>NW_027131391.1:0-10000000 GCF_026122565.2 Emydura macquarii macquarii
CTCATCAAAGTCCCCTCTAACAATGTGAACATCCCCAGCCAGAGTCTTGAGGTAGTCATAACTGTCTTTGGTACAGAGATTTCCTGTGCAGAGGATGTGCTGGATCTTGCCTGGAACCAGCAATTTTTTGAATTAGCCTAGGAGGCTGTTGCATCGATGTGGGACGTGAAGGTCTCCTAATACTAACACCAACTTATTAGATGAAGGGATATAAAAATATTAAAAATTACTACACCTATAAAAAATAATAATGGACATTCAACAGCTGTTTGTCCTGTTTTCACTTACTGTCAATTAGTAAGATTCAGGGAGGGATTAAAAACAAAATTCATTTCTATTCATGAATATCTGACCATTTGCAAGGGGGGGGGGGGAATTTCACATAAGCCACTGATAGCACTTTGAACATTACTGAAGCAGAAGAGGCCATTCCAGCATACAAAATGTGATCAGACCCTTAGAAGCCCTGCAGCTTCTCAATCCCAAATTCTGCAGCAGGGTTACACTGAAGGAGAAGCTGGTGGTAGAGCTAGGAGAAGGAAACACTTTAAAAGCAGAGACTTCATTTTTGAAGATTTCCAAAACACGGTTTTTAATCCCTCCCTTGCTGTAATAAACATTGCACACTTCTGCTGTATCTGACTTGTTCCTTGACCCTGCAAAATCCCTGTAAGTAGAACACCAACAGCTCAATTCTGCAGCTGTGCAACGTATGGAATTCCAACAGAAGTCAAGAGCAGTCCAAAGAGAAAATGGCTTCTGCTGATGCCAGTAACTCTGCATAGAGATTCAGAACAACAAATTATTAAAACTGCAGTTGAGTCTTCATTGAAAAAGTTATTTTAAAACAATTTTGCTTCTATATGTTTTCTGCTTCTTCCATACCCAGACACATGAAAAGCACCAAGGTGATATGGACCTGATAAAAATGCAGTTTGTTCCAGTTTTTCCATCAACTCTTGCTGTTTATTCCCTACCTAATGTTATAACCCTGGCTATACATTTAATCAGTCCCACGACTCTTTCAATGTCTCAAATAAAGATATGGCTTCTAAAGATCAGTGTAGAGTTCCTAATTGTGTGGGCTTGCCCTAGGAAGAGAACAACACATAAGCCTCTATATTTTAGTGCACTCAGTGACTTATGGCCATTTGTGAAAGATTTTCAAAGCGGCCAGCTAGTAATGCATGGAACAATGGTGGCCTGGATGACTAACAGGTCTCTTCAGTCACTAACTTCTATGAATATGGCAAGCAGAATTCAACTCTAGCAACTCGTCTGGACAGGGTAACGTATCTCACTTCAACAAAACAGACTTTGATAGTAAGATGGAGATCAACCAGATCATCAAGCTACCATGTATCCCTTGGCACTTCCATATTTAGTTAATGTATCAAGTATAAGAACAGAAAAAAAAATTAAATTTGTCCTTCAACTATTTACATAGAATAAAATTTATCTTTGGCTACATCACGCCTTTCCAGGTTACACGTGGCAGAATGCCAGTTATCTGATCAAGTCCCCCTTATCATATCTTTAAACTTAACACTTGGTTACAAATGTAGCCAACAATGGGATGCAACAGTCTTTGTAAATTAAGCTTATCATTTAAGAAACAAAAGGCATGAAAGCACAGCATCAGTAAATCAAGCTCGATTTGCTTATACAGCAAGAAATGCGGGAAAAACACTGTGAAGCAAAAGAACTGTGATGCCATTAGAACACAGGAACAAAGAGTCACAAAACTATAATTCCTATTAATCTGATAACTAAAACTGATTACTGAGATTAGGATTATTGTTCTTTTTCAACAGGAGTAGTATTTATTAGTATTGAGGTAGTGCCCAAAATGTTAGGTGCTGTACCTTTATACAGGACATTTTACAGATATAGTGCTATCTTAGTACTTGATATTACCTGACAGACATATAGCTGCACTATAAAATTAACCTTGGTCCCATTTACACAACAACGTTGTGTCTGCGCAGGTGCTAGCAACTGTTTAAGCACTAGTGCAGACAGGGCTGAGGTGTTTTTACCACTGCGTTATGAAAACCTGATCAAAGCATGTGTCCAAACTACCCAAGAACAGGAGGATGGGATGCCTCTGGAGACTGGTAAAGGAATGCGGAATATTTAACGTTTAAGTCACCTGTTAAAACCCAGCACCGGTTGGAAATGATCAAAAGCGAGTATTTCTGATGGCTTTTTAGTGCCATCAATGAAGGAGGTTTGTTCCCTAGTCACCACTAGACAGATGTTCCTATAATTTGTTGTTTCCAGTGTCACCTTTTCCTTTATATGTTGGCACCAAGATGCTGATGAGTCACACAAACAGTGGAAGAGTCTCATTGGTGAGAGAATAAGATGTTAAGTAGATATGGTTTCAAGCCAGAAAGCCAAACCAGATACTCTTTTTACAGTGAGACAATTAATGGAAAAATATTCACATGGCATTCATGGATCTGGTAAAGACCTTTGACAGAGTTCCAACGGACATCATCCGGTGGTGTATGAGGAAAAAAATGGTACAAGAATTTTATGTGCATTTTGTTCAAGCCACGTATGTAGATGCAATGTGAATAGTCAGAACTTCGTGGTGAAAGTAGTACTGGTAAAAGGTGGAGTGCATCCAGGATTGGCAGTCAGCCCTTTCTCATCTATCTTCATCCTGGATATGCTTACAACATACAAAAGGCGGCATCTTGGTGCATGTTGTTTGCAGATGCTATCATTCTGTGCACTGAGGAGAAAGACCGTCTAAAACAAGATCTTGATAAATGGAGAGACCTAGGCTCAAAATAAGCAAAAGAAAGAGAAAGCATATGGTACGTCATTTCAGTAACACAAACACTGAAGAATTATCCTTGAAACTAGATGGGCAGACAATACTGAAAATGTAAAGTTTGCATTCCACAATCCGGGAAAATGGAGGACGAAATTAGAGCTGGGTTAGTAAAAGTCTGGCTCAAATGGAGAGAGAAAAGTGGCGTAGTGCATGACAGGAAGATATAAAAAAAGATTAAAAGGAAAAGTCTATAAAAACCAGTGGTCCATCCAGTTTTAATGTATGGCACGGAGTATTGGGCAATAAAGAAAGAAATGTAGCAAATGATCCATTCCACAGAAATGCAGGTGTTGAGATGGATGAGTAGGATAAGCAATAAAGACCATGTGAGGAACGTGTACGTTAGAGATATATTCAAATAAAGACAAACAAAAAAATGAGGGAGTGCAGGCCCAGGTGGCTTGATCATATAAAGCACAGTCCTGACAATTATGTGGGTAAACGAATCCAACAGAGCCTCTGTCTTTTTCCTTCAATCTTGCTAACCCAAGAAGTGGTGGGATGTCATAATGGAAGACATCTTACATGTGGTGTGATAAAAGACATGGCACTGAACAGAGAGCACTCATACAGCAGACCCCATTTGACAGGATTAACTCAAAGATGACAACTAATAGCCTCGGCCCAGACACAAAGGACTGAATGGGCTTGAAGACTAAACTACCCTGAAACCCCTAGAGCTGGCCCGGCTGGATCAGAGTTGAAGCATATTGGTAAGGTAGCAGGGGAAAGCTGATCTGCCAGTACCCATTCTGTACCTGTTCTTTGGGTAGAGTTTATTTCCCAGGATTGTCGGATACATTGACACCTTTTACTGGCAGTAAATTCACTTTAAAATGTTGAGAGGAGAGAAAGCTAAAAGAAGAGCATTTTGGCCTCACCTACGCTAAAATGAATTGTGTTAGGAAACTTTTTAAAACCAAAATTATTGCAGCTAATACACTAGGGCTATCAGTGTGAGCTAGGCAAAAAATCAACAGCATACCCCTGTTAGCGGAAACCATTTTTAAACTAATTTCCTAAACAGTTGATTTTATACTGTAAATTATTTTTATAACAGGATGGTAATCTTTAGGTCTTTAATCAATATTTGAGAGATTTACACATAATACTAGTTAGAGTTATAGACAGACCCACTGCCCAAATTATGCTTAACTAGAGACATGCAATTTCACTGAAGACAACAGAGCTGTAGGAGTGTCAGAGCAGAATTTGATCCACTACATACTGATGGATGGACAGACACCCATGATTATCTGCTCCTAAATCAAATTAAAGTTCCCACCTGCCAAAATAACTTGCGAGGCTGCAAAAACAACAACAAAAAAGCCTGGATCATTTATAGAAGAGTGAATTGATCTTATTTTAGCTCGTACTACAGTCTGATGCTTTTTGCTACACATTTTAATGTTAAATAAACTTGGCATTCTAACTTTAATAGAGAATGAGGTATTAGGCTCCCAGAACTTCCTCTTTTAGGGGAAAAAAGTAGGGGGAGAGAGAGACAGAACCTAACGTGGTGTGAAGAGTCCTATCTATATTAAAGACTGTATTTACATAAAAATACAGTAGGACTCATTTCTGTTTTCCTATAATGGTTATTGACCAAATGGCATTAGGATCTTTCCAGAGATACCATTTTTACCCAAAGAATATCCACTCTGTAGCAATATATATTTATCGTTACAAAGTAAATAAGCAAAAATTAGCAAGATAATAATTTAAATATGCAGGGTATGTCTGAAGATGACAAATCACGTTAAATGCAAAAAATCCAAGGGATTTTTTTTTTTTTTTTACAAATGTTTTCCACTGTGCTGAATATCTCACACTGCTCTATCTAAAAAGCTATTATAATGACAAACCACAGCGTATCAGTACCTATTGAACATCGAGCACCATTGTCAATCACCCATCACCAGCGTTAGCAAGAGCCAAGAGGAGTAAACTTACTCTGTGCCCAGCCTTATGGGAATGAAGAAGTTGATTGCCGACAAGGGGAATGAAAATACAGGGTGAAACATGAATAATGTTAAACAAAAGAAAGCAAAAGAAAGGGAAAATAATCTTTAGCCAAATGAACATGCAAATAATCATTAATGAGCTTTATTCAGCTGTGCTCAAAACAATATTGGAAGACCTTTCCAGACTATTATTCAACAAAAGAGTCATGCAGTGTGTTGTAACTTTCCATTCAGCTAGCTATTTTTAGCTATCTCTTTTTACCCCCATCTCTTGACTTTCACAGAAGGTTCATTTACTTTTTGGCAAATCATCTGAAAATGAAGCAAGCCAGCAGCAGTTCACAAAGCTAATATTTCCTACATTTACTTTGTTCCAGGAAACCTGACCCTAGAATTCCAAGAGGAAAATAGCCTTAGAGCAGCCAGCGAGATGAGGTCGGTCTGTAAGTGAAAGGAGATGTACGTTTCCAAAGTGAATGTGGAAAGGGGCCTTCAAGTGTTTCTTTTAGAACTGCTAATTCGTATCAAGGGTGAGGAGTAAAAACCCCTGAACTTCGAATTAAGGCAAGCGGACAAACGTTTGAAAAGCGACCTCCCCTCCCCCCGGGCTGCAAAGCTTTGAAACAGGACAGCGAGTTAACGGGAGGCGAGGGAGCTGTTCAGCAAACTGCAGCGAGGTACCGAGGGCAGCGCGGTGCTGCACGTGCTGCTGTTTTGGCAGAATTGGGGCCTCTAGGGCCCCCTCGATCACAGACAGACAGACAGACAGACACGCCCTTCGGAGCAGCGATGCTGACACGCCGCAGAAAAACGAGCTTCCGAGTCAATGCGGCCCAAGTCAAAGGCGCCGCCCGGCAGCGAAACCCTCGGGCGGGAACGGGGCTGGGGGGGGGGTATATTTTTACAGCTAACCAGAAGTTGTTGTGGCCGGTTCTCCGGCCCCGCTGCGGCTACGTGCCTTCAGGGCGGAAACAGGCCCGGGGAGGCAGAGCGCGCACAGCCCCAACCCCGCGGCAGGAGGCCACAAAGCAGCCGGCCCCCCCGGCAGGCAGCGGACGGGGTCGGTCTGGCTGGACGCCAGTCCCTGGAATGCCCTCTCCAGCTGTACCCGCCCCAGCCGTGGGGGGGGGAGGGGAAGCTAGTGCTCGCGGGCCCCCCCTTGCCCGGCTAGGCCCCGCCCCAGCAGTTCCCTGAGGCTAGCCGCGGGCCGGGGCCCCCTCAGAGACACCGGCCGCCGGGACAAGCGGGGACCACCACACAACGTAGCCTATCCCCCGGTCCCCCCCGCGCGCTCACCATCCTGCCCCGCCTCCCTGAGTCCCCGGCGTTACGTCACGTCACTGAATCCTCCTCTCGCGGCTACGGCAGAGGAATGGCTCGGCTCGGCCAATCCCAGGGCAGAGCGTGAAGCACGGGATCATCACGCTGACCCCTCCCCCGGGAAAGCTCGAAACAAGCCTATGAGGGTGGAGCATCTGCACATGCGCGTTGAGGGAAGTGAAGCCGGGGTGGCCTCCGGAGGGCGCAGTGCCGCGTGACGGGGCGGGGGGGAGGAGTCTTAGCCTTTTCCCCTTCACGCTGGCACGGGCGCAGCTGGCTCCTTCCCCTCCCCCCTCCCCCTTCCCCAAAGCGTTTAGATGCGAACACAAACGGGTTCAACGCAGCCGGCTGGAATCGGCCGATGTGACGGTTCCGGGCGGGGGGAGGGGGACTAGCCATTGCCCAGGGCAACAACGGCTCTGTCCGCGGGAAGGTTCTGCCAGCCGGTGCTGCCCATTGCCCCGCGCTGAGGCGGCGGTGGCAGCAGAGCTCGGGTCGGACTTAGCACGGACACATCCAGGAGCCCGCGGCCAGCGCGATCCCGGCCACCCCACCACGCTCCTGGGCCACCGCGCGCAGCCCGGGGGGGATGTCGCGTCCTCCAGCAGCGCCTGGTGCCGGTGTCCGGGGACCGAACACATCAACGATCGCTCCCCACAGAAGCACGCCCCGTTCCCGGTTCCGTGTCCCCCTCTGTCAGCGCGGCTGGCGGGAGCTGGGCGCCCCCGGCCTGCGCGGAGCACCGCCGGGCCAGAGGAAGGGCGTTTGTTGCCTCGGGTTCTCCTGTGTCTGAACCACAGTCAGCCCCTGCGGAACAGCAGCAATCAGCCCCGGCCCGAGCCCCAGCGACGGCTACAGGCAGCGTGGGTGGCAGGGTCTTTCGAGCCAGAGAATGGACTGGGGATCGCCGCGGGGCTGGTGCTCCGCTGGTGTAGCCGCTGTTGGTACCAGGATCCATAGTTGTCATTGCTGCTGCCGCTGCTCCCGGTACAGGAGATCCTGATGCTGAAGGTGGCTGAGTCAACACACATTGGGCTAGGGCCCCTGACACAAACCCGGTAAGGAAGAGGAGGTTGGTAGATGAGCTGTGTCCTCCCATTTACTGGAATAAGAAAGAGGTGAGCTAAAGGTGACATTTGTTATTAGCAAAACCCTCCACCTACCGGTGCAGTAAGTGAGCAACATGAGGAGCAGAGGGGCCCAGGCCCTGGTGGGGAATCCAGATGAGCTCAGCTTCCTGAGGCAAACGGGTCTGTAGCTGGGAGTGGGACCCCCCAGTTCACTATTAACCCCCCAGAGCTGAAGAATAGCCCCTTCATGCAAATCAGCTCCCTGCTCATTGGCTTCTGTTGTCTGCACCTCCCTGCCCCTGAGTCAGTTAAAGCAGGGATCATCCCTGTAAGTGATTTGAACTCAAGGGGAAACCGTAGTTTATTTACTTCCCTGCTCCCTGCTTAATTGGTAATGAAAGAGGTGCTGGGGCTCAAGCAATTTTTAAAATTTGTAACAGATGCGGCAAGCCCAGAGGTGCCAGGGCCATGAACTGCCAAGCCTAGAGGTGCCGGGGCTCAGCCCTGGCACAAATTAAGCATTGCCTGCTCTTACTTTGCAGAGAGCTTTCATTCTCCCTGTACCACCACTGACCTCTGCAAAATGAAGCCTGATACACTTAACTAGGGTATAGAATCTTTACGCTATTTACAGACTTCAGGGAAGTTCACACCCAGGTTTTAGTTCAGGTTCATCTTCATGTCCCGATTCCTCTGTTTTGATTATGTTTTTAATCTTGGTTTTCCACTACTTTCTGGAGAATTAGGTGGCAGCAAACTGAAGTTTTTACTGTATTTATTCCCAGAAAATCCCCCAGAAAACCTCTTTTAGAAGTAATGGAGTAAGGTCTCCCCAATATCTCCCCATTCCTTTCTGTAGATGGAAAAATCCTGAAATCCTAGACATACTCAGAACTCCTAACTTCAGTGGCCATTGTGCATACTGACAGATGAAGGGACCCTTTTAATCTATTCAGTATTTATCATCAAATGAACCCAGACTGGCCTTCCTTGGTCACATGTATCCTGCTGGTGGATAAAGCAGGTTTTAGGCAATTTCCTTCCCACATCCAAACTCCCTGACCAGTGAAGAGAAAACCAGCAACATGGGACTTTCCCATCTCCAGGACCAAAAGTATCGACTGTGATGCTTTAGCCTCAGTGAGCTGATGTCCATTCATTGGAACAACAAAAGTCTTGGAGATGGAAGTAACAGAGAGCAACAGTGTTCTGCTCTTTCCATTGATGCACCTGTTGTGGGACCTCAGTCTCCAGGGAGATCATCTGCACAGCTGAGCAGCAAAAATCACATCCCACCTTCATTTACTAAAACCACAGATAATGCTCTCAGCTTGCATCTCTGCAACAGCGTAAACTACTCTTTCTCCTCATTTGAAATACCCTAAATGATACCTAGACGGGTGTCATGGACAGTGAGGTTAGCCATCGTGTCTACGTTGGATGGCACGTACCATGGTTTGTGTGTAGCCCAATGATCAAGCCATGTCAGCCCGGGGCTCACAAGGTGACACAGGGTCCTCCCAACATTTCATTTCACTTCTTGTTGCATTTCACACTGATATGGTGTGACCCATCCATGCCTAAGGTAGCCCACCTGAAAATACCATGGTCAGGGCAGGCTGCAAAAAGAGAGCAGATTCTCCCAAACTAGTGGCTAACCAGTTAGATTCCCTGACCAGTCACAAACAGTGTTCCTGATTTCCCACACTAGTTATCAAGAAGCTAAAAACAAGAAGTTATACAGCCCCCTTTATTGTATTTCAGTCTCTGGCCCCCAATTAGCAACTAGATCCAGCAAAGAGTTAAGTTATTAAAACTCAATTCCCTTTACCAAAAATGTTCTCCTGATCCCCAAAGGGTCAGCCACAGCACCAAATCAATATAAGTTTGGATCTTACCCACAATACTACACTGCCAGCCAATCCTTTAGTAACTAAACTAAAGGTTTATTATAAAAGAAAGAAACAAATAATGAGAGATGTTAAATGGTCAAAGCCATCAGATACACACAAATGACTTTAAAGTCCATATATATCATATTCTCAGTGGAACTGTGGAGTTTGCAGGCTTGTACAGTTCCTCCGGTGTACATCCAGTACCTGGATGGGTCTCAGTCCTTTGTTTCACCGCTTCAGTTGCAGATTAGTTGATCTAGATGTAGGAAGCAGGAATGAAGGCAAGATGGGGATGGTGCAGCTGCCTTTTACGTCCCTTTGTCATGTAGCTTGTCCCAAACACAGCCACACAGCTCATGGCATGGAAAACCTTCAGCGTCCCCTGTCCATAGGTATGTCCTTACATGTCCTGGTGACTTAAAGGTGTAACACCTGGGTTCTTTCATTGACTTCAGTATACATTTGAGTTCCCCTGATGAGCCATTAAGCAGGTTTAGTGGTGTTGCCATCCTGTCTGGGAGGGTGTCACCCAGAAACACAGCGCAAGTTTGAAATACAAATAGACATCTTTAGAACTCATAATACAAAACTGATACATGTGTAACAATATTATTATATTATCATATCTCTTTGTGATGTAGTTCTGCTCTCCTACATGTGGACTGCCCCTCCAAAGTTGGGGTCATGTTGGTTGTATACATGATAGCAATTCATTCCAGTTATTCTCCCTAACAGAAAATGCATCATTGGGTTCATAGAATCCCAATCCAGACAGCATCACATGGTACAAATATGGTACAAATGGGCCTTTTCCATAAAGTACCTGGCTTGGAGTGAATGATCAGTTACAGGGAAATCTCCCTGCAGGGTTCGCTGGTTGTGCTAGACATTGTCTGTCCCAAGGAGCTTCAGAACAAGTGGCAAAACTGTATGGGCAAGGATGACACCTAGCATTTACTGGTATGTTCTCATTGTTCATTGTTTAGCTCCAAGGTTCTCCAATAGCTTCAGCCTGTGGGCCAGTTTCTTATTAAAGAGTCTCTTCCCCTCCTAATTCCCAGGCCCAATTCCATACTTTCCGGAAGTTGCTGCTAGGACAGTGTTAGGGATACAGAACAGAAGTAAACTCACTGCAGTGTGAGGGGTGGAACTGCCTGGTTGTGGCCCTGCCCCAACTTATATCTGTTCTATTTATTTCCTCCCTCTGGAATAAAGGCTTTATGTTTATTAATACCAAGTTTCTCCTGGTTTTCTGCTGCCTCCAATGATTTCATCTCTCCACATCTCTTTGCGGTGTAGTTCTGCCTTCCTACAAGTTGGATTCCTCTCCAGAGTTGGGGTCATATTGGTTGTATACGCTATAACAATTCATTCCAGTTATTCTCCATACAGAAATGCATCAGTGGCTTCATAGCACCAGTGTGATCAAGTATCTTTCATACTCAGGCATCCTGTGATCTGGAATTTATATATTCACTCTCATGTCTTAAACGCTATTATTGGCTATATTGCCACTTGGTATAATCTGCTATAACAGATCTCCCACACCCCATCCCGGGGGAGCCGGCCCAGCCTGTCCTTCCCAGGGTGTGTCCAGCTTGGGAATTCATGTAGCAGGGGCTTCAAGAAGCCCACACATGGAAACACATCCCAACTCTCTCAAGTCTCTTCCCCTCTCAGTGCACCTCATGAGTCCACGCACACCCCAAACCTCTCCCCCGTAGCCCTTGCCCATACACAGGGGAAAGCACTGGCCGGTCTGGTGCAGAGCCAGTAGGCGGGGAAGTGAGCCCAAGCAGTTCTCCCGTCGATGTTCTTGCGTGGGAGTCAGGCCCACTACAGACACACAGCTCGTTTGGCATGCTAGGCTTGGGGGCCAGCTACCTACCACCTGGTGTCGTCCCACCATTCCAACAGCAACCTGGCCAGCCCAGCTGGAGAATGGACAAGGCCACAACCCCTATGGATCGCTAGCATTGGGCAGCAGGGGTGAGGAAAGCACACTGCTCCTTTCACCAGCCCCTGCCTTCCCATTGTTCTGTGAAGCCTTCCTATGTCTGCCCCATACGAGTACAATGCCTCAGCGCATCCCCACAGGACAGCTGCCTCCCTGGCTAGCCACCCCACCAACAAGACACAGAAGCTACCTCACCATTTGCCCTTTATTTGGGGTTGTAACCCCAGTGACTGGGGGACGACCGTTCATTTTGCGGCAGGGCCTCGGGCCGTGCAAAGACGCAGTGAGGCCAGTGCAGAGGGGAGCGCGAGCTGCTGTGGGAGGTTTCTGTCTCAGTTCCCCATGTGTCTGTAGCACTGTGGTATTGTAGCTGCCGTCATATGAAGCACAGTAATAATCAGCCTCATCGTCGGCTTGCACCCCAGAGATGGTTAAGGAGGCAGCATTGGCGGAGCTGTCAATGGCACCAGAGAATCGACTTGGAATCCCTGAGGGCCGCTGGCTATCTTGATATATGATCAGCACTGGGGCACTGCCAGCCTTCTGTTGGTACCAGGAGACATAGTAGCTACCGATGCTACCACTGCTTCTGGCACAGGAGATTGTAACTGTTTCTCTAGAGGAGGCTGAGACTGAGGGTGGCTGAGTCAGCACAAACTGGGCATGAGAACCTGGAACAGAATCGATAACAGAGAGAACACAGAGTAAGAGACGCTGCCGCGCTGCAGTCCGAGTAAGACAGGAAATGAAATATGCAGAAAATTATCTTATGAGTAATCGTGAAAGACTCTCCCCTACCTGAGCAGTACGTGAGCAGCGCGAGGAGCAGAGGGGCCCAGGCCATGGTGGGGATGCAGACGAGCTCAGCTTCCTGAAGCAAACAGGTCTGGCTGGGACCCTCGATTCTCTCTTAAACCCCCAGAGCTGGAGAACGGCCCCTTCATGCAAATCTGCTCCCTGCTGATTGGCTGCTGCTGCTGCTGCTGCTGCCCTGCCTCCCCCACTACACTCTGAATGGGGAGAAGGGCCATAAAGGACCAGTGGCTTTATCTCAGTAACTGACACCCAGCACTGGTGAGTGTAGAACACGGGGTCCGTGTTCATCAATTACTAGAGAGGAGCAGAATCCCGCAAAGGTGTGACCAGTGATTTTCTGCAGTGCACAGAGTCCACGTATAGCCCTGGATTTTGTTTAGAGTCTAGAGATTTAAGCTGCAGCTGCCGATGTTTCCCACCTCGCTGTGCGGGGAAGGGATGGGAAGATGCTTGGAAGCTCTGTGACCACTGCGCAATGAAGCCCAGACACGGCCACAGGCTGTTTGCTGATGTGAGTGTGGAAGGGAAACGTGTTTTCCACTTCACAGCCTGCAGCTGGAATGAACTAAAAAGGGATCAGGGTGAGGACTTGGAGCAGTTAGCCAAAGTTACATGGAATTTGCAGTCCGTGCATACGCCGACCAATGCACTGCCTTCCCCAAAGCCCATGGACCAAATCCTCAACTCGTTCACACCACCAGTGTAGACGCAGAGTAAACGTCACTGACTTTAATGGAATTATTTTGCATTTACACCAGTTCAACTGAAATCAGATTCTGACCTGTTAATTCCCAAGGTTAAAATAAAGAAGCAGATAGGTTAGTGCATTGCAGTAATGTGGAAATATGAGGTCTGATGAAGGAACAAAAGTATTTTCCCTCAAAAAACTATGCAGCAATATTTGGGTGCTGCTTTGGATTAAAATAAGATGGATACAGAACCCGCATCTCACCCATTGCAATGACATAGCCATCTGCCCTATACTTCAAACATCTGGGCATGTAGAAGGGAGTCTCGCTCATACCACCACATGCATCACTTCTGGATTTTGCCACCAGTGTCTCATGCTTTAATGTCATGATGTGTATGGGAGTGTCATAAAATAGTGCAATTGAGGAAACACAAGCCCAGTGTTTTAAAACCCATGATCCAGTCTTCTGGATGCAGGGATTTAACTGATGTGACCTGCAGAGTGCAGGGGGCAATTAGACAATAGTCCAGAGCTTTTCTCTATGCAAAGAGAGGCAGAAGGGGACAGGAAAGGGCCATCCCACTTGAGAGAGAGAGGCTGGAATTCTGACTGCAAAACAGCCAGCAGCCGGACATTTCCAGGCAGAAGCCAAACTCTGCAGCCTGCACCGTTCCCAGCAGAGCCAGTGTAGAGAGAGGAGAGCAAAAGGGGAAGTTTTTGTCTCAGTTCACCACTTTACTGTATCACTGTGTATCTTGCACCACTGCTGCCCGTATACACAGCACAGTAATAGTCAGCATCGTCCTCTACCTGGACACCAGTGATAGTCAGGACAGCGTCGTTACTGGATATGGACCCAGAGAACCGGGCAGGGATCCCTGAGGGTCTCTTATTAGTTTCGTATATAAGCATCTGAGGAGCAGAGCCAGGTTTCTGCTGGTACCAGGAGGGATAGTTGCTGGTGGTGATGGCTCCGGTGCTCAGGCTGCAGGACAGAGTGATGGCCCCGCCTGGGGATATGAACACGGAGGGCTCCTGCGTCACCACAGGCTGCGACCTGACCCCTGAAATCAACATTACAAACACATTATTATTCGTTCATTTCTGTTATTCACTGAAAAGTCACCTCGCCCTGAACGATCTCACTGAACGTGAACCTGCCACGCTGACCTGAGCAGTACGTGAGCAGCATGAGAAGCAGAGGGGCCCAGGCCATGGTGAGGATGCAGACGAGCTCGGCTTCCTGAGACAAACAAGTCTGTGGCTGGGACCTGCCGATTCTCTCTTAAACCCCCAGCGCTGAGAACGGCCCCTGCATGCAAATCTGCTCCCGGCTCACTGACCACAGAGCATGTTCTGGAGAAGATCGTTGTATTTAAAGGAAAATGAGATCAAGAAAAGGCAGAGGAAGAAGGCAGCATGAACAAACCAAATCTCAGATAGAGAAAGGAAATCAGCAGAATTACTAACATTTTTCCAGCCAAGCAGAGGAATTCATTGACCATGGTACAGCTCTGAGTTCCATTATTGCAAGTCCTGAGGCAACTAGGATTGGAGCCCAGACCCCCAGAACACACATTAGCAGAGTTAGTCACTGTGCAGTACAGCCCAGTAACTTACTAATGTGAAGATTGCGGCTACAGCTCTGTGTGGTGCAATCCAGGGGTGTTGGCCACGTTTGTTTCCTCAGAAATACATGGTGACTCTATCAATATTTAAAACCTTTTACGCTGATATTTAGTGATTCATTGAAATAGCCCCGCTTGAAAGACGTGTGGTATCCATTTCAGGCAGCGTAGCTTGCTTCAGCCTAAAGTACTTCCTGCTTTAAATTTGTGCACAGAAGAGATCCAACCTATCACCACAATTCGAAAGTGGCTGGCAGGGGTCGAATGTTTCCAGCGAACCAGTGAGACCCTGCGTGTTTAATCAGACGCCTGCCCCAGTTCTGCTGTTGCTGAGGATCCTGCCTGTGGTTCGGCATTCGCAGGGTCTGCGTGTGCTGCACTCCCCGTCTCAGAGGGGCAGAGGACACAGAGCCGGGGGCTCACGTACCTGGCACCACAGTGGGCAGGGGATGGGTGGCAGCGCAGGAGTAAATACAGACACAGAAAAGCCTTTGGGGTGTGAAACGCGCGTCACTCAGCGTCCCGTACAGCAGGCTCCTGCCTCACCCCTTCTGCCAGCGCATTGCAAGGAGTGTCTCCTCCTGGCCCTGCAACCCAAGGGCTCCCTGACTCCTGTTATGGGGAACGCCTGCTCCTGGGCACAGCCTGAGCAAATGGCCTGTGTGCTGGGCAGACAGGGACCCTGCCCCATCCACCTGCCCACAAGGAGCAGCAGAATTGCCCAAGAACCCCCTGGGTGGCTGCTGCCCCTCCCCTGCCAGGCTTTTCGCTCCTTGTAGCCACAGAGCCACCGGCTTCAGCTGAACCCCTGCACGCTGGGGTGGAGGAGCCCATGCTGGGCACACGGGGGTGGGGAATTAATCTGGGCAGGCTCCACTGCAACCTCCCACCTCCATGCAGCCCGGCCTCTCTGGCTCTGCTGCCTCTCACGTGTGGCCAGCCATGGCGGGTGGGGGGAGAAGGAAGAATTAGCCCCTGAGTCAGTAAAAGCCAAGTTGAAAGTGGCACTGGGCCCCCCAGGCTCACAAAGCCAGCCCCAGACAGAGGGAGCTCAGAGGAGCCTCTAGGGAGAACAAGACAGCGGAGTCTGTCCCTTGCCGGGCTTTGCAGATCTGGACGCTCTCCTCGTAACGTCTCTTTGTGCCTCCCCGGCTCAGAGTGTCATGGAACTAGCCCTGCTCTCCCTGGGCCGTGCCGAGAGCTCCCATGTCACACTGCAGGGCACCGTCTACACCAGGCACCGTGAGTGTCATTCCTTCCCCTGCCTGGCCGTGGCACTGAAGGAAGGAAGGACCCCAAGAGGGACCAGGACTCTGCCAGCCGGTGCCCAGCACTGAGAGCTGTTACTACAGGGATGGGCCAAGCAGAGGAGGAGAGAAAGGGGTGAAGAGGGAAGAAGCTGAAACTTCCCCTGGAAATGGAGTTTCAACTAAATGCTCCTGATCCTCATTTCCTCTCTTTCCTTTTCTCTCTTCTATCTGTCCGTCCGTCTGTCTGTTCAGATCAGCTGGGATGAGGCTGGGCTACTCTAACTCCACTGTAACATCCTCACCCATCTGCCTGCACCCTCCCTCCCCAGCAAGGGAACTCAGGCTTACCAGGGCCGTCAGCCGTGTTCAGTCAACCCAAGGCCACTGCACGCTCCACCTGCCGTCCGGCGAGAGGGGAGCCGACCGTGGTGAACTCACCACCGGAGCGACCAGACACAAGGGGATTTCTGCAGCTCTAGTGACCTCGTCTGGCCACAGGGCAGATCTGGGACCTCAGCACAGATTTTGTCTTTGTCCGAGGTACAGCCTAACGGACGCTACGGGCTCAGCCCAGGGCACAGGGCTGCGCTCCTCAGGCTCTGTCAGCGGCGTGTGGAAGAGCTACTCAGGAAACTGCAGTAAGAGGGACGCCCTTCACGCCATTAACACTGTTTATTACCTGCTTGGCGGGAGCATCTCGGCGCCTCTAACATGGACCAGGAACACACTGTGCCAGGCGCTGTACAAACCCAGAGCAAGATGAGGATCTCTGCCCCAGAGAGCTCACAGTGTATGTAGCGGACAACGGACACCAGGTGGAGAGAGACACAGACAGACAGACTGACTGACAGGGGAGCAGACAGAAACAATGAGACAGTAATTCTTGTCTCACACATTCCCTTCCCTTAGAGGGAGGCTTTGACCCCTCACAATAGCTAACATAGGAGCCTCTCCGACAGGGGAATCGTCTCCCAGCAACGCAGCAATGCCCCAGCGGTGGCTTTTCCCCAGACTGCTGGGCAGGGCTGTGGGGCTGCAGGAGGGGGATGAGGGATTCGTGCTTGTAGCTGTTCATGGCTGGATGGGATCAGAGTCTCAGGGTCACATGGGGAGATCGTTAGGATTTTCATTAGATGGTGTTTGAGTTTAGGGCTGAGGGCTTTGCATAACCTGGATGGGGGGGCAAGAACCAAGTAAATAATCAGCTGATAACAGCACCAGGCCCTGTGGTTGTGATTCTCAGCTGTGTAACTCGCCCTATGTCCATTGCAGCCAGTGGAGCTACCTGGATTGACACCAACAGACAATTCAGCCCATTTTTGAGCCTTTCAAACTAATGTCAAACTCAGTCCATGGACCCCCAAGAGGAGGCCACAATTTGCCCAGGCTCTGTTTCTGTATCATGGGAATGTTTGTACGGAGAGAAACTGCTGCCCACTCTGTGCCCGTAACATCGGCTTTGCCACTGCAACCCTTGGTGCAAAGATTAACTGCTCCCAGCTGGGCACAGGCTGGGGAGGGAGGTTTTTGTATCACTTCTCCAGCTGACTGTATCGCTGTGCTAAGCACTCCCTGTCCACACAACACAGTAATAGTCAGCATCGTCCTCTACCTGGACACCAGTGATGGTCAGGGCAGCGTCGTTACTGGATATGGACCCAGAGAACCGGGCAGGGATCCCCGAGGGTCTGCTATTAGTGCTGTATATGAGCATCCGAGGAGCAGAGCCTGGTTTCTGCTGGAACCAGCCTGGATAGTTGCCGGTGGTGATGGCTCCGGTGTTCAGGCTGCAGGACAGAGTGATGGCCCCACCTGGGGACACGAACACGGAGGGCTCCTGCGTCACCACGGGCTGCGACCTGACCCCTGAAATCAACATTACAAGCACATTATTATTCATTCATTTCCCTCATTCATTGAAAAGTCACCTCGTCCAGAACGATTTCACTGAACGCGAACCTGCCCCGCTGACCTGAGCAGTACGTGAGCAGCGCGAGGAGCAGAGGGGCCCAGGCCATGGTGGGGATGCAGACAAGCTCTGCTTCCAGAGACAAACAGGTCTGTGGCTGGGACCCGCTGATTCTCTCTTAAACCCCCAGCGCTGAGAACGGCCCCTGCATGCAAATCCGCTCCCAGCTCACTGGCCACAGAGCATGTTCTGGAGAAGATCGTTGTATTTAAAGGAAGTTGAGATCAAGAAAAGGCAGAGGAAGAAGGCAGCATGAACAAACCAAATCTCAGATAGAGAAAGGAAATCAGCAGAATTACTAACATTTTTCCAGCCAAGCAGAGGAATTCATTGACCATGGTACAGCTCTGAGTTCCATTATTGCAAGTCCTGAGGCAACTAGGATTGGAGCCCAGACCCCAGAACACACATTAGCAAAGTTAGTCACTGTGCAGTACAGCCCAGTAACTTACTAATGTGAAGATTGCGGCTACAGCTCTGTGTGGTGCAATCCAGGGGTGTTGGCCACGTTTGTTTCCCCAGAAATACATGGTGACTCTATCAATATTTGAAACCTTTTACGCTGATATTTGGTGATTCATTGAAATAGCCCCGCTTGAAAGACGTGTGGTATCCATTTCAGGCAGTGTAGTTGCTTCAGTCTAAAGTACTTTTTGCTTTACATTTGTGCACAGACGAGACCCAACCTATCACCACAATTCGAAGGTGGCTGGCAGGGGTCGAATGTTTCCAGTGAACCAGTGAGACCCCGCGTGTTTAATCAGACGCCTGCCCCAGTTCTGCTGTTGCTGAGGATCCTGCCTGTGGTTCGGCATTCGCAGGGTCTGCATGTGCTGCACTCCCCATCTCAGAGGGGCAGAGGACACAGAGCCGGGGGCTCACGTACCTGGCACCACAGTGGGCAGGGGATGGGTGGCAGCGCAGGAGTAAATGTAGACACAGAAAAGCCTTTGGGGTGTGGAACGCGCGTCGCTCAGCGTCCCGTACAGCAGGCTCCTGCCTCACCCCTTCTGCCAGCGCATTGCAAGCTGTGTCTCCTCCTGGCCCTGCAGCCCAGGGGCTCCCTGACGCCTGTTATGGGGAACGCCTGCTCCTGGGCACAGCCTGAGCAAATGGCCTGTGTGCCGGACAGACAGGGACCCTGCCCCATCCCCACCTGCCAATGAGGAGCAGCAGAATTGCCCCAGAACCCCTGGGTGGCTGCTGCCCCTCCCCTGCAGGGCTTTTGGCTCTATGTAGCCACGGAGCCACCGGCTTCAGCTGAACCCCTGCACGCTGGGGTGGAGGAGCCCATGCCGGGCACACGGGGGCGGGGAATGAATCTGGGCAGGCTCCACTGCAACCTTCCACCTCCATGCAGCACGGCCTCTCTGGCTCTGCTGCCTCTCACGTGTGGCCAGCCATGGCGGGGGGGGGGGGGGGGGGGGGGGAGGAAGAATTAGCCCCTGAGTGAGTAAAAGCCCAATTCAAAGTGGCACTGGGCCCCCCAGGCTCACAAAGCCAGCCCCAGACAGAGAGAGCTCAGAGGGAAGTCTGGGGGTCAGTCACGGGTGAGCAGACAGAAATGGGGCAGTCTGAATATTGTCACAGGCCTTGACTGGCAAACAGGGAGTGCAGCACTGGCCATGCCCCCGGCCGCCCCCAGCAACACACACATGCTCCGGTCCGGTCGTGACAGGCACAGGATAAAAGTCAGACAGACAGACCAGTGACGCCGCTATAGCCTTACAATAGAATTACTGACGGGATCTGAGCCCTAAACGGTTGTTCGGGGCGCTGACGGAGCTGGCTGTTCTGTGAGATCCCTACAAAGCCAGAGGAGCCGCTAGGGAGAACAAGACAGCTGAGTCTGTCCCTTGCCGGGCTTTGCAGATCTGGACGCTCTCCTCGTAACGTCTCTTTGTGCCTCCCCTGCTCAGAGTGCCATGGAACTAGCCCTGCTCTCCCTGGGCCGTGCCGAGAGCTCCCATGTCACACTGCAGGGCACCGTCTATACCAGGCACCATGAGTGTCCTTCCTTCCCCTGCCTGGCCGTGGCACTGAAGGAAGGAAGGACCCCAAGAGTGACCAGGACTCTGCCAGCCGGTGCCCAGCCCTGAGAGCTGTTACTACGGGGATGGGCCAAGTGGAGGAGGAGATAAAAGGGTGAAGAGGGAAGAAGCTGGACCCAGAAATGGAGTTTCATCCAACTGCTCCTGAGCCTCATTTCCTCTCTTTCCTTCGCTGTTTTCTTTCTGTCCGTCTGTCTGGTGTCATTGTGGCAATCAGCTGGGATGAGGCTGGGTTACTCCAGCTCCACTGTCTATTCTCACTCCCAACAGTTTCACTCTCTCTCCCCCAAGAAGAGACTCAAGACCTTACCAGGAACATCAGCCCTGTTCAGACTCAACCCCAGGCCACTGCTGGCTCCTCCCTCCTATCCAGCCAGCCCGGAGCCGCCTGTGGGAAATGACACCAGAGCCACCAGAAACCAGGGGATTTCAAATTCTGTGGCTCTAGTGACCTCTTCTGGCCACACGACAGGTACATCAAATGAGCAAAGACTTTTCCTTTGAGGGCAGGTTCCAGGCTCGGTCCAGAGCACAGGGCGCTCAGTGGCCGTGTGGAAGAGCTACTCAGGAAACTTCAGTGAGAGAGAGGACCTTCTCATCATTGTCATGAGTTATTAGCTGTGTTGTGGGAGCACCAAGCACCCCAGGCAGGGATCAGGACTCCATTGTGCTTCCTGCTGTCCAAATCTAGAACACCCCAACCGTCCTGCCCCAGATAGCTCACACTGTGTGCAGAAGACAAGAGACACCAGGTGGAGACTGACAGACAGACCGATGGAAACAATGAGACAACCACATTTCCATTCTCCACGCGGGGTCTTTGAGCCCTTCACAGTAACTAACAGGGGAATCGTCTCCCAGCCATGCTGCAAAGGCCAGCCGTGGGCTTCTCCACAGGTTGGTGGGGAGCAGACTGTGGGGGCAGGGGACAGGAATCAGGCCTCTGCCTGTCAGGGAATGGGTGGGATTACAGCCTCAGTGTTACACGGCCCATGGGCTCAGGATTTACAGATGTCAGGGGGAGGGGGACAAAACCCAACTCGATAATCAATTACTAACGGCAGCAGGCACCACGGGTCAGATTCTCAGCTGGATTGACACCAGCTAACAATTCTGCCCTGTATTTTTTTTTCACCTTCAGAACTGTAGTGGGTGTTGGCTGGAGCTGGCCTTACAGGAGTGTAAGGAAATAACTTTCTCCTGTTCACACAAGCAAGTCTCTGATGCCCTCTCAGGCTCTGAGCCAGGAGCAGAGACACCGATGTGCCCAGCAAGCTTTGCCCTGGTCCAGCAGCAGGCCCCGCAGTCCCTGTAAGAAGCACCTCGTCAATGCGCACAGTGAGTGCGGAGGATGGGGAGAGGCTGTCCCTGTGCAGAGAAGGAAGGGCTGGAGTTCACAGGCAGCGATGCTCAGCTCTCTGCTACACCTCGTTCATACCTGGGCTCTGCAGCCAGCACCGCGTCCAGCCGGGCACAGGCTGGGAAGGGAGGTTTTTGTATCACTTCCCCATCTCACTGTATCGCTGTGCTGAGCACTGCCAGTTGACACAGCACAGTAATAGTCAGCATCGTCCTCTGCGAGGGCCCCGGTGATGGTCAAGGACATAGTGTTACCCGACCTGGAGCCAGTGAAACGCGCTGGGATCCCGGAGGGCCTGGTACTAGTGCTGTGCATGATCAGCCGAGGAGCATTCCCCAGTCTCTGTTGAACCCAGTACGGATAGTTGTTATCCGCGATGGCCCCACTGCTCATGGTGCAGGAGAGGGTCACGGTCCCTCCAGGAGACACTAACTCGGTCGGCTTCAGCGACTGGAGCTGCTGGGAACTGAAACCTGAAACATCAGAAACAAGCTCATCAGACCTGTCCATAGCACGGCACAGAACCGACGTTCTCAGCACTGCCTGCAGGGAGAGCAGCGCTACAGCGTGTTAGCGATTCTGATTTGTCCTCATTCACCAGATCAACCTCCCTTACCAATGCAGTACGTGAGCAGCGCGAGGAGCAGAGGGGCCCAGGCCATGGTGGGGATGCAGATGAGCTCGGCTTCCTGAGGAAACGGGTCTGTGGCTGGGACCCACCGATTCTCTCTTAAACCCCCAGTGCTGGAGAACGGCCCCTGCATGCAAATCACCTCCCTGCTCACTGGGGGAAGAGTATGTTCCAGAGAAGAGAAACTCAGCAAAGAAAACCAGAAGTTGAGGCTCCAGAGGCAGCAGAGGAACGAGGCAGCTTGAAGAATGAAGAAGAGGAGAAATCTGAGGAAGAGAAGGAGAAAGACACCTGAAGCACTAATCTTTTTCCCGCCAAATACAAGAATGAATTGACGTTGGTACTGCTCCTAGTTACATTCTTGAAAGTCCTAATGCAGCCAGGATTTGAACCCAGGCCTCCAGAACACCCATTAGCAAAGTAAGCCATTGTGCACGACAGCCCATGAAATAATAATAAGTCTCACAGCTACGACTCTATGTAGCGCTAGCCAGGGCTACCGGCCCCATCTGTCTTCTCAGCAATACAAGCAGTTTGCATAGTTTTTAGTGATTCATTAAGGAAGCCGGATGTTTGGTGTCCATTTCAGGCAGTGTGAGCTCCTTCAGTGTAAAGTACTTTCTGTTTTAAATCCGTACACCATGTAACCTCTGGCTACACAGACATGGCAAAGCCGGCTAAAAAGGAATGAACGTCTTCCAGTGAACCAGAGAGGTCAGGTGGGAGAATCCTTTGGGCATGTAGAACACACATCGCTCAGTGTCCAGGAAAGGTGGCTCCTGCCTGACCCTTTCTGGAAGTGCATTACAAGGAATGTCTCTCCTCTGGCCCTGCCGCCCGTCCCTCACTCACTCCTGTTGACCGGGACCTGCCAGCTGGTGCCCAGCTCTTCTGGCTGCTGTCCAGGGCAACAGCCAACTGGAGGAGGAGGAAGAACGGTTTGGAGAACACAGAAGCCAAAGCTGCCTCCTGCCCCATATTTCTTCTCTTCTCTTTTCTGTTTCTCTTCCCCTCTGTCCATCTGTCTGCCTGTGGCGATCAGCTGGAATGATGCTGGGTAACCGTAACTCCACTGTGATATTATTGCACGCCTCTGGGTTCAGTCTCCCGCCCCCAGGACAAGAACTGCGGAGTCAACCCAAAGCCACTGAACTCTCCCTCGTTCTGTGCACTGAGCCGGGAGCCGAGCACGGCGACCTGACCCCAGAACAGCGGGGCACAAGGGGATTGCTGCAGCGCTGGTGACCTCTTCTGGCCAAATGACAGACACGTGAACTGGGCAAAGCCTTTTCCTTTGCTGGAGGTTCCTGCCAGGGGGACATCGCGGGCTCAGCCCAGAGCTCTAGGGCTGCGCTGTCAGTGGCCGTGTGGGGGAGCTGCTCAGGAAGCTGCAGTAGAGGGAGGCCCTGCACACCACTGCCATGATTTATTAGCTGTATTGCGGTCGCACCTCTGAGCCTCAGGCAGGATCAGGACCCGGCGTGCTGAGTGCTGCACAAACCCAGAACACGACCAGCCCCGTCCCAAAGAGCTCACACTGTGTGACAGACAAGAGCCGCCAGGTGAAGGGAGACACGCGGAGGGAGGGCCATGGCCGGGGGAGCACAAGGAAACGAGGAAGCAATAATCCTTTCCTAACCCGTTTCCATTCTCCAGCAGAGAGTTCGTGTCCCTCTGTGAACACGGGAGCCTCTCCGACAGGGGAGTCGTCTCCTAGCCACGCTGCGAGGCCCCAGCCGAGGGTTTGCCCCAGGCTGCTGGGGCCTGGCTGTGGGGCCGGAGGGGCAGGGTGCGGGTTCATGCTGGTGCCGGTCTATGGATAGACAGGATTAAAGTCTCAGGGGCTACGTTGTGTTGTGTTTTCCATTCGTTATCATGGTAATTTACGGCTGAGGGTTTAGGTTTTGTAGGTGCCTGCAATGGGGGAGGGGAGGGGAACAACGAAATAATAAAACATTAACAGCGCTGGGCATTGTAGTCCTGTTCTCAGCTGGGATAAATCACCCTAGTCCCAGTGACACCAGGGCAGCTCCAGATTTACACCAGGGAATTCAGCCCAATTATTTTGAACCTGTCTGACTGACGTCCCCCGCTCTCTGTAAGTCCCGTAAAGCAGGCCCCAGTTCCCCCAGGCTGTATTTCTGTGTCATGGGTCTATTTGTAAGGAGAGAAACTGCCGCCCACTCTGTGCCCATAACACTTGGCTTTGCCACTGCACCCCCCCGTGCAAAGATTAAGGGCCCAACCCAGTGTCCGTGCATCAACGGAACAGCTCCCAGTGACTGCAGTGAGTGTTGGCTGGAGCTGGCCTTACAGCCGGGTAAGGAAATATCTTTCTCCTCTTCATCTAGGCAAGTGTTTGATGCCCTCCCAGCTTCTGAGCCAGGAGCAGCGACACCGATGGGCCCAGCAAGCTTTGCCCTGCTCAGCAGGTGCAGGCTGCGCAGTCACTGTAAGATGTCAGTGGTCTGTCTGCGCAGTGTATCCGGAGGCCGGGGAGAGACTGTCCCTGCGCAGAGGGGAAGAGCTGGAGTTCACAGGCAGCGATGCTCAGCTCTCTGATTTGCTCCGTTCATACCTGGGCTCTGCAGCCAGCTCCACGTCCAGCCGGGCACAGGCTGCGGAGGGAGGTTTTTGTATCACTTCCCCATCTGACTGTATCGCTGTGACAGCACTCCCAGTCCATACCCAGCAGTGATAATCAGCATCGTCCTCTGTGAGGGCCCCGGTGATGGTTAAGGACATAGTGTTACCCAACCTGGAGCCAGTGAAACGCGCTGGGATCCCGGAGGGCCTGGTGTTAATGCCGTACATGATCAGCCGAGGAGCATGCCCCAGTCTCTGTTGAACCCAGCGTGGATAGTTGTTATCCGTGATGGCCCCACTGCTCATAGTGCAGGAGAGGGTCACGGTCCCTCCAGGAGACACTAACTCAGTCGGCTTCTGCGACTGGAGCTGCTGGGAACTGAAACCTGAAACATCAGAAACAAGCTCATCAGACCTGTCCGTAGCACGGCGCAGAACCGACGTTCTCAGCACTGCCTGCAGGGAGAGCAGCGCTACAGCATGTTAGCGATTCTGATTTGTCCTCATTCACCAGATCAACCTCCCTTACCAATGCAGTATGTGAGCAGCGCGAGGAGCAGAGGGGCCCAGGCCATGGTGGGGATGCAGACGAGCTCGACTTCCTGAGGAAACGGGTCTGTGGCTGGAACCTGCCAATTCTCTCTTAAACCCCCAGCGCTGGAGAACGGCCCCTGCATGCAAATCTGCTCCCTGCTCGCTGGGTACAGATTAGGTTCTAGAGAAGGTAACGTTTTCTAAAAGGAAGTTAAGGATGAAGAGAACTCAGAGGAACAAGGCAGCATGAAGAAAAGGAGAAATCTGAGGACTGGAAAGCAAAAGACAACTGAATTACTAATATTTTTGTAGCTAAGTATGAGATTGAATTGAGGATAATACAGATCCTAACTGTAATCTTTCAAGTCCTGATGCAACTAGGATATGAATCCAGGTCTCTAGAAAATACATTAGCACCTTAAGCCGCAGTGCGATATGGCCCAATGTATGATCATTGTGAGCTTAGACAGGTGTGGCGCCGTGTAGCACGATCGGGGGCATTGCTCGCTTTTCTATTTCAGCAATACAGGAAGTTTGTATTGTTTTTTAAATCCTTGCACTGCTCTATAGTGATTCATTAATGGAACAGCTTGAAAGGTGCTTGGTGTCTATTTCAGGCGGTGTAGCTGGCTTCAGTGGGATGTATTTTCCGCTTCCACCTTGTACAAACACCTGACCAAGGGCCACAAGTTTTCAAAGGCGGCTGGATGGGACTGAACTTTTCCCCATGAATCAGTGAGTTCCTGTGCCTAATGTGACGTGTGCGAGTTCTGCTGCTGCTGAGGATTTCTTCCTGTGCTTTGGCTTTGCCAGGCTCTGCATGTGCCTCTCCCACTCCCCTTCTCAGGGGGGCAGAGCAGAAAGAGCCCAGGCATCCCCAGGCATAAGCACTTGGCACCACAACGGGCAGGGGACGGGTAGCTGCACAAGGTTAAATATGGAGAGTGGGAAAGTCCTGTAAGCGTGTAGGACGTACATTGCTCAGTGTCCAGGAAAGGCAGCTCCCGCCTCACCCCTTCTGCAAGTGCATTACAAGGAGTGTCTCCCCTCTGGCCCTGCCGCCCGGTCTCTCCCTCACTCCTGTCCTGGGCCCTGGACACAGCCTGCACAAACTGACAACGTGCAGAGGCGGGCATCAAACTTTCCCCACACCCATCCGCAACATGAGGGCAGCAGAACTGCTCCCTCATCCCCTGTGTGGCTGCTGCACCGCCCCTGCCCGGTCGTTTGGCCGTGGATCTGCCACACGTATTTTACCAGGACAATAATGACCAGCAAATGCTGGGTTTTTAAATGACACCTCCCAAGGCAGACGCTGTACAAAGATTATCGCAGTCCCGTGCAGGGTGTGAATACAGGGTACGTTCTGTCACACACGGCCATGGATCCTCTGGCTTCCTCCTGTACCTGAAACTCCCCTGCCGGCGGGGATGGAGGCTCACAGGGGGGTTGGGGAATGTATCTGTGCAGGGTCCCTGCTCCCTGCCCCTTCATGCAACAGATCTCTCTGCTTCTACTGTCAGGACTCTGCACCCACCTGGGGGGAGGCAGAATTCTCCCCTCGGTGAGTAAAAGCCAAGTTCAAAGTGGGACTCAGGGTCACAAAGCAGGCGCCAAACACAGAGTTGAGGAGCTGTCGGGAATCAGTCACTGCCTGGCCTTCTCCATGGAGAAAAGGAGCACAAGAGAGAGCAGGATGCCAGCCGTCAGCCCCCCATGGAGCTGCTGTGTAGGGGGCGGACAAGTGGAGGAGGAGAAGGAGGAAAAGGGTGGAGAACGGAGGAACTGGAGCTGCTCCCAGACATGCAGTTTCATCCTCCTGCTCCTTATTTCTTCTCTTTCCTTTTATGTTTCTCTTTCCTCTCTTGGCAGGCTGCCTGTCTGCGTCTTCGAATTGTTCTTTGCAGCGTGCTGTAGCCACGTCGGTCCCAGGATATTAGGGAGACAAGGTGAGTGAGACAATATCTTCTCTTTTCTATCTAATCGTGCCGATCAGCGGGGATGAGGCTGGGCGACTAACTGCACTGTAACATCGTCATGTTTGTGCTTTCACCCTCCTTCCCCCCGTTCCCATCAGCCGTGTTCAGTCAGCCCAAGGCCGCACTGCACGCTCCACCCGCCGTCCACTGACAGGGGAGCCGAGCCTGGCAAACCAACCACCGGAGCGACCAGGCACCAGGGCATTTCTGCAGCTCTAGTGACCTCTTCTGGCAAACGACAGATCTGGGACCTGAGCAAGACTCTGATTTCTCTGGGGACATGTTACATGTTCAGCCCCAAGCACTAGGGCTGCGCTCCCCAGACTCTGGCAGTGACCAGCTGGAAGAGTTACTCAGTGAGTTCCAGTCCGAGAGAGGTGTGGCGTTCTGTACCCCAAAGCAGCACCCTGGGACCCCCCATTCACCCTGTCATATAATTACGATGTATTTCTTACAAAGCAGGCCACGTAAGATATTTAAATCATGATCTGCTGAAACCCGTTGTTCTGTCCAGATATGGATACCATTAGTGTGTATGAATTTTGCTGCAGGGTTGTTACTGACATAGGCTGTACATCTGAGAGTCTGTACTGCTAGTTCCCAGTGACAACAAGGCTGGTGATCCAATCCCAGGGGGTGTTAAGCGACCATTAATCAGCAGGGGAGCTGCAAACAAGGAATTTACAATGACTCAGCAAAGGCCACCAGCCCAGGCCATGTCTGGGTTAGTGTTTTCCAGGCACATGGACTGGGGATATAAAATAGGGGACATTGCCATCATGGTTTTGCCTTTCTCCTCCCCGACCTACGCTGAGACCAGCGTCCAGGGAAGCAGAGACCCAACCATGCCCCTGCAGAGAGAGCCCCACTATAGCTTTTTATCAGTTCTTATGTCATTTCTTCCACGTCCCAGCAGATTAACCTAGTGTATTCGAGGAAAATGTACCTAATTCATGCAAATGATTCCAGAACATAGTCAAAGAACGTTAGTGGCTGTCCACATCTATCATTGGTATTGACTTAACCAAACCCCACATCAATAATCAGTGTAAAAGGGAAACGTACAATCTAATTAAAGTTCAGTGAATCGCCATTTGGCTTCAGTTTATTAACAAATCTGCAAATTTAGACTGACATATATTAACCTAGAATGGAAAATGATCCCCTGAATCCTGAGAGCATGTGGTGAATGTGTGCTGTTTAACACCCTGCCGCTTCTTTCACTTGTCTAGA
The DNA here is from genome assembly GCF_026122565.2 of Emydura macquarii macquarii. NCBI lineage: Eukaryota > Metazoa > Chordata > Testudines > Chelidae > Emydura > Emydura macquarii. The sequence continues at coordinate 27,783 of NW_027131391.1, forward strand.
CACAAAGTCCATCAGGCTGGCATGGAGCTGGTCAGGAACCATCTGGCAGTAACGACGTACGGTGAGTGATTTTTATGCTTAAGCAGATGGTGTTGCTCAAGGTTTAGTCAGAACACAGGGTCTTAGTTAGCCTGATGCACACAGCCCAGCACACATCACTTAGCACAGTTCTTAACAACCACCAGCTCACAATTGGTGCGTTGGGGATGATGTCAGCGGGATGAATCCAGCCTGACTCTGGATTCGTCCAGAGTCCAACAACCTGGGACTTCCCCATCTCCAGGACCAGAAGCATCGACTGTGAGGCGATAGCTCAGTGAGCTGATGTCCGTTCGTTGAACAACAGAGCCCTGGAAAGGGAAGCAGCAGAGAGTGACAGAGTGCTGCTCGTTCCAGTCATGCGCCTTCTGCTGGGACCTCAGTCCCCAGAGAGGATCTGCACAGATCTGCATAGCTGGCCAGCAGAAATCACGTCCCACCTTCATGTACTGAGAGCACAGATAAAGCTCTCGGCTTGTATCTCAGCAGTGCTGTGGAAGCTGCTCTTTCTTCTCTGCCTCATCGTGTTGCAGTGGAGATGTACCATAGTTCCTGTTTCGCCCGCTTCTCAAGCCACGCTGGCCTGGGCTCACAAGGCAGTGCATGGCCCCAGGGTCCTCCAACATTTCCCATGGCTCCTTTGCATCTGACACTGGGACTGGTGCAAAACTATGGTGCAGATGGGCCATTCCACAGAGTGAATAGTCGCTTCCTGTCCGCAGTGAGGGAAATCGCTCTGTAGGGTTTGCTGGGTGCATTGGACACTGTCTGTCCCAAGGGGCCTCAGAACAGCTGGCAAAACTGTCTGACACCCAGCGGTCACGGGTGTGTTCTCATTGCTTAGCTCTGTGGCTCTCCAAGGGTTTCATGATCTGGGCCACTTTCTTAACCAAGGCATCTCTGTGGAGCCACCTCCCCTCCTAATTCCCAGCCCCAAACCCACACTGCTGGGGATCACTGTGAGGACAGCATTAGCCAGGGCAAGGAATTCCCTCCAGTCACTCTCCAGAACAGGAAACGTGTCACAGCACCAGGCTGTTCAGTTCTTTTCACACTCAGGCATTCCGTGGTCTGGAGTCTTCGATTCAATTTCAACGCCCGTGGCTACACTGGCCCCTGCTATAATCCGCTATGACAGACAAATGCCGCCCTCTCATGGGGGAAGCCATCCTGACCCTTCCTCCCAGGGTACGTCCACTTGGGAATTCACACAGGCGGGGCTTTCTGGAAACCTACACATGGAAACCAACCTTCTTTGTCTCCCACAATCATCTCCAAGCCCCGTCCGATCCCCCTGCACCTCCCCCCACCATTCTAATCTCTCCCCCCGTATAGACATCCCCCGCCCGCCTATCTCACGTACACGGCGTAAATCCCCAGCTGCACCAGTGCAGTGGCACTAGGTGGGGAAGGGGACACAGGGATCCTCCCTCCCCACTGCAGCTGTGCAGGAGCCAGGCACAGTCTAGATCTAGCGCCCCCCTGAGTGCTCACCTAGTGGCCTCCACAGCCCCATGGGAGACATGGCCAGCGAGGGGTGGGAATGGAAAGGGCCACGCCCCCAGGTACCGCTGATAGCAGGGACTGGCGGGGGGGGAGCACGTTGCCTCTTGCCCAGCAAGGGTAAATGAGCACAGCAGAGCACACGGCTTCCCAGCCGTCTGTCCCGTGCCAGCACAGCACCGCTCAGCCTGTCTCCATGGGGGCGGCAGCATCCCAGGCATCCATCCCAGCCCCCCACAGGACACACAGAAGCTACCTCACCATTTGCCCTTTATTTGGGGTTGTAATCCCAGTGACTGGGGGGGCGACCGTTCATTTTGCGGCAGGGCCTCGGGCCGTGCAAAGACGCAGTGAGGCCAGTGCAGAGGGGAGCACGAGCTGCTGTGGGAGGTTTCTGTCTCAGTTCCCCATGTGTCTGTAGCACTGTGGTATTGCTGCTGCCGTCATATGAAGCACAGTAATAATCAGCCTCATCGTCGGCTTGAACTCCAGAGATGGTTAAGGAGGCAGCATTGGCAGAGCTGTCTTTAGAGCCGGAGAATCGGTCGGAGATTCCAGAGGGTCTCTTGCTCCACTCGTATATAATGAGCTTCGGGACACTGCCAGCCTTCTGTTGGTACCAGGAGACATAGTAGCTATCGATGCTGCCGCTGCTCCTGGCACAGGAGATGGTAACCGTTTGCCCAAGAGATGCTGATGCTGAGGGCGGCTGAGTCAGTACAAACTGGGCCAAGGATCCTGACACCAAACCAGTAAGAGAGAGAAGGTTGTTAGATGAGCCGTTTCCATCCCTTATTGGCACACACGACTGGAAGGAACCTCCTGGGTCATCAACTCCAGTCCCTGCTATCGCAGGCGACCCGGTCACATAATCCCAGTCACTACCTTAGCAAGCTCCATCTTAAAACCAGTTAGGGGGTTTGACCCCTAGTGGGAGGGTCTGAAAGATGGTTCAAAACTTCTCATGTGCAGTCTACATTTTCTCACGGCCAGTTTATACCCAATTGTGCCTGGGCCAACCCTGTGCTTTAGCATAAATGGCTCTTCGCCCTCCCTGGAGTTTCCCCCTTGCTGCATTTACACTGAGCAATCGTATCCCCCCTGGCCCTGCTGGAATCAAAGAAGAGGTGGGGTATGGTGAGGATTGTTATTGGCAAAACCGCCCGCCTTACCTGAGCAGTAGGTGAGCAGCGCGAGGAGCAAAGGGGCCCAGGCCATGGTGGGAAATGCAGAGGAGCTCGACTTCCTGAGGCAAACTGTGGCTGGGACCTTCCAATTCTCTCTTAAAGCCCCAGAGCCGAGAACGGCCCCTGCATGCAAATCTGCTCCCTGCTCATTGGCTGCTGCTGCCGCCCTGCCCTCCGCCACTCCCAGTCTGAGATGGGAGAAGGGCCATAAAGGACCAGTGGCTTTATCTCAGAAACTGACACCCAGCACGGGTGAGTGTAGAACAAGGGCTGGACTCTGCGCAATGCAGAAAATCACTCGCCACGCATGGGCAGGGTTCTGCTCTCTGCTGTGAATTATCAGCCCTGGATTATATCTAGGTTCTAGAGATTTAAGCTGCAGCTGCCAACGTTTCCCACCTCGCTGTGCGGGGAAGGGATGGGAAGATGCTTGGAAGCTCTGTGACCACTGCGCAATGAAGCCCAGACACAGCCACAGGCTGTTTGCTGATGTGAGTATGGAAGGGAAACGTGTTTTCCACTTCACAGCCTGCAGCTGGAATGAACTAAAAAGGGATCAGGGTGAGGACTTGGAGCAGTTAGCCAAAGTTACATGGAATTTGCAGTCCGTGCATATGCTGACCAATGCACTGCCTTCCCCAAAGCCCCACGGATCAAATTCTGATCTCATCCACACCCCCAGTGTAAACAATGAGTAAACTTCACTGACTTTATTTTAATTACTGTGCATTGCTATGTGGAAACGTAAGATCTGATGAAGGAACAAAATATTTTCCTTTGGAAAATAACAGATGCGGCAATAAATAGCACGGTGCCACTGTAAATGAATGTAATATGGGTACAGAAGTGACACCTCGCTCATTCCAGCAACATAGTCACCTGCCCCGTGTTCTGTGTGTGGATATAAGGGAGTCTGGCTCACATCACCATATGCATCACTTCTGGATTTGCCCCCAGTGTGTGATAATTCTGTGCCAGGCTTGGATGTGAAGAGTGGAGCAGGGAAATTTCTGTATTATTTGTATGAAAATTACATGTGACTCGGCACATCTACACTACAGAAACTAGCAAACCACAGATAGGTTGCCATACCTGTTGGCATGACCCCCATAGCACAGACACGCCTAACCGGACAGTCAAGGTTTTTCCATTGGTGTAGGAACAGCACGTTTCCGAGTGACGGTAGCTATGTCAGCGGATGCATCTTCCATCCACACAGCAGCATCTGTGACATAGCCACACTGGGGATTAGGGCAGCATGCCTACGGTGCTCCGGGCTGTGTTTTTTCACAGCCCTCATCAAAGTTGCTATGTCAACTTAACTTGTGAGTGCAGACCAGACTTCAGCAATACAACAGTGAGCGTGTAAATGATCTACTCGGTCTCCAAGAGTTAACCACTTTCCAAAGACCCTCCTGGTGTGCAGGAGACAGGAGGGGATGCATGAATGTCTGCCTTTGCATCGCAAAGACAAGGTGGGGGAGGCAGTATCATTTATTGGACCAACTCCTGCTGGGGAGAGAGAGAAGCTGTGGAGCTTACACAGCAGCGCAGACCTGAGAAGAGCTCTGTGTGAGCTCACAAGTTTGTCTCACCAACAGAAGCGGGGCCAAGAAAAGCTTTTACCGCCCCCACCTTTTCTCCCGACATGGCTGCAAGAACACGGCCTTTGAATTAGATGCTTGTTAAGGACTTTCAACCAGCGACTAGGCCAGGCCCTGGCAGAACAAAGGGGCAGCTGCAACCTAGGTGAAACCAGTTCTCTGCACAACTCTGGAGGAGGAGGAGTGGAAAATCCCCACGAGGGGACCAAAGAGACCAAGTTCTACCCTGTCATAGACAGGGTCTTATTCTGCTCCCATCACTGGACTGGCTGAGACCCTTCCAGGACTGCACTAAGGAACGTGAGTGCACATCTGTCATGTGTTGGTTGTGCTCTCAGCCTCTCCCCAGGGTGAGCAACTAGTGCAGTGGAGTGTCTATTGCCAGAGCTTTAGGGAATGAAGGGGGCAGTATTTGGTTCTTTCTGGCTTTTTTTAACATACTGGTTGCTCTCTGTTTCTGTGAGAGGAGGCCGGTCAAAGAAACAGGCCTTGCACGTGGAGTGGAAGATGAGGAGGTTTGAGATGGTCCCTAGTTCCTGGGAGGGCTTGTTCCCCAGTCTGGGATTGGCCCCCAAGAAGGTTCTGTCTCCACACAGAGGAGGTTCACTCTCATTGTGGAGAACTCTGTGGGGACAGAGGAGCGGAGCTGTGGACCCTGATTTCTGTCCCAGAACATTTGACTATTTTACACATCCTGGACCCAGGCCAGGGAGCAAAAGACTGGCCATGTTCATAGCCTCTCCCCTGCCCCAGACGCTCAGTTAGCATTGTAAAGAGCACAGCACGACAGCCTGGAGAGAAAGACCAGGGACAGCAGCGATAGCGTTAGAAATGTATTTGCACAAGAGATCTGAACCCTGCACGGATGTTAGGAGCTAATGAAATGCCGTCCCAGGGCAGCGCCAGACCTGGCTTTTCAGTGAGATCCCCCCAGCTGCCGAGGAGGAGCTACGGAGAGCTTGAGAGCTGGGTGTCCTCCCCTTGCAGGGCTGTTCGGATCTGGACATTCTCCGCATAATTCCCCTCCTGCCCCCCCGGCCCAGAGTGTCGTGTAACGAGCCCTGTTCTCGCTCTGCCGTGCTCTGATTGCTGCCCAGCTCAGCGGAGCCGTGCTCTGCTCGCCTGGAGGCACCGTCTACATCAGGGACCATGAGTTTCATTCATTACCGTGCCTGGCCTTGCTACTGAAGGAAGAACGGGCCCCAAGAGTGGCCAGGCCTCTGCCAGCCGGTGCCCACCCTTTACGGCTGCTGTCAAGGGAGTGGCCACTGGGGGAGTCAGAGGAAGGGGGGGAGAACAGAGAAGCTGGACCCACCCCCAGAGATGGATTTCATCCAACTGCTCCTGAGCCTCATTTCCTCTCTTTCCTTCGCTGTTTTCTTTCTGTCCGTCTGTCTGGTGTCATTGTGGCAATCAGCTGGGATGAGGCTGGGTTACTCCAGCTCCACTGTCATATTCTCACTCCCGGCAGTTTCACTCTTTCTCCCCCAAGAAGAGACTCAAGACCTTACCAGGAACATCAGCCCTGTTCAGACTCAACCCCAGGCCACTGCTGGCTCCTCCCTCCTATCCAGCCAGCCCGGAGCGACCTGTGGGAAATGACACCAGAGCCACCAGAAACCAGGGGATTTCAAATTCTGTGGCTCTAGTGACCTCTTCTGGCCACACGACAGGTACATCAAATGAGCAAAGACTTTTCCTTTGAGCGCACGTTCCAGGCTTGGTCCAGAGCACAGGGCGCTCAGTGGCCGTGTGGAAGAGCTACTCAGTAAACTTCAGTGAGAGAGAGGCCCTTCTCATCATTGTCATGAGTTATTAGCTGTGTTGTGGGAGCACCAAGCACCCCAGGCAGGGATCAGGACTCCATTGTGCTTCCTGCTGTCCAAATCTAGAACACCCCAACCGTCCTGCCCCAGATAGCTAATACCAGTGTTTCTGAACTGGTGTTTCGCGGAACCCTGGGGTTCCATGGGAACACTGTTAGGGTTCCGCGAGCAGCTGTTCTCTACGCCACCGATCAGCTGTTCTCTGCCGCCGAGAGCAGCTGTTCTCCGTGCCGCCGAAAAAGGGAAGATGTCTCGGATTTTCTGGTGGAGGGTATCCAGTGTAAGTGTAATTGAAATGAGAAATGCTGACCCTTGCTTATTTCGACATTTGAAGACTGCTAAGAGTTTGGGGGGTTCCGCAATTATTTATGGAGTTCAAAAGGGTTCCGTGGCCAAATTTAATTGAGAAACACTGGCTTATACTGCGTGCAGAAGACAAGAGACACCAGGTGGATACTGACAGACAGACCGATGGAAACAATGAGACAACCTCCAATGAGACAACCACATTTCCATTCTCCAAGCGGGGTCTTTGAGCCCTTCACAGTAACTAACAGGGGAATCGTCTCCCAGCCATGCTGTAAAGGCCGGGCCACAGGTTGCTGGGGAGCAGACTGTGGGGGCAGAGGGCAGGAATCAGGCCTCTGCCTGTCAGGGAATGGGTGGGATTACAACCTCAGAGTTACACGGCCAGTGGGCTCGGAATTTACAGATGTCAGGGCTAGGGGAACAAAATCCAACTCCATAATCAATAAATAACAGCAGCAGGCACTACGGGTCAGATTCTCAGCTGGATTGACACCAGCTAACAATTCTGCACAGTATTTTTTTTTTTTCACCTTCAGAACTGCAGTGGGTGTTGGCTGGAGCTGGCCTTACAGGAGTGTAGGAAATAACTTTCTCCTGTTCATACAAGCAAGTCTCTGATGCCCTCTCAGGCTCTGAGCCAGAAGCAGAGACACCGATGTGCCCAGCAAGCTTTGCCCTGGTCCAGCAGCAGGCCCCGCAGTCACTGTAAGAAGCACCTCGCCAATCCACACAGTGAGTGCGGAGGATGGGGAGAGGCTGTCCCTGTGCAGAGAAGGAAGGGCTGGAGTTCACAGGCAGCGATGCTCAGCTCTCTGCTACACCTCATTCATACCTGGGCTCTGCAGCCAGCACCGCGTCCAGCCGGGCACAGGCTGGGGAGAGAGGTTTTTGTATCACTTCCCCATCTGACTGTATCGCCGTGCTGAGCACTCCCAGTCCAAAGGGTACAGTAATAGTCAGCATCGTCCTCTGCGAGGGCCCCCGTGATGGTCAAGGACATAGTGTTACCCGACCTGGAGCCAGTGAAACGCGCTGGGATCCCAGAGGGCCTGGTGTTAGTGCCATACATGATCAGCCGAGGAACATGCCCCAGTCTCTGTTGAATCCAGCGTGGGTAGTTGTTATCCGTGATGGCCCCACTGCTCATGGTGCAGGAGAGGGTCACGGTCCCTCCAGGAGACACTAACTCGGTCGGCTTCAGCGACCGGAGCTGCTGGGAACTGAAACCTGAAACATCAGAAACAAGCTCATCAGACCTGTCCGTAGCACGGCGCAGAACCGACGTTCTCAGCACTGCCTGCAGAGAGAGCAGCGCTACAGCGTGTTAGCGATTCTGATTTGTCCTCATTCACCAGATCAACCTCCCTTACCAATTCAGTACGTGAGCAGCGCGAGGAGCAGAGGGGCCCAGGCCATGGTGGGGATGCAGACCAGCTCGACTTCCTGAGACAAACGGGTCTGTGGCTGGGACCTGCCGATTCTCTCTTAAACCCCCAGTGCTGAGAATGGCCCCTGCATGCAAATCCGCTCCCAGCTCACTGGCCACAGAGCATGTTCTAGAGAAGATCGTTGTATTTAAAGGAAGATGAGATCAAGAAAAGGCAGAGGAAGAAGGCGGCATGAACAAACCAAATCTCAGATAGAGAAAGGAAATCAGCAGAATTACTAACATTTTTCCAGCCAAGCAGAGGAATTCATTGACCATGGTACAGCTCTGAGTTCCATTATTGCAAGTCCTGAGGCAACTAGGATTGGAGCCCAGACCCCCAGAACACACATTAGCAGAGTTAGTCACTGTGCAGTACAGCCCAGTAACTTACTAATGTGAAGATTGCGGCTACTGCTCTGTGTGGTGCAACCCAAGAGTGTTGGCCACGTTTGTTTCCCCAGAAATACATGGTGTCCTTATCATTTTTTAAAACCTTTTCCGCTGATATTTACTGATTCATTGAAATAGCCCCGCTTGAAAGACGTGTGGTATCCATTTCAGGCAATGTTGTTGCTTCAGCCTAAAGTACTTCCTGCTTTAAATTTGTGCACAGACAAGACCCAACCTATCACCACAATTTGAAGGTGTCTAGAAGGGATGAAATGTTTCCAGTGAACCAGTGAGACCCTGCGTGTTTAATCAGACGCCTGCCCCAGTTCTGCTGTTGCTGAGGATCCTGCCTGTGGTTCGGCATTCGCAGGGTCTGCGTGTGCTGCACTCCCCGTCTCAGAGGGGCAGAGGACACAGAGCCGGGGGCTCACGTACCTGGCACCACAGTGGGCAGGGGATGGGTGGCAGCGCAGGAGTAAATACAGACACAGAAAAGCCTTTGGGGTGTGGAACGCGCGTCGCTCAGCGTCCCGTACAGCAGGCTCCTGCCTCACCCCTTCTGCCAGCGCGTTGCAAGCAGTGTCTCCTCCTGGCCCTGCAGCCCAAGGGCTCCCTGACTCCTGTTATGGGGAACGCCTGCTCCTGGGCACAGCCTGAGCAAATGGCCTGTGTGCCGGGCAGACAGGGAACCTGCCCCATCCACCTGCCCACAAGGAGCAGCAGAATTGCCCCAGAACCCCTGGGTGGCTGCTGCCCTCCCCTGCCAGGCTTTTGGCTCCTTGTAGCCACAGAGCCACCGGCTTCAGCTGAACCCCTGCACGCTGGGGTGGAGGAGCCCATGCCGGGCACACGGGGGCAGGGAATGAATCTGGGCAGGCTCCACTGCAACCTCCCACCTCCATGCAGCCCGGCCTCTCTGGCTCTGCTGCCTCTCACGTGTGGCCAGCCACGGCGGGTGGGGGGGAAGGAAGAATTAGCCCCTGAGTGAGTAAAAGCCAAGTTCAAAGTGGCACTGGGCCCCCCAGGCTCACAAAGCCAGCCCCAGACAGAGAGAGCTCAGAGGGGAGTCTGGGGGTCAGTCATGGGTGAGCAGACAGAAATGGGGCAGTCTGAATATTGTCACAGGCCTTGACTGGCAAACAGGGAGTGCAGCACTGGCCATGCCCCCGGCCGCCCCCAGCAACACACACATGCTCCGGTCCGGTCGTGACAGGCACAGGATAAAAGTCAGACAGACAGACCAGTGACGCCGCAATAGCCTTACAATAGAATTACTGACGGGATCTGAGCCCTAAACGGTTGTTCGGGGCGCTGACGGAGCTGGCTGTTCTGTGAGATCTCTACAAAGCCAGAGGAGCTGCTAGGGAGAACAAGACAGCTGAGTCTGTCCCTTGCCGGGCTTTGCAGATCTGGACGCTCTCCTCATAACGTCTCTTTGTGCCTCCCCGGCTCAGAGTGCCATGGAACTAGCCCTGCTCGCCCTGGGCCGTGCCGAGAGCTCCCATGTCACACTGCAGGGCACCGTCTACACCAGGCACCATGAGTGTCATTCCTTCCCCTGCCTGGCCGTGGCATTGAAGGAAGGAAGGACCCCAAGAGTGACCAGGACTCTGCCAGCCGGTGCCCAGCCCTGAGAGCTGTTACTACGGGGATGGGCCAAGCAGAGGAGGGGAGAAAGGAGAGAAGAAGCTGAAGCTGCCTCCAGAAATGGAGTTTCAACTAAATGCTCCTGATCCAGGGGATTTCAAATTCTGTGGCTCTACTGACCTCTTCTGGCCACAGGACAGGTACATCAAATGAGCAAAGACTTTTCCTTTGAGGGCAGGTTCCAGGCTCGGTCCAGAGCACAGGGCGCTCAGTGGCCGTGTGGAAGAGCTACTCAGGAAACTTCAGTGAGAGAGAGGCCCTTCTCATCATTGTCATGAGTTATTAGCTGTGTTGTGGGAGCACCAAGCACCCCAGGCAGGGATCAGGACCCCATTGTGCTTCCTGCTGTCCAAATCTAGAACACCCCAACCATCCCTGCCCCAGATAGCTTACACCGTGCAGAAGACAAGAGACACCAGGTGGAGACTGACAGACAGACTGATGGAAACAATGAGAAAACCTCCAATGACACAACCACATTTCCATTCTCCACGCGGGGTCTTTGAGCCCTTCACAGTAACTAACAGGGGAATCGTCTCCCAGCCATGCTGCAAAGGCCGGCCGTGGGCTTCTCCACAGGTTGGTGGGGAGCAGACTGTGGGGGCAGGGGACAGGAATCAGGCCTCTGCCCATCAGGGAATGGGTGGGATTACAACCTCAGTGTTACACGGCCCGTGGGCTCAGGATTTACAGATGTCAGGGGGAGGGGAACAAAACCCAACTTGATAATCAATTACTAACGGCAGCAGGCACCACGGGTCAGATTCTCAGCTGGATTGACACCAGCTAACAATTCTGCACAGTATTTTTTTTTCAGCTTCAGAACTTCAGTGGGTGTTGGCTGGAGCTGGCCTTACAGGAGTGTAAGGAAATAACTTTCTCCTGTTCACACAAGCAAGTCTCTGATGCCCTCTCAGGCTCTGAGCCAGGAGCAGAGACACCGATGTGCCCAGCAAGCTTTGCCCTGGTCCAGCAGCAGGCCCCGCAGTCCCTGTAAGAAGCACCTCGTCAATGCGCACAGTGAGTGCGGAGGATGGGGAGAGGCTGTCCCTGTGCAGAGAAGGAAGGGCTGGAGTTCACAGGCAGCGATGCTCAGCTCTCTGCTACACCTCGTTCATACCTGGGCTCTGCAGCCAGCACTGCGTCCAGCCGGGCACAGGCTGGGGAGAGAGGTTTTTGTATCACTTCCCCATCTGACTGTATCGCTGTGCTGAGCACTGCCAGTCCACACAGAACAGTAATAGTCAGCATCGTCCTCTGCGAGGGCCCCGGTGATGGTCAAGGACATAGTGTTACCCGACCTGGAGCCAGTGAAACGTGCTGGGATCCCAGAGGGCCTGGTACTAGTGCTGTGCATGATCAGCCGAGGAGCATTCCCCAGTCTCTGTTGAACCCAGAGCGGGTAGTTGCTGTCCGCGATGGCCCCACTGCTCATGGTGCAGGAGAGTGTCACGGTCCCTCCAGGAGACACTAACTCGGTCGGCTTCAGTGACTGGAGCTGCTGGGAACTGAAACCTGAAACATCAGAAACAAGCTCATCAGACCTGTCCGTAGCACGGCACAGAACCGACGTTCTCAGCACTGCCTGCAGAGAGAGCAGCGCTACAGCGTGTTAGCGATTCTGATTTGTCCTCATTCACCAGATCAACCTCCCTTACCAATGCAGTACGTGAGCAGCGCGAGGAGTAGAGGGGCCCAGGCCATGGTGGGATGCAGACGAGCTCGGCTTCCTGTGGCAAACGGGTCTGTTGCTGGGACCTGCTGATTCTCTCTTAAACCCCCAGCGCTGGAGAACGGCCCCTGCATGCAAATCTGTTGCACATTCAAGGCTCCTCCCTCTCCGGCTCTAGCTGTGCCATAAAGGGGCAGAGCCAACTCTCGGGACGTTTTTTAAAAGGGCTGAGATCATATCACAGGTAGAGTCCGGCTCTGTGCTCTCTCCATCACGCTGCGCTCTCTGCAGTAACATGTTCCACGGACGTTCTACACGTGCCTCTCCCATTCCCGTGCTGACCTCTCAGGCCTCTGTTATTCCAGCCACAGACCTCTGCCCCGTTTCACCAGTCCCCTGAACATCTGCAACGTCTTTGCTCTTCCCATCCTGAGCCTCTGTTACATCAAGATTTCTGTCATTTGTACTGGGCATAACTGGGGACACTGGTGGAACCCCCAAACTGATTTTCACTTTGACATCAGTCACAGTTTTGAACGCGGTTCTCCGGAGGTGAAAGGAAACATGTCCGATTATTCTAATGTGTACTGCAAGAAAACCCAGAGGCCTAGACAGGACCGTGGTCCAGTTGTGCCATGTGCATTACAGACCCCTATCTTCAGCTCTCTGTGTAATCAAGTTTTACACTAGTCGCATGAACAAATCCACACGTTTATCATTGCCTGGTCTGGAGGTCTGATCATTGGCTAGAGGAGAGGCTGAGCCTGTCCATTCCGCGAGTCTTGACTTCCACCTATCATCCCAGAGCTTCAGGGCTTGCTCGGAGCTCCGCAGTTCTGAGACAGGAGCCGCTTTATCCAGCAGATGCAGCACATGAAAATATCTGCCAAGACGGCCCTAAATGGATTCCTATCCTCTAGCCCAGCTGTCAGCCAATCTCGAGATCTTTGTCCCATGGGATTCTCCATCACAGCTGATTCCTCTTTCTCTTCACATGTCTGAGCGGCCCACTCTCTCTAGGGAATAATGGACTAGGCTATAGTACCGCTGAAAAGGCTCTGGGGGTTATAGTGCATCACACATTGAAAATGAGCAATTGTGGAAAAGGCTAATATTCTGGGATAAATTAACAAGAGTGTCACATATAAGACACTGGAGATAATTATTTTGCTCTATTCAGCATTTGTGAGGTCTCTGCTGGAGTGTTTTATCCAGCTCTGGATCCCACACTTTTAGAAAGATGTTGACAAATTGGAGAGTACAGAGGAGAACAACAAAAATGATAGGGTGTTTAGAAACCAGGACCCACATGGAAAGGTTAAAAAAACTGGGCATGTTTGGTCTTGAGCCAAGAAGACTGAGGTAGGATCTGATAGTCTGCAAATCGGTGATATAGAGGCCGGTGATGAATTGCTCTCCATGTCCACGGAAGGTAGCACAAGGAGTAATCACTTAATCTTTGCAAGGGAGCGTTAGGGTAGGTATCAGGGAAAGCTTTCTAACTCCAAGCGTCGTTCAGCTCTGGAACAGGCTCCCTGGGCAGTTGTGGAATCCTGTCGGTGGAAGTTTCTCAGAACAGGTTGAACAAACACCTGGCAGGGCTGGTCTAGGATTATTTGGTCCTGCCTCAGCGCAGGGGGCCAGACTCGAAGACTTCTCAATGTCTCTTCCAGCCCCACATTTCTGTGATTCTCCCTCTCATTTGCTGTCCCCTGTGGGATGATAGAGTGAGCTTCTGCAATGATTTCCGTGCCCTTCAATTTGTTCCGGATCTGCCATGAGCTCCTCGGCTCTTGGAGATACTTCAAGTTCCCTGGAGAGGAAATGTTTCCTTGCTCAAAATGAGAGTTAAATCAAAGGTGAGTGGAAAATAAAGAAAACAATTACAGGAAGTAGATGGCCAGGGAGGTCTCTCTCCAAAGAGGATGAGGAGGGAAGGAAAAGCTCCTGTTCTGCACACAGAAGCAGCTCTCTGCTTTGCTCAGCTGGGAACCATGCTCTGCAACCATCACGTTTGCCAGCAGCTCACAGCCTATGGGGATTTTGTCTCTGTTCCTCATCCACCCGTATCATTGTGTTGAGCTTCTCCACTCCACGCAACACAGTAATAATCAGCATCATCCTCTACCAGGGCCCCAGCGATGATTAAGGACATGGTGTTACCAGACATGGCAGCAGTGAAACGCTCTGGGACGCCAGCGGCTCTGCCACTCGTGCCGTATATCAGCCTTCGGGGAACATGCCCCGCTCTCTGTTGAACCCAGTGTGGGAAGCTGTTATCAGTGATGGCTCCAGTGCTCATGCTGCAGGAGAGGGTCACGGTCCCTCCAAGAGACACCGACTCTGAGGGCTTTAAGGCAAGGAGTTGTTGGGAACTGGGACCTGAAACGAGATTAGAATCCAGCTCCTGACAGCTATTCCGGAGCATCCCCAGACACAGCCCCCAGGTTGGGCTCAGGCGGAGGGAAGGTGATAACATGTAAGGAAAACTCTTATTTGATTTCCGCAGCAGATAAACCGTTCTTACACAAGCAGTAAGTGAGAAGCCGAGGGGCCCAGGCCACGGTGGGGATGCAGACGAGCTCGGCTTCCTGAGGCAAACGGGTCTGTGGCTGGGACCCGCCGATTCTCTCTCAAACCCTCAGAGCTCCCTGCTCACTGCTGTCAAGGTGATAGGAAGGCAGAATGTTTCCTTGTTTGTCAGTGTTAGAATGTAGCACCAGGACGTGCTTTTTGACCATCTCTTTCCTCCTCCTCTTTCCAGGAACAGCCTTTTTCCTTGCACAGGACAAGTAAACTCAATGGCAAAAAGCAGTGACCTCCCCCTGCCCTGCTCCTCCACGGGTTTGTGGCAGTACCAGAGAAGGGTCTGTGCCACACAAGGATACAATCCCCCTTCCCCGGCAGAATCCTTCCTACTGCTCTGCCTCTATAACTTCTTTGGTGTTTATTTCCTCCATTGTCACTTCAAACCCCGCTGCTGAAGCAGGACGCAGGGCAAGAGGCTGGAGGTTTTCGTCTCAGTTCCCCTTGGGGATGCCTCGCTGTGATAGGTGCTCTGCTTATTGTCCCACGAATAGCAGTAATAGTCAGTCTCATCCTCTGCCTGCAGCCCAGAGATGACTAAATTCCAGAGGTTGTTGGAGGTGTCAGGCGAGACGGTGAATCGCTCCGGGATCCCCGGCCCCCTGCCCTGGTCACTGCTGGTGTAATAGTGGTACACAAAGCGTGGGGCACTGCCCAGCTTCTGCTGGTACCATCGCACCCTGTCATCGCTGATCTTGTACCCACTACTCAGAGCACAGGGGAGCTTCACCGGACTTTTTGGAGATTCTGCCACTGAGAACAGCTGAGTCACCACGAGCTGGGAGCTGGAACCTAGGACAAGCAGATCATGCACACAATTGCCACAAATGTTAACGTCGGCTCTCGTGGGCCTTTCCTTGGGCCAGCCAAGCCCGGCCTAGCACTGTGTTCTTACCTGTGCACCATGCCCCCAGGATAACAATCACAGGAGCCCAGAGCATTGTGCAGAGATTTCACGCACCCAGGAGAAGCTCTTCAGTCACCCTGGATCTGGCTCTGTGCTCCCAGCTTAAATTTCCCTCAGCGGAACCACCCCAAGCCTTTATGCAAATCTGCACAGCTGCTATTGGCTCTCTGCCTCAGTGGTAGGGCATCATGGGAAAATCAAAGCCCGGCAAACTCCGTCCTGCCTATCAACCATCAGACCCCGATGTAGGAAGCCCCTTTGTAGTCAGTGGGGGAGGGGCAACAAAACCCGCTGAGCAAGGCCATTGTTGAGGGCAGCAATCCCTGGCAGACTCAGCTGCAGGGCCAAGGCTGGGGATTTCCAGGGCTGTCACTAAGGAAAGAGCCTCTAGACCGGGCCGGGTTTAGGGGAAGGTGACCCAGGCGGCTGCCTGGAGTGCCAGGCTTGGGGGGTGCCGGGCTCGCGGGGCTGTTTTAGGTGTTAGCGACAAAAGGGAAAATAGAATGTTTGAGGTAAAATGGTTCCGGGATTCCAGATGTGGATTCATTTTTATCTCACCTCCTAAAATGTTCTGGACCTTTGCATAAACTCGTGGAACCTTCCAGACTTTCTGAAAACGACATTTTCCTCGAGCCTTCTTGTCAGCCATGCCCTCGCGGGTATCTAAGGGCGGGGCATCGCCAATCAGGCAGTAAGCTACAAGAACGAAGTGAAGGGAGAGCCCAGCTGCGATATTGTGAACCGTATTTTATTGTGTAATTGTGAAAGTGTACTTGTGTTTTAAGTTTTGAAGAGGGTAAGTAGTGACTAGTAACAGACATATTTAATGAGATGCCAGAGATAGCTGTCGAAGCCATTTGCTTATACATGGCATGAATAAATATAGATTTACAGATAGTAGCGTGCAGATTTATCGTCCTAAATGACAGGGATGAATCATGCATGCAAGTCGTGCATCGAAGTCGTGAAATGGGCTCCAAATGCAACACGATATAAGGTATTCAAACGTTGACCAAATGGAGAGGGGGCGCCACAGACGCTCCTTGCCTCGGGCGCCATTTGGTCTAGGGCTGGCCCTGCCTCTAGATAGAGAGATCTACAGAGTCTCCAGTTCTACAGACTGAAGGTGTTTAACTTCCCAGAGCCCTTCCCTTGTGACTCTTACAGAAGCACCTGTGGCTAATGCTACTGGATGGTCTTATACTGCCACCTGCTGCTCTTTATGCAAAGTCTCTGAGGGCTTAGATCCTCTGGGGAGCTGACTGCCCCTCAATTGACCTCAACCAAGCCCTAACTCTTGTGTCTCTAAACAGCCCCTGTGCTCTCAGCCTCACTGACTCCCAGACGCACTTCCTGTTGTTGCTTCGGTCACAGCTCAGATGCCCTGCACGCTACAGAGACCTTATTTATATTGGAAAGGACGTGGGCAAGGTCGTTTCACAGGTTTGGAGAGTGTGATCCCGTGTATGGCGGGTTCTGCTTTAGATGGTCTCACATTTTGGGGCCCAGGTACATCGGGGCAAATCCACAGCAAAGATCCCCCGGTCATGCTCCACCGCATCCCATCCACTGAAGTTCCATGCATGAGCCCTGATACCACGTGCCCTACTTGGCAATGAAAGGGCAACACCGGAAATCCATTCCCTTAATGCTCACACCGCCTTATCATTGTAGGACTGCTACAAAACAAAACAAAAGTGAAGCATTAAATGATCCTTACAAACAGGCCTAAGAAAAGAGCAGGAGAGCCTACTGGCCTGCCGCCCGTGACAATGTTTCTTTAAATAAGGAACAAAGATCAAGTTAGAGCTTTGCCACTCAGTTGGAGAGAAGTTGTAACTGGGCAAAATACTCTGAGCACATGCAGCCACGATGGAAGTCAGTGGGAGTTGTGAGTCCTCAGCATCTCTGGAGTAGGCTCAATCTCTCTGTTTGCATGATGAGGACAACTCCATGCAAATAGGAACCTCAGCACTAGCATCTGTGAGTGAGTGAGCTGTGGGAGGAGGAGGGGGAAATTACCCGGTCTGTGTAACACAAGAGACCACTGCTGGTGTCCAGTCCTGTGGTCTGCAGCTTTAAAAGGACATTGACAAGCTAGAGAGGGCTCTGGGAAGAGCCACGTGAATATTTCAAGGTCTGGAAAACACCAATCATGGGCTGAGTTACTTCATCTCTCACTGTAGAGCTAGTCAACGAGAAGGTTAAGAGGTGACTTGATCACCGTGTAGAAGTACCTACACAGGCAGAAGAGCAGCTACTCAGGGGCATTTTAATCTAGCAGACCAAGGCAGAACACGATCCGATGGCTGGGAGCTGAAGTTAGAAAAATTCAAACTGGAAATGAAATGCACGTTTTTAACGGTGCAGATAATTAACCCCTGGAGCAGATTACGAAGGCCTGTTGTACATTCCCCGTCTGTTGAGGTCTATAAATCAAGGCTGGGTGTCTTTCTAAAATTGATGAGCTAGTTCAATCCCATGTTTTTGGGCTTGAGGCAGGAATTACTGGGTGCAGTCCTATGGCCTGCCTTACACAGAGGGTCAGACTGGATGATCACAGTGGTCCCTTGTAGGCTGAAACTCTGCAGAAAGATGATCCAGAACTAGGAGTGTGTCGGGATGATGCTGAATCACTGGGTGGTATCACAATGGACAAGTTTGGTGAGCCGGAGTGCTGGCGGATTCTGGGAGCAGGGCCTCATAGCACTGGACGGTGGGAAATCACTGAAAAGGCCAAACTTGCACTTGGCATCAACATGTGTCACAAATGTTTGTCCGGACCCTCTATGAGCAGCTCTGCAACTGACCCTATAGAATGACGTGACATCAGGTGCCTGGAGGGGAATAGTCCACGATAAGCGAATACCAGCCAATCCCTGCAGCCCTCTCCCAAATTATGAATTAATTGGGATATGCCACATAATTCACTGGCAAAGCATAATTTGCATATTTGGGGGACATGTGACTCTTTGGGAAGAGGGTGTAAGTACTGGGAAGATCACATGGTAGCTAGCTTTTCTATCTATATCTCATATATCCAAGAGGGCCGGTGATACTCTTTGATAGAAGAAGGATTAAGACCAGAGGGCCTCAGAGTAACTTAGGCCCTGCTTCGAGGGATCATAGACCAGAGGGCCGCGGGGTAGCCAAGATCCCACTACGAGGGACTCCGAAAATAGACCAAGGATCTGAGGGAACCTGGAGGAGGAAAAGACAGTCATCACCTAGGGCGATAGCTATCCCGCTTTGCTTACCCATTAGGACACTGTGTGGGGCCAGCATAGTTACTGAGGGCTTATGCTTGGGAAACTGAGGCTTACTAAGGAGAGGCAGTGTATAGTCTTTTCTATTTGTCTGTGACACCTGCTTTTCAATAAACAATGGCTCTGTATTGAAGATATTGACTTCTGGTCCTCGCTGGCATGGTCACGGGGTGCTCAGCTGTGGGCACATGAATTGATCTGAATTGGTCCCCAGCTCAACAGAGTGTAATGACTGCACCAGCCATAACAGGAAGAGCTCTTTGCAAACCAGCTTCAGCTGCTCCAGTATCACAGCATAAAGTGGAATGGTTCCAGTTGGTGTCCTGGGGGCTGTGATCACTAGTGCCCTGGATCGATTCCCTTACAGCCTGTAACTCAGTCTGTCCATCAGCCCCGTGGTGCTGTGTCAGAATACAGGTGAGCGCTTCAGCCAGCAAACATGTAGCTTTGAAAGGCAATGAGGACTGAGAGGAACTGGAGCTCATGCTTAGCCAGGAGCCAATCCACTGGGCCATGTTAGAGTAAGAAGAACCACACAGATGGGCTCCAGGCTCTGTGTCACTGTAAGTGAGAGAGGTTTTTGTTCCTTTTCTCCAGCCAGCTGTATCACCGTGTACTGCTTAGCTGTCTCATCCCAGTCTAAGCAGTAGTAATCAGCATCATCCCCTGCTTGGCTCCTGCTGATAGTTAAAAAGCAGGTGTTCTTGGAATTGTCTTTAGAGGCCGTGAACCTGTCAGGGACACCAGAGCCTTTACCCTGTGTAGTGTCATCCTTGTAATACAGCAGGTATCTTGGTTTCTCCCCTTGCTTCTGCTGGAACCAGCGTATGTAGCTATCGCTGATGCGATCTCCGCTGCTCAGAACACAGGCGAGTTGAACGTTTTCTCCTGGAGTCACTGACACAGCAAGTGGCTGAGTCAAAGTGAACTGGTAGCTGGGACCTGAAACAGCACAGAACCACAGGTCAGCCAAGAGTCAGTGTGTGTGGGGGGGAGGAGGGGTGCACGCACTATGCACACTTACTGATCTAGCTTCTGAGATCAAGCATGCACTTATATTTACCTGCCCAACAGGTTACCAGAACCAGCAGTGCGGTGCCCCAAGCCATCCTAGGAACAGCACACACAGCCAGAGGGGTTTCTGGATTCAGTGCTGCATTCCCCACTTCCTTCTTAAAGCCCTGTGATGTGAGCAGACATCCTGAATGCAAATCTGGACACCTCTGATAGGCTACAAGTAATCCTCAGCCCCCCGGCACCCGCCCCTCAAGCATCCTGGGGACAGTCGGCGCTTTGCCAGGCTAGGAGTAAGCGATGGTGGCTGCAGGTATTTTTATCTCATGAGAACACTCTTGAAACAAACATTGCTCCAGCAGATTCCCCACAGCTGTTCAATTGCTTTGTTGCACTGGCCAGTGTGAGGGGAGGCCAATGGCGTCACCTAACTCTGGAAAACTGAGATCCCTGCTGAAGGCAGGACACCAGCCTACCTGGACCGACGATCTCTTCCAGTGCGGTCAGCCATTCCCTGACAGAGTGTATTTATGGCTCTGGTCTCTAGTGCGAGTGCTGGGTTGGCTGCATTATCCCCCACAAGTGCAGAAGCTCAGCACCTCGCACTCCATGGCGTGGTGAAGGGACGGTCGCTAAGTAGCTTGGGAAAGCCATCGCCCGCCTGTGTCTAGTGATCTATACGGTGCAGAGAACCATGATAATAGAGAAGCTGCGTCGGGTGCTGCTCAGCTTAACCAGCAAGGATTAGCACAGTGAGGAGGCCCTCACAGCCGTACAGGGAGTTTTAGTCACCATTCAGCAGAAGGCTAATGGAAAGCCTGTGTTGTGGAGGCCTCACTGCATTTCATGCACGTTTCCAGGACATCATTAACAACCACTTTGCGAATGAACTCCTGGAGAGGTTTCAGGAGGAATAGCCCTGAACAGCTGCAAACAGTCCCTGCTCTGACTGCTCCCTTTAAAGGCCTGGAGCACGAGACAAGCCCAACTTTCTATGTTCTGGCAGCATCAACATCTCGGCACTCGGGGATGGCGCTGGAAACAGAATTAGCATAACCATTACCCGGAGGTTTTTATCCTGGATTACATGGACGTTGGATGTTATATGGGAAGTTTCTGACATTAACAAGGTGTTGCTGCTAAGTGCATTTTTACTGCAACAAGGGGATCTTTCAAAAATGAAAATCCATAAATTATGATGTTAGCTCCAGCAGCGTTCCATTGAGATAGCTGGTGAAGTGACTTGCTTAGTTTAGGGAAAACAACTTTTCAGTGTGATACGGCGATAGATGGTTTCAGAGACTCTTGGCCAACCTTTAGAGGGGTTTATGACAACTATGCTTCAGTTATTGTCATCAGATTCAGCATTTATTACTTCCCCTGTAACAACACTGATTAGCTTTGGCACAATTCCATTTTTTAACATAATTTCAACAGATAACATCTTTATTTTTAAACTTTTTTTTTCTATTTTTATCTTTTTAAAATTTTCATTGTTGTGGGAAATTATGGTAGGAGTCAGACAATTATTTAATGACAGCACATGTTCAGATTCAAAATGTTAAGCCTTTATAACCATTAAAACACAAATGATCAACACCAGATGTCAAAATAAATCTCCTTAAATTAAAAACTCTAAGAAGTTCTCAAGCAGCATTTCTCTTACTTTGTCTGTCTGTAACATTGGATGATTACTGGAGCACGTATTTTTCCTTGGTTTGTGTATGTGCTGTGAAATCAACGTTTACCAATCAAAATCTAATCCCTCCAAACCTACTGATCTGATGCAGTGTCGTGTTTCTGAAATGACTAACAACTGCTTTAATTATTTGTCTGATTTGCACGGATACAGTCCTTTTACTGTGTGGACCTTTCTGTATTGCCAGCCTCAAGTATTCAAAAATCCGGAGTCAGATATTAAAAATCATGAATCTGGCTTAAAAATCATGAGATTTTTAAAAATAAATAAATGTGGGCTGCTTTGTGCATTGCTGCCATTCTGCTTGCACTCTGCTCTGAGGCTGCTGCAGCAACGCTCCTTTAGCTTGGCAGGTTGTTTTCCCTTCTCTTTCCCCTCCATGCACCTGCAGGAGAAGAGAGGGCTGGGCTTGGACATTCAGGTGTTTTTCACACACCCCTAGTGGAATGGATGGTATGGACCCATTTATCTTAAACAGAATGTACTAAACCCCAGGAAAACACTGGGATTTGCTGAACTGAATAGGTCATTGTTCTCTTCCTCCTTGAGCATTACTTTATTAGCAGTAAATGCCTGACCTGGCTGACACTGACAGGTAAAGATGGGAATCTAGAGAAGTCCTTTGCTGCTGAGACTAAGATGAGGTCTGTGCAGTTCAGGGGACAAATCCTTAGATTTCTGAGCTGGCTACCCTGGATTTATAGTTTTTGCTCTAATTCCTGCCCAGAGGAGCTTCCCCCTTCAGATAATTGCACAAACAGGAATGCCGCTGTCTGGAAACAATAGAATAGATGTGGATTGTTTTTAAGACAATAGGTAAGAAAATCAAGTGTGTGTACTTTACAACTCCACAGCTCACTCTCAGTAACACACTAATCCCTCCCTGGAGAACACTGTTAACTCTTCTCACACATCCTGCCACTCTGCAAAGGAGCCAGTAACATGGCATTGGGAGAACTCCTCAGCATCTAAAGAGTTCAGCCATCGTCACTGAGCACTTGGATCTGGACAGCCCGTTTCTTGTTTTGCTGGCTTTATGGCATTCATTCTGCTCTATCCTCTTGCAAGCAATTTTTTTCTGCCATGAAGCTGGTTTTCATCAAGCAAAGGAAGAGGAGAGCAAATGAAATGCAGTGTAACAGCGAGGCACAGTCCTCTTCTGATTGGTGGACAAGTCAAAATACCAACTGAAATCACACAGTTGGAGAGCAGCAGCACTTGCTTTGCATTCACCTTCCAGCAGCTGTGACTAGACCAGAACTAGAGTAAACTCATCAATCTTCAAACAGCTCCTCATTGCCTGCTTGAATGTTCCTGTCTGTAAACTTACAAACCCACTCATTCAGTTACATCTTGTGATTTCTTTTGTGGCTGTATTAGCTGGCCCTGAGATAGGACTATTTCAGCATCTTCCACATTATCATGTAGCTTTTTGATAGAGTGTTTTTCAAATCAACTACGTAAGCCTTCCATGCCCCCTAATGGAAGGTCTCAAACATGACTGACAGGTCAGGTAAGCCAAGCTCTGGCCCAGGGAAGCCTCATCCCTCAGATCAGAGCTAGCCCAACTAAACCAAGGCCGAGGGCTTTAGACTGTTCTGGCTCACCTCATCCCAGAGTTCCTGGGACCCCTCACTCAGCCTGACCCATGTAACAGAGGGACTCACCCCTGCTCTCCTGTCTTATAGCGCCTGGTTTCCCCACTAATGAGCAATTAGCTCCAGCTGAATCCAGTTCCTCACTGGGCTCCCCAGCAATTGCTGCAGTGAAGCCAGACACCTGCTGAAGATTCCCTGCTCAGGGAGAGGGTTTTAACCCTCTCCAGGCATGGCCAGAGCTTCCTCCCCACAAGACTCTCCACTACCCCTAGAAAGGAAGATTGGATCCAGGTCGATAGTTATCAAGGCTGCCACTGAAGCTGTCCAAGAGCTCCCCTAGAAGTGACTGGTCCCCACCTCTCACCACAATGGATCCAGCACTTTGTCTCCTGCTTTCCCCAGTTAAGCAGGACACCTCCAAACCTCATTAAGTGTCATCTGCACATGTCCTGACGGACGCTACACAGTATTGGGGCTCAGCTGTGCACACAGCCCCACGACTGCTGAGAGACCCCCTGTGGGATGACGGCTTCCATCGCACTTGCAGGAACTGTGCACAGCTCCAGGGGAATGCTGGGAGATTCTGCAGAGAGGAGCATTGTCCTCTCACACAGACGCTGCGTGGGCCTGAGTTATATTTTCTAAGTCAGAGCTTGGCCAATCAAACTACTGAGCCACGTGTCTCCCCGGGGGATCCGGCCCCATGTGATGCAGTCTACCAGCTGGGCAGGGGACGACTCCTCCCCTAATCACCCACCATCCTACCCCTCTCTTTGTGGGGCAGGATGGCAGGAGGCTGATGGACTCTGACAGGGGGAAAAGGATGTTGCTCCCGAGTGGAGATGGGGGATGAGTGGCCCAGACTGGAGTTCTGCTGGAGGAGAAGCGGGTCAATCCAAAGCTAGGAGAGGAGGGGCGAGTGCACAGCTCAATCTTTGCACTCCCAGCCAGGCCGCCCGTTTCTGGTGTGTCACAGTGACCCAGGGGCGAGAGGGAGGAGCTCTCTTTCCCCTACACACACACACCCCTCGTGCCCCTGGCCAGGAGTGAGGAGCACAAACCCCACTGAGGACCAGTCAGGCTGCAGTGAGACATCTGAAGCCAAACTACAGCCTGTGCCGCTCCCAGCAGGGCACAGACAGCAGAGCAGAGGGGAGGCAGGTTTTGGTCTCAGTTCCCATCTCAGTGTCTCACTGTGTGTTCTTCAAAGCCTCTCCCTCATTGTAGTCAGTGAGGCAGTAATAGTCAGCATCGTCCTCCGCGAGGGCCCCGCTGATGGTTAAATAGGCTGTGTTACCGGAGCTGGACCCAGAGAACCGCTCGGGGGTCCCTGATACTTTAACGTTCGTATTGTAGATGAGTAGGCGAGGCACGCTGCCCCCCCGCTGCTGGAACCAGTACGGGTAGATGGTGGTGATGTCAGACACCACGCTCACGCGACAGGAGAGTTTGACCGTCCCTCCAGGAGACACAAACAAGGAGGGCTCCTGAGTCACCGTGTACTGGGAGCTGGCACCTGGAAAGCACAGGAGAAACAAAGCCATGAGACCCGCCCTGGGGCACGGCACCTTTGTGGGAAATGACCCAGAGGGAGGGGAAGCGAAGGTGAAACCCAGCCAGGGCTGCCTTAGTGCCATGGGCCCCTCTCTCACCCGAGCAGTACGTGAGCAGCGCGAGGAGCAGAGGGGCCCAGGCCATGGTGGGATGCAGACGAGCTCGGCTTCCTGACACAAACGGGTCTGTGGCTGGGACCCGCCGAATCTCTCTTAAACCCCCAGCACTGGAGAACAGCCCCTACATGCAAATCTGCTCCCTGCTGATTGGCTGCAGCTCTGGGCACCTGCGTCACCCCAAGACCGGGCAGTAAGGCAGAGAGGTACAGGGGATCTGTCTTACATTTGCTGTGACTGTCAAGTACTGAGCTGTATGGGGAAAATATTATTAAATTCCAATCATCTGCAGGATTAGGAGGAGTCCTGCCTACCCCCTCCCCCAGCTTCAGTGCTACGCCCAGTGTCATGGTGGTACCCAGGATTGCTGATGAACTCATTTGTGATGCAGAAAAGAAGTGACTATCCTCACACTGCCTTCCCCGGAGCACTCCCTCGCTGTTCAGCTCTGCTAAGGGGGACCCGTGTGCAGAGAGGGCTGGCATAGCTGTAATGATCTGATTTGCCCATGGAGTGGATCCATTATCGCCTGCAGTCAGCCAGTCTCACTGGGATGAGGCTGTTCTGTTCTCCCCTTGGAGCCAGTTTGGATTATCCTGGGTCTCTTGCGCTGGCGGCTGTGACGTTTTCACACGCACACAAAGCCAGACGCTTTTTGTCTGCCTAGACGACTTATTTCAAGGAAAACAAGAATGAAATGCCAAGTCTCCAGGAGACAGCGCAGGCACTGGAGAGCGAGCGAGCGAGCGAGCACACACAACGCCTGTGTCCTTCTGCCACAGTGTGGATGTGCTGCTCCCCCACCCACCCCTCTGCTCAGACCACCATGGCTTATGGGCCTGACCCGGGGTCTGGAATTTCCCCAATTCTCACTGACTTCAAGTGGGAGACGAGGATGCTCGGTCATTCAGGGAGGCCCTGAGCCTCGCACAGATTCGGGCGTAGGTCAGGAGGCAGGTTTCATTTACTGGAGACCCTAAGAGCACTCGGGCATTTATCAGCAGCCCACGTGCCAGAAGCTGACAGTGGGGTGTGGCCCATCCGGGTGCTGCTAGGGCCCCTTCTCTGAAGCTTGGCATGTCTGGTTCTCTGCCATAGTGAGGCTGCACGTGGAGATGGGCCTGAGTCTGAACCAGAGCATCGGATCCGATCCTGCCGCAGAGCACGCTAGCTGGGTTTGGATGTGGCCATGATTCCAGTTCCAAGCTCCCTGGCTCCAGCCTGGCTCTCGCTATGTGGCACGTGCGACCGGCCTGGAGGCAACATCCCTCCTTCTCTCAGTCGCTGGTGAGGCAGGGAGTGGGATCCTGGGAGCAGCAGAGGAATGCTGAAGGGTCTCCTCCGCACCCAGTGTCAGCGGCAGGGTGGCAGGAAGCACAGAGGCTGAGCTGTTCTGGGAGTCAGGGGTTGAGGAGCACTAAGTTATCCCAACAAATGGATAAAGCCCAGTTTGGCCCTGGCCCCTGTCTCCAGCTCCAAGGGAGGAGAAACGGACTCCTTTTCCCTGTCTGCTTCAGGAGGATAACGCGTACAATAGCCCCACCCAGTGGAGTCAGCCCGAGATCACCCCTCTGGCTCGCCGTGGTGTCCCGCTCTCTCAGGCTGCACAAGTCAATGGTGTGTAGGTCACACGGTCTCCCCTGGGGGAGCCCAGCTGCAAAGAAATAACGGCCTCGGGTTTCCAGGTGCTCGAGATAGTCATAGTCACACTCTGCTGGGTTTGTGCTTTAGAGCGGAACGGAGCATTACCGGGGACAGAAACGCCGCTCTGTCGTCATCCCCCCCTCCCCCCCCGACTGCCCTGAACTCTCCCTACACCAGGGGTTCTCAAAGTGGGGGTCAGGACCCCTCAAGGGGTCGTGAGGTTATTATGGGGGGTGACATGTTGTCAGCCCCGTGCATGCCGTGGCTGCGGCTGTCAGTCCCGTGCATGGCTGACAGCCAGAGCCCTTCACAGCTGGGTAGCCGGAGAGCAGCGACTGTCGGCCGGGTGCTGTGAAGGCAGTGCCACCCCATCATCAGCGCAGAAGAAAGGGTGGCCTGGCATGGGGGGTCGTCACTTTTTGGGGGAGTCGTCACAGCCTGAAATATTTTCAAAGAGGGTCCCAGGAAAAAAAATGTTTGAGAGCATCTGCCCTGCACGGATTAGCTGCGGGGCAGAATGTGAGGTGTCTGCTATGCCCGACAGGATATCAGCTCCCAATTTGCCTTGGAGAGAGAGCTGGGCATTGGACCCCAGGGGAGCCCCTCTTTACAGTCACGCGGCGGAGTGCGCGTTGCCGGTCCCAGGACTGGACACCCCTGCAGCTGCAGCTGGGCAGGACTGTCTGAGCCAGACTCAGGAATTGCCCCATTTGCGTTGCTGGAAAGTGGGGCAAAGCACAGATTTCTAAAGAGGGGCTCGTGCCAAAGTCTGACCCCCCAGAGGGTCTCTCAGCATAGCAGGGCTCAGTGACACAGCACCAGGAGAGGTGCTTGGATCCCGTGGGGCCGGGTCAAAAGGAGAATCGAGACCCAGAGCGAGAGAGAGAGAACGCCCCAACTGCCGCTCTGCTCGCTGGAGTCACCCCAGTCACTCAGACTGCCTGGAAGAGGGGGAGGCCCCCACGTCCCCAGCCCTCAGGCTTTCAGGTTTTGTCCTTCCATCTGATGCATGTCGAGGGGGCTGTGAGCACTAGGACAAACGTGTCCCGAGAGCAGCCCTCGTGGGATCCCACAGGGGTTTTGGTCTCACTTCCGCTACCTCCATGGGTCCGGGGGAGTATTGCTCTCCATTCCCCATGAAGCCGTGGCCCAGTGTTACTTTCCCCTCAGTGCCAGACAGGCATAATCAGCCTCGTCTTCTGTGGGGCCAGGGCCCCAGAGACTGGTCGATTGCAGGGGTTGCTGGAGAGTCTTTGGAAGCCAAGAACTGATCAGGGACCCCTGAGACTTGACCTTCTGAGAGTCCCCTTTGTAACCGAGCTGTCTTACTGGAGGATTCTTAAATCTCTGTTGAAGCAAAGAGATGGGGCAGCTAGTGATGCTGTCACCGCTTATGGCACAGGCCAGTCTAACAGTGTCTGCTGGGGGACACCAGCACAGCGCTCGGCCACGTCAATGCTGCCAACAGAGAGAAAACACAAACACACTATCCTCAGCCCCCCCTTCCTGCTGCATGGAGAGCTGGGCTTATGAGCCGAGGCCGTTTCCGGATCTGCCAGGAGAAGCCCCTGCAGGCAGAGACAGAGCAGACTGGGCCACATGCAGGGAAGAGATGGACAAAGTGAGGACTCTGACCCTGCAGTTCAATTACTGCTGAGTCTCACACCAGCCTCTCCCTTTGGGGGATCTTGCAGCACCTTTTAGATGTTTAAATGCAGGGCTGAGGAATCCAGAACGCAAATGAGCCCTGAGGTCTTGAGCTTTTCTTAGAGAGGCTGGGACGCTCACTGAGTCTTGGGTTCTTCAAGGGAGATTATTCAGAGAGCGTCATTATTAATACATTGCCTATGGAGGTTGTGGAATCTCCATCACTGGAGAGGTTTAAGAGCAGGTTAGACAAACACCTGTCAAGGACAGTCTAGATAATACTTAGTCCTGACATAAGTGAGGGGACTGGACTAGAGGACCTCTCAAGGTCCCTTCCAGCCCTACCATTCTATGATTCTACGATTAACACGACCCTCTGATCAATAATCTTTTTCAGAGTCAGATTAATGCAGCAATGGGCTGTGTGGTGTTGTTAGCATTAGATTAGATGTTAAAAACAGAGCTGTTCTCTGAAGCAGAAGGGGGCAGGAAAGGGCCATCCCACCTGAGAGAGAGAGGCTGGAATTCTGACTGCAAAACAACCAGCAGTCGAACATTTCCAGGCAGAAGCCAAACTCTGCAGCCTGCACCGTTCCCAGCAGAGCCAGTGTACAGAGAGGAGAGCAAAAGGGGAAGTTTTTGTCTCAGTTCCCCACTTCGCTGTATCAGTGTGTATGTTGCACCACTGCTGCCCGTATACACAGCACAGTAATAGTCAGCATCGTCCTCTACCTGGACGCCGATGATGGTCAGGGCAGCGTCGTTACTCAATATGGACCCAGAGAACCGGGCAGGGATCCCCGAGGGTCTGCTATTAGTATTAGATATAAGCATCCGAGGAGCAGAGCCAGGTTTCTGCTGGAACCAGCCTGGATAGTTGCTGGTGGTGATGGCTCCAGTGCTCAGGCTGCAGGACAGAGTGATGGCCCCCCCTGGTAACACAAATACGGAGGGCTCCTGCGTCACCACAGGCTGCAACCTGACCCCTGAAATCAACATTACAAACACATTATTATTCATTCATTTCTGTTATTCATTGAAAAGTCACCTCGTCCAGAACGATCTCACTGAACGTGAACCTGCCCCGCTGACCTGAGCAGTACGTGAGCAGCGCGAGGAGCAGAGGGGCCCAGGCCATGGTGGGGATGCAGACAAGCTCGGCTTCCTGAGACAAACGGGTCTGTGGCTGGGCCCTGCCAATTCTCTCTTAAACCCCCAGCGCTGAGAACGGCCCCTGCATGCAAATCCGCTCCCAGCTCACTGGCCACAGAGCATGTTCTGGAGAAGATCGTTGTATTTAAAGGAAGATGAGATCAAGAAAAGGCAGAGGAAGAAGGCGGCATGAACAAACCAAATCTCAGATAGAGAAAGGAAATCAGCAGAATTACTAACCTTTTTCCAGCCAAGCAGAGGAATTCATTGACCATGGTACAGCTCTGAGTTCCATTATTGCAAGTCCTGAGGCAACTAGGATTGGAGCCCAGACCCCCAGAACACACATTAGCAGAGTTAGTCACTGTGCAGTACAGCCCAGTAACTTACTAATGTGAAGATTGTGGCTACTGCTCTGTGTGGTGCAATCCAGGGGTGTTGGCCATGTTTGTTTCTCCAGAAATACCTGGCGTGTCTATCATTATTTGAAACCTTTTACACTGATATTTAGTGATTCATTGAAATAGCCCCGCTTGAAAGACGTGTGTTATCCATTTCAGGCAGTGTAGCTAAACTCTAAAAGTACTTCCTACTTTACATTTGTGCACAGACAAGACCCAACTTATCACCACAATTCGTAGGTGGCTGGCAGGGGTCAAATATTTCCAGTAAGACCCTGCGTGTTTAATCAGACGCCTGCCCCAGTACTGCTGTTGCTGAGGATCCTGCCTGTGGTTTGGCATTCGCAGGGTCTGCGTGTGCTGCACTCCCCGTCTCAGAGGGGCAGAGGACACAGAGCCGGGGGCTCACGTACCTGGCACCACAGTGGGCAGGGGGTGGGTGGCAGCGCAGGAGTAAATATAGACTCAGAAAAGCCTTTGGGGTGTGGAACGCGCATCGCTCAGCGTCCCATACAGCAGGCTCCTGCCTCCCCCCTTCTGCCAGCGCGTTGCAAGCAGTGTATCTTCCTGGCCCTGCAGGCCAAGGACTCCCTGACTCCTGTTATGGGGAACGTCTGCTCCTGGGCACAGACTGAGCAAATGGCCTGTGTGCTGGACAGACAGGGACCCTGCCCCACCCCCACCTGCCAATGAGGAGCAGCAGAATTGCCCCACAACCCCTGGGTGGCTGCTGCCCCTCCCCTGCCAGGCTTTTGGCTCTATGTAGGCACGGCTTCAGCTGACCCCTGCACGCTGGGGTGGAGGAGCCCATGCCGGGCACACGGGGGTGGGGAATGAATCTGGGCAGGCTCCACTGCAACCTCCCACCTCCATGCAGCCCGGCCTCTCTGGCTCTGCTGCCTCTCACGTGTGGCCAGCCATGGCGGGTGAGGGGGAAGGAAGAATTAGCCCCTGAGTGAGTAAAAGCCAAGTTGAAAGTGGCACTGGGCCCCCCAGGCTCACAAAGCCAGCCCCAGACAGAGAGAGCTCAGAGGGGAGTCTGGGGGTCAGTCACGGGTGAGCAGACAGAAATGGGGCAGTCTGAATATTGTCACAGGCCTTGACTGGCAAACAGGGAGTGCAGCACTGGCCATGCCCCCGGCCGCCCCCAGCAACACAGGCACCGTGAGTGTCATTCCTTCCCCTGCCTGGCCGTGGCACTGAAGGAAGGAAGGACCCCAAGAGTGACCAGGACTCTGCCAGCCGGTGCCCAGCCCTGAGAGCTGTTACTACGGGGATGGGCCAAGCAGAGGAGGGGAGAAAGGAGAGAAGAAGCTGAAGCTGCCTCCAGAAATGGAGTTTCAATTAAATGCTCCTGATCCAGGGGATTTCAAATTCTGTGGCTCTAGTGACCTCTTCTGGCCACACGACAGGTACATCAAATGAGCAAAGACTTTTCCTTTGAGGGCAGGTTCCAGGCTCGGTCCAGAGCACAGGGCGCTCAGTGGCCGTGTGGAAGAGCTACTCAGGATCTTCAGTGAGAGAGAGGCCCTTCTCATCATTGTCATGAGTTATTAGCTGTGTTGTGGGAGCACCAAGCACCCCAGGCAGGGACCAGGACCCCACTGTGCTTCCTGCTGTCCAAATCTAGAACACCCCAACCGTCCCTGCCCCAGATAGCTTACACTGTGTGCAGAAGACAAGAGACACCAGGTGGAGACTGACAGACAGACCGATGGAAACAATGAGACAAACTCCAATGAGACAACCACATTTCCATTCTCCAAGCGGAGTCTTTGAGCCCTTCACAGTAACTAACAGGGGAATCGTCTCCCAGCCATGCTGCAAAGGCCGGCCGTGGACTTCTCCACAGGTTGGTGGGGAGCAGACTGTGGGGGCAGGGGACAGGAATCAGGCCTCTGCCTGTCAGGGAATGGATGGGATTACAGCCTCAGTGTTACACGGCCCGTGGGCTCAGGATTTACAGATGTCAGAGGGAGGGGAACAAAAACCAACTCAATAATCAATTACTAACGGCAGCAGGCACCACGGGTCAGATTCTCAGCTGGATTGACTCCAGCTAACAATTCTGCACAGTATTTTATTTTTTACCTTCAAAACTTCAGTGGGTGTTGGCTGGAGCTGGCCTTACAGGAGTGTAGGAAATAACTTTCTCCTGTTCATACAAGCAAGTCTCTGATGCCCTCTCAGGCTCTGAGCCAGGAGCAGAGACACCGATGTGCCCAGCAAGCTTTGCCCTGGTCCAGCAGCAGGCCCCGCAGGCCCTGTAAGAAGCATCTCGTCAATGCGCACAGTGAGTGCGGAGGATGGGGAGAGGCTGTCCCTGTGCAGAGAAGGAAGGGCTGGAGTTCACAGGCAGCGATGCTCAGCTCTCTGCTACACCTCGTTCATACCTGGGCTCTGCAGCCAGCACCGCGTCCAGCCGGGCACAGGCTGGGGAGGGAGGTTTTTGTATCACTTCCCCATCTGACTGTATCGCTGTGCTGAGCACTGCCAGTCCACACAGAACAGTAATAGTCAGCATCGTCCTCTGCGAGGGCCCCGGTGATGGTCAAGGACATAGTGTTACCCGACCTGGAGCCAGTGAAACGCGCTGGGATCCCAGTGGGCCTGGTACTAGTGCTGTGCATGATCTGCCGAGGAACATTCCCCAGTCTCTGTTGAACCCAGCACGGGTAGTTGCTGTCCTCGATGGCCCCACTGCTCATGGTGCAGGAGAGGGTCACGGTCCCTCCAGGAGACACTAACTCGGTCGGCTTCTGCGACTGGAGCTGCTGGGAACTGAAACCTGAAACATCAGAAACAAGCTCATCAGACCTGTCCGTAGCACGGCGCAGAACCAACGTTCTCAGCACTGCCTGCAGAGAGAGCAGCGCTACAGCGTGTTAGCGATTCTGATTTGTCTTCATTCACCAGATCAACCTCCCTTACCAATGCAGTACGTGAGCAGCGCGAGGAGCAGAGGGGCCCAGGCCATGGTGGGGATGCAGACGAGCTCGGCTTCCTGAGACAAACGGGTCTGTGGCTGGGACCTGCTGATTCTCTCTTAAACCCCCAGTGCTGGAGAACGGCCCCTGCATGCAAATCTGTTGGTCACTCGAGGGCTCCTGTCTCTTCAGCTCTAGCTGTGTCATAAAAGGGGCAGAAACAACCCCAGGGATGTTGTTTCAATGGGCTGAGGGCACAGACGGGGCGAGTCCCGCTCTGTGACTCATAGATATTGTTCTAAAAGATTAGACCTGGCTGCTACGTTGTGCAGTGTACTCTGGTGAAGTTTGCTGTACTTCCCAAGGGATTGTGTTAATCCTGTCTTTCTCCTAACAAAGTTCCATGCAATCCCACGGTAGTCCATAAGCATTTGCCTGTTCAATACTATGGGCTCTTAAAATAGTTAAACTTCATCCAGTAAGGTTTGTCCTGGATATTGCTGGAAATTGCCATTGGTCACAGCCGTGCTGACCCATCACGTACAGGCATGCAGGGCCAAGGAAGCCATAGGGATTTGCAAAACGGAGTGGTCCCAAGTTCTGTTTCATCTCTGGCATTGGCTCATTGTATGGCACTGGAGAAGTCACTGAGCCCCTCTGCCTTATTTCTTCCAGCTGTGCAATGGGGGCAGTAAAACCCAGCTACCACTGAGAATTAACCAGTCACTGTTTGCAAAGTGCTCCAGAAATGCTAGCTACTGAGCAATGCTGGTTACGGTCTCATCCATTGGTAGGTCACGTTTCCCCTGCTGTCTGATCATGGCTGCACAAATAATGAATGTGGAATTATTGTTCTCTGGGATCGTGTGGTTCTGGGACAGGGTCCTAGCCTGTGCTCTGTGGAGCACTTGCTGATGATCTGCAGGGAGCTGGCTGCTCACATGGTGCTGGCTCCTCCCCTACTGGCCAGCGGCTAAACTGTATTAAGAGACACTGACGATACACGAGATCCTATCCCAGTGTTGGGGTCCATGTAAGCACATGGTGTTGTTGCCAGACGGATGTTACGGGATCGCCAGGGAAGTCATCACGGTCCGTGTGATTGTGAATGGGCAGCAGGAGGGTCAGGCACTGGCACAGTTACCAAGGCAGGTTGTGGAATCCCCATCATTGTTTTTAAGAACAAGTCAGACAAGCACCTGTCAGGGATGGTTTAGTTGTAGTTGGTCCTGCCTCGGGATGAGCTCGAGAGATCCCTTCCAGCCCCACATTTCTATGATTCTCGGCTTCTCCCACTCATTTATATTCCCCTGTGAGATGATACAGTCAGTGATAGGCAATGGATTTGGTGCCCCCAGTTTTCTTCAGCATCTGGTAATATCTCCTTGGTCTTCGGAGATGCCCGTGTTCCCCAGAGAGGGAACATTTCCTTGCTGAAAAAGAGAGTGAAACAAAAAATGGGCAAAAACGACTGAAAGCGTCCCAGGGAACAGAGGGGCAAAGGAGAAGCTCTTCCCTGCAGAGAGCGCCGCAGGCAGCTGTCTCCTTTGCCACAGCCAGGACCCATCGTTCGGAGACAGCACGTTTGCCCGCAGCAGGTCGCAGCCTAAGGGGGTTTAATCGTCTTCTTCATCTGATCGTGTCATTGTGCTGAGCACTCCCATTGCACACAGCACAGTAATAATCAGCATCATCCTCTACCAGGGCCCCAGCGATGGATAAGGACATGGGGTTACCAGACACGGCGGCAGTGAAACGCTCTGGGACCCCAGCAGGTCTATCACTAGTGCCATGTACCAGCCATCGGGGAACATCCCCCGCTCTCTGCTGAACCCAGTGTGGGTGGCTCTTATCAGTGATGGCTCCACGGCTCCTGCTGTAGGAGCGGGTCATGGTCCCTCCAGGAGACACCGACTCTGAGGGCTCAGGGCAAGGAGCTGTTGGGAACGGAGAACAGGATTAGACTCCAGCTCCTGACAGCCATTCCTGAGCATCCCAGAAACAGCCCCGGGTAGGGCAGAGAGGGGCTGGGGTGAGAACCTTATGGAAAATTCTCATTTATTTCCCCAGCAGATAAACCTTTCTTACACAAGCAGTAAGTGAGGAGCAGAAGGGCCCACCGCTGTCTCCTCTGCCCTGGCTGGGCTAGTGAAGCGGGGAGATGGTGTATTGTGCTTTGCAGTCCCTTCTAGGGAGGCCAGGATAAAAATCACTGAGTTCCAGTTCATCCAGCTGTTCTGATTCCTCTTCCTGCCTATTGTTCATGGCGCCTGAGAGAGGCAGCTCTCAAGGGCAGATGATTCAGACGGGGCAGCAGAGAAGGGGTCAGGAATGGGTCTACAAGGATATCTGAGAGGGAGCTGAAGGGGGACTAGGAATGGGCAGGAACTGAAAAGGGACAGAGCAGAGGACTGGGACTGAAAAGCAATGGGGTAAATGCGAGAGGCCAGTGCAGGGATGGGGCAATGGGGAAGGCTGTCTCATACCCCACACACTCCTAGGCTCTCACTCCTCATTACCTCTAGAGGAAGTCGTCCCCCCAGATCGAAGTGAGATATGCCGGCAGGACGCTTTGTGTGACTGCCTGTGTGTGTGTGTGTGTGCGTTTGCGTGCGCATTCATAAACCTGGGCCTCGAGCTGACAGGCAGCGAAAAGGAAGGCTTCATTCATCAGGGGAGTTTTTGTCACAGTTCCCCATCTGACTGTGTCACTGTGATAAGAGTCAGAGTGCCACACAGCACAGTAATAATCTGCCTCGTCCTCAGCCTGGATCCCGTTGATGGTTAACGTCGCCCTGTTATCGTACGTCTCGCCGGAGAAACGCTCAGTGATGTCAGACGCTCTGTTCTTAGACTGGTAGATCAGTAACCGAGGGGTGTTCCCCCCTCTCTGCTGATACCAGGCGGGGTTCTTGTCACTAATGAACTGCACCGCTTCCAGCGTGCATTGCAGCAGAGCTGTTTCCCCCAGGGTCACTGCCGTGGCGGATGGTGTCTGAGTCAGCACACTCTGGGAACTCGAACCTGGAGTGAGCGATAGAAACCAACCAATCACAACATGCCCCTCTCCTCTGAGAAATGTTTCTTACCAAGTCGGAGAGCAAATCACAGGGACTTAAACCCAAAGCCCATTGGGTTATCAGCCCCTGGCTTTGGGATCCATTCGGAGAAACTGCCCTCTCCCCCTTACCAACATAGTAAGTGAGCAGCGCGAGGAGCAGAGCGGCCCAGGCCATGGTAGAGAATCCAGACGAGCTTGGCTTCCTGAGACAAACGGGTCTGTGGCGGGGACCTGCCGATTCTCTCTTAAACCCCCAGCGCTGGAGAACGGCCCCTGCATGCAAATCACCTCCCTGCTCACTGGGGGAAGAGTATGTTCCAGAGAAGAGAAACTCAGCAAAGAAAACCAGAAGTTGATGCTCCAGAGGCAGCAGAGGAACGAGGCAGCTTGAAGAATGAAGAAGAGGAGAAATCTGAGGAAGAGACGGAGAAAGACACCGGAAGCACTCATCTTTTTCCAGCCAAGTACAAGAATGAATTGACGTTGGTACTGCTCCTAGTTACATTCTTGAAAGTCCTAATGCAGCCAGGATTTGAACCCAGGCCTCCAGAACACCCATTAGCAAAGTAAGCCATTGTGCACGACAGCCCATGAAATAATAATAAGTCTCACAGCTACGACTCTATGTAGCGCTAGCCAGGGCTACCGGCCCCATCTGTCTTCTCAGCCATACAAGCAGTTTGCATAGTTTTTAGTGATTCATTAAGGAAGCCCGGATGTTTGGTGTCCATTTCAGGCAGTGTGAGCTCCTTCAGTGTAAAGTACTTTCTGCTTTAAATCCATATACCATGTAACCTCTGGCTACACAGACATGGCAAAGCCGGCTAAAAGGAATGAACGTCTTCCACTGAATCAGAGAGTTCACGTGTCTTTAATGAGACGCGTGTGCGAGTTCTGCTGCTGCTGAGGATTCCTTCCTGTGCTTTGGCTTCCCCAGGCTCTGCATGAGCCTCTCCCACTCCCCTTCTAAGGGATCAGAGCAGAAAGAGCCCAGGGCTCCCCAGGCACATGCACTTGGCACCACAATGGGCAGGGACGGGTCGGAGGGAGGGAGGGCAAAGGAAAATGCAGAGTCAGGTGGGAGAATCCTTTGGCATGTAGAACACACACTGCTCAGTGTCCAGGAAAGGCGGCTCCTGCCAGACCCCTTCTGCAAGTGCATTACAAGGACTGTCTCCCCTCTGGCCCTGCCACCCGTCCCTCCCGCACTCCTGTTATGGGAAACGGCTGGGCCCTGTGCAGGGGGCATGCACCCTTCCACCCTCCAACTGCCATGGAAAAGCAGAACTGCTCCATAATCCCCTGCGTAGCTATTGCACTTCCCCTGCATGGGGCCATTGAATGTGGATCTCCACAGCCACAGAACCAATGGGTTCAGCCCGCACCTGAAACGCCCCCCGCATGTTGGGACAGAGAATCCCATGCAGGGCTCATGCGAGAATGGGGAATTCATCTGGGCAGGCTCCCTGTATCATGTCCCATCCATGTAGCAGGACTTCTCTGGCTCTGCTGCCTGTCAAGTTTCAGTGCCTGTCTGGGGTAGGGCAGGAAGAATTTGACCCTAAATGAGTAAAAGCCAAGTTCAAACTGGGACCAGGCCACCTAGGGACACAAAGCCAGCCCAACCAGAGAGAGAGCTCGGAGGGGAGTCTGGGGCTCAGTCACTGCCTAGCCTTCTTCCTGATGGAAGAAAGGACCCCAAGAGTGATTGGGACCTGCCAGCTGGTGCCCAGCTCTTCTGGCTGCTGTCCAGGGCGACAGCCAACTGGAGGAGGAGGAAGAACAGTTTGGAGAACACAGAAGCCAAATCTGCCTCCTGCTCCATATTTCTTCTCTTCTCTGTTTCTCTTTCCCCTCTGTCCATCTGTCTGCCTGTGGCGATCAGCTGGAATGATGCTGGGTAACCGTAACTCCACTGTGATATTATCACACGCCTCTGGGTTCAGTCTCCCGCCCCCAGGACAAGAACTGCGGAGTCAACCCAAAGCCACTGAACTCTCCCTCGTTCTGTGCACTGAGCCGGGAGACGAGCACGGCGACCTGACCCCAGAACAGCGGGGCACAAGGGGATTGCTGCAGCGCTGGTGACCTCTTCTGGCCAAATGACAGACACGTGAACTGGGCAAAGCCTTTTCCTTTGCTGGAGGTTCCTGCCAGGGGGACATCGCGGGCTCAGCCCAGAGCTCTAGGGCTGCGCTGTCAGTGGCCGTGTGGAGGAGCTGCTCAGGAAGCTGCAGTAGAGGGAGGCCCTGCACACCATTGCCATGATTTATTAGCTGTATTGCGGTCGCACCTCTGAGCCTCAGGCAGGATCAGGACCCGGCGTGCTGAGTGCTGCACAAACCCAGAACACGACCAGCCCCGTCCCAAAGAGCTCACACTGTGTGACAGACAAGAGCCGCCAGGTGAAGGGAGACACGCGGAGGGAGGGCCATGGCCGGGGGAGCACAAGGAAACGAGGAAGCAATAATCCTTTCCTAACCCGTTTCCATTCTCCAGCAGAGAGTTCGTGTCCCTCTGTGAACACGGGAGCCTCTCCGACAGGGGAGTCGTCTCCTAGCCACGCTGCGAGGCCCCAGCCGAGGGTTTGCCCCAGGCTGCTGGGGCCTGGCTGTGGGGCCGGAGGGGCAGGGTGCGGGTTCATGCTGGTGCCGGTCTATGGATGGACAGGATTAGAGTCTCAGGGGCTACACGAGCAGCTTGTTGTGTTTTCCATTCGTTATCATGGTAATTTACGGCTGAGGGTTTAGGTTTTGTAGGTGCCTGCAATGGGGGAGGGGAGGGGAATCAACGAAATAATAAAACATTAACAGCGCTGGGCATTGCAGTCCTGTTCTCAGCTGGGATAAATCACCCTAGTCCCAGTGACACCAGCGCAGCTCCAGATTTACACCAGGGAATTCAGCCCAATTATTTTGAACCTGTCTGACTGACGTCCCCCGCTCTCTGTAAGTCCCGTAAAGCAGGCCCCAGTTCCCCCAGGCTGTATTTCTGTGTCACGGGTCTGTTTGTAAGGAGAGAAACTGCCGCCCACTCTGTGCCCATAACACTTGGCTTTGACACTGCGCCCCCCCGTGCAAAGATTAAGGGCCCAACCCAGTGTCCGTGCATCAATGGAATGGCTCCCAGTGACTGCAGTGAGTGTTGGCTGGAGCTGGCCTTACAGCCGGGTAAGGAAATATCTTTCTCCTCTTCATCTAGGCCAGTGTCTGATGCCTTCCCAGCTTCTGAGCCAGGAGCAGTGACACCGATGGGCCCAGCAAGCTTTGCCCTGCGAAGCAGGCGCAGGCCCCGCAGTCACTGTAAGATGTCAGTGGTCTGTCTGCGCAGTGTATCCGGAGAGGCTGTCCCTGCGCAGAGGGAAGAGCTGGAGTTCACAGGGAGCGATGCTCAGCTCTCTGATTTGCTCCGTTCATACCTGGGCTCTGCAGCCAGCTCCACGTCCAGCCGGGCACAGGCTGGGGAGGGAGGTTTTTGTATCACTTCCCCATCTGACTGTATCGCTGTGCTGAGCACTCCCAGTCCACACAGAACAGTAATAGTCAGCATCGTCCTCCGCGAGGGCCCCGCTGATGGTTAAATAGGCCGTGTTACCGGAGCTGGACCCAGAGAACCGCTCGGGGGTCCCTGATACTTTAACGTTCGTATTGTAGATGAGTAGGCGAGGCACGCTGCCCCCCCGCTGCTGGAACCAGTACGGGTAGATGGTGGTGATGTCAGACAC
This sequence comes from Emydura macquarii macquarii, assembly GCF_026122565.2. NCBI lineage: Eukaryota > Metazoa > Chordata > Testudines > Chelidae > Emydura > Emydura macquarii. The sequence continues at coordinate 66,685 of NW_027131391.1, forward strand.
CACGCTCACGCGACAGGAGAGTTTGACCGTCCCTCCAGGAGACACAAACAAGGAGGGCTCCTGAGTCACCGTGTACTGGGAGCTGGCACCTGGAATGCACAGGAGAAACAAAGCCATGAGACCCGCCCTGGGGCACGGCACCTTTGTGGGAAATGACCCAGAGGGAGGGGAAGCGAAGGTGAAACCCAGCCAGGGCTGCCTTAGTGCCATGGGCCCCTCTCTCACCCGAGCAGTACATGAGCAGCGCGAGGAGCAGAGGGGCCCAGGCCATGGTGGGGATGCAGACGAGCTCGGCTTCCTGAGACAAACGGGTCTGTGGCTGGGACCTGCCGATTCTCTCTTAAACCCCCAGTGCTGGAGAATGGCCCCTGCATGCAAATCTGTCGGTCACTCAAGCGCTCCTGTCTCTTTAGCTCTAGCTGTGTCATAAAAGGGGCAGAAACAACCCCAGGGATGTTGTTTCAATGGGCTGAGGGCACAGACTGGGCGAGTCCCGCTCTGTGACTCATAGAAATAATAAAACATGAACAGTGCTGGGCATTCAGCCCAATTATTTTCAACCTGTCTGACTGACGTCCCCCGCTGTTTGTAAGTCCCGTAAAGCAGGCCTCAGTTCCCCCAGGCTGTATTTGTGTGTCATGGGTCTGTTTGTAAGGAGAGAAACTGCCGCCCACTTTGTGCCCATAACACTTGGCTTTGCTACTGCGCCCCCCAGTGCAAAGATTAAGGGCCCTACCCAGTGTCCGTGCAGTCAACGGAAAGGCTCCCAGTACAACTTTTGTCTGTCTAGACGATATATTTCAAGGAAAACAAGGATCAAATGCCAAGTCTCCAGGAGACAGCGCAGGCACTGGAGAGCGAGCGAGCGAGCACACACAACACTACACTCTACAACGCTATGTCGGACTAGAACACAACAAGGCTGCTGATGCATCTGAGACATCGCACCAGGCAGGAGCCCATTTTAATGGTGCAAAGCAGAGAGAACAGACTGATGGTGTCTGCGTTCTGTCACACGGCTACATGCACCGCATCAGTCTTCTGTGCCTTGCTCTGCTTTAGCCTGTGTCCTCCTGCCACAGTGTGGACATGCTGCTCCCTCCACCCACCCCTCTGCTCAGACCACCAGGGCTTAAGGGCCTGACCCAGGGAGGTCTGGAACTTCCCCAATTCTCACTGACTTCAAGTGGGAGACGAGGATGCTCGGCCCTTCAGGGATTCCCTGAGCCTCACACAGGTTCGGGCCATAGGTCAGGAGGCAGGTTTCATTTACTGTTTGGGGTAACGGGGGTTGTCCCAGGATTACAGCCCATATAAAAGTCCTTGTGGGCAGGCAGACAACTGCAAATTATGGAGTATTACAGGCCAGGAAGAAACTTCCCTTCTGTGCAAAACTGAGTCTTATGCGGTATGTCTACACAGCATTTTGGAGCGAGCTCCCCAGCAAGGAGTGACAGACTGAGGCTAGCCGGACTAAGACTCTAAAAACAGCTGTACACAGAGCGCTTTGAAATTGTGGCTCAGGCTAAGGCTCGAAAAAAGTGGGTGGGATGGAGGAGAAAGGTTGTGTCAGCAAGTGGCCTCCTCTTTAGCCGTTTCCCCTCCCGAACACTGTGTCCACAGAGCACTAAGTTATCCCAACAAATGGATAAAGCCCAGTTTGGCCCTGCCCCGTCTCCAGCTCCAAGGGAGAAGAAATGGGGCTCCTTTTCCCTGTCCACTTCAGGAGGATAAAGCATAAAATAGCCTCATCCAGTGGAGTCAGACCGAGATCACCCCTCTGGCTCGCCGTGGTGTCCCGCTCTCTCAGGCTGCACAAGTCAATGGTCTTTAGGTCACTCAGTCTCCCCTGGGGGAGCCCAGCTGCAAAGAAATAACTGACTTGGGTTTCCAGGTGCCCGAGATAGTCACAGTCACACTCTGCTGGGTTTGTGCTTTAGAGTGGAATGGAGCATTACCGGGGACAGAAACGCCGCTCTGTCTCCTGCCCCGACTGCCCTGACCTCTCCCTACATGGATTAGCTCTGGGGCAGAATGGTTATGTCTTTGCTGTGGCTGATGGGCTTTCAGCTCCCAATCTGCCTTGGAGAGAGCCCTGAGCATTGGATCATCATCTTCTGCAGGACCCCAGAGACTGGTCAATTGCAGGGGTCGCTGGAGAGTCTTTGGAAGCCAAGAACTGATCTTGCACCCCTGAGACTTGGCCTTGTGAAAGTCATCTTTGTTACAGAGCAGTCATTTTGGAGGATTCTTAAATCTCTGTTGAAGCAAAGAGATGGGGCAGCCAGTGATGCTGTCACCACTTATGGCGCAGGCCAGTCTAACAGCAACTGCTATGGGACACCAGCACAGCACTCAGCCACATCAATGCTGCCAACAGAGAGAAAACACAAACACACTGTCATCAGCCCCCCCTTCCTGCTGCATGGAGAGCTGGGCTTTTGAGCCGAGGCCGTTACTGGATCTGCCAGGAAAAGCCCCTGCAGGCAGAGACTGAGCAGACTGAGCCACATGCAGGGAGGAGAAGGGCAAAGGAAGCCTGGCCCTGCAGGCCAATTGCTGCTGATTCTCACGCCAGCCTCTCCCTTTGGGAGAACTTGCAGCACCTTTTAGAGCCTTAATGGTGGAGCTGGTGAATCCAGAACGGAAATGAGCCCTAGGGTCCTGAGCTATTCTTAGAGAGGCTGGGATGATCACTGAGTCTTGGGTTCTGCAAGGGAGATTATTCAGAAAGGGGTATTAACACTGTATCAATGACCGTTTTCAGAGCCAGATTAATGGAGCAATGGGCTGTGTGATGAGATTAGATGTTAAAAAGAGCTCCTTTCTCCTCTGCAGAACCGTTTCAGATCTCACAGCAATTTTCATCACAGCAGAAGTTTGCCCCAGAGACTTTAGTGAATATTCTTCCTCCCCCTCTCCCCCCCCACCCCGGTAAAAGGGCTGTGTCACTTTCCATACTCAGCCCACCCCAGAACTGGTTGCATTTCCTTCATGTTGTCTACACAACATATAGTTTGTGCAGCACTTTGGGAATCTATTGGGAGGAGAGGTTCTATATGAATGTACAATATTATTATTGCTATATCTCTACACAACGTCAATGCTCCAAGCCTCATTGGGCCGGCTCTCCACGTTTTCCGTTATGATTTCCCTGCTCACCCTTCTTTTAGGTTTTGTGCCAGCCTTGGAACACTCCACAGAAAATGTGTCACTTCACCCCAGGCACCTAATTATCCCCAGTGCCGCACCTCATTACAACACGTGCTGGGAGGGTTCATTCCTGTCCCATTGCAGGGAGAAGTAGCAGATCATGTGAGTCACCCATGGGACCATCCTGCCTGCCCCACCTTTCACTAGGGACCCTGACAACAAAGCCTGTGAAAGGCAAAATTAGTGGATGTGCTTTTCCTTTTGGCAAATCACAGACTCTCTTCCCAGTGGGAATGCAGGATATTACCCTCCATGCCCGACTTCCCTTTCAAACTTCAGAGCCTAATGCTGCTCAGGACAGCTAATTACACAGCTGCAGTGGGACCCTCCTTATACAGAGCTGGCAGTTCTGTACTGGTCACTGTTGTTATTATCTGTATTAGAGCAGCGAATTGCTCCACCAGGGTTCCCAGACACCCTGCCTGACTGAGGCCTGCCAACCAACCACACGCTCAACTCCCACAGACCCTGCCCCACAGCAGCCGATTTCTGGCTGCCCAGCAAATGCAGATTTATCCCCACGGACAGGCCACGTGGCTCTAGATCAAAGCAGCTCAGACCCTGCTCCAAGACAGGGATCTGCCTTTTACAATTTAACAGCCACCCTCTCCAGAATACGCCCAGCAAAATTCTATTCACCCTGGGGTGGCAGGGCAAAGATGCAGTGTGTGCCCTCTCCCACTCCCCCCAGCCCCCGACATGCCTCATTCTCTGTGGCCAGGCCAGCTGGGAGCACTCAGTGCTGGGGGGATGTGCTAGGCACTGGGCTTCATGTGCAGAGCGCCTTAGGGAAACAGTGGGTGGTGATCTCAAGATGAACAGAGGCACGCAGCACCCTGCTGAAAATGTCTGCCTCTCATCTGCCTGGATCGCAGAGCTGATGGCTTTGGATTCTGCCACTATCTGGGGAGCTACAAACTGCCCATGTGCTGCTTCACAGCTATGGTGGCCCTCAGCCCCACGCTGCACTTGCTCTGTGATCCTGATCTGACAGTGCGTTAATCCTGCACACAGCGTATCACTGCTGTCACCTCTGCCATGGCTAGGCTAGAGCAGCAGGGAGATGGTGTATTGTGCTCTGCTGCCACCTCTAGAGAGGCCAGGATAAAAATCTCTGAGCTCCAGTTCATCCAGCTGTTCTGATTCCTCTTCCTGCCCAGTGTGACCCCATTAGGCTTAGGGGGTAAAGACTTGGTGAATGAGGGAAGAGTGGAGCTGTGCAGCAAAAAGTGCTCACGTGCAAACCTTCACAGCCATGAGGGTTTGTGCTGCCCCACACTGCCATCAATATAACGGATTTACACAGAATTCCACACGATGGATCTGGACTGAGATTGCACCCACTCCCCATCACACACAGACATGCTCAAAACCCCTCCCCCATCCTCCAGTGCCTCGGATTTTTCCTATGTCCGACTGTTATAAGGAGCCCTTGGCTGGAATCATTCCCAGGGTCTCTTGCTGTCATTACTTTAGGGCTATTGGGCCATTCACTGTTGACGCATCCATTGGATGAGATGGATTATGCTGGATTTAGTCTCTGGTGGAGACAGGAACACAGAGTAGCAGCCATCTTGGATCAGGCCCCTCTGGGCCCTCAGGAAAGCAGGGAATCCAAGTGACTGCAATCACCATCTGTCAGACTGGGCTGCTCATATCCCGGCAACAAAACCCTTCCTATACCCGCCGGGCTGCCTGGCACCGGAACTGCACAGACACACGGGAAAGGGGGAAGGTTCAGACTGGGGAAAGGATCAGCTTTAGACACGGCTGGGTCACTTCTAGAAGAGCAGGCAGGGGAGGAGCACAAATGAACACGTGGAGCCATGTAGCAGGAGACGGGGAGAGTGAAAAGAACACGACAGTCCTCAGCCTGCCATGGACGCTAGAACAGCCTCTGTGCAGAGCATCCCAGAGCTCCAAATCTCAGGGCAGCCTGTCCCCACCCTTCCTGCAGCACAAGGAGATTAGTCCAGGAGGACGGGGATCTAGTGTGAGGGAAAAGCAATCCCTTAAACAAAGCCCAGGTACAACACGGCCACGAAAGCTTCTCTGTCTGGGTCACAGCCGTGGCCAATTAGCATCAAAGCTCTTCCTCAGAGCCTCGTTCCGTGTAGGTCAGTGAAATGTGAGAGGTTTTTGTCTCGGTTCCCTCTCTGATACCACCACTGTGAGCATCTTAGCGCTGCTGTCCCAGGTCAGACAGTAATAATCAGCATCATCCTCTGCTTGGAGCCCAGAGATGGTTAAGTAACCAACACTGCCAGAGGCAGAGCCAGAGAACCGGGCCGGGACCCCAGAGCCCCTGTCTGTGCTGGAATCACTGTAATAATAGAGCAGGTATCTGGGAGGGTTCCCAGGGGTCTGTTGGTACCATCTTACTCCATCGCTACTGATGCTGTAGCCTCCACTGACACTGCAAGAGAGTTTCACTGTCTGCCCCAGAGACCCTGACATTGAGGGTGGCTGCGTCACCACGTGCTGGGCATCGGAACCTGTCAGGGACAAAACTCAGATGTGTTAGTGCTGAGCAGCTTGCACTGAACCTCTAATTAAACCTCATTTCACTGGACCCCAAAAGACCTCATGGGCTGGGAATTACCTGCCAGGGAAAGCCCCAGGACACAGAGAAGCAGAGCGGGAAGGGCCATGGTGCAGGGAGGAGATGGAGAGAGAGAGAGAGAAGGAGCCAACCCTGCCCTTGGGTGTGAGCTGGTTCCTGCCTTTGTGAAATCCTTTAGCCGCCTTTAGAGCCCTAAGGGGCAGGCCAGCATGCAAATGAGCCCAGGGGGCCAGAATGGGGGTGAGCCAGCATGCAAATGAGCTATGGTGCTCTCTGATTTAGCTGACTGCTCAGAGACATCTTGTCATGAGCACTGAGCACACTTGACTTGCTCCTGCCAGTAATACCTCGGCTGACCCTTTTTTTCACAGCAGTGACAGGATTTGCAGGGAGAATGTGGAAAAGCTGACCTATAGATTTGTCTTCCAAAGACCCAGCCATACAGTGTATTAAAGACCCCAACCAACAGGAGAAAACCCATGTCCAGCCCTCGCCCAGACAGCGGCTCTGACAGAGAGAATTTCATCACTTCTTCCTCACCAGATAAAAGCTCAGCACAAACTAGCTTTTGGTCTTGGCCGCCAGGCTAATGCTATCGCCCCATCTAGTGGTGCAAGCAGTATTTGCTTCCCCTTCTTCACTGCACTTTCCTGTTTGTGATCCTGCTCTGTTTGTGCTTTGCTCGCTGTAAAGGAATTTACATTCCTTAGACCACAGGGGATGCCCAGGGAAAGTCCAGCTGCACAGATCCAACTGACTGAGTTCCTGCTGCCTTGGGCTTAATCATAAATATAAACTAGATAGTATGCATCTAAGAACTACTGCTGATTTTGATCTCATTTATGGTGAGATTAAAGCGGGCTCGATCCAGTTTCTTTGTGTGCTCACTGGTTTTGTGTGTGATCTTTGCAGACCAGTTTTCATAATCTTTGCACATGCATGAGGAAATCCAGTCACTTGTATATGTAACTGATAGTGTCCAAACAACGTGTGTGTATGACGGTGTGTGATACAGAGCGTGTGCACAAATAAAGGCCTCATTGCGAAAACAGCCCGTATGTGATTTATTTCAGCAGGATATAGTAGGAGAAGAGCAAAGGAAGGAAACATAACTATCTACATGCTAAAATAATAATGATTTGTTATTCACATAGTGCTCCTGCAATAGCTGATGTCAGACAATGGGTCAACATGTCCAACAAAAATCACACACCTCTGCCCCAGACAGGCTGCAGCTGGAGACATGAGGCAGTGCAGGAGAGCAAAGGCAAAACAAGACAAACCCAGAGTGCCAGCCAGGTGGGTTTTACAGCTGGAATTTGTCACTCAAGCCGTGGGTGGTGGGAGCTGTTTGAAGGAGGAGAAGGAAGGTGCTTGGCGAACATGAACTGGAAACTGGCTGATCCCAGTGTAAGGTGCTGAATGGAGGAAACATAAAGGACAACAACCCAGAGCTCTCGCTCAGCCTCCCAGCTCCACTCCAGCCTCTGTCCCTTCCAGCCCCAGTTCTCTTCTCACCCCGCACCTTAGTTGCCTCTATCCAAATCCCCCTCTGCTCAGCCAGCTGTCCCCAGCACTCAGCTCCATCCCCTCCCCCAGTTTCTGTATTTTGTGTCTATGTTAGTTATCATTATTAATAATAAGAACAGTACTGTCTATTAGTGAAATGTGCTTTTTGTTTCCAGCACCCTTGGGTTTGGGGTAAAATCATGGAACAATCCACTCTTTCACAGTGGCTATGGAAAGGAGCATTTCGAGAAATACTCCTACAAGTGAACATTTGGGGATGAGAAGTTGCATAGAATGAAAACGGCAACCATTCTGGGTGCAAGCATGGAAATATGATGAATGACTCTTGTCCAGCTCTGGGTGGGCACAAAGAAACACCTGTCTTGTCCTTTGAAATCAATGGCAAAACACCCAGTAACTACAGGGCTGCTGCATCATGCTCTTAGGAGGTCTCACCTGGGCACAGGTCTCTGTAGAGTAATTACACATTGTGATCTCATTCCTTTCCTTCTCATGGCATTGAGAATAGTCACAATAGCAGACCTCTTCGTAGGCACTTGGGACAGTTACTTGTTTTTCTTATTTTTAGCTGATATCTCTTATAAATTGTTCGCTTGCAAATAAATAGATTTTTAAAGATTAATTGGAAAGGCTGAAGTATTCCATGTAGCTTTGAGATGCCAGCTGCATGTCTGCAGAGAAACCTCTGCCTCCTCCTTCCCAGGGCAGGCTCTAGTACAGTGCGAAACTCTTCTGCATCCCACCTCCTGATATTTGCTGGCCTCAGAGACAGCTGTGTTTACCACGCCAGTGATTTACAAAATAAAAACTGGGAGCACCAGACAAACCCCAATAGAGATACAAGAGCATACTTCTGGCTCTTATAGTCTCTTTTTAAAATTGTAAAGCCAAGACAGGGCATTTAATATGACAAGAAGTTAATGAGAAATAGTATTAAAAGGCCTATTGCTTAGTCAACCAACCAGGATTACAATTATAACATGCCCTGTGACACAGAACGTCGGGACTGTGTGGAGAGCTCTACAGACAGGGCACGACGTTCTGGAAGGCTGTGAGAACGGATTGCTGAGATGTTGGAAGTTTTGATTTCATGATTTTTGGCCATTTGAATCACCTTCTTCGTGGCTTCTGGGTCTTTGAAGGGATATGCTCTGATTTATGTTTTATTGCATAGCACCAACAGTGCACTAGATTGTAGCCACATGCGAGAGATTTTCCCGTCCCACATTCTCTCATTACACTTTCAGAGAATCTTTCTATAATGAACTGAGTTACAATTCTGATAGCCCCAGTACTTCAAACAAGCATGGCTCACCATCTCCAGGTTCTTTTTCAGTAGGGTTTGCAAGAGAAGGGGACGATGGGGAGTTTGGACAGCAACGTGAGGCACTCCCAGGGCAGAGTACACAGAAAGTGCCTGAATGCATGGGACAGTCACTCACCAAGGAATGATCAAAGGCTTCTCTCTACGTTCGTCAGTGTGTCTTTCTCTCTATTATCTGTGACGGTGCCTCTAGGGAGTTCATGGTCTGACCCTCACATGGGCACAGGCAGACAGGCTGTGATGGAGAGTTTAGGTGTCAGTTCCCCATCTCACTGTATCACTGTGATTAGTGATACTACGACCATCCCATATAGCACAGTAATAATCAGCATCATCCTCTGCTTGGACCCCAGAGATGACTAAATTCCAGAGGTTGTTGGAGGTGTCAGGGGAGACGGTGAATCGCTCTGGGATCCCCGTACCTCTGCCCTGGTCACTGCTGGTGTAATAATGGTACACAAACCGCGGGGCACTGCCCAGCTTCTGCTGGTACCATTCCACCCTGTAGATGCCAATGCTGTACCCTGAGGACAGGGTGCAAGTGAGTCTCACATTCTCTCCGGGAGACATGGACACCGAGGGAGTCTGAGTCAGCACAGGCTGTGAGCTGGAACCTGGAACGAGAGAGAAAAGAACTGAAATGTGGCTCTGCCTGTGTGAAACCTGTGATGGGGCTGAGCCGCTGCCAGCATCTAAGAGCAGAGCAAAGAAGCAGGGTAACTCTCTTCGCTACCCGAGCAATATGTGAGCAGCGCGAGGAGCAGAAGGGCCCAGGCCATGGTGGGAATCCAGACAAGCTCGGCTTCCTTAAGCAAACGGGTCTGTAGCTGGAACCCGCGGATTCCCTCTTAAACCCACAGAGCTGGAGAACGGCCCCTGCATGCAAATCTGCTCCCTGCTCGCTGGCTAGTAAAGACAGCACAGCCCACTGGAGAAGGGCAGAGTTATTGGGAGGGCTACATCTGTAGTGGAGAAAGGGGCCATTTCCTGCACTTAGCCTGTCTCCCCTATAGTGAGGGGGGCCCCTCAGTCTCCTGCAGAAGAGGCAAAGAAAAGCCTTTAGCTCTCAGCTCCTGACAAGACACACTAGAACAGGGCTACCGAGAGGCAGTGGGAGGAACCACTTGTCTCAGCGTCACTCTTCATAGGTCTCCATTGCTGACTAGGGGCAGAGGCCCAACCTTCTAGCCAAGGGGAGGCTCCCAGCTGGGGTTTGGCTTGCGAGTGTCTCATCCCCAGGGAAATCTCACAGACAGCAGCAGGAGCACATGGGTCATTTTGCAGGGAGGGGATCTACTGAGAGATCAGACTCCATTCTGAGGGCGGCTCGGTGGTAGAAACGTCTGACCGCCATCTCCATACCCTGGACATGCCCTCTCGCACAGCTGTTTTCTCTGGGCACCAGGGGTCTCTCCAGACTGGCCCTGCTCGTGTCCCTTCCGACGGCAGAGACGACTCCTTTACAGATCCCCATGATCTTAACAGGTCATCTGGATGGATCAGCAGCCACGGCTGATGCTTCCAGGCACCTCTTAACTAACTTCTCCACTCTCTGGTTCCTTTTGGGTCCCTGTTAAGAAACGAGATGTTGAATATTGAACTCTTCGATGCTCTGCAAGGATATTAAAGATCCCATGGGGTTTTTCATCAGAACAGGGGCCAGCCCCACAGTCCTTATCCGCAATTTCCCCTCCCAATGCACATTGGGATCTCAGCCACAACACTATCTACAATTCACACTGAGCGGCTGCCTAATTTTAGAGGAAAAAGGATTTTATGTCCCTTTTCAAGCCCATTTAAGGGCACAAGACAGTTTATGGAGTGGCTGACTTGGTTTCGCTATAATACAACCTCCAATATTCTACTCACACTCTTGCCTGCGGAGAGCAATTTACTAGCCCATGATTTGGTTTGTGACTTCTCCCTCACCCAAACATGCCTCAGGCTGCGTAGTTATGGCAGCGGGGATTGGAGGGGAGGCCAGTGCTCTGGGGAGGAGACATGACCTGGGGAATGTGCTCGGCACTGGACAGTGTAGGGGGTGCAGCACGTGTTAGGCAAACAGTGCATGATGATTTCAAATGAACAAGGTCAGGGGAACACCCTGCTGAGGATTCATTGCTCTCATCTGCCTTGATCGCAGAGCTGATGGCTTTGGACACTACCCCATTTGGGAGACTGCAATCTGCCCCATGTGCTGCTTCACAGCTATGGTGGCCCTCAGCCCCACGCTGCACTCGCTCTATTATCCTGATCTGACGGTGCGTTAATCCTGCACACAGCGTTGTAACACCGCTGTCTCCTCTGCCATGGCTGGGCTAGGGAAGTGGGGAGATGGTGTATTGTGCTTTGCAGTCACTTCTAGGGAGGCCAGGATAAAAATCACTGAGTTCCAGTTCATCCAGCTGTTCTGATTCCTCTTCCTGCCCAGTGTGACCCCATTAGGCTTAGGGGGTAAAGACTTGGTGAATGAGGGAAGAGTGGAGCTGTGCAGCAAAAAGTGCTCACGTGCAAACCTTCACAGCCATGAGGGTTTGTGCTGCCCCACACTGCCATCAATATAATGGATTTACACAGAATTCCACACGATGGATCTGGACTGAGATTGCACCCACTCCCCATCACACACAGACATGCTCAAAACCCCTCCCCCATCCTCCAGTGCCTCGGATTTTTCCTATGTCCGACTGTTATAAGGAGCCCTTGGCTGGAATCATTCCCAGGGTCTCTTGCTGTCGTTACTTTAGGGCTATTGGGCCGTTCACTGTTGACGCATCCACTGGATGAGATGGATTATGCTGGATTTAGTCTCCGGTGGAGACAGGAACACAGAGTAGCAGCCATCTTGGATCAGGCCCCTCTGCGCCCTCAGGAAAGCAGGGAATCCAAGTGACTGCAATCACCGTCTGTCAGACTGGGCTGCTCATATCCCAGCAACAAAACCCTTCCTATACCCGCCGGGCTGCCTGGCACCGGAACTGCACAGACACACGGGAAAGGGGGAAGGTTCAGACTGGGGAAAGGATCAGCTTCAGACACGGCTGGGTCACTTCTAGAAGAGCAGGCGGGGGAGGAGCACAAATGAACACGTGGAGCCATGTAGCAGGAGATGAGGAGAGTGAAAAGAACACGACAGTCCTCAGCCTGCCATGGACGCTAGAACAGCCTCTGTGCAGAGCATCCCAGAGCTCCAAATCTCAGGGCAGCCTGTCCCCACCCTTCCTGCAGCACAAGGAGATTAGTCCAGGAGGACGGGGATCTAGTGTGAGGGAAAAGCAATCCCTTAAACAAAGCCCAGGTACAACACGGCCACGAAAGCTTCTCTGTCTGGGTCACAGCCGTGGCCAATTAGCATCAAAGCTCTTCCTCAGAGCCTCGTTCCGTGTAGGTCAGTGAAATGTGAGAGGTTTTTGTCTCGGTTCCCTCTCTGATACCACCACTGTGAGCATCTTAGCGCTGCTGTCCCAGGTCAGACAGTAATAATCAGCATCATCCTCTGCTTGGAGCCCAGAGATGGTTAAGTAACCAACACTGCCAGAGGCAGAGCCAGAGAACCGGGCCGGGACCCCAGATCCCCTGTCTGTGCTGGAATCACTGACATAATAGAGCAGGTACCTGGGAGGGTTCCCAGGGGTCTGTTGGTACCAGCCTATTCCATAGCTACTGATGCTGTAGCCTCCACTGACACTGCAAGAGAGTTTCACTGTCTGCCCCAGAGACCCTGACATTGAGGGTGGCTGCGTCACCACGTGCTGGGCATCGGAACCTGTCAGGGACAAAACTCAGATGTGTTAGCGCTGCGCAGCTTGCACTGAACCTCTAATTAAACCTCATTTCACTGGACCCCAAAAGACCTCATGGGCTGGGAATTACCTGCCAGGAAAAGCCCCAGGACACAGAGAAGCAGAGCAGGAAGGGCCATGGTGCAGGCAGGAGATGGAGAGAGAGAGAGAGAAGGAGCCAACCCTGCCCTTGGGTGTGAGCTGGTTCCTGCCTTTGTGAAATCCTTTAGCTGCCTTTAGAGCCCTAAGGGGCAGGCCAGCATGCAAATGAGCCCAGGGGGCCAGAATGGGGGTGAGCCAGCATGCAAATGAGCTGTGGTGCTCTCTGATTTAGCTGACTGCTCAGAGACATCTTGTCATGAGCACTGAGCACACTTGACTTGCTCCTGCCAGTAATACCTCGGCTGACCCTTTTTTTCACAGCAGTGACAGGATTTGCAGGGAGAATGTGGAAAAGCTGACCTATAGATTTGTCTTCCAAAGACCCAGCCATACAGTGTATTAAAGACCCCAACCAACAGGAGAAAACCCACGTCCAGCCCTCGCCCAGACAGCCGCTCTGACAGAGAGAATTTCATCACTTCTCCCTCACCAGATAAAAGCTCAGCACAAACTAGCTTTTGGTCTTGGCCGCCAGGCTAATGCTATCGCCCCATCTAGTGGTGCAAGCAATATTTGCTTCCCCTTCTTCACTGCACTTTCCTGTTTGTGATCCTGCTCTGTTTGTGCTTTGCTCGCTGTAAAGGAATTTACATTCCTTAGACCACAGGGGATGCCCAGGGAAAGTCCAGCTGCACAGATCCAACTGACTGAGTTCCTGCTGCCTTGGGCTTAATCATAAATATAAACTAGATAACATGCATCTAAGAACTACTGCTGATTTTGATCTTTTTATGGCTAGATTAAAGTGGGCTCGATCCAGTTTCTGTGTGTGCGCTCACTGGTTTTGTGTGTGATCTTTGCAGACCAGTTTTCATAATCTTTGCACAATCATGAGGAAATCCAGTCACTTGTATATGTAACTGATAGTGTTCAAAAACAACGTGTGCGTATGATGGTGTGTGATACAGAGCGTGTGCACAAATAAAGGCCTCATTGCGAAAACAGCCCCATATGAGATTTATTTCAGCAGGATATAGTAGGAGAAGAGCAAAGGAAGGAAACATAACTATCTACATGCTAAAATAATAATTATTTGTTATTCACATAGTGCTCCTGCAATAGCTGATGTCAGACAACGGGTCAACATGTCCAACAAAAGTCACACACCCTTGCCCCAGACAGGCTGCAGCCTGGAGACATGAGGCAGTGCAGGAGAGCAAAGGCAAAACAAGACAAACCCAGAGTGCCAGCCAGGTGGGTTTTACAGCTGGAATTTGTCACTCAAGCCGTGGGTGGTGGGAGCTGTTTGAAGGAGGAGAAGGAAGGTGCTTGGCGAACATGAATGGGAAACTGCCTGAGTTTAGGTGTCAGTTCCCCATCTCACTGTATCACTGTGATAAGTGTTACTACCACTATCCCATGTAACACAGTAATAATCAGCATCATCCTCTGCTTGGACCCCAGAGATGACTAAATTCCAGAGGTTGTTGGAGGTGTCAGGGGAGACGGTGAATCGCTCCGGGATCCCCGTACCTCTGCCATGGTCACTGCTGGTGTAATAGTGGTACACAAACCGCGGGACACTGCCCAGCTTCTGCTGGAGCCATTGCACCCTGTGGTTGCCAATGCTGTACCCTGAGGACAGGGTGCAAGTGAGTCTCACATTCTCTCCGGGGGACATGGACACCGAGGGAGTCTGAGTCAGCACAGGCTGTGAGCTGGAACCTGGAACGAGAGAGAAAAGAACTGAAATGTGGCTCTGCCTGTGTGAAGCCTGTGACGGGGCTGAGCCGCTACCAGCATCTCTGAGCAGAGAGAGAAGCAGGGTAACTCTCTTCGCTACCCGAGCAATATGTGAGCAGCGCGAGGAGCAGAAGGGCCCAGGCCATGGTGAGAATCCAGACAAGCTCGGCTTCCTTAAGCAAACGGGTCTGTAGCTGGAACCCGCGGATTCCCTCTTAAACCCACAGAGCTGGAGAACGGCCCCTGCATGCAAATCTGCTCCCTGCTCGCTGGCTAGTAAAGACAGCACAGCCCACTGGAGAAGGGCAGAGTTATTGGGAGGGCTACATCTGTAGTGGAGAAAGGGGCCATTTCCTGCACTTAGCCTGTCTCCCCTATAGTGACGGGGGACTCTCAGTCTCCTGCAGAAGAGGCAAAGAAAAGCCTTTAGCTCTCAGCTCCTGACAAGACACACTAGAACAGGGCTACGGAGAGGCAATGGGAGGAATCACTTGTCTCAGCATCATTCTTCATAGGTCCATTCCCTGGACATGCCCTCCTCACACAGCTTTTTTGTCTGGGCACCAGAGGCCTCTTCAGACAGGCTCTCCTGTGTCCCTGCTAAGAAACGAGATGTTGAAAATTGAACTTCCCTGTGCTCTGCAAGGATATTAAAGATCCCATGGTGTTTTCCATCAGAACAGGAGCCTGCCCTACAGTCCTTATCCACAATTTCCCCTCCCAACTCACATTGGGATCTCAATTTCCAGACTCAGACACAACACTCTCTACAATTCACACTGACTGGCCGCCTAAGTTTAGAGGGAAAAGGATTTTATTTCCCTTTCCAAGCCCGTTTCAGGGCACAAGACAGTTTATGGTGTGGCTGACTTGGTTTCTCTCTAACACAACCTCCAATATTCTACTCACACTCTTGCCTGTGGAGAGCCATTTACAAGGCCCTGGTGTGGTGTGTAACTTCTCCCTCACCCAAACATGCCTCAGGCTGCGTAGTTATGGCAGCTGGGATTGTAGGGGAGGCCAGTGCTCTGGAGAAGGGCCATGACCTGGGGAATGTGCTCAGCACTGGACAGTGTAGGGAATGTAACTGTTTCCAGATTTTTAAAAGAGCCCTTGGTTGGGATTATTATCGCAGAGTCTCTTGCTGTCAGTATTTTAGGGATATCGGGCCCCTCACTGCTGTCAGATTCTTGGGATGAGATGGATTATGCTGGATTCAGTGTCTGGTGGAGACAGGCAAACAGAGTAGCAGCCATCTTGGATCAGGCCTCTCTGGGCCCTCAGAATAGCAAGATATCCAAGTGACTGCAATCAAACCCTATCCCTGAGGGGCTGGCTGGCCCCAGAGCTCCAGAGACACACGTGGTTTCACACCTTTCCTGTGGCAGGTGTCAGCGTCAGACACGGCGCGGTCATTTCTTAGCTCATGGCTGCTGTCTCTCCTAAAATGGCTGCTACTGCTTAGTCAAAAAACAAGGCCTCAGACCTTACATGGGATCGCAGACCAGTTCTCTGGCTCTGCCTCTGGCCCTGTCGGCTACCTAACTATCTCTGAGCTCCAAGCAGAGGATGATGTCATGGGCTGACTGGCCATCTGGCAGTTCTGGCAAATGCCAGAGTGGCCGGTGCACTCAAGGGCTGGTGGCTGGTCGGCCCGCCATGGAAGCCTTTCATCAGGCCCTCCCAGCTGGGCCTGGCCGAGCGCGGCAGCCGCTCCCCCCTCCAGGCCTCACCCTCTCCCTCCGTCCCCTTCCACCACATGGGCCTGTGGCACCCTGGCCGGTGTGCTTTACATGCCAGGGCCCATTTTTAGTCCCAGTCCGTCACTGGATGACGCTGATTATTACTGTATGACCTGGGACAACAATGCTAAGATGCTCGCAGTGGTGTTATCAGAGAGGGGAACTGAGACAAAAGCCTTTTCACATTTCACTGACCAACACCGAGCGAGACCCTGAGGAAGAGCCTGGTCCATATAGGTCATCTTCCATTTCTTGGCATTTCAGAGCTCTGTTGCCCTCTCGGGCGGACAGGGAGCTACTGTGCTGGGACTCAGCCTGTGGGTAATGTAATAAAAGGTTTCGGATTTTGGAAACAAGACTTGGACAATTGCTCTTGTGCTCCGGGATGGGCAGACATTGATTTCTGCCTCTGTTTGGCTGTAAAGTTCTGACACTGCACTGGCATGGCCATCACACGCACACTCCTGCTGTCCGTCTGTCTCCTAGCTCTCTCAGTTCCTTCTCTCTCTTCATTCACTTCTCAGGAGGAGGCACGCAGAATTTCCTCACTGCAAGGCATTATCCTATTAACATGTACCGTGCCTTCGTGATTAGGAACCCTTTCGTTGCAGGGGCCAATATTTTGGGGGCTGCACTAGGCACCATCACCATCTGTTCCTTTGACTCCACTTCTCCCTGTTGCTGCATTATCTGAAAAACAGGCCAGCCCTTCCTCACTGCTATTCTCCAGGGCGGTGCAGGGGTGAAATCAAGGCACAACATTCTAAGAGGCCATTCTATAAAGGCACATGCAACTCCCTCACAGCCAGCCCTACACCACACTGCACCTGATGCACATGGGCAGATCAGGCCTTTTCTGCCTTCCTGAGAGGAAGCAGAGGGTTCTCACACACAGAGACAAGCCCCAGTGAGGATTCCTGCTGCTCGGAGGATCCAGTATCAGTTCCCTAGCTGCCTGTAGCACTGTGAGCCACGGCACCGCTCAATGTGAGACAGTAATAATCCGCTTCATCCTCTGCTTGGACCCCGGTGATGATTAAATAGCAGGTGTTAGTGGAGGCATCTTTGGAAGCTGAGAACCGGCTAGAGACCCCAGAGCCCAGCCCCTTGGCAGATTCATCTTTGTAATAGAGCAGGTATCTCGGTGGGTTCCCTGCTCTCTGCTGCAGCCAGCTTACATAGTAGCCACTGATGCTGGTCCCATGGCTCATGGCACAGGAGAGTCTGACAGTGTCTCCTGGGGACGCAGTCTCAGAGGCCGGCTGAGTAAATAGGCGACCAGCAGCTGTGAGAAACAAACAGACATGTTACAAGTGACCCCAGCCAAATTCATGCTCTACTCAGTGTGTGACCTCTGAATTCCAAGCGTAATCACCTGCCAGGGAAAGCCCCAGGAGACAGAGGGCCAGAGCAAATTGGGCCATGGTGCTAGGAGGAGAAGGAGAGAGAAAGGAAGGAGCCAGGCTCTGTAGCTGGGCTTCTGCTGGTTTGCACCTCAGTGCTGGCTTTGTAATCCCCCAGTGGCTGCTTTAGAGCCTTTAGCAGTGTGGCAGAGGCAACCCACTATGTAAATGAGCCTGAGGACCAGGGCAGGGTCAGTGTGATCTGAAATGATTATAAGAGGCAGAGTCAAGGAAACACTAGATGTCAATCAGACCACAAGGGCCAGGAGTTAGAGCAGCAACCCAATGTGTCCTGAGTGGCCAGACTGAGGCAGCGCGGCAAGGGAACAAACCCAACGGTTGGCAGCAACGCCACAGCATCCAAATAAGTCCGAGGTCTTTGAGATCCCCCTGGAGAATCAGACACAGAGCACTTAGTCTTGAAGAGGTGAAGGGCCATTTCTGACTCCGTGACTGGATGGAGGAAGGTGGGGAAGCCTGTGTTTCATCTCACATCTTAGCTGCTCCTTGACTGAGTCCATGGCTGGCAGGACCTATGCTGACTTAGCTCTTCTGAAGGGGATTTCCACACCCATTTCCACAGAGGAAAAGCCAAGAGTCGTGTGGGAGAACCAGGGAACTCCTGGTTGCTCCTGGGACTCTATCAGCGATCCTGAGACAGAGGGGATGTCAGAGGGCCCTCAAGTCACCCGACTCCTTTAATACGTCTTGTAACAGCATCCCCCTGAGTCACTTGGCACTGACCCTATCACGTGACACATGGGGATATTCAGCCTTCCACCTGGGTCAGGTGACTGAGGCTTGGAAACAAAGCCAGTCTCTTACCGCCACTCCCATCCCGTGCGTCGCGCTGCTGTTATGTGTCTCTCAACACAAGTCAAAATCCCCGGAGAATCGTAGCTGCCCTGCCACATACCAACAGCACCTGGCACGTACGTTCCCTTTGCCTGTGTACTTCCTATACCTCACATCTTGGGCAGCTGCAAGCCATGCGATCTATTAGCCATCATGTCTGAACTGTGTTTGTAAAAGATACTGCAACATGGTGTGAATCGATTATGTGAAAAGCAGAGGTTGATTAAGACTCGCCTGGGCCTGGCATTCACACAGCAGTAAGCCCTCCCACAAACACAGTCAGATGCAGGGTTCGCCAGCCCGGCAGCCATGTCAGGGTCCAGGACTGCCTCTTCCAGCCCCTTCCCTTAGATCAAACTGTCTGCCAATGCTGGGATATCCTATGGGATCCCACGCACATGGTTACCATCACCCCGGAGTTCATCCCCTGCTCCTGTGGTCCTGTGCCAGCAGCAACCCACTGTGCACCAGGCCACTGGCACTCAGCAATTCACTGCTATGTCTGGACCCCCTCGACCCCAGAGCTCACACACTGGGATCCTGCCTTAACACTCCTTCGTAAGGAGAGCAGATGGCAAGATTCCTAAGGGGCAACCAGCTCCCAAAGGGACAGCAGGTTGTACTTGAGTTTCTGTGGCTTTGCCCCCCCGTCCAACCCCTGTCTTTCTGCAATTCTACAGCAGCCTTTAGAGCCCTGTGGACAGAGGTGGAGCCGCCCGCTATGCAAATGAGGCCTGAGGGATGGCACCCCTGCGCTACTATTCCACAATCCTGCTCCATACCTGCAGCACCAGCACTGCCGGTGCAGCCTGGTGTGCTGATAAGCCATGGGATCCTCACTGCAGACCTGACCTATTCCCACCCATCACCAGGGTCACCTTCTGTTACCACCATGACCCTTTGTTCTGTGAAAGGAGGTATAGAGCTTAATGCTAAAGTTCTGCATTAGTACAGGACACAGCAGCACCCCCAGCAGTAACAAAATCACCATGCCAGGCCCATGTATGAAGAGGTAATCAGGTGACACATTGGTTTGTGGCCAGAAATCTACTGAAAGAAAATGCCAAGAGGCAAGATTAAGAACAACTCTTTAATCCCGGATTAGCCGTGTCTGTGCCTTACTGTGATATGTATGTGTGCAGCATGCAAACTGCTGGGTAGGGCCCCCTTTTCACTACAGCACTTAAGCACAGATTAACTTTAAGCCTGTGCTTAAAATTAAGCAGGTGCTTAAGTGATTTGCTGAAATGAGGCCTAATTTATTAAGTACATACTAGTGTGTGAACCATGTATGTAATAAGCATTTTAAAGGTTCTATTTCCATCTAGGTCCGTGACTTGTCCACAAGCCTCTTTTCTATGTAATGAAGTCACTCGTGGTGCCAGGGGTGAGAGTGTTACTTAAAGTCGTCTGGTTGTTTACAGACTGGGGCCAACATGGCCAATAACCTTGCAAGTTTCCCACTGCCCTGCCAGTGACTTCTAGTGCTGCCCTGGAGCTAGTAGTCAGGTATATTGCTGGATAAATATTGCTATTGTCCTTCCATTCATTTACTTGATGAATAAATGTTTATGGTAGCCTATTTGCTTAAAAATGATTTGATAAATGAGAACAAAGACTATGTACAACAAATATCGTTTGCTGGTACTCAGGAAGGCTACATTTTCATTACACCACACAGCACAGCTATTCAGAACTGTCTGGCAACAGCATGGGTAGAACTCAGATACTCCAGCTCCAAAAGAACTGCCTGCTTCATCTGGAGATAAAGAAGAAGTTCCACCAGCTGTTAGCAGCATAGGGCCTATGACACACAGTTGAACAGTGCTGATTCCATCCAGTAGAGGATATTAGTACAAACACACACACACACAGGTGACCAGCTAGCAAGTGTGAAAAATCAGGACCTTTTTTTCAGAGGGTGGGAAAATGCCTATATAAGACAAAGCCCCTAATATTGGGAAGTCTGGTCACCCCAGCACAACACACAGAGTCAGTTCGTTACCATGCTTCAGGACACAGAAACTAGAGAAGACGACTCTTTGACCAGCTGTCAGCTCAGCTGTTGTCACATATATGCTTTGTTCTGTTTCCTCCAGACACAGAGAGAGCACTTCCCTTTTCACAGTTCTGTAACCCCTCTGCCAGGTGGTATCCGCAGCAAGAAGGGCTCGGTTCGGTGTGTCTGGGATCCATCTTGAAGAACAACAACAGGCTGGAGACGCACCCAGAATTCTTTGAAAAGTAAATACCCCTCCTTTGATTGCCATCAGCGAGCGGACTGCCCTGCTCTCATGCCCTCCGAATCTAGATGCAAAACAAGGGAATTTGCAATCGGGGCAACAGAAACACTGAGTCAGGGAAAGCTCAGAAACAACATAAGCATTCAGACGAAGATGGAAGCCCTCAATAAACCTGCAAGAATCCATTCAGCTCCCTCCCTACCAGTCTGTGTCAATGCCCAACTGGCAGGTGTTACCTGGCCCGATCCCTGCAGCCGTCTCAGGACCCACTCCTGGTTCTGGTCAGTGAATAGCAATACTCCAGGTGTCTGGGGGTGGG
This sequence comes from Emydura macquarii macquarii, assembly GCF_026122565.2. NCBI lineage: Eukaryota > Metazoa > Chordata > Testudines > Chelidae > Emydura > Emydura macquarii. The sequence goes on from NW_027131391.1 coordinate 87,504, forward strand.
GATCTCTGCAGATCTGGTTCTGGCTCTAGCCCTGTTGAAGCTGCATGCCTGGTCCCTTTGGAGCACCACCACCTGCCCCAGCTTTCTGATTTAGCTCAATTCAAGTGCCAGGGAGGACGCTCACTAAAACCACCTCCTCTGTGCCATGGGATCCTCAGTAGGGAGAAGGGAAGAGCATCTGGTACTGCTGAGGCAGAGTCCTATCTACTGGGAGATGAGCTTCCCGCTACAAGGTGAACCCCCCTCCTCCTCCTCTCTCAGACTTCACATTTCACCTCCCCACAGGATCTCAGTCTGAGCCAGTGAGGGGGATTTCCACATGTGACTGGTGGAATCAGGGGTATGGCACATGTGGAAATGAAGCTCTCTATTGTCATCATTTTCCCTCTCCACCCACAGAGGAAGCTGGCAACTTCTTCCACTGAAGCTTCTGGCCATAGGCTTACAATTCTGTACGTGTTTCAAGAGAGAAGATCCAAATGGGCTGGAACAGCACCAAGGGTGCCTGTAAAGTGGGTCCCATGCTGGGAAAACGTAATCAAATGTTGCTGGTGCTGCCTAATTAACAGATGTTTCCATGGCAATTAGTTAGTGCAACTTGCACATTACAATCTAAGTATTTATTTTGTAGATATCAAAATGTCCTTATCCCATTGCTCTAAATAAATTGCCTCAAGCATCTGGTCAGGGATTTACTTTGGCACTATTGGAAAAAAGTTCATTAAAAATAAATTACACAAGAAAACAAATCCCGGTTTGACAGCTTATCGAGGTCTTCCCTTGTGCCTCACATTGCACAAGGTTGTCAGTAATGTTATTGGACCTTCTCCTATGTCGCCGCCTGGTGTTCATTATGTATATCTCCTTTCTATCCTGTCATGGCTCACTAAAGTTCTTCGCTCAGTTGCATGCCGGCATTGCTGCCTGCAGTCCCAGTGACTTTCATGAGAGTTGTGCATAGACACCTGACTGGTGCATCAGGCCTCTGGTGTGTAAGGAGCCTTGTCTGAGTCCCCTGCTAGTCTCTCTAAATGCTCAGCTGCTTCTCAGCATCAGTGATTCTGCTCTCAGCTTCTTTGCTTGTAATGACTTTCGTCACAGTGCACAAACACGAGCCCTAGGAAGGAATCCGTGTATCACATCTCTGTCTGCCAGGGCTTCACTTGACAGGATTCTGCCATGAAACACAGATCATGCTAATTTACAGCCGCACGTCGTGTTAACTTGCAATATGTGGCATGGACATGGTGGAATGGGGGCAGAGGGTACCAATTCTGCAAGGAACTTCCAAAAGGGTTCACTATCTGTTTCTTTAGTGTGTATTTCTCTTTCCTGTGATAGCCTCTCTTGGGGCTTGTGTGGTTTGGTCTCCAGGGACCCTAGGGTTCAGAAGTTTTTTGTCTCAGTTCCCTGTCTCAGTGTATCACTGTGCAAAGCATTGTTGTGCCATGTACCACAGTAATAATCAGCATCATCCTCTGCTTGGATCCCAGTGATGGTTAAATAGCAAATGTTGCTGGAGGTGTCTTTGGAAGCAGAGAACCGAGCAGGGACCCCAGAGCCCTGGTGCTTGCTAGATTCGTCTTTGTAATACAGCAGGTATCTCGGAGGATTCCCGGCTGTCTGTTGAAACCAGCGAATGTAGTAGCCACTGATGCTGGTTCCACTACTCATGGTGCAGGAGAGTTTGACGGTGCCTCCTAGGGGCACTGACTCTGAGGCAGGCTGGGTCAGGGTTGGCTGGGTGCTGGCAACTGTCAGAAACAAAGACCTGAGTGAGCTGTGAGTGACCAGACCACGTCAGTGAAGCTCAATGGCTTGAACAGACACTGAATCCCTCCCAGAGCGTGATTTGCCAGGTGGGAGCATGTTACAAATCCCTGACCACTTACCTGCCAGGAAAAGCCCTAGGACACAGAGACTCAGGGTGGACTGGGCCATGGCGCAGGGAGGAAATGGAGGGAGCTGGGAAGGAGCTCGACTTGGTAACTCTGCGTATGCCTGCTTACAGCTTGAACCCTGGCTCTGTGCAACCCTCCAGGCACCTTTAGAAGCATGAGGGGCAGGGTGGAGACTAGCTAGTATGCAAATGAACCCCAAGGGGAGGGGCTCTGTGAGTCTATTGGATACGTTGGTCTCTGGTTATTACCATTACATCTCACAATGCAAATAAGCCATAAGGCCCTATGTGAAGACCTGCTCCCCCGTCCTTCCAAGGGGTCACAGTGTCTCCCTGTCAGACCTGTCCTAGTTAGGCAAAGGTTAGGAACTTCCAACTTGAAAATTCAAATTCAGAGACGGGAACAGCAGCAGCACAGATGGTAACTGAAATGCTCTAGGAGGGTGGTGTGTAGTTACTGCCGTGCCTGTGAGTCGACTTATTTTTCTAGTGTAGACAAGGCCTAAGACTACTGAGAGCATGTGGTGAGAACTCTTTGTTTTCAGTTCAATATCGTTTGTTGAACTGGGCATTAGTTGCAATTTATCTTTATTTTTCTTATAACCACTTCTGACTTTTACCCTCAGTACTTGCACTCACTGAAAATCTCTCTTTGTAGTTAATAAACTTGTTTTATCTAATCCAGTGTGTTTCAACTGAAGTGTCTGGGAAACTCCATGTGGGATAATCAGATTTGTGCGTTATCATTTCTATGACAGACTTTATACTGACTTGTATTGTCCAGGAGAGGGCTGGGCAGTACAAGCCATACATTTCTGGAGGGAAATCTGGGACGGGGAGTGTGTTGGGGTCACCCTGCAGTATAATTCAGGCTGGCAAGAGCGTAGGTGTAACTGGCAGGCTGCAGGACACACACACACACAACTGGGAGTGATTTACATACTGGAGGATATTTGTGAGCAATCCAGGCTGGAGGCTACAGCAGCAAAGCAGTGTAAAGGGCAGCCCAGGTTGGAGACAGGGGTGACACAGCTACTCATTAGTCTGGACTGTACTCTGGGTATGTCATAGCTGTATGGATGATAAGAGCTATCTTAGTGCTACAGGAGTCTCATAATTCTTCACGGTATCCCAGGCTTAGCAGTCGTGTTTTCTGCTCTTCCCCACCAGCGGCATCTCTGCCCATCCAGATCTGCCACCAAAGAGGAGAGGCTGTTTCTGCTCAGGCAAGAGCAGAAACAGGTAAATACTGTTCTCAGCTGCCCCTCTCAGTCCTTAGCCCTGCTGCCTTGGCAGTGCTGCAGCCAGTGCAAAGGATTCTGGGTGTGTTTGGGAGCCAAATGTGCCCCCCATGCAATGGCGCTGTAACCAGGGCACCCGTCTGGAGGAAGGATGGCGCATGTCGAAGGGGGTGGTGGGAGGAAGGCAGAAGGAAGAGGTTGGGAGGGGCTGACTCTCATTGTTGCCTAGGGCACCACGGGCCAATTTAGGCAGCATGTCATCAGGGGCTCCACTGACCCTCCCGTCCATCACACCCCAGCCCCGTCGGAGCCGCAGACCTGCAGTAGCTATGCTCTGCTGCCATCTGTCTGAATGCACAGCGTATTTCAGGGCTAAGAGTGTGTCTTTCCCAGACGAGGAGCTGTGAGAGCAATGAGAGCCAACGTCCCCTGTCTACGAACCAGGCTGGTGCTCAGAGCAGGCCTAGCGTTGCCGCAGGCTGCAGTGGAGTGAGCGGGTTTTTGTCTCACTTCCCCATAGGACTGTTGCACTGTGCATGCACTCCCAGTCCATGTCACACAGTAATAGACAGCATCATCCTCTTCCAGGGCCCCGGTGATGGTTAAATAACCAATCTTGTCGGAGCTGGAGCGAGAGCCAGAGAACCGGCTGGGGACCCCCGTGCCCATGCCTTTGTTAGACTCCGTGAAAAAATACAGCAGGAATCTGGGGACGCTGCCCGGTCTCTGCTGTATCCAAACGACACGGTTGCCACTGACGGTGTAACTGCCCTCGAGCGTGCAGGGCAGCTGGACAGTCCCTCCTGGAGACACAAACTCGGAGGACGGCTGAGTCACCTGAGCATGGCAACCTGCAAAGAGCAAAGATTAGGAGGGTGAGCACCGCTGTTAGTGCCACGTTTTCGGCTGGCCTCAGTTTCGAGGTTCGGCCAGATGTCAGTCTCCTGTAGCAATTACCTGTCAGGAAAAGCCCCAGGAGACAGAGGGGCAGAGTGGGCTGGGCCATGGTGCAGGGAGGAGATGGAGAGAGGTCAGCGGGAGCTGCTGGTTTGCAGCTTGTTCCCTGTGACAGCCTTTAGAGCCCTTAAGGGCAGAGGTAGGGCAGCCCAGTATGCAAATGAGCGCTCCAGGGTCAAATTGGGACCGCCCAGTATGTAAATGAGCCCTCGGGGGGTCAAGCGGATACATCCCATTACAGAAAGGAGACGGGGCGGGGGTGGAGGTCAGCCAGGACTCGTGCGGCATTGTGCTCTTTTCATGATCACGGCTCCTTCGGTTCTCAGAGCTGCCGCCCCGGGTCAAACCAACGCTCCAGCCACTCCGTTCTCCTGTCTCCAGAAGCGGCCAGAGTCAGGCCTTCCACCCCCTTCATGAACAGTGATGCAACGATCCAGATGGCATCTCGATCTGGATGTGTCCCTGGGAACGGAGCATGCGATTCCTCGAGCATGCGGGTGCGAGGCACTTGGCGGGATAAGTATCTGGGTCTCTCTCACTTAATCATTTCCCTGCTATTGGTGGTGGGGGGGAGAGCTTCAGACACTGGTGCACCTCGGTCCCTCCTGTTCTCTGCCTGAGGCACATAAGTTTCTAGTCTCCTGGGAGCTGGAATACTTTGCTCTCATTTCAGTCACTGGTTTTAATGTGCGGGTGCTGGGTGTGATGAATGGCCAGTACTAGGCAGGACAGATTGGATGATGTGATGTTCCTTTCTGGCCTTAAACGCTATGCCTCGAAGTGAGAGTGAATGGCAATGACAGGGGTAGACAACAGAAGGCATGTTGCAGAGGTTCATGGATCCTAAGGCCAGAAGGGAGCATTGTGACCATCTAGTCTGACCCCCTGTATAACACAGGCCACAGAACTTCCCCACAAGAATTCACAGAGCAGATCTTTTAGTAAAACAGCCTACCTTGATTTAAAAATCATTCATGATCCTGGGTAAATTGTTCCACTGGCTAATTTAATGTCACCGTTAAAAATTTACACCTTATTTCCAGTCTGAATTTATGTCTAGCTTCAGCTTCTAGCACCTGGATCTTGCTGCACCTTTCTCTGCTAGATTGAAGAGCCCATTATTAAATGTTTGTTCTCCATGTAGCTACTTATAGACTGTGATGCAGTCATCCCTTCATTTTCTCTTGTTGTTAAGCTAAATCGATCAAGCTGCTTGCGTCTATCACTACACGGCATGTTTTCTAATCCTTTTAGCATTTGCATGACTCTTCGCTGAACCCTCTCCAATTTATCAACATCTTCTTAAGTTGTGGGCACCAGAACTGGACACAGGATTCCCACAGTGCCAAATACAGAAGTGAAATAACCTCTCTACTTGGATGCAAGATTTCCCTGTTTTTGCATACCAGGATCACATTAGCTGTTTTGGCCACAGGGTCACACTGGGAGCTCATGTTCAGCTGATTATCCACCACAACCCCCAAATCTTTTTCAGTCAGGTGAATCGAGTGTTCCATTTAACCTCTCTCATAGTACAAGGGCAAGGGGATGTTTCATGAAACCGAAAGGGAACAAAGTTAGAACTGATGAAAGGAAACACTTTTTTTACATGGTGCATTATTCACCTCTGGAACTCATTGCCACAAGATATCACTGAGGTCAAGAGCTTAGTAGGATTCAAAAAAGGACTGTACATTTATATGGATAGCGAGTATGTCCAAAGCTACATTAGACAGGAGGAAAAGGTAGAAGAGATATAAACCCTCATATTTCAGGGCCTAAGCCTTGGCTAGGAAGAAACTTTCCCTTTGGACAGGTTATTTGAGAAACATTCACTGTGAGATTTCTTGCACTTTTCTCTGAAGCATCTGGTGCAGACCAGTCTCAGAGGCAGGCTACAGGACATAGGGGACACCTGGTCTGGTCTGACTTGGCAGTTCTTCTCTCCCTAGATATATAATTGTGACACTAAGAACCCCTAAGCACCAGCTGGCAGCAGCTCCTATCAGGGCTGACAAACTCATTCCACCCAGCACACTGCTTTCAGAGTACTTCTCTCTAAAGTTGTCATGTGAGATCTGAAAGAAAGCCAGGATCACACTGATCATTAATATTGTTGTGAAATGTATGTACTGACCATGTGTGAGGAGCTATGTACATATACTGGAAAATGTGTTCTAAAGTCTGAGTCAAAGCAGGGTGGATGTACAGGTTTTGGCCAGACAAAGGATGTACCTTCACCTGTCTGCCTCAGATCACATGTAAATTAAGCAGTGGAAGCCAAGTCAACACGAGGATGCAAAGGCAACTTGAAGCCAGGCCACCAGGAAACAAAGCATGGGGGTCATCCCTCCTCTGGGGACAAACCCTGAATTTAGCAGGATGTAGCAGGGCATCAGCAAGCCTGCCCTGTTTCTGCTTCTTTTCTCTCACAAAGCCTGTGTGATTTTTGAGTATGTAACCACTGGTGCAAGTTCATTTATAAGTTGTGCTCCCACCACCTTTTCTCATACACAACTTAGCAGCTAGACTCAGGAGGGAGGCACCACCCCTCTGCTTCCAGTCCCCTCTGCCTTCCCTTTCAGCCCTTTATACAGCCCCAGGCTAATTGAGCTGGCAGCTGCCTCTAATTCTCTAATTAGGTGCTGCTTTTCTCCAGCCAGCTCCCATTTATCTCTCTAAATAGGAGCTGGCGTGAGAGGGGCGCACTCAGCAATCCTTGCCCAGTGCTGTGTCACAGGGGGCATAAGGAGAGGGCAGAAGGACGCCTCTTTATCCTTCAGTGAGGAAGAAAAAAGGACAGTGCCTTTTGCATTTATGAAAGAGGGGTCTCAGCCAGGAGCTGGCTGGAGATGCTGGGAGATCACCTTAGGTGAGACAAGCTACTTTAGATAAGGGCTTAGCCTGTTAAAGTTAAGTTCAGACTACAGGAAGGAGTCTGTTACGCCTTTGTTTTGTATGTAACCATTTCTGTTAACATTCATCTCCTTATTCACTAACTCTTAAATCTTGGCCTTTGATAACACCCTTCTGAGAGTTGTCACTATATGTCTGTCTCACTGCTGGGAGGTTATAAAGGAGTTGAACTTCCGTTGGCTCAAAGAAGCTGTGTCCTCCCTGCCGTCCCCTCAGGGACAGCAAACCTGCTAACTTCTGGGAGTGTCCATTGGCGGGGCTGGACCCTGGCGGGTGCGCTCCAAGGATCTGGGGGTTGGTGTGCACCTATCACTAGCCTGCACAGAGACGGCGAGGCCTGGCGGGCAGGGCTGTGTTGCTAGAGGCTGGTGGTTTCAGGTAGCTGAGCTGCAGCAGGGACAGACAAGACCACTGCACGCTAAGGTCAGGGAGTGGCGAGGTGCCTCACACCCCGGGTAGCCCTGGGGAGCCTCACAATCATATCACAAACCAGCCAGTCAGATATTAAGCTCAGCATCGTCAGTAAAAGAGCATTCGCTCTGTGTTGTGTCTGGACCGATGGCAGCAAAAATAACATTTCAGAGAGGTTAAAGAGAGCACGTTCCAAGCATCCCGACGAATTCCAGGCTGACCATGACACAAGGCATGCCGCTAATTATTAGCATTTATTGTTTGTGTTGCAGAATCTCACAAAAAGCCTCAGCCAGGATCCAGCCCCATCCCACTGGCCGTTCTGCACAGCGACAGGCAAGAGAGAAGCACTGCTGGCCATGCCCGAGGGGCAGGGCACCATTAGCTAGATAGCATTGACAGCTGATTCCCCTCTGATTTGGCCTCATGCACCAAACCCCTCCAATGTACAATGCAAGAGTGAAGAATGGCTAATAGCCAAGTAAGGCCCCACAAGCATATGCAGAGATCTGAAAATCTGGTCCTGGGATGGTCAAAACATGCCCATTTTGGCCCCAAACCTGCTTACGCTTAAGCACAGGCAAAACTTTCCTCACAGGAGCAGCCCCAATGACTTTATTTCTGGGTTTAAATGGTCCAATAAAAGGAGCCTCTTGGAGGTTGTTTTTTTCTTTTTTGTACTTGGAAACACACTGAATGCAATGCCCCGTGCCCAGCAGCTGTGGCAGCGCTCAGAGTTCGCTAACCAACCATTCCCTGGTACACACACACCACACAGAGGCTCTTCCCAAAGATTGTCATGCACGCAGGCCGCGGGGCCAGGCCACCGGCAATGTGATGTTGTCATTAACGTTTATATGATTTACACAGCACTGGGCCGCGAGTGCCCCGCCCAGACACCCTAACAATCTGTTTGAATGTCTCCGCTGCTGTGTTGGCGATGGCTGAGCCCAGCTCTGAGCTCTTCCTTCTTTCATCAGGCTCCTGTGGGTGCGAGTTAAGGACGCTGGTTCCATCCCCCGCACCACCTGCATGCTGCTGACCACGGTATTGCTGTGAGTGCAGCCATGGGTGGCGATGCGCTGCCACCATCTTAGAAAAAACTCCCACTAAAATTCTCTCTCTCAGCCCCATGCTCCATGGGCCGATGGCCTCGAAGAGAGCAGGAATCTACCTGTTTGTTTTCCCATTTAAACAAAACACTTCCTAGGAACCATAACAGGGAAAGGCAGCACCAGCATGCTGAGTGCCAGGGTCTGGTGGGAGCAAGGTGGGAAGCAGAGTGTAAATCAGAGAAGCCCTGAGACTGCTCAGACTTACATCAGGGCCTGGTGTAATGGGCCCCGAATACAGGAAGTGTACAGTAGCTTATGGTTGCCCCCTCCTGTCACCACCCTGTGTTCCTGTCCCAAGCCCAGAAGCAAAGTAACTGGAACCCGGCCGCTGTATGTAGGACAGGCAGATAAAATACTCCCGAATGTCAGAACTAGGGCTTTAGAAATCAGTCTTTTATGTCAAGCTGCACTGGGTGCTCCGCATGCAGCTGACGGGGATCTGAGCAGATGGACAGGGGCTGCAGGTAGGAAAGACCAACGCGGCTAGGTAGGTTCTCTGTGCAATGGGAGCTGCAGCTCCCCAGCATCTGGCAGGATCTGGCCCTGCATGTCTGGTAGCATTCTGTGACATCTGACGAACAGGAAGCCACCGTGTGTCACAGCTCTCGGAGCATAACCGACACGGGGTCTCGCCGCCAGGGTAACGCAAGGGTGGAGAACGTGAGACGTTTCTTTTTTTCCATTCCTAATAGGGCTGCGGTTCCTTCAGCGCAAGGCTCTGCTAAGCAGGGGGTCGTCACAATCCCCAGGGGCCAGCACAGGTTTTGGTTCCACGTTTCTAGAGATAGTAGATGGCATACTGGACCGAGCAGTAATAGTCAGCGTTGTCCTCAGCCTGCACCGCGGCGATGGTCAGAATGCAGGCGTTGCTGGACGGGTCTTTGGAAGCAGAGAAGCGGTCCGGGATCCCGGAGGGCTTGTGCTTGTCCGCCTCCGAATTGTAATAGAGCAGGTACCTGGGAGAGCTGCCAGGTCTCTGCTGGTACCAGGAGACCCCGTACTCCTTGATGTTGTACCCAGGATTCAGGGCGCAGGAGAGTTTAACCGTTTGCCCCGGCGACGCTAAAATGGAGGCCGGCTGAGACAACACGGGCTGAGCCTTGGAAGCTGAACAAAAGAAGGCTGCAGTTACAGACAGATTGTGCAGATCCCACCCCCAGTCCCTGAACCTTTACTTTATCCCCTCTGGCATCGCCTCTGCTCCATTCCCAGTTTCATTCCTCAAGCACCACACCTCCAGCAGCCCAGGCCTGCCTGCTCAGCCCATCACTTTCTGCGGTGCCGTGACAGGTCAGCACAGGCGCCTCGTCCTTCGGTCCCTCCCTCCGCCTCCCGCGAGCACATACCTGGCACCAAAAGCCCTGGGAGGAGGAGAGCCAGGAGGCACAGCAGCATTGCGAAGGCCTTGGAGGGCGTCAGAGGGAAAGGAATCGGCAGCTGCTGTGCAGTCGAAGGCCCCTGGTTTTGTGTAAACTTGCAGCAGCTTTAGAGCCCCGGAGGGCCAGGCCAGCCAACTGGGTCTATGCAAATGAGCCCAGGGCCTCAGGGACTCCGTCAGCTAACCTGCCGCTTTCTGTAATATTCAGCCACGAGGCCGAAATTAGGAAGGCAAAGCTTCAGTCACCCCAGGGAAGAACAAAATCAGGGATGACACCCCGGCTGTATTTTGGGCCATGTCATTTGCTGTGGAATCCAGCCTGCGGACCCCTCTTCATCTTTCCCTGCCCCCCTCACACCCGCAGAAGCCATGCGTGTGAGAGATAGAGCTGGGTTCTCGTCCAGCTCTGGCCACAGACTTCCTGTGTGCCCCTCGGTAACTCACGGCCTCTCTCTGGGTCTCCGTTTCCCCATTTATAAAGCAGGGGTAATAAAACCCTCCTCCCCCACAAGAGGCTGGGAGGTTGAACTCATTCTTATTTGAGGAAAGCTCCGATGGAAAGTGCTATGGGAGGAGGCTCTCAGACCAGGTATCTTTCTGGGCAGAGCAAGCCACTTTTCTTCAGAAGGCTGGACTGGGGATCCCTCCAGAGACGGTCCCTGTGCTAGGCGGAGAGAAGGGACACATAGAAGTGAAGGAGCCCTTCCCCAGGCTGCTGTCTAATCACAGACTCTAACCACAGAGGGAACCCGGAGCTGTTTCTCAGACTAAATCACTGTGACAAGAGCTACTGTTGTGATCCCCTGGAACGCAGGAATAACCTGCCCCAGGTTCCACCTGGACGCCAGCGCTGGAGCAGCCCAGCTGCAAGTGTCTGTGAGACCCAAGGATCGGACTAGGAACCTTGCTGCTCTGTAGTAACAGCAGCACATAAATGTACGCAGGGACACCCCCCAGCCTCTGTTGAATCCCCGTGACTGTGCTGGAGACACTGACATGGAGACCGTCTGAGGGATCTCGACCTGAGGAGAAAAAGTAACAGCTCATGACACCAATCGGGCTGCTAACATCACATACGATAAGGCACGTTCCCAGGCACATCATGCCCCAGAGGGGAAATCCTGCATCCTACCTGGTAAGGCACCACCAGGAGAGGCCCAGAGACACCACAGGCACATTCTGCAGCAATCAAAGGCCAAACCTTACCGATGGCCCCACACTATTAGAGTGAAATAGGAGATCATTACACAAAATAGCTCCAGGCCCCTCAGATCTTATTGGACAGGTCAGTCAACACAGCATTGCTCGTTACAGTAGTTCAGAGGATTTGCCTGCAGCTTCATGTAATGATTTAAAGGACACATCTCAAGTATCAGTGATGCCCTCTCTGCACTTGCAGTGTAAGGAACCAGATAGAAATATACTTGGCTTGCAAGCTTTCTAAACGGAGGCGTTGGCAGATAGCCTGCCGGCCAGCCAGGGATCTAGATGTAGAGGGGAAGGAGGTTTGATAGAGGAGCTGGCGTAGCCGGACCAAACAGGCTTAAATGGGGATGAATAGACCATGGAGTATGGGAGGAGGTTCTCATGGACGTTCGTGGGGAGATTATGTTCACAAGGGAAGAACAGAGGGGTGAGGGATTTTCACAGGTCTGGAGGTTCAGCTAAGCACCCGCATTTAAAAATCGGATCATCCAACATTTTGGAGGTCACTTGTCACAAGTGCCAAGGAGATGCTGGTCTAGATCACCTATGCAACACTGTTTGGTATAGCCAACCGTCTCCTCAGGCGATACCAAGACTGAAATAGCAGCGGGTGCTGTATGGCAGGGCCAGGGTGTGTTGGTGGAGCTATGTGTAGGACGTGTACACAGAACCTGCCCACGTAAGGTGTACATGGACATGAGCAATAATGCCGGGGGTCAGTGAAGACCAGAAATGGGTCCCGGCTGGAAGGAAGGAGCTGCACAACTTTCTCCAAATATCTGAGAACTAAAAACTCATCACAGAGTGACAATGCAAAACAAAAATGTTCTTTACATTTGGGTGGCAATTAAGATTGTGGCTGTGCCACTGCTCACACAGAGAAGCACGTTGGGCCAGCCCCACACAAGGACATTTCATTGCTTCTCCCCAAGCCCTCTAGTGTGAAAACTGAGGGTAGCTTTATTCTGTGTCCTCTCAGGTCCGTTGAATGAAGCAGCTCAGATAGTTCCTTCTCCCAGCCCAAACTGCCTTAACTTGAATTAAACCCTTTTGTGTGCCAGCGTCTTAGCAGGCCCTTTTTTATTGCCCTTTCCCTACCTTTTTGATTTTCCTTCTTTTCCCTGGAGATGGCAACTTGTAAACTCAAATCCCAACCCTGACACCAACTGGCTCATGACCTGCAAACTCGTAGCCCCAACCCCTGCCAGAGATTCCCACGTACACCCCCGGCCCCTCTCCGTTCCTCCACCTGTCCCACACACACTCAAACACACACATTCTCTTGCCCATATCATTTATTCATCCCAAGATGCATCACTCCCCTTTATTATTTCACCAATTGCTTTACGAAGTTTGGCATGCGTGCAGCTTGCCCTTTCCAAGGGTGCCACCAGCCAGCCCGGAGACTCAGCTCCGTTTGCTGATATGGTTGAATCAAATTCCACTCGTGAATTCAAATGAACATCAGTGAGTCATTGGCAGCTCTGGGGACCGAAGTGCCGAGACACCCGACTGAGGGTGCAATTGGGGAAGGGCATGGAAGAATTTCCAAGCCTGCAACTGTGATTCAGAGAAAGAAACGAGAGAGTAAAATGTACAGCACAGTGAGAAGAGATGAAAGGAGGAGAGCTGCAGCTGCTGGTCATGGTTGAGGGGCTGAGCGCTGTTCATGACATGTGCTGCAAAGTGACCAAGGGGTTCACACGCTGGTTCTCCGTGTGATTATATCACTGTGCAGTTTGTAGGCAATGTCCCAAATGAAACCAGAATAATCAGCATCATCCTCAGACTGCACACGTGAAATGGTTAAATAGCCTTCGTCGAGGCTGTGATCTCTGGAGCCTGAGAATCTCTCCGGAACCCTCTCCTCTCTTTAAACCCCTTTTTGCACAGTACTCCAGAATGAAACTGGGGGCACTGCCAGATTTTTGCTGGTACCAGTCTGCACAATAATCCTTGACCTGGGCCCGCTCATGACACATTTCAGAGTGACTGATTCCCCAGGGACCACAGATATGGAGGGCCCCTGAGTCAGGACAGGCTGGGTCTGTACATCTGCAGTAAGCAAAGACAGTGTTATTGAGGCTGCTAGTGGACTAGCAATGCTGCCAACCGATTTGCAATAGTCATCTAACCAATGCATTCTCCAATCCACTGCCCTGGTGCAGACCCAGTGACACTGCTTTACTAAATCTCCATGCATATGGGTGGCAGAGCTGGCTCTGCCCACTGGGAGATGCTGAGACATCTCCCTTCTTTGCTTTCAAGGCTTTCCTTTGCAAGGTTATAGAAACTCCTGGCATCACTAACTTAGCAAGACTCAAAGAAATATACTGCAAACGTATGTGCTAAAGAAAACACGGCGAGTCCCAGTGCCACAGGAAGCTGGGGTAGCATGACTGTCCCCTGTCAAAGATTTGAAAGAACACTGTGAAGTCCTCCTGTGCGTCCTCGGCTCTGCTATGGACCACATGGGATTTGCAGGGACATTTAAGCAGCCCCACAGCAGGAGAGGGCCATGCAAATCTGCTGCTCTTTTGGGAGATTTTAGGTGGGGAATTGGTTTTCACCACAGCACCAGAACGGGACCTGAAACCCGCACAAGCAAACAGACAGTGCTGAAGAGAGCAGCTGGCGTGGAAGCCCAGCAGCAGTGACCGGCGTCAATGAGTCAGCCCAAGAGGATGCAACGCCCCAAGCAGTGTTGCTACACCTGGGCTGGATGCACTGTACTATATTGTACGTTCAGAGTGCCCCAAGGGGTTAATAAGGCCAGGGGTTCAGACGGATTCAGTAAAAGGGTTAGACATCTATAAAAGAACATCAGCGATAACTTGCTGGCTCCATTCTATGCCTGTAAGTGAATGCTATCCTATGTGCACAAAGTACTAGTCCTATAACCTGGGACTGAAGAGCACCGTCTCCAGGCCACCAGTCCACGCCCTGCACCCATCCCTGGCCTCTGCACATGGACACTGCCAGGCCAGGCCAGACTGACGGTCCCTCTAGTCTGGGGCCTTGTCTTTAAGGGGGGCCAGGACCAGATGTTGCCCTATAATGGGCGATTATGTATCAGTCCAGATAGTGGCGTGACTGCGATGACTCGCTGGGCTCGACAATGACTGCTGCTTAATCAGAGCAGCAATGATGAAAAATTCATGTAGTGGGGCCTGTTCAATCAGTGCCAACGGGTTAAATGGTTTTAATTAGATTTGAAATACCCAGCACGTGTTTGTACAGTGCCTTGCACAACGGGGCCCTGGTCCTGAATGGTGCCGCTGGGCACTAATGAAATTCTTCTTCATCATCATCATCATCATCTCCCATCTCTAAATGCAACAGCCACCCAGCAGTAATAGGGACCTGGCAGCATGAAATCAGCTGTTGGAATGCACTGCCCTCTAGCGGGGCCTGGCTGCTATAGCATGAGCTGTGGGCAAGCCCTGCTCCAGGGTGTCCAGTTGATACTTGCAATGCTGTCCGGCTAACAGGAAATGAGCAATCCTGCCCCTGTGACATTCCGCCTCCTTCTGGCTTCTCTCACGCGTAGGGGCTGGCAGGGATTTGCAGATTTAAGGCCAGGCAGACACACACACAAACACACTCCTTCCCCTGGTCCTGGCTGCACCACGCCCAGCCGGGGAGCTCTGGGAGGGACTGTGCCTCCTCCTTCCAGAACTCCCTGGTGCACAGGGGGACTGTGCAATCTGCCCCCTCTCTTAGCAGGGCGTAGCCTGCTCCCCCCAGTGTGTCCTGCCAGCTCTGCAGCCTGGTGCTGACAGGGGTTGGGGGCAGTCTTTGTGCTCCACTGAGCAATGGACGGATATTGGCCTGACCTTTGCTGAGGATGCATATGCTCCCCAGTCACCCCTGCAGAAGCAGGGCACAGTCTGGCCCAGAACATCCCACCTGAAGGGATCCTCCAACCCCTCGGGCCGGCCTGCAGCCCACAGAGCCACACAAGCCACACAAGGCATTTGACCCAGATGGAGTCTGGCCCAGTCTAAGCATCTGAACCACACAAAGGATCAAACCCGCCAGGAGCCTCCAACCCAGACCAACTGCCTGACCCCCCAGCCCAGTCTTGCTCCTCCCCTCCCCACCTTGGGAGTTTCTGACCTACTGAGAGTGTGCAGCCCCTCAGCATGCTCTGAGTGAGGGTCTGAATGTTTCCTCTTAATTGGGAGGTCTCCATTACACCCAGCGTGGAGCAGGAAGGCGGCGAACAGGGAAGAGGGATGACCTGATGCAACCAGGACAACAGGACCAGCCTCAGCCTCCTGACCCTACTGTGATGCGCTATGGTGGACTCTCAAGGTATATAGAGAAAACCAACATATACAGCCCTATGGGCTTGATCCGAGGTCCATTAAAGTCAGTGGAGAGTCTCCCCTTGAGCACAGTGGGCTTTGGATCTGCCCATGCCAAGTAGAACGATGTAATGGCTGGGGCAGAGGGTTGTCTTGAAACAGTCTGAACGTGTCTGAGAGCTACACATGCCTCGCCTGGGAAAATGCAAACTGTGACTCGCCTGCATTTCTGTGACAATCTGTTTTCAGACTCAGCCATAAGCTTTAGTGTGGGAATAAACAGTGAGCTAACACCACATTTGTGTGTGTGTGTGTGAGAAAGACAGAGCGAGAGAGATCCACACTCCCACGCAAACCTGGTGTGAATGTCCGCTCTGCACAGACCTGGTGTCAGCTGCCTGCTCATTGCTGGAATCACTGACCTCACAAATGCCTGGTCATGAAGCTGAGGTCTAAAAAAACATTGCAGACATTTTAAAAAGACCCTCACATCAACTCCATCTCCCTCCTGGCCTGGGGACCCCTCTGGCTGGGTTTTTGTAAGTCACTCTGGGCCATGATGGATCAAGCTTTCTGGTGCAGGTTGAGAGCCGAAAAGGTAGCGAGGCAGGGTGAGAAACCCTGGCTCTCTTTTTTTGTGCGTGTGGGCTTCACACTTGCATGCTGCAGAGGAAACAAAGGGGGTGGAGGTGTCAGCACCTCTCCCCCAGCACCAGCTCCTGAGCCTCACCACCAGAGCAAGAGGTCTCTGCAGAAGCTCGCTATCTCTGCTCTGCATGGTTTCCTTCTCTGTGAGCTGTTCACGGCTTGGCAGGAGCAATGCTGTCACTGCTCATGATGATGTGGTAGCATCGGGGGGCTACCACAAGGGATCGTAGTGCTAAGCAAAGGTGTGATTCCAGACCACTCCACACCCGCTCTTCTCGAGTGGTCACATGCACTGCTGCAGAATTTCACTTTTGTTTAAAAATGGAAGGCCCTGTGGCTGGGAAGAAAAGCTCTAAGCAGCACTTGATGCAGCACTGTCCCCCTGTGTCTGCAGAAAGATCGATTGTCACCGCGCCAGCCTCTGATCTCAGTTGCAGTATGAATAACGCCTCCGAAGTCAACCAAAGTCAGTTGAATTACTCCACATTTATAGTGTAACTGAGATCAGAACATGGGTAGACAGCTGTCAGAGAACCGGGAGCCCTGTGGAGCTGTGTGTGGAGTGTGGGATAGGAACAGAGTAAATGAGTAAACACCAGCACTATTTCTGACCCATGGTGAGTAGAAGTTACTGAGAATCTGGGATGATTTAGGAAAATAACAACTGGCTTTATTGGGAGATTTAGTTGAACTGAGCTTAAAGGCCGTAGACAAGCTGTGGAGAGAAAGGGAGACTTTTCCCCGAGCTGCAGCGAGACATTTCAGATCAGAAATACGGGAACAGGAAGCCGAGCATATCCAGCACTGTGACAATCTGACAGGCATCTGTCCCTAGAGTGTTCCCAACTCCCTGCTCCGCAGATTGATTTGCTTGTGGCCCCTGGTTTGGGTCTTTGTCATGTAGTGTCAATGTCAGTATCACACGTATCGTCTCAAGAGGCACAGCGCCACAGGCACGGACCTGGAAACCAGCAGCCGCAGGAGCCTCTCATTGCTGCAGAACAGGGGACCGTTCTTAGCTGAAATTGCACTGGAAATAAAGGTAACCCCTTGTTCCACTTTGGGAGAGCCCTAGGCACCCTCACTGTGCACCCACAGAGAGGAGGGCACCCCGAAATACGCAGTGCTAGCGGATGGAACAACTGACTCCTCACCAACCCCCCTGGCCGAGTGGTTTGCTCCTTCCTAGTGCTGGGGGAATAGCCCAGGGCTCGCTAGGCTGAGTCAAAGGAGCCCTTCACCTCCCTCAGAGCACCGTCAGAGTAACCAGCTGTGTCAGCAGGGCTCGTCGTAGATTTCACTTCCAGCATTAGGCAAGTCTGCTGAGGCCATTGGCTGAATGATCTTTGTGTGTCTTCCAGCCTAACTCGCACGGGCTGGGAGCACAGCTCTGAGATCCTCTGGCTGTGCCACGAGGGGCTCCTTTGAAACGCTGCCTGTGCTGACCATCTCCTTTGTCTTGACATGGGAAAAGCAGCAGCAGTCAGTGCCATGACACTGCAGACACAACTGCCGCGGCACCATCTCTAGGTGAGTAGCAGAGAGGAAGATGGCAGAGTTTGGTACAATACAATCAGGGACAGGTGGGGAAGCGCTGCCCCTTCTCACTGCAGGGCATGGGCCTCAACAGCAAAGGTCAACTGGCCATTTCATAGCAATATCACAGGCCTGGTGAATACTGTATTCATGTCCCCTACACACGCTCCACCGAAAGATCAGCTTCACACAATCAGGCAGCTTTCACCAATACATTTATTAAATGCCAGAGCCAAACCACAAACCACTTACACAAGACAGAGGGGAATACATTCAATGTGCCTGGAGCATGGCATACACAACATCTTTCCCTGGGCCACTGGTCCCCGCGCTGGGCTTCTCTGTCACTGGCCCGCAGGAGTCACTCACCCTTGGAAAGGAAACCACCTGAGAACAAGCAGAACCCCTCCGTTACACCAGATCAGCACCAGTAATGGTGAACTCACTTAGCAATGGAGCTCAGCTGAAGGGCAGAAGAGGCTGAGATTAAGTGAATGAGGTAGTGCCATGTATCAGCCACAGTATAGTGGGGCCGCAGCCACAGCCTCTCCACGCCAGCTGCAGGGAATCTCGGGCCCCTGGATTCATGTACACGTGAATCTGCATCACCTTCCCCTGTCCTCCATAAACGTGGCCTTCCAGGCTGGCCTGTGCAGACCCAGTTCAGAGATCTGGCTCATGGCGCATAGACCTGGGCAGACACCCTTCCACGGCCACTCAGCCAGTGGATCTGCTCTGTCCCTACGTGGGGTTTACAAGGTTGAGAGGCTTTGCACAAGTCCTCTGCACTGTGGTGAAGTTCACTCTGTGACATAGGGCCAGTTAGCTCATGCCTCAGGTAACGGCATCTGTAAATATAGGATAGAAATCTCCACCTGCTGCGCAGCATACGGTGAGGTCTGTAAAGCACTTGAACAGCCTCAGATGTTACAGAAGTGCAAAACGCTACTGTTATTATCATTTACATTCATTATCAATGGATCTGCACAGCGTAAAGATCAAAGTGTTCCTGAAAAGCGACACAGCCGGGACTGGAATGAAGTATGAGCACTTTCAATACAGAGATCAGCACTTGTGCTGTACTCACTCACCTGCAGTTTTGAATAGATTATTTCATTGCCAGCGGGCTGTGTAAAGGACTCTCTCCGGGCAGGAGCAGGGGTGCTGGAAGTGGGATCAGAAATGTCCAGGGAAACTTCTGGTTTCTTGGCCTGGATTCGGTGCTTTACTAATGTAAAGTAGAGAAGAATACATGCATATTATGAAATGACTTGGAAATACCTAATGCAGATGTGAGGGGAAAGACTGAATTCTACCTTAGTGTCTCTATTTATAGGCTGGGTTCTGTGGCTTTGTGGGTGCTTTCATTTTTTTTTTTTCCTTCTGTTCATTTATTTTACACCAAAAGGTCTGATCTAAAACCCTTGCAGTTAAATATCCACCTACCTCGCAGCATACTGGGAGGCTTGTAAAGCACTTAAATAGCCTCAGATGCTGCAGAAGTGCAAAAAATTACTGTTATCATCATTTACATTAGCTATCGATGGATCTCTCCACTGACTTCAGTGGGCTCTCGGTCAGACTCTAACAGCTGAAGGGCCATATACTGATTCTGATCCACCCGTGTAACTCCTGTTAACATCACTGCAAATTCTGCCTTAAGTGTGGAAACGTATGGGTGAGACCTTGCTCTGGAGATATAAAGCATGTGGAGATTTGACCTTCCCCAGCTGTTAGGTAAAAGCACATGGCTGCTTTTCACACCAAGAGTCTCTCCCCTCCTCCTCCGGCCTCCCCCAGCAGTAGCCCATGCTGCCTGCATGCCTGCTGTAGGAGAGCAGGATTGATTCCCTCGGAGTTCTCCCACAGCCTGGTCTCCCCACAGACCCAGGAGAATGATCCATCCCCTCCCCTATCAGGAGTCCAAGCCGACAATGGTAGCTGTGTGAGCTCTCCCTCCACACTGAGCAATGCCAAAACTTCCTGGGGCTTTGAAACAGGGCACACCTGTGTCGCTGGAAGTTCAAACCAGTGAACAGAGCGGCCAGGGTGGGCACCGTGGGCTAGCTCCTGGAGCCCAGTTACAGCGCACAGCACAGCATCTACACTGACACTTTGTCACTCTATCTTTGCCACAGAAAGCTCTACGCCTCTCGTTGAGGTGGTTTTATTTTATCGCCAAAGCAGGGGAGTTTTGTCAGCGGGGGGAGCACCGTAGTGTGTACACCACCTCTGGTTTGTCGCCAAAAGCTGACTTTGGTCGACAAAACCCTGTAGTGTAGAGCAGCCCTGAGAACACTTAAAACAAACCATGGTTGAAAAGTGTAAGATGATGGCTAAGCGGGGGCACAGGAAACTGTTTGCACTTCTCTATCAGCAATTACTTACATGTAAAATACAAGCCCAAAACAAGGAGGAACAGAACAAGTAGCCCAGCAGTCAGTCTGGAGACCAGCGGCACATTCACAGGGGCTATAAAGGAGAACAAAGGGTATCTGTGAAAAGTCAAAAAAGGAAAGAAAAACTGAATCTCTTCCATTTGCTCTTTTGCAAAGCCTCGGGTGATGTTGCCCCTTCAATTAAGGATGAGAAAGACACGCAGACACTCTGGTATCGGATCCTGAATAGACTACAGAGTCAATGCCAGTGTACATGCAGCAGTGCAGCAAGCCGCCCGGCCAAACCGTACTTAACAGTCCTGATATTTCTAAGGTAAAACACAAGCAGAAAACTCCTTCCCAAAGTCCTTGATACATGTTAAAGGAGAGAAAAGACAAAGCCACTGTTTCAAGTTCCAGAGGGGTGGCCGTGTTAGTCTGTTTTTAGCAAAACAGCGAGAGTTCTGTGGCACCTTAAAGACTAACACATTTATTTGGGCATAAGCTTTCATGGGCAGAAACCCACTTCGTCCACTGTTTAAACTGTCCTTGGCAAGACACCTTGAAAAGGATGCTTATCCTTTTTTGGCACTGTCCCAAGACTGAATATAGCAAGTCCTAACCTCAAAACAATGTGATTTCACTCCCAGTTCATATATTTGACAGTACAATCAGCTGTGAATCAGAATTACCTCATCATAAATTCAGCCTGCTACCTTCATAAATTCATCCCTTGTCCACAGCATTGTTATACAGTAAATGCAATCGGGATTGTCTCAGGACTACCTTTGTTAATTGGTATCACACGTTACTTCACTGTTACCTAAAGGAATTGTAACACTATAGCTCCATATCACCAGTAATCATAAATACCAATCAGCCACCAAAAAGCCATCTCACCAGCAGTAAACAACCTCAGATATGCAACATTAACAACAGGGACACGTAGGTCGGTATCTGTGTTAACAGGTGGCGTGTCTGTGGTTTTGTAGATGCTTTAAGATTTTCCGTTGATTTATCCACAACTCTTTTTCTTTATCGCAGTCACTGGACTTTGCAAAACCCACCATTGCTGCATTTCAAAGGGTTTCTCTTTTCAGCCGCACACCATGAGCAATGCTGCTAATACACAGCCATGCTGCAAAGCCGGAGCTTGATCCTGAGAGGTGTTGAGTGCCTGCAGCTCCTGGGCTCAGTGTGAATACTCCAAAGCTTTGAGAAGCATTTCCAGCTGGGACTAAAGGCACCGGGCAGTCTTTGTGGACGGGGACTCCATGCTGTTTCTTTGCTAAGCTGTAGAATAGATTCTTTTTGCCCCTGTCCCCTTTCCTGCCAAAGAATAACCACTTAGCCAGTAATGGCCCATCAGCCTTGTTTACATCTGGCTGAGGCATCAGCTTACCCCTTGTCTCCCTTCCTGCATGATGATTCTGTTTATTGCTTAAATGCAAATTAAGCGGAGCAGCACACATTCCTTGGCTTGAGGACAGACCTGTTTGCCAGCTTCTGTTTGGGCAGGGCTGTGGCCTTGAATTTGCATTAACAACATCATACGGTGGCATCTTATAACTTCACATACAGTGTTGCCACACAATATTGACCATCAAATTATGAGTTTTCAAATGATGCCTTACAAGACATACCTTTGTACAAAGATTATTACAGTAATGTGTGGGATGTGGACATAAAGGTACATTCTGTCACAGAGAGTGACTGGTTTCTTGGGACTGGGTGCTACCTGAATATTATGTGATTTTTGGTGTAAGCATGGGCATTGTTTTTTTCAGGTGTAGAGGACTGTTGCCCCCCTAAACTGCAAGCCTCACATGGGCAAAGAATTTGCCCCCGCCCACCACACACAGCCCCATATATTGGAGCTGCTCCCTCAAATATGTAAGTCAAACACACCTACTGGTGTAAGTGACCATTTATCACATAGTCCAGCTTGCCTTGGTGGCAAGATAGACTGGAGAGTGACGAGAGGACTGTCTGTGACTCCATGGTAAAGCTGTCACAGTGATCCAGGATTCACATTTATTACTCGTTTCGTGAAATCTAATTATAGAACATACCAGCAATTGAAGGTGTCTGCCCTGCTTTTGGCAGTCAGCCCTGAGGTAGGCACTCATGATTATGAGCTGTCATGAGCCACTCCAGACAATGTGACAGCCATCACTCTCCATACTTCTTTAGACACACAACTTAGTTTCTGTACTTTAAAAGTGCACTGTTGCTTTTCTAAAATATTCAAAGAAGGTAAAGAGCAAAGGTTTTGCTAACATGTAAAAAACAATTGGGCAGCAAATCCTTTGCAGTTTTCTTGTGCAAGGAATCTGAATTCTGAATTTCCAATTGTTCCAAACAATTCACTTCCTGATGCATTAAACTATGAAAATTGACCCAAAACAATTAGTTTAATATAAAAATATGTTTAAAGAACACGGAAAAAGAGAGAGAGATAAGGTAAACATCTTACTACTGTCCACAACACACACAAAGTTGTAGGGATACTGCTAATATCTATTTTTTCTGGTAGCCAATAGTCACTTGGAAATTAATATTAAAACATGCATTAGATTTAAGAACTGTCGTTGAGTTTTACTGGTATTTAGGTGCCTAACTCTTTTCAGATCCTTTGAAAATCCGACCCTAAATACGAACTCATTATAGCAGTGTTTATTTATGAATACATACGTGCCTTAATAATTATAAAAGAATCTTTGCATTGCAGTTAATTAATACAGTTAATACAGTTAATTAATTCAATGCATTAAAATAACAGCAGATCATTACTTACTTTTAAGAGATTATGTTTTATTTTTGGATGAAAAATGCATACCCGTGGTCTCTGAATCATATGTGAATAAAAAGACAGACCGATATTCAGTGTCAATAATATAATGTTATAATGCAGAAACCAGAAATTATGTTTTTCAGACTAATTCCAATTATTAAGAACTGGGGGAATTAACAGATAGGACCAAATCCTCCTCATTCAAATAGTGCCTGATCCAAGACCCATTGAAATCAATTGGAGTCTTTGGATCAGGTCAACAATCCCTCTGAAAAGCAGGGAAAACATTAAGAGTAAATAAACTCTGTTCAAAATACTCATGGCTCCTTCTGGAATGTAAAAAATGATAATATTTCTGAAACAATTTACAAAGGACCATGTACACCAGAAGAAGCACTGTAATTTATTTAAAACATAGGATACATTAAATATATTTGATGATAATGATGACTATACCCATTCTGAATTCATAGATCTAACAAACTAGATTTTAGAAAATAGACCTTGATTCAGCTATAACAACAAATGCAACAATCCAATATTAGATGGAAAAATTGATGGATCTCTGCAGACCATTTGCTTTATACTAATATAGTTATTCTTTTATAAATGCAACTTTAAAGTCCATAATTGTGAACTAAATTTTTATTTTTTAATTTGATTGCTCTTTTATGACTGTTCATTAATATAGTCTAAGATATTATTATAAATAACACAGATCAGGAAATCTTTTTTTAAAATCAATTTTTTTTATCATGACGTTTCATAAATATATTTAAACTTAGCACCGCTAAATTAGCAGGATGTTTTTGTAAACAGACTAAGGTTCCGTATAATGATGCAGACGAGGTAAATAATCACTCTGTCTCATAAATTCAAGGAAGGAAATAAAGTAGGCATAATTACTAGAATTCATACTATAATTTTTGCCTTAGGGATGGAGGGTTTCTAATAGAAAATCTACCATTGCTATAAAATCTGGCAAATTTGCCTTTTTGGTCAAAATTTGATGATTCATTTGCAAGTTATATATACAAGAAGCCATCTACATATATGATTTTTTTCATAATCAAACTGCAAACTATTCTCCCCCAAGCCTCAACTACAGAGGTTATTTTGGAGCCATCTCACACTATAAAATACATATTTATGTCTAATCAAACCAATGTAATGTCACAAACTTGACTTAGTTCCCTCCCATTAAACTCAGGTGTTCCAAATAGTCTGTGCATGGTGTGACCTATTTAGGACAATTACAATCAACGTACAATTTCACAGCACCAGAGATAGTGAAATTGGTCTGGTAACTAAGATAATGTTCCATGTAATGTTCAAATACAGTGATGCAATGGAAATATTAAGAAAAAAATTGCAATAGTTGAAAAATAATTCCATGGTCATATATTGAAGAAGCTTTTAAACAAGTCATAAACACAATTGCATTATAAATTTTGTTTATTTCATAGGCAGCAAGTCAGCTAAGATTTTTCATGCACATACATCAAAGTGCCAGACAGAGAAAGAAACAGGAGAGAGAGAAAAAGAGAGACACTTACCCATGACAATGAGATAAGTCTCATTTGTTCTTAAATTAGCATTGGTTGGCACTATGATTACTTCGCAGTAATACAAGCCACTGTCATTTACCCACACCTCAGGAATGAAGAGAGTGCTGGTGTTCTTTTCAAATTCTATCTGACCCCTAAAATGGCCTTCAGTGATTGAAACAGGGTCAGAGATATTGGGACGAGTCATCCTAAAAGCCAGAATCCTCTTGGACAGATTGTTATGGGTCATCTCATACTTCCAGATTATCTCATAGAATGGATCGCCAGCAATGGGGGAACCATTAAAGCAACACTCAAAGAAGATGGGTTCTCCTTCAGCTACTGAGATTGTCAGACGGTTTTTCCCAGAACCTAAAGGGGAAAAATGTAGTTAAAATTAGGCATCTCAATAAACTCAGGATCCTGCTGTTTTGTAACAAATGGCTTCAGTTAATTCAACCTACTTCCATTTTATTTGCTGTTAGTGTTTTTATGAGTGTGAATTTAGCACTGGTGAAAGGTGCCAGATTGACCACCTTGGAGAATTAATTTCTCTGTTTAGCCAAAGATCAGACACAGCACAGTCAAGCCTCCAGTATTACAAGCTTCCACCACATTGTCCAACAATATGCCTCATTGCTGACCTTGATTTTAATCCCTGTAGGGTCCTTGGAGGTGCATCACTGTTACATTCCTGTTACTGTATATGATGTGATAGGGTTTTGTGTTTTTCTATCCATTGAGTTAATTGTACTGTCGGGTACTATTGGGAACACCACCTCCCTCTGATGCTCTATGTGCCATCTGTTGTTCAATAAAGTAATCTTTTTAGATTGAACCTAACTTTATAAGATAGGCAGTATAAATGCCTTAGGTTTTCATCATCTCAGGGCAACTGTCAAGAATTTTGCACACATTCTTTCTTAAATGTTTGGATATCAATAAAATCTAGTTTGATACACAATAAAGCCCCCAATTTTTAATCAGTTCCCCCAAACATTTAATGCTACTTAAGATAATATTTTCTTATCAATAATATTACTGAATTTACTTTTGTAATAAATGCCAAAAACTAATTATTTTATCTCATAATTCTAGAGAGCCCAAAGGAAAACATGACTGGAAACAATCTAATTAAATACAATTAAATTGTTTCTTTGTATATAGGAAAAGAGATCTTTATTTCTATTTCAAAGCAACTGGGTCCCACTTACTTTCCACGTTAATACTGCAATTTATACTGCAATCATGAGTTATATTTGAATACTAAAGTATAATTACATAGACATTGATATACATATATTTTTATTTGAACACAGTGCAGAAGAAAACTACACCTGCTATTCACCACATTGACATTTTTACTCACTCCTTTTTTCCATGCTATATCAAAGCAGATGCTCTTTTGGTGAAAGCCTTATTGCTAATCTGGATTCATCAGTTTGTATGTCAAGTGCCATAAAAAACAAAATCCAAAAAGAATTATTCTCCTTTCATGCACCAGAAATAATGTAATTCAAACAACGTATGAAGATGGTCAGCAAGAAAACACAGCCCTAATTCACAGAGCTAGACCCGTGACACAAAATTCAATTCAAACCCAGTTTTCAAGCCCTTCAGAAATCCAGAGATGTTTGGATCTGGGGGTTTGTTTTAGCCCAATAGAGGGATGGGTCAGATCCATGTTTGGATTCTGAGCCTCTCCAAGTTCAAGGCAGTTCTCATTTGGGTTTGGGGTTCAGGCTCATCTTTCATGGTTCATATTTCATCTTTCCATTTTCCAGTATCAGCCACCCCAGCACCAGTACTGCAGGTTTCCATCAGGCTCTTCCATTGAACAAACTTCCTAAATGCCCAAAGCAGGAGAATACCTTAGTGATGTGACTCTGCTTACCTAGGGAGAGGAACGCTTCCAGCAAGAAGGAAAGCACCAACACAGAAATGGGAAAAGCCATGTTTATCCCATGTGCTCGCTCTTTCCTCTTATCTCTCTCTACACCTCCAAAGTCTCACGTTGCTCGTAGAGTTTGCTGACACCATTAATTGACAGTGGAGGCTGCAACCTGGGCGTGTGTCTGAGTAGGAAAGAGAAAATCTCTCACTTCACCCAGGGACGTAGTCTGCAGGGTGCATACGAGGAAACAGCGTGATAAGTAACCCTAATAATAACCCTGCCCTGCTCCCACGGCCTCACAGTGAAGACAGCCCAAAGCACATGCTTCAGAGGAGACCTGTCCCACATCAAGGCAACCCCAGCACACTGACCTTTTCAAGAAACAACAACAGGGGAGAGGAGAGCCAGCGGATAATGGAAAGAAGATGATCAGAGAAATTAATTACCAAACTGAAATGACCTGGATGGAAATTTCATTGTAATGCATCTCCTGGAGGAGGAGAACTCAGAATTTCCTGACAGGACAGTGGATCCCATATTAACAATGACATTTTCCACTGGAGAGTTTCCTTCCCCCTCACACTTTGACTGCTGGCTTTTCCTCACCTCACAATCCCTCATCACCACTGTCCATAATGTCAAACTTTACACTGGCCCGTCTGGCCCATCAGCCTCACCCTCACCACCTCCTGGGCTTCCAACCCTGGATCCGTTCACACTCACAAACACGGCCAGTCCCTCAGGCCTTCCTAACCCTAGGCAGTGAGTGTTGGAGTTATGCTCTGGAGCTAGAGGGCTGGGGTCCCTTATCCTACGTAGCAGGCAATGTTCTTATCAAACTTCAAGCTGAAATCCCCTCTTTTGAATGGGAAAATCTTCTGTTACTACATTATGAAGTGTGTGGTGGTGGCGTAATTGTGTCAGGTGTGAGAGAGACAAGGTTGGAGAGCTCTGTGTAGCTCGGAAGCTTGTCTCCTTCACCCACAGAAGTTGGTCCAATAAAAGATATCACCTCACCCACCTTGTAACTCTAACATTCTGCGGAACCTCCACCATAAATGAGAGCGATGCAGAGGGCAGAGGAGGGGAGTCTGACGGAGTGAAAAGAGGGGAAGAAAGCGGGATGGGGGAGAGGAGCTGAAACTAGCAGCAGCGGTGCAATATGGCTCATTTACTTTCTCTTGATCACCTCAGGGCAGGGGGATGGTGAATGGGAGGCCACTGTAGGCCATAGAACAAATGGCACCCCAGGCAAGGAGCGTCTTTGGCACGCCCTCCCCCCCATTTGTTAAACTTTTGAATACCTTATATTTTATTGCATTTGCAGCCCATTTCATGACTTTGATGCAGCATTTGCATGAATTCTTGGAGGTTCAAGGAAATGTAGTTCTCAGAAAGTCTGGAAGGTTCCACAAGATTCTACTAAGGTCCAGAACATTCTAGGCGGTTAGTGAAAAATGAATCCACATTGGAAATACCTGAAACATTTTACTTTAATTCTCTTTTCCCTTTTGTTGCTAAAAACAAAACCAACTCCCTGAGCCTGGGTCGCCTGCCCCTAAAATCCAGCCTAAAGCCAGCCCTGACTATAGGCAAGTGCAGATGTGGGGACAGTGTCAATCAGTGGACCAGGCCGCACTGACTGAGAGTGCAGGATTGGATGGGAGATGAGGGGGTCATGAAGGGCAGTGCATTTAATGGAGACAGAGCAGCCATTCCTGAATGAGCAGAAGGGGGCGAAGGCTGAGGAGGGAATAGAGCTGAGGCAGTCAATGCAGGGAACTCACAGAAGAGGAGGTGAATCAATGTTAGCTAAAGTATTAGCTACTAAGAGAGACAAATCACAATGGCAGTGAAATCAGTTAACGAATCCGTTCAATAACTAGCCAGCAGGCAGACAATTCAAGCGGCCCAGTACATGTGACGGGCCGGCTAGCCGGGCAATGGGTGGGCAATAAGGAAGGTGGCCAGATGGACGGCAGGCAGTGCTGCTGCAGGGTCCGTGGCCAGTTACCTAGTAGCAGTTCAGCCAGCTGAGGTGAGACATCAGCAGCTGTCCGTGAACGTAGAAAAGGCTGCTGAGGTCGCCTCCCCAGCTCTGCTAGTGAGAGGGGCTGGTATCCCCAGGGCAGGGGACAGGCCAGAGAGGTGACAGCCGTGCAAGGAAACAAATGACTGGAATTCGAGCATGATGCTGGCACAAGCAGCCCTGGTCTTACAAAAAGCGCCCTAGACTCTTTAATACACAGGTGTTCAGGGCCTCGATTTGACATCTCATCTGAACTATGCACCTGCCCCGGGTCAGTGTTTGCTGACGCCACGCTGGGACCATGGGTTCAGTGCTGACTTCCTGGGACCCATGTCACCTTCTGAATCACCAGTACCCCCTTCCTTGAAGCCCCTTGAGTTTGCCTTGGGGGTGTCCAAGCCAAGGACTTAGCAGGGCCAACCCTGCTTCACTTCTGAGGGCTGACAGGATCACAGCACAAGGTACTATGCCTGCGAGCCATGTGTTTCACTGCAAACAAATACTCCCCTCAAGTGACAGCTCAGTGGTATTTACATCTTTGCATCTGGAAGAAAACCATTGAGATCAGTGAAAACGGGGTCAGCTCTAAAATATTCACCCAAAGGTGATTTGACAGCTAGCTAGTCAGTGGGAGTAGATCTGTGTTACGGGGGAGGAGAGAAGGAGGGTTAATGTTGAGGCTGATGCCAGGGGTTGTAGAGGTCCTCTTAGCGTGTGATTTCCTTTGAGGTTGGGATTTATTCTGCGGGTGACTTCAATGACGCCTCTTTGCTTAAATTGCACTTAGCAACCATAACCATAAACCAACAACATCCTTTGTTTCTGGATAATATCATGAGTTATGTAGCTCTTTGGTATCTGCAGAGACCTGGGTTTAACCCACACTGCCCCTGTGTTGCAAACATGCTCCCCACCACAGCGAGGCCTATAAGTCCCCAGAGAGGATTCTGGGCAGACTAGATACCTCATCAACTCTGCCCCCCTCTTCCCATCAGTAATGCTCAAGAGAAGGATGGGAGAGTTCAGCCATAACATGAAAGTTTGTATCCTATTTCCAAAGACACCCCAACACACCCACCCCCCACACACATAGTCCACATAAGGCAATCTTGTCAGCTATAAACTCAGGCCTATAACCCAGAACACACAGCAGAGCTGTGAGGAGATGATGCCTCTAAGGCATTGTCTAAAAAGGCCCCAAGGGACCAAAATATAAATACCTCACTCTTTGCCTGGCAACCATCACCATGGGGACAGTTTGCAGCAGAAAGTGTTGCATTTAGGGTTATATCCCAGTTCAGATTTCTTCCAGTGTTTTTTGTTACCACGGAAACAGTCCCAAAGCCAGGACGAGACATTCAGCCCCTTGCTGGCCACAGGCATTTCAGAAATAAAAGCATGTGGAGAGGAAGCGACTGCCTCTATAAATAAATGAATTGATAGAATTAGGAAGGGCCTGAAGGGGAGTCAGCCTGAACCAGATTACCATTCAGACTGGCATTCCCAAACACCTCTTTGCCAATCCCAGCTCCCCCACTGACTCACTGACGTGTGTAGTCTCTGAGTCTCACTCCCTCGTCTGTAAAATGGGGATAAACGAAGCTTTGCCCATGGAGCTCGCAGGTGGTCAAAAAGCAACAATCATTCGCTGCTGTTTGTAAACGGCTCAGAAGAGGCACTGTGCTGGATAAGCTCCCACATCTGCTGTGTCCCCATTCAGTGTTCTGTCTCTTGGACCACATTGCCTCACTGCCAGCCCAGCCGTTCCGCTCCTTCGCTATTCCTCTGCCGGTTATCAGCACCAGCAATCGAGACTGTGGAGCCAGGACTGTGCCGGTGATGTGCTGATCCAGCAGGCAGAGACCGCAGATGCACCTGGCACGGTTGGCCTGGCCTTGCAGTGCTGATGGCTTTCATTGCTTATTGGTTTATCTCAGCAGGGGCGAGCTGGACGACATGCGGGGAGCACATCGCACAGCACCGGGCTTGCCAAGGCCCTGACAAAGTCTGGTTACAAACGAGATGGGCAAAGAATCCTCTGAATCCAAAGCAGAGGCTCAGGATTGTTATTTGGTGATGACGAGACCATGGACTCAAGATGGTCTACAACAATACGTGCCCTGACTGGCTGGGCAGCCCTCCCAGATGCCTCTGCCTGTTTCTTTCAGCACAGCCCCTGCCCCCAACCCCCTGCCAGAGCCTCCCTGAGAAGCTTTGGAATCTGCGGGAGTTACCTCCCGGTTGCTGGGAAATCTGGTTGTTGAAACCAATAAGAGCGTTAACAAGGGAAATGCTCACCCCTCCCGCAGGCATTCGGTGGCTAATTATGCCAGTCTTAATAACAGGCTTTTGTCACCAAGGCTGCCTGCAAGTCTGTCCCAAAACACAAGGCAGTCGGAGTATTCCAGCCACTCGTCAGCAAAGTGCTCTGGCTTGGGGAAGAGGGACAGCAGTCCCCAGAAAGAGGGCCGCCGAGGAGGTTTGGGCCCAGCAGAGTGGGAGCACCATGTTCATTACCGTGAGATATGGAGGTAAGTGGGGGAAGCTAGGACTTTGCCCTCCAGCCCCAGCTTCTCGGGATCAGCTGGTTTCTCTTACCATGAAATCTCTCAGCACACTTTATGTTCCTCTTCTCACCGCCATTCAGAGGTCCTATCCGTTTGCCTTACGTGTACTTGGGGAGACAGTGTTGTCTAGTGGCTAGGGAATAGTGCAGGGAGTCAGGGGACCACTGACTCTCTGTGTGAGCACTTAGTGCCTCAGTTTCCCCAGCTATAAAACAGGTGATATTCCACCTCCTTTGCAAAGAGCTTTGAGACTGAGGGACAAAAAAAGTAAATCAGAGCTGAGCATTATCTGCAAAGGCCTCAGACTAGAGAAGGGGCTGTCACTGGGGGTGCGCTGCAGTCGTGCACTGCAGTCGTGCCCCCCTCACCCGCCATGAAAGGTGACTTTACTTTGTCCTTCTAAGGGAGGATGGTCACTGCAGATTTTTATTGTTACGTGGTTTCAGGGCCGTACAGCACAATGACGTCATTTGACAGAAGATACCAGATGAAAACCGAGTTCTCGTGGTTTTCAGCTGCCCCTGCTCCTCTGAGGGGTCTGTGCCTCTCTAAAGGGCGGCTCCTGCATCCTCAGCAACGTGACTGTGTAGAAATGGCAGCTCTGCTCCCGTGTGTCTGCAGAGCCATCTCTGATCACACCAGTGGCAGTAGCTTTTAGTCTCATTCGTACCCTGAGCACCTTAGCCATGTTCCTTCCCGCCCAGCCTCACCTGAATGCCGGGCTACACCGGCCAGCTTTGGGCCCTGGCGAGGCATCTTGTACCACTGCAGACCGACTCCCAACCCACTCCCTCCAAGTGGCCTTTCTGTGACCCAGGGCCCCCAGCTCGGGCACCTGCAGCAGAGTGAATATAACCCACTGACTGAAGGGCTTGAACTACAGAAGTGGCTCCCCTGAAAAATGGATGGTTTGTTGATTTGTTTTGTAGAGTGACTTGTTCTTGTGAGCGCTCTTACAGTGAAGGATGAAGAGCTCAGGCCAGGACCAGCAGTAGCGTGAGCAGGCACGGTGCAGACCTTACCAAACGCAGCTAATGGCCCTCAGTTGTGACCAACGGCATACCAACGGGGGGTGGCCATGCCCCTGGGCACTGGCCTGGGGGCTGGGGGTGCCAGCCGGGCCCTCAGAGGAGCCGCTCTCTGCTGTCGCAGGCAGCCAGGGGCCACCGGACTTCAACATCCCCGGTGGCCGCGCTGACCCCAGCTCAGGCCTGCCAGCAGCAAGTGTCGTCCCGGCCCCCCCGCCTCCATGCTGGGTGCAACGTAGGGAGCTGCAGGGACCCTGGCCACACAGGGGCCAGGCTGCCCACACGGCCAACCTAATGGTGGGGCTCTGGGGCAGAGCACATCACGCCACACACCCCCCACCACTGGATGGCCTAGGGGCATCTGCCCCTGTCACTCCTCTTCCCATCAGCGGGGGGGAGTTGGGTGGAGCAGGAAAAGAGACCGCAGATCACCACCCTCCCGTGAGACGCTGCTGCCACTGCCACTACTGCCAACAGGGGGACGTGAATGCAAGTATTGGCCCCCAGGCGCCGGAAACCAATGGTACATCCCTGGTTGTGACCTACAAACTCTGCTACTCAAGTTCTGAGCCTTCAAACATCTCTTCAAAGCACTGCAGTCCTAAACCTGCAGCTCCCCCGCCTCTCCTGCCTCAGGAGCCCTGCCCCAATCTGTTCCTGCAGCTCAGCGCTGGCCTGCACCACCCCCTGCTGTTCATGTCCCAGGCCTCTCCAGTCGTGCTGAATTAGCATGTTTTTCAGGCAAATGTCCACAAATGACTAAGCTGAGACTGCCAAACTCATGTCATGTGTGACATCCGCAGGTTTGCAGAGGGCAAAGCAAGGGGCCCATGCACACCTAATTTCCCTATTTCACAAGACCAAGTTTAAAAAACAAAAACAAACCCACAGGCATTTTATGGAGCAGTGAGGCAGATTCCTAAACTACCAGCATCCTCTGGATGCCTCCTGCTCTGGTTTCCTTTCTGGTTCTTAAGACCCAGGAAGGAGAAACACATTTCTGCAGCTCCCGGTCTGGCTCTGACACATCCCCTTGTGCAGTACCACTGACCCTCCTTTTCCTGTTTGCCGCATTCGCTGACATCACCAGCAGACGGCGGCTGTGGCTGTCTCTTTATTGCACTTGAACCACCTGCTGCAGTTCATTGGGTTGTGCAGCCCCTAAACTAGGGGAAAATCTGTCTCCTCCTGTGCTAATTCCCTTTGCCTGCTTCACAGCCAACTGCCAAGAGATTGTGAACTTGCGCTGCCAGGTCCTGAGCCTCACCGCGCACCTGAAGAAGAAATGCCAGTGCAGGCCAGAAGGTACTGTGTCTCCATCCCCCTCCTAACGGGAGTGAAGGCCACCTGCTGGGGGACTGCTTAGAGTATCAGAGATGAGGGAGCTGGTGGAAAAGTAAAAAATGGGTCAAACTGGATTTAAGGAGGTCATCCTGAACTGCAAAAGGGAGAGGGATGGAGCAGATGAAGTATTTCTCTCTGTCCTGTCTCATAAAGGGTCCCTCCCTCAGAGTCCCACACATCTTGTGGCCAGTGAAACACTCCAAGGATAATACACTGGATAATACAATTACAAAGTCCCAAGGGATCCCAAAGTCCTTTACTAACCAATAGACAAACTAGACACAATGATTTGCTGAGTATTTTAATTACCTACAAATACTGACATTACAAAACATGGGGTCTTAACCACTGCGTACCAGAGGCAGCCAGTGTGTTTCATGTCTCTCTAACTAGGTCACTTGTCAGGGTGGTCTCTCTCACTGGCTGTGCCAAATGGGAGTAGCTCCACATCTGTCCTGGACAGTGCAGATGCAGCTGAAGGCTCAGACCCAGGGACACTCAGGAAAACTAATCCAAATGAACTACAACTGTGAATTTAAACTGGATTAGTTAAACCGCAATAGATGCTCGTGTGGACATTTTCATTCAGAATTAAAGTGTCCTTAGTTCGCTTTAGTTGAACTCACTTTCCTGAGTGACCCTGTGTAGATAAACCAGTCCTAACTCTGTACGAATTCTAGGCCTGCAGGCATGTGCTGCTTGCATGCAAGGACATAGGCACTTCTTAATCCAGTCTCTCTCTCTAGATTGCATTGATCTTCTAGATGAATCAGGGACCCTGATGAACCTGAACGAAGTGGAAGATCCTGCATCTGAGCTGGCTAGTAAATACCTACAGGAGAGGCAGCACTACATCCTCATCAGAGTCATTCGTAAGTTACTTGCCAAACCCCTCTGCAAGATGAGAATACTGCCATGCTCCGTCCAGGGCAATGTACTGCTTGTAGGAAGGGATCCCCACTCCTTCCTTCTATGGGGCTTTGTTTGTGCTACACACAGGTACCTGAGCAAAGTTAGTGGGATATGTTAAACCACAGAAATCCATCCCCCTGTGTAGAAATGAATGAGAAGTACCCAAGGGACAGAAAGGTACAAGCAAACAAAGGAAATATTCCAAATTTCCAAAGGAAATATTACAAATGCAATGTATGGATGTAGGCAGTTGGACAGATAGAAACCATGTGGCAATTGTATCATGACAAAGTCACGATACCCAGTATCCTGCTATTGTGAAGCAATTACTTTTTCTTGAAGTGACTTAGCAGAACTACACAAGCTAAAGCAGGTCTTATGGCCCAGTAATTTTTTCCAGGATATGAAATGAACTAGCATGGTTCTGCTAATTCTGTCGACAGGAGGAGAAGGCTCAGAATCAATCCACTACGAATCCCTACTGGAGAACCTGGGAAAGCACCGCCCTGAGCTGGCAGGTAAAAGGTGGGCTCCCAGTGCATCAATTCACCATAGGAGACCAAAGACAAGGAGAGTTCTGTAGCACTTTAAAGACTAACAAATTTAATTTCAGTTTAATTTAATTTGTTAGTCTTTAAAGTGCTATAGAACTCTCGTTGTTTTTGCTGTGTACAGACTAACACGGCTACCCCTCTGGAACTCTTCTACATAGGAGACCAGTGCCACAGGTATAGAACATCATACATTCATTCAGTCAAATCATTGCCCCGTGCACCATCAGTAGCCCCTGCATCTTACAGCCCCTTTTGAAGAAGGCCTTAAGTTTGTTTTGTGACTTTTTCCAGAACGGACATGGCCAAAAATTGTTATTGTTCTGGCTAAAGGAATGAAAGATCCCAAGAACAGGGGTGAAAAAAGGAACAGAACTCACAAAAAAAGCCAAAATGTGTACATTTAAGCTGAAACCCAGCAATATTTCCCATCCTTACTACACATGCAGCTTTCCATCTTTAACGTGTTTTACAAACATTATCTTACTAATCCTCACTACATCCCTGGGTGGTAGGTGGGTAAGTTACAATCCCATTTCATACATGGGAAAACAGAGGCAGAAGGATGAAGTGTTTTACCTCAGGACAAAGAGGGATGGATGATCAGAGCAGGGATTAGAAAGCACAGGAGTTCTTGTCTCCTAATCCTGGGCTCAGGCCATTAGGCTCCACTACTTTTTCTATTGCCACATAAACAAGGAAGGAATCTGAGTTAGCGGGCAGAATCCCTGGTTTAGAAGAGAGGAGCCTAGCAAGAAACTAAACAGCTGATTTCTGGGTTTGCTTCCCAGAGCGGCTGCAGAAGCTATCAGCACACCCTCAGCTGAAGGACAACACGAGGAGAAGTTCCATGCAGAGAAAGTTTCGCCCACTTAAGGAGCCGTTCCTGGGCTCCCCGGCCAAATTCAGAAGCACACAGCAGAGTAAGAAAGGCTCGGCTCTCTCCAGCAGACCCACCTAGAGAGGGTATCACCCCCTGCGGGAACAAGGCCTCCATCTGTTTGGAAGCATCTTCCAAAGACCCTATGCAGGGTTAAAGAGGTCAAAGTGACACAGTTGGGTGGAGTCAAACCATAGGACTGGATGCAAGAGGTCACTGCTTTATAAGCAGCACACTACATCCTCATCACAGCCAGAGCGAGTCATGATCAGAAACACCTTGGAGCCTTTTTAAATGGAAGGCGATCTAGGCTTACGGCATCGTCCGAAACAGAGTTTAACCTCTGTCAGGGCTAACAGATTAAGTACTTTTTTACTTTACTTTTACTTAAATTTACTTTTCGTGCTAGTGACTCAGACACACCGGTAGCAGGTACCACTTGCATAGTCACAACCAAACACAAGGAGCATTTTGTTCAGAATGATGTGCATCGTACAATGGTGACACCTTCTAACAACCCCTACTAGAAATAGGGGAACCTTTTGATCTGTTAAATGTTCTCAAGCCTACTTGCTACAAGCCATTTCTCTTGTAATGTAAACTCCTCTCCCCTCCTCAGGCCAAGGGCAACTGCCATTTGTACTATTAAAAAAAAAAAAAAAAAAAAAAAGATCTATAAACATTCATGAGAGATAAATGTGTATTGCTTTTATTCCTGTTACCACCACACAAGCACACTAGCTCTGAGAGAACAAACTGGACTGTATCCTGTCTGCTTCAGCAAAAAGCATTATTTACATTCCAGGGGGAGGATCTTTAGGACTGATCATGTGCAATCCAGAGAAAACTCAGCTTGACTTTCAATCGCAGGTTGAGTTTGTAGGGCTGGCCACCAAAGAGAAAGACAGAATCTTGGAAACTGAGCAAGTCGAATATGGAATCATTGCAAGCCAGCTGCCAGGAATACCCCAGTGCCTCTTTCACAGTAACTGCTCTGGTAGTGGCCTTTCTGAAAGAAGAGCACGAACGTCTTTCTGCACCAATCAGAAACAGGTTCTCATTGTACCAATGCAATCAGTCAGTGTCAGTCGGACTAATTTGATTAGGGAAAGTGGTTCCTGGGGGAATATTTTCTATGAACCAGATTAGACTGTATTTCATAAAATGCTAGATACATATAGAAGAATAAAAACAGCTGCTTAAATGATGGTGGAAATACAGTTTTGTTCAGCAGGGAACTGGTTTTTTTCACAGATGCTTTAGCCCGTGTGTGAACATTCATCCAATTCTGATCTCATTTTCACTAGTGTATATTTGGAGTAGCTCTGCCTCCATTAGTTATTCCAGATTTACATTGGTGTACCTGAGATCAGAATCTCACACTTTATTCACAAAGCCACAAGACTTTAGACCAGGCTGTGACGACCCCCCCCCCCCAAAAAAGCAATGACCCACCATGCCATGCCATCTTTACTTCTGCACTGCTGCTAGGGGCAGCGCTGCCTTCAGTTCATCCAGCCAGCAGCCACTGCTCTCCGGCCACCCACCTCTGAAGGGTTCTGGCTGATAATCACACCCACGGCATGTGCAGGGTCTGACAGCTCACATCCCCCCTATAATAAACTCAGGATCCCAATCCCCAGTTTGAGAACCCCTGCTTTAGACCATCCTTTACACCTAGTTTTTCCCTTGACAGTCTCTCCCAGGGCACAGCAGATGGCAATCTGACTGCAAGCCACACAACGTTAAGGTCATTATGTTTTGGTCAGGGAAAGGCGCACACAGCCAGACTGGAGTATCACCTTCATTTTATTTTTAGAGGAAAAATGCAACTTTCCAGTTCTGCCAAACTGCGAAAAGTAACAGAACTGCACCAGCAAAGACTGTTACCAGGTATTGTCCTCCTTACAACTCCATACACAGAATATGATTCAGACAATACTATGCAGCATTCAGCAGCAGCTAGAGAGCAATGACAACTAAAATAAGCACGAGTTTTAATGGATTTTATTCATCTGCAAAGAAAATCTCAAGATTAGCATGCACAGCATTCTTTTGTTGGTCACACTGTAGCTACATTCCTTCCAGCTAAAGCCTGCTGACTTTTAACAGGGCCAAGGTAACCCAAGTTGCTCCAAAGCCCATAAAACTAAAGATGCTGGGTTTTTGCAAAGCTAAATCTGTGTGGAGTGTCTAATGCATTTCAGTAACGGACTAGCGATACCTGATTTTGTTAGATTAGGCCTTGCAGCTCTTGGTGTAATGTTAAAGCTGTATGAGACGCAGTGAACTTAACCTGAGGCTAATGACCTTCAGCATATTGCATAACCCACTAAGACCCAAAATAAGATCAGTCAGCTGTGTTCTTATAGTCATGCTATTGACCAGGTCATGTTTTCTTTCCATGCCTCTATGTCCTCCTCATGTCTGTGAGCTGAGAGGATATTGAGATTTACAAGAATCCTAGTCAACGAAGCACTTGCAGGGTAATGTTCTTAGAGATTATCTCTGCTCTGGCCTTCTGAATAAAGAAAAATATCTCAGCAGAAGTAGTATACATGTCCAGTGAGAGAAATCCAGGCCTGGCCTTGTTTGGTTTTGCTAAATCATCCAGTCACCTGGATTTTAATTATTCTGCTCCACTTGTTTTGGGAGGAGAGGAAGAAAAAACATTCAGTGATTAGAATGACATCCCACCACCCTATCAAGCAGAGATGAGGTTTTGGGTAAGATTGCTTGGCAGTTTAATTTTAGACTTAGCATCTAGAAGAAGAAACCAAACATACACATTATTCATAGGTTAAAATAAATAGTCTCCTTTTATTACATATTTCTCTGTAGCAAATCCAACGAAATCTGGATTCTAGAAGCCCCATCAAATTCCAACCATTGTCTTTCCTGCCAATTCTAGAATCACGTTAGCTCTAAGTGGTTCTTTGATCTGGTCAGACTACTGTTCACTTCAACTGGTTACTTTGGTCACTAGCCCTTCCTTCCACTCCCTTCAGTTCTTGTCTGTGCTCCAGGCTCATTTCCCTGTAGCGCTGAATTTCTTCACAAAAGGGAGGCAACACCTGCAATGGGAGAGGTTGGAGAAGCTCAAGCTCAACATTAGGCAGAAGGGACCCTCACATCAAATGTCCGAGTGAGGTAAACTCCCCATGATTAGCCAGAATGTTCACATATGGGTACGAGTTTGACCAATCACACAAAGCAGTTTGGTCTGAATGTTTCACTTCATTTATTTAGTATGTTGCTCCAGCAGAAGGGAACCCTGGCAAATGGGCGTGGGAACTGGTCTGGCTGTGCTCTGGGAAAGGAGAAGGCTCTCCAAAGGAGCAGGGCAGTAGAACATCTATCCCTAAAAAGGGATCTCCAAGCCCACTATTTGTACCGTTCTGCTGAGACATGGACCAAAGGTATTCCTCTTCCCCTTTCCACGATTCCTGAACACCTTTATGGAAAGGGATATACTACTGAAATAGCAGAGGTGAGACTTTGGAGTCACTTCAAAGAGAAGGACAGCAACCTCTTCCACGCTTAGGGTGCTTGTTTTTTTTAGAAGGAACTATTAACAAGCTGCTTTTGAAAGCTCAGAGCCCTTCCAGGCTGTAAGCCATGCTACTCTTTCAAACATTAGGTTGTCAGTCCCAGACTTGCTAGTGCCCATCTCTGCACCCTGCAGTGAAACTAAGCAAAACACTGACCATTGTTATATTTGCACTGCTTCAGTGCCTCGCTGAAACCTTCACACAAGGTCAAATCACTCTGATTGGTAGCACATTCCAGGAACTGCTTCATCTCATAGTGGCAAGGTCCATACTGCGACTGCTGGTACGCAGGCTGTCTGGGTTCCTACAGACACCCCAAAAAGCAGAAAACATTCCAGTTTAGGGAGACAAACTCTGGGACAGAAGGAGATAATACAATAATCTATCCTGTCTAGATTTTTCCATTTAGCTGCCAGTCAGGGCAAACGTGAATAAATAAGACCTGCTGCTCTGCATCTCCAAAAGCTCTTTATGGACATCATTAATCTTCAACAGCCCAGTAAAACTGGCCAGGATTAGCCTCATTTTACACAAAGAAATGCAGGCAGAGCAATTCAGCAACTGCAGTGCCAAAGAGTAACCATTATCAGGGGCAGGATTAAAACTAGAGAGTTCCTACCTCCCAGCCCCAGGTTCAGACTCCAGGCCAGCTCAAGCAAATGGAGGCCCTGAAAAGTCATGTAATTGCCCCTCCTTTTTAAGCAGTAAGGCCCAAGGACAGTGTACTCTGCCCTAACTGGCTAGAAGGTTAATCTCACCAGTGCAGGACTGGAGACCAGGGAATGCGTCTGGCACAACAGTTCAGGTAACAAGGGGAGCAGGTTTCTTATTAAACATGAAAAAGGGGCGGGGGCCATGTTTTGTGCCCCAGTCAGGGCAAATGTCAGCTTCTCCAACTGCTAGAGACAAAGGCAGGTTAATGTCAACTGGTTTATTTTAATCTAACTTCTAAAGCCAAGGCAGGCTTTCAGAAATTAAGTTTAGCAAATTTCAAAGTACCTACACCCACAAATTTTTAATAGATAAAAATGATAGTTTTACTGTGTAATAAAGGCATCTCATTAAGTTTAAAGCCAAACTGACTAGCAGAGTTCAGTAAATCGATGTTTCAAGTCCAGAGAGATAATATGCACTAGCTGTTTGCTCTACAGACTAGTGTCACGTTCTGTTCTCTTGTCCCCACTAACGTCACAGGTTTAGCCTAACCAAACATGCCACACGCACACACGCGCGCGCACACCCCCTCAGTTCTCAGAGGGCCCCAGTAATAGCAGGGTTAAGTGTTTTTGTTATCTTGGAGTGTATGGAGGCTCTCTAGGACATCAGACAATCAGTCCTGCTTTCCTGGACTCCACGAACCTCTGAAGAATAATTTCTTAGTGAAATCATGGAGCTGCATTACCTGGATAACACTGGCTGGTTTCGCTGGCTCAGAGTTGCTACCTCCACTGAATGCCCCAGTAAGAGCACTGCCAACCACATGGCCTACAGCTGATCCAACAGCAACCCCTGCTGCAGTGGTAGCCATCTGGGCCATCAGGCCGGGCTGCTGGGGCTGAGCTGGGGCTGCAACAGCTGAAGGTGGAGGATGAGCTGGTGGATGAGCATGAGATGGCGCTGCACTGTTGAATACAAGGGAAACGAACAGAGGGAGGAGGAAGAAGAAACTTAGTGAAATTTGTAAAGACGGGCACTTACACTAGACATAGCTACCGTAGGAATCGCATACCCTAGCAACTGGCCTGCCTTTGGTCCCACCTAGGTATATTCCAAGGGTGAGTGAGAGAGAACACACTGTGTGGTACTTTTCTGAGCCCAATTTGCATCCAATTTAGCAGCAAGTGAAAGAAAAAGGGTCCCATGCAGCTGCTCAGTTTTCACAGAAGTCAGCTCAATAGCTTTGTGGTTACAAATCTGGCACTGCCACCCCAGAAACATCTTATTTACTTCCTCCCACACAGCTGTGTGCATAAGCTCAGGAATTCACTCTACCTCCTAAACATACACCCACTTCCAGTCACATGTCACAATGACAACACCAGGGTTAAAGTCACCTTGAGACGCCCCATCCCGCTCAGCCAGGGAAAGAGCTGGCATTGTACTTTCACAACTGGTTAGTAACTAGCTCCAGAGCAGGGTCAGGATCCCAGAGGGGAGGTTTGTCCTTCCAGCCACAGGAGGAAGTACAGCATTTATAGCTAGTGCAGTTGTAGGGAGAAGCGTGCAAACAGAGGAGCCAGACCAAAGGTGACCCTCACAGCCACTCCTGGGAACAGAGGGCTGAGGAATCGCTCCAGGGGAAGCCCTTCTTGGAGTGATCGCTAGGGCAAGGGACAGCCCAGGCTGGAAACAATGGGCCAGGGGCAGGGATTAGTATTCTGGAGAGACTCCCCACGAATGGCCCCTTAGAGCATGTGCCCCTTACTTCTACTAACCAGCTGGCCGGCCCTGGCTGAGCGGCGAGGCTCAGGGGACCTTTCCCAGGCCCAAGGAGGAGCGCGGGGTAGCCGAGCGCTTGTCTCTCTCGCCAGCAGAGCGGCAGCCGGGCTAGTGACAGATCTCACCGCGCCCACCCTGCCAGCCACCCCCGAGAGGGGCGTTACGCACAAGGCATGTGAGGATCCAGCCCGAGCCGGGGGGCAGCAGGGGCAGGGCTCACACGTGGGGCAGGGCCGGGCGGCAGCGCGCTGCTTGACAGCTCGCTCCGAAGCAGGGCCAGGAACCCCCGAGCAGGCGAGCGTCTCCCCAAGTCCCTGCACGGGGTCACCCCACACACCGCCCCCGGCCCCGCACCTAGCTGCAGCCGGCCGGGCCGCCACGCTCCTGCTCCCCCTGGGCATCCTGGAGCCGCCTCCGTCCCGCGAGTGACCGTGAGTCTCCTTGAGCGCGGCCGGCGCAGCCGGTTTAAAGGGCCGAGCTAAGCGAGAGAACCCACGTGGCCACTGACTCCGCCGCTTGGCGACTAGTGAGCATGCGCGCCGTGACCTGCGCCTGCTCAGTGACAGCAGTTGAAGCCGCTGCCCTCACTAGGCTCGCCATCACTTTGCTCTCTGCGCAGGCGCCCTCCCTCCACGTGGCTCTGGCTCCAGTCCCAGCAGCGCCGAAGCTGTCCGGGTCACAGGCGTTTGACCTTCACCTGCCCTGCCGCCGCCTGCTTTCCAGAGAGTGCTGGTGGGAGCCAGGCAGGGACGGGCTTGGGGTCAGCGCAGAATAATGTCCCATGAAGGCGCCTTGGCCTAGGGCTCCAGTGCCACTGGAAAGAGTCAGTCGTTCCTGCCAGCTCGGCCTGTGCCATAGCA
Source organism: Emydura macquarii macquarii (assembly GCF_026122565.2). Taxonomy (NCBI): domain Eukaryota; kingdom Metazoa; phylum Chordata; order Testudines; family Chelidae; genus Emydura; species Emydura macquarii. The sequence goes on from NW_027131391.1 coordinate 129,896, forward strand.
TCATCCTGGCCCGCCTCCCTGGTGCTGTCCATAATTGGGCAGGGAGGGGATCCTGCAGAATTGTGTTTGTGGTCACTTGCCGTCATGAGTGGGAATTAGGATTTATGGGGAAACTTTTTCACTAGGAGGTTCATGAAGCCCTAGGGAGGTGGTGGAATCTCCGTCCTTAGAGGTTTTTAAGGCCCGGCTTGACAAAGCCCTAGCTGGGATGATTCAGCAGGGATTGGTCCTGCTTTGAGCAGGAGGTTGGACTAGATGGCTTCCCGAGATCCCTTCCAACCCTCATCTTCTGTGATGCTATGAATGGAAAAGTCTGAAAACCACTGATCTGTTCCTAGCTGAATCCTCCTCCCTCTCCCTGCACTTCTAAAGCACCCATAACCATGGTGTGTGCATGAAGAGAGATGTAGATGAGTAACACAGAGCATGCCTTAGCATATATCTCTGCATGGCCTGCGGCTGTGCTGCTTGGGCTGAGTCCATCACATCCGGCAATTAAGCAGAGTGGGTTCTAGTGGCTTCTTATACAGGGCACCTCCAAGGGATGCTTTGTGATAGCGATTCTGCCTGAGGCACTCTTGATTACTAAGAACTGAACTGGTGCCCCTGTGTTGTGGGAGGGAGTGTTGTGCTATCGGGGAAGGAGGTGTCATCTGCTTCCAGGATAATCAGCTTGCTCCTCTCTTGGCCAGACTACGTTGTTCGGGGCTAGTTTGTCTCGGCACACCACTGATCTCCAGTACATCTCTAGCATACCCCTAGCATTCCTGTTGTTGTTCCAAAAGATGTAAATTGCTGCAATGCCAATTAGTTTTCCCAGGTTAACACGGCATTATCATAATGGTAAGTTGACATATTTTTGTAGAGTCTCCTGTACCTGCTTGCTAGTAATGGGTATAATTATCTCACCAGAATTCACCCATCCGTTTAAATGGCTATCACTATCCTTTTGTCATGAGAGAAACAACCTGCATGTCTATATGGTTCAGTAACTAGACAGCTGCCCACCAGAGGGTGCCATCTGATTTCTTTTAGCAGCACTACCATAAAGTTCAGAGTGGCAGGCACGCTTATGAAAGGAAGACACACCTCTCTGAAGGTGCTCCCTTTACATAATCACTTACAAAACATTTTACAGCTCTCGGGAAATCAGGATTTTGTGGCTCAAAGCCGCATTTTGATATTTTCACAAGCAAAGCTCTGTCTATCAAGTATTTCTAAGGCATTTGTCACCAATGCACATTCAATGGGCCTTTTACTCAAAACAAGGTTCACGACAGTTGAAGAAGTAGTATATTGATAGGGTAGGTTTAAGTTGAGAGGTAGGGTGCTGGCCTGAGACTTGGGATACCTGCTTCGGTTCCCTCTTCTGCCCCAGACTTTGTGTTTGATCCTGTGGAAGGTTCTCTGTGCCTCAGTTCCTTGTTTGTAAAATGGGAATAATAGCACTGCCCTGCCTCACAGCTATATCAGAGACTGAGAGGGGCACAGATACTGCAGTAATGGAGGCCGTTTAAGTACCTAAAGTTAATTTGTCCCCAAATCAGTAGTAACACAGTGGGATATAGTATCAAACAGAGGTGTTGTCTCTTCATTTTTCTGTAAGCGGCTCTAACGGTACTCTCAAAAGCCTTGTGGGGTGCTTTACTCTCTTTATTATTATTTACTTACTCTCTTTATTCAGCCTCTGTGCCCTCATAGTCTAAAGTTTCCAAGGGACTGGCCCTAGCTGCCTCTCCCTTCACAACTATCAGCTATAACTTCCCACCAATAGGGGAGACTCATGAGTGCCGGAAAAAGAATTTCAGGTGCTGGCCTTAGTCTTTGTGACTCAGCGTGACCTATAGACTTCTCACTCGTGCCCCCTCTCCCGGTATGCGGTGTTTTTGTGAATCCCCAGGCCCTGGGCTCATGGGATTAAGAGAATCTCAGTTTTCATTTAAAAAAAAAAGTGCTTAGCCCTTATGGTTGCAGAGAAAAGCTTGAAAACATGATTCCTAAAGACTATGTTATCTGAATACTTGACAAATAAAAGGAACCCAAAAGTTACTTTTTTAAAAAAATCCCATGATTTTTAATCCACTCTCATGGTTCTTTGGGCCCAGCTCATGATTTTAGCACTTAGCTTGATGACTGCCACTTTCAGAACTAAATGCAAACCCAGACATTTCAGCTCAGATGCTGTGCTAATGGGGACTGCATAAGTACCTGTACAGATAGATTAGACAGTTTTACTGACCCCTTGATTATTTATATCCCCCCTTACACCCTGTATTGGCCTCTCCAGCAGTTTGCAGCTCAGCCTCATATTTTTCTGAGAGAAATAGAGTTATTGTTTCTGGAAACAAGAGGTATGTAACTTGTCACTTCCCTTTTGTAGGGAAAAGACAGCGTTCCCACCTGACCTCGCCTCACTACTGGTGTCTAGGAGATGCAGCCTCCAGCCCCAGAATCTGATCTCTTTGGGGAGCTGCTGAACACACCAAGGAGGCCACCAACTACTGACCAGTGCCCCACATATACTAGCGTTCCCCTTCTCACCCAAGATCCCAGCCAACACTCCCCCTAGACTCTCTGAAAAATCAAATAGAAAGTCCATGCCCCGGAACCAGGGATTTTTTCCATTGCCAGATGAACCCTTTTCTTTATGGCAGGGGAGAGAAATGGAGAAAAGGTGCCAAAAACCAAAGCACGGTAGGAAACCTAACCATCTTCACCGCAGAATTCCAGAGCACTTGATCACCAAGGCAGGAAAATGGAGGTATTGTGAGCACAGCTGCAGGTTCATGACAGCATGTGCAAACAGCCCCAGCTCAGACCAGCTGTCTTTGTTCAGGAATAAGAGCCCCAAACCATGAGAGAGAGAGGTGGGAGAAACCACATCCGCTGGAACCTAACAAGGGGAGCTTCATGCCCCTTTCCCTGTTATTGTCTGGCAATTGCCATCCTTTTCCATCATCATATGCGCCATTAAGAGAGGATATTTGCAATGGGCCTTTGTTGTTTCTTGCCCAGTAGCTACTGCAGGCTGCAGAGAGGTGGCTGAAGCAGCAGCAGGTTAAAGGGAATAGCAAATTCCTAGGGGAGTGAGGGAGTTGTGAAGCACTGAGGGCTTTTGTGGAAACTTCCAGCTGAGGGAGCATGTCCTAAACTGGACTCAGATGTCCATGTCTACCATGTCAAGAGTAGCTATAGGGACTGGTAAATGCCCAGAAGCTGCTTCATGGTTGCAACCCCAGTGCCCCCAATCAACGTGCAGGCTTATGCTTGTCATCCCTGGGCAGCAATGTCCAGGAATGACCAGGCCAAGGCTGTGCTCCCAGAATACTCTGGACCGCAGGTTGCAGCTGGTTGCTTCAAATCACCTGGCCTGTAGAGTGTTCACCTTCTGGGTGAGGGTTTTGTTTTTGTTTCTCAAAGGTGAATTAAGTGGTAACTAATGTGTCACAATCCAGGAGTGGCCATGAAAGCTTTCCTACCGCCCACCCGGAGTGGTGATAGGGTAGCCCATCCAACCCTTAGCCTAGATGCTGATGCTGCCAAAGAAGGTGCCAGTTGGTTCTGATAGCATGTGCACTGGGAACTGGACAGAGTCACAAACTCAGCTGAGGAAGGCCACAGAACAATCCTCCGATGCAGAATTGGCTGGGCTGTTCTCCCCGCGGGCACTGAGGTGGAAGGGGCTCGGTATGTGTGTTCTTCAGTTGCTGAGGGGTTTGTTACTCAGACTTTCCGGGGCGTGCTGTGCAGTGTCCCACAGAGTCTGATTTTCTTAGATTACAACCCAGATGCTGTGCATGCTGTTATCTGCAGGAACGCAGTCAGAGCCGACAATAGCCAACTGCCGCTTCACGTGCTGCCAGGGAAAGCCTTTCTTCTGATGGCTTTTACCTTCTTATGAGGCAACCGGCGAGGGGCAGGGAAGGCAAGTGAATGCAGAGCTCACACTCGGATATCTGTTTTGAATTTGCACTTCAGTTGCTACAGCACAGCGCTGCCAGAAAGAGACAACAAAAACCCCGGAGAGGGCAAAACATTATCTTAAAGTGCTTGGATAGTGGTTTTTTTCAATACTCCAAACATACAGTATCTCAGGGATTAAGTGATATGAGGCAAGCGGCTTTCATCTCTGGACATATCTGTCCAAATGTGCCTTACTGGGTTTAGCTGGGCCACATCACAAAACCATCCCACAGTGTGGCATGACTAGCAGCAGTCTCCCTTCAGAAGGTCAGGGCCAGAGCAGTAGAGGATGGGGGAGGGCAGCAAGTCAGAAATGAGAGGCCTGGATAGAGCTGTGCAGGGGAAGCTTGGACACTGTTTGTCTGCACTATGCCTGGCTATAGCCATTGCCAGCCATCTCTTCCGAGAACTAAAATTCACTGCAGAATGAAGGAGCCTCACCTGCCAGTAAGACTGGGTGACTCAGGGGGTGGCAAATGGAACTAGGAACCTTGCTCCTGTTGGTCACAGGCTCAGACCCCACCAGGTCAGTTATAACCAGAAATCATTACCATTGTATGGGTGTGGTAAAACTGGTTGGTGGCTTCGCTTCCTGTTGGAGAGTCGTCCACATCACAAGTAGATGACAACTGGCAGAGAGGCCAAGAACTGAATGTGTCATGGGGCCTGGCTATCTATCTGTGGTACTCATACGATCCCGGTCACTGTCGTAAATGAACATCTCACAATCTGTAATGTATTTATCTTCCCCACAGCCCTCTGAGATAGGGATTGGGAAGAATGAACGCTCTTCCTGGTCAGGGTTGAGACACATTGGCACGGCAAGATGAGGACAGATTGCAGTGCTGCTGCCTGTGTTGCTATGCTATTCTATGGAGAGAGCCAGGACTTTGGTCTCCAGGGCACTACAGCCACTTTAAAAGAAGTTTAATGTAAAACACCCCCTGAGAGACATAAGTTTAGCTGGCATAAGCGCTTGAGTGGACAGCGCTATGTTGACAGGAGAGCTGACGTAGCTACCGTCACTCATTTAGGTGGTACCGATACAGCTGTGCCACTGTAAGTTTTACGTGTAGACTAGCCCTTAGCCTACCTCTGTGAGTTATTTCTCTCTCAGACCATATTCAGTAGTGAACATCTTTCCTTGCTGGTGTTGCTCAGAGATCCAGGGACTTCTCACGACTTCCCAGAACCTAGAAGATGATGGAGATTGGTGCTGGTGAGACCCAATGACCACTGATGGGTTTATTAGTTTCTTGTCATGAACCATCGATGACCAATAGTTGCTCCACAGGTACATGTAGCAAGCCTGCATTCATAAAGCGCTCACAGATTCCATTCAGGGCAGAGAGAGAGACATTGAATAGCTCTTACTATGTACAGTTCAGAATTTTTATTTTCTTTGTTAAGTGTTTACCCCAAACTGACTATTTCTGAAAGTCAGCGCAAGCCGGGGCAGAACGAGATCAGGCATCTCAGTGCTGCACAGTGGGCTGGCAAAGTCATGGTAGACATTAGACATCTGATTTATGAGCACAACCCTTGAAAGACTAAGTACCTGAACTGGCTTTCTGTGCCTAGCTGCCTTGGGTTCTGGGTACAGCTCCTGAGAGAAGAAGAATCTGAACTGGATTTCTATCTCTATACTTTTATGGGCCCCATTGCCGTTGTATCTGAGCGCTTCCCAATCTTTTGACATGTTTATCCTCACAACACCCCTCTGAGGTAGGGGACCCTATTATACCCATTTCACATACAGGGAAGTGAGGCACAAAGAGAATCAATCACACATGGGGGAGCTGGAAATTGAACCTTGGCCTCCCAGGTCCCAAGCTAGTGCCCGACTACTGTACTATCCTACCTCTCCTGTGTCGGAATCTGGAACGACTGAAGAACTCAGCTGGATTTCAGTGCCTACTTGGAAGCTATTATGGAATCCTGGTACCGTGTGCCCCTGGGAGGGAATGAATCAAAGATTCTGTGATATTAGAGGTGGAGACAGTCTGCTTTATCATCTGGCCCAGCCCGTACCAACACAGTGTATTTTCTTGAACCCAAATGGGAGTTTTGTGCCTGTCTTAGATTGCAGAAGCAGCATTTATTGCTCCTTCCAGCTTTAGTGCCTGAATTTGGCTCCCTCCAGCCAGTGCAGCAAAAATTATTTAAAAAGTAGACAAGAATTAGGAGGTTGCCCAGCCTAAAAAAAAAAAAAAAAACTCAGCTATGTGATGGCTTCAGGGCTGTGTTCATACATTCAGTACCTTATGAAAACTCCTCTTTTGGCTGGCTTCAGTGACTGGCAGGAATTAGAGTGCTAAGTTAGTGCTGGTGTGGTAATTAACCGCTGCATAAATGTTCTTGTAAGCTATGTTACAGCCCTCTCCCTTAGCGCACATGCACAGAGAGATACAGGAATTTAGCACACGTTAGGGCTTCCAGGGTATATTTCCCACAGTCATACAGTGTGAGTAGCACTTCTTTCATGGGTATCTTTCCTCTCATGTATTCTGGCAGCATGGCCCCTTTCCTCAGACCTGATGGCAAGGAAGAAGGGGTCCTTCCTTAGTTAGTTAATGTCAGGCTACTCTGTGTGGATGGTATGTTTCCATATGGGAATGGTGATACTCATGGCTCCACATAACCCTAATCCATATGGCTGCATGTGGTAATTGCAGAATGGCACGGGGCATTGCATGATTTCACAGAGCACTGCCCTTTGACGCACCATTTGCAGATGCTTTTTGAATTTTACTGTCTGTGTCCTTACACATTTGCACATGGAATCACCTAATTACCACATGCATGGGCAGATCTGGGCAGCACAATGGGTGTATATGCACTTTTGCCCATCTTCAAATGTTTGGCTATATGTGGTTTGTTGGCACATCACGTGATATGATTGCTTGTAGAGGGGGACAAACTATTTGGGGTGAACTATTTGTCTGATGAATTTAGCCCCTTTTTTGTTTGCGAATTATCATCCAAAAATCTTTGGTGTTTACAAGTGTGCTAGTTACTCAAAATGATTTCATGACTGCTTTTTAACTGAATATATTTCAGCCAATGGGTTGCTCATGTACTATTTTTATTCTTACTTTATTATTCTCCACAACTGCTTGGTACGTGCACTATTCATAATCCACTATTGGTGTCAGATATTTGATCACTGAAGTCACATGGTTTTAATTCTACTCTCTGATTGGATGACTCCCAAACACATGAAGAAATTTCAAATCTGGTGCAAATACTTTGGGCAGCAATACATATGCAAATACCTATTTGCATGTATAATCACAATACTTCCTTTATTCTATAAACATTTTTGCAAACAAAAATTCACTCATTTGCAGGGAGAAAATCTATGGGGTGAACCAAAATGAATTCATGGGATTTCTTGGAGCAAATGACATTTTTTGCAGTATTTGCCCATCTCAGGTTGCATAAAGCATGACTTAGCATTGGATGGTAATGACACGATAATAGCATGGTGACACATGGTAATATATCAAGAACAGAGACATAACATGGACTGTCCTTTTGTTCTGTGTTTGTACACACCTACCACAATGGCTTCCTGGCCCATGACAGAGACTCCTAGCCACGGTGATGATAGAAATAATATACTAATAAAAATAACAATATGAACTTTTGAATTTACTTCCTCAGACAATGAATTTCCTATTACCTCAATCACACCTCAGTCACTTCCGATGTAAGGGTTTATTTTACCACAAACAGACAGGCAATAGAAGAAGAAAAATGAGAAATAACGAGAGAAAGCCCAAGAGAGGAAAAAGGAAAGTCAAAAGGGCAAGGGGACAGACAGGTAGACATGACTGAGAAGAAATGAGTGCAGTGGGTAGGAAGACAGCAAATGGAGAGTAGAATTTCAGCTTTCAAGTTCTGAAACTCCCAAGTTTTACATGCCATTTCTTGGATGTGGTTTGCCCCGAGGGCAAACTCAACAGCTGTGAAGTTTCAGCAGATGAACAATGTAGTTTTCAATAAACTTCATAAAGCAAATGGAAGAACTTTTAACCCATTCGTGTTGGCCCAGTTTCAGTTCTGAAGGTTCCTCTCCTCTGCTGATTGACCTAAAATAATAAATGTGATATTTGTTTCTTGACTGAACACTGGAATGGATTCTTAGAGCAGACAGACGTGCGGCATATACAGAGCTGGTATGGCTGAACATATTGCTCTGCTCTCTGTCTTCTGAAGACTGCCCACCCCCCAAAAAAGGACTGTTTCACAGCAAGGCCCAGGGGTGATACAGGGGAGTAACTATGTTCCTGTAGGGGTTTCTCCATGTCCTTATGCAGAGTCTGCAGTATCCATGGAAACCCATTGTAGAACAAGATGCCAGAATGAGGGGCAGGACCAGTTCCTCATTTGGGACTTGTCAAAGCTTGTGCTTTTCTGCTTCTGGGTTATTGTTCAATTGCCTACATGCATAAACATTGTGGATGGCTCCGGGGCTGGTGATTCTGCAGACCTGGAGAAGCTTCTTATAATTAAACTATGTAATCATGAACATCCAGTCCTGTAGGAAGAGTCTGTCCCTCGCAACGTGATGGGGAACTTCCCAGATCCCCTCACCATCTCTAGTGCCATCAGCATGTCATAAGATGAAGACAATGGCCCAGTTCAGAGTTGTGCCTCCATTTCACCCCCACCACCAAAGTTTTGTTGGGAGAGAATTTTGGATAAAGGCTTCCGGATTTGGCCCATCTCTGGCTGTCCACAAACAGCAGAATTAGTGTAAAATACAAATAAAAGTCAATCCACTTGGTGAAATACCATAAGGAATCCTGGGGTGTTTAAATGGCCACAGCAGTGTGCGTATAGCACGTGCAGTGAGGTAATGCTAGAGTATTATACTGTAATAACAATAATATTAAGAGTCCAGATCTACAGTTATTGTCTAGGGACCTATGTTGATTGACACCAGCTGAGGTTCTGGGCCATAAAGCTCATATCTGAAACCTATTGATTTGCTATCAGTCTGCAAGGAGGAGAGAGACATTGGCAGGGTTTTGTTGTGAATAATGTGTTATTGTGGATGATCATCCAGGGCTGGTGTCTGTGAACTTGATCTACTCAGCATGAGCAAAGGTGACAGAATTTTTTACTGTCAACTGTAGTTAATGGGGATTAAAGTCAATGGGGGTTTTGCCTGAGTTAGGACTGACCAGAAATTGAGCGAGGGCCGCTGGATTTGGACTTTGTGGAAACAATTATTTGTTGCATTTCCCCTTTTGTGGTGTGGATTTGCCCGGGTGGCAGGGAGTCCGGGACAATGAGCCCTCAGTCTTACAGCTACACCAACTGGGAAAGGGCTGTTGTCCCATTTTATACTGAACTCACCCGAGCTCTGCTCTAAACAGATTCATGAAGGCATTTCACATCCTTTTAAGCATCACTTTTTAACTGGTTTTTTAGCCTAAGCCTTAAAAGCTTCTTCCTCATCCAAATGCTAAGAAAGAAGTCACGTCCCTCCCTCCATCATCTCTCTATGTCCTGCCCTATTTCCCTCGTGGCTCAGATCTATGGCACACATACCGGACAGGTCGCCATAAAGTGCCTGCATCCTAGGATTCATTTACTGGAGCGGGGGTAGACAGGTTGGTGGCTGAGCAGTAAGGTTACATTTTTGGTGACCTTACAGCCTGGATCTGTTACGCCTACAGGGCATGCTGCAAAACCCATCTCTTCATCACAGGCTTTGAGGAAGGGGATGAGCTGTCTAATACATGGCACTGTATGACTTTTGGATACACTAATTTTTGTGGTGGGCACCCAGAGCACAGGACAAGAGCTAAGAGAGTGTTTGTACAGCAATCAACACAATGGGGTCCTGCTCTGTGACTGGTTCTCCTAGACGGTACCATATTGCAAATTAATAATACAACTAACTTCTTCCCACTCACTCCCTGAGTTTCTCTCTCTCTCACCCCCATTATCTCCCCTGTTGCTGCCTATTCCCTAATCTCCCTCCCCTGCTGTATCTGCCTGACCCTCTGGCTCATGAGCTGCTGCTTTCATGTGGCTTTCTTAACCCAGAGCACAACCCCTGATTGAAATGAGCCTTGCCTGATTCTGCTCACCTGGCATCAATCAATGCAGCGGCTTCCCTGGGAGAACCCAGCCACCCCTCTGGCGCTAATGGGACTCAGGGCATGCTCCGAAGGACGCCTGGCACTTGGCCAGTGCCCTCTGCGGTTGCTACTAATGACCTCGGATTTGGAAGCTGGCCTGTGTGTCTTGAGGCCTCTTGCACCTTCCACTGATCAAAGGCAAAACCGTGCCCGGTGGGGAGCCAGGAGGAGCTGCAATGAAGAGGGGAAGGGGTTCAAGCAGCAGCCCCCCAGCACATGGTTGGAGGGGGGGGGGACGACTGTACCAGCTTCAAATAGACGAATTCAGAGGAGTCTGTGGAGGGGAGGGCGATGAAGGCAGGAAGCACTGGGAGAGATTTAAAAGGTACAGGGAGGAAAGCCAGAGCCCCCCCAGCTCAGCTCATGGGACACGGGGGGGGGGGGAGGAGGGGGCAAGCTATTTCCAGCAGAGCCGTGACTAGAATGTAAAGCCTGGCCGCGCAGAGCCTGCCTACCTCTCTCTCTCATCCCACCCCAGGCTGCATTTGATTAACACAGCCAGTCTCCCTAAAGCTAGAAGGGATAATATCCCAGCCGACATTCCATTCTGCGCTCTGCCCTTCCAGGGGAGGGAGGGGACCTCTCACCAACACAGGTTTCCTTTGTGGATGGGAAACTGGCAGGTTGGAGGAGGTGCTGCAAGACGGCGCTAGCAACCTCCTTATCGGCAGCGCGCGCTGCAGGTTGGAGTCGAGGGACTGCAGCCAGCAATAGCACAGGCTCCCCGCCTCTCCCTGCTCCGGCTGCCCTCTCGCAGAGCAATTATTCAGGCCCTGTCTAAAGTGCAGTTTGACAGCGAGTCAGCGGTGACCATGGACTTGTGCTGCTAGCGGGGGTTCCACCACGGTGTGGATACCACAGGGCCCGAAAAGTGTCCATCCGGCCACAGCTTTCAGGGAGGGAAATAAGGGGTGACCCCTCACCCTCCGGGGAGCAGCATTTCTCACCCTGCCCCATTAACACCCACTCCACACTGGGTAAGGAGTCGGACACTCGTGTAAAGTGGGGCTAGAGCGTAGACGGGGCCTTGGCGACTGGCTCCCCACAAAATTCTCTCTCGGCACAAGCTGGGGCTGAAACATTTCACCAGAAATGAGAACTGGCTCCCCAGCGTCTGGCTCCGGAGGTGAATTGTGGTGTGTGCTGGGCCACGGCCAGGAAAGCGCCGGCAGAGAAAACTCCATCTCAGGCCAAAAGATGTGCAGATGAGTGTGTTTGCCTTCCCCGGCCTGTCGGGGTTTGTTGATGTTTGTGTGCACGCTGCGATTTGATGAGCTGGCACCACCCTGGCTCACCTTTCTGAGCCTGTAACCTGCATTCAGCCTATGGAGAGCCACACACTGAACACTCGGCCATTGGGAGCTAGTTGCAAACCCAGCCCCCTGCTCTGAGGCACGGGAGGGACCTTGGCAGTGTAGCCAGTGCGGTGCTGCTGCGCATATGCATTGAGGCTGCATGCAAAGGCGCCACATGGGGCAGTGCTGGGTGGAGCCCCTGCCCTGTCAACACTCCTTGTATGGCTGTGTGCAGGTGGTGGGAGCGGGCAGGACATGGCCAGGCCAGCGGCCAGGGAAGGCACAGGGCAGGACGATCATGCTAGTACATGCACGACATAAGGGCTTAAAGAGCAGAGAGCTCCTACTTGCACCTCAGCCAGGCATGTGCCTGCACCCGGTTACTCCCTGGGACAGCCTGATAGAACTGACTCCTCGTTGTGGTGTGGGTCCCATGGGAACACAGGGCTCCAGGAAGGTGCTCCCAGCTCCTCCAGCCTCAGCCCCAAAACATCACTGGGTTCTAACCACACCCCTCCCAGCACAGAGCTGCTGGTGCCATGCCCTCCTTCACAAGCACAGGACACAATTACCCCTCTCCTCGGACCGGCCGTCAGGGCTGGCTTTGCTGCTCCGGCTGCTGCGGCGAAACAAGAGGAAAGAGCTTCCTGCAGGGTCATTGGTGGGACAGGATTTGACAGGGATCTCCATGAACAAACTCCTATCGCTGGAAGGAAACAATGGCAGTGAAAACCCATTCCCTTCTTGTCTCACTGTAAGCGGGCAGAGATCTCGTTATTGCCATCAACGTGCCAGCAGGCTGGATGGAATCAGGAGCCCTGAACCAAGCCTCCCACTCACTAAACACCCAGGAAAATGGGCTGGCTTGGCATTACGCTCAAGGGGACAGAAATGAAGAGGGACTGGCTTTGTGGGAGGAAGCTGCCCTTCCAACTCTGATGCCCAAGTAATGGCCATACATACAGGTAACCAAAACAAGCTGAGGTCTGGGGGACGATGGTCCAACCAGCAGCATCTCCTAACCCAGTCTCATGCACACACTTGGCAGGGGAAACCAAGGGAGAGGCAGGCAATTCATCATCTGTTCACCAACGTGGCATCCTGGAGCCCTGCTGTTTGCAAGGGCAGCCCTAGATAGGTTTGATCCCCTTGGCTTGTGGTCCACCGGCCCTGCTTGCAACATCTCAGCCCTGCTTTTTTTGTTTCTGAAAGGAGAAATGTTGATTTCCATCATGTCAGGTGGAAAGTAGCCCCTGGGCCTGTCACTTCCAGGGCGGAAGGACTCAGTGGAAATGAGAGGATGGGAGCAGAGACAGGCTGACTGAGCAATGATCCCAGGGTGATCAATTCATGAGGCTCTTGCCTGAGGAGAGAAGAGAACAGGAAATAGGGGAAAGCAGAGAAGCAGAGAGGGTTTTCCCTGTCCAGAGGCATTTGGCTGCTGGACCTTGCTCAGACCTTGGAGATAAGATTCCCCCTGGGGCAGACAGCTCAGTGCAGATTTTGCAGTGGAACCTAAAACCAAATCCTACCATTGAGTGGCAAAGAGCAGAGCTGTGACAGTCACACCAGGAAGGGTGGCAAGAAATAGAGAGAATTTCTGACTCAAGAAGATGTAATTAACTATCCATCACCTTCCCCCTCTTCCATTTCCCTCTCACCATCCTTTTTCTCACCTGTGTACCCTTCTAACTGAAGCTTAATGGGCCTGAGTCTGCTCCTCCACTAGGTTTATATTGAAGTAGCCCTACTGCAGTCAGTGGCATTATTCCTCACTTACACGGTATGATGGAGACTCAGGTCCATTATCATCTTCCTCCCACTTCCACCTTCTTTACCATCGTCTTTGCTGGGAGTGTTGGAACAGGGCTGCCTTCAGCACATCTCTGTTTGGGGCAGCTAAGCCAGGCTCACTTCCAGAAGCCTCCCTCTGTCAGTGCATATTCCCCATCGGTGTGCACAGTGCGCTTTACAGGGAAATAACAGACCGGGCCCCTGCCCAAAGGAGCTCACAAACACGATACATGCACAAGGCATGATACAATACATGACAGTACTGACGACAAGAGGCACAGCGTGACAATATTGTCCTCAGCTGAACACACTTCCCCTGTTAGCTGAGGCTCTTTGGTAAATGATTCTCAATGATTCTCAGCCTTTTCCAAACCAGGACCCGACTCCCGTTACCTTTCCCATAGCGGGACACTTCTCCCATCTATCTGGGCTATAGCCAGGGCCCCTCTCCCATTTGGCAATAGGGGAAGAGGAAGTTGATTGCAAGCCCCGGACACCTTCTCACAACGCCCAGGTTGAAAGATTCCTTATGTTGTATTGGTGAAAAAGTTAAACAAAACAACCGGAGGGAGCTGATGCTATGATTCACAGCTCCTTTGCACTCTGGGCTTCTGGCAGAGCCAGGCGAGCAGCCAACAGGGAATCTACAGTGGGCATATGCTCTCCAAACCCTGACTAACATGCACATGGTTGAGCTCCATTAGCCAGCTTGTCTGCTGGAGTTGGGAGTGGTGGTGGTGGGTATGTGGGGGATAAATCTTATCTGTCTAACTAGGTGCTTACAAGTGTCCCATCACTGTCGAATCTGAGCTCCCAAATAGCCCTGCCTCCTTTCAAAATTGGCGGGAGAGAGCTAACATTGGTTGGAAGAATTGGAAAACACTGGCAACTCTATAACTTGTTAGGACATGAACATGTAAAGAGAGTAGAAAAGCAAGAGGGCCCAGGTGCGGCAGTTGCAGTATTGCTGGCATCCATGACTGTGGATCAGGGAGGGCTGCAAGGACTCCAGTGATCTTTCTACAGAGAGCCGTGGCAGCCACACATTCTAGACCCACTTGCTTGGGAGGTCAGGCTCTGCCCATTTGACAACTGGCAAGTCTCCCAGAGATTCCAGGCCAGTCCCTCTGCAGAGGGATGGGATGCCAGACCTTTGGTATTCAGATGGGTACAGTGCAAACCATTGAGCTAATCTGCCAGCAGCCTGATTAAATTCGTCAGGCTAAACATATGAATGATGGGTAAGTGATTGTGTGTGCATCGCCATGATGATTAGCTGAAGCCCGCCTATCTCTCCCAGTGGTGGAGGGATCAACATCCTTCAGAGACCTATCCACCTACCACATCCTTATGGCCCCTACCAAAGTAGTGTCGTAGTACCGAGGCCGCTGTGATGAGACTTTTAGTTAATACAAAGAAGCATCTTCTTGCTGGTAAAAAAGGAACTCGCTCTGCATACTGTACTGGGAATCCTTATTTTCGTTAGAAACAATCTTGCAATACACAGTACTATTTAGTTTTGTACAAGCGTTTTTATGGGAATCTGAGCATGCATCACTCAGACTCACACGCAACACAAGTAATGTAATTTTCCAACACACAACAAAGTGTTTCTCTCTTTAAAGGGGAGCACCTGCCTGCTACTGGTCCACACAATTGCAGGGGGTTTATTCCCTACATAACCCACACAGGTGAGGGTCTGCCAGTAGCTTATCGAGCTTCTTCCGGGCAGGATGGGGATGGCAGAGTGGATGGCTAGATGACAGATTCACTAGTCACTGCAAGGAAAAAGACAAAAAAGGAAAGAGACTTGGAGAGAGTCAGGAGGACTTTTTCGCATTGTAAACAAACTGTGTGGATCTCCAGGTAAGACCATCTGAGGTTTGGCTGCTTTTCTGCCTACAAACCTCAAACATAATACAGCCAAGAGAAGAGGAGCTTCCCTAGAGGAAATCACAGGAATTCTATCCTCATGGATTCCTAACAGAGCCAGGATAGAAGGAGATGCCTTAATTCTGCTCCTTAAATTCTGACCCCCATGAAAAGTGATTCTTTCCTTCTTTTTGGCCTCTCTTGCACTTAACTCCTCGGGTTGCTCTAAACAGGAGACCTGGACTGATTCCTGACTCTGCTGGTCCCATGCCATGTGGTCTTCAGCCAGTTATTTCACTTCTCTGCCTCAGCTTCCTTGTGCGTCAAATGTTTGTCTCCGCTGGTAAAGGACTTAAGGGTCTGTGCATAAAATGCACCATATCAGTATTGGCCTTATTCTATTTCTAATTTCTCTTTACATCTGTTAAATGTATGCAGTATTTACATTCTAAATATGGTTCACATCAAGCGAAATGTGAACAATACATCACAGAAGCATAAATCAATAACATAATATTGCATGCCAGGAAGCTTTACTCTCTCCCCACACACCAGGCAGAGATCAAAGTTTTATTACTTGCATACATTTCTTGAAGCAATTTGTAATCAAACTCACAGTCCGCGTAGGGGATGTCGATGAAGACCAGGACTTCTCCCAGAAACAATACTGCAATGCCCTGACTGGATCTGTCTCCCACCTGATTCAATCCAGAGTTTGCAGTCTCCAAGATGGACTTGGAAATGTTTCCTTTCCCTACCTTAACCACTCTCAAATGGTGAATTTATTATGCGTGGGCACAGGTAAATGAATGGTAGTGTGTGCACAGCTGACAGCAGAACTTTCATTCACACACACAGCATGTGATATGAAAAGACTTCATGTGTTAAAATCTTGCTCTTGCTTCTAAGAACAAGCATCTGCTTCATTAGAGAGGAAATGCAAATAGGAGGATCATTGCGGGAAATCACCCCCGCCCAAACACCCCAATCCACTGCCAGAATGCAGCAGGACATATGAGGCAGGAAGACAGATGCCTGGAGCATGCTGCTGCCTGCTGATTCTGCATTTGATCGCTGTTACAATTCCTCATGCTAAATTCCCCATCTCTGCCCATCTGATCTGGATGGCTGGAGTAGTCTGCATGAAACAAGGACCAGGGCAAACCCCTTGTGAGGTGCAAAACACACCTCAGCTGATTCTTAAACTGTTTGTTTAGAACCTTGCCCACCTTACACCCTTTGTGATTTTAGCCAGGAACTGTGTGGAAACCCCAGCCCTGGCGGAACCAGTAAGAACTGGAAATAGCATTAGAAAATGTGCTCTCACAGTAAGAGTCTGGGACATGTTGTGTATGCGCAGCCTCGGCCACACCCTTTGGTGTTTACTCGGTATTGTCTGATAAACTGTTTATTCACCTTTGGGGGCAATGAGGGACAAGAAGAGAGTCTGGGCCACATTTTGCCATTGTCATTAACTTGCTCTTTAATTTACTACTGGAAGTTCTGCTGTTCACTTTAATGGGACCTAGGACAGGCCCTATAACGTCGCTTCCCATGTACAAGTGCATTAGTTTAACTAACTGTGTGATGTTAAAGTGATTCTGTTAAACCAGTGCAGCTTTGGGAGGGGGGCCAAATACACAAGTATAAACTTGGTTCACATGGGTTTAGCTTGCACTTGTGCCTTCACTGCAAGCTAAACCAGCTTCAAACTGCCATAAGTGTGCACTCACAGAGCTGCATTGGTTTAATAAAAACACTTTAACATCGTACCTTTAATTAAACTGGTGCAGCTTCTGTGTGTGGACAATTCTTAAGTGACAGTCATTGGAAAAAGGAGCCTCTTTCCCAGCTAATACGCCCTCGGTTTAGCGTCCCTCTTAAAAAAACATGGCATTCCCAAAACAATAAACCAGGCCAATTCTTCACTGGTCCCAGCTAAGAGGGTGAAATGTGCTTTTGAGAAACACTATGTTGGAAGGAACTTCATTCCCCTTCAAGCTCCTGACTGCTGCGCTACTCTGGGAGGGGGAACATAGGGAGGTAAAACAATTCTTTAAATGTAAAATTGGAATATTTTGCATGTAGATGAAGAAGAAATGAGGGAACGGCTGATAACAAATAACAGCAATTAACAAGTAATAGATTACATTTAGATGTGTATCATCATTAATCCCAACACACTTCACATATTTGACTTGGAGACATGGGTAAGATCTCATCTACACTACTGAATGGAACGTGTTCGAGCCATGTCAGGAGACATTAACAATTTCACTGCTGTTCTTTTCAGAATCACCCGCCTAGGCTCTGATCCTGCAGGATACTAAAGCACATGTCTGACTTTAAGCAGATGAATTGTCCCAGTGACTTCAATTAAACTCACCATGACAATTCATATATTTAAAGTTAGGCACATGCTGAATCAAGGGCCCAATAGGCTTATCCTGTTTGGCTCACTATCATAGACACTGGAGATGGAAAACCTCGCTAAGGTCATCCAATCCATCCTGTCTCACACTTGGAGGCTAGATCATTCCTTATAGTCTATATACTCTGAGTCTGCAACTATACTGGCAAAATGTGGACATGGATAGTGGAAGCTGTAGCATAGACAGGACTGAGCTGTTTTTACCCCCATATCTAACCCTGCTCTGAGAAAATCTTGATTGATTTTTATAGCACCACAAAATGGGTGGATGAAAAGTAAAAACATTAGTAAAGTATTTGATAGACTGTCTCACAAAACCCTACTCTCCAAATTAATTCTAATTGTCTATTACCGTGCCACCATGATGTGGACTGAAAACTGGCAAAAGAACTGTAAACAACAGCTAATTCCATTTGTAGTACTAATTTGTCAAGTTTACGCAGTTTGCCCAGCCTACTCCCTCAAGGCACATCAAAAGCAGCATTCGAGAATGCATGCAGATATAACACTCCAACCACGGGAGGTGGCAGGTAGGATATCAGACATGGGTCTGGTTCTACTTAACATCTTCATCGATGATCTAGAAGAGGGAATAAACAGCATGCTAATGAACTTTGCAGATGAATACACATTGGGAGGAGCTGCGAAGGGTAATGAGAAGAGAGAGAAATTAGACAAAGGGACCAAGAGAGGCTTACAGATATGGACAGAAAATAACAAAGACGGAGATTCACCTTGGTAACATGCAAGCTAATACCTATGGGAAAAGTTATCCACATCAGATGCGCAGGAGGAGGCAGAAACCTGGAAGCAGGGGAGGAAGACCAAGGGTAAGACGGGACCATTAGGTACGAATTTACAGTGTGACATGGCAGCTAAAAGGGCCTGTGCAATCCAGAGTACCATATGCAGACACTGCATGATGGGGACAAGGGAAGGATAGTTTTTCTATACAACTCTGGTGCGACTGCACGTGGAATAGTGCATTTAGTTCTGGACAAATTATCAAAAAGGCGATAAGCAAGTTTAGGGAGGGAGTTTAGAGAAAAACAACAGCAGTGATCACAGTGATGAGGGAAAATGTAAGAGGTTAAATATGTACAGTTTGGCTAAGCCATGACTCGGGCCTCGATCCTACAAGCCATTCCACATGTACAGCCCATGATGCCCACGCAGAGCCCCACTGGCCTAAAGCAAGACGTAACAGATCACACATATATAGAGGGTCCTGGAGGCAGAGGGATTGCCAGAGATGGCAAAAGAGGATGTCATCAGGGCTAAGTGGTGATAGGCTGTCTCTGAGCTCTCTGGGGCAGACGCTGCCTTTATGTTGTTTGTACCATGTCTAGTACAATGGGACTGTAACAAGAATGAGATCTACCAGCCTAGGGACAAGTGTCCCAAGGGAAGTGGCAGGAGCCCTGTTCAAAATGAAACATTAGTGAATGTATTGTAGGGGCTGGCCGGCACACCAAGGAAGGCGTGGGTCACCAAATCAGGAACTGACACCTCTGACATTTATGGCCCCGATCCTGCAAGTCACAAAGCCTGGGCAGACCCCTGTGCCTGCCCAGAGGACTGTCGACTTGTGTGGCATTCTGTGCAGACAAAGGGGTAGGCCCACATTTACACTGCAGGATTGGGGCCCTATGATATTTAAATAGGGTGGGTGAAATCCTGGGCCACAGGGTGAAACTTCCATTGACTTCAGCTTGGCCAGGATTCCCCCCATATACACAATGTCCATGCAGCTACTGCAGAGCTATGGAGGCTCCATGGGGCACCTCAACTAGCAGCAATGGACCCTTTTCAACCCCTGATTCTCCCCATGTTAAATAGGCCCCATAGCACCATCGGTGACAGGAGTGTCTGGAGAATAACTTCCCCCCAGTCAGCTTTTGCCCTGGCAAGTCTGAGTTCCTTCTTGCTCTTCTTTACAAACCAAAACATCAAGCTGGCTGTGTCATTTCTGCAGCCCGGTGA
This sequence comes from Emydura macquarii macquarii, assembly GCF_026122565.2. NCBI lineage: Eukaryota > Metazoa > Chordata > Testudines > Chelidae > Emydura > Emydura macquarii. The sequence goes on from NW_027131391.1 coordinate 149,392, forward strand.
CACATTAAGAACATAAGAGTGGTCATGCCAGATCAGACCAATGGTCCATGTAGGCCAGTATCCTGTCTTCTGACAGGGACCAATGCCAGATCAGAACAGAACAGGTAACCAGCAAATGACCCCTCCATCGCCCAGTCCCAGCTTCTGGCAGACAGAGGCTAGGGATGCTTCAGAGCATGGGTTCGCATCCCTGCCCATCCTGGCTAATAGCCACTGAAGACCCTATCCTCCATGCACTTATCTAGCTCTTTTTTGAACCCCGATATAGTCTTGGCCTTCACACCATCCTGTGGCAAGGAGTTCCACAGGCCGGCTGTGCCTTGTGCAGAGAAATGCTTCCTTTTGTTCAGGCTAAAGCCGCTGCCTATTCATGTCCTGTCTTGGGTGGCTCCTGGTTCTTGCGTTGGAGCAGCAAATCACGCTGCCTTCTTTGCTCTCTCCCCCCGCCCTGGTCTCACAGCCGGCGCTCAGACCCCCCCCCCCCCCCAGCTGTCTCTTTTCCAGGCTGTGTCAAGCCCTCCTCACAGGGCAGCAGCTCTTCCACCCCCTCTTCTGGGCCTTCCCCGGTCCCCATCGGGATCTTCGGAGACGGGGCGAATTTTAATTCGGTCATTGCTCATTGCTGCCCCCCCCCCCCCCGGTGTAAAGCTGTGGCGGGGGGAGGGGCTGCCCCCTGCGCCGAAGGGGTTAATGCAGCAGTGGGCCTGACTCCAGCCGGGCTCCCGGGATTCCGCCCCCCGCCACCCCACGTGACGGCGCGGAGCGGTGTCACTTCAGCCCCGAACCCTGTAATTCGAAGAGGGAGAACAAAAGGCAGGAGCGCGAGCGCCTATAAAAGGGGCGGCGGGACCCCCCCTGCCCTATGTCTGCGCCCGGCAGCGCCCGGCTCCCTCCAGCCCCGCGCGCGCGCCTCCCGTCTGCCGCAGCCTGCGCTCGTGCCGGCGGGGAGCGGGTCCGGCATGGCTCGGGCGCCGCGCTCTGCCGCCGCCCTGCTCGCCGCCTTCCTCCTGCCCTGGCTGCTGCGGTGCCCGGCGCTGCCCGCCTCGCGGGGGTCCCGCCGACACAAGAGCCTGGTGAGTGCAGTCCGGGGGGGCGGGGAGCCTCTCTCCCGGGCCAGCCCCGCTTGCAGGCTGGTCTTCCCGACCCCTGCCCCTGCGCCTGGGTCGCACTCACATCTCTCGCCTTCCTGCACCGCGCACGCCGCCCTTCTCCCCCCTCTCGCCTGCGGGGGTGGATGGGTGGATGGAGCGGAGCGGAGCGGACGGGCGGACAGATGGCCAGGGCTCCCGCTGGGGCGGACCGTGGGCCGGTTTGCAGCGCGATCACACGCCGCTGTACAAAGGCGCGTTGCTTCCCCAAGTGACTGGAGCTGCTGCTTAGTTTAACCCCTCGGCTTGTTTACACGCCTGCCGGCTCGGGGGGGATCCCGCGCCCTCCTGGAGCTGGAGTCAGACCGTAACTGGGAGCATGTCACCGTCCCCCCCGGGCCGCTTGTGTTTGCTTTGCTCCCGGTGTCCCTCTGTCCCCCCGGCAGATGTCCATGTTCTTTATAAACCCGTACAGCACTGCCTTGTGTGCAGGCACTTCTCGGTAGGAATCGGCAGTTGCTGCCCATGGGGGCATTTCCTTAGCAAACCCCTCCCTGCCCCGGCTCCAAACAAGAACTTGGAAACTTTGTGTTGGGGTTTTTTTTTCTGCTTGGGAAACAAACCCGCCTCTCTCTCTCTCTCTCTCTCCCCTCCCCCCTCTTCTGCCCCCCCTCTCCCAGTGAAGCACCAGTTGTCCCCCAGCAGCAGATGCATCTTTGTTGTCGAGCTGGCCGGTTTCTCTAGTGTCAGCTGCCTTCTGCTTTGTTGCAGGGCAGTACAATCTGCGGGCTGGCTTTCTGCATGCCAGGGTGTATTTTTAAAATGTGCACTCTTGGGGGGGGAGATTACTGTAATTACTGTTTACAAAATGAAGAGGGATCCTTCCCCTCTTCTCTTTAAAGGGACAGCGGCATTCATCGCCTGCTACTAATGCATCCCTCACGCTGCGATGGCAGTTCCAGATGAAAGCGAGAAATGCTGAGGGGATTCAAGACTAAATAGATGAATAAAACGTGCAGGCAGGGGGGAAGCAGCAGGACTCTCCCTCCCGGACATGCCTGCCAACTTCTAGCACCTGGGATGGGACTAGTAGCTATCGGAGGTGCTGACGCCGGGGTGGGAGAGACGTTTGGGGGACTGGAGAGTGCTGTCTGCGCTGGTGTAATCGGGTTATTATCTGCATGTGCTTTTCTGCTGCACAAACTGACGAGAGAGCAATGCCCGGTAGCACCGCTGGGGATTAGTGCAGGTTCTGTGGATGGTTTTATTATCAAGCTCTGTCATCTGAGAAGTTTATAACTTGGCTGTTAAATCTGCTGTGGGCTGGAGCTTGGCTTAAACGTTCTTGGCCTACGAAACGCTTTTATTATTCAAAACAAAATGTCATTGAACTCATCCCAGCTGTGCTTCCATGGAAAGTAAGGCAGAGCACATGCTGAATGGAGAGGGATTTCTTTGCACATCCCCAGCTATGTTACAGCTTCACTCCCTCCACCCCTACATTTAGCAACTGGTTGATCTGTAGCTCTGCCAATAAACCAGTGAGTAATTCACAAATCTGGAGCCCCCCCTTCTTCCTGCAGAGACACGAACTGGCATGGGAGGAAGGGGGACAGGGGGAGAGGTCTTAAGCCACCCCATGCTGTCGCTACATAAAGAAACTCCAGGAATCACCATTCTTGAATGGACCAACAGTGCATCTTATCTGGGTCCTGTGGCCAACAGGGGCAGGCACATGCTGGATGCTTTGTAGGAAGGCAATGCCAGCCTATAGTGTCCTGTGTAAATTAAGGTCCCCATATAACTCTGCCCAGCTGAGACTAGTGTCCCCACCCGCACACACTCCTTTATACCCAGGACCCTCACTCGCTGCTGTCAAGGGACCAGAGTGCAAAGATTGCTGAGGCTCATACAAACTAGCCAGCGCTGTAAGGAGAAGGGAGGAAAAGAGAGCTGGGGCATTGTGTTGGTAAAACAGAAACCCCATACCAAATCAGACCAATGGTCCATCTTGTTCAGTGTCCCGTACCAGATGCTTCAGAGGATGGTATACCATTCCCCTAAGGGAGTGAGTGCAGTCCCCTGGCCATGAGGAAAGCTTCTCCATAGCCCTAGGCAGTCAGCTGTTAGTTTATATGATTCTGAATCATGACTGCTAACTACCCTGCTATAGCAAGAGTGACTGGATGATATCCATATTATTCCTAACCGATGTCTGACTCTACACCTTTTCAGCCTCCTAATAAGCATTTGGTTCAAGAGCTTCTTATGGCAGAGAGTTCCACTGGTTGCGTTAATGGTGTATCATGCAAAAATGAATTTCTTTTCATCAGTTTCTAAAGGGACACAGGCAATTTGGTTTTTTTAATCATCTGATATTTAAAAAAAAAAAAAAATTCTGATGGAGCGCCCTCACAGTAGCCAATAGTGTGCCCTTTCCACAAGGGATTTTCTGATCTGCTAATGTCTATAAGGATCTTTCCAGCAAGTGAGAAACTACCGATGCAATGCAAACAGTTAAACTAATTGTACAGGAGGTGCTCTCAAATATACCAAATTAAAAAGCTAAAATAATAGACACTTCTTTCCCCCACTAACATCTTTCAGTCATCCTAGGTGTTACTTGTAACCAGTCGGTCCAGAATTTCAGAGAACTCTGATTTTTCAAGTTGGTGTCCATTTAAATTTAATTGGATGCCTGCTTATTCTTGTATTAAAGCAAGGTTGCCTGGGATTTATGGATTGACCTTCTCTAGTCCATTCTTTATTATATACCTCTGCCATGTCAACTCAGATTCATTTCCTCTGAAACGAAATAGTCCTAATATTTGTAGCCTTGCCCCACATGGAAATCTGTCCATGCCTCTGCTCATCGTGACTGTTCTTTTCTTGGCCCTTTTGCTCGCTGTGGCTGGATGGGAAGGGAGCAGGGAAACTGAGCAGGCAGGAGATGCTGCAGGCAGCTGGGGGGTCAGTGAACAGCACTCTTACTGGAGTTCTCAGGTATTTAGTAGAGGTCAGTGGAGTTGTTAGTGGAGCTGTCAGCTGATTGGTGGTGAACCTGAGCCTCTTGGTCGGAGGCCTGATGAGTTGGCATAGTTAACATTGACCTGAGAACCTCTCTAGATGGGGGGGGAAAAATCCCTTCATTGCACCCAGACAATGTTAAACATACTGTAATATGGAGCGAGGGGGTGCTAGATTTCTTCCTGACCTCAGCAGGTCAGCTTCAGTCCTGAAGCATGAGGTTTGATAGCTGTTGATACACCAACGCTTAGCGTTAGGGTGCTCAAGGGCTAAGGCTTGTTACAAGGTAAAACTGAGTGGCAGAAACTAAGAGATCCTGGAGCTCTCAGAGCTCTGGTCAAGAGAGTTCAGCTGTTATGTTAGCACCCGAGGAAACTGAGAAATAGAGCAAAAGCCAAACTATCTGCAGCGGCTCTTGTGAAACCCCCAGAACTAAGATCACTAATTCTCAGGGCAGGGCACACCCAGACCAAATGGAGCACCTGGAGATGGCCTGGCTCAGGCCCCCTCTGAGAATTAACGTCAATGCATTTCACTGAGAAACTAGCCATGGGGAAACTTGGTGGCCTCATGCCTAGTTGACTGGTGTAATCCAGTCATATGTCATTTCCTGGAACTCTCTCCTCTCCAGATCCAGCAATCCTACCTGGAATGTACTGTGCTTTCTTACAGATGCATGGCATGCAGCTCTCTGGGCCAGGAGCAGAGGGGGTGACGTTAGGAGGAATAGCTTGGCCCAGGCAGGCTCCTTCCTCCCCACACAGACAAAGTTTATACAAAGAGGTTGAAATATGCTGTTTGTTTTCACTCTTTAAATATTGAAATGAGTGTTCAGGATAATTTAGACATGTTTATCCTCCCCTTCAGCAAGGAATCAAGAGCACATGTAAACATTTACTCTCCTGTTGGTGTAGGCTTTGGTAGTGTCCACCTTCTCCCTCACACACACACACACACACACACACACACACACACACACACACCCCCCCCTAGCAAACTCTAGTTCTTGAAGGCTTTGTGTTAGCACCTAGGCTCTAGCAGAGTGGACAGGAGGGGAGGGCCTGGGGGTGTCAGAAGAGAAAGAAGGAGTACAAGCAAATGAGTGTTTCCAGGTGCTGTGCCCCATGCTCCGAATCACATCTGCTGTTATACCGGGAAGGATAAAAATTACAGCAAAGGCCATCAAGCCTCATGCTTCTGGGCATGACCATGTTGTCAGCTGGGGTCAAAAGAAATCCCTTACCATCCTCTGCCCTCATCTCCCTGTAATTGAAGTGGCGTAAGGAGAGTGGCTGGTTTCCTTTGACAATGCTGGCAGGAAGGGAGGACTCCCCGAACGCTCAGAGCTGTGGGGCTGATGAGCAACAAAGAACGGTATTCAAATCTGATGGGCTTATTCTAGCCTCATTGGCCTATGCTCTGAACTAGACTGGAAACGTCACAAGAACAAGCTCTCTCTTGAGGTTCAGGTTCTATCCCACTCTAGCCTGCGCAGTGAGAATGGTTGGGCTCGTGACTTCTGGGTATTTGGGCTGTGGGTGTGGCTTAAACCAGGAAGCAGAAGGCACATGGAAATGAAAGAGTCACCTGCGCATTTCCAAACTTCAGAAAAGCTTCAGTTTGAGTTTGGCTCACATTTAGAGAGAAGACTGAGGCCAAAGGCATTCAAGTGCTGCAGACACCCCTAGCTGCTTAGGCTACTGAGGAACAGATGGGACAGGTGGTGTCTAGGGAGGACAAATGGTGGATTCCCTGGAGAACCCATCAAAGGGCTTTGCTCTGTCGAGAATAAATGAGAGAATAATCAGACTTGGATAGAGCCTGTGGAGTTCTCAGGCTGTTGCTGTGTGCAGAGGTCCCAGGGCTTGTTTATTACTTGCGTTTCCAGCCTGCACTCTGACGCACCACCTTTGTGGGTGTGTGTGCAGACGTCCGATTGTTAATCAGCTCAGCGGTATGACATACCTGCTGTGCTCCATGGTGTGTCCATGCTGAAAAGGCCATGCAAGGGTGAAATAGAGGCGTGTGTCTTTCAGGAAGACATTCTGCAATCACTGTAGATTTATAGAAATCTTGAGCCCTCACAGTTGCAGCTCGCTTCATTCCATCCTCTCAGTAGCCTGAGGATCTCCACATGTGGACCAGGGAGTCTGCACATGCTCAAAGGTCAGAAGTCCTTGCCCCAAGTGGGTTCTGCCCTGTAAGTAGGGGGATCCTGGTCCCTGGCCTGGGCAGGCATATCCTCCCCATAGATCAGGGGTGCTGGTCCTTGGCCCAACTGGTGTTTTACCCCCATAGGTTGGGGGGTGTCAGTCCTTGGCTCAGGCTGACACATGCCTCTCATAAGTGGGAGGGTCCCTGCACATGTGGCCCCATAGGTCAGTGGGTCCCAGTCACTGGCATGTGCTGACAGCTGAGGCACATTTTAGCTTTGACCTGACAACACACACACAAAATAACCCTGCTGTGACTGGACTGTGCTAAATCCCAGAGAGGATTCCTTAGTTTCAAGGGGATTCCTGTTTAATCAGACTTGGGGATCTTGAGATCTTTGGCTAGCCAGACCTCCTGGGGTTTATCTCCTTGTACCTTGTGCCTCTGGTAGTCATGAGGCTTTCGCTGCATTGCCTGCTCAGGAAAAGTGCCATTGACGGACCACAGCCTTAAACTATCATGTAACAAAAAACGGCTGCTAATGAAAATAACCCCAAAGTGTTTATTAATTCACCCCCCCTCTTTGCATCAGCTCGGGCCCTCGCACTGGCTCTTTGGGCATAAACATTTGCAGTTCTCAGTGTTTCATGTTCCTTCTTGCTTAGGAAAAATAAACATTTTCTTTCTTTGTTGCCAACAACAACCACCACCAAATAAACCGGAAACAGAGTCTGGTCCCAGGGAGATTGCACTTGATGATTCCAAAGGAAAAGAATGGCAGGAGAGGAGCCTTGGTCTGTGTGTACAAGGAGCTCAGTTCCCACATCTTCTGCTTTAGCCCACCTGACTTCAAATTCCTGATGGCTTTCTCGTCATGCTGCTCAGAATTCAGCCCAGCATACCAGAGAGCACGGACTGGTCCTGTGACGGGAGCACTCTGTCTGTGTATGTGCAAATAGTTAATAGATTCAGTGCCTGAAGATGGCACTTGGGAATATGCATAATTCCGTGTTTTGTAAGATCAATAAAACATCTTGTGCTTGCTTCCTTTGTACAGCTCTTTACATCAGCTCTGAACATCTGGCCGCAGAGATAGCAGAGTGCCATGCACAGAAAACTAGCAGGGGCTGGACTACATCACGCCATAATGGTCCCTTCCAGCCATGAAATGACTAATCCCCTAGTAGCATTAGCACCTCAGAGCGTGGATTCTGGTCCATCGCCTAGTGTCTGAGATGTCCTGATTCAGTGTGGAACTGTCTCTCTCTCTCTGAGGAAGCAGAACTTTACTGCTAAACCGCAACGCTAGCAGCACTTTGGCATCCAAACCTGCTCTGGGTTAAAGGAGAGGCTTGATGTACACAGGGGAAAGGTGATCTATGCTACCAAATAAGAGCATTCTTCTTTTGAATCAAGGCCGGTGCTGCCACACCTCTCTGGGAGCAAGGGGTGCAGACCTCCCCCCACCCCAAAGAATGAGGAGGAGGCTCCTGTCCTGGAGAACCACAGAGACAAGAACCTGGGCACAGATGGCAGCAACTTCTTACCCAACGGCATTGGAAATAGCTTTACTGGCGAGTGATGTAAAGAGAAGGGGATCTTTCCCTTCCCCTGCAGGTGGAGCTGAGAGAGGGAGGAGGGAGTGATCAGAAGTACAGGGCCCTGGGGTGCAGACTGTTTGTTTGATAGGATGATGTCTCTGCCGGTGAAGGTTCACCCCGCGAGTGGTCAGAGTATCCGTATGATCGGTCAAGGCAGCCGCAAACACTGTGACAGCACAGACCTCTTGGAACAAGAGAAATGGGCGGGATGGGAACGAGAATGCCTCTGCTCCGACAGCGAAAGGAGTGGCAGGAAAGGCCTGGGGCGCTTTAATGGTTTCCAGGGCAATGTCACAGGAAGCTCTCGGAGAGCGGCTATGGTTCTGATTCCCAAGTTCCAAAGTGCCTCTCCATTTTAGGAGAACAGGTGGTCTGGGCCTTTGGGAAGGGATCAGTGAACTGCAATGCTCTTGTGGCCACTGGCAGCTGAGCAGCATCTGTGCCATGAAGCCTGTCAGAAGAGGAGTGAAATGATCGAGGGAGCTGCTTTGAACTGCTCATCCCTGAGCACTGAGCTCTCGGTGCTCCACATAGGTACTTACGAGCAGCATGACACGAAGGGACTGGAAAAGGGCAAATACAGTCACAGTACCTAGCGATGAAAAGGGGAATATGGACAACCCAGGGAAATATAGACCAATCAGCTTAATGTAGGTCCTCAGACAGATAATGGAGCAAATACTTAAACAATCTATTTGTAACTACCTTGAAGAAAATGATGTGATAAGTAACAGTCAGCAGGGATTTGTCAAGAACAAACCATGTTAAACCAGCCTAAAATTCATCTTTGAGAGGGTACCAAGATACAGTGGAAGCCGCAGATGTGATCTATTTCAACTTTAGTAAGGCTTTTGATACTATCTCACGTGACCATCTCATAAACAAACTAAAGAAGTATAGCTTAGAATCTACTATAAGATGGGTGCACAGAAAGGCATATCGAGTGGAACCCTGCAGAGATCTGTCCTGGGTCTGATTCTATATCTTCCTAAATGATTTGGTTAATGGAAGAGAGAGTACACCTATAAAGTTTGCAGACGATATCAAGCTGGGGGCGGTTGCAAGCCCTTTGGAGGACAGGATTCAAATTCAAAATTTTGACAATTGGAGAAATGGTCTGAAATAAATAGGATGACATTCAACAAGGACAAATGCAAAGTACTACACTTAGGAAGGAATAATTAACTGCAATATGGGAAATGCCTGTCTAGGAAGGAGAGAGAAGGTGGGTGAGGTAATATCTTTCATTGGACCAACTTTTTTTTGGTGAGAGAGACAAGTATTCGAGCTTATACCGAATGAGCTCTTCTTCAGGTCTGGGAAACGTATTCCAAGTGTCACCACTAAATACAAGATGGAACAGATTGCTTAGCATAAGTAGTTAACACATCTTTCAAGGGACCATTCAAGGTGAAGCAGCCTATTAACATCCCTCTAGTCATAGGGAGGAAAAGAGGGAGGGGAAGCAGATGGGATTGGAGGGTTGCTAATAGGATACAGATTGTTGTAATAAGCCAGGGGCAGCCAGCCGCATGCGGCTCTTTTACAGTTAGTGTGGCTTGGGGTATCCCCTATGCCCCCTTCCCCATTCTCCACCTACCAGAATGGGGTGGAGAGCTCGGAGTTTCTGCTCTGCAGCAGGGTGGTGGGGCTAGAGGATTCTGCCCAGCAGGAAGGAAGGTCTTGGGGGGACAGTAAGTTTGGCCACCCCTGCAATAAGCCATAAATCCAGTGTCTTTGTTTGGTCCATGATCTTTAGTGTCTAGCAAAGTTATGAATTCAAGCTCCCAGGTTCATCTTCTGGAAGTGTGGGGCAGGTTCCCTTTGAGGATGAGGACTGAGAGGTCAGATACAGAGTGATCACTTTGTGAGAAGTGTTCACACACAGTTGATGGGGTGTTTTTGTCTTATCTTTTTCCTGTGGGAGTTCAGTTGAGAGTGTAGTGATTGTCTGGTTTCACCCACAAAATTGCTATTGGGACATTTAGTGCCCTGGATGAGGTACACCACCACATGGTGTGATAGGCATGTGTAGGACCCATGGATCTTGACAAGTGTGTTACAGGGGGTGTTGATCATTGTAGCAGTGGAGATATGTGTAGCTCGAAAGCTTCTCTCTTTTACCAACAGAAGTCAGTTCAATAAAAGATATCACCTCACCCGCTTTGTCTCTCTAATATACCACAACAACACTGCCTAAGAAGGAGTACTGGAGAAAAGGATCTGGGACTATAGTGGATCACAAACTAAATAAGAGTCAACAATGTAATACTGTTGGAAAAAAAGCGAACATCATTCTGAGATGTATTAGCAGAAGTGTTGTAAGCAAGACACAAGAAGTGATTCTTCTATTGTACTCAGCGCCGAGAAGGCCTCAGCTGGAATATTGTGCTCACTTCTGGACACCACACTTTGGGGAAGATGAGGAAAAAGTGGAGCAAGTCCAGAGGAGAACAACAAAATGATTAATGGTCTAGAAAACATGACCTGTGAAGAAAGGTTGAAAACTGTGTTTGGTCTGGAGAAGAAAAGACTGAAGGGGGCATAATAGTCTTTTAAGTACATAAAAGGTTGGTATCAAGAAGAGGGTGATGCATTGTTCTTCTTAACCACCGAGGACAAGATAAGAAGTAATGGGCTTAGATTGCAGCAAGGGAGAATTAGGTTAGACATTAAGGAAAAACTCTCAGGGCAGCTAAGCACTGGTGGAACAAATTACCTGAGGAGGTTGAGGGATCTCCATCATTGGAAGTTTTAAAGAATAGGTTAGATGGACACCTATCAGGGATGGTCTAGATCAGTGGTTCTCAACTTATTTAGCACTGTTGGCCACATATGCAGCTCTGTGTTACGTGGGCTGCATCCACACAATATATATTCTACCTGTATGGTCCTGAGGATGTCATGTGGGCCACAACTGTGTGCTGATTGGGCTGTAAGTGGCCCACAGGCCATGGGTTGAGAACCACTGTCTAGATAATACTTAGTCCTGCCTCAGTGCAGGGGACTGGACAAGATGACCTATTGAGGTCCCTTCCAGTCCTACATTTCTGTGATTGTCTGGGACAAGACACTGGGCATGCTCCCCAATGTCAGGAAGCGAATCCATGTCGCAAAGGCCAGGAGAGCTCTCAGGTTCCTTAGAGGAGGGTGAGTCACTTTTTCACCTAGAATGTAGGATCCCAGATGTAATGGAGAGGAGAGGGAGAAACCAACCGAGTCTGTTCCCCTGCAGAGCAGGATAGAGCCCAGCACTAGGGGTGTATCCAATATTAAACTGATCTAAGCCAGGATTGCAGCATAGTTAGTTCCTCCCAGCTGGCTGGGAACAAGGCTGCTAGTATGTTTATTATCTGTATTGTGCTGGCACCTGGGAGCCTCTGTTATGGCCCAGGACTCCATTGTGCTAGGCGCTGTATGAACCCAGAACAAAACAATGGACCTGCCCAGTGAGCTCACAGTCTAAGCAGAAGACCAGAGACACCTGGTGGAGACAGACAGGCCGGCGGGGGAGCACAAGGAAACCATGAGAGGGTGTTGGTCAGCAGGACGGACAGTGGACTCTGCACACCAGCAGCCTCATTGTTGTCAAGTTTTCTGCTGACAGAAAATGTCCTGCTTTCCTGCTGCGCCTGGGTCTCTGTGGCTGGGCTGCCCTGTTTGCAGCCTCCTCCCAGACAGGGCCTTTGGCTTTCTGTGCAGAATGCCGTGAGCTCCATGGACCTGGGAGCCAGCTCCGGGACAATGGCCCTGCCCCTGACTGGAGAAGTTAAAGGTCCATCTTATCTCCCCAATGTGGACGGGACACTGCCTGGGGAGCCTGGCTGCTCTCTGTGGCCTCAGCAGCCTGAAGTGAGGTCTGCCAAGTTCTGAGAAGTGCCAGTGTGCATGTGGCCATGCGGGGCCTGCAAAGCCTGGGAAAAGGGAGCAGGCAATCCGTTCCTTGCGGCGGTGTCTGCGCTCCCTGGGATCAGACCTCGCCCTCTCTCATTCCAGGCTGGAGTTTCACAGTCAGCTGCCTGGTGGGAATCTGTTCGTTTTTCAGAGGTGACCCTGCCAGTGTCCCCAGGGCTTTTGCCAGTGGAGATATAGTTGAACAGTCACCCAACCTCCATACTGTGACTCCTTTGCCTCTTTTCTTTGGCTGGGAGACACCAGTTTGTAAACCCCAGATAATGAATAGCCCCTTCCGAGCGGGCTATTGTCTGTGCTCCATGTGATGGCTTGGAAAATCCTATAAAGGCCCATGAGAATTAGCTGTGTAAATCCTCCCTCCATGTCCTGAGCAGGACAGACTCCTAAGACCACCCTACAGTGAGAAGCAACCTACCCCGTGGGAAGTCAGTGGGACCATGAGTCAGGTCCCTCTGCGAGCAGCCCCCCGGCGGAAACGTGATACTTGCTATCAGGGATTGCTTGGGATGCAAGGAACTCCCTTCACCAGCCTGTGCTAATTTCCATGGCCCCAGGCCCCACCTTCTCAGGTTCCAGGAGCAGCTTTTTGCTCTTCAGCTGTGATGGCTTCTCTTTCCTTTTGGCCCATTGGAATTTTATCTCCCCTGTAGATCGGGGAGGGGGAGGGAAGCCACTGACACTGCTAAGTAGTTAATGCTTTTCTTAGCGAAAGCAAACCTGCCAAGGGAGGCTTTAGCAGCAGCATTCCAGCCACAGTGCTCACTCCTAATGGCACTGCAGGTCAGGAGGAGTGATCAGGCTTTACAGACATGGCAACTCAATATCAACAGCCAGGACTTCCTCCCTGCCCCAGCTCCCCTGCGCAAAGCAAGCCCGGAGCCCCACGCTGCATGGCACGTGATTGCAGTGCAGTAAGGGATGGAATCCAACATCAACAAGCAAGGCATGTTGTCTGAGCCACTTCTCCCCACTGTGGAGGCTCAAGGACAGGGATGTGTCTCAGGAAACCGAGTGACTAGGCCCATGGAGATGTGTCCAGCCAAGTAGGTTTAAATCTCTGGCTAGAAAAGTCTCCTTGGCAAGTGGTGTCAGTCTGTCAGCCAGCCCCTCGGAAGCTTTGCCTGTCTGGGTGTGTCTACATCAGCGGTTTCCAGGGAATTTCCTAGGATTGTGCTAGCGCTCAGGCAGCTCCAGCGGTGGCACTAGTGATGGGAGGGTTAGGGACAGATTGGCTGTTGCCCTGAAGTCTGTTTGCACCCTCTGTGCCGGTGCATTGGGTATCAACCTGCCCAACACAAGGGGCCCACATACCATGTGCAGAGTCAACCCTGTCAACTCCGTGCTGCTCTCCTGGCATCCCTCCCTCAGCGGTGAAGGGCGCTCTGAGGCGTGGCAGAGATGCACAGGAGACATGCTGGGACGGGGGCAGAGCAGGGGCATGGCTGGGGGCGGGCCCAGAGATTCAGTGGCTCTGTGTAGCTGCAGTGGCCCATTGCAACAGGGGCACAAGTTAGCCGAACTAGCCCTGAAATAGGCGAGGCACAACCCCCTCCCCTCTGTCCCTGGGCCAGCACCAAAGTGCATCTGGCCCATAGTGTAGACAGGGCACAAATGTTTCTATCACCACACGGCTCAGGGCAGGATGATCCTTTGCCCAGCCTCCACCAGCACTTGCACCAGAGGAGCTAACACTGAGAGACCCACCAGCAATGCCTGGGCAGACCAGGGGGGAGGGTCCTGATACTTCTAAGGTAAAAAACAAGCAGGAGGGAAAATTTCCTCCCAGGCCTTCTCTGTACACAAGCCCAATTGGATAAAACTCCGTTGCGGGTTCTCTTGAATCTAACCCACCCAGGACTGCACATGCACAACGCTGCCAACTGGCCTGAAGTCACGAGGGACCTGAGGCCAGAGCCCACTCCCCACCCACCACAGGGCTCATCTCTGTTGTGCCGCATCCACTGACTCCCCCTTTGCACCAGTCCTGGGCCCCTCCTGGGCCTGCGGAATGCAGCCCCCTCCACCTCTACCAGGCGGCGCAGGGCCTGCCCCGGCGGTGAGCACCCTTGTCTGCACAGTGCCTGACAAGGAGAGAGCCCCGTCAGTCTGGGATTGCCCTGGAGCTGTCTCAGGTGCAGGTAAACAGAGCAGCCCCGCTGATCTACAGACAGGTTTCCCGAGTGTGGGATGCCGGCCAGGACACCAGGCTGATCGACTGCTCTCGTTAAAAGTGCCGCTGAGTCCTCAGCATGCCTCTAGCTGAGCAGCGCAGTGATACGTTGAAGGCTGGGCTTGTTCCCAGCCTTGCAGTAGAAAAGTCTGGGTCCCTCTTCTTGTCCGGCTCTGCTCTGGTGAACGGCTGGTAGAGAAGTGCCAAGGGGACAGCTCCACGCAGGACAGGATGTACCGGCATCCCCCCATCCTCCGTCTAAAAGCGCTAGTTGTTCTTCATGGCCTGGGCCTTGTCCAGCAGCTGCCATGTCTCCTCCCGGAGAGGGCGGATGGGCGATTGCTAGGGCGCGCAAAGCGCCTTGGGATGTCAGATTGATTAGCTCATGATGAGGACTGGATCTGGCTTCTCAAACAAGGACAGCAGGAGGTGATAGCTACTGAGCCAGACGAGCGTCTGGCTGGCTGGGAAGGGGCAGGATGGGACAGTGGAGCAATGCTAGAAATAAGAGGGCGAGACTACCATGTGCCTGTGTGTGACCTGCCAAGTTCCTGTGTCAGTCCCGGCAGCCCGTCCGGAGGGCCCAGTGCTGTGATATAGATGTTAGCCATGATAGCGGAATTAATGCCAAGGGCTTCACACTTCATTACCACCCACATGAATGGAACTATTGTGCTGGAACCGAGAGATGGCAATTTGGGGGATTAAACTGCCGTTCCATCCATAGGAAACCAGCCGCGCCAAGCTGACCTTAAGGTCCCCTGACTGGGTGATGCAGAGAGGCTGGCCTGTCTGCTGGCACCTGAGAAACGGGGCTGCGCGAGTCTGTCGGCAGAGCGAGGTCCATCAAACAGTCACAGGCAGCAATAGAACTAAAGAAAACAAATGGGCAGGGCAGGGCAGAGCCTGGAGGTGCCAATGACCCTGATTTCTTCAGGATAAAGGGAGCGTCCCTCACTTCAGCATCTTGTCCTGTCTGTCTGTCTCGTCCCTCACGTCAGGTTAGAAGTATTCCCCTTATCTGGTAATTACCGCTGCAGAGGAGACTCCAGGTTAGCAGCAGTGAAGGAGTTTGCTGTGGTCTTTGTATCAAGCAATTAGACAAAATTGTCCCAGGTCATGGGGCCCTCAGAACCCATTCTCCTCCGGGGGTGACCCATTTGGGAGGGATTATGGTTTTCCTTCTTTCTAACATCCTTCTGGTAGACATTTCTTTGGCTGTAGGAGCAGGCAAACATCCCTCAGGACGTTGATGATAAACTCAGCAAACAAACACTACCCTGTTCTGCTGATCTAATTATTTATACCATGCTCATCACCATGGTACCTGAACATCTAAATGCCAGTTTATTCTGACATTATAATATGTCAGCTATGTTACAGGGTAATAATAATAAAATCGGTAGCTCTTATGTAGCGCTTTTCATCCGTAGATCCCAAAGAAAGGAGGTGTTATCCTCTCCATTTTACAGATGAGGATACCGAAGTACAGGAAGATGAAGGAACTAAGCCCAAGGTTACCTATCAGGCTGGTAGCAGAACCCAGGCCCTAGTCCAGTGTTCTAGCCACTATCTACTGGAGCTATGTTCACTATAACATATTAGCCATTGCCTAGGGCTGCCAGGAACAAAGCAGACCGTGCAGGAACTGTAAGAGAAGGGCAGTGTAATAGCCTGAGCATAGGGCTGGGAGGCAGGAATCCCCACCTTCTACACTGACTCCTGCTGCCACCTCACTTAGACCAACATTTTCAAATGTGGATGCCTAGAATTAGGTAATTGAATCCACATTTGGGCACCTGATTTTTCCAAAGGGGCTGAACGTCAGACAGCTCCCAGTGGCTTCACTATGGATCTGGGTGCTTACCTTTAGGTACCCACGTCTAAAAATGCTGGTGTTAACCTCTCTGCACCCCAGCTGTAAAACCTCCTGTAAAATGGAGACTTGAACATAAGAACGGCCACACTGGCTCAGACCAATGGTCCATCTAGCCCAGTGTCCTGTCTGCCGACAGTGGCCAATGCCAGGTGTTTCCGAGGGAATCGAGTGATCCATCTCCTATCATCCACTCCCAGCTTCTGGCAGTCAGAGGCTAGGGACCTAGAGTGTGCAGTTGCATGCCTGACCATGTTGGCTAATAGTCATAGCTAGACCTATCCTCCAGGAACTTATCTGATTCTTTTTTGAACCCTGTTATCGTTTTAGCCTTCACAACATCCCCTGGCCTTGAGTTACACAGGCTGACCGTGCGTTGTGTGCAGAAATATTTCCTTTTGTTTGTTTTAAACCTGCTGCCTATTCATTTCATTAGGTGACCCTGGGTTCTTGCATTATGTGAAGGGGTAAATAACACTCCCTTATTCACTTTCTCCACACCAGTCATGATTTTGTAGATCTCGATCAGATTCCCTCTCAATTGTCTCTTTTTCCAGCTGAAAAGTCCTAGTCTTTTTAATCTCTCCTCACTGTAGTACTGATTTAGTTCTCTGGGGAGATGGCTGGGTTAATTAGTGGTAAAAGCTGTAAAACGCTGCTGATGGAAAGCTCCACATAAAATGGTAAGTATCATCATCATCACTACACATTTATGGACCACACAGGAATGGTTCATGGCCTTTTCCTTGCCAGGACCCACCATGCTCCTGGCGTGCCCCTTCCATCTAGTTGGGACCCCCTGCTTCTCCCATTTAGCATTATGGGATGTGCAGGGTGGACCCCAGGGGGATGAGAACTCTTGCCATAGGACACAGATAGGGGCACTTCATTAAAGTTGCCAGGATGACGGCTCACACAGCTAATCTCATCATGCACTGAGCAGAGGCGCCAGGAGTCATGTTCTGCAGATAGAGCCACATGCTAGGAACAATGGAAAATGATGAAGGGGGAACAAGGGGATGGGAGAGGCCAGTGTGGGCCCCTGCTTGCCCTCTGAATTCATGGGTCCTGCTGCCCAGCCTCCTGCTTTCCACTGGCAAATTTCCGCACCCCCCAGCACAGCATCCTGACTCGAGATGCTTGTGTCCCCAGTGCAAGGGCGAGTGGGGTGCATAATTAAACCATTTCCTGAGCACTGTGTGCGTGGGGTTAATGACAAATGAGCAGCCCACTGGGAAAAGGACGCGAATGGGGGAATTTACTGCCTAGCAATTCCCTTCTTTTCCTGAGGGTCTGGTTCCTGCTCACAGCTTGTCCCAAGCATTTCCTGCTGACCAGCTGCCAAGGGAACACAGACCATAAGCACTAGTAGCCCAGGGGCTGCTGTGGCTTACCTGGCATTGCAGCTGGTGCACCCCATCCTGGAAAGCAGCAGGGCCCAGTGGAGGGAAAGCACCAAGGCTGGGCTGGGTTTGCTGCACAGCGTGGAGGGAGAAGTAATGGGACTCTTCACCTGCAAAAGAGCGAGCGTGTTAGGGAGGGGCCGGTGCAATGGCCTGGAATCAGCTGGAAGGCATTGCTGCAGGGTTTCTGGGGCATGGGCAAGAGGACGGGTTTGTGTCGCTCGATCCCCTGCTTTCTCCTGCCAGCTGCGGAAGTCACAGCCCTGTTTGTCTTTTGCCTAGGATGGGGCTCAGAAACACCACGCCTGGAAGGAGCAGAGCCCCTGGATTTCCTCCCCGGTTAATACCAGGGGGACTGGAGTCCCAATCAAGGGCTTCTCCAGGGGCACAGAGGGGCTGGCAGCAAGCTGGAACCCACCCCGCTGCGGCGTGCCAGATCTACCAGAGGGCCAGAATAGGCGGAACCGGCAGAAGCGGTTCGTGCTGTCGGGAGGACGCTGGGAGAAGACGGACCTCACCTACAAGTAAGGCAGGCCTGGAGCCAGAGTCGCAAGCAGGGAGTGAGTCCTGGTCAGCTTCTGCTTCCTAAAAGAGCCTTTCCTTTCGGTGTTTTCGTGTGCCGGAGCCTGCCCCGTTATAGGCCTGTACAAGCTCAGAGCTTGTTCAAGAGCCAGGGTGCACTAGTCCCAGGGACGAGGGTGTAGAGTGCTGCGGGGACCAGGGTGTATTCCTCACACACCACTTAGCCCCACACTCTCTCACACACCACCACACACGCACTGCTGCAAACGTGACAGCCTTCACAGCCACTCTCCAAGTGCAGAGTTACAGGGGTGCGGGATAGGAGGGGCTCAGGCACCCCAATTAGTGAAACGGTTTTTCCCTTCAGCACCAGCCAGATGCTAGGAGTGGACAGCTTTTTCCATAGCTTTGAGAACTCCCCTGTATACATAAAGACACAGTGCAGGGGACATGCGCAGACTCAGAGCTGTGCTAGCAAAGGCTCCCTATCCCAGGTTCTATCTAGAATCTATTTAGACTGGTATCTAACCACATGAAGAGTCTACACATACACCCAAGTTCTCTCTTTGTCTGCGTCCCAGGAGCAGGCAGCTTTTCCAGAAATGTCTCTTCCATCTGCTCCCATCTAGTTCTCTCCATACTGCAAGAACCAGGGGACAGCAGATGAAACTGAAAGGTGATAAATTCCAAACTTCCAGTCAGTGCACAATCAGACTGTGGAACTCATTGCCACATGATGTTGTTGACAACTTAGCAGGATTTGAAAAAAGATTAAATGTTTCCATGGGCAACAGAAGCAGCTAGAATTCTAATAGTATATATTGAAAAATAAAGCAACCTTTAATTAGTAGGCTTTAGGAGGACGTTTTCCCTGGGGGCAGGTTATCCCATAACTGCCTACTGTGGGGTTCCTTGCACATTCCCCTAAAGCATCTGGTGCTGGTTATTGTTGGAGACGGTATGCTGGACTGGATGGACCCCTGGTCTAGATCCAGTTTGACAATTCTTGTGTTCCTCCTTACCCAGCTGAGCACATCTGGTTGTGAGCTTCGTTCACCCCAGGTGGTGCATGGAGATGTAAACTAGCTCCCTGTGCCAGTAGGGCCACTGTAGTTCAGAAGGGATCCACCCCTGTGGAAGGACAGGTGGGGCTGGCATAAATTAGGGGGTATGTTAGCAGGGAAAGGAGAAGCAGAATGTCCTTAACAGCAAAGCTACCCACGTCAGACCCAAAGATACTGTCCTGCCAGTTCTGTTCAGTACAGGAGCAGTTTGTTCTCTCTCATCCCGTTATGCTGGTTTTAGAGGGAGGACATCTCATTCACTGATGGTTCTCAGCCAGGCCTGCAGTTCTTGCCACAGACCAGACTCAGACAGCGAGTGTGTTTAAATTCATCATGAAGCCCAGGGCAGCCTCCATGGAGAGGGTGGTGGTGCTGCATGACCGCTAGACTTGTAGCTATTCTAACCACAGCGTCGTCGCACTGTCGTCGGGGTCTCGCAGTTGCAGTGCGTGCGAGTTAATGGGGAGTCGGGTGACTTCTAGGTGATTAGAGGAGAGTCCTGCTTGCAGGGGCGGTTCCCGCAGGGCTGTAGCAATCAATGGTGCTGGCAGCAATTGTGCTGCTGCAAGCGATTTTCAAGGTATGGTACCAGTGGTGTTGATAACTACGGCGACGGTGGGGACTCTAGCAGTGATTTTTGGCGGTGATGAATCTGTTGCAATAGTGGTGGCAGTTGTGGTTGTGTGGATGCCCAGTCAGACTGAATGTTAGTCGGATGGGTCAGCTGGGAACCCTTCCTAGGCTTTGAGGAGTCAAAGGTTGTGCCGTGCATCATTGGCAAATGTTCCCTGACTTGTAACAAAGTCTCTGATGGACACATGACCTGGAGGTTTAGTGTAACTCCTCCCTAAACCGTTCTCGCCGTGAGAATGACAATCACGTCACTGTTACAGCGGGGATGCTGAGTTAGTGTCTGATTCCGTGAGCCCCCCCTTACTTGTACTGAAGAGCAGCGAGTCGTGAGCACTTGAGCCCCCCATTGGCTTTAATAGGGCTGCTCATAAAAGTGCTACTTACTGTGATAAAGGGTCGCAAAATCAATCCCTTAGTGATAATATTTGGTGGGAGTGGAGGGGACCTGCTGACATCAACAAGCAACAACCTCATGGGAATAAAATGTCCTTGCGGCAGAGATTAGAGAGAATCAAGTTACATCATCCAAATACAGAGGTTCGGGTGGGGGTAGACTCTGAAGGGATTATACCCCTTAGTGTTGCAGCATTTTGCTCCAGCACGTGCACCAAACAGCTTTCCTCTCCTCCTCTAAAGCCCTCCTAAAATATATGACAGCTGCAAAGCCATTCCAAAATCCCCTTGCAGGATTCCTTGCACCACCTCGGATGCAGCGTGGTATCTTGTGTGCTAGGACCTGAGCCATTCAGACTGTGTCTGATTCTAGAGTGTCCTCTCATTGTGGCAAAGCCCGTGTCTGTTACCGTGTTTACATGGCCCCGGGTGAACCAGTGTTGCATGGCAGATCGTTTGAATAATGAAAAGCTGATGGTGAGATTTATGGTGGAGACATTCCCTGTGATCTAATGAAATTGTGATTTGTAGCCTGTGTAATGATGACAGAAATTCGATACAGAAAAGACTCATTAGATGAAATTAGTGTGGATTGTAATGATGAGGAACAGGGTGGCATTTGCATTAATGACCATTCTAATGGTGGTTGTGGTGACAACTAATGCATTGCAGAGGATGTTAACACTGACAGTGATTTACAGGTGAGATCAGTATTCATTGCTCTGGGGGGGGGGCTTGCTGTGTAATTATGTTGGCTAAGGTGTTCTGATGTTAACACCAGATGGTAGTGTCCCTTTTTACAATGTCCATGACACTTCCTGCTGCTGCTGCTGCCTGTAATGACACTGATCACACCACCAGTGCCATTCTGACATTGATGACTGCATGATGTTGGGATGACAGTTCTGTGAAAACATCCACTCGATGTGCAGCAGCTGTCAAAAGAGCTAACAATGTTAGGAACCATTAGACAAGGAATAGATAATAGATGGGCAGGAATACAACCCCATGTGCTGGCTGGCCCTTACCTCAGAGTGCCAGAAGCTGGGGCTGGATGACAGGGGATGGATCACTTGGTAAATTGCCTTGGTCTGTTCACTCCCTCAGGCCACTGTTGGAAGACAGGATACTGGGCTAGAGCAACCATTGGGCTGACCCAGTATGTCTATTGTTGTGTCCTTATGACGAGCAGTGATCTCCTATCTCTAAATACGGTGTCTGCTGCTTTTTAGAATTATAAGATTCCCATGGCAACTTGTAAACACTAAAGTGAGACGGACCATTGCGGAAGCTTTGAAAGTCTGGAGTGATGTGACACCATTAACCTTCACTGAAGTGCACGAGGGCCGAGCTGACATAGTTATTGATTTCACAAGGTAAGCATGGAAGGGGAAGATGTTTTAATCCCGAAGGAAATACCCCTCTTCCCCCATTGGCCTTAGTGGGAAAAGGGCAGATCCCAAAGTCCTCTCTAGAGCTGACAATCTATTGTCAGCACATTATTTATTGACTGAAGTTAAGTCCCATTTCAGTTTCCAAACTTCATGGTTTTTTATTTAGGGAGTAGACTGCTTGGGCAAGGGCTATTGTTTTGTTCTGTGCATGTACAGCACCTAGCGCACTGGGGCCCTGATCCCTAACTAGGGTCTTTCGGTGTCACCATGCTACAAATAATAATCAATCATTTATTTTACTAATTTGTTTATTATTGAAAATTGTTCCCCGATTAACATATGCTACCACTTGTCAGCCTGGGATCATTGACAACGTGTATGTTTTGACTGCTTGCAGCTCGTCAGTCTCTTTCCGGGTTGAATGACCTGACCTTTTGCCCCAAAACAAATTTAGCTTCTTAGTTAAATGAATCTTGACTCCAAGCCTGGACTTCACTTTCTGCAAAATATTTACAGCAGCAGAACTTCCCTCCGATGAATGTTTGCACAAAGCTAATAAAAGGGATTGTGGAGCCCATCCAAGTGAGGATGTAGGCAGCATACAGTGCCTTTGTCTGCACTTCTCTGCACAATTCACATCTCTCCAGGGCTTCCTCAGTCAACAGGAGTTTGGCCCGAGTGAGAACTTGAGGATTTGGCCCAGAAAGTCTCCATGTGTTCTCCTCAATTCAGTTGTGCTGCCTTAATTCTAGTAGCTTGATCAACCTTCACCTGAATTGTATGGGCTTGATGAAAGCTGTACAGGGGAGGAAGAAACATCAATGACAAACTAACAGCGTCGGTGGCACTGGTGAAGACGCTAGACTCGCATGGAGGGTTTGGCCTCCCTACTTAGAATGAAGTTTGCAGGGACATGAGGGGATACAAATGATACAAATAGGCTCGTGGTAGGGAACATGAAGTGCTGTTCTCAAGGCTCCCCTGGCTGCCAAGTGCGGTTTAACTGAACTGCGATGTGCTTGCCCTCCAGGTACTGGCATGGAGATAACCTGCCCTTTGATGGGCCTGGAGGCATCCTGGCGCATGCATTCTTCCCCAAGACCCACCGGGAGGGAGATGTCCATTTTGACTACGATGAGACCTGGACCATTGGGAACAACTTAGGTGTGTTGTCAATTCAGATGGAGGCCTGGAGGGTGTGGGATGGCTATTGATACATTTAAAAAAAACTTTGAATTCATAGAGAAGAGGGCTGAACAGGCTTGTCTGTACATCAGGGTGGGGACACTTTTCACGTGGTCCGTGTCCTTATCTCTCTCCAGTGACAGTTAAGTTGGGTTCTAACACCAGGTCACCTAAAGAGCCACAATTAGAAAATAAAACAAGGGATTGATGAAGGGAAACTAAGCCCCAGACACTGGGGTGGAGTGTTTCTCTGCCAAAGTCCTGTATAAAAGGCAGGTCCCAGTCCCCATAGTCCCCCAGCTGTTTCCAAACCTTTCTTTTTGAAAGTCTCTAAAGGGAACCCACACAGGCGCCCAGTCTCACTTTGGCTTGGGAATACTCTGCTCCCACATAACATCTCACTGTCGATATGGGGGTGGGGGAGTGATTTGATTTCCAGATCAAGTAAAAACTATTTTCTTAATAATAGACCCAGGTCGGTATCATTATATATGTGTTGTTCAGGGGTTTACGCCACAACATCTCACAAGATACATATGGTATCTTGGGATCGAGCAGCATCACTGCCTCCAAGGCCTTGGTTCTTCAAGATGCACAGACAGTAACTCATGTCTATTGCCCTCCTCCACCCCAACATGATCTTCAGGGAGAAGAAAGGGGGAAAAAAGCTAAGCTAAGCTAACACCTCCTCTTGTCTTGTCCAGGTCAGTGTTTAGGGCCCAGTCCTGCACCCACGAAGCCCATGGCAGTTTCACCATTGTCTTTACTGACAGTTTGTAAACTCCCTGCAGCCAGGGATTGTATTTTTGTCTGTACAGCATCAAGTATGCTCCAACCCTGGGTAATAAATAAACACCACCAGTAATTTTTCCAATATCTGAGGTACTTCCCAACAGTTTTGCAATGGGAGAATCTGGGAACATCTGCAATGAATTTTTACCACTTTCTCAGAAGTTAGATAAGCCATTTGAAAATTTTCCTAATATATTCCTCTTAATTGTTCCTGTATTGGAGGGGAGCTTGAAAACCTACTGAAACAGACCACACCAATTTCCATCATCATTCAACTCATTCTCACTCACTTTCATATGTGGCTTCAGTAATAACTGGTGATAACCACACTTAGCATGTATTTACAATTGAATATCCTCAAAGAGCTTTGCAAACATTAATTAACCCTCACAAGTCTTCTCTGAAGTAGGAAAATAGCATTATCCCCATTTTACAAACAAAGAAACCAAAGTCCAGAGAGGTTTAAATGACTTGCCCAACAACCGCACAGCATATCATTGTCAGAACCAGGATTAGGCCTCAGAAGTTCCTGGCTCCACACTGCCACTCTGTTATGGCTCTTCCTATTCAAAGATTTTTCAGATGTGCTGTTGCTCAGCTCCCCATAAAGTTGGAGCGCAGCACAGTGGATCTGCCAGTGCTGGAAAGCAGAGAGCGAGGAGTCTGCCAGTCTAAACAGCATTGTTCGAAAGTTTGTAATAAATCACTGATGTAGAAATCCCAGATTCTCAACTGACCTAGATGTGATCGCTTCAGTTGCATCACTGCTGAGCAAACTTTACACATTTCAGCATGCTGCTAAAGTGCAGATAAAGCAAGTTCACTTGTCCCCTTTACCAAACTTTCCCAGGTGTTCCTACCACATCGCACTGGAATATTCTGCAGCATGCCCATGTGCCCTGGGAGCTGGCCTTTTCCCTTGGGGGTAGTAGCCCATGCACTTACACACAGCTCAGTTAGCTGACTCTCTCTTCTTTCCAATTGGGCTGCAACCTGGAGGTTTTCTGACTGAAACCAGGGAAGAATTAATTGATTTGGGCTCATCAGGAGACATTAGGATTCTTCCTCACAGTCTTTGTTGCTCTTTTAAGGTCTTCTTTTCTTCTAGAATTTTAGAACCTGAAACTGATCAGCTGGGAGCTAATTGAGATTTCCCAAATATGGTCTGTTTCTATATACCGGAACCCCTTTATGTTTCCTTTAAAGATGCTTTCAAGTAGTTTATGCCTAAGCATGTCCTCCCTTAAATCTATTAGAGTCTGGGTGGGAGAAGGGCTGGATAAGAGATGGTTTTATTTATTTTTCCTGTCATGCTCCCGCTACAATCCACCAACAAGCAATATGTGATCTCCCCCTGCTGTCTGTGTGGCAACAATCCTTTACAATTGCTGTGGGGCCTGGTGGCATAGTTCTGCTTCACACCAGACCTTCCACTGGATGGTATCTGGCTGCGACCTCGCCATGTTAGTTGCTAATCAAGAAAAGATGATGCCCCTTTGCAATGCTGATCTAACTGGACACCACCTGAGGTGTCTGCTTCCTGTGGGCCAAATTCCCACAGATGTGTCAAAGGCAGAATCTTCTCTCCAAAAGATCTTGGCCCCATGCTGGTGACATGTGCAGAACCCGCTGGAGGCAGAATTGTAACGTGCTGACATGTGCAGGCTAACACACGGGAAGAGGTGGAGACACACACAGTGACTCAACTTACACAGCTCCAAATTAAACTCTGACTGGAAAAACCAAGCCCACTCCCATCACTCTGTATGGCTGCTGGGAAGGCCTCATTTGAAGAGGCCATAAGCTCTAGTGCTACAGCAAAGAGCTGGAAGCCAGGAGGGTCCTGAATTCAACCCCCCGAGACACTCACTCACTCAGTGACATGAGGCCAGTTGACAGACCCCTTTGGACTATTGTCAACCCAACTGGAATTCTGGGTAAGAAGCAGGAACCTCCCTGAAAAGCAGATCCCCCGCCTGCACTGAGCTTTTTGTAGTCTCGCCGTGGCGAATGAGGCGTTACGGGTGTCTTCCACCACGCTTAAAAATACCTGCGCCCTTTCCCATTTGTAGGGACTGACCTGCTGCAAGTGGCTGCTCATGAGTTTGGCCACGTCCTGGGCCTACAGCACACCACTGTCTCCAAGTCGCTGATGTCTCCCTTCTACATCTTCCGCTACCCGCTGAGCCTGAGTGAGGATGACAAACAAGGCATCCAGTACCTCTATGGGAAACCAGAGCCCGAGCTGACGCCGGCCCCGACTCAGAAGGCAGAGCCAAACCAGCCAGACATCGAAACAAATGAGATCACCAATGTGGGGGTGAGTGAAGAGCCATGGTTGTCTCAAAGCCCCTATTACCACTGGTACTAAGGCACCCGCAACTTTAGTCTCACCCCCTGCTGAGGGGCTGGGGAAACCACAGCAGAGAGCAGGAGAACAGGGGACCCCCTGGGAATCTGACTGCCCTGGGAGCTGGCTACCCCAGTCCTAGGCTAGATGACAAGTGAAAAGGGTTTAATGATTACAGTTGAACCCTCTTCCACCCCAGCTTGGCACGAGTTAGCGAGATTGGCAGTTCCTGGTGAAGAGGAGTCAAAGATTTTCCTTGCAGAGGCAGCGCAGATCGAGGCAGGAGTGTGTTGGGAGGCTGTGTAGGGGCCCGGGGCCTGGAGTAATAACAACCCCAGCTCTGAAATAGCACTTTCCACTGGTAGATCTCAAAGCGCTTTACAAAGAAGATCAGTGTCCACAGAGGCTGCTGTCACCAAACAGAATGAGACACACGAGCAGAGCTTGCAGAGCACCTGCCCATGCAATGCCAGGCTGTGGCCAGGGCAGGTTTCCTGTCACTTTACTAAGCCAGTTAGTATGGATAGACACAGAGCCCAGTTCACCCAGGCAAACCTCCCACAAGCAGTGCAGTGAGTCACACCAAGGATGACTCGGACTCCCGCTGTTTAAAACTCCTCATCACTACCAAGCTTCTTGATTCAAGCACTTGGATTAATCAGTGAAGTGCGGGGAGGATTTAAATATTATTTGGGAAGGAGTCACTGAAGACTGTAGGGTATCTGCAGCCTCCTCAGGCGAGGCAGCGGGCCAGATGACCCCTTGAACTTGGCACTGGGGCGGGGTGCTCCTCTGAGCTCAGTACCTGACTGGCATACGGTATTCTCAGTCTGTGCAGCCTGATGCCTGTGACACGGATTTTGACGCTGTTTCCACCATCCGCGGGGAGCTGTTCTTTTTCAAGTCGCACTACGTGTGGCGGCTCAGGAATGGGAAGCTGCAGGCCGGCTACCCGGCCCTGGCCTCTCGCCATTGGCAGGGAATTCCAAGCTCTGTCGACGCGGCCTTTGAGGACTCCCTAGGAAATATCTGGTTTTTCCAAGGTAAGTGAGAACAGAGATGGGATCGGAGAGCTAGAAAGGATGAATCCCTGTAGTGGGGGGAAACACCAAACCCAATAGGTTCCAGGGCATGAAAATGTTCTTGGCAGCATCAAGAACCACCCGCCAAAGAACCACGATCCCTTTGTTTATTTTCCTCTCTTTGGTTTAAATATTTTAACCAATGTTGGGAGGGAGAGGGGGCTCCGTTTCATTTTAGACAAAGCCAAATATCAAACTTTCCTCCTCTGGAACAGGAGCAATTATTTGCTTCCAAGTCTCTGCCTAGCAGCTCTGAAAATGTGCCTCGCTCACAGATGAGGAGTGAAGGCAACACTTATCGCTATCATTTTGGTATGAAAATTGGTGAAGACGAACAGGTGAGCTCTTCTTAAAGTGGCGTGGCCACGCTGGTAAATATTCTCACCTTGGTTACTTAGAAACAAAAGAATTTCACAAATATCGTGTATTTAACAGAAAGAGTGCTAGAGTTCTAATCGATTTTCCACTATTTATGGATGTTTGTTTATTTCTGCATTTCATTCAGCTTGGACGCTGAAATCAGAGGATTGATTATGACTTGTCACCCACACTGGTTTTACACTGGTGTAACTCCACTGACTTCCATGGAGCTATTCCTGATTTACACCTGTCTAGATCAGGTATAAATCAGGAATAGATCAAATAAAAGCCCTAGCTTGGTCAGTTTCACTTTTTATAGCCACTGGCCCCAATTCTCTGGTCTGGCCAAGGAGTGTTTTGGTGTAAGTTCTGAGCAGGGGCAAAGATGGCTCAAACCTGCAGTGACTTCCATAATCATCCCAGCAGTCTGGATTTCAGCCAGGTGCAGTGACGCCTGGCTACACCCTCTGGGCATCATGGGACAATACTACCTTCAATGCAAGGACTTAAAAATGTGCAGTGCAATTTGTAAAACAAGCACAGAGGTTTTAGGAATGTACACACAGAGGACTAGATTGCAGTGAGCCTGTGTGCGCCTGTGTGGGAAAAGGAGAGGGGTTACAAGGAGCATCCCCCCAACAAACTGTGTGAGGGGCAAGCCGCAGTCATGGTCGTTGTGCTTCCAAGCACACAACAGTCTTACAAACTGTACAGGTACTAAGGCCATGGCCCTCCCGCCTCCCTTCTGCACCAGACATCAGAGGAAAGTTGGCCCAAGAAGGGAGCGCATGGTGTACTTTCAAAGTTCTCACTCCAGCATGTGTCCCTGGAAGTACTGCAGCCATGGCAGAATATCTGCATGCCCTCTTCCCTGTTACAGTGGGGGCTCTGATTGCAAGAGCCAGACCAGAGCCCAAAGATTAAACAAGACCTTGCATTCCTGCTGCCACTGCTCGGAACCAGATATACATTCTCTAGTAAGTGCAGTGATTTTAAAAACCGAATAGTCACCAGATTTGCTCCTGAGGATCTCTGGAACCCAAGAATAATAGTTTATCTTGTTTAACCTGGAAAAGCACTCCCCATTTTCTTTAACTCTTTTTCCAAGTCTAAATTATGTAGAGAAAATTCAGAAACTGATAGGATTGCCCAGTTTGAGTGTGTGATATCTTTGCATTATTACTGAGTATATCACAGAACATATCAAATGGCTCAGCATCCAGAATCAACCGACAGCCTGATCTGCATACAAGGGTTTAACAATGCTAAAATTGGCAGCTTTTAACTAGAGCAGTGCTGTGGAGTGTTGCTTTAAAAAAAGCATTAAATGCTTGGGAATAATTATGAATATTTCAATTTTAATCTAAACTCTAAATATTGTTTTGGTCTTTATTTTATTTTGGCTCTTTCTTTCTAGTTTACGTAGATCATCCATTTAAACACACGTGCACACTTACAAATGCATTATTGATCATGTTTATTATGGTAGTACCTAAGAGCCAGCCAACAACAGGGCCCAGTTGTGTTAGGCACTGAACACACCCAGAGTAGAAGGTGGACTGTGCACAGAACAGCGTACAGTTGGTTCTCCTTTTCTCCACTGCAGCCCTAACACCATTTTCTGGAGAATCTCAATATCTTAAAAGTAGATCTACCCAGAACTGGGTACGTTGTTGTGTATTTCCCCAACTAAAGCATTGCCAGGGAGCTGTAGCTTTTCAACGAATGATGGGGAAATAGGTAGAGAGGTTTTTAAAAGTAAGCAATACTTTCTGCTGAAGGATTCCCAGCCACATCCAGCAGTTAAATAAACAAATTAAAAGAACCCTCTCAAGGACTCATCATCATTTTTAATTTAATTTCCATTTTCCATACTTTATAATACTGCAATAAGCATAAAATAACATGATTTTTCCCACTGATTTGGTCCTTTTCCAATTAGCAAGTCTGACACTACCATGGCTGATTTGTTTGCTTGATTATGCACCAGCGTCTCTGATGTCACCATGTGGACAGCTCACTGCAGAGGGAGCATGAAGCATTGGTTATATGTGGTCCCCCTAGAAATAGATGTTTAATTTCAGTCCTTACAGCGGTTTAGGCCTACATTTTCAAATGTCTGGTTTAGACCTACATTTTCAAATAATGTGTATGCACTGTGAAGTAGTTTGCATGTGCAATTACTACACTTGGACATTCAGTGATGGTAATGGATCATGCAAATGACCAGTTACATGTCTGTCATTTGTATGTTTGCCATAACAGTAACTGGTCTGCACAACATAGGTGCATAATTGCACACACATTTTTGCACATGCAGTTGGATATTTAGTTCTCTTAGACTTCAAGAGCATGTCACTCACACCTTGTTATGCACAGACTCACAGTACACAAGGACCATACTACCACTCTTCATTCTCTCCTCCACATCAAAGGCCCATTTTTCTTCTCTTTCCCCACATGGCAGCCTCAGGCTGTGGGCAGGGAGAATAAAACATCCGCCCGGTGTGGATGAGATGGGGATTAAGCTTGGCGATGTTGCTTCATGGATTTCCACCCTGCTCCCTATATTGTCGTCTTTTAGATTAAAACCAAACCGACTCATAGATGTAATGCTGGTAAAAGGGTTTGCGCCTCCCTCAAAACAGTCAGAGCAAAATTCAAAGCCCATTCTTTTCATCAGCCTACCCACAATAACTAGGTTAAAAAATAACCCACGCCCGCGCTCTGCTGTATATGTGCACTTCACCATTACTGGAGGTACTCCCACACCACAGTGACGGGTACCGTGTTACAAGCTAGATAGACTGCCTGACCTCCCGAGAGAATGAAGCCATTTATTCATTCCAGGAACAGATCCAGCAAAGGCAGTAGCAATGCAGGCTTTCTCCCTGGCGTCAGCCTTGCTTAGAGGTCAGATAACAGTTCATCCTCCCCTGTCCATTTGATGCATGGCCTCGCAACGGCAGTCAGCAAGAGTGCCAGTGATAGTGGTGGTTTTTCTGTCTTGGACACCAGTCCATTGGGAACTGGGCTGAGATCCCAACTCATTGTACACAGGTCACCATACAGTCATTAGACAGTAAACAGCTTTTGGTCACGCCTACCCTTGTCTATTCTTCTTTTGCCCCATCATCAGGCTCTCAGTACTGGATATATGATGGCGAGAGACGTGTTTCTGGCCCTGCTTCTATCTTGGAGCTGGGCCTGTCTGCTTCTGCTGTCCAGGCAGCCTTGATGTGGGGGACAGAGAAGAACAAGATTTACTTCTTCAAAGGAGGCAGTTACTGGCGCTTCAACCCTAGCACCCGCCAGGTGGAGACCATCTATCCCCGCAGGATGGCTGACTGGCGTGGCATCCCTCAGGAGATTGATGCTGCTTTCCAGGATGAGTTTGGTGAGTGCAGTTTGGAATAGAGGTTTGTTCTTATGCGGGCTTTCTTGGCTATTCTTGCATCTCAGGTATGAAGGGAATCAGCAGGATTTGGACATTTACCTTAATCTGAACTGTTAATAGTGAGAGCTTTTGCAAATATTCACATAAGAAAAAATAGAATAATACATTTATATAACAATTTGTATAGAGATCATGCAGTTAAGTTTCCTATGGGTGTGTAATAGGCATTTATAATTCTGTAGAAGATCATGTAATTAAACAACTAAAACCACAATAGTACAAAAGTCCCCTAAAAGGAAACGTATGTAGGACATTGCAGACACTTTATGGGTGGGGGGTGAATGGAGACCCTCCCTCCACAAACCTCTAGTAATAGGAGAAGGAAGGCACAAGGAAATCTGCCCCTATTATTACACCCTCAAGAAAGAAAAAGATACACAGGTGACACAACTACAGACAACATTTCACTGCTTAGAATGGTGTTTGGAATATAGCAGACATTCTATGTTCCCCCAGACACAGCTCCTTGCTGAAATTGGCACTGTGACGCTGCACAGCCTCATCATCCCATGATAGATAGAGAACACTTGACAACAGATATATCAACCCCTAATAGCCTCCACTTCCAAGGGATTCCTTTAGCAGTGTTGTGCATGAATGTAGGCCATATTTTTACAAGACGGGGGACTCTATCCAGGAAAGCAACGACTTTGAAAAAGATTTAGGGGGTCATGTTCAGCTAATTATCTAACATGAGCTCCCAGTGGGATGCTGTGGCCAAAAGAGTTAATGCAATCCTTAGATGCATAAACAGGGGAATGTCGAGCAGTAGAGAGGTTATTTTACCTCTGTATTTGGCACTGGTATGACTGCTGCTGGAATACTGTGTCCACTTCTGCTGCCTACAGCTCAAGAAGGGTGTTGAGGATTCAGAGAAGAGCCACAAGAATGATTAGAGGATTAGAAAACATGCCTTACAGTGATAGGCTCAAGCAGCTCAATCGATTTATCTTAACAAAGAGAAGGTTACGGGTGTGAGACTTGATTAATCTATAAGTACCTACATGGGGAACAAATATTTAATAATAGGCTCTTCAGTCTAGCAGAGAGAGGTATAACACGATTCAATGGCTGAAAGTTGAAGCTTGACAAATTCAGGCTGGAAATAAGGCATACATTTTTAATGGTGGGAATAATTAATCGTTAGAACAATTTACTAAGGTTTGTGGTGGATTCTCCATCACTGACAATTTTTAAATCAAAATCAGATGTTTTTCTAAAAGATATCATCCTATAGGAATTTGGGGAAGTCATAGGTTAGAGGTTTATTACAGGAGTGGGTGGGTGAGGTTCTGTGGCCTGCATTGTGCAGGAAGTCAGACTAGATGATCATATCCTTCCAACCTTAGAGTCTGTAAGTTCTGTGGCCTGTGTTATACTGGAAGTCAGACTAGATGATCACAGGGGTCCCTTTTGGCCTTGGAATCTATGAAAATCTTTGACATAAATCCCAAAGAAATTTTAGTTTGTAATAATAGACTCTTTTCCGCAACATCCTACACCTATTCCATGAAGTCCTTGCTGTGCTGATAAAGGGCCTTCTCCTGAACCCTCAACTCTCATTGACCTTTCCACAACCAGGGCCCTATATAACAGTACTGCACACTAAACCCCCCCCATCTTGTTTGCTGTCCTCATAAAGCAAAACAGTGTGAAAGAGCACGGCTGAGTCCTTAAGCTGGGTGGAGGGAAAGGGAACCATGCAGCATCCCCAGCTTCCTCCTCATCCTTCTTTGCTATTTAGTGAATAATCCTTCATTGTGGGTCTTTGCCATCCCTTTACCCACTGGCAGATTGAGCAGGAAGTCCACTATAGTACATAAACCCAAGGAGTAATAATGCTAGAAAATGAACAGCCCTGCTCTGTCTCCTTTGACACTTGACTCTGTGCCTCCTCTCTTCTCCACAGGTTTTGCCTATTTCTTGAGAGGTCGGCTTTACTGGAAGTTCGACCCCGTGCAGGTGAAAGTGCTCGAGGGTTACCCACGCCAGATCAGCCATGACTTCTTCAGCTGTGCTCCCTCCTCCAATTTCTTCAGATGAATAGAAGGGTGCTGGCATCCTCCAAATTCCCCTCCCATCTCCCCATGTCTCCTCCACCTGTTACTTCGAAAGATGTCATGCTATCAGACAGAGAAATCCCACAACCATTCCTGGCTGCCTGCTATGCCCGTCAGCTGATACAATGGGTTACACAAATGGCTTGAGGAGACCCATGGCTTGAGGTTGCCCATTTTCAGATTCCAGGGGGCCCCAATCACAGCTTGGTGTTGGAAATAGGATGGCTGCAGCTGATTACTGTTGAGTGGCTACTCTAACACGTCCAGCACTTTCATCCCAGAGGCCAGCCTGGAATGGGTCATGCTTCCCTTGTTATCTTGGCCCCATCCACTTAGGGAATACCACTGGGATCCATTTTCTATGTTAACACTTCCCATAGCAGAGTCACATTTTCTGTTCCTGATATCAGCATTGTTGAGAATAGATTCCACTGATGGCCACTCTCCTAGCATTGAAAGGGGAGTTTTAACAGTTACAAAATTCTGATTCAAGACATGTGCCTAGGTTCCTGGGGCTGCTTCACCATGTAATAAAGGTGAGTTTGGATCCCTGAAGTTCAGCATCTTGTTCCAGGTCTATTGATACTTCTGTTTTTGTATTGTATTGTCACCAATATTCATTAGAATTTTATATTGAGTTGTAAAAATAGCCTGCTTTTTTTTTTAAAGGTGCTAGATTTCAGTGCTGGACACTGCCCTTTATCTCCGTGTATTGTTACTAACTCTGGGATCTCACTAGGACACTAGCTCACCACAATACTGGCAGGGTGTCTGTAACTTTATCAAAATTTCAGGTTGTTGAGTCTATCCAGATTCAAAGCAAATGTATGTGCCTTGTTCACTTCATTCTCTATCAATATGCAAAAGTGCGTTGTGCATTTTCTTTATCTATTTCTCACCCCATCTACCTCGTCATCTTTCACGCATACCATTCTTCTTCATCTCTTCCCCATATTTCCAATTGAGCAAAAATGTATCTGCTTCCAGATCTCATGGTTTTTGCTGCATAGCAAAACTTTATGTATTGTAGCAATCCTGGTTAGCAAAATAAACCCACGATAGTCTTTTCTGATTGCCCGAGAAAGGGAGGTCAAGAGAGGGTAGAAACCTACTCAGTTATTCTTTCTTTTATTCAGCTTTCCTTCAGATCTACTTAGCAGAGACAAGGTGGGATTTAAGCCTACCCACAGCAAATACGAGATAGAGGTCAGTGGCCTTTATCAGCCTTAGGCCTGCATGTTTTCTCTAAGCATTAAAAGTTTTACCTCATTCATATTTCAGGTCTAGGTTTTTGACTTCTCAGTGTTTGTTTTTACAACCATTCTTCAAAGCAAATATGTAAATGTTTGTACAATGTGTATAAAACTTTTTATATATACTGTCTGTTTGTGTGTGTATATATACTGTGCTGTATCAATAAATGTGGTCTCTTTTCTATGCTCTGTCTGGTCTGAATTTTTTTAACATAGTTTTCAACCACAACTTTAAAACAGATCCCACCTACAGACTCTTATCTTGAGCACTCTCTCGGCTGCAAGTACAAGTGTGTTTTTGTAATCGGGTTGTGACCTACTAACCAGGCTCAGTTGCAACAAGTCTAGGTGAGTTTGGATCATACTATCACTATTGAACTTTTATATTACAATAGCACTTAGAGGCCTACATCAAAACTGGGGTTATAAGAACATTCCCTTCTCAAGAATAAGAAAAGGAAAACTACAGGGAGAGTTAAGAGCATTTTCCATCAAGAAATAAAGAAAACAATAGGTACAAAATGGCTACTTTAGGACCACAGCTGCTTGACTCTGCAATATTTAAAGGGCCAGCTGCATAAAGGCATGCTGGGAAAAAAAGTTCTTATAAGAGAGCAACATCCCAGCAATTAGAAAAGTGGGTGAGGACCAAATAGCTATAAAGGAAGGTGCATTGCTCATGTCTTGCAAACTAGCAGAAAGGTATGACTCCTGCGTTGAGTTCACAGTTTAAGAAGACAAGTGATGCAAGAAAGGGGTGGGGGAAGCATTGAAATACAATATTCATGTACAACTGCAATATAAATATTTTAAAATATCAATAGTATACCTAGCTAACCTTATCTATCCTTCATCCTAATGGTCACTGATTGTAGAAGTGGGTCTTGAGAAGAGTTAGTGCCTTACAGCTTTAGTGCCCTGTGTGGGGCTTAAAAGAAGGTGGGGAGGTATTTGTGTGAGAAGCTGATAAACAGGTGGGTAAAGTGGATATTGTTACAGATGAAGAGGTGGATGCTGAGATAAAAGTGGACAAGTAGAGAGGGGGGCAGAGTTGTGAAGGCTCTTGAAAGAGAATAGGACTCGAACTTGGTGTGGTAATATAAAGTGAGTTGGAATTCAGAGGGAAGTAATAGGGTCAGAGTGACAGGCAAGAAAAAATAATCTAGACAGCTGTGGTTTGAATGAACTGGAGAAAATTATGTGGGTGTCAGGAAGACTTAAAGAAGAGGCTACAGG
This sequence comes from Emydura macquarii macquarii, assembly GCF_026122565.2. Lineage (NCBI taxonomy): Eukaryota > Metazoa > Chordata > Testudines > Chelidae > Emydura > Emydura macquarii. Next base: position 184,407 of record NW_027131391.1, read on the forward strand.
AAGGAAGATGAGAAACACTGAAGAGCTGAATGAGAGTTTTTGGCTTTCTAGATACAGGAAGCTGCAAAATGTGGACATAGCTTGGGTGTGTGTGGGGTGGGGGGGGGGGGGGGGGGGGGGGGAGAGAGTACATGAAGATTCCTAGAGGCTACAGACTTGTGTGACTGGGAAGATGGTGCTGGCATCAATACTGAGAAGAGTGAAAGCAGACAGGTTTTGTGAAGAAAGATACAGCAGTCAGTTAAGAGAGTAAGGCATCCATGTTGGAGAGAGGGCCTGAGCCATAGCTCAGCAGTAGAGAGGTAGAACTGAGCTATCTATGTAAAGACGGTAGCTAAAACTGGGAATAAATGAGATTGCCCAGAGAAAGGATATAGAGGGAGAAGAGTGTCAAGCCTGGAATCCCTACAGAAAAGATGACGAGGAAAAGAAGCTACAGGATCACATTCAATGGAAGGAACAGTTAAAGACCGGTAACAGCTTTCTTCACAATGTAGCCATGTTTGCATATCTGCACCTACTGTGTAGCTTATCTGGTGGTACCTGTGCAAGTCCGAGCAGGTATCCTATCCCATCCCACCCCAGGCTGCCTCAGAAGGGAGCAGTGTAGCTGGAGGACGCGCAGGCAGTAGCATGAGGTCAGGGATGTATTGCTGCACAAGGAGCTGGGAAGACGGGGACTGGCCAACCCAGCTATGCAAATGCTACAGCGAAGTCCGTCTCTTCGGCTGGTGGTTGCAGGAAGCTGGGCCTGTCCCAGCCTAGGCGGCTGGCTAGGGACACTCACCGCCTAGATGCCCGGATTCCCAGGTGTAGCCACCCACCCAGCAGCCTAGCACAGACCCGGCCTTACAGCCAACACCAGCCAGGGCTGGCTCCGCTCTTCCTGGAGCGCGGCCTGGTGCACGAAGGCTCGGCCTCCCCCACTCCCCTTCTCTCTGCTGAGACGGGGCGCCCAGGCGGGGCGGCCTGACACGAGCCAGGGCCGCGGCTAGGAGCCGCTCCCACGGCGGTTCCGCCAGGCTGCCTGGAGGAGGCGTTTGCTGTATAATTGCCCCGTGGTGAGGCGAGAAGCGGGGCTGGAGCGGATGGCCACAGAGCGCCCCTGTCTCCACAGCCAGAGCCCCCCGGCCGGTGCCCGCACTGGCCCCGCCCCGCCCCGCCCCTGGTGCCCGCCTGCCGCTTGCTTGGCCCCTTCTCGGCGAGCCCTGAGCCAGCGGCAGAGTGTGACCCGGCTCCGGGGTGTCTCTCACAGCCGGGCGCGCGGCGGCGGCGGCGCCCCCATGAGGGCGGGGCGGGGTCGGGAGGGTCATTGGGGGCGGGGCTCCTTTAAGGCCGCGCCCATTGCGGGGAGGCCGAGCGCTGGTTTTTGCGCATGCGCGTTGATCCGGCGGAGTAGGCCGCAGCCCCGCTCCTGCTTTGCTCGCTGCTTCCCCTCAGCGCCCGGCGCCTCCTGCCCAGCGCCGCCCCCGCCGCCGCCGCGATGATGATGATGGCGCTGAGCAAAACCTTCGGGCAGAAGCCCGTCAAGTTCCAGCTGGAGGAGGACGGGGAGTTCTACATGATCGGCTCCGAGGTACCGGCCCGGCCCGGCCCGCCCGGCAGGAGGCTGCGAGACAATGGCCCGGCCGGGCCCCGCTCTGCTGGGGGAGCCGTGGTTCGGCCTGAGCGGGCCAGGCTGGGGCGGGGGAGGGGTAACGTGGGGGGGGGAGGGTCGGGTAGAGGTTGGCTGCAGACGGGGGGAGGTGAGGAGCGGGAGGCTCCGTCCTGGCGGGCGGGGGGCGGGGGCGGGGGCGGGGGGCTCTCGCCGGGACAGGCTCTCCCCGGCGGAGCGGCAGCGCCATGCGCCCGTAGCTCGCTCTCCCACCGTGCTGCTGCACGGCCCCCTTGGAGCTGGGCCTGGGCGGCAGGCTGAGGTACCTCTGGGTTCCCCCACCAGCCTCTTAGCCCGGCTTGTTGCCCCGCTGCACGGCAGGCCTGTTCGTGCTGCGTTGTAACGGGGCGTTTCAGCACCCACCAGCTCTGGACGTGCTTCAGGGTCCGGGCTGTGCTGGTGCTGAAGCTCTGGCAGGTGACGTTTAGCGCGAGGAGACCCTCACTTGGTGTGATCTGGGGGGAAGGAGAGCAGCCCTGGGCAGCACTGTCTGCCTCAGTGACATTCACGCCATCGATTGCAATGTACAGAAAGTTAAGCATGTTTAAGTGTTTGTCATTTTGGGCCCTACGATGAACAAAACCAGGAACTTCTGTGTTCTCCAAGTCCCACCTGCCTGAGCATCGTCCCGCTTCTTAATGGCATGATACATTGTGGATACCTGAACGTTTATTTTTAAGAGATCCTGAATGTCAAAAAACTGCAACATGACTAAGTTAATCAAAATGATAATTTTAGATCTAGGCTTTTGTGGCCAATAAGGAAAATCCAGTCAATGCTCCTACAGTTCTCTCTGGCTCCCTTTGGGTTTTAGCACATCGGAGTAACTACTTGCCGAAGCGGTGATTCTGTCAGTCACCGAGCGACTGCACTACCTCCATGAATTGGCTCATGAGGCAAGAACCTTTGGTTGGCTCCACAATGCCCGATCTGGTTACACTTTTAAAACAGAAAAATGTATTTCAGCCCCATTTGATGGGCGAGAGGAGTCTTGGGTAACTTAGATCTCCAGATATATATATTTTTAACAGTGACAGGGCTCCAAACAATGGTACTTCTGAAAGAACTTGAAAGGTTGTAAATTGAAAAGGCAGAGCTGTTACTTTGCAGTTTGCTAACCAGCAAGCTAGCAATCCCAATGGTGTAGAAGGAAAATACAGCATTATTCTCTCAGCTAATTTCTAAACTTGTTTACTGATAAACATCAAAAAATAACAGTATTATAAGAGAACCTGAAGCTATAATTAGAACCAAACTGGGGCTTAGCTAATATAGAAGAATCCCCCTCCCCCCTTGTATGACAGTCTGCAGACAGCTGGTATGTTATTGCCCTTAAATGTTAGTTTCATAGTCTAGAAATAGCCTCATTGTTCACTAAAGCTTGCTGTAACCTTCAGTACTTAGATAAAATAACACAGGTGTGGATGTTATGCTGGAAAGAATGAAGCTGCTTTACAGATGTTTACTGAATTTTTAAAAGGGATTGTTGGCAACTGAGTCATGAATTGTATGTTCAACAGAGGATTTAAAACACACAATACAAACCAGGTCTTGGATTACTAGGTTCTGCACAAAGAAAAATGCTGGAAACCACAAAGGTTCAATATAAAAAATGTTAAGGGGAGGAATAATATCAAACCAGATGTAATACATACCTACAGTGGGAGACCTGGGTAATTCCAGATGGAGGAGTAGTAGTATTAGGAAAGATTAGATTAAGAAACTATGAAAACTATTGATTGTCTTATTAAATTGAGAATTGTTACAGTGGGGTTCTTTCTCACCAGATTGCTAAAAGAAATGCTGGTCGATGTAGGTTTTGTATCCTATATTGCTACAAAAGTCCTGGTGTTAACTAAGAAAGTGTTTTGTTGCTGAACTGTGGTTGGATGCCCCACTTCACCAACATAAAGAAATCAGTATGCCTCCGATTCCTGCTAGAAGTACCTTCCATTTGAGCTGCATCCCTCAGAACAAACCTTCTCCTTTTTTTCTTGTAGGTGGGAAACTACCTACGTATGTTTCGTGGCTCGCTATACAAAAGGTATCCCTCACTCTGGAGGCGACTAGCCACAGTGGAAGAGAGGAAGAAAATAGTTGCGTCTTCACATGGTAAGAAAATTGGTAAATATTCCTAATCTTTTAAGTCTGAAAGGATAGTTTTAAAAAATGAAATGATTAAGTACATTCTTAAAAATACCGATAAGCTGTGACTTTCATTGAATCAGTTAAATGTGTTGAATTGAAATGCATAAATCTGTTGCTAAATTAATCCCATACAATTTCATTTGTCATAAAAGGCTTCTAGCATATATAAAAAACGGGGCAGGAGTGTTGCAATGTGTTTTTGCTTGTAAACATGGTACTTTGTGTGGCCTGGGTTGTCTCTTAGGACAAGGGAGGGAGAGGGGTGGAAAGAAACATATTCCACAACTGGTATTGTTCAATAGTCTTATCAATAGAAGCAGCAGAGAGTAAGAATCTTATTATCTTAATAAAAGTCTCCTTGGCAAGAGAAGCAAGTAATAATGGAATAATTTCCTTTTAAAAGATAACCTTGCAAGCTACAGGACTGGAGCACAACAAACCTGACATGTTACAGATTTATGTCTCTTTCTCCTCTGAGTTTTTTGCTGACTTGTTGCTTTTTTATTTTTTCCACAGAGTCTCAGCGGACTCACAGTCCCAGAAGATGTAAGACTTCATCTTTATATTATTCTTACCTTTTGCTGGAGAAAGAATCCCTGCGGTGGCCCCTGCTGCTATCAAATATGTATATTCAGTTGTTTAATTCTCTTCTCTGCTGGGTCATTAGACTCGTATGTAAAGAATGGGATAATGCTTTTTCCCCCATGCTTACTCTCTTTGGCTCTTGCCACTTTTAAGAGGCAAGCTTTTTCCTGTGATTCCATCGACTCATTCTAGTCCATGGACTCTTCTCTCCCTTTTCATGGGATTTTGTGGGCTCTCTCAACATACAGATAGTTCTCCACAATTCACTACAGACTATCCCTGCCCCTCTCCCAATTTTTGTTCTTAGTGTTCTATGGACATTAATTCTCCTGTATGCCCCAATGGAATCAGGCCTTCATTGAAGTTTTTGATAAGTCTGTTCAGCCATTCAGTTCTGTGTTTAACCTTGGTCACCACTTTCTGACACACCATTCCAGACCTTTATGCATCCAGGGTTTGTTAGTTTCTGGGATATTCCTCTTATGCTGCAGTGTGTACTCAATGGTATTGCTTCAGAGAGCTCGAATTGCACATCAGAGCTTAAGGCTGAGATGTCACTTGCAGACTATGTGGCATCGGAAAAGAAAGTTGAATGCTGTTGTTTTTCTGTGTGCTCAGCCCTTTTCGTTCTGAGTAACGGCTTTGCCTCTAGAAAGGTCTCTATGTTGTTAGTGGGTAATGGTGCTGGATCCCAGAAAAGCAGGTTAGTAGGATGTCTAGTAGGAATTCCAGGCCAGAAGTAATCTTTTTTTCATAGAATGCACCTTCAGTGAGCTCTGATGCTTATTTTAATGAGGACCTGGAGATTTCTGTTCATTTTCATAAAACACTAAGGTTTCTTCTTTACTAAAATAATGTGGAACTCTTCCTTTTGTCCTTCCAAAAGAGCTGCCTGGTGCTGTAAATAATGGATCATAGACTTTTGTTCCAGAAGCACTGGGTTCCTAGGTGTTTGGTAAAAGCCTCAGTGTGTTTTCTGTGCACTCTTGTCCACATTAGGGAGCCACAGCCCAGTTCATGATGGTCTGCTTGTGAGAGGCCCAGAACTGCGTAGCAGAGTTATAGTAGGCTGTAACTGGGGTACACTGATAGGGATGTGTGAGGAAAAACTACCACAGTCCCTGCCCTGCAACATAACTAGTCCCTGCTGTCTTTGTAGCAGAGTCTTCGATCCACATCACATGTTCTTATGTCCAGGATGTGCTAGCAGATCATGACCCAATAGATATAGCACGAGCAGTTGTTTGTAAATGCTGCCGTGCTGCACCATCACTAACCAGCCTTCCTTTCACTTTGGTTCTTATTTCTCCATTTCCCAGTATCATGTGGGTTGTAGAGATATTAAATGTCTTCCCCATGGTATATTTTAATAAGACCTATTTGTGGCATTGTGGGGATTACCTAGACCAGCAAGGGATTCTGTCACCAGCTGCCCTGTAACTTTGGGTGCCTTAATGCTATGCTGCTATGGCTCAGGGTATATTTATACTGCAGTTTTTTAGAGGCTCTCAGTAGAAGTTAACATTGCCTAACCCCAGCATGTAGGAAGAATCATTAATTAGTGCTATCCTTGACAATATTTCAAACGCTAACCACTTACATGCTTTCTGGTCACAGATCATGGTTATACGACACTAGCCACTAGTGTGACGCTCTTGAAAGCCTCTGAAGTGGAAGAGATCTTGGATGGAAATGATGAGAAATACAAGGCAGTGTCTATCAGCACAGAGCCTCCCACCTACCTCAGGTAATAAACACTGCTGAGGGCTATGATCAGAGTGGAAGCACTTGGAAGATCTGTTCTACCCTCTCAAACTATTACTTAGCGAGGTATCTAGTGCTCTCTTTGTGTTCCCCAACATTGCTAATGTTAATCACTGTTTCATTAAATGAAGATCTTTGGTATGGAAGGACTTGATTTCTCACATACGCATACCTTGAAATTGGTGACGTTGCTTACCTTCGGATTGTTTCAGACCAGATTCTAACATTGCTTTGGGGAAAAATACACCCAAGTTCTGCACCATCTGGCTGGAAGGTCGAGACAATTACACACACTCCAGGGTTCCCTTAAATGAACAAAATCCAAATGTTAATCTGATATTTTAAAACGGTGCATATGGCTGTAGAATTTCTCTGCTGGGGAGGAAATAGGATATAGGCAATGATAGACTCTGAGTTATGGGAAGGAGTGCTTCCCAGTGGTTAGTGCTTGTTGCACTAAGAGTTGGGATTCTGGGTTCTATTCCTGGCTCTGCCTGACCTTGGGCAAATCACTTTGCCTTATTTCCCTTTTTGCAAATTGCCTTGCCATAGAGGGGTTGTGTAAGGATATAATTTAAAGTTTGTAAAACATTTTGAGACCCATGGATAAGAGGCATTATAGAAGGGCAGAGTAATATTACTTGGGCAAATAGTCCTGGCAATGGATTCATTGTTTGGCCCTAAAAGGACTGGTGGGGATAGATAAAACAAATGAAGTGAGATGAAACAGGAAAAGCTGGTCAATGAATTGGAACAGTGGTATATGTTAAGTGAAGTGCTGTGAGCTCCTCTGAGGTGAGGGCAATAGAAGTGCAAGTATTACCAAATGATTTAAGTTATTCTCCAGAAGGCAGTCCAGCACTCTCCCAGTTCAGGTGGGGATGTTCTGCACCAATCAATCAATCAGACTTATGACTGGAATAAACGCACCATTTAGCTTTCAGGTTAACATAGCAGGAGCCCGTAATCAGGCTTAGGGCTGTGTATATGACCACACCATAAATAATGAGAATGGAAATGTTCAATGCTTGAACATCAAGTTTAACGTGAAGTCTCTTCCTTCAGAGAGCAGAAGGCCAAAAGGAATAACCAGTGGGTGCCAACCCTACCCAACAGCTCTCATCACCTCGATGCTGTGCCATGCTCCACAACCATCAACAGAAACCGCATGGGCAGGGATAAGAAGAGAACCTTCCCGCTCTGGTGAGTCAGTCACCTGCTGCTCTAGCATGTTATTTTATTGGACATGTTAAAGGTGAAAATGAAACTCCCATTGTTGCCCTGGAGTTGTAAGCTCATGTTGCAGAGTTCGCCCAAAGGCTGTGATTGTCAGAGGAAGATACTCCTGGTAAATCTTGTCTCTCGGCTCATCAATGCCAGTGTGCCTTCTACCAGTGCCTAATGCTGTGTGTTGTCACGGTTTGCTTTCAGCTTTGATGACCATGACCCAGCAGTGATCCATGAGAACGCATCCCAGCCAGAGGTTCTGGTTCCAATCCGACTGGACATGGAAATTGATGGGCAGAAACTCAGAGATGCTTTTACATGGAACATGAATGGTATGTAGGCAGCTAAGTCTTGTCTAAGCACCTTGGAGGGATCCAGCTGCATTCATACAATAGAATTTTTTATTTTTTGAGAGACAGAGTGCCCCTGCCACACATGAGCAAAGCCGTCAAGGCCTCCCATTTCACTGGGATTTCATTTAATTGCCATGTGTCATCCTGTCCCGTGTGTCTTTCCTTCTGGTTGATGTGATCACTAGGCATGTGTGTGTGATCTGAGACCATCTTTTGGAACTGGCCTGTTCTCCTGACCTGATTCAGTGATGCCACAGCCCAGTGTCTCTGATCTCCTATAGTATTCAGATGAGATACAAATACAGAAGCACAGAAAACCTGTGTCTCCATAATTTCATTCACCTTTGTATTATATTAGATTGCAGCTGCACTGTTTCCATAGGAACATAAGGAATGCACAACATTTACTAGAAGTCAAAGTTTGTAGATTGTTTATGCCCTTGCAAACCAGAGTCTGAACATCCTTTAACTCTCACTAGAAAGAGGTTAGACTTGAGATTTCCCTCTGTATGTTAGCTTACAGCAGAGACCTAATGCCTTGTAATTGATGAGTGAGAGAAAGATACTAATCGCTGACTGCCGTGACTGAATTAACTGGGAATATTGGCTTGTTCTAATGAAATTGGTTGTCCTTTCTTCATCTCCATCAGAAAAGCTAATGACCCCAGAAATGTTCTCAGAGATTCTCTGTGATGACCTGGATTTGAATCCTCTGACCTTTGTCCCTGCCATTGCGTCTGCAATTCGACAACAGATTGAGTCCTACCCAACTGACAGTATCCTAGAGGACCAGTCGGATCAACGAGTTATTATTAAGGTAATAAGGGAGGAAGGCATGGCCAGAGTTAAATTACTTTGTTTGGGGAAGGAAAAGTCTGTGGGCTCCTCAAGCTAGGAGTTGCTGGCTCCCAGCCTGTGTCTAGATCACATCTCTGTCCTTTGTGTTGAGGCCCTGGTGGCAGACTGCTGTCCTGTGCCAGGAATTGAGATGATGATGTAACATGAGTAGAGCCCTGCAAATCATTGCAGATTGATGCAGATCCAAATTTTATATCTAGAGCCCTGCAGATCTGCAGCTATCCACTTTATACGGGATGGAGAGCTGGAACTCCTCACAAATCATTTGACTTTCCTAGCATTAATGGCAGTAAAAACCCATATACAGTAGTGCTGGAAATGCATGGAACTGGTTCAGCCCATTTATCTACTTTGCCCCTGAACTTTACCTCCTGCATTAAATAAACATGATCATGACGCAGTAATGCAAGAGCTTGGTATGCATAAGAGCATTTGAAATGCAAACAAATCTGACTTGTTTTTATGGCATTGTGTCCAGCTAAATATCCACGTGGGGAACATTTCCCTGGTAGACCAGTTTGAATGGGACATGTCGGAGAAGGAGAACTCCCCGGAGAAGTTTGCACTGAAGCTGTGTTCAGAGCTTGGGCTGGGTGGGGAATTTGTCACCACCATCGCTTACAGCATTCGGGGACAGCTGAGCTGGCATCAGAAGACTTATGCCTTCAGGTACAGAACTCCGTAGTCTTACCTTATTGGGGCACGTGGCCTCTACCGAATCGTTCTAGAAAGGTTTAGGGGGAAGCTTTGATCCCTTCCTTTTCTGCATCTATCAATCAATCTGCTCAGTAGCTTGTGGGAGACAATCCTGCTTGTGTATCACACTCTGATTCCTACTCTATGCTTCCTAAGGCTGCTTGTATGGAAACAGGCATTGGCTTCTTGAGCTCATGTGATCCTTCTGTTTGCCATGTGAAACCCTCCTCGCTTTGACATTAGTTAGTTGCTGTAGAGAGGCTTATCAGATGAGGAAGGAGCAGATGAACTCCTGAACTATAAAGAGATTCCTTTCATGTAAGTGTCTTAGTAACCCAAAAGAATTCACAAAAGCCAGTATGCTGTAGAGACCACTTCCTGTGTGATGTTGGCAGCTCCTTAATGGTCACCTATTGGGAATCCCATAGAGACTCTTTCCTCTTTCCCGTTTTCTTGTGTGGTTCCCGGGCTTAAAATGGCTGCTGCGTTGAACAGGGTGGCTGGGAGGCGGAGTCTGTTTGGGAGAGGTGCTATTTCAATGCAGTCCTCACTGATGTAAGCCAGTTTCAAAATTGGTGCCTGCCATAGGGAAACAGCACGTATCCCCACTTGGATATAATGTGCACACTCACTGACTCTGGGGAGCTTTATTGGGGCTGGGAATGGAACCAGGGCAAATGCCCCAAACTCTAGGGAAGCCTGGCTGTGGATGCTGCACCTCAGGCATGTGTCTCATTCAGACTCTGAGGCTCTTGTTGGCTGACCTGAGGAATCTGCTTCACTCTTCAAAAATTAAAATAGGCTTCAGAAATGGCTACTTCGTTCCCTAAGTGCCCTTTGTGTTTTGAAGCCGTCACTCTGCGCTGGATGTGTTACGTACAGTATGTAAACATCCCAGGCGATGCTATTTTGTGATGCTGAAATAACAGCTCTTGCTACATTCCAGCCTTTTGTTATAGCTAATGGTAACAGCTATTGTTTCGTCTTTTTCATACAGAAAAAACCTACCATTTAATAATGCTCTCTTTTCTTAACATAAATACTGATACCTTTTTCTATTGGCCTCCAAGCTATCTGTGTTCCCTCTCACGCTTAGAGCCCTGTAATCTGCTGATATCCACAGACCATGTTTGCAGATCGCAGATACAAATTTTGTATCCACACAGGGTTCTAACCACGCTGACTCATGAACCATGGTGTCTTAGACATCTTCAGAGCTTAATGTTGATTAAAACAGCAACTACAGTGCTCTGAATTGGCCAGAATTAAAGCTGGTATGATTCCAGATCTGCTTTTTATAGCTGGGAGGCAGCACGGACAGGATTTACTTATCACTAAGACATGTTCTGAATCCTGACTATAATAGGTTCCAGTTATATTATGTAGTGGGCTGTGGTGAATTAGTACATGGATGGTTTTATCCATAATGTATTACTGATAGTCTCTGGGATGGCTTGGCAGACTAACCTCCATGCATTGTGATACTTTGTGAAGAATCAGAGATTATTTGCTGGGCCAGCAGTGGCTGGGGGAAGGGAAGTTTCTTGCTTTGGCTTTTAGTAGTTCTCTGTGGCCATTTCAGGCAGTCACAATGGTACATCCCAGTAGTTGGAAGAGAACCTATCCAGCCCTTTATTGGAGGGACGGGCAATGCCTAGATGTTGATTCCAGGGGGCTGAGGGAGTGTAGAAGCAGAGAACAGGACGTAGATCCTCAAGGTTCTGATAGGGGCTCTGTGATCTCCTGGGAGTAGGAGGCTAGTCCATAGAATTACTCTGCTTAATGGAGCAAAACCTACATGGAGCTACTATAAGGTGGGTGCGTAACTAGTTGAAAAACCACTCCTAGAGAGTTAAGTTGGAAGGACCTATCAAGTGGGATCTTGCAGGGATCAATTCTGGGTCTGGTTCTGTTCCATATCTTCAACCATGATTTAGATAATGGCATAGAGAATACACTCAAGGTTTGCAGACAATACCAAGCTGGGAGGGGTTGCAAGTGCTTTCGAGGATAGGATTAAAATTCAAAATGATCTGGACAAACTGGATAAACAATCTGAAGTAAATAGGATGACATTCAGTAAGGACAAATGCAAAGTACTCCACTTAGGAACACTCAATTGCGCACACATACAATGGGAAGTGACTGCCTAGGAAGGGGAGTACTGCACAAAGTGATCCGGGGACCATAATAGATCACAAGCCAAATAAATATAAGTTAACAGTGTTGCAAAAAAGCAAACATCACTCTGGGATGTATTAGCAGGAGTATTGTAAGCAAGACACGAGAAGTAATTCTTCCGCTCTACTCCGTGTTGATTAGGTCTCAACTGGAGTATTGCATCCAGTTCGGGCTCCACATTTTAGGAAAGATTTGGAGAAAGTCCAGAAAAGAGCAACAAAAATGATTAAAGGTCAAAAATCATGACCTATGAGGGAAGCTTTGAGAGAAACTGGGTTTGTTTAATCTGGAGAAGAGAAGACAAGGGAACGTAACGATTTTCAAGTAGATAAAAGGTTGTTACAAGGAGGAGGGAGAAAGAGGTTAAGGAGAACAATTTGAGGATAGCACATGAAGCAATGGGCTTCAATTGCAGCAAGGGCGGTTTAGGTTGGACATTAGGAAACATTTCCTAACAGTCAAGGTTGTTAAGCACTGGAATAAATTGCCTAGGGAGGTTGTGGAATCTCATCATTGGAGATTAAGAGCAGGTTAGACAAAAATACTTAGTTGTGCCTTGAGTGCAGAGGACTGGACTAGAAGACCTCTTGAGGTCCCTTCTAGTCCTACACTTCTGATTCTAAATAAAGAGAATTCAGTGCTGGCACTTAGATTTCAAGACTGACATGTTTATTGTGTACGAGGCAATCCTGATAGTGTCTAGGAATATTATAGTTCACATTGTATTTTAGTAAGTTGCTGTAGTAACCAAGGAATTATCAGTCAGCTTTTATTATTTTAGAAGAGCCCCAGCCAGTCAGCACTCTTGGCACCAAAGCACTGGAACATACGTCTGTGTCACTGTAACCTCCTGTCCTTTGCTTCTGCTGTTCTTCATGGTCTTTGTATATTTTCATCTGTCCACAACCAGCATCTTGGCAGCCTCCTTGGGAAATGGAGCACCTGAGTGCTTAGGTCAGCTGCTTTTTACTCGTCTGCCTCTTGGCACTTCTCAGTTCATTTGCCTTCTAGAATATACCCCAGTGGTTTTCCCAGAAACAGTTTAATTCCAAAATTATCACCAAAGCCATGTTTATGAGAGTGGAAAGTGACTCTGTGTAAACCAAAGGTAAACATATACCGTAATCCTCTCTGCATAATTGTGGAAAACAGCCTCACTGGAGAGGTCACGAGTTTGTAGCCATGGATTTAAGCAAGAGTACAGTCTAATTGTTAGAGCTTATGTGCTTGTCCTGTGTTCTGCTGCTGGCATCCCCTCTCTGTTAGCATCTCAGGGTGTGACTTCTTCCTTCCTTTGTCAGTGAAAGCTGATTGGTATCTCCTGATGTGGGTGGGGACCAAACCATTTTTGGCACCACTACCAAAAGTGATTTTGGTCTTGTTCACATTGTTGTCCACACTAGGAATAGCTGTAATCTAGTGTCTTTCCCACTGTCTTCTAAACCCCTCTCAGTAGAGTTGTATGACATAATGGGAAAAATGACCAAGGCATGTTTACACTACAGCCTCCACCAACACAGAATTACATGTGTTCCTAACTGTAGATGCAGTCCCTGAGATTGGGTGGAAGTAAGTCTCAGGCTCTGTGCAGTGGTGCTGGGAATAGTTTTATCCTGGCCACGCTAGGGATTAAACTCTTTGAAAGCACTGGGGGGACCCTTTGCTGACAGTGGTTTTAGCAATGTGTGTTGGAGAGCATAGCTGAGAGTTGAAGCTTCCTTCTCTGTATCTCCCCCATGGCTTTTCCTTGTGACAGTCTTTGAAATAAAGAGGAGAGCCCTCTCCTCACTGTGCTAGACCGAAGTCCTCTTTTGTATTAGGATAGATGCTATTTCTCCATTCCTTATGTGTACATTTAAATGGCTTTCTGCCCTACCCAGTGACGGTGCATTATTCCATATCCAGTGGGGATTAGCACTCCTGGATGGTCACTGTTCCCAGTTTTTGTCCCTTAGTGCTTTAGAGGAGCCTCTGAACCCAGCTAGGTACCAGAAGGTTTTTTAGACCATATCTCCATGTCCCCACTTATCAGAGATGACCTGGTGAGGATGGAGGCCATTTGCAGGTAGATAGTTACTTTTCCCTCAGGAGCTTGCTTGCTTGATGTGAAAACGTACCTCCCTTTTAGTCACTTTAGTTTATGGCAGATGCAGTTCTCCCAAACAGTGCTCAGTTTGCTACGGGTGCACTGATGTAATGCCAACCTATGGTCTCAACAGATGACTTCACATTCTGGCTTGTTAAAGCCAGTTTACCCAGGACTTCTGCCTGGCCTGATTAGTAAAGAGAGTTTGCACATAAAGGGTGAATGCAATAGGTAGACTTCAAACATCCTTTAAAAGATAATGGAACCTTATTGCAAACAATGAAATCAAAGTGCTGGCTGCTACTAGGAGAGGGATGGGGAAAGGAGCCCCAGCAGAACAAAGTAACCATCAAATACTTAGACATCCTCTCTTGTTTAAAAAACCACTAATTAAAACCTTGTTTTGTTTCTCTTACTGCAAATGTCCTCTTCCTTCTGCTTCTCCTCCAGCAGAGGAGTAGCTTTGAAACCTTCTTGTGATTAATGATATTTGGGTTCTGTGGTTGGTTAGTTCCTGAATTCCCAAACCACACTAGTGGTTGTTGTTAAAGAGAGACATTCCAGTGATGTAGGAGAAGGGTCTGCTGTAGCAGTATCAAAAGAACAGCCTTAATATCTCTAGGGACAGAGGGAGTCTGAGGAGTCATGCAGATCTTAATCATCTGAGGAGAGCTGAAACCATGAAATTCTGTGGGATTCTGCTTTTGCTGGTCAGCACTGTTAGTGCAAAACAAGCACAGAGCCAAGAAGCATGATCTAGCAGTACAGGGCTGAGAGCCGCTGGACAGAACTGTTTTATTCGTTGGACTTTCAGGCAAGTGGAGAGATAAGAGGAAGCTGAAAAGGGACTCATCAAGTTCTCCTGTCCCCATGATTTATGATATATATCGTGACTGTCTGCACTGCTCCTTACAGACAAGCTCCCTGGCCCAAAGAGCTTCCATCTGATACCAGACACCAAACTCTCCAGGAGGAAATGTCACACTGCCCAGTTGGCTGTACGGATCCTGTCACATGTGAAAGTTAGCTCAGCCTGTAACCAGGGTTTCGACTAGGGCATAGGAAAGGTCAAAACTTTGTTTTGTTACTTCCCCTTACTACACTAAAAATTATGCATCTGATGGTGCGTTACACTGGCCTCCTACAGTGGGATTATCCCCTCTGGCATCCCTCCAGCCTGGCAGCAACATTGTGCCTTTAAGAAGCTGTCACAAGAGTGCAACTTCCCTTCCTCTCTCTGACTCCTGCTAGTCCATGGAAATGCGAGATCCAGTTTAAGATTGTGCTGAAATCCTGCCCTTCGGTCCAGTGCTGCTACCCCACTGAAGTTTGTTAACTTGTGCAGGTGTGAGGCAGAACCTGGTCCTCAAATTCTCCTCTCACTTGGTAGCACAAATGTATTTCAGGAAACTTCATCTAACTGGCCCAAAAGGGCTAAGCATATAAGAGAAATAAAAGTTTAAACATCTAGTTGAATCCACAGCAAAGATCTAGCAGTTGGCTCTGGAATGCACCGCAAAGTTCACAGGCAAGGTTGAGGTACATTCTTTGTGAGTGGCTAAAATGGGCATCAGACCTACCAGAAGTAGACTCAAGTGAGGCATCCTCCCAGGTGATGTCCCTGTGGGAGAGGTCAGACAAGGTTATATGCCTTGCAATAGCCCTACACACAGACTTTCAAAATTTGAAACAAATATTTACATTTGAGACTTGCCTGTATTTATGCTGGATTTCCAGTTCCTCAATATTTAGGAAGCCACTCACATAACCACAAGGGGCTGTACCAGTTCATTCTTAAAGAGAATAGTGAAGTGAAGACCCCTTGTGAGCATGTGATGGTGTAGATGCTTGCAGCAGACCAGGTTTTAACTTGCCTTAGCAGCCTATTCTCTTTGGGTCAGGGACTGTCACTTATTGTATATATTTAAACCTAGTGCAATGGGACTCAATCCATGACATGGGACTCTAGGTTCAACTGCAATAATGTGTTGCTTGTCAATGGAAGATGGGAAATCTAATGTTGTCACCAGGTCTTAATGAACCTAAGGAGTGGCCAAAGACTGTGAAGGAAGAGCAATCATATTGCTGCACTAAGCAACTCAGAATTGCCACTTGTAGTTTGCACAGACAGAGATGCTGGCAGAAACCCCAGGAAGCCCACATTCCTGAGCGGGCGGGATACTCTCCCAGTTCATGAGTGTCCCCTTGGATGTGACAGCTTTCAGCATTCATAAACTGATATGATCTTTTCCTTCGTCTGTGTTCACTCAGCCTGAATGTTGTTTGTCCATTAGCCAGTTACATTGCGAGCCTTTAGAGGGGGAAAAATCTATTGTGACTGTGATGGGTTATTCACAACCTCAATGGCTCTTTAAACTGCAGTCCTCATCTAATGATTAATATTGGTCATATACCTTCTGACAGCCAAAACTTCCTAAAATAAGGAGGACTTGCTTTGAAGAATTCCCTTTCACTGCTGCTTACAGGAAGGAGATGATGGCTTTGAAGTAGTTAGTGTAGTGGAAATTCCAGGCTTCAAGAACTGTAGCTTGTCTGTCTACTGGGCACTTTCAGGAACCAGACTGTACCAAGCAGATGTAAGAACGAGTGCCCAGACAGGGCTGAGAATCATCAAGTAACCCTCCCCTACCTTCATGCCTCTTGGAGCTCTGGGGCAGTGACCAAGGGGAGTGGAAGGTCTGTATGTCTTGAGTGATGCAATTCAGATTTTGTTGAATTTTTTTTTTTTTTTTTTGCCTTGATCTGGGGCTTTAGTGAGAACCCTCTGCCAACCGTAGAGATCGCCATTCGCAACACAGGTGACGCTGACCAGTGGTGCCCGCTGCTTGAAACCCTAACAGATGCGGAGATGGAGAAGAAGATCAGAGACCAAGACAGAAACACAAGGTGCTGCTCGTTCATACTGTTTTCATTCTGGCCCCTTTCTAGGATAGTATTTTAAAAGCTTTGATGTTTTATTTTTCTCTGCTGAGAGCCAATTGGCAGGATTTCAGATCAATACACCAGAAAGAGAATTTATCTCTTCTTTGCTTCAGGATATTAAACTGTTATCACGTCACTCTGCAAGTGTCTTAACATTTTAACCATCTCCTGCTTAAAGCTTGCTCTCCTGATATCTGAGGTCTGTAGGAGAGTATTAAAACGGAATGCCACATGCTGTGATACTGACTAGCATCCTGACATAAAGCTTCCCTTTTATGTATGGAGACGTGCTATTTGAAGTAGGGGTGAGGATGTTCCAAACCCAGCCTGATTAACTGCATTTCTGCCTATTTGCTGGCACAGATAGAAACACTTGTAATTACAAGAGCAGCTTTTGCCCCTGTAGTGAGAGACCTACAAAGCAGTACTGCAGAGGCAGCTTAGGCCAGGGGTGTCCAACATGCAGCCCATGGGTCAGATATGGCCCACCAACCTTTTTGGTGAGGCCCCTGCTGGCTGCCGCCGAAGGGTAGGACGAGGGTATGGCCCACTTGAAGTACATTTAATTCCAGTGTGGCCCGCCATAGCATGTGAGTTTGACACCCCGACTTAGGCTGTTCAAACCTGCTTGGATGTGAAGTGAAATCTGCCGGGTTACCTCCCCAAGATACTGAAGGACATAAAATGTTGAGAGATTCTAGGGGTTCAAGCAACACTCATGGGTCACTCATAACTATGTGGGGACCCTGCCATTGGTATCTGATAAGCCATCTCCCATTTATTTAATACTGGATTTGATAAGATGTGACATTCTGATTCTCAGTAGCTGTAAACTCTTGCAGTAAAGCTGAACGGTCAGAGGCTGGAGGAGGCTGAAACACAATTCAGACTAAAAATGCAGGGAAACAAGTAATCAGGTTTCTCAGCAATGGAAGAAATGCCATACACCAATCGGGAACTGTTGGTGAGAAAGTGGTTCAAGAAGTAATTTGTGTAACCAGTCTAGGGTGTTAACTAGCAAGTAATTTTGTCTAGCAGCCCCTAAGACTGTACAGTAACTTGCCCTTTAGTGTGTGTGAGGAATGCGTTTGTGCAATTCCAGGCAGTTCTTCTAAAGCATAATTTCCCCATCACTTACTGTGCCTTTTTCTCCCCCCTCCCTACAGGCGCATGAGACGTTTGGCCAACACAGCTCCAGCCTGGTAACTCTTCCTGACATGACAGTGGTATTCATCCTACGGACTCTATCCCCACTCCTCTCTCCTAGAAGGAACTAGGATTGGCAGGGGTTTCTCTTACATCTTTTTGGCCCAGAATGAGGAGACACATTCCGCTTGCCAAGCAGTTTAGAGTACTGCTGACTTCCGGCCCCGCCCCCACCTTCATGCCATGTGCCGAGAAGGTTGTTATCTCTGAGACCTGTGGCAGCTGTCAAGAGCCCTCATGTACCTGTGTGTGGACTGTGTAAAGATTTTTTTTTTTTTAAATAGGTGCAGGGTGCACTGTTAGGACAACTTTTTAAATAAAAGGAATGCACAATACGTAGTTTGAATTCTGCAATTGAAATGGGTGGGAGTGCAGCTCCCACTGCTTTGTAGCGTGACGAGTGAGTAGTTGGAACGGCATGGGCTGTTTTCAGCCCTGCTCTTTCTTCCCAGGTCAGCCAGAGCTGGATGTTCACACCTGGTGGGGAGTCCTGTCCCCTCGCTGCTCAGTTGGAATAGATCGAATAGACTGTAACGGGAATCCTGCCCAGTTCTTGGCTGTGTGATTTGGTGGAGTGGGAATAGTGTAGATCTTGCAGACTACACCGAAAGAATGTTAACGTTGTCTGGATCAGGAAGGGGCTATGTTTGTTTAGTGCACTCAGTGCAATCAAAACCAGCCCTGTCTGTCTAGAATTATGTTTCAGCGAGTGGAGCTTGGCTGATTTGCTTGGTGAGCACGTTACAGTCCATGGCTTCAGTTAGGCTTTGAAGTTCACCTCTGCCTACTGTCAGAGTGTGTTAGTTTCATAGACTAAAGAGTTGGAAACAAAAGTTGTGGAGGATACACCAAATCTCCTAGAACTGGCCGTAAGATTAGACTCTGTATTTCAGTTGTCTGACCTTTTTAGTTGCTGAAATTGCATCTTTCCTTCTGTAAAAAGCTGCCCCTCTAGTCACTGTGCGTGATCATGTGTTGGTTACAGAGCAGTCAGTCCATCCCAGGCAGTTAATGAATTAACTAATCTCTCACAGCAAATAAAGAGCTGTATTCGCACATGCCATTAACACTTTGGTGCCAGGATTCCATAAAGCTGGTAAGAATGCAAAGACCTGCCCTCTCCCAGGGGGAGTTTAATTTGGCTGTTTTTAAATAAGCTACAAAAATGTCTTTTTTTTTTTTTTTTTTTTTTTAAATTAGAATGAAATTCAAGCTAATGGTTTGTTGCCTAGTTTGCTAGAGCTCGCGTTCCTCCTCCTCTAGGAAACCCAAGAGAAAAAGTTGAAAACTGGGCAGATTACACTGACAATCTGACATGCTTGTCCTGGCCCTGGTGCTAAAAGAGGCTGTAAACCCTATTCTGTCCTAGTCCACCCACACTTCTAGCGTGGTCAGAAATCTACTGTTAGCACGACTATTATCCTGCCTAGTCTTGCACCATGGCACAGCCAGTTCCTAGCTGTTTGAAAGCTAACAAGGTTCTGATTCTGGGGGGAGGGGAAGAATAACAATTCAGTGGGTCTTCAGAGGCCATGAACTTGCAAACTGAGTTGCTTTATCACTGCAGTCAGCCCCTGCACTGCCCAACTGTGCTAGCAAAGTGCTATTCTTTGCCTCTTACCTTTTGTCAAAAGCTTATTCCAACATAGGAGAAATTCCCCACAGCCAAAAGCTGCATTCTTACACAGTTAAGCTTAGAATTTAAATGACTCCCAGTAAATCTCCTAGTACCTCCACCCCCATACCCTCCCTGGAATTGGAGCTTGATTACAATGGATTTTTCATTTTGTGGGTACTAAGACTATGCCTGTTTTGTGGGAAGGCGGCTTCAGCTGTTCCTCGGTTAACAGCACTTGACTTACACATCCCGTGCAGCAGTCTTGAGGAAAACGTCTGTGTTAAGCTGATCTCACTCTCTGAATTCATGGAGTTTGTGTGGTCACTTATACCCCAGCGTTTGGAACAGAGCTTCCACCATAGGCTGTTTGCTGGAGAATGGCCACAGAAGTGATCTCGTACTTGCCTTTTTAAAAGAAATAGGTCAATGCAGGTTTAATGCTATCATCCTAGTTTGTGGCATGAGCTAAGGTTTGGCTGGGTCTTATTTCTGCTGAATTTGTTTCTTAAGCGAATCAGGGCAGAATCAGTCTCTGTTTAGAGAGAACCTGGCCCCAGTTGGCACCTCAGACTACAGTGATAAAAGCTCATACAGCAGGAGAATTAACTCTTTCAAGAGGGAACACATACCAACTTTGATCATTTTGGCTTTAGCCTATGGTGCATAGCAAGATCCTTCTCTGCTGTCCAGGTTTTTACATCGTGCTTGTCACAGTAGCTGAGCACCTGGCAGTGGTCAATTAAGCAACACACCTATCTGCATGATTTTCTCAATCATGCTGCAGTGGGAAAAGCAGGGAGTGGCTTGGCTTGGTAGAGTTAGCTTTAACAGATGCTGGCTGTTTCCACTGGCGAATCTTCCCAGCAGGCAATTAGAGGGGCTGTGGGCTGAGCTTTATTTGCCTTAAAGCTCCTGTACTGTTTTGCTGCTGCTAACTGGATGCCAGTTATTCATTACTGTTTGCAAGCCTGTAAGCAAGAGACAGTGGAAGCAAAGTACTATGGTACATGCCAGCTCCATGAAGGTAGCTGCATAATACCAACTTCTTGTTCTGAAAGAAACACGTAGGTCAGGTTTACACACACACAATACAACCTAGCTAACTGGTTCAACTTACTTAAGCTGCTTCGACTTGGTGCAGATCTTTAGTAGGTTAAAGCTGTTTAGCTTTCAGGTGTAATTCACAAGTATTTGCATGGGTTTAATGCAGTTGCCTTTTAAAGCACTGCATCTTTGTGGTTGTAGATATAGACTAAAACTTGTTGCTGGGATGGGCAGGGGCAAACCTTGTCATTATCACATGTAGTGATTTAACACACACACACCACGCTACAGTGATTAGAAGAGACCGGCAAACTTTCAGCTGTGAGCAGCTGCTAGGCCTGTCCTGTGCCAGTTACAGTAAGAGGGTCTTGCTACTGTCTTTAAACATAGTGAGTCTCCCTCAGCATGTCTGGCACCTGCATTACTTATTTCCTCTCCAGGCAGCACTCAAACTCCCCGCTGTCGCCCTGGTGGGGCTCTCCCTGCATTGAACAAGGCGCTATTCTGTCTGCCCTTTGAGCTGAATTTGAACTTAACTTTCAGCTAGGACCGAAGCCCTTGCTGAGTCTCAGGGTCTAAGTCAGGCAGTGTTCTGTGTAATAGCCATAGAGGCCTCTTTCCCAGCCAGGCGCAACTACTTCATTGAAAAATATAAACTTTAATGGAAGGAAGCTGTGGGAACAAAAACAAAAAAGGAGGGGGAAGAAGAATGGAGGGAATGAACCCTTCCTTCTGTGCTGCTCCAGCCCTGCACTGCTCACACAGTGCTACAGCTGAAGAATACTTAGAGCATCAAGTACGTTGATGGCATAAAGCAGCACCTGGAGCCTCCCAGTGTCCCCTTGGCAGGAGGGAACGAGTGTGTGTACCCAGGAGCTAGGTGACTTGTCACACAGCAAGGCTGTAACAGAACTGGACTAGGAGGAATGCTGCTGAGGCTCAGGCAGCTGTGTGATCGCTACAGCTCTGGCCAGCGGCTAGCCTCCACCCCCTCCCTACACCACTTCTGTACAAACACGGGAAGGTATTCGGTCCAGTTTGTAAATATGACACTCCAGAGAACAACTTAGTACAAAAGGAAAAGAGGTTAGCCCCAGGGAAGCGGGAGATGTGAACACAGATTAAAACAGTGACTGGAGCTGTTCTTCAGACAGCATCTGTCCATGGCAAAGCTTCCCCTCTGCCCAGGGCCCAGTATCAGTCCAGCAGGCAGGAGGAGGAGAGTTTGGTCATGTGGGCAGAGAGTCCCCACTACTGTGGAGGTGGCTGCTGCTGCGGCTGGTTCTCTGGCTGCTCCTCAGGAAGGGGGTTGTAGTTGGGATCCTCTTCAGGAGTGTCAAATACCAGCTTCCTGGCAGGGAACCGGCCCACCCACAAGAGAAGTGAATAGTAAGAGTTAGGCCTGCGAGGGAAGAAAGCCACCCCATCCCTCCTAGGAGCCAACCCCACGCTCAGGAACAGCCAGGGGCTGGTGCAGCAGGGAGGGGCTTCCCTAGTGCCTAGTTCTCAGCTGAGTCGGGGAAACAGCAAATGTGGGGCCATCCTACCCTCCCCAACGTCTTGAGCCACAGGTTACAGGTGCACAGTACGTAGGTTATCAGTGCCAGAGCCACCCTCCCGGTGCTTCCCCCACTCGAGTGCTGAATGTGGACAGCTGGCAGCGGTTGCACTGTACACCTGGCCTGCTTCTTAGCTGGTTGCGTGGCCTACTGAGGGGGTTTCCCCGCCCTGCGGTAGATGAGCTATTGTGGTGTGAAGAAAACCCTTGGGAATGGTGATGCATTGGGCCTGGGAAAGAAAACTAGCGTTTTACTCACAGGAAGCCTGGAGTTAGCAGCAGCTTCTTCCCTCCAGGCTGGTTGGGAAAAACATCTTCAAGGAAGTAATAAATGTGACCCACTGCAATTCCTGTAAAGATGAAGGCACAAGTATTACCCTCTTCCTGGGGGGGGCGTTGAGCAAAGAGCTCACTGAACTGCTGAGACAGGGGAAAAGCAACATGTAAGTAGCTGTCCCAGGAGACAACTGCATTGCCTGTGCATAGCCCAGGGGAGAGCCCTGCGTGAGTCACCGCTCATTGTGTGGGGGCGCCTTTAGCAAGGGCCTGGCCTCAGAATGTTCTCAAGCTTTATGCTCCAAAGTAAAGCCGGGCCCCAGAACTCCTGGGGTATGGACAATACAACAAAGAACCAGGGAGCTGCTGTGGCAAAAAGCTGGGAGGGCAGAAGGAATGGGGCATGAGTGGCAGCCTGGAGCTCATTTTCTCCCCATCCGCATTACTGAAGAGCCAGCTGGGGCAGCTCTACTGTGGATTCAGATGGCACCACAACTCCAGCGAGCTGTTGGTCCGCACGGGCACAATACACAGGTGCTCTTCAAAGTGTGCTTAGTTCAACAGAGAGACTGAGCTTGTGTCTGTGGCAATTAATCATAGACTAGGCCAGCTGTCCTCCTTTGAGAAAGGGCATGTGTGAGCCCAGGCCACGTGCTAGGGCTTCCACGTGATGTAAACCACGGGGGGCCCAGCTGTGAGCGCTGTACACAGACAGAAGCCACCCTTCCAAAAAGGGCACCCAGCATCCTCTTACCCAACAAATCAATGATGATGGAATTGCCCAGCAGCAGAGAAAAGCCCATCAGAACCCAGGGCAGGAAGGGAGCCTGGAAGTTAAGAAGCCCAAAGAAGTTCATGCGGATGTAAGGGTTCCTGCGGCTCCACACATACACCAGCATGATGGTGAACGCCTGGCCCAGGAAGAAGAGGCTGGCAAAGAGGCCGAAGAGCTGAGAGCTATGGAGTCAAGGAGAAGAGCATATTCTACGAATGCTACATACTAAAGCAGCAGGACCGGAAACAAACGGGACAATCTCATAACCCCTGACAAATGCCTGAAGTTCTGACAGATTAATTAGATACTGGGGCAGCTGCCTAGGATTTCCATGTATTCCCCCATGACTCCCCATCCCTTCCGCTCAGTCTGGGGCACACCAACCCCTCGGCCCAGTCCTGCCTCCTCACCTTCCCAGGGCAGCAAAACATGCGTCCTACTCCACCAATGTCATTTACACCGGAGCTACTCTGGGAGCTGCCTGCTATGGGCACATGGCAAGCAGTGGGGAGCGCGCTCCCTTGCACTTTCCAGCACCCTGGCCTTCCCTGCAGCAGAGGCCAATGCTCCTCCACTGGTCGTAGTTTTTCTTTAAGGAACAGAGGGGAAAGTGTTCCATAGGCTGGCAGGTTCATTTCTCTTCCTGGTGCAGTAATTGAGGCTTTATCACTTGATGTTAGAGAGGCTTCCAGGGGTATTAATAGAGCCAAAAAACTGTGCCAGGTGAGATGGGACACGAGAGCTCCCTTGGGACCCTGCCCTTGTATGAAGCTAAGAGCAGGGCCTGTCTGGATGCAGACAGCGAGGACAGCAAAATGAGTGGGCAAGTCACCAGCTAGACCCTGCGTAAGTTCATCCCTCTCCTGTGTATGGGGACAGCCCCCGTACCCACCCCCTCCTTGGGCCCAGTCCTCCTGCCACAGTAGCAATGGGGGATTAGACAAACCATGATCTCTTCTCAAGGAGAGTCCTTTCCTGGGGAAAGCAGGTGGGTGGGTAGTTTCTAACATGCCAATGCCTCTAATGCCTAGCTGCATGTCTGCAGAGGTGAGACGCTGCGCTTCCCAATCATTCCCCCTGCTGTGTTCAGGGGCTCTGACTCAGTCTTGGCGGGTTGAGTGTGGACACCACAGATGCGCTGGCATTCGACTAGCTCAGCACTTACAGACAGTACACCAGGATGTAGGAGTGCTCAGCATTTACCTGTGAAAATGCACACAGCTTTAGGGAAAGAGAGTGCATCTTGTGATAAATACGTGGCCACCTGGAAATGAGCAGCAACACACCGTTCTCCGAGCGCACACTGCAACACACGGCAGCAGGGAACTCCAGTAAGGGTTTATCTGCAGAGGGGTTTTTTTGTCCTTTCAAAACCCGTTTCTCTTACTTTAAAATGGTTCCAAGGCTTAAATAGGTACAAAAAAAATCAGGAGGTAGCCCTGGTCTCACCCAGGAGCTAGAACCCCACGGTGCAGAGCCGTATGGTACACAATCTGCTAAAGAGTCAGGGCCAAGCTCTGCCTTCAG
Source organism: Emydura macquarii macquarii (assembly GCF_026122565.2). Classification (NCBI taxonomy): domain Eukaryota; kingdom Metazoa; phylum Chordata; order Testudines; family Chelidae; genus Emydura; species Emydura macquarii. Next base: position 208,906 of record NW_027131391.1, read on the forward strand.
CTACGTGTGTGCACCTCCTCTTGCATTCCCACGCACTCTGGGAGTTTGGTGCTAAATGTTTCAATTGCTGTCGTTTTCTCTAAATTACCCACACTCCAGTGGGAGCTGTTACTGTGCGGTAACCACCCACTTGAGATGACAGTATGGATCAGTGTAAGAACTATATGGCTCTGTTTCTGGCTAAGCCTACAGATCATAGAGCTTCCTGCACCCATGATTACACAACACCCCACCCACCTGCCCAATACATTATAAGTGACCCCCCACATACATCAGAGCTCCTGTGGTCAGTGGAAGAGAAACAAGTTAACTTTTTGTAGCTGGATCATAAATCTAGCTGAGTTCTTTCAAGGCCTGGTGAGTATGAACAGAAGTGTACAACAAAAGAAATTAGCCCGTGGAGTTGCCAGCCCACTACTGAGAGCCTGCACGGACAGAGGCTGCTGTATGAGAAGAGCCATCCCCGGACCAGAGACTACATCTGTCAGCCAGGTGGCTCCAGGATTCGTGTGCCTTAGGAAACATGCCTCGCATTCTGCTGTCTAGTTTATGGTAAAGCCAGTACACAGAGAGGCATATAGAAGGTCCCTGGTACAAGGAGTCAGTGGACTAGCATCACACCCAGGATAGCAGTCCAGAGCACCTTGACCAGCTCAAACAAACAAAGGATACTGTCATGAGAAATCCCCCGAAGAGAAACATGAAGACAAAGTCTGCAGTCCTTCCCCGAAAGGAGCCTTCCTCTAGCATTCGGCAATATCTGTACCTGAGAGCAGGAAACGAGGGTTTGCAGTATAGGAAACTAACAGCTGGGTGCCCTGCATCACTGGCTGAGCCACAGGGGTTTTTCTGACAAGCCTCCCACAGGTAGTTGCGTTAGAGGAAGCTGCCAGCCAGCTGCTCAAGCCCCAGAGCCAGTGGGATTCATCTTCTGTCTCACATTATCAGACCTCAGGGAAAGAGTGAGTCACCTGCTCTGCTCTGTCCAGCGGGGCTGCAGAAACCCACTGCAGCTGGCAATGGAGAGCAGAGTTAAAGGAACCAGTGTAGCTCTATGGCAGCCGCCAGCACTGCCTGTCTCACCGACACCACGCTGGGCATTCCTCGAGGGGGCCTGCCCAGCCGGACGGGTACTTTGGATGGCAGAGTGACAGGCTAGCTGGATCTCTTCAGCAGTGAGCTCGCCCATCTCTACCCCAAGACACCAGAAGGCTCTAGAGTGACCCTGTCTGGGAACTGACTTTTCAGTTCAGATTGGCAGAGACCTGAGGAAGGGGAACTCTGCAGCCCCGTACTGATGATGAGACAAGCCAACCAGATCGGGAAGGTGGGCAAGTGGAGAGTCCTGTTTAAAATGAAAAGGGAGCAGAAAGTGCTGCTGAGACCAAAGGATACAAAAATATCATGTTGAAAAAGAAACTGAATCCCAAGGGCCCAAAAAAGAGGAAGTTGGTGATCAGCCGCCAAATCTGCAAGAGAAGACACAGGGGAAAAGAACGAGATGGACAGCCATAGCCCTTCCCCAGCTTGGCGGGCACACCACACCTACTTGCCTCCATACAGCCATTTACCCTGTTAGGTTATCACCCCCATGAAACCAGATGCTTGTATTACCTACCTCCTGTGGATTCCATCTACCCTGTCAGGACCAGATGGTCTTTCCTCCTTGGCGAGGGATATCTCCACACGTTCCCAAAGGGAAGAGACAGCTTATGATTCCACCACCCAAGTCATGACTCCTTACTAAAGGAGAGCTTCCCCCATCCAGCCCCTCGAGACTAGATGGTTATAAATCTCACCCAGCCTTCTTCTTGGAAGGGGACTGGAGTGACAAAGTGGTCTTGAGACTCGTAGTAGGATCTGAGTAAAACAAGAAAGGGGCCTAAAGAACCCACTGTGGCGTGGGCAGACAGTGGGAAAAACATTACTGTCTGTAGCCAGGCCTCCACAGCTTCTGGTAATGGGAAAGAGTCCCACAGCAAGGCCTAGTGGCCACTTTCACCACCAGACAGAGCACAAGAGAGTCTGTGGAATAAAGATGCCCCTCCATGGCTCCTTGTAACAAGGAAATATGGCATCTGGACTGGCCTGCTGGCTCCACCTCCAGCTCATGGACTCTCTGAATTATCAGGCTCCAAAGAGAGTGAGGGACTCAGCAGAAAATTAACCCCTTATAAGAAAAGAATCTCACCTGGAACTTTCTGAAAATCAGATCTGGGTTGAAATACAGCTGGAAAGGGGTGATGAATTCTAATTGCTGCAAGAAACCAAGAAAGTGACCGTTTAACCCTGGAGCGAGACATGAGAAGCAGGCCATGCTGCAGGTAGTGTTGTTTATACAGCACCCAGAGCATGCCAGACTTTGCACCAAGAAACTTGCCACTTAATTTTACACACGCCATGAGTAAGAGCATCAAGTGAGGCAGAGGGATGGGGAGAATAAAGGACACAGCAATTAGGTCACACAGAGACTCAGTTTGTTGTTATAGTTCAATGGTTGATGAACCAAGGTAATTTTTATTGTTGGGAGGTAGTAGAAGGGAAGGAAGCGGGCATGTATCAGGCAAGGTTGGAGGCAGGGAGTCTGAGGGGAAAAGGAAGGGGGCCAGGACAGACACAAAGCATCAGAGGAACAAGGGAAAGGATCAGCAGACAAATGCAGTGAAATGGTCAGAATGTGTTTCAACAGAAGGATCACAGTGCAAGCAATTTGGAGACAAAGGCAGAATTTGCTAGCCACTGAAAGAACCCTGTCACGATGACGAGGGAGTGGAAATGTATGAAGTGTTTTCAGTGGGGAATGAGATGCTTGCTGCATAAATGGAACCGTCATTCTCTTCTGGTCTTTTACTGTGCATGCTGCGAACCTATTGCTTTCTGAGCCCTGGATTATCCTCCTCTGATGTTCCTTAGTCAAGCAGACATCACTTAAGGAAGAATTTGGTTTTCTGGTTTTGGGTGGACAGTGTGTGTCCGTGACAGGGCAAAAACATTAGCCATCCAACATATCCTACCTGCCATCCCATGGAGGACATTAAATCCAACCTCTGAAAATACTGCCAACTCCAACCCCCACCCAGCAAGGGCAGAAGTGATCATTTAAGGATGGTTCAGGGAAGACATGGCAAGCTGCACACAGCACTGAAGCGTCTCGTAGCAGAGCCTGGCCTCAGACAGCATTACAAATATTGCACCCTGTCTGAGGGTCACAAATTGATTTCACGGTCAGCTGACAGTAGGAAAGAAAGAGAGTGTAGACTCTGGAGAAAATTAGGACAAATTATGCAGATGGTGAGAGCCAGAATGCAAACCCACCAATGCCCGTTACCAGAATCCAGCCTCAAACAAGGGCATAAGCTCTAGAGAAAAGAAAAAAAATTGTGTTGCTCCCCTTTAATTTCTTGAAATCTCCCTGCCACAGAAAGGAAATCAGGAGCAGACAAACCCACGAACCGCACCTCCAGCAGGTATATGGCCAGGGCACAGTCTACCTCCCTCGCTCGGAGGAGGAGCACAATGCACAGGAAACACGCCCAGGAGCCGGTCAATGTCACACACCAGACCCAATCCTTCCCACAGCACCAGGTGATGATGGCAGAGAAACCCGCCCGTTCACTGGGAACAAGACTCCAAGGCATCAGGCCCGCTGCAAGGTCCCCCGGCTCTTTGCAGAGAGCAGGCCGCGGGGCTCCTGGAGCCGGGCATGGGCCAGTGACCTGAGTTCAAATGCTGCTCGGTGCCTCATCATCACAGCGCCGCGCACGACCCGAACATGCATCGCCTATTGCCCGCTTGGACACCCCCACACACACCGCGCACCCGGCTCTAGGCCCGGGGCACCCGCAAGCCCGTGTCAGAGCCTAGGGCTGCGTGCGTGGGCGGCAGAGCGGTCTGGGCTTGAAACGTGTCCGACCCCGTTTCCACACTGCAGCAGTCACGTGCCAGGGGGAGAAGCGTCCGGCCCCGCCACCCGCGGGGTGCAGACGAGCCGGTGACGCCAGTGGCTTTATGCAGCGTGGGGGGGCCGCCAGTCAGGGCCGCACCGAGCTGCGCAGAGGCGGCCGAGCGGAAAGACCCGCTCCGGCTTCGAGCCAGGGGCCGACCCCGCTGCCACCCCCCGGGGACAGGGGCCCCGCCGACCCTTACCACGGCCGCGGTGGTGAGGACGCAGGCGGTGGTGTACGCCCGCGTCACGGCCGGGATCCCCATGTACTCCTGCGTGAAGCCCTGGTAGGCCATGGCGCCACCCAGGGCAGCCGGGGCTGGGCTGCGCGTGTCCGGGTCCGGGGCGGCGGCAGCAGCAAGCGGCGCTACGGCCCCTTTAACACATCGATACGGCCGTAGCGACATAGGCAGGCTCAGCACCACCCCCAAGTCCTCCTTTCGCCAATCACAGCGCCGGTGGGGGGTGACAGACAGCACGAACCAGCCAATCACCGCCTGTTTCCCGCCTTCCCAACCCGGAAGAGACTGCCCCTGATTTTAGGGGGAAGAGCGAGGACGGCGGCGACGAGCCGAATCACTGGGAAGCGCAGCGGTGTGGGGGCGGGACAAAGCAAAGAGTGAGGAGACCCGGCACCAATGGGAGCGCGCGAGTCCGCCCACCCTTCGGGAAGGGTGAACGTTGTTGTTGTTGTTGTGGCGGGAGAAGAGAGGGCCACGTGTCTGTAACAGGTGGCCAATCAGCGCACGAGAGGGCTGCTAGCGTAAGACCACCTAGACCAATCGGAGGAGACCACGCTTGCCGCGGAGGGGGAACCACCAGGGCAGGGCGGTGCCGTTACCGGAGCGGGGACTCAATCAGTCAGTCAGGCCCGGCCCGGCCCGGCCCGGTCCGGTCCGGTCCGGCCCCGCGCCCTGACCCCTCTTACAGCCCGCTGCAGTGGGGCGCCGCTGGTCAGGGCCCGGTCCGGCCCCGTGGCGACGGGTGACGAAGCCCTTCGCGGGACGGTCGCTCCCCGGCCCGGCAGCCCCAGGCCCGCCCTCCGTCCCTCCCTCCCTCCCTCCACGAGCCGCCCGCCCCGGCCGCTAGTAACTGCTGCGGGGCGGGACGGTCCCGATCCCCCCGTGACCCGCAGGGGCAGTGGACGGTGGGGTTCCACAGTAACTCGGAGCCGTCACCCCGCCGCGGAGCCGGAGTCAGACCGGATTTGTTGGCCCGGCCTGTGGTTGACACGGGTGGGCAGGAGCGGACCAGGCTGATAAAAGCGGGGCTGACTTGCTGGGAATCGGAGTGGGTGGGCCTGCTTTCCCACAGCCCCTGCCCGCGTGTAAACAGACCCGTCCTAACAGCCAGGCCGGGAACGGCCCAATCCTGCCTCTCACACCCTGGTGTCCCGGGAGTGTCCACAAGGTACCCGTGTGCTCACCAGGCAGGGAACAAAACCCGCAGGGCAGGGGAAAGCCACTAGCAAGGGTACAGCAGAGAAGGGGATGGGTCGGGTGGGTCCCTGAGGCAGGAGGCTACATGCCGTAATCATCATAGTAGGGTTCAAAACCAGGACCCCCTCTGTTAAATCTGGGTCTTAGTGGAAAGAACAAATCAAGCAAGCCAAAGCACAACTTCTGATTCCCCATCTACAAAGAGCCAAGCCTGTCTACTTAAGTCCTCTTTTGTGCCTAGGTTTTGTTCTGGCCACCTGCACTGGGGAGAATTTCACTTCCAATTCCTATGGCAAAGAATGTAAAGATAGGTTAAAAATGGCACATCAAACAACATGTAGGTCAGAACAGCTTGCAGACCCGTGTAACAGAAACTCAAAGCACATTGGGCCCTGAAAATTAAGTAAGATGCAATTCCTACTTTTCACCTAAGTCTAGGATGATGCTCTAGACTCTAGAGTCCACTTACTGAGCTCTCAAATGGTCTTTGTGTTGGCATTTGTCTGTTTTCAAATCCCAGCTGCTATATTTCTACACCCTTCTGTCTCTGCCAAGGTAACCACCCTAAAAGGCATACTAGTAACTAATATATTGTGGTAGAGCATAAAGGCAATGACAGGTCGAGCCCTATTGTGCTAGGCACTGTTCAAACATAAGAAGTTACAGTTCCTGCTCCAAAAACATTGTGAAAGGTAAAAAATAATGGTTGGATAAAACAAAGCAGGCTGGGTTGGTAGCTGAGAGCGTGCCCTGTGATACTCCCTGTAATCCTCTCTCCAGCCTGCTTTGGGGAGCGGGTAACAAATACAATAGAATATCTAAGAATTGTGCACAGTCAGAATTCGTGATGAAAGCTCTCCAGCAGCCTAACCAGGTTAATGTATATGAATCAACTAATTCCAGCTGCATTTTATTAATTTTTCCTAGTTATGGATTTCAGTCTTCTAGACTTCTCGGACTGGAACGTTCTCTGAAGATGTTATTTGTTTACTGAGAATTACAGCTTTCCCCTGCAGCTTCCCAGGCAGCAGCCTGGTTGTGTGATGCTGTTACATAGATTTACACCCTCTTTAGATTCTTTGAATGAGAGCTGGAGAGTAAACTTCTGCACCTAAATAGCCATGATGCATTGATTGTCTAGTCCTAAATCTGAAGAGCTGAGTAAACTTATCTAGCAACTCCCTATCTACCTCTACAAATGTAACGGCAGTAGTGTAGCACCAATGAGGCTGGCTTTAATAAAAAGGACTATATACCTTTTCTGCTTAACATTTTTATTAGATTAGCAGAGGGGTCAGAAATGACACAAGCGCCTTTGCCCCCTCAGTGGCCTCTGAAAACTACCCAGAGGCATCATACAGCAGAGAGACAGAGATACACACAGCAATTAGGTGATTTATGGAGGAGATGAAAAGCACTTTCAAAATTTCTTGAATAGGATACTCAGTTACAGGTAGACACTGCACAAAACCTGAAAGGCCCTGAGGGAGCAAATATGCCATCATTAATCAAACCTGAAAGGCCCTGAGGGAGCTGGAGTGCAAGAACTAGTGGGTCTTCTGAGGTCATTTCTGCAACGTGAGAATGGCACGGCCGGTCTTAGGATGTGGTGCACTTTCATGAATGTCATACCACAAAAAGGAAGGTTATAATAGTGAACTTCAGTAGATTTGTGATCAGTGCAACCAAACTGATCAGTGTTTGGCCTTACATAAAATTGGCAAAAAAAATCCTTCCACATCTGGATGATATACAATGATTTTGCTCTTGGTAACGCATTAGGGGGAGTATCAGAAGGTACGCTCTCAGCTATGCACTGTGCCACACTGTCTAGCCTGTTTCTGTCACCTCACAGTGACAAATCCAATCTGTTTTCCATTCACCCCATATACCTTTTATTTTTTCACTCTTTTACACACACACACACACACAACATAACACGCATCTTGTAGGAGGAGCTTTTCATTCAGCTTTCCCTGGTGACCTGTGATTCTTGTTCTTTCCTTCTACTTATAGCTGATCAAGGCCATGGAGGAGCAGACAGAGCTTCTGAAGATAAGTGTCATTGCAGACAGTTCATGCAAGCTCAGCCCCCTCCCCCTTCAGTCACAACAGAACTTCTTTCCCTTCACTCCCCCACACTCCCCCTACACATTCCTACCAAAGTCACAGACCATCTTGCTACCCCCTTCATTCCACCCCTTCAGACAGCTATGAGAACGACAGCTGGACTTACACGCAGCTGTCATAGCTGCCACTGCCCCCTACTACTTTCTCCACTCTAGGATTTGTTTGTGTTGTGTGCTGTTTTGTGTTTAATGATAAAAGTAAGCTCTCAAAACAAGAAGCACTCTTTATTTATGTATTGAACATGATATGTGCACCTACCACTGACACACGTGTACAGCTGTATAGCTGTCATAGAATATCACAGCGCAGTTTCAAAAAGCACCTGATGGTTTCTCATTGTCAAAATGGGCCCTCAATGCCTCCCTTATGCGTATGGCCCCCCGTTGTGCCCCTCTAATACCCCTGGCATCTGACTGCTCATATTCAGATGCAAGATGATCAGCCTCTGCAATCCACCCAGGGGCAAACTTCTTGCCCTTATCTTCACATAAATTATGGAGCACACAGCAGGCAGCTATAACCACAGGACTACTGTCCTCATTTAAGTCCAGCCTGCCATAAAGGCATCACCAGCATGCCTTTAACCTGCCAAACGCACATTCAACAGTCATTTGGCACCTGCTTAGCCTGTTATTGAAGCGTTCCTTGCTGCTATCCAGGTTGCCTGTGTAAGGTTTCATGAACCATGGCATTAGTGGGTAGGCTGGGTCTCCCAGGATTACTATGGGTATCTCAACATCCCCTACTGAAATCTTTTCATCTGGAAAAAAAGTCCCTGCTTGTAGCTTCCGGTACAGGCCAGTGTTCCTGAAGATATGAGCATCATGCCCCTTTCCTGACCAACCCATATTGATGTCAGTGAAACACCCACGGTGATCCACAAACGCCTGGAGTACCATAGAGAAGTACCCCTTCCTATTTATGTACTTCATCACAAGATGGTCTGGTGCCAAAATTAGAATATTTGTGCCATCTATTGCCCCACCACAGTTAGGGAATCCCATTGCTGCAAATCCATTTACTATTTCACACACATTGCCCAGAGTCACAGTCCTTCATAGCAGAATGCGATTAATGGCCCTGCACACTTGTGATAACACAGCTCCAATGGTGGACTTGCTGACTCCAAACTGATTAGCGACTGACCGGTAGCAGTCTGGAGTTGTCAGCTTTCACACAGCAATTGCCACAAACTTCTCCTCTGAGAGGGCAGCTCTCGTTCCGGTGTCCTTACGCCGCAGGGCAGGGGCCAGCTCCGCAGAGTTCCATGAAGGTGGCTTTGCGCATTGGAAAGTTCTGTAGCCACTGCTCATCATCCCAGACCTGCATAACGATGCAGTCCCACCTCTCAATTCTTGTCCCATGCGCCCAGAAGCAGCGGTTCACTGTGTGCAGATGCTCCATGAATGACAACAGTAATGTGGCACTGTTTGTCTGCATGTCACTCAGCGAGTTAGGCTCTTCAGATTCCTGTTCTGATTCAGAGCTCATGATGTACTGCATGACCAGCCGTGATGTATTCAGAATGTTGAAAGCAACAGTGGAGAGTAGTGCGGGATCCATCTTTTCAGATAGAGATGGCAGGCACACAGTAAACGGCGGGGAGCCATTGAAAAAAATGGCGTGAGTTGCTGCCAGCAACGCAATGAATGATGGCATGGAAAGGCAGTGCACCGTGGGATATTGAGCCAGTACCCATGCTGCTCTGTGCTCCTCTCCCCCATCCCAGAGTTCTTAGTGGCAGAAGCTGCCAAGCTGCACGGTGGGAAAGCTGTCCACAATTCACTGCTCTCACTGTCGATACTATAGCACCAAATGTGGACGCATTTTTGCGACAAAACGAGTGCTGTGTGGACGGGCACAAGCGCTGTAATTGTAGCACTTTATCACCGAAAAAACAACTGTCGACAAAACTTTCTAGTGTAGACAAGGCCTAAAGAGAGAAAGACCAGTTTCCCTGTGTAACAGAGGGAAAGCATTACACCAGACTCAGAGGGAAATAAGTGATCAGTGTGAATGGGGAAAAGTTCACTGGAATAACAACAATCAGAAACATTCCAGCAACCCTACACTCACCCAGTGCATTTCAGAGTCATGCTTCAGCAATGTCCTTGGGTATCACCTAGGTGATGGTAACAGAGATTAGTAGTCAGTTCTAGAGGAGGTGGCAGAGAGACTCAGGTCTTTGCCTAACTGTATCAAATATATGATGAAATGCCCTTTGAAATGAAGATCTGATAAAGGTCTAAGTAAAACTCTTGACATCCATTTATTCTGCAGCATGATCATGCTTTCCAGAATTCTCCAGTGTGGATCAAGGGTCAGAAATAAAATTGCAGCCATCCTGGCTTTAGATACAGGGGAACTAGTCTGGTGTTAAGTTTCTGCATAAGAAGGTAAAGCTGTCATCAGATTCTTAATGAGCCCTGAGATTTCTTTTACATCTTCATTAATAGGAAATGAAGTCATTTCTTTTCACCTCCCCCACCCTGGACAGCTGTTTGGTAAAGAACAAAACCCAGCTGGAAAATGAGGGGAATTAGAAGGTTAAAGAAATACATTAGGGAAGGGATCAAAAATAAGACATATGTGAAACTGAAACAGTCTGGTTATAGAAGGCCTCTGGTTCTGAAGTGCTGAGGAAACTGTCTGTGGCCTGTCATCTCAGAGATGTATTAACTCTGGAGTTGAGAGAGTGAATCCCAGGAATGGAGTGGGGGAAGTTGGACTCTGAATTCAACCTGGGTTCATAAACTTTGTTGTGTTGACACAACCATCTTGGTGGGAGTTTGGAGGGACGTGAGTGTTCTCGCAGGTAGGAAAAGCCAAACACATTGAAAGACCTGGCTGGGAGCTGGGAGCCTTGAAAGGGCTTCACACTCAGCTCCTGGAGCTCCTCATGCCTGACCTTGCTCCTGCTAAAGTCACTGACCAAACACTCCCTGACTTCAGTAGAACAGGATTAGGCCCTCTGCCTTGCTATTGTAGCATGGTACACTGTTGGTGAACTCCTGGCAGCCACCTTTAGGTCCAGTGGGCATGGAGAGGACCCAAGAGGGCTTCCCCATAGAAAACAGGAAAACGGACTGAGTTCTTTATTACTCTGAGGCCACTTTGCACAGGTTATCATGGTACAGGAAGGGTATAAAACAGCCATAAGGTAACCCCCTGGCAATACCCACAGAGAAGGGCTCTCTCCAGCAGATGTGGAGCTGGTTTTGCAACCCCTCCCCCCATGTGGGAGGCCTTTTGGGGTGGCCCTGAACCCCAGATATTCCTTGGTTGCCACGTGACCCATAGAGGCCATGACAACTAGACACAACTTAGGGCAGCCCTTAGAGCTAACCTATGCTGCACCTAGGACCATGATCGCCCCTGGAAACTCTGGAACCAGGGAACTGCAAGTCATCCCCTTTGCCCGCTAGGGATTAATTCAATTTATTTGATCCCCAACTGTTTATTCTGGTCGGTCTCCTACTGCTGTCCAAACATTGTGCTTCCAAGGGCTGAGCGTGGACCCTCCCCCCTAGGGAGAGGATGGTTTCAGCGGCCACTGTGGCCATCTCTCTGCCTTCCCCATATCTCAGCAGGTGGTTTTTCTCTAGGTTCAGGACTGGAACTAGAGATGGAGAAATAAATGAGTGGTCAGGCTGGGGCATAGCCACGTTGTCGGTTCTCTATAGCACAAACACCTAGAGTCAATGCAGGTTATTTCTATTTTGCTGAGCAGTAACTCCTGCACCAAGGAGCCTCCCTTTGAAGAGGGTGTTTGCAGAAGCCAGGAGAAGCTTGCATAGGCTCAGAGCCAGTGGAGAGGCCCCAAAGCTCTTGCAGATCTGTATTGATCCTGGAGTTTGGGGGCAGAGCCGGGGCCCATATGGGGTGGGAGTACAAACCCTTCCTATCACCATCAGAATAAAGTGGGAGAAAATTGGCATAGCAATCCTTGTGGGGTTTTCTTTCGCCTTGTGCCTCTCCCATGGGTCTTACCACTGGAGGGGACGATCAGATGCTAAGTTTTCACTTTGCACTTCAATAGCCTCTTTCATCCAAGGGTCACAGAGTATTCCACATGGTGCTTAGATACATGTCCTAGGAACCAGACAGACAGGTGGGTAAATTTGGCCTCCTCTGTCAGGCACGTTACTATTATCTTCACTTTACAGATGGGAAACTAAGGCACAGAGAAAGCAAGTGTCCTGCCAAACCTCACCCTAGGGAGGGCAGAGCTGCAAACAAAATGCAGGAGGCCCAACTCTCAGCCCCCTGCCTTAACCCCATCAAAGCTTGAGGGGAAGGTTGAGATTATCTGTTAGAATGAACAGCCTCAATATCAGAGTTAAAAGCACCAAGTCTTGTTAACTGTATAGAGGGAAAGCCTAAAAATAAATAAATACCTATTCAACGCTCAGTATAAAAAACTCCATCCTTGTGGAGAAGGAATGTCTGTTAGGTCAGTTTTAACTTTCAGGATCTCATTGTTTTTCCTATTTATGCAGACAAAAGGGGGATAAATCTCTGCTTGTCCACTCTTTTTGGAAGCTTTCTTGCTTTTGTTTTAAGAGAAGCAGGGGAGAGGGAAGGAGTAAATGCATTGAGAAGATTGCCGCCTAGTGTTGGACGAAGCAAAAAAATGTTAGAGGATGTAGAACTCTTAGGCAGTTTCCTATCCAAACACCAATCCCATCTGACCTTGCTTCGCTGTTGAGTTCAGACAAGGCTGGGTGCATTCGGGGTAGTATAGCCAGAGACAGTTTTAATCTTTTTATCTTCATGTCAACATTTTATAGGATTCAGGAATTATATCTTTCCTCTACTGCACTTTAATACAATTGCATAACGGAGAGTTATACTCACTTTTGAATGGTTCAGCTGTGGCTCTTTTTTATAAAGTTAAAACTAGAGAGGATTAAAAATAACCCTTATTTATTCAAAGTTAAAATAGAAAATACTGTAGGTCGAGGGTTCACACAAACAGGGACATTGTTCTGGGACTTCTTTACTGATTTCATCTCTCTGTGGCATTGTCCTATCAACCCCACACTGACTCCAGGCATAAAGTTAATGCTGACCCCCTCGGCAATAACTTATATTAATTCCCCTGTCAGTCCTTGACTCCCCCCACCCTTTGAGGGGAGGTTTGTGCAACTGCTGACGCTATCTTACTCTGCAGTATCCAATTCCAGGACCTCTGGGAATTGCTGTCTGCTGAGGTTATGATCTACATTTCTATAAAACCAGCCTGACTGCTAGATCCAGGTCAAATCCATTATTAAATGGACCTTGAAAGAGGCATGTTTAGTAGGTCTCTTGGAGCTGACGGACAGGTAATGGCAAAACATTTCCATCTATAGCCTTCACTTGACACATTTGTGCATGAAATAAACAAAACTGCATAGGAGACAGCCTTGTCAGTGGTACAGTGTTACTAAAACCACATTGCAACCCTAGCAGCTATTATCAGCTTCACTCCAAAGCTTTGCAGTCAGTAAATTAAGCCAGAGGAAAATGTTCCCGTAGCCGAAGAGCCCAAATAATCCCTAGTGCAAGTCCACTAAAGTTACACCTGGGATAAATTTGGCCCTGCATTTCTAAATAAAATAGCTCCTGAATGGGCAGCAGCTTTGCTGAGGATGGGGGAATATCAAGCTCCTCTCTCCTGTTTAACCTGCCTGTAGTCCTTGATCTGTTGCAATCATTTCTCATGTTTTCTCTCTGTTCTATGCTTTCCAGGAACCTCTGTGTCTCTCTCCAAGGTTACAGGTAAGCCAGCCCCTTCAGTAGGAGCTCAGCACCATCCTCTTTCAGTTTCTGTTGGATCCAAAATAGCAAAGAGTTTGAAAACACAAAGATGGAGGAAGAAAGCCATTAGTTCTCCTCATGAGGTAAACATGCAAACCCTACGGAGGCACTTGAACAAAGATAAATGGGCATGTCTCAGAGTTCATCTCTTTTGTTTGTAGTAAATTATTACTTGTAATTCATGTTTCCTGTTCATTAGATACCAGAGGAATTTTAAGACATGGAATCCATTTTAATTTGTTGTTACCAAAACCAAACCCTCTCAAGCCCCATCTGGAACTTGTTTCTAACATAGCTGATTTGTGTTCTGTAACTATTTCAGGAACATGTCTGCCCTCTCTAATTGTTTCAAGAACAAACAGATGATCTCTTTAAAGCAAGCAGCTCCCATTTTGCTCAGCACAGCATTCTGAGGTCACGGGGTGAAAGTACCACTGGTGAAATAGATTTGAACATAGAGCAATGCGCTGCTTCTGCTTTGTGACGGGGTGTCTAACTCCCATAAAATACATCCCTGGATGGCGGCGAGGGGAACAATCTGCAGCTGCAAGACAGCTGCGAATGTCCAATAAGCAATCACGGACCAACTGGGGGCATCTCTCAACAGGGTGTGGTGGGGTAGTTGGTGGTATGGCTGGCTCTGTAAAATGTCACACAGGTCCCGTAGCCTTGGTAGGCAGCTCACCTAGGAAAAGGGAAATTCAGGTTTCAAACCAAGCTTGGACAGCTGCCCTGTAAAACTCACCCAATAGATATGTTCATGTGAACTGATGTCCATGTCTGAGGGCTAGGGCACACGTTGCTTGCAGGGAACAACAGCTTCACCTGACTTATAACTGGGCAAGGGCTGCTAAAGTCAAAGAAGTGAGTAAGCTGAGATGTGCATATTGGAACATAGGAATGGTGACGGGAATTGTCTGGAGTTGTGTGTGCTTTTAACGGGTACGTCTACACTGCAGTTAAACAGTCCCTTAGTTTGAGCCTGAGTAAGCTTGCACAAGCCAGCTGTAGTTTTTTAATCGCAGTGTAGACATACCGAAAGAGGAGAAGAGTAAATGTGGCATGTATCCAAGAGACTAAATGGAAGGGTGGTAAAGCTAAGATGCTGGTGGAGGGTTATAAAATCTACTGCTCAAAGGAGTTCAGCTTTTGGCAATCATGTTTGAGTTATTCTGGATAAAATCACGCTGAGGCAGGTGATAGAGGATACCAGAAGGTCAGAGCGACTGATGAGTGTTAAATCGTATTGGGAAGAGGTAGTTACCCATGTAGTAAGTGGAGGTGCACCACAGTTAGGAGAGGATCAACAGGAAGAGAGGAGTTTTTCAATGAGTTGTTGTGCCTTATTGAAAACATACCGCACCATGAGAAGATAATTATCAGAGCACATCTAAATGTACACATTGGAACAGCAAAAGCTGGATATGAAACCGTTCATGGAGGGCATTGTAACCAGAAACTCTGAGGGAGACACTGGCCATGGTGACTGCAAACACACTTTTGGAACAGAGAAAGCCACCTCATAATTTAGGCCGGTGGAGGACACAAGTCCCAAATTGATTTATTTTTAACAAGACGCAATAGACCAATTGACATGACAGCCAGGCATACAGTCATGAGTTTTGGGAGAAGGCTATAGAAGTCACTGACCCGGAATAGGGAAGTGGCATAAAGAAGAGCAATAAACTGCTTCTGCATGTAGCTTAATCAGCGACTGGTGCCTTCCACCATTGGATGCACACAACTCATGCCCTCAGCCACCTGAGACGTGCCGGAAACAGCCTCCCAACCAAACTGTGAAGGGGCTCCAAATATCAGAATGTCACCCCTTCATTTTAAGATTAATTTGTAAAAAAATTAAACAACTTGTTGGATAAACTCCCAACATAGCCTTCCATTGTGAACAATAGTTCCTGGCAGAAGAAAAAGATGATAATAGGGAAAAGTTTATTAGCATCTCATTTAACTATCTGGAATGTATGGAGTAACACTGACATGAGAAAACTGTCTCATTTTGTTCCTCAAACCACTAGGGTTCCTGGACTTGGGAGACCCTCCCCCCTTGAGCCTGGCTGCTATTTCAACTGCATTGATAAAATCCCCACACTAACTGAAGGCCCCAGTGTAGGTTTTTCAGTAGGCAGTGTGAATGGACCAGCACCAGTACCTGGCTCAACTTAAGGCTAGTAAATGCTAGAAACTGGGATAACTGACTCCTCTGGGATCACGATCATGCCTATGAGTCAGAGGCGTCTCCGTTCTAGGAGCTATATAGCTGCCCTTGGAATCTTTTCTCAAAGAATAGTGTTCTGTCCTTCCCATTCCTCCTCCCTTAGTATTAGAAAGACAACAGCAGTCTGAAATAGCAACACTATTGCTATTATAATGTTACCCACATTTTCTTTAAGTGTCTCATCAGCGATGTGATGGAATGTATAGTTTGGTGGATATGAGAGTTCACAGACTTTATGTCCAGAATCATTAAGAGTACATGGCCCAGTATTGCTAACACAATCAGTTACCTTTTTACAATGAAAAAACTGTATAATCATAACCACCTTTCATTTCACAGGATTTATTTTTAGATGTCTAATGGCCACAAAGAAATTCTTTCCCCTTAATTAAGGAAAATATTTTTGTAATCTCTTGTTCCCAATTAGATGTACAGGTTAGTGGTGAAAGATCAAAGAAAAGTGAGCTATGCCGATTAGGTAATTTCTTATGGATAAATTAAAAATAAAAGTTTCAAATCCCAGAAGAACATATGGTTTGTTTAGGCCTCTGCTATAGATGGAAATTAGCTTCCTTTATTATATCTGGGGAGCAGCACAGAGAATGGCTTGACTAGATCCTCCCTAGTTTCTTCCATGCTTATCCAGTAAAGAACCACCTCTATGACTTTCAGGAAGCCCAGTTTAAATTAAAGTACTACAGCAATGATGGGGCCTATAAGGAGTTAAAACAAGTGAAAGAGCTCAGCAGCTGCATGTACTGTAGCTCAGGTTGTGTGTGGCCTAAGGAAAGAGGTTTCAAGTGCTTGAAATATCAGAACCTTTCTGGATTTCCATGAAAAACTGCTTTTCATATGTGAATGAAAATGAAAACCACTTCCTTTCAGATGTCCTCTCTTTTGCCTGACCCAGTAGGCAAAAGGAAAGGCCATTCTTCCAACTGGTCCGGAGAAATCTTAGCTGACAAGGGAAAGTACACGTCTGGTTGCCAATGGAAATATGAACTAAAGTCCATCATGTCAAACTTTGTGTCCTCGGTGATCTTACGCTGCTCAACAGCATTTTACGTGGCTGGATTCTATGTGTTTTGGAGACAGGCCTAGTGAATTTGTGTGAAAAGAGAAGCTCCCTCTGTACTGAGCTCTTGTCCTGAGAAATCTCTTGAATATAGACCATCTGGAAATGCACTTAGATCTTATTACCAAGTCTTGCAAACTCTTGTAACCAGAATGGATTAATGTATTTTCTTCTAATACACATTGAGCAATGGGAATTCAGAATAATGGTATCCCAGTAGGGGACTCATTTTCTCCAAAGAAAATCCCATTTAATGACCAGGTACTGCAAAGCACCGCTTTAACCACCAAAGGTCTCAGCTGCTTGAATAGCAAGAGCTGCTTATTTGTAATCCTGCTGATTTATCCACTCATACAGTCTGAAGAACTCTGCAATGATCATTCATGACATACAGAGCAAAATTAATCTGTGGTGTGACTTCACTGGCTTCTGTGGAGTTAAATCAAAGATGGATTTGGCCTGTATTGTATTTGTCCTATGGGCTGTTACAAACACACAAAATAGTTGTGCTTCATTGCACATAGAGCAAGAATATTTTTTTTTAAATCAAGCTAATAGCAATGAGGCGGAAGTATTTTTGTTTATAGTTTCCGTTTTGCTCTATTTTAGTCATGACAAAAATATTTTTGTCTTTAACTTTAGCAGTTGCTTCCGGATCATGACAAGACAAATGTATTGCAAAAAGTGACAACGCAGGAGAATCATCTCGAGAAACTGACTGATAACCCAGTGGAAGTAAAATACAACCTCCAGTCATAAGCAAAAGAAAAAATAGAATGGATGGGTCTGCCCATTTAATAGGATAGTTGCACACTTAGTCAATGGTGAACTCAGTTCAGTTTGTTCTGCTCAAGGAAGTGGTACAGATAGTAGAACAAATAAAAAGTATAGTTTTGTCAGCTGCCTTCTTTAAATCTGTGTATGTTTACAGCACTGATGTACAAATTTAGGCATTTAGAATGAGACCTGTTGATAAGCAGACCCTGCAATACAATGTGCTTTAAAAGCAATGCTTTTAATGTAGGTGTCCTAAGGGATTAGAAGAGAGGACTAGAATATCTCATTCCTAGGGTACCTGGCCAGTGGTTGTTGCAATAGAATTGCAATAGAATAGGTTGTTGCAATATTGTCCCGCTGGTAGTTTCTTTTAGTGAATTGTTTTCAATACAATTTCTTGGGCAGTGTTCCCTGAAAAGCGGGAAGGAAAACAAATCAGAGTTCTAAAGATGCCCATGATGTCATTTACCTTTTGTGGTTTTCAATAACATATGCCAATTGCTGCAGCTCCAAATAGCTGGACATTTCCGTTCTGTCCCTGACTCTTAAATGCAAGAGGACTACCTCCCCCAGCAATGTTGCTGCTATACTACGTCAATGGGGTCCTGTGTTTCGGTAGAAAAGTTCTAAAATGTACAAGTGTCTCTGTGCGGTGGATCAAACAGCCTCTTGCTGCAGTGACAGTCTGTTCCTAATGGCAGGATTACTCATACAGTCAGATAATTACAAGCAGAAAAGCTGCCATCTCCTTCTACAAATAACTACTCTCCCTTGCTAATGGCATCATATTTCACCTTGATAATGACATGATTGAGTTCAGTTAAAAAAATGTAAAAGAGAAGAAGTCTGAGGGGAGAGATGGTGCTGGAACCCAGCCAGAGTTTAGTATGGAGCTTTTCTGAAGCTATGAATTCTAGTGAAAAGAATGTGCTGGTTACTCTCTAGCTGGTAACTGTGTTTGGTTCCTGAGTGCAGAGGTACTGCTCCAAAGGTATCTCTCTCCTTCAAGATACATTTCCCATATAATACATGCGGAGAGCAACTAATCACATCTGTTTGGGAAGAACAGAAACATTAGTTGTCTCAAAATTGTATTCTCCACCCACCCAAGAGATGCTGAAATCAGGCATCTAGTTGGTGTTCAAAATAAGAAGGTTATCAGTCTAGTTTAGTGTTTTATTTTATGAATGTAAAATGACATACAAAACAGTATAGTCCCCGCCCTCAAGAACTAACATTGATAGCTATGCTGAGAACTACACTCTTGTGTGTTTGTGATGTCATGGTTCCAATAGCTACAGTGGAGATTAGTGCTCCATTGCTGGATTCACTAGGAGTGCCTATAAAAGAGCTGGGGGAGAACAAAGGGATTTTTATTAATGAGAGTCCCCAGAGACTCCCACCATCCAAAAACATTGCATCCAATGCTCTCAGTTTAGTAGACAGTGTGGTACAGGGAACGTTAGGAATTGTACGGGATAGTAAAGAACACTTTATGTCTTGGCAAAGTGTGACAAGTATCATACCCAGGCATATCCACTTGAATGTTGAGTGTGCCTTGTTTCTGATGCTATGTTTAGCAAAACATTTTAAAAGGGGATTTCCTCTGAGAGAAGAACATTTTCCCAAAGTTGCAGGGAAGGAAAATAAGGGGGTACCAGTCAGAAACATTGGCAATCTGGGCATCTTTCAGTACCAAAATCTATTGTTATAGGTGCTATAAATATGTGACAGGAAACAAAATCAACATCTAGGATGTTTGCTAGAAAAGATGATGGAAAACTGCCTCCAGAAGCAACTTACTTCCCTAGTATTCTAGACCCTTTCCAGTCAGTCAGTCACAGAGAGAGACCTAGCTGCACTGATGATCTTATGGCCATGGACAGAAGTGAGATGTCCATTCTAATATTGCTTGACCTATTAGCAGCCTTCAACGCAATCCAACACAGTGTCCTACTGACTCACGTATGAGACCTTGGAGGGGTAGGTGGAGTTGTTTTAAGTTGGTTTTGCTCATTTCCCCACTCAGAGATCCCAGATGGACATAATGAGTGATTGCTCCTCTTCCCAGCAGAATCCTGCAGGACTTGTTCATGTGAGATGTCATGTACTACAAGGTCATCAGTATGCTAAAGATATCCAGCTCTACCACTTTGCATCCATTACTGACATTCCTGTCTCAGTATCTGAAGGGAACAGAACTTGGAAGGAAGGTGGCTCTGTTAAATTCAGGGAAGTGGAGGTGAAATTAGCAGCATGAGGAAAACGCTTGGAAGGAGTGGCAGGAAACTATGGCCACACACTCTGTTGAGGGTATCTGCCCTCCTGCAATTGAGATAGTATGTAGTTTTACTGGACTCTTTGCTGCCTCTAAGAACTCATTAATGACTGTGTCCAGTGACACCCTCCATCTTCAACAAACCTGGAGAAAGTGGACTTTCATTTTAGATGCAGATCTAACCACCATGATCCATGTTTTTTATCACCTTCAGGCAGGGTCACTGCAAAAATAATATTTTTGGAGTTGACCACTAAAGCCTCAAGAAAGCTGCATCTGATTTATCATGTAGCAGCTCAGTTCCCCAGTGGAACATGTTGAGAAGATCACATCACATTGGGTGCACTTTATTCTTCACTAGCTCCCTATCCACCTCCAGACTTGTGTCAAGATGTTGGTCTTGATCTGTAAAGCTATTAATGGTATAGCCCTAATCTATCTCAAAGACTACCTCTCCCCATATGGCAGGTAGGATAATTAGGGACACTGTGACTGACTGTCCCTAGGGCGAAGCTCTTATAGTGCAGTAGCAGAGTTTTCCTCAGGCTCTGGATGCCCTACTGTCAATGATCAGGATGAGTCCCAGTTTTGCTACTTGAAACCTACCATTCAAGATCCTTCTCTTTGCACAGACCTTCTCCCAAAAATAGACCTACAGATCGCCAAGAATGTGCCCCCTGGAAGACAACAACAAAATTGATTGCATTCAGGACAACAGCTAAAATGAGATAGAACCTGGATCCTCCATACCAATTTTTTAAAATATATTGTGACTCTTAGCACCTATATTCTACAGTGCCAGCCGTTCTAGATACTTCAGCTACATATTGGACTTAGAATCCAATGCATGGAACTTTACACTTATTCTGCCATCTAGTGGTCAAAGCTTTAAGCAGCATTAAGTAGAACACCTCTCTGAACACTCTCTCTCTCTCTCACTTTCCAGTTGACAGCCTAGAGGCCACAAATTTCTCCTCAGAACAACTGACATTTTAAAATTGTGAATTTTCTTCCATCCTGACACTGGCCTACAAGACAGCCGGGATAGAAAAGGTATTTGCACTGTGCGATGGATGCTTAAGAATAGTTTTTTGAGTGCCTAAAAATGTGCCAGATGCCTCAGAAACAAGATGGAGTCTCTGTCCAAAAGGACATTTCTTGTTCTGACATGGCTTGGACAAGACGGAGAGGAGAGGCAGGACAAGGGTGACAATACTAAGATCACATGGTTACTGAGGAAGGCATGCATACATCTTGATAGTTTATACTTTTCTTTTTTTTTTTTTTTAATGATTTTTTGTTATGTTTCCTCCCCTTTCATGTCTTGCTGGCGTCAAGGCAGAAAAGAGGTTTTAGGAGACAGGTGACTGAGGGGAGAGGAGGGGACGAAATCTACGTCTTTGTCACTTCAAATAACCCATGGTATTAAGCCATGCCACTTGTGTTAAAGCTGGGCATGGATGATCTTACAGCTGCAAAGGGCTTCTGATCATACAGGCAGCATAGTTATTGTCATAGATTTGTCTGAGCAGCAGCAAACATTGCTGTGCTGTGTATGTCATTAGCCATACCAGGGCAATAGCAGTGGACAGTGATGCTAGATCCTTAGGAGCACGGCAGTGCTTTCGATTCCACACTCTAGTTTCCCCCCATGAGAAGACAGGACAGGGGCCAGCCATGCTAACCTCAAAGCAGGCTCTGTGTGTTTAGAGGAAGGATTCAAGCCCTGCTATGCAGTTTCTACACACGAATTTGAGCCCAAAAGCGGAAGGGGTTAGAGCCAGCACCTGCCTCTTATTCCAATCCACACTCTAGCCTCCACTAGCTGATAAGGAAGAGAGGAAAGTCATCCTCTGTAGTCCCACTGCACACCCCAGCTCTACCCCAGATGAGGGGGCAGGGCAACCAACAGGTCTGTCTGCTTTTCCATTCCAGATTCAATTCAGTCCTGCTAGTCCAACCCCCACTCTGAACAGTTCTGGGAGTTGGGGTAGAAGGCGCCAGACCCATTCCCGCAATTCCATACCACACTATGTTCATCCACGGAATGGCAGGAGCTGTGGGTTAGTGGCAGGAGCTAGTGATTCCTATCTGACTTTACTTAGTAAGAGGAGAGCGCAGATCTACCACGCTCTGTAATTCTTTTCCATGTTATAGCATCATTGGGGGGTGGTGAAAAAACAAAGGTCAGATATTTTTATCCTAGCTAGTGTAATTGCAGCTCATGTTCCTGTAAGTGTCTAACCCCTTTTTTAAACCTACTACACTCTTGGCCCCAGCAACATCTTTGTGGCAATGAGTTCCATGGATTAGCCATGCACTGCAGGGGAAAAAGATTTCCTTTCATCAGTTTTAAATTTTTTGCCTTTGAATTCAGTTGGTTGTCCCTTTGTTCTTGGATTATGAGAATGGACGCTCCACTTCACCCTACTGATCAGTATGCTATTAGTCAGTTTATTGTACCCTCTCTTACTTCTACACTATTTAGTATTGAACTTTTTACTCTTGCCTCAGACAGAAGCCTTGCATGCCTTTAATTTCATTACCCTCTTCAGTTGAGGTATGAGAGGAAAGTCCAGAACACCCACTTGTACAGGTATCACGGCACTTTTTGCCAGCATGTTAGTTCCCTAGTGCTGGAGCTCACTCACTGCTAAGGCAGCTCCTGCAGCTGAGCATGGCATAGTAGCACGCTCTTGCTCTCTAGCCACAACTCAGGTCACACACCCCTTCTGGGATACCAACTATTCAAAAAGTCCTCAAAACGTAAACACGAGAAGATCTTTCTGCCCCCTTTTGGGCTATTCAACATCTCATCTTCAAGGCTCAGCCTGCAACCTTATGCTGGGGTCAATAGTCCTTGTAATAGACCCACCCACTGTTCTGGGGTCTAGCCCAGAGACCTTGTATTGAGTAGTTAGATTTGCTCCTTAAGATACGCAGCATTTTTCCTGGACCTCTTCTTATGTCTAGGCTCCTTATGCTTCTTCCCCACTACCCATGGTTAATATTGCCTCTTCTCCTGATTAATCATAACCCTCTAGCTTGCCTCAGGCCTTTCCCCAAGAAGTTGTCTGCCCTCTCTCTCCTGCATGACCCTTACCTGAGCTTTCTCAGTACTTTTATGCAAACTTGCCTCCAGCTCTTTCCCAGCTGGGCTTGATCACTACTTAGGCCTGGCTCACTCCCCAGCTGCAAGTAGGTGGGCTA
Organism: Emydura macquarii macquarii; assembly: GCF_026122565.2. Taxonomy (NCBI): domain Eukaryota; kingdom Metazoa; phylum Chordata; order Testudines; family Chelidae; genus Emydura; species Emydura macquarii. The sequence goes on from NW_027131391.1 coordinate 231,793, forward strand.
ATTGGCCATTCAGGCCTTGCTGCAGGTGTGTGTGGTGAAGACTCCTTCACGTCTGTGTTATGTCCTTTGGCCCGGTAGGGAATCAGCGCATTCTGCCTCCCTAAATTACCCTGGTGTCAAATTAATTTGAGATTCTTCACCTCATATCAAAACCTGTTGCTTTATGCTGCTCAAGATGCTGTGTCCCACACCTGAAGTAGCAGGACTTTGGTGGTTAATTAGATGATCTCTGTATAGTTTGTACAGTACTTAGAGTTTTGGGATCTTTCAGGATGAAAGATGCTAAATACCATCCTTATACATAAATGTCAGTGTAGTGAGGAGCTGTGGCCTCCCTCCCAGACTGATGGGGACCAACAGGCTGGGCCTGTGTGGGCAGAGCCAGAGACTGCCTGTCTGCCAAACAGGATGCGAGGGGGCGGGACAGGAAGTACAAAAGAGAGGCCAAGGTGCTCAGTTGGTGGCAAGCTCCTGGAGGGGGAAGGATGTTCCTCTAACTCTGTCTGTGGTCTAGTACCCTGGTGAGGTGGACTAGGACTGACATTGGGGTGCTGGCAAAGGAGCAGTGTGAGACCTTGGGCTCAGTGGTAACCCTGGATCCACCCACCCCATGGGGCCTGGTAGTCCCAAGGGGTGAAGACCTGGAAGAGTTGCCTGATGTAGATGTGAAGGATGTGGCCCTAGCAGAGCCAGACCTGGAGGAGCTGCCCCCCTGCAGATGGCCCTGAAGAGCTGCCTGACCTGCCGCCACCTGATGAGATTGAGGGGTTCTACAATCTGCTCCTTGGCACCTACCCTGATGAGGAAGACTGGGTGGTAGGATACCAGGTACCCGAGGGACAGAGGGAAGGAAGTAGCCCAGGGGATGGGCTACATGCTCTGGGGAGCCGGATGGTGACTCTGTGGCATACCTGGTGGCTGACCCCTCAGCCACAGCTAGGGACCTGGGCTGGGATGCAGTGGAGTTGAGTGGGCTGCTGCCCTGCCTGGGGGGGGGGGGCTTCTGGCACGGACTACAGCTTGGAGACTGTTCCCTGTGCCGAGCTGAGACTGCCCCTGCTGAGGCAGGGTAGTGAGGAGATGTGGCATCCACTCCAAGACTGATGGGGAGGGTTGGCCAACCTTGTTACAGTCAGATATTTATGAAATAGCACCTCCGCTATTACTGTTGACTCTAACTTCGTGCCTGGGGCTCTTACAGGAGAGAAGTAATTCTGCTATTATTGCAAAAACGACGAGAGTTCTGTAGCACTTTAAAGACTAACCAATTTAATTTCGGCACACAAGCATTCGTGGGCTCCAACCCACTGCCTCAGATGCAAGTAATAGACATCATTCGAAATAAATAGAAAAATTATTTCTGTTACTTGCATCTGAAGAAGTGAGTTGGAGCCCACGAATGCTTATGCTTGCTGAAATTAAATTTGTTAGTCTTTAAAGTGCTACAGAACTCTCATTGTTTTTGTTGTATACAGACTAACACAGCTACCCCTCTGGAACTCTTCTGCCATTATTGTTGCTACTGCTGCCCTACTGTCTTCTGGTACCCAGATGAGAGTAATAACTGTCATTTCAGCCAAACCCACTGGCTGATGTCTCCCAGTTACTGTGTCCTAATTTAATGACATGTAACCACTGCTTCCAGAAAGTGGAATGTAATATTCACAACCTAGTGAAAAATAAGCCAAAGAGAAGGATGAAAGGTCACATGAAGAAAGCAGAGCATTGAAGTGCAGAGTTCCTTAAAGTGAAATAATAAAACCTTCTCTGGTTAAAATTTAGCTTGAGCATCTTATTTTTTCATTGCTATAACGTCATTACATTTTTAATGATCTCTGCTGTTTTAAAACTCAAAATAGAAAAATGGTTGTGCACTCAGGATGTGTTGCAAGGTACGTCCCTTCTCCAAATCCATTCAACTTCAGCTGCATACGCCCCTCCCCTTTTACTACTAACAGAATGTTAAGTCAAAAGTAAGTAGATATATTTGGTTTCAGCTGATTCCTTGGTTGACAATTTTCTATAAAGCAAAAATTGCCATGCTCTTTGACACAGCTGGCAGTCACTGCTCAGAAGAGAGCAAGGACTTAAATATGTTCTGACAAGTTTTCTGGAGGAAGTTTGCACAGAATTGTTGTATGTAACCACCAAAATGAATTAAATGTCTATTTTTACATGATAGACTTGCCCTTCCCCATTACAGCCTGCCACCCCATGCTAAGATTTGCAACATCACATTTCAAACACTTTCTAAATCAGATCAATATTTTAAAATTCACTGCTACTCTGAAAAGTGTCGGTGAAAACAGCACTTCTTACTCATCAAATACACTTGTGTATTTAAAGTCATATGAGCCCCATTAGTGACCAAACAAAGATTTTTACTAGTTTTAACCTCTTTGGTCTGTAACACCAACACAGCTATGGGGGAGGGAGCAGTATTCTGTTTCTTCCTGTGTATCGAATGATAGACCCCTACCTATCAATTATACCTATCCTGTGCAAACCCAAAGACTACAGTTAGGTTGTGCAGATGTCACTGAGGCATCATTTCATTACAGTGGGGTTGTATGGGTATCACTCAGGGCTTAAAGTGATCTGCAGGACTTTCATTACTGGGATTCAACTGAGGGAAGGAAATACCCCAGCTTGACTTTCAGATCCCAGACTGAGTTTGCACAGCTGGCAAAACTTTGTTTTACCTCTAATATCAGCCCCTTTAAAGCAATAAATATAGAACCCCACTCTATTTTTATTGAATCACTTTTCAAAGTAGAAACTTCATTTAAAAGAGGCAACAGTACAGTGCCAGAGATGCTGTCCCAAGACCAAACTCTTTGTGGGTGCAGGCTGTAGATGGAAAAGTTAAGATTTGGAAGGGGATCTAGACTCTCCCCAGTTCCCCCATTTGTTAAAATGCATAGCAAATTATCATTATTTGTAAAGCACTGACCACAGCTGCTTACAGTAATCCAAAACAAAAGATGTATCAACTCTTACTAAATACAGTAGCAGTGTCATGCTGAAACTTGTAGAATTAACGAACCTCTAAAAAGTTCTGAATCCTGTAATAAAACCCCAGAACATACTCTTTGGCAGAAAAGGATGCAGTGCAAGCCTCAATGTAACATGTTGCCTGACCTAAAAAGGTCCTCTATCCCCTCCAATTATACAGATAAGGAAGCCAAGTCTAAAGAAATCTGTCACATGTGCATAAGGATGAAACTACCTAAGTGAATATCAGGCTTTTCTCCAGCATACATATGTGGTTTCATAAAACCAACCAACCAGATCTTCATCTATGATCATGCAATCCCTTCTTGAGAAGTACAGTTGACAAGACACCTGCCCAGTCAAGTGTCTGTAACGCATTCTAATGGATGACTAAATACACACATTCCTGCATTGAAGATTTAAATAAACCTCTAGAACTCTCCCCAAAGTACAAGAGACTCTTTCAGCAGAAAAAGACAGACGGGCAATATATCAAGGAAGAATGAACAAACTGCAGACACTGGTACAATTTTATATTTTACTATTTGTTGATTTGTATAGCAACTCCTGCAAGTATCAAGGTACTTTAAAGAAACAATGAATTAATTGACCAGATCATAAGATGACCCAAAACAAATAAAGTAAGGATTGGCCAATAGTTAGCACTGACTGTCATGTACCTGGGCTGGCAGGGACAAGAGCAGTGCAGAGGTAGCATATTCAGTACTTTGGGGAGGTAATACTTCATATCAGGCTGCAGTCAATTCTCTGGCTAAATTAGGAGCTGTTCTGAGGAGTTCTCCCCAAAACTTTCCCCAGACTAGGGAAAAGACTGTGATGCAGGACCTGGAGAAGAGGGGAATTCTACATTGAGAATGGGGAAGTGAGGAAGAATCCTAATGTGTGATAATAGTAAGATGCTGATTTTGAAAGGAAGGTTTTGCGGCATAGAGAGGATCAGTCTCCAAGACTATCTAAATTTGTGATTTGAGAACCTGCTTTTTATCAGGCACGAGAAGGGGTTATTTTCACCTACTCACATACCAGAAAGAAGGGCAAGGGGAAAACTGACGGGGAAAGTAAGAAACGTTCACAGAAAGACAGATTTTGATCTGTTGTTTTGGATTTATACTCATGTAAGTACTCTGATGTCAATGAAGGTACTATGGATGTACACTGGTGCAACTGAGATCAAAATCTTGCCCATTATCCCTTTCTGAGAGCGTAAGACTTTGCTCTACAACAGTGGTTCTCAGCCCATTGTCAATGAGCACACAGCTGCAGCCCATATGACATCCTCAGGGCCATATAGGTACTGTATATATATTGTGTGAATGTGGCCCACATAACTAGGGCCCTTCACAGGCTATGAAAAACGTGTCATGGACTGTGAAATTGGCCCTTCCCCGTGAAATCTGATCCCCCCCCTTGCTGCTGGGAGCACCCCCGTGCGGCTGGGACTAGCAGCGAGGAGCCTCTGGCTGGTGTGCTGCCAGTGGCACAGGGAGATCCGACTCACCTCCCAGCACAGAAGTGAGGGTGGCAATCTTGCCACCTCCCTACACTAGGTTTGCAAGCCCCCCAGAACCCCATTTTGGGTCGTGACCCCCAGGGTTACAACACTGTAAAATTTCAGATGAAAACATCTGAAATCATGACATTCACCAATTTTCAAATCCTATGGCCGTGAAATTGAGTAGAATGGATTGTGAATTTGGTAGGGCCCTACACCTAACACAGAGAGAGCTGCCTATGCAGCCCACAATATAAACAAGTTGAGAACCACTGCTCTACAGCACCAACCATGTAATAATGAATTACCACAATACAAGTTACCAACAGTTGGACAGACGTTTCCCACAGAGATTACAGTATCTTACATTTTTTCAAAATTGGCATTTGATTTGAAGGTATTTGAAGGAACAAGAATTTTCCAATGATATATATGGGGAGACTGAGTACAAAAATCTCCCCTGCATGGATAGCAGACTGACGTTTCTACTTTAATTTGAAAGCAAATGTTGTCCATTATGTTCTGGTCATCTACCATCCAAACCAGGGACAAACAACAGAAGTTAGGCTGCCTCTTCATTAGCGTTATTCAGGAGGTCTCAGACTATTGCACAGCACCAATACAACTTCAGTTGTGGGAGAAATGGTGTGAGCGCTTATGCAAACAGAAAACAGGCATTTTTTCACTGTCATCTAATGGCAGAGGTTAGCACGCCCAATTTCTAAAATGCAGACAAGGCTCCAGCCTTGCAGAAGTGGGTGACCAAATTTCACTTCTCAAGGAAACAAAGGGCACTTGAAAACTGCAATGTGTTTAACAATTCAGCACTACAAAATGTGTTACCAATTCTTGAAAGATTAACCAAAGAAGTTGGCTGTTCCTTCCTGAAATTCATTCTGGCAACTACCAACATCCTTTGAAATATACGCCTTTCAAATACTAGCAGCTATCTATCCCTGGAAAAATTATGCATCTGATTTTTTCCTAGTATAGACAATACCTCTGGATTCCAACTCCAGGCAATCAAAGATTTGATGGGAATAAAGGTACTGCACTTTACAGATCTAATCTTTTTCTTGCAAACATGGAAGACTCCTTTCTCCATTTGTAAAACCTACACAACACGGACACCTATCTATACATCATCCCTCATCCAACAGCCCTCCCTCAGTTGCAGACACACCTGATTTCCCCCACCCCCTACCCAAGAGGGTGGATATATTTTTTAAAATATGTGCCAGGTTTATTAAGTAGCTGTTTTCTTTGTTCGCTTTAAAAGGGCTGCTCTGTCCAGAAAGGTGCTTACTGTGATCACTGTCTAACGTAAGGAGACAAAGCCGGGACACCCCTGAAAAGCCACAGCAAAGAATAAGGATGTGTGTGAGAGGGAGGGTGACGGGGAGAACGTTGAAGAGTCCAGAATCATCCCCTCCCGTTCACAGACCTTTAATTCCTGCCTCCCCCAGGGCCACTGAGCAGCGAGGCAGAAGCAGCGTGTGCAGCGGCCGCAGTGCGTTTGTGGCAGCGTGTGCCACAGCCCTGCGTGTGCAGTGCCCAAGGTGCCAGGAGCAGCCCCTGGCGCTGAGACCCACACGGCGTCTGTGCTGCGCTGCCGGGGGCACGCTCAGGGCAGCTCGGGCCTTGGCTAGCAGGCGGGGTTTGCTGGCTAGGCAGGCCCTGCTGCTGTCTGTGCTGGGTACCGGGCAGCGCCGGGCATGGGGCAGGCCCCCCCGTGGTAGACGCCGGCTGCTTCGCACTCACTTCGGGCTCCAAAGGCTGCGGGAGGAGCCGGGGGCAGGAGCCCGGCCCGAGGCAGCCAGGGTCGGGCGTGACTGGGCCCCGGCACAGCTGGCACTGCAGGGCACAGCCCCGGCAGGGAGCCGCCCCAGGCAAAGGCCGCTGCGGGCCGGGCGTGCGGGCGGCGCTGCGGGGGAGGAGCCGGGTGTCTTTGGAGCCGGCTGCCGGCGCCGCACCGGGCCCGCCCGCAGGAGCCGAGGGGCGCCAGCCTGCCCGGGCCGCGGCGTGCGGAGCCCGAGATGGAGAAAGAGGAGGAGGAGGAAGAGGGGCTGGACCGCGGAGCGCAGGTGCAGGTGACTGGGAGCGCGCCCGGCCCCGGCCCCGCGTCTTCCCCCGGCCCGGCCCGGCCCGGCCCAGCTCACCTCCCTCAGCCTGCCCCCAGCCCACGGGCAGCTGCCCCGCTCCTGCTCCTGCTCCGAGGGGCCGCGGGGCCCCTACAGCCAGGCCCACCTGCGCCGCCTCCCCTGCCACTGCACCGGGCGCTTGGCTGCGCCGCGGCGGAACGGCAGCCCCCGCCAGTGTCCGCGGGGCGATCCCGGCAGGCGGCGAGCCGCAGGCTGTCGCGGGGTCACCCCACAGCTCCTGCCCTGCCAGAACAGCGCTGCATCCTGCTGCAGCGGGCTGACCCACACGCTGTGCAGCGAGCCGGTAGCGGGACTGCCCCGTACGGATTAGGGCCATTTTCGGGGAAGAGGGAAAAAGATAAAGCCCTTTGCTGCCGGACATGCAAAAACTGAGGCCTTGGCCTCGGGTGCTATCTGGGGCTCTAAGCTAAAGCAGCTCTTCCCACCTCTACCAAAAACTTGAGCATAAGCTTCATGCCTACACAGCAGCTCAGGCAGGCCTCTATGGTGCCACCTTCCCAAGCATAGGAGGCAGTCCTATTCACCACTCTACTACTCAAGACATGAGACAGACTTTAAAAGACAATGTAGCAGTATCTGAGAGATACTGATTAAAAATCACAGTGAACCAGCCAGGCACAGAAAGAATCCTCACACAAATATATACCTCGCCACACTGAAATACGAAAACCACGGGCATACTCTCCCCAGATACAGTACTGCTGATCACAAATGGGGAGGAGAAAGCACAGTGGAAACCTAGCTGCGTGCCCAGTTGTGACAGGAGAGGGTGAAACTGAGAGAATTCATCTGCTGCAGTGTACATAATATGAAGGCATGCAAGAAAGTTACTCCCTCAAATGATCAGAAAGGACTTTTCATTAAAAAGCCAAAGAAAAATTGCATAATTATATGTGAACAGGAAGAGATGGCAGAAAAAATAGCATCCCACCAAATCAGAAATTCACAATATCTGGAAAGGGCCATGGAATAAAGCCCCACTACTTTATGGAACCCCTGTCCGAGGGAGACATTTAACCTCAGATTGGATATTGTTACAGTGTTTTACACTTTGGCAATACTTGTATAATACATTTGTCATATCAGTAAAGACTTCTGTATAGAGTTGAACTGGTGGCAGCGCTAACAGCTGAGCATGCTTGTGTAGTGATATTTCCAGACCCTTGAACTGACTTTTAGAAATACAATTGAATATTTAACTTTGGACATTCCCAGCACAGCAGCTCAGAACCAGTCCTGAATTCACTACCTGCAATGACTACTTAAAATAATTTTTTTAGGCACTAAAGGGCACCTTAAAGTTTAAAATCTGTTACTGTGATTATTTTGTCTTTTGGAACCTTTCATTTTAGAGCCAGCATTCCATCTTCATCTATTATCATTCAAACCATCCAGACAGATTATTGGGCCAAATTCCTGTTGAACCATTTTTTTAGTGGGGGAAAACTATCAACATGTTCTCTGTCCTTTTAATATATTTATATTTGGTCTTCCTCAGCTTCAAGGCAAGGTCCTAATTCTTACAATATGTGCTGCTGGGATTGGAGGGACTTTCCAGTATGGCTACAACATCTCCATCATCAATGCTCCAACTACAGTAAGTTCTCTACTGGCCTTTGTAGCCATCTCCTGAGACAGTGAATCTTGTGAGTTCCAAACTCTGTAGTCCCTTACAGGGATCCTCAGTGTGCACCAGTCTGGGAAAAACGTTGCAGGCATATATTGCCAAAAACTTTCAGTCAGCCAGTCCTGAGGGGGAAAGTAAAGGGAGGATTTGTGTCCTTTATATAATTAATAATTTAACTGTTGCATCATGCTAGCAGTGCTACATCTAACACCCAGAAGGGGTTAGGAACACAGGATTGCAAGTCAGAACCTTTTTAAATCAGTCCTAACTTTAGCAAATATAATTTTGACACTTTCCATTTTTAGAAGTTTTTTTTTTTTTTTTTTTTTAAAAGTTAGATAAATCTGCCTTACCTTTTGCATATAAAATAATCATTTTTAAAACATTTGCAAACCCAGGCTACATAATACATGACAACCACTTATCTGATTCCCTGTTGGCTAGCCCCATTGGGGCTCTGAGGTAGAGGAGATGTACAGCATGCTACACACTAAGTATCCTAGTGGAGCTGGAACTTCTCGTGTGACTGGGGGGGACCTGAAATGATTGGGAGACGTTAGTTTAAAATGAATTTATGTACTGAGTACCCCCTTTAATTTTGCTTCTGGGAGCATTCAGTGTATAGGGTCCAATCCTGCACACTTAGAAATCAGTTTTTCTGGCTGAATTCAGGATTGGGCCCATGAAATAAATTTAGATCATTTTTAAATATGGAAGATAATTTCACTTTGTAAAGGCAATCTGTCTCCTACAGCTTCTTGATAACAAAAGTTTTATAGGGAGATGTCAAAAATACAGTTTGGAATGGAATGCTTTCTTCAAGCTGAATTTTGGCAGCATGATCATTGCATAATTCATACCTAATACAAAGAAAATCCTTGTTATTTCTCAGTGATCTTTATTTTTAATCCTACAGTAAAGTGACTCTTGTCCTTCACTTACAGTACATTCAGACATTTATAAATGAAACATGGCTAGAACGCACGGGTGCACCTCTAGAGAGCAGTGTGATCTTGCTGGTATGGTCTTTCGTTGTTTCTGTCTATTCTCTGGGAGGACTCACTGGAGCTCTTATTGCAGGACCCATGGCAATCAAGCTGGGAAGGTAAGAGGCCTTTGGATTTGCACGTTGAACTTTGTAGATCGTTTTTCATTAATCTAAAGCCTAGCACATCTAGATGTGAAACTGGTAAGAGCCCAATTCCAAATTACCCAACTCAACTGAAAATCAACGACATTCTTAATCTAAGAAAACAAGACCATATAATCTGGCATTAATCCTTGAAGGCAGCTATCTTGAATGGTAGCATTTCGCTTATCATCCAACACAGCACAATATTTTGCAGCACTGAAAAAATGTATAAGTATGGTCTTTGGCTCAACCGGCATAAATATAACATACAGCAGCCAATTATGCCATCATCAGTTTCTCTTTACCTGAGTTGTTGTCACAATTTAAGCAGGAAACTGGCACAGAATTAATGGAGAGCTTTTCTCCAGAATCAAGTGTGGGAAATGGAAGCAATGCTGCAATGAACCCATAGCCTGAGGCAGCATAAGGTGCTTACAAAAAGAGCAATCCTGGGACAGTTGCATCACAGAGCACTGGTTTGCAATTACTTTAGTTCTCACAGGCCGTTCCTGCTTCTCAGACTGAAATATCTTAAAATATATGTGATTATTCATTGAGTCTTCCAAGAACCTTTTCTTGGGATCCTATAAACCAAAATCTGTATTTTCCCTAACCCTAACCTCCCCTTCTCTCTGAAAAAACACAATCAGTGTTTTTATCATGAAACCACAAAAAGCTACACTGTTTTGGCCCTCTGTCCAGCTCCAGAATTTTCTTTAGTATGGCGTTCCAGTGCTCTGCCTTGGGTAAAAATTGTAATGAAGGAATCAGTTTTACCATTTCAGTAGGTAATCGTGGGCAAAGCAGTGGTGCTGTCTTCCAGGACTCACTTTGTTTCTTGGGGTTGTTCATAATAATTTTGTGATTCTTCTTTTTCATTAAAAAGGGGTGATAAGTGTGAGTTCAGGAGCAACAAATCAGGATTATCAATGTGATGATGCTCTCCTGGTTCCCTGAATCGGATCCTGCCATCATCAGTTATCTTAGTTCACGAAATGGTGGGATTCCACTCTAGCTGAACGAGCCCTAACTCTGCCATGCGCTGTGCAATGCAGATGACAGTTTATTTGCCAATGTCAAGTCCAATTTTCCTAATTAGGCACTTAAGATAGTGGACTGTAATTGCCATGTAGGCACTAGAAAGAGGTATTTGGGCCCTACATGGCCATCTGAATGTTCTGGTATAGAAATGGTAACCCTGACTTAAACTTCTAAATTTGAAAAATTGGACTACTATATCCCACCGTTTACTCTGATAACCAGAGCTGGTGAAATCTAAGACTTCAATTCTGTTTTATTCTCTCTGAAGGAAGACATCCTTGCTGCTGAATAATGTGTTTGTGATCATAGCTGCAATCTTGTCGGGGTTCAGCCGGATGGCCAAATCCTTCGAAATGATCATGCTTGGCAGATTTTTTACTGGAATCAATGCTGGTATGGAACAGTGATACTATGATAATGATGACTATAGAAACACCGATACAGATATGAATGTCTGTTGCATTAAAAGGGTTTCTGACTTGGTGTGTAGTCCCTGGTGCTGCATTTGGCATTGAACTCTTGACTTCTGGCACCAGAAGAACATGTCAGTCTCTTTCCCTGCCATTAAGATGTGAAATAAACCTGGATTGTCAGCCAATATGTGGCTTCTTCCATGTAACATTTCACAATATGCTTCTGAAACATATAATGCAGAAACTGTTATCAAAGTCTATGCCTAATATCTGGATAGGGCACTCCAGAAACATATATGCGCAAGCACACACACAAATTAATTTTTCTAAAGGATATTTTTAGTGACAAGAATTACTTTACACATATGGAATTTCTGTATCATTCAGCTTACCCCAGAGACTGTTTTACATGCTTGCAGGTTGATTTGGTTAATGACAATTGCTTCAGGAACACAGAAGAGTTGTGCACTAGCATCTTTCCACATCCAATATTGTCACACATTAAATGTGTTTGATCTCATACTAAATCCTAATAAAAAGGATGATTTTGTGGTTGTGGCACTAGACTGGGATTCAGGAGACCTGGATTCAATTCCCAGCTCTGCCTTAATGTGAGACTTGGGGCACGTTATTTATGTTCTTTGCCTCAGTTCCCCATCTGTAAAGTGGAAATAACAGTTTTCTTCCACCTTTTGTCTGTCGTCTTATCTATTTAGATTGTAGCTCTTTAGTGCAGAGATTGTCTCTTACTGCACCTAGCATAACACAATGGGATCTCCATCTTCCTTGGGGCCTCTAGACTCTACTGTAATACAAAACAATAACAACAGGATAGTGCCAGGAATGGAATAGTGAGTAGGGGGTGCTGTAGTTTATATTCTGATGTATAGGCCAAACTATGCTGGAAATCTTCCCCAGAGCTTACCCACATTTAGGCTTGATCATAGCCCCTGGTCTCCACTTAGCCCATTAAATTGCCCATGCACACACACACATGCCTGCACTTTGCAGGTGCAAACACCCCTTGGCACTTGAAGAATTTTAGCATCTATGTGCACAGTAATGAAAAATGTGCTCCTGCAAACCTGTTTGCAAAGATTTTGTGTTTACAGATTCTAACACTGGCTTGTATGCAAGGCTTAGAATTAGTAAAAAGCACCAATGGAGGCCAATTTAGAGGTGTGGTAGAAAATTTACCCCATATCTGTCTCTAGCCAGCACTATTAGTCACTCACCTTCAGGGGCACCAAAAATTAAAAACATTGATGCAGCTTTAATAATGTATCATAATGATAATCGAGGTAGCTTACTTTAAAAATGTGACATTGCTTTTCATTAGCCCACACTATTTGCAAATACATAAATACATATTTAATGAAATTGCACAGTGAAGTAGAGGGAATGGCAATATATTGGTGTAAACAATAGGCATTGAGAGATCAGTGTAAGCAGATACACTGTAATGAGCAGAGAGAATACAGCTATCTGCCTTGGGTAGGGGCTGTTTTAATTTTTCTTTATTCTCTTTTACATCTGGAGAGTATAAGCTGAGGTCAGTGTTTGTCTGTATTGTGCAGGTGTGAGCATGAACATTCAGCCCATGTACCTGGGGGAAAGTGCTCCCAAGAAGTTCAGAGGAGCAGTGACCTTGACATCTGCATCATTTACAGCCCTGGGGTTGGTGTTGGGACAGGTTGTTGGACTTAGGTAACGTATAGACTTCACTATGTTAACCCTCTTCTTTCTTTCCTCTCCCGCTCAAATATCTATATATACCCAGAAGGGCAAAGTGGTTTTGAGCCTAGGGACCAAACTCAGCAGTGGCATCAGTGATGTTGGAGGCTGTCCATAAATCACATAACAAATTTTTTGGTGATTTTCAAGACCCATCCACCCACCGCTTATAATACTGAAATAAACACGCAAAATTAAGGACCCACCCTCAAATGTGTTGTGTAATTTATGGCCAGCCCTGTGTAAGTATGCTGGGCGTAAGTGACAACACTATTTTAACTCATTTGGCATTCAATGGATGTACAAAATGAGCATAACTTGCATGAATTTGGGATGCTATGTGGACCAAATTCTACTGTGACATTGACTTCAGTGGGAAATGTGCCTGTGTATCCCAGGGCTGAATTTGGCTTTGCGTGTTAGGGCAGGAGAAGATATAAGTTAATATGTGGGGCGAGACTTGTGTTAGTTGCTTTTCCTGCTACAACCCCACCTCTGCCACCCTTGGTACATAAGATGCTTTTTTTCATACCTACTGCATAACAAAGTGGTGCAATAACTATACGTAGCTCTTGTACAGTGCTGTTCATCAGTGGAGCCAAAAGCACTTTCCAAACACAGTCAGTATCGTTATCCCCATTTTACATATGAAGAAACTGAGGCATAGAGCAGCAAAGTGATTTGCCAATGGTCATGTAGCAGGCTTGTGGCAGAGCCAGGAATAGAACCTAGGTTTCCTGAATCCCAGGCCTATGTTCCTTCAATCAAGCCACACTGCCACCCCCAAGTTACACTACTTTGCCCCTTATTCTAATGTGTAACTTGCACCACCATTTATGCCACCTCTGATTCTGGCCCAGAAACTTCCATTGGCGTTGCTTTTTTATTCCAACTTGCATTTTGCCTTGTGTCTGAAGAGGTACCACCTGTTTCAGAAGGGGCCTTCTGAGTATAGTCAACTTGTAAACCTGCTGTTCTGTCAATCCCAAAATATATGCATTGCCCCAATGTTCCTGGATGACCCTATACGTTACATCTACACTGTGTACTTTGACCTGGCAATCCTGAAGTAGCAGTAGACTTCCCCTGTTGTGTGCAACAATCATTGGGGTTGATCCAACCATCCCAGGAGATGCAGAACAGGCCGCCCAGTGTAGACAGCGAACAAAGGACAGTGTATATGGGTGAAACCTCGTGAGTGGAATGAAACACCCTCCATACCTGAATAATAGCAGCGCTGGATCTTCAGCCCAGAAAGAGAGACCTCTTCTGCTCTACAGCAGTCTTCACCACACCCTCTTTGAGCCAGACATTTTCTAAAAGTGCACTGTTCCTTTTCACTTGTGCTTAAAATGTTCCAGAGAGGTCTCATTGTTCTGGAATTCCCCCACACTCCTCTGTCTTTGGATATCTTATTTACCCATCTAGACCCGTGGATGAATTCCTTTTCCCAGTGGGAAGAGCTTTTAATCATGTCCCATCTCTCCAGGTTGGCAGGATTGCCTTGTCCTTTAAAAACAGCAGGAATCACTCAAGAAAGTGAAAAGGTTAAAGAAAAGTTTTTATGGGCTATAGTTTAGTGCGTGGGTGGGTAGGGAGTCATGGTGTGACACCCTACCCCCAGCACCACAGTATGAGCTTTTGGTGCCCCTGGTTGTGACCCAAAAGCCTGTTCTGGGGGAATTTTCTTACCCTTCATTCTGTGGCTGTCATTTTATGCCTCTGACCGCCTGTCCTCTCATCACATCTCAGCACCAAACCAACCTCCAGCCAGGTGCCAGTCCCTCTGAGATGAAGGCAAATGGCATTGTTGTTTCATATATCAACTAGCAAGGAGTCACTTTTGAGGCACATGGCCGTATCACCTTTACTTCACACTCAGCTGCTTGTCTTTGTGTGATGCACAAACGCTCTACTAGCCCAGACAGTGAGAGCATAGGTGACTGTCAAACCCAGCTCTCTTACAGCATATTGTGCTGCCACCAGGCACCCAGCCAGCTCAGAGCACTGTATTTCATCTTGTGAAATATTTAATTGATTTATCTTAATTATGTTTTATTTTTCTTCAGAGAACTATTAGGGGGCGAAGACAGCTGGCCTCTTCTTTTAGCTAGCACTGTGGTACCTGGTCTGATCCAGCTGATAACTCTGCCTTGGTTACCAGAAAGCCCCAGATACCTCTTGATTGATCGAGGTGACAAGGAATCCTGCATCTGTGGTGAGTGTAAAGTGGTCATGTCAATGTCCGATTCAGAGGGCAAGATTTATGGACAGTGCAAACAAACTGATGTTAGTTTTGTTGTACATTCTTAACATGCTGCCTAGCTTAGTCCAGCATGGTTAGCCCGGAGCAAACAGCTTGAAATGTATGTTTTTTCTCCACAGTCAGTATTCTGTCCTGTAGTGCTACTGGCCTTCTTTAATGAGCACCAAACGCTTTTGCCCAATCAATGTTAATGCCACTTTCTGCTGAACAATTAGGTTGACATTTTTTAAAAATAGAGGCCCATGTTCTTTGTGCATAAAATCCATACACAGAAGCGCAGCTATGGCTGTGCAGGCAATTACCTCAGCTGCATGTGCACTTGGATATTGCTCGGTAGGCAGCCACCTCATCATTTGTGTTTACAGTTACAATAATTGTGCATGCAAACAAGCGTGCACTTGTACCTGGGCACAGAATAGGGCCTCCACCTTTTGAGAATGTTGCTCTCGGTTGTGTTATATGGTAAATGTCATGCAAAGGGCAGGTGAAGTAAATATGTGATTATTTCTTTCTTCCAAAATAAAGTACAGTTTACATGATGATTTTTTTGGACCTGTTAAGGTACTTATTTGTTGCTGCAAATGACTTTTTCACTATAGCTAGTGAGTCCAAAGGCAGTTATCACGTAACCTGCTGAGCTCTAGATAACTTTGTATATAGTCTGTAACTATGATGTAAAATAAAGGCTAGATGAAGACTTCAATGGTCAAATCTGAATCCCCTTCATATAAGGACATTTGTAACATATAGATCTCCATATGTGGAGTTGGAATTAGTTTCCATTCAACATGTGCTGTACACCAAAAAAAAGCTTAACTCCTGAGATTCATTGGAGACTTACCATAAAGTAAGATTCTCACTGCAAGAATCAGAAGAATGGTAGCTGAAATTGCTCTGGTTAGAAATATTCCCTGGTAAGAAAGTTGCATGAATTTTGTCACCCCTTCTCTTCGATGTCTCGCAGACTTTCCAATAACTACATCACATTTTGCCTTCTCTGCTTATCAAAGGTGATTTCTTGGATCACAAAGTCCTACCACTACACTGCTTTCTGTGACTGTCACTTGCTGCACAATCCCGCACCCCCAGAGGGAAGTGAATTGATGAAGTTAAAGTGCTTTCATATAATGGACAAGCTGCACCTTTTTCCCTTACAGCATTGCAAAAACTGCGAGGTAATGATGACCTGAGCAGTGAGCTGGAGGAAATGCTAGCAGAACAGGCTGCCATCAAAGGTCAGAGGGCAAAGAGGCCTTGGGAGCTGTTCCAGAACCCAGCTGTAAAATGGCAACTAATAAGTATCATTGTGCTGAGCAGCGCCATGCAGCTCTGTGGAAATGACTCGGTAAGCGTAATAGCAGCCATTTCGTCAGCAGGTATCAGATGTGAGACATCAGCGCAAGTTCTCAGGAGGCTGAGAACGTCCCCCTGTTCTGTAGGGGAAGGCAAGACAGCCTGCTTCCCTTGCAGAGTTCCTCTTGGTGATATCCAGAGAGTGATGTGAACCTCCCAAGGCAGGAGGAATGGATGGAGAGGATTGAAATAAGAGCAAGTGAAATGGGGGCCTAAAAAGAGAGGTGGGTACAAAGGATAGGTCCTTGCTCAGACATTCCCATAAGTGGATGGGGCAAAAACCTTTTGCCATCCACTCATGGGCAGGAAAGGGTGAATGAGGAGAGATCAGACTCAGATGCCCAAGAAACTAGAAAACAAGAAAATGTGAACGTAAATGCATCAACAGAAATATTTGCATAATGGTCTTCTATGATACCAGAAAACATGGAGTGGCAGGGAGTGTCTGCCATTGCTTATGAGTGGCCTCTATCATACCTGTTACATTGGACATATTGGAAAGGGTCATTTTTAATCTGGGAAGGGCTCTGTAGTTGATGGACTTCTCTTTGCCTGCATAATTGAAATAACGTTGCAGTTACTTTGCAGACATGTTTTGCAGTTGTTTGCAGACAGCATTTCATTGCTGTCATCTAGATGCAGATATCAGGTGTTTGGCTGCTGAAATGCACATTACTGAATGGATTGCATATGGACATCATGCAGAAGCAGTGTGAATGGCAGCACGAGTACCCAGTTCTCTGGGTCTCAGTGTTACTCTCCAGATCTGGAGGAGGAATGTGGTGTGTAAGGGGGGGTGGGACTGGCAATGGTTTGTAATTCTAGGGCAACTTCTCTTATGGTTCATTTTTCCTTTCTTTCCTTCCTAGATGTATTTTTATGCTTCCTATGTGTTCCAAGAGGCTGGAATTCCATATGATAAAATCCAATATGTCATTATTGGCACTGGGTGCTGCGAATTGATCACAGCCGTTACTTGTGTAAGAATCTCTAATGCATTTTGCTTATGTGAGCAAACCCCACTGATATACAACAGGCAACTAATAACAAGTTTCATATCTACAATAACTTTCTTCCCAAAGAACCACTTTACAACTTATTTATATAGCAATCACTAAATCTGCTAGTGTCCATTTCCAGATATTATGACATTTGCATACTTTAAAAGAATCCTTATTTTTATAAGGTGTTTGCTAGAAAAGAGTTCTGTTTGAAAGTGTTTCAGTGGACTCCAGCAAAGTTTTTTGTTTGTGAATATGACAATCCTGGAAGGTACAGCTGGTCTCTTATATTCCCAGTCTCTGAAGTCCAGCTTCTTCAATTAGACATATGTATTTAAAATGTGACTTACCTAGAAGAAGAGCCAAAGTTTGTCATAACAGTTGCTGTGGGCAAGGCCTCGTGAGCTGGTGGAGAATAGAATTTTTAAAGTTAGTGGCTGAAGGAAATAGTAATAGAGGAACCCCATCTTGGGTTCCCAGTGAATGCTACCGTTGGAGCTCTCCAATTCAGTTCAGTTGGGATTGCCTCCACTGCTGCAGAGGTTGGCTCTTACCTTTCGAGTCATGGCTTGCAGTCTTTGCATCTGCAATCTGTCTTCACAGAACAGCATCCTGAAAACACAGATTAGGTACTGTAAAACCTTTAATGTTCTGAAACACTGTCACCTTGTGGCAGTTTACACTAAATGCAGCACTCCTACAGAATGTGTTGTGTCCAGCCATATTGATACTGTAGGTTTTAGTCAGTTTTCCTTCCTGTAAAATAGATAGCAAGAGAGAAAGTACATTTTAAAAAACCAGAGAAATAGAATCTTGTCTCTTTGGCTTACTACTTTTCAGTCAAAAATTTCTCTTAATTTCCCACTAATTTATGGGAACTCGTATTTCTCTTTTGGATGTTGTCTTAAAGTGATACTTTATTCCCTCTACCTGCAATCTCTGGAGTAGCATACAGCTTAAGAGGTAGAGGAATTGTCTCCCTGAGAGCGTCAACATTTTGCTCCATACATGCCTATTTGTAGCATAAGGGTTTAGATTGCAGTTGTGACAGATTCTTGACATCTCCTTATTGCCCAGCCTGACTGAATTCCATCAACACAATCCTTATTATTGCCTGAGCTTCTGTCTTTTTCCTAAGGAATGGGGAGTACCCCTAAAGTAGGTTGCATAACAAACTAAGCACAAAGAACTGAAATGGGAGAGAGGAAGGAATGTGGATGAGAGGCATAAATAGCTGTTAAGTTTCCTGTGTTGCTTTATTTCAGAATGTAGTAATAGAGCGGGTTGGTCGACGATTACTGGTTCTGGGGGGATACAGCTTCATGGCAATATGGGCCATCGTCTTCATGGTTGCTTTATCCCAGCAGGTAACAAACTCTATTTAATTATCTAAGTGAAATGGGTTCTGGTTATACCTCTGACATTGATGGGGATATTAAGTAGGGGGCAAGTAATTAAAGTGCCTTAACCTATATTCCCTTGTTCTCTGTGGGAATAGAGTCGGATTAGCTGGATGCCTTACCTCAGCATGGCCTGTATTTTCGCCTATATCCTGAGCTTTGGAATTGGACCAGGTCAGTTGTCTGGGGTTTTTCACTCAACCTTTGTGAGACTGCCGGGGCTGAAAACTGTACTTAGGCACATCACATTTGAATGAAACAAAGGGACATTAAATTTCAAACACTCACTGCTTGTTTCATCAGCAGTGCTTGTGGGCAACTGGTTATGTCTGAATGTGTAGTGACAATCTACCATTCTCTGTACCCATATCTGTTTACTTTCTCTTGGGGTCCTGAAGCAACAAAGCATAAAAACAACCTTTGGGGTTGTTCCTGACTGAAGTAATTTCTTGTCTAATTTGTGACAATAGACAGCAGTTCCTGGATTTGCTAACCAGTTCACTAGGGCTGTAAGCAAGTGCTCCTACATTCTTTCATTGTATGACTTTAAAGATTGTTGAGCTCTATTATTTTGTAATTTCTTTGAATACACATTTAAACACACATTTTAATATGTTTTTAACTGATGAGATAGCAGTTTTTCTCAGAACCAGACAATGCGTATGGGTGTGTGTGTGCATGAACATGACGTGTGCGGTATTGGTACATAATATGGACATGATTCTCTGATCATGTCAGCATAAACCGGTGCAAGCTAGAGGAGAATTAAGTCTAAGTGTCATAAAATAATTTGGGTGGGAAGTAACCTCCAGTGAGGCATCTTGCCTACGTCTCAGGGCAATGTCTCAGGGCTGATTTAATTATTTTAAGCTGTCCATTCCAGTCTAGCCTTGAACATATGAAGTGATTCTGATTACAAAACCTTTCTTGGCAGTTCATTCCATTGCCAGATAGCTTGTATAATTAGGCAGTTCTTAATATTTAACCTAAAACTTTCCTGCTGCAGTTAGGCCCATTACTACTTGTTCTGGCTGTGTTGCCTAATGAGAATAATTGATAATGTAATCAATTAATTATTCCCTGTTCTTTTTATATCCCTTTATGTATTGGTCAGCACATGTTCTCTAGTTTTAATATTTCAGACATGTTATACATTTGTTTGCAAATTCTTTTTCTAGCTGGTGTGACAGGAGTTTTGCCAACGGAGATTTTTGATCAAATGTCTCGTCCAGCTGCTTACATGATCTGTGGCTCTCTGGTCTGGTCCAATCTGTTTATGGTTGGAATGGCCTTCCCATTCATTGTGGTAGGTTTGGAAGCTGATACATCCATTAACAATTATTTAGTTCACAAACAAGTGCTCTTGCACTACAGCTTACAGCATCGCTCACTGGAAGAGGCTGGATTTGTAGTATCTGCAAGTCCTGGGCAGCCAGCACTGCAGCTTTGTCACTATGGTGACCTTTGGCTAAAAGTTGTGACTGGAATAGCTGTGACCTTTCCCTTAGCCAAGATTCCTACTGCTTCCTTCCCTCTAGTGATTTCTGCTGGAAAAGGCTGAGTTGGAATAGTTTTGAGTCCCTGACAGCCAACATTCCCATTCTCTCCCCAGCTTGGAAAGGTTGGGAGTGGAGAAGTTATTACCTGCCTCTTAGCCAGCACTTCTCCCCATTCCCTACAGTGACTCCTGTGGGGAGAGGTTGGGACTGGAGAAACTCTTCACAACTGGTGCTCCTGTATTATTTCCTACAGTGAATCCTGAAAAGAGAGGTTGTTTTTACATCATTCTTTAGCATGATATATACTGAAGGGTAAGAGAAGATACGAAACACTCCTCTCTCCAAGCCAAATCTCCCAAACTTTCCCCTCCAGTAGCTGCATCCCTTGCCAGTCAGGATCAACATTTATAACATAAATGAAGCAAGATCATATTGCCAGAGATAAGTAGACTGTTGTTAATCCTTTTTGAGAAGAGCTGCTTATTTATGCATGTAAAATCCATAAGTCAGTGCAGAAATATTTCATGACTGAAGCCACTATATGTAGGAGAACATTTGTAGAGATACTTTCCCTCATACAGTACTACGTTTCCAACACTTTTCCTTTTTTTTCCCCCTTGCAGGAAGGTCTTGCTCATTTCTGCTACCTTCCGTTCTTCACCGTTTGCGTCTGCACTGCTTTCTATGTTGGTTTTTTCCTTCCTGAGACAAAGGGGAAGACCTTCCTGGAAATCTCCAATGAGTTCAACAAGCGAAACTTCAAAGCTCAGACTTCTGAGAAGTTTTGGAAAGGCCCTCAGGAAATCAAGTCCACCATGTTATAGTCTGGGGATAACTAGAGGTACCTGGTTATTGGAAAATATCCTGAGATGTGTAGCTTTTCTTCTTAGGGTGGAGACAGAAGAGGTGGGGGTTAGGGAAAATACACTACTCTTGGTTTTGTAATGGAAAGCTTTTATACTAAAGCAGGAAGTTCAGTTGTTGTTTTGTGTTCACTTAATTTGTTAAAAACAGTTTGCTCTGCAGTTCTGCTTAGAACAGTAGCATTTATTTATTCCACAATGCCCTTTGCCATCTCTTGGGAGCATGCACACTGATATGCTACTTTGACAAACCATTTTGAAAGCTTCTTTTAAAAAGAATGGATCACATTGTATATTATGATTCCATTTATAAATGGCTTATAAAGAGTTAAGTTATTAATAGAGGTTATAAACATGTTACAGACATGAGAAGTATGTATTATACATTGTCATAAGCACATCAGCAGAAGGTGCTATAGATGGTTATAAGTAGGGTGCTCAGTAAATCATGATTTCACAGAGACCATGGAAATCGTAAAAATGCCCCCAAACCATGACCAATTTCAGGGACTGAATTAATTTTACAACTAAATTTAGTCAGTTTCAAGGATGGAATAAATTTTACAGGTAGTAGTCAATTTAAGGGTCAGGATGAATTCTACAAGTAATGTTAATCAGTTTCAAGGATGGAATCAGTTTTTGTCCTTGAAATTGACTAAATTTAGTTATAAAATTCATTCCATCCTCGAAATTGACTGTTAGCTGTAAAATTCATTCCATGCAAACTCCATGAAATTTAATACTTTGCCATTTATAGGGCTGTAGATTTTCTAAAAAAAAAAATTAAAAAAAAATTGTGATTTACACAGGGCTCTAGTTAAAAGCCACCTTTTGACTTTCTGGCCTCTATAATAATCTATAATAATCTATATGAATGTTTGATTAACCACTTATTATAAATCTGTCAATCATTCAATAACCCAATCATTCATTAATCTAATCTTTTACAAGCCATTTATAAATGGAACAGTTAAATAAAGTATGATCAAATAATGTGTTCATTTCTGAAGATTTTTCTCCCTCCCCTTTGCCTCACTTTCTCAACCAAAGGCATCACTTTTGATTTATTTTTAATTTTAGACAAATACTAAAGAAATCTTTAGATTACTTTTATTTGGGGGTAACAGACACCTTGCAGGAGCAAATGTAACTTCTCACTGTCTTGTCCTGCACAATCAGCAGTTTCTGTTTTCCTCTCACATAGCTAACCTACCTGGTTGTGGTTCCGATAACCTCATCCATTCAGATAACGGGTATGGGGGCTGCCTGTGTCAGTGATGAGATTCAGTTATTGTTTTTTGCAATCCCATCCACTCACATGCAGCAAGGGAAGTTAATCTTTCAGAAGGAGAGTTGATTTTTAACTATAATATGTTTTCCAGCCAAATAATATTGAGAACATACCTGGTGCTTGAGGGCATGAGTTTAATGAGTTGAAGGCTAAAACACCATGATATGTTATTGTTTTTGAACATCATGCTATTTATTCAGGTGGTGGCCTAATATGGATTTAGGTGCCTGAGTTTAGGCAGCCAAGTCTGAAAACGTAGGCCAAAAAGTCTAGCACTTAAAAAGGGCCTTAATTTAAAGATCATGCATACCACTATAAAAAATGGGTTTTCCCCAGAATTAGTCATTGATTGTTTGAGAAATGCAATGGCCCACCAAAGAGTGCATGTTGGAGAGTCAAATATATACAGGTATATTAGGTGTGTTGAAGTACTTTGTCATGTCTTGTGCCTTAGCTGCCCCAAGGTGTGTATATACTGATTGTTGTGTCATTGCTCATATGAGACAAATGACTGATAAATCTCAGTGAAAGTTTAACAATCAGTCTGTATGTTTCAAGTCTAAATGGCATGTATTTGGGAACCCTAATTTAAAGTGTTACAAACTGTTTGTGTGTTCTCTTTATCTCTGAACAGTAGCAGACACCAGTTTAATACTTAACTATATTTCTTCTTTAGCCCTTCTTCACCCAAACAATATCTACCTGACTATAATCCTCTCAACTCTTTGCCTCCAAACCTTGCTCTGAAATAAGATTGACCTTAATGTGATTTAAGTTCTGTTTTCAGAAGCCAGATGACATTTTCTTTCCTAGTAACTCATCTCTGTGCTCATTCTGTTTATGGTATACAGTAATCTTAGATAGATGCCTACCTGTTGAGCAATAGTGGGCTGTTAATCATTTAACAGATTGGGAAGGACAGCACCTCCTGGTACTTAATCAGTGACTTGTTATACAACAGACTATTGGGCATTGCTTTTGGAATTATTTATTCTGAACTGGTTCTCTTCGTGGCTTGGTTATAGTCGTTTAGATACATTTTAAAACTTATGCAACTACTTCTTTTGCACTGTTTGTATGAGAGGCACATTGGCTCCCAGGGGTGCTCTTGACACTTCTCATAGGGCTTGGTTCTTCATGAAAGCTCTGCCAAGCTCAGAGTGGAGAGGGGAGGCTGTCAAGGAGCCAGCCATGGCACCCCGATTCTCACTCCTGTGCACCCAGCTCAAGCTCAAGCTGTGGTAGGCAGCTGTAATTTACACCATCCTGGAGAATCAGAGGTAGCAAAAACCTCATTCCAATCATTCCATTCCCCTTTGCCACTGGCCTTCCTCACCATACAGGGAGTATGGGTTCTGATAAAGGAGGTAGTGAAGCCAGCAACAGCAGAGCAACCTCTTCCAGCTTTACACCCACAGATTCCCCCATGTGTGGGTAACTTTCCAATGGCAATTTCTGGCTCCTTTAGGTAAGCTGTGAAGACCGGTGAATGTGGCTCACAGATGGGAGCCTTTCCGTGGTACTGAGATTTGCTAGCACTGAAATGTTCGCCTGCCATAATGGCTGGCATGCTGTATGTTATCCCCTACCTTGAAGGGCAAAAGGCATACCTAGTGTAAATCCATTAAGGCTTCATGGAATCCATTGACTTAAGTCTGGTCCACTCCAGAGATATTTGACCCAAAGCACTGAAGTTCTGCTGGTCTCTCTCATTGGTTTTGAAAGGTTTGACAAGGGGAAATGGTTGCTTTGGAGATTATTCTTACCAATCTTTGCTTTAGCAGCTGCACTAAAACTGCCTTTTCCTCTTCTCTCTGTAACCTTCTGGCTTCATGTGTCTGCCTGACTCCTGCAACTTGACCAGTCCCTCAAAAGGCAAAAATGAAATGCTCAGAATACGTCAGGGACATGCTCAGCATCTGCCAGCAAAGTGACAGAAGTGTGCAAACGTCACTCTGAGAGCCGTACTTCAGACATCGCTAGTACCATGCTCCTTGCTGCACTCCGTACATTATGCTGTGTCCGTTAACCACTCACACAGTAACAGTGTTGTATCATTAACAGGAGTTACGGAAAAGTCTTCTTAGTACCAGATTTCAGCACAGCTAAACATTATGCATCAGTTATCATGGAGAATCCTGTGTTTTACCTTTGTGAGATATTCTAGTGAGATATTCAAAAACACCTAGGTGCCTAGCACCCATTGAAATCAGTGAGTTTTAAGCACCTATGTGATATTGAAAGATCCCTTTAGATGCCTAAACTTCTTTAAAAATATGGTCCTTAGTGATCAAGTATTAAATGCATCAGTGCTTATTAGCCATAGTCTAGGAACCCTGCAAGGACTTGAGACTACATTTGCCCTCTCAATACCTGTTAAGGATGTCACATCTTTAATTATGCAGTAAGAAACCTGGCCTTGGGCTGAAGCATCTCCTGTAGGTTTATCTACCATAGGTGTTTTAAGGTACCTAGCACTGTGGTACTTGAGCACCAAATTGTAGCTGACATAGTCAGGGATCTTTCCAAATAACCCCACTTTCTCTTACACTGCATGAAATGAAAAGGCATAGTAAAATGTTCCTGGAAAGAAGGTATCACTGGCCAGCTGCCAGAACAATATATGTTCTTATGGCAGATGGAACAGCTTGTTTGTGTTGGGTGCATTGTGTTCCAACAGTAAACAAGATGTTCCCAACTATGAAATACTCCTGGATAGCTCTATAATCTGTACTGTCAGAGGCTCCATATCCTATACTAACCATTAAAGCAAACCAAGTGCAGGACATAGCAAGGGCTTCTCATTTAGTACATACCTATTACCATAGCTGTTAGGCATGTCTGTGAGCTCCATCTGTGTTTTCTTTTGGTTTCTATTCATAGCCTGCTGCTATAATCCATCCAGCTCCTCTTCTGAGTTTGCTTGTGAAAAGCTACGGTACTGCTGCTGACGGGTCAGAAAAGAGCACGTGCAATAGAGCAAGAAGTATGTTGCCAAACAGCTGCACTTGTACAATTATTTTAAAACCGTAGAGTTTTTAAAAAATACAGTATTCTTAAATGCAGTGACTTTAAATGTAAAATCCTGAATGTCTATTAATATCATGCTGGGCATGAATGGAAAGGAAGATTTGTTTTGCAGAAAAGGAGGCTGCGTGAGAATTATTCTGTATTTCAGTCTCTAATGTATGTAATATATAAAGATAAATCTGAAGTTTGCTTGGTGTTAGTGTTATTCTTGAATTGTCTTTCATCTCTCACACACACACAGTCTATTTATTTACTTGCTGTTTGAGAAATCTTTGCTAATAGACAGCATACGGACATTTACATTTATACAATAATAGTACACAGACACTGGGGCAAACACATAATCTTTCAAAAAGTGCCAGGGGAGCATTCATGTTATTTGTATTGCAGTAGTGCCTATGAGTCCTGCTGAATGATCAAACTGTTGTACTAGGCACTGTACATGTATGTAACATGCAGTGTGGACTTGACTTAGGTTTTAAGGTCACATCAGAAACACCCTGAAATATCTAAACTGCATGAAATTCAATGTATCTGCTTCAGACGAATGAACTGCTGAAGGGAATTAAAGCTGTGGTGGTAGGGGGTTTAGGTGTTTCAAACCTGAGGGCTGAAAGAACAGACAAACTGAGACATGGAAACATGGTGTGCCATTGAGTTTAACAATCTCTCTTCAGCATTTGCAATGGGAAGTGAGTTGAAAGTGGTCGGTGGTCCATAGAGTGCTGCTAAAGAGAGGTCATGGGAGAAGAAGGGGCTGTAGGAGGAGGCTCCAAAAAGTCCAGTAACCTTACTACAGTGCAGCAAAAATAATTTTAAATAGATGTGTTCAAAGGACTAGAGAAAAATCACTGTTTCTAATTATTGTCCCTCCTAATTTCTTCTATCTATGGCTCTGACTATTTAGTTGAAAGATTATTTAGCACAAGCAAGCAGAATAGTTATATAGTAGTGCACACTTACCTATCACATTATATACACACATACACACACACACCTACCTCATAGGTAAGTGTGCCTTCATGATTTCAGCTACACAAAGTGCATATTAATGTGGCAGATATTAAATGCATTTAAAACTGGCTAACTGACAGGTCTCAAAATGTAATCATAAATTAAATGGAGAATTGTCATTGAGCGGGGTCTGTTTCCAGTGAGGTCCCAGAGGGACTGGTTCTTGACCCTATCCTATTTAACATATTTATCAATGACTTGGAAGAAAACATAAAATAATCACTGATAGAGTTTGCAAATGATACAAAAATTGGAGGAGTGGTAAATAATGAAGAGACAAGTCAGAGCAATCTGGATTTCTTGGTAAACGACACAAGCAAATAATGCATTTTAGTACAGCTAAATATAAATGTATAAATCTAGGAGCAAAGAATGGAGGCCATACTTACAGGATGGGGGACTCTATCCTTGGAAGCAGTGACTCTGAAAAGGATTTGGGTGTTGTGGTGGATAATCAGCTGAATAAGAACTCCCGCTATGACACTATAGCCAAAAGAGTCAATGCAATCCTGGGATGCATTCACGGGGGAATCTCAAGTAGGAGGAGTAAAGAAGTTATTTTACCTTTATATTTGGCACTAGTGTGACCACTGATGGAATACTGTGTCCAGTTCTGGTGCCCACAATTCAAGAAGGATGTTGATAAATTGAAGAGGATTCAGAGAAGAGCCATGAAAATGATTAAAAGATTAGAGAACGTTAGTGAGACTCAGGGAGCTCAATCTATTTAACTTAACAAAGAGAAGGATAAGGGGTGACTTGATCACAGTCTATAAGTACCTACATAGGGAACAAATATTTAATAATGGGCTCTTCAATCTAGCAGAGAAAGTATAACATGATCCAATGCGTGGAAGTTCTACTAGACAAATTCAGATTGGAAATAAAGAGTAGATTTTTAACAGTGAAAGTAATTAACCATTGAAACAATTTACCAAGGGTTGCGGTGGATTCTCTATCACATTGGCAATTTTTTAATCAAGACGATGTTTTTCTAAAAGATCTGCTCTATGAATATTTTGGGGACATTCTGTTATAACAGGAGAGCAGACTAAATGATCACAATGGTCTCTTCTGGCCTTAGAATCTATTAATCATATTCATTGACCAAAAATACACTTTGACATGGCTTATTGCTGTATTACAGTTTAGCTGCACAATTACAACATAATTGCCTGTTGGTTACATCACTGAATCAGCACTACTTACAAGACATGCCAAACATTACTAGAAGATTAAGCTTTCCATTCAGCATTTACAAAAGGCTCCAGATTGGGAATGAACGTATATTTATTTAACTTTCTATATGTAAGTGCCTTTCTGTTAGTGCACATGTTGCAGAAACAAACACATCTAACTTCAAAGCATTTTTCT
The DNA here is from genome assembly GCF_026122565.2 of Emydura macquarii macquarii. Lineage (NCBI taxonomy): Eukaryota > Metazoa > Chordata > Testudines > Chelidae > Emydura > Emydura macquarii. The sequence goes on from NW_027131391.1 coordinate 259,500, forward strand.
GATTTTCATTAGAAAGCAGTTGCCTTTAGCCCAATCAAGCAGAGGCAGACAAAAATTGTTAAATGGTTACATTTTACTCAGACCACTTAACGGTCTGGTTAACTGTTTATCAAGTAAAAGAACCCCATAAACTGTAAAAATATAAGTTACATATTTAGATCAATATTAATACACTGTATACCCATTGCCCAAGCCTTTGGACACATGTACATCTTAAAAAACGTAAATATCAAAGATTCATAGCTTGATATAATGCCTACCACAAGAGAAAGAAACAGTTAAAATACTAATTCTCCCTTACACACATCTCTGACAAATGCTAAACCGATCAGCTGGGCTTCTACCATATACTGAAAAATAAAATCTGGCTCTAGTGAGCCAACTGCAGCAGCTTCCAGGAAGTAGATCCACCTCTGAAAAGACACTGCCAATGGACATGCTAAATTCAAATCTTGGATCTCCTAACAGGAGCAGTTTACGTAATTTGAACTGTTGGAAGGTCACATAGGGAGAGGCCCCTTCTAGAATTACAGACAAAAATAAAGATATTAAGATATTCTATTTCATCATCATCTGTCATATGGAGTGTCCCCACAGGTTTAACTGCTGAACTTTTCTTTCAGACAGAGAACTTTAGTCTTAAAGGAGTGGCTAAACCTTCAAAGGCTGAGAATGCACAAGCCTGATCATTTTCCATACCTGAATCAAGACTTCACCCTCACCAAGTTAGTTAAACAGATCACAAAGAATCCCATGAGAACCAATCCAGGGCAGATTACAATACTGCTACCAAAAGGGTTTTAAAATTGTAAAAGTTTTGAAACTTTCTTATTGGTCTAATTTGTATTTAGATCCACATAATGCTTAGAGTAGAGTAGAGTTTTCTTAGGTACCTTACAGGAGAATTTTATGTGCTGTTCATTTCTGTAACAGAGCTGGAAAAAAAATCAAATTAAATCATTAATAAAATATTTATATTTATTAAAAATGGTTGCACTTAGATTTTTTCCTAGTTATAAGCATGTCTTTTTGTGACTTTTTAAGGTGCCACAGTTCCTCATGTTTACTTCAAAGTCATCTCCCTCCTAAGAATTCACAAAGGACACACTTGTAGCCCTGAGAGTGCAGCTGTAAGCATATACTGCATTATTTTCAAAGCTGAGGAATATTTTCCATTCTCTAGCATCCATTACATTTAGCCTATTGGCATTTTTAGCTATGGAAACCTTTATTACCCTGAGGCCCAAAGAAATGTTCAAAGATTATTTATTTAGAAAGTGTTGATTGATTACCCAAGTAAAAACTCAACTAGAACAAAAGCCTTGGGCAATCTAGCTATCAGACTCTCAGCCAGGCCATTCTAGTTTATACCAATCCCTGGTTCTTGGCTTTCATCAGTGTTCCTTTACTGCCCTTTGCCCAGCTCCTCTAGCTGCATATCATTTGTCAGCTTTTGTTATCTCTCTTTTCCCCAAACAACCTGGAATGACCCATCAAAATTATGGGCAGTTTCATCAGTAACCACCATGATAACCACCATGTAACCACCATGATCAGTGACCACCATGATAATGACAAACTGCATAACAATGACTCCATGACAAGGCAAAAAGGGTGTGAATAAGACATTGCGAGAGAAAGGGCACTCATGCTGAAATATTATCAAAAACCCCACTCTATATAAAGGAACCTAAAGAACCATCAACAGAGGCCTGACCTGCAAGCTGAGATGGCCACCAAGTCAGTATACATTTATCTTTTTTCTCCAAATAGTATTTGTGCAATATATTTTTCCTTTCTTTTGCTGTTCTAAAGCCTTGTTGCATTAAAATCAGTAAAGTGGGAAAATCAAACCACTTGTTATCTGAAATCAAATATGGTTTAAAATAGCAGCATAGGAGGTCATAGCCAAGAGATCAAATATCTCAATGTTTGGGTTAGCAAATAATTAAAAAGAAGAAATAGTGAAAAATGGATTCAAGACTTCTTTCATATAAAGCAATGAGATGTGACAGATGAAGACAAACCAGAGGGAGTTCAGAGAAGGGTAACAAAATGACTAAGGAGCCAGAAGGATTTAGTTAGGAGGAAACGATTAAAAGAGCTAAATAACTATAGTTTGGATGAGTGAGGGCAAGGGTGGAGGCACATGACAATTATCTGTAATTACCTGACAGATGTAAACACCAAGATGGAAAGGAATTGTTTTTGTTTAGGGTGGTATAAAGGCGTAAAACTAGAAATAATAGCATAAAAATAGAAAAAAGAAATTTAGGAAGAATATCAAGAAAAATCTTCCTGAAAGTGAGATCTGTAAGACTGGAATAGTCACCCAAGAAAGGTTGTGGAAGCCCCTCCTACTGAAGGCATTTTAAAACAGACCGGGCAAAGTATTAGAAATTATGCTATAAGTAGAATATTAATACAAATATAATTAATATAGGCCTTTGAGTTTCCTACTGATGGTGGGTCTCTTGCTGAGGAGTTACATCATTTGTAATTTAAGTTACATCGGTAGTATGAGGAGAAGCCTGATGTTAGAGACGGTAAGCCACATTCTATCCTGCTGTTGTAACCCAGGAGAGTGTCATGGTTTAAAATATGAACAAAGTGCCAAATTTATTCCTGCTGTGACTCCTCTGAAGTCAATGTTGTTACACTCAGGGAGAATTTGGCCAACTATCTCTTCAAGCAGCAACGTTCTTCCGACTATACACCCATTTATAAAGGTTTTACAGTCGTTGCTCAACATTGCCATTGACAAAGGTTTGTCCTATGGGATAAAAATGCTGCATCACGTCATGACACAGCATCATAAGAACATACAGTAATCAACACAGGAGGAAGATGGCTATGTTTCACTCACAAAAGTATATCTGGGATATTTTAGACATCCTGCACAATACAATTCTAGGACATGGAAGTAACCCATCAAAATCAGGAATGCCCTGCAAGACCTGGGAATAAAGGCAATGTGTGGGGGGTGGCATGTGGGGTCACGTACCCCCCCAGATTTGCTGCTTGGCTTGTACTGAGTGTGCTCACACAGACTGAAGCCAGCTGCTCTTATTCTGTCCCCCACCCCCACTATTGGCAGGCATGGATGGTCTCTGCTTGGGAATCTAGTTACCTCTCGCTGACATTTTCCCATTCGTTCACGTTGCTGAGCATAATATTAGTTATGTAAGGCAACAATAAGTAGGTGGGATAACTGGAGGAGTGAGGAGAAGCCATGCCGTAAGCATGCATGATACCCGCAGCTTGAGCATTGCAACACTCTCATATTTCTATTGCCTCTTGATACCATAGGTTGAGGATCTCTGAAACCAAGGACTAAAGCATTGAAATGCAACACTGGGCAGTAAGAGGCAAGGGTAGATAGACTTGTCTCTCATTTTCACAGATTCACATTTTCTTTTCCTTACTGCTCTGCGTTTAGCACTCAGGGTCCCTTGTCCTGTGCCGTATCCTTACTCCCACATCTGAAGGGCAGGCAACTGGCTCCCTGTGGGCTTTCTCCTGCTAATGGCCTGTGTACAGGGGCTACCACCAGGGGATACCACTATAGAAATACAATAGCTGTTTTGAACATGATTCAGCAGCTTCACCTGTCCTATTTTTTGCTTCTTCCTGACAGGTGATCAGCTAGAAGCTCTTACTCCTGGCCTTTGTCCTGGGTATTGGTGAGTCTTTCCAGTTTGGGTTACAAATCTCTATCATCAATCCTCCTGCTGAGGTAAGTGAAGGCTGCCAAGAAAATATACAAATATTTACTGAGAAAAATCAGATTTGCAATAACAGGCTTCAATTTTCACTTCAAACTCTTTTCCCACATTCATTCCTTTTTCCTGTTGATGACTCCTCCCTCAACATGGAGGCCATCAGATTCCTGTGGTCCTTCACTGTGTCCATTTACAACATGAGGGGGCTGCTGGTGTCCATGTGTTCTGGATTTTTTTCTGTTAGATTTGGAAGATAGGAAGCACCTTTGTGCTAGTCTATTTCTATTTACTCCAATGCCCACTAACTCCAGTGACTCATGTCTTAAAGAAAACGATTGGCTACTGACCTTGTTGTTCTGTAGGATGATTCACTACTCTGAGCTTCTTCAGATGAAAGGTCAGCAGTAGTGAAGAAACAGACTGGGACAGAATGCCAGTAAGTTAAAAAAAAAATACCCCCATTCCTTAGGAATTTTAAGGGAATTACCTGAGTTGAGCCAATACTTCAAGACAAACCACTTGGGGAAAGTTTCAACTTCAACTATAATTTACAGAAGTTCATCCTCCAATCTAAGCATAGGATCTTGTTTCAACAGGAGCACACGCATGCAATGCAATAGCCACCAAAACCTCCAGATAGCTTTTCACTCTGTAAAAGACAGTTGCCCCTTTCCCATCCTTCCTTGTCTCAAGGAGCGCTTGGGTATGGTGTCATTACAGTGAATCACAGCTCAGAATCTTTAGCCATTTCACATGTTATGCAACTGTTTTCAACCAATGAATGACACACACATGGTATTTAGATCTGTTTGCTGTGATTTCAGGAAGAAATTGTGCTGTATAACACCCCTGCTCTCCTTGGTGCAGTTCTGATGGGATTCAGCAAGATGTTTGGATCACTTAAGATGATCCTACTTGGAAGATTCTTCTGTGGAGTCGGTGCAGGTAAATTTGCACCTCTATTGAACTGTATAAATAATACTGGGGAAGGAGGCTAGCTACCTCCCCCTCTGAAGAATTCCTCCATGCAGCAGCAAAGCAGCCCTAGCATGGCTGAGAATCTGTGCCTGCAACTTTTTAAAAATCTCTGTAAAGTACCACAGAAAGCTATGTTGCCACATACATTTTTAATTAAATAAATAGTAGAATAATAATTAAAGTTAATAATATACCACCTTTCTTTTCCCTTCTCCGAACACCCTTCTCTTTACACCAGAGTCTATATAATGAGTGAAGCAAAGAAGTGAAAATGTCAAAACAAGCACAGTGTATTTAGGAACATGCTCATTTGAATAGAAAACTAACCCCGGTGTTCCTGTCACTGCTGCCTATGACAGGCACTGCTTTCTGTATTATAGGCAGGGATTGTTCTTTAAGATTGTCAGAATGGAACCTGCAAGAGACTTTAGACATTAGAACTGCTAGTGTTTTAGGTCCCCAATTAATTGGATAAAGATAATATCCAAAGACTTCTTTTATCTAAAGATAAAAGAACATCAGCAAAAAATTGCATTCTTTAAAAAGTGTTACTGAAGCTGAAAAATAACTACATTATCAAATCAATGGAATACAGGCATAACAACATGAAAACTTTGGGGTCAGGTCTGAGCATGACATAAAGCCTGTTGCATACTGTGTATCTATTGAAATCTGTGATCTAAAATGGAATGACATGGGAGCAGTCTGCTGTAGGAAATATGACATGAAAAGGCCATCTGGGTGAGGAATAAATGTCCCAAGGGAACACATTAAAATATTTACCCAAGCCTGTACCTGTTGTCAAAGAGAGAGCTTCAAACTAAGGCTCAACACTGTTCCCAACCATCTTATAGCACAACCCTCACATCTCTTCCCATCACTACCCCCTCAAAAACCAAAACCAAAAACACCATAACCAGCCAGGTCCATCTATTTCAAATGGCAAATGTAAAAACAAATCACAGGTAGGGGGGATGCAGGGGTAGGGTAGGGGGATGGTTCCTACCCATCATCCCCACTGGGTAGGGGAATGGATTCCTCTTTCCTCAAATGAACCCAATGTTAGCTATTCTCTATATACAGAGCAGCCATGTTTGATATTCTGGCTTTATCCCTGCAGGTTTGGGCCTGACTATTTACACCATGTATGCTGGAGAATGTGCTCCAGAGAAGCTGTGTGCTTAACAGCATCCCCTGCTGTAGCCTTTGCAAAGTTTGTAGAGTTTGGCACTGGATTCAGGTAAAAGAGACAGGAATATGTTAACACACAAGCCTCTTGTGAAAGACAACTTAGCAACTTCTTTTAATGCATGTTTTCAGAGTATTACAGGCAGCCAGACTGTGCCAGGCTGAATCAGCTCGGCCCAGATTCCTCAGCAGAAACATGAAAGAACATGATACTTCAAATTCCTCAAGGAGTTTGTAGCAATAAAAATTAGCTTTCTAGCAATGACATTTTGGGATGAAGAATGTGCAATGGATGGTTCAACAAAGAAAATCAAAATCCTTACTAGGATATATTTAGTAAATTTCAGTACACTCCTTGAAACATATGAAATAGATCCAACTTTTGTAAATCTGATTTTTGCCTGTTTTTGAGGGCATAAGGAATTAATTCCCACGTTCATCAAAGTGTGTTTAAAAAAATAAACAGAGACACATCCACTCACTCACACCAACACACAACCAAAGATGTACCTGCATATATGCTCCTTCAATGAGGGAATTCCTTGTTGGGACCTGTACCAAGGAACCACCACTATTTGTGCCTGAGGTGCACAAATAGCTCTTTCAACAGTATACATACAGTTACAGCAAGCACACCAACAGTCATTTGTGTCCAATTCAGTACAAAGGGTGAGCTAACCTACCGACTGGGTGTTAAACAGAGGACTCTGTCCCAAGTGGAAAACAAACATCCTTGGATCAGAAAGCAGCAGATAACCTATAAGTACTGTCTTTAACTATAGTAGTAATAATACGGATATTCTCTTTTGGGCCTTCAGCAACTAGAGGATGAAATTATATTACTAGATTTACATACACACACATTGTCATGGACTATTGTAATTCAGCTTCTCTCACCACAGTGTTTTTATTTCACTGAAATTCTGGGAGCAGAAGCCATCTGGCAGTGTAATCCCAGCACTAATGCAGCTAGTCATGTTGTCACTTTTCTCCAATTCTCCATGCTACCTGATCATTGACAGAAAGGATAATGAGGGTTGCATCAAAGGTAAGAAAATATGCCCTTAAAACAAATAAGGAGAAGATGGAAATTTTCTAGAAGATGGATAGATTAATGGAAATTAATCTATTAATTTCTGCACTACTATTAGGAGAAGATGAATAGATAAATGGAAAATAATAATTCTGTCTTAAGAGCAGGGTTTGAATAGTGTGCAGAAAATAAAGCCTAGGACTACATATTGAACAATGAGAATAAAACAAAATATTGAATAGCTGCTCTTTAAGGAAGCACAATCCATTTTGTGCACTGAATGAAGCAGGGGTCCTGCTGAAATAATAGTATGTGATAATGTAAGTAAAGACTTACCATTTGGCATACGTACAAGGGGATCAATTTAAGGTTGCACAAGCAGTCTTACCTCTGGCATTTCCTAATTTTTGAGTGCTTGACTTTGCAACCTTTATAATGTTCTTTTAACAGTTTGTGTGTGTAATATACCATAAAAGGAATAAATAGTACAGGACTGGATCTCTTGGGTGTGGTGGAAGTCTGGATAAAGGAATAAACTTCCTGTACTCCAGGGCCCAGATTTACACAGATATGTAGGCCTAAAGATTAAGATAGGCATCCAGTGGGATTTATAAAAGCACTTAAACTAGTTAGGTGACTAATTCCTATTGAAAGTTCATGGGAGTTAGATACCTCACTCACTTAGGTACTTTTTTTGTAGGCTGTAGATTTTCAAAGGTATGTAAGTACCTGAAGATGCAGTTAGTTTTTTAGTGGGATTTTCAAAAACTCCTAAGTGCCTAACTCCTTTTCAAATCTGGCCCCAAGTGCCTACCTGCATCTTTAGGTACCTAAATGCTTTTGTAAATCTATGCATTTTAGACCCACTCCTGTGTAGTGCTAAACATCCTCAGCTCCCTTTGACTTCAGTGGGGACTGAGGACACGCAACGCTTCTTAGGTTAGGGCTCCTAGCATGCAGTGAAATTATCTGTCTGAAGAGTCTCTTCTCCCTGGGTCAGTCTGTATTGCATTTCCTGGTATGACACAGCAGTTTTACTGAGTAAGATCCTGTTATGTGTCTCCATACAGCATGCAATGTGACTCACCTGATCCCAGTTACTCATTCAGTCTGCAAAACTTTTCACCTACTTCCCTTCTCTCTGTGAACATGGTCAGCAAGTGGAGAAATGCTCTGTGTAACATTAACACAACCACCAGCTAGAATAGATTTTGGAGCATAGTTTAAGTGAATGCTCATAAACTTGAATCAATTCCATGCAAAAGGGAGAAACTATGCACTTTCCAAGAATTTCTTCTGCTTGATCAAATGGGTTGTATGTGCATACAAGATACATGTGACAATTTATAAATGTAAATGCTATCATGACAAAGAACAGTTAGTGATCACAGCATCCGGTTTGGAATAATTATACTTGCTGGAACCACAGGTTCAAATCCTAGCAGGATAAACTCAGCCCCTCATCCTTCTTAGGAAGATAAACTGAGTATCACCTTCCACACCAGAGATTTGCTATCTGCCAGTGTGTCCAGCACAGTACAGAGAATAAAGGAAGACAAAGGCCTCAACGTAAGGAGTTTACAACTAAAATAAATAGTGCGGATTGAATACAAACACTGTCAGGCCAGATGTAGGTCAACGTTTTTAAAAATAACATTTCTTTTTCGGATGGACTATCACTGAAACACTCTTCACAAAAGGAGTGTATTTTAAGGAGAAATTTGACTAAACAGTCAGAGATAATTTGGCCTATAAGGAGAGGGAGGAAGTTCAAAATGTAAGGGGAAGTGTGGAAGAAAAGTGTGGGAGAAGATACAAGTGAGACATTTAGATAAGGTATGAAAAGAGAACACACAAAATGAAGAAGAGGATGAGGAAATGAAAGCAAAGATGAAGGCAGCTGTGCAGGGTCTTAAAAGTGAGACAAGACGTTTGAATTTTGACACAGAAGCCAAGAGTAAGTCAGTGGATGAGAAACAAAGAGGCAAGTGAAATAGTCAGAGCATCAACAGCAGAGGAATATGATTTTAAAAGCAGCATTTTGTAGGGACTGAAGGAGGACAAGATGAGATATGCAGAGACCTGAACAGAGGTGGTTGTCGTAGTCAAACCAAGAGATCACCAAAACACAGACAGGGAATTTTGTAGTGGAAATGGAGTGAGAAGATTGCATTTGGGTATGTTGCAAAAGAGGAAATGAGAGAATTTGGTAACTGCTCAGTGTGGAGGAGGAGAGAGAAGACTTTAATACAACACTCAGGTTTTATTACCTGATTGATGAGATGAATGGTGGAGCTGTCCAAGGTGATGGAGAAAGGAGGGAGTGGAGAAGATATGGGTAGAAAGATGAAAAGTTCAGTTTTCAAGTTTTTGCTATGCTGAGTTGCAGCAAGACATTCAGGTGGCTATGTTGGAGAGGCAGTAATTATGTGAGACTAGATAGGGAGAGATCAGAGTATGACTCAATGTACTTAGCATGTACCAAAAAGAGACAGCCTTTGGTCTTCAAATAGCGTTTTGCTAATTATTTGCAATAATCCAGTAATAGGGTGGCATGTTGTAGAAACATTCAGAGGAAAGCAGTGCTCTCATTTTTACTCACTCCCGTCACTTTTGCTCATTCACTCTAGTATTATGATAGGTTAGACTTATTAGCTTTAATTGTGGATCATGGGAGGTTACAATGTTTCTCTGAGGCAGATGGAATAAAGGGCAGGGACAGAGGACTCTTTTAGTAGAAACTCAGGAGACAGTTTAGGTTGCGTTTATTTATGTTAACAATAAAGGCAAACCTTAGAAAGGGGGTATATTTGTACGATTCCAATATGTGTATTCTCTCTTTGCAGAATCACTTACAAACCCTTTCAATGCCCTAAACTGAAATCTATTTCCTTGATGAACCTTTTCCCTCTCTATTACACTCATACACTGGTTTGCTATTGCAGGGTTGCTTTGTTGTGCTGGAGGGGTAGGTATTAACTTTCATTTGGTTATCTTCTATGGCAATAAACTGCATTAAACTTTTGTTTTAGAAAAAGAAAATATGTGCAATGGATGGAATGGACTTTACAAACTAACATAAGAAAAAACGGACTAAGTCAGAAGGTAGGCCTGGCAATCTTCACAGCATCCCTTTAAAATAAAACACAGTGCCTGGAGAACATATATTCATAACTATACATGATTAAATCTTTACAATATATGGCATGAATTTGTTTTATAATGTAATATAGGACAAAAGAAATGTGACAGAAATCTTCCTCCAGATAGTGAAAAAATAACATGCAATGTCTCTGATGTCAGAAGAAAGTAGTATTTTCATATTCTGACTATATATTAGTGAAATACGATTGTTAAAGTATGTGAAAAACCAAAAAATGAATTTTAAAAGGTGGAAGGAACTGCTAAAGAAATAAGCTTTTTAACTTCATAAACCAACTAAAAAGACCTGGCCCAATTTCCATCTCAGTTATACACTAGCAAACTTTCCCTGTTATTAATGGGGTTACGGTAGTGAAAGGAAGCTGAGTATTTGGCCATATACATAGAATTAAATGTTATCAAGAAATAATTAGTACCTTCTCCTGCATACTCATATTCAGGTAGTTTGTATGCTGCAAAATTTGTATATATCTGCAGATGCTCAATAGGGAATGAGTAGAAAATACATTCAAATGACTCCAAGCCATTGAAATATCTTATTGGTCCTATAGTAAGCCTAAAGCCAGGCATCAAAGTTCAATTACAGTAAATGAAGTGGTTTAATATTGTAGACAGAAGAACAGGAAAAATAAACAATGTTTTGCTCCCCCAGAATCTGTGCCTCAGGCTCTGCTTACAAGAGTAAGAAGAAAGAATCCACTTGACTTCTCAGTGAAAGGCTCCACTCGTGCGTCCCAGTTTTGGAATGAATAGCTCAGTGGTTCCTCACAGATCATTCCTGATGACCAACAATCATAGGTTTTGATCAGTCCCAGGCTGAAACAACAACAACAGAGGTTAGGTCTGTGGATGGTGTTAAACTGTGTACACATTTCATCAGCCTTAAAATGGATGAGTTACAACAGAATACACCTCCTAAGTAAAAAAGAAATGACCTCAGAGCAAATTTCTTATCTCATATCAGAGAATCAAAGTGTGTTACAATAACTGGAAGACCAATTAGCTTTGATGTCTGCTTCCCATCCCAGCTCAGCAAGAGCCCTCCAAAAACAGGGGGAGGAAAAATCTCTATGTTGGACTGGGTTTGACATACCTGTTTCTTGAAATATTTAATCCAATAGGTCTAAACCCCGTCCAATGACTAAAAACAACATAGTTCAGTGAGAAATCTAGAAAGTAAAAATTTAACTTCAGTCCCATGATGCCAGCTTCTCATTACTTAAATAACATGCTTGGATAAAAAAAGCATAGAAGGCAGATCACCCATCTGACTGCGACTTGCCACTAACTAGGAAGAGTCAAGCTTTTAATTGGAAATGGTCAGCTGCCTCTCAGACTTGGTGAGTACCTTGTTGTTTATCATATCCGATAATAATAATAGGAGGAATCTGTCTTCCACTTCCTACCCATCACTACCAATGCTGGAGAATGCACATTTTCTTTAAACATTATTTAAAATAGTATCATGTACTTATAAAGGGTACAATAAGGAGATACCTAATGCTCTTTTGAGTAGTGAGTATGATGGACAGAGCAAAAAAACAATTTTGGGAGCAGTACCCCTTTAACAAAGATGGGGAGGTAGTTTGAAAAAGGATGATTATCTCCAGGTGCTGGGACAGTTGGAAGCACAGCTAGGGAGGGAGAAGAAGAGATACAGCAAAATGGAGTTGCAGTGAAACACTTGTGTGTTTTCTTCTACTATGAGGGGCTGATGAGGAGGCAACATTTCCAGAAAACATACAAGTATAAGTGAGAGACAGTTGTATGCGAGGTGATGTGGGAAAGCAGGAGAAACCAAACCCTGTGAACAGCTCAGAGTTTGAATTGGTGTGTGAAAATTCATCTCGAAATGCCTTAATGCATGTATGAGCAAGTTCTTCCTCCCCATTGAGAGAGGAGCAACTTTCCCCTAGAATTAAAAAATCATAATATAGACAAAAAGAACGCATTACATTTATTTTAGAGTCTCATTATTTTCATAACAATCTCCTGGGTTTTTTTTTTTAAAGCTCTGATTTATAATTTTTTTTAACTCCTCTGGTGGCAATACGGTCATAAAAAGGGTTTGATCCTTCCAGGCTGTGAGCAAAATACAATGAGAAGGTGAAATACAAAGGAAACCACATTAATTTTTTCAATAAACATAAAAAATGATGGGAGTTTGTTAGGACACAATATACTGTACTGGGATAGATATGGTATGCACATAATAGTAAATACTAACGGTTAGCTCTTACGTAGTGCTTCTCATCCATTGATCTAAAAAAAAGGTGTCAACTACTCAAGTGAGCTTAAAGAATGAGTGAAAAGGACAGTTAAAAGAAAGATCTTTAGATTTTCAAAGTGAAAAAATGCTCTCTGTCTTATCTTTCTCATTGTGTGTGTGTATGGAGAGAGATAGAGAATTATAGTTCTAGTTGTTACAGCTATAGTTAGTTTACAGTTATCTTAGCTCCATGGATGCATTGATATGGCCAACAGAAGAAGGTAGAAGAACAAAAATTTTAAGTTCTTGCACTTGTTTATTGTCTCCAGGTTGTTCCAGGAGCAAAGAGAAAGTACAATACTGCTGTCTGCCAACAACCCTTCCCAAAGCATTAGGCAGAATGAAAACAAACTCGCCTTCTGGTGTCAGTGTTTTCTCATGGCCCAGAGGTGTTGACAGTCTGAAGACTAACAATTCTCTCAGTGTAATAAGCCTAATATGAAAAAAAACCTTCTTTCAGCGAGTTCCTGAAATATTGTTTTAACAAAGGTGGTAAAGAAATAAAGTTCTCACTTTGCAGAAATAAAACAGGTAACATGGGATAAGAGGGGATGAAGTTCTTCAGTTTCACACATCCCAGTATCAATAGGCATTTGGACAGCATATTTACATGTTCACTGACACACTGTCAACTCTACTGTCCTGAATGCAATGGTCCTTCCCATGTAGTGGATTGTAGTGTGTCTTTCTTTGTCTTGTCTCATCAGATGAGGAGACTCCAAGTGGATGTTGGTTCTCTCTGACCACCTGGCTTGGATGGGGGGCATGTTTGAATAGCTGATGGCACCCTTTTGGGTTGGAACCTTGCATAGTGTGAACTTTGCAGGCTTCTATAGCTAGAAGTGTCTGCAGTGAATAAGACATGGTTCTGGAAAGGGAAAGATGTAGACACATTGATCTGAGGGCCCTACTGCTCTGACCATAAGATGAAGGTATGTTTTATCATCTTTTTGTAGATTCAGTACCGGAGGCTATTTCAAATGATGCTTGTGCTGGGAATTGGTGGAAACCTTTTACCAGGTTTTCACATGTCAGTGATCAACTACCCTTCCATGGTAAGCAAAGCCTTAATCCAAGACACCTCTGTGGTTGAATTTGCATGGGTCTGGGTCCTACTTTGAGGATGTTCCTTAAGACAATTTATTAAGTGTTTCCATTGAGATTATTCCCAGCTATTTCCATTCCCATCCTGCATAGTAAGGAAGAGTAAGACGACAGTTTGGATAAAGAACAGAACTTCACTCCACAAACTGCATTCTAGTAGAGTTTTGAAGGGCTGAGGACACTGGGAAATAAGTACTATTCCCTATGTAGTCTATTGCTGATTTGAGGGACTTGGTAAGAGGATTCTTGGTAAATCCCTCTCTGCTACTGTCTTCTTCTTTTTGAGACAATTTTATAGTTTCATAAGTCAGACTCCATGGATTGGGTAATCAGGGTTGTGTGTAAACTATAAACTTGATGAACATAAAGGGTATACATCAAAGTTAAGAACTGGTGGTGTGGTTGAGATTTTAACCCTCCAAAAGTCCTTTGGCCTTCCTCCCATTGTCCCAGTCACTTACACTCAAGAACACTTCCATTTAAAAGGAATCTGTAACAGGGTCCAACATGTAAATGTGGAAATTCACACATTTTACAAGCCAAGTTTCAGTGGATGAGATTGTACAGTTAATTTGTACAGTAACCTTTCCTCTCAACAGTTGGATTCAAAGACTGTTTAGGTTATGTGTGAAAACAGGTTTGGTTATTGCTTCATACAATCACCAAAAGAGTGGCAAAATTTGCTGCAGTCTCTGCTTAAGAGAGAAGCGCTTGAGTGGAATAATATTTAATTAATTAATTAATTAATACCATCATGTCACGGATTAGGTGTACTATCAGAATTTACTGGGGAAGCTCACATACTACTAGTTTTGTTTTTGTAAGCAATAACATCAATCAAAATGTTAATTAAAAATCATAAAAAGCATTTTTGACATCATCACTTAATTCTACTGCAGATGTGTGTAACAGAATCATAGAATCAAAGCAATACCTGCAGTCTTTAGTCCCACTCCATTCCCCATTGTGAAATTAATAAGCAGCAATTCAAAACAGATTTTCAGAGACACAGATTGGTAATAACAAGAAATGTGAGTATGTGGGCTTTTCGTAAACTTGTATTTGCAAGTAAGTCTCATGTAGTCATTCTTTAAATAGTAACTATTGGTTGAAACAAAAACTAGCTTTCAATATAATGAAGCATGATTGTGAATAATGCATTGGAGTCATAATTACTGTTAATGAAAATCCCCTTTTCCTTCTCAGCACATTAAGAGGTTTATCAACAAAACCTGGCTGGAGCGATATGGCTCTCCCCTTCACCAGGAGACCATCACTTTGCTGTGGTCCCTCATTGTGTCTATCTACTGTGCAGGGGGACTACTGGGGTCTCTGTGTAGTGGATACCTGACTGAGAAATATGGAAAGTACGTATCTTTTCTGAACAGCTCACAAATGAAGGATTGTAACAATGAAACCAGCTAACCAGCTTGCTTGGGCAACTACTAGTTAATTTAACACTGAAAAACATTTTACTTAAAGGAGAACAAAATTATTTTAAAATAAATAAAAACAAAACAATGTTTTAAGTTCCTACATCATTAAAGGCTAAAACTTTGCCTCATTGAAGTCAATCACAAAACTACCCCTGGGACTAGGACTGAGCGCTAACTGAATATAACTAAATTCTCCCATTCTTCACCTGCTTCAGTCAGTGTGAAGCAGGGTACAAGGCTCCCAGCAGCATACAGTTCATGGGGAGCTTGTAGCTGCACAAGTTTGCAGTGCTGCTTGTTGAGAAGAGAATATGGCCAGGGCAGTCAGGAGATGAACTAATTTAGTTCCTCACTGCTGCGGTCTCCACGGCAAAACAACCTTAGACCCTCTTGTGGAAAGTAAGGGTGCCTTCCCTTGGCAGAACCCCTGAGAGGAAGTGGACTTAAAATTACAAAGATAGATGTGGATATAGATCCACAAATATTAACAAAATATTTGAAAATAATAGTAAGCATAGCAGCTGCAGAGCCTTTTCAACAAATCTCAGATGTGCTCAGCAGTATCTGTTTCTCAGATACCAATTCCCTACCTTATCTTTTTGTATCTCTGCTTCTTCCAGTTTCCCCATCCTAGTTCTCTCTCTAATCCCTTTCTCAGCTTTTGGTCCACTTCACTCTGTCACACTATATGCTTCCACCCAACCCTTCTCTCTGCAACCAACTCCCTTGGACACTCATCTCCATTTGTCCCTCCTCAAGCTAACTTTTCCACCACTATCCTATAAAATCCAGACCAAATGGCTCTAACCCAATCTTCTCCAAGCCTTCAGAACACAAAGTTTCAAGCGTTCTCCATATGTAAACAACACAGAGCTCTAAAGGTTAACAAGCAGTCTCATCCCTTAAAGATACACAAACACATTTCCATTATGGTTAATTGTGTATACCATTACTTTCCAACAAACTGGGAGTAGGGGATAAACATTATTTTAATATCTGTCCAGTAGAATTGCTACTGAAACACAATCTTTCTTGGGGAAATATAGTATAGTGAATGTGGGAATTGTTAAAGCACTCTGCTGATGAAAGTGATAGATAGAATATTATTATAAGAATAAATATGCTTATATAAATTAGATTGATAAAATACACAATTGTTACTGTTTCCTTATTGTCCTTTTCATAATTATTTATTTTCATTTAATAAAATAAAAAAACCTAAATCTTTTCACTGCATTTTTATTTGAGCACCATTCTCAGGAGATTCTCTAATATGCAAATATTTATTTCCTGGGGCAACAGCTGTAAAATATTGCCCAGGGTAAAAAGATACTTTCTGAGGTTGTGATAGAATGCCTGAAGCAGGCGGCTTTTTGTTTTTAATTCTTTGGGTACATTAAAAAAATACCTTTCAAGTTCTTGCCTCTATGAATAGATTTAGTGCTTCAGAAAATTTAAACAAAGATCTCTACGGGCTAACTTACTAACTCTCTCTTTGGAGGAGCAGGAGAGAGAATGAAACTCTAATTCTCTCTTGTTTAGTATGGCCATTTAACTTGGCTTTTACAAAGCTGACCCTTCCCTTCTTTGTTTTGGCATCAGTGTACTATTTTGATGGGATATAGGATGCTAGAAAGGGAGCAATGAATACTGTTTACCAATTTCCTCTCAGCACTTCTCTCTTCAGGAATCCACTATAATCTCAGTGGAGTGCTCCCCTTTGGGGTCTATCATGTCACTACATAACATGAATTGCTGAGCCCCAAAGCACTGGTTTGTAAGAGCAGCCAGGCTTGCTCTGGACATTCACTGGATAACAGGAGTACGTTTGTTAAAAGTGAAAGAGGAGATATTTATGTGAAAACCTGATTCACACCTGTATTTCATTTGCTGCTACAGAAAGAAATGTCTGTTGTGCAACAATATGCTTATAATAGTAGCTGCCTTGCACATGTGCTTCAGTAAGACAGCCAAATCTTTTGAGATGATTCTGATTGGACGCTTCCTCTATGGCATCAGTGCAGGTGGGACCTCACACTACTGTATGTATACAAGTTAACAGGAATTCTCTTGGGAGAACACAGGAACTGCTCCCTTCCAGAGCTTTTGGGGGTGCACAGCACCATCGATGGAGCAGGAAGGGTTGGGGGGGGCATGCCCCACCCAGCATCACAGGAAGCAGGCTGCACACACCTATAAGATGTGTAGCTCAACCAGTCCTCTTGCATACTAAACCGGCTGGGGACGGATTATACAATAATAAAATGTAGGAAATCACCATCTACTTACATAATGCCTCAACTGAAAATTTTATTGGTAATGGGAATTGTGTTGTATTAAATGTCTGTTCTAAAAGATGTAATTTTCCAGTTTGACTACTTATTGTAGATGATACTTAAGAAACAACTCAAAAAAGGAGAGTGCTACCATTCTGCAGAACCTGATTTGAAAAAAAGTATTTTTTTTCTATAAATATAACTTTCCTATTTCTTCTTCCCATTCAAGGTGTAGGTCTGAATGCACATAGTCAATACGTAGGAGAAATTTCACCGAAGAAGCTGCGTGGATTTGCAAACACCACTGCTAATATATTTTTGACATTCGGAAAAGTTTTAGGGCAAATTATGGGATTAAGGTACCTGTCTATTTTACATACTTACATGGCCTCATCACCATAATATGTGAGCACATCCCAATCTTTAATATATTTATCTTCACAACATTCCTGTGAGATAGGTAAGTAAATGTTATAATCCCCATTTGTAAAATGGGGAACAGAGGCACAGAGAGGCTAAGTGACTTGCCCAACATCACACAGGAACTCTGTGTCAGAACAGAATCAAACACTTATCTCCCAAGTCCTAGGCTACTATCCTAACCATTGAACCAATCCTTTCTCCAGGTAGAATATATGTACTTATCTATGGAGCAAGCAGCCTAAATATTTTTTCTTTTCATCCATTTTTCCATGGTCTATGCATATTGTGTCAGTGTCTCTAATTATCACACAAAAAAGAAGTTGCTGAATTTACTAATAAATAATTGTATATAGTTGTATCTCATGAATATTGAGGATCTGAATTCTTCGCTCTTTTGTAGAATTGCAGAATTGGTTTTGATAGTAGTTGCATGGATTAAGAAACTCCACTGACTTTTTATTTTTTAATAGTGGGAAACACCTTAGAACAAACTATAGAACTACGGTATTTACTTAGCTATTTTCCTTTCCAGTTGTCCAGATTTTCTTTCTTCCTTTCAATTTATCCTCTCCATTTCCAGCTGAATATAGCATCTGTTGGTCCACTTTTTGTACCAGAAAACAAAGTTACTGAATTTAATTTTATTAGACCATAAATATATTTTATATGCTTTCTACAGAGAATTTTTAGGAAGCGAATCCTTGTGGCCTTTGCTGTTAGCCGTATGTGGAATTGCAGGATTTGTCCAGCTGGTCTCTTTGCCATTCTTCCCTGAGTCCCCACCCTACCTTTTGATACAAAAGGGAGACACTGAAGGTTGTTTGAAAGGTACAATGAGACAGCCATTCTCCAAATCTCTGATTTGTTATATTGATAGCCATTGAAGGAGTGGACCGGTTAGGTGGAACCAAGTTTCCTATCGTCCACCAATAATCTTTCTTAAGAATTCTAATCAACAAAGATCTTGTACTGATATTGGTGTACATTTAAATTAGTGTAGACACAAATTACTAATCTGCAATTATTCAAACTCACTTTCTAAAATATTCCTGTATTACACAAACAGATAGACATCTACCAGCCAATCACAAAGTGTTCCATTGTGTTCCACTAAGCAATATCTGATTGATTTCTTCACTCAATGACTGATGGATCAATAGGTCGACTGATTTATGAATGATTAATGAATAATCTAATCACTAATTCATTAGCCAATTGAATGATGGAAATGAGTGGATGGATCAACTGATAGATAGTGCTCCAAAACACTATAGTTTTATACATAAAAACAATAATTATGTTTTGCTATTTCTCCTCGATAGCCATGAAACAGCTCTGGGGTGAAGGGGATCATCAAGCAGAGATTGATGACATGATGAAGGAGAAAGCAGCATTGAAAAGCATCAAAACCATGAGTGTTTTGGAAGTGATGAAAGAACCAGCCTTGCGTTGGCAGTTGTATATCTTGATTCTCCTTGTGATGAGTATACAGCTTTGTGGCTTGAGTGCAGTTGAGTATTCCTCATTTCTAATCTCAGAATTGTTAATAGGTACCACTGTGAATGTTACAGAGCCACAGTTCCTACTTGTTACTTCCTCTTGATCTTCTTTTCTCCTCTCCACAGATGGTTCACTGCAGTAAGTCTTATGGTAACATTCACTGAAGTTAAGACTACAGTACTTCTCGGTCCTCTAAAGTGAATACATGACTGTGTATACAATAGGTGTATATTAATGTTTCCTGAAAGGATACTGTCTCATTAATTTCATTTCTGTTCTCATGAGAAGCTCTTTCTCTAGGACAGATGGCTGTACAAGCTCACTCTCTCTGTCCAGGACCTTGAGAACTCTTTGTATAGATTCAGGTCTCAGTTTTCCTTAAGTTCCTATCTGCTGGGAACAGATGTGTATTGCCATGTACTCCTTCTTCTGTGTGGTACCAGAGCTATACCTGTCAAGGGATCTCCCTCTACCAGCCTCTGCCAAACCAGGCAGCAAGGTCCCTAAGAACATTTCTCTTTCTTGCCTCTCCCTCCCAATACCATTCTTCTTCTTTTGGATCCAACCAGATCCTTCTCTCAACTTCCTTATTTCCTCCCTCCCTTCTCCTAACACAATGCTTCTTTCAGCTCCATTCTTTTCTTGACTCTCAAATCCCTTTCGTTAATCCCTAATGGACCCTCAAATTTTGTATTTTAAACAACTGTCTCAGCTCCTCTTTCTTTGTCCAAATAGAATCCAGCCTCTTCTATGTCCTCTTATGACCCCCAATAAAAGCCCATTTAGTGATATTGTACTGGTGAAGGATCGAGATCTGAATGCTACTGCACAAGCCCTCTCACATATCTTGATTACATTTCATTGTTAAAATTCCTTTTCACTGCATTCTCCAGATTTACTTTTATACCTTTGAAGTGTTCCGCACAGCCAGGCTGGATGAAGACCATATTCCATATATAGCACTAGGAGTTGGGATCTGTGAACTCGTCTCTATCATCCTGTGTGTAAGTCATACCTGACTGGGGCTTGGATGGTAAAGGGAAATGTTATTTGAGCCAGTTCCTTCTTAAAACAAACTGCTCTTTTGATACATGAACTGAAGAATCTTTTTGTGTCGCTAACCCACCATATGAAAATTGAAAGACAATACTCCTGGGATGGAAGGAGTTAAGGAGCTTCTCTGGGCTGGAGTGGCCCCACCTCACCACACCTGCAAGTCATTTTGGGAATGGAAGAGAAGTTGAAGATGAGGGAAGCTCATCTCAGAGCATGTCTATGCTATAGCCACTACAATGGCACAGTTACATCACTGCAGCACTGCTGCTGTAGTGCCACAGTGTAGATGCTTCCTACATCGACAGAAGGCGTTTTTCCATCACTGTAGTTAATCCATCTCTCTGAGAGGTGGTAGCTAGGTCGATAGAAGAATTTGTCCATCAGACTAGCACTGTCAACACTGGGAGTTAGGTTGGCCTAACTATAGCACTCAGGGCACAAAATTTTTCTCAGCCCTGAGCGACGTAGCTAGGTTGATTTAATTTTTAAGTGTAGACCAGACCTCACTGTTGGGCAGCTCTGAGAAGAGCAGAGTGTGGAGCTTCCTAGCTCCCAGGGAGAGGCCTGGAAGAGAGCAGAATCTATGCCCTTGCCTAAAAGAATGCCCAAGTCCACTGAGGTAAAGGGGGCTGTAATCTATTTATTCTGCTGGTGAACCAGCGGACGTTGAGCTAGGCTATTGCCTGCCCAGGGCCACTTTGAAGGAAGAGAGACCAGTAGCCAAATGGGACTGTCTGTATATTTCCTTTTCCTTTGTTTATTTTGCTATTCCTAAGAAATGTATACAATTCCGTCAACACTCCAATAGGGTACTGTTGAAAGACTAGAACCCTGACACATCTCCCCATTAACCCCCACACTACTTCCCATCCTTTAGGGGCAGGGTGTCGGGGTCCACAATTTTTCTTAAAAATCAAGGCTTATGATTATTTTCAAATGGAGTTTATATCATGCTCCCCTTGACAATAATATTTATATACAGGTAACTGCTGCATGAGGGATCAGATATAGCAGAAAAAGTGGTAAAGGCAGAGGGGAACAATACCACTTTATGTCAAGATAGTGGCAGACTGTAGCAACTACATGAAATGGTTGATTCACTTTTGAAAATCTGATTTTCAGGGTGTAATTTGGCACATTTTATACATGACACCCTGAAAATCTATGTGATGGCCTGTCAAGTATAGAGGCTGCCTGCAACTTTGGGTTATAACCTCATGGTAACTCAATAACTAACTAGCGTGTAGGTGAGTCCTTCCCTGAATGAGAAATATATAGGGAAAACGTCACAGTGCTATAGAAAGTGATGTGATTCAGTAGGTGTCACTCAGAGAGTCAGTACTGATCAAATGGCACAACATGGTGCTAGGTGACTCACTATACTGTTTGAGATATGCTGCCATCTTCTAAACGAGATGTAATTTGGAACCCCTGAACAGTTGTGGCTACTAAAATCCCTGTGACATATTTTGCAAGGGTAAGGATGTTAACCTTGGTATTCACTCTGCCTACCAGAGTTTCTCTGAAATTAGGGTATCCACAGAACTTCAGCCTCAAATCTGCTTCACCCATCTTTGCACAGATCCTTGAGATCCAACCATGGCTGTAATATAATAATTTCACGTTTATCAGTGATATCAGGGAAGGAACTAACACAGTTGAGAGAGAACCATATAAAACTTATGGTGAGTTGGATTTTGTTTTTAAACACACGTAAAAAGAGGTATGCACGTCTATTTTAGGAGAATTTTCAGTTAAGACAATTACTATTGCTATAGCAGAGATGCACAAGCCAGGTTCAGACTCTATGCTATACAAAGCTAAGGATACAGATAGCTGGCATATTGAACAACTAATTAAATAGTTGGGACCACAAATAAAGTAGAATAATATCCCCATGGTTCTAAATGAAATATATTTAAATGGAGGAGTGACTTACTAAGAAAGTGAGGGGCTGAGTGAAGCAGAATGATTTCTGGCCCCAGAGCAGTCTCCATTATAACTGCTGCTCTGAAACGCCCAGAGAATTCATCAGGCTAACACTTAGCAATGCTATGCTTGGTCAGGGGCTAATAGACGTTTCACAATGACATCTATTTCTGTACTCCTGAGAGAAAAGGTATGAAGAAGACAGCAAGAGAGAATGAAAGTCAAATTCCCTGGGGGAGTGGAGGTTGGAATTTGCCACACTACCAGTGATATCAATGTGTTTTCTGATTCTCAGAGCGCAATCATTGACCGGTTTGGCAGGCGGGTGCTGTTATGGAGTGGTTACGGGTTGATGGCAGGGGTGCTGGCATTCCTAGTTCCAGCTCTCTCACTGCAGGTAAAGAAGCTTCTCTTTTTGGGGCATCCTTTTTCTGCTTACACAGAAGCTGCTGTTTATGTTATTCTCACATTAAGCCTAGTCCCCAGGGTGACATTTGGCAGGAGACTCACACAGTCAGCCTTAGTTTTGCACTCTGACAAATGCAGGGCTGAATGTCATGTGAATACTCATGGCTTCTTCTATGGGGCCTTCATCCTTGTCCTCACCTGGAGGGGTCTCTGTGCCACCTCCTCCTAAACCAGCATTATCTGCATTCCAGCTGCCAGAATAACTGTCCCATGAGCAAGGTGCCCCGATCAAATCTTTCTCCAACCATCTTACTACCTAACCCCTCCTACTCCCTTCTCCAGTGGATATATCTTGCCTTGCTGTTGTCAAAATCCTTGCAATGAGCATTCCTGCTGTCTCCTTTCTCATTCACCAGCACTCCTCACACTCCTTTCCATTTACAAGTGGCGGTGACAATAATCATCTCAGCTGCTGAAAATCTCTTTCCCCCAGTGCAAAGCATCCAACACCCTTTTCAGTTCCTGAAACTCCTTTGCTACCCTGGTCTTCGGCAATAAGAACGGCCCACTGCCACTTCACATAGCTGCTAAACTCTCCTCCATCCCACCCTACCCCATGTGATCTTACTCCCTATATATAAAGCAGACCCTTCGCAATCTCCAAATCAGATAGTAGAAAGCAGTGAGCATGTTATTCTACCGCCATATTAATTCCCACGTTCTCTTGTCACTGCTTTTCCTTTAGAATCAGTTCTCCTGGATGGCCTACTCCAGTGTTATTCTCATATTCTTGTTCATTATCTTCTATGGAATTGGACCAGGTGAGTACATCACTTTCGATGATGACAGGAAACCTATGGACCATACTATACGAGCACATTAATAAGGAGGAAGGGTATATGGAAATGGAACTGGACTTTGTAAATACATCTTCATAGAAAAGGGAGTGAAGCAGAATCCTACAACACCCTCAGCTCACAAGTCAAACCCCATCTCCATTCAGAATTGTTAACTGATGGCATGTTCAGCTCCTTCTCTTAGCATCACTTCAGCCTCTCTTTTCCTTTCTTCATTTCAGTCTGAATCAGATAAAATGGCAATGCCAGAACCAACTTACCACTCCATGCTGGGATTTTGGTCCTCACTTGGGACCAAAGTTAATTCTAGGTCCCTGACTAATGGCTATGTTTTGTTATTGGAACCTCAGACAAAATATCAGCATTGTGTGTCACTGATTTTTATTTGGGTTTTTATATCATAGCCATAACCATGGTGTATGAGAGCCTTGATAATCTGTCTTAGTGCTAGGCCCCAGTGGAAACAGAAACTCTGCACTTATCAGGAGATGGGCACAAATACTCACTTTTTGGGGTTCTGCTTGACCAAATATTGCTCCTAAATATCAATTGTATGAATTTGCATTTTTCATTTTGGAGAAAAGTTCCTAGGGGGAAAAACCCACATAATGATCTTTATTTCTTTTTAACGTTGCTTCTTCAGCTGGAGCAATCATGTCTATCATGATGGAAATCTTCAACCAGTCAGCCCGGTCATCTGCCTTTGTGATTGCTGGGACTATCAGCTGGATGGGGCTCACTGTAATTGGGATGATATTTCCCTTCATTGTGGTAATTCAATTTGAATTTCTTCTTCAATGCTCCCAATTTAAACCACCTTTTATGCTGTCCCAGGCAGCAAGGCACGGCAAGTACATTATAATGCCATGCAGGTGATCAATGTTCTGAACCCACTTCAAAGTCTCCGTTCTGTGGAGACCAGTGGTATAGCAGAGGTGGCATACATAGTCTTGAGATGAAGGGTGTAAGCTGGCCCAATCGTCAACCACCCTCTGTTGTCTTCAATATGTATTAAAATGTAAATAAACATTTCTTCTTTAGATTCAACTTCTTCTCATTCCTGAGAGGCAAAGCAACCAAGTGTCAGTAGAGGATTTGTACATATTTTTCTCTTTTATTTTTGTCTTCAGGAGGCCCTCGGTCCCTTCTGCTTCCTCATCTTCATGGGCGTTCTTGTTATCTCAGGGATTTTTTTCTACCTGTTCCTTCCAGAAACAAAGGGGAAGTCGATCATGGAAATCACAGAGGAGTTCAGTACAATACATCTTGGGAAGAAACTTCTATTGACTCTGGGGAAAAATTCCCCTGTGGAACAAACCTTCTGCACCAAGCTCTGACTGGCCAGCAGAGTGCAATTTCATTGATACAAGGCACTGACAAGATCAAATTGAAAGCTAAACCTAAAATAGATGCTTATTTAATAAAATCTTATTTGAAAAATAATTCACACCTATCTGACCTCTTACTCCTACTAGTCCCATTTTCTATTTGGGTCTTTGTTTTTCATGCTCACAGGCAGTATCTTCACACAGGGTGCCCTTCTCCTAATAGAACTCTGTAACAGAAGGAGTGTGTTAGTAATTAACAGAGACACTTCCCAGAACTGAAATGTCTGAGCACTCAGGCATAACTAAACTTGTCAGTTTTATTGCAAGTCCCCTTCCACTGCAACCATTGCAAAGAAGTCGGACTTAAAAGTATGTTTGTTAACTTGTCAAATGACTCTCTGTACAGTGAAGAGGAAGAGTACAAACCATAAAAACTCCTCTTTCAAACAAGGATCTAATAATCTGTTTACAATACACAGAACTTTGAATAGCCTAATTACTGTTTTTCTTATCCTATTTTAAATAAAACTGCAACCAATGAAAGATAGCCAGGACAAAAATTAAGTTAAATTGAATGGAAAACTCAGTCTTATTCCTTTCATCTTGACCCAACGTCAAAGGACTTGAGAAAGTCTTGGTTTACATCACAGAGTTTTAACAGCTCAGGATGAGAAGCAGGGTTTGGGATATGGTAGAACATTTTAACTGCATACTGAAAAATTAATTAACCAGGTGTTGGCTTAGGACAAATGATTCCTTACAAAGGCACATCTGGATTGTACAGCTCTCCTGTAATACTAACATACACACAAGTATAGTGAGTGCAAAGCTCAATTACCACTACATTTACTGTTTTCCTGCCACTTTTACCTTCTAATAGGATAACTGTAGTTTATGTTTCCATATTTTGCCACAAGTTACAAATGGCATGTCACACATCCATATAGCAAAGTGCAAAGTCACATCAGAAAAAATATAAATGAAAACAGAAAATCCAATTCCTACCCTATCACAAAAGAGGTTTAGACCTCTACAACTCTCTCATTTATTTGGTGCTCCTGACTTTTTGCCTACTTTCCTTTCCTAAGTGACCTCACCAGCAAGTGGAGAAATGCTCTGTGTAACCATATTAACAGGTGATTCTGTTAATATGGATTTTGGAGCAGAGGTGAAGGGCCCAATCCAACTCTTGTTCAAGTCAATGGAAAAATTCACATTGAGGTCAATGGGAATCTGTCCCTGACTTTAATGTGAGTTGGACTGAGCCCTGAGGGATAATATACTCAGGTCAATTTCATGGCAAAGGGAAAAGCTGTACCATTTTCTTTATGTCTAATCAATGAATTAGCAGTAGCACCCATAAGTTACCTATGCAGTTGTACGGGGTCCTACACATCATCTGCTATCCACTCAACTCATCAGCTATAGTGCCTCAACCACGCCACTAGCCTACCAGCTATTTCTAGCACCCTGGTACCTACAGTCTTCCTTTCTCTTATATGTCTGTAAAACTGTACCAGGGGAAGAACCAGAATTTGAATTACTACCAAACCTACACATTTGGTAGACAAATGTGGAGGTGATGAGGAGGTCCTTTCACACATGGCAAAGACACTTGGTGGGACCCTACACATCTTTCTTAATAAAGACCTTCACAAATACAGAGCCTGTAGCCATCTGTGTCATAGACAAAATATAAATATTACCACACAATATTGGCCAATTCTTGTACTTAAAATATGTTTTATGATTTATTATATTTAAAACATTAAGAGACTTTGCTAAAGTATTTTCCTGAACTTTGTAAATAATTTTTAATCATTGCTGGTAATAACTAATTGTAAACCTGAAATAGCTCTATTTCCTCACCAGATCCTTTTTCCTTCCATTACGTATGCACATTGGTTTGTTATTGTAGGTCTGCCCGCTAGCATTGATTTTTTTATTTTGAACTTTTGCAAAGAACTACATGGACTTTGTGGAAAATATGCAAGGATAAAAAGGTAGATATAATTTTGAGCCTGGCATCACCTTTCTGGAGAAAAGTTACAATATTGTATAACTATGGAGAGCAGATTTCTCATATAAAGGAGGAGCACTTGGAGTGCTTTTATAGTGTTACACAAAAAGGGATAAGTCTTGGCTGGCCTTCGCCAGAGTCTGCAAGGATGGAGGAGGGGGCATGGAGCCTCCCCTCCCCTCCGCAATTCCTCATGTAGGGCCAACCACAGTCTTTGCCTCTTTGCTCTCCTGAGCACAAAGCCTCCTAATGCTGTTGTTAGAGTGGAGGGGAGCAGTTCCACACCACACTACTCAGGCAGTGGCTAAAGCCTGGTCTACACCTAAAACTTAGGTTGATCTACCTACACCGCTCAGGGGCTGTGAAAAAAATCACACCCCTAAGAGATATCGTTAAACTGACCTAAGACCTGGTGTAGAGACTGCTAGGTCAATATAGAAGAATTCTTCTGTCAACCTACCTACTGTCTCCCGAGGAAGTGGATTTACTACAGCAATGGAAAACTCCCTTTTGTCGCTTTACCAAGTGTCTATACAACAGCATTACAGCAGCATAGCTGCAGCTCTGCCACTGTAGTGTAGTCATAAAATAGAAAGACAAAATAGAGCCTAAAGTGTATAGGAAAATTCCTATTACCAGTTAGTGAAAATCATTGTTATGGTATCATGCCATCAAAAATGATATCACAAGTTGTGCAATCACCACCATGAAATAAAAAAGCTTTTAGAAAGTTTGAGAAAAATCCAAAACTTGTAAATGAAAGGAAACTGTTTAAAATCTAAAGCCAATAAAATAATAGGTATTTTCAGGCGCTTCTAAGTCTACATACTCCTGTACACCAATAAAGAGTTAAAGTTGTTGGTAGGTAACAGGAGATGAGTGTAAAAACCTCCAACCACTTCAAATTGCTATACCATCTAACTGGGGCTATGGCACTCCAGTAAACCAGCCATCACTGCTTTAGTATATAACTTACGTAAGCAGCGTTTTAAGCAGTTACACAAGTAACTGAAGTTTTGCTATTAACAAGTACTTGTTTCTCTTTATTTCTTTTGACTCATAGACATTCGCAGTAAAACCTCCAAAAATAACTGAATTCTGTATTTGGTTAATTTAAAGTACGGGGCCTGAGGACTCAATCCTTGGCCGTAGCTGAGGACTACACGATGCAGAGTAGTTGCAGGTGCCAAGGTGATGTAAAGCCCACCTTTACCCTCCCCCAATCCTAGACATGCTGTAGGCAGGGAAAGTCCCCTGGCATAAGTTAGAGCAGCCTGAAGACTACCAGGGGCTGATTCAGCAGTCAGTGATCAACCAGACACAAAGGAGTCTCAAAGATGCCCTTTTTCCCCAAACCATGCCTCTTACGCAGGCTGCAGGAAGGAGTGATATAGGAGATACTACTCCGGCACTAGGGTGGGGTGACTCTCCCAAGGTTGGATACAGTGATTTTAGGGCTGTTTTGTGCCTGCACTGTAGAGCAGAAGAGCAGACAGCCCAGTGTGACAAATTGAGAAACGGTCTGTATCATTTCTTATTAATATGAATTGTGTATGATCCTGTTTCCCTGTTCAAACTGGAATTGTTGCCCGCCTGAATGTGTAATCAAATCAAAGGAGGCTGTACAAGAGGGATTGCTAAGGAACTCAAGAGGGGTAAACATGACACAAATAAGAGAGCCCCTCACATACTCACTTGAAAGATGCTAAGACAACAACAGCTGGGCCATCAACTAGGGAAAGAATCTACCTGGCGTGCACAATCCCAGTTAGGATATTTTTCTCTTCCCCATGCTAGGGTAGAGATCAAATGACCCACAGAGGTTAAAAAGGTGTCCTGACAGAAATGGAAAGGGGAAATGGTCCCCTCAGCTAGAAGCCAACAGGGACACAGAGGCAGCATGTAGTAAGGCTGATACCCAAGATAGAGTGACTTCAGCAAGAATCTTCAGCACGGGGTCATCAGCAAGTAAACTGTAACTTGGTGTTCCCTGTCTTCTCTGGGCACCAAGGCTATGTCATGTCTACCTCGGGGCTTGAGGGGAATGCCAAGTACAGGTGAGATAATATGTGTAGACACCTCTGTTATTGTTGACTCTACTTTTCTAAGCACTATGTATGATTTGGGCAAAATATACCAAACTTTATTTTGGAGAAACTGCTTTAATGTCACAACATGCTATTCCTGAGCACAGGCTCCTGACAAAGAACTCTTGCAGGGTCCAAGCCTTGCTGGATCTACGAGGTAACACAGTTGGCACCTAAAGACCCAATCAGAGAGTGGCTGGATTGCAGGACCTGTCCCAAGGAGAAATGGGGGGAAACAGGCCAACCGTTTGAAATGGATGCCCTCAGGGGACTGGGAAAGGGTCTCGGAAGGAGCAGCCTATCCAGAGACCATGACAACCAGGTTCTAAACTTAATTATTAAGGGCCCAATTGTGCAACCTTTCATCAACTTGGGGAGCACTTACTCCCATTGATTTCAGTTGGGTTATTTTCATGAGTAAGTGATTCCAAAGAGTTGCAAACCTAGACCCTAAATTACAGGGCATTTCATTCACAGCTCATATGCCAGTACAAAACAGTGCATTTTTACTTCACAGCAACATAACTCACTGTACAAACTCTATACCAGGCACATTCTAATTCAGATAGCTATTACTGCAGAGATATGTCTGAATTTAGATCAGAGAACTAAAGTATTTTACAGTAACTGGAACACTTAAAGTTTTATGCCTGATCCATTTGCCTCTTTCCTTTCCCAAATCAGTGAGCACCTCCCAACGGCTAATATTCTGAGGCAGGGATACCTTTCCCATTGTTGGTTTGGACTAGACATAATTATTTCCTGAAATAGTTAATCCAACAGTTTAACCTTGCGCAACTGGCGTAAATAATATAATACAAAGAGAAAAACAAAGTACAAATTTAACATTAATCCCGTCGTGCCAGTTCCTCATTCCTGCACCATCGGACAAGGATGTAGACACAAAAATCAGTTCATTCATTTATAATACAAGAGACATACTAGGGACTTGGAGTAGTAAATCCTTTAACCACAGATGGCCAGCTTCCTCGCAGACCTGGTGAGTACCCTGGGGTTTATTTACTGCAGCTGGTGTTTTTAACACTATCAGCACTTTAAAGATGACTAAACCAATATAGCAATAGAAAAAAATCTTTCTCCTACTCACTGAAAACTAAAGCTGGTCAAAACCGAAGAAAATAATTTTGAACAAAAATTTGAAATTTTGAAGTTATTTCTATTTCACAAGATCAAACTTTTCTGTCTCACAAAATTTTTCATGATTTTAACCAACATGTTGAAATTCTTATTTTTTTTTTTCCTTTATTGAAAATCATGTTTTCTGTCTGAACACTGAGTTTTGGTAAATGAAATATTTCATTAAAGATTTTGAAAATATATTGGTATAAATACTGATATAATTTCATTAAAATTTTGGTTAAAATTTGTGAAAAATGTAAAACATTGAAAATTTTTCTGTAATATTTCCATTAAGACCTCTTTAAAATAAATCTATGTATGTGATATGGCTTCTCTGAGTAATAGTCTGTTCTGTAGTCAAGATGGTTGAAACAGCATAATATACTTTTTAGATGATATCCCTTTAACAAGAAAAGTGAAAAAATACTGGAAAAAGAGCATTACCTGAAGGCTCCTAGGTAGCTGGGAGGACAGTCTGGGAGACAGACAAAGGACAGGGAGAGTCATGAGGTGCTTATTAGCACATGGCGTAAGAGAACACAAACAAAATATGTGAAAATACAATCCACTGAAGCAGAAGAGCGATGGACACCTCAGGGAATGTAAGAGAAAACAGGCCTTGTGAATAGGAGAGAAACAGAGTGACTGAGTTCTCTGAGTGAAATGGAAATGTGTAACTAGAATTGAGCCCCAGAGTCTGGCTGTCACGTGCCAGCTTCAGAAAAACAACTGAAAGTAGATCACTGACCTGAACTGACTCTAGACATTTTTCCGCACCAAAAAATATGGTTACCTTGAGACCTAAATTTTTCACTGGAAAATGTACATTCCAAAGAAAAATTTCAGTGTTCCTGCAGGAAAATCTGAAATGAAAATTTTTGTTTAAAATCAACTTAAAATGTCATTTCACTTCAGTTTTAACAGGTTAAAAATGAAATGAAGCAACATTTTAATTTTTCATTTCATTTCAAAATAAACTTGTTTGCTTTGATTCACTCTGAAGCTTCCTAAAGCCCAACTTTTTTTTAAACCAAAAGATGTCAAAGATTTTTACCAGCTCTATTTCAAAAACGACTTCTCAAGTTGTGACAAAGATGAGAACATGGTTACAGAAACAATGCCAAACTTAGGTCTTCTGGTCTTGGCTGTGTGAGATCTGTGTAGTAGTAGTAGTAGCAGCAGCATAATATAGAAACTCTGCCTCTCATCTTATTTTTTCATCCCATATAGACAGTAAACTATTGTGATAATGAAAACCATCATCTAACTTTGATCTGTCAGTTTATTGTGTTGCCATTGGTTTCATAGGTCTTATTTTTCCTGCCTGCATCACATTCATCTTCAGAAGGGCAACTGCCCTGAGTTCTGTTCTATTTGACAAGGGCACCCTGTACACAGTAAAGACACAGCAGCAGCAACTGTCACAAGACACTGCCAAAAGAGAAAAACAGATCTACAAAATATACAAAAATATCAATGGAGCAGGCTGATGATACCTTATTCATGCCACCAACAAAAATACTGTTTCTAACACCTGGACATCTCAGCCTCACTTTCTGTGACCACAGGATTTAGGATCAGCTGAGTGCAGGAACCCTCTACCATTTCTGAAGGAGGACACACCACCTGAAAGTTTGACCACTTTTCCCCCCATTTGATCAAGACAACATATGCCAAGTAGCAGGCCATCTCCAGAGCCTCCTCCAATCAGAAGATTTCCCAGAGAGAGGGCAATATTTCCTCTAATTTAGAACTAAGAGGTCCTTAGGGAAGATCCCCAGCGATAACTTCCTCTTTAAAGGACAAGGCAATGAGAACTGTTGTCAGTTCTAATAGCTATAGAATACTTCCACCACTACCTTTATATGACTTAGCTGCTGATATACTGACCATGCTTTGTTACAAAGGCTTCTGCAATTTAAGTCTCCATAGCAACTTCAGCAATATGACTTACAGATCTAGCGTCAACCAAGAAAGAGCCTGTGAGGCATTTAGGATGCCAATACCAATTAAGACAGGAGGTGAAAGAGGTAGAAGGCTCAGGTCTGTGTCTAGGGCAGAACACAAGAAACAGTAAGGGCTAATCAACCAGAAATTATGCCTTTCTGCTATAATGAAGAAATGATCAGGATAAAGTAAGCGTTGCTCAAAGTAGGGTTAAAGTGCGGGATATAATTCCCAGCTGGACCACTGAACTGGAGATCTTTATTGTGGCTTTTATCTGGAAATCAGAAGCCTGAACTCTTCATGGAGGGCAAGACAGCTGACTGAGGAAGAAGAAAAGATTAAATGAGTTCCAGGGTCTAGTGAGAAGCGGGCAAGATGAATGCCTCCATTCAACATGACCCAGGGACTTTTTCTCTTTATTGGATAAGCAGGAGGATCATCAGAGAAACCCAATCCAAAGGAAAAGCAGGACAAATAAAGGTTCAGAAAGGAGAGCTCTGCATAAGGAAGTTAAGAAGCATTAGCAGAAATTACTGTAACTTTCAATTTCACTCCACTAAAGTTATGCTCAGCTTCCCCAATGAGTGTTTCTGTGCCTTTATATGTTCCCCAACTTTCCCTTCCACACAGAGTGCAACATTAACTGCAATGAAATGTACATAACGCAAAACCATGTAACTCTTTAAATGTATATTTTGGCTTTTCCCAGCATATATTGCCAAGCTTCATTAAGATAGGTCAGTTTCTCTCAAAGTCAAATGTAAGCATGGGAGCAGCATTTCTTTGCATTGTGATAACTTGCAGAGCTCCATTAAACATATTTTCCCCTATACAGGCTATAACTACTGGCTGAATACAAGTTTTCTGTTGCATCTCCATGACCCCAAGCCCACGGCTAAGAAATCAGTGATATAGGAAAGAGGCAGTGAAATGACTGCTAAGGAAGTTTTAATCAAGATATTCAATAAATGTATGCTAAATCGGACAGTAGTTTGTCCAACATCTTATACATTTGAGTCTTTCCAGGATTATGCAGTGTCATAGCCATGTTGGTTCCAGGATATTAGAGACACAAGGTGGGCAAGGTAATATCTTATTGGACCAACTTCTGTTGGTGAGAGGGACAAACTTTCTAGCTTACACAGAGGCTAGGTCTCCACTACAGACATACCTCGGTACAAGCACGTTGCTCAGAGGTGTGGAAAATCCACACTATTGAGCGATGTAGTTATACTGACCTAACCCCCGCTAACAGCACTATATCAGTTGGGGAGCTTCTCCTTTTGACATAGCTACCGCCTCTTCTGGAGGTGGATTAACTACACTGATGGGAGAAGCTCTACTGTCGGCATAGGAGCATCTTCACTTACATGCTACAGCGGTGCTATGCAGCGTTTCAAGTGTAGACTGGCCCAGAGCAATTCTTAAGATTTGGGAAAGGTATTCAGTGCCATAGCTAAATAGAAGGTTGAACAGACTGTTTAGCATAAATAGTAATACATATTTCAAGGGACTATTCAAGATGAAGTGGCCCTTTAGCACCTCTCTAAAAACCTGGAATGAGCTTTTATTCCTTAATACCTCTCCAGTCATAGTGGGGGCAAAGGAAAAACAACCCAGCCCATCTTTTTTTCCCCCCTTTCCCCCTCCTATGACTGGAGAGGCATTAAGGGGCCAGTTCACTTTGAAGTCTCTTGATGTGTTTGTTAACTATTTATGCTAAACAATTTGTTCTGCCCTTTATTTAGGAAGATAGATTGGTATAACTACACCACTCAGGGGTGCGAAAAACCAACACACCCGGGCATCACAGTTAAACTGACCTAATCCCTACTGTTGACAGTGCTACATCAATGGGTGAATTCTCCCATCGACCTAGGGCAAGCCTACACTACAAGATTAAGTCAACCCAAGTTATGGTAGCATACAGCCACCACAATAATTAAATCACTTTTGCATATCTACACTATGCTCCTGTGTTGGTGGTGCACATCCTTACTATCAGCATTTACATCAATGCAGAGAGCAGTGCACCATGAGTAGCTATCCAACAGTGCAATTTGCCACCATCTAACACAGGGTGTTTTGGGAAGGGTTTGCACTACCGCATGGGGGCAAACAAGTTGGGAACATGGTTTCAACATCCCATGATGCACTTTTCACCATTCCGTAATTTTATCTGCATCCCATAATGTTTTGTGCCTCTTTTCAAAAGCCCTGCAAACCCACACATCCACCATCTTTGTGAGAAGCACTGATCCTGCACAGCTCTGCACTATTATGATGAGTGTTGTGAGTACAGGTGCCTGATCCTGCAATATTTGCAGAGCCACCAGAGGAGCTATGGGGAACATGACAATTTGTGCTCTCTTCTGAAAGGGAAAGGACAGTCACTTTCATTTCACAAACATGAACCAACTGTCTCTCTCTCACATACTTACCAGAGGTCCCTTCTCCTGCATCAGGCTCACCCAGGATGGACTGTAGGGACTGGCTTGACAGCTCTGAAGTTAAAAACAGGTCCTGGATCGCTGCACTACTGAATCCTGGTTACCTATCCCCCATACTTCTCCTCCTCCACCACCTTCTCACTTTTCACTCCAGGGTCCTGCGAGTGACTCCTCTAAAGAAGAGTTGCCAACCTTGCATTTTAGTTTTTATTGACATGAAGATCTGAAGTTGATTTTTTTTACTGACACGGTAAACTTTTTACTGACATCACTAAAAATACTATAAACAATACAGTAATGTCACAAAAGTGTGTGCTCGCTCGCAATATTCTGTACACAAGAATTTGGAATTATGCAATTGTTTTAGCTGCAGTTAATTGATCAATTGGATTCTTTGGATGTGTGCAATAATAGAAAACAGGAAATTGATAAAGTCATGATCAGTGTAGTTTTTTGATACAAGAAGTGATTCGGAACGACAACAATCAATGTCAAAATACAATATATTTTATTTCTACCCAATTTTATGGACATTTTCACTTATTTACGGATTTACTGATACTGTACAATTTTAACACTTTTTTACTGCCAGTTTGTAAATTTATGGACGGCTGGCAACCCTGCTCTAAAGTATCCATGGGCTCTTGGGGGTGGGAGTGCCTCTGCGGAGGATGGCATGCAGCTCTTCGAAAAAGCAACAACTGCAGCTCCACACCAGAGTGACTGTTAGCTTCCCTTGCCTTCTGGTATGCCTGCTGCAGCTCCTTGGCTTTCACGCAGCACTGCTGCAGGTTCCTCTTGTAGCCCTTCTCCTCCATGCCCCAAGTGATCTGCTCATAGATATCGATGTTTCTATGGCTGGATCAGACCTGTGCCTGCACAGCCTCTTCTCCACACAGAGCCAGGAGACCCACCACCTCCTGTGTATTCCAGGGAGGAGCGTGTCTGCAGTGTAGAACCAGCATGGTCACTTGGGCAGTCACTAGGTGAGACCTCCACACTGAGCAAAGAGGAAATGGAATTTAAAAAATTTATTGGGCTTTAGAGGGGAGGGACGTATACCTGTGTACCTGGCCGCCAGGCAGCGGAGTTCAAAATGGTGACCAGAGCAGTCACAGTGGGGCACTGTGGGACACCTCCTGAAAGCCACTAAAGTCAACGTAAGTAACACAGTGTCTACACTGATACTGCGTTGACCTAATTATGTTGACCTAAGCGCTCCTCCTCTTGCGGAGGTGGAGTTATTAAGTCGGCGTACTGAGCAAGTTACATCAGTGGGAGCCACATTTTAGTGTAGACGCTTACAGAGTTAGGTCGACATAAGTTGCCTTGCATCAACCTCACTCTGTAGTGTACAGCAGGCCCTAGCTACTGGATCTCAGGGAGGTGGAGTAACTACACTGACAGAACCCCTCTCGTCAGGGTAGATAGTGTCTTCAGTGAAGCGTTGCAGTGTTTTAAGTGTGGAAATCCCTGAGTATATTTGCCAGACCTGAAGAAGAGCTCCGTGTAGCTGAAAGCTTGACTCTCTCACCAATAGAAGCTGGTCCAATAAAAGATATCACCTCATCCACCTTGTCTCTTTACCAGGTTAATCATTTCCTAAACAGTCTTGTTTTAACAAACAAAATCAGGGGTCTCTTATTTAATCAAATAGTAACAGCTACCATTTGAAGGCATAAAATAAATTTTGTCATCTCTAGTCTATGAACACTCACTTTCTACACACTTTCATAGTTGGAAAGAAATATTTCCCTACAAGATGAGACTGAATGACAGAATAAACAGACAAATTCTAAGTGTTCTGAACCTTATCCAATGGGCATGAAAGAAATAATGCAAAGCAAACAGTACAAAGTCAAATTTAACTTTGACTGGTCCAAACCTACAGGCTTCTTCTAGTGCCTGGATTATACAATTTAGGAAGGAACAGCGGAAACCATCCTGCTAATTCAAGAGACCTGCCACAAAACAAAGAGCTAAGAAAACTCTCACCCTGAAGATGGGCAGCTCTCTCTCAGACTTGGTGAGTGCTCTGTCATTTATCTATGTGCCAAGCATTAAAAATCCAGCAAGATGGCAGGGAAAAGGGAGAACATGAGAAAGGATCTGTTCATTTTCATGCTTCTTGTACTTCTAGAATGACATTCAAACTCTAATTTAGTAATTTTAACATTTTCTCCCCAAATCAGAAAAGTAAATGTGGTACTTCAGACTGTTTGACCCAAAACTTTTATTTTTCTAAATTTATACGATTATATTTTCAGGGATATGCAAATCAGTGAAGAATGTTCAATGTAGTTAGTGACCCAAAGTCAGAAAACAAAATAAAAAGTAAATATTTTCAAGCTCTGAATACCTATATTTGGCACAGTCACCCACAGCTGGAGAAGACTTACACTCTAAGTGAGAAATATCTCTCTAATTAAAAGAGATTTTTAAGGTATATAATTTAGTATTTCAAGGGATTATTTGTTGTTCAAATCCCCTGTTAATACAATAGGAAATTCACTAATTATTTCTAAGAATTTTGTATGTGCAAGGATGAGGAGGCAGGGCCATGTACAGCCTGACCATACCAAAAACTTGTCTTCTATCTTCCAGGTTCAGTGTCAGGGGCTATTTCTAATGATTTTTGTATTGGGAATTGGTGGAACCTTCTCCTATGGCTTCCAAGTTTCTATGATCAGCTATCCTTCCCTGGTAAGCAGAGCATCCTCTACAGCTAAGTTCACAGTGTCAGGTTCTGGCCTGGGCATGTTCTTTAAGACAACTTAAAATTCTTTCCTCAACTCCTTCCATTCCCACTCCATCCATAAGGAAAGGTAAGAATAGTTTGTAAAACCCCAAGGGATGACAGCTAAGCAGAATTTATTAAGGACCATGGACATTTGTAAAGGAACAGGAGACTAACTGCACCACAGACTTTTATTAGAAGATGAAGACTCATGTGATTTGCTACCCTTTAAAAAGTGTCTATTTCATTGTATGTATCCTTATTAATGGGAGTCTCATATGAGCCTTGATGACAGAAGTGTCTCTTATAATGACTAGAACATGAAAGAAGAAAAGATACAGAGTGAAGCTCAACGTACAAATTAAAATCTAAGCACTGAACTATTATAGCAAATTAAGTACCTTCATCTCTCATACCAACTTCATTATAATAGTTCAGCTGAAGGAAGACAATTCAGAGTATGGAAAGAATTAGTTCAACTTACACAGTAATTTTTTTTCTAAATTAGAAATTTTAGATATAATAAGAGACCTTATTGTCAAAGTTTAAGGCAATTGCATGTGTAATCCCCCTCCATGGTCCAGCAAGGGCACCCAATCTAGGCTCCCGGCTCCTCAGCCATTACCCCTCTTGAGCATAGACATGTTTCTCCCCCCACACAACCAGGATATTTCCAAACTGCACAGCCCGCAGCTTACACTGTGATATCCCCCAGCAAGGCAGACTGCCTATACGGCCAGCATCTGCACTTCTACTTTGTCTTCAAAGACTAACAGCAGTGCAATTGCCAACAGTTACAGGTTACCACACAGCTCTTTATAAGTAAGCACACCTATTCTTAAAGTAAAAGCATTACAGAGAAAACATTAAAAACAATAAAAAGCACTTACATGCACACTAATAAGCTTACCAGGGATCACGATCACCACAACTCCAAAAAAGGCTCTGGTAAGAGAACAGTCCTTCAAACCCCACACAGGGCTTTTCCTGTGATCATTGCTGCTTTTGCTCAGAACAAGAATCCTCAGCCTTTATGGGGCTCCAGTAGCCCAAAGTCCCCCCAACCCTTGGGCTTGAGGTCCTGTCCATTTGCTGGATCAGAAAGAAGACCATGAGTCAGCTTTAACTCAGGTTATTTAACCAAAAATCTATTATTTGTCGGTTAGTCCCTGGAGAATCCAGTTTGACCCAGTATATGCAAGCCTTTCTCCAGGTGGTAGTAGCTCATTGGAGGTGTTACAACCTGATTGAATGTGACTAACTACAGCCAATTAATCTTAGTTCCAGGTGGGCTGTGGTCCCCCTGCCCCATAGAAATACATACAATCCATCAATAGTACATAAGCATTTGTATTTTAATACACTGAACTCTTAAAATACTTGAACTTAACTCAATAAGGTTTTATTTAATTCAGTAAGGTTTGTGCAGGACATTATCATATCTGTCACACTTATCATTGGGATTATTGGTAATGAAACTCCTTCCCCCCATCAATTTTTCTTTTAGTACATCAAGAACTTCATCAATGACACCTGGCAAGAGCGCTACCACTCTGTCATCGATGAGCAGACCCTCACATTACTGTGGTCTTTCATTGTCTCTGTCTTTAGCATTGGGGGATTCTTGGGAACCATCAGCTCAAGATACTTGTCTGCAAAATATGGAAAGTCTGTATCAAGTAAAAAGCACTTTTAAAAACTATCCTATATAACAAGGTAGAAAAAGTATGGTTGGCGTTGAGACAATTGTCCCTAGGGAAAGGAAAAATAGTCCATATTTTTCTAACCACAGTGTTGCATTAGTTCACACCATCCCTCCAATTAATGTAGTTATATATATTTCAGTGATAGTTCTCTATTTACCTCTTTCACCCAAGTGTTCAGTCCAAAATATTAATACCTGTGTTGTGCAGAAAAAAGTAGATTAAAACTGATTTTAAGAGTGATCTGGTGGCCTCGTGCTCTGCAATCCTATATAGGAAACCAGAATTTGATTGCTGTCAGAGCTACAATAGTGAGTGAATCAGCTTCTGGAAGGTAGCACTCCATGTTACTCATCATGTTACTTTTCATCCTGCCAGTCAGTTAAGGAAGGGCACTGACCTTCTCCAAAGGGAGTTCAGACTAATCCTCCCTGATCAAAATGATTATAGAATACAACAATTGGGGAAAACTTACATGCACTCACAGGGAAATTACTGTCCCTTACTTTTAAATTCTAACTAAATATATTGGGTTCCTCAGATGCTGTAAATCAGCATAGTTTAATTGACTAATATACTTACCTCTATTTGATAATCTTAACTGGCATAAAATTGTCACCTTTCTTCTGCCTTTCAGCAGAAACCAAAGAGTGAAATAAAATGGAGATTGAGCTACTCTTTGCATCCTGATAGCCTGGTCCTCCAAAACATGGTGAAAGTACATTAGTGGAATAGGGCAGAGAAACTTGCACTGCTACTGTCTGATGTATCTGTTCTGTAGATTAACAGGATACTCCATATTTCGCTGCCATTAGCTCTAATCTCTTTCATGAGCATTATACTGATGTGACCAGAAAATATAATATCCAGTAATGGGTATGGCTCAGGAGGAGCAGTTCTGTTTCTTGGGGAAAAAGCCCTAAACTAAGGATTTAGAAAATAAAATACCTATTTATGAAATGTTCAAGGGGACATTACTTATCTGTAATTAGAAAGACAAGGTGGGTGAGGTAATGTCTTTTATTGGACCAACTTCTGCTGGCGAGAGAGACCAGCTTTTGAGCTGTAGTTGGCAATCACTCATTCTTGAGTTTGTGGCCCGGCATAAAGCCAAGATGGCAACAACCCAGTCTCAAAGCTGTAGAGAACCAGCCCTGCACTGAAACATAGGTGCCATGCAATACTCCATTTTTCATCCTTCTCACAATGGAAAAACAAGAACTACAAAATGTGCCTTGAAATTTATTCAAGGTGTAAATTACTTTTAAAAGGAACACATTTTTAAGAGGATAAAATGCCTTTGAGTTTTCTAGTTTTTTTAAAGTATATAGACAGTATTAAAATACGGGGACTCAGAAATATATAAAAAAGCAGTAAAAGGAAAATTAGAGATGCCCTGAAAAATTAAAATTCCTAAAAGGCAAGAGAGTATGGAGGCACCTAGCTTATTCACAAAGAAGTTGTATAACACTAATAGACCTAATCTTCATCCTTGTCCAGAGGTGAAATCTAAGCAATTCTGCTTAATGAAGCATACACACACACATACTTCTGAATATCTCCTGGATGGTACTGATTGCAGGCTCACTATCACAGCAAGTTTATTTCACATCAAATCAGCCTCAGCATGACCTTCAGATGCATCTTGATCAGATTATAGCAACATCAGATTCAGCCACAGTCATACACAAATGGTCTTTTAGAAAGAGTGGAGCCTATTGAGCTACTATGGATGACTAAAATGGAACTTCAGCACTATCTTTAGAAGTAATTTAGAATGTTACGACATTTTAAAAATAAGAAAAACTGAGCTCTCAAATTAAGGATAACTAGGATGAATGTATGTCTATACTGACAGTGGCAAATTTGCTGCCATCATATTGATCTATCCGGAACACTTGAGCAGAAGTGAAGACCCGCTCAATCGATCCAGAAGTCAATCTATTAAAACCACCTCCAAAAAAAGCGTAGCACTGCATTGACGGGCATGCATTTGCTATCAGCGCAGCGCAGTGGAGACGGTGTGCAAAACTGAAGTTATGAAGTCGACAGGAGTTACACAAACCACTCTGCGTAGCTTGCGTAACTTCCGTCAACTGCTGCCGAATTTCACCAGGGAGTATCTAGTGTAAAAATCTCTCCTTTCATCCAGTGGTATAGACTACATGTCTTTTTTCCCCCCAGAATATGGATTTTTTGATGTAAGTCCTCATGACACTATTCAATTTTCATGCATCCTTGACAGAGGTAGACAATTGTACAGAATTTCTATCAATCAGATGTTATAGTCCCTCCTGGATAATACTGAGGACTCATACATCCAAGGCAATCTGGAGCCATCAGGGGTAAATCATCCCTAGTCTTTCTCCTTTCAAGACTGGATAAATGTGTATATCCATGGGGAATGAGATCTGACTGTGTTAGGAATGCTTTCTGAAGTTCTTAGGATTCTTCTTTCCTTAGAAGCCATAAGAGGAAGGGACAGGGAGGCAGGCACAAAAGCATAAAAGGCCAAAGACAAGAATGAGTCACTGAAGTTCACTGAGACAAGAAGTTCACTGATGCCGCATAGCTGCTAGCATTAAGCATCAATGAGGATCATTAATCACACATAGCACCAATAAAAATGAAGATGAAACAAAAAATTTTTGAGTGGGTGTGAAGATCATGTGTGTTGCCTGGATTGTTGGTGACCTAATCCATGTACTAGTAAGTGCCTCAATATTTTTCTTTTCAAATAAAGACTGACATTCAAACACAGGTAAAGGATACAGACAGTTTAACTGTAGGGTGTGTCCAAAAAGGCAAAGAGCTAGGAAGTAGTGCAGTTGAACAGTAGGGCCTGCTTTACACTGCTGGTGAAATTCAGCGGCAGTCGATGGCAGTTACGCAAGCTACGCAGAGTAGTTTGCATAACTCCCATCGACTTCATAATCTCCAGAGGAGTGCCTTCACAAACTCTGATCAGAAAGGAACTGTCTAGTAGAACATTGTTGGTTATCTAGGTTCCTCTGCAGGGATAGTGCCAGATGCCCTTACTGAAACCAAAATCTCAGAACTTTGATCTTAAAGAATTCCCATCAGATGGCACAGATTCAGGTGTGGGAGATCTGTTGGGATGGGTATCTTTAAAGAAATATTCTTTCAAAATTATCAATACAGCCTCTGCTTTATCTGACAGAAAGGCTCCGATACACATTTGAACAGTCCACTTTAAATTTAGATTACACCACTTTTGGTATCAATTTAAGTAATGACTCAACAGCATGGCAAACTCAACTGCTAGGTCCCACTTGCAAATTCTGGATTCAGTAATGGTGATGACTTTATTTGTACACTCAGAGGATAAAAAGAGGGTATTTGGGGAAAGCAAGTGAGGTGATGTTACCAGTTTTATATGTCTTTTGTGTGCTGTTACAGAAAGAAATGTCTTATGTGCAATAACCTGCTTCTGATAGCAGCTGCATTTCTCTGGGGCTTCAGTAAGATGACAAAGTCCTTTGAGATGATTTTGATTGGGCGTTTCCTTTGTGGTTTTAATTCAGGTAGGTTGTGTTTGATTTCTACTTGTATAATAATCAGTTGGGATCCCCTGGTTGTACAAACTTGTAAACCAGAGGCTAGATCAATATTACTAAAATATCAAAATGAAAGAGGTCAATAAGTTGTTATAGAGTGAAAGAAAGGAGATGATAACCCAAAAGATACAGAATAAAGAGGTTCAGAGAGAGAAATGAGAGAATGCACCTGATTGCTTGAGACAATATTCTTCCAGCTTAAAGGAAAACACCCTGGAAGTGTTAACTTAAAAAAAGACTAGGTAATACAGCTGACAGTAGAGATATCGTGGCCCTGCAAACAATAAAATAAATAATGTTCACTTTGTATTGCTGGTATCCTGCCTAGACTGAAAAGGTTTGCATTTTACATCTTTTATCCCTATGTATGTTATCAAAATCACATCTCAGTCTCACTGCGTAGAATACAAGAACATCAGTTAGATTTCTTATTTTTTAAAGAATAAACCAGAATTCACCCTAATTTTTTCTTTTAAAAATAGGTTTTGACCTTTCTTAATTTCCATTTAGACAGAAGAATCCTCCCTTTAATGTTAATTTGTGATATGGAGCCACAGAACTAATTCCACTTCCATTGAAGTTAATGTCAAAACCCATTGACTTCAGTGGGACTTCAATTACATTTTCATTCTTTTAAACAAACCTATCCTCCCTCTTTTCTCCTATTCAAGGTTTGGGTTGCTGTTTACATGGGCAGTATTTGGGAGAAATTTCCCCTAAGAAGCGGCGTGGATTTACAAGTGTCACTCTCTCTCTTTTTGTAAATATGGGAAAATGCATAGGGCAAATTGCAGGACTAAGGTAAAACTAATTTATCTATCTTTGCATTTAAATTTCTGGGATGTGTGCGTATTATTCTTCTATTCATTCTTTAGCTATCCATTATTATTCCACATAGTTTAATTCAGTCTCCCCATTTATCACTCAAAAACATTTGGCAAGTTTCATGGAATTATTTGGGGTTCTTTTATTTCTTGTTTTAACCCGTGCTCTCTAGTGAACTTCTAGGAACTGAATCTTTGTGGCCTTTACTGATGGCTATTGGTGGAATTGCAGCACTGCTGCAGCTGGTCACTCTCCCATTTCTCCCTGAGTCTCCACACTACCTCCTGATACAAAAAGGAGACAGAGAAGGCTGCCAGAAAGGTAACATGGACAACCTTAATTTTCTGCCTTTTTTCTAGTAGCTTCTGCCCAGTTATTCGTGCTGCAATCTTGGAAGAGGAAAAGATTCCATATCATTTTGAAGAAACAAAATACCACTTGTACACTGTACTTTCTTAATGCTTTCATCAGGATAGTTCAGAAGAAGTTTTAGTGGGGGTTAACATTGTGACTAAAATTAGTGGCCATAATTTCTTTACTCTGATATATAACAAGTGCAAAAATTAACATTTATGCTATACTGAGTTGTAATTATAATCAGAAGAGTGATAATGTAAAAATGATATCTTATTCCTGAACAGATTGGATCCCTGTGCGTTTTCTGAGCAGTAACTTGTTTGTTTGTTAGTTTTGGTTTTCTTTGTTAAGGTAAATATTTATCTGTCTAAACTACTAGCTAACAATAACATTGCACAGCACAACTAATGGAGAGTAATTATAGCAGACTGAGATATGAACAAATTTATTTAAAATTAAACACTTTTTTTAAGCCAGCTGAAATCAGACACCTTTATTTTGCACAGTCTTTCATACTAATGGTATCCCAAAATATTGTTCAGACAGAAACTAGAAAAGTTGAAGCATTCAGTATTAAAGCCAATAACAGAGGAAGAGAGATAAATGAACAAGCACAGGCAAGCAAAAATTTAAAAAATGAAATTTTAAAAATGGTAAATGAATGAGGCAGAAAAGTAAGAGAAGATAATTTCAGACAGCAGGAAATGGAAGGGAAAGGGCTCTAGCACCAACAGTGTGGAGACTGTGAGGAAGCAGAAAAGATATTGTTAAATGAGGGGTTGTTGAAAGTAGGGAGCAGAAAGAGATCAGGATACCACGTTTCTCTTAAAACAGCTACTGAGAATATCAACACCTGACAGGGAACAAAGTTAATGTGTGTCTTCACATCAATTGAAGTGCGGATGGCTGAACTGATGGCCTTCCATGTAAAGATTTAATTAAAAAGAGTGAGAGGTCAATGATAAGTTTAAGGGAAAGCATGGTGGAGCAATCCATTAAACAATGACATAAGAATTGACTGATGGATTGAGTAATTGATTTATTCACTGCATACTTTGATAAATATACATTAGAATGGTAGATCAATGAATGGATCAGTGGTGGATGAATGAACAGATCAGCTATTTAATATCTTCCTTAATTATCTGGAGGTTGGGGGATTAACAGCAAGTTGAAGGAATTTGGAGAAAATATACTATTAGTGTTCTGAACACCAGTGGGCACAGAGAAATAGTAAAGAAGACCTAAAAGTTTAGAAATATTGGTGGGAAATAAAAATATATTCAACATGGAAAAGTTATAAGATAATATAGCTAGGGATGAAAAACACTAATTCAATAGTGAATGATAAAGAAAAGTAGGAAAAATAAATGACAAAAGACATATGGATGATAGTGGTGCAGCAAGCAAGA
The DNA here is from genome assembly GCF_026122565.2 of Emydura macquarii macquarii. Classification (NCBI taxonomy): domain Eukaryota; kingdom Metazoa; phylum Chordata; order Testudines; family Chelidae; genus Emydura; species Emydura macquarii. Next base: position 304,425 of record NW_027131391.1, read on the forward strand.
TATGGTGGTTGCTATGTACTCTGGCTGTGGGACAAAAGAATAAAAACTGAGTCTTTAAATTATGAAGCAGAAAGGCATCACACCCTGCTCCACCTGGTCTGGTGATACTACTCATTGAATATGATATTCACTTTTGGGTATCTCAATACCAAGATTGATTGACAAATTGGAAGGAGTACAGAAAAGAGTAACAAAAACGACATACTGGGGTAGGGAGGGAGGGTTTGAGGAAAGATTAAAAGTGATAAAATATACAGTTTAGCTAAGAAATACCTAAGCAGAGACTGGGAACATGGTAACTGAATAATGTAAATACCAAGAATTGAAAACTTTTTATCTATGTTTGTTGAGGGGTTGCTGTTTAAAAAAAATTACAAAAAAGACTTCACCACACAAATTGCCATATTTTCCCTTATACTTATAAAATGGGAGATCTGTGGTGATGATTCTATTTTCACTAGAAGTAATGGTATAGAATTAAGATTAAAGAATTAAAGAAAAATTTCTAGTCTGCAAATTGAATTCAGAGATGAGTCTAGTATAAGTCACTCTTCTTTCAGTTCCTTCATGTGTAAATTAGACCAATTTAAACACCATTAGACATCACGATACAATATGTGAAAGCAGGTCTAAGGGAGACTAAATTAGCATAAGGAGGCCTAATTTAAACATCATTTCTGCTCACACTCCCTTGGAGACAATTAGACTCTTTGAAATTCAATCTATTTATTGACATATAAATTACACACTCTTACACATCATTTCTCAATTTGGCCCTCTTTGTCTGACTCAGAGTCTAAACTGGTGTATAATGCACATCAAAGAGATGAAAGAAGGAGTACACAAGTAGGGAGGGACTACTCTTAATCTTAATTTAAAACTACTTAGCTCGACTCTCCTATTAAGCATTTTTTCTGCATTTCTTCCCACCCCTGGTGTATAAATTACACCAATTTAGATTCTCTTAGATTCAGTGGCCCAAATTCAGAGATGATATATAAGGAGTGTAATTTGTACATTGGAAAGTGGATGAGAGTCTCCAGGAGCTGATTCTAAATAGCTGTAAATTTAGACTGCTTTCGATTTACATAGTTCCATATCTTATTTTGGTCCAATATTATTATTAATAGATACTGTTTCTGGTAACTGCAGCTACAAGTGCAGGAAGTAAATGATGCTGAAGAGATCAATGGTTGTCTGACCTCAACCCACCTGTACATTGCAAAGCCTAATCTATAGTGCATAGGGGTTGACGCCACAGAGCTAGAGGTCCCTCTCCCCCCTTCTTTTCTATTTCCATTCTCTCAGGGCCAGGATCTAACTAATTGATCAACGGCCTTGCATGGAGTCAGTTAGTTAGTAAACGACTTGAAGACTGATAAAAACTGATCGACCAACACATATAACGGGTTAATTTGTTTGTTGCCTAATAGTTTTGAGTGTTTTTCCTTTACAGCTTTGAAGCAACTGTGGGGTGAAGGGAATCATCAAGAAGCAATTGATGATATGGTGAAGGAGCAGGCTACAATGAAAAAAATCAAACCCATTAATGTCCTGGAACTCATAAAAGACCGATCCTTGCGATGTCAGTTGTGCTTACTGATCATTATTGGTGTTACCATACAGCTTAGTGGTATCAATGCAGTTAAGTATTCTCCTCATTTCCATCTTTACTATAAATCGTCACTGAGAAAGCCACATATTATAACACCAGCTGTATTCAAAGATATGAAGCAAGACCACATAGTCTAAAGATTCCACCAATTTTAATGCAGCAAAAGCCCGGACACAGCAGCGCCTGCTTCCACTAGAGCTCCAGACAAGTACACAATCCATTCAAAACATTTGTTACATTTTCCAGTCCCCTAGTCTCTTTCAAACCACATTCACCAACAACTCAGCTCACAAGAGGGGAAGTCCATTATAACATACACACTTAGAAGCAGGAGTAGTATAAAATGAATTTGAAAGGCAACAAATCTGAAACTGATATTTAAAAAAGGGATTTTTTAAGTATAATTAATGCATGCAACTTATTGTCACATAATATCATTTACTCCAAGAGTTTCATAGGATTAAAAAAGGACTTGACATTTATATTGATAATGAGAACATTGACAGGTACATTCAGTACATATATTTGTAATTTACAGATTTCTATATAGCCTCATGCTTCAGGATACATCAACAACTAAGCGATGGAGATTAGGAAGAATCTTCTGCTATTAGCAATTTATGCCCATTACAGGGATTCTTAGACTGAGTTTAAGGCCAAAACGGACCAACAAATTATATACTCTGATCTCTTGCACACCACAGGCCACTAAACCCCACCCAGTTACCCCATACATTGACCACAATAACCTGGATTAGATTTAAGTATAACAATCCTCCAGAGACTAAATTATTGTGTGCTACCAATACAAAATAGGAGGGATTGAGCTACATCAATGCCCAAGGCCCCTGCAATGGCATGGAATTGATTTTGTAAGATATACCCAAATAAACTCTTGCACCTTTCTCTGAAGAAGCTACTGTCAGCCACTACCAGTAAAAGAACCAAAATAGCAAATTTTATGTTCCTGTGTAAATCTTCAAGACCTTGGTGCACTGAGAGTTCTGTATCTCAATATAATAATGTTCCACTGGTCTATTGCCCTGACTGTCATTTTTTTTCTTTAAAACCCCTTAGACCACTGCAGAATGGGCAGATAGAGATACAAAGAAACACTCCTAATCCTAAACAACTGCTATCATATTTTTATTATTGTTATTATACAATTTTTCTTCCTTCTGCATTCAGGAGAATTGGACCACGTCTTCAGCTGGTGTGAATCAGTTCAGCTCCATTGACTTCAATTAAGTTACATCAATTTACACCATCTGAGAATCTGTTCTATAGTCTTTCTAAGGACAGAATCCTTTGTACACTTGCACTGTGGGAATCCTTGACATTTTGCACGATTGCAGTTGAATGTCTGGGGCCCAATCCTACTCACCTCATTCTACCACAACTCCCCTGAACTTCAAGCAGAGCTGTGCGTGAAAGTGGGAAGGGGTTTTTTGCCCCTTCAGTTAGTTTTTCCTGATGATACTCAATTTTCCATTTACATTGGGGGCGAGGGGAGGTTATGCCTTACAAACACAGGCAAAGTTTACTGAGCTCAGAATGGAGGCTGAACATGCATTAGGATCATAATGTTTTTCTATTACTATCTTGAGCCAAAAATACTTAAACAGCTTATAATTCCCCAGCTCCTGCTTTTGTGATTTGGCACAGTAATGGAATTTCAGTATGTCCATGAAGTTGGAAAGCTCTTTAGGTAACTAATCTTCCATTGGAACTATTAAAATCTGTTCCATGTAAACATCTTAACACAAATGTTAGGGTAAGAGCTCAATATTAACTATTAAATACACACAGATAAGAGGTTACTGGGTGAGAATCAACCTCTCTGCTATCTGACCTTTTACTCACAAACAGTCTTGCACAGGTGTGGTTCAGTGATATTTTTTAAAATATTGTTTCTTTCATTACATTTTCCAGATCTATTTCTATGCCTTTGATGTGTTCCGTACAGCAGGATTTGCTCAAGATCGTATCCCCTACATATCTCTGGGAGCTGGGATCTGTGAGTTCCTCTCCTCCATATTGTGTGTAAGTCACACTGCACTGGGCGCTGGGATATGTAAAATTTCCATAACTTGGGAGATGGACAGCTCTCTGAATCAATGAAAAGAGGTTTCTATTTCTGCAAAAGGGTTTTTCAATATGAAGTAGTAGCTTCTTTCCTCTGTTCTTTGACCTCATCAGGTAGTCTAGTATAGACAAAGGCACCAGCATTTCTATCTCCATGTGATCTAACCTTGGTCAAAGCAAGTTTAGATGACATGATGGAATTAACACCAGCAGACACTAGTGCCTCGCCTATATTACCGCTTCCATCATTGCTTTCACTGGAGGACCTGCACTGGTGGCAGTGCAATGGAAGGAAATTGTCATTAAAAAGAGAGCTCTGGCATTAGGATCCATAAAGGATATTGCATCCCACAATTTATTGGAACATCTACAAAATAGGAAGAGCTCACTGAGAGGTGCAGTGAAGCTTGGTGAGTAGAAGGAAGATGTGGTAGAAGAACTCCAACTCTTTACTATTGGAAGGTTGAGTTTAAGTTCTTGATCAAAGCAGAATTGATGCAGAGAGGAGGACCAGGCCTCATGACCCTCTAAACCTCAGGATATGTGCTCCTGATTCTATCTCTGACAATCTCTTAGGTTGCATACTTAGCTCATTCCATGATCCCATCTAGCGTCTACTCAAGGAGACCTCATTCAATGATATTCGTCTTTCAAGGAGTTCTAGGAAGGCATCCACACATGAGGAAGAACAGAATGGGCTCCTAAAAAGGACATTGTTCCACATCTCCTTTCACTTAGAAGGGACACCAATTTCCAGTTCTATTAGGAACTTGCTTGAAAAAGATTTGGAATCAGTGAGAACTAGAGAAGAGGCAGGTTCTGCACAAGAAAGAGTTGCTGGCACAATGGGACTATTAGTACTTTTTTCATAGATTACAAGGCCAGAAGGGACCACCATAATCCTCTAGTCTGACCTCCCGCATAAAATAGGACATAGGACTTCCCTGAATTAGTTGTTGTTTCAAATACAGCTTATCTTCAAGAATCACATCCAATTTTGATTTGAAAATGCCCAGTGATAGGGAATCTACAACATTTGATAAGTTGTTCCAGTAATTAGTTACCCTTACTATTAACAAGTTGTTCCTCATTTACAGTCTAACTTTGTCTAGCTTCACCCGTTAAGGCAACCTCTAGCCATTAAGGCAGTTTTGAGGCAGCTAAGCAAGATGCTGTGTTCAGAATGGAGATTTGCCTAATGAGGTCAAATAGCTTATTGAACCATAGTGATTAAGCACTCATTTTCACTGAAACTTTTTATGGGGAACATTTTTTCCTGAACATCTCTAGTTTTCATACTGGCAGGAGCTACGTGGGAAGTCAGACGGAGGAGGAGGAGAAAGAAGGACATAGGCCGATTTCCCTAACCAAAATATAATAGTAGGCTATAGAAAAGCCCAATGAAGTCATGGAACCTGATTACGAGCTCATGGGCCTATTACATGCAAGACAGATAAATTTTGGTGAAGAATACAAATACAAAAGAAAAATAGGAAAGGCAGTTTTAAGTGTCTGACTACCAGTTTTGAATTTTGTGTCCTTCAGAGCCTCATCATTGATAAGTTTGGCAGAAGGATGTTGCTGTTGTGGGGATATGGACTGATGGCTTTTGTGCTGGTGCTCCTCACGACAATTCTCTCCCTGCAGGTAAAGAAATGCTCCCTTTTTCTGTGTCCTTTACCAATAATAGTCCTAGTTGAGATTCTTGTCTGCAGGAAGAAACGATATCTACAGCACTCATTCAGTTAGTTCTTAAATGTTCTATTTGTAACATTCAGAACAGTTTCCTCCAAAAAAGGAGAGAAAAGTATTTTCAGACAGACTCATCAAGGTTCTTCTTCGAGATGTGTTGCTCATGTCCATTCTACTATAGGTGTGTGCACACCTCTGTGCACAGCTACCGGAACTTTTTTCCCCTTAGCAGATCCCATAGGGCCGGCTCTGGTGCCCCCTGGAGTTCCATGCACATGCCGGCCCTATGCCCCCTCAGTTCCTTCTTTCTGCCTGTGGCGGTTACTGGAACTGCCTGCGCTTTCATTGCAAGCACTTTATTCCCAGTGTTTAAATTTTAAACTAGGTTTTTTGTATTAGTTAGTTAGTTAGGTTAGTAACTCCTGTAGTGGTAGTTAGACACTTGAAGATAGTCTAGCTTAGTTTTTTTTTACCGGGAGCGAGTATACTCCGGTGGCCTGGCTTCAAGCCGTGCTCTCCAGCAGGAAGGCTCTCCTGCTAACTGACCCACACTGCCTAAAGCGTGGCAGGGAAGCTCTTTGTATAAGAGAGCAGATCGTAAGGCTTTCTGACCTCCGGAAAATTCGCATGAAAGCCTGGCTCAGAGCCCCGAGCTGGCTCCGAGCCAACCGCTTTGCTGCAGTATCCAATGCGCCGCCGGTACAGTGATCTCCGTCGGCATCGACCCGACTCGGCACCATGGAGACGGAAGCACTCGGATTCCCCCACACCATTGGAGTAGGCAGGATGGAGCACCGATCCACACCGAGGTCAGATCGTGGAGACCCGCTGCCGGAGCCAGCATCTCCAGCCAGGGAGCCTCCCCTGATTCGCGGAGTTGGGGAGCACCTTGGCACTTACTGACTTCAGTGCCCAAAGGGCAACAAGAGCCTTGTTGGCCTTGCATATGCTGTCACCACCCATAGCTCCACAAGAGATAAGGGGCTGACGTTAAGGGGAAGCCCACGTTGGGACCCCTGAATGGCCCAGGAGATCCCTGGTAAGGGGAGGAAGATCTCCTGCAGACCGGTTTCCTAGAGTAGAGCAGGATCGCTCCCATAGAAGTCATCCCAGGTCACAGTAGCCAGACCGACCTGCATCAAGATGGAGAGCAAAGTTGGCCGCTCAACACCAGTCTCGACCCCCCGGCACCGGGTGAGGTCCATCCTATTGCTCCGGCACAGAAGAGTTTGCCAGCAAGTATGCGGTGCTGATCCCGGTCACCGGAGACAGTCTCGGCACCGAGGAGCCGGGACGGTGCAGAACCCGGATGCCGAAGACGGACTCGGCACCGAGGTGTTCACCGGGCGGTGCAGAACCCAGTAGCCGGAGACAGGCTCGGCACCGAGGAGTATGCCCCCTGTGCCGAGGCAAAGCCCAGATGCTGGAGACAGCCTTGGCACCAAGGTCTCACCCCCTGTACCAAGGCTGCTACTACTCGGATGCCAGAGACAAAACCGGTACCAAGGAGTTCGCCCTGCGCCAAGGCAAGTCCGGATGCCAGAGACAGCCTCAGCACAGAGGTCTCGCCTCCCGTACCGAGGGTGCGCCAAGCCCGGTGGCTGGAGACAACTCGGCACCGAGGCCGGGCAGAGCTGGTCGCTGGAGCTTGACTCAGCGCCGAGACGCATGCAGAGTGCCAAAAGTCTTTGGTGCAGGGATGGTGCCCAGGTCACCCCAACTCACCGGAGCATGGTCCATACCCCTGCTCCAGCCGCGGCACCCATGACGAGCCTGGTAGTCAAGGTGGTTATCACTGAAGGGTCGCTCTCTGGAGCGACAGTACTGCACAGTAAGAGGCTTTGGGCAGCCCGAGCAGTGGTCTGTCAATGGTTCCTCAGTGTCCCTTTGGGGATGCAGTACCTGGGGGAGCTACCATCAACGAAGGTGCCAGAACCCCAGGCAGATGGCCTCAAAGGCAATGGTCACCGCAAGGGCTGTATGAGGGCCTAAGGGGTTTCCCAGGGGGAGACGGGACCACCGTCTGTCAACCCCTCAGGGATGCACTCAGGGCCTCAAGTACAAGGACACCGAGTGCCCTCGGACAACGACTTGGCCCCATAGGCAGCGACTTCGGTGGGGACCAGCTGTTGGTGGGAAGAAGGGCTGTGGCCTGCAGCCCCTCCCCTCCAGATGAAGCACGCTCCTGAACCTGGTTGTTTCTAGGGCACATCGGGAGCTGTTCAGGAGGTGGCCTCCACCTGCGGGCTGGAGGCAAAGGAGCAAAAGGGGCATCAGACAACCTTTAATATGTTACCAAGGGGTTCCACAGAGTCCTAGCCGCCCTGGCCTACAAAGGGGCACCCAACGTAGTGAGGGTCTCATGGCAAAACCCCCTCCTCCGTACCCCGATGCCTAAATGAGCCATGAAAAGTATTAAGCCCAGCCAAGGGGTTTGAATACTATTTACCACCCTGCCCCAGGTCCCTGGTGGCGGCTGCCGCCAGCCACAGGGATAAGTGGGGCAGACGGGCTCTACCTCAGACAACAAAGGCAACTGCAAGCCAGACTTGTTTGGGAAAACTTTATTCATTAGCACTACCAGCAAGTGGATGGTGAGCTCCTTGGGGGACTCAGTGAGCCGCTTTGCTGGGGCTCTGCCCGGTGGCAAATGCTGAGCCTGTAGGCCATTGCAGAGCAGGGTACCACAGGAGCTAGAGCAGCGCTCATGCCACCCTCAGTTGCTGCCTATTTGGTGGGCAGAGCCATTCCCTCCGCCATCAGCATGCCCGGAGGTTGGTGGCTGCAATCCCGGGCTATTCTAAAAAGGTCTAGCAGCACATCAAGGGCTCTGCCGTTGACGGGTCAGCCTTCTCTTCGTTCACATGGGGGTGGAACTGCATGGTCCCAGGGACTCCTAAACCATGTTCCATTCCCTGGGCCGCTATGCACCACAGACCTTCAGGTGTCAGGCAGGTCTCCAGAGACAGCAGCAGTGGAGGTACCAGCCACGGCCGTCTTGCAACCTATGGGCAAGGGGACAGAGTCAGGGGTCTACAAGATACCACCCACCCTGACTGGCTCCTTAGGCCCTCAGTAAAGGTCCTCTCGGCTATGCGGCAATCGGAAAGGCCCTCTTTCTGGTGAATGTAAGGGCAGCGCCCTAGCCTATACCCTCCTTTAGGCTTGGGTGAGCCAGAATTCAGCCCACTGGGCCCCTGAGATAGCTTGGCGAGCTAGGGCAGGAGGTCGAGGCTGCCTCAGCCAGAAGCAGCAGGAGAGGCCCCGCAGGTGATGGCGGGAGAGGTCCCCCTCCAGGTACTTCCTCGTCCCATCCCCCCCAAAAAAGGGGGGGGGGTCTGAGGACGGTGACAGACCTAGGTTGTCACACAAATACCAAACAAGGGGCTCAAGTCTCGCATGATTCCCCCCAGCTCCAGCAGTGGGAACAGGAGGTCCGTATGCCACCCCGGATGTCAGGGACGCACATCCACAAAGGCTCCCCCACTTCATAAGGGTAACCCCCTCTAATGCTTTATGGCTTACCCCGCGGTCTATTACTTGGCCAACGGTATTTACTGAAGGCCGGGCAGCGGTAGTTGCACGCTTGATGGGCTTGGTCCACCCAGACAGGCCCAGGTTCCAAGCCCGGGGCAGAATGAGCCGGTCAGGCATCTCTTGCGACTGGTGGGGTCCTGCTGGTAAACGCACAAAGTTCATGTTAATTCAGGTACAACCTATGGAATGCATGGGCATGACTGGTTGCTTCCCGGACCAGACCTTCTTGCCCTCACCCTGCTGTGGGACAGATTCCCTCAGGATGGGCCATGTGCACAAATGCCCTACGACAACAGCCAAAAGTTGCTGACAGTGGACAGAGCAGCCTGCACCTATGCGGTGAGGATAGCTAGCCTGACGCATAGGCCACTTCAGTCACAGCCCCAGGATACAGTTCGAGTAGGAAGCTCATACGCTGAGGGGCTACGATCCCCCTTCCCCCCCCAAAATAGTAATAACCCAACAGCAGCAAGCCTGAGTCTCCTGAGTCTGGTGAACAACTCCTCAGGATGTGCTGAATTTCTCAATCGCCTGCCTCGGGAGCCCCCAAGCCAGTGCAATTCCAGCTCCCACGATCACAGTCACCTATGGTGCCCAGACCTGGATCCCCGACATCTTGGGGAGTGATAGATTGGTGGCCGAGAAGTGATGAACAAGCCGTTCAGAACAAGCCCAGTGTGTACCAATGGGTAGCAGGAGACCCTCCACGCAGGCTGTGTACCAGGTTAAGTGGAAGTGGCTGTTGCCTGCCGGGAGCAGTCCTGAGATACTCTGCCCGGCCTCTCACCAGTATAGGTGAGCCAGGAAATACCTGCCGCAGCTAAAGCTCCAGGGACTGACTGTGGCCTCCCTGAAGGCCCACCTAGCAGCCATATCAGCCTTCCATCAGTCACTCGAGGGGGGATTGCAGCCCACCCATCATATGGCAGTTTGACCCCTGAAGGGTGTGGGAGGCTCCATCCGGAGGCCCGCAACCCAGGGCTTCCCTGGGATCTTGACCTGGTCCTTCCTGGGCCATGGGCCCCCCCAAAACCCACGGCCTCATGCCCTCTACTCTGGCCAACCAGGAAGGTGGCCTTCCTGGAGGTGTTTACCTCAGCAAGGAAGGTCTCCAGGATCAGAGCTCTTTCCTCATACTGTAGTCTATAAGATAAGGTTCAGTGAGACCTCACCAGACCCTCCGGCCCAAGGGCTGGTCCAATGAGACTGGGCAAATCATCGCTAGAACGCGAGTGGGGCCCTGGCTTCTACATCAGATGTACAAGGCCGTTATGGAGAGTGGTGCAGCTCTTCCTCACAGCATCCAACCAGATGAAAGGTTCACTGGTCTCCACCAGCACATTTTCCTTGTGAATAACTCCCTGAATCCTGTTCGGCTATGAGCAGGTGAAGGTGCCGCTTCTGGGCGCCACCACAGCTCACCCAACAGGGCTCAAGCTCCATCTACAGCCCTCCTAGCGGAAGTGCTAGGGCAGGGCATCTGCAAAGCAGCTGCCAGGCTGGCAGTACAGACCTTCACTTCCCACCAAGCCACTGTCCAAGGCATGGGAAGTAGTGGACTTCAGCAGATCTGGGCTGCAAGCAGCTCACCGCTAACTCCGAACCACCTCCAAGGTACTGCGTGTTAGTCACCTATAGTGGAATGGACATGAGCAATCACTCCAAGAAGAAAACAAGGTTACTTACCAGTAACTGATGTTCTTTGAGATGTGTTGCTCATGTCCATTCCACAACCCAACCCCCATCCCCACCACCGGAGTTGGCGGAAAGAAGGGACTGAGCGGGCTTAGGGCCGACAGTGCCTCATATACCGCGGCATGTGCGCGGGGCTCCTGAGGGTGCTGGAGCCAGCCCTACGGGATCTGCTAAGGGGAAAAAAGTTCCGGTAGCCATGCACGGAGGTGTGCACACACCTATAGTAGAATGGACGTGAGCAACACATCTCGAAGAGCATCAGTTACTGGTAAGTAAGCTTTTTTTTTTTTTCCAAATCATGCTGGCAAGAAATCATCATGGTAGTCTATTAAGGTATTAACAAACACTATCTGCTGTCCTTTGGTCTTCCCCTTTAGCATCAGTTCTTCTGGATGCCCTACTGCAGTATCGCTCTGATTTTCCTGTTCATTTTCATTTTTGCAACTGGACCAGGTTTGTACATAAACTTGAGGTGAGAGGGAGGCTGGAAAAAGAATCTAAATACACTAACATGAAGGGACTGTACTGAAAACTGAACAAATTAAGTTCAACATAAGTTGAACTAAAAATATAATATTTATAATATTTCACACAATTATAGTGACCATTTGGTATTCAGATTAATTCTAAGAATTACTATTCATCCCATCACCCCTAGGAATGGCCTAATAGCCATTCTAGGCAGCATGTTCTAGCCACATCCCTTCCTTTCCCTCTACACTGGGTGCCGACAGTCTAGAGCCATTCTAGCTGCTCTGTATTGCCTGGGAAACACCCTTACAATGGAGGAATACTTTGAAAGTCAACTCCACTAACTATACACTCTTAAGAATGTCACTGTAGATCAAATATGAAATATAAAAACTCTTATACGTGAATGTTAATAGCATGATCTTGATGGGATCACATCTCTATAACTTTTACTGTTATAACTTCTTTAGTGTCAGAGGCTAGATTATTTACTGCAATAAAAATTAAACAAGAAAAGTTCTTTGAAGTGGCACTGATCAAAAACAGCTAGTGGGAAGGAAGTTTACCAGTGACAAATCTGAATTCCTTCACTTGGAAAGACAGAAAAAAACCCTACCACTAAAAATACTACTGACTGTGCATGGAGGATTAGCATTCAGTGCCTCTGATTCTTTTTTTCCCCATTTAGACCAGTGTAAACTAGTGGTAATGCCACTGATGTCAATGGAGTTATACAAGTCTAAAACTGGTGTGAAATTGGATTTCAGTTTAATATCTGTAATCTTTATACTAAAATTTCACTGGATTTAAAATAGCTTAGAAATGAACAAGCATTTATTGTTACTATTTTATTATTATTTTGAGAAATCTTTTCTCTTCCAGCTGGAGCTTCATTCCCAGTCATTGTTGAACTCTTTACCCAGTCATCCAGATCATCCGCATTAACGATCTCCATGTCTCTCCACTGGGTAGGACTCTATGTGATTGGGATGATTTTCCCATATATAATGGTAAGTGATTCTAAATGGAGCTCTTCTTGAGAGTGCTTGATTCAAAAAAAAAAAAAATGTGGAGAATATTTCTGTGCCAAAGCAATGGCATCACAGAACACTGGCATACCAGGAAGCCTTCTTGCTTCTTGCTAACATTCTTGCTTCCTTGCCATGGGTAGACATGACTTATCACAGATATCAAACCTTATCACTCGGGTGAAGGGTCTGAGCTTGCTCCCTTCATCGAGTGCCATATATTGTCCTACATATCACCATTTGAAATTAAGATATCTTTTATTTCCAAGCTACAACAGTCCAGGCTAAACAGGGAAGAGAATTTACTTATTTCGTCTCTCCTTTGGTTTTCAGAAGAGCCTTGGTACCTTCTGCTTCCTCATTTTTACGGGCTTCATTTCTGTCTCATGGATTCTCATCTATCGGTTCCTCCCAGAAACAAAAGGCAAATCAATCATGGAAATCAAAGCGGAATTCAATCATTTAAATTTCAGGAAGAAATATGCCCAGTCCATGGGAGAGAATCCCCCTGACAAACATACCACATGCACCAAGTTATGACTGGACAGAAGAGGAGTATCATCTTACAGGGACAGAAAATGATGTCACGCTCAGACAAATATAAAAAAAGCATGTTAGCTTTAATATTTTACTCCTGTTACTCTGTTTTCCATATTCATTTCTTCATGCAAACAGCCTTCATAGAAGATCACCCGCATGTGATTCAATAACATGAATGTCCTTTTGTATCTAATGGACACCATCACCAGTTACATTGTAATGTGCATTTCAAGTTAAGATTCCAGTTTACAAAAACAAATCAGATGTGTACTGGCATACTTTTAATGTCACCCAAACCTTAATTCTGCCTATGTAATATCATCGTAGTGAGACTAGGACAATTTGGACTTGCAATAAATAAGACAGTTTAGATGCCTGAAATTTGTTACCCTGTTGGTCACTTTCACTGTGCTGTCCTATGGCTCATTAAGCATGTCGACAGAGCACACGTTCATCCAAAATGGGTAACTCACAGACAATACTGAATCTGAGAGCCAAATGATGTTAAAACCAACAGAATGTCACTTAGGTTTGTAGTCTTGAAGTATCATAATTTTTCCTGTCCCACAATTCATGTTGGACAGGTCAGACACAATTGTTTGCTTACACACTTAATCCAACCATTCTAAACCTTGTCCAGTCACTGACAACAAGAGCTGGTCAAGAGTTTGACAATGGTTTTTTTTTTTGACAGATAAACCCTCTCAACAAATGGGTACTATCAGGTCCAGGATGGGATTTCTGCAGCAACTTGACCCTGGGTCTCCCAAGTGCCAGGAGACTGCCCTAATCAATGGGCTATGTCAGGGACTCAAATCTGGGTGTTCTATATCCCAGGTGAATGCTCACCACTGAGTCAATCTCACTCTTGCTCCCCATTCTGTTGGAGCTGTTCCATTTTGTGTAAATAATTAAATATCCATTGGCCAGACAAAGACAGACACTGATCTGGAAAAGGGATTTGAACCTACATCCCCTAGTGTGGGGATGCTCGCTGGACTATTGTCTATTCTGGTGTCTCTATCACTCTCTTTTTTGCAACACATTTCAGAAGATCTTGTTTTCATTATGAATTAAAATGAAAAAATTCTGAAACCTAATTTTTTAAGAAATAATTCTTGTTTTCCAGCCAGACCTACTGAAAATATTTTAATTCAATGTAAACAATATAAAAAGTGTTTGGAATGCATAAGAATGGCATGGCATGACCGAAGCAAATTTGTGCTGAGTCACTTCCCTGATCTCAGTTACTCAGAATATCCTCACCAGCAAGTGGAACATTAACAAAAACAACTGACTGGAACAAATGTCTGGAGCACAGGTCAAATCTGAAAAATGCACGTTTTGGCAGCAGTTTTCTAATACAGCATATTCTCCCCTCCTTCTTGAGGGTGAAATAGCCACATTACTGTGCATAACAGGTCTAGAGTACTGGAAATCTACACTATGCTCCAATGGAAGCACGAAGGGACTACAAACTAGATCGATAGTTATCCAAAATAATATGGAAGTCATATTCTTTAAAAGAAATCAGCTGTCAGGTGAGACCATGCTACAGACCTATACAGTAAGGCTAAGTCATGTAAATTTGACCAGTTAACACAATAGAATCTAAATTTTTTATAAAAAATTACAGAGGCTCAGATGGGCCAAACCTGAGCAGTACCATGACCTGGTGGACAAGTTCACAATGCCTGGAGTGGGAAGCCAGGAAAAGCCTGGCAGGACACAGAAGCCACCGCAATGGAGAGAATCACAGACACAGAAAAATAATCACATACAGACAGGAAAATAACACTATCTGTGACTTGTTCACACTGTGACAATCTTTGCAACCTTACCAAGAACTAGGTTAAAACAAGGCAATTACAAGAAATAGAACTGGTTTTGCAAAGAACTGCAGCTATTAGTAGGAATAGTGAAAACTATGCTTCCCAAATTAGTGTTAAATTGAAGTGTTAAAGTAGTGAAAGTGAAGGGTATCTAATTAAAAATGCATACTAAGGTACAAACAGAATAAAAGGGTAAGAGACCATATCTGATTGCTATAAATGCAGAAGTAATTTAAACACAAAAGGTTTCCAAGAACAAGGATAGCAGTGTCAATCATACAATAAGAGCAAACATTCTGCAGAAGTGAGTTACTCTCTTCACAAAGTAGTACGAACCAAAATACATTCATAGACACAGAAGTGGAGGACTAAGTTCTGATGATGAAGAAGATACAGGAAGAGCTTTGTTGGATCCCTTCACATAATCACAAAGCAAGGTTCCATAATAGATTTGTTTGTTGTACTGAAAAGAAATGAACAAAAAGTGAATTTCAAAACCTATCGTGGAGTGCAATACAATAATATCAAGCAAATCTAAAAATGTTTGTAACCACCACAGTGTTAAAAAGCAGTAAGTTTGTTTGATATAGAAGTCACAAAATGAGCCAATGCAGCAAAGCTACACTGCCATTTCTGTGTAAGGAAAGATGCCACTCAGTAGAATCTGAAATAGTTACAGTGTCACATCATGTGCTTGGGCTGAAGAGCAGTCTGCAAATGCAGATGATCAAATCAGGTGCTGTAGAACAAGGTGCTAAAGATTTTAAGGAATTTGATACTGTTTTCAACGTACTGGGGTGCATTAAGAATGTAATACATCATACAGATATAGATTCCAGAATGCAGCCAAGAAAAAAAAAGTAAAGTCCCATTAGTCCTGGGAAATAAATTAAAAGGTGAACTTGACCAGATAGTAAACTTAGGGCTGGTCTACACTACAGACCTGACTTTTGTTGACAAAAACAGAGGAGATGTACACACTGAAATGCTCCTCCCGAGCCAGAAGATGAGTCAGCTGGACCCCGCTCCCTGGGGGTGAGAAGTCCTGGGCGGCTTCCCCCAGCTCCTGGGGGCAAACGGCGGGGAGCCCACTGGGAGCCCATAGGGCAGCCGGACTCCCAACAGGGAGCTGCGTAGCTGAGGGCTCAGGCTCTCAGCTTCCCCACTGTCCCTCTTAGGCTGGTGGACGTGCTTCTGGTGAAGATGTATACCAGCAATTCAAGAAGAGTATGTGGACATCAGCCACCACAGTAATTAATGCAGTGGCTGTAAATTGACCTAACATTGGTCAACTTATCTTTATAGTTGAGACAAGGCCCGAGATGCTATTGAGTAAATACAGCTAACTAACTGGATTAAACAGTATGGTATCCATATTATAATCAAGGATTTATATCCTTCAAAAAAGACTGAACTAAAGCAATGAAACATAAGAACTTCCCCATGAGAACAATTTAGAAGTTGGATAGAAGATAAGGTTTTAGGCAGTTGTGACTAAACTACACTACACTACATACTACTTTCAATTGCGTGGAGGGTGTGTATAGCTACACATCACAGGGAAAAGCAAACTGCATCCATTCTGCACTGTGTAGCCACACATATCAGTGAAAGATTATGGAAGGGAGATGGTCATGGGGACAGACTTCAGTTGCTCCCCCTCCTAGAACCTCCCCATTGCTGGAGTTTTTACCCACAGTGGGTAAGGGCTCCAGAAGCCAGGAGGCAATGGGACACTACCCAGCTAAAAATAGCATTATAGATGGGAAAGCACACCTTGGGTGAGTAGAGAGCCATGTAGGTATGTACTTAGGAAGATAACCACACCCTTCAGGCATGTTTGTACTCTACTCAAGTAAGCCATGCCTCGCCATCTATACTGGTGCTTAAACCTGTACTGGGGGGACACCAGAGTATATACCCACACACCACTGACAGAAGCTTGCAGTGCAGACATACACTAAATATATAAAATGCAAAACTTTGAACCTTCATCTCTCCTTTAGGGTGACATATGTTTAAGAAACTTCCTTTTGGACAGCTTCAGCACTTGTCCGATGCACTAGCAAAACAGGCTAACAACATTCTGGGGTGTATTAGCAGGAGTGTCATATATAAAACATGAGGAAGTAAATTGTCCTGCTCTGGTCAGCTGGCGCACTGCATCCAGTTCTGACACCATTACTTTAGGAAAGATGTGAACAAACTAGAGAGAATCCAGAAGGCAAAAAGTATGAGAAAAGGTTGAATACCTGACCTTTCAGGAAGGGTTAAAAAAATGGGGTATGTTTAGTCTTGAGAAATAGCAACTGCAAGATAGCCTGAAAAGTCTTCAAATATGTTAAGGGCCGTTATAATGAGGATGGTGATAAATTTTTTCCATGTCCACTGAAGGTAAGACAACAAGTAATGGGCTTAATCCACAAGAAGGGCAATTTAGGTTAGATTTTAGGAAAAACCGTTCCAAGGGTAGTTACCTTCTGTAACAGACTTCCAAGGGAGGTTGTGGAATCCCTGTCATAGGAGGTTTTTAAGAAAAGGTTACACAAATACCTGCCATGGATAATCTAGGTACACTTGGTCCTGTACCAGCACAGGGGTCTTGACTAATTGTCCTCTCAAGGCCCCTTCTAGCATTACATTTCTATGATTCCACATCCCAATTCTTTTATGATCTGGTTGTTGATTGAAGAGCTGTTGTTCTGGGATAAAAAAATTTCAGCAACACAAGAGATTATGTAATGTTTTGCAGCATGCCAAAGAGAAGAACCTTAACTGAAAAACAAATGCTTCATCAAGACACATACTCAATAATAAAGAATGTAATAGCAATTGTACAAATGAAGAAACCCTAAAAGGAGGAAGCCTCAAAATTAAACGTTCTGTTCAGAATGTTACTTGATGACAATATACAACGTTGCTGGCATGACTGACAAGAGAAAAGCTTTTCTTTATTGTCATTTGCCACTGAAGCACTGATTCTAAAATATTACAGATGAACAAAAAAAACTAAGATCTCAGTCCATGCAAACTTAGTGAGACAGGGTTTTGAAAAGTTAATTACCAATATCATCTACTGTTAATCTCCAACCCAACACATTAAAAAAATATGTTTGAAGCTCCACAGATTGAAGGGATGTATGGAAAATGCTCTCCATCACTCAGCAATACCATGAATAAATGCTCACAGAAATGACTGCTGAATCTATCAGCATTATTTCTTGAATGTTCCCACTTAGTGCTTAGAAATCCCCTTGGAGCAAGGAAGGAGCATACACAAGCCGGCAGGCATTAACAGCATGGCAGAGATTATACAGTAAGAGGTAATGATAGCATTCATAGCACATCTTCATAGGAAGAGAGACCTGGACACTGATTCACCTTAACCAGCTAAGAAACAATAATTAATATTCCACCATGAAAAGATTGCTATTCCAGACCAACCATGGCTTGCCTAAAGAATTCTAAACCCGAATAAGACCCTTTTTATAGGTCTTAACTTTACAGAATTTATGTGAAACCTTAATTCAAAGCTGGATCATTTCTTCTAAGCCATTTTATATCCACATATCCTTCACAACCAGAGAAGTTCATGTTTGTTCTTAGAACAATCCAGAGAAAGGTTAGGCAGAAAGGTTCTCTAATATATCTGAGTCCTGGAACTATCTAATTTTGTTGCTGATTGGCTCCACCTCACAGAAGAAACAACTATAGGAGCAGAAGACAGAAGTGGAGCCAGAGGACCACAGCCAGAGTACAAGAAAGCCAAGAAATTGTATTCCTTGATGAAAAGAAAAGGGCTGCAGAGCTTGGAACTCCCAGATGGGTGACTGTGTTGAAAAGCTTTCCTGTTTGTGATGTCTGTGCGGAGTGAATTCCAAGGTAAATCAATTTCTGTGTAGGAGCCAGAGAACTTGCCAAGGTTCACAATCAGACCAAGGGTCAGGAAGAGATTTAAAAGTTAGGAATACTGCTGCTCCTGTTTCTAAAGTGAGAACTGCCCACAAACTATCCAGTGAATAACCGTGGCTGCCTGCTTCCAAAGGTGAACTCCTACAACTGCAATGAGTTTTGTAAAAACTCTGGAGGTTGAAGAAAGGGGGGAAAAAAGTCAGCATAGTACTGGCAACATAGTTTGAAGGGAAAAACTGAACAAGAGAAACTGTGGAGCAATCAGCACATGCAGATAAGCATCTTGTAGAATTATGGATGCTAAGTAATTGCCTGTACTGATAGCTAGAATGACTAACCAGGTCAACTCCAGTTTGATCTGCGGGGGACTGATAGTGAATAGGAAATGCCTAACGGGCGGAGGAAGAACTCACTGGTCTCTATCTTCAAGTCTAGAGGAGATTGTGCAAGAACGTAATAATTACTGACCCATCAAGTTACCAAGTCACATGATGAAATGGCTGGAAAGAATTATCAAGAAAACACTTCAGGAGGAGCTGGACCTTCAAGTATGCAACAACAAATTCGGATTTATGCCAGGAAACTCAGCAATGGAAGCAGTGTTTGCAGTCTGAATATTTCAGGAGAAATACAAGGAATTGTATTTAGTGTCTGTGGATTAGAGAAGGCAGCCAGCAACTTGACTGTGAGGCCCAGTTCCTGCCACTTGGAGCCTCACCAGCTTCTCTGCAGGAGGCTGCAGCACCCAACTGCTCTTCTGCTTGCTCAGCCTAGACTGTGCTGAGCTGCTCCCTTTTGAACTCTCCCTCCACTGAAAGCATGCCCAGGAGGGGCAAGGGAGCATGGCTCCTGGGTTCAGAGCAATTCCTTAACCCTCCCCTCACCACTGCGGGGTTTGTGCACCCCATCACAGGGAGACAGTTTAAGAAAGAATGATTTAGAGAAACAACAAAAGTTAGAGAAAGAATATTAAACAATGATTCTTAGTAAAAAACTCAAAAAGAAAATTCAATTGGTATTGAATACTTTGCTGGTAGACCCTGATGGCCAGTTGCAGAGCTAGTTAGGACTGTGCCCACTGCTAAATGGGTACAGCAATTCAATTGTCTTAAGTAAGGACTAATTTATAGGGTATTTCAATTCACAGCAGAGCTATTGGGACAGAACTAATCACTTTTATGTCTGAGTTCTATAGTTCAGTGCCCAAATTCCATCCATTCCAGGGCATTCTCCACTTCCTCCAGATAACTCCTCAGAGCTAATTTTCAATTTATATTAAAGACAAAATAAGTGATGATAAACAGAATCCTATTTAGAATTCAAGCCTACACTAAATTGCTCCTCCAAGTAGTGAATACTCAAGAAAGCACGTTCCTCATCAAGGAGACCACCTCATTTGATTGGACTAGACATAACTATTGGTTCAAATATTTAATCCAACCCTTCTAAACTTTGTACAACAGCTGAAATAGACTTTAGCTAACTGAAAACTTTGAAAGTAAAATTTAACTTCAGTCACATAGTGCCAGCTCAATATTGGTGTGACAGCATAACTGACATAAGGAAGCCCAGAGCACACTTCATCCCTTTGACAGGAAAGAGTCTGTGACCAACAGCAGTCAGACCTTTTGTAGGAGATGGCTAACTTTCTCTCAGACCTGGTGAGTACCTGATCATTTAATCTGCGGACTTTATTTAATTATAGCAGGTCAAAAAGAGAGGTAAAACTAGAAGAATATGAAAGATTCAACATCGTTAGACTCTTAGCTCTTTGTGGCAGGGATTGTCTTTGTTCTGTGTTAGTAAAACACATAGCACAGTGGAATCCTGGACCGTGATGGGGGCTATGTACTACCACAATACAAATGATAATCTTGTTTCCCTTGAGCACTACTACCACTGAATTCTATTGCATCTTTTCATCATACCATACTTAAAATAAGTGTATTTCATAATATAATTGTTTTTCCAAAGAAAAGCAAATAGACTAATTATCATAATTTGTTTTAAGGTTAAAGTATTTGCTTTAAAGGGTAAAGAAATAAATGGTTAACTGCATTTGATAGTTCAATTGTTTTTCAGAACAAAAGCAATTAATAGACTAATTGTCATCACTTCTCTGACGATCCAAATGACTCCTAAACCTCTCCAGCTTATAAGGAAAAAAAGATTCAGGAGTCTCTTGTTTCCTGCGATGGCAGAGATAAGTCACTTTGAAAAGGCTGACCAACTATCCTATCTATGTAGGAGTGAAAACCTACCTCTATTAAAACACAATGGCAAAATTCCTATTGGTTTCATTAGGGCCAGGATTTCACCCTAGGTTCTTATATTAGCCTCTGTTGTGTCCAGGTGCCTCCCAGGAGGCAAACTTATAATCTCTCTTCTTTTCCTGCCTGCCATCAAGAGCTAGGACTAGAAATCAACAAGATGAAATTCAATAAGGATAAGTGAAAAGTATTACACTTAGGAAAAGAAAAATCAAATGCACAAAAACAAAATGGAGAATAGCTGGCTAGGTGGTAGTACTGCAGAAGAGGATCTGGGGATTTATAGTGAATCACAACCTGAGTATGAGCCCGCAACGTGACCCAGTTGTGAATGGAATGGAATTGTGTTCTGGAATGCATTAACAGGAGTGCTGTATACAAGACATGGGAGGTAATTGTCCCATACTGTTCAGAACTCAGCTGGAGTAATGTGTCCTTTTTTGTGTGTCACACTTTAAGAAAGATGTGAGCAAACTGGAGGTAGTCTAGAGAAGAGGAACAAAAATGGTAAAAGGTTTAGATAGTCTGACCTCTGAGGAAAGGTTAAAAAAAACTGGGTACACTGAGTCATGAAAAAGACAAATGAGTGGAGGCCCGATAGTCTTCAAATATGTTAAGCGCTGTTAGAAAGGTGACAGGGATCAATTGTTCTCCATATCCACTGAAGGTAGGACCAGAAGTAATAGACTTACTCTGCAGCAAGAGAGATTTAAGGCCTGGTCTACACTGGTGGCTTAATTCGAATTAAAGTCCTTTAATTTGAATTAATTACTCTTGCGTCTACACTTGCACATTGTTAATTCGAATTAAGGAGCCTTTAAAATCAAATTAATAAAACCACCTCTGCAAGTGGATTAGCACCCGAAGCGCATCAGTTAAGTCGCATTAGTGTGAGTGTGGATGCAATGGGACTTAATTCGAATTAATTGGCCTCCAGACTGTATCCCATGATGCCCCATTTCAGTACCCTCTCCCAAAGCAGCCCCAAGAAGATTTAAATCTTCATTTCCTGCAGTGAATGGGTTTAAAATCCAAGCTGTGATCACCCCCCCACACACACAACAAGCCCTTTGCAGTTTGTCTCTTTAAGGATTTGAAAATTTCAACCCCCTCTCCTCGCATGGTGAATGCATTTTAACTGCCCAGCAAGCCCTTTGCAGTTTGTCCCTTTAAGATTTGTCCCTTTGAAAGTTTAGCCCTTTAAAGTTTGTCCCTTTGAAAGATTTCATCACCCACCCCCCTCCTTGCCTGGTGAATGCGTTTTAAATGCCAGCAGTGAGAGGAAATTCTTTGCTACATTGTTTCAGTGGCCAATCATGGAAATTGATACTTTCTTAAGAGTTTATTCACAGTGCTACATGTGAATACATTATATCATGCTTTCCATCAGTGAAATGGAAACATTTGTATCACTGTATTAATATACTAACTGACTCATTTGTTATTTATCTTACATTCTACAGACACCTGTAGAATCAAAATAGAAGGCAAGCAATATATAGGGGATGGTAGGGGGAGCATAAAAGGCAAACCGCATAGAGGTGGGGGGGTTGGTTTGGTGAAGGGAAAAATCAAAGTCAAGCAATATACAGGGGGTAGTAGGGGGAGCATAAAAGGCAAACAGCATACAGTTCTAAAGTAATCCAGGATAAACTGTGATGTATTTGTCACAGTCAAAATGAGAGCATAATTCAGCTGGCTCCATGTGCCTGCAGCAATGGCGATCAGGGGAGTAAAAAAACAGTATGAAAATCTTTTTCCTGTTTGTTCGGGGGAGGGGGAAGAGAGTGGGGGAAGCAGCGCTGCATCCTGGGATGATGACACTCGTCAAAACAGCCTCTATGGGATAGCTTCCCACATTGCACTGCTTTCTAATTCGAATTAAGGCTGGCCAGTGTGGACGCAAGAAACCAGCACAAACACTGTAGTGTGGACAGTCTGCAGCGCTTTCTATAAATTGCTTTCTGTAATTCGAATTAAGCTAATTCGAATTAGTGCTGCAGTGTAGACATAGCCTAAGGTTAGGTATTAGGGAAATCTAACTATAAGGATAGGTATTGGAATAGGCTTCCAAAGGTTTCCAAAGGAGGTTTTGGAATCCCTATAATTGGGAAGTAGACTGAATCAACAGTTTTGTTTAAATAAAGCCCTATATACTAAGCTAACTACAGGTTCAACATTCAAAACATTTCTGTACCAGGACATATATGTATGGTCCCTATGGAAAGGACAGCAAAATGCTGATACATTATTATTATTATGGGATAGGTTTGTTGATAAATCTGTAAGGTTAAAAGCCTGCCTATGCTTTGCAGATGGCACAAAACTCATTCTATATGGCATGTCTTGCTAACTATATCCCAAAACGTTTTGATTTAAATAACAGCAGAAGAACAAAACGAAAATGTGTAGAGAAAGGATGTGCACCACCAGCTATGTCCCTTTAGAGGGAGGAAGAGACTAGACTATTGGCAGCAAAATAGAGTCCATTTACAAGGTAAAACAGGAGAGTACAAAGGACTTGAAAACAACAAATAAATGGTGATAATACCTCATATAGAACTGTTCATCTGTACATCTCAAAGGGCTTTAGAGCCAGAAGAGTTCAGATGAAAAGGAGAATTAGGGTCTGGTAAAGAGCACACAGCTGTTTCTTCTTGTTCTCTCTACCAATGATGAGAGGAGAAAGCATCTTTCTATCATCATATATACATTTTGGACTGGATGAGAAATATGGATGGATGGAGCACGGAAGGATTGGTTGTTTTTAAATTCTGTGTTTGCAAGAGAGCCGAGAGGTAGATCTTTATGTGAAGCCTGGAAAAGAGAAAGTCTTGTTTTACTTTCACAGGAGTTTGATTTGGAAAGGCCTTTGGGATACAACATTTATGGTTTAGTGATCATAAACAAACTGCAGATTGCAGGTAGTAGAACTCCATCCTAGCTGGATGGACATCCTTTATCCTTTCAGTTTGTCATGCTTGCAGTCAGTTCCATATAGAAAGAGCCATGCTTCAGGCAACATTTGGTTTGATTTCTATTGCCTTACTTCTCAACAAAGATATGCAGATAATTTTGTAATATACAATAATTTTCTTTACACTAGGACTTAGCCTTAATCTGGTCCTATGACCAATGATTCTGCTTTTAGCGTGCAAGCGTGGGCTTCTGGAAGAATGTTTATATCAATACATGCTTTCAGAGAGAAGAGGTGAGTATGGCAGACAAGGATGCAAGACCATGAGAGAATCTTATGACAAATTGATGGAGTATTGCTTTCTCTTTGCAGATTCAGTATCGGGGATTGTTCCAAATGATTTTAGTGCTGGGAATTGGTGGAAGTTTCCCATATGGATTCCATATTTCTGTGATCAACTACCCTTCCCTGGTAAGCAGAGACTCCCCTGAGGGAGAGTTCACATAGTGGAGGGGCTTGGGTTAAGGACACTCTCGAACTTGCTGAGCATTTCAACAAACTCTATTGCCATTTATTCAAATATCCATTTTGATCTATAATGAAAAGTAAAAATCACATGGATAGAGTGCCTTATCCCCCATACATAGCAGGACAGTTTGTTTTGTTTTGTTTTGTTTAAACAAAAGATTTGCCCAATTGCATAAGGAACATCCTTTCTTGCAATTTAAAATGAGTGACACTCAAAATGAGTTTCCTACTTTTCGGAACTGGTTTGCCAAAAAATGATTTATTATAGGCTCAGCTTCAGGAGACTACCTGATACAATTAATTTGTATGCTAGCCTTTTATCTTTAAAGACTTGGGTTTAAGTTCTCCCTTACATAACAAGAGAAACCAAATGTGGTGATCATATTGTAAAGCCACCACACGTTAAAACACAATTTTTCAGTCTCTGGTTAAAGGTAAACTTAAATCCTCTTGCAAAGAGGGTTTTTTTAAGATTGTTTTGGAAACAAAAATCAGTAAAAATATTAATTGAGGAGGTCATCAGTTGACCAGCAGGAGGCCCAATTATCACTAAAATGAAAGGTGTTTCTTCGGTTTAGCTCTGACAAATGTACACTTCCACATAGCTCAAGTCCACAAACCTGCACCTGTTCTAGTGAATTTAACACAGAGATAATTTGGTCAGCTTTATCAAGTCTCAGAGGATGCAGACTTTTTCTTCAGAATTATAAAGTATCTAGAGTAAAAACTCTCCCTTGAGCCCACTAAGGGGACTTTTTCCTACTGTTCCCAATCTGATAACAGCAACCACCTCTTAAAATTTCACAACAAAAGAAATGCTGCAACAGGCTCATTACTGATTCCTGAATAGTGTGATTAGGATTTCTGTCAGAAAACAGTGGTGCTAGCTTCTTGTATAGAGAAGTTAACAGCTTTTTTTAGAGATCAGATTTCTGCGTCACTAGAAATAACATTTTAACTAGTACATCTTCCAACTGAACAGCAAGTTGAGCAAGCAGTATAGTTTCATTCACTTACAGAAATTTGCACTACAGGATGGAGAGACTGAATTATTTCAAAGATGTAAATGCTTTTTCAAAACAAAATTTGATCATGTCTTTTTAAATGTGAAAAAAATATTTTAAAAAGAGTATCAATTTTTCTTCTTCTGTGTTAATTGCACTTGAGTGAGCTATATGAATGAGGAAAAAAATCCACTGTGAATGAGGATAGTACTCCAGAAATGCCAGAAAAATAAAATTCCAGAGGGGTAGCCGTGTTAGTCTGTATACAGCAAAAATAACGAGAGTCCTATAGCACCTTAAAGGCTAATAAACTTCTGCGGGCATAAGCTTATGCCCGCAGAAATTTGTTAATCTTTAAGGTGCTACAGGACTCTCGTTATTTTTGCAGAAAAATAAAGTAATGTCTTGCATTAGAGAAAAGAGTTTCTGCTGGTAAAAAATATCTATTTGCATTCCATTCTTTATCTGTAAGTTTAGTGAACGATGGCTGCATACAGTCATCAGTGAAGAATGAATACCACTTCAACTAAAATTTTGATACAGTACAACACTGCGGACACGAGACAGTAGTAGGCAGTTACAGTCCCTGGGGCCAGCTTTTAGCACGAGATATGATCACATGCCTGCTGCCTTAGGCAGCATGTTGCATACACCACACCAGCTCAGTGTCAGGAATGAGGGCTTGCAGGTAGGCATGGGATCAGCTAGCAAACTGCAGCTAAACCCACTAATTGGCCAGATCTCCTGATTGGCTGAGCACTGGTGTCTGGTTGGCTCTGAAGCTCAGCAGCAGCTGCTCAATGTACCCACAGCTACAATCTCTCCTCTATCTTCCAGCCTTGTCCCTGCCCTCCTCCTGACTCCCAACTCCGGTTCTAGCCCTTGGTTTGGCTCCTGACTCCCTACCACTAGGCCCGACCACGCATATCCCAGTGTTGCTATATTTCATGATTTTAATCACAGGTCTTATGATATTTGATCTTTCTTAAAACCATAGCTCCTGAAATCATGATTACATGAAAATGTCAGCTTTCATAGTAAAAAATGTTCTAGCCCTCATGCCCTAAAGGCTCAAAAACTAGAATGAAAATCTCATAGTTTTTAAGCCAATCTTATGATTTTGGGGGGGAGGGGAGGGGAGGGGCCTGACTCATTATTTGTCAGTATTTGGGATTGGCAATACAGCTAGCTCATCCTGAGCACAAGGTCTAGAGGAATTCAAGTCCCATTTAGCAATAAACAATGGCCAAATACACAAAGACATCAAAGACTAAACCGTGGACCTTCATTACTAAAAGCACGTAACTCTGATACTTGAATTAAAGGAAAGCTCCTTCAGTTTTAATAGGCTGTTCTGGTTGCTGGGTCTAGCCATTAGGAGGAGACATGATAAACCATACTAAGACAATCTATTGCATCAGAGTTTCCCAAGGCTTCCTAAAATTTCTACATTTCATTAAAAATACTTCATAAAAAGGCTTGAAAGGATTATAAAGAAAATAAACTCAAGGTGCATTTTCTAACTTTGAGAGTGTCTTGACCATTTATACTTACAAAGAAGTTTAGTTGAAAATTTGGCAAAGTACACAAATAACTTTAACTCATTTGTTTTGACAGTGAAAATTACTTTTTAAAAAAGGTCCAAGACTAGAACAATATATCAAAGCTGAAGCACAGTAACAGAACAGCATATGAGGAAAGTCCATATTTATTATTAATTAAAATCTCATTTTCTCTCTCAGCACATTAGGAAGTTTATCAATGAAACCTGGATAGAGAGATATGGCTATCCCCTCCATCAGGAGACCATCATGTTGCTGTGGTCCTTCATTGTGTCTGTTTATGGTATAGGAGGACTGCTAGGTAGCCTATATTGTGGCTACCTTACTACAAAATATAGAAAGTAGGTATTTCTTTTAGTAGCTTTATAATCAAGGTATGTGGGGAAAAGTGTACTAGCAAAGCACACACAGTCAACTATTCTTCTTGTTTAATATAGTCTGACCATATATACTTGTATTAAATTGCTTCAGTTTGCCATCATACCCACCCAGTGTAAGTGGTAACCAGCCTTTCATTCTGTGCATTTATGCAGTATGCTGATGGTGAAGTGTAGTCCCCTCTGAAAGTGCACTTACTAACACTCCATTGACTAGTGCCTTGTGGGGAAGTAACATGTGGTGCAATTGCCTCACATGATCCTCAAGATCACATGCATCTCCATTACAGAATTTCCAAAATCCACAAACCCAGAAACAGGAGCCCGCCATGTATATTCATTCAAACACAGGTTTCCCAGGAACTATTACATTCAATTTCCACACTTGGACCTGCCTGAATTCAACTTTTGAGAGATATAGCTATAACACTTAAGGGTAATACCTGAAACATTGAAGTACTTGTTTTAACAAAAAGTCAAATTTCCACTGAAGTGTATTCATTCTGGGATGAATGTTTATTAAAAAAATATTAGTACCTATTCTAATTAACCTGAAACTGAACAGAAGAGAAAGTTAACTTACCTATAGTTCTGTATAAGAGACCACTCCATTGTTAGTAACCTCCTCTATTATCTCCCCTGTCGATGGAGAAAAGATTCCTCACCCATCTGGTGTGTTCTCAGTGCATCATCTGTAACACCAGTAATTTCATTTGCAGAGAAATTGGCAAACAGATCTACGGGTGTGTCCCACTTAAAGATCTGCTCTGCTATCCACTGATCCAGAGGCCCCTCATGTGGGTCTCAACCATCTTAGCCTGACAACAATTGTTCTTTCCTGCCAGGTAAGTGCCCCCCAAGAAGTTTCTTGTGGGACACTGCCTAATCCCACACTTGAAGGCCTGCTGATACTGGAAGCAAGATCCTACTCCTCTCCACTTGTTTATGTAAACCTTGGTAGCCTAGTTGCCTAAACCAGAACCATCTTTTATGTATAAGGTCTCTGTATACTCCTAATGCATACAAGATCACATTCATCTCGAGTACATTATGTGTAGCAACTGTTCTTGGAGACAACAACTCTGAGTGAAAAACCACTCCGCACAGGCTTCTTTTCACAGGTGCATCCAGAGTTATAATTTGAATCAGATGAATCTGCAAGACCTTTCCCAGAATGCTGAACGTCTCTGGACAATAATCCAGCCAGTGTGTTTCAGATACCAGTAATTACCCAGATGCAAAAAAAAAAAAAAAAATCTATATGATTCAAATCTGAGACATTAGGATCCACTGAGGTGGCATGCCATGGTCACCACATACTAAAACAGCCATCAGACTTAAAATTTACAACATAGTCTTTATTGAAGCCTCTTTTTGGTAAATGTTTTCTGCCAGATCCACAATGCCTTGGATCCTAAACTGTGGCAGGAATGCCTCATGATAAGCCATGACTTAAATTGGCTCCCATAGAGTCAAACTGTTTTTGTAGAACAAGCTGGTACAGTATGAATTCTAGTGACTTCAATGGCAACCCCAATGCTTGTACCCCTCAATATATTGTCAACCTGTTACTCGAGTATGACTACACATCAACTCCAATCCTACAGAAATGCGGACACATGCTAAGTGTTCATAAATGCACATGCTGCCAAGATTCAGTCATAAAGTAAAAGCTCTTGGATTCTGAAAGCGAAGAACAATTTAATTTTTCCTTGAAATACCCAGTTTTGGTATCCACTTAAACCATGCCACAAAAGGAACAGAAATTGCTGTATCTTACCTACAGTTAACATATTTAAGAAGTTATGTGCTTGTATGTTGGAGAAATAACAGCAAAGGCATTAATCAAAAACAGTACAGGAGATACTCACTTCATATCATTCTCTCATATGTTTTTACAGAAAAAAGTGTCAGATTGTCACTAACCTGATCATGCTAGTAGCTGCACTTTTCATGGGCTTCTGTAAGATGGCCAAGTCCTTTGAGATGATTCTGATTGGACGCCTTCTCTATGGCATCGGTACAGGTATGTCCTCTATATACATTAAAAAAGTTTCCTTGCTGTTCCAGTACTGTCTCCCTTCATCATTATTATTCTTTTAGAATTATTTAATATTATCAAACAAGTATACTTGACACATCCCAGAAGACACGGCAACACATAATACCTGGTCAAAGAGCTTACAGTCTAAATATTAGATATGGTGGGAGGAGTGGAAAAGAACAGTAGGAAGAGCATGGGATGAGACAGTTAACATTTTTCTCAATTTAATGGCCATCTCTCTTTTTTCCTGTCCAAGGTTTCTCTCTCACTATACATCCTCAGTACGTGGGAGAGATTTCACCCAAGAAGCTGCGTGGATTTTCAAACTCCACAGTCTCTGTTTTTCTGACACTAGGAAAATTCTTGGGGCAGATTATTGGACTAAGGTAAAACAAAATCACCTACCACCTTTCTATGTAACAGCAGAATCTGGTCTAAAGTCTTTTTTTTTTTAAAAAAAAAAAAAAAAAAAAGCCATCCTCTAAAATCCTCAATCAGACCTTTAATCTTTACAATTACATGTTTATCTTAAACCAGTTTTTGACTGAATATGAGATTTGAATGTTTAAGACATAGAAATATATTAGTAATTAACCACAGTCTGAATTTTTTTCCTCTATACCCTTGCTACTAAGTGGCTTACCTGAAAAGCTTCCTGAGGTTTATTTGAAATATCTTGGTTAGATCTAGCACATGGGACCGCATTTGAGATGAGTAGCACGTTAGAAAGTTATTCAGTTCAAAATTAGGGTCAGAATTGTATAACAGAATCTCATTAACTCCCTAAAGTTTATTGTTCTGATGAGTTTCATAATGTTTGCCAGACTGTTGACTCTGCTACACTGCTGCAATGCACCCATCATTGGAATTTGACCCATTTGCTGTCTCCCTGATTATTCAGAAAAAGTTACTGAATGTTAATGATTTGATTATGACTGCACTTACTCTCCAGAGAGCTCTTAGGAAGTGAATCATTGTGGCCATTGCTGTTGGCCTCTACTGGACTCACAGCACTGATTCAGCTGGTTACACTCCCATTCTTCCCTGATTCCCCATCCTACCTTCTGATACAGAAGGGTAATGAGGATGCCTTCATGAAAGGTAAAGTACTTACTTCCCCCATTTCAGAGAATCATCTAATTTGTTAGAACATTAGCCATGGTAGGAAAGAAGAATAGAGCCCAAGTCTCCTGCTACCTGAATAAAACTGCTCTCAATGTTCATTTGTATGAAATGAAAAAAATTGTTACATTTAAGTCAACTCAATATTCATGTGAGATATACTGACAGCCTAATGACAAAAGTCTTCTAGTTAACCTAGAGAACAAGTACCATCTGGGTAGCAGATGATAACAAGTATACTTGGGTAACAAGAATAGACTTCCACACATTGTCCTAACAATGTATATCAAATTATAATGTGATGAAACCAACTCTAGAGACAGGAAACTAATTACATTTCTGTGTTTCAGACAGGCTAAAAGGATGTGATAATAAACAATGATGGAGATAGATCAATCTATTTAGTTATCAGCTTATTTCTCCTGCACAGCCATTAAGCAGCTCTGGGGTGAAGGAGATCATCAAGCAGAGATTGATGACATATTGAAGGAAAAGGCTGCAATGAAAAATTCCAAAACCTTGCGTGTCCTGGAAATATTTAAAGAACGATCCTTGCGCTGGCAATTGTACATTTTGGTCACCATCATGACCACTTTGCAGCTTAGTGGCGTCAATGCAGTTGAGTATTTTCCCTATGTCAAAATTCAGTCATTGTTAGCTAGCATTAAAAAAAAAGCCTAGTTATTTGTTACACTGTCTATTATTTTCTATGGTTTATGTTATGCTGGAAGTCAGACTAGATCATCATAGTAGTTTCTTCTGGCCTGAAAATCTAAAAATCTTGGTCCTCTTCTTCCTGACCAGTGGGTCCCTGGTTGTTGCCATTACAATTCTGCTCTTACTTTTCTAGTATGGAATCCTGAGTGCATTAGCAAGTTTGCAAACATAGATGATACCTCCCCATAAAGGTGTCTGGTGCCTGGCCTAGCTCCACCAAAGAGCCAGCACAGCCTACTCTCTCAGACGTGAAGGAACCTCTCCAGAATTGCTAAAAAGCAGCCAGATTGGGGCACGTCTTCAATGCCCAATTCTAGGGTCAGTCCCTACTAATAGGGGAGATGGACAAAGACACACCAGTGTTGCATCACACTCTATGTCAAACACTACCCATCCCTCTAAGGTCCATAGGTTGGATGGAGTCCGCTGGGAAAGTCAGAGGTACTGAAAGCTAAGACCTGAAAACAGAGCCAAGGACGAAGCTTTTCATTCAGGTACACAAAGATCTGAGAATATATAATCCTCCAAAAGCAGCAAGGAGGATACATGCATAATTTTGAGTTACCAGTGTGGGAACCTATAAAGCTGCAGTTGTAGAGACGGGAATAGATAGAGCAGATAAAACTTCACTTGTACAAGGAGCTTGTGACATGCTATCACACAGAGTGAGAACTAGATGGCATCACAATGCTTTCCCAGTGAACTGCCTCTGTGGATGCAGACAGATATGGCCCACCCATCAGTAAATTTGTTTCATATTAGAATAATTTTTGTTTGATCTCTGCCTCACACATGGTGAGTTTCACAGCAAACTTCTAAGATGATTGTTCACACTATTTTCTCTTTCCTTTTTTCAGATTTATTTCTACTCTTTTGAAGTGTTCCGTACAGCCAGGTTTAAAGAAGATCTCATCCCCTACATATCACTAGGAGTTGGGATGTGTGAATGGCTATCATCTATAGTGTGCGTAAGTCTTATCAAATTGAAGTTTGTAGGAAGAAAGGAATTTGTTTATAGATAGATTTTTTTAATGTGTGACTTTGGTAGAGGGGAGCTAGGGGACAGGATCACTCTTTTGTGTAAACTAACCAAGAAATTTCCTCCTATGACTGCTAAGCCACATGAAGTTGTGAAAAGCAGCCCTTCCCTCCCAATTAACTTTGAATTGCTGGGTGTCTTTGTCCTCATTTTTACTCTGTGAAATAAGTTTCACTTCATGCTTTAATCAACCATAATTTTCTACAGACAACTGTTTTGTGAGGAGATAGGAAGAGAAAAGGGCACAGGTCTAATGGCCTCTAAAAGGACAAAATAATGGATTATGTGAAGCCATAAGAAATTTTAGATTGATATAAAGTTGTGCAGTTTGACACAGATCTGCATGTAACAAAAACATTATGAATTTATGTCATTTGCCAAGGAGCTAGTGCATGTCTAATCTCAGTCACTCTGAGAAAAAAGATGTCATCACCTGTGGGAAATGGCTGTCAACTGGCTGTACACTTTCCCTATTCAGGAACAGGAGAAGTTACCAGCTCCTGCAATTGAGGAGACTGAAGGCCATGAACTATTTTATCCCTAAATTTTTAAAAAATTGCAGTAGAGGCTCTGGGACATATAAGACTGTCAAGAACACTGCTTTCTGCCTTACTTTCTGGGGCAAGCCTCGGGTTTGAACTACCTATGTGTTGACCTATTAACTTGTCTCATGATACAAGATAATACAATAATTATTCCTGTAAGTTGGGCATATACATACATACATACATAGAGAGAGAGAGAGAGAGAGAGAGAGCGCTCATGTCTGCTCACTCTGCATTCTTCTCTAAAAATGGATTATCTCTAGAAATCCAGGGACCAAGACTGATGCACAGAGATTCATGGTTTTGAAGAAGAAATCTTCAAGTAAAAAAATATTTCTGAATAAGTCAATAGGAGATGCTGAAGTAAAGCAGAACCAATCCAACCATACTGTATAAATTAATCTTTCTGGCCTAAAAGTACAGTCTCCAATATAAGTGAAACTTGAAATGTCAATAAAATTCATCTGGTGTTTAGAGAGTCTCTCATTTACTTCAGTTTCTGTATGTGTCAACTGAATAAAACTTCTGAAAAAATGTTAGGAAAGTGGGAAGTAACCAGTTCATTTGGAGTTGGAATTAAGCACAGTTGTGGTGTTGTGTTTTCTGCTTTCCAGAGCTCCCTTATTGAGCGATTTGGCAGAAAGATACTGTTGTGCGGAGGATATGTACTAATGATTTTTGTGTTAACACTCCTCACAATGACTCTCTCACTGCAGGTAAGGAGATTTCCTAACTGGTACTTTTCCAGCATCAATCCTCATTTCTGATCTTGCCTCCCAGGCAGGACCTTTTGCTAGAAAATAACCACCAAAGTGAACTTCATCCACCATGGTGGAAAGCAGAGAGCATTCTATTCTACCATATTTTTAAAGACGCTGCTCTCACTTTCTCACTCTAGCATCAATTCCTTTGGATGCATTACTTCAGTGTCACTCTGATCTTCTCGTTCGTTATCTGCTTTGGGATTGGACCATGTGAGTACATCCACTTTAGGTGATGGAGAGGTAGAAACTTTGCTCCATACCATTCGAGTGCATCAGAAAGGTGGGTAAAAAAATGGAACAATACCACTGTAACATTCTCGAGAGCAGCAACAGAAGGGGACTCAGCTATCTGAATACATTAACAGAAGGAGACAATGTGTACATAAATGGGAAAAGTGGAAAGAGCACATGAGCACCTCAAGTTTTACTGCTGATCTTTTACTGGCTCTTAAATCAGAAAGTAGTAACCTCCTCCCCAGAAGGTTTGAGAATCAAATCTCAGAGGAAGAACCCGGAAGCACTCTGCTACTAACGCCATTCCCCTAACAGAGCATTGATAAGTATTTATTTAGTGATCATCTACTTTGTTAAAG
This sequence comes from Emydura macquarii macquarii, assembly GCF_026122565.2. Lineage (NCBI taxonomy): Eukaryota > Metazoa > Chordata > Testudines > Chelidae > Emydura > Emydura macquarii. The sequence goes on from NW_027131391.1 coordinate 338,314, forward strand.
TATTGAACTGAGGCACTTTCTGCCTATGGAAAAGCATCAATGAAAGCGGCCACGAACCAGATGAGGGATATGGATTAACAAGTTATTGCAATGATGATTCATATCAATAAAATATAAAACCACATAGATCACATAATGTCAGAGAAAATATGCCAAACTGCACTACAAGCTAACAGATTAAGAGGCTAATGTTTGTAAAATTTGAAAATCTGTTTTTTCTCCCTCATGCCTCACAGCAGAAATTGAGGGTATCAGCACCTCAAGATTAAATATCCCACTATTCATTTCAATTTGAAATTAACAAGATCAAAACCTTACATCACAATTTCCATCTATTTAGCGGAGTTAAGGCTGGGACTCCTGTCAGAGTCCATCAGTACAGTTTCAAAATTCAGCATAGCAAGGTATATATTAAATATATAGCTGTTATATAGTACTTGTCATCCATAAATGTCAAAGCACTTTACAAAGGAGATGAATATTATTTATCACCATTTTAGAGATGAAGAAACTGAGGCACAGTTAAGTGAACTGACTTTCCAAGTTCACCCAGAGGAGTCAGTTGCAGAGGGTACGTCTGCACTGTTGTCAAAGGTGTGACTACAGTACGTGTAGACATACCCACTCTAGCTTTGATCTACTTAAGGGAGAAAAAAGTGCCATGAAGCCATGGCAGCAGCATGGACTATACAAGTCTGCCTGGGACACGGGGTATGTACTTTAGTGGCTAGCCCAAGCTACCACCTGTGCTGCCACAGCAACACTGCTAATGTTATTCAAGCTAGCTAGATGAACGCTAGCTCAGGTATAGCTACACATGCTGCAGTCACACTTGATTTCAATGTACACATACCCCGAGTCCCAGTCTAGTCTTCTGTCCACTATCCAACTGCCTCCCTACAAGGCAACCCAGCCCTTCCCTGAGTTTTTGCACACTGTATCTGCAGCCATTGCTGGGAATCAAGTTATTTTGTTGCATAGTAGAGGACACTAACCATGTAGATCACTGGGACACACTTGCTATCATTTTCTACTAGGCATGGTCAGTGTGAAGTTCTTTGCAGAGGCAAATGAATTAAAATTACTAAAGAAACATCTCTTCTCCAGCTGGAGCCACTGTATCCATAATGACTGAAATCTTCAGCCAGTCATTCAGACCATCGGCCTTTCTGATTAATGGATGTATCAACTGGATGTGCCTCTTTGTCCTTGGGATGATATTTCCCTACATTGTGGTAAGTGATTCTGTGACCCAACAACCTTGGAATGCCTCTGGCTGAGGGCAGAGGAGTACATAGGTATAGTACAAAAGAATGTTGTGTAAAGTCTGTAACAAAAGACTGTATCACACTGGCCATTGTAATCATGACAAAACATACAACTGTTGTATAAGGAGTTATGTATATATACTGAAAAATATGTTCTTAAGATTTGTGACTGGTCACTAGAAAGGTGAAAACCAGGTTTTCTTTTAGGCAAGAAATGTTTATCTGTCAGTTTACATGTAAATTAAGTATCGTATGGTTCATAGAAGGCATTCATTTACAGTCAGAGCCAAATGCTAATGAAGTATTGTGAAATCCGCAAAGAGAGGAGATTTACAGAAAGAAGTGAGCCAGCAGGGGAGAGGCCTGTTCAGAAGTAAAGACAGTGAACTTGTGTGCCTATGGATAAGAAGGAAATACCCTCATTACTTCAATCTCTGAGGAGAAGCTGCCAGTGGGCTTGATCTTATGAGATGGGATCCCAGCCAAACTGATTGAAAAAGCAGGGGAAGATACCAGGATAAGCTATCTTGTGGGAGATAAGGGAATGCCTTGTTAGTTAAATTTAAGCTCTAGAAATTGTGTTATGATTTTGCTTTATATGTAACCATTTATTTCCAATATTCTCACTCTCCATCACTTTAATCTGTTCTTTGATAAAAACTTCCTTGTTTTCACAATAGATATCTATTGTGTGTTATGTTGTGTGTTAAGTACAGTATGGCTCTTGAGTCTTGCAAACTGGGGGGTACTACACTTTTGGATCTGAGAGTTCTGTGAGTGTTAAGTGGGACAAGGGCAAGTACTCCAGAGGGATGCTTGGAGGACTTGGGAGTTGGAATGTGCCTATCGCTAATCCGTACAGAGAGAGCGAGGCGTGTGGAGGCGGGGAGGATAGTGCTTGTGATGCCAGAGGTTGGTGGTTTTAGGGAGCTGATCCACAGCAGGCACAGATGACTCTCTCATGACAAAGATCGGTGGGATGAGCTGCCTCAGAAGCCAGTGGCTCAATTGGCAGGATGTATACCCAGTTTGCTGATTAACTAAGGACCACATTCCAGACACTTATTCACCAGATAAATAATAGTTATTGAGAGATTCACAACTAAGAAGGTTGGGAAACAGGTAAAGAAAGGTTACAGTTTGTTATTTTGTGTAAGGGAAACAGAACAAAAGAAAATATAAAATGAGTAAGCAGATAATCAGCAAAGCAATTGGACTGACCAACCCAAGGAGCAAAGGGGGTGCAAGCTTAGAAAACAAGCCTGATGCAGCTCTCTGTGAAACAGCCATGAAGTTGGAGTTCCCTGCGTTGGAGATGACTCAAACAGAAAAGAAATGAGAGCACCAGAGGTGGGAAGCTGCAGAGACAGACAAAGAGCAAATAACCCACTAAAGAGCACTGGAGCTAGAAGCAAAAAGCATGAAACCTAAGAAGCAGAAGACCTGGAGGTGTGAGGGGGAAGACAAAGAGACTACATGCCTTGATCATACTGAACTTACAAAATACTGATCCCTCATCCCATGGGTAATTTTCACCAGGGTTCATAGAGCTGCAACAAGCTATGTCTGGGTTACAGAGAGACTGATTGCACTGAGGAATATTTAACCACCTTCAAAAGAATATGCACAATACGTAGAATACCAGATGAACAAAGAATGTCTGTCTTACTCCCTAAATTGACTGGTAAAACTTTGCAGGTATTTAATGATATGGAGGTTAATGAGGCTAAGAAATATGTTGACAGAATCATAGAAATGTAGATCTGGAAGGGACCTCAACAGGTCATCTAGTTCAGTCCCCTGCACTGAAGCAGGACTAAGTATTTTCTAGACCATCCCTGACAGGCATGCAAAGAGTCTGTGTTTAAAAGGTTTCACGCTACTCCAGAGGCATATTGCCTCAAATTCAGAAACCTCTAAAAGATTGATAAATTACATTGAGGGGAATATATGCATAAAATAGCAGATTATTTGAGAAAACGGATAAAGAGTAAAGGGGCAGACACTCATGACAAGCTGGTAGATCTAATCACTCAGGAGCAATTCTTTGAGGTCTGCTCTGAGGAAGTACAAGCCATGTTGTGGGAGAAAACTCCAGTATCAGTGAAAACAGCTGCCAAAGCAGGTACCTTGTACGTACAAACAAGACTATTCAAGGATCACAAATTCCAAAGGGAAGGGCAAAAACCTGTTATAAAAGGGGGTTCCCGATTTTTCCCTGGGAATAGGGAAAGAGGTGAGGGAACTAAGTCCAAACTAGGCCAGTACTGGTCTCCTCCTATTAACCCTAATTATTGGACCCCATCCCAAGGAAGCATTATTTATGTGGGTTTCTTGATCATATGAAAAGGCAATACCTAAGTACGAGGGATCCCAATTCACTCCCTGATTTGTTCAGGTTAATGCAGCTATGGGGAGTCAGAGACTTCAGTGGTGGCAGACGGAGTTCAGGTTAACTGTGTCAGGTCTGACCTCCTGAGGGGCAGACAGTTTATAACAATGGCCAAACTTAAATGGTGAAGTGTGCCAGAGGTGGCAAGACACTGGTGCTCAGATTTCCCTAGTCAAGGGGGATGTGATTCAGGAGAATGATATGCTCCTGGGGGGAAGTTAAAACTACTAGCTTTAGGACAGTTAAAAACCACAGTGCCTTTGGCCTGCATCAAATTGAAACGGGAAGGTTTAACGGATACTTGGAAAGTAGGAGTTCTTAAAAATTTACCAGCAGCTGAATTGGTTGGGAATGACATGATATCACTTCCCAAAGTTGTCAGTATTGTGACTGGTAAAAGGGAATATGTCCCTGAGTTCACAGAGGTAACCTCTGAGGAGGGAAAGGCAGCTGAGAGGAGAGGAAAAGTCTCAGGCCCCTTATCAGCAGAGAATATCAGTGTGTCCCCAAAGAAAGGGAGAGAAGCTGCTGGTGACAGCTCTCTAAGAAAGCCACAGCCAAAGTGAGTTTGTTGTGGAGCAAAATGCTGATACCTTTCTAGGGAGCATCAAAAAAGACATCCACAGTATGCCCCAGATAGGGAGAACAGGGTAGGTTCTTTACAGAAGAGGCTAAAGAGTACTGGGAGGCTCTGATGGGGAAAAATAGAAGTCCTGGTAAGCTACAAACAATTGTTTTTGCCTTCAAAGTATCATGTGGAGTTAATGATACTAGCCCACAACTGTCCTTGTACCGGACACTTGGGAATAGAGGACATATGAAAGGTTCAAGAAAAAAATGTATTGGCTCAATACTTAAAATGAGGTAAAGAATTACTGCAGAAAGGGTGACTTATTTCAGAAGCAGAAAAAGTCTGTAAGACACCGGAAGGCTTCCTTGGCAATAATCAAGGAAACATTTTACAGGATTGCCATGGACATTAAAGAACCCTTATCCAAGCCAAAACAGACAGGGGAAAAAAATATTGGTAGTAATGGATTTCACCACTAGGTATCCTGAGGCAGTTGCTCTGTCTAATATAGAGGCTGAAACAGTGGCTAAGGTATTGTTCACTGTATTTAGCACAGGTTTCCCAAGGAAACCTTGTCAGATTGTGGGTCAAATTTAATGTCCCCCCTATTTAGTAAGTTATGGAAGATGTGTGGGCTAAACCAATTAAAATCTGCCCCATTTCATCCAGCGAAACAGTTTAGATTAAAGATTTTGGAATCCCACTGAACCTATGTTAAAAATATATGTAAACATAAAGGAGAGGGACTGGGATGTAGTATTATTTTACCTGTTGTTCTCTTCTTGGGAGGTGCCCCAAGAGTCCAAATAGGCTGAACCCTGTGATCTTCTATATAGGTTAAAAGTCAGAAGGCCTCTAGATCTCAGAAACACCTGGAAGGGTGGCTTTGAGGCAGAGGGGGAGCCAGTGGCTGAATATGTGCAAAAATTTAGGGACTATTTAAAGGTTCAGCAAAACCTCCAAAAAAGCCAAACTGCTCAGAAAATGTAGTAGGACAGAAATACCTGCGAGCAATCATTTGATGTGGGGGACTTGGTGCTGGTATTACTCCCTGTGAAGAGGTACAAAGGCAGAACTTATGGAAGGAGCCTTTTGAGGTGGTGGAAAAGGTTAACAGTGTTACATACAACATACATAAGCCCTACAGCAAGACAGCTCCACAGACAGTGCATGTGAACAGGTTAGAAATGTAGCAATTGAGAAGACATTGTAAACAGGACATATGGTGCAGAGGAGGATTCTCAGATTGTACCTCTCATTGATTTGATGGCTGAATGCCATAGTAACACCTCAGTAGAGAACCCTGAGGCATGTGAAGAGAACCCTAGCTGAAAAGGCAGAGGTTATGAGTGTGTTCCAGAGTCACTAGGAAGTATTTTCCAGTAGGCCGGATCTGACTCAAAGAGGTCCATCAGACTAACATTGTGGAGCCACAACCTGCCCCCAGCACAGCATATCAAACCACTGGAAAAATGCAGGAGCAAATTCAAAAGGAGATAAAAAGCATGCTGGACATGGGTATAATTAAAGGGTCAAACTGTCTCTGGACTTCTCCAGTTGTTAGGGCTCCCAAAAAGGATGTGACTATAAGGTTTGTGTTGATTACAGAAGACTTAATGCCATCACGGTTCCTGGTGCATATCTTATGCACAGAATTGATGCAGTTAGATGCTCTAGGCAAGCCAAAATACTTATGCACGCTAGACCTAATGAAAGAATATTGACAAATCCCATAAGATAATGAAATGCAGAAAAAAAATCCACCTTCATTACTGATTTGGGACTTGATTTTATTTTACAATTAAGAATTTTCCTCATTCCAAAAATACAAAACCTACACTGAAGAGGTAAGGGAATAAGAGTCAGAAGGGTATTTTTTCCTTAACAATCTTCTCTTATTTCTGTTTTTAGGGAAGCCTCGGACCCTTCTGCTTCCTTATATTTTTGGGGATCCTTGTCTTCTCATCAATCTTCATCTATCTGTTCCTCCCTGAGACAAAGGGGAAGTCAATCATGGAAATTAAAGGAGAATTTAATAAGCTAAATTTTGGAAGGAAACAAGCTGTGGGCACAGAAAATAATTTATCTAAGGAACACACCTTCTGCACCAAACTCTGACTGCTCAGATGGGAAGTTTTATATATTAAAAGGATAGGAAGCACGGTTGCATTCAGACTGAAATATAATCCTAAAATGGATTTTTAGCTTTACTGTCTCATTCTTATTTTCACAAAATTATACAGACTATGAAATTCCTCATGCTTAAGTCTTATTTTCCTCCAGATAGCCAAACATTTTCAAGGTTACTTAGGTCACTCAATTTGAACTCCAGTAAATCCTGCACCAGGGTTCACTAGCACCAGGCCCATGCTTAATCTGTTTCCCCTATTCCTGTGTGTCTTTCATATTGCAACAAAGGAAAGATTTTACAAGAAACAGGAAAATGAAACTCTAAAAATAAAAACCATTGGGGGGGGGGGGAATTAAGCAGGTGAAGTACCTGAAATTACTTTTAATTTATTTATTTAAGTTGACTAAATTTCAGATTGATTATGGCCCTGATTCAAAGCTCATGGAAGTCAATGGGATCAGAACCTATGCCTTTTCTTGAGAAAGAAAGCAAGATTAGATGTTTAGGAAACAATGAAGACCTTGTAAAATAGCTATTGATAAAGTGGAGGTAAAAGCATGCTAAAAAAGCATCATTGTAAATAGTTCAGCCAGACTGCATGACCCACATCAAGAGAATTAATTAGTGTACTTATCAAACAAATGACAATTATCATGGAAAAATTGGATACATTTACAGAAGACTAGGAAAAAAGTTGTACCAGTCTTCAAACGAGAAGAGAGAACATAACTATTACTATCTAGTAAGTCTAATTTCTATCTCTAGTAAAAGTAAGAATTTTAAAAGGAAAAAGTCATTTAAATGTCTAAGGATAATGGAATCATGAAAAACAGCATCTTGTCAAAAATCATTGCTTTTCTAATAGAATTATAAAGGTAGTGGATGAAGTGAATATACTAAATATTATATTTATATTTCAGTAAAGCATTTGATATAGTGTCTAATGAAATCTTAGACTTACTTCACATTGCTTTGGATTAGAATATTGTAATATGAACTGAATATCCTGAATTTAAAAAGTGTAAATATAAAATGGCAGCATACTCAACTGAAGTGAAATGTCTAATGAATTATCAGAGGGATAGGTAGTGGCGACCAATTTATTTAACATCTTCAAGAGGCAGTAGACTGCATATATACTAAATCTGCAAGTGATTGTACATTGGGAGTAGTTAAGAACTCAGTTCTTCAGCTCTTCACTTCGGAAGGTTAGAAATATTTGAAGGAAACAAAATGATATTCAGTCCAGAAAAAGCACTGCTCAGTGGGAGCAGTAAGCATGAAGGAAACCTAAGAATACCAGACATCACTGAGTTGTTAAGCATAACTTTGCACTAAGATATATGGCTACCTACCAAAGCATTATATTGATCAGCAAGGAAACGATTTTCCCTCTTTGGGTTGTGTTAATGCAACACCTGGAATATTTTGTTCAATTCTAAGCATCTTAATATCAAAATATTGACAAATTATAGGACCTCAGCAAAAAACATTAAGGGGCTAAATGGACTGACTTATGAGGAAAAATTTTAAAAGGCTAAATATGTATAGCTTGGCTAAAATGACTACTACAGAGCAAGTAGAGAGAATGTACAAATATTTGAATGGCCGGCTATAAACAACAAAGATCAAGATAAATTATTTAGGATGACAAGAAAGGATAAATGAGAGTTATGGATGAAATTAGGAAAGAAGATTCAGGCTGAATATGAGGGAAAGTTTCGTGATAGTGAAATCGATTGGACTGTAGAACAGTCTCTTCAGGAATGTGACGGAAACCTCATTGCTTCCATTACACTGCACAATGCTTTAGTATATACATCTTCGGGATCAGCCCTGTATTGGCGGCATGGAGATTAACTAAATAACCTACCAGACACAGAAAAGACCTTTTGTCTATGGAAAAGTGAAAATGGATATCAGAAAATGAAATACAAATCTCAAAAGTTTTTGTATTATCTAACGATCTGCTTTCTTAGTCAGCACACAAGGTTTCTGAGAATTATATCAGATGTTTCCTGAGAGGTGAAAGTTTGTTAGAGAATTGTTTGTATATAAAAAGTTTGTAAATGACATTTTATTAGACCAAGTAGAAAATTAGATAATTAGAAGCTGGCTGGAAGATTTGTCTTAATCTTTCCAAGCTACCAAAACTGCACACAGTAGAATTTATGACTCAGAACTAGTTGGTCAAACTGTCTTCCTTCAACAACTCATGAGAGAAGAAAAAACAAAATGGTCCTATCGATATAATAAATAACAATTTCCGTCAGCACTGGTTTATTGACAATATGGACTGAGCATTTCTCTTGGGTTTCTGTTTGGGTGACATCTTTTAACGTTTCTGAGACAAGGAGTCCAGTCCTGCAGCCCTTATTTACACAAGTAGTCCTTATTCATGTGAGATTTCCCCTTGACTTCAATGGCACTAATCATATGAGTAAGGACTACTCATGAATATGCGCTACAGGCTTAGCTCCCAAATATACAGCAATATATCGCCTCTGATTTTTTGGGAGATGACAGAATCCATTTTAACCTAAATCAATAAAAGCCAGCTGTAAATTGAATTAAGGCATTTAAACTGGTCCAACAGCAGTGTTTACACAGGGCTGTAAGCAAGCTCTTTCTTTCTTCCAGCAGTTAGGGAGTGGTGATTCTAATTTACTAGACACCTGCTAGCCAATTTATATTTTATTGATTTTTTTCTTCCCCCCCAAAATGAGGGAAGAACAGACCAAAAAAGGCAGAACAGAAAGATAAAGGAATGGAATGGAATGGAAGGGAAAGAAAAGGAGGGGAAGTAAGGAGGGGGGAAAAGAACAACCTCTTCATTTCCATCTGCTCACATTAATCTCTCTTAATGATCTCTGGTTATTATGTTTAAAATTTAGCCCTGGTCTTGTGATAGGTGAAAAGATCATAACTCGCATAGCTGCAGCTATATATAAAGCCATTGGTAGAGAGATTCTCATGTATGTTTACTTGAAATTTCTATGATCCTGGGTGTTGGGAATGTCCCACTCCCTAGTTCATGTGACTGACACTATCCTGATGTGGAATAGATCCTGGAACACCTCAGGCAACTCACTGCCGTCTCTGGCACAGGCTATAGTCCCACTCTCCACAGAGCAGGACACTCACCTGAAATGTAACCCAACTGAGAGACTCTCCAGCTATCTGATCCAGCCTCATTAGGATGACCCTTCATTCTGTTTTGGCTGGGACAGTTCCTTTTTTAAGCCCTGTCCCAGCCGTCCTGACTTTTTGGCAAAAGTGGGCAGGGGGGGAGGAGCAGCGATGCCAGCCCCACAGGGTGGACAGGCAGTGCTTGGACGGGCAGTGACACCAGCACTGCACAGGGTGGGGGTGGGGAGCGGTAGGGCTCGAGCTAGCCCCATGCAGTGTCCCATTTTCCCTTTGGGAAACATAGTCACCCTGAGCCTCATGGCATCCTGCAGCATCCCTGAGGATGAGTCAGTCTACTCTTTCCCATGCTCCCTACTCACAGGGCCCAGTTCCTGTGATGCTGCCTCAGGGGGCCTCATGCTATTCACAGCAAATCTGAACACACTATCTCCTCCAAATGGCCTCGCTCCTCAGGGATAACAAGGGAGGGTGATCCTCTGACTGTCCCCTCAACCACCCAACTGGGCCCCAAGTCCTCAGGTTTGATGAGGGAGAAGATCTTCCCAATGTCCCCACAGTCTCTTCTCTGATATTACGAGATGTGGGGGCCCTGCTCACCAGCCATAAGGCCTGAGCTAAAGTCCATTGATGTTAATGGGAATCTTTCCATTGACTTTGGGCCAGCCTCACATAACAAATGCTCGTTGTGTTATTTTCTCATATTTTATTCCATGTAAAGTGCTCCCAGAAGAACCCACAGTTATGCAAGGTTTCTACATTTGTTACTATATTTAACATTGCAAAACAGTCCCCATTATAACCCCCTATTCTCATATATTTGTACCTTTCTGAAACATTCACTTTTAAAATATTTTTCATGCTTGGCCTGTATCCAAAAGTGAATTGTTTAAACTTTAAACAAAATCTGGTTTTGGTTTGTTCTGAGAGAGTGAAAAATACACACTTTCCCCACTGTAATATATTTACAGTTCCTACTTGCATTAACATACAGAGTCCAGCAGATGGCTTAGGGAAGAGGCTGGCTAACTCTAACCCTCACAAGTGAGTCAGAGTGGGACGTGATGAAGGAACTGATGATTCTTAGGAGATTCTAATTAATTATTATGCATTTGTGAGGCTTTTTATAGAGGAGAGAGCAGCAGACCAGGTATACTGTGAGACAGCCCAGAGTGTAGTAGCTTCAGAGAAGATTTTAACCTAACGGCTAGTAAAAGGCTTCTCTTGTAATCAAAAGATGCCTAAATTCATTATTAATACAAATGTAAGGAAGGATGAAGTGCCAGATTGTTTGATAGAAGAGCTCACCCAGCAACTACCAAAAGCATTGGGCAAACCGGCACAGGTAAGCAGAAAAGGTTCAAACAATTACTATATCTAGGCACAATTTAGTATATACTGAGGTACTTCCATGTGTTCTTTTCTGGATTAAGACATCTATTGTTATTTCACTGAATTCCTGAAAAATGTAACAGTATTCAGAACCTTTTATTCACACACACATCCCAAACACCTTTCTATAATTTACCTAAAATAATTCAAGACCTGAACAACAGCCTGTGTATAACATTTAAGATGATTCATAAGGAAACAAAATAATTCACTTGATGTGGAAACCATAACTTAACTTCCTGATTTTGTGTTTAAATTCCCCTTTAATGTAGGTTTTTCTACAACTGACATATATACTGCATATGAAGTCCTGAGATCTAGGTTGCAGTCCCAGTTTTGCCACAGGCTTTCATGACATTTTGGCATGCAATACTCAACCAATATGTTGCACTGACATTGAATTTTGCGTTGAATTTGTTTTTAAAATCAAGAAAAATGGACTGACTTCAAATTAAAATAAATGGACACTAATGTGCAATTCAGATAAGTTAATGTACCACTGTTGAAGTCAATAGAGTTGTCCCAGCTAATACTAATGTGTCTTTATGTAAATCTTTCCACATACACAGGACTACAATTGAAATAAATGCAATGTTTGTTTTAATGGGCTAGATTCTCATCTTGGCTTGATAGGAATTATTCTGAGCCTAGTTTAAATCTAAAATACAGCCCATTGTGTGAAGTGCCTAATGCATACTCACTGCAATTTTCAGAATGTATCAAAGTACTTTATGTATGTGATTTTCCAGCAAGATATTCAAACACATCTCTATTATTTCTGAACCAAGAGGACCAAAATCAGTTGTGGTGTAAGTAAGTGCACATATGGAGCTGAACCTGCTGTACATCAGGGCTAGATTTAGGTCAAGATTTTCAGAGGCATTTTTTCATTTTTGAGGGTTAAGTCTATGACAACTCTAAAGTTTTTAAAAGAAACTATTTTTCAGTTGTTATCTTATGTTTCTTAGAACATGCAAATATCCTTTTCACATTCTTATAACTCAAACAGATTTGTTACTAACCAAAGAAACTTTAGTTTGGGATTAAGAACAAGCATGTAAATGTCAACCAAAAAAGTAGTATAAAACACTTGTTTGAATAGTGCCCTGCTTTGGAAGAGAGGTAAGACATTTGGTTCAGTATTGTGGAAAAAGGATGGGGAACTAAGAAATACGATCTAAATATAAACAGGTAATTAAGCATTTTAAGTGTTAGCTTTCGGATTGAAGCTCTTCCCTGAAAAGTGACATTGTGACAATGGTATAAATAGGGCTAATATTTTCTGTGTGACTACATGTAAGATTTGTTTAATTCAGTCATTTTTCCAACTAGTAGCCCAGCAAACTCAATTTGGACTTAGAATCAAGCTGAGCTCTCCTCTTCTCCAACACTTCATGCCACTAAGACACTGCAAGCCAAATGTTGCCCTCAGTTACACAAGTGCAACACTATTATCTTCATATTCTGACTTCGCATTACACACATGCAACCCCACTAAAAAGTAATGGATTTGCATAGATGTGTCAGTGAGGTAATAAACTGTGGCCTCTAGTATCTTTATTTCTGGTGATAATGTACGAGAAAGAAAGAATTCAGACTGAGTTTCAGGACTCAGATCTCTGGCTGAGTTTGCAAAGAAAAGACATTTTGTTTGCAGGCTGACAATTTTACATGCAATCAGAGTGAACCAATGAACATGTGACCACAGAATTAAGGCTGGTTGAAATTTTTCCATCAAAACTATTTTTAATGGAAAATTGGAGTTTCGACTAACTGAATTTGCCATGGAAAATTTCTGTTTTGTGCTGAAGATCTTGATTTTTCATCAGAAACTGAAATGTTTTAAGTTTTGACAAAAAGTCAGTTTTCCACGGGATCAGAGTGGGGATGGCATTTTCTGACCAGCTCTACATAGGAGGTCACGTCTAGAGATAAACCAATTTAATCTCTCATCCAGTTGTTTCCATAGCCCCATACTGAGATCACAAATGTTGTGTAAAAGCAGATGGAAGCAGAAACTGGATTGGGGGGAGAGGGGGGAATTGTTATTCAAACAAGTGAAATAAAAATGCAAAATTGCTTTTTGTATAAACAAGCTCCTTTTTCCAGAAGCAGCTCTTCTTTATATTGAATACTTAGAAAAAACAAACTATTTTCAATGTGGAAAAGGAAATGCCTGCTGAACAATCCAATACAGCCAGCCTCTGCCTCGGGTGTTTCAATGTGAAGCAGCAATGTTTAGGAGTCAAAGGTCGGGCTTGTAAAGGATTCTCTTGCATTTCCACAGAATTGGTTGGGTAAGGACTGATGGTTTAATTGCTGCTGTGTTTCACTTATAGGCACCCACTGATGGGGAAAAAAGAATAAAGGTGAAGTACATGCTTACAACATTTGATAGGAGGTTTTACAGTTACTAGAATCAGTGCTGTGTAACAGTTTTTACTACAGATGTTTGAATTCATGGTAAATAATATTTGCTGTGAAATTGGGGCAATTTCTCAATTATTCAGATATGTATCTTTATCTGACTTGCTCAAGTTTTTAATAATTGTTATCAGTATCAAATAACACAGTCCTCCAAGCTTCTGCTTTGCATAGATTCTTAGATTTCAAGGCCAGAAGGGACCCCTGTGATTATCTAGTCTGACCTCCCATACAACATAGGTGCTAGAACTTTCCCAAAATAATTCCTTTTGAACTAGAGCATAATCTTTTTTAAAATCAATATTGGATTTTTTTTTTTTTTAAACTGCCAGTGATGGAGAATCCACCACAACCCTTGAACTTATGCATATGCAGGAGTCTTGCATAAACACCACTTCTTTCAAAGCACCATCAAGCATTAGCCGAAACAAGGAGAGACTAGCATATACGTTCTGGCTGCCTCCAACCAAAGCTGACCTAAAAAAATCCGCTAGATAGTAAATACAAGTGCCTTAAGACAGTGAGAAGACAATCGTTTGAGTTTTAGTGAAGGTCACAGAGTGTAGTGAATCTCATTAAAAGCTTTCTGGGTCATATCCTAGTAGAAGTAGTAAGAATACCCAGTACTAAACTGCTTGCTCTCTGCTTGCCTCATTACCAAATCCATAGGGACTTTTTAGCCAACAAAGATCCATGACTACATTACTGACATCAAGGTACTAAAATACCACTTTTAAACAGCTATTGCTCCCAACAGACTTTGCAAGGATCTGCTTTCTTCACTAACACCAAAGAGCTGGTGGGAATTGCATCAGATGTTTACTGAAAGACTGTTAGAGAAGTTTATATGAAAAGCAAGGCACAAGTTGCCTGTTCATTAATTTTTTTAAATGGCTAAAAAACTGGTTTATGACATTCTCAACTTTTTCAGGTCAGAATAGACTGTATTCATCACAATTCACTGCTCAAAACTAGTTGGTGGCACTATTCTCCATATTAATACACAAGTGAAAGGTCTAAAATGTTCCCAAAATTTAATCTTTATTTAATAAATAATTTTCAAAGCACAAGCTACCTTCCAGTCTCTAAAGAAGCAGTAGCTTTCATGAATAATAATACACAGCTTGGTCAAGTACTGTGCCATACTGACACCTTTTCATTAGCAGAGGAGCAGTTTAGAAAACTGGGTTCCCTATTCCATTGCAGGAAGATATCTTCAAACAATAGAAGAAAGATGCCAGAACTTCCAAGGAAGGATTCCCTCAGAATGTCTATATAATTAGGGTTTGATAACACCATACCACCCATTGTAGTAGTGAGTTAGGCATGTTCTTGATTAGGACTTTGATAATAGTCATTGAAATTGAGCATTCTAACACTTAATTTGTAATTTGATTATTAGGTTACCAATAGTCACCAGGTGTAGGACCTTCTTCTGTGATAGACTGATTCATATCTATAGCTCATTTTCCACTCATCTCACCTTCCTGTCCAAGAATCAGTTCTTTTTTAAATCAATTAAACAAGCCAACCTCATGCCTAGATTCCACAGTACCTTTGGAAATATTTTAATATTAACTCCAGTCTGATACGCACAGTTGAGGCAATTCAGTGAGCCAAATTCATCCCTGGTGTAAATCCAAGAAAGTCAATTACATTACACTAGGAATTAATTTGTTCACTATATCCCAAACTACTTATATTTTCCTCCCAGACCTCATCCTTTTCACTTACCATTGAGAACACTTTTCTCTCCAGTTCCTGCAGTCATAATGTCAATATCATCTTCAAGTTCTCTTAGCTTTCTTCCACCTTCAGGCTTTTGGTAATTTCTTGGCTTTCCTTTCTGTATTATCACTAAAGTCAATCCTTTCCTCTCCATTCCTACTGCTTAAACCAAAGTACACAGCATGGTCACCCCTGTAATCTTTTTTCTGTAGATTCTCTTCCCCACCACTCTACTAAGAAGACTATTAAATAGAATGAGTGTTTGCATCCTCAAAACTTGCAGTCTGATTCCCAAGGAAAATCCTTTCAAGTCAATGTAGTGCCAGGACATGGTATTTACTTTGCTACTATGAATTGGCAGACTGACAGTAGAAAAACATGTGGTCAGTCAGCAAACTCTCTCTCAAGAGATATTCATAGGAGAAAAATAAATTAAATTACAAAACAGAACACCACCTACTCAGAGTTTCAAACATTCCTATGAGTCCTGTGCATGAAATTTGATCACCCACATGATATTTCCCAGTCTCCTAAGTAGCTACTCTTATAGCTCTTCTGTTGAGCTCCTGTGCAAGGGGATGGAGAAAGTCATCTGTTGTTAACTCTTTGCTCCCTGAGGACCAGCTATTTTTCCTGCATAGACATACTGGAGAAACAACCTAGATGTTTCTGGTACTACAAGCAGAAATAACAAGATTAACAAAGTTGGCATGTAATTGGCCATAATTAGGCTTTCAATTTTACACCATAAAGATAAGGGCATTGCCTCTTTCTTAATAGTTTTATTAGCTTGACTGCAGCATCAAAAAAGACATGGGTGAGAGGATGTACATTCTCACGTCAATTTCTCTATGTGCTACTTTTAAAAGAGAATGAGAGGGTATTTGAGTATATAAATAAAAGGAAATAAGGAATATAACAATATTTTCCTGAAACTTTTTAATATGTTTCATCACTCTTTTTAATAAACATCTTTATTTTATAAAAAATAAAGCTTTAGCTCTCTGTGGCTGTTAACTGAATGATTAAGGCTTTCAAAAGCCTTTCATAATAGCAATCTGATTCCCCACGTAATGGCAGAAACAAGAGCTGAGATGTAGGCAGGAGCATCACTTTCAAAGGCAAGGTGAGGTATTTTAATTTGATACAGAAATAGACAGGAAACGAAAGGGATTGCAGGCCAGGAGAAGTGACATGAGAGGTAAGAAGCTAGGCCTCAAATATATTTAGGCACTTAAATCCCATAGATTTTAATGCAGGTTAGGGACCAAAATATCTTTGTGGATCTGGGCCCTGGACACTTTAGAAAAAAAATCACACTAAATGCCCAACTGCAGCTTTTGGTACCTAAATGCCTTTAAAAATCTGGCCCTTAGTGACTTTTTGAGAGCAGTTCCAATGTGTGTATGTCAGATAACATTTTGAAGCTTCCCCCAGTAACAAAAGTCTTTAGAATGTGCATTTTAGTCTCAACTGATACACACTAATTATTATTATTTTTGGTAGTGGAGGGTGTAAATGAATTAACCCTATCATCCCACCTGCTTTACTTCATTGTCTGCCCCTGCTGGTATTTAACAGAGCAGGGGGTGGTGGGTGAAAGCTTGAGAAGGAAGTCTGCACCTCCTGTGTTTCAGAGTAAAAGTTTCGGAATAAAATGGAGGCCTTGACAGGGATTTCCATGTCTCTCTGGAGAAGTGGTTGGGGCAAGCTTGTTGATTAACTGCTGCTGAGTTCTAGTGATGCACTGCTAATGAACACAGGAAAGAAAAAGAATAAAAGCCAGGTGGATGCCTGGATCTGACAATCTGCATTAGAACCAGTAAAAATTATAGATTTTACATTAGATTTTTCTCCTTTTTATGCATTATGCACAAAAGCAGGATTACGCTATATTTTGTT
Organism: Emydura macquarii macquarii; assembly: GCF_026122565.2. Classification (NCBI taxonomy): domain Eukaryota; kingdom Metazoa; phylum Chordata; order Testudines; family Chelidae; genus Emydura; species Emydura macquarii. The sequence continues at coordinate 355,269 of NW_027131391.1, forward strand.
TAATAAGGATGCTGATCTAGAGTTCATGCTGTATCAGCTCATATTTAACCTCACCCGATAAGACTGCAACAGAAGCCAAGGAGGTGTAAAATCTCTCTAGAATGCAGGGCAAAATCAGCTGCAACTTAAACTTCACAGACAGACATTTCAAAATCCCCTTACTTTGACAGGCTATTACGTTGCCATGAGATGTTAAGAGTTTGAACCCCCTAGTTAAAACATCCTTTATATCAGCACCATAACACTTGAGTCCATTTTACAAATGTGTACTTAAGTGAGACATCCACAGCAACACTTCAGTGCTCACCGCTCAAGTTTCCACTTATGGAGCTACAGGTGGGATTTGCACATGTACTTAGTATCACTCTGGCACTGCTCCCATCAACTTTAATGGGAGCAAAGTTAGACCAACACACACCATCTTTTAAAATCCCTCCTGAAATTCATCCCGCTGTAGAGGGCAAACATGCCTCCGTACCACTTAAATAAGATTTAAGCCCTATTCTGAGGGTGTAAGTGGTGAACTAGCTTTGTGCTACCCCTCTGCAGAGAAATGACTGTCCTCTGACTAAAATGAAAGTGTGTGAATTTAAGTGCTAATGTAAGCACCCATTCGCCCTCCTCCCTAGGCACCCTGTTTGGCAATAGTTCTCCCATTGCATCACTCATATGCACAAAGAGGGGTAGCTGGTTGGGTGTGTAGCAGCTCAGCTACTTTTTATATTTAAGTAGTCAGTTAAAACTTATTTTTACCTTACAGCATCAGTATAGTGGGAGGTTTGTATCTGTGAGGGTGTAAATAACTGGCACTCTCACTCCTTCCCCACTTCTTATGAAGGAATCATTTTCATAAAAGGTCTAATGGACATTTGCTCCTTTGAGTTAAAATGGCAGCAGAGCCTACTGCCACCCATTTTCCTCACTTAGGAAACTAATCCTGATTCTTAGATTTAATCAAAATTCAACATGCCTAGCTGTGTATCCATTAGGGAGCATTGTGAGTGGAAGAAGAGATGCCCCTGTGGTGGAGAGGAAGAGCAGGGGAGCTATGATATCTGCTATAACTTAATACAGGCAAGGACAGATACTGCACAGTTGCAATGCAGCAATTACTGAAGTGCACCCCATACCATCATTTTAGTACTTTCTAAGAAAATAGTTCTACCATAGATGGAGTAATGAGAATAGCATCCCCCGGCACAAATGCTACATGTTGGAAGCATCCCTGGCTCTTGTTTCGAGCTGGCTTGTTGGGTGATGTGCCATAAAAAACTCCTAAAAATGGTGCTGCACAAGTGTGACCAAAAGCACCCCCTCTAGTCAGACTCTATCGTAATCTTTGTACAAAGTAAACCTTGAGGTATCATTTGAAAACTAATTCACTGGTCAATAATATCATGGTGAAATGGATGTAGCAATATTATATTTAAAGTTATGAAGTCCCCCTGTATGATGCTGTTAGCATATGTCCAAAACCAGACAGTCCTACCTAGGCAAAAATTGTTAAACAGGCCTCTCCTAACCAAAGAAACTTGTGTTTACCTCAAGTAAACAGGGACCTCAGGACAGCAGAGATGGCAGGAAACAAAACTACTTGAATTTCAGCAAACAAGTGGGGGTAGGAAGGAGTCTGGTGGTGAAGGAACCTCACATTCTCTCACCTACCTCACAGTTGGAATGAACTTTATTTGTGGGGATAGGGGGAGGTAAACCTTCAGAAGAATCTTTTATAGTCCATTGACTCCTTAAAATGGAAAGGGGTCGAGAACCCCTAGTTCTTTCACCTAAACGCTATTGGGCATCTGGGAGAGATCCTGACCAAGGAGAGCATCAGCCACCCTCTTAGTGGAAAACTGGAGGTGAGAAAAGTGATCTTAAACAAAGCCTTGAACCAAAACTTGCACAATTAGAGTTTAGACTTTTAGATGTGTTTTCACTTGTAGTCAGAGGTAACCATTTCTAACTTTCTCTCATACTAGAAATGATTTCAAGTGAATTATTGTTAAAACTTGTTTTATTTTTCATTCAAATCTAATGCTCTATTTAAACTGAATGGTTAAAGTAACCAACTGTTGGATCTTAAATACTTAAAAGGGCAGCAACTGTCAATATCCCTCTGATTGTTCCAGGACAGGACAGGATGTACCAAAACATGGTTTTGGGAAAATCCAGGACTGGGAGTGTATGCAGTCACCATACCACTTGTTAACCAAGGCTGGTGGAAGCCAGTGGAAATCTGGGGGATTGCAGGTAGACTCCAGGATCCAAAGCATTGGACCAGGATTGCCCAGTACATAGAGTGCATGCTTGTTGAGGATTGTGGGTGATCCAGGCAGAGAGCCACAGTGACAAAGGCACTGTGATACACTTAGGACTATAGGGGAAGAGGGGACAACTCACTGGTCTTGTATGCACCCCAGAATGTGACAAACTAGGGTGAAAAATGCATCTATAAGGGGAGAATTCCACAGCACAAAGGGCAAATAAGGGCTTTAACTACCATTGACAGTCAATGGGATTCAGGCACTCAAGTGTCATTTGTACCTTTGAAAATCTTCCCCACAATGACAAAGCAAATTTTTTCCTCTCACAGTATCTAGCACTGCAGATCTCTACTGATCAGCTGATGTCCTTCCATGGCTCCTCAGAGCCCTGTGCCATGTGCTTTCTCTACAGCATTGGCAAAATAGGAGGCCAGGAGAATAAGGATTACTCCAAGCTGTTGTGTGACCTGCTGGACAAACATCTGAAAATACCTGCAGAGAGGTGAGCCTATACCGCAACTTGCCTGATTTGGGGTTTCACTATTTGTTAAAACAACTAACCCCAAACTACATAGCTCTTTGCATTAAGACTTTTTTGAACAACCTATTTGAAGATGCTAAAGTATTTAAACTCTGTATTGCCAATAATCATTAAAAATAGGAAGGGAATAACCCCTTTAACACAAATGGTAAGAGGTTGTGTTTTTGATGCTGAACATCCCAAGTTCAGTCAGTATGTGACCATAGCAACTTATTAGATACAACCACCTCACTAGCTACTATAGAAAAAAAAAATTGATATGAGAACTGAAACTGAAAAAAAGTTGAAATCCTATCACTTTAAAGGCCATACTTTAATTTTTAGCATGTAACATAGTAAATCTTTTTTTTCTTAAAGATGCAAACAAGTACATAATAGAAATTTAAAATGTTCAAATTTGTTTTTTATATTTCTTTCATTTTCCAGCAAGAAACATTGTACTAATCAGCATCAGTTGCTAGTTTTTATTAATTTCACTTTCAGGTTCTCATGCACTAGCATTTCAATGCAGTATCTAGGATGCAAACAAACTGCAGAGAAACGTTTGTTTAAAAACCTGTTTCCATCAGAATTTTTACAGAAGAAAAGCAGTATTTGTTGCTCTTCTTGTATGTAGGCCCAAACTGGACATGACAATGTCACTTTATTTAAAGTAAATAATTGTAAAGTAAGTTGAAACAATATGTACAAATTGACAGGAAGATAAGGAGAAAATATTAAACTGTCAAGCATCCACAAAAAGCTTAAGGAGCATGTTGTTCACAAAGACAGTAAAATCTGGAGAATATTCAGGAACATGGGGACATTTTACACAGCAAATATTTGTTTCACTAAGTGAAATCCAGAAGGTTTGCAGAGCTTTGTTCTCAGCATCTCTTTCTTCTCTTTCAGAATCTACATCAGCTACTTTGATATCAGTGCTGCCAATGTAGGCTGGAACCGTACCACCTTTGCTTAAGGCACCCATTTAAGCTAACGGGTGCTTAGTGGACCAGCATTTTATTCTGTGATTTCTGCTTACCATGGTTCCAGTCATACTTTCTGCATTAAGTGTGCAAATTCAAGGATCAGTGGTTCCTTACTAGGATGCTTACCTGTTGCTGCTTTAACATTCTTCTGTACCACACCTGTAAAAGAGAAGTAAAGACTTAGGAAAAAATGCTGAATGTGAGCCTCACTATGCAGAGATGTGGGAAGATGGGCACACTTTCAGCTGATCTATATAAGGGGTACTTTTTAATTGTACATTAGACTTGCTCCAAGGAGGATCAGTTGACTTATTAAATGTGAGGGGCAACCCATCTACACAAAGTTTTCCAAAGCTGCTAATACTAGTGAGAAATTTTAGTTTCCATTGCATAGACAAAGCCATAGAAAGAGAGAGGAAGCACAGCACTTGACACCCGATTGGCTATATTTCTATTGCCATCTAAAATTTAGCCAATCTGCAAAAGGCTCTTGATACTCTAGGCAATTTTAGAAGTATAGTTTACAGTCAGACTTCAATGGTAGCTTTATCTGAGGAAAAAGAGTACCGGATGGGCCATAACACTCCATTTCTAAAAGTCATATTACTGAGTAGGTTTTAAACCTGGTCAGGTTAATTCAGTTTAAAGAACCTGACTGGCCCAATTTGGCCTAAAATGTAGCCTTTGGTTTTTTTAAGCCACAAACAAAGCCAACAGAAGTTGGTCAAGGTTTCTGCAACATTACGAGTCACCAGATGTTGCCATTGTAAACAGTCTTGCTAGGTTTGTTTAACAGACTGTGCAGCCAGTTAAAAATCTTTGAAAAAATACATCAGATGTGGTGCAGGGTTTTTTGGCAAGTGAATTTATCACCAATAGACTTATCTCCTGCCTGAAGTGGTCTAAAGATTCATATTCATAGATGTAGCAGCTGAAGACTGGGTTTATCCAAACAATCACAAAACACTGGGCTCCACCATGAAAGCTATGCCAATGCAATTAAAAAAAAAGTTGTTCCTCTTTAGCACCAGCTTCCAAACACTGCAGTATTTCAGAGTCTGAGGCACTACAAAACTGACTAGAAACAAAAATCATCCCAGCTAGTCTACTTTCCACGTCCAATAAGAAAAAAACCAGATCTAAACACCATAAAAGTTTTAAAAAAAACAAAAAAAAACAAAAAACAGTCATTTAAGTTATTTCAGGTCTTGATCTAAGGTATTAGTTATACAATGCATAAAAGGCACATGCCATCCATCTCCTTCTTTCCAACACAAACATCTCTCCAGCAGTGGGGATACCCTACCATAATTTCCCCAATTCAGTTATCAATAAGTTTAGCCAAGATTTTTACATATCAAAACAAGCCCTCCATCATGTCTGAGACTCTCAGATAGCAACAGAGAGTTCAACAAACAAAAATCTTCTTCTTCCAGGCTTCTTCCCTAGAAGGCAACCTCCATCTCAGGATCAGGCTAATCCCACATCAGGGGCATTATTTAAGAAATATTCTGGGAGAGGCAGTTTGTCTTTCTAATGACCACATCCAAAGTCTTCAGGCAGGGAGAAGTAAGAAATACAAGATATAAGGGACACAGAGACTTAGTAAAAGTCAAGGGGCATAGAAGAGTAACACTCTTCGCTCCCCTCCCCCCCAGCCCTCACTGCAAATAGCACTCTATTCCACACCTAGATGCTTTACATACTAGGCACTCTTAACATAGATTCTTTCCCTGAAGCTAGGGCCATCCTACCAATTGCAGCTCTTCTCCCCCCAGCAGGAAGGACAGAACCCCTCATAACTCAGGCCACAACTATCTAAGTAGTTCCTTGCCTCTAAAGACTTCTTTCTCTGTAGGGTAACCCTTCACCTACCCTCTGATAGCCTTTTATCAGCTCCAGGTGCTCATTAGAAAAATTAGCTTCCAACCATCCACCTAGGGCAGTTGACAGGTGGGCCAAGATTGGCTCTTTCTCCTTAAAGATGTCAGTCATAGGTAGACTGGGGTCTGACTGCCCCTAAAAGGGCCAGTTACCCTGTGACACTATATAAGGAAATGTACTTCCTAAAAATGCTTTTTTAATATGAGTGTTTCTTTAAACACAGTTTAATCAAGTCAGCCAATGCAGAGAAGTTAAAAATTAATTTAGAAATGGTGTTCTAGCCCAGGTAGAAATCTGGTCTAGAACATGCTTCTAAACTTAGTTTACACATGCTTTTGGCCTGTTCATGCTGGCCCGCCTAACCAAGTTTAAACAGAATAAGCTTGAATTGATTTTAAATAGTATAAAAATACTCTGAATAACATGCCTCCCAGCCCACATTAGATATGGCCTTACTACCCTTCTTAGACTCAGAGCTGCTCACTTAAATTAAAGGGTACGGTTGCACTACAAACCTTCCTTGTATCTGTATTAGCAAAAATGTCTCCAAAATTTATACTTACACCAAAAAACATAGCTGTAGGAAGGCAGTTAGCTGCTTAACAGAAAGTATGGTCATATCTGCTACAAGAGGCCAATATCAGATCCTAGGATTTGGAATGTGCAGAGATAGTGAATGGAAAAATCCCATTCTTTTCCCCTCCCCTTTTTACCAATTGAGCAATTTCCAATGACAATGAAGATTAGAATGGAAGTTAGGAGCCTAAATCCCTTTGAGGATCTGGGCCTAGCTGTCCTGCATTACATTTTCAAAAAAAAAAAAAAGAGTGAACTCTGCTTACCCCAGCCCTCAAATATCATTAGCGCTTTGAGCCTGATTAATTTTTGTTTGTATAAATTCTTCCAGCATCTTTATTTCTTCCACACATTCCTTCCTAAGGTGTTCATTCATATTATTTTAATTATAAAATATGTAGCCATGCTTAGGGAAGAACAAAAGGCCCCAGGTCACATTTTAAAATACATGCTGTTTATCCAAAATAGTGAACAAGATGAGTGAGGGTGTGTGTGTGTGTGTGTGTAAAATATAAATTTGCAAGGCTGGAGGAGGTTAAGGGCCTGATTCTCTGTTGCCCTCCATTTTGTGAGTTAAACCAGTGCCAACTGGGTGTAAAATGCTACTGTTCTGATTTAGCAGCATTTTACACTCTCTTTGCATTGACGTAAATGACTACACAAAGTGCAGGGCAATCTACGTGCATCACAGCACACAACCCAGCAGAGGGCTCATCACTCAAGCAGCCTTATGGCCTCTATATAAAGTAGCTCCACTTCATCCATGAGCCAGGATAAAACCACTTCTGCATAATACAATTCGAACAAGAAAACATGGCATGGAAGCCATAGCACTGAGAAATAATTGATCATTTGCTGATTAATAGTGAAAAGCAAAGGAGAAGAACTGAAGAATTAACTCATACCAGCAACACAGAAATAAACCATGATTTACATTATGTGACAGGAAAAAACAGATGAAGCCATAAGCAGAGATGCCATTTATTTTCAAATAAAAGATCGACTTCAGGGTAGGGGTTGTGTCTTTCCTGTGGCCTCATCTTGCAAACATGCCAGTGATTAACCTTACCACCATGAGTAGTCTCACTGAAATCAGTGGAACCATTCATATGCATAAGTGTTTGCAGGATCAAGGCCTATATCGTACAGTGTCCAGCATAATGGGGTATCAGTCTGTATGAGAGCTTTTGGGTGTTACCATAATATACATATTTAATAATAATAAAGTAAATGACTGAGCAAAGGAAGAAATGGGAAGAATTCTGTAGAGAATCTAGGGAGGAGGGGAAACTATAAACACACTAAGCTCAGTGGTTCTCAATCTTTCCAGACTACTGTACCCCTTTCAAGAGACTGATTTGTCTTGTGTACCCCAAGTTTCACCTCACTTAAAAACTACTTGCTTACAAAATCAGACCTAAAAATACAAAAATGTCACAGCACACTGTTACTGAAGGTTGCTTCCTTTCTCGTTTTGTCTATGAAATTTTAGTTTGTACTGACTTTACTAGTGCTTTATATGTAGCCTGTTGTAAAACTAGGCAAATATCTAGATGAGTTGATGTGCCCCCTGGAAATCCTCTGTGTACACCAGGGGTATGCATACCTGTGGTTGAGAACCACCGCTTTAACTGAAAGTTTAGTAGCCAAAATTATCCGCAGATAGCAGCCTCAGCTTCTGGGTGCTGCTGTTCCTTTAAGAATCCGGTCCAGCACAAATCACATGCGCGTTTCAGAGCAGGGCACACACAGTGGGGGTCTGCTCCAGGCTTTTTTCAGCTCCATTTTGCAGCAGCGGCGGCAGCAGCAGCTAGAGCAGCAGGCTGAGATTTACGATTTAGTAGAAAGGGAACGTTCTTTGCAAGGATTCAAGATGCCTATGTTTGTTGTTAACACCAACGTGAGCAAGGATGCAGTGCCAGAGAGCCTGACTGGAGAGCTCACCCAGCAACTAGCAAAGGCTACAGGCAAGCCTGCCCAGGTGAGTTCAGGAGACTAACCCTTCCCGCACCTCCAGAACGGCCATGTATATAACCTGCATGGAGAAAGAGCAAATTATATAATGTAAGGATGTTGTAGGTAGTGCCTGAAGCCTTGGTGCTGTTCTCCTAGATGCTTCCTTCCTAACCTAGACAAAACTGAAATGAGTCTCTTGTAATTATTCTCAGTGTAAAGGGAGACCTCTAATTTCTATTGTTGCAGACAGCCTGTAGTTCAGTCTGGTGTACTACTGGGTCCCCTCTTAGTAAGGTGAGGTGATGGGCAGGAAGGACTGAGCACATGGATGGAAGCGTATCTGCATGGCCCCAGGGGGGTTGATTTCTTCTCCTCTGCCAATGGAATAAGTGAATGTGCATCTGACTGATAGGCTTCGTTTTGTAGTGTCACTTCTGCCTTTTTCAACTTCTCCTTCCTGGCGAAGGCTGGCCAGGCTGTTGCTGTGCTATAGGTGCATGCATGGGTGGATTACTGCATGCTTATCTTCTAGAAAAGCAAATAAAATATCTCTGTTTACCATAGTTAGGTGTGTGTGTGGGAGGGAACTGTTGTATTAGAATGGGCAGGTCTTCATTGTAATGGATTGTGTAGATTAGGAATATTCGTCATTCAAACATCTTGTGTTTCTTACTAAACTGGCAAGCTCCTCTCACCAAGTATTATAAATATTAACAGTGCGATTAATCACGATTAATTTTTTAAATCAAGTTAACTCAAAACAAATTAATCACTTGAGTTAACTGCGATTAATTGACAGACTTATTGTAGATTTATGGAGCAAGCTGACTAGTCAATGCCCCGTGATGTGCACCTGCTTACAACTTGTTTAGAGGCTAACAATTATAGCCCTCATCAATGGCTAAACATCAACTGACTAGAAAGTGAGTTGTATTCAGGCATTCGCCTCAATGAGGATAACTACACTTTTGTAGCAGAGGTAGATGTCTTTACAGAATTATTTTAAAAGAAGGAAAAATATAAGATGAAGAGCTAAATCGTATGTTTGGCTAGGGTACTGTACTACTGCATTAAATGCTTTAGAAATGTGTATAATTAAACACCATTTGTGTTTGCAGTAGCTAACTCCAGAAAACAAGTCTGCTCTCTGGATTCCAAGTAGACACAAGGACAGAGAGGTATATTATCTGATCACTGGTTGTTAATTTCTTTCACAGTACATTGCAGTGCACATTGCAGCTGATCAGCTGATGTCCTTTGGGGGCTCCACAGATCCCTGTGCCCTTTGCAGTCTTCACAGCATTGGCAAGATAGGAGGGCAGCAGAACAAGAGCTATACCAAGCTGCTGTGTGACCTGCTCACTAAACAGCTGCACATACCTGCAGACAGGTGAGGCTGCACTACAGTGACATTCCTGTTATCAGCTTGTCTAAAATGATTACTTTTTTGGATTCTTTCTTATGTACTCTGGTTGTTTGTTTTTGTTTTGTTAAGCACTGAATGTTTTTTCAGGTGTCTTTATGCTAATTTCAGTACAATTGCAAATCCAGCTCTTGCATAAGACTCCTAATTGAACAAATCCTTCATCTTGCAAGCCTTTTACTAAAGAACTGTATCTGTTTTGTGTAGGGAGATACAATTGTTGTGAAATCTGAAAGCTGTGTGCTGGTGCCATGAATTGGCCTTTTCTGGATGAATGTGGTTTGGACTAATAAACTAAGTGTAATTACAAATGGTTGACTAGTACAGTATAATCTCCCTCTCGGGTTAGGGTGAAATATGATGATCAAATGTGTAATATTCAGTGTCTTTTCCCCCTCCTTCCGCCCCCTTGGCATAAAGGGAGATCTTTGGGCAAGTTGGACAGCTTTGTTGTTTATCAAGACAGCAAAGAAGGTTATAATAAAGAATAGCTGTTTGTTGCCAAATTCAAGTTATGAAGGTGGAAGTCCTGACTATTCTGGAAGTAACAGTGACTATGGAAAGGAGTCATTATGGCAGCAATGAAGTAATGCATACAGCTTTAGAATTTAGTGGATTAAAATTCCAGTAATTCAGCAGACGTGTAAAGTGCAATATTCCTTGATGACCAGTTACAACAAGAAGCAACACCTGTTACAGGTCTTGTCATCAGCCAGCAAGGGAGTAGAGCAGCTGTGCCCAGTGGCAAACAGGAAGAGGAAGCTGCTGCCTCTGTGTGAAGAAGGGCAGGGAGCTGCAGTCAGCCAGAAGAGCCCATCTGGTTTTGGCAAAAGGTTGCAGCACTCAAAGAGCTCAAACTCTTTGATCTCTCCTGCAGTTCCAGACATGTTACTGAAGTGATGTGTTTTAACTAAATAACTAAGAGCTTAGAAATGCAAGGAAGAAAAGGCAGTTTACTGGAGGGTGTGAGCCTTGGCAAACCCAACTCGCCAGTGCTTGGTGAAGCGATGGAGAGAAGTTGAGGGTGGTGCAGCTTCTGGGCTTAAACTGAAATTTACTGGTGTAACCTCACTAGCTTTTCTAATAATTAAAAATGGAAAATGTGAAACCACTTTCCTTGAGACTGGGAGTGATTTCCTTCCCCTTCACTTTCCCCCCCTCTCCTCCCCGCCCATTTCCTATACAAGTAATAATGGGTAGATGCTTAGTTTTCATGCCCTAACATTTATCATGATTAACATTTCTACCTTTTTTTTGTTTTTGTTTTAAGAGTCTACATCAACTACTATGACATGAATGCTGCTAATGTGGGCTGGAATGGTTCTACCTTCGCATAGGGCATTCCCATATGAGCAAAGAGGCTATTCCTGGACCTGCACCTATCCTGCCTGTTAGCAGACCATGGCACAAATTGCCCTTCCTTGCATTTTGTGCACTGACACGGATGATGGTTCCTTGCTAGTGTGTTCACATTACTGTTTTAAACATTCCTTTTTGTTTTCTATATGTAGAAAACAAGTAATAAAGATTTAGAAGGAAGTGGCCTGGTGTGAGCTCTTGCTTCAGGATTGCGGGTGGAGTTCGGTTGGCCTAACAAACAAGTGCTCTTCTGTTTCTTTGAGTGCAAGAAGATGAATTAAAATGACTTAGTTGGCCTCATCCCTGTTCCTATGACACTGGTTCAAAGTGCAAACTGATTCAGATTGATGGGTGCATGGCACCATAGTGGTGGTGATTAGAATGAGCACTTACATGTACAGTCCTATGATGCTTGGAAGAGTATTTACACAGGACTTGCTGTTGATTTTAATGGGACAGTAGGTTTCCCCCATCAGTTGCATCCTCAAATGTTGAATGAACAATCCTTTCTGTATTTGCTGCCCTTCAAAACTGAGAAAATAAAACGGCTGCCAGCTCCTTGCATTTTGGTGGAGGTTGCCTTGCCATCCTAAGAGTTTCAGGAGAAGGGAGTTCCTTTAAATCAAAGAACTTGTTCAATTAAGAAATCTGCCTTAAGTACCAAAGAGCATGAGGAAGGCTTGCCATGTGTCTAGGTAGGAGCCTCTAGGAATTTAATTTGAGATATGTGTAATGCAAAGGCTTCTTTTCATAGCTGCTTTTCAGACATCATAAGCAGAATAATTTACTAGTGATCAAAATGGAGGTAGCACCCTACTTTGTTCCTTTTTAATTCCATACAGCTATAGTGCCTGAACGTAAATCTGAACTGCGTTATAATCCAGTGTCCTCTCAGTGCCAGTTTTGTAGGGTGGGTGTTTAAATATCAGGGTCTAAATCTGTCTCACACCCATGTGACTATTAGCTGGGGAGGTGCATAAGAATGTTCCCTGGCTGTCAGGGGCACAATTCATGCAAAATTCTACTTGCCAGTTGGCTTGAGCTGGTGTATTTCACTCGCCCATCGGAAGAAGATACGAAGGATGAGCTCTTCTCAGAAGCGTGGCTGAGTAAAGCTGGCTGTGGGCAGGGTCACCTGGGCTGCTACCTCCTATCCTAAAGATGGCTGAGGATGCAGAATTCTCCTGGTTCTTATGTACAACACAGGGTGATTACCGTCTGTCCTATAAGCTGGGGTCTCTTCTCTCCAGCAGCCATTCTGCCCAGGCCTAGCAAAGAGCTGACTGCCAGCTGCCAGGGGGGAGAACTCAGGCTACTGCTTGCTGTCATCCCCAGCGAGCCGAGGCTGCCCAGCCTGTGCCCTAGGAGGCTGACAATGGAGGTGGGCAGGGGCCCTGCTGCCTGGCTGGGGCCTGAGAGACTGGCAGCGCCTGCAGGGAGGAGGGGGCTGTTTAGGGCACAGCTGGGGCCTGGCTCAGTCTTCCGTCAGGGCCCCGCAAAGCAATGCCAGGCCAGCCCAGCGCCTGAGGTAGATTAAACGGCTGGCCGAGGGCGGGGCTGGGCCTGGCCACGGGCCCAATGGCAACGGCGCCTTTTCGCGCCACCCAGCCAGGCCCTAGGGGGCGATGGCGGCCGCCTCACGCTCTCTAACCGCGCGAATTTCTATGGTCCCACCTCCCCTCGGCCGCAGACGTTGTCTTACCTATTGCGCCAGCTAACGTCATCTGAGAGCGCGAACAGCGGGGGAGGAGGTGAAAGGGGTGGTGACGTCATCAGAGAGCGCGAGCAGCAGCTAGGATGATTACGTCATCGGAGAGCGCCAGTAGCGGGGGAAAGGCGTGGTGACGTCATCGGAGTACGCGAGCAGCAGAGGGAGGAGTGGTCATCACGGTGGTGTGCAGGATCCGGAAGTGTGTCACACGGCGGCTACTATGGCGCTTTTCCTCATCAACAGGTCACCGGCAAAAAGGGCTCCCTCCCTGGAGTCGGGAGAGGAGCGGAGCCCGCGCGGAGGGGGGGAGGCAGTAGCGGCCTGGCGGGAGAGGCCCATGTGTGTTGGGGGAGGGGCGGCGCTGCTGGGGCTGTAGCGAAGGGCTCCCCCGAGCCGAGCTGACTTGACCCGCCCGGTCCTTGTAGGCGTCCGGCGGGCAGCAGCGAGTGGTGAGCGGCGGGCCGGGGAACGCAGCGTTACTCTTCTGTAACTCGTCCACATGACGTGAACTCGTATTTCATTCTGTGTGCGGGAGGTCCACTGCATTGCCCAGCCAGACACTAGAATCAGGAGCTAGACCCCCTCCCCTTCCCCCACGAAATTGTCTTAAAAATCCTGGCTTGTTTTAAATAATGAGTTCTGTTAACTTGCTCTCAGGTTTTTGAGCCTCTAGGCTGCGCCTGGGTCATGTTTTCAAGCTTTTCTCTGCAACCATAAGAGTTAGACTTTGTTTTAAATGCCTGTATTATCTTGGTTACAGTTACTTGCAACAGTTCAAAATGAAGTATTCTTTTCTTACTGGCTGTAAAGATATAGACTGGGGCACTGTGCTTTATTACAGTATCCAGTTGACTCTGAAATTTGTCTTTTGTTGCCTGTTCTCTGTCAGTAAATATGTGAAAAGGTTGGTTACAGACTTGTTTTAGTGCTCGCTGTGGTATATTTAAAGTGTTTTCTTTATGAAACATTCAGATACCTTGGTGGTGAGGAGGATACTACAGAAGACCGATCACAGGCACTGTTAGAACGGCTACGTGAACAAGCTAGAGCCAGGCAACTGAAAAAGCAGCAGCAGGTGCTTTTGCCTTCTGATGAATTAAAACAAGAGAAAACAGAAAACGAACTCCATCAAAAGCTCAAAAACAGAGACTCTGGATTTGATTCTGAGAATGAAAAACAGAGAGAAACAAAAAACAGGAAGAGAGGACACAGTGGTGAGGGTTCCTGTGGAGAAGGGCAAAAGAAGCTGAAGAATAACCACCATGTGCTCAGTGATTCTGTGACGCCTTCAGCAGGGGCAGATTCTGGCCCACCTGGTGAAGCAACCAATGGCTACATTCCAGCTAAGAAGAAAAAGAAAGAAAATGAAAAAAAATCAAGTCAGTCTCAAGAGAGAGTTGAAGCAGGTGAAGGCAAAACTGAAAGTATAGGATTTAATTTCCATATGGAGGACAGTCCTGTTATAGAGACACAGCACAGTGCTGTGGGTTCTTGCTGGGTCTTATAGGAGAAACTTGTTGCAAGATCTGTTAAAAATCAATGTCAAATTATATTGTATTTTAGAAGTGCAAAATTCTGAACTTCTGGGTCTGGTTTACAACTGGGATATGAAAACTGGTGTGTGAGTGTAGGGGGGTGTGCACATACGGTCAGAACAGATTAACTGCCTTTTTGCTGCTGTTAAAACAATGGTGAACTTTCCATACTTAGGATTGGAAAGAGGGATGAGAATGTAGGTGGATTTTTAGGTCCTGGAAACCCTAATCAATAAAAATACTTCCCATTTTTTTTCTCTGTCCCACTGTCTGATTTTTAGCATTTATTCCTTCCACTAAAATTTCAGATATTAAAGACAATAGACAACAGGAAAATAAAAGAAATTTCAGGAGACACCAAGCTGTGAGGAGGAAGGAGAGTGACATTCCAACAGAAGTGGAAACAGTTGGAACTGAAATTGGGGAGAAAGACAATAGTGAAGAAGTTAAAAGGAATCAAAGCCCAAAGGAGAGAGTACAGATACCTACTTTGAATGAAAAAGCAACACCACCACCTTCTAGTTTGATGGTTTTTGGAGGGTATGACAAAAGAGCAGTACAGAAGGTAACCAAATGGCCAGGGATTTTATTCTGTTTGTGTGGTCTGGGTGGGAGAAAGCATATTCTAACATGCTTATATATAGTATTGTCAAGTTTGATGGTAGAAGTCATTTCATTAATACATGGCTTACTAACCTTTCTAAATGGAGGATTTCCTGTTTCCTATAAAGGATAAAGTACATTTTTAACAAGAGTCTTATGCAAAAAATAAAACTGTTGTTCAATATACAGTCTTCTTGATAAAATATTGAAATAATACTGAATGTAATTGACAGCCCTTTCATTTCAATTTGCTTTTCAAGAGTTTTACAATTTCTCATTTTTACTGGTGTGGTCAATGTCTAATGCCCCAATCCTGAAATCTCTTTATGCAGATACTAAACTTTTAATTGTACAGGTGCAGAGATGCACAATTTTGGTATTGGGGTATATCTTCAAGCTTGTACCTTGCTGCTTTGTGTGTTACTTTGGGACAATATGTTAACATTTTTTACAGAAATGTTCATATTCTCTCAAGTCGGAGTGCATAAATTACCATTACAATAATAATTTAAAAAATACTGAATACTAATTTAGTTAATGATTGTGTCTTAGTTTAGTTACTCTAACTTTTTTTCCTGGATCAAAGGAACTTCAACTTCAGACCACCTGCTGAGAATCTCTATTTCAAGATACATTCACTTCTTGTTTCCAGGTTCAGCCCATCCTACCACAGTGGCTTGCTCAACCCAAGTTAGTCCATAAACGCATAAAAGATCACCTAGTTCCAATCCAGGATGTCCCAGGAATCCATCCCAAACTGCTGAAGAAGCTGCAAGTGAATGGAATAGAGTCTTTTTTCCCAGGTACCTTAATATTTGTTTGGTCTCTTTTTTTTAATCAGCTAACTTCTCCATTGTTCAAACAGCTTATGTCGTGTGTGTGTTAGTGTTATAAAGAACTTATTAGAAAGTCAGAACTCTGGGGAATGTTGGAGATGAGTGATTTTGGGTGGAAACAAATTCCAAAATTTCCCCAAAACTGACACAAATATGATATTTAAACCAGTGTGGTGTGGATTTGTTAACTTTAAATTAATTTAAATCAATATGTAAAGTGGTTACATAGGGACCAGTCATCTTCACTACCAGAGCTGGATGAAGAGAAGAATTGGGTACCTATATGTGTCAGACTGATCAGTTTTAGGAAACCTTGCTGTTCCGTACTTGGACGTCAGATGGAGCTGAGGTATTACTGTGTGTATGTAGAGGTCATGACATAGAGTAGGGACAAACCTCTGTAAATCTCCACTGAAGGTCTTGTTGGTAACAGGTATATTTCACATTATTGATTTGATTAAGGCATAGGGACTAAAACAAATGTACAATTATTACAATGGGTTAATGCATTCACTTTTAAAGACTTAACTAATTGCATTGGTGATCTGGATTTATCAGGTCTTAATCTGCATCAGAAGTCCATCAAAGAATTGTAGATTTAGCTCAGACCTTTTCCTATTTTAAATTATTTCACTATTTAATATTTTGTTGTGCTAGGACACAGCAGAGTGTAATGAGTTGCTGGTAGGCTATCCTCAGTTACTCTCCTTATATCAATCACAGACTCTTATACTTTGAGGGCCAGAACCTCCTGGCTTCAGTTTATAGTATTCACCAGCAGGGAATGAGTATTAGTAGTAAACTATTGAACTTGCCATATAAATAGCTTTCCTTGATCAAAATATGCAGTATTAAACTAACACATGACATACTGTACTGCTCAGCTTCCTGTTATCAGGATACAGTTTCTGTGAGGGAGAGGCTCTTCGATGATTTGTTAATGGATAATTAGTTCAAAGTTAGCTAGTAAGCCAGAGCCCTCCACAGGATGGGGAAGAGAGGAGAGAAGTCACAGGTTGCAGTCAAAGCTTTTGCCCTGGCTAATTTGCTCTTGCTTAATTTGTAACTTTCCTATCTAGGATCCAGTACTATAGAGAGCTGGGCACCATCAACTCCCACTGAAGTTGATATAAGTTGAGAACATTTAGCCCCTTGCAGGAGTAGCTGAGATGAGAGCCAGAACCACAGTCCAAAGTTGCCCTCTCAGTCTTGAAAGAACTGACTGTGTGTTGTCTCCCAGTGAAAGGAACGTTTTAAAAAAAATAATAAACAATTAAATACTTAAGTGATTATTTTTGTTAAACTCCTGCCAAGATCATTCTGTTTGCAATTTCATCACCTTGATATATACACAAACAAGAAAAAATAATGTCGTGAGCTACAAGGTGGTGCTAAATTAGGATTTAAAGACAGCTGAATTACTTGTATAGGAAACCCTCATAATCACTGCCTACATCTAGTCAGGGCTCACTTTCAGAAACAATACATTTATCTGCTCTTTGGTTGATAGCCAGTTTAAAAAGACCCCAACAAAAGGATGTGAAACAGCTTCTCCAAAATGAATTGAGGTACCCCCTGAATAATGAAGAGCTCTTTTGAACCTTAGATCTCCACTATTCGCACCAGAAAACTAACTTTCATAGTAGGGAGAATACAAGACTTTCCAAAACATAGAAAGAAATTACATTCATTGAACAGTTTTTAATAGTATTTTATGGATGGACTTTTTGGCCCAGTTAGTTACTGCCTTCTGCTGATCCTCATTTTCCTTTTGTTCAGTTCAGGGAGAGGTGATTCCTGCCATTTTGGAGAGTGCATCCAGTGGCTTTTTGGTAGGGAGGGGAGGATACCAGCCCAGCGATATCTGTGTCTCGGCCCCTACAGGCAGTGGTAAAACACTGTCTTTCATCATCCCTGTGATACAGGTGAGTTCAACCAAGGTGTATAGTTGTTACAGAGAGGGCCTCAATTTCCTTTGTTTCTCAGCAGTGCTGTAAACTGGAAGCCTCTTGAGGTAGGTCAAAAAGTCAGGGAGACACACCAACAGAAGCACTGAGGTTTAGATGTTCAAAGTTGCCTAGATACAGCTTCCATTATCTTCAGTGTCCCATCCAGCTTTCGTGGCCAGGGGACATAATGTGAGGGATTGGGGAAGATGAAGGGAAATAAATGAATTAGTAAATGTTGGGAGATTATTAGGATGCTGCCCAGTTCCCCAGACTGGGCACAGCGACCCCACAAGCTTTCAAGTGCTCATATAGCCTTTGTTTTGGCAGGCCCTGTTAGAACGAGTGGTTTGCAAGGTGCGAGCCTTGGTAGTTTTGCCCACCAAAGAACTGGCACAGCAGGTAAGTGATTTTTTCCCTCCCTTTCTATGAGCTGAATTTAAGTCAAGTGAAAGGCTGGTGCTTTAAACCCACTGCATGAACACATTGAAGACTAACTGTGTGGGTTTGATGCTGGTTAAGATAACAGAAAGCATCATCATTAAGCAACTGTCAAAGTAGCTAACAAATCCTATCTCCTCTGCAGGTGAGTAAAGTTTTCAACATCTACACTGATGGGACAGGTCTGAAGGTTGTTTTGATTACTGGGCAGAAATCTTTCGCAAAGGAGCAGGAGACTCTAGTCCAGAGAACGTAGGTTAAATATTCTTTTGGATAATGTTTTACAGCTCAAATGTCTCAACCCCTTATCTCAGTTAATGGAGAGGTCAAAGTGTAGGCTATTGCATCACATGTTAAGTTGCATCACATTAGTTTTTCTGAACATTAGGTTCATATACTGGATATTGTTTAATCCATGCTTGCCAAAATGTACCTTCAGGAATCAAATTGGTCATGGAATCGGAGGGGTGGATATGTCCCTCCTCACTGGGATCCTTGGCACTTAGTGCTTTATGCTCGTCTGGTTTTATAAGATCTCTCTCTTTTCAGTAGCTGATTCGGTTTTTAACCTCTGCCCCAGGGAACTGTTTTGTTCTCCAGTGGCTGCTTTGTAGGTTTGTTTGTTCGTCCTGGGTTTCAGTTCTGTTCTCTTATCTTTGCAGTTAGGTTCTCCAACATTAGACAACTACTTCTAAGAGAACCTGGGATTGCAGCAATGGTGATTAGCCTGTAACCAACAATATAACTCTGGCTAATAAAGGGTTACATGCCAGATAATTTCCAATTTAGCAGTGAAGCATTCTCCAAATCTGTCTGAAATAAGCTAGTTCTCCATCTCAGCTCTTCAGAGTAAAGCAGGGCCTCCATCATATACATACACATTCTTAATGTAAATGGTATACCTGACTTTTTATTCCTCAATTACATGAAGTGAGAAGGGAAGTAAAGCAAACCCAGGTACTTGTTGGTCACAGGAACCTGTTACTCTGACTTCACTATATTGTGCACTGCAGGAAGCAGCTTGGTGACAGGACATTTGTCTTTTCAGAGTGATGGGTTACTGCAGTCTGGCTGACATCATTGTGGCCACACCTGGACGACTTGTGGATCATATTGACCAGACCCCAGGGTTCAGCCTGAGACAACTTCGCTTTCTGGTAAGTTAAAACAATCAGATCTACTGAGCTGACTATCACAAGGCTCTTTGTGTCTATAATTCCTACTCTACATTTTTTGTACTCCTAGTGCATATACACATCTGTGTATAGGATCTGCCAGGCTGTTTGGATTATTGGTCCAGATAGTTCTGGTATCTGCTTCCAGAAAGGACATTTTACATAAATAAAACTTACAAAAATAAAACATGGTTTTGATTGTTGAAGTAAGACGCTAAGATTTCACAGTAAATTATCTAATTTATAATAACTTGCCAGCATATCAGAATGTGCACTGAGACCACATTTATTTGGTGCCTTATTTATTCAGGGTGTTGGAGATCTGGTTTCTCTTGTATTTAAAACCATGTGGTGTTTATTAGCCAATGGATTTAAGTGCAACCAAATCTATTTATTATTTGGGACTTAAGGTCATCCTCAGATTTGGCCACTGAATACCATAAAACAAGATTGTATCTTTTTCTAAAAGATGTGATCTAGGAATTATTTTGGAGAAGTTCTTTGTTATACAGGAGGTCAGACTGGATTATCACAATGGTCCCTTCTGGCCTTGGAATCTATGAATCAGGTGTTTAGATGCTTATCCAAGGACCCAAATGTAGGATTCAGCTCTCGTATTAAAACTGTGCTAATTTTTTTAAAAAAGAAAGCTAAACAATTTGGCTGATCAGAAATTTATGCATATGTACAAGTATGTGTGTGCACGCACACTCGCTCCTTTCTATCGTTTATCCCAAGCAAAAATGTCTTCTGCCTGTTATAAAGAGTGGGGTTTAATATATCTAGGAGGAAAGCTACAACACCAAAAAAAAGCCTAATACCAAGGGCTGTTTCTGTCTGAGAGCAGATTATAGATGAAGCTGACCGTATGATAGATGACATGCACCAGAACTGGCTTCATCAAGTGGTAAAAGCCGTGTTCCGTGCTGAAGAGGACTCGGGCCATAATGTGCTTTTCCAGAGGACAGAACCGGGACCCGTAACGGCAGCCAGGTAATTTGCAAAATGCAGTCTGCTGAATCAGTACTACAGGTGAAAACACCAGGTTACCTCTTTATTCAGTGCTGGTGTTTTACTGTCCACTCCATTTAGATGCTGATTATTGGGTACACTCCAACACTCACTCGGTGAGAAAACATACTGCTAATCAAATCTGCAATTTTTCTGTGCCTTGAAAATGCAGATGGCAAACAGCTGATGCTAAGAAATGACCCATGCTTTTTAAAGTAAACTCTACCAACTTCATCTACTGATCCTTTCTCCAACTAGTTAGGGTGGCATTAAAAGAAAGGAAAAATACTGCAAAACTTAGAGGACCAATGGCTATGTTTTTATAATGGACTGAGTTGCACCAGAGCAATCGCAGTTCCCCTATATGGAGATTAGCAGAATGTTTGTTGGAACACCCCTGAGCTATTCATCTGTAGTTGCTGTTTTTATATAGCATCATAGATGTGCATGGCCTTCACAGAATAAATACAGGCAGGTTACCTGTCCAGAAGAGTGTCTTAAGACAGAACAACAGGAGGAGAAAACTGAAGGAGGGGTAGGGGTAGGACCAAGGTGAGAACATGAAGATTGGTCATTTGAGAGGCTGATGCATGCACTGTGAGAAGGGGGGGGGGGTGTTAGTTTTTAAGTTAATAGTAATTGCTTTGAACTAATTAGAGCATTAGCAGGATAAGCAAGCTTAAAGAGGGGTAGGAGAAGGGTGTTGCAAAGTGACTTGTAGAAAGTGAATGGGGCCAGGAAGAGTTAATAGCTTCCATCTAACATCTGAAAAACTTGGGGAGGAGTAAAACATGACATTCCTCCCATCTGCCCTAAATCTCAATGCCTGCACGCTATCTGTCTCAGCACCTGCTGTCCCCAGATACCACTACAGAAGCTGCTGTTCTCAGCCACACTGACTCGGAACCCAGAGAAGCTGCAGCAGCTGGGCTTGTACCAACCTCGCCTCTTCACATCTGTCTACTCTGAGAAACAAGCTGGGACTGACACAGAACAGGATGCTGAAAAGAAATACACTCTCCCTGAGGGGCTTTCGGTAAGAGGATGATTTATCCTCTTGCAGCCATGGGAAGGTATTTCGTGGGGCACCTTTTCAAGAGGGAAGGAGTTTGAATAGATTTATATCTGAAGAACATGTCAGACTCAAAGCAGCCTGATTTGCTTCTGGAAACATGGTTACATTTTCCCTTAATTTTATCCCATGAACCAAAACCGTTTCTGCCCCAGGCAGTGTTGCATTGCTGAGGATCAGGAGGAGAAATGGTTAAGGGAGCAGATATGTTCTGCTTATATAGCTCTACATATGCATACCTACTGATGGATCTCCACCTGTCCGTTATCTCAGAACAGCACTTTTTTACACAGATACTCCTTTATAAGGGGATGAGAAGCACCACCAGCAAGCATTATGGGGTGTGATACTAAGATAAGAGAAATATATAGCATTTACATCACACTTTCCAGATGTAGACCACAAAGTATTTAGCAAAGGCAAGTATACATCATCTTCTTTTAGAGATTGGGAAACTGAGGTGCAGTGTTTTTTTGCCTGAGGTTGCACAGTGCATCAGTGTCAGAAACAAGACTAGAACACAGGTCTCCTGCTTCAGTTCTGTGTTGAACCTACCACACCATGGTATCTTCCCTGCATGACTTGTCCCGAAGGAGATGGCATTGTGGGATTGGTTGTCTATAGTAGTGAATGAGTTTGGTGAAATGCTACACAAAGTAAGAAGCTCAGACAAATAGGTTTGGGAGAAGAGTCCAAGTGAGAAGCAGTGTTTTTAAAATTTACTGTTTCTTCTCTGTCCCCTGCAGCAATATTATGTACCCTGTAACCTGAATTCCAAGCCTTTGTTCCTCTTGTATTTCATGCTGAGAATGAAATTCACCCGGGTGCTCTGTTTTACCAACTCCAAGCAGACTTCCCACAGGTGAGTTCATTGATGGGACATTTACCATGTGAATCCATATGAATATTGGGTTAATTCATGACTGTTTTACTTCCCCACCCACTCCCAAATAGATTGTTCTTACTGATTCGAGCCTTTGGTGGATTGAATGTAGCTGAGTTCTCTTCCTGGTTGACTCCAAGTGAGAGACAGAGGACCCTGAAGGAATTTGAACAGGGGAAGATACAACTGTGAGTGTCTGATGAGTGTGGTGTTTTTGGTTTTTTCAGTACTGACCCAGGCTATTTACAGTGTAGAGAGTGTAGAGGAAACATGTATGTAATAGAACAAACTCATCTGCAAAATTGAGTTTACAAAATCCAACTTGTGAAGTGAGTGGGAGAGACTGACTCACATTTTCTGAATTGTGTCGTTTGAAGTACTTGTGTGTGCAAATGGTCTCAGACTCTAACAGCTAATTTGCACAGCATTTGTCATGTTATGATGTGCAATGGCAGTAAATGCACAAAGCACATATGTAATTCTGAAAATCTGAGCCTTCTTGCAGATCAGGTTTTTATTGGCACATAATAGAAAGTGAAGGCTGCTATTCTACAGGGACTATAATGAATAGAAATAGTGTAATGTAACAGTAAGAGCTCGCTAGACTGGCTATCTAGATATTTGTTCCCAGTTCGATCATTGATTTGCTGTGACCTGGGGTAAATTACTTGTGCTTCAGTTTCTTTAATACTAATAGGGACATTGAGTAGTTACTGCTTGACAAGTGTCCTTAAGAACCTTTGATGAAAGGAGTAAACGTGTTAAAATAAGTTTTTCATACAAACCACTCTTTTCAGTGTCTGTTCGGATTTCCTGTTTTGAATGCTCTGAGCATGAACAATTGGGTATATTTTTCAATATGGTTTGTGGGCATTTAGCTCCCAATTACTATTTATAGGCATTACCTGGCTAAAAATTCCACACATAGTGTTGCTAATATCCTCTGTGTCTAGCAAACCTTGAAACACCAATTGTGTCATCATTTATATCAATAGAAAAGAAGCCTCCAGAAGTGCTTAGCATATCACTGGAGTGGATTTTCTCCATAGGAGGCTAATACGACTACTACAGCTAATACATCTGTGGTGTTATTCCTGGTGCTATCTTATGCTTCAAAGACCCAGCCCTCTGTATTGTCTGGCTTGTTTGATTAGAGAGATTAGTATCATATTGTGATACTCCATATCCAGGTACCAGAATTTGCAGTGTCATTGGGCAATTGTTTTATGCAATGCAACAGATCTGGAAACGAACATTACTGCTTTGTTTTTTCTTTGAAACATATAAAACAGGTTAATCACTACAGATGCCACTGCTCGAGGGATTGACATTAAAGGAGTGAAGTGTGTGATAAACTATGATGCCCCTCAGTTCATCAGGTCTTACATTCACCGGTGAGTGGATGAGAAATACAAAGAAGAGAAGTGAATTTGGATTGTAACCTCTCTTTTGGATATGGCTTTTTAGACATTTAAGCATTCTTTATATATACAAAAGTATGTAGTGTGAAAAGTTATTTTAATTCCATTGTAATAGAGCTGTTAATTTTGATTGAACAACTGCTTTCATATTGAACTTAGCCTTCAGAGTCATTGTAGTGACACCAGGCCAGTCTAAGTAGGGCTACTTCATACTATACCAGGCTTAATTGATAGGAAATGTGGGCATTGGCTTGGACAGTCCCAAACAGTGGTGGCCTGATTTTCAGAGTGCTGAGAGCCCAACTTCAGTTGAAATCAATGAGAGTTGTAAGGTTACAGCATTTCTGAAGATCAAGTCCTGAAATGTTAATCTTTTGTGTTTTATGTACAGGCCTACTTATACCAGTGTTACTTATAGAAATAATCTGAATAGCCTTCTTCAGGTTTTGAGAACTCCAGAATAAGATTTGTTGGGGAAAGATGGGAAGGAATGTGCTGCAGGGGAGGAGGGAAAAGCTGGACAGTTAAACTGAGGTTGAAGTTGGCCTCCTTTATCTGATTTCAGAGTTGGAAGAACAGCTCGAGCTGGAAAGGTGGGGTTAGCATTCACCATGCTCCTGAAAGTGCAGGTAGGTGACAGTCATGGCAGTAAGTCTGAAGTGAAGCACATCTGAGTGGTGAGGAGCATGGGATTAATTTAATTTCCCTCCCTCCATCCATTCACAGCTCACCTGCAGTCTAGTTCTGAGTATGGATACTTTCCCTTCAGTGGTATCTGTACAGCACACTCAGACACTTTTCATAGAGACGACTTATTTACTCTCTTCATTGGTTGTGGAGATGTCCTGGCATGACTGTATCGAGTATGAATTTTTATATACGCATTTAGCATAGCATATAGGGATGTGGCCATACCGCAAACACCCACCCACCCCCTTCACATACTGATGAAAGCAATATGCTTACCCAGGGCTGAAAATGAACCCTTGTTTTTCTGCCATTTTAGGAACTTGGCTGCATTCCTGGCCGTGTGTGTGACCTCTTCAGGAATTTGGGGAGACTGCAAACCCAATTTTTAAGCATAAAAGATAGGTTTCCTCAGAATTGGAAGAATTAGATTATAGTTGGTTGTGAATTTTATTCGCTCGTAATTTCCCAGTTAGATGGAGCCTCCCAAACTCACTCACTTCCCAGTCTCATGGTCTAACAATCATGAAAAGGTGAAGGGGCAACACCAACTTTCCTGAGTCATCTCCTCCCCTTAATTTTCTGTATTTGTGGTGCAGGAGCGGAAGTTTTTGCAGATGCTGAGGGATGCTGGCACCCCAGATCTGGAGAAACAGCTGGTGAAGAGCGAGTACTTAAAGCCATTGTTGCAGCAATATGAGGAAGCACTGTCCAAGCTCCAGAAAACTGTCAAGGTAACCACAGCAGTGAAGAGCTGCAGTATCATATTCAGCTGCACAAAAAGCTCACAGTAACCCACTGCAGACTTGAACATCAATTAGCGTTCAGAATCGTCTTTTAATCCTGGAGATCTTTTGAGATGGTACGTCACCTGAGAACAGAACCAGAATCCTACTGTCCACTATAACAAAATGTTCATATGTAGGGTGGAGCCAGTAGAAAACAAAGGTTGCAAGTTCAGTAGGCACTACTCATTTTACTGCTTTTTTGTAGATCTATTGATTTCCTCTGTGGGCTGGGAGGAGGAAGACAGAGTAACTATATGCAGAAGCTGAACCTTCTGCCAGATCAGAATTTGAGACACATCATTCACCCAACTTGCAAATTGCATGGCTATGTTTTGAATATCCAAGGAAAAGGGGTTCTATTTGCTGACCCTGCATGAGACTGGAGTGCTTTCATATGTAAACAGAACATCAGTGTCCTTACCAGCTAAGCATAAGAGCAGTCACACATGGTAACTGAGGTTAGTCCTGCTTTGAGCAGGGGGTTGGACTAGATGACCCCCTGAGGTCCCTTCCAACTCTAATATTCTATGTGGGAGGAAGCTCCTGCTCTAGTGCTTTTTGGAGAGTCCTAAAACTAGAGTCAAGAGTTTAGTGTCCTGTCCCTGCAAAATTGATGGTTTAGAAGTCCAGCTTCTTGACAGTTAGCAGTGTCAGGGATGTGGAGGAGAAAGGAAAGAAGATTTGTCAAATTCTGCTGCATTGCTGCCTGCTTGATACAGTTTGTGCACAGCTGTGTGACCCTGTGACGTAGGCTCTGAGTATCTGCACTCATCTTCTTTGTCTTAACAGGATGAACGAGCACAGAAACGAGCATGAAAAAGCCCAGGAGAGAAGGATGGCGTATGTTTTCCAAAGCACTGAAATCAAGATAGGACTGATCGTGTTTTTGCTATTGATGGCAAGTGTGTGGTAACAAAGTGTAGTCCTGAGCTGATGGATTAGCTGCCCAATCTCCTAGCCAAGAGGCTAAATTGTCACCCTGCCAACAGACATTGTGGACCCCAAGGAGTGTCTACAGCCCATTTCCATTCTGCGGGAACTGGCAACACAGCTCAGTTCTCCGCTTGAACAAATATTTTTTTAAAGGAAACTCTCTCTCTCCTGTCCTATTTGGTGTATTTAAAACTGCCAGTAGTAAATAGAACAGCCTTTCTTCTTAGCGTGTGCATCTGATGGAGCTTCCAGTTATCAGACTTGATGGGGCCAGGCCCTCTTGGCTTTGCCTGCGGATCAGTTCATCAACAGAGACAATTGCTCCTTCTCCCTTGCTGCAGACACACCACCTGTATCTGCAAAATGCATCAAAAGCAGAATAGCAGAATGCTACTGATTCAAGAACTGTTCCAGGCTGGGGGTGGAGAAAAAGGACAACTTTAAATTTTTAAATAAAGAATAACTTCAAAAAATGTTTTTTGTTTTCTTGTAAAGCATGGTTCTGGGTAGAGGGTAGGTAAAGGAGTTTTTATAGTGAACTAATTATCATGGATCCCTCCTACCAACCTTTATTCCTTTTTTATCAAGTCAGACCCATGTCCAGAGTTCCTGCTGGAAACACTAACTGTGTCTGTGATCCAATGTACCCACTTGAAAATGCCAACGTCAGGGCAGGCTGCAAAAAGGAGAGCAGATTCTCCCAAAACTGGTGGCTAACACTGAAGTTAGATTCACCAACCAATCGCAAACAGTGCTCCTGATTCCCCACACTGATTATCAAGAAGCCCAAACAGAAATCATACAAAAAGAAATCCTGTATGTGGAGCCAGCTCAACTCTGCACTATAATTGTGAGCATGACAAACACATCGTGGCTTATCATCGATTATTTTCAAAATAGAGCAAGAAGCCGAAGCAGAGACAATCAATAGACTTCTGCTACGAAGGCTAGTGACTGGGAAATGTGCAGGACATAGTGGAGGGGTTTGCCATGATGGGGTTCCCAAACTGCGGTGGGGCCATTGACGGGATGCACATCCCCATCTTAGTGCCTGCCCACCTAGCGACCGAGTACATAATCCGCAAGGGGTACTTTTCCATGGTCCTGCAGGGGCTTGTGGATCACGGGCTGTTTCACCGACATCTGTGTGGGGTGGTATGGGAAGGTGCATGATGCCTAGTGAGGAGACTCCTCCATCTGCTCTTTAAATGCCCAAAGGCACATTCTACAACCATTCTGCAACTGCTTGACCTCTTATTAAAACACTCCTTGTCGCTGTCAAGGTGACCGGTGCACGGCTTCATTAGTCAAGGGAGCAAGGGGTAAGCAGGATCCCCCAGGATCACTATGGGCATTTCCACACCCCCAATCTGAATTTTTTGGTCAGGGAAAAAAGTTCCCGTCTGCATCTTAGAGAACAGCCCTGAGTTACAAAATACATGAGCATCATGCACCTCCGAGACCTGGGGGTGGGGGAAAGGGAGGGTGGCAAAGCCCTGGGTTGAGGAGCATTATGGAGGGGTTGCAGCGGGACTCTGTCCTGCCTCTGCTCCTCCTGAAGCTCCACAAGCCGCTGGAGCATGTCTGCCTGGTTCTGCATGATTAGCAGCATTTCCTGCGTGGTGCTGCGATCATGCTACATTTTTCAGCGACCCTGGCCATGTCCATGTTCTGTGACATGGTCAGCCTCCACGTTCTGCGGCTGCTGAGGTGTTCATGAGCTCTGCAAATATGTTGTGTCTGCTTTTTTATTTTTTTTTTTTTATTTTTCTTTTTCTCCTCCCCTCCCCCCCCGTAATCTGAGACAGTCTGTTCACAGCATTTCTTAAGGGTCCCTCCAGTGCCTAGGTGTCTACAGAATGAAAGAAAAGTAACAGTTAGCAGAGTGAAAAAAATGAAACAAATGTAACAATTTAGATAATGATCCCTGGAAAAAAATGTAGCAAATGATTCCAGTGAAACAATGTACACAATGTTTCTAAAATGTAGCAAATGGTTTCCTTGATACAATGTATAAATGATTCACTCTCTCTGCTTGTATTTTAAACCCTTACAGGGAGGAACTGACGACGGCATGGTGGGTGGGAGGGGGAAGGAGGCTGTGCTTAAAACACATGAAACCATGATGCTGGCTACCTTGATTGCAGAGAAGAATCCTACCATGGAGGGAGGAACAAGGCAGCCCTCCCCTGAAAAGTTTTTCTAGGGGTAACAGATTACATACATTAAATTTTCCATGAGAT
Organism: Emydura macquarii macquarii; assembly: GCF_026122565.2. Lineage (NCBI taxonomy): Eukaryota > Metazoa > Chordata > Testudines > Chelidae > Emydura > Emydura macquarii. The sequence continues at coordinate 383,525 of NW_027131391.1, forward strand.
ATCGACGGATGATAAACCTAGCATTTCTCATCACATAAAAAAACTGATCCCTGAGTAACCCCCCAGTACAGTCAATGAAACACCTGAGATCCCCTTTGTGACTCCCCACCCAATGTACAAGGACAGAAATGCTAATAAGAAAGAAAACTCACTAGCTGTGCCTTCCCCAGGATCATTTGTGCTGTCCTGTGGGTTGCTGGACTGCTTGGGGGTCAGGAATAAGTCCTGACTTTCAGGGAGAACAGACACCCCGCTCTCCTGCACCCTGCTCTCCTCCGCTTCCTCTTTCTTCTCCTCCTCGTCCACGGAGTCCTCATCATTGATCATGGACTGTGACCTTCCAGAGGTATTGATGCTGCACGGAGGCATTGTGGTGGGATCCCCACAGAGAATTACATGCACCTCATCATAGAACCTGCATTTTTTGGGCAAGAAGCCAGAGCGGCTGTTAGCTTCCCTGGCTTTCTGATGCGACTGGCACATCTCCTTGATCTTCATGCAGCACTCCTGAGCATCCCTCTGGTGTCCCTTCTCCAGCATGCCCTGGGATATCTTCCCATAAATGTCCAGATTCCTTTTGCTGGCTCTGAGCTAAGCCAGAACAGACTCCTCACCCCACAGCCTGATGAGGTCTAAGACCTCTGGTCAATTCCATGCTGGAGCATGTTTGGGCTTTGCAGTAGCCATGTGGAGAATAATGATAAAGCTCTCTCCATGTTGGCAGCACAGGAAATGAAAATTCAAATCTTCCTGGGGTTTATGGGGAGGGGACATTTCCTGCTAGCGTGACCACTGAGCATCACGGTGCGACTGTCCAGAGTGGTCAAAATGGGGCATTGTGGGATACATTCCGGAGGTCAATTAATTAGATTTAAGTTCCCTTGCATCTACACTATTACTAAATCGATTTAACAAATTCAAGTTAGGCGCTATGCTACTTGCGGAGGTGATCTTATTAAGTCGATTTTACTGGCACCTTAATTCGAATTAAGAGTGGTGCCAGTGTAGATTCGCGTGTAATTAAGTTGATTGAAGTGACTTTAAGTCGACCTAAGTTGCCAGTGTAGAACAGGCCTCAGTCTCCTTCAGAGTCCACTCTGATTTGCAAATGGGACTTAGAGCTGCTTTAGAGACTGCTGCTCATGGTCCCTGCTGTGAACTGCTGATGGGCTGAGCTCCCACAGGACTCAGCACTCATGCTAGCTTTACTGCACTTCCACCCTTTTGTTTACTGAGTCGATTTAATTTATTCCTCATAAATAAAAGGGCAAGATGAGTAGCCCTGCCTTTCATTCAGCCAAGTCAAGCTTTATCTACTTTTCCCCTCCCCCATCCCTGAACTTTCCCATGACTGGGGAATTAGGACTGGGATGTTTTCTTCCTGAATGAGCCCTGCAGTCTCCCCTGATTGGTCTAAAGTAACTAGCAGCACTGGCTGAGTTGCTTACTAAGGGCTCTTAGCAGAGGTATGCAGAAAGTATTCTAAGTCCTGCCTCTGGGCTACTTGCTGCAGGCTGAGTGGCTGTGAGGGGCTCTTCTTCTCCGGGCTGTAGGGCTTCTCTCTCACAGAATCCCAGCTGCCAGAATGGTGGTAGAGCTTTTTCTGGATCTCCTCTCCCAGCCCTGCCGTGCCCTCTTTATATTTGCCAAGAAAAACAACATCCCATTTGAGTTCAAGCATGTGGACCTGCTAAAAGGTGAGTGAAGAGCCCCTGTGCTTGGCCACCCCAATCCCTGTACCTGTGGGGACGGACTCTGTGTTGTCTCTTTGCTCTGTAAGGGAGGCAATAAGCGCTTCAGGGAGAATGTTAGCTCTTAGGAGAACTAATCTGTGTTGGGCTCTGCAGATTATCAGCATGTTACACTCCTCAGGTGTAACTGATTCCCACACACTTCACTTGCTCTAAACCCTACTCTGTCCCCCCTCACAGGGGTTTTTGCCTTATTGTTCATAGTTGATCTCTAGTTGAGAGGGGAAATGTTATTTAGGAAACTAGACACTCTAAAGAAATGTAGCCCCAGCTCTTTAAACTCCTTTTTCTGCTGTTGTACTTTCACTTCGGAGCACTTTTATAACAGTTACCTGGGGTGGAGTTTTGGCTATTTTTAACTGTCAGGCTTGCATTTTGGCATGTGTGAGGTTATAGCCAGTCTCTGATTTTTAAGCCTGTTACCAGTTGATGAGCATAACAAAGAGAAGGAATGGGGCCAGGGGCATGCTCTCCCATCGCACACTGGCACAGGCTACTAGCAGTGGGCATGCTGTATCCAAGCTCCACTAAATATATTCCTCCTGTTTGATGACATGACTAGACCAGAGAACTGAGCAGAAATGCTTTCTGAAAAGTCCTGCCTCGGCTTATCTCTATCTTCCTGTAATTCAGACTTGCTGATCAGGGTCTAAACCTTGGAGCTCACATGTCATCTTTAACTAAGGTTGCCAATTTTGGTTGGACACATTCCTGGAGGTTTCATCATGACCATCTTTAATTAAAGACTAATCTTTAACTCCTGGAGACTCCAGACCAATCCTGGAGGGTTGGCAACACTATCCTTAAGATAAAAAATGTTTGTTTGTTTGTTTTTCTCCCTATTATGTCCCTAAAGCAGATTCTCGTATAGGCCCTAAAACTGAGGAACTAGAAGGATTAGGAAAACAGAGTCTACATGTTGTTTAAACTCTGTGGTAATGAGTACTCTATAAATATTCTGACCTACATCAATATCTGCTGGGGCCACCTGGCCCACTTTGCTCTCCAGAGTCATTGCCTTGCTTGCTCCACCCCAACCTGTGGGTTCCTCTCATTGCACTCGAGAGAAAGTTTGTTCCACAAAACAACATTTATGGCCTTTACTCCCTTTTTGGAAGGGTCAGTTATCTGACTGTGCTAAAGCCAGCTGTGTCACATGTTCCCTTCCCTCTAACTTATTTCTTTATTTTGTTGTTGTTGTTGAGGGGATGTTTATGCCTTCTGCTCAAATGTACTCCTGTTCTTGTAGGATGGAAATGTTGCTTTTTTTTTTTTTTTTTTTTTTTAAACTTGTCTTTTCTGGAAAACTCTGTAGCCTTGCTGTTGTTGTGAAAATTACCCATTACTGACAAAGGGAAGGGTTGGCAGGCAGATGACCTGGTCCTGCTGCAGGGTTTAACAATCACTTCCAAAATAGTGCTGAACATGATTAGTCCTCAGTTCAACGACAAGCACAGGCATGTGGCTCACCAGGTCAGGTGTGCATGTTGCCAACATCTGTTGTCAGAAATGGGGAAATCTTTTGTAGAATAGATGTAAGGTTCATGGTGACTGCAGAGCTAGTGGGGTATGACATGACGAGAGTGAAAGCTTAGTGACTGGGAGAAAAAAACCTTCCTTTCTCAATTAAAATGCTTTAAACTTGGTTGATATCTACCTCTTGTTAATTCTTATCTAACGTCAATTACTGACATTCTGGATAAATTACTCTTTTTTGTCAAAAGACTTTATTCCTGGGCCCTTCAGTTCAAGTTCATAACAAACATCATCTGAGCCTTCCAGAAGGTCATCCAGCCTTGAAGTTCATTATATTTTACAAATTTTAAAAAACCCAAGGAGATAATTTTAAAAATAATGAAGGGAGGGAAAAACTTTTGTGGGCTCTCATCCACCATAAAGAACAAAAGGCACAACCCTTTTAAAAAGCATCCTTTGCAGGTTTACCTTTTAAAAGCCTTAAAACTTTGAAAAGGGAGGAAGGATTTTAGACTTTTCACCATGCCTTGTGTTTTCTCTCCTTTTCCCTACTCCTTAATGTATTAATTTGCACGTATTGCTCCATTCATCCCCACTGAATATTCCATCTACAAAGAGATCATTTTATCCATCACTGAAATGCACCCACATCTCGGGTAACAGGGATCAATTGTTTAACAAATAAATAGCAACACTGTATAGCAAGACAGGAAGTGAAGAGTATTGTACCCAACTGAAACTTCAGGAGGAATTTAGCCAGACATAATGTAACTATCTTGTTGGAATTTAACTCCAGTATCCTGATTGATGTACCTACTATGGCAAAAGCTGCCATGTGACTTCCAAAGACCACAAAAGGTCAGCATTTCTGATTGAGACTTTTTTTTTTTTTTTTTAAAGATGGCAGCCTCTCACCCCCATCTGACTGTGCAGAAAGTACTGCCTATTGCACTACCAGTACCACGTCCTGCAACACCCTGGATTTTCTTTGCAAATATTGTGTTATCTGGTGAGCACTAGCATGCTAGCAACACGAGGTGATGTAACCACAGGCTGGCCACCACATACAACCAATCTGTTTACACAACATGATGACTATCACGATGACTATCTCTTGCAGAGAGAGCAGCGATTTCTCTCTCCATTAGACTGCATGAACCTGAATGTTGGCACTGCTACGGAGAGCTCTCCATTACTCCCTGTTTGAGTGACAGCATGAGCCCAGCCTGCTTCTGACTCTGATCTTTCATAGCTTACTCATCTTCTAGGCCTCACACACTTAGACACAACTGCCACTTTGAGGCACCTAAAGCCAAAATTTAGGCACCAATGAGATCATCAAAACCCCTGCTCAGCTGCCACCTCACTCTGGAGGTATCTCAGATTCTTCAGTGGGCATTCTCAGCACACCTACGTACATACAAAATGCTCACTGTAGATCAAATCCCTTCCTAGCTGGAGGTAGGGACTGGGAGTTCTCCTCAGAGTCTGCATCTAATCCAAGTACTCCCAGCATCCTCTCAGGCTGTGGAGGTTCCCTTCCATACCCTGCTACTTTGGAGCACAAGATGCTTTCTGTGATGGTGGGGGATGCACTGATAGTCTGAAGCAACAAAACAGCATGTAGGGGCTGACATAAACACCCCAATAGGGGATTTACGACTCATTTAGTTGCTCATGTTTGACAACCTGCCTCCCAGGCAGTAGCTATGTTGTCACACTGATGCTGGTAGCTGTGGAGTGGCCCCAGCTGGCTCTGAAGAGGCTCAGCCATTTCTTTACCAAGGAAGTCTGTCTGCTGTCCTGAAGTCAAAGCTGTGCCTGCTAATTGTCTTTGGTACCAAAGGCAATAATTCATCAATAGAAGTGTGAAATAGGGACACATAATGGAAGCCCTCCTGGGGTTTTACTGTGCCTATGAACGACCCATTTTGCCTGAGTTCAGGCAGCCCCATCTGGGCTCTTGCTGAGATATGACACACACAGAAGAATCTGTCAAAGTAATGTGGCCTTAATGTGTCTATGCTGACCTCTCAGCAGCTGCTGTGTGCTGTGTCTCAGGCCCCGTGCTGGTTCCTGCCCTATATTCCGCAGAGATTTTACACCTCTCTTGCTCCTGCTGCAGCCCTATTGATAAGGTGAACATGAGTGTACACAGCAGGGTGAGTCCCTTGCCATCCATCTTACTGCAGAAAATGTAGCTTAAGCCTGACCAGAATAAAACAATGAAAAGGAAACTGTGTGTAATTACTAACATGCAAGCTACTTCCCCTTCTCCCCTCCCCCCCTGCCCTCGCTGCCAATATGGCATAAATATCAGATTTAGGCTTCATATCCTAGGGTGACCTTGAGCCTGGAGTCACAGATATGTTAAAATGCCTGAGATTCACTTGGGTTGCTGTTGCAACACACTTCAGCTCGCCTCTTGCTCTAGGTCCCTCTAACAGTAACAGCAGGAAGGAGAAATGCCGTTTCTTGAGCAGACACTGCAGTTACTCTCTTTTCCTGGTACTCACTGATATAACCCAGTGCAGCCTGGCAGCAGTTAATCTACCAGTTTTCATCTCACTGCTTCACTGAAAGGTTAAGTGAATCCCCTTTAGGCCTATGGCAGACCCGACTGTTTCACAGCACAGGTACTCTCCCCCAGAATCTCAGGCTTGCTTCCATTCCTTCACTGGGGGAGCCTGAGCTGGCAATAAAGCCTACTAATAATGAGTTTTGCTACATAGTCTCTCCTCCCTATGACTTGCTCGTGCTTGACATTCATCTTTCTAGAGACTTTGGTATTGGGAGATGAATAAGATTATTCAAGGTACTGTGGGGAAGGAAGCATTGTCAGTTTACAAGAATATTTAACTTATTTAAAAAAAAATGTAGGTTTGGGCCTCATTTCCTTTATGCTACTAGCTACCATGAGCCACTAAAATAGGGGGAGGGGGGGAGGGTTAGCCAGTGAACTTATTGAAAAAGATGGAAAAACCGACTCAGTTGCCATTGGACTGACTGAAAGAGACTACAACAAAATCACAAGTTCCAAATGTTCCCTGCTGTCTTTACCAAAGCCTACATGTTGCCTATGAATACAGCAGAGGAGCACTACTACATTTGTTCCTCCTACAAGGATTCTAAGGTGTATTGTATCTCTCACTGCACAAACCTCCTGGATTCCGATGGAAATGCTTATAAGTTAAATACATTTGGTTACATTTAGGTCCTAAATGGTACCAGCATGGACAATTCATGCATTCATGGTACAAAATCAGGGTTGTTATAGCCTTTTATGCAGATAGACCATAGCCCTCTATGCTGCCTCTTGTAGACAGACCTGGGCTGGATGTGGAATAAGCAGGTGAAGGGAAGAGTGTACTAAAATCTGCAGTCCAGATCAGTGCTCTTGCTTCAAGCCCTAGTCTCAAACCCTGATAGAGTTGCAGAGCATGGGAGGAGCCATGAAGAGGGTGTCAAGTTCAGCCCAAGGTCTGAATTTAGAACACTGGAAACAAGTGGATGGTCTTCTTCACTAGATGAGTCACCATTGTTAGGTGATACCTTTAAATAAGACCTCAGAGCTCTTTCGTGAAGTGGCAATTGCCTGTTAGCCCATTGAAACGGATGCCGCTTAATATGTAAAAACCAAACTCTGCTAAAAAGCACATTAAATACATCTTTTTATAACTTGTATAAAAATACAAACTAGTCTGCTATTAAGCATTGGTGCTGCATGCATAATAAATCCCACTCATGGAACTAAACACAGGCCCAATTCATCTGTGTGATATGAGCTAAACCACCAATTGCAAAGCAGAGTTCAGTAACCATTGGAAGCTTCATTCTAAAGCCCAAGGATGGTTGGCACTTCACAGATGTGCTGCATTGGAAGTGAATTTCCAAAGGTCTTGAGTCTCACTAGAGACTGATTGGAACAAATCCTCTGGAGCATTCTTACTTCTCTAACATTGTGGGTTTCAGGGAAACAGATGCAAAGGGTGAGGACTGGACAGAACAGGAATCGTCACCCAAAGGCTTGGGTGACCTGAGTGAGGTCTAGGCCTGAAATCCTCCAGGCAGCACTACAATACAGGAGTAAGCAAAGAGATAAATATGGAAAAACCTTGACCACCTTTTTTTTGGAAGGTAGCCAAATAAGGCTGTGTTCCAAATTAAACCACTTCACTGTGTAAAGATGGCAAGCCTCATTTATGACTATTCAAATATCAGAAAACATTCCCAGAAGGCTCTGCATTATCTGGGGAGCAGCTGCCAGAATGTTAGTACAAAAGGTTTGAGAGTTGCATCATTTAGCTCTCTGAGGTTCACTGCTGCGAGTTTGTTAGAGGAGCTTGAAAACAAAGGGCCCAATCCTGCAAACACTCAATCATTGACTGAAGTTGGTGAGTCTAGCCATGTAGGCAAGGCAGGGTTTGCAGTATTGGGCCCAAAGGATATGAAGAGCACTCAGACTTCAGGTATACTAAATATTTTTTCTCTTCAGACCATAAAGATCATCTCTTTCCTTCTTTCTTGTATTGAAGGTTTGAAGAATTGTCTTGAGAATGCAAACCCACGCCAATGTCTGTTCCTACCTCAGACCTGGCAGCATGTCTTTCTCTCGGCTCCCCACCCCACCCCACCCAAGATGCTGCAAGCTATTCCTGCAGTAAACTAATGGTGTCCGTTCCCTTTGATAATCCAAAGCAACAGATGTCTGAGTACAAACTATAATGAATATAACCTACAGAAAATACCCTGAATGCTAACAGCTGCTTAGAGGGGGTTGGTAAAACTGTCACAGAACTCAGTTACAAAATGTCGAAATCCTGCCTCATTCTAACAGGGACTCAAAAGATGACTGCATCTGAATGGAGCTGAATGGAGAAGGAAAGAGATGGAGCTGTGCTCCTGTCAGGCCTATGTAACTGTAACTTTATCATGGTTACCTTTGTCCTGCTTCCTTCTTATGGTTAAACCCATTTGTTATTTCTCATCGTAAAAGTAGACTGCAAGTTCTCTGGGGCTCTCGCTCTGCCTATGTAAAGTGCCTTGCACAGGCATCCTGATGGGGTTTTGGGGCACTACTGCAGCAGATGTGTGCTATTAAAACAAGGTCTATGGAGCAGACTTATGCTGACAAGATTATCAGCATAAATTGAGCCTTACAAGCCTTCTACCAAATGTCAGAGCATGGAACACGTGGGCAATGAACAGGAGAGAGGCAGACTGCTGAGCTGATGGACAGGGAACATGGCATCAGGTGTAAAATCTAGATCTGTTATAAAGCTCTGTTGCCCACTTGTTCTCCTAGGAAAATAAACAGACTTTTCCTTATGTGAGCAAAATTGGGAAGTCATGGTCAAATATTCCCATGGACTCTGATGAGCCTCACCAATGGGTGAAGAATCTAATTTGATCTTGGTGCTAACCTTAAACTCTGTTAGGTTGTTTCCTTCTGGTCACTGAATATTCTTTGCATGGCACCATCACCCCCTTCTTAATCTCCTTGTCAATCTTTTTAGGGCAGCACACAAGTGAAGAGTTTGGCAAGGTGAATGTGCTAAAGAAAGTGCCAGCATTAAAGGATGGAGCGTTCACCTTAGCAGAGAGGTAAGATCAAACAAATACAATCCTCTGATGTGCTGTCTAACATCACACTACTTGGCATCTGCCTGCTGTCATGCTCTGTCCGCTGCTCAGAGTCCTACCTAACTGCTTGCTCATCTTTTCTCTCTCCACGCCTTGTCTTATCTGTTTTTATACACTGTTGTTTTTGTCTTTTCTGCATTCATGCCCCTTCGTTTTGCTCCCTATTTATCAGCCCCACTCTTCTATGGTTCTTCCAGTCCTATATCTCCCCTTTCCTTCTGTCCCTGCCTTGCTACAATTGGGATTCCACCTTGAAGCCCTGGAGATGAAGATAAACATTGGCCCAGCCCTGGTCATCAGCCACCTGCATCAGGTGATGTTGCTGCTGAACTGCCTGTTGGCTCAATGTTTTCAAAGCTCCATAGATCTGGTGAGTCTGTGACGTGCTGACTCCATGTGCAGGAAGGGCTGACTTGAGGACATCTTACAGGTCTGGTAACGTGAAGCTTTCCTATTATGGGGTCTGGGTATATGGTCCACTGTAGATGGCATAAATCTAATGGTTCAAGTTGCAACTGGAAATATAGGAGGTAGTGAGGTGAGATGACTGACCCCTTTTAAAAAATAAAACATTTTTTCCCCTAGCTGGATAAAAAAGTATCACAGTGCAATTATGTTTAAAACAAAAACAAAAAACCTTAAGTATATGGGAGGGAGAAGAGGAAATCTTCCTCTCACTTTTCTGGGGGATGGTGGGAGAAGCAAAAGTGAGAGTGGATTTATTTTTTCCACTTTCTCCCCACCCCCACATCCCCCACTGGAAAGGGGCTGGAATTGGGACCCAGAAACTCCAAACATTTTTTTCAAAAAAAACCTCATTCATTTAATTCATCTTGAAAAGCAAAACTTTAAAAAAAAATCCTAAAAATGTTCATTTTCTCACTATTTCTTTTGTGAAAAATACACATAATTTCAAGCAGTGCTAGGAAGCAAATTTTGCTATCTGAAAGCTATAATGTTTTGCATTTCTAGTGGGTTGGGGAAGTGGGGAGAGAAGTCTGAGTTGTAACCCTTTGGCTGGTTATTAGGGACTGTGGGGAGATCCTTGGGTCTGTCAGTATTGACTCCCTAACATAACTATTGGTAGTAAGAGTATTTGTGTGGTGCGGGGAGGAGGGAGACGGGAAGAACAATCACTTCCATCTCCTCTTAATTTCCCTGTCCATTGTTCCCTGTTTCTATCTGAGCAGCATTGCGATCCTGCTCTACCTGAGTCGAAAATACAACACCCCTGATCACTGGTACCCTTCAGACCTGCAGAAACGGGCCCAGGTTGACGAGTACCTGTCCTGGCAGCACACTGCCATTCGGGAAAAAGGATGCCAAGTTTTCTCTACCAGGGTAAAGATATTAGTTGCCATGAGAGCTGACTGCTACCATCTGCTAGTGCTGTGGGATGTAGAATGTGTTCAACCTCCCCTCTCCATAGCATCCTTATTTCCTATAAAGTCTATGTGGGGCAAGGGATTGGGGCGGGGGGACCCCTTCCTCGGAATGGCTCTAATGCAGAGTGTCACTATCTTGCCAGACTGGTACCCTGCCAGGGTAGTGTAAATCTCTATTACATCCCCAAAACTGCAACCTCGGTGCTCTTTTAATGTAAAGTCCAGCACCCAAAAATTAGAAAATGCCAGATATGCTGTTTGCTTGGGGTCTCTTTTATGGATGACTGGGATTGTTTCTGACTGGCTAGGCATAACGGACTCTTGTCTCTGTGAACACAAGCCCTCTCTTCTTGAAACAAGGGGCTGTGATTGCAGTTGGTGTGAAATGTTTTATAAAGGCAAATGTCTTCGAAAGGGAGAATCTGAACAAGACTGTTTGATTTGGGGGAATATGATGTAACAGGTTGTAATGTTAGCCAGCCTGGCAGAGGGAAGTTTCCAATACCAATTAACTCAGTCCAGTCCTTAATAAACTAATGAGGGATACTTAGAGTGGTTCCCAGTACCATGGCTGAATGGTGGATGGACTAAAAATTGGTAGGTAACATAAGAGTTGCATTTTCCTCTCCCTGGTAGGTACTGGTGCCTCTCATTGTAGGGCAGCCATTGCCTCCAGAGAAGCTAGAGGAGGCTGTCAAGGAATTGAATTATGCCCTGAAGCAGTTTGAGGAGAAGTTCCTGCAGGATAAGCCCTTCGTTGTGGGCAGCGAGATTTCCCTGGCAGACTTGGTGGCTATTGTGGAACTCATGCAGGTGAGTGTTTGGTCCTACTGGTTCCAATGGCCAACCAGACTTCACACAAAGCACGCTGGGTTACTAGGAGAATGGACTTACATGTGACTTTTGGTCCTGCAAAAATATCTCCAAATAAGAGATTTTGCTTTAACACTTTTTGAACTGTTTGGATAAACTGAAAAAGAATCAAAGGGACACTTCCTATGGAAAATTCCATGTTGAGACACTGTTTAAATGAAAAATATTTTGAACAAAAAACTTCAACCCAGCTCTGATTACTGGTCCTCTGGCAGAAATAAATAGAGACCAGCAAAAACCAGTAAACTAGCTGAGGGGTCCTAAATTACTGGAACTTTGTTCTAGGATGAGTGTAACTGGAGATGCTCAGCACTGGGAAAAACTACCTGTGTTTTAAATTGACTGAGAGGTGCATGATTTCCCTTCCTTAGACCAGAAATTCCACAGGGAAAAATCTGCGGGGAGAGGGTTTTGTTTTTTTGTTTTGTTTTTTTCCCTTGAAGTGCTGAGCATACAGTCTAAACTTAGAAAGAAAACATATTTATAATTAGAGTGAGGACTTCCTCTCTCTCCCTAAACACATTCACACAATTGAAGTACCACTGTACGTATCCTTAAGAATGAAGTACCTGCTTTCGTCTCCTTTTAATTGGCGATTGTGAATTTATTTTTCGTTATAAAATTGTCTCTCTTGAGATAGTTAGTGTTTGTAACATACTTATTGACCACGTGCTATTGGTTTGTCTTGTCTATTTTCATTGCCCAGCTAAGTGAAATACTGGTCTCTTCACATTCTGGTTTTCATGTGTTTGCATGACTCTAATTTTTGGGTTGCAAACGCTGCAGAGGAATTTTTAAACCCAAACAATGAAGTGTTTCCAGTGAAAACTAAAGAACGCCTTTTACTTTTGGTCCCATCCCTCTAAATGGATTCTGGTTTGGACTGTTTACATGTAAGTTGTACTAATGTGTTTTTGCTTCCATCTTTGCAGCCTGTAGGAGCTGGTTATGACCTCTTTGAGGACAGGCCCAAGCTGTCAGAGTGGCGCAACCGGGTGGAGGAAGCTGTGGGGAAGGAACTCTTCCAGCAAGCACATGAGATTATCCTGAATGCCAAGAATTTGAGCTCCACTCAACTTCCCTCAGAACTGAGGGAGCAACTGAAACAACAGCTATTAAAACATTGAATTAAAATGGGAAAGAGTCCCTCTAAGCAAAACCAATACTCAGTAGGTTTTTCTGCATGTTTCACTCCCTTCTCCAACACCAAATCTCAGTGGACCTCCTGCCCCAGATGAAAGAACAGCACCTTACTAACAATACTTTAATCATAGCCCTTCCAAGATTGACAGTGGGGAAAGACACTAATTTGATGTTGCAAACACTGAATCACCCCTTTAAACTGCAACATGGGAGCTGCAATATTGCCAGGACTCCCTTTCCTTCCTTAACTTATCCTCACTGGATCTGCCTGAGACTCTTAGCCATTCAGGCAAAGTATTTTGACACTAAACCCTGATCTACACTACAACTTTATGTTGGTATAACTAGATTGTGCAGGAGTGTAGAAAATGCACACCTCTGAGCAACATAGATTATACCAACCTAACTCCCAATGTAGACAGCCACAGCTCCAGCTCCATCCACGCTCCAGACCAGCCCCAGCACCATCCCAGCTCCAGCTTAGCCAAAGTGCTGAGGGGAGAAGCTCTCCTGTCTGTATAGGTAGTGTCTTCACTAAGCACTACATCAATGCAGTTGCAGTGCTGTAAGTGTGGACAAGCCCTGAGTCTGACCTGCCTAGAGACCTCCAGGAAGCAGCATCTGCAGGAAGTGCAAGCACACTTAGATTATATCTACACTACCCCTTATGTCACTCAGGGGTGTGGATAAGCCCTGAGTGATGTAAATTACACTGATCTAAACGTGGGTGTGGACCGCAACATAGCTGCCACTGCTTGTTGGGGGTGGATTAATTAAGTCGATGGGAGAACTATGCTGCTGTAAGCTTTCTAGTGTAGCGATAGCCCCAGTCTCCACAGGGAGTAGGATACAGATTCACAGCCTTTCTAATGAAAGTAAAGAGAACCTCCAGTTAAATGGATGAGAAGTGGACAGAGGCAGCTTATGGGAGGCTGGCCATGAGACTTTCTAAGCAAACACATGCTTTCATCAGTTGGAAGCTACTGCATCCAGTTCCATGAACCAACTAGGACAGGATATGTATGTGAAGACTACAGCCTGATCCTGCAGATACTCATGCTCATGAGTAACATTATGCCCTATATTCTGGTGGAACTACTCACATGACTAAAGATACACTTGGGTGTTTGCAGGCTCAAGCTTTAATGTGCAAGAAGTGATCTAATGCGTGAACAAAAACTGCATTTCAGCCAAGCTTCTGCCAGCATGCTGTTCCATGCTGACTATTCAATGCCTTCTTAGCTAAAGGGTTTAGCTAAAGGACTGGCTTGAATTGCTCAAATCACTACTGAATGCTGCAGCAACTGGAAATGCTACATGAGAAGGAAGGGCAGCCCAGCCCACATGTGGGAATGGAAGGTTGCTACACTAAGTACCCAATACATGGGGTTTCTTTGTTTTTAAAAACCTCACTTTCTTTCTGTCCATTTGAAAGCCTGGAAACAAATTAATAGAGATCATTCCTTCCTTGTGCTATAGCCATGTCAAGATTAACATTATGCCAGTACCTCTACAGTCCACAAAAGCCCCACAGAAAGTGTGAAGAAGGTGTGCTGTTGGTGGCCATAACCTTGCAGTCCTCCCTCAGTTCCTCTATGTACTGATAGAGAGGAGATTATGGGGAAGTGCTACAGCATGTGCACCAGCTCCATGAGGAGTGTACCCCCTAGTCCAGCACAAAGAATGCTGCATTCTGTAGTCAGAATAACAGCACACTGCAAATGTATTCTACACACTAATCACCCCTTTAGGAAATATGGGGCTGCAGTCTTATGTTCAGCAGCTAAAAATGGGCAACTTGTACATATATTTAGAGCAGAATTGAGCTGGGTACTTTTACAGTAACATCATTGTAGAAGCTGAGCAGAGCCCCCACATCTTCAAGAACTTGATTTTGGTTTTTTATGCAAAGAACTAAGCAGAGAAGTCAGAGGGGTGGATGGACCCTCTCATGGGCCTTAAGCCCAACATGATTCAATAACCAACCCATTATGATAGAAAGGGCCACATCTCTGCTGTACTCACAAATGCAGCATGGATGGGGCCAGCTGGCAGATCTGCACAGAAGCACATGGCTCAGCTTACATGTGCAGTTGGAAGTAGCTTGGTTCCCATCCAGCCAAACTGCCTTTCCTACTCTCATGGTTTGTATGGAGTGTTGTAGCCATGTGAGACCCAGGATATTAGAGAGACAAGGTGGGTGAGGTCATATCTTTTACTGGATAGAAGTTGATCCAGTAAAAGAGATGCTGTCTGGGCCCCATCCACTTCAGGGCAAAGTGATAAGCAAATGTCTGAGTTGGACAATCCTGCCTGTGTTTTCTTTTCCTCCTCTTTGGTCTCCTACTTTTCCTTCCCACCCCATTGCCCATGTCCAGTTGCAAGTGAGAGAAGGATCAGGTTTGCAGAATTGGCTTTTCTTTTTTTAAAGCACAGCCACAGCAGGGAGCCTATTATGTCTGTGCTGCTGTCAGGATTCCAAATGAACAAACCCAACTGTTATCTGGAGCCTCACCTCTCCCTCCTGCTGCACCTGGGTTATCAATGCAGTCAAGGAGATCCATAAAGGAAGGGAGGAAAGGAGCAATGTAGGAAAATGTAACAAATAACATGGAGACCAGTGGGGAGGAGGGGTTTCTGCAGGATGCAAATTTCTCTGGGATTTATCATTATTTGTATAATGTCAAAGGTGTGCTCATACTTTATAGACAGGGATCTGCTCCTGGGGCCAGGCCATACAAACAGGAGGGGAGAACTCTCCGGGGTGGGTGTGCTACACTCCTTGCAATATGTCCCTGAAGATGCAGTTCTTTCATGTAAATATCAGCATTACAGCTGAATGCACATTCTGGTGGGGCTGGGAGAGATGCCACCCCAGCCTGGTCCCTATCTCCTTCCTCTGGAGGAACAGCAGGGGAGGAGCTCTAACAATACACAATAACAGATGGAAAGAAGTTTCTCTTCAGTCTGCCTTCTCTGCAGCTAGCACCAAAGACAGGGAGTCTCAGCCTCCCCACACCACCTCTCTCCCTGCTGCTCCCTATGCCCTGCAAGTAGGATGGGGCTGGAACTCTACCTGGACTTGCTGTCCCCACCTTGCCGATCTGTCTACATCTTTGCCAAGAAAAACAACATCCCTTTCATGTTCAAACAAATGGAGGTGCTCAAAGGTGAGTGAGGGAGCTGAACCCTGTTATCCCTCTGCTCTCCTAGGGTTTATGTTTGCTTACCCTTCTTCCTTCCCCAGCAGGGAACTGAGCCCGGTTAACCCCAATAGACCTCAGGCTGGGAAGTATCATTTCTCTTCCTGCTTCCAGCCTTTGTGAGTGAAGGACCTTTAAGAAGGAGCTGAACAAAGCTAAGCTCAAACTCTGGGACCCTTTTCTGAAAGGAGGGAGTCTGAGAGGCAGGATCAGTTTTGGGTAGCAAAATGCCAGGTGGAATTTAGCTGGGACTGTCATAGACAGATAAGAATTAAGGTCTGGCTACTGCTCTGGCATGAGGCCAACCCAGTATGCTGCTAGTGTTTGCCTCCTATCCACTTTGCAACTTTAGGGGCCCTGAGCCCCTTGCTGTGGCTCTGTGCTCTGCTCCCCACCTCTGCTTCTCTTTGCTCTGCTTCGCCCTTCCCAGACCCATGTATTTTCCAGTTCCATTTCAATGCCTGACAAGACATTTGGATGCTTCCCAGTGTAATGCATGTTATTCATGTTTTGAATAGGGAAGTTTATCTCACAAGTGTGGTGGTTAATGCTGCTGTGAGGGAGGTTACTCTATATAGAAAAAAGGTGTGGGTTTATTTTTGATCAAGCTTTTGGTTTTAGTCTTCTACTGCTTGGTATTAGAGGGTGTGCGTTGCTGTGACTGAAGTCACATTTCTCTGCAGCTTCTCTGCGGCACTGTTATTCAGAAAGAGTCCCAAATGACTCCTTGCTGGGTGACTAATGGGGCTGTCAACTAATTAATGAGGAAAAGCTTATGATTCAGCAGTTTTGCTCAACAAACTCTGTCAGACAAGGGCTCCTAGGAGCCAGCAGCTGGAAAGTTGCTCTGTACATAAGAACGGGAGAGCTGGGAGGCTGAGGAGTAGTCATTTGGAAAGTGAAGGAACTCTAAACCCAGATATCAAAATAAATGGAAGCAGGAAGTAAAAGGCTGTTTAGGCCCCACTGAACCCAATTTCAAAATCCTGGCAAGGCACTTGAGCAAGCACTGACACTGCATCCAGTTCAGAATTTACTGCTGATTTGGGTGGTTATTGGATTAGGATCCACATGTTGTTTTCTTCAAATTTAAGCCAACATCTTATCTACCTGTCCAAGGTATTTCTAGGGAACCCATCACTCTGGAATCTAGGTACTGATGTTGACTTCAATGGGAGTTTTGCTGTCTTAATGATAGTGGAATAAGGACTTCAGAACTAAATCCCACTGAAGTCAATGGGAGATCTGAGTGAGTAAGGAGTTCTGTATTAGCTTGATATGCTGCTTTTCCCATGCAGCCTCCTTATCCACAGATCAGAGTAGTTGATAATTAAGAGGATAGTGAATTTAGACCCAGAATGTAGGTTTTTGTGTTAGGAAGAAAAAAGCCTGCTTTTCTTGGAACATTGAACAGCCCTTCCCCCATCAGGCACGGAGCTAAAGCTTTCACAAAAAACTTTCCCTGTTACAAAGGGATTTTCACTTGATTGCTGAGATTTGTGAAAGAAATGCAGTCCTTCCCCGGCAATGGTAATGATTGGCACAGGTAATACTGCTTTTACTTAAATGTACTATTTTTCTCCACTGAAAAATGAAGCAGGTCACCATCAAATCAAGTGACTATATAAGTCCGAGAAAGCCGTTACTTGCCCAAGGTAGCTTGGCACACCCTTTCAGATGGATCTATAAGTCTTAACACCTCTTTGGTTCAAAAGAGTTAAGGGCATCCTGATGCAGAGTTTCCAGTGCACATACTGCAGCACTGGGCTAGTGCATGAAAGCCAGAAATTGAATTGGACTAATTTATTTTCCCCCTCCAAGCTGAGTAAAATGCAGAACATCAACAAACGGTACCAGTGATAAAAATGGTAATTAGATTCCAGAATTCTATCGGTTTTCACACTGATATTAACACAGGAAATGTTCATTTTTATTTTCTCATCTGTTTTTTAACCAGGCAAGAAGGTCTAAGAGAAGCTGTTTGTTACTCTCTGGTTAACAAGCCCAGCAACAGCAGCTCTTTCTTTTCCAGCAGTAGCACCCCAGTGTTGCTGCCTGCCCAACAGCAGGAGGCACCCTTACTAAATTGTGGGTGGTCAGTGCATGAATTTCCCTTTGCTTTCAGCAGCCTGCATGCAGCATTAGGTCAAGTCTAAAGAAAATAGTCTGTGTGAGCCACATCACTCTGGCACTCTCTCTCATGGCTTTACCCTTCCTCTATGAAATACAGCATACCTAGAGGCGACTGGCTATGCTTTTCAGCATTGCCTGTATAAAATAGATTCTTCTATGCTTCTATCTCATGTGAAAGAATTCAGAGCTGACTGGTCTCACTCCCCCCTCTGTTCCATTTAGTTCTCTCCACCCATCCTCCAAATTTCTGATCTCTAACTTCTCCCTTTTTTTATAAAGGATGAACCTCCCTCCCCCACACTGACAAACACCTTGCATCGCTTCTGCTCAGGTGCACATAGAGTATAGAGCTCAGCCACAGCCATGATCCTAATACAGAAACCATTAATCCTGTCAAAGTGACTTGAAACCAGTGTTGGCATTAAATGCTTTCCCTGTGAACCTGAATGGCTTGCTGCACAGCTCTGGCAGAATTCTCAGCATGGCTGTATTGTGTATGCAAGGCCATTGTGTGAGCCAAAGCAAATAAAGTGTCCTCATTTGTGACACTGACAGCACGAGACCTCAGAACCAGTTTCCAAGCTGCTTTAATAATGGAACATCTTATTAAAGACACAAATTTAGTGTCTTTTATGGGACTGATAAATTATTAAAGCAGGTTGGAAGTTGGTTCAGAGTCCCTTGACTGGAACTCTCCTGTTGCCAGTGCCACAAAGGACATCATCACTCCCCCTGGCTGGTTGCCTCCTGCAATAGGTTCAGATGTCCGTGATAACTAACAACCTGGCATATAGGATTTCACAGTGTATTTGCAGTGACTGGCGTTAGTGACTGTTGGGCTGTGCAACGCCCTTTAAGCTAACACAACAATCAAGCTATGGTGCAGGACGCACATGCTGATTCCCACATACAGAATCCCCACATTCTGGGACAGTGATCTTTTGTCTCATTAACATGAACAATAACTACAGCCTCATGGGGGCATGTCTATACTGCAGTTAGCCACTGGCCTGGGCCAGCTGACTTGGGCTCGCAGTGCTCAGGCCAAGGAGCTGTTTAATTGTGGTGGAGATGTTTGGGCTCGGGCTGGAGCCCAGGCTCTAGGACCTGCAAGGTGAGAGGGTTCCAGAGCTCAGGCTGCAGCTACCGTAACAGCCCCGCAACCCGAGCCTTGCGAACCCGAATCAACTGGTACCAGCCAGCTCCAAGTGTCTAACTGCACCGTAGACATACCCATGGAGAAAACACCCCATAGCCTGCTCTGTCTACAGAATCCAAAAACCAAGCCTAACTCTGCAGAGAGCTCACTCTGTCAACAGAGCTGTGTATTCAGTGACAGTCTTCATTCAGAACCCCTCCAAGTGCACAGGGACAAGTCCACCCCGGAGTAACTCCTTGGATGTCAGTAGAGTTACACTAGGGATGAATTTGCTTCACCATTTCCATACGGTAAATACTGGAGATAACGAGCCTCCTCTTTGTACTTGGCCTTCTGGCCTGTTTTTTTTTGTTTTTTTTTTCTTTTTGTTCGGAATGTCATTTGCATTTTATTTAACTTAGTGAATATTTAGAGCTGGTGACAGGTGCCAGACTGAAAGCCCCAAACGCAACCCTATCTGCACAGAACAGGGACAGCAGCAACAGTGCGGACCTTACCACTCTGCCTCTCTGCTAACAGGGACATCTCCAGGGATTATAGGGGATTTCAGTTTCCATGGCCCATTCAGCCCTTGGCCTCCCATTGAAGCTGCCAAGGAAGGTGCCAATGATAATGATGATTATTGTAAAGTGAGGAATTCCCCACTAAGAACTAGAATAAGATCACCAAAGAATTTTGGTCAATGAACAGCCACCCGATGATAACAACTATTAGCCACTACTGACCGAGCTGGATGTGAAACAGAGACCTTAATATCCCACTAAGTCAGAGGTCCCCAAACTGTGAGTCAGGGGCAATGCAGGAACATTTGGGGGCGTAGCAGAGGGGGCGGGGAGGGAGTGCCACCCAGCCTCACTCTGCCCTGAGCTCTGCTCCACCCCTGCTGCCCAGCCATGGCCCCTGGCCTGGCCACAGCCTTGGCCCATGGCTCCTGGCTTGGCCACGGCTTTGGCGTCCAGCCCCTGGCTTGGACTTGGTCCCCAGTCCTCACCCCAGCCCTGGGTCACGATGCCTAGCTGTGGCACCCAACCCCTAACCATGGTCTCAACGCATGGCCCCCACCTCAGCCCCGGGTCACAACATCTGGCCATAGTGCCTGACCCCAAGCCATGGTTTCAGCACCTAGCCCTTGCTTTGGCTGTCGGGGCCCTTGGCCACCGTAGCCCCACTCCCAGCCTTGGCCCCGACCGCAGCCCCCCCTGACTGTGGCCCTGCTCCCACCCGGCTGGGAGCAGGGGATGCAAAGAGGGGTAAGGGGGGGCATGAGGTAAAAACCTTGGGGACCACTGCACTAAGTAGAAATTTAAAATGAACAAACAGATGGGCTGTCTGTGCATAGATGGCCATCCAGGAACTCAGAACACTGACTCCCTTCATCTATAATTTAAACGGGGGATGTTTCAGTTCCTTTAAAGATAAACTGCAAAACAAGAGCAACAGAAAGGATTGTGGCCTTTACTGGTTCTTTACCATGCACAAAGACAGACCCAGAAACTTAATCCTTCCTTCATACAGAAGGGATGCATTTTTTTCTGCTTGTTTTTCACATTAGGAATACTGTGCCCTCATTCTCTCTCTAGCAAGATCTATGGTAGGTCTGGCCACTGATGTCACCTGAGGCTGTGCAATCTATGCAAGCAGTTTTTCCTCCCCCACTCAGTCTAACACCTAATCAGCATCCAGAGGGCAGGTAGAGGTTACAGCTCAGATTCCCAGTACATGTGTCCTCCTTATTTGGTCCCCAGGTAATGGTACTTGCCAAGGTACTCCAGCAAAGCCAGAAAAGGGAGAACTCAAGATTTCTAGTGTAAAGTGAAGTGAGGGCAGGGGCTGGGGGAAAGGGCGGAACACTTAAAACCAAAGCCAAATTCTGAAATGTATTTTCTAGATCATTCAGAAGTAAAGAGCAAACCCCATTTTGATGCTTTGCTGTGCAGTTCCTGCTTCTGAAGAAGCTGAAGACCTGATTAGCTAACAAACTCTGTTAACATTTGCCACTTGGAACAGTGTGATTGTGGAATTTAAACTCTTTTATGAGAGAGGGAAAGATAAACTACTTCACAAGTTCTCCTGAAAGGGATACACTAATATCAGTGCCCTCAAGCCAGGAGTAGTGCAGGGAAGTGCTGCGTAAGCTTCCCTCTCCATAGCTAGGCTAATGCTTGTCAACGCTGACCTTGAGTCGCTATGTTACTCCAGGCACGGGGAACTCTTGTTTGCAGATGAACCATTTTCTGTGGCTGTTTATGCAGCAACAAGCTGACTGCTGTGTCACAACATCCAAATCTTTCTCTTCCTAGTCAGAGCTCTGGAAAATTCATCAGCTACCTCTCTCCCGGGGGAGCAGCTTCTGTTGACAGCATCTTCTTTTCACATGAGTGCTCAGTGTCCTCCACTGTTCAGAACCTAACAAACCAGAGCAGATTTGCTCCGTCTCTCCAGAATAGTTGGGCTATCTATAGTTTTTATTGATCCACTGCAGTGTTCTCTACTGACCCACAATCTTCAAGCTGCTTTCCTTACTCCAGTCTAGCTGGTGTTGGTCTCCTTCATGAGATGCAAGAAATGGCTTAGTTTGGCTTTCCCTGTGAGGGAGAGTGTGGGGTTAGTGACCATGTGACTCATAATGCTCTGTTCACAAATGTGCTACTTCCAGGCTGTGCCTATTTCCTTTGCAATTATGAAAATATATTTAAGATGTTCAGTTGCCTTTATTCAAATCTTTCCCTGCCTCCAAGACCTTGGCACATTTGCTTTCCAGTGCACAGTGGACATTTGTAAGTAACACTTCAGCAAGTTGCACAACTGCCATACTCACTGATGGGTGTTTATAACTGAATCATTTGCAACAGCAAATCCCCTGTTTCATTTGACCATCAGATTTGGGCAAGGTCGTTGGCTCTCTGAGATATATCATGTATTTGTTTGAAAAAAGGGACTGAGAAAAACTCCCTAGTTGTGAATCACAAACGTTTCTACAAGCATCATAAAATGATGGCAGGACATTCTCGTGGGCAGAGTCCAGTCTGAGCTGGGTGCTCCTTCTGCTTTAGCTTCCATTGGTCCAGCTTCCAGTCTCATAACAGATTTTTCTCACTTTTTGTCATTGTTTCCAGGGCAACAGTACAGTGATGGATTTGGCAAGGTGAACGTCCTAAGGAAAGTGCCAGCACTGAAGGATGGAGGTTTCACCTTAGCAGAGAGGTAAGAATTCAATAGAGGTACACACTTTTCCTCCTTGTCCCGTTATTCATCATTGTAACCCTTCTGAGGCAGCACATCTGCCTTCTGCAATCTGTTGTAGGATGATGGTTTTGGTCATGAAGCAGGAAAGGCAAAGTGGATGATAAAACTCTCTGCTGGTTTGAGATTGCCAGTGGCACTGAGAAGAGCAATCTGGCAGAATGTTCCCCTGAGGACCCAGATTGGAATTTCACCAAGGTCTGTCTGTTCAGGGAGTGATGCCATCTCTAGAATAAATTTCTCTCTGATTTTTCCCACAAATGGAACCATTAGGGATGTGAGTACCATAGGTGGATTTCTGTGCAATATACTGGCCTTGGTGCTCCACTTATTCCTCAGTTCAAGATCCCTCTTCCTGCTTCCTGTCACCCTTCCTCCCTAAGTCTCTGTCCCCAGACTTCCAATCTTTCTTGTCTCCCATCATCCCAGCAGAATGACATTAACAAATGTAGCTCAGGTGTTTAAAGAAAATACAGCACACTGGAGAGGAATAACAAACTCAGAACTCTCAAATTCTTTATTCTTTTCTCCCATTTCCCCACTTCACTTTTTAAATCTCCATTAACATTCCTTTCTTTGTGGCTGCCTCTACCACCTTCTATTCCAATGCTTTATAATGCAAGTAACATGAAGAAATGAGGAGGGCAGGGATGCAGATGAACATTCTTTCACCTTAACTCACCTGCCTATCACCTTTTTTTCCTCCCCCAGACTCCCGCTCCCTGGACAGACACCTGTCAGGGATGGTCTAGAGATAATGTTTGGTCCTCCCTTGAGTGTATGGGACTGGACTAGAAGACCTCTCGAGGTCCCTTCCAGCCCTACAATTCTATGATTCTCTTTATATTTGGATAGTCCTGCAATTCTTGCCTACCTAAGTCAGAAGTATAAAACACTTGACCACTGGTTCCCATTGGATATGAAGAAAAGAGCCCGAGTAGATGAATACCTGTCCTGGCAACATTCTTCCATCCGGCCAAATGGTTTCAAGATTTTCTGGCTGAAGGTAAGAGATTTAATACCAAAAGCTAGATCCATATATTCTGTGTCTCAGCAGCTGCTGAATTTCCCATGGTGGAGAACTGTGCTCCAGCAACTAGTGTTATCTATCTTAGATACTTTTTATGACCCGTGGCAGATATTGCAACCACATCCAGTATCTTTGGGGGAACATATTGTAGTAAGTTTATATACTACTGTGGGC
This sequence comes from Emydura macquarii macquarii, assembly GCF_026122565.2. Classification (NCBI taxonomy): domain Eukaryota; kingdom Metazoa; phylum Chordata; order Testudines; family Chelidae; genus Emydura; species Emydura macquarii. Next base: position 406,738 of record NW_027131391.1, read on the forward strand.
AGGGGATTGAATGCAACTCCAGGGGGAAGGGTTATCACAGCTACTCCAAGAATCAGAAACAGAGGGGGATGATAAAGGTAAATCACATAGGTTGTAAACACCTCTAGAGAGGCATCACCCCTGGTGAAGATCACATCTACTGGTCCAAATTGGATTTTCCAGAGACCAACAGACATAAAGAAAGGGCTTTTGGCCTAAAAAGGCTGTAGTTAAACTGACTCAGGGCCTTCTTTCTGATCCAGCAAATGGACAGAACCTTCTGTCCAAGGGCCTCAACCCTTACAGAAGGGTTGGAAAGACTGTGGCCTACTAGGGCCCACAGGATTGATGGGTGACCTCTGGTAATCTTTGAGCACATGTATACAAACTTTTATTTTTTTACACGGTGAAAAGTTCCAGAGGGGTAGCCGTGTTAGTCTGTATACAGCAAAAATGACGAGTCCAGTAGCACCTTAAAGACTAACAAATTTCTGCGGGCATAAGCTTTTGTTGGCTGCAACCCACTTTGTCAGATGCAACTGACAAAGTGGGCTGCAGCCCACGAAAGCTTATGCCCGCAGAAATTTGTTAGTTTTTAAGGTGCTACAGGACTCCTGTTGTTTTTATTTTTGTACATGTTTTCTCTGTAATGCTTTTTACCTTACGAATAAAGGTGCTTGCTTAGAAAGAGCTTTACGGTAACTTTTAACTGCTCGCAATACATTGGTCATAGCCCTCAGAGAGAAAGTAAAGCACAGGCACTGCTTTTAGGTAGACTGGCTTGCTATGGTAAGACAGGTAGCTGTGCAGCCTTAAAACCCTGGTCCAGAGGCAGAGAGATGCAGGTCCCTGCCCAAGAGAGGATGGCTGAGAGCCAGAAACCTTAAGTGGGTGCCCTCGAGGGACAACAGGGGGAAGGGGGAGGAAATACAGATGCAGTTATCCTGCAGAATGACAGCCCCCATTACTGTAGCATCTGAGCACCTCTCAATCTTTAATGTATTCTTCCTCCCAACCCCCTATGAAGTACTACTATCCCCATTTTACAGATGGGGAATTGAGGCACAGAGAGATTTGCACAAGTGACACAGGAAGTCTGTGTCAGAGCAGGACACTGAACCCAGGCCTCCTGAAGGCCAGGTTAGTGTCCTAATCATTGGACCAGACTTCCTGTCCTATTCTTTGGACATAGTTCCCCTTCTCCTTCCCCACAGCCCCACTAGTTCCAATACCTGAAAATAAGCAGATCTTGGGAGATTTCCACCATCTTGGCCAGAAAACGTATGCTTTCAGCCCCCGAAGGCTGTGAATTATTGAGAATTTTTATTCTGCTTTCTCCATTTGGCATTACTGCAGGCGTAACTGTAAACATTTTGGAGGACATCATCTTCTAATTTAAGCTGAGGGTCTTGATCCCTGTATGAGCCTGGACTTCCCGTCTGTGTATTATCTATACAAACAGCACCACTGTGTTTGGTTACTGTGGCACTGATTGCACCATGACAACCACTGAGCTTACTTTTTTTATAATTACTAATCAGGATCAAGTGCACATGGATGCATAAAGGCTATACGCTCTTCTCCACACAGGTGGTGTTTCCTCTATTCATGGACCAGGCAGCTCCTGAAGACAAGTTGCAAGAAGCTTTAGAGGCCCTGGCCATTTCCCTGAAGCAGTTAGAGGAGAAGTTCCTGCAGGACAAACCTTTCCTTGTGGGCAACAAGATTTCTCTGGCAGACCTGGTGGCAGTTATGGAGCTCATGCAGGTGAGGGCAGGATGAGGAAAGCATCACTCTCTGAAGTGCTTGGCCATGGGACAGCATGCTGTACCACTTCCAAATGGGTGTGCCCTGCACCCCATCAGCACAGGATAGAAATGGGGAGCAAAGCACATGCAAGGGGGACAGACACCTAGTGAAGCAGGTGCTTGCTGAGCATGCTGAATGAGGGTCTCACAGCTGTTTCTCTTCCCATTTACCTGACCCAGACCCCAGGATTTCATCCATACTTGCAGCTTCTTGTTCTCCTAATGCAAGATCCGAAAGGTAATATCATTCTCCTAATGGAGAACAAATGCTCAGGAATGCCCTAGCCTGGGGACAGAGGGCGAGAGTCTCCCATGTGACTATTTCCTCCACAAGCTAATGGCTTCCCTGTTAACGTTGCCTACAAAACACCAACCAGCAACTTTTCCAGCATCTCAGGTTTCTGGGTGGATTTTTTCTAAATATTAAATGGATCACACTTAGGATAGGTCAGAAGATCACTTCCAGACCAGCAGTGACATCCTCCCATTCCCTTCCTCTGGCTGACATAAGTAGCAGTGCTGACTGTCTCTGGAGTTATTCACTATGATGTGAATGGGCTCAATCATACCATCTGCAGGTCAAAGGTAGGAAAAACACTGCTGTCTGAATTTGTTAATCTTGGAAAAGGTGCATGTTAATGAGTCATCCAATACATTTATTATATTTTCAATATGTCCCAATGTACATGGTAAGTAGATACATAACAGTGCCTGAAAATTCAGCCCCAGCTACTAGCACTATGGCTGAGCATAGTTCTAGTCCCTTGTTATCATAAAGCAGCTGCCATTACCCTGGGGTGTGGGCACAGACATCCAGTTCAGGTGCTTCTTATTGCAGGTGAGAAAAAAGATTGAGGATGTGCTCCAGCTTTTAGAGACTCCCTTGCTGAATTATTTTCCTACCTGTGGCAATCACAGGTAAATCCCAGACAGAACACTTACACTTGCCAAGAATGGATTCTGCTGTGTAAGTGGTGAATTCCCTTATGGAAGTTTCACCCAAGTGTTTCACCATTGCAATGTGTGTATGTATGTCTCTCTCTGCAGCTCATAGCAATTGGTTATAACATCTTTGAGGACATACCCAAGCTGGCAGAGTGGCAGAGTCGAGTGGAGAAAGCTGTGGGGAAAGAGCTTTTCCAGGAAGCGCATAAAGTGATCCTGAATGTCCAGGATTTGAATAACATGCTGATTGATCCACAACTAAAAGAACAAATGAAACCTAGACTGCTGAAGATGGTAGCCTGAAATAATTATTTAAAAAATTGTAACACAGTAGATTTATTTCTTTTATATCTCCTGGCCTCCTAGTTCCACGTGTGGCTGCTCTTAACTAGAACTCCGCATCATAAGAGAAATGAAACACTTCCACAGCTCCTCTCTCTCTGCTCAACTACAGAAACTGAGGAAGAGTCTTAAAGTGTAGCTGTAACTCTGAAAAGTGGCTCTGTAAAAGGGATGGATTCGTTGTTTACTGTCTTGATGTGACTCCAGACCAAATTGCTCAGAAGATTCTTGCAGATAGACTAGTTTAACAGCAATGCCTATTCCTCCTAGAAAATGCAGAGCAAGAATCCTAGCAACGTGTATCAATGTAAACAAAAAATATGGAGATTGTTTCAAACTCTAATTCAACGAGACAGCTCTCTTATGCTTAGAGCCCTAAAGCCTTTTCATAGTGCTATGTAAAAATCATGTATGCAATAAATAAAAGGACAGCTAATGCTTTGATTTCCTTTTGCTGAAGTTCTTGTGACTCTTTCAGAGGATCTAAGTCTGAAATATAAATCTTCAGCCACTATGGAAAACTTAGGGAATGCTGGTGGGACTCAGGTAGATTTGATTATGGATGACTTCACTTGTCATTGGCTCACCTGCTTTGGACTGTGCAGAAGGTTACTTTTCAGTAACTTTAATGCTCCAAATATCATCATAGCCATGATTCAATAATCACACAAGCTACAGCTCCAGTCCAGAGCAGAAAAATAATCAATGGCTCAATGTAGGTGCTTGTGTCCATTCTGAACTCCCTCAGTTCCTCTTTCCTTGCAGGGAATCTTAAACCTCAGAGAAATAGGGGAAAGGGTTGGTGATGAATGTGGATCTGCAGAGGTAATATATTCAGAAAAGTACAGGTTCTGGTAAGCAAGCTTTCTTCATGCCTCAAAAATTACTTGGCAGATCTCCACTCCAGGATATCACCTAGTAGTAATTGACCCTGGAGGTGGACATGGTTATATAATTGAAGAATGATCTCTAGAAATTAGCATCTTATGAAGCTCCAATATTGTGAGAATAATGCTGAGTTAGAGATATGGATTGAGCTCCTCATAGGAGCTTTACAAATCCCTGCCAGGAATACATTATAAATACAAGTCAAGTCTGTCATGACCCTTGTTGGATGGTCTGTGTGACTTGTTAGTACCTGAATTTGTGCATATGTTTCTGCATGAATTTCTGCATATGTATTATCAACTGACTTAAGACTGTCATTCAGAGACCTACCCTCCTCAAAGAGCCTGGACACCTACCTCATGAGACTATTATGGGCATTATTCAGTGGCAAGAGGCACACACCTCTTGAACCTTGCTTCTTTCTGAGTCTGTCACACACAAGGGGAGAGAGACCTCGCCCATGTCTCTCTCTTCAAATAAAGAAACTCAGTATTAAAAATTAACTATCTGAAAGCCCCTTTCGGTGCTGGCTTAGTACCTGTATGATGTGTAAACAGGAGAAGAATACCAGTGTGACCATTGTGGTGAGTTTGTTGTCTGTTAGTTTCTTTGTTGCTGTGTGTTTACTTGCTTGCCATCTGCCTGCTTGATTGAAGTTTATAGTGTGGTCTCTTTGGGATGCTATGTGCAGAACCTAATGGCCTGCTAGGCAATATTAAGAGCTTCCTAACAAAGCTCTAGCCTGCCATCCTTTGATCCTTAATGCCTTTAAGGTCCCTTGACAAGAGGGTAGTCCTAAGTGGAAGACAGGATCTTTCCAAGAGGTGAACCACTCAGTAATAGCAACCGTAATGTAATTAAATTAAGCATCCTTGTAGGAGAGAAAAATACCAAATAAATCCACCACAGTAGCATTTAACTTCAAAAAGGGGAATTATACACAAATGAGGAGGTTAATTAAACAGAAATTAAAAGGAACAGTCACAAGAATTAAATTCCTGCAAGCTGCATGGAAACTTTTTAAAAACACCATATTAGAGGCTCAAACTATATGTACACCCTGAATAAAAAAAACACTAAGTGGACCGAAAAATACCACCATGGCTAAACAACAAAGCAAAAATGGTGGTTAGAGACAAAAAGACATCTTTTAAAAACTGGAAGTCAAATCCTACTGAGGAAAAATAGAAAGGAGCATAAATTGGAAAATATAAAAGTATAATGAGGCAGGTCAAAAGAGAATTTGAAGAGCAAATTGGAAAAGACAGTAATATTAACAGCAACACCCTTTTAAAGTACATTAGAAGCAGGAAACCTGACAAACAATCAGTAGGGCCACTGGATGATCCAAGTGCTAACAGAGCACTTAAAGAAGACAAGGCCATTGCAGAGAAGCTAAATTTTTGCCTCAGTCTTCACTGCAGAAGATGTGAGGAAAATTCTCACACCTAAGCCCTTCTTTTGAGGTGACAAATCTGAGGAACTGTCCCAGACTGAAGTGTCAATAGAGGAGGTTTAGGAACAAATTGATAAATTAAACAGTAAAAAGTCACCAGGACCAGATGGTATTCACCCAGGAGTTCTGAAGGAACTCAAATATGAAATTTTAGAACTACTAACTATAGTATGTAACCTATTACTTACTTATTCCTGGCGACTGCTGCAGCATCAACGGAGTTTGAAAGTGTGAAAGAGGGTCCATTTAATCAAATTGCCGAGGCACCAATTACATTTTAAAGCTGAAATCTAACAAAACATTTGCCAATTTGATAAGTATGATAGCCAATATTGGAATGGAACTTAATCAGGACAACTCGTTGGTACTGAGTCCAGGGAGCGTAAGCTTACTAATTTTAATGCTAGGTTCTTTTCAGGTCAGCTTTTATCTTGGACAGTATTTCTTAAATCAGAACACTAAGGGCTCATCTAAACAGAGAATTAGTGCAAGGCAAGCTAGAGTGTGAATCTACAGTGCAATACTGTGCTGCACATTAACTGTCTGCGTGGCTCCTGCTGCTGTCAACTAAAAGTTCCCTAGTGTGCTTTGATCTACTCACATTTTAAACCAAAACCAATTTTTTTCAGAGTTCAACTTTGTGAGAAATTTCAATTTTTTTGTTCTGTTTTTGTTCCATTTCAGAGTGGAACAAAATTTCAAAGTTGCAGAATTTACCACAAAACAGAAAATCTGGTTTCCACCAAACTCTGTTAGTCACCTCATGTGCACTGCAATCACACCACTATGCAGAGGATCCAATTTAGGATTTGGAGGGTGGGTCCATGAAACAATTCTTTGGGGCAATCCAAATTTCACTGGCTCATTTTATATATATATATATATATATACATATATAATTTCCCCCTGATGAATGCTGCCACTGCTACAGTGCTTGACAATCATTAATTCATTAATCACAACACCCATGGGAAGGAGATAGTGGAGTATTGTCATCCTCACTTTACAGATGAGCAAACTCAAGCAGAGGGGTTAAATGACACAACTGTAAAAGCTACAGTGGGAGTCACTGTCAGAGCTAGGTTTATTACACAGGAGCCCCTTGTTCTGAGTCTTGTGCTTAGTTCACTACCTACAGTGCCTTTTATGTTATTGAGCTCTTCCTCTTGAGGGCTAAGATCACTATGGCTGCTTAGTAGTGGAGCAGCCTCAGCTACAGATAGCCAACTGGATGGAAATTTTCCAGATCTCTGATGCCACCAGTGGCTCCTTGGGCAGCATGGCCTCCCAAAGCTACAGATCAATCTGAGATCCCAGCCCTAATCACAAGAGGTCTGTGGCAATGGATTTTTCAGGTTTCAAAGGCAGACCTAGACAACTGCAGTGGGAAAATCTATCTATCTTATGTACTTATATGATCCCCCATTACTGCAATATCTGAATGCCTAATAATTTTAAATGTATTTATCCTCACAACGCCCATGAGATAGAGAAGTATTATCTCTGTTTTATAGATGGGGAGCTGAGACAAAGGATGGGAATCACAAAGATATTTAGGTGCCTATCTCCCACCTAACGCACTTGCTCAAGGTCACACAGGAAGTCTGTGATGGAGCAGGGACTTGGACCCAGGTCTCCCAAATTGCAGGCTCTTTCCCAATCACTGTCTCCTATTGGTTACTGAGTTTGCTGAGCTGCCTGGTTTGCAGTTACTTTTGATCAATGACCTGATGCTGCTTTCCCCCAGGGGATGTCAAAGCAGTAAATCAAAGAGTTACAGAGACTTCAGGGATTAGATCAGTTAGAAACAGCAATAAGAGATTTCATCCTGAATTGGATGAATGTCCCTTTTCAGGGATGTCAACATAGTGGTTGTTGGGAGCTAGCACTATTTGAATAGTAATTGTCACACTGGATCAGACAAGTGATCCATCTGGTCCAGTATCCTGTTCCTGGCAGTGGCTAGTACCAGATGATACAGAGGAAAGCACAAGAACCCCACAGTTACGGAAGAACCTGCCCATAAGGGAAAGATCTTCCTAACTCCATGCAGTTAATTAATTATGATTATTATTTATTTGTATTGTGTGATCAGGCACTATATTGTCCCAGGCATTGTACACAGATATCATGAAAAGTTGGTGCCTGCCCTAGAGAGCTTCCCATCTATGATGAGAGAGAACAGGTGGATAGAACAGATAGATGGGGGATTACAAGGTAACAATGATCAGAGTAACAAGCAGTGGTCACTGTATACCAGCTGCCTAACCCATTAGTGGTTGGCCTGAAGATGAAGTTTATTGATATTCATTGTACTTTGCTACCCCATGTAACATAACAGTGGCTGTTCTCAATATTCTCTGTATAAATGTCTGGTCCAGTGTTTCTCAATTACATTTGGCCGCGGAACCCTTTTTAGCTTCTGCGGGGCCATGCAATACCCTCCGCTGAAAAATCCAGGACATCTTCCCCTTTTCGGTGGCGCGGTATCGGCTGTTTTCGGCGGCACACGCTGGCAGCTGTTTGCGTCAAGTGCTGTCAGCTGTTTTCGGCGGCGCTGTCAGCTGTTTTCGGCGGTGCTGTCAGCTGTTTTCAGTGGCACGCGCTGTCAGCTGTTTTCGGCGGCACGATTTCAGCAGCTTTCGGTGGCGCGGTTTCAATTTTTCGCAGAACCCTGAAATTCATCTCGCAGAACAGAACACCAATTGAGAAACACTGGTCTAGTCCTTTTCTGAATGAGAAAGGGAGTTACCACCCACCTGCTGCAGTCCCTGCCCCCTTTATACCTCTCCTACAGGAACATGTGTCAAGCCAGGGAAAGAGCTGTCCTTATTGGTTCAAAGTTAAGCCACTGTCTGTCTTGAAGAGAAATTTCTGTCCATTCTGTCTGTTGCTGCTGCCGCCAAAGCCACGTTAAGACAAGCCTTTCTCTCTCTCTCACTCACTGCTGCTGCTCCCTTTGCCCAGCAGTCAGAATGGGGCTAAAACTCTACCTAGATCTGCTGTCCCAGAACTGCCGAAAGGTGTACATATTTGCAAAGAAAAACAACATTCCCTTTGAGTTCAAGCATGTGGAGCTGTTGAAAGGTGAGTGAGGGGAGCTGAGCCTTTTTATCACTCTGCACCCCATCTCCCCTTGGGGACTGAGTCTGGCTAATGCCTGTCCTTGGGGGACTGAGTTCAGTTACACTTCCTGCACTTGTAAGGAAGGAGCTATATTTCCCATTTCCTCAAGCCCTAAGGGATGTACCTCTTTCCGTTTTCCCCCCTCCCCTTCCCTCCATAGGATTTTTGTGAATTTTGCTTCCTTCTTTAAGGACTTTTCTATAGTTGTAATTGTATAAAATATTTCTTCTGGACTGATTATAATTTTGGTATCAGTTCCTGTATGGACTTGTTTATTCTGGAACAGGAGGTCCACATGGAGGTTCATACAAAAATAACTATTCTGGAATGTTCCAGAATATATATTTTGGTAAATTTACAGAATAACCCTAATTATTCTGCTAGTAACATGCTTTACAGAAGTCAGTAAAAGAAGAGACATGCAAGGTTGGGAGCCTTTTTTACTAAGAGGGAATCTGAGTGGGATAGGGAAGTCTGGGGACAGATGTTACAAGGCCTAGATGCTGGAAAGGAACTGAAACATGCTAAATTCAAATCTTGGGATCTTTCCTAGTGGGAAGGGAGTTAGAGAGGTCCAGGAGTTTGTGGGGGATGAGAAGTCTGTCTGTTTGTGGGAAGTGTAGTTTTTCCTGTGTAGGGGTGAGGAGTGTGTTGAGGAGATAGGGACTGGGGTAAACTGTGAGTGACATTTAGTTTTCCTTGGAGGTGGGGTGGAAAGATGGGGGTGATTGAGGTTTTGGAGAAAGGGTTGGAAATTTTTGAGGAGTTTGGAATGTGAGGTTTTCAGAGATATTTGTAGACAGCACGGGCTTTACTTCAGGTGGGAAAAAAATAGGCCTTGTCTAAGAAGCCCCTGGCATTTAAGGCCTTTTTCCTTTTGTCCCTCTAATTTGTGTAATTATGATATTCTGGTGTGCTATCCAGACCAGCAAGGGCCTGTGTCACCCCTGCCCTGCAAACTTGGGTGCCTCACAATGCTTTGCTGATGTATCTCTCCCCTGGGGTGCTCACAAACAGTCTTCCAGCATGCAGGTACCCTGAATGTCTATGTATAGCTGCAGCCTGCCAAACACACATCAGTCACACTCTGAATTCCACCAGCATTGGTATCACTTGACAGATAAGACCAACACACTCCCAATCCTGGATTTTCCCCCCAAAAATGTGTGTTTTGCACTGACCAGCCCTCTCCTGGACAATCCAGATATATTAGATCTTGTTCCCCTTTAAAGGGATCATATACAACAGTTTGCTACCCTAAATGGTGTCACCCACACAATTCACAACACTGCATTAGATTTTATTAAAGAATAAAATTAGTTATTAAGAAATTTTAAGTGAGTAAAGTATAAGGCATTAAATTAGAAATGGTCACTAGAAAAATAAAGAAAAAATGGTTCCTGGTATTAAACTTAACAAACTAGACTTGGTCCAAAATGAAATTTTTAGCACAGGTTCCCAGTAACATTGCTGACCAAGTTGGGACCAGATCCTGACCTGAAAAGTCCATAGTGTGTTTCTTTTATCAACTTAGTTGCAAGAGAAAAATGAATAGGTAGAGTAGTAGGGGTGTTTTCCCCCCTCACTTTTATAGTCCAGTCACCCTTTGAAATGCATTTTCCTGAGGATTACCCCTAGTTTAAAGTTCATTCTAGCTGTGAAGACAGAGACAAGGAATCTGGTGGTGAAAGGTTCCCTGCTGTGATTTGCTAAAATGCAGATTTCCCTAGTCTCCATCTTGCTGTCTTTAAGGACCTTGTTTACTACTTGTATGTAAATTGAGTTAAAAACACAATCCTTTGTTTAAGATAGGCCTGCTTGACCAGTCCTGCCAAATCTGTGGGTTTGAACATGCCACTCACATCATTCAGGAGGAATTCATAACTTTACATATGATGTCGCTACACACATTGTTCCATGATATTGTTGACCAGCAGCCTATTAGTTTTCAAATGATCCCTCACAAGGCATATTTTGTACAAAGTTATTACACTGGTGTGTAGAGTGCGAATACAGGGGTGCATTTGATCACAGCAATCCATCTGTCTGCTGGCAGATTCCATTCTGGGGAAGAAAATGCCAGGTGGGAATAACCCAGGACAGTCACATGATGGTAAGAGTCTTAGTTACAGATGCTGCTCTTGCATTACACAAAAGAGACAGAATCATACAAAAATGAACTGTCTCCCCTTTCTATCAGTTCTGGGGGTCCTGAATTGGCCCTCTTCTTCCCGCAGCCAATCCTCGCTTTCTACTTTCCCCATTCCTCCCTCAGTGTCATCTCAGCTGCTTCTCTGCTCCTGAGGGTATGGAGAATTTCTGCATTCACTCCTCCTCATCTGACTAATAGGGCTTACAGCCAATTAATAAGGCAATCCTACCATTCAGCCTGACAAGGCATGGGTCTCTGTTCTTTGGAAATAACAACCAAGAAGTGTCCCTTGGCATCGCATTGTAACAAGATAGTCCCTGGATCTTCTTAAAATGGGTTAGCCTAATGGATGGAAGGGAGAAACCAACTGATCTTTATCAGGCTTTGGCAACATGTGTAACACTGTTTGGGGCACAGCAATAACAGAATTTTCTATAAAGTGGTTGGGGAAATATCCTTTTGTAACATGGCTTTTTGCAGTGTAGATGGGCCTCTTGGGATCCAGCACCCAAAAGATCACTTTGTATGGCAAGAGCTATACAACTGGCAATCCCAGACAGTAGTCATTTTGGAGGTGCAGGATGTCTAGATTTACCTGTTCAATTAAATGGGAGCTATGAACAGAAGGCTGCTTATAACTGAGGAGATTCAGTGGCAAAGCCCTGCCAAGGAGTTATGGGCAGGTTCTGTTGACACTGCAAATCAGTGTGTTTATACCCATGTGCTGCTTTCTCAAGACAATGGGCTGATTTTCCTCAAACATCAAACATCTCTGCTCATAGCTCTGAAAGTCCTAGGTGTAAAAGAGCAAATATTGCTGTCCAATCAGCAAGCACTTTTGTTTTCACTAATATCAGTGGAATCTTGTCGTCCCACCAATAAGAGGAGACATAATTGTTTTCTTTTACCTGGTCATCACATTCTTCCCCCTCCAGTTTGCTCTGTAACCAGCATCTCAATTCCTTCCTTTTAAACTTACCCTTCCTCAATAAACTGCCACTTATCTGGAGTTCACCAAGTTATTGATTCATTTTGTAGAATTCTTGCAGGGAAACTCAAACTACAAGCACAAGTCAGCCTGTCTCTCTTTTCTGGTACTGTCAGTGCTTAACTAGCAAGTAGAGCTTTTGTATTCCCTTAAAGTGGAAACATGCTTTCACAGTCTGTGAAAAATGCTGAGAGACAGTGATTTCCCTACACCCTGCCTCCCAAACTCTCCCATTCCCTCCCCCAGGGGTCCACAGGTTACAGTGTTGCCAATTTAATTGTTTCCCCACCTCCCCTGTAAATTTGAACACCTCCTTCTCATTTCAATTCCTGGAGAAAACACTGTTGAGAGTGATAGAGGGAGGGATGAGAGGAACTGGCTTTTTTGGGGGGGGAAGGGGACACAGAGGGGCAGAGCTCAGCGACAGCTGTATGCAGTATCTTCCTGTCATCCTGCCAGCTTTCCAGCCAATGCCCCATGATGTGTGGGAGACACACAAAAGAAGGTAAAGCTTGTAAAGAGGTGCATAGCACAAACTGAATCTGTTCCACTGTTCCAGCCCCTGGAAGCTTTGCCTGGCCGGCTGAGAGAGAAGGATTTGCTGCTCAGGCAGTGGGCACTATTTTAGCTCCATACTGTGAGGAGCTAAGGGTGGAGAGTAGCTACTGAAGTTTGACCAGTGTGCTCTTATTCCTGGGATGCCCAACTGATTCATCTGTATTGTGGCTGCTTCTGTGGCACGCCAGGGAATGCCCGACAGCCATATCTAGCAAGTTTTGTTGGTTAGTTACAGAGAAGCTGTAGGGGAAGGACAGCCTGAGCACTGGACATTGCTTTGTAGATGCCCTGAATGTCTGCATGGGACTGTGTATTTATCAAGCACTCACCTTGCTTCTGTTTAGTCCCCCACAATTGTTTAAAATGACTGTTCCCCATTTACTGACTGCACCTTTCAGCTACATCCAGATGTCAGCACTGAACCTAGAAAGAAATGGAGTTCTCAGAAATGTGGGCTCTGGGCAAATGGCTGGCCATGACAAATGGGCTGTCTTTCGCATTGCTTTATAAAGTATTACCCACTTCTCTCTTTTCTCTTTGCCCAATAAACTTCCTTTCCCTTAAGGCCTTTTACCTAGTAGTCCTTATTGTTTGTATCCTGACCAATTTCTTGATGCCATGAGAACTGTGTAAACTACCTATTGAAATTGCTCTCTGAGGCAGGGCAACCACCATTGTGTACATAACCTCATGAGAGCTCGAGGTGCTGCTTTGAAACCACTGATCACTGGCAGAAGATCTGGTTGCCATTCAAAAGATGACTCCACAAGTCAGGTTAACACCATGTGATCTGTGAACAGGCCCCTCACATATACTGACTAGCACAGTCTAGTAGAATAGGGGTTACAGTCTTTTCTCTGCTAAGCTGCAAATATAAAGATCAGTCACAATAATTATCATAATAAATAAATAAATAAACCATTAAGCCCAAACCAGTGTTGACATTAAGGCTTTTCTTTGCAAACCTGAATGGTTCGATGCACAGCTGGGTGACAGAATTTTCAGCGTGGCTGTATTGTGTATGTAAAGCCATTATGAAACAAAAAAATTAGATGTAATTTCTCATTTGTGACAATGGCAGCACGAAAACTTCCTGTAAGAGACTCTGAACCTGTCTCCAAACTGCTTTAATAATTTACCAGTCCCATAAAGGACACTGATTTTGTGTTCTTTATAGGACTGTTACATTATTAAAGCAGCTTGGAAGCTGGTTCAGAGTATTACCATGGAGCTATCCTGCTGCCAATGTCATAAAGGACATCATCACTCAGTTGGCTGCCTCTAACAGTAGGCTCAACCATCAGGGATAACAAACAACCTAAAGTGTATATACCAATTCAGAGTGCATTTGCATTGAAAAGTGTTTACCTTGTGAACTTTTAGACTGTTGAGAAACATGGATGCAGTTTCCCTTTAACCTAACAGAATAATCAAGCTACTGTGCCGGATGCACATGCTGATTCCCACATACAGAATTCCCACATTCTGGGACAGTGATCTTTTGTCTCATTAACAAGAACAACTAAATCCTCAAGTAGACAACTCCCTACAGCCTCCTTTGTCTGTTACAGGATCCAAAAGCCAAGCCTAATTCTGCAGACCTCACTCTGTCAACAAAGCTGTGTATACAGTAACTGCTGGCATTCAGAAACCCTCCAAATACATAGGGCCAAGTGTGCCCCTGGAGTAGCTCCTTGGCTGTCAGTACAGTTACACTAGGAATGAATTTGCTTCACACTGTTTCCATATTCAAAATATTGGAGATAATGAGCCTCACCCTTGTACTTTGCCACAGGGCTGTTCTTTTCTTTAGAAAGTTCTTTGAGCCTCCCAGTTAACAGATTTGTTTAACTTTAGTGACTATTTAAGGGTGCTAGAATGAGACATCCATATTAATCTCCCTTCTGCACAGGATAGCTACAGAAGCTGCAGTGCAGGCTTCACCACTCTGACTTACTACACCTGCTCTGCTGGTCTTCACTTTCCTTGGCTGATTCCAATATTGCCAAACACAAGAGTCAGGAGTCAGACCCCAAAAAATCATGAGAATTTTTTTAAAAGGGGATGATATGTTTTTTGGTCTGTCTTTTAATTTTTTAACTCCCCCTGCCCATCCCCTCTGTGTATGTGGGGTGGGAGGGCTGTCCGTAAGTTATATAATGCATCAGGGGTGAGTGTTTGTTTTTAGTATTACAAAGTCTTAGAAGGAGTAGATTGGGTCCTGAAAATCTTTAAAAAATGTATTATGTGATTTATGGACAGCCTGTGCGTGCGTGCGTGCGTGCGTGCGTGCGTGCGTGCGTGCGACGAGTGTTGCTCACTCTCCCAGATTTATTGAGTGAGGTGATTCTGGCCCCTTCTGCAGGAGCTCTCACCTCACATCTGCCCAGCTCCTGCCCAGCAATTCATTCTGCCCCTGCCCCAACCTCCAAATCAGTCCTGTTCCCCAGAGCCCATCAGTTCACTCCCCATCCCAGCCTCACCTCTGCTCCTTCTAGGGTGCTGCACTCCCACTCCAAGGCCTGGGGTGGTAGTGGGGTCCCCTCTCCCCTTCCAGGCTGGGGGCAGCTCTATGGGCTCTTCTCCTCTCCTCCTGCCCAAGGAAGATGTTGAAGCGAGGGAAAGGGGAGGCGAGAGCAGCGCTGCCCTGAGGGCTGGGCTCTTCCTGCTGCCCCCTCCCCTCCTGTGAAAATGGCTTTGGGTTGCTAAGGAGATAGTGAGCGCTGGCTCTTTCTATACCATCTCTGATTGGTCACTCAGCGCCAGGAGGCGGGCATGTAGGGGAGACAACCAGTCAGAGGGCATTTCCCCTCAAGAGGCCTGTGGTGGAGAGCACAGGTTCAGTCATGTCCCTGGAGGGGTGCAGCAGGAGCACTGTGCCCAGCAGCACCCCTGTAGGGAGGCTTGACTGAGCTAGACAAGGACACAGGGCCTTGAGATTTAATCCCCACTTGCTACCTACATCAGTGATATTGCAGTCAGGTGCCTCTGAGCCTAACTGCAGTCGAGGGATTGTGAGGTGAAAAGGAATCATTTTAAATTGTTGGCGGCCAAAGTCATTTAATTTGAAAAATTACTAAAAATATTTAATTTTGAGAAACACGCGATGGTAGGCCAGCTCTTACTAATCATCCCTCTTCCAGCCACCTCGAGGGGGTGACTCCCACTGTTTGAGTCACAGGGGTTCTTTTACAAGCCATAGGGGACACCATGATTGAGCCCACGCAAAATCACAAGTTTTAACCGTAGCTATTTTGTTATTAAAGAAAGGAAAACAAAACATAAAACACATCAAAAGATAGAACACAAGAGATCAAATGGTTACTTCCATTACGGTCTCCTAGAATCATAAAAATGTAGGGCTGGAAGAAATACTGGGAAGTCTTAGAGTCCAGCTCCTTTTGCTGAGGTAGGACCAAGTAAACCTAGACCATCTCTGACACGTGTTTGTCCGACATGTTCTAAAAATCTGCAATAATAGGGATTCCACAACTGCCCTTGGAACAGTGGCGTACCTTGGGTGTCGCGCTGGCACTTAATTCCTAACTCAGGTCCATGGTGCTTTAGCTTTCCCTGTGAAGAAGAGTGGAGGGTTAATGACCATCTGCGCCATTATAATGCTTTGTGGACAAATGCGCTGCTTCCAGGTCCTGCTTATTTCCTTTGCAAATATGAAAATATATTTAAGATGTTCAGTTGCCTTTATTCAAACTTTCCTCTTCTTTCCCTGCCTCCAAGACCTAGGACATTTACTTTCCAAGTCACAGTTGTTCTTTCTGTCTATGGTAGGTTTTTATATACCAGATTTATCATTATGATACCTGAATGCCAGTTTGTGAGTGAGGCCAGATTTACAGAGGAGCACTTTCCTGCATAGCATACATGTCTACTGTACCAACAAAGCACTCTGAATGTGGATGCAGTTATAGTGACATAATGCTTATTCCACCCCCACTACTCCCACCCCCAGTGAAATAAGTTATCCTGGTAAAAGCATGTTTATAATGCAGTATAATGTATCTACACTACAAGCATTTGCCAGCTATGTGAGTCAAGGATCACACCTTATCACATTACTGATGGACATAGCTATGTTAGTAGAAGGCTGTAATGTAGACCTGTCTCAAGTCTTCAGCATGTTGCCCATCTATCATTGTGTTAGAGTTCAATTTTAGACTATCAATGACATCAAATAAGCAAGCTCAATCTGCTTATTAATAAAAGATTATTATTCAGAGATTAATTAGCACAACACAGAAAAGAAAGGGTTAATGATTTACCAATGTGGAGAACAGGCTTGCAGCAGTTACATCATTGCTCTGTTCCAAAGCATTAACTCACTTCTAGCAGTATACATATACACACATACCCCTCTGTTGTTTACCATCTAGAGGAAATTCCCCATATTCCATTGTCTCATTATGTATCCTATTTTTCTTTCTTATCTGGTTTGCACCTTCATTCCAAGGTTCTTGGACATCTATACCAAAATATTTCTAGAAAACTGCAACAATTATAGTTACTTATTAAATTTAGCAAACCTCAACAAAACACTATCTTGTCCTTGATGATTTTCACATTTACCAAGAACAAAAGCCTAATCACATTTTATACATTTCTAGCGCAAAGCATGCTAGGTGGGAAAGTCATTCACTTAAATACAGGGCCTTTAAAAGTACATAATATTTGCTAAATAATATATACTAAATAACATTGATTAACAACTGGCATGGACAGGCATCAATTGACTGAATCCTTATGCAACATCCTGAACTGCTCTATGTCATTGGCACACCTCAGCAGCTTGCAAAATTCACAGATAGCTTATGTTTTGGCTCTTTAACTTATGCCCCTTTTTAACATTAAACATGCACATGTAGGAAAACTCTAACAGAGGTCCCCATAAACACCATGAAGTGAAGGCAGAATGTTCTTATATGTTTGACTGATTCTCATTCATGCATGGTCTAGTTAGTATGAGCTAAGTGCTTGCTTCAGTTTCCACAGGTTTAGACATTTCTGAACATGGACTATCGCATTTTAATTGTTTTTAGCGCAACAGTATAAAGAAGAGTTTGGCAAAGTGAACATCCTAAAGAAAGTGCCAGCACTGAAGGATGGAGCCTTCACCTTAGCAGAGAGGTAAGAATTCAATCCCCAATTTCCATTCCTCACCATACTTATGAGGAGATAAGATGATCAAATTCAGAGGTAGGGAAGTATTCCCTATGTCTGATTTTTTTAAAATTGCATAATTGGCCAACTGCGTTTATGGTCTGCTTTGGTATCTCAGCTCCTATGTTTCTGCAAAGAAAGGAGATGGTAGGACTTTAAACATCTAAATGATAAGCATGTGACTAAAGTTATGCACATATTTCAAATACATGATATGATTCAGACTTGGTGTTGATACTAAGAAGGGTCCTCTTTGGTCAGGTATATTTGAAATTGTAGACTAGTCATTTCTAGCTTAATTTATCCTGATTATTAATGGAGAACCATCAATTTTCTAGCCTGGGCTGGAGCAGGACAATACAGTGTTTGCCTCATATGCTTCTCTGCTGGCTCTGAAGGGTTTAATTTTACTGGCACTCATGGTTTGGCTGTGGGTGCCCACTTAAAATGTGTTTGCAATGACCTTTTTACATTTGAAACCTCTTTACAATGAAAGGGACACTGCCAAGATAAAAGTCATACACAAAGATTTAAAATTCATATCTTTTAATCTCTCAGGTTATTGTAATAAAAACTCTTATTTACTTTGTTTGCTTTTCTCCATTTCAGTCAGCTTCCATGATGAAAACCCACTATTATTATAATTTATTATTTGTATTACCATGGCACCTCAGAGCCCTAGTCATGGGTTTTGCCACCTGATTCTCATATGCATGCACTAACGTTTGGGATTACAAACACTGTAGAGGAATGCTTACAGTGAAACCAAAAACCAAACAAACACCTTTTATTATGAAATATAAAATCATGGTAACATTTGTTTATCTTACTCACTCATACAACACCGAAAAGAGCCATATAAGCATCTAAATAGATAAAACCTGGTTTTTATTTTACAAAATGACCTCTCTGTGTCCTTTGAAGAGCCCTACCACTGTCATCATGGTAAAATAGTTCAATGATATCTATATCAGAATGGCAAGGGCAGCCAATATTTTCTCTCTTTACTTTTCAGTATAGGTTTTTCTATGTTTTCTGCGCAATAGTAGTTGACCATCCGTCATTGCAAATTATCTTAGTTCTTAGATCTTAGTCATCACTAAGATTTTTAACCAGCTGATTTCTCCTGCCTGCTAGTGATGACACAAACACTGGACTACAACAAACACCAAAGGCCTGATCCTGAAAGCTCTCTGTTCAAGGAATTCAGTTGACTTCACTAGGAGTTTTGGTTGGGAAGGTCTTGCTGGACCAACAGACCCTTTATGAAGATGACTGGCGGGAGATGCAGTTTATTAAAGAGAGCTTCTGGTGGTACACAAACCCCTTGGAAATCTACAGTGGTGAGAAAGAGGCATCAGAAAAGTACAGCAGCTAATGGATTTTTAGCAAAATATTGTCAAAGATTATTATTAGTAGTAGCAGTAGTAGTGTAACTGAAGCATCTAGGAGCACTAATCATGGCCCAAGACTCCATTGTTCTAGGCTCTGTACAAACACTGGCCTCATCTTGAGGCTTAATTTTCCTACAGGTTAACATTCTGAAATGAGCCTACAGGAGCTAGGTACCTGACTCTGATTGACTTTCAGTGGGAATTGAGTGGCTACCTCCATTAGACTCTTTTGAAAATCCCAGCCCCAACACTTTTTAGAGGAAGCAGCATTAGGAAATGGAGAGGAGAGACTGATGCAGCTGAATATATTCTTTCACTTTATCTTCACTGCCATTTGTCTCCCATTAATTTCTGGACAGCACTGCAATTCTTCTGTATCTGAGCCGGAAGTACAACACCCCTGATCACTGGTATCCATCTGATTTACAGAAAAGGGCCCAAGCAGATGAATATCTGTCATGGCATCATACCAGCAACTGGACTAATGCTTCCAAGACCTTGTGGATCAAGGTAAGGAGATTAAATATTGAGAACTCAGAAATACTTGTATTTCCTCACTGGACATAAGACATTTAAACAGCTCCTATACAAAGCAAGTTTCCCTCCCCAAAATAGAACACTTGGCCCCATACCCAGCTGAGAGGAAATGTTACATAGGGAATTGTTCCCTATTCTTTGGAATTTGGATGTGGTAATAACTTTCCCTTAAAAGTATCAGTCTAACGCAGAAGGTCTGAAGGTCATCAGGGCAGCACAGATCTTTATAGGCTGGATTTCAGGATTAATACAGAAAAGCAGATCGGGGTATTTCCTAGACAGACCTCCCTTCATTACACAGCCACATAGAGTACCCAGTATTCACAGGGTATGTTTATACTTCAGTCACGGGGTGTGACTGTAGCTTGTGTAAACTTTAGCTAGCTTTAATCTAGTTAGCTTGGATACCTGTAGCAGTGAAGCTGCTGCAGTGCAGGCTGTACAAGCCAACCCAGAACCCCAGGTGATTACTCAGGCAGCTAGCCCCTGCTGAAGCCTGTGCTGCTGCAGCTTCACTGCTAGATTAAAGCTAGGTACACAAACTGTATCAAATCCTGTGGTTTCAGTATAGACATATCCAAAGAGAGAGCTTGAAGATATGACTAGAACTGGGTTCCTTTTGCTTCGAAGGTGAGTGCATGCTCTGCTATGCAAAACTGAAAGGCTTATATATTCTTTAGCCACAGCTCCCCCCTGCAGTCCCACCAATTCTGAAATCTGTTTCTAGCACACACAGATGCTACTCCAAAATGGGAACAAGAACAAGAATAGATATGATGGGGATACACTCTGAGGGGAGAGTTGTCAATAAACATGTAAGAACTTCATCTTGTTTGTTGTAACTTTGCCATTCTCATTAATTGATTAAACACTCTGCGGCTTGTATAGCTTCCTATTCTGTTGACATTAGAGTTTTGGCCACAAAGAAGAAACCCAAATATGAGTCACATATGCAAAATACAATTGCTTCCAATCTCTGCAACCTGCTCTCACAAGGCTTCAAAGAAAATTAATCTAATTTAATCTTTTTATTAATAATATCAAATTAAAACCATATGACTGTTGTGTCCCTTGCTGTAGAGAAGAGACAGGCCATGGGTGTAGTAAACACAGAGGGGATTCTTTATTCAGGATACTGGATTTACAAAGACCTTGTAGCTATCTTTGATTCTAACTGGGAATGTAATTAACTATTAGAACAGGATACCAAGGGACGTGTACATTCTCTATCAGTTAGAGTCTTTCAATGAAGACTGGATGTCTCTCTAAAAATGCTGTAGTTCAGCTACAAGTTATTTTTATGTAGGAATCACTGGGTGAAGTTCTATGGCAGAGATAACATTAGATGATCATAATGGTCCCTTCTGGACTTGAAATCTATGAATATATAGCCCAGGTGCTGAGGAACACCGCTTGTGCTGCACAGGTTGCCACACATAATCTGCTTAAATCCTGGCCTGGATCAAGCAATCATGGAATGAATTGCTGTGTATGCTAATGATTAGGAGACACTTGCTTCAGTTTCACCTGCAAAAATCTGTGATCATAGTTCTGCTTCCCTGTCATAGTGTCTGGTACAACTGAGAGAGCTAATTTCAGATCAGACTGTCAGAAAACAGGGCTGATACCCCAAACTGGTAGTATATTCTAGAATTAGATTTTACCAAATCGGTAATAAATTTGCACTCCTGGACTACTGTGTTAGTCTAACCATGGAGCCACAGACAGTCCCCTTAAGCTCTCCAGCCCCTTCTTACCACCCAGACAAACGGGACATTATGAGGAAAGTTTACTAAAACCAAAAATCACCACCCATTAGATTCTTCCAGTGCCAAAGGGCCAGTCACTTACCCCAGGTCAAGGTATGCTCCAGATCTCACCAAAGACAAATGCTGAAGCCAATTTCTCTAGTGAACTAATTAAAGATTTATTAGCTAAGAAAAAGAAATGAGAGCTAACTGAGAGGTTAAAGCAGATAAAATACATAATAGGTGAGGCAAAATTTGTAAGTCCAAAATGATAGCAGAAATGGTGAATCTGCTTAGTTCTCCATCAGGCTCTCAGGGCTGCCCAAAATGGCTTTGAGGACCTCTGTCTTGTATCTGGAACATCCCCTGAGAGCATCCAAACAGATCAGAGATGCAGAATTGTTCCCAGGGTCCTTTTATTAGTTGAAAACAACCTGGCAAACATTTCTATCTCCACAGGGGTCTTGTTTTGTTGACTGAATGCACACAAAGTTTGTGGATCTTCCATTGTCTTACATAATGACCCATGCTTTGAAATTAACAACTTCTCATTAAAAGTGTAAGGCTTCAACCCCAGTTGATGGGCCATTCAATTACAGAGACACACCTAATACATTTAGTTACAGACATCCAGACAATTTCATTAGCTTTCATGAACAATGTGACATCAAGCCAACCCTTATCCTAACACATCTTTGATATAAGGTTAATTAATACAAAGACAGCAACCACAGGAAACAGATGGCTGAAGACAATAGCTTTATCATTTCATTAGCTTTCATGCATTTAAAGCAAATGTAATTACCAGGTACACGCTAGGTACATGTAATGTGATGTGATAACATCCCTTTTTGTTCTGTTCTAACAAGTGAATTGGTAAACTTAACACTTCCTTGAGGTTAGGACCTGAACTAGTTAGCTGTCAGCACCATCTTCCCAAGTAAGCAAGAGGCTTAATCAGAAGCCATAGCAGGAGGAAGCTGTGAAACACTGAGGGGTTTGATTCTGTGCACTGCTCTGGACATTATAGCTTTGACTGTGAGCATCTGTGAAGGTAAAGGATCATTTTTTAATGAAAGCTGAACTCTTGCCACAAGTGAGTATAGCACCACTTCAGTGTGATCCTAGATTGTATGATATGATGATCAGTAAGCTAATGGATCCCATTTGCAAAGGCAAAGGAAATGCACTGCAAGTACATCTAGGAAGGCTAAGTCTATTCCCTTCTCCCCACATAGGTGCTCATTCCCCTCTTAACAGGCCAGACACTGCCCCCAGAGAAGCTGCAGGAGGTTTTGGAGGACGTGGCTACTTCCCTGAAGCAGTTTGAGGAGAAATTTCTGCAGGACAAGCCCTTCATTGTGGGCAGTGAGATCTCCTTGGCAGACCTAGTGGCTATTGAGGAGCTCATGCAGGTGAGTAGTGGATTGTAATCATGAAGACTCAGCACAAGGAAAAGCTAATGCTGTCTAAACTACATGGGGAATGGACAGCATGTGGTACCATTTCCCTAGAGCAGGAATGCAGATCTAGTACAGCAAGGGGAGGGATTCCCATATTAAAATATTCTCCTCCAGATCTACCTATTCTTCCCCACACCAGGCCTACAAGATACCGCTTGAAACTCTCCTCCAGTAGCAAAGCGGGGAGGGAGAGCTTTTTAAAATCAAATTAAGTGGCTCATACTTAGATTGGTTGCTTGTTCCCAGGCCACCAGGGCTGGGATTGTGCAAAGCAAGAGCATTTCTCACTCCTAATGCCATGTCTCAGTGGCTAACAAATAGTAGTGCTGCATCTCTGCAGTGAAGGTGGGACAGGCAAAAAATAGAGGGGAGCAAGATCATCCTAACTAAAACCGCATCTTAAATTGCAGTGGTGGTGGTGGTGGTATATGTTGCTATCTGTTTTAGCTTTCCTCACTACAAAGAGCAAGTAGGCAATATCAGCAGCCACCAATAGAATCTCTAGCCCCCATCTCTCTAATGCTGTAGCCGAACATTACTCAAAAAAGTGCTAGCCACGTGTGTGATCAAGTAAAAGTGGCCACTATTGTCAGGAGTGGATTTGGGACTATTAAAACACATGAAGAAATCCAGTCCAGTTGGGTTTTTTTCCAGATGCATGGATAGACTATGAGATCCACCTATCTTTTGGATACTCCTCCATGAGCTTTCCCCCCCTACTTAATGGTGACTGCTTTATTGGTAAAGAGGCGATTTCCCTTCAGCAGTGTCTCACTGCAGTTGTGTCTCTCTATGCAGGCCATTGGAGTTGGTTGTGACATCTTTGAGGACAGACCCAAGCTGTCAGAGTGGCGCAGCCGGGTGGAGGAAGCTGTGGGGAAGGAGCTCTTCCAGGAAGCACATAAGATTATCCTGAATATCAAGGAACTCAGCAACATCCAAATTGACCCACAGCTGAAAGAGCATCTGGAACCTGTGCTGAAGAAAATGATGAAATGAGTTAACGTTCTGTTGCCATTTTATCTGAATCTTTCTACCAGCTTGTTCCCCCAACTCCCTCTCTAGTGTAGCCCATAGAACTAGCCTGCTTGTTTGCATTATATAGATATGTATCTTTTCTTACAGATTTAAGTATGATTGTGTGGTTATAATAGAATTATAAATTTATATATATTTTGCTGTAATGCAAGGTACCTTACAGGACATCCTGGATGACAGCTACATTATTATTATTATACACATATTTGGGAACTAGTGTTGAAAGTGTTGATGGTATAACAAAAACAAGACATATATGGTCATATTTGTCCTAAATGAGTTAGCAGTTAGCAGACATACTCGGGACCTTTGGCCTAGATAAGTGTTGAAAGTAATGATGTCAGGCATAAAAGGTGAGGTAATGGAATCTTTAAAATGGGAAGTAAAATGTCATGGATATCCTTAATATTCATGAACCTACCAGCCTATAGAATATGCCTACACCAATAATTTGGGGGTGGACAATCCAAATATGGACTTAGAAGGAGGACCCATATTCTTGGGGTATAAGAAGGGGAAAATCATGCTATTTGGTGCGATCGTCATCTACTCTTGCTTGAAGCTTCTTTTAGTTAGTGTTAAGATTTCTTCTTTAGTCTATACTTAGTCTTATTTGTAGTCTTAGTTTATAGCTCTTAGCTCTTTAGCAGTGCTTATTCCACCCCTCTGCTCAAGAGTTGAGGAATCAAACATCTCTCTCAACCAGGGAAGAGCGCGAGTATAAGAATTCAAAGCATATCATAGAAATATATATATTATATAAGTCTCTAAAATTTGAGATTGTATTATCCATTATCCATTTGATTGTTTATTTTCTATATCAATTATTTGTCTATCATTTTATGTTATCTTAATAAAACTTATAGAGTGTTTTCACCCACATAATGTTTTTTGTGGCATTTAGTGCACAGATGCAGTACACTACATGTTGTGATAGGCATGTATAGGACCCATGAATCTTGAAAGATGTGTTGTTTGGAGGTGTTGAGCATTGTAGTAGTGGAGATATATCTGCAGGTTTTATATCTATTGTTCTTGCAGGGTCTGGTCCCACTTTGAGTTAGTGTCCTGATTTGTGGGGAGCTTGCTTCTGATAATGAGTTTGGAGAGGTTTGGAGGGGAGGGTTTTTTGAAATCCAGAAGAGGGGGTCCATGAAAGATTTCTTTCAGGATCAGGTCACCATTGAGTGTGGATTGTAGTCGTTTGATGATACTCCGAATGGATTCCAGTGTGGGAATGGACGGTGACAACTAGGCATGTGTGGTTAGAGGTTTTATTTCTGTATTGAAGCAGGTTCTCTTGGAGTATTTGGGTGGCCTGTTCCATGATGGGAGCTACTTCTCTAGGGCGTCCTCATTTGGTGAAGGCAGTTTTGAGCATGTTAAGGTGTATATCCCAGACTTTCTCCTCAGAGCATATTCTGTGGTATCTGAGTGCCTGGCTGTAGATGATAAATTTCTTGGTGTGTTTGAGATGGTTATTGGATCTATGAAGCGAGGTGTGGTGATCCATGGTTTCTTGTATAAAGCTGTTTGTAGGGTTCCATTGCTGAAGCTGATCGTGGTGTCTAGGAAGTTGATATTAGTATGGGAGTGTTCCAAAGAGAGTTTAATGGATGAGTGGTGTTTGTTGAAGTTGTAGTGGAAATCTGTGAAGGAGTTTAAGTCATCTGTCCAGAGGATGAAAATATCATTGATGGTATCTCAGATATATCATTGGTTTCATGGTGCATTTGTCCAGAAATTCTTCTTCAAGGTGCCCATGAAGAAGCTGGCATACTGGGGAGCCATCCTAGTACCCCTGGCTGTTCTGATGGTTTGGACAAAGTATTATTTGAATGAAAAATTGTTATGGATGAGGATGAAATAGAAAAGTTTGGTGATGTGTTCGGGGTGGATATTTGAGGGTTGTCTATTTTCTTGTAAATATTTGAAGCAGGCAGCTATGCCTTCATTCTGAGGTATATAGGGAAGTGACATCCATGGTGACAAGGATAGTGCTCTGAGGGAGATTGTTAATGTTGCAGAGTTTGTGGAGGAAGTCAGTTGTATCCTGGAAGAAACTGGCCCTTTGTGTGGTGAGTGATTTGAGAATAGCTTATATGAATTCCAATATTCCTTCAGTGAGGGTTCCATGGCCAGATCTGATGGGTCTGCCTGGGTTCCCTTGTCTGTGTGTCTTGGGAAGCACATAGAAGGTTGCTAGGGTAGGTTCATGGAGAATGAGTTTGTAGAGTTTCTCTTAGAGTTGTTTCAGGAATTATTTGATGATATTTTTAAATCCCAGGGTAAGTTGTGGTGTGGGGTCTTCTTTGAGTTCTTTATAGTAGGTGGTGTCACAGAGTTGCTGGTTGGTTTAATTTGTTAGTTTATTAGAAAATAATAAACTATTATAAACTCTCTGGGAGCTTGGGTTGTGCCCTGAGGCACTGACAATCTGCCATTCACTCTTTTGAATGTAAAGGGGGAAAGTATATAATTAAAAATGTGCTTGTAGAAAATGAGCCATATTAAGCTTTTAATTGTTACATCTGATTCTTTAATCTCTTCTGTACTCTTTTCTCTTGAGAACCTTCTGATATGCTGGATGCTTCTCAAGTGCCAATTCTGGCTTTGGAATTTAATTACAGAGGTGTTTCATATTTGAAGGAATGGAAGATAAATATAAAATGGATCCCGAATTGCATTTTTAATATACTTAAGTTAAACTTGTAGTTTCTGGTTTAGCCCAGAGTGGGGTGACTCTCAGCCTGTTACATGAAAGGGAGAAAAAGAAAAACCAACTGATTCTCAATTTGTCTCCAAGCCGCCCATCATCTCAGCAGGAATAAAGTAGGTGCACATCCTTCTAGCAGGTTAATAGAAAAATAGAAAGGAGGTGCTAAGTACCCACTTAGAGAAAAACGTTTAGGGCCATGATGCCCCAAATATCCACGTGTAAAGAGCTCTTTAGGGGGTTGGAGAGCATTGTATTTGCCTTTTGGAAGTGGGGCGGGGAAGCGGGGATGGTGTGTGTCCCTGCCACCAGAGCTCTGTCAGGAGAGGATCTCTACCCAGCCCACCCCCTCACCCCATGCGGCAGGAGGAACGAGAAACACTGATGCAAACACAAGCCTCTGCTCCTGCCAAGAGCAAGAAGAAACCCAGGGAAACAGCAGGCTGGCACTGTTAGCACTGCCTTGCTCACTAGTCTACCCAGCCCCCCTTCCAGCCCCGGGGAGCACCCCCACCCTTTTCTCTCCCAGGCAGTCCACCTACCTGCCTCCCACCTCCTTGTTACCCCAACCACTGGGCATTGTAAACGCCTTCAGCTGAACGTGGGTTATGTGTGTGTGTGTGTGTAGGGGGGAGGTAGGGGGCTGTGACTCGTGATGACACTTCCTTGAGCACCTTCCCTCTGCTCTCATCTGATTGGTCTCCCCCGTTCAGTTTTGTTTAGTCCTTCGGCCAATCAGAAGTGAGGAGAGATGTTTCTTTTTGGGTCGCCACGTGACCCGCAACTATAACCGGAATCCCCGCCGCCGCCGCTGGCCCCGGCCCGGGGACGGTCCTTTTCCCACCCTCCCAGCCGGGCAGGATGGGGCTGGAGCTGTACCTGGATCTGATCTCCCAGCCCTGCCGATCCGTCTACATCTTCGCCAAGAAGAACAACATCCCCTTCGAGTTCAAGCACGTGGAGCTGCTCCAAGGTGGGGAGGCTGAGCACTGTTCTCCCGCCCCCTTCACTCCGCTCCCTCCTGGAGAAGGAACCCGATCACCTGACCACCCCCCAGCCTCCCCCATCTCTGTTAGGGGCTGAGCGCCATGTGACGCCTGCCACTTCCACAGGCACACCCACACGGCCACCTTTTCTTCTCTCCTCTGTGCGCTGCTCTTCGGGGCCTCCTCCTACCATAACCTCTTCTGTGTTGCACACACCCCCTCCATATAATGTCCCTTTGTGAGAGACTAGCACGTGCACAGGGAATGGAGATTTATAGGCAAATCCAGCTGGGACTAGATCTCCTGGTTTATTTTGGCTTGTGCACTGATGTGTCATCTCTTGGGTTTGGTGGTGCAGATATCTGTGAATCTGGGATAAGCTGCCTTGCTGCTCAGGCCCACCCTGTTAAATGAGTTGGTGTATTCTCTTAGTGCTTTGCTGTGGGCAAGTTCAAACAGTGTCCTCTTTATATCCAGTGTGCTTCTGCTATACAGTAATAGGAACAGTTCCCTGACCCCCTCAAAGAAAACAAGACTCTTATACAAAAGTAATTAAAATGCTGGCCTACTCTGCAAAGTCACTAGTAATGCTATTTCCAGCATCCATATTTATTATGACTCAGTGACTCCAGATCATATCTTCTGTTTAAAAGAACAAGATTTATTTTATCAGCAAACTCACCCTGGCATCTGAGAGTTAAACTGGGTTATTTCTTTCATCTTTATTATCAGCAATTAAGAGCTTTAGGTCAAATGATTTCCTTAGTGACACACTAACCTTCATTGGGATTGGAGAGGTATAACGGGGCATAAATTGGCCAACATTATGTTTATTGCTGATCCCAGGATGAATGTGCTGGGATGCCGGCAGGTAAAAAACAATTTTTTTCTTGTAAATTTAGTAAACTTGATCACTAGTTACCGAGATACAATAAAAGTTGGGACCCCAGGCATAATTCATTTAATTAATTAATTCATTCATACATACAGTCATTTTTCAGGATAGCACCACTCTTCAAACAAACTGTCCTAACCCTAATATTTTGTTATGAATGAATTAAATTCTGTTGCTGGCCAGTGACTCACTTTTTGAAACAACATTAAACCCTGGATTATTCTGCCCATCCATGCTGATCTGTCAGGGTCATCTTTATTAATCTGGAAGAGCAAAATTCCAATCTCAGTAGCTGACCTGACTTTTTAATATTTGCTATAGTAATAAGCAACCATGCTGCCTTTTCACTTCTTGTAGAGAGTATTGTTGTGCAAAACCAATGCTATTTCAGTCTTGGACTGCAAACGTGACTGTTTATGCAACAATGAACCCCTGGATAATCATGCTGAGTAATCAAACCTGTGTGAGTTTACATGGACTTGCAGCTGTTGACAGCTTTTTTTCTTTCTGAGATACTCTTAAAAACAGAGGTGAATGGACTAATAAAGGAAATCAAAGACTTCTATCCCTTGCTTTCTAGGCTAGGCTGACCTGACTTCTTGTGGTTCTTTATCCACCCTAATACCACCTCTGGAAAAGCAAATTGAAATTAGAAATGTCTCCCTCATTCCATCCTAGCACAACTCGTTGTTAATTCGTTCTATAAAATTAAACATGAGTTTTTAACCTGTGTGATGTGAAAATCCCTTGGAGAAGGCAATGGTGTAACACCATGGGCACATCTGCTCCATTGAGAACTAGTCTGTCCCCTCATTTCCCTTCTTTCTTACTTTTGGCAAGTACACCATAAAAACATTCATGCCTTTATTGAAATCTCCTCCTTCTTTCCCTCCCCCAAGATCGTAGGAAATGCTCTTCCAATTTCAGACTGGCACTTTGCAGGTACATTTTTCCGGGTGTTTCACTTTCCACTAGCATTAACAGGAATCAAATGACTGTGCAATGCACTGAAATGTTTGGCATAACTATCAGGCTGCAATGTCCCTGGCTAGACTTTTTGGCTTTTTAATTTATGTTCCTTCTTTAATCTGAAAAATGTGCCTAAGGAAAAAGCCCATTGATTTATTTATAACAAAATGCCTCTAAATGTCTGGTGGCAATAGCAAAATATTGCCAGTGGCTTGGCTGATCCCCATTAACAGGTTCCAAATGGGCAATACGGACAGTTCAGCTTCAGCTTCTATTGGTTTCTCCACCACTAGTCATTGACTGTTTTTCTTATTAATTATAACTCTTTTAGGGCACAACGTTCAAGAATTTAGCAACATAAGCACCCTGAAGAAAGTGCCTATACTGAAGGATGGAAACTTCACCTTATCAGAGAGGTTAGAATGCAGAGGTAGAAACCTCTCCTCCTTGTTGCAGTGTTTACAACCATAGCACTTCTGAGCTGCATGTTTGTCTGCTGCAATCCACCACTACAAAGATGATAGGATGGTGTTTGGTCTTGCTAGGAAATGTGGGTAATAAGGAGTCCCTGATGGTTTCAGATTGTCAGAGGCACTGAGAAGAGCAGTGGCTGAGTGTTCTGGGGCTTTAGATTGGAATCCCACCAAGGCCCGCGAGGGGAAGTGTTAGTGCCAATCTGTGTCTCAGTGAAACACACCCTGGATGATATTGAGAAACAAGTTGTAAGTGCAGGAGACAGTGTGGCACTAGGCCTTCCTTTTTCACTCAGACTGTGACTCTTCTGAAGGGTTCTTAGGACCTTTCCTGATGCTAATATTCACACAAACTTGTGGGGCTCAGACCCCCAGTAAACAGAGAGCAAAATGGGAAAGCAGTGTTTCAAGAAGCCCAGGAGAAGGTTTCCCTCAAAACGCCCCACTAGTATCAGGGTCTGAGAGAACTTTGATTTACACAAGTCTTATCTTCTTTGCTAAACCATAATCTGCAAGTTCTAAATTTGTTTATATTAATGGGTCAGGGAACAAGAAAAAAGTGGTGTATTTTTGAGAGAATACATTCTAGGACCCACGTCTTTGTAAGGAATGTGTGCAATGTACTTTTCATAGCAACAAAATAAAGGCCTGGTCCAATGCCTGTTGAAGTCAATAGAAGGATTCCCTTTGACTTCAGTGGGGATTGGATCAGGCCCTAAATCACAGTGAGAAAAAGGAAATGCAGAAAACACTACAACACTACAGCATACTTCATGATGATAGTTTTATAAAACATCATTGGTCTGTGATTCTTAAAGAGTAAAGGGTACTGTGTGTTATCAGAACAAGCAGTGCTGACCTACTGGCTCCTGAGCTGTTTCTTGACCCCCTAACATTACCACACTTTCTAAATGGAAGCGATGTAAGGAGAAGAGGAGGAGGATGCAGTTCTTCTCTCCTTAGCTCGCAGGTTTACTGTTTCCTCTTTTATCTGGACAGCACTGCAATTCTTCTGTACCTGAGCCGGAAGTACAACACCCCTGATCACTGGTACCCGTCAGAGATACAGAAACGGGCCCAGGTAGATGAATACATGTCCTGGCAACACACTACTGTCCGGGCGAATGCTTCTAAAATTTTGTGGCTCAAGGTAAGGGGGCTAAATATCAAAAGTGCTGAATACTAGCACTTGCCAGTGCTATAAAAGGGCTGTGTTTAAATGGCCTTTGTATAAAAGGTTTGTCCTATCTTTCCAGTATCACTCATTTTGCCATCCTTAGGTGTATGGAACAAGAACATAGGGAGGAGGTATATTTCCACTAGGTGAATCTACAAGAATTTGTTTCTTTACCCATCATTTCTTTTCCCAGCCCCACCAGACTACACTATGTCTGGCATAAAGCCCACAGCATCCAGCACATATTGATACTGTTTGAAAATGGGCATAGCTGCTGTGATGGAAATAAGGAGAGGGGGCTGACTCACATTTTCAGGTCCATTTTGAAGAGGACAGACAGTTGTCCCTTTGGAGACTTGGAGAGAGAGTATTGTTGTTAAAGTGACAGTGCCTGGCAGATACTGTTTTGAGTACTACTTAATCAACCCACTTGATAGTTAACTAGTGCCAAGAGCCTTAAATCACTATGGGGGATGGTTTAGGGGCTTGAGCTCAGATCCACAGAGGAACTTAGGCATTGGTTGCCTAACTTCTAAGTGTCTAGAAAAATCACAGGAACAACACTCTGATCCACAAAGCCTGAGTGAGACTCCCTGTACATGAAAGATGAGAGATAGGCACCTTTGAATGTGATCACAGAAGCCAATGCATTGGAGGGGAGCCACCTAAACTAGCCAATGGGAGATGCCAATGACGGGGGGATGTGCTAACCTGTGCCCCTGTCTTAGAGATAGTTACCTAAATCAGGGCGGCAGGGAAGTGATGATCTCTGCTTGGCAATCCACAAATGGGACCCCTGCTCCTGGAGTCAGGCGGCTTAGGCACCTATGGCATGTCTTGCAGGAATGAGTTAAGTGCCTGCCTTGCACCATACAAAACAGCTGGAGGAAGAGGAGGAGGTGATGGTGCCACCCACTTTGTAACTTTTAGCACAGTCAGAGCACTTGCCTGGGATGTGGAAGACCTAGGTTCAATTCCCCTCCCTGCCAGAGGGGGAGAAAGGATTTGAACAGGGCATCTCCCATCTCTCAAGAGAGTGCTCTAACCGCTCTCTCTTTTTCTGTCTCAGTGACTGGCCCAATGACTATTTAAGTAGTTATCCACGGTGAAAGTCATTGGGCCAGAGAGAGAGAGGGAATGAGTCTGCAGCCCAGTGGTTAGAGTACCCATCTGGGAAGAAGGAGACCTAGGCTCCAATAATTCGTTAATTGTTTATCCAGACTGCAACAGTTTTAGCAGGAGAGACTGAGGGAGCCCTACAGCAGAATATTCCATACATCAGTAGTTAGAGGAGTTTTCTGAGGGGTGGAAGCCATTCTGTTAAAATGCTTTGTCTCCATCTGATAGAGGGGGGAGTTTTTCACATCACAGACAAGATCTCTAACTACTCAGCTAAAAGTTATAAGGCAGGCACCACCACCACCTTTATTCAGATTTTGAATGGGACCAATCCAGTATGGAGCCTCAAAGCACATCTTAGAGGTAAGTAGTCATATGCCTGCCTTCCCTGGGTTATGAATTGCTCTGGAGCTTAGGCAGGAAATAGGTGTATATATGCCTAGAGGGAGGCAGCAGTGTGCATGCTCAGGGGTAGAAATGTAGGTGCCTATGGAGTTTGGCAGGAGTTTTGTGGATCACAGTGGAGCCAAAACTGGGATTTAGGCACCTAAGTATTTTTGTTGAATGGCCTTTTGCCACTGGGGATGCAGCTGTATGAATTCACCTGAATGGAGAAGTCTGGAGCAAGAGCACCTCTCCTGACATCTGCAGAACAAGAAGGATTCTAGAAAACTAACTTATCAGCCCAAAGAAGACTCCCACAGACAATCCATTATATCTTAGGTCTGCCAAACAAGATGTCATCACTTCTTACCGGTCAACCTTTTTCCCTTCTGTAGATTTGACTGGGTCTCTTCTCCAGTTGCCTCTTTACCTGTGCATATTCCATTCTTGCTCTCTAGATGCTGAGAAGCCCTGGAGTTCCCAGCGATCCTGACCACATACAGAATCATGAGTTTCTCTGTGAAATGATGCCCTCTCAGCCGCTCATGTTGATGGGTGCAGTGCCAGAAATCTGAGACTAGCCTTAGGCCGGGGGGAACCATCTTTTTTAAAAGGTAGTTACTTCGGAGCCCCCAGCATGTTCTCCTTTCCAAACACACCATTTCTGTCTCTCTATTTGTAGCACCTGTATTTGAACCCTCAGCTGCTTATCCTTGAGGTCCAAGATTCCATTCTAAGTGGTATCTACTTTATCAATTACTGTCTGTGCTGCACTGATAAGCTTGTCTTTGAACACAGTTCACTGTTATTTTGGGAGCAGTAGCCTGACCCATTGCTGGCTTTTGTGACTGCTTCAAAGCCTTTTGGTAATAAACTGCTCTCTTGTGTAAACTGCCTCATTTCCCTCTGCTGAGTTTCCTGCTTATTCCTTGGCTTCCTGCAGTTTCTCCAGCATGAACATCTCTCAAGAGTTCTGTCTTCTTGATTGCTTAGGAATTTTAATTAGGAAGTGTAGAAGTTAATAGAGAAGCAAAGGGACACAAGGAAAACTTTATGGCCAGCAGAGTTAAGAACAATAAGAAGTTTTTAAAATATTAGGAATAAAAAGAATATTGAGAATGGTATTAGTCCACCACTAGATGCAAACGGTACCATTATCAATAATAATGCAGAAAAGGCAGAAGTGTTGAATAAGTATTTCTGTTCTGTATTTGGGGGAAAAAGATGATGTATTCTCATCACATGGTGATGAAACACTTTTTCCATTCCACTAGTATCTCAAGGGAATATTAAATGGAAGTTCCTAAAGTTGGATATTTTTAAATCAGCAGCTCCAGATAACTTGCATCCAAAAGTTTTAAAAGAGCTGGCTGAGGAGCTCACTGGACCATTCATGTTGATTTTCAATAGGTCTTGGAGCACTGGGGAAGTGCCAAAAGACTGGAAGAAAGCTAATATTGTGCCAATTTCTGAAAAGGGTAAACAGGATGACTTGGGCAATTATAGGCCTCTCGGCCTGACAGCAATCCCGGGCAAGAAAATGAAGTGGCTAATAAGGGACTCGATTAATAAAGAATTAAAGGAGGGTAATGTAGTTAATGCAAATCAAAATGGGTTTATTGAAAATAAATCCTGTCAAACTAATGATATCTCTTTTTGATAAGATTACAAGTTTGGTAGATAATGTTAATATTGTTAATATAATATATGTAGACTTCTGTAAGACTTTGACTTGGTACTGCATAACTTTTTGATTAAAAAACTAGAATGATATAAAATTAACATGCACACATTAAATAGATTCAAAACTGGCTAACTGATAGGTCTCAGAATGTAATTGTAAATGAGGAATTGTCACTAAGTGGTTGCGTCTCTAGTGGGGTCCTGCAGGGATCAGTTCTTGGCTCTACATCGTTTAACATTTTTATCAAAGATTTGGAAGAAAACATAAAATTAGCACTGATAAAGTTTGCAGAAGACCCAAAAATCGGGGGAACGGTAAATAATGAAAAGGATTGGTCCCTGATTCATAGCAATCTGGTTCACTTGCCAAACTGGACACAAGCAAATAATATGTGTTTTAATATAGCTAAATGTATATACCCAGGAACAAAGAATGTAGGCTATACTTACAGGATGAGGGACTCTATCTTGCGAAGCAGTGACTGAAAAAGATTTGGGGTTGTGATAGAAAATCAGCTGAACATGAGCTCTCAGCTGTGACCAAAAGAGCTAATGCAATCCTGAAATGCATAAATGGGAATCTTGGGTAGAGGTAGAGTGGTTATTTTACCTTTGTATTTTGCACTGGTGTGCCTGGAATACTGTGTCCAGTTCTGGGGTCCACAATTCAAGAAAGATGTTGATAAATTGGAGAGGGTTCAGAGAAGCTCCACAAGAATGGTTAAAGGATTAGAAAACCTGCCTTATAGTGAAAGACTCAAAGAGCTCAATCTATTTAGCTTAACAAAAAGAAAGTTAAGGAGTGGCTTGATTACAGTCTTTGAGTATCTACATAGGGAACAAATATTTAATAATAGACTTTTCAGTATAGCAGAGAAAGGTATAAAACGATTCAATGAATGAAGTAGACATATTCAGACTGGAAATAAGGTGTAAATTTTTGACAGTGGGTAATTAACCACTGGAACAATTTACCCAGAGTTGTGATGGATTCTTTTTTAAATCAAGATTGGATGTTTTTATAATAGCTATATTTTAAGAATTATTTTGGAAAAGTTCTGTGGTCTGTGTTATACAGGAGGTCAGTTTAGATGACCAAAATGTTTCCTTCTGGCCTTGAAATCTATTATTCTTTCCTTGTGTGCTTTGGTTTGTTGGCATAATTCCTCTGGAAACATTCTTGCTTCATAGATCTCTTGTTCTGGGGACCTTTCCAGAGTGGAATCAGTTTAGCTTTGGGAGCAAGTCCTGGGGCAAGATTCCCTACTTAATCCAGGCTGCCAAGTACCACTCCTCAGTTTGATCAATTGAGTTATTTTGAATATTATCATCACTCCTGAGTTCCATACAGAGCCATAAGAGGCATTAAAAAAATAAAGACAGACATTAAAATGCTCCCACATTTTTAAGTGCCTGTGTGAAGTTAAATAGCTCCATTTGGGATGGTTGTCCAATAATCTTATATCTTGTGACCATAACCAACCAATTGTGAACATAAAGAAATCCACTTTATATTTAATATGTGTGTATACAGTATACATATACATACAAATCACTTACATGGTGCTGTGATAATACAAATTAAAATGATGATGCTATGTGGTAAACTACATGCATCTGGCTCTTTTTTCTCTCTAGTGGTCTGATGGAGAACAGCAAGATCATGCAGCAAGGCCAAGAGTCTTTGGGAGATTTGGTGTGTCTCCTCTTAAGGTCTACACTTGCACTTATGCTGGCAAAACTTTTGTCGTTCAGGGGTGTAAAAAACACATCCTCTGAGCAACGTAAATTTTGCCAGCATAAGCACTTATGTGGACAGTGTTATGTTAGCGGGAGATGCTCTCCTGCCAACACAGCTACCACTGCTTATTTAGATGCTTTATTATGTGGGTGGGAGAGCTCTCTCCCGCCGACATAATGTGGCTACCAAGCGCTCTTACAGCGGCACATCTGTACCAATACAGCTGTGCCACTGTAAGTTTTAAGTGTAGACTAGTCCTTACAGGGTAACAACAGATATTTTTTAATTAATGAAACCAAATTTTTAGGGATCCTAGTGCTCCACTTGAATTAAAAGATTATTTCACCTACTGAGTAGGAGCAAAAGACAGTGTGAGAAATGAACTGTGAAACCCAATGCATATGCTGCCAGCATTTGACATAAGGGTATCTGAGATCCACAGATTATCCTCAGAAATGCAACAGGACAATGTCCAACTGCTTGGAGGGTCCTATTAAGTCTCATCCTGATTGCTGATAGTTAGAGGTACAGAGAAGTAGAGGATACATACAGGCTGGGTGCTGGATTAACTCTCCTGTAAACACATGGATCAATCTATGCATTTCCCCATTTGGCGATGACTAAATTCCATTGCATGAGTATGGAAGCTAATCCTATTCCCTCCTCCCTATGCAGGTGGTGATTCCCCTCTTCACAGGAAAGCCAATACCCTTAGAGAAGCTACAGGAGGCTTTGGATGAACTGAATAATTCCCTGAAAAAGTTCATAGAGAAGTTCCTGCAGGACAAGCCCTTCATCGTGGGTAGCGAGATCTCCCTGGCAGATCTGATGGCTATCACAGAGCTCATGCAGGTGAGTGTAGGAGTGTTATTAGTGAATTTTCAGCATCATGAAAAACTGATGCTGTCTAAACTGCCTGAAGACCATGCAGCATGTGGTGCTGGTACAGCTTCCTTAGAGATGGGAATGAGAGTTTGAGCAGCAGCACATGATTGAGAAGGGAAGCAGGATTCGGCAACCTCATAAAGAGGGCAGATGCTATAGAACAGGCTGCCACAGTTTTGCTCTCCCTTGCTCTGTGTCGTCCCCCCCACCCCAATAAATCGTATGTTTGTTTTCCTTCATGTCATCCCTCCTCATTCCTGTTTTCTATCCTTCTTGTGAAGAATTCAAATCCTTATGAAGAGTAAATGAGCAGCAACAGGGAACTGATGCTTAGATTAAAATAAAGACCCGATGCCCAAGTGAGAGGGCAGGGGAGGTCATTTCCCTGATCTCAGTCTGCAAAATACCAACCAGGAACTTCACAAAGTACAGCATTTAAAATGAAGTGGCTCCTATATGAATAGGTCATTTGCCTGGAGTACTGTGTAGCAGCACCTTACACCCCTTCCCACACCTTCTCCTCTAGATGCTTCAAGGGGCAGCACTGCCTCCTTCCAGAGGGAGGGTCACCCTGCAGGTAAACTTTTGAGAGAGAACAAGAAAAACTGCTGATGCTGCAATTCTGATCTTAAACAATGATTTCATGTTCTCTGATTGACCAGCCTTAGTGCATGTGAAAACTGCTACAGCCACTGAGTCAAATTCTCTGCCAGTATAACTCTATTGGCTTCAGTGGAGTTATGCCACTGGAGAAAACTTGGCTCATTATCTCCTGACTTAATCTCTAGTGGTAGAGATTTGCAATAAGCACCACCTAAATTGCAACAAGGATGTACCTCACCCATCAAATCAGGCTCAGACATTTAGGTACTGGAGCAGATTGAGGGTGACACTGACACTCATCAGTAAATTGTCTTCCCACTTGTGGCAGTTGCAGGTTAATCCAGGCAGGGAAAGATTCTGCTGTACACAGATACCTGAAATTAATTCCTCTCCTTTTCACTAACGTTTGACTGCTGGGTCTTTCTCTCTGTGCAGCCTGCAGGTGCTGGTTGCAACATCTTTGAGGGCCAGCCCAAACTGGTGGCGTGGCGCAATCAGGTGGAGGAAGCTGTGGGGAAGGATCTCTTCCAAGAAGCGCATGAAAAGATCTTGAATGCCCAGGATTTGAGGAATATCCAGATTGACCCCCAAATGAAGGAGCAAATGAAACCCCAGCTGCTGAAGATGCTGAAGTAGGAGGAAATATGCAGCGTTCTTTTGCTGCTAGACTTTTCTGAATGTTTTTCTAAATCCAAACCCTAAATTTCCCTATTATGTGCAGTTATCCTGTGCCAAGAGGAAAGAACTTGTCACAGGTTTCACCTGAGTAGTGGAACTTTTCCATGTGCTCTGTCTTTATCCTTGGGTGAAGAGTGAGTCATCTCAGACACCTAATAGACCTTTTTTTCCTTAACGATAGCCTTTTTGAGGCCTGAAGGGGACAGTGTGTTGTCCCCCAAAAATTCACCCATTACTATCTCTCATGGGGCTTCCTCATTTCAGTCTCCTTACGGATCTTCATGCTGACTGTCAGCTTCTCTGCTCCTTAACAAACTCAAAAAGAAAGCACACTTCTAGCAGAGTCTTTATCCCCCTTATACACGCATCCTCTGGATTTCTCTCTGTGGAACTGAACGACTCTCTGGGACATTTTAGCTTCCTTGATCAACAGACATTGTTCTCATGTTCCTCTCCTCATCCTGTAATTGCCAGTGCCACTCTTCTCAGCTGGAAGTTTCTGCACAGAGGAGTGACTCATTCATTGGTGTGTTTTCTGTTCTAACCTCCTGTGCCCCATCTATAGGATTTTGTGCTCTTAAAGAGCTGCTAGAAATAATGATGCCATTGGACACCCCAGGCAGTGCACTTTCTGTGTGGTTGCTTGCCCAGAATACCAGTGAGTTCTATCACATGAAGTGCCAAATGTTTTGTGCAAGTCTTGGAAATGCACTGCCTGATATGCTGTTACTGTTATAAAATAGAAATTAAAAATAGAAACAAGCATTTACTGTAGTTTATTCACATGGATATAACAATCTTTCAGCCAGACAGGAACTCTTGCATATACTGTACTGTACTGTCACTGCTTGTTCTTACCAGAAAGATCACAGCATGAGTTTGTGTACTTTTATGTACCGACATTTTCTGAATCTGCTTAGACTGTATCAGACATCTACCTCAGATTCATCAGCTGCGAGTGTGCCTTTTCATAATACTGTATAGCATATGTTCAAAATAAAAATGCAGCAGTCTTTTGTCTTTGGGTGTTTCGTTACCTTCGCTTTTAGAGGATCTGGGCCTGAAATGCAATAAACTTAAAGCAGAGCTTCGTTCCCTTCTCTTTCAGACACACTTTCCTTCCTTAAGAAGCTCCAGTTAGGGTTGGTAGGTTTTGTTTTTAAATGCCCTAATCTTCTGGAAGTGTCCATTTTTAATGAGGTTTTTCCACTCAAAAACTGTACATCATTAACTCTCCATCACAAAATTCAAATGATGGGCCAGTCTCAGATTTTGCAGCTGAACTTTTTTATAATGATAATGTTACCCATTATCACTGTTGCCACTTTAGCATAAATAATCAGGTATATTTGTCACACTGTCAGTTGGAAAATAATGTGGTAGCTTTAACCTCTAAAACAGTCTTCTATTTTCCAGGCCTGTATCTGTTGCAAAACACTGTTGAGGTACAGTCTGCTCTGGTAAGGATTCCATACTAAGTGACAGAGTTGTTCTTAGCAGCAGCTAATCAAAGGAGAAATGTGCCCATACTGTCATCTGGAGGGAAAATACCTCATTCCAACCAGCAAGTACAGAAACATTAGGAAAGAAGGCAAATATCAAGCATAAAAGAGTGAGGGAAACTGCTTTATTCTGGGCAGTGTGGTAAGGAGAGACTTAAGATTAATACTGAATTTATTGGAGTACTATCCTGGCCTTTTCTGATTTCCACTTCTCTCTCGCTAGGGTACTGAACTTGCTCTTTCATGCAGCCTGTTTGGCTCCTGATGTGTGGGTCTTCTATCCAGATGATTTATTCCCACAGTTGAACTTCCGAAGTTACTTCCATCGCCACTGCTTCTGAAATATGGTTTCTCTGGAGACTGGGTAGCCTCCTGGTTTGTCTAAAGCTTACTGCACCAGTATGCTAGACAAGTATTCACATTATACACAGGCTGGATTTCTTGCCAAATGAGTTATCCATCCTTGATGCTTTTGTATAGTGTGAATTCCCAAAGCATATCTACATCCTTCTCAGTAGTGCTGAGTATAGGCACAGGCTGGATATATTAGAAAAGGTACACAGAAGGGAAAAAGTGATTAGGAATATGGAACATCTTCCATATGAGAAGAGATTATAAAGACTGAGAATATTCACCTTGGAGAAGAGATGTCTAAGAGGGGGACATGATAGAGGTCTATAAAATCATGAATGGTGTGGAGAAAGTGAATAAGGAAGGGTTATTTACTCCTTCACATAACACAGGAACCAGGGGTCACCCAATGAAATTAATAGGCAGCAGATTTAAAAAAACAAACAAAAGGAAGTTCTTCTTCACATGACACACAGGCAACCAGATCCAGACTGGACAATGGGATGGATCATTCAATAGTTGCCCTGTTCTGTTCATTCCCTCTGAAGCATCTGGCATTGGCCTCTGCTGGAAGACAGGATATTGGGCTAGATGGACCATTGATCTGACCCTGTGTGGCCATTCTTATGTTCTCTACTGATGAATCTTGCAGAATGATTATCAGAAATATCCCAGTAATGCAGTATCCTCTAGTACACTGCCAATCCACATTTGACAGTCCCTTGGATTTTAGCAACCAGGCATGGAGATGAAATAGACAACTGTTAGTGAAAAGGAGAATATTTTCTTCACTCCATTTCTCCATAGGGAGTATCTAGATAAGAAGAAATATAGAAAAAATGAACACAGGAAAGGCAGAGAGCCCCAGCCAGCTGTAGGCACATGAACCCCTCCACAACAAAGGGTAGAAATAATTTCCAATCTTCAGGGAAGGTAAAGCAGTACAAAAAAGGCTGCCAACAAGAGAAATTAAGTATCACAATAAGTTGCATTCAGACAGTCACATGCATATTATTACAAGTACTCTGCCACATGATAGGGTGTGATCAATGGTTTGTACCCTTGTGGTTATGCTTTATGTCAAGAATTTAGTGTAGACAAGGCCTAAGTATTTTATGATGTTCCATCCCCTCACCAGTATTGTCCCAAATAGTACCAGTGGTCTTGGAACAATTTTTATAGTGGAGGTACTGAGAGCCCCTGAACCAACTGTAAACCCTGTATGTGATGGAAGCCACTTCAGGCCAAAGGGCAGCACCTCCAGCACCCCTAGTTCCAGCACCTATGCCTGCCACAGGAAATTACAAGAATGAAGGGTTTCCTTTTGGCTTACTCCATCCCCCTGCCCCGGCACAACCAGATTTCTCTGCCATGTGGACATAAATCTAATGAAAACCCGGGCACCGAATCCATTCTATTCTATTTTAATGTGAGATCTGGTAACCAGGACATCTAGCTTTGAAGGCTCCAGATGACTGATGCTCCAGAATTGCGTATCCTGACCTGTGGCAGGACCAGCCCTGTGTACTAGTCAGCATCACCGTGAAACCTGGGACATCCGTGGCTGTGGCAATGTGTTCATGCAGGGCCAGGCGAGCAGAGCAAATCTCCCACCCACACCTCCATAGCCACCGTGAGAGGGAACGAGCGTCGGTCCGGCTGCTCTGACGCGACCCGGAGACTGGACGCTGCCGCAGGCAGGGAACTAGGGGCTCCAGGTGGGACGTGGGAGGGAAGGGAGGGTGTCTCCAAACTCGGCCAATCGCAAGCCCAGGCGCTCGCTCCCCACCCCGTGGCCGCGGCTGGCCTACAGCAGCAGCCCGCAGCCGCCAGCGGGGGAGGCTCGGCTCGGCTCGGCTCCCGTCTCAGCAGCCGCTCTCCGTAGTGCTCGCCTCGGCCATGCCGTTCCTGGACTTGGAGACCAGCCTCCCGGCCGCCCAGCTGCCCCAGGGCTTGGCCGGCAAGCTGTGCTCGGCCGCTGCGGCCATCCTGA
Source organism: Emydura macquarii macquarii (assembly GCF_026122565.2). Classification (NCBI taxonomy): domain Eukaryota; kingdom Metazoa; phylum Chordata; order Testudines; family Chelidae; genus Emydura; species Emydura macquarii. The sequence continues at coordinate 448,490 of NW_027131391.1, forward strand.
GCAAGCCAGAGGAGGTGAGTCGCCTGCACCGGCGCGCACGACCCAGAGGCCCGGTCTGGCTGCTGGGCGCGCCTCTGCAGTCAGCTCCCCTTGGGAAGCCGCCGGCCCCGCAGCCCCGTGGCAGGGGGTATGGGCTAGAGGGGCGGGGGTCCTGGTGTGGGAAGGGCTGGTCCAGGGCCCCCCATAGGAGGATCATGGGAAGGCAGGATTCCGCTAGGGGGCATGGGGGTGGCTGGCCCAGGGGACCAGCTCCGAGCTCCTGCACGCTGCTCATGTCTGTTCTCTCCTTCCCTCCCTCCCGTCTGGGTGCGCCTGTGCCCGGCCTGGCAGAGGATAAACGTCACGGTGAAGAGCGGCTTGCCCATGGTGGTCGGCGGCTCCGCAGCGCCCTGCGCTCAGCTGCTGGTCTCGTCCATCGCGGTGGTGGGAACCGCGGAGCAGAACAGGGGCCACAGCGCCAAGTTCTTCGAGTTCCTCACCAAGGAGCTCGGGCTGGGTGCGGAGAGGTGAGTGCAGCGCAGGGCGGAGGGGGAGGGGGTGGGAGATGTATGCGGCAGGTCGAGGGGCGTTTCATACAGCGTCCCGTGAGATCCAGCTCAGTGCTGTGTGGAGCTTCCCTAATCAAGGCCCATGTTTAAGCACAAGCGAGGGAAGTTTGTAAGAGGCCTTGGCAGGGACGGCTTCTCTCCTCCTGATTACCCCCCACCCTAGCAGTAACTTCTGGCACTCATCAGACTGGGGCCTCTTCTTCCTTGCTCCCTTTCTGGCTTTCTGAGGTTGAGCATAATTATGGGAATGAGGGATAGAATCTCAGGTGTAGTCAAAGCAGAGGGGCACCAGTAGCAGAGTTACCCCCAAATCTACCGGTGTAATGATGGGATCAGAGAGAACCTGGTGGCTCATGAGCAAGGGTTTAAATTAAAAACAATTTTTTTTTTCTATTTAAACAAAAGGCCAGTCATGCCCACCATGGCCCGTCTGTGCAAGGATGTAGCACGTGGCTCAGTTTGCCTTTCAGGTGGATTTGTCAGTCTGTTTTCTCTGGACTTTTCTTGTTCTCCCATTACTCCAATAATAGTAGAGAGGGAAAAACTCACTCCATTTCACAGCTATGGGGAGAGAAGTCTTTCATTTTTCCCTTTGTGTTTATATGAGGGAGAAATTGTCTGTATTTAGTTATTTATGACCAGCAGAAGTTAATTTTTAAAAAAGTCATACAGAAATACCACCGAATACGAGAGAAATATTAACTAGGTTCTAGGCCGGTTGCCTAACTGACTGCTCCTGGAATCATGCTGCTCCTATGGTTTTGTCTCCTAGGCAGTAAAACTGGTAAACAAAAGCTTGGTGGATGTGGATGGTGGTTTGAAAATAACAATGTGTATCAGCTAACGGGAGTACAGAAAACAAATAGGGCAGATGCCTGAAATGAAAAGACAGTGAATGCCTGTTTTCCATGTGATTAAGGTCTTTTCTACTTCTAAGAATAGCTCTAAATTCAGCACTCTGTAGCTGAACCAGTGCTGACCCTGGTGGAGCTACAAGCATAGATAAGGGCATGCAGGGCTTTGCACTGACTGAACTGACTGGAGCTTACTCTATTCTGAACATGAGTAACCCATTTAACATAATCAATGCAAACCCCAGTGCAGCTTGCTCTTCTCTGTATTGGGATTAGCATGGGCTCAGCTACTACAGCAATGGGAATTAACATATAAGTACCTTGGATAAATAGATAGTTAACAGTTTAACTTTCTGGCAGGTGTGGACAGGACTTTAGAATGCACTCAGACGTTGGTCCATATTAAAGCCTGCTTCTATGACATTCAGGCCCTTTAAGTTTGGACCACTGAGATGTGTTTAGTGTTGGGTTCCAATGCTGATAGCAGAGGACGAGGGAGGATTCCACTGCTGATGGCAGAGGATGCGGGACGGATAAAGCACAACAACCAATATGATTGCAAGCAGAATTGTTTATTTCATCTTGTTTTCTAGCTTATATACCTTTTTATCATCTTTGCATACAATGGTCACACAATTGCTGATTGGCTATTATATGATTTTACCTACTTCACACGGGAACAGCTTACATATTACTGGTAGCTTCTTAGCTTACACAACTATCTTGTTTACGACTTTGAATACTTTCTACTATCTAGTGGATGGCGGCCAAGTCCCGGGAACTCGCCGCCAGTGAGGCGCCTGAGTGAAAGTGGCCACCTTCCAGCTCCCTGTAGGCAGCCTCACTTGACCCGGTGTCCAGCACCAGGCCTGCTGTAAGTGTCCACTAGGTAGCCATCAGGTCAGGGTACGAATGATACACTCCCACAGTTTAGTGGTGTGTTTCCAGGTTGTTGAGAGAACTTACTGGAGATAATGTTCCATTATAAAATAATAACCTTTCCTTTCCTCCTATGTTCTCTCCTCTTCCACACACACAGGATTCTTATTCGTTTTTATCCACTGGAACCTTGGCAGATTGGCAAGAATGGAACGGTCATGACTTTTTTATGATCCCTTGAAGAAACCCATTAACAACAAACCCCTGTGGAGGGCACAACCCAAGGATGTCCAGCTCCACCTGTTTGTTTCCACTCAAGATCTGATCTGCATCCTGCACCTTCACTCATGTAGTTCTCTTCTGTTTTTGCTTTCTGTGCATGCACAGCTCAAAATCCCCACTCACCAGCCAAACTAGTCTGACAGTCACAACTGGCTGTCTTTGTCTCACAGTCCTCTTGCGCGGCCCAGAGACTCTGCAGTTACCTATGATCTCAAACAAAACTTGAATCATTGTGAGCTTTTTGTGGTGGGGAGTTCCTACTTTGTCATCAGCAGCCTTGCGATGGCCTTTCTTATTTGGATCCAGTTAATCCAAGTTCTGTAGCCTTTTCCTTTAGCAACAAACAGTTCTTGCTTATTTCTGTTGGGTGACTGGCATCATTGATTACTGACTGCAGAAATTCTCCAGTTTTTTTCAGCCTGAGGGCTACTTTGCAAGAGAAAAACAGATCCTGTCATGTGCCTTCTTTTCTCCTAACCTCTTCTCTTTCTTGTGAAATTCTTTCTGTTCTGGTAGCCCATAGTTTAAGAGCTTACGGGCTTATTTTCACCACCAGATAGAATGCTGATTGGGATCATGTTACCGTCAACTCTCCTATTCTAGAAGTCGCTAAATGTTGCTCATTAGTCTGGCACTAAACTAACACACAGTACTTAGCCTAATTCACTGACCCTGCAGATAGAGCCAAAGGGACCTGAGATCTTTCACTTCTGTGAACATTTCTTCCATTCTGACCCTCTTCCCCTCCTTTCTGGGAAGAAAGAATATCGGTCTGAGGGAAGAATCTTTAAATTTGTATGGGATGGCTGGGCTAGCACTCCTCTCAAATCTGCTCTGAGCTCTACTCCCCTAGGATCATTTGCTTGCACAGGTGGGTGTTCCCATGGGATTTCCTTCATTCAACAGACTCCTGTAGTTTAACATCCATGTAAACATTGTGCATTGGGGTTTGTCTGGGAGAGGGTTACTTATTACAGAATCATACCCTACCTTAGGACATGGAGCCCAGGAAATTGTTTTGGTAATTAATTTCAATTCCTGTAACTTGTCTTCTTGTCCACTGTGCTTTTCCTCAACACTCTCACTACAGTGAGCCATATCAGAACACCTTTTCTTTGACTAATTCTTTCAGTGTGCTGTTCTCTGGGTGGTGAAGGGGAACTGATGAATTTGCACATAACTGATTTCCTGCAGTGCCTGTTTTTTCCTTATTGAATCCAGAGCCTTGTTACTTCTGCTGTAATGTCCAGTTCTCTCAGTAAGGGAATTTTCCCATTGGGGACCTTCTAGTTGGTCACTTTATAATTTGATTATACACAATATTTTATTTTTTTAAAAACCCTCAACCCTCCTACTTTTCATCATCTATGGGATTTTCTTACTTTGGCATTTCACTCAGATGAGATAATGACAAGATAGACTTGTCACTTTCATTTATAGTCATTTTCTAAGGTCCAAATCCTACAAATGTTTAGGCATATGATTAGTTGCATTGAGTTCAGTGGGATTACTCATGTGCATAAGTGTTTTGATGGTCGGTGATTACATCATTTATTTTCTTGTTCTGATGCATTACTACAATGTTTATTTTTTGTGTTGACAGCATTGCAAGGGAATAATTACATTTAAAAATAAAATAATTTCCTCTTATTGTTCACAGAATCCTTTTTTATTCCAATAAGGTTTTGTAAATTTTTTTTACACACTCAAATTTGGGTGTCAAGTTGAAAGTGTCATTCATTCAGAAATAACTGAAACCAATGAGGTTATTAAAAATAATTAAAACCAAACAAATTAATATCTGAAACTAGTTACTATACATCCAGCCTAACTTTCTTCCATTGTTGCAAAATCACTGTCCTCTAAATAAAATATGCACTAAGTGCAGGTTTGTGTGTTTATCTGGTCAATAAAACTAGTTTCAAAATACTTTAACCTAAACAATTGACAAACACTCACCATACTTTCACTTTGTTTCCCTTTCTCCTTGTATCTCACTTACCCTTTCTAAACACGCATAGATACACAGCTGTAGGCAGCCCTGGATAGCTGTTTATTTTTCTCATGAGGTCTCTTCAATTAAACGCTTTTAAAACTAGGATAATAAATTAAACAATTGTGTAACACTGAGCATATGACTTGCACTTAAAGCTGTAGCTGACCCTATTACCACCCTGTCTTCAGGCAGGGGGACAGAATTTTTTGAGAGGCTCAAAAAATTGGAGGTGAACCCTTTTGTGACAATCAGAGAAAAACAAGTAACCTCAATGTTCATATTATAGAAATGTAGCTTTAATTCTGGTTTGTAAAATACTTCCCTCCTTGGAGCTGATAACAGTCTGTTTTTTGCCCTGTGTCCCAGCTCCCCTGGTTGGGCCTTGTTGGCTTCCCACCACTAGTCATTTTTAGAGGCGGTATTTCCTTCATTGCTTCTCCTGTTAGCTGCTTCCTGGCTTTGTGTCTCTCTCATTGCTATAAAACAGAGCAAGCAGAAACAGCCTCCACAGAAGTTCTCCAGCTCTCAGCAGCAGCTTCAGTCCATTGCCTAAGGTGTAGAGGTGGACAAAGGAGAGGAAGGCGAATACCAAATGGAGGGATTAAAAGTGGGGAAAGTTTGGGAGGGAGGTTGCCATGTGAAGATGGCAGAAGAGAATGACTTTTGGGCTCGTTCCAACTCCTGGATGGGATTGTAGGCCAGAGGGCTCTCTGCCCCCTAGCAGGCAACACATAAAGGGGGAGCAGGTCGTGTTTTGAGGAGGAATAGGTTTGTGGGAGGAAAGTCTTGGGGTTTGGCAGGAGTCTCCATAGGTTCAGATAAGTACCTGAACTACCAGTACTTTGGTTTCTCCAGTCACTGACTTTCTCTGCGACTTTGCGATGTTGATGATCACTTTCACATCCCCAGTATATCTGTGACATTACATTAATGACAAAACATCTGTATTAATGCAAAATCAAAATGTGAGCTGGGGCAGGGAACTTACCGAGAGCTTCATCGCTCATGGACTTTGTATCTTTTGTAAGAGAGCAGTTAAAATATTAAACCAGAGTGAGTGGCAGCGGCTAGTTGTTTTTCTCATCCTAAGCCCCTTTATCAGTTATTTGGCTCTGGCAACTATAGGGGTGGGGTGGGATCAGAGCAACGGTTATGGGTTCGTACAATAAATCACTGTAGGCTCTTCTACACCACAACTACTAGTGCTGAATGTTCTCTATGTTCATGCTGGCTAGGGAAAGAGACAATTAGCTCCTTCATTCTTAGTGAAGATTAATGTTTTTGGGCTTGAGGAGGAAACTGGAATAGGGAGGTCATGCAGGCCCCTTAAATCCACAAACTGAAATCACTACACAACCAGAGAATAGAGAAACCAAAGGAAGCTATAATCATTTTTTACGCTGTAACAGTCCGTTTGCTTAAATCTGTTACTCTACGAAAAGCAAATGTACCAACTGCCTAGGTCTCAATAGGAATTGTTTAAAGATCTGCTCCCCACAAATACGACCCCCAAATTGTCCAGCTTTCCTTGTATGCTGCCTGCCAAACATCTGAGCCCCAGCATCTCCCAGCAAAAGATCTTTTTAGTTTCTAAATATTTCAAACCTTGAACTTCAAAGAATTGGCTACTGTTTCTAAAGGTGAGTGGTCTTCATTGGATTGTTCAAGATCTCTGTACTGACGTGTGCATGTCTTAAATAAGACTAGTTTATTTTACAGTCTCCAAAATAACTTACGAGATTCTCAAGTCTTTGGGACAAGGACTGTATGTATTTACACAGCACCCAGCACAATGGGGCCTGATCCTGCCGAAGACCTTTGGGCACTATTAGGATATAAATATTAATAAAAAAACCACCAAGGGGGAAGATTGCTTTAAGGTGTGTGAATACCCCATCCCCAATAATCAGCTTATAAAATAGCTGGTGGTGAGGATAGTCTGCTTTCTTAAACCCAGAGTCAAAGATTTTGATATAAATATGTGTATGTTGTACACCAGGGGAACTATTCTTTATATCGCTCAGGTTGGGAGATCTCCTTGTAGCACAAGGTGGCATGGCTACAGGCTGATTTGGTTCCTTAGATTTTAATAATATACGTTAGAAAGCAATATATGTAATCTGTGAAAGCTTCCTCCATACAAGCTCTGTGAATGCATCTGAAACTTGACTTGAAACACCCCTGCTATTCCGGATCTGTCTTCTCTGCCCATTCCTGAGATGTTTCTGTGATAAGCATAGAATGGGAGACTACAGTAAAAGATTTTAAATTCATGACAAGCCACAGTTTGAACTAGACCTACATGGGTGGCAGGCCAATGCACTAACCCACTGCTCATTATCTTCAGCCTTCTGAAGATTGTAAACAAATGCCTGTTCTACAATCACATTTGCAATTAAACTGTTTAATTTAAATAATAAAAAACAAATCCACACTGCTGAAAAATGTTAATTTCTCCTTACATACATGTTCCTATTAGCTTTCCTACATAATCCTGCCAGCATGCTTCAACACAAACCCACGACTGAGAGGGTATTTCAGTCTCCATGCCTTCAGTTTTTGTGTTCCACTGCAGGTGAGCAACATGGATGCCTGGTAGACACATCCACCAGGACTGACAGCATCAGTTTATTCCACATTCACCAGCAAACAGCTATCAGATGGTAACAACGTCTGATCACTGTAGTCCAATGATCTGCTTGATGGAGTCTCTTCATCCTGGTACCAGTCCTCTACTTGCTCTAGCTGTCTCCCTACATTCTCTAATCACCATTTACCAGATCATTTTACTGTAAAATCACCACTTTATTTACATTTAGTGGCTATATTTGATACACAACTATAAAAATGCCTTTTAGGGAAGGTTCACATTTTGAAAAAGATCAAAGATCCAGCACCAAAAAAATACTAAAGCTTTGATGTGTATGTTTCAGCTGTTGTTACACATTTGACTATAGGTTGCTCAGTGCAATGCACAAGTTATGATATGCCCTCTGGTGACCATCAGGGTAACTTGATAAATTCCTCACTTTGGTTAAAGTGATTGTAATTAACTTGACTGAGATAAATTGATCAATTGTTCTTCATGTCTACTGAAGGTAGGACAAGAAGTAATCAATGTAATCTGCAGCAAGGGAGATTTAGATTAGATATTAGGAAAACTTTCTAACTAGAAGGGCAATTAAGATCTGGAATAGGTTAGGAAGGGGAGATAGTGCAATCCCTGTCACTGGAAGTTTTTAAGACTCCTGTCAGGTGATGGTCTAGGTATACTTGGTCCTACCCTAGTGTGGGAAGGGTGGATTAGATAACCCTTGAGGTCCCATCCAGCACTACATTTTCTATGATTCTGTAAGAGCAAAGCATCATGTTTATTATTACAACCCATTTACAGTGATCTAACTCTGCACAATACTATACACACATAGAGCAAGGGGTTGTCTTCACTGCAGTGTTTAGCTTGAGATAACTCATGTGTTACCCCTAACCTGACTCTAGTTCATACACAAAAATCTCTACCTTGACTTAAAGTGGTGCTTTAAACTTGAGCTAGCTGGCCCATCAGTGGAATAGGCTGAAGCTCAAGTGCATGCTATTAATGCAGTGGGGATGCAGCTACAGCTCAAATCCACACAATTCATCTGATACTAAACCAATCACTCTTTGCTGCGAATGCAATCATTCTCTGCAACTCCAATATGATATTGCAGTGTAGATGCTTTGCCTTGAACTAGGCTAGCTCAAGTGAAGTAACTCAAGCACATAACTCAAGTGCATAACCCAAGCTAACTATTGCAGTGAAGATGGGTCCTAAAACATATTCTTTATCATGATCTGTAGAGGGAATAAAAGTATGTGTGCCCTTTTTTGCTTCTATATTATGTAAAAAGGCCAGAGGCGGGTGGTGTTTTGTGTTGGGCTTGTTTCTACATTAGAAATTGAGTCCTGTCTATGCTGGAAGACTTTTGGTGACAAGAGAACTAGAGCAATGATGACTTCATAAGAACCAAGAGATGGTGAAAACTGAACAATAGACATAAAAAGGATTTTTAGTGACTTTTAAAAACTCTCTGCTCTTTGTTAGAATATTTTTGTTATTTTCTTAAATGGGGGCTTTCTCCAAAATGTTAATGATTCAACAGCTCATTTTCATTTAAGGTGTGAGAACATACAATAAACACTGGAATGATGGGCCGGGGAAAGAGGAAGGATTGTGTAGCTGTCTGTGAATATATAAAGAAGGAGGGCAGTTGAGAAGGATTGGGAGGAAAGAAGAAAACTTAAGTGTTTTAGAAAATTGAGTTTCAGATGAAGCTGGACATCCATGAAGAAATGTCAGAAAGGCAACCCAGAGACAAGACTGGACAGACCACTGCAATAGAGAGGTACAAAACGGCAGTAGCTGAATACATGCACAGTACAATCACAGAGATGGCATATAAAAATGAAATTGGTATCAACAATGGGAACCTGATGGACACTGGCAGAAAACAGAAGAGGGCAGGAAGAAAAGCCAGGAGAGGAGATCCTGAAGGACTGGTCAGCAACGTGCAAGCAAAACCAGGGCCCTGATTCAACAAAGCAATTAACCGTGCTTAATTTTCAGCAGGGGGTGAGGTCCATCACCTTAAGCATGCAAGCTTCAGGGTGGAGCTGCTTCAGGACACTGGGGCGACAGCCAATGAGGAGACCTCAGTAACTGATCGAATACCGAGCTCTGACTGGCACCGCCGGGCCGGGGCCGGGGCCGGACCGACAGTGGGCAAAGAAAGGACTCACCCCGACGTCACGAGAGAGGGCCTGACGCGTCTTGGGACGGCGATTCCAGGGGCCAATGGAACCGCGAGACACCCAAGGACGCAATGATGACGAAACCTCACGTGACAGCAGCAACACCGGCTCAAGGCGTCGGCGCGCGCTGTTGAGGGCTGAGGTCATGACGGTGAAAGACGTGCTGTGGTGACAGCATCGTGGCACCCTCCCTGACGCTGGAGTGACACGACGGCCACCCTGACGGCGCCCAGGGAGGCACAGCCCCCCCCCCGAGAGGGGTCACTGTGGGCAGGTGCTCTGCAGCCCCCTCTGCCTGGCCCTCTCCTAAGGCAGCAGGGCTCTTTATATCCAGCATCTCCATTGGCTGGGTGGGGAGCCGTAGTTCAGCCAATGAGAGGTCGTTTTATTGGCCTGCTGGGCTCTAGGGGCCTGGGAGGAGGTTACCGTGGAGACTGCAGGTGAGGCTCCCCCTTCCATGTGGAACGGACTACCCTGGCGGCGCCCCCCCCTCCCTTTTTAGGCGGGCTGCCGGGCCGGGCCGGGCCGGGCCATACGGTACCCCGGAGCAGGGTGGCTGGGCAATACCACTGCGGCTACACAAAGGGATGAGGAGTGGGGGTCCCTCCCGGGGAAGCTGTGGGAAGTGCAGGCTGGCGTCTCTGCGATGGAGCGGAGGGCCCAGTGCAGGTGTGGTGCAGCCCTGCCCCGTCTGTGAGGGAGATCAGCATTGTTAGGGGAGGAGGTGCGCTGGGGGAGCGGTCTCCGCAGGCCAAGCAGACGTTAAAGGTTCCCAGATAAATGGGGAGCTTTCTAGTTCCAGAACCCACAGACGTCCCAGTTTCCGCTGAGGGGGCCTGCGGGCACCTGAGAGGCCCCATTCAGCCCCTCTGTTGTCTGCAGTTGTCTCACGGGCCCAGGGCTGCATGGAGCCTCCTGTGAAGATTCTGTTGGGCTCTTGCAGCCTTTATAACAGCGTTTCCCTAATACTTGAAAGCTGGGCCCCTTTCAGAAAGTTAAGAAATCGTACATCTTTCTCTCACCCGACCCCCCCCCCCTCCGTTAAAGATCTACCCATCATCGTTTCAATATCTACCTCCTTCCTTTCCAGCTAGTTCTTCACAGCCCTGCTCTGAGAAATGGCTCTGTACACACTGTGAAAATTATCCCTATTAGCATAGTCAAAAACTACCAATTTTGGAAGAATTAACTTTTCTAAAACCTAAATCTAGTAGAAACATTTTTACAACTTTTTAAAAAATGCCACTGACAACAGGTGTCTTTAAACAAATATTCCCGTATAGTGTGTGAAACCCAAACAGAACTGCAATGAGAACCTGCTGTGAAGCTCACAAGAGCAATGCAAAATGAAAATGGAGCATAAATAGTTAACAAGTAAATTAGAATTGGAAATTATTTCAATTTTAATAATCTAAGGAGCTGTGTGAAACAAATACATTTATGTTTACAGTACCTGTATGTGATTATTAAGTTGGAAGACTTGAAGGAATCTGCATAGACATAAAGTCTGCAGATGCCTAAGGGTTTGTCTTACACATAAAAGTTGTACTGCTTTAACTATACTGGTATAGTAGATATCCTGGTATAGTTAAAGCAGTACAACCCAATTTGTGTGGCTACAGTTATACTTGAATAAAAATGGTTATACAAAAAATATAAAAATGCTTTAGTTTTTTTCCATATGGCATTATACTGCTATAACTGTGTCCGTATTAGGAGTTGTACCAGTTGTATAAGTGTATCAGTCAAACAAAAAAATCATACTCCTAACTGACATAGCCATGCCAGTACAAAAACGGTGTGCTTTCTGTTTTATTTCTCTCACTCTGTCATCATTTGACTATACTGGAGCTAAAAGTAACTTCACCCTTATTAAATAGTTTCTATTTGAGCAAAATGCAGAATTAAAATTGTTGCCATCCACATATTTTTCTTTATAGAGTTGGTTGGTCCAGTGCAATATCAGCCAAGCTACTGAGTTCTAATCCTGCTTTTACCAATAGGGTGGCGTGACCATATTTCCCAAAGGGAGAATGGTACAAGGCATGTCACTGCTTGAATCCCTGAATATTCCTCTGTACCCTCCCAAGGGGGCATGCCCCACTTTTTTGGCAAAATTGGGCACTTGTACATTTGGTCTTGCCAACTGATGATCAAATGACAAGAGCAAATGGACAATTGCCCAGTTTTGTCAAAAAAGTTGGGCCATTTGGGACAGAGCTTAAAATGGAGACTGTCCAGTCCAAAAATAGGATATATGGTCACCCTACATACCAATGACTTGCTGTGTGACCGTCCTTGAGCAAGTCACCATGGCCCTGATTTAGCCAGGTACTTAAGCATGAATAAACTTAAATACACACAACTTTAAGTATCTCACTGAATGGGGCCTTTGAGCCTAATTTTTTAGAGCTGGTGATAATTTAATTTGGGGTTGTGGATGTTCATATAGATCTAGGTGAAAATTGGATTTTTGGTTCATTGGTAATTTTAAAAAATTGGGGGGGAAAATTGTTTAGGGTCAGACCTAAAATGAAAATTTTAAATATTTTTTAGCAAATTGAAAAGTTTTTAAAAAAGAACTCTCAAAATTTTTTGGGTAAAACAAAATATTTTGTTTTGACATAATCAAAACATTTTGCTTTGAGTATTTTAAAATGTTTTTGAATATTTAAAAATAAAAGTAAAGGAAATTTTGAGACAAAAAGTAATTTCAGACTGAAAATTTTGCCCAGCTCGAGTTCTGTAACTTCGGAAAATTAGGCTCTTAATCCCTCTGTGCCTGACGTTTCCTCCATTCATAAAATGGGGAAAATATGTATGTGTCTTGCAGGGACTTTGAAGTTTTGTTAACTAATGTTTATGAAATGCTTCAAAGATGTAAAATACTTTATTATTATGCAGTTGTCTGTGCAATTTGGATGCAAGTGACAGATGTTTTAGTTGGGCAGGGGGGAGGGAAATCAGTGTGTGTGAACAAGCAAAATGTGACCATTTCCAAATTAGTTAAATTAAAGTAAAAACATGCTTCCTTTACATGTGAAAGTGCTCATCAAGAATGTTTGAATTCATTCAGCTCATAGTTCAGCACTCCCACTGCTTCCTGCTGTGGTTAATTCTGGAATTACCTTGCTATTAATATGGACTACAAAGTAAAAGACTGTTTTTAGCCTGCTGTGCACATGTCATTTTTTGAATGTCTGCTGATGTGAGGGATTTGTCTCATGTCAGTAAAAATTTAAAATTAATCAAGTACAAAATCCTTTCACATTCTATTGCCATTACTTGCATCATACTTCAAGAAATTAATAGAATGAAAAATTATGGGTTTAATTTAAAGGAAAAATAACTCCTTGGTTTTAAATGTGAATACCAGTTTTCAAACTTTCTCTGAATGCTAAAATTGCCTGGAATATTAACCTCCCTGCTTTCAAAATGGAAAAGTATTTGTCATAGAAGTTTAGCTTCTTTTTGTTGCAGAATATTTACTTGTTAGACCTCTATGTGTATGTAGCACTAAAGTCCTGCTTTTGCAAGAGAGATGACAGAGGCACTGTGTTGTCATTGGCCCACCTACACTCTGTATAGGTAAAGTTTAAAAAAAAAAAAAAAAGGTGGTTCACTGATACTTACACTGGTTCAGCTTCATCAAAATTAGCAACGGTAGGGGAACTCTTTTGTAGAGGGCTTGCCAGCTTGTTTTAAGCAGTGGGTCGATTGGATGTGCTTTGAAGCAAGCCATGATGGCCACCTCCTCTGACACTGAGCCTCAGGACAACTTTTCCCCTGATTTCTGTCTTGTTCCACGGACTCTTGCTTTGGGAAGGGCATTGGGTTCTAGCCCCAGAAATGCATCTGTGAACAGGGATTCTGGCCTTATACTGCTGATACAGATGCAGGAAGTCAGTCCTCTTCTCAGAGCAGAGCTTTTTCCATAATTAAAAAAAATAGCATGTGATGGTGCTGTTAGACTATAGTAATGCACTATAAGGAGGTAGAGCTGGCATTGCAGAGACAACTTTATCTTCATCACTTTCTGACATTTAAGTGATTAATGTTGCAGCCTTAACTTTCATTTAATGTGTTATTTTTGTACTTATGAATATCATACATAATGTTGGGATTTCATTTAGTATTACTGTTACAGTATATGTAAATCTACAGCTGAATAATGTACCATAGTTATAATGCATTACAAATATTCATTTTTTTCTATCATTTAAAGCCTTAAAAGCAAAAAAGGAAATAAGGAACAACTGAATTTCCTTTCATTTTAATTATTTTAGAATTTTATTTACAATTGTTTTTAAGATCATTATTATCAATTCTTGTTTATGTGGTAAAGTGCTTTGATGCTAACAAAAAATTCCAATTAAATGGGTAAATAATGATGATATGTTTTTAATAATGTTTTTCATTTGTAGTAAATATAATTGCAATCTTTGTTTGATCTTCAGACCTATTTGTGACTGGCCCTGCCACCTGGCTCTAGTGGAGACAACGTTGAATCTTGCTGAACATGGTAAGATGATAGTTCAGCACAAGTTGCTTATGAGACAGCTTGGTGGTGTAGCTCTCTGAGAGAGCAGTGAATTCTCTGTGCCACATGTTGCTGAAATCCTTTCGTGTGTGTGATGTGAGAAACCAAAAACAATTTTCCATATTCTCTTATCCTAAGACTTAGCCACTCTCTATAGAGTATTAGTTGGCACAGCTAGAACATTGCCTTTGCAGTAATTGTCCTTGGCATGACTGGTAAATTGAGGAGCCTGACTGTAATCCATATGTCCATTCTCCTGCCCCCCTGATTCCTAGGAATGGTTTAAATTTCCTTCCCTGGCTTTAAAAGAGCTTCCTTTGACTTTCTTGTCATATTCTGCAGCTAGTAGTGATTAAAGTAACCATTATATATTGCAATAGTAATAATTATTTCTTACATTTGCAGTGCCAACATGGGTTTTATTGTGAGGTTTGCAGCTAAAGAGAGAAATGATAAAAATTCTAGTGGCAAGAGTGAAATGAGGAATTGGTCCAGATATGAATTTGATGTATGTAACTGTTTCTTGATTCTCATTCTTAGATCCGAATTGCAGCATTGAATGCCAGCTCCACAATTGAGGATGACCATGAAGGTACCTTCAAAAGTCACAAAACACAGACAAAGGAGGCTCAAGTAAGTAAAACAATTTTCATAATGAGGAAAATTGACAATAAATCTCCTCTGATATGTTCTAACCTCCAGGCAATTGCGTCTATTCTCTTTTAATTTTTGGTTCTAGGGGGAAGAGCTACATTAATATTATCATCTCCTAAACTCTGCCCTTAGTATACCATGACTCTGCTGAAATGGGGTACAGTGCATCCATGTGGCTTATTTGTGAGCAGGCTACATTAGTTTAGGAGTGAGTTTCCTGCCTGCTTATTGAAGAGAGGAAGAAATATTAGATGTTGAAATTGCTAAAATGCCTGACTACTTTATGATTAAGATCCTGTCATGGGTATTTTTAGTAACAGTCAGGTACAGGTCATGGCAATAAACAAAAATTCATGAAAGCTGCAACCTGTCCCTGACTGTTACTAAAAATACTCTGGGGGAAAACAGCTGCTGGGATTTGCAGCAGCTTCAGCCCCGCTGCTTCAGCGGGCTGGCATGTCAGTTAACTGTTTGGGCGGCAGCCTTGGGGCTAGCGGGCCAATGATTAGCTGTTCGGGCGGTGGCCCTGCCTCAAAAGTCATGGAGGTCCCAGAAAGTCTCAGAATCTGTGACCTCCATGACCAAAATTGTATCCTTATTTATGATACAAACTGAGGATATTTTGTTAGCTTTTGATAGACATTTTGATAATGTTTCAGCTTTGCAAATTAGTCCATTCATATTAGTTAGAGAGACTAGGCGAAGATCATCTACAGAGGCCAAGTTCAAAGTGCTGATTTATCAGGCTGATTATATCTCATTCAGAATTATAATTATAATTTATTTAATTATAGCCAACTAGTCTGAATACAGTTTGTATAAGTCTGTATAAGACTCTTGATTTACTAAGGATGCCTCATGGGTGCAGAGTATTGCAAGATAAAACATAAAGAGTTCATATTTTTAATTGACCTTGCGGGGTCTTACATGTGTCTAGATGGTATTTCTCTCTTTGGATGTAATGTGATAACTTTTCAAAACTGCAGCTGATCAATTCCAACAGTTCAGAAATGGTCTAGGCTTCAGAGGACAGAACCCTATTGATCTCTGTGAAAATCAAAAAACCAGAAGGGAGAAACTGAGTACAGCCAGAGCCACAGACATCTTGATTAGCAGAGCTAGCATCTTAAACCACTTCTGTAAATGTCTATAGACCAAAGAATTCATTGATGGCAGCCATTAACCTTCTTTCTTCTCCAGACAGACTTATGTGCAGTGTTGGGGAGGAGTTGATGGTTGTGATACATGTAGGTACCAATGACATAGGGAAGAGTAGGAGAGAGGTCCTGGAGGCTAAATTTAGGCTGCTAGGTAAGAGATTAAAATCCAGGACCTTCATAGTAGCATTCTCTGAAGTACTGCCAGTTAGACAGACAGAACTGCAGGGTCTCAATGTGTGGATGAGACTATGGTGATTGTAGGAAGGATTTAGGTTTATTAGGAACTGGGAAACCTTTTGGGAAAGGAACAGCATATACAAGAAGAATCGGCTCCACCTAAACCAAAAAAAGAACCGGATTGCTGGCATGTAAAATTAAAAAGATCATAGAGGAGTTTTTAAAGTAAGGGCTTGGGGAAAGCCAACAGATGCAGAAGAGCGCTGTTCAAACACACACATCCCCTAAGGGAGGATTTATTAAAGGGGATACTCTATATCCTGGTAAAGAAGAGAGGATAGAAATTGCTAAAAGTATAGGTAAGAATTGAAGAGAAACAGTCAAATGAAAAATAATCCATTCAGTTAAAGCACATGAAGGCAGACAACTAAATATTGACAAATTTTATAAGTGCTTGTATACAAATGCAAGAAATCTAAATACTAAGATGGGTGAACTTGAGTGCCTGGTATTAAATGAGGGTATTGACATAATAGGCATCAAAGATGGTAATCAGTGGGATACAGTAATACCAGCATACAAAATATATAGGAATGATAGAGTATGTCATACTGGAGGGGCAGTGGAACTACAGTATATGTAAAAGAAAGCGCAGAGTTAAATATAATAAAAATCTTAAATGAATCAAACAGTACCATAGACTCTCCAAGAACAAATATTCCATGCTTGAATAATAAGAGCATAGCAATAGGAAGATACTATCGATCATTGGATGAGGATGTGAAATGCTCAAGGAGATTAGCAAGGCTACAAAATTAGAAAGCCCAATAATAATGGGGGGTTTCAACTATCCCCATATTGATTGGGAGCATGTTACCTCAGGATGGGATGCAGAGATAACATTTCTAGAAACCATTAATGACTGCTTCTTGGAACCCACAAGGGGAGAGGCAATTCTTGATTTAGTCCTAAGTGGAGCACAGGATCTTGTTCAAGAGGTGAATATAACTGAATCATTCAGTAATAGCGACCATAATGTAATTAAATTTAATATCCTTGTAAGGGGGAAGATACCAAAGAATCCCAACACAATAGTGTTTAACTTCAAAAAGGGGAACTATACAAAAATGAGGAAGCTAGTTGCACAGAAAATAAAGGAACAGTCACAAGAGTGAAATACCTGCAAGCTGCATGGAAACTATTTTAAAACACCATAATAAAAGCTCAAACTAAATGTATACCCAAACAAAACAAAATAAAAATAGTAAGAAAAAAATGCCACCATGACTAAACAACAGACTAAAAGAGGCGGTCAGAGGCAAAAAGACATCCTCTAAAAGTTGGAAGTCAAATTCCACTGAGGAAAATAGAAAGGCACACAAACTCTGACAAGTCAAGTGTAAAAGTATAATTAGGCAGGCCAAAAAAGAATTGGAAGAGCAAATTGGAAAAGACAGTAATATTAACAGCAGCAATCTTTTAAAGTACATTAGAAGCAGGAACCCTGACAAACAATCAATGGGGCCACTGAATGATTGAGGTGGTAAAGGAGAACTTCAAGAAGACAAGGCCATTGCAGAAAAGTTAAATGAATTTTTTGCATCAATCTTCACTGCAGAGGATGTGAGGGAGATTCCCACACATGAGCCATTCTACTGAGGTGACAAATCTGAGGAATTGTGTGAGATTGAGGTGTCAGTAGAGAGGAGGTTTAGGAACAAATTAATAAATTAAACAGGAATAAGTCACCACGACCAGATAGTATTCACCCAAGAGTTCTGAAGGAACTCAGATATGAAATAGAACTACTAATTGTGGCATGTAACCTATTGCTTAATTCAGCCTCTGTACCTGGTGACTGGAGGATAGCTAATGCAACACCAATTTTTAAAAAAGACAGAGGCGACCCTGGTAATTACTAACTTCAGTACCAGGTAGATTGATTGAAACTATGGTAAAGAACAGAATTATCAGACACATAGATGAGCACCATGTGTTGGGGAGCAGTCTACTGTCTATCTGTGGAACTCATTGCCCAAGGATGTTGTGAAGGCTGAAAGGATAACTGTGTTCAAAAGAGAATTAGATAAGTTAATTGAGGCTAGGTTCATCAATGGATATTAGCCAAGTGGTCAGGTGCACAACCCCTGCTTTGGGTAGTCCCTAAATTTCTGACTGCCAGAAGCTGGAACTGGACAATAGGAGATGGATCACTCGATAATTGCTCTGTTCTGTTCATTCCCTCTAAAGCATCTGGTACTAGCCACTGTTGGAATACAGGATACTGGGCTAGATGGACCATTGGTGTGACCCAGTATGGCTATTTCTATGTTCTTATAGCAACATCCCTCTTCTTAGTTCTTCCCAAATTCCCGATACAGTTTCAAAATGTTGACTCCCTGAAAGGGAGAAGCAAAGAAGAAAGAGAGAATAAGAATGGTGTAGAGCTGGGGGTGCACACAGAGCCCCTGGTATGTGGGAGAGAGTGGGAGACCCTGTCATGGAGGAAATTTGAGGGGTACACAGTCCCTGGAATGAGGGAAATGTGGAGTCATACAGAACCCCTAGGATGGGGGACCCCCTAGTATGTGGTGAAAGGGAGAAATGGGGCTGCATGGTGGAGAAAAGGGGAGGTGGAAGGAAGGTGGAATAAGTGGGTACACACACAGTTCCTGTCATCCAGGGGAAGAAGGGAATGGGGGAGGCACTCAGAGCCCCTGGAAATTGGGGGGAATGAGGGACTCTAGTATGAGATAGAAGGGGGAAATGAGCAGGCTTGCAAGTAAGGGGCTCACATCCCCTGACATGAGGGAGGAAAACTGACAACTCTGATATGGGGTGGAAGGAGGAAATGGGGGCTTAGGTGCACACAGCTCCTGGCATGGGAAGAATGGGAGGTATACAGATCACTTGGCATGAGAGAGGGAATAGGGTTGCAATTAGACCCTGAAATGGGGTTGGGACGGTGGCATATAGGAGTTCACGGGGGAAAATGCAGGGATGCAAGGAATCCCCCCGTGTGTGCAATGAGGTCAGTCTGCAGAAGCAACAAAATGTGCAACTCCTTTAAAAAAAAAAACTTTAATCATCGACTGATATAGTGATATAGAAAATATGTTAACATTAGAACCATAATTGAGAAATTTTTTTTTCATTGAGTGCTGGCTTGCACAAATTATTGGTAATTTTTGGTGTTGCACCACTAGGCTTCTTCAGTCTTCTTGTATGATAAACCAGTAATAATGTGGCTTCTGGCATAAAGATGATGTCATATGAAGGATTACTGCTCGTTTTATTCCTGATGATTGGTCAGTTGCTGCAATGCTCTCTATATGGGGCTATGCCTTGGGACCTTTCAGAAACTGAAGCTAGTACAGAATGCTGCAGCTTACTTATTAAGTGAAGTTGCCTATGGCAGCACATGAGACCAGTGGTCCATGATCTGCACTGATTTCCAGTAGGCTTCAGGTGTTCAAGGTGTTGGTTTTAACCTTAAATGGTTTGAGACCTGGTTGTCTGAGAGATTACCTCTCTGTCTCAATATGCCATCAGAGTTGAGAGCAACAGAATCACTCGTGTAGCACTCTCAATATAAATAAGATGGTGCTGCTGGCAGAGCATTCTCTGTGGGAGGTCCTTGATTTTGGAGCTCCCTACCCTTTCTCTACCAGAGCCAGGTTTGTTAACCTTCTGGGCATGCTGCACACCCCAACCTTTTTCCCCTCTTTGTTTTGCCTGTTGAGGAGCATGTCGGCTAAAGCGGACATATTTATTGGTGTTATTTTTGGTGGTGGTGTAGCTATGAAGAAGAGCTCTGTGTAAGCTTGAAAGCTTGTCTCTTTCACCAACAGATGTTGAGCCAATACAAAATATTACTTCACCTACCTTGTCTCTCTAATATTTATGGGCAGTCCTTTTTTATGTTGTGATTTTTAATTTATGAGATAGGCATTAAGAGCACTGGATGGGCATCTATAGTTGTATTTTAATAAATTGAAGAAATACACTTATTTTTCTGTAGCTGAGAGTTGGGCATTGCTTCTCCTCAGAAATTACTTTCATGATTAATTCCTCATGGGGATTGGAGTGCCTATCTCTCAGTTCTTAGGCTCCTGTCCTATAAAAAAGGCTGTGCAGATGCAGGAGGCTGCCCACATAGAACTCATTGTAGGAGCTGCGAATTATTTAGCAAAGATTATTGGTAAATCATCATACTTATCAGATGGAAATAGCTAAAAGAGAAGAATGTGTATTTATTGTTAAAACCTTAGATTTTACTACTTCACTTAGGCCTTGTTCACACTGTTTATGAAACCATTTTAGCAGCTACTATATTTAAGTAGAGTTGTTATTAGCAACAGTTGAACTAATTTTCCTGATTAAATGTAGACTCAATACTTAATTTGTGCCAGGGCTGAACCCCGGCACCTCTAGGCTTGGCAGTTCATAGTCCTGGCACCTCTGAGCTTGCTGCGTCAGTTATGAAAGTAAAAAAATTGCTTGAGCCCCGGCACCTCTTTCATTAAAATTAACCACTGTGTAGACTGGGTTTTTTCTGCTGTAGAAATATGCTGAATACTAATTACTTTGATAGGTAGTTTCTTGCATGGTTTTGATAACAAGATGCACAAAAAATATTTTGCAAACTGCAAAGTGAAATGGTGATAGAATCCTAATAACAACAACCGCGCTTAGACCTGGTTTCAGCGGTTGACCTCAATTCAGGAAAGCCTACCTATTTAGAGAGGGTGCTTTATTGTTTATATTAATGAAGGAACATACTTGAAGCCAATGGGATTTAAGCATGTGCTTAAAGTTAAGCATGTGCATGAGTGCTTTCCTAAACAGGGATGGATATAAATGCTTTTCTGAAGAAGGGCCATAGTATGCACATCGTTTAAAGATATATTCAACACTTTTTTTTTTTTTTAAGACACTACTTTTGACTTCCATGTATTTTGTTAAAATCTCTAATTATATGGCAATGATTCTCTTTGGTTGTTCTAATATTTTATTCTTTTATTTGTGAAGACTATTAAATAAAAAGTTAATAAAAAAATAAGTAAAGCAAATCCATTATATAAATTTGCTTCTATTTAAGTGTTGTTCTGCATATGAATTGTAATGATTATGTTGTTAATTTTGCTGTTTTGACTCACAGGAAGCAGAAGCTTTTGCTCTGTATCACAAAGCTTTGGACCTTCAGAAACATGACCGATTTGAAGAGTCTGCCAAAGCTTACCATGAGCTGCTTGAGATTCGTCTTCTGCGAGAGGTCAGTGAAATTTAGATAATCAAAGTGAAAGGCAGCCACATCTTTATTGCATTTGTATCACTGCACTGTGTCTTGGCCATTGATGACTCAAAACCATCCTGTTGGTTGTCAGTTGGCAGGTTGTTTACTGCTGTTTATCACTAGTCTGATTCCTGATGTCAAGGATATATTTGTTTTGTTTACAATTTTCAGGCAGTTCTTTCTGGTGATGAGAAAGAAGGGTTAAAACATCCCGGCTTGATGTTAAAATATTCCACCTATAAAAATCTAGCGCAATTGGCAGCACAACGAGATGACCTGGAGACAGCCATGGAGTTCTACTTGGAGGTACAGTGTAGTCTGAGTAGAATATCGGAGTTTCAATATTTACTTGTCTCGCTGAAGTAGAGGTGTGGGAGCCTCACAATATTTTGTACAAATAATTTGCATGTATTCTGTGTACATTTAGGTAATAAATATGGTATGACTTACTCACCATTTCAGACCCAAAGAACAGTAATGTTCCATCATAAACCTCAACCCCAGCAAATACAAAATATGTAAGGCAGTGTGTGCAAACACATGCACATGTGTATATGTTGATATGTATATGTGGTGTGATATTTATGTTTTCTAGGCTGTAATGTTAGACTCTACTGATGTCAACCTGTGGTATAAAATTGGTCGTGTGGCAATAAGACTAGTGCGTATGCCACTAGCACGTCATGCTTTTGAAGAAGGACTCAGATGTAATCCTGATCACTGGCCTTGTTTAGATAACCTCATCACAGTCCTGTACACGCTCAGTGACTATACAAGTAAGTACAGTTTTATATAATTTTTCTTAAAATACATGCAGTAAATATCAATACAATTAGAACAATACAGTGATGCAGTCTTACAGACACACTATCTTAAACATGCAATGTACTGAAATTATAAGACAGTGTAATGTGTAAGTTTTTCATGATAAAGTATTGATTTATAACTAGTTTGAATTACAGTAACAAATCTGTATCTGCTGTATTTATTTATTGAGAACTATCGTGCTCAGTACTGTTTAAAAAAAAGTATTCTAATTCTGTTCTTTTCTCTTTTAGAATTCCTATGACTTTATTTTAAATAATGGAAAGAAAAATAACTTTATGTCGTTATATATTACAAGTTTATTAAAGGAAGTTCACAAACAGAACACATAAGAGAGGGGCAAGGAAACAAAAGTTCCAACTAGGCATGTTGAGTTGAAATGTGTTCCTTCCCCTCCTCCACAGCCCCACCCCACCAAAAAAAAATTTTTTTTCTTTTCTGTAGAAAATGTTTCAGAGGGAATAAGCAAGGTCCTTGGAGGAACTGGAACTCAATATCCCTGGTTGGATACATGAGTCCTGATGGATTAAATTAAAAATGCACAAAAACATTACATTTTTTATTAAATAAAATTATCTTAAATATGTTGGGTACCTAAGAAAAAAGTTTTATCAGAAACGTTTTGCATTTAAAACCAACTGATTTATTAAACAAAGGACGTATTATCTGCAATCAGAGAATTAAACTGATTGTCTATGGTCACCGAGTCCTTCAGGATTTTAGAATTAGGAGATCTCATCCTCTCACACCTAACTTTTATTATAGAGTGGAAGAGGAAAACAAGCCTTTATTGCTTTTTCAACTCCCAGCTGGTTTCTTACCTTTGAATGAACTAATCATTGAATGGAACTAATTAATGAGGTGAAGAAACTATTCTCTCTGCACCATAGGGTTCCACTCCTCTATAAATAGAACTGTAGTACAACAGAATTCACTATAAGCAGATTCCATTGTAATTATTGAACAATGTGTGGTAGTAATTTAACTATTATGGGTCAGGTAATGCACTCCATGGAAAAATATATGTAGGAAGTTCAGAGTTGTAATTTGTTGAGTTTGTGAGCTATCTTGTCAGTAGACAGAGTTTCTGGGACCACAGGGGCAGCAGGGGACAAGACCCAGCACCTATGTGAATGTCCCAAGATCTGTGAGGGAATTTCACAGAGAACCAGAGATCCACACTATTTTCTCCCCACCGCCCTCTTTTTCCCAGCAGCACAGCTTCCCTAGGAGCTGCACCTTACCACTCTGCCCACCTAATGGGAAGATAATGTAGAATGGGTTTGTGCAAAAGTTCATGCTGATTAAGTCGCCCTTAATTTCTGCTGGAATTTTAGCAAGGGATGATGCCATGGAGAGCAGTTGTCCTTAGCCATGTTCCTTCCAGCAGATCATACAACTCCCGAAAATCCCAAATCTCAACTACCTGCTGTTCCTGAGGAAGGTTCTCTGTGGTCTCAAAAGTGGAGAAATGCAGCATTAATTTCTTTTCCTTCTGCGATTTTAGACCATAAGAACAGGTTATTCACTACTTCTGTCCTCTCTGCACCATGCAGTAAGATACGATATGGCCCTGTACCAGTCTGAAGTTATGAATGGCACTCTTAAACTCTGCTTAAACAGAGTTGGCTGAACTTAGATAAAAGAGTGAAACAGCAAACATTTCAATTGTTATTTTTTAATCCATTTTTTTTCCTGATGGGAGGATATTTATATCTGTGTGGAAGGACATTTAATTCTGTAGGATTTAGAATGGAAGTATCATCTTGAATTGTGATCTATTATACATCAGAGCCCCTGCAAGAAGCTTCCCTATAGACCTCTCTCACTTTCATTCATCTTCTTTGTCATCATTTCCAGCATGTTACCTCCAAGGTTTGAGTATAAAACTACAATATAGTTCATAGCCTGGCATGTTTGTTTATAACTGCAGCAGTTAATGTAACTCACTCTCAGCTTTTAAATTCAGATTTTATGTGGTAGATGAACCAATACAAATGAAGATTAATAAGTGGCTTCGAGATAAGTTAGAGATACAGGGCCTGATCCTATAGGCCTTCCTCATGAGAATAGTCTTAATAGAGTTAATTGGATTATTCCTGTGAATAATGAATGCAGGATATGGCCCTTCTTGCTGTAATGCAATTTGTAATGCCAGAATGTGTAAAAATGCTATAGGATTTCTGTTTTTCAGAAATAGGAGTTTTGAAACAAAAACTGGTGAGAAATGACTTTGTTAAGCTGAATAGCAAAGTTGTAGATTTGTTTTTAGGGGCTAAAACACTTGGGAATGTGGGTTTATGATCAGGATGCCCTGGCAAATTATTTGAACTGTATTTCTATGTGTTTAACCATTTGCAGAGAGAATTACAAACCAATGATTATAGAAATCTTTCAGGTCCAATTGGAAATATTAACAATATTGTTACTAGTTTATATGGGGCCCAGAAGTGGGAACTTTTGAATAATCCAAAGGGTTAAATTGTCCATAATTCTTATTTCTGTTTCCCTCTATTAGCATGTTTGTATTTTATCTGCAAAGCTCTGGAGAAAGACTGCCAATACAGCAAAGGACTGGTTCTGAAGGAGAAGATTTTTGAGGAGCAACCTTGCCTCAGGAAGGACTCCTTAAGGATGTTCCTCAAATGGTGAATCTCATCCTTACTCATCCTACAGTTCCTACATTAGAATTTTAGACTGAGTAGTTCAGAAAGGCTAGTGAGAGCCAACCCTTTAAACTAATAATTGTTCCCTGTAGTCTTTGTCTTCTAGATAAAACCTTATTGCTGCCTTAGGCAGAATAGTCTGTTAATTATTTGCTGCAAGAAGAAAATTCTTTCTGTTAACTGTTCCAAAATTATTTTAATTCCCAGACTTTTAAAAATTCCCATTATTGTGTTTTGCTTTTATATATGATTATAATTGAAATGTGGCATCCACATTCTTTGCCTATTCTTTTCAAGATTTTCTTTTCTAATTAAAATCACTTCTTAATTACCACTTTTCAGGGAGTTTGACTTGGGATCAGCTTTAGCTCCCCCTGAAGTTAATGTAAAGACTTGCACTGACATTAGTGAGAATTGATTAGTTATTAGTTATTGATTAGGTTATTAGTTTTGTAATCTTCTGTGGTATCTTAGATGCAAGAATCCTGTAAGTTTATGTGACCTTTCAGATTATTTATATTAATTCTGAAAACTGTTATGGCAACATTATGGTTGAGATTTTACATTATTACTCTTTATTTATTTATTTATTGTTTATATTATGATAATACTTAGAAGCCCCAACAAAGTTTGGGGTTCCATTGTGCTAGGTATTGTACAAACCCATAATTAGAGAG
This sequence comes from Emydura macquarii macquarii, assembly GCF_026122565.2. Classification (NCBI taxonomy): domain Eukaryota; kingdom Metazoa; phylum Chordata; order Testudines; family Chelidae; genus Emydura; species Emydura macquarii. Next base: position 473,835 of record NW_027131391.1, read on the forward strand.
AGTGTTCTCCCTGCCTTGAAGATTTTATAATCTAATTTGACAAGACAGACAAAAGGTGGGAGAAGCAGAGGAACACAGCAAATTGAAATGATTGGAGTGCTCAGCCTCTGAGTGTGTGAAACATGATTTGAAAGTTAATTTTTTGTGAACATACAGTTAGTTACAGACTCAAATAATCCTACGTAGTTAAGGTGGAGTGTATGCTGGAGAAGAGCAGAAAGGCTGCCAGACCTACTGGGGCTCCTGATGCATCTTAAAGTAGAAGTTTAGTGTAGGTATGGCTTGTTAGTTTGCAAGGAAGGATCTCGCGAATCTTAGAGGAAGGATGATCTTGTTTTTTAACTTGGCTCAGATTTACAAAATATGGGCCTCTCACACAGACTTTCAGTTGGTTCGTTACTGAGGCCATGATTTAGCAAAACTTTAAGCATGTAAATTCAGCAGAGCATTTAACTATCATTTTTCCCCCACAGTCTGATATCTCAAAAACAGTGGAATAGATATTTTTCAGACTCTCCAAAAATTCACTTCTAGACTGAAAATCTCAAGAGATTTTTCAGCCTGAGGTGTGTGTTATTTTTGAGTTACTCAAAACCTGAGCATGCAACAAAAGGAGCTTCTCAACCATAACAATAGCATTGCTATAATCTATCTCACTGCATTCTTACTCATCTCTCACTTTTTAGGAAGTGAAAGAGGAGAATCTGCCTCAAACCGTCTAATTTTAGAATGAACAAAGTTTTCTAGCATGAATAAATTTATATGTGTTTTTATGTGTGATTACTGTTTTTTGCATACTAAGATCATGCTACTGTATTTTTTTTTACCCTACGTTAGAGCAGAATATTTAATGAATTTCTATTTGATATTAAAAAAAAATAAAACAGAACCTATGTTGTCTTCCTTTCTTACCACTTCTCAGTGACATGTCAATTCATGATGTGAATGTGAGTGCAGCTGAAACAAGAAAGATCGTAGATGAAGCATTGGAGCTACGTAGGAAGAGGCAGGCTCTAATGATACGAGAGAGAGAACCAGATCTTAAGCTTGTCCAGCCAATTCCCTTTTTCACGTAAGTCGTCACTGTCTCTGTGAGTTTTATTGCAACACCAATTATCCTCATGGCCATGGTGCATTGGAATCTCTTCAGCATGTATTTTTCCTCATAATATATATTTATTTTTAAAAGTTTCAGCAATCTGTAAGGTGTTTGGCTCTGTTCATGTTTCCATGTTAAAACTGATAAATACCAATTAAAGCCTGCTGAAATAAAGTTGCTGTGTGAGCCAGGAACAAATAGCTAAATTCAGGATATCTTGGCAATAGAAAATTTGGAATTTTCCTGTTTTCATTGGTTTGTATCTGAACTTTAAAGATTTTTTTAACTTGTTCTTAATATTTTTAGCATTTAGATAATGGAGATTTGTAAACAAATTACTATTCTACGAAAATGTTCTGTTGTGCATTTGGATATTCTAGGAATCTTGTTAGAGTATATCTTCTCTTTTAAATATTAGTATTAGGGACTTCTGTAATCTTATTTAGGGCCTGACTCTGCCATCCTTATTTGCACTGAACCGTAGTTAGCTCTGTAATTAATCCCATTTCAGAGCAAATTACTGCTTGCAAGTTATTACTTGCTTTCATAAGGATGACAAAATTTTGCCCTTAACCATTGACTATAATGCTAGATCTGAAAATGGTTCATGTAAAACTGGGTTAATGTTTTTGGTTTTGAGGTGCAGCAATTTCCTCTGGAATTAATGCTGTCTCCTGGTGTGAAGCATATCATGAGCCTCATTTCCCTTCTGTTACACCTGTTTCTCCTGTTCCCAACAGTGGCTTTAGTTGCTGTGGTAATGTTGATCCTGCTCTTTGGTTCAACAGTATATTCCAAGTAGGAAGCAAGAGTCCTGAAACATCTACTCCTGAACTGGAATCCCCAAGAGAAACAATATTCTCCAGCTTTTCTAGTTGCATGACTGATTTTGACTCCATGAGGAATCTATTCCTCTTACATTGCTAAAATCACTTTTTGTACCCTTAATAATTCTAACCTTCTGGAGTAGAACATCTTTACTGTAATTCCTGTATGCTGCAGCAAAGGGGGGTTTTAACTTTAATATAGAAGGTTATATGACAAGAGCTGATGAATAAATGAATAAATTAAGTATTAATAAGGTTGTGATGTGATTGTGTTTTCACATGCAGGTGGAAGTGTCTAGGAGAAAGTTTACTTGCCATGTATCATCACCTGACAACATGTGAGCCTCCTCGACCGAGCCTGGGGAAGAGAATTGACCTCTCAGAGTACCAAGACCCAGTTCAGCACTTGATTCTTTCTCCTACCTCTACTCCTGTCAGTGTTATCCAGCCCAATCCTGTCAGCAGTAATCCAGCAGTTACAATGAGTGACCCAGTATTAACTTACATTCCAGTGACACCCAATTTTTCCAGTCACAGTCATAATTTATTGGAACCAGTAATGCCTATAGGTGAGCAAGGTACTTTAAGTCTATGATTCCAGATAACACTCTTGTCTTTGCAGAAATAAAAGACTCTGCAAAATGTCTGTTGTCTTTAGAAATGAAAGTTTTTATAAACTCTCTTTTAACTGATCCAAAGCATTTTCAATGTATGTGTATTCCAAGTCAGAAAAAGAAAAGTTCAGCCATATAAAGATGTGATATCTGTTTAAAAACAATTACTTTTAAAAAGGGAAAGCTGTCTAAATGGTCAAGCAGGTACTGGTTAATGATTAGCTCTGAGTTCTATCTATCCATTGTTGGTTTTCTATCGAACTCGTCACTGTAGTATCTAATCCCTTCTGTTCTTGACTGTGCTGCTGCCTCATGCCTCAGTTTCTCCACCTTTAAAATAAGGATAATGATGTCGGCCTCCCCTAGGAGATATGTGGCTTAATTTTTTAAAATTTGTAAAGCGCCTTGAGGCTCTCAGATGGAAGGAGCCATAGAAAGACAAAATATTATTTTTAAACAAAATCAGCTGCGGGGCCTGTCCAAATCTCTGCTTCTGTGTTGTTTTTTGTTTGCATGATGATATTCATATTCTCAGATGTTTTAAGATATGTACCATGTAGCGGGATGTAAATGTGTGTGTATCTACCGTGTAGGGGAATGTAAATGTATCTGCATCTATAGCTATTGTTCACAAGGCTATCAGTCTTTGGCTGATGTTCATGGGAATTTACAGATGTTGAAAATATAGGACTCTGCCTGTAGCTTTCTTTAAAACCTCAGAATTGTGCTGAAAGTTTATTAAAAAATCAAGTTTTCAAGCAGTCTGCTGCTTAGTTCAGACCAGTATTTACATGTGTACAAAATGACATGAATATCAAATTTAATTTACTTTGTGTTCAAATTAAAAGAAGAAAAATTAGAATTTGAGCTATGTATTTCTTAATGAAGAGATGTAATTATTTTTGCACAATGTAATAGAATTAATAGATTTGTGAAAAATAGTGAAATCATAATACTTGTTATTGTCAGGGCAGTACCCATGTTCCTCATCACATTTGGTCGTGTACAAATAGGGTTCTCTTTCTGCCTTGACTCAAGTCACTACTGTGCCTTTTCCTGCATATGATATTTGCTCTTCTTTTTTATGGTAACTGTTCTGTGAAACAAAACATGACTTAGGCCTAACTGTAGTTTGATCGGTGATACACATGATTCTGTTTAAGTTCGCTACAAAGGCCAGCATCAAATATACACTTTAAAACTTGGTAATCAAACAGAGTGCTGTGTAAATGATTCTATTCCCATTTAATAGGAATTTTGCTATTGTCTTTAGTAAGAACAGAACTGGGTCCTTGATGTTGCTGTAGAATAAAGTAAATTTAAAATATTCTCCAAAAATCACTATGATATTAAGCAACTTTATCCACTGTGTGTTGTTTGGGAATTTGAGTTTTGAAAACCTTTGATTCTGTTTTCTAGGTGACACATCTGTTAGTGATAAATCCAAGAAAGGGGTGAAGCGGAAGAGAATTACCGAAGATAGTGGTGAAACGGCAAAAAGGCGGTCTGCTAGAGTCCGAAACACCAAGTCTAAAAAGGAGGAGAAAGTTGACTTTCAAGAGCTGTTGATAAAGTTCCTTCCTCCAAGGTACAGCAGACCTTTACTTGTGTTGAGAGTTGTTGGCATTATGTGAAGACCACAGACTATTTAGAGGGAACTGGTCAGGCTTTTACATTGAGCTGCTGGTTATCTGCCCAGGTTCTCAGAGGCACTGGACCATGTTGCTTATTGACATAAATTTAAAACTAAGTCACATTTATAAAAAAGATACTATTAAAACAAAAATAAAACAACTGTAAAATCAATAAAGCAACAAGTTAATCTCAGTATTGGATTGAATTAAATCATCAATTTAGTTGAATCATCAGATTAATAGAACAATTCCTATGAATTCTAAGAGGATTCGAAGAAGGGGCTATCCGTTGGTTAGAAATCCCACCTAACAATTTGACAAAAGTCTATCAGTTCTTTAATTTGAATGGTTAGTATCTTAATATTGAAACTGAATTATTATTTAACGTCTGGAGTACAACCTCAGATCCAGTTATAAAACTTCTTCCTTAAATTTCAGTTCTCGTGTGGTGGCTTTACCCCCTATACCTCCAGAAAAGAGACAGATTATAAACATACAGACTGCAACAGAACGCTCTTGATAAATAGAAGTTGGACAAGTAGTCAGTTTTGATCAGAAATTTCAGATGACAATCTCAAATGTCTCAAGACTTCGAAACATAGAATACACTCTAATCGGTAATTTTTATGAGACAATATTTAGGACAGTTTACCTGGGGAACTTTTCTTTCAGGTGCCTTCCTGGCACGGGCTTATTGGTGCTCTCACACACACATGCATGCACATTGAACTTTTTATATTAACTTATTTTCATAGTTAAGAAGGGGCTATGATTTACACCTTATTGGGTCTGTACTGATCCCAATATAATTGTCAACAGATCAGATTGGTGTTTCTCATTAAATCAGAAGGCACTTTCTGTTTTTGGTTATTGGTTTGTGTGGGATGATTTCAAAAACAAAAATCCTTATAAAAGAGAAATGTTACGTTGCATTGCTAAAAGATTTGGACCTGTTACTACGTGAAATAACAGTGCTGATAATACTGTATTTTGAAACTGAATTCCAAATATTGTCGAGTAGTCTCATCAGTTTCTGATGGTTATTTGCTGGGATTTGCAGTTATCTATAGGCTGTTTCTTTCCAATTTTAGGTGTAACATGCTTGAGTTTTTCTTTCTCTGGTGAAGTCTGGGAATCAGATTTTAATTTCTGATGACACACTCTAGTAGGGTACTTCCATTGTGAAAATGTACATAGCTTGCCAGGTGTAGGCAGTGTTTGTTATTGAAAGTAATATTCAGAATCTCATAAATACTCTTTTACTTGTTTTCACCCTTTTTCACCCAGACTGAGGAAACTGGATCCAGAGGAAGAAGATGATCCTTTCAGTAACTATGAGGTACAGTCAGAGATCAAACAAGAGAATTTCCAGCATATTGGACCACATAGAATGTCATTTGACTCTACAACGTTTATGGAATCTGGTAGGGACTTCAGCATATCCATTTTATTACTTGTTTCCTTTTTTCCCTCATGTTTGCTTTCTTTCTCCCAATTCCTCTCTTGTTTTCTTTATCTTTTTGAGCACAAAAGAATCTGTTCTTTTAAAGGGTTTATTTTAATAGATCAGTTGGCTGAGTTTCACTGTATTAATAACAGAAATTATTTTTGTGTTTTCATTGTGTGTGATCTGTGTTGTGTGCATGTTCTAATTTAATGATTATAGTATAGTCACTTTATTCTGCATAAATTCAGGAGAACCACTGTGTCATAAGGGTGCTATGGGTGTTCTTTACACAAGATGTGTTCTAAATGTCAAAAAGCATTAAAATTATTATTCTTAGAAAAAAGGCAAGGAATTAAGTGTGGAATTAGTTTCAACAAACAGGTTTCATGGATTTTGTGCTCATCTGCTTTCCAGAGAAGCAGGATGTTCATGAATTCCTACTGGATAACCTGAACAATGGTGGCATCCTTGAACTGATGATGAGGTATCTGAAAGTAATTAGCCAGAAGTTCCTGGTGAAGTGGCCACCTGGTTTGTCTGAGGTCGTCCTTAGTATCTACAACAGCTGGAGAAAGCATAGTAGTAATTTGCCCAACCCATTACTGAGGGACTGTAGCAACCAGCACATCAAGGTAAGGAAACATACTCTATTTTTTTGAGCTTCTTAATTTACCCCATCCACTGCACATTGCTCTGTGTGCCTTGAATTTGCCTAACCTCAGTGTAGCAACTCAGATCAGGTTTTACTTCACACTATCTATGTCTGAGATATTGTTAGCCTTAGCTTTAACTTCAGTCAGAAACCAACTTGAGTGCACTGCAGCTGGCACTGTTGTTTCTGTCACTAAATTGCTGAGCATGTCTTACAGTACTTACACATACTTTGATCTTTCATTCCATGTCTGGAGCTGCCTCCTGCATCTCATATGGCACACACAAAGCTTTGTGTTCTGCCTTCAGGGGCTGAGTTGAAGCTGCACCATTCACAGGGTAATTCTTACAGTCTGTTCAGCATTGCTGGTTTGCTCAAAATTCCTGTGGTTTAGATGCCATACCAAAGTTTCAAGTACATGGGTTTTAGGAAAGTCCCAGTTTTAAATAGTGTGTATAGAATGTATAGTGACTTAATTAATGGCAAATTGTTCAGCTTGTTTTTTAAAAAATAATTACATCCCATAGTGAAAGGACAATGACATTTTTTTTCTTTTCCAAATACAGGAATATAATTTTCACAAATACAAAATAGAAAAACAAAAATGATACAGTAAACTGGAACCCAATATGGCTTACTTGAATGCATAGTAAACAGTAAAATCAAAATGTGATATTCCTTGTCCAGTGAGTGCTGTCTATATTACTGTGTTTTTAAGATATTAGCAAAAGTGATTAGACTTGTTGTTGAAGAGTTCTGAATTTGAGTATTTGTGGTAACTACACTCCCAAATAGTTTTCTCTTTTGCTGTTTCTCACATTTCAGCTTTTCCATCACTAGAGTATTTAATGCTGTGCAAAATGAAATTGAGCTTTGAAAATAATAATAGTTTGGTGATTTAAAATAACATACGCTAAACAATCTATGCTAGCATGTATATTTATTGCAACTGTTTCACTTACCGTATTTGTATATGACTACTTGATCCTTATTGCTTATATATTAAATTAAAAAAGCGACATTACAGCAAATTGTGGATGAGATTTTAAACAAATAAATATTAGTAAATTCGAGAGTTCTGATTAACCCCTATTGCTTCTGAATCTTCCCATTTAACTTTAATTATAAATTGGTTTCCTAGATGTCCTGTGTAAGTGTGCCCTTTTGTTTTGAGTTTTTTGGGGGATAGGAATTGACACCTTTGGGTAACAAATACCCAAAGTTTTTTGGGTACAGAGATTTTTTTAACCATATCAGGGGATTTCACCCTCTTCAGATGGCGCTGCAATTACAACCCTGGTTACTATGAAAAAATGCAAAAAAAATTTCTCTTTAATCCACATGACCACCTCTGTAAGAGCTGTAACAGAATATCCCGTGTTTCTAGTAGCAACTCATATCCAGTTTTTTGTTGTTGTTTTTTTAAAATCCTCCCCATCTTTATGCAGAAAGCATTAATGAGCTAGTAAAACTAGCATATGTGCTCAAGTCGTCTTGATTCCTACAACTTCTTAAGTGTCATCTCAGTCTTTTGATGTGTTTTTTCAGATGTTGTAGCATAAAATATTAATGATGAAGCAATTTAAAATGGTTGTATTTCAGATTGAGGATGCTGCCCTTTTCCAAGACTGGGCCAACTGTTCCCTTTAATCTTCTTCCTCACTAGATCGTCTCATCTTTTCACAAACAGACACTTTTCATTCCTCTTTCTAGTTGTAAAAGGCAAGAGGTTTCTTAATCCTACTGAGCATTATAGAAAGAAGGCAACCTCCTTTCCTTAGATAAAAGAAAGCCACGATAGCTGTAGCTTGGAAATGGAAATCACAAAAGAGGATTAATTAGAAAGCATTTCACTTGAAAGGAAACAAACTTCTTTTTACTTTTCCAACCAAGCTTCTTTATATTCTTCCCTGACCTCTTCATCCCTTCACTGTAGGATATGATGCTGATGAGTCTTTCTTGCATGGAGCTACAACTTGACCAATGGCTGCTGACGAAAGGGAAGAGCTCTACAGGTGAGAATTGAATGCTTCTCAGCTAGGCTGTTCTTGCAGTGTAAATTAAATGTGTAAGAAATTTTGAGAGAAATACTGGGCTGTTTCTTCTCCAGATGCAGGTCTTAGCATTGGATGTGGCCAACTGTTCATCAACAATTTTTTATTAGTGTTTGTGTTAGAAGGGTGATGTGAGTGCTGCAACTGCTGCATGTGGAACTCTTTGCATAGGAAGAATAATGTGATTTTATGCTAAACTGTAATTAATTCATTTGCAGTTTCCCCTCGAAATTGTCCTTCTGCTACTGTGAACGGAAAGTTTGGTCCTGATTTCCCAGGATCCCATTTCCTGGGGGACTTGTTGCAGCTCTCATTTGCATCCTCCCAGCGAGATCTGTTTGAGGAAGGCTGGCTGGAGTTTGTGGCTCGAGTGTATTGGCTGAAGGCTCGCTTTCTAGCACTACAGGTTTGTTTTCATTTTGAGTTCAACAAACAGAATTTTTCACATTTAGTATTTTTTAAACAAATGGACTTTAGAATTATTATAAGCAGTTAAAGTGGTGGGTATTGTAAGTCATAAACACACTGGAGTCAAGTCATTCAGGAATCTCTTGACTGATCTCTAATTTGAGTAATTATTTAATTTAATCTAATTTAAAGTAGAGGTTACATTTGTCTATTTTGTTAACTGTTTGGTTTAGTTAAATGCCCCTATGGGGAGCATGTATCATTCAGTAATTAGACAGAGGCAAAGGAACTGGTTGAAGTCCTTACATATTGTACCAGCATTCAATCGTTTTGGTTCATACATGTGTTTAAAGTAGTTTGTCTTCAGTCCCCAGAAACACATTTTGACTGGAGTTGTCCTGGAGTTATGGTGAGCAACTGTGAGACACAAGTTCACTAGCAGACAGAAACCTGGATTCTGAGCTGATAGAATCTAAAATAGAAGCTCAGAATGTCCAAAATGCAACTATGCATTGAGTCAACATTTGTGTGTTGTGATTGATTCTTTTTTCCAATGGAGCCTGATCCTTCTTTTGACAACTACTATTAATTTCATGTGCAAATTTTAAAGCAGTTTGTCCTAGACCCATTGCTCAGGTAAAACAATCCAAAGAAAAGTTATTTATTGAATCCCAGACTTCATCATTATTTTATTTCAAGCATCTGTTTCTTAAGGCAGCAAAGAAAATGTTTACAAATTGTATGTATTTATTTTTAAACTGTTGAGAAGAAAAAATGTGGTTCTGACTAATCAATGTTTAATCAGTAATTGATAAAGTAAAACTTGAGTTGATTTCATATACACCCACTGAATTGTTCATTCCCATTGTATTTTCAAATATAAAAATCCTTCTTTAATGAATCTATCTAACAAAAAAACTGGATTGTTCCATAGAAAAATTAGTGGAGACAGAACCTTCTTTTCATTTATAAACTATGTTTAATTTTTTTATACATCTGAAGTAGAGACTCCTTGATGAAAGTAATTTTATTTTCACTCAAAAATAAAATGTCTCTAGGTTAAAAGGATCTTCTAATTCCCTTTCCAGGTGAAGACAGTTCAAAATCAACTGTCACTGCATAGTCCCAGTAATGAAGAAACATATAGACTTAAGTAATACTCTTTGCTCTGTTTCACTGAAAGATACAGTTTATATGGTTATGACACACATGTAACCCGTCTGTTTCGCAATGGATCTAGATACTTCAATTTAAAAAAACAAAGATGGATGTAGAAAGATAATCTGAAACATAAACATACAATTGGAATCAGGACCAACAACTCTACTTAAACTGAATACAAGTTGTCCAATCAAAAATGTGATCACCTTTTCTAAACAAACTTTCTTTATGACTAGTGCTGTATCGCTTTACCCTTAGTGAGTTATATTTTTCTCCTTCTGCTGCCTCTTTTCCTGTCCTGATCCCTCCCTTTTCGGAAAACTCAAATCTTCTTAAAATGGATAATGTGGGTTGCTCACAGTTAGTTTGTCTTAACCAGTTAGTTGTACATCTCAATAATGTAACCTGAATTTACTCTCTTCTGGATTTAATCTGCCTCCCTTCACTTTCAGAGGGAGGGAATGTTAGTTAATTTATACAAGTAAGTTTTCCTGTTATGTAACTTGAATACCTAGGTGTCTGATTTCCTCCCGCTAATGGTGATTACTAATCTAAATATCAACCATAAGAGTAAAGTACCCTCCTTAATAATTTCCCTAACTCTCACTCACAATGTACTCAGAGAGTTAGTCATTCAGCATTGCCTAGCTGCTTTTGAAGAGTCTCAGGTAGCACTGTTGATTTCCACCTTACTGTTTCCACAGGGTGACATGGAGCAGGCATTGGAAAATTATGACATCTGCACCGAAATGCTACAGAGTTCCACTGCAGTCCAAGCCAAAGCTGGCAATGAACGCAGCATCATGATCCGATTACCTAACCTCCATGTAGATTCGGTTGTTTCTCTAGAAGAGGTAGGGATCAGTTTATTTGTTTGCGTTTTTCTTCTTCTAAGTTCATCCAAAATTGAGGATTCCAGTCAACTTCATTGAGAGGTTTCTAAAGTAGGGCCAAGTCTTGAAAGAAGCTAGAGATATTATTGGTGTATGCCATTTTTACTTGTGCACCGTCCATTTTCTTTTGGGCTGGTAATGTGTTACTTCTGGAGGGAATCTGAGATAGAGAAGCTAAGGGACAAGTTCCTATGCTCTTTAGAGGCATTCATTCCCTAAGGGATAAAAAGCATGTTATGATTTAAAAGAAAAAACAAAAAAACTAGTGTGGCTTTGTATCAACAGTGCTCAGAAACAATGCTGTAGTTGTAAGACTCATTTCAAAATTATTAGCACTTGCCCTGATGGAAGAGTAGCATGTACAGGATGAGCCATCTTAGAGTGAAGAATTTTTTTACAAACCGGGGTAAAACCAACGATTGTGTTTTTCATAGTTAATTGATCTGAATTCCCCTTTTCAGTTAGATATTTTCTTATCTATTACTGCTCCCTGCACAATTCAACTTTGCTTAATAAATAGAGTGAAAAATATCGCTGTCAGGGTGCTGCATTTAGAGCTGTCAATCATTAGACTAGAGTTTTGTTTTGGAGGGTTTCCTATACTTTGAATTCACTGTTGTTCAAATGAACTCTTGACTTCAGCAGTCAGAATTTTCCAGTAAAACATGCAAATGAATGTATACATAAAAAATTAGCCCTCTTTATTCTTTTTCTGTTACTGCTTATATGGGGGAGCTTCAAACACAGGCAATGCCATCTTGATTCCAAAGGCTGATGCATATTCTTTCTCATAGTTAATCAGAAAAATGTGAGATTTTGAGATTTATGGTTCTCATTTAAAAAACTGTAATACTAATTTAAAAAAAAATTAAAGAGAAGTTGGGGTAAATGATAATGGACTGGAAGCTTGTCTACTTTCTTCCTTGTTTCTCTCCCTTACAGTGCTGTAAACTTTACACATCCTACAGCTCTAGCTTTGTTGTTCATAAGAAAAGTCAGTCATTTGCACATGAAGGTGAAATGTAGGTTGGATTGCACCATCTGTGACTTTTGCAGATTGACAAGAACCTAAAGTCTCTGGAGAGATGCCAGTCTTTGGAGGAGATCCAGCGTCTATACGAGGCAGGGGATTACAAGGCAGTGGTGCATCTGCTTCGCCCAACCTTGTGCTTTAGTGGATATGGTAGGGCTAAACATCTGGAATTCGTTATATCTATACCGGAGAGACCAACACAGTTGCTCCTGCTGCAGGTTTGTTATATTTCTTTAAAAAGTGTTTTTAATGAGGTTTTGAAAGCCCTGCATCTGCTTTACTTTCAAGAGCAACATGAAAATATTTGGAGGATTGGTTTTAATGATGAATTTCATTGACTTCATTTAAGAAGCAAAATATGGGACAAGATCCTCAGGTGAAGTAAATTGGCAAAGCTCTGTCAAAGCTTAAACTCAGAGTTTAAGCTCTCTGATCAGTAACAGAATTGGGGGGGGGTGAGTGAGTGAGTGTGAGTGAGTGAGTGAGTAAATATATAAGTAAAGTGGGTTCACCCAAGCCTATAAAACTGATTCAAAAGTTTGTAAACTCTAAGGCTATATATTTAGCCTTGAAGTTATCAAACTCGAGTGAACCTGGATCAGTTTTAGAGGTTTGTTAGGAATGAACCCACTCTACCAATAGCCTGCTACAAGGACTCTGAGTTTTTGTTGCCCTTGACTATTTTTGTGGTGGCTTCCAAGCATCCTCTTCACTTGAAAGTTGTTAGCCAGCTGGGTGTGAGGCAAGAAGTGAGAACTTCTCATTGGTATGTCCTGCTTAACAGGCAGGCTGCTTCATCAATTGTAACCTCCAGGGTGCCTTCACAGCATATTACAAGATTCCAACCAGGAGTTGTTAAAAGGTTAGATCATCATGGCAAGATCCTTATCTAACAGAAAATGGTGCCAGCTATTGGTCAGCCATAAATTTAAAAAAAAAGTTCCTGACCTCTGCTGCAATCAAGGAGTACATGATAGGAGATTAGTTTAGTAAGATCAAAAGATTATGCATCACTATGACAATCAAGGGACAGATGTCCTCTGCTGAGTGAGACAGGATATAGTCTCTTAGTTCCTTAGTCTTTCTCTGTGCCAGCTATTTTGACTGGTAGTTTGACTGGAATGAGCCTGGGCTAATTGTTTTTCATCCACATTCCTATTTTGTTGAGGTAGTGGGATATCAGATCTTGTCCATATTCAACAGGAAGCAATATTAGAGCTGGCAGTCATTAAAATACTTTTGGCATTGTAGCCTTTATCATTATTTGAGCTTGTTTCCTAAACCGGTAATGAAATAATAGCATGGGTCCACAGTGACATAAACTCTGATTCTGTTGAACCTTCATACAAAGCAAGAGGCTCATTGCCACTTCTTCCCTGCAAAGTAGAGTCAGGTAGAGAGGCTCTTTGTATTCAGAGAGTGGGACACATAGGAGCATGGGTCCTGGTGTCTTTTGTCACATTCAATTTAATTTGTCACATTTTAATGTCACATTTAGAAATTTCCTATTGGTGTCTCAGCAGAGTAAACATTAGCTACAAACTGTGTGCCTTCTTCCATTCCCCCCTTATTGTGCTTTTATGTTTTGAAATAAACATTAGATCCATATAACAAATTTTTTTCATGTTAACATTTACTAGGATTCCCTGCTGAAACAGAAGGATTACAGGCAATGTTTTGAATGCTCAGAAGTTGCCTTGAACGAAGCCATTCAGCAGATGATTAACATGACAGTAGCTTCTGCTAAAGAAGAGTGGGTTGTTACAGTAACACAGCTGCTCACGGGGATTGATCGCTCACTGTCATCAGACAGCAGCATCCTGAAGGAATCTTCTGTAACGCTGAGCCTCGTTCGGCTAACCAACAACCTCATTCAGGTAACCTATTCACCTCCACTAGCAAGCAGCTACTATGTACTACACATCCTTTTTAGGCATGATACAGCTGCTGCCTGAACTGCCATCCACTTGGAGGTCCTCTCTTGGGTTACATTTCTGTGTGGGTTGTTTCCTTTCACACTCTTAGTTTTCACTGCAAGATGTCAGATGCACTGAGAATCTCTTCTGGAATCAGTAATGGCAGCTAATTCTGAGCTCCATCTCTGCTGAAATGAGCAAGGAATAGTAATAAGGTGACTCAGGGAGCAGTACTGCTGGCTATGACTGTTTCTAGCTGGCTGGGCCCAATTTGTTTCCAGCAAAGGTCTTGCTGCATATTCCTGCCATTTGCGCCAGGAATGGTAAGAAAGATCCTATGAACCTTAGGAACAGGGTACAATCAGTTAGTATTGTTGGTATCTTGTATCATTCAGCTGAAATGCTAATAGTTCTGACCTCTGAACAATTCTTTAGATTCTTATACAAATATAGGAATTAAGTCAGAATTGGGAATCTTATTATTCTGATGGGTATTTTGCTCCTCATTCCTATTTCCCTTCCTCTTAAGGACAAAATAAAGGAAAATGATGGTTACTACTTCTTTCTAGTTTTAAAATTACAGGTAATATTTAGCCTTTATGTAGAAGTTCTTTTGAAACTTTGAAAACTGTTTATTTTTCTCCTGAGCTTCTCATTTAAGTGTCAGAATTGTAAATTGCTTCCAATATTATTCCTTCTTTAAAGACCCAGTCTTGCTAATTGCTACCTGCAACATGCTGAGTGCACTCAACTGTCATTAACTTCAGTGGGAGCTGAGGTCACTTGAGATCTGACCCTTTAAGACTTTAGAGCAATGTGGACAATTATGCCTCAGTGGTCACTAGTTAAAGTGGTGCTACAGATAAGGCTATTATAGGGAAACTGCGGGAATTTCTTGTAATACTGTAAATATTTCACAAATAAGAACAAATATATATAGTTTATCTGTATATGTATAAAATATATTTCTAAGTGTAATATAATAAAATAAATAAGGAATTTCCAGAAGTTTTAGAAACACCAGTTATTGTTTCAGTAACTGGGGCTGTTGTCCAGGGGTAAGGTTAGGGCTGCTGTTTTAATGATGCAGCATTGTACTGCTCACCAAGAGGCTCTCCCGCTGAGGTAAACTGAGAATGATAAATTAATTTCCCATTTGGAAAAAAAAATTAAAATCAGAGAATTTCAAATTTGTTAGGAGTAAATTCCTTAACAAAAAATTGTTTTGGTTTATAATAAAGGGTTTAATTGCATCTGCATTAAAAATAAATAGAATAATCTGATTTCCAGAAAGTTTCTAGTAGTACCTGAATTTTCTCAATCCTAAATAATCTCAGGAAATTGTCAGAAAACTGGCTTCCTATTTATTTTATTCCTAATTGATTGCTTCTTTTTTTTGCTTGTTTTTTTGTTTTTGTTTTCAATAGCTTCTTGATTGTCAGGTTTTTTTGTTTTTAGTTACTGTTTAGACACTTAAAATTGTGAAGGGATGCACTCTCATCTTGAAATAGATATAGCTATTGGAACATTTTTCATGTTAGAGTTCTCCTTCAAAGATACTTTAATATTAGAAGTTGATAGTTTGACTTTATTTCTTACATTAACAAAAAAAAAGTGATGATGATAATACTTAGCTCTTATATAGATCTTTTCATCTATAGCTCTTGATGTGCTTTACAAAAGGTTGTAAGTATCATTACTCCCACTTTTCAGTTCGTAAAACTGAGGCACAGAGCATTGATGTCACTTGTACTACTAATTTTTATCAGAATCAAGAGATTAACCTTCCTTCCCTAGACCTTTACATCTCCACCCATGCTGAGATGTTCAGTATGGCATAAAAATCCGAATAAAATACAAATGTTCTGAACTTTTGGAATTTTGTCCATTTTATTTTTGAGAGGCTAAAGGAAAATCATAAGTTCCATAAAGACATACTAAGTAGTATGGAACGTGTTTCTATAGCCTATACTTCTCTAAATATCAGAGTCCATTTCATGAATAGCAATTCCACCTATTGAACTGAAAAAGGACACTGTTTTTACTAACAGATTTGTAAAGCTGTAGTGTGGTCCTCAGTGCACACTTTTACTAGATGCTATAGGATAGTAAAATATGCCTCAATAGATGCAGCGTTCAGTAGAGCTCTTCTAGCATATGTTCTGGAGAAGTAATCTCCCTGTGTTGTTTATAGGGAGAGCCATACAAATCCTTTCTTTGGCCTGTTGTTTTCTCCATTTGGAGAATGGGCAATTTTTCATAGGTAAACGATACTGGTATTTCTCTAACAATTGTCTGTAGCACACTACCCCCCTTATTCTACTCTGTTTATTGGTAGGTGTTATTCATTTGTTTAACTACTGTTTTTGAAATGTATCTCTTCAGGACAATCTCTGTTCATAATTCCTATTTGGATCTATCTGGCTACAAGATTTTCATTTTATTTAAATTTGTTAAAATTAATTTCTTTGTCCAGTTTCATTCTAAGCAGGTGTGTTTCACTTTCAGGTTGTAAATACATCTCTTTGTAGTCATCACTAACAGGAACCCTGATGCAACTTCTGCTAATGCACAAAAATGCTGCTATTCCATTAGTCATTTGTGCTTGTTCTAGTGTGATATTAGCACAACCATAACTAGTTAGAAAATGATCATATAGAGAAGAAAAATGGGCTTTTCCCATCCTATCAAATTCTGGAGACTGAGAGTGTCTTCTTCTTCAGTACTTTCAGGCCCAGCCAGCACAAGAAGCAAAGATATTAAATTTAGATTGTTTTTTTTGTGTATGAGTATGATGTACTACCAGCTGAGTCATATGGACATGTGTAAATCCTTTCTCTCATGTATGTATAATAGATATTGTATATTTCTTTACTAGATTATTGACTGTAGCATGGCAATCCAGGAGGAACCCAAAGAGCCATATGTCTCCTCAGTGCTTCCCTGGATTATCTTGCACCGGATCATCCAGCATGAAGAAGATGCCTTCCGATCCCTTTGCTGCCAACAGCAGCAGCAGCTCCAAAGCCAGGGTGAGGAAGGTAATAGTTGAATTTTTCATTGTTACATGTTGTTAAAACCTTGCTCCTTATCCTTTTCTTCTTTCGCCTCTGTATGGGAAATGGCTTTGTCCCCCTCCTCTCTCCAGTACTCATTTTCTTACCACAGGGGACAGTCATTCTGAGGAAAGGTTTCTTTGCCAAAACATGGAGAAATAAGTGACTAGATAGGTTTAGCTCAGTTTCATACTTACGAGATATAATTACTGGCATCTTTCTTCCAGTGAGTCCTGACACCCCTATGCTGCCTCCTTCCCTCATGTTATTGAACACTGCTCATGAGTACTTAGGAAGAAGATCGTGGTGTTGTAACTCAGATGGTGCCCTTCTCAAATTCTATGTAAGTAATGATGCCTAAATATTAAAAATACCTTCTAAAAAAAAACTATTTTTCTCCTGATCCCTACTTCCATATACATGTATTGGGATGGTTATTTTATCCTTGATTATGAGGTAGTTAAGGATTGCTCTTCCAAGCTGTTGTCCATCATAACTTTTTTGGAATACCTGGCTTTCCTAAACAGACAAAACATATAATTTGCCGAGGATAACAGACTTTTTGTTATATTAACTCATTAACTAATGAATAGTTAATGGTTGTACATTTCTTTGAAACTGTAAAGCACTGTCTAAGTGCTATTCCTGATTTGCCTGAAAAAATATGCTCTTTCATCAGCCTGTATTCTCGGTGATCAACACACAAATTCAAATCATGCAACTGAAATTTTAATAAAGCAATGGTGGGTACTGTAAATTTAAGAAAAAAAAAAGAGAAGGGAAAAAGAAAAGAAAATTAATTGAGCTGAGGTTTTCTGAGGTTAGTAGAATCCCTGATAATGAACGTCATCAACATCCATCAACATTACTTGTAATCCAGTGACTGATCATAATATTGCATATTTTTTATTGTGCTAAGGTCCAAAGATCTGGTACAAAGGATACTTGTTGCTTTGCAGTTTGGAGGCAGAACCAGATCTGTCAGTCACTAGCTGCAAGGGAATACCCTGACCCTGAATTTTTATCTGCCTTTGCAGCGGCTACTGGCTCATCCGGATCCCCCTGCTGCAGAGCTTTAATGAGAGAAATTACAAGTTTTGTTTCAAGTTTCTGAATAACTTTTTGTCTCAGTAGCGTGTCGTCATTCTCAGCCATCTCCTAGGATCGCATGCTTGCTTTTTTGGGGAAATTGTCCCCCAGCTCTACTTTGCCCTTTGAGGCATTTGCAGCAGATGGTACCCCAGCAGACTTCAGGAGAGACAGCTAGGCCAAGGAAAGCCAGATGCAAAAGGAAAGGTCTGTGTCCTCTTCCTCTTCTTATTGAGTGTCCCATTAGGGAACTCAGCCAGCTCTGTGGGCAGGACGCAGTTTCAGCTCAGTCTGAGCAGTTTTGCCTTTGCTGCCATCCCTAGGCATGAGGGAATAGAAGAGGCCAGCACTGCTGGGCAAGATGCATGCATCTTCTCAGCAGCTTAGTCCAGCTTCCCTCAGGCAGGGAAGGAGACAGGTAGGATTAGAAAAACCAGCTCCAGGGGGCAAGCAGCTCCCCCTCTCAACTCCATGAAGAGAGTGATGCTAGAATGGCATCATGCCTGTGTCCCTAGAGACATCACCAGCAGCCATGCCTCTGACTGCAAAATTCAGCCACGGCCCCCAGTCTCTTCTCAGGCTACAGATGGAGGACACTGGGTACTGCTGGCACCAGAGAGTGTGATACGGGACCTTCAGGCCCAGCTCCTTTCCCTTTCTACTACCTCTACAACAGGCTTCCTAGCTGTCCTGTACTGCTAGGCTGGGGCCTCCTAGGGAAACATAGACCTGTCTGGCCCATGTGGCTCCCGTACAGTAAACAGGCCAGTACATTCTTTGAAAGGGGGCTTGTATGGGGAAAGAGAGACAGTCAACCCAGTCTCTTTGAGGGAAGAGAGAGCTCTAGTCGCTAAATATTTTTGAAACCATGTTTAAGCCCAAATTTGCTTCCTCTAAAGCAGGAACAGAGGGAAAAATACCTGAAGGAAAAATATATAAATAAATAAAATTAGTGCTGTTTTCCCTGCTCATCTTCATGGATTACAGCAGCAGAGAATCCTCAGCACCCAATTTCCTTGCTCATATTTACGGAGTGCAACACAGCAGATCAATGCAGAAAAGACCAGACTACAGAGATGCACTGATTCCTCTGGGAATACACACAAGAAATTCTCCTGAGGGGAGGCCAGCTGTCCAAATCAGAATTTGAGGCTCAAGAAATAAAATGTGTATATTAAGACAAACAAACAAAAAAAACTTCTTTCAGATGGAGGTTTGTGAAACTATGCTAGGACTTCTGCAGGTGCCCTAGGCAATTCTTTAATAATTATATGTAGATCTAGGGAAGAAATCAGTTTTGTTTACCTTGTCCATTGATCATTGCTTAGTGCCTGCTTTTTTACAGGAAGACTTTTCTTCACTGTTCTCATGATACAGCTTGATGATATTATAGAACCCAGGAGTGATTTTAAGGCACCAGTGCTGCAGTATTAGTAGATGTGGGGGCAGGGCAGCTGTCAGACCACTATTAACTTTTATGATGGTTTAGTTAATACTGTGGAGAAGAAATCTCCTATGGACAGCAGTAGAATTTTTCTCAGCAGATTACTGTTTCCTCTTATACTCCTAAAATTTAGAAGGTGCATCACCTACAGTTATATTAGCACCCCAAGTGTGATTGTGTGTTCTGAAACAAACCCTGAATTACCAATCCTAGAGTAATGGAGTATTCGTAACAAAAGCCATATTTAACATTAGGTAGCTTATTACAAGTAGTCAATAGCTCCTTTCAGAGCCAAAAAGGAGTTGGAAGGCTGAAAATCAGGAAGATATTGCAGTGGGGAAGAAAACATTAGAACAGAAAATGGGCTTCACAAGCATGCTAGGCACAGGTGTGCATTTTACACAATATCCCATCACTAGTAAATTATCACCAGCTGTAGGTGAACCATCTGCTGGCACACATTGCACTGCTGGTGGCTGAAGGAGATTGTGTAACAAAAAATGTTAAAATGAAATTAATTTGTCTTCTGCTATAGCCATAGTTTGATCATTTATCAGAAAATCATTCTGGGTTGTTGCTAAGAATGAATATTATTAAAATCTGAGCAGAGATACAGGTGGTTGTATTGGTCACTGTTCAAATAATAATTCTGTCAAATGGTATTTGGGTGTTTATATACTTTGCAGTGGGTAGGCATGTCATGCTTTTACTAAAACATGCTGTGATAAGTTATTCCTTCCTTTCATCCTGGCCTCTATTTATCTCCGTTTCACACTTAATTTTTCAAAAATGTTCCATTACATTTCCTGTGAGACTCTCTGCCATGATAAGACTTATCATGTAACGTAAAGCTTCATTGAAGTACATTCTAAAAATTTTCTCATTCCACACTATTTATTATACATGTTCTCGGCTCCTAAAAAATGCCGTCTGGTTTGTAGCACAGTTCTGCTAATAGGAGAGCCAGGCTGTCAGGAATTGGGGCCTGCAACAGAGTCAGTCTCTGGGTAATCTAACAAGTGCAGCTGGCCTGTAGTAAGCTGCCTGATTGGCTACATGGCCTGACCGATGGGAAAAGTCAGAAGACCAGCTCTTAACCCCAGCAACAGCCACAGTTCAGTGACTTCTCAAAGCATTCACCTGTGACTGCGATAGCTCCTGTGACTGCTTATTCCTATCCTTATCTCTGCATTGTTCAAGCCCTCCTCCTGCCTTGGACCCAGTCCTGCTCCTGCCTTGCCTCACTCCAGGTAACGTGGCTGTGAGCCTATGCTCCTACTTTTGACTTCAGCTCTAACCATGGGCTCCTATTCTTAGCTATGGATGCCTGGTTTAACTGCTTGGCCTGAGTCCTGCTCCAGCCATTGGGCATAGACATCCACATCCCAGCCATTGACACAGGCTATTGATTATCACCTGAAGTCCACCTAAGAAGTCTCATTGCAAAGTAACATGGGTATTGTACTGCTGAGTCATCAGGTCACTCATTTTTTTCTCTTGTTATATAGCAAAGGTTTCCTGATATTCCTTTTAGAGCTGTTGTTTCTCGACCTTCTTGTACCCAAATGACCATTTCCTTTATAGTCCAGTTTCATAGCAAAGAATAATGAAAAGCCTAGACACACAAATTAAGAAAATCTAGGCCACTGCTCAATTCTTTAAAAGAGTCACTAATGAAGTTTGCATTACAAGTACAATTTTGTTCCCATTGGGGAAAAGGAAAGGATCTCATAGCTTTCAGTACTAATGTGATGGTTATCTTTCCTATTTATAGTATGATGGCATTTTGCCTTGTATTATTATTACTAGTTTCTATTTCAGTAGTGCTTAGAGCCCCCTCCTGATGCCCAGACTGTTTGTTGTCACTGAAGGATCCAGTTGCATTTTTTGTGAGAACAGAGGTATTAAAGAAAAATTACTGATGATTATAATAGAGGTCTGCAAATGGTGTGGGACTTCTACAACATAGAAGCAATTCATAATGGATAAAATAATTTTTCCACACCCTTAATCCCCCAAAATGATTTCACTAGAAGCTTGTCTTTCCTCTCATCTCATCCCAAGTTAGTTTTCACTTAGGCTCATAGAGATGCTTGTTTCCCTCATTTCTACTTACAAAGAAGAAATGGAGTAAAGTTTCCAACAAGCATTTGACATATAATTTCCGTTATCAATATATACTGAAATGTGATTCATAATACTTCAGTTGGTGGTTAAACCAGTCTTTCATAAAGGGGAAGAATCAAAAACACAGATTATTCTTAGTGAAAATGTCTTGTCAATGACACTGAAAAATCAAGACCATTATAAAAATGGTCCCTTTAGGGACCTTACTCGAAGATCTCATACGGCCACCTTTTCATTCTTTAGCCTTCTATTGCAGATCTGCCCAAAGAATGTCCTAGAACTCGGTATGATCCTTTTAAAAAAAAAAAAAAAAAAAAAAAAGAAAAGGGGGGGGGAGGGGGGCAGCTGATGGCTACCCTCTTCTCCCTGTAACTGTGGAGTGAGAGGATCAAGCTGATCATTTGCAACTAAGAAAGATAAATTTGCAACAGATATTGGCACTGTTCTTTTTGTGGATAATATTTGTGTGTAAATTTTATATGCAAAACTGACATTTCCTTTGGCCTCAAGGTAAATTATTAAGGCAACCTTTGGTGTCCCAAAATATGGTCACCCTTACTCTGATACATAGTTAAAGTTTTTCTTTAAAAAAGCCTTTCCTGCTTGCCATTACCTGGCCTGCATAATTATAGAATGTCAGGCTCTAATTGGTGTTATGTTTTTCAGTGAGAATCTAGAAATGATTTTTGTAGGTTCTCATGGGACTTCTGGTCCTAAGGGGATTTGGAAATATGTAGCATAAACTCTGAGATCAAGCTAAATATAAACTCTAAGATCAAGCTAGAAATTCTTTGTCCAAATCTCAGACAGCTGATATAGCCTCTTATCAGTCAAGGTTAGGTTTTCCCATGGTTTAAGCACACTTTGTTGTTGCCTGTTGGATTGAGATTTGGAAAGTTCTGTTAATTGGTATTTGTGAGATTGACTGTCAAACTTTCAGTAGACATTACAGACTCCTCTTATGTTCAGTCTTCTCTGCAGTAATGCAGCTAACTTCTTTGACCCTTGTTGTATGAATAGGTTCTGATATCCTACTTCTGTGTAGTTAAAATGCTGTGGTTGAAAAGAAAGAGTTAATGCACAGGACAACTCCCTCTTCTTGCATGAATTTCATTCATTATTCCAGGTATTCCTCCATATCCTTTGAATTGGAGCCTCTTCTTTCTCATTTTTCTGTGTCTTTGGTGGTGATATTCTTCCTGAATGGCAGGGCTGGCAAAATGTAATGCATTTGCTAGAGGAAACCACCTAAATGTGCAGAAGAAAAGGAAATGAGGAAGCTTTTCAATGGCTTTTGGAAGCTTGTATCAAGCTGAGATACTTATGTTTTCTTCTAGTTTCATTGATTTAAGACAGTAATACAGATACAGAAGGTAAAATAATGGAATTAGGTTACAGTGTAATGGAGATGGATATATTATAAGAGTGGTGAGCATGCAGAGATGTGGAGAATATTTGGATGTATGTAATAGAAAAACAGTAAACCTGTTTTGTTCCTGTCTGTTATTTATAGGTTCTTATATTGCATTCCTTGCTGTAGTATCTGAGTGCCACATTTAGGAAAATAAAAATAGGAAGCATTTAATTTAATGTGAAATTCAGCTATCAGACCTTGTTTGGCTTATGATTCTTGTGATGTTCTAGGTGTGGGTACTGCAAAAGGAGCTTGCAGTGTCTACCTCTGATGATACTCATCCCTATAAAGAGGAACTGGAGACAGCCCTGGAGCAGTGTTTCTATTGTTTGTACAGCTTCCCAAGCAAAAAGAGCAAAGCAAGATATCTGGAAGAGCATTCTGTGCAGCAAGTAAGATAAGCACAGCTTACCTTTAGTGTAACACCTTAGAATGCTGAAAGACATTTTTTTCTCTAATGTTAATATATTGAGCTGAATTAATGGGAAGGATTCATAATTATTAGGGTCTTTTTTCCAGACCTGAAATTAATTTCCTTTATATATAGTAGAAAAGATGAAAAAACTCCACTAACCCCTGAAAAAAGATACAAGTATGGAACTAGAGGGCTACATGTTGAAAATAAAGCCAATTTTAGCTTTATCCATGATATAAAAAACAAAATAAAACACCTTATCTTACAGTTGATGCATATGGAAAATTGCACAGTTTAAAGTGATGCTGGTAAAATATTACAATTTTTATCTCGCCAGAGCTCTCTGATGGCAAATATTGGTTAGTACTGATTATTAAAAACTTACAAAATTCAGTTTAGGAGAAGCAGAGCTATGAGGAACCTCCAGAAAAGATTTCACTTGTTAGAATTTGGATAACTTTACATTTACCAAAAAAACCCAGATGGTCATTAAACTGTCTCCTGTATCTGAATTTTACCCAAGAAAACACTTAATTGGTTAGTACCTCTTGAACCATAACACAACTAGCCTGTTAGGAATTTTGTAGTGCAGTCTGCTGAGTGATAGCAGTATTTTTTTGCTCATAGTCTGTCTGTCTGAATTCTTCCTCTCAACCTCACCTCGTCCCACATGTATGATATGCTAGAGGGCCAAAAGAAGTGGTTCAGATAGACAATTTTGTGAGACTACTAAAAAAGAAGAGGAGAATGGGAAGGGCAAAGAAAATAAGGAATGTGGGAGAAGAGAATCCCTCCTGCTTTGTCTTGTTTAAAAAAGATGGGACATCTCTTCTTGTCTAAAAAAGGTGGGAAGCTCTGGGTGAAATAAATAGTAAATAGCAAAACTCCTATTGACTTCATTGGGTCTAGGATTTCATCCTGTCTTCAGAAAAGCAGATTCCAGTGTTACATGAGCAATCAGGAAAGCATGACTCAATTTGCTTAAGATAGGAGAACTACAAATACCTGAACATTTAAAAAAAAATGGAGAAAAAAGGTAATGGGGCAAGGGTTGTGTTTGGCTATTTTACTGTTTGATTTGAAAATGCTTCCAACTCTGTAATTACTGGGGAGATCATTGGAATTTTACTCCTCCATTATCTGGATTTGAGTTTCAAAATCTACAGCAAATGTAGTTCTTTCCTTCTATCTCTTCTCACATCTCCCTGTCAGTCTGCATCAGCTGCAATGGAGGTATAAGTGCCTGCCTCCAACACTCTTGTTTTCCAGGTGGGTCTATGCAGACTCTTCAGGTAAGTAAAGCTATCATTGTTAAAAGCATTCATTAAGTTGCAATGAAGAGCTTTAGCCTGTAATCACTGTGTTGAACAGTGTATCTTAATAATGCCTTTGGATCTTCTGTTCTGGAAAGCTTTCACTGTTTTCCAGATGATGTAATGTTTTGTTTTATCCTATTTAAAAAAAAATTTCCTAGCTTTTGACTTTGAGTTAATTTCTCTCTTTTCCCCACCCCCTGCCTTAAAGGTGGATCTGATGTGGGAAGATGCATTATTCATGTTCGAATATTTTAAGCCCAAAACCCTGCCTGAGTTTGATAGCTACAAAACCAGCACTGTATCTGCTGATCTGGCCAACCTTCTGAAGAAGATTGCTACAATTGTTCCTCGAACAGACAAGCCCATGTTAAGCCTAGATGATGTCTCTGGCTATATTGAAGGAACTTTCAGCAAGGTACAGTTAACTGTGTTTAAAAAACTTCAAGGGAAAGAAATGGCTATATTATTTTATTTTCACAGTAAGTGATTGTTGTGGATTGTGGGGTGGTGTCTGATTTGACATTTGATGCTCACAAAAATCATATTTTAACTGGGTTAGAATAGCCTTTCCAAAGTCTGTAGTTTTACAAGGAAGAGGTACAATGTAGATGAATATGGATAGATTTAGGGATATGGAGAAATAGCATATACAGAGCTGTTTTAAAATATGCTCTTGAGGCATCTAAGGTTTTCTGTTTTCAGGTACCCTCTCTCCCTGAGGGTGCAGACTACTCTCCTCCAGTGGTGACTGAGCTGTACTACCTCCTGGCAGACTACCACTTCAAGAATAAAGAGCAATCTAAGGCCATTAAATTTTACATGCATGACATCTGTATTTGTCCAAACAGGTTGGTATTGTTCATTCCCTTCAGTTCATCAATGCTGAAATGAGGGACAAATCAGGTTTTGTTCTATTTGTAAAGTAATAAAATATTCTGGTGTTCATTATCAGAAGTAAGTTGTATTTTTAAGGAGCATTTTGGGGAAAAAACCCTGTTATTAATTATCAGTTATTTGACATTTTCCTTTTGGTTCCTGAAATGACCAGAATTCAGAGAGTGGGAGAAACTGAATTAAAATCAGGAAGGGTAAGAGGTATGATGACCGACTTGACTTTCTTTTCTCTTTTGCTCATGGGTTTCCCTCGAGCAGATTTACATGCAGTAAGAAATGGAAACTATGTCAGCATCTAACTGCATAAGACAAACGCATACCATCTCCTGATGGACTAGCTTCTTGGGTTGTTTTTAAAAATTTATTTAGATTTGCTAGCAGAGAGGTACACAAACAATGCAAAATGGGCAGAGCTGTATTGTTCTGATGACCACTAGTTAAACTCAGAAATATTTCTCTATCTGCCTCTTCAGTCTTCACCATCTCAAAGGAATACTTGTCAAGGTGAATAAGTGTCACAGTTTGACAGTCCCTCATTTTAAAAATTGTATTTTCTATTTTAAAATGCCTCCAAAAAGAGAGCTGCAATAATCTTAAAATGCCAGACAATAAACCGAGGACATGCAAATTAAGCTTTTCCTACCAGCTTCATTCTAATGAGATGGCAAAGGGATTGAAGTTGACACATTCTGAAGAGCAAAAATATTGTTAAATTCAGTCACATAGCAAAGCAACAGGAAAAGTGGAGGTACAAAGCAATGTTATATGTGTAAATCTGCACTCAAAACAAACCCAGCATCATGGGTTGGTCATTGTTGAGTCTTCCAGTCTAGGAACTGGGATTTTCCAAGTGTTGAAATCTTGACTTGGTAAAACATGATAAAACTACTTGATAAAATTTGATAAAACTACAAGAACATTTTAATTCAAAGTGATGATTTTCTTGGAGTGGGAGGAGTCAAGCCTGTCAGCATTTGAGAGTGTCACTTTAAAACTCTGCTCCACGGGCTGCCAGTAATTTATTACAATTAATTGTCCAGCAAGGAATGCCTTGTATAGCAAAGTTGTATTTTCACCCCAATTACTTGGCACATTATCTTTTTTAAATATCTAATTTTTAAAACCCCATGGAATGTGGGTATTTAGATCACCTTTTAATCTGGCATGGAGTTAAGTTATTTTTTAATAAAAGTCATGGACAGGTTGCAGGATTCCATGAATATGTTTATTGCCTGCAACCTGTTCATAACTTTTACAAAAAATACCTTTGACAAAATCTTAACCTTATTTATAAGCATAGCTAGGTATCTCCTCACAAGGTAGCTTTTTCTGTTCATCAAAATTTTCCTGGAAGATGATTTTTTTTTTTGGTTCCTAGTCATGTTACCATCAAGAAAGTGTAATGATAGTAAAGACCTAGTGCGGTCCAGTCCTCCAACACAAATTGTTGCTGTGTATAGAGGGCTGTGTGTTGGACAAGATTTGATAACATTTGGAGAAATAGGATGAAAGAGCACCATATATTATTTGGATAGGACAGCATGGTTTCTGAGAGCAGAAGCTGGTTGGAATGGAACTGTTTAAACTTGGACATATTGAATTCAAATGGAAAAGACATCAGTTATTCCATTTATTTGTAATATGTGGTTTCAGTTTTCTTTGGTGATGGATGTTTAGGACAATATTGAGTTAGTTAGAAAATGGAGGTTTTCAAAGTCAACATACCTATTTTATCCATTTTACCCATTTTTTTTGTTTCATCCAGTTCTAAGCCAGGTTCCTCATTCTGTTGAAACACAAAATAAGGATGGGGAAGCATTTTAAATTAATTTTGAGAACAGTAAGGGTTAGATGTGTATGGTGTCTCTCAGAATGCCACTACCCTGGGAGGATGTGCTGCAGGAATACTATTTTGGAGATGCCTGTGGTGAAAGAAAGATCTGGAGAAAGAGCAAAAGGAATAATCACACTCATTATTCAAGATGCTTTGCAGTGAATAGTTCATTTGCTGTGTACGTTCTTTCTTTTATAGGTTCGATTCTTGGGCTGGCATGGCTCTGGCTAGAGCAAGTCGAATTCAGGACAAGTTGAATTCCAATGAGCTGAAGAGTGATGGCCCCATTTGGAAGCACTCTACTCCTGTCCTCAACTGCTTCAAACGAGCCCTGGAGATTGACAGCTCTAATCTCTCTCTCTGGATAGAATATGGCACCATTTCCTATGCCCTGCACTCTTTTGCATCCCGACAGCTTAAGCAGTGGAAGTTAGAACTTCCCCCTGAAGTTGTGCAGCAGGTGGGGTCTAAGTTAGAGCTGTGTGAACTTTGAAATGCTTATTTAAACCTTATAATCTTTCTGATTAAGACATTCAGTACTATTGGTGTGGAATTATTACACTGCATGATGATTTAGCAGCATTGCTAGTCACAGCATCTACCCAGCCCTAGTGAAAATAACCATGTAAATTACCAATATGAGCACTTTCTGAAAGTTTGTTAGTTTCCCATCTAAGTTAGTCTCTCTGAGATTTGGGCATACTCAGACTTTTCCTCCAAAGATTGCTCAAAAATGGCAGAATCAGCAGGAGAAAACCCAAATACTAATGATTTTGTAATGAACTGCAAGTATCTACAATACGTTTACTTTCCCTGTTAATAAACTTCATGCACATTACTTCAGAATAAGCTGAAATATTTACATCACTTCTCTTGTGTCATAAAGAGGGCTCGCTCTTTTTTTTTTAAACATTTGGGTTATTTACTTAAGCTCATGATCGAAATTATGATAAATGATAAACAGCTCAATAGCATTTTCAAGGAAGTAATTCACGTGACAGTTGACAATCTTTTACCTCTGACCAACTACAGCCATACACAAATTACCTTGATTGTGAAATTTACTGCTGATCCAAGGGGAAAAAACAACTTTAATCTTTATAAACTTGGGTCAATAGATATAGACTATATTGTATCTCCCTCTTTCTGACTGATAAGTATATTCCATCCTGACTCTCAGATTACAATGAAGGAATGGAAATTTGAAAAAAAACAAAAGTGAATTGTGTCTGTTAGCTGTTAAATACAAATGGAAATCTAAAGTTCCCCAGTATATGAATGAAAGAGAAGATGCAGTGAGAACATCCTTCTCCTCCTGTCTTCTGGCAGGCTCTCTTCCATCCTACAAAGAGTCTATGAAAATGCACTCTGAATCCTAGAAAGCTATCTCTGTTCCCTTGCCTGACGATAAACCATAAGTACTTTTTCACCAAAGATAACTAAAGAATATTCCAGAGAAAATGTGGAAGAGGAGACTCAAAGGAACAATACTGGTGTGAAATACTGTAGGGAATTAAAATGAACTTTCTTATATTAGCTGAGTGGAAAAGAAGGTCTTAAAATATCCTGTTCCAGAAAAGTAGATACATCACAATCTCTGGGAACAGAGAGAGATTTTCTTTTAGGTAACTTTAAGTATCAAGAATCATGTAGGGAGCTATGGCCTGGTTGATTGGAAAATTAATGAGATTACCACCTTGAAATGGTTAAATATAAAGAATAAAAGATATTACCTTACCTTCCTTGTCTCTCTCATGAGCACCTTATGTCACTGAGGAGATTTAGAAATCGTAGAATCACTTGCTATGTTCAGACTCTCATGTCTGGAAGCCTAAGAGGCATGCAACCCCAGCCAATCAGAGTTTATTTTGAATCTTTCCTCCACACTTTTCCTTGTAGTTTGTTTAGAGGCGGATGTTTTTCTAAATCTTACTGGTTTTATATGCTGAATGAAATATGAGTTAATCAACTTAAGAAATGAGGCATTGTCTTAAAGACCATGGTTCCAGCCAGCATCCCTGCAGAAGAAGACCAAAAGGCCATTACTTCAGTTTTTGAAGAGATTCATTAAAGTAGTACTGTGAAATAGAAGGTGTTTGTATCCTGAAAGCAGAAAAAAGTTAGGACTGCCTGATAAAAGATTTAGACTTAGCTGCACTGAAAGTTAATTGGCTATTTCTTAATCTTCTATATTGTCAAAATTTTAAAATGCCCTTTTTGTGATCATAGTGCTAGATGTGTGAAAACAAAATTCTCAGTTAATTCAAGATAGTGAATCATTTTCTTCAGCACTTCTTAAGCCGGGTACAAAAGGAGCTCAAAATTCTATTTTGAAAACATGGGTCTTCGGGTGACCCCATGTTCAGAGAAAACGTAAGGTTTGTTTTGTTTTTTTTCCCCCAGATATCTCAGGAGGCTTAGTCATTCTTGTTTTCTCTTCAGAAGTCTCCAAGAGGCTCTTATCCTGGGTTTAACATGAACTGCAAAGAAAAAAATGAAAACTTGACTTGAATTTCTGTGTTGAATGCCCCCTTTAATGAAGTTCCAAGGGATGTTCAGCACATGAATACATTTTGACTAACCTAAAATTCTTCCTCTAGCCCTCTTGGTAGATCTTAGTTTATGGAAACTATCTCAGATGTCTCATTACAATCCATTGTATTTGTGATGTCACAGAATGAGGCATTTTGGGATGTTTTCAGTGAATCAAGAGTTACCAGTAGGGTTCGACAGAGGTGGGGAAAGAATTTTTAAAATGTTAATTATAGCATTTGTATGTTGAATGCATCCTACGTCTTGGTTAGTGGGGAGATTAGCGGATAAATCTCATCTTACATTTTTGTTTTGCAATTTGCCTTTATATATAAAAACCTTTAAACAATGCTATTTTTTAAAACAAACCTTAAAGTGGATCTTCTGAAAGGCTTAATAATGAATGGAATAAAGCTGGAGGATATTTGGTGCCACCTCTGAGGTGGCAGGTGTCTGAGGTGACACCTGCCAGATCTGAGGTGTCAGAAGTGACAAATCGAGAAGGGTGCTCCATGAAGCAAAATGAGCGTTCTGTGTGCTGTTGATAATTTGGATTATTAACGAAGTGGTGGCTGTCAGCAGCCGTATACCATAGCAACCGATAATCTACTGAAATAGCATCTCTAAACAAACATGTTTGTGGAAAATTCACTCGGTTGAATTCATGAAGGATAACTTCAGTGAATCTCTATGCCTCCTAGGAAAACAAAACAAACATATGGTCAAATTTACTCATCCAGGTTCTTCCTGCTCTTGAGTGGATGCTATGAAAAATATCTTAGCATGTTCAGGATCTCATCTTCTCAATTCCTGTTTATTCAGGAAATATTAAAACTAATAATGAAAGGTCAGACATCTAACCCAGGAAATTACACCAAAGCAATTTTTCTGATCCTGTTTTTAGATTTCTTGCTTCGTCTAAAGATAATTTGGGAAGGTGATTGCTGTGGAAAAGGGCTCTTTCCCAGCAAACTTGTGCCTAATTGTTCTATCAGAGAATTCATGCCAGTGCCAGGATTAGTTACTAATTTATTTGCAACTTGGTAGTTAGAAAGATTCATCTTTTTATTTGTAAATATACAAATTTTATGTAGAGTCGTTAAGGGATGAGAATCATGAGACATCATGATGCTCATTTTAGAGTAATTTCAGAATATAAACGTTTGCTAGCACTTCTGCTCTCCCATCTCTTTCAAAGTTTGCAAAATGTTAGCATCCCAAATGTTAATGGGAGGAGATTAAATAACATTTTCACCTTTCTCAGTTTTGAGTGGTTCCTAGATATGAATTTTTACCACCTTCCCATTCAGTTTTTTTATATGTCTTATACCACCATAAAAGTGTGCAGAATTTTACACACATAAGAAAGGAAGGCTCTTGACTGTTACTTCTCTTAGCTACATAGTAACCATGAAAGATTTACTTGTCCAGTGCTATGTAACAGTATGTTTATTACATCTTTAAAGATTACTTTGTCATTACATTATATCTAAGAGCTCCAGAATTAATTACCTTGAAGACTAAAGTTATTACAGTTCATGCCAGTCTTCACAGTAAAGACTTTACTGTCTTGTAAACCATTTCTATGAGGTACTTATTAAGGAATTAAGTGGACAATACTTTAGCAACCATTTATAACAGAGTTAGAATGTGATGCAGACCATCTAACTTAAGTTTCCATGCACCAACCCAGAATATTTATTTAAAATGGCTTCACTCTTCTTTTTACAATGAATGTGTTATAAAGGTATAAACCTGTGAGAAGGCTAAGCTTTCATTGTAACAAAAGGTAAGTTAGAACAGAGTGATTCTCCCTTTCAGGGTTATATCTGTTTAAAAAACAATACTAAACTAAACCACCATTGTAGTGTACCAAACCATCAAAGGGATTCTCCTTAAATGAATTATGTAAAAAACAGCAGATGTGTTTCAAGAATATTTTCTGTGCAAGAAATTTGTTATTAATATTTAACATTTTATTGAAACTGTAAAATAAAGCAGTACTTTCACAGACAGTACTTAAGATTCTGTCAGAACTTTATATTTTATAAATATTTTTTAGTTCAGCCTTGGTGAAGGCTAACCTTAATTGATGCTGTTGTTTGATTTCCTTTAGTAAAAATCAGTATTGCTAACTTGTATATGTAGAGCCCTGTGTAGATAAAAAATTTGTATCCGTATTGGATCCGTGATCCGCAAAAATGGTCTGTGGATATCCGCAGATTTGCAGGGCTCTATGCATGTGGGACTCAAAATCAGATTTTTACCAACTATTACGAAATGTATTTTCTTATGAATTCTAATGGCCTGTGTTCTAGCAGATTTTTAGTTGCAGAGTTAGGTAAATATCTCTAGTTCTTATTTTTAAATAAAATGTGTTGAGAGAATTGCTTACAATGATGGGAAAGAAACAGGATCACTGTCTGTTAATTTCTCTTCAGATGCATTACATTTATAAAAAATTTTTCTTACCACTTTATTCTAGTCATTATTGTGAGCAGTCATTTAACTGAATGAAACACAGACCCATATGCACCACATTTCAGAAGCAATTTGGGTAGTTTAATACATTTTGTATGTTCTGTTATTAAATCCAAAGGACTTTTAAATAACTTCGTGCTTTTGTGAACTTTCATATGCAGTAGAATACATTTCAGCAATGCTCATCCCAGCCATGGGTAAATTTGTGTTTTCAGCACCTTGTCCCATTGCAGATGGAAGAGCGTCGAGACAGCATGTTGGAGACAGCCAAACTCTGCTTTACTTCAGCATCTCGCTGTGAGGGAGATGGAGATGAAGAGGAGTGGCTTATTCACTACATGCTGGGAAAGATTTCAGAGAAGCAAAAGCAGTCTCCTGTTGTCTATCTGTTTCATTACAAACAGGCAGGTCACTACCTCCATGAGGAAGCAGCCAGGTATCCAAAGAAGATTCATTACCATAACCCACCAGAACTGGCCATGGAGGCATTGGAGGTAAAATGGGAAAACACACACAAAAACTTGATGCCATGTCCACTAGCTAAATTGAATTAGAATTTAACAGCTGTTACCATGTTTTCAGTGTGTTGAAAATATTGAAGCATATGCATACTTTAATCAGTAGACACCATTTTCTGTATATAAACCTCTGTGTTTTAGAATTTTGTTTTCTCCAGTTAATCGAAATAATGATAATCATTATTAATAATGTTGGGCGTTATATGTGCATTGTACTTTACAGATGAAATATATTCAAGACAAAAACCAGGAACCAAAATTTATAGATATGGTACTGGTATCAGACAGTGGCGTATGGACAGTCTCCAGCACCTGGGGGCCAAGCCTATATTTGCAACTCCCCAGGCATCACACACTTACCTGGTGCATGGCGCCTGCCTCTCCCACTGTAGTCCCACAACCCAGTGCTGGTTCGGACGGGGCAGCCTCACCCCCTGGCCTGGGGGCGCTGGGCTGGCTCTTCATGTCATGCAGGGGGTGCAGGAGGCTCTGCGTCCCTCAGAGCCTCCTGCGTTCCCCCCGCTGCGTGTCGTGAAGAGCCAGCCTGGTGCCCCCACCCGCAGACTGGCGCTAGGGGCCTGGGACCCCCGTCAGTACGCCACTGGTAACAGATAAACAGTAGCATTACCACTTATTTAAAAAGTCAAATTTGCTTTACCCACATAAAACTTATTAGTCAGACTTTGAGATGGAAGTGTAGGTGATTAGGTGTGAAATCCATCCCTCAGCCCGGAGGCAGGGCATGAGCCCATGGGCTGACGTAGTAGTCACAGACCCACTGTACCCCCAGTGTAGTGTGTTAAGAACATTGGCTGTCGTATGTATTTTTGTGTGTTTTTTGTCTTGAGAACTTTGTGCCATTTACAGTTGACTTGAATGGATAGGAAATGTCCTAATGAGGTACATGTCACAGCAAATAGCTTGCTCTGCAAGTCTCAGAAATGTGTTCAAAGCAGGGCCCACTTCTTGGAAATAGTTTCAGAATTCTCAGCTCTCTATTGATTTAATGGACTGTGCTTTGTTTTCCTAGGTGTACTTCCGTCTTCACGCCTCTATCCTGAAACTTGTGGGGAAGCCAGACTCTGGGGTGGATGCGGAGATACTAGTTACTTTCATGAAGGAAGCTTCTGAAGGACCATTTGCCCGAGGCGAAGAGAAGAACACCCCAAAAGTTACAGAAAAGTAAGTGCTAACGTCCAGAAAATACTCCGAAAACATGCTTGTTCCACACCAAGTAAGCTGTTAGTGTAAAGATTATTATTTGTGCAGACAGCTGCAAACAGGTGTGCTACAAACTATTACAGTCGCAATGAACATGCCATTAACCAACAGAAGCCACAAAATGTTAAGACTTCAACGCGCTCTTATGGCATCTAGGTGTTGCTCATCATAGGACTTACTTTATTGACTTTTCGGAGATCTCCGCAATATATAGGCGCAATGTAGGGAGGAAGGTTAACAAGTGGAGGGGACAACCATCTTTTATTCCACGGGTGAAACCGTTATTTTTGATTAATTGGCAGAGGCTTTACTTTACTTTAAAAGTCCAGCTTAATTTGTTGACATGAGCCCTCTAGCTTTGGTTTGTTAGTGGCTATACAGTAAAGATGTCTTGACACAAACCATTGATAGAGATTGTTTGCCCTTTTTCATTTTTTTTCCTGTCTTATAGTGAAAATCAATTTTGTTGACATTGCTAATAGAGTTGATTATATGCAGAAGATAATGACGGAAGAGGAGCAGTCTGTTTCCATTTCATTTATACAGACATTGACTATGCTAACATTCTTCCTTTTCATTTTTCCCTTCCTCCCATCTACCCAGGGAAAAGACTTGCATGATTGATGAAGACTCTCACTCTTCTGCTGGAACAGTGCCAGGCCCTGGGACTTCCCTCCCCTCATCCTCTGGTCCAGGTCTGACATCCCCACCTTACACAGCCACTCCAGTTGACCACGATTACGTCAAATGTAAAAAACCCCGTCAGCAGGCAACGCCGGACGGTACAGTCCCTGTTCTCAATACTGCCAGCACAGGGAGGTGCTCTAATCATGGGGGGCTTGGCCTGGGAAGATCAATCTGTTCATTTCAAGGAGGGTGATGGGTCTGTGGTAACACGGGCAATATTGCTGCTCATTAACTTCATAAATTCACAGTGGTCAGAGCTTTAAATAGAAAATTCAAGGTCGTCACCTCCCATTCAGACTAAATGGGAATGGAGGTGGGATGGAATATGTGGCTAATTAAATGGTCCTTCAGTAACATTGCCTATCTCTAGAGGAAAGACTTATGAGGAAAGACTTGGATTTAACTGATACCTGAGTTTGCACCATTTCAGTGCTTCCTTGTTGAGAATCTGATTAAGTCAGTTAACTTTTTATGATATTTCATCCAAAATATCCCCCCCCTAGTTTATCCCATTTGGAATAAGGCAGGTGGCGACTGTATGAATATATTGCTTATCAATACAACGTGGTTTGCATGGTGGTATAGTAGATTTTGTCTTTTAATTTTTTCTTTATTATTTATAACTGCCTACCAGCGTGTGTCTGCGGGTCATAAAATAATAGCAAATTTAGAAAGAAAAGTAGTAGGGCAGTGTAGTGGTGTCATTGCAAAACAAATTAATAATAGAAATCTACTCTGCAGGACACCTGACACTGTCTTTTGGCAGGTAGTTTTGTTTCAACATCACCGCTTTGGTGACCAGCTTAGCAATCTGTCCCTCTGGATTTGTAGCTACTAAGATTCATGAATAAAGTGCATATCCTGCAGAGCACTTCTGTAGATGAGTGTTGATGGATTACAGCATTCTCCTCAAAGAAGTGTTCCTCCTGGTCTGAACTTTGTAGAGTGGGCTGCTTCCATGCCTGTCAACATTTAAAAAATAACTAACCCATAAAAATGTGTGTGTTGACCCAATTTTGAAACCAGTAGCTAAATGTCCAGTACTCCATAAAGTGTATTTGCTCCTTTCCTTCCCAATTAATAAATAACTCTTGGATTAAAAACAGCAAAGGGTTGAACTGAATATTTAAAAATTTGTTTTACCCAAACTTCCCTTCAGTCTGCAGTAATTCATTGTTCTGTATGTGCACTGTGTACACACACACACACACACACACACACGTACGTGTGAATTAGCTGTGTACAGGCAGGCACTTGTACTTCTTTAGTTGCTTCATGTCCTTTCTCTATCAATTTTATATTTGTGTGTGTGTATGTGTTTGTGTAAAATATAAATGAGAGAGAGAAATAGGATTAAAGATAAAGGGCATGATCCAAAGTCCATTAAAGTCAGTGGGAGTCTTTGCATTGACTTCAGTGGGCTTTGGATCAGGTCAGGCTCATGCAGCATGTGGTTGGAAAGCAATCACTGGACAATCTCCTTTATGTGTTGGCAAGTACATTATTTACCTCTGTTATCAGCCACATTCATCAGCAGATAGTTTTTGCCCTGTTAGCCAAAGATTCTTCTCAAATAATTCTGTTGTTACTTTGATGTGGGGCCAATTATAAACTGCTTT
The DNA here is from genome assembly GCF_026122565.2 of Emydura macquarii macquarii. Classification (NCBI taxonomy): domain Eukaryota; kingdom Metazoa; phylum Chordata; order Testudines; family Chelidae; genus Emydura; species Emydura macquarii. The sequence goes on from NW_027131391.1 coordinate 510,220, forward strand.
TTTCCCCTCACTCATTGTGGAGACTGACATTGCAAATGAGAAATGTAAAAATAAATATAAAAGTATCCTAAAATAAATGCACTGTGGATTCAATTCTCTCTCAGACTACATATGCATAGACCCTACGGATTGCTGAAATGTTCTGTGGAGACAAATGAGTTATTGCAGTGCATATCATGAATGCATTCATTCAAAGAAAGGATTAGTGGGTGATGGCATACCAAGTTCCTCATGAGAGGAAGGTGGGTTATTTAGCAGAACCAAAAGGTGCAAGCTAAGGAGCCGCTACATTCATCAGGGCTGAAGTAGCAATTCTTGGAGTTGCAAGCCTGGCATTGCATAGCTGCTGTCACAGCTGGTTGAAAATATCAGTTTGTAGAAAAAGCCAAGTTGGGGTGCCCTCTAGGAAGATAGAGTTTGACTATTACAGGTAGAATTGCAAAGCACTGCACCAATCATAATGTCTTATAAATTGCTGGCAAAGCTCAACTATGGAAGTAGCACACTGAAGAGCCCCAGGAAATTAAAATATTTGCCTAGGGCTGCTGTTGCAGATTGAGGAGTGCTAACTGGTTAAACAGTATTCAGAAGTCACTCAGTTTTCTGTGTGTGTAGATATATTACCAATATTGCATTGCTTTGCATTAATTTGCATAATACTTTCGTTAAAATATATACCTTTTGAAGTAAAGGGCTAATGACATCTTTAACATAACCTAATTGCAGAAGTATGGTGGCTGCATTTCCATTATACTGTTCCTAAAAGTAGTCAATTGCATTTTTTTTTTTTTTTTTAACTTACTACTTCTGGGAAACTTACTATTCTGACACCAATTGAAATGGCCCACATTGCCATTGTTCATGGATGAAATAGTTTGGCCTAAAATCAGTTAAGGTATCTGCCCTAGTAGTTTTATGTGCCTATCACCATGGCATCTGCTCACATGACATAAATTAAATGAAAATAATAGAAGTGACTACAATAGATCCCACACACAAACATTCCCTGTGCCTGCACTGCCATAAGCAAACGTAGTAAATAACTCAGCAATGGTCTATAGTCAAACAAATGCTTTACCAAGATATCTGGTACTGCACCCAGTAGCTCCACAAACTGGATGACTTCAAGAGGGAGTCAGTTCATCCACAGACAGGAGCCCTTCACTGAAAATTACTGGACTCGAGTCCTCAAGTGTGCACCTCTACACAGGAAAGGGCAAGCATTTATTTTCAGGGGATGTAGCTGTAATGTCCATATAGTACCATGTAGTGTAGTTTGTAGCCATGTCGGTCCCAGTATACTGGAGAGATAAGGTGTGTGAGGTAATCTATTTTATTGGTCCAACAGAAGTTGCTCCAATAAAATAGATTACCTCACCCACCTTGAGTCTCTCATTTTGTACTATAACTGTCCAGCACATTGCTATATCTGGGGAAAAGTGGACAAAAAATTCAGAAATGTCTGCTATAGTGTAGACCATTTTGAATCCCTGTAGTTGTGGTTTAGAATATCATACTTTAGACACGAGAAAATATAGAGCATTAAAAGCTTCTAGAATAGTACAGCACTTTATTGTACAATACATATATTTCTAACCCTGTCTCCCTATGGCAGCTGCTGACTTGCATCTTTCCTTCAGGAGGCAAGAAATATAGCTGAGTTGCAGCTGGTGTTTTGCTGGCAGTTATGCACGCACAAAACAGGAAGCTTCTCCTAGTGCTCTTTCTTACCAGTTCACCAGGCAACATCTCCTTTTCCCCTCTGTAGTGTTAGCCCTGTCTCTTCATTTCCCTCTCCTTTGCATCACTACGAGTAAAAATCTGAATTTAACAGTGGATGAACCAAATGTAGACCTTCATTATTTTTTTTTAAAGAGAAAGCTGGGATTAAATAGGACATTTGCCTCACCTAGGATATCACTATGATTAATGTATCCAACTAGAGCAGTGGTTCCCAACCTGTGACCTGGGGACCAAAAGTGGCCTGCAAAGGCTTTCAGAGTGGCCCGCAGCTCCCCTCCTGCTGGCTGCAGAAAGGAGCTGCTGCCAAAGGACCCAGGCGGAGAGCATTTCCATGGGCCTAAAAGACAGGTGCAGGCTCCTTGCTGCAGCCAAGGGGCTGGGAAATCAGTGCTCCCCTCCCCGGCCGTAGCAGGGAACACAGCAAAGTGCTTTGCCTAGGTCCATAGGTGCTGTGGTCCCTTCTGGAGCCAGAGGGAGGGGCGCACTGATCTCCCATCCCCCTGGCTGCAGAAGGGAGCCACTGCCCAGGGACCCAGGTTGAGCGCATGGGGCTACAGGATGTGTGCGGTTTCCCTGTTGCAGCCAGGGAGACGGGAGATAGTGAGGAGGCAGCCTGCTTGCTGAACTCCTTCCATTTGGCTGCAGGGGGGGAGGGGGCTGCTGGCGGAGGCTGGTGGCCCTTCATGGTTGTAAAAATGATATCTCTGGCCCTCAAGCTGAAAAGGTTGGGAACCACTGAGCTAGAAGGCTGCTTTCTACTGAATGTGCAGTGATTAAACCTTAGATATGTGCAGCTGTTCAAGAGAGATAGGTAGAAAATACAGACTTTCAACAGTTATAGTCTAATGCCCTATTTTAAATATTGACGTTAATTCAGAAAGAGAGAAAATAAAAGGTATCTAAATAAAAACAATTATCAAAATAAGAAATCTGTTTCCCAGAAAGAGAATTGAAAAATTTGTCTTTTTGCTTTAGTATATTGATATTCTGCTGTATATATGTCTACTAGTGAAGTGTTGTGAGACAACGCAGGAAAAGCATGGAGTGCCCATTACTACTGTAGTGCTGAAACATCATGTTGTTGTTGTCTTCATCCTTGTTGTTTACTGTCTTCGGTTCAATTAGATGTGATCATCCTTTTTTATGTTTTATTTTTGCTTGATTGCTTTTGCGACCAATATTGCCCGTGCTGCCCCTAACCTTTATACAAATCTTTGTTCCCTAGACATTCTCCTGCTTTTACCTGTCACGGCTTGCTTCAATAATTGGCAAAAAAACTGCATGTTAAGCTCACTGGGGAAGGCTACTTGCTTCATGCTGTGAAAGGAGTCCCACTTCATAGTCTGTGTTGGTCCTGTGATTCTGCAAATGTTATAGAGGTGCACAGTTTCTGCAAGTGTGGGATTCTCAAGGTATTGATGAGTCAAAGGTGATCCATGAGGATATTCCCTGATGCCAAAAATTTAGTAAGATTCAAAGAGGGATTGGACATTTATATGGATAACAAGAATATCCAGAGTCATAAGAGTTAATACAAAGTTTTGAAAGAGATACAAAATCCTCTTGCATCAAAGTTTAAATCAGTCTCTAACTATTAGAGATTAGAATGAAACCTTCATGGGGGCAGATTATAGCATATTTGACTACTGTTGTGTTTTTGCCCCTGCCTCTGAGATACTGGCTGCTCTTGGAGACAGGACATTGGACTAATGGATCCAGAATGACAATTACTATTATTCTGTTTTTATCCTTTTTGTAATTTAATCTATTTTTAGCCCCTATTTTTAATGGGTTTGAATGAGTAAAAATCTGCAATTGGTATTTAGTATAAAAATATATAAGAAGAATCTGACCAGATAAATGGAATGTTGATGAGCCTCTGTTCTCTGAGATTGTTGATGGTAGAAGTATGGCAGTTGTTGGAGTTGCTAGTTACTAAAATGTATTGAATGATTTGATTAAACTAGACCCAATCCAGGATTACATTTTGTAAGAGAGGTCCCTTCTGTACATTTAGAGAGGCACTCTGACTCAAGTGATGAACCTGCTCCAATGCAAAACTCAATTTATCTTTACTTTATTAAAAAAAAAAAAATTACATGAAAGTTCATTTTGATTCCAGAGTTGTATAGTGTCATCTGTTATGTCTGGATCTGTTTTAAGAATCACGTTGGTATGAGCCAAGTAATCCCAAATGTTTCGACTGCATACCAGTGAAGATAAACACTCCCCCAGGGGGTGTGTGTGTAAGCTAAAGTTCTTCGAGTCATGGTCACTATGTGTATTCCACTCAAGGTGCACATGCGTTCCATGCACCTAAGACAGGAATATTTTTTGCCTTTCCTGCATCCTTCTCCTCCTCCAGCTCTGAACCGAAGACATAAGAGGTGGTGTGGACCTACCACTTCTCAAGTTCTTTTCTACTGCATGTGGTCTGAGACAGAACTTCTCTAGTGTCTGTAGCTATAGCTAGTGTTCCTGTTAAAAAAATTAAATATTGTTAATATTTTTAGCAGTTTTAGATAGTTAATGTAGTTTAAGTAGTTCAAAGGTCTGGCAGCACCCCCACCCCAACACTTTCCTGTACAGGTTGCCCAGTATGCCCAAGATCCCAGGATTTTCAAGGCCTGTCCTCGGGTCTTCTCCAAAGTATGTGCCTCTGTTGCCTTGGGGAAGCTCACAATCCCTCTAAATGCAATATCTGCCTGTGCTTTCCTTGCCAAACCCATCAATCCTATGAGTTCAGGCTTACAAGATTCATGATGGACAATTCTATGAGGCTTCAGTCTAATTTTGGCCCATCAGACCCCCCCTGCACTTCAGACAGAGGCACTGAAAAGCACCCCTTTGATCATGGTGGTCTCCGACTTCAGAGCTGCTCAGGGCAGAATTAAAGTCTTCTAAACAGAGACGTGAGGAGGGTAAGAGCTAACTCTCAGAAGAAACATGAGAAATCCCCCTCCAAGTCCTCACTTAAAAAGAGGACCTCCTTGCCGACACCCTTTTGGTCAGTAAGACCCCACACCTTGAGGCAGATATGTCTGGATGTCATGAGCACAATACTATTTCCTGGGCATCAAGAACAAAGAATGCCTCAAAACAGTTGATAGCCAAAGGGACAGGGCCATCTCTGGTACTGAAAATGGAAAGAGGAGTGTGGAACCAATCTGAAAAGAGAAGACACCGTAGTTACTGAAAACCACAGTCCTTCTGAAACCAGCGCTGCCAAGGTCAGGAGCTGGGTACACTGTCCATCCTAGATACTAGATACTCTCTCCTGGAGGAGCGTACCATCTCTGCAGACAGGGAATCACTAGTATCGTCAGATCTGGTCCTCACCAGGGAGCTCCTGATACCATCACTTCACCACTCTCCTGTACTGTCAGCCAGTCAATGCATAATGAGACCACTGGTACTAATGGCACTGCCCATCAACATAGAGTCCTTATTTTTCTCCACTTAGTCTGGAGAGCTTCACCAGCCTTAATGAGGCTGAAGTCAGCCCCAACAGAGGCTCCAAGATCTCATGGGTGCCTTTGTACTTTCATAAGAAAAACTGCCCAGCTCAGGACCAGTGATACTCTTCTCCCTGGGATCCACCCCATTACTTCTGTGATCCCTCACACTAACCTTATTGGTGTCCCTGAGATTCATGTATATGACATCCCAAACATACAAGCTCTCAACAACAGTTGAGGCAGGATTCCCACCCGGGAAGGAACCTCAACTCAGTCAGGAACACGCTGAAGAAGAGGAGAAACCCAAATAACTGGAACCATTCACCACTGTGGGATTATCATCATTGTCTTTACCAGATGAGGTGATCATACCTGCCTTGCATCACTACCTGACTATAGGGAATTCCAGTACCACCTTGGGAGAATTGCAGACACGCTCTGGATGAAATACAGGGCTTCATTCATGAGCTACTAGATATCCTCCAGAGTGCTGGTCCCAGTCAGGTGGCACTGCCTCTTAATAGGGCCATTATAGAATCAACCAGAATGGTCTGGAATACTCTTGCTACTTATGCTCCCATTCTGAAAAGAGGAGAGAAGAAATATTTTGTCCCATTGAAGGGGATGGAATACTTACTTACTTTCACACTCTGAACTCTATAGTGTTGCAGTCCAATAAATTCTTTAAATTCACTAACAAATTGCCTCAAGAGGGTAGACTTCAGTTCCAAACAATCACGAATGAAGATAAATTGCTAGCCAGATCAGCCCTCCAGTCTTCAGTGGGTGCAATGGGCACAGCCTCCCACTCAGTGGCAGCATACATAATTATGAGAAGGGATTCATGCTCCAATCTTCCAGATTTACCAAAGAAGTCCAATGCACTGTGGAAGATCTGCCTCTTGAGGGAGAAAACCTATTCAGCAAGAAAACAGATAAATTGTTACATACCCGTAAAGACTCACTTAACTCTCTGGGTATCTATACCCTGGCACCACAGAGGAGGTACCCTAAACCTCAGTCTTATAGGCAGCATCTAGCCCCATAACCGTTCTACCATCAAAAGACTTAGGAGTTCCTCGGAAACATCAAAGAATACAATAGTCTAAGCAGAATGTTTCCTCTTCATTCTCCTTCCAGCCCCAGCTTCCCACTAGGAAATACTTTTGATGGGGCTTTCAGAAGCCAAGAACCCTGCCACATCCTCACACACGGAACTCCTTCACCCTATTTGGATGCCGACTAGTTCACTTTTTCCAGCATGGCACCATGTAATGTCAAACAAATGGGTTCTAGATAGAGTTCCTATCTGTTCTCCCTCCAAAACCTCCTTCCATGTCCCACCTTCAGTGACCTCTCTCACAAGAAGATCCTCAGACAGGAAATAGACGCCTACTCCATTTGTGAGCCATAGAAGTGGTACCGCTTCAGAACAAGGAAAAATATTTCTACTCAAGATATTTCCTTCTTCCCCAGATTAATATACCAAGATAAAACTAGGAACAATGTCATTCACAAACTCCAGTGCAAGAACAGATGCTCACAACATGCAGACAGCCACCTTGGATTTTATCTTAAGAACATAAGATGGCCATACTGGGTCAGACCAATGGTCCATCTAGCCCAGTATCCTGTCTTCTGACAGTGGCCAGATGCTTCAGAAGGCAGTGCTTCAGAACCTGACAATTATCGAGTGATCCATCCACTGTCATCAAGTTCCAGCTTCTGGTTGTCAGAGGCTTAGGGACACCTAGAACATGGGGCTGCAGCTCTAACCATCTTGACTAATAGTCATTGATGGACCTATCCTCCATTAATTTAGATAATTCTCTTTTGAACACAGTTATACTTATTGCTTTCACAGCATCCCCTGGCAATGAGTTCCATTGAGTATGGATTATGTGAAGTAGTACTTAATTATGTTTATTTTAAACCTTCTTCCTATTAATTTCATTGGGTCACCCTACTTCTTTTGTTATGTGAAGGGATAAATAAAACTTCCTTATTCAATTTGTCCACATCATTCATGATTTTATAGATTTCTAACATATTCCCCCTTAGTCATCTCTTTTCTGAGTTGAACAGTTCCAATGTTTTTAATCTCTCTTCGTATGGAAGCTGTTCCATATCTTTAATCATTTTTATTGCCCTTCGCTGTACTTTTTCCGATTCTAATATATCTTTTTTGCGATGGGGCGACCAGAACTGGCATGCAGTATTCAAGGCGAGGGCATACCAGGGATTTATATAATGGCATTATGATATTTTCTGTGGTATTATTTATCCCATTCCTAATGGTTCCTAACATTCTGTTAGCTTTAGACTGTTTCTGCACATAGAGCAAATGTTTTCAGAGAACTATCCCCAATGATCCCCCAAGATCTCTTTTTTTTTGAGTGGTAAAGCTAATTTAGACCCCATCATCTTGCATATATAGTTGGGATTATGTTTTCCAGTGAGCATTACTTTGCATTTATTGACATTGAATTTCATCTACCATTTTGTTGCCCAGTCACCCAGTTGTGTGAAATCCCTTAGTTAAATCCAAAACTGGTTGCAAAGAGTTAGTCTTGAGTAATTTTCCTTCTCAGCAGCAGAATATCTGGTTTCCTGTCCTTGCCTATATCTTTCTGCTATTATTGAAGAGAAACAGCAGTTATGCAAGGGTACAGCCATGCAATAACAAAGTTAGGGTTGCTCATATATGAAAATCTCCAAACCCCTCCAAGATGCTGCCTTTGGCCCAAGAGCCCCTTCTGATTAGCAAACTCTTAAAATCTTGGGATTATCAGCAAAAAACAAATGGTAGAGAGTCTGTGGGGAAAGTAGTAGTGTAAAAAATCAAGACCTGATTATACATTCTATAGCTCAATCATCTGGCTTCACCATGCCACAAAAGATTTGGATCAGAACATCACAACGGTGTTGTAATTACCACTACACAAATGGAAAATGAAAGATAGCCTGATATGTGAATGTGGAGAAGATATTTAGACATCTAGTGAACCACTGTCCTCTAAGATCTTTCTCTGAAGGGAGAGCCTGGATTCATTTCATGTCACCAGAAGCCATAGAGTGGATGAAAGACTTGGACATTGACCTTTAAATGTTGCTTTTCAAGTTGACATATGAAAGAATAAGAAGAATCCTCAAGAAGAAACTAGACTGGAGGCCCTTAGTAGGCCCTGGTCTACACTTACCTGGCGATTCAGTGGCAGTTGACGGAGTTACGCAAGCTACACAGAGTAGCTTGCGTAATTCCCATCAACTGCTGTGCTTCCCTTCTGCACGCCGTCTTCACTGCATTGCGCTCCTTGAGGGGATGGATTACCAGAGTCGACTTCTGGATCAACTGAGTGGGTCTTCACTGACTGCTCAATCGATCCAGATAGGTCAATCAGACGGCGGCAACTTTGCCACCATCAGTATAGACATACCCTAGATCTCAGATAGCTTAATGCCTTCATCTGTCTCTATATTGATCACCCTAGCCTCTATTTTTCCCTTCCTAAACAAATGTGACTGGTTCACAGCTCTTGATTTAAAGAACACTTATTTCCACACAAACATCCACCCAGCAAACAAGAGGTTCCTTCAGTGCACCATTGGCTTGGATCATTACCAAAATGGAGTGATCTCTTTGGTCTCTTGAAGGTGCCAATAGTGTTCACAAAGGTGTCATTGGTAGTGGAAGCACACTTGCATTATCAGGGTGCACCAATATTATTCCCATACCTTGATGAATTGGCTACCTCATGGGGAAGTTGTACCAAGAAGTTCAAGGGAAAGCCCTATCTTTAGTACAGTTCCTACGTTCACTAGGATTCCAAGTAAACACAGAAAAGTCTGTTTTAGCTTCTATGCAGATTATAGATTTTATTAGAGCAACCCTGGATTCAATCAGAGCCAGAGTATACCAATCTTTGAGCAGGTTCCAAGCTATGAAGGAGCTCATCACTCAGCTTCAACTATGCCTTCAGATAACAGTATGATCCTGTCTCTTCCTTCTACGTCACATGGCATCTTATACGTACGTGACACTCTCTGTGTGAGACTTCATCTCTGGTATCTACATGTGTGGTTGCGGATATCTACACGCCAAGCAAGCACAGTCTATATAAACCGGTTTCACTCCCACTTAGAGTTCTGACTTTGCTTATCTGGTAGGAAAACAGATTAACAACGTGGGAGAAGGGGGTTTCTGTCGTCCCTCCCCAATCTACAAAAAGATGGATCACAAATGCCTCCCTACTAGGCTGGGGTGCCCATCTGTACGAACATGTAGCACAGGGTAGTGGAACCCAAAAATAATCCAGTTACATATAAACCTTCTGGAACTGTGGTCAGTGCTGAAGTCTGCAAGTGATTCCTACCACTTATTCAGATCCTGAATGTTCAGATCATGTCAGACAACCGGACAGCAGTTTATTATATCAATAAACAGGCAGGAGCACTCCCAGAGGAGCTGGCAGGATCCAGGAGTGCAGCCATGGGCAAAACTTGGGCCGCATTGGTGAACAGGCTGTGGTCGTTTAAAACTCCTCCAGAGTGCAGCTGACTCCCGCTCCAGGCCAGGCTTTGGCTGCAACCTTCAGTTCCTTGCAGCAGCAGCAAACAGCTCCCTGCAGCAACTTTCTTTCCTGGGTTCCGGTGAGGGGAGTGTGTGAAAACAATTTCCCATCCCAGTGGAGTGAGGTGGGAGGGGGTGAAACAGTACCCTTGGCTTACGGGAAACAGTGCAGACCCCAGACTGTTTCTGCTCTGCATGCCAACTTTTAAGATGCAATACAGGCACAGTATAGTATTTATTTTCTTTTTTTCCCTCCTTCCGCTGCTGCCTGATTGCTTACTTCCTGTTTCACATGGTGTTCGGTTGACCGGTCATTTCGTAACTCTGGTGTTCGCATCTTTGAGGTTCTACTGTAGCTTGGTATTTGAATGGATGATGAACCTAGAATGTTCATGCATGGAGGCAGTACATTCTGTTCTTAGCAATAGCAGAGAAGACTCCATGAGAAACTACTATACAACTAAATGGAAAAGATATTCTACCAGCTGCCAGCATTATCATATGCCCACAGAGGGTGCTAAGATTATACCAGACTACCTTCTCTCTCTAAAAATGTTGGGACTGATTATCAGCTCCTTGCAAGTATGCTTGGTGGCTTTTATTACCTTTCACCCTCCATTGACAGCCATTCGGTCTTCCCCTGTCCTACTATAGTATGGTTTCTGAAGGGCCTTGTCAGAACTTCCCTCTGGTATTGAAACCTACCCAGATATGGGATCTGTCTAGTCCTAGCAGTATTAATGAATGCTACATTGAAACCTTTAGTCTCATGTTCCTTCACTTATCTATCTGAGAAGGTTGGCTTTCTGATTATAGCCACCTCGCCAGGAAGAGTAGTTGAGTTAGGGCCCTGATGGTGGACCTGCCGTGCACAGTTTTCCATAAGGACAAGGTTTTCATGAGGTTACATCCTAAATTCATCCCCCAAATGAGCTTGGAATTCCATCTGAACCAGGTCATTCACTTAATCTGGCTTCTGTCTAAAACCAGATGCCTCCAGAGAAACTAGGAGGTTACATTCTCTGGATGTCTTAGAACCTTGGCATTCTACCTATAAAGGAGAAAAAGCCCTTCTGAAAATCCTAAACTGGTTTGTCTCATTTGCCAAACCTGTGAGAGAGGAATCAGTCTCTTCACAGAGGCTTTCCAAATGGTTTTTGGGTGGCATCTTGCTTTGCTGTGAGTTAACGGCAGCCCTCCCCCATATGGCATCAATGAGACCATTCACATACTTGAAGTTAAATACATGTGTTCGGAGGATTGGGGCCTCGGTCTTTACCAAACACTGCTCTCTCTCTCTGATTTTTCTACTGTATAATGGAAATCTTCTCTCAGTTCATCACTTGCTTTTAGTTCACATTTTAAGGTTTTTCTGCCCAACCATAAGAACTAGACATTTAAAAGAGTTCTTAAAATAAAGTTTAGATTTGTGAGCACAGTTCTGCAGTACATTCCACAGCTGCAGAGTGTATGGCCCATTGGCTGTTGTTCTCTTCCTCTGCCACATTCCAGCCATAAGGCTCCCCACTTTGAACACAGTGTATTAAACATCACAAACAGTAGTTACAAAAAATTTATCTCAGGTTTTATTATAGAAACATAGTATCGATAAAAAGACCTAGCTTTTTCAAACTCTAGACTCCAGTCTTCAAAACCTGGGCATGTGTTTGTCAGGTCTCTTGCCTCAAATAGGTAGAAATTCTGTTCCTTCCCACATTTCTTCTCAGTCACCTGGTCACTACTGAAATGTCTCATTGTAGAATTACCCTTTTCCCAATATGTTTTTCTAATAGGTGGACTTTTAAATTTGGCAAAGATAAGCAGCTGCAGCCCTGACTTAACCATTTGGCAGTGGGCTGATGCTTGCTGCATATCTTTCCCTTTCATCTGGTAAGTATTCTGATTATGTTTTCCTTTTCTCGTACCTCTGAAGAGAAGACACAACTCACTCTCCTCTTTGATCTCTTCCTGTCTCTTAACACATCAATTTAAATTCTTAATTCTAATCGTTAAAGATTTTATTTTGCCCCTTTCGACATTTCTACTCTCCTCCTCTGGCCACATTCTCTCCATGTGTGTCTTCAAATGCTTTTTTCTAAGGTTCAGGCCTTCCTTTTTGCTACCCCTCTGCCAGGAATTGGCTTCCTCTTCTTGTTTACCAAGACACTCTTTTCTCCTTCAAATCCCTCTATAAAGTGAAGTTCTGCTCCAAAGGGTGACTCTATAAAAAGACACCTTCGTGCTCAGCAGATCTACTCCCTTTGTGTATTTAGTATCATGTCTACTGAATTTAGTGACAATGAGTAAGATTTTTCTAATGTACCTGAGTTATTTAGGTGCTTGAGTCCCATTGATTTTTTTTTCCCCACTGACTTCTAGAATTTAGAAAATGTTACCCTACAAGTTTTTCTTGCCTTTTACTACTGTTAGCACATCAGAGACAATGTAGCTATTAGCCTGTGAGTTGGATTCCATTCCTTCCATGCTCATTAGCAGCAAATGGATTCCTTCCTGACAGTTACACTTGTGCTAACCTGCAGAAGGCATTTGGTGTGATTCTCTGCTAAGCCTCTTGGAGGCACAGCACAGAACTTATGACCTTGGAAGATGGAGGGCAAAGGTGCCACCTTTTCATCCTCCCAGTTCTGGGCTGCTGAGAGGACTGTAATGGCCTCCTATGATAACTTAGGGATCCACAGGGGCTGCTTTAAATAGAATCCTGCTTTAAATAGAATCCCCATAATGGCCCCCTCCTCAGCATACTGTCTTCACTGGGCCTTGTAATGGGGTCTACAAAACTGTGTTTACAGGGACTGTAGCAAAGGAGAGAATCTCTCACAATGAGTTTGTGCAGGTGTTGCTGAAAGCATAATTTAGAGTTATATAGGTGTCACGCGTGCTTAATTTGGGACCTTCACAGCTGGTGCTGGTGGATGAGATGGAAAAAACACAGCTTAATTTTTCAGAGTCTAGCCTGAATTTGCAGGACTGGCAATCAGAAAGCATCTCTCTGCTTGTAAACTGAGCACATTTGATATAGAAGTTATTGAAACAATAAACAAGGAGCTTTACAGTGCCACATATGGCTATACATAGTCACTTCTAAAGCTGTTTGAAAAATGGAAATAATATTAATGAAAAATATATCCCTTTTAGTAAAAAAATCATGACATTTTTGAACCAGCTCTAGTCATTTCCCAGGGTAAAACTGCATTTTAAAACTCGTGTATTGTTATTATGGTTGTGCCAAAAATGTATTGGGTGCTGTACAAACATACAGGAATGCACAACTCGTGCTCTGAAGATCTTATAGTCTCAACTTTCAGGGATCTTTCCAACCCTTAACAATAATCCCTACACACTTCCCTTTCCTAAGGTGTTAGGCTGTGTCTTGTCTTTTTTCTTTCTTAGGTTGTAAGACCTTTTTGGTAGGGAATGTTTGTAAATTTCTGGATAAATTTACAGCACTATATATGTTATAATAATTTCTTAATAATCAAAGTTAATATAGTCTTGATTCTAGTCTCTCACTTTGAGTGCCTGCTCACAAACTGAACCATGCAGATGGCTACTTTGACTGTCTGACATCATAATAAATTACCATGGAAAGATCACAGTTCAGAACCTGAAATTGTTCCTGGTATGGAAGAACTGAGAAGGTGATTCATTCATCTTTTCTGGGGGAGAGAGTGCCTGGTGTTGCTCTCTAGCAATCCGCTCTGCTTGATTAGAGGAGTGACAGTGATAGGCTCCAAAAAGAGCCATGTATAGCCCTTCTTGACAGTGGAACAATTACAGCAATAAGAGGCATTTAAAGGTAGGTAGAGAAATAGAGGAGAGTGGGAAAAACGGGGGTAACTGGAAGACTACCCTCCCCCAGAATGATCGATACAGTCAGTGTTGAGTTGTCTAGTTTCATGGTTTCTCCTATCAGTAAGCCATGCCTGACTCCATAGCACTGTCCTGCAAATTCTAACTGACCCCGAAGAACTCTTAAGTCTGGAATCCCTTTATACGTGTAATGTAGTGTCTTTGGAAAGGCCTAATTCTGGAAACCCTAGTTCTTGTTCCTATTGTTATTTGCAATGCAGGTTCAAAGTGTGTCCCATTTAGGAACTACTTTTTCAGATGGAATCTGAATCTTGATGCAGTAACGAATATTAGCACTTCTCATCCTTGAAATTACTATTAGTTGAATCCTGGCAACAACCTAATAATCTCAGACTCTCATTTTACATCTTTTATGCTGAATTTCAATAGCAGCTGGGAGTGGAGTGCACCAAATACGTAAAGTATTTTCATCTCTATTCAGACCACCTCTCATTTTCTCTTAGGCTGCGTTTACATTGACGGCGGCAAAATCGCCGCCAGATCGATCTTTCAGGATCGATTGAGTGGTCAGTGAGACCTGCTCAATCGATCAGGAAGTTGACTGAGTAAGTCCACCCCCTCAAGCAGCGTAGCACTGAGACGACGGGAACAGCAGTGTGAACAGCACGCAGAAGGGAAGCTGAGCAGTTGACGTCAGTTACGCAAACTACTCTGCGTAGTTTGTGTAACTCCCGTCGACTGCCACCGAATCGCATGGTCAGTGTGAACCAGCCCTTAGTATACACATCACAGTATAATTATATCAGTGGTCAGAGCAGGTGAAAGAAAATAGTCATGCTCACATGCCCTACACCCCATAATTAACACTTAGCCACTTAAGAAAGTGTTCCTTTGACCCTCTCTTCTGTGGTTGCTTTGGAGCTCATGAGAAAGAAATTAAGACACTACATTTACCCATGTCTTCTACTTAGCAGGCTTGATTTATTTTAATATTAAAAAAATCAAGTGACAATCTTTTTAAAAATTTCTGGGAAATGTACACTGAAAATGTAGAATTTGACTCAGAATAAATCATTAAAAATGTCTTAGATTCAACAGCACAAAACATCCACCCCCAAGCTTGGTCTATACTTGCCTTTCTTTTGAAATATTATCTGCTGTTGCAACCCACCATCTCAGCTCCATCAGTGGAAGCAATGTTGGGAGCCATAATGCAGACAAGACATTGGTGGACGCTTGCATTTTTGCCACTGTGTTGGGTGCTCAGAACAGGGTTAGATGATGTAGTGGTTGAAATATTAGGTATCTGTCTGGCCAGTGTAGGAATAGCCCTGAGAGAGAGGGGCACTTACACCTGTACATACCTACATATATACACTTCCTTTTAGTAGAAACTTAAAGCTGAGATTGCTAGTTAGGATTTGAAAAGAGAGATTTCACGTTTGCTCTCTTGGGATGAGAAAACTCATTAATGTGCAGATATTTGAAATATAACATGCTAGCTCAGAGCCTATGAGCATCATTTTTTAAGCTGAGAGAGGTTAGTATAATTTCCTAGTAATTGATGTAGCTCTCACAAACTCGCTGTATACCAGCCATTCTTGATTCCCATTCCAACATTTTGACTTTTCATCTGTCACAGCTTGTACATCAAAACTAACTTCAGTGCTTATGGGATAATGAAACATTTATAGTCATGCAACTGCTGTATTTTTGCATCTGCAGGCTTCTAACTCAACCTGTAACCTACTTCTGGAGTAGATGCATGAGCTTCTCCCTTTAAAAAAAATATGTCAGATAAATTGCTGTAAATGTGGAGTGTGTTAGTTATCTGTATCAGGGTTTTTGTTGTTGGTGTTGTCATTCAACCATTTTTTCAGCATGTTACAAAATTGCTAAGAACCTCTCTATCCACATATACCACAGAACATTCTTAAAGTTGTACAAATGAGTCATGAAAGCTCGACTGATCTCCATTCAGAATCTTTTTTCTCCCATTCTTTTGTAATTATATCATTTCTATATAAAGTCTGTTATCACTAACCAACTGTAAAACTTCCCATTAGAAAGCAGGAACTCCTTCCCCACTTCCTTTTTCCAGGTGCAGTTTGATAAGACTTTTTCACTGGATAGTCATGTTTCTTCTTGTGCCAAATGAAAAGGCCATAGGTTGCATCAAATCCATTTTAATCTTTTTGGAATCAAAACAAGTAATACCTCAACTATAAGTTGAGGTCTGGAAAGAAGGTTTATCTGGTTAAGACACACCCATAGGAGGCGTCTCAGCTCTCTATCTGCACTGCATAATTTGTATAGAAAGGGAGGGATTTATTTATATTGCCAGTTCCTTTCTGTGGAAGCTCTCTGTTGCTGAGCATTTTTTCATTTTATTTCTCTATCGTATGAATAAGAATGCAGTGGGACTATATTGATCTTCAGTATTAGATGCTTGTCAGCCTTTTTGCACTCAGTTAGTTGTGTAAAACTTTTTTTATTGGTTGAACCAATCCTGTGCCTGGAAAAGGGACTAAATTTATCCTTGGGCTTTAGATATAGAGAGAACTGTCTGCTAGGATTTCATATCAGACGTTGGATTCTGCTGGTGGAAAATTGTAGAAAAATGTCTCTTTTTTCCTATTTGAGGAAGAAAATGTGTATCTTTTCTGTAGTTGTGTTGGAGTTTTAGAGCCTGAGTGTGGATGGGCTGTTCTAGTTTCAGTCATGAAGATATGCCATGTTATCTCTGACAAGCTCTTTTATAGTGATTAAGGATATATTAGGTTGGTCTCAGAGGTATCTGAGAAGTTTTCACTTGTTCCTTTATTCTAGGGTGCTGTTTTTATCCCACTGTAATCACAGCCCTGTACAACTGTTTCATGTGCTGAAACAACTATGGCTGTAAGGGCTAACAACCCCCTCCAAACTGTAATGCAGTCAACAGGTGTGATACATTACTTTAATCAACTGTACCTGCCAAGACTGTCACTTCCCTCTCCTTTCTATTGGCTAGGCCAGTGCTCCCCAAAGTTTTTATCGCAGGCCCCCCCTTACCATGTCTGCGCCCCCACCTCACCTTGCTGGGGCTATGAGCGGGGCCACGGTCAGGGCCAGGGGTTGTGGCTGGGAGTGGGGCCATAGTCAGGGGGCTGCAGTCGAGGCTGGGGGCCAAGGCGGGGGCCAAGGCAGGGGCCAGGCGCTACAACTGGGGCTGTGGCCCACGGTCTGGAGGTCGCAGTTTGGTTGCGGGGCTGGGGCAGAGTTTGGGGCAGAGCATGGCTGGGTGGCACTCCCTCCCTGCCCCCCATGAGGGTTGGCCTGGGCCCTGCCATGTCTCTTTGAACATTCCTCTGCGCCTCCTTAGGGGGTGTGCCACACAGTTTGAGGACCTCTGTGCTAGCCTGAAGTCTAAGAATCTCAATGTATATCTTAAACCTAAGTCTTAGCAAGATGCTAAGCAGATGAACTTTAAAACCATTCAGTGGACTGTACAAACTCTTGTCAGGTGGATGATATCAATGATCATTCGGTTAGGTCTTTTGCATTTCTAATTACATCGATCCTCTATCATGCTCCCAGAAAGCCTTAGAAATCTTGATGTTTGTGGTCTTCCCCTAGCAAAGAGTTCTAGTGAACTCAGATTTGTACCTGTTGTACACAAAGTTATCTCACATGCCTTTTGAGATGCCACAAGTGGCACAGTAAAACTGCTGTATGTTAGTATAAAATGTTGGCTACATTCTATCCTAAAGACGACCACTTATCAACTCCCTTGTTCTAGGTTTCTAAACTGATTAGATATCCCAAGAAGAAATCATTACAAAAATCAAATCTACATGAATACATGGCAACTCCTTATGAAAGAAAACAATTAAGTTTTGAATTCTTGGTACAAACAGGTGAGGAGATGAACATGGCAATAAGTGATAGAAGACAGATAATAATAATAAATAAATGTACCTTTTAGACTATAGGTACATTGGTTGGCATAGATCCATGTGTCGCAATACAGAAAAGTTTACAGAGTATGCTATTGAGACTGAGGAGAAAGCACTAACTCATGGTTTAAGATAGAGGACTATTTGGTCCTAATGTCTCCTGTGTATGGAAGAAGTAGCACATTCATTCTTTACCTTGTCCTCCTTTTTGCAGAGAGGAGTCAGGACAGCACAGCAGTAGTGCTTTCTGATTCCAACTCCACACAGGACATCTTTAATGAACCCGCCAGTTCTCAAGACAGTTCAAGGAAGCCTTACTCAGAGAAGAAGATTTCCACTTCCTGTTCAGATGTGATGGCATCCTGCAAAGAGACCCCAGGAATTGAAGAGGAAAGAGGTACAATCATTTTCTTATGTAACCCACAGTATCTTGTGTGTTTACATTAAAATGTTTTGTCCAGCGTGCAGAAGTACTGGAAAGATGTTGAACCATGTTTGTGAATTTTCGTTGGACACCAGTGGGATGTATATGTACAGTTTGAGTTTTTAAAAAAATGTATAATCACACATGTGGTAGTGTTATCACTGACATAAGTGATAGAACCTTATCATAACCTGCAGAATCATGTGATAAATCAATTTTTATCATGCTTTTTTGACTGCCTCACCTGTAGTCTGGCTACTAATATTTCAAAGTCCTGAGCAGTTCAAGGAGCTGTTATTGTAAAACAATGTCACACACAAATGTATCTGTCTTTTGTCCGTACTTAGTCATGGACTAGTAATAGATTATTATTCAATATCTTGCAAACCTTAAATATTGGTAATGAATGCTTAATCATACATGAGAAATTAAAATCACCCTTTGCCTTCATTTTCCAGTGGAATACAGCAGTTATATGTAGCTCCAATAGATCGTTTGATATTTGATGTTATATAAGGAAAAATTATTCAAAATAATTTTAGACCTTCCAAAATTTATTAATTACAATTAATTTCTCTCTTCATCTGAAGCCTGTAGAGTTGAACAAGGTACCGAGGGAGCTAGGTTTTACAAGCAGAGGGATATGAAAAAGAAAACCAATACATTTGTTTAAAACTCTCTACAAGTTAACTTTTTTTTCTGTAAAATGTGAAGGTGTAGCATAAGTATTAGTGGCATGTAATTTGCTCATCCTGTGAGTAATGCTGCCATCCAAACTTAGGCTGATAAAACTTACCTATCACATCACACTGACGTTTAGTCTCTCCTTCCATAATATTAGGCAATCTCTATCAATTTTATGGATCCACAAAATGTGATGCATAGCTGGTCCTGATCCATTCCCTTGTTCTCACTGGAAAGAAATGTATAGTAAATGTTTATTTCAACATTGCATGATGTATCATTGACATTTTGATTGATAACTTGTTTTCTTCTTTTGAATTATGGTTTTTCTTAAGATTTGTCTAAACTAGGGAAACTTGTGCCAGGGTGACTATATAGCCAAGCTGGTGCAAACCCCCAAATGTGCATAGCAGTATTTGCACTAGGTTGTGACTAACTCCAGTAACCTGACAAAGTAAGATGAATCAGGGTGATCACCAGCTGATACCACTAAAGTGTATCTGTACTGTAAGTTTGTACTGATATAGCTACATCAGTGCAAAATACCCAGTATAGACAAAGCCTTATATAAATAATGTTTGCGGTGGATTGAAAAGTAATGGGATACAAAGTTTTTTATTAATTGGTCACTATGACAATTTTCCAGGCAGTAGTGACTTAAAAGTCATTGCAGACAGATAGCTGTTTGGAGGCCTATGTTAAATTCAATATTGCATTATTTGCATCCACTATGATAAATGTGTCTGAAAAAGTACCTTCTTAAGCCAGTGACAAATATAGCATTGCTACTAAGACTATGTAGTATATTTAGGTGATATAATGCATATATTTAATGTTCACTGTATGACAAAAGAATGAAATGTTTTAGGCTGAGAAGAGGCAGAGAGTTATGTCATTTAGCCTTCTGTGTGTAAAATTAAGAGTATGCAATTAAGATATGTGCTAAATAAATGTAAATTAATATAAGATTTGATAACTTCATTCTCTAGGTTATTTATAAGTTTATGTAATCTGACACAGTATAAGGGGTGGTGTGTGTGTTTTATACTTTCACTTCTAACTACACCATCTTCTAGAAAAAAAATGAAAGAGAAACCCCACCCCTTTTTTGGTACAGTTGCTTATTTGAAATATGTTTTCTACAACTAATTAATTTTAAAAAGCCTATTTTGAGGAAAGGGACATAAACTTTTGATATATAAGATACTTGAAAAAATAATTAAAAAAAAATTTAAGGCACTCAGATGCTATGAGAATAAATGCAAAATAATATCCAGGTAGGTATGTAAATGGGGTTTGCTCAGGTTAATTTTGACAGCTTTTTCCTTTCCCACTCATGTGATTAAGGCATTGGAATGGCTGAAACTTTTTGAGTTGAGAATTATTAAAACATTGTTATTACTGAAACATTGTATGAATATGCTCTAGCTTGAAAAATCTATAAAACTTTTAAAGTTAAAAATTTAAAAGGTCTTCCTCAAACTTGGGATGGCTCAGACACATCAAGTGTGTTAAACAATTCTATGCCAGAAGGTGGTGATTGTAAAATATGTAATGCTATAAAAAATCAAACAGAAATATTTTCCCCATCCTTCAGAAGCTTCTGAAAAACATAGTACATCCTTGCTGGAATACTGTGTTTATTTCTAGTGTCCACACATTCAAAAGGCTGTTGAAAAATTGGAAAGGGTTCAGACAAAAGTTTCAAGAATGATTCGCGGTGTGGAAAACACACTTTAAAAAGAGACTTAAACTCAGTTTACTTAGATTATCAAAGAGAAGGTTAAGAAGCGACTTGATCATGGGCTATAAATAGCTATGTTGAGTGATGATATCTGATATAAGAGTGCTCTTTATACTAGTAGACAGATGTAACAAGATTCAATGATTGAATGCTGAAGCTGGAAAAATTTAAATTGGCAATAGGTTGCAAATTTTGAACAATGAAGGTAATTAACCTTTGCAATAGCTGACAAGAGATATTGTAGATTCTCCATTACCTGAAGTCTTTAAATGAACATTTATCTTCTAAAAGAGATGGGCTGGTTGAACCACAAGTTATTGAGCTCAATGGAGAAACTACCGGATGGAATTATATGGCCTGTGTTATTCAGGAAGTCAGACTAGGTGATCATAATAGTCCCTTCCATCCCTAAAACCTGAGACTCTAATGTTGCCTTTGTCTTGATAAATGGTTATATATATGTTTCTCTAGGAGCTGAAGGTGTCTTGCTCATTGAACATCAAGACCGTTCACACGTACATTGGAAAGTTCTGGAATTATTCTGAATGTAGTTTAATGGAAAAAAGGAGTAAAATTTTTTAGTACACATCGGTTCAAAAACACAAATGCTGAGCCTTTGTTCATTTGTCATTTGTAGGAAAGTCAGAAGAGCCCTTGGAGAGCTCTGAATCTTATAATGCAGCTGAGCATAGTGGCCAGAAAGCTCTTTTAGATGCCCAGGCATCAGCTGGCATCCCTATCAAGACTACGGGTCCCCCACCTTCGCAGTGCGACTGTAAGAAGAAAGTTGAATCTTGTGGAGACGCATCTGAGTTTCCCCAGTGTCTTCCAGCAGATCTTGAGGAGCAACGCAAATTCCTAACAGAACAGTGCATCGCCTCCTTCCGTTTGTGTCTGAGCCGTTTCCCCCAGCACTATAAGAGCCTCTACAGATTGGCCTTTCTATACACATATAGCAAAACACACAAGGTAAGACATGGCACTGGCAGAATGACTGGCCAGCTGTGTTTAAAACTAAAGTAGATTCTCGCAGCTACATTCCAGCTTTTATTGACTTGGAGAACTGCCCAAGTTAGCCCCTTATTAAGGTACGGCAAACTGAGTTTTTTCACTCTAGTTCGTAATAAGTATGGGGAAGTATTACCCTCCCCTGCAACTCTCTAATCCTTGTATTAGGCCAGTTAAGTTGAAAACTCTCTGTAATAACAAAATCATGTGTTTTTTTTCCCTGTCCAGGAGAGATTAACCAGAAATATATGGTTTATGAATGCAGAGTTTCTTATAAATGTAACAAGAATTATTTCTTACCTATAATTAAATAAGTGGACTGAACAAGTGGCTCGGAACTCCTCAGTGTTGACATGGACATGCTGCGTGACCTTGACCAATTCACTTAGCCTCTGGGCACCTCAGATTCCATATTTGTAAAATGAGGATAATAATGCTTACCCACAACCAGGGCCTAGGGAAGATTAATAAATTAGACCTAAATTTTAAAAAGTACATGTGCAGAACTGGACAACTACTTTTTCATGCACGTGTATAGAATGCACAAACCAGCTGATGCACATACACAACCTTGGGGGTCACACTTCCTCCTTACTGGAGTATTGTCATGAAACTATTCAGAAAGGGTAAGGGTATATTAGGTTAATATGAAGATAGAAACATTGTTTGTGCTTCCCTTCACACAGATGAAAAGGTTCAATATTTTGTGACATGAACACATTCCTCCCATCTCATAGGAATGCATGCTTTCTCTAATGACATTCACTACAAGGGTAGTGTAGCCAGTGGGTATATGGATACAGGATCCTAGCTACCACTAAGCAAAAGTCAAAATAAGAATTAGGGTTTGAGAGAAATTTGTCTCTTCCCCACATAATACTAAGCCTAAATTGCTGTTCTGGGGTATTGCTTTTCTAAGTTTCCTGCTCCTGTAATCTGTCATTATTTCCCCCTAAGAAGACCAATTACTGACTGTTAGAAATCACCAGTTGAAAGTCACTAAAGGATCCTAGTGCAATTCCAAAGCAGACTGTTGCTCACAGGTCTGTGGTCTTAGTTTAAACAGGGCATAAAATGTCTTGGTCACTGTGTTGAAATTAATACACATTTGGCCTGAGAACAGCAGAACTTTCATCCTCCAGCATGACCTTTTTGCATTCTTCTTGATAGAATTAATGTCAAAGGACTTTCTGTCATGAATTATCTCTCTCTCTCTCTGTTATGAACTATAAGTTTATTTTAGATTCAGCATGTTATTTTGCATCCAAAACAGGTAACCATGTTTCTTCAGAGGACTGTCTGTCTCCCAATAATCAAGCAGCATACAAAATGCATTTTTGCATGATTTTTGCAAATATGGATGTTTTGAGTGACTTTTGCATGCTGTATCCTCCTTTTTTAAGAATTTGGTACTTATGAAAATTATAGATGGATACTGCTAGCTAGAGTGAGACAAAGTGCACTACCACAGTTCTGAGTCCACCTGAGTTTTGGCATGCAACGCCTCTGCTATTCTAGTCCTGGGCATTTCTTGAGCAGCAAATGCCTATCATGCCAGCTTGTAAATTGGGTTGTAAAGTATCCATAAGAATAAGTTGAAGCTACCAAATTTACTTCTCCATTGGTTGAAATCAAGATTAGAACCCAAGTCTCTTGATTTGAAAGGCTGGTGCAATGACACACGCTGCGTAACACCCTGATACTCCTTCCCTATGTACACCATATCTTCTATTAATTGAATTTCCACTATGCACTCTAATAGCAGTGAGGGAAGGTAATGAAAAAGGAAATTATACTGCTTGTCACAGTTACCGGGCTAACTGCACCTCCAATCACTCCTGATTTTTTGAGCATGCCTCTGCTAGGCCTCAGGCTGTCATCCTTTTCTTGTTATAGAAACACATTTCTCCCACTCAGACCAGGTGTTAGGTGGCAGGCCTCTGTATCTCAACTTTGATCACCTTACCAGGTCTGACGTGGGCTCAAACCTGCAGTTCTGTTCCCAGTGACAGTGGTAATTGGTGACCAAACGGTTTCCTTAAATGTAAGTCTTTATTGAGAACAAAAGCATTTCAGAGGAAACACATCTTAATAAAAATAAAGCATACTGTGTGCATAGCTAATTCTTTCCTAAGGCTTACCATTCCCTAGATCTGGGAGGCCCAGTTCCTTCAGACTGCTCCACTTGGAAGCCAACAGCTGGCCTCATTGTCTTTTTTGTGTGTACCTATGTATTCTCATCTGGGAAGCCATTGTGTTGCCTTTATGCACAGTTCCCATTGAATTAAAGCATTATAGGCATAGAATAAATGTTCCACTGATCCCAATAGAAGTTAGATCAGTGTATTTACACAGGAAAGTCTTATAACTCAATACAGAGTAAGTTCCCATCACTGCCCTGGTCATATACCGTATTCATATCATTACATATCTGATTTCATAGATTAATATATTGCAATTCCTACAGTATTCATAATCTTCTTACATGTCAGTTCCATTACTGTAATGCTGTAGTACAAAAATATTCATAGTACAAGAAATAACAAATTGAGCTGTAATATGCATTACTAATCCAATGGAATATGTCCAGTATTCAGACTGGCTATAAATTGGTCATTATCTAGCAAAAAATGACCAGTTTTTAAACACAGCTGGTTTTGGAAACATTTTCGCACTGTTTGTGTATGACAGTCCTTAATTTATCCAGTCATTAAGAGCAGCAATGGATTTTCACAATCTGTCATTACTGTTGCTAACATATTATGGTTGTATCAACTTCCAGCAAGAAATCCTGTCTTGTCATTAGTGCAGTCAGTCAGAGAGGGGGGTAGCATATCCTTGCCTGAAGAACCCCCCTCTCAAAACATTTTCTTTACCTTTTCCCCTTCTTTTTTTCTCACACACTAAATATTTATATACACTAGGTGATTCATATGTTTGGCTATGGGCTGGGAAGTAGACAGTATAGAAGAGGATGGCAGAGTGATCTAAATATCATATGTCAAATTCCTGTCTTTTCTGAAACCCCCATGACTGAATCTTGCCTTTGTCAGTTCAGCCCTTCCTCATTCATGGTAGATAGTTTGATTTTGGTGCAGTCTATACTGGGTTATATATATAATTTTTACTTTTGGTGCATAATAAACTGCCACTCAACTTCCCAAAAAACTTCCGTTGCAGTAGAACCTCAAAGATATGAACACCATAGTTATGAACTGACCGTTCAACTGAACACCATGTGAAACCGGAAGTAAGCAATCAGGCATCAGTGGAGCGGGAGGGGAGGAAAGAAGGTAAATACTATACTGTGCCTGTATTGCATCTGAAAGGTGTTGGCATGCAGAGCAAAAACAGCCTGGGGTCTGTGCTGCTTCCTGGTAAGTCAAGGGAGCTGTTTCACCCCACCCCCCGGGAAGCTGCAAGAAACTGAAGGTTCCAGCCAAAGCCTGGCTTGGAGTCAGGATATTTCACTTCTACTCTAATCCCACTTCATTTTTTACATTTGATGCTGCAGCATTAGTCCTTAATGAAGCTATCCAGAGGTTATTAAAAAAGATGATAAACTGGACTACCACCTGTTTGCAAACAGCAAACTGTTCTCTTCCCTGTTTAGAGCAATGGAAGCTAATTTAAAAAGGTTTATTGTAGGGCTTATGAGTTTAGGTCACACAATGTAACATCACTTTTCCTAATATAATGGTACTTTCCAAATCTGGCTTATTGGCAGATCTCAGCCCATGTCAACAGTACTAGGAATCCAGTGAAATACATCAAATAGGCTACTATATTGGTACTTCCCCTGGTTTTCTCCCAATTTCTCTCTCCCAAAAAACCCTCCAAACTCCACACAACATATCAGCCTACTAGATGAAATACATAGTGGAAACACTCACAAACTGATGATGAATAAGGAGGAAATGTTTATAGACCAAAAAAAGTTAGATTATTTTTTTTTAAATAACGAGGTGCATTGGAGATGAGGTCTTGTAAAGTACATAATTTTGATGCAGAGTGAAATGTTTTTATTCACTAGAATTTTCTCATTAAATATGCCTTCTATTCTGAACACGTTCAAAAGTTCCAAAGAAACTTCAGACCACTCAGCATTCTGCTATCTGCCACACATATATACACATACCATTCCACATCAAACAATATCTTGAAGAGCGGGACATAGTTTGTTTATATGCCACTTAAATTCAAAAATATGCAAAAAGGAATAGGACATAATCTGTAGTCTTAATTTGTTGCATTATTTGGATATTAATTCATGGCAAGTTTCAAATGTGAAAGGTGGATGTCCAGAGCTCCTAAAGGTTGGTATTAAAATAAAAAAAATAACTACAGTAGGAATGTTTTCAGATCTGAATTTCATTTGTGGGTCAGTGCAATGTATGGCTCTGGGAAGCCTTGGAATGTACCTGCACAAATATTGGTTTAAAATCAAAAGCATGGCTGTATGCTGTCACATGGGAGGTGAGGAGGGCCTCAACTCCAGGCTTCCTTAACAAAATCAAACTTGAAAAAATGTTTTCTGCAGTTATCAAGAAGAGAAACATTTGAAAGTGTTGTTAGAGCTTCTAGACTGACAGTAACCCTGTACTGTCCTCAATCAGAGCTTTCTAGCTCTTTTCTCCTGGTCAT
The DNA here is from genome assembly GCF_026122565.2 of Emydura macquarii macquarii. NCBI lineage: Eukaryota > Metazoa > Chordata > Testudines > Chelidae > Emydura > Emydura macquarii. Next base: position 536,261 of record NW_027131391.1, read on the forward strand.
GTGCTGAAAGGGGGAGCAAGGGACTGTATCCTGTCAATTAGCCTGCCTTTGAATCTTGGGGTGGTGAGGGAGTGGGAGATGGTTGTTGAACAGGAAAGAGCTCTTCGTAATTGGACTGAGTCACAGACAGTTAAATCCAGTGCTTCAGACTGGTAAGAATAAATCCCTTTTGCATTGTCCTGTATCCCTTCATCCGATCCTAATGACTCCATCAGTTAAAAAGATAAGCAAAACTGAGTCTGTGAAACAAATGAATTGAGACCCACTCAAGTGTATTTACGAGGAGTTATTGATCATCCTGATTTAAGAATAAGAGCAGTGGAACATCTTTAGCTACACCCTTTACTCCCATTATGTACGGTTGTGTGAAGATTACTGAAAAATTGCATTATTTGTCTTATGATCTCTTTTGCTTTTGGCTAAATTTATCATTTTTTGCAAAATACGTGAATTTGCCTGTGAATAATATATTCAGTATATGTATATCATATGCTATTATAGCAGCACAAGAGCATGCCACTATAGTTACAGGTCTGTCAAACTATCTGGTATAAATTCCAGTTTCAGGAATATATCTATAACCCACCTTTAATGAGTCATTCAGGCCTGGGTCTTTATATACAAAGTTATAGCCTTGTGATGGTAGCTTTTCTGTTTTTTGTTCGTTAAAAATATTTGATTGTGGGTATTTTTTTACTGTAAGATGCATTGAGATGTCCTGAGATTGCATCCCACTTTCAGACACCTCAGAGCATCATGGATTGGATTGAAACAGAGGCATGCAAGCAAAGTAGAAAGTACAATAATTAAATACTTGGCTTTTTTTTGGCCTTATTTAGCCTTGAACTCTGTGTCTTTCCTGGAGCAATGTCAAGCACTAACCACTGAAACATGGGCTGCCCCATTGTTCTACCGTTTGATAGGCTGGCAATTCTGGTTTACTGTTTCTACAGACTCAGCTATTTGCGAGAGAGTCTTTTAGCTGCCAGAATATTTTTTAAATGTAAAATAATACAGCAATCTTCTTACATTCTCTGCTGGGTAGCCAAATGTTGATGTTCTGTTCTTAAGAGGAAGTCAGTCTTTTGATGTGACTGAAGCCCAGTGTAGATTCAGTCCATAAATCAATAGAAAGCTAGCATTGCAGAAGTGACGTTTTGGGCTTGGAGGATGTAGACTAGTCTGTTAGGGAAAATAAAATCTGTGATGGGGGGTTGCCAGAATTTAGAGTAAGTAAAAGTGGAATTTAAGATCAGCTTGAAAGCACCTACTTTACTATTGTGATAGGTGCTGTTAAATACCATAGATAGAAAAACAGGCAGATATATCTGTGGGCGAGAGCCCAGACCTGAAGGGAGCAGGAAACAATAGGTTTGTTGTTTCTCTTCTCCATTCACAGCTTTTTTTTTTTTTTTTTTTTGCATTTGATATGTATGAACAGTGTAAAAAGTACCTGGGTCTTGAGAGATGTGAAGCGCTGATTGTAATAATTATCACTTGTGCTGGATGCTGACTTAGTTCAAAACAGAATGGTCACAAAAATCACACAAAATAAACTGTGGGTTTAGTTATTGCTCACATGCCTTCTCCTCTGTTTCACTACCAAAGGCAGTAAATAACTGTTACTTGGAAGTTCCAAATTGTGGGCTAGATCTCAAAATAGTGTAAGTAAGGAGGAGAATGAGAAAGGGTGCCCTCTGTGGGGCTCCCAACCCCTGATTTTGGGGGCATCTGGGTTCTGGGAAGTTCTTGGCATAGATCAGAGCCACCTGAACTAAGACAACTGCCAGTAGCCTGAAGCTGTTGTCACCTGGGGATCGTCAGGACATAAGGCAACCTTATCCCCACTTCCTTCTATCAGGAGACGTGGGAGAGACATAGGAGGTGACATAGGAGCTGCTATAGTGGCTCTGTGCCAGCCCAGGATCTCCTAAACTGGGTGAATTCTCAAGTGACTGCTGACTTTAGTATTGTTTTTTACCACCATAGCAGTGCAAAGCAATCTTAATGCAGGGCAGGATTTGCCAAAGGTCTTTGGAAAACCAGGAGGTGTTCTATACAGCAGTGGTTCTCAACCAGGGGTACGTGTACCCCTGGGGGTACACAGAGGTCTTCCAGGGGGTAAATCAGCTCATCTAGATATTTGCCAAGTTTTACAACAGGCTACATAAAAAGCACTAACAAAATCAATACAAACTAAAATTTCATACAATGACTTTATATTTCAGCATACAATTTATAGAGCAGTATAAGTACAATATTTATATTCCAATTGATGTATTTTATAATTATATGCTAAAAATGAGCAATTTTTCAGTAGTGTGCTATGACCCTTTTGTATTTGTATGTCTTATTTTGTAAGCAAGTAGTTTTTAAGTGAGGTGAAACCTGGGGTATGCAAGACAAATCAGACTCCTGAAAGGGGTACAATAGTCTGGAAAGGTTGAGAACCACTGCTATACAGCATGTATTGTGAGATATGTTGTCATTGATTGTTTTAGGTTCTACAAGAGTAAATTTTAAGATAAGAGCTACTCAATCACAACACCTTAAAAAATTACTATGTCCTGAAATATCAGACACTATGGTCACATAATAGCATTGCAGTGTAACTGATATATATTATAGAAACCTTAGGATGAAATGGGCAAGGGAGAGACCTTAAAGGAAAAGATACTTCATCTTCTGATCATATTCTAAATGTAGTTATGAATATCCTACACTATATGACAATCAGCCTAGTCCACAATAATAAAATGCTGCACTTTTATAAATGTTATGATAGCCATTCAACTTTAAGAGCAATCCTTCACCATGCTGAAATCAGTGAGTGTTTTGCCATTTTTTTCTGTGTAAACAGAAGCAGGCCCTTTTTTGCCTAGCTTCTTTTATACCTTTTATTTTCTACTATCTATATCTTAAAAGAGAGAGCTTGGTGATTCAGTTAAAGCATTTTATTTTCCAGTCATAACATGAGTGAACCTTTAGTATTAATATGTGTCTGTGGTAATAAATACATGTATTGGGCCTCATGAACAGCCAGAAAATGCCTAATGGTATTTGTAAAGTTACGTGCATTTGTCTCGTACTCAAGGTAAGCTCTCCAAATCCTGTTCAGTGTCAGGTGCTGTAATAACAGAGGTCCTATATCAGTTTCTCCCTAATTTCTGACAAACTTTCTAGTTTATCTGAAAGTGTTTTTGACCCCTAGCAGCAAGTGATTGGCATTTCCAACATTATGCCTTGTTATACTTGATTCTAGAAACAATAACCTGGCCATAGGTGAGATTCCAATTCTGAAAAGACACTGAGTGTTTCTTCATGATTATTATAACAGTAGGGCTGAGAGAGTTTGCAGGTAGGTAGGGTTTTATACATGATCTGTGCCTATTTTAACAGACATTCGCAGCATAGCATGTAAAGGAAAATCAGAGAAATAAGGTAAAAATCAATCTAGGAAAAAATCAATCATGTCCATAGAAGATAAAGCAAGAGGGAAAAGATTAAGGTGATATGATAACCAGAATACAGTTGCAGGGTATACATGGGTTAATCAGATTTATGGTTTATAGATGCAGCTCTCCAGGTCCATAGAAAGAACATCACAGGCAGGTTATAATGTTATCATATGCCTCTCAAGAGATATCACTGCATCCTCTTCCTTGTTCTGCCTGTGTTTGCTCTACAGCTCTAATGCTCTGGAAAAAAACAACCCAATGCTCATCTGCTAAGGAAATCATGGAATGATTGAAGAAAAAGTAGGAAGTAAACCAAAGATTTACCCTGTCAGTGAAACTTTACAATTAATAATTGTCTCTTCTGTTAGTAATCCTGGATGGCATGTTTTGCCCAGAACCAACAGCTATTCCTCTTCTGAACAAATGAAAGCTTGATAAAAGCTTTCGTATTCATATGTTCATGTCAGGCATTAACTTTTATTGAGTCATAGATTTTTCTTCATTAAGAGACTGATCCTGCAAGATCTTACTCACAGGAATGTTTCTTATTTTCACATGTTAAATGTTTGTATGTAAATCAGAATTAGTCATGTGAATAGTGCTTGCCAGACCAGACCCTAATTTCTTAATTTACAAAGCCAATTTAGGGCTTATCTACAAAAGTTGTACCACTTTAACTGGGTACCTGAGTACTGGTAACTGTACCACTTTAACTTTAATAGCTAAGGCCGTACAACACACCTAGTGTGGGCACAGTTATACCAGTATAAAGTTGCTTTTAGCAGTATAGCTTCTTTCCCATAAATAAAGAGGGGGAATAAGCTACACTCATTTAAGGCACCTTTATACTGGTATGAATGTGGCCACACTAGAGGCTGTACTGGTATAATTGTTTCAGTTTAAAACAAACAAACAAACAAAATAACCCAACCCTAACCAAAATAGTAGTACCAGTAAAAAAAAAAATCTATCTGTAGACCAGACCTTAGTTGACATAGTAGTGATGAGCTTTCTTGCCATCTGAAAGATCAACATTTCGTTCTCTGGCTTGTCTCTCATTTTTAGGGCTGACAGGGTTCGGAAGTATAGTGCGTTGAAGTATGGTGATCAGGCACACAGACACACATCCTAGGCAACCAAAAAAAGTCCTGATAGGTAAACTGCTAAATATTCAAGCGATCTGGCTAGATTTTTAGTATTTGTGGACAAAATCTTAGTATTTGAAATGAGTGACTTTTTGTTCTGAGTTTGGTTATCATCTAATCCCTTTATCATTGTCATCATTTCACTAACAATATTCCATTAAAAAATCCATATAGACTTTTTTTTTAAAAGGGTAGAAGATATGTGTGCAACTCAGGCTGCTCTAAGTGACAGGAAATGGATACATATTTCAGTGGCATTGAGAAAGTACAAAAAACGGATCTAAATCAGCACAAGATATGAGATTGGATTTGAAAGCTTTAGGGGATGGAGTAATCCTCTGCCTAGTGGAAGGGCCAGTCAGTCTTAGGGCTTGTGCTCTTAAACTACCCTGCTTTTCTATTTAAGGGTTTTTGAGGGGAGATGGGATAATCTCACCTCTGAATTATATTGGTGCCCAGAATGTGTAAATATTAGCTGAACTGCGTCTGGCTGCCATAAGACAGATCTCTTTGGAAAAATTATAGCTGGTAATGTAGATTAATAAATAAAAACAAGAGGATGTTTTGTACTTTTCCCTGCGTTAACAAACCCTTCTTCTGTCTCCTACTCATTTTCATTATTTCTTGCTTCTATAGAACCTCCAGTGGGCCCGAGATGTGTTGCTAGGCAGCAGTATCCCATGGCAGCAGCTGAAGCACATGCCAGCACAGGGTCTCTTCTGCGAGAGGAACAAGACAAATTTCTTCAATGTAAGTTAATACTGTTGACAAACATACAACTATTTGGTCATTTTAACACCTGCTTCTCATATGGAAGGTTTGTTGAGAGAGAGTGATGGGACAATTCAACAAGAGATTGTTGAAGGAGCGACACAGAGGGCAAAGGAAAAGTTGAATTTGCTTTATAGCAAAATTTACTAGGGTTGTCCCATCTAATAGGATGCACGCATAGTGCTTATTCCTTATAAGCTTGGGAAGCTATAATCTTACAGTATCAACATGAATGCAGGGGGTGGGACGGGGACGCGGACGTGAAGAATCAGTGGCTTGGTGTCATGATGGTCACTAAATGCTGCTGGGATGTAAACAGTTTAAAATTCAAATTCTGTTCATCTCTGCATGCGCATGCTCTCTCTCTAACTTGGGTAAGTCTTGCACTTTTTGGAACAACCAAAAATAGTGCCACTTGCTCAAATAATTTTTGAGGTGGGTGGAAGAGTACTGAAGTACTGAATCAAAATATGAGCTACTTTATCAGTAGGAGCAGGAGTTCTAGGTAATCTCATGAAGCCCAGTCTTTGGCAGAGTCACACTACAAGCAAACTAGCTCTCTCTGCATACGTTGCCAAGATGTCTTTCAGGTCATTACAATGTTCAATGTTTTTTATCATTGTTTAATACTGTTATACCCTGTACAAAACAGTTTTCTCATAAGAATTGATTTCTGCTGTGCACTGTTTAAAACAAACAAACAAAAAGCCCTCTTCTGAAGACCATTTGGTGTTTTGTACATTCTGTTCTCAGCAGTCCTCCTGCACAAGTTTATTTTGATATATAGTATGTGCTCTTCTCCAACTGTAATCTACTGGAAGAATATTAAATTTAATTTCAGGTGTTTCAAAACCATATTATGAACCAGACTACCAATCTTAAATTCAATCTCCCTCCCTTCTTCTGAAGAGAGGTTTTTGTTCTAAAGACTGCCATGTCTGGTAGGGTATAGGCGTAGCAGTTGTGATTTAATTGGTAAGCATGTGCCTGTGTGTCATGCTGTTCTCTGCAGTGTCTGCCTACTTTCCCTACAAAAAATCTTGCTCTGTGAATGCTTAATCCTGCAAGCTACTCTGGCTTTGATCTAGCAAAGTGATTAAGCATATAGAATCAGAAATGTAGGACTGGACGGGACCTCGAGAGATCATCTAGTCCATCCTCCTGCATTGAGGCAGGACCAAGTATTACCTAGATCATCCCTGACAGGTATTTATCTAACCTATTTTTAAAAACCTCCAAAGACTGGGATTCCACAACCTCCCTTGGAAACCTATTCTAGTGCTTAACTATCCTTCTAATTAGACAGTTTTTCCTAATACCTAAGCTAAATCTCCCTTGCTTCAGATTAAGCTGATTATTTTGTGTCCTACCTCCAGTGGACATGAAGAACAGGCCTCTTTATAACAACTTTAAACACATTTTAAGACTGTGATCAGGTCCCACCTCAGTCTTCTTTTCTCAAGACTAAACATGTCCAGTTTTTTAACCTGTCCTTATAAGTCAAGTTTTCTAAGTCTTTTATCACTTTTGTAGCTTCATATGGAGACTCTCCAAATTGTCCACATCTTTCTTAAAGTGCGGTGCCCAGAACTGGACATTGTACTCCAGCTGAGGCCTCACAAGTGCTGAGCGGAGCAGGACAATTATCTCCTGTGTCTTACATACAACACTCCTGTTAAAACATCTCAGAATGATATTAGGCTTTTTCACAACTGCATCACACTGTTGGCTCATACTCAATTGTAATATACCCAAGATCCTTTCAGCAGTACTACTGCCTAGCCAGTTATTCCCCATTTTGTATTTGTGCATCTGATTTTTCCTTATTTTGCACTTGTCTTTATTGAATTTCATCTTGCTGATTTCAGACCAAGTTTCCAATTATCAAATTTTGTAAATTTGATATAAATTTATCCAATTTATTATTAATTTTGGATTCTGATCCTGTCCTCAAAGTGCTAGCAACCCCTCCAAGCTTGGTGTTATCGACAAATTTTATAAGCATGCACTCCACTCTCTTATCTAAGTCATTAATGAAAATATTGAATAATACCAAACCCAGGACAGATCCCTGTGGGACCTCACCAGATACATCCTCCCAGTGTGGCAGTGAACCATCGATAACTAGCCTTTATATACAGTTTTTCAACCAGTTATGCACCCACCTTACAGTAATTTCATTTAGAGTCCACATTTTCCTACTTTGCTTATGAGAATAGTGTCTCAAAGACTTTAGTAGGGACCTTGCCAATCTGCTCTTCTAGACATTTTCTGAATCATGCATATTCCTGGTGGAATTATTTATGAAATGTCTGAGAGCAGAATATGAAAAGGAATAAACAGGTTAGTGTTGTCTCCTATTAAATTTTACTGCAGGACTACAGGTCTGAATCTCAGGGTGTCCTGTTCTGTTACCTAATTTGTTAGCCCTTGAGGAGCTGTGAGTGAGATCTCTTTTGTACTATGCTTTGCTGCCTTGAGTAGAAGCAAGTAAGGCTTGTTTGCTTAGCCCTGATGTTACCTCACTGACATTAAACTGAGCTTCTGGGTGCTTAAAACTCAGGCTTCTAAATTCAAAGGAAAAATGCTTCTCCTTTGAGTCGATGCAGACATGTATTCCACTTGTGTGTGAGTATGCCCTGCACAATTGAGCCAAAGAATTCTGCCTAGCAGTACCTGTAGAGGGGCGGCGCTCATGCCTCATAGCTGTAGCTCCTCCCCTGACTATATGAAGCACTGCCGCCCTGACCCACCCCCAGTTCCTTCTTACTGCCCATGGCTGGAGTCAGAGCTCTGTGTGGTTTAATCCCATATCTCTCTCAGCTAGTGTTTCTTATTTTATAGTTGTTGTATATAGTTAGTAGTACCTTAGTGTTAGTTAGTGTTAGTTAAGTTTTCTCAATGATGCCCTCACCAGGGTTTAAACATTGTCCTTCATGTAGGGGAGCAATGCCCAACAGTGATCCCCACACATGGTGCTTACTGTGTCTTGGTGAGGCCCACGTTTAGAGAGTGCTGTGCAATCTGCAGATCATTTAAAAAAGCAGATTGTAGTAGCGTGAGATCTTCATTTAAAGCCGCACCTACTTGAGCAACTCATGTGATCCGCTTTGGTATTGAGGCCCTCATCTGGTTGGATGTCACTGTTGGGTTCCAAGAGTGCTCTGGCTTCACGTTCTGGGTCATGCACCTTTCCCATGAAGTGGAGTCATTCTTTGTTGACTGCGCTGAGGAAGAGATTGCATGAGACTAATTGGGACTGTCTCACATCCTGTAAGGACACTCCCGCCTCTCCCAGAAGGAGCATGGCTTGACACTGGGTCAGGGCCAACATGCGGGATGGCTCAGATACCTCTAACATTGCCCTGGTAATGATTGGGAGGATTAGAAACTTGGTTCTGGCTTTCGGGTATCTGTCGAGTCTGGTACCGACAAGGGAGACTCAAGCATACCCTCCCCTTGTACTGAGTGTAGAGGGGAGAAATGCCATATCATTGACCCCAGCTCCGGCCTCTTGACATCCATTGAGTCCGGTACCCTGAAGGACATACTGGCACCAGCTGTTCCCTTGTTTATGGCTACAGCCCTCCACTGCCTTTCAGTCCTGACATCTCCTTTGATCCAGGACTTTGCCAGGACTACATCATTTATAGATCCCATTGGCTGGTTGGGTCACTGAACCACTGGGTTTGTCAGCACCATATTCTAATGTTCCCTTCATACAAGTTGTGGAATTGGGGCCAGTATTGGGATCAGTGTGAGACACCTCCACGCCACCACAGTTGGTACAGCAAATGGTACTGTGGCACTTCTTACTGTCGTTGACGTCGGCATTATTCCTGCCTTTGAGGTTGATTTAATTTGCGCTGGTGTGCTCAGCAATGACAGTACCGCTTCTACTTTCTTTAGTTAATTTTGTATATTTGCCTTTAAAATAAATATATATATATACATATATACACACACATTTGTTTTGACTTATAATGTCTACAGAAAGGTTTCTATAATAACTAAGTCAGAGATTAATCCATGCAGGCAGCTTTTTCAATTCAGATTTCCTGCCACTCTTAATAATAATAATAATAATAATAATAATAATAATAATTAATAAAAAAAATTAAGCTCAGTGCACAGACGATAGAGTTCACTAATCTTGGTGGCTGGCAATTATATTTATTGAGACTGAATGGAAAGGAGCATTGTGAGGTGCTGAGCGCTGTGTGTATCAGCAACTTCTCATACCATGCAGTCTGATGTCCAGGATTTACAGTTTTGTGGCGTATCCCTCACAGCATTAGTACATTTTAGTTAATTGTTTGATTGTTGGCATCAAAGCAACACAGGTGATTGAAAATATTTGCAAAATGTTCAAGGTAAATGCTCATAAAATTTTAAAATATTGTTTCATGCTGTTTTTCACGCATCTGAACTTCACGATACAATTCATCAGCCCAAAATATCTTTACATGATGAGTTGCAAATTTCTAGTTTGAAATATTGATTTTTTTTTTAATATTCAAAATTTTGCAATAAGAATCCTAATAGTAATCTTTTACAATTTTTACTTGGGAGGAAAAGACAAGAAGATAGCAATTTATAACCACATACATACAATATGCTATGTATGCATACACAAGTGTGCCAAGTCATGGAGGGATGGAACATAAGAATGGCCATACTGGGTCACATCAATGGTCCATCTAGCCTAGTATTCTGTCTTCCAACAGTGGCCAATGCCAGGTACTTCAGTGGGAATGAAGGGAACAGATAATCATCAAGTGATCCATCCCGTCGGCCATTCCCAGCCTCTGGCAAACAGCAGTCCCTGTCTATCCTGGCTAATAGTTATTGATAGACCTATCCTCCATGAACTTACCTAGTATTTTTGAACCCCATTATGGTCTTGGCCTTCACAACATCCTCAGGCAAGGAGTTCCACAGATTGACTGTGTGTTGTATGAAGAAATACTTCCTTTTGTTTGTTTTAAACCTGTTGCCTAGTAATTTCATTTGGTGACCCCTAGTCCTTGTGTTATGAGAAGGAGTAAATAACACTTCCTTATTTACTTTCTCCACATCAGTCATGATTTTATAGACCTCTGTTATATCCCCCCTTAGTCGTCTCTTTTCCAAGCTGAAAAGTCCCAGTTTTATTAATCTCTCCTCATACAGAAGCTGATCCCTACCCCAATAATTTTTGTTGCCCTTTTCTGTACTTTTTCCAGTTCCAATATATCTTTTTTGAGATGGGGCGACCAGATTTGCACACAGTATTCAAGATGTGGGCATGCCATGGATTTATAAAGAGGCAATACGATCTTTTCTGTCTTATTATCTATCCCTTTCCTAATGATTCCCAACATTCTATAAGCTGTTTGGACTGCTGCTGCACATTGAGAGGATGTTTTCAGAGAATTGTCCACAATGACTCCAACATCTTTCTTGAGTAGTAACAGCTAATTTAGCCCCATCATTTTATATTAATAGTTGTGATTATGTTTTCCTATGAGCATTACTTTCCATTTATCAACATTGAATTTCATCTGCCATTTTGTTGCCCAGTCACCCAGTTTTGTGAGACCCCTTTGTAACCCTTCACAGTCTGCTTTGGACTTAACTATTTTGAGTAATTTGTATCATCTGAAAATTTTGCCACCTCACTGTTTACCCCTTCCTCCAGATCATTTATGAATATGTTGAACAGTACTGGTCCCAGTACAGACTCCTGGGGGACACCACTATTTACCTCTCTCCATTCTAGAATCTGACCATTTGTTCCTACCTTTTGTTTCCTATCTTTTAACTAGTTACTGATCCAAAAGAGGACATTCCCTCTTATCCCATGACCACTTACTTTGCTTACGAGCCTTTCGTGAGGGAACTTGTCAAAGGCTTTTGGAAAATCTAAGTGAACTATATCTACTGGATCATCCTTGTCCACATGATTGTTGACCCCCACAAAGAATCTCCCTCACATCCTCAGCCGTTAAGACCGATGCAAATGGTTCTGAAGCGGGGATCTAGTTAGGATGCATGTGACTTTGGACTGGAATTTTGAGCAGCCAGAGCTGGACAGGTGAATTTGAGACTGAGGGAATTATGATTGTTGTTTATATGGTTGGGAAGCAGGGAGGCCAGCTCTGTTCCCACCAGGATACCACAGTGTACCCAATGCGTTATTGACTTACATGACTTGTACTGAGAGATCCTAGCCCCATGCTGAATATGCTACATGGTGGCCCTGCTAGCCCTGCAATGTGATAACATGACCTCACACATATCAGCCGATGGAGGAGGGAAGCAGGAGATCCAACAGAGATGCCTGAGCCAGTACTGGCCTCTTTCTCAGGCCAGCCTGAGCCAGCCCCACTGCTGCTGCCCTAGAGAAGCCCAAGAGACCTGGTAAGGGATGCTCCTTTGAGTTTGTGATGATTGGTCTGCTGAGGCCTCAAGTTTCCCTTTTCCTTGTGGCTGCTCCCTGGGGGATTGTTGGAGTGGCATCAGCAGCTGGCTTAAGCCACTTTGATATAGTGTCTGCTACCCTACTCTTCCTTCTCTTGGCGGGTCTCCATGGGACTTTCTTCCCCTCGCTCCTTCCTACCTGGTAACTCTTCAAGGTTGGCAATAGTTTCTGGATCTCAAGCTCTAGGCAGCTGCTGCAGGGAGGTTTTAATGTTCTTGATGGAGCAGTTGAATCAGCATGAAAAAGAAGGGAAAGAAATACTGGGTGATGCTTTCTTGCGGGGAAGGCAGGGGGGTGGGGGGGAGTGGGATTCTGCCTCTCTGTGATGGGACTTTGGAGTGTATTTAATGACATGCACTGTGACTCTAGGTTGGTTTATGGTTGGATGGGGATGTGTTCATTCTTGGCTGCCACCTTTTGCCAAGGACGTTATGGCCCTTCAGGCACTTCTCACAATTATTCTGAAAATTGATAAGTAACATGGCCAACCCTAAACATTCAAAACACATGAGTCAGGCCCCTAAAATTGTGAGATTTTTTTTTTTTAATAATAAATTTGGGATTTTTTACTTGCCTTCTGGTTTCTAAGGAGTTAGGGTGCTTTTTCTCTGCAACCAAGGAGCCTAGAAACTTTTCTTTTTAAATGAAATCTAAGGTTCTCATGCAATCTCTTGATTCTAGCAGCTGTGGGTTTAATAAAAACAAAAAATAGCATGAGAATCACAATAAAATTACATGAATTGGCAACAACGAGTAAGTGTTCCACTACAAGGGGGCTAAAATGAACACAAACTACAACCCTCATCATTAATCCTCCACTGCAAAGTGCCTAGCACACATGTGGGCATAATAAAATAATAAATAAGTAGCATAATAAAAATACATATTAAACCAGCCTCAGCATGTATGTTCTATTTAAGGCTGTAGCAAGGCTCAGAGATTTGGTTAAAGCATGTTAAAGTCTCATCTACCCTAGAAGACAGAACTGTGTTTAAACTTCTCAGGAGACAACTATGTTGTAACTAGTTCCTTTCCATGGTTGTTATGGTGCTGTGAATAGGCCCTATTCTGCAGAAGAGCAGTCCAGTGGAACAGTAAATGGAATCCCTTGCAGGGATTCACAACCTAATTACCATTGTGGGCTGCATATATGGCCCATTATGTGGCCACATCCAGTACTACCTGTGTGCCCTGAGGTTGTCACATGGGCCACAGCTGTGTGGGCCGCGGATTGAGAACCACTGCCTTATAGCCTCATCACCGCAGACTGTGAACTTGTCAGAGTTCATAACTAAGTAGAGGCAGGGCTACAAAATATTTGTCTGAAGAGACCTCCAAGGAAAACCAGGTGCTGCAGGAAATAGTGTTGGTGATTCAGAAGGTATCCTCTGGTATCTACACTTTCCTTTTGAGTGTACATCAACACTGCATACTCCTTTTGGAGTCATGTAGAGTACAAATGTGACAAGCCGCCCCCCCCTCCCTACCCCAGCACAGGTATAAATAGAGTGTAGATGGTGAGGCACTGCTTGGGCAAATACAGTAAAGACACTCCTGAATCCTGTATGTGTGTACACCCTACTGTGCTCTCTATTCACCCAAGCAGTGCCGCCTCATCTACACGGCTATTTTTAGCAGTCTTCCCACTGCAGGAAAGGATCTGGCACCGGGGAAAGACTTCAGCATCTCCCCGCTACTGGAGCCTTTCCATGCAGTAGGGAAGGGCTCTGGCAGCTCCCTGCTATTCTTTCTCTGCATTTCTTTCCCTATAACAACTCCCAATTCCCATCCCAGAGTACTTCATTCTCAGCCTCTTTGCCATTATACTGGCGACTAAATAGTTAATGTTGACCTAAGTGTCATTTAAAGTTGATATTCCTTTCAGATTAATGGGCGACAGGGGAGTTCACATCACAATCTTCCTTTCAGTGGTCTGCAGAGTCCAGCAAATAGCTACATCACTCACACTCAGTTCACATTTAAAAGATTTTCTCTGCAGCCATAAGGTCTAGAAATTAACTTTTTTTTTTTTTTTTTTTTAAATAAATGAAAGCTTAGATTCTGGAGAATCTGACTTTCATAAATGTATCATGAGGAATGGAGCCAGCCTGCAGCTGCATGTTCAACACCCTGACTCTAGAACCATGATATGACCAATAAGAGAGCTACATTTTGCTATCAGTGATTTAATTTCAAGTTTAATAACATGAACCTTTATTTTTAGCAGACATTTTCTTCATGCTGAAAGTTCATTTTGGAGAAGACCCAAGAAGTTATGCATGTTATAGCAGAGTGAGTGTATTAATTTCCATTAGATAAACTCCTTTTAGAACAGACGTGGTTTCCACTGAAAAAATCTTTGGTAACAGAGTGCTCTCATAACAGAACTAGAGATAGGACTCCTAATTCGTTTCCTGTCCATGCCACTGACTCGCTGTGTGACTTTGAGGTTTAATTAGTTGAAAATTTGTAAAATATAATAAGATTTTTGCATTGCATCTGTCTCCTAAGAGCAAATCTAAAGACAAGGATAAGAAAGGAGCTAACTGAGCAAGTGAAACTTTCACAGTTATTGAATTAAGATCAGGAATCCAATGAGCAGTGAAGTTGTAGAATTGATTATAAAAAGGTAGATAACTTTTTCAATCTCTGCCCAACATGTTGTTTAAGTACTTCACTCCATCCCTTGGAAAAACAGAACTTATAGATGAAAATTGTCCATCATTCATAGTTTTCTGTCTCAATATACATACACTGTTCTTTATTTCTAACTTTTCAGTCTTTTACAATGCAGCTAGTAGAGATACTAATAATGTTAACTCCCTTAAAGTACATAGGCAAGGGGCTTCATGCTGTGGTTTCTGCCAGTGGATATGAACCAACTGTTTCTTTTTGTATTTTGTTTCCCAAAGAAAAGTTTCTTCTTGTATTGAATTAAGGCCTTATCTACACTAGAAATATGTCAGCATAACATAGGTTGACTTACAGTCACTGCAGAGGGACAGTGTGGGGAGCTGAGAACCCCACAGGCACCCGGTGGGCTTCCCCCATTCCCTGCCGGGGGCCAGCCTCAGGCTTCTCCCTTCCCTGTTCCACGCCCAAATCTGGGGGAAGTCTGGGGCTTCTCGCCCCTAGGGCGTGGGTCCAGCTGTGCTGGCTTCTCGCCCCTCCCCACTAGGAGCTGGGCAGCCAGTGGGGAGTGGGCAGGGAAGCAGCCCAGGGCTTCTTCCCTCCCTGCTCCCCACCAGGAGCTAGGGGAAGTTACCCAGGGCTTCTCCATTCCCCACTCTCTGCCAGGAACTGGGCAGCCATGTTGGCTTTCCCGGCTCCCTCATGGGAGCGGGTGGAGAAGTGCCCAGGCTCCTCGCCCAGTTCCCAGGTGGGAGCTGAGACCAGGCAACTGGGCTCCTTGCCCTGCTCCCAGCCTGGAGATCAGTTGGCAGGGGGACTTTCTTGTCAATTTCACAGCTCCAGTGGAGGTGAAATTGACAAGAATGACAGCCCCACAGCTGATGTAAGGGACACAATAACCACATTGACACTGGTTAGCCCTAACTAAGCTGACATAAGTCCTACACCTCTCGTTGTGGTGGTTTTATTATGTCTCCATAGCAGGGGAGTTACATCAGTGGGAGGAGCATTTTAGTTTGTACACCTCCACTGTTTTGTCGACAAAAGCTGACTTTTTTCAACAAAACTCTCTAGTGTAGACCAGTCCTAAGATGAGTTTCTAAACAAAGGGAAGCTAGGAAAGTGGAAGAATGAGGACTTGAAGTTGCTTTGGGGAAGAAATATTGTCATAAAGATCCAAAGATGTTACAGGATATAAAGCATCCACTTTTGGATCTGAGCCTAAAGTGGCAAAAGCCTAGCGTAGTCTAGTCACTATGCAGTTTAGTACCTTTTTAAATATTGTTCTGTGATCTACCTTGCTGAGCTACTAAATTTTATAAATGTGCAATGAATAAAACCCATAGTTTGGCTTTGCCATCTGTGAACAGCAGATATCAGTAAAAGGAAAAGAAATGAAATGGATTAGAAAACATGTTGCCTTAACGGGACAGTGTTGAGCAGTTTAGGTTTAAACTACATCATGTTCCCTCCTTTAAAAAGGTAACCTAATAGGGTTCACCTTCAAATGCTGAAAAATCTTTTAGTTTCACTTGACTAGAGTTTGAAGATGATAGTCTGTGGTAGGTCTTGGTCTTTTAAAATGTACATACATTTATTTTAATGTTAAATTTGTGTCCACTCACTACCTAACAAACGAGTTCTCTACTCTTCTTACTACATGAACTACTTATTCTGGTTTACAGCAGATAATTTTCTCAGAACTGTGTTGACATCAGTGGTACCAGTGCACAAGCAAAGAAAACAATTTAAAAAAGCCACATTAATTTTTCCTATCTTTCAGTTAACATTTGCCAGAAATATAGTAAAACCTCAGAGTTATGAAAACACTTTGGAAATGGAGGTTGTTCATAACTCTGAAAAAAATATTATGGTTGTTCTTTCAAAAGTTTACAACTGAACATTAACTTAATACAGCTTTGAAACTTTACAATGCAGGAGAAAAATGCTGCTTTTAACCCTCTTAATTTAAATGAAATAAGCGGAGAAACAGTTTCCTCACCTTGTCAAATCTTTTTTAAACTTTTCCTTTTTTTTTTTTGTTTATGTTTAACACAATCTGAACTGTATTAGCTTTTTTTTTGTGTGTCTCTGCTGCTGCCTGATTGTGTACTTCTGTTTCCAAATTAGGTGTGTGGTTGACTGGTCAGTTCATAACTCTGGTGTTTGTAACTCTGAGGTCCTATTATAGTGTATTTTTAAGCTTTTGTAAGTGTTTTGAAAAGAGAATTAAGAAAAACAAGCAAGATTTAACTTATTTTTTAAGAAATTAGCTGGCATTAGCATTCTTCTTTCCCCTAAAAACTCTTCTAGCCTGTGACTGAAAGCCCTGACACAAGAGAACTCATTTGTTAAGTTCAGTAGCATCAGAGGTGAGCTCAGGTAGTCATGTGGCTGTGTATGAATGGAGAGGTAATGAGTAACTGCGCTAGGTGAAACTTCATTGACTTTAAATATGCTTGGCTCTTTTTGACTCCTTTTTAAGAGGGTGATAGCAATGTTCCCTGAGGAAAGAGAATTTAATGGATGCACAGTGAGAGTCTAAGAACATAAGAATAGTCATACTGGATCAGACCAATGGTCCATCTAGCCTAATAGTCTGTCTTCTGACAGTGGCCAGTACCAGAAGTTTCAGAGGGAATTAACAGAGCAGGGCAATTATTGAGTGATTCATACAGTGCCAGTTTCGACTGTCAGAGATTTAGGAAACATGGGATTGCATCCCTGACATCTTGCTATTAATGAATCTTTCCTCCATGAACTTATCAAAGGAGTGTTCACTGCAAGTCAGTTTTCCTCTATCCTTTTATAAACTGAAGTTATTGGTCAAACATTTCTAAACCAAAGTACATTTTTCATGTTGTGAATTTAGGTTGAGATGTTTTCACCAGCTATACGTTGGTTGTAAGAGGATTCTAAGATAGTAATCAAAGTAGTTTCCACTACCCTTTCCATGTATATTGTGTCTCCAAGAATGCTTTGGAAGTAGACTTTAGCTTCTGTCTGAGCTTGCATTTAAGGGAATTGCAAAGCCACAGCAAGTTTAGTATTTGTTTATTCTATGCTCAGGATTTGTCAACAAGATTTTTCAATCATGCATTTTGTCCCTGTAACAACTAGTTCTATTTTGGGGGCTAAAGGAGCTGATCCTTAGCAAGTAGATGCAAAAAACATCCACTACTAGGCAGATTGTATAACCTTTGTGAAATCCTAACATGACCTGGGGCTGCAACTGGGACTGTATCCCACTTTATTAGGCAAATGGATCATTTATTGGAATTTTCATCTTTTGAAAGGGAAGAGGATTAGTATTGAAAAGTATTTTGCTTTATTAAAGCAACATATGCCATAAAAATATTTCTGCCAGACCTTGGTGTGTGGTTTAAACACGTGCCACAAATAAATATTGTCTTGTGCAAAGGAACCTGAGAAACTGGAGTATATGTGGGCAGAAGAGAGCAGATGATCCAAGCCAGGATTGTTTGGCTCACAGCACTTTACGAGTGTGTGTGCATCATAATGCAAAGGGCCTAGAAAGTAGAGAATTTTTATTTAATGGCTTTAAGATGACTGGTCATATAGTGAAGATTAAAATGAAGGAGAGAGGAGATATGACAGAAGATAATATATCTTGTTGTGAAGTAGCCAGAGAGCCTTTTCATGGGTGGATGCCGTATCACTGCTCAGGGTTACATATATAAACATTGAAGCAGAAATACTCTGAGTGGTAGTGCGCTGGCTTTGGCAACATCCCCAAAATTAAGAGAACCTTTTATTATTATACGTGATTGTATTATGTGTGATTGTTCCATGCTCTTTGGCTCCTGAGGAGGAGGTGGGATTTCCTCCTGCACACTTTAATATGCACACTTTTTGCAGCTTGCATGATAACTAATAGTTGGAGCTCCAACGGGTTAACAAATCAATTAGATAACTTTGTGAGCCTCTTGAAAGGGGATTGGGAAAGGTGTAGGAGGAGAGGAACTGAGAAAAAGTTCACTTGTGGTCAGCATTATACATTTACTCCTATGAGTGACTAAATTTGTTACATTCTCTTATTCAGCAAGGAAGTTCCAAGTATAACTTGAGTGAGAAATGGCTCATTTCCAAGCATTTCATGGCCTTACTAATTTGCAGTACTGCTATCAGTGCTACCACTCAGCAGGTGTGTGCGCCCACCTGCGTTCAGTAGACAATTTCACAAATTTAGCTTTTGTGGAGTTGCTTAATTTTTCTCTAGTTCAAAGGAAGCAAGCTGAGAAAAACAAACTCTTTCTATCTGAAATCTTTCCTAACAGGTTATTCAGAATGAATTGGGATAGTTTGCTATTTTGCTTTTATTTGCTGTTGAGTTTTGCTGAAACAGAATAAAAATTAGAGATGGAAGATTCTCTTGGGGCATCTTGTTGATATATTTGCCAGTGCAGGCCAAGTATATTTCTTAAGTGCTTTGTCCAGTCTAATTTTATATAAACAAACTGATGGGAATTCCTCTAATTCCCTTGGAAGGCTATTTCAGTCTTATAGACTTTACTGAAACAATTTTTCCTGATAGTTAAACCACATTTTCCATTGCTCCCAGTTACATACCTTTGGACAACCTTGTATGGACAGAGGCATCTAAAACTACATGCAAAACTGTGTCCCTCTGTCATCTCTTAGGTTCATTGGACTACCGACAAACTTGTTTCGATAGTCCACAAGGAGATAGTATAATCTGTGGGAGCCTGGTTTATATTTAGATTGTTTGGATTGACATGTGGTTTCTCTGCTGGATTGACATGTGGCTGCTTTCAAAATCTGTCAAATGTATTAATCTGACTGTTGCAGAAATATGATTTAGGAAACGTTTATTCACAATTCTCTAGGTTTTTCTTATGTGTTCATTGTTTGAGATCATAATAAGCCTGGATAGTGGCTAAAACTGATCCTGCTTACACCTACACAGTGCACCCCTTCTGACAGACTGTACCAAAAACTGTGCAGTGGAACGGTGTTAAGTTTCTTGTGTGTGTATTGCTTTACTGTACTTGGCACTGGTGAGGCATCAACTGGAGTACTTGTCCAGTTTTGGGCACCACACTTTAAGAAAATTATGAACAAATCAGAAAGTCCAGAGGAGAGCAACAAAAATAAGAGATTTAGAAAACATGACCTGTAAGAAAAGGTTGAAAGAACTGGCCATGTTTTAGTCCAGATATGAAAAGGTTGAAGGGAGCATAAGTCTTTAAATATGTAAAAGAAGTTCGTAAAGAGGATGGTGATCAATTGTTCTCCGTGTCCACTGAGGGTAGGACAAGAAGTAATTGGCTTAGTTTGCAGTAAGGGAAATTTAGGTTAGATGTTAGGAAAAACTTTCTAGCTATAAGGATAGTGAAGAACTGGAACAGATTACCTAGGGAGGTTGTGGAATCCCCATTATTGGAGATCTTTAAGAACAGATTAGACAAACTCCTGTGAGAGATAGTCTAGTTATACTTAATCCAGCCTCAGCACGGGGAGATAGACTAAAATGATCTACTGAGGTCTCTTCCAACCCTACATTTCTAAGATATCTATATGTAGTGTAGATGGACACACCATACAAAGTATGTGATGATGAAAGCCAGCATATTTTTACATTGTTTCACAAGCCATGGTATAATATTCAGCTGCAACTAAATTCAATGGGGGTTGTGCTTTGAACACATAAAGTGCTATCTTATGCTAAATACTCCAGAAAATCAGGTCCCTAACTGGACACCCAAAATTATTGGATTTTTTTAACCTTAATCTTACTGCACCTCAGCTCGCCATCTGTAAAATGGTAATAATATGTACCCGTCCACTCACACGTGTGCTGTGAAAATAAATTCATTGAAGTTTGTGAAGCACTCAGCTACTATAGTGATAAGCACCATAGAAAAGCACATGAGGAAATTAATAATTCTGGCTTCAGAGTAGGTTTTGAATAGTGTTTAGTAAATGAGGCTTGGAGCCACACTGAACAAGAAGAAGAAAAAATACTGAATAATTGTTGTTAGCTGATCTCTCTCAATCCTGTGCACTGAATTGGGCAGAGGTCCTGTAGAAAAATTAGTATGTGATCACGTAAATAAAGATGGTCATAGTGCATACACTCAGGGGAGCTGAATCAAGTTGCACTTCAGTGGTGGCATTTCCGAACTTGAGTGCTTGACTTTGCAACCTTAATAATGTTTTAATATGGGGTTTTTTGTGTGTGATTATACACAACATGCACACAAACATATACCCCTATCTCTTTCAATGTTCAAAGGTTTTAATGTGAGTGCTGTGTAAGAGCTTTGAGTTAAAGTATCCTATTGTTTACCAGATTGTATAATCCAGTGGTTCCCAGCTGAACCCTCCTAGAAGAACTTGTCTAAAAAGACACTTTCTCTTCAGTTCAGGATAAAAAGCTAGTAATTGGAACTGTTTTGTAGACACGAATGTTAAAGCAAGAATGTTCTGAATACCTCATTAACTGAAGTACTGGCAAGGGAATAAAATTAAAAATGACAGTTTCTCTCTGGCAAGGTTAAAAGCTGAGGTTTCCCCACTTGTAATGCATTTGCTGTTCCAACAGGCTTAAGAGAGGATCATTTGGTTTTATTTGTTGGGTTTTTTTGCCTTGACCAGACAGCTCTGTACTAATAGCATTGTTAATATGTCCTTAGCTACCTGAAGATTTTAATTTTGAACATTTTACTTTTGATTTCCCCTCTCCTCCCCACAAAAAACGATTAAAAATGTTTTATAAAATAAAACTAACAATATGTTACACTTTTCCTTTAAAAATAACACTTTTATTTTAAAAAAACATTAAGAACATACTTTGCAATTTTGTAGCACCTTTCATCTAAGGCTCTCAAAATGTATTACAAATAGTGACTAATCAGAGAAATCCTGTCAATCTAAATTAGGCCCAAAATTTAGATTTTCTAAAAATTAAGGTTTCACAGAATTTAATGTTAAAGAAATGTTTTCTGATTTGTTTTTAATTCCAGTGGCAGCAGCTTTGTGAATAAATAATTGTTATCCTACATTGTTTGCAACCTAAACACTGCAGCATTAAATGAGTAGAAACTGATTATAAACAAAAGTGACATGACTAAGCTCTTCTCATTAGCCAAGAGAAAAACATGTAAAAAATAAACAATTAAAAAAATTAGATTTAGAAATTTAGAACAATCTTTCAGTTATTATAGTCTGAGGTTTTACCTGTAACAGAGATAAGGAAATTTTGCTTTTGAAATTTTTTTTAACTTGGAAGTGCCCCTTTAAGCCCCATAACAATTTAGCAGCATAGCCATTTTATAGCAAGGTAAACAGAGGCACAGAGAATAAGGTCAATATTTTCAAAACTGACTAGTGATTTTGGGTTCCTTGGTGTTTGGATATCTAACCTGAGACACCCAAAAAGTTGGGTACTCAGCACTTCCTGAAAATCAGGCCAAAGGTATCTCAGGAATCAAGACACTGAATGTCGCTAATCACTTTTGAAAATATTGGCCTCCGTGTCCAGAGCTCTGACAGGAAGCAAGTTTTAGAACAAGGACTAGAAACTAAGGAGTCAGTGTGCCCTGTCCATTAGTTCCAGATCCACAATCCCTCCCTTTTCAAGCCAGAAAATTGTATCTCCTCCACCATTCTTAGAGTTATGTATGTTTGCGGCTTTGGATTTTAGGTTTTACCTTCACTTTTACAAAATGAAATTCACCAGCCAATGCAAGTATATGATGGGTTACATTTTAAACTTTGCTCCCTGCAGGTCCTTTGTGATTGTTGTATGAAGCTGTTTCCATCTTACCCTTGCAACAGTCATCCCTAATAACAATAGCTCAGAGGGATCCTAGAAATATTTCACAGTCCTATAGCAGCTCTGCAGCCCTTGAGCACAATGGCTGCATATCCCAGGGAGAAAACATCACTTTCTCCAATTAAAAAATGATAGAAAAATATGTCCATATTGCCTTGGCATCCACATCAGATAGGTTTTTCCAGGCTGTGAGTTCTTCTCCTGCAGAGATGAAACAGGAGGATCTATGCAGGAAACTAGCTCAGATTTACCCCTACCTTCAAGGAAAATGTGGAAGTGTGTGTCCACCAATAGAGAGCATGGAAGAGTCCTCTAATTAAAGGTTGGGGAAGGGAATGGAATAGACACCCTCTTCTAGTTTAAAAATGTCAGACAAAGTTTGAATTTTAATAGAAAAGGAAATATGTAACCCCTAGCTGATAATTAGCTAGAGAAATCCTGAAGAAGTACAGTATAGAGTTAAGAGGTTCAAACTCTAATAGGATTATTACAAATGATCCTTTGTATAAACTATATATTATATGTAGATTTCTCTAAAAGTGGGTGTCTGGGCAGAAGACAATAACAGGATGATGTGTTCCTGTCCCTTCTTGAAATTATAGTATGCCTTTAACAGTTCCTTTGGTATTATTATTGTGACGAGCACTATAGAGTAACCTAAGGCAGTTTGTTTCTTTCTAACCACATGGTGAAGGAACTCTCCACAGGAAGTTCAGAAAAACGTGGGTCCTGTGTTATAACAAAATGAACTTCTTTAGAAGGAAGTTGGAAGATAGATTTACAAAAGTTAAAAAGAGGAAGGTCACACTTTATTCTTTTGGCTCCTTGTTCAACCCACAACCATTTCTCACCACAAAGGAGGAAAAAGAAAGCCACTTATCCAGAAAAGTCTATATTTTATATATGTCTTCAAGGGGCCTTCTGTCACGTCACCAGTTCTCACTACTAGCAGAGGGTCCAGATTTCCAGCTGGAGAAAGGCTAAGGAGACTTGCTTTCCTCAGACACATGGGTTCTTCTTCGAATGCTTGCTTATGTTCATTCCACTATAGGTGTGTGCATGCCTCCATGCATGGTTACCTGGAACTTTTTTCCCCTTAGCAGATCACGTACGGCTGGCTTCAGCGCCCCCTGGAGCCTTGCGCACATGCCATGGTATATGAGGCGATGCCGGCCCTACGTCCCCTCAGTTCCTTCTTTCCACCCGTGACGGTTGCTGGAACTAGTCTTGCTCTCAGCAAGTACTATTCCCCTTGTTTGGACTTGTTTGATATTCTAAGTTAGTTTTAGTTAGTTAAGTAGTTGTTAAGTGTTGTTAAGAGTAGTTAGAGATAAGGCAAGTCCCTGCGGGTACTTAGAGCGGCCAGGTTGCCAGGATTCAAGCCATGTACCTCCTGCAGGAAGGCCTTCCCACTCAGCGACCCTCACAACTGGTGCCTTAAGTGCTTGGGGGAAGCCCACAGGAAAGAGAAGTGTAAGATCTGCAGGGCTTTTAAACCGAGGACTCAAAAGGACCGAGAGATCTGGTTGAAAGCCCTGTTGATGGAGGCAGCGATCTAACTGGCATCCGAGCTGGCCCGCTCCACCTCGGCACCAAGCGTGACCTTGGTACAGAGCGCACCACTGTCACCGCCCTCGACTCAGCACCGCGCAACATCACCGGCACCGAAGAAGAAGCAGCGTGCGGAGCGCGGACGCTGCCCTGTGCCGTTGGTATGGGCAGGGTTGAGTACGGAGATGCACCGGCCACGGCCCGTCAAGTCTTCTCTGGTGCCTGCATCTCCGGTCAGGGAGCCTTCCCCGACTCCTTGGAGTGGGAAAGTGCCCCTGCCGACACCGTTGACACTGGAGGCTTTTCAGGCTGCAAGAGCCTTGTTGGCCTTGCCTATGCCACCTCTGCCAAGGGAGAAGGGGCTGGTGTCATGGGGGAAACCCGCGTTGGGTCCCCCTGAATGGTGGAGGAGATCCCCGGTACGGGGAGGAAGATCTCCCGCTGGATGGTCCCTGAGGGTAGAGCAGAGCCGCTCCCTCAGTAGTTGCTCCAGGTTGGCAGTGTCGAGCCGACCTGTTCTGACACAGGACGTGGAGTCCCCCTCTCGGCGCTGACGTCAATCCCCCGCACTGGAGACAGCGCACGCCAGGAGGCGGCACCGGTCAAGGTCTGCTGGGCAGCGCTCTGATAGCTCCCATTCCAGATCCCCAGCACCAAGGAGTTTGCCTGTACCTAGATGGCGCAGAACCCGGTCGTGTCAGAGGACCCAGCATTGAGGAGTTCGTCCGCACTGAGATGGTGAAGAACCCGGTTGCCGTCGGAGGACCTGGCACTGTGCAGTCCATGACATGGAACCAGGTTTCTGGAGTCTGGCTTGGCACCGAGGAACTCGGAGCGGCACCGACCTTGGTCACCGAAGGTCTCTGCAGGACCGCAAGGCAAGCGGCAGCAGAAATAATCGGTACTAAGACAACGGTCCGCTACCTCTAGCTCTTCAGAGCGCGCCTCTGTTCATCGGCACTGTTTGTAGCGACAGAGGCAGTCCTCGTCATCCTCCAGGTTGGAGGCATCGAGAGGGCGGTCCCCAGCACGGAAGGGTGCCTGGGGCCAAAGACGTACACGCACCGCTGGTCCAGGGCCTCTGACTATGAGGATGACTCGGGGTCTCCCAGGGGAGACAGTCATCGGGAGAGCCAACGCGCAATCAGCCCCAAGTTGACCCCAGGGACAATGGCTGCAATAATGGCCTTATTGGGCCCCATGTGGTATCCAGGTGGGACCGGGGCCCCAATCCATTATGTCATTGGGGATGCAGTCCGTGCCTCTGGCACAGGAGAAGGCCCATAGACACCACTCCTCGGACAAGGAGTCAGACCCCATGGAGGGACCCTCAGTGGGTGCAACCCTTCGCCAGGAGGGGGTGCATCCACAGGACGCACCTCAGCAGTCTTCTTCCTCCTCACCAGACGAGGCAGTCTCCTGGGACCACTCGACACCACTGGAGGATTTCAGGGCACACCAGGAGCTGCTTAAGAGGGTGGCCTTCAACTTGGGGCTGGAGGTGAAGGAGTTAAAAGAGGCTGAAGATAGCCTCTTTAATGTGCTGGCGGCAGCCGCCCCAGCAAGAGTGGCCCTCCCAGTCCACGAAAGGGTCCTTCAGATTGTAAAGGTCCTGTGGCTAACCCCTTCCTCGGTAGCCCCTACGTCAATGGTGGCCAAGAAAGAATATTACGTCCTGGCCGAAGGGTTTGCGTATTTATTCACTCACCCTGCCCCGGGAACCCTGGTAGTAGATGCAGCTAACCAGCGAGACAGGCAAGGTCAGTGAGGGTTCACTCCCAAAAACAAAGACAATAAGAAGCTGGACTTGTTTGGAAGAAAGGTTTATTTCACAGCAAGCCTGCAGTTCAGGATTGCCAACCATCAGGCCTTCCTGGGCAGATATAGTTTCAACCTGTGGGACTTCCTCAGGCGGTCTGCTGAGGCCCTGCCCCAGGACCAGGCCTCAGACTTTAGCACCATCGTGGAGAAAGGAACCACTGTAGCTAGGGCAGCGCTCCAGATGTCCTGTGACGCTGCTGACTTGGCGGGCAGGGCCATAGCGTCCGCCATCTGTATGAGAAGGTGCTTGTGGCTGCAATCCTTGGGCCCGTCCCAGGAGATGCAGTAGTCTATTCAGGACCTCCCCTTTGATAGATCGCCCCTATTCTCCGACCAGACCGATGCAAAATTGCACGGTCTGAAGGATTCCAGGGCCACGCTTTGCTCCCTGGGCCTTTACATGCCCCAGTTTTCCAGGTGTCAGTCATGGCCCCAGGCGCAGCAGCAGCCAAGGCCTCCGCCCAGGCCTTTTCAACCCTATAGGACTAGGGATAAGAATAGGGGATTTAGAAGGAGAAACCAGCCCCCCAGCTCGTCCTCAGCTTCCCAGGAGGTCGGGCAACCAGAGAAGACAATTTTGATGGTGCGCCTGAGGGTGGCGCCCAACTGCTCTCCTGGATCCGCCCCGCCCTTCCCCTTCCTAAACAGGTTAAAGCCCTTCTATCCCAAATGGGCAAAAATCACTTTGGACCATTGGATCCTTGGGATAGTCTCACGAGGCTATGCCCTGTAGTTTACATCTACCCTCCCCCCAACAACCCTCCCCCTCCATCCCTCTTCAGGGACCCCTCTCACGAGCAACTCCTCTTGCGGGAGATGGACACCCTCCTCAATCTGGAAGCGGTGGAAATGGTCCCTCAGGGCAGAAGGGGGAGGGGTTCTATTTGAGGTACTTCCTCATCCCCAAAGTGAAGGGGAGTCTGAGACCCATATTAGACCTGCATCATCTAAACAAGTATGTCAAATAACTCAGGTTTTGCATGGTCTCCCTAGCCCCCATAATCCCTTCCCTGGATCCAGGAGACTAGTATGCCACCCTCAGTCTCAAGGACGCATACTTCCATGTGTTTATCCTCCCCAGCCACAGATGCTTCCTTCGCTTCACAGTGGCTGGCTCCCACTACCAGTTTACAGCCCTGCCCTTTGGCCTATCTTCTGCTCCAAGGATGTTCACCAAGTGCATGATGGTAGTGGCTGCCCACCTGAGACAAAAGAGTGCAAATTTTTCCTTACCTGGACGATTGGCTGATCAAGTCCAGGTCCCAAGTGCAGGAAAGCGTGAGCCTCACTTGCTCCACGTGCAGCAGGCTGGGACTGCTCATAAACGAACAGAAGTCCACACTGACCCCACTGCAACGCATATAATTCACTAGGGCCACCCTGAATGCTTCCCAGGCCAGAGCCTTCCTGCCTCAGCCATGTTTCAAGGTGATAGTCTCTATCATCTCCCAGCTGCACCGATGCCGCACGATAAAATCCAGGCACTGCCTACAGCTATTAGGCCACATGGCAGCCTGCACATACATAATGAGACTAGCTCGCCTGAGGCTCAGACTTTGGTATATGTGCCGAGCAGACACCCATTGGTCACAGTTCCCCCGCCTGTCTTAGCCTCCCTAGACTGGTGGAGGTCTCCTAGGACAGTGTTGAAGAGCGTTCTGTTCAGGGAACTGATCCCGTCGGTCACCCTAATTTCTGAGGCATCGAACGTAGGATGCGGAGCCCACATCAGCGCCAACCTAGGCACTCAGGGGCTCTGGTCGGGGGAGGAGAGGCGCCTGCTCATCAACATGAAGGAGCTGAGGGCCATTCGCCTAGCGTGCCAGGTGTCCCTCCGATTCCTGACAGGCAGAGTGGTGTAGGTGCTGACGGACAACATCGCAACCATGTTTTACATAAACAGGCAGGGGGGAGTGCGCTCCTCAGCCCTCTGAGAGGAAGCTATCTGTCTGTGGGACTTTGCCCTGAGACACGATTTCCCTTGACTGCCTCTCACCTCCCGGGAGTGAGGAACGACGAGGCGGATTGCCTCAGCAGGTCGTTTCTACCCCTCCATGACTAGTCGTTGCACCCAGAAGTGGTGGCTATGATCTTCCAGAAGTGGGGTGTTCCCCAACTGGATCTATTCACATCAGCCTGGAACATGAAGCGTCCAAGGTTCTGCTTGCTCCGGGGTCGCAAGACTGGGTCAATTTCCGACGCGTTCCTCGTCGACTGGACGGGGACCCTCATATATGCATTTCCTCACATTCCGTTCCTACGCAAGGTCCTGCTGAAAATAAAACGGGACAGCGTGAACGTTATACTCATCGCTCCGGCCTGGCCAAGATAGCACTGGTTCAGCATGCTGCTGGACCTTTCGATCACCCCACCCCTGGAGCTCCCGAGGCAGCACGACCTTCTATCCCAGGACCACGGTCGCCTGTTGCACTCGGACCTGGACTCCCTGCACCTCACGACCTGGAGGCTCTGTGGCTGACAGAAGGAGAGAGACTCTGCTTGGTGCAGGTCCAGCAAGTCCTGCTTGGCAGCAGGAAACCTTCCACACAGGTCATGTATCAGGCTAAGTGGAGGTGGTTTACCTGTTGGGTGGAGTCCTGGGGTATTCCGCCAAGCATCTCGCCTATACAAGCGATCCTGGAGTACCTGCTCCAGCTAAAGCTCCAGGATCTGGTGCTGGCCTCATTGAAGGTTCACTTGGCGGCCATTTCAGCCTTCCATCAGCTGCTAGAGGGGAGATCACTGTTCTCCCATCCCATGCCAGTCAGGTTCCTCAAAGGGGTGGAGAGGCTTTATCCGCAGGTCCGTGACCCGGTGCCTCCCTGGGATCTCAACCTGGTCCTTTCAAGGCTCACGGGGGTCCCCTTCGAACCCATGGCTTCATGCCCTCTGCTCCTGGTTTCATGGAAGGTAGTCTTCCTGGTGGCCATTACCTCAGCCAAGAGGGTCTCCAAGATTAGGACCTTGACCTTGGAGCCCCCTTATACAGTATCCTATAAGGACAAGGTTCAGCTGAGGCCGCATCCGGCCTTCCTACCCCAAGGTGGTTTCCCAATTTTATTGTAACCAAGATATTTTTCTCCCTGTGTTTTTCCCAAACCTCACGGTTTGGAGGAGGGGAGGAGATGGCATTCGCTGGACATGAGACGAGCCCTGGCCTTCTACATTGAGCGTACAAAACTGTTCCGGAAATCGACGCAGCTTTTCGTCGCAGTGGCCGACCGGATGAAAGGCTCACCTGTCTCCACCCAGCGCATCTCCTCGTGGATTGCATCATGCATCAAGTTCTGCTACGAGCAGGCGAAGGTGCCGCTTCCGGGAACCATCACAGCACACTCAACCAGAGCTCAAGCCTCATCTGCAGTCTTCCGGGAGAGTGTGCCCCTGCAGGACATCTGCAAAGCTGCCACCTGGTCGTCGGTGCATACCTTCACATCCCACTATGCCATCGTCCAGCAAGCAAGAGAGAACGCGGGATTCGGCAGAGCGGTGCTGAAGGCAGCTCACTGGTAACTCCTTCCCACCTCCAAGGTATTGCTTGTTAGTCACCTATAGTGGAATGGACATGAGCAAGCACTCGAAGAAGAAAACAAGGTTACTTACCAGTAAGTGAGGTTCTTCCTGTTGTGTTGCTCATGTCCATTCCACAACCCACCCCCCTGTCCCCGCTGCTGGAGTTGGCAGAAAGAAGGGACTGAGGGGGCGTAGGGCTGGCAGCACCTCATATACCGTGACATGTGCGGGAGTCTCCAGGGGATGCCAGAGCCGGCCCTATGGGATCTGCTAAGGGGAAAAAAGTTCCAGGTAACCGGCACGGAGGTGTGCATACACCTATAGTGGAATGGAGATGAGCAACACATCTCGAAGAACATCAGTTACTGGTAAGTAACCTTGTTTTATCAGTGTTGTGAAACTGAGTATGGAGTTTAGTGTAAAGAAATTCCTTCAAACTGACTCTTTCACAAATGCCCTTGAGATCTTCGACCTGAGGATGAGAAACTTTGTGGAATCCTGTCCAAGCCTGTAACTCAGAAACCTCAAATACTATGTGGCAAAAACATCTGACTGAACCCATGCCACCCAGCAACAGAAAGAAGGGATTTTATTCTGGGTACTTCCAAGTGCCCAAAAACATAGGAGGACCAAGACCCTGCCTGAATCTCAGAATACTCAATTACTGTTTAGAAGAAGAAATACTGCAAATGATATCTCTTGAAACAATCTTGTCTCATCTAGATGGTCATAATGGGATGTGCAGTCCTGGACCCTGAGAAAAAATTTTTGGATGATGGGGGTACATCTAGCTGCTAGATGTATATAAGATTTCTTATTGGAGTACACTATCAGTGCAGAGCATAGCCTTCTGAGCTGGTATCAGCATGGCATATGTTTACAAATGTTTTTGTAGTTATAGCATTTCTAGAAAGAAATGGAGTTCATTTCCCCATATCTGGATGATTGGCTAGAGAAAAACAGCATTTCAGGAGGGAATGTGACATTGCTGCGAGTCACAAAGGTTCATCATACACTACTCTAAAATCTCATTTTGTTCCCTATAGACAGTTGGAACATGTAGGAACCCTATTGGACACACCTTACCTCAAGGCCTCCCCTCTTCTGGAAATAATCCATAAATTTTTGGGCAGTGCTTGAAAATTACTTGACACTGAGTAGCCAAAGGACTATATATAATATCCAGAGGTAGATATGACATATTTCCTGGTGGAGGCTCCACCCCTTCATTAAAGTCCAGGGTTAACTGGCAAACAGTCCCTTTACCACTCCCAGCTGCTTAGAAGAGAGAACATGTTAAGATTTTGTTTCAGGGGGCTGGACCTTGTTTGTGGATTCCATTCTTCATATCATTTTCTGGATATCAGGGATTAGATAAATTTGAAGCTCTTCCCCCTCTGGCTGCATGTGTCTGAGGAGAGATCTCCATTACTCTGTCTCTCCCTCACTCTCCATTTTTGGGGTCTCCATCTTTGTGAATAATTCAAGTATTTGCCTCTCCATCTTCTTTGAGTTTTTTTAAGTAGCAACAGCATGAAGCAGATATGATTTTTGACAGTTTTGCTGCTGCCTAAAGGGTTCAGAAAAATAGCAAAGAAAATGACCACCAGAGTCTTGTTAATTTCACTCTTGTGCTTGGCAAATCTGTGTTATGAAAGGTTCCTTCAATTACTACTGCCTGTGGCAGATTATAAAGCCCTTGAAAATCCATCAGCTTTTCATATTTTTGACCCTGGATCAATAGATCATGCTGTATTAAACCATAACTAAAAGGTAGTTTGGCTGTTTTTCTGATTCCTAAGCGGATCTCCATGTCAGGGTCAAGTTAGGTCACATTCAGTCTGTGGCATGCCAGGTACCATAGTGTGACACTTCAGGAGTTGCTTCACTGTTGCTCATTTTAAACTTTCTTTGTTCTATTTCCACACTCAAAATAAACAAACAGAAAATAATAAAACAGTAACTTTTCTTTGCTTGTTCCCAGCCTTTTCACTTGAGAATCATTTTAAACTATTTTACCAGTGCTTGAAACGTTAACAGTCAAATAGCAAGTTCTATGTAAATCCTGTTCGACAACCCCAATGTGGTATTTTGGGTGTTCACTCAAACCAGTAAAGGGTTGTGTCATTGCCTGCCCTGTAACGCTGCATGCTTCTGTGCTATGCAGCTTTTGGCTCAGAGCCCTGACAGCAACAGCCTGCTCAGAACACAGTGATCTCACCCTGGCTTCCACCAACCAGCCTGGTTACTCCTTACAGAGTGACACCAGCAACTCTTCCAGTCCCAAGTCTATCCAGAACCGTTGCCTCTGCAGTGATCAGCCCATCTCACTATGGCACTCACAAAAACTTATCAAGTTTGCTGCTCTTTTAAAGAGGCAGTACACAGAAGCAGCCTGTTAGTTTGGCTGAGGATTTTACTCTTCAGTTTGAAACATTGCACCGAGATGGTTGTGTAATAAAACAAGATTAAGGTTATTAGCAAAGAACAGATATTTAAGTGACACCAAGTAGAAGGAATTGAAATAGAAATAGTTACAAAAAACAAAAGTAAAAATACTCTTCTATAAGACAAAAGCCTTTCTTAACAAATTAGAGCCTTTTGTTCAGAGTAGTTTACTCACTACAGTTATTCTCCTAGCATGACTGGCCTGTTCTTAGCCAGGATCCAAAACAGAGCTCAAAGCACTTGATTTCTTTGTCTCTTCAGGTGAAAGATGCCGAAGTGGCTTTCTCTCTCTGCTTACATCTTCAAAGTTTCTTTGTTTTCAAAATCAGGAAGCCCTCTTGGGGGTCTACCTTGCTGTGTTCACTAGGAAGCTGGAACTTTCTTAATTTTTGCAGTCCCCTTTTCCTCCTCCACCCTGCCCCCGAATTGAGATAGCTAAATGGATATCTCCCTACTTGTTAGTTTGATGATTTTGTTTACCTTTTAGGTAAATGTACTTCCATCCTCTCTTTTTGCTCTGTTTACGTTGGAGACACGTTCAAGTAGTCAGGACCACATTCTTTTGTCCAGGGCGGTATATCTTTAGCCCTGCCTGCCAAACACATTTTAAGAATATATTTTCAGCACATATTTATAATTTGTCATATATCACTCGTACGTGCACCATACAATAATATTAATGACTCAGGGAGATACTAGTTTACATATGGTATCTTACATGACACCTTTCAGAGATACGGATTGTGACAACAGTGAGTTGGGGTACACTGAGCTGGTCAGGCCAACTGAGATTCACTGCTAGATACCAGGGAACCTCTTGCCTTCTGGCACTGGGGTGTTCTTAGGGTAACACATAACCAGCTTCAGATCAGTTCCCAGCCAGATTTGCAGAGTAGCCACATGGAGTTTTCCAAGGCATCATTATTATATTACATATAATATTGCATTGTATAGACTCTCTGTACTGTGTTGTATTTCCAGGATTTACTTACTGTTACAGAATCTGTTCCAATTATTTTATTGTTGTAGTGATCTGTCTATGCTTTTTCATATTATTGTATTTCTATTTTGGAGCACTTTATCACTCAAGTGATATGTTGTATGTTTTTCTTTTTGGGAGTCTGATGTTAAGAATCCAGTATTGCAGTATTCTTATTATGTATTCTTGTTTAAAATAACTGGAGACATTCCAGGACATTTTTTTTCTCCAACAGTGAGAATCTATTATAAGACCTATTTTTAGGGGGGGAAATTAATTGTAACTCTGGTTTGTTGATGGTGTGTGGTCACTGCAGATCCATAGTAAAAAAATAACCTCTCCACATAGTTGGAGAATATATTGTCCTAACATACCTGAATTTAAAACTTTTGCTATTACAAGGAACTAATCCTTTAGAGGCACTGTGGGTTACCAGGATTCTAAACAGGGACAGTCATGGGCTCTCCTGCTGTTACCTTATGGATAAAACTTAGCAGTGGTAGTTCCATCAGTTCCATATACAGGGTGTAGATCCAAGTGTTTGTCAGTAAAGAGACACAATCCCTCCCCCCAACTTTCCTATAATGCAGGGGGAATGTGCATGTCAAACCATCTCTCAGAAGGTGTAGCCTGCACTTCGCCATGTACCCATCCATCTCTGTGGGCCCATTGGAGGGGTGGGGACAGGGCCAGTCCCCATTTGTTTGACTCTCTACCTCTTTCTGGACAATTCACCCATGCTTGTTCCTGGCTATTGCATTGAGTACACAATATGGGAGGAAGACTTCTTGCATGCTACCTTGGCATCACTTGTTGAATGGGGCTGGTTCATGGCAACTGGAGGCTGGCAGCTCTTCTCCAGGATCTGTTTCAGCTAAAAGAAATGAATCCTCTAGCTATATGGTTCTGGAGAAGATCTTCAAAATGTGAATTGAATATAAACTGTGAAATCTGCAGGCAACCTGACCTAATAGTTCTGAGAAGCATGAATTGCCCCATTCATCCTAGTGTGATATCAACTTGGAAGCATAGTGATCATCATTGAAATAGTTAACAAAGTTGGCATTTTAATGATGATCAAAGTGCAGGAAATATAGAAAAAGCAGGAAATTCTGAATATCTGCCCAATCAATTACAATTATGATGATCATTTATTACTATTGCAATGACACTTAAAGACCCCAGTTGGGGATCAGGACCCCGTTATACTAGGCACTGTAACACAGTTCCCAGATAGCTCAAAATCTAGGATTTAGACAGTAGCCAACAGATAAATAAGCTGACAAAGGGTGGGAGAAGAGAGGGAGGAGAAAATAACAGTACAGACATGTTTGGTAAATTAGTAATTACAGTGATCTCAATAGTGTCCCCCTTTCAATAATCCTTGCTAGTGCTCACAGGTGGCATATTCAGGGCACAGCATTGCTGTGACAGTCTAAGTAGAAACACCATTCACACGTAGTCCTATTTTTTGGGGTTGTTTTGGTTCTACCTTTCAATATGTCACTCTTCTCCCTTCTAGCTCTGGCAGGCTGCTTCATGTTTTTTGTGAATAATAGAGTTGGAATAAAATTTCCTGTCTCTCTGTGTGCTCTAAAATTGATAAGCTAAAGCAGTGGAAAAGGAAAATGTCTTTTTTCCTGAAAACTTCCATCTGAAATCTGCCTCCAGTGACTGTCTGAAGCTGACAGAATGAAAGACCCACCAGGAGACTAGTCTGAATCCAAAGTCCTTTAAATATGCGGGCAGCAAGGTGAAGATGGCAAGGTGATATGCTACAGATTTCTATTCTGAATCTACTTTTATCTTTTCTTTATTCCTGTCTCTATCTTTTGACCATACTCGTTTGCTTATTTTCCCATTTGCATTGGCTACTTTTTCTTGTTCCCTTTGTCCCTTAATGAGTATATTTTAAATGTAATATATAGACACATAGTTAGGCACCTGAATATTGGAGGTTCTATCAGTAAAAGGGACAGTACACTGAGCATGTGCAATTACCAAAATAATGGCTTCATGCTTAGAAATAGCTGCTTTTTAACAAGATTCTGTGATAGTTTCATGTAGTTTGTCAAATAATTATATAAAATGATGTTGAACTGGCTGAAATAATAATCATTTTGATCCAGAAGTTGTGGTTTTCAGATTCTAAACATCAGTTGCCACAAAGAAAATTGTCACCAGTATTGAATGGGCACATACCAATAGCAGGACCAGGCATGAAAAGGTTGCTTCTCCACTACAGGCCTAAATCTGGCTTTTGTTGGCTCTGCTGGTACATCTTCATCCTTGAGACCCAAAGGGGACAGAATGGAAACAGATAACTGCTGGATCTGCATAACTTGGTGACTCATTTGACCGGCAAAGAATACAAACTTGTAGATGAACTTAAGATATTAGAGTGCAGACTGAATAAAAGATAGCCATTTCCTCAAAACTCAAAATCAGTGCAGACTTCATTGAGAACTTCATTTGTTGTTTTCTGAGCTGTTGCCAGTCCCACCCCTTCTTAAATTATATCCTCTGTTCTTTGCTGTCACAAGACAGGCCCCTGTGGCTTTTTAGTTCTAAGGTAGGTGTCATTCTTTAAGGAGCCATAGTGCTCCATTTTAGGTCACAGCAACTCTTTCTCTGCTTGCCAAGCACATTACTTCCTTGAGTCACTTTGACAGCTGTCCCCAAGTTGCTAAAATTATTTTAGTAGGGCTACAAACCCTACTGCACTTCTAGGATCCAATCCTGCAAGGTGTGCTGGTCAGCAGGATTGGACTCATAATGTGTCTCAGTACTGATAAAGGGATACGTTGGGCTGGAAATTACTTCTATCAGAATGTAATAAGTTGCAATACTGGATCAGAGCATTGCCTCTGGCAGTAACCACCACCTGATGCTTTAGTAGGAAGATGAAAAAAACCCTTAATAAACCTAGCCAGCTGTGCTTTGGGGATGGGAGAGGGCATGTTTTTGAACCCCTACAGGTATCCCTTGAATCTTGAGATTTGATTACTTTTATCTCTAAAAGAAAACAAGAACCTCTTATTACTTTTAAACTAAAGATGAGATCCAGTCTTTTTTTAATGGAAGTTGAATTCATGCTGGGACCTATAGTGAATGTCTGCTGACTTGATAAAATTCCCCTGAAAGTTGGAAAGTTTTTCATATCCATGACCTTCATAAGCTATTTCTTAACAAACTGACATGCTGTACGTATGTGTATAAAGTCTGTCTCCTTATCTCCTCAGTGCAGAGGGGTGTGGGGAATCTCATCTTTGTGAATTTTTGTATTTTACCTCAGCAAATTTTGTCAAGAAATCCTAGTGCACAAGGGTTAAAAGTGCTGAGAGTCTAAAATCATTTTGCTCTGGCTCCTGCTATTGTGGTACTGGAGATTTAGGGCTAGAGTTCAAATCTCAGCAGGCGATTCTGGCTCACTAAGACATTCCATAATCTCTCTTATGTGGATATTGATCTAAAGCAAGATTTCTCAACCTTTTAAGTAGCAAGTACCCCCTAACTTCCGAAAATTTTAATAAGTACCCCAACACTCAATTTTCCACTCTGAGAAATACAATCTTTTCCCCCTTTACCACTGGACGACTGTATTTCTCGTAAAGCAGAAGAGTTGAGTTCTGCAGTGCTGTGTGGCTGTGGCAGATCGTAAAACCCCCTGCTGTTTCTTCCCTCCTTCCTTCTCCCCTTCCTCCATATAGGAACAAAGATCAATGCCAGCCAATCACTATGGTCTGATGGCGGGGTCACGTGGTGTTCTCACACAGGTGGGAAGTTGTGAGGTCTGAGCAGACACTAGCAGCCCACCAGAATGGATAGCAGCGCTCCCCATGGCCATTCATAGGGGGGTGCAGGCCTGGGGCAAATCACACTGTGTAGGCCACTCTTAACATTTTTATACTGGTAAAATCTGGGACTGTCATAGTTGTCAATTTCACTGTTCAACTAGAGCAGTGAAACTGACAAGTAAGTGTGCTGGTAGAGCCCGGCTCCAGGACCAGGCAAGCCGCTGGGCTCTCCACGTGGCTTTCTGGGCACCAGGCTTTGAGCCAAGGAGGGGAGCTGCCCCCTGGGCAAGTTGCAGTCGGCTGTCGTCTGGCTGCCGGCCCAGGAGGTGGGTGACTGCCACCTGATTCAAGCTGGAGCAGAGGAGGCTTCCACGCAGGCTGGGACCCGGGGATGTGGGTTTTAATCCATCTGCTGTTAGGGTGCTATTGCTGACCCTGGGAGTGTTTAAAGTTTTTTGTAATTGTCTTGTTTTTCTCCCCATCATCTTCCCCACACTTTTGTCTTCCTATATTGCAGTTGACAAGATTCAAAAGCAGCAGCTCTATCTGTCTAACCTGTTTATTTGGCTCCTATCTCTGTAGCATCTAAGCACCTTCCAAGTAATTAAAAAATAACAAAAGGTATCTCTCTTTCCTTCCCAGCCTGCTAGAAGAGTAAGGAAACATGTCCCAAATGCTGTATTAAGTGAGAATCAGTATAAAGGCCTCAATACTACATAGGCTTATGCTGCAGGTCCCGGTGGTGAAAAGTTTAGATTAGAAGTACAATGGTGCAAGCCATCCACAACTCCCATTGCAGCAGGGAACTTGGAGCCAGTTGGAGAGAGAGTGCAAAGTCACCCAGGAAATGTGTTGAGTCAATGCATCCCTGGTAACAATACTAATGCCTGCCCCTACTGGTATAGAGGCTGCCATTTGCACCTCAATGAGGTTTCTGTATTTTATTACGTTATATTTTGGTCAGTGGCACCAGAAATTATGACCGGGCTACAAAGGCAGTAATATAAGACTAATTTAGTTTACATGACCCTGTCTCAGACAGTTGGATTTTGTTTAGAATTTCAGTGGTATAACATACATGCACACAACACAAGTGTGACTCAAGGACCTCTAGATGCCAAGTGGCAGAGAGCACAGGGTTACATAATCGTTACAGTGATCCCTTAGGTTTTGTACCTTCATACTAGTCTGCCAAAGAATGTCATGTAAGGTCTCCAGTAAAAGTTTGTGTCACAGTGATCATCATAATCATTATGAGATGTATGTACAGGAAATGTGAAGAGTTATGTGTATATATATTAAAAATTGTGGTCTCTAAATCTGAGAGTAAAGGCAGGTCACCAAAAGGTGATCCCTATACTCTTGTCAGGCAGGAGAGAAGAGACGCGTCTCTCTCTCTCACTAGTCATATACCAATTGAGTATTGTATTGGTTCCCAATGGAGGCCCATTTATAGTCCGAGCAAAATGCTAATTAAGAGATTGCAGGGGCTGTAGAAAAAACAAAACAAGCTGGTTTAGGAGTAAGACAGCGAACTTCTGGAACTATATGTGGGGGTGCAGATGAATGCCCAGTTATCCTTCAGTCTGTGAGGACAGGTCACCAGTGGGATTGATTTTGTGAAAATGGGCTTTCAGCCAAACTGGTTGAAAACACTGGGAAAAGGGTAAGTTATTCTGTAGGAGATAGGTGAAAGCCTTGCAAGTTAAATTTAGGCTTTAGAAAACATGATTTTGTTTTATATGTAACTATTTGTTTCCAGTGTTCTTACTTTCTGTCACTTGACTCCGTTCTTTGATGATAAACTTATTCTTCTTTTCATTTATATATGAGTGCCACATGTTAAGTAGAGCGATGATCCTGAGTTAAAACCATAAGAGGGTGTGTATTATACCTTTGGGAGTAGAATCTGTGAGTTCTGTGATTGTTCAGTGGAACATAGGTTGGGCATTCCAAAGAGACATGGGGGTTGGTGTGTACCCATTGCTTGCCTGCAGAGGAACAGCAGAACCCACAAGTGGCCAGGGTTGTCGGGCAGTTGACCTTGGTAGGTACAGACAGGGCTTTCTCACTCTAAGGGAAGGTGGTAGCAAGGTGCCACACTACCCTGGGAAGCATCACAACAAGCGAGGAAGAGAAATTTCATAATGAAAAAGCAAAATGCTAATTGAGAAAAAACCTGGCAGGCTTTTGGTACTAGATTAGTGGGAGGATCATCTGGAAGGAAAACTCCATTCTGTTAAACTTTAGGCAGATAGTGTTTGTTGCCTTGTATGTATAATTTGAGTGGGTGAATGACCTTTGACAAAAATACTTTTCCTGGTTAAAAAAAAAATAAAAAATCAGTCAGCCATATAGTAGTAAGTATCCTAATGAATAAGATAGGAAATCAAACTCTTGGAATATAGGTAAAAAACAAACTTATTATGTAAGATTCTCCATCTGTGAAATGGGGATGATACTTTCCTCTGTTGTAAAGCTCTGTAAGTGCTCTGTAAGAGTGAGGGTATTATTATATTAGTTGTAGTGATAATCATTCATATTTCCTTATTACCAACATTTAAAGTCATGTATGTTATTTTTATGACATCATAACTGTTCATTACAATAGGTAAAATGTATTAATTAGAAAATGAAATCTTTATACCTCCAAGCTTACAATATAAAGGTAAAAGGTATTTAGCTCTGCAACACTTTTATATGACATAAATTCCAGTCTCTTGAGCACCCAGTCCCCAGGCTATTAATTTTTAAATGTTTTAAGGTGTGTTTAACTGCAGGTACAGCAACCATTTCATTTGCATAAATAAATGACAACTCCATAGGAACAAACTCCAGTGCAACAGAGAGAGCAGAGGCTCTCTATAGTTAATTGTGAATAAACCAGTAGATTAAAACTTCAGGTCAGAAAGAAGCTCAAGTGCATTAAATACATAGAAAGTTAATATACATTTTGGATCTGTATATAAAACATATGTCTATGCTAAGTAGTCTAGAGATTAAAGGTTAACGGATTTTTGGAGTGGACTGCCACAGTTGCTGTATCATAAGTGCAGAATGGGCAGTTGCCTCCAGTACAGCAAGCTATTGGAGGCAACAAAACACGTTATTTATTTATGGCAGTCTGCTATGAACTTTCTAAACAAAAAAGAAGGAATTGTTCCTGTCCCAAGGAGTGCACAATCTAAAGAGAGAGAGACAGAGGACAATTATGTAGGAGTGCAATGTGTAAGTAGTTCATTTTTAAAAAAGATAAATAGGGTATATAAACAATTCACAGCTATTCTTCAAATGTGCCACTATCAGCTGGTTAGTTTCATGTACCTGTCATGTCAGAAGTAGATTGCAAGTGTGGGGAGGGTAATGACCTTGGAGATCATATCAGGAAGGGTGTTCAGTGCAGTGCATAGGGATTAACACAGAAGAAGGCACAGACACATATGTTAAAAGTTGATAAATGGACAGATAAGACTAGCATCCTTGGCAGAACTGAAGGGGCCACACAAATGAAGATAAGGATGGATAAGTAAGGAGGGGCAGATATATGCAGAGTTTTGAACATGACAAAAAGCTTAAAATGTGGGAAATGGGAAGCTAATGGATGGATTCAAAGATGGGTAAAACTGGAATGTGATTTAAATGACTAGAAAGAAGATGATTTTATAAGTTGAATTTTGTAGGGACAGGAGGGGGCAATATGGGCATCAAGCAGATAAATAAGCATGATGTTTCAGGAAACAAGATAGCAAATTTTGAGTGCCTGAACCAAGAGGTTTTAACTATAGGGAGAGAAAACAAAGGACAGATCTGAGAGATGTTGAGGAAGAAGGAGAACTTGGGCACAGCTTGAATATCTAGGTTAAGGCAGAAGAAGAAGTCAAAGATAAAAAGCTGGTTAAAGGCTTGAGTGAAGTGGAGGTTGGTGATGTTGGTAACAGTGACAGACTGATGGGAGTAGAAAGGCATGGGAGGGAAGATGAAGAGTTTGGTTTTGGCTGTGTTAAACAAGCTGTGAGTGAGACACCAGGAGAAGATGAGGTAGTCTGAGATGCAGGATTGGCTGGATGGAGAAAAAGTCGTGAGTGGATAGGTAGATTTGTGAGTTACCAGCATATAGCCATCCAGCATCTTGACAGATAAAAGGAAGCACGATGAAGACAGTCAGTCAATGATGCTTGGCAATAATGTGGGAGAAGAGTCCAATGTATGAGCAGCAGATCTTCCATAGTAACTACAGGTCCACTCGCCTGTTCTCTCAAGGATCTTGTTGTTAGTGATCCATTGATCCCAAGTAACTGCAAGGATTTTTCTGAGACAGAAAAGGTGGAAGCTGTTCAATCTCTGCTCCTGCTTGGAGTACATGACCCATCTTTCACAGCTGTAAAGGAGGGTACTGAGGACACAAGGCTGATAAATGGACATCTTTGCATTCAGGGTTAGCAACTTGTTGTTCCAGACGTGTGAGGTAAGTTTGGGAAAGGTGACAGAATCTTGCCGATTCTAACATCAAATTCTGTATCAAGGCTAAGTGAGCTAGTTAAAGTTGAGCCAAGATAGCAGAAGTGATCCACGTTGTTCAGAGCTTCATTATTGACATAGACTCTAGGTGGGATGTTAGTGCCCTGTAACATAACAACTGCCTTCTTAATACTGATTACCATGCCGAACTTGATACATGCATCAGAGAATTTATTTATCATAATCTGCAATTCATCAGGTGAATTAAAGATGAATGCAGCGTCATCTGTGAAGAGCAGATCCCGAATAGTGAGCTGGGTGACATGCCTTTTGCTCTGAAATCGCCTGATGTTAAACAAGC
Organism: Emydura macquarii macquarii; assembly: GCF_026122565.2. Classification (NCBI taxonomy): domain Eukaryota; kingdom Metazoa; phylum Chordata; order Testudines; family Chelidae; genus Emydura; species Emydura macquarii. The sequence continues at coordinate 577,476 of NW_027131391.1, forward strand.
TGTTATCTGTCCTCAATTCAGTTAGTACGCCAGATTGATTGATTGTTTCTGAAAGTGTATTTAAGAAGAATAGAGAAGAAGATGCCAAAGCCAGTAGGCACTAAGACGCAGCCTTGCCTCATGCCAGTATGAATGCTAAACTCATATGATGTTTCATTTTCATACTGGATAGTTGCCTTCATTCCCTCATGGAACGCCTTAAATAGAGAGAGCACTTTTTGTGGATAGCCAATTTTCAACAGGATTTTGTATACGCCATTCCTGCTAACCATGTCGAAGGCCATACTAAATAGAGAGGTGCCTGTTGTTCACGACTTTTTTCTTTCAACAAGCACATTGTGAGGGACATGTCAGTCATGAAGCATCCAGCTCTGAACCCGCAATGGCTCTTAGGGTAAACTCTCTCAGCAAGGACTTGGAGTCATTTCAGCAGGACACTTGCAAGCATTTGCCGACCATGCTGAGCAGAGATATCCCTTGGTAGTTTTTGCAGTCTGCTCTGTCCCCCTTATTTTTGTATAAAGTAATTCTGTTTGCATCTTTCAGATCCTGGGATATGTGGCTTTCTTTCCAGCAGGCACAGAGAATTGCATGGATGTCGCTCACAAGCTTTCTCTCTCTTATCTTTAAGAGCTTCAGAGGTATCTGATCATTGGCTGTTGCTTTCCCAGGTGCAATCTCTTTGATAGCTTTCTCTACATCTTTGAGGATTGGTATTTGGTCCAGCTCCTTCATTACTGGAAAGCTAAGGCAGTATCATAGATAATGGCATCCTTTGAGTTGAGTTCTTTGTAATGCTTAGTCCATTGGTCAAGTTGTTCTTGCCTGTCAGTCAGGATGGTACCATCTTTTGCTTTCAGGTTTGCCATCTTTTTACAAATTGGATCAAGTGCCTCTTTGATTCCATCATAGGTACCACGTAGGTCCCCTCTTTCAAAGGAGCTCTGAATCTTCTTGCACAGGTCTTGCCAGTACTTCTGGGGATATTCTCTAGTGACTTTCTGGACCGTATCCTTAACCTCTTTTAACTTAAGAGTTCTAGACTTAGCTGGTTGTTGAAGTAAAGTTAGGGGAGCTTGCTTTTTCTTTTCTATGGGTGGGAGCAGCAGATGTTCAGACACTGAGAACCAGTCAGGTTGTTTTTTCCTTGTTGCTCCAAAGACATCCTTGGCACAGAAGCCAGTGTCTTACTCTTAAAATTGTCCCATGAAGTGTCAGAATCAGGGGAATCAAGTTGATCGTTTTCAGAAACACGCTCAAATGCATGTTGAAATTTTGCACAAGTGTCAGAGTCCTTCATGTTAGTAATGTTGAGGCGAAGTTTGCCTTTTGGCTTTGCATGATGGATCTTTTTAAGATATAAATGGAGCTTGGCGCTGACAAGAGCATGGTCAGTGTCGCAATCAGCACTATGCGTTGCTCGAGCATGCAGTACATCGCAAATGTTTCTACGACGGATCAGGATGAGATCAAGCTGATGCCAATGTCCAGGGTGGGGATGCCTCCATATGACCTTGCTGCTGCCAGCAAAATAGGTATTCGAGATATCAGCTCACAAGAGGCGCAAAGCTCAAGGACACTCTGGTCATTTTCATTAAGGCTACCTGCAGGCCAATTACATGTTCTCAGTGCTCCCAGTCCTTACCCACATGGACATTGAAATCACTCAGAACAACAAGTCTGTTCCATACAGGACGTTCTTGATGATTTGTTCCATGTGAGATTAGAACTCACTTTTATGCTGTTTAGAGTAATCAACTGTCTGTCTCTAGATGGACAGAAAAGTCAGGGTTCCTGAGTTCATATCACATCCAGCCGCATGATCCTCTCATTAATAAATAACAGGAGTACATGCACTAAGGACAGACTTCTTGACAGAAAATCTGATACCATATATCCTTTGTTCATTTTCAGGTTTCCCAGACCAGCAGAAGTGGTAGTTTACTTCATCTAGTGATCCAGTTTCTGAAAGTCTTGTCTCACCAAGGGCTGCAATATTGGCTCACAGTTCATGTAGTTCTCTTAATTATGGCTGTTTTCTGAAGTTCATGGTCTTCCAGTTCAAATCCGATTAACATAGTATGAATATTCCAAGAAGCAATGATTAATTTAAAGTCAGGAAAGAAAAAGTTGGAAGGGAGCTTTTTTAGTCCACATTTTCTAGAGCCTTCCCCAAATTGGGGCCGGCAGGCAGGCAGGCCACCCCTAAATAGGGCTGCTTGAACATCTGAGCTACCAATGCCTGGGTCCTTCCCACGAGGATGAGCGACCATTGAGCACAAAACTTGGACATGTATGCCTAGGCAAAAGAAAGAAGGAAGGGGTTGCCATAGGTCCTCCACCTTCTCTCTTGGCAGGGACTATAGACTGCTAATGGCAAGATGAAGGTCAAGACAATTGGTATAGGCCTGCTGCAGCTTCTAGCCAGAAAACCACTCCAAGCTGAAGGAAGCACCTGCGTTATCGTGTCCGCAACTGCACCTTTTTTGAATGGATGAGGTCCAAATAATTTGGGTAGCGTTGGCCAACAAGATTCTGGCTCATCTGCTTTTCTGTGGACATTTTCTTCATCCAGGGGGTTCCACTACCCCACTCTTGGGCACTTCTCAAGGAGAGACAGGTTTATTGACTGGCGCCTTTCGCTTGCCATTGCATCACTTGCTGCACCATCTATACATCTGGTGGTGAATCCCAAAGGGACCGGCTGGACAAAGAATTAGATGTGATAATTGACACTGAATGGCTGCAGTCACTCACAATGAGATGTAAGGATGGGGGAGGACCTTCATTTCCCACACAGACAGTGGGAGAGAAGAAAAGGAGGACCCACCAAACAAGATGCTAAAAGAATAGACAGAGGGGTAGAAGACTAGGATATTACAGTATTGCAGCAGCCCTGGACTGATGAGCTATGGAAGAGGTGACTGACATTGTTAAAGCCAGAAGAACGAGGAGGGAGTATAGATTCTGAAATGTGGTGATTCTCATCTCCTTGGTGAGAGTAGTTCATATAGAGTGAAAGGAGAAGAAACCAGATTGGAGGGCATCAAGGATGCATTTGGAAGAAATAAGGCAATGGTTTTAATTGAGTCTTTCAATAAGTTTAGAGGTGAAGAAAGATGGACCAGCAGCACTTAGAGGGTTAGGCTGAGTCAAGGGATATTTTGGGAGGGATGAGGGACAGATAACAGTTAAGTATTAGTGTGGGCATAGCTGCAGGGGTGAATGCTTACTCATTTGCTATAGGACAGCAGACCTCTTGGAGCTGGCCCTGATTAATATCTTGGTCCAGTATCCTCTGCCAAGCAGAAATATTCTCCCTAATGTTAAAGCAAGCAGGTCCACAGCTAGTGCGTATTGCACATACTTTCTCTGACCACCTTAAAACAAATGTTGCAAAAAAACATGCGGCAGGAAATCTAAGGTATGTGGTTTCCAGAGGCTGATCTGCTCCCATGTCGAGAGGAAGTATGTGAAAAGTAGGGGAGGGGGAGTACAGTAGAGGAAAGAGACGGGCTGTTAACACCGTGGATACGAGGCTGTGTTTGTCAGTGCAGTTTCTTTCTTTGTTTTGTTGTCTTGGACCACCCCAGACACTCCGAGTCCCAGTTGTACGCTCTGCTTCTGCAGTCAGGTGGGTTGGATTTGTTCAGTGCATTTTGTGGGGGTGGATAAGTGGGTGGATTTCAAGTCCCACGTGATAGGCCGCCTGCTTCAACCTCAGGGCGGCCTTAAAAAAAATCAGAGAGAGAGAAACACAGCCTTGTGGCTCTCTGCCTCTCACTTACACACTAACCGAGCGGGAGGAGTCCAGGGTCGGGGGGGAAGAGAGCGAGCGCAGGGGTGCGTGGGTGTGCAATGGAAGGCTCTGAAAGAGAAAGCGGAGTGTCTGTCAGAGGCATGCTGTCTCTCCTAGCCTCTGGGGCCGCTGCCGCTTCTCAGCCACATCTCCACTCCCTTCAAACCCAGCGCCTGGCAAGCCCCCTCTGCGGGCCTGGGGGATTGTAATGAACTTTTTAATTGCAGCATGGCTGCCGGCACATGCGGGTGAAGTAAAGCCCAGCTCTGGAGGTGCCCTTTCCCTTTGTAATGGTGAGTTACCTGCCCGGACGGCAGAGCAGGGCTTTTGCTGGGCCGTACTCCTGCTGGAGTGCCTTTATTTTGAAGGCTATAAATAGCGCTCATGACGGGGAGGGGCAATGGAGCGAATCCTTTGTATGACAGCGGTTCATTAGGCCAGAAGAGCCAGCGCTGGGGCTTTTCCTTTCCCCGATCGTTGTGTTCCTTCGCCTGAACTTGCTGTGAAGTGTTATGAAGGTGACAACGGAGAGTCTGTAGCTAAACTTACCCACGAGGGGGAGGGGAAGAGAGGCTGAGCGCCAGCCAGAGTCATTGTATCGAGGTGGTGTTTATGTGCCGCTGCCTGCGAGTATGTTTAAGGCAGAAGGGGGAAACCTCCTGTTCAGCAACCAGAGAATATGTTTGTGCTTCTGGTCTTAGTCTGAATGTTTTGCTATTTACGTGCGCCTGTGTTAAGAGACAGAGGGAGACGGGAAACCTGCAGTTAAGAACAGGGAGAGACATTTGGAATATTTGTTTGGTAAGAAAATGATATGAAAAGAGAAATTTAGTACCTGATGTGCCTTCTCATGGGGGGGCCTGTATCCTGCACTAAGGGAGGGAGAGACTTGATGCTCTGCTAAAGTCTTTTCCATCTCTTTATGACCTTCCAATGTAAACAATTACTGGCTTCTTTACATTTCAGATTTCTTACCCCCCTTCTTTGTTCAAGTTGCCTCTGGTTGTTAATACCCTGTTTTAGCTATTCATTACCTGTAGATATGGCAGGGAATCCCTTCTCTTAAAAAGCTGAGGGAGAGGATGGGGGAAGGGAGATCTGTGTGTGCCCTGAAGATTTCTCCACAGTGCTATGTGCAGTCAGTCAGCTGCATAAAGAGGCAGGGCGTGCTCTGATGACATTTGTTGTGGTGGCTGGAAAGCACAACATTTTATTAGTTCAGTTTATGTTCTATTAAAGGTTTTAGCAGAGTCTTGCTTGCTACACAGAGAAATCTGCAAAAGGATGGGAGGGGGGAAATCAAGAATTAAGTATGGGTGAAGGAGTGGTTTGTTTGTTTTTGTTTTTTTCTGAGTAGGATGAATTATTTAGCACCATCATTTTCAATTCAGACCTAGAGCTTAGAATGGGAGGTTTTCATGTCTGGAAGAAGAGGAGACGCAGTATGCCCTGTAAAAGAACATCTGATACAGAGCAACCCAGCTGTGATCTCTAATGTGCAGTCTGCTGTTTTGACTGTGACAGTCATGCTCACACTGGAGATTCCCCCTTTTTAACAGTGACCTAACAGAACAGACTGTCATTTGGCATCCGTTTTGCACGAAGTACTGTACAGTAGCCAGTCACAGTTTTAGTCAACTGAAGGGAAGGAGGATAAGAGGATTCCAGTTTAACTAGCAATTAGGTAAAATCAGTCAGCTTTGTCTGGTTATAGGTTTACAATTTTTGAGCTTTCTATTGTATGTCTTAATTGCAATACATTCTAATATTTAAATGAAGCAAGTGACACCTGCTATTTGTAGCATTGGTTTCATCATCTTCATATTGCTAATTTTTGATACATTGTGGGTGTGTTTGCTTATTGGTACTGTAAGGTATGTATTTGTCTGATGTGGATATTTCACTTAAAGCAGATCCCTAAATTAGAGCATCTGCTTTCCAGCCTCTTTATCACCTTGGAGTCTCGAATATGTGGCTTTTTTACTGGGGACACATTGAAGTTGACATCCTAAACTGTTCTAGTTAATCTCAACAGGATGTTCCAATTGGGAATGACTAGTTTGGTGCTTAAACTGACTGTCCTGCCTCTTTTTTTACCTTTTTCAAAGAATGTAAAATACTGTGAGGGTTGAGTGCTCCTCCACCCACACACACATTTATAAGTATTCTGTCAGTTGACATGCATACAGTTCCCATCTGACTGTATCCCAGAAATCAAACAGTAGCAGACTGTATGCTCTCTCCTGCTGAGCCAACTGAGTCACTGTCATGCCTTGTGCCAGATGAAGCCATTGTAAAATCACTTGCTGGTTGAATTTTGAAAATCCCTTGTGTATACTGTGCATTGCATTATTATAAATAGGGTAATTCAAGCATAACTACTTTGCAGCACCTTTTTCCCCAGTATTACCGAACAGTGGTCAACTTTAGCTAGATTACTAGGCAGTCCTCCTTGTTTACATGAGTTGGGAATTCCCACCAAATCCCCTAATTGGATAAAAAGCCTTTTGTTAACTCCAAATTATGGGGAAAGCCCTGGAAAAGCAAATAAATGGGAACAGGGAATGATGATTTTTTAAAAAATTTATTTTAGTAGGTCTGAAGCTGAAAAATGGAGGGACTGGCTCAGATTCTCTTGTTGCAGAGAACTTGGTCAAGGTTTCTGTTTAGAGCCTTGATTCCCTTGACAGACAAGGGAAATACTCTGTAGACATTTTAGTAGTGAGTGGAGAAGGAAATGAAAGAAAAGGTTTAATAGCCCTCTACCCCTTTTGAAGAGTGCATTTGGTGAGGCTGGAATGTACAAACTTCTGTAAAGATTTTTAGCTGTTGGAGGGGATTAGGTCTTTGTGCAGACTTAACTCCTCTTTAACAGTGGTTACCCCTATGTGTGTCTTTCTTACTCCTAATCACCAATGTGTAGGTATTTGTTTCTCATTATCTATCTTACATAAGCCTCTTCCTCCTCGTCTGCCTGTTAACAATTATAATCCAGGATGCACAACATCACCATTCTTCTAATAGATTGTGAAGCCTAAGACAGAACGCTGACCTTCAAATATGAACAAACTCATCTGTGAACAAACATGCATCTTTAATAATTGGGCACTAAAGAAGAGAAATAGAAAGCTCTAGCCACAGACGCCTGATGAGGATTCTGACTCAAGATTAAAAGGCTTTTCCTCTAACCTCTGCCTTCATTTTCCCTTCTGTTGAAACACAGGAGTAGGAGGAAGTTTATTTATAATTTATTATCAATCCTATTGCCAAATAATTCTGTGCAGAATACACTGATGAGAAGGATTCATATTCCACTATACCCCCTGTGTGCCTGTGTTTACCCTATACGCTGACCATGGGCCATGTCCTCTCATTCCCTTCTAGAAACCCTATGTCAAATATCAGTGGCTGGACGGCCAGGTTGTGATTTTATACATATTGCTTGTTATTAATAACACATGATAGTTTTGTGGCCCTGGTGAATAATACAATGCACTTGTTTTTGTTAAATATTTTTAAACTCCAAAAAGAAAGAGAAATAAAAATAACCCTGATGCCAGTTGGTCCCCCAAAATCAATACTCTGTGTTTGTTTGTAAATCATATAATAATTTCTTCCGTGAAATCTATTTGACATACTCCATGATTCCAACCTGCTACCAAATTTAACAGTGAACTGCAAAAATAGCTCCTGTCTTATGGTTTTGGAGGCTGAGGTGTTCACATGCTACTGTATGGGTGACTTCCTTAGTAAGTGCTCTAATAGGAACCTGCTGAAATGATTGTTTGGGACCTGTCAGTGTGACAGCTGTTTACCAGGGTCAGAGCTGGTTGCAACATGGCTGTCTCCTGACCCACTTACCATAATGTTAAAAGTTGTAGTGTAAACAAAATCTAGCAGTGTCCACACAGCACCAGCTCGGAGCATTGTCAAGAGGCAGGGAGGAACTATTTTTTCATGCCCATTCTCTCCATCAGGAGAAGGTACATGCCAACAGGGATTGGAGTGAGAGATGAGGAAAGAGCCCCGAAGAGATGCTGTTTAGTTTTCTAAAATGAAAGGGCAGCAGCTCTCAAAGAGCACTGCAAACCCTTGGAAATAAAAGCAGCCCATATATGGCATAACGGTATATCTTAGCCAAAGGGTTAAACTTAAATTATAGGGAGAGGTGTTTTTAGGCAGATAAAATGTTATTTGTAAAGTTGGAATTAAGCCAGAACAGCAACACCTTGTAGTTTGTAACCATTTCTAAGTGTTGATAATTTGATTGAGTTTAGTTGTAAGGTGCTCTGTGGCACTGTTGTGGAGGATGTTGTCTAAATATTTTTCTTTCATGAAAAGTAGCATAGAAACTAAGTGCAAGTGGTCAAGACTCTGTTTGGTGTTTTATCCAAGGGATGAGACCTCCTGCAGCGCAGTCTCCTAATGCGATGCTGTGGCATTGTTTCAATACTGATTCAAGGGGGAAAGCATCAGCTACTGAATGATTATCACTTTCTACAGCACATGAACTTTCCTCTGAGATCTCCCATATGAGTACTGAACTGCAACCCTATTTGGCTTGTGATATCTGATGGGATTAGAGCCCAATTTGGTGATATGGTTATACAAGCATACAAAAGATATGAAAAGTTCTTCTCTGAGCTGTAATAATTAATACTGTAACATCACCTTGAAATGCTTGCTTTGTTTTTTCAGACCCTCATATCTCATGCCTCTTTACCTTTGTGGCTTAAAGTGCTCACTGTTATGCAGAGGATGTTCTATAAATTGAGGAGGTTCAAAGCAGGCAGGGCCATACAGGATCCAGTACAGGGATTCAGGATATTGGCAGATGGGGAAAAGTATTCATCTTAGAACATTTTGTTTGATCAGAGGGGAGGGGTGTGAAAATGGTGCGCCAAAAACCCTACCTGGAATGCTTCTGTAAAAGATGACTCTTCTAGGCATTCTGGCAGTCCAGGAATTTCTTAGAGAAAATTTTACCAGTGAAATGATTGTCTGTTTCAGCCTGTGTACTATACTGAGTAGCTCAAATGGCATATGAAGAACCCAGATATTCAAAGTAATAAAATATATTTTTGACAGTTTCTTCAAATCGCATGTGAAGGAACACTTTCTAGTCCTCTAGATTGAACATTATACAGTTATAGGAAGTAGTACTCCCTAGTAGTGTGACACTTTTATTGTAGTGTTGTGATGAACAGTTATGGGTTACTCAGAAGTCCAAATTAAAAATTGTCTTTAGCTCTGACTGTTCTTAATGCTGATTAGTTCAGGCTCTTCTTTTACCAGTTGTCTAAGAGTACCAAGACTGGATGATGTCAGTGAATCAGTGAAGTTTGTCTAGATGTGATTGTGATAGACACTTATATAAAGCTAAGTTTATAATAAATAAATAAACAATTATATATATCAATAAACAATATATTAATCCATTACTATATTGTTAATACATATATTAATATTAATTATTAATTATAATAAATTATAGTGATATAATTTATTGATACATTAATACATTGATAAAGTTTTTCTGTTGTTAATTGCTTTGATCAAATCCACATGAAAATTAGCTGATGTTTTATGCAAAAAAACCAATTATTTCCTTTTTTGCCTAAAATGGCTACTTATCTTGGCCCAGTTGGACATTCCATAGATTGTATCAGTCTCCACATTCTTCTGAACACATCTGGGAGTGAGACTAAGTGTACCTTTTGAGATCTATTACTAGTCTTTATCTCTTCTACATTGTACTACTAGACAATAACGATTTTTCGTTTCTAGCTTGTTTTCTTATTTTTCAAACGTTGGAACCCTTCTGTTGTCCTTGTATTTCTTTACAGGCAACTGTCTCTTCCAAATAATGCTGGAAACAAAGTGACCCCAACATTCAAAATCTGGAAAGTTCTTGCTATTATCTTAGGGCGATTGTCCTCAGCAGGCAAAGCTAATAATGCTGTATTGTGTGGTGATTTTGATATATAGATTAAAGTTCCTTAGGAACTAGGCTGAGGTAAAAAAAATATATATTTCACTTGAGACTTAATTTACATTTCAGTCCTTATCCCAAGCAAAAGTCCAGTTCATTAATCCACTAATTGTTGGTTACATTGCAACCTATGGGGAGGAGGGGATACCAGACTAGGTAATGAGAAAACAGAGCAGAGGAGTGGGGAAAGCTGCATGATCCTGAATGTGTGTCCCCCTTCCTCCACTGCATGTTTCTTTGGAAGCTTTTTTCCATGTCCCTCTGGTGGTTTTTAAGGTAGACAGGTATGGGAGTGGATGATTTCAAGCCTGGCAGCCCAAGCTTCTCTTCATGGCTCCTTTGGTGACCAGTTCAGCCACAAGAATGTGACCCCCCACTATGCCACCAATTGAGTCCCCACTTCCACCGTCAAGAGCACTGTAGCCTTCTGTAGACAGGGAGGAATGAGGTGGGAATTCCACCAGATGAGCTTTGTTCATTCCTGCTTCACTTTCTCCAGTATTGTGATGTCAGATTAATCCGGCATCTACATCTTGATGTCTTCATCCAGAGTTTGAGGCCTGCTAACTTGCATAGATTTACTGTTTGTTACATGAACTCCAAAGAGTTGTTCTCCAAAACATTTTTTTCTCATGATTTTCTCAGATTGCTGGTTCATCGCTGTAAGTGTAGCATTATCATACAGATCCATCTTCTTTGAACTGCCTTCACTTCTTCCCAAGAACAAGATCAGAGGCAGATACAAGAGTACAACTGGAAACTGTTGGTTGGCACAATCTTTGTGGTTTTCAGGTTGCTGTATTTTGTTGGGGTGGTTTTAATTTTTTGTTTGTTTGTTTGTTGAGGAGTGCTTACAAGGATGTCTGCCTTCAAGGTAGAAAAGGGTTGTGGGACCCTCCTCACATGTAAGATGAAGTAATTAGACTAGACATCCATGCTGTAGGCAGAAAAGAAATTCATAGATTAGAAAGCCAGAAAAGACCACTATGATTATTTAGTCTGAACTCATGTATAACCCAGGCCATAGGACTTCTCTGAATTAATTCTTATTTACATGAGTGCATATGATTTAGAAAAGCATCCAATTTTGATTTAAAGCTGCCAGAGAATCCACCACAACTCTTAATGAGGTGTTCCAGTGAATAAACTCACTGTTAACAATTTATGCCTTATTTTGAATCTGAATATATTTAGCTTCAGCTTCCAGCCATTGGATCTTGTTATACTTTTGTCTGCAAGATTGAAGAGCCCATTATCAAACTTGTCTCTCATGTAGGAACTTACAAACAGTAATCAAGTCATCCCCTTAACTTTCTCTTTGTTAGAGCATATTGAGTCTGTTTAACTATCACTATAAGGCATGTACTCCGATCTTTAAATCACAAGTATGGCATACATTTTTGTTCCTAGATGTATGACCCTACATATGACTGTATTAAAATGCAGGTTGTTTGCTTGCGCCCAGCATACCAGCCTATCCAGAACACTTTGTATGAACGAACTATCATCTTCAGTATTCACCACTCCTCCAATCTTTGTGTCATCAACAAACTTTATCAGTGATGTTTTTGTTTTTCTTCTAGATAATTGATAAAATGTTAAATAGTGTAGGGCCAAGAACTGATCCTTTTGGGGCTCTACTAGAAAAACCTCTGCTCCATGATGATTCCCCATTTACAATTACATTTTGAGACCTGCCAATTAACCAGTTTTTAATCCATTTAATGTGTGCCATTTTAACATTATAGCATTCTAATTTTTTTATCAAAATGTCATGTAGTACAAAGTCAAGTGCCTTGCAGAAGTCTAAGAATATTATATCACAATTATAAGCTTCATCAACAAAATTTGTAATATACAAAAAGTTAAAGTTAATTTGCCAGGATCTAGTTTTCATAAATCCATGTTTATTGGCATTGATTATATTACTCTTTAATTCTTTATTATGTCCCAAAGCAGCTGTTCCATTATTTTATCCAGGAACAATGTCAGACTGACAGGTCTATAATTACTTGGATTGTCCCAATTATCCTTTTTAAAATATTGGAACACGTTAGCTATTTTCTGGATCTTCCCCAGTGTTCCAAGAGTTATTGAAAATCAACATCAATAGTCCAACGAACTTCTTGGTCAGCCCTTTTAAAACTCTTGGATGCAAGTTGGACCCACCGATTTAAAAAATATCCAACTTTAGTAGCTGCTGTCTAACATCCTCCTCAGTTACTATTGTAATGGAAAGTGTTTCTCATCCTGTGATAAGATATGACTACATCATCTGACTTTTTGCCAAATACAGAACGGATATATTTATTGAATACTTCTGCCACCTTGACTGCCTGAAGTTGGTAGTAGATGACAAGGTATGGATCACTCAATAATTGCCCTGTTCTGTTCATTTCCACTGAAGCCTCTGGCACTGGTCACTGTCAGAAAACAAAACACTGGGCTAGATGGACCATTGGTCTGACCCACCATAGCCATTATGTTCTCATTCTTATGCATTAGTGACAATTCTACATTTCCACCTAATAATGGACCAGTACTATTGCTGGGATTCTTTCAGTTCCTAATATATTTGTTTAAAAAACTCCAGCTTGTCTTTAACTCTGCTGGCTATAGAGTTCTCCATATGCTTTATTGCTTTCCTTATTCATTTTCTACCATTCTCTAGGCACTGAATTATAGTTATTACTACCAATTTCCCCTTTCTTCCATTTGTTATATATGAGGGATGGGGGAGGGGAGTATTGTTGTTTTTATAGCTGCCTTTACTTCTCTTCTAAGACAGGTTGCTTTTTTAACCAATGTGCTCTCTTTCTCAGCTGTGGGATTGTGGTTTTTGGGGCATGTAGTAAAATGTTCTTAAACAATTCCTAATTATCATTCACATTTTTCTGTTTAAATTCTTTCTTCCAATGGATTTGGCTCTGGTTGTTTTCAGATTGGTGAAGTTGGCCCTTTTTAAAAGCAGCTAGTGTATGTCACTGGTTTGGATTTTATTTTGTTTGCACATAACAAATGTGATCAAGTTATGATCACTTGTAACTAAGTGACCCACCATTATTCCTCAGGCAAAAGCTTCACATAGTGACCTAAACTTCAACAGATTTGGGCTGTGTTGACCATATACGCTGAAATTAATTTATCCTATTGGTTTATCAGTTAAAAACACCCTGTTTTATGAGTGATTTTCCATATGAATTCCAATTTTGGTGTGCAAATGCCCTATGTGCTCGAGATATTTTTGTCTGGCAGTGTTTCTTGGGCCATTTTGTGTGTTCTCGTGCTCCCCCACATGAGGACATAAAGGGCAGCGGGGTCGCAACCTAGACTTCTGGTGGCTTTTTTGATAAAGGATCATGAGGATATTACTTAAAGATTATCAGACTGGGTATCCAACTATATAAGAACATGTTAGAGCCATCTAGCCACATTAGAGCTCATTCTGTTAGAATTCAGGCAATTTTTGCTGCCTGTTTGAAAAATGTCCCTGTGATTAATTCAGAGCTGCTCTGTAAGAAGTTAATTATACTATATGTTGACCTACTTATTGAGATGTTTACTGTATGAATATAATAGGTTAGTTTAATAAGGGGATGGAAGAAGCAGGAAAGAAAAAATGGCTTAAGAATAGCCATTTCACCACAAACACTTGAAGGCTGTGGAAAGACAATGCCAGGGTAAGACAAGACCGAGGATTACAAGAGCTCAAAAGAACTGTAGCAGAATTTAGAAAGATTCACTCATTCAATAGAGGGAGTTGGATGTTTGGGAGAACCAGGTGAGACACAGAACCATCTGAGGTGTCAGAAGAAGTTAGACTTGCCCTAGGTCACCATCAAGGAATGGTAAGGCTTTAGGGAAAACAGATGTGTGTAGAGTGCTTGTTTTGAAATCCTTTTTTTCTACATGCCTTTTCCCCATGATTTAAAATAAACAATATTGTTTATGTTAAGAAAGCTGTTTTGTCACTGTATACTACTGGTCAGACTCCTAAATGGAAGGATAACAGGTGTCTGAACTCATTTGGACTTTCAGGGTGAGAGTGTCGGGTAGTGTAGCCCAGGGCCCAGTCTAAGAATGTGAGAATTGTGGAAATCCATCCTGGGATAGATAAAGGCACAAGACTTGACACCTGAAAGGTTGTATTCAGAAATCCCAAAAAGGGGGCAGAGGTACATCTAGCCCTGTAACCATGACAGATTCTAGTTTTGAAATTTGTGGGGCAGCTATAAGGAGCTCAGTCACATTTACAGGACACTATTATTTGATAGAGGTTACCAGATCAGGTTCTATTTTGGTAGTGACTGTCCTGCAGTCATTGTTTAAGAAGAACTTCTAGTACCCATCTCTGTGCAAACAGACAAACTGCTTATTAGTCACAAAGGATAGAATCTATGTGGACAATCACTTGACAAAAATTTTACTTACCTGACCGTAACTGGTTTTTTGAGATGGGTTATCCATATGGATTCTGCGACCTATCCTCCTCTTCCATGATTTTGTATTGGTCAAGGGATAGTTGGGCCCATTCCGCCCTGTATGCCCTTCGGGAGGGGGGGCCTGAGAAACTCTGGGGTGCACATGCAGCCCCAGTAGACATTGCCAATCAACAAATCTATAAGAATCACAGTTACTGTTGTCACAGTGCCTGGAGTGGTTTGAGACTGAGTGTGCCAGACTCAGGACAGACTGTCAAAAAGCAGGGCAGAGACCCCAAACTGGTTGTATATTCTATAATTAGATTTCACCAACCCAATAACAAGTGTGAACTCCTAAAGCACTATAGCAGTCTTAACAAGGAGTCACAGTCAGTCCCCTTGGGAACTCCAGTCTATCTTGCTACCTAGGCAAGCTGGACTTAGTGATAGATGGTCACTTTACACCAAAAATCACAATAATATTCAGGTTACTCCCAGTCCCAAAGGACCAGTCAATTACCCAAGGTCAATTTGCACCTTAGATCTCACACCAAAAATACTTGTAGCCAATCCTATAATAAATTGTCTAAAGATTTATTAACAGAGAAAAGAAATTAGTTATTACAAGGTTAAAGCAGGCAAGCATTAATGCACAAACAAGTTACAGTCTGTGTTTCCAAAAGGTGATACAGTTGTAAGTAGTCTGTCAGCTCTGAATGTCTTTTAGGTTTAACCCAGGTTGACCATGGGGACGTTCGCTTCTGTTTTGTAGCTCTGGCCCTGTGAGAGTCCAAACAGCAAAAGAGATGAAAAATGTTCTTGTCAGCTAGTTTTATTTCCTTCTTCCAGAGTTTAAGCTGATGGGATGAGCCCTTTTGCATGTAACCTCTTCATGGGCGTAAAGGGCAATTAACAAAGTCTTTGTATTGTGCTCTCCCACAATGGCCCATTTAGTTTTGATAGGCTGCCTTGATGGGCAGGAGACGATCCCTCCTGACTGGGTTTACAGTTTCAGATAAAAGATTTTTTTACAGTTACAAAGCAGAAACTTAAATATTACCTTGTAGGATGTGATAAAAGAAATAAATGAGATTAACGCATGCAGCAATTTACAAGCATTTCATAAAGTGTAAATACATTAAGTCCTATACCCTTCTTAATTATCCTAACACACAAGTGAAACAGACTGGTTTCCAGCAATGAATATGTCGGTGCTTGGCTGAGGCCTAAAGCATTGGCAGGAGCTAGCACCTGGTCTGTCAGCATCACAACTGTAAGGTAAAAGTAACCTTTCTTTTTGAGATGTTCAAATCTAGGGACAAGGATTGGGTGCACATCAGCTGATATTGGCTGTCTTAGCCTCTCTTTGTGAAATGGTCTGTTGTAGCTAGAACCCAGACAATAAAATGATCACTGTGAATACCTTTAATTGCACTGAGAAGCAAATAGGAAGTTTTTGCAGTACCAGTATAATATGATCCCTGTGGCTAACCCTGCAAAGCAGGCAAGCTTTCACATTCTCTGCCACCTCCACATTGAGCGATTTTCAAAGGCAACCCAGTGTAGAGCAAACCACAGCAATCCAATTTGATGATGACAGGTGTGGGTGAGTGCGGAGAATGTCCATATGAGAGAAAGACATTAGAGAGACAAATTGGGTAAGGTAGCATCTTTTATTGGACCAAATTCTGTTGGTGAAAGAGAGAAGCTTTCAAGGAGCTCTTCTTTAAGTCTGGGGAAGATGCTCGGTGTACCTTAAAGAGTCGGTGTACCTTTCTCAGACCTGAAGAAGAGCTCTGTATAAGCTTGAAAGCTTGTCTCTTTCACCAACATAAGTTGGTCCAATAAAAAATGTTACCAGAGCCATCTTGTCTCTCTAATAATCTGAGAGCAACACTGCTACAACACTGCAAACAAGATTGATGTTAAGAATTTTCAAGTCAAATGCAGATGGAAAATAGAAATTTCTAACCACCAAAACCACCTGGGTTGCTGAGAGCAATCAGGAATCCAGAATAACTTCTAAATTAGTGGTTCTCAATCTGTGGTCCACGGATTCTTGAGAGGTCTACAGACTATTTCTAAGATTTCCAAAGGGGTCTGCACCTCCATTTGAATTTTTTTAGGGGTTCGCAAATGAAAAAAGAACCACTGCTCTAAATTATGAAACGCTCTCATAAAGCAAGGCTGACTCATTCAGGGGGGAGACACTATTCCTGCCAAACTCAATGGATGTTCTCTTCCCCAAGAAAGGATTGAGTCTCAGCTACCTTGCTTTCATCCAAGCTCCTTTCTCAGCCAGATACTAGGAAAGCAAAGATGGTTGCAGTGTCTGTGCTCAGTGAAAATGAGCCAGAACTTCCGAAAGAATAGTCAGGGAAATTCTGCAAAAGAAGTGATTATTCCCGCGGTCTCCTTTGTTATTTGTCACATCTTCCTAACAACCTAAAAAACAAAAGATACACAAACTTAAACTCATAGTCAACTCCACAGCTAAATTAGATCTTCATCTCCAATCCTACAGCCCTCTCTCCTCCACAGAGTTGCATGTGTTAAATGGTACTGGAATAACTTTTATAGTGGGCGTGCAGAAGGCAGAAACCCTGTATTTGTGTCGTTGTTACTACTTCAAGTCGAGGGTGTGGCAGCACCCCCCGTGTCTCTAGCTCCAGCACCTATGATGTTAGAATTGTTTTGGAGGGAGCAAAGACTAGCTACATAGGAACAGTTACATTTGCTATGTTGTGATTGAAACCAGTTTTCCATAACTGAATTTGTATCATACCAGCTGTTTTCATCCTTCCTTCTCATGATGTCTCAGTGTCCATGTTGTGTTGCTTATATGAGGAGGACAGGCCTGTTGCATTGCTAGACTCATGCAGAATGAAGAGTACATGCTTTCCCCCATTCTGTGACTTGCAATTAAAGTCTTAAGGCCTAACCTACACTAAAAAAAGTTTGCTGGTATAGCTGTAAAGGTAAACACTCCTAGTGGAGATGTTGCTTGTATAATTGCCTCTATGGTAGGGCTTTTACTAGTATAGAAATTTAATTTAAAAAAATCATATACTGTCAAAAGTTTCTAATATAGACCTGGCCTAAAACACAACCTGGTAGAAGGAAGTAGCTCAGAGATAACTTCGTATCAAGAAGGCACAGACTGTAGAAAAGAATCAAATTGCACAAGACTATGTTGCTTAGGGGTCTCAATCCATAACTCATCCATTGTTTGAGGAGGTGTTTATCAGTTGCCCAAAAGAAAATATTTGTTGTACATACAAGAGAGAAAGTTGTACATTCCTATCCCATTATTTCATGTGTATATATCTTCTAATTTCCCACTCCCCCATCCTAAATAAGGACTACATTTGTCACTGACTCTCATGGAGGTGAAGGGGAATGGTGGAAGAAACCAACGGCTAGGCAGAGTAATGGCCCTTATACTCCTCTAAGCCCAGGGACTCCTCCCTCGGGCTGTCAGAGGTAAGCCATCCCACGCACATGCTGGCCTGTGGCACTAACCTGATGAACTAGTGGGCAGCAGTCTACAGCATCCAAAGGATGGTGTAGTATGCACCCTGCTCTTGTGCCTGAGGCACAATCTGTCCCAGAGAGCCTCCTGAGGCAGTGCATCTCTACCTCCTCATGTACTGGCCAAAGTCTTCTGTACATGTTCTCGCTCCAGGCAGATAGATCAGCAGTACTAGATATGTTTCTTCTTTGAGTAGTGTAACTGTGGGTGCTCTACTGTAGTTGTGCATGTGCCTCTGCACCTTTGATTGGAGATTTTTGGTAGCATTGCCCATTCTACTGTTGTGCATACCCTCCACATCCTAGTGCCCCATACCAAGGATATAGGGCTGCTCCTGCCAACTGCTCTCAATTCCTTCTCCCTTGGCTTTGGCCAGAGATGGAGTCTCGCATGTGCCTGGTTGCTGTGTACTTGTTTTCCCCCTTTACTAGCGTTTTAGCTTTACTGTTAGTGCTAGTAGTAGGTTTAATACTTTCTAGTTCTTTATGGTACTGAATGAGCCTGAGTCTTCACTCCTTATAACCTCTGGACACCTCTTGATACAGAGGTCAGCTGGGTCACCAACTGCTCAGGTGTCAGAGAGACCTACCTCTTCTCCATCTTCAGCTATCCAGGAGGAGGGGTTGTCACTCCAATACAGTTTGTGGAGGAGCAGTCTGACTCAAGCTTTAGCTTTCTGTCCAAGGAGTTCCAATTTATTCCAGGAGACGTCATTCCCTGTTGCAAATGCAACAGAGGCGCAGCACACCAGACCCCTGCTTTCCAACACTTGGGATGACCAGTGTTGGATTCATCCCTCCCCACCTCTCACCCTGGATTATGGTCTCCTTCATTGGCCCTAATGGGATCCTTGGGCAGTGTATTGCGAGCCATTATCAGGGACCTCATCTCAGTCTGAGGGAATATAGAAGACCTCATTCCCCAGTACCATCCATCCCATCTCCCCATTCTGAGCCTGAAGAGACATTTGAAGAGCAAGAGGCAAGGGTGGGCAAGGAGATTATGCTCCTTACAAACATCTCGTCGTCATCACTGGATGAGGCATTCATGCCACCACTGTCATCATTAGCTGATGACGTTAGACAATTCCAGGATCTGATGAAGCAGGTTGCTGACTCTCTGTATGCTCTCCTGAAAGAAGTCCAGGATTCCCATCACAGCCTGCTGGATATATTGCACACTTCTTCCTCAACACATGTGGTACTGCCAATTAATGAATCCCTCCTGGAGCCAGTCAAGTCTATGTGGCATATTTCAGCAAGGGCCTCCCTACATGCAAGGGGGCTGATTTAAAAAAATAACCTATGTCTTGGTCAGGGATTCAGGGTCTTTATTTTTTCATTCAGCATCAAACTCTCTGGTCGTGAACTCGGTCTATGAAAGGGCAGGCAGAATACCCAAAAAGCCACCCCTCATAATAAGAATCAGATGTGTCCGGACCTGTTTGGTCACAAGAGCTATTCATTAGCATCACTTCCGTTCAGAATAGCTATTAACCAGTGCTGATATCAAAATACCTAAACTACAAGATGTTTAGTGCTTTTATTAACCATTTACCACGGGAACACTGAGAACAGTTCAATGCCATAATAAAGAAGGGTCGACTTTTGGCAAAAACTTCACTGCAGGCTTCACTTAGTGCAGCAGACACTGCAACCAGGTCTACTTCAGCACAGTAGTAATGAGGTGAGCTTCTGGCTTCAGTTGTCTGGATTTCCATAGGCCGTGCAATCAACTGTGGAAGATTTACCTTTCAGTGGCCAGAAGATGTTTGCAGATTCCACAGTCAACTCGATTTATACCCTAAACCAGGGCTTCTCAAACTTATTTCATCACGCCCCCTTTCTTTGTGTCTGGAGTAGTTTATGCCCCCTCCCTTGCCACACAATTACATATACCGATAAAGAAAAACCAACATGCAACTCTCACTAAATATGAAAAGCAGCAAGGCATTGATTGAAACAAAGCCCATGATCCATTGTAATAAGAGCAAAAGCAAAACTACCCTGGTGGATCGATCCTTGCAATTAAATGTGCATGCCACGTCATAGCAAATGGATTAAAGTACAGATGGCAACGACTTTATATAATGCTATGCAAGCTTAACAGAAATCTGTCCAAATGCACAGTGCCATCTCGAGTCCAAATGCACAGCGCCAGCTGAGGACTGGATCTCTCTGGAGAGATCAGGTTGGCTAGTTATTCGTGGTGGTGGGTAAAATGTGCACAGTAAGTTTTTCTTTTTTTTTTTCCTAAAGCTTCTCATGCCCCCCTCAGAATACATTCCACCCCCCAGTTTGAGAACCTGTGCCCTAAAGAATTATAGGGCAACACTTAGGATATTAGAAATATAAATGCTTCAAATAAATGGAAATTTAGCAGGTTTCAATTGGCACAAAGATCCCACTTGGCTCAATTTTCCACCTTCGTAGCCTACCGGAACCACTGGCTAAGAGGTCAAGGTTGGCAAAGAAAAAGCCTGCAGCTATCTCAGCTGCTTCATCCCAGCCTGCAACATTGTCCAAATGCCACTTTTGATGGTTTGTCAAGAATCTGAACCACTCAATGACCAGGTTTTATCAGCTGCACAAGACATCCCCCATTCCTCAATTGGGACACTGCCTCTTTCTCTTTCATCAAGCATGAGAGACTATAACGTCAGACACATGGGTATTGAAGGCTGTCACCTCTGGTTATACTATCCAATTTACCTCCATCCTACCCTTCCAATCCCCTTCCCTATCACTCTTCAGGGACCCCTCCCACAAGCAGTTGCTGACACAGGAGATCTCATTACTCCTAAGTCTAGGACCTATAGAGCTAGTCTCACTTCATCACAGGGGGAAAGGGTTCTATTAAAGATATTTTCTGATACCCAAGAAAAATGGAGGTTGGAGGCCAGTATTAGATCTCAGACAATTGTATGAGCATGTCAGATATTTAAAATTCAGAATGGAGTCCCTAGCAGGTACAATTTCCTCACTACCCACCCTCCCCCACTCTGCTTTGAAGCCACCTCTGTGGGCTTTTTGCGGTAGAGCAGGAACTGAAGGCGGTTCACCTGTGCAGCCTTTGATAGCCTCAGTACAGGACATGAGGATGTGAGAACAGACAGTGTTACCAAAAATCTCCAACCAAAAGCACTGGGGTACATGCACACCTAAAGTGGAGCACTCACAGGGACACATCTTGTAGAATTCCAGTTACAGCACAAGGTGAGTTACTTTTCCTTTCCTTCTTTCCCTGGTATTTGTTCTGCAGCAGCCACTGAGCAGGATGGCTGCATTGTCCCCATCTCTTGTTGGTCTAGCGCATTCCCATGAAAAGAGTATATTTTAATATTTCTGCTGAAATCATTGTAAAATCAGACTAGATTTTGGAATATTTTGAGTAAAAACTCCTCCAGCCTCCTGCTTCTTTGAGCAAAAAAACCCGTAGATCTCAACTGGCAAATGGCCAAAGCCA
The DNA here is from genome assembly GCF_026122565.2 of Emydura macquarii macquarii. Taxonomy (NCBI): domain Eukaryota; kingdom Metazoa; phylum Chordata; order Testudines; family Chelidae; genus Emydura; species Emydura macquarii. The sequence goes on from NW_027131391.1 coordinate 598,685, forward strand.
ACATTCGCAAAGGCTGTCTGCAGACCTCAGTTTCTGTTTCACTAATTTTGCCTGAACCCTTAACTCATCATCATCTTAACAAGGCATTTCTGGTTTTAGATAATTGCTTATTCAGGAGGAAATGACTGTTCATCTTTTCTTACACTCATCCCCCACTACCTGATCTGTGTCTTTCTCTCTCACACACACACACAAAGCACTCTTTGATAAATACAGTTTGGGTGTGCTTTTCATGTGGTAAAAACCAATCTAACTCCATATAAACAGTAACTGTGTGTTTAGCTTTGTGAAATGATGTTCATTTTAGGAAGTGAAAATATTAAATTTAAAACTCAAGTTAAAAAATTGCTAGTTTTTTGGAACAGAGAAGCTCAAAGTGTAGAGTCTCTGTCATCTTCCTTTACTACTTCCTCCCCTCAGATACTTTGATCTGGGCACAGGCAGAACATTTTTATTCACACCACCATTTTGGTTCTGCAGCTCTTCTGCAGCATTAATGCTACTGAGCTATGCACAATCCTGACCTTCTACATGTAAGTCTTCCAAATGCTGTGTGTAGAAATACAAGCGTGGTAGTATTTACACATGGAGATACTGATGCATTGCTTGTGAGCTGAGGGAGGGTTTGGAATGGTAGTCTGCTTGCCCCTCGTCCTTGCATTGCCTTTTTAGAACTCAGAGGAGAATTAGCTATGTCCTCTCTATGTCCTCTCTCTCTATGTCCTCTCTTCCCATGCCACAGGCTGACCAAATGCCCTGTTCTGTATCATGGCACTTTTCATGTTCTGTCACTCTCCCATATCATATAGATAAATGGCAATTTGGAATAATGTTTCTAAAACAGGGTTTTTCAAACGGGGGGTCATGACCCCTCGGGGTCACGAGGTTATTATGGGGGGAGGTCACAAACTGTCAGCCCCCGCACATGCTCGTAAGGGTGGCATGGCATGGGGAGGTCATCAGTCTTGGGGGGGGGGGGGGGGGGGGGGGGGGGGTTGTCAAAGCCAGAAATATTTTCAAAGGGGGTCCCAGCAAAAAAAAATGTGAGAACCCCTGTTCTAAAACATTTTAGAAGGGTTGGCAAGCCTTCTCTGAATCATTACCCAGAGAAAACAGGAGAGTCCTTTAAAAAAAATAAATAAATAAACCCTGGGTGTTGGGGGGTAATTTATTTTTAATACACATACTACATTTGTTTAAGCTTTTTCTATGCCATTGCTACACCCACTTATGTTTCCATATTACAGAAAGTGGATCTGGTTTGCTAAATAGGTGAAAAGAAATGGGGTAAAGGAAGAGGAGGGAGAAATGGTAGATGTGCAAAATATGCAAGAGGAACAAGGAAAGATGACTATAAGCAAAGTTTGCAGCAGGAGACAGTGCAATTGCAAGAAAGGATTAGAGAGAAATGTTATTCATCAAGAAAGATTAGGTGGACCAGAGATTCTGAACTTGAGGACTCCACTCTCTAAGTCAGCAGGAATTCATCACTCTTGGAGCAAGCTCACTGATGTGTGCAAGACCAACACTATATAGAGCAATGCCTATTAACAAGGATTAAGGATACTTTTATTTAAGACCCTGTATTGTTAGCTGGAGGAAGTGGGTTGAGCTATAGAAGGCAAAATATGTCCCATCACTTAATCCACAGAGTTCAAGCCTGATTCCTTTACTCTTCAACCCCTGAATCCAAGGTCTTGTCCTGGTTTAGATCATGTGGAAAGTCTTACTGTAGAAAGATGCCATGGGGAACGCAAGAGGAGGTTATGGAAACTCCATGCTAGAAATAGATTTTTAAATGTAGCTTTAGGATATGAACTTCCACACATCTGACCAAGGCTTTTCATAATTGGACAGGGACATCTTGAGTGCAACCAGAGGCCACTCCTTTCAGTTAAGAAAGTTGAGTTTCTGACTTTAAGCTTCTGTGAAATGCAGAAAAACGTAGATCTGAGTTGCTGCAATGTTAGTGACTTCCTTCCATTTAGAGTTGGGTTGCTTTATTGTTACAGACTTTTGATTAGTCCAAGGACAGTATGCTTTCATTGACAAGGATACTGTGCAAGTTGACTAATATTAGTCTTTTCTTCTGCCCCAATGTTGTCTGTATGTTTTTATAGTTGTGGTGAGGTGAGTGAGGGGTTACCCCTGTTTCACTCACTCTCTGGGTCGTCACAGAATTTACACTTGTCTGGAGATTAATCCCAGACATCAAGAGTCCCAGAAAGGGAACACAGCCTTCTGGTTGAGGATAAGGCAAGTGCTTAGTGAAATAGTGGATGTAAACTAATAAAATGTAAAATATGAATAAGAAAGGGAAATGAATAGCAGAAAATATGTAGACCTGAAAAAGAACTCAGCCCTGGTCTACGGTGACCTGGCGATTCGGCGGCAGTCGACAGGAATTATGCAAGCTACGCAGACTGCTGTGCTTCCCTTCTGCGCGGTGTTTATTCAGTCAACTTCCTGATCGATTGAGCGGGTCTACGCTGATTGCTCAATCAATCCAGAAAGATCGATCTGGCATCGGCAACTTTGCCACCGTCAGCGTATACAAAGCCACAGTGTGAGCTTCTCTCTCTCAGCAACAGAAGTTGGTTCGATAAAAGATATTACCTCATCCACCTTGTCTCAGGAAATATGTATGCATTTTCCTTTGGATGCTTTTGTAATTTTTATTAGCTGACATGGCTTTGAGTTTAATCTTTCTCTTCTTTCCCTCTCCTTCTCAATTGTGCACTTTCTCAAAATACTGGAAGTAACTTCTGGATAGAGGATGTCAGTTAAGAAGGTCTGAGAGATGGAAATATGGATAACAAATTTCCTTGCTCACTCATAGAAATCTACAAGGCCACGGGTTGATGCTCAGAAGGATGATATTCAGAAGGAATATTGTCCCTTCCTAGAAAAGGACAGATGTATGAAGAAAGAGCATCCTTTCTACTTTTCTTATACTCTGTAATCTTACGCTGAAATGGAAGAAATTTTCAGTCTCTAATATTAGCACCAAACAGCTTGTCGTCATCTGTTTTCGCTGTTTCCATTTTAGGTGAGTTTGGTCTCCCAGGTTGATATGTTTAGTTAATAGTTTTATTGTGTCTTAGTTCATATCATAAATACCTTAAGAAAAACATCTCCCAGCACTGTGGTCAGAGAGCCTGTTTGAGTCAGGAGTCCAGTATGTTTCCTTCCTACCTGATATATATAATCTCCTCTCTGGGGCAGTGCAGGGGGAGGGTGGTGACCCTTTCCCCACCCTCTTTTGAAGTGATTTGCGCTCTTGAGAGGTTTGTGGAGGAAGCAGGAAACAACCCTAATGTAACTGGAAGGTCCTGACTCTGTTATAGTGTAATTGTTTCCAGGGATTGCTTTTCACAACTGGATTGGGGCATCTTGAGTGTGACCAGAGGCCACTCCTTTTGGTTAAGAATGATTGCCAAGAACAGAAATCCTATAACTAATCCAGTAATTTGCATATTGATAAGGTCGCCCTGTGCCCAGAATTCTCAAATACTTAATCTGTTAGAGTGCTTTTGTAGTGTCAATAGAAAGCCTTTTCCACAGAAGCCTCGTTTTGTTGAGAACTGTCAGTCCCACCGCCCTTTCCCTCCCAGACATTCCTAAACACCTAGGAATCCCTTCATTTAAAAAAAATGCTAAGGTAACCACTTCCTGTCTACCTGTTTTCAGAATGGCTGAGACAGGTACAGTGGATGCTTTCTAAATTATGTCTACAAGCCTTTGTGTACCCTGCATTAAGCTGGAACTGAATACTGCAGCGAAGTCCTCCCCTCCTGCTTCAGTGCTGGATTCTGCAGCAAATGGAAATTCTGCATCAGTTTGAAATAAATACAAAAATGAACAATGCAATCAATACAATTTTCTTTGTGCTATTTATTTTAGTTTAAAATTCAGTTTATTTTGTGTTGTCCTCAGATTTTTCACTTAGCTGCAAATTTTTATTAACAGTGCAAAACAGGATTCTAAAATTTGTTAGGAGGGAGCAGTGTTGATCTGGGAGGTGGAGTTTTGGGATCCTGGAGCCATTTGAAGCTTCTCACTCCTTCCCCTGGTTTCATGTAAACAGCTCTGTTGGCTGTAACAGAAGGGAGGAGAGCCTTAAAGGCTGAAAGAATGATGGCCAGCACACAAGCTGTGCAGCAGAGTGTGTTTTGAACATAAATTCCATTCAGTGACTGATCGGATGGGAGAACCTCTGCCAAGTGGTCTGGATGGTGATTATAAGTAATAGAAACACTGAAGAGGACTGTAAATGTTGTCTGCCTGTGCTGGGGCTAAAATGTCTGCACTGTTAAGTATGAGCACATTAAAGGGCACATTTGTTTTACTTTTCAAATTATGATGTGAAAGCTTAATGTTACGTCGGTTAGACTGAGTAACTTTTTTTCTGTCTGCTCCCCAGCTGGTTCCATGGCAGCTCCAGCCAAGTGTATATATATGATGTGCTTTGTTCTAATTGAGAATTCCAGATTCTCTGAATGCTAAGAATTAGGCTGTTAAAAATAGCAGATTTTTTATTCCCGTTCTTGTGTTCTGAATTCAGAAATATGTTTTCCCTGGAGATAAATGACAGCTAGTGAAGACTTGGCTATATCCTTCTCTGTGTATATATGTGGGATTCTTTCTGGGAGTACTCTGGATAAGGATGTATCTTTAACTCAACTCACATTGTGAGATTGAGGAAGATCCAGCTTTAGCTGGAGGCCCTGATAGGATTCTGGTTGACTGTTTAAACATCTGATGTTTTTTCACGTCACAATGTAAAAGTACAGTTGATGGAAAGCAAGCAAGGTGGCTGGTTCTTAATAGCAAATTCCCTTATGCTTTACGATTGGGTCTGAACACAAAATGAGTGGATGCCATAGGGGAATATTGGTATTTAATGAAGAGCACTTGTATACACTTATATAGTTCATTGGAAGACCATGATGAAAAGTCAGTGCAAGAGTTGATGAGGAAGCTGCTCTTTAAATCTCTTTCTTAACCCTGTAATTGTAGAACATTTTAAGCTGTCTTTTCACATATCTGCACATGAAAGGAGATAAGTTTAAAACTAAGTATGGCACCTGGATTCTTTTCTGCAGCACAGCAGCGTCTTTATGTATGTATGTTGGACTATACAAAGTACATTAATTTATTTTTTCTTGTTCGGTTCCAAAATATGGTGGTGCCATAAGTGTAGAACTGAAACGTGAACCTTGCTCAGGTGAACTTGAGAATTTTGGAGACTTGAAATGTGTGGAAGTGAGCCTTTCTCCACAAGTGGCTAATGCTTCCTGAAAGTTATTTTCCCCAATCGTGATGTTGGTTAGAAGATTTGATATCATAACCTCTTGCAAAATAGTTTATTGAGTGGTCATCCTGCCACACTTTTTAGTTTTCAAACAAAGTGTCCTTAGAGACCTGTAAAATGATCATCCTCTAACTTTCCAGCTGATACCCAGTGCAATTGGGAAAGTAGTTAAAATGTTCCCTGGGCACATGGGAAGAAGCTGGGAGAGCATTGTCAACTGATTTCTGGCATCATGTCCTGAAATCTGCTCTGAATGAGCTACCTAATGCAACTGAAGAATGAGGTAGAGGATTGTGTATCCCATCAGAACAAATCAGGAGATTTACACATTAGCTACTTTCCATTCCTACGATTAATTTATAAATGAAGCATAAACTGGCTTGTAGGTCTGCATCAGTTGGGAAGGCTGTTTTATCTACTGGTATTGCCATCGTTGAGGTCAGTTAATCTTTTGAGGATTTAGTGGGAAGCAGTTTAATGATAACCTTGCTTTTTCTTGTATCTTCTTTAGAAATGGTACATCCAGATGCAGCCAAGAAGCATAGTCACAGGACTTTAATATTTTCAAAATATTTATAATCAAGAGATCTTTCTCTCTACAGTCTTTTGCACATTCAGAAAGCTTTCGATGCAATATTGCACAAAGGGTTTATATACAAGGTCAAGAAGTATAGGATAGTGAGCTGTTTGATAAAACTTGGTTATCAAAACGTTGAAGATGCTTGTGAAAGTTAACAGTTGGGGGTGGAGGGAAGGGATTATGTCAGTCTCAGAACAATTATAGTTACTATTCTGTTTACCTGGAAGAAGTACACTGTAATAAAGGGATGAAGTTTGCTGACAGAGTTAGAGGCAGAAGGAAGAATGGGGAAGTGTTGATATAAACAAGGATGACTGGAAAAAAGAGCACGGTGGAAAGCAAGAGAAGGTAAAATCTGCAGAACAACCTCTGTGGATTATGCATACATAGCTCAAGACAGTGCTTCCCTTTCGAAAACATTGAAGGTTGGCCCCCAAATAGGGGAAAAGAATAAAAGAGGTTCACAAATGTTCAAATAAATTCTATAGGGTAGAACTGCAAATTCACTGAAAAGGAGTAGGAGGCAGACTTACCGGCTTTTTACATAGCTGTTTTCCATGCTCAGCTGTCATGTGTTCTTTGCTGTAATCAGTTTCTTCACTTCGACTTCATAATACATTCTAAAGAACTTTGCTCTCATTTAGAGCGTAGCTAAAATAGGAAAACAAGACCTTTAAACAAGAATGAAAGATTAAATATTTGTACATCTTGCTCTCTGGACATGTTTGGAAATCAGGGTTCACTCTTTAGCAGGTATTCTCAAATCAGTAAGATTCTTCCTACAACCTTATTAAATGGCATGGTAAACATGAGGATTCCCTTCTGCAGATTTACCCCTGGAGAATTTCTGTCACTGAACAATGGAAATAGTGGGAGGTTGATATTGGTATAGCAATAGTAGTATTTGTTGTTCAGATGGCCCTTGTCCAGACAGTCGGTATCACCACTACTGATGTATGGATATTGTTTGAACATAATTTTCAAAATCTGGTTAACATCCGCCTTAAACACTTCTTATTAATATTTGGAAAAAATCCCCTAAGATTTATTAAGCATTGCAAAATCCATGCTGACTAGTCATAATTTAATTATAACTGTCCATTTGTCTCCAGTGTCTTTCCCAAAGATTCCTTTGGCTCCCGAAACTTAGTTAGAGTTCTAGATATGAGCACAAGTGTATTTAAAATTTGCCGGTGGGGAAATCGAACTGTAAGGAATCAGATTTAGTACCAGGCCAGAGGTTGGTTGCTCCATGGCTAATGCTTTAATACTGATATCAATGCAAACACCAAGCAGGTGAAGCCTTTCTGCTATCTATTTGAAGATACATGTCTACAGTAGCTGGCTGACAGTTGAGAGTCTCTGAACTAGATCAGGAAAATTTTATTCACACATTCAAGGATAAGGTAGCTTGCCTTGTTTGATAATGAGATTTGGTTTCTGTCACACCAAAACACTAAAACCTTTTAACATGGGCCAGGTTCAGATAAGACCCTGCTCTTGCCTTTTTCAGGAATTCATTGGCAAATGTATCTAAAGTGTGTGCTGTGGATTCTGTAAGACTCTGTTCCTTGCTGTTCCTTATCCAGATTTCCTTATTTAAAGACCCGTTGCATTGATTGATTATACCCCATCCCATGCTGAAACAGTATACGCAAAATGTAGAGGAACCTGATCCATATTTTCAGTTTTTTGTCCTGTCTTTTACTGTGGATCCATCTTTAGAGGCGTCTTCTCTTGATTTCTTTGCAGGGAATCTGGCGAATCCCCGTGGATGAAATCGACCGCCCAGGCAGTTTTGCATCTCATATGAACCGCTCCATTGTCTTGCTGCTGAACGTGCTGTCTCAGCTCAAGGATTATAACACCCTGCTGAAAGTCTCGTCCATGCTGCAGAGGACCCCTGATCAGGGAAAGTGAGGCCATAAGTTTAGTCTTCATTTACCAAACCCTTTCTTTTGATTTTGAATATTCCCCCCATTTTTCTGTCTCTTTTTGGAAAAATAGTTAACTACTTTAAAAAAATAAAAATAAAACCTTGATCTATAACACCATCAAATTGTATTTCTGTTGAAGAAAGAACATATTTCAAAAGAATGAATTAATATGGTTCTGAGGAAGTCTGACTATGCTTAAAAATCGTACTAAGACCTATGACTTCTGGAGCCAGATTCTTAGCCCTACTAGAGATGCTTTACACTCCTCCAGCACATAGAATAGCTATGTATATCGCCCCTCTCCTGACCTCTTCTGGCACAGAAGTCATGTTCAGAAGTTGAGGCTCAGGCATTTTTGTGTCCATGCAATTCCTGAGTGACTGACTCCTAACTGGCTATTGGCAGCTGCCACAGTGTAAGAGCTTATCTAATACAGGAGTGATCTAATTTTAATTACATTAATTTTCTTTGAACGAGTGTCATTTTAATGATGGCTGCATATATAGATAGAATTAGGCCAGACTTTCAGCATTGCAGGGTACATTAAAAACACTTACAGTAAAATTCAAGTCGGTTAATGAGAAGGAAACAGATATGTACAGGATGCAGTTTTTAAGAAATTGAACTCAAAATGGATGGTAATAGGCTTTAGTGGCTGGAGGCATTACACAGCTCACTGTATGTTTTCAGTGTGTGAGCGCTTGTGAGTTGCATATGTTGCTGTGCATTCATGAATGTGATCACATGTTCAGCAAAGTTGAGGTAAAAAATATGTTAATTTTTAGCATATCAAAAGTACTGGAGCACAGAAGGCTTTAAATTTATACCAAGATAGTTCCTGGATGTGTTCAAAATACAGTATAATCATTTACAGTTTTAAAATGAAGTTTAGAACTTGTCTAAAATATGGTCGACTTGTGCCAACCAGTGCAAGCTACAGCCATGTGAGGAACCTGTAAGTGAAAACATTGGCAAGTATGTAGCATGTGCCAATTATATTTGAATTTTTTTTAACTAAAAAGAGGGTTTTTCTTTCTGACTTTAGCCTTATTCAAATAAACTGTTAGTTGTAATAGATTAGAGAATTGTCATCAATTCAGTAATTGTTCATCCAAGCTGGATGGTTGAGGCTGGTTGCTGAGAACATTTTCTCTGAAAACTGTTTCTTTTAAATAAAAGTGAAATAAAATTGTGCATTGCACATCAGTGGGGCTACAGTGTTTCAGTGGAGTGGATTACATATGTAGTTTAAGTAGGTTCCACCCAATTAACGTCACTTTTCTGTAGTACTTAATGTAAATAGTTATTATTTAATGTAGATAATAATTAGCACTTACATGCATTAATTCATTAGCTTTTTAAGTCTAGAAATCTGGATTTAAAGGTGGCTTGGATCACAGGTAAAAACAACTCTGCTGATCCCCCTCAGCCTCAAATGGACATTTATTTGTGTTACAAAAACCACCTCACAGTTCAGCTTAATTCTTCATAACTGACATCCTCTGCTCAGGAGAAATCCAGTTTTTGACTAGGGACGATGCTGTAGGCCAGAATTTCAGGGGTATTGAAAGAGTTGTATGGGAAAACTTGTACACCATTTTTCTGCATTTTTCACATCTATAGATAATAGTATCAGTGTCTTGCCAGTACAAATGCCACTCTCCACAAAGTGCCTCTCACTTGGGAAGGATACGGGTGAAGTTTGAAAGCAGTCTGATGTAGAAGTATAAATTTTTGATGTTGGTTTTTTTCTGCAACGTGTTCTAAACAGATTTTAGTTTTTTAGAAAATTATCATTTATTACTTCTTGTTTTTGAAAGCCTAGAACTTTTTTATGCTTAATTTCCTTTCTCATCTTCTCATTGTGGCACAGGAAATACTTGCGGGATGCAGATCGCCAGGTTCTTGCACAAAGAGCTTTTGTTCTCACAGTGAAGGTATTAGAGGACACACTCAACGAGCTGACAGAGGTAAGAAAGCGTCTGTGCAACTGCCCAGAGACATTCATGAAGAGTAGGTTTGATTCTGCTCTTCCTTAAACTTGTGGAAGTCAGAAATAACTGCACTTACCCCACGTAATTTCATTAGTGTAAAACCAATGCTACTGAGCAGAATCTGGCCTAGGATCTTTAGCAGAACAAACCTAGACTCTGTGGGTCTCGATTTTTCTTTTTAATACTTTTCCTTCACAGCCATATGCATGTTAGGTTTATAGCTTTCATTAAGTGGTATCATTCAGATTCCAGTCACTTTGTGAAAAGAATAAAAGAATAGCTGTGTCTCACATCTCTGAAAAAGAGTTAAATGGCTGAATGAATGACCACCCAACATTTCATATTCTTTGCAAGTAAACCAGTATCAGGGCTTGTCCACATGTTAATTTACCATGTGGCAAGCCAAGGTGCCAGTCTACAGCACCTACAGTCTACAGTAACATCTCATATGGACACTGCTACAGTGTAATGCAAGTCCTACAGTGAAGCGCATGCCAAGCTGCACTCTCGTTTTTTCGTTTCACTGTAGCAGTGTCCATGTGGATGTTACTGTGCAGCAAACTAGTGTGCTGTAGAATCACACCCTTGCTTGCCATGCAGTAATTTGCTGTGTAGGCAAGACCTCAGACTAAGTTTACTGGAACTTGGAAGCATGTTAGGTAAACAAATCAAGGGAAGAACTCAGATCTAAGGATTTCTTCAGTTAAGAAGAGCACAAGCTAATAAACTCACTGAAAACAAATTTGAAGGAGTTGGACCTTTGTATGTATGCAGTTCCATCTGGGTGTAGTAAGAATTACAACACTAGCGTTTTATATCAGTTGTGGTCTGAAAGAGCAGGAGGTATTCTCTGATGATATTCCAAAGGCAGATTTCACTACAGCAAAGCCATAAAATTCAAATGTTAGATCAGAGTCCATCATATCTTTTAAGCCTCTGACCATAAAAGGAGGTTATGTCAGAGCACCCAAAATGAAGATTATGAAATTGACGTTAGTGTTTAGGTGCCAAAAGAAGTCACTTGGTTTTGGTTGCAATGTGATGGAGGAAATTTCTAGCTATCTAAACCCTGATTTTACTTAATAAAATATATAGCATAGACTGAAGCAACAAAAGGAAATGTAGGGTTAAAATAAACCTGCCATTGCAGCTTTGATCCAGTCTGTACTAATGGATCAGCTGTAATCTTTTCATCAGAATATAATAACTGGTCTTAAAGTTAGTATCTTGAATTAATTTTAACTGATTTTTCTTTTAGAACTAAGCAAGAATGAATACTAAACAAACTCATTCTCTTTAGCACAAAACACATCAACACAACAGTGGTCCTTATTGTCAGCCTTCACATAACCTGTAGTTAGCTTTCAAACACTAAGCTTCTTCTGTTTTCAGTGGTAATTAAAAAGGATGACCTTTTTTTAAAGGTATCAGAAGATCAAGGTTCCAAATCTTATAGCTTTACATTAGGAAAGATGACAACAGATGTCTCCAACAAAGTTAGTGCTGAAGAAGGAAAGGAGGTCCTTCCCAAAAAGCCAGCTTTCTCTGATGGAGCAGTATGCGGTACTGAGAATGGAGTAAAAGAAGTGACCCAGGGACAAACCCCAAATGCTATGGACACATTGGAACAAGAGGATAAGATTGACAAGGAGATGAAAGAGGTCCCAAGGCCTGGCTCAGTTGAGCCCATGGATTTTGATGGATATTCCAATGACACCGAAAAAATTGATTCTTCCTTTAAACATACTGAGCCAGACTCTGTTCAGTCTGGCAGGAACTCGAAAGACAGAACTCCTGAAAGCAGAACTGCAGAACTCTCACTGGAGGAGTTAAGCATTAGTTCAAAACAGCAACAACAGCAGGCAGCTAAAGGAACAGTCCAGGCAGCACCTGCAGAGGAGACTGTCCAGAGATCAAACAGGAAGAGGAAGTTATTAGATGATGCAGAGTCTGGGAAAACCCTGTTACTGGATGCCTACCGGGTGTGGCAACAAGGTCAGAAGGTCATGGCCTATGACCTGGGCAGGATTGAGAAGATCATGTCAGAAACATATATGCTGATTAAACAGGCAAGTGATTTTACTATCAAACTCTATTTTCTCTGACCTCGGGTAGGATTTTGGGCAAACAGCTTCCTCTATTACCTGAAGAAGAGCTCTCTGTAGCTCAAAAGCTTGTTTTTCTTATCAACAGAAGTTGGTCCAATAAAAGAGATTACCTCATCTGCCTTGTCTCTCTGTTGCCATTGTCATTTTATGAATCAAGATGGCAGGACGTGATTATTAGTCAAGATATGTCACCTAGGTTAGGACCATATATCCCTAATGCATCCGTATTGGAGCTCTTAACTTCTTGGTGCTGCATCATGTCCTATCTATAAAGTAAAGTACATTAAAACTACTACTTCTAACAAACATTTCTGGTTTATGATCTTGGCTTAGAGAGTGCAATAAAGGCTTTATTTTTCGCTTCCTTGGTCAGTAGGGTTCACTAATAGTTGACACACTTGGGCAGTAGGCAAAGTGGTCCTTCAGCACTTCCCAGCTTGAAATTTTGCAGTGGCTTTGTTAGGCAGATTCAGACTCTATGCTGTTGCACAGGTGACAGATTAATCAATCAGATTAAACCAGAGAGCCACAGTGAGCACCATATCCAACAAAATATAAAAGGAGCCACATATCTTAGCTGGCTTCATACCATCCCACCAAACTGCCTGTAGGCAAGGTGCACTTTGCTACAGAGTGACTTGCTGGGACAAGGGTATTCTTTGCAAGAAGCAATCATGCCCGCACTGTGTTAGAACTCAAGGGCCTGCTTTGGCTCCACCAAAATCAAGGGTAGCTTTCCTACCAGTAACTAAATCATCCTGGCTTCATCAATTGTCTTTCTTCATTCAGGAGGATGAGGAAGCAGCCCTGGAACAGGCAGTCAAGTTCTGTCAGGTGCATATGGGAGCCTCAACACAGAAACAGGTAAGCACTAAATCATTCTTTTGTCCCTTTACCATCACCAACACTGTTGTCTCATGGTATGATTGTTGGCAGACAAGTGTTTTTGCGGTGCATTAGAAACATCTACTTCCTCTTAGCATTGTTTCTGAAGAACAAGTATCACTGGAGATCAGAGAGAGAAAGAGGTTTCACTCTTTGAATGTTTAATCAAGTGTTTGTTGCTAAGGATAATTAAATCCTTATTTGTTTCTTAGCCGTTTGTCACATTTCTTCTTTCTTTGTCCACTGGCTCCAGTTTGTTTATCCAACCCTTTATACTCTTTTTCTCCTCATCAGTTTTCACAGTATCAGTCACTACAAAGGCTGTTGCAGGATTGTGATGACTTGTGATCTATTGAATAATTGAGTGAGCTGGTTTAAGATGCAGGGATGTAGGCAGGTAACAGTGGAAATCTGAGTGATTTCCGTACCTTTACAATGATTCTTCTATCTAAATCTTCTAAACCTTTGGACCAGCAACAGCAGATCTGAAAGTATTGCTACATGTAAAGATCTCATTTTTCATGGTCACCCAGCAACTCTGGGTTTCTACTCCAAGCAACAGCTGTGGAGCCTGAAGGGAGATGATTATTTACCTACCTTGGAGAGAGAGCTAAAGCCAAGAGGAAAGAACAAACAGGTCAGTAGGTGTGTCTACAGTGATTCATGTTGCTGGCAAACCATAGAATTGACAATACCACAGGATTTTATGGTTTCTAGCAACAACAGCATAATTTCCTAAATTCCTAGCATCAGCACACATGGATTAAGAGCAGAAACAGTGACTCACAGTCCAACTAGAAAAAGTAAAATACATCTTGGAAAAATCCCAGTGTGCCTACTCAATAGCCAGTTTTTAAATATTACTCAGCTGCCTCTATACATTCCTTCAAAATATAAAAATCTAGTGTGAATTAGAGATGGACAGCCCTCAAAAATGTATTTACAATAAACACAAATCTGTTTGAAACATGAAAAGAAGTCCAAGTAAGAAGCTATTTGTTTCTTTCCTATATTATGAAAGTGGTAGAGGTGGTATTTTAAAATAATAAAACTAGATACAGAAAGTGCCTCTGACTAAGATTTTCTGCACCAGAAATACAGAACTATGCATACATACTGAGCCAAATTCAGTCATGATTTAAATATAATATATTCGTCATTCACAAAAGCATTGAAAAATGGATGAAAGTGGTAAAGTTGTGTATCTTGTATCAGTTTGGTATTTAATGGGGGGTGCAAAATGAGAACAACTTATGCATCAAGGGGTCTGAAGCAGGAAAAGAACTAACAAGAGGATGAAAGATAAGCTGGAGGACTGTTTTGTCCTACACCCACCCATTTAATTGCTTTTCCTGCTACAATCCCACCCATCTCGTAGATCAATAAGATGCACTCATTTTGTACATCCACTGAATATCTAATCAGTACAAGTTACATCACCTGTTTCCAGACTACCCTAGACCCCCAAGTAAAGTTGCTAATTTTGGACCAGAGGCTTCCGTTATGGGTTCATCTGCTTACTCTTCTTACTTTATGGCCAATTTTATCTGCATGTTTGTATGTCATTCCCGTTCTAAATAACGTTGAGACCCTTTGTTGTTAATTTCTTTCATGTGTTTCACCTGTTTTGCTTATGATTCTGCCAAGATATATGAAGTGTTTGACCTCTTTTACGTCAATCCTAGAATGGTCCCTTAGAATATGTCCTAACTACTTATGCTAAACTATCCATTTGATCTTGTATTTAGCTGTGACACTCTGAGTACCTATCCCAAACCTGGAAGAGCTCTGTGTAGCTCAAAAGCTTGTCTCTCTCATCAATAGAAATTGGTCCAATAAAAGGTAGTACCTCACCCACCTTATGTCTCTAATCCCAGAAAGTGATATTGGGGTTGATTCTCATGGTTTTTGTTTACTTGGTATTGGTTTTCAGTCTTACTAATGTAGATCTGGAGATCATTTGTTTTAGCTTGCGTATCTTTGTGGGTATGGGACAGCAGGTTGATATCATCTGCAAAGTCAAGGTCTTCTAGCTTCTGTGTGAAAGTCCGTTGCAAACCCCTTAGCTGTTTTGTGGTCTTTCTCATTACCCAGTCTGTTACTCATAAGAAATCATTGGTGACATAAAATGGTGGTTCTCAAACAGGGGTAGACATACACTGGGGGTATGCAAACGTCTTCCAGAGGGTGCATCAACTAATCTAGGTATTTGCCTAGTTCTACAACAGGCTACATAAAAAGCATGCATTTGGGGTTTTCACTAATTCTGTCTCCTCAAAAGAAATGTTTTGCTGTCCTTGAGTTGGGACTTTTATTACTTAAGTAATTGCTTATTAGGCATGTCAATGATAACCAGAAATTCGCTTCTAGGACTAGTATTAGTCTATAATCAAGAGAGGTCAGAAACCAGAAGACAACCGAGCATGATGCACTTCTACAGTCAGACCACTTGCAGATCTTTAAACCTTGGATTCTATTCTACTTTTTTAAATTAACCATTCCTTAAATATGGAGTACCATCACCTAGATTAGAAAAATGAAGACCTGAAGCGTTAGGATTACAGCAGCACTCATTAACTAAAATCTTTTTTCTTATCTTGATGTAAGTGTGTCCTCTTCTGCTTGATATGTATTACAAACACGTCTTTTTGTTCTTCAAGTGCATCTTTGAGGTTAGTATGTCAAACAGCGTCTCAGAGAAAAACTGGTTTAAAGGCCTAGACCATTTGTCTTCGCACAGACCAACTTAATTTTTTTTCAATTTGACAGTTTTGGTGAAGATACTGGTTTAATCTTTTATGCTGTATGAGAATTCTTCCCATTCTGCTAATACATAATACTCCCTACAGGTGTAGAATCTTAGACGTGATTTATTGATTTTCATTATTGGCATTATTAACATTTATTAAAACAATTCTGTTGTATTAACAAGATAAAACAAAGGAACTCTTTCCTTCTCCTAGAAATATGAGCAGACAAGAACAGTGGGAGCATATAGTCCAATGTGCTAAATGTTGCACTTCTCATGTAGTTTCAAGGACGCTATGTTTTAGTCTCTATAGTCAAGTTGTTTATGCTATATTTTGCAATGCAGCATCATTTAAGAAGCAATTTGACAAGCTTTTGAGAACTAATTTGATTTCTTGAAGGAAAAGGTAGAATCAGATGCAGGATCTTTCTTGAAATTGATTTTCAGTAGAAGACTTTGCTCTCCATATTGAACCCATCAGGTAGCCAGTAACATTTTCCTGTTAAAACTACACAATGACTACAAATGGTGCAAATGGCAATATAGTGGGGGCTTTTTCTCTGTTCATATAGTCCTCTCTTAAACTTGTTTCTGTATAAATAAACCTGGGATCAGAAAGGCAAATAATGTCTTTATTTTTCCTTTAAAACAAATAGTTTTATAGTCATCATGCTGATTTGTGACCTGGATTGTAAAACTAATATTCTGAGTAGTGAATTTCTTAAAACAAACCATGCTGTTGTTGAGGGTGGATTGATTTAAATCATGATTTAAATCACCAAGTGTTTAATCAACTTTTCCATTTGTACTTCAGCTATTTTCTAAAGAAAGTTGCACTCTCATTGGTGGTTTTGTAACCATTAAAATACGTTGATTTACAACTAAAGAGAGCTTTTACACTAGATTTTGTATATCTTTTTACTATCTAGGAGGGTAAACCATAATTACATACATTTATTTAAACAATTATATAGCTTAATATTTTGAGATTCTTATTAACTGTACATTTTAGTGTGTTAGAAAATATTCAAATATGCCTACATGAAAGTGACTAGAGCTTAAATTCCTTGAAAATGAGACAGTCTCCTAAATTACAGAGCCCTGGTCTACACTGACCTGGCGATTCGGTGGCAGACAACAGGAGTTACACAAGCTACACAGAGTAGCTTGCGTAACTCCCATCGACTGCTGTGCTTCCCTTCTGCACAGTGTCTTCACTGCACTGCACCAACGGGAACCGTGTTCCCGTCAACACAGCGCTACGCTACTTGAGGGGGTGGTTTACCAGCATAGACTTCTGGATCGATTGAGCGGGTCTTCACTGATAAGTCGATCTGATGGCGGCGACTTTGCCGCCGTCAGTATAGACATGCCATTAGACTGTCCTATTGTGCTATATTTATTAAGCTTGACCTCAAAAGTTAGATGTTTTTTCTCTTAATTCTTTATATAGAAAAGCAGCCTTTAACTCAAAGTTTTTATAGAGGCTCATGAATTCAGCATATTTTATTTTTTATTTAAATGTTTTAAGATATTATAATGTATTTTGTATAACAGGTTCAATTTTAATAAAGAGAAACTTATCATTTAAATGACAAAATTAAAAAAATCTGATGTAAGTAAACCAATTTTTTTTTCAGAAATGATTTTTATCCACCCTTCTATTGTACCATGATGGAAATAATTTGCTGCTGAGTAGAGTTTTGAGAAATTTAGCCTGTCCAATTGAGTTATATTAGTTTTAGGATGCTAAGATTCTGGGAATGTGATTCCTCTTCTGCCGGATCCTTTAGTGAAGTCACTCATTATTCAGGCATGTAGCGAAATTTTGAGATGGGAAAATACTGTAAACAAATTTAGTCTTGACAGCAACTGTTAGAGCAGATTTGATATCAGGGTACTCTGGAACAAAACAGGTTCTCCTAACAAGTCATTTGAAATAAAACTTACTTTCTAATTTAATAGACACCTTACTTCAAAACCTTCTAGGAATTGCCTTTTGGGAAGATGGAAATCTGAACTTTTAGAGATTATTCAACCGCATAGTGTGTTCGGTTTTCTTCTGCTTGAGATGTGATCTTAAGTAGCATGGAGCTGTCATATTATTGCTCGTACAAAGCCATTAATATGCAGCACTAGAATATTTACTCTAAGGGACATCTGTCTGGTTCCAACAGAATGAATCCTGCTTTATCAAAACCAGCAAATATTTACCTTCTGTAAGCAAATGGTGCTAATGTGTAAAACAGCAGCAGCCCAAGGAGAGAGGGCTATGTTACTGGGTGGAGGAGGGGGCGGTGTTGGATGGAGAAATAGACTTTCAAGGTCTGTGGTTTTTCTGCTGTTTTAATCATTTTTTTCCAAGCCAATATCCTGGGTTTTTTCTTTCACGGCCACAGGGTAGCACAGATTTTACAGGCTGGAAAGGCCAGTCAGCATACATATTTGTTATGAAGACTTTCATTGGCTGCTAGAACTAGTGACTGAATGGGATGTCCAATCGGTACCTGTTTTTTAGTTTTTTGCCAGCCAATCAATGAAGTTTTTCACCTGGATTTTTGGCAATGTTTTCAGGGGCCTTGGTATTTGTCATGTCTCTCTAAACACGAGCAGAAAATAAGTGAGCACTTTAATACAGGAACTTTAGTGAGATTGGAAGAGGAATTTGACAAAGCAGATTTTTATATGAAAGCTTCTCCATCTCTTTTACAGGGATTATTTGATCCATACTGTTCACAGACACATTTCTTTTATTTCTGAAATTCTCTGTGATTGTCATGACAAATGTGTAGTGACTATGAACAGTGGGCCCCCTGAACCTCTAGCATCTTTATTAAACAAGAAAGTTAGATACAACACTCTCAGAACCATGCAAAAGTTCATCTGGAGAGGTCAATTGCTAGTTTTGCAGGAGAAAGATAGATTAAGGTGAAGCTGCAAAAGGAAAGCTTGCAGTGCTTGGGTTGTGTCTGGATTGTGGAGCATTGTTGGAATGGCAACATTCTAGAATAATGTGTGCTTTCAAAATGAATGTGGCCAGTCTAAAATGAGTCCTGTTCTACATTAAACATTTTCACACTCATGAGTGTTGTAGCTGTGCCTACCTAACCCCTGGTGAAGACACAGCTATGGCGATGGAAAAATGCTTTTGTCATCTTCGCTACTACGACTCAGGAGGTGCAGTTCCTACAGTGATGTAAAAACCCTTTCACTCAGGATGCATCTACACTACAGGTTTACAGTGGCATATCTGTGGCAACACAGGTATGATGTTGTAACCCCTGTAGCATAGACAACCCCTAAGGGTTTGTTTAACTGCTACTTCTCTTATGTGATCTTATTGGGTGGTATGGCAAAGAAAAACATTCCAGCCGTCAGAGAAGCAGAAAGGATTTGAACCAGTTTATTTTTATTTACATTTTGTCAGTCATTACAAAGGTGCACTCACTGCCCTAACTTGAGAAATACAATACCATTTGTCTGTATATATATATATATAATTATTTATTTGTATTTCCAAAGGATGAGGAGCCCATTGTGGTAGGCGCCCTACGAATAGAACAAAAAGACAGTCCCTGTCCCAAAGAGGAGTTTTCACTCTGTTTAAGACTAGAGGCAACATGTGGAGACAGACAGATGGGGTGGCAGGAATTACTAGTTAAAATGTATAGCCAATTGATTGACTGTACTTGCAGTTCGATAGTAAAAATGTTCAAAAGACCAAATAGCCAAGTTTAGCCAATGTGTATTGCCTAAAGACAAAATAGTACAAAGTGAAAAGGAGATATACATACCTTTCCTTTTGGGAAGCAATTCTTCATGTTCACCTTACATAGTAGTTGTATTTGCTAATGCCAGAAGCTACATTTCGCTTTGCAGAGTATTGTGGGATATATACCTTGACATAAATGAATAAAAGTTTTAATATAACTGCCTGAGTGCTGGATATAATACAATATTCATGTGGTATGCCCTATACCTAACATGTATTGGCTGAACAGATGCAAGAAAACAATGAGACAATAGCACCATTCATACCAAATATCATGGATCCAGAGGGCTAGCTTACCTCCAACCTTTTTACAGTCTTTCTGGAAATGTCCTATGCCTCTACTTATTTGCCCCACAGCTCCACTACTCCACGATTGGGCCCTGTCGTCAGCACCGTTGTTTCTCACTGTGGCTCTATTGAGTCCAAAAAAATTAATCTCTTTTTGGATACTTTTCCCTTTGGGCGCTATGCGAACAGCATATGTTTTCAGTGACACAGGAAAGTCTTTTCAAAACAAGTCAGCATTATTAATCAACTGAAATACAGTATTTTAGGGTCCTTTGTTTAGAATGAAAAAGCAAAGCTTACACACATCCATGCTTGCAGCAAAACATGCTTTGGCTCAAAACCATTAAGGACTCCATCCATTCCACAGTCCTCGGCAGGAGAGTTCTTAATGCAGTCCCTTAACATCTCACTTCTTTATTTCAAGTGCTCGTCATGCTGCTTTCTTGTGTTTTGCATCCCTTGGCTGCCAGTTAGTGTCCATTATCTCTCTAAAGTAATTCCATCCATATGTTGACCATTCTTGAAAGTTCGTTCATACCAACCCAGACATATCTACTCAGCCAATACCCATCTTCTATTACATTGCTGCACAGGAGAAATTAACTTCTTCAATTCTAATAGGTCACAATACAAAAGTGAGTGGGAAAACTGAGGAATGCATATTTTTTCACAAATATAATATAGATATTTCCCACATTCTCACACCAAGTATCAACAACAAAAAAGTGTTATAGAGACAGACAGTAAATTATAAACTAGAAAATAGTAAAGATTTTAAAGGGGGATTTAAAAAGAGAAACTAACTTTGTGGCTTGTGAGAAGAGCTCCAATACAAGCCAAGGCAGCATCCTATATCCAAACTGTTACATGAAGCTGTTGAATTATATAGTGGGGTCAGGCAGCAGGAGCATTATAAGCGGATAATGGTATCTGTTTCTTCTTCCTAGTCCCCCCAACCTTGCCTTCTGGATCCTATGGAAGTTCAAAGAACATGTATGTGGTAGCACCAGAGAAGAGGGAATTGCAATAATCAAAACAGGAAATAACAAGACATTAATAATTTTAGCAAAAGTAGAGTCAAGTAAGGACAAATTCAGGTGAAGTTTGAGTCAGACCAGTGAGATTTGCGAAGATGAAGGCTCATAGTGAAGAGAAATCTCCACTATTTCTTGTTTGGAGGTAGAGGTAATATGTAACTTAATGGAAATGAGTAGAATAAGAGTCAAGGGAGACATTTTCCGCAGAGGGAGAACTTCAATTTAAAACACTTCGTAATAATAAATTATGATGCTATATACCAAGGGATTTAAAAGGTTAAGACAGTCAGATAGATAGGAATTGAAAGATTAGAGAGAGAGAGAGAGTCAAAGAAGAGAGAGAATGGATTGTTTTCTGCACAGAAGCAACATCCAAACTTTATTGCAGGGCAATAGGAAATTTATCTTTGTTTTATCGAAATAACTTAATCCTAGTATTGAGTGCTAGCTAAAATGATCAACATCCATTTTTGAAAATTGATTTATTTCAGTTACTTTCTTACAGTAAATCTGCTGTGCTTCTTCCTTACATTAAGATTTTTTTAAAGAAAACCTTTTTATCTCATCATTATTAATGTACGTGAACTTTCAATACAAGTATTAACCAATCTTATTCAGAACCAGTATTGTTTACCTTTTAAAAGACTGATTTGTTTGATTAATCTCTTATGATTGTCTGTATATTTATTGTGTTCAGATTTCAAATGTGGGATCCATACCATAAAATCTGCTTGAGCCTGTTGTAAGGCTGCCTGTTTTCTAAGGTCAACTCCACTATCAATCAGCTGCTAATTAATTCATTTTTAGTGTTTCAAAATCATCTTTAAATAAAAAAAAAATCCAAAGAAAAGCATTTGATTCATGCACAATAAGGGCCTGATCTGAAGCCCATGGGTGTCTTGCCATTGTCTTCACAGGGCTTTGGCTCAGAGCCTATAAACTGCTGACACACAATCTTAAATACTACTTAGCATCTTCCATTTCCTCAATTTAAAGAGAGCAAGAACAATATCCTGGATTCAATTTTCCCTGTTCCAGGAGATTGTCCACAAAACATTTTGAAGTTGAAGACCCAATCAGTATAATAATGTACGTATTGTTTGTAATGGAGTAGTTCATCTTGGATTGATCCTTCACTGGGCAGATAGAGTATTGTCTGTGTAAACACAAGTGTTAAGCAGACAGGTCACTCTAGGCAACCCAAGTCTGTGCTGCTTGTTGGATGCCAAGCTACTCCTGCCTAATAGGAGTAAGGTTTTTGAGAGGGTTGTGTAGCTAAACTACTAATTTGTTGGCTGTTCTTTGCATGAAACCAAATGTCTCTGAGGCATACCTACCCTAGTCTTGCTTCTTTTTACACTATTGCACTCTACTAGTTTGAAAATAAGGATGTCACCATACAGGAGGTTGAGCTCAATGCAGCTTATGTTTGCTTAGTGCTTAGTCTTGTTCAGGTTATAGGTAGCTTCTGGTGCATATGAGGAGCTGGTGTTACATGAATATATGGTACTGCATATATGAGTAGGAGTTGACAGTGACTAAGAAATTATATGCTCCATAACAATCTTTTGTTTTAGTTTGCATTTTATACATACCCAAGAGAATTACTTAAGCAAGTTCATTTTGCTGAGACAAGTCACTTGATCATTAACACATAACGAAAGCCTCATCTTTTTTAGCTAAGCAGTTGCTTGTCCTCTTGTTGAAACAATTAGGGTTTTTTACCCCCCATCTAGTGAAGTGGTTTGGTTAATGAGAGACTGTAGGCAGCTTATTAAGGTGGATGGGGCAGGAGGTGTATGTGCGTGTGCGTGCGCATGCATTTTACATGTATGTATAAAAATACATCAAGAACTCATAACAGTAAATCATAGAAACTTTAGATCATCTAGTTCATCTTCCCTGCAAATGCAGAATTGTTCCCTTCAATATAGTTTCTAGTGCATGGTCCAATCCCCTTCCGTAGGGAGACTATTTCGTGGTGTGATAGATTTTACCATCTGAAATGTTTTTCTGATCACCAACCTAGATTTTCTCCTTAAATTTCATCCCCCTGCTCTTAGTTATACTCCTTTGTACCACTCTAAATATTTCTTCTCCCTTTGTGTTTATACCCCTCAGAAGATACTCTTAATTGTTTAACCAAGCTGTATATTTTTAGCTCTAACATTTCCTTATAAATCAGTCTCTGAAGTCAATGGGATATTCAGCATGCGCTAAAAGTTAAACACATGCTTAACTACTTTGCTGACTTAAGGCCAAAGAAAGGAAATATCTTCTCTCTGCTCCAAGACTTGATGCTTCTGCATGAGAGAGGTAATATGATCTAGTGAGTAGGGATTGGACTAGCACTTGGAAGAGGGGGATTCTAGTCACAGCTCTGCCCCTGACCTGCTGTGCCATTTTGGGCAAGATACATCACTTTCTGTATCTGTTTCCCTTCCTACTCTTTGTATGTCTTGTCTTTTTAGTTTGTAAGAAGGCAGGGACTCTCTCTTGATATATTTTTGTACAGTGTCTAGCACACCACGGTCTAAGTTATAGTGGGGGTGTCTCAGCCCTACTGTAATACAAATAATAAGACATAGAATCCATAATCACATTGGCCTTTTTTGCTATTATATTATATTGTAAACGCCTACTTAATTTCTTGTCCACTATCTTGTCTAGTATTCCATTCTCCAAGTTTCTTCCAGTATTACTGCTTTCCAGCTTTCTCCCTCTCCCTAAATATCTGTTTCATATTTTTTTTCTCCCCAGATATATTTGTTTGCATTTTTCCAAGTTTTATTTCCTGTCCACATTTCTAACCTCCCTAGGTCTCTTTGTATTTTTTCTGTCCTCACAATACCTCCCAAATTACCAACACCTGTGAATTTCATTAATGTGCTGTTTATTTCCATTTCTATATGTTTCATTAAAAAGTTAAACCCAATCTTAACACTGACCCTCCAGCACGCTCCCAAATCGATACATTATTGTTTAACATTACTCTGTTTATGATCTTTCATGCAGATATCATTCTGTAACCAAATTCAAATCTAAATAATTTTGAATTAATCTAGCAAGTAAGATTTCTCAAGATACGTATGTTAAATGTGTTACTAAAGTCCGAATATATTAGACATTATGCTTTCTCTTCATACACTGATTTTTTTTGGACAGAATTACAGAGTCAGATTTGTCTGGCATTGTTTGTTCTTTATAAACCATTGTTAATTGTTGCTCTCAGTTCCATTATCTTCTAATTATTTAATGATTCTCAGTATTTATTCCATTGCTTCCCCGCTATGATCATTTTTATGAAATCAGCATTACTAAGGAATACAGACTCAAGAATGTGAATGTTATGTTTTAAGATAATAAGAATTAACTATGTTATTTCCTACCCCTTATGACTGTGGAGAATCCTAAAGGCTCAAATGACATTTTGATGAAAAAAAAATTTGACCAGCTCTAAATAAAACCCTAAACGTGTTTTCTCCAATTCTGAAAAATTCTTTAATGAAAGATTTTTCTCTTTGTTCCAACTCATCCTTCTTCCTCATTATATGGTGAGGTCATAGGAAGGGGGCAAAAGATGGCCTTTTGATTAAAACACATAGCTTGAGAGACAAGAGAATAAGGAGACCAGAGTTGTATTCCAAGCTCATGCATAGGCTTTGAGAGACCTTTGTTGAGTCACTTAACTGCCTTACTTCATCATTGTAGAATGGTGACTCTTTCTTGGAAGGAGATGGACTGTAGGAAGAATACATAAATGAAGGTTTTAATTTAAGGTGATGATAAAGATACTAGCTATATTTATATATAAGGATAGTTTTTGTCTAAAAGCTTCTGATTTTCTTCTGAGTCTAAGGGACTCTTTAAAAACTGAATTCCATTATGAAAGATAAGTGTTTCCACTGCTTGACCCAGTTAATTTTTTAAGACAAAAAAGCCAAGAAAAACTGGAGCAGGATGGAAAAAAATCCCTCTGCATCTCATCTGAAAATACTTCACATCTTCCAGCCTTTCTTGAGTTCCCAATGCGATGCTGTAGCCAAAAGGGCTAATGTGATCCTTGGATACACAAATGGGAATTTTGAGAAGGAGTAAAGAGGTTATTTTACCTTTGTACTTGGTACTTGTGCATTGACTGTCCAGTTCTGGTGTCTACAATTCAAGAAGGATGTTGATAAATTGGAGTGGGTTCAGAGAAGAGCCACGAGAATGATTAAAAGATTAGAAAGCCTGCTTTATGGTGGACTCAAGGAGCTAAATTTATTTATCTTAAAAAGAGAAAGTTAAAGGATGACTTGATCATTCTATAAGTACCTACCTGGGGAACAAATATGTGATAATGGGCTCTTAAATCTAGCAGGGAAAGGAATAACAAGATCTAGTGACTGGAAGTCAAAGCTAGACAATTTGAGACTGTAAATAATGGTATGAATTTTAACATCCATGACAATTTTGAAATCAAGGTTGGGTTTTATTTATATTTTTAACAATGTGCTCTACTTCAAAAGGAATTATATGGCCTGTATTATGCAGGGGATCAGACTAGATCAGAGGTCCCCAAGTGTGGGACACGCCCCCACTATTGGGGGCATGGAGCAACATTCAGGGGGATGCATCTGGGCCTGGGCCAGTGTGCACAAGGGATGGAGAGAGAGCCACCCAGTCCCACTCAAACCCAGAGCTCTGCTGCAGTCTGGCCCCCCAGCTGCAGCTGCTGGCTCCCAGCTCAGCCTTAGACTCAGCCCCTGGTACCTGGCCATGGCGCCCTGCCCCTGCCTCCACCCTGGGTCGCAGCACCTGGCTGCAATCTCGTTGCTCTGCTCGTGGCACCTGGCCCTGGCTGTGGCCACCAGGACTGGCTGTGGCCCCTTTCCCAGCCTAGGCCACTGCAGCCCCACTCCCAGCCTCAGCCCCGATTGCAGCCCCCCAGCTGTGGCCTCGCTCCCAGCCCCAGCTGGGGAGGAGGGTGGGTGGGGGGCACAGATGGGGTAAGGGTGGTGCGGGGTAAAAAGTTTGGGGACCACTAGACTAGAAGATCAGTGCTCCCTTTAGCCTTGGAATCTATGAAACTTTCTTTCTAGCTGCCAAAAAAAAAAAAAAGGTTGTTGAAAGAACAAAAGAAATAAGATACAGTCCTTGTCTCAGACATGGAAATATGCAGTTGTAAAGAAATGGTAGCCTGAAAGCAGAAGCACCTGGTGAGCTGGGGAGCCTTGTCCAAGAATAACTATAGAAAGCAGATGAAATCCCTCCTGGTGGTACTATGGCAATAGTGCTCATCATAGTGTTAGCAAAAATACTAACAAAAATTTCTCTCATATGCTGGAAGCTTTGAAACTCTACAAACAAAACTTTTTCCTTCTCCATATACCTTTCAACCAATAGCTGGTTATCTCTGTTACAAGTGGAGTAAATATCAGTCATTCAGCTGTTTTCTTCTTGAAATCATTGGAGTTACATCAGGAATGAATTTGGTCCACACTCACACAGCAATAGGAAAGGTGTTTGTTTTTCTCTGTGCTTCTTCTAGTCTGGCTGTAAACTTAGGTCATATCTACACTAGAGAGCTTACAGCTGCACCACTGAAAGATTGCTCGTGTAGCCACTCTGTCCCAACAGAAGAGAGCTCTCCCATCAGCATAATAAAACCACTCCACAATTGGCAGTAGCTGTGTCGGGGGGAGAAGCTCTTGTGCCAACCTAGCGTTGTCCACACTGGCGATTCTACTAGTGTAACTTATGTTGCTCAGAGTGGATTTTTTTTTTCACATCCCTAAGCAACATAAGTTGTACCAGCAAAAGTGGTAATACAGACAAGCCCTTAGTCACAAAGATATTTGGAATTTTGAAAGCAGTCTACTACCTCAAAGTTACAAGTTGCATTTAGTCTTGCCATCTACTGTTCCCGTTAGCATGCATATTATTTTAAATAAATTAGCATACAGTTTGCTGTGACTCTGTTATCTAATTCTCTCAACAGGGCCACTTCTGACATTCAAACTTGCCTGACCATTCCAAAGCATTTAGATGAGTTTGTTTGGGGATGCATTTATTACAGAGTTAGGTGTGAAATTTCTAGGTTGATGGAAGGGAATTTCTTATAGGCTTTTCCACTGACTACTTGAGACTGAATCTGTGAATTTAATGTGACCTATATAAACAATGTGTTGTACTCTTAAAAATGTTAGTACATCTGTCTCCTTTCTTCACTTCTCCTAGGCAGGTACTTACAAATAGCACTTTTATTAACACAGGAACAGAAGCTTGTAAAGCTTATATTGTGTCATCATTGTTACAACTCTAAATTTTCAATATAACTCTTCAATCATAATTGAAATTGTGGCATGGCAAGTAGCATGGAGAGGATAAAAAGCTTCCTTGATGATGTGCAGATGTTGAGTATATTGTATAATACTTATAGGGCTGTTCAAGCTGGAGCAGCCGCTGCAAGCACATTAAAGAGGCTGTTCGACGCCTCTTTTAGTTCCTCCACCTTGAGCCCCAAGTTGGAGGCCACCCTTTTAAGCAGCTCCTGGTGCGCCCTGAAACCATCCAAAGGTGCTGAGTGACCTTGGGAGACTGTTTCATCCACTGAGGAGGAGGAGGAAGAGGATTGGAGGGGTACAGCGGGAGGTGGCACTCCTTCCCATTGACGGGCAGTTCCCACAGAGGTCCCATCCCGTGGGTCCGAATCATCCTCTGAGGGCGAGTGGTGGACCTTCCCTGATACCGGTGGCACCAACCATACCCCCGAGGACTTAATGGACGGGGGTCCCAGGCCCACTGGGAAACCCCAGGTGCCCCAATATGGCCATTGTGGTGGCTACTGCCCTTGAGGCCATCCAGGGGCTACCTGCGCTGAGGGCTCTGTCACTTTTTGTCGACGGTGACTCGCCCGGCGACTACCCCCGCAGGGAGGACACCAAGGCACCATCCGATGCCTCTGAGGCTCCTGCCGTACGGTACCGAGTTAGTGGAGAGTGGTCCCCCAAGTCCCGGGTGCTCCGCTTTTCTGAAGAACATCCTCAGCACATGGAACCACGCTTCAAGGAGCTGAATGTTCCAGAGTGTCACCTCAGTACAGATGACTTGCGTCTCCTCTTGCCCCTTGCCACTGCGTTGGGCTTCAGCAACCATGTCCAGCACCACCTCGGTGCAGGTGAACTCCTCGGTGCCAAGTCCATCTCCAATGACCAGGTTCTGCACCGCCTCAATGTGGGTGAACTCGTCAGTGTTGGCGAGCAGGAATGGCAGGATCCATCTGCGGAGTGGTGCCCAGCGCCACCTCCTGGAGTGGCTTCTCCCAGTGCCGGGGATCAAGATCGGCATTGGGAGGGTGACTCCATTTCCCTTCTCGGCGCAGGTCGGCTCAAAGACCGCAACCTGGAACGGCTTCTAGGGGAGCGGCGCTGCTCTACCCTAGGTGACCAGCCTGCAGGAGATCTTCCTCCCCACACTGGGGATCTCTTGAGTCATCCAGAGGGACCCAACGCAGGCTTCTCCTGCGACACCGGTCCCTTCTCCATTGGTGGAGGATGGGGCAGAGGCAAGGCCAACAAAGCTCTTGCCGCCTTAAAGGCTTCCAGTGTCGACGGCACCGGCAGGTGCAGAGGGGTTCTTCCTCTTCCCGAAGTTGGGGGTGGCTCCCTGACTGGAGACGCTGGCTCCAGTGAACAGGTGTCTGTGGTCCGGCCCCGATGCATCTCCATACTCGACCCCGCCTGTTAGGATGGTGCAGGGGAGCGTCCACGCTCCGAGCACTGCTTCCGCTTCTTCTTCAGTACTGGAGATGATGTGCGGTGTCTAGTCAAGGCCGGTACCAATGGTGCATTCTGCACCGACCCCGCACTCGGTACCGAGACGGAGTGGGTCGGCTCAGAGGCCGGACGAAGCACTGCCTCCTTGAGCAAGGCTTTCAGATAGATTTCTCTGTCCTTTTGAATCCTTAGTTTGAAAGCCTTGCAGATCTTACACTTCTCCTTGCCCTGGGCTTCTCCCAAGCACTTCAGGCAGCTGTCATGGGGGTCGCTGAGCGGGAAAGCCTTCACGCAGGACGCTCACGGCTTGAAGCCCGGTGACCGGGGTATACCCCGGTCTCGGCTAAGTCCCAGCTGGTACTACCCTAGGTACTAACGAACACTATTCACAGTACTTAATCTAATTTCCTAACTAACAGAAGTAACAATAATAACAGTTCAAACAACGGGGAATGAAGCACTTGCGAAGCAAGCACAGGCAGTTCCAGCAACCGTCACGGGTGGAAAAAGGAACTGAGGGGGCCTAGGGCCGACAGTGCCTCATATACCGCAGCATGAGCGTGGGGCTCCAGGGGGTGCCGGAGCCGGCCGTATGGAATCTGCTAAGGGGAAAAAAGTTCTGGTAGCCATGCACAGAGGCGTGCACACACCTATAATGGAATGGACATGAGCAACACATCTCAAAGAATAACAGTTACTGGTAGTAACCTTGTTTTTCAGCGTTGTTGAGAGAACTGATGTTTGTTACATAAATATGGTAAAAATACATAAAATATTGCAGATAAAGATAGATTTTTTACATATCTGAAAATACCTTGTGAAACAAGTGCACCCAAATGTAAATCTCCAAAGTGCAGGTAAGCTGTATCTCTGTTATGCTGCAACTCTTAAAAGTATGGAACCATGCATGTGCATAGCATCAGTAACGTGGTGTAATTAGAGCCACCTTTCCCATTGGCTGCTGCATGAGAACATAATATAAGAATGGCCATTCTGGGTCAGATCATTGATCCATCTCACCCAGTATCCTGTTTTCTGACAGTGGCCAATGCCAAGTGCTTCAGAGGGAATGAATTGAACAGGCAATCATTGAGTGAGCCATCCCCTCTCCTCCACTCCCAGCTTCTGGCAGTCAGCAGCTTGGGATACCCAGAACATGGAGTTGCATCCCTGATTATCAGCCATTGATGGACCTATCCTCCATGAATTTATCTAATTCTTTTTTGAATCCTGTTGTAACTTTGGTCTTCACAATATCTCTTGGCAACGAGTTCCACAAGTGGACTGTGTGTTGTGTGAAGAAGTACTTCCTGATATTTATTTTAAACCTGTTGCCTGTTAATTTCACTAGTTCTTGTGTTATGTGAAGGAGTAAATAACACTCACTTATTCACTTTCTCCACATCATTCATGATTTTATAGACCTCTATCATATCCCCCTTTAGTCTTCTCTTTTCCTAGCTGAAAAGTCCCAGTCTTTTTAAACTGTCCTCTTATGGAAGCTGTTCCATACCCTCAATCACTTTCGTTGCCTTCTCTGTATCTTTTGCAATTCTAATATATCTTTTTTTCAGATGTGAAGAGCTAAACAGCATGCAGTATTCAAGGTGTGGGTGTACCATGGATTTATATAATGGCATTATGATATTTTCTGTCTTATTATCTATCCCTTTCCTAATGGTTCCTAAAATTCTGTTACCTTTTTTGACTGCTACTGCACATCGAGTGGATGTTTTCAGAGAACTATCCACAATGACTCCAAGATCTTTCTTCAGTGAATATAATACATCTGCAGATATAGTACATCATCTGAGTGTCGTGAGAAGAACATGAGGTAGTCCATTCCAACATTACAAGGTTATTTCTGTGGTGTTAACCATTGCCTGACTAAAAAGAGTCCTTGCTCTGGGATCTCCATCCCTGGAGAGTGAAAGAGAAATTCCCAACCACCCCTTCCCACTCCAACTGCCAAAATCCCCACTCCCCTTAGACCACCCCAACTGATCAAACCTTTCCTTTACCCCCGACTTTGTGCACTTGCCAAAATAACATATCCATGACATTCTTCCCCTGCTCATAGCTGTCAAAGCCTGAATGCTTTTGTCTCTCTCCCCTTTTAAAACTGGCAGTCAAAACTTCTCGGCAGCTTTCAATGTCAGCTACTTTTAAAAGTTTGCTTTACGATGAACCTTCCTGTGAAATCAAAACTAGTAAATTTTAATAAAAACTCAAAGGCATAGTAGATTGTGCAAATTAGGCATCACATAATTGTCTTTGGGCTTGTCTTGGTGTAAAGTTTGGTTTCCTCTATAATATGAAGGAATATCTGCTGAAGAAAGATACTACTTCTTCGAGTGCTTGCTCATGTTGATTCCATGTTAGGTGTGTTTGCAGCCATGTGCACGGCTAGCAGACATTTTTGCTTTAGTGGTATCCATAGGGATGACTCTGGCGCCCTCTGGAGCCCCATGTTCATGCACCGGTATATGAGGCACCACTAGTCCTGCACCCTCTCAGTTTCTTCTTTTTACCTGTGACAGTCACTGGAACTTCCTCTCTCTCTCTTGCAGTTGCAAATATTTCATAGTTGCCTTATAGTTCTTATAAATTAGTTTTTTGTATATAGCTAATAGAAAATTAGGTATTAGTGATCCTGCTAGGGATGCTTGCCTTGCAACGGGGCATGCCCTGTTCCCCGGGCTTCAAACCGTGTTCTGTCTGTGACAAGCCCTTCCCGCTCAACAATCCCAACGATAGATATTGAAAGTGTTTAGGGGAGACACACAGAAGGGATAAGTGCAAGATCTGTAAGGGCTTCAGGCTTTGGACTAAGAAAGATAGGGACATTTGCCTGAAAGCCCTGTTGATGGAGGTGGCATTTAGACCAGCCTCAGAACCATCCGACTCTGACTTGGTGCTCTGTACATCAATGGCAGTACATAGCACACCACCGGCACCGGTCCCCTCTCGGGGCCATTCAACATCACCCGTACTGAAGAAACGGCAAAAGAAACAGCACAAAGGTAGGTCGTTCCCCCATGCCTAAGAATGTGGAGTTGGGCAAAGGACCCTGGTTGGGCCAATTGCCTGCGTCAGAGCATCAGGAGCCAGCTTCTCCACCTCGGGCTTCAAGTCCCTTGAGGGAACCACCTCCAACTCTCGGGAGCGGAAAGGGACCCTCCAGCTAGCGGTGCCATCTACACTGGGAGCCTTTCAGGTGGCCAGGGACCTTATGGCCCTACCGACACCCTCCACTCCATGGGAACTTCCCTTGGCACCAGAGTTGATGAAAGCCCCTGTATCCAGGGGAAAATCCCTGATGGGACCACCTCAGTGGATGCTCAACAAGTGCCACTCCCCTGAAGCCCGGCACAGGTCCATAACACTCTGGTCCCCTGCTCGGCAAAGGTTTCCACCTTCGCAGCACAGGTCTCTGGCAGCATGCTCCCGCATATCTCCAGCAGGGCATCACCGATCTCGGTTGCCCTGGTACCAATCTTCGTCCTCTTGGCACTGGTCGCTGATGACATGGAGACGGGCAAAGAACTCCCGGCACCAATCCCCAGTGCCCCATTCCCCGATGCTATGCCATTTGCCACACTATCTGCAATGGCCGGTCCAGTTGCCATACTGGAATCCTTGTGGAATCCCCATGGTACCAGAACCCTACTCATACCACATGTCTGAGAAGTGGTCTGCGGCACCAACTGCCCTAGTGCAGAGTCAAGATTTGGCTTCGGACCCCAGCACCAGACTAGTAGACCTGGTGATAGTGACAGTCCCTTCCCACCCCAAGAGAAGGAAATGCCACCCCCTCCCCCAGCAGCTACTGTCATCCTCATCATCCCTTGGCAAGGCAGTCACTGGCCTGGCCCCCATAATCCCACCAGAGGATTTTCAGGCCCACCAGAAACTCCTTAAAAGGATTGTCTCCAATTTGGGCCTAGAGATTGAGGAGCTCATGGAGCCCACAGATAGCCTTTTCCATGTGCTGGCTGCCACGGTGCTGGCTAGGGTCACATTACTAGTGCATGAAAGGGTGCTTAAGGTGGTCAAGGCCCTATGGCAGACCCTGTCCTCCCTTCCACCAACATCACAGGGCTGAAAAGAAATACTAGGTTCCGGCCAAGGGATTCAAGTACCCCCGAGTTCCCTGGTGGTGGTGGCTGCAAACGAACGATATAGGCAGGATCAGGCAAGTTCTACCCCTGGAAAAATGAGACCTTTTTGTTTTGTTTCACCAATCCAAAATGTTAATTTATCAAATTCTGGAAATCAGTTCTCTCTAACTACAACATATTTCAATCTTTTATCGACTATGATGACTAATTAAAATAAATTTTGTGGAGGGACTTCATGTGCTGGAGAAGAAAAATCATATCTTTGCAGTATAACCTATTATCTGTTAACAAGAGCTTGCAAGGCTTCTCCTTGGTCCAGAGTCTCAAAATTAAAACAGTCACTCAAATTGCAATATCAATGGATAGACAATTAGTCAATTGTCATGTTAGATTTTATGTACAAAGTGGCTTTTTAAGTTTTTGTTTGAAACAGAAGAAATTGTTGTGCATGTGCAAAGCAGAATGTGGACTGCAATAGAACATTGGAGGATGAGGGGGTCGTTTTGTGGGGTTTAGGTTGGGGATGTTTTTTTTGTTTTTTTCTGCCTTGGAAGATGATCAACATCGTGCTCAGACAATTTGCTAGGTTTGTAAACATTTTTTTTTCTTCAGAGAGAACACTGATGAGAAGACATTGTTTGATTTGGCTTGGATGTCCAGATTCTCTTTTCATATTCCCACATTTTTACCTTGTTGATCTGTAAAAGAAACCGTTAAAAGCTCTTTCCCAGGGATGGGGGGAAATAAGTGAAACATTAAATAATTAGAAAATAAGCATCTCTTGTTCTGCCTCATGTGGTTCTCCCCCTCCTTTGTTCCGCCCACTTGCTGCTAATTTTTATCTCCTCATTTTCTTTTCTTCCTGCACATCAAGACATTAGAGACTGCTTATGGAGCTGAAAGTGTTTTTCCTGAGCTGTCTCTCTGCTGCATTAATAAAACCTACAGACAGCAAGAAAAAGGGACAAAAAGACTAGCTCTTTCAGATCTCAGGCCTACCAAAAGGGTGACCATTTTGTTCGCTGTTGCATTTGCCAGTTACCATGGCATCCCCCTCTCACTCTATACTGGAGGTGTACTCTCAGTGTAATTAATGGCTCTGTTATCTGAGCCTGCAGCTGAAAACAATTGTTAAATGAACAAGAAAGAAAAAAAAATGCTTTTTCTTTTTTTTAACTTATTAATGTTGTTCACCCAACCATCTTACTTGTCTTGATCTGATAATTCTGTTGTTTGTGTATCAGTGAGTTGTTGGAATATGAGCCGCCTGTTGAGAATGGAAGACAAGGTCTTTGAATGCACAGATTAAATGAAGGAGTTGGTTAGGGTGGAATTCAATTCAGATGGCTTTGTGTGTATGTTAGTTATAACAAGTTTAAGGACACAAGGGATAACTAGCTTTCTTAGTCTGAACTCCTGTATATCCCAGGCCACCACTACCACCACCACCTAGCACCCGCACACTAAAAGCAAATCTGGAGGCCAGGCTGAAGCTGAGATATATGGTTCTTCAAGATATGAAGTACCATGTTATGAGCATCACTACTTAAGGTACATTGGAGAAAGCTTCAATAGAAGGCTTGTTTCAGATATCATTATGGAGAAATGTAGAGACAATGTGAATAAATAGTTTTCAGCAAATAGAATTCTAGGGGGAAATAGGAGTAGTAACATATTGCAACATGGCTGTCGTTAACACTCCAGCACTTCATGTGACAGCTTCCAACTGTTGAGACTTCACGTTCTGGTTGATATTTTCCAAAATGTGAATGGATGAAGACTCCATCTAGCAGCAAGAAGATGTGAGACCATCCTGAAGTCATTTCACATAGAATAAAACTTAAACTTGGGACTCAGAAGTGAAATAAGAGTGCTGTCTCCTTCATACTATCAACTTCTACAGTTTAAAAGCAGTGAGAATGGAAAAGTTTACATCCTGCAGTGGATTGGGAGGGAATAGTAAGAGTGTTAACTCTGTTCTACTTTGTTGTGGTACACTTTCTCCTTATAGAAGCTATGTCAAACACAGGTGGAAGCTTGACACTAATTCTCAGTTTTCTACTGGAGAGGAGTGGGAAGAGGAGAAAATAATCAAACACCTGAAAGACATCAGATGCATTCATCCATGCAGGACATCATTGATACCCTCCTGATATTTAAAAAAAAAAAAAAAAAGTGCTGTAGAAAACTCTTTTCCCTCCGGATGCCCTTTTTAGTGTCTTGTCTTTACCGTGCCTGGTTAATATCAGCAATGGGAATTGATAGACATGTAGTAGTTCTGATGAACTAAAGACAGTTTCTCTAGTAAGAGTCCAGGATCTTTTGCTTATGCAAACTGTAATAGAGTTCTGTATTTTTGCTGCTAGGCAATCACCTGCATGAAATTAAAATAGATGTGGTCCTATAAACCTTGACAAGTATTACTACTAATGGGATCATGCACACCTGCTTTGTGTGAAAGTTGGCATCAGTTACTGATATAGAAGTGCAAGGACTCTTGTCTTCACGCTAAAAACCAAATATTTTCAAAACAGGTAGTGCACTCATCACTCCTGTTATAATTCTTCCTCCTCTCATGTTCTTATTTAGTTATTTTTTATCCTACTCCAGCATCCTTGACTTCAAAAAATATGTAATATAAATTTCATCTTCTCACAGAAGGGCAGTGGAATTATGGTGGGGTATACAGTGATAAGGCTAGGATTCTTTTCTGTATACTTTGGAAGGTTTTTTGTTTTAAGATAATCTCTTTACCCCTGTTTTTACCATCAAAGAAGGTTATCAAGGTTATGTTCTCCTGCTAACGTCTCTGTTTAATTCGGTTGAAGGAGATCTGTCTTTCTCTATCTCCAGAATCAGTAAGACAGCCCTTCATCAGTTTACATTTGGAAGGTTTTCTTAACAGCCATTAAGACGAGAAACTTTTTTCAAGTAAAAGCTTAAATCACATCGATACTAATGCGGCTATCAGATTAGTACTAATACAGGATAACACCATGTGCTGTTGCATTACTACCCCTACTTTGCACATATGGTACATTTCTATTATAGTTGAGATTTATTACAAGAAACTGTTGCCCAGTGAAGTAACCGACCATTGGATGGAATACCTAAATCCTTGGGCAAAGATTACTAGCACTTTCTTACAACTACGATGCCATAGGTTTCCATTATATGCTAACCATTGGAATCTTGGTCTTATTGGTGATCAAAGCACTCTGTCAGCTCCAGCCAGGACAGTGGTGTAGCTCCATTGACTTCAGATTTACTAGGTATGAATTTGGTCCTTTGTGTGCATGCATGTATGGATTATGTCAGTCAAATCTCTGTCATCACCCTACACACACATTGATCTAAAGTCAGTGGAACTACACCAGGAATAGATTTGGCCCATTATCTTTCAAATGATTCATTCACATAACATTTTGAGGTGCGTATAACACTTTTTCTTGGCAGCCTAAGGCTGCCAGAGTTGCCTTCTAAGGAGGATGTCAGCACCCAATAGTGATGTAAGCAAAACCATATTTCATGCATATGTGGACCAGCATTGTACAACATAAGGAAGTTTCACTTAAATATCACAGCCACTGTCCTGAATTAATTGATTGTTAAGAATGCAAAGGCAGTCTGTAGCTTTAAAGACCAGAATATTATTTATATTCAGCCTATTTATTGGTAGGGAATTCAAGAGGGTTTTTATTTTATTTGAGCTGCCTTTCCCTCCCTTGGTGAATTTAAATCACTCTTCCACCTCTTGGGTATGTTAAATAGTAGCAGTGCATCATATTTTTAGCTCTGCCCTTGGATGAGAACCCAGCTGTTAATATATTGATGTTTTATCCTCAATATTAAGATCCAAAGGCGAGAGAGCTTCCAGATCAGTCATTTCAAGTTGGATGCCAGCATTATTTAGCTCTGCTGCAGCAATTGATAATCACTGACCTTAGGATAGGCACATTTTTATTATTTTACAAATATAAATATCTTCTACACTCCATCTCCTCCATTTCTTTTACTCTGTCTGATAGCCTTACACACAGTATTTTATTTTAATAATTTGGAGATTTGAAGCTCAGTTCTTCCCAGATCACTAACAATCTGTTAGATTAAGTACAGAGTTTGCCAACATTTCTTTTTAATTGAAAGAACTTCTTTCTATTCATAGAAGTTGGGAGCATTCCTGAAATTCATCCTGTTTAATAATAAAGTTCAGCTGAGTATATTATGCTGTAAGGAACTTTCTATACAAAGCAACTCAATTAGAGCACTATAAATGTGAATATGAATATGTACTCAAGGGGGTGGCTTGATAAAAGAACTGTATAGTATGGAAGATAAATACTCATTTAGATTTTATTGTTATGGTTAATATATATGCGCATGAGAGACTTTTTTTTTTTTTTTTTGCATTATGCAAGAGACCACAATACTTGCAGTTTTCATTCAATAAGGTTACATGTATGACCTCAGTAGGCCATATTTTCTCACCATCTTTCCTTTTTTCAATGTAGTCCACAGGGGAAATGCCAACAACCCCAAAGCATATAAAGGACAATAAAGAGAGCTTCTTCCCAGCAGTTCCAACAACGCTGCATCCCACACCAGTGAATCCAGACACTGTGACATCTGAAAGCCTCCTAAAACTGAATGACCTTCATTCCAAACCCAAGCCAGCATCCTCTCCCTCCTCTTCCTCTTCCTCAGCATCTTCTTCAGTGCCACCACCACAGACGCCACACAAGGACACCGAGTCGCTCCAAGGCCAGAGTGCAGAGACTGCTCCCATCATGTCTTACCTTACACATGGTAAGTCTGCACCTAATAAAATGTCTTGACCTTCTCTAATTGACTTGCCCAAGGAAAGATAGTATGTCAGTGACAGAATTCTCAGTCAGTCACATTTTTTAATCATTACACCACCTGCAAAATAACTTGAGGCCACACAAACGTTGAGACTTGTCCCTGGTTCTGAAAGGGACATATATATTACTAGAACTGATCAAAGAGTTATCCTCTGTGTGTATTTGAAATACAAAAGTGCTTATAGCTCATAAGTTTGAAATGTGAGACATACCAGTGGAGATGGATTAGTGGGCAATGTGTATGTGAAGTATACAAAGGTGCATGATTAATGTAACTTACTACATGGATATCACTCCCACATGTTTGTGTGTTTATATATGTTTAGAAATGCAGAGCGTAGTAAACCCCAAACTAGTACAATATTGGTAACATTTTTGTAGGCTAGCATCATCTCTATGTCACAGATTTTAGAGAGAAATTTATTTTTAAGATACTTAGTCATCTCAAATGCTGTTGGTACTGTTTGTTTTGTTTTCATATTTCTGCACTGGAAAATGGAGGGTTGACATAGTTACAATGAGCTATAGTAACTACAGACTGGTAGTTGCGTGAGGCGGGGAACATAGTGGCTGAGAGGACTGGAATGTAAGAATCCAATCTTATAGCCCTAGTGTAGTTTGATGAGTACACATGGTACAGGTCAGAAAGTCAGAGATGCAAAATACGTACAATTTAGAATCCATGGTTGTCATGAGAATATGACTTATTAGGGACCATATTATATAGTTGGTTCTATACAGATAACCAAGATGAGAGAATTTAATGAGTCTTCTCAATCTTGCATTCCTGCCCACAGGCTATCCACAGCATGGCCGGTGGGCAAAGGCACTGTGATAGGCTAGCATCCTCAGCACTACTAGCCTCCACAGAGGGGATGAAGTAAGGTGCTCCAGCCTGAGCGCTCCTCTGTATTGGCCAGCAGAGCCTGGTTGTGCTTGTGTGTGGAAGCATAATGATGCACCCAGTTAAAAGATGGCAGAATTCTTCTTGTAGTGTGCTCTCCTCTGGAGCCCCAGGAGGAATTCTCTCTAAATCAACTACAGTTCTTCCTGTGACTTCTGTTACAGCCACCCTTCCAGCCATCCAGATTCTCTCGGTGCGAGACTGTGCCTTAAAAGCATAATCTGGCCCTGACTGTATATGACTTTTATATGAAATATATACAGAAAATATACAATGCAACCTCAATTTTCCAAAATTATCTGGAACAAGGTCATGTCATCTGATGTCTGTTAATTACATTGAAAATTCCCATAATTATCTGAAATTATTTAGTCCTCACTTGCATTCAGATAATCAAAATTGTAGTTTGTAGAGTATGAATATTTCATAAATTAATATTTACATTATGGATATAAGGATCAGAAGTGCCTAAATCCCTGTTTCAGAAGTAACTTAGGCCCTGTATGTATAAAGAAAATCGTCAAACTATTTTCAGATAATATTAAAAGCCAGAGAAAAATCCACAGGAAGCCTAGGTATTTACTGTTAAGAATGAAACCTCCTATATCTATCCAGGTACTGTAGAATGGAGCACATCAGGATAGGTTTATGGTAGTACCAAGGTATTGGATACTTACTCATTAACAATGAATATCAGTACTTCATGAACTAGTCTCAGACTGGTTTGTTTGAAAGTAATTTTGCTTTGTGACTAAGTATCTTTGTACAGTTTATGTGTACACACCTACTGTACAAGATTTTTTTTCCTTATGTAATCAGCCGTGGCAGCTAAATGTCCATAATCTTCTGAATACATCAGCAACAAAGAGCAAACCAGGGAGAAATCAATTTTCCCAACAAGCTAATCTCTCAGAGAGTACAGGATGAAATTGAAATTTAACATCCACCACTAATAGTCATGTTATAATCACCTCACATTCCTTCTCCACAAATCCTCTGGTAGGAGGGGGAGAATGTTGCAGTCAGATTTGCCCAGAAATGGAATTACAGGGTATTATGGGATGTGTTTCCAGGCTTGTTCAACAGGGAATAATTCAGGTCCATCCTTGGAGGAGGAAAAAAATGAAACCGCCGCATTTTAAAGCTTTGTGCTCTCACTGAGCAGATAGGTAGGAATGACAATGCAGGTTAGTGCTCCTGTGTGCCATTGCTTTATACACACAACTCATAAGAATTTCTGACATACTTTCCTCTCTCTAATTTTCCGAGCCACCCTGCAGTGGCTGGAAGGTTTATTTTAATCTTTTTACTCTCTAGGCCTTTTAGGGATTTGTGAGACTTCTGATGACTTCTTTCATGGTTTCTGTACATCTTTCAGTGGTAGGAAAGGGGCTGAGTTAGCTGCCAGAATTATTGCCCTGAAGTCTCCTGTCTGAAGATCAAGAGACTTTCTCTGTACAGCTCTCATTTCAGTGCTGAGTGCATGTGTCATTTCTGGCTGTCTGGATCTCAAGACCCACCTGACAGGTCGTTTCTCTAGTTGAGAGAGACACCAATTACTGCTGTGTCCTTTGCTTATTTTTTCTTTCTACTCCTCCCCCTAGCCACACCCCCACTTTTTAAAAAATGATTACTAAATTTATTAGTTATACCCTTTCTTTTTGCTCTTTTCTTCCATTAGTTCTCCTTTTATATGTAAATTCTCTCTTCTGCCTCATTTTCCAAGTAATTCTTTTATTTTTCACCCGTTTTCCTTCCTGCCTTTCCTTTTAATTGCCACTTTTGTACCTGCTTCATGTCTGTTTTTGTGTCCCCAAGTATTAACTACTGTAATTCTTCATGACTTCATTGAGAAAAAGGAATTACAGAACCGTTTTCCAAGCAGTGTTGGAGCCTTGCCAGTCATTCCTCATGTAAACATTTTAATGAGATCTTGGAGCTGGTGTACAGAAACTACAGCATGATGAAGTCCAATGACCAAGTGCTAATGACAGCATGGAAACTTCCTTCGTTTAGGCATAAATTTACATGGGGCTGCCAGCTTTTTTAGCTCGGTATAGAATTGACTCAGGGGAGAGCTGTAAAATAGGTCAAGTAGGATAAACCCTCTCCAGCTCTCACACAGTTCCAATAGCTGTACTATTCCACAGCACTGAAAATCTTACAAGTTGTTTTTTTTTTCCAGTCTCTCGCCCTTCCCCCCCCCCCCCCCTCCCGCCCCCCATTTCTTAATCTAGTGATGATAGGGAGTGGTCAGGAAAACATTAACATGGGTCCAAGCAGGGAGGTGCAGGATAGCAAGGGAGGATTTTCACATCTGGATTTATTCAGAAGTGAGGATGACTTCGCTTGAAACCAATATTTCACTAGATCTGCATATAAAATGGAGGGAGGGGGAATAGGAGTTCCCTCCCACAAATTAAATGCTGATATTTTTAAAGGGATTAAAGTATTAAAAAACAACGTAGAAGGTTAAGATTTTAACTGGTGAAAATCTGCTATTTTTTATGATTCTTTTTTCATGCCTTCTGCCCTCTCTGTCTCCCCCACACACACACCAGGAGCAGCAGATCACTGATATTGTGTTCTGGTCTCCATTCCTTCACAAAGGAGGCACACAGTAAAAGAGAGCTGGGTCCCCCTGGTGAGACTAGAGTAGAATGCAGTGAGGATGTTAAGATTTAATTACCTGCCATCTGTTGCCTTATTTTTATCTCTTTCTTAGCTACCACCATGGTGGTGGTACTCAGTCATACAGATCTTTATCATCTTTGACTTCCAAATACATGAAATTGTTTTAATTTGCCATGTTGCATTCTTTCTGAAACTTGTAATGACCCCTTTGCTCGTATGCAAAACAGATATTTATCAAATATTGAGCCTGTGACATAACCCTTCCAAAACTAAGAAATTCAGAATTAAGGCAAATACTCCATCCTTAGTTCTTCCTGGAGTGTCTAAGTATTGCAACACACATACTGTGTAAATATCCTGCTTTGATCCCAGATATTTCCAGTACCTGGACACAGTGGAATTAGTTAAAAATGTAGTGGTCATTTTAGAAATACATAAGCTCTGTAACCCTATCTGTTGAAATATGGTAAATGAGATACAGTAGTGGCTGAAGAAGGCTGCGTAGGGCCCATGAAGTTTAGTGACAGTATGATAATAGCTATAGAGAAGGAACTGGCACTAGATTTGATTCAGCATGAGAAATAATGGGCAGGAATAGTAATCCCAAGGGCAGAAGCTCAAAATAAAGGAGATTATGGGATGGGAGGTCTTGGACATATGTTAATTCAGCATTTAATATGTCAGGGTACCCCACTTCAGAGACATAGCAACATCATGCTAAGATGGTTTCAGTTATACCTTTGAGACAATACTCAGAGAATCACGATGGGCACTGGCTCTTCCATCTCCAGAGTTCTCAGAGGGATCCCACTTCCATTTCCCATGTCTTTTTCAATCCAAATCTATACAATGCAATAAGGAGAGATTGTGAAACATCCTGGACTAAAATGCCAGATGTTTACAGAAGACAACTAGCTCTACATAGCCTTCTCATCAGATACAAATAGCACAGTCTCCCAGCCACCCTCAGCTTGGTTGAGTTCTGCAACTGGATGCACAACAGCTGATTGAAGCTGAAGCCTGAAAAGACTGAGCTGATGCAAATGAGGGAGTGGAAAGTACTTCAGAGAACTCACCAACTCTGTTAACATTGGCATCTATTGAGGGCATCTGCCTTCATATTAATACAGTACATAGTGTAAGTGTTCACCTTAACTTCTCGCTGTTTCTTAATGTCTGAATACAGCCACCCAAAATCCCCATTTTCCATCTGTGGCTGATTAGATGGGCTTCCTTCTCTTTTGTTTGGACTTGCCACAGTGATTCACAGCAACTTCTAGGTTTGCTTATTGTAATTTTCTGTACTCAGGGACAAAATGCCAACCTTTATAAAAAGCTACAGTTAATTCAGAACAAAGCTGTCCATCTGCTCTCCAACACAGAATGCCAAGATCACATGACCACATTCGTCATTCTTTTCTCTGAATGCTGAATAAAATTCAAGATTTCAGTCTTTGTCTTCAAAGCCGACCCTGGGACTGGACCAAGTTAACTTAGGACTTCCTAACTCTGTGTGATCAATGACCTCCATTGACAGCTATATTCCACTGGAAAATGGAACTATCAGCCTTAAGAATGGTATCTGGTACACAGAAGATGGAGCTTTCTCAGTGATTGGCTCAAAAACCTGAAACTTTGCTCCTGGAAGAGATCCGGTATGACCATGAATCCTTGTCTTCTGAATGAAATGCAAAACCCAAGCCGTCTCAAATTTTTAAAAAGTCATTTTTCTTGCATGCCTTCTGTTTTTTAGAGAGTTTTTTTTCCCTTTATTTCTTTTTTTAAAATGGGATGTTATTTTGGGTAAGCTCTACCAAAGAAATGGGTTTGGCATTTCATTCTGAAGCTGCTGAGGTTCATGGTTAACAAGATCTCTTCCAGGAGTGAGTTTCAGCTTTGCAGACAATCTCATCTTAAATCTTTTTATTTTTATAACTCCTTATGTCTTGTTCTTTATTATCTTGT
The DNA here is from genome assembly GCF_026122565.2 of Emydura macquarii macquarii. Classification (NCBI taxonomy): domain Eukaryota; kingdom Metazoa; phylum Chordata; order Testudines; family Chelidae; genus Emydura; species Emydura macquarii. Next base: position 641,595 of record NW_027131391.1, read on the forward strand.
ATCCCTCATTTATTTCCATTTCCCATCTCTCCCTCCCTCATTTCCCTATTTCTTTTGACCCTTTCCTATTTTTCCCTAGTTTTCATTTCCATTTTTCACAAGGTTTTCTGAAATATAGGGCAAACAATGTCATCCAAGTCCCAACAAAATGTATCTGTTAATTGTTGTATGCTCCAGGATGAGATTTTACAGTAGATGGATTTTCTAGCAGGAATAAACCAGGCAGCTTCTGAACCAGTCACAAGTCTGCGTTTACTCTTTCTAATCACTTTCTGTAGCCACCTCCTAAGCGTCGCCTTGGTATACTCACTTCCCTTTGTCTCATCCATTATGATCCATGCCTTTCATGCAGGTTTTTTCCTCTCTTCACCACAGGTGCACTCTGAGAACAACCTCACTTTTTGAATGTCAGTGGGGTTTTTCCTGTTTGTGAAGGATCTCTTAATTCCCTCTTGCCTCATATTCAGACAGCACAAACTGATCACTTGATTGGATACATTCTCTCCCTCCTCCTCCCTATAAACCTATTTGGAGTACAGCAGGTTGAGTTAGCTAACTAGTATGACCAATTAATGCCAAAAACATTTCAGTGCAGGTAGTGGCTGTACTGCCTTTCTATTTCGGATAGCTACCATTTGAGTTCCACATGTGCGATATATATTATAAACTCAGTGTCTCCAGAATCCCCTGATAAAATTAAACGTGTGTGTGTGTGTGTGTGTGTGTGTGTGTGTGTGTGTGTGTGTGTGTGTGTGTGTGTGTGTGTGTGTGTGTGTGTGTGTGTGTGTGTACACACGTACACATACACAGAGTTAAAGCAATAAGTATAGGCCTACAGTATACCAAATAGTGATAAAGATATTCTGCTGTATCTTCCTGAGACAGGGTGACCTTCTGAGAGTAGTGAGACATTACATACTTTCAACTATACATACATTTCAGATTCATTTTATGGGCTAGATTTTTAGCCTTTGGCTGCCTTTTTTTGTGTACAGAATTACAAATGTGCAGATACACCATGTACGGGGTGCATGCAAGATCAGTGTAACACCCCTATTCGTTTAAATGTTAGTAATTGCACCCACAAAATCCATTGCGGTCATGGGGGCTTTGAGTGCAAATGCTAACTCTTACATGCACATTGTAATTATACTATTGCAAACATAGTAACAACTGTGCACATGCAAATGATAGAAATTTTAGTAGGCGTGATCACCTGCAAATGTACTTATATGCCCAAGTGACGGCTGAATAGAGGCCTAGCTGCAAATCTGCTCCACAACTGTTGCATAACTTATTTATACAGCTGTTTAAAACTTTTTTTTAAGACACTCGCTAATCTGATGTTGGCTTTCTCTAAGCTCTTCTGTGTTCAGTTGGCTCAGGGGTCAAGGAAGGATGAAGTATTGTCAGAGAAAGGAGAGACTTGTGGGCTTTTGCCAAGCAGCTATTACGTTCAAACAGCAGATTAACATACATAAAATTCACCAGCAACGGACTACAAATGAAAAACTGCTGCTGTACTGTAGTAGTGCTGTGTACAATGTTGTTCTTTCCAAGTTATTGACTCGTACTGAGTCAAATGTTAAGACACTAAAATCAATTAGCTTACTGTTTTTAAACTGGCATTGAAAAAAAATCATGGAATTGGACACCAAACTTTAGTCTTCAACAATATTTAGAAACAGATTGAAAAGTTTAATAAAAGGAAAAGGGTTTTGGGAACAAAACATTCTTTTTTAGGATTTCCCCTTCCCCCACGAGCATCTGGGTTCCTCAGTATTGATAGACCTAGATACAGCTACTCTCATCTTTTCCATTAAAGTGCAGTATTCCATTCACTGTGGTATCTGGGCATCTTTCATTTCATCAGACCACAGAACTTTGTTCCAAATTTTTTACCTTCTTCCAGATTTCTCTGAAATGAATTATCGTTGTGCTTTATGCTTCATTGTTGGATCTAGTTTTTTGCATGCTGCACTTCCATTCAAATACTGATTACTTATCATTCTTGTCATAGTTTGTGTGCTGATATCACTAACAATATAGACTCACAGACTTTAAGGTCAGAAGGGACCATTATGATCATTATGACCATTATGATTTATCATTATGATAATGTAGTCTGACCTCCTGCATAACGCAGGCCACAGAACCTCACCCACCCTGCCTGTAATAGACCCCTAACCTATGACTGTGTTATTGAAGTCCTCATATAATGGTTTAAAGACTTCAAGGTACAGAGAATCCACCAGCAAATGACCTGTGCCCCATGCTACAGAAAAATGTGAAAAACCCGCAGCGTTTCTGCCAATCTGCCCTGGGGGAAAATTCTTTCCCAACCCCAAATATGGCAATCAGCTAAACCCTGAGCATGTGGGCAAGATTCACCAGCCAGACACCTGGAAAGAATTTTTTGTAGTAACTCAGAACACACCCAATCTAACATCCCATCACAGGCCATTGGGCATATTTACTGCTAGTAGTGAAAGCAGTTAATTGCCAAATTAGGCTGTCCCATCATACCATCCCCTCCGTAAACTTATCAAGCTCAGTCTTGAAGCCAGCTAGGTTTTTTTGCTCTCACTGTTCCCCTTGGAAGGCTGTTCCATGACTTCACTCCTCTGATAGTTAGAAATCTTCATCTAATTTCAAGTCCAAACTTCCTGATGACCAGTTTATATCCATTAGTTCTTTGTGTCCACATTGGTGCTGAACTTAAATAATTCTTCTCCCTCCCTGGTATTTATCCCTCTGATGTATTTATAGAGAGCAATCATATCTCCCCTCAGCCTTCTTTTGGTTAGGCTAAACAAGCCAAGCTCTTTGAGTCTCCTCTCATAAGACAGGTTTTACATTCCTCGGATCATCCTAGTAGCCTTTCTCTGCACCTGTTCCAGTTTGAATTCATCTTTCTTAAACATGGGAGACCAGAACTGCACACAGTATTCCAGATGAGGTCTCACCAGCGCTTTGTATAACAGTACCAACGCCTCTGTATCTTTACTAGAAATACCTCACCTAATGCATCCAAAGACTGCATGAGCTTTTTTCCCGGCCACTTCACATTGGCGACTCAGTCATCCTGTGATCAACCAATATAATCAAGTCCTTCTCCACATCTATTACTTCCAACTGATGCTTCCCCAGTTTATAGCAAATTTTTCTGTTATTAGTCCCTAAATGCATGACCTTGCACTTTTCACTATTAAATTTCATCCTATTTCTATTACTTCAGTTTACAAAGTCATCCAGATCTCCTTGTATGATACCCTGGTACTTCTCTGTATTAGCAATACCTCCCAACTTTGTGTCATCCACAAACTTTATTAGCACACTCCCACTTTTGATGCCAATGTCAGTAATAAAAAAGTTAAATAAGATCGGTCCCAAGACTGATCCCTGAGGAACTCCACTAGTAACCTCCCTCCAGCCTGACAGTTCACCTTTCTCTATGATGCATTGTAGTCTCCCCTTTAACCAGTTCCTTATCCACCTTTAAATTTTCATATTAATCCCCATCTTTTCCAATTTAAGTAATAATTCCCCATGTTTACCCATATCAAATGCCTTATTGAAATCTAGGTAAATCAGATCCACTGCATTCCCTTTGTCTAAGAAATCTGTTATCTTCTCAAAGAAGGAGATCAGGTTGGTCTGGCATGATCTACCTTTTGTAAAACCATATTGTATTTTGTCCCAATTACCATTAACTTTGATGTCCTTAACTACTTTCTCTTTCAAAAATTTTTCCAAGACCTTGCACACTGCTGACGTCAAACTAACAGGCCTGTAATTAACCAGATCACTTTTTTCCCTTTCTTAAAAATAGGAACTACGTTAGCAATTCTCAAGTCATACGGTACGACCCCTGAGTTTACAAATTCATTAAAAATCCTTGCTAATGGGCTTGCAATTTCATGTGCCAGTTCCTTTAATATTCTTGGATGAAGATTTTCTGGGCCCCCTCATTTAGTCCCATTAAACTGTTCAAGTTTAGCTTCTACCTTGGATGTGGTAATTTCTACCTCCATATCCTTATTCCCATTAGCCACCCTGCCATTATCCCATAGCTCTTTATTAGCCTCATTAAAAACTGAGGCTAAGTATTTGTTTAGATATTGGGCCAGGCCTAAATTATCCTTAACCTCCACCCCATCCGCAGTGCTTAGCGGTCCCACTTCTTTCTGTTTTCTTCCTATTTATATGGCTATAGAACCTTTTACTATTGGTTTTATTTCCCTTTGCAAGGTCCAACTCTACTTGGCTTTTGGCATTTCTCACTTTATCAGTACATGTTCTGACCTCCAAGATGTAGCTTTCCTTGCTGATCCCTCCTTGTATTTAAGCCCTCTTCTAACTTTCATACACTACCTTTTTTTCCCCTCTTCATCTGTTCCAATATAACTTTCTCCATTTCTCCATTCTGTGTATTTAAGTGGGTCTTCTAAAGACTTAGAATCGTAGAGATACAAAAGCTTTATTAAGTCATCTAATCCATTTCTCTGCAGGTACAGTATTGTTTCCTTTAGCGTGGTGGCATAGACTAAACTAAGGACAATACTGTCAGCCAGAAATACCTAAATTCTAATTGTACCTCTATCACTTATTTGCTGTCTGGTCTTGGACGTGTTCCTTAACTCTGTGGGGCACTTAACTCTCCTTCCTTTTATAGGCATGGAACTCCCACACTTGTCAGGTTCAGGGTAGGCAGGATGCAGAAAGCTTTTCTATAATGTCCACATCCTTATGCACTAGCACAGCTCTTTGAAGGCTTACTGAGCACTTCAGAAAAAAGGTAAAATGGGGGCATGGAGTTCAGAGCAGAGGATTTGGCCCCATGTTTTTGTCCCCATCTGAAAAATACTTACCTACCTCGCATGGTGAATTAAGGCTTGATTCTGCAACCCTTTACTTCAGCTGAGAGTAGTACTTACATGCAATTAAACCCATTGAGGCCACTGAGACTAATTGTGTGAGTACTGTTCAGTTTCAGTAAGGGTTGCAGAATTAGGCTTTCACTGTTTCTAAAGTGATTTTATGACATTAAGTTCTATAGGAGTACTTAACAGTATTATATTTTTCTAGCGTTTCCTTCCTTTCTTAACACAATATTTCTAGGGTTCTTTGTATCGTTTACTACTTAAGCACTTGATGCTCTTGGCCATAGTTTCTCCCAACCATGGCTTTTTGAAACCAAGGTATGAATCTGTTTTGTAGTTTGAGTTCAGACCTCAACTCTTTCATCTTTCCTATGATTAGATGATATTTTGCTCTTTCTCTCCCTCTCTTTTAGTCCTTAATGTAACTTTATGTATGTATTAATAATGTCTCTTCGAACAGTTGGAAAGGATCTGTTCAAGGTGTTGGTCATATTATCCAGTTTGTTTTATCAGTTTGTCAGTAACTAAAGGCAGGTGTTTGATTCTGATTAAAACATTAACATCATAATGTTGGTGTCCTGTAATACCTGATGATACAAGAAAATCAAATAACACTGTACAGGGCACAAAGAGAGAAGAGCAGCAGTTTATCACTTATGGCCCCTGTGCTTGTAAACTTTCTGCGCATCTGTAAAATGCAGGGAGAATATTTACCATTTTTTCATTGTACACCTGCTAGATTAGCAAAATAATGTGTGGTATTTGTATAAATGATGCTCACTGGAAATGTATAATCTATATATCTACAGTGTGTGTATATGTATATAATGTGTTCTCTGTATAAAGAGAGGCAGTGAGAGAGAATATTAACTATGATGAAGTCATGAACCCAGGCGCCCGCTATAGGCATCTGCAAACACTAGTTACCCTGGCAACAAGTGGAAAGAGGTTGGAGAGGAAAGCTGGAGTAGGTTGTTGCACTGAATTGTTTTCAGCTTGTTTCTTCCTCACTAAGGCAGGGAGATGTTGAAAGGTATGATGTGCCTCTTTCTGTTGTATATATTATGTATAATAGAGAGCTGTTGGGAAGGGTATGCTAAAATTTTATCTTATTCAGCTCCATTTTGCTCAGGCAGACGTGAACTTTTCAATTTAAATATTAACATACATTTACTATGTTACAAATCTGTGTTTTCCCTTTGTGCGTACTGTTTGTGAGTTGCACTCTAGGGTTTGAGTGCCAAATAAATCTCTGAAGTACAGTCCTGTCCCATCTTCTGCCCAGGGTTGGGAGGCTACTGCATCTCCTCTTAATGTCTTCAGAAACTGATTTTATTTTTAAGCTGGGTTTATAGAACTAACGTTTGAAAATCTACCAGGCTGTTACCAATTCTGTGTGATATAGAAAGATCTAGTTGAACAGGACTAAAAATGAGCTGTTGAACACCTCCAGATTGTGCTGTACATATTTCCTTCTGCTGCTGTGCTGATGCAGAATTTTGTGGCTCATGACTTAGTGGAATCCTTGCCTCCCTGGGGAAAGTTTTTATAAGTAGAACTAAGAAATTATTTTCATTGGGGCTGTAATAGTGTTTTCCACAAAGGCAAGTATTAGGATATTTTCTTCAGAATCTGTTTTAGATAGGAGAAAAATTGAATTGTTTGTGTCTTTTTTTTTTTTTTTTTATCCTTCAGTCTCTTGCTTTTTCTATCTGTTCAGTAGAAAGAAATGCAATGAATAACTTCACATTATATTGAAGTATCAGTTGTACAAATTATGACAGGAACATTTGTATATGTATGTGTACACAACTGTGTGCAGTGAGACCACAGGATAATTTTGTTTAAATGAATTTTTGGTATTTTGTTTCTAAATTCAGTTTTTAAACTTAAAAAAAAAAAGATATAGCTCTCAAGTAACCATAAAACAGAACGTCACAGTGACAAGAGAATAAAGAGGCTCAGCCAATATAGGAGCATGATTTAGTAACTGGGCATTTAACACCTCTGAGAGTAGAGTTCTTGATTGATTAACTTGACATTAGCCCATCATGCTGATAGTCTGGTGTAGTCACTATAATATAATATTAACAATTGCTGTTTCCTGAAAGGTCTCAATACAAATTTATATAATATGAATTATAGAGTTGTCAGATTTATGTCCTTTCATTTGTATTCTCTGAAGAGCAAAAGGGAACTGACAAATTAAATCTAATGTTATTCAGGTGAAATCTAATCTAATATTATTATATAAAACCAGATATACAAGACGAATTAAAAATATTAATAAAGCAGATTATTGAATATGGGCCAGGCACACTGATAGACTCTGTATATTTCAAGTTAGCGGCATAGGCAAAAATTTGATTGCTCGGAAGATCCAGTCAATCAGGTCACATGACACAGTCTAGTTACAATCAAAACATAGCATATCAGTCCAGATAATGAAATGGCTTATAATCAAACATAGCAAATAATCAGCATAAAAGGATAAGTATTGTGTAATTAAGCAATAACATGAATCACAGCTCTTAATATGAATGAGTGGTAAATTTAAACTGGTTATTATACTATTAAGCCCCTGATATGGCTTAGCAGTCAGCCACATGTGATTTCTTTTCAGGTTACAGATTAGTTACGGTTACAGGATTTACAGTACAGTCATATTTAGTATTTTATTTAATGAAATTAACAGTTGATGGCAAACTTAGTGAATAAAGACCACTTATACTTATCTCAGATTCTTAAAATCTGTCATCCGAGATGTTGTAGCAGCAAAGTGATAGCATGGCTGTTGTACAGGATAATTCCCTGAAATCATCATGGTCCTTCTGCTTCTCTTTTGGGGAGGATGCAATGTTCTTCTTCGAGTACTTGTTCATGTCCATTCCATGCTAGGTGTGTGCACACCGCGTACACTGTTGCCAGAGATTTTTTCCTTCAGTGATATCTGTTGGGTTGATTTTAGTGCCCTCTGGAGCCGCACACATATGCACCTGTATTAAGGGGCACCGTCACCTCCTGCTGGAACGACCCTTCTTGCTCTGCAAGGCTTCTTCCCAGTGGTTTTTGGACTCTTATCTTCGTTGGTTGTTTTAATAGTTTAGTTGGCAAAGTACTGTTTGTGTATATAGATAGTTCCTATTGTTGAGGGATTTTTTGCCCAAGGGGCCAGGCATGCCTAGGTCCTAGGGCTTCAAGCCTTGTGCCTCCTGTGGCAAACCCATACCTGAGAGTAACCTGCACTCCAGATGCTTAAAGTGCTTGGGGGAAACTCATGTAAAGGACAAGTGCCAAATCTGTCAGGACTTCAGATCCTGCACTAAAAGGGATCGAGACATCAGGCTGAATGCTATCCTCATGGAAGCCGCCCTCAGACCAGTCTCAGAGCTAAGTCGCTCCAGTGTTGGTGTGAAGCGCTCCCCCTGGCACCGAGCTCTTCCCAGCACTGTTCACCATCTCCGGTGCTGAGGAAGAAGCACAAGAAGCGGTGCACTGATAGATGACACTTGCTGGTGCAGAAGAAAGACAAGTGGGGTGAAGGCAACTCAGTGAGACCTGTCCTAGGCCACTCCTCAGCTCCCAGACCCTCGTTGGCACTGTTGACTCCGCCTAGGGTGTTGAGTCCAATGTGAGACCCTTGGCTGACACAAGGAAGCCATTGCACTGCCAGCGGTTTGACGATGCCTTTGATCCCGGAGGCTTTCTAGGCAGTTAGGGACCTTCTTTCTCTACTAGTCCTGCCAGCTCCAATGAGACACCTGTGCAGCACTACCCCTAAGCAAAAAGACACTAAAAGACTTGATCTTTTGGGGAAAAATGTTTATTCCACGGGTAGCCTTCAACTACATATCTCCAACCAGCAAGCTTTTCTGGGGAGATACAATTTTAATCTGTGGGACTCCCTGACTAAATTCAGATTCCCTGCCCCCAGATTCAAGGCAGGAGTTCACTGCCCTCTTGGAAGAGAGTGAGAATGTTGCCAGGTCCTCTCTCCAGGGGGCTGTGGATGCTACTGACTCAGGAGCCAGGACAATGGCCTCTGCTGTCACCATGAGGCTTGCTCATGGCTCCAGTCCTCTGGCCTTCTCCACAAGGTCCAACAGTCCATCCAGGCTCCCCTTCAAAGGCTCCTCGCTTTTCTCGGGGCAGATGGACACAAGATTTTATGGTCTGAAGGACTTGAGGGCCACATATGATCCTTAGGCATTTACACTCTGTCTGCTTCTAGGAAGCACTTTAGGCTCCAGCAGCCTCCTCCGTTCTCAGTGCCTTCCATGCAGGAGTCCTACAAAAGAAAAGGGAGAGGTTAAAAGTGACACCAGGCACTCCCATCCACCTCAGCCTCCCAGTCAGGGTCTCAGAGATACTCCAGCGGGCCCAACCAGGCCTTTTGAAGAGGCACCCAAGCACGCTGTACCAGTCACCATTTCAGATCCCACCCCCCCTTTTATTTTTGGACTATCTGTCACTTTTCAGCCCAGCATGGTCATTCATAACATCAGACCTTTGGGTCCTGAGTACAGTGACAGTCAGATATACTGTTGAGTTTCTATCCACCCCTCCTTGCCTCCCATCCTCATCCTTCTTTAGGGACCTTTCTCATAAGCAACTGCTCATTCAGGAGGTACAGTCCCTCCTACATATGGGAGCTGTGGAGGAAGTTCCTCAAGAATTGAGAAGGAAGGGGTTTTACTCCCAGTATTTCCTAATCTCAAAGGCCACAGTGGGCCTCGGGACCATTCTGGTCCTGCATCGCCCCCACAGATATCTCAAGAAACTGAAATTCTGCATGATCTCCCTGGCGCCCATCATCCCTCCCTGGATCCAGGAAACTGGTATGCCGTCCTTAACTTAAAGAATGCATATTTTCACATTTCTGTCCTCCATGGTCAGAGAAGATTTCTCAGATTTATGAGTCATAGCCACTACCGATTCACCACCCTTCCCTTCAGCCTATCAGCAGGCCCCCAGGTTTTTATGAAGTGTATGGTGGTCGTAGCAGCCTTCCTCAGGTGGCAAGGTGTACAGCTTTACCTATACCTCGACGACTGGCTGATCAAATGTCAGTCACAGGCTCAAGTATAAAACAGCATCAGCACTGTCCGAGCCACCCTTAGCGTGCTGGGCCTGCTGATAAATGAGTAGACATCAACTCTGGTCCCAGTCCAAATAATAGAATTTACTAGAGCCCCTTCAGATGTGGCTAGCTTCAGTGTACTTCCCAAGCAGACACCACATGGACTTAGTGCTCATGGTCCCTTCCCTGGTCCTCATCTCCCTGGACTAGTGAAAAGACATGAGATCAGTAATGCTGGGAGTGCCCTTTGCTACCCCAACCATCGGTAACCTTAATCTCGGACACATCAGACCTCGGGTGGGGGGCCCACCTCCACTATCTCAGGACTCAGGGCCTCTGGTCCCAAGAAGAACTCTCCCTGCACATAAATGTCAGGGAGCTTAGGGCGGTACACTTAGCCTGCCAAGTATTCCTTCCCCAGATCTCAGGCGAGATATCCTGACAGACAATACTGCAGCCATGTTTTACATCAACAAGCAGGGACGGGCTTGATCTTCAGCCTTGTGTCAGGAGCCTATCCATCTGTGGGATTTCTGTGTGGAACACCCCCATTCATTTCAAGGCGTCACATCTAAAGGGAGCCCGGAACATACTGGTGGATCACCTCAGTAGATCCTTCTCCTCTGACCACAAGTAGTTCCTTCACCCAGAAGTAACCAGATTCATCTTCCAAAGGTGGGGGCCTTCCCAGGGGGACCTGTTCGCTTCCAGACAGAACAGGAAATGCTATTAGTTTTGTTCCCTGCACGGGCACAGCCCAGGCTCCCTTCCAACGTCTTCCTGCTGTCATGGACAGACTGGCTACTTTACGCTTTCCCCCCCGATCCCCTTGATCCACTTAAAGCAGCAGGGCCTGGCTCTCTCATCTATTAAGGTGCATTTGGCAGCCATCTCATCCTTCCATCCTCCAGTGAATGGCAGGTCGATGTTCACCCATGAAATGACAGTTCAGTTTCTCAAGGGCCTGGAAAGGCTCTACTCTCAGGTCCTTGAGCAGATCCTCCATGGGACCTAAACCTGGTTCTGTCAAAGGTCACAGGTCCCCTCTTTGAGCCGTTAGCATCATGCTTCCTGCTACTCCTCTCTTGGAAGGTCACCTTCCTGATGGCAATCACCTAGGCCAGAAGGGTCTCTGAGATCAAGGCTCTTACATGAGAACCACCCTACACAGTGTTCTTCAAGGACAAGGTCCAGCTGCGCCCGCACCCAGCCTTTCTGCCAAAGGTGATGTCACAATTCCATAGGAACCAGGTCATTTTCCTGCCAGTCTTCTTCCCAAAACCTCACAAGAACTCTGCGGAACATTAGACATGCCCTCGACTTTTAGATTGAGAGGACTGAACCCTTCTGCAAATCCATGCAACTCTTCATAGCAATAGCAGAAAGGATGAGAGTGCTACTACTTCTGTCAACCCAGAGGATCTCGTCCTGGATAATTGCCTATGTCCATGCGTGCTAAGAGCAGGTGAATGTCCTGCCTCTGGCCATCTTAACCGTTCACTCCACAAAAGCTCAGGTATCATCAGCAGTGTTCCTTGCACAGGTCCTAATCCAAGATATCTGCAGAGCCATGACCTGGTTGTCAGTGCATACCTTCGCATCCCACTATGCCATTATCCAAAAGACCTGTGATGACACCACTTTTGGAAAAGCAGTGTTGCAGTCAGCCTGTCCATGAACTACACGCCCATCTCCTGGGGTACTGCTTGTGAGTCATCTAGCATGGAATGGACATGAGCAAGCACTCGAAGAAGAAAAATGGTTACTAACCTTTTCATAATAGTTGTTCTTTGAGAACATGTCCATTCCATGACCCCCCCTCCAACCCCTTTGTCAGAGTTAACCAGCAAGAAGGAACTGAGACGATGCGGGGCTGGCAGCTTACCTTTTACCAGCACATAAGCTTGTGGCTCCAGATGGCACTAGAGCTGACCCAAAAGATAACCACTGAGAGAAAAATTTCTGGCAACTGTGCGATGCGACGTGTGCACACCTAGCATGGGATGACACGAGCAGCGCATTTCAAAGAACAAGTTACGAAAGGTTATTAACTGTTTTTTCCTTCCTCTCCACCTCAGAGTCAGAAGAGGGTTTGGGGTTTCTTTTTTAATCATTTGATTCTGGAAGTCTACAATGTCTAGCCCACAGCTGTTCCTCAGAGGCCAGCAGCATATAGGGTATTTATACTGGCTTTAGTTCACTTCAGGGCTGTTGTTCTTTTGGTATACAGCCTCTGATACTTTGGCTCACGTCTGGTGTAGAGAGAATCCAAGTTACGAGGTTTGGTAAATAGTAACCCAGATGTCTCTTTAACATAAACTCTATTTCTTAAACTAAAAAAGCTGAATTGTGTTTCTTCAGGATCCCTGCAGTTTAAGTACTCCTTTTGATATTGTTTCAGGTTCTTCTAACCTGTTCACACAAAGCATATTTATACTTGACTGTTATCAAATATATTTTTATCATCTATGTTACATGTTACCTTTTTACCTCAGACACTGTAATATAGGGTAAGGTACAGAAGAAAAGAGCTCTGTGTAGCTCAAACACTTGTCTGTCTCACCATCAGCAGTTGGTCCAATAAAAGATATTACCTCACTCAGGTTATCTCTCTAATATCCTGGTACCAACATGGCTACAATAACACTGCACTGCATGGTACAAGAAGGAATATGCAGTAGAGTGTTGAAACGGGTGCGGAACGTATTCCTTTCTGTCAGACCTATCTGCTTTATGGTTGACGATGAGTGAAGCGTTATAGAATATGTTCTGACTGTGTTTCATTCAATATGTGAACATTCATGTGCTAGAATTGTTATAGAACTTTCTGCCAGAAAACGCTTCGATTCTCAGGCTTGAAAAAGCTACCAAGCATTGGTTGATGTGACATTTCTTTCTTGTACCAATTAAAATTTGCAGATGCAATAATTTTACCACCCTTGCCTTGGTAAACTTATTCTCACAAATTATGTTCAAGAAATTTAGGAAATATAACTCATTAAAGAATTCTACCTAAAGAAGAAATCCCAGGTAAGTTAGTTATTCCTTTTAATAGAGCTGGCAGGTTGTTCTTCAGCCACAAAACTTGCTTTTCAAACTCCTTCTTCAAAGGCCAGAATCAAGCAGCAGAACATCACTATGGCAGATTGTGAGATCTTAGCCACGTTGGGTGGAGACGGAATAGAGTTTGCTTATTGCAAAAATACTGTTTTCTCCAGAAATGGTGGCAAGCTGAACTATATATTCCTGGGGTAGTAAGGATCAGTAAGTATTAGTTAGTGAATCTGAGAAGGATAACTGCTATTTCAGCCTATGCATTCCAGAAAGAACTTAGTTCTTATAGTGGTCAGTGAAAATTATAATACTCATGTAAAATATGCAGTCCCATAGGAAAACTGGCTTAACACTGCATTCAGTAAAATATTTTTCTAATACAAATTAGTGTGGGTAAGTGTGGGGTTGAGAGAGAGAAAATGTGCAAACCAGTACACACACTATATGGATTTGAGCAGCAAATGTATATACCCATGAATGCCAGAATCTGGAAATTTCACAATGTATTGATTAAAAAAATGCAATAGTAAAACTATAGTAGATATGCCACTGAAGGTTGAGCATTTAACTCTAATTCCTTGTCACCAAATAGGATAAGCTAAGCTGCTTCTTCCATTGTCTTGGTTCTCATAATAACCTTCTAGCTTGCTTTAAGGAGGTTTTTAATACATCTTTACATAGATACATACTGTATCTTTTGTAACCATTAATCAGACATAGACCTCTTGGATCAGTAGGAGAGTACAACTATTTGAGTGCCAGGGAGGCAGGCGTATGGCACTCCAGCCAACAAGACCAGCTTTGCACTGTCTGTGTAACAGTGCTTATGACAGAAGTTCCAACCCCCAGGTCTCAGAGGTTGGTGATCAAATATACACATCTGGGAATTCACTTGGCACATAGATGTGCCTTTGCTTTGTGAGAATTATTTATCACACAGTGTTTCATCCAACTTTTTAAAATGCTATGTTTTTAAAGGCTTTGTGAAAATGTGTGCTTTAATTGATGGCATCATGTGTCAGAATTGAAATGTTGCCACTTTAAGTTGCCAGTATTTAATTTCAATCATGCTGTGGTTTAAAAATAATGGCAGAGTAAAGAAATCTCCACCAGTTGTAAAATAAATACAAAATAATTAGAATTTAAAAAGGGATATCAGAAAATCTCTTAATCTGTGAATTATCTTTCATTACTGAAGAAGAGGAGGAGCTGGAAGGACCTTTGGAAGGGCTTGGATTTCAGCAGCAAGAGTCCCGCCTTTGCCAGCAGATGAAAATGGCTACTGTTGCTCCGTCACCTGAGGTTGCACGCTGGCAAGTGGAATCAGTGACCAGCACAAGTTCAGGACATGTTTGTACCCAGAGTAAGAATGTTTTGTCCTCCATAGAAGCTGAATGGTCTTTCTATCGGTTTAATTTCTGAAAGTTTGTTTTAACGAGCAATAAATCCATCTGTAGCAACCTTGCACCAACATGGGATTATGCTTTCCCCAGCCTTCTCTCCATGCCTTCGGTCTTTCAGATTTTAAAGACATTCATGGCAATGGCCCAGCTTCTTGGAGAAGTGCCTTATAGTTCTTCATTGGTAATTCTCTTTGGCATATGACTCGCATGCTGCACACCCATGGCAGCATAGCTAAACAAAAAGCACCATTGTGTCTTTGTTCCTTTTAAAGTAATATTCAGTTTAAAAAATGAAAAGCTTACTGAGGTCACCTAAGATCTGCAGTATACCAAATCCAGAGCAGTTGTTAACATGTCCAATCCTTTTGTCACTGCTTCAGTTAGGCACTTTCCTAACAGAGGATTCCTCCGTTGTCCCAGATAAATTGGATACAGTTTGAAAGTGTAAATCGGAAATTCATATTTATTACCTTTTATTTTTTCCATGGCTATTCTCTTCTAATTACACTGCTGGAGTACCTGACTCATAGAGAAGGTTTTCTGCGAGATTCAAAGAGAGATTGGTAATTTATGTGGATAACAAGAATATCCATAGTTGTAATGGTTAATGCTTTTAAAAAAAAAGTCTTGGAAGGAATATAAAACCTCATGCTTCAGGGCTTAAGCCTGTCTCTCAGTTAGTAACTGGGGCATGACTAACTTCTTGTTCTGTGTTTGCACAGCACCAAGCACATGGCGGTCCTGTTCCATTGATTATGACTCCTAGGTGCTATAGTAATACAAATATAAATAATAATTAAAATGATACCTACATGGTAGGCAGATTGTGCTGCATTTGCCTACTGCAGTGTTTCCTCTAAAGCATCTGGTGTTGGCCAGGATACTATGCTATAGAAGGACCTCAGGTCTGATTGAGTGTGGCAGTTCTGTTGTTCTTCTGTAGTGTTAAGGACACACCAAATTCAATTTTACATCGTTTGATAAGTAGCAATGTGTCTGCTTTCCTTGCACACCGTGGTAAATGGGAGTTCCATTTGACTCTGATTAAGTATCCCTGCCTAGTCCCAATAAACCTGCCCAGCCTCTTGCAGGTTTCTGGAACTAGAAGTTTTTAGTTCAAAGAGCAGGAGTTTGTAGTACTTCTTGTTACTTTACCTCTTACAGAGGCTCACATTGTGGAGCAGGCTTGCATAATTTGATTTTATTGGTTGGGTGTTTTTGTCATAGTTCCATATGGCTGAGAAATCTCCATTAGCAATCTCTCTCTGGACTAAGTAGTTAGACAAGAGACAATGTCTTGTATTGATCATTGATGCAGAAATATTATTATTTGTATTACTGTAGCTCCTAGGCACTCTAAGCATGGACCAAGGCCCCACTGTGCTAGCAGCTGTACAAGCACACAATAAAAATAGTCTGTACTCCAAAGAGTTTACAATCTAAGTGTAAGACAAAACAACAGCTGATTACAGACAAGACAAATGGAGAGAGTACAAAGAAACAATGAGATAGGAAGATGATGAAGTAGCTGTGCAGATGTTTATGGGGAGCTCCTCCTAAGCAGATAGGGCAGCATGGAAGAAAGCACAACAAAGATGCTTATTTGAACATTGAACAAGTGGACAATGGATGCTGGCCATCACTGCCTGATCTGAGGTGGGAGTCAACACCTCAGTAGTGAATGAGAGATGATAGGTTGGGTGGAGATAGACCATGTGCATGGCCTTGACAGGCAGCTTAAGTTTGATGCAGTAGAGAAGAGGGAGCTGGTGGAGGGCTGCAAAGAGAAGAGTGAAATGGTCAGGGTAATGGGCTAGGAAAACTAACTTTGCAGCAGCGTTCTGAATGGAAGTGAGAAGGGCAAGATTGTATTTGTCAAATATTGTACATGTCAAGGAAATGTTGAGATGTTCTCTCTCAAATGTCATTTACCTTTTTGCTGTTACCTAGAGCATGAACTTCAGAATCCTGAAGCATTTTCTAGCACTTTGCATCTCTTCCCACTTTTCCATTTCTTTTTCCATTTCTAAGTCTTCATACAGAAAAATATGGGTGGCTCAGATGATTTTTTTTAACTGCCATATTGTTTTCTATCCTGTGGCATATGTAAGAATGGATAACCCCTAAAATTCTCTTCCTGATTCTTTTCTCCTCAGCCTCAAGTTCCAAGCCAGAAGTCAGTTCCAGTTCACAGTCCTTGGGAAACCAACAGAGCAAGGCAGATAGCATCCGAGTAAAAACTCGCATTCTGCCCAACATGCCAAAGCTTTTCATTCCTTCATCTATCACCAAATTCCCACCTGAGATCACTGTCACCCCACCAACACCAACCTTACTTTCTCCAAAAGGCAGCATTTCAGAAGAGACAAAGCAAAAATTAAAGGTAATTCAAGAAAAAGAATAACTTTTAGAATGTTAGAATGTTTTATCTTAATTCTCCCTTTAAAATGAGATTTTTCATGTCATTGGAACAACTGCTTCTGTCCCTAGCTCATCACCAGGGACAGTACAAGAAGTGGCATGAGGGCCTAGCTTCTCCCAGCAGGAGTTACTTTAAGGACTAATGAAGTGTAGGCTGTAGGTGAGCTTATATCTATCATGGTCCCAGTGCTTGTGGGAGTTCATAGCTACTGAAGTTCTATCAGTAGTCATGGAAAAGCATGAAGTACAAATAAAGTCTGAGTGGGATATTACAGCTGTTCTAGTCTGTCGTACTTCAGGAGTACTGATTGCAGGGAATCTTACTGATGATTCCATATTAGAGAGCTGCAAGCTGGGACACAAAATGTTTTACAAATAAGGGGACTCATGAATGTTGAGGAATAGCAGACATTTGTCTTTGAGCCTTGTCATTGTGGGTTTATTCTAACTATTCAGCTATTTCTCTTTTTTTTTTCCTTTGGGTCAGTCTGCAATTTTGTCTGCTCAGTCTGCAGCAAACGTAAAGAAGGAGAACCTTTGTCAGCCAGCGTTGGAGATCTTAGAAACCTCAAGCCAAGAGTCCTCACTGGAGAGTGATACTGATGAAGATGATGACTACATGGATATATGAATAAATTGCAGTGGTCATCACCAACACCATCAATCTTATAACCATTCTTCTTGTTGCCAGCATCACTGCCAGGCAACACATCTTTCTCTTTGTTGGCATTACCCTCCAATTAATCTTCATCAGCATTGTGTCATTCTCCTCCATTATCTTCATCACCATCACTGCCACTGCCTTCAAAAACTTCTCCATTCTACCCATCATGGTGCTTGACAGAAAGAATGATTGGTCACCAGCCAGTTAATTCATCTGGACCAAAACACCACCGTTAAACTCCAGTAAAGCCAGTCTTGTGAGCTGTAGGCATTTCTTTCTACTTGCTCTTGCTTCTCCAAAATCAGATTCTTGGGAGCCAGTCCAGTGGCTTTTCCAGAGGGCATTCTGCTTCCCTTTAGCTGTCTTTTAGCATTTTCCCCTGGTTTACTTCTCCTCTGGATAATTTAGCAGCTCAGCCTCTGTATAGGCCATGATCAGCCCACTGCTCTGCGTTTCCAGCAACTCCAACAAAGGGGACTGGAATGGGGAGAGGTTGGCAAGCCAGCAAAGATTTCTCCTGGGAACAGTAATTTCCTATACCTTCTGGAGGGAAGTGGTGAGTGTTTGGTTTCTTGGCACAGCCACATAACATGTCAGAAGTTGGCTGGATGACAGATAACCAGGAAGTTGGGTTTCCAATGTGGGCAAAGGTTTTGTCTCTCCCACTTGTGTTCATTTCACTCTTATGTGTTAGATCCAATGAAAGATAATTTCCTGAATGTTGGTTCAAAGAAATGGACAGAAGACACACCTTTCAGCATTGTCTTATGGTCCCTTCTCTTCTAATTGCCTTGGACAAGCATTTTGGGCTGGGGGCTAGCTGATATTTTTATGGTGGTATTAAGGAATGTTATAGATTTCAATACCATTTCAGTCTGTTTTTTACAGAATGACACGAAAAGGTGTTTTTTATCTA
Organism: Emydura macquarii macquarii; assembly: GCF_026122565.2. Lineage (NCBI taxonomy): Eukaryota > Metazoa > Chordata > Testudines > Chelidae > Emydura > Emydura macquarii. The sequence goes on from NW_027131391.1 coordinate 660,016, forward strand.
TCTGCAGAGGGATTGTTCACAGTTATTTATATGGGGAAATAATGGTAACAAACAGCATCTTTTTCTATTGAATGTTAACTTTGTAAAATAATGAATGCAAACCATGCAAAAAATATATATATGTCACATATATAATATGCATACAGCTTGCTATGTTAGATAGCTTTTTGTGTTTGGGGAAGAGGTGTTTTTTTGTGCAGTGCGAAGCTTTGTATAAACATTTTTTTCTAATAAAGTTGAAATGTACTCATGGTTGTCTCTTAACTGCTGGTTGGAAAGAGCAGGACATCTGTTCATCCTCCCATGGTTCTGGAAAAAGTGCCCCCTCTCGTAAGAGAAGGGATGCAAGGGGGAAGAAATCCATTCTTTTGTAAAGACTGGCCACAAATCCATCTTAAATATGCCTGGTGTTGCATCTCCATCTCCTCTAGAGCAAAGGCCAGTTCAGACAATGCTACTAAACATGCAGCCTCAAGGAGCCCTGCTGCAAAATCCATTCTAAATTTTTTTCATGGGGTATTATTATTACTTGTATTATTGTAGTGCCTAAGATCCATTGTCATGGACCAGGACCCCATAGTGCTAGGCATTGTACAAACACAGAACAAAAAGACAATCCCTTCCACAGAGAGCTTTCAGTCTAGTCTTTGAACGCTGATGGATAACATACGGGAACACAGTCCAGTGATGACAATAGCCATATTGAAGGAGTATTTAACTGCACAAAAGTTAAATTAATATAGTATCATAGCAATCACTTTTTCTCTTTAGGAGGAAGAACTTGCTTCTATATGTGAATCCTGAACAGCTATGAGCCCAGATCAGAACCGAAATTCAAATATTTACAAACTTTGGAATTGTTCAGATTTGCATCTCAGACTCATCTTTCTAAACTTAAACTCTCCATCACAGAGTTTAGTTTGAATAGAGTAAGACTGGAAACTGGTAGACAAGTACCAATCAGGACATCAACAAATGCTGATGAAACTAGGTCTAGTTAACAGAAATTACAAAATGATCTACATAAATCTAACAGAGGGAGAATATTTGTCAGGATCAGTGAACTAGCAATGCAGATGTATTCATTTTCAATGAGGAAAGTATCCACTGCTCTCTTGTTCATTAATTTGATCTTAGCTTTTACAAACTAAATGTATAACATGCTATATTTTGTAGACATTAACTGACTATGCTGTTGTGTATGGTGTTTTTTTAACATACTTTGGTCTGTGTCTGTTTCTACATAACATGAGGTTACTCAACAGAAGTGGCAAGAAATAGAAGACGGAACAGTATGGACCTCATGGCCAAACTTTCATGAATCATGTAATTTTAGACAATGTTCATTCAGGCAAATGGACTTGACCGTGTATAGGTCTTTGGTCAATATAAACGCTTAGATGTATGATTAAATTTAAGATAATCTGAACTGTTGGGTCCATGTATGTAACATGGGTTTGGTGATACTATACCAAGAGTGAGGATATGATTGGATTTTTGACAACATATTCTCACTGTATTCCTTATACAATATATATTGCAATTATTCAGTAAAATTAATCTGGGTATTTTGTTTTTAAAATGTTTAATTACTTGGCTATGATGATTTTTCCTGCATTAATCAAAAACATATCTTTTATTTAAAGAGTTAAGTTGGTGAGTGCAAAGTATTATATTTGTCTTTATTTCTCCTGAGGATTCCAAGGTGCTATGAACTTTTCTGATTCCCCCCTCCCCCTCCCGATTTCTAAAATGTCTGGGTCTTTCTTGGACTCTGACCTCACCTCTCTTTTTAAGAGGTGCGTTTTTTTCTGTGCTCATGAAAGGGTGTAACGAAGTTAGAAACTGCTGTTTTCTGTTAGCAAAGCAAGTTGAACATTGCAGGTCTGTTTTTAAACCCATTGTTCAGTGCTTGTGTCTACAGTACTATGTAATATATGCATTTGGCCTGGACTGAAAGCTCTCAGTTGCTTTTCTCCCTTCCTTTTATCTGTGATCCTTAATTCCCATTACCCTCAATTGCCTTGACAACTTTCTGTCTTATACACATAAAGGTGGTTCATATGGATTGGTACATGTATTGCCTTCCCCAGGCACCAGTCTTCAGCTACTGGCTACAATCTGTGCTGGCAGACTCCATGCCATCTTTCATCATTGGGTTTCTGCTGATTTCAGCCAAAGGAACCACTTACCTTCTTTATCTCCCAAACAGTCTCTCCATAAGTGGTGATTATTCAGTCACTGTTCAGCTCAGTGGCGCTTGTCTTGAGGCAAAAGATGCCAGTAAGGATGCATTTTGTGTGACGTGCTTGTCTTATAGCCCATCTACAAAAGGGACCACACAGTGAACCCAACTCTTTTAAAAATAAGAGAATGTAACTTGTCCTCATTTTGGCCTTTTGTGAGGCCTGTCAGTAAAGTCTAATAAAGTGGAATTTGTCCCAGTTATAGCTACTGGAATAGCTGCACCAATGTAAAACCCTAAACTAGACAGGTAAAACTGATATTAGTCATAATTAGCATTGGTGTAGTTTACCTCAGTTTCAAGAGGAGGTAACCTGTGATGGTGTGAATCATAGAGTTGGAAGGGACCTCAGGAGGTCATCTAGTCCAACCCCCTGCTCAAAGCAGGACTAACCTCAGCTAAATAATCCCAGCGAAGGTTTTGTCAAGCCGCAGTTTAAAAACCTCTAAAGATGGAGATTCTACCACCTCCCCAGGTAACCCATTCCAGTGCTTCACCACCCTCCTAGTGAAAAACTTTTTCCTAATGTCCAACCTAGAACTCTCCCACTGCAACTTGAGACCTTTGCTCCTTGTTCTGTCATCTGCCACCACTGAGAATAGCCTAGCTCCATCCTCCCTGGAACCCCCTTTCAGATAGTTAAAGGCTGCTATCAAATCCCCCCTCATTCTTCTCTTCTGCAGACTAAACAATCCTAGTTCCCTCAGCCTCTCCTCATAAAATCATATTTTATAGAGACTTGAAATCTGCAGTGTAGACAAGACAATTTATGAAGCGAACATCATTTCCAATTTCAGACTTGCGTATCAAATATAGTCAAGCAGCCCAACTTCACTTATCTACCTCCCATGATGAGAGATTTTTAGGGAAACTGCTAGGCCACCATTACTGACATCTGTGGGAAGGTTCCCTGGTTTCTTCGTAAGATTATGCCAGATCACTGTCCCCGTCCCCCCCCCCCCCCAAAAAAAAAAAAAAAAAAAAAAAGATGATGGGAGCCTCTTTTATTCGTTCATTGTCAAAGAACATAGGGAGGAAGCTCTGGTGCCAATGTGAGTTTAAAGGAACATTTTTCTCTTTGTACTCAGCACGTGGTGTAAGAAGTGCCTCTTGCCATATACAAACTCTGCTGTATTAGAAAATGGACTGTTACATCATCCTCCCTGCTTTAACAATAGGAAGAACTTTAACATTTAAACATGAAACTTTGTTTACCTTGTAAAACGTATTGTTGGTGTCCAGTGTTGTTTTTCAGCAAAATGGCTGGTACTAGCAGAAGATTCCAAAACTTCAGACACAATGCATTTTTTCTATGTAGCAGGCAATATTCTCCATATATAATACTGGGATCAGGTAATACTGCAAATGTCTTCATTAGTCATATCAAGTACTAGTATGTTCAGGTTTTTTCAATTCAGAGTGAGAGTCTGTCTTGTGGATAATAACATAAATGTGTCTCTTGCAGCCAAAGGAAACAAGACTTGATAAGGGACTTGTCAAGGGAAGAGATCAGGAAAAGATGAGGAAGGTCTGTAAGCAGAAGTGATGGCCACAGTAAGGAATCCGAGTTTGATCAGATTGGGCTCATTGGAAGCAAAGAGGTGTCAGGTGAGGCTAGAGCATACGATTCACCATCCTGGATCAGATCAGTCAGCTGTCAAGTCCAGTGTTCTGCCTTTGGCAGTGGTAATGACAATTCTAGGGAAGGTGAAAAGCCCATAATGCACCTGGCTAATTTGTGCAAGGCTATACCAGGGCAGAAAAGATTCCTTACTTAGTCCTGTAGATGATCATCATACACCTGAAGGCCTGGACTCTATCTAAAGTTAAGTTGACCTAGCTACATTGCTTAGGGGTGTGGAAAAATTCAGACCCTTGAGAAACTATAGTTAAACTTACCTAAGCCCCACTGTAGACACCAGTAGGTCAGTGGAAAAATTCTGTCAACCTAGCTACCACCTCTTGAGGGGGTGGATTTATAGTGGGAGGGAAAAAACCCTTCAGTTGCTCTAACAAGTGTCTATGCTACAGCATGATAGCTGCAGCATTGCAGCTGTAGTGCTTGTAGTGTAGACATCCCCTAAGGCCAGGGCTAAATTAAAAAGTTAAGTTGACCTAGTTACATTCCTCATGGGTGAAAAAAATCCACACCTCTGAACATTGTAGTTCAGCTGACCCAACCCCTAATGTAGGGTGATGGATGAATTCTTCTGCAGGCCTACCTACAGCTTCTGTAGCGCTTCAGTGAAGCGCACTATAGTGACAGGAGGGGTTCTCCCATTGTTACAGTTAATCCATCTCCATGAAAGGCAGTAGCTAGGTAGGCAGAGGTATTCTAGAGATTAGGTCATCTTAACTACGTTGCTCATGCATGGATTTTTCACACCCTGGAATGACATAGCTGGGTCAACCTAACTTTTTAATGTAGGCCTAGCTTTAGAGAAGATAAGGGCGTTAGGCAAGCAGAGAGTGTCTGCAGTTATTGCTAGACTCCCTCTTCCTTTTGATTAATGATTAGTTCCAAGCTATGGAGAGTGAAATGTTGGTCCTATTTAGTGCACAAGCCTTTTGGGGGAAGTCTGGAGCATTTTCTACAGGAAGTATTGAGGCTTTGTTGTTTTCACCGTCTACCCATCTTTTTATTCCTTTTCACCATTGTTGTCTCATTTACTACCCACCCTCCTGCTGTCTTCTCATATCTGTAACTACCCTGGCAGGCTACTTCTCAATGGCTGAGTTTGTCTTTCTGCTTCCAGCTGTCTACCACATACATATCCAGAATGCTGAATGTTGCTGTCACAGCCCAAGTGGCACTTCAGTGAAGGGAATGAGTTTCGAAAGTTTAATTGAGACTAAGTATCCTAATTGACTAAATTTCTCTATATTCTAAGTTATACAAAATGTAGAAAGGATGTTTAGTCTTATTAGGATTTTAAAAAAAGTAAAATGTTAACCTGATGACTTTGATAGTGTTAGTCTTGGCTCATCTTAAAGTAGCACTAACTTTTTTTGAACACTAGAGGGTACTGTATTGCAGAATAAAAGCCAAAAGCAAAATAGATGACCACAAGATGGATTGATTTAAATCAAAGCAATTTAAATCACCAATTTTAATCATTATTTAAATCAACAAGTAGGAAACCTCGATGTAAATACATTATTTTAATCATGTTTGGCATTTGTACTTTAGTTATTTTCCTAAAAAAAAGTTGATTTTCATTAAAATGTGGATTTGCAACTAAAACATAGCCTTTAAACTAAATTTGATGCTTCTTTTTGCTAACCAGGAGGATATACTCTGTCGGTAGACATTTATGTAAGCAGTTATAAAGCTTCATTTACATGTATTCAGATTCTTAATTTTTTACATTTTTATTATGTTAACAGTGAATGATGCCTTTCTTCTTTACTGGAGTAATTTTGTCTTCTGATTTGTGTCAAACTTTGTTTAGATGTAAATTCAAATTCAATTAAAAATGCACAAAACCAGCATATTTTTATTAAATAAAACTACCTTAAGTAGGCTGGATACATAAGAAAAGTTTATCATTTAAAAAATTTACATTTAATACTAATAGATTATTTTAGATTATAATAAATGTAGACCTTAATAGAGTTTGTCAATTTCAAATTTAATTTTAATGGGTTTTTTCCTAAAAAATAAATAAATAAATAAATAAAAAAAAATAGCGTTTAAATAAAAAAACCAACCTTATATAAATTTTTTTAATCATCTTTTTTTATCCACCCTTGCTGACCAGGGTCTTCATATGAGCCCTTCAAAGACCAAACTATGTTAAGATAAGGTCTCCATATTGTTCCCTGCCCAACCTGTTTCTGCGAAATCTTAAAAATCTTGTTAGAGCTATTCTTTGCACAGAATTATAGTTAAATTTAACAATTGAAAGGATTAATTAATTCTCAGCAAATCCTCCAGGGTTAAGATGGATCCATTTAAGTTGTGTTCCTACTGCTTAAAGTTCTTGGAAACTAACAAAAATGATGCATCATTGCTACAAATGTTGTTTGCAGTTCTGCTTAGCCTGAAAACAGAATTGTTCTGTGCTTGTTTGCCAGATTAAAATTGTTCTGATCTTTGTCCCTTGGAAGTATTTTGTCTGATGAAAGCTAAGCATTTTTTCTTTAAAAGAACTCTTGATGAGTGCTTTTGAGATCCTTCAGTGTACAGCATATTTTGGAAAGGAGTAGGGAGAAAGTTTTGCTGTTTTAACTAACATTCCTGCATTAAAAAAGTCAAATTGTACTTTTGGTAACATCAGTGTAAATCCTGAGTAATTTCATTTAGTTAATTGCAGTTACTCAGGATTTCCATTGATGTAACTGAGAGCATAATTTGGCCCCTGGTATCTATTTCATTGCTTTGTAAAGTGCTTTGAGATACTTTGATTGTTAAAGACACTGTATAAAACCAAATTCTAATTAGGGACAAAAACAGTTTGAGAGTAGCATGAGAATGAAATTTACAACGAGGTTGTGAGCTGGAAAAGGTTGTACAGCTGTATTCAATGTATGAGAAGGAATAACTGAGTAGGCAGCTAGGAACTAAGATCAGATACTATTGTCATTTTACAGTAATGCACATGAAATAGAACAGTAAGAAATAGCTCTGGCATGGAATGGTCTGCTGTAATCAGAAAAACAAAAGGCCCATAAGTTCCTGTCTCTTCTTCCAATGAGTAGAGTAAAATCCATTTTTAGGATTTATTTGTGCAATTAGATGATTGTATACATGGCTTAGTATGAAGCCCTCAATTAAACAGTCCCATTGGGAGGAACACTTCACAGTGTGTTTCTAAATAAACTGTCTCAGAGACACTGCCCATTTGAAATCTTGTCAATACAGTATATTTGAAAAACACAATGTAAAAAGTAGTTTCTGGTACTAAATTAGCCACTGAGTCCTGTGACAAATTTTATTTCACAGTCCATTTTTTAAATATTTTTCTCACCTTTTTTTTTTTTTTTTTTTTTTAAAGTCCCACACAATCAACAGGGCAGTGAAGCTGACAATACACAAAGTGCTGTCAAATGCACAAAGTAACCAAACTGAAATAACACAGAAATATGTCTTTCTAATCTCTCTGCTTGTCTATACGATTAGTTGGTGCATGACAAGCCTGGGTGTGAATGTACGGAGTGCTTGCATGCTATGCATTAACTGCATGTGTGGACCCTGTTACCGTGGTCTAAACTGATTCCTTAGTATGCTTTGATGTACTCAGTGCATTAAGCAACTTTCAGTGTGCTGCAGCAGGGTCCATATGGGCAGTTAGCGCACAACAGACTAATGTGCTACATATTCACATCTCTGCTTGCCACGTACTAACGAGCCATCTAGACAAGCCATCAGATACAGTAATTTTAGGCTTGCCACAGCAGTTGGTAAAAAACTCACTTTTCAATTTTTAAGTAAACTGTATGTTTTGAATATAGTAGGGACTATGTAAATATTTAAGTAATGTTTGTTGCACATAAAACCATGTACCAAATACAGTGAGAACCTGCTAAACTGAGGTGAAACAGTTTTTGAAAATTAAGATCTGATTTTCTATACTGATCACCTCTCTAGCTGCCGTTATTGTGTGTCTCTACAGTGCTTTGCACAAAATAACCTAATTTCCCATTTGGGGCTCTAAAAGCTGCCATAATAGAAATAATAATGGACTTAATTCAGATTTGCTGGTGCTCAAGAACCTTTGAAAATCAGGTCAATAAGGACCTGATTCCATAATTTTTGACTGGCAGCAGTCCCCTCTAAAACAAAAGGAATTTTGCCTGCCTCAGAAATAAAGGCTCAGACCCTTAATCTGTTAACTATGCACCAACCCTGCAATCTGATCTGCATAGAAAGATCCTTGAATCTGCATGCAACTCCTTTGAGTTCAGTGAGATGAGCTGGCACAGGAGTCTGCTCAAAGGTAACACTTACAAAACTGGGGCAAGGCTTATTTCTAAATATCCTATGTATATACTGCATATCATACTTGCTTTATTACTATATTACATATAAATCATTATTAAGGAATGTTTTATGAACCAAAAAGTGCTGCTTATATTTAAAACTGCCCTTTGATTTCCTGTAATGTCACAGATGCATACCCTACATTTTATACTTCTTAATAGTTATGTAGGCACGTGTGTTGTTTTTCTTACTAAATGCATGTGCATATATAAAGAATAACCTCTGAAATGAGATCATATTAATTTTATTGTTTTCCTCATAGAAAAGAGGGCTCAAGGAGCATGTTCAAACAACTTCATTAACATTGTTAATTAAGCCAACTCTTAACAAACATTCTTGAACTGAGATTTTTTTTTTTTTTTACTTTTTTTCAAAAGTCTGGTAATCATCAGTTTTGGTTATCTAGACAGTACACTGGAGAGTTCCATTAACTTACCCCTGAAAGAGTTTAAAAGATGTGAAGATCTAGAAATACATAGTTAAAATTACATAGCTTACAATGTAAACTTGCAGTGTTGAGCTTTAAGTTCTTTCAACTCATCAACTCAAGTTCAGTGAAACTACAATACTGCCATTAATTCTCCAATAGATGGCAGTGCTGGAAACTCCTTACATGTCCCAATAAGCAAATCAGCTCTACTGCTGAGAGCATAACAAAGGCTCTGAGGTGGTGTCTCACAGCAAAGCAGAACTAGTGAAAGGAGAGTTTTCAGTCTGGCTTTCATGAACAAAATAACTTCAGGATTGAGATCATATATTTTATTGGACCAACTGCTGTCAGTGAGAGAGACAAGCTTTTGAGCTTACACAGAACTCTTCTTCAAGTCTTCTCTCTAATATCCTGGGACCGATATGGCAGTAACAAGACTGCAAACTTCAGGATTTATTATTTCAAAAGATCAATGCTAGAACTGCACAAGCTCCCTGTTGCACTTCTGAGCCCAAAATACAGTTAATGTCCTTGTTTTGCAAATGTAGGAAGCTGAACTCCTGAAATTCCACCTCTGTGGTTAGAAGCAGGCACTTAGCCAGTGCCATCAGGCTCTGGCTATTTTAAATATAAGAAGAGAAATTATTTGGGACTTCTGATAGAAGCCAAATTGGCTGAGAGTATTTACCCAGCAAGTGTCTGTTTCCACATTGATGCTCCATGCTTCTGCTCAGTCTGAGTGTCTCTGAGGTCAGCCCTCCATATGAGCTGAGCTACAGTTCTCCCATCATGGCACGCTCCTGCCTGACCTTTATTGTCAGTTGTCTCTGAGTGTTACTAATACACTATTTTTGGAGGCCTGTGAAAAGTAAGTAAGAAAACAATGAAGTTTTACCAGGAAAGGAGAAGACTGCAGTCTCAGAGCCAATTTAATCCTTTGATATCCTTCCCTTGCCTCCCTGTTGGCTGTAAATATGTCCCTATTCAGCTTGAATAACAGGTGCTTAGCCCTGTCTGAGCACTGCAGCTCTTCCTCTGCAGGATAGTGAATGACTGCCAAGGCTGAGCTTCTTGGACATGTGTATTGGCAGCTGTTAAGAAGCAGACATAAGGTCCTTTAACAACAGCACATAATTAAAATTGCTGTTCGGGCAATGGCAATTCAGAGACATTAATGTCTAGATTAATGGATTTATTTTTAGACTATTGATAGCTGACGTAAGAGAGAGAGGGTAAATAGTTTGTGTTTATATTTTTCCCTACTGTATTTGTTCTGTTTAATGGTGCACCAGCTCTCATACTATCTAGTAATTATAGCTGAAATTTGAAACAAAAAAGTAGGTGCAAACGATGCCAGAGAAATTGAAGAATGAAAAAATAGCACTTTTTAAAATATGACACTGATTCATCAAGTTACTAGTCCCGTTGACTTCAGTGAAGCAACTCATGTCATTAACTACCGTACAGAATCAGCCTATGTTTGTATATGGTACCAGGAACCCTCTTAAAAGAAATCTAGAATAGCTTAATACAGTGTTAATGTTAAGAATTTAAATACACTCTAGTTAAAGTACTCTATTTCTGCCACATTACACTTAATGTTCATGTTAAGGGATATTGCCAACTTAAATTTGACCACAAATTTAAATTTTGTAAAATCAAGCTATTTACAAACCCTAAGAAATGTTTTCCCAATTAAAAACAGAAAAAAATCTAATGAAAACAGATGTTTTAGAACAAATATACATTATCTTTCAAGGTTTGCAACCTCAGAATTCCACTAAAGCCATGTCTACACTATATAGACTATAGCAACATAGTTATGCTGGCATAACCCCCTAGCGGACTACAATGACAGAAGGGCCTTTTCTGTCACTAAAGGAACTTCAGGTCTCCAAGCAGTAGTAACTAGTTCCATGGAAGCATTCTTCCGTTGACCTATCTGCGTCTACACAACTAGGTTGGTATGGCTACAGAGCTGAGGGTTGTGAATATTTCACACTACTGAGTGCCATAGCTAGGTCAACCAAAGCTTAGGCATTTGGACCTGAAAGTGAAATTGATGATGAAAAAAGTGAAAATGATTCACTGATGTAGATTCAATCCAAGTGAAATTTCTGAGACAAAGTTACAAGTGACTGAAAAGAACATGCACATGTATAATACAGTTTATATAGTGTATATAAGCAAAATAAGCAGCATACTAGGAGTCTTTGCTTCAGAGTCAACCAGAGTAAACTGGAACAAACAAATTCTTCTGTAGGAGGTTTTAGATTCATTTAGAAAATCTAACCTTTTTATATGTATGCAGTGTTGTAGCTATGCTAGTCACAGGGTATTAGAGAGACAAGATGGGATAGATAACATTTTATTGACCAACTTCTGTTGGTGAGAGAGTGACAACCTTTCAGCAAGCTCTGTGTAACGCAAAAACTTGTCTCTTTCACCAACAGAAGTTGGTCCAATAAAAGATATTACCTCACCCACCTTGTCTCTCAAACAACTATTTTTATACCATTCATAATGCAGAGTATCACAAACAGCTTTGCAGAGAGTTGTTCATCAGCTGAGGAGAAAAGGAAGGCTTCAGGGTGAGATTTAGAGAGAGAAAATGCTTGTGATTCTCAGGAAAAAGAGAAATCCAGGTAGAGTAGCAGCACAAGATAATGAGTGTCACCCACTCCCCCAACACAACATGAGAGAGTTAATAGAGAGGTCAAAGAGGAAAGTAAAATTGAAGAGGTGGAGTAAGTGATCAGGTGTAGGGTTACCATACATCCAGGTTTTCCCAGACATTGCCTCTCTTTTGAGGCTCCATCCATTGTCCAGGCAGATTTTTCAAATAACAGGAAATGTCCGGGATTTTTGCAGAGCAGACATTGCTGCTCAGAAAGAGCCCTGATTGCTCCACTTCTGATTGGTCCCTTTCCTGCATCTGCAGCTGATTGGTCCATTCCCCTGCAGCCACAGTTGCTGGATCCCGCCCATCCAGGCCAGGATCCCAGCCCTGGGGAGCGCTGACTGATGGCTGTCACTGCATCCTTGGCTTGCGTCTACCCCTGCCACAGGTACACCCCACAGCACCCCCAATTTACCCCCTTTCAGCTTCTCCCCCTCCAGCTTCACCGGCCCCCTCTGGCAGCATCCTCTTTTTGGGAACTTGAAATATGGTGACCCTACTCATGGGGAGTTTCAGGTGAACATGAACTCCTAGAGGATCAGAAGTGGCATGTCCATGGAGCGTTAAGAGGAAGGTAGTTCTAAACTGGATGCAGAGGCCTTGGGTAAAATTTGCAAAAGCACCTAAGCCCCATTTTCAAAAGAGAACTAGACATGTAAGAGCCTAAGGACAGGTCTACGCTAGAAACTTTTGCTGATATGAGTGTCAGTTAGGGGTGTGATTTTTTTTATGTGACATTTCCATAATGGCAAAAACTCTGTTGTAGACACAGTTATACTGTCATAAAAGAGCTTTTGCCAGTACCATTTACTTTGCTGACTGACCTTGTATAAGCTAAAAAGCAAAAGCATTTTTTCCCCAACATAAGCTGCATCTACACTGAAAGGGCTTATCAATATAGGTTTACAGACAACCCTTTTCTGTAGTAGAATAGGCCTAAATCCCAAAGAAAGTCAATTACATTTCAGCACCTGAGTGCCTAATTCACTTTTGAAAATGGAACTTAGGTCCTTTTGAAAACTTGACCCAAGGTATATCCAAAGTTGTTCCACTTTAAAGGTGTGTTTTAAATTCTATTTAGTTAAACCAGTACAAAACCGTATGTGGATGCTCTTAATTTAATTTAAACCTGATTTATATCAGTTTATTTTAAATTAAATCAAGTTAACCCTGGTTTATAAGTGTCACATGAGATTTGCACCATATTAACTATATTGGTTTTGAAACTGATGCATCTGTGAATTTAGAGAAAGCTAGAGTTGGATAGACAGCTAGAGAAGGTGATGGCAAATAAGGGTAATGTAGCCCTGCTTCCTGGAGTGAGAGACTAGTCTGGTTCCCCAGTATTCTGGACCTCCTGAAGTTTAGGGCTTTAGGAAGAACACAGAAGAGGGAAATGATCAAGCTAGGAAGTGATTACAGCATGAATAAGGATTTCAGCAAAGACAGGGTCAAGATAGGAATGACCTCTATTGACTTTCTAGATTGTTGTATGTCATTTAGGGAGTAAGGGAGCAGGGGAAGATTGAGGAAAGCTATAGTTTGAGGTCAAGGATGGCTTCAATATTTCTAACAGTGAGGGCAAAGATAAAGTGAGTAATAATCTGATGGATTTTTTATTTAACGGGAGCAAGCACTTCAGTCTTTGAAGTACTCATTAGGAAGTTATAGTGTTGTCAGAGGCTGGCAGTGGAGGCTACTGAGACTAGGTGAGTTGACCCTTAGTAAATGTCTAAATTCCCACCTGGGAGCTGGCTAATTTTACAGATTATGAGGCGGCGGGGGCACTGATGCTGATCTCAGAACGAGAGAGGGTTTTCCAACATGAATAAATTGATCTGCTTATGCTTCTGACATGCAAGACCCCTTTCTCAGCCCCACCCAACATCTTTATGGTAGGAAACCTTGCCCCCTTTCCCAGACTGCATGCCCTAGTGGCCAGCTTCCTGGTTGCCGGTTTCCACTTCTCAAGTTCTGGTGCACAATTTTGTAGTGCATTTGTCATAAGTACCTACATTCCTACTACTACGCTTTTAGGTTGCGATATGCTTGATGAACATTAATTCTGACCTGCATGCTTCTCCTTTTTCTGTACTGAGCCTCTTCTGAGCAGAAAGTGACAATCATAGCAAATGCACCATGACTGATTTTTCAGATATGGGTCAATGTCTAGTACAGACTCATTTGGCTCTACCAATTCATGGCTTTATTTGTGATCCGACATTAAATCCTAGAACAGTAATTTTGCATTAATCTTGACTCCCTTTCCTTTAGTTACTATCATCCCCTTTGTTGGGTCAAATTTCTTTTGATACATTTTTACTCACCTCTTCCTTTATTTATCTGTAAAACCACACAAAGGTCTCCGTGGGGAAAGTTGCTAACTTTTTGTGTCAGGCATGTGGAATTCTCTGCAAACAAAGGGCATCTGCTAATTCAGGATATACATTAGCTCCCTCTCACTTTAATATAGCATTGTGTAAATAAAAATTGGGTAACTGTATCCAAGGAATACCTGACAAGTAAAGAGAACTTAAGACTGAATATAAATACAAGGAAAAATTGTCCAACATTGAGATCTTGGTGGAATAATCAATCTCTCAAGGAAAATGATGGAAGCACCACTGCTTGACTGGAAAAGGTCCTGGCGAATATAATGAACTGTAGTAAATAATCCTGCATTGGCCCATAAGTGATGAACTGGATGAGCTAATCAGGCTTCTCAATCTCTGATTTCTGTTGTAAGGTGTGAGACAATGAAAAGTGCATATTGACAGAGCTGTGGCGCAGTTTACTAGCTGCTCTCGAGAGAAATCAAGATAATTCCTGTCTGTAATCAAGGGCAGCTTAAATGCAATAAGGGCTTTGAGAAGGGAAAAAAAGGACATTCAGGGTCAGCCCTGTGGCTTAGAAGTTAACACTCTGTGCTGCAATGCAGGAAAACCTGAAATCTTCCTTGAGTTACCATCATGTGATCCTGAATCTCTTTCATTTTTTATTTTTGTTAGTTTCTCTCTATTTGGTGTTTTGGAGAAAACCTTCAAAACATGATTCAAGTGTAACTGATGCAGTAATGTTGGCCTGAATTTTCATGGAGCCTGAAACATGAGCTCTGGGAGAGATGTGAACTGCCCCCATTCATCTCCGTAAGGTGATAACCCAGGAGCCAAGTGATAATTTAAATGTCAGTAATGTTAACTATTTCACTGTTGATCAAAGCATGTAAAAAAGGAGTGTCTTGATCATATTTATAAAGCTTTGCACCAGCTACTGTGAGTGACATCTTTCTGGTGCCACAATTGATGGCATTTAGGAGACACCACCATTTATTTTTCCCCTCACTGAAGAAGGCTCTGGTAGAGCGCAACAGAGAATCTGCAGCCTACCATAGGAAAGCCACACTCAAGGAGCCCAGCACTGCCTCTGAGGCTGAGCTAAACCCAAGTGATTCAGCAGAACCCATGAGTTTATGCAAACCCCAGTGAAAAGGTGTCAAGCCCAACAGAATGTGCATCATCATAATTGGAACAACAGTGTCAATGTACTGTCAGAGGCATCTCATTTTTGGCATCTCGAGTGGGTAGAGCTTGGAAAAGCATCACTGCAATTGTTTTCACAATTCAGTCCCCAGTGGAGAACTAGTTTTATTTACCTGACCCCTTATCTGGCTTCTAATGTCAGCAGGAGCTGGAAGATCTGCAATGGCAGTGCTCTCCACACCTGGCAGAGAGAAGAAAAAGAGAACACTCAGTTACAGTAACTCTAGCAAACTTACGAATAGTTTTGAGCATCTTCAAAGCCATTTATGTTTTACTCTCCTTGACCAGAAATATGGTGGCTATGACATAATGGTTGGGTATGGGGAGATCCCTGGGGCACCTTTGGGGACACTGGGGTAAACCCCAAGATGGGAAGCATGAAATGATATTCTATTTAGCAATATTGTCTCTGTGATATACGTAGGTAAATGTCGTCTGAACTTTGTGGGACACATCTGGTTGTTAAACAACTTTCCTCCACATCTGCAAAGGCAGAAGCTTTTATGGTCAGAAATTCCTGGTGACTTCCAAAGCAGCAGCTGTGGAAGTGGAGGTATCTCGCTCACTTAGAGAGACTGGAGACAAGTTAACGTTGGGATACTCTATATAGTTGAACCTTTATCATCATTAATTTCTTTTCCTTCTCATTAAAGAGCATTGATTTAATGGTTAAAGTGTACAACTGGTAGTCAGGAGACCTGAGTTTTGTTCGTAGCTCTGCCACTGGCTCACTGTGCGGCCTTTAAGTTTATGCCTCCATTTCCCCATCTGTAAAATGGGAATAATGATATGTGCTTATCTCAACAAACTGTGGTAAGGATTAATTAATGTTTGTAAAGTGCTTTGAGATTGTGGATAGAGGCTGTCATTGGAAGAGAGGAAGGTGATCAGGAACAGTCAACATGGATTCACTAAGGGCAAGTCATGCTTGACCAACCTGACTGCCTTCTATGAAGAGGTGACTGGCTCTGTGGATGTGGGGAAAGCAGTGGACGTGATATACCTTGACTTTAGCAAAGCTTTTGATACAGTCTCCCACAGTATTCTTATCAGCAAGTTAAAGAAGTATGGGTTGGATGAATGGACTATAAAATGGATAGAGAGCTGGCTAGATCATCAGGCTCAACGGGTAGTGATCAATGGCTCGATGTCTAGCTGGCAGCCAGTAACAAGTGGAGTGCCCCAGGGGTCGGTCCTGGGGCCGGTTTTGTTCAACATCTTCATTAATGTTCTGGAGGATGGTATAGATTGCACCCTCAGCAAGTTTGCAGATGACATTAAGCTAGGGGGAGTGGTAGATACAGATACAGTACAGAAAGAATAGCAAATATGGTAGGCGCCTGGCTTGGCTTAACAAAGACGTCTTTGGTGAGCTTAAAAACGAAGAAGCTTACAAGAAGTGGAAGCTTGGTCAGATGACTAGGGAGGATTATAAAAATACTGCGCGAACATGCAGGAATTAAATCAGGAGGGCCAAAGTGCAATTGGAGTTGCAGCTAGCAAGGGAAATGAAAGGGAACAAGAAGAGCTTCTACAGGTATGTTACCAACAAGAGGAAGATTAGGGAAAGTGTGGGCCCCTTACAGAATGGGGTAGGCAACCTAGTGACAGAGGATGTGGAGAAAGCTGAGGTACTCAATGCCTTTTTTGCCTCTGTCTTCACAGACAAGATCAGCTCCCAGACTACTGCACTGGGTGGCACAAAATGGGGAGGAGGTGAACATCCCTCAGTGCTGAAGGAACAGGTTCAGGATTATTTAGAAAGACTGGACATACACAAGTCCATGGGGCCAGATGCAATGTATCCGAGGGTGCTGAGGGAGTTGGTTGATGTGATTTCAGAGCCATTGGCTATTGTCTTTGAAAGCACATGGCAATTGGGGGAGGTCCCTGATGATTGGAAAAAGGCAAATATAGTGCCCATCTTCAAGAAAGGGAAGAAAGAGGATCCAGGAAACTACAGACCGGTCAGCCTCACCTCAATCCCTGGAAAAATCATGGAGCAGGACCTCAAGGAATCCATTTTAAGACACTTGGAAGAGAGGAAGGTGATCAGGAACAGTCAACATGGATTCACCAAAGGCAAGTCATGCCTGACTAACCTGGTTGCCTTCTATGAAGAGGTGACTGGCTCTGTGGATGTGGGGAAAACAGTGGACGTGATATACCTTGACTTTAGCAAAGCTTTTGATACAGTCTCCCACAGTATTCTTATCAGCAAGTTAAAGTAGTATGGGTTGGATGAATGGACTATAAAATGGATAGAGAGCTGACTAGTTCATTGGGCTCAACAGGTAATGATCAATGGCTCCATGTCTAGCTGGCAGCTGGTCACAAGCAGAGTGCCCCAGGAGTCGGTCCTGGGGCCGGTTTTGTTCAACATCTTCATTAATGATCTAGAGGATGGGGTAGATTGCACCCTCAGCAAGTTTGCAGATGACACTAAGCTAGGGAGAGAGGTAGATACCCTGGAAGGTAGGGATAGGATACAGAAGGACCTAAACAAATTGAAGGATTGGGCCAAAAGAAATCTGATGAGGTTCAACAAGGACGTGTGCAGAGTCCTGCACTTAGGACGGAAGAAACCCATGCACAGATACAGACTGTGGACCGACGAGCTAGGCAGCAGTTCTGAAGAAAAGGACCTGGAGGTTACAGTGGATAAGAAGCTGGATATGAGTCAGCAGCATACCCTGGTTGCCAAGAAGGCTAATAGCATATTGGGCTACATTAGTAGGAGTATTGCCAGCAGATCTAAGGAAGTGATTATTCCCCTCTATTCGGCATTGGTGAGGCCGCATTTGGAGTATTGTGTCCAGATTGGGGCCCCCCACTACAAAAAGGAGGTGAACAAGTTGGAGAGAGTCCACCAGAGGACAACAAAAATGATTAGGGGGCTGGAGCACAAGACTTATGAGGAGAGGCTGAGGGAACTTGGCTTGTTTAGTCTGCAGAAGAGAAGAATGAGGGGGGATTTGATAGCAGCCTTTAACTACCTGAAAGGGGGTTCCAGGGAGGATGGAGCTAGGCTGTTCTCAGTGGTGGCAGATGACAGAACAAGGAGCAAAGGTCTCAAGTTGCAGTGGGGGAGGTCTAGGTTGGACATTAGGAAAACGTTTTTCACTAGGAGGGTGGTGAAGCACTGGAATGGGTTACCTAGGGAGGTGGTAGAATCTCCATCTTTAGAGGTTTTTAAGCTGCAGCTTGACAAAACCCTTGCTGGGATTATTTAGCTGAGGTTAGTCCTGCTTTGAGCAGGGGATTGGACTAGATGATCTCCTGAGGTCCCTTCCAATTCTATGATTCAATGATTTTGCTAACACCTACCCTCCCCATTGTTGTTCCTTACCCTTGGATGTGTGTGTGTATATATATATATATGTGTATATATATATATATATATATATACCCCCTGGTTTCTATTTCATGCATCTGACAAAGTGTGTTGCAGCCCACAAAAGCTTATGCCTGCAGAAATTAAATTTGTTAGTCTTTAAAGTGCTACAGGACTCTGGTTGTTTTTGTTTTTTTAGTCTCTCTCTGGTAACCGACCTTTGCTCATCAATTGCTGCTTTTACTGCTGGGAACCCTCTGAGGATCAAGGCTGTCCCTCTGGTGCTGCTGAGAATAGAACAGTACTCTGACCTTGGAGCTCCCCCCTCATACTGTAGTCTAGAAGATAAGGTTCAGTTGAGACCACACTGGGCCTTCCAGCCCAAGGTGGTTTCCCAGTTTCATTGTGACCAGCATATATTCTCCCGATGTTTTCCCCGCACCACTCAGTTCAGAGGAGAAGAGAAGGTGGCACTCGTTAAAAACGTGAGAGTCGCCCTGGCTTTTACATCAGATATACGAGGCCATTCCAGAGAGCTCCACCACAGCTCACTCAACAGAGCACAAGCTCCATCTACAGCCTTCCAGCAGAAGTGCCAGGGCCGGGCATCTGCAGAGCAGCTGCCAGGCTGGCGGTACAGACCTTCACGTCCCACCACGCCTCTGTCCAACGGGCACGGGAAGACATGGGCTTCAGCAGAGCTGGGCTTGCAGGCAGTTCACCGCTAACTCCGACCCACCTCCAAGGCACTGCGTATTAGTCACCTATAGTGGAATGGCATGAGCAAGCACTCGAAGAAGAAAACATGGTTACTTACCAGTAACTAATGTTCTTCGATTTGTGTTGCTCATGTCCATTCCACAACCCACCCCCTGTCCCCGCTGCCGGAGTTGGCGGAAAGAAGGAATTGGGGCGTAGGGCCGGCAGCTCCTCATATACCGCGGCATGTACGCGGCCCTCCAGGAGGCGCCGGAGCCGGCCCTATGGAGTCTGCTAAGGGGAAAAAAGTTCCGGTAGCCACGCACAGAGGCGTGCACTCACCTAGAGTGGAATGGACATGAGCAACACATCTTGAAGAACATTAGTTACTGATAAGTAACCTTGTTTTTCCTGGTGCTACATGAACAGCAAGGAAACATGTTTCCAAAGCAGGAGACACTGATGATGCTATAATATAATTCTATTACAAGGTTTTTTCCCTTGCACCTGAAATACTGATATCAGTTTAATAATCATGTCTGATGCAGCACTGTACAATGAAACAGATTTGCCTTCTCTGACATTATTGAAGTTCTGCAGAATTTGATTGATTCAGAAATGACCTATTGTGTCCTTCAGCCAGATATGGGCCAGCTTATCCATAAGAGCACGTTTATTTGGGGGGAAGGGAGAGGGCTTAAGCTGGTTTCTACTGGCAAAAGTTCTATAGTGAAACCTGTCTTCAGGGACTGACAAAAATAAGTTGCTTGGCAGATGTGGGGTTTCTAATAAAGGTGGGGCGGAATTGTTCTGCACAGAACTGGGTATTCTTTGGACTGGTGGGAGTTTGCTTAAAAATAGTCAGCTCCTGCACTGGTTTCACTCCATTTGCTTTTCTCAACTTTTCTGAGTGATTAAAGGCCAGTTGATTTTCTGGCACTAATTCCATCTAGCATCGATGTGATAACGTTATTAAAATGTGAGTTTCAACTTCAACTTCAGATCCCCGTGACTGGCAGACAAATAATGAGACCAAGATAGTCAGGTAATTTTTTAAGCAGTAATGGACCATTACTGAGCATAATCTCCCACTCTAGTCTCATCATCCCTATCATAAAAGAGAAATAATGAAGCATTTAAAGTAGCTGCTTGTAACCCCTGGTATCACAAAAGGAATCTGTGATGATGACTATGATGTGGTTAGATATTCTGTACTTTAGGAAGCTGCAGCTGGTCAGTAAGAGCAAATCCATAACAAAAGAGTTTTTCTGCATGATTACCAGTTTATTAATCATTGATCTGCTGATTTTTAGCAATTTTTTCCTTGTACTTTTATAAGTAAACTCTATTTATTTATTTATTTTTAGTAGAAGAAAAACTTTGTCAGGCAATAACAGTCAAACCGGAACCACTTGCCTAATATATTCCCCTTCCTGTGAACTTTGTGGGTTTAGAGCACATTTGTATTTGATTTTTGCAAAACAGAGCCCCAGCCATGAGGCTTGCAATGCAAATCCTCCCCACCATTTGCTCTCTCTGTCTGAACCAGAGGTGATGTAAGACTGGAAATATTTTTTCTGAGACCCACACCCTAATTTTGGAGTTTGGATAAAATGGGATCCAGGTCTGTCATCCCTTTAGTGTTGCCAGCTCCTGCAGTTTTATTACCAGTCATTGCATTATAACAGTGGTTCTCAACCAGGGGTACGTGTAGCCCTGGGGGTACACAGAGGTCTCCCAGGGGGTACCTCAACTCATCTAGATATTTGCTAATGCTTTTTATGCAGCCTGTCGCAAAGTCAGTACAAACTAAAATTTCATACAGACAATGACTTGTTTATACTGCTCTATATACTGTACCCTGAAATGCAAGTGCAATATTTACATTCCAGTTGACTTATTTTATAATCACATGGTAAAATCGAGAAAGGAACCAATTTCTCAGTAACACTGTGCTGTGACACTTTTGTATTTTTATGGCTCATTTTGTAAGCAAGTAGTTTTCAAGTGAGGTGAACCTTAGGGGTACGTAAAGTAAAGCAGACTCCTGAAAGGGGTACAATAGTCTGGAAAGGTTGCAATATAAAGCCCTAACTCTTGGAGTCATGTGAATACATAAGACTCTGAGCTTACTTTTTTTTTAATGAAAGTTACTAGCCCTCATGAATGTGGAGAAAGACTTAAAAACCTGAACCCTAAAGATTAAACCAGAAAGCAAATAAAAAGAACTGAAAATGCATTATTTTAATCTCATTATTTTTAAGCCATTCTCATGATTCAGAGGGGCCTGATTCATGTTGCTGAAACTTGGGTTGGCAATGCTGCTTTTATAAAATATGAACGCAAATTATGAGGTTTTCTCAAGGTAGAACTACACTTATGGCAGCATGCAGAGTACAGCCACTGCATGCCCAGCTAGCATGGCTACAAATAGCAGTGTAAAGAATGATGCACTGCTTAGGTGAGTAGAGTATAGACATGCCAGAACCCTAAGGTGTATGCCCTATACGGTTCTCTGCATGGCCAAGTAGTGCCTCACACATCTACACTATTTTTAGCAGTGTAGGGTCCTGCTGCTGGACCCTTTCTCTGCCACAGTGAAAGACTCCGGCAGGAGAGAAGTAGTGGGGAAGGGCTCCAGCAGCTCCCCCTGCCAGAACCTTTCCCCTGCCATAGTGAAAGGCTCCGGCAGGGGAGAGGCAGAGGGGAAGAGGCTCTGGCACAGCTTCCTGCTGCCAAGCCCTTCCCCTTGCTTCTCCCCAACACAGTCTTTCACTGCCTTGTATAGCTACACAATGCAATGTGGACACAGCGTAACTTTCATTGCAATGTGTAGCTGCATGTACCTTACAAGTGTAGACAGGGCCTAAACATAAATCATACCAGTTTGTTGCCTATCTCCACTCTCCCGGTGTTGCATAGTCCATAACAATGGACACTGATCCTGTTGTGATGTGTGTTAACTTTGTAACTTGGCCCATCTCCAGGTGACTGGAGCCAGGAAATAGAACCAGGAGGGGATGACCTCTGTTCTCCATGGGCACAAGTGTCTAGAGTGTCCAAAGGTATCAGTTTGGGGGTTACACAAGGCAGGGCTCTGGGGCCCTCTTGGCCTCTCTTTTCCCCCATTTCTCTCCTTCGGAGTCATGTGGTGGCCTCAGTCTGTGTGGTGTAATATTGAATAATCTGCATTGACATCACATCTGCTGCCCAGCACCATCAGCCCAGTCCTGATCCCACTTCAGCGGGAGCAGATACCAGCCCTGTGTGGTTGTGGAGCCACTGATGAGAAATGTCTAGGAGAGCATTCAGGGCAAAGATCACTTTTAAAAACAAACCCCTCCTGATCTCCTTCTAGTGGTCTCCACTGTCTGCTACTATTTCATCTCTAGCTACGTTATGATGC
This sequence comes from Emydura macquarii macquarii, assembly GCF_026122565.2. NCBI lineage: Eukaryota > Metazoa > Chordata > Testudines > Chelidae > Emydura > Emydura macquarii. Next base: position 682,332 of record NW_027131391.1, read on the forward strand.
ACTTGCTTCATAAAGTGGCTGTTTCGCCTATGCAGAGGCCTTGGAATGAAGAGCTATCAGGTCTCATTCCTGCTCTCAGTGGATCAGTGCCTACATCACAGATGCCACTTGTGTGGGCAGCCTCAGGAGAGGTGCTACAAATAATCATGGGAAACCAAAGACCCATCTCTTCCCCGGAGATGGTAGCTCCGGGTCAGGGTTGAGGCACACTGGCAGGACAGTGTGGGGAAGCATGCCCCTGCCAATGCTGTACCTGTTCTGTGGATAAACAGGACTTCAGTCCCCACTTCTCATGAACACTGAAATTGAGATAGAAGAAAAATGTGGGGATTGTCCATCTTCATTTTGTGTCTGTTAATCTGGACTTGGACAGCCCTGATGTTTGAATTCCCAGGAATGAGACCAGGATAGAAGGAATCTTACAGGGTGTCCCTGCTTCTCAGCTGCAGTTGCTTGTGGAGTTACTAGGGACAGGAAAAAAAGGATTTTGATTTCTGGAACCAGGGGCCTGATCTTAGTAGGAATTTGTTGAGACTTGGAAAGTGAGGAAGTGAGTCTCTTGGATACTGTGCTGGAGTTAAATGTACTCAGAGAATGTTGCTGGCATAAACTGAAGCCCCCTCCTCCCCTGAGAGCCATTTGAAGCTCTCTGAAAGCTGTGAGAAGAGCAGCCTGTAAACATCACACTTTGGAATGACAATAAAATAGGTTCATTCATCCCTGGATCAATTTTTTGTCAACCTTAACAGGATGGCTGCCAGCTTTAATACCTCCACAGCCCCCCAGAGGCACTTTGGGGGGACTGAAACTCCTCTGGGTGCCAGCCTGATCAATAATGTGGCACCCACCTGTCACCTCCGGCCCAATCGAAGGGGTGGTGGAGAGAGTACAGTATGAAGCTAGTGTCATTTAGATAGTGTCATGCCTCCCTTGGGAGCAAACGGATGGATGTTTGTGAATTATGAAGTGTGGAAGTATAGGATTTTCTTATTGCCATTCCTGTGTTGGATACAAAAGCCAATGGCAGGACCCCTGAGTTCAGGGAGAGGATACTAAAGGCAGAAAGAAGCCTGCACTGCCTGTATATATCCTGGGGATCTTTATCATTTTATCTCTCTTGCCTCCTTTCATTGGCTCTTTCCTTTATTTCTCTTTTTCCTCACTCTTTCACTCACTTCTCCCTCTTTTACCCCTTCTGTTCCTGTGGTGAATTTGAAGGTTTGCCTGAACAAGTGGTAAGCTGTTCCCTGCCTCTCTTGGCAAATACTGGAGTCGGAGCCCTTCTGCCTCTCTCCAGGTTCTTATACGATGCTCCATGCCTCAAGGGACCTCTGTATCGGTGTCTCAAGGCACCAGTGCCGATACAGGCACCAGCATTGTGAAAGATGCAGCCTGGGCCACCAACAGAGGGCACCAATGCTGATGCCAGGTAAGAGATGGCTCGGGCAGTCCTGGACCCTAACCTGTGAGCACTCTGCCTCCTCTATCATAGCCTGGGAAGTCTGTGGTTGAATATGCTCATGATTTTGTCACCCCAGGCTTGGGCTGTGTAGATTTATGTAGCGTTGCTCTGCTACAGACAGAGCAAAAGGCCCTGCTGCAGAAATTGGAGGTGACCTTCATGGTTCCGTCCATTCAGCCTAGCATTAGGATGCTCTTCGCAGTGAGGATTCTCAGACAAAAATGCTGGCCTTACAGCAGGTTGAATGGGGCAATTTTGGGGGTTGAATAATGAGTGTATGTATCATCTGTGTTTCTCTGTTTCATTCAGTTTCCCCATGTTACCTTAACTCTGTCTCTAGAATACTCAAGAGTATTTTTGGGGCTGTGTTGAAAATCCTGGGCTTCTTTGAAGCACAGCAAAGATGGCTGTAAGTGAATGAACCCAGGAGAGAGACAAAAGCATTGTCAATGGGAGTAGGGCAGATGATGGCTGGTGGGGAATGTGGCCTTGCTCAGCACAGGGCTACTCGATGGGTATGACCAACTTAACATGGTACTGCTGTGTCTTTCCTACCATTCCACAAGTTGCTTCTCAGCAATTGTGTCAATGACTCAATAGGTAAACTCATTTGCCCTCAGTGTGAAGGAATCATGGGTAATAACAGCCCCATAAGGTGGTAGCCTGAACTCACTTTGACGTTCACTCTGGCCAGTACAGATCACAGGATCACTTGGGAATGGGAGTATTTGGGGTCGGTGTGCTAAGCCTCTTAGTGCTGCAAAGAGACCCACTCTTTACAGCTACCTCCCTGTGTAGCTGTAAAGTACCACAGCTCCCCTGGCAGGGATTCTTCTCTTCCTCTCACGTGTTCCATTTGCAGCTGGATTGCTTTTGTTCCAGCTGCCTGTGTGGGCCACTCTCTAGACCATACATTAACATGTTTGCTTTTCTCCCCTTCTCCTGCGAGACTATGACCTTCTCCCCCCATGCAGCAGATGTCGAGCCTCATTCCCTCAGTTCCAGATGATTCCCCTTCAGAGCCCACAACTCACTTCTTTCCACCATGAGGGCTGCTTCCCTCCCTCCATAAATGGTTCCTATAGCAGGATCCATCTATCTCTGGAGAACAAGGCACTGTGGGAGGAGTTCTACACACTTGGCACTGAAATGATCATCACCAAATCTGGCAGGTGAGAGCAAAGCTGTATCACCAAGAATGCCTGTTGCATGTTACTTTCCATGCACACTCTATATATACCCCACTTTCCATGCCATCTGCTGTGCCATGCTGAAGCTGCTGTTTTACCTTTCTGTCTCTCACTTATTCTCTGGGTCAAGCCAGACAAGTGCTGTGTCTGTCTACTGGTGACCAGGGTCACAAAATGAATGTAATCAGTTAGCAAATCCGCTATAACACTATAAAGTGTGCTCTGCGTGTGCAATGTGCACACCACCCGAGCCAAGGCATTTGCTTGAGGGTCTGATAGTTCATGGGCAACAGCTCAACAAGATGGGGAAAGCCCCATGCTGTGTGATCCACTAAGAGCAATAGTACCCAAGCCATCGGGGCAGCGACCAAGACCGTAGTTGGGATGCACTGCAAGAAGCATGGATATTGTGCTGAGGCTTCGGTAGCAAGCTCACTGTATTTTTTCAAAGGAGTGGAAAGGATGCCCCCTTTTAAATTATTTTACACCCATATATCCTAAGTGAGCTCTCCAGATCTTGATATGGGCTGTCACAGTGTATTATCTGATCTGGGACTTTGATTTTCATTACACACAGCAGGATGAATTCTGCCCTCAGTTATGCCTGTGCAATCCCACTGGCTCTCAATAGAGGGGGTAAACAGCTTCACAGGGGTTGCATAAGTGTAACGGAAGGCAGAATTTGGACCACTATATTTATCAGTTCAAGAAAGTAAGTGTCTTGAGCTCCCAAGGAAAGCTACTGCAGTTCCTTCAGGTGAATGACCTAAACTAGAGCAGGGGCATCAGATTAGCACAAACATCAAGCATACAGTGAAATCTTTCTACTCTTTTCCTTCTTCCTCTGTGCAGACGTATGTTCCCACCTTGCAAAGTGATTGCTTCAGGCCTGGACTCTCACTCTCTCTACCTGATGCTGGTGGATATAGTACCTTTGGACAATGCTCGGTATAAATGGCACTATGGCCACTGGGAGGCAGTTGGAAAAGCTGATCCTCATTTCCCCAGTCACTTCTACCTCCATCCAGATTCTCCAGCTCCTGGCAGTCACTGGATGAAGGAACCAGTCTCCTTCCAGAGACTCAAGATCACCAACAATACTCTGGAGCAGTGTGAACATGTAAGGAGAGGCCTGACCATTTCACTTGTACATAGAATAAATGTGTGGTGCTACAAACCATTGGTTTATAGGGAACATTGGCCACAGTAGTATCACTGCACTATGAACTTGTCTAATGCCATTACATGCTGTTCATACACAATAAGGAGAATAATATTTATACCTTCATGTACCCAGAACCGATATTAATGTTAATCAGAATTATACCTGATGGAAGGGCCTATTAGAGCACCTCATCCATCCCCCTGCTGGGGCAGGTTTGTTCCCTACGGTACTACTGCTGCTGCTTTGTTTAGGCTACTTTTAAAAGTTCCAAGCAATAAGGCTTCCACCCCTTCTTTTGGGAATGTGTTGCAGACCTAACACATCTCACTGCCAGGAAGTTTTTCCTGATGGTCATCTTAAATTTTCCCTGTCTCATTTTTATCCCTACTTATGCTGTTAGTTACACCCCTTTGTTAGCCCCCTAAGTAATTCCTCTTCTTCCTTGGTGTTTATATGTACACTTTTATGTCCCTTTCTTATCTCATCCCATAGCCATCACTTAGCCAAGCTATTAACTATTTTAATCTTGCCTAATAAAATGGTCCTTTCAGCCTCCCTGTAGTGTGGCAAAAATTTCTGGTAGTGAGGTTCTCAGAACCGGACCTGTTCTTAGAGGTGTGTTCACACCGGAGCTATAGAGGGAGGCTCTCCTACCTCCCTGTTCTGCCATGTGTTACTTTCAAATATGCATCCTGCAATTAGATTGGCCTTTACTGTTTCCCTGTTGGACTGAAAACATCTCATTTGTTGTAGACCCTCTTCCCCCAGTACAATTCCATACCACATGAACTACCTTTCTATACTGTAACATTTTTTCATATCATTGTCTGTTCCGTAGCTGTGGAGATAGTTATACACTAAAGTGAAAAGGAAGGTTGGAGAGATGGAACAGAACAAGTAGACAAGTTCTGCCCCCAGTCACCCATGATGAGTGGGAAGGGCAAGTGGGTCAGGAATAGGAGGTTCCAGTTCAAAGAGATGGGGGGAAGGAAGAGAACCAATCAGTTTAAGATCAGGCTCATAGATGGGGTTAGGTTTCAAATTTACTCTATTTAAGTCAAACCTTCAGAGCTAAGTGGGGTGTGGCATTCTCTTTCACCCTCTTTAAATCTGATGTGACTCTATGCCACTTGCACATGAGCAGTTATTTAAAGGTGATAGTGAGGGGAGGGGTGCAACATGCTACTGCATCTGAAGCCTTTCCAGGTGACCCTCCAGGAACATTGAGTTCATTACAGTGATGCCATACAGAGTTCAACACTGTTATCAAATCCTCCTGGCTGCTTATTCTTTCTTTGGTTTTAGATTATATTGCATTCAATGCACAAATACCAACCACGATTCCATGTGGTGCTGACCAGCACACACACACTCACTCTGCCCTGGAATGCTGTGGCCACCTTTGTGTTCCCAGAAACAACTTTTATGGCTGTGACAGCCTACCAGAATTCCAAGGTAACTTTTTTCTCTGACTCCTTCCATCTTCTCTGTCTGTGATGTTCTGTGAACCTGGAATAAATCAGGAGTAAATAAAGCTTCCTTCAAGCAAAATGTGCATTAGCCCTAAGAGGTAGAAATTAAGGTCTGTTAGCAAAAGGTTCAGGTACTCTGATGCTAAAGCTATTTAAAAATTCACAAAGGTAGCTTAGTAGTTAACATCCTGGAGACCTGGGTTCAAATCCTACCTCTGATCACAAATTAAAAAGTGAGTTTGATAATGTAGCTAATGACATTTGCTAACATCACAAAAATACTGCATAATTTCCCATGGTTTTGTCTGAAGAGAGACCCAGTACAGGAATAGCCAAGATTGCAATAACACCAGAACTGTGTTGTACAGCTCAAGTCTGCACCATGGCTAACTCTAGCATGTACTATCTATTCTTCACTTTCAAAATCACCAGATTCACTCTAAATATAACAAGAATACAATATATCCCACAATCTTTGTATGTGCCATAAAAAGAGAGACCAAAATGAGAAAATCAATGAAGTTATTATGGTCACATGAAATTTTCATTCTCTTAGAAACCAGCCTGCTTGTTTTAAGTGTAGGGCTTGGGAAATAGGTTAGCTTCAGTTAGGATCGTGTGGGCTATTGCCTATTAAGACAGCATTGTGCCCTAATTTCACTAGCTTCATCTTCCTAGTTTCCAGTATTTTCCTCTTTCTGGTTTCCAGTCCCATTTGCTCCTTTAATTACCTCCATTTTTTAATGGTCTGACTCTGTAGCCATTACATCAATAGCCTGGAGAATATCCACATAACTAACATCGCTCTTTCTCTCCCCTCACTCATTCTTTCCCCTTTTTCTATTCCTCTCCACTTTTTTCTTTCTCTCATTACCCCTCCTTCCTCTTTGTCATCCTTTCCTCTGTCTTTTCTCTCTTCCTTTCCCCCTGTTTCCTTTTTTCTGCGTTTTTCTTCCTCTCTTCCTTTCTTTCTGTCTCCATCTTCCATCTCTCTCTCTCCTTTCCACTTCCTTCTCTCCCTTTATCTCCCCATCACAGATTACCCAATTGAAGATTGATAACAATCCATTTGCAAAGGGCTTCCGAGAGAATGGGCTCAGCTATAAGAGGAACCGGTAAGAAGCCTCCCTCAGCAGTTCCTGTTATGACAAACCACTTAAGCCTTGTCTCTACTAAACTTTTGGGGGAAATATCCCACAATTTCACTCGCTCAGGTGCAGCTCCATTAGTGGTAGAGATGGTTGTAAAAGTGGTAGAGACAGGACGCAGGCAGCCACCAGCATTTTAAGTACCATGTTAGACAGACATGCTCAAAGCAGGTTTAGAGGACACCATGATAAAAACCCTTTCTGTGCTAGTGCTCCTGCCATTGCTACCACTAGGGTAGTAGTAGTGCACCGGTATTAGCCAAATGGTGGTGATTACCCAAAAAGAGTACTCTCAACTTTGCTGTGACATACCCTTTTCTGAGACTGCTTTGGCTCAGCTCTTGGTTATTCTAACACTAGATGAGATATACCTCTTTAAAAGGCACAGAGACTAAAACCCCCAAAGGCCTTGTATAAATTGGTCTAAAAAGAGAGAATGGGAAACACGTTTAAAGAGTTCTCCTTAAATCCAGTCCTGGCATGGTTTTACCAGCCAGCGTGGATAGGGCTTAACTTGTTAGAACCATGATTAAAACCTGTGTAGATCCAAGCTTGAGCATAATTATAAATATGGTTGTAACCATCCACACTAGTCAGGCAAAGCATGTTAAAGACCAGTTCTGATGTAATAACGATCAAACAATGCTGTCCCCCAAGCTCTTCTCTTTCCTCTGGTTTTTGTTATCCTTCTCTTCCTCCCTATGCCTCTGCTGTTGCCATCTCTGTTGTTCATCTGTCTAGACTGTAAACTCTTCTGGGCATGGACATGAACGTAAAGTATCAGACTTACCAACCACACCAAATAAATAACAAACAACCAAGTTTGAACATGGTTTTTTAAACTCAGTTTCAGCTTCATTGTATTCAGGGCCTCAATAGATGTGGATGGAGAATAAAGAGAAGTAACTTGGAAGGGCAGCTTTAACCTTCTAGCTCATTCATTGTCTTCAGCTGTGTACATGCATCTAGAAAAATACCATGGAGTGAGCAGTAGGATCATAGAGGTAGAGTTTATCCGTGCAGGTTGATCAAATGTGCACCTGTGTGAGAGAGAGAATGAGAACCCAGATGTGTGAATGGAAGAATGCTGCTTGTCGATGTATGTGTCTGAATATAAACATTCTGGTGTTTGAGGGTGTATTCGCGTGTATGTCCACGTAATAAAAGAAATATGACTTTGTGTTCAGTAATAATCATGTTGGTGTGTCTATGTGTAGGTGTCCGTGCTTGTTGCTAATATGTCTAAATGTGTGTGCTGAAGTACAAATGGCATCCTTACATATGGGAGAGCTGCAATATGTGGGAGGGGTGAGCTTTTGTGTACGGGGTGCAAGTGCGATGTGTTTGTCTGAATACCTGCAAACGTGCATGTAAACAGATTTTTATATGATGTGTGATGGTGAATTTGTTTTTCTCCTTCATTCCAGAGGGAAAAATGTTAGAGGTATCGAAATGATAAAGCAAGCAAGTGCTGAGGAGACAGGCTGCGACTCCCTCACCGGTAAGTCTGCATCCGCATTGCAAGCACACTGATCTTTCCATTGAGGCTGCGCCATGGAGCCGCTCTCTACACAAAGCTTAGTGGTATGGGTGGGTAAAGCAGGCAGTCTTTCTTTGCACACTCAAAGCGTGCCCAGAGCTAACTTATGCTGGCTCTTACTATGCCCAGACTATGATTTTTCATATAATTTACCATAACAAACCACTCCACCCAATAATGATAACGATGCAGCTGAACACAAGCCATACCTGGAAGGAACACCCGCACCCAAATCCAATTTCAATCCTCTCCTACATTCCCATTTGGAATTTTATCACAGAATTTGAATGTTTCCATTGATGGTACTTTATAGACATTTGTTTTGTATTTTACATCTGTGTGCCTATTGCAGAAGATATTGCAGCTTTTAAAGTGCTGGTCATTTAAATACATTTTGTCACCACAGAAGCATGGGTGGCCTATACTTCCGTGCTAGTGATTCCTTAAGTAGATGTGAGTTTGGAACTTGGGATATTATTAGCAGACACACACAAGTTGGATGAAGTCTAATATTTTTAGTGTAATACAGCCATTTACACCTCTTCTGCCCTCAGTCCAATTAGAACTTACCTGTTTTAACTGCCCATACAACTCATTCACATGCCACCCAGTGATCTATGAAGGAATTGCAACTAATTTATTGTTAATAACATCCTGCACTTAACTTAAAAACATTTGTCCACTTTAGGAGGGCTAATTTTTAATGTATTGTTTAAAAACACGTCTACCTAAAATGATGCTGTGCTTTTATAATCACGGCAGGGGACATTTTGAGGTTTAAATTTCCCTTTAATCACTAAGGATGTAATAAAAACAAGAAAAGTTCTTTGAGCTCCAGAGTGTTAACCAGGGAGAAATTTACTCTGGAGTTTACAAATGTGAGCTGAAGAGACAAACTGGGTAATAAAATGCACAACTAGGGACCAAACCGGCTAAAAGTTGGTCTGTAGCTGCCCATCAGGAGTTGAGACTTGGAGAAAACAGGCTATTCAGCACCTCCAGAGCCATAAGATCCTGGTCATAAACATTTCACAATATACTGGGGTGGGGGGAGGGAGCCTTAGGTCTGTGATTCCTGCCTGGAGTTTACACCCAGGCCTGTGATCACAACTAAGGACAAGGATGAGGCACATACTAACTAAAGATTGGGCGGGACCTATATGAATAAGTTGCTGCATGAAGAAGACAGAGTAGCAGTCATATGAGGTTATGCAATAAATGGGAATTCATGGGCTGTGTGTGATTCCACAGCCAGACCATAGAAATCCATGAAATCTGACAGGCTCTGCTTTCCATTCCCAGTAACACATACGGATTCCTGTCTGAATTTTTGTTCCTGACACAGATATCATTTTTGCTACCAGGTGCTGATCAACTGGTGTGAGGGGAAAATATGGCTCAGAGTCCGTCCAGTCCAACTGAATGGGTTTTTTTCTTTCACTGTGTATGTAAGACCACTTGGACTGAAGTGTGCTTCTTTCCTACGATGAACATATTTCATGGCGCTTTTTTACAGGCTTCAGCTTCCCTATAGAATGTACGTATCCCATCATAACTTATGTTCCTAGTTTCAGAACCAGTCCTCTGGGATGCACCTTCTGAGTCTACTTCTGCATTCAATTCATTATTATGAGACATACAAGTATATGTCCTGTAACTCAGTCCCTCAACTCGGATTCTTCTATGGATTCTATATACATCCTCCAGCTCGCTGGGTTCAATTCCTTCTCTCCTGTAGAATGCCTGTATTCTCTCTGGGTATCCAATTCTGGCTTCCTTTCTTACAGTGTATGTACCTATGGCTGTATAGTGTGATAGATGCAGTCAGGCCTTGTTCTTTTTTTAACTGAGAAAATATAAATTACACATATAAGTACACATGCAGAAAAAATAGAATCTTCTGTTTTACAATAATAAAATATATTGGTAAAAGAATTCCATCATAATAATAAACTTAGAACAGCAGCAACTTTTATTTAATTCCTGAGGGCTGGTCTATACTGAAAACTTACATTGGCATATCTACGTCTCTCAGGGGTATGAAAAATCCACTTGCCATTGGTGTAAACAGTACTACAGTAGTAGCTACAGCCACTTGGGAAGGTGGATTAGTTACAGTGATGGGAGAACGCCTCCTGTTGCTGTAATGAGTGTCTGCACAGAAGCGCTATAGCCACACAAGTGTGGCGCTGTAGTGTTTTAAGTGTTGAGATAACATGAGTGACAGAGATAATATTCCAGGCACCCTCTATCAAAATCCATTATGTATGACTTCATTCTTGTAGTATTCCCTTTTGCTTCAAGACAACACATTATTGAAGATTAAGAAACAACACGCAACACCCTACAAATGTCAGTTATTCATTATTTTTTGGGTGATGAGTAGAACCATTAAAATAATCAAGGAGGGAAGATCAAATGGACATGAATCTCTTTTTCTAATTTTGGAAAATTATGTGGGAGTTCTTCCATTTGTTGCATATGCCACATTTAATATAACCAGGTGGTGGCAAGACCAATTTCTATGAAGTATTTCCCAGCTAAAAATAACTTTCTAATCAGGTTTATTTTTTTTACTTTTTAATCCTGTATTTCAATCATCTGTCCCAAGTATTCTATTTTCTGGTTGAGATTTAATATCTGCTTTATTAATAAACTTCCCAGGTATCTTGATTATCTTTATCCAAAAATGAGTCTATTGTGCGGTAAATCCATAAAATTATGTTGTAGATAGCACTTCTTCCTACAGTCCTTCCAGCAAACTTTGGGTCCAGTGTCTGCAAAATCTTAAGCACAGGTATTAGCTCTATGCATGTGAGTTGTCCCATTGACTCCTTTATTTTATTATTTATTAATTTAATATTATGACAGTGTAACCTTGGTAGGATATAGTAGAGTCTTATATGGAAACAATTGTATAATGTGATATATACACCACTGATTTCAGAAGCTAAACTAATGAATTTGCAAACTGATTAAATGTTCAAGTTCTGGCTGTATACTATAGCTGTTTGTTAGGTAGATCTAATACAGTGTATTTGTTTGCAGAAAGAAAATAAGGATCCTATTTTATCTGAACCTCCAAAAGTCCAAGAGATTAGAATATGTCATTCTGGGTTTGGCCCTTCTTTATGTCTAGAAGAGATGGCGAAAACCTAAAGGGAGCTTTTATTTTGCAAAACCTTGTCAGTTGGGTTTTTGTTCAGCAAAATCATACCCAGAGCTTGTTTTGATCCGGGTCCTGGTTTAGCTGAACTCCCCAATATTCAATGTTTGAGTTACATGCTGTATATACTCTCTGCGTTGCTTCTGTTTTCCTTGTATGTATGTTAAGCTACAGCTGTTTGTTGCTGCTCTCTCCCTATGAAATGAATGTGTACTGGGTTTGGAGGTGATTGGATTCTTCCTTTGTTGTTGGCTTCTCCTTATTCAATGCCCAGGTGCACTAATATGCTGAGGCTTTCCCAAGCAATGTGCAAGAAAGGCAGCACTGTGCTGTGTTGTGCTTTGTGGTTACTCTTCTCTTGGGTGCTGTTGTGTTGTGAAACTGTTTTTGCTATCATGTCCCATCCAAGCTGTAAAATTCTTTCAAAAAGGTGTTTTTTGTGGATTTGAATGGGACTGAATGCTGAGCAATGTCTGGGAAACACAATGGGCCGACAGGAAAACAGTGCAGCTAACATCAGGAGTCTGTGAAAACTTGAAAGAGCCCAAGGCCCCCAAATTTTGCATTTGACTCTGGACTGTAGCCTTTGAGCCCAAACTCAGCCTGCAGTGTTAGTGTTAAGTGGCCGTTAAGTGCTTCCCTTCTTGTCTCAATGCTAACTAGCCAGTTGGAAGAAGTGGGTGCATATTATAGAGGAGATGGGAGGGGGATATGAGTATGGGAAGGAGGAAAAGCAGCTTCATTTCTCCAATTCACAAGGCTAACTCTTTGGCCAGAAAGGTCAATCCACAAACCTAAGTTAATAATGTAATATACGATTTGACATTTGCAAGAGCCCCTTTCGCCCTCTCCCCAGGGTCCCAAAGGCCACCACGAACTACATACAGCACCTTTGAAATGCAGCCTCCTCTGGGGTGGGAATAGGTGGGTGGGCAGCACACAGCACACTGCACCATGGTTCATGGAGCTGCTACAAACAGGCCATCTCCAACCAATGTAATTAACCCTTTCAGCTACTTTTGTTTCTCCAAAAGTTATTTTGTTTTTTGTGTACACTCAGATGATTTGGGGGCTAATACAATTTGTGGCTCAGGACAGGACGTTCAGCCCCGCAGTCTCTGCCTACTGCTCAGCCTCTCACGTGGGTTGTGGGCTGTGAACATCTGAACAGAAAGTTTAACATGTGACACACCTAAGTCTGACAGCTGATTTCCCAGGAAATAGCAACCAAAACTGTCCATTTAAATAAGTGTAAATGCTCATCATCAAAAGAAAATAGTGCAGCAGCTGCTTACGTCAGCTCAGCATGAGAGGAAATGGGATTTTTTTGAACCAACCTTTGGAAAGTTGTGTTCACCCGGGAGTCTTGTTGAATAATAGCAATACTTTGCAAGCGCTTCATGTGAGGCTCTCAAAACACTGTACTGACATCAGCTGGTTTTTGCTTCACATCCCCACATTTGAGGAAACAAACCATAGAGAGAGCCTAAGGTCTTGTACACTAGCACGTGTGCCAGCAAAACTTCTGTCACTCAGGGATGTGAATAAAACACACCCCTGAGCAACATACATTTTACCAGCCTAAGCACTTGTGTGTATTGTACTATGTCGGCAGGAGAGCATCTCCCACTGACATAGCTACTGCCACTCTTTAGGTGGTTTTATTATGTCAGCAGAAGAGCTATCTCCTGTCAACGCAGCTACACAAGCGCTCTTACGGCGGCAAAGCTGTACTGATACAACTGTGCTACTGTAAGTTTTAAGTGTAGACCAGCCCTAAGTAACTTGCCCAAGGTGAGACTGAGTTGGTGGGAAAGTCAGGAATAGAATCTCTCAGTCCTGACTCCCACTCCTCTGCTCAATCTACTAAATGTATTTCCTGCTGAAGTGTCTGCTCTGCTTAGAGAGAAACTTTTGCATTTTCTTTTCTCTCTGTCCCTTCTGAGATATTTGAAGTCAGTGTCTAACCAGGACACTGTTAGTTCACTTAAATACTAGAGATTGTTCCTTAGTGCCATGTGCTGGTCCAGGCCTAAAAGGAAATAATTCTGCCACCTCCTCTAGGGGCAAATGGATTCAATACACTCTGTCCTTGCAGGTATGCTGCTCCCTGCCGGTGGATTTGTGTGTGTGTAATCAGGGCCCTATGTACTCACCAGCAAGCTGGACCTACATTTTATGTCAGGGCCCTTGGATTCCATAGCAGTCTGGAAATGACATCTGATTTATTAATAATTTTTTAAATGGAGGATTTTAATGAATAATAGTCATTACAGTAGCATCTGCTATTTGTTTTGTATTAATTTCCATTAATTGCAGGCCCTCCCCACATTTTCATTCTTCCAGAGATACTAGTGTTAGTGATGCACGTATCAAAGGTTGCCAAGGGGAAGCTGGAGGTGTGGGCAGCTGGGTCTTTTGGCACTTGGGGAAGCGTAGGAAGCAGTTTGGGATTGTGGGATGAGCACATTAGTCCCTGCTAAAATGATTTAAAAATGCCAGCATTGCAGAGGTTTCAGAGATAACCCCACTGAGATTAATACATCAAAGTTCACACTTCTCTGAGCCGTTGTTTCAGGCTGTTTCCAGACTCAGGAAGACCACACTGCTTCAATTACACCTAGTTCATGTTTTTTAAGTTTTCTTAACAATCATGAGGGCTAGAAACAATTTTTTTTAAAGGCTCATGTTCTGGCACACAATTCTGCAGCAAATTCATAGAATTGTGGAGTACACAGGGCCCTATATCTAATGAGCCTGCCAAGCTAAACTGGAGGCCACCTCTACACAAAAGGATCATTACTACTAATCTGGATGGCTATTGCATCTCAACACTCCTGACAGTAACTTTGAACCTGGCAAGTCTACAACACAAAAGATGTTGAGCAGAGGTTGTGTTCTCGGAGTTCCAGCTGAGCATTGTGAGTGCAATGCATTCAGCATCTTACAGGATCCAACCCCAGCAACTGAGGCTGCAGGGTTGCTGACATACTGATCTTTAATGTGACAATACCACATGTGAGTGGTTCAAAAGAAGATGGGAATGGGCTATGCTTTATGTGCAGATCAGCTCAGCACAAAATCCTGCTGTGCGTTAGCAGCTAAAAGGAGGGGAGAGGGTTGAAATTAAGTCATTGAAAACTCTTCCCATGCTATGAAATTTGCCAGAAAAAGGTTGTTTTATTAAAAGCACTGAGCTCAGCTCATCGGAGAGACAAAAACTTCTCCCTTCATCCACCGATGTAGACCCTGCCCTCCTCGTTCCCTTCAGGATGCAGAGGGCAGCTCCTCTTTAGAGTCAGATACAATGTGATCTTTACCACCGTTATAAACGTGCTGGGTGCAGCAGCGCTGTACATGTCACTGACTTTCACTACCCCACCAGCCGTCCTTCTCCTTCCCCAGCCTCCCTCCCACCCATCCAATTTGCCTATGAATTGTTAGACGCCAGCCCTTCACATCTGATTTCTCAGTGAACAGCCTGAGGCACACTGGAGACAGACAGACAGAGGGTAATGTGTTAAATTCCACCTTGGCGGTGGTGAATTTCATGGGTTTTGCTGCTATTAGCCACACTTTCTAGCAATTATAACAAATTCACTTTTCTTCCCTTTTTAAAACCTATCTGCTAAAATGGCTGAGAGAGAGCTAGCTGTTAACTAGTAATTAATGACTCCACCTCCCTATCAATCAGCTGGGAGGAGATGAAAGGAATGGGTGTTTGCAGAAAATATGTGTTGCTACAGAGTGTCCAGATGAAGTGGACCAGGCAGATAATGCAGTGCTTGTTACTGGTGTAAGCAGTAATTCCTGATACACATGCAAAATTGGTCCGTCCCCCCCATTTCACAGTCTGGTGGTGCACTTAGCTGAAATCCTCAGTGGTGCTGTTTTTGTGCAGTTGCTGACTGAGTTGGATGTTCATCCAGTTCACCACTAGTTTGATTGTGACCCTCTTTTCTCTTTCTTTTTCCATCTTCTGCAGTGAGGGCAGATCTCTGGCTCTCTGGGCATGTCCGTGTACCCTGTGATAGAAGACCTGCAGCGCTGAGTCTCAGAGCCCAGTCAGTTGACTCCAGCTTATGGGGCCTGGGTTGCAGGGCTAAAAATTGCAGGGTAGATGTGTGGGCTCGTGCTGAAGTTTGGGCTCCGTGACCCTCTCCCTCCCTGGATGATCAGAGCCCGGGCTCAGGCACTCCACACTGCAGTTGTACAGCCCTGAAGCCTGAGTCCCAGAAGCTGAGTCAGCTGACTCAGGCCAGCTACAGCCATGAGTCTTTTATCGCAGTGTAGACATACCAACTGGTTTCGGCCCCCATGTCACTTTCTGTGGCAGAAACAGTAGCACTAGAAAATCAGGGCAGAGAAGGAGGATTCTGTGACTGTTTCTCTCCCTTCTCAGTGGGGAAAGCAGCAGGA
This sequence comes from Emydura macquarii macquarii, assembly GCF_026122565.2. Taxonomy (NCBI): domain Eukaryota; kingdom Metazoa; phylum Chordata; order Testudines; family Chelidae; genus Emydura; species Emydura macquarii. The sequence goes on from NW_027131391.1 coordinate 697,894, forward strand.
AGCATTTTCAATACTGTTCTGCCTGTTGCTGCTGCGGCATTGAGGCTGGGAGAACTGAAGGAGAAGGTCTGACCCTGGAGCAGTTTGTCTCCAGTCCTTTTTTGTCTTGTTCTTTCTCACATATAACTGAGGAGTTTCAGGTTGTTCCTTAGCCCAGAGCTGCCCCTCTCCAGAGCCTCAGAATCATAGTCAGCCTGTACAGGGGCCCACTCTTGTCATTCCCAATCTGGTTTATTTTCCATGCTCTCATCACCTTTTCCTAGATTTCAGTAGCTAAAATTCCTCTTCCCTATGACAGGATGGAACAAGGGGCCACCACTCACCTAGTAAATCTGAGCCAATGCAAATGTGACTTGAAAGAAGGATAAGTTTAGTCCCTTATCCTGGACAGGGAGAATGATGCTGCTTTACAACATCTGTGCCTCTCAGGGCTTATCTACACCTACAGCACTGCAAACGAACAGCTGGAGCTGAGGCGGGAGAGCTTTGCCCTTGGTCATAATACTCCACCACAACATAGTGCTGTGTACACGGGGGGTTAGGTCGTGTGGATTTTCCACACCCCCTGAGCAATGTAGTTATACCACCATAAATTGGTAGTGTAGACGAAGCCTCAGTCTAGGAATAGGCCCTAGATCTTATGCCTCCCGGTCCAGTGACTTAACCCCAAGATCATCCTTCCTCTCCCCAAAACAGAGTCAACTCTCCTTCCCTGCCTTCCCCAGGGGACCTCCTTTCCACCTCCAAACAGTAACCTCCCATTCAGGGGCTGAGCTCCCCAATTCTAGAGATGCCCCTAACTGGCCTCTGAAGGAGAAGAACCTGCAGTCTTCTGTTTGACACCCCCTCCCCCCCAATCTTAAGGGGCAGTAAGGTAGACTGCTCTTGGCTCTTCAAGGCACCTGACCAGTAGATTAAACCTTCCTACAAAAATCCTCCCCAGCTGGAATCTTCGCAGGCCTCAGTATCCTGTCACTCCCCAACTACCCAAAAACGTTCTTCCTGATCCCACTGGGCAGAGCGCTGGCACATTAACCCTTCAGGACTGAGATGCTCCAGAGTACAACGTGCTGCTGGAAATAGCCCATCCTCCCATGACAGTGGAAATTCCCAGTTAGCCTAGCACACTCTTGGACATCTCAGCTCCAGTGTGTCAAAGGGCCTGTGTGTAGTAGGAGCAAGAGGAAGATTTCTGGGCCTACTGCTGCAGGACTTGGGGTCTAAGGTGGGGTTCTATATTTTTATTTCCAGCTCTTAGGTAGAGTGAGGCGAGGAGCAACATTTTCAGTCTCCACCCATGACAACAGAAAGGCACCATTACCAGTGCTGTCCAGTTTTCAGCAATGCAAAGCACAATACCTTAGTCTCAGGTAACAGGGTAGCGAGTGCAGAAGTGAGCAGCAAATGTTACTATTCCCACTTTCTCTGGGCCAAATCCTGAAGCCTTAACTCAGTGTTTATTCAGGGTAGCTCCCACTGCAGTCACTGAGGAATTTTGTCTTAGTATGAGAGTCTCAGGATTTGGCCCTGTGGTAATAAGAGTTTGGATTTTCATCCACTGCAGAATGTTCAAGGTTTGGATCCATTCATATCATCAGTGTTTTGTTTCGGAGAGGAATCTATCCACCCCAGCTAAGTTACTCCAGAAAACAATGAGCTGCAATAAAGAAGAGAAAATCCCTTTTATTAAAACCTGAGCAGGCACTGGTTACATCTTGAGATCTCCTTGTAGTGTGTGGCTGAGAGATGAATGTAAATAAACTGAGAGGAGGGGAGTGGTATACTGGGATTGAAAGATAAGTAATCTCAGGCTCCTAACTACTATTGCTGAAGGTATCTTTTATCACTATTTCATTTATTTCTGAATTAATATGAACTATTCTGACATCCACTTTAAACGAAAGCCCCAATAAAGGAATAGGCATGTTAAAAATATGTGTTCCTTGCACCAGACTAAAGGTCTGGTACTGCTTCCATGAAAGTCAGTGACAAAACTTCCATCTATTTCAGTGGAAGGAGGACGAGACCCAAAATCAGCTATCGCAATCTAATGATGCCATTTGAAATGAACAGAAGATTGGAACACAACAGTTTGCCATATGGAATCAGACTGTCGTCCATCAAGACCGATATCCTGCCTTAGCAGTGATCAGTATTTAAGCCCCCAACCTTGGCCCCTAATATACATAACCAATAATGAAATGCTGTACATGGATGCAAAGAAATCCCTTTCTTGGCCATGTGGTGGTCAGTTTATGTTCGGAACCATGAGACTTGATTAGCCCTCTCAGCACTTGTAAACACAAATATTACTGGTCACACTCACAGAATAAAACCATTAAGGGCCAAACCCATTAGCCAGTCATTAGTTTCTACTCAGCCTTGAATTCAATAACTGAATAAAAACTAGGCCTTGTGTAGTCTACACTTAAAAGGTTACCCTAGTATAAAATTGCTGTAGTCGTGTTGGTCCCACAATAGACAAGGTGGGTGAGGTAATATCTTTTATCGGACCAACTTCTGTTGGTGAGAGAGACAAGTTTTGAAGCTTACACAGAGCTCGTCTCTTTCACCAACAGAAGTTGGTTCAGTAAAAGATATTACCTCATTCATTTGTAGATAAGAGTTAATACCAGCAAAATATTCCTTTTGCCAGTATATCTTATACTAGTTCCCCAAGCAACATGGACAAAAGGACTTTTTTGCTAGTAAAGCTACTTCTACACTCCAGCTTTGGCCAGTGTACATATGTCAACAACAAAAATCACACCCCTAACCAGCAGAGCTGTGCCAGCAAAACTTTTGAGTGTAGACCAGGCCTAAGTAAGGATGTCTGTATTTGTCCCAAGATAATACATTTCTGTCATATCAATGGGTACAATGCAATAGATGTGATTTAAAAAAAAAGAAAATAAATGCTACAGCCGAGCCCCATTGATGAGACAGATCCAGTCCACAGGTAATGCTTTGGTGTTCTCTTGAATAAGATTCTGCTGTAGGTCAAATACCAGTGGGGTTGAAGACCTCTATTGACAAAGGAAAAGGGATATTTCAGTATTGTTTTATTACCATTATGTCATTCATCTTGGGGGAATCACCCTTTTTAAAAATCATTGTCTTCCCGAATTGATACAGTCCATAGTTTCAACAGTAAAACAAAACTGCAAGCTCTGCTTTTGGAATGCAGGAATCTGTTTGGGAGATGAAAGTTTTATCAAACCCCCAAAATTGCCAGAGGGAAATCTCCTCTGTTGTCTGCAATTAAGTTATTTTTTGTAGGTACCTCTTCAGCTGGCATTTTTGGTCTTGTCTCTATTTGTTTAAAAGTGTGTTAGCAGTAAATCAAGGTGCATTTCCCCTGTAGGGTTTCCTGTATGTCAAAGCCATGTTAATTCTCTTTGATTTTCTTTCCTCAGCCCCAGCCATTGCTGCGATCTTTCCTCTCTTTGTCCCTTTGGACATCAAAGGACTGCAAGGGGACAGCCCTGGGGAGAAGCTCCTCCCTGCTCATTAGCCTTCATAAAACAGGAACTCACCTTGGTTAGCTAAGCTTGGAGTCCCATCCTAGCCCCAGTCACTCTTGACACTGGATCACAGAAGAGCACTCACTTTCTTTGGGAAATCAAGCCTGATTTTGAACTGGACTGTTTTGGTTTTCATGAGATAAGATTTCTGGTGGATCTCTCACCTACAGTGACTTGCACAACCTCTCTGGCTTCACAGTACATGGAAAAATGCAAGCTTTACCTGGTAGGTGACTCTTCCATTTCTTAGTGTGTGGTGTGGATCTAGAATTGTGCTAGAGGTGGGCTACAATTTTAAAAAAGAAGAAAAAAGGGGGGGGGGGGGACACAAGTGTTACCCACGGGGTCATCAGCGTATGTTGGTAACAGTTGGTTTTCTAAACCATCCCATAGAAGCAGAGAACAGACTGAGGTTATATCTGCTCTGTGTGGACATTTGAGATCTCCTGTCACTTTTTGTAAGACTAGTAGGGGTTTTCCTCAATGTCCTTGCCCAAAATACCCCAGTCACCATTGACTTGTGCGGCGTGAGCATATGCAGAGGGACAATGATGCTGTGTGTCCAGTTTGTGAAGCGCCTTGGGTTCCTTTGGGATGAAAGGTTCTCTAGGAATCTAAAAGATTATGTTGTTAAGGGGATAAAGACATTTCTGTTCTGTGATACACAGTTCAGCTTGATTTTTAGGTTTTCTCTGCCTTCCAAGAATGAAAGCACCAAGCAGGAATATGCCATGATCTTCATAAGCTTTCATTCCCTGGGGGACAACATGTTGTGTCTTGTATTGATTGCCAAGGATTTTTATTTACTTACTTTTTTTTATTTCTGCTCCTCAGTCCTTTTAACAACACCCAGTAAAATTTCTCTAACTGTGGTGTGATCAGATTGTGTGTAATGGCAGGTCTGCACTGGGAGACCAAGGGCCAGATTCTGATCTCAGTTACTCTAATGTCAAGCCAGAGAGAACTTCATTCAGTGTTGCAATTTGAGACGCAAATCTAGTCCTAACGTTCTGCTTTGGGTGAGGGCAGCAGATCATTTATCCCTTTAGTGTATGCATTTCATGTACACATTTCAAACAGTTAGCTATCCTCTGCTTCCCTGCCCCACCCCCACAGTGAGCTGATTAATTTGGAAGAGCTCAGATAGATATGTGACTCAAAACGTTTTCATCTCAACCATAGCTGTTTTTAAAAAATTCTGTATTGAAATTAATACAGGAGGAATTATAATAGTGATTTTTGCTACATCTAGCGGGACTTAGACTTTACAAACATAAGAAGTATCATGAAAGGAATAGTCTCTTATTCCACTGTATTTAGCCAAGGATTCTAGTTTTTTAAAAAAATATTATTTTCTCATACAATTGTTTGTATCACGGCACTGGAAATCAGAAACAGTCCTGCTGGTCAGTGTCTGGATTTGAGAAGTAAAATCATAGTACTTATGAAAGTGGGACTGGATAAGCGGTGATGAGCCTTCAACTCTCCTGAGGTTAATGCCAAAAGCGATACAATTCCAGGAGACCTGAAATCTCTCCCACTTAATAAGTGGGGTGTTTCTATTGCATAGAAACCTGGGGGCTTTTGAAGGCTGAATTATTGGCAAGATTTTTTTCCCAAATAATGTCACTGAAGAAGAAATCCTTCTCTATAGCAGACACCAAATGACCTTTAGACTCCTGCACTGGTTGTGAAACAACAGCAAATGCAAATGTAATTTAAACTGATTTTAGTGAAGGTGGGAGACATATCTTGTGTCTTACTGTAGATTTTTAGTGCACATAGACCCTGTCCTATATACCTTAGAAGAAATCCACCACAAACCTTTCAGTAGCTCAGCACTGTGGCAAGTTTCACTAAAGAGAGCTGGATAGCTGTCTGGAACACATCTTTACAATCTTTATTCCATGCATCTTAAAGCACTTCACAAACATTAATTTAAACATCCCCCCATGAGACGGGAACATATTATTTTCAACACTTTACAGGTGGCAAAACTGAGGCACAGACAAGTTTAGTGACTTGCCCATATTCTCAGAGGAAGACTATAGCAGAACAAGATATACACCTGAGGCCTCCTGATTTCCAGTGCCCTGCTTCACCCGCAAAACCCTCTTCCTCTCCTGTTCTATCCAGGTACAGAGAAAAGCATACCTTTAAAATGGGTAGTGTACACTTTTATCACTGTTTAATGTTAATAGCAACCAGTACCTTTAAAATGATATTTGAAAGCCCCAAATTCCTGAAAACAAACTCTTACTATTAAAGCTATTAAAACTCTAACTATTAAAATAAACCCTAAAATCAAATTCAGGCCCTCAGAAGTCACCTAAAAAAAGGGAAACAAAAATATGAGAACTCCACTGAATGTCAGAATGGAAACCTACCATTAAAAATCCTTTGAAATAATGCACCTAAAACCTTTAGAAAGTTTTTTTTGTTAAGGTTATGAGCTGAGGTGGTCCCACATGGGCCTTGCACTCACCCCTTTGCAGTCTAAACAGTGTGTGTGCCACAAACCTTTCCACAAGATGGTTCCAGTATACAGGCATGGTCAGAAGGGAAACAAACGTTTGGCTCTTTGCACTGTATGCTGATTAGAGATGGGCAAAAACATGGTGGCTTTGGTTTTGTAAAATCAAACTGGAGGCTAGATCCTGCAAATGGCTGTGCATGAACGGACCCTTGTGCTTGTGTGGAGTCCTATTGAAGTCCTTGGGTCACAATGTGGACCCATCAGCAGGATCTGGTGTGATCCAGATCCAATCGTAGATTCCCCCACCCCATCCTGTCTCTGAAACTCCAGCCCCTTTACAGTATCTCAAGTTTGGGCACCCAAAAATTGAAGCACCACAATAATATTTTTACTGTTTAAAATCTTTGCCCCAGTGCTGGTTATAAATATTGCCATGCTGCTGTTTTCTTGTGTTTTTCACTCACATGGCTACATTGTGGATTCATTGCTATGAAGCCTGATTCTAAGATCTGTATTTGGTTTTTAATTCAGTATTTATTGATGCAAAACTCCCACCGAGTTTAATTTCCATTGACTTCACCAGGTGTCTTGTCCGAGTAAGGATTTCCAGAATTTGTCCCAGTGTCTCATTTGCTCGTCTTGAATTTGTTTACAAAAAAGCTAACTGTAGAATACAGTTGGGGGAAGAACTGAGTCCTATTTATCCTATCTAATCTAATCTATCAATCCAAACAAAATCTGTTTGCACGGATCTGTTTCTGGACAGTCTCTTGTTGAAAATTAGCCCAATTTTATTGTAACTCCTTTTGATATATGCTCTGCACTGAATGACAAAATGCACAGTCTCATTGCAGCTTTCATGTCTCTGCTAGAGGATATGAGAAAAGCCTTAGTAAGAAGATGTTAACAGGCTAATGTTAGTGAGCGAATTAGGTGTCACTTCTTAGCCAGTTCATTAATGTTGGATCAAAGCAGGAAAAGTCTCTGGGTGGAGGGTCTTTTTTTTTTTTTTTAAACACCTAAAGACCTTTGCAAACTGACAGAATTGTGTTTAAATGGTGTTTGTATCCTACTGTTGTGGAAACAACCTGTTTGGTTTGCATTGAGCTTCTTGCATTGAAAGATGTATCCTGAAAAGGGGCTGTTTTCGCTGGAAATAATTGGCTATTTTCCATGTGTATTTGTTTAAAGATGTTGCTCAGGAAAGCAGTAATGAGGTGACAAATTTCCTTGTTTCTATATAGGACTTGATGCAGGCTCAGAGACAATCCCCTGTTAAAATAAATGGCTGTGGATGGCTGATAATGTATCACTCTCTGTTAAGCAAAAGTGGACCTGCTTTTGTTAAACTGATGACAGCACTGCTGTTCTGAATACCTTCAAATGAAGAGTCACAGATATTTGGGTAAAACCAACATTATCAAAAGACCATGGGCCAAACCCTGGTATGGCAGAAATCAACAGGGGTTTTGCCACTAGCTTCAGTGGGGTTAGGTTTTAGACCTAGGAATGGAATTGGGTTTTGGGTCAGGAACTTGTAGAATCACATCAGTGATCCTGTCTACAATGTAATAACTACTGTGGTGGGGGATTAGATTTCACTATGGCAATCCTTTGACATGGTTAAAATGTGTTTTGGTCTTGTAGTGTAAATGGGCTGAATCATAATTTCTCTCTGTTTCCAAACTGTGCTACAGCCTTGCACTTAGGGTTGTTACCCAGTTCACTAACAAAGGTAAAACACAGTTGAATTTCCTGTACTCTGCAAGACTAAAACATTCTCTAACAATGCTGGGCACTATTGTGTTGTTGCAAGGTCCCTCAGAACAACAGGAATTACATTGTAGGTTGGACTAGGCTGGGGAGAACATCCCAAATGAAACCAAGTTTTTGGTGAAAAATTAAAGCAATAAAAATTCATTTTATGACAGGTAAGCGAGCTTTCTTTTCCCACAGTACACAATCTACAAATACTGAGCAAAACATTCCTTCATCCAGAAACTAGCCAGGGAGCTACATATAATTTAGAAGGTAACATAGCACTTCTCCAAAGAGGAAAAAGACATTTCACATCCTGCAGATACCTCATGTGGGAAGCATCAGGTCCAGACATGCTCTCCCAGGCATTCAGGCTGAAATATAGGAAGGGGAAAAGCGATCAACTTTTTGTCTCTTTGAAAAAAAATATGAGTTGTGCCAGACCTTCCACAACATGTCTGCACGGTATGAAAACTTTCCAAAGGGAATCACTCAGTGATCCTTTTGCTTCTTGCCTATTTGACTGCCTTGGCTCTCAGTCTCTGTAACATCCCATATCTCTGACTCTCTTGTCAGTCACCTGAATTTAGAACTTTCTTTAAGAATAGGACCCCATCTACACTACAGATGCCTGCTCAGAGGTCTGCATTGTTCAGGGACACAGTCATTGACTGCACTGTTGTGAATGGCTCCCCTGACATGATTGTAGTTGTACTGCACGTGGGACCATCGTCCGCACTCTTCACAGATTTCATAGTCCTAGCAAATACATTTCAAAATGGCCTTCTATTTTTTAAAACTCTCCATGGTGTAGTTCCACACTCCCTCTCTGATCTCTTGTCCACCTACCAACTTCATTCCTCCAGTCTGGCTCTCCTATCTGTCCTTTCACTGTCCTCTGGGATTGCTTTTTTCACTTGTGCTGGCCTTTCTAAACAGCGTTCTCTCCCCTTCCCCTCCAAGCCACTTAAAACCTTTCCATTCTTCTTAGCTTTCAGTTTACTCTCTCCCTCTGTAAAATATTTTGTGTGACCATGATTACATGAGGAGAGTGGTAGGAGTAAAATGTACAGCATTGTGGATCCTCGTCTGAGTACTGAATAGAACAAGTAAACTTAGCATGATGTATGGAGCCTAAATCTCTACCCAAGAGGACATTGCCCCCTGAAAAACATCTGCAACAGCCTGTCTGGTTACTGAGCCAGAATAGCCAACAGTCCTTGCAGGCATATTACCTTGGCGTAGCCAGTTGTGACTACATATACACACAGACTCCACAAATGTTCGTGGGAAGAGAACCGGGGATCTTCAGTATAAACACGTCTACTATCTGAATTAAAGGAAAGCTCCATTAGCTGTGAGATAATAGTGGGTTGAATAGTTCTGGAGGGCCAGGCCCTAGATGGAATGGTGACCACATACACTGGACCAGTCTACTACATCAGCATGTGAAACTGTACAACTGGACATTTTCAGGCACAGATATTGAGAGGAACTGGTGTTAATGCTGATTCTCAAAGCTCTGTCTCCTGAAGCGTTATGGTGCTATTTTATGTCGACTTTCTTCCTGACCATCTGAGGTATCCTCTCTTTACTGTCTCCTGTAGATGTGAAAGCTCAATGTGATGCACTTCCTTCCTCCAGCCTGGAGCCTTACCCTCAGAGCTCCATTGTGCTTACCCTAGAAGACATGGACCTCTGGATGCAGTTTCACCAAGTAGGAACTGAGATGATCATCACCAAGTCTGGCAGGTAAGGAAGGCAATTAAGCAGTTCATGCTCCTCCCTGCAAACTGCATTCCAGAACTTTCCTACTATGTCACTTTTGGAAAGGCCACTCTCACGCTGGTTTTTAAGCCAGTTATATTGTTCCCCTTCTACTTCCCCATTTCCTTGCAGAACAACTGCAGCATTAGGGTTTACTGAAGCCTCATAAACTCTGAATTTATTAATGTCACCCAGGTCACTGAGTGTTTGGGGTCTTAAAAAGCCCAACCTGTTCTGTGGCTCCTGCATTTGACAGTTTCAGTGTCCCCATTGCTGTGAAGCTGGTACGCAAGGATTGAGACTTAGATCCCATTTGCCTGATGAGTATATATTGATGCTGCATTGTAGGCAAGTAATTTGAATATAATAGACAAAAAAGTTAGTCTAGGGCATGCTGTTAGATGACATATGTGGGATGTTCTTGATGTCCTGCTTGGACACTTGGCACTCAGGATGGACATTGCAAAGGAGCATGAGAGCTGAATGTTTGGCCTTTTTTTCTGTGTCTGTGAACAAGAACAAGACAAGGAAGAGAAAGGATCTGGGGCCCAGGCTGCTCTTAATTTGAAATCTTGCATGTCCTGGAGTGCATGATACATACTGGAGCTCATAGCTAGAGTATGTGGAATTTTAATTCATTGTGAAAGATGAAGCCAGCAGAAAGGATGCCAGAGCCTCTGAGCCCTGACATAGGATCTTCAGTGGGTAGGGAGACCTGGGAGACCAGTCCTCACAAGGTAGAAGCTAAAGTCCTCCTTCAGGGTCATAGGGAAGAACAGGGGTAGTGTAAGAGAGGGATAGAGCTCAGGTGGTTGCCACTTTTCCATCGGTGCTACAGCTGCATCAGGGCTAGAAACAACATAACCGTGAAATCTGGGCCACACTAACTTTTTCTTGAATTTCCCACTGCTGAATTATGGGGGTAGTAACAGTAGGCGCACTAGAATAGACAAGCCACCAGCAACTGCTGGCCTTTTAACCATGCGTCATCTAGACCTACCCTGAGTTGGATTAGACAATAGCCTGGTAAAAATGCCCACATCTGGTCTACACTAGTGTTCCCATTAGCAGTTTGCCGGACAGAGCAAACAAAACCGAATAGCTGATTGGGCCATTAAAGAAAACCCAATACCTTTTATAATGTAGATTTTATTTCTTCTTCAGACGAATGTTTCCACAGTGCAAAGTCAAAGTCTCTGGCTTGATCCCTTATGCTAAGTACCTCATGCTGGTAGATTTTGTGCCGATGGACAACTTCAGGTACAAGGTAAATATTTTTTTTAAAAGTCATTCTGTCTGCTCTTTCTGCTGAGAGAAATCAACCCCTGTGCAAAGAGCCATTATAAAGCCTAGGAACCATTTAAGCCACCATACATCTTAAATGGGACTTGTATCCTGGCCCATTGCACAAGGTAAATCAATCTTTATGCTCCAGGCACTAGTTGCTCACCAGCCAGGTTAGGAATAAATGCCCATCAGAGCACTGCACATTAGATGCTCTCTGGCGGATTTATGCCTTTCTTTGAATCAGCCACCATTAGCCAGTATTGCAGCTAGATTCAGTTAGCAGCTAGAAAAAACTACCTTTTTTCATTTGTAGACTGTGCAAATTTGATTCTGACTCACAGACACAATAACCACGGAACCATTAGTTACTTAATGCTTTGAAGGAAAGAGAGAGAGAGCAAACTGGGGCCTGAACTTGGACACTGACATGGTGGCATCATATAGTGCCTCCATGGCAGCAGTCAGTCACACTCCACCGTCTGGCAAGGTTACCTGTGTCAGAGATCTCCACAGCCATAGGCATTGAAACAAAGGTGCTGGAGTCATGGTTACTTTGGAATGGTTAGGGCAGGTCTACTAAGCTGTGGAATTTCCTGCTTTGCCTTCCCCAGTGGAATAAGGATCAGTGGGAAGTTGCTGGAAAAGCAGAGCCACAGCTCCCCTGTCGTACATACATACATCCAGATTCTCCAGCTCCCGGCAGCCACTGGATGAAAGAACCAGTCTCCTTCCAAAAGCTGAAGCTCACCAACAATACCCTGGATCAACATGGACACGTAAGATGGGAGCTGGGCTTTGTCTGTGCTCCCTGGAACTTATCTAGGAATTTGCAGGAAGGAGGATTCGTTTGCATATAGAACATTGGTGTCCTGAGGAATTAAATGATTGAGGAACTTAGGTGAAAACTCCCGTTATAACAAACGGAACGTGCAGTATAACATCTCTGAGGTTTGTGCACAGGGCCATGGTATCTGTAGACAGTACACATTCTCCAGCCTACTGACTGCAGCCCTATAGGTGTGATGGCTCTTGATGTCTCAAAGCATTGACTCAGGATGTGTTAGCCCTCCTCCAGTTAGACCTGTAAATACTTTTTTCCTTCCACATTATGTTATCCCCAGTGTCAGGTCACTGGGTTTATTAGTCACTAGTCCTGCAACTAGAAGATGGGTCACCCTACTCAGAATGTGCAATATTCCCCCTTCCACGAGCTTCCAGAGCTGGACTCAGTATATGGCTCCACATGCTGGGATATACAGGGAGACCCCAGTTCCTGGGTCCTCTCAGAAAACACCCATGACTAAAGACATTTGAAGCTTGAATCATCACAGAGAAGAGGTAGTCACCCTTTGGGGTGGTTGGCAACTACAGAATATGGCAATAGCAAACCTACTGAGCGAAGCTGCAAATGGAGTTGTTCTCTCTCTCTCCACTAGATTATCCTTCACTCCATGCACCGCTACAAGCCTCGCTTCCACATCGTTCAAGCAGACGACCTGTTCAGTGCCCGCTGGAGCATATTCCAGATGTTCAGCTTCCCTGAGACTGTCTTCACCTCTGTCACTGCCTACCAAAATGAGCAGGTAGAGTATATGAGACCCTGTCCCTAACACGAGAACCTGCTTCCAAGGGAAAAGATCCTCCACAGCCCTTTGTGGGCCACAGAGAGCCTTTCCCGTCCTCTTACTCTGCAGATAGCACCACACAGCCCTCCCACTTGTGAAGATAGTGCAGGTGGAATTCTCCCATATATGGGCAATATATGATTCCCCTCTCCCTTCTGTTTGAATGTAACAGGAGTACCTCTTTCCCCATGTGGGTAATACAGGTATATTCCCCTCTTCCCTCACCTGTGTGTATGACACCTATAACCTTCTCCATGCCCACATCTGGGACAGCACAAGTACCCCTGTCACCCCTTCTCACCCGTGCATTTCCCTTAAAGAAGTCTCTATTAGCTGGAAATGGAGGGACATTTCTCCTGCAATTTGTGGTGAGTATTGCACGGGTCTGTAGCGCTGATGTTTTAATGCCTGGCAGGACTCTGAATTCTTTGTATCTGAGAGCTCAAAGTGAGGCCTGTATTGCTGCTTACATCTAACATTTTCAATTACTTTAGAGAGAGAGGATAATCCAGTGCTTAGGGCACTCATCTGGCCCTTGGGAGACCCAGATTCAGTTGCCTGCTCTGCCACAGACTTTCTGTGTGAACTTGCCCAAGTCACTTATTCTCTCTGTGCCGCAGTTCCCCATCTGTAAAGCAGACTGTTATGAGGATAAATACATTAAAGATGGGAGGTGCTCAGATGGAAATCACAGGAGCGCCTAAGATAGAAATTTATACATAGAGCAATTGTTAGTGTCAGGAATCTTGCTTCAGTGATACAGAGCTGAACATGGCATCCTGGGCAGCTGCTCATTCTAATACTGGATCTCATGTCTCTACTTGTAGATCACAAAACTCAAGATTGACAACAACCCATTTGCTAAGGGCTTCCGGGAACATGGGAAGAACACTCGAAGGTAGACACTCTCCTGGGCGAATAGAGGATCTGCAATAGATCACTGCCCCCGTTTGGTGTCAGCTTATTTCTAACATCCAGGTTCCTCTCAGCCTCTTCCTTCCCCGCAGTCGCTATGCGATGCCATCACTAGGGAGGACTTCTGTCAGGCCTGAGAGTAGTTCATGAGATGACAGGAAAACTTAAGAGCAAATGAAAGCATGTAGTAGAGTGGGGGGAAATTATAGATGGTTAGAATCAAAACTTTTCATGAAAATATTTGCAATTTTTTTAGGGCAGTTTCAGGCTTAACAAATGTCTTGATTTTTGGAGAAACTGTCAAAACTGATTTTCATCCAAATTTTTTTGTTAAAATTTCAAGATTGTTTTTCACCTAATAGGACCATTTTTTAGTGAAATTGGGTCCATGTTCCCTCAGTAATGGTCCCACTTTCAAACAAAAGTTCCATGACATTTTACTGTATGTACGTATGATATTGGACTGTGTTCACAAAATTGCCATCAGACCTCCAATGTCACTGAGCATTTTGTAAAAATCATATAATCCATTCACTAATTTGTCCTAGCACCTGAATCCTGGTGGGGTAATTCAGTTTTTATCCCTGATCCCTATTTTCTAGTGGCAGCCAGCATGACTAATTTCACCTTACACCATTGGACAAGTGCATTCCCCAGAAGTCAGCCCCACTGCTGTGCTGGTGCATTGCCAGCCAATGCGCAACTTCAAAAACATGTGAGACATCAACCCCTACCCTCTCTTTTTGCACACATTGAAGGGTGCTTGGCCTTCTTGCTTCCCCCAAATATTAGGGTTTTGTGTCTGCTCCAGAGTCCCCAGCACAGGCATCTAGGTAGGAAGGTTGCATTCAAACTGCCTTCAAACATTGTTCTTTTCGCAGGGAAGGTCGAGCCAAAGGCCTGAAACTTAGTCCAGCCAAAGTCCAGAAGAGGAAGCTGCCAGAAGAAACGGAGTCTGGTGCTGAGGAACCTGGTAATATTGGCAACAACAAACATGGGGAGGCACTCGCCAACAGGGACCATGCCAAGGGGAGGAAAAGAGTCATTAACACAGCTCTGCTAAAGTTTCTTTCTGCATAGGGCCTTGTTGACCGTCAGGCCTGGATCTCACGGGCAGGGATTTTGGAGGACACTGCAGCTCTTTTTAAGTAGAAAAGAAAAGGAACGTTATCTCTCACTCCTTAATTTACGAGCAAAGGGCAGGAATAAATGGTAGTTGGGGGTACAGCTTGAAGGAGTAAGGGTCAAGTGCAAAGTGGCAGCTGGGGTGTGGGGTCCTGGGCATCAAGGGAGAACAGGCAGAGCAGTGTGAGAGAGGTAGGTGAGGAATGAGGCCGGCGGATGGGTGGTGGAGGCAGGAGCAGCAAAGGGGCATTGGGCTACTGTCCAGAGACTGGACAGTAGTAACTGCAGATGTGCCGGTGGGTCTAAGGAGCTGCAGTTATGTGCTGGCCAGACACAGTGGAAGAGCAGCATGCTGACTGCTGGCAGGGAGGGAGAGCAAAGTTGTCCCAGGCACTGGGGAGGACAAAAGGTGGGCTGCAGAGCCAGCTAAGTTGGCTTTTTGATCTATGTGCAATTTTTGACATGCCACTACAGAGTTAAGACTCTGGAGCGCACATAAAATTTTAATCTGTTGGGCTGATCTGGCCTTTCATTAACTGCCACAAGATGGGGCAGGGGATGTGAAACAAGAAGACAGGACCTCCATTTGGAGGAGGAATCTTTGTAAGCATGTGGGAAAGAATTGGAGCATATAATACACAGCCAGAGGAGTCCCTCTTAGGATTCTTATGCTGCTGTTTACAAATAGCTTTCCAGATAGAAATATGTCAGAAAACCATTTGTAATACACAAAAACTACCTCCTTCCACTCCAGTCAGTTGAAGAGTCTCCCATGGGACATAGAGAAAGCCCCATTGCTGGAAACCTTTACAACTAGACTGGGCAATGGACTAGTAAATGCCCTGAAGGGAACAACCTGGCATTGGCAGGGAGACAGACACTGTCACAGTGTGACAATGGCCCTTTAAGAGGAGAGAGGCCAGTGCACCTCTGATTGGTCAACTGACTCCCATCTGAGCTTAAAAGAGGGGTCCTGAAGTGAGGAGATCGGCAGGTGAGAGCTGTCCAAGACCTGGAGAGCTAGAGCCTGAGCACAATCAGACTCAGGAGGGGTGGGTGAGAGCTGCCTGATGCTCAGAGAGACAGGGAGCAGCAGGACAGAACTGGTAAGAGTTGCTTGGGACAGAGCTACAAGAGCCCTGGGGGAGAGCTGAGTTGTGAGGAGAGCTGGTGAGAACTGACCAGAAAAGGGGACGCCCCCGCATGGTCAGGAGAGGCCAAACCTGGAAGCAAAAGGGTGGACTCTGGAGGGATGTGCCCTGAGCAAAGGTAGGACTCATAGGCAGGGAGCCGTGGGAAGTGAAACATTGCGGGGTGCCCTTGGCATGAAGATACCCATAACAAGGGGTTGGTCCTGGAGAGATTTTCCCTGAACTGGAGAAAGGCTCATAGGCAGGGTGGCCTGGAGAATGGAATGTGCTGGAGAGCTTGCTTGCAGAAGACCTGACTTGGGGGCCGTGGTAGAGTCAGGAGTCTGGTCACTCCCAGGCAGATAGCCTGGAGAGTGGGGCCCTGTGTCAGGGACAAAAGGAACTGGGAACAAAGTGCTGCTATTGACTCTTGGTGGGAGACCTGGAGATGTTGTTCCTGAAGAGGGGAATGGAAAAATGGTTGTACCTTTATATCATTACTGAGGGTTTGTGGAGAATGGTCTCACTACAAGGTTTTGGGGAAACTACTGCACTGGTATACGGGAATAAATTATGCACAGAAGCAGGCCCTGAGAGTCCATTTTCTTTTCATGAGTGAACAGAAGGAGAAACCGGGACAGATGGGCATGTCCTGCTGCGGCCACCCCCAAGAGGGCATCCGAGGCAAGGGTCTTCTTCTGACAGACACAATGACTTAAAACAGGGATGCTCAAAATTTTCGTAGTGTGGACCATATTGTAGAGATTGTCTGGTAAACCTCTCCCCTCCCATTTATGCGTGCACAAGGCACTTCCCCTCCCACTAACGATCTAATAATGCTGCTATGGCAGCTACAGCGGTTGGAAGAGTGATATTAGGAAAATATTTAATGTCTTTTTAGCTGTCTTTTAGTGCCATTTAGAGAAGAGGAGGAGCCAACACCATGTGACCAGCAACAGTTTGGGAGGCTCTGATCTAATGGGTCTTTTCAGTCTCTGATTTCCAGCTGAATCCCTAGTCTGCCTGCCAACATCTTCAGAATCTTACACTGGAATGAGAGAGAGATCAGAAAAATTCTCGCCCTTTGTCTCTGATTAACGGAATGTAGGAAGTTTCCTGCTAATTATTAGACATTTTAGACTTTTTGCAAACTCCTTACCCTCTGGCCTCCCGTTCTCTCTGGAGGACCTCTGTCTTCATTGAATTGCAAACACACCATTACTGAGCTCTGGTTTCTCTCTTCTCCCTCTCTCTTTTTTTTCCTCTTTCTTTCCCCTGTTGCGAGTCAGATTTTGTGAAGGATGAGAATGTGGAGGTGAAGGAAGAGAGTAATTCCATTCCTGTCAGCAGTGGATACCCCTTCTGGGTCTCCGAGCAGAATGGCAGCCATGCAATCCCTGCAGTGTCACCAGCATCGGCAGACCAGAGAGAGATGACTGCCAGAGAGCAGCAAGTGCCAACACCTTCCTCCTACCAGACATACAGGTGAGTCCCACCTCCCAGCTGTGTATGTGTAGCGGGCAGAGTCTGGGTCCTCCCCATAGTTACTGGAAAGGACTGGCATTTCCCTTTTGCAGCCTGACTCCTTATGGGATAGTTCCATGAGAGAAACCCAGTGCTTCCTATTAGAGAGAGGAAGGGGCAGGAATGACAGTAAGAGGGCATAGGAATGGACGAATGTCAGTAGGTAGATAAGCAGGAGGGCAGATACAGAGGCAGATAAGCTTAATAAGTGCACTTGTTTCAGAAGGCTAGCTGATGTTTAAAACTGAATGGGGAGGCAGCTGCCCCATGTTGTTGGCTTCCCCCACTTCCTTGGATCATGCTTTGAACCACAAACAGTTTTGGTTAATTCAAGAATGTTATGCCATGGTAGGTTTGACTCATTTCTCTTCTCTCTGTCCTCTGGGCTTAGGTTTCATGACAATGGGGATACACAGCAGGGGCCTGCTCGTGACATCCTTGCTTTAAATGAATTCCGGGCCAGATCCCACCGAGTGGATATAGCCACAGTGCCTGAGCAAGATTCCAAACAGCTGTCAGAAGGTTTCACCAACCTGCCTACACTCCCTCCTCCACTACCTCCTCCACAGGACTACACTGGGGTGGTCAACATGGCTGTAGACTCTGCTGGGAAACCAGGGGCCCGAGGTCCAATGTACAATCCATATGGCACTGAGCAAGGCCTAGGCCAATGGATGGTACCTTCCCACAGCCAATACAGGGCAATGAGCTATTCTCCCTTCTCCACAGATTATAATACTCAAGGGGCTTCGGGGCATGCCCATGGGAGCATGGCAGACTGGAGCCAGTACCCTTTGTTCCCCTATGCCTGCTGGTGAAGGGGAGGACTCTTCCCAATGAAAAAACTCAAAACAACAGTGTAAGGAAAACCACTTTAAAATTTGCTCTGGGATTGTCACCTTGTGGCCCAGTCTACACTAGGCAAAGAGGTGTTGCAACAAATCGTAGGCTGGGACACATTTATCTTGCAACATCCATACAGCAACTTGTGCTCCCACTCAACAGCCATCCCAGGCGTTCTTCAAGCATTGGTTGTACTGGTTGGTTGCAACTCCTGCGTAATGCCTTTTGTTCAGGTCTGTCTGAATCAATGTATTCTACAATGCTCTCTCCCAAGGGTGGATGGGAAGCCACAAGCATTACAGCTGCACTGGTTCAGCCAACTTCCTAACTCTATCCTACAATGCATCTGTATCTTGTGTTTGGAAATTACCCAAAAGCCCCTGCTCCCAAAAACATGCTAGCTAGGGGATATACTTGAAATGTCACAGAATGTACTACAGGTGGACACACCAAAACAGTTTAGCCGTAAGCATAGTGGTTGTGTGGATACAGACATCATTTCAAGGACAAGCAAGACAACCAACCTTTCAGTGTCCCTACATTGGTTCCTTCACTTAGTGTAGACAACTCTGTTAACTAACTGTAAAAAGTACAGCCACAGTCATGGCCCTTCCCCTAAAAGTATGTAATAGAGAAGATGCAACAATGCATGCACTCCTGGAGCAGAGTTGGAAGGGTTTCACAGGCAGAGAAGAGCTCATTGTATACAAGAGAACAACTTCAGACATCTGTATTTATCCCCATGTGTCTCCGACCCATCAGCTCCCTTAGCCCTACTCGAGTCACACCTGGTGCTCCAATGTTTTTTCGCTGTCCTTTTCATTGCTATTTTCACTTGAGCTGGTGGCGTTTGAGAGATGCCATGGGAATTCTTGGAAGGGCCTGTTATTGACAGAAACGGCCATAAATAGCAGTGCTAGCTCTGTTACACTGACCTCTGTCTTTGTGAGGGAAGGTGTTTTTCACTGTAAATCTCAAATGCTCTTCTCCTGCAGCTCCAGAAAAGTGGCCCATTCACTCGTAATTACTGTCCTACTCCCAGTAATCTGTGAAAAGGTCCTGACCAGGTTCAAGCTTTAACCAAGCTGGGATTTCTCATCTCACATTTGCTTTTAGAAAAAATGTTCCAAATGTACTAAGTTGCCTGATGTGTTTATTGTTGTGGACAGTCAGTGCCCTGCTGTGATCTCCAGGCTGTCCAACGATGTCATTGTGCTGAGGCTGCCTTGGAATCCCTTCTAGGAATGTACTCAGGAGAGCAGCTACCTCTTCCTCACCTTCCTCATTCTATGTGGTCCCTTCTTCTGAAAGAGCTATTCCATTATATTAGCAGCTGTAAATGGAACACGGTTTAGGAATGAAGATCCTGGCATTTTACTCTGGTTTTTGTTTGTTTATTTTGTTGTGTGGAGCAGCATCCCAGTGTGCCCAAGTGCAGAACCACAGCTGGAAAGGAGTCCCGTTTACGAGGGGTTCTCTGTTTCTCATGTGATGAAAAACATGATCCTAGACCAGGGGTCCCCAAACTACGGCCCACAGGCAGCATCCGGCCCACCAACATATTTTGACCGGCTCACTCCCCTCTCCTGATCCTGCCGCTCTCCCATGTGGGCCTAGCAGCACCCTGGCTGGAGCCGTGCCACTTCTGGCCCCAAGTAGCACTGCATGGCGGCCGCTCCCCTCTCCTGGCCCTGCCCCTTCCCCCGTCCCCTCCCATGTGACGTGGGCCCAGCCGCTCTGGATGTGGCCCTCACAGCTGAAAGTTTGGGGACCCCTGTCCTAGACTAACTGACATTATTTAAGAGGATGTTTTCATGTAACACTTTAAATAAACTACAGTTTGGTGTGTATCGGTCAGTGGGGAGTTGGGATGTGTCATTTGGAATGTGTACTAGATGTCACAAAGTTGAGTGAGTAAGAAGGGGGGAGAGAGGGGTGTGAGAGAGAGAGTGCACCAGCCGTGTTAGCTGTGAGTGGGTGTCTGTGTCAGAGGTTTGTATGTTTCCTTTAAGGTGTGGATATGAGGGTGTAAGTTTGTCGTTGTGTGTGTGTGGGAGTCAACGTGTGTCTGTACTGTGGGAGTGTCACGTTGTGTTTATTGTGCATTAAAATTACTTTAAAAAAGTAATTATTGCAAATTACTGATAACTTACTCCACTAAACCCTCAGTTCCCACAACTAATGATTTTCTCATATAATTAGTGCATTGCTGATTACCTTTGCATTGTAAGTGTGAATTGCACAGAGGTTGAGTGCCTCCTCTGAGCTCCAGGGAGTGGATATGAGATAAGCAGCAGCAGAAACTTTGCTGCAGCCACATACATACTGCTCCTTTAGATTCTTCTCTGCCCCAAATAGGGATTGGTGCAGCACACACACATGCTGGGGCAAGTGGATCACTAACAAAGGAGCATGTTTGGGACAAAAAAAGGGCCTTGGTTTTGTTTTTATCCTTTATCCTCCCTGTTTCATACCATCCTAGCACTAGCTTAGATGAAGACTGGGTGAGGTGCAAAAGACCATCCTGGTTGAGATGGAATAACTGATGTGAAGCAACTTCTAGCAATTAATTTGCCACCATTTTTTGAGACTTCAGACTTCTTGGGTGATCAAAATGGCTGTAGCTTTCTGTTAGTTCCTTTGAATATCACAAGGAACGTACATCATCAGTTTACATCAGAATGTAAATTGTGGAAGATTTCCCTGTTGATCTCTCTCCCAGGAGATTCTGGTCATATGGCTACTGTACTGAAACCTACCCCCACCCCCTAAGACCGGACTCACAAGATGGCCTAGAAAAGTAACAGAAAAAAATCTACATGCCTTTACTGTTATAGATGGCTAACTTCACTTTTGTCTCAGTCCCCCCTTCTGTGAAATGAAGATGTTTCTCTGCATCACAGGCGTGCTGTTAGAATTACTTGAATGTTTATAAAGTGCTTTGAAGAGAAAACTATGAAGGTGAGTCAGAGCACTTTACAAAGAGAAGTGGGCAGCCCTGTTGCAAAGTAAAGGATTCCTGGGGATCTTTAGAAATAGGGACGTGGTGGTTGTTCCTCAAGTTGTCAAAAATAGTTCTGTGAGGGTTGACACCTGTGAGTGGCCTATTGGTACAGTTGGTTAGTCAGACATATCTAACAGAACCTCCAGCCTCGGGAATATAGAATAAGGAAATCCAACTTCATGCAGAGGAAGAGTCCTTTATTCCTCAGCTATCTGCTATGTAACGTCTACAGAATTCTCTTCAGTGAGTCATTCTGGTCTTACTCAGAGCATTATATCAATTTTCCTTTCTTGCTGCTCTGTGGTTAGAGACTGTACAGCTTTGTTGTAATGTTATTTAGCTTTAGTACCCCAGATGCGTACTCTAGACTCCATTCTCTGACCTCTCCTTAGAGCTTTCACTGACTTGCTTCTGTTTGGCTTTGGCATTTTGAAAATCTGTATGACCTCATCTGAACTACTGATGCTGCTTCCTCTGCTTGTGTGTTTAACGTTCTTATAAAGCTCTTTTGAAAGCCTTAATAAAAAGGAAATGAGACGCATGGAAGGTACATCATTATCAGCAGCAAAGTAAAATCTTGTGTGTTTGTGGTGTGTCCTATTTCAAACATGCAATTGGTTCCAGTTTAGTGGTGTTACCTAGTGACAGACATTGTGACATGTTCTTGAACAAAGCTTTCAACGTTTTCCCTATTGTGTCCACGATCACCTGCTCAGCATACCTGGTTATGATTCAGAATCTCTTGGACTAATTCCTTGGAGGATACTCTATTTCCTTTGAGTTTTCTACTTGTTTATTCTAAGATGCTAGTGTGAGATGAGGGCACGTGCATGGGGAATGGCGTTTGTGTTCATTTTAAGGTGGCAATAAACCCATGTTTATTTTGGTTTGTGTGTCTGGTTTTTGAACTCCCTGGAGGCAGTGCCGCTTAGACTGTTCCTACAACAGGTGCAGCTTCCACGGATGGACAATTACAGACCTTAGTGATCTCAGTGTTGATACAGCCTGAGGCTGTACTTGGAGCTAGGGCTGTGACTCCAAGCGCTGGTAGACACAGGTGGTGGCTGGTAGGGTGCTAACACCACTAAGGGCGCTGCACTAGTATAGGCAACGTAGCAGCTTGGGCTCGCTGCCCAGCTCCATACCTACAGGGTGCAGGGGGGTTTGCACTGGGGGAAGCCCTGATTTCTGCTGCCCAAGCTGCAGCCGCCTAGCTGCATCAGCCAGCTGGGAACCCCCACCGCAGCGGTGCCTGGTGAAGCAGCTTCGCAGATTGTTTGCACGTGAAAGGAAAATACCCCCATGAACCTGCGCTAGGTCCATGGGCGGGCCCGCACCCCCGAGTCTCACTAATTAGAATTGACGCCCGCTGAGTTGGGAAAGCCGCTCCGAGCTCCCCACGAGCGAGAGGGAAATTCGCTAATCAGCCAATAAAACACGAGCTAAAGGCATTACATCATCAGAACAAAACCTGATTGGCTGATCAAACCCGAGGCAAAGAGACTTTCTAGCAGCTTCTGGAAGTTGGCGTTAGTGAAGCGCCAGCCAGTGCGTGCAGGTGGTTGTGGTCACGTGAGGAGCCTCGCGACAAGAGGTGGAGGGGAAGTAGTTCAAGGCGCCCCCTCACCCCCATAACCCCGCTGTGGGGCAGGCAGCGAATGGAGCTGGCAGGAGCGCTCCGAGGAAGCCAGTAGTCGGATCCGAGCGGGTAAGTCGGGGGGACCCTTTGCCGCGGGGCAGCGGGCAGAGAAGCTTTTCCGTTGGCTCAGGCGCGCCCCTGCGGTGTACCCGCCGCCTGGCTCCGTGCTGGCCGCCCGCTGGAGAAGGCGTGGTGGCTGCCGTGCGCGGGGCTGCTGCGGCCCGGCCCCGGCTCGCGCGGGAGCCTGGCAGGCGGCTCGGCCAACGGTCACGTGCTGGGAACGCTCCTCCCAGCGGCGCGCGGCGCGTGCGGGTCTCGATGCTCAGTGAATCGGTTTTTACTGCGCGGCTCGAGAGCCGGTAACTGGCGGGCGGGGGGCCGCAGGAGCCTCTTGGCGCGCGGCTGATGATAGCGAGGGGCCGCCGGCCTGTGCGGTTAATGATCCCCTGACGGGCGAAGACCTAAAGCCACGTTCCCAGCCCTCGTGCTCAGGCCCAGCTACCCAAGACAGTGAGCTCCTTTGGAACTGCCCGACGGTCAGGGCCCTAGCCAGCCGCCCACCCAGCCACGGGCTACTCGCGGCATGCAGCCGCGGGGTCCTAGAATTGGAGCCCAGCTAGCTAGATTGGAGCTCAGCCACCTGCGCTGCGGGAGGCTAGGGGGCTGTAGGGATGATCTTGTAAAGGCTCAAGGTAGAAACATGGGGGAGGGGGAGATTCAGCAGTGACATGGGTAAGGCAGCCCCTTGGAGACCAAGAGGAGGGGGAATGGCGTGGGGTACAGGGTTTTCCCCCAAAGGACTCATAGGTGGAGGCCCCTCTTCTGCCCTGTGCATTCCTCTCCTGGAAAGCCCTAACCTCTGTGTGTGTGAGAGACGCAGAAGTATCAGGTGTACGTATATATGTAGCCCTCAGACGTGTGCTTTTTGATAGTCTCTTCCTGCAAATGCTGCAGAACAAACATGTTAAAAATAAGCTACAAGTTGCGTGAGGTGCCAGAACTCTTTCTACCTCTCCGTCTCTTTAAATCTGGGATGCTTAAGGTCAGCACAGCTCTGGGGAGCAGGAAGTGCTTTGAGGTTCTTGGAACCTTTCGTTTGCAACTGGTTTCTCCTTTGATTATGCAGGTACTTCACCTCTGTTAAGTGAAAATTTCATCCTTATGTTAATATACAAAGATGTGATGGAGTTTGGATATCCGTTATAGATGTGATGGCCACAGACTCTGCCTTTGTGGAACCCAGTATATGTTAATCTGCAAAAAGTAAAGCACATGGCTGGAAAGAGAGAAGTTTTTGTCCTGAGTTTAGAACTCTGACGTAATTATTACTCAAAGTAAATACAAAAGCAGTGTCAAGAATTGAAGTTTGGTAGCAACTTTAGACTAAACCTTAAAGAAATGAGTTGTGATAACTTACATCAGTATTAAAACTCTGTGGTTGGGGTGAACAGTCACTCTGGATGGTGCTGAAGATATTATTTGTAAACTGTTATTTGTTCCAGTAACTTTATTTTGTGTTACTCATTCAAGGCCTGATACAGTTGTAACTGTGTTTAATGGTTCAAAGTGGGGCTGCTCTATAGTGAGCTGTGTTTTTTCTTTTAATTTGCAGGTGTATTAATAAAATATGCCTGCCCAGATGGTGCCCTTCTTGGGGAGTGTAACAGATGTATTTAATTTCTATCTTCTCCAGTTTTGTGGGGGCACACTGAGACTTTTATGGCTTCTCCTCCATTCTTTACTAAAACCTTAGAAGGGCAGGAAGAGTTTTGTGTCTCCATAAGAGGAATTGCAGCATGCAGCTGGATTTGCAGGACTGGTGCAGTGTAAGTGCCTCAGGCATGTAGGAAATACTGCCTTACCTAGGTATCTTCACCATAAGTTAACCATACACCCACAATCCTCAGCAGCAGCAGCTCTTCACCTTAAAAACAGAAACCAACCAACCAAAGGTGAAGTCAAAGTCTGAACAATACGCTCGGCCTATGGGCACCAGCCCTTCTTGGGCCTCAGCAGAGAGGCCTTGCTGCATGCTCTGAAGGTCACAGATTTGGGTGGCTTGGGGCTTTGCACGCTATCCTCTGTACTGATGCTGAGTTTTTAATAGTTTGCAATAAGAAGCCGCTTGGAAAATGACCCAGCTGTGGTGGGAAGGTGTAGGCACAGCCCAAGAGTCAGGCCTGCTTTACATTACACCAGTGGGCATTGATCTGTTCCTAGTTGTGATTCTCTCTGTTCTCCTGGCTGGCCAAACAGCCTTTCACTTGCATCTGTTCACAGAACCTACGCACTCCATGCCGACCCCCCCCCGCCCCTCCCATCTTTTGCTGTTGGCTTTATGTATTACACTAGCCTCCAGAATGTTTGATTTGAGGTCTCATAATGTAGCTAAGTTCTAGCTAGAGCAATTCCAGGGTCACCACTTGATCACAAGAGAGTGGCATAACAAACTCACTGAGGGTGAAAGAACCTTTCCTAAACTGACAGAGCCTTGAATACCTTTTTGGTAAATGTAGACAGGCCCAGTCATGCAAGGCTGCCTGCTGCTCCTAGTTCTCAAGGCTTGTGGTGGCTGTTCCAGGATAAAGGACATCTGAAGAGTCGTTGTTTGACAGGGACACGTAAAAATTGTCCTTTTTTGGTGATAAGGTCCTGAGGATTATATTGAAACTGGACCAGTGAAAGCAAATAAAAATACAAGTTTCAGTATAACTATTGAGGATACTAGAATCTATCAGGAGTCCTAGACAAGACCTACATCTCAAGCCAGATGCATGGAGCTATACTCTTCTGCCCTTCTATCTCCTCTTCCCTAGAGGATCTTGCTTTACAGACAAACAAATTAAGCTGCACAACCTCCCACCCCAGTGTGATCAGATGGTATCTACGTTGCTGGGCACAATAGAAATTCATAGATCGATAATCTCCATTCTATAGTTTGTGGAAGCAGAGGCACATAGAGGGTAAATGACTTGGCCAAAGTCTGTGACAGAGCTGGGGATGGACTGGAGTGTCCTGACTCCCAGTCCACTACTTCTTAAGGCCCTAAACAAAATTCCCTTTAATGGCTGACTTTGGGCAAATACTGCTGTTCAGAATTCAGTGGAAGTGTGTCTGTGTTGCATGGATGCAGCTACATTTAGCTGCTGCTGCTATTTCTTATTGCTGAGAGATTGTGGGGAGCCCTGGCAGACTGTTAGGCTGAGGGCAATTGGTAGCCAAGGACATGTATGCAATTGAGCTTCTGAACTCCCACTACACCTGTCAGTGTGTCTGTTAATAGTCCCCCATCCTACCTCCATCCTGAGGGACTAATCTCCCTGCACTTAAACAAATGTGCTTGGTATTTAAAAGGAAACTATTGATTTGTGCGTATCCCTGAAAGCCTCACAGGATCCTGTTTCCTTTGATGTGCAAAAGTGTCAGTCTGTCTCTCTGCTTTTCTAATAGTCTGCTTCTCCTGGGGAAATCTGCTCCATTTGCATCTTCCATCCAGCAGGGAATCATCTCAAGAAAAGCCCCCTTCCTGACTTCAGCATGTCCAGCACAGTGCTCTGAATGGTCTCCTGGCGAGAAGCGTTTCCTGCCACTTGTGGACGGGGCCTTGAGTCAAAGTGGTGTGAAGCTTCAATCCAGACCAAGACTTAGAGCCCACTTGCAGCTCAGCAGTATTTAGAGCAGAAGTTTCGTGCAGCCTAATGAGATGAAATTTGGGCCTGTCTCTAATGTCCACATTTATTAAAAGAGAATTTAATCAGGCCCTTGCTTCCTGCCACTATGGTGCTTCCTAGAAGTTCAGCCAGAAGCCTAGCTGGGACTGGCCAGTGCCCTAGGGATTAAAGGGAAATAATGTGAGACCTGGTCTTCAGGCAGTCCCACCACCCAGGAACGGAAATACCATAGGGAGACCAGGTCCTACAGTATTTCACCTAATAAATAGCTTCTTGAGGGACCGGCTTTAAAAAAGCTGGTGAAATATCACTAACATGAGCACCACAGCCTATGTATACCCCTGCCTTTCTGCATCTGGAGCCTGCTGACTGTTTGGGGTACCTGCCACAGATCATTAGGTTTCCAGATTCAAATGGGGCCTTAAGTGTGATGTAGGGGCTGCTTGGTGTCAGAGATAGTAAACCAGCTCCCATCTAGCTTTAACAATCAGGAGCACTTCAGTGGTGGTTAAACCAAATGTTTAATGCTTCATTACTAAAAGTTGTTCTTCTGAAGCAGGTTTAACAAGCAGTTCTGGATGAAAATGGGTTCATGTTGTCTGACAATTGAGGCCCCAGCGGCATTAGCAATGTCACTTTGCAGCCAGATGGCCAGGAACAAGAGGCACTGGGAATTAATACTGCATCTCGGATACAAATTTGAATTTACATTGTCCAAGCCATCAGCAGAGCAAAGGAGTCACCTGCTTTCATCAAAGAAGGAGCTTGCACCTTGGTGAGGTTCCAGTTGTGGCTTGAGCAGGTTACCAAGCAGTGCAGGATGTTGAAATGTGGTGGATCCTGTCCTCAGGGGCAGCGCAATGCTCTGTGACAGAGCCTGGCTGAAGTTAGCACAGAACTTCAATACCTTGTCTACACTAGGGAATTTTATCCAAAAAGTGTTCACCTGAGCAACCACTGACTGCTGATTTGGGAGATTTAAGCTGGGGTTTTGAAAAGGGCCTAAAGCAGTTAGGCACCCAAATCCCATTGAATTTCAATGGGAGTTAGGCATTAAACTCCCTAGACTACTTTAAAAGTATAGTAGAACCTCAGAATTATGAACTGACAAGTCAACCATACACCTCATTTGGCACCGGAAGTACACAATCAGGCAGCAAGCACAGACCAAAAAAAGCAAATATTGTATAATACATTACTGTGTTAAACACAAACTACTAAAAAAAGGTTTGACAAGGTAAGGAAACTTTCTATGCTTGTTTTATTTAAATTAAGATGGTTAAAAGCAGCATTTTTCTTCTGCATAGTAAAGTTTCAAAGCTGTGATAAGTTGATATTCAGTTGTAACCTTTTGAAAGAACCATAACATTTTGTTCAGAGAACAAATGTTTCAGAATTATGACCAACCTCCATTCCCAAGGTGTTTGGAACTCTGAGGTTCTATGGCGTAGCTTAACTTACTTTGTGGTAAAAATACCTGGAGTTCCCCAGAGCCTTGTCTACACTGTGGCTCGGACCATGGTTGCTACTGTCAGCTGCAGCTGTGGTTGATGCCTCTGAGAATTGCTTTGTAAAATTCCCTAATATAGACACAGACTTGAGGTGAATCCTGGGTTATAACTGTTACAAAAGAATCTGAGAATGTCCATGCTTGTTCACACATATACCGGCTTAGAAAGGCAGCTGATTTACAAGCATGCTCCAAAAGCTGTGTGTCAGACAGCAGCCTTGCTCTTGTCGTGTCCAGTATTTGGAAACGTTATCTTCCTGAAGGGAGGGATGATAACACTTTGTACTTCTACAGCACAGCTCATCTGGGGACCTGGAATTGCTTTCCAAACATTAGTGATGCCTCTGCATCTTGATATGGCAGATAAATATTACCATGCCCCATTTTATAGGTGAGGAAACGGGAGCATGGAGAGATTACAGGGGATGGGCCACAGGGACAAAAATAGATGTGTGAACCTCTTCAGCTGCTTTTTTCTGTATAAAGGCTTGAAAAGCTTTTATTTTTAAAGAGATTTTCTTCTTCTTTTGTTTTACCTTGGAAGTATTAAGAATATAAAGTTTTGTCTGTCTTGTTTTTGCTAGAGGATTACTTTTAGCTCCTGTAGGAACTTTTACTCTTAATTGTAGAGAGTGTTGGTCTTTTAATAAGGATACCTTTTCTGCCCACTGTTTTGTTAGGCATTGGAGCAATAGGTGTTAACAAAAGAGAAGAGTGAGTTTTAAACAATCTAACTAAAAATCTCTTCCCCTCAGTTGTTTAGATTTCACTTCTTTAGTACTTGCAATGTTGTAATTGTGCTAGTTCTCCAGTCATTCATAGTCTTCCAGGAAAAACAGGGTAGGCAAGACTGGAATATCTAATATTCTAATATCTAAATATCTAATATCTAAAAACCAAGAAGTAAAGGGCAATCTTTAACAGGTTGCTTTGCTTCATCAGGAAGAAGCAGGGAAGTGCACAAACCCTTTTTCTTGTCACCTTGACCGCCTAAGGTTACACCACACATTAGTGACAGCCAGCGGTGGGCCTGAGTCTGATCTCTCACTGGTGTAACTTGGGAGCAATTGATTTGAAGTCAGTAGGGTTACAGTTATGAAAGAAGAGAATCCACCCCTAGTCTCTATAAGGTATTACCTAATAGCTGGACACCTGGATTATAACTGATAACTTACCGCCAGGTTCCCAAACAAACACACTGCTGTCAGTTTGTAGGGAAGTCTCTTTTACAAAGCTGAGCGGGGTTTACCATGATAATGTCAGGAATGGCCCTTTTTGTAATCACAATGGACGGGACAGGCTGCCCAGCTTTCAATTGCAAATGAAGCAAATGGCAAAGTGTTTACAAAGAAGGCTTTGTCCATGTCTGGCATGTTGCTGCTGCAGTTCCTTGGCTGGGCTCAGTGGGTCTTTTCACCCATAGCCACTGTTGGCAACCTGTGCTTCTTGCATCTACTCTAGAAAGTGCCAAAAATGGCTTAAATGCTTCTGAAGCTGGGATGAACTGTTTCTAGTAGGGTTGGAGAAAGTGCAGTTGAGCCAGGTGGTATGTGCTTTTTAATGGGGCTCTGAATAGTTTTTGTTCTGCTTACAGCAGCAGTTAAGAAGTTCTCTACAGAGGCTGAGGGAGAGTCAGGGGACTTTGCTGCTGATAATGGCTATCTGCAATTGGCTATTTTCTAGATGCAGATGAACCCAGTGTGTGTAAAGACTGCAGTCTACACTGCTCTCTGCCCACTGTAGTGAAAGTTCATGGAGACACTGGGCTTCAGATCAAAAAGAGTGTTTGGCAAATAGAGTAAGAACAGAAAACTGTGATGGTCAGGATTCTAAGGCAAAGTCTACACTACCACTTCTGTTGGTATAACTTGTCACCCATGGAGGTGGAAAAAACACACCTCTGAGTGACATAAGTTACGCTGACACAAGTGCTGGTCTGGACAGCACTGTGTTGGCAGGAGAGCTTCTCCCACCAACACAGATACTGCCACTCATGGAGGTGGTTTTATTACAGTGACGAGAGAGCTCATCTTACAGCAGTGCAGCTGCATCAGTACAGCTGCGCCCCTTTAAGCTCTCTAGTGTAGACATGGCCTAAGATGGCTTCCAAATCATAAGGAGTAGCACCAGGGCTGGCTTTGTGAGTTGTGGGGCTGCCAGCCATGGAAGTAGAGACAAGACCAAGACAAAGGATCCCAATGCCCCAGAACTTTGTGCAAGCTCAAAATTGTAAGGTTTGGGCCCATTTCTAGCCAGAAAGGAGGGGATCCAGCAGAGTTATTTCCCTCCTTTGGTCCCATTTCCAGAGGGGGAATTTGGGCCCTTCTGTGAGTCACTGAGTCAAATCTAATAACTGGGCTTTAAAGCACTTGACAGTTTCCCATTAGTGGCCTGGCCTATTAATCTTATGGTGAGGGTGGGGAAAGTGATATAGTAATGATACAGTTCATGTCCCTTTACCATCACAATGAAAGTTTATCCATAGAGTGAAGAGGAGAGTCTTGCATGGAGGAAGTGTCATCTAGTGGTTAGAGAGCGCAGTGTGGTGAACCAGGGATTCCTGTTCCATCTCTGCCACTGACTGTCTTGTGGTGATGATGAATGCTTGACTCACTGAAGTGATGTGAGGCTTTACTGTTTACAGTTTGTACAGTCCTTTGTGGAGGGCTCTGTGGAAGTGCGCATTATTAATAATAAATGGGGGTTTTGCACATGGAGAGGATTGTGAACCAGTTATTTCTGGCTGTTCACGATCTGTGACTAACACGGCCCCAGATGCAGATCTTTGCATGTGGATTGTTTCCCAGTCCCAGTATCAATAACAGCCAGTTCTCTTTAGGAAACATTGAGCTGAGGCTGAGGAATAAACATTCTTACCTGCTCCTGGTAAGGTGCAGGGAAATGTCACCAAGTGATTGGTTGCAGTGATGTACTGCCATCTACTGGCCATATGGCCACATATGTATGGAACCTCTAGCGATTTAAAGGAAAACTCCATTGTCTCCATAATTAAGGTTACAACCATCATTCCATTCTTGGGCATGCTTGTGACTTTTCTTTCCTTTACATTTTCTCCGAGCAAACTTCCTTAGGCCTGAAAATTCTAATGCAGAGCCTCAGGGCAGTGTTGATCATCCATCATTCCCCCCCCCCCCCCCCCACAGCAACCCCTTTGATTGAAATAAGCTGGCCTAGTCATTTTTTGAGTTATAAAGCCATAAAAACAGGTTTCCTGCATTATCACAGGGTGTTTCTGGTCACTCAAGCTTAAAAATGGTTTGTTTTATAAGGTTAGTCTTGTTCAGACATTACCAAGCATCTGTGCCTTTTATAAGTTTGAACAAAGCTGTCTCAGGTTTGAAAAGAGATTCTGAGTGCCTCAGACTGAACAGAGAAATTAATTACTCTAAAGAGATTTATTCTTCTGCTTATTGATACAAACTGAGTGAAAGACTTGGCTTTCCAATAAAATAAAATACTGAAAAGCAGAGTGCTTCAAGATTCCATTATTGCTATAAATTTGTTTAGTGAATGTAATAGTTATTAAACAAACTGTTAAATTAATCAAACCATTTTTTAAAAATAGTACTTATCTGTCAACAGCTTTAAAACTCTGATTTCTAATGGAAAAGCTGACTTTTTTCAGTCAGACACTGTATCAGTCTGGGCTGCAGAAGTATTCAGTGCTGACCTTAGTGAGACATTAGTCCTGTTCATGGAATGAAGATACTGATATAATCACATGGATTTCTGAAATCTGTTTAGATTGATAACTGAAATTTACTATCTAATTGCTATCTTTCTGCCATGAATTAGTAAAGATTTATTAGCTATTCTGTTCAGGTTCTTATCCCTCACCTATTGCTGTGGACTCTGGGAAAGTACGTAAGCTCATTAGAGTTTTCCTTGGAAGGAATGCTGCTAAGTACATAGTAAAGTTCCTGGACACCAAAATGGGTGGCAGCATTTTCTAAAGAACTGAGCACATGATTGGACATTAGGAGTTCTGAAGTCTGATCCTGACACTGTCACCGACTTGCTTTGTGACCTTGGGAATGGGACTTTCCTATTGGTGCCTCAGTTGCCTTAGCTGTAAATGGAGATACCTTCCTTGGGAAGGGTTTGAGAGTTAATGTTTGTACAGGGTTTTGAAGATGTAAAGCATTATATATTTCTGCTAAGAACTTTATTAGCTCAACCACTTTTGAGAAACAGTAGATCCTCTGACAACTGCCTACCGATTTCAGGGTAGGGGGCATGTATCACTGATTTCTCTGTATCTCATATAGCTGAACATATTCAGGTTTCTGTTGTTCAGCTGCCTTTTAAATAAATGTCCTGAGAGAAGGTGGGTGAGGTAATATCTTTTATTGGACCAGCTTCTGTTGGTGAAAAAGATAAGCTTTCAAGCCACACAGAGCTCTTTTTTAGGTCTGGGTAGCTTATAAGCTTGTCTCTTGCCATGTAAGTGGCAAAATAAGAACCCCAGTTAAGGTCTCCAAGTTTTAATAACTGGGCCTTCTGAGCTCTCAGGGGAGGAACCTTGTGCTGTGTCATGTCCTGTAAAATAGCTAAATAATCTTCCATAGTCACTCTGTGCACACAGTACGTTGTGACTCGGGTCTGGTCTACACTATAGTTAGGCTGACACCAGGCAGTTGATGTCAACCCAATGCCAAAAGCATGTATACTACAGTGTAGCTCCTTGCAGTGTAAAGTGCCCAG
The DNA here is from genome assembly GCF_026122565.2 of Emydura macquarii macquarii. Lineage (NCBI taxonomy): Eukaryota > Metazoa > Chordata > Testudines > Chelidae > Emydura > Emydura macquarii. The sequence continues at coordinate 730,417 of NW_027131391.1, forward strand.
TACATTGACTTAAAAACTCCACCTCCACAAGAGGCGCAACACTTAGGTCAGTGTAGTTACGGAACGCAGTGTCCGTGTAGACACTGTTACTTACTTTGCCTGTTGGCTGTGAGCCCCGCGCAGGGCTCACAGCTGTCAGTGTTGTCCAGTGCCCCACTGTCAGTGGAAGTGGTCGTGGTGAGGATACGCACCGCCGATAGAAGGAGCATAGTGTGGACGTGAAACTGCTTTAATTACTTAATTCAAGTTGACTTAATTTTGTAGTGTAGGCCGGTCCAGTCCCATCATTCTGATGTGTCTTCTGGGCTTCACATTTAATATAATCCCAGATGCAAAGTAAGTTCAAGGGTTCCGTGCCCATATTTCTGGTGGTCTAGTGTTTGTTAATTTTAGATTTTATCCTGTGAAGTACTGAGCACCCCTATTCCCTTTGAAGTCAGAGGCAGCTGAGAGTGCACAGGTCCTTGCAGGATTCAGTCTTTTATTACATTAAGAGGAATTATTCAGGTGACTTTCAGTTCCTGTTTTATTTATTTTAGGATGGGTGCTCAGTAGGTACAGTACTGTATATGAACACTAGTATTTTTTGCAGACTTGTGGCTACATAGAACCTTGGGTCTTCCATCAGATAATTTACGCTAGTGAAAAGGGAAGTTCTCTTCAATGACAGTGGATTAAAGATGTTCAGGAGAAGAGAATATCTTTTTTTTTTTTTTTTTTTTTTAAAGTCTCCTAGATTACATTAGCATTGTAGGATGGGAACCAAACAGCTTTGTCTTGTGAGTGAACATAAGATGTGAGGAAAAAGCTGGGACTCAATAACTGTAGAACTCAGGAGACACACACAACTCCTTTATTGGCTATAAGTGATCTGTCTTTTTGAGTAATAGCAAATAAATGTAAAAGTCAGACTTTTCCTTATTTTATTACAATATCTAGTTAACAGTAACCACTTTCTAAAGGACTATCTGTGGGGTTGTCATATCTCTGGTTATCAAAGTCCCTCTGCCTTTGGTGTGACTGCTTTACAAAGAAGGGAACATGGTGTGCTATATTGAACAGGGAGTGCCAGTTTTAAACCTGCTTCTGCCCGACACTAATATTAACTATTCCTTAGGGCCAAATTTTTAAACCGTGTGCACTCCCTCTCTGCTCCCCCCACCCTTTCAATTTGTTTATGCATAGATCCTGGTTCTCTCATACATGCAGATGTATCTTTACACCAATCAGGGCGGCTGCATGGACACTGGAGTGATCTAGATCTGCATGAAAGGTGGTTTTGCACGCATCTCTGAATGCATAGTTCAGTGTTCATACTTGTGAAAATCCAGTTTTATGTAATCTTTCTGTCTCAACCTCCCTATTTGAGACGTGCATGGATGATTCTTATTAACTTTGTAGGGGTGTTGTGAGAGTGAATTAGACAATGGTGGTAATGTTCTGTGATGCTGCAATTCTGAAGTGTTGTTAGAGCACCACCTGAGGCATGCCAGAAATCACAGAGCAGATACACTGTGCCGTGCCTTAGTACTTAATTACTAGACCAAATGCAAGATTAAAAGTGGAGGATTTTTCAGAGCAGAGGAACTGACTTTCAGTTGTCCTTCTACAGACCAGACAGGATGTGCAATGGCAGATGAGGTTCAAACCAGGAATTTGTTCCCTAAGGACACCCCAAATATAGCTGTTTCTCACTGCAAGGTGCTTTAATTGTTAGGTTAATAACTTGTGCTGAGGGGGTTCTGTTCACAGAATGTTCCTGTTCTGTATGGAACAGAGTAAGCAGATGCTAAGAAGCATCTGAGCAAATGGCTGTAATGGGTCGCACGTGTGCGCGCACACAGGCTAGATAGGCTAATCTTGATTTAGCTCCCCAGTGCCCTATTGAAAGGTGGAAGACCAGCTTTGAATTAATTATCAGCTACCTGATTTGTGCAGCTGGTCTGAATATGAATTGTGGTGTAAAGTAAAGGTGGGCCTGAGTTGTAATGGTTGGATCTGAATTTCGTCTAAAGTTTGGAACTGTTCATGTCCAGGGTTTTTGTTTGGGCCTGTGAGAGCCAGATTGGGAGTCTGTTACCAAATTAAGCTAAATTGATTTAAGCCAAGTGTAAATTGATGTGTCCATGAGGCGTTTGCACCAATTTAACTAAATCAATTTAAAATCACACGTTTATTAAACAGGGATAGCTTTCTCCTGTACATGAGCGCTAATGTTCAGGTGCAAGCTAAACTGATATGAGCCAGGTTTAAACTAAAATGGTTTTTAAACTGGTTTAAATTAAACTGGTGCAACTTTGTGTGTAGATAAGCGCTAAGTTTAGAGCCTCTTGCTCTGAATTTGGCTATAAATCCAGCTGGGTTTATATTCTGCTTATCATTAGGTTATTTGCTCTTTATTTCCTGCCTTCTGCCAAATAAACTTTGCTTTTATTGGACATGGTTGTGATGATCATTGAGAAAAGGTAGTTGCTCCTCTAAGTGTGATCCACATTCTTTGTTTATAAACATGCATTTGGCTGTATTAAAACATATTTTGTTCTAGTAAGCCCACCTTCCCGATCACTGTGTAGAACTGACATGTCTTATTTATCACTCCACCAATATTTGTGTTGCCTGCAAACCTTACTAACGATAATTTTAGCTTGGTTTTGAAGCTGTCTTGCCTTAAATATGCACAAGAGAGATGTTTCTGTTTAATACCGATAAGCATGTACTTGTAAACACATGCATTTGGACTGATCCAGACCCTTTAGGGCTGAGTGAGGTGGAGTTTCTCCTTCTAGTCTGAATGAGGATTAGTGGAATGCAAGCAGTTCCGAAGCATCAGGAATGTTTTAATTCACAATGGACTTCAGGTAGGGCCCGATCTTATTCCAGTTAAAGTCAAGGGCAAAACTCTGGCTGATTTCAGTGTGAACAGGACTGAGCCTTTAATCCATTTCTGAATAAGTGTCTGAGAAAAAGGTGATTGACTAACTATTGGGCCATCAAGGTCCAGGCTTTGAGTAGCTCAAGTCTACCCTTGACTATAAGGAGCATTGACGTTATTTGCCACAAGAATATTATGCTGAACTCTACCTTTAATTACTTTTCTTATAACCAGGGGGCAGATGTAGCCTCCTGATTCAGTGGTTGAACTATACTAAACTCCCTTTGGACATGATTTTGAGCTGTAGTCAAGGGGGGCACCAACCACATGCAGCAGCACCCTCCATTGTGACACAGCATGTCTTATCCTTGCTCAGTGTGGAAGGGAGACCCCAAGGTGCGGGAGTAGAGAGCAAGTCTGCCCACGCTCAACACAGAGCAGCAGTTCTTGTCCTGTGGGGCTGGGTCCAGTTGCCTGCTCCAGGCATTGCAACCTGGTGCATGGGATTGCAACACCATCGGGTTTGGCACCTTTGGTTTCATGCTTTCTGTGGGAACAACTGAACCCATGAACCCAGGCTAAAGCCGACCCTGCTTTTAATAGCATTAATGTAGTATTTAGTTACAGCTGCACTTTGGCCTTCCTGACAAGGGGAGGATCCAGGTCTGGGGAGTTCCAAGAGAAGGGTGTCCACCCCTGAAATCTTCACAGCATGAGTTTGTCTAGTGACTCAGTTGAACAGAAAGCAAGCATATCCCTGAGCATGGGAGAGCAGGGAAGATACCTGTTTGCAGAAGGGATGGTTAGACCAATAAGTCAAATCTTACAAAAGCAAAATGTGAAGTAGAATTAATCTCATGGCATTATAGAGGATGAGTCCAAGAAGACCACAGTTTCCTACATGCATAATCCATCACCTCACTCTCAAGAAAGGAATTCTAGTAGAAGGTAAGTCACCTGATTGTCTTACATCTGTGTTGGGTCGGCAACCTGTGGTAGAGATGATTTTTGAGTGGCACATGTCATGGTTGTATAATTTTGGTGGCGCTGGGCCCATGTCACGGAGAGGGGTGGAGGGGGGAAGGGGCAGCTGTGTGGAGCTGCTTGGGACTGTGAGCGGTTCCTGGCCAGGGCGCTAGGCCCACATCAGGTGGGAGGGAATGGGGGGGCGGGGGGGCGGCTGACATGAGGTGCAGATTGGGGCGGTCTGTGCGGGGGCACCGGTCGGGCCTCAGAGCAGGAGCTGCCCCCCACTGACATCCCCGGTGGCTGTGCCAACCCAGCCTGTCAGCCTCCTGTCCTCTTCTCTGCCCCTGTGCTGGGCACATCGAGGGGACTGTTTTCATGAGAATGTTGGCAAAAGAGGTAACATGATCACAGGTCCACCAGGTTGTTTGGTGCTGTTAGCAGTTTGCTGAAATAGCAGGATACCAAGTTCACAAATGTGCATTTGTTGATCTGTATGAGATTCATGACTGGAACAGGAGTAACATTGCAAGTAAGAATTCAGGTGCATTAGCTGGGGATGTGTAGGAAATCTGAGATTGTTTGCCTACATGCTGCTTAACTCTAGCCAGTGATGTGGTTTGTTTTTGTATACTCTCACATGAAAGTGAGAACTATTTACTATTATTCATTGCTACCATTTCTCATGAGCTCTTTAATCCTATTTCATAGATATGATGGTCAGAAAGGACTCTGATCATCTAGTCTGATTTCCTGTGTAACACAAGCCAAATACTTGCCCTGAAATAATTCGTTTGACCTTAAAACATTAAAAAAAAAAAAAAATCCCATATTGATTTTAAAATTGTCAGTGATGAAGAATCCACCACAATCCTTGGTAAGTTGTTGCAATGGTTAACTATCCTAGCTGTTAAAATTCAGACTGGAAATAAGATGTAAATTTTTATCTAGCTTCAACCTGTAGGCTTTGAATCTTATCCCTTTGTCTGCTAGTTTGAAGAGACCATTATCAAATATTTGTTCCCCATGTTGGTACTTGTAGCCTGTAAGTCAACCCTTAAACTTCTCTTTGATGCTACTTAAGTCTGTCAGTATAAGACATGTTTTCTAATCTTTTAATCATTCTTCGGGCTCTTCTCTGAATCCCCTCCAGTTTTTCAATATCCTTCTTGAATTGTGGACACCTAAACTGGACACATTCCAGTAATGGTTACAGTAGTGCTAAATAGAGGTAATACACCTCATTGAGATTCCCATTTATGCATCCAAGGATTGTATTAGCTCCTAAGTCATAGCATTGCATTGGGAGCTCATGTTCAGCTGATTATCCCCAACCTCCAAATCTTTTTCAGAGTCACTGCTTCCTGGAATAAGGTCCCCTGTCCTGTAAATGTGGCTGATTTTTTTGTTACTACATCTATACATTTACATTTTGCCATATTAAAATACATTGTTTGCTTGTGCCCAGCTTACAGCATGATCTGGATCACTTGGTATCAGTGACCTGTCCTCATCGTCATTTACAACTATCTCCCAATCTTTTTGTTATCTGCAAACTGTCAGTGGTCGTTTTGTTTTCCTCCAGGTCATGGATAAAAAAATTAGAAACACAGCAACTTGATAATGGTTCTCCATTTACAATTACATTATAAAATCTGTCAGCCAGTTTAATCCAGTTAGTAATCTGTGGTGTGTCAGTTTTGTATCATTATAGCTTCTTAAATGTTATATGGTACCAGGTCCAAATACCTTGCAAGAAATCTGTTAATCATACTTGTAATCTTTTTTTTTTTTTTTAATACCTATTAATTTGACATGATCTGTTTTCCCTAAACCCATGTTGATTGATACTTTTATTACCATCTTTTAAATCTTTATGAATAAAGAGTCTCATATCAGATGCTCCATTATGTTGCCTGTGATCAAGGTCAGGCTAACAGGCTTATAATGAGTAAGGTAGTGCTATTTGCCCTCTTTAAAAATTGGCACATTAGCCGCCTTCCAGTCTTCTGGAAATTCCAGTATTCTAAGGGCTATTGAAAGACAAATGGTTCAGCTCTTTTAAAACTTGTGGATGCAAGTTACCTGACTTAGTGATTTTTAAAACATCTAACTTTAGTAGCTGCTGTTAACATTCCAATAGTAACCCAGGGAAAGTTTGTTTTCACCATATGATGGGACTACATAATTTTTCATTCCCTTATGCCACGCAGAAGATAAAGCCAAATGTACCTTTGGAAACAAAGACACTGAATTTACTACATAAATCTTTTCCCTACTTTATGATGCCATTCAGATTAGAAGTAATCCTAATATAAGATTATTTTTTCTAATAAAAACATGTCTAAAGTTGTTGACTATAAAATAGCTTGTCCATTGGTAAGATGACAGAGACAACCCACCATATGTTTTTATGTAGTCCTCCATGGAATTTTGTTGACATACAGAAGCATAAAGATCCAGAGCTAAGACATTCACTGCTCACTGCACTTCTACTGAAGCCAGAGGAGGAATTACCTCTTGCAGGGGGTAGGTTCCTTTTTTTTCCTCTCAGCTAACTCCTAAAAGGTAATTAAAAGCAAACACTGGACTGGCTGTTAATCAAAAACTGAGGAAAGTCTCCACATGTGTAGCATATGGATTGTCTCTCTTGAAATACCACAGCTGTTCTTGCCTTTGACTGCTGCAGATGCATATGTTGCAACAGTTGCTTATCGGGGCACATTTGGCTGTAGTGACAAGTTTAAAAAAAGTAACTGATAGCAAGATGGTTAACTGTTGATGTACACAGCATAAAAGTTTTCAGCACCTCCTTTACTAGGTTTAAGGAAGGCTGCTTATAGAGGAACTATTTATCTGTGATAGATGAAAGATTTGGACTGGCCCTTACATAACAATTGACATCTGATGTCTTGAAAGCAGACAGCCAATGAAGATGGTAAAGGAGAAAAAGGCAAGTGATTATAGGCATTACCGATGTTCTCTAGCTTCTTGTTAGATGTGGTCAGAATAATTTTTCCTTAAATCTCTCCCTTGCAACAGCTGGTGGAGGGTGGATTAAAAAACAGTAAATACTGCCTTCTCAACCTTTATCTACTTCCCTCCTTCCCCCCCCCCCCCCCAAAAAACAAAAAACAAAAACAAAACAAAAACAAAAAAACATATGCCATAGGAGTTTCCTACTCCAAAAATGTTGGTACTAAAACTAATTTACTTAGTGTTATGGTCTTTATTAGATTTTATACTTGGTCCTGAATGAGAACTCTAGTTCAATTAGTTGTAGTTAAAGCCAATCTGGAAAGACATGCAGTAAAAAGAGAGCAATCTTCTGATCTTTTAGGTTCTGTTTTAAAAGTGGCTGCAGAAGCATGCATGTTTGTTCTTATCTTGAAGAACTTATCTTGAAGAACTAGTTCCATCTGTGGCCATGAGACAACTAATCTCCTTTCAAGGCTCATGTGCAATTTAGACTTGATCTACACAGGAAATGCTAGTTTAAATGCAGACTATACCTTAATCCTTATTCCTACATGCACAGTAAACTGAACACTTAAATTTTCCTGTTATGTTCTTTTCAATAACATTTAGAGCTTTTTATTTTTGCCAACAGGAATAGCTTAATTAAATTCAGACAGAATTACACTGCAGAAACAGACTAAAGATTAGATAGTCACATGCTATATTTAACACTATCACAGTGATCGCGTCTATAGGTGGTGGATGCAATGATGAGATCAGCCTTCTTCACAGCAGTATTTCATTGTTGGGAGGGTGGGAGCACAAGGGATAGAGAAAAGCAAATGAACACAATTGTTCCTCACAGCTGGCAGGGGCAGTAGTTTTAAAAATCTATTGTCCTTGCCTTGCTTCGGTTTTCCAAGATGCCTGGGAGATGTTTCATTGATGTCACTTATGGCATGTAAACTACAGCAGAATAAGGGCTTAAATGCTCTGCTAGTAATATTGGAGAAAGCGGTACAGACCACAATGTTACAAGTTTATGTAAGTTTTATTTAGACTGTACAAACAGGGCACTGGTAACACTGGTTTGATGTACGGACCAGTACTATGAAATAAGTGGAGTAAGAAAATAAAAAGGCACTAGTCTTAAGAAGAGACACTCCATGTATTCTAAGAATATAGTTCATTTAATACTGTTAATTTTATAGCACAAAAAATAAAAAGCTATGATCCCCCAAAATAAACTTTAAAAACTTACTTATTGCCTGAAGTTCATGGTCTTTAAATTACATACTGTTTTAATGTTTACACAGTGAAGACTGTCTCAAATACAAGGCCACCTTTCCCTCTGCAAAAATTATTTGCTTTTCACAGAACACATTTTCTTTTAAAATACAAGAAAATAGAAAATGACAACTATACAGAAACACTTTTTTACTGGTCCCAAAAGGCAGTCTTTTTAGGCAGGTCTCACTTTCAGTTGCAGATATTTGGAGATGCTTGAAATTTTTACTATAAACAAAAAGCCCACTCATTCCCACAATGTTAATAATATAAAAATTAGATTTACAGGCACATGAAATGGCACAAAGAATGTATTTTTCCCTTTACAAAAGTAATGTTCAGAGCCCCAACCCAAAAAGGTTTTCCCTTTATTTATTCCTGCCTGATTTGTAAACAACCATAAATTGAGTTAGTGCTTATCCAGTGATGTGGACACTGATTAGAACAGTTCTCATTTTAACATCATACGGGTCTGAGGCTTCAATATATACATGTACACAACAGGAGAAGTCAAACAGTAAACCTTTCATGATTAATTGTTTTGACAACTGAAATAATTGCTAGTTTGAAACCCAGACATCTACATAAAAATTAAGTGTGGAATATGATCCACTTAATGCTGCATAGATTGAAGCCATCACTTGATAAAATTTTATGCCCCATCTTAAGTGTATATTATACCCCCAAGAAACAGCAACACTGATGACAGGGTTATCTATCATCCAGGAATTTTTGAAGAGGCTCACTAAAGCAACAGAAAGCATTGCAAGCAACATGTGATCTCAAGAAACCAGTCTTTTGAAGGAGAAACACAAACTGATCAAATTAAGTTTCTATATGAAAATACTTGTCTTGTCATAAAATAGTGAAGACATTTTGATGCAAAGTTTACAATCAACTTAGCCCATTCAGTGTGATACATAAATGGAGGTGTAGTTTACTGGTACAGGGAGCCGTTTAAGTGGTCCAGTATTAGGTTCACAATCATTAGGTATTCTCTACATTAGAAACCACCATGTAATGCTGTTCTGTTATGTTGACATTGGCTGAAATGGTTTGCTGCTTTGTGGGACCAAGAGGTTACTTAAAGCCAGAACAGTACTTAACAATGTTCCAAGTACATAGTATATTCAATGAGGGAGAGAGCTTAGAAAATAAGCATGATTTATTTGGAAAATTTACGTGTGTGGATTTTAAAAAGAAAATGAAAAAACCCCTATACCGCTGATAGCCAGGCCCAAAATAGAATTTCCTTAGAGCAGACTGAGTTTAGTGCAGTTTAAGTACAAGGTAACTTTCAGTAGTATGAGCTTCATAATAACTTAAGGAAGGGGTCAGGACACAAACGGATTAACAGGGACACTCACTTTCTAGTTCCTATAGCTGCATAATTGTTTCCACTGCAAAGGACAGCGTTATTGCCCACAAGCAGGTGTTCCTACAGCACCACATGCTTCAGTCAATGCTATTCTACTTCACAGTAAGTTTGTTTGGCAGTAAAATGCTTTAAGAATTTATCCAGAGTGTCAGCCACTTGATTACCACTACAATATATATATACTTAATAGGTAAGGTGAAATGCTTTTCTAAAAATGAACAGTGGCTGGAAAATGTATTTTTTTGCAATTCTTCAGTGCCTTCTCTAAGAATCATAAGGCACTCCAATACAGAGTTCAGAACATGTGCATAAAGCTCAACAGCCCAATATCCTTAAAAGAATACATGTTCAGACTTAAGCTGGAAAAAAAAAACCAACTTAAGTGTAAATGTTTAAACTACATTCCTCTAAATGCTGAAAGCAAAATTTGCAGTTCTGCATCTTTTGCTATGCTTGAAGGCATCCTTAATATCTAAAGTGGCTAAAAGTGCATCTTCCTGCTGTTTAGAGTTGTCAACTTCTGTAGGGAAGATAACAGAGCCAGGATCTCCCCCTCCCCCCAAAACCTGTGGGTAAAAAAAGCTTTGTAATCTTTATTTTACACATGTATTCTATTTATTTTTAAAAAATTTTCAAGTCACCTCTTAAATGAATTTTAAAAGTGGCAGGCAGAAAATGTCAGAGTTAGGCTCATCTACACAAGTTGCAAAGTTTACCTAAAAAAGTTTAAAGTGGTACAACCCCCTGGTGTGGATGCACTTATACCAATATAACTTATACATAGGGGAATAAGTCATGTCAGTATAAGGCACCTTGATCTCTCTATCCCCTCCCCCATATTAGGGGTTGTACTGGTGAAACGGTTTAAAAACTCTACACCCCTCTCTAAGAGCTATACTAGTACAAAAGACTGTGTATAGACCAGGCTTAAGTGTTTCCCTTAAAAGCTTGTTTTCTACAGTTCTAGTGCTTGCAAATCCTTTAACAACTTTTATATCTGCATTCAATAATCAGCAGAACTGGTTTTAGGTATATGACAAAATGGGCTACCCTTTACAATGTCCACAACTAAAGTTTTCATAAACGTCTCCACTTCAATGCAGTTCTTTCAATGAATATTTGTTTTCATCACACAAACTTTATTTCTAGGTCAACAGCAAGATTAGAGGTGTATCACAAAAACAGCCTTGTTAAAATAGCTGCTCAAAATACACACAAGATCCAATTACTGTCTTTAGAGACTATTATTTTAACTAAATTATCTTAAGACAGATTTTCTCTCAATCCAGCTTTTTCCTCCCTCGGCCTCAAAATTGCAGTTTTTTTTGTTTTTTTTGTTTTTTGGTGGTGGTGCTCTATTGGACAGTGATGCTAAGAGTTTTATATTTGATCTGAGGGTTAGGACTCTTCTGGTGAGTAGGCCAGAATATTCTGGATGATGCAACTATGGTATGGTCAGCAGGTGACTTCAGTTGTGTGCATTCCAAATGTGTATAGAAAGAACCATCAAACTGCAGCAAGCTAGAAAAATGGGCAATGCTAGCAATGTGCCATTAACAGTCGTCATCCTCACCTCAAACGATGCTTATAGCCAGAAAAATGAAGCAGCAGTGTAAATTGGGCAACAGGAATCACTCATTTTCATCTGGGTTTTGAGGGTCAATTATTTTGACATGTGTGAAAGGAAAGAGCCCTTTTCTGCCATTGACTTCACCTTCCCACTGACCATTTATATTCATCCTCGTAACCTTCACAATGTCTCCAACCTGCAGCATAATAAAAAAAAAAAAGTTACAGTACAGGACTACTGCTTGCTAGCATAAAGATACATAATCAAAATGGGGAGCAAAAATATTGCATTTAAAGATCAGAGAAAGAAAAACAGCTTCTTGGGATACTGATTTCAAAATAAATTCTCATAATTGCAAGTTTTGTAATGTTTGAGATTAATGTACACATTTCCCCCTTCATTTCTGCAGCTAACTAAAAGATTCTTTTTTGAAAATTTACTCCTAGGGCAAATTAACTGAATTATACAAGAAAAAGAATAGTGTTCCCGTCAGTCTCTCCTCTGGAAGTGTGCAGCTCATTTTTTACTTCAGTTATGCAACAATATATTAGCTTGCATGTACAGAGATACCTCTTTAAAACTAACATTGATATTAATAAAATGTGATGCCTATATTTCAAAGGAATGCAGATTCCAGCTTTAACTAGGTCAGTGCTGTTAAACAAGGTTGAATTTCAGAGTTATAGGAAAAATCTTAACTTGTATGGTCAAATTTATTTTAATTGCTTGAGGGGATACAGTAGACAGATGAGATTTAAGGAACTATAGTTTTCTGAATCAATGCTACATTTCCTATTAGAGAAAATCCTTTATAAGAGCTATAATAAAGATTTTAGCTTTATTCACTGTTTCTACCACTATTTGTTTAAGAATTTAGAGCAGAAGCAATGCCAAAACAGAGTTTTCCTGCCACAGCTATATGTTCCTTCCCATTTCATAATGAACAAGAAAACAATGCTAAACAAGCTGGAAGTTAATACAGCCCCACTGATGGCAGGATATCCTTTCTCATCACTCAAAGAAATGTACTATACCTTAGAAAGAGCAGTGCATGATGAAGAATATGCAGCATTTCTATTACCAACTAATGTCAAAGTAAGTTGACTAATATTCTCCCTGAAATATCCCTAATGTTTAAAAATTTCAGAACAGGTAAATATACATCTCTAGTTGCAGTAGTTCTCAAACTTTACCACCTGCCTTCCTGTTCTGTTCATAATTACATTGCATCAATCTGAGAACTGCAGCAGATGCTTGCTTTTCTAACATTTTTCCATGTAACATTTTACCAGCTCATACAATTCAGTAGTTACATGGTGCTGGCTTTTCCTTATGTCACGATACTAAATCTAGTCTCAAGTTTTCCAGAATCAGGACTTGGACAAATGTAATTTGCTCACCTATGGAGAATGCACCACCTTCCTGAGTGAGCCTGGTGACCAACATAGTTAATGGTCCAAATCAAAGCTTTCATTTTTGAGAAGTTTCTAGCCATTATGGTTGAACATTTTTTCCAAGTGTTAACAGGTGTCTTCCTAATTCTGTGGACACCTCCAGTGTTTGCTTCTGCTGGTGCTTATAGCTCTCCCAAACTACAAAGTGAAAAATGAACAATCGTGTCATTTTTCTCTCTTGTATTCAGCACAATGTTAGCAGCACTGAAATGGACAATAATCCATTTAATTTAACACAGCTGCTAGGTGGGAAAGCAACAGCAAGCAGAGGCAAACACCAGAGCAGATATTAATTAGGGATGTGAGACCTTTTGCATTTGGCAGGGGAGTAGAGGCAGGCAGCAGAATGAACAAGGTACAGAGTTAGAGCTGCTTGAAAAAAGTGAAACATTTCAAATTTTGTAACTTACAGGGTTTAAGTTTTAGTTACTTAAAAAAAAGACCACCCTGGAAAATCCTGGCCAGCTCTGTAGCTGGTTGAAAACCGGTTTTGTTCTTAAAACCCCTGTAAATCAAAATGTAGAAAATTCTGACCAGTTTTAGTGTGGAATACCAAAGACCATTCCCTCTCTGCCATGCTATGGAGACAAAGGTTTCCAGATGTTAAGTGTCACCTACCCATTCACTGAAGAAACAGCAGCTAGATGTTAAGGGGTGGTCACCAGGTGCACAGCTTTCCTTGATATTTAGTATTGTAAAGGGTACTTAGTAGATATGGCAATTGTAATACACTGGAATTCATATTTTAAAGTATCAGCAAAATATTACTGAACTGTATTTGGCTCTGTTTGTTTAAAAAAAGTTCTAGCCTAGTGTTTCCAATACTACAGTTTGGCCCCAGCCATAGAATATTTAGACAAGTTACATAAAATGGTTGTAATGTTTAAAACTTGTTCATCTAATTTAAAAAGGATCTGTGCCAGGATCTTTAAATTGCAGCAAGGACATTATTTCTACAGGTTTGTAAAACACTGTGTTTTTGCCATTACATATTACTGTTGCAGCTCTCTAGTCATAAGATTTTTACATCTTTTCAACAAAAGCTTTTACCTAAAGAAAATGAAGTATTTTTCACAAAGTTGAATTAGTACCAGATGCTCAAGCCAGTTCTTTAAATGGACCTTTGATTACTAGGCATATTATTTAAGTGACTTGAAAGGCTATTTGGGGACGACACACTCCCTTAAGTAAGACTTCTTTGCTTCTGTAGGCAGCATAAATTACACATCCAACTTTGTACCATGTTCCTAATGGGTGTAAGGAGATTGATAGAGTTTGATTTTAAGATTGCAACAGAAGCTACAACGAAGAACAAGTAAACACTGTGTCCTTCAGAAGCAACTTTTAAAACATTCTGGTAAGGTGCTCTTTCCATATCCTTAAGCTTTATGTTGTACACTAGAACTAAAGAATGAAATTTAAAATGAAGTTTTTAACCTCTCCCTACCACTTCAAAGGGGAAATACTATACATTATAAGAGACTCAAGAACATTGTTTACCTTTCAAAAGAAATCAAATTATCTCCTTTAATGTTACTCAAATCCATTTTTCTCCCAATTTAAAACTGACAGTGGAAGAACTGCAGTATTTTGTATGCTCATATTGACGTTGTTTAAACAAAAGTTTCACATCATAGTTGCTGAATGTTGCCAGCAGATTTCTATATCAGTGGGACTCGAGTACAGTGGTTGGAGACTGGTCAAGCATTTCCTAGTTCTGTTTTGTTCAAATTTTCTGCAAGTCATCTGAAAGCAACTTGCTGTTGTTGTACTTCAGTTCCAGCTCGTGTGTTTCTGATTTTATTAGAATGTATTTATTGTACTCCAAGCACATGTACAGCATTTAGAATGTTAAACACCAAAACCATTTCAGACTACAGTGACAATTTAGGGGCTCAGTATTCCCTGCACCCTCCACAGAAGAGACCACACCTCACTCAAGCATTCTCAGACTGATATATGTTACTGCCTGACTTGAAACTCAAATCACCACCTGCTGGGAATACAAGTGAATTCCAGATTTTTACTAAGACTCTCTTATGCCCTGATTCACCATTTCCCTTCTTCACATTGCCATCCCCTCTGCATAACATGGTGTTTTACCTCCAAGATGTGTTAAATTGGGACTGATAGTTTGAGTGCTTTGGCTGATTAACTAGTGGGACACAATAGGATTTAAACCATAAATGGCTTTACAGACCTATACCAGCCCCACTTCAATTGCTCCTAAAATTGAGCTGGAAGTCAGTACAAACAAAGGAACAAAAGGTATATATACTGCCCATGCATCTGTACTAACTGGAGTTTGGCTGTTTAGCCCTATGTAGAGGGCACTACCATCATCAAATGTTGTATGTAACAAACACTATCAGCTGCTTCAGAATGATCTCCCCCCCACATAACTTTTTGCAGAAAGGAAGATTAAAGCTGGCATGGTCAAGCTCAGCACCAAGAGACTATTACTACTAAAGTAGGGGCCTAATGTATTTGTTTAGGAAGGTGCTGACAATCTACATAAATAAAAGGACCTAAGGTCATGCTGCTAGATTTAAATAACCGTTCAGGGCATAGTTCTAAAATACAGATTGTAGACCAAAGTTCTAATCAGTGGTTAATCCTTTGAGACAGTGCATTTACCCTCTACACCCTAAAACAAACCAATCTGAATCAGGTCAATCTTAACCATGAAGTAGTTAAACTCCTCACAGCAAGAAAATAGTTAACCAAATTTAAGCACTGACAAAGATGAATAATCCATTTTGCCAATTTCCCAAAATAGTTCTCCTTATACAATAGTAGACACCACAAAACCAATCGCCTTTATTGCTCCGACTTCAACAAAATTGATATTAAATCAGATTTAGAATGTTATTTCTGCTGTCTTGCAATAAAAGGCTGCTTAATAAGGGAGAACTTAGTTTGAAGTTTTCTAAACATGCTATAGCCCATAAGCCTAGCCTAGCCTGCATATATATATATATTTTGAGGTTATTGTTTGTTAATTTAATTGCTTGTTTTATTATAGATTTATAAATTTATATAAATAATTTTGGCTGTAACGCAAGATATCTACAGGCCACATCCTGTATGATGAGCAAAGACAAGTTAGCATACATATGTTCAGGACCTTTAGCCTAGATAAGTAATGATAAGCTAAAGGATAAAGTGTGTATATATGGTTGTAACCTTTACCCTAGATAAGTCAGGCAGCATTATGATGGGGGGCTACCTCACCAGACTTAACAGGTACACCACAAGAACAGAAATAGGCCAGAAATAAGAGGTGAGAACAAGCAAACTGTCAGAAGGATATGGATGTGTCATTATTAGGCACAAACATGCCAGCCTATAGAGTAAGTATATACCCTGATATTTTGTGGGTGAGGAAGCCAAGTTTGGACATGGAAAGAGGCACAGAGTGCTCAGGTTATAAGAGGGGCAACCCACTATGTCTCAGAATACTAAACATGAAGCATAAGATCTGTTGGTCCTAGTGTTAGCTCTTGATCAGTTCCTAAGATCTCCACTTCCCACACAAGAATGGAGGAACCTGGACATCAGCATACAGGGCACGGCTGGTCCTTTGTCTCTTACCAAGAAAGGGTACATTAATCCAAAAGCTTTATAGTATATCATGTATCTCTACCACATGTATCTCTAAAATATTATTGCCTTTAATTCTGATTATCTATTTGATTATTCAATTTTATCTCCATCTCTAAGGCTACATATTGGTTCTTAATGTGAGTGTCCTTGTCATACAGGCTGAGGGTCCTTGCAAAACTCTATGTAGCCTGATTCTGGGAGAAGAACATTATCTTATGATCAGATCAATTGGTGAGCCTATAACCTCATTCTATAAATAGTAAAATTAAGAATTTAAAATCAGGCAACAATGCTCTACACCAAAGTTAATTTAATATGGATTTACTTGAGGACTAGCTTTTAACAAAGTTCTAGTGGTGACAAGTTTACTAACAAAACCTGACAGGCTCCTGCTCTTGAATACCTTAATCTGCTGAGCAGCACTGAGAGAACCAGCTTTAGATGAGTGGATGTAGACATAATGCACCAGAACCTACCACACATTTCTAGGGCAGGTGTTTAACAAACTCAGCTAACTAATTATAATTAATTGAAAGCTTCTGAACAACCTCTGATACTATTAAAAAAATAAAGCACTTCCCTTAATTTTGTGAAAAAAGATGCTGAAACAAGATTTTGAGCAGACAAGTTAATGAATGTCTGTCGACAGTGTGGGATGTATTTTAGGTTGTTTTATATTTTGGGAATTGATTATTTCCTATATCTGAAAATTACTTTCAAAATGCTGACTAAAGACAAAACGTTTGCAGGAAAATAAGGTCACCAACGGCAAATTATAGAGCTGTTTAAGATGTTCCTATGCTTTTCTGAATAAAAAAACATGAAAACAAAATACTTGATCTGAAAGTACTTAAGCCACTACAAAGGATTGTTGTAATTAAAGCGGGCAGAAAGGGGACTGGATGGGAACAAGAGCGAGGGATGGTTGAGACAGTCAGGGGAATGAGCTAAAGATAAGAGCTTATCCACAGGACAGAAAACCTGGGCAGTTCTTTTCCCAGCTTTGCCACAAATGTCTTAAGACCTGGACAAGTCTTCATTTGCAAAGCATGTTGACATCTTTGGAGGGATGAGTATAAAATATTCTTGAAATGAGTAATTCTTTAAAGGTGCAGCCATTTAGTCCCACCCAATGATAAAACCAGAATGTGGTTTAGATTACGTTCCAGTTACAGCATGAATTCAAAGCCCCAGGAAATATAGCTCTTGGAATATGCTAGTCCAGGTCTTACTCATATACTCTAGACTCTTCCATAGTGTGTCTTCTATTTGGAACTGATTCATGCATCATAAAAAGGGGAAGAAGTTTGATGCATGTCATTTTATTTACAGAAATGTAAGATTACATCCAAGTGAATTTTACAGTTACTCATTAACAATTTCACAAAGGCACAAGTGATGTGTTCGGGGACAGGATTGACCATGGATCACAGGAGATGCAAATCATTAATTACAACTAAATCAGTGGTTCACTAGCAGCAGACTAGGTCAGTAGCTATCAGAAATAATCAAATGGCTGTTTGCAATCTATCTGGAGTTGGTAATCTCAGTCCAATTGCTAACAGATAGGTGTCTGCCTCACAACTGGTATCTTTGCTGGCGGGATCACCGGTAGTGTGCAATACTGAATGGACCATGAAGATATGACTACCCGTTCAGAACCAGGTTGAGGTACAATGTGGGATTGAGTATTTGAGGTGCAACTGGACATGGAAAATAGAGGGTGGGGCTAAACTGCTGCAGCAAAGAGGCATAATCAGCAGCAAAGCCCATAGAGTGGCAGTCATGCTAGGTCACTAGAGGCAGCAGAGAAAATTATTCAGGTCTTCTCAGCTGTTAAATTGGGTGCCAAAGCTGAGAGAGAGTAGGTAGAGGATGGCAGAGAAATGCCATGCCTAAACTAAGTAATCTAGCCACTCAGACCAGGAGGCAAGACGGACATCCATTTAAAAGTCTTCATGCCAAGTAAGAGGGCCAGATCAGCATAGAGGGGGACCTAAAAACTAGATTCAGCAGGAACAAGATCCCCCACTGTAGGGACTGAGAAAGACCAACATAAGGGTACCTTCCAAGGATCCCTTGGCAATCCCCGTGTAGAGGTTACAGCATTGCTGTGGTGCACAGATGGCTAGGGACAGGCTCCCCAGAGTGGTAGGTACAAAGGTGGCATAAAGATCTCATTAGATTTCCCACCTCCTAGGTTGCAAGTTGGGCTGCATCTCTTAGGTGGCACAGCACACCTACATTGAGAGAGAGAAAAACAGACTCCTAAAGATTAAAAATCTCATCCAGAAAAATCTCTAGCAGTAAGCCAATGGCTTTGACAAAGGCACTGAAGTGATGATTTGGTACACCTCATCTAATATGAAGACTGGATAAAAAAGTTAGCGCCAGGATTAATATGAGGCCTATGGACTTGTTCTGGGGGTAGTCTTAAAATAAACAGTTGGAACTTGTATGTACATGGCTGTAGCTTCAAGTATTAAGTAAATAGATATGAAATATTTACATGTACTATTTTCTGCCACAAAGGAAATTTATCATTGCTGTATGAATGTCGAAACCTTAATGAGAAAAGTAGCCTAATTTGCCACTCAATTTGTACATCAGGGGAATTAAGAGGTTCTAACTAGTGGTACATTTTGTCCTACTTGTGCCTCAATTTTCCTTTACTATTAATTGTTTTCTTTGTAACCTAATTGTAAGAAGCCCCAGAGAAATTCTAGAAGTCAGTTATATAATTAAGGTGAGCAGAGATCTATTTTGGTGAAGTAAATACTTGAGTGACATACTCAACTTTTCCACAGCTACACGTTTGCAATCAAATGCCAGCTGAAAAATGCAGTAAGTCACTTTTAAGCTGGTTGTAAGTAGGACTTGAAAAAGTTGCCCTCCACAGTGAATAGGAATGTTTCCTAGACAAATGCATCAAGACTCTGATGAAGGTGTGACGCCCTGCAACACCATGTTACAGTATAATTGTGTATTGTTTAATGCAAAGTATATCATATGTCTTTGGTATGCTCATGAGGTACTGATCATTATTGTTATAGTAATATGTTTGTTGCAATTTTATGTGTATGGTTGAGGCGTCACCATGTAGTACTCCCAAAGATGTGTCCTCATATCTTGAAATATATTCAAGCAAAACTCTCTGGAGCAGAGGCGCAGTTCATTAAGGTGTATATAGGACAAGCCTAGCTCAGCCCCAGGAATATAGCCTGAGGATCAAGTGAGTCACCTCCCTTCTCTTGGCCAGCTTGGAACCCTGCAGATGTAATGCTCACTGACCTAGGATAGGAATGAGTCCATATAAGGACACTGTCACCTGACTCTGGGAAGGGAGGCAAAGCCCTAGAGGGGAGATATTTGCCATGCTTCTTCTCTTCCATCTCCACCTATAAACTCCACCAAACAACTGAACTACTGACCAAAGGGGAGAGCCTGGTTGAAGGAAAACCAGCCTATGGTGAGAATCACCTAAGTTCGTAAGATTGCGGAAAGTGTTAAGCTTAGTTTAGAATGTTTGCTTGTTACTCTTGACCAAATCTGACTTGTTATACTTTGACTTATAATCACTTAAAATCCTTCTGAAGTTAATAAATTTGTTTTACCTAAAGCAATGCATTTGGTTTGAAGTGTATTGGAGGCTCCACTTGGAATAACAAGGCTGGTACATATTAATTTATTTGTTAAATTGACACTTATAGGAGCTTACATTGTTCAGTGGGCATAACTGAACATTGTAAAATGGAGGCTCCTAGGGTTGTGTCTGGGAGTGGGGGTACTGCCTGGGGTCATTCTGTTGCATAATCCAAAAAGTAGCTGGCTAGAAGCACTCACTCACTCAGGAGCAGTTTACATGCTGGAGGTTGTGTGTGAACAACCCAGAAGTAGGGGTTCTCAGAGCAGAGTAAGACGGGATCCAGAAGTTGGGGATTGGGGTGACAGCAGTATACCAGTCCAGATTACACCACAGGGACATCACAAGGTAGAAGCAATGAAAGCGTGCAGAGGAAGAAAAGATCTCCTCGTGATCAGACTCCAGATATTTGGAGGTTCAAACAATCCAAGCCCATATATTGGTCTAAGACAATTAATCCCACAGTGGCAATAGTAAGTCTGACGTGACCCCAAAACTAGAGTTACGGAATGGGAATTTAAAGTATATTTGTGCAATTTATTGCTCTAAGCAGTTCTGTCATAAGCAGGTTCTTCCCACCCCTTTTTAGAGCTTTTATGGCATGCTCTTGTTTTCAGAAGCATATAAAACACAGCAAGATGCAACTGTATATTGAACATGGCATTGAAAAATTGCCTTTATCGTTTGCACAAATAGATTAGTTTAGGGCTTTTTGCAAATAATGGGCTAATAGCTTCCTCCATTCCCAGAATAAAATACTTTGGTGCATTTTAACTGTTAGCAAACCCCACAAGGATACATCAAGAAGTTAACTATAGATTTTGGAAATTGAAAAGGTCCAATTTTTTATTCTAACAGTGTCACTTTTTACCTTGAGGGTACAGAAGGGTCATTTAAATGAATAAAAGTTAGGAAAATTGTTGGACAAAATTGTAAAAGGCAGCCTTAGCTTCTGACATGTTTTTGAGGAACAGCAGCGATGAAGGTTCAGAAGAAGTCTCCTTATGAGGGCAATACTTCATGCAGTTACTTGCCAAACAAGCATAGTATCTTTGTTTGCTCTTTCTTGCATTTTCTCCCTTATCTCCCTGCTGATAGCAAGTAAGCCATAGTTACATTGCAGAATGAAGTACTGTTTTTTATTCTGTTAAAATCCACTGCTTCCATCAACATTTAGTGAGAAGGTTTTTCAGCCCCATTCACATGAGATGTCAAATGAGAATGGGAACTATGTTTAACTTAAGCTGCTTCCAGTAAAGCCAGTTTCTAATTTGGTGTGGCCATTGATAAGTCTTTTTTTGTTCAAACACCATCCCAAGATTAGTTCTAATGCTGAGCTCTGCAAAAGAAGCAGTAAGATGATGCAACTACACGTTTTTGTTAAGCTATAGGAACACATTACAGGGTTCTAACACAAGATTTAAATGGGCTACACCACCACCACCTTGCATCTTAACATTTTAATTTAGATCATAGGTAAAATTTTCAAGAGTGCCCACCTGACTTACTTTTTTAAATGGGGGGAAAAAATCCTAACTGAAAGTCGATGGGATTGAGATGCTTTCGAGACTATTACTCACCTATGCTGATTTCAGCTCAGTGCCCAGCTTCTACTGTAGCTGTACAGATGCAAACTTCTAGTAGAGACAGGGTAAGCTACTTATTGTAAGCCATGATTTTAACTGGTGCAACTTACATCAGTTTCAAGCACCATTTTTCATGAGTGCAAATAGCAGTTTTGCCTCTCTATATTAGGTGGTTGCATTAAGACAGCTACACCAATGGCTGTGATCCAGGAAAAACCCCAATGCAGACACGGCTTAAGTTTTCACACATCCCAGAATCAAACACATTCCACCAGGAAGTCAAGCTGCATTTAGAACATGACCAAAGGCCATATCCAGAATTACAGAAACATCATACAGGCCAATGGAAATTCAAGCATACAATACTAATTGCTATTGGGTAGCCCAGCTGTGTAATGGATAAATGTCACAGAAAGCTATGAGAAGGAGATAGACAGTATGCCTCACGTGCTTACCATCCACATATGGCTAAATGACAACAGTAGTATTTTCTCTGGAGGAAGCTATAATTAGTCTTCCCAACCAGGACTACTAGTGTGATCCTCCAGGACTCCCCCTGGCAAACAAAGCTGAATGAAAAACATTCATAGTTCAGGTGCAGAATAGCCAAGCCAGCCAAACTGTTTTCCTTTGCCACTGAAAGACGTGATGGATCCACATGTTTCCAGGGCAGGATGTGTCCACCCCATTACTCCTACAACACAATCTAGGAGACTATTCATAGTGGAAAAGATAAGACGGTAAAAGGCTAAATTAAGTACATCTTGTATATGTACTCTAGTCCTTTTGCAAAGGGAAATGGTATGGATAAAGCAATTTTCTGTAGAGCTGTTATGGTATGAAGACCTTGTTCTCAATTACTTTGCACCTATGCCTCTGCTTGACTCTGGGTTTTGTAACTAAATTATGCTCTTATTTTATTAACTACTGAAAATGTTAAGAGACATAGAACTTTAGAAAAGCTTACCTCTAATGCCAAGGCAGTCTTGTCATAAGCACATGGTACTCTTTTTTGAATAGCTTTGGCATAGACGGGTCCATTCTGTGTTGATGGCAGAGGGTTGATCACTGCTCCAGGTGTACTGGATACAGAGGGAAGGGGACTTGTGGTCTGAGGTTGAGCATAAGCGTGGGCAGGTTCTGGAATACCATAACTGTTGGAATTCCTGTTCCCATGAGGGGAAGATCTGACTAGCTTCTCTACATAAGGAACAGGGATCATCCCAACACGACCATCCTTGTTTCTGGCACTCCACCACTGTTCTTCAGGCTTCTCTACAATGAGCAGTATCTCACCCTTTTTAAATGGCAGATCTTCAGCATCATTCCCAAGAAAGTCATAGAGAGTCCGAACATATTCAGAATTTTCTTCTGCACTGGGCATAGTAGGGGCTGATCCAGATCCCATTGGTGGACTTGGATATCTGAGTGTTTAAAACAAAAAAATTACTTTTAATAGTATTTTACTCTTTATACTGGGTAACAAAATTTACTCTTTACCATTTCTTACAGCAGAAAGGTTAATTCAAATTAGAGAGAGACTAAAATTCAGCTGTCACAAGATTACCAGTTTGACAGAACTTTGAAGCATTTAACACAACTAGCACTTTCTTGAAGTCTCATGAAACAATGGGCTAACAACTCTGTGTAGTCAAGAACTTATTAAAAAGTTAAATTTGTTCATTGAGGTTGGAGAAAAATGGAAGATGCTTATTTTATCTTAGATTCAGTACAGCAAGGTACTACTTTTATTATCTGAATTACTTTTAACAGGTGGAAGTCCTAGACATTGTACTAGACCAGTGGTTCCCAACCTGTGGCCCAGAGGCCAAAAGTGGCCTACAGGGTCTTTCAAAGTGGTCCACCAATCCCCATTCTGCTGGCTGCAGAAGGGAGCGGCCACCTAAGGAATCAGGCTGAGTCGCAGGACTACAAGGCTGGTGCAGGCTCCTTACTATATGTAGCCAAGGGGACAGGAGATCAGTGCTCCCCTCCCTCTGGCTGTAGCAAGGGAGCATGGCAAAGTGCTCCTCCTGGGACCCTAGGCACTGGGGGTTCCTGCTGGAGCCAGAGGGAGGAGAGATCAGTGCTCCCCTCCCATGGCTCCAGCAGAGAGGAAAGTGCTCTACCTGGATCCCTATGTGCTAGGGTCCCTGCCGGAGGGGGAGGGGAGCACTGATTTCCCATCCCCCTGGCTGCAGAAGGGAGCCATTGCCTAGGGACCAACCTATAGCACATGTGACTACAGGATGCATGCAGTTTCCCTGCTGTGGCCAGGGGGACAGGAGATCAGCAAGGAGGCAGCCATGCTACCTCAGTCCTGCCCATATTCTAGCATATTACAAGAACGTATAATTTGAGAAATGCTACAGCTGAAAAAACTGGGTTCCCATCCCATCCCATCCCATCCCATGGTCTCTTTAGAGAACTTTACCAATAGGACACTGAATTTCTTCAACTGTCTATTTTTAACATGAAGGCTTAATTGGGGGTAACAATTTAGATAGTTTTGCTTAGAATGTATTTCTTCCTCCTAATTGAGCCCATTTGCAGTATTACAACTATTGCTAGGAAGCATGTCAGTTTGAGGTAATTTAGGGCCCAATTCTGTACTTTTTATGCAGGCAGAATTCCAATTGATTTCCATAATTTTTTCTGCATACAGAGAATGTCCACTGAACCAAACTATACCTGTATGCTCAAGGCCAACAAACAGATGACAAATGAGTCTGTTTGCCTGAGATCAAGTTAGATGGCACCAAGACCTCAAATGGCTAAAGAAACCAAGTTAAGTCACTAGAGCACATGACTGAGAATAGGGGTTTAACTTCTAGGAAAGCAAAACAGGATCCAGGTGGAGAAGAATTAAGATAAGACTGAAGAAATATCTGCAATGAGCCACAACTCTCTCCCTTGATTGAAACTCTACAGAGAGGTACCAGGTAGTCCACCTTAACTGCTCCTGCAAATGGAGCAAGAGCACCTATTCATTACTGAGCAGCTAGCCCCTGCCAAAGCACCATCATTATCTACTGAACATTTTCTAGCATTTAGTTTTAAAAATACCAAGTGATGCTGTTTCCACCAGGTCCCTGGGAAAACTATTCCACTGCTTAATAATTCAGAAAGTTTTTCTTGACACCAAGTTTTTCTACTCAAGCCTATTTGATCCTCAGTCATCAAATGCAAAGCTAAATTTGGAGCTAAATTTAAATTAAGAATCAGTTTAGTTGAAAAAGTTCTTTAAAAGCCTTTCTGATGTCACTAATGGTGAGATTCTAAACTACATAAATAACTCAAGTGAGCTAAAATGATTTTAAATGCCACGGTTTGGCTTTTTAGTATTTCATTTTACTTTTATATAACATTTCAATGATAGCTTTTATGAAGATCCCAAAAGCCTCAAAGCAGGGTGCTAAGAAAGGCTTTATAAATTAAAGATAAAGAACAAATTCATCAATCATTTTCTAATGTATTTTAGTGACACAGGTAAGTATGATCCTGTGTTGAATACGGGACAAGGTGTGAGCTGGCCCCAGAGTAAATGATTAATTTCTTTAGTCCATATTCTATAACAGCATTTCCCAAAGTGTGGCATGTAAGATACATACATTGAGATGGTAAGCCTTTTAACATCAAATAGCGGAGCTAAAGGAGAATGCATATTATTTTCTTGAAGGCGAAGAGGAGGGGCCTCAGCTTTTAAGAGGTAAGGAAATGCTGTCCTGGAAGATGTTAATGAACACTAAAATCAAGGACTTCAGCCTAGTGCAACTGAGCCTATGCATGGGTCCCACATCAGCTCTCGTTCAGATCAGCTTGAAGCATGGGAATCAGCAGGAATAGGGACCCAAGCACAAACTCCAGAGAGCCAGTACCAGCTCCGCTGGATCTGAGGCTTGCAAATCCACTCCCCAACTGCGTGGACGAGCAGAGAGGATGGCACCTAAATCCAGAGTCACTCAGAACAGGCTTGCTTAATACAACATACGGCCACACCCTCACTCAAGGCAATTGCAACAACCACGAAGAAGTGAGCACAGCACCTTTGCATGGGAGCTCCCAAGGCGGTAGGGCAGCATGAGCATTAGGGCAGCCCCTGAACACGACAAGAGACCCGGGCGCGGGCTGGCCGCGCCGAGGGTGGCACCTACCTGGGCGCGGGCTCGATGAGGGTCGTGGTGTCCAGGTAGTGGATCTTGTAGAACTCCAGCAGCGCAGGCAGGTGCTCGAACTCCTGGTCGCCGATCTTGAAGCGGCGACTGGGCAGGGAGTTGATGATGTAGTGGGAGACCCGCGAGTTCTCGGACACCGACAGCACGTAGTCCCCCGGGCAAGTGGACGAGTCCCGCACCAGGAACATGCCGTGCCGCTGCCCCTGCAGCCGCGTCTGCGCCTCAGCCCGCGACAACGGGCCCACGTACCAGCTGGAGCGGTCCGACGAGTCGAAGCGAGCGGCCGAGGACATGGCAACAGACGGGGGAGCCCGAAGGCCCGGCCGCAGACACCCGAAGAGAGAAAGGCCTGGCCGGGAAAGCCAAGCGAGGGGGACTGGGCGGAGGAACCAAGGGCGCTGCCGGGAAAGAAAGCCCTAGGAACTGGGAGGCGGAGGCCCACGGAGTGGCCGGGTGGAAGGGGAGCGGCGGTCGGGCCCGTTTCTCCCTCAGCGGCGGCCCCGGGGCGTAGGGGGCATCCTTCCCGCCTCGCTCTCCGGCCGGCAGCGGGGCCCGGGGGCGCGCAGCACGGTGGCGGACGCAGCCGGGCCCAGGGCGCTGGCGAGGGGTGGCTGCTGTGCCAGCTCCGTAGTAAGGAAACGAGAGGAGAGACGCTCGGCTCGCGCTTTATCCTATCGGCTCCTCTCCCCAGAGCCAGAGCCAAAATGGCGGCCTGCGCCGGGCGAGGGAGGATTCCGGAGAACCCGCCCCGCGCAGGCGCTCTGGACGCTTCGGCTCGCGGCCCCCTGGGCAGGGTGCAGCCTGCCGCAGCCGCTCCCCCCCGTAGGAGGCATGACGGGCAGGGAGGCAGAGCGCGCGAGCCCCGTCGGAGAGGCGCTGTGACTCGGCGCGGAGCAGCCGCCCAATCACTCTCCCCGCGCGCTCAGTGCCGCGCGCCTGGCCTGTCGTGACAAAAGGGGGAGTTAACGTCTCTCCGTCAGCCGCGCGAGTCGTTCCGACTCCGAACCTCCCCCCCCCCCCCACTCGCAGCTCGGGGTCGGACGCCCGAGCCACCGCCCCTGCTCTTCGGCGTAGTCTCATCCAATCGCACAGCGCTGCCGCCCCGCCCCCCAGCTTCTTACAGAGACCCTTGGTGCGCGCCCGCCCGCCTTGTGCTCTACGAGCTGCCGGGGGGCGCCGCGTTCGGCCCGCAAGGAAAGGCACAGAGGGGCCGCTACGGCAGGGCACCGCTCATCCTCTCCGAGCCCTGCTCGTCTGTCCCTCCTCACTCCCCATCACCAGCCTGCCTTCCTGCCCGGTATTTCCCCATCAGCTCCCTCCTCTGCCCCACACAGCGGGCACATCCTTCATGGGCGGCTCCGGCCGCCACCTGCCCCCCTCTCCTGCTGCCCCACCCGCCCTTCCCCTCAGGCTCCGGTCGATTGGTCTCACCCTTGACCATCGGTTTCCTGAGGAGATCCTGGCTTCAGGCCTGTTAAGAACAGCTGGGAGCCCGGACTACCCTCACTGAGGGCAGCCCCCGTCCTCTGTAAATAGTGGGACGTGGCAGCCAGCCCGGCCGAGGTTAACAGGGGCAGAGATCTTCGAGCCCGAAGGGGCTGCTGTGATACTTCAGTCTGATCTGCCTAACACAGCAGAGAACCTCAAGCAGAGCGTGGCCCCTTGTCCTACCTTCGCCTGTTCCCCTTCTCAGCTGAAGGTTTCCACAAAACAAAAATGTCTCTGTTTCTCCCTCCCCCCTATGTGTCAGGCCTACCCCCACATCAACACTAGCTTCAGTATTTTAAACAATACATTGTGGATTTCTTTAATTGGCCTTCAGTTTTTTAAGTCATCACGTTTTCAACATCTTTTCTACAGCCAGGAGGGTCAGAGAAACTTTATTTAAAGGAAGGCTGAGATGGTAATATAGGCACATGATGCCATGAAGTGGGACTTAAAAAAAAAAACAAACACCAAATATTGCAAGACACAAAAAAAGTCACTTGAGCAGGCAGCATTTGCCTTGTTCCTCCGAGACGCACCCTTTGACAACAGCTCTTCTCAGCAGCCTAGAAAAGCCAGACTGCCATTCCTACCAGCCACGAACTGCCAACATCAACATGCTAACAAAACAGCCTGACAACATTCTCCCTGAGGTTTGAATAGCAGTACCAAGAGATTATTAACCAATGTGTTCCCTCCACTTCCATCACAGTCTCTAATATGTTTCCTTATGCACAAGAAAGCTTAAGGCACCTGGCAACATGTAACATCAGAACTTTTTACCAGCTGCTTCTTTAGCTCAGCTGAGGAACATTCATTTGGAACACAGCATATCATCGTCTCACCTTGACCTCTCCTGTGAAATCCAAGAATTGGCCTTGAGGCCTCCTTATTTGCAATTGTATGCAGTGCCCTCTACTGGTAGATGTAGGGAAAGAAAACATGCCTCCACAAGCAGCACAAGGAATCATTAACCCCTTTCAGGTCACAAAAAAAGACAGTATCACTTTAAAAATGCATATAATTAGGATAGCACTCGTCTCTGCTCGTAATGCTTCTCCATTAAACAGAGTTTTTCAAAACGTATTATCTTACTTTAGGTCTGAACTATAAGAGTAGAATTTTATAAGGAGCTACTCTAGCACCCCCATTAAAATACAGCACAGCAAGCAATACAACGAACACGATTTAATTTAGTCCTCTCATTTATTCAAAGCAGCTTCCTATACACAGAATGAAGAGCCATCAATCTTAATATTGAAGTGTGCCTGTATTTTAAGAGTGTGTGGGTGTTAGGTTCATTATCTCCTGAAAGGGCCTTTTCTGAAGTGGGGGGGTCATTTGTACTGTTTTCCTGGGTCTTCCTCCACAGCATTCTTGCTTCATGTGCTTAGCTGTATAGAGCACCTATTTCAGGCTGCAGACAGGGCCACTGAACTGGCTTAGGTCCAGGAGATCAAGGACTCTCAATTTAAAATTAACATAACTGAAAAAACTGCTCTGATTCAGAAAGTTGATCAATGTATTGAAAGAACAGCATGGGGGCCCTTAATCTTTTTTAGAAATCCTGTTTACCAATGTGGCATCTTCTAGACCTATTTTACAAGGTAATCCGTTTCCTTACAAAGGTTCCCCATTTGAAGTTAACTGGCAGAAGCCAGTGGAAATTCTTTATAGTACCAATTCTATGTTCAACCTCTAAAGCCTCTGCGATGACTTACTTGACTAAGATCACATCATTCCAATAGTCACTTTGATTCCGCCCCCTCCCCTTCTGCCATTTTAATTATGATATTTTAACACCTGATATCTAATGAACAACTGACAGAATTGGTTACCCTATCCCTATTTGAAAGCAGGGATTCCATGTTTTGGATGTCATAAAGCATTGGTTTCTATGGCAGCTGCTAAATTACTAATTTAATATCAAGCAAGACGTTAAATCAGAAGTAAATAATTTTACAAACTGCCAATTAGTAAAAGGAATGCTTTATTATGCAATGTTTGTTTCTTGCTTTGGTAGTCTAACATTGCTTTCCTGGCACTAGTCTAGCAAGTCCTGGACCTTGGACCAATGTAATTTCCAATCCTTTTACTTACCCTTGTTGTTGAGGTTCTCCTTCTTCCTCTTTTGCCATTGCAAAACAATCTCTCCTCTTGTTCACTTTTAAGCATATAAGTGAAGATAAAACAACATAACTGGGCCAAATTAGTTGCTGGTATAACTTCACTGACCTTAATGAAGCAATGTAATTTGGCTCATATTCTGGTGGGGGGGAGGGGAAACAATAACCAAAAGAAAAATAAAAAGTTCCCATAAAGATTTATTATTTCATTTGTGAACCAAGGTATCTGTGAAAGTTCATCTGATTAAAGAGATTACCATAACCAGTACAAAGATAGTTTTTCTAGAAGTCTTCCATCTTGTTGACAAAAACCTGCAATATTAGTAGTTCAGAAGGGGGCATCAGATCAAAGTTTCTAAGCTTGGTATGAGGATGGCTGCATAACCAGATGGGAGGAGGATTCTGACTTTCTTGCTGCTGTCATTGCTACAGCACTCACTCTCACTGCACAACCTACAGAGCAGACTGACAACTGACATGAGACAGACACTAGGTTTTATCTTCCTGGCCATTAGACTTTATGCTGATGGGGTCATTACAGAGAAACCAGGAATGTATTTCATGCTGTAAATTTGAAGCAAAGAAGGTAGCCAAGCTAGGTCTTTTGTGTTTCTTCTGTCCATGCTGTGGGTTGAGAAGAGTCCCCTTCAAAGGACAAAATCCTCTCGCGTTTTAATTGAAAAAATGAAAGTTCTTTGGTTGCTTTCACACTGCTGCTTTGTGGCAAATGGAGAGAATGCAGAAGTCCTTTTGTACAGAACGTTTACGTTTCCAAATATTTAAATATTGATTCAATGTATGTCATACCAAAGACATTAAAAGGTTTCTAAACAATTTTCCCAAACCTTAATTTCCTTCTCTCCTGGAAAAAAAAAATCCTTAGGTCCTTAATCTTCACTTGAATTGTCAAATTCTTCCCAGTCTGACACACTCATAACCTCAGAGGCAAAGTCTGGGTGATGCTGTAGTCGGTCTGGGTGCCATTCTGGAGTCCACCTCTCTGTGTCCATTAGCATGGCCCTAGGCAGAGTGAGGACACAGGCAGCCATCCCAGAAATATCATCCTCCAACTGGGGACCTTCCTTCCAGCAGTCTTTCTCAGCATCATAAATATGGACATAGTCCATCCGGATCCCTCGATTGTGGGATCTGCCCCCCAAGACATAGATTTTATTGGCTAGGACAGCAATACCCGGCTCTCCATGCCCTGCAGGTAGAGGGCATACATTTATCCACTGATCAGTACTTGGGCTATAGCAGGCAACCTGTAAGAACATAAAGAAATAAAAGACAAGGCAACATATTCCTTTAAAAAAAAAATCTGTATGTAATGGGTGCCTGCCATAGTTGTACATTATTAATAGCTGTACAATATTATGATACAAGGGGGCATTATGTGTAAATCCCAAAGATAAATCCCAACATTGCTAACTTTTTCACTGCTGATTCATTTTAGTAGAAATATCTAACAAATGTGTTTCTCACAATTCCATGCCACCACAGATGCTAAAACCCAATTGCTCCCAGTCAAGTGCTAACACCTCCACCTTCCTCAACATACTGTCTCTGAAACAGTTAAGCATTCCTAGTATCAAAGCACTTGACATATCAAAAATGAAAGTGCAGGGATAATGTAAAAAATAAACTGAATTAAAACCAAGATTACTGGATAACAACTGACTTAATTTCTTATGTAATTAATTTAAAACAACAACATCATTTTTTAGTTTTAATGAAGCTGCGACAGTGTTTCTAGTCTGCCACACCAGAGTGCTACAGAATTTAGATTTGTCTTGCTGGAAAGTACCTGGGGCACTTTGTTTCTATTGTCAGCACACTGCCCAGCTGGATCTCCACCACCCATCACTGACTTTTTCTAAATTATAAGAAGTCAAAGGACTAGGAGTTTTAATGTTGTAAGAGAGAATGCATGATGCAGGGGTGGCAGCAGCAAGTAAAGCACTTCAATGTTTGTCAATTAGATGGAGGAGAGGCAGACAATTGGGTGGCTGGTAGTTGTGCGTTTATGCTCAACAGGAAAAAGGAATTATGGCACAATGTGAGTGTCACATGCCTGGACAGGAAAGAAACAGCCATGACATCTTCTCACCTGGTGAACATCTCTCCTATAGCCAGAGTCATTGTTGCTACCTCCAATCACATACAGCTTTCCCAGGAATGCAGCCATCCCATGCCAGGCACGTCTGACTGGACCATCAGCTAAGCTGTCCCACCGGTTAGCCTTTGGATCATAACAGTGTAATTCTTTCAAATAATCCTCTCCTCTCCTCCCACACGTAATATACATCTTCCCATCCAGTGCTGCTCCAGCATGTGCATACACCTGCACCATCACAAGAAAAGGCAAGAGGATGATGACAGGTTTTATTTTGTGTATTTCCTCCAGCTTCAAGCACAGTAAGTATGGAATATAAATCTCCTGAGGATATATGATATCAGAGGTGGTGTCTTCCTCTGATTACTTAGATGCCAATATTTGGAAGGATTCTGTATAAGCAATTATTCCATAGGACTAAGGATCAGTCCTTGAACTGAAATTAACTAGAATTTCTCTGACTCCGCCACAATTGCCGACCCTTCATGTTTCTGATTGCTCCTGAATTAGCAGCTCTTCCCTTGCCTTTTTTGAAGCCCGGTCTGGAAATTAAGTCTTACAGAAGTTTTAGCAATGTTCTCAGGAAGGCATAATAACCTAGTGGGTAGAACTTGAGTAAGTCAGAAGACCTGGGTTCTGTTCCCAGCACGGACTTGTTATTTGTGACCTCAGACTAGTCACTTAATCTCTCTGTGTCTCTATTTCCCATCTGTAAAATGGGAATAATACTTACATGTTTGTAAAGTGATTTGAGGTTTTCAGATAAGAAGCATTATGAAGTGATTTTACTTTGGATTGTTAACCTGCCACATAACTTTTTATGTTACAGTAAAATTCAGAATAATTTCTTGAAGAGGTGAATTAGGATTTTACTTCTTTCCTAACCAAAATTGTCATCAAGAACTTTTGCATGCAGTTTTTATTTATTTCCTCCTTGTTTTGGGACAGTCTCTTAGAAACCTAAAAATAGCACTTCATGGCTGGTTAAGTAGACACATAGTATTTATCCTTCTGAGTTAAGTGGCTGTTCAGTGACATATCTCAAATGAGTGCAGTGGTCTCAGTCTAGGTCAGTGAGTCTACATCTAGTCCACATCACAAACTTTCACAACCGACACCCTTGTTTGATGGTTACATCACATAAACCTCCACCATTGTCACCCTTGCGTGCAGTCTCAGAACAGTGGCCAAGGACTGAATGGGCCATAGAGACTGACTTACCCTATCACCCTAGAGGTGGTCCCTTCAGATCAGGACTGAGACGGAGAAGCTTGCACTACCGCTGCCCATGCTGTATCTATTCTGGGAATAAATAGAGGTCTTCATTCTCCAAGGGTATGAATCAGGCTCCTTTCACCAGCATGAAATTCAATTTTTAAATTTTTTTTAAACAATAAAATTAATGTTTACAGGGGAAACTAGTAAGAGAAAAGGAAGACAAGCATCTAATTTCAATGGGAGGTCATACATATGTTGTCCTTGCTGCTCATACACTTATGGATTTTTTCCTCTCTGCCCATATCAGTTTAGGGTTTGACCCTGAGACAAATAGAGCATCTGCAATTCTGATTAAAACTGATGGGAATTGCAGGTGCTCAGTACCACTCAGGATCAGACCCTACGTTATTTAGGAACTACTTTTCTTTGGAAAGCATATTCCAATTTGGCAATTCAATATTATTAGAAAAGTAGCGTCACTGGAACACCAAAGAATAATCCCCTCACATGATGAGTGAAATGAGAAAAAATGGAAGTGTAAAACCTCTTAATACAAACTTCCAACTTTTATGAAGCTGCCATTTCAGAACATACCTCTCAACCATTCTCACAAAGAGGTATGCTATTTTAATATTACACCCAAATTAACCTCTGTCATGCACACAGGAAGTTTACCTTCACCATGTACAAGTGCAGAATTAATTTCTCAACATGATTTAATTTTTAAAATCTAGCATTTAATATCAGTTAGAGAGAATATACACATGGCAAAGATGCAGACCCCCTGGTATTTTAAGCATCTTTCTTACTATTTTTTATCCTACACACAGAGAGAGACCTCTGTCAGCCACCTGAATTTAGCAGATTAAGAGGTATGCTTGAGAAAAGTAGCAAAAAGCATCTAGGAAAGATGATGT
Source organism: Emydura macquarii macquarii (assembly GCF_026122565.2). Classification (NCBI taxonomy): domain Eukaryota; kingdom Metazoa; phylum Chordata; order Testudines; family Chelidae; genus Emydura; species Emydura macquarii. Next base: position 763,774 of record NW_027131391.1, read on the forward strand.
CAAATATTAAGGGCGCTTATTAGCTTTTGCTGGCATGTGTATTCCTTACCTCCTTCCTCAGAGGTGCCACATATTCCCAGGTGTTGGTTTTTGGATCATACCTTTCCACCTCCCTTAGGTCTTCATGGTAGTCCCGCCCTGCGACAGCATATATATATTCATCCACAACACAGACACAGAGGTCAGCATGCTCTTGCTGCAGAGCCTGGATCTGGAACCATTTGTTGTGTCGTGGGTCATACCTTGCAAAGGAATATGACCAAACTGGGTTACCATTGCAAATCCACCACAGAGCACTAAGACACGGACACTGTGTCACTGTTGGAACATGGGTCAGCACCAAATTGATCTGGACCAGTGCACTGTCTTTGGCCCAAATTCAACTTTCCTGTAAGTAGGTGCAATTCCCTAGAGCAGTGTTTCTCAATTATATTTCGCCGCGGAACCCTTGCGCGGCCATGCCATACCCTCCTCCGACAAGTCCAGGAAATTTTCCCCTTTTTGGTGGCGCGCTCTCTAAGCAGTTTTCGGCGGCATGCTCTCTAAGCAGTTTTCGGCGGCGCGCTATTTCTCTTAATTTCAGCGGCGCGGTTCCGCTTTTTCGCTGAACCCTTCAACTCAGCCCATGGAACCCTGTTCCGCGGAACACTATTTGAGAAACACTGCACTAGAGTGAAATTTGGCCACTCGTGTCAAAATATAATTATCAGCTAAGTTTTTTATTCTATTTTGAAGGAGAATCCATTAGCAAATCTAATCGTGCTGTACACAGTTACTATTTCCAGTATGCTTTGCGCTATTGCCAGTCTACAGCCCATCAACCTTGTTAGTTTACAAACATTCCACAATGTAAAAATTGGCTAAAAATAGCACTCCAGAGACCAGGAAGGGCATGAACATTTGGAGCTTCTTTGATTTGTTCAGATATTTCCTGGTAAGAAGATATTCAACCTTCTCAACTTTAGCTTTCACCCCCAAATATCAATTTCAGATAAAATATGAAAATCTTAATTATAGGAGCAGCCTGAAAGCAATGGCAGGAACTTAAATTCATTTTGCATGTGACAAACATAAAAACAACTGAGCTAAAACCTATAAAAATTACTAATTTGCAGACGTTAGCCAAAGAACTTGTAATACAGCTGTTTACTGCGTAATGGGTATTAAAATCTAGAAAGAAAGCCTGATCTCAGTGGAACTTAAAAGAAACAAAACAAAAACTGTTACCATGTTCAATTGGAATTTTGTAACCTAAAATTTAAGACTTTTTTTTTTTTACCATGATTATTTAGTTGTGCTCCAATCTTGGGAAGTAGCAGGATGCTCATTATTTTGAATTGGTGTCTATAATGCCGTTAATTAACCAATGTTACAATTTTGTTTAAGATGTTTAATAGTTGTGCTCCTTAAATCACTTCCCTTTGGTACCAGATTCACGTATCCTACATCTCTAATTTTTTTACCATCCTAATTCACTGCTGTGAATCATCAATCTGACATTTCCCCTCTGTCTAAGAAGCAACTTTCCCTTCAGAAACAGTTAAAAAGCTTCCATTCCTGCCCCATTCAGGCGACCAAATACAAGACTTACATATAGTAGCACATCTGACTTCAAAATACAATAGAAATATTAACCTAAATAATCCTCAACAACAACCCTACAGGGTGGTAAATATTATTGCCATTTTACAGATGAGACAGAAACACACAGAGAGGTTAAGAAAAGCAACCAAGGTAAGAAAGAGAGTTAGTGTCAGAACCAAGATCAGCACACACAGAAGTCCCTGGCTCCCCATTCTGTGCTCAGCACTCAAGAATATTTTACACCGTTCAACAGAGCTGTTGTGTAACATTGCTCTATTTGCTTCCCCACTCCTGGTTGATTACCAAATGATGTATGCACAAACAGAAAGCTTTCTCCTCCTCCACAATCAGGCTGGTCCTCCTTAGTCCTTGCAATTTCTTCAGATGAGGTCCCAGTACCATTCCCAACTTCCCTGGCCAGCTATCACGTGTACTGCAAAAGTGACTGCCCGACTCAGGGAATGGTAATAAAAAAAATGGTGGCAAAAGTAGTCTCCTCTTACCTCCAACACCTGGACTCTGCTCGAAAACCTCTGACATTGTTATCTCCCCCAATCAAGTATACAAAATTGTTGAAAACAGCGATCCCTTGGTTGGACATTCTGGGGGCTAATGCAGCAGTAAAGTGCCTCCACTCTCCCAACAGGGGGTTCAGGTACTTGGCTTGGTCACTGAGGACTGTGGATGGAGCAGAATGCATCCCTCCAAAGCCCACTACACAGTGGAACTCTGACCTGAGCTGTGTCTGTGAGTTTTGAAGCATAGGCTGGAGACATTCGTTCTTGTGGTACATTAGTGCATCAGCTACAGTCTCTCTTAACGGACATGGGCTTAATTTGTCATGGAGTCTTTGCAGGATCTGGAGCTCCATCAGAGGGAAGCGGACTGTTTCCAATAGTTTAGGAGGCTCCATCAGCGAGACCTGATCTGTCTCCACCTGTTCTGGGGTGTAATGGTACAGAAGCGCCCCTTCATAAACCTCATTCTCACAGTTGACCTCCAAGTGGTTGCTACTGAGGATGGAGTAGACCTTCTCCAGGGGTAGCTGGCGGTATATCTCAGTCTTTGAGAAAGCTACGAAGTTCTTGAGAATGTAGGAGTCCAGCTGCTTGCTCAATTTATTCAAGTCAAAGAGGTCAGCCAATTTATACACATCCAGGATGTTCTCCTCATCCACCCAGGCCATGAGAAAATCACAACAGAAATGAATGACTTCTGGAATCTGCAAGAGACAAAGCAGATGGTTTATTTCAGTTAAAAATGTGTGTCTTACACTACAGAGACCAGATTTATCGGAGTATGGAAGACCCAAGCTGAGGAAGTTGTAAAAAATTAAAGGGAACACCTGTCACCATGAAGACTGACAATGGTCTCTAGCTGTTATCAGTACTGGCTGGAAATAAAAACTGATAGCCACAGTCAACAGAACTCAGTCTTTCACCAGAGACGACAAGAATATGATCCACTGTGGTTTGTAGATGAACAGAGTATAATTCTTCTGTTTCCAAACAGATTAATCAGTGTGCAAAAGGCAGACACACAAAGGCACATCAGAATAGTAAATTGGGCTGGATCATTCAAATGCAGAGGAAACTTTTGCAAGGAAAGTTAATATTTTTTTTTGTAGTTTACTGACTACAGCATGACATTGCTTCTGGACATCAGGAGCATCCTGACAGCAGAAAAATTCTCTCTGCTATACTTGACAAACTTCTATTGACTCCACAAGGCTTGACAGAGTAAATCTCTAGTGAATATGTAATGTAATACCACAGCATGTACAGTGTGGATAATAAAAGCAAAAACTCTCTCAATGGCAAAACAAGAGCCTCTGTAGCAACCGGGTTCCTAGTTCCACCCACAGTGTGTCTGTGGAATCAGCCTTTATGCTGTAGATGAGATCCTGAGAAGCTGCAGCATCACAACATGGGAAGAAGGAAGGCAGGTTATTTAATGTAGATCATAATGTAGGCACTCTAACAGAATCTCCCTTGAGGTGTCACTAAGCAGGAAAGGGGTTACTGAGCACATCAGGAGACGACAACTACTATACAAGTCAGCGCTCTGGATAAAATGATGAAAAATTATAAATAAAAACATGAAACTACTTATATGAACGACACATCCATCCATCCAAACCTAGCATATACTCATCTGCAGCTACTTACAAAGACCTGGTCTACACTACAAACTTATGTTGGTATAACTACATCATTCAGGAGTGTGGAACATCCCTGAGCGACATAGTTATACTGACCTAACCCCCAGTTTAGACAATGCTATGTCAATAGGAGGGCTTCTCCCATCAATATAGCTACTGCCTCTTGGGGAGGTGGAGTATCTACGGCGATGGGAGAAGCTCCTGTCGACGTAGGCAGCATCTTCACTAAGTGCTATAGTGGCACAGCTTCACCAGTGTAGCTGTACCGCTGTAAGTATAGACAAGCCCTTAATGCACAGTTTAGAACATGCAGAAAAAAGTTCAAGTCAAATCCACATATGTAGACTGAAGAGCCCCTGCCCCTTGACTTCTCCTCTGTTGTGTTTGTTCACCTCCTCAACCTCTCCCATTTATTCCCCAGGGTGTCCCCATTCCTTATATGTCCCATTCTTCCCTTTGTCTTCTTGCTCCATCTCCCAATCCCTCACCTGAAGTTGACAGGCAGCAGCTAGCGTTTCTTGCACATCGTTCAGGCTGAGTTCCAGCTCAGAAGTGTATATGAAGTTCAGGATTTTACACATAGCATTGTAGGATACTCCATGAATACGAACCTCTTCCTGCTCCATCTCTCTTAGCCCTCCAGCAAACATTCCTCTGTAGAAAGAAAAAGGCACACACTATACTGGAGATGTACCAAAGCTATGTACAGTTCAACCCAGTTTAGCCATATTGCTCTGGGGACATCCAAAACATGCAGTAAGACTGACAGCTGGACAGATAGCTTTGCAAAGTCTGCATGCCAGTTTCCAAATCCAGTAGTCCTGGAAATACGCTGGGTTATACAGTTTTGGAACTGGAAACCCAGACCACAGCCTTTTCAGAATGCAGTGAAAAGACACAAGCCAGCTGGCTCCAAAAATCCAAAAGGCATAGTCAAGCTTTGGTTAACCAGCGCTTATCTGTACCCATATTCTCCCTGTGCATCCTTGCATTAATTTAACTTATAAACTGCTTCCCTGTTAAGCACTTGAAGCCCTATAAAAACATAAAAACCACCTTCATTAACAAACAAACAAACAAATGGCAATCAAGAAGGCATGCAGACTCCTGCATCCAACAATGGGATCATTGTCTTTAAAGATTTTAAGGCTCATATTATAAACCTTTGTTTTTAAAGAAGTTCAAAATAGCCATTGAAGTGTGCTAGATGAGTGACAGTGCTCTATTGCTACAAAGGATCCATTGATTCATATTGAGAAAGATGCTAGTTACAGATGCACAGTGACACTGGACTCACCTGAAATAGTCACATGATGCAGCTAGAAGTATCCGATGAGCTTCAATAGGTTTCCCTTCCACTACCAGGACTACATCAAAAAGGATGCCACCATCTCGGAGAGCTACCAGACCACTGAGTAAGGACTGGGAGTGCTCTGCACTGCGGTAAGTGTTGCTGGTGCACTGCTGAAGGGAGGGCTCCAAGGGAGTCTTGCCTGGCTGAGTCAGCTCCTGATCCTCCGCCATCACAAGCAGAAATGCTCAGGACCTCACAGCCACCAGTTACAGCAAGATGAATTCTGTGAGACAACAGAAATAGCAAATGTTTGTGTTTGTGATTCATTAACAGCATTTTGACTCTTATCACAGTCAGCAAAACACACAAACCCTTAAATACAATGGAGAGATCTTAAAACACGGTTCTACCCCAATGGGATTATTTTGGAGTTACACAAAGAGAAGAGTTTTGTGCAAAATGTCAATTTATCCAATTCCCAGCTTCAGAGTGTTCTTAGATACCTTTGCTGTAATAGAAGCTGCAACTTGGAGTTTACATCTTTAGTTTACTAGAGTGCTTGTTTTGTTGTATTTTTTCTTGTCTTTGCCTTTTTACATTACTTTAGCTGAGCATGTTTCCATAAACGGCCCTTCTTGACCCAGGGCTAAAGTCTCTACTCTCATGGCTAACCGAGGAAAAGAAAGAACTAAGGCAACTGGAGACTGCATTGGCCTTTTATAACCTTGACTATGAACATTCAGCACTGTGAGGGGATGCTTTTGCTGTCCAAATGGATATAGCCCTGCACAGATCAAAAAATTTGGATCCACATCTGATCCGCACCTGCAATAATTAACTTGTATCTAACCCGGGATCCACACTCCACCTTTTATATGTATCCACATCAGCCCCATCTCACTTTTATAGCCATGTGAATTTGGATCTGCAACCAATCCGCAAAGATGGTAAACAATATAACCACCTTTATGGATTGCAAAGCAGATATCTGCAGATTTGCACGGCTCTACAAATGGGCACTGCTTTTCTAGAAAGTTACCAAAGTGAGAATATAAAGACACAACTTTCAGGAAGAATTGAACTTCTGAACAATTCCCAGCCTTTAGAATCAGTGGAACATCTGAAAGGGAGAAATCTCCATTTGTCTAAACTACATTTACTCACACAGCTCTAGATTTTACTGTATAGTATTCACTACAAAATTATGCTGAGAAAACATTAAAGTTGCAAATTGCACAGCTAGGCAATCAAGAGTCAGGAAATGCCAAAGTTAAAACTGAACACAACTTCAACTGTCTTGTGTTTGTTTAATACATACAACAGACATTAATTGTACAGTCACAGCCTACTCAAGTGCAAAATACAAATTCTCCATACCCATAAGTAGTACCTTGCAATACATATAATTTTCACATACCCTCATTATGCTCATCATCATAAGTAGTATCCAGTAGAGATTTTTCTTAATACAAGTTCTGTTTTCTCTAGACAATGATGGGGAAAATCTTGGCTCCACTGAAGTTAATGGTAAAACTCCCACTGACTTTACAGGTGTTTACATTACTGTGTAACTTTAAATGTGACTTTTCTCTTTTTGAGCACATACATTCTCTGAATAGCAATTTATTATTGTAATAGTTCACAAAATGTTTCTCAGAGAAACACCATTATGGAGTTATCTTAAGAGTATGAATTTCCTAACAGTGGCTGTTTTACTGAGACGTTTGCCCAATATTTCTCTCATGTGTCCTTTCCCCAAGTTCGTAACATTACTATATGATATTTTGCACTGTGTTCTTGAGCACTACCTTGAAGGCCAGACACTGGGCATTACTGCATAATAGTGTAACAATAAATACAGAAAAAATGTTAAAGAAGCAAAAGTGTCTTTAAACAATGTTTCCAAAGCTTTTTCATAAAGGCCACAGTGAATCTTTAAGAGTTCAACTGTTTCTGCTATTTATTCCTCCTTCCATGTCCTGCTTGCCTTTTGTTTGTAACATCATAATTTTCACAGCATCTACTTAGGATGTCACACAGAGAAGATTCTGACAGACAGCAGCAGCTGCTGAACTCTATTAAATAAAAAAGTGCCTGTTTTTGTACCAATATCTCTCATAAAAGAAAAAAAAAATGGCACATTGAAACATTTAATTTAGAAACAGCTCTAAAGATTCTGTGAGGCTCTGCAGGTTTTTAAACAACAGCTAATCTAATGTAACAGCTTTCAAATTCTAGTCCACTGAATGACATTTTGTTGGTCTGCAGGTAGCTATCTGGTAATGTTGCTTGCTCTCTCCTGTGTTTCCAACTGTTTAATCAGATTAAGAGATAAAAATGCATAAATGTTTCTCAATATTCCTTTTCCATTAAGTAATTGCTGTATTTGCCACAAAGATGTCATGCAATTGTGAATGGGAGAGAGGTGTCCAGGATACATTTAAATTGTGGTCCACCCACAAAAAGTTTGAGAATTCGCAATCTAATGGTTTTACTGCCATATGTGCATTAACTGGCATCACTGCCATCTGTTGTAGAACATTTCCTTCCTTCCCAAAGTAATTCCAAGTCCCCAAAGATCTATTACAGGCTCTGTACGATCTTTTATGGTTTAGAAGAGGAAATGGAGCTTTCCTAAAGTCTTTCCTGTAACAAAGTGCCTATTCCTTCCAATAACAGAGCAGTTCCAATTTCCTAATGTCACTGTACCTGTCAACCCAGATTCCTAATTCTCAGGTTACACAAAACTGAAAGATAGTTTCCCAAAAAAACATTTGAGTTCCAAGCTAATCAATTCATGTCAGTTCCTAGGTCAGGTGATAAAGTCAACTTCCAGTTTTACTCCCAAATTATCCCTTCTAGTTGCTAAAATTATTGCTTACAAGGGACTGAAAACAACCACCCCAACAGTCATCCCAATCCCAAGGTACATGGTCCAGATAAGGATAACATAGTTAGCAACATGTGAGGCTAGGACTCAGTGATGAAACACCAGTGGCATTTGGGACCACAGGCTGTTAGTTTTGAAGTTAGAAACTCACAATAAGAAGAGTGTGTGGTCAGCAGTCTGATTAAAGAATCTTCTCTGCATTCAGGACAATGGAGTGCAGGCTCTGCTCTCCCAATAGAGCAAACTACAGGTGGAACTGAGCTTTGACTTTTCAGTGACATCCCCTGCTATATATTGTGGCTTTGCTTTTCATGGCAGCTGAAGGACAATGCTGATTGCTCATTCACCTTTAGCCACTGTGCCTGCATCCCGTTTGTGGTTGTAACCATACTTCTACAGCTGTGGGAACAGTACTGCAGAAAACTTTGTTTCCAGGGGTTAATTCAAAGCGTTTTCAGACCCACAAAGGTCAATAATAGAAAGGGCTTTAAGTGGTCACCCATTGGATCCTCATTCCCCCAGGCAAGACTAGACGGAGATAGTACAGGCTCTGGGCATTCCTCAGTCCCGATCCCCTCGACCCTAGGAAATGAAGCAGTTGTGTCACATGCCAGGGGAATGGGACTGACAAGGCAGAATCCCAGCACAGCAGCCGGCCAGTTATTCATGTCTCTCTTTCTGCCCACAAAACCCCGCAGCGCGGCACCCTGAGGCAGTCCTTTTCCGGCCAAGGGACCGAGCCCGCTACCCAGCAAAGGGTGCGGACGGCAGCGGGGTGGGTGCGGAAGTATCAGCAGGTGTGGGCCTCCAACAGCGGTGTTCTCCGTGCGCACTGGACCCGGCTGCGCCGGCTTGTCCGCCAGTTTCTCCGCAAACAGCGCCGGCCCCGCAAAAGGAGCAGGAAGCCTTAGTGGACAGCGGCGGGAGTCCGGCGCGCTGGGGCAAGGGGCCCCGGCCCTCGGCGGGGGGTGGCTCCCCGTCGGTGGGGGCAGGGCGGCAGAGTGGCCGGGGGCACGAGCTGTCAGGGGTCCCCCCCCCCCACACACACACACACACACCCTGGCGGGGGCCCTGGAGCCGGCCCCCGGCGGCAGCGCCGGGAAATCCCCGGAGGGCGGGGGGCGCCCCACCCGGACGAAGCTCTGCAGCAACCTACCGGCAGCGGCAGCTCGCGCCTGCCCCAGCGCTGTCTGCCGGGCTCATCTTCGCCGAGCCATAGACGGAGACTCGGGGCTCGCCGAGTGTCACAAGCGACAAAAGCAGCGCCGCCAATCACAGCCAGCCGGAGCCGAGCCCACTCCGCGGGACGGGTCACGTGGTCGGAAGTGAGCGGTGCCGCCCGTCATGTGACCAGAAGTGCCGGCGCGTGCCGCGTGACCAGAAGCGATTTCTCTCACCTCCGGCCTCTCGTGACAGGAAGTGGCACCTCGCGATGACAGTGACTGGAAGGGGCGGGGCCTGCGGTAGTGGGTGCCAGCCGGGCCAGCCCGCCACTGCCAGGCTGTTGGGTGGGGCGGGGACATGGACCAAACTCATGCACTCACCCCCCCCCAGTCATCCCCACCCCCGCTCTGCTTCCTGCTGCGGCCTATACCCGTGTGCCAGCCTGGCATGGCAGTCGTTACCGACCGTTTAACTGACACGGCGAACTTTTTACTGCGTCACTAAAAACACCCCGAACACCACAATCACGTCACAGGCGTGTGTGCTCGCGGGCCGTGTGCTGGGCACCGCAGTGTGGAATTAGGCAGTTGTTTTAGCGGCGGCTGATTGGTCAGCCGGGTTCTTTGGGCAGGTGCAGCACTAGAAGACAGGACGTGGGTGAAGTCGTGCTCAGAGCAGTCTGGGGACACGAGACGTGACTCGGTGTCCACCTACAATGGGCTTTACTTCTACCCGGCTTCAGGGACATTTTCATCCATCTGCGGGTTTACGGACAGTGTTAAAATTGTACGTTTTCTGTATTGACTCTGTAAATCTACGGGCGGTTGGCGACCCTGGCCTGTTGCCAGGTGGGGGGAAGGCTTGAGGGGGGTCGGGTGTAGTGAGACGGGCTCTGTCTGCAGCAGGGCTGGGTGGGGCCAGCAGCAGGTGATTGTGCTGGGCGCTCACTAAGTCAGCCTCAGCCACTGCCATGCCTGTCATCACTGACTGTGCCATGTGTGGACGAGGCCAGTGTCACACCTGAGCCCAGCCTGGTGACTGTTAGATAGGCTAGCCAGTAGCCCCTTGTCTCTACCAAGGGGCGCGGCCCTCCTCGGCCCAGACAGACCATGGCACCCTGAGAGGTTTACCCTTCCACACCTGTCCCTCCCAGGACTGGCTCCCAGAGTCCCACCACCCACTCCTGCCCCCCACAGAGTAGGACCAGAGCGCCTTTCCCACATGACCGAACAGAGCGGTAGGATGACCCTCACCAATTTCCTCTCTGGCTGGCTGAGTATATAGACCTGCTTGCCCATAGATCTCTCTGGATATCTCTCATGCCTTTCGGATAGGCCTCTAGGTTGGGGTCTGATACATTTTTCAAGCCCTGGTTAATGCTGTGATCGGTTTCATCCAAAAATTACCTTAATCCTAAAAGTGCTGCCAATGCTGATAGATGAATGGCCAGCAAAAGAGACGTTTGGATGACATCTAAATCACATATGATGCAGTAGAAAGGCACCTACATGCACCATAACCCACTTCTTTTCCCCTTGAAGAGATTTACTATCAGTATTGTAAAGGGAGGCAGAGGGTGAAGTGAGTCAGATAAAACTTCCTACTGCTGTACAAAACGATCAGTCCCTTGGCTCTGACAAACAGTAAGTTGCCAGATATGTCATATACTTTCTCTTCCTGCTCTATTTTTCAGTGTATTTTAATTGTAAATATATTAATATGCTGTTTTCCTCCATCCACAGCTTTCATAGCTTCTCCCTGTATTCTGTGCGTGACATGCCCACCACATTTTCACAGATGCATGCTATGCATGGCTGCTTGTTTCAGAAAAATCAACCACTGTGCATTGATGCTGACTCTAAATCCATTAGAGTGGTACATATCTAAGGGCTTCTCTACATGAGAGACACACTAACTTTAGTTCATGCACATTGATTAAAATGATGTGGGTACACACAATGCAATTCTCAAAGCACACTAACTTGCCAGTTAATACGTATTATGTAATTTACTTTGAAGGAATGGAATTAATTGCTTGTTGATTTACTGTGCACTGTTTGTGTGAACATATTGCTCAATCACACTAGTTTGGCAGTCCTCCAACTTGTACCTCACTCTGCTTTGCATGACACCAGGATCTATCAACTCTGTTTAGTCTTAATTATTGTATTCATCTCCTGTCTGGTTTCTCATTTCTACTCTGCTCAAAATGCTATTACTTACGTCCTTTTAATACCTTCGTTATCTTCCTTCCTCTTACAGCTTCATATTCAAGTTCTTTGTCTTCCTCACCTGCATAATCTACATAAGGCCCTGCATAATGTTGCCTCACATAAATCTCTGCTCCCATTTCCTCTCACATACATCCTTTACCAATCTTTCACTTTACCCCTCCCTTCTCCCACTTTTGGGGTTGTGCCTTGATCTACTGAGTCTCTAGCAAAGGAGAAATTGACTGACACACTTTCTATGAAGTGGAAACAGTGAAAATGACAACACAGACAGTGGTGCCCAATGCACAAAGAAAATACACAGAATAAAATGTTTTCTTCTAATGTTTTTCAGTTATAAGAATCTTAGACCACAGGCATGAAAACACATGATGCTCAGTGTGACTAATTCACACGAGTAAAGATAAGCATGTGTGTTTACAGTATTGTCTGTGATTTTCAAAGAAGCTTCTGTGAAAACCTCAGCTGTTACCTATAACCACAGTAGATACAAACGTTCAGATAGAAATGTGGTTTACAAGTTGATAATAACCCTTATTTCTTTAAACTGTTTTTTAATTCTGCAAAAGCCTGTGAAGCCAACAGAGAAGTGTCAGGGTGGTACAATGTCCTGAACTGGTTCAATCCGACTCCTGGGAAAGCAAATATTGAAACCATTAACTTTATGTATTAGAATCCCCCATCCTGCCAGCTTCTCCATGTGTGATGACTCTAAAGACAACTGGGCTCTACACAGGTGCAGGTGTCCATTCCAGATCGAGTTGTGAGATCAGGGCCCAAAACTAACCTATATATTTTGCTCCTTAGTGCATCTAGCTTCATCAATTATGTCACTCACTAAATGCATGTCATCAGTCTTATGTGCCACTACCTGGCACCTCATGGGCAGCCTCATTAGAATGGCCAAGTCTGAACGCACCAGGCGGACCAAGATCCCAAACACAGAACTACCCTTCCCACAATGCACTAAGGGGTTCAGGTGAAAGCAGCCAGACTACCTTTCCCAGGATGCACTGGGACCCCATAAAGGCGACCTCCCCTCCCTCCCCTTCCCCCACAAAGCTAGTAGGTAGGTTTCCCCGCCAGCTATGTGGGGACACAGCCCAGCTAGGTTAAGGTTTTAGTTCCCAGTTAGACATAGACAGTGGTGGAGCGGAACTGGGCTGGACTCAGCTGGAAGAGGGGCCTCAGTATGTGAGTATGGGGGCCCTGCAGGGACGAAGCCAGGGCAAATAAGGCTTCCTCACTCCCTGGGACAGGAGGGCTGGCTGGGCCTCTGGGATATCCCTTCTCCTGCTCAGTGAGCCCCACTGGGCTCTATCTTCCCTCAGGCAGCAACCGCCCCTCTGTGCCTCCTCCAGGTGGGGGGAGCAGTTCCTGTCTCTTTTCCCCTCTGGGGCAGCTGGCCTCTCGTCCCCTCCTCTGTGCCTGCGGGAGTGTGGGGGGAATCAGTTGGCTTTTCCCTGTGGTGGGGGCAGCCATCCCAGGGCTCCCTGCCGTCCCTCCCTCCTCCAGGACTGGGTTGTTTGGAAGCAGCCAACCCTACCTTCTCCTCCACAGGGAGGGAACCAGTCCATCCCCCATCTTCAAAAAACCTTTGCAGTATAGTCCTCTGGGATATTGCACAGCATCCTACACAGTAATGGTGAAAGATGAACTTTTGGGTCAAAACACTGCAATAAAATACCTATTCTCACCAAAAAATACCACAGGCTTTCTACCCTGTGGAATACAGGCCTGGGCTTTATCAGGTCTCCTCTAAAAGACACACATGAAGTAAATTGCATGAAACTTTTGATCAAGAGCTCAGCCCTTCAACTCAGTGGCGGTGAGGAAATGACACCGTGTTATGCTGAGGGGATGGCAATGTGAAGAAGGGAAATGGTGAGTCATGGAGTATATTGTTTAAAACTTCAGACAGAAAGAGGTACCTTGAATCAGTATGAATAGTTAGGATGAGATAAGCAGAAAATTAATTGTTTATTAGTATGTGAATGTATGCACAGAATTGATAGAGTGTGGCTGTACTGGCAGTTGTTTATCCCTTCAGCTTTGCACTTGCTATTTCTCTTCTGGCCCTGTACAGTTAGTCACCTTTTTATTAGATACATGCCCTGTCCTTGTCAGTTCCTGAGCGGATCACGGTCTACAAATGAGCTATTATGAAAAGCCCTTCAACCCGGTGGTGAGGAAGTGACACCGCGTTATGCTGAGGGGATGGCAATGTGAAGAAGGGAAATGGTGAGTCATGGAGTATATTGTTTCATCATTTTCTGCTACGCTACATCTTGGCTCTTACTTTAGGAGAAATGTCTCTCTCTTATGGCCAGACTTATTATCCATTTCTGAGACATTTGTAAGTAATCCTTGCAGGGTGGATTGATTTAAATCAATTGTGATTTAAATCACCAAGAGAAACCCACTGATTTAAATCAAGTTTCCCACTGATACTTCTTCACATATTTCTTAAACAATGGTGCAAATCTGATCACTAAAACATGTTAATTGACAGCTCAGTACAGTATTTTACAACATCTAGGAGGGTATACTTTGTGTAATTTTTTAGATAACTTGATTTTTATTAATTTAGGAAATAGTACATAATGCTCATTACCTGTTTCAAGCTGCTGATGCAGCAGCAGTACATTAGGAATGGTAAGAACTAAATCACACACAAACACAATAGCACTTCTATTTTATTAAACTAAACCTTAAATGTTACATAAATGTTTCACATTTGCAATTGCAGCAGTCTCCTGAGTTGCCAGATGACGGCTGTCCTTAAACTCTTTTTTCTTTTCTTTTCTTTTTTTTAATTTTCAAATGTTAGTAACTCTAACAGACAAGTCATCACAATACTAAATGTACGCTGTCCTTAAAACTTCTACATTGAGCTCTCATCTTCCCTACTCCCACTGTCATTTTTATTCATAGACTGAAACAAATACAAGTTTTCCTGCTTTTTCAACTCCCAGTCAATTTCTTAGCTTTGAGTGAATAATACCAAACAATGAAAATATTCTCTCTGTGCCTGCAGAGGCAGCTACTGCTATGAAAAGTTGGTTTAGCAACTGAAGGAACTCTGTTTCACGGTGTCTGGCTAATGATTTCCACCAATTCAGGGGAGTGAGTTTGTTCAAATATCATCAGTAAACATGTACTGTTTAAACGGTTCTGTTCCAGCCCTGAAATTTATTATGACTGTCATAACTGAGGAGTGATTTTGAGATTCCCATGCCATGGCAGCAGCATCTTCTTCAGAAGTTAGGCATCTACCTTTATATCGGGTTGAGAATGTTCGCAAGAAACTGAGGTGGAGTTAGTGCTTGATCCATTTGTCTTTTTATTGCCTGCAGTTTAACTTTTCTGATGAGGTATTTATTTCTTCAATGTCTATTGAAGTGCCTTCCAAATTTCAACAGCATCAGTAATGTAGCAACAGTTTCTCTGAAGTTTGTTTAAGGCTATGAATATAGGTTTCTGTATACTGAGCATATTCTCTACATTTCTCTTTAATCCAATGTTAGATACTTTGGATGGGATATTTCCATCTATTTTTATCACGGGTTTCTTCACAAAGTTTTATGAGAATAGGCCACTTCTTAATAAATTGTTCAAAACAATCAACCACAGAATTCCATCGAACATCTTGAGGGAAAATTAGTTTGGATCTTCCTGCTCTGTTCAGTGAAGCTGAAGCAAAATAGTTGTTACAGAACTATTTTGTGACTTCCACAACACTTTCTTTTATTCCTGGAGAAGACATACTTATGTCTTTGGCTAAAAGGTGCATTAAGTTGGCACTGCAACCATATGTTATTAAGGAGCATTCTTCTGTTTCTTCTTCTAAATATCTTTTCATCTTTGCCATGTTTGCAGCATTGTCTGTGACAAAACTGCACATGTGATAGTTGAATTTTTGTTCACCGTTTATTACAGCTTTCACTGCCATTTGTTTTAAATATTCTGTTGTATGGGCATTTCCCAATGTATCTATTGTCTCTGAAAGATAATGCAACCCCAGCTTCTGTTGTCACACTGGCATGTATTACTGGATCATTGTGTACATTGCTCCACCCACCAAGGCTTAAACTGGCAAATTTCCCCCCATTATTTCTTGCACACTGTTCAAGTTCCTTCTCATACACTGTATCTAGCAACCTTCCACCAATGTCTGCTCTGCCAGATGGAGTGTAGCCTGGCTGTAAGGACTCAGCCATGTCAATGAAGTGTTTATTGTTAACAATGCGAAAAGGAGAATTTATGGCAAAAATGATCCGAGCAATGTTTTCATCTATGGTGACTTGTTGGTATTTGCTGGTCCTTACTACAAACCCATCCATGGTGGTGGTTTTACTGGATGATTGAAATCTTTTGCTTGCTACTGATACTTCGTTGTCTGAAATACGTTTAGTTGCAGCACTGCTGCTTAAAAGTACCAAAGGATGACTCTGAAGTTGTTGCAGATAGACAGTCACAGTCAAAGTCTCTTATGCTTAAATGGGATCCTGAAACAAAATTTTAAAATGATTTTGAATAGTCGTTCTTCCCAGTTCTCACTCTATTATTCAGTTAATCATTTACAATTTTTTCAGCAAGGATGATCCGATTCCAAATTACCAAAAAAGCAAGACTGACTGCACTTAGAGTGCACTTAATTTTGGAGTAAGCCCCATAGAACTCACTGGCACTTCTGTTTTTTGAGAAAACAAGTATAGGATGGGGTTCCCTTGGGAAAGCTGAGTTATGCTGAAGTAAAATAGGGACTAGACTTATGGCATCACCATTATGTTCTGTGGCCATGATGTTACAAAATAAGGGGCATGTATTATGTAATCTAAAATAAGAAAGTGACACCCACTGGCAACTGGTAACTCTAGATTTCTCTTACTGCAGCTTTCTGCACCATATACTTGGGTGATAGATTCTAAACCTAGTTACCTATTTAAACAAGCCATAAGGATTAGCTAAACTAAACTTTTTTTTCTAGCAACATCCAACATAGCAAATAGCTTAGTAATGTACTTGTTAAATCACACTTATATTAAAAGGCATAGAGAGAAAGTCTTGAAGAATGATATATTGCAATGTGAATTATTTAAGTTACTAACAGTTGATCCACATTGTTCTTTAGACATATCCACATCTTCATCCACTTAATTTTCTCCCAGTAAGTAGTTTTCATTATGATGTTTCATTCTTGCAACTAGGCCCTGCATCTCCTTCTTGCACTGCTTACACTTGACACATTTTCCTTTTTTACCCAGGGAAGGAATTTCTTCAAAATATTCCCAAATAGGGTTTCTCTTATGCCCAGAAACCATGACAGTTTTTCTGTGGCAAAAGTGTGGGGGATTATAGGAAGCTGTGTGTGTGCTGAATAATGTCTCCCCTTTTTCTTTCCAGTCCACTCCACTGTTCCTTTCTACTCTGCCTCCCTCCTTTGTCTCTCTGTGTTTAAGACAGTGTCTTAACTAACTTCTCTACCTTGCTGGGCCCAGCTCCACCACCACATAAGCACAGAACAACAACAATCCAATGTCTTTCTTTGCACGTGTGACTTTAGTCTGCTGAGAAACAGAAACTGAAAGCCCAGAACTTTCAAGAAGCAAGAGCTGGTAGTTAGGCTAGACAGACTAGAGCCATTAATTCATTTTTATGAGACATGTAAGTATAGGTTTAACATCTTTGTGATGAGATTTAATTGTAACTGTTATTCTTTAAATGAGATAAATTTAGTATTTTATTGATTATTTAAAAAAAATCTGATTTAAATTTAAAAAAATCTTGAGTTTTTTGATTCTTTAAAAAAAAATAAAATTGAATTTTATCCACCATGAACCCTTGTATATATTTGTTATCGTGATAGGCATTTTCACTGAAAAGAGTTGGAGATTAAAGCACTGCTTCCTGGGCTGCTTGAATCTACCTGTTTCATGCGACATTCCCATGAGTGTTTCCACAGGTTTGTGAACATTCAGTCTCCCTTACAGCATCTAGCTAGAACTGAAGAGCCAGTAGACAACTCTTAGAATCTCCCCTCTTTCTTCTCACTATCAGTTTTCTACCTTTTGGTCAATCAACACTCTAAATGACCACAGTTACTGCCACCTGTAGCCAGGAAAGGGAAATGACCCTTCTTTGTCTACAGGCAGGTAGTCCACATGGTGGCAGTTGCTTTATCATTGGTAATCAGATAGTAAGCAGCATTTGTCCTGATGGTACCTATGAAAAGCCTGACCTCTATCAAACCAAAGAGAGAGACCCACTGCTGGTTGTGAGCTTCTGTCCCCACAGTGAGCTGCCACAAGGCCAACCTTGAAACTTTTTAATGTACGTGAAGGTGATGAGGTTCTTCTTGCCTTCTTCTAGACCCTTGTCTCTCTCCAGTGCCACCACAACCAGAATGTTCTGTAGACAAAGTGGTTGAGCTACACTTATTTGTTTTATTTTGTTTTATCAATGAACAGAAAAACATTAGATTACACCAGAATGAAACTTCTCCACAGCACTGTTCTGCTGACATTGATGGGTTAGGATAGAATTTCCCAGTGGGTGGGATGTGCCCTTCTCTGAGTTGGGAAACAAAGGTTTAACCAGGTATTGTACAGAGACCTTTCAATTCTTCATCAGTTTCAAACAAACTCTCTAGCTATTACAACTGCAAAGAAAAACTTCAGGATGTTAAATGAGTATAACTGATAGAGATCTGCCTGAGTCTGCATGGTTTATTAGGAGTAACTGTCTAAATTGCCATGTATGTACATTCATCTGTACAACAGAATGCAGCAACATGTGTACCTGGTCTAGAAAATACGAGAACATACACAAGAAAGTGGAGGCCTTGGCCAAAGATAAGAACCTCTTTTTCTTCTAAAGAAGAATTTGTTAGGCCAGTGTTGTTGATGGCATGCGTAAAGAGGGATGGAGGTCGCTGCTGGAACACTCCTCTTGCAGCAAAGAAGGGCAGTTTCAATCCTTACTAATGCACTCTTTGGTATGGACTAGTGAGTCCCTTGTGCTCTTCCATTATGGGCATCTCTTGGTGTACTCTTTTGATTCCCCTCTCTGATACTGCTGGTTGGTGTTGATCATTGTTAAACCTATGTAACAAATGCCCATGTCAGGAATTGGACTCTCCAGGGGGAAGTGGCTGGATTTGCCCCCCACCACCTTCCTTGTAGTCTCAGTGGTGTATGAATTTCATGCATGTCCTGCAATATAGATGTGTGGATAAGGCTTGGAACCTCGTGGTTGCCTGTCAGCAGCCTGTTACAGCCACTTTGATATACAGCCTCAAGGAGAAGAGGGAGGAGGGCACATATTGCTAAGGTTCTGTGCTGACATATAGAAGTTGGTTTGCCTCTGAAAGATCCATAATGATCCCTCTTTCAGAAACTGAAGCATGAGGGGTTGGGATGAATGGACTTTGACTACTGGAGCAGCAGAGACTCCCTGGAGAACAGGCTTCAGGAACCTCTGGGGTGGCCCCCTCAAGGTATATCCGGTGTCTCTGCAGCTACTCAACAGAGCAAATATTCAGCATGTTTTATCAGTTCAAGCTTTCAGTGCAGATTCCCTTTCTGAGTTGAAAGGATGTTGAAGAAAATACAATATACTTCCTAGATCTCTTGATTGCTCTTGGCAGGGATCTTGCTTCTTGTCAATAGGATCTGAATCAGGTGGGGAAAGGGAGGATTTGCCTTTAAATATTTCTTTCTCATAGTAAAACGTCCAAGATATACTTAACATTTGTTTCCCTTGTTTGGGTCTGGACTCCTCCAACTGAGGATACAGTTCCCATCAGAGCCCATCAGAAGAGCTTCAAAGGCAAACAATGGAACAGTGCGGGCTGGAGAATGTTGACACCGTGATATAAGTAAGAAACTCTTAGGTAAAGTTATATATTACTAGAATTAAGTTTTTGGATGCTAGAAAGCATGTTTTTGCTTTGATTGTAACTTTCATATCTCACAGTTGCTTGAAATAACAATCTATGTTTTGTTAATAAACCTATTCTTAGTTTTACTACAAACCATGTCTCCATGCTGTGTATTGGGGTGGAGTGTATAATCACAGCTCAGCTGCAAGCTGTTATGTGTACTGGCTCTTGGGAGGGTGGGGTAGGGCACAGCAAACTGGTGTTACTTCTGTGAATGTCCAGTAAGAGGGTCTGGATACCGCACGGGAGACAGGTTTGGGGAGACTTGGGACTGGCAGGGTTATTGGGGTCACCCTGTTGAAGAAAATGAACGGGATTCTATGGGAGACACCTAACCCTCCCACCAACAATTAAAAAAGTAAGTGTCTAGGTCCCGCTTCGCATCTATCGTCGGAGTAGTCAGGTGGGTAAATACCAAAACTCAGACTAAAGCAAAACAAGGAACAATTTATTCAGGGGGCAAATAACAAACGAGGGGTCACTCGGGGATTTAACAAGGTGGAGCTTAACTCCAGATTCTTTCCCAACTTAAACCTAAACTACCCAGGCCCAAAGTTAATAAGAACTACTCAAGGTTTTTCTTCACCCTCCTGGGTGTTGTTCACGACTCCCAGGATGATGAGCCAGGAGCTCAGGATCTGCTGATGGACTCAGGAACCGCTGCCGGTAGGTATGTTGATCTTCTTGTGTGGGGGGGCTATCCGAGATGTTCTTCCTAGAGGCTTCTCTTCTTCTCCCCGCGACTCCTGCATGTGATGACACCTTGCTGCCTCTAGGGCGGACAGCACCGAGCTGACTGGATCGCTACAATTTATAGAGTCCTGTTGCCAGGAAGATCACACTCCTTTCCACCTTACCTTTCCCGCCTTTTTCCCAGAAAGGGCGGGAAACACTGGGGAAGAAGACCTCCAAGATGGAGTCCTAATTGTTCTTTTGCCATTTCAAAATGGCGGTCAGCGTAAACATTTCACTGAATTAACAGAATGCCCAAACTGAGGATTTTACCCAAGGAATAGGGAACATAACATTCTCAACCCAACACCCCTGTGAGAAATAATTAGACTGGTGAAAGCTCAGGGTGAAACCTTTGTGCTATGAACATGCTGATGTGCAAAGGCAATCTAACTAAATATCACATTCATGTCTCACTTCCTTACGATAGTAACAGGCAGTGCCATGATAAAATGAACAACAAATGTAGTTTTAAATACATAAATTTCAGGAAACTGGGAGTTCTGATGGGTAAATGCACTAACTTTTACTCAGTTCCTATCAGTGTGGATACTATAAAACAATTACACCCATTTATCTTTTTTCCTTTAGAAGGAATTGGGGTGAGACAACAAGTCTTGCTTATTGGAGAGGGCTCCATACTGCAATATCTTACATGCTCATAATGTTTTTCTCCATCCCAACTTCAAAAGATACATCAGTCAGCTATGCAACAACTCCAGAATCTGACTGGCCATAGGACCAAATCTGATATTTTGACTAAAACTAGAAAGATATAAAATGAATGTGGTACACATTGAATACATTAAAAGCTGGCTAACTGTTAATTTTCAAAATATAACTAAATGGGGAATCATCATTGAATGGGTGTGTTTCTAGTTGTCCTGCAGGGATCTCTTCTTGGCCTTATGCGATTTCTCATTTTTTATCAATGACCTGAAAGAAAACATAAAATCATTACTGACAAAACTGGCTGATGACCTAAATCGAGGGAGTGGTAAATAATGAAAAGGCCAGATCACTGATTCAGAGCAATCGGGATTGATTACTAAACAGGGTACAAGCAAAAAATATGTACATATAGGAACAAAGAATGTAGGCCATATATACAGAGTGGGGGACTCTATCCTGTGAAGCAATGACTTTGAAAAAGAATTGGGGGGGAGAGGAGAAGGTTGGCATGGTGCTCCCAGTGAAATGTTCTGGCCAAAAGGGCTAATGCAGTCTTTGGTTGCATAAACAGGGGAATCTTGAGTAGGAGTAGAAAGGTTATGTTATCTCTGTATTTAGCACTGGTATGACCAGTGTTGGAATACTGTGCCCGATTCTGGTGCCAACAATTCAAAAACAATGATGATAGATTGGAGAGGGTTCAGAGAAAAGCTACAAGAATGATTAAATGATTAGAAAATGTGCCTTATAGTGATAGACTCAAGAAACTCAATCTGTGTAGTTTAACAAAGAGACGGTTAAGGGTTGACTCGATAAATCTATTAGTATCTACATGACACTGGATTTATGGCTTATTATAACAGTCTGTAACCCTCTAACCTCCTCTGACCTATGATTGCAGAAGTGTAACATGCCACTAAACCTTGAATGGTCCCTTACAATTTGGGCTAACTACTTATGCTAAATGGTCTCTTTCATCTTGCATTTTGTTGTGAAGCTAGGAGAACCTTTTCCAGACCTGAAGAAGACCTTGGTGTGGCTTGAAAGCTTGTCTTTCTCACCAACAGAAGTTGGTCAAATAAGATATTACCTCTCCTACCTAGTCTCTCTAATATCCTGGGACTGACATGGCTACAACTACATTGCATACTACATGAGGAACAAATGATGATGGGCTCTTCAATCCAGTAGAGAAAGGTATAAAACAATGCAGTGTCTGGAAGTTGAAGCTAGACAAATTCAGATGGGAAATAAGACATACATACATTTTTAACAGTGAGTGTAATTAACCATTGGAACAATTTACCAAGGGTTGTGGTGGATTCTCCATCACTGACAATTTTAAAATTAAGATTGGACATTTTTCTAAAAGCTCTGCTCTAGCAATTACTTTGGGGAAGTTCTAAGGCCTGTGTGATAAAAGGAGGTCAGACAAGTTAATCACAATCATCCCTTCTGGCCTTGAAATCTATGACTCTAATGCTGAGCATCTGCAAATCTTTTTAACTGCAGTCGATGGCAGATGCTTAGTACCTTTGAGGCAAATAGGCCTGCATGTAAAAATTTAACCCCAAAATTGTAAATTTTTGGTCAAGGTTTTTTCCTCCTAAATTAGTTTACCCAGACCTTGTGTCGAAAATGTTGTTCAAAGTTAAGCTGCTGAGTACTGAAATTTAAAGGGGAAGTTATAAACATCTGTTGATAGAACAGAAACTCCCTCTCTGGGCATGGCTGAGTGACTATATGATTGGTGTTTTCCTTTTGTTTCAGTTACAAAGCTAGTCAAAAGTTGGATCCTTTTTTAAAATTTATTTTTGAACTAGGACTACTTAGGATTGTTGAGTGCCTGTGGACTGACAAGAGCTCAAGTATTTTAGAGTACCTATAGATCTGCTGATTTACTGACTGGTTGTATTTTTGGATCTGTGGAGGTCTGAAATTGCATAAAGGTTATATAATCGGACTACATTTGAGTCCAGTGACCTTGGAAGAAAAGTGCCCCATTCTGATTTGCCAGTCTGATACCGTGCAACATCTAAGGTTTAGCATCTACAAACAAGTAACTGCTAGCTAGCCAGCAAGCCTGTCAATGTTAAACCTTGAAGTCAGTAAGACTACTGGGTTATCGCCAACTGCATATCAGCTTCCTGAAGTGAATAAAACAAGTCACAACAACTATCCTGCATAAGCATCAAATCTCTCTTGTTTTGTTTTGCTTTTCATTCTGGTAGAGGAATGCCTCTACCTCAGCATTCTTGCACTTTTTTCTTTTTTTTTAACTGCAGCACATGGCAGGGGAGCAGTAAGGTAGTATTCATTGAGGCCATCTGAAAACAGCATCTATAGTTCCTCAAATATCTAAAACAGGCCTAAGTTTAAATAACCTTGCTGTTTAAAAGATCACATTCGCACACACATCTCATGGGTGAGGAGTTGTATGTTTAATCCTGAGAAGTCATTTTATTTTCACCAAGTCAGTCACTTGAATAGGAAGTGTAATAAGATGACACAGCTTGAATTGTATTTGGAATGTTTAATTGTAATCCTGTGTTGGGGAGAGGAGGAATGGCTATTGCCTGATATAACCAGTTTGGAAATGAGGTGATTTTTTGGGGGGGGAGGGGTGGATGGGACTAGATGGCATTCTTCAAATACTTGAAAGGCTGCACTAAAACAGATAGAGAAAAATGTTTCTCCTGCCACCAAGGGTGGCACAAGAGGCAACGGGTTCAGATTACAGCATAGCAGATTTAGCTTAAATCTCAGGAAAAATTTCCCAACTATAAGAACAGTAGGACAATGGAACCAAGGGCTTAGCGAAGTCATGGAATCTCCTTCACTGGAGGTTTTAAAAAAAGAGGCTGGATAGCTATCTGTCTTGGACACAAATCCTGCATTTTAGCAGGCAGTTACTCAATGATCTTTGCGGTTCCTTCTAACCCTATGGTTTTATGATTCCTCATAAAAAGTCACACTTTTCAGGATCAGTCCATTAGTCTGAATGTAAGTAATTGCCACATAATTGAGTAATTAAAATAGTTTATTAAGAAAATAATGTCAGTAGAACATAAGAAACCCCTTACGGAATGAGGGAAATGACAGCTTGTGTCTAGGGGTTCATAGTTCTAAGAAACAGGCACTTGGGAACATAGGAGCACACAAGCCTTGCTCTGTCCTTCTATCCCTCAGGGAACCCATAGAGTCCATGCTGCTGCTGGACTAGAGCATCCAACCTACAGGCCTGAAGTGGGCCCACTCCAATGCTACATTCAGCAGAGTGGAGCAATGACCACTGTCTTGTAAAGATGTGCTAACCAGTTTCATCTCTGTGATTTTGACTGCCTCATCACTTGTATTAGTTTCTGTCTGTCTCATTGACTGAAACATCTCAAGCCCTAGATGCTACAGTGACTGGTCCTAGCCAGAGCTGCCTTACTCCTAAATGTGCTGCTGGTGCTGCTATGTGAATGACCAGCAAAGTGAGAGCAATTTGGTTGATATTTCCCATATCAAATATATCCCTAGCTAAAGGTTCCTAGTTGTGCCATGTCCCACTCTACTGCCTCAGAAGAGATCAATTGTATAGTGCAATGTTTCTCAAATAGTGTTCTGCGGAAGGTTCTGCGGGCTGAGTTGAAGGGTTCCGCGAAAAAGAGGAACCGCACCGCCGAAATCAACACAAATCGCGTGCTGCCGAACAGCAGATGGCGCCCGCCGAACAGATGTGAACGCACCGCCAAACAGCTGATTGCGCTGCCGAAAACTGCTTACAGAGCGCACCGCCAAAACCAGCCTACACCGCGCTGCCGAAAAGGGGAAGATTTCCTGGACTTGTCGGTGGAGGGCATCGCATGGCCGTGCAAGGGTGCTGCGGCGAAATATAACTGAGAAACACTGGCATAGTGTCTTATTTGAGTGAGAGAAATCCCACTACAAAGCTTTGTATGGTTTTCTGTTTGTAGGATGCAGGGGCTGTCTGTGCCACATTATTACAAATGCAACAGGCATGGCCGCTTGTCTCAGAACATTTGTCACTGTACTTTGGTATCAGAGTACAGTAGGTCTACTAAGACTGGGATGATTGTTCCACACACTTTAAACTGGTTCTAAATTTCATCCTGATTCTGTTTGAATCAACTGGAACTAGATTTTTTACAATGAAAAGGAGCAGCGCATGGAACCAGAAATATACCACTGAAAGATGCTCCCTAGGAATGTTTCTGAATTTTTAGGTCATCTTTTGTTCTTTCCTTATGCTTTCATTGTCACTTTTCAATTAAATGAATTATAGATGTAAAAGCCCTGTGAAGGAAATAATTTTAATTATCCTTCTCTTTGAATCTCTCTGAGGGGTACCTGGTTTGTCCCCCTCTAGCCTTAGTTTCTGTTACTGGCTTGTCTGGCCTTCATGTCTTTCACCTTTTCCTCCTGTAGCCTGTTTAAAAATGATACTGCCGAAGTAAACTTCTTATCCCATCACTCGGTGTTGCTTGAATTTTTCCATTAGCTACCTATCTCTTACTTCATTCTATTTAAATTCTTTCTTTATTTACACAAAGCCCTATATAATCTTGCCCCATGTAGTAGCCCTCTGCTCCATGTTGCCTCCCTCTGGTGCCTTTAGCAGATTTATTCATTACTTTATTCCTTTATCTCTTCCCATTCTTGATGATGTGTCTCTTCAGGGTGGCCCTACAGTTCCATTCAGCAAGGGGGCAAATGACCATATGCAGTGCTATCTAATGTACAAAGTAAACAAACACAAATATTTCCCCCTCTAACCTAGCAGTTAGAGGAAGTGTTGGCTGGGGTTCTGCAGGCACTTACAGATGCTAAGTGCATGGAGAGGGAGATGTTACTTGTAACCAAACCTGTGCTTAACTTTAAGCATGTGAGTAGTTTCGATGAATTTGGTGAATTATTTCCAGGACAGGAGCCTATAATCGGTACAAGGTACTCACCCAGAATAGTCTCCCTTTACTACGTTTTTAAATGAAGGCTTTAATTCGGAAGGCATGCAGGAGGCCAGTGGAGAAGTGGCAGGACAGGGTAATTCCTTGCACTGCTTCACTCTGACTCTGGGGAAAGAAAATATGGACCCGATGGGCCGGATTTAATGCTGGCCGTAACCAAGGCCCCATTCCTGCAGGCTGCTCTGTCTGGGCAAACCCTTACATCGGCGTGAAGCCCCGCAGCTGCAGGGCAGGAGCTGTGTGCAGCAGCTTGCGGGGCTAAAGCCCAGACGTCTCGTGTGCCCTTGAGGGAGCGAAGACCAAATAAAATCACTTCGCAACCTCTGCTCATCCCTCAGCTGGCCAGGGCCGCCCTGAGCTGTCTCGTCACTGCACGAGTCGGGGCCTCCGTAGCCCTGGGGCCGTGACGTGGGGCTCTCTGAGCAGCCAGGCTCACCCCGAGCCTCTTCTAGACACACAACTACATCTCCCACCATGCAACGGGGGCCCACGTGACTTCGGAAAGGCTGTCGGGCAGCGGGACAGGTTCCCAACAGGCGGAGGGGAAGGCGGAGGGGGCGAAGAGCGGTGGGCGAAAACGAGGCTAAAGGAGACTTCATTTTCCAGCGCAGTCGTAGCGCGCGCCTCCTGACTGTGCCGGAGGTTGATGTCACTTCCGGGTTAGCGAGCTTGTGGCGGATCGTCGGAGTCGTCACCGTCAGGCAGCGGCGGAGGAGGAAGCGCGGCGGCGGCGGCGGCTGGGTCTGGTGGCGGCAGCAGCGGAGATGGACGTGTCTGGACAGGAGAGCGACTGGCGCAGCGCGACCTTCCGGCAGAAGCTGGTCAGCCAGATGTGAGTACGGGGCCCCGTGAGGAGGACGCGGGAGCGGGGCAGCCTAGGCCGCAAACGCGCCCTGGCTGCCTGGGCTTGCCCGCTGCCCGGGCTGGCACTGGGGGACTGACTGGGCAGCCGTGACATCACCTCCCCCCCCCGCAGCCGGGGCGTGGGGGCCGCTTCCCGCATTGGCCTCTCCGGAGCTGGCAGGCCGCCCCGCTCTCCCTCTCTCCTGCCACGGCCCACCACCGCCCCCGCCGTGGTCGGCACTAGCCGCTTCCCCTGCGGGTGGCCGTAGCCTCCTTTCTGCCGGCTGGCAGCCCCCGCGGGCGGCGCGTCCCCCTCTCCTCGCCATCCCCGGCTGTGTCTCTCTGCGGCTGGCTGCCCTGCCCTGCCCCCAGCCCAGGCGAGCAGGCCGCTGCTCCTCTCCCCGCCCAGCGGCTTGCTGGGGGGCTAATTCCCCACAGCGAACGCACGCCGCGGGCTGGCCACGCTGCTTTCTCCCTCGAGCTGCTTTGCAGCCTGGGAGCGGCCGGCGCGGCGGCCTCTGTGGTTTGAGCAATATTTAAATAATAAATCGCTGCTGCCTGCGTGGGTCCTGCACTTCTCTGCGTTGTCGCTTGTGGGAAGCAAATAATGACAAACCATCGTAACGTTTCTATCAAGTTGTTTAACTGTTTCTTAGTGTAACCGCCTGGCCTCGTTCCTTAATCCTTGGCCTAACTTTTCCCTGTCCTGTTTTATTTGTTAGGGTCCTCGTGGCGTTTCATGTCTGAATTTAGGGTATAAACTATTCAGGGCAGGGAACGGCTTTGCTTGTGAAGTGCCTCGCATGCTTGTTGGGTGATCACTCAGAGTTTGTATGTTACACTTTTTAGTTTGTTCTGTAGTCACCTGATTTACAGGGAGACAGTCTGCAGGAGCAAGGAAACTTGGAGCTAATGCGGTTAACTTTTTCCCCTGTCTGTGCACTGCAATCTGTAGTGGTGTTTTATCAAAGGTATTTAAAAAATGGCTGATGACTATCTTCAAGAGAAATTTAAAATAACATTAAGTAAATGTATCAGTTTTAGCAAACAATTTTAATTAAAATAGAATATTTGTATAACAGGGAATGCCATTTAACTAAAACTTCTTAAAAACTCTGGAAATTGGAAAGTAGATGGTATTAAAATACCCTCTCAGTTCATAGTCTCTGTTTTTCTAAGATTTGCTTTATCATTTTAAACATTGATAATTTTCATCAGGTTCACCATCCTTTTGTGGTCTGCAAGTGACAATTCCTTCTCTGAACTACATAACACATCTCAGACATAAAAGTAGCCATACATATTACCTTAATTAAAAAAAATGCTGTTGCTGTGTATTTGTGTATCATTATTATAATGGTTTTATTGAAATTGGGTTCATGTGTCACATCTGAAGTTACAGTTTGGCAGTTTCATCTTGTTGCAATTAGACTAAAATGAGACTTGACACAAGCAGGGGTTATAATAGAGCAGTGGTTCTCAAACTTCATTGCACTGCGACCCCCTTCTGACACCAAAAATTACTACGCCACAGACACATGCACCCCCCTCCCCGGCCCCCGTCAGGGAAGGGGCACCTTAGCCTGAGCCCTGCTGCACTGGGCAGGGGTGGGGTTGGGGGTGGGCTGTAACTTGAGCCCTGCTGTCCAGGGCTGAAGCCAAAAGCCTGAGCACTGCTGCTGAGGGTTGAAGCTCTAAGGCTTTGGCTTCACCCCCAAATCCCAGCAATTCTAACGCCAGCCCTGGTGACCCCATTAAAATGGAGAACCGCTGTAATAGAGGTATATTCAGCGTGAAATAAAGCAGCGGGGTTGGGAGCTGTTGCCTAGGAGTGTTTCTGAGGTCTGGTCACACATTCGTTCCTCTTCCTATGCTTCCATTTTCACCTTCAGTGAGTCATAACTAACTGACATGTAAAGGAAATAATTAAAATAATTACCATGTAGGATTTCCTCTGGAAAATGTTTTGTAACCATAAAAATGTTTAACAAGATCTTGCAAAATAGTCCTGAAAATTCACTAGCCCATGCACAAATCCTCCTGTTCACCCTTACAAGATGATGAAAATTAATATTTTACTTACTATAACAAATATTCACACTACTAAGAATCTTTTAAAATAAGTTCAGCTTGTTTGAAAATATTCAGGTGACCCATCTTCAAGGACAGTCTCTTGGATGTGGAATAGCTGCATAGGTGGTAACTGAGGCAGCTTCTGTTGCTGCAATTTCAAATATGGCTTTCCTCTATTAGTCTGATTTTTGGATATTTGCTGGAGATAGCCATGAGATCCTCAATTACAAAATGATGGTGTGGGCACAGGCAAAACATCCATGCTAGTCTCTTTCAATTATAAATAGCCTTCGATACTGTTCACTGCTAGGTTTTGTTGATTTTTCGTAAAGCTTTTGGGAATGGATGTGAAGATGCTTCAGTAAATTTGTTCTTTTGAGAGCTCCAAAGGATAGTGGTACTTATTCTTCCCTGCAGGGGGATTGTCTTGTGCAGGGCTCCATCTGTCATTGTAGTATCTTAAATTCATTAGTGTTTGTAAAGAACTGTCCTTACAAGACTCATGTGAGGTGACTTCATATTATCCCCCATTTTAAAGTATCTGCTAATTTTTTATGCCAACTTTGAGAGCCAAGAGCCTGACTTTTTTCAAACTAGTTTATATATTCAGAGCCGAGCTCCCATTGATCTCAGTTGTGGTTGAAAGCACTCAGTACTTCTGCAGAGTAAACCCCTGGTGTCTCAAGATGGATACCTAGAAAATGAGGAACACACTGTGGCTACCTGTGAAAACCTTGCTCATCATCATTTAGGAATTTTCTGGAAGAGTCAGGGATAGACCCTGATTTTCCAGGGTAGTGTTCAGCTGTCTTAACCATGAGATCATCCTTTCTCTTCCTGTCTCATTTGCTACACATCTTCCACTTTCTCAGCAAATGAGGCAAGGGCCCTACAAAAAGCCAACTAATTCACTATACAATCTTGACTCAGTCCCTGAGTACTGTCCTTCCTGTGCACTGAATGTAGCAGGGATCCTATGGAAAAATAGTGGTTGTGAAAGAGGGAAATTTCTTTGACAAATATTGTTAAATGAAGTTAAATCTTACTGAATGAAGTTTAAGTATCTTAGGAGTTCATTGTATTAAAAATGCAAATATTTATGTATTCTTGTGGGATTGTATGTAATGTCTCCCTCCAGACATGACTAAGCTAACCTAGGGAAATGTTAGGAGCTTCACAAGCCTATTTGACACAAAGTACCAGACAAGAATGGGTTTCACAGTAAATCTCTAGGGAGAGGGTATGCAAATGTACCCTGTCTAGTTATGCAAGAACTCAGCCTTTTGTAGCTTTGTAGACCCCATTCCTTCTGCCACTCATCCCCAGGTCCTCCTTCCCAGAGTCTAATCCTTCTCACTCCCCAAACCCCTCCCACCCTTGAATCTCCCTTCCCTTTCGACAACCCCCAATCCTTCTCTCCCCCTTCCTGCACTTTTCCAACCCCCACACCTTCCGTACTGCTCTCCCACACACTCACATTTCCCTTCACTGCTCCAATCACCCATATGCTTTATCACTGTATGAAAAATAATTAGAATCTAAAAATGTTATGAGTAGGTCATGTTAGGGTGCAGTGTATGAGGAACACCCTGACTTGAAGCAAACTGAGATCCATTGTTCAGGAAACATGTTTGCATTATCTTAACTTTCATCTTTCCTAGAGTGAATCAAAGCTAATTGATTGATTGTTGCTGGTGCTGTGCTATGATAAGTTGAGGCATGGGGAAGTTGTGGGCTATTTGTCATTGTGTTCAGGTCCAGCCACTTTCACTTGCTGAAAAGACCCCCTCTTAAATACCCGAGGTGCAGAACAACCCTTAAATTTAGTAATGGAATAAATGAGAATTCCATACCATACTGTTGATAGGATCCTCTGAGAAATTGGAGCTGTTTAAAATTAGCCAGGTTTCAAAATTTTGAGTTATCCGTTTAAGGTGGCGGAGAGAGGAACCTGGCAAAAAACAGATGCTGGCCAGCGTGAGAGAAGTTGAAGAGAGACAAAAAGTCAGGCCTGGTCTACGTTGCAGAGTTACGTTAGAGTAACGGGAGTTGTATTGGTGGGATGAGCATTTTCAGGTGTACACCTCCACTCCTGTGTCAACAAAACTCTGTAGGGTAGACCAGGCCTAAACCACTACAAATGAAATCAGAGGTACGGGCAGGAGCAGCCTTCCTCAGGGACTCCTGAACAGAAAGGTTTCCTTGACAATTCACCTGCCCTTCACCTAAACCAAAGCTACCAATTGTCATGACGTCTTCTCTTCTTCAGCATATTCCTGTTAACAAAAGGGAATGAACATATTGCTCTTAACTGATGATGTGACCCATTTGGTAGTGTCTGGGCACTCGGCAGAAAGACCCATCTCCCTCTGTTCCCTCAAAGTAACCATAACTTTTACTTAAATTGTTTTTGAAAGCTGACTGGGATACTTCTGTGGTTATGAATCCAGAGGGGATGAGACTGCATCACTTGCATTTATTACAAAAAAAGATTAATCACACAACCCATCAATAATGTATGAATTTATAAAGCTTCAAGTATATGCTATATTTATATTTTAGTAGCACTCAGAGTGTACCCTAAGGATTGGCCTCTATTGACTGGCTGTTCTATAAACCTCATATGCAGATATGATCTCTGCTTCAAAGGGTCACAATCTAAGGAGGCAAATTATGTTGGAAAGGTGGAGAGAGGAGTACAATCCATGTCCCAAGTTAGTGTCTTTAAATTACACTAGGCTAAAAGTAGCAAAGAAACCCCGTGGCAACCCCCATAGCATGGAAGGTGTTTATTTTGGTCTTCTGACAGGAGAAGATGGTTTCCTGTGCACCTTGAATTGGAATCAGTTGCTGAATCTCATAAGATCTCTACCTAATGGGAGGTATTTCCTATCTCATTTTCTTCCTTTCTAGCAAGGAGGTAAATGATTTAGAGGAGACTTCTCCTATTGATGTACTGGCTACCTGGCTATCTGCTATTAATGTTCATGGCATTTATGTGCATATAAATCAATGATATTAATTTCCTTTATTTTTAATGTATGTATGAATTTGTGAGTGATCCAGTGTTGAAAACTTGCCATCCATCTGCTCCCAAGGTAGGGAAAGGGGTTTCTGCTGCTATCAGTTAACGTCCTTGGATTCTGTCTCTTGTTTTGCAGTGATGAGGCCATGAGGATGGCCAGTATAGCCCACAATAAATCCAGCAAAGAAATGGAGAGTCACGTTTTTCTGAAGGCCAAAACTCGGGTAAGGCGCTTTCATGTATTTCCAAGAGTGTCTGTCTTGGTGTGTGGGGAGTAGATAAACCAGGTTCCCAAATGAAACTATGTCTAGCAACATCTGGCCAGGGCATAAACTAAGTTAAATGTATACAGAAGCATTTAATGCTGAGAGAAACCAAAGTGCTTTGCACACTATACATAAAATAGTGAGACGTGAAATGTTTGGCAAAGACAGTATGGTGAATTTCTATTATCACGAAAGACGCAACAGGCTCTCTAATGACCATGCAGAACACAGGAATGTGCTTTATAAGATCTCATCTAAAAGACCCACGTGCAGTTAACTCACTTTATCTACAGTTTAGCGTGATTTTTGCTGATCAGGAGAGCCCATGGTAGCCAAAAAGAGGTTGTGCAGGGCCATGACTGAAGGGAATTGGTGAGGGCTGTGTGGCAGTTTGGTTATCATCTTATTGCGCAACTTCAGGCTCTAGGTCAGTGGTGCCCAAGCTTTTTCAGTAGTGTCTCTCCTCCCCCACACCCCCTCTTAGTAGGAATGGAATCTGTCTTTCCCTTCCCCCCATTACTGCACAGCCATGACTTCCTAGCAGCTGAGCTGGGGATGGGGGCAGAGAGGGATGAGGGCAGAGCTGGGTTGGGGGTGGAGCTGGGCCTGGATGCTGAACAGGTCTGAGGGTGGAGCTGGTCAGGGGGCAGGTGGGGCTGGATGCATAGTGCTCCCTCCCACCTCCACACGTGCCAACCCCTCCAACTGTTCTTGTGCACTCCCCAAGGGGAAGCACCCACAGTTGGGAAACCCCTGCTATAGATAGTGCCTATTGTATTAAACTAATTAAGACTAATGTAAGTCTTAAGAGAAATCTTTAGAGATCTTTATTATGCTAAGTGCAAATGCTACAAGATGTTAGTTATTCTTGCATTGCAGAAAACTTTACTTTTGAATGTTTTTTCTTTGTTTCAGTTGCTGGTCTTCGCACTTGCAAAAGGCTGCAGTATTTGATAAATCAGCCTTAGATAGTCTCTAAACTTCCTTCTTCCTTAAAGCCAGGTGATAAGGAATTGTAATGTATGGCTGTCTGAGTGGGCTCAGTTGCTGAGGATCTCCATCACACAAACACTACTACAATTGGCATCCTTGTTGACAGTGATCCTTCTATCCACTTTAAAGTTTATTAGCAAAGCGATGGGAGGAAAACTACTTGCACTTCTATTATCTATGTTATACCTGTTCTGTTGATAAATTGGGGGCATTAGTCTTTAGGGCTCTCAATTTATCACCTTTTAAAAGTACTGCATCTGCTTAAAAATAATTTTTAAAAAATGCGAAGTGACATCACTCAAGCCTGGCTTTAAATAATAGCTACATAATTCAGACATAAAGAGCTAGAAGATAGTAAGAAATAAGGGCTTGTCTATGGTTGGAATGCTACAGCATTGCATCTGCATCACTGTAGTACTTCAGTGTAAGCATTCACTACAGCGACAGGAGGTATTCTCCCATCAGCATATTTAATCCACCACCATCAGAAGTGGTAGGTAGGTCGATGGAAGAATTCTACACTGGAGGTTAAGTTGGCTAATTACCTCACTCAGGAGTGTGGATTTTTCACATCCCAAGTGATGTAGCTGGTTTGACTGAACTTTTGAGTGTAGATCTGGCCTAAAAGGCTTTGGGCTGGCCTACGCTGAAAACTTATATTGGCATAGCTATGTCTCTTAGATGTGAAAAACCTGCCCCCCCTCCCTCTCCCCCGCCCCTCCGAGAGAGAGCTGTGCCAGCCTAACCACCTGGTGAAGACAGCCCTAGGTTCTTCCATCCACCTAGGTACCGCTTCTTGGAGACGTGAATTAATTACAGCAATGAGAAAACCCCTCCCGTTGCTGTAGTGAGTGCTTACATGTAAAATGCTACAGATGCAGTTGTGTAGCATTTCAAATGTAGACATAGCTGTTACTAGTGTATAAACATATGTACAGTACTACTAGTATGTGACTGCATTGGCAATTGTCTGCCTCTTCTACGCAGCTTTTGTTGTTTCTCCTCCTGCCCTGCACAATTAAACACAATGATCTTTTTATTAGAAACATGCCCTGCCCATTTCAGTTCCTGAGCAGATCATGGTCTGCAAATGAGCTGCTATAAAAAGCTTACCAGCCCTGTAGGAAGAGGGGACCCCTCTGTTGCACTGAGGGAATGGCAATGTGAGGAAGGGAAACAGTGAGTCATGGAGTGCATTGCTTCCCCATTCAGTGCTAAGCTGCTTCTTGTTTTCAACTTTAGGAGGAATATCTTTCTCTTGTGGCCAGACTTATTCTCCACTTTCGAGATATTCGTAAGTAATTCTCATGTTTATTTGTTATAGTGATAGGAGTGATCGCAAAGATTAAAGCATAGCTTTTTGGGTGGCTTGAATCTGCCAGTTCTGCCTGGCATTCTCCGTGACTTGCTCTAGTTGTTTCTGTTGTGGAATATATTCCCAGCTCCTGAATGTGTAATCTTGTTTAAAATGTCTATCTAGAACCGAAGAACATACTAAAAAGTTCTTGAAATCTCCACTTTTCATCTCCCCAAATGTCTTCTCTGTGGTCATTTTGCCGCTCCATTTCTATCACCACCAGAATGCTGTGAAGTGGCTGAGCTACATTTATTTGCTCTACTTCGATGTAAAAATGAAATAAAAAGCATTCAGCTATATAATATTACAGTAACATTTCTCCTCACCCTAACTCAGGATTCCATGAAATCTGCCCTTCTTTTAGTTTTATTCCTTCTGAAAGAAGTCTTTGGAATGCAACAAACTCTCTCAAAGTGCTGATGAATCTTCCTAGGTGTGGAACTGCTGGAGAAAGCTACCTGTCAGACACTGCACCAGGAGCTGCCTCAGATGCGTGTCCTATTCTGTAGAAAATTTCACCTATATTTAGTACACAAAGCAGGCATTAATCTTGAAGCCTGAGAGTAAAATCTAGTTTGCAGAGCTCTTACATTGGCAGAACCATGTGGGATGTTGGTAGCAATGATCTGACATTGCAGAGCATGTCTGCAGGAGCAGCACTCCATAGCCAGTTGGGATGCTAAGTCCCTGATTAGGAAGTAACCTAGGAGCTCTCATGCTCTGTGGCTGGCTGCCTAGGGTAGGGAATCTGGGTAAAATATTTGGAGGCATGTAGGTAACTGATAGGAAGCAATTTTTTGTACTATTAATGCATTGGTTATTGGGCATAACAGTTTAAATTGCCATGTATTTATAGTCAACTGTTCAACACAATGTAGCAAAATGTATAACTTGTGTATATATTCACTCTTATTTTCTAGACACTAAGAAATCTCAGGCCTCAGTCAGTGGTAAGAACATTTTTTCAGTCTAAATGAAAATTGTCAGTATTTCTGGTGGCATATGAAGCAGGGAGGGATTAGGGCAACTTAAACTCTTAATAAATTATACTATGGTGAAGAGGAAAGTTTTTAGTGAGCCTCCTGGACTCACATATAGGTGTTGCGTGGGACACTATTTTGATTTCATCCCTGTACTGTCTGTTGTTGCCAATCATCATTAAATCTATTCAGCAAATGCCAGTGTTGTGAATTGGCTTCTCCAGCAGGAAGTAGCTGAGTTCATCCTTGCTTACCTTCTTGCAGTCTTCACTGGTGTGTGAGCTTGATACCTGTTCTGCGTTACAAGTCTGTGGAATGGTCCTGTCAGCAGGAACTGTGCCCGAAAGAATCTCCTCTATAACTATGTTAAGCCCCCTATAAGAGAGTATATGGTGAGACACCAACTGTCTGTTGCACATCTCTTCCCAGTATAGATTAAAGATGTGGTGCACAATATATATTAATGCCAGGATTCTGGGGTGCTCTAAAATTATGTTCTTTGATATGTGCCCTCCTCCATAAGGGTCTAGATCAAAGAGAACATATTACACACTTGATTAACAACAGTAATATTGTTCCTGAAACATTTGTAATGCACCCTCCTTCAGAAGTCTGCTTGCTGTTACTTTTCTGTAGCCCCAAACCCAAACTTATCACCCTCTCTGACTGAGGAGTGCTGAACGTGGGTATCTGACGAGTGTGTGGATAAACTTCAATGGGCAGTCTAGAGGAACTGCATTGCAAGGTACTTCTCAGGCTGAACTCATGGTCTCCTGAGCACTCCCACTCCTTAACCTGGAGTGGAAGGGAACTAATTTGGATCCATCACATCAGTGTGCTCTTACTTCCTGGAGTTACAGGTCATGTGTCCCATGTGGTAGCATAGAGCTCTGCTGACAGCATGCTGAGCCTGCCATGTCTTGCCTGTACCTGTATATCCTTTTAGAGTAGGGGTGACCAATGACTTCCCTCTCGTTAATATATATTTAGCATTTATTTTGTGCTTTGTGAATTTAAAGCACTTCACAAATATCTAAATAATCCTCACACTGTTTGTCCCCATTTTACAGATGGAAAAATGGAGACAGATTTACCTAAAGCCACTGACTGAGTCAGTGGCAGAATTGTGAGAGTAGAACTCGAGTAGAACATTTAGTCCTATGCTGAGTCTAGTAGGCTAAAACTTCCTTGTGGCTTCACAGCATGGAGAACTAATTTAGCCGACAAGTCCACATCTTGTTCTGTTAGTAATGATGTTGTATTCACAGATTCTATGAATGCACTGCAGAACCTAACAGGTGGCCCTCCAGCAGGAACAGCTGGAATGGGCATGGCTTCACGAGCTCAAGGAGCACCAATGGGTGGGATGAGTGGACTTGGGCCAATGGGGCAGCAGATGAGCCTCCCAGGGCAGCAGCCTCCTGGGACCTCTGGGATGGCCCCTCATGGTATGTCTGGTGTGTCTGCAGCAACTCAACAGAGTAAGTATTCAATATGTGCCTATCCACTGGAAGCCTAAAATGATTTAATTTCAGTGAAATACATCTCACCCCTTGTCACTGATCTGAGAAAAACAGATTTAAATGAGGTGGGGAAAGGGGTAGACCTCCATCGTTACCATAAATATCCTATCTATAGCTGTATGCACTGTTATAGCTGTGTTGGTTGAAGGATATTAGAGGGATGAGATAATATGTATTTTATTGGACCAACAGAAGTTGGTCCAATAAAAGATATTACCTCACCCACTTTGTCTATACTTAACATTTGTGACTTTCCACTTGATGCTTGGGTGTGGACTCATTTGCAATTGCATTTGAGACTGAGGTTGAATATTCTGATCAAGAGTTTGGATCTGACTAGTAGATTCCTTCCCCTCAAAATATTTTAGTTCTTGGACATTCTTAGTGTTTTGTTTCCACCTGCTTTACTTTATAACACCTCATTGTGGCCTCCATCATTCCAGCTGATGGCCACTAGGTGTGAGGCTCCCTTCAGAGCCCATTAGGACAGCTCCTCCTTTGACTAAAGATTTCTTTGTGGAACAATGTGAGACCTTTTCTTTCTGTTCCTGTTGGGGTATGAATGAGCCCGCCCACCCTCCTCCTCCTGCAGTTCTTAAGCTATTTAATTAGATTGCAGAGTCAGCCAAAGAGTGAGGCTTGGATGTCATAGTAATGAGAAATTCTGTGATAATACGAACAACACATGTTGTTGAAATGAGTATAATCTATATCTGGAAATGGGAGGTTATAATGGGTTAATGTGCTAGCTGTTATGCAGTTGCTCCTAGCACAAATGTGTGCTATCAAAGACACCAAGGTGTCTGAAGTCTCCTGTAAAAGGAGTTGAGTTGAGATCACCAGTCTTGTCTGTTGGACCAGCTGGCTACACTTCAGTCGTGCTGTACACACACACTCTGACTTTCAGCCCAGCTCCAACTGCAACAAATGGCGCAGCAGCAGCAGCAGCAACAGCAGCAATTTCAGCAGCAACAGGTGGCCTTGCAGCAGCAGCAGCAACAACAGTTCCAGGCACAGCAGTCCGCCATGCAGCAACAGTTCCAGGTCCAACAGCAGCAGGCGGCGGCAGCAGCAGCTGCACAACAGCAGCAGCAACATCAGCAACTGCAAGCAGCCCAGCAGCAGCACATCCTGAAAATGCAGATGCAGCAGCAGCAACAAAACCAGCAACAGGTAATGAGCAGCGAAGCAGTCACAAAGGCATTGCTGGCAGTCTGCTGTCAGCCCCTTGTCAGATGGAATCATTCCAGAGCTCTGGCTTACATAGCAAAGTGAAGAGCCAGCTCTCCACACTGAGATTAACATACTTCTGCTTCTGGGCAAGGCATCAGCTTGTACTGGCAGAGTTCATTGGCAGCAACGTGTCCTATCCTAGAGAAAAAGGATCAGCTTTCATCTCTTGATCAGTCTGGTCTTTCAGTGTGAGGCCTGGCGCTCTGCGCCCGGCTCACATACAGCTGGATGGCTGTTTGAGTAGAATAATAGAATGTGTTGCGGTCAAGTGTAACGGGTGAGAGATGGGTGAGCATCATCCTCTCAGCGTGCGTTTTTAGATCACTTTATATGAAGAAACTAAACTTGAGTTTTGATTTTGCGTATAAGGTATAATTAGCATAAATAGGGGGAAATTAAGCAAATATCACTGGCCTATTTGGATTAGCAAAATAAGCCAGATGAAGGGCTTATCACCAAACCAATATGCTTAATTGACATGGAAGCCAATTGTTGGTTCCAATTGGCAAGTGCCAGTCTAAGTAGGCCAAAGTTCTACCCAACCAGCAACACCAAGCATTGGCTCGACTAAGGTCCAAACTAGATA
This sequence comes from Emydura macquarii macquarii, assembly GCF_026122565.2. Classification (NCBI taxonomy): domain Eukaryota; kingdom Metazoa; phylum Chordata; order Testudines; family Chelidae; genus Emydura; species Emydura macquarii. The sequence continues at coordinate 802,296 of NW_027131391.1, forward strand.
AAAGATAGAGTCAAACGGCCCAGGAGTGTGGTGTGTTCGGATGTAATCAGCACAGCAGAGGCTGATAGCCAGCACATCCCCCTTCTCGACCCCTTGACTTCTGGACTTCGCCCGGAAGAGAAACCGCTTGAAGCAAAGCAGAACAGAATCAAAGACTGATTGAGACAGAATCAAAGACTGATTGAGACAGAATCAAAGACTGAGTCAGTATATTGCGATTGAGTACGGTGATTAGGTATTAGGCCTAGTAGGAGTGGCCTTCCTGACCAAACGGCTCTTTGCCGAGCAGCGTAGCCATTCGTGGAAGTAGGGAACCTCTGATACTTTTAGACAAGTAACAGAAGATTAGGTTAAGATTGCTTCAAGGGGAAAAGTCTTTCGCTCAGAGACTAGGTGAGACTGAAACGTCCTGAGGACACAGTTAAGGGTTACCGTGAGGCTGGGGCTATGTGCAGGAAGCAGGCATAGCAGGCCTAAGGCACGAGAAGTATAGTTAGGGACTGTTACTGGTCGCTGTTGATCACTGCAAGTGAGATAACAGAGGACCAGCTATTGTAGCGGTCTCGCTTGGAGCCACGATTGGGGTATTGAGGTATTATTGGGGGACTTGCGACAGTTTAGGCACGCATTCCTATTGCTTACATCCTGAATTGCTCAGGATTTCTTTTCCTTTCTATCTCTTATATCTTCATCGGAATTGTGAATTAAATAAAGACTCGGATTGTAACAGGGTCATTGAGTATTGGTACTGATTGAAGGGCTGGAAACCGTTGGTCACTGTAACACTGTCAGGACCACGGCGAACTGAGCGAGGGGAGTCGGTCACACTACACAGGACTCCCCCTTCATTAGGTAGTCCTCTCTGCACAGCAACTCGGGGGCCCTTCGTTTAACATCCCAATAACACCCGAGGCCATTGCCCATGACACATAGCAAGAAAGAAGCTAAGAATTTTGTCCTGTTCTTATTTGAGTCTGTGTCAAGATGATGATTGTTTGCTTCTGAGAAGTTCAGGAGTGTAGGAGAGGATTGGAGTGGAGGACATCCGTCTTCCCTCCAGTTTCCTCTAGAAATAGTAGCTGTTTTGTCTCAGTTGTGTGAATTCCTCATTGTCGTTTTAAAAAAAAAATGCAGTACTAAAATATGAGATGTCCAAAGCTGATGATGCAAATAGAAGAGGCTTATGCTGTTTTGTTCTTATGGGGCAGGAGGTAAATGGTAATGCTGACATTAGCTAGATGACAGTTTGGAGAAGTGTGTGTTGTGATCTTTTATGTGGGAGAAGCTGGAGGGCTGGTTCCCTTCACCATAAAACTGTCTCCTAGTGGTATCAGGTGACTTTGTGCTCATCTGGAAAGAGAAATTAGAATATAAATTGCCTGCAGGTGAGTTGTTTGAAGCCTGAGGCTGCCTCAAAGGGTTAGGTTTTTCATCTGGGTTAAATGCTTTAACGTAATATGATGAGTTAGTATGCTGCCTGCCATTGGCTTACCTCCTAAAACTAAAGACACTGTTGCATTGCTGGAAACTTTAGCACCCTGGCTTTTCCTGTTTTAGATTCAGCAGCAGCAGCAGCATCAACTACAGCGAATTGCTCAAATGCAGTTACAGCAGCAGGCAGCTCAGGCTATGCAGGTGCAGCAGCAGCAGCAGCAGCAACAACAACAACAAATACCACAGCAACAGATACAGCAGCAGCAGCCTCAGCAAGTCATGCAACAGCAGATGCAACAGATACAGCAGCAACAGCAGCAGGTAGTTCAGGCCCAACAATCTCAGCTTCCACCGCAGTCTCAGCCCCAGCCCATGGTCTCTCAAGCACAGGCAATCTCTGGACAGATCTCTAGTCAGGTCATGCCTTTGACACCACAGCAGATAAAAGCCATGCAGGTAAGTGTGCTAAAGATACCAAACAAATGGTTATGTACTTTGTCAGCCTGTAGGGAAATAGAAAGCCCTCACTGATAAATAAGCCTTGTTAGTGCTAATAGCAGAGATGTGAAATAGTGCAATGTGTTAAGCCAACTGTTAACTTAGTGCATGCATAACAATGCTAACCACTAACTTGTATTGCTTTATTGCTTGCCAGCACAGCATAGTTCTTTGGTAAAATCCCAAGGTTTTGTAGTTCGTCTATGAAACTGTTTGGTATGCTGGACAGAGAAGCTAGTATTTGAAATTCAGTTCCTTTGTTGCTATTGGAGGACAAAGAGATGAGTGAGATCTCATTTTATATAGATATAACATTAAATTCTGATGAATGCTGATTCTGCTAGAACATGAGCAAACTATTTGAATGCCCTAGTACGTAACTATTGGGGTACATGTCGGCTCCCCCACACTACTGCAGTGTGAGACCCCATTGGCATTGCTTCTGCCACTACATTTAAAGGGGTTAGAACAGGGGTCCCCAAACTCTTTTGGTCCACACGCTCCCCAGCCTGGTCTGCGTCAGCCAGAGGCTGCAGCTGGGGACCACATCTGGGTGGCACTCCCTCCCCGCCCCACCTGGGGTCTGGTGCAGGCCCTGCTGCACCCCCCTGAACATTCCTCATGCCCCACAGTTTGGGGACTATTGGGTTAGAACCTCAGCGGTTGAGGGAGGTGCAACAATGATAGCCAAATCTGTCCCTGATGACTGTAGTATTATGGTTGATCTTGCCAAGGATGATTGTTACTTGATACAACTTCTCTTAAAATAACAGTTGATAGGCTGAAGACAGAATGATTTTTGGACTTCAGTCTGAATCAGTTCATGCTGTTAATGGTGCAGCTTTTCCTATTGTTGAGTTACTGTTTAGTGCTGTGGAAACTGACCTCGTGAAGGCTTAGTAAGAGTGCTGTGCAGTACTAAGCAGGAGATCAAGTTTTAACCTCAAGCCCTACTCTACTTGATTCTTGGCCTTACTGAAGGTGGGGGCTTGGCACCAGTGCTGAAAGGATGTTCAGTAGTCACTCCTGGCAGCTCGTTTAGGAATACCCTACGTACGTGTCACCCATGCAACAGTTACAGAGCAATGCACACTTCTGAACAGATATCGCATGCAGGCATTCAATATTGCGTACTTGAGTGAAATTATTAGCAAAGCTAATTATGTTTGCCATGAAGTCCAACTGGCAATTGAATTACCTATAGAATGCCAGACTAGGGACGATGCCACAGAGAAAAGTCAATAACGTGTAGCATTGGAGAGGTTTATTCTAAGCCAGTTGTTCGTGTTCATAGTGAGTCTCACACTAATCCAGTGGAAATGCATAGCTGACTGTCTTGTTTGCTCATAACTGAAGGATTTGATCTAATACTGTGGAAAGGTGACATCCACCATAACCAGTTGCATGTGCTTACCCCTTCTTTCTTTTAATACCCAAGGTAAGAGCTCAACTGGTGCAGCAGCAGCAGCAGCAGGCAGCGGCAGTAGTCCAAGCAGCTCAGGCTGCTCAGATGGGAGCTTCAGGGCAGGTAAGGGCCCATGGAGCCAGTATCGCTAGTGCAGGCCTGTAGCAAGTGCATGCGAAAATTGAGCATGAAGATGGATTTTTGGTGGCTTTCTGAAGAGGGGTCTGGCATCAGTTACCTTTATGAAGGAGGTATGGGCTATTATGCACTGTTTCCCTTTTGCTGTGAGTCGGAGGGAGGATTTTGTTGATACCCTCTTTGTGCATGCCTGTCCCTAGTAGGTCAGATACTGTTGCCTGGAGTGATATAGCAGCGCACATTAAGACTGTCGACTGTAATCATGCAATAGGTCTAACTGTTGGTTCCTGGAATGTTTCACCTCTATTTCCATAACACTTTCTTATAAGACTGCCTTGTCTTATGAACGTCTCTTTCTACTATGAACTGGTGCCTGCTGATCCATGCTCCGATGTGATCTCCCTTCCATCTCCCAAACACAAAAGTAATAGTGGAGATACTAATATGTTCCCCCCACTTTTCTCTGTTCCATCATTTCCTCTCCCCTCTCATTCTGAGTGAAATAGACAGAGTTCTCTTTCTGAATGTGAACTCTCAAGATAAATGGCCCATGTAAATGAGTTGCATATGAAGTGCTGGATGAAGGTTGTTGTACACCGCACAGCTACATTTCCTTAAGCTGCAATAAACACTCTAGCCTCAGTGACTGTGTTCCTCTGTGTGCCTAGCACTAAGGCTAGATGGGGAAGACTCCTTGGACTTGAGTTGAACCATACTTCCCACCCTCCTCAAAGCTCTCATGTAATGCTTAGTGCTTTTCATTGATAGTGTTTTACTAACATGGGGAAGTGTAATTATCGACATTTTTCTGATGGAGAAATTGAGGCATATAGGGAAAGTGACTTGGAATCCAGTTCTCCTGACTCCCTGTCCACTGGATCATGCTGCCATCAGTTGAAACGTAATGGGCTGGGCATCCTACACCCCTTCAGTGTTTAAAGTTTGTGTACAGGGTGAGTTGTAATGATTAGTGGTTATTCCCACCTGCATCCCTCAGGTTCTGTACTAGGAATAGTGGCCTAAGATAACCCAAAGCCACTTTTATTGATGCTGAAGTTTTGCTAGGCCATTACATTCTGTTTCTATACTGGGCCCTTTTATATTTCTTACATTATGTTGACACCAGATGAAAGATGAGCGGTGGTAAGTACAACTGGAACAGCACTGGCAATGACACAGAACCCATTCACTACTGTTTAAATATCTGCTTTTAAAACTGTTCTATTTGTGTTTTGTTTTGTGAATAATCTTCAGGTGGGAGCTACAGGGAGTTAGGGTGGCTTGCAGGACGGCTGTCTTGTCACTAATTTAGTGTTGCTGTCCAGCAAATGGGCTGTATTCATATGGGTGCAACCTAATTCCTGCCCCGTTAAGTGAATTCCCCATACAGGTGGCTTAATACCACAGTGCATCTGGAACACTTCTGGTGGTGATGGTTGACAGCTGGTTTTGCATCCCAGCTTCGTTGCTATACAGGATAAACTACAACTCTGTATGTCACAAATTAGGGCTGCTGAAAGCTTTCTGAACTCCACTGGCAGGCTTATTCACTAAACTCATGTATGTCCATACTGATACAGTTTAAATCAATTACAATTCGGTTAATTCTCTTCTGTCCAATAACTAAACATGTTTCTTATATTTTTTGTAATATCTTGTATAGTAAAATGTTTAGTTTTGAGATTATAGTAGAATATTTCAATACAGTCCTGGATATCAGAGCATTGACTGGATTTTCTTTGATTTATAACTAGCAGCTTCTTTTGGAGAGTAAATTTTTCCTCCTATTATTTTTATTTCATTAACAATACTTCCTTAAAATTTTCTATAAAAGCTCCTTTGAATTCTAGATTCTATTCTGAGGAAGTCTTATTATAAGCATACTGTATCATAACACTTGCCTCATTATATATGAGCTTTATGTTCTGTGGTTGTCAAATGGTCTGGGAGTCTGGATCAGTGCTGCTATTATTATTTATTTGTATTATAGCACCTAGGAGCACCAGTATGTTTGTGTCCTTTTCATTTAAGTCTTTGTTCAGTGTCTTTGGGTACAACTAAAGCCATTTCTAAATCTTAACATGGATGAAGTGTGGAAACAAGAATTTGGCTCTTCTCTGAAGTTGTCATAGTGATTTTGTTCAGACAGGAGCATTCTGCTGCTTCTGTACTAACCCTTTATCAGACTGTATCTGTGCCCATAGATTGAGCAGATTAATGAAGTAAGCAATGTCCTAGTGACCAGAGCCTACTTGAAGGGCCATACGATCACTCTGGACATGAAGACAAATGATGACCTGAATTTTAAACTTAAGTTTAAGACACTCTGTTCTGCTTTGACATATTCCAGCTGCACAGAATAGAGATTTGTTTGTTGCTCTTTGAAAACAAGGAGCTGGCCTGATAATCCCAACATGATGCTTGCTTGGATATTTGGGGAATTCTGAATCCTCAAACCAAGGAGTCAGACTTCATCTGGAGCAAATCTGTGGGGATTTTATAAGATTCAAATTCTTATATCCAGACTGACTGATGCTATCAAATCATGGGGTTTATATCTTAAATGGGAAGAATCCTTTCGTCTTTCCCCTTGCCTTCCTCTCTTAGGAAGGATTCCCTCCCTTCCCCCAAAGATAATTTGTCCTGATTTTCATGGTGAGGGTATCTCAAATATAGTTTGTTTTGCCTCCAGTATAAATCTTTCTCCAGAAGCCCCAAAGCACTGTCATTGGAGCAGCAGCATCATAGAGGCCTTCCGTTTTTACACAATAGGTCTTGTAAATGTGGTGCTGATGTCCTGTATTGACTTTCATAAAGCAACAGCAGTCTCTTGAACCTCTTTCCTTCACCCACATACTAAAGGGGTAGGGTCCCTTATGTACCAGTGGAGCTATTGTAATGAACTTCTTGAACACCTGGAAAGGTGGCAAAGGGCGAATTCCTTAGTCAAAGATCAGGGAATTGGTCTAATTCTAACATCACATTCCCTTCCTCTCCAACAGCATGTGCTTTAAAAAACCAAACGAAACCAAAACAAACCACTGAACAGCTGTAAACCTTTGAATCAGAGTTTGTCCTGTTGTTGCTTCATGGTTAGCCAGACTCCTTAACAGTGAATCTGCATCTAATTTCCTTGACTCTGGAGGAGAGATTTAATGTGCTCACTTTGGTGGTGTAAGCATGAGAAACAGGATTAAGATGGTACATGCGGTTTCGCATGGCATCCATGGGTTTTCACATACTTTACTGGACCCTTGTGTGCGCACATGTTGGTCCATGCGGTGGGTGGACTGGGCTTGGAGGGGTATGTATTCTGCCAGCATTTTCCTTTTCGTTAGGATTGTGTTGCTCCACCAGCCCTCATGTTGATACGGTAGCTCTTCACTGCACTCTGTAGCATCCACCTGTGCTTTGTGCCAATGCTGGATTGTTTTACTTGTGATGGCTGTTGCATGCTGTGTTTGTTCATGTGCATGTGTGTGGTGTCTGAAGTTCTCCCATTTGTTTACCTTCTGAAATCCTGTTTCTGACCATCCCTCACTGCCCAGATGGAAAGAGACCTCATTGCTCTGATGTTGTGAACTAACAGCTTTATTGAATTTGATGCAGTTTTTTCTTTATCAGTTTTTGCTTTCCTTTCTCAGTCTTGCTGTGTTGTAATTTAATTTTATTTATTTTAACAAGTGTAAGCACATGCATTCTCTGACTCTCTAGAGACACATTGCTGGCTGCTTCAATCCATTGACACAGAACACTAAGCAAGAATGCCCACAATCATTCAAACTAAAGGAGACTTATTTCACACCTGGACTAGTTAAGTCCTGCTATCACAGTTAGTAGTATACAGATCAGGGAAAAGGGACTTGGAGCTCTCTGTCACAGAAGCGCCAAGCAATGAAAAGGAGCTCTTCCTCACTGATATGCATACATGTGCCAAAATTCCCTGAATCCCAGTAGCAGAATGTGCCACAAAATGCTAAATTTTCACTTGTATCAGACTTCTGATCCATAGCACATTGTGTAATTACAGCATTTTAAGCAATTATAAAACTATGCAGGTGTATATGATTAAATGTCCGGTTTCTAAATCCAGCCGCCTGCAAGGAGATTTCTGGTACCAGGAGAAACTCACCCTTAAGACTATTTCTAAAAATAAATCCATTCTAGCACTGACCTTTGAGATCTGTCCTAAGCAGTGTTTATATTCCAAGGGATTCTTCTGAGTCCTTGTAACTTGGAAACCAAGTAAAGGGATGAACATACCTGAAGGCCGGTTACTTTATTGAAGTTAGTGGCCCTGAGAAAGAACTTTAGGGCTTTTTATTTGGCAGAGGGGATGGGTGTTCACCCAAGGGGACTCAAACTTTAGTTTTGACTATATTTTTGACCCATTCTGGGAATGGAAGGCAGGAGGAGGGAGTATTTTATCTAAACCTTAGAAGTCCTTTCTGTTGGAATGATGGACGTCTCTTCTTTGGAGTCATTATACTGCCATGGGTTAGTTTGTTCTGAAGTCTTGCTCACTAAATCACAGACTTCATTGGAGGAGTCTTAGTAGTTACTGTTGAAATGTCCATCAGTTCCATTAATGTGGAAAGATGCAATGTGTGAATATTGTTATGGGTTTCAAATCCTCAGATGAATCCATAATATGGTAGAGGACATCAGAAACAAAGACTTATGACAATATATGAGCGAAGAAGCTTGTATAAAGCATTCTTGATGGAAGTCTTAAAGCCCTTATTTCCAATATTCAGTTAGAAATTCAAGATGTCAGGCAAAATTTGGGAAACCCCTTCAACCAAATTATACTTCTATATAATTGGCATTTCCCATATACTTGTATCTAGATATCACCCTACATAATATTTAGGGTTCACTAGATGCCCTCTAGAAATGGAAGATATAGGGTATATGAAGCAGGGGGTTTGATCCATAAACTAGCTTATTAGGCTCATCTCTGGAGAAAAGTTCACTGGAGTCCCATCCTGGAGGTTGCATGTGCTTCTCATCCTGCCAGTGCACTGCATTTCTTGTTTTGCGATTACTTTTGTCTGTTGTCCCTCTGTCCTCAAAGATGATCACCGCAGCTATGGCCAGAGGTGGGATGCAAATAAGACCACGGTTCCCGCCTACCACCGCTGTATCTGCCACGCCTCCAAGCTCCATTCCTTTGGGCGGACAGCAAATGCCACAGGTATTTACTGAGTTGAAGCACATTGTGTCAGGGATTGTACAAGGCGTTCAGTACTTGGGTTATATTTTAGTGCTCCTCAAACTAAAAGAAATTCACTTTTATCTTCATCAAAATATTACTTGTAGATATTTGCTCTTAGCCACTTGTACTGTTGGGCTTTTTTTGAGCAGTCTGTCCCAAGTGTACCCTTCTCCCTTTAAATGGAAACTTTTTGTGAGCTTGAGATATTGAATAAAGCTTTGCAAAAGTGACACAGTTCACATTTTAATGTTTAAAACTTTTCCATGTTCATATATGGATCAGGTCTCAAATTAATCAAATTTATTGGTCTCTGCTTAATCTTTGCACATATCACAAAACCACTGCATGGCTTGTCTTTGCTCAAGAGAGTCCCCAGGACTGGTATAGTGCAAGGCATTAAGGCATTGGCTGAGTTGTGTTGGGAAGCTTGCATGACACCTCCCCATACTATGCATTGCTCTGGCTAGTGTTAGTGCCTCTTTCATGAGCAATAAACATGCTAATTTCAGTTTCAATTGATGATTAGGATATGGTGCAGGAAACATGTAGCTAATTGAAATAATCCTGAACTAAAGAAAAAAGTTACTTCTTTAAATTCCTAGTAAAGATGCAAGTTGCAAACAATCTTTGAATAAAATAAAACATGATCCTGTGGCAAACAGCATGTGATTATGCCCTCAAATTACACTTCTAGATTTCTGCTGCACTTCCTACCCCTCTTTCCTACAGGTAGTTGCCCATGTTCTGCCTATCCTTTCAAAGATATGAAGCAGGAATCCACATAACAGCACTTTGTCTGTTGACCTGCCTCAGAAAAATATATCTACACAGGCTGGCAGGACCCCATCCAGTTGTTTTCGGGAAATTTTAGATCAGAATATGCTAGAGGTTATGGGTCTATTACAGGAGTGGGTGGGTGAGGTTCTGTGGCCTGCAATGTGGAGGAGGTCAGACTAGATGATCATGATGGCCCCTTCTGACCTTAACATCTGAGTCTATTAAACCTGCCATAAAAGAACAGGACCAGCACTATCCTTTCTCGCATGTTTCACTAGTGCAGTATATGTCATCTCAAGAACAAGAAGGGGGAAAAACTAGAAGGAAGCAGAAAAGGCGTTTGGTGCTCATTTGCTCAAGAGCATTGTCACAATAGCAAAGTCCTACCTCAGCTCTATGAATTAGTTATGAAACCATATACTACTGTTCCTCAGTGCTGAGCCCTGTGCGAATCTCTTGATTTAAAGCTATCTCATGCAGTGACACTGAAGCAGAGATCAACTCTTCTTACTGCTCATCTAGTGCTTGATAGGCTTTGCATGTACAAAGACAGACTCCATGGGCCTCATGAGCTGCACGTCTTATGTTCACATTGTCACCTTCACAGCTGATATCTGCTCAGCAGCTCCAGTTTCCATATTGCTGCTTCCTGTTAACAGGTTACACAAGGGTTCTGTCATCCTCCCAGTGTTGGGTTTTAAGTTTCCTTTGCTAGCAGGCTTTGGAGTTCTGGAGCATCTGATATCCATAAATCCTGAGTCCTTTGCATGGTATACGTATTGCTGCTGAAGTGCAACACTTAGTAGGTACGCTTCATGTTTAAAGTAAGGTGTTGGCTAAGATGGCAGGTGCTGCAGAAAGATGCAGTGACCAGAAATACATCACAGACTCTGGCATGTTTATTCAATGCAATTTTTTTTCTGGTTGCATCTGGAAAGATACTTTAATCCAGCTAATTGTTCTGTAGCTGAAATAAAACACACAGCCGATGTAGCTGCTATTTGAGTCAAAGAAGTATTTCCAGTAGGCTTTGCTACACTAATAGCCCTGAGCCTCTCATCCACACTGAAGCAATGGTGCCCAAACTGCGGGGGCGTGCCCCCTTAGGGAGGGGTTGAGGAATATGCGGCTGCGAGGTGTGGCAGGGCCTGGGCCAGCCCCCATGGAGCTGGGAAGTGAGCACTCCTCCAGCACTGCTCCTGCCCCTAGCTCCTCTCTACTCCCACCCCCAGCCACAGCTCCACTCTGCCCCCTGCTTCATCCCCAGGCCAGCTCTGCCTTCGTTCCTGCTCCACCCTCAGACCTGCTCCATCTCTAGCCCTAGTTCCTCCCCATCCCCAATTCTGCCCCAAGCTCTGCTGTTGAAGAAGCCTTGGCTGTGCAGTAATGGGGGGGCATGGACAGATTCCATTACTGGTAAGAAGGGGCACATTGGAGAGGTTTGGGCACTACTGTGCTAAAGTGAGACCACCACAATGGGGGAGAGAGTCTTAATCTGTCTGTCCAGCTGCCTGTTCTATATATATAGACCTCTTCGTGCTGTTGTGCCAGTGATTGCTAGGAAGCCTGGACTCTTGACATCAAATGCATTAGGTGCAGACTGTAAGTGCCACTTTAATGAGAATGATGTCCTGTAGTGTTGGACAACTGGGGAAATGTAGGCCAGTGGAAAAGGGAAAACATGTACATGTGGCAGTAGCTGGAATGAAAATAGCTCCTGGAAAAGGAAGTAGGATGAATGGACCATCAGTCAGCAGTGATGGGAAGAATGTTTTAAAAATTAAACTGACTTGGCAGGTGTTTGGGTAGCACAGGATCCATGGTGTAAAATTTTGACTACTGTGCTTGGAGTAAAACCAATCCCCAAAAATTCAGTTCAGATTGCAGAAGAATATATAGTTTTTTGTCCCATGGATGCCGGATTTTAGTCTGTACATATTTTAGTCCGATAGGAATGCTATCTTCTTGACCCAATAATTGAAAGATTAATTTGGAGGTAGTGCTAAAGTTAAGAATCTTGGTGTCACATTTGATAACACCTTTTCCAAGAAAGGACCAAATGTGGATGTGGTATAAAAATATTTGTTGTGCAGGCTGTGTCTTCTATTTATCCTACATGACTCAAGAGCAGCATGTATCTGTCACCACAAGGCTTGATGGTCTCTTTGCAGAGTAGCTTCTGGATCTTGCTCAGAGTGCAGCTGCACTACTGATTGCTGGTAGGACTTAGTACTCAACAATTTAATGCAGGGGTTCTCAAACTTTTTTTGCTGGGACCCCCTTTGAAAATATTTTGGGGTGACAACCCACTGCAAAAGTGGTGATGCAAGCCATGTCACCTTTATCGGCATACCCAGGGGCTGACAGCTCGCGACTGCCCCCATAATAACCTCACGACCCACTGAAGGATCACGGCCCCCAGTTTGAGAACTCCTGATTTAGTGGCTATTTGAACTTGCAACCAAATTCAGAACTGAGCTCAGTTTTTTAAAACTTTCATCTAAAAAAAGTTAGGCTTCTAGCCCTTGTGACTGAAGAGCTATGAAGCATGAACTGAATGCTGGTGGGGTCTTCCTAAGTCTAAAACAATAACTAAGAGGGGTGAACTTCCCCATTTGTCTCATTTGCCTTGATTTGTACACTGATTGTAATTTAAATGTCAGATTAAAGAGTTCTTTTCTACTTTAATAATGTTTAGCCAAGTGTTTCTGCTAAAATAAAAGCCAGTGTACTAATCCCAAACTGTCTGCTATATATTCTTTAGTGTCAAAATCCCCAGCTTCCCCTACTGATTTGCTAAGACTCCGTAGCCTTGAGTTCTACAATGCACTTGTGAAATGATGGTACAAAAATCTTGAGCACACTGGAAATCTCCGAATAAAGTAAAGGTGAATTTAATATCAAAGTAATAGAATGGATACTGATCCAACTGCGATTTTGAAAACCTGTTTGTTAAATTTATTTGAAGTTTCTGCAGAATTTTCAGTCTGCCCCACAAAATGGGGCCCGTTGGTGACAAACTTGAATCTGGCTTGCTAGAGGGTACACAGGGCTTTGCTCATTGGCTTAAGCATTAAAAGTATAAGTATTGTAAGGTAATTGCTTGCTGGAGTTTTTCTTTAGGCCAAAAGTGTTCTTGCTACTTGGTGAGATTCCCCTAAAGAACATGGCAGCATGACGTGCTACCCTCTAAGCAACACGAGGTAGCTTGGATTTGCTGGAGTTTCGCTGGGTGCAAGCTTTGTCATGCAAACCTATTGTGGAATTGAGCTGGACTTTACAGAGCTAGTCTGAGTCAGCTGTAAAGATGATATCCTAGAAACCAAGGTCTTGTGTATTAAATTGTATAATGTTATCTTACTCCCTGGGAATAATTCTGTGTAGGAGTCAGAAGATTACAAGTGTCTGAGGTGACCTCTAGTAGGGGAAGATTCCTGGAGCACCAAAGCAGTTGTGGGAAAGGTAGTATGATGACTGAAGCTTTGAATGGTGAGGATGGACTGAAGAGTCAGGTCGCTGCTCAGCACAGGTCTGACCTGCATCTCCTAAAGTACTATACTCTTAGCAGAGGGTTTGCTGCCAAAGAGGAGGCAGAGCTTATTATACAGTGTTATACAGGAGGTCAGACTAGATGATGGCTTTGGAATCTATGAAAATGTCATAACCACACTGAGTGTCAAGCACTGGACTGCAGTCTTCCCAGTTGAATCCAGCAGGGGGTGCAGGCTGATTTTAAAGGAGAGAACATGCTCTGTGTACGCTCATTTCTTGTATGAATGGTTAGCACTATGAAAGGAAACAGGATATAAGCACTAATTCAGTTTGCTATTGTATACTCGGGGGACTGTACAGTGGGTATACAATTTTTTAAAGATAAGGACCCCAGACATTGGACGTGACTGTCTGGTACTGAGCTAGGAGCACTGCAGATGCAGTCTGCTCTGTCCTTTGCTGTTCAACAACTCGCACTATTTGATGTGCTCATAAGGGATGCTTGCCAAGAAGAGAGGACCTGTGCATTGGGGCAGGCTGGGATTTGAAGGAAGGGGAAACCCTAGTGAAATGTCTTTCTTCCTCCTTCAACTGAGCTCTCAGGGCACAAAAGTTGCATAGGAGGCAGAATTATGCCATTTAATTCCAAGCATTGTTCTTCAACTGCTGGGAAGAGGCACTGGCAGATATTCCCCTCCTATGAAAACAGTGAGCACAGCTTCATTGCTTATTTGATTATGGAGAAAAGGGAGGTAGCTCTGCTGCCTCAAAGCATCTGGAAAGAGAAGCATTGAAACCATGTATTAAAGTCATGGATGAGTGGGTGGAAAAGGAATGGTTATTGAAAGTAGACATGAGACCATAACATGTCACATTGCCATGAATGTTAAGCTGTGCCTTAGTGGATGATCAACTAGAATGTCTGTCTGTCAGCTCAGAGAGGCCCTAGATTTCTTTCTAGCTAGATCATTTGGGCTCATTACTTTTTCTTGCCTAGAACCTCAGTCACTTCAGTTTTGCTAGACTTTTCCCTGCTGTTCTTCTGTGCCCTGTGTGCTGCTGAAGGGGGCACTTTACTAAAATCCTACTTATTGGAACAGCACATGCAGGATTATAGTAAACTTCACTTTATTGTTCATTGTAAGCAGTGTAAGAAGTATAAGAGAATGTGAGAGGACAGTCAGTTAGTAAAAGTTTAACTTTCTGTATCTTTAAGTCCTGATGTTCCAGGCCAAGAATACTTTGTGACCCTCTGTGCATATGGTAGATCATGCCATGCTTCCTATGTTTGCCACATTCAGTATGGGCCATGGCAATAGTGGGCTAGCTCTGAGTTAGTGAGAGAAAGGAGCAAATATACAGAGCCCCTGAAATGTTTGGGGCTCGTGGAATTTTTGCGCTCTTTGCTTTCCACATGATGAAAATTGAGTTGGCTGATTATCAGGATCCCATTAGAAGGCTCATGGTAAATCCATGAGATACTGTGATATCATGATGTGCTTTCTTGTAGACTAGCTCAAATCACCTTGTGAATCTGAGTTACCACCACCAGATCATAGGAATAAATTGTTTTATTTCAATCTGTACCCTTTATTTGCGTCATCTTATTATTACAAATGAAGACTAAACTTTATTGTACACATAATTTCCCCTTCCAAGGGTTGTAGATTTGAAGTCCTTGGGACTGCATAGAAGACTCCCCAGTCTGATCTTTGTCCTTTAGGTGGGATGGAGTTGCATAAACCCATAAAACCAATAAATAACCTTTCCTTTTCCCATCCCAACCACTTACTTGAAAACATTTCTGGCTCCCCCCAGGCTTTCAAATGTGAATACTAAGAATATTATGTTTCACTCTCCATATATTATCTGTTTCTTCCCCCTCCTTCTAAAGAAAGCAGGTTTGGGTGCAGTAGCCAAAGGCTTTGAAAAATATTAGTTGAAAGCCAAAATAAGGCTTTTTTGTTATTGTGGTCATAAATTCTCAAGCAAGGAATGCCTCTTCCTCCCTGACCTCATTTACTATAGTTCTAATAAAGGAAAGGATAGTTCAGATGAACTTTTGATATTTTAATCTAAGCTTGTTGCTTTGGGGAAAAAGGAACTCAATGCCTGACTCCACAAAACATGCATTATTTTGCAGTTTTAACTGTTAGTTAAATCTCAGTGTGAAACATTCCCTGTGTACCTCAGGAAAGAATTGTGAGGTATTGGCAGTGCTCTCTGAAGGAGTTTAGGAAACTAACACTTTCTGTTTCTTATAGAGGCCAGAGGATGCTCTTCTCACCATAGTCAAAGCCTTTTTAGATAGGTTCCCATTGTCAGCTCTCTTCTTCGTTCATGGTATTCTTTCCCTTTTCAGGTCAGCCAGAGCAGTATTACCATGATGTCATCTCCCTCACCTGTCCAGCAAGCGCAGACACCCCAGTCAATGCCACCACCTCCTCAGCCACAGCCATCCCCTCAACCAGGGCAGCCAACTTCCCAGCCAAACTCGAATGTCAGGTGAGCCAGAATGTGACCACCTGAGGTGAGTGGCAGCTGAAGATGCTTTCACCAGATGGTGATGAACATGAAGGGAGATTAAAACAGAGTTGTCCTATGTGCTAGTCCTGGTGCTTTTTCCAATGGCGAGTCCAACCTCAGTTATGCCATGAAGTTATGTTATTGCAGATTGGGACCTTCATTAGCACAGCTGTTGGGCTACCTTGTCATAGGGACTTGGAGGAGTCATGCTCATATTGCTATCCCCTCCCCCATTCATCTTTTCTGAGGTTACTCTGTGTTTAGCCACATACAGGCACTCACCTGACTGTCATGGCTTAATGGAAGGTGGTAATTGAAGGATTGGATGGGATGTCAGAAAAAGAAGACAGTGGCCCCTAAATCCAAGGCTTCTGATTAGTCTGCAGAGAGAGGTCTCACCAGGCTCCTGGGTTGATAGAGTTGTTATTCAGAGAACTCTAGAGTTACTAAAGATCTTCTAACAAAATTCAGTCTTGCTAGTGCTGAGAGTCTCCTACTCAGTCGAAATTCAGTGGTTAGCTTTGGAATCTTTACTGAATGCTGTAATCAAACCTTTCTGGCAGGGATTCTGAATCTTTACCTTGCAACAGTGGTGTGAAACTGACAAAAAAACCTGGATCAGTCTAATTTAGATTGTTAGCTTTTTGGGGAAGAGACCTGTTTGTGCAGCACCGAACAGCACAGTGGGCCCTGATTCTGATTGGGGGCTACGGGCAATACAGTGATCTAAGGGTGGGATTTTTAAAAGCATTTAGCGTTGGCCTAACCTTGCTGCCATTGACCTCAATGGGATTTTTACCACAAACTTCACTGGGAGCAGGGCAATGCTGAGCACTTTTGTAAATCCCACTCCAGTGCGGCTTAGTGGGATAGGCACTCAGAGATTGTAACAATGAGTGGGGTTTGCAGAATGCTGCAGCAGCACTCAGTATAAAACACGTGTTCAGACTAACCATTTCCTCTGCTAGGTTCTTACAGGCCACTTTGTCCGCATATTAAGTGTTGAATTGACTTTCATTTCCATTCTTTAGCTCCGGCCCAGCCCCATCTCCCAGCAGCTTCCTCCCCAGTCCATCTCCTCAACCATCCCAGAGCCCAGCAGCTGCACGAACACCACAGAACTTTAGTGTCCCATCTCCAGGTCCTTTAAACACTCCAGGTAACTCATGTGGTTATCAGTAAGAATTGTACTGCAGAGCATGATCCAGTGATGCATCTTAGTAACTAAAACATACACTGAGAAATCTGAGGTTGCACAGTTATGCCCTTGGCTCTACAGAGATCTACCAAGTGAGTAGTATTTCAGTGGTGGCCGGGCCATATGCACCACATGTGCAGCAAGGAGAATGTTCTAGTTTTTACCTTGTTTGGAATGGTCTCCTCTGATTTTTTTTTTTTTTTTTTTGGTCATTGAATTACATGAGGGTTTTCATAACTTTTTTACAGAACAGAAATGGTAACTAGAAGGGGATGTAAAGGCCTGTTGGCTCTGGGGTTTCATGCAGCTGGAAATTGCTAGCAACAGTTCATAAGCCACTATCCTGCTTTGCTTGACCTCTTTTGACATGTGATGTATCATCTTCACCTTTTTGCCTTGTGCAGGAAATCCAAACTCTGTCATGAGTCCAGCGAGCTCCAGCCAGTCTGAGGAGCAGCAGTACCTGGAGAAACTCAAACAGCTGTCAAAGTACATCGAGCCACTCCGGAGAATGATCAATAAGATTGATAAAAATGAAGGTGTGACCTCTTGAATTTTACCATACAGTTCTCTGTCAGCCTTTGGTGAAGACAGCAGTGTGCTGCTCCTTTAGGGGTACTGGCAGAACCAGGCATATGTCTTTGCAGCCACGAGCAAGGAAAACAATACTTAACTCTGAAGCATGGCAACATTTTCCTTTCTAAGTCCCCTCTCTTTAAGGACCTCTGTTTTTCTTCACTATATCTAAATTTTTCTGGATACAGACTCTTATGAAAATATAAAGTCTTTACTACTTTCTCAAATGAGCCATGTTTTCAGTATTCCCAGCCTCCCTTATTTCTTAATGACTGCAGAGCTGAAAGCTCTGCCTGCAGTTAGTGCGTTTCTCACTAGTCCTTTTGATTTTATTTCAGATAGGAAGAAGGACCTGAGTAAGATGAAGAGCCTCTTGGATATCCTGACTGATCCTTCAAAACGGTAATTTCCTTTTTTCTTTGGCTTGTGCCAGTGCCTCTACAATGAACTCTGTTCCTCCAAAACCCACTGTAAGGAATTCATTAGTTAAGCTGAGAGAATACATAAGCTACCATGGAGTCCCAGAAGAATAATGGTGTCCCAAACATTAGTTTACCATTCTGTGGCAACATGTAGTATCTAGCCAGAAGAGCAGTAAGTTAGGAGTTCTTAACTCTAATCTGAATTCTCTTGTTTTTGCAGACCTTCAGTGTTGAGAAATGGTGGGCAAGAGGTTTAAATATCAAACCCTTTTTTTGCTGATACATTCTGTATTCTGTGTTGCAACTTCTATCTAGGAAGTTATTCAAAATCCTGCCAAGAGATTTTACAATGTGAATCTCCCCTAAGACATGGGATCTTTTGTGCACACATTTCCATAGAAAGCTATTTACTAGATTGTCAGGTGTGTTTTCTTTGTTGCTTTAATGCAGTTTGTTTGAACTAATTGAAATGATTGGAGAAATCCATCTGGGTTAACTTTAATCTGCTGAAAACCATCAGCTTTATTTTACTTAGAAATTGTGGTATTTATTCTTTCCTTCTCTATTAAAATCCCTCCTTAATATGCCCTTCAGCAAAGCCTCTTAATGATCTAAATAAGTCATTTAAAAAACTAAGCACTTGTGATTGGACCTTTATTTGCCAGAATGTTAGCTTTGAATCATGTGATCTAACTTAGAATTTAAGCTCCCTGAGGCAGGGCTATAGTTCCTGTTTCAAACAGCACTCAAGCACATCAGCACCGAAATAATGTGGACAGGAGAGGCTTTGACATCACAAAACCTTCATCTTGCACAGCAGAGCAGATTTTGCTAACTCTTTCCTCTTTCCCTTCAGATGCCCTTTGAAGACTCTACAGAAATGTGAAATTGCTCTGGAGAAGCTCAAGAATGACATGGCTGTGGTAAGCAATAGGGCTTACTTTTCATCTAAGAGTTAGGGTGACAATGAATTCCACAGAGGACATCAGTTTGGCAGAGTTGTTTCCTGTCTCCTCCTGTTCACACCCAAGATTATTTTTGTTAGTGGTGGACAGAGCAAGTAAATGGAAAACTGGGCAAACACTGGTCCATTCAGCAGGAGTGTCCTTGTGCATGCTTCTTAAAAATTATTCTTTCTTAACCTTCAGATATTCCTGCCTTGTACAAGCACCCTTGAATGATCCTTGTACTTGTCTTTAGCAGCTGTCACCAAGACAGGATTTCTCCATGAAAGATATTATCATGTCCGTTTTGTTTACTATGGGCTTGTCTACCTGGGGACAGTCAGGAAATTAATCCAAATTAATTAATTACAAGGTGCGTATGCAAAATAGATTAGTTAAACTGCATTAAACCCCTGTAGGGACACACTCATTCAGAATTAAAGTGGCCTTAGTTTAGTTTAGTTTAATTCACTTTCAAAGTTTAATTCTGTGAATGAGTGTACCCAGGCAGAAGTTTAATGCAATTTAACCAATCCATTTCAAATTCATAGTTAATTGGGATTAACTCTCCTGAATATCCCTGTGTAAACAAGTAGTAAGTGTTTCTAGAGTAGCACAAAACAGAAGTTTGAAGGCAAGGGATTCTTAAATGTATTAGAAATACTGTAGTGGAAGTTTGCATAATGAATAGTATATCAAGGTGTCTTATACAGACTATTTGTGACTGATAGGTAAAGTAATATGTGCTTCTTTGTGCTTTAGCCCACACCACCACCTCCACCAGTGCCCCCTACCAAACAGCAGTACTTGTGCCAGCCACTTTTGGATGCTGTTTTGGCAAACATTCGTTCACCAGTCTTCAACCATTCCCTCTACCGTACCTTTGTGCCAGCTATGACTGCGATACATGGCCCGCCAATCACGTATGTATCCTTGCCTTGCTGTCTGTCTATTTCAGAGAAATTAATCATGTGGTTGAACTGTTGGAAGAATGGGCTGGGGTTATGGATGTGTGTATGCTTTCTTGTCATCTGTAAAAGACTTGATAAATCAGCTTAGTTTGAAAAATGTGGACTTGATATAATACGGTATCCACTCTGAGTCTTTTTGTGGATGTATTTTACACAGGGCCCAGATGGCTTCCCCTCGAAAGCGTAAATACGAAGAGGATGAAAGGCAGACCATACCAAATGTATTACAAGGGGAAGTCGCAAGATTAAATCCTAAATTCCTGGTGAATCTGGATCCCTCCCATTGCAGTAATAATGGCACAGTCCACCTCATATGCAAGCTAGGTAAGCAAAGAAGAAAGGAAGACTCTGTTTTCAAGAGATGTTGATTTTTTTCCCCCTGTGACTATGTACAACTGTAAATCTTGCCAGCCTGTAATTTCATCATGGCTTTTCTTTAGCTTGCCAGAGTTGTGGCAGTGCATGATATGCTATCCTGCAAAGCTGGGTTCAGGAGCAGTCTCAGGATGTACCCCAGATCAAGCAGCTATATATTTAATCCACTTACCACTTTTTTTTAAAGTGGGGAAAATCTTTGTAGAAGCTAAATTATTCTGTGTGGTATTCTGCATCTCCTACCCACAGTGCTATGGTATTAACACTAAAAAAGGCAGCATTATAGGCTAGTCTCTAAATAAAATGCTGCTTGCTTAAACTGAAATATTAGTGGTTTTTGTTGCTCCGTATGTGCATTTAATTGGCTCCCTAAATTGGGATCCAAGCAAACTCTAGGTAATCTAAATTCCTGATAGTATAAAGTGGCCTATTTATAAATGTATCTACATTTCTTTCTCCTTGTATTTCAAGAAGCTTGCTGTTCAGGATGTGAGGAATAAATTGGACTTGTAGGTAATTGTTGCCACTGTGGAAGAATCCCAAGAGTGAAACAGTACAGCATTTAATTATACAACTGGGTCTTGTTAGATCTCTGCTCCACAGATGAAAAATCCTGCCTCTTGCACTAATGGGTACAGTTTGTTGATAACAGTTCCTCATCCTTGGCTCAGTCACCTGTGGTATTAGAAAATGGTTTAATGCCTAGCATAGTCAGGATAAAAGTTTTTAGCTCCCTGAAATGTGATATGGAGACATAGAGGAATGGAGTTTTGTCTAATTGTATTGAAAATGTCTGTCACAGCTGGTGTGGGTGGGGAAGAGTGTGTAAATCTCAGCCCTTCTCTCGCAAGCAAGCAAGCAAGCAAGCATGGAGTATACCTTCATGTGAACTTGTTTGTCCCTTGGACAGAAACAAAGGAACAGTAGGTTCACTTTAATGTGTACTGGATAAGACATAGGAAAGCTCTGGTCCTGGCTTAAATGTGTAGTATGAAAAGTACATGGACATTTCGTATTCGGAAACTGAAGTCAAATGAAGTACAGCTCCTGAAAGACTGAGACTGGCAAGATGTGTATAGGTGTGTACGTTTGCTTTTCAGAAATGAAAACTCATCAGCTTGGTTCCTTTCCAAGATTAGATACTGGAATGGGTAGGGAGGGACTAGATTTAACGTACAGCCATAGGGAAAACTCCACAAGACATACTTTGATGTCCTGATGGTAAATTTCTTTTGTTAAAGTGAATGTGTTTGAATTCTAGATGACAAGAACCTTCCAAATGTCCCGCCACTACAGCTCAGTGTTCCAGCTGACTATCCAGATCAGAGCCCTCTGTGGATAGACAACTCACGACAATATGGTATGGGGGCAATGGGATAGCATCACTTTAAAAAGTGGAGAATCAATACATGATGTTCAGTTGTTGGGGAACTGTGTTTATCTGGGCTGTCTCCTTTTTCTTTTTCAGCAGCCAATCCCTTCTTGCAGTCAGTGTATCAGTACATGACATCAAAATTGCTGCAACTTCCAGACAAGCATTCAGTCACAGCACTCTTAAACACCTGGGCACAGAGTATCCGTCAAGCCTGCCTCTCTGCTGCATAACTTCCCCCCTTGCGAAATCATGAAGCAAAGAAATTGGGTCTCGACAGCTGGCCTCTCCCATGGCCACTGGAAGAATCACAGGCATTTTGGGAGGGAACTTCAGAAGAAAAAGCCTTATACTGTTTTGTTTCTAGGTGCCAGGTTCAATAGAGAATCTGGTGTTAGATTTAGATTTCATGCTTTTATCTTCTGCCTTTGTGGACTTTGCCAGCATTTTCAGATATACAGAACATGTATATATGGTTCTTGAGACTGATGTATTAGGAGGGGCTTTTATTGTCTTCTTAGAGAAGAAATTATTTGTAGACTTCCATCAGGGAGTCTGAATGGTATAGAAGGGAGAGGGGAGAATGTCCTAATTTGCTTCAGACTTTGCCTGATGCCAGTATTCCTCACACTGTATGTTGTGTGACTTGATATTGCCCCAAGAATAAATTAGCTGCAGCTAGAATGTGCACACAAACTTCCCTATGGTTGCAGGAGTTTGGTAATTTAATTTGGAGAAAGGGGAGAAATCGGGGCCTTTTTAGGGCATCCCTAATATGTCAGATTAATCTGAATAATTATATTTAGGAGGAAAACCAACCATAGGAAAATTTTTATAGCTTATTTTAAACACTACTTCGTATAAACGGTTTTTGGTTAGCACGGACCATGCATTTCTCACTCTTAGAAGGTCAGGTGATCTGGAGGGGTATTCATTGTGCATGCTGACTGATTTCCCTGTGAGCTCCAAGTGTGTGTGTGCAGGGAATATCAATTGATTGAATCATAGCAGCACTGTAAATGAATCCAACAGGCTGCAGCTACTTACCTGCATTTATGTTTACCAGGGGAATTGCATCTTACTTGGCATTTGTCTCTTTGGTGTTGGCTTCCCTGGGGAGTGATGCAGTTCATGGGGAGTGTTTGCATATCCCACTCACATCTGTTTAAGAAAACTGAACATGGCTTAGGTCTAAGACTGACAGTTGACCTTATGTGCCTCAGGCGCTGAGGAGCACCTAACTAAAAGTATTACTGGTCATCTCAATCGGGATCCCAAGACTGATTATCAGTTGCTGTGGTGTGAGACAATGCAAGTGAAACCGCTTGCTGTAAGTGGTTCCATACACAATGTGATTACATTTCAGTTTGTCCAATCTCTGTAGTTCATTCACTCTCAATTCCTGTCACAGGGTGAAAGGGAATTTCAGTTTCAAATATTCCCATCACCTCTTGCTCCATCCCCAGTATTGTGCAACAATCCCTGACAAGTAGCTGGACTCTTACAGTGGTGTCAAGAAATTGCTGTGACCTCTGTAAATCTGTGTGATGTCATCAGTTTTAGAATGTTTTTAAATGTGGGTACTTAGTAAGCACTGATTTGAGGCAGCCGAATGGTATCAATATTTTGTACATGAACTAATGCATTATCTGTTTGTTTTATCGTAATAAATTTATTATTATTCCTGTGTTTGAAACTAACCTACTTTCATTGGTCCTTGGGCAACAGCTCTGCAATGACCAAAGGCTGGTGGTTACTTCCTATGCCCAGAAGTGAGGGGGGAAATCACACATGGCACTGCATTAGTTTTCTCATGCTGCAGGAGAGCAACCAAGTTCATTATCAACTGGAGGAGAGGTTCAAAAGATTGCTAAGAGAAATGTTATGTAGAGGTGAAAGATTTTTAATTTCAATTAGCCCAATCACTACTAACTTAATACTATTAAATGGGTGTCCAGATGCTTATGGAAAATGGGTTCAGGGCCTCAGTCCGGTTCTAGTGGACAGGTGTTCATATAAAAAAAAGCCAACATCTCAGTACTATGTTGCCATGAGTTGAATGGAAACGAGCCCATAGCAAAGATGACACAATGGAATGTTATAAATTCTGAATAAAAAGTGTGCAGCCTTAGAGTAGGGTAATATGAGCTCCCCCCATAGTTTCCCCTTGCTTCTGATCAGGGGATTCTCTACCTGCATCAACTTTTTTTCTGACGAGACTACTGTAAGCAGCCCAGTGAATCCCATCTAACAGCTGTGTAGGGCTATGAAATCTTGCCCTGCTTGGTAACATGATGTAGCATGTGGCTTCCAGCCTTTCCACTGATTGGTTAGCAGTGATCTACTGTTATCTGTAAAACTGTGGCCCATCCCTACATAAGTATAAATATATACTGCTTTTAAACAATCTCTGCCAAACTAAAGAAGTTCTTGGGATGCTGTACTGACATGCTTAAAAGAGGAACCATAAATTGGATGCTTATCAGTCTTTCACAGGCTTTTAACATTAAGTTAACTCACAAAGTAAACATTCTGAAGGAACTAATGGAGGTGGTACCCATATAAATCACTGAAGGAATGAGGCAAGCTGCAACAATAGAAGCACACAATCCTTTTGTTCCTGAATAGATGACACCGTGATTTCATAATTAACTTTTACTTAAAGTGGAGAGATAATAGCAGCAAACCAATCTATATTGAAACTACAATGTAAACTCAAACATGTACTGGGAGAGCTGTAGCTACAGAAACACTTTTAAGAAGAGACCTGGAATGCAATGGCTGAACAACCAGACTAAAGTACGGTCCGACGAAGACGGCTTCTTTGAATTGCTTGTGTTCTCTTCTGTCTCTCAGCAAAACTGTTTCCCAGTGTTTGCTTCAGTGCTGGCAGAACTGCCCTTTCAGCAGCAGGCAGTGGAGTAACAATCAAACTGGAGATCAGAGTTGGATAGAGGAATGATTGGAAATGTGATGATTTAAAATCACTTCCCCTTTACCAAGGTCTACTGGATCAGGGTCACCCTCCATATTAGTCACCTTAGTGATTCTACATGATGGATGTACTACTCTAAGCAGTGCTCTGTCCCACTGATATAAACTTCTGTAGTTAGAACTCTCCCTAGCCTTCAGAGTGCTTTAAATTATTTTTCTAGTATGGTGAGGATAAGAGGTGGTTTACAGTACATTGTCATGGGAGTGGGGTGTGTGTAGGGTTCCTTCTGCTAGTGAATACCCCTGTCACCATTTAGAGGCATAGCAGCTTTTTTGATAGGTAATTGTATCATTCTGCTAGACATTTCCCCATCTGTAAAATTAAGGTAATGATACTGACCTTTGTAAAATGCTTTGCAATAGACAGATGAAAACTGCTATGTAAGAGACGGATGTTATTTTAAGTGTGAATGGCTCGTTACCTGCCAAAGTCCAAATTCAGGATTCTGTTTTCCTGTAACACTGAATGCATGAAGCTGGGTTTCATCCTCTGCTTTGACTAGCCGCAATCACGTTAGAGGAGAGACTAGACCTATCTTTAGGGTTCTAATAAGCAACTAAAGGAGGGACCTGATTTTTTTTAGTACTAAAAAAACCTTCCATTTCATGAAATAAGTGAGATCCTGCAGTTTAACTTGCAGAAAAACCTTAATCAATAAATAGTGTTTACTTCAACTTTCAAAGGGACATACCTATATCTGTCACCTATGGGTTTTTTAAATAGTGTGTTGTGTTTGCAGCTGCTGCATGAAAAGGTGTAAAGGGTGGAGAGTTTAGAATCTTTATTCCTGCCATTCTCATAGGTGGAGAGCTTTAAATGCCTGTTACCTTGAGAACATCTTGGCTTGGAGGAATGGAGAAAACCCATGCACAGGATTAGTCCTGGCCTAAGCTTTTGTCCTTTGTAAAGGACATTGTAAAGTATTCATTGAGTATTTTGAAGATGGTGGTAATCATAGTCCAAACCAATGACACGTCTTGTTCAAATGACTGGCTAAGATCAGAGTATGGCTTTCCTATTTCCCTTTTATGCAATTCTTACACAATAGAGTGCTGTTTTAAATCCCACTGGAATCTAAAATTCAAATTGCTGTGTGACTGATTCCTCACTGACAATGGAAAAGCTACATGTGCAATCACATGGGCAGAACGTGGCCTTGTAATGGGATCTTAGCAAATAATTCTGAGGTGGGATCCAAAAAAGAATCTAATCCACTTTTCCTATAGCACTGCAGAGCCAGCACAGGTGTAAAATGTTTTTAGCAGATTTGACTCTGAAAACACAAGTAAGGTCTGAGTAAAGATGTCTCCTTGTTGTTTTTCAGAGTGGAAGCTCACTTTAATGTCCTGCCTACTTGAGAGAGGTTTTTGTTGCCTCTGATTGCATACATATGGGATGTTGCTGAGCTCTGTGATCCCCCAAGAAAAGTGAGTGTCCCTTGGGACTACATCACCAGATGTTTGACTTAGGAGCTATAGGAGGCAATACAGTCCCTATTACCTGAGTCCTGTATGTAAAGCTCTGTGAAAAGGAGGCTGGTAGTGTGGATATGCAAAAGCAACTCTCAAAGAATTAGTTATTAAAACATTTTGTGCAGGTTCCTCTGTGGCAATAATAGGACACTGAAAGTAAGCTAGATAGCTGCAGTGATCTCTCCTGAAATCTGTCTCTTGAGCAGGGCATATGGATTGACCTTTAGGCAATCATTATCTTAAGAAGCAGAGAGAATCTTGTGACTGATGGAGTTAGAGGTGAAAGGTGGGAGGAAACCAATAATAGGCTTGTTTTTAACTTCATGATATAACACTTAGTATTTGCTTAAAGGGATCACATGCTTGACAACATCTGATTTACATTACAGGTGTAACTAGCTGTCTTTCATGAAGTGTCGATATCTAAAAAAGTAGAAGTACTTACCATTTCTTAGATGTATCTTTTAGCAGCATTTTGGGTAAGCGTGAAACTTCTTGATTCCTAAATTAAAAAATATTTGCAGATATGATACGTTGGCTAATTCACTCCATAGCATAATTGCAGAGCAGTGATTGATTGTGCTGTCCCTATGTAACCTGGATTTGAAAACAGAATGAATCTTGCTACAGAAGCAGTTGAGTTCACTGCATGTGAATGTTGAACCTAGAGAACAGGAGAAGCTGCATCATAGCATCTGGATGGGGCAGTCATACAGCGTGATCTGGCTCATGTGGTAAACTGGGCCCATTCAATTAAAATGCATCATAACACAGCCAAATGTATGGTTATACATCTAGGAACAAAGAATGTAAGCCCATACCTATGGAATAGGGGATTGTATCCCGGAAAGCAATGACTCTGAAAAGGATTTAGGGATCATGCAGCTCAGCATGAGGTCCCAGTGCAATGCTGTGGAAGGTGGCTACAATGTGATCTCTGGATGTATAAATAGGGGAGTAGAAAGTAGGAATAGGAAGTAGGCATGCCTCTGTATATGGCATTGATGAGATATACTGGAATATTATGTATAGTTCTAGTGTCCACGTTTTTTAAAAAAATGTGGAAATTGTACAGGTGCAGGAAGGGGCCATAAACATTATTAGAGAGCTGCAGAAAATGCAAGATTTAAAGTGCTTAGCTGTTTAGCTTCTCAAATACTGAAGTGACTTGATTAGAGTATAAATATCATCACAAGGAGAAAATATCAGTTACTAAAGGGCTCTTTAATTTAGCAAAGAAAGGCATAACAAGAACCAAGGGGGGAAGCTGAAGTCAGACAAATTTTGTAACCGTGAAGATTACAAAAACTACCAAGGGAAGTGGATTCTCCAAGGGTTGGTGCCTTTCTGGAAGACATGCTTTAGCTAAGCAAGTTTGATATTCAATACAGAGGTAACCTGATGAAATTTAATTGCCTGTGGTATTCAGATCAGGCTAGATTTGTTCGTGCCTTCTGAATCTGCAGCCTTTGTTAGTGGGCTACTGCAAATACTACTTTAAACAGTCCTAGTGATCATGCCTTCTAGATTCTAATTGGAGAACTGTTGTGGCAATGGTGGGAAGTAAAAGGTAAGGGAAATCTGTGACTCTCAATGACAAGTTGTGTGTAACCCATGATCTTTTGTTGTTGTCCTTGTAATATCTTGCCCCTTGCTCTCTCTTGTTCAGTGTCTAGACAGCAACAGATCCTGCCCTGAAGAGCTTACTGTGTATTTGTATACCACCTACTACAACACAGCCCTAAACCCAAATGGGATCTGTAGACAGTATTACACTATAAATAAGATCATTCTTTAAAATAAACAAAGCTTCAAACTATATAGTCCCTCTGAATCTCTCAGAAATGCTTCTGTGTGGAAGGGTCTGACTTTCAATTGGACTGAGTGGATTCTGTTAACCATGTATCTCAACTCCTTCTAGGTTGACAGTTTAAATGAAAGTGCTCTGAAAAAACAAACTGACAACCCAAGTCTACCTGCACCCTATGTTTATGGACGTTTATTCCCAGTTGGATTAGTGCTGTTAACAGCTGTGCGCAGCAGTCTTGTTACAATAAGACACAGGGGTTGTAGCTGTCGAATTTGGCCCCTTGTGTGTAGATGTATAATTTAAGGCATATATCACGAGAGGATTTTAAACTCACATTAACAGTAGAGTGGTTGCATTCTGGAAAACTTGAAGGGGGGGGGGGAGTGGTTCAAAATTAACTTTCCTTTGTGAGTTAAGGAGGGAAGCAGTACAAAGTCAAAGATCACTAATGGCCTCTATCTAGGCACTTTGCACTATAGCCTCTATTGTGCAAATTCATTCCAGTACAAAGCAGAAAGGAAGCTAGCAAACTCATCTAGAATCTGTCCAATACCATAACTCAAAACAGTTTACCCAATCTGGCTGGCTAGCAGATAGTCTTCAGGAATCCTTTTGTTCTTGTGGATGTCTTCTAGATATGATTTCAAATACATTAGCTGAAGGATAGAGAGGAGAAAATAATCCGCTTGCCTCTGAAAATCTATTCCCTATTTCATGATCACAAATGTACTGTTTCTTAACTGAATAGAGTAGAGTGAGCTAGAATCAACAGCCTCACCTCTTGTGCCTGCATGTGGTTGATGTTCCACAGCTGGTGAATGACAATCTCACATTCTTCCAGTGTAGGTGGTTTCCGGATGTGGGAAGGGAGGACGTTCACCAGGAAAGGATTGGATGAGGCTGGTGGTACCTGAGCTTGCCCAGATCTAATCTGGCTTGGCAGTGAAAGCACTGGAGATGTAATTTTATCAGAGATTTCTCTGTTCTCTCTAGAAAAGTGATCAAGGAATAAATTAATCCATTTCCCTTGTGATGGTATGTAGCTGTAAATAATTATTGCATTTACCTCCCCCAAAACATTTGTCAAACATTAAGACTCACAACTGCTTGATGGTGCAGGTAACTATTATACTTATTTCACAAGTGAGAAATTAAGGAAATAGGGCAGGTCCCAGAGTCTTAACTCTACAAAGATCACATCCTCTGCAGATAAACTACTATCTGTATCCTCTGCCTAGGATAGTGCATGGCAGTATACTTTACACCTAAGTTTTTCTTTGAATTAATTAGCACTTCTGGCTGTGTGCATTGCAATACACAATGACAACTCAGTTGAAGACTTTTTCCCCGAAGAGCTTCCTCAATACCACTGCTAGAATCAGTTACTTACTGTAACCTATTCTCAACTCTCCTGAATCTGTTCTTGACATTACTTTTATTTCTAAGATATGCAAAGTGCATGTGCACTATAAATAGGATTCACAATGTCAAAGGAAAAAAAAAAAGCTTGCGTGCGCACAACCCAGAAACCTTCCCAAATGAACTGCCTATAATTTCTGTATGCTGGTAGGTTGCTCATACCTAGAAAGAACCTCCTCTAGTGGCTTCTCCGCCTTTGGACTGGGAGGCTCTGGTTCTCCTTGTACCACCTTGACCACCTGTTCTTCTGTACTCAGTTTTTGATTTTTGGACTGGTCCATCTGCTGCCTATTTGTCAGGGAATACCTAGAAACTGCAGCAAGGCAAAACATGAGTTTTTTTTCAGAGGGGAGGGGTGTGTGCACATGTGTCACAAGACAGACTTAACAGCTTGCATATAAAAGCATTAAGTATCCTCACCTTCACAGCAGTTCAGGGTAGTTTATGTTCTCTTAGGGCCTAATTTTGTGAACAACTGAACAGGTTCATTGTATCTTATCTCAACATTTAGTAAAATAGGATTTCTTGACATGTTAGCACTAACCCAGTAAGTATCAAATAAACTAGAAGCAGCCTAAACTTAGGCTTTGTTCTCCCAATTTCTTAGCAACTTAGTCATAATGTAAAAATTATTATGAATGTGTGCAAACGTATGAATGCACATACGATCCAAATAAGTGAAAAAAGTGTACTAGGACTCCTGATCATCATTGAGAGATTTAAAACAAATCTCAGAGAGACTCAGATTTTTACATTGTTGCCTGTTTCTATATCTAGGCCTAGATACTTTTTCATGTAATTTATTTTCCCCTTCTTCTCTACTCTGTCCAGTTATTACAGTCCTGCTACCCCTAAAGTTAAATCTTGCAGTTTTAAAGCTGTTTTACCTGTGGAATGGTGCCTTGAATGGAGCTTGGCAGAGTAGGGAGTTAAATTATCATCTGCAAAGAAGAAGAAGTGATGAATTGGGCATTATGATTATAGAGATGACCAGCAAGGAGGCTGTATTATCCTCAGTTTAGAATGGGATACACAGGTAAACTATTTAAAATCTGCAGAGACAAGGCTTTCTCCATTCAGGATTGCTGAAGGCAACCTGAGGTGTAACTTTCCCATAGCACCTACAGGAACAGAATAGCTGTTTGGTTTAACCAGTGGGAGTGTGTTTTCTACACTCAGTGTGGAACACAATATGAGCACAAAGACCTGGATAAAATAACAATGTTCATCTGTGAAAAGGAGGGATGCTCAGGGGCAAGGTTAAGCAGCTAGGAACATGGATGACTGACTGCTGCCTATTGTGGAGTTTGTCCATCCTCTGTCATAGTAGTTGGTTATTGCAATGTAATTCTGGGCTCCTGACTGCTCTTGTATATCTAGGTAGCAGTGGTGGCTCATACAGTTATCTGCAGTTAACTTAGAGGCTGTAGCCTCTCTTTTCTAAGGCTGAACTCACTACAGTCAGCCATGTCTTCTGTCCCCTCTCATTTGGACAACTTCCATGTACTACTTTGGCTGAGCTTGGAAGCTTCAGCTAAGGCAGAATGTGTGATATCCTATCTTCTTAAGTGTGGATCAGCAGGAGCATATTAACTTGTGACTAAATACACCAGCTGCCATCTTCTGAATGAAATTCCAGGACTTTTAATCTAGAAAGTGCAACATGCATTGGGACCCAGCTATTTCCATAAGTATTTCTTTCCCTACAAACCAATGCCGTGGTTAAGGTAAGCTAAGACGCTTTTGCTGATACATCCTAGGTATGTAGTGTTCAGGACACATGGCAAGGTATTTTTATGGGCAGGGTTCCTAGCTGTGGAACTTATGTCCTGTAGAAAACTGCCAGAGTGAGTGTGCTGACCCACACAGCATAGTGCAAGTGCATAGTGTATTTTAGATTAAACATTTAATTATGTATCATCTTTGGCGAGGCTTTTCTTATCATAGGTTGCGGAGACACAGATCCTTTAGATTGTCTGTCATGATGGATGCATTAAAAGTAATAAATATTTAATTTTCCAGAGGACTCTGACCTTTGACCTTGCATATCTTTAAAGTTAATGGACTTCACATAGATTTGCCTCATGGGTGAAAGATTCAGTATTGCCAACCCCCAAACATTCTAAAGTTGTATGTCAAACCCTAAAACATTGAGACTTTGAAAGATGATAAATTGGGGCTTCTTTTTATTTCCCTTATTTTGAGGGTTTTTGAGCCTGTAGGGTTCCTCTTTAAAAGGTTTCTCTACAGCCATGAGGGCTATAAACTTTTTTCTAATGAAACCAACATTATAATGTAATTACTATTCCAGAAGCCAAAGCTTTAAGGGAAAAACTTATGGGATATGTTCCATGAATGTTTGTACTTGTGAAAGTTATACCTAGCCTACATAAAAGTTTTGCCAGTGTAGCTATATTGTCCAAACTCTCCTGGTATAGAGGCAACTTCAAGCAACCAGTGTTTTAGCTAGTATAACTTATAAAAATCCAGGGAGCAAAATCAATTACACTGCAAAAATGCATTTGCTGGTATAACTGCATCTGCAGCCAGGCTTTTGCATGTACAAAGGTATTGTCCCCTCCTGCTCTTCCTCTCCCCCCCAAATCTCACTCAACTGCTCTTGCTATACCTGCAAAAGATCCTAGTATAGATTGGTCCTTAGGATCTTAACTGTAGCATAATATGTTTGGAAGAGCATTATACTGCAGGCAGATACTGTTTAAGGTTCTCACAGTATCATTGGTATGCTTCTTGGTTGACCTAACATACTCAGATTGCAACCTATCAATCATGCCAACCTAGGGGTTGGCTTAGGGCAGACAACTCACATCTAGATCAGAATAATGAAACTCAGCCCATGCTTAGCTATGCCATTTCTCCCCACAAACCCATGAGAACTAAATTCCGATATGAAAGCAACAATACTGCATTCACTGTGCACAGTCTTCAGGCCCCAGAGAGCTAAAACATTTCTGTAGTGCAGAGGGAAGATGACCTCAAGATTCTCTCTCAGGGCTGGGAAATGGACAAAGCACCATGGCAAAATGTCTATTATTAATGGGGGGAGGGAAGGTACTTCAAGAGAACAAGACATTTACTAGATAATCCTACTTCTAAAAGAATAAAAAGCATAGAATACCTTTCACCTGCAGCGACTGATTCATTATGAGTTTATAATGAAGATCTGTAATCAAAGAAGAACATAATTTAGTTTGAGCACACTCCACATCTCCTTAAGTTCCCTTTTTCCATTATAGAGTACAGCTAAGCTTGTCCCTAGACAATGTCACATGCATCAGCTTTCAACATTTCTGACAGACTGTACATTTTTAATGAAAAAAATCTTCACTAAACACATAGGCTTACAAGGCTGAGGGAGTAAGTGTAATTATGAAACCTAAGGGTGGATATTCTTTAAACAATATTGGGAAGGACGCAGAGATGGGAAGTAGAGTTGAAGAAAAATTATTTCAGTAGCTTTAAGACAAATATGCACATAGAAGTATACCATAAAACTCAGGTCACACATGTAAAAATGAAACTAGTTAGTGCAGAATACATAAGCCCCTTTATTTTCAGTTTAAACCGATTTTACTGAAAAAAATATTTATTACTCATTTATTTCTGATTTTCACCTTACTTTTGTATCTTTCAAATATATAAAAATATGTTTTATTAGGAAAATACAATACATTGCATGAGATATATGTATTATGATAATACATTAGTCTGTGTATGTATATGCAAAGCTGCTTGTTTGAAATAAGGCTATGTATTAGTCTAGAAGCTATACACAAACAAACAGGCATGCACGCAAGTTCAGATACACACGCACTTCAGAGCATACTGATGAATCTCATGCCCACCACGTATATATTTCTAGTTGTTAGCAGATAACGGTTTAAAGATTTGACACACTAAAATGGGAAGAAAGCGAAAACCTGTATCAGAATACGTTTCAGAATACAAGAAAGTATTCGAAAGTTTAAAAAAACAAAAACAGGAGAAAAGGATGAAGTTGAGTGTATGTGCTGCAAATGGTGTGTCATCGAAGTTGACCCTCCAGCTGACCAGATTAAAGAACATTTGGAGAGCAAACACTTAAGGCTAAAACAAGAAGGTGAAAATAGAAAAGAGGAAACCTTGGAATCAGCATTCGTCTTGAGCATGGGAGAAAGCGCAAGATCGACATGATGTGGTAAGTGAATTTGTACATGTCCTCTGATTTTCAGGGCAGCCTCTAGACTAGGCCTTGCTGCTGGTTGTTTGGGGGCCTTTGTACAAAATTTCCATCCAGCTGCAAAATCCTTGCCAAATTCAATCAATCTGACCAAGAAATATTTGGAGAAGAATGATGTTGCTGACCAACAATTAAAGAGGTTGGCTGGAAATATGGTTAATTCTTTGATTTTTGACCAGTTGCCAGATGTTCTCGACTGTCCCACTCTGGTGATTTTGTTTTCATTTTTTGACTTTGTTGTGGAGAAGCCTGGATTCATTTTGGCAGATTTGGAGTTTGTAAAGTCAGCAAAGAGTCAAACAGTTGCAGCTTGTGTCAGTAAAACTTCTAATGAATATGCATTTACCTGGAAGGATATGGCAACAGTGATTATTCCGACTCTGCTTCTTACTGCATGAAGTTCACACAAGATGTAAAGCTGAATGAAAAACCTGAATTGCTTCATTTGTCTTGCCTAGCTCACCTGCTGCAGGTTGCGCTCTCTCATGCAACAGGTGTCCCAAAATGTCTTATTTAAAAAGATTTGTAATAGATGCTGGAGGAGTTTTCAAGCATTCAAGTAAAACAAAAAACCTCTTTTAGGATGTGTGCAAAGAAATTGTGTTTGAATGCAGCATTCCAGTTCCAGTTGTACCGACAAGATGGTTTAGTCTGTATTTGGTTGCACAGAGTGTTCGGAAGGCATGGGGGTCTTAATGCGACTTTTAGATCACGAAGTGTTCAACAGTCAAAAAGCTGAACTCTCAGAGCGGCTATGCAAGAAATTAGGCAAACCCTTTTTTTAAAAACCTCGAATTCCTGATTGAAACAATTCAACCACTACATGAAGCATAGAAGAAATTGGAACAGACAGCATATTTTCTAATACAGAGGTGTATGGTATTCTGGTTAATGATATCTCTGCAGAACTTTCTCCCAAAAGCACATCTGGGAAGATTCCAGAAAAAAAAATCTTTTCATGTCTGTCGCCAGTCACTGAGTGGAACAACCCTGCAAAAGCTTTCAAAAGTTTTTATGAAGAGCTGTCAAAGAAGTGGGAAGATACTGTCACTTGCAATATGTCCCCTGAAGCTTTTCACTGTGAATCATCAGTCTAGAAAATCATTGTGCTGTTTGACCCTCATCGTAAAAGTGTGGCCTCAGCTGATAAATGTAAAGAGTATGCTCATATAATCTCCCCCTTTGTGGTTTCTAACGAAGAAAGTGAAAAACAAAGTGAATTCCGTGCCTACATGGCAATGCCTTCCCCACACAGCCACTCCATCACTCCTCTTGAATTGTGGAAAATCAACCAAACTGACTTTCCAACTTTGAACCATGTTGCATCTCACATCCTCCTTGTCCACCTGGCTCAGCTGACGTGGAGAGAATATTTTTTAAATTCGGCTACCTCCAAGACTGTGGGAGAACGGGCCTCGGAAAAGACTCCTTAAAAAGATTGCTGTGAGCCTATGCTATGCAGGACTTTTGGAAATTACACTGAAGGACTTCACATAAGACAGTCGGTGTTTATAAATATTTTAAAATATTGGGTAAATGTAAATATTTATAGGCTAATAGCTCTAAGTCTACAACAGTAAACTGTTAATTCAAATAAAAAGTTTTATTGGGGGATTAGAGATACATTGTTTTCTTAAACTCAGAGGTGGCATTGTATTTTGAGTTGTTTTAGTTCTGAAGCAAACCACACTGAATTCCTTTCATCAAAGCATTAATCTGAATACTTTCCCCATCATTCTGTCCACCAAAATAAACCCTGATATTTACCTAGAAAAACATTTTAATAGTTTTTTGCACTGATTTTCAGCTGTTTTTGTTGTAGTAATAAACACCAATACATTCCTGGGAAAAATTAAATAAAATAAAAACTGAAAACTAAAGGCCTAAGAATACACAATGAACAAGGGTTTATTACTAGCCCAAACATCTAGCTACTTTGACCTCTAAAGAATTTACTGGTGTTACCATGAATGTAAAAGCATTTATTGTTATCCAGGGGCAACAAACTTTGAGCTTTTGTCAATTTTCTTATGGTAGTATTTATTGCAAACCAGCTGTGCTCAAAATGAACCAGTCTGTCATACTGGCACTTTTTGCCTGCATCTCTTATTGACAACATGCTCCAACCCTGACCTGGAAAAACAATCAGCAAGACAGAAGGCACATTCTCTCAATAAAGATTCAGTCGGTGTTTTTGTAATGTGAACACTTGTCCAGTAGAAACTAAATTTGAGATCACCAGCTCATTTCAGATGTACTGCAACATATCCATCCCTTGGTATGCTGAACTGGTGGCCTACTAGGTATGAAAGACTAAGTTCGGTTCGGAGGAGGAGCGGAGATGGCACTCGCTGGACGTGAGACGAGCCCTCGCCTACTACATCGAGTGAACACGGCCGTTCCAGAAGTCAATGCAGCTGTTCGTGGCATTGGTGGACCAGATGAAGGGCTCACCTGTCTCCACCCAGCGCATCTCGGCCAGGATCACCGCCTGCATCAGGACCTGCTACGAGTGGGCAAAGGTGCCGCTTCCTGGAGCTGTGTCAGCGCACTCAACCAGAGCCCAAGCCTCGTCGGCAGCCTTTCTGGAGAGAGTGCCCCTGCAGGACATCTGCAAAGCAGCTACCTGGTCGTCGGTCCACACCTTTACGTCCCACTACGCATCGTGCAGCAGGCGAGAGAGGACGCAAGCTTCAGCAGGGCCGTTCTAATGAGAGCAGCTCGCCGTTGACTCCTACCCACCTCCAAGGTATGGCTATTTAATCATCTATATTGGAATGGATATGAGCAATCACTTGAAGTAGAAAACAGGGTTACTTACCAGTAACTGTTGTTCAAGATGTGTTGCTCATATCCATTCCACACCCATCCTCCGTCCCCGCTGTCGGAGTCAGCAGAAAGAAGGGACTGGGGGCCCGCGGGGTCGGCGATGCCCTATGTACCGCGGCATGAGCATGGTACTCCAGGGGGCCCCTAAGCTGACCCTATGGGGCCTGCTAAGGGGAAAAAAGTTCCGGGAACCAGTGCACGGGGCGTGCACTCACCTATATTCGAATGGATATGAGCAACACATCTCGAAGAACAACAGTTACTGGTAAGTAACCCTGTTTTCATTGCCTTTCCCAGTTATCCAGTCCCCCATGCATTTTCAGGCATTGGAGTCAGCAACTGATCAGATTTGCCTCTAAGCTTTTGTTAGCTCTCACATTCAAAACCATTAGAATTCCCTTCTTATAGCCCCTAATATAGTCTAAGTGTTGGGAAATATTTTCTAACAATTCCAAAACAAAATCTTGTGAAAAGCAAAAGGAATGGTAGGTTAGTTTGATGCTGAAGTCTAGTCCTAAGCAAGTCGCATTGAGGACCTCTTTAAAGAGATGACAGGGGAGAAAAAAGGTGGGGGTATAAAAGCAAAGAACCTACATTCATTGTAATTCATTCACACCCTACCTAGTGTGTTTGAGACAAAGTCAAAGATTTTCCTGCTTGCAGTGACAACTTTCCAATCTCTCACCTAGCATTTTCAGAATCTGTACAAAGTCGTACATGGAAAGTCACCTCACCTTTGTTTTCCCTTTTAAGATACTCAATTTCCTCATGAAGTTTCATTAGGGTCTCAGCATGTTGCTGCTGCAGGAACTTCAGGCTTCTCTCCAAGTCCATGATTAGTTTACGTGGGTCTTTGTTCCAGACTTCAACAGGCTGGGACTCAGAATGAGGCGGTGGTCCCTGGCTATTGTGGCTGCCAAGTTGAAGATGGCTTGATTTATCCAGTCGTCCTACTTTTGACCACTGTGGTAAGTTCCCCAGCGGAGGCAAACTGGTATTGTACATCCCCAAAGATCCTGATACAAAAATGGCTTTCAGGCTAGGGTTACATGGACAGCCTACAACCTCTCAGTAGCATAACTGAGGCAATGCCACTAAAGGGTCAGTGACCATGTTTAATATGCTTCAGTCTCTATGAGGTCAGACCCTGTATGTGCCTTGTACCCCTGGCATGCAAATGCCCCTTTACTGTGAGCCTGGCATTAGAAGTTGTGGGGTGGGGGGATGTCTCCTCAGGATTTGACCCTGACACTTGGGCTTGTGGTCACTGCCTCTCAGAGGGAGGGGGTGGACTATGGCTCTGCGTGCCTCTGCCTGGTCCTCTGCTCTACCTAACCTGGCCTTACAGGGCGAAGGGGAGGGGGCAAGTATCACTGCTCCAAGTCTCCTCGTGGTCACCAGCCATTTCTGCATATGGGCCTCAAATTTAGTTGCCAACCTAGAATCGGAGGGGGGTGGGGAGACGAGAACAAGAGAGTGAGCTTAGTTAGTGGGGAGCCAGGAGGCCGGAACTGGGTCCTAAGCTCAGCACTTCCCCCTCTCCCCCACCCTCAGTTCAGCCACCTCCTCCCCAAGCTCAGCCCCCCCCACACCCCCAGTACTCAGCTCCCCATTCTGGCGCACACACGCCCTGGGCTCAGCCACCTCCCCACACATACACAGCTTGGGCTCAGCCACCCGCCTCACGAGTCCCCCCCCCCCCCCAAACCTAAACCCCTGGGCTCTGCCACCCCAGCCTCTTCCCGCCCACACTCCCCGGCTCAGCCACCCCCGCACCCGCAGCCCCAGGGTCCGAAGTTCCGAACCCACCAGCTCCTCCCGCAGGCCCGCTGGTGGACGTAGCTTCCCCCACCCCACCCGGCCCGGCGTCGCCTCCTCTTGCCGCTCCCCTCGCCGCAGGCCCGGCTCTTGCTGTCACCGTTTCTATGGAAACAGGCGCGCGCCAGCGCGCCAGGCCGGTCACCGCCCCTCCCACCCTCACAGAATGGTATCACCCTGAGGCTGGGGGGACTCTCAGCCGGCCCTCGTGGCAGGCAGGGTGGTATCGCCCGCCTGGGACAAGGTAGGCCGGAAGGCAGGCACAGTGTGGGGCGGGCTTATCCTGCCCCTAGCCCAGGCAGGCTCTGCCTGAGGGGGCGGTGGTAGGCGGCCTAGTGCGCTGCCCCCGGGTGCAAAGCACATGCATGGGTCTGGGAGCTGGTCTAGCTTCGGCGGCCTGGGTGCGCACTCTGGCTGCATGCTCGGTGTGGGGCACTGCTGCTAGTGCCTGCCCTCCCCCGAAGCCAGCTGGGCTAGGGCCCTGCCCTGTTCCTAGATGTTTAGAGGCACTGAGACTCCTAAGTGAAAATCAGGGCCTGGTGCTTGATGAGAAAAGCAGCGCAGCAGCTGCTAGGACAGATCCTAATTTAGCAGGGGAAAGGAGAATCATCCTTAGCACCTGGCATTGCCCCCCTCTCCCTGCAGTAGTGGGACGGGAAGGTCCTGGGCAGCACAGCTTGGAAACTAACACTCCATAACAGCTCATCGAGCCCTAGACTCTAAGGCCACCAGGGACCAGCATGATCATTGACTGGCCCATTTGCAAGCCACAGAACCTCACCCATCCATTCCTGTAGTAGGCCCATAACCTCTGGCTCAGTTACAGATTAATTCCTCAAATCTTGATTTAAAGACTTTTACAGAGACTCCACTATTTTCTGTAGTTCAAACCAATATCAGACTCATGCTCCACCCTGCAGAGGAAAGCAATGACAAAAAAAAAAAAACCAAAAAAAAAACAACCAACCACAGGCTCTCCACCAATTTGATTTGTAAAGCTTTGCAAATCTGTAGATAACCACTTTATATCTGAGACTGTGGCTATCCATGGACCATTTTTTGTGGATCAGATGTGGATGGTCACAGCTTAAGGTTCTGGGACCTTTCTGACATCTGGGGCAGGGTTAGAGCAGCTGCCAGCCAGCCCCCAGCTAGAACAGATGATGGGGGCAGGCAGGGCTGAACAGCAGATCAGCTGTTTGATGGGTCAGCAAACAGCAGATTGGTGTTGAGGATGCAGATACATCTAAAAAGGAGTAAGGCTTGTGGGTCAGATAGAAATTTATTGTTACGGATGCAGATCCACATATTTGTATCTGCACAGTGCTCTGCTGATTTTGGGGAAAGTTCCTTCCTAACCCTACATAAGGTGATCAGTTAGACCCTGATCATTGGGCAAGGTCCATCAGCCACACCTCTGGGAAATAATTCTCTGTAGTATAGCAGAGCCCTCCCCCTTTAGCGTGCCATCTGTAGCTATTGGAGATAAGACTATCTACTATTAGCAAATATGTCATTGTATGTAATCTCATCATTTATCAAACTCAGTCTTACAACAAGTTATTTTCCCCCATGACTCTGGTTGGAAGGCAGTTCCAGAACTTCACTCCTCTGATGATTAACAACCAGTCTTAAGTAGTGTCTGCTCATTGAATCACTGCTAGCTGCCCTGCCCTCTCTGGCTAAAAATGGTTATATCTGTAGGGAACAATCCTGCCTTGACAGGGAAAAAGACCAGCCATTCTAAAGGCTTTTCCAGGTCAGTTTATGGTGCAAGAAAGGCTACATTTCTTATTCTGCTTTTGTCCTACAACTTCACCTTCCATGCTACTGTTAAAGATGTGTTGGTGAATTTCATGCTCAGCAACAAGAGAACAGTTCTCACACAAAGCTATCCATCCGTACCAGCTTCTCCCATTCAGATCATATACTGAAACACCAATACTGTGGTAGTCCACATCACCTGGTGCAGAAGTCAGCAATCATGAAAATGTGATTTGGCTGTACAATGGACAAGTGCAATTTATACAGGCCCATAGCTGGGCAACATGTTTTACAAATAAAATTAAAAGTGATAAATCTCCCCCCAAAGGAGTTTACTAGAATGAAACTTGATAGATTTTGAACCCAAGGCTACCAATCAGAGGCCTGAACACTATTCCTTTATGCCATCTACCAGAACAGCTTGCAGTAACTAGAAACTGATGAAATTTTACTAAAAATAAATGCATAGTACAATACTCACATTTTCACTTCCACGCACTGCAATACAGTTCTGCTCAAAAGGAAGGTTTAACACAAAACACACCAAGAGACTTTGCTTTAAAAAATAAATCAGGCAAGCACTTTAATTTACACATGCGGTTTCAAAAGAAGAAACTTGTACCACAAAGAGAAATTTGATTGAACAT
This sequence comes from Emydura macquarii macquarii, assembly GCF_026122565.2. Classification (NCBI taxonomy): domain Eukaryota; kingdom Metazoa; phylum Chordata; order Testudines; family Chelidae; genus Emydura; species Emydura macquarii. The sequence continues at coordinate 842,636 of NW_027131391.1, forward strand.
GAGTGAAGGGCTCACTGGATTTCGTAAACATAAGTTGGAAATACAGTTATCAGGAAACATGGAAAAATAGTTTGGATGCTGCCACAGATTGATGAATTAGAAAGCTCCGAACTAAGAGCCAAACACTAGCTGTTTTCCAACACATATCTATTAAATGCAAACGTATAGATAAGAGAAAACTGAAGTCACTCCACTTAATGTAAATTATATTGTACCTTATATGGCACTACTGCAAGGTGTATTTAATTCTTTATACCACAACTGCACCTGACAGCAGTGCATTTCAGGGAAGAGAGGATTAAACTAACTGATTTCTTAAACATGTTTTCTGTTTAAACAAAGGGGCTCCATTTATGTTGATTGAGTTGATGACTCTTTTCTAAAGCAGTTTGTTGCTGGGAAGGTAGCACGTATGTTAAAGAAGTAGTGAGGCAAGAGACGGAACCTATTTCATGGTTGGTAGACAACAATCTAGTTAGAGCTCAAGTTCTGGAGAAAATGTTAAAAGATATAATTTCCCTTCTAGCTGATACTGAGTGTCAGTACTATGGAAGGCTATAGTTTCTTTGATCATACTACTGGGTGTCGAGCGACTGCTTTATTCACAGTAGGCCATAATTGCAGTCACAGATGGAATGGTGGATCAATGGCATCGGGGATACCCAGAGAACTAGAACTTTACTTAAGATGAATGCTGAATTCTCCCCTTTAGCACATGACTCTTGGTTTGTGGCTGTCAAGTTAAATGCTAAAAGAATCAACTCCCAGAGTTCCTCATTTTGAAAAGACAGGGACCAATGAAGATAAGAAGTAGATATTGATTCAGAAAAGGGAATGCAGAGTTAGCATCCCTGGTCTAGGTTATGGGATTCCAGCAGCTAGCTGCTCCTCCTTTCCTGGTACTTTGAAATATTTATTATTCAATTTTTTGCAAATCAAAGCAATCATATACATCTGGCAACAAGATGCAACTCTCCTTTCCTATTTCTGAGTCAAACCATCCTTACCTATTTCCCTGTTTTCTGTTGAGTAACTTTAGCAAAAGCAAGTTTTTGGCTTATCATATGTCAGTTTTGTCCTGTTGATTTTTTGGGATTCAGCTTTGTGTCCAGTTCTCATGATTTGTGGCTTCTGTTGCCTCTGTCAACACTGAAAATCCCCTCCCCGTCAACATGATATAAAACCATACAGAAGGCAGCTCAAATGGCCAATTCCCACATGAAGTGGAATAAGCAAAAAATGGCAGTATGGACATATTGCCAAATCTAAAGCTGTTTCTATGTGTAATTTCCCATAGCTACTATGGGCTGTTCATTTTAGCTCCACAACTACTGAAGGCTGTTCCCAAAACCACAAGCAGTGGCTCTCATCCTACACATTCAGTAAACAGTGTAGAAAAGACAGTTTATCAAAACAGAATTTACATAGGTTACAGTGGCTTCTACCACCACAAACCCATCCCTCTCACTTTACTTTAATTAAAAAAACCAAAACAAAACACAAGTTTTGAAGTGATCCTTTGCTGAAGCTTTTTAATACTAATCACTGTGCTTTTATTCTTAAAAAGCTTGTTTTACAGGGTACACTGAAGGAAAAAAGTTAGTGTTGATGAGGTTTCCACCTTTCAGTGAAGAAAGTCATTACTATTGCATAAAGAAGATACCCAACCAGAATAATGAATGTGCAGGCCAGTGGTCTAATGCAGAACCAAGCTGCAATGAAATATATCATGAACAAGGAAAGAAGAGTCCTGTAGCTTGCCAGAAATCTCAGACTGATCCTTGGTTGCCGAGAATGTCCTGATCTTTGTTTCAGTGTTGGGCTGTGCCTGCCCTTCTCTGCAAGGAATGGGTTGGTAAGATGATAGCGACACAACATGCCAATAAAGTCTTCCCTGGAGCAGAGAATCTCCATTTGGTCAGCAAACTAAGGTAAGAAAAACTTGAAGTCAGTAACAGTACAAGAAAAATGTAAACAAAAATTAAAATTGTAGATTTTAAGTTCACACTGAAAAATTCTTGCTTTTATGTTTTGATTTGTGTTAAGAGGACACGAAAGAGGATTAGAGCAAATATAACTCAGAACTCATACATCTTTCAAAAGTTAGAATTATTCCAAAACAAATTTATATTTGTATTATAGTAAATCTGCTCATTTACTCTTAGTAGTACAAAGCAATAAACCAACATAAGGAAATCTGGGACAACAACATTGGTCACATCATTCATATGTACTCAGAAGTGTGTAAATCTTATGTTAGGATACAATGGAGTGAGGACAAACAGTCAAGTTGCAAGGCAGGTCTTAAAGGAGTGAGAGGCAGAAAGAGGGAAGGAATAGAAGGGCTAGGTTTGATTAATCCTTTTCCTGCTTATTCTGACAACCAGGGAAGCAGAGTGTTCTTTCATTATGCTGGTATGTGCTAATATGATCCTGTGAAGGATATTTCTTCTATCTCAACTACCATAAACAATACATTTCAGTGTAATGACTGTGTCTGACATGGAGATAATGTCTTGACAGTTACATTTTACAGCTCTTGAGAAACGGGGAAAAAAAAGTGATTCCAGGCTGAAAGAAGGGCCCTATGGAATATTTGCAAACTGATGCAGAAATCACATTAATGGTGAGAGTACAAAGCAAGTGTGTAAATTGTACATATGCACAGGTCAGAGAATAGGAATATGCAACTGAAAAAGAGAAAGAAGACTTCTCATTGCACTTACCCTTTCATTAATTGCTGAGGACAACTGGAACAACAGTCGCACTAGAGTGGCATTTTCATAACTTCTAATGGGCTGAAGCTCAGCATCACCTTGGTACTCTATCTCAAACCTGCGTAAGCCATTTATGATCTAGGAACAGGAAAGGAAATCACGTACTTTATAGCTCAAATTTGAAATGCGTTTAAACTGATCTCTCTCCTCCCATCCCTGACAAACTATTTCTTCTGATGTAGAGGCACACACTCTGCTTTCTTAAACTGAAGTTCTAGAAGTATTGGGCTGGAAGCTTTTCCCTCGTACCTGATACCTGCCAAGAGGCGTAAGAATTAGTCCGTCTTCACTCTCAATGCAGTCTGGAAGTTGCTTCTTTCCATTCTCATCCTCAGCTGCTCCACAGTTCATCATCAGTTGGGTCATCTGGGCTTCATTCAACTAATCAAAAATAATTTATTAATAATTATTTGATTCTACCACCTTTTTTCTGTTCCCCGTTTCCCATTCTCCAGTTCTTGTGTAGCCCCTGACAACCATATAGCCAATGACTGCCAACAGAACAGGTACTGAAAACAACCCATTTATCAGTCTACAATAGAAATAAAAATACCCAAAAGTGACCATTCTTAATTGTGTTCATCACGTGGCAAGCCCTGGCAGACAGGAGTATTTTTGGCCAGTACATCCTAGCCTCCTCATGGCCATTGCTTAGTTCTATGTTCTCCCAAGTCAGTCTTGTGCAAGCGAACTTGTATAAAATCGCTTTGCTTCCTTTCAGCTTACTGAGAGGCAGCCACCTTCTAGCATCTATTAGCTTCGTCACTTAGTGTATACATACATCCTTTTGAATTTCTACAGCATCTTACATTGGAAGATCTCAAAGTGCTTTAAAAACATTAGGCTATAAAATGCCCCTTGGTAAGCAGGAAAGAAATGGGATTTTTCTAAGTGGCCACTTATTATGGGTACCTAGTTTAAGATTGCTTGGGCTTGATATTTAAAAGTGTGGAGTACCTGCAACTACAGGCACTCTGAACCTCTGGAAAAAAAAATATCAATCCTAAAGACTCTCAAGATAGGCACCAAAAATTGAGGTACTCAAAACGAGTGGCCACTTTTGAAAATTTTGGCCTAAGTGACTTGCCAACAATCACACTGCAAATGAGAGCTGGAAGTAGATTGCCGGAATTCTGACTCCCATTAATGCTACTTCCCTGTAACAGCACTTGGAAGAAAGTTATGTACCCGAAAGATTTGGCATAAGTACTCCTGTGCCTTCTCCAAATATTCATCTGTTTTCTTGATGCTGTCTTGCCCAATTTCATCTAGGTCATTGCCTGTGTAGGAACCATTCATGTCAGAAGAGCCAAATCTAAACCAGGATAGGAAGGACTGACTAGCTATAGTCTCTGCAGAGTGGTCTGATATGGATTTTGCTGTTTGCTGGGCCTGGCCTATTAACTGGGCCAATCTTAATACCTGAAAAATAAAAGACAGGAGGACAACTAAATAAAGCAATAGGATAAAGGACACAAGTCAGTAGTAAGCACCAGCATGTGAATACAAGTCTGCCTGGTGACCTGGCAATCAGAATAGAACCACACATTCACTCCCTTAGCTGACATGGACTTGTGCTGGTAGTAGTCATGTGCTCCATCTCCAATAGAACAAAGGGAGTCACTGCAGCTGGGGCATTCAGAAGAATGCAAGTGCTCCTCAGCTTCCTTTGAGATGCATCTTCCTTCGTTTCATTAGCCTGCTGTTTAGGGAGAGACCATCTCTCTCTGCTACACCATTTTTAATTGGCTTGCTGCTGGGTACTGATTATCAACACTATGAATCAGAAATACACACACAGTCGTTGTTGAGAGATGAAACAAGTACATGCCCATAGCAGATTGCTCCAAAGCAATACCCCACTCCACCCCACCCTTCAAGGCTAAAAGCATTGTGTACATTTCTATTTTCATACTTGTTATGGAAGATGCTCCAAACAGATTCTACAACCACCACCGAACTCTTGATTTACCCCCTACTTTTTAAGAGATAAAAATTCTCCCCCCTTACATGATAGAGCAGATATTCAGTATGGAGACATATCCCTCACAATAGTAATAAAGGGGCTTACAAAGAGCAAGTAAGCAAGGTCATTGCTTACCAAATTCCTGACTTCTGGACCAAACATCTGCTTGTACTGTGAGTCCTGTCCTTCCAGGCAGTAAACATGACTCTTCACCTTAAATGAGGCATCTGTGATTGTTGGAGGCCGTGATGACAAGAAGCTCCCACCAAGAGAGGGGGTCATGAAAAGTCGGTGTTGACGGTGAGGGATAACAAGTTCTGGCTCCAGAAATAACTGCTCTCCTAGAATTTGGGATAAGATGATGTGGGGTGGAGAAGACTAGGTTATACCTTCCTTCTGATTTGGGGATCTAGCAATACAGTTTTTAACCACTCATTACAAGGTTGCTAGGTTATTTGGGGGGGAGGGGTGAGGACGAGGGCAGGGCCTTATTAGTTCAATTTTTCCCTGAATCTTCACTCCTACAGCAGAAAGAGCTTTCACTATTACAATGGTGCATCTAAAAGTCTATATAGACATAGTACTTCTACGTCATCATTTGTTGTTGGAAAGGATATTCTGGTCCACTTACTTGCCAGCCTGAGCATGTTCCAGCACCTGAAATTTTTGCTGCTTGACCAAACCTTCCTGCCCCAACCAAAAAACCCCCGCTGTACCCCAATACTCCCAACATGCAGCTTTCAGGACACTCTGAATTGATTTCTAGAACTTGGAGTGCAAGTTCTTGCTGACTAAACATCTTGCTGAAGTTTGAGTAAATATAAATTCCTGTAGGGCATTACAAAGTTTTAATTCTGAGTTAATAACCAAACACCACAAACACGAGTTTATGTTTACTAAAAATATCCAGAATCATGTTCTTTCCATATTAGTTAGAACAAATAGGAATCAGGGAGACTGATGAACGGAAATTAGAAAATAAAATAAAAGAAAAACTTGTATATATGTATGAAACCAATACTGTAAATAGGAGCAAAGACATCAGATCTCTGAACTTCAATGTCACATGAAGCAGACACCGCATCCTCCAATTCACATTTCTCCATGCTTTGGAGGCAGAGTCGCCATGGAACAGACAACAACACAACTCTGCAAGAAGGCAACCTGTTATTCATTACCTTTTTGGATCATTTCAGCTAGATTGGGCTGAGCAAAGACCTTGGCCACTCGGAACACCATCAGGGCATTTTTAGCACTGACCAAATCTGTGCGGAGAGCTCGGTTCAGAAAACCTACAAATAGCTTGGTGTACATCAGTAGGTTCTCTTGGATGAAGGGAGCCCTGTCAAAGTAAAAGTGGGTTTGTGAATACAGCTATTAAAATAAGGAGTAAATGTATTCAATCGTCTGCCAAATAAATAATCTCATGGAATATATTTTAAACCGTCAACTGAAATGATCTCATCTTTTCCATTCCATACATGACAAAAGAATGTCCGTCCCCACACAAGAGCTGTTAGTCACCAGTGACAATCTCTGATTTTGTGCTGGCAGACATCTAGTTGCACAGATATGCAATGGCAGGATTTCAGAGGCAAGCTAAAGCCTGAAGTTTGGTTCTAACAAAAGCATTGATTTTACTTCCTCCTGCACAAGTATCCATGAGAAACTGGTGCTGCCTCTTCATGAAGCCCACCCTCACTGTTGAATGGATTGTGCCACTATATATATTAGGGAAGGAGTAGGTGCCTCTGAACAGTTGGTAAAGTCAACACACAAGTCAACCTGTGGAACTCGTTGCCAGGGGATGTTGTGATGGCCAAAACTATAATAGAATTCAAAAAAGAACTAGATAAATTAATGGAGGATAGGTCCATCAATGGCTATAAACCACGATGGTCAAGATGCAACCCTATGCTGTGGAAGTCTTTAGCCTATGATTGCCAGAAGCTGGGAATGGACGACAGGGGATGGATCACTCGATGATTGCCTGTTCTGTTCATTCCATCTGAAGCACCTGGCATTGGTCACTGTCAGAAGACAGGACACTATGCTAGATGGACCAACGTTCTGACCCAGTATGGCTGTTCTTATGACCCAGGATTTTGGACATAGTATAATGCAATGAGCAGTGTAGCTTGTAATGTTGGAGCCACCTGGAGGGACTTTGTTGAACATGGGAGAGATGGTGAAGTAAAGGGAAAGACACCAAGGAGTCCACACAACAGAAACAATGAACAGAGCTTAAGCTTATCAATATCGCTTTAAGACAAAAACGCTTTTAACCATGTCAGGGTGATGGATATGCTATCTTTGTTCTTTTTCAGCAGGAAGGCCAGTCTGTATGAAGCAAGTTACTTAGAGTAACATGTCAGGAGGAACCAAATGGGGTAAACTAGGGAAGTAGTTCTTAACCTTTTTCATTCTGTGACCCCACCTAGCGATAAAGAAAGGGAGGGTGCTTGGTCACAATTCCATAGTTTAGAATCCATGAACTAGATGCTTACAAGGAACATTTAAAACTCTGCCTTAGAATTTTGCATATGAAAATCTCAAACAGTTAATAAATGCCATCTGCTGAAGTCAGAATTAGGGTGACTTGTGGATTCTGCTCAGGAATTTCCCCATGTTTACCATTTCTCTGATACACTGCGAGGATGAGGCTCTGCACTCTGAAGTGGTTTCTCAGGAGCGTATCTCCAGGGCTGCAAGTAGCTTAGCCACATCTCCAGGACCTGGCACAAAACCGGAAAGACAGAAGAATCAGTTCAACTGAAGGAGGAAGATTTTGCTTGTTTTTTTTTTATTAAGTCTCTAGGACAATGACATTCACTTTCTTAATGCCAACAAAAGGCTCAAGGAATGAAAATATCTTGCAAAAGTCTAAGCCCTGAAGAACAAGTCTTTATGATCATGTGCCTTTGCATCAGAAATGAAGAGAACTAAATGCATAGTAACAATCCATTAATGAAACATTTTAGGAAATGCTTGGTTGTATTGAACAAGCAGGTCACGCTCCACAATAACAGTCAGATGAAAGAGTATTAGGTGGCTGCCATGGAAAGGAAGATGCATCACCAATCAAGCTAATGTGCTAGTATTGGTGTATGCAATGTTGTTGTAGCTGTGTTGGTCCCAGGATATTAGAGATACAAGGTGGGAGAGGTAATATCTTTTATTAGGTCAACTTCTGTTGGAGAGAGAGAGAAGCTTCCAAGCTTACACAGTGCTCTTCAGCTGTGGGACACATACTTAGGCTAGGGTCTACACTACAGAGTTAGGTCAAGGTAAGCTGCCTTAGCTCGATGTAACTCTGTAAGCATCTAAACTACAGTGTTGCTCCCGCCAATGTAAGCCCCCACTTCACCAACATAATTCCACCTCCACGCTTACGTCAAGGTAGTTAGGGCAACACAGTGTCTGTACAGACACTGCATTACTTACATTGCCCGCAAGCCCTGCTGGCTCCTCACCTGGGCTGTCGGCTCTGCATGGAGCCCCCTGCCTGGGCGGTCAGTGCCTGGCAGCAGGGCTCCAGCTGAGGGCTCTGCACGCAGCCGCCCACACAGGCTGTCACTGCCCCACACAAGTCGGTGCTAGCGCTCCTGGTGAGGATGTGCACTATCAGCAGAAAGAGAGTAGTGTGGACATGAAAAACTGCAGTAATTACTGCAATGGCCATATGTCAACCTAACATAGGTCAACTTAATTGTGTAGTGTAGACAAGACCTTAGAGTGCCACAGCTAAATACAAGGTGGAACAAATTGTTTAGCATAAGTAGTTAACACATATTTCAAGGGACCATTCAAAGTGAAGTTGCCTGTTAACACCCCTCCAGTCATAACGGAGAAAGGAGGGGGAGAGGCTACTGGGAGAGGTTGTTAGTGCGTTATAGATTGCTGTATTAAGCCATAATTCAGCGTCTCTATTCAGTCCATGATTTTTAGTGTTTAGCAAAGCTATGAATTTAAGCTCCCAGGCTCGTCTTTTGAAAGTGTTGTGTAGGTTTCCTTTGTGGATGAGGACTGATAGGTCAGATATACAGAGATCGCTTTGTCAAAAGTGTCCACCCACTGGTGATATGGTGTTTTTGTCTTTTATCGTTTTCCGGCGAGAATTCATTCAAGAATATAGTGGTTGTCTGGTTTCACCCTCACAGTTATTATTGGAGCATTTAGTGCACTGGATGAGGTACACCACATGTTGTGATAGGTATGTGTAGGACCCATAAATCTTGAAAGCTGTGTTGTGGGGAGTGATGATCGTTGTAGCAGTGGAGATATATCTGCAGGTTTTGCATCTGTTGTTCTGGCAAGGTCTGGTGCCACTTTGAGTTGGTGTGTCTTGATCTGTGGGGAGCTTGCTTCTGATGATGAGCTTGGAGAGGTTGAAGGGTTGTTTGAAGGCCAGAAGAGGGGGCTCAGGAAAGATTTATTTCAGGAAGGGGTCCCCAGTGAGTGTGGATTGTAGCTGTTTGATGATATTCCATATGGGTTCCACTGTGGCGTGGTAGATGACAACTAGGGGTGTGTGGTTGGAGGGGGTGTTATTTCTGTATTGAAGTAGGTTCTCTGGGAGTATTTGGGTGGCCTGTTCCATGATGGGATCTACTTCTCTGGTGGAGTGTCCTTGTTTGGTGAAGGTGGTTTTGAGCGTGTTAAGGTGTATATCCCAGACTTTCTCCTCAGAGCATATTCGGTGGTATCTGAATGCCTGGCTATAGATAATAGATTTATTGATGTGTTTGGGGTGGGTACTGGACCTATGAAGGTAGGTGTGGTGATCCGTGGGTTTCTCATATATAGTTTTTTGTAAGGTTCCACTGTTGTAGTTGCTTGTGGTGTCCAGGAAATAGATGCTAGTGTGGGAGTGTTCCAGGGAGATTTTAATGGTAGGATGGTGGTTGCTGAAGTTGTGGTGGAAATTTATGAGGGACTTTGTGTTGTCTGTCCAGAAGTTGAAAATGTCATCAATGTATTTCAGGTATAGTATTGGTTTTATGGTGCATTTGTCCAGAAATTCTTCAAAGTGGCCCATGAACAGGCTGGCCTATTGGGGAGCCCGCCTAGTACCTATGGCTGTTCCCATGGTTAGGACAAAGTGTTGGTTGTTAAACGTAACATTGTTATGGGTGAGGATGAAATGGAAGAGTTTGGCGAAGTGTTTTGGGTGGATATCTGTGGATTGTCCATTGTCTTGTAAATATTTGAGGCAGGCAGCTATGCCATCTTTGTGAGGGATGCTGGTGTATATGGAAGTGACATCCATGGTGGTAAGGATGGTGTTGTGTGGGAGGTTGGTAATGTTGCTGGGCTTGTGGAGGAAGTTGGTTGTGTCCTGCAGGAAGCTGGCTCTTTGCTTGAGTGGTTTGAGGATGGTTTCTATGAGCCCCGATATTCCTTCAGTAAGAGTGCCATGGCCAGATATGATGGGTCTGCCTGGGTACCCTTGTTTGTGTATCTTGGGAAGCATGTAGAAGGTCCCTGGAGTGGGTTCTCCAGGGAGAATTTTTTGGAGTTTTCATTGGAGTTATTTGGGGAAGGATTTGATGATATCCTTAAATTCCTAGTTAAATTGTGGTGTGGGGTCTTCTCTGAGTTCTTTATAGCAGATGGTATTGGAGAGTTGTCAGTTGGCTTCATTAATGTAGTCATCAGAATTGGGACATGTAGTATCACTCACTGAAGCCCCATCTTGTCCAGTGAGACACATGGAGGATGGGCTGAATAATGTTTTGTGTTAATGCTTTTTCAGTCCTCCCTCTCCAATACAGCAGTAGGCACTCACACAAGAAATTACTATGCAACAGGGGGTGAAATCTTGGCCCCATTGAAGTCAGTGGCAACTCTGACTTCAGCTGAATTAAGATTTCACCCCAAGAGGTTTCCCTATGGTCTCTTCTGTCCTAAATGCCATACTGCAAACATGGTAACATGGCAGGCCAGTCATGTCACATCCCCCAAGAAGGAGGAATGTATATTTAAAATATCTTGATATAAGAAATTAAAGCCACATTCTTTCTCCCAGTCTGGTTAGTTATAACATGATTAGACTGTATTATTAGATAGGACAAATTTATCCATAAACATACAGGTCCTCTGTAGTAAGAATAGCTCATTCTCAACCAGTAGTCATTTCCATAAAGGGAAAGAGAAATGAACCATCACCACATAGTTTCAGCAGTGTCTAAGAATTCCTCTTTCAAGACCTTTACTACACTTCATTTCTAACTCATCTTAATAAATGTGTATTTCCCTCCTCCCAGAAAAAAAAAATGAAAAGGGAATAGTGTTCCCAAAACCAGTATTTTTATCATTGCAGCTGGCCCAGTTTTTTATTAAACACTAATTCTAATTTTGTATGGACTCAGCAGAAAGACAGGCTGGTACATACAGCTCTGAAAGAGGCATCCAGGGGCCAGTGACCAAAGCAATGCTGCAGGAAGATATAGAGTTTCTGCTGGACAAACCGAGGAATCACAACTCTGCAATGAGATTCAGATACAAAGACACATCATGTATAAACAAACAGTAGATGGTAACGTAATATCTCAAACATTTAATACAGAAGTAATGAGTTTTCATAGGTTCTCTCTCAGCTGAAGAAAGAACTGATAATTTGAATAAGTCTGAAGAGTTCTAATAGTGATGCCCACAAACAGCTATTCTAAGGCCAAAAGTAACCCACATGCCCTTAAGAAAGCTGCTTAGCGTTCTCAGCTGGAATTTCTCTCTTGTGCATTTTCAGTAACACAACTTGCCTTCCACCCAATAATGATCTGTGCATGACCTTTGCAGAGAAATGTACAGAAATTTCTGCACCAGTCTGACTGCTCTTCTAAACTGGCTTCAACTTCCCTCTGGTCTCATAGCAAATGTTAGCATTTCTAAAGACGTTTGAACCCATCTCCCCTTTTTCTAAAAAAGCAAAAACATTTTCCATTGTGGATACATTCTTGATTGGGAGCTAACTACTTCCTTCTTCCCTGTTCTGATCTGGACCACAGCCCAAAGTGCACGAGGAATGTGAAAGTGGGCGCTCTCATCCTCTTAATAATGCAATTTCTGACTTCGCCTGTCAAACAACTTGCTTTCAAGATCTCAACAAAAGCAAAACTGCTAAGCTATATATTAATTAGTGCTTTATATGCTCAAAAGGCAGTTTGACTGTTTACCTACCTCTTAAATTCCTCCAGTGGGCTGGCTGTATGGGAATGGGCTGAGGGCGAGAGTGGTTCTGGTTTCAGGCTGTTGGCAAAAGCGTGCAGATGCTTCACAAGCAGTCTTATCACTAACACATGCTCCTCTGTGGGTTTAAATGACTCCTGCATTCAAACCAATAAGCAGAAATGTAAGTTTTGTTTGCTACCCTTCTATGAGGGAGCTCAGCGCAAAGATATTTTCATATCAGACATTTAAACAGAACAGGAGTGTCCCTACATGTTTAGTTCTTTGCCACCCGATTTGAACAAATTATCTCCCCAAGAGAACAAATTGCATCACTACTCTGCCTTCAATAGCTCACTAACAAATATCAGTGAGGCTTCTTTTAGTCATTGTGGTTACTGCGGGAAAGGGGTTTACAGTCTATCACAATTTGTTTCAAGTTACACTAACCCCTAGAGAGTACTAGCGAACATCACTAAGTAAGTTTTAATTTAACTTAGCCCCTCCCAGGTAAAAAAAATCCATTATTTATTATTAATTATCATCATCATCATCATCAAGTGTCTGCTGTGGGTAACACAACAGAACCATTGTTATGCTCTCAACTCACTCTCTACTGTGCCCTTCTTCATATGTGGGTGTTCTTCTGCTTTCTAAAAAAGAAAAATCCTAAAAAAGTTATGGTAAGAGTAATATTTTCTTCTGGTGCTCATGCTTTGAATGATCCTGTTGAACTTCATATCTGTAAGTTTGTGTGTGGCGGTGTATTTCATTCAATCTTTTTACTGGACGTGTGGGAGATGTGAAGATCTTTTTCACAAAAGGAACAAAGGAGAGTGAGAGTGGGCCAGTCTGGTATTGCTACCAGAGAGAGGTGTGAGGATATGGAGGAATGGGGAGATGATATAGGGAGAGAAAAAGGCAGTCAGGTCTCAGTGTGCCCCTTCCCCACTACTGCAGAGTCCAGTGGCACACATCAACTCTACTGGTGTTATAATCTGCCTTGGAAACAGTAAAGTAATATCAATCCACTACTAAGGGCTGCGAGTCAGTTAGTTTATATAAAGCCTGAAGGATAAGTTACCTAATAAAGAAGAGCTCTTAGGTGGGGGTCTTTCTGGTGCTAGGAACTTAAACCACGATTTTCAAAAATGACTGGTGATTTTGAGTGTCCAGCTTGAGAACCTTTATAGGGGTCTGATTTTCACAAATTGCTGAGCACCCACCTTCTGAAAAATCGGGCCCTTTAAGATACCTCAAGCCAGACACCCAAAAATCACTAGTCACTTTTGAAAATCTTGGTCTTTGACTACCTCCAGGAAAGCATTCTCTGTTGTTTTATATGAGCTTTCAACTGTTGTTTGTATGGTTGCGTGTAAAGCCATTGTTTATTTGTTCACACTAACAAATCCTCTGTCACTTAAGATCCGTTTGACAGGCTAATGTCCTCCTAACAGATCACTAGCATCACCATGAGCATTGTTCTTTAAACTTAAAAGGCAACTTCTATTCTCCCCACAGCTTTCCAAAAGCTCTTGACCTCCAGCCCTAGTTTGCAGGACATGTACACCCAGTCATGCCTCCCTTCACCCAGCAAGGTGGAGAAAATGTGTATTTCACATAAGCTTAAGAACACCACTATGGACTGGCATTACAATTTAAGGCTACAAAACCAAGCACTGGGCAGTAGATTTTTATTTTCCTTCTTAAGCAGCATGTTGATTAACAGTATAAGTGTTCATGCCACCTATGCAAAAGCAGAGCACTAAATGGCTAAGGTGGGGAGAATTCATACCAACATTATCTTAGCTTTATGAAATATGTGTCCCACCAACTGAGGAACCCGTGAATAGAGGGCTGAAATAGGGAGGGTGAACCCAGGAATCTGTTCCAACAGAAAAGACTTTGCACGCATGTTCTGAATAATTTGCAAATGTGCATCCCACATACCCCTTTGTGAAGTTAGGCAATCAAGCTCAGGCTGCCAATATTAATTTGACACTGTCCAGCTGTGTTTCACTGGAAGTATAGAACAACTGTTTACATGTTACCTACCTCTCTCATTAGGGATACAGCCATACAATCTCTGACCTCCTCTTCCCTGCAAGATTCATTTAAGGGAGCAGTACATGACAGACAGAATTCTGCCATTAGCAAAGTAAGTTGCTGGGCCAAGAAGACATTAGCACAAGGTCAAACTTTTCCCTTTACAATCCATTCAGAGAGTTGCATCTCTTAAAATGGGCATATTAGGAGGAGCAGTTAGGATGCCCTATCATCTAACATCCTTCTCCATGGTGTTCATTAGTATCTCTCAATACCTGCTGCACCTAGCTTTACAAATTTTGTTTCAGTGGAACTAATCTCTGAATCATCTTGCAAACCAAACATTGGCTATACAGCTGCCTTTTCTGCTAGTGCCAATTAACACACTTCGCAGATAACAGGATGAAACAAGATTTTTAAAAAAGAAACAAAATGAAAAGATGGTAATACTTGGTATGCGTGGAGGGCCTGGTAGCCGGATAGGGCAGGACTACTGTGGTGTGTACTGGAGATACTGAGTCGGTATTGGAGAACCTCCAGCTGAGAGACAACAGAAACAAAAAGGAAGGAAAAAGGAAGAGGAGAGAGCAAGAGAAAACAAAAAACAAGAAACAGTGAGAATGATCCGAAGGAGGAGGGGTGGGAGGAAAAAAATAGAAGTCACAAATACAGTCAATGACAACATATCACAACAGCTGCAGCCACAGTATTCTCTTCTCCTTCTGATGTTCAGTTCCTTAATTCCACAGTACATTGACTCTCATTCAAGTTGCAAAAGTAATTGACAGGACACTGCTGTTGGGTCATAATTAACATTACTGGGTTGGGGAGAAGCTATGATTGGGTCAGCTCTGTCACTGCCTCTACCTCAAAAGCAGCAAGTTTGTATCAGTCACCTAACAAGCAGTGCATAGAGACACACAGCTTCTGCCAAACATGTTGAGGAAATCTCAGGCTCATGAAAATAAGTCCAACTTCTTCATTTCAAACCAACTAAACTGCAAGCCAGAATAGCTGAAGATAGGGATTAACACGTGGAATGCTGTGACTTGGAGCAAAAATAGTCATTTTTCTGGAAACTTACTTCCAAACTACTATGAAAGCTATTGTAAAGCTATCCCTTGGGCTGCAGCGCACTGGGAGGCCAAAGTTTGGGATTCTTGCTTGTGCGCCAGTGAGACTCAGAGGAGCAAACAAAAGGACATATCTTGTCCCGGACATGGAGGGGGAAAGGAAAGGGTTCATTCCCCTGCTGTGAGCCTCTCCAGTTAATTGCAGTCACCAGACAGGAGCCGGCATCTCCATGTTTTGTTTTTCTAGTTAAAGGCCAAATACTTTGGATGAGAATTACAAGTCTATGGAAAGTTAATAGATTTCAAAGAGAGAATGGCCTCTGCTATTAGAGGGTAGGAAAAAAACCAAAAACAACTACCTAACAAAACAAAAAGACAAGCTTGTTATAGAGCATAGCATGCTGAAATAAAAACATGGCCATTAAAGTTCTAAGCTTAGTGCCAAGATCTTCTCAAGACTCAACCGCACTCCTCTTTGGACAGGAAACATTTTCTAGAACTAATCAATTTAGTGGTGAAGAGGATACTGTAGCCACATTGACGTGTATGAAATAAATAAAAAAAATCAAAACAAAATGTACACCTATACAGAGACCCAAATAAATATCAGACATCTAAACTAACTCTCCGTCTTACACCTCCTCTAAGTTTATCTGTTCCTTTCTCCTCTATTTTCAGTTCAGTTTTTCAGATTTATTCTGTTTTGCTTCTACACTGCTAAAAGAGTGGTAGCAACGCCACTGCAAGCTCCCCAACAGCAGAGCCCATCTTTTGCTTTGGTGATCAACTCCCCTCCCATTTGCTGCAGCAAGATCTAGACACCTGAAGGGTGCCACACATGCAGTTGTTACTGAGATCTGTGATCCCTGGCAATGGAAGTGCAATAGGCTTTACACAGAACCCTATCAGATACTGACCCCTTAAAATAAATCAAATCATGACAAAAGCAGAAACTAAAGGGAAAAGATACTGCACACCTGCACCCCCCACGCAAGCAGCTGCAAGACAGACAGAGGAAGGGAGAGTACAATAGAACAGAGGAAATATTAAATTGAATTAAGTTAAATTAATGTGGGAAGTAATCAAACCCAGCATGATAATAGTGTCAGCCTCAGGCTCACTCCACATCTGGGAGCAATTTCGAGCAGGGTAATCACAAAGGAAAGTAATTCTTCCCAAAGCAAACTACAGTTCCTCCCCATACCTCACCTCTACCCCTTTATTACTAAAGTAACAGAGATCCTTAATGACACAAATCATTCTTAAAATCTGCCTGTTGCTTTTTCAGACAATTCAGAGGGGCAATGAGAAGTGACACAGCTGGATCCAGCATGGCACTCCCAGATAACCTGTGTCTTTCTGCTGGGGGAAGATGCATCAAGTTCTGTGGAATGCCATCCCATCTTCCTCTTTACAGGAGTGTTTGTAGCTGGAGACTTAAAACAGCAATAGTTTAAAATCATGAATGGGCCCAGGTACTGAGACTTTCTATGGCATTAATCATCCCTCCGCTCCATACGTGCAGAAAGGTAAATGGAAACAGGAAGGTAAGTGGTCATTATTCACTTTACTTTTAAAGTTTATGGTATTCTACAGATTTGCAGTCAAAAGTCCCAATTAAACCCCCTTTGAATACCAGAGAAATGTTACTTTTGCAAGTTCTAGTTTCTCACTCACATTTGAAAGAGTGATAGGCTTCACTAGTTTTTTTTTCAACTCATCTAGAAAATACTTTAAGGATCAGTTAAATAATCACTGCTTGAGAAACAGTGCTATCTCCACACCTTCTAGAGGAGGGCATCTTTTTGGATTGGGATGCCACTTCCCTGCCTTTGTTTTCTATTCTGCAACCTACCAAAAAGCAGGAGGATTTCATTTCTCTACATGGCCATGTCTAGTGATTCTTGGGAAATAATCAGGGACAGAAGTAGAAAGACACCAGGCAGTCATGGCCTCAATCCTACCCTGATCAGAACATCTGGGCAGGAGCCTACAGTGGCAAAACTTCTTTAGGCTCTACCCATACATTTCCACAGCATAAGTCACACTGTTTTATGAGCATTATCATCATCATCTGCTTGGATGCTGCCATAACATTAGAAGACAGCGTCTCAGCTACACAAGGTGAACAGAGGAGAAAAGTTTAAAGCGATGCATTCTTTTTTTACCTAAACATAAAGCTGCATGCACAAAGCCTATGCAGACAGAGAACAAAGGTACTTAAAAGCAAAGCCTTTCCATCATTGGTGCATAGCCATGCTGCTAGGGTTCCTGAGTGGAGACCTACCATCTTTCTTAAGAGTTTGCAGTCTGACCTCAAATCATTTTGTTGAATAAAAACAGACAAACTTGCCACACTTAGATCTTCAATATTGTTCCCTAACAAAATATTTGTTTTATTACCTGATGAATTGAAGGATCACGATGAAGTGAAGGATCAGAATTTCCCAGATAAGCAACTCTCATCTTACTCCTTCACACATGAACAAGCCTTGAGTAACTTTTGCATTCCCCTCCCCTCCCCAGTGATCTAATGGGAATCCTGAAAATCATCAGGCCCCCCACTTTTTTCCCAAATTCCCTCAAATCTCAGCACTCCCAACTCTTCTGATACTCTTCCCCTTTAAGCACATCAGTTTTATTCTTGAACAGCTAGAACAAATGGCTTGTAAGCAATATAGTATCTTATTTAAATAAGACCTTATAAAAGATTCCAAAGTTACATACACACAGAAACGGCTTTGGCTACCATTACAGTGAAATGCAGCACAACTTAACAATGCCAGTTTCTGGGATAGGAAACAAAGAATATGCTTTATCCAATTAACACTATAAAGATAGTTGATGAAGACCCATTGGAATTGGATTTAGGCTAAAATCTTTGCTCTTGAAAAACATGTCACTGGATCTTCAAATGACTCATTAACTCCTCAGTAACACTATTAGCTCCAGAAACCAAATTTAGGTCTCTTGGATGGCCATGTTGACATTTTGGTGTGGGATTCTAATATATCATTTTATGCTGAGGTCCTACCAGTAGATAGTGCTCCAATTACTATGAAGAGCACTGATTATTATGACCATTCCACAAAGTCAATTTTAATAAATAAATAAATTTAGTTATTGCAACAAAAGGCAAATTTGGATGACACAAGCACTTGTTCACAACATCTTTTCATCACTGGGGTTTAGAAGCTCAGATGTATGCTTTTAAGAGCACTTCTTTGTAACCATCCACTTAAAAATGCTCCATAAGATGGGAAGCGACAAAGGTTTACCCCAAGATAAGAAGCCAACAAGCAGGAGACACCAAGAATGAAGCACAGGCTATTACCTTGACGTGAGGGGACTGCATTTTCTGATACATTTCAAGTGAGTAATGGTGAAGCCACATTTCAACAAAAACCTGCAAAACAACCAATGTTTTCTCAGTCAGAGGAAAGATCCAGAAATAGCCAGTCACAATCTGCTTTTTCAGGATCTCTTTATTGATTGGCCAAATTGAAGCCTCTAGTATATCAATCAATAAAGGACTAAGTTATACTTGTAAAATAGCGTAAGCATATACGCAGAGATGTTTCAATTGTTACAGACTCGGTTCTTTCTAAGTTCACCTTTACTAAAATAATACAGTTAGTCAGATAAGTCTGATCCATATAGTATTATACTATCTCTAAGTATTATTTCATATTATCTGCAATCACATATATCTGTATAGTTACACTGCATGTTGCAGTTATGAGGCCAAAAGTTACACCCATGCAAGCCCATCTACTTCAATGGTGTTACTCAGGCGCAAAAGCAGTTTGCACCCACCAAGATGTCTATTTTATTTTCTCAATATTTAAGGCCCTTATGTTTTTGCCATTACTTGTATTATCACTGAACTTATATATTTGTTCTTAGGATACTATTATACAAAATAAGTCAAATAACCTAGTATAAATACAAGAAAAGTAATAGGACAAGCTACCACATAGACCATTAAGTCTGCAGAATTGTAAACACAGTTTTGAAACATTGAGAGAAGAGCTCTTCCTGTAGCTTTACACAGCAGAACACTCACTTGGGAATATCGGTGATCCAACTTCAGTACCTTTAATTTATTAACTGGCATGTCTGTTTAATAAGAATGTGGGGTTCTCTCTCAAGGGAGATGGGAAAAGGCTGCAAGTGAACTACATACAAACCAAATCACACATTTCCTATAGGTATTACTTATCCATCTCTGAATTCAATAACTTAGACCTGTCCCTTTTGACTCTTCCATCTCTCTTCCAACTTGCTTTAAGAATAAAAGCCCAATGATCAGTTTAATCCTTTAGACTCTAAGAGCCTTGAAGCAAAATCTAACATAAGGTTAGGTTTCTTTAGGCCAAGATATGTCAATTCCCATGAAATATCAATTATTTATTAATCGAGAGAGAGTGGTGAACAAAGCACTTGAGGAGGGTGGAGGCACAGCCTCCAGTGACTCCCCAACATTGATGCTTTATTATTTAGATTGTGATAACACCCGAAATGTGTTAGGCAATTTCCTCATACAGAGGAAGACATCGTCCCTGATTGGAAGAACTTATAGTCTACACAGACAAAGACCTGGTTGTGGCAGTGGGAGGAACTGTTAAATTTTTTTTCCCAGTACTTGTCTGGTGACTGGAGTGAGGGGGAGGAAATGAACAAGAACCACATCATTTACACTCAATAGAAGAGCAGATTTATTTGAAAGAGACACGTTATCAAGGTCACTATACCTTAAAATAAAGCTACATTGACAGCTATTTTTGTTTTTGTTTTTGGATGAGACATGGGATCCTTATCTTCTGAATTCTACGAATTATTTTTTAAAATTGATTCTTGCTTGCTTGTTGTCCAATGGAAAAGACAACAAAATTTAGGTCTAATTTAGCATGTGACTCACCATAATGTTATAAATGCTTTGGATAATCACATAAATCTCAAAACATTAATGAATTAATCCTCATAACCACCTGCAAGGTAGGTACAGTATTATCCCCCAAACTGAGGTGCAGAGATTGAGTGTCTTGCCCAGAGTCACACGGGAAGTTTGTGGCAGAGCCAGGAATAAACCTACGAACTCCCAATACTCAGTCCTGTGTTTTAGCCACCAGATCATCCTTCCCCATAAACATCTTGATACACACAGTATGGTAGTTTACACTGTGCAAACAATATTTCAGTTTAGCACTGGGACAAGAAATCAGGGTATTTAAAAAAAAAAAATTTCTAACTCTGGATATTTCTTTCCCTAAATCAGGAGCGACTTACACTGGTGTAAGTTGGATGATACTCAGGCCCCTAAAATCCAAAAAGAGTGACAACTGTTGCTTAACAACTTAGCAGTGCATTTTTATGTTCTGTTTCTTTATATTATGTTAATGGAAAACAACAGCTGCACTGCTCAGTTCCATGAACAGACTGCAAGCTGAAAAGAAACAATCTTTAGTTAGGAAAAAATAGATTTACCTGCAAATAAGCTTGTTCGGCCATTCTAACTTTAAAAATGTAAGAAAATAAATCAGACTCACCTTAAGCAGTGTTTCTGATCTCCAGATCTCTTGGGAAGCAGGATCAGCATTCACTGAAGGCTGATGGGCAATATGCCGTTTCAGCAGGCTAGTGTGATGCAAGCCATAAGAAGTGAAAGGCACTGCTGGGGATCTTTAAAGAGAAGTTTATATAAATATTGAATCAAAGGGCCTCTGTACAGGGACAGAGGTCACAGACTGTAACCACCAGGAGGACATGAAGAAACTGGATAAGAGTTTGTGCTAAATAAAGCTCTGTAATTAGAATTTTAAAATTAAGCAAGAGATTGCCATTACTAGCCACAGCATGAATCAGTGTCCATTGCTATTTTATTATTTTAAATTTCAGTATGCAAACCACACACAGCATTCTGCAGCACACTATTTTACTTAACCTGTATTCTGTTCAATTTTATTGTGAGGTTAGGCCTTCATTAGTCAGCTAAATGATGAACAGACATATTTGATCTAATTTAAGGTTGAAGAAAGCATGAGAGATGGCTTTTGGGAGTCACTAAAAATACCATTGTTAAAAAAAGCCAAAAGCATATATATGAGTAAAAAAACCATTTTGGATGATAAAAATACCAAATTCAAAATCAACCTTACAAAATTGTATATTCCCATTCATCCCAGATGAGTAAGATATCAGTTTTGTCGTTATTAATCATTGTAAAGGGCAGACAAGTAGATTTTATGCACGTGCTGGTAAATTTTTATGTCAATTTTGCCAGGCTGATTGAAAAGCATAAATTAAAACCACACACAGCTCAAAAAAACTTCAGTAAGAGGTTGAAACTCTTTCCTAAGGTCCCACTCAGTTTGTGGGTCCCACTCAGCATGTAATTATGCATAGTCAACCCTAAACTTTGATAACCTGTTATATTTATAGTAAAAGTCATGGACAGGTCATGGGCCATGAATTTTTGTTCACTG
This sequence comes from Emydura macquarii macquarii, assembly GCF_026122565.2. Classification (NCBI taxonomy): domain Eukaryota; kingdom Metazoa; phylum Chordata; order Testudines; family Chelidae; genus Emydura; species Emydura macquarii. The sequence continues at coordinate 864,150 of NW_027131391.1, forward strand.
CCCGTGACCTGTCCATGGCTTTTACTAAAAATATCCATGACTAAATCTTAGCCTTAGCCATAATTAGTGGTGCTGAATGAAAAAAATTCAACAGCCACAAACCATATTTATAATCCATCACTTGCTCCACTACTCCAGGCTTGCAAACTTTCAGGATGTATTCTCCATTATAAGACTACTATAAGAACATCCACACTGGGTCAGACTAGTGCATCTAGCCCAGTATCCGGTCTTCCAACAGTGGACAATGCCAGGTGCTTCAGAGGGAATAAAAAGAACAGGTAATCATCAAATGATCCATCCTGTCAGCCATTCCCAGTCTCTGGCAAACAGCAATCCCTGTCTATCCCGGCTAATGGCCATTGATGGAACTATTCTCCATGAACTAATCTAGTTCCTTTTTTAATCTCGTTATAGTCTTGGCCTTCACAACATCTTCTGGCAAGGCGTTCCACAGGTTGACTGTGCTTTGTGTGAAGAAATAGTTGCTTTTGTTCATTATAAACCCATTGCCTATTAATTTCATTTGATGACCCCTAGCTTTTGTTATGAGGAGTAAATAACACTTCCTTATTTACTTTCTCTATACCATCCATGATTTTATAGGCCTCTATAATATCCCCCCTTAGTCGTCTCTTTTCCAAACTGAAAAGTCTCAATTTTATTAATCTCCTCATATGGAAGCTTTTCCATACTCCTAATAATTTTAGTTGTCCTTTTCTGTACCTTTTCCAATGCCAATACATCTTTTTTTGAGATGGAGCAATTTATACAGGTACAGTCATGTTTATTATATGTATGGATTATATAAAAAATATACGCAATATAAAAATGGTGTCATTTTCTTACATTATCTATGGCAAGAACTCATCATTGAAGCAAGACAGTTTCTGAGAGCACTGCCCATGCAGTCTAGCACTGATAGCGCATGTTTATCAAGTCATTACCTAGGAGCAGGTGAAGGGATGGCCCCCCCAGGATTGGAAGAAGATGGCGGAAGAACACTTCCTTCCGTGGGGAGAAACCATTTCAGGTATGTGTCCACCAGATTGAAGTAAGCGCAGTTTGAAGGGCTGACATGATGGGCGGTGGGAGTGTTCTGGAATATATACACACAGCCTATAGTTACAATAAGTAAATACACATGCTGTTACAATAAGTCACTGGGGACAGGGATTTCAGCACATGATAAATCTCATTGTGGGCCTGATGCAGGAATTACTGGATGAAATTCTATGGCCTGTGTTATGCAAAAAATTAACCTGGATGATCATAGTGTTCTATTCTAGCTTTAAAGATCTGTGTTTTCATGAGCTCTTCTATAATGATTTAGTGTACTGAATCCCACTTCATATCCGACATCACCATTAGATACTGCTAAAAACAAGGGAAGTTTAGTGCCCATGTGGTGGGGCAGACTAGATCTGGAGGCCCCACCTCACCCTTCCCCAGAAAACAGCAGAGGAGAAGTCCTCCAGGCATCCTAGAGTGGCTGCAGGGGAACAGCCAATTAGAGGGTTGCTGGAGTGACCAATGAGGGGGTCAGAAGGGCCATATAAAAGGAAGCAGCAGTTGCTGCCTGGAGCTTGAAGAGGGAGGACTGGGTGTCTGTCTGTGCAGAAGAGTAGCAGGGCTGAGCCCAGGGAAGGCTACTGAAGACCGGGTGCCTGCCTGCCTGCTTGCCTGGCTGGAGGAGTAGCAGCAGCAGGACTATGGACAGGTCAGTGTGAGCAGGCTGAGCCCAGAACCTACCCAGATCAGGTGATGATACTGAGGGGCCCTGCTGGTATGGTTACAGCCTGAGCCCAGGGAGGGCTGCTGAAAGGATACCCTCAGTTGGTGTTGAAATGGGGCCTCTATTAGGTTGTTGAAGAAGGCAGTGTCTCTAAGAAGGAAGCCTGAGTGCTATGGCTCCATACCAGGGCCATGAAAAGAACCTGCTGAAAACCATCAGTTGGGGGGGGATGAGGGAGGAGAGATGCTTGTGAGAGGTGGGTGTTGTAAGAACAGAAAGAAAGGCAGGCTCACACTTGACCAGAAAGGAGGTACCCCCAAGAGGTGGGCACTATCCCACTCAAAACTAACAGGCTGCAGACAGGTATTTGCCAGAAGGGAGGGGTGGTCACAAAAGGCAGATGCCGACCCCGTTACAGCCCAATATAATACAAGATTGTCATGTTTGTATGTACAACAAAGGATGAAAGATGATCAACATCCTTGGCAGGTATAAAGTAAGTGCACAGAGAGCTGAAATTTCTATACCTCCTTCATTCTCAGCCACTGACAATGGAATGCAGCACTGAGAACAGGAAGATTTATATAATTATATAGATGTGTATAATCACTGTCTGTTTTCATCATATCAAATGATATTTATTAGGCAACAGGTGCAAGATTTGGTTTAACTGGGCTCATGCATTTAGAGACAAGATGGAAGCTTTCAAAGTGCATTGAAGAAAGGGTTTGCCAGAGTGATATTCTTTAAAAGGAAAAAAGCGTAAAATTTACTTACCTTCTGTGTGATAAGACTTATTGCAAAGTAAAACATGTAATATTCAAATGGATCTGGAGAGACAGAGTCAAGAACAAAACAAGTACAGCTTACTGGAAACATGATATGAATTTATTGGCCTTTTAAATCTTCAGTATCTCAGTGCTAGTGTTAAGACTTCCTAGTGCTCAAATCTGAACTTGCTGTTGATCTTTTGCTCTTTTCCCAGGGTGTTTATACACTGTCAGGTAGTGTAGGTGTTTTCTCCCTACCAGACAAACAACTTAAAAATATTTATGAAACATAAGGGGTGAAATCGTAGCCCCATTGAAGTCAATGGGAGTTTTGCATCAACTTCGATGAGGCCAGAATTTCACCCTAGATATCTTCAAACATATTTAAGATTTCAGTGAAAGACAAGTTTAAGTCTAAATATTCCCCTACAGTGCTGCTATGTTCAGATTGCAAACATGGGACTAATGCAATTCACTGTACAACTAAGTACAATAAGCAAATGGCAAAAATGGATCTTGATTTCTCAGTTTTAGTCACTTAAAACATTAAAAGGAATTAAAAAATGTAAACCCTTTAATTGTTAAAAGGATACTGAGGGCCAAGTTTGAACCTAGGCCTCCTGATGGAGGGAACTGGACTTTGTTGTGGTATAATGAGCATTCTGGTAGGATTCGCTCTTGCATTGAAGCCTTTACGGGGCCCTGAAAAGACAGAGTAATTAGATACCTAGCAGGCTACTAAGAATAAGTGAATTAGTTTGAGGATGTATTCTTCTATTACACTGTAAAAAGACATCTGGTTCTTAGTTCTAGACCACTGCTACCAGACAGCCATGGAAAAGTTATTTCACAAAGCTTCCACGGACGCCTGTTTTCCTACAACCATAAATTGTTATGTTCCACAACCAGGAGGACACTTAGCCTTCATTAAACTTACAGGAAAGAAGTGTCTGAGAGGAATGAGATGTTTTGAGAAGAAGAGATGCTTTCCAACAAGCTTGGAAGAGACATTTTAAACTCTATTGATGATCAAGATAAAAATAGTCTAGTGCCTCTTTTGGAGGCCAAATAAAAAACAGAAGTTAAAGTTCTTAGTTGAACAGCCCAAAAGTTAGCTTGTGTTAGTACCAGCAAGCAGCACAATTTCTAATAAAATCCATGATAGTGAATTCTTTGCCTCTAACAGCCCTCTGAAAGAGTCAACAATCTAGAAATCCCATCTCCAGAGCCTGCTGTAATTCAAATACTATAGTGGCAGGTCCTATCCTGAACCCAGAATGTGTGTGTATGGGACATTCCAATGGCTGCAACACCAAATTCAATTTTACACAACCTTTAACAGTTACTTACTGGAAGATAGGAGACTGGGAATTCATATCTGTACTCCTCAGCCTGGAGTTTGTAAACCAGCTTCATCATTGGGCCACTGTAAACAAGCATCATGAAAAACACAAGGAGTATCCTTCTTTTTGCACTTTTTGTAAATGAATGTTTACATAGGAGGAAATGTCAAACACTGATTTATTAATTCACCATGAACTTTCTACTGTACTGAAATTTGCACATCTACCTGGGATCCAGGAAATCCAGGGCAATAGCATACTCTGTAGGATTTGCTCTTCCATGCAAACAGCAAAGATTCCAACCTACGATGATACCATCCAGACTACCAAAAATATTCTCCACTAGCCACGGGAAGATGGAGTGCAGTTCCTACAGGAAAGCCACCAGAAAAAGGAGTGGAGTAAAAAAAAAAAATAATTTTAAAAAGGGGAAAAAAAGATGGCTGTTCAGATTTTGTCTGAAGAGCCTTAATTTCAGACCTCTGAATGCATGAGATTGTCCAACTACAGTCAATATATACATAATTATTTCTTGGTCACACCTCTATGTGCAGAAAATTCTATGGAAATAATTTAAAGAAATACAAATGTGAACATTCTCTCTCCCCCCTCCTCCCATGTGAAGTTAGACTCTGACCAACGTAGTAGAAAACCTTCATTCTTTATTTCCAGACTACTATGGTTCCAACTGATCTGGTTTAATATCAGTCATGTGTCACATCTTAAAATACTAGTGTCTTCATATTTGGCATTTCAGAAGAGATGAAAAGTATGATTAGGAAAGTGATCAATTAAAAATTTAGAGTTTGGTAACTATTGGAAAAATTCTATGGCTTTTAGGAAACTACTGAAATCAACTTCACAGAAGGATCTCAAAACCATCTGTAAAGGCAGGAATAAAGAAATGTTTTTAAAATCTCGTTTGTATAACCCCACTGAGGTATAGTTCACACTTCAGTCATGAAAAGATAGCAGCTCTGTACCTTGGCAGGAAAGTCTTCAATGACTATCTCCAGATCATGGCACCTCTGAGCAAAGGGTTTGTTCATGCAATCTGCCTTCAAACTGGCCTGTTATGGACAGAAACTGAAATCAGACACTGAAATCACTTCTCCAAGAGGAAGTAAAAAGGGCAACACTTGTAAAGAGCTTGGCAGAGAATTCTGTAGTTCCAGTTTTGTATAGCGCTCTTGTAAAAAAGCAATGGTATATCATTACTTCCCTCATAAGACTTACTCTAAACATAAGTATTTTTAACTCAAGACAAGTCTCAGTTATAGGTTTGATTTAACCTACTTGACTCTACACTACATGTTTTAAATTAAAGAGCACGTAGTCAATATGTAACCATTTAAGTTCTATGAAAATAAGACTAACACTTAGAATGGTCAACACACACTAGAGTATTTGAGAAGAGGGCCTACAACATTCTCAGGGCCGTTTCCACAGTGCGCTTTTGGATTTTATGCTGTGACTTTTGTAAGTAATCTGTCAAGAATTAATGAGTGGAGAATTAAATTTTCAAGTGATTTGGCAATTCATTAGACAAAAGTAATATCACAAGACTTTCCTAATACCACTAACCATCTGTACTGGTACTTACCAATAGGAAGCTAGGGTGTTGTAAGTGAGGGACAGCCATAACCATCTTTCTACAATGTCCAAAATGAGGGATGGTCTCAGCAAATCACTGCAAAGAAGAGAGACAAACATCTATGTGAATATTAAAATCCTATGTTACAGCACTGCCACAACTCGCTTTCTGATACATGTATGGTTACGCATGAAAACAGGCAAATGTATGTTGATTATATCTGGGATTAAGGTGCTGGAGATCCCCGACACAGGTAACTATACTGTATTTCCCGGATAGTCGTAGCACTGCACATTCACAGTGAAATAATCGTCTTTTCCAAATAAACGTAACAGGGCGGGGTGGGATGCAAAAAGAGCACTTTAATGAGACTGCACCTCAGGCAGAGGCACAAAACGATTCCGAAGGGACACAACCTAGATGACCTGGCCTGTACGAAGCGTTTAGGGAAGCACCAGTCGTGCAGAAGAAAAGACCCTTTCCAGCTGTGAGATGGTCTGCAAACCCTTAATGCTAGAGGTCCCCGAGATGGTGGCTGCTGTCTCTAGGGGAAGACCAGACGGGACCAACAAAAGCAGGATCCCGGAAAATGTTACGTTTGTTGGGGAGCGGCGGGGCTGAGACCCCTCCAGGGCGCTGGATACTGGGGGCCCCATTTACAGCCTGCCCCGAGGGCTGAGACCCCTGCACGGGGCGGGAGGGCGCCTCAGCTCCGGGGGGAGGCTGTAAACAGGGCCCCCAACACCGGACCCGCTCTCCCGGGCAGCGGACCCCCACCTCGCGCACGGACTGCGCCCCCTACCAGCGCAGGAGCGGGACCACGTACACCCCAGCTTCCTGCCCCACGGCCCAGGAACGGCCCCTCACCTCTCCCCGCTGCCCCGTGCCGCGCTGCAGCGCCCCAGACCATTTTCAACCCGCCGCCGCTTCCGAATCCCCTCCCCCTCCTCTCGCGGGGCCGCCGCGGCTGTTAGACGTCATCCTTTCGGGCGACGCGTTGCAGTGACGAAATTCCTCCCCCGGCTGGCGGGAAAGAATCGAGCGGTGCCCCCGCCCCCACATCCCCAACCAAGTGCCAAAGCGAGGCTTGGCAGCCACGTGCGGTTCTTGCTGCTCGGGTTGCGAGGGCTCCAATCCCACCAGGGCCTGTAACGCCGCCCAGGGTGTGTGCCGGGCACCAGGGGCGCGCCTCCGAGACCCCAAGTGGGGAAGGCCAGGGCTTGCCTGGGTGGGGGGAAGGAGGGAGCTGGGGCTGCTGCAGCATGCAGGCAGGGAGTGGTTGTTGTTACTTGTGTTAGGGTAGGGCCTACAGGCCAGGGCCTTCTTGTGCTCCTTTAGTCTGTAAAACTGCACATCTTTCATGAAAATGAGCAAACCCAAAAACATGGGGGATGCTACATGCCTGAAATCAGATTCACTTGACTAAAACCAACTCTCCAAAGATATAATTAGCAATTAGCAATTATTGTCACTATGAAGAATTTGCATATAATTGCTGGCTGAGGCAGAGATCTTCACTGAGAACAGGTCCCGCACAGAGTCTACATCACCCTTGAGGGCATCCTCTTCAAGGAGAAATTCATGGTTGTCCTTGAACCTAGCACCATCAACATGATGATTGACTCTATCGGAATCAACAGTCTGGGGATGCTGAAGGACTTACTGCTGTGTGAGAGGCACTTTTTTTCCATTGGCTACCAGTGAGTACCCCACACACTCCTCGCTCTGGGAATGAGGAGAGGGGTAGGTCAAATAGATGGGGGAGAGAGAACTTCACAGGGAGACCTGCTGGATTCAGATTGAGCAGACTGTGCCTTGGAGCAGATCTGTATGATGGCTCCAGGGGGGTAACAAGCTTGTAGGGTCTTCCCCATTGGATCTGATCTGTGTAGCACCTGCTCTAAGGACATTTTCACCCTGGATCTCATCAGGGATGGAGGGGAGGGCGCAGTGCTTGGAGGTGGGGGGAGAATGGGAAGGGATCTAATCTCAGTTGGAAACAAGGAGGAGCCACCAGGAGAGCAAGGGGGAAGATGCTAAGGAGGTAAATGCGGTTCAAACTCAGCATATCATTAACAAATTGAATCAATGTGACAGAGAATGGGAAGAGAATAATTTTTTTAATTGCTGGTATACCAAAGCCAGGAGTCTGTGTATTAAACAAAAATAATTGGAAATTCCCATTGATGAGAAGAAATTTGATATAATTGGCATTGCTGAAACTTGGTGGGATGATTTTCATGATTAGAATGTTAAAATCATTGGTAATAAACTGTTCAGGAAGGATAGAGAAGGTAAAGAGGTGGAGGGTACCCTACATTAAAGACACCATTAACTGTTTTAGAGTTATTGATAACTCAGGACTTCTGGATCTTGAATGCATATACATTACTGTGTTAACTAATGAAGCCCAAGAGAGGGTACTGTTGGCGGGGCGTTTGTTACAGACCACCAAACCAAACCATAGAAAAAGATGAGTTCCACCTTAAGCATCTGTCTATAATGTGTGGGAAGAAAAATTGTGTTGTTAGGGGGTAACTTCATTTTGGGAGATATGTGCTGGAGGACTCATGCAGCTAGTAGTAGTAAAACATCACTAGAGGTTTTAAAAAGTATAGATGATTTTCTAACACAATTATATTGTGGAACTCCTTGTGATGGATAAAGATGAATTAATCACTGGACTGAAAATTGATGATTGCCGAGGGACCAATGTTCATGACCTTATTATATTCAAAATGGGCAAGCAGAAAAAAAGTCCCAACCAGTAATATATATCTATATATATACACACTTGATGCTTCAAAAGGGATAATTTCCCAAAGCTGAGTAACAGGAAAATTATGCGTGAAATTGATTGGTAGAAAAAATTTAGACTGAAAAATGTGAATGAAAATTGGGAGTTCTTTAAGAAGGGTTTATTAGATGGTTGAAAAGACAAAATTCCACTTTGGCTAAAAGTCCATCCTGGTTCAGCACTGAAGTGAAGGCAGTAATATATAATACATTGAAAAAAGGAGAAACAGATACCAATCAATATAAATTAGAAATTATGAAGTGTAGAAAATTGACAAGGGAAGGTAAATGTATCAGGGAAAAATATATGACTGGCGAGGTAAAAATAATAAGGAGCTTTTAAAGTAGATTAGGAACAGAATTAATCCTAGCAATAGCATAGGCCCATTATTAGATGGAGATGGTAAAACTGTTAATAATGATATAGAAAAGGCAGAAAAATGTTCAATAAATATTTCTGTTCTGTATTTGGAAAGAAGCCTGATGGTTCATTAATATCACATGAGGCTGAAACAGTCCATTCCAGTCCATTAGTAACTAAGGAGGATGTTAAACAACATCTACAAGGGATGATGATTTTTCAGTCAGCAGGCCTGGCTAATTTGTATCCAAGAGTCCTAGAAGAGTCTCTGGCCTGCTGATGTTAATTTTTAATGCAGTACTGGAGAAATTCTGGAAGAGTGCTAATGTTGTGCTAGTATTCAAAAAGGGCAAGTGGGATGACTTGGGTCTGATTAGCTTAACATAAGTTCTAGGCCAAATAATATAAAAGTTAATATGGGATTCAACTGATAAAGCATTAAAGATAAAAATGTAACTAAGACCCGTCAACATAGTTTTATGAAGAATAGGTTTTGTCAATCAAATTTGATTTAATTCTTTGATGAGATCTCGTTTGATAAAGGTAAATACATACAAGTAATATACTTAAGATTTTTTGTAAGGTTTCTGACTAAGTACTGCATGATATTCAGATTAAAAAAATAACACTGTACAGTATCAGTAAAGAATCCTGGGGCCGGTTTTGTTCAACATCTTCATTAATGATCTGGAAGATGGGGTAGATTGCACCCTCAGCAAGTTTGCAGATGACACTAAGCTGGGGGGAGTGATAGATACCCTGGAAGGTAGGGATAGGATACAGAAGGACCTAAACAAACTGGAGGATTGGGCCAAAAGAAATCTAATGAGGTTCAACAAAGGAAAGTGCAGAGTCCTCCACTTAGGAAGGAAGAATCCCATGCACAGCTATAGACTGGGGACCGACGAGCTAGGCAACAGTTCTGCAGAAAAGGACCTGGGAGTAACAGTGGATAAAAAGCTGGATACGAGTCAGCAGTGTGCCCTGGTTGTCAAGAAGGCTAATAGCATATTGGGCTGCATTAGGAGGAGCATTGCCAGCAGATCGCGGGAAGTGATTATTCCCCTCTATTAGGCATTGGTAAGGCCGCATTTAGAGTATTGTGTCCAGTTTTGGGCCCCCCACTACAAAAAGGATGTGGACAAGTTGGAGAGAGTACAGCGGAGGGCAACAAAAATGATTAGGGGGCTGGAGCACAGGACTTTTGAGGAGAGGCTAAGGAAACTGGGCTTGTTTAGTCTGCAAAAGAGAAGAATGAGGGGGGATTTGATAGCAGCCTTTAACTACCTGGAAGGGGGTTCCAGGGAGGATGGGGCTAGGCTGTTCTTGGTGGTGGCAGATGACAGAACAAGGAGCAACGGTCTCAAGTTGCAGGGCGGGAGGTCTAGGTTGGACATTAGGAAAAAGTTTTTCACTAGGAGGGTGGTGAAGCACTGGAATGGGTTACCTAGGGAGGTGGTGGAATCTCCATCTTTAGAGGTTTTTAAGCTGAGGCTTGACAAAACCCTGGCTGGGATGATATAGCTGAGGTTAGTCCTGCTTTGAGCAAGGGATTGGACTAGATGACCTCCTGAGGTCCCTTCCAACTCTATGATTCTATGAACATGTTAAAAGGATTAAGAACTGGCTAAGTGACAGGTCCTTTTCTGGAAGATATGCTTTAACCAAACACAAGACATTGGGCTCAATGCAGGGGTAACTGGGGGAGATTTTCTGACCTGTATTATACAGATTAGCTTTATACTCTATGAATCTATTCTTATAATTAACAATGGGTATAATATGTAAAATTATGTAAAAGCTCATTACTCTAATTTAGAAAGAGGTATAGATGAGATGTAATTGTAACGTGGGCCCTGATCCTGCCAACACTCATGCTCATAAGTAACTTTACACAAGTGATTAGTCCCAGTGAGTTTAATGGAACTACTCTTGTGTAAGTTACTTAATATGTGCATAAATGTTTGCAGGATTAGGGCCATAATTATTACACCATTTGATGTCACTATAGCCCTTTCCATTCTGTGATGTTTTTTAGCCACAAAGGTCACTGAAATGTAGCCACCTCTGAAGGCAGGGCTGCAGCTGGTAAACTGCACTCCACGGCAGTGTGGGGAGATGTATATTTGGTCAGTGACATCAGGGCAAACTCCTTCTCTTAACAGGGAAGAGACATATCCTCCTAAATATGGCCTAATGCTGTCAATGACCAAACTGGGCATGGGAAAAGGTGGTAGTATAGGTGACTATGCCAGATTTTAATTTGCCACTGGTACCATTTTAAAAATAGGAGGTGAAAGCCATCCAACCGTTCTCTGCGCCCCCTCCACCGCCCCGCAGTTCAAGTACTGATTGTAAATGAACTTGAAAGATCTGAGCCTGCTTCAGTGCACTAAGACTCGGAAAACAAAATCAGAATGATGGAGAGACTGCTTACACAGGCAAGTTTATAAAGGCAGAAATTGTTTCTGAACTGAAGGTGTGGAAGCAGTTGCTCTCATTAGTGGAAGTCAAGAGCCATATTAGTATCCATCCGTGAAAAAACGAAAGGACGGTACAAAGACAAGAAGTGAATGTGGGAAAAATACAATATTAGCTGAAGTCATAGATTAATAAAAAATTTGGTCTAAGAAGGAGATTTTTCTCAATAGTCTAAAGGCAAAAGACAGCTGAAAAAACAGCTAATGAAAAGGAAGCAAAATAGAATAACTGAGGAAAGTAACAGGAGTATGGTACCATCTGTTTTTCAACCTCTCAGAGAGCACTGGGCGGAACTGTTTGTTTCTTCACGGTTCTGTGGCCAGTTTCACATGTGTGAAGCAGTCCTGGGAATCTGTTGGTTTTCTTATTCCTTTACTTTTTGTTGTCTTGTGTCTCACGTTGTACATTTTGTTCAGAAACATCAGTTATTTTCAGTGTACTCAAACTGATCATGGGATGATAAGAGGCTGCTTTGGTACGTACAAGTGTGTGATTGAATATAATTGTTCATGCTACCTTTAAAACAAATGGAAATGTTCTCATCAATTATATAAAAAAAATCCTAGATTAGTGGAAGATTATTTTTCATTTCTTAGTAATGCATTTGAAAGTAGAGGTTACTAGTGGTTGAGTGTGAAAGCTTTTTTTAAGGTTATCTCCTCTTGGTGGTGATAAAAAGCTATCTTCATATTCACCTACAAGGTTTACTAGTTTGTGCTACAGCTTTTGTAACGTGTTTACATAGTGATTGGATGTACCATGCACGAGATTAAGGAAATGACCTTGGTGTAGCTTTATTGTCAGTGGATTATAAAATTAATTGTAGACAGGAAAGAGCAGGAAAGTGGCATTTGTTCTAAATTTGTGTCTGGATGACTAAGTGGAAACAGAATATTTGACGGGATTTATGGGAATAGCTCAGTCAACACTTGTGTAATTAAGTTAGCAATATTACTTCATGTTGTGAAATTTGTTAGTTCACCAGTTTTAATTAAATATGGGGGAATAGGAAAGAGGCATCTATAATGATGCTTTGTGTTAATAGAGTCTGATCCTGTTCCCATTAAAGTAAATGGCCAACTCCCATTGATTTCAGTAGGACCAGCATCAGGCCCATATAATGGTTTTTTAAGTCTCAAAGTTAGATAAGAACGATTATCTCTATTTTTACAGAAGGGGAAGCTGAGTGGCTAAAGTCATTTGCCTATGTCACTCAGAGCCAGGTCTTCTGACTCCCATTCCTTTGTCCTGTTTACTAGACTACAACTGCCTCTGAACAAGGGTAACAATAACAATAAACCACTCTCCATTTTTTTCCTTATAGGGATTCTCCTGAGCTGACAGGCTGTTTGATGTAGAGGTTCAGCTGTTTTCTGTCAGCTTGAATTCCATCTTGATAAGCTGAATTCTTGTTTGATTATCTTGGTTCGCTGTATTAATTCTCACCCCTCTGTGGGGTTGGGCAAAGAAATTCACAGCATGAACTGATAGTGATATGAACCTTTTTTTGCCTATGCAGTTTCAAAGGCAAGTCAACATTTTATTGTTCTAGTTTAATCTGGAGCTAATTCTGCCATGCTCCAGTATTATATTTAGTGATTTTTTTTTAGGTACTATATTTTTAAAATTTTTTTTGATACCACTAACAGCCTGCTCCTGCATTTCCACTTCTCAGTGGGACTTTTGAGTATGCCAGGAATGCAGGATGGATGCTATAATTCTGACATTCCCAATTTAAAAAAGCTGCACATGGCTCCATCAAATCATATGTGCCTACTTCCTTACACACATACACCTGAAGGAACTGAAGGTTAAGGCAGTTTAAGTGATATTTTCATATTTCATCTGTTCCAGTAAGTAGAGATGAGAGTAATGTAAACAGTGGAGAACTCTGGCAAATAGGTTTCTTTGGCTGGAGAATTGTTTGGATGTTTAGTGAAGCCTGGTGAAAGAGGTCAGAGAATATCCAGTCAGCACAGCTGTCATGGAAATGAGTTCTGGTTGGTAGGGAATGAGTGTTACTCTGGAACATACTAGAATGAAAAACAGCTCAGAAGGAGAAAGTTTCAATGAGCTAGGAATTCCCCTATTTCTCAGTTCTCTTGGAGCAAAAAGTCTCTTCTTATGACTTGAAAGCTCATGTTGAACCCAGCATTGTTCTCTCCCTAATAGAGTAGGGAGATCTGCCAAGTGTGCTAGTTAGAGTTTCATGTAGAAAGGGAAAGCAAATCATCAGAACTGATATCTCCTATGTGGATCTGAGAGGAAAGATTTGCACGTAGAATGTACCTAACTGCATCTCTTCTAAACAACACACCAGCCACATCCAATACATAGGTTAATCCATTGCAGATGGATGTATTTACCTAGCCCTGCCCTAATGTTAATGTATTATCCTTCTGGTTCACACTGAGATTTTAAATGTTAGGGGGGAAATGTCTCTTCCAGGACAGCACTGGGGCATATTGTTACAGTATGTACTATACAACGTGCTTTTTGCTGTTCACCTTTAAGCTGTCCATTGTTGTTAGATATGGGTTTCTCCAATTTTATCCTAGCCTGGACCAAACTTTTAATACAAATGTAGACTGATGGACACCCATCCTCTTCTTCAGAATCTCATGGACCATCTCTTTTCCCAGTACTACTCATATGACATTCCTGTGGCACCAACAGCAGTTGCTTACATGGAAAAATAATATTAGGAAAGTATTGAAAGCATTTCTGGCTGTATTTGAATGGGGGTTAGCAGTTGGAAATGAGGAGAAGTAATTAGCACAATAGTGACCATCAGCTTTCCTTGTGTTCCATAGGCCATCCATCCATCAGTGGTCTACAGACCACAATTTGGGAATCTCCGTGGGAGAGCATAGCACTAGAAATGATTAAAATTAAGGTTGAGAAGGCATTTTTATGATAAACCTCTGTTTCTTGGTTGCATTTGCAGATTTCCCAGATCTGTAACCTAGACCATTTCCCACCAGAATTCCATCCATTTCTGCAAGGTGCTGAGCTAGTTGTAATGTAGCACTTACAGCAGTTAGTTCCTCACACTTCATCTTAAAACATGCACAGGACTCATTAATGCCTGTTTCTAGGGTTATAGCTGGAATGCAGTGGGTTAAGAATTTAGTTAATGTCACTGGACCCACTGCTGCTTTTATCAAAATCAATGGCAGAGCAACCATTGACTTACATAGGGGCTAATTCAGACTTTTTCTGTTCCAAAAGCAACTAACGCTGAGATTCCTGTTGTGGCCCAGATGTTGCCATCCAGGCTGAATGAATGCAGTTGTTTTACATCAGAGGAAGGCTTTGTGTCTTCATCGATCCCATAAGGTTTGTCCATGAAACACAGCTGAGGACAAATCAAAGACTAAAAAGATTTTTCTTATCTAATGTTGAAAATTAAAGACAGAGTCAAAGTCATCGCTGCTGTAACTCCACTGACTTCAGTGACATTATAACAGGGATGAATTTGGCCTATTATGTTTATCCTGATTTTGGGAATGGTCAGTGATATATTGTAGAATGTTGTTCTACAATAATGGGCCCAATCCTGCACTTAGCATCTCACTGGTTGGGGCCCATTTTGTGAGGGTATTCTTCATATTCCAAGAGGTCTTTTCCCCTTACAGCATATGGGGCCATTCTGTTTCTCACAATCCAGGCCTTTGCACCCCAATTTTGCATCTGCTGGAGCAGCCGCAGAGTTGCACCCTCATACCCCAATTGCAAAGTCAGCTTCTCCAGCAGAATGGAACATTTTTAAAGAATATTGTTTCAGCTCATTTTTAATGCTAGAAACTTCTTTAATAAAAACAAAACAAAAAGCTTTCCCTCTGACCTAAAATAGTTGCTGCAACTCATCAGGTTTGTGACAAGCTATGTGAAATGACCTGAAAGCAATCACATGGTGCTGTATCAGAGACAGACAGTGTCTGTTTGAGGGGCTGCTGAGACGAGAATTCCAAAGAGGGTAATGGGAAAGCAGAGCATATGCCCAAACAGAACAGCCCTCCATGGGGTAATGTTCTAAGTACAGCAGGCCTGTTCCAAGTAACCTGAAGAAGAGACAAAAGGGCGAGAAATAGACTGTTATTTTCTACTTTTCACTTTATTTTTGCTGGGATTTTTTAAAAACACATTTTAAAATACTTAATCTTCTCCTGCCAACATAGCTGCTACCGCTCATGGGGGCTGGAGTAGTTAAGCTGATGGGATAGCTCCTTCCTGTCATTTTAAAGCAGCTACATTAGACAGTTTACAGCTGCTGTAAACCCTTTAATGTAGCCAGGCCCTAAGTAAAGCCCATTTGGCTCATTAACACTTGCCTTCACTGTATCCATCCCTATTTCCTTGTTTTTATTTCTCTTGTTTTAATTCTCCTATGAGTTGTTTCTATTTCAGGTGTGAAAATAAATACAGTGGGTCAGATTCAGCCATCATCTACTTTATAATTCTACTTGAAATCAACAGAATCTAACATCAGGGTTATGATGGTGTTGTGGGGATAAGAGGAGTGAGTGGTGAGTTCCAAGTTATTTTATCACCAAATTGTTAACAAGCTATAGTCTAGAGGAACAAGTATTTGTAGGCCAAATCTTAATGATTTTCTCTTTTCATGACATTTCAGGGATATGATCCCCCCACCATACACTATTTTAGTCTCAGGGGGTTCTTACTGTGCCAAAGGGACACCACAATTAAAGACAAGCAAAACACTCACAATTATTAATTATGAATATTTAATTACTAAAAAATTGGGAAGAAAGAAAGGAAAAAAACCAAAATCAAAACACAAGCAAGTAATAAACAGGGATTACTTTAGTTACAATCTCTTTGTCTGTCTGTCTGTCTGTCTGTGGAGTGCTTTCAACAGAGATTATACCTTAAAAGTGGGTCAGTCCCCGGTGAAGTCACGCTTTTCTAGATGAAGTATATTAGTATATATATTAGTATATATATGAAGTCCAAAGTATATTATTTCCCCAACTCAGGAGTGAGTCCTGGCTCAATGTATTATCAAGAATTAAAGCAATGTATAGATGGTCAAGGGAAATTTGATAAGTGGTGGTGAATTCTGTTTGGTTTATAATGGAGACCTAAACCATTTATAAATGGGCAGAGGTAAGTGATCTTCACTAAGTCCTGTGAAAATTAAATAACTCAGTTACTTAAAATAAGCAATGTAAGAGTTAGTTACTCACTGAAATGTCAATATTTCTTATAAACCCACCAACTCCATTTAAGGAGTAGTCTTGAGTCACGTAAATTAATAAATATTAATAAGAATCGTAAATTCAAATTAAATCCTACTGATTTTCATTGTTTACCAAGCTTAGTGTGTGTGTTCTTTCCAGGAGTAAACGGTGAGACAGATTTTGCAGTCTGAATAAATCACCCCCTTGAGCAACATAAGTTACACCAACATAAGTGCTGATGTGGAAGTTATAAAGCTGCATTCCAAAGTCTGTGCATTCAGATTTGTGGGTGATAAGTACAGTTTTGTAGTCCTAGGGGTATCATTCTCCTTGACTCAGTACATGCCTGTCACTGGTTGACAGCAGAATTTCCTAGGAGTTTCTTTAATTAGCTTGAACATTTCATTTAATAAAACAAGCAGCCAAAGCATAAATATGTGAGCTGTGCTATTCTTCAGATGGTTACTCCTGATTTATACCAGCACAAGCAGAAGCAAGGCCCATCAAAGGGAATTGCATGGAGGGCAAGCGAATGCTGAATTTGGCTACTTGGACAAATGCTTAGACACATGGTACCTTTGCTTCAGCCTGTCAAGGGGGCCTTTCATTTATCATCTAACTCACTCTAATATGGATTATACTTTTGAAATGAAAAGCCAAGTTTGACTGTTCCATCTTTTCCCATTAATAAACCAGTAATCAGACACCATCTTTCACTCTTAGGCCTTCTCTGTATTATAAGTTTAGGTAAAGATGTGATTTTTTTGCACCCACGTTGCATGTCCTTTGCATTGATTAAATAACTATGCAAAATATAGGGTAACAGAGAATTAATCCTATTGTGTAACGAATAAATTGTATCTCTACAGTAATTTTCAATAACATTGACTTTTTAGTTTACCCAGCATTATCTGCCCTTAAATGTTGGGTTTTTTTTTAAATCTACATCTACCTGAAATCATTAGTGCAAGATCTCACTATCCTTTTATACTTTGGTAATTAAGAGCAGAATCTCACCCACACTCCTTGTAAACAGAACAACCACATCAGTTTAAAAAATGCACGTCAGTGTAATTGTCTCCATTATTACTAAAATGAAGTAATCTGTGAGGCAACAACCTCTCTTCTAGGCTACTTTCGTTCCTCACAATGTCAGCCTTTAGCCATTTAAATTTCCACCAACTTTTAAAACTGATTTTACATAAATCCTTCTGCAGTTGCATCTGATGTAACTGAAAACTTGCAGTATAATTTAAAGCGGTAAAGAATGAACTATTATCCATCCTCAGATTGATTTATACATCCATTTATCCATTCCATTACTTTAAACTGTGAGCACCTACTAGTTCATTTCCTTAGCTAAATGACTGGTTGACAGGGACATGTTTGAACCATGTTCCCTTAGTTTCTGTTTTACTTTCAAATGTATAGATACCTTCTTCGTAGAAGGGAAGAATTCCTTTCCATTGCATCTGAATGCAATGGAAAGTTTCCAGATATGAAAAGCCAGACCTCTGTGTAGGAGAAGGGCAGAGAAACTGATTTAAAAAAGACATTTGAATTCTGTTCCCTACATAGCTGAAAAGCTGTGAGAACATGTCTGGATAGGAGTTGGAATAGACACTTGGTGGTGGTAATTTAACAATTTTGTAATGTGCATCATGGTAACTATGATGAAAGCGTAATAAAGCAACATGGTGGGTGTGGTAATATCTTTTACTGGATCAGCTGACCCTCTGACCACTACATACAAGTCCACAATTAAAAGATATTACCTCATGTTCCTTGTGTAATGTCCTGGGACCAACATGGCTACAACAACACTGCATACATGAAAGTATAATTACCATTTGGGCTGTATGAAGTTACTCCTGCTAGTTCTCTGGCTGTGAAATGAAAACTGAGGAAGCGGAATCTAGTAGTTAGAGCAAGGAACAGACTCCTTGGTTCTGTTCTTGAGTCTGCCATTGACTTGCCATATAGTCATGAGCAAGTCACTCAGATCTTTCTATGCCCCTGCTCTGCTAATATGGATAATAAGGTTTCCCTGCAGTGCAGGCCCTGTGTACTCTGTGATAACCTGCACCTAAGTTCTGTGGCAAGGTGACTGGATTCTGCGGCTTTTGGTGGAAATTCTGCAGCAGCTTCAGATTAATTTTGAAAATGGAGAATGGAATGAAATTTGAAAATAAATATTATCATCAGTACAGGACAGCCTGTATCATTTATTGTGATGTTAAATTTGGTTGCTTTACACTGCTTCCATATATTTGGTTTTCAGTATAACACAGATGGGTTACCTTTAGATTTTAGACTTAACTACCCGTAAAGATAAATGGGACAGCTCTCAGAGCTATTGTTTCAGGCTGTCTGCAGGCTCAGGAAGATGACACTGCATGTTCATGTTTTCAAGATTTTCTTCACAGCCATGAAGGCTGGAAGGATAATTTTGTTACAGTGAAAGCTGAGTTCTGGAGCATATTTCTGTGTGAAGAGGTGAATTCCATGGCCACAGAATTGTAGAATACATGAGGTTCTGGCAAAAGTAACTCAGAGACATGTCTGGAGAATTAGTTAATGGTTGTAGAGTGTGTGAGGTCCTTTGACAAATGGTGCCTGAGAAATGTAGAGTATTAATATGAGTTTGACTATGCCAAGAAATGTAGGGCCAGGCTATGGGAGCCCCTTCTTCCTTGCTGAAGTCCCCCCACATAGGGGAGAGCCATAATCTAGCTACAGAGTGCTGGGCAGCACAATGATGAGAGGACAGTGATCACTGTCTGACATGCTCTGTGATCCAGAGAAGGTATACCTTTGGCCCCTGGACACTGGCAGTTGCCTACAGAGTTATGCTGGTGGTGAGGCCTTTGAATCTTCCTCTGCACAGATCTACCAGCTACTGCCCCCAACATTTTTCAGGGAGGCGTGGGTGGGAAGGAGGACACCAACTGCTGAGGTTATTTGAACCCTCAGTTCTTTAGCCGGAAGGGAGATTCCTCTACTAACCCCAAGGGTTATGAATTAAAGTGCTCTGCTATAGGTAGGATTGCCAACACTCCCTTATTATAAGGGATACCCCTTATTTTTATATCTCTGTACTACAAGATCGGGAGTTGATGAATGCGAAAAGCAGCAAGAAATACCCTGGTGACTGTAGGTGAGTACTGGTTAGTATTATTATTAATACTAATGATGATGATATCAGGATGGGAGAACGGGGTGCTGAGAAAACAGTTCCTTATTTTTGAAATACAATGTTGACAACACTAGCTATAGATGACACATTGCTATTGCTCCTAACACAGTCCAGACCAGGTCACAGAGTATCCCTCAAATCCTATTAGCAGAGAGGAAAAAGCATGGCCCAATTTGGGGAAGAATAGATAATTTTTCACTTAACATTGCAGAAGTTAACAGTCTGCAGAGTGATACAACAGAGTTCTCACACAGTTTCATTTACAATGTTGGCATAACATCTAAACAGAGATTGTTAATTCCATTCTCAGACTGTACCCTGCAATTAAATTGTAATCAATATTGCACAGAGCTCCAGTGGGGATCAGAATTTTCCCAATGAATCTCATTGTTTTAGAACAATCTTTCCTGTTTTCTTAAACTGCTCTCTAATTCCCAGAAATCCATTGCATTTTGTAACTGTTGTAGTATCTGTTTCACATAGCTAATCTTCTGATTTTACTCAAACCCTTATTTCGTCAGTTCCTTGGACCTTTGCTCAACAGCTTAACCATAGTCATCTGCATTGCTTCATCCCAGTCAGCCATTTGTAGCTTTGCAATTTCTTGCCCACTTCTAGCCCATTCTCATAATATTATATTACTTTTCTGTTATTTCTAGTAAATAAAATTACTGCAGACTCAACTTCCTTCAGTGTCAGTGTTAAACCAGTACTCTAGCTTGATTATGGAGGATTCTGTGCTGTGGGAGATGCTTCCTTTAAAATAAGGTGTAAATTCAAGGTCCTGTTCACATATGGTCATTAAAGAGCTCCTGGCAACTTTTTGTAAGAGAAGGGTTAATAACATCAATGTCCTGATCAGATTCCAGTTCCATTGGCTGCATTCTCACTAGTTAAAATTTCCCAGGTAGTTATTATTGGGATTTCAAGTCTCTTCCTACCTAAATTCACCCACAAATTTCAATTGGACACAGTATTTTTCTTCATTTCCTGTCCTATGTTGTGTAGAGTTGCTATGTTCTTTTAAACAGATATTCCCCAGTGGTGGCTGCATTTCAGCAGCATGTGAAGTGAACTGTACAATCCCTGCCCCTCAGAGGGGGTGTGATACTTAATTCAGTAGGGCCACGTTTTTAAATGTGTCTCACACCATCTTCCAGTTTCACACCTGCAGTTGCTCCCACTTGAGTCAAAGGGAGTTTTGCCATTGTCTCCTACAGGAATACAGTTAGACCAATACTGAGCACTTTTGAAAATCCCAACCCTCGAGGCCTGCACAATTGCTTCCATAATCAAACTAAGGCCAAAAATTGGAGACCACCTTGAAAGTATCTTGTAAAGTGCTTTGAGATCTTCAGTTTGGAAGGCAGTGGAAAATTGCGGAGTGTCCATCTAACACCAGTGCCCTTTTTGTTGCAGGACTGTAGTCCCTTTCCGATATTCTAGCCAGCCTAGTGTTCATCGCACAAGTCACCACTTGTCTATTTCCATGTCTTTTAATTTTTGTAATTTAAATATTAAAATTATTAGTGCTGGTCATAGATGCCAGATAACTCTACAAAGTGAAAACCTTCGTCGAATGGGTGTGTCCCAGGAAATGACAACTTAAGCTTCCCCATGGTGTCCTGTTAATGTAAATACTCCAATCTTGACCTGATGTGCATAACTTTCTAGGGAGGAGGAGATAGAGTATCATCTCGATGCCCCAGTCAGCCCTTAGTCTCTAACTGAGAATACCAATAAAGGGGCCTGTTGCTGCCAGCTGTGACAGTAGTGTTAATTGTGTGAACCCCTGCCTGCGAGGAGCTTGACTGAGATCTTTGGTCACTTTATACATCACACTATTGAACACCTATCAACATCTGCCGAAGAAAACTGTAGGGAGCTAAATAACATGCAGAGCAAGTTTAGTGTCTGCTTCCATTTAAGATGGAATGTGCTTTGTACATACACTAGTTGTTAAGTACAGCCTAGCCTAAATGATATTATGCTCTATTACATTCCCCCATTGCTAACAGTTTTTAATGAGTGCTTTTAATGGGACAGATCCATATGCAGTGGGCTTGATTCTGATCCTCACTGCATCAGAGAATTGACTCCCTTGACATTAGCAGAGTTAATTGGAATTTACATCCGTATAAAAGAGATCAGAATCTGCCTTCAGCATGTTAGTAGGTCATGGGAAATGGAGTTTATCAATCCATTTGTAAACTATGATTTGATATGATTCTGTGTATAAATGTTCTCACTCTTCTAGCACAGTGTGCTCACATCAACTGTGTGACATTGATTTGCTGGTCAAGACAACCCACAATCTGAGGGTACTAGTTATTAAATCAACTCATACAATTCTCTTCCTTTAGCACCCTTCTCTACCAGTTAGTAAGGACAAAATACATAGAGTGATTAGCAATTAGATTTGTTTTCTCCTGATGCACATTCTTTCAGTTTTGTTAGTAATTTTGCATAATAAATACTAGCTAAAGTGCTTGGTTATGATTAAACTCAAATAAAACTTGGATTTGGGGTTTTTTTTAGCAGTCGGCACAGTTAATCAAAATCTGATCTTTATTTCAGTCTTTTTTTCCCATTCTTCCCTGTCTCTCTCCCCCCTCCCTCCCAATTCCTGAATTCCTCTGGGCTTATGCTTTGCTAAGAGTTGCTCTGGAGAGCAATCACAAAGAGTTGAGAAAAAATGCAAGTTCCCTTCTGTAGTTTATCTGGCCAAAGGGCCCTTCATAGCACAGATAGTGCCTCTGTTCTCACAGCAGTCCTCGTAGTTCATGGGTCTCTTTAGGTCAGTGTTGCTAAAGCTTTTATTCTGATTCTTCACAGTTCATTCCCTAGGGAAGTAAGGGATTGGCATGTTACAGAGAGGTATGTTGGAAAGGAGAAGGTTAATATAGGATTTTAGTGGAGGTGTGTGTTGTAGTGAGCTGGCAGGGCCTCTGTCAGGGGTGAGGTCATTGCCCTGGACTCACTTTGTGGGGTGCAGCAGGCTGGGTGACAGGCCGACAGCACATTGAGGCCACTCAGCTTGTGAGGGTGCTGTGTTTGCTTCAGGTCCAAGGCAATAAATGTGGCTAATCCTGGTTATCTCAAATGGAGGCTCACCCGTTTTTTCTCACTGTTAATCTGCTGCCCCCTCCAGCCAGTCACAACTGAGACTTTTCAAATGTTCCTGGGGTTGGATTAAAGCAGGACCCTTGCGATCCAGGCTCAGCGGTCTGAGGTGACTCCGTGCAGAAGAAACTCAGAGCAAGTGACAAACCAAGGGCCAGACCTTCAGCTCTGTTAAGGAGTGTTTGGTAATGCTGACAAGGTGCTGGGGAGGCGGGGGTGGGCTCTCTTTCCCCACACCAGATCCAGTGGCTGTTCCTTTGGCACAAGTCAGAGCAGCCTCATGGCTACCTATGAGACTTGCAAAAAGGCAATTTAAAGCAAGAACTTTACAGGTAACAGGCTGAAATATTAACATGATAAATTATTGATTTAAGTGAATTATTTAAATGTGTTAGGGCTTGTCTATGTGAACATTTAGTTCATGTTAAAATGGGTTGTCAGTCTGTCTTGCACTTGATATGCTCTGTCAGTGTGGATCCTGCTGAAGCATGTCAACAGTTTGTTAGAGCACTTTGATCTAATCAAAGAGGACTTGATCAAAGCACCGAAGGAACTGTCAATGTGCGTTAGCAGAGTCCACCCAGACAAGGGGCAGGCTAGTGCGGGGAATTCACATCCCAGCTTGCTGCAAACTAAATGTTCATGTAGACAAGCTCTTAGTGTCATATTTCTGTTTTATGATTTTAATAATACCTAAAAAAATGTAACACAACCCAATGTCATGTCTTTTTAAAAAAGCAGAGAGCTTTTACAAGCTCAGCATTCTGGAATGAAAATTGTAAATGTCTTCAGAAGAACAATAAATATTGCCATAGTTGGATCTATTATGTAGAGGAGGCTAAAAGAGGATTGTGAGACAATAAGGCAAAAATCTTTTAGTTATAGATTAGTAGTCAGGGGCCCTACTTTCAATCAAAGGTCCCTTACCCTCCTCCTCTGTCACCGGAAGTCCCACCCCATCCGGTCACCTGACATCTGGTCTCTCCTCGGGTTATGACTTCCTGGTCAAGATGGTCAGCTGATCGGAAGTGGGGTGGTGCGACCGCCCTCCGAGAACGCCCCCCCGCCCACTCCCCACCAATGGGAGAGGGTTTTCGCCCCGAGAGCTGGGATTGGCCCAGCAAGGGGTTTTTGAATTTGTGCCAAGAGCGGGGATTGGCCCAGCAAGGATGCGGGGAGGAGCAAGGCACCAATGGGGCGGCATCGGCGCAGCCCCAGAAGTTTTGGGGCCTTTAAAGTATCTCGTTTTTGAGACCGCGTGGTTCACAGCTCGTTCATTACATTAGCGACAGTTCCGAGGAGTACACCCCTTTGGGCCAGCCTTTGTTCAACACACCGGAGCCCGACGAGCCTGACGGCCTCACGCTGTCTGTGCCCGGGGAGTCGCTGGCGGGGCCGGCTGAAGGAAGAGACGAGTCGCAGGTAAAGGAACGAGCATGACTGAGGGGTGTGTGTGTGTGATGGGTTAGTAACCAAGTCGGGTCTAAAAACAAAAAGCCGAGCTGTAGAGACTTACAGCTCTCTCTTTTCTGAAAATGTTTTTCAGCAGGTGACCGCAAACAACGTTGCATCAGACAGCGTAGATGAACCAGGCCCAGCCTGCTTCTGCTCAACACCGACTTACAGCTATTTCTTTTCTGAAAAATCTCTCGACAGGTGGACGATGCCTTTCTATGGGCCTTTGAGAACCTACACATCAGTAGTCTTGAGAGAGTCAATCAACCAAGCGTTAGCTGCTTTTGCATGTGTGTGAAACACCAAACTGAGAGGGAAGCAGCAAAGTGGAGCACAGTAAAAGGGCATGTTAAACCAGGTGGTTAATAAAAATTGTCAGCATAACCATGTCTTTTCATACTTGTGTTAAGCGTGACAGCCATGTCAATGCAGGCGGCTCTTTTAAAACAAATATATTACACCCCCGGGGAAATTGGGAGCTTTGGAGGGGTGAACTCTCTTTTTCAAGCGGCCAAAAGGCATAGTAAAACTTTGAGCAGGCGAGCGGTAAGAGCCTGGCTCTCGGACCAGGACGCTTACACTTTACACAAGCCGGCTCGAATATGTTTTAAAAGAAACAAGACGGTTGTTTCAGACGTAGACGCGCAATAACAAGCAGATTTGGTGGATATGCAAAGGTTGCCAAACACAACAGCGGTTTTAAGTACATCTTAACAGTGATAGACATTCTATCCAAATACGCCTGGGCCTTAGGCCTCAAAAACAAGACGGGCGGCAAAGTGGCCGAGGCCTTTAAAGCTAATTTCAGCGAAGGTCAGGTGCCTCAGAAATTACAAACCGACCGGGGAAAGGAATTTTTAAACAAACCTTTAGGAGGGTTGTTAAAGCGGCATGGCGTTTGCCATTTTGTTACTAATAACAAAGTCAAAGCGGGGGTGGTGGAGCGATTTAACAGAACTTTAAAATCTAGGATGTGGAGATATTTTACCTCCCGCAACACCTTTCGCTATATTGATGCGTTACCTGAGTTTATAAAGAGTTACAACCAGAGCTTTCACAGAACCATACGTGCCAGACCCATCGATGTTAACCCCTCAAATTCTCTGAAGGTGTGAAAAACGGTATATGGAGACGGTTTAGAAGTAAAGCCCATTGTTGCCCCCTATAGAAAGGGCAATCACATGAGACTATCTAAAACCAAAGGTGCTTTTGAAAAAGGTTATGAACAAACATTTACCGATGAGATATTCATAGTGGTTGAAGCCTTAACGAGGGGACAGAGGCCTGTATACCGATTAAAAGATTACGCGGGCGAGGCAGTTGCTGGATCTTTTTACCCCAAAGAGTTACAAAAAGTGAACCCCAAACGGGACAGGGTTTACAGGATTGAAAAAGTTCTAGAGGAGAAAGGAAAAGGGAGAAAAAAGCTAGCTGTTGGTGAAATGGTTGGGGTGGCCCGCGAAATTTAACAGCTGGGTGGAAGCTTCTCAACTCTGCAACGTTTAGACACAGAAGAAAACGATTACACCTGTAAAGAGAGGGGAAAGAAAATGAGCGATGGAGGCTTTTACGTCACTTTGCCCAGCAATGCCAGAGCAGGGGTTTTCCCCCAAAACACCAACTCGAACTTTACCGTACAGCTAATTAAATCCTTGGATCTCCTGGGTGCCTGGGAGGTCGGGTTAGTGGAAATACAGTACCTGCACAGCTGGAACAACATCAACGAAGACACCTCTTTTGAAATCACCTTTGGAGATGAGAAATGGAATTTCGTCCTACGACGAGGTTATTACTTGTCCATGCCCGAATTACTGGACCATATGAACAGCACCGTGGCTCATCACCCTGGGGCACCCGAGGTGGTCCTGAACTACAGCTCCGTGTGTAGAAAAGTTACACTTAAGACCGCCGATGCTGCTTATACGTTTTCCACGGTCGGAGAGCTGGCTAGTATTCTGGGTTTGTACCCCAAGATCCGTGTTCATAAAATCCCCTTCTCGGCAGACATCACAGGGGGTTTCAACTCTTTGTATTTGTACACGGACATCGTGGAACACCAGTTTATGGGGGACTTTTCCGTCCCACTGTTACGCTGTGTACCCGTCCGAGGAACGAACAACGAGTTTGTCACCATCACCTACGATAAACCGCATTATGTCCCTGTCAGTAAACACCATATCGACACCATCACCATTGAAATAAAGACAGACCAGAACAGACACGTCTCATTTCGCTCCGGCAAGGTGATCGTCAAACTGCACCTGCGTCCCCGGAAAGAGCGAGGCTTCTCAAAACAAAACAAAACAAAACATTATGGTGATTCTAAAAAATTATGGTGACCCCGCCGTCTACAGCAACTATTACAGAGCCCAGGCTGGATACGCCCTTCCCGGTTATCATGGGTTCCCCGTGATGTACGGTGCTGGAGTGGGCGGAATATTCCGGAGCCTCTTCAGAAAAGCTGTACCGCTTTTGAGGAGGGGGCTAGAGATTATTAAACCCCACGCCAAAACCGCCGCTCAAAACATAGCTAGAGACGTGGTAGGCAATGTCTCCCGGGCTGTTCTGGAGAAGGTGGGGAAACTGCCTGCGCAGGAGGGGTTGGGGCTAATGTACATTAAAAGGAGAACGAGAAAGAGGAGCGCGTCACACCTGCGACACACGGGACCCCCGAAGCCCTTTAAAAGAGAGGCTGTGACGCGTGGCACAGGCCATAAGCAAAAGACCAAGGGAAAGCATAGGAGATGCACAACACCTGGTAAAAAAGACATATTTTAATCAACATCGCTTTCGTTCACTGCGGGGTGACGAATGCACCAAATCTGAACTAGATTTGTTCCAAATAACCCCCACCCAGACCAGCATCGAGAAAAGCATCTACATCGAGGTGCCACCGCTATCAGCCATTACGGAGGCGTCCCCCCTCAACTTCTTTATAGCCAGGAACGGCATAGATTATATGGATTTAAACAACATGCTTCTTTACCTCTGTTGCAAGATCATAAAGGGAGACAGGACCGCCCTCGCCCGGGACACAGCGGTGGGGCTGATGAATTACCCCGTGGCGTCTATTTTCAGCCAGATGGATGTCATGCTGGGAGACATCCTCATAAATCAAAGCAACAACTGTTACCCTTACAGGGCCTTTATAGAAGCGGTGCTCAATTACAGCGACGACACACTCACCACTCAATTTTCCGCCGGGCTGTTTTTCAAAGACACCCCCGCATAACACGAAGAAACGGTGCTGAACGGTGAGAATCTAGGGTTTGTCAGGAGGGCAAATCTGATGGCCCAGAGCAGAACGATAGAGCTGCCGGGTCATCTGCACAGCGACCTGTTTTTTCAAGAAAAACTTTTGTTGAACGGCGTGGATGTGAAAATTAAACTGACGTGCAGTAAAGATGCTTTCTGCTTAATGGGCAATGTGGCCGAAGCTATAACCTGCGCATCGTCTCAGCGTCCCTTTTTGTGAAGAAAGTACAGGTGGCCCCGGGCGTCTGTCTGGGGCACGCTGAGGCCCTGCTCACCGCTAATGCTAAATATCTGGTGGACCGCTTGGGAATGAAAGTGTTTAGCATCCCCGCAGGCAGCAGGGTCAGTAACCAGGAGAACCTGTTTTTGGGGCAGCCACCAAAAATGCTTGTTCTGGATTTTGTGGATAATGACGCCTTCAGCGTAGTTACGCTAAAAACCCCTTTCACTTTAAACATTACGATATTAATTTTGTGGCCTTGTACGTGGATAGTGAACAGATACCCACCAAGCCTCTACAACCGCACTTCGAGGCCGAGCGCTGTGTGAGGGAGTACATGAATCTGGTACAGACGGCCGGTAAACACATGAAAGACTGAGCGCTGCTCATCAACCGTGTGGAATTTGCACAGGGGTACACACTGTTTGCGGAGGCGGCAACAGTATCTGCAAGAGTGGTCGTGACTAAACACCGTGTGGCAAACCTCTCAATAATTTTTTGCCCCAAACAACCTTTTCCCATCCAAAACCCCATAGTAATGCTCATCGTACAGCAGGATAAAAAATGTCTTGGGGTACATCAGACCACCCGTTTTAAAAAAACCCCTCTTCCCTTTCGTTGTGTAATGCACCACCTGCTGTTCAAATGCTGCCACGTCACTGAGCATAACCTTTTTTTGATCTGACCAACCCAGTTTTTCATGCAACTTTCTCGCCCCGTCTAACAATTCTGCTTCTGTAGGTTTGCGGTCGGACATGATGGCCAAGAACCCGCCCGCAAAACACAGATTGGTACCTGTGTAAGCCAGGTCCACTAAACACTGTCTCTTTGTGTGGATGACTTGACTGCTGAGGATAGAATTTAAAACCCTACGGCTGCTCCCACCCATGTTTTTCACAACCGTCACAAAGAGGCTTAACGTCCCATCGACATGCAGCTCTCTGTTACTCTGCAACAGTTTAGAGGCCTGATTTAAGAAATCCTCAGCAGACAGGTCGTCCCTATGTCTTCTGACCGAAAACAAAGGATTGTTTAAATTACGACCATCTAAACGTAACTGAACGTAATCGTCCGGACCTAGCTTGACGTTAATATCATTGAGAGCCATCTGTATCCCCCTGTGCATGGCTTCAGTGGCCTGCTCAGCTGAATTGATTCGCTCAAGATTGACAAAACGAAATTCCTTACAGTACACCGAACCCCTAAATCTAGGTAATTCCCTTTGCCAGCTTCTCACCCGCTCCATATACACAGCGGGGTTTGGAGGTTCCTCTTCTATGTCAGGATCCAAGGGAGCAGCTGGGGACCCACTTAGAGAGCTGGTTTCCACCTCCCCGTTCTCAGACGTGCCAGTTTGAGAATCTCCACTAGGGGGCATTTCTTTTTGGTTTTTTTTCCTCATCACCTTTTTAGCCTTTTTAAAAATTTTTGCAATGACCCTGGCCCGTAACTTTTTGGCAGCCGCCCATCTACCCCTCAAATGATGTCCCCCTTTTTGGTTACACTTTAATGGTCGGGTGCCCCTTATCGTGACTAGCTGTGCGGCTTCAGAACCACCCTCTGGAAAACTGAAATATTTTTCAGCATATTTATTAAGAGTTTTTGCATTTTTTACACGGTTTCTGGAAAATACAGAGCCCATCAGCTCTCTGAATGAACTGTGATATTCACCCATTTGCGCTCTGAACGAAGCGCTATGCTCTGTGAACGAGGCGTAATATTCACCCATTTGCGCTCTGAACGAAGTGTTATGCTCTCTGAACGACGCATCATGCGCGCTCATTTGTGCTCTGAATGAAGCGTCATATTTTTCCCATAGCTCTTTAGAATAACAAAGAGCTGCATCAGACGTATCAAGGCGGGGGCCTGGTTTGTAATAATTCTCCAACACCCCAGCCTCGTAAGAGCTTTCAGCCCTTGGTTTTGATTCACAACCCCTAGAGCGCGTGCTCCAGGTTTGTGAATGCGTGTGTTTTCGCTCACAGCTATCTCAGGGTTTGGTGTGGTGTCGACCGCTGAGAAACTGGAGGTGTGCTGGTGCTTTTTACCAGAGTCCTTGGGGTTGACATATCTGAGCTTGGGGTTTTTCTGTTGCTTCATCTGGGCTCCTTTGCTGTTTTGAGCCGGTTTTGAAGATTTCTGGTTCTTTGGAACTCCAGCTACAACAGTGTCAGGAAAGCAGGCCGTGCCTGATTAGGAAAACAAATGTTCCAATTTAGCATCAAATATAACATTTTTTAGAAAATGTAACTTTACCATACCGGCTACATATTTGTTTAAAATATATTTACTGGACTTCATCTCTCTGTCAGGCTCTGACAGTGGTGAATCTTCCTCTTTTCTTTTTCTTTTTCTTTTGAGGCTTTAACTTCTTTCAGGTTTTGACCGCACTGTTAAAAAAATTATTATAAATGGTTTAATCTTTCCATACAATTTCAGTCTGTACAGCAAACATGGATTTTACCCCCCCCCCCAGCCCCCAAAACCAAAATGTGCAATAAAAGCGCCCCAACCATAACTATCCTTTTTATCATATTATTACCACATGTTCAGACTAAAATCCTACAAACACAGCTTTAAAAACAAGCCATCAAAATATTTATCTCTACCCAACCTGTGGTCAGATTAAATCCTGCAGGCTGTTTTAACCCTCCCAAAAAATACTTAACCCTTAGCTCACAAACACCTTTTGCACAAAAATAAACCAGCTTTTTAAAACATACCACTACATGCTCAGACTAAAACCATACAAAATATTTTTGCACAACTTTAAAACACAAAATCAAAAACCAATTGCAAATATTCACCTTCTACCACAGGATACAAGCAAGCTGGAACATTTGTATCTGCATCTTTTAAATGAAAAACAAACATAATTTGACTTAGTATGATATACTGCAAACTATTAAACCCTGCACCCCACCAACTGTATAGTTAAAATAGGGGCTTTACCTTACCCTGATGAAAGGCTGCTTGAAGGGCTGGATTCCATAATCAATAGATCACGCTGCAATAAAAACACCTGTCATTCTCAGTAAGAATAGCATGAACAAAAAATAACATTATATAATATATGTTAAAATAACCAAACACGCTACCCTTTATTGCCTGCTGCTCTTTCCACCTTCACGCTGGGAGTAAGCAACGAGGGCTTACTTTACAATTTTTTTATCTATAACAGTATGTATAACAGTATAACAGTATGTAAATGTATGTAAATGTATACATTTCCAGCAGCTCCCCGTAGACCCTTATTTGGTTACAACGACACCTATAAATGAATATTAACAGCTACATAATGCATACAATTATACCCACCCCCCGTTTTGTTGTTTACAGGATTACCATTCACCCTAAAACCTATAAATTTTCCGCTAACATTCTTTAAAATAAAGGCCTGACAGTGAGAAGAAGATAATACTTCCTTCCCATCTTGCACAAGGATGCCCATAATCTTATCTCTTTCACAGATTGTCAGGAAAAAACAAAAACTCTAACTAAGATTAAAAAAAAAAAATGTTTCCTGTAATTTAGGCCTGGCTGCTTGTCCAGCAGTTCAAATAGTGTCTGTTAGGAAAAAACAGTCTTCAAAAAAAAAAAAGGGGGAGGGGGGAGCTTTTATTCCATTCTGAGTCTTTTAAAGACCAGTTAGCAAGGTGATTTAATTACTATAACCCTTTTGTAACATGCACAACTGGGGTGATTTTTTAAATTTTCCTGTAGGGTCTTCTTATAGTATTAAACAATAATGGCCATACATAAAAGTCCTTAATGTTACTCTCTGACTGCAGGACCTTGCAAAAAGCAGTGAATGTCTCGGGTTTTTTAATGCTTAAAATGAAAATGGTTGTACCACAGTCACAGGTTTTAAATGTTTGGTTGTTCTTTTTAAAAATATGAAAGGTATGTAATTTTTATTTTGGTTGTTGTTAATATATTATTTTAAACATGTCATGAGGCTTTATTTTAAACTGCCCATAGCATTCAGGCACCCCCCTTACTGTAAGTGAGACCCCCGCAAACCTATTACCTGATAACTCTAGCCCCCTGGTGAAAACAAAGGTTGGAATTCAGTGGGGATGGTGAGTCAGTCCTTTGCCTCAAGCATTCCTTTTCTTTTTTTTTTGGTTTGTTTTTCCCACAGGTTTCTACTAGACACATTTCAGCTTTTTTTTTTTTTTTTTTTTGCTGTAAATACACAAAGATACAATAGCTGGGTTCTCACAAAACGTTTTTTTTTTTATTTAAAAGACATGCAGCCACCTTGAAACATTTATCATATATATATATATATATATATATATATAAAGGCCCACACAGGCCATCTTGCAGATAGGCACAAAGCCCCTTTTCAATACTTTTACTTACACTAACAAGCCTAATATCGTGTGTAGGGCCCCTCACCATTCTCTAACTTAACCCTTTTGGATTTCTTACAAATAGTCTACTTCCTAAGTAAGGTTCTGTAACTTTTTGTGCGGACCAAACGGTCCATATAATGCTCAAAACAGGCATCCTCTGCTTTGGTCATTTCCTTTAGAACACCGCATGGGTCTTGACCGCCTTGCACAGCCTTTACCAAAGCCACCCCTCATGCTAAATGTTCTTGAGTTAAGCAGAGACATTGCATAACATAACTTATGGCAATAACAGAATTCAACAGGCTTTCAAAACATAGTTCATCACACAGGCCCCGAAGCCTGCAGTTTATATCCTCTGAAGTCCAAGTCACGCAGTCATGGTCCCATTGGCCTGGAGTGTCTATGACACAACCCTCACAATCTTCAAAAAGCTTTTCACTAAGACAGTAATTAAGAGTAGCAGAAACAGCAACACATACAATAGCCCGCATGGCTTTTTTACGCTCACGATGTGGCACCGGCTCAGTTCGTTCCATGCCAATACTCCTCTTAAACGCCATATAGGCATCATCCTCGGGGTCATCCTCATCATCGATTTGTATCGGTGTTGAATAGAAGGAGGCCGGGCCTGGTTCATCTACGCTCTCTGATGCAACGTTGTTTGTGGTCACCTGCAGAAAAACATTTTCAGAAAAGAGAGAGCTGTAAGTCTCTACAGCTCGGCTTTTTGTTTTTAGACCCGACTTGGTTACTAACCCATCACACACACACACACCCCCCAGTCATGCTCGTTCCTTTACCTGCGACTCGTCTCTTCCTTCGGCTGGCCCCGCCGGCGACTCCCTGGGCACAGACAGCGTGAGGCCGTCAGGCTCGTCGGGCCCCGGTGTGTTGAACAAAGGCTGGCCCAAAGGGGTGTCCTCCTCGGAACTGTCGCTAATGTAGCGCTTTCTATGCCTGGGGGCCAAGATCTGAGGAGCCAAAACAAAATCCGAAGGCCTCACGGGGGTGGTGAAGGCGTCCATGTTCTCCTCCTCCTTCCAGGCATCATTGACCTGCCGAGAGATTTTTAAAAAAAGAAATAGCTGTAAGTCTCTATGGTTTGGCTTTCTTGTTTTTAGATCCGGTTCAGTTACTAACCCCACCACACCACACCCCCCCCAATCATGCTCATTTCTTTACCTGCCCCACGTCTCTTCCTTTGGCCGACCCCGCCGGCGACTCCCGTGAGCCACCTTCCTCCAGGGGCACGGACAGCTTGAGGCCATCAGACCTGTCGGGTTCTGGCGTGCCAAACAAAGGCCGGGCCAAAGGGGTGTCCTCCTTGGAAATGTCGCTAATGCGGCGCTTTCTACGGCTGGGGGCCAAGAACTGAGGAGCCAAAACAAATTTTGAAGGCCTCATGGGTGTGGTGAAGGCGTCCATGTTCCCCTCTAGGCGTTTTTTTCCATGAGCTGTGAACCACGCGGTCTCAAAAACGAGATGCTTTAAAGGCCCCAAAACTTCCGGGGCTGCGCCGATGCCGCCCCATTGGTGCCCTGCTCCTCCCCGCATCCTTGCTGGGCCAATCCCCGCTCTTGGCACAAATTCAAAAACCCCTTGCTGGGCCAATCCCCGCTCTCGGGGTGAAACCCTCTCCCATTGGTGGGGAGTGGGCGGGGGGGCGTTCTCAGAGGGCGGTCGCACCACCCCACTTCCGATCAGCTGACCATCTTGACCAGGAAGTCATTACCCAAGGAGGGACTGGATGTCAAGTGACTGGGTGGGGTGGGACTTCCGGTGACAGAGGCGGGGGGGGGGGGGGGGGGGGGTAAGGCGGGCCTTCCGGTCACAGGACCTTTGATTGAAGGGGCCGTTGGGGCGGGACTTCCGGTCACGGGACCTTTGATTGAAAGTAGGGCCCCTAACTACTTAGTTTCATAGGCTATAAGGTCAGAAGGAACCATTATGGTAATATAGTCTGACTTCCTGCACAATGCAGGACACAGAACTTCACCCACCCACTCTTGTAATAGACCCCTAACCTAAGACTGAGTTACTGAAGACCTCAAATAATGATTTGAAGACTTCAAGGTACAGAGAATCCACCAGCAAGCCACCCGTACCCCATGCTACAGAGGAATCAGAAGAGATCAGCTGTGAGTTAAGAACAGGACAGCTTTCCAGGCTTCTGGTTTGCATTTAAATGTTTAATTATTTCCAGAAGTTCTTCATACTTTTTCTCTTTCTAGCTGATGATTTGAGGGTACATAAGCTCTCAAACTCCAAACGCCTTTTTTTTTTTTTTTTTTTTTTTAAAGCCAAGATTTTCAGAAGTGACTATGATATTGTGTGTCTCAGATTTAGGGTACCTCAATTTTTGGTTGCCCAATTTGAGATACTGTAAAAAGGGCTGATTTTCAGGAACTGCTGAATATCTGACCAGTGAAAAAACTGTCCTTTCAAGATTTCCAAAGTTGGACACACAAAATCACTGGTTACTTTTGAAAATATTGGCCACAATGTTCAGTTACAGTGGTGTTTGTCTGTGTTCTGTTTCTCTATATCAGTCGTCCCCAAACTTTTTACCCATGCCCACCTTACCCTGTCTGCACCCCCCGCCAGCCTTAGCTGGGGCTGCGGCCAGGGCTGGGGGACTGAGGCGGGGAGTGGGGCCGTTGTGACTGGAGTGTGGGCCCCAGGAGGCCTCAGTGGCTGCAGCCAGGGACCATGGTGGAGGGCTGGGCTCTGCGACCAGAGGCCGAGGTGGGGGCTGGGCGCCGAGGCCATGGACAGGAGCTGAGCCAGGAGCAGAGGCCAGGCCTGGAGCAGAGCTCAGGTGGTGCTCCCTCCCTGTCCTCTGTGGGGGTTGGTCTAGGCCTGGCCATGTCCCCCTGAACGTTCCTCCATGCCCCACAGTTTAGGGACCTCTGTTCTATATACAAAGAGCATCTCTATCCTTTAAGCCAGGGGTGTCAAACACATTTGTTATGGCGGGCCAGATTTGAATTAAATGTACTTCAAGTGGGGCATACATACCAGAAATTGAAATACTAGGCACAACCATTTTTATGTAGTATTATATTTTATTTGCTAGATATCAGCAATATAAAAACTGCAGTAAATTCACTTCTACAACTACTACTATTTTACGATTAAAATAATCAATCAATGATTAAGAATTATAGTACTGCACAATGCCCCAAGACCACACTGTCCTTCTCCCACCTTTTGGAGTGCTGTGTCTCGTGCACACAGCGCTCCATGTGCTGCCGTCAGAGAACACAGCTCTTGTGGCAGTGCTGTACCCTCCCACCAGAGAATACAACGCCGCGAGATGTCGTGGCAGCACGTGCTGCCGCCAGGAGCCAGACCAAAAAGGTTGGTGGGCTGTATCCGGCCCACGGGCTGGATGTTTGATACCCCTGCTTTAAGCCTTAATGTATTTTATTTTGGACTAATGGGAACAACAGATCAAGGAAGAACAAGGGTAAAGTTTCTGTGAAAGGACACAGTGTGTCTGTGTGCGTGTATGTTTCCTCTATAACAAGCTGTGAGAGTCTGGGAAATGTCTGTATCTAATTATGAATTCCATTGAACTGTACTTGTAACTGTAGCTGACATTGTGAATTAGATCATGTAGCAGAAATTCAACATGGAGTGGAAAGACTAAGTAAAGGCAGATTTACGCTAGCAACTGACGTTGGTGCAGCTGCAGCATGTCTGGTAAAGATGCTCTAAGCTGCCAGGAGAGTGCTTGCCCATTGGCTTACTAACTTCACCTCCGCGAGAGGCCGTAGCTATGTCAGTGGGAGAAACTCTCTCTGACAGGATAGCAGAGCCTGCCCACCTATGGAAAGAAGAGAAGACCCTTTCTAATAGTTGCCTAATAGCTTACAAGGAAGAGTTGTTAAGAGACTATGTCAGAGAAAGTATCCTTCGTGGCTGTAGCCCGCTTTAACTGGGAAGCACGCAAATCGGTTTGAACAGGAAGAGTCAGATGTTGTTTTAGAATCCATACTTTCTCTATGGCTTTGTTCCAACTGTTAAATAAAAATAGGGTTTTTTAAGCAGGCTGTTGGTCAGTCTCGCTGATCCCAGGTCCCCAAAGGGCAGAGACATAGGTGCCTGAATACAGTTAGACCTGCAGAGTAACGGGCAGTTGGTATACACATGGTCCCGGTCTAACAGCGGAAGCATTGTGAGAGTCCACCCAAGGCAGGTAAGGGCAAGAGGCTGCACACCAGAGGCAGGCGCACACAGAGAGATCAAAAAGGGGAACAGAGATGTGGCTAGCTCGGTAGCTGTGACACCCCCCAATCAGTGCTGATATTTGGCCTTTTAAGTCCCAAAGAGGTGATCTGTTTGCCTAAAGCACCATGAGCGTTTCTTTTTTGTTATATAATATGGTTTCAGGAGATACCTCTATATTGAGATCTAAAACCAGGCTAGTTCCTGTGTTTCAAGAAACCTTCAAGCAACCTTTGCTTTATGTACTGTGTCATTTTTAAGAATCTGGAGTAAATATTCAGAGGTGCAGGGAAAAAACCTTTTATCATTAGCCCACTAGAGTTAAAAAATCAGAATATCTGCTGATGCATAGAGACACAATAATAGAGAGAGGAGCTCCAACACTGCATCCTGCGGAGTGGTGGAGGTTTTGTAGAAGGAGAACAGTATAGGACAAGAAGGAATGTAGATAGGAATTCGCCCCGTGCGGTGACAAAGGCCCTGTAACCATCCTTGGTTGCATATGTATTGGAAAGTGACATCCTGTTTTTTGCTGTGCCTTCTGGGCTGTTCTGTTATGTGTGGAGTCCTGATGTTTTGGAGCCCCACCTGGGATAGACACAGGCATGACTGCTGTACTGTCCCAAGCTGATACCCCGGGGGCAGTGAAACAGCTGCTTCTGCTTGAATCCTGAAGATGAACGTGCTAAAGTGTTAGTTTAGCAGCTTTGAGTGGCATATACAGTTGGGAAGAAGGGTACATTTATTTTCCTTTGATTTGATTTTTCTGAGTGCCAGATCCAAAGCCTGATTCCCATCTCACTTTTGCACCATGTTACAGCAGTGTAACTGCATTGACTTCAAGTGAGTTATTCCTGATTTACACTGGTGTTGGAAGAAAAGTAGGCTCTGGGTGTCCCATTCTTCAACAATGAATGCGATGACTTAAGGAACAAGCCAGTGTAATATTTAGACTGATGTGGTGCCACGGTGGAAAAGGCATTAACATAGTCTCCCCGTCCTCCCAAGGGATCTGACTTTGAAGAGTGAAGGAGAACAGAAGTCTAGAACTCGCTGTTTCCTCTCCAAAAATCTATATAGACCTGGGAGCTTATCATGCTAGCTTCATACAAATAACCCATCTGACAGGTCTCCCACTGTGATGAATTGACATATATGTTAACATTGCTATTAGGATATGGCAGTCCCACTCGTGTGTTTGATCTCTTCTGTACTGGCTGAGCTAATGGAACTGTCCTTCTGTTTTCGCAGTGGTAGTGAGGGATTCAAGTTTAAAACTTTTCCCTTGGCTGACTGAATGACTCAGTCATTGGCTTTAGAGCATTTTGCTGCCTACTTGGTTCTAATCCAGCCAAGGTGTTTTGTGGTGAATGATTGTTTAGTAATATGCAGGATAAAATATGGATACTATTTTGGATAGAACTACCATTAAATAGCTTGAAGAATGGCCAGTATTGGGCTTTGCATCTGGTGGGTAATAAAATCCCCATTATTCACTATTGTGTTTTCTTAACAGTTTGACATGACATAACCCAATCTCCCAGAGGATCTATGGGATATGGCAGTAAGTGAACTGTATTGTTTAAGACTGTCAAAAACACATCCTTTTTCATTACCTCTGTTTTTTTCATTTATATCGTCCTCAATGTAATGAGAATCTTCTTTGTCCTTAACATAATGCTGAACACATTGTTCTTGTTTTGTGTGTTGGTAGGTGTGTGTATTTTAATAATTTCTTTGCAGTCACTCAGTTCCATA
This sequence comes from Emydura macquarii macquarii, assembly GCF_026122565.2. NCBI lineage: Eukaryota > Metazoa > Chordata > Testudines > Chelidae > Emydura > Emydura macquarii. The sequence goes on from NW_027131391.1 coordinate 902,032, forward strand.
TTCCATTAGCACAGTTTACCAGCCTAGGTACTGATCTGAGAATCCAAATGCAAGATCTGGACATCCTGTTTATTCACCTATGAAACTTGTGGCAGCCAGTGAGTCTGTTGCTGACTGTGACACATCTGCTTTTCTTTTCCTTTATATTGAAAGTGACTGACACATTATGAATTTCACCATAGCATTAGAGAGAAACTCAGCAGCTGCAATTTCAGGGAATAGTGGGGAAAGCAGATACATTCCCAAATCTTTAAACAGAACTTACAATATAGAAAAGAGGGCAAATGTAATTCTTCATTAATGCATAAAATCTCACCCTGGACCACTCACAAAAAAATACTCAGCACACATCTAGCACTTCCCAGACATTAACTGATTGATTCCCCGCAACAGTCCTTCAAGGCAGGCAACTATTATTACCACCATTTTACAGATAGGAAACTGAGGCAGAGAAAAGTCAAGCAACTTGTTCAAGTCCACATAATGAGTGAGTAGCAGGGCTGTGAAGTAACTCAGGAGTTCCTGTTCCCTGTCCCATACTCAGACAAGTAGACCATGCTGGCGCAAGATCAGTTTCTCTTTAAAGCAAAGTGTGTGAAATGGCTGAGAGAGGAGGTGAGCTGTTGTGGGAAAGTGGGTAAGCTTGTATTTAAGGCAAAATTCCAAAGGCAGATTGTGCAAGAACTTGGAAGTGTAAAGTCTTGAAGAGCCAGTGCCACTGGGGATTTCCAAAGCAAAACACAAGTAAAAACAAAAGCCAAGAAAACAAAATCCAAACCTGACCTAATTATCCTTGGCCATCTGGTGAAGAAGCCAATGTTTTCTTGTATTCTTGCATAAGATCAAGGCTATTTCATGCTTGCTGCCAGAGCTCATGATGGTGGGCCATTACACAGAATAACAGCAATGTGATTACTCCCTGAGATTTGCAAAGATTTAGGAGCCAAACTCTTTCAGAAAGAAACAAGCTGTCCATTATTAGCTTGTTCTGCTCTTATTTGTACTGAGACATGCAGATGGCTGTTCACCAGAGTTTGGAAAAACAAGATCAATAGGATGTAGCTAAGCTAGAGATCATCATTGCTAGGTAAATTAGGACTTTATGGTGAGGTCCCTAGCAGACTTCATGCATCTTCTACTTTTCTTCCTTTCCTAGCAGAAGAAACTCTTTTTACACTCTTATTTGGGTGGTTGTGTGTGTATTCTCAAAGGAGTTATGCTGATTTCCACATCCAAGGATCTGGCCAGCATTTAAAGAGATCATCCTAGCAAGTGAGGTGAGAGAAATGAGAAAGGAAGAGTTGGAGGGGATGATGGGAGAGAAGAGGTGGAAGTTCATATTCGGAAGGAGATTTCTGCAGCATGGCTTTGTTCTGAACTCAGTAGTGCTAATTGATTTGTGTTTGAGCTGTAGTTCATGAGTGGAGAATTTGTGTGGACGAAGTTGTAAGCAGAGGTGAGCTAAAACCAGAACTGTTGAGCCAGCTACCTTGCCTCACATTCATAACACTTTTGAGCTCTGTTTGCTTAAAAGAGAACAAATCCTCTAGTTTTGCACACCTGAACCAGAGGGGTGGGTGGATGTCGCTTGACTCCAGTGTATCAATCAGGAAATGGGCTGGGAATCCTGAATGGAATGTGGCCTTCTGGTTCTATTTTGCCATTGTACATCTTGCCAGTTTCTCCTTCTCAGTCTGAAACACGTCAGTAGGAAAACTCTTAGGATATGTCTACCACGCAGTTGGGAGCTTGCCTCCAGCCCGGGAAGACAGACATGCTAATCCCACTTGAGCTAGTATGCTAAAAATAGCAGTGTGGACATTGTGGCACAGACAGTGGCACTGGGTAGCCATCCAAGCACAAGCCCGCTGGGTCTGAGCTAGGGTGGCTAATCCATGCCACCGTCCGTGCTTACAACAGCCACACTGCTATTTTTAGCACACTAGTTCCATTGGAGCTAGCACGTGTGTCTACTTCAGCATAGACATCCCCTTGTAGGCCCAGGCCACAAAGCCCCAGAATGGGCTGCAGGGAAAGGTGGGCTCTGCATCTCTAAAGGCTCCTTCCCCTCTCCCTGGGATCTGTTGCCCACACCTGAAACAGAATGAAATCTCTACAATCGATTTTAAAAGCAATGCTGGACCCATACCTTAGTCCTGACTCATGGGCTTCACTAGAAGGGTAGCCTGACTAAGCACTTTAGGATTGAGCTCAGTGTGAGTCAGCAGCACGTTCATCTGTGAATTCCTGGAAGAATTTACTCATTTCAAAGTCCTCTTTTGGGCAAAATATCTCAAAAATCCCCTTCTTGCTTCTTCATCCAGAACAGTTAGCCTCACTGTAGTTACTAGAGGCTGAGCTTGCCATCAGATGGACTGTAAGGAGAAATGTCTCTTTTACTTCTGTGTTCTGGGAACTATCATTAGGGAGTTTTTAGAATTACACGGAATATGTGTAATCTTTGTAGATACAGCTTGTTCCTGCATGCAAATCGTTATCAGCCCTGAACAGCACAGTGAGCTAAACTCCACAAAGCCCATAGCTCAGGTTTTTCAGCCTGGCATTCCATGTGTTGACAGAACGAGAGGCTTCCCTGAAGGTTCTACAACCTGAAACCCTCTCTTGCTAATGAGTGCCCCTTTAATCCATACAGGCAGGCCCTGTTGCTTTCTGAGTGAACATCTGGCTAATTCCTGAGCCTGGAAAAGACACAGACCACCTCTAAGCACCTGGAATGAAATCCATCTGTAAAGGGGTGTGTTAGTACAACGGCGCCCCCTCTGGCCAAGCATGGCACAGCCCCTGGTCTCACACAGCATGGTGGGGCTGTCAGCCTGTTCCAGTGGCATACCATGGGTCTCCTGCGCCCGGAGCCAAGTCTGCATTTGCAGCCCCCTCCACACACCCTCCTCCGCAGAGCAGGAGGTGTCCCTGTGCCGCCTCCCAGCTGCCCCGGAGAGGAGGGGTCTGTACCTGCGAGGAGGGGTGTGAGGCCAGTGGGGGCACAAATGCGGAGCTCCCTGCACTTATCCACTGCGCGGCGCCTGCCTCTCCCACTCCAGCCCTGCAGCCCGGCGCCAGCTGGGACAGGAGCGGCCTCACTCCCTGGCTTATGGGGCAGGAGGGCACTGGCTGGTCCTTCATGGCACGCACGGGGGGGAGGACGGAAGCAGGAACATCCACCCCTCAGCCTCCTGCACCTCCCGCCCATCGTGAAGGGCTGGCCCGGCACCCTGCACTTACCACTCGTCATGAAGGGCCGCTCCAGCCCCATAGCCCGTCAGGTGTAGTCAGTCACCAGCGTGAAGTGGTTGCCAGCAGATCTCTCTGAGTGTCTCAATAGCCCACTTCACTGCAAAGTACTCCTTTTCAATTATTGCATATGTTTTCTTGTGGGGGAGCAACTTGCAGCTCAAATATAATACTAGATGCTCTTCGCCGTCATGTTCCTGAGTACTGCGTCTATGGCAACTTCTGAGGTGTCTGCCCAGAGTATGAAGGGCCTCAGGAAGTCAGGGGTTCACAGTACCAGTTGGCTGCACAGGATCTCCTTAATCTCTTGGAAGGCCTCCTGCATTTGGTGATCCACTGTACTTTCTGGGGGACCGAGACATTCATTATCTCAGTCAGTGATGCCACCAGTTTTGTGAACATAGGCACAAACTTTCTGTAATAGTCAGCTAAGCCCAAAAAGGACCAGACTTGTTTTTTTCGTCTCAGGAGTTGGGCAGTCCCTCTAAGCTTGCACTTTATCAACTAAAGGCTTGATCATCCTGCCCTCCCAGCAGGTATCCCAGGTACCATGTCTCCCTTTTCCCAGCAGTGCACTTGGTGGAGTTTGCTATTAAACCAGCAGCCCTCAAGGAACATAATACTGTTGTCACCTTCTGTATGTCCATCTCCCAGTCCTGGTCAGAGATCACGATGTCGTCCAGATAAGCAGCTGCATAATCATTATGCGGCCACAAGAACTTGTCCATTAGGAGCTAGAAGGTGGCTGCTGAATTATGCAAGCCGAAAGTCATGGCTCTGAACTCAGAGTTCCCAGGGTGTGGAGAAAGTATATTTTCCCCAGGATGTTCTCATTTGGGGGGGGGGGGATCTGCCAATACCCCTTGATTAAATCTAAGGTTGTTATATACTGTGCTGGTCTTAGACGCTCTAGGAGGTCGTCTACATGGGGCATTGGATAGGTGTCAACTTTGAGATTTTGTTTACTTTGTGAAAGTCTATACAAAACCTGACCAAGCCATCAGGTTTGGGCACCAGTACTATCGGGCTGTGCCACGTGCTTTGGGACTCTGTAATGAACCCCATCTTCCTCATCTTTTCTAACTCCTCTTTGACTATCACTTGTATTTTCTTCAGTATGGCTGTACAGCCTCTCTCACCATCTTCTCTGACTCGGTCGATGTGGTGGAACATCGTGGCCATTTGGCCCTGGCACTTCCAAGAAGACATCCTTGAAATCGTGAACCATGAGGTTGGCCTGTCTCCTCTGTCCAGAGGTCAAGTGCGCTCCCAGCTGTATTTTTGAGTCAGCAACTGACATTCCTATCTGTGATCCTAACTCCGGCTCATAGGGGCATGTTGCTATTAGGAGTCCCTTTCTGGCTGTCCACAGTTTCAACAAGTTGATGTGGTAGATCCAATTTTCCTTCTTCCAATCCGGGTGGCGGACTTTGTAATTCACCGGTCTGACCTGACAGGTGAGCTCATAGGAGCCCTGCCTTTTGGCCATTAGTTTTGACTTGGAGCGGGGTAACAATACCAAGACGCGGCTGTCTGGTCCAAACTCTCTGAGCTTGGCCTCTTTTGTTGTAGGTCTGTCCCTGGGCCACCTGACATCTTTGTAGGTTTTGCTTAGTGAATTCAGGCAGAGCCTCCAGACGGTCCCTTAAGTGCAGAACGTGCTGAACTGTGTTTGGTGTCTGTAGCAGCCGGGAGTTGTGGCATCCTTCGAAGATTGACAGCAAGGGAGGGCCAACCTGGAAGTCTGCACCCGCCTGACCGGAAGCAGCTAGGCGGGACAGGAAAGGGAAGTATAAAGGGCAGGCCCTCCATCTCAGCTGGGGGGGAGCGACCGAGGGAGAAGGACCCAGACCTGACTGCTGCCTTGTGGAGGAACTGCCAGGGCTGCCTACCGGCTGGCGCTCCAAAGACCTGCCAGAACTACCTGGACCTGGCAAGATAAAGGAACTACCCAAGCCCTGTGACCTGGAGGAACTGCCCAAGTTACCTCCCCCCTGAAAGTCAGAGGAGATACCTGGGCCTTGCCACTTGGAGGAGTTGCCCAATGCCAGTGGTTCTACGCACAGGAAGGGGACTATGGCCTGAACTACAGGTACAGGACACAGAGGTGGAGGAAGTAGCCCAGGGATAGCCGACCTCAGTCTGGCTGCACTCAAGCCTGAGCCCTAATCAGCGAGTTGCGGCAGAAGCCCTGCTGACCCAGTGGCAGGACACCCCACAATTGCTAGGGCCCCTGGGCTGGGACACAGTGCAGTCGGGTGGACCTGCGTCCCCCTCCCCCTTCACCGCCCACCTTGGGTGCTCACCTCTTGGTCTGCAAAGCCTCAATAGGCTGTAGCCAGCTCACTTTGCCTGCCCCGCCCTGCCTGAGGGCCTGGGCTATAGACTGTTTACTCGCCCTACCGAGGGCTAGAGACTGCTCGCTTTGCCTGCCCAGGGCTTTGGGATTGGCCTGCTAGGCCAGGAACTGCTAATTTCCCCCTGTAGCTGAAGCCCTCCCACAGGACATAGCATCCAGGAGGTGTGACTTCCCTCAGAGATTGACTGCGCGGGAGGCCCACCAACCCCTGCCTACGCCTATGATCGCCTACAGTGTCGTATTGGTCTGTTCTTCCCAGCCTTCCTTCACTAGCTGAGTATCCTTCTCCGTTGTCACCAATAGAGGAGTTCAAACAGTGAGAAGCCTGTTGACACTTACAGGGCTTCTCTTACTGTGAATAGGAGCCTCCCAATGCTGGACATCAGTCTTGATGAAGCGCTTGAGCATCCTCTTTAGGGTCTGGTTGAAGCGCTTCTCTAGGCCATCTGTCTGTGTGTGCTATATGGAGGTGTGCATGTTCTTGATTTTCAGTAGACTGCATACTTCCTTCATCAGCTTGGAGGTGAAATTTGTACCTTGGAATCTCTGGGTAGTCTGACCTTTGCAAAGATTTTTAACAATTGTCACTATCACTGGGGCTGTGGTGGTCCACAGGAGAACTGCCTCGGTGTAACAGGTGGTGTAGTCAACGATAACCAATATATACTGCTAGTTGGTGGAGCTCTTTTATATGGGCTGTATGAGCTCTAACCCTGTCCATTCAAATGGGACTTCTACCAGTGGAAGGGGAACCAGAGGGGCTGGTTGCACCCATTTAGGGGCTACCAACAGGCAGTCTGGGCAGGAAGCACAATAATCCTTTATTACTTTGTGAATACCTGGCCAAAAGAAGCAGGGCAACAGATAGGCCAGGTTTTCTCCCGGCCCAGGTAGCCTGCCATTAGCACCTCATAGGCCAGCTCGAGTATTTCTTGTCGGAATGTATGGGATACAAGGTGTTGGGTATATTGTTCTACCTCTAGCGTGCCTTGTGCCAGGCAATAGAGAAGGTTCCCCCGTAACTCAAAATGAGGGAGGTGGGTGGCTAGCTCGGGTCTCACCATTTCCCCATCGAAGATGGCTTTGACTTCCTCATAGATCCTCAGGAAGTAATCCTCCCTTAGTTGTCTGACCCACAAGTTGGATGACCCCAATAGCTTCCTCATGTGTACTGGGTATTGTTTGGCGTCTGGAGTCATAGGAGCACCCAGCCTAGTGGGGTCGTCTTTCACCTAGGCAACAACGCCCATCCCCCTTATGTAAGTGTCACCCCTCATGTCCAGTGGTATATTTCTCATGCCTGGTCCGCCAGACCTTCACCTTCTTCAGCAAGTCTTCCCTCCCTAGGGTCTGTTCACAACCTGAGTCCACAAGGGCTTACTCCTCCAGGCCGTTGATAAGTACCGTGGTGGTCAATTTTTGTCGGTCTGACGTCTGGTGGGGGCTGAGGGAGGTCAAGCTGGCCCCATAATTACACTCCATGGCTGGACAATCCTTTTTGATATGTCTCTCCTGCCTGCATTGGACACAGATTACCCTTGCTGATGGGCCCTGTAATGGGGAGATACCCAGGGTTTTGGCCTGCCATGAGCTTCCTATCTTGGCATTCGCCGAATGGGGTGGAGAGTAAGGCAGCGCCAATCTCTGGCATGGGGCCTTCTCTGTTGGAGGCAAGGTTGCCTCTGCCCTGTGACCTCAGAATGACCATTCCCCCTCTGTCCAGTCCTACTTGACTTAGGGGAGGTGAGCCCTGCCCACCCAAGCTGGGCTGGTGGGCTGTCGGCCTCAAAATAGTTCTCAGTTATTCTCACTGCTTCTTCCTTGGCCTTTGGTCAGTATTGCTGTACCCATTTACACATTGGTGCAGAGAGGGCCCAGAGGAGCTGCTCAAGAACGACCAGGTCAGCTGCTTGCCTGCTCGTCCTGGATTCAAACCTCAACCACTTTCAGCTGACGTCTTTGATCCTGTGCACCAGGACCTGAGGCTGCATGGATAGGCCAAATCGGTGTTCTCTGAAACAGTGGCAGTAAGTCTTTTTGGGTAATGGCAGTCTGTCGAATATGGCTGCCTTCACTGTTGGGTAGTCCAGGGCAGACTGCTGGTCAAAGGCCCTATAAACAGCTTGTGCCTTCCTGGTCAAAACTGATGTGGATGGCTCATGTCTTGGATTCTCAGCATGCACAGGTGGCAAGATGCTCAAAGGTTTCCAGGAAGGCCTGTGGGTTGTCATCTGGTCCCATCTTGGACCACACAGGGCTGCCAGGCCAACTCACCCAGTCTGCTCTAGCTCCAGCTAGCATGGGCGGGGCCGTCCCCGTGGGCGCCTTTATCAGCTTGTCCGGCTGTTGCTGCTGGTGTTTATCATGTCCAGCATTCACTCACTCTGTTGTTGAGCTGCAGCCTGGCCCTCCTGCTGTTGCCACTGGGTGGCCGCTTGCAGGTCATTTTGCCGTCGTTGAGCCTGCACCAACTGCAGTATCAAGGCCTGGATCTGTCGCTGCTGCTCCTGTGCTGTGGCTTGCTGGTTTAAGGCAGTGACCTGGTGCTGGGCTAGCAACAGTAGTGCTTCCTCAAGCAGGATCCGGGTTCTTTGACCCTGACAGTGCCCAGAGCTCCCGCCTCTTTCCCCTGGATCTCTGCAGTCTCTCCAGCTTGGGCTGTTGACTCTGGGCGGCTTTTTAGTAGTTGGCTGGCAGGAGCTCCTCTCTCCAGCCTGTTTACTCCTCTGGCAGCTGCCCCACCCTTCTGCTTCCCATCCCTTTTATCCTCCCAACTGCTGGTGAGACTGCCCTGAGCAGTGGCTAGGAGTGCTTGTATTAACCCTTTGGTTGCTGTGCTTCTGTGGGGTATATACACCCAATTACACCATCTCTGTGCTGGGAGCCAACACGAGGTCTATCTACTACTGAAGCCCCACTTAAACCCCGAGGGATTGCTAAATTATAAAGCTCTCTTTCCGTTGTTGAGCAATTTGGAACAGGGTCTGTCTTTATTTCCATGTGTTGTATGTACTGGGCTGAATGCATTGCCGGCTCTTAACTAACAATAATAAATAAAGCAGTCTGATTGGGAAAAACATATAACTGACCATTAATACTACATCCCAAAGCATTGCCAGGAAGATTCCAGAGTTTAATTTTGCATCATTATCAGTGGATTGAGAGTGTGATTACAAATCGTTTCCTGTGCAGTTTTCCATTGTATTGTTCTTTGGATGTGTTGTGATAGGACAAAATTAAACAGTCATTTCTCAGTTCCTGTTTGACAGAGTTAAATAAGGAGATACTGCTGGGAAATAGAGGAGTCATTGGCTAATGTGCAGGCAGGGGAGCAGATGAACTCCTGTAGCATATACAGTATGTTTGCTTATTGTATAATGACTTTCCTACAAGTGGTATCTCAAGGTGCTTAGGAGAATGCAGTAACAGAGTTATAGAAATAACAGCATTTGGAGGGAGGAATTAAGAAGTGTAGGTAAGGGGGAGAAAAGACACTTCCATCTGGGATTTGGAATAAAGAGAGATTAGGGGAAGGCTTGACTAGATGACAGGACCTGCAAGAAAGAGCTGTGGTGAAATTTGTATGGAGGGCCAGAGACAATCCATTGGGCCTATAGACCTTGACCCTATAGACCTTACTCAGGCAAAACTCCCATTTACTTCAATAAGTTATTTAATCATTGTCTTTCACAAGAGATGGGTGAAACATACACAACCTCTTACTAGGGAGAAGTAAAAAGGAGAATTTATCAAGATGTTTAGGAGAGCTGATTTGACAGTCCCCATGCCATCCTGTCCTAGGCATCCCTGTGCAAGGGAGCATGGTCAGGTCACCTAAACATCCTGGCTACTAGAGTGATTTCCTGTTTGTAGCCAGCATAAGCTAGAGCAGCCTTCAAACTGCTCCAACTGGCAACAGGGATCAAACTGGTACTTAGAGGGTCCCAAGATTGGACTAATGTTAAGGTGGGTTAAAGATATCGTGGGTCCCCCCAGCCTGCTGAGCTTGGTTTTAGTCTTTGTTTTACCACCGTTACTTATTCAAGCCATTTTTTATCTGTCCAGTTTGGAAGGACCTTTATGTTAAAATACTGGCTCACTCAAATCACTCTGTCTTAAATGCCACTGCTGCTCCTTAGTTCTCAGCTTCCTGTTTTTCACTCCCTTTCATTATATAACAGCAGCTCTCTGACTCTTGAAATGTTTGCCTTCAGAGGGAGAAGGGAATGAGAGAGAACGAAAAACAATGTCCATTTCTTGACGATGTCTGTCCCCAGCAAGTGAGGAGTCATGAAATGGCATGGAAACATGGTGCAGTTTTGTAAGCAGGCATTGTTTCGAATAACATGGTGACCAAAAGATAAAAATACACCATTGCTTCTGGGAAGTCTCCATAGGTCTCATTTCTTTGGGCAATACAAAAAGTTGTGGGTGAACTTCATCATCCTGCAGAGGGCCAGCGTGAGGTTGTGGGTCACAGATAGGGCAATTCCCTGTAATAGCCTTGAAAAATATTTTTGTATTAAGTTTATGTATTGTTGTGGGCTGGGATTTTGCGTAACCTCTCTAGGCAGAAGATGTGACAGCCGTGAGACCTGGCAGCTCAGAAGACTGAAAATTTGCCGGACAAATACGGAGTTTTGGGACAATAAGCATTAAGTGGATTTCCTGGGGCTTCCTGAGGGTGAGGGGGGAGTTAATGCAAATTCCCCAACTCTGATTATGAAAGAAACTAGCCTTTTGAAGCTCTGCCCTGAGGGGGTGTGATTGCCTGCTGATTATCTGTTACAGAACCAAGATCTAAGGCCTGAGTTGTATAAAAAAATGGCTGATCTACCCACCTTTCCTTCTGATACCTGATCTAAAGATTGATAGGCGCTTGTAACCACAGGGAAAACCCAGTTGTGGGTTTTGAAGGACTGACACCTACCAAAGCCCTAGGTTGGAGCTGGGGATGATCTCTGCTAAGTTTTTTTAGCATGCACGTAGGTTCTTTTAGTCGTTTAATATGTTTTCTTTGCGATGCTTTTACTTTAAGAACAAATGTTAGAAAGAGCTTGCGTAGAAAGAGTTGTGTTCAACTATGCAATACACTGGTCATAGCCCTTGTGAAAAGGCAAAATGCACACGCTGGCCTTTTTAGGCAGTCTGGCTTGCTGGGGTTGTCAGTGTAAATCAGGGAGCTGTGTAGCCTTAAAATCCATGGCCAGGAGTGAGTGAGACATGTTTCTTTGCCCAGGTGAGATGATGGATGGGATCCAGAAGCCTAAAGTGAGTCCCCTCGATGGATCATGAAGGGGGAAAAAGGTGCAGTTGCCTTGAAATTGTGACATTATGCACCACTTAATTTCTGCTTAAGACCCTGATAATCATAGGCCATGTGCTGGTGTGAATTTCATAGGTGTGAATTTCCCCCTGGAAGTTCAGCTGTGACAGTGGTGCTCAGTTGGTGCTGAAATTTATTGGTGTCTTTTTATCTGTCCAGGTTATTTAAAGCAAAAGGATAAGATTGCATGCCGTGGATTTCAGCTACTGGCAGTTCCTTCGCAGAATAGCTAGCTCTCATGATTTTACTGTGAGTCTTGTGATATCTGGTGTTTCTTTTCATAAAGTCCCTGCTCCTGTAATCATGTGATTATGTGAGTGGGTTTTTTTAAGTAAGTTTCTAGCTTTCATGATTGCAGAGAAAAGCTTGAAAATGTGTTCCCTAAAGGCTCAAAAAACAAGGTAAATAAAAAGAACCCCAACATTATTATTTTTAAAAGAGAAAAGCATTCATAGAATCACAGAAGATTAGGGTTGGAAGGGACCTCTGGAGGTCATCTAGTCCAACCCCCTGCTCAAAGCAGGACCAACCCAAACTAATCCATCCCAGCCAGGGCTTTGTCAAACCGCACCTCAAAAACCTCTTAAGGATGGAGATTCCACCACCTCCCTAGGTAACCCATTCTGGTGCTTCACCACCCTCCTAGTGAAAAAGGTTTTCCTAATATCCAACCTAGACCTCGCCCCCTGCAACTTGAGACCATTGTGCCTTGTTCTGTCATCTGCCACCACTGAGAACAGCCTAGTTCCATCCTCCCTGGAACTCCTTTTCAGGTGGTTAAAGGCTGCTATCAAATCTCCCCTCATTCTTCTCTTCTGCAGACTAAACAAGCCTAGTTCCCTCAGCCTCTCCGCATAAGTCATGTGCTCCAACCCCCTAATCATTTTGTTGCCCTCTGCTGGATTCTCTCCAGTTTGTCCATATCCTTTCTGTAGTGGGTGGCCCAAAACTGGGCACAGTACTCCAAATAAGGAGGAATAATCGCTTCCCTTGATCTGCTGGCAATGCTCTTACTAATGCAGACCAATATGCCGTTAGCCTTCTTGGCAATAAGAGCACACTGTTGACTCATATCCAGCTTCTTGTCCATTGTAAACCTTGTCCAGTCTCCTTTCCTGCTGAACTGCTGCCTAGCCAGTCGATCCCCAGTCTGTAGCAGTACATAGGATTCTTCTGTCTAAGTGCAGGACTCTGCACTTATCCTTGTTCCTTCCCTTTCTTGCTTCTCTGTGCTGTATAACTGCAGCCTCTAAGGGCTTTTATGAACAACAACAACAACAACAAAAATCCCCCCAAAATCCCATGATGAACTTGGTTTATTTTTTCAGATTATCTCCCTAACTTCACCCTTATTTATAAAACCCAAGGGACAGATTCTCAGCTAGTGCAACCTGAAGTAGATCTCGTGACTTCAGTGGAGAGATGCTGCTTTACGCCATCTAAGGATCTTTCCCATCAACTGCAAGCTTCTAAGCAGCTAGGTTGCCATGAGGGTTTCAAATGAATTCTCTATTTTTCAGCTGTAAATATTGGATCCAATTTCTTGACATATACATCCTACTAAATTAGAGAGAAAAAAAATGCAGAAACATGACATATGCTTTCCCCAGAGAAAGGTCAATTTGGTGAGGTTTGCCATGACAGTATAAGTGCAGTTTTCTTCAAACAGACATTTTACATCTGACAGTCAAGAAAAACTTGGAAGAACTGGACAGCATAAAAGGCAGAACAACAGAGTAGGTCACAAATGTCAACGTCTGCCTAGGCAGAACCAAGTGATGGAATAGCTTGCATTAGCATTGGCAGATCTGGGTAAGGGTGCAATATCAGATTATCAGGGATGTGGCAGATCGTGACAGCAGAGGTGCATTGTGTAAACTGCTTCAGCCTGCCCCAGCATACGTTTAACCAGAATTATCAGACATTTGTTTTCATGAGCTATAAAAATCCATGACATTAAAAATAACCCTTAATGTCTATACTCTTTCAAAGCGTTTGTTTTGAAGTACATATACTTGGCTAGATATCACTGAAGGCAGAATCTGGTCAACTGTGCTTATTTTTTTCATAAATAGGTTGTTCTTTGGTAGCAGTTATAGTGCAGAAGGTCAGATTCTGCTTTCAGAACTCTATTGAATCCAGAGTAACTCTGTTGAATGTGGTGCCTCTGTGATCAGAATATAGCATAGAGACTGATAGCCAAAGTTTATCATGTTGTGTATGGTTTTGTAATTAACTGTAAAAATATTATTGTACTTGGTTATTTCATTACTCTGAGGCCCAGTTTACACTTACCTCAGAATTTGGCAGCAGTCGACGGGAGTTATTCAAGCTACGCAGAGACTCTCATCGACTGCTTAACTTCCGTTGTGCGCGGTGTCTTCACTGCACTGCGCCGACAGGAACAGCATTCCTGTCGACGCAGAGCTACACCATTTGAGGGGGTGGTTTTACTGTGTCGACTTCCTGATCCATTGAGCGGGTCTTCACTGACCACTCAGTCTATCTAGATAGATTGATCTGACGGCAGCAAGTTTGCTGCCCTCAATGTAGACATACCCTAGGTAAAACTCTTGCTCTGTAAATATCCTGTGTGCTCAGAAAATGATGCCTGCTCAGAAGAACATAAGAATGGACAGAGACGAAACATGTCAGCCAATAGTGAGGGGGTCAGAATGAGGTCATCTGGCTTCAGCAGTGTTATTGACCATGCTCAGTCCATGTGCAAGTCAAGCAGCAAACCTGGGGGGACACGTGACCCCGCATGCCCCCCCACACGTCACCTCTGATACTGGATCAGACCAATGGTCCGTCTAGCTTAGTATCCTGTCTTCCAGTGTGGCCAGTGTGAGATACTTCAGTGGGTATAAACAGAAGAGGGCAATTTATCGAGTGATCCATCCCCTGTCATCCACTCCCAACTTCTGGCAGTCAGAGGTTTAGGGACACCCAGAGCATGGGGTTGTGTCCCTGACCATCTCAGCATATAGCCATTGATGGACCTGCCCTCTATTAACTTACCTGATTCTTTTTTGAATCCAGTTATCCTTTTGGCCTTCACAACATCGCGTGGTAACGAGCTCCACAAGTTGACTGGGTGTTGTGTGAACAAGTACTTCCTTCTGTTTTGTTTTTAAACATTTTGTCTATTAATTTCTTTGGGTGACCCCTGGTTCTTTTATTATGTAAAGGGGTAAATAACACTTCCTTATTCACTTTCTCCACATCATTCACGATTTTATAGCTCTCTATCATATGTCCCCCTTAGTCATCGCTCTTCCAAGCTGAACAGTCCCCGTTCTATTAATCTTTCCTCATATGGAAACTGTTCGATATTCTAATAATTTTTATTGCCCTTCTCTATATCTTTTCCAATTTTAATCTATCTTTTTTTGAGATTGGTTGACCAGAGCAGCATGCAGTATACAGGGTGTGGGTGTACCATGGATTTATATAATAGCATTATGATATTTTCTGTCTTATTATCTATCCCTTTTGTAATGGCTCCTAACATTGTTATTTTTTTTACTGCTACTGCACATTGAGCAGGTGGGTTTTTTTCTGAGAATTATCCATGATGACTCCAACAGCTAATTTAGAGCCCATCGTTTTGTATGTATAGTTGGGATTATGTTTTCTAATGTGCATTACTCTGCATTTATCCACAGTGAGTTTCATCTGCCATTTTGTTGCCCAGTCACCCAGTTTTGAGAGATCCCTTTGTAACTCTTTGCAGTCAGCTTTGGATTTAACTATCTTGAGTAATTTTGTATTATCTGCATACTTTGCCACCTCACTGTGTACCCCTTTTTTCAGATCATTCATGAATATGTTAAACAGTACTGGTCCCAATACAAATCCTTGAGGGACCCCGCTTTTTACCTCTCTCCACTGTGGAAACTGGCCATTTATTCCTACTCTTTGTTTCCTATCTTTTAACCAGTTACTGAACCATGAGAGGACCTTCCCTCTTATCCCATGACTGCCCTGCTTTGCTTAAGAGCCTTTGGTGAAAGGCCTTGTCAGAGGCTTTCTGAAAGTCCAAGTACAATAATTTAGCTCACTACTGTACTTCTTGAACCTAATTTAGCCAATGCAAAGTTCAGATAAAGTTCAGTGTATATACTTCTGGGTAGGAGACAAGCCCCTCTTTTGTTTTATGGCTTCATAATTTTCAGTCACTGCCATAATTGTTCTAATGAGTTTTAGTCTTTAAGAAAACAAGTCCTGCTGGATTCATTCCAAAGTCCATTTAAAGCGTTAAACGTGAAGGTTCCACTAATCTAATCTTGTGTGTGGCTGCACTGTTGACAGCAGAGGTGAAGTGTTGGTGCTGTGCTGGACACCGCCTGGTTGTCTTCAACAAATATAATCATTACAAATAAATTAATGAACATCATCCCTGTGCAGTGGGGCAGTGCAATGCATATGCACAAAGTCCCATTTAAACCCTATTTTGAGAATTTACACTGGCCCTCTGCAAAAGAGAATTTCATCCAAATGAGAACAAAGGATCAGTAGTTTGGCTTTTTGTTGCAATTCCTCGTACAGGACCTTGCTGTAAATTAGCTTGGAGTCAACCCAGGAGAAGTTCCAGAGCAACTGTGTTTTGATGCTTCCAAGTTAATGCCCTACTTCATTTGCTCATTCTTTCACTCTTGGTCTTCTTTTTATTTTTAATAGTGAAATATATAATGGTCTGTATGGTTGTACAGTGCCTAGCACAACACAGGGGCAATGTGTTTGAGCCTCTAGGGAGTACAAATAATAAAATGTAGATCAGTTTGCTACATAGTCCCGAACTGGAAAGCAGCCATGTTGTTTCGCAAGACCTATGCACCACTCATCGGTGCAAATTTGTTTTGACAATCTAAGTGCATGGTGCATTAGCTTCATGCTGTCTATCTGCACAGGAGTGTATTTTACACACAGGTGTCTGAGTCTCTTTAAAGTTCAATTTCTGCAGTTTCCTTTTCCGATGACAATGATGAGAAGTAGTGTAGGGCCCTGTATGTTCTGTGACCATGTGTGCATATACTTCCAGTTATGTCCTACTCAGATCCCTAAAAGAGGTAAACCAAGCTGAGCAAGAGAAAATCATGATGGGTAAATTTAATCTCCTCTTCCTTTTACATGCTGAAAGACCATGCAGGATTAGCGTTTTCTTAGATGGAGCATAGCCAGGTTTCTTGCCTTCTGCTAGAACAGTATCACTTGCTTCCTTGAACCTAATCTGTTTTATTTTGAAGGTGAGAGAGACATCAGCATTAAGATCCTGATTCAGGAAAACACTTAACATATGCTCAACAGACCCACTGACTTCAGTGGCACCTAAATACTTGCTTAAGGTTAAAAACATGCTTAACTCTTTTCCTGACTAGAGGTGCTTTCCTGGATCAGGGTATATGTTTGATCAGATGGTGAACATGTGTTGTGTCACACAGGCTAAGAATCAATACAAGAGAGTGAGATGTGAGCAGAAAATTCCTCATCACAATTTTATAAATTTCCAGGAACTCATTTTTCACACCTGATTTGTAAGGCGTACAAAACCTCAGATCTGTGCACACAAAATTCAGTACAGCCCACAGGTGTGAAGGAAGTTGATATACACACAGCTATGTTTTTGCATGTCCAAAAATTAAATGCAAGAAAATGCACCCTCAAAGACTTAGGTGAAAAGAGCCAAAAACTTGCCCCCAAGAAAATGTGAGCAGAACTATAGAGGCATGGTTAGCCACTTTTGCAAGTGTCCTCACATGCCTCTTGAGTTCATGTAACTTAATTGTATTAGAAACAACTGGTGTCAACTGGCTAGAAATATGTTTGCTTGGAGGAGAAGATGATTGTATGAAATATATCCAGTTTAGTTTCTTGCTTTATGCTGGTTGGAATATTTCCCAGAATCTTTCAACCTTAGTAAACTTGATTTAGAGCTGTCTCATTTGTCCAAGCGTATTAGTGTTATTGTTTATTATAGTAGCTTTGTAGCTGTGCATAGCGCTCTGCAGACAAATACAAAAAAGAGACAGATCTCTCTCGCCTTGCAGATGTTACAAAGTAGAATAGGCAATGTAAAGCCAAAGAAGAGGGAAGAGAAGTGATTGTCATATAAAGTCATGAGAATTTGCATTGCTGAAGTTTGGCATGTGTTGTCTTGTCATTACAGAACTGTTATTTATTTAAGTTGCTTTATTTAAAGGTAGTAGTGGGGGTGGTTGGTTACTGGACAAAGGACCTTTGAAACTATTTTCTGAGTAGCTGTACTTGGATGTCTGTTCAGTTATACACATCGTCAATGCTCCCCCCATGCCCACCCCCTATTAAAGATTTAGGACTGCAAAAGAGAAGGTCTGGGGAAAATGGAATACTTGAAAATCAAAAATTTCTTGCAGACCCCTAGAAAGTCCATGTTTCTCATCAGTGTTATCAAAGGTTCCCTGGAATGTTACTGTGCTGAGCAGATTTGCTGACATAACAAAGACAGGTGTTGCTTTGTGCTTTATCAGATAGTTTGTATCAGTTTAAAAAAATCTCAGAGGTGTTTGCAAGTGGAGCAAAGGAAGTTGCTTATACAAGGCTGAATTTCTGAGTTTCAAGTGGCTGGAGAGGCTACAGTTAATAAATTGTCATCTCTACCATATTATTTCACCTGATTTATTAGGCACTTGTCTGTAGCCTTAGGTACTGTTATCTCATGGGATATGACACTAGAGTGGAAGTCAGGAGGACCTGGGGTTCTGCCATTGACTCCCAATGTGACCCTTAGGCAAGTTACAGTGTCTTTGTGCTTCCCTTTCCTCACTCTAAAGGGCTATATGAGTACAAAGGATGGAAAGTTCTATGCAAGTGCTGAACATTATTATTTATCATCGATGGGCCAAATTCTGTTCTTTGTTACACTCACATATTTTCACTGAAACCACTGGAGTTGCATGGGTGTAAATGAGGCTGGATTTTGCCAGATGTGTTTACCGCGAACTGTGTTTGTACTGTGTCATACACGTCATGGCTCTGCAGGCTGAATTAAAGTTAGACTCATGTCTCTGTTCTTCTTCATTTCCATTTGCCAAGGAGCAGCACCTTCCCTCTCAGTCCCTTGGGAAGTGGTAGTGACTGCTCTTCCATTGTAACCTAAGCCATCCAGTTTTGTTTTCACTATGCATGCCTCTCCTTGCATTTCAGTGAATAGATAGGCAATTGCTTCATGCCTGTGTGTTCTTAGAGGCAATTCTGTTCCAATAACAACAAAGCATGCCAGTCACTGGCTCCTTCACATAGTAGATCTGAGGCTTTTCTGGAGCATTTAATCCAAAGTGGAGGCTTCATAGTATAATGAGAGGGGTTGTGTATTAGAGGGCAAGACAGGAAACAACATGCTTTCTCTTGAAGATTAGCCAATTTTTTTATCTTTATCCAACAAGTCTGTTCAACTAATAAATAAAATCCATTGCTTATCTGGCCAGATGGGCATGCGAGATTGCATTGACCAAAAATACAAAGTTTTCTAGATGAAGCTAAAATACAGTAGACACCAAAATCTAAACAACTGCTAAATCTCCCTCACTCTCATTGAGCATGGTGCCTCTCATTCTGTGATTCAAGCAGAGCTTAAAGTGTGCGTGTATTTGTGGTGGGGGTGTCGCAAGAAGTTCAAGACTGGGCAAAAAACATGTTTTTTAAATTGAGCTGAGTTGCTGAGTGCACTTGAAGCACTGTTTTACCAAACTTGCTGCTCCCAGATTACCATAGATTCCTGCCCCCCACTTTTTCAGACCACTGAAACACTGGATTCTGGAATGCAGTACTATGGCCCTGGGTTCCCCATTTTATTCTAATATGGTAATGCAGGTGGGGTGGCCTCCCCTAAATCATGTTTCCCCTGGAGAATGATAATATATTCAATAGGTGTTCCATAGCAATTCTGTCAGAAATCTTAAGCCAACTGAACTGCATCCAAATTGTATCTGCAGTGACACCAATCGTATCTGGCTGGAGTTTGGTAATTCTGAAAGTTTATTTTGCCACTGTTGTGATTCAGCTCCCATGTCCATTGGCAGACCATGCTGAATGCAGTGCAGTGATAGGAGTTGAACTGAGGGGCTTGAGACTGTTATGCTTTGAAATAAATTTCCATTAGTCAAGATTTCACATCAGATCAGACACGAGCCCCTAGGTTGCTTGTTTCAAGTCTCTAACAGGAGGAGATATTAATAAGGAATTTGCATAGGGGTTATGTTGGGATATGGGAGTCATGACTTGTGGATTCTAATATTGGCTCTGCTCCAGACCTGGATAGGGGGCACTAAGAGGTTTAAGTAATCATAGAATCATAGAATATTAGAGTTGGAAGGGACCTCAGGAGGTCATCTAGTCCAACCCCCTGCTCAAAGCAGGACTAACCTCTGCTATATCATCCCAACCAGGGCTTTGTCAAGCCGCAGCTTAAAAACCTCTAAGGATGGAGATTCCACCACCTCCCTAGGTAACCCATTCCAGTGCTTCACCACCCTCCTAGTAAAAAACTTTTTCCTAATGTCCAACCTAGACCTCCCTCCCTGCAACTTGAGACCGTTGCTCCTTGTTCTGTCATCTGCCACCACCGAGAACAGCCTAGCCCCATCCTCCCTAGAACCCCCTTTCAGGTAGTTAAAGGCCGCTATCAAATCCCCCCTCACTCTTCTCTTTTGCAGACTAAACAAGCCCAGTTCCCTCAGCCTCTCCTCATAAGTCCTGTGCTCCAGCCCCCTAATCATTTTTGTTGCCCTCCGCTGGACTCTCTCCAACTTGTCCACATCCTTTTTGTATTGGGGGGCCCAAAACTGGACACAATATTCTAAATGCGGCCTCACCAATGCCGAATAGAGGGGAATAATCACTTCCCGTGACCTGCTAGCAATGCCCCTCCTAATGCAGCCCAATATGCCATTGGCCTTCTTGACAACCAGGGCACACTGCTGACTCATATCCAGCTTTTTATCCACTGTTACCCCCAGGTCCTTTTCTGCAGAGCTGCTGCCCAGCTCATCGGTCCCCAGTCTATAGCTGTGCATGGGATTCTTTCTTCCTAAGTGGAGGACTCTGCACTTTTCTTTGTTGAACCTCATTAGATTTCTTTTGGCCCAATCCTCCAGTTTGTTTAGGTCACTCTGTATCCTATCCCTACCTTGCAGGGTATCTACCACTCCCCCAGCTTAGTGTCGTCCGCAAACTTGCTGAGGGTGCAATCTACCCCATCCTCCAGATCATTAATAAAGATGTTGAACAAAACCGGCCCCAGGACCGACCCCTGGGGAACTCCGCTTGTGACCGGTTGCCAGCTAGACATGGAGCCATTGATCACTACTCGTTGAGCCCTATGCTCTAGCCAGTTCACTATCCACTTTATAGTCCATTCATCCAACCCATACTTCTTTAACTTGCTGATAAGAATACTGTGAGAAACCGTATCAAAAGCTTTGCTAAAGTCAAGGTATATCACATCCACCGCCTTCCCCACATCCACAGAGCCAGTCACCTCATCATAGAAAGCAATCAGGTTGGTCAGGCATGACTTTCCCTTGGTGAATCCGTGTTGACTGTTCCTGATCACCTTCCTCTCTTCCAAGTGCCTTAAAATGGATTCCTTAAGGACCTGCTCCATGATCTTTCCAGGGATTGAGGTGAGGCTGACCGGTCTGTAGTTCCCCGGATCCTCTTTCCTCCCTTTTTTGAAGATGGGCACTATATTTGCTTTTTTCCAGTCCTCAGGGACCTCCCCTGTTGCCACGAGCTTTCAAAGATAATAGCCAATGGCTCTGAAATCACCTCAGCCAACTCCCTCAGCACCCTCGGGTGCATTGCATCCGGCCCCATGGACTTGTGAATGTCCAATCCTTCTAAATAGCCTTGAACCTGTTCCTTCAGCACTGCGGGATGTTTGCCTCCTTCCCATTCTGTGCCACCCAGTACAGCAGTCTGGGAGCTGATCTTGTCTGTGAAGACAGAGGCAAAAAAGGCATTGAGTACCTCTGCCTTCTCCACATCCTCCGTCACTAGGTCGCCTCCCTCTTTCTTTAAGGGGCCTACACTTTCCCGAATCTTCCTCTTGTTGGCAACATGCCTGTAGAAACCCTTTTTGTTCCCCTTCACGTCCCTTGCTAGCTGCAACTCCAATTGCGCTTTGGCCTTCCTCATTTCATTCCTGCACGTTCGAGCAGTGTTTATATAATCCTCCCTAGTCATCTGACCAAGCTTCCACTTCTTGTAAGCTTCTTTTTTGCGTT
Organism: Emydura macquarii macquarii; assembly: GCF_026122565.2. Classification (NCBI taxonomy): domain Eukaryota; kingdom Metazoa; phylum Chordata; order Testudines; family Chelidae; genus Emydura; species Emydura macquarii. Next base: position 923,234 of record NW_027131391.1, read on the forward strand.
TAAGTTCACCAAGGACATCTTTGTTAAGTAATGAATGTAAAGCGCTTTGCAATCTTACCTGAAAGGGGCCATGTGACTGTAAAGTATTAGAACAGGAGGTGATTTTGTTACCTTTTAATTGCAGCCTATAAAGATCTTTACTGAGAACCCATATTCTGCAACCCTTCCCTTAGCTGGTATTGTATTATCCTTCTGAGCCCATGTGAATAGTGCAGATATTTAGTGAAAATCCACCCTCTTTTTCACCTCGTGTTTATCTTCTTTTGCTAACCTGTATTCCCCTTTTCACAGCTCTGCTACAAGTGAGGCTCAGCAACTGTATTAACTCCAGGACTTACAGGATCATTTTGCAGAAATGTTTAGCTGCAGGACACGTCTTGTTTGGTTGTACAATTAATATGTGGATGTTTAGAATCTTAGCCCCATGTTGTTCCCCCTAGATCGGGGGCCATGGAGGAGACCTTCCTCGGATGGGTCTCCCCCTGCTTCTGAGTGGAAAGGGGGCTACTGGAGATCAGAGTCAGTGTATTAGGGCATGGGACCTCCTGAAGATGCTCTGTGAACTGCCAGAACACCCTGCAGCCTTTTCCGTGCAACAACAACTACTTGACAGGACAATGTGAGGGGATTTGCTTTTGGATATTCCCATCCTGCTTCCCCCATCCTGTGGATTTGTTCTTGATGGGGATGGATTAGGGCCTTGTAATTTTCCTTGCAAACTGTATCACTCTCCTTGCAATTTTTAGAGATGTTTTAGAGGCTTGTTATTTTCAGTAGCACAAGCAAACACTGCCCGCTACCATAGCAGGGCCTCTGTATGTCCACGGAAGGTTGTGTAGGGATTCGGAGGAAAGTGCAGGTCCTCACTGTTCTTTATTCCATTTACAGGCCACCATTAACCCAGGTCCTGATTCAGCAAAAGAATCTTCAGCTGTAGACCCTGCTCCTGTGTCATTGAAGTTTAATGAGAGTTCAGGGTATTAAAGTCCTCACAAGGTCAGGCCCTTAAGGTTCATTCCTTTTAGGGAATGAAAGGCATGTGTATACTACAGGGTTTGTATAATGAAACAAAATTATCTAATGCTCTCTGGAATCCCTCCCGCTTCCCCCCCACCCCCTTGGATCACCAGAGCAGGGTTGTCTTCTTATCTTTAATCCCCTGAGGTGCCTGTTGATTTTTCTCATAAAACAGCTGGTTTCTGAGAGAAGCAAACTGAAAAGCTGCCATTTGAAAGCTTCATTAAGGGAGAAAGAATCTTTGTGGAGACTAGATTAACAAATCTGGGACATGTTTGGATTTCAGTTAAAGTTACGTTGAACTTGCCAGAGTTCTTAGTTCAAAGTACTGCTGCTGCAATGAGCAAAGAAAGCACTTCCAACACTCATACCAGCTGCCTTTGTGACTAGTATAAATAGATGTTGGCTCCCCCAGAACCTGCACCTTCTCTACAATGCTTCCTAGAGGTTGGGGTTGGAACACCACCACTCTGCATGGTCTGTGAGCATTTCATATCCAACATTCTTACACAATTCCCTATAGTCTGTGAGTCACCTCCTTAGCCAGTTGCTTTTGCACCATTTTCTGTAGTGACTTCTTCCGGAAGAGGTTTGGACTGGAGTAGCTGTGAGCTTCCCCACAATCCATTCTTTGTAGAGATAGTTGCTGGAAAGCCATAAGACTGAAGTACATGAACATGGGTAACCGTGAGCTCCTTCAGTGTCTTCTCATTAAAAGACGCACTAACAATACAAGTCCTTTATCAGGGGCGTGATGTCTTGTTTGGATAATTGTGTGGAGTATAACTCCTCAGCAGAGATTATAGATTCCATAGTGTAGGAATGAACTACATGCTGTCCTACAGTGGAAAATATGGTAAATATTTGCCATCAGCACGTATTCATAGAGTTTTCTAGTCTTACCAGTCTTAATAACACTCAGCAATTATATAGTACTTTGCATTCTCAAAGACCTTCACAAACATCAGCTAATTACGTGTTACAGTGCCCATGTGAAGAACAATTTACTGTGAGAACTATAGTATTTGGTAGTCTTGGATCCTGCACTCTATTGAGCCAGTACTTATCCTCTTCACCATACTCCAGAGTTGTGGTCTTCAGACATAGACTCTTCCATAGGAACATGGGAAATGTCATTCCAGATAAGACCATTGCTTCATCTCTTCCAGTTCCCCATCTCTTCCAGTGCCCAATACCAGGAAAGTGCAAGACATCCTATAACAAGTAAGCTTGAAATAACCTGCCCATAGGGGAAATTTCTTCCCAATTCCATCAGTTAGTGGTTGTTAGCACTTTTACAGCCGGAAGGCTTATATCTCTCATCATTTTTTGTACCCTAGCTAATGTAACTGTGGCTGTTCTCATTAGCCATATAAATTCTATTTTCTGTTTGGTAAGCAATTTCCAAATTGACACGTCCTGCTAAGTTTGGGAGAAGGATGGTACAGAATTCCAAAAAATAGGAATGATACATGAATAAAGGATTTTTAAAATAATTGTATCTATTTGATTAAATAGCAATTCTATTAATGACTGCAGTTATAATTAAGAGGTAAATAAAATGGTTTGGGGACCATTTACAGAGTCTTAAAAACTTTTTATTTTTCTATCAGTAATTCTTAATGGGTGAGTTTCACTATATTTAAAATGGTCAGATCCTGATGTCCTTAGTTTTTACACAGTTCTTACTCAGGCAAAATTCTCACTGAATTATATTCTGTAATTCTATGTATTTTATGCCTTTGTACTGTATCCTTAAATGTACCAGGACTTTGCTGACAGTAGAGACCAGCAGCCATTTTGTGTTCAGATCAGTGCAGATTGTTTCAGAGGAGGCACATACCATACCGTCTGTAGAGGAATTTACTTTGTTCTCTTTGTTTTATCTCTTAATTTAAAATAAAGTCAGTTCTGGTTGAAAGCATGAGAGATCACTCTTTGTGTAGAGAAAATCAAAGTCTATGGGAGTTTTGCCTGAGGAAAGACTGAGTAAAAACTTAGGCTGCAAATCTGTAAAACGTACCTATATGCTTAATTTTATGATAGTCAGAGTTCTTTTGCGGTTAATGGGTACTACTCATGGAAGTAAAGGTAAGCACATACATGTTTGCAGGATCAATGTATGAGTAAGGACCCCAGGGACAGGGCTTGGCCTGAGGATTCAGTCCAGGGGAGACTGCATGGTACAGGGTCTATACTATCTTGTCTCATCTACCTCTGCTTGGAGCTAGCATGTGCAGAGAATTAGAAAGCAGGGAAGTATTGTGAAAGGTTGGGGGTTTCCACTGGAAATGCTCCAGGAGTAAATGGGCTAATAGTTTTCATCTCAACTTTCAAAGCAATCTTTGGAGTGTTCTGCCAAAAAGAGACATTTTCTGTTTATAAAAGAGGAAAAAGTCTTTCACTGTGAGATTTGTGAGTGTAAGAGTGTTCTGCGCACACACTTCTTAACAGACTGTTTCCTTCAAAGCCACTGTGGGGCAGTCAGAGAGCCTGTTATAGTGAGAGCTCCCTCCAGAGCTCTCACGGCCCCAGAGCAAGACAAGAGTCTCAGCCAGACACGAGTCTTTACTAACAACAAGACTGTTAAGTCCTCTCTCTTTGCTGCACTGGGCAACATCAGGTTAGCCATGTCTAAATGGAAGATCAGCTGTTGTGTGCTGCTGGTGCTAGGAGTCCTGGTTATTGCAGTTACTCTCATCGTAATCCTGCCGCTGCCCAAGTGTGCTCATGGAACCTATCTGCATGCTGCTGTAGCAGCCGACACTGAAATCTGTTCAGACATTGGCAGGTATGTACTTGGACTTTTCTGTTTGGAACTTATATATGTAGTGCACGTTTATAGATCCAGAATGAAAGACAGGTAGATAATACTAGAGATTATAAAACCAGCACTTCCCAGTGACTGATCAGTAGGAACTGGGTCTGACCCTGTTCCTTAATCCTGGGTTTGAAGAGTTATACCAGTTACCTGGGCATGAGCTGCCAGTCGTAGGTCAAACTCATCCCTGGTCTAAGAGCTCTGAAGTCAAACATATTTAGCCTTACATACCAGTAGGATATTCATTTTCCGTCTCTCACATCTTACAAGTCTGGCTGCTCTACACACCTATTTACCTCCTGAGGATGCAGATATTTTGTATTGTATAAACCACTAAGCAACTCTTACGGAGAAGCAGGCAATAGATTAAGTCCTCTTTACACAGCAATAATTTCTGTCTAGCGAGACTTTAGAAACAAACTGAGAGAAGGTGAAGAGGGGAACATAAAAGGGAGAAGTGGCATTAGGCTGGAGGAACAGACAAGCACCTATGTTTATGTGCAGCACTACGCAGGGTGGCTGGTAGAAATATCCTTTATATCAAAACAGAGGCAGCATGGGCAAATTATTTCACTTAATTGTCTGAAATTAATTATGAAGAAATAAAGGGAAATATTTTACAGCTCTCCAGATCCCTTGTGTGGAGAGCTGATAAACTTCTGATAGATCTTTATGGAAACAGGTATGACTCAGTTTCCCCTCTCACTTTTTATTGTTGTGTGAAGGAATTAATTTCTTTTGGAAAACAAGACAGGTAATGCAGTGACTGGGGGGAAGTCACATAACAAATTATCAAGAATTGTCAACCTAGAGAAGCTATAGAATCCTAGAACACTCAGACTATTGTATCAACTTTGTGTTATGTGTATTTGCGTGGACTTGGTGGTAGGTGGTGGGGATGCAGGAGTTTCTGCAAGAACTAAAATCATTGGGTGAGGGATTTAATGCAAATCACTAGGCAAGTAAACAATCTGGAGAGGCAGCATCCCTCTGGGGAAAATGGCATTACCTTGTTTGAGCTGACTGCAGAAGGCTACCAAAGAAGTGATAATTCTATAAAGTGACCAGCCTGTTATAAGGCAGGTGTCACTCCCATTGGATCCAAGAACTGATGACACTGTGTGACAGACAGGGTTTGAAGGACTTTCAGCCCTGCCAAGGTCTCCATGTTGAAGTGGGGTGACACCTGCTAGGGATGACAGGTATGCATGTAAACTGTGGTTGTTGAGAAATGCTTTCTCAGTAAGGTGATTGTTAGAGGCCTGAGATTAGAATAAGGTGCCCTGAAGGAGGCCATGAAGAAGCTAGAGGTGCAATTAGCTTGGGAATTTGTGATATCTGGCTTAGTGACGGGCCGAGTCAGTTGGAGGTAAGGGCTCAGTACCTCATGTGATTGGACCCTAACTAATGGCTCAAGCTACTTACAATAGCAGCAGCATTTCAAATGCATCATTTTCACTTACCTGCACTGTGTTGTGCTAGTGTCCAGTTCTGACTCTGACATTTATCGCCACCATGGCCAGTAAGTGAGCATTGTTTTTATATTGGAATAAGGATGGCCTAATGGATAAGGTGCTATGAGGGTCAATACCCTGCTTTAACACCGACTTTCTGGGTGACTTCAGGCAAGTCTCTCACTGTGTCTCAGTTTCCCATCTGTAAAATGAGGATAATTCCCTACTTCACAGCAGTACTGTGAGGGTAAATGCATTAATGGTTGTGAGGTGCTCTGGTACTGTGGTGATGGGGGCCATATATGTATCTCAGACAGACAGATACAAGCACAGGTCTCCAACTACCCTCATCCAAACCTCACTTTCCACATCCTTTTTTTTCTGTCCAGCATTTCTGACTGGACAATAAAGAAAGTCCTGTTGCTATTGATTCTGAGTCCCTGCTGCAGGGAAGTCTGCAGGAACAAAGCGGTTGCATTGCTAGAGCACGTTCATGAGAGCCATGGGAGATCATATTAAATATCCAGTTCAGCCAACCTAAAGATTTTGCTCTTCAGATGCTAGTGCTGCGGTCAGGACTGTTTTATACAGGTATCAGTCCCCTCCTCTCCTCAAAACTCTCTCATTCGGTCACCTCAGCTGCTTCCATGGTTTCTGCCATCATTTTATGTTGGTGTTTTGGAAATCTACCTCACTACACCATACACCTCCCTGTTTCTGCCCATTTTCCATACATTTAGCTCCCTCTTTGATATCTCTTCTGAAATCAGTTCAGTGTGACTCAACTGAGAATCTTTCCTTTTCTCCAAAACCTTCCCCTCTCTTGTTCCTTTCTTCATTGGCAACTGCATCACTTCCCTGTCACACAGTGTCATCTTTGAGCCTCCTTATCCTTCTCCTAGCATCTAGCTTCCCACCCAATCCCATTGCTACTTCCTAATAGCATCTCTGATAACCTACCCTCTCCTCCTGGCTTACACTTTTGTGTCAGAGCTGCCATCGCCTTTTCCCCACCACCCCAAACAGAGCTATGTGGCTTTAAACACTATCCAGTATTTTATCGCATGATTTCTGTGACGGGTGCTGGAACAATTTTTATAGTGCGGGTGCTGGTAGCCATTGAACCAAACTGTAAACCCTATATATAACGGAAGCCACTTCAAGCCAGGAGGTGGGCAGCACCCCTAGTTCCAGTACCTACAGTACTGAATTAAAATGACTCAAGTATTTACAAAGTCTAAAATCCCCAAAGCAAAAGCAGCTCTCCTGAAACCCTGATCTGGTTATTTCCAGATTTTGAAACTTGGCTGGTTTTTATTCTTTAGTCAGAACATTTTAAAATAAAATATCTGCCACATGCTTTGCAATGAGCAGCCATTAATAAATGGTGATGAGGCTCCTATGGCATTACATACTGCAGCATCTCACGAGCTTCCTGACTGCCTGTTAATAGTGTTTAACATACTATACCCAGGCCATGTCCAACTCCTATTAAACTCAGTGGAAAGATTCCATTGACTTCAAGAGGAGTTGGACTGTGCCCCATATAACAAAAGCAGCTGTTCCCTGCTGTCCTGAGGACAAAGTCCTTTGGGCACTGCTCTTTCCCGCTCTAATGAAGTGTTTGTCTGGAACTGCGCCAGTTAGGAATAGTGAAGATGGGGAAACGGAAGAACACGCTTAGGAAAGTCTGTTTCCTTCTCTGACCTGACTCCCGTACTTGAACTTCAGAAGCACTGTAACTCAGTAGTTCGAGGAGGCTGATTTAGACCTCAAAGGCTCTATTCTAGGCTCTTCAGCTAGCCTATGGTTGGGAACTTGCTACCACTCTACGCCTCAGTTTCCCCATTTATGATGATGATGGTGGTAATTCCACCTCTTGGATGTTTGTGAGCTGGGTTTGCTATAATGTTTCTAAAGCCCTTTAAATCCTTTAAAGAAAGAAGCTGTATGTATGCGAAGTCTCACTGTCCCTGCTGGCATTTCACAGGTTCTGTGCTAGATCTATTGTTACTCACTCATTGGTTAGGAGAAAGTATCTTTCACTTCTCCATCAGATAAAAGGATGTTCAGTGTTGAAAGATGGCTAGGTCCCTTGGTGTAATATTATGCATATGGAGAAGGGGAAAAGGACTATTATATTGTTGTCTCTCTTCCTGCTACTCCACTGGACAGAGAGCATATCTAGTAGATTGAGCAGAAAATCTGAACCTGATGCACCCAAACGTTTAATTTATGAAGCACATGTTTGAAATCCACAGATGTGAATTTTATGGCCTCAGTCTAGCTCCAGCAATGGGGTCTCTCTAGCCCTTGGCCCACAAAGTGTGCAGATGGAGAAGTATCCAATGAACCCCGAGGAATCTGTTTGTCCTTAGCATTCTGCACTGAGGTGTACTCAGACCAGGTACCATCCCCCACCATATGCAATGAATCTCCCTCAGTCACTGTGCATCCTTTCCCTTCTTTGCATTTTTAGGTCATTATAACCTACTGTGTGAGCATTAGAAGAGGCTTTTCCTCCCAAGCAGACAAAGGTCTATGTATTCCCATTCCCACTTGCCTTTATGCATCTTCTGGTGGGGGGCTGCCTGCTCGGAGCTCTGGGCAGACACCAACCCACCCCAACCACCACAGCTGCTGCATGCTGTTTTGCCTGCTCTTGTTTCCGAAACAGAAAGTGGGCGCATAAGCCAGCAACAGGGTGAGAGAGAATTTTGGTAAGACAGACCACAGGATAGTTTGTTCCTAGCAGACGAAAGGCAGGGCCAGCTGGGATTCATTGTCTTGACTTGACCTTCCCTCTGAGCAGTCATTGATCTTCCAACCTCCCCAGTACATACTAAGGAGAATGCTGGAAATTAGTCTTTCTGAAAGCAACATCCACCGGAGTCTTTGCTGGTTTCCTTTTGGTTATGCGCCTAAAGAATGGGGGAGTTGGGACGGCCAAACATTTTACAACCAAATGACATTCACATTTATATAAAAACCCATTCATAAGCCAAGACTAGGCTACAAAAGCCATTTGTAGTTTTGAAGACATGTAGTGTTTCTTGCTACTCTCTCTACATCCTGAGGAATCTCCTCATAGTTTAAAAATGATCAGTTTGGCCACTAAACATTCCATACAGACAGCTGTTGTCTTTACTCTTAATGAGCCATCTGAGTCAGAGCCCGAGTCAAGGACTGGTCTTATCCTCAGGCCCAAGCTTACATGAAGAAGGAGAAATTTCCCCCAAGGGTGTTTAATGCCTTCACATTTCCAGAATGTACCCAGCAGCAGGAGGGATCCTTCTTATAGTCCCAGGAAGAAGTCGCAGCCTCAGTGAAGTCAATAACTGAATTGGCTTTGACTTCACTGGGGCCAGAATTTAACTCCTGATACCTGAGAGTTGTGCTGTCTCTATGTTTAGCCACTACTACTGCAGGAGTTGTTTGTTAACTGGCTTTAGGCAAGGGGCCCTAGAAGCTTTATAGCCTTCTGCATCATAATTAAGCCTGATTGTTTGTCGTTGACAAAAACAGGAAAATTTTACAATTTTAGTAAAAATCGGAAAAAAGTCACTGGGAGGGAGCAGGGATGATTGGGAAAGCAGCAGCATGGCTCATGTCATCCTTGTGTGAGGTAGAAATGGATAAGCAGGTTAAATGTGCAGAGGAATGTGATGCTGCAGAGACTGGGGAGCTGCTGTGAGGCCATCAGTCTAGCCCTGTCTAGCAGCAGCGAAGTCTACAAATCTATGCACTTTGTTTTTAATTAAAGGGGGTTACATTTAATCCCATGGCTCCTTATAGTCGCTCATTATCTGCCCAGACCCTGTACTTGAAACTCAACCTCTGTGGAGGCCTATGCCCAACGTTTAACCTGACCTCTGTGCACACAGATAATCTCTGCTCACACATTCCCTGGTGCAGAATGACCTTGCCTCCTCTGCTCTGCACTATACAAGTCCTTGCAGATGTAAAACCAACTGATGAGAAAGGTTACAAATGCAGGTAACCTCCCCAGGAGCGGCGATGGCTTCTGCAGGGATGCCTGGTTCCACCTCCCCGCTGCTGGAAAAATAGCAGCAGTTTGGGGAGCGGGTGGGGGCCTTGGGGGTTGTGTATATCCTATTAAATTAAAATGCGTAATGGGGACACTGCTGTGAATGGTTTTTAAAATGCAGTTTACACAGAGCCTTATGACATCACACAGCCAGCCCAGGGTTGTAAGACCCCTGCTGGGAGTAAACAGTATGGTTAGGAAGAGACTAACAATCTTTTTGTTCGTGAATGTTCTCCCTTGTGGTCTCTTCCTGAATCTGTCGTAAGAAATCCCTCTGGATTCCTTTGCAAGAGCCCCTTTGGCTGAGGCTGCTTTAACAGACTGGAATGAAATGTGGAGGTGTGGACTGGAGCCAAGCCCTTGTTTACTCTCCTTTGCTGCTCCCTTCAGGGGATTGTTAAACTCTGAAGCAAATACTCACCAGCAACCGTACACCATACAACAAGAACACTAACCCAGGAACCTATCCCTGCAACAAACCCCATTGTCAGCTCTTGCCCACACATCGACTCTAGTGACACCATCACAGGTCCTAACCACATCAGCCACACCATAAGGAGCTCATTCACCTGCACATCTATTAATGTAATATATACCGTCATGTGCCAGCAATGCCCTTCTGCTATGTACATTGGCCAAACCAGACTGTCACTACGCAAAAGAATAAATGGACACAAATCAGACATAAAAAATGGTAACATCCATAAACCAGTCGGTGAGCACTTCAATCTCCCAGGACACTGTGTAGCTGACTTGAAAGTTGCCATACTTCAACAAAAAAACTTCAAAAACAGACTTCAAAGAGAAACTGCAGAGCTGGAACTCATATGCAAACTTGACACAATCAAACTGGGTCTGAATAGAGACTTGGAATGATTATCTCATTACAAAAAGTAATTGTCACTGTTCACACATTCTTACCTTCTAATCAATGGTTGTGAATAGGCCTCATCTACTCTAACTGAATGGAAGAGGAAGATTAGGGAAAGTGTGGGCCCCTTACAGAATGGGGTAGGCACCCTAGTGATAGAGGATGTGGAGAAAGCTGAAGTACTCAATGCCTTTTTTGCCTCTGACTTCACAGACAAGGTCAGCTCCCAGACTACTGCACTGGGCAGCACAGAATGGGAAGGAGGTGAACATCTTGCAGTACTGAAGGAACAGGTCCAAGACTATTTAGAAAGACTGGAGATACACAAGTCCATGGGGCCAGATGCAATGCACCCGAGAGTGCTGAGGGAGTTGGCTGATGTGATTTCAGAGCCATTGGCTATTATCTTTGAAAGCTCGTCGCAATTGAGGGGAGGTGCCTGATGAGTGGAAAAAGGCAAATATAGTGCCCATCTTCAAGAAAGGGAGGAAAGAGGATCCAGGGAACTACACACCGGTCAGCCTCACTTCAATCCCTGGAAAAATCATGGAGCAGGACCTCAAGGAATCCATTTTAAGACACTTGGAAGAGAGGAAGGTGATCAGGAACAGTCAACATGGATTCACCAAGGGAAAATCATGCCTGACCAACCTGATTGCTTTCTATGAAGAGGTGACTGGCTCTGTGGATGTGGGGAAAGCGGTGGACGTGATATACCTTGACTTTAGCAAAGCTTTTGGTACGGTCTCTCGCAGTATTATTATCAGCAAGTTAAAGAAATATGGATTGGATGAATGGACTATAAAATGGATAGAGAACTGGCTAAAACATAGGGCTCAACGAGTAGTGATCAATGGCTCCATGTCTAGCTGGCAGCCGGTCACAAGCGGAGTGCTCCAGGGATCGGTCCAGGGGTCGGTCCTTGTTCAACATCTTCATTAATGATCTAGAGGATGGGGCAGATTGCACCCTCAGCAAGTTTGCAGATGACACTAAGCTAGGGGGAGTGGTAGATACCCTGGAAGGTAGGGATAGGATACAGAAGAACCTAAACAAACTGGAGGATTGGGCCAAAAGAAATCTGATGAGGTTCAACAAGGACAAGTGCAGAGTCCTGCACTTAGGACGGAAGAATTCCATGCACAGCTACAGACTGGGGACCGACGAGCTAGGCAGCAGTTCTGCAGAAAAGGACCTGGGGGTAACAGCGGATAAAAAGCTGGATATGAGTCAGCAGTGTGCCCTGGTTGTCAAGAAGGCTAATAGCATATTGGGCTGCATTAGTAGGAGCATTGCCAGCTGATCGTGGGAAGTGATTATTCCCCTCTATTCGGCATTGGTGAGGCCACATTTGGAGTATTGTGTCCAATTTTGGTCCCCCAGTACAAAAAGTATGTGGAGAAGTTGAAGAGGGTCCAGCGGAGGGCAACAAAAATGATTAAGGGGCTGGAGCACAAGACTTATGAGGAGAGGCTGAGGGAAGTAGGCTTGTTTAATCTGCAGAAAAGAAGAATGAGGGGGGATTTGATAGCAGCCTTTAACTACCTGAAAGGGGGTTCCAAGGAGGATGGAGCTAGAGATGACAGAACGAGGAGCAACGGTCTCAAGTTGCAGTGGGGGAGGTCTAGGTTGGACATTAGGAAAAAGTTTTTCACTAGGAGGGTGGTGAAGCACTGGAATGGGTTACCTAGGCAGGTGGTGGAATCTCCATCTTTAGAGGTTTTTAAACTGCGGCTTGACAAAACCCTTGCTGGGATTATTTAGCTGAGGTTAGTCCTGCTTTGAGCAGGGCGTTGGACTAGATGATCTCCTGAGGTCCCTTCCAACTCTATGATTCTATGATTTTGCTAACACCTACCCTCCCCATTGTTGTTCCTTACATTGTTGTTCCTTACAATATATACCCCCTGGTTTCTATTTCATGCATCTGACAAAGTGGGTTGCAGCCCACGAAAGCTTATGCCTGCAGAAATTAAATTTGTTAGTCTTTAAAGTGCTACAGGACTCTCGTTGTTTTTGTTTTTTTTAGTCTCTCCCTGGTAACCGACCTTTGCTCATCAATTGCTGCGTTTACTGCTGGGAACCCTCCGATGATCAAGGCTCTCCCTCTGGTGCTGCTAAGAATAGAACAGAGACCTGATATCAGGGTGCTGCTTTGAAGCGATAGATAGTGCCTGTCCTTTGCATTCTGCCGACTTCCTAGCAAAAGGATACTGCCAGTCCAGTTACAGAAAGAAATGTGTAATTGGGCAGGAGTCTAGTACCCTAGAGGGAAATCCAGGCTTGTCATGATCAGTGCAACCACAAAACCTACCACAGTTACCCCTTTCCCTAGAGTATCTTGTCCCCCGAGTTGCTCCCCGTTTCCTCTGGGATACTCTGCCCGAGGGGATTTCCAGTATCCTTTGGCCTTGTCACTCGACGACAAGTCTGGGAACTCTTCAGAGCGGTCCATGGAGGGCAGCTCCTCTAAGTCGCAGGGTCCAGGGGTCTCTTCTGGCTCACAGGGGGTGGGTAGCTCCTCCAGGTTGCAAGGTTCAGTGGTCTCCTCCGGCTTGCCAGGCTCTGGCAGGTTCTCAGGGCCCCAGGGCATTGGCAGCCTCTCCTCAGTGTAACAGTCTGGTCTGGTGCAGACCCAGACCCTGGCACCAAGGGAGAGACGTCCTTCTCCCTCAGCTGCCATCCCCTCACTGAGAGGCCTGCCTTTTATACTTCCTGTCCCACCTTTCTGCTTCTGGTCAAGTAGGGGTGTACTTTTGGGTTCTGCCCCCCCAGAGGGGGTTTGGCTCTCCCTCACCGGCAATCTCCAAGGGAAGCCACACCGCCCGGCTACAACTTATATTTTATTAAACTAAATCTTAAATGTTACATAAATGTTTCACATTTGCAATTGCAGCAGTCTTCTGAGTTCCTGGCTGATGGCTGTCCTTAAACGGTTTTTTTTTTTTTTTAATTTTCAAATTTTATTAACTAACAGACAAGTCAGCACAACACTAAACGTACGCTGTCCTGAAAAGTTCTACAACTAGTTCTCATCTTCCCCACTCCCACTGTCATTTTAATCCATAGACAAACAGAAATATGATTTTCCTGCTTTTTCAACTCCCAGTTGATTTCTTAGCTTTGAGTGAATAATACCAAACAATGAAAATATTCTCTCTGTGCCTGCAGAGGAAGCTACTGCTGTGAAAAGTTGGCTTAGCAACTGAAGGAACTCTGCTTCAAGGTGCCTGGCTAATGATTTCCACCAATTCAGAGGAGTGACTTTGTTCAAAACATCATCAGTAAACATGTGCTGTTTAAATGGTTCTGCTCCAGGCCTGAAATTTATTGCAACTGGCATAACTGAGGAGTGATTTTGAGATGCCCATGCCATGGTAGCATCATCTTCTTCAGAAGTTAGGCATCTACCTTTATATCTGGGGTCGAGAATGTTCTCAAGAAAATGAGGTGGAGTTAGTGCTTGGTCTGTTTGCTTTTTTATTGCCTGCAATTTAACTTTTCTAATGAGGTATTTCTTTCTTCACTGTCTCTTGAAGTGCCTTCCAAATTGCAACAGTATCACCAGTCAGGAACAATTTCTTTGAAGTTTGTTTAAGGCTATGGATATAGGCTTCAGTATACTGAGCATATCTTCTACATTCCGCTTTAATCCAGTGTTAGATACTTTGGATGAGATACTTCCATCTATTTTATCACGGTTTTCTTCACAAAGTTTTATGAGAATAGGCCAGTTCTTAATAAATTGTTCAAAACCATCAACCACAAAATTCCATTGAATATCTTAAGGGAGAATTTGTTTGGATCCTCCTGCTCTCTTCAGTGAAGCTGAAGCAAAATGGTTATTACGGAAGTGTTTTGCGATTTCAACAACATTTTCTTTTATTCCTGAAGAAGACGTAAATGTTATTTTTTAAATGAGAGAGAAATTTAGTATTTTATTGATGATTTAAAAAAAAAATCTGATTTAAATTTAAAAAAATCCAATTTTATTTATTTATTTATTTTTTTAAAAATTGATTTTTATCCACCCTGGTTGTATTTGACCACAAAGATGGTTGCATTTTTGTGATGGGAAAAGTCATTACTATATATGTTTTTTCATCAGTCACCACTTGGGGATCATTAAAAACTGCATACATTCATTGTCATCTAGTCTGTTTCATAATATAGTTAATGCATGTTAATAAAACAATAAATTAAACATTCAAATGTGCTCTACTTTGACTGGAAGATGCATGATCCTCTTGCAGACTGTTAAAAGGAATCTCTTCATACTTAGCTCTGACAACGTTTTTATTTATTTGTATTATTGTAGCACCTAGCATCTCCAATCAAGGAGCAGGGCCTTATTGTGCTACGTGCTGTACAGTCATGAAAAAAAGAAGACAGTTCCTACCCCAGAGAGCTCACAATGTATAAGATCATAGGAGCATGCAACAGACAAATGTTTGGGGTGGGTTGGAAGGACAAATGAACAGAGTTTAGCAGAAACCAGAGCTCACCATTTGCCTAAACAGCAGACAGGATTCCACCCATAGCTCCCCTCCCTTTGCTGCCACGGCCCAGATTTGTACATTGCATTCATCAGCAGTGGTCTGGATTGTGAATTACTTATTCCTGTTAATGAGCATGAGCTGTGACTTTGAATGAGTTCAGAATGGATGTGGCATGAGTTCTAACCATTTTTCAATGAGATCCACAAGAGTCTTTGATATTATGAGAACTGTCTATTTAATGAACAGCTATTATTTTCATTCTTAGGCCTTGATACAACCACCTCCCATTGACCTCATTTGGAATCATATTTCAAAGCATTGAATTTGCTTGAGTTTTATTAACTCGAGTCAAGTTCTGCTGGGAGGAGTAGGAGAAGGAGAGACCACATTACTATACACTGAGATCGAACTGTTTTGTACATGTGGCATTACTATAAAGCCTTAAAAGTGTTTGCAGTAATTAAATAGTGTTTATCACCCAATGTTGCTGTTGTTAAATAAACGCTGCTTTGGTTGGGAATTTAAAAGCTTTAAGCAGTAGACTGAGATTCTGGGAGCAGCTCACCCAGGTCCACATCAGTGTGATTTATAAACTCCAACCTCTGTACAGAGTGCACTGAACTAATGTGTTTAAAATGCAGAGGGCACTGGCTCTGAATTCCCATATGTATTTGAGTTCCAGAGGGGTAGCCGTGTTAGTCTGTATACAGCAAAAACAACGAGAGTTCTGTAGCACTTTAAAGACTAACAAATTTAATTTCAGTAGGCATAAGCTTTCGTGAGCTTCAGCTCACTTCCTCAGTACCAGCTGCATCTGAGGAAGTGAGCTGAAGCTCACAAAAGCTTACGCCTACTGAAATTAAATGTGTTAGTCTTTAAAGTGCTACAGAACTCTCGTTGTTTTTTCATATGTATTTGGATCTGGTGGAAAGAATTCTCCATGAAGGATAAACACTCAGAATATCTCCTGGGATTATGCAAGATTTACTCATCTTCTGGAAAAGATAAGCAGCCCCAATGTAATGTGTGAAGGAAGATGGTTTAGGCCTGAGGGGTTGTTTAGGCTACGGTATTTGTAACACAATGTTAAATGTTCAGGAGGGATGTGAGTGATTTTATCTGTGCTGCTCTAAAAAGATAATGGCCAAGGGGCCATAAAACAGTGATGAATGTGGCTCATAGGAATTGCAAATGCTGTGATAAATTATAAACATAGCTGTAGACTCAAGTGCTGGGAATCTGTGGTTTCTTATAGAAGGGTCAGAGCAGCTTTGTTGGATGGTCACAGGCTTTTTATATTTAAGATCCTGCCTCTACTTCCTTAAAACCTCTCGTGTTAGGAAAAAACACCACCTCTATACAGCCATGAAGGGAACTTCTTATAATGGGTGGAAATGAGGAAGAAAGACAAATCTTTCAGCACATATTTAACCAACCTAGGGCTCTGCATTCTCTGCTACCTCTTCAAATAGACGCTCCCTTCAGGGAACAAGTAGAGGGTGACAGATTTGTTTCACGTGGGAGATAAAGCCAGGCTGGAAAACTGGTCTCCATAGCAGAGATTGCAGTGATTTCTGTGGGAGCACAGGAATAAGACCAGTGGAACAAAGTAAAGGTCCACCAAGTTCAGAATTCTGTGTAGTGGCTAATCCTGGCTGCTTCAGCGCAAATAATAAAATATAATCAGTGATACACATAGGGACCCAATTTTGCAGCCTGGTGCCTTTACAGAGCTGTTTATGTAGGCATGCCCCAGCTAGTATCATAATCTGCTATTTCACTCCTGGCTTTGGCTGAGTAGGGATCAGTTATCCCAGTAATTGAGCATGACTTAAATACATCAGTCAAGGTAAAGTTAATGGAAAATTCCCAACTGTAAGCGCCACCCTTTTACACAAAGAACGTTCTTCCAGATCCAAATGAATGAAAATATTTTTATACTTGTGTTTCTGAGAGGTATGTGCAAAACAAGCCCCCACAGGCTCATGGTCAGTGGTGTGAGATTATGTGCAATTCCCTTTTCTCTTAGGCCAGGTTTACACTAGAAACTTTCTCTAGTATAATAATATTGATTAAGGGGGTGACTTTGTGGGTGAGACTTCTATGCTGGTAAAAGCCCTAGAGTAGATGCAATTATACCAGCATAAAAGTGCTTTTGCTGGGATAGCTGATTTCACTCAGGGAACTAGTATAAGCTCTATCATCAAAAGCACTTTTTTTCCAGTATAAACTGCATTTACACTAGAAGGTTTGCTGGCAAAGTATACTGGCAAACCATTTCTAGCGTAGACTAGGCTTTACTCTTCCTGGAGAGTAGCATCCAAAGAATATTGAGCATATCCTGTTGGTAATCCTCAACTGTGTGCTGGTTGGTTCTAATGCTAATGCTAGGGCCTGGATACTCCCAATTTAATGACAAAAAGAAACGGTTACTTACTGTGGCTGTGGTTCTTTGAGATGTGATGCAGACATGTATTCCACTTAGGTGTGTGTGCACCCAGCACGCTGGAGTTGGAGACTTTTGCCTAGAAGGGCAATGGTCATGCTTCTTGACGGTAGTCGTCGTCGTCCCCGTCCTCCCCCCCTCCCCCCGGTTGTATGAGGTGGCGCTGCCCCAATCCCCCCTTAGTTCCTTCGCACCGAAAGCCCATCAGAGGAGACTCCAGTGCAGAGGGGATAGAGAGTGAGTTGTGGAATACTCTCCTGCGTCACATCTCAAAGAACCACAGTTACTATAAGTAACCATTTCTTTTTCTTTGAGTTGAGTGCAGATGTGTATTCCACTTATGTGACTCACAAGCAGTACCCCAATGTGGAGGTGGGGCTCAGAGTCTACTGCAGTAGAGATCACAGGACTGCCCTTCTGAGGCCTGCATCTGCTCTTGAAGATGCAATAATAGCATAGCAGTCTGTAAACGTATGTATAGATGAACACATGGCAGCCCTGCAAATGTCCAATATGGAAATGTCACTGAAAACGCTACAGAGTCACTTCTGCTCTCATGGACTGAGCCCATATCCTCTGAGCGGGTGTAGCTGACGCGATCTCATATGCAGCCTTGATGCAGGATGTTATCCTGCTAGAGATGGTCTGAGCCAAAGCGGCTTGCCCCTTCATGTGGCCTGCAGGTGAGGTAAAGCACGAAATGGTTTAGTCCTGTCTAGATAAAAGACTAGACATTGCCCGATATCCAGATTATGGAGGCGCTGTTCTTTTGGGCAAGAGTGTGGCCGAGGGAAAAACACAGGTAAATATACCGCCTGATTAGGATGAAATTGAGAGACCGTCTTGGATAAAATCTTTGGGTATGGTCACAGCATTACTTTGTTCTTGGGGAACTGGGTGTAAGGCAGCTCAGCCATTAGGGCCTGTAACTCACACACCCTTCTTGCTGAAGTGATGGCTATCAGGAATGTAGTTTTCTGAGATAGGAGGGGCAGTGGGTAGGCCACAAGGGGCTCAGACAGAGGGCTCATCAGAGCTACCAGGACCGTGTTTAGGTCCCACAGGGGACCTGTTTTTCAGACTGGAGAATGTAAGTGGAGAAGCCTATTCAGAAATCCCATCATCATGGCACTGGAAAAAACTGAATTCCCTTGAATTGGGGGAATGGAATGCTGATATCCCTGCCAAATGAACTCTCAGGGAACTGAGTGCCAGATCTGATTTCTGAAGATGTAGCAGATAGTCCAAGATGTCCTAGATTCTTGTTCTGTGGGCCAAGGGCCACACTGAGAATCTCTTTCAGTTCACTAAATAGGCCGTCCGAGTGGAGGACTTCCTACTATTGAGTAGGACTGGTTGGACAGCCGCCGAGCACTACTCTTCCTCTTCATTCAGATGTGTAGCAGCCACACTACCAGATGCAGGAAACTGATCACAGAATGCAGGATGCGGCCATAGTTATGAGTGAGCAAGTCAAGATGGAGAGGAAGTGATATGTGAGGCTGAACCGACAGAGCAATGAGTTCTGAGAACAAGCCTTGTCTCTCAGCTACACTGGAACAATGAGGATGAGCTTGACCTGATCTGCCTTGATGATCCATGGAATGATTGCAATAGGAGGAAAGGCAAACAGAAGACCTGACTGCCAACTGCAACGGAAGGCATCAGAGAGGGAGTCTGGACTGAGGTCCTCTCAGGAGCAGAATAGGTGACACTTCCTGTTTTCTCTCATCACAAACAGGTTGCTCATGGGGATGACCCACATTGTGAAGATGACCCTTCTGAGATGGTCTGTCAGATGATTTTGCACCCCTGGCAAATGGACTGCTACCAGAGTTATTTCTTCCTTGATGCAAAGCTGTCACAGGTTGATCACCTCCAGACAGAGTAACCCGGAATGTGCCTCCCCCCAGCTTGTTCACATAGTACATCGTGGTGGTATTGTCCCTGAGGATGTGAACCACTGAGTGTCTGATGTGGTCCCAGAAGGCACAGCATGCATTGTGGATGGCCTGAAGTTCCCAAACGTTGATACGGAGGGAGGCTTTCTGTACTGACCACAGACCCTGCGCCCTCAGTGAATCCAGATGTGCCCCCTCAACCCAGAAGGGAAGTGTTGGTAGCCACCGACTTGGTCAGAGAGGGCTTGGTACATGTGTGGGCACTACCACTGTGCAAGGAATCCAGGACGAATGGAGGAAGGACAACCAGCCTGCCCAGAAGATGCAGGGCAGGGAGGTAAACCATCCTGAACCACATCTGAAGAGGGCAAAGGCACAGCCTGATGAACTGGACCATCTGTGTGCAAGCAGACATGTGGCCCAACAGGCTTGGATACACGTGGACTGTCGTGGGTGGCTGGGACTGCAGACTGAGGCAGAGCTGCTGAATTGCCTTGAAGCAGTCAGTTAGCAGAATGTCCTCAGCTTCATGAAATCGAACAGGGCCCCAGTGAACTAGGTTTGTTGAGTTGGAGCCACGGTTGACTTTGCGGTGTTTAAAACGAGTCCCAGATGGTTGAGTAAATGCAGTGTGGTGTCAACATGGGTGAGAATCTCTTCTCTGGAGGAACCCTTTAGCAGCCAATCGTCAAGGTATGGGAAGATGTGGATTCCCTTCTTTCTGAGATATGCCATGACCACCACCATGCATTTGGTGAAGACTTGGGGGCAGAAGAGAGGGATAAACATATACTGAAAATGATGTTCTCCTACCACAAAATGCAGAGCCTTCCTGTGGCTGGGCAGAATCATTGCATGAAGGTAAGCATCCTGAAGGTCCAGAGCAGCAAACCAGTCATTCTGAGACAGTGTGGAGAGGATAGCTGATAGGGTGACCATGCAGAATCTCATGTGCTTGGTGAATTTGCTTAGCCTCATGCAAATGTCATCTTAATAGTGTTTCACTCCTATAGCTCCTTTTAGCTGAGGAGAGCAAGGCACTTTCATAACCATTCAACAGCTACATCATTCATTGTATTCTAAACTCGTGCTACAAGAGGTGTGACTTTGTAGACAGGGCACTGGACTAGGGGTCTGGTTCTGTTCCTGGCTCTGCTACCAAACTCTGTGTATTGGGCCAGTCTCATAATCCCTCTCTGTGCCTCAGTTCCCCTATCTGTATAGTGGGAAGAATACTTCCCTATGTGTCAGGAGTGTTCTGAGGCTAAATTCATTACTGTTGGGAAGATGGTCAGGAGGCCCCAGAATATCCTATAAAGCTAGACATGGACAGCCCTGGCCTGCAGTGAGTGGGGATTTGAGCTTCCTCTGAGCTGAATGGTTTTTGCAACAGATCTGTGGATCCAGCCATTATTTTGGAGGCTCTGGTCACCACTGCGTAGTGAAAATTGCATTCTGAAGGAATTTGAAATGAAGTCTAGATTGGGATCCAGTGCCCTGATTGAGCTCATTCACCCTGGTGTAAGTTTGGAATAGGTTCACTTAACCTGGTAGGGTTACAGTGGTGTTAGTGAGAGAAGAATCAGGCCCTGAATTTTCACAGCGTTGGTGTTCAGATCCAGGGGGCTTGTTTCTCACTACCCACCTGTAACTCATATTCTCCCCCTCTGCCCACAATATATTTAATAACCAAATGCTGTCTTTTCTAATTGCCATAGAAGCTGGAAACAGTGCGGTTGAACTAGCCTCAAATCACTTAGTTAAGACATTTGTAAAGACTTCAGCTCTGCATTATAGACTGTGCTCTGATCTCCTGGGTGGTTTCTGGTTTTCAGTAACTTTTCTCCTCTTTGCATGATCATTTCCTTATCTGCCTTGTTGCTGTGGCTAGAAAGCAGTAGCAATTTCCAATGATTGTTCTCTATTTTTATCCTTCAACTCAGCCTAATTAAGTCTTCTGGCTGGCAGGCAAGCTCCAGCTGTGTCACTTCCTTGTGCAGATTTTTGATCCACCTTCACACAGATTTCCTACCTCTCTTTTTCAAGGGTTATCTCTTCTCTGTCCAGTTTCCTTTCCCACTACTGTAATTTCCGCCCAGTTTTGAGAAATCACCCTAGCAGCTTCAGTCCACTTAGCTATTGGCTCCTCCCCACTTGCCACCTGTATATCATTTGCATTACAAGCAGGAAGGATCTTCCATGAGCCTGCTCAGTTCTGTGCTGGCTGGTCTTTGACAATATTTTTCTCTCCTTTTCTCACACAGGGACATCCTACAAAGTAAAGGTTCGGCTGTGGATGCTGCTATTGCTGCTTTGATCTGCACTTCAGTTTTTAACCCCCAGAGTATGGGTTTGGGAGGAGGTGTCATCTTTACCATCTATAATGCAACCACAGGTAAGGGTCTGTCCCTTCCCAGGTGCTTCTCCCATAGTATTTGCATATGCCGCCTTTAGAATCTATTCACCAGCGTGTTCACTCAGTAGCCTTGCAGAAGTCAATGTCCTTGAAGCTCTGACAAAGCATTTTTCTATGAAAGCTGCACTCCCCAGCTGGAATGCTGTTGTATTCCCAGATCAAACTATTCATTACAGCAGAGCAATGGCTGTAAACAGACATCAGTTTACTCACAGTAGTGTAGATGTTGCAGTAATTCAAAAAGAAAATGCATGGAGATGAGGGAATGCTGGAGTTAAGGTAAAAAACCCAACCATGTTTGAACATCAGGCAGGCATTAGCGCTAACCCAGAATGGACTGAATCCCAGTTATCTGAAAGGGCTGATGCTCACCTTATGCTCAGCCAATGCAGGTGAGATCAGAAAGGAAGTTTTTGCTATGAGAACCTAAGTGTAAACACTCTGGGCCATATTCAGCCCTGTTGTGGCTGCGCTTGAGGGGTGGATGTGACTCTCCATGTCTGGTGATGGTCCTTTCTTAGGTGAGACCTTGGACTTAATGCCTCATGGCTTTGCACCTGCTCTCTTTTACTGTATTCCTGTGCAAACGGCTGAGGACAGCACTTTGTGTGTGTGTGTGTTCAGGACTCCATAAAGAGCCAGACTGTGGGGACTCAAGCCTCCTAACTTTGCAACTTGCTTCTTTTGGCAACCCATCTATGCTCAAGTCTAGTAGCTCTCAGGCTCTGACATAGAGAACCACAGGATTAGACGGGACCACAAAGGTCATCTAGTCTAACCCCCTGCCAAGACGCAGGATTTTTTGTGTCTAAACCAGCCCAGACAGATGGCTGTCCAGCCTCCTTTTGAAAACCTCCGGTGAAGGTGCTTCCACATCCTCCCGAGGCTTTGTTCCTATTGTTCCATTGTTCTACTGGTCTTACAGTTAGGAGTTTTTTCATGAGAAAACAGACGTGAGACTTGTACTTGTCTGTTTTGTTTGGCTTTTAAAACTCATTTTTTTGTTGTGTTCCTGCTTCACTGTTTTAATAGCACCTTCGCTTCACCAAGATGACGTAGCCTATAGAAATTAGTAGTAATAATAACACTGTAGTTTAAGACAAAACAAACCCGCTAAGTAACAAAGTCTGGGAATACTCAGGACTGACCTACACTAGAATGCTGTACTGGCAAAACTCTCCATTTGTTCATCACAGCCTGGCACATTATCTCTTACCAACCAAACTCTCCACTTCTATTGACATAGTTATTCTCCTATTCACAACATCGTTACCACCTGCCAATACAGTTTTATTGGCAGTGGCTGTATGGACATGCACATACTGATACTGGTATAGACAGTCAGGTAGCTGCAGTCCACAATGCAACATTCATTTGTGGTTCCACTCTTCGCCTCACTTTCCCCCCCCCCATTCACTGGTGGGAGAATCCCATTTGTTGCCACATGAAAGGGATTTAAGTGCTCTCCGTTGTATATATGAATTACAATAGTGTGGTCTATAGTTGCATGATAATATAATCTGCACACATGCCCCGCCTCCTAGCCTAGCCCAGGTACAACGATTATCAACAGCCAGTTCTGTGAGGGTGCATATGGTGCTGCACATCTGCACATTGCATTGCTCTCTGGCTTGTACTTGGAAAATGGAGTGTCTTATCTATAGTAGCAGATGAATATGGAGTATTGAATGTTTACAGGGACTTATATGGACAAGAGGATAATATGACCGGGTGTGATTGTCACATTTTGGAGTGCAACACAGACTAGTGAGAGGTTGTGTTACCATTTGTCCTGTAACTTTGAGTGTCTTAAAATGCTCTGTTGCTGTAGCTTCCTGTCTGGATGCTTCCAGCCAGCATACAAGCGTGCTCTGAGTGTCAATGTGTAAGCAGCCCTTGTTCAGCTTGTTACAACAAGCCACACTCTGGTCTCCATCTGCCTTGGTTACTACTTGCCAATCACCTCTAGTCCCGAATTTTACCCCGACTCTCTGCCCTGAAATGTCCAGCCCTCTCCTTTAACATTTAGGGAAGTAACATAATCCATTGCTCCTTTAAAGAGATAAAGTCAGGAATTATTATAAATAAATAAAAATGAAAAATGCTTTTTAGTGACTAAAACTGAACCAAACTACAGTCTTGGTTCTTCTTTGAATCCTTGCTTATGTCCATTCCATGTCAGGTGTGTGTATGCCACATGCACCGGTGCTGGAGATAGTTCCCTCAGTGGTATCCTTAGGGCTGGTTCTAGTGCTGTCTTGGGTTGCATGCATATGCACCCTCCCTTTCAGTTCCTTCTTACCGCCCATGACAGTGCTGGAACGTCCTCTTGCTTCAGCAAGCTCTTCTAACCCAGTGGTTTTTCTCTCAGTAATAGTGTCTGTAGTTAAAAGTAAGTTAGTTTTAGCTCTTAGTTTACCTGTTATATCGTAGATACGACCTCCCCAGGGATGAGGCATGCCCTGGTCCCTGGGCTTCAAATCTTGCACATCGTACAAGAAGCCAATGTCAGTGAGTGACCCTCAGTCAGAGCTGCCTGAAGTGCCTGAGAGAGACTCACGTATGAAATAAGAGCAGGATCTGTAGGGGGTTTAGAGTTTGCACTAAAAAAGAATGGGACATTAGATTGAGGGCACTTCAAATGGAGTCAGCTCTTAGACCGGCCTCTGAGCTGGGCCGTTCAAACTGAATGCCGAGTACATTGGCACCGGTGCAGAGTGCCCCTCCAGCACTGAGTTCCACCTGGCATCAATCGCCATCCCCAGTGCCAAAGAAGAAGCATAGGAAGGTGCATACGGGAGAGGGCGCTCACCGACACCAAGGAGCAACAAAAAGAGCACAGGAGATGAGGCGAGACCTGTGCTGGGCCGCTTGTCTTTGCTGGGACTCAGGTCAGCAGCAGCCTTACCTCTTGGAGTTCCCAGCCCAATCCAGAACCCTCTGCTGACTCCTGAGAGCAGCAGGGGCATCCGGCACCTTATGGTACCATTCACACCCAAGGCGTTCCAAGCTGCCAAGGACCTTCTATCGATTCCTGTGCCGCCAAAGCCTTAGGAAGGGAGACACCTGCACCAGGATCGCTTGCCAGTAACATCGACTGCGGGGCCATCCAGAGGCAAATCTGCAATGGGGCGTCTGCAGCGATATCTGACACCAGATGTTGCTTCCCAGCCCCGTGTGGGTTGCTGATACCTCACCAGCAGTCATCAGACCCCTTGCACTGGTCCCTGGAGCCACATTGCCGACAGTTGGAGTCACAGCTCCGGTTTTTGGACCCATGATACCAGTCCTCGGATTTGCGGCACCGGTCCCCAGAACACCGACGCTGATCTCTGGAATCTTGGCACCAATCCCCAACATGCCGATATCGGTTGCTGGAATACAGCTACAGGTCTCCGGACTCATGGCAATACCCCACAGGTCCCCTGTACCATTTCCCCAGACACCGCTCCTTCCGGTACAGTGGGGAAGTGGAGGCGACTTCAGCACCATCATGGTCACCAAGAGAGGACTCCTCGGATTTGGAAGGGAATGTAGTGGCCCTACCCAAGAGACAGATGACCGCTGCAGCAGCTGCGGGCTTCCCCATGGGGCCCCTATGGGAGCTTGGCTCCAGTGGCAATGGGTCACACTTGCAGCATTCGCTCTCAGGGGTTTCAGAGAGATGTTCAGCAGCAGCCACTTAGTCGTGGAGTCAGACCAATATGCTGACACCACTCCCGCAAGCTCATTCCTCCCCTCTTGCCAGCATCATCGTCTTCCTTGCCAGATGAGGCAGTAGTGGGGCCCTCTGCCACTATCCCACAGGACAACTGAAGAGCACACCAAGAGCTGCTCAAGCAGGTAGCCTCAGACTTGGGATTAGAGGTGGAGGAGCTGAAGGAGCCTGCTGGCGAGCTCCTTGACATCCTGGCAGCAGCAGCCTCATCTAAGGTGGCTCTCGTGGTCCATGAAGGGATTGTGAAGCTAGTCAAGATCTGCGGCAGATCCCAGCCCCCATGCCTCCTGTATCTAAACGGGCCGAGAAAAAATATCAGGTACTCACTAAGGGATTTGAATATTTGTACTCTCATCCCTCCCCGGGGTTGTTGATGGTAACAGCTGCCGACACAAGAGACAGACTGGGGCAGGCGAGTTCGACCCCCGAAATAAAGAGGCAAAGAGACTAGACCTTTTTGGCAGAAAGGTTTACTCAACTGCGAGCCTACAACTACACATATTGAACCAGCAAGCTCTGTTGGGGAGATATGATGATAATACCTGGCACTCCAGGGCTGCAAACAGGAGTTTGAGACTTTACTGGAGGAGGGTAAGACAGTATCTGAGCCTCCCTCCAGGCAGCCTCTGATGCGGCTGATTCGGTGGCTAGGACAATGGCATCAGCTATCTCGATGGTGCAGCCCCGTTTGCAGAACAAATGGACACAAGGCTGCACAGTTTAGAGGACTCCAGAGCCACACTCCGATCTTTGCGTCTCTACACCCTGTCGACCTCTAGGAGACACTTCAGGCCGCAACAGCTTCAAAGGTTTAGAAGCCAGTCCAGGGGTGAGCCCTACAGAAAGAAAAATAGGAGTTATAAGAGATGCCAAAGTCAAGCTTCTGCTGCCACCTCTCAATTGGGCTCGAGCCGCTACCCCTCTGGGGGTAGGCTGGCCCTTTGAAGGTGTGTCCGGGGCAACCTACCAGCCTTTATCCAGGATCCAGTCTCCCTTTTATTTTTGGACCATCTTGTACCCTTCTTCCCAGCCTGGGCTGCTATAGCAGCAGACCAATGGGTGTTAAGTATTGTAGAAGTCGGGTACTCCCTCCAGTTTGTTTCACTCCCACCTTCCCACTCCCCCATCCCTGTCCCTCTTCAGGGATCCTTCTCGCGAGCAACTTCTCATCCAGGAGGTGCAAAGCCCTCCTACGTGTGGGGGCCATAGTGGAGGTTCCCCGAGAGCAGAAGGTCACGCCTTTAGCTTTATTGATAGCTCATTCTACAAGAGCTCAAGCGTCGTCAACAGTTTTCCTAGCTCAGATGCCAATACAGGACATCTGCAGAGCCGCGATGTGGTAATCTGTCGGTACCTTCGCGTCCCACTACGCCATTACTCAACAGGCCCGGGATGATGCAGGCTTTGGCAGAGCAGTATTACAATCAGCATGTCCATGATCTCTTGGCCCATCTCTAGAGGCACTGCTTGGGAGTCACCTGACATGGAATGGACATGAGCAAGCACTCAAAGAAGAAAGAATGATTACTGACCTCTTGTAACTGTTGTTCTTTGAGATGTGTTGCTTATGTCCATTCCACAACCCACCCTCCTTCCCCTTTGTCAGAGTTCAGGCAAGAAGAAATTGAGGGTGGGGGGCTAGCAGCACCCCTTATACTGGCGCATATGCATGTGACCCCAGAGGGTGCTAGAGCCGGCCCTACGGATACCACTGAGGGAAAAATCTCCATCACCAATGCATGTGGCGCACACACACCTGACATGGAATGGACATGAGCAACACATCTTGAAGAACAGTTACAAAAGGTCAGTAACCATTCATTCAAGGTAAGCTTCTTATGCTTCCTTCCAGCAAAACAGCTGATCGGGATCTCCCACAAAGTCCAAGCTGCTCGGTTCCTTTATCTTTGGAGGTGAAGAATAAGTTGGGGTTCTTTACCACTCACTCTCTTTTATAATCCAGTGAACTTTCTAAGCGTATCCTTCTCAAAGTTCAGTGCCCTGCTGTGAGTAAAGGTGCCATGGAGCCTGATGGAGAAGGTTCCATGCTGGTTCCTTTTCCGCTGGTGCTTTCTGCAATGCAAATTGATCTGTCCTGGCAGCCTCTGATACGCCAATGAAGACCACTTGACTGTGGCGTGCAACCATGCTCCCTGCAGCAGGTGCAGGAGTGGTATAGCGATGAGAATTCTTACGTAGCTGGTTAAGCCGACTGTATGCCTCTTTGCACTGCCCAGGTACCATAAAAGGACCACAACAGGTTTCTAAGAACAGTACAGCCAAAATTAACTCATCTGTGTATCCTGGATCATGATCTTGCTCTCTGGTCAAAGGAAGAGCCAAAGGGATCAGCAGTATGAGATGTACTGTTCTTAAAATTGTTAGGAGGAAGGGAACTCTGCAGAAAGAAGGCTTCCTCCTGCAGAGTTCATCAACGCAACATGAGAGCTTGGCAGGTTTGGTGATGGACTTCATGGATTCCACAGTACATGATCCAACAGGACTCCAACCCTCACCAGTTTCCACAAAAGAGCTTAAACTCCAGCCCTCTGCTTTCTACCCCACTAATTGTGATGGATGAAACTTTCCAAACATTGGGAAGAGTTTACTTTGTGTTTTCCCTTCTTTTTTCCAGGAAAGGTCGTGGTAATTAACGCTCGTGAAACAGCTCCAGAAAATATCAGACAAGACTTGTTAAATCAATGTACCGGTTTTCTCCAAACAGGTAAGAACAGGAATTGCACTGTTTTCCTTTCAGACAGTTTGGTGCAATAAGCAGAGAGAGGAGGCCACTGCCTGGCGCTTGGGAGAGGATAGCAGACCTCGCTACTTGACTGCATTATGGGAAGTCCACTGTCTCTGGAGGGTCACGCTTCTCAGTGCATTATATTTATGGTGATTGCTCTTCTTCATTATTTCCTGCTGTTGCTCTTGAGTACTAAGCTGAACAGAACTGAGTAAAGCATTTGGACCCACCTAATCTGTGGGATGAGAAGGGAAAAAGTGTCCTAGGGAGAGGAAAGTAATCTCAAGAAACCTCCTGGGATTGACTTGGTGCCAGCCCCCGTGAATAGATCCTGCACATACCGCAGTTCTAGGCTTTTTCTTAATATCAGCACCAGCATTGGCCCAGCTGTCAGGTTATTTTTTAATACATCTAGTGAAGGAGCACAGAGGACTCAACCCTTACGGCCCCACTTACTCCTGCGTATAGCCACATTTAATTCAATGGGGCTGTGTGCTGTTGTTGTAAAGGCTTGTAGGATCAGGCCCCAAAGCAAGACTTGTTATCCGTCAGTCAAAGCTGACAGCTGTGCACTTCATTGGTCTTACCCTGGAGTGTGGCTCAAAGTGCAGTTCTGCTCTGAAAAATGACAGCAAAAATGGCATGGCAGGGGCATGTTTGTATCTCAGTGGCGCTGTATCAAACCTGCAAAGCTGACAAGGAAAGAGATGTGACTGATTTCCCACCAAACTCAGCCAGGAATCTGAGAACAGAGATTTTTTTCTCTCCTGCATTGTTACCAGGAGTAAAAGCTCTGCAGGCTAAATCAGGCCCCGTGTGGTATATCTGCAAACCTCCTTGTCCTCAGATTCGGCTTTCAGTGACACCCATGTGATTTTCTTGCTGTCGGTGGGTTTGCACAGATGTTACTGTGACTGAACTTAACTAGGAGTTGTGTTGATGCACAAGAAGGACTAGAGTCCAGCACACTCTCTTATAACTGTGCTGATGATGCAGGAGTAAAAATCATTTAAAAAAAATTATTTTTGTCACTAAAATTGGCAGAGGTGACTGACCACACACGAGGTGGGCAGATCAGCGGAGTAAGGAGGTGCCTTTTATATATAATCTTCAAAGTAGGACTGCATTTTCCAAGTGCTCGGCATGCAGCAGCTCCCACTGAGAACAATTAAGATCAGTGGGTGCTTAGACCTTCCGAAAAATCAAGCCCCAGGCATCTTGCCCAAGATCATTCTGGGCATCTGTGGCAGAGACAGGAATTGAATCCAGGTCTCCTGAGTTCCAGTACAAGCCTGTAACCAGGAAACTACCTTTTCTGTCTCACCCTCACCCTGTAACAGAATACAAATCCTGTTACTACTAACAGCTAATAGAAAAACATCTTCTTCAACTTGGGCTGCAGATACTTTTGTTTAGGAAGAGGCCATGAGATCTACCCTTGCTGCTTTCGTGCTAATGCTTTGTCCCTCCCTAGAGCCTTTCATTCAAGGATCTCAAAGCACTTTATGGGCACTAGTGAATTAAGCCTCAGGACAATCCAGGAAAGGAGATATTGGTGTCCCTCTTCTACAGCCTGAGAAGCTGAGAAACAGAAAATGAAGGCCGTTATTGTTTCTTAAAGGAACAGGGCTCAGCTGTCCCAGCAGGAGATCTAAGAGGCGTTGTGCAGGGGAAAGGATCCTTTAAGAGAGTGCAATCTCTATTTCCCTGTCTAGATATTTATATCACTCTTTCCACTACTCATCACAGCTCCTGTTCCACCACTTCAGGAATCAGGTCATCACACAGGCTGCAAAAGTGACTGGCCTCTGTATAGGGGTGCTTTGTAGAGAAGACCCCATGCATGCTCCCCCAACTTGTGCAGAGGCCACCCACAACTCGACTCTGTGCAGCTTACCCAAAGTCAAACAGTGAGTCAGTGGCAGAGATGAGAATAGACCCCTCAACCCCCAACTACAGTTTCCTGCCCTGTGCCTTGTCCAGCAGGCCAGTGGTTCTCAAGCTGTGGCCTATAGTGATAGTCTTCAGGGTTGCAACGAGGGGGAGGGCCCAAAGGTCCCAGGCCCCTCCTTGGCCAGAGTTGGAACTTTGGCTTGGCCGCCCCTCTGTCAACCCCCAGGGAGAAATGGAGCAGGGGGCACCAGGAACCCCCAGTGCCCAGGTGTGTGGGAGGATTGAATCCAGACTTTTGGAGCTTACTGGGGAAGCGGAGATGCAGGAGGAGGATGTGGCCTGATGCTCCCAGAAATGCCTGTCCCCTAGTGGAGATGGTGGTCTTCAGCTTGACAGCCTCTCTGGGTAAGAGCTGGGGCTGGTTGTGGGGCAGGGAAGACTGTGGGGCTGGGTGCAGGGGGAAGAGCTCAGAGCTGGGTGAAGGGCATCTGGAGGGGATTGTGTGTAGGGCTGAGTGCAGAGGCAACGGGTGGGGGGCTGAGAGCAGGGAGAATATGTGGTGGAGAGAGGTTGAGGGTGGGTGCAGGGCAGGGGAGAGAGAGCTCTGGGAAAACTCTGGTTGTGCCCCTGCTAGTCTGAGGAGCAATTGTTGCCATGTTGGGGTGAACTGACTGGTCACATGGTGCTGGCTCTCTGACTTGTGTCCAGCTGCTCAAATGCTAGAAATGTATTAAATAACTTCCCAAACATTGTTTTTCCATGTAAGCAATTGCTGTGCTATCGCTAACGGGCCAGGCTGCGGGGGGAGGAGGATACGGCCTGTGCTATCAGTAATGGGGAAGGGTGGAGGAAGTGGTCTGTGCTATCTCAAATGGAACGAGGCGGGAGCGGACGGCCTGTACTATCACCAGTGGGATTGAATGGGGGAGGGGTGGAGGGAGGCGATGGCTTGTGCTGTCATCAATGGGATGAGGAGCTGTCCATCCATGAGACAATTTCCCTACTAAGGGGTGGACCACGCCTTGAAACCATTGGAGATTCCTGGTGCTAGATTCTGCTTCCCTTCTTTCCGTGTCATAGCTGTGAGTGGTGGCCTCCACCTGGCTGTCAAAGGGTTAATGGATCGGGGAGAGAGGTTACTGCAGTGGGTAATATCATAACTCCTTGTGCAGGAAGCCAGTGGATTGCAGTCCCTGGGGAACTTCGCGGATATGAAGAAGTCCACAGGCGCTATGGCCGGTTGCCATGGAAATCGCTGTTTGAACCAACAATCAAGCTTCTGACAGCTGGAATCAGAATTCCGAAAGTGCTGAGCAAATTTCTCAGTCACAAGCTGTTAAATAAGTCTTTGAAACATTCATCCTTGTGGTAAGAGAAGTGTATTTTACGGGGGGCGGGGGGGCGGGACAAGAACATGCCCTGCAGGGGGCTTGAATTCAGAGTAGTCGGCTGGCAACTGGTCAGTTTTTGCAGCTGAAGGAAAGATCTGTTTTGGAGGGATGGGGGAATAGAATAGAAATCTCTTTTTTTTTAACCCCTCTGGAGTGGCTTGGCACAGAGTGACAGGGAGGTTTAGTAAACACAGCCCCACACTGAGAATGAGAGATGGGGGACTGGCTGCATGAGGGTTGCCTCTATTGAAGGACACTGACATTACGGCAGCTGTCCCCTGAGAGGGCAGAAACTTGCAGTCCTTACTGATGTGAGGATTCCCATGGGGATTACTTGAGTAAAGGCTGCAGCTTCAGGCCCAGAGTGAGGAATCTTTGTGTGGGACTTGATATGGAGACATGCTTGCCCAGGGAGAGGCACTGTATGAGGACAGGCCTTGCCCTGGCTGCACCGAGTGGAAGGTGGAGCTTCAGATGCATTGGAGAACAAAGGCAAACTGTACACAAGAGAAACAAGCTTTGGCTGGCAAATGGGAGATTCCATTAGGGGAGAGAAATAATCACATGCATGCTATAAACCTGAACTAATGGACATTCTCTCTTAACAGCAAGCTGTTCTGTAAGAATGATGGAGTCCTAAACGAAGGTGAAACGTTCTATTGGCCAGCCCTGCTGAATACGCTGAAGGCTGTAGCAGAGAAGGGAGCCAGAGAATTTTATGAGGGCAAGATAGCACAGGATTTGGTGAAGGACATACGGAATGAAAGTAGGTAACAATTACACTTCACAGATGAAATTTCTATAAGGTGGGAGCACAACTGGTTGAAAGACTGTAATCAGAGAGAAGTTACCAGTGGTTCACTGTCAAAGTGGGAGGGCATTTCTTGTGTGGTCCCGCAGTGAGTCAGCCCTCAGTCTGGTACTATTCAATATTTTCATGACTTGGAAAATGGAGTGGAGAGCATTTTATACATTTTCCAAATGACAGCAAACTGAGAAGGGTTGTAAGTACTTTGGAGGACAGGATTAGAATACAAAAGGACCTTGTCAAGTTGGAAAATTGTTCTGAAAACAACAGGATGAAATTCAATAAAGATAAGAGCAAAGTACTTCACTTAAAAAGAAAAAAATCAGATGCACACCTCCAAAATGGGGAATAACTGGTGAGGGGGTATTACTGCAGAAAAGCGTCTGGGAGTTACAGTGGATCACAAATTGAATACGAGTTAACATTGGGATGCAGTTGCAAAAAAGGCTAATATCATTCTGAGGTGTATTAACAGGGGTCTTGTATGTAACACATGGAAAGTAATGTCTAACTCTACTCAGCGCTAGTGAGGCCTCAGCTGGAGTACCGTGTGCAACTCTCGATGCCACACTTTGGGAAATATATTGACAAATTGGAGAGAGTCCAGAGCAGAGCAGCAAAAATGATTAAAGGTTTAGAAAACCTTAACTTTGAGGAAATGTTAAAGAAACTGGGTATGTTTAGACTTGAGAAAAGACGACTGAGGGGGATCTGATAAGTCTTGGAATAAGTTATAGGTTGTTATAAAGAGGCCAGGGATCAGTTGTTCTCTGTGTCCTGTCCTGTGAAGGTAGGACAAAAAGTAATGGGCTTAATCTGCAGAAAGGGAAATTTAGGTTACATAGTAGGAAAAACAACGAGAGTTCTGTGGCACTTTAAAGACTAACAAATTTAATTTCAGCAGGCTGTATACAGACTAACACGACTACTCCTCTGGAACTCTTCTACATAGTAGGAAAAGCTTTCTGACTATACAAGTAGTTAAGCTCTGGAATAGGCTTCCAAGGGAGGTTGTGGAATCCCCATCACTGGGTTTTTTTTAAAGAACAGATTAGACAAACACCTGTCAGGGACTGTCTAGATTTACTTGGTCCTGCATCAGCACAGGAGGTGGACTTGATGACTTCTCAAGGTCCTTTCCAGTCCAACATCTCTGTGATTCTATAATAATAATTATAATTAATTAATAAAAATACTTATGTAGAGCCTTTCACCCAAAGATCTCAAAGTGCTTTACAAAGGCGGGTAAGTTATCTCAATTTTATAAATGGGGAAACTGAGGCACAGAGCAGTGGGGGGGAGGTTGTGTGTGACCTGTCCAAGGTCACAAGGTCACACTGGCAGAGCTGGGAATAGTGGTCTTGGCCAAGATTTTTAAAAGTGACTAATGATTTGGGATGCTTTGGTTTTTGGGTGCCCAAATGAGATACCTTGAAAGGACCTGATTTTCAGAGGGTGGGTGCTGAGCTCTTCCTGAAAATAAGGCCCTGTTAAGGTGCTGGCTCCAGTTGGGCTGCAGGGCTTGAGTGGGTGGGGGGCAGTGGAGCCCAGCCATAGCCAGGGGAGTCGCCGCCATTAGCGCCAGAAAATCCCCTGCACAGAAGGAAAGTGGCATGTCCCCCTCTCTCTCCCGCAGGTACAGACCTCACCCTCCTTCCAGGGCAGCTGTGGGGCGGTGCCCTCTGGTGGGAGCTGGAGACCCCTCCTATCCTGCATGGGGGGCACATGAGGCAGGGAGGCGCAAATACAAACATTGGCCGCCGGGTGCTGGAGACCCATGGTACACCACTGTCAGGAAGCTGACTCTGCCCACATGTTTGGCTCCTGATATGAGATGAGGAGTAAGAGGATGAGTCTGCTGTTTGACTTGGTGGTTATTTTTTTCTTTGATATAGACTCCCAACCGGTTGCTGCACTTTATTCATGTCTTGTTGACGGTCTAAGTGCAGAAAACACGGTCACTGGGTAATATTTTTCCTTTTTGTTCCTAGTCTGAGAGCTCTACTGCTCCTCTTCAGTCTGGGTTCACTTTGTCCTTCATTAGGGGGATGGCAGCACTGGCGGTGGGCCAGCCAGCAGGTGGTGCTCCAAAAGCAGGGCAGCTTATGCTGTTTCCCTTTCCATTGGGGGACAGATGTGATCTGGCTCAGCCCCAAGAGTGGAACCTGGAACCCAGCCTCTGCTTCGTCATTCAGCCATGGCCACTGTGCAGTAGTTTCACCAGCTGTATCAGGGTTTTTTTTGGTTTTTTTTTGCTGTCCTTGGGTTTGACACACAAAAGAGGAAGGGCAAAAGATAGATGGGGGGATGCTGCGGCCGGCGTAATAAGTATTCATCAGGCTTGTAGGGGTTCTGTCTCTCTCTTCCTATGGCAGATACCAATAGAGTAAGCTAACACACTAATGCCATGTGCTTCTCTTTTTTTCTCTTGAAGATGGCAGTCTGACGCTGAGTGACCTCAAGAATTTCCAAGCAAAAGTGATGACACCCCTGAATATTTCTCTGAGTGGATACACAATGTATTCCCCTCCACCACCTTCTGGGGGCGCTATTCTCCTCTTCATCCTCAACATACTGAAAGGTAACTTGTGAAAGGAAAGGCAGATTTCTGTATGGTGGGGTGCAGGGGCAGGACAAGGGGCAGGGGCAGGGGCAGGGGCAGGGGCAGGGGCAGGGGCAGGACAAGATCAGAAGCACAATGTAATACTACTACTTGGCCCTTATCGTCAAAGGATGTTACAAATATGAACCAACTAATCCTCACAACATCCTTGTGAGGTAGGGAAGCATCATTATCCCCATTATAAAGCTGGGGGAACAGAGGCAGAGAGGAACACTGACTTTCCCAAGGTTACAAAGATAATTGGTTTTAGAGTAGGAATTAAAACTTTGGTGTTCCTGGCTCCCAGCCTGGGCTCAACCTGCAGGACCATGCCTCTCAGATGGGAGGAGATGGATTAAGAACAGGGATATGGGGCAGGAAGAGGAGATAGGATTAGGACTCATGATACAATGAATCTGATTGTCTTCCTTACTCCATTAATCTCTTTGTTTTATCCTGTACTGAAGGGTTTAAATTCACACCTGAGTCCATGGAGTCGACTAATGGGATGATTGAGACCTACCATCGTATTGCAGAGGCCCTGAAGTTTGGCAATGGGCAAAAGTCAAAACACATAGAGCAGGTGAGCCAGCACAGTGCTATGGGGCAGCCAGAAATGCTGTTGCAGATCTCAGATTGTCCCTGTGGCACAATCAGTGAGGGGAGTAGAAGAAATGGAAATCAATTTGATGTTAATTGTCTGTATATTTTAAAGTCCAGTCAATGTTTCCTTGCTGATAAGATTCAACAGCCAAACCCATAAAGTTTCACAGCTCACTGGTCCAGTGCACTGCCATCTCAATGGGATTCTTACTTGTAAGATGAATATGTGCAAACTTGGGCTTCCGGTCCTGACTGTCCTTTGAATAGTTGATAGAAAACACTGTCGTGGAGAACAGCTGTTAACGGGGAGCCTCTCCTACATGCTCTTCTCTCCTACATTCTACAGAACTTTGATGCATGGCTGTCGTTTCTGTTTTGAAACCTCTTTGTCATAAAATCATATGCTTTACACTCTCTCTGATGAACCTTACAAAAGACCTACAAAGTCATTTAGTTCATTAGAACACTACAGTGCAGTGTTAAATGTTACTTCTCAAGTAGTGTCCCGATGGACGCTCCACTGTAGGTGTCTCTGCGTCCCTGCGCTGCTGATCGGAGGGCTTTGGTAGCAGCCCGTCCCACCCGCGCATGCGCTGCTACTCGCCTGCCATGAAGCTAGCCCATGTGTGTGGGTAACTCTCCTCAGTTCCTTCTCAACTGCCCCTGGCTAGAGAGGGAGCTAAAGCTGTGGATCATTAACTCCTTTTAGATATGTTAATTTTAGCTTCCTTTGAAGCCTTTTTTTTTTTTTTTTTTTTTTTTTTTTTTAATTTGATTAAATTTTATTTGGGTGTTCCTAAAAAAAGAAGAAAGAAAAATGAAGAAGAAAGGGTTTGCCTCCCACCAACCATGGTGAGGGGGAGACCCCCTTGGATAAGGTACGTCCAGCTCCTCGTGCTTCAAAAATGCCTCAGTTGCAAGGAATCTATCTCAGTAACTGATGGACACTCAGTGTGTTTGCTGCCTGGAGCAAAAGCACATTCCACATGCCAACAACCGAAGCCCAGGTCCAGGAAAGACAGAAGGCTGGTTCACACTTACCACGCAATTTGGCAGCAGTCGATGGGAGTTACGCAAACTACACAGAGTAGTTTGCGTAACTCATGTCGATTGCTCTGCTTCCCTTCTGCGCGCTGTTTACATTGCGCTGAGCCGACGGGAACAGAAGAAGCACCGATATTTTGGGGGGGTGTGCACCACCGGATTTCTGGTGCGACAGATCTTTCTGTGTCCAATGCATCAGACTTGCCCTTACTTAGTACTGGAACCATGGTACAGAGCTCACCCAGAGTCTCTGGTTCACTGCTGTCTCCTTGCCACGCACTGCCATTATCATCATCGGAGTCAGAAAGTGAACAGGAGGACATGGGTTCCCACCACTCTTCTCACCTGCCATATTGGGCCCAATTTCACTATGGACATCAGGCGTCTTGTCCACCTGATCCACAACCTCCCTTGCTGGACCAGCCTTGTTACCAACCACTGGGCCCCATAGAACACTGTCACCATCTCATGCTGGAAAACCTCGCCCATCCCTTCGGAGACTGCCTTACCCCATTCCACAGCACCTGGAGACACATAATCTCTGACAAGTGGATGCTGGAGATCATCCAGAATGGATATGCCATCCATTTCTCCTCCCTCTCCCTTCCCAAACACCCTTCCCTGCCCCTCTTTAGGGACCATTCTTATGTGAGTCTACAACACAAAGAGGTAACTCATCTCCTCAGTGTAGAAGCCATAGAACCTGTGCCGTACATCTCAGAGCCAAAGAAAAAGGAGGTTGGAGACCCATAATGGACCTCAAAGCGCTCAACTAATATGTCAAAGTGCATAAATTCAAGATGGTCACCCTATCAGTGATCATTCCAGCAGTAGATAAAGGAGACTGGTTCTTGGCCCTCTGACCTTCATGATGCATATTTCCCCATTTCCATCATCCCAAGTCACAGACATTACCTCAGATTCACGCTGAGCCAGGACCACTACCTCTACAGAGTGCTCCCTTTTGGCCTCTCATCAGCCCCTAGGGTATTCTCCAAGGTCCTCTTGGTAGTGGCAACCCACTTATTCTCTCAAGGCATCATGATTTATCCTTACCTGGACCACTGCCTTCTCAGGGCCATGGTCCTTCACAAGGCCCAATGAGTCACTCAAACCACACTGAACCTGTTTCTGAATCTGGGCCTACAGATCAACAAACAAAAGTTGAACTTAACACTGGTACAGAGGCTAGAATTCATAGGAACCGACCTCAACTCCATTCAGATGAAAGTGCTCCTCCCATATCACAGATTCCACAGTCTCTCCTTGTTGGTAGACAGTACAATCTAATTTTGGCCAGACATTGCCTTCAGCTTCTGGGGCACCTGGCCATGGGCACATCAGTTATTACTTATGCCAGACTATGCATGAGATGCCTCCAAGCATGGTTCAGTTCCATTTACAGGCCAAGCAGAGACAGCATAAGCAAACGTCTACTGAGAAGGAAAGAGGATCTAGATTACAGGCTTTGGCCTTTGTTGTTTGCCAGAGTGTTATCATTTGTTGAGGGGCTGGTTATTATTCTAGGTGGCATCTGATAGCTCTGCTTAGCCTTGTTTGATGAGGCGGGTTGTGAGGAGCAGTTGGGCGACAGATGCTGTCAATGCTGAAGATGTGATGTAGAGTCTCTGAATTCCCTCACCTTTAGTTAAACGCTTATGGCCTCTTCAGCTTGCAGCGGCATCCCTGTGCACTGGAAGGGTCATCTCACTGCCCTGCCTTTATTCCTAGGTGGAGATTCAGACACTGTTGTCCAATTCCTTTGCTGAACATGTCAGGAAGCGCATAGATGACAGAGGTGACCATCCGGCCAGCTTTTACAATCTCTCACAGCCAGGAATCCCAGGCCATGGCACCTCCCATGTCTCCATTCTTGCTGAAGATGGCAGTGCTGTATCTGTCACCAGCACGATCAACCAGCCGTAAGTGACCAGAACCTGATGATTTGGTCATCCAGAGAGAGTGTGACTGGGACTCTGCCAATCAGGTTAAAGGGGCTCCTGGAATGTCCTAGAATGGATATTGCCATGTGGAGGGTGGCTGCTGCCCATCTTGCAACGCTGGGAAAATGGTTTCAGTCTCAGGTCTCACCTGTCTCTCCCCCACCTGAACTCTTTTGCAAGTTGCCATCACGCGCTGGCAGCTGGCACTCATAGGGAAAGTGGGGAGTTGCTGTGCTGTACTCATAGGGAGGGGACCAGATGTCGTGGGTTATACTGAAACTGATGCACAATCCTATTGTCCAGTATAACAAATTGACACAGCCAGTTACCTGGCTTCCAACATGGTTATGAACAATACAACGGCCTGAGTTACATTTTCCCAGAAATAGGCAAGGCAGGGGCAGGGATACAGCTACTCACAGGACAATTTTACTCTGAGCTTCACTTTTTGAACCAGTCATCATTTGATTGTTCCCAGTCGGAGCAGTGAAACTCTCCCCTGCTATCAAGGGGTGTATCTCCAATCCACCTCACTGTCACACCCACTCAGGAGTCAGACAGGACAAACACTTTGCTCAGCAGTTTTTGCTACTGAGCCACTGACTGAGAATGTGGCAGCCAGCAACTTTTTTACAAGCACCCACCTGGACTCCTCTGGCCTGGGAAGTAGACGTGTCTCAGTTACTCCTGAACTTTTGTCACGCATTCAGTGATGTCTCTGGCCCAGCGCAAGGACATATCATTTACACTGATTTCAGAACTTAGCCATTCAAAAGGTAAAACTCTCGTCTCTTCTTACAGCTAGTGGATTCAGCAACCCCCACAGCCTGTGGCCACACAACAGTAAATATAAAGGTAACCCAGCCTTCAGGCATTGGCACTGTGGTAGAATCACCTCCATGCTGAATATGGGCTTAGCGTAGAGTCTTCTGGGATTCCCAATGGGTTCTCTGGTATTCTGTTTGTTGGTAGTCCTGAGCATAACAGGCCCTAACTTCCCCATCTCACGTGTGCTTTCTCTCCACTCAGGTTTGGCTCAATGGTCTATTCTCCAAGCACTGGGATCATTTTAAATAATGAGCTTGCTGACTTCTGCAAGAAGAAGCCAGGAAGCATGATCGCTGGAGGTGAGAGCTGTCGCCCCTTATCTAAACAAAAGGCCAGAGTGTGCCGTGAGCATCCACAAAGCTCTGGATGTGCTCTCAGGTCCCTGAGAAGTGTGCCCTGAGAAATGACATGGCTGATCTCCAGCGAGACATTCCAAGGGTCAGAGGTTACTGACCCTCCCTGATCCCTTCTGTCCAGAACTAGATGTGAGTTTGTCATGAACTAGTGCAGGATAAAATCCCACTGGAGAGTACCTGGGTCTGCAAAACTCTTTCATTCATTTTCTGGCTACGGGATACAAAGCAGATGCAAAATAGTGAGAAGTTGAACTCAGAAAAGTAACAACTATTCATAAATGCTGCAGTCTTTACTGTCAGCTCCCAATGGCTTCACAATTCTCACAGACTACAGGATTTGACTAATTAGAGTGTAACTGTTAAAACCCACTTGTGGGGCAAATAATAATCCCCACAAGACACTTGCATCCACCAAGAATGTAAATAGTTTTATTACAGTGCTAGAGGTGTATTTATAGCCGTACAACCCCATAGGTCTATATCAAGTGTTCAAACCTGGGGCTATTGTTGCATACTTTTCCATGTTGGCAGCTAAGTTTCACCCTGAGGAACTCTTCCAGGGCTCAGCTGTGACAAAGGTTGACAGAACAGTGACTATAGCCCGACTTCCACTATTGGTGTGCCTGTCACTGATGTCTAGTGCCAGCATTTCCCAAAGGAGTTTGAGGCTGCAGCATGCTACGGGAGTAAGCAGAGCTGTGAGAGCATCTTCATAGTTAAAGGCCTCCTCTATTTGCAGCCTGGGCTTTCAAGGAGTTGCCTCAGGCCAAAGGAGATTAAAAAAAAAAAATCCCCAAGACTTGTATTTCTGGAACAACTGACGGCAAGTTGAATTGCTGAGGGGAACGGGCAAGGTTCCGTATGGGACAGGGAGGAGAGAGAGAGTTTCAGTGAACAAAGTGTTTTGTTTTTTTTCCTATGGCCAGATGGGCCAATAACTCATTTTCCATCTTCTCTAGGAGAGAGACCCCCGTCTGCCATGGCGCCTTCCATTCTCATCTCCAAAGATGGTAACTCCATACTGGTAATTGGAGGCGCCGGAGGAGATCTGATTATCAGCGCCACTGCCTTGGTGAGTGACCGCATAGCCCTTATCCCAGGCCTGGGAGGGAGCAACCAAGTTACTGCTCTTCATTTGAATTTCCTCCCACTAAATGCATGAAATATTCATAAATCTACCTGCAGGGCAGCGGGGGCTGCAGCTCCTTTTGCTGGTGCTGTTAATACTATTTGCGGGTGCTGCAGGCCCCACAGGCTGTGTGACTACACTGGGTGCCCATCAACCCAAGTGGGTTTTAATATCACCATGAACATGAGTTTCCTTCACTTCAGGGCAGCTCTGTCATTGCCTCCCAGGGATGGCTTCTGCTTTCTTGCTAAAAACAAGAAATGACATGTCTACTGGAGATCGAGAGAATGAAATGGGAGCCTATTGAAACTGGTATTGCTGGTACCATCTCCCAGACAAGACGGAATGTTCCTGCTATCCTGCACATCTCATGTCCTCTTCCACAAACCTGAGTGCCTATCCTTAAAAAACGCCTCTCCTGAGAGGTTGGGGGGGTGGGGAAAATCACCTCCTCTCCATACAGGTTGGAGCTAAAGTGTCCCCAGTGTGCTTTGAAGCCGGGGGAAAGGATTTCAGAGTCACCCTCTGGCCAACAAAAGAGGCAAATCTCCCCTTCACTGTCTGACCCATCTTCTTTGGATGTTGAGTCACATTCAGTCTTTCCTCCCTCTTTTGCTAGTTTAGGCCTCTCTCTGACAGGATACTGAGGAAGAACCTGAAGGCCAAAAATGTTGACTAAGCCTTGAATGAGAGAAGTTAGGGATGGGCGAGACCAGCCCTGCGTTAGGCCTTCTAGCCCTCTCCTGTCACCTAGGGTACGTTGTTCTAGGGTGTAGTCTGTTTGTAGAGGAGGCTGAAACTCAGCAGGAAAAATGAATCCCTGGCTGCCAGCCACAAAACGACTCACTCCAGACGCTTGTGAAAGCTCTAGGTATTATTCCGAGCAGCTTGGCTGATGTTCAAATAGCAGCACAAAGTGCTGCTGTGGACGAGGCAAGGGAGAATCAAGACAGATTAAAACTCTGTCTCTTTCATTTGGGCCAGCGGGAGCTGTGAGTGGGGGTCCTGAGGTGTGGAGGGAAAACCTGTGTTTGTACCTGTCCCTCCACGTATTTCAAGGGTGGGTATTGGGCTGCTGAAGGAAGCTCTATCTAGCCCTTCGTGGCCCATAGAGCAGCTCTGCTCCCCCTTGTTACAGTGCACAGCACCTTTGTGGCCAGTTGTTTATGTGACACATGGAATAGCAAAAGTATCCACTCTGTTTATAGGTTTATCTTCATGAGGTTGGGATTCTATTCTGGCACTGTGAGTTACAGGGTTTCCTGCAGGAACTAAAATCACTGGAGGGTAATTAATGCAAGTCTGGAAAGGCTAGGTAGGTAGCAAGTAGCAAGGTAGGTAGCAAGTCTGGAAAAGGCTTGCCCTGTGCGGGAAACTGTGTATACTAGTTTGCCCAGGGTCAAGAGGCCTGACAGAGAGCTAAAACTGTCTAAAGTGACCAACCAGACCTGGGGAGAGCAGTCATGCTCACTCGATCCTAGAACTGACATGAGACTGTGACCCAGAGACCAGGCCCTGCAAGAGGACCTGAAGTTCTTAGAAACCTGCCACGGTCTCCACGTGGAGGATGGGTGACACCTGGCAAGGCAGGCATGCGCAGAAGTGATTTAGTTTTCTCAAGATATGGTTTTTTTTTTAATAAGCTTATAGTACTTCGCTTTATGAAAGCTGGGTGGTCACTAGTTAGCCCTGTCATCGCCCCAGAGAGAACCGGCCTGCAAGTACTGAACTGAACTCACACTTGCTGGTGAATTGCAGCCTAAATCCTTGGTTTGAGGAGAGAGAAATGTGGGTTCCTGCCCTCAAAGAGGTGATGGCTAGATACTTCAGCAGTGTGCCCTTAAGGTATCTTCTATATGTGCTTCTGACCATACCATTCATGTTAAATAGGTAATTGTGACAGAGTTACACGCATGTGTGTGTGTGTGTGTGTGTGTAACTACCTTCTTTATCTAGCTCTTGCCATCCTGGAAACCCCTGCCTGTCCTATGCGTGTCACTTGAAATTAGCATTAGCTTCTGCTACCTTTCAGTATGGTAATGAAGGGATCAGAGGTGCAGTTACCTTGGGAACTGTGACAGGGTAATACTGGGAAAGAAGAAATACATCTAGGCCAAATTCTGCTGAAATAACTGGTGTAAATCAGTACTTTCTAGAGTTATTTCAGATTTACACTGCCATACCAACAGGATATATCCCAGTGACTTCAGCGGAGTTGCTCTGGGTTTGCACCAGTGTAAATGAGACAAGAATTTGACCAAGATCCTCACCCTTCACATTCATTAACTGCTGAGTTTGTTCCACTACAGGCAATTATGAACAAACTCTGGTTTGGCTATGACCTGAAGCGGGCCATCAATATGCCAATTCTCCATGCTTCCATGAACAACTCGATCCAGTTCGAGACACACTTTGATGAGGTGAGCAGCTTCAGTTGGCTCTCCCTGCACTTGTTTCTTGACCTTTGGGAAATGTAACTGGCAGGAATAGGAGTGCTGCCTTTTCTGTCACCATCCTGAACGCTAATAGGCATCCCACTTCCAGCTGATGTCACTTTTGTATAAACCCAGTCCTTGGACCAGCTGCACAACATGTGTTTTCATCCTATGGGAGAATAAGCCTGGATGCAACACATGACAGAGGCCCTGGCGATACTTACCTCATTTTTTCTGCCCTTTCCCTTTCAGGCTGTTAAGATGGGACTGCTGAACAGAGGACATCATGAACAGACGACAACCTTCTTCCTGAATGTTGTGCAGGGGATTTCAAAGGAAGGAAGCTGCATCTTTGCTTATTCTGATCAAAGGAAAAAGGGAAAGTCATCTGGGTATTAAGAACAAGTGCTACAGCAACCACTTTATTCCAGCCAAAGAGTCTGAAACACCAGCCATTCTGGAAGCACCACTGCTATCGCCTATACCCGTCAGACTTCTTGAAGCCACCTAGCAGAGAGTGTGGGTGAGACTCATAGTAGCAACTGATCCTCCAGTATACGGCAAGCT
Source organism: Emydura macquarii macquarii (assembly GCF_026122565.2). Lineage (NCBI taxonomy): Eukaryota > Metazoa > Chordata > Testudines > Chelidae > Emydura > Emydura macquarii. Next base: position 966,770 of record NW_027131391.1, read on the forward strand.
GCCTTCAGGCACTAGTCAGCCAGTCGTGGCTAGAATCATACCTCCATTTATTATATCTGCTAGCTGGGCCCAGAGGACAAAGGACAAAGACTTGTGTGATATATAGAAATATATTTTGTGAACAGAACAGCAATTTAGAATATGAATCCAGATATCAGGAATTACCCAAGCAGTAAGAGCTTTGAAAGGGGGACCAGGCCCAATGTCGGTGGGAGCTGCCTTCAGGGATCTTACTGCATCTTCCCCAGAGTCTGAAGATCCTCAGATTGGGATTGGTTTCTTTCTGGCTTTGGTACCTTACACTCAGGCCATTGCGACATGTATGTTGTTAAGATGCTTTCAACATTCATACAACATAGGTAACTATGACAGACTTTTTCTTTGCTCAGGTGTGTTTCAGCACCACCATGTTGCATGGCCACACTACACAGTACAGCTTTGCATGGAACGCCATAATGGAGTGACAAAATTCTTTACCAAGCTCTTGCCACCCTGGGACTTCCTGCCTGCCCCATGGGTGTCACTTGAAATTAGCATTCTCACAAACCTAATCTATGTACCGCAGTGTCTGTTGCGGCACTCAGCTACTACAGGAGTCAGGGCCACTTCCATAGCAGCACCGCAGCTTTCTTAGGTGCTGCCTAAGGGAGTCTTTGCAAATGAGCTGTGTAAAGTGTAACTGTGCATTAGTGTGGATAATGTGAATTCTTTCCTCCTCTAGAAGGAACTGATATAGTTAATCTTCCAGGATTTACACCTTTCCCCTAAGGGTGGGGAGCCCTAAGCCTTCACTAGATTTCCTTGCTCTTCCTTAGCTAGATGTATTCCGTAGTTAAGCAGAATAGAGGCCCTTGGTTGATTTGAAGTGAGGACGCCCAAGCAAAGGAAATAAGTATTTCTTCAAAACTCAAGTGAATGGGTTCTGGGCAGACCCTTTAAAATAAGGATGCAGATAAGCGTAGTATATTCCAGCAGGACCGTCTGCTATGTCATCTTCATCAATACCCATTGAGCTCCTCTTCACGGAACCTCTTACAGCACACACCAAAGCAATTAGACATGATGCAGCCTGTTCTAGAGCAGTATTGGGCATTCTGTGTCCATTTTATGCTTATATCCTCAGGAGAAGTTGTGCCACACAAAAACTAGTTGCCCTTGATTAACCACTGTAAGTGACCTACATTTTCCAGAGAATTTGAGGCAACACGTGTAGGAACATGACAAAAACAGTCACAGTAATACTCCTGGAGCAAGAAAGCAGAGTGGTGCTCTTGGAGTCACAGACGTGAGAGGCCTCAGAGGTTATCTGTGCCTCAAAGTGTGATTGGTCATGCAGTTACATTGGTTATATTTGTACACTGATACTTTTAAAGGGCTTTTTAAAAATAGCCAGAGGGCTCGATATTCAGCATGCCTCAACAATCACTAGTGGTAATGTACATGTACAGGAACCTTTGTTTGAGACTATTATATACGTTGCAAGAGTTACTTGCTCTATAAGACATTTATAATGGTTTTTTTGGGTTTGTTTTTGCACTAAGATAGCCCTATTCTGTTAATCAGTTGCATTCATGTCAGACCTTAGTCTTTTTACTCCAGGCTCATTATCATTATAATCAAACTCATGCTTAATAGTGAGAATGGTTTGCAGAGATATTTTATCTTTTTGTCACAAATGGCTGAGTAGATGCCATTTAAAAAAAACCCCCACAAACTACTCTATCAAAAGAAAAAGGCAGGCATCCAACAATCTGGTTTCAAACCATGAGCCACTATCATGTAAATAAAATGTTTGTTTGCCACCTAGCACCCTACTGACTTGGAGAACCAACGCAGGCTTTTAGCTTCATTTTAATGCTGTTCAAGTGAAACTTGCTAGCGAGAGAGCAAGCTTTTTTCCTTCAGGAATTGTACACAAAGAAACTGTCTTTATTGCATCAACCGTCTGAGAGGCTACAGCTGCATCATACTGTTGCTCATACAGAAATATGGTTGCACTAGGCTCACCACCACAGGAACTTGATGGTCTGTCAGGAAAACAAATTTCTTTGTGTCATTTAGGGCCCAGTTCTAGCAGCCTTACTCACTGACCAGTGCATAAAGCAAATGTTTTCCTGAAGCATGGTTAAAGTACGTTCCTGCACAAGCCGTAAATGTAAGGATGGCAAACTGTCAAAGAATGTTCCTGCTTGGCTAGCGCTCATTTGTCAGTATGCAGAAAGCTAGGGGCCCTGCTTGTTGGAAGGACTCACATACTTGTTACAGGCTGATACTTGCAGGAGCTGAGTTGTTAGCAGTTAAGCTGAACAGAAGTAGCATTACAGCTGTTTCTTTTGGGTGGGTGAATGCTACTTAGCATGCGTGAAAATGAGGTTGAGGTAGGCAGGAGATATTTTTGCTACCATATTACACCTCAAGGCTGATTGCAAGCATCCCTTCGCTCTAGCCCTGAGCCTCTCCAATGATTGTATGCCCAGGGAAGGGGGCAGTTTATTTGTACACTGCCACATTCAATGGACTTTATGTGACACTGTGAGCAGAAGCTATGACTCTATTTTCCCATCAAAGAGTGTTTTACAAAGTTATATTTTTAATAAACTTATTTTACAAATGGCTTGTAGCTGCTGAGAATTTTTAGCTTGCAGACCCTACCGCTTCTACCAAATGAGCAGTTCTTAGAGACTGGAACCAGCAGAATGATTTCCATTTCGTTGCCATTCCAGATCCTGGCACTTCAACACCAAGGAATTCAAGGTGGCTTACGACAGCCACATATACCACTTTAATGGTGTCCTTGCCTGGCACTGTGCTTTCATGGATTGGTCCTGGACCCCTGGTCCCTGCACACTGAATTGTGGAGGTCTGCATATCAATGATTGCAAAATAGCAACAGCTTAACACTTGCTTAGCAGGCTCCTTTAATTGGAGCGATGTGGGAAAACTGGTGTCAGTATAAAGATTTGGCAAAGCTAAAACAATCATTTCAGAATGGCTCCCTGTCTTGGTGTCCACAATAAAAGGAGCCAATTTCTACTTAAGTACTGGTACCTTGAATCAATCATAACAGGTCAGTGCAAGTTTATGGTGTTACTGAAAAAAAAAAGGAGGTGCAGTGCAGTTCAAATGTTTGAAGTCCATACTTTGGCACTTGTTAGTTTCTATCTGACAGAATCATGCTGAGTTTTGTGTAACATCAAAGCAACACATTGACTGCTAAACCTTGAGCTGCTTGGGAAAAGTTTGAGAACCTTTCCCTGTTGCAAAAGAACCTATATAGAATGGGACAGACATAAATTCAACTGACATGTTCATTTAAAAAAAAAAGGAATTTGAAAAAGCAAGTTTTCATCCCCTCATATTTAAGAAATTAAGTTTTGGTAACTAAGATCTGAGCCTTTTCATAAGAGACTTGAGCTTGTTCGTTAGAGGGCTATTTCAGGTTAACATTCATTTTTAATTAAGTCATGTTGGAATCACTAATCGCACCAGCTATTGCAACTGAATAGATTTTTTTTTTTAAATCCTGTGTACACCAGTTATATATTAGTTCTTGGATTTCATCCAATTCAGACAAACACTGGAGAGTAGACAGCAGCTGGTTTGACACTTTTATGAGCAGTTCAGTACCAATCCTATAAGATACCAAGGGCTTCTGAAAGCTAATACTGCCCATTCCTCACTGCCTGTGGATCCTCAGGCCTTATTTATCCACCTTGCATCTCAAAATGTATTGCAAACACACATGCATGAACCCAAGCTCATTGTTATGAAGGTGGTGGATATTCTTATTCCCATTATAAAGATGGCTAAATGTTACAAGCAACTTCAAGTTTAAGGGAGACAGGGTTGGCTGAAACCACAGCTCCACACCCATCCAAAGGCACAACTTCTGCAATAGTCAAGTCTGTGGGATAAGCTGCAGGTAAGAAAGGGGGAAAAAAATCTATACAACTGCATCAAATTTTGATTTTTAAGGATGGGCTCCTGCTTTCCCCAGGCCTTCTGGAAAAATCCTGTTTAGATGCTATACACAATATCCAAGTGATTTAACCAAATCCCTCCATAAGAAATTATGTTTTGTGACTGAGACACTTTCACTGGTGAACAAGAAGCCATGCTGCCCTGGATCTTATCCCATGATTATCAGCTTTAAATGTTTCCTTCCTTTTTCCCCATAGATGCTTGGGACTCTAGGAATTTGCATGCTGTCAGAAGGGATAATAGTGAGAGGCAAATTGGAAATTCATGGGGGAGAGGGGAAGACTAAGGGAGCCTTGTCCCTATTCTCGGGGACCTGAAGGAATTGAAACAAGGTGCCCACTTGCTGTACAGCCTGAGTCACATAGAACCTCCTGCTTTCTCTTGGACACGTCGATTGGTGAAAGCAGGGCTGTTAAATTTATGATGAAAAAGAATTTGAAAGGCCCTTGGAGTTGAGCAAACAGATAGCTTCTTCCCTCCCTTCACAACTTTTGAAGAGATATAAAAAACAAACATAAAAGACATCGTCACCATCATTTCCTGAGCTATCTATTCATCCCTAATGAACTCCTGAGAAGAGAAGCAAGATGATACTCTGTTTTTAAAAACGAAAGAAAAAAATGAGTTTGTGGAGCAGGGTAATCCCAGTTACTATTCAGACTGCTTTCCTGGTACCCCATACAAATTAGTTTACAGTTTAGAATGGCCAGTACTTTACATTCCATTCATACTCCATCATGTGTTTCTTGTGGGAATCCGATCACTGCAGGAGGACAGAGAAGGACAGCCACTGACTGGATAAAGCTGAAAAATAAGTGAACACTTTCTGCAGCTGGAGGGTGGGGGACCTTCCAAGTGCTGTTCACTCAATCCCTGGTCTGTGTGTATAAAGAGGGCAGGAATAGAGACTAGATCCTTTAGGTAGGCGCTGTATATTCTGGCAGATTTCTGCTGTTAGTGCACTGATCTCTTGTAAGGCACTTCTCAGTAATGGCTAAGTTTAGGATTCTGTCACGGGTATTTTTCGTAAAAGTCGGGGACAAGGTGCAGGCAATAAACAAAAATTCACAACCTGTCCCTGACTTTTACGACAAGATATCCTAGCAGGGAGACTAACAGAGCACTGCTACAGGCTGACCTCCAGCCGCTGCTCCTGCAGCAGGGGCTAACCACCACTGCTCCAGCTCCGGGGCTGGCTGCCAGCAGCTGCTATACATCTGCCACTGCTGCTCCAGCCCCAGGGGAGCTGACCCAACCTAGTTTCTGCTCCAGCAGTACCAGGGCTGACAAGCTGCTCTAACCCTGAAGTCACAGAGCTCCTGGAAATTCATGGTGCCTGTGACCTCCATGACAGAATCGTACCCTTAGTAATGGCCCTTGAGAACATCTGTCCAGGATCCATTTGCAGAACTACAGACAAATTCATTCTTTCCTGTGACAGTCCCTGAGCCACAGCACTCAAGTATTCCCTCCCCCCAATTTGGTCACTAGATCTGTGAAGAAGCAGGAGGTCAGAGCAGCCTGAGCCAGTTCAGTAGCCTGCTGGGAAGCCACCTTTCCGGGAATCAGACACAGCAGCCCAGCCATCATCAGTCCGCAGAATGACCTGGACAACGGCCCCATCGTTAGTCCGTTTGGTATCGTGTTTTCTATTCTTTAGTTCCAATTCTATGCCCTGGAACACAGAGAGAAAGGGTGAACAGGAGCGGCACATAAGGATGCACACAGTATATGCTTTGTACCTCACATGCAATGTACAAGTATACTGTGCCACTGAGCTGCCCCCACTGCCAGGTCCCCTCTGCTTCTGGTAGTTCCACAGAAACCTGTTCTACCATCTCCCTCCAGCAAGCTACCTTCGCTCTCAAAGGGTAGGGAAAAAAAATGGTCAGTTTTTTTTTAAATGAGAGGTAAACAATGATGTCCCCTGGGGGCTGTATTGGGACCAGTACTGTTCAAGATAAAGGGGTCGAACAGTGAGGTAACAAAATTTGCAGAGCATACAAAACTACTCAAGCTACTTAAGTCCAAAGCAGACTGTGAAGAGTTGCAAAGGGATCTCACAAAACTGGGTGACTGGACAACAAAATGGCAGCTGAAAGTCAGTGTTGATAAATGCAAGGTAATGCATATTGGAAAACAAAATCCCAACCAAACATTTAAAATGATGGGGTTTACCACTCAAGAACGAGCTCTTGGAGTCATTTATGGATAGTTCTCCGAAAACATCTGCTCAATGTGCAGTGGTAGTCAAAAAAGCTAACAGACCCTTAGGAACTATTAGGAAAGGGCGAGATAAGACAGAAACTAGCATAATTCCTGTATATAAATCCACGGTATATCCACATCTTGAATACTGCATGCCGATCTGGTCACCCCATTTCAGAAAAGGATGTATTGGAACTGGAAAAGGTACAGTGAAGGGCAACAAAAATTACTGGGGTAGGGATCAGCTTCTGTGAGAAGAGATTAAAAAGATTGGGACTTTTCATCTTGGAAAAGAGATGATTAAGGGAGCGCATGATAGAGGTCTATAAAATCTTGACTGGTGTAGCAAAAGCGAAAGAACTACAGGGTTACCCAAGGCAATTAATAGGCAGCAGGTTTAAAACAAATAAAAAGAAGTACTTCTCGCAATGTACAGTCACCCTCTGGAACTGTTTGGCAGGGGATGTTGTGAAGGCCAAAACTATAACAGGGTTCAAAAAAGTTCCTCAAGGATAGATCCATTAATAGTTATTAGCCAGGATGAGCAGGGATAGAACACTATGCTCTGGGTGTCCCTAGCCTGTTTGACAGATCCTGGGAGTGGACAACACGGGATGGATCACTGGATGATTGCCTGTTCTGTTCATCCCCACTGGAGCCCCTGGCATTGGCCACTGTCGGAAGACAGGATACTGGGCTAGATAGACCATTGGTCTGACCCAGTATGGCCTTTCTTATGTAAGTGAGACGTTTTGAACACTGGTCAACACAACAGTTCAGGTGTTCCTCCTCCAAGCCACTTGTAGGAAAACTCTGTCTCACTCCAGCCAACTGACACGTTTTGAGGTTGACCTGGTGATTTTCCAGCTTTTAGAGGCCAGGGACCTGTCCCAAAGTTGATAATGGCTATTTCAGTTGCTGCTGTAATTACAGAGGCAGCCCCTTTAGCCCTCCACAGAGAGAAAAGAGGTTTCTGGGCACAGTGTTTCTAGTTTGATGGACAAAGCAAGTTTCTCCTGGGAAAAGCACATATGTTTTTAAACACACAAGACCTAGACTGTCTGCTAGAGTTGTTGAGGAGCTTTGCAGAGACAGTGCTGAGCCAGGGCTGACCGCAGGACATCTGGGAGGTTACTGTGTCAGAGAAGTGAACTAGAGAAGCAGGTCTGCCAGCTTGAGTTAAGTGGCATCTGTCATTCTGAATCCAGACTAATGCATGTTTTGCCCCAGTTTGACAGGACAGCAAAGGTCACCTGTATAGTCCTTTGGTGGAAGCGATCTACAGATTTCCAAGGGTGGTCTCAGCTCTGAAAGGGTATCTCCTGAGGAGCCATAGAACTACTCTGCCTCATACTCAACTCTACTGTATCATGAAGAGATACATTAAGATACAACGCCTATTGAAATTCACCCAAATTCAAATGCCTAGGCTCGGCTGAATGTTCTGAAAAGCTTTTGAGCTGCCCAGGGCCAAGGGCCAGCTTTGCATTACTTGCAGGAAAATCCAAAGGTAGCTCTGTAGCATCGGCATTTCAGGCTCTGTTTGCAGCCAGAATTCTGAGTGCAAACCCTGCAGATTGGGCTTGATGGAAAGCGGCCCTTGAACTCCTTGTTGTGGACTAAAGCCAGAGTTTTGCTCAGCTTTAATTCTTAGGGCCATAAACATTCAGACAAACACCACGCAATGGAACATAGTGAAAATATTCCCACTGTGCCTGCTGAGAGCAGGATCAGATCAGACATCATGCCACCCTAGCCCAATACCTCCCAGAGAAGACAGACAGACCTCCTCTACGCTCAGCTCCAGCTCAGTGACATTGGGAAATAGTTGATCATGAACTCGAGGTTCTTCCACAGCCTTCGTTACATTGTACCCGAACCAGAGGGAATTGATGATCGTCTGGATGAAGCAGAAAGCCGCAGCATTAGTACGTTACCTGCCCCCAGGAAAATCTATCATTGGTGTCTAAAAATACTGCAGTGAAAGAGAACCGGATTCCTCAGCATGTGAGGCTAACTTTGCGCTGCTTTGCCCATACAATACTGCCTCTAAAGCTGATTGAACTGGACACAGGAGATCATCCCAATGTACAGAGATCCTCAGGTGATTCAGAGTCACTGTAAAATCATCTCCCCAACCCTCTGCCTTGAAGCCAGACTGGACAAAGCTCCCTTCTGCCTGGTTCATCCCTGGCTTTTCTAACTGCCACTTAGGGCTACAGGCAGATGGTGCAAATTAGAAGAGCCCTAGAGTCAAAGGACCTCAAAAACTGGCTTAAAGCAACTATTGTACAGCCTCCTTTGCCTCTCCTCCAGATACCGGGGCTAGGCCCAGGTACAGAGCTGCTGTGTGCATTGTATGAGCTTGGGAAAACCATGCGTGCAATTCAGTTGTGTGCTTTGTACTCAAAGGAAGCCGATAAACAAGAAGTGATATGGACCACAAATTCCCAAAAGCAGAACTGCAGTGGGTTAGATGGTCTTTACAGGTCCTGCCCAAATACAGCTGAGCTTTAGAGGTGGAGTTCAGAATCTAAATCCAGATCCCGATTGCTAAGCAGATCTCTTCTGTCTCTAAATAAAAATAGCTAAAACTTAGGGCATTCAACGTCAGTGCCTGAATTTTGCAGGCTAGATATAACCACACATCACCCCACCACTCTGCAGTGCCCAAAGGGGGACAGCAGCCTTTGTCAGAGGAAGCTGAGCACAAAGACAATAGCTTCCTCCAGCGAGACTAATGCTTTGTAAGGCTGCTTCCGTAAGAAGTTTATACAGTGAATCATGAGGATCCACATTTCTAAATTGGGCTGCAATGAAGCCAGAGTTCCAGTAAATGTGAGCTGTAGCTGTATGTGCTGCAGCCATTTGAGAGTCCTGCATTCGTATGTTCACATGGAAAAATGCATGAAGGGGCAGTTCCTATGCAGACCACGTAGCTCTCAGAAACAGAAGTATTTGAGAAGATAGGAACTTTGCATGCCTGTGATGCAAGGGACTTAGATCAGTGGTTCTCAACCCGGGATATATGTAGCCCTGAGGGTACGCAGAGATTTTCCATGGGGTATAGCAACACATCTAGATATTTGCCTAGCCTTACAACAGACTACATAAAAAGCACTAAGTTCATACAAATTAAAATTTCATACAGACAAAATAAGAAAGTAAGCAATTGTTCAGTAACCGTGTGCTGTGACACTTTTGTATCTTTGTCCGATTTTGTAAGCAAGTAGTTTTTAGGTGAGGTGAAACTTGGGGTATGCAAGATAAATCAAATTCCTGAAAGGAGTGTAGGAGTTTGGGAAGGTTGAGTTCCACTGACCTACATTGTCCCATGAATTCTACATAAATTATATTGAATGAGGCTCAACAGCAGCCTCTGCTGGTCTTCTGTTGGACCAATATCACCCCAACAGGCACATCATGAAAACTACCACAGAAGCTTGCAGCATTGTCCCAAAGTGACTTGGATTCCTTACCTCCAAAGAATAGTAGACTATGGTATTTGCTAACAAAATGTTACTGACACACTAACTCTTTCAGCAAGTCTAAAAAAAATCCACCCTTTTGCATACAGGAAGTCTCATGCAAAGAAGCAAATACAAATTTTCATGTGCTCACGAATGTTCACGAGTATAGGGATTTGTGTAAACAACAGTGGGTTTGTACATACAAACAGGTGCTTTTTAAAGTAGCATTTTTAAATACCCCTGAATGCAGGAGGCATTATGTGGACACTCAGCAACCTATTTGTATTTTATGAGATTACTCTGCATGAGTTATATTACAATAAAGTGTATTGCAGAAAAGAGTTACTTCTGCATACAGCAGAGTGGTACATCTTGCACGGCTAAAATGAAGGTTTTCTATTGCAGATACTGTTACAAGGGAAAATCGTGTTGTGATGGTTAGGACAGGAGTCTTAATTGTGCACTTTTACATTTGTTAGGGTTATAACCGAACAATTAACTACAGGGTTATAAACTAACTATAAACTAACATTTTGTATTGATTGGATTATACATATTTGCCAGAGCAGTGTCCTGCTCTGTTGGTCAATTGTATTGTTTAAGTTCTATGTAAACATAAAACACGCAGCTAGAATAATGGTGAAGTCAAAGGAATGTGGCATGCCCTAGTCTCCAGAGCAGGGTGGAAAGATTCAGTTGGAACACACGCTTCTGCTCAGGATAGCTGCAGCTAACCCTAGTAGAGCTCATACTCTGGTTTTCATTAAATAGTACTTAGCTCCTGTGCAGTCCTTTCACCCACAGACCCAAAGCTCTTCACAAAGATGGACAGCATCATCATCCCCATTTTATAGATGGGGAAATTGAGTCATGGGCAATGGCAGAGCTGGGGATAGAACCTAGATCTCCCAACTCCATCCCAGTTGTGACGTGATATGAGGGCTGTCTTCTTGTGCAACACCTTCACTATGATGTTCTCCACAGAAACAAAGCTTGTAAGATCACACAAGATGGGACACAGTATCCTGGAATTTAGCAACCCTGAAAAGGACATAGCTACCTATGACCCCTATGTGAAAATGAGCTCTCAGTACGATGCTGTAACTAAGAGGGTGATCACATCCTTGCAATATAAGCAAGAGGCTATCAAATAGGTTTAGGGAGACCGTATTATTTCTGTATACCCCATTAGTGAGACCATTATTAGAACAGGGTCTGGTTCTGGTGTCCACACTTCAAAAAGGGTTCAGGAAAAGAGTTACAAAGAATATTTGAGGTCTGGAAACCTTTCGTCATAGATTGAGCATCTTAAATCACTTTATTGAGTTTAATCCAAGAGGTGACTTGATCATGGTCTATTACCATCTACATGGGAAAGAGATTTGTCAGTAAATGGCTTTTTAATCTAGCAGAAAAAGGCATAATGAGGTCCTATGGTTGGAAACAAACTAGACACATTCAGACTAGAATTAAGGTGCAGATTTTTAACAGTGAAGGCAATTAACCACTGGAGGAACTTACATAGGGATGCTGTAGAGTCTCCATTACTTGCAGTCTTTCAATCAAGACTGGAAGTCTCGAAACATATGCTGCAGTTCAAACGGAAGTTATGGGCTTGATGCAGAAATTACTAGGTGAGGTTCTGTGTTCTGCAGGGGATCAGACTAGATCATCACCATGTTTCCTTTACCCTTAAAACCTGTGAATCTCAAGGCAATATCGTGAGAGCCTTCCCAGTGAGCAGCAGGACAGAATGTCCAGTTTGGATAAACAGTGATTATCTTGGACTGGGACCTTGCTCCTTGTTTTATAACTCAGCCTCCTTCCCAACCTTGTCTGGCCTCTCTCCTACCCGTCTCCTCATCCATCCCACACAGTGACACATACCAGTGCTGTTGCTGTGGTTATTTTCGTTCCTCCAGAAGCACCAACCACCATCTTGATCTTATTTGTTTTATCCACCAGGATCGATGGACACATGGAGGACAGGGGCCGTTTACCTGTAAAAAGTTAACTTGTGCTTAATTACGTACTCAGCATCTCGGCCTGCACCACTTTTGTCTGCTTCAGCTAGAAATACAGAACGCTGCTGCTGCTGCTGCAGATCTGCTGATTCAGTGCACGCGTGTCTGTCTTCAGCTGGGCCTGGGGATTCTGTCATCTCCTGAACCCCTCCTGTTGACTTTGTTGAGGGGGTGGGACTGATCTCACCCCAGACATATGGGTACGCCTCAGTGTGCCAGCTGTGTGCACACATACACTGAAGGGCAGGCTTCAGCTTCACAACTGAGCCCTGAGTAATGGGCCCTTTCTGGTCATGTTCCCCTCTCGGTGAGAACCTCTGTAGCTTTAAATCTGATTGGGGACGCTCTCTTGCATTAAGCCATGGTTCTTCCCCTGGCCCCCATCTCATCTTCATTGCCCCATAACCCGCCCTTCTCATTGGCAAAAGGCAGCTTTTACATAAAGGGGTGTATCTCTCCAAATCCATTTCACCTGTAAAGAGAGGGAAACAAGGGAAGCAAAGGGAAGAGAGCTGGCTTTAAAGGCTAGCAAAATATAGTGCATTTATTCAGAGCTGTATTCCAAAGCTATGCCGGGGAGGGGGAGCATAAACACAGATACAAATGCATGTAAATATTTATGCAAATTAATTGCAGCCCTGGGATTTTCTGGAATGCTAAAAGGTTGCGCACCATTCCCATGGCCTCCCACAGCCACTCTTACTTGCCTCCCTGATCAACGATTTCCAAAGCTCTCTTGCAGTCGTAGAGCATTTCACTTGGAGTGATTTTTGAGCTCACCTTTGTGAGGGCTTCAGGCAGCTGCGGACAAGCAAGTCCCAGGTGTTTTCTTTGAAACGACAAATGCTTGTATTCCTCGCAGTCAGCCCATGCAGACAGATCACAGTAAGGAAGAGTGCTCTGTAGTTAATGTGATTTGACCAGTGATGTAATATCCAGAACTTAGTTGTTTCCCATGTTACAGGGACTTCGGAGACCACAGAGCTGAGTCTCACTGCAGAGTCAGTGAGAGGGGATGATGCTCTCTAGCTGGCAGGCAACATCACATTCATATGCAAAAGGCAGTCATAAGACTGGCTAAGGAAAGGGAATTAAGCGCTACCTGGTTCGATGAAGTTTGCAGTAGAGGGAGGGACCCCAAAGCCATTGACAATGTCAGGTGAACTGAAGTCATCCATCTCATCATTAAACAGGATTCCACTCACCATGGAGCGAACTTCTGAGCCAAAGCTAAATAGAATGAGCAGGAGGGAAGGCATGTCAAATCCAGACTGTAGGACAAGTATCAGGTAAATTGTAAATTACATAAAACTACTGCATCGCAGAGTGAGACCACAGCATCCTGAAAGGACCAGGCCTGCATTGAGGTGCTCCTAGCAGACTAACAGATAGGCCTGAACCAACTCCTGGCTCTGACTTAGGGAAACCTATTGTCCACTGCCTTTCACCTTATGTAGTGTATTGCTGTGCTTTTTGAACCTTGACTATCGTTTTATTGTTTTGTGCTTAAACATTTGCTAATAAAACGTTTTAATCTTCACTGTACAGAAGGAGACACTAAGTGGGAAACTCTGTTTACAGCCACTTTGCATGTGCAACTACACAAGGTCTGAGGGCAGCAGAGAATCAGGACCCAGCTTTCCCTTACAAGGAAACCAAACCTGCCAAACCAAACCTGCAAAAACCCAAACTTGTCTAAATATGGAGGTTGAAATCTGGAGCCAAACCACCCTAGGGACAGAGGTGCTCCAGACCCATCTCTACCAGACGAGAGGCAGTATTTTACCAAAACTCCACGGCCGTGTCATGTATTTTGTTTATATTTTCCCATCATTGATTAAATCGCTCAGTAACTGGATAAACTGGAATCACCTTTATAACCCACTAGTGTGTCACACCCAATTCATTCAGTGTACCACAGCACTTGTCACTTTGCATTTTTACAGGTTGGATTTTGACCTCACCAGATGAATTCACATTCAGGGGAGGAAAGTCTGTGCTGGGTGCAGTCTGGTAATTAAAGATAAAGCCTCTGTTTACTAGAGAGCTATCTTAATAGACAGTGACAGTGCAATACCCAGTGTGCTGATAATGGGTTGAACGGCTGCAGTAACTAGACTTTCTTGTTATGACTTCCCAAGACAGAAGGAGAGAAAGAAATAAGGAAATGTTCATTGAAAAGAGGTGCTTGTGTGCAGTAGGGGATTCCCTGATGTTAAAGCAGGGTCGGAAAGTCATTGCAAAATTAAACGAAGGTGGGCTTGAACCCAGCATAATGGGTGCCCCGAGTCATATTTTGTGTGCCCTACTCAAGTGCGTGGGAGTCAGCATTAAGGGCCTGACCTGTAAAGTTCCCTCAGTTCCCATGGATTTCAATGGCTGTTGAGGGTGCTCAGCCCCTGGCAGGACTAGACCAGAGAAGAACACAGAATCTAGAAGTCCAGTCCCAGTCCTACCAGTACAGTGGCATCTGTATGACTCCATGCTCCAGTAAGAGGAGAGTAGTCCCACAGAGACCTAGTAAAGGGAGTTCCAGTCAGCAATTCCTCTACCAACAACTAACCCACTATGGAGATACCAGTCCATTGATGTTTATACCAACCACAGAACCACTATGAAGACGGCAGAGCCCTACATGGAAGTAACGTCTGAACTCATACTATTGGTTGATGGTGCTGGTGGCGGACACAGCACTGCCATCATCAGCCACAACGGAGAGATGGGATGTACCGGCATTATCTGGAGAGTAGTACTCTGGCTCATAGTAGTCGACTGCATGGCTTGTGTTGTCAGTGATTTTTCCCCGTAGACTATCTGCAAAGAACTCAGAGGTCATGTTGCTGATCACCTGTTAGGAGAGAGAAATTCAGCTCAATGCTACCAGTAAATTTCAATTAAAGATGCAATTCTAGATAGCTGGAACCAATGTGAAATGGTCACATCAGACCTTGAAAACCAGGGGAATCCAGCAAGGAAGCCACTGGCTTTCCATTGCCTGAAATCCTTTGTTCCTTACAGAAAAAGCTGGACCCATGCTGTAAGGCCAGCATTTCAAGTGTTCATAAAGAGAACACTCTACACACCGACACTAATGTCCCTGAGGCCTGTCCCCTGTGAGGCAGGCAGATGAGTGGGGTTAGCCTTATTTCACAGTTGGTTATTGTTTGTACAGCGCTTTGAACAGCTAACATGCTACAAAAGTGCAAAATATTATCTGGGTTTTTTTTTTCTCCCCCCCATATTTTTTGTAAATTCTACTGGCAAACTAATGACTGCACGCCACCCGCAAACACCATGGGAAATTCCTTTTTGTATCCCTGGCAGGTTACCCATGGTTCAGTGGTAACATGTGGCTTTACATTTGGATTCAGATCTGCGTTTCATCAATTTGCTGATGGCAAACAGAATTCTGAAGTGGCCTTGGCAATCTGTGGGGTCCCCTGTCAGCGGTTGTAAGCCAGTCCACTCCGCTTTGATGCTGCTTTGGACAAGCAGAGAGATCTTGCTTTTAGACCAGGGAACAGTGTCTTCTCTGCTATTTACCTCAGTAATGTTGACAAATCCTGGGTCTCCCAGTAAAGTCCTCTTGGCATACGCGAAGCGGAAGGCTTCCACAATGCGGTGGTAAGTCAGACCCTTTTTCTCCAGGGTCTTGATGCTGTCACTGGAGAAATTAAATCCTGGCAATAGTAAACAGCACATTGTGAGCACATCTGAAAGCACATGGCCAGTGGGTGGCAAACAGGAACTAACACTGAAAGGTGACTAACTTGAAATCTAATCGTTTCAAGAAAAGAGACTCAGAGGCAGGTTCTGCGCCAGTCTCTGAGCCCCAACAGGATCTGACAGTCACATTTATTTTTTTCCTTCTCTGGTATTGCTCCGCAAAAGGCCCACTTGGGAAAAACCAGGCAACTGACAATCCAGAGCGCTGTGTACACCGAGAGGAGGATACGTCCTCTAGTCTCTGTTAGAGTGACCTTCGGTGTTACTTGCAAGAACGGCAGGTAAGCAAGTTTCAAGAAGAGGTGTCACTTATAAGTTGGTGTCCATTTAATTCCCACACATGCAGGTACCAGAGGACACCCTTCAGGAGAATCCTTTTCATTCTCACACCCGTTCTTTCATATGCTCAGGTCATATCCCTACATTTATAGAACTGGAGGGCTGATTCCGAGATGTATGATGTGTCCTGCTAACAGCCTGCTGCTGTTTACCAACCCGGATCACTGTGGCAGAGCCAGTCAACTGAACAACAACTGTCTCTGGAAATCTCCAGGCTGCTATTGCCTGTAACTGTGTCGCTCGCTGATGCTTGCTCTTACCTTTCAGTATGTTGAGGATGAGTGCTAGCACCGGGCCACTCAAGGGGGCACTGGGTGTGTACATGGTGAACTCCCCAATCGTGATGTTTAAAGGGTTTTCACTCAGGATTGGACTATAGTCTCTTAGGTCCTCCATTGAAATGATGCCCCCTAGAACAGAGAGAAAAGCCATATGTGGCTCTGGGTTTACATGATCTCCAATAGGAGGAAGAACCTATACTGCCCCTCCCCATTCTTGCGGTGACTGCCAGTGATGGGAATGCAGTGGACTCACCATTATTGCAATCGGTGCAGTGAGAGTCCACAGATGAACCGAGGTAAGGAGAGCAGAGCAAGGGGTGGTGTGACTGGAGATGTGTTTAGCTCTTTCTGACTTGGGGCCAGATCCTCAGCTGGCAAAAATCTGCATCACCCTTTGGTGAAGTTGGACTGACTTAGACCAGCCAGAGTCCTGGTCATTTGCTTCTCTCACTGTGGGAGCAGCGTGAGCCAAGGAATCCTTGTGTTTTACAACAAGGAAGAATGCTGGTGGTGGAGGCAGTTGCTTTGTGCTCCCACCCTCACTCCCAAGTGCAGGGGTTGGAGGTGCTGTCTGTTTCCAGCCTCATTGGAAAGGAAGTGAGGCACGGTTTTCAGAGTGTGGTGAAGGAAAGTGGAGGTTAACACTGTGTGAATGGGGATTATCTTTCTCTACCCTCCCTGCTTCTGGGGGATTGCATCCACAGCGTATTACATCTTAAGAAAAATACGGTGAAGACGGAAAGATCTCCTGAGAGGGGCAATGAAGATGGTTAGATTTAGCACAGGAAGGGTAAGACAGAAGACATTGGTGGCTTCTATTATACAGACATTGTCAAAACCAAGCCATCCTTTTTACCCCTTCTGTGCCTCAATTTCCCCATCTGTACCATGGGGATAACAACACTGATCTCCTTTTTAAAGTGCTTTGAGATCTGATGAGGAGCGCTACTATAAGCTGGGGATCAATATCCCATAATACAAGAACAGGGGGGCACTCAGTGATGTAAAGAATCAGAGCATTTAAAACTAGTTGAAGGAATGACTTAAAAAACAAAACCAGCAAATAGTCAGCTAGAGGAATTGACTACTTCAGGAGGACAAGCACAATAGGTGGATCCCTACCTTTCTGTGAATTCTGAAGCTATGTACCATGTACTAACTAAGCCTGTGCTTCTGTCACCATCTAGTGGCCTACAGAGGGTAAGAGATCCACTCCCACAGACAGAACAAATTAAGTTCACATGGCATGGGCCTCTGTTTTTAGGTATAAACTGTCATCAGAGGTTGGATCTTAGACTAGACAGCAGACCCCTGATCTGCTATGGCAAGATCAGCAACAAAAGCAACAAATGTTTGGACCAGAGATTTCACTTAAAGGTTATTTATTGAATGCGGAGGGTGGGGAAAGAGCCTACACTTTTTAACTGCTCCCCCAAGATTAAATGTAATCTGGCACAAAAAACTCTCTCAATAAAATTGTTTCTCTCCATTAAGGCACTAAATCATTGCATAGATCACCCCCTTTGGGTAACTGCGCTGCCACTACTGATTTATAACCAATGACTCAACTTCAGCCAACTGCTTATGGGTTTCACTTTCTTTGGCCATAAGAAGTTTTACTAGATCAGAGACTTGATACCACAGCGAAGATTTTCAGCCCTGGAAGTTGAGCTTCCTCAGCTCTTCTTGATGGGTAAGTGTGAGGTGTCTGGTTTTATATTTAAAAAAAAGATACTCAAGCCCCTGGTTTCTCACCTGCATCCCTGATGTCTTTGACAATTTGCTGTGCCAGGCTCCCTGTGTAAAAGGCATCTGCTCCCTCATTGGCTAAAGTCTCATAGGTGTTTGCTAATTTGGGCATCTTGATGATATCCCCCTCGTGTAGGATCTTTCCTTCTCTGCAGAACACTTCACTGGAAAGGAAAGGAAAAGAGAGAGTGAGAGAATCAGCTCTGACATTGAGCTTCAGCATAGATATCTTTGGCTTTGAATTGCACAGTGTATTTTGGCTAACAGCTTCCAAGAGAAAACCAGGACTGCTGAGTTAGAAGACATGCTATTCATGTGGTCCCCCCGACACAAGTACTAAGATATTAATGCCATGCATGCTCCCTGAACAACATACAAAAGGAACTCCTGCCTCAGAATTAAACAAAAGAATCACTCTGCACTTACTTAGTTTAGCCTACTCTAGCAGAGAGTGGCTCTTCCTTTTTTGTCCAACAGACTAATAGCTGCTTCACATAAGAGATCAAAACTACTACAGCAGCAAGCAATGGGGCTTGTCCATGAGCTCAAATGGCAGAGGCTCATGCTGCTGGTTCTGAAGTTCCTGAGTTCAAAGCTTGCTGCTAGCCCAAGCAGGGGCAGATAGAATAGCACAGCTGCAGGACCCAAAGTGCTACGTACCACAGCGAGGGGTTGCTTTCAATCGCCTTCTCTTTTGACTTGATGGCTGCTGCCAGGGCTTTCCCAATTGGGAACCCCTCTCTCGCCAGCTTGATGTTGGGCAGAAACAGGCTATTCCATGCCAACTTGCCATGCCGTTTATGAGCCATTTCATAGCCACGAATTTCTCCTGGAACTGCAATGGACAGGCCCCCTGGAGCAGACAGGGAATACATTAAGCCATTGGGTAGCAAACGCTAAGCAAAAGCAGGGTATATAGCAGGTGTACAGTGGGGATTCTGAGAGCCACTGAACCAAACTGTAAACCCTGTATATGATGGAAACCACTTTAAGTCAGGGGTATGGGACCTTAGTTCCAGCACCTATGAGTAAGAGCAAAGACAGAGTTGTCTTTAAGTATACCCGTTTCCTGAACAAGAAAATAAGGTTACTTACCAGTGACTGATGCTCTTCGAGATGTGCTGCTCACGTCCATTGCATTATAGGTGAGTGCACGCCACTATGCACGGTTCCGGAACTTTTTCCCCTTAGCAGATCCTGTAGGACCGGCTCTGGGGTCCCATGGAGTCCCGCGCACATGCCGCGGTATACGAGGCACTGCCAGCCCTACGCCCCCTCAGTCCCTTCTTTCTGCCAACTCCGGCAGCAGGGACAGGGGGCTGGGTTGTGGAACGGACATGAGCAACACATCTCGAAGAACGTCAGTTACTGGTAAGTAACCTTGTTTTCTTCTTTGAGTGATTGCTTATGTTCATTCCACCATAGGTGACTAACAAGCCATACCTTGGAGATGGGTAGGAGTTACTGGTGAGCTGCCCTCAGCATGGCTCTGCCGAATCCCACGTCCTCTCTCGCCTGCTGGACGATGGCATAGTGGGATGTGAAGGTATGCACCGACGACCAGGTAGCAGCTTTGCAGATGTCCTGCAGGGGCACTCCCTCCGGGAAGGCTGTAGGCAAGGCTTGAGTGCTGGTTGAGTGTGCTGTGATGGTTCCCAGAAGCGGCACCTTCGCCTGCTCGTAGCAGAACTTGATGCATGATGTAATCCACGAGGAGATGCGCTGGGTGGAGACACGTGAGCCTTTCATCCAGTCTGCCACTGCAACAAAGAGCTGTGTTGATTTCCGGATCGGCTTTGTACGCTCGATGTAGAAGGCCAAGGCTTATCTCACTTCCAGCCAATGCCATCTCCCCTTCTCCTCCAAACTGTGCGGTTTGGGAAAAACACGGGGAGAAAAATATCTTGGTTACAATGAAATTGGGAAACCACCTTGGGCAGGAAGGCTGGGTGTGGCCTCAACTGCACCTTATCATTAAAGAACACTGTATAATGGGGTTCCAAGGTCAAGGCCCTAATTTCGGAGAACCTCCTAGCTGAGGTAATGGCCACCAGGAAGGCTACCTTCCATGAAAGCATGAACAGAGGACATGAAGCCATGGGTTCAAAGGGGGGCCCTGTGAGTCTCAAGAGGACTAGCTTGAGATCCCAGGGAGGCACCAGATCACGGACCTGCGGATATAGCCTCTCCACCTCCTTGAGGAACCTGTCATGGGATGGGAGAACAGGGATCTCCCCTCTAGCAGCTGATGGAAGGCCAAAATGGCAGCCAAGTTCAACGAGGCCAGTGCCAGACCCTGGAGCTTTAGCTGGAGCAGGTAACTCCAGGATCACCTGCAGAGGCGAGAGGCTGATCGGAGCAGAGGGCCGACCCATTGAAGGGGAAGTCCTGGATTGATTGCTGCACCTCCTAGGACAGGCCTGAGGATTGCAGCCACGAGCACCTCCTCATGGAGATGGCGGAGGTTATGGCCCTACCTGCCGAGTCAGCAGCATCACTGGATGTTTGGAGCGCTGCCCTAGCCACCGTGATTCCTTCCTCCAAGATGGTGGTGAAGTCTGCGGCCTAGTCCTGGGGCAAGGCCTCAGCAAACCACCTGAGGGAGTCCCACAAATTAAAATTATATCTCCCCAGGAGGGCTTGATGGTTGGCAGTCCTGAACTGCAGGGCTGCCATGGAATACATTTTTCTCCCAAACAAATCCAACTTTTTGTTGTCTTTGCTCTTGGGAGTGGAACCAGGCTGACCTTGCCTATCCCGCTGGTTGGCTGCATCTACCACCAGGGTTCCCAGAGCTGGGTGAGTGAACAGATATTCGAACCCTTCGGCTGGGACATAATACTTCTTCTCAGCCACCTTCGACATAGGGACAACCGAGGAAGGGCTTTGCCACAGGGCCTTAACAATTTTGAGGACCCTATCAAGGACTGGTAGGATCACCCTCGCTGGGGCAGCCACCGCCAGCACATTGAAGAGGGTATCATCGGCCTCCACTAACTCCTTGACCTCCATCCCCAAGTTAGAGGCCACCCTCTTGAGCACCTCCTGGTGTGCCCTGAAATCCTCCAGTGGCGCCATGTAGTCCTAGGAGACTGCCTCGTCCAGGGAGGAGGAAGAGGACTGCCGAGGCACGTCCTGCGGGTGTTCCCCTGCCTGCCGAAGAGATGCACCCGGAGAGGGGCCCTCCATGGGGTCCAAATCCTCATCCGAGAGCGGTGTCTATTGGCCCGAACTGCACCCCCGCTGACAGGATGGATTGGGGCCCCAATCCCATCTGGATGTCCCATAGGGCCTAATAAGGCCATTGTTGCAGCCATTGTCCCTGGGGCCAAACCAGGGCTGACTGTGCCACCTGCTCTGATGCCTTGTGGGGGCGCAGGCTGTCCCAACGACTGTCGCCCCTATGGGACCCCGAGCCACTAGACAGGCGGTGCTGTGCCTGTCCTTGGTCCCGGGTGCCATGCTGTGCTGGGGACCGTCCTCTCGACACCTCCGACGTGGAGGACAACGGGGACCGCCTCCATCGCTGCAAGCGGTGCCGACAGACAGAGGCACGCTCCGAAGAGCTCTCAGAACCGGAGCGCTGTCTTGGTACCAAGGACTTGCAGTGCCACTTGCCCCTTGGTGATAGAGACTGGCGCCACTCCAAACTCTGCAGCGCCGAGCCTGACTCCGGCAACTGGGTTCCGCCTCTGGGACTGTGCAGTGCAGGGTCTTCGTATGGCGACCAGGTTCCATGCCGCCTCAGTGCAGGCGAACCCATCGGAGCTGAGCCCTCTGATGGTGACTGGGTTCTGTGCCGCCTCGGTGCAGGCGAACTCCTCAGTGCCGGGGATCTGGAGCAGGAGGTGTCTGAACGCCGCCTGGCAGACCTCGACCGGTGCCGCCTCTTGCTCTGCGCTGCCTCCGGTGCTGGGGACCCACGTTGGCGCCAAGAGGGAGACTCCGCATCCTGAGTCGAAGCAGGCCGGCTCGATGACGCCAACCTGGAGCGACTGCTAGGGGAGCGTCCTCGCTCTACCCCTGGTGGCCGTCTGGCGGGAGATCTTCCTCCCCCTACCAGGGATCTCCACTGCCCTCAATGGAGGGGGGAGGCGGAAGTGGCGTAGGCAAGGCCAACAAGGCTCTTGCTGCCTGAAAAGCCTCCAGTGTCGACGGCGTCGGCAGCGGCACTCTCCCACTCCCAGGAGTCCGGGGAGGCTCCCTGCTCAGAGATGAAGGCACCGGAGAAGACTCAACGGGCCGTGGCCGGTGCATCTCCGCACTCGACCCTGCCTGTACCAACGGTGCAGGGGAGTGTCCGTGCTCCGCGCGCTGTCTCTTCTTCGTCAGCACCGGGGATGTTGCTCAGTGCTGAGTCGAGCCCGGTGCTGGCAGTGTGCTCTGCGCCGAGGTCATGCTCGGTGCCAAGGTGGAGTGGGACGGCTCCGACGCCAGGCAGAGCGCTGCCTCCATAAGCAGGGCTTTTAACCGGATCTCTCGATCCTTCAGAGTCCGCGGTTTAAAAGCCCTGCAGATCTTACATTTATCTTTCCTGTGCTCTTCCTCCTGGCACTTAAGGCACCAATCATGGGTCGCTGAGCAGGAAAGCCTTTCCGCAAGAGGCACACAGCTTAAATCCAGGCGACCGGGGCATGGCCCGGCCGCTCTAAGTCCCTCAGGGACTTTTTAATCTAACTACACTTAACACTACTTAACAACTACTTAAAACTAACTAAAGTACTTCGAATAACAAAGAGTTCAAACAAGGGGAATAGTACTTGCAGAAAGCAAGGCTAGTTCCAGCAACCATCACAGGCGGAAAGAAGGGACTGAGGAGACATAGGGCCGGCAGTGCCTCATATACCACGGCATGCACATGGGACTCCAGAGGGCACCAGAACCGGCCCTACGGGGTCTGCTAAGGGGAAAAAAGTTCCGGGAACTGTGCACTGTGGCGTGCGCTCACTTATAGTGGAAGGGACGTAAGCAATCACTCGAAGAAGTGAAGGAGACCCCTCCATGGCCATGTCTTCACTAGAGCTGAGCAAATAATGGGGGGGGGGGGGGGGGGGGGGAATTGTTTTCTTCCAAACTGGAAGTTTAATTTTTCACCAAAATGATAAAACAAGACAAAATAAAGTTTTGTTTTTGAAGAAAACATTTCATTCAATCCAAAACATTTGTTTTTTTTCCCCCCATTTTGTTTGTGTGTTTACTTTAGTGTAGCTGGATTAACTTTAGTATTAAGTCAAAATATTTCATTTCAGAAGTGTGAAATTGAAGCATTTAGATTTCTTTTAAAGCTGAAACTACTTGTTAATTCAGCCTGAATTCACAGACAGTTTTGGTTGAACCCAAATTGCATTTTTGGGTAAATAAGCTATTAGTCTGAAAAATGTTGCCTCTAATCTTCATTTAGCAAGGAAGCTGTTGCATGGAAATAGCCTGCATGAAATGGTCGGCTGCGTCTCTTGTCTTTGCAACAGTTCAGCCCATCTGTGCTGTTTGACGGAGCTGTTTTGGTACATCCACCCCTGTCCATGTTGTGGAATTCTTGAAGCATCTACCCTATCATGTCCAGCAACATGGCTGGTAGCAAGAGTTTTTGGATTATTTACTCACTATGAGCCTCAGCAGCATAAGATAGAGTCACCAGAGCTAGCTGAACTGATGAAGCGTCTTATGGTTTCCAATCCACCATGAGGGTTGGTGGACACAAGGCATTGTACAAATAATCCATGCAGCTGGGATCTCAATCTATGATTTGGTGCCATGACTTAAACCTCATGTAGACAGCCCCATTTTTACTGGCACCTCCCCAAATTGTAACATGTTTCCTGGATACCAGTTTTCCCCTCAGAGGCTTTTCCCTTTCCACAGATGTGCCCCAGCAAGAGAATTTGCTTTCCTAGGTCCCTCAAAGCATTCTGGGAAGTCAGTTGGTTTAGGTGTTTCATGGTCTTTTTTGATGTGGTTCTGTTTCCATTCAGAATAATTTCTGCCTCTCCTCTGGACCCTCTAGGTCTCCAGATGGACCACCATTAATAAGACTGTCAAATTATGGCTCTCACAGTAACACAAGCATTTGAGAGATCTCAAAGGAAGGGACTCTTGTCTACCAGAGCATGGGGAGGAAAGTGGCAGATGTTATGCTGTTCATGGCAATACAAAATATGACCCCTTAACTATTGTGTATGAAGATTGAGTTTCTACATTATTCTTCGTATGAATGAGACAGTGGGTACTGTTGCGGCTGACTGTCATGGACGAGACATGGGAATAGTACTGTCTGATCTCTTAGACAAGTGAAGATACACAACAGCAATCAGCAGGAGGTAGAGGAGATTTCTGGGAAAATTGAGAAGGTCAGAATCCTAGGTGGCTAGGTAGGACCAACTCCAGCTACAAGACGCAGAGTAGTTAGAAGTGCTTTGAATCCAGAGATATTGCAACAGTAGCTAAAGGTCTGAACAGGCCAAGGATCCACTTACTGGAATCAACATGACAGCACCATCTGACATCTCCTTACCTTTCAGGGAGAGTTCTGTGTTATTCCCAAACATGCCCAGGGATGCATTTTTTGGAGCCACCTCTCTTGCATTAATGACTTCTACTTTCCCTTTAAAGACACAAGGAGTAAGGATTGCATCAGCTCTTCACTCTAGGTGCACAGCACACTGGCTGTGTGTTACTGAACATCTGAACTGGAGTCCTACAGCACTGAGAACTAACTCCTGCTTGGTTGGGTTGCCTGAGGACACCCCATCTGGGTTGGTCAGGCACGATGTCTATCACACCTGCACTGTGCTAGGATATAAGTAACAGCCTTAGGCAGAGCCATGTCTCAAGGGCAGTTCTGCCCATCATTTACTACTGACCCTCTTACCTGTGTTGCTGTAGATGGTGAGGAAGAGACCCCCTCCAATTCCCATGCTGTGAGGATTCATGAGGCCCACACAGAGCAGAGCTGCAATTGCAGCATCCACGGAAGACCCTCCTTTCTGAAGGATATCCCTGCACAGACAAAGAAGAACAAAATTATAGTCCAGCAACAGCCCAGCAGCCTCTTTTCTAGCACTTTCCTGACCACTGTCATATACTCTTTGTACGTGGTAGGTTGCAGGGCTGCTACTGACAAGTGAGGCTTTTGTACCCGATTTGGACTGGCTACATAGCTTCCATCATAGAGCGATACAAGAGATGTGTTCTGTCTAAGAGGTACTTAACGCACTGCCTGCTTTGAGGTCAGCAGTTCAGACAAGGCACTGTATGTTACACATGGCATCACCTAGTGGCTGAACATTATAAGACAATTTTAGCTTCCCATCACAGCTGGCACCCCTTCTTCCAGCGTGCTGCTCACAGGCTCTCAAGGGGTTGCCTGCTTCAGCACGGAGGCAGGAGGGAAGCAGTATGTAGTAGCCATATCAGTATTTTATTCAAGATGACAAAAAGATGCCCCCTGGTGCAGTCTCACAGGAAAGAAGCCTGAAGACAATCCAGCTCATCCTTGGTGGCATCATCTACTCCTAAGCATCTGCTGCTGATGTAGGCTGGACAGATCTGCATTAAGATCAGCTTGGAAACCCTGTTCAGGTTTCTCAGAGCTGCCTATGGCATTTAGATGTCCAGTTCCCAGTTAAATTTAGAGTGGAAATTGGCCACTGAAATCCCCGTGGAGACTGAAAAAACCTTCAGCCCTTGTGTCTAGTCCTGAGCACGTCAACAAATGGATTTTAAAAGCAGCTTGAAAAGTTTATTTCAGTCGTTTACACAGTCCCCATCACTGTGCAATCTAAACCGACTGTACTTGGCTTAGATTGCCAGCAGCAACGTTTCTCAAGCATGGGGAGCAAACCAATCATTGCAAGACTCCTTAGTTTTGCCATCCTGACCTTAAGGAGGGAGTACAGAGCATGTGTGCCCCACAGGCAGAGAATTAGCAGAGCAGCTCCTGAGTGAGAGAAAATGGAACCGTTTGGGTCCTAGACTTTGTCACAGCAGCGAAGAGAATGCATTAACTTGAGTAAGGAGAGATACCTTCCAATTATGGAGCATTGCCCAGCATCTGTGGCCACGGCTGCTTTCTTGTAGAGATGTACGTCCTGCGCTGGGGGCAGCGGGGCAGAGCGCAGTCCAAAGAAGAGCCCCAAGAAAAGGGCCAGGCCCATCAGAAGCCCAGTCAGAATCCCAACCGTCAAATTGCGCTTCTTCATCTTTCTGTGGAGAAAGACACTGTGAGCAGGCCTATCGCACAGGGCCTACTGGTGTTCGCTGAACATGGCAGCAGAGGGCTGCTTGCGGAAGCCTGTTTTCGAATAGCATGGACATTCATTTCCATCTCTCCAGTTTCAAGCTCTGCTTTCTGACCAGTTGTCTCCTCTCTCGATGCCCTATTGAAGCAGAGGAGGTCCAGGGAAGAACAACTGAAGGAGACCAAAGGAGCACACACCATTCAGAAAAACCGGAGACCAGGCTACTCAGTTTGGAAGGGAGGGAAGCTAACTAAGGTGGGAGCTTTTCAAAGGCACCAAGGGTAACTCTCATTGCCTTTAGTTAGAAACTGGGTGTCTAATTACCCGTTTTGACTTTGAAACTCACCCGCGTGCCAAAAGGATAACAAAATCACTGGGCACGCCTGTTCTTGCAATACTGTGAGAGGAAGAGTCAATGTCAGAGGGTCAAGCTCAGATGCCACCCAGTCTCAGCTAACTTTAAGAAGCCATATCAAATGTTTTGCCCGACTCCAGCTCTATTACATCCCTGTGTGCCCTTTCATTTATCTGTTTGTGATTTGATCAAAATTAAAATGCTCATCACTGTCTGGCAGGGGCAGGTCTCCAGCAGCTGACTGCTCATGAAAGTGGGCGGAGAATACTGGAAACAAACATTCTCTCTCTCCAGATCTGATTCAGTATTTTTACTAGAGACCAAATGGCAGTTCCCAGGATTACTCTTTTTTCCTCCTTTTCCCCACACAGAAAGTCTGTGTATTTGATTCCTCCCCCAGTTCTTGTTTTTAAACCAGGTCTCTGTGGCTTTTCAAAAGTAATTGCCAGTAGCTCAGTAAATCAATTAGCTAACTTCCCTGGCCTATTGATCTGCAGCAATTCCTAGTATTCCCTACCCTAGATTTATTTTTCATTAACAGGTTTATTCTGTTGATTCTATTTCTACTTTGCTGTGCCCTGTAGCCTTTGGTTTTGCATCAATTTCAATGATCAGGTCAGTGAGTCTACCATTTTAGAACAGTTATTGAATTCTCCCTCCTCATCTGGTAACAGGCCTACTTTCTGTGCAATACACCCCCTCAGCCTAGATAATTCTATTTACCACTAATATAGCATCCCTATTGCCCCAGTTTACAAACACTGAGCCCTTCAAACCCAGCTGCTTTTATTAAGATTTTAAGCCAGTAAACAGTTTTGCTAGAGCTGCATCAACACATCTTCAAAAGGAGCAGGCCCAGATATAGTAATTAACACAGGGAGCATCTAAGATAAAATCTACTTTACACTGTAGCAAGTCAGTAGTTCCACATAGAAGAGGCACCAGTAATTTTCTCATGAAAACTTTATAGCGCTAAAAACGAGCAGGAAAAGCCCCAGGTACAGAACGTGATTTAAACTGAAGTTAAGGTTATCAATGTCTGGCACTGGCTTCACAGGAGAAACATTGTGTTTTCAAATTCTGGAATCAGAGCAATTCAAAGATACAATTACATTTAAACTGTCTCCAGCTATTGTCATTTGTGGAAGACTTAAGGTTGCCCAAGGAATCAATAGCTGTACTCCCTCTGTGCAAGATCATGGGGTAGCCATAGATGTGCATTACACAAATCTTCAATCGTGACATTATGAGCTATGTTGTCCCATTAAAGACAGTTTCAGAGGCAACATGCCAATATAGACACAACCCACTCATTAGATACATGCACACTCAGCCAGAGAGTCCTTCCCATTAACTTTCTATATTTAGAAGGCAGTTGGTATACACTGTGAAGCATGGAAATGCAGCCAATGTTGTATGCAACTATCTTGACCCCACCTCGAATTCTGCCTAAGTGGTACAACATGCAGAGTACTCACAGGTGTCTTTTCCCTAACCCATTCTCATCTGCCACAGATGCCATTTCCTTCCTGTTTCCCTAGAAAGAGCTGCACCAGAAATAAGAAAATAAATGCATCTTCTTCTAGTTGCTTATGATTTTCCCCCATCTGAACAGTACAGGTTAGTCACAGATTGAATACAACCAGCAGCACACTTAGTGCAATAGCCACACTACCCAGGTACCTTACCAAAGCATCTGCTGTGCACAGAGAGAATCCAGTCAGAGGCATTGTGTGTGTGTGAAGAGCAGACGGGACTGACCCTTTTCAGTGATGTAACAGTCCCAAGGTGGAATGTGATTTCCAGCCAGGTCAGACTAGCTCTTGCTGCTCTGTGGCAGAGGCCACATGCGGTACCAGCGAGCTGTAGGGGAGCCAGTGGGGAGGCCACTGGAAGGACCAGGGCAGCCAGGATGGAAGCAGAGTGAGCGGGCTGGCCCATTGGGGAGGAGATTAGCTGAACACACCCCCATCATTCCAGCCAAACAGAGGCCAGTTTGCCACCGTTGGCCCTCTGTCTACTAGTAGCCATTGTATTGCTCATCCCAGCCACTGCGCTGAAAGTTCTCTCAGTCACATAGGTCATTACAAAACGAATCTACTGCATGTGCAGTTATGCACGTGACTCTTAATGACAGGCAGTTAACGGTGAAGAGGTGAAGCGTCTCTGCACAGGTTCAGAGCTTGCTTGACACTAGATTGTTCCAAAATCAGTGGCATGCTTGTAGTACAGTTACTATGCATGGAAACAGAGCAGCCATTATGTCGCCAACAATAGCGCACTCAGCCTTGGATCGTAAAGACAGTTTTGTTTATTGGCAGCGAGTCTGGCTAGCGCACTGGCTCTGTCCTTTGAGCATTGCAGAAAGTGCCGCGGGTCTGTCATCCGCACCTGAGCTAGGCAGGAGGGGTCCCTTTGCAGTGGTTGACCTGAAGGACGACATCTCTGCGCAGCGAGGCTGGCGCTCGAAGCCACAAGCTTCTGTCTCATTGGAAGCAGTGCTGTGTGGCCTGACAGTCCTGAGCTTGGCATGCTGCGGTGGGGCACAGCGTCAGACTTTCCTGCCCTGTCCAGTCAGGCTTTTGACTGATAGGTGAACCATTCTTACAGTGGGGGCGGGGGAGAGATATCATATAGGCCCTTTACTTTAAAAAGGGACCTCTCTTTTCTCACTGGTTTTCATCAGTGCAAGTTACCCAAATGCCACAGTGATGGACATCACTCCCAACCATGAAGGGCCGGGTTGTGCCCAGCTGCTGGGTGACTGCACACAGTGTACAAAGCCTCTCAGCCCCTGAGCCCCATGCATGGGGGTCAAGCCCAGCCAGTCCCCCTGTAGATGACAGCCACCCCAAAGGGTGCAAGGATACAACCAGGACCTGACCTCTCACACCCCCAGCTCAACACAGCTGGAAAGACACAGGGAACAGCTGTGTCAATGCCCCCAGCCTGTCTACCTGGGAGCACCTCATGGTGCCAGGGCCCCCCCAGGCTCCTGATGGGGCAGTGCAGCTCTGCCAGACCCCTTCCTCTGGGCTGTGCCTGTCACACAGCTGAGCTCTATGTTCAAGTGTTACTGTCACAGTCATTGTTGCATCTTAACTCTCAGCTGAGAATTCAGCTCCCAAGCGTGTCCTTTTGACTTAGAACAAGCAGAGCATCCAGTGTGTCTCTGTCAGGAGACTATGGCCCCAGCCTTGCAGGGGATCCTATGATCTAAGAGGCACTTTTCTGTTTCTAAGTAGGACAATCTAGTGACCGAGTCCTGTGAGAGCAGAAAGAAAAATCATGCATTTGGAAGGGACAACCAGGAAGTTGAATATACTTGGCCTCCAGCCAGAAGAAAGGATCATATCAGGGAAGAGATCAAGAGAAAAAGTCTGGCTGCTGTAGAAACTAGAGGATTGCACAGAGGACTGAGCTACAGGCAAAGCAGGCACTCCTGAGCAGAGCCACTACTAGAACCAGAACCAAGAACATAGGTCTTTACTACCAGAGCTAAAGGCAAGCTGCTAGGATCCTTAGCCTATCATGGGCCCAGCCACTGGAGGACAACAACCCTCCCCTATATAAGAGCCACTGCATTGCAGTCTTAAAGATCGTAAGGGAGTGTGTGCACATTGCAGCATGAAGTTAAAGATGTACTGTCCGATGTTATGACCAATATTTCAGTACTTACCCCAGACCTCTGGCTAGGTGGCATACACTGGTGTGCTAAGTGGACAGCCTAGTTTTTCCCTGTTGAACCTGCCTCCTGGCTCCCAGGATTTATTGCTGTGACTAGTCAGAACAATTACTGCGTGCTGCCATCTGAAGCAGCAAGTGCTGGAACTCTCCAGCAAGCAGTGTTCTGCAATTGGCTTTAACCTCTAAAACCTCTCGCCGACTCCAGCTCTCTGGAAGCTTTGTTAGTATTTCACTCAGACACGCTTCTCGGCAGCAGGAGACCGAGAGGGAGGGACTATAAAGTAATTAAAGCCAATACAAGTACTTCTCAGACATTAGGGCTGTGACATTGTTCAGTGCTAGGCAGGAAATTCAAAGCCAATCTGACTTCTCTTTTCCATGGAGGGGAAGAACAGCAAACGAGAGAGTTACGGCTGGATGAGCAGCCTTACCACTGAGATGTGTTAAGGTCTGTCATAGACTTTAACAGTCTGAAACACACAGAAGCTTTATCTAAAAACCCAGTGCACCAGCCGAGTTACTACTATTTTCACAGTATGGGGCAAAAAGTTCTTCCACTTCCAGAAGTTAATACATTTGCTTTTTTTCTGTAAAACACTGTCCCAATAAAAAAAATGTAATACTGGAGGAAGCGCTAACTTCATGTAAAAAGCCAAACAAGCCAGGTGCTCCCACCGGGAGCAACATCAGACCCAGGGTTAGGGGTTACTCTTCTGGATTTGCTGCAAATTCCCTTTGAAGTTCACATAAACCACATGACTGGGACTGCAATACCCGCACTCTGAGGCCACCAAAAAAAATGTTGTGAGAACCACTGTTCTGGTAGCACCCACAAGAATCCAGTCAGGCCCAGGGCCCTATGGTGAATAAACACTGAGCAAACAAATAGGGAAATACAGTCCCTGCACCAAGACCTTCTTGATCTTCAGGTAGTTATTGGCACTTCTCACCCACTTCAATCCATTCAGCATGCTAAAGCATCAGTTCCCTCCCACATTTTACAAAGTAACAGAAGCTAAATTCCTTTCTTCCCACCGAGAGCCTGGGAAAATATGAAGTGCCAGGTAACTGTAACGTTAGAGACCAAAAGACCCAAATCAAACTTTCAAAATTGAAAACTGTGGGAAAAAAGTCAATTAGATGGATTTATTAATTGATTCTTGTATGGCTAACTCAGTGAAAGAAAAACCAAACAGATATGGAAATTATTAGATTATTCCAGGGAGCTGATCCCATGTTCTGTCACCAAGAGTTCTTTTCCCAAACTTTAGCAGATGCCAACCAAAATTAACAAAAGAAACTTGACTTTGGATTAAAGAAATTGTTTGTTAAATTAAGAAAATAAAACAAAACCAGCCACCAAAAGAGAGTATGTAAATTAGTTACAGTATAAACATGTATTAATGTTAAACGAACAACATCTTAATCAAGTGGGAAATTCTAGAATATGAGAAAATTTAAAAGATAGTTAATCAAACTGTGTCTGAAGGACTAATATCATGAGTATAAACTTCAACAAGCAGTGATGAACACAATGGTATTCCGTTGTTTGCTTGGAATGCTAATGCTTCAAAGAGAGTATTTCTGTTCAATTGAGGTAGAAAAGTAGTCAGGCATTAGTTAACATAATTCAGTGTCCATAATTAAAGTAATATTGCCATACAACCCAGATGCAAATTAAAGTATATTAGGTCACAAAACAATACTAGACTTCAATCTATTGTCAAAAATATGTAGGCTTGTCTGAATCTGATTTTTTCTTTTATAATTTCAATGGATAATATTGATATTTATTTTAAGCTCTTATTTTTACCTATTTAAATATACACAGTTGCAGGAAATTACAGGAGGGCAGACGATGGGGGTCACAATTATTTAATGACATATGTTGAGATTAAAAAATTAGAGCTTTATAATAAATTAAAATACAGATTATCAGCATCACACGTCAAAATATATGAAGTAAGTATCCTTAAATGAAATTTTAATAAGTTCTCAAGCAGCATTTTTCTTACTTTGCTTATCTGTAAGTTTAAATTATCATAGGTGAAAATGTTTTTTCCATCATCAGAGACATAAGTTTCAAAATCATATGACAGTACAGTTTAAGGTCATGCAGTGTTCATACACACACCTCGCTGAAGATTGTTAGTACAGAGTGGATGGTGTAGCTCTAGTTGCGTGTGGAGTTAGAGAAGCAGTTTAGTCAAACAGTGTGTAAGGGGGAAGTTGAAATCAAGCAAAGTGTCTGGAAAAACTGGATTTGGATGCAGTGGGGTGATTATGCCACCCAAATCAATTTGCACAGAGAAGAGAGAGTGTCTCTTATACACAACCCAAATCTGAATCAGTGTAGAAGAGTATTTTAGCATTTGTAGCATGCACATATGAAGACTGAAGCAAGGTTAGGAGTTAAGATATACTGTTGAGGAGGGGTTAGGGTGAACTTGATACGGAGAATAGCAGGACAGAGTGATGTTCTTACTGCTAGAAAGTTCTCATTAGTACTTCTTTCTATGGAAAGTCTTAGCACGGCAAGAGGTAACTGTCAAACACTGATCTCTCACAAAAGCATGACACAATAATTCATGTATATACACAGCAAAACAATTATAAGACCAGTGTTCGTTCTTATAAGCAGTAAAGAAGATAACTTGAGTAATCTGGGTGATAGCAAAATATCATACAAAAATGCTATGTCTTTTAAGGCTACAATGCTCTATTTGGAAACAGGCAATTAAAATCAGGCACTAAAGTAATTCATGATCAATGTGTCAGATTTAAATCCAGTCCAGTTATTGTTCTTAGGAGAGAGGTTTCAAAATCTCAAAACTAATTCAGTGGAACATTTTTTTTTGTTCCTAGTGTGGTCTTTTCTACTATTTGAAACAATGATTTCAATATTAGGTATGGAAGTTGTTAAATTGATCAGTTTTGTATATCCCCAAATTTAAGTCCTACCAGCACAAGAAACTGAATTTATGGAACAAAGGTCTGAATTCCAATTAATTTAATTATCTAGGAAAGCAATACTTTTGTTCTCCACAGTGAAGTTCTGTGTTACCTTTGAAGTACAGAGTACTTTAGTAGTACAGAGTGCTGTAGTACTTTAAAGACTAACAATTTTAATTTCAGTAGGCATAAGCTTTCGTGAGCCTCAGCTCACTTCCTCAGATGCAGTTGTAGAAATGATACAGCAAAATAGGAAACACAGAAAATATATAGAAGGCAACA
Organism: Emydura macquarii macquarii; assembly: GCF_026122565.2. Taxonomy (NCBI): domain Eukaryota; kingdom Metazoa; phylum Chordata; order Testudines; family Chelidae; genus Emydura; species Emydura macquarii. The sequence goes on from NW_027131391.1 coordinate 1,000,061, forward strand.
TTTACATATTGAAGGGCATAGATAACAATGGGGAAGCCAAGTACTTGAGGCTTGATGACAACCATTGAGTAGGAGGTGAGAATGGGTCATCAGGCTACCCCTTTGGAACTCTTTGAAGTACAGAATTTCCCTATGGAATACTTCAGTATTTATTGCTAATTTTCCAGTCCCTCTACACTTTAAGCAGATTAGGATAGTCTCATCCTTAATTCCAAAGGCAGTCGAGTTTTCTCAAATGGTAGTGGGATCGTCTTGGTGTCTCTGAGCTTCAGGAAAGCTTCCTCTTTCCTAAGATGGGCTTATGGTTGGAATTTTGGGCCCAGAACCCAAACCCAAAGGTTTTTATCCATAAAGGACTCAAGTAAAGAAAATCAAATGATTGATCACTTTGCTTGAAGTGAGCATTCACTCTCTCTAGGTCAGATCAAGACAACTCTGCACTCTGGATATGTTGATCTTTAGATGAGGCTGCTTCTACTCATCCTATAGTGGTGCATCTTTTATGCATCCTTCTTCCAGTCAGGTGGACTGATGAGTTGAACCATCCCCCAGAAAGATCATTTTCCTGATTTTGGTGCCTTTTCTTTGGTCATCCCCCAAAATTTGATGTCCTATCTTCAGGACAGAGGTGACAAATCCATCATTTTGGCAGGTCTGGAGTCTTTGCACACTTTTACCCATCCAGTTGGTGGCATCCATGATTCAGAAAAACTAGTCGTTCCATGTAGTTTCAATTCTTTAATTCTTACTTGTCATTATAAGTGTATAACACTAACAAAATTATTTCAAAAATTTTTAGTTTGGTTCTCCGCTAATGCTTCTTGAAACAATTAACAGTCTCCTTATGTTGTAAATTTATGTATTTTCTCAAAGTTTCATTAATCATGAAGTTTAAAGTTTATGCTTCATTCTCTTTGCTATTAGCTTTAATTTGAGGAGAATTTTTCCCATCCTGTCCTCAAGTATAGGAAGATTTTATTCCTCAATTTGATTTCAAATAACTTCCAGGGTTCATTATAAAATAAATATCCTAGCTCCTAATATTGAGTACTCTAGCTGTTCTGGTTTTGAAGTTATCTAGAATAATGTCCAGAAGTATAAACAAGGAACATGATTTCTAACCAGTGATATCTTATGCTAAATTCACAATTGCTACTCTTAATCTCTAACATTCCTATATCCAATAGCATGTGCATATTGTAGTAGAAAGTGAGAGCCTGAGACATGAGGCCTAGTATAACAGGCCAAGTATGAGGCCTGACCTAAAGTGGTAGTTGGGCCCTGCTGTTATAAAGCAAAGCAAGCAGAAGTCAGGCTGTGAACCTGCATGCAAGTTCCCAGAAATTGACAAGGACAGAGCTGGTATTGTAAAAACACAAATTCCTAAAGTAGTATTTGGCACAGAACACACAGCAAGCACATTCCAGAAAGATGACATCAGAACATGGAGGCTATAGATCACAGTATTATTTAGGTTAGTTTCTAAACAATCCTTTAAAAGATATTAAAATATCTGTTTTGGGATTGAACATTTTGAGATCTTTCGTGTGTTGCATCTTATTTCCCAATTTTACACATAGCGTAGCTATCCAAAGCGTCAAAGTAGAATGTAGAGAAAGGAAGGGGTAAGGGTGTACATGGTCTTTCCTTCCCTCTTCTTGAAGCTTTGGGAATGTTTAAGGATGTCAAGGAGACCATATGTCGGTTCTTCCTCACATATTATCTTTCCTTAAAAGCAACAGACAAGGTTTACACAGTTATAAGTCTGTAATTCAGGAAGCAGGAAAAAGACAGCAACTACAGTTCATCAGAAGGAGACTGTGGCTTACGTTCAGGTATTTCAATCAGTTCAGCATGCGTATACAATTCAAATGAAACCTTTTAACACAACTACCTTAAAACCTTCCTCACAGCAAAAGAAATCTAAAGGAAGTTCTTTAGGGCTCAGATAAGTTGAGTCAACAACAGGCATCCTATGCTGCACAGCCTGCTGTAATGCTTAATTTGTAATGAAAGAGATGCCTGGGCTCAAGCAATTTTTTTACATTCAAAACTGATACAGCAAGTCCAGAGATGCCAGGCTATGAACTGCCCACCCTAGAGGTGCCGGGGCTCATCCCTGGCAAGCCCTGACACAAATTAAGCACCGGCCTGCTATAGTCTCCCTCTAACACAGCCTAATTTCTGTTAGCACTTTTTACGTTGTGACGGATATGGCAATTTCCTGCAATATCTTTGGGAGAGCTCACTGTATTAAGTTTACATATCATTGTGGGCCAGGGATTGCATGAAATTCCATGGGGGAAGTGACTACAGCCCCCTTGGAACTAAGAACAGTAGGTGGTGATTAGGCAAATTCACTCAGGTTGTAACACTCCAGAGAGTACCACCCCTCCTGGGGAGGCTTGCATATACAGGTTCAAACTGGATTCTCCAGAGACAATAGACTTTTGGATAAATAGCCTGAGTTTAAATTGACTCAGGGCCTATCACAGCCAACGGACAAGACTTCTGTCCAAATGGGGGCCCCAATCCTTCCTAGGAAGGCTGGGAAGGCCTTTGGCTTCCAGAGGCCTATAAGACTGATTGGTAGTAAGCTTTTAGCATGTGTACAGGATCTATTATTTGTATATGTTTTCTCTGTAATGCTTTCACCTTAAGAATAAATGTGTTTGTTTAAAAAGGGCTTTATAGTAAGTTATAACAGTGGGCAATTATGTGGTTTATAGTCTCCGAGAGGAAAGCAAAGCACAGGCTCTGGCCTAATTAGGCAGCCTAGTATGCTGGGAAACTTATAGTGTAGGCAGGAAACGGCGCAGCCTGGAGAAACTCTGCTCAGGAAGGAGAAAGACATTGGAAGGGGAAAACAGGTGCAGCTGCCCTGAACAGTGTCACACTGCTCTTCCAGTCTTCAGTCTAGAGCTTGGAGACAGGCCAATATCTTTGCAGATATATTTGAGAAGTATAGGCCTGAGTGAAGCCTAGGCCTCCCCTCCTTAAGTTGGGCAGAGAGCAGAGCACTACACCCCAAAGAGAGAGAACCTACCACTTGCCCATCTTGATACATTTTGACTAGAACATGATAAAAGTTCAGCTGAAAAAAAGCATATCGTAACTGGCTGTGACACTGTTAGGAGCAATAGGCTAGAGTTTGTGTGTACAGCTCATTCACAGTGCTTTGGCAGACAAAGATTTGCAGCCCCTCCAGGGGAATATTAGGCCTTCCAAAGACTGCTTCCATTACCCTTAAGTTCTCACCAGATTGTGAAGTTCAGAGACACCTTAGAGGTAGCTGGAAAACCAACACTTCCTCCTCCCAGAAAATTCCATCTGAAAAATAATCATTTGAAGTTTTCCAACAGAGACTGAGTTTTTCAGCATAACTTTTAGTTTCAAATCTAACTGAATTTTTTTTTCTTTGACTTAAAATGCAAATTTTGTTCTTTAATATAAAACTTCCCCCCTTCAATTCCAAAGGAAAAAAAGGTCGGAGAAGGTGGTAAGTGGGGAAAATTCACTTTTCACATATGCTACTTGCCAACTTTTGCCCATTGGGTGGACCCCCAAAAATCTAATGACTGGAAGTATAAAAATCAAAAAGTTTCAGTTTCCAAAAACTGAAAATGTCCAAAGACATTTTAAAGTGTTGATTCAAAATGAACTTTCATTTTGATTTTCTTCAATTGAAAAGTCAAAAGCCCTCATCAAAATAACTGATTTTTTTCATATGGAAATTTCTGATGAAGCCAGATGTTCAAAAGCTTTTCCCTCCATTGGGTCAGAAGATTTTGACCAGCTCTGTGCTTAGTTAAATGATAGAACTGGTCTTCTTGCCAATCTCTGTCTCCAGTATGGCAGATTGCGTACTTACCAGCATTCAAGGGGGACATGGAATGCAAATCTGCTGTTTCCTTGTCTGTAAGAAATCCCACAGACACAGCTTTGCCACCTGCAGGTCCCAGATGATCCAATTTCCCCTTTGTTCTCACAAGTGTTTGCACATTTTTACTAGCTCCAGACCTTTCATGCAGTTTCTCAAGCAGTAGTAGTTTCTCTTTCAAGTGCCAATGTATTTACTTAGCAGGAGCAATAACTAATTATATTTCCCTTGAAAAGCACTCTGATTAATTCCTCAGTATTTGATGTTTGCACTGCACTGATCATTGAAGTTAATGAGTTCCCTCCATCTAGTTACTTTTCAATTAACAGTTTCAGAGAAGCACATTAGTTAATCACTGACTAAAGAATCAAGAATCCATCCCTTTTCATATTTATTTAGAGCTCATGAAACATTCCATACTGACTGCCCTGGAGACTGATGTGCTTATTTATAAATGAAACCAACAGCAGCCTTCCCACACTATGCCAATATGTCTTACTTCGGATTAAGAGGTACCTCTTCTATGGAGGAAAGCATTCAGAGTCTTCTTAGGTATATATATTGCCCCATTACTATGGTATTTGAACCACTCAGTTGTTAGTGTCTTTATTTTCACATCCCTGCAAGGTAGGGAAGTATTGTTATCATTAAGCAAGCAAGCAAGCAAGCAAGCGAACAAACAAACAGCAACTGAGGCAGAGAGAGACTAAGTGACTTGCCCAAAGTCACACAGACATCTGTGACAAAACAGGGACTTGAACCAGTTTTCCCAACTCCTAGTGCCCTAACCCCTGGATTTTCCTACCTCTGGGAACACGAGCACTTCATTTTTTTGCCTTCTTGCTCAGCCTGCTGGTTAATGCCATCAGATGTTAACTTTTGGCCTTTAGCAAGATTCTATTTTAACCAGCAACCTAATCATTAAAGACTCCAAAACTCTCATTATCAATCTCCCAGCCAGCCCCTTTCCCACCTTTGACCCAAGTTTTCCTGCCTCAGGGCATGAGCCACTATAACAAGTGTCCTGGCTCTATTATATTGAAACATTAAAGTAGTTGGACTTAACTACAAGAATAAAAAAGTAATTCTGGCTAAGGTTCCATGCTTCCTAAAATAAAAGTGTGACTCCTTTCCTGGGGGAGTCCATCACCAAAGGTGGGGTGGGGTGGGGGGGACACACTGAAGTTCTACTAAACATTTATATTAGCTTAATAATATTGGAATATGATAATCTATTTCCTAGCCTTGAAAATGCACAGAAGTCCACTGCAAAGCACGTAATCCCTTTTGAATATCTTAAGTTACGTAGGATAGAATTTTAACTTCAAACATATGCCTTATTAATGTTCTATAGTACATCAGAAGTGCAAAAGCTTCCCATTTGTTACACTTATCAATTCTAATACACGAATAATTTTTTTTGCGGGGGAGAAGAGAGTTGCAAGACATCCAAAGAGCAGACTGAGACAAAGAAAACTTTTGGAAGAAACTAACATGCTGTAGATTGAGAAGAATGAGAAGTAGTGGGTGAGACTACTGATAACCATCAGGTATCCAAACTGCTACCTGTGATCATAAATTCACAATGTTCCCTTCTGACTTTGGATCATCTAGTTTGATCTCCTGTAAAACACAGGCATTAAAACTTTCCCAAAGTAAAGATATCTTTTAGAAAAACATCCAATTTTAATTTAAAGATGGTCAGTGACGAAGAATCCACCACAACCCTTGGTAAATTGTTCCAATGGTTAGTTACACTCACTGTTAAAAATTTACACCTTATTTCCAGACTGAATTTGTCTGGCTTCAACTTCCAGCCATTGGATTGGGTTATAACTTTCTCTGCTAGATTGAGGAGCCGCTATTAAATATTTGTTCTCTGTGTAGATACTAATAGACTGTAATCAGGTCACCTGTTAACCTTCTCTTTGATAGATAGAGTTCCTTGAGTCCATCACAATAAAGCATGTTTTCTAATCCTTTAATCATTCTTGTGGCTCTTCTCTGAACCCTCTCAAATTTATCAACACCCTTTTTTGGAGTGCAGGCACAAAAACTGGACACAGTATTCCAGCAGCAATCACAATTGTACCAAACACAGAGATGAAATAACCTCTCTACTCCTACTTGATATTCCTCTGTTTATACATCCAAGGATTGCATTAGCTCTTTTGGCCACAGTGTCACACTGGGAGCGCATGTTCAGCTCATTATCCACCACGACCACCAGATCTTTTTCAGAGTCACAACTTCCCACGATAGAGATCCCCATCCTATAAGTAGGGTCTACAGTCTTTGTTCCTAAATGCATAGATTTACTTTTTGCCATATTGCACTATATAACGGACAAGCTGTCATGACTACAAAGGCAAGATTGTTCCATCCTTGCATTTGCAGGAGAAACAGCACTAAGTCACCATTAACTCTGCCCCAAGTACTTCTATTAGTCTTTTATATGCCTTTAATATTAAACATGAAGTATACTTTCTAGGTGGAGAATTTACACTGTGATTTGTTGTACGGAGTTATTTGTCTATATATTAGTTTAAATGCATATACTTGTAATGAATGATGATGTAATGAATCTCAACTTTGGAACAGCAATTGTTGTTTTAATCCAAAGACATAGAGTATGTACACACTGAAGGTGGCAAATTCACCACGTCAGATTGATTTATCCAGATCGACTTAGTGAAAGCGAAGACCCACTCAATTGATCCAGAAGTTGATTTAATAAAACCACCTCTCCAAAAAAAGTAGCACTGCATTGGCGGGTACGCATTTCCCGTTGGCACAGCGTAATGGAGATGGCGCGCAGAAGAGGATTGAGGAAGTTGATGTAAGTTACACAAGCTTCTCCACATCCATGTCTAAGAGAGGGTTCATGGAATTATTTTGCTCAGGGGGAAGGTTTGCTGTTTGTAGCATATTTTTATAGTTCCAAGTTGTTAGAGGAACTTTGTATTTGTGAGTTACGTATGGTTGTCTAAAAGGCCAGATTTTGTAATGCTTCTGCCTCAACATTAAGGTCTGGAAGTTTTCATGTAGCTATGGAACAGTTGTGTTGTTTCTAAAACAGGCTGATTTAGTCTGTGGTTATTGCAAGTGTGTTTTTACAGGGGCAAAGTGAAGTAGTTTGGATTCTGGTCAGTGATAATTGTTTGATTTACTGCATGTACCTATTAGCACAAGGAGCTAAAGTTACATAACTCATCCTGAACCCTACCTTAAATTGGGATTTCTAGTTCTGAGATTTTTAAGTGATGCACATCATGGTTGTTTTGAACCTCACATAGCAACCTTTAGGTAACTAAACATTTTCATGTGGGTAAAGAAACAATAGGGTGGACTGACATTGAATAAGACATTATCGAACCTGAAAATCCAAAAATATCAAACACAATGTCATTGTTTCCTGTTCATGTTGAATGCGCCACTTCTCAATCAACTAGCAAAGAAAACACCCTGCAGTATTTTATGTTTCTTCTTCCTCCACCATAAACCTCAATATGAAATTAACTGATGTCCAGCTTTGCCAGCTGTCTAAACCCAAGATCTCCAGATTACATTGAAACAGAATGTACAAGATGTTCCCCTCCACTTTCCCTTTCTCTCAAAGGAAAATATTTGTCAGAACATTAGGGATGCTTTCTTTCCATTATTTTTAGAAGACAATTTACTGACAGGGAAATACATCAAACACCTTGGAGATCATTTCTGGAATGATGTTCTCAAATTGTTTCTCTATTCACTTGCAAGGTTCTTATCACTGCAGTTTTTCATAGTTGCCTTTCACCAACCTGTAATCAGTCCTAGGTGATTGATCTCACCACAGAAACTTGAGAATGTGGACAAGAATCTGCATGTAAACAGAACTTCTGTTCTCAGCAAAGATAACAGAGGATGTGAACAGAGCATTCACGTCAAAATCTCTGATTTCCAACGTCCGCCCCAAGTGTCAGTTGTCCAATAATTATGCTTGAGAAACAGTACTTTATTCTCTCAGATGGCACTTCCCCCCTCTGACATCAGAGCCCTCCCCACATCCTAATCAGCTCCTAGGCAAGATAAAGGGACCTTTGGCCTGAACAAAAAGATGAGAGATTAGCTTGCCAGTAAGAGCAAAAATGTATCTATGTTAAGACACTAGATGAGCCTTGACAAAATGTCAAAGGTCATTTATTTGAAAGAAGCACCTTCAAATAAATGAGACTTGGACACAAGCAAGTCACCGTCCTCCTCTGTCCTCTATGAGGTAAGCCCATGCACCATGCTAAACTAGAGACCATTGCTGTGGCTAACATTGGTGAATACAAGCAACACATCTGAAAAGTGTTTTATTGGCGCTTATAGATGTTTCCTTTCTCCAGAGTCAAGAACGAGGGTATTTCAAGAGGCTCCACTTAGTACAGGGTGAATGAAGCTTTCCGGAGAAGGGATGCCTACTAGATACTTGAACAGCTCTCTTAGCCCTAACACTGAATTCAGATGTTTCCCCACCTGGGAGCAGAGCAAGACAAGCAGCCTTGGAGAAAAGACAGCACCAAACTAGGGTGTCTGCTGTCAGACATGCCGCTCTCTATGGCAGCTTATGTCTATTTAACGTGGATCTCTTCCTTCTTGGGGCATCTGGGAAAGTTCCCATTTTCTTTATCTATTTTACTGGGGGTGGATGACGGGATGGATCACTTGATGATTGCCCTGTCCTGTTCATTCCCTCTCAAGCGTTGGGCATTGGCCATTGTCAGAAGACAGGATACTGGGCTAGGTGGACCATTGGTCTGAACCAGTATATGGCTGCTTGGCTAGGAGAGCAGAAGTTGGGGTTTGGGAATCCTTGAGGCAGATCCACGCTGCCATCCTTGTGTATTATTACTAGGAATGACTTACTTCTCAGCTGGATGAGAGAGCAGCTAGGAAGAGTTCCCTGGGTGTTAGCTATACAAGTGTTTCTTCCCATGCCAGGTGACCATGAGCTGGTGCAGAGCTTGAATTAGAACAGCAGGATTACAGCAGCGCTCGCCCAATTTACCTTGAGGGCGCACCTACACTTGGAGCTGGAGGGGTAAATTTCGGCTCAAAGGAACATACTTGTCCAAAATGCAAGTCTGGGTATGTATGCACGGTGGCTAGCCCATCCTGCTGCTGGGGCTATGCTCTATGTTAGCACACAGGCTTGATCAGAGCTAGCACACTTATGGCTCCTGGAGCTGGAAATTACTCCTCCAGTTTGAAGTGTAGGCAGTGTCTTATCAGAACACAGTCTGTCTTGGCAGCGGGTCTCTGCTCACTCTCCCTCTGGGCTGAGCTCAGACAAATGGCTATCTTTCTAGGTTGTCTTGGTGGCTCTAAAGCCTTTTCATGTTATGGAGCATTGAAAAGTCTTATACATTGAAAAGACTTATGTTATGGAGCATTGAAAAGACTTACCCCCCAGCCTGCCCCCAACATCCTCCTAGCAGCCACCCTAATAGTTTGCTACATGAAAAGCATAACATGAAGGTTACAAGGTAAAGACCAGCTTGTTCCAGAGGGGGATGTACCGCTACCTGGCATCCTTCCGCTGGAGCGTGGTCACGTGCTGTGAAGTTCTCTCTCTCTCTCTCTTAGGCAAAAAATAGGGTGAGTGGCTGGAAATTTCTAGGGGCTACTTCTCCTCTCCCTTACCCCAGCATAATCCAAAAGCAACTCCACCCAAACCAGTGGGGTTTCACCCATGCAAACAACATCAGAATCACGCCCATAGGATGCGGGGGAGGGAGGAAGGGAGCACAAAGCCAATTTTCAGCCTCCTAATGATTTGTTGCATTAAACAGCGGTCTGCTTCGCGCCTGCTGGAGAGAGCTAACCTGTTGCTGTAGCCCCCAAGGCTCTCCCTAGAGAGCTGGAAAGAGTTTTTAAACACAAAACAAAACCCAGACAGTGTTGGATTTGACAAGAAAGATCAATGGGGGCAGAGGAGCCAGTTGTCAGACAGAGTTGGCTGAGTTGTTATGACCAAAGACAACAGTCTGTCTCACCTCCCCCATTATTAAAACAGCTGCAGTTTTTTTCCCTGTATCTGGGCCATAGAAGGACTGTATTTGATAATACTGGACTGGCCTTTGAGCCTCAGACACAGGCAGCTTTACTGACAGACCTTTAGAAAGCAAGTAATCACTAGATTAGATCCTGGGGAGAAAAGATAGCTTAGAAAGATGAAAATGTTACCTGGCTTGGGAGAGGGCAAAGTAAACTAAGGACAGCAGAGGAACAAACCCACCTGTCTAGCATCTGGTCCTACAGCCACAGCTTAATAAACAAAGGGCATCTCACAGCCAGTATCACTCCCTCGTTCCAGGAATAAACCAGCTCCCAAAAGAGACTAGCTAATACCATGTGCTTTCATTTTCAGTCCCTGGATTTCCTCTCTAATGGGGTAATTAACCCAAGGTGAGCCCAGCCCCCAGGACTGGGCTCCTTGAAGTAAAGACAGGCAGGTGATGAAAGACAATCTGCTGAAGAGATTTTTAACCCTTTGCCTGCCAGCAACATGGGGTGACTGATGGATGCATTGTTCCATGGCCCATTTTTTATTAGACTTCACTCCAAATCTGAGACTACTGTAGCGCCTCCTGTCCAGAAGCAAGTGCGGATGTGTGAGCTCACATCCTCTGTGTTTCCATCAGCTTCCCTGACCGTTTATAGTCATTACTCTTCAGGTGCCTGGGTTCATTATTTACTCCTGATGTTTAGGCCATGCGTTGTAGTTTCTGAAATGCTGCACTCTGGACAAGTTCATCAATCTGTTTCATTAAGCCCTTTGCCATTCTGAATCCCCTTATCAGGTCACCTCATGGACTCTGCTTTCTCAGTGCTAATGAGCCTGCCTCTTCTAACCACAGCTTTAGTGTGTGTGCGACACGGGGAGTTCCACATAACCCCCCTCACATTCACAGTTCTTTAAGAAACAAGGGCAGGGGAGAGGGTTTTCCAAAGAAAGGAAAAAGACAGGCAGAAGAGAGAGCAAATACAAGAGGGAGAAAAAGAGAACAAATGCTAGACAAAAAAGAAAAGAAGTAGAAACAAAGAGACAGAGAATGAAAGAGGCAGATGGGAGGAGAGAAAGAAGAAAAGCAAGGGAAAGAGGGAAGACAAAGCAAGAAATGATGCCCAGCTTTTAGGCTAGTTGCTTCTGGTTCATTTAGTCCTGCTGCTACAGTAGATTTTATGGCCTTTCCTTGGCAGACATCTCCTGGCCCTGCAAGCTGCAGGGAAAATAGCAGAATTCTGTTGCTTTTGGGATTTGAATCTTTATTTTGTTCTCTTGGGCTTGATGGAATTTTTTTTAAAACCATTGAGCCACAGCAGCAGAAATTTATTTGATGGACTGTCAAGTCCTGATGTGAGGAGGAGAGGCAAATTTCACAATCATTGAAGGGATTGGGGACCAGATCCAACACCCACTGAAGGCAGAGGACAGGCTCCCACTGACCCCAGTGGAAAAGTGCTCAGGGTCTGATTCAGGAAAGCACTTAGGCTCAAAGGTTTTGGCTCCTCCTAAGTACCTCTGATTTCAATGGAAGTTGGAAGCCTAAACACCTTTGAGGATCTGAGCCTTAGCTACCTGCTATTTTCTCTCCCCCAATCCCCTACCATTCACTGAAGTCAATAGGACCTACACATGTGCTTAAGAGACTTTCCCAACCTTGGAGAGGGAAAAGGGAATGTGGGAGGGGCTGGTGTCATTTGCCAGCAGTAACTGTGGGGGGAAGAGGCCATGCTCTGTCACTCTAGTCCAGTGGTTCTGAACCGCAGGTATGCATATCCCTGGGGGTACGCAGAGGTCTTCTGGGAGTACATCAGTTCATCTAAATATTTACCTAGTTTTACAACAGGCCACATAAAAAGAACTAGCAAAGTAATATTTCATATGGACAATGACTTGTTTATACTGCTCTATATACTATACACTGAAATGTAAGCACAATATTTATATTTCAATTGATTTATAATTATATGGTTAAAAACGAGAAAATAAGCAATTTCTCAGTAACAGTGTGCTGTGACACTTTTGTATTTTTATGTCTGATTTTTGTAAGCAAGTAGTTTTTCAGTGAGGTGAAACTCGGGGGCGCGCAAGACAAATCAGACTCCTGAAAGGGGTCCAGTCGTCTGGAAAGATTGAGAGTCATTGGACTAGTTCACGCTAGCAGGCTGCCAGCCAGCCGCCCAATTGAAAGGCCTAGCCAAAGACACACTCCTTTCCTGGCATTTGTGTCTATTCCAGTGCTGGCACTCTGGGGACTTGTCTTCAATGAATAGCCCTTGCTATCGATACTGTGGTTAAATGAGTGCTGCTCTCGTGGATACTGGGAATGTTTTAATGCTTAGCTCTGGTTTGTTTTGTCTGTCCACTCCTAGGAGGTTTGAATGTGTCCCTGTGACTGTTTCTTAGCATGGAGATCAGCAAGAAATGCCATCCTGGGACAATCCCCGCCCGAGAGCGCACACAATCGACATATCAGATAGGACACAACAGACGCAAGGGGCAGGGGCGGGTTGTGACAAGGGAATTTTGTGAATAACTTTTCCAGCAGTCTGGTCAAAGGGATGGTCAGGCACAGCAGGCAGAATGGAATCTGCTGGGTGGGATGTGGCTGAGATACCCTAGGGATGAGATGGGGCCAGATGCCAAGCCTGTCTGAGGGGGTGCGCGGGGTGCGTGTTGTGGGAGGATCAGCAAGAGGTTTTTCTGGGTCCACATTGTTCTTGCAGTAGGTAAATTGCTTCCTAGGTGCTTTGTCAGCCAAGTGCCCCCTGCATGCCTGTCCCAGGCCACGCTTGCTCAGCCATGCATGTCTGCATCTGCCCTTAAGAGTTCCACATGACTTTGATTTTTGATCCAAGAATCAGGTTTGGCCAGCTCTGCTCCACTGGCAGCTCTCTTCAGCCTCACTGGGCAGTTTTCTCACACTCCCCTAGTCAGATTAGTGCTACTGCCTCTGGCTGTGCCCTTTGCTTTGGTCACTTCTCCTCCTCCCCCCCCCCCCCACGCTCTGCTGAGTGCTCTGCACCGAGGCATCTTCCCCCAGGGCTTTTCTCTCCCTGCCCCACACAGGAGCCCCGCTGTCGTCTCATCTCTCCTCTCCTCTCTCCCACCTGAACAGAAGAAGGCTTCTCACATCTCCCTAGGCCTCCTCTCTCCTCCTGACAAGCACTGAAAGGTCCCCCTCCTCATCCTGATGGCCCCTCTTCCTTGCTGAGGGTGTCCCACCCACTGCCCCTGCCCAGTCCTGCTAACCTTTCCTCTTGCTACCCTGTAGTGCCCATTCCTTCCCCCTGCTTGGTGTCCTGGGCCGAGGGTTGGGAATGAGCAGAAGGTGAGGTAGGTCACATGGGAGCCCAGAGCGAGGGGAAAAGAAGGGTGGGGAGGCAGGTAGGGCCACCCAGTTGCTCCAAGCTGCCCAGTCCCCCTGGCTTTCCAGTATAGAGCCCCCCTCAAGCCCCAAATAATCAGCTATTGTAACTGCCATGTATCAGCCACCTGGGAGTTACCTCAGTTAGTTTCCAGTGGCCTAAAAGGGGCTTTCACAGACTAGGAATCTCTTTCTGCTTCAGGACCCCAGGGAATTCTGCCCCGCACCCCACCCAGCCCACCATTAACTCGCTAGCAGTTAATTCGCTACCATCATTTTGGCGTGTCTTCGTCTCAGTCAAGGTGACAAGCTGGCATTTCTTTCTCCAGCTTCTCTATCTCCCACACTACATACAGCACCAAAGTCAAAGTGCATGACTCAAGCTTGTGACACAAAACACCTGGCACTTCTACAGGTCCTTTCATCCACACGTATTAATTAATGAAGCCTCACAACCCCTCCATGTGCTAGGCAGGAATTACTATTATTAACAATGGATGGATGGGTAAACTGAGTCAGGCAGCGGTTGAATGGCTTATCTGACATCACCCAACCAGTTGGTAGCAAAGCTGAAAAATGACCCCAGGGCATGTGATGCCCAGTTCAAATTTGTTAGTCTTTAAAGTGCTACAGGACTCTTGTTGTTTTTGCTGTATACAGACTAACACGGCTACCCCTCTGTAAATAGACAACTTCTTTAAATCCTGATCTGCAGGTAGATAGGATCCTGTTGTTTAGGAAGCAAAGCCACTGTAACAAAACATTATCAAACCAGCCAGAGAGTGGTTTGTTTAAGGGAAAGGAGCAAGACTAGGACACAACCCAGCCAAAAGTGAGAGTTCAGACTAGAGAGGAGAAAATAAACCTATGTGGTTACTTACCCTCGGGAAAGTTGGGATGTCAGAGGGGAGCTGTTCACCTTCTGCCAATGACACCAAGGACGGCTCTTTAGTCCCACTCACTTCGTCCCCACTTGCAAAGGGATTTCAGAAATAAGAACTTCCAGGCAGGTCTTAGTGGCTGTTGAACTTTATAAATGGGTGTGGTCAGAAACAGACCAGTGACTGCCTTATGTAAGGAACGCACAGATCTTTGAACACCAGATGTGTTGGAAAATTGCGTCCCTGCCCATTTTTCTTCCCCTTGCTCTTTTGTTTTTCTTTCCCCACCTTGGCTAATTTACTGCTTGCAGGAGAAAGCTAAGAGCAGAGTGGGTAGCCTTTCCGCATGCTGTGTTTTCTCCCGGTAGGGAAAGTGGCCTATAGCACAGAGAAAAGGGAAGGGTCTCTCTTGAATTGGGCGGGTTCCTTGGCATCGTGTTGTCCCTGGGCTGGAACCCCCTGGAAGGGCTGTTTGTTTCTGTAACGCACACAGAATTGCTCAGGCCAGCACGCTGCCAATGGTTAGCTCTATCCCGCCCCACAGTGGGGCAGGGCTTGCTGAGAGGGGCTTCCTTCGTGCTACAGTGCGATTGCACTGCTCAGCACAGCCCAGCTCTCCCACCCAGCCAGCCATGGAAGCGGAAGCCCTAGGGCCAGCCCCATGCTCTAGTGCAGACGCAGCACAGGCCCAGGCTTGCTCAGAGCTCCCTGGGCTGCTAGGGGTTGGGAGTGTTGTAGGGGAAGTGGCAGGCAAAGTGCTCAGCCTGAAGGGAGAGAGAGCGAGACATGTCCAGCCCGTCTCAGCCACAGGGGTGTTGTTGCCCAAGGACAGTGAGGTGGTTCTCCCAAGGAGCCACCCCACCTCCTAGTTATAAAGAATTCAGTTTCAGTTTCCTTCTCTATGGCTGTGTTCTCTCCCTTACTTTAGGCTGGCTCAGACTTTAAAGGCTAGTGGCACTCATACTGCATGGTCTTTGGCAGGTGCATGCCCTGTTCCCACATAGGAACCACACAGGGCTCCTTGAGATTTGTGTTGCTGAGAAAAGATTAACCTAATCGGTGATACTCCCAGGCAGAAAATATTGGGCAGATGCCGCTAAGGCTGAGAGCAAATTGTTTCTTGCTGCATCTTTCTTCCAACTTCATCTGTTGTGTCTATTTAGATAATAAACATTCTAGGACAGAACCTCTGCTGCTGCACATCAGTGTCACTCCATTAACTTCCACAAAGCTGTGCTGCTCTACTTCATGAGGAGCTGGCCCTCCATCTCCTACAGTGTGTTTGTACAGCACCTAGCACAATGGGGCCCTGATCCAGCAACACTAACCCACTACTAAAATACAGTAAAGCAATAATTCAATAAAAGGGCCTTACTTTTTTAAATGAAAGCATAGCTATCCAGCTGTCATTCAACACTGTGTTTTCAGTGTACTGGAGCCAATAGGCCTGTCTGATGGTATGATTTAAAATCTTAACATCTTTTTAGAACTAGAGTCTAAATAACTAATCACTGGTCCTGGACACCAGGCATCAATTAGGTGAGTCCAGTAAAGTTTTATTTCTCTTCTGCTCAAAGGGGCAGAAAGCGGTTAGAAGACTGGATGCAGGTGAACACCTCTAATTTCAGGGGCCTGTAATAATTCTGGAACCTCTTGTCCAATTCTCTTCATATTTGGTAGAAAACATCTGCCTCAGTTCCAGACCTAACCTGCCAAAGAGGAGGCTGATATTCCTTTTGTTTGTGGATTTTAGTGGCAGAGGAATAGGTTGGGGGCAAAAATCAGGATTATAATGGAAACTCATCTGCAACCTTGGAGTAGGCACCGTATAATATTCCATATCTAGAATGGAGTCTTACTCCACAGCCAGAGAAAAAGTCTGCTGTCTCCCTTCCCCCGTCAGTCTGAGGGTGCCCCACGGAACTTTGATACCATGCTGCCAGTCTGCCCAGTCTGGTGTCTGTTACTCGGCACCAGGCTATCTGGGCTTCCAAAAGGTTTAAGCTTGTAGCCCACTCTGCATCAAGTGACTTTCATTGGATAACTGATACAAGATTACCCTGCATGCTTTGTTTCTTCCCTCCCCATGAAACAAAGTTCAGCTGACCAGAACCGAGTCTGGCTGCGTCTCCCAAGGATCCCCAAAAGCAGCTTCACCCAGCTGGCCATTGGATGTTGATGTTTCACACAAGAGCCTCTACAGAAGACAAGGCCCTTATTAGCCAACGAGGTACTGAATGCTGACCGCATCCAGCGAGCACCCGGCTTTGGCATAGTGATGGCTGTGGACACCGCTTGTTACTGCCATAAACCATAGATTGTGTATAGAAAAAGAGGCATCCAGCTACACCAGCCAGGCAACCCTCTGTTTTTACCTACATGGCACCTATCTGCACCGGACCCATTCATTATACACTCTTTGGGGTAGGGTTTGTGTGACACATCCTACATACTGTACAGCACTTCTCATACACATGGCATAAACAACATCCTCTGTACAGCTGTTCTCCATGTCCTTGAAGGAGTGGGTGGCCTTATGGCTGTCGTATAAGCCAATGACTCAGGAAACCTGTGTTCTTGGTGCTACCCCTGATTTACTCTGACCTTGGGTGAGGCGCTCTCTCTCTGCCTCAGTTACCCTATTGTAAAATGCCTTTCTAAATCACAGGGAGGGTGTGAGGCTTTTGCAAAGCACTTTGAAATCCTGAGGGGTGAGTGGAGGAGTGAGACAGCATCCTACTCCAGGATCAGAGTCCTGAAAACACAGGCTAGGGCAATAAACTCTCTGGCAACCCTTACCAGGGAACAAGGTGCAGTCCAGAGCGTGGTGAGGGCCAAGTCTCCTGCCAAAAGTCAGCACACTGAGGCAGCTGCGGTGCATTGTCAACTCTATGCCACCCACCTGAGGGTGGGAAATGCCCACATAAAAGTGCATGACAGCTGCGTGGGAGATGACAAAAGTCAAAGGTAACTACTGCCTGGAAGGAGCGGGAATGAGGAGGGGGCTTCTTCCCACAGTCTGTGACTGCCCGATGGTCTGTGAAAACATAAAGGACCCTGAGTCTGCGTATCAATGTCTGGGTCCCAAAAGGCCAGGTGGGCCGGGGGATCAAGGTCCAAGGTCTGGCAGAGAAAGGAATTTGGCTCCGGGAGAGGTTTGAAGAATCTCCCTTGCCTGGCCCCTCTGTTGTTAAAAGCAGCACATAGTTGAGAGGCAATTCACAGGGAGGCAGCCCTAGCACATTTCTCCCGTTGGTCCAAACAGCTGCTTCTTGTAATACTCCTTGGGAGTGAAGAACCTCAACCCTCTGCCAGGGCAACCGACATCTTGAGGGACCAAGGGACACCAGAAACTTGAGGGGGATGGGAGCGAGAGGACCAGCTCTCCCATTCACCATTCACCCCCAAGTCACCATTCACACCCCAGGTTTGGGGGGAACAAAAGTAAGGGGAGGGCATTTGAGAGCTCTGCCCCATAGGTTCAAACAGAAGTTAGACAGGTTGTTGAACGACTCTGCATGGATTTTGGAAAGATGTTGTCACCGTTCAGGGTAACCGTACCTGAATCCCCCTGCTGAGATCCCTTGATGGCACCCACTCTAGGTACCCATCACCTCTCTAGGTACCCATCACCTCTCTCTCTCTAGGTACCCATCACTTCTCTCTCTCCCCCTTCTGACCCAGGTATTTCCAGGCTGCACAGTTCTCTGCCTACACTGTGAATGCCCCAGCAAGTCAGACTGCCCAAACAGGCCTACTTGGCCTCCCTCCTCAGAGTCATTGATCACAGTTAAGGGCCCACACAGCTCCTTCTAAGCAAGCACCTCTATTCTTAAGGTGAAAGAAAGCATTACAGAGAAAACATGTAAAAAGAACAAAAGCACCTACACACATACAAATAAGGTTAACAGCGATCCCCCCTACTTCACAAAGGGCTTTGGCAAGCGAACAGTCCTTCAAACCCCCAAGGGGATTTTCTGTGGTTACACATTCATAACCACATTAGCACAGAACAGGCAGCATCCCTCATGAAAAGTTTAGGCCGCTTTTAAACCACCCCTGTGGCTTTGATCTGAGAATAGGTCATTTGTAGATACTGGGTGTCATCTGACGGCATGGCTTCAAAAGGCTGGGCTTTTGCATAACCGGGGGAGTTACATTTGCATACACCTATGCCTAGACATATCCTGGAAAATCCACTTAACTTCAAAAGTTCACAGTATGAACTTTGAAGTGCACAACACATCCCACAGTTTACAGTAGGCAGGTCTCCTCCCTAGAGACATGCCACACACTCCCACAATAAATGCATAAGCATTTGCATTTTTAATACACTGACCTCCTAAGATACTTACACCTAATTCAGTTACGTTTACCCAGGACATTGCAGGAAACTGCTTGAGCTGTCATGTCACAGCTGTGTGCTGGCTTGCTGTCCAGGAAGTAAGTTAATGGGTTGTCCTAGGATGCCAGTCAAGCACTATACAATACTATACAATCACTTTTTGGGGGGGGAACGGGGAGACGGGGAAGCAGTTTAACAGATAAAGATAGTATGGGAAATGGCTCTGACAGACTTTAGTGTCTTAGGTTGATGTATTATTGGGGGCGGGATGATGTGTAATTTCTCTAGGAGTGTGATGTGACTGATATTGCAACTCCATGCAGTATCTTTGATGATCCATTGTTTTAAATAATGGTTTGTGTTTGATTGTGTTCTACTCTGGGGAGTGGGGAGGGGAGGGTTATTCCAGCTCCCCCGAGAACTAAAAACAGTGGGTGGTGATTAGCCCCCTTGCCCTGGAGAGATAACCCCACCAGGAGAACTTCACATATATTAATTCAAACTACAGTCTCCAGAAACCGACAAAGTCAGGACTTTGGAATAAATGACCTGAGTTTAAACGGACTAAGGGCCTCCTTTGTGATCCAGCAAACACACAGACCCTTCTGCCCAAGAGGGAACCCTATTTCAGTGGCTGGGTTGGAAGGACTTGACCAGGAGACAGCTGGGTAACCTCTGGCAAATTTTTAGCATGCGTGGAGGTTCTTTACACGTTTTCTCTGTAACGCTTTCACCCTAAGAATAAATGTGCTTGCTTAGAAGGAGCTGTGTGGTAACTTGCAATGCAGGCAATACACTGGTCATAGACCTCCAAGAGAGAACAAAGCATGGGCACTGGCCTGTAAGGCTGTCCGGCTTCCTGGGCACATCACTGTGTAATCCAGGGAGCTGTGCAGCCTTAAAACCCTCCTCAGGAGGGAGAGAGATGCGCATGTCTGCCCAAAAGAGGTGATGACTGGGAACCCTTGGTGAGCTACAGAGGGGGAATGCAGGTGCAGTTGCCATGAACTATGCTGTACAGGGGCAGACTCAGATGCTCTGTGGAGAGGCCACGGAGCCCTGTACACACCCTAACCAGTGGGTTGCACTTACACAGCCCTTAACAGGCTCCTTCATTCCCAGCTCTGCAGTATCCTGTCTAAGGGTGGAGCAGGCACAGGCCAGGAGTTTGTGCTGAATGCGGAAACTAGAACTGCCTGAGGAGGATGCTGCATAGAGTGGGTGTTCCCAGCTCTGCTTGCTGTGGCTGGTCCCTCCCTCTTACAACAGCGAGAGTCCAAATCACACGTCATTTGCACAGAAGGGCAGATGTAGAGTAATCTCCTCCATGCCTCACAGCAGATGGGCTGTCTTAGCTATAGTATATGTAAAGGAATCACTTCCCCTACCACTGAACTACAGCTGCCTCTGGAGGGGGAAATGCAGCTGCTCCAGGGTACAGCCACACCGCATGACAGCTTGGGCAGGAAGTGGAGAATAGTGCAACTGCAAGGGACAAGAAGAGAAGGGTTGGTTATTTTTTAAACAATTTGAAGTGGGTCCCCAAATTTCACAACATGTTCCTGTTTCCCGCAGCAAACTTTAACACTCATGTACCACTTTTAATTTTGAAAGCTCTTTACAGACAGGACCAATTAATCCTCACATCACTGCATCAGATAAGTATCATTAGCCCCATGGTACAGACAAGAAAACAGAGACAAAAAGATTAAAGTGACTTTTAAAGGCTACAGAGCAAATCAGTGTCAGAGCTGAAATCAGAGAGCAGAAGCTTCTGTCTCCGGTTCTGTGCACTGGTTAATAGACAACACCTCTCTCTCCTGCCATTTAGCTAATACATACATTAAACCCAGCCAGCGTTGGAAATGGCAACTGAAAACGATGGCTGTGATTTGACTGCACAATGCACGGAGCTGAGTGGGCTGTTGTTTTTGCAGGCTCTTATGACTTGGTTTCTCCTCCACTGTAAACAAGAACTGAATAAAACATGAAGACAACTCAGACTCTTCATGCAAAACGACGGCAGATTGGATTGCCGCAAAGGAATTGAAAAGAAGTTCAAAGTACTTGTTATTTAATGTAAAACTTTCAGATTGCCATAAAGAGCTGTTTGGTGACTGATTCTGATTAAAACCTACTAAGGTCAGAGGGCATTGAAACCACAGTAATGAGGGCTATTCCCATGAGTAACCAAAGTCCACTTTCAAGAACCAATCCACTGTTGTCAGTCCCAATAGCAGAGCCAAGACCTGCCTGGCAGAGACGCTGTAAACTGGACTCTTCTTTATTCTCAACTCTGTGGGACGCCGTGGATACATGCTACCACCTCAAACTGTGTCAAGGAGAGTGACACGGATTTAAAGGGTTTGTATCCACATGACACATTTGTTTCGATCCTGCAAGAAGGCATAGCCTGAGCAGAGAATTGTTGAAAGTTGCTTGGAAATGGTGTGGAAAATTTTTTAACTGTGTTAGTTAAACCCCTTTGGATAATGGCTCCAGTTTGGACTGAGCGTGGCTATGACACAAACTTTCCAAACCACACCTGCACTAGTCCCAAGAGGGGCAGGCTATGCTGTGGACTGACCGTGTTGAAGCAGTCATTTAATACAATTGGGAAGCCAGCCCTACCTATGGCTGTACAGTTTCTGGACCGGATTCTTATTTACTCCAAGGTTCCTTTATGCTGCTCCGGCAGTGTAAGAGGGCTTAAAATGGGCATACCTGCTGCTAGAGTGGTGTACACAGGCCCTAGTGTAAATGAGAAGCTTGTCCTAAGTCTTTATCTAATTGAAATTTAAGTGGCTTTTAGCCCCTGCTGCTTGCCCCTTGTTCTTTCTGATGAGAGCTAGTGGCACTAAATAGGAAATTTATTTCTGAAAACTTCATCCAAACCTACTATTAATACTCCCCCACGGCTAGTAGATATATCAGTTAGTTTATCCTAGGTTGAGCTATCACAATTAGTTTCTACGGAAATAATTGTGATGACAGAATCAAAAGATTATGACCTTAGTAAGGGAATAGGCGGCAGGATGAGCATGTAGCTGTTAGAAATAATCAAACAGGTTGTCCTGGGGGGGATTGGGCAGATGGAACCCTTTATTGCCTGCTCGTTCCACCTCGACACCGTGAGTGAGCAACGAGGGGGTTACTTTACAATTCTTTTATCCATAACGGTATGTAAATGTATACATTTCCAGCAACTCCCCATCGACCCTTATTCGGTTACATTGACACCTATACAATGAATATTAATAACTACATAATGAATATAATTATACCCGCCCCTGTTTGTTGTTTACAGGATTACCATACAGAGGTCAGGCACGTCACCTTAAAACCTATACATTTTACACTAGCAGTCTTTGAAGTAAAGGCATGCCAGGAGGAGAAGGAAGATAATGCTTTTTCCCACCAAAAGACCTTGCACAGAAATAGCGATAGACTTATCCCCTGCCCAGATGGCCAGGAAGGGAGGAGGAGAAGAGAGATAACAGACTAACTAAAATTCACACCAATTAACAGAAACAAGGTTTGCCCTTACTTCGACCCCATTCCCTGTAATTTAGACCTGACTACTTGTCCAGCTTTTAACTCTTTACTCTCCTACGGTAGCGAACTAAGATGGAGTTTCCATGCCAATGTCCTCACACAGCACAAGAGATGGGCTGCACTAGGTGATGGGGCAGGTTCATCACCAAGGCCAAAGCACTTAAGCATATATTTAACTTTCAGTGCCTGCTTAATTCCCCTCGACTTCAGTGTGACTTAACTCCATGCTGCCGCGACTGGCTGATTCGGTGCGTAACTGGGACAGGTTCAAACTGCTCCTCTTCCCACTGCCACCTTCCTATTCTAAAGAGGCAAAGCAGCGCTCTCCTACAGCCACAGGCCCCGCTGACCTTTGACCAGAACGTGGGGATCACGGGCCACAACGCTTCAATGTCGTTCGGAAAGGACGAGCCAGTCAGGCTGGGTGTGTGCAGCAGGCTGGCTCCTTTGCGGAGAACATTACCAGAGAATGCAGCATGGAAATGTGCTCATACATACGTGGAAATATGGGCAGGGTTTCCCTGCCCAACGGGGCAGCTCTGGCTCTTTAGAACTGGCCAGTCTTGCACACCAATGACATGCACCAGCCACTGTTGCCAGGAGAAGAGCGCGACTGCAGCAGATCTGCCTACCTGATCTACCATCTTTCTGTCTTACGGTTTATTTAACGGTTGTACAGAGCACCCCAGGAGCCAGGGAACTTTACACAGCGAGTAGAGACAGTCCCTGTCCCAAAGGGCTTGCAACCTGCATTGATCAGTCTGTCTTTGTTATTATGTAGCACGTGCGTGTAGCACCACAGTGTGCAGACAGATGGACAGACAGCTGTGCTGTAGTGGTGCGGGATCCCACCACGATTGGGCTGCCATGAGTTTGAGGTGAGTGTGTGGCTCACCAAAGGAGGAACCGTGAGAGGCTATGCTCTTAGCCAGCGCTCAGTAGAATCAAGGCTGATCACTGTCAATCCCACGCATGGCTCCTTTCCTTTCTGGGCTTTGCGTTTGGTTTCCTCAGCTGCGTCAGCACCTCCAGCTGAGCACAAAAGAAGTTGCCGCAGCCCCCCTGCCTTTAAGCGAGCTGTTGTCAGTGTGTCCAGGACACCTGCACCAGCCACAGCTATGCAAATGGGCTCCCTCCACAGGGCAGGGGTGCTGCGGAGTCACTGAATTCAGCTGCGGGCCTGCCCCGAGTGCTGGGTGACAGGGCCAGAGAGGAGCACAGGAGAAACGGAGTGCTGCTTTTCACTTGCCTTGCTCCATGCCTGCTGCTGCTGTTTCCATCACCAGTGGGGGTGCGCCGATCTCTGTACCAGGCTGTAAGGGGATCTCGGGGGAGGATTTTACTGCTGCTTGTTTTTACAGACTGCCAGGGCTGTGAGTAGCTGGCAGCTAGTGCGCCAGTGACACCCGCACTTCAGAGCCAGCTGCCATAATACAACCAGCCCCTTCCCCCACACTGTCAGTCTGGGGCCCTCACAACTATGCACAGGCTGACAGAAGCAGTATGCAAATGTGTGCACTGAAATGTACTAGATTCCTTTGGGCAGCTGAGGAGGGGTCCCCTGGCATGGCTTGTCCCTCTGCAAAACATGGGGAGGGCTAAGTCTTCCAAACTTGTGCATCCCCAAGACCTACACAGGCCTCAGGGGGATCCCCAGCAGCCAGGGCTAAGGTGCATAGAGGCCATGTGCCTCTGCATCTGCTCCCTAACCACAGCAGCCCTCTCTCAGCTCTGAACCAGCACAAACCCAGCCAGTGCCACTGGATCCCTCCACAAAGGATCCCCGTCCACTGTGGAGGGAGCGACGCGTGTGGATTTACAGTGGGAGTTGATGTGTCGGACTCTTCCCACTGCTGGCCTGTCCCCCCTTACTCCCAGATCTGGATCCTCATGGACCTCCCTGCTCTCCCCTGCCCTGCAAGTGGCTTCCTGTGAGGTCAGAGCGGGGACAAGTATTGCAGAAGCAGCACTCCCTCATCCACAGGCCCCCTGCAGGGATCTGTTGGGCTTTCATCCCAGAATCTGGCCTTTGATGCTATTGCTAACATGGAGTTCTGATACAAGTCCATCTACAGAGCCAAACCCTGAGGTCCTCACTCTGTCTTCCCTCAGGCAGATCCCGGCTGAGATTCCCAAAGAGCCCCACATGAGTACAGCCCAGGGAAGGCCTGTGTGGAAACGCTCGTCTCAAGCTACCCTGCAGTGCCTCAAGATCATGGGTACCAACCTCAGGGCAGACTGTTAGGAAACGGGGAACAAACCCCAAACGTGCTGTGCATTCTAGACTTAGATTTCACCAACCAATTACTGAGTGTAAACTCCTCAGGCACTATAACAGCCTTACCATAGAGTCACAGACAGCCCCCTTGGGTACTCCGACCCGTCTTGCCACCCAGGTAAGCTTGCCTTTGTGATAGATGGTCCCTTACGCCAAAGGTCACAGCAATATTCAGGTTATTCCCAGTCCCAAAGGACCAGTCACTTACCGGAGGTCAACTGTAACTCAGGTCTCACCCCAAAGACAACGCTTGTAGCCAATCCTATAATAAACTATCCAAAGATTTATTATATAGGAAAAGGAAACAAGAGTCATGTACAAGGTTAAAGCAGGCAAACACATATACACACAAATGAGTTCTAATCTTAGGTTTCAATAAGTAAAAGAAGCTTCTGTATTAAGCAAGCTCTACATGTCCTTTAGGGCTAGCCCAGGCTAAGCACTGTGTATCTTTTGCTTATGCCTAATAATCCTTGCTTCCCAGAGTTTCAGAACTAGTCTACACTTAAAATTTACAGCGGCATAGCTGCACTGGTACAGCTGCGCTGCTGTAAGAGCGCTTGTGTAGCCGCGTTATGTCGATGGGAGAGAGCTCTCCCCCCGATAGAATAAAACCACCGAAACGAGCAGTGGTAGCTGTGTCAACAGGAGAGCATCTCCCGCCATGTCCATGCAAGTGCTGTCCATGCAAGCGCTTATTCCAGCAAAACTTATGTCACTCAGGGGGCTGTTTTTTCACACCCCTGGGAGACAAAAGTTTTGCCAGCATAAGTTCTAGTATAGACAAGGCCTTAGCAGCATAAAAATATAATGCCTTCTTTTCAGGGTTTTTCCCCCACCTTCCTCCCTTCTACTCTGAGCTGCAACTGCAAACTCAGCTGACGGGAAGAATTCACATGCATGATTCACCTTCATTGGGGGGTGGGAGGGAAGGAGAGCAAACAACAAAGCTTTTGTCTTCTTTAATGTTTCACACTAGTGTGGCTGGGGTCGATGGGCTTTCCTTGGTGGGCAGAACGGGACACCTTCTGTTGGAGACCAGCTTTTCACACTAGTTAATGTCTCTCTCCTGTCTGGTGATTTACACACAGTGACAGAGGCTTACAATGCAAATGCTCAGGTTCTACCTTATAATAGAGTACAGATGTTATAAGTGAGATTAATGCAGGCAGCAATTTGCAAGCATTCCGTAAAGTCTAAACACATTCTGGTAAATCCACTATTTTAACAACCCTAACACACAGGTGGGCCAGGCTGGCTCCAGTTATTTATTTGTCAGTGTTCCACTGAGACATGGGGACTTTGGCATAAACACTCCTGCTCTGCCAGCATCACAACTCAAAGCACCTACTGTTTACTGCACATGTAGTATGTGGCTAGTTAACACATCCTGAAGCACATCCTACTCTTTATTTTAGTTTGTTTTGGTAGAAAGCCTGGAATGTCAGGGCAAAGTAGGTTATTCAAATCAAGTTGTAATTTCTCAACTGGTAATGACAGTGCGACGGTAATAACAGTGCAACAGGAGACCTGGCTAGAATTCAACCAGCTGAGTCAAGCTACAAGGTGCCTCATGGCATCTACACTGGGGAAAGCCACCGAGCCAAGCGGGGCTTAGCAGCCACATATTACCTAAGCCCAACCTCAGCTCAACCACTTTTCCTAGTGGAGACAGCCCCAGCAGCAGTGAGAGGGAGGATACGGTATGCACAGAAAAGCACCTTCTCAACACTGGAAATGGTCCCTCCACTCCCAGTTTGGCCTTCATTTACAGCCAGGCAACCTTAGTGAAGTCACTGGTCTTCCATATTGGGGTGGGGACATATTAGGGTAAGAATGTAACCTAATGGGCGGAGCACTGAACTGGGACTCAGGAGATGTGGGTGCTATTATTGGCTCTCCCACTGGCCTGCTTGGTGACCTTGGGCAAGTCACTTCACTACCCTATGCCTCAGTTTCCCTAGGTGTATAATAGGGATATCGATCCTGAATTGCTTTGTTAATGCTCTTTGAGATCTATAGATGAAAAGTGCCATCTAGGAGACAGCAAGGTGCTGGTGGATACTGTGGGGGAAACCTCTGCTGCTGCTGTGATTCCTCACGCCTTGTACCTTGCGTAGGCACAGAACAACCTGCAGCAGATGTTGCGAGGCCTGAGAGGGGATATGGAGAACAAATGGACAAAGATATCAAGACAAGGCATGTCGGCAGTGGAAGCTCACTGGAGAACCAGCACTGCCACTGCACCACATGGATGTCAAGGGAACAGTCAAAGAGGGCTCAGCAATTGCAGATGAATTTATTAGTCCTTTGCATCAGTCTTCACCCACAAAGAAACACCTACCCCAGGATTACTCTTGCCAGGCAGCAGGGGTGGGGCCTCACCAGAGATGGAGAGATCAGCACAGAGCTGATGGAACAACTTAAGAAACAAAGGGCCTGATTCTACGACTCACTAGTGGGCACAACGCTTCTACTAAGAGTAGCCCACCATACCCACGAAAGTACCTTCCACATCCAGCAGTATGAGGCCCTGATTCAGGAAAGCACTTAAACTTAAGTTTGAATCCATCCCTATTCAGGAAAGCGCTTAAGCACACTTACACTTTAACCATGTGTTTAAGATCCATTGAAGTCAATGGTGCCTTCACAACGCAACGGGACTTAAGCAAGTCCTGAACGCTTTCCTGAATAGGGGCCTCTGTTTGCAGGATCAGCCTCTTAAACTGCAATAAATCACTATGATCAAATAGCATGGCTGTGAAAACTCTGAAGGTACCAGCAAATGAAGTTGCTGTGTGATGAATAAAACCAGCAGCTACCCTCGAGGACCAGAAGTTGATCAATATGGCAACTTTTTAAAAAGGCTTAAGGGAGCTCCCAGGAATTCTGGACCAGTGAACCTTACCTAAATACTGAGAAAAATAAATGAGAAAACCATTAGAGTTCTAATACTCGTCTGATCAATGAAATGTGACAGGGCCAAACCAGCACATCTTGTAAGGGTAAATTGGTGGATATAATTTATTCGAAAAACTGGATAAAATGTGTAGAACTGCTGGATATGATCCACAGAACTCTTTGATGAGAATTTTAATAAAGTGTCCCCTATTAAGGACCCTTGGTAACCACGGATTGTAACATACAGACCTGTCCTGGACTGAAAATTGGATAAAAGATAGAAAGAAAAAGGTTATATAGAAATAAATTAAACAGAGCTCGGCATGGGGAGAAGTTAGGAGTGGGTTGCCCCATGGATCAGTGGGAGCTGTACTGCTCAATATATCTATTAATGACCTGGAAAAGGGAGTGTTAATGAAATGTCTGAGGATACAAATTTAGGACAGACACACCCAGGGGAAGTTTGCAAGGATCTCTTGAAGAGCTTGAAAACACCGGGAAACTCGGCAACACAATGGCCGATGATAAGGGCATGGTAATACCTGGTGGAAAGAATAATGTACCAATGCACACTGATGGGGTTGGTTTAGGAGCACTTTCCACCCAGCACAAAAATCTCTCTCTATCAATATGCAGTAAGAAGCTGACGCAGGAGGTAGGGTATGTGTCATCCAGATCCCGATAGCTTCTAATTCATCTCTTATCTACAGTTTATAAAAGAAATTGTGTCTGTGAAGGGGAAAAGGTATTTCTTTGGCAAGGATAAAGGGGACAGAGAAGAGTTAAGAATCAGAACTAGCAAATCAATCAACAACCCTGGAGTTCGGTGCTAAAAAATAATGATATAACCGATGACTGTGCTGCCTGTATAGGAAATGGCGTAACGTAGAGGCTATGCTGGGCAATCCGTACTCATGTTGAAAAAAAATAAAAAAAGTGTTTTCCAGTTTAAGGCAGTTGCTTAGGAAGAGCTGCTTGTAGCTCAGATTGCAATAGAAATGACAGCTAACCAGACAGAACCATTCGAGATCAGACTGAGGTAGGTCATTTCATGTATTATGATGGGCGTCTGCAGCTGGAATGCTCAGACCATGCTAAAGTAATTTAATACCGGAACAGCAAGGGCAAGATCAGTGACAGCATCAGCTCTTCTCCTTCCTACTTACAAAATCTGGCAGCAGTCTAGTGTCCTGGCCACTCCAGCTCTGTGTGCTGCTGACATGTTACCTGAAACCTCACCACATACCCACTGCCTTACCCTTTCCACCCACCCCTACAGACATCCCTGGACACACACAAGCCTACCTGGAGCTATGTCTGATTTTTCCACAGAGTCTGTGCATTTCACAGGTGTTTCCAACTCATCACTTCACTGGCCGTTTGTCTGATGTGCTTCCCTGGAGAAAAAGGAGACTTCTTGAGAGCAACTTCCCTCTGTTCTAATGAAGGTGAAATAGCTGGGCTTAAATAAGTTGCAGTTCTTTGCCTGGGCACTAGATGGCATGTGCCATGAGTTGTAGGAAATTTAAAGGTGACCTGCGATTTTTTGGAATGAGCTAATTAACCTGTAAAGGTGTGTGCTAAAAGCTCCAAATGAGACAGACTAAATCAGTTGTTCCGCACCACTAGGTTCGTTTCTCCATTGTCCTGTTCCTGGTGGGATTCCTGGGTTTTACCAATTACAAGCTATTACAACTACTCGGATGTGGGAGCGTTTTACACCCCTTTTGCACTGATATAAATGACTCAACAAAGTGCAGGGCAACAGAGAAGTAGGCTCATAACCTACAATTTCAATTCATGTCTCCTGAAGTTAGATTGGCTGGTAGCCCCCACTGCTACCCACCCCCTCAACCCCGAGCCCAGATCGGGGGGAGGGGGGAAATGACTTTTTAAAATAATAATGTTAATTCTTGTCATCACTATTTTGTGATAGTTAGGTAGATAGAAAGGTTATCCTCTTTGCTTTTGGGGCATCGATTACCAAACCACAACAGAACTCTGCAGCAGCATTGCCGGCTCTTGCAATTTTATTGTCACTCTTGCAATATTTGGTACTTTTCGTCAAGTCCCAGCTCCAGGAGACGTGGTTTTGTGAGAATCTCAACTTTCATTTCAAATAAAGTACATTTCTAGTCCTCATGGCTGCAGAGAAAAGCTTGAAAATGTGACCCCAAAGGCTGCAACACCAGCAGACAATAAACAGAGTCCAAAAGTTATTATTCTTTAAAATCTCGGTGTTTTAAGCCAATCTCATGATTTTTGAGGGCCTGACTCGTGACTTTTGAAGGCTCGGGGTTGGCAACATTATGCTGGACCTGAGCTGGTATAGGATTTTCCATTCCATGAAAACTCCATGACTTTTTTGCAGAACAACAACAACAAAACCTCTGAATTTTCTCAGAATGGCTGCCCTAGCTGCCTAGCTCATAGCCATGAAGCCAGTCAATCTGCCCTCCCTCCCTCTCCCCAGATGGGCAGCCCAGGGAACTGTCCAGGTGTGGAATGGCCAAATTATTCCGCAGGAAGCAGGGGGTTCCTGGGAGCCTGGAGTCTGCAGCAGTCTACCAGGTGAACTGACAAGGAGCTGAGTAGCCAGGGCTTGTTTAGCAGGCTGCCCTGTAGCCTGGGACCCTGGAAGCCTTGAGTCCAAGACAATTCACTTGGTGGACTGCCCTGTATCTGAGGTCCACTGAAAGTCTTAGGAGACTGGGCTGCTGAGAAGCTGCGAGCCTGGGAGCTTGATAGCCGGGACTCCCAGTCAGCCCACCAGGCTGGAGGCGAAGGAGCCAGGCAGGGGAACTAGCAGCAAACCAGGCAGCTTTCCTTGGAATTTCTTCAGAATTGTCCCATTCCTGAGGCACGTTTCAGTTTGATGAGTCAGCCTCTGCTGTTGGAAAATCATTTCCTCCCGACCAGCTCTAATTGCAACAGTTCCTCCAAACACTACCAGAACCCAGCTGTGTGGGCATTAGACCAGGTCTGTAGCATGCTGCAGAACCTTTCATTGTATAGGAACTTGAGATTTAGCTTATTTTCAAAAAGATATTACATTTGAGATCTAGCCTAGTGATCACCCTCACGAGCCAGGAACCTAACCCTGAATCTAACATCAATGTCACTTCTGAGCCTCAGTTTACCCATCCATAAAATGGGAAGAGTGCTATTGCCCTGCCTCAAAGGGCTGTGATGAGAAATAATGTTTGTAAATTGCTTTGAAAAGTGAAAGCTCTCATTACTAAGTATTACTGATACCTCTCAGGACATGCTAGCATCAGGGCAGTAGGATGTTGATGGCTGTATTGCTCTAAAGAAGGTTTAGCATTAATCTGGTTTGATCTAGGCTCTGTTCTGTTAACGTACTTGCTGAGACACCACGAACAGGGGATGAAGAAGGAGATCGGTGCTTCTGTAGCAGTGTCTGCTGTAGCTGCTCTCTTTCCTCCCCAGTTTTCTTTCTTCCAGAAATTCCTTTAAAGACATGGATGAAGATACTTAGGAATGAGCCTTTTGTGACTGATGCTACAAGGCAAACATTGCCTAACACATGAAAGCCAGCTGTACTGGGCACAGAAGAGCAATGTATTTTTTTTTAACATGCCGGGGAGGGGTGGTACACTGGCCTTTGCTGTTACTACATTAGAAATTCCTTGTACTCCAAAGGTTAAGACGGTTAATGTAGATGCTGAATGTCATCGGTTCTGACAGTGCATTGGGAAGCAGGCTCAGTACATGGCAGCTGTCCAGTCTGTGAAAGGTGCGTGCAAGGAGAGTGCTCAGATGGAGGCAAACAGCAGATACCGCACGCATCTGCGAAAGGCTGTTATTCTAACTGCGCCTTGAACTGGAAAAGCAAGGGGGATCTTGCAGTGACAAGCCAAACTGAACTTGGTATTAATAATGCAAGAGTGTTTGTTGGGAACTGCTCGGCCTCTGGAAAGGATTCATCCCGACCAGGCCAGAAAGGGCAATCTCAATAGGCTAAGGGAACATTTCACACTCTGGCTAATGGCATCACACTTGCAAAGCTAAAGGAGCCAGGGTTCACTTACTTTTCATGTTCTCGGGGCCTGTAAAAACCCACTTTGCAAATGCTTCAGGGTGCCCTGCACAGAAGAGAAAGTGTAAGATTTATGGGATAACTGCAGACAGCGTGGGCCCAATTCAGTATTGGTGTAAGCAGGCATAACTCCATTGGCTTCAGTAGCATTTATTCCAGGATTAAATTTGTGCTGGTGTCTCTAGTCTCCACAGGGAAGAGCCCAAGACCCAGAACCTAGGAGTTGGCTGGTGAGTGCATATAGGTGAGGAGGGGCCGGCTGACTGGGTGGGGTCAGGGACATTAAAGGGAACCAGTTGCAGAGAAAGCTCTACAGAAGTGAGCCCTTCAAATGCTGGCATTTCCAGGCTGCCAGCCAACGGTAAGCCTAGGGCTCAGTTTTTCAAACGAGCACCCTTGCGTTCTCCCATGCTGCTCCTCACGCTTGGGGGACTCTCAGTCAACAGCAGCAAAGCTGCCTCTTTTGTCCTCCTTTAAATCCCTCCTTTGCCATGAGATCTACAAACGGTTAGACCGTTGGGGAGCTGATCCCACTGCCCAATACTGCCCCATTGTTTCCTTGTGCTCCAAGGCCTGGCTGGGCCATTTGTCTCTGGTCTTATACTTCGATTGCAAGCCTCTTGGGGCAGGAACAGTCTTTGTTCTGGGTTTGTACAGCCCCAGCACAATGGGGTGCTGGCCCACGACGGGGGCTCCTGGGCTCTGCGGTAACACAAATAATAATAATATAATAAGGCATGTGCGCCTGCCCAGGGTGCTGCGTGGAAGCATTCTGTCTTCGAAAGTCGGAATGCCTCCAGGGGCTCTAGGGGCAGCAGGTACCTATCCAGCAGGTGTGATCCACATTGCCAGAAGCAGGGTGGGCCATGACCCTGGCCTCTCCCTCCCAAACATGCCTCTGCTGGTAGAACTAATTAGTCTCGCCTTAGATTCCCCAGCGCCTGCAGACAAGGGATGGCTGTCTACTGCAGGGGACCCCTGTGCATTCTCCCGCCTGCACTGTACCACACTGGAGCAGCCAGAAATGTGCTGAAGGGGTCTGCGCTCTGCAAAGGAGTCAATCCATTGCTCTCTCTCTCTCTCCTTTATTTTCCTCTGTCAGGCCCCACCTGGTCCAAACCAGAAACAACCACCCCATTGCTTCCTCTCTCCTTCCACCTAATGGGAACTAGTAACTATAATAAAATTGCCTTCCAGGTGAACCCTTTATTGTTCCTTTCTGTTGGAAACAATCAATGGGATGATTTCTCTTGGCAATATCAATTAGGAGTGTCAGTTTAGCTCTTCCGTGGATTTGCTGGAGGACCTACTGCACATCTGTATTGTGAATGCTCACAGCATAATGGAAGGATCGGTGAAGACAAATGTTAACTAGTCATTGAAGCTAATAGATGTTACCAGAAGACAGAGGGCATTAAACAATTGGACTCAAAAATCCCTCCCCTTTTCAGTTCTCTTTCTCTGCTCGTGTTGTATCCATTCCACTAGCACGCTGGGCATCTTTGAGGCTTGGCACAACTTAGCTTTCTAATGTGAAAGACAAGTAGGGAAAGACAAGCTGAGGCCATTTTATGCACCATAAAGATGCAACAAAAGGGCACCCGCCTGCTATTTTCCCTACTTGGCAGATCAGCTTTAATAAGTGCAGTTCCAGGAGTTCACCAAAACCCAGGGGCAGCATGGGCCAATGAAAGTGCCTGTTGTGTCTCCAAAGGCACATGCAACATAAAGATAGCCCCTGCACACGGCCAGTGTGTTTCTCTTTCCTGAACTGTCATTTCTACTAATTTGGGAACATTTCCTATCTGCCTTAATCATTTTTTGGGCAGCCACATTAGATCAACAGGCTTTCAAAAGAGCTTGCACTGCTTCACTTATTTGCCAGTATGATCCCATGACCCTGGCATTTTGGAGCTACATTTGATGCATCAAAGCAAGCTGCAGATTCTTCTCTGCCTCGTACTTCTTTGGCCTTTTCAGAGGTTGGCCTAAGAATTTAGATCATCCAGGGAAAACTCCTCAGACAATGAGCTTTTCTCTGCAGATTTGGAGGTGTGCCCCGGCCCCCAGGCCACCCGTGCAGCGCTAAGGGCCTGTTCTCCAGCATGATCCTAAAAACCAGCCAGTGGCCCCTCTGAAACCACACGCCCTCCTAAGATGAGAAGGAAACACTTTACACAGTGCTTAATTTGTAATGAAAGAGGTGCTGGGGACAAGCAATTTGTTTTACTTTCATGACTGATGCAGCAAGCCCAGAGATGCCAGAGCTATGAACTACCAAGCGCAGAGGTGCCGGGGGTCAGCCATGGCAAGCCCTGGCACAAATTAAGCACTGACTTTAGAGGAGGCATTTATGCTCCAGTCTGCAAATCTGAGCCTCACTTGTGATAACGCTTTACTATTTTTTTGAGGCTGATAGAAGTTTCTTGAAAGAGATGAGCTCTTGAGATTGAGAGAGAAAAACGGATTATTTGGAAAGGAACAGAGCCAGTTGGTCATGTTCCCAAGCCTGGAGTGAACTGCAAATAGGTTGATATGGCAACTAACGGGCCAAACTTCCCACACAACAGAGAAACGTTGTTCATCCTTCTCTGAATCCTCC
The DNA here is from genome assembly GCF_026122565.2 of Emydura macquarii macquarii. Lineage (NCBI taxonomy): Eukaryota > Metazoa > Chordata > Testudines > Chelidae > Emydura > Emydura macquarii. The sequence continues at coordinate 1,033,961 of NW_027131391.1, forward strand.
ACTTGGACTGCAGGCTCTTTGGCTATATACACACTGATGGCAGCAAATTCGCTGCCATCAGATCGATTTTTCCAGATTGATTGAGCAGCAGTGAAGACATGCTTAGTCGATCCAGAAGTTGATCTATTAAAACCACCTCCAAAAAAAGCATAGTGCTGTGTGGACGGGAAGGCATATCCTGTCCGCTAAAGGGAAGTAATGAAGTTGACGGGAGTTACGCCAGCTGCTCTGCATAGCTTGCGTAACTCCTGTCGACTGCTGCTGAATTTTGCCAGCAGTGTAGACCTGCCCTTAGATATGTACATGGTTAATTAGTGGCACTGGGACCTCTCTCTCTACCTACCTCTCCTGCATTTTTGAAGCCCCCTTTAGCATAATGTCTTGGTGCTGTATGTAATTACAATTCACACTCAGTTTCTGTCCCCTGGGGACAGTCACCTCCTGCCCTGTTCTTGCTGCAGAAGGCCTATTTCCTTAGTACTACATGACCTTATGCTGGTCATCTGCCCAGAGGTGAATTTCACCGTCGAGACCTACGCCAGCTCTCCGTGGAATCGGCAGGAGTTTTGCCCAGCGGGAAGCAGGATCAAGCGTTAGAAGTTTTCTATTCCTTTGGTCGGCGGGTTGAGGCGCCAGAGCAGCTGGAAGGAGCTCTGCTCCCACGCTGCACCGCCCTGACTGAACTCCTGGCAGAACTGAAGGCCTTACAGAGGCAGCTCAGCACTTCAGGCAGCCTCTAGCACTGAGCCAATAGGGCTCAGCACCACCCTAATGTTGCATCCCTGGGAGTTAACGTATTACTGTGGGCTTGCCCAGGGAGCAGAGCCAGGCTGAAGCTTAAGGGGGTTGAGTGCTGCTGCTAAGCCGCTTTATGGGCTCAATGCATCTTAAGCACCGGAGGAACTTGAAACTCTAAAAGCAGCTTAATGGCAGCATGAGCCTCCTTAGCCCCTGGAGGTGAGTCAAGGTCTGTGCGTCCGGTGGCCTGATTCTCTGAGGGCAGTGGCTCTCAACTTTCCCAGAAAGTACCCCTTCCAGGAATCTGATTTGTCTTGCGTACCCCCAAGTTTCACCTCACTGAACAAGACAAGCGTCACAGCACACTGCACTGAAATTGCTCACTTTCTCATTTTTCTCATATACTAAATCAATGGGAATATAACCATTGTATATACTTTTCAGTGGACAGCACAGAGAGCAGTATAAGCAAGTCAGCCTGTGTGAACTTGTTGTTTGTACTGACGTCGGTAGTGCTTTTCATGTAGCCTGTTGTAAAACTAGGCAAATATCCAGAGGAATTGATGTATCCCCCAAAGACCTCTGCGTACCCTCAGGGGTACATGTACCCCTGGTTGAGAACCAGTCTTAGGGCACTGGAACTCCAGCAACCTGCTTAAACGCTGAAGAAATCTTAAGCCAGGGTGGGGTTTTTTTGGTTGTTTTTTTGTTTTTTTAAAAACCTCTTGAAATATTTTTAAAGACCATTTTTAAAATGCCCAGGGGAATTGAACATAAAGTCGAAGGTTCCTGCATGGGAGGGGTTGAGGAACTGAGTGTACAACAGCCAGAAAATGGGACACCAGTGGTTCCTGCCCATTTCCTAGCATTTGTTTGCTTTGCTGATCTCCTCCCATCTGATCAAATAGGACTTAGAGAGTGTGTGTCACAAACACTGTTCTTTCCCGTGGATCTTTGGAGGGCTGCAGGGCGGAAGGGGGTGGCCAGCGAAGGGATGCAGGCTGTGTACTGGCAGAATCAGGGGAGCCAGGCGGAAGGGCGGAGGCTGGAGTAGAAGAGCGAGGAGGAGTGGGGACAAGGGAGCTTAGCAGAGCAGCGGGCCGTGGGGCAGAGATGCACTGAGGGTGTGCAATGGGTGTGCATATCCAGTCTCCTTGGAGGAGCCTGTGTAATGCCTGGTTAGGTTGGGTGGGCAGCTGGCAATTCAACTGCAGCTAACAGGGAATAACATGCTTCCTAGGGCTTGCCTGGGGGGAGGGATGGCGCAGACACTGGCTGGCTTCTGAGGGTATGTCTGCCCAAGCCTCCAGTCACCCGCAGGAGAGCGGGAAGGAGAAGGTAAGAATCCCCCCATCAGTATCCTAAGAGTTATGATGGTGGAGGCTGAGCAGGCCCTGCTGGGGCCCCTGATGCCTGTGGAGGTAGAGGGACAAGCCCGTGAACCTCCAAATGCTGGCTAGGGACTGATGCATTTTCCAGGAGAAGCCCTGCTCTTCACAAATAGGTCTTGTCTCAGCTGCACCTCGAGGGACACATCAGGAGAAGAGTAATGCCCTCCTGATGTGTGGCCCACACAACTGCCTTGCTGTCTCTGTTCCCCTACCATGCCCAGGGACCTTGTTAAGTCTCTAGATAGGGAGACCCTCCCGGCTCCCTCTCCACCAGCCCACATGCGAGGGGCTCACCTCCTGCAGGGCTTGGAAGTTGCATCAGACCATGGCTCTGTTTCTGCAGCCTTCAGGCAGTCAGCAGTGAGGGGAGAATGTGCTCCATCTTCTCTGGCTTCCCAGCTCAGTCCCATGTTAGGGTGATTTATAAACGAACTAAGGAATTCCCTGACAAAAAGCTTTGTTAAGGCAGAGCGAAGAAGGCTGGCACACTTCAAAGGGCAGGCCTACACAACGATATACATAGATTCATAGAGTTCAAGTCCAGAAAGGACCATCAGATCACTTAGTCTGATCACAGGTTTGTCCTCAAATTTCACTCAGTTACCCTGGATTGAGCCCAGTAACTTCTTTGTGACTAAATTTAAGGTGTGAATTTAAACCAATTTAGTTAAATCGGTGCAAACCCCTCTGTGTAGGCTCTTACTTTGGTTTAAGAGTGACTTATATTGGTTTAGTTTAAGTCGATTGAGAACAAGTCCAATTTACCGAGAGTTGTGGTAGAAGCTCCATCACCAGAAGTTTTCAAATCAAGATTGGATGTTTTTCTAAAAGATCTGCTCTAGGAATTATTTTGGGGAAGAGCTCTGGTCTGTGCTATGTAGGAGATCAGACTAGATGATGACAACGATCCCCTCTAGCCTTGGAATCTATGAAAGTCTACGCTAAGCCAAAATAGGCTGCTCTTAAACCAAAATAAGAACATCTACACAGGAATTTGCACCACTTTAACGAAACTGGTTTATAAACTGATTTACATTAAACCAGTTCTGCTTTCTCGTGGAGACAAGATCCATGCCACTTAAGGGTTTTTTATCTTTCAAGAACATTTCAGTCAAAACCATACAAATGCTAGAAAGCCAGGAAGTGAGTGGGTAAGGCCAGGCTTTGAAACAAGGCATTGCTCTGGGAATAGGATCTGTGCTGGGGCAGGGTGGCAGTAGTTTAAGCTGCAAATAAACAACAACAATGCTAAGCATAAAGAGTGACTTTGACCGGGCAGTCCGGCAGCCATGGAGGGCGTCTGCGTGCATGTCTGTGCGTTGTAGTCTCCGCATTCTTCTTACTGATCAAACTCTGTGAAGAATGGGAGGGCTTAGTGTAATCATCGCAATGTAGGGCTGAAGGGACTTGGAAGGTCATCTAGTCCATCCCTCCCCCAGGCCGAGGCAGGACCGAGTATACCTAGACCATCCCAGGCAGGTGTTTGTCCAACCCACTGACACTCAGACGGAGGCTCATGAGCTGCAAGTGACTCTTTCATGTGTCTCCTGCAGCTCTTTGCAGCACACGCTATTAAAACACTGTGTGATTTAATTATCAACCAATCTAAGTTATTAACCGATCAGGATGCTTTTACTATGTTGCTAGCCAACTGTAGTTAATAAAATGATACTCGGTCAGTCATTTTGCTGTGAGAATAATATTACATATAAACAAAATATTTCCCGTCATACTGTTCAAATATGACTATACAGCACTACACTAAACGAAACAAGGAATTCACGTGACGGAGGCTCTTTTGGGTAATGCTGACGGCTAATTTGGCTCCAGAACCACTGAGGTCTGAATATCGCTGGTCTAACCCGTTCTTTAAAATCTCCAATGACGGGAGTTCGACAACGTCCCTTGGAAGCTTGTTCCAGCTCCTAACTACCCTTGTAGTCAGAACATTTTTCCTAATACCTAACCTAAATCTCCCTTGCTGCAGATTAAGCCCATCACTTCTTGTCCTAACTTCAGGGCCTGGAGAACAATTGATCCCCATCCTCTTTATAATGGCCCTTCACATATTTGAAGACTATTCACAGGCCCCACCTCAGTCAGCTTTTCTCAATATTAACGCGCTCAGTTTTTTTTTTTAATGTTTCCTCATAAGTGAGATTTTCTAATGCTTGCATTTGTTACTTTCCTCTGGACTTGCTCCAATTTGTCCACATCTTTCCTAAAGTGTGACACCCAGAACTGGACATAGGACTCCAGCTGAAACCTCACCAGTGCTGAGCAGAGCAGTACTATTACCTCCCATGTCCTGTCCAGCACCCTGCATAGTGGGATCCCAATTCTGATTGCTCCTATGAGTGCTACCATAATATAAATAGTTACAGCCATCACTGTTCTGGTCTGTCTCACTGCCCACAGTGTATCTGATAGGCTGTTTTCAGGATTATCTTTTCTCTAGCATGATAAACGCTCTCTGCGAAGCTGTGTTCAGACATAGCTGTATCAAGCAACAGGAGAGCTGATAGTACCATTGCAGGCAGGGGCTGGTGGGGCTCTCATTGCTGGATAAATATTACTCCAGGGTATGGATTGCAGAGAGCCACCATTTACTGCTGGTTAAAAACCTGCATGTCTATAATTAGGTCATTCTGAATGTAGGAAAGGCTGTGAATCCCCGCTGCACTGTGAGGAAGACAAGGTCATGCCGTGCGGCACTGGTGCGGGTCTGTCATTTCCCCTGTGTTCGCGATAATGTCTCACATTTTGTCTGTGACCTGGGGATCACAATTGCCAAGAGTCTCCATATAAGGAATGTACAGGCCAACCAATCTGTGTCTGGGGAGCTTTGCTAGAATTTGATTCATTTGCATGTGATCAGCTGAATTTCATTCATGACCAGTCAGCAGAGTTCTGTCCTTTCTGCACGCGAACTACGGAGCACTGAGCAGATGTGGGCCTCAGCCTGGGAGCTCTATTTAAGGGACATTGTGGGCTGACAAGGGAGCCTCAGCTGTGAGAGAGGGAAGAAAGCTTAAGAGTTAATGAATATTACATGGGCTGTTGCTACAAACACTCCACCAAGTGAAAGCCACAGCTGTGCCTCCCTGCACGTAGCTGTCACTACTCCCAGCACAGACCCTATTCTCAAGCAAGGAGTTCCCAGTTAGCAGGGACGGCATGCATGCTACCCTTACCTTGAGAAGCATGCCAGCCACCCCCTCCAGCCTGTGCTATCATAGGGGATGCCCCAATCCTACCCCCCCAAGCTGCACAGGGGGATCCCCCTTCTCCAAATTCCTGAGCTGCCTTGAGAAGCAGGAAGATTCTTCCCAAACCTCTAAACCAATGTGCCCCACCCGCAAATGCTGTGCTGCCCCGGGGGGAATCCCTCACACACACCTCCCCCAAACTGCGGGGCTTTGCGATGTTGTGGAGGTGAGGTGGAAAACTCCACTTCCTCTCCCCCCAAACTGGTCCCTCCCCACAATTCTGTGGCCAGACAATAATCCCCCCTAACTAGCACTTGGCCAGGCTTCTCCCCTACATCGCTAGCCCTGCTTCCCAATATACCTCTCTGCAGAGGGCCTGGAGACGAGGACGTTAAAGCCTGGTGTGGGAGGGGACAAGGGTTGGGTGGGAGTAGCCTGCTAGCCCTGTGAAGTTCCATGCAAGCAGCAGAGAGAGCTGCAAGACCCATCTACTGGGATTATAGTTATGTTCAGATCAGGAAGGACCCGTGAGCTCAGGGTGGGCTTGGAGAATCCTGCCAAAGACCATCTCGCTCCCCAGGAGCACCCCCAGAGGAACTAGCAACACCCAAGGCCTTGAGAGCCAGTTTACTGGCAAACAAAAGATGACGGTATGAAACCATGAGGCAGCCTGGCACAGCAGCTGCTCCAGAGCCCTTCCTTAATCCCCTTTCCCTTCTTAAACAGTACATCACTCAGTTACATTTCCACTCCAGCAACAACAGGCAAAACTCACCATCATATGAGAGGCAAATATAGTTAGAATTGTCATCTGGGTCTGGCTTGCCCAGCACACAAATCAGGACACCTGCAGTGTGTGTCTGAGACAGTGTTCCCTAAGCAAGGGGCAGTTGGCATTGCAGTTACACCATGAACAGCTGAGGGTATCTCAAGAGAAAGGGCAGTGGAGTGAATTCTGTTTGTAATAAGATAGTGCTGCAGTTTCTGCAGGGATTGCTAAAGCTCACAGCATCATCTGAGCAGGGGAGGGAGGGGAGGACAGATCATGCAACACATACTCTATGCACCCATCCAGTGGAAGAAGGAAAAAAACCCAGCTCCAGTGCCTGGGCCCCTATTCACCCTGGAACTGGGTATAACAGGACATATTGGGATGAAATGGTACAAAAATGACGGCATTTGACATTTTCAAAGCACCCTGAAGACATTAACAACCCTAAGGGGTAAGCGAGTATTATTATCCCCATTTTATTGATGGGGAAACTGAGGCCCAGAGACAGTAAGTCCCATGTCCAGTGCAGCAGACTACATAGTGACACGGGCAAGCCTGGAATTCCAGAGTCCTGGATCCTAGCCCTAAACCCTACCTACTTGACCACACTGCCTAATGGACTGCGGCTGGCACTAGGAGCTGGGAATGGCTGCCCTGAGATCATAACCCTTCCACTGACTGGGAGTGAGGAGATGTGTTTGCACTAGTAGCATTTATTACGTGTATTTCTGTAGCACCTAAGAGCCCCTCTCATGGACCAAGACTCTAGTGCGCTCGGTGCTGTGCCAACAGAACCAAAGGACGGTCTTTATAAACAGCATTTCTCTTTGTACTCTAACCAGGCTCTCGTGTTAGCGGAGACTTTTAGGGGCAATTCTGACTCAACCCAGCTGCCCCAAACTGGCCATTGTGCTGCAAAAGCAGCATTAATATGCCCCATATTCAAGTTCCTGCACAGCAATTCCCTCAACCCACACAGCTCATCCCTGCTAGAAGCACAAATAATCTGAATGAGGCTACATGCCTACCAGCCACTGCCAGATGAGGGGACACGTGTGTTGATGACAACCTCAGAGCCTTTACTTCCATGCTGGAACATCCATCGGCACCTCTGTTCGGAGAGGGCCAGGATCGAGAGTGACACCTCCCTCCCTGCCTACGGCGCTAGCACGCAGCACCTCCCACAATACCATGCAAAGGGCTGGTTTCTGGGGTTGCTGGAGTTCCTGCAGATTGACCCATGCCATCATGTACAAGACATATGGGCTTGGCAAGACTGGAAAACCAGCCTAAGTGTTCAGAAACCATGTGACAGGCACTGAAATTCATGAGATTGGGCTAAAAACCAAGTTTAAGTAAGTAAGTAAGTAAGTAAATAAATAAGTGTCTGGTTCTCTTTCTTTGCCCTCTAGTGTCTGAGCCTTTAGGCTTCATGCAGGGGTGGCGTTTACAAGCTTTCCTCTGAAATCCTGAGGGCTAGAAACATACTTTCCTTTTTTTAAAAAAAGAAAAAGCTGAGTGTCTCCTCTAAATAGTTAGCTCCAGGAACTGGGACTTTAAGATCAACATCAAATGTTGTGAGACTCCTGAGAAATTCCTGAGAGCTGCCCACTTTTCCACCCATGCTAGCAGGTAAGCCAGCACGATCCCTCGACCGAGTCAATCACGTTCAGATAGGGATTCATAACAATAATGCCAAACTCCTCTCCCCAGTGCAGAGAAAAGCTTAGGGAACTGTCCATCCTGCACTGGTCTGAGATCTCCCTCCCATCCACCCATGGAAACTCCTGGATCTGCTCATGATGCCCCTGGGGATTGGAACCCCGTGGTTGAGAACCCACGTTCTAGACTAATGACTGCAGTAGCCTTCACAGCCTCTGAGACAGGAAAGATCCATTTAATCCTTCCCCTGGTCTGCTCCTGTCAGCCTCCCGTCCCACCAGTACAAAAGTGCGCAGGGAACCCTAATAGGGTTCTACACCTTGTCGTCTGCTTTGGCTGCAGAAATACACCCACTCCACTGCCAGTGGGCCCTTTGCACGCACACAGAGAAAGGGTACAAGGTTTGCCCCACCTAGTCCAAAATGAGCCAGTAGCCACCCATTCGCCTCACAAATGTGGTCCAGCCTTGCTGTGTGTTTCTAATTAGCACCTATTATTCACACTATTATGTTTCTTCTTTTAAAGCCCACAAACAACTCATTCTGCAGACAGCTCCCCTGTTTGTTAAGAGGATTTGCTCTCTAGAGAGATATTTTCAGGTTGAATACACAGAAAATCCATCCTGGTTACGGTAACGTCCTTTTATTAGCTAATTCTCTTCAATTCTCCCACCACTATGGAACAATGCACACTGATTTCATCCTGGAGTAAGCGTAAACTGGAGATGATGTTCCTATTCCCTGGTCCCTGAGATAAGGCATGAAACAAGTCAGTCATAAAAAACACCCATTTATTAAACATCCCTCAGTTACAAATGCTGCCAGTGTTGTTCCTTTTAACGAGGCACAGTGGACCTGGTATGGCACTGAAATGCCCCATATAGCCTCTGAGAGGCAGGGAGAGGCTGACATGCTGGTCTCGATTTAGGACCTTTCCCCGTTTACTATCGATCAGTATTTTCTGCTCTCCACACTGATTGCTGGTGATGTACAATCTCCTTGGAGACGCACCCAGAGTCCAAGGGACCTACTGCAACACCATCAATTTTGTTTTGACCCAATATTTTTTCAAAGTCATCAGATTAAACCCTGAAGCTCTTACTCACCATTTACTCACTCCACATGGACATTGCCCGAGTTAGGACTGAGCAGCGCCTTGGGACTTCATTGATTGCTTGCAGGAGCTCAGCCCATGAGGACTTTTGCCTGACTAAGGGTTGAGCAGAAGCTGAGGAAGGGCCTTAGGATTTGGCCCACTATAACCCAAAGCGCTATAGATAGTGTGACAAAGTGGATCTATTTCCTGGATCACATTTCAGCTCTGATTCACTTCTGCCTCCAGACCCCAGGCTGGGACCAGCAGCCCCTTCCTCATGCAGGGGCCTGGAGCTGGACAGAACAGCAGAGTAAATAGCTGGATCTGGGAGGTGTGGGAGGGGAGGGCATCTGAGTGACTGTGCAGGTTAGTGCTTCTGAGGCAGTCTCTACCAGGAGTTCTTCTATGGAGCCCAGGGTGGAGTTGCAGCTGCCCTGTACTGGTGGGTGGTGAGACTGCCCTCTTTGCCTGGGGTGAATTCCTCTTGAGTGCGGCTGCTCCAATGCACATCGCACCTTGTATGCCCCCAGGGATGAATCTAGCCCTGGAAATGTCATGGTTTGTTGCAGAGTAACAATTGAAGACCTCTCAGCAGAGAAGCCCAGAACTGACTGGGCCTGGTTACTGAACTCCCCTCTTGCCGTAGAGGTGGCCATGTTAGACCAGCATGGAGAAGCCTATGCTCCTGTCCTTGCTCTGTGGATAAGGCCTTCAGCTTCCAGGTCTGTCCGTCTATCGCTTCCCCACAGGAGACTCTCTTTAGCAGTAGGGAAAGAGGCTTCTAAAGCCAGGGTTATCAGACCTTTCCCTTCTGGAGGCCCCTTTGTAAGAATCATTGAATCGTGAGGCTGGAAAGGACATTGAGAGCTCTTCCAGTCCAGTGGTTCTCAATCTTTCCAGACTGCTGCACCCCTTTTAGAAGACTGATTTATCTTGCGTACCCCAAGTTTCACCTCACTTAAAAACTACTCACTTACAAAATCAGACCTACAAATACAATCGTGTCACAGCACACAATTACTGAACAATTGCTTACTTTCTCCTTTTTACCATATACTTACAAAATAAATCGTAACCCCCAGGTTGAGAAACACTTATATAATATATAGAGCAGTCATTGTCTGTATGAAATTTTAGTTTGTACTGACTTCGCTAGTGCTTTTCATGCAGCCTTTTGTAAAACTAAGCATACATCTACATGAGCTGACATGGACCTCTGGCTGAGAACCACTGTTCTAGTCCAGTCCCCAGCACTCAAGGCAGGACCAAGCATTATCTAGATCATCCCTGATAGATGTGTGTCTAACCTGATCTTAAAAAGTCTCCAGTGACACAGATTCCGTAATCTCTCTAGTAATTTATTCCATTGTTTACTACCCTGACAGTTAGAGAGTTTTCCCTAATGTCCATTGCTTCTTGTCCTATCTTCAGAGGTTAACAAGAACAATTTTTTCTCCCTCCTCCTTGTAAGAACCTTTTATGTACTTGAATGGGAGCAAGAAGATGGATGAGACTAGCCTCACACAATTTGTGTGTGCAAGTATATGGCAATATAGGGGAATTCCCAGACCTGTAAATATATTAATGCACATTCATTGCATTCCATCCATGCAGCAGTGACTCCAGATCACCTGGTCCGAGCACATGCACATTCTCACCCACTCTCATGACTGCAGGGTATATGAGTCAGAGTCATGTCACAGAGGAGATGGTTCAAGGAGAAGCTCAGTAGATCTTACAATAGAAGGTCAGATTGAGACTTTATCAATGCTGGGATCAGAATTTTGCTAGCTACACAGCTATTGCTAGAGGGGTTCTAGCATCCTTTTCTCACCCAATATGGTAAAGATGATTTTATCTGAGAAGAAATTTAATACAATTGATGTATAGTGCTTGGGACTAGGGGTGGATGGGCATGAGCGTGTATCTATGGCATGGTGTGGCTAAGAAAAAAAAAATCTCTGCCCACACCCAGGACAGGAAACCTGCCAGAATTCAGGTATCAATTACAACCCATTGGTTACTAGGACAATTCTCACCATAGTCTGGATTTATAAAAATACTGTCACTGGTTCTAACAGCTGAACTGATGGAAAACACTGCCCACACCTGTAAGGCGTAGCAGACCTGACCCCACCCCTGGCATGTATTTTATAACATCCCCAGTTGTGACCGATGCTGGTAATCCTAGGCAGTTTCAGACAGAGAGAAAAGAACCAGAAAACAGCTATTAAATTGGGATCAACTCATGTGATTGTTTTAAACCTACAGGCTGCATTCAGCCTTTTCATACCTGGCCAGTAAGTTCCCCTGAGAGATGTAGAGAAGCTCAAACAAGATAAAAACCCGGTGATCAAAAGGCTGCAGAGTCCCCCCCTCCCGTCCCGCCAGGGGCCGACAAGGCAGGCACGACGTCTCGGCTGAAGTTTCAGGTGGGCGCCTAACGCTGTGTGCCAGGAAAGAGAATGAGGGTCTGGAGCGAAAGGCGGCCAGGACAAATCAGCCATTCTGGGGATGTCCCTTCTTCCGGGCCACCAGCCTGCAGCCGCAGCAGCGCCGGAAAAGCGTCTAGCGTCACAGACTGTCTGTGCCACGCTGGAATGCACAAAAAGCCAGACCACATGGATGCTCCTGCTGCACCCGCTGATTACTACACACGATCTGTCCGTGTGTGTGTGTGTGTGTGTGTGTGTGTGTGTGACCCACGCACGGGGCTTGCCGACACACACACACACACACACAGGCGCGCGCTCATTCCAGCAGGGCCAGAAGCCACACACAAGACGCGCCGTGCGTCCAGGTCTCTCCTTGGTTTCCACACTGCAGCGGGGCGGCCGCTCGGCGCGGGGAGCAGCAGAGCAAGGGGGCCCGCGTCTCCCCCGACACGTGCGTGTGCATAGGAAATTGGCCTGCGTCTTGCAGAAATAGAGCAGCAGACAGCGACGCGGGGCGGGGCGGGGCGGGGAGCAAGGCGGTTTGTCCAGAGGGCTGGGTCTGGGACACATCCACCGATGCTCACGCCGAGCCTGCGCTGGCTACAGCCAGAGAGAGACAACCCACAAAGCCAAGGCTGAGCCCCTCCGTCAGCAGCCCCAGCCCCTCGCCCTGCCCCACCCCTTTCGGAGCGCGGAGAACATTGATCTGGAAACCTGTCTTTACGTATGGAGGGGACAGGCTGATGGGGGGAAATCGTGTGGCTGCTCTTTCCCCCCCGCGCCCCATTTTTTGCAGGCGGGGATGAATGCACCTCAGCTGCTGTCTGCGCTCCCGTGGCTTGAGATCCCCCTTGTTTAAAGAGAACCCGAGGCGCAGACATTTAACAGGCTGGTCAGTTTCACGCTCTTATTGCCCAAGCGTGTGCTTTGGTTCCCCTTGGTAAAGCCAGCTCCTTCCTCCCCACTGCAAGCGGTACAAGCCAGGGAATCATCCATCATGGGCTCCAGGCTGAGCAGACAAAGCAGCCTGGAGGAGGAGAGCGCCAGTGGAGAAGACTTGTGCCCCAGGTTAGCTAGGAAGGAGCCGCGCAAGAGGGTGGAGACTAACCGAGGGGACTTCCAATTCGCTTCCCTGCTCCTGAACTCCGAGAAGCTGTCCGGGGTGCTGAGGAAAAACAACCCGGCGCCCTACGTGAGGAGGGTGGGATGGATCCGAGAGATCCAGGCGACCATCCGGGAGCGCAAGAGAGAACATGCGGTCCACATTCTCAGATTGCTCAGAAAGGTAAATGCAATGGGGGGGGGGGGGAAGTGCATGGAAAATAAATAAAACGTTTATTTAAAAAAAAAAACCAGGAGACAATGCAAAGAGAAGTGCATGCAAAGACTAAAGCAATGCTAACGTGTGTAAAGAAGTGCATGCAAAATGCTGAACAAAGCAAGGTATGCGAAAATAAAAGAAAGCTAACTAGGCAAGAAAGCAACGCGAAACACTGCATTCCAAAAGCTGAAAAGCTACACACCATTGCAAAAGCACAAAAAATAAAGCAGTGCAAACTAGCAAGGAAGTACTGCAGAAAGTGCATGCAAAATTAAGCCGTGTTAAAAAAGCAGTGGAAAATGCATGCAATTAATAGACCAATTTCGGAAGGAAGCAAGGCAATTTAAAAAGTGCTTAAAGGAAAAAAACATCATGCTAAAAAAGCAATATGTCAATGCAAGCAGGTGCATGCAAAAATACAATGAAAGTGATGCTAAAAAACAACAAAGTAATTCCACTCCAACATGACAGAGCAGGGAAGGGGTTAATCTTGGAAAGTGCTGTTATGATCTAGGCGTACCTGAGTCTATGGCAAGACAATAACCGTTGGCCCCACCCATGAGAGAGGCATTTGGGATGAGGAGGGGAGAGGGATTCTGATTTTTGCTCATTTTGAAATGAATTTTCACATGGTGCCTTTTGCAGTGCGTTCAAGAGCTGCCTGCGTGAATGGGGCCGGACACTGCCCTTATTCATGGAGGGTAACTCCTGCCTGGGAGCAAAATCCTTTCCTCTTTCCCCACTGCTGTGTTCGACCCCCAAATACTCTCCAAGTCCAGGGTCAGTTCAAGGAGCCACAAAGGCGGGGTCAGATTTGCCCCCTTCTGAAGTGTTGGCGGGGTGATTTTTTTGCAGTCCTTCAGGGACTGCTCTGTGGAAGGGGGTGTGTGAGGGGCTGGGCTCTTTGTGCTGCTTTACTGGGATGTGCAGATGCTGGGTCAGCAATCCCACTTTGGGTGTGGATGTAGCTAGAGGGAGGCAGCCTCTTTGCTCCCACACACCAGGATGGCTAGAGGCACTGCCCACCAAGGGGCAAGCATGAAAGCCCTGAACGCTAGAGATCCAGACATACTAGAGAAAGCTAGAGATCTTTGTCACTATTACCTTACTAAGTCTGGTTGTGGGTGAGGGGCACAGTTTACCCAAATTCCTTAGAAGGATGGAGTGAGTGGGAGTTATGTCCCTGGTGGTTATAGTCACATGACCAAATCTGCAATTAGAGCCAAAAATCCATGACCAAAACTCCCCCAGGCATGGACCTTAAAAAACAAAACAAAAAAACCCTACCTAATAATCAAGGCCATTTTATGCCAGAAATTTAGCAGACATGGTCAGTCCCCTTCTATAGATTAATGGGCTACCAAGGAGTCTGGGTGACCTAAGAGCAGCCCCTGGATATTGACTATCTGTTTGAGGATAACCTAGTCAGGGAAGGAGAGATAAGCGGGTCAGTGGATCACAGGCAAACTTGTTCCTATCTATCTCCATTCAGGAAATAAAAGGGAACATACAACCAACCCTGTGCCAAACTGATCATAAAAATGCAACTATTACCGTACTGGAACAGGTCCATCTACTGTGGTGTCCTGTCAGACAGACAGACAATGGCCAGTGCTGGATGGATGATTCCAATGCAGGCACAACCCACCTGCCCACCCCAAATGCAATTAACTTTGCAATACTATACCATAGGGGGACATTTCTCCCTGAGCCCAATGCGTGTGCAGCTTCTGAAGACTGAAAACCCTTATCATTTCTTATCACAGCAGCTGTCATTCTTGTTCATATGATTATCCAATCCTCGTTTGAAACTTCCAACATAAGGTTGATTAGTAAACTCACTTAGAACCCAAACTCTTTGGACGGGGGCTGTCTGTCATATTTGTGCAGCGTCTAAACCAGTGCATCTAGGGCCTTTATGCAAGCCAATGTATTCATAATCATCCTGCAGCTGTAAGTTCCATAGCTTCATTATGCATCGCATAAAGAGTATTTCTTTTCATTAGCTGAAGGTCCTGATTCTGCAAAATTTGCTCACACGAGTAACCTTACTCAAGGGGTTTCTCACATAAGTAGCACTTTCATGAGCAAGAATTTGCAGAATGGGGACCTAACATGGTGGCTTCTTAATTTTATTGTGTCCCCTGCAGTAGAATTTTACACTACCTCCTACCTTCTTACACATCTACACCAATACATCAGTCCTTGTGTTGCCGTGAATATAATATTCCAGTTCCTTTCCTTTAAATAGTTCAGAGTTTACTTGTTCTACAGAAAGCCCACCAGGAGGGTGGTGATTAATGCCAAGAGAGGTCTAAGAGGACATGAGAGACATTATTACAAGAAGCTTGTAGGGGTGAGGGGGGAAAGAAAGAGCAACTTGCTTCTAAAATGTGGTGATGTGACAAGAAGAGACTTTTGTAGGCTTTGCCAAAGGCCAGAATTACAGTGTGTCATTTCCGATGGTGCTCAGAATCTTTTACCCAGACAAACATTTAAATCCCTCTCAGAACTTGTAGTCTCCAGACGGATCATTAGATGACAGCTGGGATTTTAGTGCTGAGTCATTGGGCCATCTGGAGTGGAAGGTCATTTTGAAACCTTCTTTTGCACATGGCCTGACAGCTTTTTGCTGGTCCAGCTATAGGGCTGCCAACAGTCCCTTATTAGATGGGACGTCCCTTATTTCTTCATCTCTGTACAATAAGATCAGAAGTTGCTGAGTGCTGCAAAAAGCAGCAAGAAATCGCTCTGGCAAATGTAGGTGAGTACAGCTCATTAATAGTAATGATCATAATAAATAACACGGGGAGGAAGGGTGGGACAGGAGGCTAAGAAAACAGCCCCTTATTTTTGAAATACAACGTTAGCAGCCCTATCCAGCTAAGCCATGTGCCTCTCTCCTCACCACTTCTGCAATTCATCTGAGAAGAGCTAACTAACTAACTAACGTTTTATCCGTTTCCCCTTCAACTCACTTTTTCCCCTAGACCCCATCTCAGGATTTCCAGTTGTTTGTGTGTCAAGGCAATAACCTACCATAAAAGATATAGGTTCATTCACACCCCCCCATGCTGTGTGGACACACAGAAACTGAACATAGGAATTACCATGTCTGAGTCAGGTGGAGAGAATCCATCCAACACTTATACTAAAGACTATCTACTGCATTGTGCGCTTTGTAATTTCAATTAGTGTAATGGTTATTGTGCTGTTCAATGGTTAAACACAGACAGGGCCATGGGACAGGAATAGTATTACTGCTCTCCTACCTTGGTCAATAGTGTTTGGTGGCAAAACTATTGCCTGGCCAGCAATTAACTGAAGAGGATTTTCAGCCATTTAGCTTGCGCTTTGCCCTGCCAGCTGTTCCTCTCTTCCTGCCCTGAATGCGTGTGGAAGCATCTCCCTCCACCTTCCTTACCTTGTATATTACAACCCTCAGCTCCCGCCTGTCCCTGGATGTCCCATGTTATGCAGACGGGCTTACATTAACAATCGAACGCATGCAAGAGCCTCTGAGCGATGTGCACAGCTGGGACCCGGTGGCTGCTTGAAGGGAGTGAGATTCACTTATTCACTCTTTAAGGGGTTCAGCTTCATTCCAGACCATACATTGGACCTACAAAAACTATCCCTGCGCTAGGCTGCAAGGAGATGGGGAGAAGGCTCAAGGAGCCTCGCACGGGTGCTGGCGCTGGTCATCTCAAAGGGGGCAGGACAAAGGGTGGCTGTGACTGCCCCCTCCATGGCACTGAGTGGCAGAGATGAGCCAGGGCAGAGGGAGCAGATACCTCCTTCCTTTTGTAGAGTAGTGGAGCTGCTGCTCCAACCTGCCTTCCCCCCCAGAGACCCATTCTCTTCCTGCTGCTGCGGCGTGTCTACCCCTTCTTGCCTCCAGTTCAGGCTTTGGATGTCAGCACTAGGACAGCTCCATCAGCCGCTGCCAGCTGCCATTTTGAAAACCCAGAGCCAGACCCTCTGCTGGTGTCAATGAGCATGGCTCCATTGAAGGCAGTGGAGCCGCACCCATCTACACCAGCTGAGGATTGGGCCCAGGTGAACTACACTGATCGACACCAGCTGAGGATCTGTCCCGTTATAATTAGATGACTGGAACACACAGATATAAATGAGCCAAAATCATAGCTCTGGGCTTTGTGTTAATCACAAACCCAATTCTGTAAAACACGTCCTGAGAAAGGAGGTGGAGGGAAGGATTGACCAGCAAATGCTTCTGGACTGAAAACTTATAGGCTGTCAATGGGAAATCAATATTTACAGCTACATTATTTATAAGCCTCTCACCTAAGGGATTTAGAACGGGAATGCAGATTCCTCTTTAACTGGAAAGCTCCAAATGGTGCTGCTGAACCAGAGAGTTTAATTACTGCTGCCGTGTTTCCAGCCCTGCCCCCTTCCCAAAGCTTTCTTCATCTTTGTACTTCACACACAGTGTTTAGGAGGGTGAGAAAAGGACTAGAGAGCCTGTGCCAACTTCCCCTAAGTGTTATGGTCAAGCCAGATGCTGGCATGATGCCTTGATGTGTTCCTAGCCCATATCCAGGTGTCTACATCAATAGCCCAATATGGCAGCTTATTCTTCTGTTGTTGACCCATAAACTATGTTCCTTGTGGATATCGTAGTCCTGTATGCATTATCTGTTCATAGATTAGCTAACATGCACTGAACTGTGTCTCTAGTGCATGTGATCTCTTCTACCACCCGTCATTGGATTTGGAGCCAGCGACTCTTCTGTATCCTGCTTTCTGCTTGGTGATAGAGGGGTGGGGTGAGGAAAGTGGGTGTTGCTTTTTCTCTTGCTGCTCTCAAGGGTCAAGACAGAATTCTTCCATGGCTCTGTCCCCGTGGGGGATGTGCACACACACAGCGCCTTCCTTCAGTGCTGTTCATGCATCTTTCACTCAGTGATGTATTAAGCACAGCCTCAGAGTAACGGGAGCATATGGGACACCCATTTGCTTGTTCATGTCTCCTGGCAGCAATGCACAGAATGGACAGATAACTTGTTTATTCCCTCATCTGAATCCTCCATGTCAATTGAACCAGGTCCCAGCATAGTCCCTCCCCATGGGACTTTCATCATTCCACCTCCTCGTCTTTCAGCTGCCTGGCACTCCTGCCTTCACCTTCCTCAAAGCATGCTCTGCTGAGTGCCTCTTCATTTCCTTGCCAGGTTTCCTTTCTTCTCTTCACTTTCTCACCCTTCCTGGTGCCTCATGGCATCTCTATTTACGTTTCTTATATCAGAGTTTCCCTTGATTCCCAGGGGGACTTCAGCCTCCCCCTCTAGCACAGAAAAGCCTCCCAAAACTTAGCCCTGTGGAACTTCACATGATCCATCCCCCCATCGGGAGACTTTTCATTTGCAAACCGTTTCCCAGGCTCTCCTGATTTTCCTGGTTAGCTTTAGTCACCGCATTCCCTGAGCCTGCAGATGAGCTCTTGGGACCATGTTCCCAACCAGCGCTCATGCCAGTGATGCTCAAATGAGAGAAGCAGGTTGTGGCTTCTCTGTTTTACTGCAAGAGCTCTAGAGGACAAGCTACAAATAGATTCATCACTACAATTTTAAGGCTATCACTGCTGTCTCTTAGTGCTTAGATAGCCCTGTCCAGCCCCAGGAAAAGGCTGTGACTGAACTAGCTGTCAGCTCCCTTGGCACCGCTGCTTCTGCATCATTCTGACAGTGACTCTTCGCTGCAACACAGAGGAGCTTTCCTACGGCCTGTCCTTCTGTGGGCTCCTGCTGGGAATGGAGTGACTCATCTTACCTTGGTTAACAGGGTGAAGTCTTGTCAAGAAACCCCTAATAAGGCAGACAATCTGAAGTCTCACTAGACCAACCCAACTCTGTCCGTTCTAGCCATCCATCCAGACTCTTAAAGGGACCCCATCACAATAGTGCCTGTATCGAATACATTTCTGCTCTACCATTTCTGCACCATGAAGGCTTCCTCCATTACACAGTCTCTTTTTTTCTGGGTCCCTAGCTTGGTTGCTTTATGGCTTTCACTCTGCATTTTTTAAAATGTAGCAACCATACGTTCTGAGGGGCCCCCGGAGTCTAACTGTCTGTGTTCTCTCCTAGGACCTGGGATTAGAAGGAACATTCCTCAGTGAAGTTCTCTACAAGAATGCTACTTTCCTCAACTTGGTGGACCCCATTTCCCATGACCTGCTGATGAGCCTCGCTAGAGATCTGCAGTGCCCCAAAAAGGTGAAGCCCACTAATACAATGGTCTCTTTGGGAGAAAAGGTTGACCCAGGAATGATCCTATTGAACTGACTAGTGCAACCCCATTCTCCGTTGGGTTTGGCTGTGGAACGCTAGTTCTCTGGAACCAACCAACCTACTCCCTTAGAGTGACGTCACAGAAATAATCCCACTGATTTACACAGAAGTCAGTTTTTAAAAAAACATTAATGCATCATTAGAGTTTGTGTGTTAAGTGCAGAGAAGCCAGGAAATTCCCTCCCACAGCAATAGTAAACTCAGCCATAATGTGCATGTATGTTTGTGCACAAGTGGGCTGAAAAATTGCAGGCGCATCTAGATAGATCCACCCATGCTTGCAGCACAACCCTCAGCACGCAAGCGTTCTGCATGCATTCACTAACATGGTCTGGCCACACAAAGGTATGGCTACACTGACGGCAGCAAATTCGCCGCCATCAGATCGATTTCTCTGGATCGACTGAGCGGTCAGTGAAGACCCGTTCAGTCGATCCAGAAATTGACATATTAAGACCACCTCTACAAGTAGCGTAGCGGTGCGTTCCCGTCGGCTCAGCACAGTGAAGACGGAGCACAGAAGAGAAGCAGGGAAGTCGACGGGAGTTATGCAATTTTTTTGCATACTTTACGTAACTCCGGTTGACTGCTGCCGAATCTTGCAGGTAAGTGTAGACAGGGCCAAAGTAGCCAGCGCAGCCCAGAGTCTCCTGGATTCAATTCTCCATTAGTCTGCAGAGCTACACCAATGTAAAACTGGTGTAATGTAGTGGGAGATCAAGCCCTCTTGACTCTCCTACCATTGCTTTAATGTCAGCAGGATACTCAGGATTTCCTTATTTAAAAGAGAGGGGGAGGGAGGAGAGTCAAATGACTGCACATCAGACTGAACAATGTACTGCATGGTGGGGTGTGAGATGCAAATGTGTGGCGCTCCCGCTATAGTCCTGCAATCTCCTGAATATATCTGTGGCTCTGCACTTGCAGTGATTAAGTGTTCCTGTGAGTACATGCAGTCAGTCAGACATTCAGATAAAATGCAGGTATGTCTACTCTAGATAGATATCCTGCGAGCCCTCTGCATGCACAACTGCTGTTGAAGTCAACCAGCTTTCCTTTGTAGGATTGGGCTCTTGGGACACATTCATGTGCCAGGTTACTGAAAGAGCTCAGGGCCAGATTTTCAAGGCTCAGCACCAATTGGGATTAGATTTTCAAATGAGATCAGCTCCCATGTAGGCACCTAAATAAGTGCTTAACAGCCAGCTACTCCCATTAGGACACTCAGGCAGCTTTTCTAGAAGAGCCCAGTGCCCGCCATATAGAGCTCTTTGAAAATCTGCCCCCAACAAAGGGAGCTGAGCCCTTTGAAAGTCTGGCCATCAGGGCCTGTTCCTGCAGGATGCGGAGCAGGACTGGAGGAACCCAGCTCTTCGCAAGATTGAGCCTTTAAATTGTTAAGGAAAGCCCCGTCCTGTGTGCATGCAGGGAGCTGTTTCAGTTCCGTTACAGATGCTGGGGGGCAGATCCTGCTGTACTCAGGATGGGCAAAGGCGGCGTTCTTCCTACCAGCCCAAATAGGACATGTCAATTACCCAAGCCCCAAAAGGCATCTGGACCATTTTCTGAAGGCCTGAGTCTGCAAACCCTCACTCACACGAGGCGTCCCACGGGTGTCAGTGGGACACACGGAGTGTGCAGAGCCAGTTGGGTCAGGAAGGGTTAGATCAGAGAGAGAACCTTCTACTCCCACCCTGCCCTCCCAATCACTCAGCTTGCTAGCAACCAAACTACATTTGGGAAAACTTTAAACATCACGCCTGGGCTGAGACAGAGCATGACAAATGTCCACCCAGAGGGTAATTTCTTTCCAAAGGTTATAAGCATCTAAAAATAGGAGTTTGCAATGAAAGTCGTCCCCCCCCCCGCCACCCCAACCATAACTCCAGCAACCTCTGGTTTTATAATTCTAAATGACTTCACGCTGACTGCCTCTTCGACTCATGAAGCACAATGCCTTCCAGGGAAGGTGGTATTATATGGTGTTACCTTCTTCTGATATCCTCTTGCTTAGCAGCTAGATTGCACTCTGTATCAGAGTGTGGGGGGACACACACACTCTCTCTCTCGCTCTCTCTTCCCCCCCTCCCTCTCCTGAGCACTTCAGTTGCCCTTGAAGTCAGTGGGAATTAAGTTGAGGGGCACATGGGGCTCAGCACCTCGCAGGATCAGGCCCCCAGGGTTGTAAAGGGATAAATAACAGAGCTCAGCCATCCCCTTTGTGTCTTTCTGTTTTCTATATGGATACCTGGCAGCACAAAACTCTGAATTATAGACATTGGGCAAGTCACAGGAAGGCTGCACACAATTTCCAATCTGTCAGGTAAAATCAAATCAAGATTCTAGTTACAAAGACGCCTAAGGAACAGGAGGCAGGATCTCTGCAGCCAAATTTCAGCAATAAGCTGTAGGAATGGCTGCAGCAGACTGCACGAGGCTATAAAATGAAAGCAGGCGAACACAAAGACTCAAGAAGCAACTTGGAAACATGTAACACTGCATGTGACTGCTCAGGTCCCAAGCCCAGGCGGCACAGCAGTGGGTTGCAGAGAAGCAAGCAGATGCATCCCAAACCGCAGGGATCATGCCAGTCAATCAGAGTGGGATTCTACCCAAAGGGCTGCCGCAGAGCAGTGTGCACCCCTACCAGCTGTTTGTTGTAAATGGCCCTGTAAGCAATAGCAATAAAGCCACAGCTGGCATTACACGTACCCCATGTCCCAAGGGAGGTGGGAAGCTCAGATACTGTCTAGCAAAGTTACGGTGCCCAGAAGCATGGTACTCTAATCCAGTGCTCTAATTGCAACCTTTCTGAGTGAAAGCCCCACTAGTTAACAGTAGGTAAAAGAGGCACCCCCCCTCCCCGGCCATAAAAAAACACATATAATGATAAATAATAATAATAATCAACGACTCTTACCTGAGTAAGAAGCAAAGCTGTCCCTGGCGCAGCCGCCACCGCACGTCGCGTGTGGCCCCGCCTCTTCCTGTCCCTCATGGATGGAAGGTAATGGAGGCGAGGGCCACTGGCAGGCTGGCCGGGGTTGCTCCAGGACCCCACCAGCACCAGGCTGTTCCGCTCCAGCTGGGGGCCCGGCTGGCTGGGACTTGGGGGCTGGGACTTGGGGGGGGGGGGGGAGGGAAGGAGGAGACTCTGCTCCTCCACTCCAGCTGGCACAGGACTCCAGGTACTAAATAGCCTCAATATCACTGAATCCTCACGGACCCCCTGTAATCTTTGGCACCCTCCAAGTGGGTCCCGCACCTCAGGCTGGGAACTGTTGCACTAATCACTTGCCATAAGAATGAAATTATCATAATTTTTGAGCGTTTTACTGTATATTTACCTATGCAGTTCCTAATTACACACACGTGTTGCGGTTGCACAACTAAGAGCTGGGAACTCAGGCAGGTTTTTAAAACAAGTCAGAGACCTGATGAAACTCTCTCAGCCTGGCCCTCTCTAAGCCCTCTGATAGCTTTTAGCCATGCCCTTCATCATTTAGCCTGGAGATGTGCAAACAAGAATTTGTGCAATGAAATCCATAGTTATTTCAGTGCCCTCTTTTACCCGCAGGAATCACGGTAGGGAATGATGTGAGACCACTGACTGTGGGGAGCTCACGGTGACTCTATTTTCCAGTGTCCCAGAGCTGAAGTCACTGCAAGGAATGGGGGGAGCTCACAGATACGCCAGTCCCAGCCTCTCCCAGCAGGAGGCACTGTAAGGAAGGGGACAGGAGCGCTGGTTGCTGAACTTGCAGCATTTGAAGGACAGAAGATAAATCACAATGATAATCTGATGTAGGGCTTGGGAAATATTCTGTCCAGGTAATTTTAGCTGGGCTGTATAAAACCATGACAATTACCCTGGAATTTCTCTGTACAGAGGCAGGATAGCGCTGCCTGCCCATAGTCAAGTGGAATGTTCTACATTGGCTTGAACCCACCTTGTTACAATGATTATTAATGAAGGGGGCAGCAAAGGGATGAAGGAAGCTCCCCACCCACCACATACACATATGCTCCCCTGCTATTCCCTGAGTAGAAATCAATTAATTTGATCAATTCCATGTGTTACGCAATGTGCAACCTGCACCAGCCACTTCACTGCCCCACCCCACCCCCTGCCCGCTTCTAATCCCATAATGTTCCCATGACATTGTCACAGTTCAGGGCAACTGCACCTATATTCCTTGTGGTCCCTCAAGGGTATGCACTTCAGACTTCCAGCTTCTAGCCATCACCTCTCTTGGGTGAAGACCCATGTCTCATTCCCTTCCGGTCAGGGTTTTAAGGCTTCACAGCTCCCTAAACAGACCAGTACCAGCACTTTGCTTTTCTCCAAGGGCTATGACCTGTGTATTGCCCGCAGTTATAGGTTACTGCACAGCTCCTTCTAAGCAAGCGCCTTTATGAAGGTGAAAGCACTACAGATAAAACACATTAGAACAATAAAAGAACATTACACGCATGCTAAAAAGCTTAGCAGAGCTCACCCCAAATCCAACCTAGGGCTCTAGTAGGTGTCAAACCCACAACTAGCTACAAGTTCATCTGTCATCGATCCAACACCAGGACAGAGACTGCACAGATCAGCTCGAGCTGACCTTGGCCTTCAGCAGACAGTGACCCTCTCCTCAGGGCGTAGCTTCGAAAGGCTGGGTTTTTGCATAATCGGAGTTGGGGAATTTGCAATTACTTGGCCCTAGGAATTCTTCAGCAAATCCACTTATTGTCCCAAAAGTCCAGACAAGCCTGGCACATTTGTACTATAGTCTTTTGACTCCCAGGTCTCACCTCTGTCACAGCACCCCTCTGAGAGGTTACATACAGTCCTGGCCCACAATGAGACAAACTGAATACAATACGGTCTTCCAAAGACATTGCAGAAAATTGCCTTGTCAGACACATGACTCTGTGCAAAGACAGTCGGGGTGGAGGGGGGAATCTTCTACCACTTTCCCCCTCTTCTCCTCTCTCACCCAGCTCTGGTGTGGGCAGATGTCCTACTGCATATGTCGTGCAGACCTCTCCCTTGCATTCCCCATGCAGACAATCAGTCACAGTCAGGGCACTAGAGAGGGCTGCAGAGGTGTTACATTGTAGTTGGGCCCACGATTCCTCCTGGGGGTTCCCACAGTTTATAGACCAGAGCGACAACCCTGCTCCCCTTGGAGAGGGGTGCAGTCTGCTTTCCACTCCACACCATGCCAGCTTCTCCCATCGGTGTAGCCTAGGTACTCCGCCTCCGGGACGCAGTAGCTGTGTCGACAGGAGAGGTCCTCCCATCAACATAGCGCTGTCTACTCCGGGGCTTAGGTCAGTATAACTGCATCCCTCAAGGATGTGGATTTTCCACACCTTTGAGCAACATAGTTATGCCAACGTAAACTGGTAGTATAGATTAAGCCAATGTCTCACAGAAACCTAAATCCCATTGACTTTCAAAGTGCCCAAATCACTTTTGAAAGTAGGAGTTAGCCATCTAAGTCACTTGGGTTTTCCAGTGCTGAGCAGAGAAACATCCAAATACCTTTAAAAATTTGGGCCTTACAATCTAATTACCAATGAGTTCCACTCCCCCATATCCAGTACTCACTGAAATTGTGAGTAATCCCTCCCGAGGGAGCTCTCGGCCTATGGGAACTGACTACCTTAGACAGCAGTTCTCCCTGTATTTCATTCTGAAAAACCCTTGCTAAGAGTCCCTCCCCACGTACTACTCAAGTCTCAGAATGGCTCTCCTGATCACAAAGGGCTTAGCTTGAGATTCTGCTCTAGGGCAGCTTCTTATATAAAAGAAAAAAAAAAAAAAACATGTTTGGAAAGTGTTACATTTTGAAAGCGTGTCTGCAGTGGAGCTCTGCTAACGCCTTTCCCCAAGTTATATTCTCTAGAGCAGGTCAGGAAAATATTTTTCTTTGAAATTTTTCATATTTTCACAGACAATCCTAAAAACATATATAGTGCTTTTTTAGCACACCAAACCTGGAAAAAAAAATTCCCCATTTTCAAAAACAGAAAAACCAAGGTTTTTAATTTTTTGGTTGTCAGAAATGGAAGTGTTCTTGGCTTTTCTATGAAGCCTCCCCAAATTTTCCATGAAAATGGAATTTTTCTGGTGAAAGTTTCCATTTAGTTGAAAAACCATTTTCCATGCACCCAGTCTGAACATTGCCCCATTGCTCTCCTCCACAAGGGAAATGTGCTGTTGGATGAGTCCTGTTGATTGCTTGTTGCAGGTGCAAAGGGATACATTCCCACAGCACATTCAATTATGTCATAGCTCCGTTTGCTTTCTCATGGGTTGGTGGAGTGGAAGAATATTTCTACATGTAGATCTGTTTGTTGCCCTGAAGCATGTTGATCATAAGCTATTGCAGGATTCTGTAAATGGAGACAGAGCGTGCGCGTTTATAGTTTTAAACTATTTTGTGTAGCAACTAGCAGATGCTGTTTTTCTGTGGTGAGTAATGTGTGCTGTGGCATGTTAGAGGTGGAGACCCTTCTAGGGCTACAGTGAACTATCTGACCAGGGAAATGGGATTTTATTGTCTCCTAGTAAGTCTTTAAACTGAACTTTGTGTATGTTTTTGCATGTTTTCAGGTGCAATGGTAAAGGTGGGTGGGATGAGCCAGTGATGCAGCATGATATGGCAGCAGGGAACTGGCTGGCGCTGTTCAATTCTAGATCTTCTAAGCTTTGGGGTTTTTGAAGGTGCAGATATTTTCCACGGATATCAAGGGACTAGAAGGCTTCATGTATAGAGCTGTAGTTAGGTTGCCAGGTTTCCCTCCCAGTCTGAAGAGAACAAAATCCAACACCCCCCATCCCAGCACACCCTCAGGGGTTAAAATATAAAAACCCACCCCCACTCCACAGCTGAGGCCAGAGCAGGAACTACCTCTCAGAGCGTTAAAAACAGACCACCACTTCTGAGCTAGAACCCCCTTGACAGGAGGTGACTCCTAGCCCCACTTCCCCAGGCCAGACCAGGAACGTGTCAGTGCTCTGGGGACTCCTAGGTGCTCCCTGAGACACCGCAAAGAGTTTACACTGTCTTTTTCCAGCTGGTCTCAAGCCTTGCCTGAGGGGAGGGTCCTCAACAGCATCCTAGGCAGGAGCCACAAGCCTTTCCTACTGATTTGGGGGTGGGGGGAGAACGTTGCCTTTCCTAAGCCCCTGACTCCCAGTTCTGGGGCTCCAGCACCAGTGCTCTTTCCCCTTCCTTTTGCTTCCCTCATTTACCTCTCCTCCTCCTCTCACTCTGCTTCCCACTCCCTTTCCCATTATCTCACCGCCTACTGGCCCCATCCACTGCCCCATCTTTACCTTTATCCCACCTCCCTTTGTCTCTAGCTCCCCCCACATCTGTCTGTCCTCTCGGACACTCACTAGAGGTTCTGCGTTCTCCTGCTGGCCCAGCTAGCACAGGAGTGTTCCTGGGATGCACCAGAATGGCGTGGCAGGAGGCTGAGCTGTCCTTTTGTTTTCAGGAATACGACCCCTGGAAGTCCGCAGACAGGATCTGCAGGCAGCTGGTTTACCACTTGAGCCCTCACTCCAAGTGGCATAGGCATGGCATGCCCCGCAGGAAGTCCCAAGCATGGTGAGCAATTCAGCTGGGAAAGGGAAGGGGAGGCTGGGAGGAGTCTGCTTGGTCACCTCAGACCCCAGCTGGGAGAAGCCACCATTCACTGCCATGGTCGTGTGCTAGCCCAGTCCTGCCTGCACCCTGAGGCTAGAGGAATACTACATTCAAAACACTTGAGGGGTCACCCAATGCTTCATTTGATTTTGATCTCTTAAAGATGCCCCAGCCAAATTGTCCATGGCCAATTTGGGATGACCTTGGAGGCTTTGTTTGTTATTACTTCTTTATGGACCCCTTAGCCTTAAAGTTCAGAGCCCCCAGGTGAAGTCCATCCAGTAACTCTGAGTTCCTGCAACGCAGACAACGCTCCCTGCAGAACGGGGGGGGGGGGGGGGGGGGGGGGAGTGTTAAGGCTCCAGGACTGTAACTTTGCATGAATTCAGTGTTGGAAGAAGGTGCGAGATGGTCAGACCTGGAGACTGACATCCTCCGATGCCCTGCAGCTCAGGTATAGCCAGACGCAAGCTTCCACGTGCTGCACCTGAATCTGATCTTGGTTACAGCAGCTTTACACCTGCCCAACTCCATTCATTTCAGTGGAGTTACTCCTGATTTACCCTGTGTGCGAAGGAGCACAACAGCACCCTGTTGGGACTGCCTGAAGGGAGGAGTTTCTACGCCTATCTTCTAGCTCTCTGCTGAGACAGGATAGCCAGTTAATGCCCTTTTTGGTGGTGGGTTTTGTGTGATCTCTCAGTATTTCCAAGGTGTCTGCTCCCATTGGTATCTAAGCACTGACGTCAAGGGGATAGATGTCTGACATGCTGTGGACACTTACATATGTGGAAGG
Source organism: Emydura macquarii macquarii (assembly GCF_026122565.2). Lineage (NCBI taxonomy): Eukaryota > Metazoa > Chordata > Testudines > Chelidae > Emydura > Emydura macquarii. The sequence continues at coordinate 1,061,349 of NW_027131391.1, forward strand.
AGACTAACACCACCAAACTCATTTCACATGGGCCCCCAAAAAGCCAGCAGACAGCAACAACCTCAGCATTAGCCAAAAGACAGACTAAGTTGATCTCCATTTCAGAAAGATTTTTGATTTTCCAAGGCTCAGAAACATTGACACAAATAATGGTGAATAAAAAAATAATAAAAAAAAAAAAGCCCACTATGGAGCACTAAATGGCAGCTAACAGTTCCCTGCTGTAGTTTCAGGTGAAGAGCCAGAGTTAAGGATGGAAAACCCCACTAGTTTGGTGGGGTTGTGGTCTTTAGTCTAATAGTTAGTTCACAGCAAACTGGGGGCTGGTGCACACTGAAAATTTACATCAGCATAGCTGTCTCTCTCCAGGGTGTGAAAAATCCACACCCCAGAGAGATGTACCTCTGCCAACCTAACCCCTAGTGTAGACGGTGCTAAATTGTTGGAAGAATTCTTCCATCAACCTACTACAGCCTGTTGGGGAGGTGGGTTACCTACGCTGATGGGAGAACCCCTCCTGTTGCTGTAGCGAGTGTCTACATTGAAGGGCTACAAAAGACTTATGCACAGCATCAGAATTGAGGAGCCAGCTGGAAAGGTGAGGGAGGATGCTAGCTCTTCCTCAAAAGACCTTTGAGTTGCAGGCCACTGCCATTACCCTGAAGAGACCTAAAGGTAAGCGAGGCTGCCAAGGGGGCTGTTATGGGTCAGGTGGAGTTAAAGGTGCCCATGGCAGGCAGACAGGCCTGATTCCAATGCAAAAGGAGAACCTGGGAGAGGAATCTGGAACCTGGTGTACCTGGCCCGGTTCTATGTTTCAGTATGAAACTTCCCCTCGGCCCCAGTTTCGAGGCAGAATAAGGCTGTTTCCTGGTTAAATGCCAACATCAGGGCTTCATTTGGCTCTGTTGGAATTCTACACAGGTTATAACGGGGAAATGCACCATCCCATCAGATACAGCACCACAGCCCAGGAAGAACAGAGAGCAGGGGCAGCAGATCACGTACAAATCTGCAGTTACATACAAGCCTGGTTTGAGGTCAGAAGAACAACAGCTGAAAACAGGACTTTAAAGTCTCCCAAGATGCAGTCACAAGGCCAAACAGCTTCAGGCCTTGACATTTTCCACAGCCTCCATTTCCGGCTGCAGCATTTCTGTGGTCAGGCGCACACAGTAACAAGCAATGAGACAACAGCGAGATGGTTTATTGCGGAGGGAAATGTAGGTCTGAAATGGGCAGCACTGACTTGCCATCAGGTATAGCTAAGAGGTGTTAAGTAAGTGTAACTGGGCCAGCTGCCTCCTGTGCGCTCCCTGGTGGCCTAGGGTCACTCTACAGACAGCCTTCCTCAGTTTCCACTCAGGCCACATTTATTTGAATAGTCCAAAGAAAAAAAAGTGAAGTGAAGGACTTGGAGACTGGGCTCATGAATACAAAATAAACTGAAAATTACTCAAACCCCCAACACAAAGTCCATTCACAATGCACATGACCAGTGCCTGGAGAGCTTTCCTCACTCGCCAGCAGTGTGCCATGGGACTTAGGCGCCCAGGGGCCAATACTTGTATTTGTGCCCCCCCGCGTTGGTGGCAGCGCACCATGGGGGAGTCTGCAAGCCCGTTTCCCGCTCTCCCCGACTCCCACTCCCCCTCCCCGCTGTAGAGGCCACAGGTGCAGAGGGGAGCAGGAGTGGCTGGCAGATACCCCCAGGCCGTCCATTACTGTGGGGGCGGGGAGGCCTGCACATCCAGGGTCCCCGGGGCTCCCTCGTTGTGTCCAGTGCGGGGGCGGAGGGGCCAGGAGGCAGAGGGGCCGGGTCAGTGCGGCTGCCAGGGATGTCAGCAGGGGGTAGCTCTTCCGAGAAGGGCCCGGGCCCAGGCCGGCGCCCCCCCGGCCAGCACCCAGGAGAATGGCCTCCTCCCGCCCCCACTCCTCGGTACACCACTGCCACTCTCTGCAAACTGCCTCAGCTTCCTAAGCCTCAGCTCAGCTCTGTTCCCCTTTTCACTGCAACATCCGGCTCCTGTTATACTGGAATCCCTCAATTCCTCTCAGGTGGGGCTTATCCTGTAATCAGGGGTGGCTTAGCACCAGACTCGCCAGCCCATGGAGTAAGTCACCCTGTTACATACCCACCCCCATTGAAAATCTGGCCCACCCCAGCCCCAGGGCAGGTTCTACTTGAGAGAATTTTTTTTTCCCTTCGCTAATTACTGGGACCTTCGCCTCTTGCCAGCATGTTTTCCAGCTGCAAACCTTCTAGCTCTCCTTCCAGTTGGCTTACCAGGGTGAGCAGGCACTCTCTCTCTCTTCAGGTGACCTGATGCTCTTTTTGTCTCTTTCCCTCAGGGCCAACTGCCTGGCTTCTTCCAAAGCAGCCAATTTCTGCTGGCTTCTCTGCCAGAGAGGTCAGACTTCCTATAACTTCCTTCCAGCGCTGCATTGCACATAGTCCCTGCTGGCCTTAAAGTCAGAGTCTATCATGATCATCTAATCCGACCTTCTGCACATCACAGGCCACAGAACCTCGCCCACCCGCTCCTTTGGTGGACCCATAACCTCTGGCTGAGTTACTGAAGTCCTCAAATTTTGATTTAAAGGACTTCAAGTTACAGAGAACCCACCATTTACTTCAATTCACACCAGCAAGTGACCCGTGCCCCATGCTGCAGAGGAAGGCAAACCTTCTGCCGCAGCATCGCTGTCACTTTGAAGTAGGGGAAAAATTCCTTCGTGACCCCAAATACGGCAATCTGTTAGACCCTGAGCATGTAGGCAAGACCCACCAGCCACACACCAGGGAAAGAATTCACTGCAGTAACTCAGAGTGCTCCCCCTTTAGTGTACCATCTCCAGCCATTGGAGATACTTCCTAAGAGCAGTCATGGATGGGCCATGGACCTTTATAGCCAATCTCATCATACCATCCCTTCCATAAACTTATGAAGCACCATCTTGAAACAAGTTAATTTTTTGTCCCCACTTCTCCCCTTGGAAAGCTCTACCAGAACTTCACTCCTCTGATGGCTAAAAAATTCTAATTTCAAGCCTAGACTTATTGATGGTCAGCTTATGCCTATTTGTTCATGTGCCAACATTAGCCCTTAGTTTAAATAACTCTTGTCACTCCCTGGTGTTTATCCCTCTGATGTATTTATTGACAGCAATCATATTTCCCTTCAGCCTTCATTTGGTTAGGATAAACAAGCCAAGTTCCTTAAGTCTCATCTTGTAAGGTAGGTTCTCTATTCCTCTGATCATCCTAGTAGCCCTTCTCTGCACCTATTCCAGTTTGAATGCATCCTTCTTAAACACAGAAGACCAGAATTACACACAGTATTCCAGATGATGTACAATGGTGATAACTCTTCCTTATCTCTACTGGAAATACCTTGCTGATGCATAATAGGATTGCATTAGCCTTTTTCATGGCTGCATCACATTGGAAGCTCATAGTCATCCTGTGATTAACCAATTAACCAGCTCCTCCCCGTTGTTGTTTCTAACTGATATGTCCCCAGTTTACAGCAAAAATTCTTCTTGTTAGTCCCTAAATGTATGACCTTGCACTATTAAATGTCATCCCTTTTCTATTACTCTAGTTTGCAGGTCATCTGAATCTTCTTGTATGATATTCTGGTCCTCCTCCATATTTGCAATACCTCCCAACTTTGTGTCATCCACACATTTTATTAGCACACTCCTGCTTTTTGTGCCAAGGTCATTAACAAAAGTGTTAAGTAAGATCGGTCCCAAGGCCAATCCCTGAGGAACTCCACTAGTAACCTCCCTCCAGCCAGCCAGGTCACCTTTCAGTATGATCCCTTTAATCTGTTCCTTACCCACCTTTTGAGTCTCATATTAATCCCTATCTTCTCTAATTTAACTAATAATTTCCCATGTGGAATGGTATTAAATGCCTTACTGAAATCCAGGTAGATTAAATTTACTGCATTTCCTTTGTCTAGAAAATCAGTGATCTTCTCAAAGAAACATCAAGTTGGTTTGGCATGATCTATCTTTTGCAGAACCATATTGTATTTTATCCTAGTTGCTGTTTACCTGTATGTCCTTATTCAGAATTTGTTTCAAGACCTTGCATACAATTAAGGTCAAACTAACAGGCCTGTAGTTTCCCAGATCACTTCCCCCCCTTTCTTAAATATAGGTACTGTATTTGCAAGTCTCCCTCCATAGAGTATGACCCGAGTTTACAGATTCATTAAAAATCCTTGCTTATTGGGGTTGTAATTTCATTGTAAGAGGTGCTGCCGTAACTGCAACATCCACTTTCCTTGCAGCCTCAGTGACAGCCCCCTCCTTCCAAACACTAATACAACCCTGCCATTCTGTGGCCATCCCCACATTTTGGTCACTTTTCCCAGCAACCAGCGGTGGCTTTGTTTCCTCCCTCCGCTCAGTCACAGTAGGAGTTGCTGTAACCATCACCACCCCACCTGTTCCCCACACCTCTGGCAGCCAGGAGTGACACACTTCTGTGAACACACAGACTGTTCCCCCTTTGAGTCTTTCTCTTGGTCTGCAGAGCTTCTCCCTCCCCACAGACCCCAGTATTCAAGGGGCAGGCCCTTTTAATGTGCAGTCTTTCCACCTTTAAAATATTTGGGAGGACGCTCTCTCCAGATCTCTTGCCCTTCCAGGCATCTGTGTTTTCCTTATTCATCCCCCTACTGTACTCCTCCTGCCCCCTGGGACACTCTAAACTGCTGTGCCCCAGTCTTCCACACCAGAAACACACACAGATTCCTTCTCTCCCCCTGCCAGCACTGCTGGGCCCCAAACCCTGCCACCTGTACCTTCTGCTGCATGGCTCTCTGTGCCTTCCGCTCCCGCAGAAGAACTGCCTGCCTCCATTGGGGCTGGTCAGCCAACAAACAAATGGCTTCCTCCATTCTCTGCATCCGACTTGTCCCAGGCTTTCAATCGCTCTCCTGGATGGGAGGGGGTGGCTGCAGGACCAGTGGTAACCAGGCTGGCTGCCTCCCAGGCACCCCTGCGTGGCATTGGGTCACAATGAAAGGCAGCCTACTTCAGTTTCCCCTCCTGGACTGTTCAAATAAACTCCACTTCCAGTTTCATCTTGGTCAAAAAGGGACCCCTCCCTGAGGGATGAGTTTGTTAATACTAAATAAAACCACAAACCAAAGTCCTTTCATGAGTCCTCACAATCCAGGGTATTTCTTCCTCCCCTCAGGCTTTCTTTGCCTAGGGCCTTTACAGTCTCCCCCTGCTTGGTCAGGGTCTCTCATTGGCCTTCCTGCCTGGACAGCTTTCCTCACTTCCTCTTCCACAGCTTCCCTCCTTCACTGCCGCTGCCTCAGCCTGTTCTACTGGGACGAAGCCCCTGATTCCTCTCAGGTGGGGCTTCTCTGTAATCAGGGCTGGCTTAGCTCCAGGCTCTCCAGCCCAGGGGCCAGCCACCCTGTTACACGAAGCATGAAATCACTGACTGGCTATTAAACAGTCATCTTTTACTTCAGGTTTTTAAACCAGTGTTGAAGCTGGATGGAAACCGAATTGCAGCCTGTGCCAGCGAGCTCCCATGGGCTGGTGTCTGAGGCCACTGCAGCAAAATGGAGGCTCAGAAATACCCCAGTGGTATACTGTGGGTCTCCGGTGCCTGAGGGCCAGTACTTGCATTTGTGCTCCCCCCAGCCCCGTCGGTGGCAGCAGTGGCAGCACTCCGCTGGAGGGGGGGTGGGGGGAGGTCTGCGGGCCTGTTTCCTGCTGTCCCCCACTCCTGCCCCGCTGTGAGCGCGGCGGGGAGCGGGAGTGACAGGGACAGATGCCCCCGGGCCGTCTGGCGGTGGAAGGTGTGTGACGGCTCTGCCCTGGAGCCCTGCTGTTGGGTTGGCTGCCTGGCCCCTGCACGGTCAGTGTCCCTGTGGCTCCCTGGTGTAGCTGTGCCCTGCGTGGGGGGCGAAGGGGCCGGGAGGACGTTTGCTCCCCTGCAGCAGGAGACCTCGGCCACTGGCAGGCCTGAGCTGGGGTCAGTGCGTCCACCAGGGATGTCAAAGCCCGGCAGCCCCTGGCTGCCTGCGACAGCAGGGGGCAGCTCCTCCCCCTCACCTGCCACCCTTGGTCGGTAGGCCACTGAAATACCCACTTCTCTTGATAACCTAGGGCTTTATTCCCCACTGCCTGGTCATTTCCAGCCGTGCAGAGTGTATGTAAAACCCTACCTAATGGGAATGCTCCACTTCCTCCCTCCCTCATGCTGCTGGTAGTGTTTTCACCCCCTCTGCCCAGCAGCAAGAGCAGTGCAGAATCAGCCCCACTGCAGTATATTCCTGGTGGCACGAGCCCTTCCTGCCATATGTCTGGGGGAAGTGTCAGCTTCTATTTAATCAAGTTCAACGGCAGATTCCAGGACAGCTGGGAAAGATCAGGACAGGAAAGCCACATTCAGGGACTGAACTCTCATCTTGCCTTCCCCGTCTCCTGGCCAGTTTGGCTGCTGGTTGTCATGGAGCAGATGCAGAACCCCCCGTTCTCTTCTGAAATGCTATTTCCGCTTTCTGGCAGCATGTCAGATGGGCCCAGAAGATAATTAACATGCCCTGCCATGAAGGGAACTGGGAGCATCTGCCAGATATTAATTACATTTGGGCTGCTATGGAAATGTAGTTATGGGGGGAGAGGGAGAGTCAAAAAAAAGGAGGCTGCAGCATTCCAGTGGGTCCATGCACTAGCCTTTCAGCTTCAGGAGAAAACCAACGGGTCAGATTCTAACCAGGTACAGTCCTGTCCTCAAACACTGTATCTGTGAGTCTCCAAACTGCCCAGCAAATCACACACTGAACTACCCAGGAAATCCAAAGGTAACAGGGGTAAAATACCTTTCCTCATCCATTCCTGTTTACACACATTTAAGCACAGCAAGGCTGGAAGTATTTAACCCTCCTGAGTACGGATCAGACTTCTACCTCGCAGGAACAGTGAGACGTTATTCATGCTATAAAATCTGCCGCTGTAAAGCCCAGTGAAATGCTTATGCTAACACACTGCCTCCAACATCCAAGGAGTGTCAGAGCTTTAAGTCTCTAGACTTCACCTTCATTAAGGACCAAACCCTGCCCCCAGTGACGTCAAAGCTCCCGTTGACTCCAGTAGGAACCTTGTGTTGTGACACACTTGAACAATAAAGCACACTGCTGTTCAAACATGAGCTGTGGCCATGAGCCAAGATGGCACGTGCCATACAGTGTGTTCACCACGCCAGCTGCGTAGTAAATAGAAAAACACAGAAATGGGGTGCTCATTTCAGTCCAAAGGACTCCCAGCAGCAGCAGTAATCTGTATGACACCATGGGAGATGTCCAGCCCATTCTTAATTCATCTCTTACAGCTTGCTTAGTTGCTTGGTGAAGCAGTTAGAGAAATTGCTGGGTGGAAGGTTCCTGCCTCCCACTCCAGTGGGATGTAGACACTTGCTGTGGCAGCCAGCTTGACTCAGGAAATGGTTAGCAGCACATAAGCCTGTGCAGTTGTACCGAGCTAGGAGAGTAGCCATGTTACATAGCCATGACAGGTGATCCTGCCTATCTCATGGTTAGCTAGGTTTGCTTGACTGAAGGTAACGGACTTAATTCTGCTGTCACTCATTTGGGTGTAAATCAGGAGTAACTCCATTGCCATCAATGGCTTGGCACTGGTGTAAAGCTGGTATAAGTGAGATCAGAACCAGGCCCAATACGTGTTTCAATGATTATTATGCTTTCAGTACATGAAGAATGTCGGGGGTCACACTGAGGAAAAAAAGTGGTGATACTCTTCCAAGCGCCTCCCACCCATGACATCACTTTGAGTTGCAAGGCACAAGAGATGGTGCAGAACTCTGTAACATGATTGTCCCTCTTCTTTCTTTCATGCTTTAATCCGCAGTGAAATAGTTACCACTGTTCACATTTGAATTGTCATCGTTAGGCTTCAGAGTGTCAAAACCCTAGAAATGTAGAGGGATAGCTCAGACATCTCCCAAACCCATTGTCTGGTTCATGCGTCTCCCAGACCTCCAGACATCACTGCATCTGTTTACCACGGATTCACTTTCTGAAGTTTCCTCTGTGCCACCGTGCGCGTTAGAGCCTTGGGAGTGTTGCTGTCGTTTTTAACTGAAAGCTTAGATTCTGCGGCCCAGCCTTACAAAGCCACAGTGAGACAGCTCAGATCATCCCCTGCAGAACGGGACATCTGCTCTAACCCAATACACATTCCGTCATAGCAACGTTTTTATGGCCTGTGTTTATCACTGACGCTGAGTGACAGTAATATATTCTCTAGGGCTTCGTGTAACCCCGACTTGACTTGGTTGTTACACTGAAAGTTGTGATAGGAAGAGTAAATAGATCAAGACATTATTTTTCTCCCAGAGGTTTGTATTGGGGGATTTTGACGTTCTGCGTGAGAAGAGTGCCACCGAGTCAGCAGTTTGACAGATGTGGAATTTTCTCACATTATTAATGACTGTTTTCAGAGGTTTCAAGGCGTCATTAATTTAACATCACAGGAGCACTCACAGTCTGGGCTGGGAGCGGTGTGGGGCTGGAACAGTCACCTACGTGCATGACTATTTCAGGGGACAGGTGCTTTGGCAGAGGAGGCCAGCACTGGGATATCAGAGGTGTTATAGCTCAGGCATGACGTATACTGGCAGCCCTTTGCAGGAACCCACGCCTGATGTGCATTTGAAGAGCTGAACGGGAGCCCATGAATGTAAGAGAGAAGCTGCAAGTTAAGTTTGAGCTATCTTGGCAGAGCTGTGCAAGGGAAGCTCGCAGAACATCCACCTGCATAATTCCCAGCTCTGGCTGGTTCTGGCTGTATCTTGCTTTCATGAATGTGAAGGACGAAGTTGAATCCATAAAGTATGCAGGCGACAAGGCGAGGGAGTGGTGCATGTCAGTAAGAATTTGCACTTACAGAACGGGTAACTGGGGACACACAGGTATTTGCAAGCACCGTTTCTGGTTCTGTTAGTGTGCAAATGCATTTTTGCAGATGTGGTTATTTGCTTTTGCATGTACACAACTGCACAGTGCATCAGTATTTGTAATGCAGCCTGACTCCTTCTTGGTTATTGTACCTTGATCACCTGCTAGAGGAATCTTCATGCTGAACCACTTCTGCTAAACCAGCATTGGATGCAGAATTGACTGTCCCTTCTGGGCACATCTCACTGTTTCTCTGTAATCATTCTGCAGTGCCCAGTCACTGCAGTATTATAGGCTCTTTAGAAATAGAGAGAGAGAAACAGAGATATTCTGGAGAGGGTGCAGAAAAATAGCTCAAAGTGCTTCAGATCTTTGTTTTTTTCTAAGAGCATCATTCACTGCCCTTAATGACAGTTCTGGCAGATCAGAATAATTCTTAACACTTACACGGTGCCATGTGAATATTAAGTAAAAAGTCCTCACAACATCCCTATACAGAAGGGGAAAGAATTATTATTATCATCCCTGTTTTATAGATGCGGGAAACTGAGGCGGAGAATTTAAGTCAGTTTTCCAAAGCCATCCAGCCATTGAGTGGCAGAGTCAGGATGGGAATACAGGCCTTCCTAACTCCCAGCTCTGGGCTTATTTCTTAAGACATGCTACCCCCCCAGGACATCAGCCAGACCACTGCAAGATGGAGAGGGGGTGGTGGGAAAAGGTAGCATTTGCTGCTGCAGGTCAGGGTGAGGGCAGGCGTTGTCTCTCCAACTTAAAGCAGAGAAGAATCCCAAATTCCAGCTGCTCCCTGTGAACAGGACACAAGGATTGGGGAATCCCACCTGTGAACACTGACACTGGGGATCACTGGAGTCACTCACAAAATGCACCAGGGAAAGCATTTAGCGGGTGGGTTGAGCGGGGCCGTGGCTATTGGCAGGTCATGTTCCCTGTGTTCCTGCTAAGGATGAACAGACAAAGGCAAGTCTCAAAGATGGTTGTGAGGACAAAGAGGGGGGAGGCGAGTGGGGGGGTAAAAGGAAGGTCAGTTGTTACGGGATGGGGAGTGAGGTGGCAAGGAGGACAGTGCAGTCAGTTAATGGAAATGGGAATCAGTCAGGGAATTGCATTGTCAAAGCTCTTTTGTGACCAAGGATCCATGCTGTGTCCTTGTGCAGTGCGTGTCATTAGCCCCGTGGGGAGACTCAGACAACGAGGGGAAGTGAATTGCCCTCGGTCATAGAAAAAGACGGTGGCAGAGCCAGGAGGAGGAATGTTCCTGGCTCACAGGTCATGCCTCTCTCAGTCGCTGAGGGCAGAGAAAAGCCAGGGAGGGCCCAGGGGAAAAGATTCAGTGCCAGGTCATTGGCTCCAGCCAAACTCCAGGCTGGAGCGATGGGGAGAGGGAGGCGGTGGATGGTGAGGGCTAAATGCTGCCTCTTCTCATGCTCTGCTAGCAGGCTGGGGAAATCAGCACCACCCACGGAAGAAGAGATGCTTGTGGCAGCCCATGGGGCTGCATTTGGGTTAGTTCTACTCATTTTCATGAGGTTTTTCATACCCTTTTGGTGCCTGGCCCTAGGCAGCTGCAGAACTGACCCCTGGAGCAGCGCCTGGAGACACAGGGAGGCAGATTATGCTAACAAAGTGATTGAAAAGGCTACAGTCCTTCACCTGAACCAGGCTTTGGAGCAGAGGTATTGTTCAAAAATGTCTTTGGCTGGGCTCTGTGTGGAGAGGAGCCGCCAAAACACCTGATTCTCCAGCTAATTAGCTGGTGGCAACAGCTCCCATTAGCAAGGGCAGGATGTGTGCTGACAGGAGGCAGAGGCACTGGGAAACATTGTGAACTGGTTACACTGTGGATGCAAGGGACAAAAGCATAAAAGGCAAAAAGGGAGCAGGCTGGTAATTAGCCAGGGAGACAGGCAGGGCTGTCATGGAGCCGGTGCCTCTGGCAGCTGAAATCCCAGCTGGCAGGGGCTGCACTGGAAGCTGGGATTGGCTCAGCAGGACAAAGGGATTGAGAAGCCCAAGCAGCTTGTTAGTGGGGGGGGGACACTTAGAACTGGCATCAGCCCCCATCCTCTGTCCAGCTGGGAGAGCTGAGGAGGGATGGGCATGGCTCATGTCACTCAGCATGCAGCCCTTGTGTCACTTAGAGAGCCACCTGAAATCTGACCCAGACCCCTTAGCAGAAACACTAGCGTCCCCAACATCAGGTCAGGTGGGTTGAAACACTGCAGGCTGGGCGCTGCCTTCTCCACTAGCCACCTCTCAGTTTGCAGCATGCTCCAGTTTATACAGAATTGGGGTGAGCCCCAGGCTTCTGGCAAGCTATCAGGGCAGCCCTCAGCCAGGCAAAGTCTGCGCCCCCCTGTGCTAAAGAAACAAGCCCTTCTGACCCAGGGAGTTAGTGCTGCATGAGAAAAGCCAAGCGTCCCTCACGGCTGTGGAAAAGGGCTGCTCTGTAATCCTCGCATTGTGACAGTGCTTCGGAGCCTCTGCGGCATTGCACTGTGCGTGCCAAGGAGTGCAGCTGATGAGAGAGAGGAAAGTTGAGTAGGGGGAAGTGGGAATCGGTGTTGATGAGCACAGCTCAGCCTGTTTCTATTGACTCAGAGTGTCGAGAGCCTGAGGGATAGAGGGCCGGGCCCCAGGGACAGAATTCTGGTGACTCCTGGTGGACAAGATTAATTTCTTGTTGGATGATTCTTTCATCTAGACAGCTGCAAAGTTCCTGCATTAGTTAAGCACCAGCTTCCAGGGAGTCGGAGTGCACACTGAGACAGTGGGCAGAGAGGCTGTTTGTTATCCAGGAGAAAAGCAGGGGGAGGTAGGGGACTGCAGATGTGCAGAAGCCTGTCTTGTAATGCTCTTTCCACAAATTCCTCCACCAGAGTGCCTCCATGTCCAGTAGCCAGCACACGCCTGGCGTGCTGCTTCGTCCCTTATTGGCTGGTACGCCCTGTTTTCCTGTCCAAGAAGAAGGCAATATCCATTTCAGGGAGGATATTTACAGTTGGTCTTGTGGTTTCCTGGGTTGCAGGACAGGTGTGCCTGGTGCAGTGTGAGTTTCACACAGCCAGGTTTGTGGTGCTGTGTGGGGCGCACAGGGGAGGCGTCTGGGAAATGGAAGCTGAAGAGCGAGTTCAGCACCAGTAATCTTGTCGGGTGGGATAGTTTTAGATTCATAGAGTTTAAGGCCAGAAGAAACCATTGTGATCATCTATAAACTGTGATCAAGTCACCCCTCAACCTTCTTTTTGTTAAGCTAAATCAATTGAGCTTCTTGACTCTATCACTACATGGCATGTTTTCTAACCCTTTAATCATTCTCATGGCTCTTCTCTGAACCCTCTCCAGTTTACCAGCATCCTTCTTGAATTAAGGGCCCCAGAACTGAACAGGGTATTCCAGTAATGGTCACACCAATGCCCACTAGAGAGGTTTTGGGGCAGCAGGTGGCTGTGGACCAGCAGCCCCCATTAATGGAACAATATGAAGGACCTGCTCCCATTGAAGCCATGGCAGAACTGCCCCTGATTTCAGTGGGAGAAGGTTTGGGCCCCACTAGGAAACCCTGTGGAGTGTTGTGCCTTCCCAGGGTGTTGGAGGAAGGAGTCAGGGAGAGACACCCCAGAGAGAAGGGCCCCGAGTGATGGGCTGGGCTTTGCCAGTGTTCTGAATGGTGTCATGGGGGGAGCCAGGCCACTCACAATGGAGGAGACACCTGATGGCACAGTGGCTTGGATGGCGCTTGTCAGACTTGCCTGGATGCCACCATCACCTGCCCTGGCGGCACTAAGAGCAGAAGGCATTTCCCATTTCTCCTGCCCAGGGGGCTGATCATTCTTGCCTTTGTTCCTTGCTCTCTTCACTCACTTTTTGCTGCAAGATTTTGGGAAGCCCTGCCAGGGTTGTGTAACCCAGGTCTAGACCCAGGGGAAAGATTGCTGGGGGAGTGGTGGGGCCAATAGATTCACTGGTGCACAGTTCCATCAGTCATTGCCCCCCATGGAGCCACTCCACATCCAGGAAAGGGGGAGGGAGAATTCTTTCACACACAGCCTGCTGCAGAGATCATAAGCAGATGCTCCATCTCTGTATAATGGGGCAGATCCTCCGCTGGTGTGAATGGGCATATTGACTTCAATACAGCTACGTCAATCAACGCCAGCAGAGGATCTGGCCTACCATTTCCAAAGAGCTGTGCTGTGGGAATAGAAAGTGTTGTGATTCTGCAGCTATCCTGTCTCACAAAAAGCTTTCTGTGGTGGCAATTTTTGCATCCATTTTTATTGTGAAATTAGGAGATAGTCGACGACCCATTTCTCTGTGAATAACCTGGTATTTTTCTCATCTGTTGCACACGGATAGGAGCATTCAAGGATCATTCTGGCTGTTGTGATGCAAAGCCTAAGGTCAATGCAGTGCTATGGATGGGATCTGAAGAGACCAGCTGTCCAGTAATTCAGAGATAAGCTCCCCCAACTCCCCCCAGCGTTACAGCAAGGATGTCAGGATTTTGCTCTCCAAAACTATAGTAGGGAGGGTGCATGAGCAATACTGGACCCAAGCCCAGAACCAGCTGGTGTAAACAAGTTTCTTTCCTTTGTCTCTCAGGACTGGGCAGGATTCCTTCAAGCAGGTGGGGAAGCAGGGAAGCAAACAGGTCACTCTGTGCGCCTCATGGTCAAGAAGTTCCAGGCCTGGCACGGGGAGAGAAGCTCCATGCCTGGCTTGTAGCCAAGCACCTGGGTCTGGCAAGAGCTGTGTCAGCAGCAGCTCAAGCACACATCTCTTGCTGCAGCTTCCACAGCATTAACCTAAAGAGGCTCGTTTAAAGCAAAAGAGGATAGACTCCAACACAGGAAAAGGGATGAGGGGAGGGGGCTGATGTACCTCTGCTGCCTCTAAAATCCAGAGGGAGTCCAGAGGGCTGAAGCAAGGAAACTCAGTGCCACCGTGAAAGACACAGGTGGGCACCGAGTGGAAGAGAATGAGAATCACTCAGATGGGGAGGAAATGGAGCAGCAGGCAGAAAGGCAGGGCCTGCTACAGAGTGAACGAGGAAGGCTAAGTGCATTCAGCCAGCAGCAGCCCTGGCTGAAGAATCAGTTATGGGAAGATAATTTGTCTGCTTACTTGTGGCCTCCTCTGGGTCTTGGCTTGTTGCTGGGGAGAGAGACAGAAGGTACCTGCCCCAGGCAGAGCAGGACATGTGACTTATTGCTGCAGTCTGCTCTGAGGGAACCACTGGGGGCTGGAATGGAGGTCTGACGTGCAACTCTGTTTGCAGGAGGGGAAGGGGAAGCCTGGCCCTTTCAAGTGCCTCCCGTTTAAGAACTAGGTATTATTATTAATTATACCCTTCTCTTCTGCCCTCATGGACCCCCTTTTTACACTACTGAAGTTAATGGAGTCGCTCCTAATTTACATCAGAGAATCGAGTCCCATCTATCATGTTACCACTTCTGGCCAGCCCAATGTACTTGGTGCCTCTCCCCCTCCGACCCAATGAGCCTGGGAATCCTGTTCTTTCCATTCGACTTGATATTCCAGCACATCCAGGAGACACTCGCCTCCTGTTTGGCCCAGTACCTGGTGCATCCCTCCCATGCAGCTCAATGTACCTGGCCCTACCCTGCATCTGATGATCAGCTCCAGGCAAATCAGTATACATTTAAATCTGCTGCCCAGACAAATGCCCAGCACTGCTGAGGGGTTAAAGAACATCAATAAATGCCTCATCCTCTTCTGTGTTGGAGTCCAGTCCTAGATGCGATTTTACACAGCATCCCCACGCCAGATCAAATCACCTACATGGGAAGAGCGTTTTCCTACCTCTGCCAGTCTTGTGCAGCATTTTCAGTGATGGACTAAAGGTGAGCTGTAAAGCCAGGGTTATTAAAGCTCTCCTGGCAGTTGTCAGAAGAAACAAGGGGTTAATCAAGGGACCTGGCCAAGCCTGATGTGGAGGATTATTCACTGCTCATTTAAATTCCCACACCTAGTTCAATGGCAGATGCTTTTCTATAAGGGGGTGATGCAAGTTGTGGTCCTGATTCTTCATGACCTTGTATCTCATATAGTCATTTAACCTACTGCACAACTGCTGGAGTCACACAGGATGTAACCACGGCCATACAAATATAGTTTGTAAGGTACTTTGGGATCTTTCCGGCTGAGTGGCGCCACATGAATGTAATATATTATTAATTATTGAGCTAGCATAATGGTTGTTTGACTCTTCAGATCAGAGCTTTCCATACACAGCCTGCTTATTGGGAGAGAATTTCCCTAGGAAGCGCACTGGCATTTAAAACTAGGCCACACAAGCACTCGTAAATGTAGAGCAGGGACTCATTCTCCATTGGCCGAGAGATGAATCGGGCAACCTGGCAGGCCTTTTCCGGCTCACATTTCTATGATGCATCAGAGAGCATCCCAGAGTCCAGCATGCCCTTTAGGTGTTAGTGTAGCCGTTAATGCACATTTATTAACACATTCTCAGATGAGATTGTTAGAGACTGAGGAATATGGAGCAGGGCTATAGAGAGAGTGTGACAGCCTCACTATTACTATTAACACCTCTAAGAATACTGTGACTGTCCTGCCTTTTGCGTGTTGTTTCTCTGCATCCCCCTTGCTTCCTCTGAGCAGCCTTACCACGAGGTGGGCACAGGCCCCTGCCACTTCCTTTAGAAGAGATTTATGGGGATGGGAGGCTGGAAAGGGTTTGTTTATTCTTAGGCCCCAATTCAGCCCGGTACCTGTGAAGTATGTGAATAGTCCCATTGACTTCAGTGTGCTCCAAGTTAGACCCACCAGGGCCCTACAGTGGGGAAATTGCTTCACAGCAGGTGAATCCAAGGACAGCCCTGAGGCTTGGGAGCTCTCTGCTCTCAATTAGGGACCCAGCAAACCCACAGAAATGCAGAGCAGTGCAAACCCGACCATTTGATAAGGGTTGTCACCTCGGTTATTGATAATGTGTTTTTGTAAAGGAGAGTCCTAGCTACAAGGGTTTTAAGTTAATTAAAGTCACTTTAGAACTTGATCATTGGACATCTCCCCCACAACCAAATCCCACCCCACCATCCCCTGGCCCTCTGCACAGTGGCCCAGCAACCCTGCGGCTAGGGTTGGCCAAGAGGATATGCATGAGAAGACATCTAGTAAGGGAATATTCTGTCCAAGGAAATGTTAGCTGGGTTCCGTTTCCAGGTTCCTAACAAGCTCCCTCCTTTTCCCATGTCCATATTTCTAATGAGCTTCCTCTCCTCTCCTGTTAGCCTGAAGACCAGCCTGCAGAAGAAGCTGACCCAGGACTCCATGGATTTATCAGGGATTCCCCTGACCATGCGGGATGTCCACCGCATGGCCTATTACCTACAGAATAACGGGGACCACCTCACCACAGTGGACCTGAGCTTTACCGAGCTGAATGACGACATGGTGCGCCTATTACTGCCCTTCTTCTGGGCGCTGCCCAAACTCACTCACCTCTCCCTCAACGGCAACCGGCTGACCAGAGCCACCACGAAGGAGCTGACCGACACCATGAAGGACACAAACAAGTTCCCGTGCTTGGCCTGGGTTGACCTCGGCAACAACGTGGACATCTTCTCCCTGCCTCAGCCCTTGCTGGTGGGCCTGCGCAAACGCCTCAGCCAGCAGACCACGCTGCCCACCATCTATGAGTCCCTCGACTGTGATGCTGAGCTGTCCAGCGGACACGAGGGCAGCCACCAGGAGAAGGAGGAAGAGGAGGAGGGGAGCGTGGAAGGCACTGAGCCTGTGGCTGAAGACAAGGACACCCCATGTGACTTCCCCCAGCAGTGCTGTGAAAGGTGATTCAGTGGCAGGCCTTTGCTGTCAGACTGAAGCTGCGGCAAGAAAAGCTTTGAGTGCAAACACAATACAGAAGGCCAGCTTCACCAGCTTCCTTTGGCGCTTCTCTCGCCTTTACTGACATCCCAGACTTGCTGTGCTCTCAGTGAAAGCCTGTCTCCCTCTTCCCCACTGCCAAACCCATCCCCCTCATTCCAAACAGGACGCAGATACTCACAACAAACATGGCCTCAGAGCAGGATCTCATGGGAAGATGGGAACTGAGCTGTAGGGTTTGGCATATTCCCCAGAGGCTATTGAGGAGAGGGGGGAGGGGGGAAACCTAAACAAAAAGCACCGTCTCCTCCTAGGTTATTTCATTTCTTCCTTTTCCTGTAACTGTTGGGGCCTGTGGCCTTGAGTTGCGGGATGGGAGTTGCCCCAGGGCAGAGGTGCTGTCGGGCTTTGCTGAGTGCATCAGAGACTGGTGTCAGAGCCCAGCTGAGCATCTCCCCCATGAGCCTGGCTCAATTCTTTTTCATTGTGTGGTTTGTATTAATGTCCAAACAAAGGGAATTGCAATCAGAGGGCCAATAGAGTGAGGCTGGGGGAGGGGGGAGAGGACATGTGACTTAGAATTGCAGTGTCAAGATATTTAGGGGCAGGGTATATGTGTTCATTGGTGGAAGTCTGGGGGGAGGTGTTGATCGGGGGGAGGTATAATGGGGAAGGGAATAGCCATTCCTTGGGGATTAACATGATCGGTTTTACAAACTGTGCTTTTGTACAAATCCAAACCAAAAGACGGGGAAAAAAAGCTCACCAAAAGTCGGTCACTGTGGGAGCTAGGGGGCAAGATGTGGACATGCAGCTGGGCACGTCCCAAACGGCAGCAGAACTTTGGATTGCTCCTTGGCAGTCAGGGTTTCCTGATATTACAGATATGGTAGGAACAGTCAAGTCACCATTTCTAACACTGTCCAGGAAACCAAACCAGTGATGCAAGATTTCTGGTGTTTTCCACATTGCTCATGCTGTATGTGAACACAATAAACATGGACATGAGAATAAAGCACTAACGCCAGCTGTGAGAGTCTGGATTATTTGTGCCTCTAGCTGGCAGCGCACTGGCTGGAAAATATAGCCCATGCAGCCCAGGAGAGGCCCTGGTGAGTACTGCTTACATGAACAGCAGCACTGCAATTCTCTTAGCAGAATGCAGCACTTATGTTCATCCTACAGGAGAACCCAGATGCCCTGATCAGGACTAGGGCCCTGTTGTACAAGATACTGGACTAACATGGAGGTACAAACACAGGGCATCCTCAGTTGATCAGTCAAGCAGTATTACCTTTCTCTGGGGCTACCCAGAGCAATCCCACTTAAGAAACTGATCTGCTGTATTTTAAAACAAGCCTCTCACCCCCCCTATGTTCTGATATTGCAGCTAATCTCCTGCAATTGATAATACTTTTTACTTTCTCTAGCTCCATCTCTATGGGGATCTCAGCATGCTTTGGAAACCTTCATTAATAAAACCTGCTCATGGTCCTCCACAAGATAGTAAGTATTTGCCGCTCTTCCTGTTGGGGAAGCTGAGACACAAAGAAGTTAAGTGATTTTCCCAAGATCATGTAGCAAGTTAGTGGCAAAGCCAGAGATGGAATCTAGGAGCCCTAACACCTAGTCTCTTGTTTGAACCACTAGACAACAGTGCCTCTCAACATCATGGAACAGTAATCTGCAAGCTTACTTTAACTCAGCAGCATTTGTATCTTAACCAATCTTCCCATAAGCCTCAAAGTAGTCATAGGCATCAAAGTGTGGGGACTTAATCACCACCCGGAAGTGTAACCAGTGCCTAATGATCCCTTAGATTTTGTACCTATGTGCTTAAAAAAGCCAGCTGGGAGTCTTTTAGGGGCTGTTGATACCAGCTCATTTGGTCGCCTGTGTGACCATACATCCCATTTTGGCCAGGACAGTCCCCCTTTTAAGCCCTGTCTCGGACATCCCGACTCTTTTTGCAAAACTGAGCATTTGTACCATTTAAGCAAAGCAGTTTTGCCAAAAAAGTGGGGCGTGGAGGAATTCTGGTGGGAGGCAAGCAGCAATGCCATGGTGGGGCTTGGACAAGCAGCTTGTGCAAGTCGGGGTGTGTGTGTGTGTATATGCGTGTGTGTATGCACGCTCAGGCGAGCCCCGCCCGATGACTCATTTTCCCTTTGGGAAATCTGGTCACCCTAATCAGTTATCCACTTATCCAAATTCCTCTTTTCCACAGTGGCCACTTCTGGAAGTTCCAGGAGAAGGTGCGTAAATTCCTCTAATGCATCTCACTGTGCAATGCTCTGCCAGAGGAGACATTTCCTCCTGATTCCAGCTGGGTCTTATGCTATGAACCAGGAAATTCAAAAGCCATTACAATTTTTAGCTTCCTTGCTGCTACAGCAAGCACTACTTTTAATCACAAGAGTCTAAATTTTTTTTTTTTTTTTTTTTTTAAATATAATTACACCAGGCTATTTACTTTAACAATATCATGTGGCAGCAAGTTCAGCAGATCAACCGTATGTTGTACAGGGAAATATATTCCCTTTCCCCCACTTAAAAATTGTGGCCTTTAAATTTCATTAGATGCCTTTGCATTTGTTTGATTACTGTGGGAAAACGTAAATAGAAGCATCTAGCCGGTTTTCTCTGTATTATTCGTTATCATCTATAACATGGTCATAGCTCCACTTTATTCTTCTTTCTTCCAAAGCATGCAATCCTAGGGCTCTACTCACCCCTACCATTTACACCTGCATGCAATGGGTGTAAAACTATGCAAGGTACAATGCAGCAGAGAAACATGTCCTCTGCCTTTATTGGTTTTCTCAGTTAATCGTCCTGCTTTTGGAATAAAGCTCTTATACTGTCTGTGATCACCCACAAAGCCATTTTAAAAGATGGGGACTCTACAGTGCTCCAGCACTGAAGCGTTTGTGGGGAGACAGATAGCCCAGGGAACTGATAATGGCACATAGTGACCTAGAAGGGAAAAATGCCGATTCAAATCCAGCCTCAGTTAGCAAGGGCTGAAAGTTTTTACCTTTCCACAGCAGTTGGTGACCTATGTAAAACGAGCCGGTGGGACTCAGTCCAGTTCTGAGTGGACAGCTGTACACAGCAGAAAAAACATGATCACAACTGGTACCAAGTGGATGCTATAACAGGCAAGGAGAATTGGTCTGAGACATGCCACCCTGTTAGCAGGTGCTGATCTTGCTGAGAGAGGGTTAAGTGGGTTCTGCTGACTCCCTGAGGCAGGCAGCTCATTACCCCAGCTTGATATAGATGTGATGTTAAAGGGGCTCTCTAAAGAGTATCTACGGTGTGGGCTGAGTAGATCTGAGGGAGGAACCCATGGAACAGCTAAACCTGGGGAAATGGTTAGATCTGAACTTTGTTGTTTTGTTATTCAATTATTTGCTAATAAAGCCAAATCAAGGAGGGTGACTCTACACAGTGTGTGGACTTCCTCTTAAATGTCTATTTTCGTGTTACTTGCTAAAGTTGACTTACTTTGGCCAGGCTTTCCATTTTTTAAAAGGATACTCTTCTGGACTAAATAAACACTTGGACTTTGACATTTAAAGTACATTAGGGAATGGGGTGAGATTCTCACTCCTCCCCTCCCTGAAAAGCCTATGTTCTCTAGACTATTGATAGAGATACTAGGAGGAAGATGGGATGATCTTGAGGTTATATTTAAGATTAGAAATTTGAGATCTGGAATCAAGTCCTGGATCTGCTACATTACACTGAGTGGGATTTGGACATGTCATTTAACACTTCTGGGTCTCAGATTCCACATCTGTAAGATAGGGTTTAGGACACTTGCTTACCTCACCAGGGTGCTATAAGAGTGTTTTAACCCCCCTGGATGCTAGAGAAGTACCAAGTACCATTATTTCTAATCAATCTCCATGCTATTTTCATGGACACTTATTTCCTCATTTTTCACTCTGCTGCTCTCTAAGAGTCCACAGAGTAACTATTTTCCAGGTCTCCCACAATGCCTTCAGAAGGCTGTAGCTAGACAAGCACATTGCAAACAGTGGGCCTAATGCTACTGTTGAAATCAATGGGTGTTATGACTGAGATGCACGGAGGATACAGCATAGTCAAGCAAGTACTTTTAGGAATAGATCCTGGCTGCCCCATACAAATACCACTATCTAAATCTGTGGTACATCCACACCCCAACTACTTTGCAGCTCTGGTCACCCCATCTCAAAAAAGTATATTAGAATTGGGAAGCTGCTGAGAAGAGCAACAAAAATGATTAGGGGCATGGAACAACTTCTTTGCAAGCAGAGATTAAGACAACTGGGCAGCTCAGTTTTGGAAAGAGACTACTAAGGGGAGGATGGGATAGCAGTCTAGAGCCTCATGTATGGTGTGGAGAATGAACGGGGAAGTGTTATTTACCCTTACACACAACACAGAAGTAGGGGTCCCTTGCTGACATTAATAGGCAGCAGGTCTAAAACAAACATAAGGAAACATTTCTTCACACAACTCACAGCCTGTGGAACTTGTTGCAATTGGATTTGTGAAGGACAAAAGGATAAGTGGGTTCAAAAAAGAATTAGGTAAGTTCAGAGGATACGTCCATCAATGGCTATTAGCCAAAATGGTCAGGGACACAACCCCAAGCTCTAGTGTCCCAAACCTCCAGTTATCAGATGCTGGGACTGGATGAATCACTCAAAATTGCCCTGTTCTGTTCATTCCCTCTGAAGCATCTGGCACTGGTCACTGTCAGATACTGGGCTAGATGGCCCATTGGTCTTACCCAGTATGGCCATTCTTATGCCCAGGAGGCAGCCAGAATCCTGGTGCTTGCACACAAATACAAGGTGTGGGGAGGGTGTGCAGCTAGGGCCTTAAACACTCTAAAGGCGGGTACAGTGGGGTGGGATAAGGCAACTCCAGGGGAAGTGTGCACAGTCTACAGAACAATGAACTACTTCTAAGCATGCACCCCTCTCCACGCTGCCAGAGGCTCCCTGCCTAATTCAGTGCTCCGAAGCAAGAATGCAACTATCCCTGCAGTGGTGCATCTCACCCCCCACGCCTCCCAGGTGAGTAGGTCTTCCAAAAGCCACCCTGCGAGCCCTCACAGGTGGATCAAACCAAACTGCTTGCATAGACCTACCTAAACTAGTTTTAATCTAGCTAGTTTGGGTCACAGAGCAGTGAAGCTGCAATGCTTGCTAGATTAAAGCTAGCTCAGATATGTTTACTGAAATTGCAATCACCCCCCTGGGATTGCAGCGCAGACGGGCCCTTAGACAGAAACGAGCAGATTTAGGGGAAACGGGGTGACTGCTTTGCAAATCACAGAGTTCTGCAAATTTCTCTGCTGTGCGGTATATTCTCAGGAGACTGCGGCAGCAAAAGAGCAGCTCACTCTGCTGCAGCCCTTAGAGGACTGGCTTTCTCACTGCTCATTTTCAAGCCCAAGTAACAGTGCATTGTCCCTTTCCTCATACAGGGGGAGAAGGGCATATTTCTTTTAACACTGGGCTGCCCACGACAGCAATATTTGCCTTCCCAAAGCACTTTTCATCTGAGACGTGTCTGGCAGACAGCTGGCAGGGCCAATAGTTGTAAATACTCACTCCTCGGTATGGACGGATTTGCCTCAGCTGTGTCAGAGTGACGCTCACTCATAGAAGTGCACTTGGTTGCTCAGTTGCAGAAATCTGGCCTCTCTCCCTCTGGAGATCTGGTTGGCCAGCCAGCATGCAGATAGCAAAATACAACAAGGGGCATCACCATCAGGCCCCAGCTCCCTGGGAGAGGTGAAGGGACCAGTAAAGATAAAGGGCCCCCCACACACCTGAGAAGGATGTGGCCCAAACTAGCCTTTCCCAGAGGGGAGGGTAAGAGGCACTCGGGGGCCCACTGCAACAGGGCCATTTTCTGGCCCCACCCCGCTACCCCAGAAACTCTCCCTCCCCCCCAAAACACACACACACACACACACACACAACCTTCCTACACAGCTAACCCATCCTCCCCCTCAGTAACACAGCTTTCCTGGCTGTTTAATCAGGCTGGTCAGCTGAGGGCTAATTAGTTCCTTACCTCCCCAGCCTCTGATTAGCTAATTATTCAATCAGCCATTACTGGGAGAACTAATTGAGGCTACAGTGATGGGAGTGCTGATCCAGCTGTCAAATCTCAGCACTGTCCTTTGTGGCAGGGGGAGGGTGAAGCACTCTCTCTCCCTTGGCTACAAGGCACCTCCTGGGGTATGGAGAACACTGGGCAAATTCCTGAGCTCTGTCATGCCCGGGTAACTAATGCCAGCGAGTTCCTCTGGATTTACAGGGCTGCAGCCGAGAGCAGAGCTGAGCCTGCTCACTTCAGTGTAAGCACCAACCAGATCATGAGAGTCGAGGACAGCGCATGCCCCTCAAAAACACCTGCTAGTTGTGAAGGGGGAGCAGTTTTCAGTGCCATGCTGGCACCCTTAGCTATCACTTCATCATGCAGTTTCTGCTCTGTCTTTAAACAATCTTCTCCTTCCCCCTCAGCCCCACCCTGCTTTACTAAAGATCCCTAAAATTCTCCTCTTGCAGCTGCCTGGCCACTTTTCAGAACTCTGCTGCTGAATGAGGCAATAA
The DNA here is from genome assembly GCF_026122565.2 of Emydura macquarii macquarii. Taxonomy (NCBI): domain Eukaryota; kingdom Metazoa; phylum Chordata; order Testudines; family Chelidae; genus Emydura; species Emydura macquarii. Next base: position 1,084,825 of record NW_027131391.1, read on the forward strand.
ACACCTCTCCACCCTCCACACACACACACACACACAATCTGTGCTGAGAAACCAGTTTCCCACCCCCGCTTATCTCAAATGCAGGTTGCAGCGGCGGCTGCATCAGACTAGAAATAGCTTCCCCCATGCTATTTCCACCTGTACAGCAACGCACCTGCCTGTCCTGTGCTAAGGGCCAAGGGAGATGTGGCCATCTGTGGTGAGACAGCAGGTCTTGCCTGTGATGCTGATGAGTGGTGTCTCCTCAGCAGGGTAGCATCAGGCAGCCAGCAGAGAGTTCTGGCACGCCAGGGGACTAACCTTCATGAATCACATTCATGGTGTGCTGCGCAAAGCCAGGTAAAAGCTCAGTACCAGGAAAGAGGAGCGTATGAAGCAGGCACCGAAGAAGTAACAAAGCTGCAAATAAGATGTTAGCAACCTATAAAATAGGTTTGGGTTCAGGCCCAGGTGAAAACTGGCTCTTCTTGGATCCAGATCAGTTTGTGCATCTTTGCTGAGCCGAACTGGAAAAATCGCTTCTTCAGCATGCCCTCCCTTATTCTGCACTTTCCTGCTAGCCCCATGCCATATGTCTGGACCAATTTTCAGTTTAGAAAGCTCTATGCGTTTCACATGGTCTAGGTTGTCAGATCCTTGGCATAGGCCCATGATATAAAGCATCATACACACCTATGGCTCTGTAGAAATAATTAGTAACTATTTCCAAGAGGTAAGAATGCAGAGAGCACCTGGAAGCACCAGCTTCTTTGATTTATTTGTACACAATGTACTTCAGAATGGAATGTGTCAAGGTATTTTACCTACCTTGAAAAGGTGACTTATTTAAATTTATTCTTCATAGCAAGTAGTTGGGAGGAATCTGTTTTTCTCCACTGGACAGGCATGCTGGTTTGTTATTGTAGGGGTGCATATAAAGGCACCAATTCTATTTCCATTTGTTTCTTTGTATAAGAAAAAGGGAAAAACATTGTTTATGGATGCCACCTCCCTTCTTGCTCCAGGTAATCACACACGATCTAAGAAGGAAGTGTTAAGTCAAGACTGGAAGTCTCAGACTAGACTGCATCTGCTAGTCACTGCAATGTACTGGTGGCAGCTGCTGGGGAGCCAGGCAATTGAGCTCACTCTAGGCAGTAAGGGATGATTCTTTACAGACTAAGGGAATGGGTTTTTCACTTTGATGAACCCAAATATTGGTTCCTTGGCAGAGAACTGATAGGCGAGCAACCTCATCCTTCACGGAGCGAGGTAGCAATTAAAAATTACACTCTGTGCACTGTTCGCCAGGGCCAGCTCTTTGGAAAATCAGGAATGCATCAAACATCTTGACTGAAGTGTGACTCATTGAGGGATATTTTAATGAACTCAGAAAAGGAAACTTGCAACAAGAGAGACTTGTTAGATATTAGGAAAAACTTCCTAATTATAAGGATAGTTAAGCACTTGACCAGTTACCTGGGGAGATCATGGACTTTCCAGCAGTTGGAGGTTTTTAAGAACAGGTTAGACAAACACCTGTCAGGGATGGTCCAGGTATGCTTGGTCCTGCCTCATCACACAGTCTGGATTAGCTGGTCTCGCCAAGATCCTTCCAGCCCTACATTTCCATGAGTCTATTAAACTTGATCTCAGTTATGCCTGTGTAACACTATAACATTGTGTGTTCAAGTGATACCCAGTTTTTGTGTATTTGTCACAGTGCTGCAGAAGAAGTGCCTTGTGGCCCAGAGAGGGGGAAGAGGCCTATTGCAGTAATCCACCCAGTCACTTATGTGTAGGCAGCATGGTCCCTTCCAGTCCCTTTCTAATGCTTTGTCCACTCCTAGTTTCAGGGTGCTGCTGTGAATTAACTAAAGGGGTGTGGATACACAGTGATGGGAGAGACCCTAGATAGATAGAAACACCATGGGCCAAATTCACACCTGGTGTAACTCCACTGAAGTCCATGGAGTCACACACAAATGGGAGAGGGAGGGAAGAGAAAAGACAGCTTCATTTCCCTTTCTGATCCAACAGATCTGCTTCCTTGCAGGCACGTAGGGTTAGCTGTCCCCCACCGCCTTGCCATGCATGATTGTTCTTGTTTTCATCCAGGCCAGCACCCCTTTGCTGCTGCATGGAAGTCCCAGTGCTTCTGAAGCAACTCTAGTTCTATACTTCACACTCCCTTCCATTTTAGGAAAGGGAGTGATTCCCTTTGTACTACACCAGTTGCCCCCTTTTTTGTGAATTGCACTGGCTGGAAATCCAACTCTTAAGAATTCACAGAGGACATACCAAGCCTAGAGAGGGGAGTGGATAACAGAAATGGCAGAGAGCATATCTGAGTACTTAGTGGAGCTCAGCTGGGATCTGTACCACTTCTGCTCCTTTGAAGCCAGACAGCCCAATCACCCCCACCAAAAAACACACCCTTTTTCTGGGTGGCTTCCAGGCTGAGCTCTGCCTTATACCTGCTCTGTCATGTGCGGCAAGTCACTTTCCTGTGCCTCTGTTCCCCTTCCATCCTTGTCCTGCCTAAGTAGACTGTACTCTCTTCGGGGCAGGGTCCCTCATACCATACATCTGTGCAATGCCTAACACAACAGGACTCCAATCTCAGAAGGGGCCTGTAGATTCTGCCGTAATACAAATAAAAATAGTCAGTGCATGGCCCTCATCACTAGTAATGCACAGTTCATAGACTGGGGGGGCACGTTTCTGTCTAATAGATATTTATAGCAACAATGCACAAAATATTACAAAGGGACAAAACGTAGCCAAGTTGTGAAACAGAATGATGCATGTTTTAAAGTATTCCAGTGACTGTAAACACATTCCTCCACAGGCCAAATATAATAGAATGGAAATTCAATAAAACACCTAATCCTAAATGGCTCATCTGGCCAAGATGCACTCTCCATAGATCAATGCCTTATTTCAACCACCCATCTTACACATTTCACCAGAAAGAGAGGGGCCTTACTCAGACAAAACTTCTCTGTTTCAATTCCCATTGGGTTCACTGGTTTGCCTGAAGAAGGATTTGGCCCATACTGAACTGATGGACATTAGATTTTTTTTTTTTTTTTTAAACCTACATTACTCCCTTTCTACCCCAGAGCCTGTCACGTGTCTATCAAAGGCATGTTAGCACTGTCAAAAGAAGAAACAGGAGTAGCTGCAGTGGTGTAGCCACTATCCGGAGCTGCCCTAGTGAAGTCACAGAATTCACCCTCTCTCCCCTTAAGAACCAGAGAAGTTGGTCCTTGGCATTTCTGCCTGGAAGCAGAGCTCTGGTCCTGCTCTGTCACTGTTGTCTGTTTCATTGAGACAACTGCTGGATGTATGTGCCTCCTCTGAAACGCATTGTTGCCATGCTTGCAGACCTCCTACTGCTGCATTTGGTTGTGAGGCCTTTGCATAACTCCATGGCATTTGCAGCTGGCCCCAGCTTCTGCCACAGCATTGTTCTGTCCAAGAAAGCCAGGCTGTGCTAACAGACGCCACAAAGACGCCTGCCGCAAGTCAATTAGAAATCCTCTTTCCCTGGGATTTCAGGCTGGAATGTAAACCTGTATGCTGTGTACGCAGCTCACTCAGTCCCTGGAGGGAGAGCTATGGAGATTATTTGTTCAGTCCCTGGAAGACATATTTTGTCACCAAACAGCAACCCATGCAGCCAATTAAGGAGCAGTTTTGATAGGGAGGGAAGGGAGTCCTGCCTAATCTACCTTGCTGGAAAGCCAGTGACTGCACTGTGAGGCACAAAGAGAAGCTGATAAGGAAGATTTCTCAGGAGTCCAACATAGACAGAAGCAACAGTAAAGGTTGCAAAATCCAGAAGCCCCCTCTCCCTTTAAATCTCTGCATTGTCAGAGCAGTGCCATGTCCCTCTCCCATTTTACACATCCTGCTTTGTATGTTTCTATGTCAGATCTATGCTTCTCATTTTGCCCATGAGATTTTTTTTTTGGGGGGGGGGGGAGGGAGGGGGAAGGGGCGAGGGAGGAGGAGGAGGTTGAATTATCATGTATGCAATTCATGGAGAGGGAGATGCAGAATAGCAAAGGGAACAGGGGAACAAAGACTTTGCCTTTGGGCTAAGCTGCTGATGCCCTGCAAGAGAGACAGGAACCCTCTCAGCCAGGTTGCTGATTTGAAAGCCTCCAGAGCACAAATTAGAAGCCGAACATCTAATTTCCTGTGTGTGTTTCAGGCCGTGCATCATATCAATTCTTCTTTCTGATTTAGACATCAGATCTTCTATACAGAATCCAGGCCAGGGCAACCACAACACCCTAGGCCTACGGAAACGGAGTTAAAGTTTGGGTCTGAAGCCATCTCTGTATCCCCATTATAAATAGCCGCACAACAACTCACACAAATTGGCAGCCTTTCTGGCATTCTCAGCAGAGGCTCAATAGCTAAATGGGTAGCAAGATGCGCTCAGTGATCTGTGATATCTTTTGTATCGCTAATTACCATGATTTTATATCCACTTGGTATCATTGCCAATTCTGCCAGCTCCTCCCAACAACATCAGGCCAGGCTCACCTGCCGAGTTTCTGGATTTGCCAATTATTTCCCCCAAAAAATCAGGACTTCCACCACCCAAACCACAGACAGATCCTTTTAAAGGGTTGAAAGGAGAGCGACAGATAATTTTTGTTGGCTCTCTCTTTCTCTCCAGTTTGGCACTAGGTGGCAGGATAGGACTTCTCCCCTACAAAACTGAACAGCTCGTCCCACACAAAATAAGTCGTCATGAACCAACCCTAGAACTGTGTCATGATGAGACACCCTGAACATGCACCCCGTCTGCTCCTGCACTGCCATGGTACAGAGAGCCAGCAGCATGCACAGCCTGGCCCTATGGTATCTCACTGAATGCAGCAGACATTCAGATAACCCAGTGAACCATTTTTCTGATACAGGATAATAATTAGTTGCCCAAAGTTAGTTTATCCAAATAACTGACCTGTGTTAACCTAAGTTAGCAAAGCTTCTTGTGTCTGAACTGGTGGTGTCCTCACCTGGGCGCTTGCATGGGAACCCCACCACTCTCGGTAATTATATATTAACTTATTAGATGATGCCTTCGGTGCTTGTTTAGAGGGATGTTTAGGAGCCAGACATGCAGCTCAATGGGAGACGTAGCACCAAAGTGGAGGAAGGGGCAGAAATGCAGGATGGCAGACTCCACAGGAAAGCAAGGTTAGTATGTCATTACCATGACTTGCAGGTCATGCCGTTCAAGCACTGGCTAGAGAGCATCTTTTGCTCATCTTTAGTGGGAAAGATCCACTTACAGCAGTGGGAAACAGCAAGTCTGAACTCCACCTGACTCTTGGAAATCCTTGGCTTTCAGGGCACAGAAAGAAAGGCAGCAAACAGCTGTAATCAGCATACTTTTATAAGCCATCGTGCCATTCATTTTATGTAATTTAAAACTTTTCTGTTTTAAATAAGAAAGGAAAATAAAGCTTCTGGAATCCTTTACCCCAATAGGCATCTCATTGTTCTGCCTTCTGGTAACATGGGAAAACGGCACCAATGGTCTACAATATTCTTCAGTTCCTGAATGGAAACACGGTTGAGATATGGATCACAATCGTACGATTATCGTTATAATTTCCACCAACATCCACATGGAGGTTTCTGGATGCCATATCTGTTTAGGATCAAATTCAGACTGCACTGGAGTAGGATCATGTCAAATTTGGCCCATTACCTAATTATAAGCTTAAGAAAAAAATAAAGCAACACATCCTAACAGATGCCTTTTTCATGCCTCTTTCTGGGTATTACCTTCCCACACATCTATTGTCTCTGTCCCCAAATGCCTACCTCCTTTCACCACACCCAACCCATTCACTAGCAAACAGAACTCAGCTCTGAATGACACCACTACATCCTAAACTGGACTGGAATGAGTCCTATCTATCTTTGATACTTATCTGACCCTCAGTCTTGTAGCATTGGAATACATCATGGTTGCTAATGTCTTTAGCCCCACAATACCCATGTGGAATAGGGCAGTGCTATTATCCCCATTTTTCAGTGTGCCACACAGAAGTTAAGTGACTTGCCAAAGGCCCCACAGGAAGCCAGGGGCCAAGAAAGGACTTCAACACAGATCTCCCAAGTCCTAGACTAGTACCTGAGCCACTGGATAATCCTTCCTCTCTAGAGTGAGCTGCTGGATTTAGTTGTAATCAGGACTAATTCCAGTCTTACAAGCGATATTTCCTCTGCCCCCAGCTCCAAAACAAAGACCCAACTAAGCCAAAGTTTCAGAAGTGCTCAGCTGGGAGGGAAGGGAAGGGAAGGAAAGGAGAGTAACTGGTTTGTACCCATCCCTACAGAGAGCCTGCTCATCTCCCTCCAACTTTTCTTCTTTACCTGCTGGAACTGTTGGCATTTTCCTCTCTCGCTCTCAATCTCATGCTTTGTGAATCAACTATTAAAAAGTGATGGGAAACAGCCTAAACAAGCTCCTTTTTATGTGAGCCGAACAACACTGAAAGGAGTCATCTAATTCCATCTACGCAGACTCAATTGTAGCCCTTGCTATGCTACATTAAAAACTCACTCACACTACCAAGTTCCCTCCCTGCCACCCGGCCTTCCAATGGAAGCATACCTGCACTTTCAGAGAACCACTCGCTAGGATTTCAACTGCAGAGCAGTTGCTTCTCTTGGGGAAGCCGCAATCTCTTTGCTCAGTGGAAGCCCAAATGCCTGCAGAAGCTCTAGCTTCAAGTGCTCTACCTCAAAAAGGGAGGGTGCTGTGGAAGTTTGGAACCTGAACGCCACTGGTCGAAGCCTAGCTTTCTAAAGACTAAATGGACTTTAGACTCAGCACGTGCAGCTGCTGCAAATCATTTCAGGCCTAGAGCACAGCATGGTGCATCTGCCCATTTCTACTGTGCTTTACTCAGACATAGGTACCTAGCAGACGCCAAAGCATACACGGACAAGGTAGGCAGGGCAGCAGATGGTGTGCTACTTGCACATGGTCACTTAGCAGCACCAGAACTCCTGGATAGTTAGGATGGTGTCACTAGCAGCACCTAGTCTCTAAAGCAACTTCACATTTTCATGGCTAGTCAGTATAGCTCCTTGAAGAAGGCATAAGCACAATGTGTCAGGGTGGAGAGCCAGATGCCCGGGGGAAGATACCAGGTTTGCATTGGTGAAGCTACACTGGAGTCTGGATACTCAGCTGAAACCAGGACAAATCACCACTGTAGATAGAGAGTTTTAAGCCACCAGGCAAGGTAAAGTGAAAACAGTAACTAAATGCTCAAAGCATATAATCCAGTAATAGCAGCAGCAAGCAAATGCTCTACTGTCATTCTATTAGCTTACCCCAAACACACATACAGCTTACAAGATCTCTATTAGCCAGGGCTGCAAAATTCTCCATCTAATTAGGGATGCTGCAAACCTCCATTCTTCATGGAATCCTATGTGATAACATTTCTGCTGAACAGGAGAACGCTGCACAAAGCCGGCTTGTGCAATGATCTGGCCCTGAGCCAGGGCTAATCATCTCTCCAGCAGCAACAGCCAATTCATACACAGAAATAAAGACTTCTCATTAGAATATAAAAAGCAGAGACAAAAAAAAACAACACAAACTTGAAGGTCATGCACCACACACCCTCCTCTGCTTCCATGTCAGAGAAGCTCTATTATTCTTCTCTGCTAATTCTAGCCAATCAATCAAAGGCTGGGATAGGATTTTTTTTTTTTTTTAAAAAACATATCCCATTAAATCCAGCTGATTTGTAACAGGAGGCCCACCAACACTATCAAATATTATTGTGTTGCAGGACCAGATGACAAGACACCTGAGACAGTTAACACACAACTTAGTGTGGCAGAGTAAGCAAGACCAACTGATGTTTTGGCTGTGCCATCTGATAGCATGCTGTGATCAATCCCATGATATGGCAGATATTCATAGCACGGGGAGGGATCTCATTCTGCTGGGATCACCCATCAGTCCTGGTGAATGACAACTACAGTCATGTGATTGCAAATTAATTTCAAGGTCTCTGGCCCTAAATCAAGAGGATTCCAGAACACATTTTAAAGCTGGTGCCAAAATAATTTTGCCTGGTCCATATTTGCCAGAAAAACTGTGGGGCAGATTCTGCTTTCACTGAAGTCAAGGTTATTAACTTCAATGGGAGGAGCAGGCATTGTTATCAGAAACTAATTTAGTTACAACTATGTTTAAACCAAGCTTAAATTCAGCTCCTTAACTCAATTTGAGCATCTGGGGCATGAGAACTTCAGTAACCCCTAGAAGGAGCTTTTCTTCTCCAGGGTAATACTGTTGGCTGATAGCTGAATGACCATATCAATGTTTTCTGGAAGACCTTATGTTTTTGATTAATTTTTCCACAAGGCCAACCCAAGCAACCCAACAATCCAGATTTTTTTACATCAAAATAGTTTATAAGCCCTCTGCCTTTGCTCAAGTTTTACCATATTTAAAGAGGAGGAACATTAAAATTAAAGTCAAGGTCAACTCAGTACCAAATCCTAAGAAGTAACTAGTTATGTTAGTGGTGAGGGTTGCAATCTGATCCATACTGGAAACAGATGCCCTCCTGGACATCACAAGGTAAGTTCATGGCCAGTTGGCCCCCTACAGCCAACCTACCTTGCTGGGACTGGACTCCTAAAGAAAGTACAGGAGGTTCAGGAGTCACAACCCTGTGCTAGCAAGGATATTACAGGAGTAAGGAAGGGTTTAAAGACTGCTGCCTATCCCACAGCCATGCAAGACTTTGTAAGTAAGTCAAAAACTATCACCAACCAGGAAATGGCTTTTACACTGGGGTGTATAATTACACTAAAAAAAACAAACAAAAAAAAACACCCACACAGATGCTGTAGCTTGCCATCCCATTCCCTCCTGCCTCCTCCCAGACAAAGCAAAATGCCGCTCATTGTAACCACTGAAGAGCACACAGCGTGCAGAGAAGTACATTTGGGGAGCAGGATTGAGTACAGGTGTGGTAGGGAGACCAGGACATTCAGCTGGGGGGTATGCCCTTTGAGAGGAGGGCTGCGTATTACACACCAGTCACGCATATGGATGGAAGTGGGGAAAGAATGAGACATGCACAGTTTTGAGAGCACGAGGGTGTAAACATCCAAAGTGCGTTTGTGCTCCAGCACAGAGCCCCCTATTTGATACTAAAAGCCTGGATGAGTTTCTGCTCAAGCTTCCCGTCCGCACCACCTCATGTCCAGTTACAACATCTGCCTGATGTTTCAGCTTCTATGGCCCACAGATTGGTATGTCAGCATAATCCACAAGGACTCATCCTTTCGATAGCAGCCATGTTGAAACGTTATACAAATACTATGGCCTATTCCTGTCAACAGGAGGGAAGTTATCTGGGGAATTTACTCAGAGCCTATGGAACAGGGAAACTTTCATGAGCCGGTGCTGAGGAAAAGTCACAACTGTAAGAATGGAAAAAAAATACAAAAGCCTGAGATGAATGCAAAGAAAGCAGGGGACTAAAACACTGCTCAGCAATCCTACCTATAGCATAAAAACCTAATATGAATTTAATCATTTCATTCTTCAAGTTACTGAACCAGAAAAACATGCACTAAGTGCCAGAGCACACATGCCTGGGAAACAGAGCCTGGAAAAGAGTCATGGAAACACAGCATCTGGAGGTCAAATAAACAGCAGCTGCAGACACAAGCTGTGCTTAGGGAGATCCAGTGCTCAGTCTCTCTAGCACCCTTCAGGAAAGCCAAGTGGTTGGCATGCTAGAGTTTCTGAGAAGCAACCTCAGAGCAAGCTTAGTTCTTGTTTAAAAGAAGGGAAACGACACGTAAAGTTTCCATAACGGCTTTGCTAAGTTTTTTATGGGAAAATGTTTTCTCCTTTAGTACATACGGATGAGGTGGTAGGAGGAACACAGAAGGTAAGAATGGGGCCCCAAGCATACTTGTATTTCTTTAAAGGGAGAGTGAATGCAGAATTTAATGCCTCCCCCCCCCCTTTTTTTTTTGGAGAGAGAGAGAGAGAGATCCTGGCTTGTTTGGCTTTTTTTTGATTATTTTTGTCAGAATGAAGACATGATGAATTGCAATGCAATTCATAAGATCACAGTAGCATGTAAATCACACCTTTATCTCCAAAGGTGTAATTAACCCTCTGGTTTCCTATCAGTGATTTTAACATCTCCGCCAATCAATGAAACATATTCTAGGCTTGGCTGAGGACTCAGGAAGGTCCCAATCCGTCTTTTTAAATGCCTTCATAAAGTTTCTTTTTGGCCTTTTCAAGTTGGAGGCAGATCGTGAGTGGAGAACTCTTCCTGGAATCACAGCACAAAACTTTCTTCAGACAACTGAGAACCCAGAAACTTGTTAAAAGGCAATCCTGATAAGTAGCATTTCCAGCATGTCAGGCCAGACAGCTGGCTTTTGGGGAGATCTACCAGAGTCTCAAATATTTTTGCCTAATGGAGCTGCAGCAAGTCATAAAGACTGGGACTCCCAATGTAAGTCTATTGTTGTCACAGTTGCCTTTGATTTTCCCCTCTTTTCCATCTCAAACTATTTACGAACAAAAGGCGAGGTGGGAGAGCCTTCACTCCTACTTTCCAAAAAATCAGTCCATAGGTTCCCACCTCCGACTGACTTCTCTTTTCTAAGATTTGAATAGTGCAGAGTGATAAAGTATTAAATTCACCAAAAACGATTATTACAAGAGGGGGAGCAAAATTCTGAGTGGCAGAGAAAAAGCACAGGCCTTTGAGATTCTTTGTTAAATTATGTCTTGGTTAGCCTGACTGCTAAGTTGATAGTAGTGTTAGCATCTCCTGGAGGTCAGAGCATGCAATAGGGAAACTAAAAGAGGCCAGACCAAGATTACTTAAAAGGGCTTCTATGTGAAGAGGAACATCTACTTTGAAACTACTTGATACTAGCCATTTTCTCTCACCTGGGACCAAATGAAGCAACGGACACACCACTGTGATCCAGTCAGTTGTCACCTCCTCCACGGTGGACCCTGCCTTACCAACATCAGGGATGCTGCCATTTCTTTCAATTAAAATAGATGAATTTCTACTGACTCTCAATTCAGGCATTAGCTTGGCACTGCAGCGTATATTAAATCACTTAGTTATAAGGCAACCTGCTGACTCAGCACTAAACTAAGGTTTTCATCAGTTGTTGATTTTAGAGGAAGGCAGTTCCAGAAGTTGAGAGGCATACCTGCCATGCAGGTTAGGTGTGGCAGGATACCGAGGCTCCAGCTTGTCTTGTTTCATCTATTGACAATAGCATATTTACACCAAGACTTTTCAGCTCCACAGTGCACGGGCTGTCTGAGCCAGCATCCCAAACCAAGGTCTGAAATGTTCACAAACCAAAAAGCCAGTCACATAAGAGACTAAAGAACAAAATGAACCTGCTTTGTGATAATGTCTGTCCCAACTAGATCATAAGACTCCTAGGACAGGGACCATTTTTTCATTGTTTGTACAGTACCCAGCACCATAGGGTTTTGATCTACTAAGGCCTCTAGGTACTATAGTTATACAAATAAAGAACACTTACAAATGGGCTTAGTTCTTGAGTGTAGCCATCCAACAACCACATGCAATACCAACCTAGACCAATTCATCCAAGATGTGTATTAGTAAAGTGTCTATAGTGTGCTCATAAGCAACTGGCTGGCTCAAAGATCACCTTTAACCCACCAATAAACTTCACTATGCAAGAACGGGATCCTTTCCTTTATTAAAACCCCAAAGTTAACATGCTGTTAAAATATGCAGCATGGATGCCCGGTCATAAAAGACTAAACATGAGCCTGAATTAAATTGCATTTCTTTAGATTCACAATCTTCCTATGAGGATTGTCTGTGAAACTCAGAACCTTTGTTGCTAAGGGAGTCCATGAAGACAGCAGATGGCATCTCCTCCACAATAAAACCATTATAGCTGAGGCGGATTACTAAACAAGCTTTAAAAAAAAAGGCAAAATAGCTGCATCATCCACCTCTGATCAGGAAGGTCCACCACTACAAACTGATAGTTTTACCCTACAGAGCTTTAAGCAGAACTTTCAAATCAAAAGGGAGTGTGTTCCAACTAATTGGTGGCAAAATCTTGAGGGCACTAGGCGTGTATGCAAGTTAAGAGTCTCTGCTTTGACTGTGGCTTCTGTATTTAAAGCACCGCAGTCCGTGATGTGAAAGTGTTTGAGGCAGTTGGCAAATTCCTTTAAAAAGTCCTTTTTAAAAATACTGCTTTCAGAGAGCAAATTACAATTTAATGTTATGCTGGAGCCATGCCTCATCCACATCACTAAACTGTCATGTCCTGAAGGGTCATTTAAGATTGGTTCTTGAAAACTGTTTTGGGTAACATCCCATCTCAGCCAGAACCACCAACCAACCAAATCTGAACAGAATTTCTTTGATCTAAAGCAGATCAAGTCCTAGGATAAAACCAACCTCGTTACAATCCATAAAAACATTACAAGGATTTTTACAGAAGGGTTTACATTGTATCTCAATATCCAAAGGAAAAAAAAATACAGGGATTATAAAGTTCAATATACATTTCCTAGTTCACATTGAGCTCTACAGCCATGCAACACCAAAGGAAAGTCATGATTTGTTTTGCTCCTACAGCAAGGTAAGAGTTTTTCTAGATTTGGTTCTGTATTTCTCCATAAATAGAGTAACAACTAGGTTATTTTTTTTAAGGTAATGTTATTCTGTAGATCATGAAAAATAAAGTTAGATTTAGCATTAAGTTCTCTCATGCAAAGAGAGCACACAGCACACTTGTTGAGTCATTACCGGACTCAATTTGGAAGCAATTGGTCAAATTAATTTATGGTGTAACTTCAATGAAGTATATAGTTACACTAGGGATTAAGTTGGCCCATTATAGTTCGACAATGTACAAAATTTGATGTTTATGCCAAGCAAGAATGAGAGCCTATACACACAACTACACTAAATACTGTGAAGTGCTTAGAGATCTACTGAGGAACACACTAAAAGCTAGGAATTGTTGGACTGTAGAAGAATGGTTCTCACACACAACAGTTCACCAAGTTTTATGACACTGTGGTCATGCATGTGTGGACAAACCAAACCATACTACTGAATCCTGTAACAGCTCTAATCTATGTTGTTTACCACCTTATACAAAGAAATATATCTCCAACTTCTATATCTGTAGCCAAGAATCCAGAGAAGGACAAATCCTGTTAGAATTGTTATTCCCAGAGAACATGCTGCAGCAAGAATGGTCCAAGTCTAAAAGTTCATCTTCACCAGATGCAGTGAATTCCAGTGTACATACATATTATGGAATAGGTATTCATAACACATTCATGGGCAGAGAAAGTATTTAGTAATTTAAATAATCTGCCTGCCATTGTGGCAGAGTGTTGGGCTGTGGAGCAGCGGCAGACTACACTTGCTGTCTGAAGGATCAAGTGCTTTCTAAAAGACTTCAAGAAAATACACAGAACATATTAGGTTTCCACAATGTTTAAAGTGGTCTGAAAAAGAGGGGGGAGTCTATCAGTCCCCAGTGAAATTTTTTTCAAGCACTTCAGACAATTAGCAATTTTTGTAGACATATTACATAATAAAAAGCATTCAATTTATTACTCGAACATATTTACTGTTTTTTAAATGAGTCAACTTAATAAAAATGCATCCTGTGAGTTTGGGGTATGGGGGTCTGGGAGATTTAGTGGGGTTGGGGGGTCTTTCTGGCTACATCTACACTACAGTTGGGAGTGTCTTACCCCGGGTAGACCAGCTTGAGCTAGCATGCTAAAAATAGTGGTGTGGATATTGCAGCTTGGATGGTAGCTCAGCTTCTCAAGTGCACCCAACCCCTAGGTCTGAGCTAGGGTGGCTAGTCTGAGTCTTGGCCAGAGCCATGACATCCACAGTGCTATTTTTAGTGCACTGGCTCGAACTGAGCTAGCTGGGGTAGACAGACTTCCACTGAGAGGCAATGCTCCCTGCTGCAGTGTAGACATACCCTCTGGGGCTAGGGATACGATGAGGTGGGATTGAGAGGCAGGGGTCTCTCTGGGGCTAGAGGTTCTCAGTGAGATTCAGTAAGGCTAGGTAGTCTTTCTGGAGAATGCTACAAGTCCCTGGGGCTAGAGGTCGTGCTCAGGTGCCACCCTTCCCAAGATTGCAGACACTAACCTCCTGTTCCCACTTCTCTGTGCCCCAGTCATCCCTGCTAGCCCAGCTTGTGCGCCTGTCTCTAAAAGATGCTGTTTTACCAGGCTCTCTGGGAAGCCTGCTGAATGACATGTTTCCATTTACAAAATAGCAACTGTAAACTGAAGGTAAACTAGTGGGAAGGTTACACAAAAAAATTGCATATGTAGTTCCCTAATTGATTGTCAATATTAAGACAAGATCACTAGAAATAAGTCAACAAGATGCAAAATGTGACTGCAAATTAAGAAGATTTTTCACATATACTTATGGTGTTTAGAACTGAATTTGAGAGCTCAACCTAGTAAACTGCTAAAAATTAAGTTGAGGGCAAATCAAAATTAATATTTTAACTTTTTAAGACTATAGCAGATCAGGTGGTAGCAGCTGAGAAAATAAGCAGTGACAGTCTTATTTTAAATTCTCCAGGCACACCAATTCTAATTCACTTTACTGAGATATTGATTGGAGGGGACTAGAAAATGATGCTGACTCACAATCCTTACATATTTGCAAAGTCAGAAACTATGCTTATGATATCTGCGTTTTCTCCCTTGAAAGACAACTCTTCAATTCTGGATTCTCATTGTGACGTGTAAGATGCTAGGCTCTATTTTTAGTTTGGCCCTTTCTCTGAACATAGTGCAATATTTTTGACAGCAAATCCTCAGCCATCTAGCTGTTTATTCAATTATTATGATCCAATAAGGTAGCCAGACCCCAAATTCTCTGGTCCTCCATCTGTTACATGTCTTTCCTTCACTCCCTCCCTACTGCTAAAAGCACTGCAAAGTAACATACAGCAGCTTCTTCAACAGTTCTCAAGTTTTGCTCTGAATCAGTCAAGAGATGGTGCTTACAGAACTGTCAGCAATCAGTCATCCTTAGCAAGATCCTGTATTGGGTCACAGAGATAGACAAGGCCACAGCAAACTCCTGAAACACTCCAAATTGGACACAAGCACTCTGCCAGTTGAGAATGCATCCTCTCTTACCTAAAGATATGCATTTACATGGTTACTTAACTCTTCTTTGCAGAGTGGATGGCAACTGAATTTAGTCAAAAAAGTCAGACAGACATTTTTTAAATTCAAGATTTAACAAAAAAACCCCCCCCCAAAAAAAACCTGAGAACACACAAAACCAGGTACCAGCCTCTGTATTTTAAGATAAAGCAGATTACTTCTAAATCCATCATCAATATGCAATATTCTTCCTACTACAAAAAAGCCATCACCTCATAAGCTGTGTCCCAGACAAGTCCTCTCAACACACAATAGCACACAACTCTTATTTTGTCAGAAACAGATTTTATTTAAACAGAACCCTAACTGCTGCACCAGTAGTAAATTAAATCCTAAAATTAAAAAAAAAAAAAAAAAAAAAAAGTGTAGTCAAGTCCAAAATTATCTTCGCTTTTGGAAAATGTTGCCACGGCCCATTCCACGACCTCTTCCTCTTGCAGCCACTGAAGAAAGAAAATAAGGGATCATGTGGATCTGACATAACTGCATGTTTATAAGAATCTACAAGAGCAGTATCAAAAGTATGTATGTGATGCCAATCACTATAGTATTTAGCTTCTTTTGCTGGGTTAGCAGTGTGGAAACTAGGTTACTCTGTACAGTTCAGAAAGTGATGTACTGCTCTAATTTTCAGACTATTCTGCGATAGGGAGCAGAAGCTAATGTTTACATGCTTTCAGTCATATGAAACTTATATTGGATTAACAGTAAAACCTAATTACACTTGTGTGTTCGTTCATTCCATTTAGCAGCACAAACCTGCAGCTCAGGATATCTGTATTAAGAAGTCACAGCCATGCTAGAGACATTTCTGAGTAACATTTTATCATCATGATTACATGGCATCCTTGAACAGATTTCAAAATAATCTAAAAACACTTTAATTCCTGGAAAGGTTTTTGCTTATAAAGTCATCATCTATAGAAGCATGGTATCCCCAAAATATTTCCTCAATCATTATGCAACAATCCACATAATTTAGGCATAGTCAAAGATGAAGGAAAATCAGACTTTTCTGGCTTAAGTTCAAATCCATTTTTATATTTAAATTAATTCTTCAGTGATAACTGAAGTAGATTTGATTAACCCAATGCCTAGAGAAAGATCACTGCATACAAAATCCAAGGGATGAAAAGAGCTGCTTCAGAATCTGCACACACACACTTGGGAGCACTAAAATCTTGCAATTTATGTGGGAGGGTTGAGTTTAGATTTTACATGGCTGTTAAATGTCTAGTTATTTTTTAACTAATATTTCCAGTTTTTTAAATGTTCTGAAGCACTAGAAATTTGAGCTTGACAATAAGATCTAGGTAAGAAAAAAAGGAAAATAAAATCCAAACTACCCAATTATTTAACTCTCCCCTCAGGATATTTGCCAAACAAACGCCTCTTACTCCTTATGATATTCATATTTAAAATGATGTAATAAACCAAACTCTTTGTACTATAGAACTCTTGATAATGACACCCACTTCAGTTTCATAACAAATCGACAGGAAACTTAAGATAACCAAACATAGATGTACCCACCTTGGGCTTTCAGAATAGCTGCTTTGCCTCGTCCAGCCCCAGAACCCTGGTTTTTATTCTTCATGCTCTTTAACATAGGAGCATTTTTCAACATATCTGGTAAAATAAGGAACCGTATCTTGCTACCCCTAATGTACACCTGCTCCAACTGTGCCACTCGCCCATCTCTGTATGTCACTGTGATGTTGGACATCTGGAAGATATAAAACTGATCAGTGCCTATAATGGCCTCGTAAATAGTGAAGTGTTCCAGTTTGTTTTGGCTATAGAATTCTGATTCAAAGAAGTCTTCTTTCTAATATGGAAAGCTGTCTGGCCAAACAACAGCATGAACATATGCATTTAACAGAATAGCTTTCTAGGGATGTTTTTAAATTAATTTCTGAGAGAAGTTTTCATCTGTTTTGTGCTAACATGGATTGGTATTTTTCAGAAGCTGTAACAAGTTGACTGGCTAATGTAAATGGAATCCCAATTAAGAGAATATACTGAAACAGCAGAGCAGGATCACTAAGATTCTTTCAAAGACATCACACCCGTACATGCAAGATTTGTCTTTTACTTGCGTGCATAGTGTTTGTTAGAGTAACACAGCCAGCAAGTGTCAGATTTAGCATACAAGATCAGATCAGTATACAAGCATACAGCAGATTTAGATTAGACTGATGTGTGTCAGTAAAAAGGCGGCACAAGACAGGAAAAAAAGAAGAGAATAAGCCATGTAGACGGGTACACCAAGTACAATAATGCCAACGACTATGCACGGCTGGGACTCCAAAAGGTCTGTTAAGTCTGGCACCAAAGTCAAAGAGCTGCCTTACAGAATTTTCAAATACCCTTTGTCAATTGCAGTTATTTATGAGAGACAAGGTATTTTAAGCTATTTGAATATTACTAACCCTGGGGATTTCATAAGACTATTTAGATCCCTCCCAGAGTTGTATTTTTAGAAACAAACTCCTAAAGTTGTTCTCATTAACCCAAATAAGCTGAGTTTGTCTATATCAGGGATAAAACAGGAACTTACTTACAAAGGGAAATATATTCCATTCTGTAATATCACATTTGTTAGAATAAACTAATTTAATAAGTAATTTCTCAAGAGAAAGAGAATGCTTTGTGATTTGAACATGAACCCCTAGTCTTAAAGGTCAACCGGAATTATACCTTACTCAAGTATCTGACTGCGTATGCGCTTTAAAAAAAATTGTGAAAAAGCTTTTCAAAACACTGATTTGGAGAAAACATATCCTGAGCATGAAGCAATAAAGGGTCAAAGCTAACGGCTGAAATAATGAATGGTTTTAGCAGAAATGCCATTACCTCAAACTAGTCACATAGTGGAGTTCTGAAAAATGCACAAGAATTTATGATAGGAATGGGGTCCCTTGTCTATAAACCAAAAAGTTTAAGCTGTCCCCTCTCTAGAATATCACAGGTGCGATCATTTCACTTCGGCAAAGCTATGAAGCAGGATAACTCAGTTTTCTTTATCTCAGTGAGTAGAAATGTCAATATTCAAGGAAAGTTGACAAGCAGCCAAACATGGACCTTTCCAAAAACACACCAGACACCACCTTTAGCCAGACATACCTGGCAGTTCATGTTGTCCTCAGCCTCAATGAGTTTGCCACGGTAGACTTCCCCTGTATTGGTCTCACATGTCACGATGTGGCCCTCTGCCTCATGCAGCACTTTAATTGGCACTCCAATGGACATCTCTGCAGCAGTATAGTTCTAAACCTAGGACAAAAAAAAAAGGAGAGGAATAGTACAGTAAGTTTCTTTGCCCGTACGCTTTGCCTACATAATACAGATTTTCTCTTAGAAGCCTTTAACAAACTTTTCTAGTCCAGAGAATCCAGAACTTATTCCTGTTTTTTATTTTTTCCACAAATTCAACACCCTTAAGAAGTGTCACCAGGGCTATCCACAGAACAGGTATAGTACTGCCAAAGATAACTTAAGCTTTTACACATTGCTCTGCAATATGCTTCAACCTCTACCTGAGGGATCTACCAATAGGCATTAAAGGATAGTACAGTCCTTGACCTCTCTATTAAAATCACCAACAGGAGTGTTAATTAGTTCTACATGTGCTGGGGAGTTTTGTGATGGATATTTCTGTTCAAAGGGAACCGAGTTGAGACCATCAAACTTATTTCACATAAGCCAAAGTAATCAGGATTAAGCCTTCTACACACATTGAGCTGCTACATAAATGCCAAATAGTTTCGTTTTAAAGCCCACATTGGTCTCAGAATCCTGATAGCAGGGAAAGAAATGGGGATCTCAGAGAGAGACTTGAAGAATGGGGAAGAAAACCTTTATAAATTTTCTTCTGAAAAAGTAGAATTACTGAGGAATTGTATAGGTTAGTAAAGAAAGAGGGGTAGGAGGCTCTTTTCTGATAATTTTAGAACAGTTAAGCAGATATTAACTAACTTTGAGATGACCCATACCAGCAAAATGAAACCAGAGTAAGAATACCAAAGCAGAGGAATCAGCAGTGCCGAACACTAGCTTGCTACCAGTGAAAGAAAATACTACTTTTCCTTTCAGTTAGAGAACTTGACTCCTACTCACTGTATTCACAGAATCTCGTTTCTTGACTGACATGATATTTACCAAGAGGGAGAAAATACATAAAGAGCATTCCATATTACATTACTTCCAGAGGGGTAGCCATGTTAGTCTGTATACAGCAAAAACAAGGAGAGTTCTGGGGCACTTTAAAGACTAACAAATTTAATATTTGCAGGCATAAGCTTTCGAGAGACTTCAGCTCTCTTCTTCAGATGCAGTAATACAGAAAATAGGTAACAGAGGCATTACCTATTTTCTGTATTACTGCATCTGAAGAAGAGAGCTGAAATCTCTCCAAAGCTTATACCTGCAAATATTAAATTTGTTAGTCTTTAAAGTGCCACAGAACTCTCGTTGTTTTTGCTGTATACAGACTAACATGGCTACCCCTCTGGAACTATCCTATTAAAAGGATATGTCGAGGCCATTGAGGTGCATTACGGACCAATGCTGCAAATCCTTACTTGTGTGTTCATGGGCTTGAAGGAAACTACTCATGTGAGTAAAAAAAACAAAAAAACAAACAAACCAATTATCAGTAAGTCATTCTTATTATACATTTAGAGGGTATGTTTTGAACTATTTAAAAAAACTCATTCCTATCTAATCTAATCGGCAAAGGACACACCTGGCAACTATGCTTCATTGATTTGGTTTCTCTTCTCACACCATCCCTTCCCCATTGTAACTAGAGCTGTTTTGAATAAATAGGAAGAAAGATGGTGGGAAATTCAGGTCAGGGAAGGTGAAGTGGGATTTTTCTATACTGAGTTGACATTTAAAACTGTTTTTAATCCTTTTTTGTTTTATTAAACGTCAAAGATTACATCTTAAAAGGGCAGGTTTAGTCAGACATACAAAACCTTCACAATTTCCCCATAAACCAAGGAAGAGAGTGCTCATTTATACCCTGTCAATCCCGTGTGTCAGAAAAAACAAAAACATACTACGATACAAATGCTCCATGGGAAGATTATTGCACATTCACTGATCTGTATAAAAACAAATCAGTGTCCATAACAGCTAAAACCAGATGATCTACAATGGTCATTGTACCCACATTACTTTAGGGTTGCAAAATACAGGTACCAACAATTTGTCTAAAGAAAAAGCTGCAAGCATTTTAAACACAGTGCCTGCGCTGTAGCCCAGGCATGACAAGGCTAGACAGACTAAGGCTTGGTCTACAATATATACCTTACTTAGGTATAACTACATCACTTGGGGGTGCAAAAAATCCACACCCCTGAGCAACAGTTATACTGATCTTAATCTCCATCCCGTGTAGACAGTGCTATGTTGGTGGGAGAACTTTTCCCACCAACATGGCGGAGTTATTAAGCCAAAGGGAGAACTCTCTCCTGTCAGTTTATAACATCTTCACCAGATGCACTGCTGCTGCGCCAATGTAAATTTGTAGTGTAGACCTGCCCTAAGAAATGACGACATCTAAAGAAGACTGAACGTGCAGTGGGTGGCTACAATAATAAAAAAGTACCGACTACAACGGTTTGGCCATGTTGCCAGAATGACCCCCATCCTGCCTGCCGAAAGTTGCTCCCTACTGAAAAGGGCATAATGAGAGACGACGGTAGACACCCAAGGAGACAGTCCTATAACATGGTATGCAGCCCCTCCCCAGTCACCATCCAAATGCCAAGCCCCAGTACATAAGAAACGACATCTGTTAGGCAGGCCCTCGCACCACGGCTCATAACTAGGGAAGAACGAGATGATAAAATCCTGCAGCGGGGGTGGGGAGACACTCCCCCTTGCACGGGTCAGAGCCCATCCCAGAAACAACTGCAAAGGGGGGCACCCAGAACGGAAGTCAGGCCCCGCTCTTTCTGTTCATAGAAAAGAGGGGAGCACGAGCCCCACGAGTACTGGCACAAAAGGGATACATGGGGGAGCCAGGGCCCCCGGGTCATTGGGGGAGGGGAAGCCGGGCCCCCGGAGGGAGGGAAGGTGCGGGGGGGGGAGGGGCGGGCCGAGACCGATGGGGCGCACACTGCCCGCTAGGAAGAGCCCCCCCCATCAGCGAGCCTCGCCCCCTAGCGCGGCTCCCCACACACAGGGGAGCCTGGACTCCCTCCCTCCGAGCGGCCACGCGCCCGTCGGCCACTCACGCTCCGCGAGGCACGTCTCTCTTCAGCGGCGTGGTCTCTCTCTCTCGCTCTTACTTTAGCGCTCTAATAATGGCCTCCCCCGATATCCCACCATGCACCGCGCACCGGATCCAGACAGTCCTCGCTGCCCAGAGCGCGCGCGCTCTTCCGGAGTAGCCCGAGCGCCCCGCCACGCTGCTGCCAACTCTATGGTTGTGTGAGCCGGAGAGCGCAGCCCGCGGGGCCGGCTGGGAGATAGCAGCCCGGAACAAGAGTTCCGCTTGCTAGCGGTTCCCCCCGTCTTAACCTTAACGTTGCGTGGCTCCGCCGCCGCTGCCTGTTTTGACACCCACACGGCCCCGGGGCAGACGCCGGGAATCCCCGCGGCGTGTATCACTACTTCACTAGGGCATCGTCCCCTCCGATACTGACCGGGTCGTGCCTATCTGTATCCCCCCGTAACAGCTGCCCCGGGGAGGGAGAAGCGCGCTGCTGACTGAGGGCGGGAGGAGACAGTTCCCCGGTGATCGCTGCCCCTGGGGCGGGCACGGCAACCCCTGAGCGCGGCCCGGCCCGGCCCAGCCCGGGATGGCCCAGCCAGCTCCCCTCGCTGCCGTTTTCCTGACGCTCCCGCACCCCGTCACTGGCCGCGCAGCCACATCCACCTCCCTGCAGGGCTGGTCCCGGGCCGGAGCCGCAGCTCCGCTCCCCTCCCCCCGCCGCATCAGCAGCTCCTGCTGCCGGGCCCCGCCCGCCGCCTCCACAGCTCCTGCTGCCGGGCCCCGCCCGCCCCGCTCCAACTCTGCCAGGCGCAGGCAGCAGCGCCGGGGCTGGGGGAGGAGCAGCGCCGCTCTGAGACATGAGGGGGGGCCCCCACCAAGCCCTACAGCCAGGCCCGGCGGCCGCCGAGTGAACGGCCGGGCCGCCTCCGCCGCCATGAAAAGCCCTAAGGAGGCCGCCGAGCCGTCCGCAGGTCAGTGTGTCCCGGGAGCGGCCGGGACGGGCTCCGGGGCCCCGCAAACGAACCGTGCGGCAGCCGAGCCGCGTCCGAGCCACGCCCCAAGGACACCCTCGCCCGTCCCTACCCGGGAAGCCAGCCCGCCCCGAGGCAATCGAGACCCCGCCACCTTTCCCCAACCGCGGCCCCCTGCCCGGGGGATCCAAGCCGCCTCTGACACCCCCCCCCCCCCCACCGCGGTCCCCCTGCCCTGGGTTCTCTGAGCTGCCGCTAATCTGAATCTCCGTCCATCCTCCAGCAGACTGCTTGTTGCCAGGTTGTATTTGTCATTGTCACAGTCACACCGCTCTCCTGTTTTGGGTACCTTCCTTTCCTTGCGTCACGATAAGGACACGCTGCCCTGAATTGCCCACTTCAGACCCTTTATGCGTAACAATCGAACCCCCCATTGCCCACTTCATTTCAAGCGACTGCCTCCAACATGCATTATCCCTCCTGCTTGACGATCTGTCCCACCTTGTATTTGGCTCAGCATCTGTGCATCCTTCTCCAGACCTGAAGAAAGAGCTCCGTGTAGCTTGAAAGTTGGTACCTTCCTCCAATAGAAATTGGCCCAATAAAAGATATCACCTACCTTGACTCACTCATGAGAAGTTTGAGGCTTTCACAGGCCTTGGCTGGTCTGCAGCCGTTGCCTGCAATACTGTACACATGTGTGCATAACAGCAGATGTGTACAGTATTTTAAAGGCCTGGGGAAGTACCAGAAAATTTACTAGTCCATATAAGAGATGTTACCCCAAGGATATTAAGGCCCTGATCCTTCAGTGAAGCATGGATGGGATTTTTGAAATCCGAAGGACTCTGCCAGTGCAGGGGTCTGCCCACGTATGTAACTGCATGATGTGGGGGATAGAATTAAACTGCTGAGATGGGCCTTTTCCTGCTACCCTGAGCACAGTTCTGACCTCTATAATCAGGACTTTGTGCTGAAGCTCTTCATGTTGAACTGGGTTCAGTGTGAGGATTTAGGTATAATTTAAATAACCAGATAGGTGTTTTCCAACAGAACATTCTGGGCTTTTGAGTGTATAGTGAAAAGAAAGGAGTCCTGGGACAGGACTTATATCACACTGAAGAGATGGTAGAGCTAGGGCACTGAGTTTGGGAAGACTCCACTGTTCCAGGAAGATATGGTGTCTTTGTGAGCTACAGGCAACTTGCTCAAGGATCTATCTTCCCTGCACTTCCAGGGCTGTCAGACCAGGGATACTGATTATATCTGCCTAAGATCCATGTTGATGAGGGTAGTGCTGGAATTTGAAATTAGTGGCTACTTTTTTGTAAACGTGTCACGCTGAGTATTTGCCAAACTGGAGATGATCATGCAGTTCAGCTGGAGGATATTTTGTCACTTCATTTATCCCAGGACAGCTGGCAATCATTATCATGTAGGGAACTGGAAAAGTAATATGAAGTTATAGCAGCAAAGGGTGTATGGGGCAAGGCAGGATGGCTGAAAACTCAATAAATCAAAGGAAAGTAGTTGATACATTAGGCTTCAGTTATTACTGTTTGAGATGTCATGTAGAAAATGTGTTCTTGGGACCTAATGGGGTAGAGTCCCTCGTGGAAAATGAGGTTAGTATAATCCACAAGAAGGAATTTGTGACAAGTGATTTATAATTCCTAATGTGAGAAGGCTTTGAGGATTAGCATTTCCTTTAGTATAATGAGTTAGTACCTTGATCTGTACTGGGCAGACATAGACTCACTAAAGAGACTTGATGTCCTCGGCAGCTAGACTAGTCTTCAAAGGCACAGTGAAAAAGCTAGAAAGAGTGGAGTATATAGGAAAGTGAAAAATTTTGGAAGGAGGCCACAAGATCCAAGTTAACCTGTTTTTGCTACAAGCATTTTGAGCTTAGCTTTCCTAGAAAGATATAACAAAGTTATAACACAACATTGCAGAGTTGAGTTTGATCACGATTCGCTCACAAGATGTTGAACACACCTGGTCCCTGTCTTTACACTGACTGTGAAGACACAGTTGACGTTGCATTAACATAACTTCTCAGTCTTGCTAGTGTGTAGTGTTCTTGAGGAGACAAGTCCTTCTATTGCTCGTTTTATCACAGGCTCAATTAGCACTTCCTTGTGGCACAATATGCTTTGTTGCTGGATGAACACTCCGATGCTCAGACTGCACAGAAGGTTGCTGTCGTCACAAAATCTATTTAAACCCAGAGACTCAGTTTTGGACACATCACAATAAAAGATGAAAATCTGTTGCTTCCCTGGTATGTCTCTTAGGGTGTGATTACCGCTTCATGATCAGACAAAAGCCCTGACCAGGCATTGGTGGATCTGACCAGAAAGAATTAAGGGACATTAGGGAGGAAGAGGAGGATGAATTTGCTGCAGAATTGACCAGAACTGTAGCAAAGAGGGAGTGTCAGATTAAACCAGACACTTGATGGTTAACTTACCTTTATGCTTTGGAAAATGATCTTTTTTTAAAAAAAATCTAAAATTATGCTGAGAAGCATAACCTGCCAATAGGACACAGTAAAAAGTGTTAAGTGCCCCAGTACAGTATTGAGTGTGGTAGCAACAGGACTTACAATACTAATGTGTGGAAGGATATACATATCTGGACTAACTCACCTTTCCTGCTCTTCTAATGATGTGTTTGTCTTCACCACAGCTGACTATATCCAGTTGCAAGTGCCAGTTATTCAGCAGTTGTACCATTGGGACTGTGGGCTAGCCTGCTCCAGGATGGTACTGCAGTAAGTAACTGATTTTGGTTCGAAGGGGTGGGTTTTGGGCGTGTTACTCCACTGTGGGACCCTTCCTAAGATCAGCATCCAATGTCAAAGGAGAAAAGTTGGGTGGGACATCTGTGACTAATCACACACCTTTATCAGACCGTATTTTCCTCAGTGCCCTGCTGAGGATCACTGCTGCCTCACTGGGTATAACACAAGTATTCCAGCAGGAGGAAAAGAAAACACAGATAAAGGATAATTAACCATGTTTCTTGTTACATGTAAAATAGCTGATTAATTTAGATTAAGAACTTCACAAATTAACATGTTTAACCCAAAAGAATGTTATCCCTGCAAATTAGCATGTTTTGTCTGAGAGAATGTTCTCTCTGCTTCTTATTGGAACTGTTACTTATCACAGCAATTCCCTTGAATTCCTTTCGATGTGTCTTCAAATGACCAGCAGGTTTCTTCTATATTTATAGGAGTTAGTAATTTGCCACTGTCCCATTGGGCATCCATGCTGTGGGGTAAATGTTTTCCGTTTCAGGAATATGAGTTTCAAGGCTATGCTCTGTGTTGCCCGTTTTCTGTAAGCTACTAGCTGTCCTGCTGAACTAGTCTTTCCTTCCACAGAGGAACACGAGCTTAGGTGCAGGAGAGTGAAATACCTATTTAGATGTCCACTTAGTAGATATGAAGCAGAAGATTTTCATTTCTCTCCATCCCTTCTGCCAAGACGTTAGTCCGTGCACTGGTAATTTCCCATCTTGACTACTGTAACCTCTGCCTCTAGCCTCTCTGTTCCCCTCACCTCTTTTCCTCTTCACTTCATTCAAAACCTCAGCTGCCAAGATAGATCTTCTTACCCTGTCGATCTGACCTTGTTTCTCTCCCTCTTGAATTCCAATGGCTTCCTTCTTTTTTTCCTGCATTAAGTTCATTTGTTCTCACTTCCAAAACTCATCATCACTTTTCCCCTGAATAAATCTCTGCCCTCCCACATCACCTTCCACCTCACCCAAGCCTCTCCTCAACTGTTTCATTCACACCACCCTTAGTGCCTGAGGTAACCTTCCTTTGAATATTTACCAAGTTCCTTTTCTCCTTCAAAAGACTCCTCCTGAAATTTACCTCTTCCACAAATCAATCCAGCTGTAGTAGTTGCCATACCCTTTCCTGTGTTTGCTCTGTTGAATTTGTGCACTTAGATTGTAAACTCTTCAGGATAGTGCCTCATTATTTGTTTAGCACAGCTCACTTCTTGTACAGCATCCTGTATGCCTTTAGCACTGTAAAAAAATTAAAGACAGCACTAAATTTCCAAAAGGGAAACAATCCCCTGTGATAAATTGAGTGAAATGCTCCCTGCCCCCTTTCCCTTGCTTTGGAATTTGTCATTCATTTGTGGGTTGTATTTTGGTTGTTTCTCAACCAAACCCTGTTGTTCCAGGTTTTCCCTTTTGTGATATTAAGAGGCTTTGGACTGTTAGACACACTTTCTCCTAATGTCTGTGCTTCCCCCACTTCCTCTAATACTCCAGGTACCTGAATCGTTTGAATGATGATGAATTTCAGAAAGCCATCCGGGAACTCCGGTTAACAAAGAGTATCTGGACCATTGACTTGGCCTACCTAATGCGACACTTCGGTGTTAAGCATAGGTTCTGCACACAGACACTTGGAGTGGACAAGGGCTACAAAAATCAGGTGAGCATTTTCATTCATGGGGAAATATCAGGCACCATGCTGAAGCTGTGTTATTGATGTGGTTAACTACAGTTCCTGTAAGCAAGGTTTTCCTATGGCCAAACTATCCATAAAACAATTCCAAACCCAGGTTAGATGTGGTCCCAGATATTTTCCAGCTTTGATTCCATGATATGCATTTTAAAAAATAGTATGAATTCAGCTTTCATGAAAGGTTCCAGCTTATTTAACAGCTTTGGAGACTGAAGCCCTCTATTTATCTACAGAACAGGTACAGCCTGGGCAGCAGCAATGCTAGCTTCCACTACACTTCCCCTGCCAACGTGCCTCAACCCTGACCTGGAGGAACCACCTCTAGAGGTGAGAGGGGAATTCAGTCTCCATGTCCATTCAATCCTTGGCCTCTGTTGATATTGCCAACAAAAGGGCCAATTCGTGCCATTAGTGGTTATCATTTTTCTTATGTGGAGTCCTGCAGTCTAGGAATTAGATTGATACTACCAGATTCATTTCACATAGGCAGCTGAGTAGCCATCAGATGGAGACTGCAGTAACTTCTGACCTGAACTGAATTTGAACTGACAGCTTAGAGGAGATGTACTTATCCTGTTTCCATTGACCTGAGGGAGAATGACACCTTAACCTATTATCAATCCCCTAAACCTCCCAGTCCCTCTCTAATGTGTTTTTAATTGTAGATTCATTTTAGTAGGGTGAATTTCATTCTGATGAATTGTTCATAAATTATTCTTTTTCTCTCAGTCATTCTACAGGAAGCACTTTGACACAGAAGAGAATAGAGTGAACCAGCTGTTCGCACAAGCCAAAGCCAGCAAGGTGCTGGTGGAGAAGTGGTGAGCTTGTCATTTCATCTTCTTTTCCCTTTGGAGACTTTAGGGGCCTGGTTCTCCTTTCGCACTTATGTAACTCCACTGAGTTATTTTGGACTGTGTTGGTGCAAGTCAGATTGAAGTCAGGCTTCACCCCCTCTTTATTTCCCATGCTGTCTTTTCATTGTACCCACTCCTTCATTTGAGACAGATGGAGGAAATAAAATGGTGACTGGGAAGAAGAGCAGAAAAGTGGACCCGTGAAAGGCGAAAAGCAGCATTTTGGATTTGCTGATGGGACGCTGGCTATTTATTTAGGCAAAAAATTTGGTCTGTCATTAAGATCAACTAGTGGGGAATATCCTCTACCTTTTAAATAGCTTTTATTAAATAAAGTTACCCTCAGTGCTGACGTGAATATTGCAGTGGCACAAAATCCATTGTTCCCAAAGCTGTGCTAGCACAGCTGAGCTGTGTGGTTAGACAGAGAATTAAAGCAAAATCAGGCAGGTGTGCTTTTGCTTCATTGGAAATCCTGTAAATTACAGTGTTTTCCAGATGAAGGATGACATCATAGAAGGAACTTCCCCAGAGAGCTTCTCAAGCATGGGAGAGAAAAATCACACACGACTTAAAACCCTGTTGTTGACAATGAAATCCTGAAAAGAAAAGACTCTGGGTCATATTCAATCTGATTGTAAATGGGTGTAAACTGAAGTTGAGTGCATCCACTTCCACTAGGGCTGCATTTGACTCTGTATATTGCTTACTGGGGTGGATGAGTGGTAGCAAAAGAAAGGGGAGATAATATTTGTGCCTGAAAACAATAGTCTTATTGTGCTCTTACATGCTTTTTAAACCTGCATTTGCCAGAATCTTTAGTGTCCTGTTAATATATTCAGAGTTTCCATGGCAGCACCTATCCACCTATTGCTGTGACCTGAGAGGAGATGGTGGCGGCAAAAAACTAGGCCATATATAGCGCAGTAACGAAGCTTTAGCATTTGGCTCATATCAAAGATGGGGAGAAAATTGTATATACACTTGTGCAACACTAGGTTTGAGAAGTCAAAGGGGAAGAGCAGTACTTGAAAAGATGAAGAGAGACATCAGTTCAGTGAGGCAATGCAGAGCCTGAACGTTTGGATCTGATCCAGGGGATGAGTGCAGACTGGCATGGAGCACACCATCTGTCAGTCTCTCTGAATGAAGAGCTTCAGCTCAAACAAATGAGATTACCAGGTGGGCTTGGGTGATTTTCATGCTCTAAATTGGGCACAATAAAATATTAGAACAGCAGCCCTGGCAAGAATACAGAGCCAGACAATGCAACTTTATAATTGAGAAACTGTATTCTTACCTGAAAAAGGTATCTTAGGATGCAGAGATCAAGATGATTGGGGATCTTGTTCCATCCAGTCCCTCAGCTGAGAAAAACTTGGTGCCTCAGAGACAAGATGCGTTTGGACTTCTGGTTGGATGGAATGGGAGTTTGTACCATTTTACAGTATTCCTAACTGCCCCATAAATAAACTAATCTCCCTAGTGTTGAATGTTTATCAGATACATCTGACAAACATGCTGCTCCTCCAGGGCATCTGGTTTATCTTGAGATTCCATTCATTTTAATGCATGCTCTATAGAACTTCAGCCAGAAAGGCTCTGCTCTTCTCTGGCAGTGAGGGCATAAATCAACTTGAATGGAATAGCTACTGTCCCCGGCTGCAGTAGAGCCCTCAACAACAAAGATGTGTAAAGTAATCATAGCTGTCACATAAAAGAGATGGACATTAGTCACACTCACATGATTGGGAGAGCCCAATCCAGTGAATAGACATCTTTCCTGCGTTTCTTTGTAAATGTCTGAATTTTCCTTTGCAGCACAGTGACTGTCCAGGACATTCAAGAACACCTGTCCCAAGGTCACGTAGCCATTGTCCTGGTGAATGCAGTCTTATTACTGTGTGAACTTTGTTCAAGTCCCGTCAAATATTGCTGCTTTCTCCCTATTGGCCAGAAGTGCTTCTGCAGGAATCCTGACTACCAGGGCCATTTCATTGTGTTGTGTGGCTACAACAAAGCCTCAGGGAGTATCTACTACAACAACCCTGCCTATGCTGACCGTGAGTAGCTGAGCCTTGCTTCATTCTGTGTGGATTCTCCATCTCCTCATTACTGGCATGGTGCAGAACTAGCTGGAGTTTCCCTGATAATGTGCTTCTGAGTCAGGCAGCACCAGCAGATTGCCCCATGATTGTTCTTTAGCATTCAATGATTTCATTCTTTTCTGTGCTGTGATTCAGATAAAGCATTGGAAATATATATTCTAATAGGTTTTTCTATGGCCTCCATACCTCTGCTTGCAGAAGCCTGATGATTATTAAAAGGGACATAAGTTAGGAGAACTAAACTATACCTGTGTCTGGTAACTTGAAGTATGAACAACATGGTGTGTAATTATACAGAGCCCACCCACTTCTGCAGGTATTAGGCAAATAAAGCATGCCCCTTGACATCAGTGGGACTACTCCTGTGAATAAGGGCTGCAGGATCAAATCCATGAGGTCTGGTTCTCAGTTTGCCCAAAGCCAGGTTAAGAGCTGTTCATGAGCAAATTCTTCCCCTGGCTCAGCTTGACTAACACTTCGCTCCTGCCCCACAGGAACATGCAGCACCAGCATCAGTAACTTTGACGAAGCCAGGACAAGTTATGGCACAGATGAGGATATCCTGTTTATCTACACGGACAGCTGACATCCAAGCCTGCTACTCTTGTCACTTCTTGCACAGTCTGCCTAGTGCCTGCATGGCAGCTGGCTGCTTGTCTCAGGACTCTTACTGCAGAGACTTAGCTCCTGAATTGCAGTGGGATCTTAAACAAGGGATGCTTTATAGACATTCATTCAAATATATTGCAGTGCTGTCTTCATCTTTTTATTCCTGATGATGAAATATCTAATGTTGCAATATATATAACACACATTTTAATTTTAACATTGCACATTTGAGAGCCATTTTAAAATGCAATCCCACAAGAGTCAGACTCTTACTGTTGGCCATGAGCTTGTTTCTGAATTAGACTTGAAATAAAACACACTAAGTACATGAATTTAAATCTTCACTTGGGAATTTGTGCACAGGTTCAGCTATATGAAGCAAGAAAGGAAAAAGAGAAAATACATGTTGGTTTGCCTTCAGAATGGCCAGAGCTGATCTTCATCCTAGATTTAGTTATTTAATGGTCAGAAGGGTGTATATAGGATAAATGATTAACCTGGCCCATGATTTTTTTTTTCCCAAGGAAGAAAATTACGTGTCAGCTGTTGACATTCTGTGACAGATCCTATCAGCATTGCCTGCGTAATGGGAATGAAATACCATTTACTGAAGCAAGCTTCTTGTGTAAACCCAGCTTGATTGCTCTCACCATCCATACCTGTGGGCTGAGTTCGCAGTTTGATCTTATTGTCAGTGGAGGACCATTCTTCCTACTAAGGGCTACTCCTTCCCAATAGTAAGCACCAGGTGTTATTCTGCATGAGTTAAAACATCTCTAGGAACAGTTTGACCAAAGTTCTGCATTGCCCCAAAAGCCTGAATGGTGACATTTGATTTGGACCTGAGAATTTTTAAGCCTCTGTGCAAAGGCTTGGAAACATCTTTTTACTCACTACACCACCTACACACACAACATTCTGCACTGTCCAGGGATCAAGTCTATATATGATTTTTAAACTGTTGATTAAGCAAATGCAGTAAGTAAACCACCCACACATGGAGAGAGTATGCCTGGTGTGCAGGGGATTGTTTTAAATTTCTGGCAGGAGAGAGAACAGATTTTGCCAGAAGCCTGTATTGTAATTGGAGGCTAAATGTTTGTTGTCGAGATTCATTGAGGGACTTCCCAGGAACAGATACTGCCAGTAGCCTGACTCAGAACTCTGCTTCTAATTGAGAAGGCAGGGAGAGCAGATTTCTCTTGACTGATGTCCAAAGATGTAGCAGGAGCCCAGATTTTCTACCTCTTCTCACGCTACAACTGTGTTTTGGAGCAAGCAGCGGTGGCCTCACCGCATTCTGCTGTTTTAAGCTAAACTGTAAGATTGTAGCATGCTATGTGCAGCCCCTTTAACATATTTGGGATCACCTGCCTGGCAGAGAAGCATAGGCTATAACCACCAGATTCAGCTTTGTCCTTAACACTTCCTACAAATTTTGACTCTCAGTCGTGCCGCCTCTTTAAATTCAGCTTTATGACTAACTATAATATAAACGTAGTTGGTTTTATACTTAGCCTTTTCAGCTGAGAATTCAGATAATGTACAATTGATTTAAAGATGCACTGGGACATACTTTGGGCCCAAAATCTGATGTACTCTAAAATTATAACTGGTTTGAATTCACCTCCAAATGCCAAATGATTTTAAAAACAAGAGAAAAATAGTTGCTATTGATTTAAGCTCTATAATGTTTGTTTTGTACCTAGACAACCAGCAGAGGACACATCTTAAACCCATTTCTTAAAGCTATAATCCTTGATGGTGCAGATAGTAAATAAAAGGCACCCTTTCTGGTGGAAACAGAGTACAGGCACTCAGTATTTAACAACATGCTAAAGGACAAAAGTTGTAAGGAAAAACATTTTCTAATCTAGGAGGCTTGCAAACACTGCAGAATACCAATAAAGTACTTGACAGGATGTGTTCAATATAATCTAGAGTGCATCTTTCTGCAATGCCTGAAATACAGTGACAGGTGAGTAGAAATGCAAAAACTTTGACAAATGCAAACCTGAACAATGAAGTGCTGGAAACTTATGTCTTCAACCAGAACTCCAGTTACAGCTGGTGTGGCTGGGATGCACTGAGGCACCTGCTGCATGTGACGATGGCTGGGAATTAGGATGCAAGTTGGCTGACGGAACAGAAGCATCAGCAGCACCATTAGGATCACTGCAGAGGCCCTGTGGCCAAAATCAGGTTTTTTCTTATAATGCCTACAAAAGTGAATAAACTACCAGCTGGCCACTGCCTTAGAGAATTGTATGCCCAATTCCATCAGTGTGATGCTTCTGTGTGGAGGATTTTTAACTATGTTACTAATAAATCTGTAAACTAACTACAGAATCAGACAGTATCGCTTTACTTTTTTCCATCATCTAACTCCTCCACTATCAGTCACCATGGAATTTATTTTCTGAATGGGGCTTGTTTAGCCTAATGAAAATCATTCTTAGAAAGGGGTTAAGAGTAATGATATGTTACCATGCAGCCAGTTTGAGCTGGACTGTATTTGGTTCTGGTATTCAGATCCTGATCTTGAACCAACTGAGAGCAAGGCATTAGACTGTGCATGTATTCACTACAAAGGCAAAATGGAATCTTGTCTCATTGTGAGAATACCTAATGCAAAGGATGGAAGCATACATGTGGGTGTAATTTTTACTGCTATTGAATTAATAAGTATTTGGGTGGCTGGGGTTTAAATAGTTCAATGGAATTTAAAGATTAAATTACAGTTGATTAAGTGATAAAGATGAAAACAGGAGATCCCCCACTGCAACAGGATTTCCTACAGCCAGGGAAAACAAGTGAAAGCTGTCACGGGAGATGAGCATAGAGGGAAGAGGTGAAGGTCATATGTGAGTAAATAGTGAGTAGACATGAGTCAAACTTTAGGTTAAGAAAGAATTGGGAAAAAATTCAGAATGTCAGTCTTTTCTCTCTTAGAAGTTTGCTTATCAAAAAGTTCACCCTGAGAAGGTTTCTGTGTAATACTTTGTTTTATTCATATTGTCCACAGCAAAGAAAGGGATATTTTACATGCAGAGAAATTTTATACATGAATATATTTTGTCTGTAAATGAGTTATTCTCAATAAAGATTTTAAATTGTTAACCTTATAGCATAATGTAGCAGCTGTATTTGTCAACCAGTTTATTATGCAAAAATGAAGTGAAGTGTTAAAAGAAGTGTTATGTATTAAAGTAGAAATGACAGAATTAGCTGAAGCTGCCATTTCGAAATTTACAAATATTTACTTCAACTGTGAGTACGCTGGCTTTAGGTTCATATTCCTTTCACATTTCCCAGACACATCACTACTTCAGACTATACTAGGCAAACAAAAAGGGAAACAAAATTGGTTACATTCCAAGCTCAAAACATGTCATGCACCCTTGCTATGCACACACTACAGTTGTCTCAGGCATCACGCAACCACTGGGTATCCTAGCTGAGTGCAACTCTTTGGTTGAGGTCTTTAGCTCAGCACTGATGCAGTCTACACCAGTTTCTCTGCATTGTTTGAAATAATCCACAAGAGTTGCAACTGCTGCACCAATTCAGCTGCTCCTTCTAATTCTATCTCAGTGCAATGCTGGGGTTTTGGAGATTCCTTAAAAGCCTCTGTGCCTCTAGCACCATTATTGGGCATTACAGGTGTACCCAATGAGACTGATCCAACTATGGTTGTAAGGTACGGGATAGGTATACGTGCTAAACTGCTACAAGGTCAAACTGTGATAAACCATAACATCCTGTCAAGTGTCCTTGCAATAGTTTCCTTTGTTAGTGTATATATACACACCTTTAATGGGATCAATACACAGAGGCCTCATCTGCACCAATGATTCCCAACTAGTAGGTCATGTCCTGTTTGGAGGATACTATCTGGTTCTAGGTGGGCTGTATTAAATGCTTTAAAATACAAAACAATGGAAGGAAAGCAATTTAAGCATGGAGTCTAGAGTTAAATTGTATAAAAAAATATGGCCAATCTCAATCTGGCACGGTGGGATAGAGAGAATAAAAGATAGGTGGAAATACCCCCTTAGAGAGAAAGTACCAGTCCTGTTGCTTAAGGATGTTTCTGGCAATTTTCTGGCACAGAGCTGGGGCTGTTTTCTTGTGCTGCTTGGATGAAGTGCTTAATGTGCATGTGGCAGGGGGTTGGGGGAAGAGACGAAAGTAAAAGTGAGCAGACAGATCCAATGCATTTCACTAACAGAGCTCAAAAATATCACATTTCTTTCTACTGACCCTCTCCCCACTTTCCCCACTCACATCACATGATTCGCCTCTGCATGTGACACTGAATGAATTCCACTATCATACAATGCCTGATTTTTCTGGTAGGACAGTCACTGGACTGATGGTTGGGAGCTACTAGCTTATACTATAGAAAAAACATCCTAGGCAGCTTTCTTACAATTTTTTTTTTAAACACTTAATGCAATTTGAGGCCCTGCTTAGAATTTTAGTTTCCTGTATTTAAAAACTGGCTATAGGAAAATAAGACAACAAACTCCTGATGTGCTGTGTAAGTCTCTAATGGCAATACATTCCATTACAAAGTACTAAACACTGTTAGGATCCTTTTAGGCTTGGCTGTAATTTAAAGAGATGGCTCACTACAAAGCTGTCTGGCCTTCACAGCCAAACTAATCAATGCTCTAGAAAGCAACATTCATAATAACTTCATGGATTTTAGATTAAGCCCTAATAGAATGTGTAGCAAGCATTTAATCCTGTTTGAGCTTTTTTAAATTGCAGAGCATTAAGATACAAATTGGATATTAGGGGCCACATTCTGAACTCAAATTATGTCAGTATAAAACAGAATAATGCTTTTGATTTCAATGGAGTTACTCTGGCATTACCAATCACATTTGGTTTTAGCACTGGAAAAAGTCTACACAGTAACCAGTGCTGCCCCCTGCTGTTGTTAGAATGATTTTCTCACAGTGTTTACTGGTAACTTGTCATAAGAATCCCGAACAATTCTACCCTTACATTTTTTATTGGGAATTCTACAAACGAATCTGTTTATTTTTATGCCATCCTATGTTCTTTTAGACCCTTGGCTCACTTTAAACAATTCTTTATCCTTCAAAGCCCCCAGATTCCTTTAATCTTCACTAAGCAAAGCCAAACCATACATATTTAATTTTAAATCTTTCTTCACAAAACAGAGGCCCAGATTTTTAAAAATGGTTGCCAAAAATTAGACTCCTAAATACTTATTTGGGCATCAAATTAGGGACATACAAATCTAACATTAGCCACTCAGTTTTGAAACTTTGGCCAGACCTTTTCCTTCTGTATTTTCCCCTGTAACACTAGTATGTGGAACATGCAGTTTATTTTCTTAAACCACAAATTTAGATACACCAATTCTCTAAGGCAGTGGTGCCCAATCTTATTACACAGGAAGGCCACATAAACCTAAATACAACTTGTGTGGGTCAAACAGATTCTACGTATTTTAATAAGATTTCAGCTGACAGCAGGAGTCTGGCCGGCCAGGGCTGACAGCCCCACTCCTATTGCAGGCCTTATGAAATGCTCTGGTGGCTGTGTACGGCCCATGGGCCATAGATTGGGCACTGCTGCTCTAAGGAGTTAGATGGTGGAATAGCAATGCTAAGGGCACTGCCTCCCCAGCAAGATAGATAACCTAAAAGGTACAATGCCACTGAAATATGTAAATAATGTGGCAGCATCTATATAATCAGATTTCAGGAATAGAACTTTGAAGCCTAAAATGTCTGTTGAGTGAGTGTGAAGCAATGGAAACAGGTTCAAGCATGGCTCAGAGCTGTTTGTTTAAAATATCACCAGGTTCAGTCATCACTGGGTTTCATGGTCTGTTACCATCCAATTTTTAAGTTCTCAGCCATTTTGACTTTATGTATTATGCCTGTGTGGCATACAGCTATAGTAAGGCATGCATCTGTGCCATGCCAAGAGTTCTAGATCATTGTTATATCAGAGGTAATACAACCAACCAACCTTACTCTGCAGCTAATTTGCATGCAACAATTTCATTGGTTGTAGGCAGGCGCAGATGGTGGATTACCTGGCCCAACTGCCAGATCTGCAAAAATCAATATAAATCTCCCAGCAAAATATAACCCATGCACCACCATCCACCCTGCCCCATGCACCACCACCAGCATACACAATAACCCCCCCCCCCCCCCCCCCACACACACACACACAGCCCCTCACTGCAGCACTTTCTCATTGGCAGCCTGGACAAATGTACATAGCTCTCTCAACACAACCCACACACAAATCAGCACACACAGTAACCCCAAACACCCTGAAGCTGTATCAATATGAAGCAATGGAAACAGCTACAAGAATAGTTCTGAGCAGGGGGTTGGACTAGATGACCTCCTGAGGTCCCTTCCAACTCTATGATTCTATGAATAGTTGAGGGTCCTTTTTGTTTAGAGCCATTTTTGGCTCTCTCATAAACGTGACTTTACAAATTACACCTGTGTGACAGCACAGGCTTTCATCCACTTGTGACAATGCAAAGTTATCATGTGAAATGAAGGGAAAAGGAAAGAAATACAGTCAGTTCCTAATCTAGCTTTTCCTTTTGGGAAATACTGAAGAGTCAATGCTTGCATTCCTGATACTCTTCTGAACCATATTACTGATTCAGCATCCAGCCCATATCAGGCTAAAAGGGGGCTACTACAAATTATGGGAAGAAAGAGGAGATTACCAGTGACAGACGGTCCCAGTCAAAGCCTGTAAGTACTGACATTTTTATCCCACTGCAACAAGGGATGTAGGGCCAGACTGGTTTTGTACATGCTAGGTCACCTTTTCACTAACACTTATACAGTTTAATGCATTTTTCAGAATTTAAGCTAAATCTGACCAGGTGAGTTCCTCACTCAACCCTCAATCATTTGTTCATCACTTCACAGTAAAGTAGGTTACCTATATCTCTGCTTTATAAAAATGTATAGTAACTTTTGACAGGCAGTCACTGCACCTGCATTTGCCAAGTTTCAGTTGCAGTACCAACTGTAAGATAATAGAAGAATTTTGCAGACTAACAGATTGCTTTTGTTTTTAAAGGAGATGCTATCTTGGTGTGAGAGCTCACCTACTAGAAGACACTGCCATAGTTATTCTTTAATAATATTGGGTGTAAAGTTAGGCTGGACAGCCTTCATGAGTTCCTCTGCATACATCTCATATCTACCAGTCATCTGGAAAAGAAAAGAAAAGCTGTAGCCTTTCAATAACTTCCCATTAGCTGCTTCTTCTCCTCCCCACTGTCAGGAACCATTACAGATGACCAGCTGAAGGAATTTCAATAGAAAATATTGATTTACATCATTTTTTTTTTTTTTTTTAAAGAACATTAACTACCCAAAATAGTAAGGTCTTAACTCCACCAATCTATCAGTCAAGCAGTCTATTGCAAAAGCTAAGTTATCATTTAAAAAAAACATTACAAATGGAGTTCTATGCTGAAAATTGACTATGTAATATTGACACTTACACAGGAATCATGTGCTGAGCAAGAGTGTTCAGAGTCACCTGCTGACTAGTGACAAATCAATTCTTACAGCTTTTTACCTGTGTTACATTTGCAGAGCTAACAGGTGAGTGTGAGAGCTGGAGTCTATGCTGTGCACTGACAGACTTATATGTATACTAAATTCCAGTTACACCACTGTACATCTAATGAAGGAACTGCACAGGTGGTAAATCTTCACAATGCCCCCAACACCACCTCAAAACCCCACTGCCTTCAATGGGTTTGCACAGGTGTCACTGAGGACATTTGGGGTGCAGAACCTTTATCTATGTAGGAACTTTGCAGCTCCCATTGTGGTAGCATGATCACCTGGCGATGATGCACAATAAGAGAAGAACCCATCCTGACTTTCAAATTCCAGGCAGAATTTTCAGGGTGGTAGTTAGAGAGAACATTATTATGCATGTGTGTGAAAGATATCCATATAAAACACGAACCCCACGCTGCTCTTTTTACAGTCACTTTTCAGTGCAAAACTCCACTAAATTTCTAGCCATTATAACTTGTGAAGAAAACTTGCTAAATGTGACTCAATAAGTGTTGTCTTCTTGAATGTGCAAACAGCCTGGAAAATTAGCTTTGGGGGGGGGTGAACTTGCTCCTCTCACAGCAATAGAGTGAATTCTGAATGTAATGAGGACAATGGTTAATTATTTCACTGCCTATAATTTTAGCAGAAACATACAGTAAGTGTCCTTATCCACTGCTGCTGGATGCAGTGGAGGATCCTGGAGCAGGTTATGAGGATATGTAGTTGCTGTCAAGGGCTGTCTGGGTAGGGAACAAGGTTATACCCACCCACCCCCAAATGACAAGCCAGCTCTGCCTGTCCACAAATAGATGGGAAAGGGGATATGTATTGCCATTAAATGACAAAAATTTAAACTGCTTCCTACTCCTTTCTGGTTTTCAAAAGCCCCAGCTGTCCTTTACTCAGCTGCCAAAACATCCAGCAATGCTAGTTTGCACTGTCAATCCCAAACTGCAGCACACTAGAAACAGAAAACTTGGGGGCAGCATACAACAAACAACCAAATATGAAAACAGCACAAGGGATATCATACTTTAATTGAGAAACGCTGCACTAGACTATAGTATCATTGAAGGACACAAGCAGGAAGACGACAGCTGTAAAGGTCACTAGCCAGGTGGTTTATCCTACTTGTTCCCAGGAGTCAAAGTGCATGTTGGTTTGGGAGAAAAGGTTGATTGAAATTCCAGACCTTCAGCAGTTCTGAGGACTAAAACTAAAGGCTTGACTACATGGGGAGTCTCTGGATATGTCTGCACAGCAAAAAAAAACAAACAAACAAACAAAAAACCATGGCTGGCCAAGGTCAGCTGGTTTGAGCTCCGGGGCTGAAAAACTGCTGTGTAGACATTTAGGCTCAGGCTGGAGGGTGGGAGGGTCCTAGAGTTCAGGCTGCTGCCTGAACATCTACACCACAATTAAACAGCCCCTTAGCCTGAGCCCCAGGAGCCTGAGTCAGCTGGCACAGGCCAGCCACAAGTTTTTAATTGCAGTGTAGACATACCCTCAGGAAAGTTAATCTAAATTAACTAAAGGTGTGTTAGATTAGTTAAACCACAGTAAACCCCTATGTGGACATTCTCATTCAGAATTAAAGTGGCCTAAATTCTGTTTAGCTTAATTCATTTCCAAAGTGAAACAGAGTGAGAGGCTTCAAAGGTGAAAAGAGGTAGTTTTCATCCCTGGCTCCAGGCTCAGGAAGTGAGCACTCCACCACTTAACCTTCTGAGTGAGATCTTCATAATTATAAGGACTAGATTTAGCAACAGTTTAAATTCCACAGAAACTAATATGTACAGCCCATTCAATGTCATATAAAAGTTGTAACACTGTTTTTAGGGAACTGGACAGGTTTCTTTAGAGAACAAGGACTTACCTTAAAACTCCATCTGTCACTGACTTGCCTGCAAAGGTTTAGATCCATGTCAGCCACCAAAAGCCCATTCTGTGTGCGGGACAGTCCGGGTGTTCGACTGCCATCTGGCGCAGCCACGTAACTCGAGCCATAAAAATATCCCAAGTCATGGTGGGCTTTATAATAATAATAATAAAAAAAAATCAACAGACTGTCATGAGCAAATAAGTATGTAACTTCACATGCTCTTTCCCCTGAGAAACTCAGGATTGCTTCTTCTGTTTTTTCACCCAGCTGTGCCCTTGTTTAACTCAACAAACCACAGTGAAGCCCCAGGAAAAGTGAAGCTGTAACCTTTAGTTACCTTTCATACACAAGAGAGCTTTCACATAGACAAACAAATCCATGTACCTTTCACAGGTTTTTCATGATGAATTACTGTGCTTGCTAATTATTAAAACTATTTTCATTTAAATAAGGACATTGTTTCCCTCTCTCATCTAACCTGCAATCAAGTAAATGCTAACTGTGACTTTGCAATGTTTTTCAAAGCAATTGACAGAGTTCACAGCATTAGGTCTTAGTGCAGGATCAAAGTATAAAACACTGAGATAGGAGGAAGAAAAATCTTATTAAAAATGCAAATATCTTCAACATGATCAAATGATTGGCTACATGATCAAGAACATCAGACACCTCTACAGTTCTACACTGCTCAGTAAGGGCAATCAAAGCGAGCGATAGCAACCATTGGCCACTTTCACACAGCAGCTGCTAACACTCTGCTCCAATGTCAGACCAATACAAGGATCTGGTAGCAAATGGCTGAGACTCAGACCCAGGCCAGAAAAAACAGAGAAGATGATGAGTCCCATCAGATAAATGCTGAGGTTGCAATTGAGTATTAGTGGGGTTACATCTACCCCAAAAGAAAGCAGTTCAGAATCTCAGACTTCTTTTGGATTTCTGAACAGATAATCAGGGATCTAACAGAGCACAAGTTTATTTGACTTTCAGAGTTTATCCTTTTGTTCAAGTCTATAGTTAATACGATAATGCGTTGTTATTCTTTTCTGAATTATAATTAATGTTTGCTTTTGCCTGTCTTGTTTCCACCATTTATAATGATATAAAAATTAAAGAACAGAATAAAACTGACCATGAATATTTTGGTTCTCTTCAGTGAAATCCCTAAGGTACGTCTTCACTGCAGTTAATTTGGGCTCTTACTCAGGTGTTGCCCCTCACCCTCTTCCATTCACACAAAAACTCTCCCCCTTGGGTCTGTTGGTGCTTCACACTTAGGCTAGCTGGCCAAATGGAGCTCTAAAAGCTCCACTGCGGTTTTCACTTGGGCTGGTAACTTGCCCACTTTGCAGTAAAGATGCAGGCTAAATCACTCATGTGCTAACAGACCTCCAATGCCTTCCCACAATTCCTTCCATGTGCCTGGGACAGACAAGTTCTATCACAATTCACTGGAAAGAATCATAGGGTGTCTCATCGTACTGTAGCACAAAGAACCAAGGTTTATACCCCCAAAAGTCATAGCAACACTCAAACAAGTGCAGGATCAGTGAAGAGACAGTCACATGGGTATTGCTTTGCTGTGTGGCCACTCCCCCTGCCAGGACTAGATTCATTCAGGTGCTGATCACTCACCTTAACTCTGCAGTGAAGACATAACCCTAATGTGCAACTCCCAACAGATAAATCTATTTATAGAATAAGCATAACAACAGGAGTAATCTGACAGTTTAAAGGAAGTTTGGGGAGTCTGCTATAACCACACCAGCCTCTCAGCCAATTGTTATAAAGATGCAACATCTTATAAAGCATAAAATGGAGGAGTCCAGTGAGGGAGCCTCCTGTATGTCTTAACTCTGCACCCCATCTTCAGCATCATTTGGCTCAGCATGTTGGAGGCATGCAAGTACCTCATAACACAAGGTCGGTGGCTATAACTTTATGTAAACCTTTCACAAAAACACGAGATTCAATAGCTCATCTTTGTGTCTGGATCTGGATTACTTAAAGCTAATCATCTTTCACATTAACTTATGTATGTAGCAATAGTATTTGCTAAGAGAATTCCTGGCTTTTATGGATTTAAAATCAGAACATTAAGATTAATGCATCCACACTGATAACATAGGCAAATGTATTGGGTTTTGCCTTGCAAGCTTCCAGAAATCATAGAGGCTGGAGTCTCTACAAAGGATATAGAAGCCCTATAAAACACCTCTAATGACCATATGCCACTGTACTTTAGGTACAGCTGCCTATAGTTTCTATGACCGTGGCATTTCTGGGAAGTAAGGCTGCTCTTAGACGCTATCATTGTCATGGAAACTACCGGCAGATAGCAGGAAAGATAACTCTTCATGCTTCAAAATCAACTATTAGCAACCCATGAACGCATTTGCTGAACATACCTTTCCCACCATCTCCAGATGTAAATGCATTCACGTAGTATTCCTGTGAAACAAAGGCCACTTTGAAATGAAGCTGTAGATGGCACTATAATCTCATTTAATGCAAGAGAACCTTACTGTGATACAATGTTTAATATGCAATCTTACATTAATTAATGCTTGACATAAGTCTATTAAGACTTGTCTGGCTTACTGTCAATACTGCCTGCTGAAGGGAATCTTCAAAGTCACTTAGTTTCTCGATTCAAGGTAGTGATTGTCTTGCTAGAATTTTATGATGGACTAGCCTGGAAAACAGGCATTTGCTTGGGTGACAGCCTAGTATTCACAGTGCTCTGGGGAATATGAGTAGTAATACTAGTAATACTCCGGTGTGCGGGTGGGAGAAGGCAGATTTAAA
This sequence comes from Emydura macquarii macquarii, assembly GCF_026122565.2. Classification (NCBI taxonomy): domain Eukaryota; kingdom Metazoa; phylum Chordata; order Testudines; family Chelidae; genus Emydura; species Emydura macquarii. The sequence goes on from NW_027131391.1 coordinate 1,127,662, forward strand.
TGAGGTAGTCTTTGCAGATAACAGAAAGGAAGAACTTATGTACCAACCCATGGGTGGAGTCGGGGGCGGGGGCATGTGGAGCATTGCCCCCCAAAATTTATGATTTTTTTAGTTGAACAAAATTCAAATTAATTATAAAAACATATACGTATGCAACTGTGTGATCCCTAATATAAGGGGCAAAATCAGCTGGAATCCAACTGTTCCCCTTATTTCCGCCCTTCACAGCAGGTATCATGGTATTTGAAAATTATACATCCGTTCACTGGACAGTCCAATATTTTCAATCCGAGTACACTTATGTTTGAGTGAACGCTAATGTAAAATAACTTGCTTAAGTTCCACCAGAGTAAAATAATTTGATGCGTCTGTGAGAACTATGCGTGTCTCTGTGTGTGAGAGATCCATGTGTCTCTGTGGCTGTGTGCGTGCACGTGTGATCTCTGTGTGTGTGTTTCTGTGATCCATGTGTATCTCTGTGATCTGTGTGTACGCGTGTGTGGCTGTGTGTGTACGATCTGTGCATGCATGTGCGAGCTCTGCTTCGCTCCCTTGCTCCAGATGGTAACTGCCTGCTGGGGCTAAGGAGCATGACATCATACCGCAGGCCTGCTGTTGGCTGAGCCTGGGCTTATGTCAGCTGGTGTCGCCAATTGGGTCCAAAGGCAGCAGGCCAGAGCTGCGGGTTCAGTTTGGAGCCACCAGGCAGTGGGGCTCAGTCAGGGAGAAAGAGGAGCAGATGGGCCGGCAGGGGCTGCCCAGATCCCGCTCATCTGCCCCAACCCGACCGTAGCCCCAGGACACCGCCCCCTGTAGCCAGGGCATGGCGTGCTAGGCGTCGGGGGGCAGGTGTGTGTCCCTGGGGGAGGAAGGCGGATGCCATGAACTGGGAGCACTGGCCAGACAGTCTGCCTGCTCAGGTAAGCTGGGGCAGGGCAGCGTGGCTGGGGATGGTTTGGGGGAGCCCTGGTGTGGGGGCAGCACTGCGCGCCCTGCCTGGCCTGGGGGTGGGAGGTGGCTGCTCCCCAGATGCTGAACGGGGGAAGGTCCAGTTGGGGGCAGGGAGCCTACTGGCTGAGGTCACTTTCTGGAGGAGGCGGAAGGAAACAGGCAAGCGGGGCCGAGCTGCCTGTGGGAGCAGCATGGGCTGGCAGCTCGAGCCAGGACTTTGAGTTTTCCTCCCGTCTCTGGCCTGGGACAATTCCTTTCCCCTCTCCCAGGCCTGTAAGGGGGATGGACGGGCCATGCCCCACCCGTGGGATGCCCTAACCTCCCTATCCCTTGCTCCCCCAAATTAAGCAGTCAAACTCCACCTATGGTTTCAACCGGGTGAACACAAGGCCAGATTCATGCAAAGAACCTTAAAAAATAAGTTGCCCAAGAAAGAATTTGCATGTGCAATAGCTATGAATGTTTGCAGTGTTGTTGTAGCCATGTTGGTCCCAGGCTATTAGAGACACAACATTGGTGAGATATAATCTTTCATTGGACTAACTTCTGTTGGTGTGAGAGAGAGAGAGACAAGCTTTCGACCTACACAGAGCTCTTCTTCAGGTCTGGGAAAGGTACTCCAAGTGTATCACTTTTCTGTGAATTCATTCAAGAGCATAATGACTGTCTGGTTTCACCTACATAGTTGTTATTGGGGCATTTAGTGCACTGGGTGAGGTACATCACATTTTGTGATAGACATATGTAGGACCGATGCATCTTAAAAGGTGTGTTGTAGGAGATATTGACCATTGTAGCAGTGGTGATATGTCTGCAGGTTTTGCATCTGTTGTTATGGCAGGGTCTAGTGGCGCTTTGAGTTGGTGGGTACTCATCTGTGGGGAGCTTGCTTCTGAGTATGAGCCTGGAGAGGATAGTGGGTTGTTTGAAGGCCAGAAGAGAGAGTTTGGGAAAAACTTCAGGATGTGCTCCCCATCAAGTATGGGTTGTAATTGTTTAAAGATACCCCATACGGGTTCCAGTATGGGGTGGTAGAAGACAACTAGTGGTGTGCAGTTGGAGGGTTTTTTTCCCCCTGTAGCGAAACAAGGTCTCTTGAGGTTTTTGGGTGGGTCAGTCCATGGTGCAATCTTCTCTGGGAGAGCATCCTTGTTTGGTAAAGGCGATTTTGTGTGTGTTAATAATGTGTGTCTGGACTTTCTCCGTGGAGCATATTCTGTGGTATCTGAGGGCCTGGCTGTAGATAACAGATTTCTTGGATGTGGTGATCCATGGGGGCTTCTTGTATATAGTTGACTATAAAGTTCTACTGTTGAAGCCAGGAAGTTGATGCTGCTGCGGGAGTGTTCTAGAGAGAGTCTGATGGATAGATGGTGGTTGTTGAAGTTGTGGTGGAAAGCCAGAGGGAATTTAGACCATTTATTCAGAGGATGAAAATAATACCAATATATCTCAGGTACATCATTGGTTTCGTGGTGCATTTGTCCAGAAATTCTTCCTAAAGGTTGTCCATAAAGAGGTCGGTATTGATATTATTTTCATCTTCTGGACAAATGATCTAAACTTTTACAGATTTCCACCACAACTTCCCTTAAATGGTCCCTTAAAATAGGCATTAACTACTTATACTAAACAATCTGCTGCACCTTGTATTTAGCTGTAAGACTCTGAGTACGTTTCCTAGATCTGAACAGCTCTTTATAGCTTGAAAGCTTGTCTCCATCACCAACAGAAGTTGGTCCAAAAAAACATATTACCTCATCCACCTTGTGTCACTAGCTCCGAAGACAGGCCTCACCTACTGCATGTGAAGGTAGAATTGATTGAAAGATTTCAATTGTTAAGGAGAGAAGGTGTCAGACTAGTAGGAACCAGTTCTGTTATAGAAGTTCAAGGACACATTTCATTTTCAATAATCCTAGCTAAGAAGACACTGGGTTCTGCATAGGAACTAGGAGAATTAGCGAGAAGGGTGGAGAGCATCCATTTTAGTTAAATCCATCACCACAGAGGAAGAGCAAGTCAAGAATATGAAGGAGCCACAGCAGAATTCAAGCATCCACCAGCAGGGCATCAAGCTCACACTCTCTCTGTTTACTAGGAATAATCTTCAAAGCACATTGGAAACATTCATGAGAGAAGAGGTCTCATGCTATACAGAGGAAAATAGGAGTTTTTGGGTGTCCTAGTGCTACCATGTAATCTCATTAGCACTAAACAATTCATCAGCTAGGATTACAATGTGCATAGATTATGAAACTATGGCTACAAAGCAAAGTGTTGAAGTACCTACCGTTCCTATTCTGTTTATGGCACATGTAAAACAGTGGTTAGCAATAGCTGCATTTCTTGCTTCAATTGGCCACAATGACTCACTGCAAAATAGTAACAAAAAAGGTGGTGGTTATTTACACTGCTCATTGGCTGTAGACACCTGTAATCTTGAGCCTCTCTATCAGAGAAATCAAAACTAATGACAGCCAACTGCTGTCACTGATCTTGGATCACACATAATGGTCACCATTAAATAGTCAGCATTTGCCAACAGATTCAGCATAGTTACCAACATTATTTCCATTCCACATATAGGGAGAGATTATTTTGTCTGGTAACTTGGCAAATTACGACTTTTAATGGTGACCACCATGATGAGAGTTCTAAATGCCTTGCTTGAGATTTTCAAGCAGTCCAGTGAATTTAGACATGCAACCTCCATTAAAGTTATTGGGAGAAAAGATTTTCAAAACAGTCTGGAGAATTTAGACATTAATTTTCAGGAATCCAAATAATATTTTGCAGCAGTGTAGAAAGGTTCTCACTTAAACTGTCCTACTCCCCTTTCCACAGTGCTCTAGGAGCAGTTTCTGAGGCAGGCAGTGGGAAATCAGATTGAATGACAGCAAAAAAATTTCACCCCTCCTCCGCCCCTTCTTCTACCTGCAGGAAACCGAAATTTCCAACAGGTCAGTCCCCTATGCTGGGCTGAAGGAAGAAAGGGCAAGCTTGACAAAAACAGCCCTGTAATCTTTCAATCATTATCCATTAAACCAGTCTCCACACCGGGTAGAAAGCTAAGAACTAAGAAATGTAAAAGAAGAATTCCTCCTCTTCTGCCTAAACACTCAGTCCTTTTCCAAACTGGGACTCAATTTTGGATGACACTGAAGTAATTGTAGCCAGGTCAGTCCCAGGATATTAGAGAGACAAGGTGGGTGAAGTAATATCTTTTATTGGAACAACTTCTGAAGAAGAGTTCTGTGTGGCTCGAAAGCTTGTCTCTTTCCAGCAGCAGTTGGTCCAATAAAATTTATTACTTCATCCACCTTGTCTCACTGAAAACTCAAGCAGCCTTCCTTTTATTAAGAATACTGAGGCACAAGGATCACATCACAAGAGAAGATATGGTTTGACAGTACCTACAGCACTGAAAAACAAGAGTGATTGGGATGAAACCTCCTTCATAACAGCATTTAGCTGCTTGATATTGAGCTCCAAGGGGAGAAAGTGGGTGAATGACTGTCATAAGTAAATCTCAAGGAGACTCCGGCACCAATAAGATGTTCATTGGCTTGATTGAAAGGACTTGATTTATTACTCCCCCCAACACACACACACAACTGCTGAGCCAATCTGTCAGCACTTCTAAGAAAAAGGGACTTTGTTGAAAGGCTCCTGCAAATTACAATTTCACAGAAGGAAGGAGAAATACAGAGGAAAGAGAGACTATAGCCAAGAGGTTACTACAGAACAACTTTCTTCCATTTCCATAGAGACTCTTTTCTCCATGGGACTCAAGAGGCCTCTTCCAGCAATAAAAAAAATATACCCTCAAAAAGCCATCAAGAGAAGAAAGCCAATAATCAGGAGAGCCTGGAGCACCCAGAAAAGCAATGAAGCGCCTCATGAAGGCAGTGTAATTTCTGTTTGCTCTCCTCCTAATGGGCTGTAAATGGAACATCAAACATTATTCTAATGGTGATATTTGTAAAGCCCACTACAAGTGACTATATATTTATTAAACTCTTTTCTAAGACATTTTCCAATTTTAAACAAGTTAAATCAGCAGCTATCAGCTCTTATCGGGAAATAGAATTGCCTCAGGCAGTCTGAGTGACAGGATGCTGTACACTTACTGATTCAAAATTATAGTTCCCCTCCACACCACTCCAAATATACAATTCCCTACACTGGACTTTGTTGTGGGTGCATGATTTATGAATTCACTATGCACTTATTGATCAATAATCACACACTACTCTGGTTACCCCGGGATTGGCTCATGTACTTAGAATTTCCAAGCTTTTTGGCAGCAACAGAGATTGGCCTCAGAGCCTCAATCCCTTCAGATGATGCAGAAAAATTCCAAATGAAAGAAGGGGATCCAGGGAAATAATAGGGGGGAAAAGCAAAGAAAATGGGACGGTGAAAACTTTTTAGAAAATTAATCCCTTTGAAAACTTTTTTGTCCCATTGAGCAGGGCTCTTGTCCCATGAATAATTCATACATTCACATTTACACAGTTTACACTGCGAGAGTGCCCTCCCCTCTCTGTTTTTAAAAAACATGTAAGCAAAGATATATGGCAATTATTCTGGACAGACAAGCCCTGCTGAGCTGGAGGGAGGGACAGCAGGAGTATAAAGGGGGTTCAATTAGTTTGTGGGGTTGATTCTTTTTGTTAGATTTTCTTCCTTCACTTTCAATTTGAATATTACATTTAAAATTTCAGTATCTTAAAACAACTCAACAGGGCTTCCTGTTATGTTGAGAACAGCCATATCCTGAGGTTGACAGACTCAAAAGCAGAGTTTATGCAGGCCAGGAAGTGGTTATCTCAAACAAGAAGTACTATGGTCTCAGTTCTGCCAGGAGCTCTGCAGGGGCAAAACCCTGCACCCCTATGGAGTTCCTTGCATTATTGGGGCCTAAGTTATTAGAGTCCCCTAATGCTGCCTGCAAGTGTTCTATCCACCAGCTCCTCACCTAGGGAATGAGTGATCTTCTGAAACAGGCTTAGCATTACTGAATATATTATTATTATTGTTATGCTGGGGATTGGACAATTGCACCACCTTGTTGAAGTTGTTGGGCATATTTGTTGCCTTCCATTCCGACTAAATGAGGACATAACTAAAGGCCACTTTGTTTAGTGATGACTGAAAAAATGGAAACCACTGCCCAAGTACCATACCACCTGCAAGCCTGGGCAATAGCTGGGCCAAGGGGTTTCCTGGGGATCTGAACACAAACATGGGTGAGATATTGATTTGATTGCAGGTGGGGGGAGGGAGGTGTGGGGGTATGGGACAGAGAGGGAGCAGAAACACAACAGAATCTCACAGAAAAGGTAGCAAGAAAGCCTAACAGTCAGCCAAAGACGCACTTGTAGCATGACCCTGAGAACAAGCTGAGGGAGCACATTTGGATAGAGTGCTGGCTGGAAGGAGACTTGGAACTGTGACTAAATAACTGCCTCCTGCTGCGTTCAGGAAAACAGGCCTTTATGTTTGTTCTTTGTAAATAAACAGGATTGCATCAAAGAAATACCTGACTCCATCATCAATTTCTCCTAACGGAAACAAGTGCGCAGGGTAACATTTTTATTATTTCTTACTGGTATTACAGTAGTACCTAGATATCAACTGAAATTGGGGCCCCAATGCACTAGAAACTCCATAAACAAAGAGGGAGAGACAGTTCCTGCCCCAGAAATATACACGTTTGAGCTCAGCTTTTACTTAGTGGGAGTATATGGGTTAAGCTATCAAAACTGAATCAATTAAAGGAAGGCAAGATGACTCACGGAATCCACTAACTATTTGTGTACATTATGTCAAAAACAACAAATTATTTGGGTACATCATACAACTACCTTGATTCCTGATATAACTTAGTGAATTTCCCACTCAGAGGAGCAGCTTTATAAAGAAGGCAACATTAAGGGAACAGAGAAAAGGCAATATGGTATAAATTACTAAAAAAAAAATTCACATTTGAATACCTGCATTTATACCACAGAGCATAAAACAGTATCACAGCAGCTGTAGCCTATATATAAGGCATAGGCCTAAGCAGTTAACCAAGAGTAACCGTAGATCGTAAGATATTCCAAGACAGAATGTTGTTATACACAAGAATGACTAAACTGCTAAATGACTAAAATGTAACTACAAGATGCTAATTTATACCATCTTGGGATATTTTAAGTTACAAACATCAGCAGATGTCTACCCACAAAGTGCCATAGTAATTAATTGATGTATAAGCTAATAAACTTGAGGTAAAAGAATTAGTAACTATGGGAGTAAGGCACCCCAACATTAGTAGGGTGAGGAAATACAAATAAGGAAAAGAGGATGAAACCCCTACTGAATATGCCATAGTGGTGTCAATGTAACACATTATGAAATTTGTATCCCAGGCTGCATATCTTGGGGAGATGTATCTTGAGAGATGCCAGGATGGTGAGCACTGGTGATAATGGTGATGGGGAATCTGATGATGAGGATGAGTAACACTTTGGGTCCTTTTGCAAAGAATGGTGTGAGTATATGGATGTTCAGATGCACATTCTGTATCATCTCTGTCTACCTTGCTGGGCTGCAGTGTTTGTGACTTTACTGTGTTAATAAAACTATTACAAATGCAAAAGGTTTTCCTAAATGTGTGTGTTGCAAACATGCATGTTGGGGCTCCCAAATTAATAGTAATTTTAATAATACTGGGCCTGATCTTGGGATAGAACCCTAACATCCCAGATAATTGGATTTCTTTTCAAAGTTCACTGTTATTTGGATAAATGAAAAAGTACATGTACTATGCTGTGTATCAAGATGATCCTTTGACACATTCTAGAACACTGGACCATAGCTAAGAGATGCATTTGTGATGCTGGCAGACCAGGTGCCAGCTCATGCCAAAGCCCCAGGCCTCACTGAATGCTTACAAATGCATATCTGGAAGCCAGGCCAATTCACTTGTTAGTAGTATAGATCAAAGTGACTGTTAAATGTATAAGAGGATATGTATAATAAGAATGTATAAGGATACCAGATGCAATACCAGAAACAATCTGGATATCCTGAAAAGACTTTTGGGAAACTGGCAGTTTATTATATCACTGCCACCATTTGGAATTACAAACTGTAACTCACCTGTACATATATTCTACCTGCTTTAATTGCTTAGTAACTCTCATTTCCTATTCTTAGCTAATAAGCCGTTAGTTTATTACAGAATTGGCTACCAGCATTGTCTTTGGTGTAAGATCTAGGATACCAATTGATCTGGGGTAAGCGATGGTCTCTTGGGACTGGGAGCAACCTGAATGTAGTGCGATTTTTGTTATAAATGACCTTTTATCACAAAGTTCAGTTTGTCTGGGTAGCAAGATAGACTTGAGAGTCTAAAAAGGGGACTCTCTGTGACTCCATGGTAAGGCTGGTATAGTGATCCATGAATTCACATTTGTTACTGGATTGGTGAAATATAATTATAGAACACCACCACCAGTTTGGAGGTGTTTGCCTGGTTTTCTAACCGTCTGCCCTGAGTTAGGCACTCACAGCCATGAGCCACACCAGACAGCATGACAGCACTAACATGGAACTCAAAACCATTAAAGTGTAGGGCAATGAACAGAAGAAATCCAGAATAAAAAAAAAAAGACGAATGACGTGTAATTCAAAACATTTTTAAAATGTTGCTATCCAAAAGAAATATTTCGGAAAAACAAGCATGGTTTTCCTCCATCAGGAAATGTGGGATGCACAGGTATTTCACTCCACAATACAACTCATCCCAAGCAATGGACAGCCCACAAGTTGTTTTACTTTACCTAAGCTCTCCAGTAGTGGCTGAAGGATTAAAGATAATCTCTGCTCCATTTAGACTGTACATGAGCCAGTTGAGAGGGTGATGACGTCCAAAACAGATATTCACAGCAATCCTTCCAAATGGAGTCTGGAACACTGGGTGCCCGGTGTTGCCCTCCATATAGTAGGTAGACTAGGAAAAAAAAACACAAGTAGGTGTCTTCAGGCAGTCTACAAGTTCGTGCAACCCCCACTACATGGCTTTAAAATTCACTAGCTTTCTGGGGCACAACAGTATGCGAAAAGACAACACTCCTCAGCCACTAAATACCTGGCATTGTATGTACGGATCCAACAGAAATGGCTCTCTTGAGCTGTAGAGATCAAATTCCAGTCCCATTTCTATTTTTATTTACTCACTGCTGGACATATGTACTGTGCCACCTGGCTTTTGCACACGTTCTTGTAGCAACACTGCATTCTCTACAGACTATGTGAATTGCTTTGTAAAGGGTTGTGTGAGTGTGCTGAAAATACGTTTTTAAATATGTTTTGGGGCAGAGTTGATCAAATACGTTTTTCCTAGACAAAGGAATGTTCATTTGCCTGTATATATAATGTAAATTGAGCATGGTAATGCCAGAGACAATGGGCATTTCATTCGCATCTGAGGTAAACACCAGTTATCAGGAGCATGAGGAAACAGCTCAGCTCCAGCACACCAGAAGAGACGATCTGAACCCTAGGGGGCCATCCTGACTCTGGAGACAAAGTTAATGAACTCTGAGGAATACAAGAAACAGTAAAAGCGTATCTTGTTATCCATCCCTGAGGGAACACAGAGGTCAACACTCTTTGCATCTATGAATAGCAGGTCCTAACTATGTGAGCTGGTGATCCTGAGAAGTAGCTGTAGGTGAGAAAACAGCTTTAGACAAAAGCTGTAGTCGTCTGAGGTTATATGTAATCTCTAGAAGTGTATTATGCTTTTGTTTTCTTTGTAATCAGTTTTGTTTCTATTATTTCTGCTTGGTATCACTTAAATCTCTGTTTTTATTAATAAACTTATCCTTGTTTTATTATAAACTCTCCTCAGTGCTGTTATATTAAAGTGAGGTGCTCATCCTCAGCTGAGCCAGCAGGCTGGTGTGAACTCTGTCTCTCTGGGGACAGCGGACTTGGTATTTCTGTGGGAATCCAGTGACAGGGAATGGATGCTCCAGGGAGGCGCTTTTGGAGAGTTAAGGAATTGTAGTACACCAAGGGTTAGCCTGAAACGTCAAGTTAAGACTGGCAGAGTCCTCAAGTGTTTGTTTGGCTGGCTAATAGACTGGGGTGGCAGGGAGTTGCCACACAGTATATTACCAACAAATCCATCTTTCTGCCTTACCAAAAGAGAACAGGACAACTTACAGTTTTGGATGCCCCAAGAAAGTGTCACAAGATAGAGGTGACAGTTAGAAGCCTGAGATATAAGGGGGTCATGCTCAGAGAGACCAGGAGTTGTCACAGGTGCAGTTCTCAGTAACTGTGGCAATCTCCTGTCTCATCTATATTATCAATGTCTCCTTAAATTGCAAACTCCCATGGCAACTGAGCAGTTCTCCTCCTTTTATGTCTATACAGTGCACGCCACACTGTGGCTGCTCAATAAAGAATATGAGAAGCAACTTACTGTTAGTCTGTGTGTCTTTAGCAAGAAATTTTTTAGGTCCATCAGAAGCAGGAAGCCTGCCATACAGACAGTGGGGCCACTATGACCACGATGTCAAAAGAGCTCTTAAGGATGACAAGGCCATTGCAGAAAAGCCAGATGAATTCTTTGCGTCTGTCTTCACTGCAGAGGATGTAAGGGAGATATCCACCTCAGAGCTAGTCTTTTTGGGTGACAAATCTGAAGTACTGTCCAGTAAACTGTCTGTTTACTGATGTATAAACAGAGGAGGTTTTAAAACAAATTGATAAATTAAACAGTAATAAGTCACCAATAAGACCAGATGGTATTCACCCAAGAGTTCTGCAGTTTCATATTTGAGTTCTTTCAGAACTACTAACTGCAGTATGTAACCTATTGCTGAAATCAGCCTCTGTACCAGATGACTGGAAGGTAACTAAGATAACAGATTTTTTAAAAGGGCTCCAGAGGCAATCCTGGCCACTCAGCCTAATTTCAGTGCCAGGCAAATTTAGAAACTATAGTAAAGAACAAAATTATCATACACATAGATAAACACGATTTGTTGGGGAAGAGTCAACATGGCTTTTGTAAAGGGAAGTAATGCCTCAGCAATCTATTAGAATTCTTTGAAGGTGTCAGCAAGCGTGTGGATAAGGGTGATCCAGTCCCTAGAGCATACCTGGATCTTCAGAAACCCTTTGACAAGGTTCCTCACCATAGGCTCTTAAGGAAACTAATTAGAGAAAGTCCTCTCATGGCTCAGTAACTGGTTAAAAGATAGCAAAAAAACCCGTTAGAATAAATGGTCGATTTTCATAGTGGAGAAAGGCAAACAAGGGAGTCCTCTAAGGATCTGCATTGATACCTATGATGTTCATAAGTGATCTGGAAAAGAAAGTAAACAGTGAAGTGGCAACATCTGCAGATGATACAAAATTATTCAAGATACTTAAGTCCAAAACTGATTGCTAGGTTCTCTCACCGCTCGAGCTAATCCACCTCCACGAGAAGCGGTAGCTAGGTCAACAGAAGAATTCCTCTATCACCCCAGCACTATCTACATTGGCAGTTAGGTCAACATAACTGTCTCTCAGGATGTGGATTTTTCACACCCCTGACAGACGTAGCTATGCTGATGTAACTTTTTCAGTTTAGACCAGCCCTTACAGGGGGAATCTCACAAAACTCATTGACTGAGCAACAAAATGGCAGATGAAATTCAACATTGATAAGTGCAAATAATGCATGCTGGAAAAAATAATCCCAACTATACATACGTAATGATGGGTTCTAAATTAGCTATTGCCACTCAAGAAAGAGATCTTGGATAGTCACCACGGATAGTCCTCTAAAAACTTCAGCTCAGTGCACAGCAGCGGTCAAAAAGGCTAAAAGAATATTAGCAACTATTAGGAAAGGAATAGAAAATAAAACCGAAAATATCATGCTACTATGTAAATCCAAGGTTCGCCCACACCTTGAATACTGTGTCCAGTTCTGGTTGCCCATCTCAAAAAAGGGTATAGTGGAACTGGCAAAGGTACAAAGAAGGGCAACAAAGATGATTAAGCATATGGTATGGCTTCCATATGAGGAGAGACTAAAAGGATTAGGGCTGGCCATCTTAGAAAAGGGATGACTAAGGGGGGGGGGGAAATAGAGGTCTATAAAATCATGAATGGTGTGGAGAAAGTGAATAAGGAAATTTTATTTACCTCTTCACATAACACACAAAGAGGGGTCACCCAATAAAATTAATAGACAGCAGGTTTCACAAAATCACAAGGAAGTACTTCACACAACACACAGTCAACCTATGGAACTCATTGCCAGGGGATGTTGTGAAGACCAAAATGATAACTGGGCTCAAAAAAGAATTAGATAAGTTCCTGACAGATGGCTAATAGGTCCATCAATGGCTAAGATGGTCAGGGATGCAACCTCATGCTCCAAGCAACCCTAAACCTCTGACTGCAAGAAGCTAGGAGTGGAAGATGGGGTGGATCACTCCCAAATTCCCCTGTTCTGTGAACTCTTCTTGAAGCTCTAGTATTAGCCACTGTCAGAGAGAGGATACTGGGCTAGATGGACCATTGGTTTGATTCAGCATGGCAGTTATGTTCTACTAAATAATTCTATTTCAAAACAGATCTTCCCATGTTGTATCCTTAATTTATTTTTATTTCTCAGCCCTCTGTTTTTTCTACGATAGGAGAAGAAAAACAAGATTGTTATTGCTGGGGGGAATTCAGCAACTCTTGCTCTTTAAGTCATCACCAGAGGTCATAATCATCTCCACAGTAACTAACTGATGTCTCAAGAAGGATTGATTTTTGTTTATTTATACACCCTCCCACACAGGGCTGAAAAGGTTAGAGACCAATCTTTTTCCTCTTTACATTTAGTTCTCATTGATTCACCATGGATGATTGCAAGTTGGCGTGTTTCCCAACCTGTTCTGCAAAGACAGTCCATCCAGTCTGAAAAGTCCAACTCACTGCCCTCCTTGGGTTTGGATTTTGTTACTTTACTGTTATTTTCTTTGTTAATAAAGATTAGAATAATCCTTCACCCTAGTCTTAGCTGCTTCTAGGGTTCCACTGTCAGAACTGCTGAGCTCTCTCTCAAGGTCTGTCTCTCTCTCTTTCCAGAGAGCCATGACCACCTCTGTTATATCCAGGCAGGGTAACAAGTCATCAGCAGAACATCTTTAATCCCTCCCAAGCAGGATCAAAACCTATTAAAAGGGTGGGATGTTTTAGGCAAACACTACTTACCCCTTACACTGAAGCAGACAGAATATGGATTGTCAAACTGTTTCAATATGTTAATAGATTATTTTGATGCTTCTCAAGGCACTCATGATCACATGGACCACCTTCCATCAATGATTACATGACATCCCTGTAGCAACTGCAGCAATTGCATGCATAGAAAAGTAAAAGTACTCATAGATTTTTAGCACCTTTCATTGCAGTTTCACAGCTGGAAATGAAGAGTAACATGCAACCAGCAACTGCTGCATAGACCACAGTTTAGGAACCTCTGAAACAGAATGTCCTACATCCACACAGTCTGAACACGTTATCTATTATGTATGGATTTAACTCTTAAATAAGGTGTGAAGAACATGGGAGGTACGTGTATTAATTTTTATGAATGTTTATGTGTACGTGTAGGGAAAGCGGAGGATTTGGCGGTTATGAGTTAAATCTTCCAGGAACCAAAACATGGGCTGAAGACAGAAGTCAGTTGCCCAATGCTCAGAAAAACAAAAACTAGAAATCCACTGTATGAAGGCTACCTCCAATCCCCTCTGAAGAAATGCATACACCAGTTTGGTCAGCTCCAAGGGCTTGGCTTGAAACCTCAGGAGATCTCTGGGTGGAAAATTTCAAACAAAAGAACATTGAAATAGATAAAAGGCAGCCTGGATCTTGAGGGACACAGCACTCTGACTAGGGATGTGGGGGAGGGCTGACTATGAGAGAGACAGCAGTTGCAGGGGTGCAGCTTGCATTGTGCAGCCCAATCCTTTGGGGTGCCTGGGTTAAGCAGAAGCTATTTAAATTGTCAAGGAAAGGTAAGGTTTAGGTAAAACAATATGCATTTTGGGATTTGTTATTTTTAACCCTTTTCTCTCTGCTTGTGATGTTCCTACAGATAAATAAACCATACTCTGTTTTGAACAAACTGCTCTCTGTCACTGCGTTTACCAGCTAGTCATAGCTCCCTGAGAGGATTCTAGATCGGGGTCAAACCTTGTTGGACTGCTAGAGGTAATATGGTTAGTAAATAAAGGTGCTATAAACTAGTGGTGCAGTCAAAAGTGGGGTGAATTGCAGGATTCCACTTACAAAAGTGCAGGTTTAGGCCTGTCACTTGAAAGATGTGCCCATGCAGAAATACAAAGAGATCACAGGTACAGCTCATCCTTGACATCATAACACAAGGATCTTCAGCTTACAAGAGTGTGATTTCATCAGAGCCCCACAACTGACAGGGCAGTGAATTACACAATTCATACAAAGCTCCGCAAAATTTTTGTGAAGTTGCTTCATATAGAAAAGACCACAGGGATGATAACATGTACAGAGGAGCAGATTATTTTGAGAAAATATTATAAAACAAAGAAAAGTAACTTAAAATAAATCAAAGCTACAATAGCATCTCAGGTATTCTGGTGTCATCAAATTTAATGCTTGTGATTTATGAGCTCACCAGAAATTGTCCCAACACAATTCTACCTTGACAAAATGGACAGGACAGTTATCAGCTACACTTTCCAACATTCTACAATACACAGACAAGCAAGAGCTACAAAGTGAGGACAGTTTATTATAAGGAATAAGGCATCTCACCTCATTGAAATCACCAATCCTTGGAATGTGATTTTTCCTGCTCTTCCCAAGAACAGATCCAGAATTTGAAATCACCACTGCAGTATTCCACAAAGTTCCTCCATGTACATCATCTCTCTCCAGGATTGGAGACACCACAACCATATTGTGTTTTTTTGCCAACTATAGAAATGAACAAAAAATCTCTATTAAAGAAAAGCCTGCTATGATTAGCTCTGTTTTCATCTTTTTTCTTTTAAAGTAGAATACAAGAGAGGTTTTCATTCTGTGCATTATTCGGACCACATGTAAGTACTAGTGATGAATATGTGATGTACTGGAACTCTAGTGTTACAACATTTTTCTTGTTCAGAGATGAATACCTCAGTGGAGACTTTCCAGTCTGAATCCTTCTAGAAGCATCAAGTTCCAGTTAGATGAGTTCTGCTGTTCTTAACCTGTGGGCCAGACACGCCCCCCACCCATAAGGGGTATAAGGCGCTCCTGAGAAATGGGGAGGGAGCTGTAATCCTGCTCTTGTTCCTTCGTTCTGGTACTCTGCTTAGTGGTTTTGCTTAACAAGCGCTGACAGAAAAAGGTTAAAAAAAAATTTTTTTTTAAATCACAGGACATTTTTAAAAGAATATCTTTTATTTTCTGAAAAATAAGTTTTTCAATGAAAAACCAAAACAGAAAACAAATATTTTTTCAGTTTGTTTTGCCCTCATTTTCCATTGAAAATTTTTTCAAGAAAATTCTCATTTCATTCAAACAGCCATTTTCCATTGAAAAAATGTTTCTACTCTGAATTTTTGAGCTCTACATAACTGCATCTGACCCTCAGATTCTAAAGCTTCCCATAAACCCTTGTGCTGATTCCTCATTTCTTCTACAAAGAACTGCAGGAACTGGAGCAAAGGATTAATGAATGCATTTGCTAAAGATCTCCTGCAAGTGCCTGACATGTGAAGTCACTGTACTGAAGATGGAGAACTCTGTGCAGACATTTATTAAATCAGACTGGACCTACTAGTCATTTTCATTCTCTTTGCAAAGTATCTCATGTTTGGCTTTTACCTATGGGATAAGCATTCACGTTCTCTTCAGCAGCAATACAGAGGCACATGACACTAAACTCCAACAGTTGAGAACAAAAGAATTCAGACAAGGCAGAGTCTTCCAAGGATGTCTCAGGAATCATTCTCTAGAATGAAACTCCAAATTCTACTAGCTGCTCATCATTTAAGCATTGTTTGTTCTGGTATTCTTCCTTCCATTAAATTCAGTGTTAGTAACATAACAGAGAAACTGTAATAATTTGATGATCCCCAATTATGCTAGGTATAGAACTGTGGCACAGTGCATCAAGAGCAAATTCTTTTTCTAGTTAAATTTTTTCTGTTGCATTAATAGATCAAATATAAGAAAGCCTTTGACCAACAAGTTATTGTAGTTATATATATTATGTAGTGGATTCACACTTGGTAAATATATTTATGTTAAAAAGTATAGGTGCTGCCTTATCCATAGGAACCATAGCATCACAGTACCTTTTAATGTTCTAGCAGGAATATTTTGCATTAAATTTCAGTACTGATAGGTTATTTAATCATTGGTCAAATTACATTTTCTATTCTTTCCCCTCATGTCATTTTACTATTCCGGATGTCTGAATATTTGCTGCAGCATCTGCCCTTTGGTCATTAACTCTACACTGAGAAGTGCTCCGCACTTGACCTAGGTCAGAAGCTGTAATGTGGTAACACATACATGCTTAGTAGGTTAGATCACATCTTGACAGATTCAGGCCCACAAAAAATCTGATCATGTCAGTGAATCATTTAATAAAGAAAAATACAATATCTCTTATAAAAGAAGAGAGCTGCAGCCTATTTAAGATGGCAGAAGGTGATTATCTCACAATCACTCTTTCATTCAGCATCCCTGGCTGAATGATTGCCAGCTACAAAAAAGTCACCTACGATGCACAAAAAGCTGCATTCTGTGTTACCTGTCAGAGAAAGGATATAGAAGAGTCATATGAAAGTTTCCTTTTCAGAACATTAGTTAACTCAGTTAATATCCTTTGTGTAATGTTTTGCTAATGCACAGTCTGTTTTAGTCAAAGAATTCCTTTTGAATGGAAATAAAAGGTGACTGGCTGTAAAGCTTCTTTTCATCTTGTAAAAATATGGGAAAAGTCAAGATAGGAAGTCTCACATATTCTACAGGGTAAAAGGCACTATATAAATGCAAACTAAGATTATTTTAACAACTGTTTTATACTGCATGTGTGTTGTCCATTTCCACTTTCACTAGCTGTCACAATACATATTTTGAATATGCTGGAAAATTATGTTTGGTTCTTTGATTCTGACAATGTCACAAGACTGCTATATAAAAAGTAATCACTACAGAATGGTATGAATTCAGCTTTCTACCTTCTGGCAGAACTTTGTCGTCAGACCATCCTCTGCTGACTCCGCAAATTCAGTCCATGGAAGCTTCTCTCTTGTACAGAATGCAAAGGGCATAGCTAGAAAAACACCATGAGAAGTCAATACAAAGGCTTGAGCTGATATGGAGGTAGGTCTGTTTTACTTATATAAAACAGGTCAATGAAATGTTTTCAGAAGCTGTTTTTGTGAACACAGAAATAATTACCACATATGAGGATGGTGCAGCTATCCTTCTCCCTGCTCAAAGGAGTTTGGTTCTTGAGAATGTCTCACTTAAGGGACTCTAAACTTTAGATTTTCTAGGCTGCATGCTCACAGAGACACTGTGAAAGACCATCTACGTATAGTTCCAGGGCTCTGTATGCAGCAGATCAAGATTTAATTTCCTCTTACTCCACAGTCCAGCAAGGACAAGGAACATCACACAGGCACACAGCACTATGGAGCAAAGACAGCATCTTGTAATCAACTAACATTCGTTCGATTAAGAAGCCATGCTGAGTGCCTGGTAGTTTGAAATGGGAGGCCTGGCTGGTCAGAAGAGAGGTGGCTATGATTAGAGATCAGGATAGTAGGAAGTGTAGTACTGGTGAAATGAGAGGGGCACACAGGGCAGAGGATTCCCTGAAGGAGTATCTGAGGAAGAAATCTACAAATTAATGACTAAGGCATCTTTCCCCCAACAGTCACGCAGGAGGTCCTTCCATTTTGGTTTTGGCCACAGTTCTAACCCTGTACATCCTTCATCTTCATTTAAATATTATTTTTCTGCTGTTGAGAATCTTTCTTTAAAAAAGAAAAAAAAAAAAACCTTTCCAAAGAAGAAAAAGGAAGAGCAGGTGAAATATAACACACAGTAAACATGACTAAAAGCACTGCTGAGATGCAGGCCCAGCCCCTGCCTTTGCAGATTTACATGGGACCTGCACACAATTCTGCTAACAGTGGATTGTATCCTGGCATCTGTTTAATGGTTGCAACAGAACATTTTTTAAATATAGGATACCTGCTGAAGTGGAAAGGAATTGGTTATTTTAATACATGTAAGCATTTTAAGGGCAGAGAGTGTGGAGTTGGGGAGGCTACAGAAAATACTCACTCCAGGCCTCTTGAAAGCAGATCATATTGACCCCGCACATCGCAGCCACTTCCACGATCTCCTCTATTTTCCTGTGCAATGCAGCCACCTGGTTGTAAGAAGTTTGACTCTATGAAAACCCATATATCATAATTCACTTGTAACATTAAGATTTTGGTTCTGCCACCTTTATTCAAGTAGGACCTTGCTTGGCACTTCATGTCCTTGATTTCAGTGGGAATACTTCAGGGTATAAGTTACTGCTCAGCACAAGCAATGGTTGCAGAATCAGGTTCAAGAGTTAGGGCCAGTTTTTTAAAGGTATTTAGGAGCCTAAAGATGCAGATAGGTGCCTAGTGGGATTTTTCAAAAGCACATATCTGCATCTTTAGACACCTAAATACCTTTAAAAAATTGGCCCTTAGTCCCTAGATATGCATTAGAGATGTATAAACCAAAAAAAGAAAACAAAAACCCAAAAACTTTTTGACGCTCTTTTGAGATGTGACACTTAGCAATGTGAATGAGTAAGCACAATACCACCAGAGGTTGGGCCAGTCAATGCAATATCTGTGCATTGTGCTAACTTATGTAGATTCCAGAACTTCCCATGGAATAGCAGCCCAGGAGCTGGCAGTGTTGTGAGCTGACAAAATGCTTCTCGGAGCAGTATGTTGCTTCATTCTTGAGCACCACAGTGCTGATAATTTTGACCAGGTTTAGAAGTTAGGAGGCCATCAGCCTTATGGCTAATCTGTGGGACAGCTGCTTATGTTTGGATAAAGGAGAGATGGGACGATCAGAAGCAAGAGATGGCCATAGACTGGCTACTTCTGAAATGTAGACTTTTTTTTTGGAATATGCTCTGGCTCTAATGAGAGATGTTCATGCTCTGATGCCTGAAATGCGCCACACACACACATGCAGTTAGTAAACATGCTTCAATCAGTAATATACAAATTATTACCCTCAAAGCATGTTTTAGTGCATCCCTAACAAGAACCAAGCAGTGCATCAGTGATAGACTCTTTGTATTTTTCTTTAATTAGTTAAAAATCTTTACACAGGAACTCTACTCACTGGAAAACCCTAGTTAAAAACAGGGATGGGGCAGTGGCAATGAGATTTGGAGCCATTCTTATATGTATCCTTCTCAAATCCAATCCAGATTGATACTGACCAAACATATAGTACAGCTGTGTAGTGTTATGCAAACTGGTCTTAGCCCAGTTTCTTGTGGACTGGCATCCACATAACAAATGGCAGCAACTGGCACTCTTTTCGGCAGACTCTGCAGAGAATGCAAGAACTTGACAAACACATAAAATGAGCTACTCTCTCTCTCTCTGCTAGGAGTGGTCTCGCCAAAACATACTGTGTGTGAAAACTTTCTGCCCTGTGGATAAACAGAATTATCAGTCCAGTATATTTCCCAAATGTGAAATTCACCTTCATTTTGCTTTTAAAAAGACTTTATGGATTTATATAAAACTTGCACCTGAGGGTGGGCATTTGTATCACAGAAAGCCTCCCTTCAGACCTTTGATTTACTGCTGTATGAAGAGTTTTAGAGTGTAGAATTAATACAAATAATCACCCTGCATTCTGCAATCATCAACTTTCAAGTCTCTGAACATGAGACTTTTCTGGCCCATTTGACAGGTAAAGGCTTTTAGCTTAAAGCCAGCAACTAAATATTTAGCGTCAGGAAAACTACAAATAGCATGGACAAGTCAACAGGTAAACACCACAGATTTTTCTGATGGAATTGCACATTCTAATTTGAGTCACAAGACTTCTTGGCAGTTTACTGTTCAACAAGTCAAATCCAAGGGCATTAGGTAACATAGGCCTCAAAACTGATAGTGGACAACAGAAGAAATACAGAACTGATACTGTGATATGTGAGAAACAAGGTTGGTGAGGTAATATCTTTTATTGGAACAACCTTCTGATGGTGAATGAGGTTAAGCTTTTGAGCTATACAGAGCTCTTCTTCAGGTCTGGGAAAGGTACTCAGGACTTGTCCTCACGTACAGCAGTGCAGATGAACCGCTGTAGCGCTTTAGTGAAGATACTCTTATGCCAACCAGAGAGCTTCTCCCACTGGCATAGTTAATCCACTTCCCTGAGAAGCTTTCCCATGGACAAAACTCTACAGGGAGGAGGGTTAGATCGATATAACTGTATGGCTCCAGGGTGTGGATTTGTAATGTAGACCTGGCCCCAGATCAATACAAGGTGGAACAGACTGTTATGTACCAGGAGTTGACACGTTACAAGAGACCATTCAAGATGAAGTGCGTGATTATCGCCTCTGCAGTCGTAGGACAAAGAAGGGTTAAGGGGTCACTCACAAACTGTTGTAGTGAAACACACAAGACCAGTTTAGTGTGGAGCAAAGTTAGGAACTGAAGCTGCCTGACTCCTGTGCTGTGTGTTGATCCTGCTGACCCCGCCGAGCCCCTCTGCAGCGGATTGTACCTGTTCCGCCACGGGTGCGTCGGTGGGAAGGGGAATTTTATTCTGAATCAGCCCCACTCGAACAACACGGGGCTGCCTCAGCTGCTCTGGCGCAGCTCCAAATCCGTAGCCCCGCAGCTCACAGGCCCGCTGGCTGGCTGCCGACACGGCCGCGGCCGGCAAGTCGAGTTCTCTGAAACGGCAAAGGACGGAAATCAAGGGCACGGCACGAGCGGACAGGGCGCGCCTCGCCCGCGCCTGCGAACCGCCACGACGGGCAACGGCCGCGGGCCAGGGCTGCTCGCCACGGCAGCAGAGCGCCGCGACGCTGCGCGGCCACCGGCCCTCAGGCGAACGGGAGCCCCAGATGCCTCCAGCGATGGCCACAGGGCGACAACACCCCCGCCAACCAACCCCTCCTCCCCCCCAGCCTCAGCCTGGGACGCCCCCAACTCCTCAGCTCACTCAGCGGGGGAGGGGGGACACCCTGCCCCCGTCCCACAGCCACCCTTGTGAGCCAGCGCAGGGACTGCTGGGAGCTGTCGTCCTCCCGCACCTGCTCAGGCTCCCGTAGAGGATCCGCTTCACCTCGCCCAGCTCCTCGGGGGGGAGGTGCCGCTCCAGGCATTTCTCCAGCGAATCCAGCCCACCCGCCATGGCGGCTTCGAGCGAGGACGAGGCAGCGGCGGCCACCAGCGGAGTGCAAGCGCGACGGGGCAGCAGGCGGAGTGCCCGTGACCGTTACCCTCGGCAGCCAGCCAGCCAGGCCAGACACGCCCCCTCGCTCTCAAAACGGGACCCCCGGGCCCGGGGACGCGCCCCCTCCGCCGCGGCCGCGCCCCTGCCCCCCCGTCCCCTCAGAGAGGTTTTGGCGCGCTCCCCGGGGGGCTGGATGTGCGGGAGCTCTGGGTCACACACGGAGAGGTTCACGCACTCTGCAGGCCGGGCAGGAGCAGTGTGAGCTTAGCTCCTAGGGCCCCGCCAACCTGCCTTTCCCAGTGTCCCCATAGAGAGGGGGAGGGGACACCATCCATCTCCATGGCCTGTGCACGCCTTTGCCACCGCCCACCGACGGCTGGTGGGGTTGTGCCTCTGTGCCCCAGCCTGCCACCCACTGAGGAGCTGGCCCTGCCACAGGCTCCCTGGGCTGGATTGGAAGCAGCACCTAGCCCTGAAAAGCTGCATCTCCTAGCAACCCCTGAAACCATGCAGGCCCTTGGCTTACCCTCTTTCCATTAGAATTACTCAGGGGCCACTGCCCTGCTCCTTGCTCTGCCTGGGATGTTTGTTTAAAAGATCTTCTGTAGGCATTACTGTGGGGAAGTTCTCTGACTTGTGCTATGCCGGAGTTCAGACGAAAGAATCCAAAAGGTCCCTTCTGGCCCTGGACTCTGAATCTCCAATCCCATCTTTGGCTAACCTAGAACCAGCACACGGGCACAAAACACACTCTTAAGAACATTTTGCTAAGATGCCTACCAAGCAAAGCCACAGTGTGGCAGGGGAAAGGAAACGGAGCAGCACAGCTGTGCTTTTCATGATGTGTATAATTTTTAATAGCAGAAAGATACTGCACAGCAGCCAGAAACTAATGATTAACCTAGTCCTCCACTTGGCTTTGAGCCCCGGATTATCACTGGAAAATCATCCCAGAGCCAGAGAGAATTAATCTACCACACAAAGGACAGATCAAACAAAATAAGGAGGCAATGTACCAGACTCCATTTAAAAACCAGTCTGGACAAGGAACAGTGAGTATGAATAAAGGATAGTTCCTTTAGTTAGTACCAAGAGGCCATCCTGTTTAAACCTCACTACCGAAGTTCGTAACTATTGGCCATGCTTTCTGCTTCTAGCTGTTATTGTGAAATGAATAATGTGTAAGCATTTTGTTCCCATGAGAAGACTGGTTACAGAGTCCAGGGAATGTTACATATATCTTAATAGATCAAAACTATGATTTTTAGAATCTTTTCTTTACATGTCTCCTACAAGACATGGCAACACACAGCACTTAGTTAACATTTGCTATTGTCAGGTTTTTCAGATTAAATATTAAGCCTCTTAAATATTTCTCAGGGAAGAGTAACTAATATTAACTTTTAATTTAAATGAAAAGAATCCAGGGATCACCACCTGGTTTCCCAGAAGCATTTGAAAATGCCAGCCTTTGCAGATCCCTTCCTCCCCCCCATTTACTTTCCTGTAATGCTCTCCAGGGGTACCCAGGGTTGTGGGGCACCTCACCACTGCCAGCCCTTAACATGAAATAGTCTTGTCTGTGCCTGCTGTGGGTCAGTTTCCTGAAACCACCAGCTTCTAGCAGCAAAACACTACATTCCAAGTCTTGCTTGCTCTGTACAGATAGCAATGGGTACATCAACCCCTGAATACTCAGAGCATTCTCTGCAGCATCCACTACACTCCAACTTGTAAGATTCAATTTAGGACCATCAATTTGCTTAGTTAAATTTATTCTTTATTTTCACTATATATTACCAAAACACAGATTCAAGTAATAGTAAATAAGAATATTGGAAACAAATATAAAACAATATCATGACTTGCTTTCTAGAGACTAAACAGGTTAATCTCCTGTCTAAAGACATTTATCTCACCTAAAGTTCTCTCCAGTGTTTTCAACCAAGCCTGGTTGAGACGCCTTTTTCATGAAGCAAAACTGCTGTCCTCTTACTTCCTCAGTGAAGGCTGCCTGAGTATCGTCTCTATCCCCCAAATATACTCAGGCAGACCTTTGATCTGTACTACCAGATAAGATTCTCTCTCCCCTCATGTTTTTCTCTCTGTTAGTTTCTTTATGAAGTCCCCACAATCTTTTATTTGCATTCAGTTCAGACTAGTGATGGGAGACCCATTGTGAACAAGACAATACTAATATTACATGCAAATATGTAAATAGATATACAGCACTTCTGACAGGAAACCTGTTTCTCACCTTCCCTGCTGAGCAACACACTTTCCCCCAACATAGACGTTAAAGAACATATTTTCAGTATTTAAACATAACTCCTTATACAGTATCTGTATATACATTTCACAATTATATTGATGACCAGTGTGACACCAGCTTTCATTTGAGATCTCATAACAGTTTGGTAAACTGGAATGTATATGTCAGACCAAAGAGATAATGCCAACTGGCAAGGGAGTGCAGAGAGGTTAAGAGATTCTTGGGTCACAACTCCTATATCCAAAAAGTTACAGCAATATTTTATGTGCAAGTTGTAGCGGAGGAAGGGTACTGGTTTGAGGTTTGTGTGAACAGTGGAGGAGACGTGGAAGACAGACAGGGAATTAAACAATTATCTAGTCTTTTGGGGAATTTTCAAGATTAGTCAATAGTTGGGATGGTGCTATGCTGTGACACAAAAGGTGGCAAATACACATTGCAAAGAAAAAGAGGAACAGCTTGGGAAGGAAGGAACTCCTTTAGACAGAGGGTAGTTAGCATTACATATGTTTTATCTAAGCCATTCTACAGTCATCACTGTAGCTCTAACTGAATGTCCAGGACCATGAGCCTGGAGAATTGTTTTTTGAGAAAGTATTTATTTCCCCAGTGCTTTCCTGCAGTGTGATAATAATAATGACTGACATTTATATATCAGCTTTCATCTGAAGATCCTAAAATGCTCTACTAGCTGATTTAAAAGCTATACATAAAGAATCCTTAGGTGGAAGGTGGCAGGTATTTAACAGTGCACAACAACACTGCACAATAGAAAAATCAATGTTGTATCCAGCTGAAACTACAGGGGGATTTTTAAGGGATCGATGCATAGCTCATTTTCATGTCAATACCCAGAATGGCTGTGAGCTCGTTATAATCATTTTCTAGCTATGCTGTTGCTGGAGCCCTGGGAACAAACTGAAGGAGCTGGCCTTGTTTTGAGATTGACCGAGTTCTTTTCTGTGTGCATTGCAGACTGTAGGGAAAACATAGTGGCAAGTCTGTTTCATGTCCAACTCCTGAATAAGGTCACATAACTGAACTGTTCTCTTCAAGTTTCTTTTCTAATCTTAGCATGAACTTGCAATGACTTCTCTTTTAGTAGCTAGTTTGTTTGTAATTTAACCGTGTTTAAAAGTGTACTTCATGTAGGAAATGGACTTCAGTGCAATAAAGCTGAAGCTTCTGAAAAGAATACTTGTGAAGGAAAGAGACCTGAAAAAACAATACATTTCCTGTGCACCAGACTAACCACCCTGCATCGATACAACAAAGGCCTAGTAGTAATAAATAGGAAATGACAAAACTAAAAGTAGTAATGGGGTGGAGGGGAGACCAGGCTGTTTCTCTGGAACTGTGTATGGATAAAGGAATAGTCTGGCTACCAAAATAAACTTCCAAAGCACCAAATATTAAAATTCATTAAGAAGATAACCTAATAAAGGAAGATGCTTTTTGTTCCCCCCTGAGGAAGACATATCAAAGAGAGAGAGAGCCTGGATCCAAATCTGAACATCCTAGCTTAATACCTTACAAAGATAGATCAGAGTTATGAAGCTTGAATCCAGCTCTGAATGCTGATCCAGAACTTTCCCAAAGTTCTGAAAGAAGTTTGCATCCAACGTTCTGTATCACCTGGACCATCTAATATTGGTATATTCTGTGAAATAACTGAACCCTCTGATATGAATGGAGGTTGCCGTGGTAATCAGCTCAGATAGAGATAGTTGACCAAGGGGATAGTTTAAAATTATTGTGATCTCCCTCAAATTCTAAAACATGCACACACTTCCTTTCTATCAACATGACATTTTTACTAAATAATTGGATGTCGGGGTGCCTGGGACAGGATTGGTCCAGAAGTAAATGCCCAGTGATGCCAGGTTCCAGAGTTAAAAACTGGGTACCACTTGGATGCCATCTGTACAACAAGCAGTTCACTTGCACGCCTCAGTTTGAGGTCCCAGTTTGGGCAGATAGCGTTCCAGTGCTAAAACTGGAGTCCGATTAAAATGGGCCAGATTCTGTGCTGCAAGATTCTCCTCCCAGAAACTCCCTATAGCCAGGAGTCATCAGCTATGCTGATTATTCCTCACAAACTCCAGGTTAGGGTCCCTGGCATAACTGAGGGACACTCAGAGCCCTGAGGCACTAAGTGAAACTAAGAGCCAAGCTAACCCAGGAGATAGGCGAAGGCTGGGAAAAACCCAAGAACTGATTCAAACAAACAATAAACCTTTCCACTGTAACGTGAGTCAGAAGCAAAGGATGAACATGGCTGCAGGTCAGAACCAACAGACAGGATTGTATTTGTAAAGTAGAATCTCTGCCTTCCTGCCTGCATAATTAAGTGTACATTCCCTCCAGAATGGGTCTTCCTCCCAAGACTCCGTTGCTTCCACTAGATCACATTTCCTAATACTTTCTCTCACCATCATTCCCTGAAACAAGACAAAGATCTTTCCAAAGGGACTAGGATGCTAACAGCTGGCACCCATTGGTCCCAGCAATATCCTCTGATCTTCCAAAGGGTCATGCTGCTTTTTATTAATATCACCAAAGGGATTTCACTGCATGTGAGGGCAGTGGAAACTAGTGGTCACCTAAACTTGTGCTGAACTTCACCCATCATGTTATGGTGCCATTGCCCTTATCACCTGAAAAAAATAAAGTACTGTGCTGCAATGTGGAATGTGCCACTGAAATGGATTTTGATAGCAGATATGCTAGCAGGATCCTCTTTTTCTAACACAGATATGAAAAAATCCCACACAATATTTCTGATCAAAGAAATTTCATATCTTTTTAAATAAAAGATGGGGGGGGGGGGAGCAATTAAGCAAAGGAAAGAATCAGAGGTATGACAGCTATAAAACAACATGGGGAGGAGAAAAGGATTAGCTGTATTAGATTAGTCAAAGTGCAGCTAGCACTAACTAGCTTCCTTCCTACCCCTCTTTGGTTCATAAACCAATCTAGGGGACTTCTGTGGGGTAGTTGTGGTGTGGGGAGGTTCTCTTTAGTTCTGTCTGTCTCCTTTGCAACCTGGCTTCTTGTCAATATCATGTATTTTTTCTACAGTAGAAAAACTGTAGAATGGGTCTTTTTCTAATTCTGCTTTATTCAAATGTGAAGTATTTGTGTCTGAATTAGAGAAGGGCCCAATTTGGAGCAGGATCAAAATTGCAAGTATGTTGGTGGTTTCAAAATCTGAATCCAAATCAGAATTTTCCAGATAGCCTTTATCTTTATAAAGGACCAAACTAAAGCTCAAGATCCGATCATCCCTTGGTTGGGGGAAGTCCTATATATCAGAAACCTGACCTAGCTGGCTTTATGCCATCTACTCTTGGTCTCCTGCCAGAGCAGGAGGCATGTAGGAAGTCAAAAGAGATGTAGCTGAAGCCATTTGGAGACTGTTACTGTCAGCATAACATTTAAGCTGCTCTAAATCATGCCAGGACCAAACCAACTCCCGGCCAGCCCCTAGATTGGGAAATGAAAAGTGACTTCAGGCCACCTTCTCCTCCTGCACGGACCCTGCAGCTTATCCTAATGTGAGAATCCTACCCACATCGTTCATAGTGTGTAGTGGGCCCTAGCTTTTGCCAACCAAGCTTCTGAGGAGTTCTTCTATACACAGCATTGGTTTGCCTTGATCTAGAAAAACATTTGTTTTAATTGAATGACCCATGAACATAAGGTAATTTTAAACAGAGGAAATGTTAACAAAATCAATCCAATTTTGCAAACAAAAAATATTTTGAGAAGTTTGTTAACCTTCAGAGTCTGTGAGGTTCACTCCTCTCTGGTTCATTAAAGCTGTAAGCATGCATAAAATGCATGAAAAGGGCAT
Source organism: Emydura macquarii macquarii (assembly GCF_026122565.2). Taxonomy (NCBI): domain Eukaryota; kingdom Metazoa; phylum Chordata; order Testudines; family Chelidae; genus Emydura; species Emydura macquarii. Next base: position 1,155,273 of record NW_027131391.1, read on the forward strand.
ACAAGGTGGGTGAGGTAATATTTTTTATGGGACCAACTTCTGTTGGTGAGAGACAAGCATTCAAGCTTACATCTTGCTCTGTATAAGCTCAAAAGCTTGTCTCTCTCACCAGCAGAAGTTGGTCCCATAAAAAAATATTACTTCACCCAGCTTGTCTAATATCCTGTTTAATATTTAATATTTGTTTAATATCCTGGGACCAACATGGCTATAACAACACTGCAGACATGAAAAAGGGCTCTCTTTCTAGTTCACAGAAACTGCCCCCAATTCCAATAAGATCATTAAAGTTGGAAGCACACAGAAAACACGATGATCAAACTCCAAGAGCCTGACACTCCTTGTTCCTTTCTGTAACGTTCCACGAAATCCTCATCACCCTGCTCACTCATGGTTTCAAACGTTTAATGTTATTTTTGTTGCTGAAGTCTGGGAAACAAATGCGTGTAAATCCCTGATAAATTTCATCATGAAGAGAAGGGAAAAACACTTAACATTTGAGAATGAGAGTGAGCCAGTGGAGTCTGGAGGGGGGGGATGAGAATCCCTTACTTGGTTTATTAAAAGAATCATTCTGGGGAATTTGTTTTGCAGTGATTATGAGCCTAACAGCACATACATAGGCATGTGTTATACAGATGGGTTCAGGGAACCCAGTGCTCAAACCTAGGCACGTACTTCAAATAGAATGCTCAGACCCTTCATTGAGACATTTAAATCATTAATCATCATAGCCTACAATTATTAGCTAATTATTTATTCTGGGCTATCTGGTAGCTGTGCATGTGGAGGGGCGGCCCTCTCTAACATTTCTAAATGCATATTTGACTTCCCAGATGAGTCATTGGATATCTAAAGTATATGGCCAGTTCTGAAAACTGACCCATAGTTCTGCGTGGTTTCAGTAGGGCAAGCATTATTGAAAGGGAAGTGCTAGTGGTCTCAGTGCTGCTGTCAGGGCCAGAAGGGTATATAGACTGTACCACCACATGCCAGCTGAGGGGAGCTTCCCCCCCATTTTAAGTAAATTTCAGAGTTATTCACATTTTCCTTTTTATAAAAAGCAGTCTTAAAAATCAAGTCTGGGTTCTAAGAGCTGTGAGAAGGTTTCTATAGAGCTGCTTCATACCTATTCCCCTATGCTAGAAGGAGCAAGAGGTTCCTTGGGATAGCGGTCTGAGTGCAGGATTGGGAGCTAGAAACTCCTGAGTTGTAATTGCATATCTCACACTGACTTGCTGTGTGACCTTGGGTTGGTCACAAGTTAATTTCTATTTCAGTTTCCACATCAGTAAAATGGGGCTAATATTATAGTTCACAAGGTTTCTGTGAGAATTAATTAGTTCATGTTTGTAAAGCACTATGAAGATGAGGAATGCTAATAATGATTTATCTGCTGCAGCATTGTGCATGTTTAGCAATTGGGATAAAAAGCTCTTTTCTTCTGTACTTAACCCAAATATTTAAAGAGTAACAGTTTTCTGCTGACTAAAGCCATGTGGAAAATATTTTACAAACTGATGTTTTCAGCATTGTGGCCACCAGCAGGGGGCTCTCAAATACCCATTTTAATTAGCTGCAGTTTCACATTCAGTTGAGCGGAGTTTAGAGCAGGTAAGGTTAGAAGGACTTTTCTCTGTCGTGGGAACTTTCAGAAAGCTGCTTTCAGTAACATGAGCACTGGCTTCTTTTTATCATCCTGCATGAGTGAGACATTCAAATCCTGGTGTTATCCTGAGTACTATTGACCCTTCTGGAGATGGTCAGTAGCCATTATACATTGTGAGTTTGATTCCCCAGCGCTCACTTGCTATTCAGTTGTCTGTGGTATAAATGCTTAGCATAAGGCTGCATATATTTGCTGACTAACTAGAAATAAGGAAAAGAAATAAACCTAGCTCCATTACGGTTAGACAAAGGGGAGCTGTGGATTTCCTTTGATGTGCCCCACTCTCATTCTCCATCCAGCTCAGCAGTCCATCTGAATCCCTGCCTGTGTTATTTCTTCCTCCAAAAGTCATCTGCTGCAGGCACCCTGAACTCTTGAACATGGCCCAGAATCCTGTGATGCTACAAAAGAGATTAGAGGTAGCCCTTGATCCAAGCTACTTTTCTGTCATTTTCTCATTGCTCAGTTTAAGCTTGAAGCACTGGTTTGATCTCCAGTCTACCCCTCTACTGGCAAGATTGTCAATGGGTATATGGCATGGAACTGCTCCCATCCCATGACAACCATTGGAACCATGGAATTTTGAGCTAGCCTGAGAATCATTTTGGGGAGCTTCTGTGTTACTTCTGCGATGAGGAACTAAGTCAGCTCAAGCAGAAATTCTGTGCTGTGGGGGATCTTTACATTTATCTAATCTACTTTAGACATTTCTAAGGTGCTACACCAGCACCAGTTCTATTTTAACTCCATCCCGTATATTGCATTTGCTGTAGTAGATTTTGATTTGCAGGGGAGGACTTTTATCAACTGCATACAATATGATGACACTGCCTCTTCAATCCTCATGTTGAACTGAGTACCCAGTATGAGATATCTGGGTTACCCAAGGCACTGCAGCAGCATCCAACCAGATTGCAGTTACAACATCAGACGCCTTGTCCATAATCAAATCATGAACTATGTTAACTTCATTAGCCTCTGATCTTGTACTGAACATCATGAAATGGAGAACAAGGTCCTTACCAGCTGACACCCAGCACTATTGAGAAGACACTTCAGCTGTGATCAAAGGAACCAGTAACAAAATATCTTGGGCCTGTCTTACTCCCAAAAAACAATGTGTTCTTACCCCTGCCTGCTACTTGAACTCACAGAGTCAAACCCCAGTAACTAGTCCTCCTTGGATCTTTATATTCCCAAGCCACATCAGTGTCACTCAACTCTTTGATACCGTAAGGTATCCAGTAAAAGGTCACAGCACCACAAATGGATTCTCAGATGTGGACCTCCATGGCAGACTGCATGGACCTGCAGGAAAATGCAATATCTTGCAGACTCCTTTCAATCATCTAGTTTGAAAAACCTCCCTGTAGTCATCTATCACCAACTGTTCAACTCTCAAGAGTCTCTCAAACCTCATGGAGTTGAAGTCCAAAACCCCAGGAGCCCTGACTCCCTGTTTCCTGGATATTACCACTAGAGCCTCTGTCTTACATTAAGAGATGTGGAAGAAACACTGAGAATGATACCTTTTTAAAAAGCAATTCTCATATGAGGGATGTTATCTAACCCCACAGAGGTTTTTCTTTGGCTTCTTAAGGCTAATATTGCTGGATCCACAGTAATGCATGGAATTGAACAGACAGACTGCAGCTGAATTCTGCAAACAAACAGTAGTAACCTAAGCTTGACATTGTAAATGATGCTTATTGAACCCATATCCTGATGAACAGGCGAGGTGCTGGCAACAGGACACAAGGAAGACAAAATAGATGCTTAATTAACTTAACAGGAAAGCAAAAAGCTTTTAGATAAAAGGGAGAGGGTCATTCCTCCACCAAGAGTTTAGAGGGTTCTCAGACCTTCCAAGGCCAAACAGTAACATATGTGTAATGTTGACTTCCTTCCAACTCTCTCAGTGCCAGAAATAACTTCAGAGTGAATTCCATCAACGTACCTGGATCCTCAAATGAAAGCAGCACGTGCTGCTAAATTGAAAGGCAAATGAAGAATGGGACAGGAAGCTCCCTTTATGAAAGTACAGCACATTCCTTCCCTGCTTCTGCCCCAGCACACAAGAATGGCTGCCAGCTTGTAAGGACATGAGCTAACCAGAGGGAGACGAGAGCCAGGGGAATGAGCCTAAACCCAACATGCAGCATGGAAAGGGATTTCGGCCCTGGGCCAGGACGTGTTGGCATCTTATATCATTGGAGTAGTCATTAATTTCTTGTCATTTTTCCAGATTCTGACTCAACTACAGAGGTGTAAATTTAGAGTTATGCAGCTAAGACTAGAAACTGGCAAATTAGAGCTGTAAACTCAAAGCAGTTACAGTCACCAACCAGGAGCCGGCCTGTTATCTGAAGGAACCATACATGGGGCCCTGGGCTGATAAAACCTTGAGAAACTCATATTGCCCAAAGGGTCGAGCATTCAGCCACCAGTTATATCTTGTGGCCTGCAGAACTTCAGTTTTTATTTAAAAAGAAAAGTTTCTAGCTCTCATGGTTCCAAAGACAACCTTCCAAACATGACCCAACTGTAACTGATGTAGTGCTGTCTGCCTGAATCAGTAGACAGTCTGAAACAAATCCTCTGGAACGACTGAACTCCCCAGCCCAGAAATCTCACCAGCGTGTTAATTCTAAAAGCTGATGAGGATACTTTCAAATGCCAGCATTAATTGTTTTGTTGCTGGAAGGAAGCCTGTGGGGACAGGAACTGGAACTAGCTGCAAAGGGAAGAAAAGAGGAGACACAAAGATGAAGGGGAATAGAAACAGAGGAAGGAGAATGGAGACAGAGAGTAACGAAGGCCAGAGATAGCCCTGGGCCTAAGAGGAGGAGGGTATTTTTGAATGATACTCATTTGTTCTGGCACCTTAAGTAAGGATGATAATAACTAAAGGTTTAGTTGTTTACTAGATTCTACCCTTGATCTTTGTGCAGACCTCCCATTGCCATTAGTGGGAGTTCTGCTCCGGATCCAGAGGAGAATATAGCCCTAAATTTATAGCCTGCCCCTGAGGTCATCATTAAAAATGGAATTTGGTCTTCTCCACAGAATGAGTTTGACATCCCTGATATGGCTGAATAAAATGGGTTTTGTTCTTTATATACAAATCATGCCCCCCTCCTCTTCCTATGCACTGAGCTGCTTCCTGAAACATTTGAAATTTGTTTTCCTTTGGTTATTTGTGGTTGTAGCCACCAGCTGGCCTGTCTCACTGCTGAAATGCTCTGCATATTATTCCATTATCCCATTAGGTTGAACATGTCCTTCCTCCCCCAAGAGCTGTTAAGACATCAATCGTACCAGAGAGAGACAGCCCTAGTCACAGGCAAAAAAACATGCATTGCCACACCTTTCCCTTCTCCTTGGGGAAGATCCGCTGCCTGTAGACAACCAGCTGGGTGATCTTGTATCTCAAGTGCACAGGTGTCTTCTCACTCCATGCCAGTGTCTTGTTTTCAGGTATTAAGAGGCGATACTCTGGTTATTTGACGCCAGGCTTCCTGACTAAGTAGGTCACATTCGTGTTATTTCTCGTGTGTGTATCAAATCTTATGAATAATACTAGTTGGCCCAAAGCCTCCATCTCCTACTGCTTTATCTTTTCAGCTGGTCATTTGCTAACACTGCATTATTTCAAAGTCTCGCCTTATCCCTCTACCATCAGGACTGGAAACTATATTCCATAGCTGCCATCTCCATTGCACAGAATCCTGGAAAATGGCCCTTGCTCAGGGCGATGACTTTTAAACTGGGGGTAATGGGCATAATTATTTCCCTTCTGAACCCACACTGGGAGGTGCAAGAAAGAACATTCCTGGCTGACTTCCCTGACCCTGAAGCTGGGCTTGACAGACCATTCCTTGTTTGTGGAACCCTCTATCCCCCTGTACCAACTGAAAATGATGCAGCTGGTGTCAGCCAAGGAGATCATTCAAACAAAGCCACTTAGACTGTTAGGTGGGTGTGTTATACATTGGCAGAGCACTGAGAAAACAGCAGGGGGCAAAAAGAGAGGAGGGAGAGAAAGAAAGAGTCAGTGAAAAGGAGAGTGCAGCTAAAGTTCAAATGAATGAGCACACCTCCAAAAGATGCAGGATTTCTCTTGGAACTTGAACCTCATATGGCAGCTATGAACAAGCAGGGCTCTGGTCCCCCCCTCCCCTCCCCCCGGCTTCCCCCACTCCAAAAGCCTGAAACCGCAGCTCTAGCCTTTTCATTGTGCGATGAAGACCCAAAATGAGGGACCCAACACAAAACAACAAACAAAAAAACTGGAAGTAATCCACGGCCTTATTTCTTTCACATATATGATGTTTTCCATTACCTCTGCCTTGAGGCTTGAGTTATAGGAATAACTGCTAACATCATGAACATCACCAGGATTGTGTGGGATGAAGGGAAATGTAATGCAATACCTATGGGTGGGTCATCAGCAATATGTGGCCCAGCCAACAGAGGGGGATATAGAGCGCCACACAGATGGGGTGTGGGTTCTGAGCCAATAGAAACACACGGGAAGTATCTGTTAATTAGCTAATGTTTGTATAGTCCTGACATTTCTTGTCATCTGGGAAAGGGCTGAAGCTGAGGTGGCAGAGATGCTCCAGTGTGCTGCCCAGACTCCCTTTCAGATCCGGCTCTCCCCACTGTTCAGATAGTCTGTATGCACCCGCGGCACTTCAGGCTCTCTCTATTGTGGCAAGTGAGAAGGGGGAGATACCTGGCAAAAGACAACATGTCAACACAAGGAGAGTTTTTAAAAAACAAATATTTCCTCTCTCACTCCTTGATTCTGCTGAATCTCCCAGGAAGGAGCAGGTCTGGGGGCGGGGAAGGGAGATTGGAATTCACCTTTTCTGTCCATCTAGCCACACTTTCCTATCCTCTCTTCCACATTAGGGAACTGGCAGTTGATCATGTCTCCATCCATAGACACATTGACATTAAATTAAACTCCTCCTGGCCCCAGCATAATGAAAACCAGTAGCATCAGTTCAGCTCCAGCCACGGAGCAAAATAAATAATCTTCCTGATGCCTCCACAAAGCCAGCCTGGGCATGGAGGGGAGCCTTCGTCTGACATAATTAGACAATCACTGAAGGACAAAAATAACCCCTCTCCACACAAGCCCATTTCATCCATCTCACTCCAACCCATCACTTCACTAACAGAGCACCATCAGATGCTCAGAGCTGGAGGGTGGGGGTAGGGAAGCAAGACACACATGGCTTCTGCCAGGAAGACCAAGAGGCTGGAATGTCCCAAGAGGACAGAGCTGCTGGTCTCTGCTGCTGGTCTCACTCCAGCTGGAATTTTTCATGGCCCTGACAGGCAGGGGATTGCATGGTTCCCCCAGAGAGGTGGGATGTGATGAGTAAAAGTTAACAAACATCACATGCATCTATTGGGTGAGCGTGGGAAGATAATGAATGAGCTGAAAGCAGTGGCCAGGGAAAGAAGTTACTATTGGCAGCTCCCAGTGTGGGGACAGTGGGGGAGAGAGAGGCTGACGGATTGTCATTTAGCTGGCTCTATATGGGAATCCAGCTTTGGAACAGCCAAGGTGTTTTACACTGAGCAGAAGCTTCCCACAAGCAATAATTCTTAGCAGAGCCAATCAGCAACATTGGTGTTGCTGTCATCAGGGGATGCCAGAATGCATCTCACAGTGCTCTGCAGTTCGGCCCATGCCCAACCTCAGTTCTAATATACATGAGTACTATTTTCCCTCTCCACTGTTAGCTGGATGAGGGAATTTCACAGACTTTATTCAAATTCACATTTCTTTGACCACTCTGATGACCATGATAAAATCGTAGCCTTACTGATAGTGAGAGCTCCCTCTGCTGGCTGTGAGGTAGGCAGGTTACTAACTTGCCATAGCTGCACCCATTGCTGCTGATATTATGAGCCATGCTTCTTGACACACAAAGGAAGTAAGTGAAAGGGTGACATTGGCGTCTGACCCAATAGAACCACATGGGAAGTATCTGTTAAATAGTTAATGTTTGTACAGTGCTGTGAATATATAGGGTCAAATTTAGCCCTGGCATAAAAACTTTGCCATCATGGAGTTTTCCTGATCACACTAGAGGTGACTCTGGCCCCTAAAGTGCTTTGTAAACCTAAATATTATATATAATTATTTTTTTATTGCCGAGTAAGGGCTGGATCTTGCAGATACAGTACTTCAGCTTTTTAGTGAGCAGCCACTTGCCTTTGGCGAGGCTGTTTGTGTTAGCAGCACTGTGCCTGGTTGTTAGTGTTTTCAGGAGATTGGGCCCCAAGGAAAAATAAAATTGAGAGGGGAAGAAATTTGTATTTTCAAGATTCAAACGAGTAGTGAGAGAGTTCAAAGTAAAATAGACACGATGGAAACCTGTACCCAAGACCCTGCACTCCTGAGGCTATCTCCTCCCAAATCCTCCAACAGGTCCCCATATATACTGAGTGTAATTTTGCTTGATATTTGTTAGAAAACTGAGATCTATAAGGCAACCAATGTGTCAGTCCCTTGGATCATCACTCAAGGCAGGTTTCACCATATTAAATGAGCCATTGATATAGAGCCATTTTTCAAATGTAGTAACTCACATTAGGGCACTCTTTCCTGAATAGTGACTGCTCAGTCATGGGGACCACTCACTGCTGGTGGAGCCTCTTCCTGGTCGCTCTGAGGATTAGCTCTTTCCAGATGCTGCATGCTCTCTGCCCATCTTCTTCTCTCACTTTGTGACTCCTCTGGCTCCAGGAGCTACAGCTTCCTGTTCATGACTTGGCCCTTCAGCTACTATGAGGTCACTACGAGCCTCCCATTCTGGGATATTAATGTCTTTCAAGGCAAACCATCCCAGGTAATCCGCTCTTTGCTGTCTGTTCCATACCACTTCCCCAGTGGCTGGTAGGTGAACCACCTCTGCTCTGGGATCCGGTTTATAGGCCCTCTCATGAGCAGCCAAGGTTTGTCCTATACCATATCTTGCTGCCTTTCTCCTGAGTGTTTCCTACTTTCTGGCCCGGCCCTCTCCCTTCCCTGGATTTGTCAGCCCAAATGCTCGCCTCCCAGGGAGTAACTACAGACTATTTCCCCTGTAGCCCCATTCTGCACTCAACTCCTGAGCTTTATACAGGCCCCTCCTGTTCCTGTCCAGCTGAGCCTCATTTTAATCAATCCCTGGGCCCTGACTCCTCCTCCAGGTGCAGCCTGGGCAGTTAATTGGCATACCTAGTCACCTTAACCCTTTCAGGCCTTGTGTGGGGTGGACACCCCCCTCACATTATCTCATGCAGAAAAGGAGGAAGAATGTGATGGCTTTATGTTCAAGGTCAGAAGTGAGACTTTGCTGAATCCATAGGTTTCATTGTTAGCAATGTTCCTCAGATTATGACACTCCATCCTCTTTGTATAAACCCAAGGAGGAATAGTAACAAAGAGTAAAAATCCCAATGCTATGAAAATCAACACCTCCCCACATCATTGGATGCAAAAGTTCCCATATTAAATCCCCAAGATCATCTCTACCTTATAGATCCAACACTTTCCCCCTCCCCAGAGGAAAAGCCAGAGCAGGTTCAGATAGCTCTTTTCTGCTGTTCCCGACAATCTGATTGAAAAGACACAAATAAATGGGCACATCAGAGCAGTGGCAGACTCACTGCAGCGATGGAAGAATGATGGTAAGTGTCCAAATGAGAGTGCCATCCAGCAAGTTAAGAGTCTGTTTCATGGCTCAGTTTACATAAGGAAAAGGTTCCTGAAGGTAACTATTGAAATAAGAGTCAGGACCTGTGGGCTGCTACTTTGTGCAGGCAGGTAGTCCTCCTTCAAGACTCAGAGAGAAAGCAGGCTGAGCCCAGGAGGATAAGGGGTGGAGTTTTCATGGGTGGCAGGCATTGGTCAGAGGGAATGTTCCAGTAACCCCACTCCTGACCTTTTGTGAAATCCTACGAGAGATTTCTGGATGAAAAAGCCTTGCCAAAAGAACATGGGATTTGCCCTATCTGAACAGATCCATGATTCCTCTAGACTGGCATTCTGTCTCCCAAAGCACATTCTATACTGGAGGCTTCAGAGAAAGGAGCTTATGGTGGTTTGAAATAGTTTGGAAATAAGGTATTAAATAGAGGAACAGAGTAACCTGCAGTGGAGTGATGAGCTGATCTCCCTCTAACAACTGGGGAAAGGGAGTGTCCCATCTCAGATTCCTTCCACAACTAACTTTTTGACCCTGAATCAACATTTATCTGAAAAAAAGAAAGAAGTCTCAGGTCTTTTCAATATACAAATTCTACTTGGGCTGGGTTTTGTGCATGTTTGATCTTCTGTTCACTAGTGTCTATGTCTTAGTTTATACAAGTATGATCTGGGGCATGTGCATGTGTGGCCAATAGGTTCTTCACAGGTCAAATTTAAGAAGGAAAGAGAATTTGTTAAACATTTCTATTGTGATAGCACAGAGGCCTCATCTGAGTAAGCCCCATTCCTGTCTCATGTTCATGATCACTCATGCTCAGGGTCAAATTTGCAAACAAGGATCCATTGGTGTTGTCATGTGCTGATGGGACAGGCACAGCTGTGGGTGTGAGCAGCTGGAAGGGAACATAGAGATGACAACTGGCAGACAATCCTGAAGAAGCAAGAGTGGTGCTGGGGAAAGGGTCTTGGAGGTGGGCATGTAAAAAGGAACTTGTAAGCCGCGACTGACAAGAACTATAAAAAGTGTCAGAGGAGCAGATTTTCAGGGTGTAAGTCCTGGGAAGAAAGATGGGGAAAAGGTGATAAGGTATTTCTGTTTCTGGAATTTAAAATGAAGTGTAGGGGGAAGGAAGGGGAATGGACAGGAGAACAGGCCTGTCAATGCAGAGAATATTGGTGGGGTGTTGGGGACTATGAGGTTTTTATACATGAGGTAACACAAATACAACAACCACTGCTGTGCTTAAAGTACAAGAGTGAGAATCAGGAGGTCTGAGTTCTTTGTCCATCTTTGCCACAACAGGGGTAGTTCTCTGTGATGGGGACATAAGCAAGGCTTATTTGCTGTTGTGTCTGTAAAACACACTGAGCTCTTTGGATGGAAGGTGTTATTCTAGTACAAAGCAAACTGGCGACCAAGTCAAACCTTGACATTTTACCTCAGTTGGGATTAATTAGGAAGCACAAAGCATCAAGAGGAGCACTGAACTAGTAAAAACTTACACAGACAAGTCTAACTCAAGGGCGCAAGACAAATGTGCATGTACTGACAAAACTGCACTCTGGGGTCCAGCTTCTGCACTGACTCACACACTGAACAGCCTCACAGAAACCAGTAGGATTCCCCTTAACCTATCTAAGGTGCTCGAGGGTCACTTTCCCTCAGGATTAATAGCAAGTCTTGGAACATGGACGTTTACCACCAAGATGGCATCTTCCCTGTCTGTGCTCCCTGTTCTCATTCTCCCAGCTTTCTATTCAGGTCCATTTGAGACCTGAATGGAGAGAAACAGGGTCACTTCTCCCTCTCCACTCTAGGTCTGTGTTGACTAAGCTAGGTGGGGCGGACTCAGGCACCAGACTAATTCAAGGGAAGGTGGGAGGAGAGGGGATCAGAGCATGGGAAAGGAAAGTTGCAGACCCCCGATCCATCCCTACATATGCACTCATGCTCATGGCAAACATGCTGCTGAGTCTGCAGGTAAAACCATCCATCTTCCCTTCCTGCTCCCACTGTCCCTTAAGGAAAGCAGCTGTGGAGTCAGCTCACACAGACGTATGCAAGCTCCAGCAGCACACAACCAGCTCAAATTTCTCTCCTCTGCTCAGTCCAACCTTGGGCAGCCTCCATGGATACCCTCACCTCCAGCAGCGTGAAGCTTTCTGGGAAGTGGGAGAACAGGGAGAGGGAAGAGAACAAGAGTCAGCGAAAAAACGAACAATGTAAAAAGGGAAGGAGAAGAAAAATAGAAAAAAAACAAGAGAGGAAATGGATAGAAAAAAGAGTGACAGCAGCCACTGTCAGGATCTGGTACAAGGGGACTTGGGGGGGTCACACCTGACCAGGAATTTATGCAAAAATTTACTTCTGTCACCCCCTCCTTCAGATTGATCTCCCCCCCCAACACTCTACTTTCCCCTGCCATCCCCTCCCCACCCTTCTGACTTCGCATTCAATTAGCTTCAGGAACATTTGCTACAGGAAGATGCTCAGAATGTATCAAATTAACGCATTACGAAAATACAGTCAGGAAATGTCCATCTGATTCTTATTCAGTTAACGGGAGATGATAGAGTATGGATGCCAAGCAAGGAGCAGGGGACAGTGTTCTAGACACATGCTTTCTGGGCCACTGTGTCATCTCATCTTCCAAATGCTACTGCTGCCAATCCCTCTTACCCCTTTCTTCTTTCACCTTTGTTTATAGCTTCAGAGAGAGGATAGGTGGGAGATAAGAGACAATGAAAGTTTCCCCTCCTTAAAGAACATACTTGTTCTTGGCTACTTTAAGTCTGTATTTGGTGGCCACATGACAAGGGCAGCATAGCCCCATGAAATTTCCCTCCCAGGATAACTACACATGGCTCGTGGCTCCTATCACATCACTATCCTCTCCCAGATGTTTTCATAGCAACCCTTTCCTTTGTTGACACTTTTCTATGGCCTGAGATCTTACTGGGAACCCAAGGAAAAAGTCTGAAAGTAACTATTACTGGATTAGTTACCATGAAGTAAGGGCTAGATTTTCAAAACTGACTAATGATTTTGGGTGCCCAATGTGAGACAGCTTAAAGGGGCCTGATTTCCAGAGGGTGAGTGGCTCAGCATGTCCTAAAAAAATGAGATCTCTTTCAGGTGTCCATTTAGACCCTCAAAAATTAAGGCATGTGAAATGACTAGTCGCATTTGAAAATGTAGGTCTTATCCCTTGTTTCAGTTCATGATCAGATCCTAACCTCCAAGAATATATTAGTTATTTGTAAATATTCCCCAGATAATTTGGATGAACAATTTTCAGCTCACTAACTTCATTTGTTAATCTTTATTCACCTACTATTATTTCTGTTCACGATTAAATGACAAACTTTTTAAACTAGAGAACAACAAATACTGCACTTTCTGCAGTTACGTTTTGAAGAACTGCTTGTGCTTAAAACTCAAGAAACTCTGAGGATTTGTGTACATTTTCAACCAGTTCCCACTGCTTTTTTCAGCTACGTGCAAATAATGAACACTGCAGCTCCAGGAATAGGTGTGATCCCAGACCAAACTCCCGTTCACCCAGAGGACATTTATCCACATCAGTAAACCATCTGTTTAGCATGGAGAAGCCCAAAATAGATACACTGGGAGGGTTATGGATCAGCACTGGAGCTGTAGTCCAAGGATGGGACACTGACAGTGCTGAGACTACACCTCAGTGCCAGCCTTACTTTCCTGTGCCCCCAAAAATCACCATATTTTAACATTTTAAAAAATTACTAAGACTGTGGGGAAAACTCTGCGGGCACAGAGGGTGAGCAACAGGGAAAAGGTTTGGCCTTGAGAACTGTATGCTGGACAAGTGTCTTGATTTCAACCTAGATTCTTGTCCACATCTTACTGCTGTGAATCCTGGCACCAGATGGATTAGTTAGGCAGCTCTGCTGGTCAGGATAGCCCTCTAACACCATTTGAAGGTGTTTACACGTTAGTGTTCAGGGGATGTACTTAAGGCTCTGGAACAAGCATTTAAAGTCCCTCTCCCACTATCACCTGCATCAGCAGCAAAGATTCTGGGACACCAAATACTGTTACCCCATAGCTTGTGTGTGTGTGGGGGGGGGAGAAGCGGGGCTTTCTTGTACATTGAACCTAGTTATTGATTGCTGCTAAAGATTCTAATTTAACTGTCTAATACTGTGTTCATGCTGTGGTTGAAACCACACTAGTATCAACTGTCTTTAGCAAAGCACTAGTACTATTTCACTAGCTGATGTACATGACATCATGCTGTGATCCATGCTGTAGTCTAAGCCCAGTGCCCCACAGGTAGTGTATAGCACACTTTAGTAACACAGAGTGTCAGGGAAAAAACACCACAGCTGTCCAAACTGCACAGGCAAAGCTGAGCTGGAATGTGCTCACAGCAGCTGTGAGCAAACAGGATTGTTCAATGTGTCAGCTGTGGTGTGGACAGGCCCTAATAGAGATGGAGACCCTGACTCCAACAAGGAGTCCAGACAGACGCTCAGTTGTACATCACCCAGCTCTCCACTCTGGCTCATTTAAGCAGAGAACCTCTGAGATTCCACTTTGAGCCAGCAAGCGAAAGTGCTTAGATCTATTTTTATATTCCTTCTCCATCTGTTCCTCTCCACAGCTGGCAGAGCCTGGGACTGCTGCGTTAGATCTTTATAACAAAAGCTTCATTATGAAATACGGGACACTCCCCCCCCCCCCCTCCCACCCCATTTGGTTGCTGGGGCAGTCTATTTTGGGCAACACAGATGAAATGCCCATCTCCTCACCAAGCACCAGAAAAGAACAAGCAAACGCTCCAGTGATAAACGTTCATCCAAATACAACATTAGTGTCACATTAGCTCGGGAGTTGGGGGAGGGTCAGGTCTGACCTGCTGGAAAGTCATTGCATCCCTAACTGCAGCACTGTCCAAAAATCAGCAATGAACTACCTGAGGCAGCTTCTACCTACCTTAGGATGCATAAAGACAAGGGGAGGTCAAAGGCTGTGGATCTTGAAAGGGAACAGGTTCCTGCGCATCTCATCTTAAAGGCGATGTCAGTGACTCTGTCCGTTCAGGGAGAAAAGTAGGGACACACATTTTAACACTGACACGTATCTGACTGGAGTACTGGATCAAATAGAAAAACAGCAAAGGCATCTCTAAACACCTAAAATCTCCCTCTAAGACAGTCAGAATGTGGCTGTGTTGAGGGCAGAGTAGAAATTCTATGTGATTCATAAAAGGGCCTTAATGTAAATGAGATCCAGGCCATCAACATTTAGCCTCTCTAGTTCTGAACTATCTGCATTTCACAGACATCCAGGCCCAAATGCCACAGCAGCTTGACACAGGTTTGAAGGGAAGAAAAGGTTAATTTGTTATAGCAAGGGCAGTATTTTTCAGAGTGAGAGATGAATCAAAGATCCCCATGCGGGAAGATGAAACAGAAGGCGATATCAATATGCAGACACTGCATCTCTCCCTTCAGGAGCATAGTGAAATTTTACTGTAAGATTGTTTCTGATGATCATCAAGAAGGCCATTCAGCATTGATATCATGGGAGGTGCAATAATCCTGGGGATCTTTCATAACATAGGCTATGCTGTCTGGATCTCATTTTGTGGAAAATGTTAAGTTTTGAGATCATTTTAAAATGCAGGAATCAGTATGGAAAGGAGACTCCATGGGGAACAGGAGTTAAGAGACAGCAGCCAATTGAAAACTTCTGTTTAGACAACTTCTACCAACAGAGTTGGGGGCAGAGCTAAAGAACCTAGGATCCTGGTTTTTGATTACACACATACATGATGCATTGGTTAGCTCTGCGGATTGAAAGACCTTAGAGCAAATGAGCGATATTACTATGTATTTCTTCTGGAAGGAAATCAAGATGGTGTGTCTGATGAATTCATAAAGATGCAGCTGTGGGACAAGCAGCTGGCCTTAGGCTTTGCTTATGGTGTTGAGTTATTAATGATGGAAGAAGAGATTTTTTTTATGCAACCTTTAGCATTTTTCGCCTGTTGGAAGTAAAGGGTGGTCTCTGGAAGGGGTTGAAGTGCTCCCCCTACCCCTTTCTGTTAATGTCTTCAGCATGGATTTAAAGAAAAGCAGAAAATACCTACAATATTGTGCCAATCCCAATGGCGAGAACCTCAGTAACGAAGAAGTCAAGCGTCTGTTGCTGCAAGGTGCTGAGTGCCCCCTTGGGAGATATGAAGTACCCTCAACTCCAATCAAAGTCAGTCTCTGATGCTCAGGGCACCTTACAGGAGATGCTCGGCACCTTTAGCACTGGGCCTCGGGTCTAAAGCTCCAAATTCAGCTCTGGGGTTACACTCTGCTGGCATCACTGGAGAGGGGTAGGTCATTTGAGCTAGGGCTGAATTTGGTTCAAAGTGAGCAATGGGTGAGGAGTGGATTGTATAGATATATGTGGACACAGCCAAATGTTTGAACTTGCTTTTTAACATATCGGTGTCCATAGGTTCACAGCCAACACAGCATCGTTCGATTACCTATCACAATGAGGTCTTCAACTTCCCAGAATCTTGGAACACAGAGAAGTTTTCCAGCATGTTCTACTCTAGACTGTTGTATCAAAGAGGTGTATGGAAGTTACTTACCCATAACAACACTTGTTCTCTGAACATATTGCCCCCCCCAGAACCTCACTGTGGGGCCTACCTAGATGCGCCATCCCTGAGCTGGGTGGCTAAGGAGTCCTGCTGGTTTAATAGTGACAGCAGTGCTTCTCTCCCCAAAGCAGCATCTGTTCTTGCTGCAGTGTTGAGAGAATAGTGATTGGTGTTAGCTAGGAATGTATTGTTATTTGTTGCCCTCCTTCCCAATGCAAGAGAGAATCAGTAAAAGGTATTGGATCTCTTACTTCTAACTCTACCAGCCAGTCTACCATTTAAACTGATCTGTGTGTCTGCATGGGACTTGATCATCACTGACTTACTGTTTGTAGCATGGGACCATTTTTGATTTCCACAAAAATCTCCAGTCCACAGTGCCCAGGTACAATTTCCATAGGATGCTATGTGATCAATTGGCAGCTTGTTTTACTTGTTTCTTACAAATGGATCTTTGGTTTGAGGTGATCCATTTGAGAATGAAGTGTTCATTCAAAAATAAGATAGATGGTGCCTAGACAGTGCTGCTGTGTGGAGCATTTCTATATGTAACTAAGAAGTTGACCAGTTTCTTTTCCATGTCGTCAGTTGCAGTCTCCATTGAAACAGCAAATCCACACATAAGATCAATCTCCAATAGCAAATATTTCTCTATGGGTTCATGTTTCAGGGAACATGTCAAGTGACCCATCAGAGCAGCATCCACAGTGCTGGTTCAAACTTTTCAGTTCTGCCAGAAACATTTTTGGACTTTGCAGATTGCTTATTCTGTGGATGGAATCAGAAACACTCTGACTAGGACAAGTGGCACTGGAGATGAATGTATTCATGAGTTAGCCGTAATTGCTATATAACTGTTCTCCTTTGGCTTTATTGGTACTGCAAGTACACACAACAGATCACAGGTTCCTTATGGCTCAAAAGTGGTAATGCATAATTAACCTCAAGAAACTATTTCAGTATTTCATTATAAACCTCCATGT
This sequence comes from Emydura macquarii macquarii, assembly GCF_026122565.2. Taxonomy (NCBI): domain Eukaryota; kingdom Metazoa; phylum Chordata; order Testudines; family Chelidae; genus Emydura; species Emydura macquarii. The sequence goes on from NW_027131391.1 coordinate 1,172,286, forward strand.
GTATCATAACCCCATACACCATATCTAGAACCAGAAGGATTAGGCACTATCTTACTTATGCCAATATTTAACAGAAGACTGGATGTGGCAGGAATTCATCCAAAAGTTAACAAGTCTCAAAACTACAATTCGTGCTACTTGTTATGAGCCAAGTTTTCCAAATGACTGAGTGATTTAATATCGCCAGTGTCCATTGTGCAGCAAGGGAAGGGCAGTTTGGAAGGAATTAAGGCAGGAAGCAATAATGGTGGAGTTTTGTTTAATCCTCAGAGCTGCTGAGCATCTGCAACTTTCAGTAATTTCGAGGACTGGACTCAGCCACGGGGGCTGGAGGGTCTCCTTACCCGCAGGATTCAGACCACTTTGAAAAACTTTATTGGTTTGTTCATTTGTTTCTGTTTATGGCTCAGTTCTAAAGGTAGAATCAGCATAGAGCCTAAGCAGCCTTCTCCATTCAGGATCAGCAGAGACAGACACATTCACACATGAAGTGTAGTGCATCTGTCCTACAGAAGCACCTACTGCTGCTCAGTCCTCTAGCATGCCTCCAAAACAGGAACTTAAAGTTAAACAGAATACATTGCTAAGCAGAACATTCTGCCGAGTCCTGCCACCGGGACTGCATGTTATAGGGCACTTGCCAATTCTTTAGTCAATTGTATTTAATATACTCTAGGAAAGGTCACAACGAATCTCAAAAGATAAAAATCTGTGTCTGTCCGGCTGCCTTCCTTATTTTCATTGGCTCAGGCCTCTATGTTCTGCACTAATAATAACAGGACACAGGTTCAAGAGGCACCATCAGCGCAGCTCACACTTAAATAGTCTGGGTTTGTTTTTCATTCCTTGTGCAACTGATCCTTACTGCTCAATTTCTCTAGGATAAGATTACCATGTAGTACAAGAGCCTCATGCCACTCTAAAATCGAAACACAGCCACATTAGATATTTGCAGCCCAGAGTGCCAGATCCCTTCCACAGGACACAGCTGCAAGTCCTTAGTTCAGATGTAAACTCCCCAGAATCTTGTAGTACCCTTCTGGGACATCCTCAGATCTCACAGGGACATTTTGTGCTGCAGTTCCCATGTCTGCACTTTTCTGAAGCTGCAGGATGATGTTAACTGTTTCTATCCCTTACCAGTTCCTCAGAACGATCCTGGCTGATACCAACCGCTCCAGGTGGCTGATAGCATCCTTGCAACTTGCAAGAGAAAGTGCTGTGGTATCTGAAATAAGCTTCTGAACTCTCTCCTGGAATCTGAGCAGAAGCTTCCTGTCTCTGCAGGATCTTACCAGTGACTGTTCCGACCATATAGGATCAAGGTGCCAACCTGGTTGGCAATGCAGCCATCCGATCTCACCTGCTCACGTTGTGGATCTCAAATGCTCTGTCCGTCATGGCTTTACAAGGAAGAACTGCTGCCCTGTAGCATCAAAGTGCTGAGCTTGCTTCCTCTACCGGTGTGTGAGGCTCTCTCCTCAGCTGCATATTTACACTGGGATTTTCAAAGAAGCATAAGGGAGCGGGGCGTGAAGAGCAATAGGAGCAGTATGCCTAACTCCAATAGGCTCTCCTTTGAAAATCCCACCCCCCATTTTATGAGAGAACATTAATCTCAGATATTCCAGAATGCCCATCATTGCACACACATTGTCCTCAGGGGAATCAAAAGAGGGACTGGGGAAAATACGGTTCTCTAAGTATCCATTATAGGTATGTCTATACCACAAATTAAGGTGTAACTGAATATATTTTCATCTAGCTAGCACTGGTAACAATAGCAGTGAAGACAGTGGCATGGACCACAACACAGGTCAGCAACCTGTGTACAGACCCAGGTTTGAATTCTCTCCCAGCAGGCTACAAGCTAGTCTGGGGAGCATTGCTCTCAATCTGTCTTGTTGAAGCTGTTCCACTTCGTATAAACACTTCATTGGGCCAAAGCAAGTGAGCGAGCATGATTATAGCCTGGTGATTAAAGCATTTACCTGGGAGGCAGAAGATGTGAATTCAAACCCTCCTCTGATCCAGGCAGAGAGAGCAGAACAGCTGGTTGCCAGGATGCTCACCTGGGAGGAGGAAAGATTGTGATCGAGTCCCTACTCCAGAGTGGGGATTCAAGCCTTTATCTCCCACATCCCAGACAGATCCTCTAACCATTGGGCTAAAGCCTACAAAGGGGCCAATATTCACACAAGGTTTTCTGGCCTGAAAAAGTTCCCCCCCTCCAGCCAAAATTAATCAGGTCAGATTCGTGAATAGTTTGAAACAGCATTTTTCAGCGATTAAACTACTTGTCTGAAAAATGTCACCTACTTTTAGTGCTGAACCCCTTCAACTGCCTCAGACTTCAGTCTGAAATCAGTCGGAGCTGAGCAGGCTCTATACTTTTATGGGCTTAGAGAACCACCAATGGGCTTCTATACCGGTGAAGAACTAGGCAGGGAAATCTCATGGCTTTTAAAGTTTGCATTAGTGATATCATTATGATGCCTGTTGGCTAATACCAGCACTACCAACATAGGCACATAGATGTTAGAGATGGAAAAGCACTCAATGGATTATCCTGCCTCCCAGCTGTAAATATATTTTACCTGCTTTAACCTTTCAATAACTCTCATTTATTTTTCTTAGCTAATAAACTTTTAGTTAGTTTACTATAGAAGTGGCTACCAGCGTTGTCTTTGGTGTAAGATTTGGAGTACCAATTGATCTGGAGTAAGTGACTGTTCTCATGGGACTGGGAGCAGCCTGATATGTTGTGATTTTTGGTTTAAATAACCCAAAGGGCAGGTCATTGTCTCTCACAAATACAAACTGTTACTAGGGTAGATCTCATCCCAGGACTGCAATGAAAGCCCTGTGAAGGACTTTCTTTGTTTTCTGCCTTTGCCTGTGCTGCTTTGGATGAATGAGCCACGCTGTGAATCTTGAAGAATAGATTTCCTGAGTAGGCAATTGTGTTTTAAACTGGGTGCTCGCTTTGTTCTCCCAAGGACTCGGCTTTCTTCCTGCAGGACATGTACTGTCATTGTTCCTCCAGGTACTCCCACTGTACTTCACCAGACTTATTGTTCTGCCAAGCTCTTTCCCTTTGATGCTTCAGAACAAAACAGTGTGTGAGAAAAACATTTTCATTTTCACCCTCGACTGAGCAGTTAAGGCCTTGCTCTCCCTGAGTACACAAGGACACCAGCTCACTTCATCACCTCCTGATCCCTAATGTTATGGATCATATTCATTTTCACTAAGCCCCCTTTCATGGCTGCCAGATGAGGGAAGGTGGACACAGTTCCTCTGCAGTCTATCAGTGCTGTCCCAAATCAGTCCGAGAGGCAGAACAGGGGTCATCACTCCCTATCTAGAATTCCCAGCATTAGCAAAGGGTCAGCATTGGAGAAGTAAGGATGGTGCAAGATCAGGATTGAGGTGCATTGATACAGCCATATGGCAATCCAGCAATGGACTAGCAGGGCACTGCAGGTAGTACCTTTGAGGTGCATTGATAAAGCAGGGGCACCCAGCCAGATGGGAATTGAGTGCTAAAGTCACAGCCAGGTTGTATAATGGTCCAGGTGTTTTCCCCACTCAGGTGTCTGGTTGTTTAACAACTTGCCACTGCTCTGTGCCATGACAGGACCTTGTACCCTGGGCCGAACCATAGTGCACTGTTCATACAAACAGATGGACAAATATTACACAGCACATCAACATTATTTCTTCCAGTGCCAGGCTAACATCCCAATGAACCAGGGATGCAAAGAGCTTCTGTCTTCTGTCTGGGTCTGTCATCTTGGAGTACGTTAATACTTTCAGAGGAAGTCTAACAGAAGGAGTCAGAGATGGGAAGAGGGCAGCGGAAACTCTCTTCCAGAATTAGCCCAGCAGAAAAGCTCACAATGATATGTTGTTAAACAAAAAGGGGGAGGAGCGGGTGAGGCAGCTCCTACAGCTCCCGGACACAAAGGCACTCACACTCTTTTACAAATATAGTTTATTATTTTAGTGCTCATTTAAAAAAAAGTAAGCAAGACATTAAACTCAGCAGCACCACCAGGCGCTGGTCCTCAGTGCCCGGCCGTCTGATGACTCATCACATTCTAAACCATTGGTCAATGCACTTCAAATATAATTACACACACACACAGAATCCACCCCCACTTCTGCCCTTCCTGCTTCCACCCATAGCTGACAGATCAATAGAAGGAAAGGGGAGCATCCAATGTATCGGTTATAAAATGTAAGAGTTTTATAGCCATGGTGTGTGCGTGGGGGGTTTGGGTTCCCTTGCCACACGGGACAGTGGGAGGGTGTGATACAAAATGGGGACAATGGCTCTGAAGAGCAGAAGAAAGGGGAAAAAAAATCTCTTTTGAGTGGGACGGAGGCAGAGCGAACGCAGCAGGGTTCTGCGATACACAGGATCCAGCCCTAAGAGAAATAAGATCCAGTCTTCATTTTGGTACATTGTGACTTGAACTAACCTAGCTTCGAAACTAAGGCTGGGAGCTACAAGGAACAGACTCAGGCCTGATTCTCACATTCTAGACACTTTGGGCCCGGATTCTTTTCTCACATCAATTTCCTACTGATGAAACATCATTTTGGTGACTCCTGATTCACGCTAGTGAAAGGAAGATAAAAATCAGACCTTTGACCTCTTCACTCAGCACTGGAGAGAGGTGCCAGGGTTGATGCCATGTCAATGATAACCATGGAGAGGACTGATCTTTAGGCAGCTTCCTCATCAAAGAACACTATCGTATTCTACAGCTTTGGCACCACACCCCACTCAGTAGCATTGCTACTGTGTGGTTAGCCATTCCTGTAGAATATTGTTAGGTTATTTATTTTTAAATAAGGGCTCATCAGATGCTGATCAAGAAGAAAGACCTTTGCTACATCTGGACATCCTAAGACGATGAGCAGCATTGTGAAGGAGGAGACCCCCCCCACCAAAATTCATTCTGCTTTAGCTACATAATAACCAGGTGGGAATGATCAGCTACACCGGTTTAGGGAAATCCAGCATAAATATGGGAAGCATGGATAATCCAAGAGCCATGCCACCCAGTGTGTGCCCCCCTGGAAGCCTCTGTGCAGCCCTCCCTCCCCCACCCCCAATCCTCCAGCATGTTCCTGCCCCCTGAGTGCCCCAGAATCCTGAAGCACACTTCTGCCCTCCACCCGAGCCCCTTGTCCAAACTTGTCCCTAACACAAGCATTCACTCACTGATTGGCATAAATTATATTCATTGGCAAACACTCATTGTCTGAAATAGCCCTTCCTGTTGCTTTCCAATTTTCAAATGTCATCTGTCATTCTAACATCTTAGTCTTGTCAATACATAGCTTTCTGATATTTAACTCTGCAACCATATTATTCACACCTGCAAAGCACTTTGAAACAATCAGTCTGAATCATGCTATACAAAATAAAGTTGTGATGTGTTGCGCACGCACAATCAGACAGTGTACTATTGAGCAAAAGGCCGTAGATTGGCTCTTGATAAAGTTAATCCTGGCAACCAACCAGAACCCTGTCTAAAACCATGCAAGGAAAATAAACCCTGGAATTTGCTAGTCTCCTGGGAATGATAAAATTCATGGAATTCCCTCACACAGAATCAGACATTAGATAGCTCTCTGTGAGGGGATAGGACCATTTTTAGAAGGATAATTTCACTGAACTGGAACAGACTCCCTTCTAACCCCTACCTCTTCCCCATTGGACCAATTCCTGGCATCTTGGTTTCCCTAAGAATTACTCTTCTCCTGCTCTTTCCCTGAATGCCTTCCCCTTCATCTAGGCTCCTTCTCTTCTTCAGAACTGCTCTGTTTCATCAGCTATCGATTCTCCACTGCAAAGGAAGTGAAGAGGATATGGGAGGAGGAGAAGTACATCACCTTTGACCTTTGTGTAGACTACTGACCTTTGTATTTGAGAGAGGAGTGGTATTTTCCTCAAAAAATGGATAGATGGTTGAAAAGGACAGATAAAAGAGGTAGGAGAAAAGAACATACTTTGCACAGAATTCCTCTCCTCTGGCTCTCTTCAGACTCTTGTTCTGAACAGCACTCAGAGTGACTTATGGTTGTGAGTGTTGCCAATCACAATCGGATAATGAGCCTTACAACGTGTGATGATTTTGCCTAGAGTCATGTTCTCACATTCAAATCGGCACTTCCATTTCACAAACATGGAGAAAAACCTGAAAACGTGAATCCAAAAAAAGGCTCAAAAAGAGGAAGGCAAATAACAAGAACCCGAAATGCCCTGCTTTTTAAAATCTCATGGTATTTGGGGGTCTGACTCATGATTTTTCAACATTTGGTATTGGCAACACCTTGACAGAGTCAAATACTGCGTCTGTGGAGTTTGCTGTCAGCGTCCCTATGTGCTAGTAACGCTGGCTCCTAAAGCTATTGATTCCCAGCTGAACATTGTCCAGTGAGCATAAGGATACTTGTGTCTAATCAATGCTTGTGGGGATGGCAGCCCTCATCTGCTTAGCTGACATTTCCCCCAGTAACATATCTTGATGGTCTATCTCAAACATGTATCAGCCAAAAGCCAGAAGGGTGTGATTTGATGGGCTCCCTGTAACCCCGTAGTGATGGTTTATATCTCTTTTGGATGATGATGATCATGACATGTGCAAGCCGTAGTCATGGACCAGGAACCCACTGTGCTAGGTGCTGTACAAATCTGGAACCAAAGAGCTTGCATAATCCCCAAATGCTTACAAGCTCAGCTGTCCTCTACCTGGAGAGGGGATGCTGATCTAGTGCAGGCTCCCCTAATCCTGCCCACAACCCATGAATGAATTCCAGCTTCAGCTTCCCTTCAGCTTTTGGGGGCTTAAGAGGCCACATTTCCTTTCAGATCTGAATATTAAGAATGAAAGAACATTTGACACGGTTGAATGCCTTGAACAGCAATGCTGGAGCCACTTCTGAGACCTCTGGACAACAAGTGAGCTTGTATGACAACCCCATTAGGCCGGAGAGTTTTCCACTGGGACCCCCCGTTTGTCAAACCCACATAGATCAACTCTGTTCTTGTAGTAACCAAGCTGCATGTTTAGGTGTGAGGAAGCTCAGGAAGTAGTGGAAGGCAGCCAACCTGTGTGGGCTCTTGCAAAGTTTGGTGTAATATAGCATCAGGTCCTGTGTGACAGCAACCAGAACATGACAACATACACTTTCTGCACTTGTGTGTGTTCCAGCACATGAGCAAAGCTGGTATTTTCCCATACTTCCGTCCCTGCTCTGTTTCGGTATGGACCTAACTGTTGTGACATGAAGGCAAGATGTAATCTTGTGTTATTCTTAGCAGCATTTCAGCTCCAAACTTGAGTTCTGGAAAGATTAGACCCCCATTTCCCTTAATGTAGTCCTCCACTGCCACTGCTGGAAGCTTACAGAAGAAGGTTGGAGATACACAATTCCGCAAATAGTGTAGAGAGATATATTTCACCAGGAAAGATCAAGAGTAATAAAATCCCAAATACAGGTTATCGTGGGACTAACAGTGACGTAAGGGAGCAGGGAGATGACCTAATACTAGTGTGATAATCCATTCCTCTGACGTTAGAAGACTACGTGGAAGACTCATGTCAAAAAAGAACTGATTCAGCTGGACAATAATGTCTATTGTTTTAATACTTGCCTTGTCTTTTTGCTGAGACCTTTGGTGGTGACAGTAACTTTTTATCTGTCTGAGAGATGTACTTGTTGAAAGCACTGTACTAGCCTAGGAGTTTCACTGCTAAATACTGTCCACAGTTATACACCAACCCCACTTTCACCCAGGGAGTACAAAGAAAAGGAAATTCCCCTTTAAATATGTTGTCTTTTCATTTAAAAATAATGTTTACAGTAAGGAATGAATAAGCACTGGATTTCCTTCTCTCTCCCCCAAATTTCAGAATCTCCTCTACAAAAAAAAATGACCCTGATCTGAGGTCTGGGATGGCCAACACTCAGACCTGGACCAGGGACAGGATTGAGGTGTGATTTCTAAATGCTTCCGATTCCTAGATTTCCAATGGGTCAAACAGCACCTGCTTCTAGCCTCAGAAGTTCCTATAATATCAGACTTAATTACTGTCACACTGGTCTAGAAAAGCTATTTTAGGTAATCTTTGGAATAGATTTTTTTAGTAATATACATGGTATATGTAGAATACAAGCTGGTGGGGATGGGATAAATATTTTCTTGGATCCCTTTAGGATGATTGGCTTCACCATTAAAAGTAATGGGGCCATCCCAAACATATGTAAAAACCCTTTGTAACACACTACAGTTATGTACCTTGCATTAGAGACAGATTAGATCATGATCTATTAGACAAGCAAGCAAGGTTAATGCTGTGTCTTCACAGATCAGGGAGGGCTGCACTGGTGTTTGATTTCCAGTTCTCTGAAACACAACAAGCTTCTTCCTCTCTCAAACTCCACTCACATGCCCCACTTCCATTGGTGCACACAGATGAATGCACACTCATTCGTAATGCACACCCACATACTACAGAAACACAGGGCTTCATGGTTAACCAGATTCCATGAGCTGTTTGGAACAAATATAGAAAAAATAGTTTTAATGAACTTCAGCTCATTTGAATTCCAGACTTGAAAGCAAAATTCAGTTTTAAAAATTATTTTTACTTTCAGGAAACATTAGAAATGAAAGTTCATCAAAAAGAGGAAATCTAGATAAAATATAACTAAATTGTGAAGTGAATGGGCATTCTGTGTACACAGGTGGAGTGATACAAAGACAGAGGAAAGAATCAGATACAAAGACATTGCAAACATGGACCTAGTACCAGCTTGTGGTCATCTCCCATTGCTCCCAACACACCTGCCAACAAAGCACAAAATCTACCATCACTGCCAGATCAGCCCTTCCCACACACACCTGACCCTGCTCTGCCATTACCCACAGCACACAGACCTGCTAGTGTTCCTTTGACTAATAAAACTATCTTAAATCATCATATATATTCTTTGTTCTTTCAGTGAAATGGAGGGGTCTGAAATATAGTTACCAGTTTACTTCAGTGTGCCAGGATATATCTGGGACTTTGTAGGCTTGGGGGTTGAACAGAGCCACTATTTCTTGTATACATTCATAACTGACAACATAATAATCTTACACACAAGTAACTTCCCAGCGGCCCATCTCCATGGAATACCAGGGAGGTAAAACCTTGTGTGGCTATTCCAGCTCACTGTATTGTAATTTATAGTTGATCTAGTAGCAAGAGAAAAATAAGGAAACCAGTTGCACTATTAAGCTTTAAAAACTGATTTTAAAACAGAATCACAGTTTCAGGTGTTGAAAGTTCCCACCATGTGAATCCCTTCACTCTCCAGGCAGTATAGGCATCTTTCCTGACCAGTAGGCACTGCCTCTACTTTTGTTACAGAGGCCACTGTATTAAAAGCCCTGCCCCCTCTTCCTCCTCATGAAGAAGTAAATGTTTCAGCCAAACCTTTATTTCTGTTGGTAAAGACACTAAATGGATGAACAACCACAGACACACAGTACAGCATAATGTCACAACACACCCTGCTTGAACATAGTTTCCCAATGCCAAAATTCAGATGTCAGATTTGACCTTTGCTCTCTTCTCTCCATGCCTCTGAGTTGGGTCTTTGACAGATGTAGTGTCCCTCCTCTTCCTTTGTCCAAAATGGTGCCTCTTGATCTTTCTCCAGTCTAGTTTTTAGGATCTTCCCATCAGTCCTGGGTAGGGACCTCCTCCCAGATAGTGACCTGGCCTCACTCCTCTTTCCCCCGCCCCCATCCTCTCTTTCTGCAACAGCAGAGGCAGCCAATAGAAAAAAGGAAAAAAAACCAAACTGATTTAATTCCAGTGGGAAGACATTGTATGAGTCATCAGGAGATGTCAGCTGCTTCCAAGGTTGAATTCTCCAGTTCAGAGTAAGAGACATGAATGCCAATTAGCTCCTCACTAAGAAGCTCCATATTCCTGGATGCACCTGAAAGGTCCCCATTTTTGCAGGAATGTGGGAGATGCCCATTTATCTCCATGTCTAGTGAATTCCCATTGTGGTGCCATTCCAAACCTGCCTTGCATTTACTCAAGTCCCGTATATCAGTATCTCTGTGGATAGCACCCAACTCCCCATTGGTATATATGTTCATAGCACACTCACTGATCCTAATGCTAGCATTCTCTCCATCCCCACCATGAGTGGAAGTCCTAGTACTGGTAGTACTAGTCTTGAACTGCTTCTTGCCTACGATATGCTGCCTGATAATTTTACGGAAGGTGAGTCGGAATTCCCTGATCCGGTAGGCATAAATCAATGGGTTCACCACGGAGTTGGCATGAGACAGGATAATGGCCAGGTACATCAGCCAGAGGGGAGGACGGAGACAACCTGGGCAAAAGAGGGTGAAGCAGTTTATTATGTGGAGTGGAAGCCAACAAACAGCAAACAACCCAACGATGATGGCCAAAGACTTGGCCGCATGGACTTCCTTCTGCAAAGTGGAGCGTGAGCGTTCTCCATGTACCATCTTGTTCTCCATCTGCTTGAGCTGCCGCCTGGCTGCCATGAAGATTTTTAAGTAGATGCCAAACATAAGGAGGAGAGGCAACAACACACAGGCAAAGAAGTTGTAGTAGACCATGTACTCCATGGTGACCACAGTCTCGAAGAGACAAGCCACCATGCTTTCACTGCAATTGCTGGATGAGGAGTTATTGGTGTCCTGACCTTCCTTCTGGGAGCATTTGTTCCAGCCCAGCATAGGCGTCAGACCGATGATGAAGGATAAGATCCAGCAGATGGCAATAATACCTTTAGCTCGTGAGCTGGTCACCAAACTATTGTACCTAGAAAGCAGAGGAGAGAAGGATTACAACAGTGTAACTGGTACAAGCACCTGATGCCCAACTATCTTCCCAATGGCTTCTCTCCATGGAATGTCTGTGGGAAGTAAAATGTTTCGTGGAACAGTTCCGCTTGCTGCAGTGTGCTTATCAGAGGCATCACTGAACTGCAGTGCTGAGCCCATTTTCCTCCCAGAGATATGTTGGAACTGAACAAGAAGCCCTCCTAATCTGTCCCATTCACTTCTGGGAGGTGAAGGGTAGGTGCCAGCAGTACAGGTCAGCTCTAAACAAATAAAGTCTATTTGCATTTCCTTTCTCTGCCTTACAAATACTCACTCATGTTTATTAACATGCTTGTCAAAGCATAGATGAGGCAACAGTCCTACTCTGCCTTTCCGCCCCCTGAGAAATGAGACACCCAGAGCCATTGCTCTAATGTTATCTCTGTTTATTGCCAGACAGAAATAGCTACTCTGTTTTGCAAAGGCAGCAGACCTGAAGTATAGTATTGCTTCCTCCATATCTGAGTGCAGGTAGGATCCCAGGAGTACAGTACAGCTGAGCAGTATCTCAGAGCTCTAGGGTACTGTGCTACTGGCCCAACATCATAGAGGTCTTAGAGAAAGGGCATTATTAATTCAGTGTTCAGAGCTCAGGCAGCACAGCTCTGCTGGAGTAACAAGGTAGAACTTTGATGGCAGTCTAGGAAGTCAGTATTGCTAACCTCACGCTAATCGACACAGACAGGATCCATAAACAAGCCTCACCAGCTGAGCAACGCTGACAGTTGTGCCTTTCACAAAATAACCAATTCAGCATGACTGGCAGCTTCAGCTGAAGAAAAATCAAGGACTCTGATCAATAGGACATACTGCAAGTCAGGATTGAGACTTGTGGTTTAGCAGAGCTCTGTGGTCAAAGTGTCACTATACCCCCTAAGCCAGTGCTTCCAGCAATATATCTACTCCGCTATTTTGAGAGAGAATACAGAAGCATGGTCAGAACCTGACACACCACCAAAAGACCTTCCTTTTTTTTTCAAATATTAGCCAATCCCTAGGCTATTCATGTTGCTGTAAGTCCTCAGTTGAATGCACCAGTTTTATGCTCTGAAAATGTAAGTCATGGTAATGGTGTTGCATCTGAGTACAATTTCCTTTCCCCTGGAAGCACTTCACACAGAAAGGGAATGGCAGAGTTCCCACATTGTCTGGTGCTGGGTCCCACACTGTACTTGACCCTGTGCGTGCGTGATCTGACCACGGCTGCTCCCATGTTCTCCAGTGTTTACACTCCTCCTTTCCCCATGTTGGATCGTTTTAACAAACAAACTTTAAAAAAACCAAAATCTCTCTCTCTTTCTCAATGGGTTTGTTCTTCCCACATACACTCCTCTCCAAAGGCGAATTAAAACCCTTCAGGGAAGGGGAGGAGGGATGCTGCTGATCTGAGCCACAGAACAGAATTGGGAGCTGGCATGTGTTCTCAGTCACTGGAAAAGGCAGCCAGGCAAGAATTCAGAGTGCAGGCTGATCATTCATTCATTCTTTAATTGCATTTCAAAAGCATAAATAGTGGGAGACAGGGGGAAAACCAGAAGTGTGCCCCAACTCTTCTCTCTAGGAGCTGGGGAAGGGAATCAGTGCAGATCTGGAAGATGGAGAAGGTTTCTCTAGAAACTGGTGGCAGTTGTGTGAATCCCCAGAAAGAGTCAAGGATACAGCCTGTCCAGGTGGAAAGAAGTGGAGTTACTCCTAAATTCAGATCTGACTGACATGAGTGAAGTTATACCTGTGCTTCAAAATGTAGATTTAAAATCATAAAGAGGGAGCAAGAGATTGGCGGAGGCACTTGAAGCTTAAAAAAGCCCTTAGAATTGGCCGCATCTTTATCAGGAGGAATTTTGAAATTGTACAGCTGTTATCCCACGACTGGAGAGGTCCCTTTCCTGACACTAAAAATACATTTATTGCAGCTCCCAGCAACCTCCGTCCTCCCCATGCTCTTAGCCTCTGGGGATTTCCATGCGACAGGCTTTAAAGACTTGTGAAACAGCTTTTAACCCAAGCAGTCTCCTTGCTGCACTGCCCTAGAGCGTTGGACTAGCAATAGAATTACTCAGCATAGAACTGAGTCCTTCTATAGCGCCTCTCATTCAGGATTCTCCAAGAGATTTGAGTTATGCCTTACAACACCCTGGGAAGTAACATTATCCTTTTTTTGATGGGTACATTGAGACAGAGAGAGATGAAAATGTATCATCATCTACAAACAAATTTTACACAATTCTGAAAGGGACAGGGCAAAGTGACAACTCTCATTGCACCTGCAACCTAGTAAGAAAGTGAACACAGGTCTGTAGAAATTGAAAGACTACACACAGTGTGGATTTAATGCTGTAGCACACCCAGGTGCCTTAAAGATGGGAACCAAATATGGATTCTTAAATAGATAGAAATAAAATCATTAAGATAGTGTTCAAGAGGACATAGGCTCTAAGCGTGTAAAAAGTCAGATCCCTGCCTGAAGGGACTGATCCTACAAACAGTCCAAGAAAAGATATTACCTCACCCACCTTGTCCCACAAATAAAAGGTTGTTTCCTTTGAGAATAGGGATAACGTGCTTGACAAATGGGAATTTGAGATCTTTTCTGTTTGGCTGCAGGAAGAAAAGCAGTCTTCTTCTATCCTTTGCACCTCACCTACCTGCCATTTCATACCTCCTCCCACCCCCCCCACCCCTCACACAAAGATCACATGACACCCTCCCCTCTTCCCCCCAAAGTTCACATTCTTGGGCATTGTTCCCTCTGAGCCTTTGCTGGAAGCAAAGAACTTGGGAAATGCCAATTGTTCTTGGCCAACAACTTTACCCTGGGGCTAAGAATACCAACCAGTTTTATTTATAACACCCAGGTTTTGTTGTACCAATGAGCAGAGGTTCTCGGCGCACCTGGCGTATTAGAGACATGAATGACTTATCCCTGGATCATTCAACAGCTAATGCTTCTCCCTAGTGCAGACATGCCCTAATGTCACTTCTGGAGTGTGGTACTTGTATTAGTGCCTGACAGACTTTATTGCCTAGTTCATAATTCCTTGTATCATCATCAGCTAATCATTTAGAAAAACTTTTGGAAAGTTTGTCAAATTTTGCACCATTTCCCATACAATTTTTTTGGAAAATATAATTTAGAAATTGTGAGATATTTTTAAGTATAATTCATCACTGATTGGTTGGACATACACTTTTTAAAAAAAATATATCCTAAGCGTGTGTTTCTTCCCCCACTACCTCTTGGATAGATCAGGAGTGTTGAATCTCTAACATAAGATTTTTTCCTCCAAATATTTGAGTTACCAAGGTGTTAAAAATGAGGCTTTGAACAGTTTGAATATCACTTCCCCTTTCCATTAACCAGGTTTTGCTTTCTCATCGTGTCTAACGTCAGAAATCTATTATGGTGTCTGTTCATGCCTAGATTGTTCCAGGGGAAACAGGGTTGACAAGATGCACATTGCAACTGTAAAAGACAAACAGAAGGGGGAATCCGCAGGCCCTTTTGTACATCATGGCTACACAGAGGTTTTTGTGCCGATTCAGTGTTGTTGCTTATGGGTGCAATTTTTTACCAAAATAGTTAAATTGGAACGGCTCCCTAGTATGGATGCAGTTATACTGCCATAAAGGGGCTGATATTGATGTAGCTTATTGCCATAATGTAATGGTATAGCTTACACCCTGTAACTGTGCCAAACTAGGGGGCTGTAACACAACTTTATTAGTCTTCAAACCTATATTCAAAAGAATATAGTTATAGTGGTACAAAAGATGGTTCAAGACCAGCCTTCAAGCAAAGAACACTGCATTGGTTCACAATGCAGAGAATGTCTTCACAGTTATATGCGACAGAAGCCTTTTATTCTTAAAAGGACCATTTTATTAATCAGAAGGAGTTTTGGATTGCTACACTGCTCACAAGTGACAAAGCCACAGCTGAGTCAGACAGGTCATCTCAAATGAGTCACATTCAGAGGTGGTAGTTTCAAAAGCACTTAAGTGACTCAGGAGCATAAGACCCTTCAAAAGCCAAATCTATCACGTCACCATGGAACTGTTACCCACCACATTAAAAAAAGAAGTTTTGCGGAAACATTTTGAAGACTTAAAGCCTTATTGCCCCAGACCCGCATTTACATTTACATATGTGATTAATTTTAAGCATGTGAATTATCCTAAAGGGACTACTCACATATTTAACTTTAAGCCTGGTACTGTTTTTATATCCTTCCACCTTAACAGGCCAGGTTTCCTTAGCATCATGATTCCCACTGTGAAGGCCTCAACACATTTTCAAAACCTCTAAAAGTGGCATAAAATAGCTTCTCTAGACATAATTAGGCTTGGAAGAATTTGATTTGTATTGGTAAATGTTAGTAAATGTTGATTTCACCACACACATGCACCTCGAAAAAATATTTCCAGCTCTAATCACTGAAGTTTATTGATAGGCAAAATTGGAAAAATGCTGCTTCAGAACTTATTAGAGTTTGATTTACAGATATTTACTTCATATGTATTTATGTGATGTTGACAGTTTGTAGTTTTAACAATTATAAAGCTTTTACTTTTTGAATCTCAACATCTACTGTCATTAAATAATTTTCTAACCCTCCCAGAATTTCCTGCAACTATGAAAATGTAAATCAATAAACGTTTTTAAAATGCATACAAACAAACATCCTTATCTGTCAAAATTATAAAACATAAAAATCTTGTTCTGCCAAGCCTATTAATAAGGATGAACATAAGAACAGCCATACTGTGTCAAGACCAATGGTCCATCTAGCCCAGTATCCTGTCTTCCAACAGTGGCCAACGCCAGGTACTTCAGAGGGAATGAACAGAACAGGCAATCAATCATCAAATGATCCATCCTGTGTAGTCCACCCCAGCTTCTGGCAAACAAGAGACTAAGATCATTCAGAGCATAGTGTTGCATCTCTGCCCATCCTGGTTAATAACCATTGATGAAATCCTCCAGGAACTTGTCTAGTTCTTTTTTGAACTCAGTTATAGTTTTGGCCTTCACAACATCTCCTGGCAAAGAGGTCCACAGGTTGACTGTGTCTTGTGTGAAGTACTTCCTTTTGTTTGTTTTAAATCTGCTGCCTATTAATTTCATTGGGTGACTCCTAGTTCTTGTGTTATGTGAAAGAATAAATAACATTTCCTTATTCACTTTCTCAACACCATTCATGATTGTATAGACCTCTATCATATCTCCCTTATTCGTCTCTTTTCCAAGCTGAAAAGTCCCCATCTTTTTAATCTCTCCTTAGACAGAAGCCGTTCCATTCAACTAATAATATTTATTGCCCTTTTCTGTACCTTTTCCAATTCCAAAATATCTTTTTTGAGATGGGGGTGACCAGATCTGCACACAGTATTCAAGATGTGGGCATATCATGGATTTATAGAGGCATTATGATATTTTCTGTCTTGTCTATCTCTTTCCTAAAAAATGGTAACAATGTTAGAAATCATTGTCTGCTACTGCACATTGAGTGGATGTTTTCAGAAAACTATTCATGACTCCAGGCTCTTTCTTGAGTGGTAACAGCTAATTTAGAACCCATCATTTTGAATGTATAGTTGAGATTATGTTTTTCAGTGTGCATTACTTTGCATTTATCAGCATTGAATTTCATCTGCCATTTTGTTGCCCAATCACTCAGTTTTGTGATATCCCTTTGTAACTCTTTGCAGTCTGCTTTGCACTTAACTATCTTGAGTAATGTATTGTCTGCAAATTTTGTCACCTCACTGTTTTATCCCTTTTTCCAGATAATTTATGGACAGTATTGGTCCTAGTACAGACCTCTGGGGACACCACTATTTACCTCTCCCCACTGTGAAAACTGACAGTTTATTCCTACCCTTTGTTTCCCATCTTTTAACCAGTACTTATATATGAGAGGATCTTCCCTCTTATCCCTGTTACTGCTTACGTTGCTTAAGAGCCTTTGGTGAGGGACCTTGTCAAAGGCTTTCTGAAAGTCTAAGTGCACTATATCTAGAGGATAACCTTTGTTCACGTTTGTTGACCCCCTCAAAGAATTCTAGTAGAAAGCCATGTTGACTCTTCTCCCAACAAATTGTGTTCATGTACATGTCTGATAATTCTGTTATTTACTACAGTTTCAATCAATTTGCCTAGTACTGAAGTTAGGCTTACTGGCCTGTAATTGGCAGGATCGCCTCTGGAGCCTTTTTAAAAAAATGATATTACATTAGTTATCTTCCAGTCATCTGATACAGAAGCTGATTTTGCTGATAGGTTACATACCACAGTTAGTAGTTCTGCAATTTCATATTTAGTTCCTTCAGAACTCTTGGGTGGATCCCATCTGGTCCTGGTGGCTTATTACTGTTTAATTTACCAGTTTGTTCCAAAACTTCCTCTACTGACACCTCAATCTGGGACAGTTCCTGAGATTTGTCACCTAAAAAGAATGGCTCCTATGTGGGAATCCCCATCACATCCTCTGCAGTGAAGACTGATGCAAAGAATTCATTTAGTTTCTCTGCAATGGCCTTATCTTTCTTGAGTGCTCCTTTAGCACCTCGATGGTTCAGTGACCCCACTGGTGGTTTAGCGGGCTTCCTGCTTCTGATATACTTAACATTTTTTTGCTGTTACTTTTTGAGTCTTTGGATAGATGCTTTTCAAATTCTTTTTTGGCCTATCTAATTCTACTTTTACACTTGACTTATCAGAGTTTATGCTTCTTTCTATTTTCCTCAATAGGATTTAACTTTCCATTTTAGGATGCCTTTTGGCATCTGACCGCTTCTTTTATGTTGTTGTTTAGCCATCGTGGCACTTTTTTTGGTCCTCTTACTATGTTTTTAAATTCAGGGTATACATTTAATTTGAGCCTCTATTATGGTGTTTTTAAAAAGTTTCCATGCACTTTTGGGACTGTACCATTTAATTTCTGTTTAACTAGCTCTCTCATTTTTGTGTAATTCCTCTTTCTGAAATTAAATACTACTGCGGTGGGCTTTTTTGGTGTTCCCTTCCTCTCCCAAAGGATGTTAAATTTAATTATATTATGGTCCCTATTACTAAGTGGTTCAGCTATATTCACCTCTTGGACCAGATCCTGTGCTCCACTTTGGACTCAATCAAGATTTGCCTCTCCTCTTGTGGGTTCCAGGACTAGCTGCTCTAAGTAACAGTCATTTATGGTGTCAAGAAATTTTCTTTCTGCATCTGGTCCTTAGGTGACATGTACCCAGTCAATAGTTGAAATCACCCATTATTATTGAGTTTTTTATTTTTATAGCTTCTCTAATCTCCCTGAGCATTTCACTGTCACCATCACCATCCTGGTCAGGTGGCTGGTTGATTGGTAGTATATCCCTACTGCTATGTTCTTGAATAATAAGCATGGAATTTCTATCCATAGAGATTCTATGGTACAATTTGGGTCATTATTATTTTTAACTACATTTGACTCTGCTTTCTTTCACATATAGTGCCACTCTCCTATCTGCACAACCTATTCTGTCATTCCTATATATATATTGTGCTCTGATATTACCATGTCCCATTGATTATCATCATTCCATCAAGTTTCTGTGGTGCCTATTATATCCAAGTCTCAGAGACACCTGGATGGGATTTTAAGACCTAACTTTTAGGCGCTTCAAGGAATAGAAGCAAATGTTGAGCATCCCTTTCCCAAAACTTAGGAATCTCCTTTTTCCAATGATAGAATGCCCCTTCAGTTTCTAGCCCTCGTGGATCATAAAATGCTAAACCTTAAACCAGTCACTTATACAAGACTGAACATTTGCCCATTCTGTGCGTTGGGCCAGTGTAATTTGGGGGAAGAAATCCCACCTTTCTGGGGAAGATGGTAACATTTGTATTCTGGATACTGACTGGTTTAATAAATAAATACAGTGCAGCCTGGCCTGCTGTTGTCCATCATCCTTGCTCATTGTGCTGCATATTTTGCATTCTCCTGATTTTCACAAATGTCCAGGTGTCTCTGAGACTTTCCACTAACTTCTAATTTTCCACTAACTAAGTTCTGCTGTAGGGGGAATTAGATACTTCATATTTTCATCTTCCACCAGTTACATGAAATTATACAATCTTCCTATTATATATAGGCGTGGCAGAATTAGATTTTGACTTAATATCAATGTTTATTTTGATGTATTTTAAAATTTGTATTGCTTTAAATTTTAACAGTTTCAGAAAATAATGGGGCAGGGTCAGACAATAATTATTTAATAATGCGTTGAAATTTAAAAAGTTAAAGCTTTATAACCCATTAAACACAAATTGTCAACATTACATATCAAAATATACCAAGTAAATATCCTTAAATCAAACTCTAGTAAGTTCTCAAACATTTTTCTTAGTTTGCCTATCAGTAAATTTTTATTATTATAGATGGAAATATTTGTTCAGTTTGTGTGTGTATGGTGAAGTCAACATTTACTGATAAAAATGTAATCCTTCAAAGCCTAATTATATCCATTCTGTGCCTCAGTAAACATGCTCAAATTCATCTGATGCACTATTAATAGAGATGAGTGAATAATTCAGATTCTTTCAGTGAGGTTTATCTCTGTCTGTTGCATTTCCCTTGGACACAGAATTTGAAGAGTGCGGTTCAAATGAAATTATCCATTCTGCAGCCTACTTGGCTGATCGTTCTAAGAAATCAGAAGCCTGTTGCTAAATTGTGCAGCCTTATTTATTCCTAAGCAGAACAGGCAGCAGGCCTGTCCTTCCCCACCTTTGGGCAAGATCTACACCAAAAAGTTGGATCGACCCAGCTATGTCAGTCAGGGATATCAAAAATCCACACCCCTGAGACACATAGTTAAGCCAATCAGATCTCCCGTGTAGACAGTTCTGTTGACCTCGGTACATCCTCTTGGGGAGAGGTGGGCTACCTAAGCAATGGAAGAACTCCTCCTGTTGCTGTAGCAAGTGTCTACAATGAAGCACTAAAGTGGTGCAGCTGCAGCATTTCTATGACGTTGGCTACCCCTCAATGCGAGGATGATGTCTGCTGGGGGAAAGTCATTGATGAGACTTAAGATGGCTGAGGAGTCCAATTCATGCTCTACAGATTTTTCCACATATGCAACAGGTGATTGCTTGGAGAGAGCACAACTGCTGGCTGGGATGCTGTATACTTTCTTTCCTCCTCTGCAGTTTCTCAGCCTCTTCAGCAAGACAATTCTCTTCAAAACAGGCTGAGGTTTGATATACGATGTGATGCCATTGCAGTCTATTGCCAGCCAGTTCTTCCTAATTTGTGGAGTCAGTGCCTCCCTTCTTAAGATATACTTTCAGGGTATTCTTGTAGCGTTTATTCTGTCCCCTGCAGGTCTTCTTACCATGAATAAGTTGTGAAAAGAGGACTTGCTTCAGAAGATGAGTATCAACCATCCACACACGACCAGCCCAGCGAAGTTGATGTTTCATAATTTTCGCCTCAAGACTGGTGAGGTTAGCTGCAGAGAGAACGCTGGCATTGGTGCAACGGTCTTCCCATCTGATACGGAGAATCTTCTTAAGGCAGCGCTGTTGGTACCACTTCAGATGCTTGATGGCTTCAATATGTCACCAATGTCTTGCACTCATAAAGAAGAATGGGGATGACTGTTGCATTGTAGACCAAGATCTTAGTTTCCATCTGCAGATCTCTGTTGATAAAGACACGACAGAGCAATTTTCCAAAGGATGTGCTGGGACAATGGATCCTATGCTTGATCTCCACATCAAGGTTGGCTGCCTGGGAGAGCTGGCTACCAAGGTAAGGGAAACACTCAACATTTTGCAGGGATTCACCGCCAGTGAAATTTGGGGGGGGGGTCAACTTGTGCTGGAGCAGGCTGGTGGAACACCTTAGTCTTCCCAGTGTTGAGGGAGAGTCCTAGGGTATGACAGGCACCTGAGATGAGATCTAGGGTGGATTACAAGTCAGCCTTGGTGTGTGCAAGGATAGCCCAGTATGCTCCCTGTGTGTCTAGCCAGGTGGAGGCTGGGAGATGACTGCCTCATCCATGCTCCCTTTGATCTGGCAAACCCCCACGGGGGCACTGGGAGAGAATGGTCCAAGGGACAACAATTGGCACTTGCCCCTGCATTGGGAGAAAGCAGGCAGCTTCTGATGCCTTCCCCATCCTTTATGCATCTCTACAAGGATCAGCCATGAACTGGTCCTTGAGGGTTTCCATATTGCTAGAAAGGCACAGTACCTAGAAATTAGGCTTTATCTTGTTATTTGTTTTGGGGTATACGTCAACAAATTACAAAATGGGCAGCAAATTGCTTCAATTCATCAAATAGTCAATTAGTTGCAATACTGAATGTGCCTGCTCCAGGGCTCTCACAATCTCTCCCCACTGCCAAGTTTCTTCCACTGGGTTCCTCCTTCATCCCCCCACCATGCTTTTATGTTCTGGGCTGGGAGAAGTGGAAAGGGGGACAGGAGAGCAGCGCATGTACACTGAGCAGGATCAGGCTACAGTCATCACCACAGGTATGTCTGGTTGGCAAATGAGAAGCAAGATCACTTACAATTTCCCTTTGCAGATATGGCGCTCTCCTCAAAATGAGGGTATCAGAATAGTCTGCTGGGGGATGCAGAGGTGAGAGATGGAGAGGAACAACAGAAAAGGGGAAAGGAGAGAGAATGATACACAGGAATAGAGATGTCAGTAGAGTCACCGCCTGCTCTGCTCTAGTCCAGGTTGCCCCAGCTGGAGAATGGTGGTGTCACTCATTTACAAGCTTCCTCTGTATCTTTAAATGCCTGAGAAATTATTCAGAGGTATTGTCCATTACCTGCTCCACATAGCTCCCTACTTTGTAATAAGCCCAGAACATACAGAGTCTGAACTGCACTGGATGACAGTCAAGCCCCTATCCTGGCGGCTTGTGTCTGCAGGATTGTAATGCAGGTAGAGTGGCAGCTCCTACTACTTGTCCATGGAGCAGCAGCTGTTCTGTTTCAGTATACAAGTTCTATTTTTTAAGTCCTTTTCTTCCCCAAAAGGATGCAGTGTGCAGAGTGCCCACTTCAGGGATGGACTTGGGACAGGACCTGGCCTTTGCCAAATAGCTTTCTCTGTTAGAGATGCTGCACCTGATCCACTCTGGATTCTCTTGCTCATGTGTAACAAAAAGCCACACTGCCTCTGAGCCTGTGTAGGATTAAAGCAACCCTTACCCCAAGAACGCTTCCCTCTCCCATCCGTATACTCACCTTAGAGAATCTCACTCTAACAGCACCTCCATCAACCAAGCAGAGCCCCTGTTGTCCACAATGGGATGATACCAAGTGACCTGTCTTTCATCCATAACACTTGTGCTCAGCTTCCCACAGTGATCTTTCTGGCACTCTCTGCTCCAACTCAGAACACAAATCATTACAGTTAAGTCATGAATCTGTCTCAGTGCAGAACATAAGTGCCTAAGCAGGGTCCAGGTAATGCCACGGGCCCATACTATATGGGACAAATAAGAGCCAGAAATAGAAATGCAACATCCAGGAAAACCAGGACAAGTTTTTAGGTCTACAAAATATTTTCAGATTACAGTGAAAGTGGTGTCGTTCCCTTTAACTCTCTTTTCCTCCTCGATTAGACCACCTAGGATATGCTATAGATGCCCATTCCACCTGTGTTCCCCCCCAGGTCCCACCCACTCTGGGCTTACCTGAGAGGTATCCGGATTGCAATGATTCTGTCAATGGCAATAGCCAAGAGACTGAAGATGGAACTCTGAGTCAAAACCAGGACGAAGCAGGCGATGAAGAGGCAGCCATAGAAGAAGGCACAGAAGCCAGTGCTAATGGTGATGGCAAAGGGTATTGCCAGCACGCCCACTGCAATGTCGGCTGCAGCCAGGGACACCACAAAGTAGTTGGTGACGTTTTGCAAGTTGCTGTTCAGATAGACTGCCCAGCAGACCAGGATGTTCCCCAAGATGGCCAGCACTGCAATGATCAGTTCCAGGATGATGTAAACTACATCCGAGAGGAAGTCTTTATTCCCATGTACTAGCATGGTGAGGTTGACCAGGCCAATGCAAGAAGGTGCCTGAGAAGCTCAGTGTCCATATCTGCAGTGCTGCGAACAACCACTGAGACACCTCAAAACTGTCTGGGTTCTGAAGGACACAGCTGCCAGCTGTTGTCAGGAGGCTCAGCTCACCCCCTTCTCCCTTCAGCTAATTGAGCTGTCTACCACAGACGGTATAGAAGGACAGAGTACAGGATTTGCCAGCTTCAGCAGATAGGATAAGCCTGGCAGATTCTCAGCGTGTTCAGAATAATGCAGAAGCGCATTAGTGGTCCTCTGAGCTCCAACAGATAGGCCACAGGAGAAACTCATATAAATGAACACTTTATTCTCCTGGTCAGAAAGCCCAGCAGATATGGGGCATGGGAAGTGTACTGCATGGTATAGTCATCTATAGTGGATCTGGGGTTTCCTGTTGACAGTCACAGCTCTTTTCATTATTTCCTGCCACCTTTCAGGAACATCATCTTGTTCTCCCTTTATTTCCTTTTGCTGAAGGCTCTAGGGTCTCGGGAAATCTTCGTTAGCTGTTGCAAACATCCAACTTCTCCACTTGTTGTTTCCTTAAAAAATACAACAAAAATAACCACACTAAATAATCAGCTCTAGTGACAAGATGGGAAAAGCAAAATCTCATTAAAGTGGCATATCAAAATGATGTTAGAAATAAAACCAACCTACATGAACTAAAAATCTTATATTTTGTCCCCTTCAAAAGCTGCATGGCTTAAAGTCAATATTGCCCAGCAATACACAAGGGCTGTTTTGTTTCTGAGGTTATCAACTGAGCTGGCAATTCAGCAGCTGCTTGATAGTCTGCCATGAAACATGAGAGCCCAGCTAATTATGCCTTGGACAGTTTTGTGCCTGGACCGGAAAAAGGTGGAGACTTTTACACACATACACCTGCCTCCAGGCTGTCACAAATAAATGACTTTTTACCTGCACTAACATAAGTGTACTTTGTCATTACATAAATGTTGTATGCACTTGCACAGGAATAACACCACGTGATCACACACAAACCATACAGTCTAACATAAGGATGCCTGCATTGTTTGCATGTGTCACAGTTTTGACATTTCCTTCCTCTGTTTTTAGCTTTGAATTCAGGGGAAATACCAAAACATGACTGACAACACAAGAAATACTCCAAAGAGCTCAGACTGTAACATCCTTCAATACTTTCCTACCCAGAGGAGATGTAAACACATACTGCTCCAAGAACCCATGCTCAATGCACAACTCCCATACTCACACATACACACACCCTAGCCTACTCACACAATCCCTCACACTATAAGCAAATATATAATACCTAGCTCTGCTGTAGTGCTTTTTATTCATAGTTCTCAAAGCCCTTTACAAAGAGGTCAGTATCATAATGATAGACATACAACCAGTGATACACACATACTTATGCAGAGACACCATCATGGATATACGCACCTTCCCCCTGCACAAAGGTACACGCATGTGCTCATGTAGTAACACACACATGTAAACAGCAGCAAGCTGGGCCCCAAGGACAGACATTCCCATGCACAGAGATGCTCTTACATGAACACATTACCTTATGTTCCTGGACACACACATACTGTTCACACAAGTCAGCACTTACCCCTGCTCCCATCACACCCTTTCCTGTGCAGACACACCCACACACTTGCACCAACAGAGACTCCGATCAAAGTGTCACGATAAAGAATGTGGCTTAATTTAAGGCTCAGGTCCTTCGCAGTTTGTCACTAGCTGGGTAAGTGGTTACAGGACACTGTACTTTGGCTCCTCTGTGGTGAGTTTTAAGCCTCATTTGCTGCGAAAGCTCACTGGTGTTTTGTCCTTTGTTTAAGTGAAGACTACGGTTATTGCCAACAAACACTAGTAGGGAGGGGAAAGAAAAGGGGCCTTGGTGTCAGTTGCTAAGTCACCACAGATTTGAGTTTCAGAAATGCAGATAAGTCTACCAAACTGAAGCTTTTGGTGCTGAAGCCACAGATGATCCTGAACGGCACCACCAGCCAGGTTTCACACCTTCACAAAAGATTGACTGATCTGAAGTTGAAAACAGAAATTTTCAGGACAAAATAAAGGAGTAAAGATAGTGAAAATATGATTAACTTGTGATTTACATCTGATCTCAGGGAGATAATCTAATCTTGTACCATTCATTGGTTTAGATCTCTGTTGCTAATGCTGATTTGAAAGGAGAGGAAATGGTTCTTTCTGGTTTGGAGGTGCTAATAATGTACTTTTTCATCAACCTCTAAAACCTCCTTTTGTTGTATATGTATATTTTGGGTTTGTGCAGGGGAAGTTAGTAGTGGAAATGAACTTGCAATTTATCTGGTAAGAGGCAGACTAGGATCTTCCATTCAACCATTTTACCAATAGACCCTTCAGGAGGAAGAGTCTCTATTATCTTTTAGAAAAATATGTATCTTTTTCTATCCAGTCCCTCCAAAAGCTCTTCAATGTATGTCAATTGAGTTAAAAGGATAGCCCTATTTTACCTCTCCAAACCTCATTATTTATGCATTTCAAATTCTGCCTGATACACACTGAAGGACCCACTTGCCAAAATGCATTCTAGCCTGAAATCCAGCCTGGGGTATTAGAGTGAGCACCAGGTGAACAGAAAGAAATAGACAGAAAAGAGCAGAAAAGTGAGATGACAGAATGAGAGAGAAAAAGAAGCAGAAATGGCCAAGAGTGAAAAGGAAAAGAAGAAAGGAGAGAAGAAAAATGCGGAAACAAGTAGCAACTTTAAAACCTGCACAGTCACAGAGCTCTGATGTGTGTCTATTGGAAGTGCTGTGCTACGAAGAGGTTAGCCAGCTGAATTGAATGGGCACAGCTAGAGCCCACAAATGACGGCACTGAAATGGGGAAGAGGACATCAAATTAGTTCACATCTCTCCAAGAGTGCAGAACACACACACTCAGAATGACTTTGGAGGCCTTTCCCCCTCAAACAATGAGGGCTTCCTAACTCACATTCGTATCTCCATACACATACATTTCATGAAACTCAAGCTTAAATACCAGTTCACTGTTAAATAAAGACTTCATGAGATTTAACAACTGCACATGGAGTATCTCAGTGAAAACCTTTGACCAATAAAAAAGCTAACTTTAAAAAGAACAGATCTGCCACATGAAGCGACCACAGCTATAAAAACAGCCATGCTCAAAAAGAACTAACCATTGACGTTAAACAGGATGCAGATAATAATAAAACTGCTCTCTACCTCTTACATAGTGCTTCGCATCAGTAAACTCAAAGCACTTTACAAAGGAAGTCAGTATCATTATCCCCATATTACAGAAGAGGAAACAGAATTCAGAGGATATCTTTTCCCAAAACTTCCTTGTGTAGGTTGGTGAACCCATCTTATTCCTAATGGAATAACTTTCTTTAACTTGACCACTTCAGCAGCTGATCTTTGTCCAACATTGCTATCTTTAATCCGATTGGGAATGAGATAACAAGGTTTTATTGGATTTCCTTGATGCTCATCATTCCAGGTAAGTCCCACCTAGTTTAAATCCATGCAGGGAGAGATGGGATTTTCTGCAGCTGAGCACATCCTCCTGGAAAAAGATGCTGTAATTTTAAATTTAACGACGGTCTTTAATTGTCTTATGTCAGGAGAATTCTTGTACATTCTACTTCACCCAGTTGCATCACTGGCTGATTTCCTTTTTATAATTTAGTCTCTGGAGGCTTTGGATTTGGCTCATGCCTAGTTCTCTGGTTCTGTTTGTAAATTTCTGTCTTATTTTTCCAGCATAGTCTTCACTGTTCGCTTCAGTGTTATGAACAGAAGGAGGACAACTGGTTCTTATACCCTACTACAGTCTGCTTTTTCACAGGATGGAAAGCATTAGCACTGTATAGAGATGATATATCTCAGAAGACAAATGACTGGAACTAAGCAAACGTTCCAGTCATGACATGCAAGCAGTGCACTTCCTTCAGCACCAGTGTTTCTGTGGTAGCAACTGACATTAGATACAGTGAATTTACAACATTCCAGCATCATGTCTGCCACAAGCACACTGGGTACAATGGCCTCGAGGTGCAAGTGCCGGACACACATTCATTCCCCGCTGACTCCTTCATTTCCCATGTTGTGGGACAGGATTTACCTTCATCCCACCTGTAGCTTGACTCTTCAACTGCAGAAGTATTTGAAGCTTGTTTTAGTTCCAAAATTAGTTTGCAAACCAGACCCCAGTTTGTTCTGTTTATATTGCTAGAACTTACTGAGCAGGAATGAAATTAAATATAGGCCACATAAAGGGGAAGATGTGTATTTTGTGGGAACACTGATTTCTTTGAGCATCTATTCCAAGCATAACAGTCCAGCAGCCAAGTCTGATGAGATTAATCTAATCACAAGCCTGCTTTACTTAGGAAGGTATTGGGGGCGGTGTATTTAACATTTCAGTTAGGTCCTCAAGGGATCAATATTGTAAACTTCTTGTGACTTGGGAAAAATAACCTGCATCATGCAGCCTGCTGGACAGCTACAATTAATATTCCTTCTCAAACTCATGTCTTGTTCTCTTAATTGGATTAATCCCTTCCTTACCCTGGGCTATGTTCTTACCTTTCTCCCATTATTAAATAAACCTTTCTTACCACTCACAAACCCCCTAAGCTGCTCCCCTCTTCATTTTTCATGACTTGGAACACACTGCTCTAGCTCACATTTCAGCCCCAATGAAAATCTGTCTCTTAAAAATTCAATAAAGAATCTGAACAGCATGTTCCAATGAAGCTGTTCACATCTGGAGGCAGAACAAGCTTTTCTTCTGAGCTCTTCCAATTGACTTTGGACTGAGGTACTGCCATTGCAGTCTTCCTAGCTGCTTGGGGTTTTTATCTGGTGTGAATGCTCAGATAGTGTTGATTCAGACATTCCGCATACAGATTCCTTTCCTGCCACTGTCCCCTGGAGGCTCATGCTTCCATTATGCATCATCATGCTGATAATGAGTAGACTTGTTCTTCTCACGGCCCAGCCCCCTCATTTGATGACAATGTTATTTCTAGCTGTGAAGTAACGTATTTGACAATGTCCACAACTTTTTCATTTGATAACCAGTCTTAGGGCCATTAGTGATATCCCCAGAATAGTGGTCAAGGTGCAGGATTTCTCAGACTCTCTGTGATCCTCCAGCCATCAGAGTTTGACTCCTCCCTGGGAGCCAAGAATCTTGGAGCCTGTTCCCGCCGTAGCCCAAGTGCAGGACCAAGCAGCTAGGGACAATGTATGAGATGGCCAGGAAGAGATACCCGCTGCAATGAATCTCAGCACATTGGAACCTCCCTAGCAGTGGGATGCATCGGGGAACCATGTAATTTCTAACCTGCAGAGCTACTGTGACCTGGCACTGTGTGCACTGAGGTGGAAGAAAAACTCTTAAGCTTTTAGAACACTGAAGCCAAGAACCTCTCTCACCACCCTACTGCTCCTTTAGTCCCGAAGTCCGCTCTGATAGGCTGAGGGCCTACCGCACCCCAGCCTCCTCGCAGCCTTTTCGATCCCACCTCCGTGCCTGGAGCCATTCTGGACTCTGACTAGTCTTCCCCATTCCATCCTGGCCTCTAGACCGGAATGGGTTCTCCCTGCTGGTTCCAAGCCAGGGAAAATCAGCACTAGAGGAAGTGGGTCATGCCAAGATAAGACAGGGAGGGAGGAGGTGGTGTCCCTGACAGGAGAAACACAATCATAATTGGGATTCACTGCACAGGCAAGTCTTGAGCTGGCCCCACATTCCCTCCTCCCCAGCACAGTGCCTCTTAGTGTATTCCTTGGAAATTGCACAGTCCCAGGTGCCATCCACCTATGGATTATCTAATTTCCTAAGGGCAAAACCTAAGACTCATACGAAGCATTATTCCCAACTACCCTAAACCTGAAGTTTAGCCAGCAGGCTAGTGCTATTAAGTCATGTGTTTCCTGCTTTCAGAACTCAGAAAGGAAAGTTTCAGCCACTTGTGAACATTCTCCATCCTTTGAAGATGTTGTAACTTAGGGAAAAATTCAGTATCTTTTAAACCTATTGAAATGTCAAAGACACATTGCCTTGTGAATTGCTTTTAAATGCTGCTCGCTAGTTTGTTTTCTGCATTTAGAGACCAAGGTTTTAGATGCCTTATAGATATCTTATTTACAATTGTTTCCCAAGTTCCCCATCTGCCACACCTCATGCTGCGATGGTTGGGGCATGGTTGGGAAGCAGCCCTTCCAGCTTCTCTACATCTATCTAATGAATGAAGAGGTGGTTGGGGTGCGCAAGCAGGACGAGTTGCTCTATCTCAGCAGGATGTGGCTCTTCTGGTTTCCTTATGGGCTTTTTATTGGTTACATTTTTAATTGATCTTTTAGTCATCTACTTCCAGTAATAAGAGGAAATTAAATATTAACAATAGACTGTTTCCCTTGTGACTGTTCGTCATTAACGAAGGATGAAAATAAAACAAAGCAGGCAGGAATATCACAGAATGTTATGATCCTGATTTTCAGGTGCACTGAGTACCCGCAGCTCCCATTACCTTCCACTGGAGCCATGAGTGCTTGGCCCCCTTGAAAACATGGTCCTAGATCTCTCTCTGTTCTATCTATCTACACACCCTAACCCCAGAGGGGGTGGTTAACATCCCTGTCACAGACCTAGAGAGAGACCATCTCCTCATTCTTTTTATCCCAAAGATCTTTTAAGTCATCCTCCTTCTGGCTAAGAAAAGTGTAGACAAGACTCCCTTGTTAATCCATCAATGCTGTCCCTTATTCACCAGATTATGAGTGGCACTCCCACTGCCCCAGGCTCTGAGCACATTGTTTCTGCCAAACTTCCGACCTCTTCCAACATGGGGAACAAGAGACTGGGATTTAGACTCCCATTGGTTTCCCTAGGCTTTGCAGTATGAGCACTCATTCCCAGGCTACTGTCTTACCTATGAATGAAGTCCTTCTCCAGTGAAGCAATGTAGAAGCTCCAAGCGGAGCAACCAAGTTCCTTTATGCTCCTCCAAAGTTTCCCTTTTTGTTCTGTACAAAGATGGTTTCAGCCATTTCTAAGACTGAACCAGTCCATTCTGCTCTCCCACAGGGCAGTGGCAGCACTGCACCCAATCCCAGCCCATCCTGACTTCAATTACTATCAGTAACTTTAGTAACAATCAGTAACTAATAAAATAATAATGAAGCCTTACCCTCCCCGCCCGTACAGTGCTTCTCTCTCCTCTATTTATAGATTCATAGATTCTAAGACCAGAAGGGGACCAGTATGATTATCTAGTCTCACCTCCTGCACATTGCAGGCCACAGAACCTCACCCACCCACTCCTGTAATAGAGCCCTAACTGCTGGCTGAGTTGCTGAAGTCCTTAAGTTATGATTTAAAGACTTCAAGTTACAGAGAATCCACCATTTACACTAGTGTAAACCTGCAAGTGACCTGTGCCCCATGCAGTGGAGGAAGGCAAAAAGAGCCCAAGGTCTCTCTGCTCTGTTTACCTCCAATGTCAAAATCGTAACTTAGGAAAGGCAGGAGGGATAAACCATCCCAGGTATGGGCCAGAAAGCAAAGCCCATGATGCAGATGGGCCAGCCAACAGGAATGGTTAATCTGAAACATTATCTTGAGTTTTGTGCCACACCCACCAAGAGCAGGAAGTGGAAGTGGATTAATCTTTACTGCTGCACTGGAAGAGGGGTTGAAAGGAAAACATCTGACCATTATTTTCTAAGTGGATACTGTAAATGTTAAACAAAACAAACAAGAAGAAAAAAACTCCATAATAATGACTCCAGCTGTAATGCACATCAAACCAATCACTGCCAGTAAAGGTACAAGAGGGACACAGCAGGCAACTGATAGCACAAGAGGTAGATTGAAAAACAAACACAAAGAAAAAGGCTCCTTGGTGCCCACTTCAGAGTCTCAATAACTGCAGTAGACAGCAGGAACTCCGACAGATCACTGTCCTGGTCAGTAACATGTAGGATCTTGGACTGAGCCCTTGGATCAAGGGTAGACAATATATTAATAGTCCTACAGTGTCAATTAAAAAAAAGTGAGTGTCTAGATTGTTACACACAAGAGTAAGAAAGATCATGAAGAGAATCCTAATGAAAACACAGGAAGAGAAATTGCCTTTATCACTAACAAATTATCTCCAAAGTTAGTCAGAAGAACATGTGGTCTCTTGGGGGGCTGTTGATTTATTTTTCCTTTTCATGAGGGAAAAGAACTCAATGCTAATTCTGATTGTCAGACTCCTCTTTTCCTATTACACCCAGCTACACCAATTGCAGACAGTTATGGCTCCACTCAGGAGCACTTGAAGAGCAAAGTAAAAGACAGGGTTTTAAGCAATTCATGAAAAACTAGACCTTTCTGGAGCACAGTAGGAATTTGCTCCAAGCCCCCCTCACACCTCCCACACCATGTTGTTGAAATGCATCTGTTCCAATATATTTTCAGGTGATGGAATCGCTCTCTCCGTGAATGTCCGCTCACTTCTTTTTAGGATGGTCAGACTATAAACAATTCAGAGTGGGGTCTGCCATACCATTCATCTACCCACCCACATCTTTTTTCTCAGTTTAATTTTAGTCCAATTGCTCTCAGAGCTTGTCTCACCACGACAGCCTTTTGAAACTAAAGTGTCATCCATACAGAATGCCACTCCCTCCAGGCCTTGAAGAAACTCACTCATTTTTCTCCGGAAAGCTTCTGGGATGGCAGTAGAGCAATAGCTTTTGGATGGTCATAAAAGTTCTCTGCTTGGCACTATCAGGGTGGAATGGAACATATCAGAATCCAGTGCAGAGGGTACTATTGCACCAGTTATTTCTTCCATAGTGGGGAGAATTATATTTCCCCCCTTACTTCTTCGTTGAGCCCTTTTAGGTCTATGCAGACCTGGATGTGCCCTCCTTCCACCCACGACAGGTGCCATCAGGGCAAACTACTTTGCTGGGTCAGTAGCATGCTCCATTGCACCATTCTCCTTGTCTTGCCCTGCTCTTCCTTCAGTTTAGGAAACAGTGGGACTGGCACTCCTCAAGCTGTACTGAGTGCATAATGTGTGGTCCTTCTCAACAGCATCCACCCTATTATCTTTAAGGTGGACATGCTGGCTGAACACTGTACCGGCTTCCTCTGGGTGTTCCACAAGGCCCACTTCAACGACTGAAGTTTGGTAGGAGGTTATTTGTGTTGGTCAAATTAATACGTGTGAAACC
Organism: Emydura macquarii macquarii; assembly: GCF_026122565.2. Lineage (NCBI taxonomy): Eukaryota > Metazoa > Chordata > Testudines > Chelidae > Emydura > Emydura macquarii. The sequence goes on from NW_027131391.1 coordinate 1,204,554, forward strand.
CACTCTCCTTTGGCCGTGTGGTGAGTATGGGCTTTCAGCTGACCCAACTGGGCTACTGAGCGCTACCCTGGACTACTCCAACATAGGGAGCATCTCCATAAAAGCCTCTTTATAAACTGGTGTCACTCTGCCCCTAGATCAACTGCAAATGTAACACTATTGAAGGTGAGAAGCCCAAGCCTGCCCATGAATCTTGGGTTTGCACATGGATCCCCGGAAGAAGGCATTGTTCACCCCTGTCTGTACAATCACCCCAGGTTTTTTGCTTTCAGTGTCTTTTCCCGTTACATTTCTTTAATATGCTTCATCTGTCCTGTGTTATCCCTCGTTACACTGTGACGTTTCTGCCCCAGGAACACACTGTGATTAACAGGCATCTTTTTTTTAAAATGATGCTTCTGTTCTCCCCTTGGGAATTTATTCTGATGCTATTAGCATCACAATTCTATTACTCTTTTATTGCACAACTTGCATTTTCACTAGTACAATCTGCTGAGCCAGTTACACCATCTTTTCAAGAGGTAGCTGAGACTGATTTTATTTTCTAAAAGTTTTGTTCAAAAGTCTAACTATTGGAAAATCTCAAGTGCTCTTCTTTGCTGACTCCAACGTGACAGTGCTCAGCCTCTGCATACAGGGATGTAACAAAAACTTCCCTTCTTTCTGTGGGTCTCCATGCTCTTTGGTAAAAGCATGCCCATTTATGTATTACATCCTGCTACTTTTGCTAAATTCCTCCTTTGGATCTGTTCAGGCAGTAGACTCTGATGCTGCATTTTGGGAAGAGCATGTATTGCTAGTTACATATGACTTAAAAAGTTTGGCAGCACCATGTTTTCTTATCAGACTATCAGATTGGAGATCTAATTCGCCCTTTCATAAATCACCATATAAAATATTTTACTAGTGTGAGTTTCTTGTTAATTGTTTATGAGCTAAAATGTTTGTCTGAAAGAAGTGGAAAGGCAAGGAGGCCAGCAAGCAAGCACAGACTCCTTCCAATAGTGACACCTCTAACATCCAGAAAATGATCCTTTGCTCCTCTAAATACTTAAGATATAAATGTATATCTTGCCTGCAGTAAAGACTCATTTTTTTAAAAGTCTCCAGCCCATGATTTAAAGAAATTCCCAAACATTTCTCAAATATGTGACCCAAACCCAATCCTACCATCACAGCAAGAAGGAAGTCAGAAGATATTCCCAAAACTGATTCCTCAGTGGGCTGTGGGATTCACTCTCAAGCACAAGGAGGTTTATAACATTGGGTCCAACCAATGCCCCCAGACCAAAGACCCTCAGCTCTGGAGAAGATTGAATTCAGAAGCATTGAGCCCATCTTGGTTGTACCAACCACTGTAAATGGAAGGGGAAGACAAGCACAAACTATACAGCAAGGCTGTAATATGAATGGATGGGAGAAGTCACTGGTCCTCTCAGGAGGAATTGAATATCTCCCCCGTCTTCAGGGTAGGGAAGGAGAAACAGACAGCAAAATGAATGGTGGCAAAGGGGCAATCCTGTTAATACCACCTCAGTCCACAGACCCACAGGATGGAATTTCACCCCATCTTCTAAAAATTGCAGCCATCCACTAAAAGTTGGTACTGCCCAGCTGCACCCAGAGTGGATCCATCTTTGTAGTTACCTTTGTACATAACCTTTCGCAAGAGTCTCCCCTCAATCTTCCATCTCTGCCTGCATTAGTTACCTTGGACCCCAGCAGAAAGGCAGCCAAAGTTTCTGTCAGTGTACGAATGACCCCCATCTGTGTGTAAAGACACATGACTAATCTGGGTTTTTTTAAGCGATTAGTGATTTGGGGCACCTCTATCTTTGGGTGCCCAACTTGACAGCTTAAAGGGGCCTGATTTTCAGGAGGGGGATGCTCAGCAGCTCTGAAAATCAGGTCCCTTTAAGGTGTCTTGAACTAGAAAACCAATATCCCTGGTCATTTTTGACAACTTAGACCATAGATCTTCCACACATTAAAAATAAATGTGTTTACTTTCGAAAGCCCTCTGCATTGCACACAGCTATAACCATACTGGCTACTGCCCAAATCCGACTGATTAAATGGCTTCTACATGCTGTCTAGCAATGTTATTTTCTAGAGCGCTGTAGAAAATGGAGACTGCTCTGTGGACTAGATACATATCAACATTACAACTCTCATAGCAATTTAAGATTCCTGCTTTGCTCCTGAGGATTGTGTTAAAGAATCACACACCTCTCGGCCACCTTTCATTAAGAGGAACGTTTCCTGCTAAAAGTTTCAGAATTGTGTGCTTGCATGCACCGATCTCACAGTGAAAATGAAGCTTTTACCACCATGCAATATATGTTTTACCAACCCACTTCCCATGACTCTCCAGCCTCAGGGACTGATTTGTATCTAGACTTATTTAACACTCAGTTTTCTGGAAATTACAACAGTCAGTTAAGAGAGGTTACCAAATAAGTCCCAGAGGACTGAGCATTCCCAGAAGGTCAGTGGTTCTAGTAATGACAACAAAAGAATAAGCACCTACAAATTCTCACCTCATCCTAACCCAACATCTGGGGATACTTGCAAGTGATACAAGAATTACCACATGAAATGGGCACATGGAATAAACCCCAGCTATACTCCCATGCTATCCTTGCAAAACCTGTTCCAATACACGGAGACACTTACACTTTGGAAACACTTGTACCGTCATTATGCCAACAGATACTGAAAAAAAGGGGAGAGAGAAGATGACGGAGAGCATGGTAATGTCACAGCGCAGAAGAAGGGGAGACAGACTGGGAGGCTCAAACACTGAGTGAAACGAGACCAAGCCTGTTTTATTGTCCCAAGTGTGAGAACACTGCAAACCTCGCCACTCCCAAAGGGAAACATTCAGAAAACAGAACAAGCCTGAATCACAGTGCATCCTGCTCAGCTTTTCTGCCTTATTTACAGTTCCTGCTCGCTCTGTTAGGGGAAGGATTCCTCTTTGCACTCTGGGAACAGCTTGCTGCCTAAAGATCATGAGGGACCCAGTTAGCGTTGGCTGGATAGCATGCAGGGTACAGACACAGCAAACACAAGCACTGAATGCACGACTCTGCTAAGTCAGCTGTAGTGTCCAGCTACACTTTGGCAGATACAACACTGATCCTGCAAGGTTCAGAGTGCTTCTTGGGAGATACTGACTACTTTTCACTCCACTGACTCCAGTGTGGTGGAGTGCACTCAGCACCTTGCAGGAAATACCCCAGCATGTCATTTCCCTCATCACCCAATTTGTAGGAAGCTCCTCTTTTCCCTATCTCTCCTGACAGGCTAGTTCATGTCTTTGCACTAGTGGAGCTTGGCCACGCCTGCACTATCCAGTCCATGCTTGAACCTGACTAGTTCTTGGATCTCGCTCACAGCAAATTGTTCCATTGTCAGTAAAACGTTCCCTAAACAAAATGTTCTTGTCATGTTTCAGGCCTTGTAACATTATCCTCAACACCTGGAATCATTCCACCCTGGCCTTTATCTTACTACCTTTCACAGGTTTTAAAACTCTTACTACATCCCACCCCATGCTTGTCTTAAAACGAATAAGATCAATCGAGTTACTCTTCACAAACCTCACCCTCCAGTACTTGTAGCATTTAAGTTACTCCCCTTTGGGTTGGGAATACCTTTCTAATTTGTCAATGCGTTGTCTTTATTAATAGTAGAAGTCCCAACACTATTCACAGAATTTAAAGCGTGGCCTTACCAGGACAGCACAGAATGGGATTACTGCGTCTTCATTGTTTTACATCTGCTACTCACATGTGAACATCGCAGCAGAATGTTCAAGTTTTGTGTAACAGTATCAGCTCAAACTCCTGTCTAATTTGTTGCATTCCATCATCCCTAGGTCATTTTCATTTTCTATATTACTGCTCTTTAACCAACCAACAGGTTTCCAGATAAGCCCTCCCAGTGAGAAAAACATCTATATTAAGCACGGCACTTAAGCACATGCTTAAAGTTAGCTTAAGTCCTTTCCTAAATCAGAGCTTTAGTCTTTTGCCTAGTGAGAGTAGTTCTCAAGTTGGTCTTTACAATAACCTAATTCAATCTCATTCTGTTTGCCCATTTCTCTAAACTCGCTAGATCATGCTGTTTGTGGCTCAGCAGCCCATTTTATAATCTCATCATAGTATGTTTATCTAAACAATTTTGTTTTAGCTTTTCAGTTACATTCCCAGGTGATTATAAAAGGATTTTATTACATATCATATCTGCCAAGTTCTCTCATCTACTAAATTGGTAATCATAGTATGCTACCAGGGTGTCCATATGATTTGTTTTTTATAGAATTCATGCTATCTTCAATGGAACCCTTATTATTCACTGATATTTTCCAAGTACATAGGTTGAACTTGTTATAAATGACAGAACAGTTCTACAGTTTTCTTGTCTATTCCTTTAAGGACTGAGAGCATATGGATATCATCTGGCCATGATGATCTACATATATCTAGTCACCTGTAGCCCAACACCCTAGCAAAAAAGAAAGAAGAATGGGAGTTCCCCACCCAATAAAAATGGATGAAAAGGGCATTAGGCCCAACAGCATTAAACTAATGGTTCTTCTGGAGGCTGTCAATGGGTGTTGGAGAGGGTGAAAATCCAAAACAAAAGTACTCAAAGCTTTCATATTTGACTGCATTTTTTCTCTACTTGTTTTTAGTAGGATTTAGTCATAGGGCTCAGCCTAATCCTCATTACAAGAGATTAGACTAAACAATAAAAATAGTAGTTGTTAAAAGATGTTTATATTAAAATGTGGGAGCAAGCAGTGGCTTTTATGGAAAACTATTAAAATATCATCAATAAAAGATGCAAATACAGACATTTTGGCAAAAATACTCATTTTGGATCTATACTTCCCAGTTGGATACAGTCCAGATATCTTTTGCAGGGTCCAATGCCTGTCATCAAAAACAGGAAGATGTGTTCTCTTCATCTTTTCTGTGGAATGGGGGGCTTGATATTTATATGTATATTACAAGTCCATCCCACTGAAAAGGATGAAAGAGACTGCCCACCTGCTTTTTATGAGCTCATGCTGCCTGGCATATGTAGTTTTGGATTGTTAATTTACAGTTTGATCTACTTGCCACATTAGAAAGTTTGTGACAATCTGATCTGGTAGTTTTCCATTTTACAGACAAAACAGAGGGCTGTGCCCCCTGTATAATTGCATGTCTCTATTGCATGCAGGAAGTTGAATTTGTCAATTACCACAGTTCTTCAATTAGCACAAGGCTGGGGCTTAAAAGCCTGAAAACAAATATGTTCAAAGACAGAGTTATCTAATAGATGACCATCTGCTTGGTAAAATAATTTTGGTTTAAATAGTTAATAAAAGTTGCCTTAACTACTATTTACACAAATGACTCACACTACCCTTTTAAAGTTAACCCCTTCTGTTTTCTTTTTGTGTCAACCACACACACACACAGACACACACCAGAAAGATTCAGTCAAACTTCCTCTTCAAAATGATGATGCTTTTAATTTTGTAATAAGACAGAGGCACATTGCACTCATGGCTTCACCAGTGTTTGTATGGCACAGCGTTCAAAAACAGCATTAGAGCAACTGTGATGCTTTTTGATATGATATTTGAAAGGCACCTTGCATGAGTCCAGCCTCTGCATGTGCCACAGCCTTTGTGGCTCACTACCTCTGATAGGCTCTCTCACCTTACAGAAAGGACACGAGCTGAAGGACCCCACCCACCTTCTGGCTTCTCTTGGAATCACACCCATTGCCATCCAGCCCCTTGGATGCCCATTATAAACACCCTTTTCCTTGCACCAGACCAGGAGGGATGAACAGAGGAAGCCGTGGCCCTTTCACTGATACTTCAGATAACTCAGAAAGCACCAAGTATGGTCCATTCAGAAACACCATAACTTGGATCTCACCCCAGTTATGAACTTCTCCTACTTGCTGAGTTACTGGACCCCTTAGGGACAGCTTCACTAAGAACATCTCCATGTACTGAATCTCAGAACTCCCCACTTTCAACTTCTAGAGACATTGTTGAAATGCTGGACAGCATTAAGCCTACTGTAAATATCACATAGGAAAAATGAACTACGTCATTTGTTTCTGGTTAAGTTGTTTACTTAGTCACATTGCTTGATTTCAAAGCTAAATGACTGAAACACTCCATCATTAAATGCTACATGCACATTTATAGGCATCTGATAATCCTGGGTACTGTTTCCAGTTACCTAAGAGTACATATATCCACGGAGTCAGCAACAGTATTGGGTTTGAGGGGAACAAAGTTAAGGGCTACAAGTCTGAGGATGATGGGAGACCAAAGCTCAGTCTGAGCACTGGGTGGCTGCAAGAAATCAGAGGGCTGGGGGAAGCAGGGAGGATGAAGAGGTTAGACTCCAAAATCAAGAGAAATCAGAGAGGAAATCAAAAGTTGTGGACATGTATGAATTCTAATGACAAAGAATTGTCCCAGTCTTGCAGCTGGGAGCTTAGGTGACATGAAAAGGGGGAGTGGACAGTTGTTAGCCTTTGAACATTGGGGGAAAGGCAATCGATGGAAGGGCATGCCTGAATGTATTACTAACACTCCAGGGGGAGCAGGGAAAGATTCAGATCCAACACCTGTGCCGTCTCTGAAGCCAGTACACAAACTCTGCCAGCATCCTTCACTGAGAAAAAAGTGAAAGCTGGATCTACCAGATCCTGCTGGAACAAGCTGAATTTTGGCTCCAAGACCCTCAATTTCAACACCCATATAGAAAAGTTGAGTTACTTCTACTTCACCAAAATATTCTGGATTCTAGTGCACCTTGGTACAGGAGTGCTGCAGAATCTCAGATCGAGCACAGAACCTCCTGGGTCTATCCAACTGCCACCTTCTTCCCCCAAATCCCATGGCATGAACAGAGGACAAGAGGAACTGCTCCCACCCTGCCAAACAATTCCCAGCTCAAATCCATTGTAGTCTCTAAGTGGCACAAAAACCTGGATCTGGCAGTTGGATCTTGTCAGGTTTTGGCCTACAAGCCCAACTTGTGTAATTTAAACACAAGACAAGTCTAGCCCTCCTATTTCTCAGGAAAAATCAGGACCTTGGCTGCATCTCAGCACAACAGAACTGGAAAAATACACAACTAACTCCTAGATCCTACTGCGTCTGGCCAATTTTCAACCCCAATCCCCCAAATTCTACTGGTCTTAATACAGAAAAAACAAAAACCAGCCACTCCTCAGTCACCAAAAAGTCCAGACCTTGTTATAAACGGCACAGACCCACTGAAAAGCCATGTGCGTGACACCTAGATCTTGCTGGAGATAGTGAGCTTTTTATCCTAAACCCAAAACTTCAACCAGCTAAACAAACAGACAAGAAGTGGAGCTACTCCATTTCCACTGCGAAATCCTAAACGCCGCTACATCCCTGTTCAACAGCATCACAGACACATTCACACCTGGAGTCTGCATTTTTGGCCCCAGGTCCTCAAGTTACATTGTTAACCAAGCTGCCGCACTTACTTGACCAGAAAATCCCAGCCTCTGACGTATAGTCCAGTTTGAGTTTGGGGCCAAAAAATACAACGATCCAGCTGGATCCAAGTGCCAGATCAGGGATTCTGACGCACTTACACAACGGGAAGCATCGGGATCGGGCATGTTTTTGCTGCTAAACTTTTTATCCTCTGCTCATGTCATGGAATCGAGCGGCAGGGGGCTAAAACTTGGTTGGATCTGGCAGGATCCAGGGACCGGGTCTGGTTTTTGTGGCACTTGCGCTGGGATGTGCCAGAGTCCAGAATTTTTTGGCGCAGTTTATTGTCTAAGCAGAAGATGCTGAGTGTGTGTGTGTGGGCAGGGGGGTGTCTGGATCCAGGCTGTGGCGGGGAGGTTGCACTTGTTCTCTAGTTTCATAGCACGGTTTGAGGACTAGGGGCCAAATATGGCCGGGATTCAGGCAGGTGACTCCAGCTTCTCTCTCTTCCCGCCCCGCGCCCAGGGGCTCTGCAGGCTCCCGGCTATTCTCCAGCCCGCGGGTGGCTCGGAGACCGGGGCGCGGCTCCCCTTCCGCAGCCGGGCGGCTTTAACGCCCAGAAAAATCCTGGGGAATCTCTGGGGGGCGGAATCTCCTCGGCGCTTCGCAGCCGGGTCGGGAGCTGCGAAAGGGGGAACTTCCCCCCCTGCCCCGCGGGGGTCCGCCCCGCCTCCGCCCGCCCGCCCTTGCCGGCGCGCACCAAGCCGGTTCCCCGGGCGGGGAGCCCCGCCGCGTGGCACGCACCTGCCCTGCGCTCCGGGCGTTCTCCCTCCTGCAGCCCGGCCGGCCCGGGGTCGCCAGCCACAGGCTCCGCGCCGCCGCGCCGCGCCGCCCCCCGCCAGCCAGGGAAGTTTCCTGGAGCACGAGCCGAGTCGGCCTGTCGCCGGCTGGGGACGGGCTGACATTCAAAGCCCCGGACTGAGGCGGGCCGGCGCGGGGCTGGGCTGGGCTGGGCGGCGCAGAGCGGGGGCTCTAGGGCGCCCCCTAGAGTTTCTCGGGGCGCCGCCGCCCGCCCCAGCCGCCGGGGCTCTCCGCAGCCAGCTCAGGCAGGGGACGAGGGAGGACGGGCCGGGGCGGGCTGGGGAAGCAGCTCGCTCCCACCCTCGCCTCGCCTCGCCTCGCCTCGCCGACAGAAGAGGGCAAAGGAGCCTCCAGGTCGGGACTGCGGCGGCTTTGGGGAACCCCGTTCGCAGCAGTCCCTGGCCCGGGGCGGGAACCCGAGAGCCGCCCGCGGAGAGCCGGGCACAGCGGGCGGGGCGGCCCCTCGTGGGGTCTAAGGCCGGGCTCCAGCTAAAAGCCCCGAGCCAGCCTTGCCTGGGTTTTGGAGCCAGCCTGGCCCCGCCGGCGCAGGGGTCAACGGAACAGGGCGCTGCGCTCACAGCCCCTGGCAACCTTCGCTTTCCTCCGCTGCGCCGGGCTCGCCCTGGCCCTGTAAACACGCGTCCTCCTTCCACCGTCCCCGTGCGAGCCCGCAGCAGGCAGCACCGCGCACCTGCGGTCTCCGAGCCACCGTGGGAAAGTCAGACCCCCGCTCCTGCTCAGCCGCTCAGGGTTGTTTGTTCTTTAAACTCTTCCTTTACCCTCCCCTTCCTCGGCTCCCACCGCATCTCTAGCACTGCGAACATCTCCGCCAGCGAGCGGACCTGCACCAGGCCGTGCGGGAATAACATGCTACCAGGGAAGGGGGCGGCAGACATGGCACTTTACAGCCTCATTAGGGGAGACCTGAAATAGGATGCAGTGGTCACTGGACTGCTTGAATAGCCTCCTCTCCTCTCCGCTCCTCTCCGCAGCCATGGAGCCAGCACCTGCCTCGACGTTGCTAATGAGGCAATTTGATTATAGAGGTAGTAAAAGCAGGGAAAATCCATTCTGTCCAGAGGTCATTAATAGAGTGTCAATAGTAACCAAATGGATGACAAAAATAAGAGCCGCCCTGGTTTTTGTTAAGTTTAAAGGCAACCTGCAAAGTTTTGGGTTTTTTAAATTGGGATCAAGTTTTTTTGGTGCTTTACGATAGATAAGGAAGGCCTGAAACATTATCCCTCTCTTTTGTTCCTGGTTGGTTTTTTATAGTAGAAGGATCAGGAAAGGAGGGTTGCTCACTCTCTAGTAACGCAGGTGTTGGAGGTTGATCTAAGTTTTAGCTGTAGACCCGGCCTCAGTTCCCTCACAATTTCAAGCCAGTACTACTGAGGATTCTGAAAAAGAGGATGAAGGATGCGTCGTGGGACCCACACTGACTACTACATCTCAACGACGCTCCATTACTGTACGGTAAGTAACTGCTCTTTCCGCAGTGACTGTGTCAGCACGGATCCCATTGTAGGTGACTGGCCCCTCGTATCCCCTCCAGATGGTGGGATGAGGAGTTCCGGCTGCATCAGCTGAACAATGATTGTAGTACTGCTCTCCCAAACTTGGCGTTGGACGTGGCTGCTCAGTGCCAAGCATAATGCTAGCCAAAGGTCAGCAGGTCACAGCTTTGCAGATTTCTGATACGGGCGCATTCCTGAAGCAGGCAGAGGATGTCACTTGAGCTCTAAGACTCACGCTGCTAATGGTGGATAAGAGAAGTAGACCGGCCAGCTGCTAACAGCAAGATACATTGTCATCCATGTCAACATCCTCTATGAAGAGGTGGCCTGCCCTTTAGAAAGCCTGGCCATAGCCAGAACCCATGTGGTAAAAGTCTGAACAGTTTGAAAGTCCTGTCAAGGTGATGAAGCTGAGTCCTAGACACATCCAGAGAGTGTGCAGGTTCTTTTTTTCTGGTGTCCAGTGTGGTTTCAGGATGAAGACAGACAGATGGACTGGTTTAGATGGAACTCTGAGACTATGTTATGGATGAATTTTGGGTGAGTGCTTAGCACTACCATGTCCATATGGTGTATCTCAAGCTCTTGAAGGACTCCATCTTGGGTACCCGTAGTGAGGTCGGTGGGCAGGTTTCTCGCTCCCCGCAGCACTCCAGTTCTGATCAAGGACTTGGAAACTCTGTCCTTGGAGGACTGATATTTTATGTCTTCCTTTTGGGACTTCCCTTCATGTTTGGAGCTCCATCTGGCTCAATGATTTAATGTCACTTTTATGTGGGGGGCACAGATGCCAGCTTTTCTGCCTCGGTACCAGTATGGCTGGTGCAGGGGCTAGGTTTTTGGCACTGGGAACTTCACCAATGTTAAGGGGTTCGAGTCAAAGTCATTGGTGCAGGCCCTGCTAGTGTCCTCTTTGCCTTCTTTCCACGTCCAGATACCCAGTGCTCAAGGGAAAACTGGCTGATGCTCTTATCCAGCTTCACTTTGGCAGTGTTTCATTTTGTTTGTATAGCACCCAGCACAATGAGACCCTAAACCAAACAAATCAATCCAATGGGAACATCACAGAAGCAAGAAAGTCAAGACTCTTAGATCTATAGAGTTTAAGACCAGGAGGGATCATTATGACCATCTGTAGCCTGTCCTTCTGCATAACACAGGCCAAGCAAGGATCCTCTCAATTGCTGCATTAAGCCCAGAATTTCTGTTTGAGCTAGGGCATATCTTTTAGAAAGTTAATTTTAAGAGTTTGGGTGATAGAGAATCCACTGCATTCCTAAATTGTTCCAATGATTAATTATCCTCAGTGATGTGTCTTATTTCTAGTCTGACTTTCTCTAGCTCCAGCTTCTAATCACTGGATCTTATATCTTTTTCAACTAGATTAAACTGTCTACAATTTGAAATCCCTTCTCCATGAAGGTACCTGTAGATCACGATCGAGTCGCCTCAGTCTTTTTTGGATAAACTAAGTAGACTGAGCTTCTTAAGTCTTTTACTTATAAGGCATGTTTTCCAGACCTCAGATCATTATTGTAGTTCTTTTCTGATTCCTTTCCAATTTGTTAATATTCTTTTTGGAGTGTGAACACTGGAACTGGACGCAGTATCCAAGTAATGATCTAACTAATGCCATGTACAGGAGGAGATAATGCCACTTTCCTGATCCTTGCAGTATTAAAGCCAATATTGTTCAGATAAGTCTATTTTACCAAGCAATCCAGGTTGGTCTATACAATTGACCTGTCTCCATCATCACCACTCCACCAACTTGTGTGTGATACACAAGTTTTATGAGATATTTGATAAAAATCTTGAACAGTGTTGAGCTGAGAACAGATCCCTGGGGAACCCCACTAAAAACACCTCCATTGGATGACTATTCCCCATTTCAATTACTTTTTGTGATCTAGCAATAGCCATTTAATAGTGGTCACATTGATTTTGCATAGTGGGTTTTTTGGTTTTTTTTTGCATCAGAATCTCATGCAGAAATAAGTCAAATGCCTTACAAAAGTCTACATCTATTAAGTCAACAGTTACCTTTAGCAGCCAAGCCTGTGATCTCCTTAAGAACCAACCATAAATTTGTTTGACAAGACCTATTTTCCATAAATCTGTGTTGTTTGGCATAAATTATGCTACATCTTTTAATTATTTACTGCTTGTATCCCATATCGGCCTTTTCATGATTTTTACCTGGGGTTGATATCGGACTAACCAGTTGTCAGGTCATTCTCATTATCCCTTTTTAAATAGTGGGGGCATTGGCTTTTTTCCAGACCTCTGGAACTTTCCAAGTGTTGCAATGTTGCAAAAAAAATCAACATTAATGGTCCAGATAGCTCCTCATCCAATTCTTTTAATACCCTTGGGTACAAGTTATCTATCCCCACAGATTCAAAGATGCTTAATAGTTGCTGCTTAACATCCCTTTAGTTATTGTGGGAATAGAAAATATTTCATTATCACTAAGATATGATTATCTAGCTTCTTTCTGAATAAAGCATTCTTAAATAACTGAGTTATCATTCACATTTTTTATGTTTAAATATTTACTCTCTCTCAATTTTGCCCATCGTTGTTTTAAGCTTTGGGATATTGGTGTGCATTTGCCTGTGAAGGATCCCAGGGCAGACATTATATTCTGACTGCACATAGCAAATGGATTTAGATCACAAACAATTACACCATAATTTTTTAGTTCGAGTTATTCTTGCCTTTAAAACTAAAATAGTAATATCTCTAAACCCATATACCCGCTCCTCTTTCACACCTGTTAGGATACAATGTTACTGTTAACCTACACACTACTCTTAGATCACAATACTGACCTTTCAGCCATAACAACTCACCCAAAGTACTAAAGTCTGGAGCAAACCCGTGTAACATGAATCTTGAAGAAGTTTTCCTCAAAGACAGCAGTGAATTCTGTATAAAGAAACATTCTCATTTGAAATATGCCATATGAATTACTCTCTAAGATCTACTCTCTGCTTAGTTAATGATTCATCAACAATGTCTTGCTTGGGCAAGACTGAAGTCATTGAGAAAAAAATAGTACAAAAAATATAATCAGAAAGAAAACAGTTACTTCCGGCCAGACAGAGTTTCACCACTCCAGATGATCCAGCTGCAAGATGGTGAAAACCCCCCCCCACACTTCTGAGCTCTGTTTTTCAAAACAAGGAAGCTGCTGTGAGATGGGAGTGAGCAGACTCCTACTGAAAGTGTGATCACTCAGCTCATCTTGAACAGAATAGTACTTTTTATAGAGTACAGACTTGCATCTGTGGATCCAGAGATATTTGTGGCATTGATTAAACACTTGTTTGTGCCTTCATATAACCTTTAGTCAGGTTGGAGGTATCAGAGCTATCTAGCAGTTAGAGATGTTAGTTACCACAGGAAGTGGTGTCCTGCTCTGCTAGTTAAACCACTAAAGTGACACAGCTCTGGGTAAAGTTTGCTCTGACATCCAGCTTCTAGTGGAGAGGTATTCATATTGCAATTGCAAGGTTCAGCAGCAAAGGACTGTGTTACATACAACTTGACATGGTAGGTTTTAGGAGTTTTACTAGCAGGTCATGCTTCTGTATTAGATATGGATTGGCCATAGAGCTACCATCTCAAAGAGATGCACACCAGATGTGTTCACAAGAAGATCCTTTAATGCTCTGCCAGGTGTGGCTAGGTTAGCTCAAATAAGGTATATGGTACAGCGCCACCTAGTGGCCAACAGCATAATACAGTTTAGCATTCCCTTCCATTTCCCCCTTTAAGTTCTTCATTTCTACAATTTACAAAATCGACACTATCATGCTGTCTTTGAAGTTCAGTACGGCTCAGTCTACTGTGTTCCCTTCCTCATGGCTGAACAGTATAATACAGTTTAGCAGTCCGTTATAGTCTGGAGGCTAATATACATCAGTGACCAAAACAAGCTTCACTGTAATCATGCTATATCAGAGATAGGACCAGGATGTTTTAGAGTTGCTTTGTGACAGCAGACTCTGTAAACCTTACAAGCCATGCAGGACTGGCCTAAGTCTCTTTCCAGTTTCCTTGCATCAGACATCTTCGACATGTGGTTCTTCTTTTCATTCTCTACCCAGACTGGACCTTCATGGATCGTGGCCAACCACATTCAAGCCATGCACATTTTGCAGAGATGCATCAAGCAGATGCATGTATAATGCACACACTACAAGTGTGTATAAAATACGCATCTTAAATGCAGTTACCAGTGTTTAGATATGTATACAAAAACCCATTTCGATAGCTAAATAATTGCTTCCTGAACCATCTCAAAAAGTAGCAAAAGGCACTTCTCTTTTGTTAAGCACAACAGGAGCAGTGAATTCTGTAAGCAAATTTATTTCAGATAGGATGAGCTAAAAAAGTGACAGGAAAATATATGAAAAGTGAATGACAAAGAATTAAAAATACCTAATCACATAAGGAGTTTCATTGATATTAACCAGATTCCTCTCAAAAATTCTACCCTAGGATAAGAAGTGAAATTGGAAATTTTAAGTGGAATCGTTTAGTTTTGGTGAAGCCTGGAAGGTGGTTTGAAAAACTTGGCCCTATAAAAGGAGGTTTGCTCATTCCTCCAAAGGGAAGGTAAAATCTCTAAGTTTTTAATCAATCTTTAAACTTCCTGCACTCCTCTGTCCATTGCTACTGCATCTGCAATGTCCCCCACTTACAGAGAAGCCCCTCACTCTAACACTATCTCATAGATGCCTCTGCATTTCTCTCCCACTTCTAATGGCTCCCCTGCACCAACATATTCTGATTTTTGTTCCCCCCCAGTACTCTCCTGCATTCCCCTTTGTTAGGCTTATGTTATGCTATCCTTCAAGATATACCCCGGTCTGCTACTGCTTCTCCATTGTACTTCCCAATGTGCTCCCCATCACTCACTCCTGTAGGTATGCCTGATGAGTCCCTTAAATCCTCTGTTGCAAGACCTTTCCCCTCATTCCCCATCAACCAGAGAACGCCTCATTTTAAAATATACTGGAATAAAATTTAGAAGATGCAGGATTTTGCCCTTTTCTCTGATATTCAGGATTTGAACAGTTAATACTTTAATGTTAGGTCAACTGTTTAAGAATTAAGCTAGACCATCAAATAAGAAGCAGATCCTTAAGTAAAGTTACATGTACAAAATGAAATGCTTGGAGGAGTGTTCAACACAGGCTCTTGTGTTGCACAATATGGCTATAGCGACAAAACCAACCAAAGGAGATTCATACGACCCATTTAAGTCTAGGATAAAAGGTTACACACTATTTACATAATCCATCACAAATGCAAAGAATGTAAGTCAGGTCAAGGAGGACATCAGATATTTGTTGCAGATGTTCTCAAACAAGAATTTCCAAACACTGAGCCATCTCACTAAATCTATCCTATCCTATACATCATGGCTAGGCATTGGGGATAGGATTTTCTAAAGCTCCTAAATCACTTAAGCATTTCTGAAAATCCCATGCCTGGTGTTAAGGTTTCTTCTCAGTTATTTTGTTACTTAATTTTTCTTATTGCCCTCTGGCAGGAATAAAATGGAAAGATGTAGTTAACAGTAACTTCAAGTCCTGTTTGTGTATTATTAATAGAAAACTACTTTGGAGCATGAATTACCACATGGATGTTATGGAACAATAGTTATTTGTGCTCTCGCAGTATACAGAAGTCACCTTTGCACAATAACAGAACTGTTGAAATTGCAGTGCCCCAGCAGGAAGATGTCAGCAAGGATCAGATGATTTTTTTCATACACATTATTTCAATTTTATTTTAAAGAGCAATGAGAGGTCATCACTTATTAACCAGGATAAGTTCCACATTATGACTGGAGTCTGGCAACACAAATCATAGCGACAGAAGACAAAACAAAAATACCCCTCCTAACTATTGACCCCCTATCCCACTAGGGCTGAGTGTGGTCTCCAAGTACTGGAAATGTTGATGCGAGATGTTGGAATTTTATTAGCTCATAAAGTGTTAGTGTCTGGGCAGCTTGTTCCAACATATTATCACCACCCCTTGCCAGTAACAACATTGCCTCAGACCCTCCCCTCAGTGTTTTGCTTTTTTTTTTTTTTTTGGCCTGTCTGTGACTCAGCTTTCACCATCTCCACGAAAAGAACAAAGCCTGATTTTCAGAAACCCTGTGCGCCCAACACCTATGGTTCAGTTTACTTGGAGCTGTGTGCGCTCAGCATTTCTGGGAATCAGATCACACAGTGGTATGTGGTGGGGTGTGCCTGACCTTTTGTGGCCCCCTGCTGGAGGTCCTGCAGTCCTACTGCACCTGCACCTCCCCCTCCCCCCCCCCACAGAAAGAAGCAGCAAAGTTCAGTCCTCCAGGTCAGGCTATTTCCATGAGGCCTCTCTAGGCCAGCATTTCTCAACCTTTTAAGTAGCAAGTGCCCCCTAACTTCTGAAAATGTTAATAAGTACCCCAACACTCAATTTTCCACTCTGAGAAATACAGTCTTTTCCCCCTTTACCGCTGGACGACTGTGTTTCTCGTAAAGCTGGAGAGTTCAGTGTTGTGTGGTTGTGGCAGATCACAAAACCTCCTGCTGTTTCTCCCCTCCTTTCCCCTCCCCTTCCTCCATAGAGGAGCAAAGGTCAACGCCAGCCAATCACTATGGCCTGATGGTGGGGTCCCGTGGTGTTCTCTTCACACAGGTGGGAACTTATGAGGTATGAGCAGGCACTTGTGGCCCAGAGTGGATAGCAGCACTCCCCATGGCCCAGAGATGGGAATGAAAACCCTAATGAGGACAGATAGTTTGTTGAACGCTTTGCTACCCCAGAAGAGGTTCATTCATTTTTTGACTGTGTTACCTGGGTGGAGGCTGAGCCACTGAAAAGCCACCTAGCAAGGTCGGCAACCTACAGGACCAGCCCGGAGTAGGAAAAGGATTGCAGTACCACAGCCAGCTGCTAGGAGGCATTCAAGCAGTGAGTGCCCCGTCACTGTGCGTCTCACCGTTGGCGTGATCCAGTCAACAGGAAGGCTGCAGTGGGATTGGATTAGGTCCCGTAAGCACATACAGAGCAACTTAATACTTTGCATTTCATTGCACTGCAGGTTCTTTATTGTTGAAAAATATGATCTTTTCAACAGCCTTGTGAAGCTGTCTCCAGACTCTTATGACTCTTAAATTTTTCATTTTAGGAGGCTTAACTTTCAGTTTTCTAGTGTCAAGAGATCTTAAATTACTTGAGAAAAGGAGGTGTAAACAAGTGGGGAATGAGCTACATACAGCACTGAACAGAAGCACAAATATTTCCCCAAAATATCTAATCAGTACAAAAAAATCTAGCTGTAACACCACATTTGGGTAAATTAGCTAAATGGTCCACTGTTTTGTTTGATTAATTTTAGTTTTGTAAGGAGATTAAGGAGGCCCCAGAAGGTAAGACACCCTGAAAGGGGAAGGAAACAAGACTTCAGAAAAATAAGATGGAGACCGTCTTTAAAAAAGTCAATTTCATATACAGAAAGTACAGATGATAAAGATGGCAACTGAAGGCATAAAAGCAAATAAAAACGTTATTAACTTGGACTAGGCTGGTGGCATCAAGTTGCTCTTTATCTTCGTTTTTTGACATTTAGATAGAAACCAGGGACTTTTGTAAAGCAAGGACATCTATGGGATAAGTTTCAGAATAAATTCATTTGTGAGAAAAGAAATGAAGAAAAAGGCATTCAACTGGAAATAAACACTCTTCTAATCTTCAACAAGCAGGAGCACAGATTATAAATCAGTAGATGTCCCCTTTTTAGTACAGGGTTCACATAGCAAGCCCTAGTTTACCTAGACAGTTTCAGAGCCCTTCAGACATGGCCACTTCCTTTCACAATCAAATTCAAGGAAAGTTTTTGTATTTTATTCATCCTTGGACTGGAGAAAAAAGCCAGGATACAAAACATTTTAAGATGTGGAGAGCAGAATGGTGAAACCAGGTAGAAGCCATATGCTTGGCCCACACGAAGATATTGTTGGAAACATAAATTAAACAGAGCACTGGGGGAGAGAGCTACAAGAGGTTAGACTAAGTTACAATGCAATTGAAAGGAAATGTTGGGAAGTAAATTTTTAGATCGAGCACTACAAATAGCTGCTGGCTATTATTAACACTTTCTATCTGGGGAAGAAAGTCAGTTTTCATAACAAACTAGGACTCTGTTCCTGTAAGAAGCCCCTCTGCATAGAGCTACTTGCAGGATTAGGGTCCCAGGACAAATACAATGTAATACATTAAACAATCCGTGCCTTTGATCAGCATTTAGTTGAGAGCTCCTCCTTTAATAAGGATTTAGTAAGAAGTTCTCTTAAACTGATTCCTATACAAAAACCCTAATCTAATCGCCAAACAATCCACATCACCAAAATATTTCCCCAAAAACTATAACAGAGAAGTATTATATTGTTGAAATTGCTTAGTTTTTTCCTATTGCAGTCTTTTCACCAGGCATTAGTGGTAAGACTTTTTCAATAGTACTTCACCCTAGAATCACAATTTCTTAAGTGAATTGAAATGAAAACTATTTTAAAATAATTAGAGATACTGAAATATTTACAGAGTTTTGTTTTTTGGGGTTTTTATAGGAAAGCTTGCCCTCTGTCTTCATCTTGGTTAGGAATCCACAAGATCTTTTTTCAGAAACAAAACAACATTTAAAACACTTATTTTATCAAATATGCTCAAAGAAAAAAGAACGGACATACTCTCTGGAGCCAGGCATAGGCTTGGCAGGTGAGAGGCAAGATTTCTCTACCTGATTGTATCAACATACCTCAATCTTGACGTGTAGTCGACCTGCCACTTCTGTCCTGGCCCTTCAACTACACCACAGCTATGCTGGTTTTGTTATGTTGACAAACATCTAATAGGGATCAGGATGAGACAGCCAAACATCTGACTTCTGACATAAGACAGGAATTCATCTCTGAGTTGATCACTAGTGTGTGAACACATTGTGCTACTGATCCCTGGTTTAAAAAAAATTGAAGAGGTTTAAGGACCTCCATTTCATCCATCTTGAATACTCAGCTTGTTCCCCCCTTACAGAGCTCTTCATTCAGATTTGGCCCCTCTGACATTTTGAAAGTTCATGGAGCCATGTTTGTGTCCCTTTCCTCAGCTGCCTCCCCCCCCTCCCCAAATCTTTAAGCCTGCAGATTTGGCTCTTTGACAAGTTACATACAAGTTGGTCTGATCTTCCGTTGTTCCAGAAACACAAACATGTATCCAAGACGGTGACAGGAAGAATATGCTCACCATTTATTCAGTCCAGGATAACATTGTGCACAGGTGTAAATTAATTTTTCATTATTAGCATTATTAATTTTTAAGATAACGTACTAATGAAAAGACAAGCAGATCTGGTTAAAAAGTTTTGAATGTAAAGTTTATTTTGAAAAAGATTTGACCTAAAGTTTGCAACAAGTTGTCAAGTTCCCAACATTTTATTTATTGCTTTGTTTTTTTCAAAAGTGTTTTTAGAATAAAATTTACATTTTAATTCACCATCAGACTAAACTGACCAGTCAAAACAAAAGTAGTTTACATTTTTTGGCCCCCTGCTTTATCTTTATTCCCTTTTTTACTGTGTAACTTGTGACTGAAGATTGACAGGGATGGACATAAATTTAATATACAGGTAGACTACCATAAGGACTCAGTGCAGAGATTGATCGAGGTGACACTGGATCTGCCAGGCCAAATCCCTTTGGGATTTTTCATGATGAACTTTTGACTGATCAGTTTTGTTGTGTGATGGATTTGAGAATTTTTTAAAAAGCCTATTTAAAGCTTTTTGTTTTCAGAGTAAGAAATTTAGAAAAAGGTTTGAAAAATTGTGAAGAGCCATTCTGTTTTGAAAACAGAAAAATTATATTGACATTTTCCATATCTGATTTTTTTTTCAACCAGTTCTACTTACAAGTTCAGGGAAAGCCACTATTGCAGTGAAATAGAGGCAAGATGCACTTCTTGTTAAATTACTGAGTTACAACAAAAACATATTGATAGATTGTGGGACAGTTAGAAAGCACCCACTAGGGCCTGATCTAACTCACTGAGCCAGCCTTTCCTCTAACTCCAGTGGGAATCAGATGGGACTCCAAATTTTCATCTGTATTGATCTGTACCCAATTTGGGAACCACATTTGCAGTAAAGATGGGATTTATGGGTTTGGTTTAGGCCCAATACCCACAAACCTTGGAACAGTTCAGCCAAACTGCAGCTGTTTATACATAGTTCCAGATAAAACAGCATTCACAAATGAGTTATCAGCCAATACGAATGAGGCCAAATCATATACCAGCCTACAGTTTCAACTGAAGTTTGCTTAGGCCTAGGATAGACCATAATTTTTAAACATTGTTGTAATAGTTTGCCTCTTTCACAACGACCATCCACATCCTGTCAGGAACTGATTAGTCTGAATAATGTTTAAACCAAGTTTAGTAATGGGGCTCAAAACCAAATGTGAAAAGGAACCAATGTGAAAAGGGCTACAATTACTTTGACTAGTTAAATCCTAGTTCAGTTTATTCATGATTGGATTATTCTCTTGTAACTATAGTAAATTTAAAGATTAGTCCTTGCATTTATGTGGTAGTGAACACTAGTGTCATTTAAACAACTGATTTTGTGGTCACTGCTAATGAATAGCCTCCACCCTAGACTGCTTATTTGTCTCATTCACCTATTATGTCTTTTATACTATAAAATCTTTGGGAAAGGAATTGTCATCTATGTTTTTACAGGGCCTAGCAGAACTGCTTGTGCCCTTTTGGTGCTCTGCAGTATAAGTGTTTAGTAATAAAACAAGCAATCTTAAAAAAAAAATGGAACTCAGATCATGAAAATGCATGGAGAAAGGAATGCCTATGAAAATTTAAGCATGGAGAAAGGAATGCCTTCAGCTCAACAAAAAATGCAGGAACAGGGTCAATCAACCCATGCAGATACTATGTTTTACTTTTCTAGAAAAACAAATCTGGGGACTTGGAGAAGTGAATGGATTTCTGTTTTAATTCATCTTGAACTTATAATACACTCCAGACTGCACTTCTCCAGATCAGATTAAGCCAGGTATTTGTTTCTCTTGGTATAGAGTATGTAACATGTATTTTTAATACATCTTGTCACCAAGGTTATCTGAGCACTGACCACACTTCATTAGCCGCAGACCCAACAGCATCCCTTAAAAACCCCCACAATTTTTTGCCAAAACAATTTTATAAAGTTCAATCTTATCTTTAGCTATTATAATCTTTTTGCATACAGTTGTGCACTGACACTTCACACTAATCCCCAGCGGGGAGCAGGGGATCACAGCAAGAGTAGGACTGTATAATAGCAATAGGCTGTAACAAGAGAAACCAGCAAGTCCATTCTCTAGCAAATGAATATTCAAGACCAGGATAATCCAATGTAAAGATGATAAATAAAATATACACCTTTATCAGACTATTTAAGGGTACCCATCACTATAGTGTCTAAATTCTTTAGGACAGGTGCTTTAAGTTGTGCTGCTAGCGCTAACATTCTGAGATAAATTCACATAAAATATCAGGAATTAAAGTTGCACACCCACCAGCCCTCATATATTACTTATATGCTATACACACTACTACGATCTACCCCTTTTAAACACTGCTGCTGAAAGCCAGTGATGGTGACAGAATGGTACTAAAAGCTAACTGGATCTCAGTTTGTAGTACTGCTCATCTGAGTCAATTAAATACACATTTTAATAGCTGTAAATCTTTATTTCACAAAATTAAGAAGAAAACATGGTAACATTGGCAAATCAAAGGCATACATACTAAATACAAATGCAGAATACATTGTTTTGTATAACACAAATGCCCAGATCCTTAGTGGAACTTGCAAAACTAAAAGCACACTGTTCCTCCAAAGTCTTTAACTTAAAATAGGATTGCCAACCTCTGAAGTCCCAATAATTACTGACTTTTGCCTTTTAAATTGGAACCAGGCTGCAGTCTAATTAAAAGACATTTTGGATTCCTCCTCTTTGCTTCCAAGTCTCAGATCCAACTGGAAGGGAAGTGGAGAAAAGATACTATTTTTTCCCCTCAGACTAGGTCAAATCTATGACACCATTATGCACTTAAAGCTCAGACATTTCTTGAAGCCTTTTCAGTTTTATCAATAGAACGTGTGGGTAAGTAAAAAGGGAAAGTGCTTTTTGCATAGAACTAGAATTGCTACCCCCACTCAACCCAACAACTGCAAGTGCAGTCAGTCATGTTTCAAATGCACACAGAAATAAATAAAAATTAGGAAAAATGCATGGAGAGGCCTTTTTAAATTCGATTTTCTGTTTTTAGGATTGTTAAAAGCCATGGAACATTCCAATTCTCTCTACAGCAGTTATGCCAACTGATAATATTACAAGCAGTGATGTCATTATCAAAGTTGTGGGCTGCTTTGTAAGCAAATATGATGCTTGTGATGCCAGACTGAAGAAGATGCCAGTAAAATTATCTTATTCTTTCTCAACACAGGGGTGAAGCAGGGTGGAGGTGGGATAAGTTTCCCACAGTGCTCTGCCAGTTATCTCAAACTGGAACTAAAGGTACCTCTTCTAAGGGTCAGAAGGTAGTTCTGTATTCCACTCCTTTTGGGTGGTGCCAATTAGTGTCATTCTGTGACTTCCTGATGTGAACACCTGTCCACTATTAACTGGATCACCAATTCACTTCGTGTAGACCAAACAACCTTCAGATCATCACTATTGACCTAAACTGGATTTGAACTGGCAATCTAGAGGAGAAATGCTCCATATCCCAATTAGCAGTCCCATACTTTTCTTTTATATTATCCAATGGGTTAAAAAAATGTCGGTTAAAAAAAGGGTTTTTTGGTCAAGCAAACTTTAGCAGATGAAATATAGAGGAGGTGCAGTTTTAAAAGTAAATCTACATAAAACTAGTAAGAATAGGTTGTAACAAACTTAACGTTTAATGATATACATATTTTAAAATATTTTGAAAACACTCATTGAACACTATCTAGTTTTTACATGTATAAGTTATTTAGATATGTTGTCATGCATATGTCCCCCATTTCCTGCAATGGCTCCAAGGTATTCACCTTAATTGTAAATACATATTTACCTGAAAGAAGTGAAGCAGAGACAGATGTTTTGTGAAGTAGAGTTTTGACAAAACATTAACTGTTCCTTTGTTGCCAATACAGTCTATCCTTTAAAATCTTGGTTCATGAACTGTATCTGACAGACTGTAAGGACTCCTTTGCAGCAATAACTTTCTAGTTACCATACAAACGCACTAAGTGCATACGATTACAATTATACATAGTTTCATTGGAAAGAGGATATGCACATAACTGTATGTTGCTTAATCACATTGGAGTCACAACAGTGATTTTTTAATCTTTTCCCTCCAAAAAATCCAGTTCATATTCTAATACTATATGCAAAATTCTTAGTTTAAAATTCAAAAGTATTAAAAAAGCACAACAAATCTAAACCTATGACGTTTCCTTTAGTTCATATAACAAATACAAACTATTTCTTCAAAAAATACTATTAAACCAAAGGATACTCCTCAGGTGA
The DNA here is from genome assembly GCF_026122565.2 of Emydura macquarii macquarii. Taxonomy (NCBI): domain Eukaryota; kingdom Metazoa; phylum Chordata; order Testudines; family Chelidae; genus Emydura; species Emydura macquarii. The sequence goes on from NW_027131391.1 coordinate 1,228,076, forward strand.
GAGCTTATATACCAAGTTTCAGCCAAGATTGAGTGATTTTGGCCACACTGCAAACCCCTGAATATGGGGATGACAATGGGAAATAAACTTAACCACAATAAGGATGCCAAAATATATTCTATAAGGGACTTATGCTACAATTGTTCTGTGCCTAGAACTGTCATTGAACCCACTAAATCTGTGTGCAACTCAAAGGCAGACTATGGCCCTATATGAATAATGATCAGGAACCTTTCAAGTGAAAAATAAATCACTTTAGCTGGAGAAAAATACAAAAGCATCCGGATCCCATAGCTAAGTATTATTCAAGTTTAAGTGTAGGGAACACTTCTAGTGGAAGGAAAAGAATTACATATATTTAATTCCCACAGACCAGGACAGTAATCTGGTCAAGATGAGTCTGCTGAAGATCTTCCAACCTAAAAGCTGGCAAGCCTGTAATACACAAGAGATAAGAGATCCACTTCAATATTCTGCTTAATGGTCAAGCCCTTCATACAAAATTACATATAAAAAGATCTTTTAAACCACTTAATCAGACTGAAGTAGTCAATTGTTCCCAGAGCCTAGCGTGCTGACCTTTTGACAGATATCAAATGTACTAAAGACTGACCTAGTTATTATAGCATAAAATTAAGAGCAGACAGTTGAATGAATTCTTAAAAATGTCCAGCAAACCCAGGTGAACTCTAACAATAGTTTTTATTCTAAATTAAACACAGCAGTTCATAACCTTTTCTACTACAGCAAACATCTCATCCTTTGGGTATAGGAACTCTCACTGAGAAACACAAGCGGAAAAACTAGGTGCCAATTGAAGAGCTTGAAATGATCTGACATATTTGGTCAATACATGTACACAGGCAAGAGGAAGCACAATGCATGCATGGTGTCACGTCTGGGGCACGGAGACGATTTAATTGCTTTCAAGTTCACATTAGCGTCCACTTTCACGGGGATTCATGCATAGCCACTCAGCCTGAGGCAAGGCACTGCAGCAGTAGCCAACGTGGTTTGGAGGAATACGAAATAAAAGTAGGAGTCAGTTAAAAATCGATCACATCAAGTCAAGAAGACCATAGAACAACTTAGGGACAAGCAATTTGTACAGGTATATTACCACTGTAATGCCCTTTTCCACAGATGGTCTACTTGGGGCTGTGTCTTGAATCAGGCAGGGAACAGCACCAGAAATGGACTATGGTTTTGACAATCTCGGAGCAAGCTGTGAAAGGGATGTCAGTTTGTCAGTGGACACGCAAAAACAGCGCTCTTAAGACAGCCACGAGCAAAACACGGCAGGTAAAACGAAATCTTGAAAAAGCATTCACTCCTATTTGTTAATGTAAAGCAGAGGTATGGTCAGAAAAATGTATACCTTAGTCAGAATTGCACAGCAACTAGAGATGCAGGAATAAAAGGTATTCTGTTCTACCTACAACACTATCAACAAAATTGGTGTCAGTTCCAGGTTTTTTATTGTCTGAAATGGTTGATGATAATGTTGAGGGGAAGGGAGTGGTGGGAAGGGCAGAGAGCGGAAATTTGATGTTGAGGTCACTGATAGGGAACAAATATGAAACACCAAAGAAATTTTGCTGTCACTTTGACACAACTGCTGAGGCATATCTTTATAACAACTGTTTAAACCACAGTTGTGTGTGCATCACTATATTAAACTTAGAGGGCCATATTCTGCTCTGTTCATAGGTGTAAAACAGGAGTAATGATTGAAGTCAGTGGAATTCATGTGGATTTACACCAGTTTAACAGCTGAATTTGGTTTGATTGCTTTGGCAAGTTAGAGACCTCTCAAAGCAAGTTGTATGACTTTTCAAGAGCACAGAAAGGCAGGGACATTTTATTAAATTGGAGACATCTTTCATTCTCTGATAAATGCTACATATAATTGGCAGAACAATGTTTAATATAAATGAGGCAAAGAACGATATTTTATTCTTTAACCAGGATATCAATACAACATTCTGGGTTGCCTCTCCATGGGCGTAGTTTCACTTAGAGGCTTTTGCTTACCATTTCTAGCAGGCTTCGTAGTGAAAAGTCATTATGAGATCCACTGAGTTACAGGGCCAAAGCGAATGGAGAAGTGTTTTCAGTTAAACATACTAAATACCTGAAAACCCAATCTGTTGCGACTCATCCATCCTGAAGTCACATCACCTTTTTATTGTTACTCTGGACATCAAAGAACTCTGGAGACCATCTGAATATTAAAAAATAAGTTATTTCTCTCTTGATGCCACTTTAAGGTAAAGAAAAAGCTTCAACAGGTCACTGAGTTCGCCGCTGATGTACCAGGAATATTAAACAAAAAAGACACACACCTGACGGGACACTGACATCTTTACATTCAGTGGAATGTGTTTCACTTAACATTATCCAGACAGCCAAATCTGCATAAACACATCGAAGCTCCATTTTGGTTACATGGGCATGAATAACACTGACCTACTAAAACACAGGCATTTGCAAGGCACATACTAAAATGCAATAAAAAAATCTACCCTATATTGTTTGGCCTTTTGAGTACATTTAGATACATTAAACATAACAAAAAGTCAAGTCAATCAGCAAGAAGCTTGCGCTCTACAATTTGTAACAAAATGGCCCTTTTAGGGTGAAGTATGAGTTGGAACCATACTGAAGTATATCATTTCTATCCAGAAGGATTACATAAGCCACTCTTCCAATTAGCAAAAGGAAAGATTTGTTGTTTCAGCCCTTCTGAACATTCTGTAGCAGGGTTCAGTTTGTTTTATTTCTTTCATCCCTTTCTTGAATATCCTTTCATTGTGCCAGAAGTACAGTATTATATTTGTAAAGGCTCAGATATGTCTCTAGGAAGTCTCTTTATGGAGCCACATGCGTCTTTCGAATGTGACTAAAATAACTGTGTACCATCAATACTAAGTATAATTTCAGATAAAAAACCCCAAAACAAAAACCACCAAAACAGACCATGGCAAGAAGCAATCTGTAGATTTCTTCATTTCTAATGAAGGTCTGTGTTTATTATTTTAAAAATTTCCATCTCTGCAGATTCTTAATGCCTCTGTCATGTTACCTAATTGGATATATTTGAAAAAAGTTTCCTTTTTATGGATGTTTACATGATCAATATTACTACAATTAATGACAGATTCCAGGCAAGTAACGTTCAGACACCAATTTGCAGAAAAATATCTCCATTAAAGAAAAAGGTTACTAGTGAATTTAGACTGAAGAGTGCTATCTTTTTAATTAGAAAAAATATTTGTCTTCAATCTTAATGTAATAAATAAAATGATGCAATTGTAAATAGACAACTTAAATTCACACGGATAAGAGAACAATCTCCTCTAGCATAAATGTGCAGAAATAGGATTCAGCAGGTTGTGAAAGCGATAAGGTACATTTCCAATTTATTTCTTTTCAAATCTTATAAAGATTTTATTTGACGTCAGTCCTGCAACCATCTTCTCTTGGGTGCTGAGGATCCTCAAGCCTGCTTACTCACAGCATGAGAATTTGAAACTACTTGTGGGGCTGCCTAACATTAGCCTTCCAATCTGTGAGGAAGTAGTCACCAGAAACAGCTTCTCTGGAAACTTCTCCAAGTGTCCTCTACATAGACTACATAGTCATTTACCAACATTTAATAAGCCCTTCCCCTGCCCTCATCACCTAAGAAATTTGTTTTAATCCTTCCACTACAGGCACTGATAAGAATTTAAGAGTTAGTTCAGCTTTATAATATAGGAGTTAAGAGGTGCTAGATCTGTTTAAATGTCAGAGGAATGCTGAAATGCTCACTTTTCAGATTGGTGGCAATCTTCAGGGCTCTAGCTATTCTGACTGGCTATATAGTTTTGATCTGAAAAAGTGTTTTCTCATTCCTGATGGCACTTCATAGTTGCCAAGCACAGCTGCATTCACTGAGTTAACATCTATTCATTCAAACTATCCATAAGAGTTCTAGGCACACAATAGGAATTAACAGAATCACTGTTTCTAACAGGGCAGTTGGTAGGTTAACTGTATTTATAAAAGTGGTCATTAAATGAAAGCTTCAGCTCAACATTAAAGATGGATTCTTTACTGTGGCTTAACTGTTACTAAATATCTAGGAAAGTAAGAGGCAGGAATACAACGGTAGGGTGAAGGCCTTCCCTTGGTGTGACAAGTACAGGATTACAAAGATCATTTTAACAGTACATGTCCAGTTTGCCACTAGAAATCTTTCTGAGCTCCTAATATCTTGCACAGTGCCCTGGAACTCCAGGGTCTACCAACTGAAGGATATTTAAGGCACTTGCATGAACTCTTCTGCCAGAGAGTTTTGCCATGTGAATTGAGGTGCATTTTAGGAGAATACAATCTGAGCAGACCAAAGCTTTTCATTCTTTCCTCATGAACATTAGTCTTTGTGATACAATATTCCAGACTGGAACAGGATTATATAAAAATGAATCCCTTTGCAATTCTCTTCAGAGCACGTTTTTACTTTTTTTCAGTCAGACCAGTATCTGCAAGATCCAAAAAAAAGTGTATATGGAACACTGCAAAGTTGGACTCTGAGGCAAACCATCCCATTACTGCCAACTACTGAAAACTATCTTCTGTGCAGAGGAGCTCCTTTCCTACTGGCATAATTATTCCACTGAAATCAGAGATACTGTATACTTGTATTGCTGTAAAGGAAAGCTCAACATTTCTATGTGTGCTATGCAAAGGAAGAAGAGGATAGAGAAGTTCTACAGAGTTAAATTCTTGATTAATCTCATCAGTTATAATGGAAGCACAGAAAATTATATGAAATGCAACTCCATCTAAGTACAGTATACTCTGCAAGACAGGAACTGTATGTGCTAGTCCTTAAAATCCATTAGATAAAGTTGGAAGCCACATTACTGTGTGACAGAGGTAGGCTTAAACAGAGCTTTATACTGAAGAGTTCTTCTGTGCCAGGTTTGTCCAGGTGTTGAGAGCACTCTTCAGCCTGTCAGAATAAAAGCTCCCTTCCCTAGAATATTGTGCACATTACAGAGGAGGAAAAATAATTAAGGCAGTAACTTCAGTTACTATTAAGAATTTTACTGCATTTAGGGAGCAGTGTATATATGGGTAGAATAGTCACCCAGACTCTGTGGTTTCTGATAGAAGAGAAAATTCATTATGATGCTGTTTCATCCTTTTCCTTCTCATAGTTTTAGCTGTACATTCAATCTTTTATACGCTATAGCATTAATGCACCTCAATCTCTCTTAAGGAGGAATGAAAACTTCAGGAAGTCTGACTGTAAAGGAAGTTCCTAGAAGTCCAGTCTTAGGCTACATAATTATTCTGGATAATTTAATACCATGGGATATGCCCAGCACACTGGTAGCAAGTTCTTGCTTCTAAACCATGTTTAAAGGTTTGTTGGCTGAAGCAGTTTGAGACAATCCACGATTGCATCACTGAAGGTCGAGGGACATGAATGTTGCCAGTTTTCAATGAAGCTGGAATTAACATTTCAGTCACGTTTCTGTCTGGCAGTTAGTGTTGGTTCCACTCTGCAAATCTTTGGGATTAACAGGGTTTCAGGTTTCAAAGTATTTGTAAATTGCTGTAACATACAGCATGACATTTTGCCAGTCTGGACGCTCAGTTCGCACCATTTCATTGATGTCCTGTCACAAAAAGAAGAAAGATCAAAATTAAAAAAGACCACTTTGCAAGTTCATGTCAATGTAGTGCTCATCAAAGCTGTAAAGCTCCCACTATGAGAAAGGCTTAAGGAAAGACATCTTCATTTTGCTCAGAACATCATTTGCAAAGTTCAGATGGTGAAAAGTACTCCACAACTTAAACCAGTTACCATCTCATTGAAAAAGCAACATTAATTTTGTGACCTGAAGTATGTGAATCCAGTATTAGAGTATACCTCAATTTTCTTCTCATCTAATACTGCTAACAATAAAAACAGTAAAGTTTTGAAATACTAAAGCCCCGATCCTGCAGTTAATGGCACGCAGACGGACTTCCGCATCCACACATGCGTTTTCAAGGCCTAGCTTAGTAACTGAAATGTAACTGCACAAAGGATGGAAGTTAACTTGCTCTCTAACATTCAACCTTTATACTTGTTAAATGTCACTTTACAACAGTATAGTGATCTCCAAGGTAGATTTTTAACTAGGAAAAATTAGCATTTATTACCAAATCTAGTAAAATATGTACTCTGAAGGAGAGGCAAAATGTGAGGTGTTAATGGCTACCTGACAAACTATGCTTGATCTCAAACTATTATAATTACTTGTATTGCACAATAAGTGTGTAAACTGATTTATAAACAAGTAATATGGATGTATCCTGCTCCATAAGCTAACCTATAGACAAAGGAAAGGGAAGAATTCAATGCAAGTTTTTTAAACCTTCCTTATTTTTTGGGTGACATTCTTAAACCTTACCTATATTTGTTTTTAATAGAGAGTTCAAACAGGAACAGGAATTATTGTGTTAGAGTTCACCTTATGAAAGGAGTTGTGAGTAGTAAAAACACCCTGTTCAAGGAACAACAAACGAAATAATTTCCCCTAATGTTACCATCATTAACGTTTATATATACACTGACCATTTGCCACACAAAACACACAGTATATGCTGCATATACTGCTAACAAAACTTTCCATATAAAAGATTTCCACTTACAAGATTTTATTCAGTTTGGATGAACCTGAGCCTATGAAAGTGACTGCATGTGTAGGCATTACATTTTAAGAGAGTTTTTGGTTCAGACAGTTCCAGGTATCTTATAAAGTCCTCTTTCTAGTGCCATTATGTATGGTAATATCAAGGGACAGGAAGCTGTCTTTTTACTGTGGCTAACTCCGTAGACTATTGAGAGCAGCTGTAGAAAGGCGTATATTTCTTACATCAGCATTCGGTAAAAAGCTTAACATTTCAAAATCACGAACTTCTGAGGTATTAAAAATACTCAGCAGTTGCATCTCCATTGTGAACAAATACAATGGTTGGCCAGAGTCTTTGATAAGGATCAAGGAAAGTGTTATTTTTAAATGTCTGACTATATAGTATTATGAGTTGCTAACTCCATGGCAGCTTTACTAGAATTCAAGTTACACAAGTCCTAATGAGTTATTTAAATACTTTTTGTGGTCTTGGCGATTCTAGCTGGATTGCTGTAGACATTCACCTGACCCGGGTTTCTCCCAATTCCATAGCTTCAGAAAAGTCTTCCTTCTCTGATAATTATTTTCATAATGACAATTGGTAATTCTTTTCAACCCTGCTCAGGAATTTCTTCTTGTAAGAATCACAGAGCCTCTTAATTATTGTTAGTCAAAGAAAGATTCATAGTTAAAATCTTATTTTACTTGCATTCAGTATAGACCTAATGTCAAATTTCTATTAATGTTGCCAGTGCTTGAACGTGAAGACAAAGAAAATCTCTCTACTCAACAATATTTTGGACCATTTGCTGGTCTAGTAGATGGACCACAGAAATCATGACCATTACATTTTACTGAATAAGAAACCAACTTTCATGGATTTGATTTGCACCTTTAGAATTCTAATACATTCAAACCATTTGAAATGTAAACTAAACCCAAATCTAGAATGTTGTTGTTCCCACACTCCCTCAAGCCACAAGCAGAGACACATAACCAGGTGCCCTGCAGACTTGCCAGGGCAGAATATCTGTGATTAGTTAACCTGTAGTTTACTTTAGCCTGGCTGTATTGTTTTGAATATTAATGGTTTCTTTATATGCTATAGTTTGTCACAAGACCAAAAACCTGCTCTGTCAAGGAAAAAGCCAAGAAATACAACAAAAAAATTAAAGAGAACAATAATGTCTGCATGGAGAAGCAGCCTTCATATAGAATATACAACCATTTTTCAAATCACTTTAGGGCAAATGAACTATCCTCATTATATTGCTTTGGGCCCAAAACACAGTAATCTTTCTGTTACAGAACTTCATTGTGCAAAGCATAAAAGACATTTTATAAGCAGGAAATTATCCGCATAGTGTGCATTTAACACTTACCAGAGTGGATTTGATGCCAACACTCTCAGCTGCCTGAAAGGCCAGCGTGAAGTTTCTTCTCTGTAAATGTAATGCAACATTTATATGAGAATAGAAAGAAAACTACTAAAAGTGTAATAGACTTGCTGCTTGAAAATATTTCTAATAAAACCCTGTATTGACTTCAACTAGGATTTATAATTCACCCACATTTATACAGACATGTCACATGCATCATTCTGTACTAGGGATACACAAGTATTTGTAAGAAGTATTTACTACCTGCTGGATTGGGGTAAAGAATTTTCAACAATGCTAGAAAAGACATTGCTAACTGGGGACTTTGTCACAGATCAAACGAAAAAAACAAAAACCAACAAACCCTAAGCATCAAATGATAAATAGGGAAAGGATTTTGTAAATTCTGGAGAGGGATATGTTTTTATATCTGTTTGTATAAGAAAAATGCAGCTAAAAAGGGATTGCGTTTGAAATTAAATGTTATCAAATCAGGAGAATAAGTGAATATTGAGCGAAGGTTGGGAAATAGTAAATTTAATAAGATTCTAAGCTTCAACTATTAAAGGAATTGTTCAAATTAAAAGTTATATTTACCTCTAAAATGTCATTTGATAAAAGTAAAAGATTGGCAATGTTAAATCAATATGAGATCTTGGATATTGAAATGTAGCCATTTTTATGGAGGTGGCACTCAGGGGGAGTGAATACCTTTATGAATCTATTCTAGGTAATTCTATAGCACTTCTCAGTGTAGTGACAGATACGATGTGAAATAGATCTTTATGCCAATGTCCAATGCACCTCATGGAGGATTCTTCTCTTCGCTCTTACCAGCCTTTAGTGTTTATGTATTGATATGTGATAAATGATTAAATTGAATTTCAAGGTAATTATAGCCCTATGCAATCAGAGGAAATAAGAAGCTGCAGCATTAGCACTTAGAAGAAACAGAGAGCTATAAAGAGGATATTTAAAGAGTAAAAAGGAAAACATAACTAAAGATATTAAGAAACAATGATTATTTAAATTATACCAATGGACTGAACAACAAGAATCAATCAGGGGATCCATTGAGGTGAAAAATTAGTTATTTGTCCATAAAAATGGCAAAAATAATAAATTATCTCTTTGCACGTGTTAAGAATTTTTTTGCATTTGTTAAGGAAATTATTAACAATGCATCTCTGCAAGATGTCTCTGTGGGTACTAATTATAACACACTGGAAGAAACTGAAATTATTCTTTTTCCTAATTTATTTTTAACTTCTTATCTTGTAAAACATTTATTTTAAATTTTGCTCAGGAGGAAAACAATACACACCTTGAGCAATATGGAGTGGAAGTATGTTCAATAAAAAATTTCCTCTTAACACCCAAAATGGGGAATAAACTACTCCAAAGCATAGAAGTTGCTGAATTTCAGACATTTAACATTAAATGACAAAGAAAAAAGAAGTTATTCACCATGCGCAGTAACAATGGTTCAAGATGTTTCCCTATGGGTGCTCCATGGTAGGTATACTTGTGTCCCTGCACTGCTGATCAGAGAACTTTGGTAGTATTGCCCATGAGGCCTGCGCATGCACTGTCCCCGTGCTGTGCCACGAGGCTAGCCAGCACAGGAAGGAAAACCCTCCTCAGTTCTTTCTCTATTGCAGAGTCATAAACAAGAACTCCGAAGTGAAGGGGAAGAGGATGAGTTGTGGAGCACCCATAGGGACCCATAGTTATTGCACGTGAGTAACTTCTTCTTTGAGTAGTGTCCCTAGGGGTGCTCCATGGTAGATGACTTCCAAGCAGTTACCCTACTTGTCAGTTGGGACTTCGTAGTAACTGGTCAGTTACAGAGGATAATACTGTGGAGCCAAAGATGGCATCAAAGGCGGAGTCCCCAGTAATCACATAATGTTTTGCAAATGTATGGACAGACGCCCATGTCACCGCTCTACAGATCTCTTGAGATAGAGACCGTGACAAAGTGGAGATATTCTTGGGGTTTTCTCTGAGTGCTGTGTGCGCGCCTCAGTTTCCCCCATATGTTACTTATATATTTCGGTGATGGGACCTGGGTGTGTGCTCATTGCAGAGGCCACTAGAGGGAGGATGGCCCTTCCCCAGCCACACTTATTCAGACAATAGCAAGACCCCTATGCCCTTCTGGGCCAACCAGCTATAACAGGTTGCATCAAGCAGAGACAGGGAAGAATGGCCAGCTTGCCTGGGAAGGAAACAAAGGACTGGGGAAGGGCAAGCGGATGAGTCTGGGGGGTAGCTGGCTGGAAGGGCCAGTCCCCTCGTAAGGGGGCTTAGGAGCAGGGCCTGAGAACGGGCTCTGAGGCTCCCTACTTGATCACTGCTGTAACTTCTAATTAATCTGCTAACAAAAAGTCTTTCTACACTGTGATCCTGAGAACTAAAAAACCCTTCTGATGTCCACACTGGCTGTGAATCACTTCTGACTGCAAAGCAGGGTGCATGGTCCTTTTGGGGCATGTCGGAGCTCCCCAGGCGTCCCATCCAGAGAGACTCATGGGGGAAGCTCAAGCAGAGCAAGTGGTGCTGAAAGCTCCGAGGCCAGATTCAGGAGGTGGCTGCACTAGTGTGTGGAGTTCCTGGGGGGGGAGAGAGGGAGAGCAGGCTCAGAGCACTAGAGTTCTGACTGGCTTTGCCCCGAGTGGTTCCACAGCACTGTTCCTGTGGGACTCTGTCATGGGAATATTCTTGAAGAATGTGCCCGATGAAAAGATCGACCTCGTGGAGTGAGTGCTATTAGAGTCTGGAGGGGTCATGCTGCAAGCTCGGGACACTGTCTAATGCAGTTCAAGATCCACTTAGTGAGCCTTTGAGATGATATTGCTGAGCCCTTGGATCTGTCTGCAATGAAAAGGAAAAGTCTAGGAGATTTTCTAAAAGCTCCTGCCCTATCTAAGTGGAAGACCAGGGCTCTCCTAACATGTAGGGTATGTAATATGGCCTCTGTTTTCTTGGTGAGGCTTGGGGTAGAAAGTTGGGAGGTGAATCAATTGATTCATGTGAAACAGAGAAGTTTCCTTAGCAATAAAATTTAGATTTGGCCTAAGCACAACCTTGTCTGGGAAGAACTCTCTCTGTGTGTCTGTCTGTCTGTCTGTGTATGGGGGGGGGGGGAGGAGGAGGAGGAGAAGAGGGAGATGCGCCATTAGATCTGCTATTTTCCCATTCTCCTGGCCAAGGTAATCACTATTAAGACGACTGTCTTCATGGATAGGTGCATCAGTGAACAGGTTGCCATGAGTTCAAATGGTGGCCTCATCAGCCCTCTCAGCACCAGGTTTAGATCCCACGCAAAGGTAGGATGTTGCAGGAAAAGGTTTACTAGACCCTTGAGAAACCTCTTGGCAGTTGGGTGTAACAGCACCATGTATCCCACAATAGGTTGGTTGAAGGCTGTTATTGCTGCTAGGTGGACTCTGACAGAAAGAGCTCAGAGATGGACCCCATTTCTTCAGGGTCAATGCATTTGTCCAGGATATGTGGTAGAGTCACCATAGTTGGGAAATTTGTTTGGCAGAACATCAAGTCTGAAATTTGGACCATTTCTGTAGGTAAGTGCGACAAATCGAGGTCTTCCTGTTGTGTAATAGCACTCCTTGTACCTCTCGAACAGGAACATGCTAAGTGCTGGAACCAAGCAGGAACCCCGAGGCAGAGAATCCCCAAGTTGGGATGTACGGTGTGTCCCTTGTCTTGTGAGAGGAGATTCAGTATGGCCAGGAGAGAGCCTGGCGGACATGTCGCGAGCTGTGACAGGTGAGGAAAACATGCCTGTCTCGGCCAGGTAGGGGCGATCAGGATGACATGGGCTCCATCTTTTTTCTTTTCGAGCAGGCCCTTCGCAAGTAGTGGAAATGGCAGAAAAGCATAGAGAAGGTCCCTGCTCCAGGAAATGAGGAAAGCATCACCCAGTGAATGACATCCCCATCCTTGCTCTGGAGCAGTAGCATGAACATTTCTTGTTCAAGTGAGTGGCAAACAAGTTCATGGATGTGTCTCCCATTGTTTGAGTATGCTCTGAAGTACCATCATGTCTGTCTCCCACTCGTGATCCTGCGGGAATCTGCAGCTGAGACCATCTGCTATCGAGTTCTGTGTGCTCGGGAGGTAAGCTGCAGTGTTGTGGGAGATGCACCAATTCCATAGCCTGATCAACTTGGTGCATAGGGAGGGTGATCTGGCTCCTCCTTGTTGACTAATGTAGTACATACAGGCTATGTTGTTTGTTAGGATCTTCGTGTAGGCTGAAAATGAGCGCAGGCATTCTTGGCCAATCGTAGCTCAATGAGATTGATGTGAGGGGACATCTCCGAGGATGACCAATTGCCTTGTGTTGTGAAGTTGTTTAGGTGCCCACCCCACCCTATCAGCGATGCATCGGTGGGTGATGAAAAGCATCAATGGTGAGATTTGGGGAAAAGGGGTCCCTTTGCAAATGTCGGTTGAGTCCTTCCACCAATCTAGATAGTGTTTGAACTGGTGGGAGGTGGAGGGATTTGTCCAGCCTGTCCCTGTTTTGTCTGTAGACTGAGCTGAACCATATTTGGAGGTAATGCATGTGAAGCCTTGCATGTGGGATTACTGCTGTGCCCGCTGCCTTGTGCCCCAGTAGTTGGAGGCAGTGTCTGGCTGATACCAGTGGGCTGTTCTGGATAGTGTTTATAAGAGAGATTAATGACAGAAACCTGTGTTGAGGCAGGCGTGCTCTGGCATGTAATGAGTCAAAGTTGGCCCCTATGAATTCCAGGCATTGTGCCAGAATGAGGGTTGACGTCTCGGTGTTGCTCTGTAGACCTAACTGTGTAAATAAGTTCATGGTCACTTTTATGACCTGATGGGCCTTCTTGAGAGAGCCAGCTCTGAAGAGGGAGTTGTCAAGTTTAAGGGTAAATCATTATCCCTTGAGAGTGTAAACAAGCGACTACCAGTGAGAGAACTTTGGAAAATACTCTCAGGACCGACAACAGCTCGAAAGGAAGAACACTGTATTGATAGTGGTCTTGTGTTAGGGTAAATCTGAGAAATTGCTTGTGAGCCAGTAAGATTGAGATGTGAAAGTATGTGTCCTGAAGGTCAAGGGCTGAAAACCAGTGTCCCTGTTCCAGTGCTGGAATGATCATTGATAGAGAGACCATCTTGAACTTCTAAGCCTTGATGAACTTGTTCAGAGCTCTAAGGTCTAGTATGTCTTCAACCTCCCTTCCTCTTTAGTAGTAGGAAATAAGGAAAGTAGAACCTCTTCCTCTTAGATGTTGAGGTACTGATTCTATGGCTCCTAGCTGGAGATGATTGACTTCTTGTCATAGTAAACTCTTACAAGAAGGGTCCCTGAAGAGGGACAGGGAAGAGAGTTGTAGAGGGGGTAGGGAGGTGAAATGGATGGAATATCCACTTTAAATTATCTCTAAGACCCATCGGTCCAATGTTATATGCTTCCAGGCACTGCAGAACACTGCTAATTGGTGGCCAAATGGGTGTGAAGTGTTGGTTGGCTGTATAAATGGAAGGGAGTTGTCTAATGGCGCCTCAATCTGCCTGTCAAAACTGGCGTTTGGACAAAGAGGGTTGGGTCAAGGAAGATTGGGAGCCTGGTATTTTGCGTTCAGGAAATTTCCCTTTTTTCCTTGGTGGCACATAGTGTTGTTGCAGCTAATATTGCGATGTATATGATCTATATTGGGATTGGGCATTAAATCATCTGTCCCAGCATGTAGATATCAACGACTGGAGTGTAGCCCTGGAATCCTTCAGGGTGCAAGGGAAGCATTAGTCTTTTCTGAGAAGAGCCTTGTACCCTTGAAGGGGAGGTCCTCCACAGTAGACTGCACCTGTTTTGGGAAACCAGAGAGGGGAAGCCATGAGGCTTGTCACATCACTACCACCATGGAGATGGACCTTGATGCTGTGTCAATGGCATTGAGGGCAGATTGCAGCAATGTTTTTGCTACTACCTGCACTAATGCCTTAAATTGGTCCGATGTGACTCTGGTACCTGTTCAATAAAGTCAGTCAACTGTGGGTAGTTGATATGATCGTATTTCACCGTGAGGGCCTGGTAGTTGGCAATACAAAATTGAAGGACAGCTGAGGAGCATGCCTTCCTGTCAAAAAAGTCTAGGTATTTCCATTCTCAGTCATATGGAGTAATCCTTGATTGATGTTGCCGGCTGCAGGAGTTGACAGCATCCACCATAATGGAACTGAGTGATGGGTGGTATTGAGTACTATACGAAGCCTGGGAAGAGTACCGTGAAGTCACTTCCTCCTGCTCACCGTCTGAACTCCCACTGGAGAGTGGGGGGGGAGGGGGCGTGCTATGGCAGCGGTGACAACTACTGTGTCCAGCAGGGACTTGGTGCAAAGGTCCTGGTACCGAAAATTGGGAATCCTGGTGCATCTGGTATGCAGAGATTGTCGGAGAGGAGGAATTCTATCAGTATCAATTACTTCAGTGTCGGCAGTGGTGCTGAAAGGAGACGGGGACCTTATTCATCCCAAATGCTCTGGTGCCTAGGCATTAATGATGGTACAGATGAGGATTCACATATTGGGAGCACCTTTTTAGTGGAGTGCTTACTCCTGTCTCTGAGTGCCGATGACTATGTGCCTATGTCCTTCGGGTTCAAGGGCAAGTCAACGGTGCTGGCTGCTGCTGGTCTCCGTGAGCTGTGGGTACCGGACTGCGAAGGTCTCAGTGCCAGTGGTGCCAAAGACAACTGCAAGCGATCTCCAACTCGCTGGGTATCTCGGGGCTCACTTTGAGAACTTCCTACTCTCCTGTTAAATGACTTATGAGAGTGGTCAGCAGCCTGCTTCTTCAACCCCAAGCCCTTAGAGGACTGCGGGGAAGACTTACATCTGCCTGGGGACTCCTGATGTAGGTCCTACGGAGGTCTGAGACCGCTTCAATAAAGATAATCTTCTTCCTAAACTCTCCTGTCCTTGTCGGATTGTGGTCGAAGTTGCTGGCAGAGGTTACACTTTTGCTGGATGTGACCCTCCCTAAGGCTGTGAATGTACTTAAAGAGTGCTTGTCTACAATTGGAATTGCCTCCTTGCTAGTGAGACACTTCTGGACATCTGGTGAACCTGGCATACCAGGCAGGAAGAAGGATCCCACGCAGGAAAGGGGAGGATAAATAAAGTTGCGGGGGAGGAAGACTGGATAAAATAAAAAAGAAGGTAAGGAATAACTATGCTATTAACAAGCTAACTAACTGTATAAAAACAGAGTGCAATCCTAACGGACAGCAAGTAGCTCCATCTCTAGCTACGGAGAGGTTGAGAAGGAACTGAGGAGGGTTAGCCCATACGCACTGGCTAGCCTTGTGGCACAGCATGGGGGAACAGCGCACGTACGGGCCTAACAGACACTACCACCAAAGTTCTCCAATCAGCAGCACAGTGATGCAAGTACACCTGCCAAGGAGCATCCATAGGGACACTATTAGAAGAAAAAATTTTGGTTAAACACTGAATGCTACTGCATCAACCGAAAGCCCTTCCCACTCACTCTGTTTAATGTTACCCTCCTCAGTTTAAATTTATGTTCTCATTAATGTCTTCTTACATTTGTTCCAAAGTTCTGGCTTGTCCAATTGCCTCAGACAGTAGATAAGCCTTACATTTATAAACCCTTAGCCAATTTAACTACTATAATCATGCCTTTTAATTTTTTATTGCAAGGAAGTAATCCCAATTTTGTCTCTCTCCTTCCATGCTATGTATTTTTTTATCTGTTCCATATTTATTTTTTTCTAGCTTAACTATATTATCAGTTAACATAGGCTAAACTGGACATTCTAATACTGTACCTTGTCCTGGCTGTTCAGCTCTTGATATGGAATGTGAGCCGGGAGATAAGTATGGAGGACTGCACAGAAGGCCAACCCATCATTCCAACTGCTGCTGAAGTTTGTGATGTCAATATTCTTTAAGGGAAAAAAAGAGTCTATAAATGATAGCAGATTATCATTTAATACTGCTTTAGAATTTGATTTAAGTGATTAGAAAAATAATATTATTTATGTTGTGTCTTTTATCAAAAGAATGCCAAAGCATTTTCGAAATGGAGATGCAAACAAAAACTACCTCAACTTCAGTGCTGAAATGGTCAGAGACCAGAATCCAACACTGCTGAGAGTGAGAAATAGACCAGGACAGGAAAGACGTTAGTTCTGGAACTTAATTTGCCTTACTATCCACAAAAGATATGATACATTATTAGCAAATGCTTTTGTATTCCTTTAAGATAGTAATGTTTTGGTTAAAGTGAACACACCAAGACATACAAGTAGAAACAAATTATAGATACATATTTCTGGCCTCTTTTTGGAACTTCTAAAATATGCCAAACTGCTATGATGTGTTATCAAAGCATGGGAAGATTAGATTTTTCGCCTTCATATTCTATTGTATTATTCAATGGGCAAAAGGACTAATCAATGATCACAGATATTTCTTCTTCTGATTAAGGTGATTATTTTCATTAAGAGGTAGCTGACATGAATGAGTCAAAACATTATGTAAACCCATTACTAATTCTTGTTCAAAGATGATCCATTGGAATACCCAAACATGAAATATGGCAGGGAACTAGTTCTCTGAATAAGACATATGAGAAAAATTCTTCATTCTGCCATTCCACACACCCATCTTTCTGTTCCAATCAGGAGATAAGTGGCATAGTTAAATACTTCCCTTTATTCCACAACAGTTTGTGCACAAACTGTTGGAAAGAGTCTATGGCCAAAGGAAGTTATGAACAAGATGCCTCAGTGACATTTCTAAATCACAGTACACTTGTCTGCTGTCAAGCAAATAATGGTGAAGAAATTACTGTCACCCCAATGGATGGCAGCAAGTTTAGATTCTTTTATTTAAGAACCAGATGGGAACTGCATCTACTAACCTATCCTTTGAGACTTATACGGAGAAATGTAAATATACCATATGTCAAATGCACTCCTCCCTTAACTGGATTTAAGCAGTAACTAGACAGTTCTGCTATTGGTTTATATTTGGTGTTACACTAAAACTGAAACAATCTCCAGCTACAGAAACCAAGAAAAAGCTGATAATTCATCCTTTTTCCTTACAACAGTCTAATAACAATCACACCTCTTTACAAAAGGCTATTTCTAATCACTCCCCCTTGTTTAATCTTGATCAGAGAGATCTGCACAGTACCAAACAGGATAAAAACTAAAGACAATGCAATTTAAATCATGTGACTAAGTTTCTAGTCAAACCAATGAAGATTTTGGATTACAAATGTAAAGAAACAAATGCTGCTACTCCCTGCCTCACTGACTCCCCAGAATCTTCATTTCCTATTCGGCGTCAGACCTTTTTATACAAACTCCACAAAATGCAAGTTCAAACTATGGTGATGTAAGTGTACGTGCTTGGACTCACAATGCCAACAGGCAGTCGCCTGAGCCTTGCTTTGCAATCCAACAGCCTGCTTCCAAACGGAAATGGCTTTGTTTCAGGCCCCCAGTGCTGTGGGAATATGTTCTTTACATAGTCTCAACTTCCTGAAGACACAGAATGGGGGAAAAAAGCTCTCCCTCTTGCCCCTCAAACCTCCAGGAAGCTGGAAACTAACTGAATTAATTTGGTTCTAGTTATTTTCAGGAGATGTCAAAACTAGTTAAATGCTTCTTGAATAAGGGAAGAAGAGGTCCTTTCAATTTCAGCAAAAAAGAACTGAGCAGATTGTATACAAACACCAAACTTCGAAACAGCTAACAGTCAAAGCTAATACAAATTCCATGCCATCTATTTATTCTAAGCTGCTCTATGGGACCACCCACTACCCCACCCCTTGCCCCCCAAAATCCCTGTATTACATGTACTTCCTGGGACTCATCTTCCCCATCACATTTATGCAGAGAACACAGATGAAGTCACAGGGAGGGGCTCTCATGAAAACACTTGTAGTAGCCTAGCTCTAAAACGAATTCTGTCTTGTATGCCTCTATTCTATAAGCATAGGGACCCTCACCGCTGCCTTCCATCTTTTCCAGACTCTTACCACCACATTGGCTTCTTCCAATGTCATTTTGATAGCTTTCAGTTCTGCTTCTATTGTTCATTTCCATGTTAAACTTGGTCTACCGTGTTGCCTCCTGCCCTGGGGGCTCCAGTCTAATGCTTGTCTTGTTATGTTGTTTGAGTCTTTCCTCCATGTATGTTCTAGTCACCACTGTTTTCATTCCCTAATTTCCTATCTTATCGGTTTCTGTTTTGTCCTCCAGAGTTCTTAGTTTGTGACTTTTTCTGGCTATCTGATATTGAAGATTTGGCTAAGTCAGCTGTTTATGAAACATGGAGTTTAGATAGTAAGGTCTTAAGTTTCCAAGTTTCAGCACCATATAATAAGACCAAGTTTACAATGGTATTAAATATTCTAGAGTTAAGTTTGGAGGGCAAGATTTTTGTTTCTCCAGATTAGCTTTATTGTTAGAAATGCATGCCTGAATTTCACTAGTCTGGCTTTAATGTCTTAGTCTGTTCCACCTGTTGTACTTACAATGCTGCCAAGATATGTGAAATATCAGACCTCTTCTATGTCAGTCCCAGAAAGTGTTATTGGTGCTTGTTGTGTGTTGATTCTTATTGTTCTAGTTTTCTCAGTGTTGATTTTCAACCCTACAAACTGTTCAACAAAACAAATTGTGCACAGAGCTGAAGATCGTTTATTTTGGCTTGTTAGGACAGCAGCTGATGTCATCTGCAAAGTCAAAATCTTCTAACTTTTGTGTGAAAGTCCACTGTATACTCCTTGGTGGTTCTGGGAACTTGATGTTATTTTCCTCCCAAAACAGTCAGCAGGAAGCAAAATTAAGTCCTATCCACCCTACCTAAACAACTAAGTTTGGCTAGCATAATTAATTTAGAATTTATAAAAGTCTCTAAAGGGGCCCATCCCATAACTACAGACAATACAATGGAAGAGACTGACAAGACATACATAAATATCTTTCAAACTTGTCCCCAAATGCCAGAGTGAGTTTTTGGTTTATTTTCTTTTTGAAGGGGGGGTATACTTGGTTGTCACCAAACCAAGTTATAACAAAAAATGGTCTGGCATGTGTGCATAAGGCCAAACTGTTACATGGCTTTAAAAATTCTTTAACCCTGGACCTAAACTATAGAATGGTCCAATCACACTTTTGTGAAGTCTATAAGGCAACTTTTGAGAAAAACAAGTACAATTAAATACAAAGAGGAGAGGAAAGTTATATATAATTGAAGAATTAAAGAATGTAGATGCTTCGTGTAAGAACATATGCCTCTATTCCTCTCCCACCCCACCGGGTTTCTCATTTTCCACCATTAATGCCACTGTGGATGCCTCACTTAACCAGACCACTGAATGGAGTAGTCCTGAATTTCTATCCAGCCAGTGAAACTCTTAGCAACCAATTACAGAAAAAGCTAGTCACTTAGTATTGTTTGGCAACATGCAGCCAATATCCCTAATAAGCACAAGCTCGTAATTAGTTGATATAGGTGATAGCTGGATGCAAGAGCCTAGTATTGAAGTTGGAGCTCTGACTGTTCCAAATAATTGTTTAACTTAGACAGCAGTAACAATAAGACAAGTTAACCTGCTACTGTCTTCAACATTTACTGTGATTCACTAAACCAGCTTTGAATAAGCACTCTGATCTTATCTTATTTTGTAAAGTGCTCAAATATAGAGAACGTGAAGTATCTAGCATTTTGCTATTAGGTTTCCTGGTAATCAGATAAGCTGTCTTT
Organism: Emydura macquarii macquarii; assembly: GCF_026122565.2. Lineage (NCBI taxonomy): Eukaryota > Metazoa > Chordata > Testudines > Chelidae > Emydura > Emydura macquarii. The sequence continues at coordinate 1,247,937 of NW_027131391.1, forward strand.
TCCCAGTTGCTTTTAAAAGTTCACTTCAAGTGGCTATTATTATAAATTTGTATTTATACTCAGCCAAATGGGTTTGGTTGATATATCTGTCCATTTAGGCATCAGTTTGAATTTGGTTTACATTTGAAAACTTTTCTTTGCAGCTCCAAGGGCCACAATTTTCTAATGAAAACTTACATTTTGCAGAAACTGGCAACTCTCATGCTCACCATTCTCCACTTCTCTTGAGTGAACAAGGACCCTAAAGGCTGGCATGACATCATGGAGCACAAGAGGTACCTAAAGCACCTGGTCGACATGGACGTTGGGATTTCACCTTTATTGCTATGAAGGAAAGGTTTTTATTCCTTTGTTGGGGAAACCTGCACTTGAGTAGTGTTTCTGACAGACAAGTGAAAAGATCAATGGCTTTTTGTTTTTTATTAAGTAAGACCAAGAGTAATGTCAGTTTAACAAGAGATGTGTCTATCTGAGGTTTTATTTCATGTGTTGAAAGGGGAATGGACAATCCAGAAAGGCTTTGAATCGCTATCTTCTATGACTTAACTAAATATTAATATTTAGTTAATGGGCATACATTAGATCATAAAAATTCTAGTCACTCATTTTAGCTAATAAATTATTCTACTGGTTCAGAGTAAAAGGATGGTAAAGAATTAAAAAAGGTAAAATAAATGTGTCAATATATATATACACAAGAATAGCAATTCCTTTTTGGACTGCTTTCAGGAAGAGTGTTCAGATATACTGTAGAGCCAACAAATAGACTATTTTAGTTCTCTTTAAAGAGATTTGAAAAATCAAATATATGAGGAGTCATGCTTAGCTTATAATGGTTACATATATTATATAGTCCATATCCCTTTGCAACAGGCTTATTTAAAAATACTATTCTGAGAATTAGTTAATATATTAGTTTTGCTCTTGTTCTTTTTCCCAGGACATACAGCCTCTCCCCTGAATATTATGACCTAATTTGGGGGGTTATTTGTTAGTTTTTTCCCTCCAAGTAAAGCTAAATTTTATTCCAGAAGGAAGAGTTCTGCCAGCTAACTCATTAATACAGAGGCTGTAACAGAGCCATTCTAAATTAAATATCATTGGTTACCACCAGGATTTGAACCTTATTTCTCCAACTGAAGAAGTGACCTTGTTACTATTTCTTAAAAGGGAAAGTTTTAAAAAATACCACTGAGACGTATTACCTTAGAATACAGTGGGACATAATTATTGACAAAGTCTCTCTAAAAATTAAGCTTTTCTTGTTTTCTCCCCAATATTTCTACTGAACACCAAGTACACTTAAACAAATGGAAAGTAGAAATAGTGATCTTGGGGAATTGCACCCACAAAATAATATGCTCAAAGGAAATGTAACTGTAGATCCTTTTCTTTGAACTTTTGGGGGTATTCAGATCCAGGAATTGGTCAGCACTGCATTCATCAAATTGACAGGCATTACCTGGATAACACTATCATCCAGAATTATATTAGTTAATGGAAACAAACGTTTTGGAAGGAATATTAAACCTCATGCTTCAGATCTTAAGACAGTCTATTAGAGATCAGGAGGTGACTTAAGATGTGGGGATGGGAGGGTGAGCAGGAGGCTAAGATTATCCCACATCCGCCTGCTGCAGGGTTCTTATACTTTCCTCTGAAACGCTGGATTCTGGCAACTATCAGAGAAATGATAGTGGACTAGATGAACCTCAGGTCTGATTTAATATGGCAATACCCACGTTCCCAATTGCACCAAAAGGTGTGCAACAAAACACAGATCTGAACTTTTGGCTACACAGTTGAGAGAAGTTTCCTAATGTTATGCAGAGAAAGGTGTCAGCCAAAAAGAAAACTCCATTTTCTTTGACAAAATTTCTGTTCAAGTGGAAAAACTGAACTGGCACCCCAATAACTAGATAGTGACTCACGAAAACAGATCAACAAAAAGACTCAATTTACATGATGAATGTACTAGCTGTATCAGATCTTGAAAAAATCTTAATACCACCACTCTGAATTTTTATGACTATTTATCCTCTTACCAGAATACATTGACCTATTTCTCACCTACAGAAAAGGTTTTGTGAAGCAGTTCACTTAATTGGTCTGCCTACAAATTGACTAGTCCAGTGCAGTTTCAGAAACCCCCTTGGAAGAACTCTGTACAGTTGGTGGCAAAAATTATTGGTGAGTAGGATATTATGTTTAACCTTTATGCTTGGTCATCAGTATGGTGGTTCATAGGTATTGTCTCCTTACAAAACTTCTCTTCACAGCTAACTTTGGTATACAGATGAAATAAATGGGGCACAGGTAATGGAGCCAGTGGTGGTGGCTGTGTTCTGTGTACAATCAACTGTGGCCCAAGAGAATCTGAGTGACTCAGATTACCTTTTCTTCTACCACACTGTCCACAAAGCTCCACTGAGCTGAACTGCTACTGATGGACAGCCTGGTTAACTCAGGCTGCCTTAACTCAGAAGCAGAGTATGGTTTCTTGCTCAGTTTTCTACTTATTTCATTAATAGAGATGACCTCTTTTAGACCAGATCAGCTACCTTTTGCTAGGAAGGAATACAGGAAAAGTCTCTTCTGGTTAAATTTCAGCTGATTTAACATGCTATAGTTCTGGATGTGCTAAGGGAGCTTCAGCCTAAAATCTGTGAATTAATGATCCTCCTGGCTCATAAAATCTAAGGAGAGGTTATTGGGTCTTTTGTTGCTGAAGACGACTGTCAATGCCCCCCCAAATCAGTTCTTGTTAGACCCCAGTCTTCCCAAGCACACATCTCTCTGTCTCAAATTGTTTTTTGGGGAAAAAGTTATGTATTCTTTGTGAAGAGGCAATTCTTTTCTGAAGTTCTCTGACCCCATTCTCAATCTGAGTTTAGGCCTAAATACAGAATGAAGACTATGTTGGTCTCACCCCTTGAAAATTGTCTCCTAGAAATAGATAATGGGTCAGCTGTCCACACTTCTTTTTTTTTAAAAAAAAGATCCCTCAACAATCATATAACTGCTGAACCCTGATTGTGGTATATGGTATTGCTGGAGTGTTTCATTCTTTCCTGTCAAAGGTCCCAAAGGGTGGCACTGGACTCAACTATCTCAAAAGCTCTTGTGTTTTTCAAGGTTCTGCTTTCTCATCCTTCCTATTCACTTATGTGAGGCCACTAGATGAAACTGACACTATAATTCTGGCTGCCATACCAAGTATGCAAATGACACACAGCCTTTTGTCACATCCATATGAGAGGTGTCTCACCCTCCCAGTGCTTGTCAGAGACCAGGGCTCCAACGAGTGCAAGCTGGCTGATGATCAGTACTACAAAACTGAAATGATGCTGATAGCGGGAGTATTTGGAGAGGGCGGCAGGGGTGGTGCCTGACCCTGTGATTAGTGTGTTTGATCCACAACATGGGATTGCTTCTGAATCACCAATTATTTCTGGGGTGCAAGGTCGTATAAGTAGCCATAAGCACCTTCTTCTGATCTGTGTTTAGTGCCTTTGTGACCTTGAATCAGTGCAACTCTACATGAGGCTGCTTTTGAAAAAAAATACTGAGAAACTTCAACCAATGCAGAATGCAGATGCCTGTTTTCCTCATGGCTATTAATAAAACTCAGTTCTGTAAACCAGTTGAGGGTGCAATGCAGCCTCTCTCTCTCTCTCTCTCTCTCCAGAGCACTTCAGAATGCAACTCTCAGGGGTCAAACTATAAATGGATCACCTGCCATTCTGAACCCCAACCAAGAAATCCTGACACAAAACGTAACCAGAAACAGCTACGTGTTCTAAGAACACAGACAAAGAAAAGGCAAAACCCTGAGAGTATACTACCACAAATGGCCCAACAGAAACCAAGTCTGTTTACCTTTAGGTTATTGGCAAGGTTTCCCTATTTGTTTGGGGGTTTTGAGAAACTGGGATGCAGAGGGATTGTACGGAGTTATTTTGATGAGGATGAAATTTGTTTTAGTTTTTGTTAACATGCTTAAAGCAAATTCTAATAAATCAGAAAATAAATATTCTTAAGAAATATCATATGACTATCAAAAACAGGATCCAGATCCTATTTCTATTGCTGGAGTTGAAACTGCTATCAGTGTTTTCTACATGTTGTATTTGTCTTTGAATATTAATCAACTGAATAAAGATGAAACATTAAATAGAAAAATCAATATTTTTCACTGTTTTCAAAGGCAACTAAAATGCACACAACACCTGGCCTTTATATATTTACAATAGCACCAGGTTAATTTAAAGAGAAACAATGCATTATTTTTATGCATATAGGGCAAGAAGCCAAAAATCATTTATGAAGCCACAATTAAGATTTATGGACAGATTTTTTTGCCTTAATTTTTATTGCCTCTCAGTGCTCTCCAGTAACTATAAATATACCCAGAGCAATGCACGTAGTCTCAAATTCAGGCTGATGACACTGTTACTATAATCAAGTTTAAAATAGAAGCAGCATTCTGATGCCATTTTTCCCCAGAGAATAAATGTAAATGTGATTTATTTATATATAAATAATAAATAAATATTTAGCACACACAGCATTTTCCTCTTTTGAACACCAATATTAATTAATCTTCTGCGTCTTTGTGAGGGCAAGCAGTATCCCCATTCTACAGATAAAAAAACTGAGGCAGAAATTAAATAATTCACCCAAAACCACAGATTGCAACTGTTAAGAGTTAGGAACATGTCTCAAGTTTTCTTGTCTCCTAGCCCTGTTTAAGTTATGCTGCTCTCATTTTGTTCGGAAACATGAATCCCTTCTAGAATGTTTGTAGTATATCAAACTATTTTGGTAACAAAATGAAATCCTAATGGAATATGACACTATTTACCTTCATATTAGTCTTAAACAGTGCATGTTTTTTGTTTATTGTGCACACTCTATTTTAGACTGTATGGCCTCCAGTGCTAAACATCACAGAATTATAGAACTAAGGTGGAGGCAAAAGGAGGGACCCTCTTGTTCACCAAAAATTATGAATGTGTTGTCAAATGCACTACCTTTCTCTTATTCCTTCTGATAAAGAGCTAACTTCACTTATGCTAACACAAACCAGATCACTAAATGTGCCAAAATTCAAACCAGGAATTAGTTATGAAATAGTTTTGCATCAAGGGAATATACAATATTAGTTCTCGCTCTCCGTGGTATGAAACACTCAGTTTGAAATCTAGTGAATTGCAAAATGTAAGGCAGAATCAGTTTCAGGTTCTACACCTGTCTGAGTCCCTCTGGAAACTTTTATGGTTTTATAATTACATTTTCCCTTCCCTTTCAAGTGCCTTTCTGTCCTTTGTTGCTATGTGAAAGACAGAGGTAACTGACTACATGCAAAGCACTGCCAGAAGCACGAATAAAACTGAAAAAAAATGGAGAATACGATTTTTCCCTTTAATATTTCAGTTACAATAAACTTAAATGTCACTTGTAACAATAGTGGTTAAAAATTTTCACACAGATGCATGAACTTTAAGATGACAGCTTCCTTTTAATACACACAGCTATGAATCTTTTGGGAATGTTCCATTATTTTTTAGTGAAAGTTTGAAGTGTAAGTCAGTCAATCTCAAAGTGACTATTTTCAAAAGCTTTATGTTGGAGTAAGACCAGAGGTTCAGAAAAAACATAGAACAATCCTTTTCTCTCTAAACCATTCCTGTCAGTTCCAGCTTCTATTAAATAACAAATAGAAAAGAAATCCATTTTCCAAGAATGTCAACAGCACCAGAAAAGCCAAATGGAAGGAGGGAAAAAACACAATGGAAGGAAATAATTAAGGGGACCTACTTCTGTTTACCAACTACTTTGTATGTTATGGATTATTTTTATTACATCTAATTAACAAGAGGTGCAGCATGCCCTGATGGGCTGACTGAACATCCAGGAAAGGGACAAGTTTTCATCTGAATTAAAGTCTTTGCCTACATCATGTATTCAAGTATATTTGCAGGAAGCATTAATACAAAACTAGCATATTTAAAGACAGCAGAATTCTTTCAAATACCTTCATCTATTAGTGATGTTGTTGGAGATTCTTGGTTATAGTAATGAACTCAATTCTACTTTAATGATCCACTTTCTTCTATTTAACTTGCATTAAACTCTACTCCTCAGGGAATCAATAACCAGCAGAATAGTGTCAATCTAAGACCTTCAACAAAAAACAAGGTTACTTACCAGTAACAGATGTTCTTCGAGATGTGTTGCTCATGTCCATTCCACTATAGGTATGTGAACATCTCTGTGAAGGGCTACTGGAACATTTTTCCCCTTAGCAGATCCCATAGGGCCGGCTCCAGTGCCCCCTGGAGTCCAACACACATGCCGCAGTATATGAAGCGCTGTCGGCCCTACGCCCCCTCAGTCCCTTCTTTCTGCCAACTCTGGCGGCGGGGATGGGGGGTGGGTTGTGGAATGGACATGAGCAACACATCTCAAAGAACATCAGTTACTGGTAAATAACCTTGTTTTCTTCTTCAAGTGCTTGCTCATGTCCATTCCACTATAGGTGACTTGGAGTACCTTGGAGGTGGGCCGGAGTAAGCAGTGAGCTGCCAGCAGGCCAGCCCTGCTGACGTCCTCTCCTTCCCGCGCCTTAGACAGAGGCATGGTGGGACATAAAGGTATGCACCACCAGCCTGGAAGCTGCTTTGCAGATGCCCTGCTCTAGCACTTCTGCTAGGGAGGCTGTGGATGGAGCTTGAGCTCTGTTGGGTGAGCTGTGGTGGCGCCCGGAAGCGGCACCTTCACCTGCTCGTAGCTGAACACGATGCAGGAAATTATTCCCAAGGAAATTGTGCCGGGCAGAGACTGGTGAACCTTTCATCCGGCTGGATGCTGCGAGGAAAAGCTGCATCGCTCTCTGGAATGGCCTCGTGCATCTGATGTAGAAGCCAGGGCTGCACTCCTGTTTTAGCAAGTGCCGCCTTCTCCTCTCCTCCGAACTGTGTGATTCGGGGAAACCTGGGGAGAATGAGATTGGTCCAACGAGACTGGGCAACCGCCTTGGGCCAGAAGGCCCGGTGCGGTATCAACTGAACCTTATTTTATAGATTACAGTATGGGGGAGAAGCTCTGACCTCAGAGCTCTGATCCTGGAGACCTTCCTTGCCGAGGTAAATACCCCCAGGAAGGCCACCTTCCCAGAAGGACAGAGTAAATAGCATGATGCCATAGGGTTTGGGGGAGGGAGGATGTGGAGGGTGAGGGGGCGCAGCCGCTGCTGGGAAGGAGCAGGTCGAGATCCCAGGGAGGCACTGGGTCGCGGGCCTACGGATAGAGCCTCCCACCCCCTTCCAGGACCGAACTGCCCCTGACGGGAGGACCGCGATCCCCCTTCCAGCGGCTGATATGGCTGCTAGGTGGACCTTCAGGGAGGCCACAGTCAGTCCCTGGAGATTTAGCTGCGGCAGGTATTTCCTGGCTCACCTATACTGGCGAAAGGCCGGGCAGAGTATCTCAGGACTGCTCACGGCAGGCATCAACCACTTCCACTTAACCCGATACACGACCTGCGTGGAGGGCTTCCTGCTACCCATCGGTACTCATTGGGCTTGTTCTGAGCGGCTCGTTCATCGTCTCTCGGCCACTGATCTCTCTCTCCCTGAGGTGTCGAGGGTCCAGGGCTGGGCACCATAGGTGACCATGATCCTTGGAGCTGAGATCGCGCTGGCTCAGAGGCTCCTGAGGCGGGCAATTGAGAAATTCAGCAGCATGCTGAACCCGTGCTGGCGTGGCCAAACAATCGAGATGGCATCTGTTTAGCCCCTCCTCGTCTTTAGCAAGACAGTATGCAGGAGGGGAAAGGTGGGAAAGTGAATATGAGGATCTCTGACCGCTACAGGCAAATGGCATTGGCGAGTGCCTCTGCCCCTTGACCATGTAGAGAGCAGCACTGCGGACACCTTGTGCTGCAGTCCAATAAAGATGGAGTCCCTTTGGGGAAAACCCCCCTCCAGATGGTTGTAGATGCCCTTAGGGGGCGCAGCAACCCCTCGTGGTGAGGAAGAGCGACCCCTTGACGCGGTCCGCCTCACCGTTTCTCACCCCCAGGAGGTGATCACTGCCAGGTCCTAAGGACCGATAGGTTCCCTTCACAAGGCTGACAAATGGGCCTGCGCCACCTGTCGATGTAGTACATGGTCGCTATACTGTCTGTCAGCACCTGTACCGTCCTGCCCTCAATAAAGCAGAGGGACATTCAGCAAGCCCTGTGAGCGTTTCACAGGTCTTCACATCTGTATGCTGACGCCTCTCCTCCCTTGGCCAGATGCCTTGTGAGCCAAGGTAAGCGTCGATACAGCACTTTACCCTCTGCTCAAGGCAGCCACTATAAGGATAACTGAAGGAGGCTGTTCCGTGAATGGAACGCCTCTTCACACATCCCGAGAAGTCATTCACCCGTCTCGGGAGGCTAGAGCTTGCTGATTTTTTTTTTTTTTTGGGGGGGGGGGGGTGGAGGTGGGAGGATCGTAGCCTCCCAGTGCAAGAGCTGCCTGCTTGGACTGTATCCCGGGGCCATGACTGAAGCAGCCTAAGCGTCAGGTCGCAGGGTGGCCTGCACCTATGGGGCGAGGATAGGCTAGCCTATCAGCTGTTGGCAACATTTGGCTGTTGTCGTAGGGCATTTGTGCATGTGGCCCATCTTGAAGGGCTCTGTCCCACAGCATGGCTTAGGCAAGAAAGTCTGGTCCAGGAAGCAACCGGTCACGCCGATGCATTCCGTAGGCTGCACCTGAGTTAACATGAACTTTGTGCGTTTACCCGTAGGACCCGCCAGCCGCAAGAGATGCCTGACCGGCTCACCCTGCTCTGGGCTTGGGATCTGGGCCTGCCTGCATGGATCATGCAGCGTCAAGCGTGCAGCTACCATGCCAGGCCTTCAGTAAACACCGCTGGCCAAGTAGCAAACTGCGGGGTAAGCTGTAATCGTTAGAGGGAGTCAACCCCTATGAAGGGAAGGAACCTTTGAGGATGTGCATCCCTGACATCCAGGGTGGCATACCGGGTTCCCGTTTCCACTACTGGAGCTGTGGGGATCATGCAAGACTTGAGCCCCTTGTTCGATATTTGTGAGACAACATAGGTCTGTCACCATCCTCAAATCTGTCCCCCCCTTTTTTTCCCCTGGGGATGAGGAAGTACTTCAAGTAGGACCTCTTCCGCCATCGCCTGTGGGACCTCTCCGCTGCTCCTGGCTGAGGCAGCCTCGACATCTTGGATGTGGAATTGCCACTGAGAGGGAGAAAAGGGGGAGGCATCAAGGGGCTGGGGGGAGAAGACGACTGTGGGCCCTAGCTCACTGAACTATCTCAAGAACCCAGTGGTCCGAAGGCATTCTGGTTCACCCAAGCCTGAAGGAGGGTATAGGCTAGGGTGCTGCCCTTGCGTTCACCGGCAGAAGGGCCTTTTCAGATTGCCTTATTGCCGAGAGGACCTTTACTGAGGGCCTAAGGAGCAAGTCAGGGCGGATGGTATCTCCTAAACCCCCTGACTCTGTCCCATTGCCCGTAGGTTGCAGGATAGACGTAGCTGGCACCTCTGCTGCTGCTGTCCCTGGAGACCTGCCTGACACCTGAAGGTCTCTGGCGCATAGCGGCCCAGGGAAGAAAGCATGGTCTAGGAGTCCCTAAGACCATGCAGTTTCACCTCTATCCACACAGAAGAGAAGGCTGATGCGTCCACGGAAGGGCCCCGGATGGGCTGCTGAACCTTTCTGGGATAACCCAGGATTGCAGCTGCTAACCTCTGGGCATGCCAATGGCTGGGGGTATGGCTCTGCCCACTGAATCAGCAGCAACTGAGGGTGCCAGGAGCACTGCTCTAGCTCCCGTGGTACCTTCTTCTGCAATGGCCTACAGGCTCAGCGCCTGCAGCCAGGCAGAGCCCCAGCAAAGTGGCTCACTGAGTTCCCCGAGGGGCTCACCTTCCACTTGCTGGTAGTGCTACTGAATAAAGTTTTCTCCAAACAAGTCTGGCTTGCAGTCGCCCTGGTTCCTTGGAGTAGAGCCCGTCTGCCCTGCCCATCCCTGTGGCTGGCGGCAACCACCATCAGGGACCCGGGACGGGGTGGTGAACAGTATTCAAACCCCTTGGCTGGGTGTAATGCTTTTCTCGGCTCATTTAGGCATCAGGCTATGGAGGAGGGGATTTGTCATGAGACCCTCACTATGTTGAGCGTCCCTCTGTAGGCCAGGAAGGCTACCACACTGTGGAGCCCCTCGATAGCATAAAGGTTGTCTGACGCCCCTTTTGCTCCTTCGCCTCCATGTGTACTTGAGACACTGACTGCATCCCTGAGGGGTTGACGGACCATGGTCCCCCCCTCGGGAAACCCCCGAGGTCCCCATACAGTTATTGTGGTGACCATTGCCTCTGAGACCATCCGCCTGGGGCTCTGGCACCTTTCATTGATGGTTGCTCCCCCAGGTACTGCATCCCCAAGGAGAAACTGAGGCACCGTTGACAGACCACTGCTGGGGCTGCCCAAAAGCCTCTTACTGTGCGGTACTGTCGCTCCAGAGAGTGACCCCTCGGCGATGACGACCTCAACTACCAAGTTTGTCGTGGGTGCCGCGGCTGGAGCAGATGTACAGACAACGCTCCAGCGAGCTGAGCTGACCTGAGCTCTGTGCGTCTTGGCCCTGAGTCAAGCTCCGGCGACCCACACTGCGCGGCCTCAGTGCCGGGCAAACTCCTCGGTGCCGAGACTGTCTCTGTCCACCGAGTCTGGCACAGCCTCGGGGTGTGTGTGTGTGTGTGTGTGTCTCGACGAAACCTTGGTGCCGAGGCTGTCTCCGGTATCCGAGCTTGCCTTGGTGCGGGGGGAGAACTCCTCGATGCCGAGTCTGTCTCCGGCATCTGGGTTCTGCACCGCCCGGCAAATTCCTCAGTACCAAGACTGTCTCCGATGACTGGGATTGGCACCGCGTCCTTGCGGGCGAACTCTTCGTTGTCGGAGAGGTGGGATGGACCTCACCCAGTGCCGGGGGGGGGGGGGGGGGGGTCGAGACTGGTGTTGGGCAGGTGACTTCGCTCTCCGCCTTGATGCAGGTTGGTCCGGCGACCGCAACCTGGGATGCCTTCTAGGGGAGCGTTCCTGCTCTACCCTGGGAAACTGGTCCGCAAGAGATCTTCCTCCCCATACCGGGGATCTCCTGAGCGGGCTTCCCCTTAATGCCAGCCCTTCTCTCTCATGGAGGCATGGGGGTGGTGGCATATGCAAGGCCAACAAGGCTCTTGCCGCCCTTCGGCCACCTAAGTCGACGGTGCCAGTAGGTGCTCCACCCCGCCTGCTCTGACCGTGCGGGGGAGTATCCACGCTCCGTCTTTGTGGTGCCGAGACAAGTCGGTGCCGACGGTGCCCTCCGCACTGGCGACACGCTGGATACCGCGGCGAAGCGGGATGGCTCGGAGCTGGCTCAGGGGCTCCATGAGCCAGGATTTCAGGCGGATTTTCTGCGGGGTCTGAAAGCCTCTCTCCTCTCATGAAGGGCTTCCCCACCACGTTTCAGGCAGTGGGGGTCTGTTCGCGGGAAAGCCTTCCTGCCAAAAGTGCACAGCTTTAAGCCATGATTCCAGAGCATACCTGCTCCCGGTAAAGTCTGAGCTAGACTCTCTCTAAGTCTCTAACTACCACTACAACAGTTATTAATCTAACTAATTAACACAAAAATCCTGTTTAAAGTTTAAAACACAGGGAATTAAGCGCTTGCAAGCGCAGGCAGTTCCAGTAACCGTCACGGGTGGAAAGACGGAACCGAGGGGGTGTAGGGCCAATAGCACCTCATATACCGCGGCATGTGTGCAAGACTCCAGGGGACACAGGAGCAGGCCCTACGGGATCTGCTAAGGGGAAAAAGGTTCCGGTACCCATGCACAGAGGCGTGCACACACCTATAGTGAAATGGACATGAGCAAGCACTCGAATAAGAACTTCCTCTTTGTTACACATTTGTATCACTAGCTACACTAAGAGGAGTCTTTTCCACTGAAATCCAACCTGGAACTTTTTTGGATGCTGTTTCAGACCATATGGAGTTAAAGTAATAACCAGAAAGATCTGGGTTTCAGGGAAGCTGTCAATTGAGAAAAGTCTTTTCAGAGCTGGATGTACTCTATAGGGAGAGTGGGTCAGAAAGGCTGGAGTGCATTTACAGAAAAGAAGATGGGAGAACATCTGTAGGAGTTTTATTGGCATTTTAGGAATTAGCTACTGTCTATTGTAAGTTAAGTAATATTTAGTAGTTCTGTGAAATCACCTCAAGTATTTCAGACAGATTGATCATGAAAATCAACTCTACTGAAAAGGATTAGTCTTCAAAATACTTATCATAAAAGGCTTTCTAGAACATACTTAATTTCTGGGTTTTGTAAAATCTTTACTAGGGGCAGGGGTATGAGAAAATATGAGAGTTAACATTTCAAACAGGTCACAGATTTTATAGCCCGTCACATTTTAAAAAGCTTCTAACCAATGAATTTGTGGCTCTCATAAATTACATTTCAAGCATTTCCAGTGTAAGCCAAAATTCCTGTTTAACTGCACAGGGCAAAGCAGCAGCAGCAGTCTGACTGAAGTGAAACACTGCCCTGCGGCAAACGTACACAGGAGGAGACAGGAAACTGTTCCAACAAGAATGAAAAACAAAATGTGTGGTCCCCTGAGGATAAATGCATTTTACTGGGTAAATGAGCAACTAAACTATTTTTAATCTTCATTATCTCACATGTGCAAAATACCATATTAACACAGTGCTAATTCTAAAATTTGCTGCAAAAGCGATCAGCTACCTTTCTCACTCATATTTCTCCTCTTGCTCTATGTGTGCTTAAAAGTAACATAGTATCTTGTGTAACTTCCAAGAAGGAACAGAATACAATTGTTTATGAAAGATGGATGTTAAGTAGGTCATCCAGCGATAGCAGCTTTTTGGCTAGCTCCACAGCTAAAAACAATGGAGATCGAACACACTTCATAGCTGCAAGTTACAAACCAAGCAGGAAACATGCTAAACCATTTCCTCAGCACATATCTACAGCTGTCTTTAGTCTCACTTGACTACAGACACTATAATTTGATTGTGGGGGGAAGAAGTGGACATGCTTACAAATCAACTAGTTCTCTGAACCTCGCTCTGTGTCAACAGGAGAGGGGAGACAAAACACACAGACTCCCAAGCCCTAACTGAATGTGGTTCCTAATTTAGGAGATGGAAGGCAACAAGAAACAGATATGGCTCCATTCCCTTTGCCCACAGTCTGGCAGCTGGTGATAGGATTCTGGAAATCAATTATTAATGTTAAAAATTACATCTTTGCCAGTGGTATGGAGCTGACTCTCCACAGGCTAACAAACCCCTTGTTCCTACATTAGCCAGCAATGCCATCTGAGCTGAATGATTTTATGACCAGCATTTGCAGGTTTGCAATGTATGTTAAAATAAGGGAAAATCCAAACTCATGCTTTACAACATAATTGCCAAAGGGCTTAGGAAATAATTTTCATCCTTTCACCAATGTTTAATACAAACAACCAATGGTTAGATACATTATGGTTTTCGGTTTATTTTCCAATTTCCTCTGACACATCCAGAATGACAAATGCTGGAGGCAAGACACCATAGTTCATTGACCAATAGCTTGATCAAGCCTCTGTTCCTCCCTGAGTTGTGCTTCCAACTGTTCCCACTACTGGTCCAATAGCACATTAATTAAGCTTCTGGGAACTGCAACCCCTAAGATTTCCTCCCTTCTCTCACCTAGTGCTATTCATGCTTGGGACTGCCTCCAATGCTGCGACTAGATTCAGCTATTCCCACCAGATCCTTTTATTTCAGACTTCAGCCAGCAGTGCCTACTGCTAAACCTTGATGTGATTCTTTTTCCTATCAGTCCTCACAACTGTCTCTGAGTCTGTCTGCTTTGCATATCCAATCGTGCACTGGGTTATTGCAAAGGTGACCGTCTGTAGTTAATGCAAACTGTTTCCAATATCTACTGCACTGGGAATGATTGGCTCCCAATCGCTACAATAAAGCAGACATGAGGGGGAGCAAAAACAAACATTTCTGGAAATGATTGTTGGTATCCAGAGCAGTCCCAATGATCACTTCATTCCCAGCTGCCATGAAAGTGGGCAGCAGATGGGCAGTCTGAAAGGAAAGTGAATTCCAAGTCAGAGCCTTTGTCTGCCTTATCTTCCCCTATTAAAATATTAACTGTCCCACTTTCCATGCTGAAGACTCAACACACTCAATATGGGTGAGAAGAACCATGAGGAGCAGTCCCTTTAACAAAAAAGTTTAAGCTTCTAAAACTTAGAGCAGTGATAGGGAGACAACTTCATACTTTATTCTGATTTTTGCCCTAATTAAGTTCAACAGAATATGTGATGGAAGAGAAAGTGATTGTATTTTGAATGACAGAATATTTGAAACAACTTGAAGATTCTGTTTTTATCAGAAGCTTATTTAAAGCATTATTATTCTTTCCTTCCTAAGATGATAGGCTGGAGCTATGGTTAACAGTGACCCCTTTGGGCATCCCGTAACTCTGTATCACAAAATTTGCTGGATCAGGATCTGATCTTAGGACTATTTAAAAAACTAAGAAAAATTTCACTCTAAAAACATCATTAAGGTGTAGCGACTGCTGCAGGCACGTATTAGCAACTTCAGTGAATATTACCAAAAGAAGCGTATTAGACACCCAAGAAGTATGGAGTTAATATTACATTTCTCGTACAAGGCACCAAAACTATTTCAACTCTGCCCCGTAGTAATACCCTCAGTCAGAATCTTATACCATCTTGTCTAGCCACATCTTCATTTTGCCACTGACCACAAAACCTAGAATGCCTTAATCTTAATAGCACAGTAATAGAGTTGTTCTGAAGTCTTTTTTACAGTCTACACAATACACAGAGAAGAATTTTAGTTTCCTGATTAGACATACAGCATACAGAAGGCAATCATCCAAAATGCTAGTAAGGGCCCAAACCTGTGAGGTACTCATGACACCCAACATAATTTTGCAGGCAATCATCCAATTGCCAATACACAGAATTAGCACTACTATAAACAAATGCCATATGTCACAGATTTAGAGCACTAACACAAAAAAGATAAAAGGTTAGTGTGATAAAGCAACACACTTGGTGCCAAACACACACATGAAGTAAGATTTTATAATTATGGAATACATCTTTTGATACTCTACAGCCACAGAAAGGAAGAAAGGAAGGTATCTGTAGTGGGGCAAAGAAAAGATATTTCTTGATTCAAACAAGGCACCCAGACTAACTGCTTTATGTTTGTTATTTAACTAAAGCTCTTGGAAAAGAATATGCATTTAAATCAGTTGTGCTGCATAACATCACATTACTGAAAGCACTATATTGGTGTCAAAGTTAAATAGGAGGTATGAGATGGAATAGCTGATATGGTATGCATCAACTCAGATACAAGAGCACAGTTCCTCATCTCAAATATAGCAGAAAAGAACCAGCAATAAATGTTAATCAGTATGCTCTTTAAAAAGTCAAAGAGTGCCCAACTGAAAAGCAAGTTTTAAAGACAATAGCCTTCTGAGAATAGATATGAAATTTGCTGTCAAAATGTTGGAGACCACTAAACTCAAAGGAAAGCTTGTGAAAGAAGATTCTGGGAAAGCTTTTTAACCAGCTGCTATGTTAAGCATGAAAAGGAATTCCTTTCAAACAGGAAACAGTTTGCTCATTCCATTGTAACATCCAAGTAAGCTTTGTTGTTAATTCTACTTGTGAGTCCTAACATCTGACCTAGACAGACAGTATCTTGATGAGAAAGCACATGATGTTTTCTTCTTACATATAGGTCATAGAAGTTAGAGGGAAAACTCTTAGGCCTTTTTCCATTGCTATTCTTCTAAAATGGAAATCAAGGAATGTTAATGACTGCCATCTTCTGTCTGTATCTGAACTGCTTTGGTGACAGAGTAATAATGAAGAATCCATACATTCTTGATTATTTTTTGCACGTTAGAAGCTAGCAGTGTCAGGAATACACACACCCAATATCCAAGACCCTGTGGTGTGCTGACCATGTACTTTTTTGTGTCTAAAGTTGTTTATAATCTCTGGATTACAGAGCTTGTGTTTAGTTTCCATATGAAATGATGTTAATAAATGTATATGCTTTTAAAAACACAACAGTCAAGGTAAAAGTTAAAGCCTTCATAGTAACATAACATATGCTCACCGAATATACCATAATTGTTGACCGTCTTATAGATACCTTTGCACTTGCATATCTCAGCTGCTATCCTTTTTATTATTTCCCACTCCAGAATTGTGCTCCAGAATCTAAGCTCTCATTGAAAAGATTACATTTCTAGTCCTTATAATTGAAAAAAACTTTAAATGTGAACAACTGTAAGATAGAGTGTGGTCTTCCAAAATCTATAGGCAGTCTGGAACAACAAGTCCGAGAGCTGTAAAATGCCCCCTTCCTCCACAGGACTGCTAACTCTGAGACCTAATTATGAAGATTTAAGTGTAACAATTAGAAGAAGAAATATCCTGAACTATACACTGGAATCTCTTTCATTGATCACTTCTGCCAACTCTGGGGAAAACTGTGAACCATTAAAAATAGAGAAAATGGAAAAAATATCTCTTCTAATTGAAATCAATGGGGGGACTATGGATAAACAAAATGAATTTATCAGAACTTGATTTTCATGTAAATGATACTTGCTAAAGTGATATAGGGTCTTGGGTGACAGCAAATGACCAACTCCTCTGTTTTTACCATCTCATCTTAAAGAGGACGCCCCCTAGCAGCACACTTGCAGGGATCTAGTGATTGCCACTTTCTGTATTAAGTTTCTGGAGGTAAATTCTTTCATTGCCAAGAACATTCATGTACAGTAAGAACTTGATTCAAATTGTGATGGCAATCTCCCCACCAAAACAAACAAACAATTATACACCCATGTGAATAACTTCTGGATCCTGTCTACCAGTTCTGGTCATCTCAATATGAACAATGCACTCATCTTACATCTTTGTTTGGATTTTGTGTTGTTTGTATGTTCAACTTGTATCATTTGGGTACTTAAAATGAAAATAGTTATGTTCCAGCTAGGATCAATGAAGTAAACCACTCCACAACAACTGGAGTGGATTGTTTCACACACTGAAATTACCTAGGATTTATGTCACAGTTTTATGACATTACTCATGTTTTAGAGGAGCAAGGACGCGTCTTGTCTCGCAGGAAAATCCAGCATTTGGCATAGCATACTGTTTGAATCAGTATATCAAGTTCTGAGTAAGATCACTAAATTATGATCAAATCCAGAGTACTTTAAGCTCAGCCATTTAAAAGTCAGTGGGACTTGTTTTCTTAAATTACTCAGTTGTATTTGAAAATATCTCAATCTTTGTATGTAATTGTCCTCCTTAGGATATTTGGGCTTTGCTGGTGTTCAGTTTTGGATAGAGTTAAACTCACTAACCCTATATACTTATGTAGCACTTCCTCTACTTTGGTATGTTCTAAATGCACATTTGTTAATGCAGAGGTTCTCTGATGTTAGTCTGTAGTTCACTCTTTTTACAACTTGTTACACTCGCCAAAGCTAGGCTTCAAGGGGGAAACCCTGGTGTATGCACAGTATGTAAGATTGGATTTTCTTTCAACAGAATGGATGCTGCAGACAGCAGGTTAGATGATATTCAGTGAACATAAGCTGTTCAGTATTTGTTTTTATTCTGTTCAATGTCCTTCTCCCTTCATCATTCACTGCATACTACTCAAGCTGCACAATGAATAAAATAGGGGCACTGTGGATAAAACAGTATGTAATTCTACCAAAAACTAATAAAGGCAGAATTAAGATAGATAAGGCAATTTTACATTGGCATTTCCTTACTTGAGTATTTCCCTTTGCACCCTTAATGTTCTTTTAACAGTTTCTATGTATCACTTTTTACAGTGCTTTTATTTATTAAGACAATCTAAAAATCCATTGTGAGGAATTATTTACTAGAAAGGAGTATGATGTGCTTTCTGGCACAAAATCAATGTGTATGCATGTAGAAGTTTTTAAAACCCTTTTTAATTTTAACCATGTCATAATGAATTTTCACCATACAATAAAAAGTCACCTCTGCAAACTAGGGACTATATCTCACCAAACTCCAAGTTTTTACCACCTTTCTATTAAGATGGTAAAGATGTTTTTAAAAGATCTCAGAAATAATTTCATAATGGCAAAAAAGTATTTTCCTCCACTCTTAATGCTCGGAGAATGAAATTATATTAATAAGGTATTTTCCAGAAGAGTCCCAGGACTCTGGCCAGATGGTTTTCTATTAACACTTGTAGGCATACTGCAGGGCCTATTTCTTTCATCTGGCCTTTGAAGAAAGTGAGGTGAATTGAGCTAAAGATTGATCTGTGAAGGTTTTGGTATTTGATCATGTGCCGCTGTTTCGTACAGAGGATGAGATGACTGCGTTGGCCTTTGTTTTTGTAACTGGCAAGCCACCTAGAGCTTTTTGTAAGAGCACTTTAAATAAAAAAAAAATAAAGACTGGATTTGGCTATTTTTTGTCTGGTTCATCAGTTTATAGATACACAGAAACTAAACCATTCTCCACTTCTACTGTGATAAATATTCCCAATGGCTCCACAGATAAAATATTTCCAAAAGAAACAAAAACAATTATGCCTGGAACTACCCTATCTAACAAACACAAACAGATGCAGTTATTTTATTTATATAATCTCTCTCTCTCTCACACACACACACACACACACACACACACACACACACACACACACACACACACACACACACACACACACACACACACACACACACACACACACACACACACACACACACACAGCTTCACAACCTGGAGAGCTCTGGTCCATATTTATTTAATAGAAGAAACTATAGCTGTTTTGAAGGGAAAAAAGTATTAAAGGTGTGAGAATGAGATTGGAAAAGAGATTTATGCTGACTGTTATGATGCCAAACCTCTCCTAAAGTTAGCAGTGACAGAAGACATGATAGGAAAATACAGATTTATACGTCTGAATAATTATTTTTACTTACGTGCTAATGCTTTTAATTGAACACAAAGGAACTAAAAGCGTCTCTTTTACTTTACCACAATAACTAATTCAACAGAAATGAAAATTAAATCAGAAGAGGCCATGCCCAAGATTATAATTTTTCCATCATAATCAGAAATCCAGCTGCAATTTTTAGATAAAGTATGGTCTGGTCCAATTATAACATGCTACCATGATCTTTGACATTGCAATAAGAAATCTTATAAATTGAGATAA
This sequence comes from Emydura macquarii macquarii, assembly GCF_026122565.2. Classification (NCBI taxonomy): domain Eukaryota; kingdom Metazoa; phylum Chordata; order Testudines; family Chelidae; genus Emydura; species Emydura macquarii. The sequence continues at coordinate 1,267,316 of NW_027131391.1, forward strand.
TACAGTTAAGATGAAAGCAACAATAATTATACAGCATGATAAGAGATCTAGAAGTGTTTTTGTTTGATTATAAATCATGGTATAAATTCTTCAGAACAAATTTAGAAGCTAAATTGGATCATATTTGAAAGTTTATTCTTCTAGTCTAGATTATATGTTACTGAAAATTGTTTCAACTTTAATTAGGCTACACAGTGATTTTTAAGATTTCTGAATACCTAATTAAGAGTCCCCCACCTCTTCAACCTGGGGGTTATAAACCTCTAGGGCCAGTATCCTTGACAAAATGACCAGAGTCTAGACAAATCTGGAAATTCCTGATGTGGAATATACATTTTCTACACTATAGTTAGGTGAACCAGGGAAATAATTTGAAAGAGTGGCATTGAGTGGATTAACGTCTCTAAAATTTGTGGGATTTTGAATTAGAACAATTAGATACACTGCAGCTTGAAAAATCTGGTTCCTGATGTGCAAAGTTTTAAGGAGCAAAAGCAGTCAACAAGAAGATCCAAATCAAGAAAATATTCTCTTAATTTAAAGCGAGACAGAAGATGGGACAATAGAGGTATGAAATCACTTGCCCAATGAGCAGCAATTACAAATCTGAACAGAGCCATCAATGCATCCAACTCTAAGGATCCTGTGGAAGCATGAAACCCAAGTAATGCCTCATCTGCTGTCTTGGCTTCACCAGAACATACTCTCTCTACATGTGCTATTCATTTTTAATTCCTTCAGGACATCCAGAGCTTCTCCTTTCTAAGTATAATTTTTTACTTTTTTGGGGGGTAGACTTATGGGCGTACTGATTTCTTTGGTTTAATTCTCTCGACCTTTCAAATCCTCTCTTTGTTACGCTTGTTACTACAAGTTTCCCACTAACTGACATAACTTTACAAAAATTCTTGTAAACACTAAGGTTATTTACTTCTCAGAAGGTGTGAAGTCAGGCTGGGGTTTTCTTTAAGGACAGAAAACAAATAGGTCCAACAGAAGAAAAGGGACTTTTGTTCAGAAATGAGGATATTATTACGTTCTTTGAATACTAAGTATTATTCTTTGGGAAATTTTTTAAAGTACTATTTTTATTCTCTCCATCAATTATTTATCTTTAATTTACTATGTAATGGTCTTCATTCCATAGAGAGAGTGTGCGTGCATGCATAGAGTAATACTAAGATTTTGTTTCCCAAAGAAACCCTAATATTTATAAGGTACTAATAATGGGGCTGAGATATCAAAAATCTGGATAATCTCTATCCATAGTGAACACAACGGAGGATACATTTATAGCATTACAAAAAGCATAACAGTAACACCCACACGTATACCAGAATTGAATTTCAGGGGGAACCTGAAAAACAAATTTAATACAGTACAACAATTTAAAGAGAAATGATAAATGTGGATGTCTAAACAAAATACATTCTTGTGCGACAACTAACTTAATATATTCCAATAGTACTAGTCTGGCTCCTTGAGAAAGAGGCTTACATAGCTCAGAGACATGAAATGATATAGTTCTGCAGTAGCAGCACATGCAGAGAGTCACGTAATAGCTGTCAGGACAAGTACATTAGGTGTCATTCCTCCCTCCTCCTGTTAGCAGTTACAAGGGTCCATGCAGATTGACTGTAAGCAGCTTGTCAATGTGAACAAGAGGATGGCTTTTGTCTGTGTGCACAGCCAGAGAAGGAAAGGTTTTGAACACTTTATAACTTTGTCCTGATAAATTAAGGAAGCTGTCAGATGCATCTTTCATTTAAAGATAACAAACTTCAGATATGTTCCCATTTAGACTTACAAGCTTTAAAGAGAAAGATCTAACATCCTGCCTTTTAAAAAAAAGTGGGGAGGAAGGACCATTTCCATAAAGAAACCTACAATCAGAAATAGAACAATTTGGTATAACAGACGTGCCACAGGAAGCAGGAGAGGGGCACCTTGGGTTTATAGCACAAAACTCTCTATTGTACTGAAAGACGACTTTTCCTATGGATGGTCAACCATCCTGTTATGTGGCTTTCTGCTTCCGCCAGTATTGTGAGTTTCAAGTCACTGAAAGAGTGAAGTTTTTAAACTGAGGTCTGTGTTGGGAATTTGAAACACTTTCAATACAATTTAACCAAACAAATACATCATGGCTAGACTCTTAACATCCTGGTTCAGTTTGCTGAAGCCTCTATTCTTTTGAAAAAATTATGTAATCATAGGAGAAATTTGGAGAACTATCTTGTTAGTTTTTTCAGGTTCTGACAACATTAGGACTAATTGAAAAGAAAGCTGAAAATGCAGAAGAAAGCCAAATACAGTGAATATGTCAAACACTGCAACCTCCAAAAAACAAGCAACATTTGCCACTGTGAACAGTGATGTTAAATGAAAGATCCTGAAAGATTCACCTAGAAAATTAGGTTGGTTCAACTATGTCAGTCAGGGATGTGAAAAGTCCACACCCCTGAGCAGCGCTGTTAAGCTGACCTAAAGTCCCATGTAAACAGCATTAGACAGACCAAAGAATTCTTCTTTTGACATAGTTACCCTCTCTCTCAGGGAGGTGGATCACCTACAGCAATGGAGAACCCCTCCCATTGGTATAGGTAGCATCTACAATGAAGCACTATAGCAGAGTGAAGCGTTTTAAGTGCAGACAAGCCCTTGGAACCTTTCTATTTACTTTTTAATAATTTACTTTTAAAATTATAAGTGTTACATTGGCTGCATTTATGAGATGAAAATCTAGAGTGAACTCAATGTCTGGATATTCAATTCCTTATCAGTCTTAAATTATTACTCCTGTATCCGAGTTTCAAATGTGTAATATGTATGATGGTTGTTTTAAAGTGCCTCAATGGAAGGTCAGAGGGCTCTCTATGAAAAAACATTTACACTGGAGCAAAGAGACTAAGTAACTATTAATGCTAGTTAGGTTAGGACTTTGTAGCATGTGTTCCGGCAAGAAAGTACAGCACATACCAGTTTCATTGCGATCTATGCAGTGAACTGTGGAGCAGTCTGGTTTGTGCCATGGGCAGATTTTCATGTGCTGCAGTTAACAGTGTGCAGTATTAAACAGCTTTGCAGTTACCTGATATCCTTCTGTTTTCTTCTGACACCACTTCAACAAGGCATTTCTTTTGGACCCTCCATATTCTCTTGCAAGAGCAGATAAAGGGTCTTTCCTTTCTTCCCTGAGAGTAGAGAAAAAAAACAGTAAAGTTTTGATATCATGCCATCTTTTGCAATAATTCTGTTAACAAAATGAATAACTATCCCAGTGAGAAGAATAAGCCTAAAAATCCTGGCTGAAGGATGGAATATAACCAGTTAAGCCTGCAAAATATTCCCTATTAAGTCGGATCGAATCAATTGTTCCATTGGCAGTCACTATGCATATTGATCACTCAGACAAAAAACACTGATTGTGATTGTATTAACACCTTTTAGTGTTTTCACCACTGGCATTCATCAGTTACAATTTAAATATATTTTAAATTCAAGCCTCCTTTCTAGGTCTTTATGTGCAAACAAGACATTTTCTAAGAGTTCATAATATTAAGCTAATGTGCTAGAATACAATCTGAAGGATGAGCTAATTTAAAACAACTTTATTTTGTATTTTAAAATAATAAACTGATGGTATCTCTTGCAGCTCAGGGCTGATTAGGAATGTAACCCTGAAATAGCAATAGATTTGAATATTAACAATACACAGTTACTGCTAACAGACTTTGTCCCAAGATCTAGAGCTATCAGTAGGAAGGACATGCTCAAAGAGATTGTCTGCATATAAAGTAGACCAGTGAGACTATGTTTATTATTCACTTTACTTGTTAATGAAATGGTGTCCAGTTCCCAGTAACGGCTATTATAGATACAAGCCCAATCTCATAATAATGACCTCATTGTTTTAAACTATTTTGTGTAATTTTGGGAATATTTATGAATAAGACAAACAATTTTACCTTTAAAACTTGTGTTTTGCCCATTTGCCCAGGGAGAGGTTGGGTTTTTGGAGGGAAAGGAAAGGAAATATTTTTTCCTTATGATAAAGGTCAGAAGGAAAACCTGTCCCATGGCTGGTATGTTTTCATGACAATTTTGAATGATAAATATCAGTTTTATTAGGCTAAAAATCACATTGCTCAAAATAACTCCTACATTAATAGTGTTATTACTGACGTTAACATTTCTGTAGTTGCAGTAAGTTATTCTGTAATAAAGGGTTTCTTGTGCAGCTAAAAGGGCTACGTCTCATGCATTCTAAATAGTTTAATGAGCGGAGATAGGGATATTTCAATAGATTTTGCAGTTAATCTTTATGTTCTCTATTTGGAAAAAATAACACTATGGGACTAGCTAATACTCTACAGTGTGAATAAAAGACTTATTTTTAAATAATTCTATGCATGCTTAAATAAAAGATTCTCAGGTCCCATGCCAGTACTACAAAAAATTACTCCTTCCAGATCCACTCATTCCAAACACAGCTAGTTCAGACTAACTACTTAATCCTTGTCTCTGTGTGCTTTAGGACCAGCCATTTCAACCCCAATAGCAAATAGTGTTCCAACAGAACTCCTGCAGATGTAGGTCTGAATTATACTAGAATTTTACATTGGTACAGTCACATCTTTCAGTGGTGTGAAAAAATCCACACCACTGTGAGACAGAGCTATACTAACCTAATCCCTGGTGTCAGCAATGTGATATAAATGGATGAACTCTTTCATCAACCTAGCTACTACCTCTCAGGTAGGTGGATTAACAACAGTGACAGGAGAATTCCTTCCATCAGTGTAGGTTGCATCTAGACTGAAGTGTTACAGCAGTGCAGCTATGCTGCTGTAGCATTTTAAGAGAAGACAAGGCCTTAAATACATCAATTTCACAAGCCTTGCTGGAAAAAAAATCTTGCAATCTGAATTTCACAGAATATCTTCGCACATGTAGAATGATGCCTCATTATAAGTGACTATTCTACAGGACCATGTCTAATTTAATTCCATATGCCATGTACTTTGTGCAATAGTTCAATGAACTCTGGCTTCAGATGAAACAAGATTATGTTCCGATGTCAAATTAAATATTTAAGAAAATCAGAGTTTCTTAGAAGTCATTGTAATGTGAAGTCCTAATTACAAATGACAAACTAAAAAATTGTTCAGAACTAGGCAGCTCAAATGCAATACATTGGTATTAGAGAGACAAGGTGGGTGAGAATTTTTTTTTGGGACCAGCTTCTGTTGGTGAGACAAAATCTTTCAAGCTTACACAGAGCTCTCCCTCTCATCTGGGAAAGATATTCAATGGCACAGCTAAATACAAGGTGGAACAGATTGTTTAGCATAAGTAGTTAACACATTTCAAGGGATCATTCAAGGTGAAGTTACTGCTTGAAAAGTGAATGGTTCCTTGAAATATGTTAACGACTTATGCTAAACAAGAAAAGAATAAGTATATTTAAGCATAAATACCAATCTCATGGAGTGTTATACTAAAGACAAAGCATTTTTCTTATATACACTGTATTAATTTTAAAACTTAAAAGAAACAGAATCAGAGACCGAAATCTATTTAATATTTAAACCAAAATATATTTAACTTGATAGGCACCAAACTAGGGAAATGTCATCTAGAATAAATTGAATTACTGTCAGATAGTTGTACAACTGGCTGAAAGACCATACTCAGAACAGTTAATAATGGTATTCGCTGTCTAACTGGGAGGATGTATCTCGTGGAGTCTGACAGGGGTCAGTCCTGGTACTAATCAATATTTTCATTAATGACCTGGATAAGAATGGAGAGTATGCTTATAAAACTTGAATATGACACCAAGCCGTGAGGGGTTGCAAGCGCTTTAGAGGACAGGATCAGAATTCAAAACAACCCTGACAAACTGAGAACTGGTCTGAAATCAACAAAATGAAATTCAATAAAGATAAGTGCAAAGTTCTTCACTAAGGAAGGAAAAAATCAAATCCCCAAATATAAAATGGGGAATAACTGGTTAAGTGGTAGTACTGCTGAAAATTAAATGGGGGTTATAGTGGATCAGAAACGTAGTATGAGTCAACAATGTGATGCAGATGCAAAAAAGGCCAATATCATTCTGGGGTGTATTAACAAAAGTCTTGTGTATACAGATAGTTGGTAACTGTCTCGCTATACTTGGCACTGATGAGTCATCAACTGGAATACTGTGGCCAATTCTGGGTGCCACATTTTAGGAAAGAAGTGGACATACGGATGGAGTCCAGAGGAGAGCAACAAACATGTAAAAGGTTTAGAAAACTGGACCTATGAGATAAGGTTAAACAATTGGGCATGTTTAGTCTTGAGAAAAGCAGACTGAGGGGAGACCTGATTACAGTCTTCAAATATGTTGAGGGTTGTTATAAAGAGGACTGTGATCAATTGTTCTCCATTTCCACTGGAGGTGGGATAGGAAGTGATGGGCTTAATCTCCAGCAAAGGAGATTTAGGTTAAATATTAGGAAAGCTTTTTTAACTAGCAAGGTAGTTAAACTTTGGAATAGGTTTCCAAGGGAGGCTGTGGAATACCCATCACTGGAGGTTTTTAAGAACAGGTCAGACAAACACCTGTCAGGGATGGTCTAGGTTTACTTGGTCCTGTGCCTCAGTGCAGGCACAGGCTAGACTTTACTTCTCAAGGCCTCTTCCAGTCCTACATTTCTATGACTCCATGCTGCTAGACTGGTGCCTTAAGGAATTGACTTTGCTCTTATGCCTCCAGATCAAAACATGCTTTAACAACCCAGATTCTTGCTTTAGTTAGTTTATTTTAGAGCTTGTGTTTTCAAACTAAAATGAAGATTATGCAATGCCACTATAATTTAAGAAAAAATAATGGCAATAACTCCCTGAGATTTGTGACAACATATAAGAAACCTGAGTCAAAATTTTCTTTTCATTCTAAACATGCTGGGTAGCCATGAGGGAACTGTACAGCCTGTTCCCAAATTCCAGTAAGGCACATGGTTTATATCAAGTTCTTACTGTTATGAAAACAGTGTAGAAGGAAACAAATTAAAATGAATTGTAGGAAGACAATAAGAAATGGTTTGTGATTGATATAAATCTTATAAATGAATATATTAAGTCAACTGTATTCCAAATCAAAGAACTGATTAATGGTTTCAAGTTGGAGCACAGGGTGTGCCCACAGTTATTGTGTAGGTTTGCAAAGATTTATTTTCTTAAATAAATCCTTATTTTACATCTTATAATAAATTTGTGCAAGCTACACACAGTGTATTAAAAACCCAACAGTAGGTTCTCTTCTGAAGAGGATTCCCATGGGGCAATTATTTTTAATTACACTGCCCTTCCATTGCTCTAATAGCGGCAGGTTTTCATCCTACAGTGCCTAGCACTCTAATTCATACTTACCCAGAGCAGTTGTGCTACTGAGATTGCCATTCTTCATCTACAACTTATTCATAATTGTATGCGTTCTTTGCAATCTTTGCTCTACTAACAGTGCAGGTGTAAATCTTAGCAGTTTCTTAAGCTTCACATAGAAACTTAGTGAATTTTTTACCCTTATTCAAAATCTAGATGTGGGATCTCCAATAAATTGTCTGTTTCTTTAGTGTTATTTGTAAATTACCAATAAACTAAATGGACAAACTGTACTCTGCATAGGCATGGACCTTCACACAGTAAATGATTGGTATTATGCTGAAGTATGCCTCAACTAACCTCAGTGAAATTATGGCTTTGGATAATGTCCTGAGCTGCAAACACTTTCTCAATTTTATAACGTAATTATTAAGTGTCTAGATGGATCAGAGGGTATAGGATTTTTATATAAAAATGTTGATGAGAAGTTTTACTGTCAGGAGATCTTGAGAAAGTCATTTAACTTCCTGTGGATCAGTTTCCCAACCTGTGAAATGTACTTAGCTCATGTGTGTGTTGTGAGACTTTATAAATAAAGGGTTTTGAATCCTTGTATAGAAGACACTATAAAAGTGAAGAATATTTTCCCCATGATCTCCCATATAAAAGAAGACAGCTGTTCTTTCTAGGGTATTAGAATATGAGCATGGATTATATCGTCTTTAACTGAGGGTGTGCCCCGCCATGTGTTACTTATTATGACAGTCTAAGTCTATAAGGGAGATCTGGTGGATCCCCATCTAGCTCTGTTTTATCCATGTCGGGCCAGGCGATTGTAACCATTATTGGGATGCAGACCTTGCTACAGTCATTTCTGTCTTTTGCCTTTGTCATCATGGGATTATATCTTTGCCACATGCTCTACATGAGGCCAAAACGTAAATCAACTCGAAATTGAGGCTGGTTCAGAATGCTACGTCTCATTTGTTAAATATAGATTCTCACTACAAACACGTGACTTTAAAGTTCAGTGACCTGTCCTGGCTGTCTGTTGGTTTTCTGGTGGAGTTTTTAAGGTGTTGACACATAAGCCCTAAGTGGCCTGGGATCTGCCTTCCTAACAGACCATACCTTGCAGTACTACAGAGAGTCCATACCAAGTTCCATAGGTTACTGAAGAGTATTATTGCAAGGATAAGAATGCTAGAATAAATTCTATGCTTGCATGGTATGGTATTTCACAGTTGTGAAGTTAATACTGGTTTAAAAACATACTGTGTAATAATGGGTTGTACCTTATTCGACTTCTTGTTGTAGGGGTGACAGATGCTGTAGGAGAGGACGAGAGAGAGAGTTGTGGTGAGGTGGTTCCCATTGCCATGAGAGAAGCTGGAGATGCTCCGTCCGGTGCACTAATATCCCGTTTGATTTCTTCACTACTTCGTCGAGACACTGAATGGGGGGTGGGGGAAATACCCATGAGGTTATCATTTGCAAACAGAAAGCCTTCCAAGCCAGTTCCTATTGTTTGATATGTACTTTCCCAAAAGCTCTAGAAACAAATATATAACCTCATACAAGCAAGAAACATACAAGCCTATACCATTTAATTCTTAATATTTCACTCTTGCTAAAGGGTTTTTAGGAAAGGGCTATATTGATAAAATTACCAAAGTTTTGTATGATTAAATTTTAACTGAAGCAAGGGCAATTTGCTGAATGGATGCCTTTATGCCATCTCTCTAACAGCAGTATGAGAATGTCTTGAGTAGGGCAGATGCTACATAAAACAAAACTATTATGTTTTCTTATAGACATGCAAAAATAGTTACGATGTTAAGAGTTTGGGTTTTTTTTTTAAATTTGTTCAAATATATGAAGTTTAGTAAATAAAACAGGCACCTGGGTGAAAGCTGGCAGATGTGAAGAAGAAATTTGATTAGCTGTGACAGCTGGCCTTATCAGAAGTCATAGGGAGATTCTGATTAACAATGAAAGGTATCCATGTAACACCCTGGAACAGCCATTAAGTTTGCCTGATGAAAATTTTAATTAAAAAGTGACCAAGACAATCAGTCACTTTCCACAGAAAAAAAGCTACCGTGGATTTACCACAGGGCAAACAGTTGGCACCAGCATCTGAAAGGCAAACACCACATCTTGAACGTATGTCAAAACTCAAAATGGCTGTGTAGCAGCATGTTTTTCCTCTACATAGAATAGTTTCTAGTTATAAGTAGGGAGGCTGAGTTTTGCTTCCTAAACTTGCTAACAAGCTACTGATTGCATCTGTGCAAGACAGAAAAATACAAAATGCTCCAAATATTTCCAGAAAGATTTAATTTCTACAGGTATCAGGGTGTATATTAATTTATAAATAGCTTACTCAATAAACTAGGAAAAAATAAAAATCGCAAAATATCACTCTTTTGGATGGTTAGAAGACGTGTTTTAAATACATTTTCTAACCTATGTCACTAGGATTGAAAACTTTAAAAATACAATTTACTTTTCACCATTTACACTATTTATTTGTTTTTTATCCTCTCTCTCTCAACTTGGATGGTAAAAACATATTCAGACTCACTTTTTGTTTGTATTCAGAATGACTTTCAGGTTCTCAGGGCTGCAACATTTGTGCTGCACATATTGCATGGGAAGATTTTTTTTTTTTAAATAGCCATTAAAATTTAGAAATAGGTACATTATTTTATATTGTACTTACACTCGATAAAAGCTGGGTTTTATTAAATCCAGGTTTTTTGGTTTTTTTAATTCAAATTAGCAGAGACTTGACTTTTTATATAAACTAAATGATACTGTTACTGGTGACCCATGTAAATATTTTCAGTTCTGGAAGCATATTTTAGAAATGATAAACTACAAACACATTCACTTCCCCTATATGGTTAGTGCAAAATTTTTAGAACAACATATAAAGGAGTATGTTTAAATACATTATAGTAGTCATTTCATTTTGCACGTTTATTAATTTATGATAATATGCACACAAAACCTAGCAGTCTCTCATTTAAAATGCATTAGCTGGATGGAATTATTTGCAATGGGAGAAGACCTATATATAACTGAAAAAGTATAAAGAAAGGCATATTAAATTGCTGTCTATTAAAGAGGCTAGATAAGGCACAAGTCGGAGTATACTGCCATTGTTGTATCACTTGAAAAACCTGCATCCAAAAAGTAAAAGCTAAAAACTGGGAACAATTATTTTCTGTTTACCTTGCAAATCAAAATTCTGTGCAACATTGAGAAGAAGGGTTCTAGAGGAATACCCATTTCCTGGATGGCTGAAGATGAGTCATGAATGAATCTTAGTTCTAGTGTATACTCACAGCTATTAAAACATGCCATAGGAGGAAATTGTTCTACAGAGTTAAACTGCTCAATTTTTTTTTAATCTAATAGGTCAGAACAGAGGTTCCCAAACTGTGGGCACGCCCTCCCCATGGGTGTGTGGAGGAACATTCGGGGGGAAGAGAGGGGTAGGGCCTGGACCAATCCTCACGGGAAGGGGAGGGAGGTGGCAGCAGGGACGGCAGGGACAGAGCACCACCTAGCCCCACTCTGCCCCGGCCCTGCTCCCAGCTCCAGCTGGGAGGAGTGCAGACAGGGGTCAGGAAGGGGGCGCAATGTAAAAAGTTTGGGGACCACTGGGTCAGAAGAATATTTTTATCAAGGGCTTATGTTTTTTCCAGCATAAAGGCAAGATTAGACTTAGACATTTAAAAGTAAACAATTCCAAACAAGAAAGTGGTGCTTGCATACATCAATTGATAGATTCTAAAACCAATATCAGCTTGAAGATAGAAATTCTCTCTAGAAACAGTAGATTGAGCATGTAACTACAGCACTGAAAACAAAATGTTCCTGCTTTTATCTGGCAACTAGGTAAATGATATTACCTGAGATAGATTTCGCACTTTCCATGGCAGGTACTCTTGGCAATGAGGCTGGTCTGCTGGTAGAGGACGTTCTCAACAAATGTTCTGCTCAGAGGGAAAGAAATAGACGTGTCACTAATGCAGATTTGTAGGGATGCAATCAGTGGAGAGGCTGTGATCAACATTTATGAATTACAGAATCGGGTCATCTATCATATCGTGACAAATAACTGATTACATGTCTGTCTAGAAGGAGGCCGAAGGTTCGTCCATAAAGTTGATCATGGAGTCATCCTAAGCGCACATACCCCAAAACCCCTTAGCAGATTGTTGCCATCATCTGCTATAATGAATCTTGCAAACAAAAGGCTGGGCAAGAAACTCCCTCTTAGCACATGCCAAAACTACTCCATAAATCAGACAGTAGGAGATATTGGTAAAGTAGATTGTTGTCATCCTTTGTGGAGTTCAAACCCATCGTTGTTGTAACAAGTTTTTATCATTGCTTATATCTTCCATGCAGAACAGTGAGAAGATGCTTTAAATGCTAAAAAGATGAAAGATTAATTCTGCCCACCGGCAAAACTAATTTTTTAAAATTTATTTTTAATCTAAAAGTTAGATCAAAATGGGTCTTATGTTTATTAAAAAGATAAATCTAGTAATAAAATGGACTCTGTATAAACGTAAGACCCATTTTGATCTAACTTTTAGAATAAAATTAATTTTTTAAATCAATATTCTTTAAAACAATTAGCACACAAAGGACACCTGGTTAAAGAGTTATACAGCAATATTACAGTTAGTTATATTAGTTAATATAAATACATAAAATTATCCAAAGAGGCAGTAATTTTTGAATAAAGATTAACAGAAATGTTTAAAAAATATAAATGAACACAATTCATTAATAAAATATATTGGTAGATGAGCAACATGGATGTAAAAAATACAAATATATACATTTAAAAAGTAAACAGATTCTTACCTACCATGCCTAGTGTTCAGAATTCTGTGTTTCTCTAGTACAAGTGGATTATATTAAGCGTATAAAACAGTGTAAAGAATGCAGCCCCCTTTATGAGCACTTTATAAATTAAGGTTATTAACTCTTTCAGGAGAAAGAGAACTCTGAACACAGGATCTGGCAGACCACAAACCTTTCAGATTACTTTGAGAATGTACATATTCCTAATGCTTATGTTTATTCATGTATTCTGTTACAACAATTTAAGATGCTAAATCATTTACTTGGTAAGGCATTTCAATTTTACCAAAAAATTCTAAGTATTCTAAAATTAAAACACCCACTTTACTGAGCAAATAACCCCAATATGCATTCAATGGAAGTACAGAAAGAAGTCTGGCATATATAGACATAATTAAAGAGGAAATATATAGCTTGGATTCATATAGGGATTATCTTGAGAAAACATCTACAAAAAAGCCCCCAAACAGGCATAAATCAGATAGCTACACCCAGAATACAAAAACAATTCATTCTTACAGGAAGGGCACATTGTGAACCGAGTTTGACAGACAAAACAAAGTTAGCAGAACAGGGAACTATTAGGAAATGGAGCTATCAACACTTGTTAACTTAATTCAGTTTTCTGTCCCGCTGTCAAAATGCCATTACTTAAATATTGATAGCATACGAAAGAAAATGTAATTCATTTATAGGCAATAGCATACCCTGTATTTTTAATCTTGAAACCATGGACAATAAGTACATATAGGGGTCCTCTTTTTAACACTGTGTATAGTCCTCTGGGACAAAGCGTCATGACTTCTTGTCATGAGTGCCATGTTGGACTGGCTTTGCATATACCTTCAATATATTTTGGCACTTTTAAAGGCATGCATATCCTGATAGCAGGACATAGGGTGGCTCTGTCAAAAATCCAGCTGGGCATCGACTCTACAGAATTCATTCATGAGTGAGACAACCTTTTAAAAAAAAAAACAAAAACAAAAAACTAATAATTTACCAAAGACATACATGGAAACATGGGAGCTGTGTGTTCCACTAACAGAGACCAAAAGTTCAGGAGGCTATAAACCCATGAGACAATTAATTAGGGAAGATAACACACCTGGAAATTTCATTTAAATATAAATTTATATAATGTGTCAAACACTTGAAGGGAGGAAGCCCGTCTTTATGGTGATGAATGCACTACTGGGAATGGCTGAGGAAACCAATCACAATGTACTAGGTCTATAAAAATGAACTGTAATTACAGTAATTGAAAGGCTATTTATAGTGAAACATTAGAATTCTGATGTATTACAGGCTAAAGTTATCAGATTGAAAATGAAACGAATGATCACAAGTTAATAGCAGGCGCAAACTGCATTAAGTGAAGAGTTTCTAAAATCTGTCTGCTGCACATTCATGTGACAAACTAGGTGACTCAAAATAAAAGTCCATCTACAGTCACCTGAGTTAGATCTGGAAGAAATACATGTAAAACTGGCAAATGTCAGAAAATGTTCATTCCACACAAATCAATTTGCTGTTAACTGAATTTACAAAGAGGAAAAGTTAAATACATGTTGCACTTGTACAAAAAGCTGTTAATTCTTCAAATGTAAAATTAACAATAAAAAGTCATAATGAAATATGACTATTAGGCTTTCATTTATGAATCTGTTCTGAATAATTAATGTAATTTCAAGTAAACAATATTTAATTAAAAATATTCTGAAATGAACTGGTAGCTACTGAATTCCATACAAACAAAACCTGAATCCTTTCAAGTGTTTTTATAAGGAAAAGTAAAGAAATATTCAGATGCTCAGGATCCCCTCAACCTTTTGCACTGGATTATCTATGGACTATGTTTAATAAACTTTGGCAGCAATTGTTTTTTTTCTTTCCTAAAACAGATTAACTGTGCAAACAGCCACTATATTCAGAAAAGTACCAGGAATTATTTGCTTTGGGATAGCGATTCTTGAACTCCAGTGGAAAAAATGTATATTTCATGAGAATTAGTCTCTCTCCTCATCACACATGCATCCTTTTGATGACAGACATATACTGAAATGCACCAAGGTATTGCGCATCTCTGAAATTCCTGGTTTTTGTGGATTTAAATAACACTCAGTATTTAAATATGTTTCTCAATAAAAAAAAAAAAAAAAAAAAGAGGTGAAAGCTCCACCATCACTTTACCTTTTATATAAAAGATACTCATTACAAGCCAATGGTAGCACAAGTTTTACTAGAAGTAAAGCTGATGAAATAGAACACATACCTTGAACAGGGATTTCAGCATAGTTTGGTCTTTTGTCTGATAAAGTTGTAAGTGGTTTGGAGGTTGATATTGGTCCACTTATAGAATGCCTCTGAAAAAGTAAGATACCATGTCACAACATATTTAATGTGAAGATAAAGAGGAACCACGAATATGGACTGTAAAGCAAATAACCTCTAGTTTGAGTTTCATGAGTTAATAACTGTATAAAGTCAGCTTAACAAAAAGAACCTGTATACTTATAGTAGTGCTGTAGTGTCAGAATGTGGCATAAATATATTCAGGATGGTATAAGGCAACCTGCAAAGAGAAATTGTGCCCATATTTGCTTCCATGAGATGTATAAAGAAGGCCTGAATGTTACTTTTTACTTGAGACCTGGTCTACACAGAAACATTGCACCAGTTTAATAAAGTTGCAGTATTAAATCTGTACGGCTGTGTGAATAAAATGTGGTAAGAATCCACACACAAACCTGCACTGGTTTAATATTGCACCTTTAGTTAAACCAGTGCAACCTCTCTGTGTAGATAAGCCCAAAGTCTTACTGCTTGTGCATTTACATTATTCACACTTAGATCTTATTTACCTCCTTTTTTCCTGAAAGATTATGCACAATGGAATGATGATAGGTTTGACATTACATGTACCAAGGAACTGAAACCTGAATCAAAGTGATTTTTATTCAGAATGTTAAAGACAGTTTGGTTTTGTTAACACCTATTTAATTCAAGCACTCTACAAACGGCTGAAAGAAAGGATCTTCGTTAAACATGTATCATATCTTTATTATATCAGTCTAATTACTTTTGCATCTGAAGGTCCTCTGAATTGCAGTTCTACTCTGAAAGGTAGCTATGTAAAATTGGCACCATCTTAACAAAATTTTGGCTTGTGAGGATTCAATGTCCTTTCTTTTTAGTGATAAAAGTAAGTTCTCACTGCTCTTTGCAGAGCCTACCCAATAAAAACTGAACTAGATTTTTTATTTTTCTTGTTCAACTGAATTGTTTACTAAATTCTAATCAGATACCCCTGTGCAAACTCACTGAAAACAGTGGGGCTTAATGGAACTCCAAAATGCCATTTCTACTCACTTTCAGAGTAGAACTGCACTCTAATGTTTATTTTTTTTATATGCAGCCTCCACTGTCAAGTACATACCAAACTTTTTCACAGTATGTCCCACATTCTGTCTTTGGGAGACCTCACCTTCCATTCACAGTAGCAAGCACAGCTCCTGGATATCATTGCTGAGGAACTACAGCAATTACTTTCCTAGTATTTTTCTTTATAAGCATTTATGTATTTTTAGCTGTAATGAATCTTTACTCTCTGAAAAGAAGGACAGCCTGCACTGTGTGACTTGATAGCATTCCACGGATCACATGCAAATCATGTGCGGACTGTTTGGAACCACTAGGCTATATTGTGGAAATATATATTTGTTCTGAAATCTGGATTTTGCATTCAGCATGTTGCCATTCCATCACTAAATGTATGATTCTGTCCTTGTTTACAGAAGCGTAAATCTGCAGTATTCTTCATTGAAGTCAACCACACCCACTGGATGCATTCACTATTTTTTCAGTAGCTGAATGAACTGTACAGTTTGATAGTCATTCTCTACGTTCACTGAAACCAGCAGATAATCTATGGAGGGAATCAGGAAAGACTATTTGCATTATTATTGTTTGGAAAATATTAATCTGGTTTCAAAATATCTAATGCAAATTATAGTATACCTTCATTATTTACTTATCCTGTCCCTTCCATCACACCCCTACATTTAATTACCTGATCAATCCACTAAAGAATTTAACATGGAAATCCTGTCAACTTCCCATCTGGCCCATGATAAGATGAGAAGGCTAAATGAGCCAGCCCCCTTATCTTCATGAGATAAAGAGCTCCGGTGCTTTTTCGTGCCAAGTCATTTAGAGAAGCTAAACTCAAAGATATGATAAAAAATGAAACCTTAAGTATACAGTTTGCAACATGTCCTTGCATACACAGGATTACAAAGCTCCTTACTCTAACTTGGCTCTCATATATAACAACCTTTTTGCACTGGCAAGAAAATGAGAAAAACAACTGCAAGTGTCCAGGAGCCTACCCCCATAATACAGCAAGAGGACCTATATTTCATCACTTTATTATCAGATTATCTATGGGATCCTAAATTAATGCTATAAAGATGAATATTTCTTTATTTAAATATGCTGTCAACTGCAAATCAAGTAAGCCCTTGGAGAGTTAATTCTAATCCATGCATGAGACTTTCTGATAGCTAATTTTAATTTTAAAAGCTAATGTTTTCAACTTATTCAGAAACCATGTCAGATCACAGCGTCTCAACTTCCTCCAGGCTTCCCACTGATGTCCTGGGGGCTTACTATCCTATGCCCCTCCCAAATATTAAACATAACTGTACCTGGATTGCTAAAATTGAGAAGCCAAAAATCTTGGAGTACAGCAGTAAGGGTTGAAAAATGTAAACCCAAACCTGTCCCCATATTTCTATATAAACAAGGAGCCTCCACAGTACTCCCAGCGTTGAAGCAAGGGAACAGAGTTCTAGGTCTCCACCTACCTATGTTTCAGTATCATTTCTCCAACCTCCATGTTCTCATATACATATACATATATACATATACATACATATACATATACATACATATACAGTATTTTAAAAACAAAACATTCTTTGAGATAGGCTCAGAAAAGTGTCCGTCTTACTTAGCTGATAACTTTCTGTAACTCAGTCATTTCTGCTTGTCATAAAAGAAGCTTGCTTAGTTTTCTGCTTTTTACTTCTGTTTGCACTTCAGAGCCAACACCATTATGTCCAGCCGTGTCTACTCTAGCCAATTTCCCTTAGAATTTTCAACCATTCATACCACCAGTGTTGGCACTAGAGTATACAGGCCACAAATATGAGAAATTTTAGGAGGAAATGGATCAACTAAATTATTTATCAAGTTCCAACCAGCTACATCTGGTACAAGCCTACTAAAACAGTGACATGCAAATAGGGGTCACCGAGGGAATAATCTGACCTGCAGAACCTTAATTACACATGATGAGGTGCAAGAAACAATTATGCTTGACTGAGCCTATGATGAGATTAAGGGTTGGTGTTAAACATGCTTGACTTGTAAATTAAGCTAATTTGATACAGAATCGGAGGCCAATATGGAACCTGACTTTGTTTAAAAAAAAGTCACTGTTGGGACTAGACTCTAGTCACTAGAACTGCTCTTCAAGTGTAACATTCACTGACTCCTACAAACCAGTTCTGAGGGACTGGACAAGTCAATAGTCAAAGCCCACAATCCTGAAAACAAAATGTTATCAAAAGAACAAAAGGGATACACATGTCTTCAAAACAGACAATGAAGGGTGCACAGATGTAAGCCATGATGTTAAATACTATTCATGTCAAAGAATATTTACAATCTGTATTCTGTAGCTCCTGTTAGTCACTTTTCAACCTACATTAAGAACTGGCAGGAAGAAAGGAGTCAGGATATTAGAATGAGGCTCATTTGAATGAACTGTATAATGAAAGATGCCCACGGTCTTAAATAAACTGGACTTTCCATTCAGGACTGCTTCTAAAACATTTTATAAAAAGTAAAATTATACCTGCTCTTTATATAAAAAATAAGTTTGATATAAATATACCAGATACTATATGGGAGTCAGGAAAATGTACATTGCTGTCTGCCAGCTAGAGTGCAGGCTTATTCTAAATCATAGTTCACAGCATTTTAAAAACAAAACAAAAAATGCCTAGAAAAGACTAACATTGGAGGGAAAACTATTATTGATATTTATTTTCAAATATAAGTACAGAGTAATTTACCACAGGAGTAAGGATGAATCTGGCCCAATATGTTTAACAATCACAAACTGATATCAAAATTACAGATAAGATTTACAATGCTAAAGAAAGGAACAGCAAGTGCATAATCTCACTGACAATAAGAAAATTTAGTATCAGTTACTTTTTTCTCACTGCCATTTTCAGGCTGCAGGCAAAAGTTCTGCTAGATAGCAATTATTGCTTATTATCTGTTAAGCATGAATAATTAAGTTAATAGTTTCACATATAAAAATCTAATTATTTTAAATGTTATGGTGTTGATACTTTCTTAGGTTAATACAGAAATCAATCATGCAGAAAACAATTTGATTAAATGAAGCTTCCTGGAAATCATCAAGGCTAGAATACTAGAGTTACTAATAGACTCATAAAGAGAAACAGACACGTACATGATCCTTTAAAAAAATAAAAGTCTGCGTGTACATAGGTGTACATAGTACATGTTCTCAGTTTGGGAGGCAAAATGATGATGAACGGGGTTAGATCATTAATCTCCAAAGATATTATTTCAAATCCCTGGTGGACACTGGTAAACATCACCAAACCATGATCCTGAGTACCTGAGATTAACTGTAAGATATGTGTGGGGAAGCCAGCATACATTACCAACCTATGTCTGCTTCTCTGTAAGTTATTTAATATTTATATTACAATAGAGCCGAATTCCAGTGGGCCTAAACAGGACTGGGTCCCATTGTGCTAGGTGCTGTACAAACAGAAACAGATATGGTCCTTGAAATGAAGAGCTTACAGTATAAGACTCTAGTGCTAT
Organism: Emydura macquarii macquarii; assembly: GCF_026122565.2. NCBI lineage: Eukaryota > Metazoa > Chordata > Testudines > Chelidae > Emydura > Emydura macquarii. The sequence goes on from NW_027131391.1 coordinate 1,286,513, forward strand.
TAGTCCAGGTTCATGAGAATTAAATATACAAAATGTTTAAAAATAATGCTTTCCAGGAAGAAGGGAAAACTATGTATTTACTTTTTCTCTTAACCCTATTTTGTCAGTTTTCTGGCAACTGGGAAGGAAATATACCACTCTTAATTTCCCATCCATGGAGGTACCTTCTTGTGTACTTTTGCATTGAAAGCCTCACTCAGGCATTTAGATGAAAGTCTCATGTACACAAGGGAAATTTTGCAAAAATTCCCTATTGTTGCCGACACCAGTTCAGACAAATCAGTGTTAGAAGACTGTGTAGAGGGGCTGCCAGCTGCCACTGACATTTTACACATCATGTCAACTAGACCTGCTTTGAGCGAGATGACAGTGATTAAATCATAGATAGTGAATCAACTCCAGGGCTCCCGTTGTCACAAACACTAGTAGAACTGAACAAAAGTTAGAAACGGTGAGGAATTTTTGCTATCATAGCTTAAGGAGGATCAGTGACAATCACAGAAATGCTCCACTTTGAAAATACTTATCACTCTGCCTATATGCTTTAGGCTAAGGTGAAAATGGAGGGCTGAAACACCAGGCCTGGCTGCACTTGCTAATATCACTCATCAGCATACAGCAGGGAAATACATGAATGTTGCAGTTGAGTAAACATAATTTAAATACTAGATTAAATATAACAACCCAGTTTGCTCAGCAAAGTTAAATATGGCACTGGCATTTAAGCCCAATGTTGGTGACGTCCTCTTGCTGCAGAGGCACTGAGGTACAGGTACCTCTTCTAAAGAGTTTTGCAACATAGGTATGAACTGTTCCAACAGCTGCTCTACACCAGCACCCTGACTTCATTTTAGTGGAGGGAATAATGATTCCTATATATATTGCAGTTATTGCTATGCTTTGGAATCCTTTTAGATTTATAAAGTAAGATTAAAAATGTTAAATTATACAAAATGTTTAATATTCACACATTAGATTTGCCAGGTATGCCTGATAAACATAAGATCGTTTGAGTGCTGATAAAACGGATGAAATCACAGACACCAGCCTATCAGTAGTCTAAGGAGGTGAGGAGGCCAGCAGAAGGAGGAAAAGAAGAGAAATACCTCTCTCAACATCCAGCACTGGAATGAAGAGAGAACAGGAGTAAGAAGAAGAAGAAGAAAAAAAAAAGACATCTAAAATCTTTTCTTTTTTTGAATTGGAAGAACATAGTAAGATATTGCATTGAAAACATTAAACAGCAACATGCGATAATTGGGCTGTGATGTTTATCACAAAATGATACTGACTTGTATCATCAAAGGAGGTTCAGGGATGTGGTACGCCTATGTTTGCATCTGGACTTAAATGCATATGGGTTTCACTCCAAAACTTGGTTATGTCAGCCTGTCCATTTTATCAGAATACCAGGATGGGAATAAATGGGATTTGTGTTGGCACACAGATTGTCTCATTGACTCAGTCTCTGCTTGAGCAGATGAGTGCTACCACAAAAAAAAGGGAGTGAGCAGGGAGCATGCTTCCGACAGCATGTACAAAGATGTATGCTAGCTCTGCTCAAGATAGTGCACTAAACATAGCAATGTGGCCGCAACAGCATGGGCAGTGACTCAGGCTAGGCACCTGAGTACGAACCAGGGGGTCAGGTATGGTTATATCAGGCAGCTAGCTCAAGCTGCTGTTTGTGCCACTGTAGCCACACCAATATCGTTAGCATGCTAGCTCAAGAAAAGGACTTCAGTACTCATGCAGTGGACAACTCCTCCAGCTTAACTCAGATCTCATGGCCACGATGACAACCTTGGAACTGTCCCAGACAGTCACACTTTTAAATCTTGCATTGCCACTGTAACTAGAGATAAGGAATAATGAAGAGAAAATGAAGGCTGACATCACTGGTAGGACAGACTTGATAGAAGATGAATTCTAAGAAGTAGGCTGAACTGAATTATGTAGTGTCTTGAATGGGAAGACAGTAGAAACCAATGTGGTAACATGATGGAGATTCTCTGAGCCTCATTACATCATTCCTTCACTATAATTGGCTGTTTCGATATAATGCAACAAATAAAGTCAACACAAAAAAGCCTCTCTGTGTATTTACATACATTCAGTAAGATCACTTATTTTCAAAAGAAATTAGAGGCAAAGATTCTCTATTTCACTACTACCTTCCCTTTTCAGGGAGTTCCTTTCACCCCAGAGGACATCCCACTACTCACATTCTGCTTGTGCACCAGAAGTGCAATTCAACATCCACATTATGGCAGACAGAGAAACTCAAATGAAGAGTAGCAAGCATCATGTGCTAGCTTCCCACTACTTTAAGATGCTATTTTCGTTACAAATAACTGAAGTCCATGGTTAATTTGTGAATACATAAGGCACATAAACCTTAGGCTACAGTCAAAAGCCTTTGTGTTGCCAAACTTCTAGTCTAGCCTTTCAGAATATGAGACTAAGCATGCCCATTTCTCACGTGAAGAAAAAATATAAAGGCAGCTCAATGGTGACTGAATCCCCAACTGACACACAGCTAGTCAGATGCAGCTGCCTTGTGAAAAACATTATCACTGCTGACTGAATCACAGAAAGCAACACATTTTCTGATGAAAAAAATCTAATTTCTCCACTTCTGTTTTGAAGCTGTAACTGTTCACCTTATGAATTTGAGTCTCAGTGTGAAGGGATATGATTTATCAATATCTGCACTAGAAAATCCTGCCATGTTTGACAACAGGTTTCAAACGTTATTCCTTCACTGTCACAAGCCACAGTTGAAAAAGGTGCTCTCTCTCATGTCAACAACTGTAAAATTGTGCCACGACATATTAAAATAAATTGGTGGCATTTCTGGCCACCAATGCTCTGAATCTTACAGCAGAACTACTACTACTAAGTGAACATATTCGTTCACTGAAGGAAATAAGCACTGCCAATTCCTCCAGATGCTTCATCCTGCCAACAACTGCTACCTTTTCTCTTATCTGTTCAGAGCCTAATTCTGTTAACTTTCTTCATGTCCCTATCTTATCCTGATATTGAAAAAACAAAACAGCAGTGTCCAGGTTCATAGAAAGCAAGACTGAGTTATGTACTGATAATGCAATCCTGTGATACGCAATGTTCTCCCCTAGCAGTTGAACAAAGGGGGTGAGAGGCTAGAAAGAAGACAGAGGACCCAGGGTACATCAACATATATCAAGAGGTTGAACATAACTCTCTGGATCCTTATAAAATGAATTAAAATAGCCAATTTATGACTTCATCCCTCCAATACAGGTCCTACAGTGAGGCCCACAACATTGATACATTTTTATTGAAGGCTGCTGACCAATCCTGAACAGATGCATGACCGCTCTCTATTGCCCAAAGGAGATCAATACTGTTTCTGTTACAAAGGACTGAAAACTGACAGACAAGGCATTCAGGAAGATTGAAGTTAGCCTTCCATATTACAAGAATATCAATTCTCAGCAGCACAAAAGAGTAGTTAGTACCTAACTAAAGAATTTTCATGCAATAAGAGATTCCTTCATTATAATATACCCCCCAGAAAATAACCTACTGCTTAAAGGGGCAGTTGGAAGTGATTTGTTTCCATGGGAAGCAAAGTTGGCCATGATAACCTGCTTGGAAATGGAGAGGGAAGAGAGAGAGACTGACTCTGTATTAATGGTAAGACAGAATAAAATAACCTCTACCCCGCAACAGTCCTGTGCTTTAAGGGCAATATTTTTTTTAAAAGCACCCTGAGGTAAAAACAGGTCCTTCATCCAACTCTACATTTCAGTAACTATTTGCCTGAGGCAATATTTTATTACTATTGCCCACAAAGTCAATCAATGTCTGTACAATACCATCACAACCTTATGCATGATTTGACAAAACAAAGCATTAAATACTATCACAAGCACTTACCTGCATAGGAGACACTGCAGCTGCAGGGGGAGTTTTCATGGGGCTTGGACTGAGAGGAGTGCGAGGAATTGTGGCTGTGGCAGGGCTTGGAACTATTGGAAAAATAAAAAGGAAGTTATCCCAACTGCGGCATGGTTTTCATCCAAATAGAGAAGTGGCCGTGTAGCCACCTGTCATGACAACCGTGTAAAGACAGAACCTGACAAGTGTTTTGTTTGCTCATATTTTACAGTGCTCATTTTATGGAAAGCAACTTTGAAAGTTTTAAAATGCTCAGAGTACTGTTGGTCACCTCCTAAAATGAGCCTTCCATTTTTGATATAGCACAACCCTATAAAACTATTTATCTAGCTGGTCACCAAAAGATATTCTCCCCCTACTTAACTGATCTGGAAGTGTTACATACCAATCAAAAGTGGCTTTGGTTTTCTAATTTAGAGGGTTGCATACTTTGTTGCATCTCTAGGAGGTGTACATGGCACATACCAGGAGCTCTTTGCTTTCCTCCATTCTCCCCACAAACTGCCTGTGTGACAACCACCCATCCATCTTTATTTCAGGGACTCACTGCATCCTGCCACCTTCACGCCAAAGGTTCCAAGTCCCATTCACCCATTCTAGGGTTTTCCATTCCCCAGTCCACAATCCCTCTGCTACATTTCAGGGGTTTTGAGTATCACTCATGTTATCCTCCCCACATACCATCATCCCCATTTCCCCACCCATGCCAGGAGTTGTGTGCCCCCCATAGCCTCCTAACCCCCATATCAGGGTTCCCTATTTTCCACCACCAGGAACCCTATTCTCTCTCCCCCCATGTCAGGAACTCTACGAACACCCCCATTCCACCCACCATGCCCCCTATTCCCCGTCCACCATTCTAATTTCTTTTCTTTCTGTGCGGGAGAAACATTCTGGGTGTCAATGTTTCCACACTACACTGGGAGAAAGGGTAGACCTGAGATAAGGGGTATGGTTATGCTGGAAGATGTTTGCAGCTTCCACCAACCAGTTATGTGATCTACAGACAATCACAGAGGTACTTATAGTTGCTGGGTCTGCTAACCAGATGCCAGTGACGGAGAATCCCCTTCATCTCCCCCCTCCAGTTTTCCAAATTTCACCAAAAATCAATAGGGTTCTAACCACAGAAGCTTAGAACAGTCTTTGAAATTCTGGAATGGATCAAAAGCGATATTTAACAGTTCTCATACTGGAGGCATACAGAAGTGCCATCAACTTGTGTGTAAGAGCTCATTTTGCTCAGCCAGTCAGCTCATTCCCTAATTGCCTGATTAGCAAATTATGTGAATTTTGTACCAGGAGGGTAGTTTTTATTTTTATACAATTTGTTTGAGCAACAGCATTGTTATCCAAAGCCACAGATGAGCAAGTTTTCTGCTGATTCCCTCATGTTACTTCCTTCTTTTATTAAAATTTTTTGCACAATTATTATGAACTAAAACCACTAACAACACTCAAATTTGCACTGAGGATGCTGAAAGCAACAAAGACAAATACTAAGAGGGCACACAAAATGTAGAAATATGACAATCTACAAAACCTCAGTATGATTTATAAATTATACTGCATCATATGACAAGTCTTCAGGTAGCGAGCAAATAAAAGTGGGTTACTATTTACATTAAGGCTGCTTATATCACTCTGCTAGTGCTCAGGGACTTTAAAGTCATGTAAATGTAATTTACACCCACATTAAGGCCCCTTTGTACTACCAGACCAATTTAAAGCGGTCTTACTGTAAATGATACTCAGGACTTGTCTACATAGTTGGGTAATGCGCTCTAGGGGGGTGCACTAATGTGTTGTGCATTAATTGGTCTGTGTAGATCTTGCTGGTGCATACTCAAGGTTCCCCTAGTGCACTTTAATGTCGTGCTTTTTCAAACACTACAAGCACTGTTTAGTCAGTGCATTAGGGAACTTTTAGCTCACACCAGCAGGATCTACACAGGCTAATTAATGCGCAATGCATTAGCGTGCTTTGGAAATCCTATTCCCAGAGAATGCATTATTCCACCATGTAGACAAGCCCTAAAGTTGTATAATAGTAATTCATTTTATTCACACTCTTAAAGTCTGTCTAAGTAAACACCTCATATTTGTGATTTTATTTATTAAACTGTTCCAGGAAAGCTACATGCCGTCCTAATCCTGCTCCTCTTTGGAGCAGAGCAAACGCTAGAATCTGAGCCTAAATTTTCACAAACAAGAGCCTAAAATTAGGCTCTAAATCTACCTGTTTCATTTTCTAAAGTGCTGAGCGCCCAATAGTTCCCATTGAGATAAATGGGAGAAGTAGGGTTGACACATTTGTACATCCAAGGCACTAAAATATGGATTTTAGGAGCTCAGGGTTTTGTTTTTTTTAAACTTGGTGCTAATCATTATATGGCTTCTAGGGAGTTCTTTTGGGGGCATTTATTAATGTCAGTGTCTTAGTGGGAATACTGAATACATCCTTAAACTGGGGACACAGCTGAGTGTACAATTTGTATTATATTCCTTTTGAGTGAGAATGCTGAATCACAAAACCACTAATGTCCAAATCACTGGGTAAGTGACAGTGAGGGATAGAGAACATTCAACCCCTGGGGTTGGGAAGAGAAGAGTAAGAGAAAAGAGAGTTACTTAACAGTAATGTATCACCAGTAATGTAATTTAGTTTACATGGGTTTGTTTCAGACAGCATCCATAGGTTGCTATTGTAGTGTCATATAGCTGAATTTTGAATCAGCTAGAACATCAGAAGAGCACGTCAACATACCCAAACCCCTAACGATGTACAGCTACTATACTGGCAAAAAGTAATTACCTTGTGAGGCACTGTCAAAGGATTTGATTAGTGTTTTTACTGTAGGAGTTGGCTCCGAGGAGGTGGATGACCTGCGACTCAGCCCCATTCCTTGTCTCAGAGCTGCCAAATCCCTCTCTACAGCATTCATGTAATTGTATACCCGGCCACGTTCCTCTTCCTGCCTGTAAACAAAAACTAGACCATCTTAGACACATAAGAAAACAAATATTTTCTTTATGTCAAAAGGCTTAAATGTAAACACAGGAATTGAGATCATAACTCTACTCAATATATTAACCTACTTTGCTTTTTACTGTAATTTAAGTTTAGATTAACAGCCTTAGATACCAGACAAATTCTTTAATATCTGTCAACAAGAGACCCTAAGTGAACTGAAAGGCTTTTTACCTATCAAGAGTCAAGTTTAGTCTTGTGTTTTCCAATTAGTTAATCTATGGCACGTTTGAAGTTTAAAAACTAATCCATTGAAATCAACAAAATAAGAAATATCTTTATAATTATTTTTGAAGCGAACAAGTTATTTTATGCTTGCATATATGACAAAGGTTCAATCCAATTTTGGGAAGGCTGGGGTAGAGGGAAGAATGTATTTTTAGCTTTCAACTGAGACCTAATCCTAGTTGTAACTCAAAAGGACAACAAGGTTCTCGAATGGAAGGGCCCTTTCAACCTATGTTTATATAAATCATAACATTCACTGTCACTCTGATGGAGGAACATCATTCTGTCTGGAGAAAGTGTCCCCCCGCATTCTCCCCAGGATCTGAGGGATTACTCATTGCCTCAGTTTCAGATCAAATACCATGCTAACTATATTTTTCAACAGCAGCTACACCTTTTCTCTTCTTTTGGAATCTTACAAGTTTTTAAAGAATCAATTTCAACTGCCTTTGGAGTTCTCTACTGCTACTATAGTAATCAATTACCAGTAGATTATTTTATCATGATCTGCAAGTAACATGGATTTAGAAAGCATTTTTTAAATCAGTATCCGAACAAACCAACCAATAGGCTTCCGACAACTGAGTGTGTGAATACTGCATAAAAAGTTTATTTTAAAGTTGTCATTTGGCAGATGATTATGTTACATTGTTAACACTGCTTCCAAGGAAAAATCAATTCTAGCTGATTTTCATCCTGCACATTTATTGTTCCAATATATTTTACCCACCAATGCAGTGAACCAATACTGCAAGGTTAAGACTTAGTTTAAACAGAGGGATTCAAACACCTCATAATTAGTCTGATTCATTGAAACTTAATGAACAGATTTTCTAGATATCAGATCTCTGTAATGCAAAGCATCCTTCCAATTTTGAAAATGCAAAGACTAGATTAGAAATTCCTACAAAAGTAAGTGTGTATAACATTTTGACTTAAGGTATTATTCTCTCTAAACTTCAGGTCAGAGTATCTCCTAAGTCACTAGCAATTTGGAGTTTTACTACCTGACAGCCTATTCCAATTGGTAGCGTCACTTCAGTTTAATCTGCCTTACCCTCACCATTCAGGTCCTCTCTCATTTCCATTAATACCCTTATCCAGTCTGCTCTCTGCATCTCACCAATGCAGCTGTGCAAAATTCCACTGCAAAAGGCATTTCTCTCACACCACTCTGATAGTCAAGTGTTCTCTGCCTCAAAGATTGATCATATCTGTATTTATAAAGGGTTTATTGGTGTTGATTTACATGGCACTTTACAAAAGGTTTTAATAATGGGAACAGGTATACACCTCACAAACATCATAAATGTAACTGTTGACAGTCTCCAGTCTGAATCAAAAGGACCAAATAGCCATGGAGACCAAACACTTGTTCAAGTCATAGAGAGAACTAGTGCTCAGGTTCAAGTACATTGGCAGGACAGGGAAAAAACATGAATTGCTGTTGAGCTGTGATGGAATTAGGGTCACTTAAAAAAATCACTACAAAAAACTCTCCACAACCATTTGATTATGAGGCAAAGGCTTATTACTGAAGAAAGTTTACAGCAACTGCAGAAAATTCAAGTGGTCTGTTTTCCAAAGTGCTGTAAGTATAATTAACCTTAAATAAGAAGCATGCTGTATCAGCTTCTATTCAACATACAGTAAAGTCACTTTTATAAGTGAAGCTATTAGTGATTGATTTCTCATTCTATTTCTTAAATAGCACCCTGCTGGAAGTTCATGGAATGAGCTATGCAGTGATACTAACAGATTATTTTCTGATGGTATTTTTGGAAAAAAAAATTAATTACTGCATTAGTTATTAAGTATTGCAGTAGCAGCTACAGGCACCACTGTGCTAGTCACTGTATAAAGTCAGCAAAAAGACTGCCCCCTTGCTCCAAAGAAACTGAGCACTACCTATTTGACTGGACAAACTCCTTTCCTTTGAAACTGACTGATCGTAATTATTTACAAAACTCTAGTCTCAAAGAAATCAAGACCATAGCTAGAAATCAAATACCAGATGTGAGAGTGCCTGGCTTTAAATAGGTTATGTGCCTTCTAATATTCAAAAACAAATTGATTCACATTACCAGTCTATGCAGGTTATCTAGAAGTAACCATTTCTTGTAGAGCTCCTAGGGACTTTTGTCTCAACTCAAACGACAATAGATGACAAGTGAGAATCTTACATCTTTTATCTGATTAGCCTAGTTGTCAAGAAACAAACCCTCTCTTCTCCACAGTAAGGTAAGCTTATGTTTTGTTCTCCTCTAAAAGGCCTGGCAGCTAAGCAAAGCATACTTGCAATAGTGCAGAAGAGACTATTCATTGCTTGCTTTCCATGCCCTACTTAGGGAAGCTAAGCCCAAGTCATGGACTCTTATTTGTGACTAAAAACAGACTAAAGACTTTCCTTTTGTGTGCACACATGTGCATTTGTGAAAGAGTGCCAAAACAAGTACATTTCCTCCACTGCAGAAAATTAAGACAGAGCGATGAAAAAAAACAAAACAAAACAAAACAAAACAAAAAAAACAGTACTCTCTCTTATTGGTTTGCCCATTCTTTCAAAATTGTCCCTAGAAGGATGCAGAGAGATCTTAGGCTGAAATGATCTTTCCTCAAAATGACAGTCTTGCTCTGTGACTTTCCATGAGTCTCAACAGTTACAGTTAAGAAATTAACCTCTCAAATTGTACAAAAAGCAATAAAAAATATGTAACTCCCAGTTTTCATTAACATACTTGCGTGACTTTATTTCTTCCAGCTCTTTAGTAAGTTTCTCATTTTTTTCCTGAGACTCAAGCAGTCTACGCTTTAGGTCTCCTATCTCCTCCTGGGCCTCAGATTTGATATCATTTGCTATGACCACGGCAGTCTGTAGATCAGCTTGGAACTGACGCCATTCTGCAGACTCCTCCTATAAATAACCAAAACTTTAAACAGCAGCAACAAGGAGTTTGAAATCAAAGAATTATCCTGCTGCAAAATTCCACTGCGCTCTCAGAGTGGAAGATTTAAGTGGGTGGTAAAAGTAGTCATATTTGATAGTCCAAAAGTAAAACACTACTTAAGTTACAAATCTTATTTATGAAGATAAATTCATCAGTAATCAGCTGTGGAGTTTTGCAGCAGGGAGGTTGGCGAGGTCCTGAACTTTCCTTTTCTCAAAAAAAAAAAAAAAAAAAAAAAAGAAAAAAAAGAAAAAAAAAGTAAAGATATCTACATTAAAATACAACTGCATTAAACAAGACACATGAAAATTCAATCTATCCAAATAAAGGTTAGTTTGCTGAGGCATACAAATGCTCTTATAGTTAATTCTTTAATTTCTGTAGCTTAGTATGTTTATCCCAAGATGAAGCATTTAGCTTCATCCTTGAGCTGATGCACCTATCCCCAGAATTATTCTAAGTGCCTTTAAACACAGTAATAATATTCACTTTCCCCCCATTAGTAAGTCTGCCACGTGCTTTGTCTTTGGTACCCATCAACATAAACAATACCCAGTAAGAGCAACTTCTATTTGTACATATTGAAATCCCAGAACTATTATATAGCCTTGAAACACTTCTGGTAGATTTTTAGAGCAGCGTGCAGCGAAAAGACTACACTAGGTATTTTAATTGCCGAACCATGTCTTGTGTACTACTCTTACAGTGTCTCCCACTTCACCTCTTTTAGTGCTCAATGGCATGCTGGACTGTAGGTTTTAACCTACCCGGAGCCTCCTGTGAAGAGTCTTTATTTCTCTTTCCATGTCATGCTTTTGGTCCTGAAGTTTTTTAACTGTATCTGGAAAGATAAGTCAAATCCACTTTAAGATAACAGTTAGTGATTTGTCTACAAAAGAGCAACTGAAACCACTTGTACACTTTTTAAATGAAAACACCATTTATGTTTTTCATAATCAAACTATTTATTGAATTATATTTAATATATAATTATCAATAAATGTCTAAATATGAAGTTATTTAACAGAGTGGGCACTCCTAAAACTGGGTAATTAGCATGAACTAACTTGATGGGTATTAGGATTCCAGTTTTTGCCTTACCATCCACAACATTAAAAAATAAAACAGTCTCTAAAATGTTACATGCAAGGTAAGCACATTGACATGGGAGGATGCTAAATAAAGGTTTCAATGCCATCAATGTTTAAAAATGGGCTGGGATTTTCCCATTTAAAAATAAAAATAAAAGCCGCATTATCACCCCTACAGATTCACATTTCCCTGCAGCAAGACAGATGCCATCAGGAGTGTCTCCCTCCCTTGCCATTTCCACAGGAATAAGATTCCAATTCTAGACCTGAAAAAGGTCCCATTCTTGTGTGTCACAACATTATTTGAGATAAGCTATATTTAAAGCCTGGGGGGGCAAGCATTACAGTATATTCAATGAGATCATAATATGGAAGTAAGATGTTCCCTTAAATATGACGGCAGCTACAAAAAGGGTATGCAGCTTGACAACTACCAATTCCTAATTTGGCGTCTAACAGACTGCCTACTGTGATTATTATTCATTTGTTGCTTTATTCAATGCACAAGAGAACAGCATGATTGATTATTCTATTCTTATAATTGAGTAAACTGAAGAAGCACATGGAATACATTTCTCATTAAGTAGCACTTCTCTGATCTTTGGGCTTTAAGGGCATTCTATTTCTATGGTACTGTATGCATATGTAAACGGTAAAGATGCAGGGCCTCTTGATTTGTAGGGCCAACTGTGATAAATGGTATTTTTTAGTTCAGGTTCATTATACCAAGAGCAGTTGTGAAACAAATATCTTCTGTGTATACTGACTGCACTTTTCTAATACGAAGGCTGCAGGTACCTAATGTATTAAGCTGTTTAAAATCCAAGACCTTGGCAAAAACTACCTAGTAGTAGGCACATGCCTTCTGATTATTCAAACATTTACTGTACATTAATTTAAACAACTAAGCTGACAGACTGTAAAATTGTGTGATTATCATTCTGTTGTAAAGTTGAACTTTCCAACGTGTTTATTTGGTTATCAGTTACAATTAATTTTAGGGATAATTATGCAATACAGGATTATTTTTAGAACCTTAAATTCTACCAATGCTCTCGCCCACTTCCCCCATATTTAAAATTGAGCCCTATATTTTGGCACGCAGAACAATCTCCTTGATCTCTTGGCAGACAGCTGTTTTCTAGAATTATGAGACATTTTTAAAATAGCATATGGTAGACTAAATAAAAAATGCAAAGCAAAACCACACACATATTCACATGAAGTTATTCCATTTCACAACATTTAAACCTGATGCTAATCTGGAGACACTATTTGAGCAAAGGCAGATTGATTTGTAGTTCTTCTGGAGGCTGAACAACTTTGGATTCATCAGCTTTGTTATTCCAATAGTACTAACTACAGACTTTTAATGTCACAGCTAATTTCTATGCAAGAATGACATAAGCCCCTGAACGGCTTGAAAAAAAAAAAAAAACCAACATTTCAGGCTTGGAAAAGTTCAAAAATGTCAAACAAGACAGACATTTTTCTGCATCTATAGCTACCTTACAGGACTACATATTCTAAGATGCACATCCAGCTGATCTTTTAGCATTGGATGAGGTAAGCTAATTAACAGTGAGGGTCACTCAAGTCAAGTGGTACCATCGCACTTAAGCTACAAAAAATGGAAAACTTTGTACGAAAGTTCAGAAGGAAGAATTAGCATGGACAATGTTTGATTATGCTGAACCTAACATGCAGGGTCATCAGTTTCAGGTTAAAAGTGACAAAGTCCAACTGAAGAATTTGAGAATAGGATTTTCAAGATTACTCAAAAGGTACAATTTATTCAGTATTGAAAGTTGCCTACTGAGAGAGCCAGCAAGCCTTACCAAGCCTTACTTATTTGCAGCAGATTCCCAGGTGCATGGAACTCCAGTGGGGGCCAATTTTTTTAAATTTTGTTTTTAATATTTGTTTTTACACCTAAAAATGAGTCAATTTGTCTAAAAATAAACAAAAATAGAAAAATGACCACCACAAACTGGAAAACCTAAATGTGTCCTAGAGTGGTAATGCCATTGTTTTGAGCTGTTTGTGAGATATGAGACGCACCATTAAATGTTAGTACATTTGTGCTTTGAAGTTCAAAACAATAGCCTGAATATTCTCCAGCTACTATAAACAGTACAGAACATTTTAGAGTAAGAGCTTGCTTAGCTTTTTTTCTAAATTCAATCAAAGGATAAGAGAAGAACATACTATTGCCAACACCCAAGAATTCAAAAATCATTAGTGAGAACCCTCAAAAATCATGCAAATTTAAAAAAAGAAAACAATAGTTTTCTGTGTCTTGTTTTTTGTACTCCCGAGCCACCCCAAATGCGTATGCATCATTTAAATACATACAAATATACAGGCACCAACTTCCCTATGTACCTGATCTGGACTTCTTCCCCATCCATTGTCCAGTGCCCTCCCTGATCCCCAAGAAGTTCCAGAGTCTGAGAATGAGGTCGCTGTTGCTAAACACAAAAAAGGGACTAGTGCAGCATAAGGACCTAACGGTACTAAAGCTTCTAGAGGGAAAACAGTGAAACAGGAGGTAGCTCAGGCAAACTTCCTCAGCTGCCTGTGTTTTTTGCTATGCAAGATGGTATTTTTATTTTTAATAACTTGCTTTAAATATTTAAGTCAGTTGTACAAGGATACGACGTAACTGGAAATTAAGTGCTACTGCAATATTAGATTACAATTTGTAATGAACTAAGTTATAGATGCTGGTTTTTAAGTTGACTCATTTCAATGTTAATAGAGTATTTCATCTGAATTTTACAAAACTATGGAAGGCAAAGAACAAGATATTAAAAAACAATAAATTGTATTTTATCTATAACTTTTTATAAATCCAAATTGGCACAACATCTGTCATTACAAAACAAAGTTTTCTTAATATTAACACCCATTCTGATTAATCTCAATACATGAATACATTTCAAATTTGTTAAAAACATTAGTGTTAAGACATCCATATAATTTCATAGTACAACGTTTTAAATATAATTACAGTCTGAACAATCACAAACCAGTTACTACTGAGTCCAACTATTAAAATCCACTGAGAGTACTTTCAAGTTTTTCTGAATTAAGATGCTTAAGAAACTAACTCTGAAATCTTATCTGTTCACATGCAGTTTTCTAGGTTTTGAATGCACCAGGCCACATGCTGAAAACAGTCATTCTTCACCAGCTACTGCCACAATCTCCTTGTTTTCTCACAGGATATTTACTTGAGATTTCTATTACTAAATAGCTGTTACATTTTTCAGTTTTCATTGGAGAACAAGACTTTTTGAAATAGAGGAAACAAGACTAGCAGTTGAATTAATGATGATAGAACCCCATTTCCAGCATGAACTTCTGCATATTGAAGAACAGGTATTGATTCCTCTGCTGTGTGTGGAAACTAGCATGTGATGACTGATCAGATGCTGGAAAATGACATGGTATAATAGCTAGCTAATGCTTTCTCAGTACAAATTTTGCCATCATCTAACTGCAATTTCAATCAGGGTTTTTTTTTTTTATTTTGGTTTTTTGAGTCTTCCACACTTCATCAGCTTCAACATGAACTCAGAATCAAAGGTTATTTTACTGGCTTCAATATTTGGAGAATTACTCAACAAGCTTCTTCAAACCAATATTTGTTATCTTCTAGCAAACCACAGAGTCCATATCCTGTGTGTATGCTACAATGGTTATTTCCTTGAGCCAATCTAAAACAAAATATCATAGGCAATCTGCAAAAGGATTCCACCTTTCTTCCTGGGTCATAATATTCTCTCTTTTCAATTTTTTTGACAATAATTTTAAAATATGTGCAGTACAGTCATGTGTTACTTATTTTCTTGCAAAAAAACTTTCCTCATATTAGCCATATTGGCTGCATTGTTTGTCACAAAATAAATCACATGGCATTTACATCCTCTCACTCTTTGAGTAACACTAGCAACTGTTGTACAGTACTAAAAGGAATGGGGTCAAATGAAGATATATGCCTGTCCCACAAGTAAACATTACTTTCTTCAGGAGCTACTGTAATACAATAGGTTTGTTGTGAAACTTAGACCACTCATCTATAGTCATACACAGGAACTCAATTTCTGAAGATATTTAGACTATGCCTACACTAGGAGCATTTTACCAATAGAGGAATACTAGCATATTACATTAGCAAAATGTTCCTTAGTATGGATGCAGCTTATACCAGCAAAGTACCAATATAGTAAATACACCTTCCACAAGTAAAATAAAATTATGAAAGTGCAGTTTGGCAGTATAGCTACATCTCTACCAGGGCCTTCTGCTGGCACAGCTAGGTCAGTCAGAGACCATACCTCTTCAAGCTCCTGAGGGATACAGCAGACTTCTGTAGTGTAGACCTGGCGTTAGTCTTCTAGATTAAGTGTTTCATAAGAAGTTATTATCCTGACAGAGGAGTACAGCATGAGTGAAGCTTTCTAGCTTTCTTGAATTGTGGATGCTCAATGTAGGCCTGGTCTATATTTGAAAGTTGTACTGGTAAAACTGCCTGTTATGGGTATGATTTTTCACATATTTACATTGCTACAAGCCCAGTGTGGATGCATTATACTGGTATAAAGGTGTCTTTTACTGGGATAGCTATTTCCTTTAAAGTAGAGTATCTTTTATACTAGTATAACTGCATCAACAATAGCAGAGTTATACCAATATAAGTATGTTAGTATATTGGTGAACCTGACAATAGTTATGCCACTGGTGTGCAGAGACCATTGTCTATTATACTCACCAAAACTGTCTCATTGTTTCCTTGTACTCTGTCTGTATCTATCTGCCTTCTTGCCTTGTATTAAGATAATTCCTGTCCAAAGAACATGCAATCTTTTTACTCTGTGTTTGAACAGTGCCTAGAACAATGGGGTTCTGGGTTCCTGACCAGAGCTCTTATGCGCTAAAATAATAAAATAATGATTTAACAGATACAGTTTTCTAGAGTAGAAAAAGGGACCGGATCACAAACACATCAATTATGTGTTTGAGTTTGTTATTGTCACACAAAGATGTTAAGGCCCCGTGATCAGTCTTATTGGGCAGAGATTAACATTTTCAGTGTCAAATTTTAGTAGAAAATCACCTGTTTTAAAATCTCAAATTTTACTATTAGTAAAACTCCCTTGTGTTGAATAAATTGAATCATTTTGTGTGCCATACAATAAAAGTAGTATAAAAAACCCAACATCAGCAAGGGTTAAGAAGACTGAATTCCACTGAGATTAGAGAATGATATCTGTGTTTCAAAATATCTTACACTGAATGTATATACAAACTTTTTAATTTTAAGAAAAAAAATCTAACAACTGATATACTATTTTAAATAGCTTCTCTCTGTTATAAAGACAAAATTCACCAAGAATGCGCATCTCAAATGTTCATTCAGTATTTATAGGCTGGGTTTTAGGGAGATAAGGGGTTCATTTTTTTACATTAAAAATGGCTAATATGACATTTAGCATACTTATTTTACCGAAAGACTTTCGGTCCAGTTCATTTGGTTTTTCAAAGCTAGTATCCAAAACCGGAGCAAAACCGCCATCTAGTGTAATGTTTCTAAAAATACAGGCTAAGCTACACTGGGAATTTTGCACCTAGCTGCGTTGCACCTGTGCTGCATTGGTGTAAAAAATACACATGCAATCTTTATTCTGGCATTTGTTAACTTTTTTGTGTGTGACCAGGGAACCTTACCATTCTTTTAGTGTAATTTTTACATGCATATAGAATTTTTTTTTTTTTTTATTAAAGTTGTAGGGAAAATTCATGTCACAATGGTTAAATAGTTTGTTTTTCAAAGACATGATTGCATGGAACATGTTCCTTGTCCTCACTTTCTCCTAGTATTAACTTTGGTCCTCTCAAACCTGTATTGGTGGACAAGAACCTACAGTAAGAATACTTTTCAACAGTGATTTGAATTTTACTGCTCATATTGATTAGATCATTTAGTTTTACAAGCAGCTGAACATTATCAATAATTAAATTCATGCAACTAAGTTTATACACTTCTTGCTATATTCCCAGTTTTGTCTTTTTAGTCTCTAAAAACTATTCAAAGCAATGATACCTAACTTCCAGCACGTCAGCGTCTCACATGTCACTCCATTATTTATTCTGGTTGGTCATTAAACTGTATTCATTTCAAAGTGTTATTACTAATTTCAGTTATGAAGTTCATCCTCCTACCTTTATGGACTTGTTTCTGTGAATTCTCCAATTGTTCATTAATATTTTGCCAATATTTATTGCTTCTCACATCATCCCCTTCATTTACACAGTTAGCTCGACACTCAGCACATTCTCTTCTCAAAGAGCTACTGCTGTCACTCTATCCTATTTTTAAAAACTAAACCAAAGCCTTTTTCTTTGATATTTATTATTCTTTACTATGGTTTAGTTGTTTTAATGCGGAGAACCATCCTTTTTCTGAATGATGCTATATTATATATATATATTCTCTACATTTAAAAAGCCATTAATGTGGACACCATAAACATGGCCATGCATGTCAGACTAATTCAGAGCCAAATGGACTAGCTAAATTTATCAATATTAGAGAATCTGGTGTTGTAATGCATTTTTCTGTCACTTTAATACCACCATCCGTTGAATTCTTACCCATCATTCATCTCTAGGTTCTAGATCAGTACTTTTAGCACTAGTCCTAAAAAGATTTGCTCCTCTTCTTCAAGATGCTCTTTTTTTTTCCCCAATAGGAAGCAGTGACACCAAAGAACTAGTGCAAGAATTTTAGCTTTGAAGCCATGAAGATTTAAGTGGTTTTAAAGGTACCTATTTATGAGAAGATTAACAAAAAGTCAGTTTTGTTTATACCATTCTTTGGTTACCACACTTTACAGCTACCACAAAGTGTCACTCTCCTTTCTGCCTATACTTACAATACAGTTGTCTCCCAAAATATTACATCAGATTATTATCCCTAAAATTCAACTACAACAGATTAGTATCTAGATAACAGACCATCAAAGAAGATCTGGAAATTCTCATGGCGCTTTGAGCCTGGCAAGATATAGGTCTGCTAACTGACTGAATTCAGGTATGCAGCCTTATGACTGGACACAGCAATAGGTGTAGTAGCTGTTTCCATAGTCCTCAGAGCTCTTTTGTAAGGAGCATCAAGGAGAGCAAGTAATTTACACTTCTGAGACAGGTCCGTGTAACAGAATTGGAACTGTTTGGTAATATATGGATATGATATATTAACCTGATTATTGGGGGTGTTTGCCATATGAATATACTGGTTTTGTTTAATAGGGGACTGTAAAGACAAAACAAGCAGGAAAAGAAAGAATGGCTCAAGATAAGCTACCACTTAGCAAACCCTTGAGGGATGTTAAGTGACAAGAGCAGAGCCACTGGCTGTGAGAACTTTGGCTTGGTCTTTTGCTAAGCCTATTGGATTGATTAGTCCAGAAAGACAAAAGCCCAAGAACACAGAAGAATAAAAGACTATAGCAGTTCAGGGAAAGTAGACTGACACGAAGACACCAGCCAGGGGCATCTAAAGATGTTATGCCTGCTGAGGTTACCCTCAGGGAACGGTAAGTCTTTAGGTAAGACAGACATTCATGTAGACTGTTGTTTTAAAATCCCTTTTCCTTACATGCTTTGTCCCTACTGTTGAAGAAAACAAAATTTTGATGTTAAGAAGGATGTTTTGTCACTGTACACTACTGGTCACAGACTCCCAAAGGGAAGAACTGCAGGTCTCCGAACTCAGTCAAATGTGCTGGGTAAGCATGGTTGATCCATAGGGTACTGTAGCCCAGGACTTGGTCTAACAGTGGGGCAAATGCAGACTTCCACACCACAATATGTAAAAGGCATGAGGCCTGGCACTTGAGGCAGTGCACTGTGAAAGACCAGAAGAGGAACTGAGGTGCAGTTAATTCTGTAACCGTGACACTCTATATTCAGATTTTCAGACTGACACACTGGTCTCTGAACTACCAGACATGACTAGCTGGCATAATTTTTTCTTGGTAAATCAAGTGAGTCTTGAGCCACACTATTCAGGAAATGGACACTAAGAGATAACAGGACAAAGTTTTCCCAACCTGCTTGAACTTTGTTCCAGAGCAGGCAATTTCATCGTTAGTTTCACAATTTGAGCAGTACACATGGATGTGACCACTAAGACAAAAGTACATGCAAAATTCTTTAGGGTCCGCATCCATCAATTTCTCCACTGAAAACACATTTTCTTCGAGGGAAAATTCTCTTGTTCCAAATTATCTAAATGTAGATATATTTAACTTTTGGAAGTTTATATAGCTTTGTTACATTGGAAAGATAAGAGAACCTGGGTTCTCCCAGACAGAATTAAATCTAGAATTCAACAGCCAAATACACAGGCCAAAATATGTATCTATGACTACATGGAGTTCTGCTTGAAAAGTGACTCAAAATGGCATTCTGAGGCTTCATATTCATTCTCTTAATTGCCAGTTCATATTTTCTCAATTTACAAGTGTCCCATAATCCCTACCCCCAAGTACTAGTCTTGCAAGTCCAAAGTCAATTTGAATTAATTATTTCTAAGATTCACTCTCTTTTTCTGCAAGGTCTATTCTGATTTAAAATCGTACATATGCAAACCACAATTAAAATACTTTTACAATCCTGTTTCAGATATTTTCAAGTTAAAATATGATGTATCAAGAGGAACTCATATCCACTTACTCTCTAAGTCAGATATAATGAGGTTGTCATGAAGTTTCACAGCTCGATGCTGCTCTACTTCATCTTCCAACTCGAAGATAGTTTCTTTCATGTCACTTCTTTCAGTCTCTTTTTCTTCCAGTTCTGCTCGAAGCTTTTCTAGAGTCATATTTAGATCCTCAATTTGCTTCTTGGCTTCTTCTTGAAAGATTCTGTATTCATCTTCAACCTGAAAAATACAAACATTTGTCATCTTAATTAATTCAGGACAAGATTAACTGTTACAATAAAAATTGGCTGCATTTTACTGCTGTAGTCATCACCCTTAAAATATTTTTAAATCTCAACTAAATTTAATATAAAAAAGTGTTATGTGAATCGTGCTTTATGTGAATTCATTAGGAGTTGCTATATCTGGACCATGTTGTGATATGTAACTTTTGGCTGCACTGCAGTTATCAATTTGAACCACGTTCAAAGTTAAACTCTCATTTCCAAGATGAATTTATTTCAGACTCTACCAAGCATCCTACCACATGACAAGTGAAACAAAAACAGAATGGTGCTAAATCACAAGCTGAAATGAGAATCAGCCAGAAAAATGAGTAACATTCCCCCATGACTCTCCCACACACACCTGATTGCAAAGTTTTAAGCCCTGAGCCAATCTTTTCATCATTTACTGCAAATTATTGAGGAAGAAGATTATAGTACAATACATGATGCACCTTGAGGTAAATCAGCTATAAAATATTTACACTTGCTTAAGAATGTGCGACAATGGCAACATTTAAAAACAATGATTTGCTTAATGCCAACTAAAGTTTTACACATCTATTTTTCCCCCCCTTTAAAAAAGTATCACATTCATATGAGTAATCCAGTACAACTGATCTTAGGTCTATAAAAGTTTAATAAAAGGATACACTTTTTTTAAATGTACATAAGACCCAGTAGAAAATCTTGAATATAGGCACATTCTGGCAAAGCTCGTAATTGGTGACAAACCTCCAAAGAACAATTTGAAAAACTGTAACGAACAGCAGAGAGAGGGTTGGGGACATACAAGATATAGAATGTAATTGTTTGAACACTACCTTAGCAATGGCATCCTGCAATCGATTGGCATCATTGTGAGTGAGAGCCAGCTCTTCCTGCAGACTGCTGGCCAAAGTCTCTGCTTTTTCCTTGTCCAGCCTGACACTCTCCAGCAAATCTTGTATATCTGATTTATCTCCAGAATTGTGTATAGAGTACAGCTCAGCCACCTTTTGCTTTTCATGCTCCAGCTGAGCTTTTAGCCTGTTCATCTCAATCTGGTCACTGGCTACTGTGGCTTTGTACTCCTCTAAGGTGGCTGCTAATGCTGCCTTACTTTTCTGCTCTGACTCAATAATCCGTTCCATGTGGTGGTTCCGTTCTTTCAATGCCCCTATCATTTCTTGGGCCTCCTTGTTATCTTGCTCTGCCATCTTCAAAGTGTTGCTCAGATGCTGTTGGACACCAAGCAGTTGCTCTCGTTCAAAACGAGCATTCTCTGCAAGGTCCATATAACGCTGCTCTAACTCCATATACCTCCCACTTTTCATATCTTCATCAATAACGTATGAGATATGATGTTCATCTAAAAGAGAGCGGAAATATTCAATCTGTCGACTGAAATGTTCTAACTTGTCACTCTGCTGGCACAAGGATTCCATAAGAATTACTTTCTCTTCTCCAAGTCTTTCATTCTCACTGTTCAGCTCTTGAGTAATTTGTTGTAAATCTGCGAGTTCCTGAAGTGTTGCTTGAAGCTCCTCAGCTGTACTATGCTGGTTCTCTTCCATCTGGTGTATCCGTTCTGTCAGACAAGCTACAGAAACTTCACTGGCATTGCCACTGCTTCCTTTCCTAGATCTTTCGATGCTTGGTACACCTTCAGACTCTGAAGATGATGGAGCATCTAAGGCATCATCACTTGATGTAAGTGGCTGATAAACTTCGCTGCACTCACTGTCTAAATTATCCATGGAGTTACTATGTTGATTGTCCATTAAAGTGTTTTCGTCCTGACTCAACAAATCTTCCATTGAACCAGGAGCAGAACCTTCCACTGAAGATGTAAGAGTGCCACCACCGTCACTATGGTTACCAGTTGTGATCTCTGGACTCAAAGATTGGTAGCCAAAGAGTTTCTCAGAGTTGTCTAGCCTTTGTTCCAAAGAAAAGCCCAACGCATTTAATCTGTCCTTCAACATTCGATTCTCATTTTTCAATTGATTGAGTTCTTCTCGGATAGCAGTGTTTTGCTCTTGTAACTGCAATAAGGTAGACTCTACATCAGTTGGCTGGTGAACAACAATGGCCTCTTTTTCCTCAGACTTCTCATCACCCTCAGGCTGATCTTCATTAAGGCCTAGCTGAGCGCGCATATCTCTGAGTTCATTCCTCAAGTGTAAAATCTCCACATCTTTAGTTTTTGCTAAAGTCAAAAGATCTTTCACTTTAGCTTCCAAAGCAGCTTTATCACTGATTTGATTGTCTGATTTGGACTTGCTCATCCGAACATCAGACTCTGGATTAGTACGACTACGGGAGCGTTTTGCCAGAATGGTATCATTAGTCCCCTGTCCTGTCAAAGGCAGTTTTTTGCTCTGGTTCAGACGGGAGCGATCGCGTATTCTTTCCCTAGAAGAGCTAGATTCTTTATTTCCAGATGAAGTGCTACGCTTGGCTGTAGAACTCGTACCTGTATATTTTAAAAAATTTAATTTTAATTCATTTAGCAAATCAGCAACAATGTGAGTGAGTACATGTATGAAATTACATATATAAGACTATGTTGCTATAATTATAAAAGGAATGCCATTCTAAACCACACTTCTGAAAATCAATTATGTACAGTGTATTTACATGAGTCTCAAATAAGGTTTAAACATTCTTCACAGTGTCTGAATGCATGTCAAGCCCTATTCAAAATAAGGATAAAAAACCCCACTGTTTGCAAGAGGAAAAGAGATTCTCTCCTAAAGTTTCTAACACATCTTCACTTTTAGGTGTGGGAACACAGTTCCCATTTGAGTACTTTTATAAAAGTATATATTCTGATCCAAGAATGAAATATATTTGAGTACTTCAATATGCTCACCATCAGTACCCAAAAATGCTGAAGCAGAGAGCAGCATCCTCACTTTTTTACTGCAAGGTGACATTTTAACAACTTTATGAAGCCCCAATACTAGCAATGGGAGAACAAACATATTTCTACTAATTGTGTTGTGATAAACACTACAGAATGTCACACCTCCCTGAAGGTTTACAAAATTCTTCCTCCTTAATTACATATATCAATAGAGATTACTAGTCTAACACAACACCCAGTATTGAAGACATTCACCCCTTACTATAACCCTTTAATGCCTGAAATGAGGATTTTTAGCAGCATGAGTCTATATTAGCTGTTCGTCCCAAAAAATACCACCACTGAAAAAGCTAAATGACCAATACCAAAAATTATTACATATAAGGATTTACAGGTGCACATTTTATCAATACAAACTGGATGAGGAAGGTCATGAGTAGAGTGTTCTATTTGGCCATACCCTTGCTGAGCACTTTGTTAGGTGCTTTGGATCCTGTCTACGTAAGAGTTAAAATGGTTTCATAACAGAATAACAAAAAGCCAATGAAACAACCCTTTGCGGCCAATATCCCCCTGTACCTGTAATAGTCTTGGGTTTATTCTCCAGGTTGTTCATGGTGGTCCCTGAAGCTGAAGATGCTGTGGATGTGCAAGTGCTCTTCTTTGCTTTGACACCATTGGTCATAGTCACCCCACCAGCAGCCATCCCCGCTAAAAGATCATCATTACTTTTTGTCTGGAAAGGGAAAAGGATATTAACAGGACTGAATATGAAATACAGGACTGGAAATGTTAACTCATCAAAGCTGCTAAGTTATTACAGGTTAATTTTTTTTTTTAAAGAAAATATTTTAAGATCTAAAAAACACATTGTTGCTTAGATAACACCCAAAATTAATCAATTCACTATTCTGAGACATAAGATATGTGAGGTAATATCTTTTATTGGACCAGCTTCTGTTGGTGAGAGAGACAAGCTTTCGAGCTACACAGAGCTCTTCTTCAGATCTGGGAAAGGTACTAAGGGGTTGTCTACATTAAAAAATTAGGCTGATTTAATTTAGGTCGACCTATAGCCACTGCAGTAATTCAATCGGCTGTTGGTGTCTGGCTGACAACTAGGGCTGGGAGCCAGCTAAGCGCCCAGCCCTGGGCTCAATTACACAGGATGGAGCCTACCAGCAGCAAAATTCACATTCTTGTCAATTCCATGGCTCCAGCTGTGAGTTGGGCTGTGGCCCAGAGACAACAGCAGCCCTGAAACTGACAAGAATAAAAACCAACAGTCAAAGTAAGTAAGGCAGTATCTACGGGGACACTTTGTCGCCCTAACTCGCCGACATAAGCACTACGCCTCTTGTGGAGGTGGAGTTATGTCATCAGTGTAGCAGGCCGCTTACAACGGTGGAAGCAGCATTCTTGAGTAGACACTGACATAATTAGGTCAGTGTTAGATCCCATACATCAACCTAACGCTGTAGTGTAGACCAAGCCTGAGAGAGTCACAACTAAATACAAGATCAAACAGATAGTTTAGCATAAGTAGTTAGCACATATTCTTAGGAATCATTCATGGTAAAGTGGCTAGTTAGCACCCCGTTATCATAGAAAAAAAGGGGGGATAGTGGATTACAGATTGTTGTAATAAGCCATAAATTCAGTATTAAGACCACGATTTGTATATCTAGCAAAGTTATTAATTTAAGCTCCCATGCTCATCTTTTGAAAGTGATGTGCAGATTTCCTTTGAAGATGAGGACTGACAGAACAAATAGAGTGATTGCTTCCTGAAAAGTGTTCACACATAGGCAATACGGTGTTTTTTTGTCTTTTATCATTGCTCATCTCTCTCACCAACAGCAGTTGGTCCAATAAAAGATATTACCTAATCCACTCTCTCTCTTTAATATCTTAGGACTGACAAAGTTACAACACAGCATAACCTACCACTCTAGCACTTTGAAAAAGCTTTTTAATTCATTTTTTAAAGAAGTTGTAAAGAATATTTCAGAGCATAAATTCTGGATACCGATGTATCTATATAAACACCCCATTTCAAAGTATAAATGCAAAACATCAGTTTCACTGCGGGGACACGTCTAGTTGTGAACAGCTGTAAAACTACCCCAATCCTTTAAGTTTTACTGAGCTACTGAAACACAGGGCAGGTCTTCTACATTACAAACTTGCATCAGCACAGCTGCATTGCTGTAGTGCTTCTGGTGAAGACGCTCTAAGCCAACAGGAGACAGCACTCCCATCAGTTTAATAACTCTACCTCTGTGAGAGGTGGTAGCTATGTCAGTAGGAGAAGTTTTCCCGGTGACATAGAGCTGTCTACATCTGGGGTTAAGGACAGAATAACTACTTCTCTGAGGTTATGGGGTGGATTTTTCACATTCCTGAGTGATGTAGTTATACTAAAGTAAGTGTGTAGTGTAGGCCTGGCCACAGACAGTATGAATCCTCTCTCCCTCCCAAAGCAAATTATTGAATTGCTACATCATTTTTAATTCCCAAAATGAAATATCAGTGAAAGTGTACATAATGCAGCTTACAAAATTATCTTTTTTCAATATTGGTTAAAAGGATGGTCTGCCTACAAAAATGAGGAATATATTCCCAAATAATTCAATTAATCTTAAAAATGTGTTTGGTGGGAAGTGTGCCTTCCCAAACTCAAAAACTTGGTTTCACTGTTCAATATAAATCAAACATTAGAAATGACAAGTCATTAAATATTAGTTTGACGAAATTTAAAATGCTGAAAATAAATTTTGGTAAATAAAGATGCAAGAGATTATTGATGACATAAAATCATAACATTTTTTAAAACAAAAAAAATAAATTTGCTAATCTGAGATTTGTCTTTTGTTTGCAACAATATCACCTTTGATTACATGGTAGAAATTCTTAAGACTGGATGATTACAATATGTTGAAATTTCACAACCAGCAACCCTATAATTGGCAAAAGCTGGTCTTTTAAGATTCACTGTGAATAAAGCTAACCCAAATTAAAGGCCACTTTAATTCCAAATAAAGGTACTCATATGGGAATTTAATGCAATTTAACTGATCCACTTCAAATTCACACTGTTAGTTAATTCAGATTAATTTTCTTGTATATCACCATGCAGATAAGCCCCGTCTTGATTTTTTAGAAAATTTAGCAATTTATAGCACTTTGTATGTTCAGAGCAGAGCTCTTATTGACTTCAGTTGCAGTTCTGAGTGCTCAGTATTTCTGTAAATAGGACCTCAGATATCTTAATTTGGGAACTCAGAAAATGAGAGAAACAGTTAGCGGCCACCTGTGAAAAAACTGGATTAAGTGATTTCCCCAGCATCATATAAGAGCTCTGTGGCAGTGGCATAATCCAGTTTTCTGGGGTGATGTGACATGACATTCAACTGACTAAACCATGAGATCATACTTTATCTTCCTGCCGTCCCCTCTCCTTCATCACACATCTTCCTACTTCTGCAACATAATAGGTGGGGGTCCTGCCAACAACTACTACATTAACTACAGAACTGTGATTCATTCCCAGGGCTCCATCCATTCTCTGCACTGAATGAGGCAAGGCTCCTGAGGAAAAAAAATGCACAGTTAAGACCCCCAGACAAACTTTACACTCCCCTGCAGTGACACCATGAAGTGAAAAAAAAAAAGAAAAGAAAAAAGTATCATGAAGTATCAGTTTAATTTGATCTGGGACCAAAAATTTATTATGAACTAATCCACATTTAAGGCATAAAATTATCTTTGCCAAACCTGAATATGTTTGGATTTCTTTAAATTTAATCTTAACTCTGAGTGTCTGGGGTTTATATAATGCTTGGTTTTGGGAAAAATTACATCTTTATTTAAGTATTTTAACCTAAATTACTGATATGTTCTAAATCTTAACTCCAGCTAAACTACTTCTGTCTAGGAATATGTATTAAAATTCACACCAAAAATACAGCAGACTCTAATAAATGTAACGATTAAGATGATACATTTTCTGCAAACCACAAACTATGAGAAGACAGTTTGCCAGAGGATTCATAGACAACACCATAAATGATAACATTACATAGGTAAATTCCTTTTAAAATGGCACATTTGCTTATTGACGTTTTAACATCCTCAAACATATAAATTGCCAGCACTCATAAGTCTACAAACTACAATCTTCCAACTGCTCCTACAAATGGAAACACTAGAAAGATGTAAAACAGTTTCGTATTTCACACAGCTGGCATGACAACAACCACACAAGAATGAGTCACTCAGCTATGTCACTAAAACCTAGCTATACCCCTTCAAGGTGCAACAACTCCTAGTCACTATTTAAGAAGGGAATTATCTGCTGTACCTAAGAAACATGTAAATGCCATAATACACTTTTTAATTCTACACTCTGAGTTGCATGAAGAGCTACTGATAAAAGAGAAAATTGTAAACACACAGTAGGCCAATTCCTTTCAGGGACAGACAGATCATTTGCCTCTTTGTCTTGGTGAGAGGTATAACAGCTGGAAACTCTTGATCTGTAAACTACATACCATAGTCAAAAGTACCTGCCAGTCAGCTCCTAAAAAGATATTGGTCAATGACACTGGACACTACTCAGAATGCTTATATATCTCAAGATGGTTTTGTATGAAACAGGATGCAAGATACATACAATGTTTCTGCAGGAATGCTGGGGAGGGAAAGGAAAGTCCCAGGTACAAGACACTTTGCATCTCTGTATTCTGTAGGGCTCATTTTATTGTCAAAACAACATCCCAAAACAAACACCACAAAATTCAAGGTAGTAACTATCCAAGGCTTTCCCAGTTTCTACCAGCTGGTAGGGGAGAGGAACCCCCTTTGATTTTGGTAATCCTGCCTGGTTATTATGGAGACTCCCACACATGGATCTCCCTGATCCTGGGTCTCTCCTGTCTGCCCCCCAATCTAAGAGGCAGGAAATATTATATCTGGCTTCTTGTAAGACACATGCTTGCTCCCAGACATGTGGCCTAAGAGTACACCACTCAATTTTTAAAGGGCCCAAGGGACATTAAAGATGCAGTGTGATATGTACATATGCTCCAAAGTCCGGCGTCTTGTTAAGCTGATAGGCAGGAGAAACCTACAAGACTAAAATAAAGAAGATGGAAGGCAGGAGCAGCACACACCAGTTGGGCTGAAGCTCCACTCCTGACACAAAATAGAGAGAGCATGAAACAACTACAAGAATAGTGAGGCTGTATGTGTCTGACACCAGCCATCAATGTTAAGTACACCAATCAGGCGGTCTCTTAAAAGTAATATAATCCTCTCAATTCCCCACTGAAGTATTCTTCTTGAGAAATTTGAATTTGAACTTTTAATCTTGACACAGAGCTTATCAGACCCACCACCATACCATGAGTCAGCCAAAGAAAGTCATTCAAGAGCAACACATGGCACTCCCTACCTGAAAGAGCGATTAATGACACCCAGTGGAAGGCAGCGGTGTTCCAACTCTGTCCCTTTACAGAGAAGTCAGGAAAGTTAAGTTTCACTAGGTACATTGCCTTCCGCCATGATACATTTAACATATCTAAAGCAACAATACTTAATGACCACCACATTTGTAATTATCATTCTATCTTGTATTGTGTAACTACTGAAATTCTCTTTAGTCATTGAGAGATCACGAATCCCAGTTGTACACTGCATCAGCATACTTATTCTAAAATTCTAACCTTCCAAATCCTTTACTGTCCAAAAAATTAAGGTTGTCTATCAGAGGTTACCTTCAGCAGGGAAGTTGATGTCCCAGTTTTTGAGAGTTTTGTTACTGCAGACACTGAGGAGCCGTTTTCTGGTTTGATTTTTTCTATTGTTTGAGTTTTATGTATCCCGGGCACTTTGGGCACTGAGCCAACAGTCCTGCTTGCTTTCTTCATTCTGGGCTGCCTGTTTGTGATGCATTTACAAACAAATCTGAAAACACAAAAAAAGTTAGCGAAGTGTTAAATACAAGACAAGTGAGATGTGATATAGCTTTTTGAATGATTTCTTTAAAATCAATAGCCCAATGATAACACCAAAAAGCATAAGCCAGAGCCAAATGGTATGCACATGATTGAGAAAGAAAAGTTCTCACAGTAGAGAGATTTTTGCCAAAAATTAAGTCTTCAAAGCAACTGGACTTCCAAGTTATATATAAAAAAAAGTTTTAGAAATCTCTCCCCACAAATAGCACTGAACTGATGACATTTTATAAATGACTCACATAATCCATCCTCCTTACTAGCAAAAAGGAGGCTCATCATGATAGTGATGTTCTTGATCTCTGACTGAAGGGAAGAAAAATACAATAGGAGTACTCTACCAACCAACTGATGAATGATCACTAACACTGGCCTTGAGGAAAGAGATGGTTCTATCTGTCAAGCTGAAAGGAAAGTGCGCAAGAGTTCTGGCAGTTAGAGAGGAAAGACATACTGATATATAAAAATCAAGACTTGAAAAATCCACTCTCCTCCTAAACAGTTGTGAAGAGAAAGCTGTCTCTGGCATATATGGTGGTTCCAGTTATGCAGCATTTAGAAGAAATTACATTTCTAGCTCTTATGGTGGGGAATATTACCTTCTAAATGGGAGCCAAACATAAACCAGTGCACTACTGTCTTCCTGAGTCTGCAGACAGGCCATTTCAATGCTTCTGTTGTAGTCTTTTGCTGCTTGTGAAAGCCCTGAGCAACAACTACTGCAATTCCTAACATGTTGAGAGCGTATGAGAATGCCAATTTCACTCTGACAGGGCATGACAAACCAATGAGTAGCAGCAGTGGCAAGCACTGCAGCTGTTCACTAGGGCTGACAACTCAAAACAGAGACTAAGGGAAAGACAGAGTAGTGGAGATCCATGCCTCATAGCAACCAGGGAGCTGGGGGAGGATTAGATAAAGAGAGAATATCCTTACTCTTTCAGGAGTTGACTAATGATGAAAATAGCTACCATCACTCGTCTCTCCCCAGTCAAGAGACTCTGGAGTGGGAGAACAGAAGGAAAAGAAAGCTTCCACTCCCTTCCAGCAGCCATAAAGTCAGGGGAATAGGAAAAGTATGTGTTCAGATTTATCAGTCTCATTATCTAGTGCTGGTAGGAAACATGGAACAAGAAAACTTTTCCCCTTTCTACAAAAAAGGGCATCTGAAAGACATGAATGCTAGAGATGATTCAGAGTGTGGAGAAATGCTGTGTATAAATGCAGTGATCAGGACTAGTAACAACATTTAACAAACCAAATGCTGTCACACCCCTAAAAACATTACACTACTCTCCTCACCCAACATGCACGCAAACTACTTTTCAAATTTAATTTTTTACAACTTAAAAAAAAACTTTACATATTATTTGGGTGCATTCAAATCTGCAGGTCCTATTAGCAGCAGCACTTTTCATTTTTAAACTATGGAAATGTACTACAACTGACCATTCTGACTGAAGTATGTTTCCATTTCCATGGCAGTTACCTTATATTTGCTGATACCACCTAAGAGGAGTTTGAAACAAAATGGTTGTTTATAAACTAAAGCTTCCTCATTGTTGAGCATTTAGTAAGGTTGATTACAGAAAGTTTCCTCTCCCACCCCTGAATTCAAACATTTTGGTTTGGCTATTTTTGAATGATCAGAAAGCCAAAAAGCTCTTACCAACTACCATATTAAAATTTTGTGCAACAAATTCTGCTCTGTTTTACAGACAGCATTATGTAATCAATGAAAGACTTTTTCAGAATGCTTATACACAAGAGAAGAATTCAAGGGAAAAATATTTTTTAAAACTGGCAATTTCAAGGCAAAAGCTACAGATACTACTCCTGCTCAACTTTACACTTTGTATCAGCGATTTATAATTGCTACAAGTGCCTATTGGATTTCTAGGTGGAGACAGAAACTAATCTGAATCAACAGACAAAGTCAACTAAGACATATGGACCTTGCCAATTCCTCAGACTGCATTAAATTCTAAACTTTAAATGCTCAGAGCTAAGACCAAATTGTCACATCTACTTGTGTCATTTATCAAGTGAAAATATGCAACTACTTAAAATGACAAACATTAACTACATATTCACATCCAAGATGAAAAATATTCTTATCCTTTCATCTAGGACAAAAGATTGTGCTTTATTAAATTGTAGAAAATATATGGCATGGGCAAAAATCAGGGTGTGAGGATAATCATTTCTTGAGCAAGCTTTTGTACTATGATGAAGTATGGGATCTCATTATAATTTTGTTTATTGTGCTGAAGCATACAAGCTTTGCCTATGTACCCGTAAAACAAGTTACAGGCAAAATTCAAGTTGTATCTTGATCTAAGACAACCGCCTTACACTGATAATATCCCACTGCTCTAATGAAACCTAGAGTACCCTCAGTGGTGGTATGCCAACCAAAGAGAATGTGAAAGATATAAATTTAATATGTGGTTGGTGTAGCATGAGGAATTTCATAATTTCATGTTATTAGTCTTTTCTGAGAATGGTGAGGAAGAAATGAACAACTTAAAACCAACGAAATTTGCATAGTGAGTTTTAAGGGATTGCTTGTCTAACCTGATTATCTATTTAAAAAATTGTTAATCTGAGGTCTCTTTTGAAATTAAAATAAAATTAAAGTTTGCATACCTATTCAAAATAGGTCAGTATTGCCATCCCAAACTGTGTGTGTCTTGCTGTAGCCAATGCCTTTTTCAGATTTACATCTTTCTGTATTTTACTATTTGTAGATCATTACACAGAGTTTTCAACATTTCCAGACTACTGCACCCCTTTCAGGAGTCTGATTTGTCTTGCGTATCCCAAATTTTACCTCACTTAAAAACTACTTGCTTACAAAATCAGACATAAAAATACTAAAAAGTGTCACAGCACACTGTTACTGAAAATTTGCTTTTTTTCCTAATTTTTACATCATATAATTATAAAATAAGTTGACTGGAATATAAATATTCCACTTACATTTCAGTGTGATACTTGCTGTATAATAGTATATAGAGCATATATATATATATAGAGAGAGAGAGTATAAACAAGTCATTGTATGAAATTTCAGTTTGTACTGACTTTGCTAATTCTTTTTATGTAGTCTGTTGTAAAACCAGGCAAATATCTAGAGGAGTATCCTCTGACCTGTGCATACCCCTGGTTGAGAACCACTGACATAGAGCAACTGGTTTACAGCAGCAAATACAAAGTTACCAAACTAGTCTAAAACAATACAAATATAGGCTGCCAAATTATTTTCACAGAAAAACACAGTTTAGACTTTTTGCATCTCAATTATAGCCTCAAACCTGCATCAGTAAAGTAAATGAGAGCTTGCCACTGACTTCAATGAGCGTAGCCCTATGAGAACAAAGGTAACAAAATAAATTATCTGTTCAATGTCAGATGGTTCTTATTCATAGTGGAATTCAGACGCAACATATTGCTGTAATTTTCATTCAAAAATTACTATATGCTCCAGGAATAGCAACCACATGACCAAGGTAATGTAACTAAATATTTCTACAGTATTTGGAGAGAGAGAACTTTACTCTCCTCATCCAAAAATAAATCCATAGTAATACCTTCAAATATGACTAAAAAAATTACTCTTCAAACCAGGGATCATGCCTAGTTTTAGAATCATACAAGTGCATGGCTTAATGGGGCTCCAGTCCTGGTTGGGGCCATGGGGTGTTATCAGAACACTGAGTATTAATGATTAATGAAAACTTTACAAAACATTTATGTAGATAAAATTTGCATGTAGATAAAAGAGGCACTGGACACATACAGAATCCTTTTTCAATATCGAAATATACTTAAAACAAGAATCTGCAAGTTATTTTTGGTCACTTTAGATTTTAACTAATTAACAGATATGGACAATATTTACATAATACAGTCATTTTTAGGTCAAAAACCTCAAATACTAAGTTTGAATGCAACATTACTGTTTAATGATGGCAGTTAAAAATCCCTCCAAAACATTTTATAATAGAAAGACACTTATGATGCTTTAAATACCCAAAGGCTGCACTCAGGTAAGAATTCAATACTTTAACAAGTTTCATAGAGTACTATGGAACGCACCCACAGGCACTTTGCTATTATCTGTAAGGATCAAGACTTGTAACATCCCCTTCTGATGAAGGGACGGAAAATAAAAATGTCTACTTACCCATTTTTTTTATTCTTTTAGATGTAAATCAGAATCCAGTGTGAATTTAGCAATAAATGAAAAAATGATCTAAAAAGAGAGAGGGGTAAGATCTCTATAGCTAAATCCAAAGTGACGTGGGGCGAGATTTATTTTTGTTAATGTTGCACAAAGAGCGTGTCAACACCATCTGACTATATACATGAACTACTAACTAGGGCATGAGTCACAACAAAAAAAAAAAAAAAAAAAAAAAGAGGACTAGAACAAGCCAAAAATAATCATATTGAATAAATTAGCATTACCAAGAGAGGCAAAGAACAAATCACAATAACCAGAATGTGAACATTCATTCTAAGTTGTATCCTTTGCCAGGTTTTTCTCTTTCAACAGAACTCATACTACAGAAAACTAAAACCAATACTCTGCAATGGTGTATTCTCACTGTTCCAGTGGAGATAGAGGCAGATAGTCCTACACTTTTATATCAGCAAATTCTGTACAACTCCAAAAACATTTTTAAAACGCTTTGCCCAATAAGAAGGCACAACTCTGTACTGCAGACTCATATGGTATGGCTGCCTCAACATCATGAGATTCTTTCAGTTACTGTTTGTACATCAATTAAAATGTTCCATTTAAAAAAATCTGCAAAGTAGGGGAGGGGTACTTTCCCCTATGAATAATAAAAGTATGTTATTTATAGCATAACAAGTGGCTGATTTCAACTGTTCTTGGTTTTGTGGTGGTAATTTACACCCCATCCATTCTATTAAACAAGATTACTCATGTCAATCATAGGAGAACCTTGGGAAAAAGTGACCAAGTAATCTTTCATGCCTGCAGGTTGAGAGATGTTCCTTTGACTAGTGAACAAGATATCACATTGTTTGTAGGAGCTGAAAAATATATAACCTCAAGAAGTTATTGAACAGTAGTTTTAGGTACATAAGAACCATTAAAACAAGGGCAGAATGGCATTTTCTGCTGAATGACAGCAGAAAAAAAATAAGAGACCACTCAAATTTCAGAAAGTATAGTATATTAACAATATCTTATGAAAAGTCCAAGAAGAAACAGACTATAAACACCTACCAAATAAAGGGTCACAGAGCTATCCAAACCATTAAGGGTGGTGGCCCCACTACTTTGTCATTTAATAGCCACATCCACACACATTCCTGACCTCAAAACAACCTCTAACAACATAAAAATATCAAAATAAATAATTAGGACTGAAACTAGCCAACTGATCAGTCACAGAAGGCCAATAAGGTGGGGGAAGGAAAGCCTACGCACAGGGGGGTTTTGCAGCCCTCTGCACAATAAACAGCCACATTCTGCTGCAACTCCTCATGCAGGAGCATAGACAGGAATTTGTGGGCAAGCTATGGACTGGCCAGTGAATTGATATACGGTAGAACCTCAGAGTTACCAATACCAGAGTTACGAACGGATGATTCAACCACACACCTCATTTGGAACTGGAAGTACACAATCAGGCAACCGCAAAGGAAAAAAAAAGCAAACAGAGCACAGTACTATTTTAAACGTAAACTACTAAACAAATAAAAGAAAAACAGCATTTTTCTTCTGCATAGTAGTATTTCAAAGCTATATTAAGTTAATGTTCAATTGTAAACTTTTGAAACAAACAACCATAACATTTTGTTCAGAGTTACGAATAACTTCCATTCCCGAGGTGTTCGTAACTCTGAGGTTCTACTGTACTACACACAGACACAACGAATTCCATCCCTTTCTGCTGTAGCAGATGTAGATTATACTTTCAGCCCATGAGCTCCACAAGTATTTTGAACCTTGTCTCTAGGTGGATGTGCAGGGAAGGAAGAAACTCTCATTTCTGAGCTCTTTTGAAATTCACATAGTGCCTTTTTAATTGGTTTGTCCAGGGGACCAGAACTTCATCCTTAATTTGTATTTTCTAACATGTCTGAATTCCTACTTATTTTGGGGGCACAAACTAAAAAGGCTTACCCCTTACAGTTCTCTAAAAATTGTGGAATAATCATTGGGTAAAACTAGAGGCTATCCACCTAGATTTCCTTACTCCTTGTTTGGAGAAAATTTAAGCCCATGTCGCTGTGAGCAATATTTAACCGTTGCTAATACTTAGCATTCCAGACAAGTGACAGAAACATTCATAAAAGGACTGCCTAACTTATGATGAACTGTGCTCTATCTTTTAATAAAACAAAATAATTTGTTCTTGTTTTTAAGCTGGTACTATAATTTAACTGGCAGGTATTTCAAGTCACTGTGGAGAAAAAAAAAAGTGACTGCTTCCAGTTAACACAAACTTTGCTGTTAAAAAGTTCAGCTAATTTCTCTTGAAACTGAATTTCAAAACAATACAGAATGCTCACACAACAAGGATTCCAAACATATATTGTTTTAAAAATAAAGTTAAGATGATTGTATCCCTATAATAGCCTTTGTAAATAGTTTCTATTAGTGCACTTTCTATCACAGACACCTCCGTTTTGTTTCTGAATTGCATTTTCAAAGAAAATTTGAGGGGAACACTAACAAATACATTTCTTACAGGAATTAAAACTAGAGATAAGGAAAAATTTCAAGTGGGTTAATGGAACTAAGGAGTGATTATTACTCAAAAGTGCTACACTAGTGACTTAGAATACAGTCCACAGTACAATTTCATAGGATTTGCTACGCTAGCAATACCATTATATAGATTTTTCTAATGTGTATTTGAATGCATAGAAGCCTACTATAATGCAAACTGAAGCAATAAAACTTAACTGTCAAAACCACACATTAACAAGGAACACTGAAGAAAATGGAAAAGGAAAGGAATCTAAAGTACGGCATGTTTCTCCTTTAAGATTTGTGTTATACCAACCAGGGTCTGTTTATGTTACTGTTTTCCATATTCCATTGGTATATTTTAAAAGTTATACTCAAACCAGCAAACATGGGCCAGCAATTGAAATAACACACACAGTTTCAGTATATCAGTTACAGCTCCGCTTTAGGTCATAAAAGAATTACACAACAAAAAATGTAGTCCTCAGCAAGTGCTTTAGGCTGCATTTGCATGGAAAAGTAAACAACTATTACTCTGAACAGTGGGTTTTCTGGGTTAACAGCATTGGTGGGCAGAAAAGAGATCCAGTTGTAGCATGTTGAACCACATCTGACCAATAAAGCCTACTATTTATTGCTTTAGCTATAAAAGTTGTTAGTTTATAAAAAGACAGTGTCAACCTAAAAATTACACTCTGAAAATGTTTTTACTTTCTATTATTCAAGTTAACACCTAAAATAAGTGAAACTGAGCATCAGGTAGCCAGGAGAGAGAAAAGTCCCTTTTTTTTCCTTTAATTTTGCTTCTTTGACTATTGCACTGGGTATATAGTCAGTGTCCCCATTTACCAACTGTCAGTTCTTCCTGCATATATGGGTGTTTTATACAGCAAAAGGGAAAGAAAAGCATAAAAAAATAAATATATGAACTGTAAGGCCACAAAAACTGGCAGGACAACTCAAGGGTAGGTTCAGGACCTAATACGACATTTAACTCGTTTTTTAAAATGACTAGACTTCAAGGTGACAGTGTCCTTTACAGTGTGGTTTCACTCGCTGACATAACTCCTTACAAAATTAACTGTCAGAGCAAGTGGTGAGTGTTTGCCTTTTAAGAAATTTTATTTCTGTATTTAAGGGCCCCTTAACCTGATCCTCTACTTTCTCCAGTCTATAGCCCCTCACAGGTAAACTCCTATATCAGCAGTAGGGGCAAAGCCAGCATGAGCAACAAGGGCTGCCTAAACAGACTTTAGCAGCCCTAACTAAGACCAAGGTGAAAGGAGCACCTGTCTCAAAAAACGAATTGATGCAGTTTGCAGAAGGGCAACAAAAGAGAAGCAGCAAAGTGGTCAAGGAGACCACCTGTGCCATCCCTATATCCCAAAACCTGGAGCAGTCTGGAGGGAATGGGAAGGAAGACCCAGAATGAAGGACAGGGAGAGAAATACATCTAGGAAGGTGCTTTGGTGAATCCCCAACACTACCATGCAGACATACAGATATATTTTTCTTGTAGATTGGGGGATAGGGGAGAAACACATATCTGCAAAAACAAAAAAAAAGATGGCAAAGAAGGAAGGATGAATGCTATAGGGGAGCTCAAGATTGGTTACTGAACCCAGCTCTGAGCTCTCTGCTCCCTCCTGCTGCTGCCTAGAGCTGACAACCCACCGAGCTTCTCCCTCAGCATTCCTCAGACTTGCAGTGTGGAAGGAAATTTCATAAAAAATAGGAGAAGAAGCCAGTCTCCAGAACTTTGGAACTTCTGGCTGGAAAAGAACTGACAATAGTGTGTATAAGTTCCATGTTCTGGAACTATTTTACTGATCCCATAAGAACATGATCCTTAACTGAGTCCACTGGAATCTAGTTACCCATGACAGAGCCTTGTCTGGTTACTCACCGTAACTTACTTTGTTCTAGCTACATTTATGCCAGTATTTCCCCAATTAAGTAGTAGTAATTACTAATCATTAAGAGTTTCCTTGGGGGGAGGGAGGGAGAGGAAGAAAAGCTTTAACAGCTACCTAATGTATTATGCTCCTATGGAGTATAATGCAAGTGTATTTTAAATATATATGGATCCTTTCTTCCTAAAACACTTTACAAATTATATATAGAGCACAATGAAACTCTAGGAGAGTGGCAACAGACACACAGAATACTGCAAAACAGTTGGAGGGGAAAGAAGTTTCATAAAACGACAAAAGCAAACGCACATTCTTGTGGAATACTTCACACAGAGCCTTTCATATTTTAAAGCCCGGTCTGAAAAATCTAAATACTAAACAGCCTGAAACTCACTGTGTCTAACTTGAGGATGAAGGCATGGGTCAACCCTTCCTCGACTTAGTTTGCATCCCCATAAATCATATCTTTATTGACCAGCCCATGGAGAGTAAATATTTGCAAACGTTATGTTCAGACCACTACACAATCCCCTCCAAGAAGGTCTGAACATTCCTTTTCTAGGGTAGTGTCTCATTTTCTTAATAAAAAAAAAAAATCACTCTCTTCTTGCAACCTAATCCGTTCTCATTTATGTATCTAAGAATTTCCCACCTTCTCCAGACTCTGTGGAAGGAAACAGACACAAACATTAGTCAGCATGTCCTGTATTATACCATGCAGTGCTCTGTACTCCTCCAAGCTGTAGAGGGCAGACAACGGCTGAATTTGATAAGAACTATACAAATATTTCTACTTAATATTCAGCCCCTGGCTGAATTCAACATTAATATTGTTGCCCCCTTTTTGACCTGAGCAGCTAGTCAAAGGCATGGGGCTCTGTGGGTGTTCCAGTTGGGAATAGAAATTGGTGGTAACCAGGTATTTCTCTGACAGTCTTGTTTATTTACAAGGACTGTACAAAGTCCTCTATCTCTGAATTCAGAAGGAACCAAGAATAGTTTCTTAGATTACCAGACCCTTAAGTCCCCTTTAGCTAACACTAGACCCAAAAATCGCTCTCTCCAGCTCAAAAGTCCCCAAAATGTGGGTCATGCCCCCTGAGCCGGGGAGGGAGTGCTCTGCTCCAGACCCAGCAGCAGCACCTGGCCCTGCCGCAGGCCCACTCCCTGTTCCGGGCCCCAGCCCCGAGTGCAGCACCCCGACCATGGCCCGAGGCCCCAGCCCCGACCGTGGCCCCGCTCACCGCCCCAGATGGGGGGTGCACTGACATGGGTAATGGGGCATGGAGTAAAAAGTTTGAGGACTACTGCTCTAACTTCTTCCATGCTTCTGCTTGGCTTTTCCTTGCCTCTTTTCCTATGCCTATCTCTCTGTTCTTGTCTGTGACCTCAGTATCTGTGTGTTCTCTCACATTCCAACACATACCTACCCAAAGAAGACTCAGCCCAAAAGCAGGTTCACACACCCCTTTTGTCCTAGGTGGGGCTTATGTTTACACTTAATTGAAGGGTGCGTTCACACTTACCAACTTCAATAAGGTTTTAAGAACCTTAATAACAAGGTTTCATCCAGCTCATAACAATATCATTTTATAAACGGGATAAGAGTTTCCCAAGAGTACACAGCAAGTAAGTATAAGATGAGGTGTTGAACCCATGTCTTTTGGCTTACAGGCTGAGACTAGTGCACTATCCCACAGTGCTGCCAGGACAAGTCATTCAGCCTTTCAGTGACTATTCTCCTTTCTATCATATGGGTCTAATATTTTATACTATTGTATCTGTAAAATTCAAAGCGCCGGACAAAGGAGGGGTAGACCTGAGTGACCCAATTTCACAGACTGTGTAATTAAGCATACATTTGAAGTAATTTTTCTCAGTGGCACTGTCTAGCATACGAGACACGAGACATACCATCATTATATATAGACTATTATAACAGAATACTGTTCTGGGTTCTGTTCCTAGCTCTGCTAGGAGTTTCCTCTAAGAACTTGGGCAATTTGCTTTGGCTCTCATTTGTAAAGTGGAATAATGATATATGCCTCTATTCTTCAGCAATACTAAGAGGTCGGCTCATCCTTCTCACAGGAAAGAATAAAGGATGACCTTACAGCTGAAAAAAATCATCCCTTCTAATTCTGTACTAGATTAGCAGGAGAGAATGGGGACAGTGGTGGAAGTGCACATAAGAGACTAAAGCCAAATGTGGTATCTTAATTTTTGTACAAAAGAGCTAAAGAATAGCAGAATCTAGAGGTGCACCCCATCCAATATGTATCTTATCTAAGTGCTATATCATCAAGATAAGATAATCCAAAGAGAATTTGATGGCGTAGCTTCCAACAGCTGACTCCATAATAAAGTGTTTACCCTCTTCAAGACCCATATTTAAGTCTTTACCCCCTCAGGGAGCCAAGATATAAAGCTGCCTTGCAAAATTCTATTTGCTTTTTCTTTGGTGGAGAGAGGGAGAAGCAGAGGTGAACTCTCATTAGTTTTTTCATCTTCAAATCACAGAGAAGAGTAAGCAGGCAAATTTGTGGCAATACAGCATGACCATGACGCCCATAAAATAGAACTTACCACATGGGCTTTCCCAAAGAAAATTTGAGGGACTCCACTAACAAATCCCGCCATATGAAGGAAATATTTACTGTATGACTTTGTGATGTCCCATAGGTAGGGAATTACAGAAAGAGGGATATTTGTTTAGGAAAAGCAAAACCATATGTAATGAGAAAGAGAGTGCTGTTGACAGGGTAAGAACAAAAGATAACAGAATTCTCCTGCCCAAAGGATACACAGCTGTCAAACTTCAGGGACTGCTTGCTGAATAAAGATCATCAATGGAACTTAGTAAATCACGAAAAAGTAAAACTAGTTAATGTCTAACCTTAAAAAGTCAAACTTTACTAGATCATTTTTACAGACTTGTCTATTTCAGTTAAGCCTTGTTAATTTGAAGGTCACCAAAGTTTTAGCATTGTCCTTTGTACAGGAAAGTATACTGAAGATTCCCTCCTCTTCCCCCCAAAAAATACTGAGGAAATTCCATATCACAGCTTTTATAGAATGCCCCATGTGTCAAAACCAATGTCTGGTTTTAATTAAGAATGAACCTTACTACACATTTAAACAAAGAGTTCTAAGAATTTCCAACACTTAGCCAAAAGTCTTTTCAAGACTGTTTTCAAGCAGCCAAAGGTTTATTTTCCACTGACAAAAAAGTAGCTCCTTTGTACAAGAATGCAGAAAGGGAAGGAAAAATAATTTCTTTACCATTGTTTAATTAAGGACCATCAGTCTGTGCATTATATTGATTACATAATGTCTTAATTCACTTGTAATGAACACTGGTTTATGCAACAATCAAAGTCGAGTAACTTTTTAGTTTACAAAAGGGAACACAAAGAAAATTAAAGTAACATAACTGATGTCTAATCACAAAATTAACAACAACCACTTCAACTATCTTCATAGTTTTTCAGATGTCTAGTTTTTTTTTAAACATGATCAAAAATGTGAATGTGAAGAAATATGACAATCTAGCATTTTAACTCTAGGGAGTGGATGGTAAAAGAATGCATGCTGATTTACATTCATACTTGCCAGTTTGTGCCAGGATGTCAACTAGTTTGACTGCAATTTTGCAAAGAGATGCAAGAAGAGTTGCAAAATTGACACACATTCAGTAAGATAAAATTTACATCCATTTTCAAAGTCTCAGTAATGGCACTAAGTTTAAAATGTAAAATATGTAGGGAACATAGGTGTGCTTCACCCAAATATTCTTCCTAGGAGACTTGACTACTTTACAGCACCTAACACAAGATGTTAGAAGTGCTTCATCCTAGAATCTTCCCTGTTTTCTATGTAGTGAGCAATCTTAGGATCAGATCCTGTAAACAGAAAATTCTCTCTTTTTTACTTATTATAATTTACATTCATACTACATTTCTTTCCAACCTTTTTAAATTTCTGGGCAGTTTGCTCTCTGGTTTATTTGGAACATACTTCTTGTAAATAACCAACATTAAGAGATCCTGCGGCATTCACACATTAGGCACTAAGATAAAAATCCAAAGTAACTATGTGACCACATCAGAAAATAAATATGATTAATGCAATTGTCCTCTTACTTATGAAGATGAATGTAATTGTGTGTGTATGTAAAAAGTTTAGTTGCCACATTATTTGCAGTAGGTGTTCAGACACAGCAGCCAACCACTACCTGCAAGTTGTATTAAATAATAAGCACTCCCAATGGTGACTTCTCAAGTAATTAAGTTAAATCAGTCCATCAAAACAGAATAAGAACACTTTCCTTATGACTATACACCTAATCAGAGCCTTAAATTCATTAAATCTTTACAGCCAGTTATCTTTTTCTTCTTCATTATAAGTAAAAACAACGAGAGTCCTGTAGTACCTTGAAGACTAACAAATTTCTGCAGCATAAGCTTTCGTGGGCTGCAACCCATGTCAGAGGTCACCTGAACTGCAAACTCAGGCTCTGGTAGGTGTCAGTCCTTCAAAACACAAAAATGTTTTTTTCCATGGTTACAAGTTCATAACTGTCTCACATTCAAAACCAGAGCACAGGATGGGAAGAGCAAAGTTTTCTTTATATAGCTCCAACCTTTGATCTTGGCCTTTTGTAACAGGTAATCAGCAAAGACCCTTTCCTCGGGATACAGCTTCAAAAGGCTGGGTTTTTGCATAACCAGAATTGGAGAGTTTGGTTTTACCTCTCCCTAGACACTCCCCAGGAAAACCACCACACTTTTTGTTCCAAAAGTCCATTCTTGTCTGGCAAATTGTTAAATATATTCCTCTAAACCCTCAGGTCCCTCATTTTTCACACGTCCTCCCCCAGTAGGTTGCACACAATCCTGGCCCATAATAATACATAAACCATTCATTTAATACAATGCATCCAATCCAAATATACTTAAACTTAATACAATAAGATCTCCCAAGGATATGGCAGGAAATTGACATATCTGTCATACTTGGTACAAAACTTTGCCCAGTCAGATGAGGAAGGAATGAGATAAATGAATGAGCACTATCCACTCAACACACAGAAACAGCAATTTCTCACTGGGGAAAGAAAGCATCATTCAAAGAAAGAAAGCACACACCTTTATTAAGTATAAGGCACATTCAAAACTAAAGTCAACAATAAATGACCTTTCAAGGCATGGAGTAAAAGGGCATTCAATATGAATTCAAGTAGTTATTTGGATGATGTTTGGTTTTTGCGGTATTATACCATGAATCAAGCAGCTTTGAAAAGATCGCTTGATCCCTACGGGGGAAAATAAATAGACAGTCTCATCACATGAGGATGATAATACTCTTTCCATTACCCTAGTATCTCTGGAAAATGTTAAATAGAAGCTATTAAGCTACTATACTTCTACAGTATACTATTATACTAAACTACTAAAGTTAAGGCATTTTTAAATCAGCAGTTCCATATAACTTGTATGCATGAGTTTTAAAAGAACTGGCTGAGGAGCTCTCTGCACCATTAATGCTGATTTTCAATAAGTCTTGGAGTTCTGGGGAAATTCCAGAAGACTAGAGAAAGTTAATGTAGTGCCAACTTTTAAACAAGGTAAGCAAGATGACACAGGTAATTACATACTTGTCAGCAATCCCTGGCAAGATAATGAAGTGGCTGATACAGGACTTGATTAATAAAATATAAAAGGAGGGTAACATAATAAACATGAGTTTATGGAAAATAGATCCTGTCAAATGAACTTGATGGGGGGTGTGTGTGTGTGTGTGTGTGTGTGTGTGTGTTACAAGTTTGGTTGATAAAGGTAATAGTGTTGATGTAATATACTCAGACTTCTGCAAGACATCTGGCTTGGTATCACACAACATTCTGACAGAAAAACTAGAATGA
Source organism: Emydura macquarii macquarii (assembly GCF_026122565.2). NCBI lineage: Eukaryota > Metazoa > Chordata > Testudines > Chelidae > Emydura > Emydura macquarii. The sequence continues at coordinate 1,330,193 of NW_027131391.1, forward strand.
GATAAATTTAACATGGCACATATTAAATGGATTAAAAACTGTCTGACTGACAGGTCTCAAAATGTAATGGAGAATCGTCCTTGCACGGGTTTGTTTCCAGTGGGGTCCTGGCAGGGATTTGTTATTGGACTTACGTTATTTAATATTTTTATCAATTACCTGGAAGAAAACATAAAATCAACACAGCTAAAGTTTTCAGAAGACACTAAAATTGAGGGAATGGTAAATATTGAAGAGGACAGGTCTCTGATTCAGAGGGATCTGGATCCGTCGATACACTGGGCACAAGCAAACAAATATGCATTGTAATATGTCTAAATGTAAACGTATACATCTAGGAACAAAAACTACAGGTCATGCTTACAGGATGCAAGACTCAATTCTGGGAAGCAGTGACTGAAAAATATTTGAGGGTCATGATGGATAATCCCCTGAATATGAGCTCTCCTTGTAATGCTAAAAGAGCTAATGCAATTATGGGATGTATAAACAGGGGAATCTTGAGTAGGAAGAGAGAGTTACAGAGTGTAAGGCGAGAAAGGACCACTAGTTCATCAACTCGGACCTCCTGTATATCACACGGCACCAACACCATGGAGCATCTCTATATTTGGCACTGGTGCGACTGCTGATGGAATACAATGTCCAGTTCTGATGCTCACAATTCAATAAGGATGTTGATAAACTGAAGAGGGTTCAGAGAAGAGCCACAAGAATGATTACAGGATCAGAAAACATGCCTTATAGCGATAAACTAAAAAGATTGAGCTCTTTGAGTCTATCAAATACAAGTTAAGGGGTGACTTGATTACAGTCTACAAGCATCTATCTACCTGGGGAACAAATATTTAATAATGAGCACTTCAAGCTAGCAAATAAAGATATAACACAATCCAAAGACTAAAAGTTGAAGCTAGACAAATTCAGACTATAAATAAGGTGCAAGTTTTTGACAGGAAGGGTAATTAAACACTGGAACAATCTACCAAGGGTTGTGGTGGATTCTCCATCACTGACAATTTTTAAATCAAAATTGGATGTTTTTCTAAAAGCTATGCTCTAGGAATTATCTGGGGGAAATTCTATGGCCTGTGTTATACAGGAGATCAGACTAGATGATCACAAAGGTCCCTTCTGGCCTTGGAATCTATAATCATGCACTTGATTTAAGGGTGTCCTGCAAGGAAAAACTGAATATAGGCCTTTTTTTTTTTTTTTTAATGATGTATTTAAAAAGGCCTGAAAGATTAAGGGTTTTTCTCCTGCTTGTTGTTTTACACAGAAATTCAAATCCCAGGCTACTAGACTATGGTGACAGGAGAAATAATGAAATAGTGACATTACAAGAGCCAAGAGAAAAAAAAAACCTGAGCAACTGTGAGGAAAAGGATTTTTAGTCTACCTAAAACTGGTTTGGGTTTTACTATTAACATCTACTTAACCACAATAACTCACTTTTTACATTAAGGAAAACTCTGTTAGAGATTCAACACCTAAGGTATTCACAAATATCCCTAAGACCCTTCAAAGATCCTCCAACAAAATCAAGAAGGACCAGACCTGATACTCCTTAAATTGATAAGATAAAAAAACCAAACAGAAAGGGCAGGGAAAAGCCACATTCAGGACTATTTTATAATCAACATGATGTTAACGCCAACAGCAGCCCATACTCTGTCTATACTATTACTCCCAAAATTGTTAACTTTGGTGGAGCAGAACCCGTGTTATCAACAGTGGGGGTGGGGTAGAGGAATTTAGAGAGCCCTAATGTAGACAGGACCTTTGTATCTGTACAACAATATTCACACTGTAAAACCACTTCACAGTATAGCTGGTTTCTTTCTAGCAGAAAGGTTCTCTATGAAGGTTCCAACTGTTTCAACCACCAGTGTAGATAGAATACTTCATCCACAACCTCTTCCAGGCTTTCTGGTAAGGAGAAGGGAGTTCAGTGTAGTGTGCTGAGTAGGAGCTGAACCCCCACCACCTTGATTTCTTCTCTGATTAAGGAGGGGACGGGGGGGAATTGGGTAGGGAATACAGTGGGCCTGAGCTTTAGAGTGTACATTCTTTGCCTTTTGTGTGTGTGTAAGGCTGTTCTTTATATTCATTGCCCAGACAGCATGAAAAGCTTAGGAATCCTCATTTGCAAAAATATGGAAAGGCAACCCTCCATACATACACAAAGGAAAATAGAGTCCTGGTAGTGATGATTTCACTTCATTACATATTAATCCCACTACAAATAGAATTAAGACATGCTGCTCTTCTTGAAAACATATGCAACTAACTTTGCCTCTTTAGCAAAAAACCCAAAAAACACATGAAGGAAATAATGCTGCCTAATTAAAATATTTAAATAGAACCACAATAACTATTTCAATCAAATCATAAATAGCCAATGGGGTACATTGACTTTGTTTAGCTAACAACCAAGGAAACTTTTTTCATTTCATGTCCTTTTCTCACAGTGTAATGTGTGAATTAAGTTTTCTAGAGCAGTGGCTCTCAACCTTTCCAGACTACAGTACCTCTTTGAGGAGTCTAATTTGTCTTGCGTTCCCCAAGTTTTACCTCACTTAAAAACTACTTGCTTACAAAATCTGACATAACATTGTCACAGCACACTATTACTGAAAAAGGGCTTATTTTTTCATTTCTACCATATAATTATAAAATATATCAATTGAAATATAAATATTGTACTTACATTTCAGTGTATAGTATATAGAGCAGTATAAACAAGTCATTGTCCATATGAAATATTACTTTGCTAGTTCTTTTTATGCAGCCTGTTGTAAAACTAGGCAAATAGCTAGATGAGTTGATGTACCCCTGGAAGACTTCTGTGTACCCCTGGTTGAGAACCACTGTTCTAGAGCGCACATTTTGTGTTAGGCAGTAGGTCCAGTGGGAATAGCTGCACAGAAGATGCCTGGAGGAAGATGGAAAGGAAAGGAGTCTGACATGGGTGTGGAGGGTAGAGAGAGAAGCTGTAAGAAAAGGGAAAAGAAACAGATCAGAGAAAAGGAGAAAGGGGCAGAGGAAAGATCTTGAGGAAAGAAAGTAAACAGAAGAGATGGGGGAGAAGGAGCAGGAAATAGTGAGGGAAGCCAGGGAGAGTGAAGGTGGAAGAGGGAGGGAACAGAGTGGCAGGGGAGGGCTCGCTACCGTTATTGACATGCCAGCGTACACAAGCACTATCACAGTTCACACACAACAAAGCCGTGTTATCTATCTGGGTTAAACGGTCGGTGACTGGTTTATTTACACCCTGACGCCGCGCCCGCGCTGCACGAGATGCAGAATGCTCGGCCCGCGCTGCTGTGACACCCCGGGGCAGCGTGTTTGCCGCTCTGACAGACGGGGGAGGGGGGCACGTTGGCCGGGCAGCGAGGTGAGGGCGGGCTCGGGAAGGTCTGCAGGGAGTTCCAGCGGCGGCGGGGATTGGGTGGGGAGCGGGTGTTAGCCGTAGCGCCTGTCAGCGCGACGGTGGAGCACAGCCCTAGGGGGAGGGCTGGGCACAGAGGGAGGGGGAGGGGACGTGTTGGAGCCGAGGAACAAAGATGGGGGGGCCGCTGCGGAGGGTTCCTGAGAGGAGAGCAGCCCGCGGGGAGCGCAGCAGAGAAGAGGAAGGCCGCGGAGGAGCCCTGGGAGAGAGGCGCGCTCTGCACCCAGCGCAGCAGTGGGCAGGCCCCGGTGGGACGCTCAGGGCAAGGCCTGTGCGGCCGGGACGGCTCAGAAGTCCCCTCCAGGGAAGGGGGCAGCTCCCAGCCTCTCAAGGACCCGATCCTTACCGGGCTGCGCCGGCTCCGCTCTCACTTCTTCACATGCTTATCTCCGGGAGCCGCCCCGAGACCCGACAGCAGCGAACGGGGCGGCAGGGGGGGGGGGGAGGAACGGCGCTCGTCAGTCGTCGTCGCCCCTCCCCTCAGAGGAGCTACCGCCTTGCGCAGGCGCCAACGAACTAGGATGGGGGCGGGGCCCAGGTCGAGACTACGCAGCAGGCGAGTTGGAAAGGCGCATGCGCGGTTACGTCTCGTCTCTTCCGCGTCTCGTTGTCAGGCCAGGCGGAGGCGGGCCTGATAGAACGGTAGCGCGCGACGCCCGGTTGTCTGGCCCACACACAGTGAGGGGCGGAGCGAGGCTCACCTGAGGGCGCCCACCCAATTGCTGTTGGGAGCGAGTGGGCCTCAAACCGATGGCCTGGGGTCCGCTGTTCTCTGGGCCCCACTGCAACAAACGGTAGAATACAGGTTTGGCGGGTGCCCGTGTTCCTGCTCCGCCCTAGACGCAGGGCACTGGCGCCGTGGCAGGCGAGGCCCGAGGTCCAGCTGCAGCCAGCCAGTGACCCTCCCCCCCGGTGATGCGGGGGTTTGTCAGCCAGTGTAGACAGACTAGGCCCAAGACACGTCATGTTCGAACACCTCTAGCCCCCAGCACTCTAGGTGACAGTTAGCAAGTGTGGAAAATCCGAGGGGAGGTGGGTGGTAATGGGCACCAGTATAAGGCAAAGGTCCAAGGATCAGCACTGTCCCTATAAAATCAGGACAGCTAGTCACTCGAGCCCACTGCAGTGTTTTAAACAGGTGTAGTGCCACTTCGTGTAGCAGCCAAATTGTCATCACCATCACTTACTGAGAAGGAGAAAGTGTTCTGGACAACCTTGCTGGTCTAAAATCTTCCCTACTGTTGATGGGCTCACCAGGAGCGGGCTTACGGGCTATAATCCATAGAGGTGTTTAATTTACATGAAAAAAAATAATGCTGGTATGTGTGCTGTGTGTTGCAGCCATGTTGGGCCCCAGATATCAGAGAGACAAGGTGGGTGAGGTAATATCTTTCGTTGGACCAACATCTGTTGGCAAGAGAGAAGTTTTCGAACTTACACAGAGCCCTTCACGTTCCCACCAACAGATGTTGGTCCAATAAAAGTTATTACCTCACCCACCTTGTCTCTTAGCATTAATATCACAGTCAGGTTAAGCTATTGGATACCAAGAGCAACCAAATTCCCAAAACTTAATGTTTCTCCCATAAAACAAATGTGGCAACTTTGCACATACCCTGTGTATTTTATGGGATAGGTTAAAAAGAAACAAGAGGACCATTTAAATTAATTATTTAACATTTATATTGCAATTTCACCTGGAGAAGCAAATCAGGGTCTTATTAAATGAGGTATTTTAGTAACAAGCTTACATTCCAAGGAGAGCATGTATAGCATTTCCTATATGTTCAACATAACCAATTTATCATGTCAGGAGAAATTTTAATTTATGGGATTAAAAAAATTAAGAATACTTTGTCACTCTATTTTACTGTTGCATTAACTCTAGTTTTTCTATTTAATGTCTCCGGATTTTTAAGGTATAAATAAAACAAAACCAGAGGTACTAGGTTTGTAGGGTAAGGATGTTGTCCTTAAAAAATGTGGTCATATAGTGTAAGGAAAAGTCCTACTGTGCATGAGGGCAATTGCAGATTTAACATTTATTCCTTTAAAATGACTGTATTGAAGCAATTTTCTGCCTTTTTTTTTTTTTTTTTTTTTTTTGAGTCACAGGCTGGAAAACAGTCAGTTGGCTTCAGGGAATAAGGAGAAGCAGCTGCAATTAGTAAAGATCAAGTTCGCCAAAGGTTGGTCCTGCATTGTGGGGTTAACATTGTGTGTGTGTGTGTGCAGGCAAGGTGTGGAAAGGGGTACGGCCATGGTAGTTAGGGAAATGTGCTGATTTAGCACATATCTGTACAAGCCCTGACAACAATTTAAAGCCACTCTCCCTCAGCAGAAATTCAAGGGAAGGACTATGCCTCTGTCATTCCCTGATCTCTCTTTGGATGTATCATTTGCCTCCCTTGCACCATCTTGGGTAAACTTTAGTATTTTCAAAGTCAACATGACCTGTAGACTTTCAGAGTTCACTTTAAAATGACAATGTGAATAGGATGTTTGCTTTTCAAGTGTTACAACAGAACTCAGTTTTCATGATCGAAACCATCTCCTGCTTGTGTATTTTACAAAAACTGGCCTTTCATTTAGATGTCTTTCCCAACTAATTTCCCCGCTGTTTCTTCAGTCATGGCTCAGGATTAACACTGCATGCCAATGGGCATTTTCAGGCACATACAAACATTAATTTGTTCCCTTCCCATACATTCTTGAGAGATAGCTGAGGAATACTTTTAATAGCAGACGTGGTTCAGGTCAGGAAAATATTCAGTCTTTTTTCAGATTACAATTTATCCTCTACTAAAAGAGAATCAGTTTTGTAGAAGTGAACCTATTTTTGCAAACTAGCCAAAGGTTATTATACTGCAGTATTTCCTGTACTTAAAATGGGAAATCCCTCAAACAGCCTTGATGAACTTACCTGCTGCTACTGGAATGTGTCCAGTTTTTAATATTTGGTGTGTGTGTGTGTATTTAATCAACAATTTGTTAAAAGGTAAATCAACTTACTCAATACCTTCCCTTTTTTTCCTTTAAAGAAAAAACTCTGCCAAGAGGATGTAATAGTAGCACTGCTTTGGCCTGAGAGCTATAATAAAAATGATGGGATAGCAGTGGATCCTGAAGAGATTAGTGGGTGATCTGAAGCCAGTGCTGGATTCAAATCCATGTGACCTGGGTGATGACAAAATGTTGTTGCTATCAGAAGATGTGTATTCAGTTGCCTATGTGAAATGAGTTGTGCTCTTAATCCAGTCTTAATGAGTGAGTATCCACATCACAAGAAATACTATTATAAAGGGTACCCTGCTTCCCAGTCTCAAGAGGGCTGTACACAGGCATAAAAATGTTCTCTGTTTGGTATTAGTAAGATCTAATTCTTCCGATCAAGATTCCCCAGCTTTAGCTCAGTAAAAGTACTGTTAGTAGTATTCTGCCAGCTCTGCTTTGAGTCACTACCATGTTTTACAAAAAGGCAGACTTAATATTTGACATTAACTTTTGGCTTTACATTTTTTGTTTTTAACAAGCATAATTTAAAATCTTTGAATTATATTAACTTGACCTGTGGGTTTACACTAATTCAGTTATTCTGTCTCCCTTTTGTACCTTTTCCCATTAACATTTGTTTTTATAGGTTATTGTAACATCTTATGAACTTTTGCATACTTTTTATAATTGAACTCATAATTTGGGTAAATTTGTAGGCCCAATTGTTGTCTTGCAGGCAAAATATATCCAGAAAAATTAGAAATCTATTAGAAACCAGCAAAGGATGTTAAATGTTAACACCAGTCTTTCAAAAGGGCATTTTATAAATGGATTTAGAGGCATTAGTTATGAAACAAACAACTAAGGAACTACTTAATCTTTTTATATAAATCAAATACTATAAATCTAAGATTAAATATTTCAGATCTTTACTTTTTTTTTTTGCTTTTCTCACAATTATGCCAACACACCCTATCCTATGCTTCATTATTTGTACATGACCTAAGCATATTTGATGGTTTACCAGTCCAAGAATGCTGCTTAGTGTATTTCAAACTCTTCTGAAATATAATGGTCTGGCATAGAGCATGAGGATGCTCTATGGCTGTGATTCTCAAACTTTTTGGTACTGTGGCCCCTTATTTTAAAACTTGTGGGATTCCCCACAACCAAATTCTGTGTTTTTTACTGATTTGGTATACTAGAGTTTGAATGGTTTTGCAACTTCATTTCAACTACATGCAGTTTCTTTAATTATATAATAGGATCTAAGCTGAACAATAACTTGAACAATAACTTGAAAATATGGATGTTATTGCATGTTCACAGACAGCCTAAGATTTAACTGAGAAGAATGGATCTGTTTCATTGGTAAGTAAGCAGTATTCCCCCAGAGTTCCCCACCCCCTTGATTGGTGTATTGGGAGCTCTCCTTCCAGATTAAATGTACTTCAGTCACTGTACAGCCAAGGTGCAAGTCCCTCCACTTTGATTAAATATTGCCCTCAAAACTCACCGTCCACATGCCCAAAAACCTTGGCTGTCTCAATGTAAATTGCAGGATCCTCAGGCCAGGGGACTGTGTTTTTATTCTCTCTGCAAAGTACCGAGTGCACCTAACTGCTCTATGTACTAGTGTTAAATTACAAAGTTTATAGCTGGTTTTGTTTTGAAACAATAATCCTATAACAAGATTAGCATAGCCCTAAAATAAACTATTCTGCACCTGCCATTGTCTGCATGTATATCTTACAATTATTGCTGAGTTAAATGGAACTTGGGTCATGGAGTTCATTTAATCTAGGATACTATTATCTTGCAGAGAGGAAGTACTGACAAGGTAGCACTTGATTAAAAAAATCCAAAGTTTAAATTGTACATCATAAATTCTTATCAAATACCATTCACACATTCAGTCCAGCCTTTGTGGACCCAATGTTTATTTAAATAAGACCAATGGAACCTGGCAAACATAGATACAGGAGATTTTATTTAACCTTGTGTACAAACAAAGGCTGCAAAAGCCATAGATTTTTATTTCCAAATTCAGTTTTTGGATCCTTTTTTATACCATTTATCTTCAGAAAATTAAAAAATCCAGCATTACAATTTTTCATTTTTTCTCTGCTGCATTCTTTAGGCCTAATCCTGAGAGACATTGAGCCCTGCAAATCTCATTAATTTCAATGGGCTTTGCATGTGCTCAGCATCTTTTAGGAGTAGGGCATTTGTTTCCATTTTTGAAAACAAAGCACTAATTGGATATTGAAGCACTAACACTAGCGGTATAAAATGGCAAAGCAGAGTCCTTAACATGAAACATGGTGGTATTAAACAATGCAAACAATATTAACTCTGTGGTGAAACTCAAAATTATCCAACAAGGAACAAGATTCTTCTACACCTGATACTTTAGCACTAATTATATAATTTAATTGTATTTATATTTAAATAAATAGTTTAATTATCTGCTTTCCTTTGAACTTTGCATGGATTATAAACACTTGCACCAGTAGAGATAAGAACAAACTACACAAGTTACATAGGCAAGAGAAGGCTTGGTTTTAGATTTTTTCTTTTTTTTTTGCTAAACAGACACAGAAAGGATGTAAATTTCACAATGTCCTACTTTGAGATTTTCTTTTTCAATTCACTGTTTCATTCTGACTTCCTCAGTTATCCAACATCCTCCTCTTCTAGTTTTAGTATTTCAGTCACTTTTAATACTAAGATCTTGGCTTGGATACTCATCACTGGAAACATCTATTCTTGTGTAGGTAACAGTTTTACCCAGTGCTCCAAATATGTTGTAGTTGTGCAACATTCTCAGGCTTTTAAAACCTGATGAGAAGCCCAATCAAAGACATCAGGCAGCGAGTATCTTCAGAAGGGTCAGGCAGGGGGTAGGTTAGGAAGTACTGCTGTGAAGGATCTGCTATGGCTCTTTCTGCATTAAAGTATTTGAAACAGTTTTCAAATATGGTTTTAGTTTACCATGACTGACAGAGTTTGTGTCCGCACACAAATTTATTATTGCAGGCCCAGTTGCTTCCTCTTTGGGACTAACAGGGAGGAAATGTGAGGTTCTCTTTGCAAAGATTGATGTTTGATGATTCCACCAGGGGGTGGAGGAAGAGTGGCCCTTCTACTGAACAGGCTGTGAGGCTCACTCTTAAACTCCATGCATTCCTTGGGAGCAGTAGGGATCTGGGGAATCAATAGGAGATCAAGGCCATCAGTGTGGAGGCCGTCTATTGTCCCTGCATGAACCCCAGACTCAGAGCATCTTCCATGACATCTGGGGTAAGAAGAGGGGTGCTACCACTTAGGCAACTGAACGCTCATTCCATGCAAGAAGATATGTTTCACACACACAAGACCCCTCTGCACATAAACTGGGAGATAAGACGAGCCCCTGTGATACAACTGCTTTCAGAATCCATGCTATGGAGTAGCTAGATGGTTAATCCGGAACATGTCTTGTGCTAATATGACTCTCAAAAACTAGCCTTTTTCCACTGGATTGAGAAACTGCTATAGCTATTCTAACAGCCATATTGGCAAATCCATGTGAACTGTCTGTGACAACAGCATTGGAACATAGCTGTAGTTAGTACATAGCAAGCTGTAGAGCAGACAGGGCCTACGACACATCTACCATGCTGGGGCAATTTGTTAAAGTACTGTAGTTTTCAGACGTGTTTAAAACATGGTTCATCCTTAAAGTGTAAATGGAACCAAACTGTTTTAAACATGTATGCTACGGCCTTGCAAGTCCAACACGGTAGCACAGTTGGTCCAGTATACACTCAGACTAAACTGTCTCAAGCATATTAGGGAAAAGCCATCCTATATTAGGTCTGCCAATATGGCAGTTTATACACTGGACATGGACATTAAGTGGTTCAGATTTCTGTTAGAAAAGGGCTGCTTATTTCTCCTTCCACGGTAAAAGGAAAGCCAAGGATATGGCAAATATATGCATAGATCACCTGCAGATGCATTATTTTACAATTGCCTCACCTAAGATTTCAGTACAGTGTAGTAATGCACAGAGAATCAGTAGCAAGGATGAGGGGTGAAAATATAGCATGAATCACTTCCATATTTTCTGCTTGGCAGTTCCATTTCTGTTTTCTGTGCCCGAGAAAGGCAGAGTGAACTTCTTAGAGATGTGCTCAGGAGAGAAGACAACTCAGGATGTTTCAGTTCTTCCTTTTCAAGGTTGTTTTGGGCCTACTGCTGTGATTTCAAAATTATTGCATATTGTGACATTTTATGCTCACAGCCTAGAAGTTGACTCTTTTTACATCAACTTTCATATGATTTTCTAGTGCTGGACTGGGTTTTATGAGCTTTTGCCCCCGCTTTTGTTGTTACAACCACTGTAACATATAGTTTCCCCCCCTCCCCCCCCAACAAAAGAAAACCATATTTGAGGACAAGAGACCAGACAGAATACTTAGCATTGGAATGTAAGAGCTTTCAGTAGCAAGAGAAAAGGATTACAGTACATCATAAGTGGCAGACTGTAGGTGCTGCATACAGTAATATTTTAGTGAACTACTGAAAATACAGACTTAGCTCAGTATATGTCTGGTGGCACAGGCTTTTACTTTGACTTTTAAGGAGAGGTGGTGGTTTTCTCTTTTGTCAGACCATGTGATTTGGGTGATTCCTAATCATGCTTCTCTCCATGTTCTTTTATTTTTCTGCCTTATAAATCTGTGGGGCGTGAGGGTGGGTATTGTTATTCAGCTGTAAGAGCTTCCTTTAAAGGAGATTCCTTTTGATTTTGAGATCAACCTAGGTACCTCATTCCATTCCCTGGGAACTTTTATATACTAAGCCTTAACGCTCACTTTTCATTCTAGCTTATTATGGGGAAGTTATTAACACTAACCCGAGACCTCAGTGTTTTAATGCTAAGTAACTGGTTTAGGAGATGTATGCTATTTTTTCAAGGCACGGAAGTGAATTCCCTATACATAGTGTAAATGCTTCTGTCTTCTTGTAATAAAATTCCTCCTTCTCTGAAATCCTGAGTGGAAAAAAGAAATGGCAGAGTTCACTTGAACATTTCAAATTCTTTCTAAAAAAGTTTCCACAGTAAGACTCCTGCACCCAAAATAATGTCACTTTAGTACATGAATAGGCACTGAAATAAATGAAGGAATAAGTGAAGGATAACAGGAAGGTGTTTTTTCCCATTATTAAGATGCAGGTTTTAAGCACCTTCAAAAGCCATGGTGATCAGTTTACACTTATGTGTTTTTAAGGAACGGCACAGTGAGAGAAGTGAACAAAAACGATAAGGTCTTCCAGTGTTGCAAAGAGCAAGTTAGGAGATCCTATATACACTTTACAGAACATTACATTTGTTTAAATGAACCTATTCAGAAAGTGAACATAACAGTACATCAGCAGATCAAATTAGAGAACAGTTAAAATTAATAAGTAGTGTAAAAATACCGCATCTCCCATAAACATTCCATGGTTGCACCACCTAGTGGCCTACTGAAATGTTGCAGTTTCACTTCGCATGGTACATACTGATTGACGTATACTTCACTTAGAAACTGAAGGTTAGAATGAAGGTAGGCAGTGAGCATCAGTGAACGTGATCAATGCATTGTTGTATTTTGCCCTTAGCTGATACGTAAAAGTTAGCAGCATATTAAAGTAGAGCCTGGCTTAGCCTAATCACTACCTCACCTCTTTAAAATTGTGCAAGAGTAAAATACACCAGCAGCATTTCAACAGATGTGTTTCAGTTTGGTTTCAGTTTGGTTTCAACTTAGACATTCCCTGCCCAATATAAATTGACACAAACACAAAGATGAAAAAGATCTAAGTAATTCATTTTTATCAGTTCTCAAAAGCTCCTTTTCATGGTTTATTTGCCTGTTTTACCCAACATTAATTTACTTTGCTGGTTTAAAAACCTACTCAACATTTTAAAAAATAAAATAGAATGAACAAAACCAAAGCTATTTCTGAATGAAAGGAGAGTGTTGCTTTTTTTTAAACAAATGGAGATACACAGACTATGCTAAGATCATCTGGAGAATCCTACATGAATGTTGTAATATTTCAAATTCAAGCAGCTGAAAGCTACAGGCTTGGAAGGGTCTGTTAAATATGTTGATACCCCCAAAAGTATTAGCTCTCAAAACACATCCCAATCAACTGTAGAGGGTAAATTCTTGCCAGTTTTTTCTGTCACACCATCTGCATTGCATCATCTTAGATGTAAAATGGGAGAGCCTGGTTTTCTCAAAAAGTTCAACAGGAAGTATGAAAGTGTGGTAATCAGAAGGACTTTGCTTGAGCTAAATTGCGCCAGTCACTTTTTGTTTAGTATGGTGGGGGTTAAGAAAACACTGAGCAGAGGAAATAAAAATCCTTTTGTGAATTCTGAATTTCTGAAAGCACGGTCCATTTGTAAAGCTTACAACGCTAGGGGAAGTTCAACTAGTCCATTCTCACATTTCAAATCAATCAATGGTCTCACCATCATCATAAGATGTGCTATTTCTCCAGCCCAAAATTTCCAGCTTTGGGGAAAATTTACACTCATAGTCACCAGAAATAATTAATGTGTTATGTTAAATTAACTACAAAAATTCTTCTCATCCACATGCCTGCATGTTAGATACGGTTACAGCAGAATCAATCATTGTATTGTACTGAAAAACTAAAAGTAACAACCTGTAACAGTAACCAGAGCTGAAGCAACTTTCTTATTGTTACGCAATATAAATTGGTAACTAACATTAAAATTATACTTCCTATATAAATAAAAATTAAAAAGTCAGGCAAAAGTAAATTGGCACAGTCATTATGGTATTGCTTTCCAGTTTAAACACTGCAAACTGCACCTACAGGTTACAAACACCAAAAGGGGAAATTATCACCACTTATTGAAGTAGAATTTTTTAACTAGAAAAACCTGCAGTACTGCCGCCTCAAAATTATCCAACAAAATTTGAATTTTGTAAAGGAATGGGTAGTTGTGCAGCTGATTGGTACAGAGCTGCTATTTAAAAACTAAGAACAAGTACATAAAAGCAGAAAACTATAGAGTGTGTTACTGGTCTATAACCTTTTTTTGAGAAAATATCTTTCAGGATTGCCCAATTTTTACCTTTAGTTTTACAAAAGGCCAAAAATAAAAAAACCCACTAACATTTTCAAACCAAATGTTTGTTTCCCTTCACCCTGCCCTTGCAAGCACCTCCTAACACACACACTTTTCTGTGTATGGGGTTCTAATAGCAAAGGGGTTTGGAAGCTGAAATGTAGAGGAAATACAGTCGAGAGAGAGAGAGAGATTTTCTAGTTGTACGTTACAACACAGAGATTTGCTTCCAGACCTAAGAAAAGAGGGGTGCTAAACAATAGTAAATTCCTATAAGAATCCTTACAATAGCATGCAAAATGCTGATATACTCACAAAATTGAAATAATTTATATTTTTCTTTTTAATTTCCAACTTCACAGTACAACAACATCTATTATGCAGTAGTCAATTAGGTTGACTACTAAATAGTTTCCCTTGTTTTTTTATTTTATTTTATTCTCCCTTTTGTTTGGAAGAGTCCTCTATTATTTTTCTGAATGGAGAAGTCTGAGACACCTTCAGACAATTCAGCATAACAAGATTTGTTTTCTCTTTCGTATCCCCCCCACCCCTCCAAATATTGCTTATGATTCAAATATGCCGATCCTTTATTTTTAAATTTGCTTTCCCTTCCCCCCTTCTTCTAATTCTTTCTCTTGTCTTCAGGCTGCCCTTTTCTTCTAGCCAGGATGGTGATGGATGGTTGCAACTAAAGTGGATACTGCATAGGAGGGTGGATAGTACAGGGTGAGGGAGACTCTGATACAGCTAAAATCTCCCCCCAGATGCTTGGCACATCTGTTTCATGACCTGAAGAGTCTCCTCTGGTCTGGAGACCATACAGTTAGCTTATGCTTACAATTCCCAAGGCAAATACTGCTCCCACTTATGCCCATATAACCCTACTGACTTCAGTGTGGTTGCACAGGTGTCAGTGGAGTGGATATTAGGCCCCACCTTTTGTACTGCTGTGTGTAGTTTTATAGAAATTTCTGCATTGCTCTTAATTCAAACAGGGTCGGAATTTCTGAAGAATACAAAATGCTACCTGTTAGCAGATTGTCCATATAGAATATTCTGACATCTTATTAAAGTATTTGTATCTATCAGAAAAAGACTCTTGTAGAAGCAACATACAAAGCCTCAAAAAATTCAAGTATCAAAAACATCATTTTGATAAAAGTTTCGATTAAGCAGCCAGCAAGAAAGACAGCTGTTGATTTTTTGTCCCCAGACACTTGAAGATACTTGAGTACATATTTGTAGTGCTTATTTTAGCACAGGTGATAACATCTGTTTGTGTGGAGAGCTGGGAGTTATCAGCTTCACCATTCAATTTCCATTCAATTTAGAAGGTCCCAAAAAATTTAGCAACCATTTCTGGACAGCACTGCCTCTGCTTTATAAACAACTAAGTGAGCTCATTTATTTCAGATAATGGAATTTAAGGGCTCAGCCTAGTTCTCCCCGCCTTTCTTTAATGTACGGTACTTATTTGCTGTATAATGCAAGTGGGTCTGGCTCCTTTAACTCCAAAAGAAAATGTCAGAAGTGCAACAAAGAGGCAAGAAAAGGACACTCCCTTCCCTAGAGTTTGTACAAACATTTACAAGGGAAGGAGTAGGAGAGAGACAAAAAAACAGCAGGTCCAGTTGTACACAAAACTTCTAGTTTATTTTTAAAAACCCTGTTCAAATCAAGACTTGAATTTCTCAGTGGAGGGAATCAAAGATCCCCTTGCTGAAGGATACTATTTTCTGGTGCCCAGAACAGTACTTTAAAACAGCAGTTATTAAAGACACACTTGTGATATAGCCGTTAATTCCCCTCTTCCCTCAAAAGGGCATCCTGACAAGTGTTCCTGTTGAAAGCTTGAAGCTTCTTGATGATAAATTAAGTCCATAAAAATGAGGAATTTCTTCTCACCTTCCCAAGAGCAACAACCGCACTCCAGGCTGCATTGGTTAAAGTGTCTATTGGTCCTTCTAGTGGAGTTCTTGGCATAGCTCCATGTCCAGTCCAATTCTTTCCTATTCTACGGATCAAAACTAGAGGGAGTTTCTCCTTGCTCTTCAGCGTGGTTCTGTTTGACAAACAGTAGAAGCATGAAGGCTCTGCTCCCTCGTGATAGGAACAGACCTGTAATGTCTGAAGAAGAAACAGTCGTCCTGTTCTCTGAGTAACAGGTTCACACCAAGTACGGTTCTACAAGCCCCCTTGTGGCGAGACTCCTACACCTCTGTGGAAAAGAGGATACTTTGCCTTTTGCTGTCTGGAGTGGGGATAGTCTCCAACTGCAGGAAGTAAAGAAGAACTTGAACCTGGGAGGAAGACGGAAGATGAAATTGTAAATCAGTCTTACTGTCTTGGCCTTTTGGGATGAATGGTGGAGGGGCTGGGATGTGTGTGTTTAAACCGTTCCCCTAACTGCTGCCAGCTATACACCTCCTTTTATTGCAATGCATAGTGTGATCATGAATACTTAGTCAACGTCAAAGTTTCAATGGCGCTCTGTTCGGCCTACATGTTAAACTGCAGTGCGGTGAAGCTGTCAGTATTCCAGAGCAGCCCAGTTTTGAAATCTTCCTGATTACTAACTCACCTTTACAAAAGCCAGAGAATCAAACAGTCTGATCTGCTTAACTAACACGCATATTGGAAATGCCCACAATGCCTTTTGGCAGGTATAAGCAGACAAAGAATTCTGGAACCAGGAAAAAGTATTTTGAATATTGGTACAAATGGTGCAGGGAAAGAGAAAGAAGCATCATGGAAAACACCAACAATTAGAGCTGGGGGAATAACTGTTTTTTTAGTTTGGTGTCAGTTTTGAAAAATTGAAAATAAAATTTGAGTTGGGTTGAATGAAATCAGAAATATTTTGGAATTTCTGGTAAATCAAAAAAGTCTATTTTGGGTCTGTTCCAGAACGGGGATTCAAACCTGGGTCTCCCTCATCCTAAGTGAGTGTCCTAACCACTGAGCTAAAGGTTGTAAGGGGTATGCCACAGCACATCCATTGCCTCTGCTCTGTCTTCTTTCTCTGGCCATTTTATGAAAGTGTGAAAATTTCTGTCTCAAATTTGCAAGCAGTTTCAGGTCAACTAAAACAGCATTTTTCATCAGATAAATTATTTGTCTGAAAAATTTCATCCAGTTGTACCAATAATCCATTAGTCCTAGAGCCAGTTATTGAGGCACAGTGGGATAAGTGCCAAGAATCCCCATAATGCACAAGTTGATGTGGATGCACTAAAATGTTAGTGCTAGCAACCGAGTCGGTTCAGATATATGTTAAACTGTCTGAGCGAACACTGCCAAATTTGTTTTAAAGATGGTGTTGAGTCTAACATGGCTGAAAGCAGTTCTATAAATGAACCCTATGGCTTGTTAGCAGGGTAATTTATAGCACTGATTGTGCTAGCCTGATTTTTTAAAAATAATCCTCATTCACACTGAACACAAAGTGTTCTAGTTAAAGTGTGTTGGAAAACCTGAAGAAGAGCTCTGTGTAGCTCAAAAGCTTGTCTCTTTTACCAACAGAAGTTGGTCCAATAAAAGAGGCTAAAATACTGTCTCGATTAAATTAATTAAAATATTTAGCCTTTTACCTGGGACATGACTTCTAGTGACCAGCTATCAGTCATTGTTATAGGCTGGGTTGGGTTAGCAGGAATCTTACTGTCCTTCTCTGAGGGTCTCAGCAGCGTTGGTCCAAAGACAGTTGCCAGATTGTGCAGGGACATCTTGTTGATGCTCTCTCTCTCAGCAACCCTAGGAGGAAAAAACAATGGAGAAAGAGGATGTTTCTACATTCTGTGGCTCAAAGAAATATTAAGCAGCTTTATTTTTACCTACTTTTAAGTGGTTTTAGATAGAAACATTCAATAAGCAACTATATTACTTATGTTGCATTAATAGATTATAAGGCCAGAAGGGATCATTGTGATCATCTAGTCTGACCTCCAGTATAATACAGGCTATTACACTTTCTCAAATGTTTATTATTTGTATTACAGTAGCACTTTGGGGCCTTATTGGACTAGATGCTGTAGTTATATTGGCTTCTCTAAGTGCACTAAGTACCTGCATGGATCTTGCTGCCATGCTCTTGAAGTTCTGTAGTGTGCTTTAATATATCCCCCTTTTCAAAGTGGAGTAGATCAAAGTGCACTAGGGAAACTTTTAGTGAGTGGTAGCAGAGTCCACACACAGACCTAGTGTGTGGCACGCTAGTGTGGGGTAGATTTACACCCCAGCTGGGTACTAAACTCAGATCTCCTGGGTCCTAGACCAGAGCCTTAACCATCAAGCCATCCTTCATCTCTGTAGAAACATTTCTAGTGTGAACACAAAGCAATTACATGAATGTTTTTAAAATTAATTTCTTAAATAAAAATACTGTGCACATAATAAGCAATCTCATTTAATATGCTCTGAGCACTGTACCACAATCTTATAATAATTACAAACACACAAAAAGCGTCATATAAGAAAGTCCCCCTGAAAAAATTACAAACTAGTAAGACCAAAAAAGGCCTTTGAGCAAGGAGGGAGGATATAGGGGAAGAGACATCTAACTATGGGGTGACAGTAGGTTTATAGATGTTGAAGAATTGGGAGGATTGATATAGCTAGGAGTGAATTCCACATGGCAGGCCCCACACAACAAGGAACAATCTCTTGCCACCGTAAGATGTGCTGTTGGAATTCCTAAAAGATGGGTGATGTTAAAGTGCAAATATCTGGTAAGACAAGGCTCCAGGAAGAGCCCTTGAACAAAGTGAAGGCTTAAGATTTATCCCATTTACTGTATTCTGTTACTTAGCTCACCAGCAAGTGTGATTTTATGGAGCTATTACGTGTGTGCTTCTGGGGGGGGGGGGGGGGGGGGGGGGGGGGGCACATTTTCACTGGGCCAGGCTGTGAAGATCCTTCTCATCCTTTGGTACAATTTGCAATGACTTCAATAACAGAGAGCATGGAAAACAGGACTTAGCACTTTACCAAGACTATTTTACCTGCATTACTCAATACAGAGCAAATGAAAATGAAAATCAGTGAAAGTGCTCTGAGTGACACAGCACATTTCCAAGAAAGGGGCACCTCTCTACAGGGCGCTTAGAATAGATTTCCACACATAATGCACCTGTCTAAAGGGTCTCTCTGTATTACCTTTTTAAATGGTCCAGAAGGAAAAGGAATGTCACAAGGTTGGGTTCTGGAAGCGAGAGCAGTAAGTTCAACATGCAGCTTTCCTTTGCAACAGGGTCTGAAAGTGCTGTGGGAAGAGAGAAAAAAAAATACAGGCAGGGAGTGAGACCTTTACTGACTGTGTAACTACATGAGCAAACATGGGTGATGTTTAATGTGGGGGCAATTACATGATTGGCTCAGAATTCAATCCAGGCACAGCCTCCCTCCCCTTCTGAATTCATTTTTCCCGTTAGACAGGTAATGGAGAATCCTTTCCTCTGTGCAGGAAACCACAAGTGCATTTCAGACCCAGAACACTAAGATGCTTCCCTTCTGGGTCAATACAAGAGATCACAGCCCATCCCAAACCAGATGCATCTCCTTTTGGAGAGTGAACAGGACAGATACCCATCTCGGGGCCTAGACAAATAGGATTTCTCTTCTCTTAAGAGGTAGGTAATGGCCAGCCTAGAGCTTGGACTTTCCATTCTTGCACTGCCCAAACTAAAACCTGTCCAGTAAGGCAAGATTTGGCCTCTCTTGTGAGCAACTCCTGAGCCCCTGCCTCCCCTCTCCACAGTCTGTCACAGGGCTTCTTTCTAATATTATAATTAGGAGTTTTCATATTGATTCAACTCCTTCCTAAGACCTCAAGAACAGCCTCCTAGAGAATAGCATCAGTAACACTTAGCACGTGATAGGTATCAATGATTTCTTGTTACACACCAATGCCCTCAGCAAAGTTGGGGTATAGTTCATCTGTGAAGAGGGGTTCAGGCAGTTCTCTGAAGTATAATTTTAATGTCCCTGCAATGGCATTAACATCCATCTCGCTCATCATCACGGACACATCTTTGTTGTCTGTAAGAGAAAGCAGAGAGACATACAGGTACTGAAGATGGTGGTCCTTCAGTCATTCCTTATTCTTGTTCTCTTTTTTGGTTCCCTCTGTTTATCCTTTATTTATCTTCTCTCCCTATCCAAATACCTGATGCTCATCACCTGTAGTCACTTTGCTAAGATTGGTTGCTGAGTTCGCCATTTATAGTATCCCAGTGCCGCTTAATAGATCCGGGTAGCTACAATGTGCCCACTTTGCAGCTAGATGCCCAGTACAGCCAGGAGAGCATCTAGCTTTACATCTGCCAGGAAGGCGGCGCAAGAAAACTAAGTTTGCTTTACCTTGAATAACTTCTACTATACCAGTGTCATGGGCCAGATCCAACACCCAGTGAAGTCAATGGGGGTCTTTCCAATGTCTTCAATGAGATCCAGATTAAGCCCCCTATGAGGCTAAGCTAGTGTCAACAACTTTAATTAAATGCTTTTCAGTTTCCTAATAATATATTGTATAATAATTAACAGCAGCCAGCTCCCCATCTGGAACTCTCTAGTACGAGAAACTCAGAAGCTTCTTCTAATTAAGCAAAGTTCAAGAGATAAAATCAAGCAATTTAGGTCACAAATTTAAGTTTTGTTAAACATTCCCACCCACAAAAAAGAAAATAAAACAAGCCTTGCTTCAAATGTGCTTGCATTTACATGAAAATAGCATTTTTTAAAATGTAAAACATCTCTCCCCCTCCGATGGTGTTGGAAACCCAGAAATCTGCAACATTTGCTGGTGCAGATGAACCAAAAAGAGAAAGCAGCTACAAGAAAAGAGAATTTCACAATCCAAGTGAGTAAAATGCAGGAAGAGTGAAATTCAGGGGCCCAGCACAATGTCCAGCCATCGCTTATGTCACAACAGGGTGTGAGTGGGACTTAAGTGGTGCCTCGTCTGTATGCTAGCCTCCTGCAGAGAGGGCAATTTCACCTGAAGTGAACAAATGATACCAGTTTATTCAATTTCAGATAATCTTGGATGTTGGTAATGCAAGTGAGGACATTCTTTAAAGTGTAGCAATGACATGGGGCTCTTTTGCATCCAAGGGTCTCAAAGTGCTTTACAGAGGTCGGCAAGTACCATTATCGTCCCATATTACAGATGGGCATATTGAAGACCAGAGAAAGCTTTGCTTGCCTGAGATCAAACAAAGAACTAACGGCAGCATTGGGAAGAGAACCCAGGAGTCCAGACTCCCAGTCACGTTCCAATAACCAGAATTTTCTGCTTCGCTATCCAATCCTTTAAAAAAAATATTTTTTAAAAATGATTTTTATGTTGCTGGTGCTCTTTTAAATAGGAGTCTCAAACACCACAGACACTTCCTGTTAATCCAGTGTTCTCATTGACATGGTGGAAAATAAGACTTCTGGTTGCTCTGTTTCCCCTGAAGAAAGTGTCTGCCATTTACCATGGCAAGGAGAGGCAGGCAAAACCGCCATTTCAGGGTTGCTGGGAAGAATAATCAGCATATTTCTCAATATAAAGGTCCATTCCAGTGAATACCCAGGTTAACCTCTATACCTGGAGGACACTAATAAAACACACAGCTGGAATAAAAGTACACTCCTTGCACCTCTTAATGCTTCCTGGGATACATGAGATTAAAATAGTACAGTAACCTGAACAGGCCTCAGGAGATCATAACAGAAAGGAAAACCTCAGGAGCAAATACTTACTGACATCGAAGGCAGCTTTCAAAGCTTGAATATCAGTTGCAACCCCAGAGACACGGTAGATGCCCACCTCCTCCATCCCACGTCGCTCTATCTCCTCCACGCACTGGCGCACAATGTAAGGCACCTTTGATCTCTCTCTCCTTGAGAAAAACACGAAGAAGAATTCAGTACAGCATAGGCAGAGAGAACATGGATACCAGGGTTTTAGGCACTGGATCAGATGAAACTGCTTGGGTGAAAGGAGCTCTAGGCGAAAATTTTCAAAAAGGACTGAGTCAACACTCACCCTATGAAAATCTGGCCCCTTTAAAAGTGTCTCAGGTTGGGCACTCGAAAATGGAGACATCCAAAATCACTAGTCACTTAAGTGTTTAGGAGGTGCAGACTAGCCAGTGGTAAGGCTGAAACCTTGTTCTATGTTAGAGGGTTTACTTGAGCAAGTCAGCAAATAGCTGCACAAAAATACTGACATTGTACCAGCATCTTTCTATAGATACAGTAATGCTGTTAGAGAGAAAAAATATCCATTTAGGAAGCTCTGTGAAAACCCTCCATTTTGAGAGCTTTGGGCTAGTATAAAAATGGCAAAAGATACTGGTTACCAGCAGCAAATTATTCATTAGAGATGAGAATAATCAGAGCTGGTGTCCTCTATAGTGAGAACACACTCTAATGGTGACATCTGTGCTCTGGGCCATGCATTGCACAAGTCCTACTTTAGCCATATTGTTTAGACCCTGAGCTGGTCCTTTTCACAGAGGGTGAATTCACTCTGTGTTCCAGGTTTAGGAAAATGTCACAGCTAATGCCCCCCTGAAAGGTTATATGTTTTCAGCAATAGCAAGACTCATACACATCCCACAACTGCAGTACTCCTATGGTCATATGAAAATTGTCCATAGAGATCTTGTTGGTTTGTTTTTCCTGAGCAGTTGCTTTAATTTGTTTTTGTACAGAGGCTGTGAAATGGCTCATCTCTGCACATTCAATACCATGAAACTTCTCCCTTGGAGGAGCTGCATCCTTACAGGGAAGTAAGTTCAGTGAGCTTGCAATGCTAGCAGGTAATTAGAGGATTCCTGTGCAGCCCTTGGACAAATAGCAGTCCTACTGTTATCAAGTTAATAGTAATTCCATGGGGAGGAAGTACGAGGTCTCCTAAATTACCTAACACGAACAAACAGGTTTCTTCTGGCAAACGATTCATAACAAAAGATCAGGGGTTAAAATAATACAAGTGGATCCAAAGAACTTGAACATTTCCGAGTATGGAAAGGAAATACTGCAGTTCAGTAGCTTTGGAAATTCATGACCAAGTCAGTCAACTACAGAGGAAAAGGGCCAGGGTGTTTCCGGAACACGGCAGAGTGAGAGATGTTGAAAGTAAACACACTTGGTTTCCAAGCAAGGATGTGTGTTGCCGTCCTTTTCAGGATTTTTCCATGCACAGGATGAAGCTTGGCGAATGTGAAACAGCTCCTATCTGCAGACACTGCCATCTGTGCTAGTCACACAAGGGCAAGAAAGTATCTGCATCCATCCATTCACTGAGGGCTTAAGTAAGTGCAGCCCTTTGGCCTACTGTGTTTAAAATAAAACGACGGAGAAAAGCGTGACCTGACAACTCACTTGGTGACAACAGCAATCTTGACTCCAAAGACCCCTGTCTGTTTACGGGATGGCATTCTTTTCAGACTAAACTCCCGGCTGGTAAATTTCACTGACAGCTTCACTTCAACCTGCAAGCAGGAGATTAGTTGTTACTTTTCATGCAATACACATTTTATTTTTGTTTTCAAAATGTTATGACAAAGAGCAGAGAGAATAAACCCAATACACAAAGTCAGGTAAAGAAGCAATGGCAGCAATTTGTACTCTGTACTTACTCCATTCATTGAGATGACTGTGCGTTGCCAATCTTTATCCTGCAACACTTGTGGATCCAGCTGAAAAACATGGAAGTTGCCTGTGAGTTAGGAATTGGTTTCAGAGACTAAATCAGCCAGACTGAAAAATCTCTACAAGTCTGCATGGCAATGCTTTCACCACTTTCTCCCATTTCCACAGGGGAATCAGAAAAGTCCTTAGTTTCAGATGTCAGGTCACTCATACAGTATGCTGCAGTCTAAGCAGGGCTGTGTATGGACCACACACATATATGGAAATCCCAGTGTCACATGTGATATTAACAAGGGAAACCTCAGAGAGCTAAAATGCTCTTCTAAAGCCAATAATCACACCTTTGATAGAAAATGAGGCTTCCCTCACTGCCATAGTATAGCAACCATGTTCAATAAACAACACAGGATCATCCCACCCCCAGCGAATCTGGAGTCAGGAAGAGGAGAACAGATTTTCTAAAAGGAAAGAGCTAAGATCTGAAACACAGCAAGGGGTTGTTTCTCTCTGAAAAAACAGGTGAGCAAGCTGCAGGTCCCAAATGTAAATGCTGGCACCAGTCTGGTCCATAATTATTCACTTCAAAGAGAACATGAACATTTATTTCTAAAGATCAGGAATAACAAGATTCAGAACAGGAATTAGCGAATATATATGTGATTCCCAATTCCTTCCTGTTCCTAATATAAAGTATACACAAATGCACATACATGTGTGTGCGTTGCTTTTTATTTTAGCTTTGGAAGCCTCTTCTGTAGATTCAGTTTCACAAGCACAAGGTTTCAGGTTTAATACTGAGGTATTTACAGCTTTTTACATCTCCTCCACCCTACTGTACATCAGAATTTTTCTAGCTCTTGTGTTCGACTCCTGCTAGTGAAACAGCTACCAAGGACACTGACTAGACATTTATAAACATCTGCTCCAGCAATCAGAAATTGATGAAGATTAGTAATTGATCATTTCTTCAATAATAATCTTCTTGTCTCTATCACTAAGACTCTATCTGATCCATCAAGGTATTCACAACACACACATTACCAGAGTAGCTGAGTACCTTACGCACGTATTAAAGTGAACACGAGTACTCTGTATCAAGCTCTCTCCTTCCCCCATTCTGTAGGATGTTTATTTATTTCAAAGTCTTTGATTTTGGGGGATTACTAAATTCGTCTACCTTCAGGCAGATTGTCTTCAGCTCCTGCACTTTGTTGTTTCCCCCTCTGTACCAAACGCAGAGCTTTCTGGGAGTGGAGAGAGAAGTCCACTACATTGTCCAAACTGCTGTCTACACACAGAGGACGTGGCAGAGATTGTGCTGCCTGAAGCACATTCCCTCCAAGAGCTACCCCAAGGCACTGTGGCTCCCACACTGCCTCAAATGCAAGCCAGAGGCCAAATGCTACAATTAGGCCTAGAAGGGAATTTGGATCATAATTTCCCAGGGACAGACAGAGCTGGAGTACTGTGGAATTATGATACTCAAACCCAGGATGAAGTGAAGAGTGGGGCTTGAGAGAGTGCTTCACCAGCAACTCTGTCAAGCTTTACAGCTTTGGGACTGTTTCCCAAAGGAGCTACATCCAATTCTTCTAGGCCCAAAAGACCAGATGACCCGCTGCTGGGTATCTGAGAGCGAGAGAATGGAAGAGAAACATGGGGTGATCCAGAAGAACTTGTATATACCATCCAAAAAAAGAAATTAAGCACATACACACAATGCTCGGAAAGAAACTAATTATTTCTTTTTTTAAAATCCTGCTCTGATTTGGGAATGAAGCAAAAGAAAAGCTGAATGGGAAAGCGGCCCAGAGTCCACAGGAGAAAGTGGATATCGTGTCTTACTCTGGCCTGCATATCCTTTTTCACTTCAGCTCCAATGCAAAGGGAGAAAATGCACCTGACCCTGAAAGAGAGACTTTGCTGTTGCAAAAATCCACTGATCAAAACTGCTCTGAAATGAAATCCTGGCTCTCCATTTTTAACCTAGTTTGATTTCTTTTAACAAGAAAGTTATGAGCCTGGGAAACAGCTTGTTAAGTACTATAGAGAACATCCCTCCAGCAAGATCAGTGATATCTGTGAAAAACTCACCTCCAAAAAGCCACAATACAGAAAAGGAAAAACAGTTTGAACATGGAGCTATACCAGCAATTAGAACCTCACAAAACAAATCTCTGAGATTCCCGATGTGGCTTTGCAATACCAAAGCCTATTCCCTGAAAAATGCAGGCCATGGGGCAGTTGAGTGCACTAACCTTTCTCCTTGAGACACATGGGTTCAAATACACCTTCATGCACAAATGAAAAGGAATATAGTAACTAACACTAATCCCACACCCCATCAACTCTACCCTGCCTTGCCCCCCTCCCATATAACAGCTTTGGCATCTCACTGCAGATCAGAGGACCAATTCTAGAATAGCAGGGGTGATGCAACCCATATTTTTCTTGACTCTACCTTGTATGTTCACAGCCCCTCCCTTTCCTAAGCCCTAATCTCCCCTTTCAACTATCGACACACAGGACAAAATGCTGCCTTCAGTGATACTCATGAAATCCCAGAGAGAAAAGCTGCTCCATCTCCCATGTTTCAGAAACCCCAAAGAAGCAGAGGAAGAGAATGAGTCAGGCCAACCTTTTCTCTGCGCACTTTGTTACGGACATGAGTCCACAGCGTGGTGTTGCTGGCATGTGTGTGTTTCCCAGTCGAATCAGACCGGCTTCTGTAGGTGCAGCTGTGGTAGAAATATCTGAAGATCCCTTGCATAGTGTAGTTGGTAACCAGCAGTTCCCACATCGCGGCTGCACTGTGTCTGAGGCTAAAGAGGCCAGCTGTGCTTAGTCGTTGTTACTTCAGCAACCCCAGACTCTACAATTAGTCACAAAGTTTTTGACGAGACTTCTTCCGGAAGGCCCGCCCCCTCCTGTAAGGCCGGCCAAGGTCACTTCAGGGCAGCCACAATCTATGTTGTTTCCCCTCCACACCACAAGAGTTTCCAAGCTGGAAAAATTCTGTACTGTGAGGTTTCTTTCAGCGAGCACATTCACTTGCCAGGTTCAAGAGAAAGCCATTTCTGAAATGCCTGGTTTGCGATGCAGATCTGCCTCACTCAGCCAACTGCTATGGCTTTTCACTGAGGACTCTGCTGGAATGGCCCTTCTGGTGATCTCTCCCACGGTTAAGAAGGCTGAGGCTCTTTGACCAGGATGTGTTTTGCCATGTACCCTTACAGTGGTGTATATTCATGACCTAGCAGCAGTGGCTAGGCTGGGGGTGGAGGAGGAGAAAGAGTTGGATGTTAGCACTCAGAGTGGGCCTGGGTGTTCTGAATATTCACCCGAGAAGCTCTAGGAAGGGTTGTGGCAGCAGGCCCCAGATGGTGTTTCCTCAGGTTAGCAGGTGTTATCAGCCAAGTTCAGGCTCACAGTTACTAACTCACACCAGGCTGGCAAGATGAATGCAAGTCAACAGATGTCTGCACTCTTGTTCTTTGTCTCCAGAGCGCATGCCATACGGCTGCTTAGGACTGTCAGCAACCTCAGGCAAGTACTCTTTGGAAGCAACAGCCAGACAATTGGCTGTCCTTTGTGAGTGAGCCTTGCTGCCTGCTAAAGGCTGATACAACTTACGCTGCTATCTCTCCCCCCACACCCCGACTTGAACACATGCTCCCTGCACCCCTGAGCTCTGGATGCCAGAATGGAAGAACTCCTCTAATCCCCCCAGGCTGGAACCTCTCCAAACACAGCAGTGTGTACTCAGTGGAGAGGAAGCTGGGAGGAAGGTGCATGAGAAATTAAAGGTTAGGTGGCAAGTGCCATCCCTGTGTATTATGTAATCATAAAAATTCAAGGCTAAAGTGCTTTTCACATTGTTATTAAAGTGCTGCTGGGATAAACAAATAAAAGAATGAGACCTGAAAAAATAAATTGGTGCTGCTGAACAAGACAGGAAGATCAGGCCTAACAACACAGGAGGAAATAACAGGGTCAAAGGCAAGCAGAGAACATAATCTACCTAACGTTGAGCAAGCTTGCAATACTGGAGTGTGCAAACAGCTGACCTACAGCATGGGGAAAGGGCAACTGGAACAGACAGGGCACTGGCCTAGAGAATGAAGACAAAGAGTGTTAGTGAGTGGGACACTTCAGCACGGAGAGTGGAGGTGGTGACAAGCAGAGGGTCACACTGACTAGCCTTGGGTCTGATTTATAGATGAATGACCAGGAAAATGGAACATCCAGGAAGAGAACAAAATCGGCAGCTGATGTCCCCACGCATAGGACAACTAAGGTGAGCAAACTAGGCCACAATAAGCTGTCAGTCCGAGCATGTTACCAAAGGCTGGGAGAGCTCCTAGAGAAGGCTGTCTCTGCAGCGATTTCAGACTGTGTACAAGTTTCATTAAACTATCAGTTGGTTTAATACCCAGGGACCTTTCCACCCCTCTCCTGAGACAGTTAAAACTTGTGTCTAGCATGTTTCCACAACCAAAGAGGGCAAGGACAGACTTCCTACATAGACTCCCTCCTGTGGGATAGGGAAGACAGTTTATAGCACAGTCTGGCGAGCATAGTTCTCTTCCTTGCTCAGGGAAACCATGCCAGAACCACCTTTAAACTCTGCTGTTGCTAGCACAGATTCAGCTGCAGTGTGAACACAACTGCTCTATTGGACCTCATTGTTCAGACCCCTGTTGTTTCACAGCTGCCTGTTTCATGGTGTTCCTTGTGGTGGGCTATAAAGCGAAACTCACAAATGAGCCACGCATATTCCTCTCTACAGCCTGCACAGACCACAACACAAACCAGCTGAGCACCACAGGGATTTCTGCAGGAAGGACCATGTCCTAGAAGCAGGTGAGCAGCCTTGGCACCCATTGAAATAAACATGATGACGATGAGGAGGTGGCAATGGGAGCTGAGGGCTTTTAGTACTTCATGGGTCAGGCACAAATGAAAAGAGACGCAAATTAGAAATGTAGGGAAAGGCACGTGGAGGAGAGACAGCAGGACATGGGTCAGTGGGGAAGGTAAGCCAGGCACGAAGGACAAAGGATCTTCTTTGGCACAGTAAGCCATCACAGAGCGTGCATTGGCTTTTCAGAGACAAAGAAAAGGAAAGGGACAGGAAGGCGAAAAGGAAGAAAGACAGAGGAAGAGGAAGAGGAATCAACGGAAGGGAGGCAGGGGAAACAAGAAACGCCTCCTTTAAGGTCAATGCATTTTATGTTATTTATTCATATGACTTCCTCCCTTTATTGAATTTCCACGGCAGTTTCACACTTCAACGGTTTCTAATGGAAACTGATGGGAAACTGTATTGTCTATGGCTCGTTTCTTCTGGAAGCACCCAGTCCTGCTGGGGCCCATTATTCCTAGAGCTCACCACTGACACGTTAATCTTTCCCCCATTGCCCTTTAGGCATGACCCAGAGCCTTCTTCATTTCCACACCTATTTTCATAGCTGGGATGCTGTTCCGCATGGCCAAACTGCTTAAATTAACTCGAGTGTATAAAATAGTGCTGGAGGCGGATCTTGGGTGCTGCGGCCTGTGACCGTCAGTTTTGCATGGAAAACATATATCTGTAGGTCTAAATAATGACGAGAGGAAGGGAGATAGTCCTGTGCAATTCTATAAGCCAGCCCAGATAAAGAAGCAGAAAAGGGTGATACTCCTGCATGGCAACAGAGGAATACTGGCGCACTGCTACCAGAATATTTGTGCTCTAAGGTCACATTCTCCTCTCCACACACACCCCGATTTTCCAGCAATGTTTTGGGGGGAGAGGTGTGGCTTGTCTGAGTGGCTCATGCAGAGAAAATGACTGTTGCACAGAACTGTACTGACTTTCGGAGCTGCATCGCAGTGCACAGCATCAGTTTACTCATGCAGCCTATCCCAAGGCTGGGCATATTCTTGCTGTCATCCTCACTCACCCGGATGCAGAATCAGAAGACGAAACAAAAGGCATCCATGTTGATTCCTGCAGAGCTAGGGACACAGGAAAACGAGTCTGCCAGATGGAGAAGGGCAAAATCCAGAGGGCAAAAGGACCCAATGGAGAGGAAAAAAATCTTAGCTAGAGATGAGTGGAACTGACAGTCTCCATTTAACTAAACCAGGAGTTCCCTCCTATGGTAAGAGGAAACAATACCCTGACACTACCATTCATCCCCCTACTGTTCCCTAAAAGCGCATCTTCTGTCTCCACTTCACTTATCAGTGCATACGATACGGTAGGCAGGCATGTCTGTGCATACACAGGGTTTTAAAGAGCTGTTCAGCTTGCTGCACTTCCTAGAACAGAGAGAAAGGGCTGGAGGAATGGGGGGTGTTACTGCTAGGTTCACAAGCAGCACACTCATAATGAAGTTGAGACTCATAAAATCCAGGGGGAAATTTGGGGTCTACAAACAATAATAAAACTCTTACATGTGGATGTAAAAGAGGTAGGTGAAACATTCCATAGGAAAAGAACATATGAGCAATGGGAGCCATTAAACTGCTGCCTGTTCCTGGAAGCCTCTGCAATTTTCTGCACACATGGACCAATTTACAGCCTTCCTTCCTCCTCTACCATTATGTAACAGACAGAGCTAATAAACATTTCACAGAAAACACAGCCCTGGTCTCCTAGACTCATTGTCTTTGTCTCTGCAATACAGAGTTTGGTGATTCACAAATCCCAGCAGTGGGAAATCACAGATTTACAATAATAATAAATGGTTTATAATACACGGTGGTTTTAGCCAAAATAAAAATTTTCCTAGTTTTTGCAATGGGAGGATGTGAATGTGACCCCGACTGTTCTGGGAGACTAGGCTGAATGAGCCCTTGGAAAAACTCATCCAACTCCCCTTGGCTTCCATAGAACTGCATCCATCTTTACCGAGGGGAGACTTTGGCTCGAATAATGACAACAACACAGAACGCTCCAGAGGCTACTAAGTGAAAAAAAAAAACCAAAAACCCAAAAAACCAAAAGCCTCTGGAAAAAAGTCTTGAAAGAAAACAAATATTCAAAATAGCAAAAGAAGCAGATGCTAACACCACTAATCAGAATTCCCACCTGCTTATCATCATGATTTTTGTTATATTCGAATTATTTCCTGATTTTAAGAGGAGCGTTCAGTTGCCTGTTAAAAAAAAAAAATCTGCCCGTAACAATTTTTATAAACATAGATCCCAGCAGAGTGGTTATTTTTAGGACCTTTTTTTTTCCCTTTAAAACTACACAATAGTCCTAAAAATAAATACTGTGATGAGACAGAAGTTCCTGAGAATTAATGACAGCCTGGCCTGGCCTGATTTTAGCCTGTTCAGAATTGTGATAGGAGGGTTTCTTTGTAAAATTAAAAAAAAAATCTGATAAAACATGTAAAGGTGGGAGATGGTTTATATTTAGGATTACAGTAGAAACCTCATTTTAGAGCCAGTCAAAAATGGTTTTATTGAAATATTTCCTTGAAAACATTAAGGTTTTTGTCAAAAAACTAAAATCCCAAGAAACAAATTTTAATTAATTAATTAATTTTTGTTTGTTTTGTTTTCAGGACTGAAAAGAGACATTTAACAAAAAACAATTGTTTTTCTCTTAATTATGAAAAAATGTAATAAAAAATGAAAAGTTTTTGTGAATGTCTGTTTTGCCAAAAAGCCATTTTTTGTCCAAAATTTTTAATGAATTTTTTTTAACCAGCTCTACCTGAAACCTTTTGAAAATCCTGGATTTGGTGACGTGGGGGTGCGCTGATGAAAGCACAGAGAGTTTCAGGGCTGACACTTATCTCCTGTCTTGCTGCTAAGCTCCATACAAGTGTAGCATCAGTCTGCACAGCCGAAGCGATGTTAGCATGCTATGCGGGAGACAAAGTGGGCAAGGTAATATCTTTTATTGGATCAACTTCTATTGATAAGAGAGACAAGCTTTCGAGCTACACAGAGCTCTTCTTCAGGTCTGGGAAAGGTACTAAGGGCAGGTTTACACTTAAAATGCTGCACTGATGCAGCTGAGCCGCTGTGGCACTTAAATGAAGAGGCTCCTATGCTGCCGAGAGAACTTTACTGTTGACATAGTTAATCCACTTCTGCGAGAGATGGTAGTCAAGTTGACGAGAGAAGCTCTCCCATAGCGCTGCCTACACTGGGGGTTAGGTCGGTATGACTACATCTCTCGGGGATGTGGATTATTCACAGTCCATGAGTGACGCATTTATACTGATATAACAGATATGGATCTGTAGTATAGACCTGGCCTTAGGCTATTGTCTACACTACAGACTATGTTGGTATAAAACTTATGTCACACAGGGGTGTGAAACTCCCCCCTCCCCCCGAGCGACATGAGTTCCGCTGACATAAGCACTCGTGTGCACAGCACTACGTCAGCAGGAGAGCTTCTCCCGCCAATATAGATTCTGCCACTCACGGAGGTGGTTTTATTATTTTTATAGAGCGTCTTCACCAGACTTGCTGCAGTGCTGTATGTATAAACATGGCTTTAGTTACAGCTAAATAAAAGATTGAGTAGATAGAATATGTGCTAACTACTGATACTAAACTAAGGGACCATCCAAGGTGAAGTGGCCTGTTAACACCCCTGTTTTCTGATTTTACTATCTGAATATTTGCTTTCTTTCAAACATCTTCCAGCGGTTTGGTCTGGTGACAAAGCTTTCTTTGATGACAAAATGGCAGCCAGCGTGCTGCCTGGAGGGAAGGCAAGGAGCAAGTCTCATGCAGCTCTTTTCGACACCAAGTCTTGACAGGACCCAAGAATGAACAAGAACTGCAGGACCATACCCAGACTCAGCTTCCTTTGAAATAGAAGGACAAGGCCTGTGCGGTTACCACTCAGCTGTCCAAGAAAGCTGAATCAAGGGAGTGGCGAGGAAACAGACAGAAATGGGAGAAGAGTATTGGAAGTTATTTCATAGAGTGCCATAAGCATGCAGGATGCTTTACAGAACACACGCACAGATAGGGTGCAAGCCCTGAACAGCTTACAATCTAACTCAAACAAATACCATCCTTGGGACAACTGGGGCTTCAGAAAAGAAGGGGAGAGATTCGGAGGAGGAAATGGAACAATGCAACATGTGTGTTCAACACGCGCCCATCCTGCAACAGCTGGGATCTTTGCCAGAAACCTAATGCCCAGAGCTTTATGCCACCACCATTCAACTCTCTGGGAACATCAGCCCCTTTCACTACCAACCCATCGGCTCTCCAACCCTCTCTGGTGCTTGCAAAACACACAGAAATGCCACAAGCTGCTTCTCAGTGAAGAAGAGGTCAAACAGCCCATTTAAATCTCTTAGACGAAGCTGGTTGTCTAAATTCTGGATATGGCTGTCGTCAGAGCAATAGGTATGTCCTGGTTGGTTTTCCCATCACATCGATTCACTCCCAGCAGGTAATTTAGGGCAGACAGCATTTCCTCTAGACTGTTTTACCTGGGGACTGATAGAGGCCACTCCATGCTTCAAACACACACACCCACTCCCCTTACTTTCTCTGTGCAAATGGAGCACACGGGCCTCAGTATCTTTGAGTTGTGACCGTGCATTCTCCAGGGAGGATTTGAGACATGATAGAGAATGAATCCCCCAAATCTCTCCAACAGTAACCCCCCTGCAGAATGCCTCCATTGTTGCAGCCAGGGGCCAGGGGAGTTTGGAAATGGCCAGTGTCATATTTAATTTCCCAGCTGTGCCTCAGAGGAAGAATCCCCAACCTGGCTGCCAGCATTCGGCGTGTTCAACAGAGACGAGGGAGCTCCAGGATTCAAAAGCGCCATTGTTTATCCTAGCGCGATGTCTGGGAATGGATTAGCACAGCCCCACCTGGATCTGGCCTTTCCCCATGATTCGGTCTGTGATCTCTCCATCTTCTTTGGTGAGCTTGGTTTTGTTATAGCATTTTTCATAGCACAGAATCCGTAGGGTCTGCGAGCCCTCCAACTCGATCTCAAACTCCTGAAACGGGTAAGAAGGAGAACAGCAGCAATTAGTTAACAAGGAAATAGAGCAGAGTTCCTCAAACTGTGGGGGGCGTGCCCCCCTAGGCGGGCACGGAGGAATATTTTTTGGGGGAGGGGTGCAGCTGGGGCCAGGACAGCCACCATGGTGGGCAGGGAGGCAGTGCCACCCAGCCCCGCTCTGCCCCA
This sequence comes from Emydura macquarii macquarii, assembly GCF_026122565.2. Lineage (NCBI taxonomy): Eukaryota > Metazoa > Chordata > Testudines > Chelidae > Emydura > Emydura macquarii. Next base: position 1,363,604 of record NW_027131391.1, read on the forward strand.
AGCTCAGCTCTGGGCCTGGCACCTGGCCACGGCCTCACGGCCCTGCTCCCAGCCTCAGTCCCGACTGCAGCCTCCCGATGGCCTGGCTCCCAGCTGCAGCCCCCAACCCCGACCTTGGCGCAGACAGGAGTAAGGGGAGGGCATGGGGTAAAAAGTTTGGGGACCACTGAGATAAGCGTCTTCTGGATATTTGACTCTGTTCTGCATCCTTGAAAACAACCTGCAGGGACCACTCAAGGGACTGACCAAGATCTCTCACCTTGTGCGATGGGTTTTAAAGAGAGGTCAAGCAGAACAGTATCAAGGCCATGTGGGGGGCACTTTAGAGGTGAGCATGAAGGATGCTTGGTCCCTTGTTCAAGTTGCACTGTATTTTAGCCGTGCACTATTGAAAGAAATAGACGGTCCCGTATTTCTTGTATTTAATTACACTTCAATATGTTTAAAATAAGCCTGCTATAAAGAAGCAGGATGCTGGAAGCTGAGAGTTTAAAAGTGTACCCTCCCCTTTGAAAAATACTTCCTTATTCAATGTATTTCCACAGATACATTAAAAAAAATATCTACACAAATAAGGGCTGTATGATCAACTGGCTGATAATGCAGAGTGCATCTGCTGCTGAGACATTTATTTTATCAGTGATACTCCACGATTAAAATCTCCTACAAATGGAAAGAGCCCAGAGGAAATGACAGGAATCCTGCACAGACTGTGCCTTCGGATGGGCTGCACATGTGGGATGGGTCCAGTTCATGGAGCACAGATTGCAAACCAAACAGCCTCTTCATTTGCAAACGTTGTGCCTCAAAGGGACACACAATGGCTAGCATGTCTGATACATGAAGAACCATCCAAACCCACCTCATTCCAGTTGGGCTCCGTAGTGTCCCTGTAAACTCTGGTCTTAGCCTTGTTCACAAAATATCCAAAGGAATCCACTTCCAACGTGCAGTACAGGTCTGGAGGGGAGACACAGAATCAGAGGCTTTATTAAGATTACCATAATCTTTTTCTATAAGCATTGCTTCCTAAATGTTCTCTCACCTGAAGGCCTCTCTATACCGAGGACACTGGAACCAGTGCAGCTAAACCAGTCCAGCTACACCAGTACAACCCCCCAGCAAAGATGGGCTGCACTAGTGCAGCTTATCCTCTGCTGGCGCTTGGCCTGTATTACACTGTGCAACGTGTCTACACTAGGGGTTTGCACTTATGTAGCATGGGTTTAACTCCAGCAGTGTAATTGTCCTCAGCATAGACAAACCCTTAATGCGTCCTCCCAGGTACTGGCACACACTGATGACAGAGTCCTCAGTTCAACCCAGAAGGTGCATTTCTGTCGTTTAGCAGAAAGGGCACTTTGTCTCCTCTTTTCTTAGATTTGTTTTTCTGAGCAGTGACACAGAAAGAAAAGTGTGTGCACCTTGGAAGTTAAGGTCCATTCCAATGCTCAGAAAAGCCCATAGGAAAACTCCACTGACTCCAATGGAAATTGGATTGGGATCTTCCTGAGTTACCTTAGCTGCTGCTGAAAGTGTGTGTGTATTTTAACAAGGACCCTTTCCCCACCCCGCATACTGCTCAGCTTTGCCTCCTGCTGGATCCACTCCTAATGCAGTGTTGATTACATTGCTCTCCTTCCCATGGGCAGGGTTACTGTGATGTCAGAGATCCAGCCTTGAGATTTCACTGCAGGTTCAAACTCGGTTAGAAAATGGGCAGTGAGGGAGCAACAGCAGATTTACCCATAAACTGTTGGGTAAGCAGCAAATATGATAAGAAAAATGACAGAAAACAGGTTAAGAGTGAAATGAATTGTGTTTGAGCGTGATCTGTTTGAGAGCTTTTATCACTATGAAAAGCTAGTCAGCATACCCCAAATTTACACTAACTCCCCACTCCCAATCACCCACACTGACTCTCCTCACAAAACACTGCATCCCCAAACTGCCGTCTCCATGCCCGGAATACCCCATTCCTGACCTTCGGCCTTCGCCCCTCACTCGCACGTCACAGATCTGCAACTCACTTGTGCTCTGCTTGAACCCCGTGGCAGAATGAACAATGACGTTCAGGAATCCATAGAGCCCAGGGGATTCATCATCTGTACAAAAGACCCAAGAGATTTTAGTTACAGCTTCACAGCAGTGGCAAAGGGGAAGACACTGAGAGGAGATTTATATCACAGAGATTTCAGGGTGGAAGATGAGGTGTCTAACCTGGGTAGCAGGAACATGAAATCTAGTCAGTTTTTTTTTAGAAAGGAGTTGTAAATTGCTCCACGTCCTGCCCCAGAGTCCTCCTGACAGTTCTGGGGTGTTTACAATCACACTTCACTATTTTTTAATTTTTCTTCTTTCCCAACGTTGCTGCGAAAGACCCAAACAACAGAAGAAACCAACTGACTTTACAGGGAAAATAGTGAAACTGACTCTACACAAAGGGCTGTCAACTGCAAAACTTGAACTGAAAAATATTATTACTTATATTATAGCAGCACCTTCTGGTCCTAACTGAGATCAGGGCCTCAATTAACTGGTCACTCTACAGAGTAAGCAAGAGTCCCAGCCTCAAAGAGCATAAAGTCTAAATAGGCGGGACAGACAAGAATTGCAGAGGAAAGAGGCACTAAGCAGTGAAGGAATTTGCCTGAAGTGACACAGCCAGTCTATGGCCGCACTAAGAAGGTCTGACTCAGTTTTTCTTATCTCTCTGTCGAGAATTTTCTCTCTAATCTTTCAGTGACACTGATCTTAGCTGTTACTTGTAACCACAGTAGGTAAAACTTTTCAGACAGAAGTGTGATTCTTAAATTGTTGGTATCCCTTTAAGCACTAGCCTGGCATTAACAGTCAGAGATTATAAGGATCCATGGGACTAGAACCTGGTCTATGGAGCCTGAGGCAGCTGACGTTCCCACATCACCAACAGGGTGCCATGCAGAGCTACCACTAAGGGGCACTGTGGAGATTAGGTGCCACAGGAAGTACCGCCCACAGCGATCAGAGCAACACCACCCTGCGGCCTTCTGATTGGCCCAGGCTTACCACTTAAACCTAGAGGGTGCCCCAAGAAGCTGTCTGGGCAAGCATGAAGACTTCTGGTTTGCTGTGGCTCCAGACCTCAGCTCGCGGTCTGATCTTCAGCTCAGACTCCAGCCTGACTCTGACTCTTGCTTCCTCACTCCAGCCTGGTAACTACTCTTGATCCTCTGTCTATGACCCTGGCCTGACTCTGACCCTGACTCTTGGGCTACTGATTTCAGTTCTCGCACCTACTCTGATCCCTGCTTGCTAACCTTATGGTCAGCCTTTGGCTCCATAACACCAGCCCAGCAGCAACCACTAGGCCAGACTGCCTATGCTCCTGTCTCTTACAGAGATGACCATACGATACATAGTGATTATGTACAGGTAGCATTGCTGAATACTGGACTCGTATCTGCAAACCCACCATCACACTAACTGACATGCACCACTCCTCTGCAAATCTACTCACTGAGAACCAGCACAAACATGCTCCCAGCATCTCAGAGATTTTGCCTCCCTACGTTTGTTTCATTTCATGTTTTTGCTGCTTCAGCAGCAGCACCTTGATTCATTTCATTATAAATGCTCTCCCAGTCAAACACACAGTCCAAAAATTTCAACAGTCAGCTCAAAATAATTTCACACTAATGTCTCCAGCTGATGAGAATGGAGACAGCGCAGCAGACCAGAACAGCTCCTCACTCCCCCATCACAAACATGCAATCTGAAAATCCTATGCCTGTCTCAGTTGTAGGGAGGAATGTTGCTATTTTACATCTTTTTCTCAAGTCCAGCCCGTTAATCTTAAAATCACACTCTAAGGCAGGGCTCGACAAATTTGTTTTGGAGCTAGGAGCCAGCCCCAAAATTAAGGAGCCAGACAACGTGGGCCCAGCAGTGGGGCACCCTGGCCGGAGCACAGCAACCGCTCTCCCCTCCTGGCCCTGCCCCTTCCCCCTACCCCTCCCACGTGGGCCCAGTGGCGGGGTGCCCTGGCTGGAGCGTGACAACTGCAGCGCTCCCCCCTCCCAGCCCTGCCACATGGGTGCCCTGGCCACTCCCCCTGGAAAAATACTAGGCGCCAGACTTAAATTTCTAGGCGCCATGGTGACCTGGCGCCCAGGGTTTGTCAAGCCCTGCTCTAAGGAATATCTCAAAGAGCAAATCCCACAGACACACGTGTGCCAGGGAAGCGGAGGGGCTGTACTCCAGGAGGAAGAAGCGTGTTAGTGGCCAGGGCAGCTGTGGGTACAATTGCAAGTGGGTTAGTGGTAGGAGGAGAGGGGAAGGGACTTCAGTCCATTGAACTATGGGGGAAAGTAAAAGAAACAGTCATAAGTGAAATAATATGACAATCCACCCAATAAAAATGGAAGAGATGGAGTAAAGCCACAAGAGATGGGCAGGAATTCATCGTCAAAGGAGAAACTAAGAGTAGAGAAAGTGAACTGCAAAACAGTCCACAGGTTGTATTTATACTGTGGGTCAGAATAACTCTGGAACCTTTGATCAGACCCTCCCCTCCCCACTCCCTCCCTTTGCTTGCTGCATCTCATCTATTCAGACTAAGGGACTGTACAATCAAATCTTCATCCAGTCAGAGGCTGCGGCAGAGCTGCATTGTTCAGGTCAGTGGTCGGAATTGGGATTGTTTTACAAGACCATCCACTCACAGCTGACTTGAAGCCTCTGGCCAGAGGGAATAGTAAGAGCAGGACAAGAGGGATGTAAAGGAACAGTAGAGGGTGGGTTATGATTGCAGCTGGTTCACACGAGGGCACTGCCGGCCACACTTACCTTCTTTATTGATGGTGAGGGGGATGTTGTGGACGGTCTGAAGCTTGACACAGGAGTTTGTCAGCATCTGGAGCTCCACAGATGTGAGTGAAAAGCTTTTAAAGCCTGCCAAGGAAATTCAGAGAGGGAATGGTATCTGCACAGACCTCCATGGACACTCCTTTCCCCTCCCGCCCCCGTCCCCAAGCCAGGCTGCTCCCAGGGCTATGCTAGCAGACGGCATAAGGGAGCGTTTCTGTGGCTGGAAGGAACCACAGTTCAAGTACAGACTCCCTGTCCATACCGCCAGGAGGCTGCACCCCAGCCACTTGCAGGGGCTCACTTGTGCTATGTACAGTCTCGGGATCTTGCACACAGAACAAGAGAGACTGTTCTCCCCCAGCAGAGCCATAGCCAACCCCTTTCCAAAAATAAATCACCCCCTTCAAGCAAAGGCCAGGGGAACGGGCGGGGCCTTTTACTGCCCTAGAAGGGCAGACAATTCTGGTTTTGGCAGGCCAGTGGGAGAAATGACTCCATGGCTGAGAGCTCCCCCTGTGCCTTAGCTCCCAGAGATTCACATCTAGGGACAGGAAGTATAAGCACCTCTATTGGCCCAAACTGCAGTGAGAGGGCATAGGAAGAAAAGGCATCCACGTTGTCTCCTGGATAGTCACTCATCTCCTCCTCCTTGTGGCATGGGGCCATTCCCCACTTCTAACTCTCTAGAATAGGGGAAGGATTTGATAAACCCTTCCCTGACTGCTCCTCCCTGGCAGGGGGAAGAGCATATGCTCTGAAGTTACCCAGCTGGATGGTCTCTGGCACTCCCTAGGACAAGGGCTCTCAATGGCCAAGGGACACTCACATTTCTTCTGCTGCTCCCGGATGTTCTCTCTCCACTCGGCCCGTTCGTAGTCTGACGAGATGAGGAATGTGTAACTCTATGCAGGAAGAGACGGGGAAAAAGGAACATGTTATTCTGACCCACCTCCCCCCAGTGAGAGTTACTGACACAGAGCCCACTAGTACATTTGCCAGGTTCCTTCCAGCACTGCTTTGACAGTGTCAGCCAGGACTCTGGCAACGTGAACTCCCTCCCAGCAGCAGGCCATCAGCACCAGTAAGGACTCCTGCAGTCCAGGCTTCCTCAAAGAACTATCCCATTAATGGCAGCTTGGACTCTGGCAGCATAAGCTTCCATGACTGCTGTCTACTCTGGCCACGCCACCCAACAGTACGTGCCATGGGGGACTAGGCAGATGTGTGGCTAAGGAAACAGATGCCAAAATGCCTTCGAAATGAGCTGAATAAAATGTTGGTGACTGGATCCTGAAATGATCCATTGTCGAGTACACGCAGATACCACAGTCACCGTTAACCCCATGCATACAGCACTGGCGATTAATCTAACACCATGAGCCTCTCCCACTAGCTAAAAGACTCTTCATAGTCTGTTAGCAGTCGTGGGGCCAGTGAAGCCTGCAGTCATGAAATTAACCGAGGAGCACCCTCTCCCTCCAACTAAAGGATAAGACTATGGCGCCGCAGCTGCAGGGCTTCATCCCAGGTGAAGTGATGCAGCCTCCACCCCTACCTGGCTAGATCCAAGGACAGGCAGGTAGCAGATGAGGGGTGAATTTCTGATTTTATTTTAAAAATGAAAATGTACATGCAAATTAATCTTTGGTCTCCTAGCAAGTTGCCAAAGAGGCCTTCAGCACAGCACAGGCTGGCCATCTGCAGCTTGGAAACTATTTTCAGACCAGCCACTAGATGATGAGACAATTACAAACTGATACACGCTCGAGCTGATCTGATTCCCTTGGGTGGAGCACAGTGGCATACACACGCCTCCCTTGTGCCTCATTCTCAGTCCTGTACACAAGGCCAGAGAGACACCCGTGGAGCAGCTTACCTTGCCATTCCGATTGTGGACCCGGAAAGCCATGTTGGGAGACATCAGCAACAGCAGAGATTCCTGCTCAGACAGCTTCTTTTTCAACCTCTCAATGACTTTGCTGCCCTTATTAGCCCTCTAGAGAACAGAGAGACATTACAGCGGTCTCACACCTGAATCGATGTGGAGGAGGAGATTTGGCTCCATTTTCAGATCTATCCCCCACTTCCCGTTACTGGTGGCCAAACACCACTTCCATGCAGCCGTGGTTCTGCCGTTGGGGCGGTGGAGCTCCAACCCCCCTTAGGAAAGAGGGAACTCTACATTCAATACATTTCCCTTCAGGCCCAGCTCTGTGCGCTACTCACAGCAGTTCCTCTGAAGAACCCTTCCCGCTGAAGGCTCTGCCCGGGGCAGCCGTTCACTGCTCCAGATTGTACCGTGCCCATTCAACTCAGAGCCTCCTGACCTGCCCACAACACTCTGCCGCTCAGCAGCCTTCCAACCACAACACTGCACTGAGGAGCACTGTCAACAGCACCCCTTATTAAGCATCTCCTGTGCAAGTGGAGCAAGTCCTGGAGCCAAGTCCAAGTCATGCAGCAATAACAGCCCACAGGCCTTCCCCCAGTCATATGCATCTGAGTCACTTTTCAACAGAGGTCAACTAAGAGCAAGATTCTTCTTGGAGGCCTAAATTCCAGAGCCCAGTCAGGTGTATGCTCCGGCCCTGAAGTGTCCAAACCCACACGTGAATCACCAGCTGAGTCCTTTAAGAGTTTTTTCCCATGGGTTCTATTCATACCGTCCCCCTCTTCCCAGGGGACTTCTCTGGAGAGCAAGCTAAGGCTGTGGGCTGGAAATATGTCCTTTGTAACTGTGGTGAAAGCTTTGCTCAAGATGCAGAAGGTATTCGTACCCTGCTTGTTAGATAGCAGGGCTCTCAACCTTCACACTTTTGTCTTTCCTTCTTGTGGGTAGAAAGGCTTGGATTCTGCTACACCTGAGAAAACACATGCTTAGCAAATGAAAAGTGGGCAACACTAGAGGCACAGAGGCCACTGTTTGATTGCTGACAGTTAAAGGGATTGACATGCTTATCTACGGACCAGCTTATGCATCCAAATCAGTTAGGCTTCAAACACACTTAGAAGGCACTGTTGATATGGTGAAAATTCAGAGATATCTTTGCACGTGTCCAAAGCCCCATGCAGGCTCATGCTTAGATAGCCACGAGCTGAAATCTCTGAAAAAAGGCTCTCTACATTTCTATCCATTCTCGTGCCCTCGGCACAAAAGCCATCCCATGCCTCCCAATTCATTCTTCAACAGTAAGTGCACCCAAAGACCTGGCACCATGGTCAGGGCCTGCCAACACCATGAGAACACGCAAGCCCCTGCTGCTGGACGCTGTGTTATTTCCTGATGCCCAGAGAACACTATCACACACGGGATAAATGCATCATGCCTCGTTAGAGCTGCCTGCCCATCAACTACATGCGTAATCAACTGTTTAGTTGCACTGCATGCCTCAACCAAGTGCTGTGGCTTATCAGGACTACCTGTCCAAACAAACCTTGGAGGTGAGTTACCCCAGCAGCATCCCGTCTCCAGGTTGGGATGCAGCATGCATGCTGGACATAGGGAAGGCAGCTCCGTCTGCTGTTACCTTTTCTCGCTGGATGTCGTTCTTCATCTGGGAGATCTTGATCTTCATGGCATCCAGTTCTTCGTCAGGCACGAGTGGGATGTTGGGCACTGCCTCAGATTCATCCACAGTTTGGAAGGTGAGGTCTGTGAGCGGAATGTACCATTTACAATCATACTGCTGGCTTTTCCTGAAAAGAAGCGGGGACAGGACTTTAAACACACTTACACTTCATCAGCTCACAGTGCTCTTTCTGTCTCCCCCCCACCCGGTCATTTCAGCACTGCAGGTTACAAGATAGTGAAATGGGCTCAACCTCACTGTAATCCCTGAGCTAGAAGCACAGCTGGGGTGGGTCTGTTTTCCAGCAATGAAGCTCAGGGAAGCCAATACCCTCTACAATGCTATGTACAGTATGCTGCCTGCTGGTGTTGCACAAAGATTTTTTTTTTTTTTATCAAGTGCTCACCCTGAAGGATCCCAAAGCACTTCACAAATATAGTGATACCTTTAAATACAACCATCTCTGGGGTGGAATGCAGCAGCTTGCTACACAAGAGCTTACCACCATATAATACGATGCCCCTGGGTGGGCCTTTGGCAGAGAGGACAGAACCTGGGACCTCTGGATCTAAAAAGCATGAGCCTCTGCTGCCTGATGTAAAAGCTTTTCACAAGCTGTAGCTGCCTCATAAACCTCTGTATGATCCAGCTACTAGAGGGAGATAGAGAGCAACACTAGGTGCAGGCTGCAATAGGAAGTGAAGAGCACCATCTGAAATTGCAGGGGGAATTAAGGGAGGCTGAGTTAAATGATCCCAGCTGGAATTTTTTCCAGGAAGATGGCCATGCAATATTTAACTCCCTTAATGATCAGGACCCTGGCTCTGTCTCATCTGAAAGACACTGCTACACTGTACAATACTCCCAGTCCCTGTATGTGCTGCAGCTTGGCTGAGCTGGGCACACAGGTGCAGTCTGTATGCACTAAACTAGCATTCTGCCAAGTCCACTGCTCTGCTGAGCATGGGGTGTGAAGCACAGGAAACCAGGGTGTGAAGCAGGGAAATCCTCACCCTCCAAGCTGCTTCTTGAGCTTGGCGCACAGGAACAGGTCAGTGAAAAGAAAGACGTGGCGCAGTTTCCGAGCCCCCTCTACCAGCTCCACCATGAAACTGTCTTTCAAGAGCTGCCGGTGCTGTCAGAAAACAGGAGACACAGTTCTAGTTAGGACAGAAGGGGTCTCTGAGCCAAGGCACTACGGCTCCTCATCAACATCACTGGTAAGATCAACCTCCCTAGCACCAGCCCAAAGCTAGATTCTCACGTGACCGATCATTGGTGGACCACGGCATGCCAGCCCCACCCACTGCTCTCTCCAGGGTTTTCTGCTCCAAGGAAGACTCTCTCTGTGTGCCTGACTGAAGAGGGGCCTGAGAAAGGAATGCTCAGTTGAGGTGTCTCATTAATTGGCCTGCATGTTTACTTTTTTCCCCACTCGTGCTGTCTCCTTCATGCCCTTCATTGGGGCTTTATCATCTGGCTTTCTCAGATCCCAATAATGATGCCTACTTTGCACAAAGGACCATCACAGTGACTTGGCTGGGGCCATCCTCTCTGTCACCCAGACTCTCCATGCTCAGTCCTGATTTCCAGTCACTCTTGGCCTTCTAAGCATTTTCTTTGGGAGCTGAAACTTCACCTGCCTGACCTCACTCAAAGGAACCTCACTAGAAATAGCAAGCAAAATCCTTTCAGCTGCTTTAATTTATGGCAAGTCATTGACAGACCAGCAGCCTTCAACAGCAAGGCAAGGAATTCCACCGTTCACTAGTAGAGGGCACCATACACCACTTCACCAGATAGGCTTTCATTTCTAGCTGCAGCCATTCAGACAGAACTACCAAATCCAGACTGAGTAATCACATGAGTAAAGGAGTAAAGGAGAACACATGCAACACCCCCATCCCCACTCTGAACCTGTTTGTAAGCAGCAGCTGCTAAATATTCCTGCTGCTTCCCTATTCCAACAAGCACTGCTATTCTAAGGGACCTATGTTTGCTTAGAAAAGATATAGCTAGCAAATCCATCAGTGGTCCCTAATCAGCCACTAGTTGAACAGTCCCATCTGGATGTGTTTTTCTTATGTATTTACTTAAGCCTTTTTACATTCCCTATATAATTTCCCCAAAACACGAGCCACTGATCAGACTTCAGAACTAGCAGGGAGCATAGCTCTGCTGCCCCTCAGAAGAAAGGCTCCTAGTTTCAAGGGTCTGAATGAGTTCCTTGGCCCAAGTGGTTTGTTTCAGACTGCAGGGCTCTTAGTTAATGCTGTGGCTCTCGAGTAAACATTGGAGTATCATTCAAGCAAAACCAGACAGTAGTACACAGTCATCAGTAAGCTGCTCTGACGTTTCAAACCCAGTTCTGTACTCAGAGCATCCTCGTTAAAGTCAGAATCGATGATAGCCTGAGCATGAGCAAGGGGACCTGTAATCTTGCCAGGGGTTCCAAACTGGGCTTCGGGAATGTTCAATCTGGAGGCAAGTCTGATCCTCACAAAAGTGAAAATCTTCCAACCCTGCCTTAATCCAGATACCGAGCAGCCCCTCTGCACTACTCTGCCAATGCACCCTAATTCTGACCTACATCACCACCGTTACTCCAGTGTTGGGTCCACACACCTAGATACTATGGTGATTGGTGCTCCAGAAATAACTTTTATGCCTAGGTATTATGGTGGTAGTTCTGCCAACATTATTCAATCCTGATCGAACCATCCCAGCTGTTTTCGGCCCCCTCCATTATCCCCCACACAGACAGCTTTGCCAGTGCACCTTACTCCTAACCTACAGTATCTCTGCTATTTCAGTACCAGGCTCTCTCATGCAAAAATTGCCAATTCTCAAGCTGTGCTCAGTTTTGACTGGGAAATGGATGAGTTGAGACATCCAGTTAGTTGAAACCAAATCAGAATTTAAACCAAAGTCTCCAAATGTAATGACCAGTGCATTAACTCACTGTTCAACTCAACACTCCCAAAACACTCTGACCGCAGAGGACACATCTGTAGGTGTGATCGTGCCCACCCACTTGGGGAATACAAAGCAGAGTGAAGAACTGGTTCTTGTGTTTCCTGTTTCCATGTTCGTAGTCACAGCATCATACATTTTCCCATATAAACCAATACATTGCACCAAGCTGCACTACAGCCTTTTCTGGGTGCCAGAGAGCAGGAATCAGTCCCAGGGATGCTTGTCAATCCCAAATGTCACTGCAATTCTGTGATCACAAGCAACAAATGTTCCACCCGATCGCTGGTGTAAACCTGTTCCTGACAGATCACTGCACCATCTCTGGGCGGGGTTCTGGAGAGCAGTGGAATCCAAGAGTGAGCCAGGCTTGGAAAGGTCTGTGGATGTGTCCATGTTTATTTTTATGTGGGCGTGAGCCTCCTCAATCCTCTCTGGGTTTTGAAAGCCTGCCTGTCTGCATTAATATCTCCACTACTGGTGTGTGCTCATTTCCCACCCAGGACTAGACAGCAACTTCCAGCCCAGATATAGAACCAGGAGTGTCCGGAGGGAAATAAAGGATAGGTTTTATCAACAGGAAAACCCCCATGTCCACAGCTGGGAAGAGTTCAATGTGAAAAAGAAATGAGGCAGAAAAAGGAGTATTTTTCAGCAATCCAGAACTCTAATTTAATGTTTTTAGAGTTGATGAATATTTATTATGATGCAAATCGACTCTGCTCCTCTGAGGCGCGTGAACAGCTGCTTGTTGCCAGACAAATCTCTGCTCACCGTCTTTAGGTGTAAATATGTTTTCACACATCAATCCCATCGTTACCCCGCAGCAGTTCTGGGGTGCAATGTTGATCCTCCATTCTTCCTCCCACCCCATGAGGGTCTCGTGGCACAATCTTGCCCGGGGAGGCTGTTGCCGGGCACGTCGGGACTGTGAGATTGTGGTTGACAAGGTCCCAGCTATTCGCTCAGGAGCCAGGCAGGAGGTTCCTTTCATAACATACTTTAAAGCCAATGGGGAGCAGTAGCAGGGCCACTGTCTGAAGCCTCTGCCCCAATGAAGAAAACCGTGTCTCTAAATTTCTATCTGAAAACAGAGGGGACCAGCCACAGGTGACTGAAAGGCAGCTCTTGCCCATAGAGTGGCCCATTCGAGGCAGGACTCTCGTCCTTTTGAGCTGTTGCTGGCTTAAGGAGAAAGTTTCCTTCTTACAGGGGCCTCATATGAGGCTATTCCTGTTAGCTAATGCCAGGTCACCTACAGAGCACCCCCTTCGGGGAAGTTCAGCGAAGCCAGCAAAGAGTCTAATACTTGGTCCTTGCACAGATGCGTGTGAACTCTTTGAGGATTAACCTGTGCTGCTTGGCTCTGGCTCAGTTTCATCTCCCCTCTGGATCTGTCAGTGCTCTGATACCCAGACTGACGGTCACAATGGAAGAGTCTCCACAGGCCTGGACTACCTAGGCCATGGCTCCAAACTCAACCAGGAACTGCAGCCAACCGAGTGCTGAGGGTTCCCCCCTGGTCCCTCTGACATCACAAGAGTGCAAGGGAGGGGGTGAGTGCGGGCAAAGACAGTGGCCATAAGGGACTGAAAGTGTGAATATTCTTACCTGGCACTGGGATTCTAGATCCACCCCCTCCTCTGACCCCATTCAGGGCATCCATTCCCTTGTGTTACTAAGAGCCTCAGCCACAGGGGCCACACTTGCACAGCTGCTGTCTATAAACATCCAGGCAGACTCTTCCAAGCAGCAGGTTCCCACTTGTTCAGAAAAGTTCCATGTCCAAAATTCCCCATCAACCCAAACAGGAAGCTCAGAGCTGCAACAGGCAGAGCCCTGCTGTGATCTTGAGAGCCATCATCCTGTCAGCCTGCAATGCTGTTTCTGAGGCAATGCTGATCTATACTGAGTTTATCTGAACCAGCACGTGGGGAACAAGTCCTGCAGATCCATGAGACAAGAGACTAGCATGAGACACAGGAACGACTCCTACGGAGGTGGGATTTCTCAGGAAAGGAGGCTGGCGGGGCCTGGCAGAGGATGTATTCTAGTCAGGGTTAGGAAGTCAGAGAAGGGGGTGGAGGGATGTATTCCAGTCAGCGGCTGGGAGGGAAATATTTACCAAGCCTCACAAAGGGAGGAATTGCTTTCCTTTTCTACTCTATTTAAACAGTCCTGACTCATGAGCCCATAGAAGAGATGTCCCTGCAAGGGGGACCCATCCACAGACAATGACCCAGGGAGCTCAGCTACTGTGGGTGAGGGGTGAAGGGGAGGAAGCCTGGAAAGTGGCTTTATAAAGCAGGCTGGGACCTTTCTCTCCATAGCAGGGTGCTGAATCTGAGCTGGGGGATGGATTTATCCTGAAACTTGACAAGACTTGGTATAATAGGTGCACACCATGCTGCTGATCACTGATTGGGGCAGGGGGGAGCGTTTCCAGTCACATCCTTTGCTGTGATGACTCATCTTGCTGGGAGGGTTCAGCAGGTCAGAGGGAAACAATAAAAGGATTTCCCAGCCAGTTGACTACAGGCTCCTTTGTGAGGAAGCAAAGGGTGCTTCTCCCCAACCTCTGGGAATGAGTCAGCCCTGCCCTAGCCCCCCCTCCATCTCACCCCAGGAGAAATGAGCATGCTTCTCAGACATCCCCAACACCTGTCCGCACAGGCCCAGGGTTCACAGACTGCCTCAACCACACAGGCCCTCCCTGGGCAGACGAGGCAGATTTCAACGAGGAGCCTACTAGACAATCTGCTGCCCAGGGAAACAGCTGCAGCTGCCGAAGTGCAGTGGAGCGAGGTCCAGGGAACATGCCCCACAGGCCTGCGGTAAGACCGCCTCCCTGAGGGAGACAGGACCAGCCTCACAGATGTGACCCCATCAGCTCCCGAGCAGGAAGAGATTGTTCACTTCCTCTCCAGAGTCCTCACCAACCCGGCCACTGAGCCAGCACCCCATAGACCTGGGCAACTCACACCATACAGAAGAGACCCCAGCAGCTCAAACCCCAGCTGCAGGGTATTGGTGCTTTAGGTCAGGATGTCTTCAAGTCAGTGACATGGGTCCCCCATTCCTTTCCCTCCCCATCTCTTTCCCCCACCATAAGCCTCCCTATCTAGCTATCTCCTCACTAGGAGGGGCAGCCAGCAGGCCTTCTTTTGGGGACCTGATGTTAACAAGAGACTTTAGGTCCAAAGGGTCTTTTGGCCAGATGGCTGTTTGCTGCACGGCTCTCCTGTCAGAGTTACAGAACCCACCCCCAAAGAAGCACTTATCCAGATTATGTCTGAAGTTGCCTCCTGGCCTGACTGCGAAATAGCAACAGAATCACCAGTGTATAGAAAACATAAGACAAGAACCTCCCCCATCCTTCAAATAACCTGAGAAAGCATATGGGCTACAGAAACATCCAGAACCTGTTTGCTTAATGGCAGAATGGGGACTGGACATCCAGCACACACTTCCATCAATAACACCGTAAGATGAGAAGCACTCTGGCCAGTGCAGTGCTCAATGCTGCCATGCAAGAGCCCTGAGCTGAGTCCCCACGTACGCTCCAGCTTTATCTCACAGATCTTCTCTCTCTGCCCTGCTTCCTCTTCCTTCTGCATATCTAGCACCTGCCTCCTCCCTTTTCTGTCAGCATCTCACTGTTTTGGGTGCAAGTGCCTTCCCCTCTGCATCTCCAGTCACCTGGAACAGCCTCCCTGCATTTCCTGCTTCTTCATCTCTTCTTTCCCTTGCCTTTCAGTATCTCATTCCCTCTGTCAGCCTCACAACCGCCTGTTCCTTCATTTATTCATTGCACCATGTTTTCATGCCACTGCTCGCTGTCTCTAATGCAGTGCACTGTCTGCTGTCGTGTATTATTTAACTCCGGGTAACAAGGCAGGATACCTGCTTCGTGCATCTCAGACAAACAAAGTAAAACTTGTAATAGCTGTTCATGTGGATTTAAGATCTGCAAAGGGCTGTCTGCATGTCACAGCTGAGGAGGAGGTGTATCCTGGGTGGTGACAGCAGAAGACAGCAGTGCGTGTGGGTGAGCGCTACAGGAAAGACTGGAACATGTGTGATGCAGGAGGATGGTAAAACACAAAAGGATGGATACTGGCACATGTACTTGAGGAAGACGTGATCTGGGTTTCTGCAGCATATAAAAGGAGAATGATTCCTGTGTGTGTGATGCAAGAGCAGCATTGCAGGACACTGGGATTATCTGCTGAGGAATTAATGGGCTTCTCTTAATATTCTAACAGCCTTTCATTTTCCAAAGCAACTGTCAGTGGGAGTTATAGGGCTTCAGCTAGGAGACAGAGTATGTGGGATCTAAAATTGTATTTCTTAGCACTGCTGCAGACAGCATCTGGCCAGGGCCACTAGAAGCAGCAGGTCCCAGGCCTCAAGCTGTCCGAGACCAGCACACAAGCCCTGTGAAGCTCCAGTTCACACCCTTGCCCCTGAACATTTCCTTTGTAAACAGTCCCCTATTGTTCTCTCTTTCCCTACCACAAGCTCTCCCTAGTCAGACTGCACCCTAAACCCAATGATGCTCTGCCACTCAGAGGTCACTTGGCTGCTCCTTCAGATGCATCTACCAACCAACTTCAGAAATATGGAGAGTGCCGTCTAGAACCAGGCTTACACTTCTCAGATACGATGGAGAAAAACATGAGTTAGGCTCAGACAGACTGACTGGAAGCCTCCAGCAGTGGGAATCTGCCTCTCCCCCCCAAGAGACTCGGTGCTTTTAGCAGGCCCATTAACTCCTGCTTTACAAGAAAAGGCAGAACTGGACAGGGAAGGCAAGTGGGAGGTTTCAGCATTAAGCCCTTGCTCAGAGAGGAGACATTGACTCCCCAGCCAGCCATTCTCATACCAGTTGCAGCTAGGAACTTCAGTGAAAGCTGCACCAATGTGGTGCCAACCAACCATCCCACTGGAGGCTGTGCAGGATCCCGGGGTATAACCTTGGGGACTGATCCTCCTGGAGTGCTTGAGGATTCTTCCCCTCAAAAGATCCCCTATAACTAAATAAAGAAAATGAATGGTGGAGGGTGAAGCTGTGAGCAAAGGAGGCCCCGCCCACAAAACAAGGTGCTGGCTTGGCGCTGCAGTGGGCCACATGCACAAGTTGAGAAGGAATCAGAACTTCTCACATGTAAATCAGGAGGCTCTGTGCAACTCAGGGACACCCTGGCATGCTCTTTATTGCTACTTGGCATGTTACTGAAGTGGGCACTTAGGGAAGGATCAATCAGAAACACTAACAAGCAGGAAGGAGAAAAGAGAAGGAGAGGGAGGGAGGCATTTCCATGCTCCTGGGCGGGGAGAATCTGGGGCTAAAATACATCCCCAGAAGCACAAGGCTCCCTCCAGATTACTGTTCCTTTGCAGGAGGATTTCCCCCCACAATGGGTGCCTGTGGTTATCTCCTGCTCCCATCCTACTGACCAAATCCTAGACACTGCATCCTCCCCGTAAGTCCATGGGCTGCATGCTGGGGAGACAAGTGACTGAATCCCCCCACAGCGGGCTAGAGAAGAGCCCCAGAGCCACGCCTTGGCCTTGACTGCAGCCCTCTTTTCTTCTGGTTTTTGTTGTAATTAGTGTCCTGCCCATGTCCCTGAATCATGCAGAAAGTGGTGCAACTCTGCCCGTCCTTATGTCTGAGACCCGCCAGGAATCACAGGCTACCTCAGGACTATGCTCACATTTCAATGCCCATCTAAGGATCAAATGCACAGATCACAAAGGCAATGGGGCTGAATCTGCAGCTCTTCCTTCCCTTGTCAGCATTGCTGTATCTCACAATAAGCAGACACTGCAGAGAAGGGGGACAGGTAATACCAAAGCCTTTGAGAGATGTGCTGGGCTGTCCTCACCATGTCATAAAGGTCACAGCACATCCTAGTTTGCACATGCACTGGGGAGTGTATGAGCCCATTCAAGATACCGGAGTTACTTTACAGATATTTCCATTCAGCATTTTCCCACTTCATCCCTTCGATAATGGTATGTTCCACCACGCCTTGTCCAGAGGCCAGAACATTCTCAGATACATTACCTGACACTCCCATCTCAGCTGGCCCGTTCCATGTGGCACAATGCTCCTTCTACAGCCTGGCTAGAGCCCAACCCTCAGCTCTAAATGCACGCAAAGCTCATGCACTTCAAGGAGAGCAAGGGGCCCACTGTGCCTGACACGACTGGAGCAACTGGTGTGCAGGGCTTGGCAGCAGAGAGTGGGTAGGATGGGAGGGTATGGGCTCCTCTGAGTGAGCAGCCCTGGCTTTCCTCATTGTGTACAGGAGATGTGCAAGTGCCTTGTAGCAAATGAATGTACAATAACTCCCCACAGCACCTTGGGTCACACCTTTCAGGAGGTAGAACGTTGTGTATTCAGGGTTGTGGTGTTTGTTCTGCTATGACCTGTGTGTACACACAAACCCCCCACACACCATCCCCACTTTTAGCAGCCTGTCACTAGGGAGGATTAACCACTGGCTGCTTTCACCAATTCAAAGCAATCCAGCAGAAGAAAGCAGGAGCGAGAGGCAGGCAAAGGGGATTTATATCCTCCCTACACAGGGCTCAGCAAAAGGAAGAACCACTCCACATTAAAGATGGGGACCAGGAGCCTATTGCTGGCTGGAAAAAGAGCCCCTTTATATGCACGCAAATAACTGAGGCCAGCACCTGAGCACTGTGTGAACGGAAGAGGCTGAACTACTGCAACTGGCCTGCTCCCCCCAAAGGAATCTCCAACGGGAGGGAGGTAACTAATGAATAAAAGCTATCAAAGCAAGCTGGCTATTCATTAAAATAAAAAATGCATTATGCATTGCAAGCCCTCAATTAGGAGATGCAAAATGCATGGTGTCCCGTCATCCCAGGGGAGGGCACAGGAAAGGGGAGCAGAAGTAAAGGGAAAGCCAGAGATTTACACACAGAGACAAAACACAGCTCTGATCCCAACCTGGAAGGGCTTTTGGTGGTGGGGAGCAGAGCGTGTTACCTATTTAGGAAGATTGTGCAGAAATCTTACATTAATGACTAGCTGGGAGTCCACTCCTGTTGCAGGCAGTTGGATCACAATTTCTAACCAGGGTAATGGTGACCATACCCCATTGTGGATGTGCTTTTGGGAAGAAGATGGTGCCCTGCCCCTCTTAGAGGCAGGACCCTTGGTGCAGAAAAGCTAAAGGAAGCAGCTAGCGTTTGACTCTCAGAGAGAAAGGAAATTAAACAGCAAATTTGGGAAAGATCTGGAATAAGCATCATTCTTCACCTTGGCTTGGAGCAGATTGAGAGCAGAGTAGGTGCATGCAAGTGTGAGAGGGTTATAGATTCCCTCCATTGCACAGGACAACCTGTTTTCATCTCTGATTCTGCTGACCCTGACATAAGAGTAAAATACAGAGCAACCCACAGAAGTCAGGATTTTCACTGAAGCGTGAGTGGGAATAGGAACAGCCCTGCTGAGCCCACTCTTTACATACCCCCTTCTCATTCTGTAAGTGATGACAAACCAATGGCTCACCCGAGAGAAAAACAACTTCACTCTCTCAGCCCTAGCTCCTGTCACTTCATTAGGATTCCACAGGACACTTTGTAAAGCCTGCATCTCTCGTTGAGATGCTAACAGATGACCTGAGACTACAGAGCACTCCCTGCAATAGGTGTATTCCAGCCTGCTTACCCGATCCTCCTCAATCAGCATCCATTTTAATGAGACCTTCTGCTGCCTACAAGGCCCTGGCCACTCTTGTGTGTGTACTTTCACCCCACCCTGCTACTGACTGGCCTCTCCAGTTCTAGTCTCAGCGGCAGCCCTGAGGTTCCATAATAAGCCCAAAAGCAAGAGGTAAGTGGAGGAATTCCTGCTCAAATTGAGGAACAATGTACTCTGGCCCAGTGGCATAGCCCCATTCTGCATCTGCCAGGGAACCCTCAGAGCTGAAAGGGCCAGCGAAACATAGTAATAACCCCAGGAATGTGTTTGGTTTAAAGGGCTGGAGGACTTTTCACTGGAATGGTTTGAAGGGGATCGCTGGGTCCAGTTGTAGTCACCTTGGCCACTGCAGGAGATTACAGGACACAGTTTTGACATGACAGCAGCTCCAGCTGTGGTTCCTCTACCACAAATGTACTGTTCTCTTGATTCAGCTCTTTCATCCAAGCTCCCCGGCCCCACTATCTCCTCCAGCACCTCCCTGGCTGTTACTGGGCAGGAGGAACCAAATTCATCTCTCGCAAAACTACAGTGGAGTTACCCTAGAGGTGGATCTGCCCCAGTAACTCAGGGGGCCAACCAGAGGCATGTCATTGCAGAATTCTGTCTCAATTATAAATAATCCAGCCTGTGGTTAAGGAGGCGAAAGAGCCCAGCCCTTCTGGGCCCCAGAGGTTAATGGGGGGCTTTTCACTGACTTCCAGGGAAACTGGATTGGCCTCTACACAGATGAACCACCCCAAGCTTCCTCGCTCACAGGGTCTCTCGCATCCCATTTCCATTTCTTCCTACTTCTATTTACATTCTGAGGAATGGCTCTGGTTTTCCACCTCTTTGGCCTCATGCAATGAGTCTCTTTGTATTGGACACGGTTTGACACAGGAGCTGTAACCTGTATTTCTCTGCTGTACCTTGGGACCTGACATCATTCTGGGGGATGCTTTCAGAGACAGAAATAATAGTGACAACTTCTAGCATCATTCAATCATCAGGCATGCCCAGGGCCGGATTAACACAGGGGCTTTAGGGGCTGCAGCCCAGGGCCTTGGGATAAGGAGGGCCCCGACAGGACCCACGGGCGCAGAGGGGAACCTGGCGCCGACTGCCACCAATCCCACTCGCAGTGCGCCGGTTGCGGAACCTTGCCTGAGGGGCGGCTGCTCCCGCTCCTTGCAGCCCGTGGCTGTCCTTTTCTCTGGGCTCAGCTTCAGGGAGCCGCATGGGGCTGGACCTTTCCGGGCACTCTCCAGGACCATGCAGCTCAGAGATCAGCTCACAGCGGCAGGGCTGAGACCCCACCAGCTACTGCCCTATAGAAACCTGCTACTGAAAAGGTGGCCACAACTCAGCTGCAGTACCAGCTGTCGGGAGGTCCTCCCCAGCCCAGCGCTGGGGGGAGCCAGCTGTTGCCCACCCCACCTGGGGGCTTTGCTAGGCAGGTCACCCGCTGAGCCACGCCATGGCGGGATCCCAGGAATTTCCTTCCAGTGCCCACCTGAGCAGGGAGAGCGACTAGCCCAAGTGCCCCTGCGCCCCAGAAGTTTCACCGGCTTCTCGGGAACTCAGTTCGCGGACAGCAGGGGCCAGGGGTGCAGGCGTGGGCAGGGGGTTGTTATTTTCCAGGCTGTAGCCTGCTCCGGCTGGCCTTCAGGCAAGCCCATCTGGCTGGCGGATAGCCAAAGGGCTGCCCCGATCCCAGCCCTCACCCTGGGCAATGGCTCCAAAGTGCAGCACGGAGAGCTCCAGAGCCAGCTGCCGCGGGGATTCTGAAGGGAGGGTGACACCTTGCTGGGGAGTCGCTCTGCAAAGCATCACCAGGTGCCCTGGCTGGCCCAGTTCCCGGCAGGGCTGCGATCAAGCTGGAGGGACTGAGCTCCCCGCCTGAACATGCCCCCACCAGATCTCATTTCTCTAAAAGAACTGCAAAAAAACCTCCCATCTCCTTCCAGTTCTCCCTTTCCCCCACCTCTCCACTCCAGTTTGCCCTTCGGTCCTGACTTGGGCGCCCCACAAAATCTAATAGCTCCGGGCCCACAGGAGAGTTAATCCAGCCCTGGCTGTGCCCTCTCTCACTCTCCACAGCAATTTGCTATAGCATCTCCCTGGGTGAGATTTTCCTCTTACCCAAGACTGTAGGCTTCTAGAAGATGCAGAAATGCATTTCATTATGAACATGCAGATTTAGGTGAAAATCCTGCCAAGTTTGTGTCTGGGAGAGGATGTAAGGGTCATGGGTGGCTGGAAAATGCCCTTCTAATCTTCCATTATTCCAGCATCTGCCTTCCTTCCTTCTGATCCCTGGGACCTTATTCGGATTGAGTTTGCACGTAGAATACCACTGAGAACTCTCTCCGAGTCAGGCTAGCACACACTAATGCTCATTGCAGCAATAAGAGCTGGGATTCTAGTCAAGCTTCCCCTTTGGTAGCTCCAAGTAGGCTTCTGAACAGAAAATGCAGAACCACACCATGTCCTGTGGAACACGACTGTGCATAAACTCTATCTCAGCCACAAGGGAACTGGTAGCATGGGGTTTAAGAAAATCTACAAGCAGGTATTAACCTCTCACAGAATGGTGGGATAGCCTAGAGGAGTGAACACTAGACTGGGAGCCAGGAATTCTTGAGTACTAATCCTGGGTCTGCAAGTAACTTCATCTTTGTGGGCCAGCTAGCATGACAGATTTCTACATCAAAAGGAGGCGTAAGTCCTCAGGTATCCCTACATTCATTGTAACCTTCAGCAGTCTGGAGGTACTCTCGTAACTTCCTGCCCCTCCCAAAGAAATGCAGAACAAGTCTTTAGAAATAGATCTGGTTGCTAGAGGATGGAGACTCACCTCTCCCTTCTTAACAGTCATAGATTGTCTGCGGGGTGTGATCTCCTCGTTGATGCTAGACAAGAAGTTCTGAGAAATGCGCAGAGCATCCTGCAAGAGGGGGTGGTCGGGGTGGCTTGCTGGAGTGTGTTTCAGTAAATCCTACCACCAAGAACACAAAGAAAGGACAAGAATAAGGAATGGCGTCCACTGAAACAGCAAGCTGCAGGCTTCGTACCCCAGTTATTGGAACCTTGGGACAGGTGGCTCTGGGCTCCTCATAGTTTAGGGCAAGGCTGCAGATGACTGTCCCATCCCACTTTAGCTGTGGAGTCTAATTCTGCCTGTTAACACCACTGGGGAGATGTCACTGATTCCATGCTTGGAATTATTCTCCATTAGAAACTTCAGGTTGCTCCTCTGTACATAAAGACAAGACACACCTGTAGAGAGTGACAGCCTCTTAGTTTCCCCAGTCCTGTATGTGCAGGAAAGACTTGAGAGAAGAGAAAGTGGGGACAGCTTCTGTGCTCTTATAATTGTCATTTATACACACAAGCTACTTACATGAAGAACAAGCGTGCTGCGTGTCACTCGATCCACTGGCTTGTACAGCAGAGCTGTGGAGAGAAAGCAGCTCAGGCATAAGAAATGTAGCCATATAAAACCAGAGTGCCCTACAGAGCACACTGACCCGTGCAACCCAAGCATACAGGCACACATTAGTATAGAGGAAACATGCTTAACAACCAGTGGGGTATCCTGCAATTCTCTTCTCCATAGTTAATGAACTATACAGTCAATAAAATACACAAGTGTGTGGACAGAAGCAGTCAGCAACCACACGTACACACAGTCCCTTTACAAACACCCCCCAACACACACACACACACACACACCCCTCAGTATAGCTAATTCAGACATTCAAACACACTGCACAAACAGAGAAAGACACACAAAGTACTTCACACCCAGGCAACACGCAGACCGAGGGAGAGCGGTGAGCAGGTCGGATGGCCTAGAGCACTCCCAGCAGGGCACTCTTTGGATTAACCTCTTGCACCCTCAAAGCTTTAGATCTTCATGGCTGACCCTGCAGCTGAGTACAGTGCCTAGCAACACCCTCTAGAGCCATTCCCCTTCAATGCCTCTCCTGATCTTGCCAGGAAGGTCTCTGAAGGGTGATCAAGGCACCACTTTCCCTCCAGAGCTCAGAATGGCATCTATAGGTTGCTCCCAAATCCTGCCATCCAGGAGGCTATGTCTTAAACAAGTCTGGCAGCTCCCCAAAGCAGGGACTATCTCTTGCTATGTGTATGTACAGTGCCTAGTTCAATGGGCCCGGGAAAGCCACCAACATTTAGAAAGCAAAAGGATCATGGAAGATGGGGCTAGTGAATGATTATTCCACAATGTCTACCCTCCACTCAGGGCAGCAGTAGCCAGCTCCACTCCCATCCCTCCAAGTACTGACAAACCACAGTCTCCTCAATACAGAACACTCACTTTCCAAGGAGTTTTTTGTTGTCTGATCTTTTGAGTCCTTTGTATTTCTGGCCTTGAGATTCTAAAAGAAAAAGAAAATCCATGTAGGAGACTGTTAATCACCCAGAAATACCACTCCTCAGTACCTCCCAGGGGGAGAGAGACATTTGTGTTCATACAGTCAGCCTAAAGCAGCATTCAGAAAACCCCCGCTATATTCCGTGTCAGTGAAGGAAAACTGTTCTGATGGTAACTCTACCATCACCATATCATAGTCACCCAGGAGCCTCCAGCTCCAAGCAGAATTCCTAGGAGTGAATCCTAATAAAGAACTGAAAAAGCAGGGAGACACATACTGCATATGTGAGAAAACCTGGGGATGGCTAAGCTGTTATCACCAGTAAGACGAGGGCATATCTACAGGGATGCATGTGCCACTGGCTCTGTGTACATATAGTCTGGTAGTTAAAGCACAAGGTGGCCAGTCAGCAGACTTAGCTGCTATTCCTGACTCTGCTGCTCCCTACAGTGTGACCTTGGGCAAGTCTCTTGCTCTGAAATCTTCAGCAGGACATTGGCACAGAAGTACCATCATAATCATCGTTATCACTATTTATTACCCTATGGTTATTGCCAGGACTTTAGCACTTACCCACCAGGAAATGGCAAATCCCGGGGACAACATATTACGTATTTGTACAGTGCCTAGCATGATGAGGCCCAGATCTCTTTTGTGACACTACCATAATACAACTAATAAATCTAACTATTAGTCAGAGGAGACTTTATAGATTGTATTTATCTATTCAAAAAATTAAGTGCGAGGGAAGCTGCTCTGACAGCAAGGTGACATTGCTGATGCTCCAGGCTGTGTTCTAGGATCAAAACCCATCAGAAAGCCTTGGCTGCAGAGGGGAGGTAGAGAGCCCCATCTCACAGTGATGAGAACCACAGCACATTTTCAAAGGGCATTGCCAGTTTGTGTTCCCTCAGCCTTAATGTCTTGAAACTTTTTACTTTTTAATTTTAAAGATAAAAAAGATTTCGGGCTCCTGGATGAAATACTGTTTTAAAAACAATAAATAAATGCCTCTGGCTCGGCACGTATCCGATACCTAAAAGGTGGTTCCATTTAAATCCAATTTTTCTTGGCAGCTTTTTTCCAGCCGTGGTGTTTCTTGGGACTGTAATCACCACAGTGACACTGTCCGCTGCATGAGGACCTCCACCTGTCGCCCATGGCACGAGAAGCCTATAAAGTACTTCAACACATGGAATCCCACTCCAAGAGAGGAAATCAAAGCAGCCTAATAAATCATAATAGGATTCCACTTGACACACTTGTCATTTTAAACAGAGCACATTCTAGCACTACTTCTTTCAGTACTTGGGGCTAATTAAGCCTGTGATTCTACAGACAGACATAATGCAAGCGGCTAGAGACAGCCTTTTACACTACAGTAAGTCATTATGAGCAAAAGAGAGATCAGGCGCTCAAACACAATCTTCCTCGTTAGGACTTTATGATGCTGGAGCAGAGCAAGGAAAGTTCAAAGCCATGCCAGTCACTATAAGAGTGACTGTGGGGAATAGTGAGCAAGAGCTGCCTACGGGAAAACTCACAGTTCTTCCTGTGCCAGCCTTAAGTAAAGGCCATGGTGGGGGCTGGAGCAGCAGCTGGGGGGGGGCACAGCTTCTCCAGTCCCAGCCTCTCCCAGGAGTGATGGCTACAAAGGCACTTGGGAGGCTGCAGCACAGGAGTGACATCGCAGCATATTAATCAGATTTGGGCAGCATGTGTGTCTGAACGTCATGACATTACCTCGGAGATTTCAGCAAACTGAGCATTGGCCTGGCAGCATTTCTCTGCTGTCTCCATGGCAACCTCGTAGTTATCCACGAAGGCCCTGTATACTCCCAGCTGGCTGGCCTGCAGAAATCAAAACAAAACAAACACCAGGGAAGGAGATGGCTTTGGACAGCTGCTGGCTGGAGTCAGAGTAACCAGGGAAGAGGCTGATTTACACCAATCCAAAGAAACTCAGGATACTCTGAACAGGAAGTACCCCTCTCTCCTACGGGCTCTCCCCCACTGGAACAGGTGCTCCTTGTGTGATGGTTCCTTCTACCCTGCAGAAGTTAACTTGCTAGCCTGGGAGGATGACAAATCTTTATTACCATCACCTAATGTTTCCCTTCTAACTGCCAGATTAATGTCTATTAATATTTTAGCTCATGGATGAAACTTTCCAGGAGCCGTTGGCTGTTTGCCATGAAATATGAATCAGACCAGAATGATTCAGCCCGACAGCACCAATGTGACCCCAATCAGCTACGCAGTTGCTTCTGTGCATCTGCTGAAGTTGTTAAAACAAACCCAGATATTAACCAAGATCTACATATGCAGACATTATCTAAAGCCACATGGTTGAAGCACTGAAGCAGTGCTGAAGAGGCGAATACAGTACACACAGCGTAGAACTACTGCTGGAAGGCATGGACGGCAATGCTAGGTGAAAGGAAACAGCAGGAATTTGCAAGAGTAGAACATGTGGTGGACCCAGATAAAAGTATGGCAAGCCTTGGATCCTGTAATGAGCCATTATTAATCACTAGGTCTTAGCACTGATCCTGTTTGCTGATTTCTAAGTAGCAGTCATGTTCATGCCAGACAGCATAAGATCCAGCCTGGGAAATCCCTGGGCAAATTCCAAGCATGTCTGAACTCTCAAGTAACCTTTGTGTTGCAGAGCCGTGGGCTGTGCTGTAAACACCTCGGCAGTTCAAATGGGCTTCCCAGCATACAATCAGAAAAATGCCAACAGAAGGAGCACTGAAGGACTGTACTGAAAAGGAGAGTATTTTCAATCCAACACACACTCTATAACTACTGTGTGTGTGCTGTCAGCACTCTGACACTATTCCCTACTATGACTGCTGCTGGGAGACTGGGGCCAGAGGGGCTGTGAACTTCCCCACAGTCAGTGCTCCTCACCATTCTAGAGAGACTCTTGCTGGGAAAAGCTCCCACTAACATAGCTGTGAGCTTCCCCTACAGCCAGTACTTTTGCATCATTCCCTACATTGCCTCCTGCAGGACAGACTGGCACTGGAGTAGCTTCCCAATATCTCTGTGCATCTTTCCCTACACAGTTTACTTAAGTAATAGTAGCTTGAGAAACTGTGAGTTGTTTCCTAAAACGATTTTTACTGAGAGATGAGGGAACTAATTTCAGCCCTGCTGCACGATGGCACAGCTCCTACTCAAATTGGTGGCAACTGATGCCAGGGATGGCCTGGCCTCAAGCCTACAGAAAGCATATGATCCATAGCTAGCACTCTTGCACCACTCCCAGAAGAGGTTGCAATCAAGATTACTGCTCATTTGGGGGATTTATAACATTTCAATTTTGGAATCATGTCCTAGAGATGGTAGCTAGGAAGTAAGTTCTTTTTCCATCAGTGCAAGGGCTCTTGCTTTTCCTAACACTCCTGAATAGAGTTGGTCAAAACAATAGATTAGTCAAGACGTTTTTGGACGAAAAATGCCTTTTTGATCAAAACAAAACATTTTTATGGAAAATTCTTATTTTGGTTAAAATTTTCTCATTTATCTATGAAAAACTGGACATCACTTTTTTTTGTAAAATTTGTGTGGGGTTTTTTTTGGTAAAAATCATTTTCTGTTTCTGAAAAACAAAAAGTTTAAACTTTTTTAAAAACCAAAAACCATTTTTGGAGTCAAAATTTCAGTTTTTCATTAAAAATCATCATAGGAAATTTCAACCCTGCCCAATATATTTTCAAAATATTTCCACCCAGTTCTACACTTTACAGCTGGTGCTTTTTATCCTCCAGTTGAAAAGGCGGGATAACACAGCTTCTTTGACAATTTCTGATGGCAGAATCTCATTGCGGAGAGCGCCGCAATATGCAGGATTCTAGATGTTTCTTGGTGCACTGCCTTCCATTTCAATCTGTGGCTCTTTATTTTACAGGTTAAATAAAATGGATGCCACCAATGCCCTGAGGATAATTATCAAGACTCCAAACTCTATCACCATCATCATATTTCATGGCATGGCCACATCTGAAAAGTCTGTTCAAAGGACTTGGTGTGTGTCCCGACTGGCCATGCTCCAATGTCTAGTGTTTTAGCAATCTCTCTCTTGCCCAAGATGGTTTTAACTGGCTGCTAAGAATGGTTTGGCTGTGTCCAGTACAGCAAAACGCTCAGTTTGTCAGAGAAAATAGTGGAATAAAGTGACTGCTTCAGTATCTATCAGAACACCACACTGAATCACCAGAGCTGAAACAGCTAAGCAGCCCAGAGCTCCGTGAGATGTTCGCTTCGCATAACTGAGTTATTGCTACACGAGGGCAAGCTGCTCCCAACACAGATCCAGCATAGCTTGCCAATTCTATTACAAACACAAAAGATTCAGGGTAAAGAAAAGGAGAGTATTATGGATGCCAGGTACATGGGCTTGCCAGACTCATCTGTATGCACGGCCTTACGCTCAGGTCAGAGTAGCAGCAATACAGTAAGTCAAAGCTTACTGGGACAAGCCAGCTATGATAAGTCATTTATAGAGCTCTGCTTTAGCTAATATCATTATTTCGCTACCCTTTCAAGGAAGTTTATCAGGCATCATTTGATTGCAACTCTCTTCTTGCATCTCAGCTTCAGCAAGCTGTGGAGCAGAAGCAGACGGCTCAGACCTTGTGAGCTAATCTCTGAATACCATATACCATGTCCATGAGCTATTATTTGCTAAGGCACCAACCAATCTCCTCCTTCCTAAAATACACCAGCAGTGAAAGGCAGCTTCCTGCGGCTTCCTCTTGAGCTGCTGGAGGACACATAAAATATTGTCCCTCTGCCTCAAGTCAACAGGGAAGGGTACTGGTGCACTGCTGACACAGATGTTAACAATTGAGTGACCTGGTGAACTGCACTCTCCATCCAGTAAGCTACTCACTGGAATGTCATCTCAACCCAGGAAATCAGAGGCACCTCAGGAATGTGGAGATTCTTTTCTTTTTAGAAAAGAAAGTGAGGCTCCTATAATCCTTTGCTTTGTGCACACTCTAGGGGAGGGGCTAGAGGGTTGCCTGTTAAATGTAGACAATCAAGCATCTGGTTTGGAAACCTCTGGGTCAACTTCAGGCTCTATAAGTTGCTTTTATCCTTGTCTGTTCTGCACACCGGGGTCTTCTGTGGAGCTTTGCTAAGGGAACTCTCAGCAGCAGACTGAAAAACACATCCACATCAGAGCAAGGGGAATAGAACAAGCGGAGGCGGAGGAGGGTGGAATATCAAAGCACAAGGTAACAACAACAGTGCAGATGGAGCAAAGCAACATGAGGAGGAGAGGGTAGGGATGGAACAGAGCAGCAACAAGTGGAAATGCACATAAACATGCACTCCAGTTTCCTTTCTCAAACATCTCAAACTAATTAGTCTCCTCACGTGAAAACAGCAGTGCCCGAAGGCAGTGCCTAAAAGAAACAATCACCTGCTAATGACTTGGGGTTATACCAGCTCCAAGAGAGGATGGGTTGCCAGAGCAGAGACAAAGAAAGGGTTTGACATGCTAATTCATATTAAGGCGCCTTCTGAGTGCACAACCTAAGCAGCTACCTATGGCTTTGACCTTGGCCATGGTTATGGGAAAGAACCTGGTTATTCCCTAGGAGGATTTCTCTCTCTACTGCCCCCAGAACTGTAGTAGATGAGCATAGATAGCAGGAAGAATTCAAGGATGAAGAAACACCACCAAGGTCCTAGCAGCTGGTCTGGTAGTCTACTGCAGAGCTTGCAAAATGTTATGTGTCTGTTAATACAGGGGGAGCAAGGGTTTTCTAATGGAAGAGTAAAATTTTATTAGTTTGGTCAGTATCACTGGCACGGTCAGGCTGGGCACATGGTAAGTTTTTATTAGAATTTTGCAAATGCTAGTGAAATGCACTGCCACGTGTGATTAGGGGGTCAGCAGGGGATGTGAATGCAGCAGATCATGTTTTGGTTTCCGTTTGTACAGAGCAATGTGATCTGGGTCCGTGACTGGGACTCTTAGGTGCTATCACAACACAAGTAATAAATAATAGTAGTAAATCTATAGTATGAGACAACACACTTCCTGTCCCTCTGTAATAATCCCTGTAGCTTGCTCTGGAACAAGACTGGCAGGCTCCAAAGGAAATTGTTTTCAAACAGAGGTTGGATGGTCAGGTATGACACAGGATGTCCGAGGACAGAAATATAGGGAAGAAATTTCAGGGCTCAGAGGCGCCTGGATGTCTTCCACCCCAATGGTTCCAACCTCCAAGGCAGCGTATGAATCATACTGAGTAACTGCACAGCCAATGCACCACTAGCAATCTAATTTACGCCTATGCAGTGTCACGGGGTATTTTATATAGTAAGTGAAATATGAAATTGAACTCTATTCTATGTGCCCCCAAAGGGCTCTGACACTGTCACTCTAAAATGTCAGGTTGCCATGCCAGCCTACAATCAGCTGAACAATCAGCGGGTGACACACTGCAGGTCTTGTGGGGTGCTCCGAAGTCTCATGGAAGACTGTGTGTTTGTAATATTGGTGAGGGTCATGATGTAGCCTCTAAGTGCGGAACACAAAACAATCAGCCAGCCTAGTTATGAATCTGCCCTAGTGGGGGATTTAGAATCCCATCACCTCATCCAGCCATGGAACACCACTCATCAGAGCCATGCAAAGCAATGAATGCGAGTCTCAGTGACACCAGGAAGACACACATTTTTAACCTGCCCTGAAGTTAAAGGAGCGTTGGTGGTAGTAGCTTACTCACCAGTTTCTGGAAGAGGTCTCCTACACGCTGCTGGTGACTCCACTGCTGCACTCGGGGAAAGAGCCCATCATAGAATTCTTTGTGGATCTCATACAGCTCAGG
This sequence comes from Emydura macquarii macquarii, assembly GCF_026122565.2. Classification (NCBI taxonomy): domain Eukaryota; kingdom Metazoa; phylum Chordata; order Testudines; family Chelidae; genus Emydura; species Emydura macquarii. Next base: position 1,393,974 of record NW_027131391.1, read on the forward strand.
CACTTTGAAGAAAATAGTCTCAATCTGCTGACTGGTCAGTACAGGCTGAGAAGTAGTGGCAGCAGCTTTCAAAGGCTTCATGGGCTAAAAGTAGAATCAAGGAGATTGTTACTACATGCACCAAGTAAGCTTGCCTTTGTCATGTTCTAATGCATCCTTCCTATCCTGTTAAGTGATGGTCCCACTGACACATCAGTGGCTTCCTGAACACTAGACTGTACCAATTCTCTCCATGGGGTAGTTCAGCAATTCCCAGTTGACAGATTTTCCCCAGGAGCTGAATGCTGAAATTATAGTCCTTGTGCCCCTTATTTTGTCCCCTTAATCTCTATACCACTAGCTACGGGGGGACAGTGGGTGTAATAGTTAAAACAGGGAGACTAGAAGTCAGGACTCCTGGATTCTATTCCAAGCTCTGCCAATGACTCCCTGTATAACCTAGGTGAAGTCACTTTGCTTTCCTAAACCTCCATTTCTCCACCTATAAAATCAGGATAACAACTACCTACTTCACCAGGTCACTGTGAAACAGTCAGTGCTTGTGAAGCTTTTGGAAATCTTGGATGAAAGCTGCTCAGCAAGTGTGACTATTATCATGAATACTGGTGTCTGTGACAGGTACTTACCAGCAGCAGAGCTTCTAGGTGACTCAGGTAGGTTTCCTCACTGGCTAGGATTCCAGACAGGACCCATTTTCTCATCTCCAAACCCTTCTCCAAGTCTGGCTCACTCTACAGAGAAAGATGATGAAAGGAAAGGGGGGGGGGGGGGGGTTAGTCAGCATAGAAAATATGTCCTCAGAGCAAACTAAATTTACTGTATTTATGTGTAGATTAATAAAAAAATGTGACCATCTCCCAGCTTCTGTAGCAATAAAAATAATACACAGAGTTTATTTACCCAGTAACTTAGAAACTTAATGATAATTCTCCAGGAGCTTGACTTAATACTTGTTTGTGTGTGTCACTTGAAATGGACACACCCCCTATTATAGCCTGGGCTTTCCACAAGATGACCGCTTGTTTCTTTTCTGCCATTCGTTAAAGCAGTTCTCAGGCACTAACTGGTCCCAATGGTTATTCTTTTAACACGTCTATTTTATTTAGAGTGTAGGATAGTCTGCATTACTTGGGACATTCGTGCTGATTCTCTAAATGGGTTTTTCTTATCAGGATTCCGTGCAACATTACTGTTTTCACAGAGATGACCCAAAAGAGAAGAAAGTTCAGAAGAGTCATTATGGTGGCCATACATGGATAGTTTGGGGCTCAGTCGTGCCCCAGTAAATATCAGAACGGTTTTGCCTGTTGACTTCAGTGGGAATAGGATCGAGAACTACGTGAACATGACAGTAGGCTGCATTCCATAGGCTGAATGTGAGTCTTTCCATAGGTGAAAGCCAACAGAGCTCTCTTTTAGCTGGGAAACCCTCATTTTGGGTTCTGGAGTAGCCTCCCCATAGTTAAGTTTGCAGCAACAGTCCCGTTATGAGGTTGTTTTGAGCCCATATACAACTCCAAGAAACTGCAATGGATCCTATTGTTGGGTTAAGCCTGAGCAACAAACTACAATTGTTTTTTTCAAATACTTTCATTAAATTGTCTAAGCATTTTTTGAGAGAAAAAGACCTTAAAATGGTTCCTCTATGCAGTGTTTCAAAAACTGCAACATCTCTTGAAAAGAAATGGTAGATGGAAGCTGCTCTAAAGAAACGGGTAAAAATTTATACACAAGCCAGCTAAGATATGGAAGAAGAAATCTCTTGAGTTTGCACCCCCCCTTTCAGTGAAGTTCTTAGACACACCATGTATTTTGCCATCTTGAAAGGGAGTTTCTGAGGAGCTCAGGAATTTGTTATCCAGCTTCAAGGAAAAACACACCAGTGATTAGACACAGCATCTTAAATACTATACTGAGCTGGCCAGTGTGTGCGCATGTGTGCACCACTGCCCTCTACTTTACAGAATCAGAACTGCTCAACTATCTGATGATTATTTGTTTCTCATATTGCAGGAATGCCTAGGAGCCTTACCATGGACCATTGGGCTAGGCACGGTACAAACACAGAACAAAAACATAGGTCTAAGACTTTTAACAGATTTTCTTCAACCTAAGAGGAAGGGACCAGTGCCTTTGGATGACCAGAGCTCTCTCTTGGCTGTACCTGAGAAGCTCCCAGTGGCCCAAATTTGCAATATAAGTTCATGCATGAAGCTTCTGCGTGGCCAAGGGTTTCTACAATATTTACAAGTAACTTTACAAAAAACGTTAAAAACCCATCACTGCTTCCATCTTTCTCCTGTGGCGAATGGCATGATTGGTCCCTCTTTGGAAACTGGTACCTTACTGACATGCCACCGTAATTCTCACCAGACGACACAGTGAAGACAGAGTGCAGGACTCTGAGAAACCAGACCCAATCTGTAAGCAGGGATTTGCAAAGCTGCTGAATAGGAGCAATATCATGAACTTCGTATAGACAAAGACAGTCAGATTCTGATGAGTCCTTTAAATCCCTTTTAAGTTAACCCAAAAAATATTGCTATAGATTTACTGTCACACAGAGTTTTCCTTCCAGCTCTAGAAATCCCTATTTTCTCATTCATATGAACAAGCTCGGATTTCTAGCAATCCCTACTGGGCATCCTGAGATGGTAAAGATGGCGGTTCCTTGTTTGATTGTTATATATATATATATATATATATATATATATATATATATATATATAAATAGAGAGAGAGAGAGAGAGAGAGAGAGGAGTGGTTTTTAATCTCTTTTATGTAACCAGCAACTCCTGTCCCCTTTCAGTTCTATCCGGCCCAAGTGGCCTGGCTGCCTCGGGCTACAGTGCAGCAGCTGCATCAGGAAACCCCAGGGGAATTGAACCTACAGCCACAGAGCATATTCAAGGTTTCTAGGGCAGTCCCTGAAATTTACACAGATTCCTGGAGCTCATTCAGCTGATCTGCTGCTGCTCCTGCTGCTGTCAGGGATCAATAAGACACCATGTTTCTTCTGTCTTGGTTGTGCTGCTGCTCATTATTTCCCTCCTGAGAGCTGATGATCCAATGCACATTTCCTGCTGAGGAAGCCCTGCTTTGACAGTTTTATCTAGTACCTTACTGAGTGGGCAGCTCTCACCGCCAGAAGCGCATCAGGATCCAGCTCCAATCCCTCTTCACCCTCCGAGGGGGACTGCATCCTCCACTCTTTATATCCCGCTCACGGAAACGTACTCTGAGCCCAGGAAAGTCACAGGGAGTTTGGTACCAGTCTTCAGCAGGCACAGGAACAGGCAGTTAGTTTTGATCATTCAACTGCTTTCCCATCTGCAGAACTGGAAATGGTCTCACCCACTCATCAGTGGTGAGTCAAAGTGGTGAGCAGGCGTGCACAAGAACGCCACGCCCCTCTCCCGCACAGAAGTAAAGAGGCAGAGCAGGGAGACACACACCAATTCCAAGAGCACTCTTTGCTCTGCCTGGTGCACCTAACAAACAAGGGGAGTGCCCCTGTGACCAGAGCTTCACTCCTTGCCTTGCTTCCGCATTCCAGGCAGAGAAAGAAGTGGAATGCCCAGCACCTAGGGATGGAAGAACAGCCCCCTGCCACACATGGAGGAGAGAAACATCTGCTAGGATTATGAACTCCTTCCCTCACTCCCACTCACTGGGAGAAGGAAATCAAGAGTCTGAGCACACACAGCTGTTGCAGAGATATGGGAGTAGGCCCCACATTTACCAGACTCACATTGGCCAAGCGGCAGCACTCTTATTAGATGAAGTGCTGTCAAAGATGGGGAGTCATCAGCAGATTCAGCAGCAGCACATGGCGGAAAGCACAGTTTATTCCCTGCCTGGCTGCTGGGGAGGGGTGGATGGTGGGCTTCCTCTGAGGTTGGCTTAGCCCATGTTTCACTTGTAGGTGTCCAGCAAGCATCCTGATTCTTCTATCCCTCCCTCTTTTCCTCAGCGCTCTCCCCCTCCTCAGTCACCCTCCTCCACAAATTTAAAAATAAATTCATCTCATAAGAGCATCTCGTGGCAGCAGTCAGAGCCCATCTGTCTGTCATGGGCGCGTGCTCTCTGTGAAGCTCTGCACCAAGTCAGCTCTGAACAAGTTTGTTGTAATCAGTGCTCTGCTCCTGCTCTTCAGGAGCTGCAGGCAAAACATGGCGGAGGGAGGGGAAGCACTGATTAGAATAAGAGCTTCAGGAGCATGGGATGCCAGCAGCCCTATTCACAGGCTGCTGTCTCCTCTACAGCAGGACGGTGCAGCAAGCTCTCCTGGGGATTTAAAAGCTGATAGGTTGGGTCGCTGCCATTGGTGCAATCCTGCAACCTGAATCCAGGCCAGTCTGAGTGGTTAAAAGTGCTGGATAATACTAGCCCTGCGTATGTTGGCACAGGGCCATGGCTGTTTTGAATGTGTTTACAACTTGTCTAAGTACTTTAGTTTACTAACCAGGTTGGCATTGCATGTTGTATTCAATTACTGCAAGCCTGGGATTCACCAGCTCCAAGGATTAGACAGATACAGCTCTTCCCAAATCTGTTTAAAGGGCTCAGGGCTTTTTGGCTGTTGTTTAAAACAGCAATAATCATTTTATTGTACATATTGGGAGCGTACGGATTAAGAATCTGGAAACACGATGAATAAGATTTTACAAAGCAGACCCAGCTGGCATCTCCCTTTGAAGGGAAATGTTGCCTCTGAGTGGGTGTATTAAAGGGATCTTTAAATCTCTCCCCACCCTCTGATAGAGTGTTTTCGGAAACCACGCAATTAGCATGTTCAAAGAAGAAATTTCCAGCAAGGACGGGTCTGAGTCTTAGAGAGAGGCTGGCAACCTGCACAGGGAAAAATTTATTAATTATGATTTTTAAAATGTAAATATCATGGGAGGCTTCTGTTTAACAGGCTGGAAGTGCCTCATTGTTTGGTAGATCTTAAACAGGGAAGGATTCTGTAACCAGGCCAGCCCTACTTCATGCAAGGAGGGCTGAGCGGGAGCAGGGAAAGGAACCAACATTATTTATAACATCAATGCTGTGTGTGCCAGTTATCCTCAGGAAGGGCTTGTACACCCAGGCAAACCCATTAAATAGCAGACAGAAAGAAAAAGTCAGAGAGGAAAAGGCTGGGGGGGGGGGGGTGGAGGGGTAACAGAAAGTGAAGACGGGAGAGAGATCACCAACAAACAACACTGGGAAGGAGATAAAAAAAAGACAAGGAGAAGGAATGAAAATGTATGAGGGAAAATGACAGAATGAAACAGGGAGAAAGGGGGAGGGAGCAGAATTGGAGGTGCTGGGGAAATAGGGGGATGGATGTGCAGACAGAGGCAGAGCAAAGCCATAGGGCTGTGCTAGAGACAAGTTCCTCTGAGCCGGGTACTGATGCAGTTTCAGAAGTCACCTTGCTTTTTCTTCGCTGACAGATCCCACCAGCTCAATACGCCAACCTGAGTAGGAGGTGGCATGCCTGTTAACCCCTCCCTTATAACAAGGAACAAGGTCTGTAGGAAGAGAAACTGGTGTGTTTTGCCCCAGGTGTCCCACAGCAGGAAGTGGAGTCAACAGTTGGAAGCAGATCAGGTGGGATAGCCTGCCACCTACCCATACTGCTGGAGGATATCCTCTGACTCTCATGAAATGCCAGCTAGACTGGTGCAGTGCATCTTTTCAGTGACTGTCACCCAGAGTGAGGCTGCTTTGGTAATTTGCAGTAAAGGACTTTTGAAATCATGGAAGGCAGAGTTCTACATTAAGCCAACTTCATAAAAGGGAGTTCCAATTCCTGACACTACTAGTTTCCAGAAGTCCAGCTCTGGTTATATTGGCAGAGCAGTCAAAGTTCCGGATTATTTAAACACAGAAGTGTAGCCTTACACAGTAACTTCAGTGTTCTTCCTAGCTCTCACCTTCACCAGGCTTTGGGGAATTTAAAACCCTCTGCTTCCTGCTTGAGCTCAGGACTGGTGAATCACAAAAGCAGGAGGAAAACAAAGGCTGGAGATTACATTGTTTTTAAATTAAAGAACTATTTAAGATCCCTAAGCATTCACAGAGGGGCAGGACTTTACACACTTTGGGGTGGAAATTTTTTACCCCGCCAAGACCTGAATCCAGGCCCTGTGCTTGCTATTTATTATATGCAGAGCAACAACAGGGTGCTAGGCACTTTGAGACAGATGGGAGGACCTGAGAACCTAAAGACTCAATGCACAAATGAAAGATGAGGCACCAGACTGAATAGGAGGATAGCGTGATGGATCCAGAGCAAGCAAAGAGGGCTGGCTGTCAAGGCTGCACTTCTGAGCTCCCCAAAGAGCACAGAGCAGACAGTTCAAAGGGGAGGCTGACATAGGTGCCCAGAAGAGGAAAAGCAGAGATATAGGCACCAGTGGAGGAAAAGGGATCTAAAGGCTGATGGGAGGGGAAATTACCATAGGTCAGTTGAAGCTGCCAACACTCTATCCAAGGGTTAAAGTCTAGCTCCCCCTACTAGGCTAATGCAGAGAGAGAGCGCTTCCCTGCTTTGGAGAAAACCTGCTCCCCCAGAGCTTCTGCTGCTCCTCTCTAGTTGGCAGTGGGAGAGCAGGGGGAGGTCAAGCCTGGCTAGGAAACAGCTGTGGCTTTCCCTGCCAGGAGGTGGGTACCACAGCTGCACCAGACCAGTGAAGAGGAGCTATCCCAGCTGGGAGTCCCCATTCACTGCCTAGCTTCCTCTTTCTACAGCAGTGGTCTCCAAACTTTTGGGGTCGTGCCGCCCCCTCCCCGGCCCCCCAAGAGCCACAATTGGGGGTTGGGGCTAGAAGCGGGGCCAAAGCCACAATCAGGGGCTGGGAGCCAGGGTCTGAGCTGCGGCTGCGGGCCCAGGGCCACAAACGGGGCCAGGAGCCGGAGTCAGCCAGGAACGGGGCCCGAGACCACATCTGGGAGCTGAGGCTGCGGCTACAGCCAGAGTGTGGGGCTGGAATGGAAATGGGGCAGAGCGGTGCTTCCTCCCCGCCCCTGCGGGCGCTGGCCCAGGCCCACTGCACGCCCCATAGATTTCTCCACGCCCCCCTAGGGGGCACACAGCCCACAGTTTGGGGACCTCTGTTCTACAGGGAAAGAAGGCCAGGAGTTACTCACCCAACTCGACACTCCCACCCCTTATAATGCGGGAGAGAAATAATCCAAGAGATTCAATTTGATATAAAACTGATCTAAATATACAATAAATGGATGTTTTTAATTTTCCTGGCGGCATCACGCCTGCCCCCAGCCCCACATTGTCTTTACATCCCTCCATACCCTCCACTGCAGGAGCAGTTTGGATGTGGAACACCAGGGACATGACCCTACTCAGCTCCACACACTGCATGCTCACACTCCCAGACCCTGTGCGTGTCTGGCTGGGGCCCTGCTTGGAGACAAAGTTTTTACAGAGATTTCTTCTCGTCCCTGTTCCCTTCCCCTTGCTTCCTTCCTTCCCTTCACCTCAAGAGGATGCAACACTCGCTCCATCATAACAAGACCCCCAATAGCCACCACCAAGACTGGAGAATTCCCTCATCCCATCCTGACCGGCTCTGAGCTCGACCCCTTCCTGTACTCCTCTATGCAGCAACAAACCCCCCAGTTTGAATCCCAAGCTGTCAGAACGCTCCTTTTTAGAGACATATGCCACCAGCTACCCCAACACTCCCATACGCCCCAAGGTAAACTCCTATTATGCTGACCTACTCCCAGCTGCTGACTCGAGTTCCCGCTCCCAGGTGCATACGCAACCTCTATATTATAGGCAAGGCCGGTAGAACTGCCTATTATTAAGTTTGTTCCACATTTCATATTATTATATCCTGTTTTCAGCTGCTTATAACTTTGCCAAACGTAAACCATTTGGGCTGAAATTTTCAATAACACCTGTATGCTTTAGACTGAAAATTTCCAAAAAGTTTCAGACAAAATGATTCAGCAGTTTTCAAGGGTAAAGCTAAGAAAAACTCCCCCACATTGTTTTGCAATGTTAAAAAAAGTTCTAGCAACCTTTTTTTTTTTTGAGAAGCTCGAGTGCCCCCAATGTTCTAGAGCAGGGACTTGAAATTTGGCAGGGGGGTGGCCTTTCTGTCAGGGATGTGCCTTGTGCTATTCCTGTCAAAATCCACCCAAATTTGACCTTTGAAAAAAAATCTCAGTTCACACTTGCTCAGTAAGGATTTCTTAGAATTTAGCAGCAAAGATTTCCAAAGATTCTGTACACAAAGAACATGCTCTAATTCCTCACAGCTCTCCTGCAGGCCAGAGAGTGTGTGCACCATCTCCTCACAGCAACTAAGCAAGCCCCATCTCCAGTCCCCACAGCTCCTACACGTGACAGGACTGTGCTTGCACCTTCCACCTCCTCACAGCTGCTCCTGGCTAGGGTGGGGCCAGACACTGGAATTGAGAGCAGGGCATCTGTCTCTTCTGTACTCTCTCTCCCCGAAGGTTCTCAGGCAGCATGGAGGAGGAAGTCACCTGCCTCAAATACAAATGGGACAAGAGTCAGATCCTGGGATTGGGGTGACAGAAAGGAATAGATTAGGCGGAGACGCCTGGTGAGATTGCCACTGGAGGGTGGAGGGAGAAAAAAACCTGTGACTGGAAACAGGCGGAGAGTGGAGATGAAAAGTGGATGGGTAAATAGAGTGGAAATGAGAGCTGGGGGACAGGGAGGGGAGATTGTGATGGGCTGGGCAAGGAGACCAGGAGTGGGGTATGGATAGGGGAGACTGTTACTGGATGGACAAGAAGGCTGGGACTGATAACCAGCGAGAGAGAGAAACTTGGGGGACTGGAGAATTTGTAAAAGTTATCCCAGACACCAGTGACAATCAGGCAGAAAGAGAAGAAACATCTTCTCCTCTTATAGAGGAGAAAGCTTCTGTTTACACACAATCTTCTGGTTGTCAGCGACTGTGGGAAAGGAAATACAGGAGGTGCATGTGACAGCTTTAAAGGCTAATGGTCAAATGGGTTTTATGTGCTTGCTTCAGTGCACTACCTTGGGAACTTAAAACATCGTTACAGTGACACCTCTTCTACTGCAGTTGCAAGTGCAACCATGATGACAAGTAACTTTGCAATTTGCAGTAACAAGGGAATTAATGCGACTGTAAAATATTGTAACAGGATTAAAATTAACCTCTTAATCCCTGCAGCTGACACTTCTTCACATGTGCTGGCAGCAATATGTGCAGATTACTTACAGTGCAATGAGGGTCATTTTAAGGAGTTTTAGTTGCAGCTAGGGTCTGGAGTTTGAGGAAGTGCTGGTGCCTCTTTCTCAGCAATTTTACTGCTATAGACTGGAACTAACCATAATTAACACAGCCATCAACTCATCTATGAAGCAATAGGCACAAGCAGACTTTCCCATACTCTATTTATAACAAGCCACTTTGCCATCAGCCCCTGCAGCAAATGGTCATTTTAGGAAGTAACTCTACCACTGATGCATGTTAGCACCCTTCCCACCAGAATGACATGACCCAGCTGCTCCAGGAGGATATTCCAGGGCTGTCACAGAAATGCCCTCATTGGGATTTTCTGTCACAGCTTTCACATCCTTTCAGTGAAATTTTTTCTGTCTTTTCCCCCCCATATTTAAATTTCTGTAATAAAGAAATCCAAGAACTCAAGTATGAATGGAAGCATCGTTCTTTATGGGTAATACTGTAGTGACACTGAGTGTGACAGGGTTACACTCAGCTCAGCTTTACCTATCCTCCTGAACAGGTGCTCCAGAAAGGACTGCAAATGGACAGCTTGGGAGGCAGGATGGTAACGCCTTTTGGAAAGTTGGGTTCTGCACCCAGAGTCACAGGACAGGGTGGAACGCCAGGCTGGGGAATTTTCCATTGCTCCTCTTTGCTTAAGTCAATAATTCATTTTGATTTCTGGTTATAAACATTACATTTGGAAGGAAACCCTTGCTGTCTGCAGCTGTGTTTCATTTTTGCTGGGTCACATTGAACTAACAGTTAAATGTTACTAAATTAAGAGTTAATTACCCATATGGTTATCGGGAGGGCGTGGGGAATTATTAAATCTCTCAGGTTAAAAAAACCCTCCCTCCTGGAAGCATTTATACAATGGTACAATGGACCCACTCAGCTCTAAGGGTTATTGCAGGTGGTAACATGAGCAGCTACTTGAGTGCACACAGTACTTTTTTTCAATGAGAAGCAGCTACTTCATATGCACTATCACCACACTTCAGAGCTGAACTGCTTGGGAATTTTAATTCCAGTTGTCCTCCAAGCTTCAAAAGTAAATGGACTTGACTTTACTTGTCAAAGCCTGAAAGTTACCTGAGCAAAGCTCACTCCAATCCAATCTCTCCTGTTCCTCCCCCTCCCCCCCTGATTTTTTTGGGGAGGGGGTAACAAATCATAATTACCATCTGCTTCCTCAGCATGTCTTCTTACAGTGTTTGGTCCAAGACCTTTTCTAAAAGCATCAGACGGTATTTAGAGATTGATACTGCATCCCTTATTCACTAAGTAATCTCACTGATTCAACAGGCTTACCCACAGAAGTGAGGCTCAACTCTTGTGCCCTAAATTTGGACACAGATATTGCAAATCCGTGAAACATGGAATTAACACTTGAAAGCCACTTTAACCTTAAATGTTCCATTCCTATCTCAAGTCAATCAGTCCTTCTTCCCAGGTCCATGATCCCATGCGACACACACACACACATACGCCATGCTGATTCCATGCTTAAAGACAGTAAAAAGAACTCACTGATTTTGTGGACTCCAAAGACCCCGAAGAGAGAGTATCTCGGCTGCCCCGACTCTTGGAACTGAGATGGGGTGAGGAAGATGGTGAGTCGTCAATGTAGGGCATCATGTCATGGTGTCGCCGCTGCTCTTCAGCACGGTCTGCATCATAGGCGTAGCTAGGTGGTGTTCCACTGAATGAAGCATCTGTAGAGAAAAAGCTTAGCTTAAAAAAAAAAACTGGGAAGGAGAGAAGAATAGGCCAAGTCCATTCCCTGCTCCCAACAAGGACACATGCTTGTCAGGATTCAGCAAATCCACAATTATTGAGAGCGAGATACAGATCCATCCTAGGCTTAAGTGTAACAAACTCCCACTTGTTAAATAGACATCCTGATCCACTCATTATTAACTCTGGGAAAGAAAACCTTTCCTGATATCTAACATATCTAATGCATATCTAACCTATCTAATATCTAATGCTTCTTTACTTAATCACAGTTCATACCCTTGGCTTTTGCCCTTATTGCATAATGTTACATCTTAATGCATCTATGCTTAATGCATAATGTTCTTTAAAATGTTAAAGAATCCCTAGCAAGGTTTTTGTGGAGTGCCATCCGTGGGGCGCCAATCCATGATTACGTCTCTCAGTGCCTCATTTTCATAAGATGAGCATGATGGGTCAAGGTCAATGAATCTTGTCCATTTAGCACAACCAATACAGATGATGCCTCCATGAATGTCAGCAATGATATAGACTTCATAAACTGACATATACGACAGTGGAAATCCAGGGTTTCTCCAGACCTCTCAGCAACAGGAAGACTAGGAATGAAAGGTCTTAAGAGCAAATGACAAACGTGTGAGAACCTCTGCAGAAAAGGCAGATGGCAGAACTGATGTTTGCATCCTGTGCTGGATGAGGACAGGAGGCAGCTTTAAGTAGAGTGTGAAGAACACACACTGAACACGTTGCTCTATGTCTCTGCTGTAGCCTAATAATGCTCTCTGATCACTCGGCACATACAAATGTGCACAAAGAGTGAAATTCACTACTGTGAAGAGGGCCAGCGCAAGACCTATTTGATTGAAGAGAAAGCCAAGCCATAGAGCTTGAGTGGTACACACAGGTCTTCTACTGATGGTCTGCACAGGGCTCAATTTCCTATACCTGAAACTGCTCAGAAGTGTCCCTGTGTGGACTAGAATATTTAAACATGGGTTATTGAACATGAGACCTGAAGGTGCAGGGTTACATCTTATTCCTCCCACCGGCATTTATTGCCCTCCTTTTACAAGGCTATTGAGGGGGGAAATGGTACATTGCAAAAGAATAGAGAAAATTTCTATAAATCAGCACGCACTGTAACAAGGGGAGCCCAATGCAAACAATGTCATGTGAAGTGAATAACTCTAGTTTTAGATACCACATAGAAGACAGATCCTTCTGTTCTGGAGGTATGAGGAGCCCAACATGTACATTAAATACAGGCTGGAATACAAATGGGACTAAGTTGGACTCTTTTCCACAAAAATATTTAGATTCTGACAAAGTAATGAGCACCAGCAACTAACAAACATGCCCAGTAATCCCCTTCTACCTCTGACCTCCATGATGTGTAAGAGTAGCATTTTACAAACCACCTTCTGCCCTTACAGTCATCTCCACAGAGTCATCACCTCGGAGGTACAAAACAAAACAACCCCACCCACCAACACGCACATGCAAAAGGACACTTGAGATGGTCCTGAGCCTATAAAACTGGACAGCTGAAAGTGTGTACTAAGTACTCCTCCAGATTTCCCACAAGCGCTACCTCAACAAAAGGAATGATCCTGGGAAAACCTGGACAGGTGACAACCCTACATCTTCAAGAAAGTGTGACTACTTCCAGCAAAGGATGAGCACTCTGTGTGAGAGACAGAGTAAACCTGTAGAGCTGAGCGGCTTGTTCAGGAGGGGGGAGCTAGTCTGGGGAATTTATACAAATGATACACTTAAAACCCAACAAACCAACTGTAGAGACGAACCTCTGTATGGATTTTTCCAACACCAGCCAGTTAAATGATTATAGGGTCTGAGGCCTGGGCCTTGTATGTCCTCACAGGCCCATGACAAAGTTATTTTAATAAAACTGAGTGGCCTTGAACTACCAACACCCTTGTGGTGCTATCTTGAGCTCCCAAAGTCCCTGGAGTTCCCTGGCAGCTTTTCTAGACTGTGCAAGAACCACAGGACTGAAAATAAAAGCAAACACATGTTCTTTGGGAGGGGCCTTTGCCTAGAGGCCTTCTAGAGTTCCCTGGTGGCCAAGCATATGACCCCGTAGAATTGGTCTGGACAATGGCTTCCTGGGAGGAAAGTGTATAAATATGGTTGATCAGGAACATCAGTGGGAGTTAGAGTCCATTCCCTCTCAGAGGCCGCTGTGAGCCAATCAAATGCCTCCCTGGAATTTTCAAGCGCCCTCTGGCCACAGGCTGGACAGAGAAGGCAGCACAAATCCCCACACAATGCAGCTTTTTTAACTACAAAGATAATTTGGGTAAGGATTCAGGCCTGCAGGGTCTTCACTCAACCACCAGGGAACTTTCAGGGACTGAGACTGGTAACAGAGCTATAGATACAAAGGAGGGATGCTGGCTTCTCCCATCATTGTAGCATATATTTCTGTATAGCATCTATCACCGTGGTATCTAAACACCTCTAATGAAGTTATGTTTTTCCAGGGATGTGGCCCTTATACAGTTTTCTAGCCTGACAAGTTTGCAAAATACTGTTATTTAGAGTCTAAGACTAGTATTATCCAAATAGAATATCAGTCTCTCTAACCCCATCTTCCTGCCTTGATTAGGCAAAGGTACTTTCTCCCTCAAAAGTTTCTTCAACCCACTCAGAATCACACTGGTCTCTCTGACACACACATGCAGAGGTGAGATTGTGCTGCTATGCAGAGCTGGAGGCAGGAATATTTCTTCTATTCCCCACAGTCACACTTGATAATCTGCAGTCTACTCCATCACTGCTTGCAGCAGAGCGGACTCCAACCTTTTGGTACAAGCCTTTCTGCTAATTTATTTTAGATTGAATTATTGTACTCTCTCTACCCTGCACTCTAGGGAATGGTCTCCACACCTCGGACCTTCTGAACTCAGCCTCACACTGCAAGGGAAAGACCTCTCTCTTTACCTAAAGAAGAAGGCAAGGCACAGAACTGGGACTCTGGAGAGCCGATGTCTGTTCTCAGCTCTACCACAGAATTCATGGGTCACCTTGAACAATTCACTTAACCTCTTTGTATCTCAGCTTCCCCACCTGTAAAATGGGGATAATACTGCCCTCTCTCCCTTCCTTGTAGGAGTTTCAATCCATTAGCATTCACAGCGTGCTCAGAGAGCTGCAGACAGAAAGCACTATACAAATACAAAATATTACTATTCCTATCTATTCTAGTTTACTATCCTACCTCTCTTTTCTACTGTTCATTCTGGACACAGGGTCCAAACCCACCTGCATAGTTTTCCACCATCTCAGGGCAGGAGGAGCGTTCTGGTTTTACTCCTCATGTGAGATGCAGCATGTTGCTATACTCAGAGACCCCTTAGAGAATGCCTGATACTGATAACGGAGGCAGATTTGTCTCTCTTTCACTGTGATTAAAAGGACTGTTGTTGCTAGGGAAACTAGATTACTCAGATCCTCAGAACCGCGACCAGCACAACATGGCTCAGACTGTGAAGCTTTGAAGCCCTCTCCACAAGGGTGGAAAGGGTGTTGAGCAAAGAGGCTAAAGCCAGGAGCATAGATACTTTCAGCTGCTCTGGATGCTGTTACTTAAGTGACAAAAGGAGGCAGCAGCTATGCTGCCCATGTAAGAAAGTCAGGTTTCTTCCCCAGTGTCTCAGGGAGTCATAGCTTGGTGAGGGCACCCCTTCACACAGTCAGCCAGGGGAGTGGCAGTGTCACCTCGAACACAGACATTCGCACATTCCACTGAGATTCAGTCCATTTTGTTTGTCTTGCTCAGCTCTCTGTATCTGAAAGGTACAGCAGCCAGGGAGAGGGGGTGTGAGCAGCAGGGTCTGTCAGCCACCCCTTCCCACCAGATCCTCACAAGTCTGCCTAGAGACAACAAGGCCCAGGAGGTCCCCAATCAAATCACTGTCGGGGTCTCTCCTCCCCAATTCAACGGACAGCCTATCAAAGACCCCTGCCCACTCAGAAGAGTGGAAGCAGCCACGGAGCATGGAGATGAGCCTTCACAGCATC
Source organism: Emydura macquarii macquarii (assembly GCF_026122565.2). Lineage (NCBI taxonomy): Eukaryota > Metazoa > Chordata > Testudines > Chelidae > Emydura > Emydura macquarii. The sequence continues at coordinate 1,409,006 of NW_027131391.1, forward strand.
CTGTAGCAGCCAATGCCTCCTCATTCACATCCCGTCTGATTACCCTGAGGACTCCAGAGGCGAGAAGGTGGCCTACCAGCCTACCTCCCCCACTTCCACATACTGGAGACATGCCTTGAAGGGCTACTGGGTGGGCTACAAAAGTCCTTGCTGCTACTCAATTCATTCCATGAACCCAGGACACTGGCCTTCATCACCACAAAGTGGCTTAATCGGCTTAATTGACACTCATCTCACCTGCTTTCCAACTGATCTGATGAGTCTGCATTGCTTCCCCCAAGCATCCGTCTTCATCCCTCTGACCGGTGTTTCTATCCTGTGCTCTCTCTCTCCTCTATGCCAGCCATCAGCCTATCCATCTCCCAGTCCTTCTCCTCTTCCAATCTCTCCTGTTCTCTTCATGCCCTCTCATTTCCTTCACTCACTTCTCAATTCCATGCCCCCTTCCTTCTGAGCACATCAACATTTAGGTACTGAATGTGATCTTTAAGTGATTAACGTAATAAAATTAGATAGCTGCATGCTCTTATTGTTATCTTTGTCCTTTCCACCGCCAGTGCCCTCTTCTATTATTTGCTCTGCTCATTCTTTCCTCAGGTCTGTGATTCGACTGCAAGCCCTTCAGGTCAAGGACCTAGTCTTACTCAAGGGGAAATAATATGAAAATAAAAAATGGGTCTTTAAAAATCAGCTTCATCTTATCTGGGACCACAAACGACTAAAACATGTCTATCATACTTGTACAGTTAATTTATGGTTTCTCTACAGGACAGAGTTAAGGTTCCTTAGGAACTTCAACTGTGCACTACCATATCTTAATATAGCTAGATTTCTTTCAAGTTTAACCTTAACTCTGAATTTCTTGGGTTATAACACTTGGTTTTGGGATATCAACAACATCCCTGTAATGCTTTTTGCTCTAAAGTTACTAGTCTGTACTTTCAACCTTAACTCCATCTTTAGATAATATTTTGTCTAGCAATAAACAATAGTACACCTTCACACAATTTTTCTTACACTTATTTCTTGTTGCAATGCAAGCTGCTTGCAGACTGGTGTGGGATTCAAATTCAGCACTCAGCCTCCGCATGAATGACTGGATGTGGCTGGCCAACCCCATGTTCTGTGAATGCAGCTGTGAAATGTGCTAGGGAGGATCATGAAGCACTTTCAGGAGTAAAATTAAGCATTTTGTTTGTTTCCCTAGCATCCTCCTGGCCTCCCTCCCATAAATACAGGAGGAAGGGCTGACGGTATTCAAGGCTGGTCTACACTGAAAAGTTAGGTCGGCCCTGCTGCGTCACTCAGGGGTGTGAAAAATCCCCACCCCTTGCGACATCCTAAAACCAACCTAATCCCCAGTGTACATAGCGCTAGGTTGATGGAAGTGTAGACACTCTCATTGCCATAGTGAATATCTACAATGAAGCGCTGCAGTTGCGCCAGAGTAGTGTTTTAAGTATAGACTCAGCCTCCATGTCCCCCACCCCAGCTCAGATTCACACGTTTGCCATGTCAAATCCCAGTGGCTTTATTCTGCTCAGCTGGATGAAGAGAAAGCTCCACTGAGATGTTAAACAGAGTCAGAGGAGATTCTACTGCTACGGTGCTGTATCTCTTCCACAGACTTGGCACATGTATTAGCATTCAAAGAAGATGTTTAGCAAAACCTGAAGTCTCCACTCAGACACAAAAACAAGTTCATTTAACAGCAAAAATCCTATTAGTTTGCAAAGCCATTCTTTAGTATCAGAGGTGCATGAAAGCAGAGAGACTGAGGGAATGAACATCAGCTCAAGCCTGCCTGTGGCCTAAAATCCTTTTTCCCATTACATATAAATAAGGAAATGTCGTTTTGCTTTCACTCTAACGAAGAGGCTTCTTACAAGACCACCTCCCTCAAGTGTCTAGAGAGAACATCATGAAATGGGTGAGCAAAACCTCTCTAGGAGCCTGGGGCAAGCACAATGTTCTCATTTTGTTGTGCAGCAGGGTAAGGTAGAGGAAGACAAGGGTGCTTAGATGGTCTTCCTCAGCTGGGTGGAACAATATTGGGAACATGTTTCTACTGCAGCCTGACTGAAACCATTACACCGAGTTACCTCCACACACCGTTAAACAAGGCAGGGCCAGAAGCAGCTCCACACAATAGTGCCAAGCAGCAGTTCCCTATCCACAGATATGGCACAAGATGGCCTCCGAGTATACGTAATTTAAGCCCACCCCCAAGATAGTAATTCTCTTTATGATGCCAAAATACAGTAATACTCTCAGTATATGGTGAGCAGGATTTCAATCATGATTTTAAATCAGCAAGCTGACTTTGGCCAAGCACTGAGTTAGCTTGGCAGCAGTGGTGGTAGTGTGTGTTGTGAAGGAGAGAAAGAGCTCTGACATCTTCATATTACTGGTGTTGGAACATGTGAAGTCTCAACAGTTCACCTCATGGTTAGATGGAAATGTTGCATAGGACCAGAGAGAGAATTAATCCTTGTAGAACTCCACAAGGGAGGGGAATGGTAACAAAGGTGCAGTGTTCCATCGCTGCCCTAAACACATCCACAACCAATCAGCCTCACGTAAGTGGAGTGGCGTGAGCAGAGGGAACCCAATCACTAGTTTCCCTGAGCTGAACCTGGGAACCCAGCTCTTAGTAGTGGTCATAACTGGCTCTGTACCATCTCTTGAATACTTGGAAGCTGTGGTCTTTTCTTCTGGAAATGGAACATCACCACAGTGATCTGCATATTTGTAGCCTCTCAACTGCTGCAATGCTCTTGGTGTAAACAGCCACCCTTAGATGTTGCAGAAGGCAGCCACAGCTTTTCTTGGTGACAGCTGGTGATGCCCACACTCCATGGACTGCACGTTTGCCAGCTAGTGAGCTACAACCTTTTATTATCAGCATATAAAGCCCAGATTAAGTCTACCTGAGGGAACACGTGCGCCTCTATTAATTTTAATTTGTTAGCATGACAAGCTATCCAAATGCTGCCAATGGGGAGAGAGAGATCCCTTCAGCTATCTGTCAGAGGTGGGCACTGTCTACCCAGCAGAGCTACAAAGTGTGTTAAGGGCTGAGCCTGTGTACACTCCCCACTCAAGTGCAGCTTATGTCCCAGCTTCATGCAGTGTCTGCCATCTTCTTCCTTCCTCAGTTCTCCCCCATCACTTCACAATGGAAGAGTCTTAATCACGTAAAGAAATCTCTTTCTTGCACTGAAACTGCTCACCATCTAGTTACGCAGGACCTGATCCAAAGCCCTTTAAAGTCAATGGGAGCCTTTCCCATTTGACTCATAATCTGGAGAGTACAGGAAGCATGGCCTTTTCCATGGAGGCCCATGCCTTTGGAATCCTCCCCTGCTATTCTACATTCCTGGCATCCTTCATGGCTAGACTGGAGATATTTCCATGTCCAGCTTGTACTGGCAGCAGTAGGCATTTTAGATGTTCCCAGCAAAGTAGGTGTCAGGGGCTGGACTCCTGTTGAGTTTCCTTTCCTTTCCTATTTCTTGCTCAGGATTGTGCATCAGAGCAAGTTGCCTTCTTTTGTTGTAAGTCTAGAAGCTTAATGTAAGTTTTAAGGCACTGAATGCCTGAAACCTGGTCATCAAGAACTGAAAGCCAATTGGATTGCAATGATACGTGGAGAGCCAGACAGAGACACATGCACAAACACACACACAGGTGCCAGCCATGGAAGCCAATGGGAGTATTATCACCGACTTCAATGGGAGTGGGCGCAGGACCACAGCGGGCGAGCACAGCATCAGTTTCACTAGAGACAGGACAAAAACTAACACATACAGTTATTATTGCAAAAGAGACAAAAACAAGCCAGTCCATTTCACAACAGCAGCAGCTGCATTAGGAGCAGAGAGAGTTTTAGTTTCCTTTCTGCAAGAAAGTAGCTGGTTTCAGAAAATCCAGCAGCTCAAAGCCTAGAGGAAACAGCATGTACCAGCCCCCTACGTTGGAGCTGCTGAGAGTCTCATAGCTGGTGAGGATATATTCTTTGGCAAGATGAGCACATGAACAGACCAAACAATAACCAGCCTGCAGCTCCCTACTGTGTTCCCAGCAGCCATTTTACAGAGAGCTTCACGTCTCCTCCTAACTTCAAACAAAATACTACAGCGTCAGCTGCTGGAGAGACAGGAGGGATTAAAAAATAGACAATAAAACAAATACCACAGCAGAGGTTATTTAAAATCAATAAATAAATGAAAGCCACCACAATCCAGGAGTACAGCTATTCCTTCATCAAACTGGAAAAGGCCAGAAATTCCTGCCCTGCAAAGGGGGAAAGTGCCTGTACGAACAGGGGTTTATGCTAAAGGAACGCATGGGTCTGAGAGTCAGGAGGGATGGTCCTATACAAGACAACTAGGGGGACTTATATTTTATTTAATGACAATATCAGCATGACTGATAAGAACACTAGCTTGCTTCCAGACCTTCAATCTCCATTCCCTATAGGATCATCTCCACTATGCCAATAAAGTTGGCTACTATTTTCCTGTTTACCTGTAAATTTAGACACTGAGATGTTATTTGTACATAGACTAACAAATAAATAAAATAAATAAATAAAAATCACTGACTTATCACCTTTGCTTAGAACAAGCAGCCAGCACTAACTAACATGTCACTGGACAGATAGGCCCCATCTGTCTGCACCACAATAATAACCCTTTCTGAGCACAACTGTGACTCAAACATGGTGGAGAGAGAAGGGTAAATTGAATGTTATAACAATGGCAGAAACCCATTTTTTAAAGCTTTAAGATGCCCATGGTAGGACATGGCTTCCTACAATGTTTAACAATGTTTGTTTTTTCTTTGCAGTCAGGGAAGAGGAGACTGTTATAACATGGTTGGGGTTTGTTCAAACTCCAGGGTTTGTTCTAAGCCAGTATGTGGTGGCTTCCTTCTTGTTCTCCAGAATTTCTGTTTTCATTAACAAAGTAAGGACAAACCTACACTTAAAATGCGTTAATGAAGCCGCTCTAAGCCGACGGGACAGAGTTTTTACCATTGGCTTCATTAAGCCACATCCGTGAGAGGCAGTAGCAATGTCAGTGGAAAAAGCCCTCCCGCCAACATAATGCTGTCTACACTGATGCTAAGCGTCGGTACAACTACGTTGTTGATCTTAATCTACACCCTTGAATGACGCAGTTATACCAAAGTAATTCTGCAGTGTAGAGCAGGGTTAAGTCTCACCTTGTTATGGCTATAAAGAAAACTTTGAAAACGTGACCTAAGTATAACTAATATAGCAATGTCTCCTGAGGGTTGATCTATGCTATAGATGTATGGCGGTTATAACTACGTCCCACAGAGTGTGAAAAATCCATACACTCGAGCAATGTAGATATACTGACCTAACTCCTGGTGTAGACAGCGCTATGTCAACTAAAGGGCTTCTCCCATCAACATAGCTAGCAGCTCTCGGACAATGCAGCACCTACACTGACAGGAGACGCTATCCCATTGGTGTAGGTAGCATCTTCACTAAGTGCTACAGCAGCGCAGCTGAATCAGGCATGTCCACCCTGCAAAATTAAGTCAACCTAACTTATGTCGGCATACAGACACCGCAGTAATTACATCGTTTGTGCGTGTCTACGCTTTGCTCCTTGTGTCAGTACTTCCTCACCAGGAGCACTTGTATCGATTGTATTGTCACAGTGGGGCATTGTGCGATGGCTTCTGAAAGCCAGTAAGAGTCAACGTGAGCAATGCAGTTTCTACCCTGACATTGCATCAGCCAACTACATCGATATTGATTCTATATAACCACCTCCATGAGAGGCAAAGTTGGCGTAGCGGGGCAGTTAGGTTGGTGGGAGTGAAATTTTAGTGTAGACACTTCCATAGTGAGGTCAACACAAGGCGGCTTACATTGACCTAACTCTGTAGTGAAGACCAGGCCTCAGTGCAGCTGCGCTGCTACAGCACTATGTGTAAACAAGTCCAAAGACCATGAAAAAACAGCTCTGAAGTGTGAACTGCTCCATTCATTTCAATGGGTGTTCACTCATATACCAATAAGGATACTTTAAATGTCAACATGGTTAACTATTTCACTGCTGCTCAAAGCATTGTAAAAAAGAGAGGGAAGATAATTGTAGAGGGGGGACGTGGCCTCCCTCTGAGAGGGACAGGGATGGCCCCCCAACCAGCCCCTGGGTGGGCGGAGCCAGAACAGCCACGCCCACCCCACCAGAAGCAGAAAGTAGGAGAAAATAGAAAGGGAGAGCCAAACAGGTCAATTGGGCTACAGCTGCCAGAGGAGAAGGACGTCTCCCCGCCACCACTGGAGCCCAAACGCTACAGCATCAAGACCAAGGAGAAGTTGCTGGAGTGGCCTTCTGCCTGGAACACCAAGGAGTTGCTGGAGTGGCCTATTGCCTGGGATGTCGAGGAGCTGCTGGGGCTGCCACTAGCAATCTAGACCAACAACAACCCTGAAAACCCGGGACCCTGTGATGAAGGGAAAGCAGACAATAGTCTGAATGTGTTGTGGCCTGATACTCAGTCAGCATGCTTCGGATGGGACTCCACGGATTCAACAGCGGAACCTTTCTGCCAGTGTCAGGGCCTGGGTTGGGACATGGTAGAGTCAGGCGGGCCCACATCCCTCTACCCTTCCTGCCATTCCTCCCCGGGGCGACGGCTACCCCACTTGAGGCCAGAAGGCCTGCTTGCTCACCCCTGCCTTTCCTGAGGACCTGGGCCATAGATTGCTTATTTGCCCTACCCCTGCCTCAGGGTCTGTGCCCCGAGACAGCTAATTCCCCGTTTTCGAGCCTGTCTCTTTAGGTGCAACAGCGAGGGGCGTGGCCTCCCTCCAGACGGACAGGGAGAGCTGGCCCGGACCTCCCACAATCATATTATGAAACTCTACTCATCCTGTTCTGAGGGACAGCTGATTTTAGCACCACAGATATACTTATAAAATACCATCGCTTAATTTTTTCCCGCTCTGTCAAGGAGCCGAGCCCCAGGACCCCAGCATGGCATTGGAGCCACACCAGGGGAAAAACAACCCTGAGGAGCTCACAGTATTTATCTGAACCTCACTAAGAGGCAACTAACGCCAAGGAGACCAGAGAGCTGAATGATCATATTTTGATTATCCTCACAATCTACAGAGAGTAGCATCTCATTCTGCCATTTTGAATACCTGGGTCTTACTTTGTGGGCAGAGCTTAGAAGAATACCTTTTCCCCACCCCAGTCTGAACCTGTGCTAGTGTGGTATTTCTGTACTGTAGACAGAGCTGTAGCTTACTTTGATTGCTGCAAAAGACCATTAAGGTCAAAGAGCTGTGAGCTAAGAACAATCCCAGAGGAGTCCACGTCCTGTGACAAAAGAAGTCTGGAGGAGACAGGCTAGCAAGGTTCCCTGCTGGGTCTCTGGGAAGGAAGGCAATGGTTCCACTTTAGCCTGTATATACTTGCAAGAAGCAACATGTAATAACTTAAGCAATGGGATGCTGATGAGCAGAGACTGCATTTGACAGAGTAGCACAAGCTAGGCAGAGAAGCAGTTTCAGGGGCTGGTTGGGGATGCGTCTTCAGCCAACAGCCTTCATCTGGAGGAGGGAACATGCCACACTGTTCTGCAGTGATGCTCCTGAGGAGTCGCCTTTTCCAGGGAGTGCAAGTGCAAGGTTCCAACAGGCAGATTCAAGTTGTAACAGCCGACATAAATAATGTACAGTAATAACAAAGCTTCTTCTTATTTCCCACTGGGTGTCTGAAACTAAAGCTGGCTGTGTGGATGCTAGCACTAAAAGCACAGTTGCTGACGGTGCCCCATGTCAGTCAGCTGCACACTAGTTCAAAGAATTATCCTTGCACAAAGGCCAGACAGAAAAAAGCTCATGCTCTCATTTTCAAATATGCTGAGCTCCCACATCTCCCACTGATTTCAACAAGAGCTGTGAGTGCTCAGCACCACAAGCACATAGACTGCATGCTGATCTAGGAGGACCAGCTAGGCAGGAGAGTTGTACTCAGATTAGAGACTGGCTGAGCAGCCAGCACACACATGGTTGGCTCTCGGAGAGCAGTTCAGAAGCTGGAATGCAGAAGGGTGGGATAGAGGAAGGGAGCAGAGCGGGAGGGAATTACCTGTGAAAACACAAGCCACTCTCCCTGCTGCAGGCCCCACACAAGCCATTCATTCCGTTACAGTCCACTGAGGATTGTTAGTAACAGGGAAACACATTATAGGGCAAGTCATAAGGGAAATAACTTTTCAAGTTATTTTTTGCCTTGACTGGAAGAGCTCCCTTCTCTTTCCCCTAAACTGATGGTGATTTACTAGAGGATTCCCTGGTACTAGGTGCATGAAAAACATCAAGATCGACTATACATACTGTGAGAGTGTGGGAGAGATAAATTGCCTGGGATAATTGCACATTGGATTTTGCTCAAAGGGAAAGTCCAGGAGTGGGGGTTGCGGAGCCTTGTAATTATTGTAACCCCAACCTTCCATTTCTCTTCTCATCTTGTGATCCAAGTCTACAACCTGGATTGCTGGCTCCAGAAGAACACAGCAAGGAGCTTTTCAGTCATACGCTGCACTTACACAGCACCTGCAACATGACTGGGACTGCCCTTCCACATTCTGGAGCAGGATTTGGCTGTTCCAATGAACAGACTGGCACCCAGAAAATCCTCCCCAGGTTTCACACTGAACCCAGAGCATACTGGGACAAGATTTTGAGAGTTCAGGCAGGGACATGTGGATACTCATGGCACAATCAATAATAAAGCTCTTTGCTGTTAATACCGCAGTTCAAGTCCCCATGCTTAAAGATGCTCCCAGTAACCTGGGTCACAACCACACTTTCCAGCGGAGCTCAAAGCACTTTACAAATGTTAATTAAGTCTCAAACCCTTGTTTAATAGGTACTTTTTTTATTATTAGGCTATTTGAAGGATGGGTAAACTGAGGCAGGGAGCGGTTAAGTGTCCAAAGTCTCACAGCAGGCAGTTGGCACAGCTGGAAATGGGACTCAGGAGTCCTGGCTCCTATTCCCCTGATCTAACCACTACCGCTGACTCCAGACCAGACACTTTAAATGCAACACTGTCAAGAGAAACATCATCTCTGATTTGTTTTTAAAATAGCTTCTTCCTGCCCTCCCACTCCCTCTTCCTATTGGAGATGCTGAGTCCTTCCTGGGATGAAACACTGAGAATACAGAAGGATTGAGCTGCCATAATCAGCAGGATCTGACACCAGCACTTAAGGCCAGTTTCTAACATCAAGCCTAAACAAATCAATTATTTACTATAATAATGAGTACTTAAGAAATTAGGACTAGGATCCGTCATGATCAACATTTTGCTACAGAACAAGTGGATTTAAAAAGGAAAATGAACAGGTATAGTTAGAGCAGCTACTCGCAAAGGTGCCATTGTATCAGCCACTAACCAGAGCTGTCAGACAAGCTGCTAAAAAACAGCCCAAGGCAGCTTACCCAGCAGGCAGCAACTGGATGCCATCTCCCATTTTTCGGTCACTAATCAGCAGCTCCTCCTTCCACTAACTCTGGCACCTGATGAGGACGCTTGAAAGAGCTTTCAGGCTGCCAGAGCAATGAACAGATCAAACTATTGTGACAGGTGCTTAATCGTTGTCACGGTCATGGCTACCTCTTGGCTGCTCAGCACTGGGACAACATTCAATCCGAAGTTTTGGCAGGCAGGAGCAACCCCAAATCCATGGGTGGCTAAGTAGAGAAGACTTAATAGGGTTACCTGCAGCTACTAAAGAGAAAAAACAAAAATGGCAGCCCTGGAGAGTCCATGGGTGATACACAAGGGTCTGGATTTCTAACACAAAGCAAATCATTACCAAACTGCTCACTTCGCACATGACTGTGTTCCAAATAAGCATGTGCCCCCAGCACCCTGACTACATAACCCTGGAAAGGGCTTAAATGACTCCAATATCCTGGGCCAGCAAAGTCTGCAAAGAGGTGGAAACAATCTGACATTAACTTTCTACTACACTTGGTTTCTGACTGGGTTGACCATTTTGAAGGGGAAGTGGTGGAAGAAAGGTGCTCTTGAAATGATCAGCCAGACACAAAGACACTTTTATGTCCCATGCAGTGCCAGGTGTATGCACACACCTAATCCTCTTACTGAATAACATGCTACACACCAAGAACCATCATCACACTCCTGCACTCAGCACAGCTGTGGCTTGTATCTTTGTTCCCATTATAGAATATTTATTTACTTATTTTAATCACCCATCTTTCAGACAGCAGTTGGATGCACTTTGAAGTATTTCACTAGGATACAGAAAACCTCTGCCCTCTTTTAAACAGAACAAATGTAAAATCAGAAGCAAATAAACACAGCTGGGGAAAAAATAAAGGGACACTTGTACAGTAATGCTATATTTAGGCCCTGCTTTAGTAGGGCTTTTACAGAAACTTGGAAGATGGGCTGGCTTGATGCTTGGTCAAGCCTTGAAGCTTCAAGGTATTTGATGCAGCCCTGAAACAGTAGTTCTGACACTCGAGACTGTGAGCTGCACAGAACCAATCATGTTCAGCAGCAGAGTGTCTTGTTCCCTGCACAGCCTCTGCACACCGCTACATTTTCCTTGGGATTAATAATACACTTTCACTTGCCACAGCATTTTTAACAGCAACAGCTATGTTGTCTTGCAAAAACGGCTAATGTCATTCTGAGGTGTATTAACAAAAGCACCATATGTAAGAAACAGGAGGCTCTACACAGCCCTGGTGAGGCCTCAGCAGGAGTCCTGTGTCTGGTTCTAACCCACACTTTAGAAAAGACGTGGACAAATTGGAGAGTCCAGATGAGAGCTACAAAAAAATGATAAAGGTTTAGAGAACCTGACCTTTGAGGAAAGGTCCAAAAAACTGGACATGTTTAGTCTTGAGAAAAGCAGATTGAGGTGAGATCTGATAACAGTCTTCAAGTATGTTAAAAACCATTAGAAAGAGGACTGTGATCCATTGTTCTTCATGTCCCCTGAAGGTAGGACAAGAAGTAATAGACTTAATTTGCAGCAACAAAGATTTAGGTTACAAATTAGGAAAAACCTCCTAACTATAAGTAAAGTTGAGCACTGAAATAGGCTCCAAGGGAGGCTGTGGAATCCCTGTCACTGAAGATTGTTAAGAACAGGTTGGACAAACACCTGTCACTAGGGATGGTGTAGGCATACTCTGCAATGAACTAGATTAGATGACCTCTGGAGGTTCCTTCCTTCCAGCCCTACATTTCTATGATTCTGACAGGTCTTGTGAGAGCTCGAGGACTGGCAAAGCGTGCAGGGCTCATGTGTGATATGAGAACATCTAGTGACTCAGATCAGGGCCTCATTGTGCTAAGTACTATATGCGCACACAACAAAAGTTAGGTCTCACCCCAAAGGGTTAAGTGTAGTCTGAACTAATTAAAGCCAAGGGCTTTAACATTAGATACTTTCTGCTTCCCATTGGGACAGATCGATTCATTATTTCCATAGCCCCAGAGATATGCACGGTGCTTTACATAGATTATATATTACAATTCATACAAGTGCACCCATCCAGCACACTGGGCACACAGTCAGTTATAAAACCCACACACAGCAATTGGAACCCCTGGACAAAAAGAAAAATTAAATTAAACCACACAGATACCCCACCCAGATTCTCCCCCAGAAGTAGTCTCTCTCATCCAACCTTCAATTACCCAACCAACCAACCAACCAACCAAAAGAAAAAAAAAAGCTTGGAAAAGCAAACACACATTGCAATGTGCCCTGAAAAGGTAAATGAATTTAGGCTCTTGAAACAATAATAAGACATGGAAAATGTTTCCAAAAGTGCCTACTTGACTCACAAGCTTAATTCCTATTTTCCAAAGTCACCTGGGTAAAATTTTCAAAAGCTACTTAAGGTCCCTGTTTCAAGAGATTTGCTATCTAACTGCAACAGAAGCTATGGTTATAGAACATCTTAAAAATGCAATGAGTAAAAACATCACATGGTAAGAGGGAGAGAGGGAATAGATGGTAATCAGGGGGAAGAAGGTCCTCAGACTTTGTGTGTGTGTGTGTGTACACTCAGTTACAAGTGTTTGAGCTGTCATTTTAGTGGTAGTGAGTTTCTAACCCCATCCATCTCCTCCATGGCTGGACACTGGTGAGGCAATAGAACAGCCTCTCCCTCCAGCCCAAAGCTAGTGTTGGCTGAGATCCCTGCACTCACACTAATTTATGGCGGATGCATTTTTTTTGTTAGTGGCAAGAATACAGCATTGGACAATAAGTCTGGCTGCACTGAACAATAATTTTGCCCTCAGTTGGACGTTCAGAAATATCCTGTTTTTTTTACGAGACACAAGAGAGAAAAAACAAAGTGTTGCCCCTTTTTTATATCTTCAAACACAGCAGCCAAGAAACAAAACACTCAAGGGACCCACAAGAGCCTGCACAGACGATCCATGCACATTAATGGATTTTAATAGATTCTTTCCTTCACAAAAGGTGCAAGCAGAATTCATTGTGCAAGGTGATATCTGCCTGAGTGAAGCTAAGGTCCCTTTATGCCTACCAACTCAATGCAGGCAGACACATAAACCTGCCAGGTGCCAGGTGCACCTTTGTTAAGAAGCACCCTCCAACATGAATGGGAGAAACTACACTCCACTGAGGTTAGTGAGTGTGTCCCATCCACATGTGACCAGCACCTGATCCACGGGCTGGGGAGGAGGTGCAAACATACCTCACCCTTGTGATTTACTTCTAAAGGAAGCATCAGTTGTAATATTAGCTAGACCTGGTCTCTAAGTATAACATCACACACCAGTTAATGGCTCAAGGTCCTAATTGGCTTGCTCAACAGTTTCATCTGTTGCTCCCCAGATTAGATACAGGCAAGCTAGTGGGCCTTAAAGTAAGGCCCTTCCTCCAAAGCTTCCCTGAGGGGGTTTATCCTGCAGAGTGCAATTATACTGAGGTCACACACTGCTACTCTGCTTCATATAGAACATAGTTTCTCAACCTGTGGTACGCGTACCCCTGGGGGTACGTGAAACACAGGCAGGGGGTACCTGGAGAAAAACAGAGTGAAGGGGAAGCGGGCGGCAGCTGCCAATTTCTGGGGAAGCTGGGTGGCAGCAGCCTGCTTCCCACCCGGTCCCAGCTCCTAAATGGGAGGTGTGTGGCAGCCCCGGCTTCTGGGGAAGGCGGGCTGCAGCCACCTGCTTCATGCCCTGTCACAGCTCCCAGCTGGGAGGTGGGTGGCAGCCGCCGGCTTTTGGAGAAGTCACACGCGGTAGCCCCCTGCTTCACGCCTGGTCACAGCTCCCAGCTGGGATGTAGGCAGCAGCCCCCACACCCCCAGCTCCCTGCTGGGTTCCAGCTCCCAGGTGGGAGCCCGGTGGCAGCCTCCTGCATCTCAGAGCCAAGGGACAGCCTCCGTGCCCCGGCTTGAAGACAGGCAGCAGATGCCTACCCACATCCCTGTGTCCCAGCTGGCTCGGAAGCCTCCTCTGCCCCAGCTTGGATTGGGTGGCAGGCGCCAGCCCCTCCTCCCTGGTTCAAAGCCCAGTGCCCAGAAAACTTGTCCATTTCACTGCTGTAGCTGAGCAGTGAAATTGACAACTATGACAGCCCCAGATATCACCCCTTACCCCCTTTTCCTCTCTCTCTCTCTCTCACCCTCCTTCTCTGTCTTTCTCTCACCCCTTCCTCCTCTCAAATCTATGGCAAAAGATTTGGTGCGGTAATTTATATTCCCCAGCATTGACATGCCGCTCAAAGCCTCCTAGCTTTGGCCAACATCACCTCTAGTCCAGGTACATACTTGAGTTGTGCACCCCTGGTGTAAAGGTGGTAACCCTACCGACACTAGATCTGACATCTGTGATATCACAGCCTTATATACTCAGCCCTTCTTCCAACATATGGATCACATTAGTCTGTAAATATAAAATCCTGTGGAAAATTGAGTGTTGGGGTACTTATTAAAATGTTCAGACGTTAGGGGGTACTTGCTACTTAAAAGGTTGATATAGAAGAGGCAAGGTCCCAGGAGCAGAGGCTGTGGGAACAGAACAGGGCTTCTCAGGCACTGAAGTGCTCACATAAGGGACATTCAATAGGTAACCACCAAGTGCTGATGCTGCTATCGTTTCTTGGTTACCTGGGTTTGAGCACAACATATGAGCCTGCAACCACAGCAGCTTCCCTCCCACAGGGGAAGATGAGCACTGATGGGTCTCTAGAGAACAGCAGCAGTTACTCCCTCTCCGAGCAGCTTCTGGGAAGCAGGGTTCTCTGTGGGACTCAACAAGGGGCCAAGGGATGAAAAGCAATATTTAGTAACAGCAGGAGATGCAGCACAGCAGCCTCATGGTGCACAGCCTTCTCTAAAGGGATTACTGGCTATCAGCCACTCTCAGAGGGTGTTCTTTATGGCAGGCTGGCACCTCTCCCAGGAAAAGCTGGGTAACAGAGGCATAACAACACAGCACACCCTAGTCAAGAATTATCCCCTTTGATGGTCCAGGAAAAGCAGTCAGTACAGCAGGGGGTTTTGCTGGATGAGAATATTAACACTGCAAATACCAGCTGTGCGCTGAACAGCTCTTAACCCGATAGTGCCCATTATGAGGGAGTTTAACCTTCCTCCTGCCCCTTGGGTAGGCACGCATGTGGCACAGGGGAACTTTATGCTCTCAGGACACTCCTTATAGATGGTCACATGCTTCGGCACTTCCAGGATCTGTTTGTTCTTCCACCCAGTTTAATGAGATCATTACTTACAGATGCCATTTTTCAGCAGGTGGGTGGAAATCTCAGCCAGGAAATCTAGGCACCTGACAGACACCATTGGAAAGTGGTAATGTGGGCACCACACCTTGTCCATATCCACCAATGCTGGTGCACTGCAAATGTTTTGAGAGTGAAGGCTGGGACAGGGACTAACAACTCTACTGCTCCCTCCAAAATTTGTAACTGTGAACCTCAAAGTATGCAGTTTCCATCACTGTATAAAGTCCCTCATTCAGACACTATCTAGACCCTGACTCCCTTTTCAAGAACATAAACAGTTCTGAATCAATGGCCTTCTCTCCATGGTACAAATAGAAAGCCTCCCACTCTGGACTTCTCCTGAGATCAGGGCAGTCTTGCCTCTCCCTATTGCTTCTTCCTGCCTGATATGTAAAGCAGCTGGGCTTGGAAGCGGATGACCTCCAGCTGCCTTGACCTCCCACATTCTTAGCCCTTTCCTGCTTGGCCCCCAAATCCTTCCACCAAGCACAGGAGAGGGAAGTGTTTTTGAGTATGAATATTCTCACCCCAGTATTCAGGGTCCTCAAGTCCCAGATGGACACTATACCTCATCACTGTAACCAAAACCAGACTGAGGAAAAAGGGCACAGTGCAGGCAGTGTGGGAGAATGCTGCAAGCTGGTAATGCTCTCTGTGCAGAACATATTTCTGATAAAAGGCTCTTGTCTGCCTGAAAGCCCACTGAAAATTCTCTCTTCCTACTGAGTACTGGTCACATGATACAGAAATCCCAAGAACACTCCAGCGTGGGTACAGTACTCAGCCCTCCACATCTGGATGTCTGTGAACAGTGGGAGGCCATGGCTGTATTGCTTGCCAGAGAGCTGCCGGCACTGTTCGCTCAGCTCAGCCAGTTATGTGGTTTAGCGCCTGGCCTCAAAACACCATGTTCCCTTTTCCATCCTACCAAGTGGCCAAAGCAATGGGTCCAAACGCTGTAAGGGAAGGTATATATTTAAAGCGGAAAAAAAAATGCAGCCATGGATAGAGGCTTTTATGTCAAGACTCAGTCCATCTGGCCACTGGATATTTTAAATATTTTTCTCCACTGCCTGTGGTTAACCAAGTTCAATATGAGAAGAGGAGGGAACAGTCTCGGCTAACTCATTTCTTAGCTTCTGCTTTAAATGGTAACAGGTTCCAATTTTGTTTCACCATGTGGAGCTGAATATGAGCAATTCCCATCACCGCAATCATTTACTTCATATAGTAGTTACTTACAATCCACTAGCAGGACTGGTTTTCAAGGCCTTTTCCTGGTTTCCAGAACTGATATCCCCATTCTCATGCTAGAGAGAAGACAAGTGCCTCCCAAAAGAAAAACCTCTCTCTCTCACTCTTTAAATACAAAAACCCATGAGAACTTTCCTGTCAAGACACTGAACAAGACCTTGGTTGAATCTCTCATCTGCTGCTATAAGATATATGTAATCAGTTGGAGGGAGGAAGTTGAGATTTCTTGGCTACCGTCATCTTAGAAGTCTGAACCACTCACACGGAAGAGATAAAAAGGGAAGAAAAGGTGAGCCTGGGCTCGAGACAGGCAGGTGTAGTACTCACAGTAGGGCTGTTATAAGAATTCAGGTGTTACAATAGGAAACCCTTCCACCCATGGATCAGCATTCTTCCCCCAGGTGAACCATCTGCACAGACATTAGATACTCTCTCAACATTTCCATCCAAAAATGCCTGTATTTCACACATAGACAATTTCCCAGTGAACAATGTGCTAGCCTAGACTCTGCAGGAAGTCTGCACTATCGAATCACCTATGTAAGCATCTACTGACTTGAGAAAAGAAGATACAAAAGATGTGAATGACTGTATGGGGACATACATTTCTGCCAGTCTGCTAATATATTACCAGGATTATTTACTAGCTACTGCCAAAACAGGCAACAATTCACTTATATATGTATAGGGCGGAAACAATATCAATGTCCCAGCACATGGCATCAGCACAGGACAGAGTAGCCTGTGGCCAGAGTTTGGCATGACTGGCACATGTCTCTGGTATGCCCCTCTCCCCACAGGGTGGTGGGGAGGGAATTCAAAACAAGGAGAAAGAGAAAGTAAGAGCAGCTGGTTTATTGGCACAGAAAATTCACTCAAGAGTGAGAACAAGATGGCAAGAGAGGAGGTGGCTTCCTTAAAAATGATAGCTGGAGAACAGGGAACCTCCTGAAATTTGGAAAACCAAAACAGGAAGCAGCTTCCAGACTGCCTAGGCTGCTGGAGACTAAGAGCGTCCCAGTAACTGGAACTGAGTCACAAGTAACATTACTCTACTTTACCCTGGAGATAAACAGAACCCTCCCCACCACGGTCAACATCGCTTGTGAAGTTCATTACAACTTCATTATTCCATATTCTAATCCCACCAGAACAAAGAACTTCTCTGCACCCTGCAGACATGCACACGCTACTGTTCAATAATTGGTACCAGTGAGAAGCTACCTTCCTACTGAGAGTAACCTCCAATTTCATTTTATGACACAAAATGGAAAGGAGAAGGAAGATGGTTACGTGACTCCTTCTCTACCAAGACCATCACCATCCCAATTTAATCAGTGCCAAGGTTGGAACTTCTGTTATGGTTGTGATATCTCCGTGCATGTTATAAACATACCTCCCAAACTAAGCACACCTGCTGGAACAATCTGGGGTGCACTGAAAGGTATACCAGAATAAAAGTGATAGGAATCCATGAAATGATGGGTGGGCTAGTGAGACAGGATCACAAAGGGAGAGGCAGATGGAGGAGTATGGGATTAGCTCAGCATGCTGGCACCAGGAGATATAGCCCAAGCATTGCAAAGTTATATTAAAATGTCTCAATTCTTCTCATTTCTCTACAAGAAACTTGACAAAAAGTAATGCTTTGTGTAGGTATCCTTACAAATACAAGGGGGTCCACATTGTCAGAGCTTGCCAAGACAGATAATTAGGACAATTCAAAACGCAAAATCCTTCTCTCTCTTCTTGTCCCTCATTGTTTAGGCTTCTGTGTCGCAGTACTTTCTGTCTTCTGGGGAAGCAGCACAAGTGTCTTCATGGGAACAAACACAAAATATCCAACAGCACCCATTTCTCTTTTCCTTTGCTCTCTCAATAAATCTGATATGTATCAAGACACATGTAACAGAAGAGTCATGCAGGCTATGTTTAGAGAGACTGTTATATAGATCTTACAGCAGCAGATCAGGAGTCAGGACCCCTGGGTTGTACCCTGCCTTAGCCACTAACTCAATGTCTGATTCTGGACAAGTCAGAGTCTCTCCATGCCTCAGTTTCCTCATCTTTGAAATACAGATACTGCCTACTTAGTAGGAGTGTCCAGAGGCTCAGGTAGTTAACATCTGCAAAGTGCTCTGATATCCTTGGATGAAAGAGTCTGTAGGAGGGCATAGGACAGCAAAGTAGTTTTTAGGGTAATAGAACTATTACCCTAACAAACCGTTGGTTAACCAACAGCTGAAAACTTGCTAGGCTTGTGATAGGCTTTGGTAAGGGATATACCCTATCCTGTGTCACTAATATATAAGGGACCTACTGATTTGATAGTACAGAGAGATATGTGAAGCAGCATGCAGAAATAGGTTTAATTCACACAGTTAATTAATTAATGTTAATTCCCAATTCTGAAATTAGTTAGAAAAAACACAGTGCAGCAGAACATGAGGCTCACATAAACTAAAGCCTCACACCAAAAAGCTGCCTATCCAGCCACCCCCAGGTGTAACAAATTCCTCACATCCATTCTAGAGAACCTGGTACTAGGCAGGAGCCATTGTTAGTGACCATCTGGTAGATCTGCCACCCATCAGGCCGTGCAGAGAAGGGCAGGGCTGAACTGCAGACACGCAATCTCCTTGGACTTTGAGACCTCTTGAAAAGCAACGTCATTTGTTCCCCATCAGCATGCAGAAGAACAACTGAGACTAAAGCTACAAAGCATAACGAGAGATGAATGGGAATGCCTGCCTCTCCTGTGCAACTGACTCCTTTCCAATCACACCTTGTCATACTGAAAGCACCCACATTATACCCAGAGCCAATTGGTGAATCCTCTCTAATCACATTTACCCACACAGAGTGCACGCCCACAACAGCTACTTCCCTCCAATCACATTTTGCAACAGTAGGAATGCCCTCCTCG
This sequence comes from Emydura macquarii macquarii, assembly GCF_026122565.2. Taxonomy (NCBI): domain Eukaryota; kingdom Metazoa; phylum Chordata; order Testudines; family Chelidae; genus Emydura; species Emydura macquarii. Next base: position 1,428,021 of record NW_027131391.1, read on the forward strand.
GCTACACTGCTCAGAATACTACATCTCATGGTTGTTACCCCCAATACAGTTAACAGATGGTTCCAGTCCAGCAGTGTAGATAGGACTGAACCATATTTTAGTCGTGTTTATGAACCACGTTACAGCCCTGCAACCTCCAACCTTGTGGCTTTGCTCAGAGACACTATAGATGGCAAAACCAAGCCACACTCCAGCTGTATTGGGGGACAATTAAGTTTTAACCAGGCCCCCAACCCCTGGGTGATATCACAGTGCAGATGAAACTATGGCTTTCCTATTGTGAGTAAATGAGCACTTAATACCTACCCCCATGCTTCCATATCTCAGGAAGCAGCGCTATGTTCTAATCATTAAGAGTCATTTTAGTTAAGCTCTATAGCTGGCATTTTCAAAGAGGTCTCCAACTCCCTTAGGGCCAGCTCCCACTGAAATTTAATAGGATTTAGGCCCTCAATTTTTTTTTTTTTTTTTTTAAAGACTCCTTTGAAAACTCCATATGTCCATTTCTATTGCTTAGGTCCTGCCAGTTCTTCACGATGGAAACAAAGGATGATGAAGACAATGACCTTTCTACCACTTAATATCTAAGTTAGGATACCTTCAGCCATCTCCTGCCCCCGCCATTCATCAGGGAACTCCGTCCTCAGCTGCTAACCTTAATGCTGGATCAGAATTTTGGTTCCACCTCTCCTAGCTCAAGCTGTTGTATATGATCCACCTTTGAGGAAGCCCATGGAATTTGGCTCTATAGAGTCATGGTCTGGGAAAACACAGATAGGTTCAGCAAGTAGATTTTTCATACACATGCACCCAGATAGGCTGGCCGGGAGGTGGTAACTCTGCTCTGTGGGAGATTTGGGATCTGGGTTCATGTACAACCCGTACTGTTGGACAAAGACCAGCTGCAGCCAATGAGGTGGTGTACTCGCAGGCTCTGAAGAGAATCCCACATGGTGTTCAGCTGAAAGGATCCAAGGCCCCTGGATTGGTGTTTGAAAGTAGGGCTCCAGCGCAGGGAGGAGGAGGGTACCCAGGATTTAAAGAAAAAGGAAATCAAGGTAAAATTGACTTTTTGGGGGTAATTAAAGAGCCTCCAAGCATTTCTAAGCATGAGCTCTTTGTTGCATTACCTGAAGAATGAAGAAGCTGCAAACAAGTGATGTAAAGACGTTAGTTGTTGTTTCAAGAGCATGACCTGCCCAGGCAGAAAACTCTGCCATTCCATCCCCTCCCTATGCCCTCCTCACCACCAAGCAAAATTCCAAGCTGCATCTGTGTAAGCACCTGTGAAACCACAATCTGACCCTTCCTAGAACAGTCTCACAACCACAACCCTGCAACAAGTAAAACTGCAGCTTGTTTTAGTGGGATGTGCAGGAAGAAGGGAAAAGCCCTAAACCTTATGAACAAGAAATATGAGTTTTCCTGAACTCTCTATTCAAGTCACTCTTGCAATGAGTCTGCAAGCATATTAGCAGCAACTCCTGGGAAAGGGCTGCAATTCATGCAGAGAGGACATAGCACCTTCAGACAGAAAGGGATGAGAGACTAACTGCCTGTCCCCCTCACATTCCTCATACATCATCTATGACCATTGGCTCATGCTCTGTCATACATCATATTATTCAGCTGTCAAGGGCACAGCAATGTGAGCCAATGACCTCAGTACAAGAAAACAAGTGTGTGTTCCATGCACATGCACCCAGGCAGTCCTCCAGAGCCCAGCCATCTCCACAGTGCTGTTCCAAACTACAGCCTGCCATATCTGCTTCTATGGTGACACGGAAATAAAAAGATTTGTAGAAAGATGATCTTTTGACCTCAAGAGTCTGCTGCCAAAGTGCCAATTCAGCATGACAGGGCTGGGAACCTGTGCTTGCAATGGGAATGTGGCTGGGACATTGCCCCCCACCATGGCACATGGCAAATAGCGTTATGACCACTTTATTATACAGATTCCAATTGGCTGGAGATTATTCTTCTCTAACTCACTCTCTCTTTAGAGCAGAACAGTGGGTTTTCCTGTTGTCAAGGGCTGGGATTCACTGTTTCAGCCCTGCTTCCTCTAGGGCACATGGAGCGGAGAGATAAAACTTTCCTTTCAGTGGTGTCAGCTAGAGATAAGGGCAGGGGGTTTATTATTTTCTACCTGTTCCCTTCCAACCACAGCAGAATACAAGCAAGGAGAAACTCAGACTTCACAAGCTGGGGATTTGGGGGAAAATAAAAGCTTCCTAAAGGAGTCTCAGCTCACTAGTAAGGGTTAAGCAATGGGAAAGAGATCCTGGGATTAGAAATGAAGCAGATTTAGGTTCCTGGAGGACAGAAGAAACTTCTCACTCTTTAGTAAAAACGGGTATAAATAGCTAAAGTGCATAACCATTTTTTGGAAAGTAACATGCACTGACACAGCTTTAAACCAGCATCGAGGCAGCCACGTGCACTGTGCTGCTCTGTAGTAGGCCTAGCTCAGAGCCTCAGACTCTTTCCTCTGCAAGTTGCCAAGCTCTGAGGTCATGTCCCAGGCACCAAGCTCAAACTTCTGAAACAGAGATGCTTGAAAGGATAGCAGAATAGCTGGGAATATCAGTTTTGTCTGACCCACTGCTAGAAGGTAGGGGCAGTCATATTTAATCTAGATTAATCTAAACAGAGACAAACTGAAGGAAATTAAGGGCCAAAAATTAATTTAAAAATAAACTGTCATTATAGTATGGCAACAAAAGCCAGGAAATTCCAAGTCCTGGTTCTTATTTTGTTCTTAACTCACAGCATTGAATATTGGAAGGGTGTGTGAAAAGCAAGTAATGCAGTACACTCACTCTACAGCATGTGCTGCTGCTCAGAGATAGCTCAAGCACATTCCAAATGGAGTTTTAGTACAAACTCTGGACCTTTTGACTTCCATCTAATTATATCCCAATAGGTACAATCTTTTTGAGCACGCTTTCCTATTGTACCTAGCAGCCAGGACTTTCACTAGAGCCTTCAACAAAGACTTTTTTCCTAAAATAATAAAAATGTCCATTTTGCGTGGTATACAGAGAGGGTTAACTGGCCACCCACTCAGATCTCAGAAGGTGAGGAGGGGGAGGTTGCTAGTGACAGATCAAGCACCTGGCAGCATAGCACAAAACACTGTCAAGCTTTTGGAAAGTCCTAGTCAAACAGCTGAGATAATGCTTCAATGCTGGAAGAGTAGGTTCTATCCCCAGAAATGCCATCTAATGTTTCAACTGGACAGAGCATTCTTCTTTGCTTTCTATTCCAAACCATTATTCATTGCTAAAGCAACTGTTGTGGTGATCCTCTCCAGGACTGATCCAAGTAATTCTGTCCTATCATGCAGTAATTATTATAGCTGGAGCACCTGCAGCAGCTATGGTCAAGGTTGCCGAGAAATTCCTAGGCTAAGCCCTGGGTTAGAGTAGCACACAACTTTATGAAATATTCAACTATCAGGCTTAAAATTTCCAGTTTTGGTCTCCTCAAAAGTGGTTTACTTCTTCTGAAAAGTTTGAGCAAAAATAGTTCTGCCATTTTTGAGAACAGGGAAAGTGAAAAACGAATTTAAAATACACTTGGCCCATTATAAAAAATTCTTGCAACAATATTTTGAACAACTGTGGCACAGAAACTGCTGGGGTTAAAAATTAAAACTGAGCAGAGAAATAGCCTTCAATGAAGAGAAGTGCCCCTTGGACATGCAGTTGAAAAATGGTTAAGATTTGATAGCATTATTATCCCCTGAATGTGCTGTAGATGATCAGGACAATTTGTATGCTTGCTCACTTAGTTCGTAAGTACACAGATAAGAAAGGTCACGCTACACACCCATCAATAAATAACCTACCTGTGTGAGTAAACATTTAGTGAAGGCAAGCAGTGAATGAGGTTCTGTTGGAGACTTTGCCTCATTTCACTGTACTGCCAGAAATGATATGCCAAGGGATTACGCGGGACATAGGCCTTTTGCACAAGGGTGAATTGCATGCACTCTCTGGGCATAACATTCCCACAAGTAGTGCTGGAAGCCTGGTGCAGATGAGGACTTTATGCTCAGGGTGCACTAAGGTTTCCACACAAACCCCTGCATATCTGGGAAGGTGAAAGGTGTACAGCTCCTAAGGCTCACAGAATCGGCGATCTGGTAGAGCGTTCCAGTGCCTTGCTGAATCGTTTCGTTTATGGTACATCTTTTTTATATCAAACGCCCCACTCCACCACACCCCCAGGAAATGCACACAGACAGGGGACCAGCAGTGAGGGTATATGTTCAACCTTAACTGAATCTTTTCCGGACATTAGTATGCCTAACCATCCAACCTTCACATTCTCCTGACATAATGGTTTTTTTGATGTAGTACATGAGAGGAAGAGTCAGATGGGTTAGGAAGAAAGACCTTGTTCCTACTGAACTGTAAGGGAAGGATTTGCCCTGATTGCATGCCAAAAGTCCCCCTCATGAATCTCTCAAAAATAAATACACAAATGCAGTATAGCACATCAAACTGCAAAGCCCCAGGGTGCACCACCTCACTTTACCTTCCCTTTTCTCAGCAAGGGCAGAACTGCACATCTAGGAGACTGAGAATAGGGAAGAGTGCCCTACCTATCTTGCATTAAGTCTGTAAGACAGTCAGGTTTCCTTGGAAAGCGACCTTTCAGCACCACTGAAACACAGAGCATAAGGCCAGACAGCCACCCCTACCAATACAATATGGACGCGTATATTGCATCACATACACAAAAGTGGTGTCTCCCACCGTATTTGCCTGCAATTATAGCTTATTACAGCGGTAGCCATAACACTTATTCACCAAATTCTGAAGACAGACTCCTGCGGAGTACAAAATGGTTTTTCATCACCAAAAAGACCAGCTGCTTGCGGATTATTACTGTAATAAAACCTCTTTTGCCTTCTACCCTCTTATGGAGAGACCATCAGGATATAGGCAATGGAAGAGTCAGGAGTGCTTAAGTAGACTGATTTATGAAGGGGAGAGCCGTGAGAGCCATGGAACAGGTTCTGAAGATCACTCACCCACAGCCAATTTAGACAAAACAAGGGTGGATGCCACCTAAAAGAAGGAGCACCTAACGGTTGACAGGCCCATAGATTCACAGACTAAATGCCATTAAAAAAAGAAAGAGTGACTCCACATTTTACATGCAGCTTTTTAGCCCCCTGCATTAAATATTAAACTAATAAAAGGGTTTCTCCAATTTTAGTCCTCACAGAGGCTGAGCTACACTCCCAGAGAGAAGAATACAAGCTAAAGGGGAAGACCAAACAGCTAATGACAACAGAGGTCACAGCTGGCCATTCCTACTGGACTGCACTGTGGAAATCATGTCTTGTTGCACCAGCACAAGAAGTCAATCTACTTGTTTATAATCAAATTATGCTGTCGAAACATCCCCAGAGTCATGTCATTTATCAAATCACCCCTCAGCCAGTTCCAACCTCTAACATGAAGATGGCCCTTGTACTAGTGGCTGTCAGAGCCATAAGCCAATGAGATCAACTCAGCAGGGAAATGTTACTTCAAAGTAAAATAAAAGACAGAATATACCAAGCTATTCTGCTAATTTCCAATAATAAATCCAGTTTCATAATAGCTAAAAGCTGATAGCTATCTCCACGGAGACCTACCTCCCTAGCATATCCCAGACCAACAATATCCTGTATCAGGATTTGTTTGCACAAGATAGTTGCACCAATTTAATTTACATAAGTTTAAAATCCAGTTCAGTAAAACCAGATCAAACACTCTGACTTTAGTTTGAGAGTGGCTTATTTCAGCTTGTATGGCTTTTACAGCATATTCTGTATTTGCATTTGCTGTGAGAAAGGAAGAAATACAATTAGAGATATTTGCATAGTTGGTATCAATTTGGATTAGGCCTGAACACCTACAACAGAACTCTGATCCATTAGAGTGACTATGTGTTCAGACTTGAGCCTCTGGTGAAATTTTCTTCACCACACTCCCTCCCACCACCACACACATATGAAGATGGGTCTATTAGTTCCCACTCTTCCAAAAATGACAGTTCCAAGCTCCACTCCTCTGATTTTTCATCATCTACGCTGCTCCCTGTCTTGGGGGGAAAAAAAAACAACAAAACCAAACCACCACAAACTTCCCCTTTGGTGTCTCCCACCAATTAAACTGAAGCTAAGTGAAAAGGCTTTGAAGCTTTGCACATGCAGTGTGAGACAGGGTGCATTTTCCTTACGGCTTCTGCTAGGTTTTCTGCATAGTACATCATCCTTGGACCTTTCTGTTTGTCAACAGGAAGGAATAAATGGCTCTTGCAGCTTACACGTGTGTGCACTTTTGGCACAAGGACTCAACTGTGTCAGGCTGCATTTTGGGAAGCCCCAACAGTTCATCATGATGGAAGATTATATAAAAAAAGATCAGGATGTTGCAGACCTTTAATAAATGAGGTGCAGACTAACGAGTTCTACTGATCACACCTCTTCCAGCAATCATCTGCATATCCCATACACAGAGAAATGCCAGGAGCCCTCACCCCAGTAGCACTCCCAAAAACACATAAATGAAATACGTATCCCTGCACCTGAGGCACACACCCACCCATCAAACATGAGAGCTGACATTTTACAAGGCATTACTCCAACTCAACTTCACACAGGGAGTGTCCCAAAAATGCCAGCCAAACAGCTTTAAAGATTTGCCATTTTCAGGATTTTCTAAGTTTACAGAACAAAGAGATTTAGATTCATCAGACTATTGCAAACGTTTCCAGATTGTACAACATGCCGGGGGGCGGGGAAGAGTCCTAGAGACATCTGATGTACAGTACTTCAGCAGCATACATATTAAGGATGTGGAAATGCACAGAGGCCTCAAACCTAGGTGTGACTGCCACCACATTGAAGAGAGGTGACAAACCAAGATATGCGGAACCTGGCATTTTACAGGCAGCCATTTCCATACAACATCAAGCAAAGAGAAAAACCAGATCCAAATGAGAAAGAGACCCACCACCTCATTCCTGATTTCGAGCAGATCCAGAATAACCTATCAACAGTGCATGTGCAAGACCAGAGACTATTACCAATGCCAGCAGAAAGCCAGTCTCTGCTCACTGCTGTTGATTGGTAATTTCTTGGCAGATGATGCATGGAGCTTATCAGTAAAAGCACAAAAGCAATAAGAGAAGATTAATTTCTGTCTCATCTTCAGAGCTTTCAATAAACGCTGATCCAAGTAGTAATTCTCTCTCAAGCTTTATAAATATAGACCATGTTCAAAGAGCAATAAAGGTGCTGGCTCAGACAGAGAATTCCATGTCAAAGCCCCATTCCATTCTTCATTCATCCCTCTGTAAACAGGTATTGCAGAGCACATGCCAAGCCAATCTGCAGTACCAAACAGGTTTTACAAACTGCTTCTCTTTTATTACACAAGATGAGCTGATCTTTACCTTGGTCCTGTCACCCCAGAGCTCCTTCACATCCCTATCAGAATCCTTTGCAAACCTCCACCTTTTTAGCCAAGCATGGAAGGATGAAACCCGCCATCCTCCACAGTTGACTCTTTGAAGGGATGAAAAGGGCTCCCTTGCCCCATAGGGCTCAGCTCACTGCCTCCACAGCACTTCCAGCCCAGGACGCAGGAGCCTTAGTACATAGATCTCCCATATGGCAGTGAAGATCTCCAGGAATATTTAATTTTAAGGGTAGGATTTTCAAGAGGGCTCAGTGTTAGCCTAACTGCTCCCACTGAAGGCAATGGAAGTTTTACCACGGTCTCCAATGAGAGCACAGGTAGGCCAATGAAGAGCACTTTCGATAAAAGCCAACCCTTAAAAAACAATACATTAAGTCTTGCTTGCTACAACGTAAGTGTAGTGTTGACAAAGCTATTCCCACCCGCATGCCATCCTGTAGTGACCTCCCCTGGCAGATCAACAAATGACAGGATGGCCTGCAAAGGAAGTCTCATCTAGCCCTCCCAGGCTAAAGAAGGATTGCTGGGCCACACCAGCTTGAGGGATATAAGTCACTGGGGAACGGAGGGGGGAGGAGGGGAGGAGGAAGAAAAGAGTGTCAAGGGGCTCCCCACCCAGAAATATAGCACCAATGTGGGAACACGGTTTTGATTCCTTGAATCGTTTCCCACACAGCACCTGCAGCAGCAACAGAAGCTAAGGATTTTAAACACCATGCAGAGCTATCAGCTGTGGCCGAGGAACAAGCAAACAAGATCTCTTTTGTGTTGCTCAGTCCTTAGGCAGCTGCAGGAAAGGGGAGGGGAAGGAGGAGGGAAGAGAAGATATTTCAGCAGAAGGAACCCTGGGTGTTCTCCCCGACACGCCCAACAGAAAAGAGCATCAGCAATCATGGAATAAAATGGGAGAGGCAATGGAATAAGCATACAGTTTCCCCACGTACTGACATCCTATCCTTCCTTTAGCTTGCAGTTATTTGTTCCAAGGGCTATTTTTTAAGCCTGGGGAAATTCCAAATCCAGCTAAGGTTGGAAATAAAGCACAGTCAAGCCTTGTCTGTCTATAATCCTTCAGGGACAAGGGAAATGAAAGCATCCTAGTCAGCTGCAATAACTCACAGCCTCCATTAGCCAGCGATTGGCAAGAAGAGCCAGGCAACTGCAAGGCTGGAACAAGCTGGGATTTCCATGGGCTGCCATGCAGGCACATTTATGCTGGATGCCAAGAGCTCAGTTTTGCAAGGCAGCCAGCCGATATCGTAATAGTACGTGCAACGTGTTGACATACCACAGAACAGGTGGGACAGAACACATGGAAAAGTAAAAGGCAGGAAAAGAGGAGCAATGGCTGACGAGGAAGGAAGATACAACCAACCATCTCAGTTCCTCACAGCTGAAATTAATAGGACATGTGACAGGGCAGCAGTAGCAACTCCCTAGTTAGGGTGACAGTGAGATGTGCACTTAGCACAGGACCAAACTCCCTTTTTTCACATTTTAATGATTATACTTAGTCTCCAAACATGGCACAATAATTCTGTGGAGTTCAGTGGAATAAGCCATGTCATGTGTCTAGATCAATGGCCACAGGGGGTTTCTGTGTGGCCATGAGCAGCTGGGGAGGTCTGCACCCCTCGCTGTCCGCCAGTGCCTGGGGTCCCGATTCCCACCCACTTCCCTCCCTGCCTTTCCAGCACCCACCCCCCTTTCTTCCCTCCCTCCCTGCCAGCCGCTCGATTGCCTCCAGGGTCCTTGCATTCACCCACTTATCCCCTCCTCCCTGCAAGTGACCCCCCACCCCCAGCAGCCCCTTCCCTAAGCTGCAGTTCTTCCCCCTCTCCCCCTCAAAGCAGCCCCCATCCTGCCTCCTGCCAGGTGGCTCAGGGCAGTTGCTGCACATGTAGCCAGACTGACTGCTCTGCAGGGAAGAACACGTAAACTCCCTCAAGCCACCTGGCAGGAGCTGCAGTTCTTCCTGCACCCCACTCACCTTTCTCACCTGAAAAGTGAGTGGGGCAAGTGAGGCAGCCTTTCCATTCAAAGAGCTCCTCAACTTTTCCTAATATTCTGATCCACACAATTGATGCATCAAAACCCAGAACTTGTTATTTGGACATGTATACGTGCATGTTTATTTGATTTTCCTAACGTTAACTGAGTATATTAGGAAAAATTGTCAATGCGGCCACCAGCAAGAGTTGGTGGACGCACTCTGAGGCCACCAAAAAATTGTTGTGAGAACCACTGGTCTAGATAACATTTATTAACTTCTGCAGAGGAAACATGCTCCTTCTGGAAATTTTGTTCCAATTTCCCCCAAACTTCTCTGGGTTCCTCTAATTAAAAAAACCACTATCCCCACAAACTCCTAATTTCTCTCTCTCACACACCCATATACCCCCCACCAACCCCACCCCTTTTGAAATTTAAGTTTCTTTTGAAATTTTAAAAATTAAGCACGTAGTCTCTCGTTCTAGATAGCACAAATTAACTGGGTTAAGATTAGCAGATAGAACTGCTCAGATCTTCTGCTACTTCTGCATTATAGCACTGTCAGATGGACTTACCAGCTGTTTTCTCCTCTGGCAAGCCATGAAGGCAGTCGGGGCAGCAGAGGTGATGGAATTGGGCTCTAGAAGTGAGGTGGGGTGGTATGGTGCACACATAGATGAGGAGTGCAGCTCTGAAGAGCATAAGAGTTGAAGCAGGGTTATGGGGAGGAAGGACCACGGGAGACATCTGCTATATGGCATCCATATGCTAAGACATATAATACATAACAACTCTGATAACTATCAGTGCTTATTAAAAAAATATTGGGAAATTCCTCCACCAGTAACTTTTACTAGATTTGATTTATGATTGCTCTAGTCTCATTGCGCACCAACCCAGGCATAAGAAGCAAGGAAATAAGCAGATAAATTCATTCAACACCCCATCTACACTCTTCTCATCAGTTTCCCATTCCAAATCTCAATTGCTTCCCTTCCACCATGTACAGCTCATGTAACCACCCAACAGTCTGAACTCAGACTACAAATGTCAACATACACACATTTCAGTGCTGTAATTTCTGCATGAAAATAAATAATCTTAGAATGATCAAGAACATAGGGAAAGTTTTATGAATGACTGATCTAACAGTTACAGAAAGACATCTTGCAGCCATTATAGCTCCCTTCCCCAACAGATGCAAGAGTTACATGTGCAGCTAGGTACAATGCAATTTATAACAGCCACACCAACCCTAGACTGGGGTTCTGTGATCTTCAGAACACAGGAATAACTAGCCAGTGAATATGGCTGGAGTTCAGGGGTGCCTGCTGGCCATTCCAGACAAAGGTGGAGATGCATGGTCAAACACACTCAACCAAGGAGGTCAGTACCATTAACCCCATTTTATAGATGGTGAAATGAAGGCACAAAGACAAGAAGTGACTTGCTAAGACCACCAAGCAGGCCAGTGGCAGAGCTGAAACCAGAACCCAGATCTCCTGAGTCCTAGTTCAGTGCTCTATTCACTACATTCACTGCCTATTTTCCTTTCTTATGCAGCATCATCCCCTTCTTAAGAAGCCAAGGCATATTCTAAGGTTTCCTTCCCCATGTACTTGATTAGAACAGGCCTCAATTCAACTGGAAACCAATCCCTCCAGTTGCATCTAGTACTATAATGAGCAGGAATCCTATAGGGTAGGAGACAGGACTGTGGAGCAGTGAACAAGGTGCTTTTAAAACACACTGGGTGTTAAACTTCGTTGCTCTAACACCAAGTTAGGCTGGGTTACCCTCTAGGCTGACAGTGTAAGGAAGGTGGGAGGGAGGATGAAGGAGAAGCATAGATCCTGCAGAGTTCCATCAGCCACACAGCAGGAGCTACAATGAACTCTCAGTATTTTAGTTAATTATTTCCATTTTTCATCTTAATTCTCCCTTTTCATACTGCAATTTTCCCCTTACGGGGGATGAGGCAGAACCAACCAGTTCTGGAAGGGAGGCAAGGGAAGTTAGAGACAGATACAACCAGCCCCAATTAAAAGCACGGGTGCGTGGGAGAGAAGGGGGGACACAGGGCAGGCCTGACCGGAACCAACTTTGACCCATGGTGTATATTGCAAAATAATGTGCTGATGTCCACTGGCTGCAATACCTTCCCTCCCCCACATACATTATATATGTATATCACACAGTTAGCATATTGAGACTGAAGTGGTTATTGGCTCTATATCTATTCATTTTGATTCCAGTCTTAACTCCCCATCAAAGGGCATCCCAGTCAAAGCTCTGGAAGCCTTCCCCAGCATTAGGGGAGTTCAGCTGAAGTCATCCAAAGCAGCGGCACTTTTCCCATGTAAATATCGGTCAGACGACCAAATCACTTAGACTCTCATGCCCTACCAGTCAGCAATCCACACTCAGCTCTTCACAAATGCCCATCACACAGAAGGGCTTGCCTCATCAATTTTCTTTTTTCCAACCAATAATTAATTTTTTCTGCAGCAGCAGGACCATAACTCCTTGGCCCCCTTTTCCATTGTTGTGACTGATCAGTCAGCCTCTGGAACTGGCACAAAGTGACATGAGTGGCTTGGGGCAGGCTAGCTTCTGCCAAGCACCTCTTATTTGGATCACTCTTTAACCCAGACAACCCCAATACTGCCACCTTCCCCATCAGCAGCTTGTACTCTGTCAAGCTTCTAAACAACAAAGGAAGAGCAATGCTCAGGTCTCAGCTAGCCAGCAGAGATTCAGCCCCAGTGATAATTTATCAGCCCAGAACCAATGAATGATGATCTAAATTAGCAAACAGAAAAACATAAGAATAGCCTTACTGGGTTGGACCTATGATTCATCTAGCCCAGTATCCTGTCCTCCAACAGTGGCCAGTGCCCAATGCTTCAGAGGGAATGAACAGAACAAGGCAATCATTTAGTGATCCATCCCTTGTCATCCAGTCCCAGCAACTGGTAGTCAGAGGCTTCAGGAAACCCAGAGCATGGGATTGCATCCCTAACCATCTTGGCTAATAGTGACTGATGGACCTATCCTCCATGAATTATCTATTTTTTTTAAAAATCCAGTTATAGTTTTGGCCTTCACAACTTCCCCTGGCAATGAGCTCACCAGGGTGACTGTGTATTGTGTGAAAAAGTACTTCCTTTTGTTTGTTTAAAACCTGCTATCTATTAATTTCATTGGGTAACCCCTAGTTCTTGTGTTATGTGAGGGGGTAAATAACTTTCTTGTTCACTTTCTCCACACCATTCATGCTTTTATAGACTTCTATCAGATCCCCCATTAGTCATCTCTTTTTAAAGCTGAATAGTTCCAGTCTTTTTAATCTTTCCTCATATGGAAGCTGTTCCCTACCCTTAATCATTTTTGTTACCCTTCCCTGTACCTTTTCCAATTCTAAGATATCTTTTTTGAGATGGGGCGGTCAGATCTGCATGCAGCATTCAAGGTGTGGGCGTACCGTGGATTTATAAAGAGGCATTATGATGTTTTCTGTCTTATCTATTCCTTTCCTAATTGTTCCTAACATTCTGTTAGCTTTTTTGGACTGTCACTGCACATCGAACATGTTTTCAGAGAACTGTCCACAATGACTCCAATATCTCTTTCTTGAATGGTAATAGTTAATTTAGACCCCATCATTCTGTAACTATAGCTGGGATTGTGTTTTCCACTGTGCATTACTTTGCATTTATCCACACTGAATTTTCATCTGCCTTTTTGTTGCCCAGTCACCCTGTTCAGTGAGATCCCTTTGTAACTCTTTGCAGTCAGATTTGGACTTAACTATCTTAAGAAGTTTTATATCATCTGCAAACTTTTCCACCTCACTGTTTACCCTTTTTCCAGATCCTTTATGCCTTATCCAACACCTCTAAAGTTCAAATCACTCCTGCAATCTGAGGTCAGACCATGGCCCCACATCAAGGTACTTGCTATTCCACCATGAGACACTTCCACCAAGGAAAGACTCCAGCTCACCCAGAGAGAACAAAGGATACTACACCATTCCCAGGGAGAACACAGGTGTCTCCTTATGCCAAGTCACCACCCCCATGGAAGCAGGTCCATAATTAAAGGACCAACCTACTTTTATGGTCTCTCCCTTCCCTTTCCCCACGAGATTATTTTTGAGGGATTATGTTTCCTGTTTTCACTGTTCTGCCTCCTCCACTTATCAGTCATCATCATGGTCATTAAAGCAGGAGGGAAGCAGAGGGACAGCCTGATAGGATGCAAACCTTTATGGCTCAGCAAATGAGGGATTAAATGTCTTCTGTCTCCTCCTCAAGCTTCCTGCACCCTATTACACACACACTGCCCAAACAGGCTCTCTGTAAGCACAGCTTCTCCTCCCTTTGCTCTGACCTCTCCTGCAAACTAGGGATTTCTGAATGGCACAAACAAGCAGTCCATTCATCCTGGCTACTGACAGCCGCTTACTCTCCATAGCTAGTTCATCCTGGGACAAAACAAACAACTGTTCCAATAGTCCCCTGAACATCTCTTACAGCGGAGGTGCCATTTGGCCCTTTAGATCAGATGGAGGAGTCCAAGGGCAGGATACCCTTTTCACAGAGCTGCTGACTGGAAGGGTGTTCTGAGGAGGGAGCACAGTTCTGTCCCACCTCTCACACGAGGGTCAGGAGTCGCTCCACTGAAATTAATGGAATTGCTGGTGTGAGCAGGAAGAGACTTAGGCACTATGTTTATAGTGTATTTCCAGGCACTAAGCTGGCAGCAGCCTCAAGGAGACCAGCCGTAGCCCACCTCTTAAAACTAGTCTATGCCTTTCCCAACATTGACCTCACAAATCTGCTCAGGCAAGCGGGTGGTTCTGCTTGTTGCCAAGTGTTGTATTCACTAGTTTGATCAACTCAGCTGTGGCAGCTCAGCAAACACTGGGAGGGAACTTTGCTGAGGGCAGCAGGATGGGTCTCTGGGAACCTCATTACAGCCACCATGGTCCAATGACTCTTCCTCTCAGAGTTCAATCTTCTTTTGTACAGCACAGTTCCAATGAAAGTATCTCTGTCTTGTCCCATCTCAAATTGAGCAATGCAGATTCTAACATACCATACCAGCAGCATCTGCAGCATGTTATGGAACAAGGAGTGAAGGTCAGCTAAAATAGTTCAGTTTTAGGGAGCGTGAGAGAGTTCAGGGACAGAGAGGCCCAGAAAATGAGCAGAATTTAATTGTTTTATTAGCCAGAGGGACAAGAGTCACACAGATGGACCTTGAAAAGTGACCTGAAAGGAATGAGGGGGTCAGTTAGACTCAAGAGTGGAGGTCAGCATGGGAGAAGGAAAAAAGAAGTTTGGGATTTGGAGAGGGTGGAGAACAGAAGCAGTAGAATGGGAGGTGAGGAGACTGAATAGTAAGCAAGGAGAGCAAGAGACAGACCTTAGGGTCACTCTGGTCAGAATGAGAAAAGAATGGCATGTACCCTTATGTATTAGACTGTAAATTCTGTAGGTGGGGGGGACGGTCTTCCTGCTCTGTGTTTGTACAGCACTTGGCACAAAGAGGTCCTCATCCAGGACTGGGGCTTTTAGGTGCTGCTGCAGTAAATCATGATACCCAGACAAGATGGAAGAGGTGGATGGGTTTGAGAAGTAGCACATTCAGAGCTGAAGAGAGATGATTTTTTTTTTTTTTTTTTTTTTTTTAAATTGTGCAAAGCAAGGCCAAGACTTGGCGGAAGAGAAATTTTAGGCAGAGTTGGCACTAGAGGGTACGAAGCAGGCCACAATGGACCCTCAACATCTCAAACATCTGGAAACTTAGGCAAAAATATTGCTGGGTAGTGATTAAAAGTCCTTGGGACTTCACTTCTAATCAGTTCTCGCAGTATAGATGCACTGGCTGACTGACCATGCCAGCTTTAACCTCATTGATCTCGTAAGAATTAACATTATTAATAAGGCCAACCTAGAGGCTTTCTAAATTTAAGGGGAGTTTTGTTTTGGCAGGGAGAATCTTGACAAGTAACCCAGGCTGAAATGCAACTGACCTTTGCTCAAAATGCACCTTTTTAAGCACCAAGAACTGCATGCAAGTCTGCATTTGGAGAAATGTAAAGAAGAAGAGCCGGTTAGGCGGGAAGTCAATCCTGTAGCACTGGAAAACTGGAATTTGTTTAATTTCTTTCTCCTTCATTGTAGTAAAGTGGAGACTCTCTCTGTGTGTGTGTGTGTGTGTGTGTGAGTGTGTGTGTGTGTGTGTGTGTGTGTGTGTGTGTGTGTGTGTGTGTGTGTGTGTGTGTGTGTGTGTGTGTGTGTGTGTGTGTGTGTGTGTGTGTGTGTGTGTGTGTGAGTGAGAGAGAGAGAGAGAGAGAGAGAGAGAGAGAGAGATAGCCTACACTTCCCTGAAATATTCACTGCCACATAACTTTGCTCTTGTAAAGTATTATTATTCCACTCACAGCTGAACACTGGTTTTTGAAAAAAAATCTTCCTATTTGTATTATAGAAATGCAATAAGGCCTAAATCAGAATCTATGCTCCACTGTGCTAAGTACTGCACAAACATGTAGGATGACCTAGTCCCTGACCCTAACAGCTTCATAGATAAACAGGCTGAAAATAAAATGAAATAAAAGAACCTTCCATTTAGCTGATTAGTAACCAAATGATAGCTGTTCAGGAGCCTATGTGAAATGAGTTGTGGTCTCAGTTTAGGTCCCAGTTGGACAGATGTCCACAAGACAAGCCACCTCCACAACTGGCACTAGCTGAGAGTATAAGGGTTGAACAGCTATACAGATTTGGTTAGCTTGTTGCCTTTACATCCTATCCACCCTCAGGCTCAAACAGAACTGTCTAAAACAACATGGAGATACACTCGGTTTAAACAGTTTGGCTGACAAGCATGGATAGGATCAAACTATGGATTAAACCCTATTTAGAATAAAGGTTCTACCTTAAGTAGGGGAGGAAGGATGGTGCTGTGGTTAGGGACCAGGACTGAGAACAAGATGATCTTGGTCCTATTCCCAGCTCTACTAGACTGTGTATGATCTTGGGCAACTCATTCATTCTCTGTTCCCCACTCTCTAAAATGTAAATAATGCCTCCCTTACAGGAAGGCTGTGAAGCTTAATTAATTAGCCTTTCTTAGGCATGTGTAGGTCCTGGGAAGTATTATTACACAAGTGCTACTTGTTCTTAATCTGTGATAGGGAAGACACCCTCCCCCCAAAAAAAATTCAGTTTTATATAGTGTCTATTTCCTTTTCTGTGTGGAAAAACTCATTCTCAGACTGACTGTTTTTTCCTCCCTCATCCATACATTAGATCAATATAAAATGATTGTATTTGCCTTTTTAAAGCCAATAAAAAATTAGAGTTTTGTAACATGAATCACACTGTAGATAAAAATCCTTCACCCAGCTCATAAGGGATCAGCAGAACTTCCCCACAAAACTCACACATTTCCGTGTGTTCATAGTTCCTTAACCAAAGTTTAAAAAAGGAGAGTGCCGCGCTTCCCTAGAAGCACAGCCCTTCCATGGAACTACTACTTGCAAAAGATTGGCCTACCCAACCCATCTTATCAGGAACCTGCTACATTCCAAAGTGCTTTGCTCAAGGTTGTACTATTCCTTCCCAGTCAACTTGCTGACTATTTCATTGCCAGCTCCAGCATTTTGCAGGATACACTTATTTGCAAGAGCTCAAAAGTGAGCCATTAAAATTGGTCTGCACCACATGCTGATGGGAAGGTGCCACTTGATGCATTTTTAAACCAAAAATGTATTAATACGACATTTCTCTTCACTCAGTCCTTTGATCCCAAAACAAAATAAGGTACATAGATATGTAAAGCACCACTGACATGCAGCCACCTCTGGGGTGAGCAACCAGAGCTTGCCTCTCCCTCATGTTGTGCCTTCACAACGTACAGAACAAGGACAAACCCACATTCTTATGAAAAAAGGCATGGCATTTTTAAAATCCTAGCAGAGCAAACAGGATCTCAAGTCAGACCTGAAAGACCCCCATGCAGACAACAGTAGGGTATTTATTGCAAACAGCTTGCTGCTCCGTGCATCTACCTCTAAATGATGATGAGCCCTCCTCCCCGCACCCAGAGCACAGCACAGCAGTTCCTAAATACACAAGTTCTGTGTGTGTGTTGAGACAGCACCTGAGAGGACCTGAGAGCAGCAGATTCCATTTGGATTCATCTTCCAGGAAATCCTAAATGATGAACAATCTACTTAAGCACCTGAAACAGTATAAAAATAAACCTGTTAAAAGTATCATTCTGCATACAAGTTTATTTCTACACCAGCTGTATTTGTTGAAAAAGCCCTTTCAGTAAATACCACAGATATGGGAATGAGCCTGTGGCAGACAGCCCCAGGCAACAGCATGTGGGAAACAGGATTCTCAAGCCCAGAATAAATAGAAACCAGCTATGTAAAAAGGGAAGGGAAAAAAAGCCCCATCTTTATAAGGGCCAATCAACTACCTCCAATATTAATTCTATTTCAGGAATGGAGGAGTGTTCTGGATACAATGAGTCAACAGGGTGGGGCATTGTTTTCCATGTTGGTGGAGCAGAGCGGGAATAGAAAGAGCAGAGGACAGATTAAAAGCTGAGAACCCAGCACCTGGCTACTGTCACATTAAGCATATAGCAGGACAACGCAGAACAGCTCACAAACACCTGCACCATTAGGGTCCACAAAATGGAACTGTTTATCTTGTCAGAGTCAGAGAAATGACCTGAGTGAAGCAGACAATGATAGAGTAAATGCAGGGATGTTTTAAAAGGACAGGTAGAGCAACAGAAGACTTTTATAGTTTCTTTACAACTGCTTTTATTGACCATCTGTGGTCCTCTCCTCACTTTAAAACTAGTCTATCAGATGAGCAATGCTGTTGTTATTTTGCATTTTTGGGTCAAGAAGGTAAAATTCTGTCTTTCCCAGTAAACGAGTGATAGCAGGTCTGGCAATGCTCTCTGCACGAAAATGCTCAGCTAATGAAACTGTCTATGTCCTGTGCAGCTCCAGGAGACAGAACACAGTTCTTATTACAGCAGATGATAAAAATAAAGCAAGTCCCCTCCTCTATCCTAGGGACACAGACACAGTGTAAATTTCCCAAGAAGACCTACCAAATCAGATTCTCAAGGTGATCCAGTCACCTCATAAAGGTGGTGCTGATCGAGCATCCATACCAAGCTCTCTTTCCACGTGGTTTATTGACCTAAGCAGTATTCAAGCAGGAGCCAGAGGTTTTTCTATTCTTCGAAGAGAGGGATAATTGCATCATCTCTCCCAGCCTCTCTTGGACATAGATGCCCAATGTAATAGAAAAATAAATTGAATACTTCAATGAGAGGAGTCAGTCACACGGTCTGTGGGAATACCACCTAGTCTGTCTTTTAATGATGCCCCCACCTGACCTGGAAACTTGTTTTTCCCTTGAAAGTTGTAATTTATACTAAGCAAAATGATATATAGGTGGATTCTATTTAAAACCTGAACAGCTAATGACAAAGATACATTTCCAACCACGACATCTGCCAACAGAGCCACTATAACAAGGAATCTGACTGCAGAAAGGATACTCTGCTGCAAATTTCACCTCAAATCTCTTCCTGCATCCCCACAGCACTTGGATGATTAGCCATGAAATTGTTAGTTGATTTTTTTATACACACACACACACACACACACACACACACACACACACACACACACACTAGAGAGAGAGTCATCATTATGGCACATCAGCACCCCCATTATTAGCACACCCAATAGCACCTAAAGTCCCTCCCCCCAATCAGATTCAGTGATGCTGGGAGCTGTATAAACATGTAATGGAAGAGAGTCCCAGCTGCAAAGACTATAAAATCTAAACAAAATGAGAGAGAGAAAGGGTGGTAGGGAAAGGGATGCAACACCAGAGAAGAACTAGAGGGATGGATAGCAACTGCCATGTGAGTTTTGCATTTTTGTTTTCAATTATTTAGTTGGGGGGGGCATGTTGAGGGGAAGAAGGTACAGGGGATCAATTAATAAGCACATGGATTTAGGAATAGAAAGCAGAGACAAGAAGAAAACGGGGTGAGAATGAATAGAAACATGGGAGGCAGAGGAAGTGAGGCTACAGCAGAGGGACTACGAGGGAGCTGGTGCTAAAAGAGATGATGAACAGTTCAGACTTCTCAGAGCTATTATTTGTCTGCAGAAGCAATGCTGTAATTATTTGTGACTGTTTTCTTTGCAACACAAGAGCTAGAAGAGGCCCTGTCTACACAATTGTAACCTTGGCAGGAGCCCCAGTGGAACTGGCCTTAATTTTAATTTGTTTTAAAAAATACTAACGCTTCTATTCTACAGAAACTAATGGGGTCACCAGAGGAGTGTCAGTATAGCTTTCTGTCACAGACAAGAGCTATCTATCCACCCTCTCTGTCTGTAATGAGTCACCAAAAGCCAGGGATCATCATTTTGGACAATTTTTTATGTCAAAACAAGGTGTGGGCTTTATAATGTATTTGTAAATATATAGCTATAAACAAGGTTAATCCTTTTCCCACTGGGAGCCAGTGTGATCCAGTGGAAAGTGCACTGGGCTACAGTCCAGGAGACAGAGGTTCTGTTCCCAGTTCTGCTACTCACCTGTGGGTTGACCCTGGGCAGGTTGCTGTGCCTCAGCTCTGCCATCTGTAAGATGAGGATAATGATACTGACCTCCTTTGTAAAGCACTTTGAGATGAAAAGCACTACATACAAGGTGGATGTTATTTTAGAAGGGATTCTGTCAAGGTTGGAGGAAACAAAATTCGACCTAATTTTTTCCCTGCATCTCTTTCCATAGTCTGTGCAACTATGTCTATTTCCCTCCCCGATACAGTGTAAAAAAAACCTCAAAAACCCAAAAGAGATGGAGATGGCTCATATGCTCTTTAAAAAAATCCTACCAGCACCACGATCAACCCTCCATGAGAGAGGAAAACAAATTCAGTACGGAAACAGATTTTAATGCCAACATAACTATGTGTTATTATACTAGCAGGAACCTAAAATACTTTGAAATGCCCTAAAAATGAGCAATTTTAAGATGTGTAGCACTGTACATCAGCACATGGAAATCAAACAAACATCTGAAGTTCCCACTCTGGCCTTCTCTACACAACTGGTTAGTTGGGTTTTTTTTGTGTTTTGTTCACTCTCAAAGCATATGTGGAATTTGTTTACACAGCAGATAATAAAGCAACGTAGTAGACGTGAAGTGGGAAAACCCAGACCAAAACAGGTACTAAAGCTGGAGATGGGCATACAGCTAGAATTACTTAGGTCGTGTCTGCAGCATAATAATTTTACTGTGTTTAAACGTCACACTTAACACACAGCAGCACACTGGCCATGTTATAACATCAGTTAGTTTTGCCTGAGTGGGTGATATAACCCTCCCGCTATTTAAAGGTGAGAGCTCATACGTGTAGCTGAGCTGGTCCAGGTCAGAGTGAGGGTATATTAGCTTAACATGATTGTAACACAGTTAGAACAGATTAAGACCAAACAATGTTAGAACATTTCTAGAGCATGGTGCCTAAAACACCTCCAGTTTACAGTTTAGATGGTGTTTTGTTTTATTCTTACTCAATAAAGTTTAATTCAAAATACAGAAACTTAGCTCTCCTTCTATAATGATGTATGTGCGTAAGCAGATCGACAAAAAAAAAAAGTCTGCCTCAAGCTATTTGTGGGTAGAGAGCTATGCTGACAAGTGTTAAAGTGTAGCAAAAAACGCTTTTCAAACTCAGATGCTGTTTCCATAGCACCTACAGCAAATGCATGTGAGGACTCAATACAGTTCTCAGAAGCAGAGAAACCTTAAATCAGGAGGGGTAGCTGTGTTAGTCTGTATACAGCAAAAATAACGAGAGTTCTATAGCACTTTAAAGACTAACAAATTTAATTTCTGCAGGCATAAGCTTTCGTGGGCTGTAACCCACTTCGTCAGATGTAAGGAATAGAAATCAGATTGGAGGTATATAAATCTAAGGTTAAGGAACAACAATGGGGAAGTTAGGTATAAGCAAGAGCTCCATGTTAGGCAAAGATGAGCTCCAAATTCCACTTTGTCACTCATCCCTGGCCAGTCAAATCAGGGAGTGCAGCCAGCCTTGCTGCTCATGAGCTCCCTGAAATGCAAAGGCAAAGCAGGAAGCAGAGCTCTCAGGTCCTCTAGATCTGTGGTTCCCAACCTGTGGCCCAGGGGCCACCACTCCCCTCCTGCTGGCTGCAGAAAGGAGCTGCCACCTAAGGACTCAGGTGGCGCATGCTACCACAGGGCTACAAGACCTGTGCAGGCTCCTTGCTACAGCCAAAGGGATGGGAGATCAGTGCTCCCCTCCCCCCGGGTGTTGCAGGGAGCATGGCAAAGTGCTCCTCCTGGGTCCACAGGCACTGGGGTCCCTGCTGCAGCCAAGGGGATGAGAGATCAGTGCTCCCCTCCCCTGGCTACAGCAGAGAGGAAAGCACTCTGCCTGGATCCCTATGTGCTGGGGTCCCTGCTGAAATGAGGGGGAAGGGAGCACTGATTTCCCTTCCCCCTGGCTGCAGAAGGGAGCCACTGCCTAGGGACCCAGGTGGAGCACGCAGGGCTACAGGATTCGTGCAGTTTCCCTGCTGCAGCCAGGGGCACGGGAGATCAGCAAGGAGGCAGCCTCCTCGCTGAACTCTTTCTGTCTGGCTGCAGTGGGAAGGAGGGGGGGCGGGGGAGCACTGCTGGTGGAGCAGCCAGGACCTACCATGCTTAAGGAGGGGCAGGTCTCTCACAAACAGTGCCTTCCGGCTGGCCTGAACTTAGCAGGCTGCCCACCATGACTTAGCTGCCAGGCCATGTGCTCCTGTATGTAGTGACAGTCATTCATCTACACTAGTGGTGTGTCTGGGAGCGTGTGACATACTGTGAGTAATTTGTAGGTGTAAAATAATGAATGTAAAAATGAGCACAGTAGCATCAAAATATTTACTTTAAATATGTAGTGATTTGTAGTCCTTAATAGTGTATACATCAATACATTTTTTATGAGTTGATAGACTGGTGGCCCTTCAGGGTTGTAAGAATGATATTTGTGGCCCTCGAGCCATAAAGGTTGGGAACCACTGCTCTAGATACATTCATATAAGGAAAAGCAGAGCATTGCAACATTATCAGTGTTTTACCTTGTGAGTACGGTGCAGAACACAGTATGCAGCGTATAGGCATGAAGAACAAACACTTTCCTTCTCATACGGTTAAAGGAAGTTCCTTTGAGACCCTTCACACATAGATGCAGTGGTTACGGGGGTGGAGCAAAGTGGGAAATGAGAGAGAATCTCCTTCTCAGAACCCAGGAGGACAGAACTGCACGCACCCCTCCCTCTGTAACCAATTGGGAGAGCACCCTGGGCTTCCCACTGAGGCAGCACACTAGACTCTGCTAAGTATTCCCTTTTCCCTCCCCATCATGCTTCAATACCAGGTTTGATTACTAGGTTAGATGACTAGTATATTTTTTGAGCCATGATGTTAATGGAATTTTTTTCTGCAAACTCCTCGCTTAGCAAGAATCATCTCCTTTCTGCCTCCTGCCTCGCCATGCCCTTACACGAAAATAAAACAAAGTAATTCACCCCACTGCTAGAAATCCTTTTGGGATAACTCTGTTTTGATCTTTCTAGTGAGGTTTCTCTGTTCCTGAGCAACACGTATGTCCCAGGGCTGATGAATATATTTCCATCCAACTACAGCTTCAGTCATAAACAGATTTTTCTTTCTTGCAACTCAGATATTTTACTCATCGGCTCTTAACAGCCTTAAAAGCAACAGACTTCAAATGTGTTGCCTTTTCCCGTGACAACAGTCATCTTGAAGTCACACAGACTGCATCCCCTCTATAAAACACCTTGTAATCACTACTAAATTTAAACATCAAGCTTGCTAGCATCCACAGTCAGGGTCAGATAGAAGAGCTGCTATGATAGTTAACAATAGGATGTTCTCTTACTAACTAATCCACAAATCCATGCAAGTAACTAGTGCAACCAGCACAGAATTCATCCAAATACCAAGATTCCCTGAAACAAGGACAATAACATGTGTCTGCAAGACTCCAAGGCATTCTACTGTAACACTAGGAGTGTGAAAATGTTGATTTCATCCCTGTTACAACTCAGGTCCAGGGATGATCCTAGGAGACCATGAAGCAAGCAGTCGCAAAAGACACTAGAATGTGGAAAGGGAACTCCCAAGCCAAAGCTCTCAACCTATTAGGATCCAAATGATGTACATAATGCGTGTGTGTGTATGGGAGGAGAACACCACAAAATGGAAGGCAGCAAGAAGCCTCAGATAATGTGCAATTAATTTCTTTAGCATGCTGTTTTTTGTAACTTCATACGTTCATATTTCAGCATTGTCTACGGTCAATAATTTGCAGGACCAAAAGCAGAAGTACCAAATTGGTGGGATATGGATGTGAATGTGGCTCTGAACTAAGAGGCAGTTGGAAGGTAACACACTCACAACTCTTCCTGATCTTGACTTACGCAGAACACCATAATCTAGTCTCGGTGCATAAGAATTTCTGAGACCAGCCATGCTGATGGGTCATTATTACCTTATTGGGTGATCACACCAAATAATATGTAGCTCCTGCCCAATTTAATCCAGACTGCAGCAGATATGATTCTTGCTGCATTATTGGAAATGCATACTGTGAAAACAGACCAGTCCTACTCAGTTTTCACTGTCTCAGACACACGTTTGAAGCCCGATGCTCAGGGAGCTTAAGTGTATTTTTTTCAGAACAGATTACACTGGGATGCTCCTAGCCCATTTTCACAGAGCATGTGGTTGTTGCTATCCATATTTGAAAATGATTTGGGGACTGATTTTGAAATGTTAAAACCATGTTCTAACAACAACAGCCCACTTTCGCCGCAGGCTCATACTAGGTATTCTCACCCAGCTGGTTCTCAGGCAGTGGAACTCATAGTATCCTTCCTTGTCCTGAAAAATGCAGTGCAGCATATTACTGGTGCCATTATAATGGCTGTCACAACCCATCTCAGAAGTAGTCACATTTCAGTGCTAGGTGAGGAGGATTAAAATCCTGTTCTACTGTATTAAGTCTTTTGACAGCTAATAGCAGGCATAAGGATCCATGTCTGTGCAGCTCTTGTGTTTCCAGGCCCCACACAGAGACAGAAATGCACTAAGTTTGTAGAGTCTAAACACCTGGGCTGTTCATTATTAAGCTACTTCTGCAATACACCATCCCCTAGGTTGGGACTGCACAATAAAAAATATTTGATC
Organism: Emydura macquarii macquarii; assembly: GCF_026122565.2. Classification (NCBI taxonomy): domain Eukaryota; kingdom Metazoa; phylum Chordata; order Testudines; family Chelidae; genus Emydura; species Emydura macquarii. Next base: position 1,452,856 of record NW_027131391.1, read on the forward strand.
CACACAGAGCTGTGTGTTACAATTGCTACTTTCCTATAGGCACAGTCCAATCTATAAGCACCTTGGTCCTTGCCACACTACAATCTGGAGTGACGTGCAAAGAGAAACACTGCTGATTTTAGTATAGCACCATAACAGGTTTTTTCTTTAAAAAAATGCAGTAGGGATTAGGATGAATGGAGGCAGCTGCAAATAAAAATATTAAATGTAGCCACTAGAACTGCAGTTTTTGTATGCTATGCTGGAAGCAAATACAGAGATCTCCATCAGAGACTGTGATACCAACATGTACCGTTAAAAAATATTAGCTGATAGAAAAGTGAATGTGCAGCCACTGATAAAGCTCATTCAGATAGTATGGCCACCATGGATTCACATAGACATGTAACCACACAGCCATGAGGCAATCCAGCCCCAGCTGCCACATTTAGACTGGGTTTCCTCTCAGATAAAGGAGATTCTGATCTTGTTCCATGGCCTCCTTAAATAGAGGGTTTGAGTTATATAAATTTGGAAGTGAGGGAAAGGGAGGGGAGAAACAGTAACTAGAACAGACATGCAAACCACATCCAAATTCTGTGACTGGAGCACCCCACATCAGCTCTGCACAGATGACAGTTTTAGTGCTTAAAATACACATGCTGTAATTCAAAACAAATTTTAGGATGTTACGGATTATAAAGCCCTCCCTCAGCATTAACATAGGCTTTGATGTTCAAGGATTTCAAGGATTTATTTACAATTTACAATCCCAGCCTCCATCATGTGCAATTTAAAAATCAGGGCAGAAAGATAATACACCTTACAACTGGTGAGCTGGCAAAACCTGCTTTGTACCTCAAGAATTTGATTGTTGCTTTAGGAGGACTTAATTCACACACTGCACACCCGACCAAGCCACTCAAGAGTTTAGCTATCATGCAATCAAACTCCCTCTTCCTCTGTGACAATGTTTGTGATACACGGCTGAATCACAATATAGCACCAAGAACCTGTTTCTTCTCTCATGTATACCAGCAAGAAACAGGCGTAACTCCACTGAAATCAACAAACTTTCACCAAGTAAGAGCAGAATCAGGCGCTTATTGTTCTTTTCATGCTTAACTGGGTGGGTGGAGCAAACTAAAAGGGGAAAGTCAAACAACCTGCTGCCCTGGTCTTGGTTTCTCTGGGGGAAAGGAGGCTTCAGACAAGCTGTGCCTCTGCTCCACAGACTTAAGTTTCCTGTGGTAACTAAAACAGAGCGATACTCCTCAGACAGACAGCTCACCAAGTCTCACCTCGTTAACCTTTAGGGACTGACCTCCAAAATTCCTTGAAGCTGAAGTACTGGCCTCTCTTGCCTAGGCATTGTGACTGATTAACCCCAGCAGCGTGGGGGAAGGGACAGGACTCTGTTAGGCTCGCAGTGTACCACAGTGCTCAAATCTGAAGACAGAGGCATATTACCAGATCTTAAGCTAACAAGACTTCTTTCCTGCCTCTTTGCTGGCCTATCTTTCAGATGAGGTGCAAAACTGTAGTTTGGACTATTAGTTATGATTAAAGACCCACAATGTTTCTTGCACGAACTGGGAGCATTGGTCACAGTGTTCTGGCCATCTTTCAACTTGGGCCTCCTTAAAAATTCCTGTCACTTCACTTGGGCAAGGCATCTTTTACCCCAAAGTCTATCTATCTCCCCCATGCATGTCATCAAGAGCACAGCAAGTTCCAAAAGTAAAGACATTACCTCTCCCCACCCCTCCAGGTTGGCAAATTTTTAATTTTTTATTATTTATTATCTTTGCTTCCTGCCTTTCATCCCTCGGCATAGTTTGGCTGGTACTGTTCTATAGCTGCTGGGACCCACACCCAGGTGGCTGTGTTTTTGTGAGCGGTGAGGTGCTCTCTGTGGGGAGCTGGTAAATCTGTGAGCAATATCTACATATTCCCATCACTGAACATTAAATAAATGAGTGGGACACACTTGAGAAAAGTGCTAGAGAAGTCAGATAATTTCACAAAATACCAGCAGATCCAACTCTCTGCAGACCCCGAACAATCCTGTCCCAACACTAATGCTGAGCTAGGAAGGGCCCCACGAAGGGTGAGGGTCAGATTGAAAAACATTTCAGATTTGCAGCTCAGGAACAGTGGAGGGAGGGAAACAGGGGCTGTAAGAGAAATACTTGCTTTCCACTGAACAGTAAAGGTCTTTAAGGTGAAAGCCTCAAGTCTAGTCTCTGTATTATCTTGCTGAGAAGGCCACAGCAACTCAACCATTAACCCCAGAGGGCATTTCTACTTCAGTCAAACGGTGGGAGTGAAAGGTTGGCAGCACTAGCTTCTGCCATAGCCCAGTACACAGTGAATGGCCATTGCTGTTTAGTGCAGAGGCAGGGCAGACAAGTGACCCCACCTCCCCCAGGTTTATTATTTGTCATCTTCCCCTTCCACCAACGGGGAAGCGAGTCCTACTTCTACATCATACATCATGGGACGGTCCTCCGCTGTCTTGGAGGGGGAAGGTGATACCAGCATCCCCACAACATCAGACACAGCTACCATATTAGTGGCTGGTTTGCAGCCTGCTTGCCCTTTGGGTATAGCCAGGCCCAGCTGGAAACAAACAAAAAAACCAACCCATAGTCCGCAGCAAGTTTGAGGAAAAAGGGTCCATCTGCTTCTCCCTGTTCTGAATCCTGTGCAGGGCCACAGCTGAGGGTCTGCATCCATTTGTGGGAGAAAGAGGGCACACAGGAAAGAGGAGACGTCATGATCAATCACGTCAGCAGGGCCATGAGGCAAGAGCTTCAGCTCTTCCCTCAGAGCTGGTGGGGGAAGTGGGGGTGTGTTCCACTCATTCAGTCTAGGAAGAGAGGGCAAGATAATAAGCAGCTAGATAATCTCAAGAGCAAACAAATAATCTCTGGGAAGCACTGAGGGGGCCATTTAGACACTGTATTGTCATTAGTGCACCTTGAAAATCCGCTGCCTGTTACAGAAAAGGATTAAATAGCAGTTGGGTTATAACAGAAAAAGGCTTAAAAAAAAAAAAACCAAACAGCAAAATGAACTAGAGACAAATATCAGAGACCAGATCTAAAAACCATTCTTGACTGAGCGAGCCAGTGACAGACCAACAGCGAGGAACTGCAACCAGCAGCCCTAAAGACAAAAGCAGGCAAGATGTACTTTATGGAATTTCCTAGTTCCCAGTTCCCAAGAGTGGAAGGAAAGTGCAGCAGATTAAATCCCCCTTTAGCTGCTCAGAGCAGAGTGCCATTACTAAACAGTGACAGAGGCACAGAATCTGCCTCACTGAGAGCCACTCTTTAGGCTGTCAAGGGGATCACAAAGCACTTTCCAACCAAAGCATAATAAAATCCATGTGAGGTGGCTAAGCATCATTGCACCCAATTTACAGTGGGGAAATTGAGAGATAACAAGGGCAAGAGATTTGCCTAAGAACACACAGCAGACAAGTGATATACAGTCAGAAAAAGAATTTAGGAAACCTAGCTCCTGATCCCGTTGTAACCACTAAACAACCCTCTCCCTCCACTGTCCTGCATACCGTACTTTGTCTGGGCTGTACAGTGAAATGGTGTCAATGACGACTTTTACACCAACACTTCTGATAACTAGGGACTTAGATACTTAAGTATCCAGTTAGGCACTTGTAACTGCAGAATGTAGGTGGCTGACCGAGTGGGCCCTTTATGAAGGTATTCTGTTGCACGGGGACCTCATATGAGTTTTGAGGCCAGCGTTCTGTTTGCATGGATCCATTTTGGAGTACTTTTCTCCATCCATAGCCTGTTTATTGCATCTGTTATACGTACACTGCTCCAGGAGGAGGCACTCTGCATTTCTGTGCTAGTGGAGATACAAAAAAAAAAAAAAAAAGTGACTATTAAACCTTGCCCAGGAGCTTATTGGGGGTCTACAAACTTACTCCCAATGGAGTAAATTGACATACAAAAATCTATTCCCAAACTGTGCACTTCATGTTGAGCAACAATAATTTATTGGGGGAACATTCGCAGAACTCTGAGGGGAGCGCTATTCAGTTCTCCCAAGTGGAAAGAAGTCACCACGAACACAAGAAAGTTTACAGGAAAGAGCTTTGCAGGCAAATTCTGCCTTTGGGGAGAATGCAAACTGCACTTAGGACCCAGGCTACCTACTAACCAGACTCCAGATGTGGAGTTTCTGTGCCCTCATGCTGAAAAGCAGCATCATCTCATTCACAGAGCACTGAGTGAGCAGCCATCAAATTTCCACATTCTGCTGAGCTGAAAATATAAACATAAGCTACAATTTTGGTGTGATCAAAAGCTAAAAGAGTGTGTGACTATTTTAAAAATTGAACTGACCAAGCTTACAACGAGGCCCCCTCCACTCCATAAAAGTCCCCACATTATTTTTCCCCTTTACTGTGTGCAGGGAGCACCACAGGGTTATTTTGCAACAGTGATAAAAATAAATAAATAAAACCCATTAGAAAATATGCCCTCATTCTCTATACAATCATAGTTTAAATGCTCTTAAATTTATCACAATGTTAAGATGTTTTTCCTCTACTCCTATTACAGGAAATAAATTATAAGTGTTGCATAATTCACCCTAGATGCAAGTTGTTGGATCAACTCCTTAAATTTTGAAATTTAACAAACAGTTATTAAAATGCCCACACTCACAGGTACCCCCCCTTACATCCATTCAGAAAGGAGCCGTGTCCCAGCTACCTGGGTCTGCTATTAGAATTCTATACCTCTCTCATTTTTGGAAATCCATTGCTGGTTTCCATTTCTGGAAACCCAGGTTTAATTCCTAAGTGGGAGAGTTTAATGACCTCACCCTAGTCCCCATCCACATCACAGAACACAAACATGATTTGGCACAACTGGCAGCCTCTGCTCAAGAGAAGCCTAGGAATGAAACAGCAGGTGTCTGCTGGCTAGCACCAAAATACACTGGCAGACCCACAGAGGAAGCTTGCATAGCATCTGTCTACACAATGCCTGGTTCTGTCCAGTATTATTATGAACCAAAGTCCTGAAAAAAGATTCACCCACAGAACGTAAAGCCAGAAAGTGTATAAAATCTGCATGCATAAAGGAGCCAAATACTGTAGAACAAGTTCAGCTTAACACTAATTACCATAAAGGCTGAACAGAACTTGCTGTGACCTAGACATGCACTACTTGCTCAAACACAGCTTCAGGGAAGACTGGCAGGACTAGTGGCTGAAGCACAGATGCAGAGAAAGCTGTCTGAAGCAGAGAGCTGTATGTGGAGTGGGGGAAGAGTCCGAACAGACCACATAGGGAACATCACACAAAGCCTCTTCTGCCTTTTGTTTGTGTTTGTTTTATGAAGAAAGGACTCTGTCAGTTTGCTTAGGCTCAAACATACACCTTCCTGAGCATAAGAAAGATCCCATTCAGCATTGCTGCGGAATGACTGATAGTGGAAATGGACAACAGTGAACAAGAAATGTAGTTGTTTGTAGACACAGAAATCTCTTTTTTCAGTGGAGTAGAAAGTATCCACTAACTACCAAGCTAAACAGTCGTAAAACAGCCATATGAGTTGGGTTCCTACCAAACCTGCTTGTGTTGGAAAGCAGGGATAATCAGATACATTTTATCACTGCATGCAATTCTAACAAATCATTGGGCTGCCAACAAGGTGTTGGTTTTGGGATTTCAGATGCCAGCAGGCCCTTTTGTTAACATCGGTTCCCACATACTGCTGCTAAGTGAAACACATTATTTAAAATAAAACCAGATCACTGTCTTTCCGGAAGGCCAATCTAGCAGGCAGAATCTGCCCTGCAGATCAAGCTTTATCCACCTTTGTTGTTTTCTCCCCATTGTTCCTTTCTGCAAAATTGCAACAGCCAGGAGGCTCCCCAGCCATCTAAAGAGCACCAGTAAACAAAAAGGAGCAGAGACAGATGGCTGCAGCTCAGTTTAAACCAGCATTGGATCCAACTTCCCCCTGCTTCTCTTCTGCAGCCCATAAGAACACACAAGACCAAGCAAGAGCACAGAAGTCATGAAACAGACAGCAAATATGTGTGTGTGTGTATGTGTGTATATATATATCGGATAAGGAGAGGTCGCTGCAAGGACAGGGTGCCAAGGTTTGGGATTCTCAAGTAGCTTTCATTTATAGTAAACAAACTTTAATACTGAACAGCCTTTCACTAACACAACAATGGAACTCCAGTTTCATGGGGGGGTTGAAACTGTATCTGTGAAACCCTCCAGCCAAATGCTCACCCAAATGCATGCCTCCAACAAACAGCAGGGAGATCTCCTTCCATTTAGATCACTCACTCTGAGAATTAGGGCAACTTGAGACAATGAAAACATCATTGATGGGCCTCCCTCTTTGAACCTCTTCAGAGCTTTGAATCCACCACTACTACAGGAATTCAATCCTGTTTGCAGATGTCTGAGTTAATCCCTCATTAAAATATTGATTTAAAAAGAGACAGATTAAGACTACATATAAACTCAGAGAGATGATTGGACTCTGCTAAACCAATCACACTGATTTCTTCACTCCTGAAAACATTTCATTTCTTTCCCTTTACACATTGGAAGGCTAAATGAGTCAAAGGAAGAGATTATCTGCTATTGCAGTGTATGATGCCAACTAGGTTCAAACATCTACATAAAACTCAGCATGCCCCTATGAATCAAGCAATATAGTTAACTGTTCATTTCTTCTCATCCAGGCCCAACTCTAAACATGGTACAGTGTTACCTAATTTCACAAAGCCCAGTCAGATCCAGCCCTGAATACACAAATGTGGAAATGGGTTCAAACGTGCCCCTCCATTCTCAAAACAATTAATTTCTGTTTTGGCTCTGCCAAAGCTAAACTAACCAATCATCTTGGGCTTCCTAACATCCCATGCACCTCACTCACCTAGAAACAGTACAAGACACAGGGGCAGGGCTAGACTATCCTTCCCTTAGGTCAGTAATAATTAAAGGATGATACAGCAGATGGGATGATGTTCAAGTTCCCCAAATACCAATGGGCAGAAAAACAGAAATGAGTGAGCAGCATCTGTTGGTAAAGCCCTGGGGTAACAATGCCAGATTACTGCATCACAGACATGCGACTACCTTTGGGGTCACTTCCTATGGGGTCAATTCGGCCATTATACAGCACAATAGAGGGAAGGGAAATTTTGGCCAAGGACACTAGGACAAACCCGCATCCTTATTAAAAAAAAAAAAAAAAAAAAAAAAAAAGGGGTCAGAGAAGCTTCATTCAAGACCTTGGTTTATATAAAGGTCTTAAAAACACAAAATAAATTACATGGACCTCAATTCATCATCTCCAGAATGATGCAGTGCTGAGTCAGCCTTCCTGGGAATCAAACCTTTGGTTCCAAGAAGTTTAAATACCCCAAATTAGAGATGTAGTTTAGTAGGCCATCCCCAAATTAGGACAGCTTTGAGTTATAGTCAGGGTTCTCTTTTTAGACAGATGTCTCCCTTTGTGTGGTCCATCCAAGGAACCCTTCCTTCCCCACATGTGGAAACCAGCATATGAATTAACCAAATCCCTGTTTAAACAAGAGGTACACACCTGCATCTCCATGGAAACAGCTGTCCTGAGGACCCCTCCCAGATGGCATATCTCCATCACTTGGCCAGATCTGTCCTGTTTTCCGTACTCCAACAATAGTGGCTTCGGATACAATGACCGGCTGCTGCCTGTGCCGCTTTTGAGACTGGGGAGTTGGTGGGCTGCTGCTGTCAAAAGACTGTTGAGAATTTTGGGATGGAGAACGGCTTTTCTCCCGATACATGCGGTAAGTGGTGGGGCTGGGGGAAACATGACTGGACTGCCCTGAAGAGAAATCTTCCTCACTGGATGTGAGGTTCTCATTAGAGCTACAATCTGGAGTATATCCTCCTCCTATGTCCTCAAAACTCCTTGGGGAATAAGACCTCCTAGGCCAGGTGAGATGCTTTTCCTGATCAGAGGCACTCTGATTCCGCAGGACAGGTCCTTTACTTTCTCCTTCCCCCATCATCCCACCCACATAGATGCTTTGGTAGGGCTGAAAGTCCACTGGTTGCCAAGGTGGTCGATTGCCTCCATTGACATTTATTAGGTTGTCTTTCAGAAACCTGGGGTTCAGTTCAGCATCCTCATATTCTCCATCATAGCCAAAGCTACTCTCAGAACACCTTCCCCGATAGGCTGGCCTCTGGAACTCATTAAAGCTGGATACCATATTAGGAGGGAGAGAATGCAAGGATTTTTTGCGTTCCATCTGCATGGCTTGGCTACCAAGGGAGCTTATTTTATCAGAAACATCTTTGTCATTGACTTTCACTAATCCTTTCTCATGGTGGTACTCCATGTTGACATAGAAGGGCTTCTCAGCAGCATCCTTGCTATCACCAGATGAATGTGAATTAACCTTTTTAATCCTCTCAAAGTTGGACCTTAGAGCTGCCACACTAGTGGTGTTCCCTCTGTCCTTAGCAAGAGGCTCAAAGGACCCCTCTTTCTCAGTGGAGCCCACCAGCCTGCGGGTGGAAGAGGGCCTATGTTTTGAAGGGGATCCATCCACATCACAGCGATTCTCCATATCTTCTGTCACTCTCTTCAGTTTCTCTTCACTGTAGTATTTACACCTGTCCTGCTCGCCTTCCCCGTGGTGGGGGCTCTCCAAGGGCAACAGGTCTGACCCATCGCTCTGGGTGGACAGCTTCCTGAGAGAAGGCATCCTTGGCTTGAACTTCTCCTCTCCGTGGTGAGGTTTGTTTTTTTCTGGATCCCCTTGCTCAGTGGCTTGGTGATGCAGGTCTTGGTTCTGCTCCTCTGCATCCCCTTCAGGCAGCTGGGATATCCGCTTGAAACCCCACCTCTGTCGGTCATAGCTCTTTTTCTCCTTTGCCAGGAGAGTCTGCAGGTAAATCATGCGGAACCGCTCCTTGTTGACCTCCATCTCCAGCCTCCGGATAGAGGCTTTGCACAGCTCCAGCTCCTGCTCGATATCTCCCACAGATTTCAGCTCCATCTTGGGAGGCTCGGAGTCTGCAAACTGGGCCTTCCAAGCCTCCACAAACCCCACTGGGTCCACCATTTTGCATCCAGGGAACGATCACCGGGGGGGGAAGTGGGGACAGGAGGTGAGGAGAATCTGCCAGCTGAATTTCACATGGAGACACCGAACAGCCAGAGACGGCTCAACTCCCGGAATGGACCTTTTCCAGCGTCCACGCATGAAGGAAAACGGGGAGGTAAATCCAACCGCTGCCTGTCAGAGACCGGCCGCTCTCCTCGCCTCCTGCCCCCGCGAACACCCCCTACCGCACCCCCCGCATGCCCGGGAATAACAATACGCCGGTCCCACGCCGCGCTCCGCAGCGCTCCAAGCAGCGTGCACAAAGGAAGGGGGGGGGTAAGTCACCCAGCCCCCGCTGCCCCGCGCGGGGGGCCGAGGAGCTCGTGCAGTTGCGCTCAGCGGCAGGGGCCGGGATGTGCGGGGCAATGGAGCGCCCTGCCGCTCGGTCCTCCCTCCTCCCGGCTATTGTGCTGCCCGCTCGCCGCACACGCGCCCGGGCGGCAGGGCTGCGCCTTGTGCCTCGCCAGCCCTGTCGCTATCCCATGGTCCCGGAGAGCCCGGAGCCCCAGCGAGTGGCCGCCCGGCGCCGCCGCCGCTGTTCCCCGCTGCCCATCTCCCGTCCCTGGCCCTGCTCTCTGGGCTGCTCTGGGGATCGCACTCGCAGCCGTTGCAGGAAGGGGAGGGGACGCTGCGATTGACAACCCAGGCGGGCCTCTTAAAGGGGAAGCGCTGTTGGACTTGGGGGGTGGAGGCTCATCTCCACCAGGGTCGGTCCCTGCAGGAGGGGGAGGGCTCCTAAGGCGGGAGATGCGTTAGTAACACACCAGCATTCCCCATCAGGAGCTCAGCTTGGGCTGCCCCATGTGATGCATACTCAAATCTAAACTAGCTGTGGCCCACCTAAAATCCTCAAGGGCCATATAGATTGTGTGTGTGTGTGTGTGGATACAGCCCACATAACACATAGAGAGCTGCATATGTGGCCCACACTGGTAAACAGGTTGAGAACCACTGATTTAAACTCCCACAAACACAACCTCATCCACCCAGATGCACACACACTCCATGCCTGCTCAGACATGGGCGCACACACACAGAAGCTCATACTACTCAGATCTGCATTTGAGCACACACAAATATGTATACATTCATAGCTGTGTAACATGACTTACACATCCCCATGCATGCTCAAACCTACAAAGTGCACATCCACATATCTCCACCTCTGCTCTTGTGCACGCATATCCACTCTTGTGCTCAGACCATAACTTCCATCCAAACACCCCCAGTTAACACACAGTCCCACACCTGTAATACATCCTCATAGGAACATGCTGTCAGGCCAATATCCTTCAGAAAGTCAAAATGTGATCTGTACAGGAATAAGGACAAGGTATTCCCAATACTCCATTAAATGATAAACTAGATACTTGCAATGGATCTACCAACTAATGGCCAGAGACTAGCATGATCTTCATTGATTAGTGGAGTCCTGTTGCTAGACTCATGTTTTACTTCTGCAAAATTACAATAGGCAGAGCTCCCAGGATGCCCAACCTTTAACTCTGGAACAAGGATGGCCAGTAGCTAGAGCAGGAGTCTGGGAGCTGGATTCTATTCCTAGCTCTGCAACCGATTCATACATCCTTGCACAAGTCTCTTATCTTCTCTGTGTCTCAATGTAACCACCTATAATATGATGATAATATTTACCTGACCCAAGTGAGTATTCTATTCTACCTCAGTACTTATGAAGTTCATCACTACCTATGCATCTTACAAAATGTACAATTATCCAACTGGACAGTCCTAGAATTCACTCTTCTATCTCCTTTTTCAGGGAGAGTTTTATTAAAAATAGGTTTTTTAAAAAATAGGTATATATTAGATTTAATTAATTAATGTTGATGCAAGGCTTTTTACAGGACTGCTGTATAGCTGTGTGTGTGTGTGTGTGTGTGTGTGTGTGTGTGTGTGTGTGTGTGTGTGAGAGAGAGAGAGAGAGAGAGAGAGGCAGGCAATAGATGGCATCATGACTATGTAGAATAGTTCTTCTGGTTTGTAGGCCCTACGAAACTTCTTGTGACTTCCACTCTTTACATCAGCTTTTAACAAGGCTTCATAAGGTATCAGTCTTAATTCATTATATTAAATTAAATTAATTCAGTTCATTAGTATTTGTGAAATGCTTTGAGATCCTAGGATGAAAAGCACTGTAGTCCACAGAGTTAGCTAAGATTAGCCTTTTACACTTCTGATGTTGTTCAATACAACCCTTTCACTTTTCATGCATCTAAAATGCATTCTGCAACTGGCTAATAGTGCCTTCACCTTTCTTTCTCTTGCTGTTTATTACATAGCTTTTACTTTTTCCCTTCCTTCCATAAAAATGTCCAACCAGACTAGTACCCAGGCCTCTAACGTATATGAGATATAGACTGATCAAGGTTTAAGGATTCATTGACATTATATTTGAAAAAAAATCCATATAATGAAATTTATGTAAACAGTAATTTTTATAAGGCCATAGGTATAAAATTATAAATTACTAATCATTAATTTATATTTGTTTAAATATACAGTTTGGATCTAACTTGTTTGAATTCACACACTGATTTAAAGATCACTCAAATCTGTTTCCCTTCCTCTTTATTTCTCACAAAGATGTTGTATAATAGCCTAAGGAGCATGGGAATCAGGGAGGTGGGTTTCTGTGCCCTTTCTCCCCCCTGCCATGTATCCAACAGAGTGAGACAACACGAGAATTCTGATTAATACTGAAGCCAGAGGCTGCATTTCTGACTGATTAATTCCAATACTAATTAGAACTAAATGTAATAACTGGACCTCCATAACTATTGAGGTCTCTGTCTGCATCAGGAAGTTGGATGAGCATAAGTAGTTGCTGGATTTCTGGGCACCCCATAAGCACTTTATGTACTTAAAACATTACCCTTCTAAAGGCACACAAAACTTTGTTAAGGCAAAGTTATGATGGAAGGTATATAGCAGTGGTCTGGGTGCATATTACTTTTCAAGTAAAAAACTTATGATATTGTGACTAAAGACTAGCAGTTAGCGCAGCCAGCCTGCCCCCTCTAGTGGCACAGAAAAGAAAATACAACATGGCTTCTCTACCTCAGGCAAAAAGATACATAACTGACCCTGGGGCTCCCTCGTGTGGGGAAAAGTCAGTTACTTTTCCTAACCAAGTGTGGAGCTCCCATAGCCGCTGCACTCTCTCCTCAGCCTTCAACGTGAGAGAGTGGGACCCTAAGAGCACCGTCCTTTTCAAGGAGTTTTTTTTTTTAAACACAGTCTATAATTTGCCTGTGATTGACAAAAAATGTTTTCTAACAGGGTGTGACCTCTGAACAAGAGCTGGAAAGTGAGAGATCTCCCACTCAGGATCCTGCAAATGAAGATTCCTATATTCCCAGGAATGAGCTCTGGCTATGTTCAAAGACAGACTGGGGATCGATTTATTAATCTAGCTGGAATGAACTCGGTGTAGTTCAGAGAGGAAAACAGCCTGCACTGCATTTTGGTGCACACCTGAAATGGACTTGGATTACAAACACTAAAGGAATGAGCAGGGTGACTGAAATATTATTTTTCCCTCTTCTCTCATCTAATTCCTTATGTTTTCTGTTCTACCCAGGCATATTATTACACTCAACTTTCCCTTGTCTTTCTCATATCTGGCATGGGAATAGTTGGGCAGACGCAATGATGAACAGACCAGTTATTAGCAACATAACACTGAAATGGGTATACAGTGCTTTACAAGTGGAAAACTGCACTCAAGTCAGTCCCTCAAATAATTTACAATCTAAGGGCACAAATTAGCAGAAAACTGACACAAAGCAATAGCACCTTCATCATGTGACCAAGTGATCCATTTAGATTAAAGTCTCTCCCTAGCCTCCAGAAAAGAGAAAGACATGAATGAGAAGGACTATAATGTGGCTGTAACCACTCTGGGGAACTTGAAGTCAGTCCCAAGTTTGTTCCCTGGCTCCCAGACCTGCAGAGACTGGAAGTGTCATGAGGGCAGCACACTCAGCCCCTCGTTGAGGGAGTGCCTCCAACAACAGCTCCTAACGAACGACCAGTAGGAGAGGTCAGTGCAGCAAGGAGCCTGGATGCAGGGAAGTAAGAACTGAAGGGATCCAGGGGTCTGAAAGGGCATTAAGAATAATCCTGTTTGTAGGGATAAAGAGAAATGAAGGAGAAACCCAGTAGACATAGGATAAAGGAAATGGGGGAAATGGGTGATGAAGAAGGTAAAGAAAGAGCTAGAGTAAACAGGAAGCACTGTCTGCAGAAAAGCCAGTATGAACCATGACCCTGCAGTTCTCATGCAAGAGACATCTGATTATTATATTGGGAGCAATGCACCTGTAGGGACAGCAGACTTGAATCTTTAGGTGCTGAGAACTAACAGGAGAGATGTGAATCATATGACCTACTGGCATATAGGAAAACTGAGTTTCGAATATTCAATCTCATGGCAAAACTGATACTAAAAATAAAAGCAATCGCTTTTCTAACTACACCAGGTCTTAATCTGAAAGCCAAAATCAATATCACTTACCACAGTGCTGTTTGCTGAATGGCTTGTGATCTATCATCTGCTGCTTTGACTAAAAGACATACATACCCATTGTTTAAAATAATAGCCAATCAGCACATTAACTTCAATTTATTGAGACAAAAAGAAGCATACATTGGTATTTGTTTTGAGAAAAAGTACTACACTGTAGCTTTGTCTTCAGATGGCCCCCAATCACCTCCCTTCTCCACAATCCCTGAAACAAAATCCCCCAAAGGAGATAGCATTGTTGCCAAATTGTACTGTGAGGGATTTACCAGCTAGCTCTAAAGTTATACCTAGTCATGCTGCTACAAGCAGCCTGCATTCAGAACTGATACAGTTGTCCTCTTCCCTGTCATTTCATTCACTATATAAAAGACTTCTTCAAAGCAATTAGGCTTTTTGTTGGAATTAAACACACACAAGTAAAATCTAGGCCAGAGACATGAATATCTGTCCAGGAAATTACAAATGAACAGTAGTGTTTACTTTTCAGACAGTGTTCCCCGTCTAAGCAATTCATCAATAGTAACATGATCTGAGTTTCATTTTTACAGAATCAATTATTAATAGTGGGCTCTGTGCTTGGAAATCTCAACGGAGTTTTCAAGACAGGTCTTTCAGCATCCATCACTGACTGGGATGGATTAGGCCCTTTCTGAAGGCAATTTATTGTCCTGCTGTAATAAGTGTGATTCTTGGAGGTAGAAGTGAAATAAAATGATAATGACATCAAGTTACTGTGTCATTTCTGTTACACAAAAACAAAAGCAGTTTTCTTCCAAGTTCAAGATTCCCAATGCGTAGAAATGGTGAAGGGAGGAGCCCTCTGGAACCAAATCTCACTTTCCCTTGAGATCTGGCACTGTGCAGTTTTAAGGGACCCATACTCTTCACAGACATAAGATGGGAAAGCTGCCTCATTTGATTTTCAGAGCAACATCATAGCATTGCTGAAGAGACTGTATCCATGAGTTTTTGCACAAAAGTCTAACAATAAAAGCAACACTTGCAGGGCAGTTTAAAAAATATTCCTCTTCCCAGTTTTGTCACTGACTCACTATGTGACTGTGGGCAAGTCACTTAAGGCCTGATTTTAGAACAATTTTTAGAGGTGCAGTTTTCTACTTACGACAAGTTGTGACCATACCTCAGCACCAACAATGAATTGCCAGGAGAAAGCATGAATGAATCTGTGATATAAAATTTTGGGGCCCAAATTATTTCAGGCTCTATGCCCACAAAAATAGAGGCCCAGTTTGAAAATCAGGTCTGTTATCCTTGCGAGCTTCAGTTTACGCATCTATAAAAATTAGGCTAACACTACTCATCCACAGTACCTCAAAAGGGGGCTTATGTGACAATTAGTTTATGCTTGCAAAGCACGTTAGTTGCTTCAACTGAAAGATATCACATTTTATATACATATATGGCATCCCCCAGTACAGTGAGCCATCCCTTCTATTCATCCTTCTAGTAGTGATTCATACTCAGTACTCACAAAGAAGTTAGCTGAAAGAAACTCACAAAGAAGTTAGTTCCTCTGAATGGAATGGGCATGGTTTAAGGGAACATCTATTAGTCATCCTCATGAAACAGTTTTGAGAGATAAACAACTAAACAGAATATGATAACATCAAAGCATTACATATTTGGATAGATAACTCTACACAAACGCACACATATTCATCTCCTTCACCAAATGGGTGCACTCATTTTCTTTGCTAACAGGATTGACAATATTGCCAATGACAGCATTGTCTGAAGAGGAAAGGAAGACATTCAATTCCCAGGTGAAGTTGCATACATACAATTTCATGAAGCTGTTCTAATTTGCCGTGTGAGAAAAGCAGAATATAGGAAATACAAAGGCAGTTTAAAGCCACCTTTCTCCTCATTTTCCCCCTATCCAAATGCAGGAATGGAATAACACAGTCCCATTGTGTCTGATTATTTTTGTATTATCAAAGGTCTTTCTCTCTGTTATTTTCCTTGTTATGTTTTGAGGAGTTCATCTCCAGTTAGATTGTTACATTGAGCACCCTGTTTACTGATGCATGTGTAGTGATTATATGATGGCGTTAATAATTAATAGGTGTCCTAAGATCTGCTTTCTTTCCCTCCAAAACAGTTGTACTAGGAGTATATTGGACGTTATAGGAAACATTTTGCTCTCGTTTATGCTCTTGCAAATTCAGAGTGATTCTATTGGCCCTTGGGCTTTGTGGACATTAAATTTTTGATGAACAAGATTTCTGGAATGGTGGTCTGATGCCTTGGTTTGATTCTGAGGGTGATTCATTAATTTGCTCAGAATGTTTATAGTAGTTTATGGCCCCGAGTTTCCTGGTTTCTGTAGGTGAAAGATTTACAATACCTCTTTTATGTTTGGAGAAATACTGATCATCCGGTACATGGTACTGAATGTTACAAATCAGTGAGAGACTGCCTTATTTAAATTCCTTCTTCCTGTCTAAAATTTGCTTCAGCAGAGAAGAGTGTAAGAATAATGTAGTGTGTCCATATGAATTCTAAGTCTGTTTCTTTATGTTGATATATGACTACAGATAACAGCTAGCTTCTTTTTCTGAAAAACCTGCTCATACTCATAAATCTGGAAAAATCATCTAACATATATGTATGTATTTATAGGTATTGCCATACCAGATCAGGCCAGTGGTCCATCTGATTTTGTACCCAGTCTTCAACTGTGGCCAGTACCAGATGCTTTAGACGAAACTGTAAAACTGTACTGCTTGAACCCACCAATGGGTGTTATTTCTTCAATATTGCCTTGTACTTTTGTTGAATGCATTGAAGTTAAATAAGCAAAAACAATCTGATCAGAGATTTATAAACAATAATTATGCTTAGTAAAAATGGTCTCACAAATACTGACCCAGCACATATTTATTACAGTTATTTCTGACAATACCTTGTCATTTAAATCAGCAGGAACAATTAACAAGGTTTAAACAGGACTCCCCATGGCTCCAAGTCTGTACTGCCCACAAAGCAGAAGACTTTTCAATATAAAATCGCTTCACTCTACTTCCAAGTGCCTCTGAACTTCATACAATCTTTCCCATGTTACACAGGCCTTGTTTTAACACATGATCATCCTAGCTCCTAAAGAATCAAGCTTATAGGGTTAGAGCAGGAGGGTATTTGACTCTTGGATAATAGACGAAACCAGTGAAATGTTTGCATGACTTGACAAGCTCACCAAGCTGCGGCAGTGCATGTAGAGAGGGCTTGTTCTGCAGTAGCCATTCAGTAAAGAGACCTGCACGCGGCAATCACATTAGGTTTCCTGAATTGAAAATTTCTCACTCCCTCTTTCAATATAGCAAGAGTGCGCATACACATGTACACACATGATGTTTAAAAAAGTAACGTGAAAATAAATCAAGGACAAAAATGCTTTGCTACCACTGTTGATTTCATGCAGCTTTGGAGCAAGCTGCTGCTAGCATTAAGAGCCTAGAACACTTTCTCCAGCAAGGGCAGTCAAATAGATTATATGCCTAGCCACACTATAGAGTCTAACCTTACCAGCTCACAGTTGTCTAGCATGGAGAGGGGTGACCAAGTTCACGACTTCGGCAGTAACATGCTTCAATAAACCATGTCCCACCTAGATTATGAACAAAAAGAGACATTAGAACACAGATGTCACTTATGCTAGCTGTGACTGGTTAGATTTGTAGTGTCTATGAAAAACAAATGGAGGGGAAAGGGTATATCCACTTCCTCTTGAAACGATAGAATATATGGAATCTGATTCTCCTGTGCCTTGCATTTTGTGCAGCCAGTCACTCATGCACAAAGAGTGTAAAATTATACAGTTCTGAGTGGGTACTATTTTACACAGATGCACAACTACATAAACTGTACGACAGAGAAGAATCAAACCTTTGGAATGTTAAACAGAGGTGGGATTAAATTAGAAACTTCAGATCTGGACTTCCATAAAGTTTTGAAATATTTGGATCCTCGGTTCTGGTTTTGGCCCATCTGGAACGTCAAAGGCAAAAACATAGTGACACTTTGATCTACAAAAAAATCATAGCAGAATTTAGCTATAACCTCATACACTTCATTTTCTATCAGCGTTTATGCATTGCTCCATCACTGTACCTATTCTTTAGTTTCACAGCTTCCTCCATTCAATGGAATCTCCCTTTTTGCTTTTTACCCTGAAATTGCATCCCTAGGACCAGATTCTGATGGCAGGAGGAAAGATCTGCCACCCACTCTATAGGGAAGTATAGGAAGTAGAGAAGAGCAGGATCAAGACCTTCTTTAAGCAGACATGACATGCTTAAAAAAACAAACAAACAATTATTTACTTACTTATAACTGTTGTTCTCAGAGATGTGGATGCAGAAATGTAGTCAATTCGGGTGTGTGCGCACTCAGCATGCCAGAGCCGGAAATGTTTTAAGTAGCAGTACCCATTAAGGTGATACACATTGGGCCTTCTCTTGACCCCTCCTGAGGCTATATGAGACTGATGCTGTCCACATCTATCTCAGCTCCTTCGCACCAGCTAGTGGCCCAAAACTCTGATGCAGAGGGAATGATAGGTTGGTCATGGAATACATGTCTGCACCCACATCACAAAGGACAAACAGTTATAATATGGGTAAGTAACTGTTCTTTCTTATTCAAGTGGATGCAGATGTGTTTTCCCCTCAAGTGAAGTATGACCTTGCCAAAGTTTGCACCTTCTCTTGAAGCTGTTGTGATAACACAGTAACAAGTGAATGAATATATGTACAAATGTATGTAGGAACAGGCAGCAGCCCTGTAAGTGCTCAGAATATTTAGAGAAGCTACAGGCATCACTTGAGCTTTCATTGAGTGGGCAGAGAGATATTGCAAAGGTGGAGTATTGGCCACATCATAAGGAGTGGTAATATAGGAGATGATCCACCTACAGACTGTCTGGGTTGACAGCTGACTCTTCATCCTATCCTCATAACAAACAAAAAGTCAAGGAGACCATTTAAACAACTACCTCTGTCTATGAAAAAGGCCAATGCTCTTCTTGCATCCAAGGTATGTAAAACGGTCTTCTTCCCCATTGGCATGCAGGTTCAGAAAGAACACAGGTAGGTATATCATCTTATTAAGGTAGAAGGCTAACACTACTTCAGCTAAAAAAACTTTATGTGAGGCCTCAAAGCCATCTTGTCCTTAAAAACTGAGAGTACAGAGGGCCTACCCACTAACACTTGCAGCTTGCCAACTCTCCTCACATATGTAATGGCGATAAGGAAGGCCATCTTCCAGGACAAAGGTGCCCAAAAGCAAGTAGCTAAAAGGTTCAAATGGAGGTCCCATGAGAGTGATAACACTATGTTAAGGTGTTTTAATGCTTTTGCAAGGGGAAACAGACAAATAATTCACTTGAGAAACTTTGTAGCCATAGGATTGGAAAACACTACTTCCCCCTGATTGGCAAGAAAGGGCCAGAAGATGTCATATTCCAAAATGCCATGGGCACTCACCCTCATTGGCTGAATTCCTTGAGCAGAAGCCCAAATGAAAAACGCTTCCACTTAGCTAAATAGATGCATCTAGTTGATTGTTTCCTACTGGTAAGTAAAACATCTTGGAATGTTACAAAGCAGCTCCTCTCTTCCTGATCCAGGCATTGAGAAGCCAAGCGATCAGGTGCAGGCTGTTGAGGTCCAGATGTAGGACCTGTCCATGATGCTGCAAGAGCAGGGTGGAAAAGGAGATAGAAGTCATGGAAGTTCCACTGAGAAGCTGAAAAGGCCCAAATACCAACAGTGCCTTGATCAAGCTGGATGATTAGAATCATCTTTGCACAATCCTGCTTCACTTTAAGGATGACTTGTGGGTGAGCAGAATCAGGGGAAAGGCATATAATTGGCCTGGTCCCCATTGCAACAGAAAGGCATTGGTCAATGAGCAGAGACTGGGGCCTGCCCAAGAACAAAATTGAGAGCATTTCTTGCTGTCTTTTGTAGCAAGCAGGTTGATTGATGGGATGCCCTATACCTGGAAAATAGATCTCTGCCCACTATTCTTGAAGAATAATTAATGATTGAAATAAAACTTCCTGCTGGTTTGGGAGCCAGGTAAGTGAGCTGCCAGCGGGGTGATGTTCTGCTTGATACAAAAGTTCCAGAGGCTCATCATGTCCTGATAGAGTTGTATGGACTGGGACCTTCCATATCTGTTTAGATAATACATGGTAGTTATACTGTCAATCACGATCTGGACTGATGAGTCCTTGATGAGAGGGAGGAAGGTGTGGCATACTTTGTAAATTGCCAATAGCTCCAGGACACTTATATGAAGCCTCCCTTCTTGGTATGTCCATATCCCTTGGAACCCATGAACCATCCATGTGAGCATCTTAGCCTAATGTAGAAGTGTCAGTTATAACTATCCTAGTTGGAAGGAGATAGGAAAAGGGATTCCCAGCACATACAATGTCCTGGTCCATTCATTACTCCATAGAGTGTAAGACTAGAGGAGGAACTTGGACAAGCTTATCCAGACGTCTGCTTGGTTGGCAAACCAACTTTAGCCATGTTTGCAGAAGTTGAAGATGCAGTCTTGAATGCATAATCATGTATGTACATGCAATCATGTGACCTACCAATGTGAGACATGCTCTGGCCATAATGGACAGGTGAGACCTGAGGGACACACAGATCATAAATAGTCCAAAACCTCTTAAGGAAGAAAGGCCCTCACTACTATAGAGTCAAGCAAAGTCCCAATGAATTTCAGCCTCTTCGTGGGCACTAACATGGACTTCTCTTTGTTCAACATGAGCCCTAGCCAAAGAGATAGAGAATGAACTGGAGCTGATCAAGGACCATATGAAGGGACATGCCCTGGAAGAGCCAATCATCTAGTAAGGGAAGATATGTATCCCAAACCTTCTCAAGAATGCTACCACTACTGCCATGCATTTCATGAACATATGAGGTGCTGACAATAGGTCAAGGGGAAGAATGTTATACTGATAGTGTCTCCCCACTACTGTAAATCTGAGAAACTTTCTGTGACTTGGTATCACTGTGACAAGGCAGTCAGCATTGCAAAGATTGAGGGCAGCAAACCAATTGTTCCGATCCAGAGGGGGGAGGATAGATGCTAGGGAACCATGTAGAATCTCATGTATTTAGTGAACTTGTTGAGATTGCAAAGGTTCAAAATGGGCCTTAGACAACACTTGGATGTGGGATTTAGAAAATATCCAAATAAAACCCCTTTCCTTGAAACAGTAGGGGAATTTCTTCCACGGCCCTTATAGCGAGCAGCATCTGGACCTTTAGAAGGAGCAGAGGCTTGTGAGTTGAGTCCCTGAAAAGGGGCAGGGAAGGGTGAAAGAGGGAATGGAAAGGAATTGGATCGACTATCCCAGTCTCAAGGTACTTAGGACCCACTTATCTTTCATTATCCAGAAAGCGAGATAGTCTTCTCACAAATAGTGCATGGATAGCGAATAACTGGGTTGCTGTCCTCATGGGAAGAGTCAAAAGGCAGATTTTCCTGGCAGATGTTTAAGAGTGGACCTGCTGATTGGAGTCTGAGCTAGTGGAGTTTCTTCTCTGAGAACTACATCTACTTTTCAGCATATCAGCTTGCCTGGGTGGGTAGAAAGCAGGTCTATAGTACTGCTGGGAGTACTGGGTATCCAGAGAGTTGAGTGTCTTTTCTTGGACACTGGGGCATAAACTCTTAAGAAGTGGCAGGTTGTTTGGGAGCTTTTTAAATGAGTGCAACGTTTCATCAGTTTTATCTGAAAACAGAAAATGCCTAAAGGGTAGGTCTTCTTTAGTCTGTTGTATGTTGGAGGCTATCCTAGTGTTATATAACCACAAAGCTCTTCTCATTATCTTTGCGGAGGCCCTAGTCCTAGAGCAACCATCTGCAACATACAGTGCAGGCTGACGAGATGTCTTTGTGACTAGATGGCCCTCTGCCAAAAAGTCTGAACTCTTCCTTGGAGTCCTCAGGGTGTTTATCTGTAAATTTTGAGAAAGTCTCCGAGCTACGAAACTCACACTTAGCTAACAGCACCTTCCAATTAGCTATTTGCATTTGGAGAGATGACTTAGAATAAATCTTTCTGCCCAAAGTACTCTTTCTTTTCAGTTCTCTTTCTTTGGGGCTGATTTGAACCTCTCTTGCATTGACCTCTCATTGGCAGCCATGACTACCAGGAAATTTGGAGCCAGATGAGAGTAAAAGAAACTTGAATCCCTGGGCAAACACACTGTCGCATCTGTCACTGCATTTGGCTATGGGAGACAACAAAGCAGTGTATTCCATAATGCTTTCGCTGGCTCTAAAAGTGCCTCATTAACCGGGAGGGCTACCATTCCTGAGATTGCATCTTGAAAAATGTCCAACAGCTTGTGGCTATTCTCCTGTAAATAACGTGCTGAATACTGAACGCAGAGGCCATTCTTCTAAGCACATCCTGACTGTATTTAAAATCCTCTGGGACTGGCAAGAGTGAGTCTGGGACCACTGACTCCTCTGTGGAGGGAGAGAATAAATTGACCAGAGCGGAAGTAGCCTCCTGAAACAGAGCTGGTCCCCCAACATGGCTCATCTTGTTGGGCTGGTTGTTCAGTAGGGAGAGCTTCTATTTGCTCTTCCAGTACATGAGGCCCTGATGTGGACCTTCTCCTGAAACAGGGTGGAGATCAAGTGGAGGATGTAGGAGTCATCCAAGGTTTCCACATTGTTACAACCTGGACGAGGGCAGTCTGACCTAGTGGTCGGAGGGGGAATAAGGAGGCATGCAGGGTCAGGTTACCAGGAGATCAGGTTCAGGCAGTAGGAGCAGCTAGTGCAAGGAAAGCAGTCCTAAGCAGGAGAAACTCAGTTGCACAGACAGCTTCCTGTTCCTGTGTTTGGTTTAAACACAAGACTGACCTCTTTCTCCTTGGTGAGGAGTTCAAGTCCAAGAGCCTGTCTGAAGTCTTCACCACAATAGTAGCTGACTGTGTGCAGAGCGATCCCACACAGGTGCAAAGGTAGGCCTCATGGCTTGTTCCAGGAGATGCTGCCTAAGGTGCAAATCCCTAGAAATTTCTTGAAGGAGTGACAAATGCTACACCTCTCCATATGTTCTTCATGAAGACACAGCACACAATGTGTGTGAGGGTCATTATTAGGAACAGATGCCCCACACAAAGGGCAGTGCTTGAAACCCAGGGAGCGCTGCATGCTCCTGGTGCTCAGCACCACCATCAAGCTACACTAGAAATAAAAATCATACAGAAAACCTATCTAATGGGTGCTAACTATTAATAACTAACTAATGGGTGCTAACTAATAATAAATAACTATTTCCAGATTTAACAAAGTTAAGAGCTAACTACGTAGCCAAAAAAAAAGAGAAACACACAGGGAGTTCTGACTAAGGTCAAGTGGTAAGAAAGGACTGGGGGGTGGTCAGGGTGGCATCAGCCTTATATAGCCTTGGAGGAACCACGAGGACGCTCAGGGCATGTGCATCGCCCTGATGAGTACTACTGAAGTGCACTGGTCATACTCACACCTGAGTGGAATTAGGTCTGCATCCATTCAAAGAAAAACAAGTGTAGACTTAAAACTTACAAAGGATCTACAGATATCCTGACACCAGATACAAGGGGAATATTTCTCTCAGCACTATCATGATAAACTGTGTTTGCTTGAGTGCAAGTCAGCATAATTTTGTTCAAGGATTTTGTGTTTAAAAGAAAAAACAAGATCAAAAGCACAATAATCAGCACTGCCATATGTTTTCTGCTCCCACAAAAGTGGGGCCAGGACTTCACTGTCCAAGATTTCAGAGTTCTGGTGGCTACCAACAATACAAAACAACATTTATTACAGTTCCACCTAGAAGCAGGAGGAAAAGTTGTGTTGATTCCATCTCCTTGAGTAAAAACAGCTTGCCATCCCTCAGGTGATCACACAAGCAGTCTCTCCATCACACAGGGAAGGTTTATGTACTGTTGTGCCAACCTGAACAAGGTGAGCACAAAGCAAGGCGTGAGTAGAAGGGCAGTTATCTGTCTGAAGGGAAGTTGCTTGAATCATTTTCACCTCCTCAATTCTTTCCTGAGATAAATTGACTTTCAATCTCTCAGCTGGAAGCTGCCTGAGAGCTTTCCCTGCTGCAGGTGCGTCATGCAGGTGTACACACATGCAGATGAAGGTGCAATGCTTGCAAAATGGCTGGCAGCTAGCAGCAGCTCAGGCTGGCTTGGCTGTTGCTTTCTGGGGTCTCCAGTGAGTTTCCTTCTAGTTCTGTAATGAGGAAAGCAAAAGGTTATAGAATTATTCCATGTAGGATCAGCTTCCTGTAATAAGATGACAGAGACTTGTGCAACCATATATAAGAACCAAGATAAATAGACAATGAAGTCAGTGCCGTTGCGCTGGTATAAGTGAGGCAGAATTTGGCCCTCAAGAAACTCCCCCATTCCCTCGAACTTGTAAGTGATTGAAGCAGAGAGAGAGAGAGAGTGAAGCTAAACGTACTGATGAGGTTTCCTGCCCCGATCTGGGCCATGCGACCATTGCTCTTCTCCAGCTCCTTCAGCATGGATTGTTCAAAGGCCAAGGCAGCAACTCGGGAAAAAAACTCCTTTACATTTTCCCCTGGGAAACAGGAGGGAAACACCAGCATGCATGATCAAATATACAAACACAAACCACTGCTCAAACTGGAGAGAAAAGTGATAGTGTGCCACCGTAAAAGTGCCTCCCATACAGTGACAGTACACCCTGCAGTCCCACCACCCCATAGCGACATTTCTTATTTCTCTCTTTCAACCACACATACAAATATATTTTTCAGGAGCAGCAGAAGGAAGTTGCAGTGCAGTATAATTTCCTATGCGCCCAATTTACACATTCACACACACACAAGCACCTGTGCACCATCATCTATGAATAAACCCAGACAATACACACAAATACTATGCACATTTCTGCAAACATGACTGTACAAATGCTCATACATACAGTTATTTAGAGCCATTTAGAAACATACATCCTCAATCACATATATAGCCTAGTGTGCACATGACCCAATAAACTGAGGTGAACAGTCAGGGGAAGGAACTTGATACTCTCTTTCCTAGCATATGGCACTGGCGACAGACAGTCAGTCTCCAGTGCAGCGACTGACCTGTTTTTGCTGAAACAGACCAGTATTCAGCTTGCATCTCATTGGCAAAGCGGATGGCATCCAGTTCTGTCCGCTCACATGCAGCGCCTGACTGAATAAAACAGCAGAGAATCACTTTGTAGCGTAAAGCAGGCACAATACTCCTAGCCTAGAATGTATCTGGGGTAACACAGAGATGATACCAGTCCCAACATTGAGAGACTTCCAGCTTTCACAGTGGTTTGTCCTTTTTCCTGGTCTTGCCTTGGAGCTTGTACACCAGGATGTCCCATATATCAAGACAGAACTGATGAAAGAAAACAGCTAGATAGATATTTGATGGGGAAAAAAATCACATAGGACTTCTTTTTAAATACCATTCTCCCTCTGTATTCCACAGCAGTAAAGCATCAGCTAGCAGGAATGGACATATCAACAATATGGTAGTCTAGAGAGCTATCAGAATGCTGCCTTCAGTTGCTTATTATTGTTATCACTATTATTATTTGTATTACCATAGCAGTGAGGAGCCCTGCTCATGGAACAGAACCCATTGTGTTAGATGCTGTACAAACATAGAACAAAAGAGATGGTCTCTAAACTTTTTGCACTATATAAATCAACACAAAAAATTACAGGAGCCACCAACACTAAAGCATTAATAATTGTGATGATCCTTCCTCCTTGCTCTTCCTCCTCCATCTGACTCATTTTGCTCTCCTGATTTCACTTCTCTTTCTAATCCTTTTGTTTTTGCTGTTTTCTGTTAACTTCACATCTTCCCCCCCTACTTTTTTGCTCTATTGCCAGTCTCTTTTTCCTCTTAATCTGCTTTTCTGTTATTGCCTTATTTTTCTTTCCCTTCTATTTATTTTTCATTTCTTGTATCTTTATTTTCATTTTAAAAGACTTTCCCTCCATTTATTTGCACTCTATGGTCAATGGGCTGCAGATAGAAATTGACTAGTATTGTGCAATCCTAAATCCCAGTTCTGCAAAATGCTTAATTTAAACATGTGTGTAATCCCAATAAATAATGAAACTACTCAAATGTTTAAAGATAAACATTTGCATAAGCAGCTGCAGGTTCAGGATACAAGTCAATTTCCCATTGCAGCTTGCTCCATGTATTAAGAGCTTCTCACTGCTGCAGCCACTGTTCACTGGCTGACAATTACCCAAAATGCATCTGGGAGAGTGAGAGATGATCAGCAAGAATGTCAAGAGTATTATTAGATGGTGAGTCTAATAGTCAGCCTGTTGTACCTGCTGACATCTTTCCAGTTTTAATCCAATATTCTCCCTCCACATAAGATGATACCTCCCAATGTTCCTCTGAGTCCCATTACAGCCTTCTCCAGGAGCAAAGCTAACGCCACTTTGTCTTAGCCCCACACACAGAGGTATTGTTTACAAAATATTTGATGAGAAGAGAGAATGCACCATGAAGCTGCTTCTGGCATCATTTGTATGTCTGTACTTCTGCTGTAGGCCCTCTGATTCCTCCAAGCTCAAAGAGATCACACGGGATTTTGAAGGGGATTTCCCACTACAAACATGGCAGCATTTGGGAATACATACCAAAGAAATGGAAAGGGCAACTGGTGGGTTAAGCTTAGAAGCAAGAACAATAAGCATGATGTCGTGGTGGGTGTCTGTTACAGACCACCAGACCAGGAGGATGAGGTAGATTAGGCTTTCTTTACTCAACTAGGGAAAGTTTCCAGTTCACATGGCCTGATTCTCATGGGAGACTTCAATCACCCTGACATCTGCTGGAAGAGCAATACAGCAGAGCACAAACAATCCAGGAAGTTTTTGGAGAGTGTCGCTGACAATTTCCTGGTGCAAGTGCTGGAGCAACCAACTAGGGGCCGTGCTTCTCTTGACCTGCTGCTCACAAACAGGGAAGATTTGGTAGGGGAAGTAGAAGTGGGTGGCAACTTAGGCAGCAGTGACCATGAGATGGTCGAGTTCAGGATCCTGACGAAAGGAAGAAAGGAGAACAGCAGGATACGGACCATGGACTTCAGAAAAGCAGACTTTGACTCCCTCAGGGAACTGATGGGCAGGATTCCCTGGGAGGCTAATATGAGGGGGAAAGGAACCCAAGAGAGCTGGCTGTATTTTAAAGAGACCTTATTGAGGGCACAAGAGCAAACCATCCCAATGTGCAGAAAGAATAGCAAATATGGTAGGCGTTCAGCTTGGCTTAACAAAGATGTCCTTGGCGAACTTAAACGCAAAAAAGAAGCTTACAAGAAGTGGAAGCTTGGTCAGATGACTAGAGAGGATTATATAAACACTGCTCGAACGTGCAGGAATGAAATCAGGAAGGCCAAAGCACAATTGGAGTTGCAGCTAGCAAGGGACGTGAAGGGGAACAAGAAGGGTTTCTACAGGCATGTTGCCAACAAGAGGAAGATTCGGGAAAGTGTGGGCCCCTTAGAGAATGAGGGAGGCGACCTAGTGACGGAGGATGTGGAGAAAGCTGAGATACTCAATGCCTTTTTTGCCTCTGTCTTCACAGACAAGATCAGCTCCCACACTGCTGTACTGGGTGGCACAGAATGGGAAGGAGGCGAACATCCCGCAGTGCTGAAGGAACGGGTTCAAGACTATTTAGAAGGATTGGACATTCACAAGTCCATGGGGCCGGATGCAATGCACCCAAGGGTGCTGAGGGAGTTGGCTGAGGTGATTTCAGAGCCATTGGCTATTATCTTTGAAAGCTCGTGGCAACAGGGGGAGGTCCCTGAGGACTGGAAAAAAGCAAATATAGTGCCCATCTTCAAAAAAGGGAGGAAAGAGGATCTAGGGAACTACAGACCGGTCAGCCTCACCTCAATCCCTGGAAAAATCATGGAGCAGGTCCTTAAGGAATCCATTTTAAGGCACTTGGAAGAGAGGAAGGTCATTAGGAACAGTCAATACAGATTCACCAAGGGAAAGTCATGCCTGACCAACCTGATTGCTTTCTATGATGAGGTGACTGGCTCTGTGGATGTAGGGAAGGCGGTGGATGTGATATACCTTGACTTTAGAAAAGCTTTTGATACTGTCTCTCACAGTATTCTTATCAGCAAGTTAAAGAAGTATGGGTTGGATGAATGGACTATAAAATGGATAGAGAACTGGCTAGAGCATAAGGCTCAATGAGTAGTGATCAATGGCTCCATGTTTATCTGGCAACCGGTCACAAGCGGAGTTCCCCAGGGGTCGGTCCCGGGGCCGGTTTTGTTCAACATCTTTATTAATGATCTGGAGGATGGGGTAGATTGCACCCTCAGCAAGTTTGCGGACGACACTAAGCTGGGGGGAGTGGTAGATACCCTGCAAGGTAGGAATAGGATACAGAGTGACCTAAACAAACTGGAGGATTGGGCCAAAAGAAATCTAATGAGGTTCAACAAAGAAAAATGCAGAGTCCTCCACTTAGGAAGGAAGAATCCCATGAACAGCTATAGACTGGGGACCGATGAGCTGGGCAGCAGCTCTGCAGAAAAGGACCTGGGGGTAACAGTGGATAAAAAGCTGGATATGAGTCAGCAGTGTGCCCTGGTTGTCAAGAAGGCTAATAGCATATTGGGCTGCATTAGGAGGGGCATTGCCAGCAGGTCACGGGAAGTGATTATTCCCCTCTATTCGGCATTGGTGAGGCCGCATTTAGAATATTGTGTCCAGTTTTGGGCCCCCCACTACAAAAAGGATGTGGACAAGTTGGAGAGAGTCCAGCAGAGGGCAACAAAAATGGTTAGGGGGCTGGAGCACAGGACTTATGAGGAGAGGCTGAGGGAACTGGGCTTGTTTAGTCTGCAAAAGAGAAGAGTGAGGGGGGATTTGATAGCAGCCTTTAACTACCTGAAAGGGGGTTCCACAGAGGATGGGGCTAGGCTGTTCTCGGTGGTGGCAGATGACAGAACAAGGAGCAACGGTCTCAAGTTGCAGGGCGGGAGGTCTAGGTTGGACATTAGGAAAAAGTTTTTTACTAGGAGGGTGGTGAAGCACTGGAATGGTTACCTAGGGAGGTGGTAGAATCTCCATCCTTAGAGGTTTTTAAGCTGAGGCTTGACAATGCCCTGGTTGGGATGATATAGTTGAGGTTAGTCCTGCTTTGAGCAGGGGGTTGGACTAGATGACCTCCTGAGGTCCCTTCCAACTCTAATATTCTATGATTCTATGACTGTAAGTTGCAGGCGGAATGAATACAGTTTATGAGGATGACCCACAGCCACTAGAGACACCCTCCAGCAATACCCAGAACCCACTTCTACTAATACTATTGCTACATAAAAGTCAAAGAAGAATGTTACCCACCTGTAACAGACAGAGAAGAATGAATCAGTATCTATCTCCTGAAAAGTGCAGATCCTTCAAAAGCCTTAGGACTGCTCTTGCCCTCCACCCAGAAAAAGTCCCACATTCCTCCAGACAGAATTCCTTCCTACTTCCAGTTCCATCTGAGCCCAGCACTGGCATTCCCAGAATCTGTTTAACTTTTTCTGCTGCGTACCATAACCCTGATACAACCCAGAAGATTTTAAGAGCTTCTCATGTTATAACCGACAGAAGCAAAGGCTTCTGGGGTGCATTAGCACTACGTCAGACAGCGAAAGAACTGATGGAAAATAAGTGGGCTAAGGTTCTCTAGGGATATGAGTAGCACTGCAGGCAGCAACTGAAAGGAAATATAGCTGAACAGTAGAAAAAAGGTGTTTAATTTTGGATCTGTAAGCGTTGATGTAGTGGTGGCTAGTAAAGAAGATAAACTCAAGTCTGAAGGGACCAATTGCTCCCTCTTCCCTTTGCAAATGACACTCTCAAAGAACCAGGGAGTGGGGACATATCTGAGCTTTTGAACCTGTTGTTTACATAGCAGTCTTTAGGGGTGCTACCATGGCACTGAATTGTCTTAGGTCTTAAACTTCGCTGTGTGTGACTTCAGGTGTGTTTGGTAAAACTGTGCCTCCAACAGAATAGGGAGTGATTTGGTGACCTCCACACTGTAGAAAATGTTCACTCTGTTCCATTCTGTGAAGCTCCCTACTCAAGGTCTACATGACCTCTATTTGCTTTGGTCGTGGTACAGTTTGTTTCTCAAGATCTTTGCAGCAGTTGCCACATGTTGTGAGGACTCAATACCTGGACTTAACTTCAAATGGAAACTAATTGGAGGGGGCCAGGGGAGACACATTTTATGAACTGCCTTGTCCTACTTACCACTAAATCTTTCTTTGTTCCAACAAGAAAGATGAAGCTGGACTCTGGCTCATTCTCCCTTAATGCATCCTCTAGCCACTGCCTGAAATACAGAGCAGGAGGGGTAACAGGTAAGATGTAATTAGAGAGGGAGAAAGAGGGTAAGGAGGAGTGAACAAAATGGAGGCATATGGGGAAAGAGACAAAGAAACCAACAACAAGAAGAATGAGAGAAGAGGAAGATGTCGATGCGTCATTTGCCTTTCCCAGTAGAGAATAAATGGCTTGGAAGCTATTCCAGCTCCTCTGGATACACACTTACCGTCCTGTGAAAGTAGTTCTTGATTCAGCCAACCCCACCCACTTTAGAATGCAAGTTCAACAGTGATCAGAGCCCCTAGAGGAATGCAAAAGTGCCACGCTATTCACCCACAGCAAGGGATGGGGCCCAAAGCAATGGTGACACTGCACAGAGACAAGGAATAAGATGCAAGAATAGGAAGAGAGAATGGGAAGCAGAGGTAGAATGAATAAGATGAATGATGAAACAGAGAAGAAAGAGAGAGAAGGAAAGTGAGAGAAACTTCCACAGGTGCAAGAATCTATTCAGTCACATAATGGAAGAGATTACTTTGAAGGCTGTGCTTGATTCTTATCTTGCACCAGCTTTACATCTGTGAAATGCTGCTTACTTCAGTGGCATTATCTTTGATTTACACCAATATAAGTGAAAAAATTAGGCCCACAGATTTCAACCTTCTTCTACTAAGCAGAGACACTATTTAATAAAATGATATTTGCACATACTGTAGAGACTGCAGTACTGAAGACTAATCTGTGCAAGCTATTCTCTCCAGCATCCCAGTCCCTCCCTTTTACAGCCCACATTTTGCTTTAAATATATGTACCAGAATCTTTTCTATCAGAATCATCACTACAGAGAGCACTGAAGTAAGAAAATACTGTTTGGTCAGTAGAAAGCCTATGAAATAAGTAACATTTGAAACACTAAATTATTTGAACACATTGGCTAAATCAACCCTTCATTTTTCTGGCTCAGTAAGATACCTGCACAGCAATTTCAGGCCTACTGAATCTTAATTCCCAGTTCAGTTTTATGCTGAAGACCTTTTACTAGAATATTGAAGACATTTCCAAGACTTACTTTGTGTGATCCAAAGTCTGGATATCAGCCAGATCAAACACTGTTATAATAACTGCAATAAAAACACACAGAAAAAATGATTAAATGAGACAGTGGAGTAGAAATTTTACTGGTTCAACTCAGCTCCTGAAGCATAGTGAGAGAACAATTAATTTGATCCTGACTGTGAAGTGCTTTCTGACTTACTCACCCTCTGCTCCTCTGTAGTAAGCAGATGCAATGCACTTGAACTTTTCCTGACCTGCTGTGTCCCATCTGTGCAAGAAGAAAAGAGACGTTTCAGGTCAATCAAACCCAGTGCAACCTAAGCAAACACACAAATGAAGCAACAGACTGGTACAAGTTGGAGAAGAATGTGATATCAGAGAAGTGTTACCATCTGGAATATGTTACCTATTAAGCACTCACTGACTGATATCCTGTA
Source organism: Emydura macquarii macquarii (assembly GCF_026122565.2). Taxonomy (NCBI): domain Eukaryota; kingdom Metazoa; phylum Chordata; order Testudines; family Chelidae; genus Emydura; species Emydura macquarii. The sequence continues at coordinate 1,484,505 of NW_027131391.1, forward strand.
ATGCACCATTATTTTAAGGAAGACATTTTAACCCTGTATTTGCTGTTCTCATAACAGACACACCACTATAGGCATTGGGGAAGTCATTTAGGCCCAGATCCACAAAGGGTCGTAGGTATTGCAATGAAGAGCATTGCAGCATCTAATTTTTAGGTGCACAGAAAAATCACAGTAACATTGTGAGCTACAAAATTGAGTTACCCCAGACTCCCTAGACTCTCTCTGACTCAGTGACTTTAAATATTTATCCACAGAGGAAAAGTCATTGAGTGAGAGAAAGAGATTCAGTAACCCAATGATAACCACTGAAGGAGGTGGGAGACCCAGGCTCCAACCCCCTGCTCCAATCACTCTAATTATTTATCTAAACTGGAACAGCTTCAGCAGGAGAGATCGAAGGAGCCCCAAAGCTCAGTGGCTAGAGCACTCTCCTGAGAGAGCACCCCCTGTTCAAAACCTTTCTCCCCCTCCAGGCACATGTATTAACCACTGAGCTAACAGTTCTCCTCCTCCAGCAACATTTTGAATGAGAACTGATATAATAGGTGGTCTCTGAGCAAGCCTAGCAGATTAGGCCCTGCACGTGACTTAGGCAGACAAACACCTAGCTTCCCCCAGTTTATAGATTGCTCTGGGGATTAGGCAGGAGATAGGCAACCAGACACTTAGAATGAGGTAACAGTGTGCATGTCCAGAGGCAGAAACTTAGGTACTGAGCGAGCTTTTACCCAGAAAACTTTGGTGCCAAGTGAGTTTAGGCATTTACAGGATTTGGCAGGAGTTTTGTGAATCACATTGGAGCCCAAACTGACATCTGCAAATGGGACTTAAGCACCTAAGTCTGCAATTTAGGTACCTATGTATCTTTGTGGATCTGGGCCTTAGTGCCTGATTCTACACCACTGGGAGCTTTGCCACTGACTTCAATGGATGCAGAAGCAAAGCCCTAATCTCATAAAACCAAATTCTGTGCTTGTTTACACCCATGTACTCCCACTGATGGCAATGGAGTGGCACAGATATAACCATGGATAGAATTTGCTGCTTTCGGCTTATATCCATTTTACCGGAAGATTGAGTAAAAAAAGAATTCAACTAAAAAACATCAGACACGGCACCTAAGGTGAGTGTGGGCTGCACAATTATAAAGCTTTCAAAGACAAAGAACCCAACAGATTGAGGTTTATACTAAAATCCTCAAATTCCTTAGTGCCCCAGGACAGCAGGTGTTCCTCAGACTGCACTATGTTGTGTGGCATATAAATCAAAGATTTTGATATCACTAAAAACCTGTAGCAATTCAATATCTTTTCAAACTGTACTCGTATAAGAAAGAAAATAGCAGGTACTACCATGTTCCAACTTACATCTGGAGATTATAGGGCACTCCAGCTATTTCAAACCGCTCAATTTCAAAATCTACTCCAATGGTTGCCTTGTAGTCTCGGTCAAAAGTATCTTTACAAAACCTGCAATGAAAAAAGTGGGAGGAGAAAGCTAATAGCATGATGTTGTACAAGAAGTGTTAAACAGGGAGGAGTTAAATAATCGTGGAGCTGAAGATTGATATTCAGTGGCACTGTATTTCAAAAATATTTACCAAATCAATGAGGAACAAATTGATAATGCAGAGGGTAGTTACTGTAAGTAAGAGTAAAATAAATGAAACATGAAAGAAAAACTATTGTGGGCATCTCCAAGGATATGTCTGCACTGCAGCTGGGAGCAAGCCTCCCAGTCCAGGTACACAGACTTGTGCTAGCAGACCTTGAGCTAGCATGCTAAGAACAGCAGTGTGGATGTTGTGGCTTCAGCAGAGTCTTAGGCTAGCTACCCGAGCTCAGACCCAAAGGGTTGGGTGGGCTGGAGAGCCTGTATTACCTCCTTAGCTGCAACGTCCATACTGCTATTTTTAGCATGCTATTGGAGCCCTGCTCACAGAGTGAGTCTGTCTACCCGTACTGGGATGCTTGCTTCCAGCTGTAGCATAGACATACTCTAAAAGACTGCCAAGACCAGAGAAAATCAGAATAAAGTATTTCTGGACTATCAAAGAGATTCAAATAATGGAATACTGTATTTATGAGGAATATCTGCAAAGTGGCAAATACAGATGAATATGTATGAAGTTAAGTAGAAAAAATATTATCCAAAAGGTTGAGACACCATCCAGAATCGACTTCTTACCATTATGGAGGAACTGATTGAAACTGTGAGGATAGTAGGGAAGCTATAGTGATAACAAGCTATTTAAATTCCATATCTTGACACTGTGATCACATCATGAAATATAGGACTGGCCTTAGGATTTTTGGGAAGAATCAGTTAAATTAATGCTTTGGGATCTTCATACTTAACTGACTCAATTTATACACAAAGATGTGAGAGGAATCATTGGGCTCCCCACAATCTCCTGCAGAAGTAGTAGACTGAACTGCTTGTACTGGGGTCAGTGAATAGGCAAGATCTTTTTAAAATGTTTTAAGGAACAATTCTCCAAATAAAACTGAGAATCTGAGGGCCATTCCAGCCACCATATGGGTGTTTGTGCATTCTGATTAATTTTGCAGTCTTTAGAATAGTCTCGCCAAAGGAAATGTTGAAACCCCCATATCTTGGATCATTTAAAACTAGACTGGTCAAAATACTTGAGAATATACTATAACAAATAATCCTGCACTGCCTAGAAGGGCTGATCAATGTGCTAACGGGGATTTCCCATGATGCTGTACTGAATTTCAGTGCCTCTCACTGTAGGTTTTCTGGTTTACCTTCAGTTTAATGCCCAAAAACCAGCTTGAGACAGACAACATGGGGTACTATGATCAGCAGAGGAGTGAATAAAAATACTTGTCAACATTTTTATTATTGATTTAGTAGAAAATTGAAAACCCTTACTACAACAAGGCAATCATCTTCAAAATATAGATGGTAAAGGAACGGAAAGTCCAACGTGCAGAGAAACTGCTATACATTTAAACAGCAAACCTAATCTGCTGAGACATACTGTACCTGTTGATGAGGCTGGTTTTCCCAACATAGAGGTCTCCTACCACAACCACTTTGGATATTTTCAGCCTGTAACAAAATATTTCAGTATTGTTCAATACTGTTAATATCAGTTTCAATATTCTTACTATATAATGACGACTTAGGCTCCATTCTGCAAGTTGTAATGCACAGGCAGAGTACTGTGCTTTTGCAGAACATGTGCAGCTACAAGAGTCTGCCCAAGCATAATCAACTGCAGTATCAGAACCTGAATTTGCAATTATCAAAGGGAAGGAAGCATCCTGAATTTGCAATTGCAAAAAGGTGTTGATACCATGAAAAGAGATAAATAGTACTTCTTACATTTTACAGTTTTTCTTAGATTGTAAATTCTTTGGGGCAGAGATTCTCACTTACTAAGAATGCTTGTACCGTATGTTTATATGTGAGTGTGCAGGTGTGAGCATTTGCACATAAGGACCTACAAGAATCCGTGCAATGTGAACATGTGGAAGTGTGCATACTTGATCCTGCTGCCACTAAAAATCAATAGCAAGATTCATTGACTTGAATGGCACAGGATCAGGTCCTATGGAACTGAAAAGCAACTATCTGATAATGGCTAATCTACTGAGAGATTTATCTCTGGAGAAAACACAGTGTTTAGTGCCAAAAGATTTCCTGACTATTTGGAATAGTATTAATCTGAGGCTGGCTTCAAATAATCCTCTTTGCTCTGGATCCTCCCACAGGAAGCAGCAGATGGGCTTTAAGTGACTCAAGCTGCACTCTTAAAATTGTAATTTAGGAGCTGCAGTCTTTTAGGAGCTGCAGATGGCTGGGTAAATATGACTGTATTTGATGAACTAATCTCTAAATAATAATTTAGTGTCTCCTGTATGTATGCTACAGTAATCTCTTAATGGATTTAATAGTTCTATACTTACTTTTAAAAATAGAAACAAATCTTTTATTTAATAATATATCACGGTATATCATGGCTCCATGGAATTCTGATTCCTGATCATTATCTGCTGATGATAAAATCAGCTAAATTAATGCAAAAGGAATCAAAAGAAGAATATAACTGTTTGGGTGTGTGACTTCCATTAACTCATAGTAGAACAAAATACTCTGGGGTTCAAACATTGATGGAACATGTACAGAGATCTAAAAAATGGTCCACCAGCCCTGAATTGCTCAGACTACCTTGTTGCATGCAAGAAGAAATATTCCACATAATTAAAAATAATAGGAAAGGAAGATAACAGCTGTTCATGACAAGCAGCACTCTTGTTTTGCATATACTGAGTCAAACCATCAGCTGTCTGCCAAGAGGCAGCATAAGAATGGTCCTATCTAGTGACCATTGAAAAGAGAGGGCTTTATTTTATTAAGGAGGCAAAACAGAAAGCCTTTTAGCCATTTATTATGGCCAGATTAAATTAAATGGGGAGTTGCTGTACTTCTTGTAAAAGCAATAATGTCTGGGTTACAGATAAGAATATTTCTGTTGTAAATAATGTTTTGTCAGCATGCTGAAGATTCAGAAAATGGTCCTGGTACTTGCAACAGATGTGCAACAAAGAAAAACTAGCAATAAAGGGCCATACTATCCTCTTATATCCTCAGTTTTTAAGCAAGACTCCCCAGTAAGGTGAATGAGGAGTTTTTTTGGGAAACAGAGGGAACTCCATTGGACAACTATTGTCAAACATGGCTGAGAATTCCAGTACAGACAGAGTAAGTAGCCTAAAATACATGAGGGTGAGGGTGAAGTGACACTACAACACTGAGGAAGTGGGTATAAATAAGAATATAAAATAATTTTTAAAATGTACAGGCCAGTTTATTACAGAGACTCACCCAACTGTCCCAGTGTTGCGTTGCCGACAGGCACTCCTGACCTGTGCATGGAAGTGGTCTTTGAACTGGAGACAGGCCTCTGGCGTGTACCACTGCAGATAATACAGAGCAGTCACTTGAATGTATTATGTGATAAAATCTAACATGTAAGGAGTCCAGCCAGCCAGGAAAAAAATTAACAAGGTGATGCCTTTGAAGCTCTCATCAAGGACAGGCAGGGGAGAAAGAGATTCCCTGGATTAACAGGCAGTGAGGCTACACAATATGTAGACTTGTCTACACATGAAAATTAATCTGGAATAAAACAGGGTGTGGCTTTAAAGTGGATTAATTAGATTAAGAGCATCCACATGTGAAGTTAATCAGCAATAATTAATCAGGAATAACAACCCAAGTAGACCAGCAGCTTCCACTTCAGACAATAAAAGCATCTTCTCCATCACTTATTTTATCACTTTTTTAATGTAAGCCTCCTTCACCATGTAAATCCCTAAACTCCACAGAACACAAGATATCTCTGTGGTTTTGGAGGTTTTTTTTGGTCTGGTGTTAAAGATTCAGGAACTTTAACATCCCCCATAAAAAGAAAAAATTCACAGCTGGGTCATGCAATCCATCACGTCATTCTTACTACACTGTCTTTTATACCTCAGTTTGTGCAGGGAGCTCTTTCTGTTATTACTGATTTCTAATAAAGGAGGTTTTGATTTCCTTCCCCACTCCCACAAATCTCCCTATATGTCCTTTCTATTTCTTAAACTCAGTGATAGTATCACAGTTATTGTACACTGCTCTGACTGTTGCATGATTTAGGCAGTTATCTTTCTATCCTGCAAGATTTTACAGGTGTGCAGGCTGAGGCTAACAACACCTCTTTCTTTAGAGTGTAAACATTTCAAATGGAACATTTTGGAAAATTATTTCTCCCTATACTTGCATAATTTATAAAATAATTGAACTGACTTTGATCAAATTAAAAGCAATATATTTGGGCTGAGATCAAGCATAAACTATTTCATCCCAAAATGAATATGTTTAAAGAACTTTTGAGCAATTGAAAAAAGAGCATTTTAAAGAAAACTCCATCAAATACTATTACCCTTCCTCCCCAATCTATTTTCCTCTTTTGCTTATTAAATACTAGCCATGTTTTTCATCTTGTACTCCCTAACTATGACAATTACCTGCGTTGGTTGAAAGAACAGGTGGGAATTACAGACAAAGCTTTTGTGTCAAGATGCACATCTGCTGTTGGTTGAGGGAAGGGATCAGGGCTGGTAATTGAGATACCAGTCTTGGAAGGGAAAAGGAAAATGATATTGGTCCCTCTGAAATGCTGAGAAATTATTAAAATTTCTGCATTTTAAAAGCAAAAATAATTGTATGTAAGTGAAAATAAAACCTTCTGAATGGGGTGGAAAAGGCTCTACTTAGCCTACCAGGTGCCAAGCTGTGTGGGTACAAGGAGAAGGAGTTGCTTACCTTGGGGAAATGGCAGATTATTCTGTCCCTATCCACTGGGGGAACCAAATGCATTAGGCTGGACTTCATCCTCCTAATCCAGTCTGTCCCTGTTACAAAAGAAACACGTAAAAAAGTGACAGACAGTGATCATGAATCATCTCAGCAGACCACAAACATGAAAGAAAAAAGGAAATTGCCATTCCTTATGGACACTGCATTTTTGTTTTCCTTGGCTTTTACAAAACCAAGCTGTTGGCAGCCCATTGCTTGTAGATCTTTAATTTCACTTTGGAATAAATGCCCCATTTCTTATCTAAAAGGAACTCTTTCATTATGGTGCTGTAGCAGCAATGAGTGGCTTTGTGAGGTTACAATACAGACAAGTCTCACCTCAGTAAAATGGAAGAGACTCCTTCACTCAGGGATTAATTTTATGGACAGTGTTTATAGTTTCTCCATCTGGTAAATAATTTTGTAACATGAGTTTCAATACATTTAAAAATCTTTCTCATCATTATTTGAAATCTCCCTCATACTCCTGCATGTTGCATTATAAATCCTACATGACATCTCATTTAATCTAATTGGTTGGAGGCGGGAAGATGATGAAGTTGCCACTTTTCCTGACACTGAACAAGACTATTATCCAAAAGCAGCTCTGATAGAATGAAGTCAATACACAACGTGACTTGGAAGAAAGGTGATCACTGACGTTCATATGAATCATGCATATATTAAGAAATCACTATTCTGTGAAAGGAGCCACCTACAGACTTACTCCAAACACACCAATGCACAATGCAGTTTTGGGGGCTAAGGGGAAGAGTCTTTTATGAGGGTAACAATCTGCTACCAGCATTTCCAATAAAGACATTTCCAATAAGAGAACTGATCATGTAGCAAAATATAAAGGACTCACCGTGCAGCGGCTGATGCAGCAGATTTTCAGCTACACAAGCAGCTCCGCCCGCTACTGCGTGACCATAGCAACTGGTTTGAAACATTCCAACCCCCAACCACATTCAAAAGGTGGAGCTGAAATACAGGATAACTAACTACATAGGGATACCAGAGATCTCTCTAACACAGTGCTGTTTTAAAGGGCTGAACTGGTTATTTATGGATGTGGGTAGTCAGATGCTGTTTGTTAGAAAACACAATGGGCCCTGATTCTGCACTGAAGAAATAGTACCACTGAATTCAACAGGTGTTGGGCCTGGGAAAGGATTTGCAGGATTAGCCCTTAGATAAGGGCCTGGAGGACTGGGAAACTGGTAATAAAGTAATATTAAATATACTAATGATGAAACCCCTGAGAGAATGTAACGAAACCCAAGAGGAATGTTCAGAATTTCAGCTAAATGGACTTCAGCCTAACGTCAGAATCAGGGTGCACAGTTCATCTGCAAACTGTTTTAAAGAGTCCTTTTTATACAAAGAATTGTTTGTTCTATCAAGCCTTTAGTGATCTCTCCTCCTAATATGCTGGGAACAACAGACAAGAATTAAGGAATCAAATGCAGATCTGCATAGTAGGAGCACTCCCCTATCTTTTTATTAGCACACAATACATACCATCCTTCCCTGTATTCCAGGCTTTTGAATTAATTTAAAACTTGTACGATGAAGTTTGCTATCTGTTTCAATGATATTTTTAAATTGTGAATTAAAAGAAATCTCTCACATTCTATTTGTCAGTCCTGGAGTCCAGCCTGACAGTCCTGGAGCAAACCGGGCACTCATAATGTATAAGAATCCTGACCTCTCAGGATATGTCTACACTGCAATTAGACACCCTAGGCTGGCCTGTGCCCACTGACTTGGGCTTGCGGGGTACGGGCTAAGCTCTGGTCTACAGTTACCTGGAGATTCAGCGGCAGTCGATGGGAGTTAAGCAAACTACGCAGAGTAGCTTGCGTAACTCACGTTGACTGCTCTGCTTTCCTTCTGCGCGCTGTCTACACTGTGCTGTGCCAACAGGAACAGCGTTCCCATCAACACAGCACTACACTACTTGAGGGGGTGGTTTACCAGCATCAATCTCCTGATCGATTGACTGGCTTTACACTGACTGCTCAATCGATCCAGAAAGATCGATCTGGCAGCAGCGAATTTGCTGCCCTCAGTATAGACATGGCCTAAGGAGCTGTTTAATTAAAGTATAGACATTGGCTGCTCTGGGACCCTCCCACCATGCAGGGTCCTAAAAGCCCACTACCCCCCCTAGACTTCAGAGCCTGAGCTCCAGCCTAAACTGCAACTTCAAAGTGCTACACAGCTATTTTTAAAGCACTAGCCTGATCCCCGCTAGTCCAAGTCTATGGAGCCAGACTGAGAAGCTAACTGTCATGGGCTGGGTAGACATACCCTTATGGTCCTACAGCAGACTTCGAGTGTTGAGGGGCAATCCCGCTTGGATCAATATCTTGCAAAGACCCATGAATGTACCATGAAAAATTAAGAAACTACAACGATTTTTTGGACTATACTCAGTGAATATCACACAGCTGAATTTCCTAATCTACTACCTAGAACTAGTGCTTTATTCTCTATTGTGTACAGTTACTTTTAAATAATTGTAGTTATTCGTGTGAACACAAGCATACTACAAAAACAAACAAGAGCACAGGCTTTGCTGTCAGTTCTACTCAGGTGAATAATCCTAGGAAAGTCAATGAGCCTACCTGTGTGTCCACAAAGTGAAAAGATCAATTTACCAAGGGTCGTAGTGGATTCTCCATCACTGGCAATTTTTAAATCAAGATTAATTGTTTTTCTAAAAGATCTGCTCTAGGAATTATTTGGGGGAAGTTCTGTGACCTGTGTTATACAAGAGATCAGACTACATGAAAATAATGGTCCCTTCTAGCATTGGAATCTACAAAGGATTTGGACCTTTACATATAGACCCCTTTGTGGTCAGTGAGGATGGATTTTAGCTAGTTTTCATATTTTAAACTAATAATTTAAAATCAAAACAAAAATCTTAATGCCTGGGTGACAGTCTCACCATGTGAGTTGCTTCCTTCACCTTCCTCTATTCTGTTCTAAAACGTCCAACACATGTAAACAATTGCCCTGTGTACACAGGCTGAGTCACTGCTTGTCTCCTAGAGCCCTTTCACAAAAAGAGCTATAAAAATCAATACCACTCTCAATGAATCCAAAGTGCACTAGGGACCAAGGTAACCAATTTAAATAAACAGATTGTCTGCATTAGGACTTAGTATATTTACATTTCTCATGCTTCAGTCCTACTCCCCCAACAAGTAAATTGAAAAAACTATCTGTAAAATGAGGGAGAGCAGACAATGGTTTAAGAAATACAAAGCCACCCAAAATCACTGCGGGAAGTAAGAAAACTAAAGCTGGCTATGACCAGAGGTCTGTACTAAGGCCCAGATCATCCCCTCTGCCTACAGGATTGGAGGGGGCCTGGTCGTAGTGGAAGAGAAGGGACATGCTGCCTTCATGGCATCATCCCCCTTTCCACCGGCACTACAGAAACACTTTATCAGTATTCTATGTAAAATAAGCTTTCTGGATGGAGAGGGGGTTAGGGGCTGGTAGGCCATCCATTCCCCATTTCTGTTTCCACCATCCTTCAGAAAATGAGAATAAATTAATGGTGTCTCTACCACTTCTGAAGGAGTGTTCAAAACTAATGGCCTCTGGGGGAACCCAGGTCTGTATGGCTCCTGCCAAAGGACCAAGAAGGTAGGAGAGAAGGCAGACTGGAGGCACAGGTTCTTTGTAGGGATGGCCTGGTTTCCTGTGGATATTGGGAGGAGTGCAGGTTATTCAGAATACTCCCTTCCCATTCTGCAAAGAGAAAAGCCCACATCCCAATGGAAGTAGGAGGAAATTCCACAAGTGCACACTCAATGAGTTTCTAACCCACAACATGGGACTAACCTGTTTATTGGACAATTTGTTCCTAAATTCTGAGATTAAGAAAATAAGTATGTTTTCTTGAAAATCATTTTAACAGTAATAAGTTTGCCACTGCGGATTTCGATGATAGATAAGCCAGCATCTGTTTCTTTGCCTGATGTTTGTCCTACTGATCTGAGTAACCCACACATTTGTCTTTGTAAAATCCTGTTTAAGAACTTTGATTATTATAGTGATTGCACAAACATAATGAAAATTAGCTCATGGACATGAATATTAACTGCTTTGTGAGGAGTGGGGAAGTAACCTTTTTGTAACACAAGCTGCACACACAGCTGATTTTCCCTGACGCCAGAACGTCACAGTTGCCTGAGTGAGAATCCAGAGCTCACGGAGAGTCAGGTAATCAGCACTGCAGTGACAAATGCTTCCTGCCTACCAAGCTATTAAATTTTAAACCTCCACATAATGCTATGCCATATACATTAACAGGATGGTACTGAAAAACAGAGGCAAGTCCTGAGGCCACTTATGTGGATGTGCAAAGGTCTACCAAGTGGAAACAATGTATAGTGGAAATAATCCTCATATAATCTAGATGTCACATCTATGGTGGATCTCTGGAGAGGAATGTGGAGGAAGAAATGTGGGCATAGCCCAGAAAATGATGGTATGACTAGAAGATCTATGCATAAGGTAAAGCCATATGGCCAAAACCCTGCATAGGTGGAGAGCAGTGGCAATGTATGTCTAATGGAAAGCATACTTTTATATTTACTTCCACTAATTTAATTTTTTTTTGTTTTTATATCATCAATATTATTCTAGAGAGATTAACGAGCCTTCCCACATAATTGTGCCCTTTACAGTCTCTATTTTATAGGCTCCAACTTTCAGCTATTTAAAAATAATAGCTGGATTTTTTTTCAAGCATTTGGCTCCACCAAAGTTTTTTCTGAGTTGTGTGTTTTATATCTGTGACATACAATAAAAAGTGTTATGAGATATGGTGACTCTACATCAAGGACAAACCAGTGCATCAAAATAATGATTACTGCACATCTTAGGTTTGTCCAGCATTACACTGTGTGGTTTTCATAAGGTCCTGAGGCCACTAATACAGCTATTTCATACCTTCAGGGATTGAAAGACCTCTAAAGGCATACGTTTGATGTGAAATACTAGGGCTTTTCTCTCTCTTTTTTAATATGCTTCAAATTTTCTTCTCTCTTAAAAGGCTGCATGCTGACAAACCATTTCACTAATTGTTTTAGGTGCAAAAGCTTTAACACAAATAAATTAAACAAATACTTTTAAACTAAAAGACAAATGACTATTCTACCCAACTGAAGTCAATAACAAAATTATCATTAATTTAAATGGGAGAAGAAGCAGGTCGTAAATCTTTCTTATTATTCACAAGAGTTGTCCTGTTGATTTCAATGGAACTACCTGTCTGAGGAAGGCAAATGCAGGACTGTGCTGGTCCCCATGCGGCATGGGGATTTAGCATAATGTAAACACTGTTTGTTAAATGAAATAATCTCACAAGTTCTTCTGTTATGCATATTGAGCCACAACAATAACCACTTTTCCTTCTTCACATACAGAGGGATTATGGATTAGGATTCAGGAGTGCCTATTGCCCAGTCCTATTCTTAAATTACGAGACTATGCCTCTCTCTTCGTCAACATTAGTATAATTTTAAATATTTTGTTTTTTGCAGAACAGCTGAAATAAGAGACTGCAAATAGGGCCATTAAAAATTGTTACCTCATTATAAATCAAGGTTTTTTATATTTTGGTCTAACATTCTGGCATACTGTTCACAAAATAGTAACAATATTCTGCACTTATATATCATCTTTCATTTATAAAGTTGATTATTATTATCATAATTTGGCAGACAAGGAAATAGAATAAAAGAGAAGGTAATTGATTTGGCCAAAGTCATGCAATAAGAGAGTGGCAGAGTCAGAAATATAACCAACAGTTTGTACAGTCCTCTAAGCCTGCAGGAGACACATGGATAATAGTGGGATAGTTGTAATGCATATATGGTCAGAAAATGGGAATTTACATACCATACAGCTATTGAGAAAGAATCTTACAGTAATTATGGAAACCTGAATTCCTCAGCTAGAGTGCAGAAAGAGACATAATAGAGATATAAATGTACAGTTAGAGGTCAGTCACTGTGCAATAACTTTGCATTCTGACTATCTGAAATCATTCAAGTTAAATATAATTAGCTACAAATAATAGATACAGGTAAAAATACACTTCCTTTTTATCAGCCTAAAGACAATTATTTTGTACTGACCTCCCCAAACCTCCTTCTTCTCTCACCCCTCCATCCTTGGGCCTGATTCTTGAATCTTTATACATTTCACTCAGGGCACCCTGGTACTGGTTTTTCTCCACTGATGACTAAATTGTACCCTCATATACATTGAAATACTGTGTAGATCTGCCTGAGATAAATATAATTCAAGCTAATGGCCTCAGTTACACCCCATCCGGCCTCAGTGATGTCAGTGTGTTGACATGGCAGGGAGTGTAACTGTCGGCAGGATCTGGCCCAGGGACTATGGACAGGTTATGTAAAGGGAGTGAGCAGCAGGCAAACAGTCCAGGCACGGGCCTCTCCATGGCTCTCATTTGAAGAAGGCAGATTTCAAACAATGATGACAGAGGGTTTAAATGAGCCAGGGCAACAGTAAACTGGGGGCTCCCCAAGCTCCCAGAGGGAGATTGGTAACGTGCCCTGCCCTCCCCTCAAGCTGCAGCCCCAACGGGGCAGGCTGGGCGGGGTCTCCTCTTTCCCCCGCGGGAGAGCTATAAACACTCCTCAACGGGGCTAGCACCCCCCGGAGAAAACGATTGCCAGTCAGGCCCCACTGTCTAGTCCTAAAGAGGGGGCTCACCCCTCCCAAGAGTGTCTCTCTTCTTGTCCCTCCAGCAAAGACCTCGCCTTCCCTGACCGACGGTTCAATCCCTGCTCTCTCCAGACCTGAGGGCCCTTCCCAACGAACGCTTACAAAGGCCCAGCCCTCAGCTTCCTATTCATCAACTACGTCATTGGCGCCGGTCTGTTTAGCAGCAACCGGAGAATGCGTTAGCTACGCGGTTTGCGCACGCCGGTAGCCTTCATTGGCAGGCCCCGCACGCCCGCAGTTACCTATTCACAGAACCCGGCGCACACAAAGAGCGTCTCTGCTGCTTGGCAACCAGCGCCGGCCAGTATCCTAGCGACTGCGAGCGGGGCCGGAGGGGGACACGGGGCGCCGAAGAGCGGGGCCCGGCCAGGGGCGGGGGGTGTCTTGTCCACTCGGGTTTGGATTTGACCGGAGCTTTTTTAAAAGCGAGACAATCTCACGAGTTGTCAACGTTCAGCCCGAACAAACGGCGTCGGGGCTCACACTCAAAACGACCCAGTCCCCGTAGCTCGGTCCGAGAAGCCGTTTTTAACCGTTTCGGGGTGGGAGGAGGCGGGAAGAAGCCCCCTGCCTCCCGCAGCTACCCCCGTGAGACCTGTCCCCGTGAGGAACTTTGTCTTTACAGCAGTCATAACCGAACCACCCAGCCGAGACAGAGCAGCAGAGCTCGACAGAGACCGAACTAAACGGGGTCCCCGCCTCCCCCATCCCGCTCTGTCCTACGCTCCTCACAGCGGGACTCCGTCACAAAGCAGCTCTGCTTGGGGCTGGGGAGTTCCTGCTTCCTCGTGAACTTTAGCCCCCCCCTTCCCCGGGTGTGATTTTGGGGTGCCTTTAGAACATCCATCCCATAGCACCTAGGGATGGCACACGCGCGTATCTCAGCCAAACTGCCCCCCGACATTGACCCCACTAAAGCCCCCATTGCTTTTGGAGAGAGGGCCCTTCCTAAGCTCAAGGAGGAGTTACAGTCCCCTGAGCTGCTGACCCGGCAGCGGGCATTGATGGCCCTATGTGACCTGGTGCATGACCCAGAGAATGTCTACCAAGCAATAAAACTAGGTAAGTGATCGCTCATGCCACAGATTTTCAGAAGACCTATCACTATACCTACCAAGGGGAAAATGGTTTTGTTTGTTTCTTTATGATGTACAAGAGTCCTGTAAAGGTTGCCTTAGAAATACAAGGAAAGTCATGCCCCACATTTCCCGGTTTAGCAAATGTTTTTTAAAAGTTGTAATTAGTCCAAATGAAAATCACTTTCCCTATCAATTAATTATACTTTATTTGCACGGGGTCTTTGCTATCCTAATCTTACAAGTTCTCCTGTAGTGAATGAGCTTCCAGGAGAAACAAAGTAACAGAGACCTGACCTTCTAATAATGTAAACAGTAACCACAAAAAACATTGGCTTTGGGGAGAAAAATCTTTCAGGAAAGCATAAAGCAAGCTCAATATTTTTTTCTTTTTAGGTCATCTTTTAACTTTCTTCCTACAATATGTGTGATGGTGGGACTTTTGTTCTCTGAGACCCTGAGCTTCCAAGCTGTTCTGTGCAGTTGTTGGACACTTAAGCCCATATGAAGACCTACTGACTTCACTGGGGCTTTGCACAGACAAGGGTCCACTCACATGGATCAGATAGTGCTGGCATTTACATCCATGTGGAGTCCCACTGACCTGATTGACATTCAGCACAGGTGTGATGGTCCAAATCATGAGTTACCATTGTAGGATCAGTGTCTGTGCTCTGATGAACCTTTAAATAATATGGAATAAAATAATTAAATATTTAAGTCAGGCTTACAAAATGGTTAGCAAAATCTACTTGGTCATCTTTTATCATTCATCCCTTGTGCAGTGGGTTGTGAGGTGAATTGAGTAGAGCTGGATCCTGCTGGACAGCCCAGACAGCCTTCTTTCAGGCAGCAATGCTTCTGGGGAGCATGTTGGGGATTGTATTGGCAGGGTGTAAATTAAGAGGTAAAATCAGTGACATTCAATGGAAGTATGATGTTAAAGACAGTCTCGCTGAATATTATAACACCATCATCTACACTGTATCTTAACATCTATATTTTCCCAAGATTTGGATCAATATTTTCCCCTGGTATGGCTAGATTAAATGAGCTTCTCCTGCAAATGGTCATTAAAACACAGCAACCACTCAACTCTGGCACAGCTCCACTGAACTCAGTCTACTATGCATTTTTGGCACTCTGGTTGCTGCATACCTAGAGCTAGTTTAATTTAAGCTAAAGAAGGAATTTGCCTCATCTTTGCCACCATTTTAATCTCTATTCCCCATCACTATTCTTGAAATCCTTCCTCTTCTGGTATTTCCTCTAGCCATGAATACTGGTGATCCCCTTTGGAACATGTCAAGTTATTTTTTGAGTGAGGGACAATTATATTGCCTGATGCTGGTTTTCTGCCTTTTAAAATTGTTTGCATGTTTTATAATAATAGTAGTGTGAATTTTTACTTTTAAAAGATAAAGGCTTACTCAGTTCACAGATTATGTTGAAACACAAGTTTTTGTTGTAATGTGATGTGTCAGAGACTAGCAATTTATGTATATTTCTTTTGCAGTCTGATCTTGCAAACTCTTTCTCACAAGCTGAATACCATAGACTTAAGTTTGAGAACTGCTTTAATGACACTACTTACAAGCTTAGATTTAAGCAAGTGTATAAGTATTTGCAGGATTAGGTTCTTAGCTAGTGCAGAACACAGCAGCCTGTTTGCTTATGGACTGATCCAGTGCCCACTGAAGTTAATAAAAGTCTTTCCATTGTCTTCATTGGGTTTTGAATCATGCCATTAGCATTGCTAGCTGTGTTAAGCATATTATAGCTGTAACTCATACACTACAGTTGTGAAATTTCAACTTTGGGAGATTCGTGGTATGGCCTTTTTTGTGGTAAATCTTCAACTCTGGAAGTCACTTCCTTTCTTGATGCGTCAGAGCCAGAGTTTGACCTAATCATTGCTATTTTAAACTGACCCTGAAATAAAGAAATATTAAAAAATTAATCTGTTCTGTCTCTCAGGATTCCTGGATAACCTGAAATATTTGCTTCTAGATCAAGATAGTACTGTTCGACAAAAAACAACCGAAGTCCTTTATATAATGGCTACTCATAATGTTGGCAGGTAAATATATTTCCAGAGTTTACTGGATGATACTGGGGAGTGGAGATAGTAGATGAAGTTTCCGTGAAGAATATTCAGCAGCACAGTTTCCAAGTTTCAGCAAGATTGCTGGAGTGTATTAAGATTTAGAACAGAATGTCAGTGAAATTATTACACATTGCTAGGCTTTATGAGTTTTGCTATGCTTAGTTAAATCTCCCATAAACGCAGCTCTCTGTTTGTAGGGATGGCTTTATAAAAAATGGAGTCATTCCTGCCCTGTCCCAGCTCTTGAATGATCCAGTGGATATCTGTCGGTGGAACATGCATCGGGCGTTTGAAATGATGGCAGAATTGCCTACGGGTAGGTTTTTTTTTTAATTCAAAGTATTTATTTCAGAAGGATCCATAAGATGCTCTTAGTCTTTTCACGTCAATTTATTTAAGTATGCATTTCAAGTGATTAAATACTCAAGCAGGCCAAAGCAGATAGCTGAATGTACCTTATTCCTAAAATAACTTACAACTTTATTTTTTTCAGTTTTCTTAAAATCCCATTTATGAGAAATAATTTTATTTATTCTTGCTGATCTTAATTTTCTTTAGTTATTGTCTTTCTGTTTTACCTTATCATCTGAGTTACATCTGAGGACTATAGAAGAAAGTCTTGCTGCTTTTGAGTGAGGGACAATTATATTGCCTGATGCTGGTTTTCTGTCTTTTAAAATTGTTTGCATGTTTTATAATAATAGTAGTGTGAATTTTTACTTTTAAAAGATAAAGGCTTACTCAGTTCACAGATTATGTTGAAACACAAGTTTTTGTTGTAATGTGATGTGTCAGAGAATAGCAATTTATGTATATTTCTTTTGCAGTCTGATCTTGCAAACTCTTTCTCACAAGCTGAATACCATAGACTTAAGTGAGACTACTTGCATGGGTAAGGCTATTCCCTTGAAATGAAGAGTTTGCAGGATTGAGCCCTTGAATTTGGATTTCAGGAATTACCATGATGTATTAAAAAGGCTCCTTATCCTTTCTCTGTCAGGTGATACCTCCCTCTTAATATTAGGGGACTGATTTTGGCTACCATTCCAGCCCCCATACGCTACTCTTGCAACTTATAGGGGCTGTACACGAGCTGCAAGAGGCTTGAGGCAAATTTCTTCAGTGCAAGGGCAGTGCAGATCCTACATAAATGTCCCCCACTTCACCCCACTCTAAACCATGATCACCATTAAGGTGTTGTAGATCACACATCTATTAGATGAAAGGATTTTCAAGTAGAACGGTAATTTCATGTTTTTTTCTGCATTATTTTGTTCCATTAGATTTGAAAGTCTACAGGATAACTAATGAGAAGGTGGCTTGCAATGTGACTTTTTTGTATGTCCTGATCTATAAGGGTACTCATTCATTTAGCTCTGTAGTCAGGATGATAAATAGCATTTTTTGATACTTAGAAGAAAATGTCACAGGAAGAAATTATGCCAATTGGTTCACAGCAGAAGTACATGTTTAAAGACTTGTTGTCAAGGCTAGTATGGCTAAAATTAGACATATTACTTGTGCATTTATTTTCAAGTATGTGTTTGGGTATCACATTGTCTCTTTGCTCTTCCTGTGACTGACTGTTCTTCAGAGCTAGCAGTGTATTGAAATGCTAAAGGCAAGCAGGATTCTTGGTATGTCCTTTTCAGATCAGAAGAACAGTTTAACTTACAAATAGTCACAAATAGCAGTGTAAACAGACCTTAACATGAAGTAAATTACATTATATTCACATAAGCCCCTTTACACCACCAAAGTGATATAAAGGGGCTTTAGTGTATATGAAAATCACACCTTTTTCATGTCTCATTTTTTAAACAGGCTGCCAGAAATTTCCTGCAGAACATAATTTCAGTGTGCCATATATTATAAATCCAGTGTATTTTATGGCATGCATGGCTACTATTACTGAATTTATTGTAAGATCATCCATTAGAGAAGTTTGAATGTAAACAGTACTGCAGCCTTAAATTTTAGGGACTATTCCTGTATATTTTATGACAAGAATTTTGGTGTCTACCAGAAGACATGTCTGTGATCTTAAGACAGTCAAAAACCTCATTGGAGCTGGTGGCCGTGAGTGTCACCTTTCATTCAGGATAAATATAAAAAGAACTTAAGTTTCCTTTTGGAGTAAGATAGATGAAAAAATAGGAGCCTCCACCAAAAACACAAGCCATGTACAATACCAGTCAGAAACTGAGCTATGTGCGGGAGGGGTTTCATTGGGATCTGAGAGCAAACGCATGGGGCTGTGGTTCAGAAGCAGCTGTAGGCAGACAGAAAGCAGCAAGATAGGCACCACTAACATGGTCCTGGAAGAAAGCAAAAAGAGAGAGAGAGTTTTTTGGCAGAGAGTTGGCTCGAAAAAGAGTCTTGGCGTACTGACTCTTGGCATCACAATAGCTATCCTCCAGTCATCTGGTACAGAAGCTGATTTAAATGATAGGTTACATACCACAGCTAGTAGTTCTGCAATTTCACATTTGAGTTGCTTCAGAGCTATTGGGTGAATACTATCTGGTCCTGATGACTTATTAGTGTTTAATTTATCTATTTGTTCCAAAACCTCCTCTAATGCCTCCTCAATTTGGGACAGTTCCTCAGATTTGTCACCTAAAAAGAATAGCTCAGATTTGGGAATCTCCCTCACATCCTCAGCCATGAATACCCTGTTTGTTTGTTTAGTATCAGGAAGTTTTTCCATCTGGAGTTAGGTTTGTAAAGAAAATATCCTATAAAGTAATTAATTTTTTCAGGACAAATGAATGTTGCTGTCTGACTTCAGGTAAAACCCTTGGTCACTTTTTAGATTCCGATCCTGGAATGAGATCTTTTTTAGGTGCAAGGTCCACCCAAAATGGAGCTCATTGCAGGATTGAGGCCTTAGTTTGTTCTCATCAGTAGTTAATGGAAATGGGTTCCATTGTTGAAGAGCACAGTCTTGATTTACCAGCCTTAAATACTGATTTTGAATAGAAATACAAAACCAAAGTTTTGTGATCTTGCATACCTCAAATTTTGGCAGCCAAACTGGAGAAATCTTAATGGATCCTGATTTTCTCTGTACTGAATGCTTTTTTCTGGTGACCCTTTTAAAAATTAATTTTTATAAAAAACAAAAAGAGAAAAATACAAAAAAATGAATGACTTATAACTTATATATGTTTCTAAGTACCATACGCTTCATGGGATTCTCAAAAGAATTATGCAATTATGCAATTTTACAACTCGTCAAAACTGCAAGACCAGACAGTACAAAACCAGACAATACTATAAAGATATAATACATTACAGTGGGGGTTGCAGTAAGAAAATAGGCAAAACCTATATAAATAGGAAAAGCAGGGGACCAGGGAGAGAGGGAAAAGAAGGAGGGGTTAGGAGAATTGGAAGTCTGTCCTTCTTTGGGCATTCTAAATATTTTTAATCCAAATGTATCTAGAAATGTGATTAAAATTTCTTCGAATTCATATAATTGACCTCTACAGCAATAAGCTATTCTTTTCTTTGGCTGTTAACTCAGACGGGTCTGAATATCACTGCTCAGATGAGGCTATATCTGGAGTATTGTGTCCAGTTTTGGGCCTCCCCATTACAAAAAAGATGTGGACAAATTATAGAGCATTCAGTGGAGGACAACAAAAATGGTTAGAGGGCTGGGGCACATGACTTTTGGGGGGAGGACGAGGGAACTGAGCTTCTTTAGTCTGCAGAAGAGAAGAGTGAGGGGGGATTTGATAGCAGCCTTCAATTACCTGAAGGGGGATTCCAAAGAAGATGGAGCTAAGCTGTTCTCAGTTGTGGCAGATGACAGAACAAGGAACAGTGGTCTCAAGTTGTCGTGGGGGAGGTCTAGGTTTGATATTAGGAAAAACTTTTTCACTAGGAGAGTGGTGAAGCACTGGAATGGGTTACCTAGGGATGTGGTGGAATCTCTATCGTTATAGGTTTTTAAGGCCCGACTTGAAAAAGCCCTGTTTGGGATGACTTAGTTGGGGTTGGTCCTGCTTTGAGCAGGGGGTTGGACTAGATGACCTCCTGAGGTCCCTTCCAACCCTAATCTTTTATTATTCTATTCTGGGTATAAGCAAACATTTCAATTTTTTGTAAAATAATGCACTTGGTGCTCAGTATTTTCTGAAAATCAGGCCCTTTCAAAATGTCTCAAGCTGCACCCCCAAAAACAGAAGCACCCAAAATCACTTGTAACTTTTGAAAACCCATCCACTGCATGTTTTCTATGTATATTTAATCATTAAACATTTGTACAAGCTCTTATAATTTTGCTATCATAAGGTGGCCAACATTGTATTTCAAAAATAAAATATGGTTTTCTTAGCACCCCCGCCCTACCCCTCTTTCAGTACTCATCTACATTTACCAGGGATATTTCTTGCTCTTTTTGCAGCACTCAGCAACTCCCTATCTTATTGTACAGAGATGAAAAAATAAGGTACGTCCCTTGTAATAAGGGACTGTTGGCAAACTGTGGCATACATGATCTAAGCCTTGTATACTCTGACTCTGAGACCAGTTTGACTTAAATTCTCCAGGTAAAGCTGCACTTAAATCTGGCAGACTAGAGATTCTGTAGCAGCTTTAGATAACATTTTTTAATGCAAGATTTTATTGAATTAATTATGAAAGTGAATGAAGGCTGGAAATAAATAATATAATCAGTATAGTAGCCCTTGAGAATAAATTCAGTTTACTTTATGCTGTCTAAATTTTCAATATAATGCAGAACTTTGAATTGAAAATGTATAACTGCATTGTAGAAATTGTTGAGGGAAGCTGGAATTTTGGCATGAAGGTATAATTCTTTCGGCAGCAGCAAGGTGTGGGAGGCAGTTTGGTATTGTAGAATAAACACTTAGGTGTGTATTTCTGATGAAATCATCAGTGATATAGTTTATAGTTGGCATTTAAATTGTAATCATTAGGCTTTTGTGTTAATACTCAATGGGAGTTCACAACTCCCGTTCAAGTCAATAGGGTTTACGGGCACTCACTACCTCAAAGGATCAGACCTAGCATGTAAAGTATTTCTCTTGTAGCCACTGTAGGCTTTTAACTGGGTAGATCACTGTTTACTAACAAGGATTCCAGTGAGAAGATGCTCTCTTTCCTATTATTTTAAGGCCCAGGCTCAGGAGGTGCTGAGTACCTTTATTTGGATTGCTTTCAGTGGACAATATATTACCTGAAGAAGCATTAGTAAACAGTTCCATTCAATCACTCAGCTTTGGAAATATGAGACTAGTGGTTTGAAGTTGTTAATGAGTTACCTGTATGTTTTAGCTGTATCAGTCACACTGCTTTTTGGTTCAGTGTTTGTATTTTTGTCATACACATTTGATTAGTTGATGAAACATCTCAAGCTGTAGTTTTTATTTTATGTTTAAAGTTTTACAAAGACAAATGGCACAGCAGTAGCACCTACTTCCCAAATTATTTTTTTTTCCAGAGCCACTACTGATTCCAAACAAAAGTTTTTCTTTTGGATGAATCTCTAGAGAGCAAAGACTTTATCAAGGGTTACACAAAAAGCAGATAGCTTTGGATTTCATTAGAATAGCTGAATCTATCTCACGATTAAATGCGGTAGTAAGCAAAATTGGCTCTTGGTGGTGCCAAAGCATAAAACATTACTATTAAAAAATTCCACATAAAACAAAATATGCTATTAGTGTACTTCATGGTGATATCTGGACCATTATTGCTAGTGGCTAAGAAGCAGATTCCCAAAATCAAATATTCAATACATTTTTGACTAGTTACAGTGAACAACACGGGAGCTCTCAAAAGAGAAGGAAGAGTACAGGTGGGGACAACAGGCAGGTATGAAAATAAAATAGAGGAACTGTTGATATTTTGGGGAAAAACATTATTATCAAAACTGTGAAATCCTTCCTCATTATATAAATAAATTCTTTGAACATTTGTTACATTTTTTTTCCACTGAAAGACGCACAGCATGTTAATATTCAGGAAACATCAGATTTACATTGTTGTGAAAATTACTTAGTTATGCAGTAAAAGGCCTTACATAAAATTGTCATGTGCCCTCATTGCAAATTTAGTTGAAAGGCGTAGGCAGAATTGCCTTATAAGGGACCAAATCCTAAAGGGTTTTTTTTTTGGTATCTTTTAAAATAATTTTGTGTTACTATTATGTATTTTGAACACTTCCACCCATTTCTGTTACACTTGATCTAATCATGCTTTGGGTCAAATTCTGCTCATTTTACATGTGCGAGTAGTCAGATTGACTGCAGTGGGACTATTTGCATGCATGAGAAAAGCAGGATTTGACTTACCTTTCTCAAGCAAGAAGTTGGTGTCTCCAGCACTGTCTTCTTATGGTTTATTTGAACCATACCACTCTCATTGAACTTCTAATCTGTCTGTTATAAACTCCATTTCTTTTGCTATGGAGTGCCTCAAAGTTTTGACCTTCTCCTCCTAGCTACCTCTTAATTTCTTCTTGCTATTAAATGCTTCAAAGACTAATGTTATTCTGGGTAAAGAATTCTTGGCTGATATTAAGCCAGGGTCTTTACTATCTTTTGCTGGTCTAGATATTGGTTTATGTCCACTAAGGCAGAAAGCCTGTTGTTGGGAGGTTGTGGTGGTAGAAAGTGGCTGCAACCTTTGTCTATCACGAGGACTTCGGGGATTACTGCAATCCAAAAATGTGTGGCAGTGTCCAGGAATGGTGGCTGGGGGATGCAGTGAGTTGGCACGTTACTTGTGAAGCCTTGGGTGGCAGAGCCTTGATAGCAATTTGAAACTGCCTTTCCCTAGCAAAAACTTTGAGGGAACAGTAACAACACCTTCCTGGGCCTTTGGGGTTTAAGCCTCCCAGGGTCCATGGAGATGTAAGGAACACCTCTCTGCAAACAACTTGGATGAATCTAGCCCTTTGATGTCCCATGTCTCCAATTCTGCTATCATTCTCCCTAACCCTTAAAACTTTGGCATTTTCCATTTGGTGAGCCAAATAAATCCTTAGACAGATATGTATAATATAGACCCACTGTCTCCAAAAGGGTTAACTCAGATATTAGTTCTATTTCTTGCCTGATGTCAGCTTTGACTCTGAACTTACTTTTGTCTCCCACATCTCTTTTATCTATAAATAAGCCAGTCCATCACCACTTCTGGAACATTGCAAGAATTTGTCCTTATTTTGACCCTGCTCTCTGATGAAATCCTTATTTATGCTTTTATCACTTCACATCTTGACTATTGCATTTCTGTCTTTTATAGTTTTCCTGAATCAGTACTTTATAAACTTCGGGGAGTCCAGAATGCCATGACACGACTGCTTTCTTCCTTCAGGAAATAAAATTGTATCAACCTCATAATTTCTCACCATCACTGGCTTCCTTTCCATATCTGAATCCAATTAAAAAATGACCTGCTGGTTTTCAGAACTAGCTCCGCCCTGCTTCTCTGACCTGATAGCCACCTGCTCCCCTGCTTGCTCATCTGCTTTTCCAGTGTTATCCTCATCTCTGTTCCTTCATCTTGATTCACCACATTTGACATTTGCTTGACCGATTAATCTGAGACTCTCTTTTTCCCTCCAAGTTACAGAGACAATCTGCTTTTAGCATATTCTGGTCCATTGTTGTGAGGTCTTCTCAATTTCTTACCAGTAAGTGGCAGTATGTGATTAATCTTTCAGATGCTGGTAAATGTTAAATAGTTCCTGCAAAACTATTTTTTTCTCTTTACATATTATTCATTTAGTTACATCAGTCACTCCATAACAAGCTTTTTAATTTACTCAGGATAGTGGAACTGGATTCTTAAAAATGTAGTAGTATAAGTAGAAACCGTATTCAGAATGTGTGAAAATTTTTGCTATTACAGTATATTAATGGGGTATAGATGCCATATATTGTTTGGAGTTTTGATACAAGTATACTGAAATATATGTAGCGCTGTATGAGGGTTTTTGGGTTTTTTTAATACTTACCAGTATATATTTAGTGGTATATTTTCAAACACATTAGGCAAGCCACTCTCCTTGACTTTCATTGGGAGTAGGCATCTAATTGCTCTTTCTGCCTTTGAACATTTCCCCTTTACCACATACTGCAGACAAAAACTTAGTTAAGCCGATTTTAATGTTGAGTACATATCAATAATTTAGGATTAAATATATTCTTCTTCAAGGGCCTCCAAGCATTACCATTTCTGGGATCTGGTGCTCCTGGAGTCGAACTGCAGAACTGCCTTGAAAAGCCACATTGGTTGAGAATGACAGAGTTCTCATGAAAAGGTGACTTCTTTGCTTTATTCTGTATTAGGGAGTACATCCCCTACTATCACAGAGAGCAAATGGAACTCATCTTCATGTCCTCAGACTAGACCTTCCCTTAGCCTATTTAGAGATTTTCTTGTAAACAGTTAGTTTCTCATTTAGGATAGTTTAGTGAGGATGGCCCTTTTCTTGTCCTGGGAGTCTTTACCAGGACCATGTCAGACCCAAAACTCCATAAGGATTTCAGAAGGTGCATTTTGTGTCCAACAATTGTACTGGAGACCAACACTCAAGTCTAGTGTCTTGTATGTCTGGGTAAGACCTGCTCAATAAAGCAATGTGTTTTGCTGTGCCTTCATTTCTTATGCTAGAAGGGAGAGACACTTGGTTTTCCATGATCATTTAGCTTCTTAATGCCTGCAACCTGATAGTTCAGTGGATTCATTCAGGGGATTAAAACCAGATGCTGTTTGAGGTCCTCTTACCCATGACCCTAGGCTCACTTTGCTTCTTTGGCTTCAATACCACGTTCTATCATGGGTTCAAGACTGGAATATCCTCTTCCTTATGCTGGGAATGAAGCTCACATCCAGCACCAATTAAATCAAAAGCACTGAAGACCAAACCACCACTGCCTCTTGTGGCATCAATAGTCTTGATGCTGATTCAGGAAGCACCCACTTCAGTGTTTACCATCACCTGGCACCATTGTCGTTGGCACTGATGCCTCTGTCTTGGCACCAAAAGCCCAGTCAGATACCCATTCAGGTAAAAAGAAGGAGAGACGGAAGTATGTCTCATCACAAGAGGGACCAAAAAAAAAAAAAAAAAAAGAGAAAGAAAAGAATAAAAATATAAAAGCACCATATCTTTCCTCTTTTGTATTCTCCAGTCTATGAGTGCTTCAAGAACTCTGAAATGTCCTGCTGTCATCTTTTTTCCAAGCTCCTCTGGATCTGGACATTCCAGCACTAACTAAATTGGATTCAATGCCAGTTCAGATCCTGGTCACACACAGAGAGATTGACTGTGTTTAAGTGGGCATCCATCATCGAAACTACTAGCCAGCCCACCTCATGCTTACCTATTGCTTGACTCTGTGCATGAACCAATTTCTCTGGTCATGATCTGGAGCTCCCTCAGAGTACCTTTGACTCTTTGGAGACAAATGTGAAGTGTCCCCTGACTTGACCTTTGGATACTGGACTTCTTTCCTTGCCTCAAATCCAGACATCATGGAATGATATCATGCAGGGCCCTCTTGGATTACTATTGTGGCCCTACATAGAGGACTCTGTGAAGGCCATTTTGGAAGCTGCAAGACCAGCTGTGGCACCAACTTTGGTGCCTGTGCCAATACTCTTTCTGTTACTGATGCCCTCAACCAAAGCCTATTCTCTATCCAGTGCCAATACAGCCTTCCTTGCTGGAACCAGATCCCTCATACAATAGAACTTTAGCCTTACAAACATCAGCGTTACAAACTAACCAGTCAACCACATAGCTCATTTGGAACCGGAAGTACTCAATCAGGCAGCAGCAGGGAGGGGGGGAGCAAATATAGTACAGTACTGCATTAAACATAAACTACTAAAACAGTAAAGGGAACGTTTAAAAAATATTTGACATGGTAAGGAAACTGTTTCTGTGCTTGTTTCATTTAAATTGAGATAGTTAAAAGCACCATTTTTGTTATGCATAGTAAATTTTCAAAGCTGTATTAAGTCAATGTTCAGTTGTAAAATTTTGAAAGAACAACCATAACAATTTATTCAGAGTTATGTACATTTCAGGGTTACGAACAACCTCCATTCCTGTTCGTAACTCTGAAGTTTTATTGTATATGCAGGAGAATCTGCTTATCTGAGGAATGGAATGAGCCTTCAGAGAAACCATACAAGTCCCATTTGGAGGAACATTCAGAAAACAGAGAAAAACAGAGTAGTGCTTCATCTGTTTCTCCTCCTGATGATCAAAGATACTTTCAGAGCTGGTGGGAGAACAGCAAATACGCTCCAATGCAAACAAGGGTCACAGTGCTGGAGACAACTGATCCCCCATTTGACATATCACAGAGTATGTCTACACTGTGGAGTGAAGTTGATTTATTTTAAGTTGATTTTATTTTAAATCAACTTTCACCTGCTGAATTTTAGAAGTTGCAGGAGTGTGATTACACCACACTCATTGCGTAGGGGTATTGCATTCCCACTAGCCGCACCTGAGTCGCCAATCAAAACAGTGCACCATGGGTTACTAATCCCACAGTGTAACTAGATGCAGAGGCTTTTTGGAAGGTTGTCATCCTTCCATGATGCAATGTACTCTCTCCCATCTTGTCCCAGTCCAAACAAACAGACGATTGCCTTTTCGCGCCATTTTTTTCAGACCCTTCATTCTCTGTCAGGCGCACGCTGTTGCCAGAGAGGCGTGGAGCCCGCTCAGCTCTACACTATCATTGTGAGCATCACAAACACCTCATGACTTATTCTGCAGTACTTTCAAGGCTGAGACAGCTGCTGCAGTGTGGAAAATTGTGATGTTACTGAGGCTGCCCTGCTACAAGCCATAAAGCAAAACAATTCCCGTTTGCTGCAGGCTGTCATGCAGCATCTTCAGTCAGTGGAGCAGCAGTTCTTGTCCCGGGAAATAAGCACTGACTGGTGGGACCACATCATTATGAAGGTGTGGGATGATGATCAGTGGCTGCAGAACTTTCGTATGAGAAAGGCCACTTTCATTTAACTTTGCGCAGAGCTGTCCCCAGCCCTGATGTTCATAAATACTCGCTTGAGACCTGCTCTGACAGTAAGTGAGTGGCCATCTCTCCGTGGAAGCTAGCAACCCCAGACTGCTACCGGTCAGTTGGGAATCAATTTGGAGTCGGTAAATCCACCCTGGGGGCTGCTGTGATGCAAGTGTGTCAGGCCATTAATAGACTTCTGCTAAGAAGGGTAGTGACTTTGAGAAACGTGCAGGACATAGTGGACGGGTTTGCTGCAATGGGGTTCCCAAACTATGGGGAGGGGGGGTGATAGCTGACATGCATATCCCTATCTTAGCACCGGACTACCTTGCCACAGAATACATAAACCGGAAGGGATACTTCTCAATGGTGTTGCAGGCCCTTGTGGATCATAGGGGACATTTCACTGACTTCAACGTGGGGTGGTCTGGAGAGGTGCATGATGTGCGCCTCTTTAGGAACTCAGGTCTGTTCAAAGAGACGCAGGTGGGCACTTTCTTCCCTGACCAAAAAATAAATATTGGGGATGTTGAAATGCCAATAGTGATCCTGGGGGATCCTGCCTATCCCTTGCTCCTCTGGCTAATGAAGCCATAGGGCACTTGGACAGCACGAAGGAGTATTGCTATAATAGGCTCAGCAAATGCAGAATGGTGGTGGAATGTGCATTTGGCTGCTTAAAGGCAAGATGGCACAACTTGCTCACTAGGTTAGACCTCGGTGAACGCAACATTCCAACTGTTATCTCTGTCTGCTGTGTGCTCCATAATATTTGTGAAACAAAGGGGGAAAAGTCACCCCAGGGTTGGGTCATGGAGGATAATAGGCTGGCCACTAATTTTGAACAGTCAGATTCCAGTGCTACGCTAAGAGACAACTGTGGAGCGCTGCGCCTCAGGGAAGCATTGAAAACCTGTTTTTGGAATTAACTACAATAATGTACATCTCTGTCAGTGCTGTGCCTTCCAGTCCCATCCCTCATTCTCACATCATCGGCCACCTCCCCTTCTTTTCCCACCAGCAATCCCCAAGCTCTCCATGAATGAAGAGAAATGTTTTTTAAAGCAGTAAAGTTTTATTGGTGATCAGTTACACTGGGGGGAAAGAAAGATAATTTAACATTCTCATAAGGCTGCTTGAGCAGCCAGTGCAAAGTGTGACTATGCAAACAGCAAATCATGCACATTCCTAGTTCTTAAAGGGGCCATCATCAATTTCTGCTCACCTCCACCGGCATGGTGTGCAGTGTGTACTGCACCCTGATCAACCTCCTCCTAGAACACTTGGAGGTGGGGGCTGGGAAACAGCTTGTTGGCTGAGCGTTTTGCAGGGGCTGCAGAGGGAGTCTGTCATGCCGCTGCTCTTCCTGGAGCTCTACCAGATGCCTTAGCATATCAGACTGATCCCTCATAATACTCAACATCTCCTGTTGCGTTGCATGCTCCTACTCATGTGCTGATTTTCTGTGTTCCATGTCCATGTTTACTTTTTCTGACTAGGATATCCTCCAGGCTCTGAGCTCTGTTTCAGCAGCCGCGGAAGTGTTCATTAGTTCATTGAAGATGTCATCCTGAGTTTTTTTTTCCGCTTCCTAATCTATGAAAGGCACTCTGCGGAAGTAGAAGATTGGGTGAATGGTGAGGTGTCCACTGTAAGACAAGCAAAGCACAATGTTGCCATTGTTAGCTGACCCCCATGGAATAAAAGAAATGTTACAATGTAAAAAGAACTACCTTTCATATTCACAAGGCAAAGCCAGACTCGCATACTAATCTGTGCCTATTGCATGGGTCGGAGTGCCATTCCAGACATGGTAAATAAGGGGCCCTTGCATCCATTACAGAGAAGTCTGTATAGCACTAAATTCCCCAATCCACACATAATCCAGGAGAAGGATCATTGGGATCCCCTTTACCATCCCAAAGACCGGTTTGGGAGGAGATGGTCAAAAGGGATTGGAGGAGGGTGTGGGTAAAGTGTCGCTAGAGGAAAAAAAAAGGGGCACCAGTTCCTGGACCTATAACACCTATGACAACAATATCATGGTGAGGTCTGTGTAGGGGCCTAGGGACACCATCCATGGCAGGAAAATAACACACAGTGACTATATTGGTTGGATACTGTAAACTTACGCCATCTTCTCTAGATGACCATGTGTGATATCAGTCTCCTGAGGGTAATGGAGGTGTAAAAGGAAGATTTACTGCAAGCATTGGGGTACAGGCCTGGAGCTTATGCTGCTATGCTGTGTTCTGCAATGATGCCTGCTCATTTAATAGCAGAGTGGCAGAGAAAAGTGTCCTACCGTAGTGGAAGAAATAAGGCTGATCTCCCCAGAAACTTCTGCAAAGGATTGCAGAGTACCTACATGAAAGTTTCCTGGCGATATCCACGGAGGCTTCTTGGAGCATCCCTGTGCACATAAGTAGTCTGTTCAGGGGGTAACCCTGTGCTGAAGTTTACCAACCCCCAGGAAGCCCATCCCCACAAAAACACAAACTTCTTTTTTCCCCAAAATAAGAAGCTGGACTGGGGATATGACCACAGAAATGTGACTTACTACACACACTCATCAGATGTGCCTTCCCTGACATTTCGGTTTGTAACACTGTACTGTTCCCAGCTGTGCTGCTCTGGGATAACGAACAGGTCCTGGCTCTCTGAGAATGGATACCCTGCTCTCCTGCCCCTGTTCTCCTCATTCTCCTCCTCATCCACAGAGTCCTCCTCATTCATCTTGGACTGGGATTCTTCGGAGGTATCAATGCTGTGTGGTGGCACAGTGGTAGGGTCACTGCTGAGAATCACATGCAGCTCCTCATAAAAGCAGCATGTCTTCGGTGACGAGCCAGAACAACTGTTCAACTCCTTAGTTTTCTGATATGCCTGCCTCAGTTCTTTGATTTTAACGTGGCACTGCTGTGCGTCCCTGTTGTAGCTCTTCTCCACCATACCACATGATGTCTTCTGGTAGATATCTAAATTTCTTTTGCTGGCTCGAAGCTGAGCCAGAACAGACTCTTCGCCCCACAGGCTGATGAGATCCAAGACCTCAGGTCAATTCCAGGCTGGAATGCATTTGGGACATTCAGTCACCATGAGCAGTTCAGCTACAAAGCTCTCTTCATGCTAAACAAACAGGAAATGGGAATTCAAAATTTCCCGGGGCTTGAGTGGAGGAGTTATTTCCTGTTTATGTGGCCATGGTGCAGCAGAGTCCGAATGTCCAGAGCAGTCACAACAGAGCATTATGGGATACCACCCAGAGCCCAATGATGTCAATTTATGTTGCGCTCTGCGTATACTGGCGCTCGTTCGACCCATGGAATTTGACTTCAGCGCTATGCCATTTGCGGAGGTGGTTTTATTAAGTCAAATTTTACCGTGATTTAGGTCAGTGGAACTGACATTCCAGTGAGATGCATATTTTAGGTGGTCGACATAAGCCACACTACGTCGATCTCCATTGTCGGTGTAGACCAGGCCACAGATGCAGACCATGGAGAAGTTGACCTTGCCTCTTAGCCCTGGCTGTCCCAACTCAGACAAAGATATCTGGCTCTTTCTCCTTTCTTCTCCCCTCTTACCCAGTTGTGGTCTCCTGTGTCAGGTGAAAGACATACAAAATTCTCCAGCTAACTCCATGGTGATGTCTGCAGCACAAGAGAGAGTCGGGGCAACTTTAGACTCCTTCTGATAGAGAGGAACATAAGCTAGGTGCATTTGACAGGAGAGCCTACTCTGGGTCTCTAGGCCTTCAGGTAGTCAACTATCTGGCCATTGTCTCACTACAATTATGTTCTGTGGGATGTCAGGACCCCTGTATTCGTATTCTCTTCTGTATTTGGGAAAAAAACAGAGGATGTAGTCATATCATCTGATGATAACTCTTTCCATTCCATTAGTATCTCAGGAGGATGTTAAACAGCAGCTACTAAAGATGGACATTTTTAAAATCAGCTGGTCCAAATAACTTGCATCCAAGAGTTTTAAAAGAGCAGGATGAATTGGTTGCTGGATCATTAATATTGACTTTCAATAAGCCTTGGAACACTGGGGAAGTTATAGAAGACTGGAAGAAAGCTAATGTTCTGCCAATTTTAAAAAATGGTAAACAGGATGACCCAAGTATAGAATCATAGAATCAAAGAGTTGGAAGGGACCTCAGGAGGTCATCTAGTCCAACCCCCTGCTCAAAGCAGGACTAACCAGGACTAACCTCAGCTAAATAATCCCAGCCAGGGCTTTGTCAAGCCACATCTTAAAAACCTCCAAAGATGGAGATTCCATCACCTCCCTAGGTAACCCATTCCAATGCTTCACCACCCTCCTAGTGAAAAATTATAGGTCTGTCAGTCTGACATCAATCCTGGCCATGATGATGCAGGCCTCTCAAGGTGGGTAAATATAATTACAGACAATCAACATGGGGTTATGAAAAATAGATCCAAACTTGGTACCTTTTTGATGGGATTACAAGTTTGGTTGATAAAGATAATAGCGTTGAAGTAATATACTTTGACTTATGTAAGCCATTTGACATAGTACCGCATGACATTTTGATTAAAAAACTAGAACAATTAAAATTAATATGGCACAGATTAAATCTGATTAATTGACAAGTCTCAAATGGAGAATCATGTAAATGATCATGTAAATGGAGAATCAGCACTGAATAGGTGGTGTTTGTAGTGGAGTACTGCAAGGTCAGTTCTTGGTCCTATACTATTAACATATTTATCAGTGACCTGGAAGAAAACATAAAGTCATCATTGATAAAGTTTGTAGATGACACAAAAATTGGGGAAGTGGTAAATAATGAAGAGTACAGGTCACTGATATAGAATGATCTGGATCGCTTGGTATGCTGGGCGCAAGCAAACAATATGTGTTTTAATACTGTTAAATGTAAATGTATACATATAGGAACAAAGAATATAGGCCATACTTACAGGATTGGGGGTTCCATCCTGGGAAGCAGTAACTCTGAAAAAGATTTGGGGGTCATGGTGTATATGAGCTGAACATGAGCTCCAAGTGCGATGCTCTGACCAAAAGGACAAGGGTAATCCATGGATGTATAAACAGAGGTATCTTGAGTCGGAGTAGAGAGATTATTATACCTCTGTATTTGGCATTGGTGCGACCACTGCCAGAATATTGTGCCCAATTCTGGTGTCCATAATTCAAGAAGGATGTTGATAAATTGGATAGGGTTCAGGGAAAAGCCATGAGAATGATTAAAGGATTAGAAAACATGCCTTATAGTGCCAGACGTAAGGAGCTCAGTCTATTTAACTTAACAAAGAGAAGGATAAAGGATGACTTGATTACAGTCTAAAGACTGTACATGGGGAACAAATATTTAATAATCGTCTCTTCAAATGGAGAAAAGTATAACACAACCAGTGGCAGGAAGTTGAAGCTAGACAAATTCAAACTGGAAATGAGGCATAAATTTTTAACAGTGAATGTAATTAACCAATTTAATGGTTAATTGTGATGGATTCTCTATCATTGGCAAGTTTTAAACCATGATTGGAAGTTATTTTAAAAGATTCACTCTAGGAATTATTTTAGAAAGTTCTATGGCCTGTGCTATATGGACAAGATGATCATAGTGGTCCCTTCTGGCCTTAGAATGTATGAATCTCGGATTCCTTACCAGAGAAACAGAAGGAAGTCGGCAAGTGATAAACAAGGCTGAAACACTGCATGTCAAACCAGGCTTTACCTCTAAGGATGTTCTTTATTTAATATCTTGCTAGTGACTAATCCTTACAATATCTTTAATGACTGGAGAAAGGAAGAAGGAAAAGCCCCATACCAGACTGACATGCTGCTACAACTGTTGTGCCTTCAGGTCACATTATTGGTTTGCATTGCTTGTCTGGACAGCAGTATGGTAGCTGATTATATTGCTCTTTTTGCCCTGGGTTACAAATTAAGCACCGAATTATTCAGTTAAAAACTCTTTTCTCTTTGAATGAGCACATTGTAGATTGGGCCAATGTGTCTAGGAACTTTCTCTAACACTGGATTGTTTGTGATTAAGGAAATCAATTATCAGAGAATGAAAATGCAACATTGTCCACTATTTCACGGTTGTGCTGTTTTTCCCTGAAAACAGTTTAGCAGGTGGAAATTAGCATCAGAACCTTTGTACGTTCATTTATATACTCATCAATTCATATAGTGATAGCAAAACCTTAATGATAACCTCTGCAATATTAAGGTAGAATAATGTTACTAATGTAGTATGTATGACAGCCAGGTGTACCATTTTCTTGATACAGGAGAACATGAAGTTGAAGATAAGGTTTTGCATTAGAGTGCAGTCTAGGTGAAGGTGTGGTGTGCATTGTTTTTTGGTACCTGTTGGAGGTGGAAGTGAATGCCTTATAAAGTATAAGTGTATGTTATTGACACCATTGTATATAATTTCAGTGCAGCAACGAATCCTGAAGACTTCTCTTAATTTATTCCTTCCATACCTTTATGTGAGTGGGGTGTGTCTTGTTACCTTAATTTTCTTTGTGTTATTGTAGATTGATGGGATTTTCAACAAGCCCAAGAGCAAATTTTTAATGGGACCTTTGTGACTAAATTACCAGGGCTTCTTTGAAAAATCCACCATATATGGCAAGCATTTTGAAAAATGGGTACTCTTAAATCCATATTGAGGTCCCTAAATAAATGGCCTGATTTTCAAATGTACAAGGCAAACAGCAACTGCAGTTGATATTAGTGAGAGTTGCTGAGAACTCAGCATTTTTGAAAAAGCAGACCACTTCTTCAGGCACCTAAGTATGGATTTAGAAGCCTAACTTTAGGTATTAATTTATTTAAATCTTGGCTATATACTTACCTATATATAGACATATATTGCTGAACATGGGGCTTGTGAATGCACCACCTAGAGCCAGGCAATATGCAGGTAGGTGTCATGGAAGTTTCTTCCACAGAGCTCCATCTCAATCTGCAATACCCCTCCTAGAGTTACTACTGGCCCTCTTCTGAGGAGTCATATTGAATTTTGTGGTGGTTTTGTCAAAAGGAGAAACATCTTCTATGAACTAATTTGGGAACTAATTTGAGGCTTTAGATACAATTTTTGCTGTGTACTAAGATTATCCTTAATCTTGGTGGATGAACTGTAAAAAGAGGTTTGTAGCAAATGAACAAAATTCTGCAGTCTGGCAAAAAGATTTAGAAACATCATTCAATTGGGAAAATTATTAAATTGTAACACCAATAAATGAACACGCCGTGGACCAGTTCAATATCATTCAGATTATTTATTTTCTTAACGTGAACAACCTTTAACTTTGATATTATAATTAACATTTTTCTTTTAAATTGCTTGTAGCCCTTGGCTGAGAATTCTCACACTAATCTCGGTACATGTGGGGAACAAAGGAAGGGTGGAGTTTTTCCAGAGTATGTGTGAATGTGCTTTACAATTCTTGAACATATATTTACACATTGACTTCACACTGAAGTCTGTAACAAGTCTTTTCTATGAAGGGGAGAAAAGAATCAAGTGACCAGAGATTTAGGCCCACATGATCCATGTGAGATTTTCCAGTATAGTCCCAAAGAGCTCGTCAGGCATTCAAATTTGCCATAATTTTGCTGGAACAGTACTCTATCCAGTAGTATTTCTGTATGAGATGAAACCTGGAACTGAGGAATGCATCTCTTCTCTTTCCTTAATTTCATTAAACTGCAAATAATTTAAATTATTAAATTCAAATATCAAGACATTTAGTTATTGTTCATATCGCTCATCTGTTAACCTTCTAATAATACATCACATTTTTTAAATTAAAAAAAACAACAAAAAAGACTTCAGAGGCTATATAATACACAGTCTCATTGGCTCCAGTTCCTGAGGAAGGCTGTTACAATATGACCGTATTTCCCAGGATTTCTTTGGAGCAATGGAGCAAAATTGTCCATTGGCAATTTTCACACTCAGCAATCCAGACACTACGACGATAGTTTAAAAAATTCCTTGTGATTTTTTAATTTTTTTGGGTGTGTTTGTGTTAAAAAAAGAACACAACTTTTTTAGACTTTCAGGGTTGTTGTTTTTTTGTGAAACACCACAAGATTTGGCAAAAAAAGATGTAAAGACTCTTTAGATGTATAAAATTCCTCACAAGTAGAAGAAACATTGACCTTGATTTGGCCTAGTTTTAATTAGTTATTTAATTTATTTAATGTATTTTTGCTGCATATTTTGAAGCTTTTAAAGAGCAGAAAGGTCTAAAGGTTAGGTTAGAAATCACAGAACAGTTTTGTACCAACAATTCCTTTAACAGGAAGAGTGTCCATGATAAATAATGAAGCAGAGCAGAAGTGTGTAAATAGTATATGCTGTGAGTTGTGTGTATCTCTATACAAGATGTGTGTATATACTATACGGTTGTGTTCGCCAGTATGGTGGATACGTGTTCCTTCTGTACAGCTGTAAGGAATGCTTTACTGAGATTCTCCTGTTCTATAGCCTTTGAACTGTAACTAGCTTTTCTCCTAGGAAAGAAAACTGCAAGGCAGGCCCATCTCCCATTCAACAGCTCTGAATCTTCCTGGCAGTAAAATGGTTTTTAGGACAGTTAGATGAAGTATTATTTCTTACATAGAATATGGTAGCTCTGCCATCTTAGGAAGATGAAATGAAACAAACAGAATGAGCCAGCAGTGACTGTGGTGAAAATATTTCCATACAGACAGACCTCTACTTTTTTTTTTTTGTTTGTTTTTTTTGTTGAGGCTTTGCACCCTCCAAAACATGTATTTTTGAAAAAAAAAATGTTTGTGGCAAGTATAAGAGGGACGGGAGAACTGTGAACATAATTCAGCTTTCCCTCTTCCTCTTCTTGAGCCCCATTGTTTCCACCACAAATGGAGGTGGTTAGCCCCTTTTGTGTCACCTCAGGAAAACAGATAGAGGCCCATGGATTTTAGCAGAGGCCAATATACTTGAGATTGTTCTGAATGATGACATCTGTCACCGCATCAAAGACAAATTGGATATTACTGGTATCCGTGGCACAGGTGAAGTGCGAATAAATCTCCTTGGTCTCCTTGTTGCGGTTCAAGTCCTCAAATTGGCGTTGGATGTAGACTGCTGCCTCCTCATAAGTGTTTTGGCCCTTGTACTCAGGAAAGCAGACTGTTAGCGGGATGCGCCGGATTTTTTCTGCCAGTAGATCTTTCTTATTCAAAAAGAGGATGAGGGAAGTGTTGATAAACCAGTTGTTGTTGCAAATGGAGTCAAAGAGACGCAGACTCTCTGCCATTCGACTCTGAAGGGAAGGAAACAATAATGTCAGCAACAGCATTTGAACACAACTATAAAAAATACATAATCAGAGCTGTTAGTGAGCAAACAGGTTTGAATGTTCTGTTTCTCATTCCAGCTTCCTTGCTGACTGTAAAGGATGGATTTTCAGGAACCCTAATTCACTTATGTTGACATATTGCAGCTCATTATAGATTATGGCTTTATTTACATTGATTTTTTTAACCATGAGGCAAAGTCAGAGCCTGAAGTTTTTAAGAATAGCTGCTGTAGTTCTTCACTGTTTTCTACAATCAGGCTAGCATTACAAATGCATTTTTGGGCTGCAATGATTTTACAAAAAAAGAAGAGTAAACTTACACCTGGAATAGAGCAGTTGAATTCACACCTGTCTGAGTCAGCAGCCAAAGAAAGAATAGCTTATTGTTATGAAGATCAACTATATGAATCCAAAGAAATTTGGACCCTATTTATAAATATATTTGGATAAAAAATATTGAGATAGCTCAAAGAATGCCAGACCTCCATTCCATCTAACCTCTTCTCTTCCCCCCCTTTCTCCCTGGTCCATTCCTTCTTTCCTCTTCCTATTTATGTATGTCTTCTCCTATTTTATTATTGTTATCGCCCATCTTAACATTACATCTATGTAGTATTGTCTGGTCTTGAAGCTTTGACAAATTGTAAAACTGCATAATTCATATATACTTCATTTTTGAATTGACCCCTTTTGCTTCCACATTCCTTTTCATCTTGTATAATAGTAACTTTGGAAGGGTATATATAGAAAAGTATTTTTTCCTCCAGAGGATCAAATTCTAGACTCAGACACAAGGAGCAACTCAAAATGAAGACATAATTTGGCTAAAAGGGTTTAGTAGACACACCTGATCTTCCACTTGCTAAACTAATAAGTACCATTGACAATACATTGGAGTGACTGACAGGAACCATTTATTTTGGAAATACCAATTTAGTAAAGCTAACAAAACTAAGGTTGGATTGAGACATCTGTTAGAAATTTAGGGCCATATTTTACCCTTCCTCTGCACACTGTTCTCTCACATATTGTTGCTGTGAAAAATAAAGGCTTTTCTACATGGGGATACCACAGAAAATTAATCTGAATTAACTAAAAATGTGTATTTTAAGTGGATTAGTTAAACCGCATTAAACTGCTGTGTGCAAACCCTTATTCAGAATTAAAGTGGCCTTAATTTGATTAAGCCTAATTCATTTTGGAATGGAGGGTTTTTAGCTAATCCACATGGGGATGTCCCCTAGTAAAGAAGCAGCACATGCAGCTGTCCATGGTGCCAATTGCTATTCAAAGGCTGAGTACCAGGAACGACGTTCTTTTTTGTAACACATGGTTTTTTGTGCAGAGGAGGAAATTGTTCGAACTGCTGTTGATGTTTGAACTAAATATTGTCCAAAGAGGACACAGAAGTCTCTCGATTACAGATATTTATACTAAAAGACATTTCTTTCCAAAACATTGCAGATTAGGTACTAATTCCTGTAAAAGGTTTTATTGGGACTCCAACACCAAAGCTTTAGTCAGCTGTTTTGGTTTTAAAAGCTCAATGTTTTTTATTCAACATCAAAAGCCTTCAGACTCCACCCATCATGTGTGTACCATCACCACACTTGATGGTGACACACCATTAACTTTCACATACTGAGATTCTCAATGAAAAAATGGTCTCTAAAATGGTTTGCTGATATTTCAAAATCATCAGATTAGACAAGAATTTATAAAATATTTGAATTGTACATTCAAGTTCTCTTTATGTGTGTTTTTAAGTCATTTTAGACTTGAAGTGGGAGTTTCAAATATTCAAGCACTTGCCTGCCTCTGATATTTTCAGTGTTCTCTCTTTAGAGGACAAGAGCCTCTTTTAACCAAGTCATTGTGGTATTGTACAGATCATGCTTCCTGTTTAGAGCTGGTAAAGAAGCACCATTGATTAATCTTAACATATCACCGAGGAGACATTCCAATCTTTTTCTTCTTTTTGAATACTCTTTACTGATATTTGTTAATAGAAATAATGACAGAACAAAGAAAATGGATACACAAAGGCTCACAGAGATGTTTTTACAGCCATATAATATAATGATAATAAATAATAATAATAAAAAAGAGAGAAGAATTCAGACCCAGAATATAGGAATCTACAACAGAATCACCACATATGGAACATTTCTCAAGTATCCCAATAACTTAATTTCAGTCAATACTAGATTAGTCATGTATAATCCTCCCAACCCCCTCCCAATCCTTAGATATCCAGAAAAATCCTGTTCTTCTCTGAAGTTTAAAATAGAAAATCCTGACATAATTAAAAGGGAAGTGGAAGAAATGCAATTCAAAACCCTGTTTTAGAAGATCTCAAATCATTGTAATCTAGATAAGAGAAAGTACTCTGCATTAAACCTTGAAAATATCCCAAGAATCCTCAGTATTTTGTATCTTGTTAGACTTGTAACTGCTGTGAAATGTTCCAGAATGTTTGGACAGTGCCACAGCTATATGTGATTTCATTCTGAACAACTGGAAAGGTGTTAAGTATATCTTTTGGAGCAGTTCACTGGGTATGTACCCATGAGTTGTGTAACATGAACTGACGTCAATAACTCCCAGAAAGAGTTCTATTTATTTATGCAGCTATATGTTCCTTTCCAAACCCAGTTTATGATCAGACCTTTTTGTCAAGCTGTGGTTAATAAATTCTTTGGCTACAAAGAAGGAAATAACACCATACAATTACAAGATACTGTACTTATACTATTCTACCTTATGCAGTGGCTAAAGGAGATCTATGGAAAGCCTTGAAGCCAAGGAAGATAAATAAATCCACACAAAATACTGCATTAAAAGAATGTTAAATTTGCAGTGAAGTACTCAAAAATCAGGAAATGCTCAAGTTAAATTAAGGTTGCATGTGCAACTTTAATTCTGCTCATTCCAATACAATGATACAATTGCATTCTGTACAATTAAATGTCTTTAGTTCATATGATCCCATTTTGTTATTCCTGCTTCATTTAGTGCATAAGTTGAATGGTGCCCAGCAAATTAGGAAGGGGGACATAATAAATTAAAGGGATTTCTGGTAGTAGGACACTTCTTGTATGATGTTTTCTAATCCCAGGGATCATTTGGATTTGGCACATTGGGGATATTTTTGTCCCAGGTCCCTTAAAGAACTGGGCCACCGGATAGTCAAATTCCAAGGCTCTGACAGTGTCGTACCATACTTATGTTCAGAGCGTTTACTTCATAGTCCTTGTAAGGGTAGACTTGTGTAAAAATATGCTAAAATAGGGTGGGGAAAGCAGGGCATGTTGTTTGTATGCTTAGTGGCAATCATTGTGCAGAGAGGGGATGATGCCTCAAGGGTCTTTTCACTGTTTCCCTTGTCTACCAGAATTTTATTCCCTAGTGATGTCACCCACAAGTTGAGGGTCAGGGAGTAGTAATAGAAGGTCGCTGATAGCGATGGAACAGAGCAAGTCTGAGAGTTTCTTCTACAGGAGAGAGGAGAAATGTGTTCTGCTGAGCTCCTCTTCTGCCCTGGTGATATAGGAGTTCCCAGCAGGAGGCAATTGCTGAACAGATCTGAGAGCTTCTTCCTCAAAGATGAGAATCAGAATGTTCTACTATGCTCCATTGGCTAGCTTAGTGGGAAAATTATTCCAAGACTGGGGTAATGCTTGTCAAATGTATCCACTTGTCTTAAATT
The DNA here is from genome assembly GCF_026122565.2 of Emydura macquarii macquarii. Taxonomy (NCBI): domain Eukaryota; kingdom Metazoa; phylum Chordata; order Testudines; family Chelidae; genus Emydura; species Emydura macquarii. Next base: position 1,524,929 of record NW_027131391.1, read on the forward strand.
AGGGATTCTGCTTTACAACCTGGTAAAACCCCACTGAAGCCAACTTTATTGTAGCACTGCCAAGTGACTCTAAAATGGTCTCTATTTCTTAGGAAACATTGTCATTATTTCAATTCTGTACCATCTAAAATCTATTTACTGCAGTTCAGTTCACTGGGTGTTAAAAGTGTGTCCCTGTCGTTCTCTTCAAATGTTTCTATGAATAGCATTCACATTTTGATACCTTTCATCTTCCTGGTGAGACATAGGCTGATAAAAGCAGCCTAGCAAAAAATACTTTGTCCACCACTCTGAGATAATGCACACTCATCTTTGGATGCTTAAGGGGCAAATGAAGATCCCTCATCATAAACTACATGCTTTTCATCCAGTATATGAAGCATCTAGATCCTAATTAATGCCATATTACAGATGAAGTGCCTTGAAAATGACAAGGATTCTGTTTCCACTAATTCATAAGAATTGCTTCTGAAATCATAAAAGATGCTTTGAGTTTTTTAGTTTCAGACTTGCTTCAGTTGTAGTATTCTGATTAAGATCTGGGTTGTTGGGTGCAGCTGCTGAGGAGTTTTATATAGGATGCTACAGCTGGAAATAAAATTATAAAGAGATCAAAAATAAAAAAAATTGCACAGGAGAAAAGAATGAAAAATAGTCTCTCTATGGTAAGTAAAAGAAATGAAAAATGAGTGGCACAAAACAGACACAAAGAGGCAGGCAGAAAAAGATCTGAAATAAAAAGAACAGATGAAGAATGAAGAAACTGAAAAGATGGGAAAAAATGACAAATATAAAAAAAAACAGAAAAGGAAGTATCAAATGGGAAAAAGCATTTAGAGAGGAAAATGAGAAGAAGTGGATAAAAATCCCTTAGAATCACTGTAGTTAAACATTATATAATACAGTCAAATATGATCCCATCAGGTTTGGATGCATATTGTATTTCCATGTATTTGAACAAGAAAATATTCCATGATCCATTTGAAAGCAGAATTTATTTTTTATCTTCTTATGTTTTCTGAGATAAAGGAAAAAAGCCACCAACTACACTAAAATATCATCAGGTTTTATATAATCCCTCTCCAGCATTTGGAGCAGGAGTAGATTGGGTGAATACACACAAACAGCCCCACTTGGCTTATTGAACAGGATCAAAGAGCACCTAAACGCATACTTATATGCAAGTGCCTGATGTGTAGATATAGAATGGCTCTATAAACATAAGCTGCTGCTTTGATGTAATCTTGGATACAAGATGGCTAATTTGTTTCTTGAACATTTACAATAAGGATTAAAAGAGGCTTTAAACTCTTAATGCAGTTCCAAATATTCATAATACAAATAGATCATATGTGGAGCTGGTCAGAAAATGCACACTCCCCTCCAAAAAATGTTGACTCTTCAGTGAAAAATCAAAAGCCAGAATATTCCAATTTGAAAATGCCATTGTGGTGCCTCATGGGAATGGTAGTTCAGATGCCCCATTCTCTTCTATAGGGTGGGCTCATGGGTAAGATATCTCACATGACACACCACAGTCTCATGTCTCAGTGAGGGGAGGCAATATATCCTGGGAGTCCCTTGGTCACAAGTCAGCATGGGAGATGGAGTCCAACTGAGGAGCCTGCCCATAGAAAAGAATAGGGACAATGAAGCAACCAAACTACAACTCCCATGAGGCACTGCAGCAGCATATATAAGTTAAAATATTTTGTTTTTTGTTTGAAATATTTCAGTTTTAGATTTTTCACCAAAAAGTCAAGAGTTTGATTTTTAGATAAAATAAAATTTTCCTAAGAAAATCAGATCCTTTTTTACAAAGTTCAGCCAGCCCTAACCATGCGAATTATGAGAAATGTATAATGTGATGGCGATGCATGTTCAACATCAGCCAGTATTCCAAGCCAAAAAAGTCTTTCCCACATTTTGCAAGCTCAATGCTAGAATTCTGAAAGAGGTACAGTAGTCTGGTTAAGTTAAGAGCCACTGCTCTAGCCTAACTCATATGCCAATAAATAGAGCCTCACATCAATTTCTTAGCTGCTGCAAAAGTACTTAGACTATGTGGGTGCACTTTCAGCATATCCTAGCAGCTAACATGGACATTTCTTAGAATTAGTTAATCTCTCTGTTGTAGAATGTACATGGTGAAATAAACAAACCTAAAGAAAAAACCATTGGAAAGTGGAAGATTAAGCACCACCTGGGTTCTCATGAGGGAAACAATGCAAAATTCATAGAAGAGAATTAAGATACATAATCTTTTAATCCCATCTGCTTTATCTCACACATCCACACAGTGTCCAGAGGAATTAGATTAAAAACAAATCCATAAACACACCAGTGAAATGCAGAATAAAATGTAAAAGCTCTCTTGGGTTCTAATATAACCAAAAATCAATAAAATCAAGGTCTTTACGCAACATCTTCTGTGTTAGCACGTTTGGAAAATGGAATCACTAATGATGGTAGTTCATGCAGGAAAGGATTCAAAATGCAATTTTAGTTTTCCTATATTAGCCAGGGACAAAAATAGTGGAAAAATAAACATATGCATAAAAATCCTTAATATAATCTCTCACAAGGGCCTAGATGTTAATGAGAGTCATTTTTCTGCCTAAAAGTCATCTCTTGAACCAGCAAATATCATCCCTCTGGATCCACGAACTGTTCCACAAAAACAAAAGATAAAGCCTTACTAAATAAATCACCATAGCACTTTTCTTGGAGGTGAATTTGGCAGAACAACTTGGTAGATCCATCTCCTTTATAGTTTTAGTGCTTCAACCTGAAACAAATCAGTCTCCTGCAAGAAAATTATTTGCATAAGCAGATCTCTAAAGTGTGTCTTAAACCTTAGCGGAGCTGTGTAGCCTTGCTGCAGAATTGCACCTCCACAGCTGTAGACAAAAAACACAAATACCCTGAATAAAAAGTCTAGATTTTATAATAATTCTTTACACTTACTTAAATAGCACTTTCTATCTATGATTATTAAAATGCTTTATAAACATTAATTTGGTAAGCCTCAAAATAACTCAGTGAAATTGTTAAGTATTAACCCCACATTACAGATGCATGAAATGAAGTTCAGGGGTTGAAATGACTTGCACACAGTCAAACAAATCTATGGTACAGCCAGGAACAGAACTGAAGCATCAGTTCAGCATTGTCATGACAGCTTGATCAGATTGTTTTTGAGAAATAAAACTTTGTTACTTTGGAGTTTAACTTTGAATTTGGCTGTAAATGTTCTCTGCAAAGTTGAGTATTATTGACCTGATTCACCACTGCATTACTGAATATTATGCTGGTGTATCTCAGTTGATTTCATTGAGTTCTACTGGTGTAAAACTAGAGCAATGCAGTAGCAAATCTATATGTAAAATTCTGGAATTTAATAATGATTACTGAATTTCTGATTCTCATTTTTCTTTGGAACGAATAACTGAGTCCATTCACAGATAAAGATCTGCTTAGTATAGTAAGCTTAAAATTTAAAAAATTGTTGCAAAGATTTTATAGGATTTAGAGATTTCATGAGCAGGAAAACCATAAAATGTAAATTGAAAACTTGCATTGCAGTGACTTCATGATGTCATTGTTTTTAACTGAAATGATCTTTTTTATGTGCCAGTTCTAGTTCAGAAAATAATGGCAAATACCCACTTCTGAACATGTGATTTGCTGCTATTACTTTTGTCTTTGTGTGCCAAGTTATGAGTTGTATTTTTCATCACACTCACCTAAGAAAACAATCCCCAGATGGCCTGAAACAATCACATTATGATTGTTCGAACATCTGTGGTAAATCTTAGAAGGAAACCTGGAGGCATGTTTTCTGTGGAACTGATCCAGTGAATAGATCTAAGAATAAATTTCAAATGTGTATACCAATATTATGTTAGATAACAACATAATATGAAATACATTCCTCCTAGTGCAATACTCCAGACACTCGATTTTGTGCAAACAGTTCTGCAGGGGCTGGGAAAATAGCATTCACATCTCAACACATGAGAAGTTGCAGAGCTGCAACTAATGTTCCAACCTATTGTTAAAATATTGTCCCTTTATGTGTTTTATACCACTGTAATCATGAATGTGAGGATCCAGGAGTTCCTTCCCCTGATTCACTTTCAACAACCCCTTCACATTTGCCCATTCTGAGCTGGCACAGAGACTCCCTATGCAGTACTCATGGGGTGCAGAGGATCTCTATGCTCCTGTATCCCTGGCATGCCAACATACCAGAAGCCTAAGTGACATGAAAGGCCTTTTATAAATCCCTATTACAGCAGGTTCAATTTAACCTTAAAAAAAAGAGTAAGTGAAATAAGTATGAAGTTTAAAACTGACGTTTATAACCTGTACAACAGCTGCAATATTAAGCCTCTGTACAGAGATGCAGATATTTAAAGAACTGTACTTTAGGCTTCGTTCACCACAATGTAGCAGTGTGGGGTCAGCTTGCCATTGATCAGTCTGTCTGACCCTGAATATTTCATATTGACATCTTAATTTCTCTTATTTTTGTTATCTATCTGTACAACTCAGTATAGTTCATGTCATTTTCACTTTTCCATCATATAAAATGAGTGTAATATTGGCATGTTAAATTAAGAAAAGCAATCCTGTCTCATTAGGAGTACATTTTTTATTTTTTCAAATCAATATTATTAGCTCAAGAGATTGCACATGCATTGATGTAATTTCTTTATTTAGTCCACATACCAAATTTAACTAAAAGTAGGCAGAATGATCTGCATAGGGCATGAGAAAGCAGAAGGGTGCAGAGTAAATAATCAGGTTGTGGTGGTTTCAGGATGCAATTCCAAATTCCTTTTCTCCATTGCCCTGGCCCTCATTTTGTATCACACTCACACCTGGCTAATTTAATAATTTGTGTTGACATTCTTTCACGGTGAAGTTGCTGATTTCTGGAGAGAGGAAGGGTACATCAGCTGGATGGTAAGCTGCTTTGCACAGTGTGATTGGCTTATTAATTAAGAGTAAAAGCAGTTGATTTAATATTTTGTCTTAACTCAGATTTATTTTCTTCAAACTGGAAAAAAACAGTTATTGAAAGTATCTGGTGTACAATCTGGAGCTAGGCTTCCACCACTAGCATTTCCTGTTTGTCCCAAAGGGCACAATAAATCAATCTGTGTTTACAACTGGATTTTCTCAAACAAACAATTTCTTCCAGACAGCCTAGACTAAACCCCAAAAACTAAACGTTCTTCCACAATCAGAAGCATTATGGTTTCTTCCGAACCTCCTGATTTCCCTGCTGATGACAATGTTTGTTGCCCTCATAGATTTTCTGATCTTCTAGCTGAAGAAAAGAATAAATGCATAAAAAGCTAATTAACTAATGGATATTCAGAAAGGTTATTTTTTTCATGGGAGGTGTGTTTAATTGCACTCCTCAAAGCTTAGAGGAAGTTTCACCTCTTCCTTTGTAATATGCTGTTTTGCTCACAGTAGAAACATCTCTTGTCTTTCCTGTGCAGGAAGATGTAATGTCCTACAGAATAGTGCAGTCTAGCAGGATAGAAATAATCACCTGGGAAGAACTGGGTAATATGCCCAAGCACCGATTTAATTCCATCTCTTGTACCCACACTGCACTGCATCTTGTGTGCAATTTGTTAATGAGTATTATGTTCTATTGTATTAGGAAGTTAATTTGGCTTCTCTAGTGAGCGTAACAGAATTCCGTCTTTCTGAGAATCTGCTGTTAAAAAGTGGGGAACTGACTTCATAATGCTGATGAGACTTCAGTGAAATCTTCCAAATCAATAATTTATTCAGGCCCTTGTGTCAAAATGGGAATTTTCTGTAATATTTTTATTAATCCTATGTGTGCTTCAGTTTCCCCTGTATGACTACATTGTTACCCAGTGGGGTGGAAAAAGACTATTTGCTTTCAGGGTAGGCTAAGAGACATAGATATGAGTGTTGGCTAGCTGTCTGGGCATTAGTCCCCATGTCAATGGAGCATCTGAGAAGACAATAGCAAATCCAGTCACCGGGACATTAACACTTAGCAATCAACCACCCTCAGGGAGGATTTCCCCATCTCTCAGCAGGGAAGTGGAGGCTTGGCCACACTAGAAAATTAGGTCGGTATAACTATGTCACTCAGGGGTGTTTTCACACCCCCTGAACAATGCAGTTAAAGTGACCTAACCCCTGGTGTAGATAGCACTAGGTTGATAGGTGAATTCTCTTGTTGACCTAGCTACTGCCTCTGAGGGAGGTGGATTATCTACACCGATGGGGGAAGCCCTCCTGTCAACCTAGGTAGTTTTTTCACTGAAGCACTAAAACAGTGCAGCTGCACTGTTTTAAGCGTAGACAAGCATAGAGCAACAATGCTCAGCTGGAGAACAAAGGACTGAAGAGGTGAGGGATAAGAGTTGGCTTTTGGAGGGAGCTGGGGCTCTCACTGGAGTCAGACCAAGTTGGTCACATGGAAAGACAGATAGAGCTTGAACAAAGGGGTTCACTACAGCTTGACTGAGCCATGGGCTAACCAGACTGAACTATGCTTTAACCTTCAGTTCTGCATACTATCCTAAGGACTTCTGATGCTGTGTTCCAGTTGACTAATAAACCCAACTGTTTTGACAATGCTGTTTGGTGTCACTGCAAATGCTTGGAGAGGTTCATTAATCCCTGAAAAATGTACAAGTCTCCATTTTGAGTCTGTCTCAGTTGAACTCACTGAACAGAATGCCCGATATGAAGCAGAAGTCCTGAAAGCCCAGAGGTCCAGTCTATGAAGCCCACATGGCTTACCCTGGAAAAAGAGTCAGACTCCTATGGGGTCTGACACTCCTAGAGACTGTTCCAAAGCTAGGGTTGTAGCACCAATCCTGTTGCTCTGTGACAAGCCATTTTCATGTTTCTGGTTACATGGTTTTATGCAAATCATTTTCAGTTTATGGATTGTGCACTAATTGTTCAGTGCAAGTTCATTAGTTGCTATTTGCATTTTGCAATTGATCATGTAAGGCATATGATTTTATTTCTGTTCTATGATTGGATGATCTAACCTTTTATAAACAAGAGTAGTGCCTGTATAAATCATCGAGACTTTGATTATCTGGGTGAAGAGATCAGAACATTTTAGGGGCAAGAGAGACAGCAGGAGATAAGCAGGCTCTTGGAATTTTAGAACATTTAAAAATCTTTCCCTGGTTTTTGTTCCTAACTAAGAGGAAGAGAAAAAATTAATTCCTGTTTAATGGATTTTATATTCAATTTTCTTTTGTGACACAAAGTGGCACATTTTGGACATGTGCACAGTTCTATTTGAAAAGAATGCAGTTACCTTTCTTTCTGTCTTTCTTGATTAATTGCCAGAATGCCAGGTCTCTGGCTGTGGCAGTTTGGAAAGCAGCTAAGTATATCATCTCATCTAGAACATACTTTTTTATACATCTGTCAAGTACATGGTATTGAATCCACTGGTCTCTATTTTATCACATAACAGGACAAACCATTCACCACAGTCAAATAGGAAACTGGATTCAGTGTCCCTGCACAGTACTCTTTACAGGATAAGCAGTGCTAGCAGAATCCAGTACAACATCAAGTGCATGAGGAAGCACAGCATTCCTTCTAGCAAACGTAGTTGAAGTACATGTAATCTTATTGCGCTGCATCAGACCCTGGTACTGCTGCTACATGTGCTCTCACAATGCCAACAGCCACATGTCCTTTGAATGCTCTCTGTGTTGGAAGTCCAGTGTAGTCAGAGCAATTGACCATCAGCGAGTGATTGTCCTGAACCTAATATGTCATTAGGCTAATGACCTCTTTGTGCTACTCTTCGGGGGTTGTGGTGGTTGCACATCACTTTTGTACCTGCTGCTCATTTTATTTATTTTTCATTTTTCCTCCTGTTTCTCTGAAGTATTTCCACTCTTTCCTTCTCTTTTCTATTCCCAACCCACAAAAAGTTCACAATTTTGGAAACATTTCCATTGCAAGCACTCTTGCAGATATTAATTCTCACTATCACATGCAATGTTTTTCCTTCCTACGAACACTATGAATACCAAGTCACTCACCTGAATATTCCTGAATAAGTGAATAAAAGATTGTGAATGCCAATGAAGGGTATCAGCAGGTTTTATTTGTAAGAATATTTGCAAACAGTGCTATGCGAGTAACAGATTTTTCAGTTAGCTGACAATTCTGGGAGGAAAAATTGTTTTGCGTAAAACCAAAACTGAACATTTTCAAAATTTTGGCAAATCAAAAAAGTTTAAAAAAATTATTCCGATCAAACTAAACATTTTGTTCAACCAGAAATGAAACATTTTGATTTGTTTGTGGACATTTAATGTGTAAAAAAGATTAAAGGAAATTTCAAAACAAAAAATTGTTTTGAATTGAAAAATCAGAACTTTTCATTTTGAAAATGTCCAAACCAAACTATTCAATTTTCTCTGATTTTTCCCCAACCAAAACAATTAGCAAAATCTACATGAATTCACAAAAACTTTCAGTGTTGCCGAAGCTGTATTTTTAACTGAAAAACATTTCAGTTGAAAAATTTCACTCTGCTCTATTTGTAAATACTTTCGTGCTGTCAAGCTTGTGTTGAGAAAGAAGGAATACATACGGAGCAGGGCCCTTTTCTCTTTCTGTTGGCTGATTTGTGGTGTTCGTTGCTTGGGCCAGTGTTTTCCTATTTCTTTTCATAGATGCTATAGCACTATGGGCCTAATTCTCCTTTCTTTCTTTCTTTCTTTCTTTCTTTCTTTTTTTTAACCATTTTTTTGCCCTTGTACATTTCCATTGACTTCACTGGAGTTACTTGTGATTTCCATTGGTATGATTCAGGAGAAGAGAATCAGGCCATATGTTTCCTAAATGAAAAAGAGTGCAGAAAATCCATGATTAAGTCATAAGATTTTCTTTGAATATTACTTTTTATTCTACTGTATTAGAGAGAAAAAATATAATGTATTTTCAGCTCCCCAATGGCCACCCGATGAGAAAAGTTGATATTATTGTTACACTAAAACAATTATCCTGGGCACACTCCCTCTCTCTTCAAAATACATAACGATTGAAATATGAGCTGACACCTCTGGTTCAAACCCCTTCTTGTTACCCCTCATACCTCTCCTAATTTTATTTTTATTTCGAAAGTTTTTCCTTTGTCATAAACTGACAATGGGGAGCTCTGGAGTATGAGTATTATATCCCCTGTTCTCAGATCTCCAGAGAAGCATTAATATTTAGTGAACACAGTAGTGTTAGTTACAGTACACTTCCTGCAACCTGTCCTTCTTGTCTCCTACCAAGCAATCTCAATCTGCTGTCACTTACATCACTAACTCATGAGAGAGGAGGGAGAAGATGGAATTTAAAGGGAATCCAAAATAGAAAATAGTGAAAATATTCATAGACAAAATGCATAATTGCACATCTAGCCGAGGTACACAGAAAAGAGAGGTCCCAGCATGCAGGCACACTAAAACCACCTAAACATGGAAAATGCACACAAAAGATTAGTGGTCCAATGCAAAGTCCAAGTCCAGGAGCAACAGCACATGAGCCAGCAAACACAGCTTAAAACAGAGGAGTTTGAGTTGAGAGCTGTTGGAGGAGAAGGGAGGCAAAAAGTCCCTGTTACTTAGAGGGGCTCCCTACTAACAAGGACATTAGAGTTGATTCAGAGAACAGAAGGCTGTGTTGTCTGCCAGGAACTAAGATACAGAAAGTGGACCTGAGGCTGAAGAGGATCCTAATGGGAGCAGGAAAGAATCCATTGATTGTTCTTCATGTCAGAAAAAATGATATTGTTAGATTCTCACTGGGAGGCAGCAAGGAAGACTTTGCCACACTGAGGAAGATGCTTAAAGAAATGAAGGCTCAAGCTTCTCTTCAGTTGGATTCACCTGTCCCTTGAGGAATAGAGCAAAGATGAGACAAGATTATGATGATCAACAGAGGGCTCAAGCAATGGTGCTATGAGGAGGACTTAGGGATGTTCAATCACTGGCAGGCATTCATGGACAGAAGACTCTTCTTATGGAATGGACTCCACCTGAGTAGGGAGGGAAATAAACTTCTGGGAAGGAGGTTGGAACTAATTAAAAGAGCTTCAAATTAGGAATTGAGGAGAGATGGTTAGAAGATGCTCACGAAATCTCCAAGTCTGAATCTCTTGTTGAGCAGATGGAAAAATCAAGTAAAAAAGGATACAGCAAGGAAGCAAGGAACAACAGCAGGTAGCAAAATAGACAACAAGAGAAAAGATAGTACCAGTACCAATGATAGTAACAGTCAGGTAGGCAATACTGGCAATAAAATGACTGTACCTAATCTGACAAGGAATCTGGGCGTGGCCAAGCAGACAACTAAGATGTCCAAACACCAATGCAAGGAGCCTGTGTAACAAAATGGAGGTACAAGAACTACTGGTTCAGGGATAATGGAATATATGATGGAATAGTAGTTATGTCTGGAATACAGGTGTTGAAGGGTACATACTGTTCAGGAAAAACAGGAATACAGGTAAAGGTGGTGGAGAAGCATTGTATATTAATGATGAGATAGACTAAAGAAATTAGAATTGATTAAATGGATAAAACAGAATCTGTTTGGGTCAAAATTACTTTGGGGAATAATGGTAACACTGGAGTGGTTGCTGACTGCTACTGACACCCAGGCTCTGATTTAGATATGGATAGAGACCTCTAATATTTTTAATTAAATAAATGCTACTAGGAGTTGTGTGATTATGGGAGACTAATTTTCCAGATATAGATTGTAGGACAAGTGCTACTAATAATGTTTAGATCCAGATATTCCTGTTTGTGACAGCCGACAGATTTTTTCACTTAACCGTCACTGAACCAACAAGAAGTGTTGCCGTTTTAGATTTAGTATTAGTAAGTAGCAAGGACCTCACAGAGTAACTCACTGTAGAGGACAGCATTGGTTTGGGTTATCATGAGTTAATTCAGTTTAAAATAAATGTAAGGATAAACAAAAATAGATCTGTAACTAGGGTCCTTAATTTCAAGACGGCAATCTTTAAAAAAATAATGGAATTAGTTAGGGAAATAGACTGGACTGCAGAACTCAAAGATCTGAATGTGGAGGAGACTTGGAATTACTTTAAGTCAAAGTTGCAGAAGCTATCTTAAATCTGTATCCCAAGCAAGGGAAAAAACTTTGTAGGGAAGGTTTGCACACTAAGCTAGATGAACAAGCATCTCAAGCAGGTTATTAAGAGAAAGCAGAATCCCTACAAGGAATTGAAGAAGGGATGGATCAGCAAGGAAAGCTACTTCTTCAAGGTCAGAAAGTGTAGGAGAAAAGTGAGAACTACCAAAAGCCAAGCAAAGTTGGACTTTGCAAAAGAAATAAAAACCAATAGCAAAAGGTTCTTTAGCCATATGAATAAAAAAAAAACAAGGAAAGAAAAAGTTGGACCACTATGTACTGATGATGGGGTAGAGATTAAAGATAATTTAGATATGGCCAAATGCCTCTGTTTTTAATAAGGATAATGAGGTGCTTGGAGGCTGTGCCCTGGTGGCTAATGGGTATGAAGATATGAAAGTAGAAATTACCACATCTGAGTTGGAAGCCAAACTCAAAAAGCTTAATGGGATGAAATTGGGGGACCTGGATAATCTCTATCCAAGAATATTAAAAGAACTGGCACATGAAATTGCAAGCCCAGTATCAAGGATTTTTAAAGGAGTCTGTATACTTGGGGGTTGTACTCTATGTTGGAGATTTGCAAATACAGTACCTATATTTAAGAAAGGGAAAAAAGTGATCTGGGAAACTACAGGCCCATTAATTTGACCTCAGTTGTTCGCAAGGTCTTAGAACAAATTTTGAAAGAGAGAGAGTGGTTAAAGACATAGAGATAAACGGGGTAACTGGGATAAAATACAACATGGTTTAACAAAAGGCAGATATCACCAGACCAACCTGTTCTCTTTCTTTGAGAAGATAATCAATTTTTTTACACAAAGGAAATGCAGTTGATCTAATTTACCTGGATTTCAGAAAAGCATTTGATACAGTTCCAAATGGGAATTTATTAGTTAAATTGGAGAAGATGGGGATTAATTCTAGGACCAAAAGGTAGATAAGGAACTGGTTAAAGGGGAGACTATAATGGGTCATGCTGAAAGGTGAACTGTCAGGGTGGAAGGAGGTTATTAGTGGAGTTCCTCAAAGTCTGGTCTTCTGACCAATCTTATTTAATATTTTAATTAACGGCCTTGGAATAAAAAGTGAGTTTGGTAATAAAATGTGCAGCTCACATGAAGTTGGGAGGTATTGCCAATATGGAGGAGGACTGGAATATCATAAAAGTAAATTTGGATGGCCTTGAAAACTGGAATAATAGAAATGGGATGAAATTTAGTAGTGCAAGGTCATGCATTTAGGCACCACCACCAAGAATTTTTGCTATAAACTGGGGATGTATCAGTTGGAAGTGACAGAGAAGAGGTATTAGTTGATCAGAGGATGACTATGAGCCACCAGCATGATGTGAGTGTGCAAAAGGCTAATGCAATCCTAGGATGTGTCAGGCAAGGTATTTCCGGTAGAGAAAGGGAAGTGTTATTACTATTGTATAAGGCACTGGTGTTACTGGAATACTGTGTGTGCACTTCAGGTCTCCCATGTTTTAGAAAGATGAATTCAAACTGGAACAGGTGCAGAGAACAGTTACGAGGATGATACAAGTAATGGAGAACCTACCTTATGACAGGAGATTTAAGGAGTTTGGCTTGTTTAGCCTAACAAAATGAAGGATGAGGGGAAATGTAATTGCTCTCTATAAATACATCAGAAGGATAAAGACCAGGGAGGGAGAGGAGTTATTTAAGTTAAGGACCAGTCTTAGCACAAAAACAAACTGACAAAAACAGGCCATCGATAAATTTAGGCTTGAAATTAAATGATGGTTTCTAACCATCAGAGGATTGAAATTCTGGAGCAACCTTCCAAGGGGCAAAGACTGAGCTTGATACATTTATGGAGGGGATGCAATGATGAGATTGCGTACAATGGCATATGGACATCCACAACCGTCATTAGTAAATATCTCCAATGGTCAGAAATGGGACACTAGAGGGGGAGGACTCTGAGTTACTACAGTCAATTCTTTTCCAGATGTCTGGCTGGTGGGTTTTGCTCACATGCTCAGGTCTAACTGATCACCATATTGGGGGTTGGGAAGGAATTTTCCCCCAGGTCAGACTCATTTAGACCCTAGGGGTTTTTTGCCTTCCTCTGCAGCCTGGAGCGTAAGTCACTTGCTGATCTGAACTAGAGTAAATGGTACTCTCTGTATAATTTGAAGACTCTAATTCAAGATTTGAGGACTTCAGTAACTCATCCAGAGGTGACCTTTTTGAAATAATATTAGAATATCCAATCTAACAGAAGATAGAATTACTTTACGCTTTCTATAATATTCATCCAGTTTTGGAGTCTAAGACTCAAGCCACCTATTTTACCTGAATAAATATGAAACAGTTCATCAGAGCCATAGTTGAGTACAATCCTGAACCCAGCTCATCCCCAGGATGTTCATCATCTCCAACTCAAGTTGTCAGGTTTTGTGAAACAAAGATAACAGTGACTAACTTTGTTCCACAAAGTGAGCGACCACCATTACTTATGATGAATCCCTTGAGCGAGTAGTAAACATGCATTGAATAAAGTTACATGAAAAAGGTTTTTCTAACATAGTTGTAATATATAGAATTGAGTAGTAACCCTTTAAATAATTTGAGAGTCCGCTAGTTTCTGTGTTTTAGAAACCAGTGAGAATGGTAATATATATATGCAGCTAGACCTCAGATGCTGTGTATATGTAGTAAACATGCTTATTTGGAACCCCATGGTTTTCATGTGGATTCTTTATATTATTATTATTGTGTAAAGGGAAAAAAACAACACTGGTATCTAACTATTTCTTTATCATCACAGAAAAAAAAAAATCAAACTGCTAAATGTTTTCCAGCCTCTCCTGAGTTCTGTTCCTTAGCCCCGTGATGCTGGCTGTGACAGTTCAGGGCGACTGCACCTGTATTTTCCTTCTGTGGTCCAGTAAAAGCATCCACTCTGAGGCTTCCTGATCCCTAGCTGTTGCCTCTCTTCGGTGGAGACACACATCTTTCCCCTTTCATACCAGGATATTTCCAGGCTGTACAGTTCCCTGTCTTCGCAGTGTATTTCCCAGAAAAGACAGCCTACCTAAATAGACTTGCTTGCTTTCTCTTCAGAGGTTGATAACAGTGCTTGCTTCAGATATGTTACCACAGTTTTCTAAGCAAGCCTACTTTATTCTTAAGGTAAAAAACATTAGAGAAAACATTAAAAACAATAAAAGAACCTACACACATGCAAATAAACTTACCAGAATTAACCTTAACATGAATTCTGGCAGGCCCAGTCCTTAATCCTACCCAAAGTATTGGAGCCTTCCATGGACCAGGTTCTGATTCATCCCAACTTTAACATGGGTTCTAGCAGGATAAGTCTTTCAATCCCCTACTGTAGGGAAGTCTCTGTGGTTAAAAGTTCATCACAGTTTCATCTCAGAACAAACATACCCATGACAAGTTTAGTTCACCATTTTATACACATCAGGAGTCTTTGATCTGGAATTTTCAGAAACAGGTAGCTAGTATATAAAAGGTCTCTCTAACCAGGCATATCTTCAAAAGTTTGACTTTGGAGGGGGAAAATTTGCATACCCCTCTCCTCAGAGTATTACCTGAGGAAATCCACTTCACACATATTGTTCCAAAAAATCTTTGAACTTCCTCATGCCTTCCAAAGATTGCATTTATCTTATCTTCCTACTAAAGAATCTAACAATAGTACATAAATATTTGCATTTCCAATACAACGTACCCCAAAGATATTAACTTTAATTCAATAAGGTTTAACTTAATTCAATAAAGTTCACTCAGGGTACTACAGGATATTGTCAGTCTGTTGCATTGGCAATGCTGCACTGATGCTTGCAACACTGCACTGAACTTTGCTTAGCCTTATATAGTCAATTATGAAGTGTGTATACAAGTCAGGTGCAGAAAAAAAAAAAGGAAAAGCAGAGAAAAACTGTAGAACAAGAAGCTAGAAAAGGTATGAAAGATTAAACAGCACGTAAAAAGATTGCAGCACCACGTATGTTCATGTATACAGAAAAACACCTGCTGAAAGCACATTATGCACCCTCATGGCATATCTTCTCCAATTCTATTACCAGGGCTACCTCTGTTTTGGAGGTATGATCAGCTCACAAATGTTTTTGCTTTTAATAGTTTCTGCTGTGTTTTCCTTACTGGAAGTTACTGTTGTTTAGCGCAAGTTAATGTGACGCTACTTTTTCTGTTTCCTCAACATTTCTGTAATGTATAAATGATACAGCTAATGGCGTCATGGTAGCTGCCCCCTTTCACCTTGCTACTGACCATGCCTGCATTTCAGCAGTGTGTTGGCCTTGTACAGATGCCATGGGTTTGTTGCTGTCTTACCACATAGCTTCACCTGATGGAAGCATCCTGCTTTAGGTATTTGTAACCTGTGCAGCAAAAGTTTTTGTGCAGCAAGAGTTTTTGCTAGCTTTCTTTTTATTGTAATGTTTCTTCTTGTGGGAGGGAAATTCACTTCTGTGCAAAGGGTCAACACAAGGCCTGTGCAGTACTTAAGCCCTTATGACATAAGAGTTGTATAAGCCTCATACTGGCTCCCTGCGAATATTGCACCATGGTATCATGTGGTTCTAAGAAAGCAAACATACTCTAAAAGGAACAATTCTTGTGAGTCTCGTACAGTGCCAAGCACATCACAGTTTATTATTAATAAGTGCTAAGGAAAAAGCAGATTTTAATATAGACTAAGTTAGTACCTAATTTACTTTTCAAAGAATAAATCGGCAGCATACTGTTTCTATACTTGGCTTTAAAAAAGGGAATTAGTATTACTTCTATCACGTATTGTACAGTATTCTGGGGGAACAATAGATTCCTTTTTCTAATTGCTAATCCGTAAAAAAAATTTAATAGAGAAATACCCTTTTCCTCACCAAAAACATGTTAATTCAGATGTTTTCCTTCACCCTTACTGTTCATTCAAACTTTGTAGATAAGCAACTTGAATGCCTATACTGTAAAAGTAAAAAGGTAAATCTATTTCTCTTGGATTGGATTGACTATCCAATTTTAGAAACCAACCTTTTGTTCCTGGCAATAAGTCAGTGCCAGAAGCTTTTGGTCAAGCAAGATAATTCAGTACTTTACACTATCTACATGTGATTGATCACTGAAGGCATTTTGATGCACCTGGAGCGAAAGTGAATACAAAAATGTTTCTTGAGCAATTTTTATGTTTTAGTTTTTCTTTCATAATTTTCTTAATAATTTTCTTAATATTTTTTTCAGTTCTTTGAATTTCTGGTTTTGCTTATAGGCAAAGTAGGATCTAAAGCAATGGTTCCTAACCCATGGCCTGGGGGCCAAATGTGGCCTGTGGGGTCTTTCAAAGTGGCCCACTGCTCCCCTCCCTTCTGCAGCCCTGCTGGAGCCAGAGGGAGGGGAGCACTGATCTGCTGATCTCTCAGACTGCAGAAGGAAGCCACTTCCTAGGGACCCAGGTGGAGTGCATGGGTCTACAGGACATGTGCGGTTTCCCTGAGGCAGCCAGAGGCACGCGAGATCAGCAAGGAGGCAGCCTCCTCACTGAACTCCTTCCATCTGGCTGCAGTGTGGGACAGGGAGTCAGAGCAGCCAGGATCCACCATGCTTGAGGATAGGGGCAGGCTTCTAAAAATCAGTGTCTTCCGGTCTGGGCTGCATTTATCAGGCCACTCACCATGACTTAGATTCCAGGCCATATGTTCAGTGTGTAATGACAGTCACTCATCTACACTAGTGCTTTGTCTGTGCGTGTGAGACATATTGTGAGTAATTTGTAGGTGTAAAATAGTGAATGTAAAAATGAGCACAGTAGCATCAAAATGTTTACTTTAAGTATGTAGTGATTTGTAGTCCTTCATGGTGTATACGTCAATACATTTGTTATGAGTTGATAAACTGGTGGCCCTTCAGGGTTGTAAAAATGATATTTATGGCCCTCAAGCCAAAAAGGTTAGGATAGCATACATGAAATGCTAAAATGTATGGACAGCATACATGAAATTTTACATGGTTGCACAGGCAAAGTGGCTAATAGATGTACTTGCCCTCGCCTGAGAAACTGAAGCCTGAGAGACTGAAGTGTCTAGATCAGCGGTTCTCAACCGGTGGTACGCGTACCACTGGCGGTACTTCGAAGAAGGCTGGGTGGTACGCAAGCCATACCACGCTGCCAAATCCGCTGCCGAAAGTCCCCCTGCATGCCGCCGCGAAACCCCGCCGCCACCGAAAGTTCCTCCCCACAGCTGCGAAACCCCACCGCCACCGAAAGTCCCCCCCCCACCCACTCCCACGAAACCCTGCTGCCGAAAAGGGGCAAACGACGGCAGGGTTTCGGCAGAGGGCATTGTTCCCCCCATGTAACCCCGCCGCCGCCGAAAGTCCCCCCCAGCCGCCGCTGCGAAACCCTGCCGCAAGTCCCACCCCTTTTTTCCCCGAGTGGTACTTGGGTCAGGTACAGTCAGGTCAAGTGTTACTTGACCTGACTGTACCTGACCAGAGTGGTACTCGGGGAAAAAAAAGGTTGAGAACCGCTGGTCTAGATAGTAAGCTGATGGCTGCATCTGTAACTGAGGGCTAGTCTACACCTAAAACTTACAGTGGCACAGCTGTATTGGTACAGCTGTGCCACTGTAAGAGAGCTTGTGTAGCCACATTATGTCAATGGGAAACAGCTCTCCTGCTGACATAATAAATCTCCCGCCGACATAACGCTGTCCTCACTAGTGCTTATGCCAGCAAAACTTATGTCACTCAGGGGTGTGTTTTTTCACACCCCTGAGTGACAAATGTTTTGCCGGCATAAGTGCTAGTCCAGACAAGGCCTGAGTCTTCAATAGTATGCATACAATTTTGAAAAGCTTCCTTTTCTGTAGCCACCCCAGGGAGAAACAGCTCAGTGTAAGGATGATTCCTCTCGTGGCATAGAACTATTTTAGGTGCTCTTTATTGGTAAAGCAGTGAAAAGAGGATGTGGTTGAAGGAAAGGGGGCATGGCCAGGTTGCCTTTGTGGCATTCCAGTGTTTGGTTGTGTTTTCAGCTCCTTGTGTGGTCTGCAACTCTTATGTTTCTGTAACGTGGCATGGAGGGAGAGGCCATGCACAGAGTTTCATCAGAATATGAAAGAACAAAGAAAAGCTTTTAGTCACCCTGGCATAACACCCCCTAAAATGTACTCTGTGCCTCTTTTGGCCGCATAAAATTATTTGGGCAATAGATTACATCCTAAGAAAATTTTATTATTGCAGCTTTGTTAAAATATGCATATTTTGAATGTATGTTTTTTCGTAGTTGGATGCCTTCCTTGAATAAAAGCAACCAATAAAATATAACCATATATAACAGAACATCCTGGTTCTTAACAAGAATGTCCATTTCCTATGATTAAGAATCAATCAAAAACCTTACACTGTGTCATGAAGCTTACGAAAACTAACCCTCTAGAGAACTGGTGGAAGAAGCAGGTTGCAAAGATGTGGTGCCTCTACTGAGAATGCCCTGTCTCTGGCTACAGAATATTTAAAGTGTGGACCAACAGTGAGATAGTATAGGACAAAAAGAAAGCCTGATAGTATAGAACACAAGGAAAGAGATGATCTCCCGGAAAGCTTGGTTTTCAGTTCACCATAGTTACATTATATTCAAATTATCAGGACTCTTACTTGATTTAGGGCTTAATCAATTATAACTTAACATCCTTATCTTCAGAAAATGAATAGGTAGCCACTACAAACATAACATGAGAACAGCCATACTGGATCAGACCAATGGTCCATCTAGCCCAGTATCCTGTCTTCCGACAGTGGCCGATGCCAGGTGCTTCAGAGGGAATGAATAGAACAAGTAATCATCAAGTGATCCATCCCATCACCCATTTCCAGCCTTTGGCAAACAGCAATCCTGCCTATCCTGGCTAATAGCCATTGATGGACATATCCTCCATGAATTATTTAGGTTTTTTTTTAACCCCGTTATAGTCTTGGCCTTCACAACAGCCTCTGGCAAGGAGTTCCACTGTGCATTGTGTGAAGAAATACTTCCTTTTGTTAATTTTAAACCTGCTGCCTATTGATTTCATTTGGTGACCCCTAGCTTTTGTGTTATGAAAAGGAACAAACACCACTTCCATATTTATTTTCTCCACACCAGTCATGATTTTATAGACCTCTATAATATCTCCCTTTAGTCGTCTCTTTTCCAAGCTGAAAAGTCCTAGTCTTATTAACTTCTTCACATATGGAAGTTTTGCATACCCCTAATCATTTTAGTTGCCCATTTTTGTACTTCAATATATCTTTATATATGTAATTATAAAGAGGCAATACAATATTCTGTGTTTTATTATCTATCCCTTTCCTAATAATTCCCAACATTCTGTTAGATTTTTTGACTGCCACTGCACACTGAATTGATGTTTTCAGAGAACTATCCACAATGACTCCAAAATCTCTTTCTTTAGTGGTAACAGCTAATTTAGACCCCATCATTTTATAATTGGGATTATGTTTTCCAATTTGTTTTACACTGAATTTCATTGGCCATTTTGTTGCCCAGTCACCCAGTTTTTGGAGATCCCTTTGTAACTCTTTGCTGTCTGCTTTGGACTTAACTGTTTTGAATAGTTTTGTATCATTTGCAAATTTTGCTGCCTCACTGTTTATCCCTTTTTCCAGATCATTTATGAATATGTTGAACAGTATTGGTCTCAGTACAGAACCCTGGGGGACACCACTATTTACCTCTCTCCATTCTGAAAACTGACCATTTATTCGTGCCCTTTGTTTCCTATCTTTTAACCAATTACTGATCCATGAGAGGATCTTCCCTCTTATCCCATAACTGCTTACTTTGCTTAAGCGCCTTTGGTGAGGAACCTTGTCAAAGGCTTTCTTAAAATCTAGAGTACACTATATCCACTGGATCACCCTTTTCCATATGCTTGTTGACCCCCACAAAGAATTCTAGTAGATTGGTTGAAACTATAGTAAAGAACGGTATTATCAGACACATGGATGAATCTGATTTGTTGAGGAAGAGTCAACATGGTTTTGGTAAAGGGAAATCATGCCTTACCAATTTGCCTTGTTCTGTAATTAGCCTTATTGTCCTGTAATTACTGGGGTTGCCTCTTGAGCCGTTTTTTAAAACTGGCATTTTTGTGTAGTTCCCCTTTCTGAAACTAAATACTAGACGGGCTGCTTTGGTGCCCCCGCCCCCAGGGATGTTAAATTTTATCATGCTATGGTCACTATTACCAACCAGTTCAGCTATATTCACCTCTTGGAACAAATCCTGTGCTACACTTAGGACTAAATCAAGAATTGACTCTCCTCTTGTTGGTTCTAGGATTAGCTGCTCCAAGAAGCATTCATTTAAGGTGTCATGAAACTTTATCTCTGCATCCCATCCTGAGGTGATATGTCAATATGGGGATAGCTGAAATTCCCCATTATTATTGAAATTTTTATTTTTATAGCCTTTCTAATCTCCCTGACCATTTCACAATCACTATCACCATCCTGATCAGGTGGTCAGTAGTATATCGCTGCTGCTATAATCTTATTATTCAAGCATGGAATTACTATCCATAGAGATTCTATGCCACAGTTTGGTTCATTTCAGATTTTTATTTCATTTGACTCAATGCTTTCTTTCACATATAGTGCCACTTCCCCACTAGTACGACCTATTTTGTCCTTCCGATATATTTTGTAACCTGGTATTACTATGTCCCATTGATTATCCTCCTTCCACCAAGCTTCTGTGATGCCTCTTGTATCAATATCCTCATTTAACATGAGGCATTCACGTTCACCCATCTTAGTATTTAGACTTCTAGAATTTGTATCTAAGCACTTTAAAAAATTGTCACTTTTTAGCTGGCTGCCATTATGTGATGTAATTGAATGGGACTCTTTTCCCCAAAGGATCTTTGGTGTGTTATTCTATTCAAAATGGTACATCCTACTCAAGAAGTGAGCCACGGCGTTCTGCACTACCTGAAGCTTCTGAGTAATATGTTGTTATATTCTGTAGCTGACTGGGGACATGTTTCAGTTTATAAAAAGTCCATTGTTTGTTTGTTTTTAAATCTTCACTATCATTTGAAACAATAAATTGTGCTCCCCAGGGAGCTGAGCATCAGACTTTGGAATTCCTATTCTGACCTTCTAGCTATTGGCACCCATCCAAATCTTTGACCGCCCAGCAAAGAGGGATGTTGAGAGGAGAGTTGCTTTTTGTTGGGATTTGGAAAGTTTTAATTGGATCATTGAGGCTAAACCAGTTGTGACTGGAACAAGGGTTACCACTGTTCCTTCTCTTCAATAGTATCACAGTATTCTACAGTGAAAAAGCCTATTCTAGAACAAAAGAAAGGTAAATGATTAAGCTGTCACTTTGCTCTCTCACAGTATATGTTCACTGTGGAAAAAAGCTGAGGCTATTTTTGCTGTTGTGTGATATCATGATAAAGGTGTTCTCAGAGCTTTATGCAGCTGGAGTTTTTGTGGGAGGGCTGGCTGCCTTCTTTTATCCCATCGATGATACATGGTAAAAGTAGCACATTTGAGGACCAAGCAGTAATTTCAGATCTTTTGGCAGCCTTGCCTATCATTCCAAGGTATTTCTTGTCATCATGCTGATCTTGAAGTTTCTTCCCACTAACTAGAAAGAATGTGAAGACTACAGGGCAGATAGGTCAGTGATTGAAGTCAGTGAAACAGGAACAGAACAAGAAGATTGCATGAAGAGCTGTTGAAGGACTTTTTCTAAAGACAGAATTTCCCACAGGGTGATGGCCTGATAGCACCGGCACAATATGGAGTCCCAAATCTGGGTGTGAGGACTGTCAGGGATGTTTTTGAGCACTGCAGAGGCAGCCTGTTTAGCTCCTGGAGAGAGAAAGCATCATGCTTCACAAGCAAGTAATCCTTCCAGTTGACATTCAAATAGTGTGTTATTGATTTTTAAACGGCATCACATCCAGTCCTTTTCAGCTTAAGGGAGGATTGCCATGGTATCTGTTCTTTGAGGGTGTGGGGAAAAGAGTAAAAAGAGGGGAAAAATGGTGGATCTTGGAAAATTGCTTCTTCTCCCAAGCTTATTGTAGCAGTTGCAATCATCAGTTATGGTCTTGCTGTCTGCTCCAGTTTTGAATCTGTGAGGTAGCTGGGAGGGCACTCTTAGTAAAAGGGAAAAGTCCATAGAGCAAAATTTTGCTTACAGTAATACCAGTGTAAATTAGGAGTCATTCCACTGATTTCATTGTGTTACTCAAGATTTACACAGATGTAACTGTAAGCAGAATTTGGCACAGAATTACATTAGTGAACTACATTCTGAACCTTAGGACTCATCCTGTATTCTCCAGGTCAGAGTTTTCATTTGCACTTGGTATAATACATGCTATAAGCACATTACAAAAATATTTTTAGAAAAATTTTTCAATATAAAATTGGTTTTCAACTAAATGAAAACGTTTTGTGGAAATGTCTGCATACAATTTGGATTTTTTAAGAAAACCAACTCCCCCAAAAACCTAAGATTTTTTATGAAAAGTCAATAAATTCCACTGGAAATTTAGACAAAAATTAACATTTTTTTCTTCATTTTCATGGAAGGTTTTTGGTTTTGTTTTTGTTTTTTGTTTTGTTTTTTTTTTTGGGGGGGGGGGGGGAGAAGGGGGGGAGAGTAAAAATAACATTTTCAATACAGTTGTACTCTAAGGCATCTATCTGCCCATCCTACCACTCCCAAATTCTGGGGCTGGCCAGAGGCTATTTTGGCCCAGGCATAACTTGCCTAACAGCTGGCAAGAATGGACTCCCGTTTTTCATATCCTTTGTGCCACCAGATCAAGGCCAACAATCAAACCTTTTCAACTAGGTAGAAAATTCAGTGGGAATTGGGTGCTCTCAGCATCTCACAAGAACAGGTCTTTTATTACAAAGATCCAAGATCACAGCCAGTCATTACAGATATGCTAACAGCATATAGAGGGATGTATATGGTAGTACTGTTCTATCCAGCTACCGCACAGTATCAAACCTTCCATTCCTGAGCTAGTTTATAAAGAAAGTAGCCACACAAGCTCATCTAATTTAAAGTTAATATCCTAGACTTAGCACAATTTGAATTCAGGCCAACTGAGAGTATGGAAACAATTTTAGTAGCACTGATGAATGATCTCCTGCTGTCAATGGATGGTGGATTGACATCCATTCTCATCTTTCTGGACCTGGCTGCAGCATTTGACACTGCTGATCATGAGATACTACTGTCCTGCCTGAGAGAGGTGGTAATGGTCCAGGAGAATGCACTAAAAAGGTTTAAATCCTTCCTGGAGGGATGCATCCCAAGAGTAGTAATATGAAACTGAATCTCTGCTGCTAGACTCCTCACTTGTGACATCCCACATAGATCAGTTCTTTCTCCAGTCCTATTCAATGTCTACATGGAGCCACTAGATGAACTAGTAAAATAACATGAAATCAAGTGTGTTAACAATATGCTAATCTATCTATCTTTCACTAACACCATACCACTACCACAAAGATAACCCAGTGCTTGGACAAAACCAGCTCATGGATGAATTAGTTGAAGCTGGTTGAAGCTGAACCCAAGCAAAATAGAGATTATGCTGGCGGGCAGAGGAAAGCACTTTCAAGGGTTTGCAGTCACGGTGTGGTCTCCTTTGGTCCATAGTTTAGGAGTGCCTCTAGATTCCTTACTGACACTAAATTCTTATTTAGAAACATCTTTGAGTAACCCTTTCTGCCATCTCTGGTTGGCTGTTCCATCCTGGTGGACTTGGCCTCAGTCATACATGCCTTTGTCACCTCCTGTCTGGACTACAGCAATGCAATATATCTGGGCATAAAACCATCAGCCCTTAGGAAATTCCAACTAGTACAGAACACTGCAGCACATATCAGAAACATGGACTACTGTAAGCAAAACAGATCTGTGCTTTGCTGTTTACATTGGCTTCCTATAGAACAGGGGTAGTCTATTTTTTGTCAAGGTACATATTTCTTGGTCACAGTCCAGGCAAGGTCCAGACTCCAAAGAAAATAATAAAACATAATAATAAAAATGATATTAATAAATAAATAAAAAGATTTCGGGGTCTGACGACCTGGATTTAGCTCACGGTCCACCTACTAACTACCCTTGCTATAGAATATTGAGTCAAATTCAAGGTCTTGGTCCTTATCTTCAAGACACTCAATGGCCTGGGCACAGCACATTTAAAAGATAACCTAAAGCTCTGAGATGAAGACAGTGCTTCCCAGGTACAATGGAACTTTCTACCATAAAGGCAAAGCTGGTCTATGCAGGAGACAGTTTCTTGAGGGCTGGACCAAGATTTTGGAACAAACTCCCACAGGAACTTAGAACTATCACAAACCTTCCACTCCAAATAAAAAGGCACATTTCTTCAAACTTGTGTTCTCTAATATAAACACACAGTATCACATAGATTCCTGGCCAGGCAGGAACCTGGGGCCGGGCTGTGGTAACAGCCAACCAGGGAGCCCAGGCCACTGTGGGGAACCGTGGACCATCCACTTGCCCTGGGTGACGTGCCCTGGAAGGATGGGGATACTGGCCATAGGCTACTCTTGGGCACCCCAGTTTCCCACCCAGGGCAGGTGGAGGGTCTGGGATTCCCCATAGTGGCCCAGGCTCCCTGGACATGGCCCGGTTCCAGCTTCCGGCCTGGCCAGAGGGCAGGGCCTTGAGGGGAAGAGGAGGAGCAGGGGTTGGGGCCACAGTTCTGGTGCTGATGGCACCCCCACTCCTACACAAGTTCGGCATTCCTGCAGGGACCCTGGGCACAGGCCCTATGGGCCTGTACATTAATCCACCACTGCCTCTGGCTCACACCAGCCTCAGACCAAATTCCAAAAGCCACATCCCAGAAAGTGTGCAATGGCAATAAGAATTTAAACACCAGCATCAGCAGTTCCTGCCTGCATTGCTGATGCAAAGCTGCCTGCCTCTGGCTATGCAATGCAACCATGCCAGACAAAGAGGCCTTTGCTTCCTCCCCACTCCTGGTTGGGCAGAGAAGTAGGAGTGCAGCACCACATAAAATCTAAGGCCTTGTCTTCACTGCTAGAAAGGTATATTTTTATGTTGGGGTAACTAATGTGCATGAGCTATCTCGAGGTAAAAACACAGTGAAGACCAGGCACTTTAGTTTTACCGCTAGGTAAACTTGCGGAGGTCAACCCCTGGAGGGAATATAGGGCTGTTTAACTTTTAGTAAATAAGGGTCTGATCTTCATTTTGCTTTTACCTTATAATAGCTCATGTGTGTTAGTTACCCTGAAGTAAAACATGCACCTTTGTTAGCAGTGAAGACGAGGCCTCAGATTTTACATCTACCAATTAATAATATTTAGCCACCTAGCAATCAGTCTATGTTAAGTATTGGAGCCAATAAGGTCACCAGTTACTTTTCTCAACCACATATCAGCTTCCTGAAGCTGAATGAAACCATAAGAGTCACAGCAATGATCCTGCATAGGTATCAAAACTTTTTTGTTTTGTTTGATTTTCCAATTATTAATGCCACTACCTCAGCATTCTTGCACTTGTTTCTAACTCCAGGAGATAAGTGAGAGAGAGAGTGAATGTACGTTTGGCTAGAACCCATAGAATTTGAGAATGGCACCTGTGTAGCAGCTGGTCAAGTATCTAAAATAGACCCACCTTAAATAACCCTGCTGTGTAAAAGATGACATGTACCTATTTCAGGCACTAGGAGTTGTGTAACTGGGACGTCATTTTATTTTCACCTAAATTTGTTACTTGAACATGAAGTTTAACAATTGAATTGTTTTCGAATGTTTCATTGTAACCTATGTTTTGAAGGAGAGAAGAGAGTGGCTGTTACTTGACCAATAATTTGGCCAGGCTACCTTAATTGACATCAGATGTATAGTCTCAACATTAGTTTCAGCCTGGAAGTAATTTGACCCTCCTGTATCAGCTATTTTGTTGGAACCTAAAAATATTGATTGGCATTGAAACTGATAATGCCCTACTTCTGGGGCTGATAGCTAACCAAGACTGCGGCTTTCCCATATTATTACATAGAGCATGTAAAGTTGGTTTATTTGCTGTGATTTAATCAATATAATGGTAAGATTAATTTGAAGAGTTGATATTAATCCACTTTCGTTTCAGTTGATTTGTTTATATGTATTTTATGCTTTTAATTAGTTATTTTGTTTAGTGAATAAAATATATAAAATCTGTGTGGTTTTGATGTTTCCTCTCCAGACATCAGAGCTCTGAACACAAGAAGCCCTGGAGTAAAAAGAGGCAACTCTGTGACCCACCTGCTGGTGGCCCATAGAAGTGGCCCAATAGTCATCCCATAACTGGTGTTTGATGGTTTATGAGGGAAAGCTGACTTATGCATTGATAACAACATGAGTTACAAAACCTTTGAGAGCCAAGTGTGGTAGATATGAGCCTAAAGGCTGACCAATTCCCCATAATAAGTCTATACGCCTCACACAAGCCTCTACAGAGCGTGCACAGAACAAACTGATTTTTCAAAGGCTTATAACTTGGCCAGGTTTGGATAGGTTTTCACAGAGAAGACAAAAGACACATCCCTGACACAAAAGCTATCCCCTCCTCAATTTCTAGTTCTTGCTTCAAAGCATGGGGGTGCTAGAGCTCCTCAAAGAAAAGATTGCCATAATTTATTAATGTGGGCATAACAACTTATTTTCTCTAGCCTTGTTCTTGGAAACAGCTAACCCATTTTGGCTGAAATTTTACACCAAAAAAAACAAACCAAAACAAAAAAAAACATCCTGAGACAGACAACCAGCATGGAAAATTTCAGTTCAAATGTTTAAAATGTGGCAAAGTTATAGGCCATTGACAACAGGGAGTCATATAATGGGAGGGTTGGGCAACCTAAATAGGCGGTGCTGTGAGACCCACCTATAAGAATAGATAGCTATAGACCAAAGTGTTGGCTTTAGCTGTTTTGACAGGCTTTAAAATCCAGAATTAATTTTACAGTACAAGTAAATATATCTTGAGAACTGAGAGACATGAGTGTTGAAAGAACAGAAGTGTAGACTTAATTTCTGGTTTGCTGAGATTTAAAACCTGGCTTGTTTCCATTTCTGTTAATACCAAGATATTACATTCTCTACAAAAATCTTATGGGCATGACTTCTGACGTTCAGTAATGATGCTTGTTTGAGACTTTAGTAAATCTGGAGGTGAAACAAAAGTGATCTACACATTTTCGTTTTAAGAATATGTACTTGTATAGGATGAATGGTATCACTTTTCCTATGATATCCACACAACTGAGCTGTTTGGAGCCTGATTCTTAAAGTCATTTAAGTATTTATTTTACCAAATATAATAAATCCTCATAAGTTTTTAAGAAATTCAACAGATCTTCAAGTTTTATTAGAAAGGAAGAACAACTGAAACCTTCTGGGTGTTTCTTCTGAGTGTATATATTTGTATTTGTATGCCTTTTGAGACATTCATATAATCTCCTAGATGTACAACATCTGCATTACTCCTGTTCAATTTTTATACAACTACCGTATTCCGACTGGTCCTGTACTGAACTTTTTTTTTGGCTGTCTCACTAAGGCTCTTACTGCCCCTGGCTGGTGAAGAGAGTGAAAAAAGATTTTTATATCATTGAGTCATGCGTGATTTTTTTCCTCAGGGTTTCTCAACAATCATCCTCAACATAGGTCTCTATCTGAGATGTCTAAAAATACTGTCCCTGATGAGTCAAGCCAGCATATTTTTAGTGAGGATGAATACTGGTATACTGCAGCTTTGTTTTTCGGCATTGAGTCATGTAGTGTCTTATCACATTTAGGTACAATGCATCTTTCGGCACAAGCTCAATAACAGTTGCTGTAGAATGAAGATGGCTGGTGTTGGATAGAGTTTATAGGATTTTTATTTTGTATATATGGTATTTACATGGTAATTAGTTTTCTGAGTGGAACACTCTAAAAAAAAAGCTATGTTGCATTTTGTGGAACCATTCAAAAAAGCTGACTGACCTTTTTAGGCACCGTTTTTTTTTTCTTTAAGAGATTAGATTTTTCCCAAACTATGGCAATATCAAACAACTCAGGTGGAAGTGGCTGATTTTCTGGAAGCTGCTATAGAATTTAGGATCTGCCATGTTACTAAAGCTTATTATGAATTCATATATTTAAAAAAAATTAATGATAAAACAGCGGCCAAATACTTTCCCATGATAGCCTTTCAAGTTTTATTGACCTGTGGAAGAGTAATTTAGCTAACTAGTTCTAGACTGTATACCTACAGGATAAAGCATGGATACTGCAAACATGGATGCACATGCATAATATTATGCACATAAGTAGTGCAGTTGAGCTCTGTGGAACTATTTTCATGTGTAAAGTTAAAGACATGCAACTGTTTGCTGGATCAGGGTCTTTCTGTAGACATAAGGTTTGAAATTTATTAAGAAATCTATCTCCTCCTCAGTTGTATCAGTTTTGTCAAGAGATTATAATGCATCCCACCTGCATGTATTTGAAGCCAGCCTGAGATTAGATAGTTGTGCACAGCTGTATAAGAAACTCAAAAGACTGATTTGTTTCACTCTACAGTGAGTTGCATTGTTAATCCTAACTCTGTTGTTACTGCTGTATGCCACATTTCGTTGTATTTCATTTTTCTTTTCATCCTCTCTCACTACCCCTAGTGTGTCTTCCTGGTAGCATCTGTTAAATCTACCAAGCTAACATGCTATTAAGGCCTTATCTACACTTAAAAGGGTTTGCAGATGTAGATATACTGGTAGAGCTATACTGGCAAACCCCTCCTGGTGGAGATGCAGTTTTGGCTAGCAAAAGAGTTCTTTTGCCAATATAGCTTAAACCAATTATTTTATCAGATTAAGATATGGGATTTTTTTGCCAGTATAATTGAATCTACACAAGGGCTTTTGCCAGCATAAGTATATTAGTTACGGGAGTGTTTTTTTTCCACACTACTCACTGACGTAACTTTGCAGATAAAACTTTCTAGTGTAGACCAGGCCCTAGAATTACTGTATTTCAAGAAGTGCCCTAAGTGTGTTTTTGCAGCATCTCTGCCTTGCCTCCACTGAACAGATAGTGGAAATGATGCTTCTGGTAGGCCAGCTTTGATACATTGCTAAATTTAGTCAGGCCTTACTGCACGAAGCACCTCTTCCAAAGGGATAACCTCTAGCTCCCTGAGTATCCTGGAGCATTACCCTTACAAAATAGAGATAATATTGAATACAGAGGAATCAGTATCTTTGCTCCTATATTCCCTTTTATTCCAAACTAGCAAGAGGCTGTTTTCATGACATCTAATCTCTAAGGGATGTTTTTTTCTGTGCCATGGTATGAAGGATTTTGGCTTCATACTTATACCTTTAAAGTACTTTCTTTCTCACATTAGGGACATGCTCTACACTATGCTTTTAAACTCCAGAAGTTCCCTCTCTCACATACTGGGAAGAGGTAATTTTTATTTTACGTCTAATCCCTGAAATTTACTCTGATCTTCTCTGGAACATTGGGGACCTATTTCAAGACCTTTCCTCAAAGAATTCCTTCTGCCCCTCACTGGGAAAATATATTTCCATATTTCTTACAACAACATGACTTTTTCCTGTCTCAAACTGTAAAGAAGATGTGTCTCCACAACTTTTGCCCTCAATTTCTGTTCTTTGGTTGATCTGGAAAGGGTATTCATTATACAGACAACTCTTATGATATTCTTAATTTTTTTTCCTAAGACTACTGGAATATATGGGATTCTGGGATTTCTGGATATACCATATCTGAATCACATCATTGCATATTTTGTCTCAGAATATGTTTTACTAATAGTCCAGTGGACCGTACTAAATTTTGATACAACTGTAAATGGGCAGCAACAGAGTCCAACAAGGCTGCTGGACTCCACCAGGCTAGCGGATTCATACTGCTACTGCCACTTTGGGGTGGAGAGAAGGCAGTTGGCCACTCTAGAAGCCTGGAGGCAGTAAAAAGATGACCATGCAATTCCTTTGGAAAATCAACCTATTGCTTATGATGGTGGGAAGCAGCACTATAACAAAATCAAAGGTAAAATCATGAAATAATTGTTGATCATAGAGAAGAAGAGAGAGATTGTTGAAGTGGGTAGAAGAGTAGGATGATTCAGAGGGGATGCCATTGATATGGAAGAGAACCCTCCAAAAAGACAGATAGTATTCCAATCTTTGAGATGAATATCTAAATTGAACCAATCCCAAACCTTCTGAGGTTCACCCACAAGTAATAATGCAAAGTCTTTGTAGCCAATCAGATCTTTTTCAGCAATATATTTCTTAATGCTGTCCCTACAAAATGAGAGCCTTCTGGTGAAGGAGTTCTTAATTAATAGCTCTTTGATTGAATGAAGAAAGACATTCTGAGAGAGAATCATCGTAGGGGAAAAAGGGTACTACTAACCAGATCACTAGCTACTGCCATCTTGAAGCAAATCTAGTAATTTGTCTGGCTATTTGTCTCTTGTACATCTCACTGTCTTCTAAAAATAGAATAGATATCTACTAAATCATTAGAACAGGGATGTTTGTTTTTCTGCTTTTCTTTTTCCATCTTTGTGTTTATAGATATTGTCATAAATGTTCAAAACACTATTTTCCTTCAATAGGCCAAATTCATCCCTGGTGTAATTACACTGACGTTCATAGAGTTACACCAGGAATTGATCTGTCCCAATGATGCCTGAATTTATCCCATGTGTAGAGAGAGTGAGCAAGATGCTTTCTTCTCTATCCTATGCATTTGAATGCAGTCATTCTGACTGACTTCCTCTTCAGGTTTCCATGGAAATAGCAGAGAAGTGTGTGTATATTCTTGGTGTTAAAATATTCACAGAGAAAGAGAAAGAGATAAAGAGATGATTTATATGGCAGATGCTGTACTGCTGAGGCAGACACACAGAGTCAGGAATAAAGCTGCTTGCTATATGTAAATGTTCACATGCCCATGTGCACATACTCTGTGGAGAAAAGGAGAAGGAGTTTCACAGGGGGAAACGCCTGGTTACTCTGCAAATAAGATCTGTATTCCCTGAAATATGAAACATCCTAAAACAATAGAAAAAGTTTCTCCTATTAAAATTACTAATGTCTCTTAAGGAAGTGGAGGTGATTTTAGACAGGCAGCAAAGACAAATAAATGCTACACTAATGGTCACAAGGTTTTTCTACAAAATTTCCATAACTGTCCTATTATTATGTTTCTAAAGTCAGAAATTTCCTAATTCCTGTCAGTGAGACACACTAAAACAAAAAACCCACCAAAACAACCCCCAGCGAACACCCCAACAATACCAGAACACCACACACTCCCTCCCCCAACTCTCACTCAAATCCCCCACTTTTCAGCTCTGTTTGCTGGCTCCTGTGCCTCTGCAGCTGTGATGTTACATGCAAGGATAAAATGATTAACAGTAGTAACTGTCCAGTCTAATCTCTTGTTAGTATGTTTGTCGGCAGTCCCCAAACCTGATCCTGCAGCATCAAGATTCTCCTACTGCAGTGATACTCAGACCTCAGTGATTCAGGAGCCAAATTAGCTATCAACATTACCCAAAAGAGCCACAGTAGTGTGAATTCATTGTTTTATTTACTCTTTTTATATATTATTCTCACAGCAAAATGACTGACCAAATATTATTTTATCAACTAAAATTGGTTAATAACATAATAAAAGCATCTTGGTTAGTAACTTAGATTGGTTAATAATTTATTAACACACAGTGTTTTAATATCATGTGCTGCAAAGAGCCGTAGGAGACACATTAAAGAGCCACTTGCGGCTCACGAGCCTCAGTCTGAGTATCACTGCCCTATGGGGTTAATGCAACATTGTTCAACATAAACGACACACAGTGGGAAAATAAGGTGTACTAAGGCTTCTAGGCACTGCAGTGTTGAGATTATAGGGACAACCCATCCTGGGCAAGAGTGAGAACTGTTAACAGGGAGATCAGATTTGATCTCTGGGCTTGTCACAAATCCTGTCCATCCTGGTGTTCACTGTTTCACATCAGGCAAACCATGGAATTTTTTTGACATTCATAACTAATATATATTTATGTAATGGAAAGTATTAAGCAACCTTAACTATAGTTGCTGCCAGCCCCTCCTACAATCTCTTGCTTGTTTACACTCAGCCACTGGAGACTATTAGTGTAACCTGTCTGAGCTTAAAGCAGCATCAAGCATTTTTAGTAATAATTTCTCTAGGTGAACAGCTGTGATATCCTTATAATATGTCTGTATCACTATGGGAAGTATAACAAGTACAGTAGAACCTCAAAGTTACGAACATCTTGGGAATGGAGGTTGTTCGTAACTCTGAAATGTTCGTAATGCTGAACAAAACACTATGGTTCTTTCAAAAGTTTACAACTGAAGATTGACTTAATACAGCTTTGAAACTTTACTATGCAGAAGAAAAATGCTGATTTCCCTTTATTTTTAAGTTGTTTATGTTTAATATAGCACTGTATTTGCTTTTTTTTTTCTGCTGCTCCAATTACATACTTTCAGTTCCAAATGAGGTGTCTGGTTGTCTGGTCAGTTCGTAACTCTGGTGTTCGTAATTCTGAGGTTCTACTGTAACAATTTTGCCACACTGGACTACATCAGTCAGGGCCTCTTGTGAGACATATTTGACCTATTTACTTTGTTAAAGTGAAAGAAAGCTCATGCTTCCTCAAGTTTCACTGTATCTTTATTTATTTTAGTTTGGTTAAGTAGGCAAATGGACAGTTTTACAACTCCAACTTAAACTAGCAGTGGTCAAGAACCTAGAATATACCTCACCAGATAAAGGTATATTTTGAGGACTGTCCATATTAATTAGGGCCATGAATTCAAGTTCCATAGGAACCTGAATGAAATCAAAATTATTGATATTTGACACATACAACAAAACACTGTAGAGCCTTTTTTTGTATTATAAAAAGCTGATCCAGTACTCACTGCCAAGGAGTACATAAAAGGTTTGGAACCATAGCTGCCCCACATCTGTCGCTTCAGTAGTGTTTACTTCAGCCATTTTTAATGCATGGAGGAATAAAAAAATTTAAATCTCACAGTTTATGATAGGCAGAATGTGTAAATTTCTGCAGAATTGAGTAAATAAAGAATATTTAAATGAACAGATGTTATCACAGTTTTACAATAATCAGGATGTATCTGATTGAAGATCTTGGCAAGCAAGAACTCCAGTAGGTTTTCATGGTAATTTGTTATTGCAGAACAAATCCTCATGTGTTCTTTATACTCAGAAAGTGGAGGTCTTGGGCACAACCCCAATTTTAGCTCTTCTTCCAGGTGGCCTCTGCATTATTCAGATTTGTGAGATGTGCCCTCTGGTATTGCTGAACTTCAGGAACCTTCTAGAAAAGCAGTTTGACAGCATGAATGTTCCTTCATGGCACTTTGGTTCACAGATGAGGTTTACAAGAAGCCATGGAGTCATTTCCTTCCTTTCCGCAACTAGCATTTGCTGTAGAGACCATTACTCCAAGACTGCTGAGCTTTTTAAGCAAAAATACTATCAACCTACTTTTCTACTTTAGACATTTTAAGCAATTTAGTTATGTAATTTTAGGTAGCTTCTGCACCATTGCATGGTCTAAATTCTAAGACTATCTCCATCTTGGTTCTGAGATGTCTAATCCAAAAGACTAGGAGAAAGCCCAGGTTTAAGCTGTCTGTTTCTTGCTCCTTGGTCTTCCTGGAGTTGGATGAAAATACTTGCTCCTCGATGTGCATTGGGGAAGGCCATTCACTAGTTTGTTGTTCACCATGCCAAGCCTTTACACCTCAGGCCCAAAAGGACAGGCACACTAAATTAGTGTTAAGAAGGCATTGATGGCTAGTCTCCATAATGTTCCCAGTATAGAAATCTGTAGGATTGCCATTTGCCACACAGAGTTTGATTTGCATAACTACATACAAATACTACTCTCTTGACATGGCATGTACATCTGAAGCTCACTTTGCAAAAGCAGTTTTTCTAGAGGCTGCTTTGAGTGAAGCTCACTTTGCAAAGCCTGAGTTTCTAGAGTCTGCACTACTTGTTAGGCTTTGAAGAGTAGGAGTATGCAGAAGCCATCTCAAAGAGGAAAAACTGGTTGCTTTATCAGAAACTGATTCCTTGAAAACTTCCCCTGCTTTTTTACACTACCTGCCCACCTTCACTTCTTTCTTGGATTTGTACTGTCTTAAACACTGTGGGGTTTTGCAGAAGGAATTGAGTTAGCTAGGGGAAGTATGGCCTCTTATAACCTCAACCCCAACTGCTTGGTGCTACAATAAAACGTTCATGTCATCCTTATGGGCACTGGTTTTCTAAAAGTTTCCCAGAGCACAGCAGCAGAGGCAATGTTCTCAAAGAATCAGCTACTGGAGAGTAACCTATTTGTGAGCTCCATCATCTCTATCACTCTCTTTTACCTCCCTCCACCCACCTAATAATTTCATCTAATTGTCATTTTAATCTCTTTATTAAAGGACTACTTTACAATGATCATGAATCAACTTGCAATTGAAATCTAGAATCAGGCTGAAACTCTGGATAGATAACTGTCCCACTGTCCTTGAACATTGTTGATTAACCAACATAGCAGACAATTTCAAGAGAAAATTCTGGAGAGGTCTGTGTCCTGCTCTGCTAATTTTGTGAGGCTTTGTTTTGTTTTTGTTTTTTTAAAGTAACTGGCCCAGCCTCCTGAATGAACCATTACAGGTGTGGGTTGGTACAAATAGTTGCTGAAGAATACAGCTTGTGTTGTGACTGAACAATTTGGAAATGTATGTATTCAGTCGCCTACAGTTTCTCTCCTTCCTCTGGTATTTCACAAGGTGTAATATTACAAGGTGTAATTACACTCAGGGTAGTAATAGCTCCAATCCTGGCTGCAACTTAAAATAGCAAGAGCTGTTTAAACAACATAACAAGCTGAAGGTGAAAATATAATTTAAGCAAAACTGAATTTTAAACCTGATTGAAAAAGTCTGGATAATTATTTCATCCTGTACACTACAATTCATGTCCTTTTCCCCAGTACTTTGCACCATTTTCTCTTTTAATATTGTATAGAGATACACTTACCCATTATCCTATTTCCAAAGAAGCCTAGAAATAAACATAATTCCTGTATTTCATTATTTAATTCAGAAACCAATATTAAAATTTACTTGGAGCAGCCTGCAGTTGGCATGTTTGACATATTTCTCTGGTTTTTTTTTTTGTTTGAGTGAGAGGAACTGCCTTTTTGATTTTCTGCACCTTAACTCTTTGAAGATGAAATCCATCCTCATAATATATAGTATTCCACTGACAAATATGTGAGATGTCCCACCTCAAAGAATGCAGAAGTCCTCCAGCCACAACCCACAGACAAATCCTTTTTAGCACCTGCCTTTCAAACAATGCTGGATTAACACCTAGGTTTTAATGCTAGGATAATGAATGACTCTCCAGCCCTTGACATAGTGCTACGGTAATATTGTGGTTATGCATTTCATTTTGCATCAGTTGGTATTTGTTTACAAATGGTAGTGTTGTAATATGAGTGGTGCACAAAATAGTTAAATTACTATATAAATAAGATTCACATATAGAATTAGAATCTGCTCTGTGCTGTGCTTGTACAGTAAGGGAATGAGTTCAGCACAGAAGCAAACAGACAGCAAAGAGCACAATAGGGATCTCTTTCCTTCTTTCACATCCATGCACAAAAAAGGATTTCTTCATAGCAGTCAAAATAACACCAGTGAAGGAAACAACCTCCATCCCAACCCTTCACTGCTTTAAGAGGGTGTGGTCTGTCAAACAAGGGATACGTCAATCTTCTTTCCCAGCTACCATAGATACTGGGATTGTCAGCGCATGCTGAGAGGTGCACGCTTCATCTTTTCAGAGCAGTGGGAAATTGCACTTGGCACAGTCTTTCAGGTCCACACTATAGCATCCCGCTGTTGTCAGCCAGGATTCTTGGAACTTCTTTTAGTGTTCCGGCTTTCTTTTGCAATCCAGTCAAGGCAGTATGTAATACCTATTGATAGCAGTGTGGCACTTTCCAGTATTAAGCTGCAATACACAGACACAGAAAGCCTAAAAAGAATTTTCTTTGGTCATTATATTACTTTCTCCATCTTTATCTGTATTATTTAAATGTAATTTTCAGCATTTAATTTCCATGTTGAGGTTTGATCCTTTTCCTGCTGAAATCAGTGTTAAATAACAATTTACAACAAGTGATCAAAGCCTTATTTTTTAAAATGGTAGGACAGTTTTTGAATGTCAGTATTTCCATTATCTATTTCCAGTAAAAAACATTTGCAACATTTGCACGGTACTTTATATATCGTCAGTTAATTTGAGAGTCAATTGTTTTAACTTTGTAATATCTTCCTAAATTCATGTTGATATTGTTATAAGCAAGGCAGTTCTCATGCTTGGCCAAAATCTTTAAATAATAGTTTAATCATACCTTTAAATAATGTTATTTTTAAAATATTTTTTATAAAATTAGTCCTTCCCTTGAAAAGGAAAAAGGCAAACACACACAACTCCCCCACCATACAAAAAACCAGAGGACTCCAAAGTGTTTAATTAAAATTAAAAAATCCCACAGGAGACCTATCTAGAAATTTAGAGTTTGTTTCATTTAATGTAAAGGAAATGTCTGATACTAGATCCAAATTAAATTAAAAGTTTGGCATCCCTAAAACAAACAAAAACAGTTTCATTATTTTAAACTCTTTTAGTAAAACAATGTTATAGTGTCAGCCTAAAAGCCTTAAACACATCTTTAACTTGATGCAATTTGAAACAGGCAATGAATTGAGTTTTGTGATCTAGTTTTTTTTTAAATTCAGGACTCTTCTACCCAGTTGAACTATTTTATTTAATGTATCCATTTTTGAGAGAACTGAATCCTCCACATCAGTAAAATCAATCTCTAATACAATAAGTGAACATTGTGAGCAGAATTGTGAACATTGTGAACAGAATTGTCAAATACATTACAATATCCTGTCCTTAAAATTTAAATCAATTAAAAATGCCCTCTATTTCTCCAAACCTAAAAAGTAATAGTTATATTTCAATACAAAGAATTTGTTTCAGGACGCAGGTTTTTTGGTCAGGGAAATCTCAAGGACTGGTGCCGGCCCACAGACCGATCTTTGAGAAACACTGATTTATAGCACCCTTGCTGTCAGATGGAAGATGCTCTCATGAATGAAATGACTAGTGTATGCAGATTGGGAGGTGTCAAAATGTACATCAATCTTCACCTGTAAATCAGCAGGGGTTTTTGGCAGTACTTTTACTGGTAATTGCCTTTTAAGAGCAAATCCAAAGCTTTTATTTAAAAAAAAAAAAAAAAAAGAAAAAGAAAATCACCTCAACAGAAGTGGATAATGTAACAGTCCGTAAAAACCTATTATCTCAACACAGCAAGTAAAAAGCACTGAAGATTGCTTGCAAAGCAAAACATTTTTCAATAAATATTTCTTTGAACAAGATATGTTTAACCAGATTCATGCATGCAAGACTGAGAAAACTGAGACACAGAGCAGAGAGGGACTAAGCCACTCAAGCAAAGGTTTGACTGATTGGTATTAGGGTAATGAGACACTTACACCAGAAAGCGCAGAAAAATGGGGTTTTTAGGACAGCAGAGAGATGAAGCTGGAAGTAGCACATAGAATCATAGAACCATAGGGTTAAAAGGGACCACAAGGATCATGTAGTCTAACCCCCTGCCAAGATGCAGAATTTGTTGGGTCTAAGCCATCCAAGATGGATGACTATCCAGCCTTTTTTTGAAAACCTTCAGTGAAGGAGATTCCATGACTTCCCTAGGCACTTTGTTCCATTGTCCTACTATTCTTACAATTAGGAAGTTTTTCCTGAGATTTAATCTACTATGCTGTACTTTGAACTCATTGCTTCTTGTCCTGCCCTCTGTTTATATGTGCTGTTGTACAATCATATAGGTAAACTCTGTTGGCATTCTCTCTCTTGTGAATGTGAATCCAATATTTAAAATTAAACCATTGTGCAGTCCTCTTTTTATATGTATGTGAATATACATTATATGGACACAATTGTGGCCTCAGATACACTACATCACATAAAGGAGTTGGGCTCTGAGCGAAATCCAGAGCACTCAAGCCAAGCCCAAACAAAAAAGGGCTCAAAAGCAGAAACTATGAGGAATTGGAGGAAGCATGCTGTGTGTGTGTTTTTGTGGTAAATAAGACAGAAGTCCATTTTTTAAATTAATATTATAGTACCTCAGTTTACTTGCTTGATATTATGCTG
Organism: Emydura macquarii macquarii; assembly: GCF_026122565.2. NCBI lineage: Eukaryota > Metazoa > Chordata > Testudines > Chelidae > Emydura > Emydura macquarii. The sequence continues at coordinate 1,563,574 of NW_027131391.1, forward strand.
TCTGACTACATGAAAGTCATCATAAATAACAGACCATGATTCCAAGGAAAGGAATGAGTGAGAGCAACAGAATAAGGACAATGGACTTCAAAAACTTAGACTTTAGCAAACTCTCAGAGAACTGGTAGGCGATGTCCTATGGGAAGATAATCTAAGGGAAAAATAATTTTAGGAGAGTTGGCCGTTTCTTATAGAAACCGTATTAAAGGCACAACACCAAACTATCCTGAAGCAAAGGAAAGATGGGACCAATACTAAGAGGCCAATATGGCTGCATCAGGAATTCTAATTACCTAAAAAGCAAAAAGAAATCCTACAAAAAATGTAAACATGGATAAATTGCTAAGGATGAGTGAAAAGAATAGCACAAGCATGTAAGGACAAAATCAGAAAGGCTAAGGCACAAAATGAGTAACACCTGGCAAGGGACATAAAAGGTTATAAGAAGAGGTACTATAAATACATTAAGAGAAAGAAGAAGGAAAGAGTAGGTCCACTGCTTAGTGTGGAAGGAGAGCTAATAATGGATGACATCAAAAAGGCTGACATGTTTAATGCATATTTTGCTTCAGTCTTCACTAAAAATATTAATTGTTATCAGAACACATTATTAACAAGAAAGGGGAAGGCACACAAGCCAGAATAGGGAAAGAACAGGTTTAAGAATATTTAGATAAGTTAGATGTATTCAAGTAGGCAGAATCTGATTAAATTCATCCTGGAGTACATAAGGAGCTAGCCGAAGCAATTGCAGAGCCATTAGTGATTATCTTTGAGAATTCATGGAAGATGGGTAAGGTCCCAGAGAAGGGCAAATGTAGTACCCATCTTTAAAAAGGGGAATAAAGAGGACCAAGGGAACTACAGACTAGTCAGCCTAACTTCAATACCTGGAAAGATACTGGAACAAATTATTAAACAATCGATTTGTAAGCACCTAGAGGATGAAAGGATAATAAGTAATAGCCAACATGGATTTGTCAAGAGCAAATCATGCCAAACTGATCTAATTTTCTTCTTTGACACAGTTACTAGACTAGTGGATGCAGGACAGCAGTAGATGTGATGTATCTTGATTTTAGTAAGGCTTTTGATACAGTCCCACCATATGACATTTCATAAGCAAAGTAGGGAAATGTGGTCTAAATAAAATTACTAACAGGTGGGCATACAACCTGTTGAAAGACCGTACTCAAACAGTAGTTATCAATGGTTTACTGTCAAACTGGGAGGACATATCTAGCAGGGTCCCACAAGGGTCAGCCCTGCGTCCCGTACTTCTCCTGTATTATTTTTATTAATGACTTGGATAATGGAGTACAGAGCATGCCTATAAAATGTATGGATGACACCAAGCTGGGCAAGGTTGCAAGCACTTGGAGGACAGGATTAGAATTCAAAAGGACCGTGACAATTTGGAGAATTGGTGTGAAATTAACAAAATGAAATTAAATAAAGACAAGTGCAAAGTACCTCACTTAGGAAGGAAAACTCAAATGTACAAATACAAAATGTGCTATGTTACTGAAAATTATCTGGGGTTACAATGGATCACAAACTGAATATGAGCCAACAATGTGATGCAGTTGCAAAAATGACAGATATCATTCTAGACTATATTAACAGGACTGTTGTATGTAAGACATGAGATAAGTGTACTGCTCTACTCAGCACTGGAGAGGCCTCAGTTGGAGTACTGTGTCTGGTTCTGGGCACCATATGTTATGAAAAATGTGGATAAACTAGAGAGAGTCCGGAGGAGAGCAACCGAAATATAAAAGGTTTAAAAAAACTGACCTATGAAGAAAGGTTAAAAAGAAAAAAAATAGGCATGTGTAGTCTCGAGAAAAGGAGATAGAGGTGGGGACCCGATAACAGTCTTCAAATATGTTAAGGACTGTTAGAAAGAAGACAGTGATCAGTTGTTCTCCATGTCCATGAAGATAGGACAAGAAGTAATGGGCTTAATCTGCAGTAAAGGAGATTTAGCTTATATATTAGGAAAAATTTTCTAACTATACAGGTAGTTAAGCACTGGAATAGGCTTCCAAGGGAGATTGTGGAATCCCCATCATTTGGAGGTTTTAAAGAACAAGTTAGATAAATATCTGTCAAGGATGGTCTAGATATACTTGGTCCTGCCTCAGCACAGTGGGTTGGACTAGACATCTTGCGGTCCCTTCCAGCCCTACATTTGTAGGTTTCTATAAATTTAAATCAAAAGGGGCTGTTAGGAAGAACATGAAGGAATTGAAAGAGTGGCCAGAGATTAGGCACTTTGAGTAAACAACTTCAAGGGAGTTAAGAACAATGGTTGGGCCATTACTTGGGAAGACACTATTTCCAGGTACCAGCCAAAAGTTATGCAGTTGGTTTGCGAAGGCTAGAGGGCCGAAGACACTAAAAGGACACTAAACAGTTAAAAATCTCGATGGAGGGAGGGAGGAAGATTCAGTCATCAGGGGGATGTTTGCAGAGAGCAGACAGGTAAATAATAAGATGTAGGTAAGACTCAGGTATGTAGGCCTTTTGCTTTTTTAACCCTTTTCCCTGATTGCTATGTTCCTTTGAATGAATAAACAAGAACAGTGTTTTGAAGAAGCTGTTTTGCATCACTTTAATCTGCCACTGGTCACAGGCTCCCTGAGGGACATTTCTTGAAGGTGCCAAATAAAGCTGGGCCTGTTGAATTATCATGGTTGGTAAACAGGGGGACTGCCATCAAGAGAGCCAGTGTAAGCCACTGCAGAGATCCACTCTTGAGAGGGGGGAAGGAAGCAAAGGCTGTCAGAGAGGTGCACTTGAGGGGGACTGCAATGGGGGTGAAAGGTACTGCTCTCCCTATAACTGAAAATAGCATTATCACAATTCCCAGCATACCTTTCTCTTTCTCACTTCCTCCAAAACTTATTTAGCCATAATACAAGTTGAGTAATTTTTAAATTCTTCTAATTTAATATTGGTTTTGGATCAATATCTACCACCAAAGGTCCCTTAAAAATGTTAGCTCTTGGCAGCCAAAATATTTTCAGAATAAACCACTTATTAATGTGTAGTTAAATTGTTGAGACATACCAAAATTTCTACTCTGTACCTCAGTGGTTCCCAATCTTTTTGGCTCAAGGGCCACAGATATCATTTTTACAACCCTGAAGGGCCACCAATCTCTGCCAAAAGGTCAGACAAAAGGAGTTCAGCAAGGAGGCTGCCTCCTCACTGATCTCCCATCTCCCTGTCTGCAGCAGGGAAACCACATATGTCCTGTAGCCCTGTGTGCTCCACCTGGGTCCCTAGGCAGTGGCTCCCTTCTACAGCCAGGGGGATGGAAGATCAGTGCTCCACTCCCTTTGGCTCCAGCAGGGACCCCAGTGCCTATGGACCCAGGCAAAGCGCTTTGCCATGCTCCCTGCTACAGCCAGGCGTAGAGGAGCGCTGATCTCTCATCCCCTTGGCTGCAGCAAGGAGCCTACATCGGTCTTTTAGCCCTGCAGAAACACGCTCTGCCTGGGTCCATTCTGCAGCCAGCAGGAGAGGAGTCGCGGGCCACTTTGAAAGCCCCTGTGGGCCATTTTTGGGCCCTGGGCCACAGGTTGGGAACCACTGCTGTATCTCAGTCAGGTGCTAGGTGTTTCATAGAATTATATATCAGCAAAATGTCACAAAAACCTACAAAGATTAAAAGAAATGTTCGGTGTTCTAAAGATATTTTGGCTTTGTGCAAGATTATAAAATCTGTTTAGAATTTTAAGTGGACAGTGAGTTATCAGTGTTATTTCTACCAATCTGATCTTTGTAGGCTTGTTTCACTGTCATGCTGTGGTCTTTTGAGGGTGTTTTCAGTGCACCCAGTTTGTGTGGCTGTTAGAAAGCATTGCAACGTTATACAAGAATATCTAGGTCCACTTTCAAATAAGAACATGATAGAGAGCCAGAAAGTCTTTGAAAAATGAATGGCTCTGGGATTTAGTAAATCCTTTAGGAGGCGGTTTGAGTGTAATAGTGAGGTAGATGTAATAAAAAAGCATTTACAAGACTGCTTTCAGAATCAATGATTATGGGTATGCACAGGAGCTTTCGGTTTCTTGTAAGCAATTGAGATTTCTGGTGAAGGCTGGAAGTGAGGGACATAATTACTGTAAAGTCTTCTGTTTTAGCTTGAACCAATATTTTTCAGTAAAACCTGAATGAAAGGAGTTTGCCATCAAAACTCATATGCAAAAGACTAGCACTAAAAACACCATTGACCAACCAGACAACTGCATTCCACTGAAGCTATGGATTGTCAGCCACAAGAGAGAGACTCAAGAGTATAGGGGACAGAACTCTCTTGACATCTGGCTTACAGCAGTGAAACTTATTCTTGGACACATCAGAATGTCCATAGATCTTATTACCTTCAGCACAAAATCCAAAACTAACTTACTTGACTTAGCTTTGCCATAACAAATAAATTACTTTTTTTAAAATTATATAGAGAAGGTGGGGGAAAATATATTTTAAAGTATTTTTAAATGTGTATTGTGCTCAGGTATCACAGTGATTAGCACACTGTTAAAAAATTTTATCATCTCATTATCATGGTCCAGTGAAACAGTGTTAGAAATCCACATTAGAGATGAAATCCTGACCCCACTGAAGTCAATGGCAAAATTTCTATTAATTTCAGTGGTCTAGGATTTCACTCCAGATCTACATCTTCATTTTATCATCCTTGTTTGGCAAGTCCTGAAATGCTTAGTAGAGTACCTTTGCATAAAGGCACCATCTCATTACTACAGTTTGGCTCATCCACCTTTCATAGTGATTAGAATCCATCTTTGCTGATATTATAGATAGTGCTGATGTTATAGATAAGCAATTAATTCAGCACCATAGTTATGAAAACAATTTTTTCCTGAATGAGACTGGCTTCCATGATTTTTTAGGAGCATAACTAGCCTTTTTCTGACATGCTTTCTTAGGCATGTTCTGCTTATTTTTCTTGATGAATCTTTATCTTAGATTCATCCATACATACCCTATGACATTAGAGTGCTTCTGGTAACAGACTCCATTCTTGGTACCATAATATGGTGATATGTCTCAAGTGACAGTGAAATAAGGTTTTTAACAATATGCATGATGTAAAATATGTCTTGAATTTTCATGCTGAATAAATGCATAATGATCAGTTATAAAAGAGAATTTGAAAAGATGACAAATTAACTGAATTGTATAGCTCTAACTGGATGAAATAAACCTTAAAAGATTTTCTTAAGGTTATACCTCTTTTTTTCTTTAAAAAATGTCATGCAGAAGTTCCTAATAGGGCTGCTATAGTAAGTTATTGAGTGGCTTTTTACTGCTAATCTGTTTTAAAGAAGCAAATTAGTTCCATTTTTAGCTATAAGCACTATTTATCTACAAATCAAGCAATACAGAGGGATGGGAGGTACATAGAGCTCACAGTAGAAAAGTCCCTGAAGGCACCATTTTACAATCTCATTTTATGCTGTTCCTTATGGGTAGGTGGGAAGGGCAGGTGGGGGAAGCGGAACAGGATAGCTGACAATTCACAGAGCTCTGCTAACTAAAGGTAACACCCATTTTCTTTAAATAGTGAACAAGCAAATTGATTTGGGCTGTTGTGTAAGATGTAATTATTCCAGTTCTGTATTTCTTCAGGGACCATTGCATTTTCTCTTGTATTCTTTAAATGCAATAAAACATTTCTCTGAGATCAGTTACTATGATAGAGTATCTCTGTCATCCAGAACTTTTTAGATAAGAGCAGCAATGTAAGGGAAGAATGGCTAAACTGGATAAAAACTTGTGATTTCAGTTTGAATTTAGCTTGAACTTTCTCATGTTGTTCAGTTCATATACATTTGTAAACCACCAAATGTGCTCTCATTTGAACGAATGAGAGATTTTTCTGAAATTCTGTACACAAATGCTAGGAGCATCCAATGTAATTACGTGATATGCTGTAGATGATCGAGAGGGCATTCGTGAAACCTGATGTAATTTTCACAACTGGAAAAATGGAATATCAATTATAGATGGGTATAATCTTTGTAAGATAGCTATTAAAGAAATAGGAGGTTGGAGATGAGTGATACTTATTTCACATGAATTTACAATGCCAGTGAGCTACAATTCATCAGCAAAAAGTGTGATCATAAAATTATTTTCATAAGGTTACAAGGAATGAAAAAGAAGAAACAGTAATGGTAATCTTATACAGATTACCAGGACTGAAGGAGAGCAAGAATGACAAAGGACCAAATTAGAATCACAAGTAGCAACCACAAGAACCAATTACTTAGAAAGCTTTTGACTAATAAATACAAACACACGTTATCACACTGGCTCCTCAGTAACACAGACACAGAAATTAACTTTGTGAATCAGAAAGTCAAAGCTCCAAACTAAAAGTTGTCCAGAATTTACTTATCAATAAAGGAATATGCAAAATTAATAAGAAAAATAAGTATCAGAAACAATTAACTATTTCTCCACATACAGAATGTCTGCAATTAATACAGAAGTAAAAAATACTACATTGCAGGGAAGCAAAGTACAGGGAATTAAAATATGGGGCCTGGTTCTACTCACATCAAAGTCAATGGTAAAATTTCCAACATCTCTCTCTGTCCCACTGCTGTGAGAATTCACACTACTGGGATTACAGCTGGTATTGCAAAGACACTACTGTAAAAATAAGTCCCCACTGCTAGGTCCACAGATATCCATGGCTGATACTAAGCTATTAAAACTATATCAGGCTAAAACTATTCTTCAGTTTAAGCTAAAGTATCGAGGTTCTGAGCAGACACAAGTGCTCATGTGTGCAGATTCAGCTGTAGAATTTGAGTCTAAATTTGCAAAGATACTCGGTTTCTGTGGGGGAAGAAACATCTTAAGTGATTCTTGCAGCCAATTTAGGAATGATGCCATTGTGCTCTTAATGGACTCCTGTCTTGTCTTCCACATTTAGGAGGATAGTAGCTCTGATGTGCAGCCTCAAAGGTGGAAAAAGTTAAAGAGAGAAAACAGCAAGCACTGAGGTCTCTGTAGGATGAACAGAAGACTCCATGTGGGGAAAATGTGTTGATATGCATGAAAAATAGCTGACATATAAATGCATTGTTTCGGGGGGGGTGTTAAAGATCACAGGGACCTAGTCTGATTACAGTATAGAATTCTGTATATTTTCATATAATGAATTTAAAATGAAGACAATCACTAGAAAGAGTTACAAATATGAAATATGAAGTCAAAATACTTTGTTTCTCCTTGCCTCCTTAATTGAAAAAACAACCTGATATGAACCAAATTTGCAATGTCAAATATGAGCTGAAAGTGAATTTTTACAGCCCAATGAATAAGGTTTATAACGTAAACACTGACAGTTCTATGAAAGTTAAATAAAAGAATGGAAGAAATAAGAGAAAACAATCACCAAACTTCTGGAGAATAATGGAATCAGATTTTTTTTTTTAAAGAACAGATTTTGTTTGGCAGACTTGATTCATTGGCTTTAGAACTGCAAAAATAGCAGAGGAAGAGAAAGTGGCCAGTGCAACATATCTGAATTTTAGTAAAGCATTGATAAAGTATATCATGAAATTCTACTCTCAAAATTACTTAATATTGGATTGCATAGGAACACAGTCATAGAGACAAAGTGGCTGAAAGACTAAATAAAAGGGGAATGATACATGCAAATCATCAACTTTAGGGGAAGCGTCTAGCTAGATACCACAGGGATCTGTTGTATGTCCAGGCTTATTTAATACCTTAATGATAGAAAAGAGAGTTCATATCATGTTAATAAAAATCACACATGATACTACATAGGGACAAACCGTAAATACCAGTGACAACAGAGAAACAATACCAAAGGACTACAGTATAATTAAAACTTTGTACCAGATTGTAGTCTCATTTGCAACATTGTACATCTAGAATAATTCCGTTTAAATCAATGAAATTACTCTGAATTTACACTGGTGTAAATGAAACCAGGATCTGATCTTGCGCCTTTGACTGAAAATAACAAAATGAAATCCAGGTTGGAAAACTGCAAATTATTGCATCTGGGAGGAACATTTTCAATGACAAGGAGAAACAGAGAAAAGTAATGCTAAGAGAAACTTTGGTGTAGCCTTTGAACCTATCTATTCAGGAACATAGTCTTTTTGTCTATGTTCATACTTACAAATGGGCAGTTTTAAAATACTAATATCCTTGTGCTGTCAGTCATAATGTTTCCCAAGATGGAGCAAGTTTTGTTGAGGGAAGCAATTGGCTGCTTTTCACTAGTGCCAGCCAATTCATATGGTATGCTCTAATGATATAGCCAAACAAATGGATAAAGTATTGACAACCTCTGGAGATCAAAAATCATGACTCAGACCCTCAAAAATCATAACTGGCCCAAAAATCATGAGATATTTTAAAAATCAAATTACGTCTTTTAGTTTATCTTTTACCTGCCTTTATTCCTCTGCCACTCTGTGAGAGATAATTTCATGGTGAAAAGTCAACCTTAATGCACACAAAAATGGACATCTCTACCTGGCTGCTCAGATAAATATTTCACTTACCCTCTCCTCACCTCTGAGACAGAGGAACTATCTATTTCCTATTACTGTCTTGATGAAGCAGCAACACTTCACTCCCTCCTGCTGCCTCAGGACTCCTCTCCTGGAACCTAGCAGCACTACTTAACCAACTCCCCTCCCATCCTGCCTCCAGCTACCCTGGGACCTTCTTTCTGCTGTTGAGCCATACATGAAGGCAAAGCTCAGTAGCAGGCAGGTCTGTGTCCAGAGGCTCTTGCACACAGCTCGGCACAACCCTGAAAATCATGGGATCAGTGTAGTTTTCTGACTCATCACAACAGCTCCTCCTGCAGGCTCCAAAATTCTGATATTCATGATTAGTTCAAAAAAGTGGCAATACTCCCTTCCCCTGGCTGCTTGAAGGGGACTCCTTTTTACCCACCACTGTACCCAGGCTGGGGGAGCCACCATTCTATCCTCTGTCTCCCACCTCCATCAGTACGCCATTCCCCTGCAACCTGTAAATCCGCCTCCTGCTCCCCCTCTTTTTCCCCCATCTGTTATGGTGTCTCTGCTGCTCCCCACAATTCCTGCCTAGCCTCCAAACCATAGAGTGGCAGCCATTTTGCCTATGGGCATGGCTTCAATCTAACTGTAAGCAGTGAGAGGTGGCAGCCAACTTTATTAAGGGAAGCCTTTCTTCCACATTCACATACACTATAGGGAAATTGTGGCCATCTTGCTGACTTCAGCCCCATTGACAGTAATAGAAGATGGTGGCCATTTTGAATAAGGGGAAATTTGTGTGTTGACAGCCTTTCATAAAATTTTCATGACAGGTAAAAAAAAAACCAAACAAACAAACAAAAACAAATCACTAGAGTTGCAATAAAATAATGAGAGTTGGCAATACTATGGATAGTCTGTTGAAAGCAGCTGCAAAGACACACATTCCTGTAGCAGTGAAGGTGTTAACTATAGCAGCCTTGCATTCTTCTTCTCATCCCAAAGCATCTTTTCAAACACAAGGAACAGCACAATATTGTCATTCATTCCTGTCGTTGGCTTGTTTGTTCCTCCATTAAGCCTGTTCTGGTCGTGTCACTGCATACAATGTCCCACCATCTAGTTAATGGCTGGGCTCTAGGACTGACTGATCTTGGTTGCATTTCCATTTTCTTTGGCATCCTATCATGTTTATATTCTATGGTGTCCCTCCACTGTAATCTTTTCAATTGCAGTCAATCCTGTACCCTGACTTCACATCCTACTCCCCTTCTAACGTCATTTGTCTTAAAATCATTCCAGTTTACACCTGCCATTTTCTGAAGAACTCTCATCTCTACTGCCTCGAGCCTTATGATGTCGGTTTCATTTAATGCAGCTGCTTCCAGACCAGAGAGTAATATTGTTCGTACATTGGTTTGATACATTTTCAGTTTAGTGCTGAATTGTTTTGATCAATCCATAATTTTATCAACTTCTGTACAGTACTTGTAACTAAAGGACATAATTTTTTAACCTCATCCATTGGCACTGACCAAGCTTCCCAGATACACCTAAGATTTTACTTGTTCTATGACTTCACCACTGTGGCATTTCAATATTACCTGTTGTCTCTTTTCCAAGATGAAATCACTCTGTCTTCTTGGTATTTTATTATAATCCAAGTTGACTACACCATTTTTCATTAATTTGAACATATCAACCAGTTGTATGATGTCATCTGCATAAAATAAAGAGCTTAACTCTAGATCACCAATGTCATGCCCTTCAACTAATCGACCATTCTTAACATGTTGAAAAGTTATGGTGATTCCATGCCCTCTTGTCCTACACCAAACTTTGACTTGAACCAGTTGCTTAATTTTCTACCAATTCTGATGGCACTAAAGGAATCTTTGTGCATAATTTTATAATTGCACTTATCCTACCTTGAATGCCATATGATTTTACCACTTTCCATAATGCATCCCTCCAAACCGAATCAGATGCCTTTGTGAAGTATTTATAATAAGCTATAATTATTTGGATCCACAGGATGGGTACAACTGTTGTCTTTAGCCATTCATCTAATACCTCCAATACCATTTTATATATTTTTCCTAGCTTTCAGCAGTCCAGCTGTTATACTGTCTATTCCTACAACTTCCCATTTTTAAATGCTTTACTGCTCTCTCTAATTCTTCTTTTGATAGTGGTTCAATGTTGGTATCTATTCTGTCTTGCAAGCTGGTCTGTTCATCCAGCATGTCTAGAATGCTTGCACCTGGATGAACTACAGGGTTCAGCACTTTGTCAAAATGCTCCTTCCATATTTCTAGCACCCCTTTGGCATTTGTTACCAGTTCACCAGTAATCTCTCTTACCACTTACATCATTGGCCTCATTATGTTTCTATACAACTTAACCTTTTAGTATATTATTTTATATCTTGTTTCTTGATGCCTCCTCTAATTTTTGAGCCTTTTTTTCCCAGAACTTTTGTTTGTCCAATCTTTGTGATATCCTCACTGCTTTGCAAAATGCTTTTACTTCTTCCATTTTCCCTGTAGTCTTGCTTGTTTATGCTTTTCCTGTAATGCTTTGTTTCACTGCTTGTCCTTGTTATTGGAAGGTGTAAGGAAACTTATTCCATTGTATTTTGTATCTTTTCCTTGAAAGTTTTCTATTCAGTCTACAATGAGATTTCTTCATCATCACAAATTAATGGCCTGAAACATCCTCCAAGTATCATCATGTATGCCTTTCTCACGTATCTATTCTTTCACTTATCAAGATCAAGATTTGCCTTGTTTGCTTTGTATGGTCAATCTTACTTTTGACATTTCCTAACTTTTGAGTCCTTGACTTTGCAACCTTAAACTACTTAAATTACTTTTAATTTTTTGTATGAAATAGATAGGCACTTGAATATCATCAGTGTAAAAAGTTGTAGACTGGGTTAACAGTAAAACCAAGAGGAAGAAGGTATTTAGAAACAAATAGAGGACCAAGAATTGAACACTGTAGAATTTTGTAGAAGAGGGATGCTAATGCAGAGGAAGAGCCACTCCCAGAAAAAGGGAAAGAATGGTTAGATAGGTTGAAGTAGGACCAGGAAAGGTAGGAAACAGACACTTGTATAACTAAGATGAATGAATAGATGGAGTGGTCTGTAGTGTCAGTCTGTATTGAGATCAAAGAGAAAGAGGAGTGACAAGAAGACGTTACCCACAAAAAGGAGGTAAGGTTGATGACTTTACATAATCCATCCTAATGATGATTCTGAAGCCCATTCCCCACTGGCCTGCCTAACAGCCTGCAGAGCCCATTAGTGTTGTTGCAAGAAGCAGCCAGAGGAAGCATTTTGAAAGTGACATGAGATACTTTCTCCCTCAGCAACTGAACTAACTTTATCATGTTGCTAACTCCTGCCAGCCTGGCAGGCTCAGTACCCAAAGTTGAATTCTTTTGTGACAACTAATAGTAGTTATTTAATAGGGGCAGTCTTCCTTGGAACTGTCCTAATCTCTTCTTCAGCTTAACCCTTCTGTGAAATCACAGTCTTGTGTTTTTAACATTGCAATCTACTGCTAGAAATTATTTTATTGTTATTTCAGCATTATGGCCTGATTCTCATTTACACTTAATGCCACTTTACAACATCCTAGAGGCATAAAGAGCCTTATAGTGAGTGTAAAAATAATTCACTCCCATTGCATGGCACCCCTTACAATGGCCTTAGTACAAATGAGATTGTGATCCTACAGTTTTAGGAAGTGGTGAGTGACTACAATGTAAATAAATGGAAATCTATGTTTGTCAGTATATGTGGATATATACAAGTAGATCTAGACCTTTCATTCCCACTGCTGAAGCCTGTTTGTTTACTTGAGTAGTTCATTTAGTTTTTTGCCATCTCCCAAATTTTGCCACTCTAGGCAACCACCTAGTTTGCCTAGTAGTTGCACTGGCCCTGACTAGCTCTAGTTGTGTTTCTCCATATTGTAGAAGTGCAGCAGCTGGATCCTCACCAGCTGACTCCACCTCAATTAACTGTCACTTCAGATGTAGTCAAGTGTCTTGAAGCAAAACACATAGGAGAATTTTAAACAGAAGCAACGTTGGGAATAAAACATTCAAATAAAAATGAATGTACTTGCCCAGTATTTTTCGTGTGGTCTCTTAAAAGTTCAAACCCTGAACCCCTTATTTGATTCCTACCCAGGTCTTATTCAGCCATATTCCTCACTGAAGTCTATAAATGTTTGCCTGCATAAAGGCCTCAGAATTTGATTGTTAGTAAAGACAGTGCTGAAGATAGGTCAGTTTTGGTCTTCGGGCCTGATTCTCACTTTCACCTCTACTTTCTGACTTCATTCTGGTTACTCCTGAGTTACCCCAGTGTGAAACAAGGACTAGGCCTTTGGTTTGCAAATGGTAAAACTTTCATGGAAGTTAGTGGTTAAAAGTAGGTGAAGATAAAATGGGGGACTAGCTTTATTTTACACCCTCTAATTTGTTGCTTTTCTTCTGCTTCCTTTTGATATGCCAGTACCAACACTTCTACATTCCATGTGTAAATTACACCCCTTTTGCACATCCACTGAATGCCTCATAGATGCAAGTTACTCTAGTTTACTTATGCCCAATTTTCTAACCAACTTACATCTGACATTTAATGTACACCTTCACTAGTTTTACTGCAAAATCTGTAATGTTATATTAATTAGGATTTTTTTCTTCACAACCCAGCTTGTCCTCCTGCGTCATCCTGTAGTGAAGTCAAAAGCCTATGTTTATGACTTTACAAGCTGCTGGCAAGCCTGGCATAAAGGTTATTGTGATGTAACAAATTCAGCATGAGGCCTTCAGGATCAAAAACAAAGAGAAGAGTGGCTGTGAGAAAGGATTCCTGTATTTAAACACAATTAGCTTTGGTATTAAGCAAAAAGCGTAGGAAGAAGTATGAAGTAGTCTGTTGGATAAGTGGTTTTATATTTTTAGTCTGGTATATTTGGTAACTTTTTGCAATATGAAGGTTCCTCTAAGATTACTGCCCCCCAAGGAAACAAGAGGTTTACAGTTTGGGTCAGTGAAATTTGCAGTTAGTGTGCTTGCAACAGCATCTCTGCAAGTCAAGACTTGATAAGGTTAAGGAATCTAAGTAGATATTAGCCAGGCAATGCCATAAGCATTTATCTTGAAGAAATTGGATGGACGGATCATAACCACCAGACAACTGAAACTCCATAATCTAATGATTTTTTAAAATATCATTCTTTCATGTCAATTTTCACAGACATTTTTAAACAGCAGATTTTCAGAGTTGAGTTATTTTAAGATAATTCCATGCCACTGAGGTACGTGAAATTTCCCCCTGAGAAAAGGTAACATTAGAATGCTCTATGGACTTGCTGCACTTCATTACTTGAAAACTGCAGGAAATGCCTTAAAGCAAACGTTGTATATGTACTAATAAACATACTGGAGATAGGAAACCTATTTTCTATTTTGGGTACCTAACCTGGGTACCCAAATATTTAATGTGAGCACTCAAAATTGCATGTATGTGTGTAAAAGGGGCTGCTATATATCTACAGCAATTGTGAGTTTGAGTGTACAAATGCAAGATTTGCGTCTTCAAAAAAGGCGCCTTAGTTTGAACATTGAGTCCTAAATGTTTAAGAAGCAGCTGACAGGAACAAACCCGACGATGTTCATGGAAAAAAGGAATGGAAGCTGACTCTAGAAACAGATGTCCAGCTTCAGGCCTACCAACAGGAATTCTGGGCTCCAGCCAGAACAGTCCCGCCCCACTGTTTCTGCCTGCGGCCCTACCCACAGTCCACCCTAGACCCAGCCTCTGCTCGGCCCCCTCCTCTCTTCCACACTCCCCCTACCCCCAGGCAGTGAGCAACAGCAGGGGTGCTGAGCGAGGAGGGGAGGAGGAAGGACGCAGCAAGCAGCGGTGGGGGGGCAAGCGGGAGAGGAGAGGAGGGACACACGTGGTGAGTGGAGGTGAACGACGGCGGGAGTGCTGAGTGGGGAGAGGGGATGCAGCTGTGGAGAGGCCAAGCAGGTAAAACGGGGTGAGGAAGGGCAAATGGGGGGTGAGTTGGTGGGGAGAGATGTGGCGGCAGCAAGCAGACTGAGTGGGGTGGGGCCTGAGGTTGGCTGTGGGCAGGGGCCATGGGTAGAAGAGGCAGGATGGGGAGCTAGCCTCCCCAAGGGGAAGCTTTCACCCCACTGCTCATGGCCTGGGCCCCTTTTAAAATTGCTGGGCCTCTGGGCAATTGCCCCCTTTACCCCCGCCTGTTGGCAGGCCTGTCCAGCTTTCACTGACTGAACCATCCTGTGGTCATTTTGGACATGTTATCTCATTGCAAATAGTTGTCAGAACTGATGCTGGTATTAGCTCATTTCCCACTTAGAATTACTGTTTCTCCAGACTAGTATAGCACCTCACACAATGACACATTCTGCCATCCATGATTGTTCCAGCCAGTGTAAAATGATGAATCAACTATGATACCTAAATCTATTTGTCTAGCTGTTTGAGTTGTCATTAGAATTAAACAGCAATGAATAAATATGCTGGCGTACAGCTTATAACAAAATATTGTTTATCTATGATCTACAATTATTGTGCATTTTCTCCATCTTTACATAACAAGTGCGTTATTTCATACATTCAACTGCCTCTATAGGCCAACAGCATCTCTCTAGTCAGCTGTTTCTATGGACACCAGTCTGGGCTCTACTTCCTATCACATTTACTCGTTGCCAGGAAGACCAAATGCCTGTAATAGTTCCCAATGAGAATCACATAATGGAGATCAGGAAGGTGGACAGCCACAAAAATTCTTGGGAAGTATGACTGGCCCAGAAACCACATGACAGTAGCAAAATGGAATGATGGTGAACAAAGAAAGATGGCTTGCTATTCAGCTACTAAAGAAACAACATATTATGAAGGCTTTGGGTCCACAGTTACTACCACTTAGTGGGATTATTGTACAGCCAGTAGCTGTCTACATTTGAGTTTTCCTCCATACCAGAAGTGCAATGGCGATCTGGAGAAAATCTGCAATACAAACTTAAATGTAAATATGGGAATTTCACATTACAGCAAAAATGATCACAAGATCCCTCCCAATTCTTAAGAGCGTGAATGAACCTGGCATATCATTTGGAACTGTGGCAAAGTAGACAATTTGGGCTTAAAGGAACCAAGAGCAGCTGGTTCCACTTTCACAAGAGATTTTGTTGGGCGTATTTGGGATGAAGTCATAGGAAGACATGATCTACCTGTGAGCAACTTTGGGTTATGCCTGCATTTTTAACAGCATAATTTGGGGAGTTCAGTTGAGAGGACATTACCTGGAGGTTTGTTGCCAGTAGGTTTTTTCTTCCTAGCCAAAGTCTTTCTCTAGCAAAGGTTTTGTTTCACAGATTGAAACCAAAGGAAGTTTTTCTTCAGAACCAGCCAAAAGGATTGGGGCCTTCAAGCTGGGGACATGGAAATTTACTTAACCCAATTAAATCTCCTAAAGGGCTTGCCGTTTGTATTTGGCTAGTCCCCCATTTATTTGAGAATCTGAATTAAATGCGGGAAATAAATGCCTTTATTTCTGGTGCAATATTTGTGTGAATTTTGCAGCCATATCCTGATTCCGTGTTACAGATTATTGTTTTGAGCAAAAACATTCTGCACAAAATGGTCTCAAATCTTAGAATTACATAATTTCCTTTTATTCAATTAATTTTGCCACTTTCTGTCAATAAATTATCCACAAACCCCCAGATAGCAATTTTCTCAAATGTATTGTTCAAAAATCATTCTCTAAATAACGTCTTATTCTGTAGAATGTTAGCTGGTAGTTCATTTTGAGTATTTAATGTTTAGTTTATGGAAATATTCTGGAGTAGTAGTTCAAATTTCAGTTCAAGTGAACATTTCTGCCAGTACATTTATTTTCTTGAGAATCATGAAAAGTGAGCACAAAAGAGGTTTAAATAGTCAAAGTAATCTTTTTTTAAAAGTAAATGAATGTTTGTGGAAAATATTTTGCAGTCTTTGCTCAGATGTAAGTGTCACTGCTCTTAAGCAATTTTGCTGTACTTCTGCAAATTTTGACTTAATTACATTTAATGGGAGGAACATCTGCAAAAAGCTGGATTAGCAAAAAAAAAGGGCCACCACAGACCTCACGGAAAAGTGTTAAAGTATTTACAGGAAGAAGTGACTTTAGCAGTTCCTTTAATGTACCAATAATTATAATAGGTTTCACACCACAATATTTAACCCACCTCCTTAACGGTTACATGGAGAGAGGAGGGAATTGTTGTGCAGTTCTATAATCTAACACTCAGATCACACCTACAAGGAGGGCAATAATATCCTACTGCCAATTAGAATTGTGTCTGCTTAGTAGAGTGGGTTTACCCCAAAAAATTTAAATAAGGTTCTTGGAAAGTGCTGCTGCACAAGTTTTGTTTGTTTTTTGTTAAACCAAAAAGGTTTGCTTTAGTGGCACCAGATAAATAACTTAGATAAATCAGATAGACAACTCTTAAACAGTTTGAAGTACTGTCATCAACTTTCCTTCATTCAGTGACCTAATGAATAGGATAAGCTATATGCAGTATGCACAATTTTCAAGAAGTTGTTACAGATATTCAAAAACCTTGTTGCAGTTATTCCAGGAATTCCCAAATCAAAGGTCTTGACCACGTGTTATGCATCATTAAGCATGATAGCCCTTGACTGGCAAAAATCTTAGCAGAATACCTGACTGATCAATGCTGAGGATGATTGAGCACAGTGCAAAGTGGTAAGGCAGGGAAGGTCTGAGGGGATCCACTCTATAGGTAAGTGGTGTGGAGCTCTTTGGGGGAGTGAGAAGTGCATGAAAAGTCATTCCGGGCACTGCAAGAAATCCTATGTGGTGCCTAACATTTTCACTTCGCGTACAGAGACTGTGGAGGCTATCCTCTTCACCCCGTAAATTTGGAAGGAAAGGCATCTTCAACCTGAAAATACATAGTCTCCCAAGGTTTAGAGATCTATTTCTGAGTTAGTAGTCAGATAGAGTAGACCACATGATTTGTTCATTCACTGAGGATGTTATGTATTTAAGGAGAAATTTAGCTCCCTGACATTGCTGGGATGTTAAGGAGACATATCCCCTTTCAATTTTATTTCCCAGCACCTGGCTGCTATATATTGCAGCCATGGGACAGAATCAGATTCTAGCCCTGGGAAGGTCTTAGCAGACCTTCTTGGTACTTCATCATGGTGTCCCAGGTACCTAGGGTTCATTTAGACATCTGGGAAGCCCAGCAACACCACACAGCTGTTAGTAGCTTCACATCATGAATTCACGTACGTAGGGTCTAGATTTGATTCCATCTAGATATGTATGAGCAGATACATAGAATGCACATTATCATGAATTCTATCCAGGATATTCTCTAGCAAAGATCAGACATAACAAGCACACTACATACAGAAGAAAAAAATAAAATGACTGAACTGGCTATGACACAATGTGGTTAGTGGAGCATTTCCATAAGGAGCACATTCCATAACAATCTGCCAAAACAGATCATTAGAGTGGTAGAAAGGATTTCTTAAGTGACTTACTGTAATACAAGCATTAAGAATGTACATAACCATCGCAATTAGATTCTAAATATTGTAAACAAAACACTGACTTGGGATCCCCCTTCACTGAAGTACTGTTTCTACTGTGAAAGAACAATTCTGGGGTGCTCCCAGAAGTTGCCTTGCAGCAGGAACGTTCCACCAAGGTGGAACAACTGAAGATGTCTGAGGTAGATGATAGGTAGTGGGTGCATCTTTGGGTAAACAGTAAATTAGTTGTCTTCAGATGGTGATTTTCTGGGGGTTGATTTTAGTTCCTCCTGAGGGTCAGCTGTTTTTAAACTGGAATATGAGTCAATAGGGAGCTACAGGACTATTTAAAATCATTACTAAGGTCAAGATTTTATCATGGCTACTTTTAGTAAAAGTCATGGATAGATAACAGGCAGTAAACAAAAATACACGGAAAATTCACCTGTCCCTGACTTTTACTAAACATAAGCATGACAAAATGGGGTTAATGGGGATGACAGGTGCAGGAGAGGAGTACAGTGGAGTTGGGGTCCAGCACCCCTTCCCTGGAGGCTCAGAGCTCCACAGGGCAGCTCACCTATCCCTGCAGCAGCTCAAAGCTGTGAGGCCCCTGCCTGGGATCTGCTGGGACCGGCTAAGCTCCAGGTTCCCCCCACCAAAAGGGAGCAGTGCACCTCGCAGCCCTGCTGTTTCCCTCTGCCCGTGGGGGCACGGAGCCCTGTGGTCCCTCCGACGCCTGTGGCAGGGAGCTGCAGAGTCCCTCCACCACTCATGGTGACTGGGAGCTGCGGGGTCCCAGTTCGGAGCTCTGGGCTCCCCACAAAGCAGCAAAGAACTCCAAGCTCTCTCCACTGCCGCAGCTAGGAGCTCCAGGTTCCCGCTGCTGCCTGTGCCATCAGGAAGCAGCAGGGTCCCAGCTTGGAGCACCGGGTTCCCACTGCGACAGCTAGGAGCTCCAGGTCCCCCCCCGCCACCGGCAGAGGCCTGGCTTACAGCAATGGGACCTCCGTGGCTCAGAGACATGGAGTCCCTGCCACTCATGCTGGCTCAGAGCCGTGGGACTCCCACCACCACCCCAGCTCACAGCAACAGGGCCTGCAGTGGCACCTTGGAGCTGGGCTTCCCTGTAGCCACTGAGAGCTGCCATCCCCTGGGAGCTCCAGGACCACCTGAGAGCTCTGCAGCCCTCAGAAGCTGACAGCTTCACCACGCTACCCCAGATCGTGGGGCGGAAGCTGAAAAGGATAATTTCCCGGAGGTCTCTGAAAGTCACGGAATCTGTGACAAAGTCTTATCTTTAATCATTACATATCCCAGTGTTTCTCAACCTTTTAAGTAGCAAGTACCCCCTAACTTCTGAACATTTTAATAAGTACCCCAACACTCAATTTTCCATGGGATTTTATATTTACAGATTAATGTGAGCCATATGTTGGAAGAAGGGCTGAGTATATAAGGCCGTGATATGACAGATGTCAGATCTAGTGTGGGTAGGATTACCACCTTTACACCAGGGGTGCACAACTCAAGTATGTACCTGGGCTAGAGGTGATGTTGGCCAAAGCTAGGAGGCTTTGAGTGGCATGCCAATGCTGGGGAATATAAAGTGCCGCGCCAAATTTTATGCCATAGATTTGAGAGGAGGAAGGGGTGAGAGAGAGAGAGGGAAGGAGGGCGAGAGAGAGACACACACACACACACAGGAAAAGAGGGTGAACTGGTGAAATCTGGGGCTGTCATAGATGTCAATTTCACTGCTCAACTACAGCAGTGAAATTGATGAGTTTTCTGGGCACTGGGCTTTGAGCTGGGGAGGAGGGCTGCCACCCAATCCAAGCTGGGGCAAAGGAGGCTTCTGTGCCAGCTGGGACCCATGGATGTGGGCAGCCGGCTGCTGCCTGTCTTCAAGCTGGGGCGCTTGAGGCTGTCCCTCGACTTGGAGCTGGGGCGCGGGTGGCTGCCACCCAGCTGCGAGGCCAGCTTGCAAGATGCAGGAGGCTGCCACCGGGCTCCCACCTGGGATCTGGGACCCGGCGGGAAGTGAGAGGCTGCCACCCGCCTCCCCAAGAAGCTAGCAGCTACCACCCGCCTCCCAGCTGGGAGCTGTGACCAGGAGGAAAGCATGGGGCTGCCAGCCGCCTTCCCCAGAAGCTGGGGGCTGCCGCTTGCTTCCCAGCTGGGAGCTGCGACTAGGCGAGAAGCAGGAGGGCTGCCACCTGCCTTCCCCAGAAGCTGGGTGCTGCCACACACCTCCGATCTGGGAGCTGGGGCTGGGTGGGAATAGGGCTGCTGCTGCCTGGCTTCCCCAGAAGTCGGCAGCTGCCATCTGCCTCCTCTTAACTCTGTTTTTCCCTGGGTACCCCCTGCCTGTGTCTCACGTACCCCCAGGGGTACGCGTACCACAGGTTGAGAAACTATGACATATCCTACCAACACATTCTGATTGTCTCTTAAGCATCATGTCCATTTAGGGGGCTACAATAGAAGAAATATATAAAAAGTCCAAGTAATACCTACAAAGGTCAAGTTAAACAGTCTGAAAGTGATGGCAAACACATATATACACACACTAACATATACAGCTATGTCCATAGCAACAGTATCTGGGTGCTAGACAAACCGAAGATTAGTATTAGTATTACAAGGAGAATTCAGGAGGAACAGTTATTTAACAATAAATAGACTGACTGAATAACAAAAGTAGCCATAAAGCAGACTTCTGACAATTTCCATGTCACTTAAAGGGACACACTGTCAACTTGACTGTTTGGAAACTGATTAATTTTAAAATATCCCAGTTTCTGATAGCACCATTTAAAAAGTATGTCTTTTTACAAAACAATTCTTTTAAACATTTTTAAGGCTTTTTCTGCTCACACTGATGTTTATAAGCAAGAATGAAACTGAGGCTACAGGGGAAATCAAAATTGTTTATACACAAAATTCTGTCAAATGCATAAAACAGCAAAAATAATTTTCTCCATTTCAGTCTAACTTTTCAATTAAAGTAATTTTAAGTGTTATTTGTCACTATAGTAGGTACAGAATTTCCCAAATGAAATGTGATTTTCTAGTTGACTGTGTCCCTTTATAAAAGGGAGCTGTAACTGCCCCAAGACCTCTCCTGGGTTTTTATTTACTTTTGTAGTAACGCTTAGCCCAATAGGTCTGAAGCTTCTGCCTTAGACACCAACACGTTTTGCACTATTGTGCCACATGAGGAAGTTCTACTGTCTTCTACTGACAGCACTGAAGAAACAAAGCCAATGGAGAAAGGCTACATGTAGCTAGAAACATAGTTGCCACCTTCTGAGCAAAGAAAAAATACTGCTAGATTCCATGTACACTCTTTTGGGCAGGTGTCTTTTTATTACCTGCTTATGCAGTGCTTAGGATAGTGGGGCTTGGGCCCATGGGCAGTACTGAACTGCAAATAATAATAAATAAGCCAAAACATAGAAGAAACCCAGAAGTACTCACCGTTTGGTTATCCTCATACAGCTTCAAGTCATATCCACTCAACTCCACGCAGAAAATTATTGCTGTAACCCCTTCAAAGCAGTGGATCCATTTTTTGCGCTCAGACCTCTGTCCACCCACGTCCACCATTTTGAAAGTCAGCTCTTTGAAGGTAAATTTATTTTCCACAATCCCTGTGGTCATGTCCCGAGAACGCAGAATATCTTCCACTGTAGGGATGTAGTCCAGTGCCGCAATCCTTTCCAGGTCATTCAAATAGTATGCAGCATTATCCTCTAGGTGATACTCATTGGATCGGCAGAAGCACTCCTGCACACCAGGGTCTGCCCAGAGCCGTTTCATCACTCCCAGAAGCTCAGGAGTAATCTCTCCTTTGCTTTCAGCTGGGCCTGTCAGGGCAAAAAGCTGCACAGCATCATAGGCCCTGTCAGGATTGTGGAACTCTATCTTAAGGGTAGCTAGAGCACGAATGATGCGTGTGAGGGAGTCAATTGCATTATAGATAATCAGAGGTTTGTATTCCTTGCAGGCCTCCAAGTTAAAGCCACCACTGTGAATGATTTTCATTTGCTTGACAATAGTACTCTTGCCAGAGTTGCTTGTACCCAGGAGTAGGAGCTTGATCTCTCGTCGTTGTCGCTGACTCTCAGAGCGCAGGTGGCGGTCAATCCTCCGGGACCGCCGTGCTGCCTCTTTCTCCTCAGAGCTTTGCCTACATCCCATGGTATAGCAGACAGTAAAGGAAGAGGAGAACTGGAGATTCTCTCTCTCTGTCTCTGAGCAAGAGCTGCAAAATCTTTCAATTCTCGTGCCAGGTGCACCCTGTGGGAAAAAAAATCACTATCCAATACCTGATGGGCCAATAGGCCTGTACCAACTAGTTCAGTGCCAGCAGGGGTGCAAACAAATGTAGAAATGCAACCACAGACAGATAGTCTCCTCAGTAGATCTCATGGCACTCCCCTTTCCTGTGAGTAAACAATGGCACATTCCTGTTAATGAAAGGACACTTCCCTATTCCACAGTTTGGCTGGATCAGTCAAATATTCTTTTCTCTTCTGCATAATTATTTTTCTCTTTTCTGTCCAAAGGTAAGGAGCTGCACCTTCATATGCTCCGTTTTAGCCTGTTGTCTTTTACTTATATTTTCTGGTTGCTGTGGTGATGCTGTTAGTTATAGCTGAAGCTCTGGTACAGTTGTGTTGTATTTGTTTTGTTTCTCCCTCCACTTCTTTAGGCTGATCCAGTTCAGATCTGTGAATCTGGGCTCTCCACCTGTCAAACAGTGAGAGAAAAGAAATAAATGCAGTTGGAGGACTTTGTTTCCCTTCTGTAGAACATTCACATTTTCTCTGCTTCTGACACTTCCGAACATTGTATTATCCAAACACAACCCAGATGGAAAACATGTAAAGAAAAGCAATAAAAATCTTGAAATACTGCAGAAATTTAGGGACAGCTCAAGTCTGGAGACCTTAGAAAATGTGTGTCCTGAACAATAGTAAATCAAATCCCCTTTTCTTTCCAGCCTTCTGTGTTTTTATTACCCAAACCCACGTGAAAACAAACAGTGCTGAGCTCTGTCCCAATTCTCTCTCAGCAAGAGCTGATGGCAGCCCTTTTCCTGTACAACCCTGTTCTGACCAGTTTTCCTAAAGTAGAGTACATGAGACAGATTGACAGTCACTTTCCCCCTTCCTGCGATTATATTTATATTGCTGTCCGGCACTTCAATGTTTGTGCACATGTCCTCCTGATTTTTCTTTCATCTTTCCTATCTATTTTGCTTGCTTTGAACATTTTTGTAAATAAATGATTGAATGAAAGGAGGGGATTAGCTGTGCGTGAGGGTTTTGTGAAAGGGTTTATCTGAAGAGACATACTTATTGATCTTTGCAGGAAACCTTGACAACTGTGTACTAGCCTCATGGTCCTACTACACCCACTTCAGGGAAAGAGCTGTGAAGGAGGGCACTCCTGGTCTGCCTAGAGAGGTGGAACAAAAGCAGCCAATCAGAGCCTACCAGACTCATATAAAAGGATCTGTAGGGGCTTAGCACTGCAGGTCAGTTCCTGGCTGGGACCAGAGGGGCAAGAGATGGTGTGCCTCTTTGGTGACAGGACTGCATTTGCTCAAGCTGGGAGAGAGGACATGAGAATTTTAACCTTAAGGTAAGGGGTGAAGATAAAGGGGCCAGGTGGGAAAAGGCCCAGGGAAGTAGCTGCAACTACTTAAAGGGAGCAGTATATGGCTGTTCTTTATAGGGTCCCTGGGTTGGAACCTGGAGTAGTGGGCAGGTCTGGGTTCCCCCACCAGCAATTGATGAAGTGGCTTAAGCCTGAGTGGAGGACTGAATTTAAAGGGCCCAGGGCTAAAGACTGCAGTGAGGACAGACAGACAGTCTGTTGAACATTTTACTAAGGGGTTCATTTTTGACTGTGCATCCAGTCTAATTGGTGAGCCACTCAAGTGAGGCTGACAACCTACAGGACACCAGGAGCAGAAACCAGTTTGCAGCACTACATGCAGCAGTGGGAGGGACTCAAGAGGTGTGTCCCCTGGTACAAAAACCTGAACAATTCTTTCTTCCCCTTAGAAAACAATATTGTGTATGGTGTGCTGCCTGTGCCCAGCTTAATTCATACAGTGATATACTAGTAAACAGATCGTTTAAGTATTCTTCAAGGGGTTGGCTTTCCATAGCTAGCACATTCTATTTTTAACTCCCCTGCTTCCAGTTTTACCACAGTAAAACTGGGGTGCTATTAATATATAAGGTGGCTGTTTTCTACAATGAAGATGTAGAAAATATCTTCTAAAGATCCTTTTATGAAGAAAAGTGTGACAGTTCACTGAATTCTTACTGACGTTCATTATATTAGGAAAATCTTTTTCAGTAGGAGGGTGGTGAAGCACTGGAATGGGTTACCTAGGGAGATGATGGAATCTCTATCCTTACAGGTTTTTAAGGCCCAGCTTGACAAAGCCCTGGCTGAGGTGATTTAGTTGGCGTTAGTCCTGCCCTGAGCAGGGTGTTAGACTAGATGACCTCCTGAGGTCCCTTCCAACCCTAATCTTCCATGAGCCATATAATATATTTCATATAATTATGATACTCTGGAAAGTAGACTGGGGGTAAAAGAGCCTGAAGCACTCTTGAAAATACAACTTAGGTGCTTTTGAAAATATTACCCTGAATGAATCTACTGCCTTTCAATCTAGACAGAATAAGGCACCAGAAAATGTATTAAAGGGAACAATTCAGCCTACCAGGTGAACTGGATGGGCTGACAGGGCTTTTCGATTTCTAGTTCCTATGAGCTAAATTCAGCCTTTAAGCATCAGCACTGTGGAAGGGGTGGCATGTAGCTGCAGTGCCCAAAAGGAGCCCTGAAAACAGACTGACTCAGTCACTGTTCCTTCCCTGCACCCCCATGGTCCTGGAGGGATGTAATTTAGTACCTCCCTTTATAGCATGCAGTTTGCCTTCTGTCCACTCCTGCCAGTTCAGTTGGCTAGCACTTTGGATGATGAGGTGGAGCAAAGGTTCTCCCTACTCTTCATCCACTAGCTTGAGGGAAGTGCCCAGCTCACAGCCCCTATTCTCCCTCTGCTGCACTGAAGCCATGATGTGGGGATCATCTACACAGCTGTGCAGTAGAGTGATGTCTCACTTCCATATGACTGCTGATCTACAATTGACTTTTTAAAGCCCATCTTTCATCTTTAAAAAAAAAACCCTTTTGATTAATGCAGCAGTTCTTCTTTTATGAGGCGCTACAGTATTTCTTTGAATGGGCCTGTGAAATTTGCAATTTGCACTAGTCAGTTTTGTTGACAGAATTTGTCAGCAAGGGACTTAATGAGATCTACCCCACCCCTCCAGCAGATGTCACTGTAGCAGAGGGTAACTATAGCAGAGGATAATTTTAGCTAGTACCAAAACAATCTAAATTGAGATTCTATACCAGAGGGCAAACTCTGCCCTCATTTATATCCATGCAGCCCTCCCTCACAAGAAGTCAATTTCCAGCTGACAGAAGTTGCATAGGTATTAAATGGAGACACTGAGTTCAGATTTAATTTCATAGTACTTTATGTATAAATGGGGAAACAACCCTTTTCCCTTCCTAGGAATACCTATCCCTCAAAGTTGGGAGGATGAACTGCTATGTCTAGTATATCATCCTTCAGTCAGATGGTGAAACAAGTTTGGTGATCTCACCTCCTCTGCAAAGCTATTCTAGTACTATATTTACTTTAAATCTTTATGACAATGGACTCTGAGCAACATGTGTATCTTAATTTTAGTTTCTGTCATGCTCGTCTTTATCACTTGACAAACCAGAAGTATGTTGCAGATATTGCTTGCTCTGTGCTGACTCCCTTTTTTATATAGGTGTAAACTGTGTCTGCATTGGAAGCCTGAGCCCCCTCTATTCTGAATCACTGGGGCCTGAAATTATGCAGCAATTACTTGACATTACGCAGGTTCATGTGCTGTAACTCAAGATTTTATAGTACAAGTTCTATGACCTCTATATGAAACCACACAAAAAGGGCTAAAATGTATGCATACAAAAACTGCAGCAGCAAAAATCATTAACTCCTCCAACACCCATTCAAAGGATGTATTTAAGGGTAGCCAAGGTCCACAAATAGCAACTGTGCCCTCTCTTTACTGAGCTTTTCCAGGCTCTTAACCTGGTGTGTAGGCTTTGAGGGATAGTTGAGGCCTCTACTGTTTGTTTTCCAAGTTTATTTGCTGGCTGTCTTAATCCTTAAGCAGAGTCTGAGTCAGGTATAGATTTAAAGCTTAGGCTGCAGAGCTGTGCAGGCCACCCGAAGCATGGCCCAACCACTTAAACAGGTACATAGGAAATAGGTTTGCCTCTTGCCTGGTTTTTGATTTGCCTCCCTGTTTTTTCTACTTTTTTGCTGGTTGCCAGCCAAGAGATGTAATTTACCTTTTTTGCTGCAGGCATGTGTGGCTACACATGCAGCAATCCTTTAATCAGCAGCCACACATTATGGCTGGAGGACATGCCATACCTGGCATCTGAATCCCATTCTGTGTTCACTGTGTCACATGCCAGGCCCTCCCCTGCCAGCTGCCAAAACCACAGCAGCTCCCATCAGCACCAGGGAGCAGCTGGGAAGCAGGACAGAAAAGGCTTGCCAGTAGGAAGGGGTAAGGAGCAGGATGGTGGAGGCAGGGATCCTGAGAGTGGATGGGACAGGGGCTCCCTCAAGGGCTGAGGCTCTTGGAAGGCATGGTGTTAGATGCTCATGGGCCAGGTGGGTCAGGTTGCTGTTGGGGGTGCCTGAGAAAGAAAGAAGAGGGCGAGGCAGGTGGGGGGAGCAAATCTATCCCCCCTACAATTTAAATGATACTTCACAACTCCTGATTTAAGGAAGACTTAAGACTGAACCGGTGTAGACACTGAATAAAACGTGGCCTGCAGAAAGTGTAAGAGGCATCCGTATGGATCAGAGTTGGCATTATCAGCAGAGCTGTATTGAGGAGAGTTGCAGACTGTTGCCTATAACAATCTGCTCTGCAAGTAACAGTCCACACTTCTACAGCCAAACTTGGAGTTCTGACTACACAAAATACACTGAAAAAAGTTGTAGAACTGGGCTGAACAGACTGCTCCAAGGTTCCATTCATTCCAGACTGTTGCTGTTTCAGATTCCTAACCACTATTGTTAACGTGTACATTTTTGAAACAGCTGCGTATACACCTGCTCTAAAGAGGGTTTCCATAACATTGTCTACAAAGCATCACCTTTTCTTCCTGGTTGCTATTAAATCCCTGACCTCTTTCCTCTTTTCTTTTAATTTATGTGCTCTAGCACCCGCCCATACGTTCCAATTCCCACCTTTTAGATGTACTAGATAATCTTACTATTGCAGGTGTCTTCTTTAACCAGTTTCAGAATGAAGCTGCCCTTCTTGGCATACACCTCTCCTAAGTGGCATGTCCCCATGACAAAAAAATATATATAGGCACATCATGTAAGCCTCAAATGCATTCAGAGCTTTAAATCTGTATGTTATACAGGCTTCATAAAGAAACTTCATTAGTTGAAATATGAGTGTATACCACACTTTTTAAAATAACAAGGGCTTTTTCTGGCTGAATCTAATGAAGGTGAAATAATCCCGAAGAATTCATTTCAGGGCCTCTTACTTGTGTGTGTAGAAGTTAAAATACATACTGTACACAAAGATACTAGCAGAAGACCAAATTGCACTCTGCATCACTATCTGCACTTTATCTAACCTGCTGAAAAAGTGCCAATATCAGCTGTTGGCATTTATCTCATTTTCTTTTACTACCTCCCTTGTCTCTTGGGTATGCACTGGCATGTAATGAAGTCATGAAGTACAAGTATGATATCAGCACAAAATGAAAATATGATCCAGTATGTGATAGTGTTAATTACCATAGCTATGTTCACCCTGGCATAGCTAAACACACTACTATAAGAAAACCTTCCACTAAAATGTGGAGCTGTACTTTCTTCAGAGAAATAGTTTTGTCCTGGTACCACATTTGAGACAAGATTGAGGTATAAAATCTAGATTTCTGTTTGCCCTTGTGAATCAGTGACTGTCTAGCCAGAGTGGAAGATTGACATGACATCATTAAAACATGGCCAAATTCTGCTCTGTTATATTGGTTTAAATATGGAGTTAGCGCTAGTAAACTGAGCATAAATACTCTGGCATATCTGGAGGCAGGATTTGTCCCACTTTTGCTCTAGAGTCCCATTAATAGAGGTTTCCTTTAGATGTTAAACATATTGCCTTATCTTAAAGGTTTTTTCTTTCTTTGCTCCCTACTAATGGTGTTTCAGATACTATTTGCACAGATTTCCCCCCCCCCCCAATTTATACCTATTGTAGCAACAGAAATTGCCATACTGGATCAGACCAGTGGGTCACTGTCATCCAGCAACCTGTCTCTGGCAGTGGCCAGTACCAGATGACTTCAGAGGAAGGTGAAGAATCCAGCAGTAGACATATGTAAAATGTGCTGCACACATTAGGTCTTATTCTGATCTCTAATAGTTAGAGATTGACTTAAGCCGAGAAGTCTTAATATCCTTTCCAAAACTTGTTACCAGTAGTTATGAAATCTGGATATAATTGATATCTATATAAATATCCACTCCCTTTTGGAACTTAAGTTACTGGCCTAAACTTCCTGTGGCAGTGAGTTGTGTAAAATATACTTCATTTTATCAGTTTTGAATTTCCCACCTTTTAACTTCATTGACTATTTCCTTGTTCTGTCGTAGATGCTCATATATATTTCTCTGTGCAGCCACGATGAGCAGCATATTAGGAGCCGCTTCATTTACGTTTATTTTTCTCTCTACAGCAAACCACAGTTAAAGTTCTCCTCCTCTTTCCTAACACCCTTATTTGAGTAATTTTTTCTGTCTTACAAGATTTAGAGGGAGTCAGACATAGGTAGAACATTCACAGCTACCCTAGTAATTCAAGCTGGACAAATAATTTTCTGTGACTGTTTGTTATGAATTTCCTTTGACCCTGTTCATATCCTCTGTTTGCTTTCGGTCAGCATTTCAGAAGTCAAGTTTTGCTGGCATGAATGTTCAGGGAGAGTGAATTTCAAAGTCATGTGCCTGTCCTGACTGTTTGCAGAAATGAATCAACTTCCTACAAACTAGTCTTTGCACCAGAAGTGCTTTCCTACCTATCCAACCAGGAACAGAAACACTACTATGTGAATTTTCTGACCACTGATGATTGAGCAGAAAAGAGGGTAAAGCCATTGGATAAATGTACTGTGAATTATTCACTCAAGTTCTACTTCTAATTCAGATTGTCGTCATCTAGCATGGTAACTAAAGCTGTGTTAAACTGTTTCAAAAGCCAGGGTCTCTGAAGTTCACATGCAGAACTGAAACTCCAAGTGAAACTAAAAGGGCTGTGAAACTCTATGGATTGAATCCGTCAATTCATGTTCATAAAAACATGAACTATATAACTTGTGGGTTTTACTCCATCCTACTATCTTTTTTCATTAGACTGCATGATACAGCAATTCTGTTAGTATATTTTTTTAATTCAGACTGAATATCCCTATTTGGAATTTTAGTTTGGAGCTTAAATATTCATTTCAGTGGAAATGTGTATTGTAAACCTGTCTAGGAAATAGTCTAGGGATCTACTAAATAGCATGTGCCATCCCATTCTACTCCACAAATGCTGGGGGAGCCAGATTCTCAGATGTTTATGGCCCCTTTGCAACATTCAGGTGAAGTAAGGGGCTGTAATCTGCAAATCACTAGCAGAGAACTCTCCTGATTTTAGGGGAATTCCCTGGATAGCGCACTTGTGCCACTCTCTGCACAACTGACACCAGAAACAATTTACTGCTGTAGGTGTGGCAGGATCACCTGTATCAGAGGACAAAGAGCACTTTCTATAGGACACTCCTGTACTCTGGCTTATTTCTTTGAAACACAGCTTGATGCTCATATTGTGACAGTACTGCAAAGAGTACCAGCCATGTGTTTGCAACTATGTAGGTCTCCCATTTTAAATATGAGGCTCTATATCTTATGGCAAAAGTGTATTTCAAGCTCATTAAATATTATAAAAATGTGTAAGTACATAACTTTCCACTAGTAGTCCTCAGACAATCAGTGAGCACTGGTGACAGTACTGCTGGCACTAGTGACAGATGACAATGTCTGGATTTTTGATAAATTAAAAAGAAAATGTAAAAAATTTATCTTTTTATTTAGTCCATTACCATAGTGGCTAGCCACCTGCTTATTAAATAATAGAAATAAAATGAAGTGATATCACCACTTTCCTGTTTTACAAGGCACTAATGTAAGTGCTGAGTAGATAGTTTATTACAATAAGGAAATTCAATTCTGGCCAAGGAAAACAAACACCTATACTATTTATGTTGTATATAGTACTAGTTCAGCACACTCAGATGTGCAACCTGTAAATCAACTAAAGTGAACCAAATGTATATATGTGCATTTCTTCAGTAATAAAGAATTGGTAACTGACATTTTTCCATGTTGTAAAAGATGTTTCTACTGTAGAGTTACAGATGCAAGAAAAAGTTGAACATGTTTAGGGCAAAAATGGATGTGTCTGGCCAAGTAAATACACTACTAGTATATGCCACCCTCACCCACTAGCATTTCAAACATACTGCAACTTTAATAATGTGTCTATCCAGTCACTGTAGTGAGGAATAACTTAGCTAGCTAAATAAACCTGCATATAATCTCAAACTGTCCATACATGTTGTTTACATGGATAATGCTGATGCCTGCTTTTCCTGTGATAGTTACATCCATATGAGAGTTACTCGGAAGCCTTGAAAGTTCTGGATCTGATCCTTCCTTTATCTGTTCTGCATTCTCATTTTATAAAGAACCCAACAGCTGTTGCCCAGTGAGATTCATGCATTTAAGTTCAAGGAGACTGAACTAGTTGGGCCAAGAAGTACATCTGTTGACCAAGCCCATTCTTCCCTCCTAGCAGGGCAGAAATGAGCCCTCTTTCACCAGTTTTCTCCTGGAATAAACTCAGAATCTGGCCTTTAATGCAAAATTAATGTCTTGATTTTTTTTTTTAAAGTCATATGATTTTTTTTTTTTAAATCCTTATTAAGGGCCTGATCCAACTTCCAATGCTATCAGTGGAAATCTTTTCATTTACTTTCATGGAAGTTGGATAGGGCTCACAAAGGACTGTCACTTCACAACACCATGCCAGGATTCTCTATATATATTGTTCAAAAGAATATTACACTAACTGATGTATAAACTCATCTCTCTGCCTTCCACTGACAGTTGAGGTATTCAGAGTGTACAGAAATCTGATGTTACATTAGTCATTTTAGCATGATTAAAAGAACTAGTTCTTTTATCACAAAATAAAATTATAATGTCCCTGCATTCTGAGACATTTCCCACAAAACCACTGAACATTCCCCTCTCAAAAGCTGCAGGGGCTCAGAAAAACCTTCTCAGTAATTGCTGCTCTGGATTGGGGAGGGGGGTCAGGCACTAAAAGTGAGGGCAAGGACCCCTTTTTCCTGTGTTCTCAGTGACCCACTTACTGGCACCCAGGCAACGTGTAGGAGGAAATCATCTAGTTTAAATTCAGAAGGTACAAAAGCTATACAGGGAGGAGGAAAAGGGATAGATCGGGACCAGGAGTTTGGTGAGATGTCATTGCAGGGGAGAAGAGAAACTGGGACTGGCTGTAAGGAGATTGGAAAGACTGTGACTGGGATAAATGGTGAGGGAAATAGGGTGACCAGGAGCAAACTGGCAGGGAAGGCATGAATCCACTGAGATCAGTTGAGTAGCTAAGGCAAAGGGGAGACTGGGACTGGCTGGGGAAAGAGACTGAAACATGGTGTAAGGGAGGGGTTTGGTGACTGACTGAGATTGGATAAGAAGCCCAGGAGGGAGACTGGGACTGGAAGCCAGTGAGGGTGGGGTAAAGAGATCAGATGAGAAGCAAGAAGAGGGCAACAGGGAATGTCGAGGCAAGGAGATTGGGGCTGGGGTGGGTAGAGGGAGAGAATGGGAGTCAGATGGTGAGCCCAGAGGGAGAGACTAGGAATGGCTGAACGAGGAGACTGGGATGAGAAGCCTGACATGTGAAGACCGATACTGGGTATGCAAGAAGGATGGAATGGCAAAAAAGACAGGACTGGATCAAGGACTGATTGAAGGAGACAGGGTGGAAGGTGCCAAAGCTAGGGGGAACAGGAAGAAGAATCTGTGCCCACTAGAGCCCTGTCCCCCTACAGAGCCCGGAATAGAAACCAATATTCCTGAATGTCACCATTCCTCTGCTGTCACTAAATATCTGTGGAACCTAGTGAAGATGTGTCTCATCTCCCTCTAGTGCTAATCTACATAGAGGATGCTATCAGTTACTCAATTAGCTCAAGTGACAGGTCTGTGCGGTGGATCTAAAGGGTCCAACTCTGCTGATGAACCATGTGAGTTTCACTGTGAGGACTAGGGATGTAAAAATTCCTTTAATAATCTGTTTAAACAGTCTAAAAATAGAACGGTTAAACGGTGAGGGGGGGGAGCCATGCTGGGCTCAGCGACTCCCTGCCTAGCGAAAGTTGCCCAGCGCAGCTCCTCCCAGGCACATACTCACTGAGCCGCAGCTGTCGCGCTGGGCTTGGCGCCTCCCCACTAAAATGAGAGCTGCCCAGCTACTGCTCAGCACATGCAGGAGCCAGCTGGCAGCTCTTGCTAGGCGGAGAGAAGCTGAGCCCAGCACGCGCACTTTCAGAGCACAGCTTGGCAGCTCTTGCTCGAGGGAGGAGCTGGGCTCAGCACAGCTCCCCTCCCCACACATGCAGAGCCACAGCTGGGCAGCTCTCGATGGGCAAGGCCGCAGGGAACCACGCTGGGCTCGGTGCCTCCCCTGCCTCCCAGCAACGTTTAAACTAATTAGTAAACAGTAAGACAGCTGCTTACCGTTTAACCCAATTAGCCACTTACATCCCTAGTGAAGACACATGATGGAATTAGTTTTTTCAGTTTGCTTTGTTGTTTAATCTTGCAAACTACACACAAATTTAAATTAAAAACATTATTATTGCTGGAAAGTCAAGCACTCAAAAGTTGTGCATACGTATTATTATACAATCTTTAATATCCTATATGACCAACAATTACTTTTTCCACAAAATCCTTGCCTCATTCAGTGCACAACATGGATCTGTGGTGGGGATGAATTTGTAAAAAATGGCTTTGTCTGTGCAGCTTCTGCCTCTTTTGCTGCAGAAGTTGGAAAGTGTGTAATGAATGCCACAGATATTTGTGATGCTAAGTAACTCAGTCACACACAACTTTTCATAGGTGGTTACTAATTGTATGTGAAGAAGTATTGGGCACTCACGACTGAAATTGAAGTCACTGGGAGCCGTGCATGAGTATATTAAGTGCTATGTAACACTCAGTATTCTGAAAAATCAAGTCCCAGGCATCTCAAATTGGACACCCAAAATTAGTGGGTACTTTGTCCTTAATCTCTGTGCAGGAGCTAACCATCAGGAAAATTGGGATTAATACCCCCTCACATCAAAGGGTTTTCAATTAACCAGTGTGCAGCACTCTGATAGTATAGAGATGAAAGCCATAGAAAAAGCCTCTGAAGAAATTAGTCATCTTTTTTCATAGCAGGGTTTGAATAATGTGCAGTAAGCAAGGCCAAGGACCACATACTAAACAATGAGGATAAAACAAAATATCAAATAGCTGTTTATCAACTGAATGCAGTCCATCCTGTGCACTGAATGAGGGAGGAGTTTTATAGAAAAAATAGTATGATCATGTAATTAAAGACTGTCACCATACGTACAAACAAAGGGGCCAAATTAAGGTTGAACAGGCAACCTTAATTGTGTAAATTCCTAGCTTCTGTGTGTGTGACTTTGCAACATTAGTAATGATCTTTTAACCTAGTTCATGTGTAATTATAATACAAATATTATCCCCTGGATTCCCTTGGCAACAGATACTCAATGTGATAAACTATTTGTCCTTTACTCTTGTAGTTTTCCCACTTGGAAATCAAATTGTTCCCCAGACAGGCAGTAGGATAAGATATTATTGAATTAAAATATAAATGATTTATTTTGGGGAGGGGTCCAGTTACATAACTGATCAAACCATGAAGGTGAGCTCCTTTTACCAGTGGCAGTGACTGCATGTGGCCAGCGCAATAGTAGCTGCTTCTTATTTTAACACGGATGGCTGGGAGGAGGCCCATAAATTTCCTTTTCTGCTTTTTCTAATTGTGATTAATTATTACAGGACTTCACAGATCTGTAGCCTAATACCTGGGCCCAGTCAATAAAGTTGCCAGATAAGGGCATGAAGGAAGGAGGGAAACTGGAAGGGGAATATTGGAGTGAATGTGAGGAGTATATTATGTTGAGCAAAGTTTTAGAAGGCATAGGCCCATGCGTATGGTATGAGGGAATGTGCGTGCACGTGTGCATACATTTACTGTAACTGTTCCCACACATCAATAAATGCCTCTGCAAATTGGGTAATTAGATGTTTGTGAATACATTTGTAGTAATAGTGCATGAAAAGACAGATGGACATGTGGGCACATACTAGAACTCTACCTCCCTTTTAAAAAGATTTTGATCAGTAATTTAAAAAAAAATAGGACTTTTAATGGCAGAATAGTTCAGTGAATTGCTGTTGTTGCATGTTTACATAGGTCATGATATGATCTAGACACAACTGACAGGGTCCCTGAAGTGAGATTTTACTAATCTGTTTTATATTCATAGAGACAGGGACTGTGTCTGTGTTTGGGAAACACGTAACATAGTTTAGGCACTATCAAAATATAAACAATAGGTTCAGCAATGTCCACAGGCTAAAATGTGCACCACAGCCAAAACGTAGTGTATAACCCTGACATGAAACGTGGTAGAAAGAGAACATAGAAAGAAGTTCCCACTCCAAATAGACTGATTTTGTTAGACCAGGTTTCAATAATTTTCCATTCAATTCTATGAACATACACAAGAAGCATTTCCTTTTAATTCCAGGCCTACATTCATGAGACCGGATTACAATCTTTAGTTAATGGAGTTTTCCAAGGTTTACACCAGTGGAATGGAGATCAAAATCTGGACCTCTTTAGGGCATGAGTTAGAACTTCTACTACTGAGCTTTTTAGCTACTCCAATTCCAGATTCTTCTAGAAGAAGTTGCTTCAGGAAATGGTAACAAGTACTCACAGTGAGGCATTTGCACTTGACTCCCACTAGTTCTTTGCAGGAGCCCTTGTATGGAAATGGTTTAATTTCTGCCCTGTTTAGTAACTCAAGACAAAACATACACAAACTAACACATTTTCACACAATCAAAAATAGTGTTAACACAATCAACACAGCCAGCATTTAATCCCAGCTGTATCCTGAATTGAGACAAAACAGGCCCAGTTCTGCTCTCAGGTGCACTAATGTAAATCCAGATAAACACCATTGACTTTGGGTAGAGTTACTTTTCTTTTTTTAATAATGTTATTACTAAGAAACTACGTACACAGCAGGTATATTAGGATGTACAAACATCATATTCAGAGAAAAATGGAGCAAAACAATGAAAAAAGCAGTGCCTGTCAATGACAACAGCCTCAGGATTATAGCAATATAAGTTTCACCTTGCTGCAGGCTGTGACTTCTTTGGTTAGAGTAGCCTTATTATTTATTAATTGTATTACCATAGCTGCTATGAGCCCTGATCATGGACCAGCACCCCATTGTACTAGGCACTGTACAAAGGGAGAAAAAAAAGATGGGCTTTGCCCCAAAGAGCTTATAAATCTGTACAACACAAGAGAAAAAAAAGATAGGGAC
Source organism: Emydura macquarii macquarii (assembly GCF_026122565.2). Classification (NCBI taxonomy): domain Eukaryota; kingdom Metazoa; phylum Chordata; order Testudines; family Chelidae; genus Emydura; species Emydura macquarii. Next base: position 1,599,658 of record NW_027131391.1, read on the forward strand.
CGATGGGGGAGCAAAAGGAATCAGCAATACAATACTGGTCAGCATGATAAGGAGTGGTATCAGCAGACCACCAATGTAACGTTGTCAAGTTTTTTGTAGACAATGCTACAAATGAGAATTTTGAGGAGGGATTGAGAGGATAACAAACTAGCTTTGTGGATATTTACCGGGAGTTCCTCCCCAACGTGGGGGGCAGCATGGGAGAAAGGACAAAAGTGCTTGTTTGAAAATATAACGAGAGATGGAGGCTGGCATCATTGGCTGATCAGAGATAGAAGTGAGATTTTGATACCGAATGAGAGAGGATAGGTAGGTTAGGATAGGCTGTGAAGAGACTTGAAAGGGAAGACAAGAAGCTTATGTTTGATACAATAGAGGAGGAGGAGAATGGAGAGATGCAAGAAGAGGGACGATATGATCTAAGTGACTGGCTGGGAGAATGATCTTTGCAGCAGCATTCTGAATAGATATGAATGGGGCAAGACTGCATTTGTCAAGGCCAGAGAAAAGTAAGTTACAGTAATCAAGATGAGATATGATGATAACCTTGATGAGAGTTTTAATTGTATGGATGGTTAGGAAAGGCTATATCTTAGAGGTGTTGTGTAAAAATAATCTGCAAGATTTAGACATAGCTCTTCCTAAATCCTCATATCCAGGCTAAGTTGAAGATGACATCCAGGTTATGCTCTTGAGTGACAAACAGGATGTGGGTATTGTACACAGTGATTGAGAAAGGGGGTTTGGGAGGAAAGAGTAAAAGCTCCCTAACTATGAGCTTGATATGACAGCTGGACATCCATGAGATGATGTCAGAGACAGGCAGAAATTTTAGTTTAGATAGAAGGTGACAGGACTGGAGTAGAGAAGTAGATCTGAGTCATCAGCTTAGAGATGGTCATTGAATTTATGTTGGTAAGTGAGATTACCTAGAAATAAGGTATCAAAAGTAGAAGAAAAGGGAAGTAAAGACAGAGACCTGTGGAATCCCAACAGAAAATTGGAAGGGGGATGAGGAGGACCCCTGAAGGGCATGCTGCAGGAGCAATTAGAGAAGAAAGAAGAGAATCTGGAGAGGACAGAGTTACAGAAGCCAAAGGAGGACAAGATTTCAGGACGGACATGATCAGCTGTGTCAAAGGTGGCAGGCCAGTCAAGGAGAATAAAGATGGAGTATTGGTTCTGAGCTCGAGCTAGGAAGAGATCATTAGAGACTTTGAGAGTAGTTTCAGTGGCATGCAAAGGGAAAAAAGAAGCCATTTTGGAGAACATCTAGGATGGAATTGGTGGAGGGGAATTCCAGACAGCAATTGTAGACAGTCTGTTCAATAAGTCTAAAGATAAAGGATTGATGAAACTATGTTTTGAGATACAAATGGGGTCAAGAATGGATTGTTTTTAAGATGGGAGAGACTAAAGATTGTGAGGAAAAAAGAGAGGTTAAGAAGAGTAAGGGAGGGGATGAGAATGGACATGAGGGATGTCAGGGGATGGGATGGGGTCTCTGGAGCAAGTAGAGGAGTTAGAGGACAGAGCAACTGAGAAACTTCTGCATCTGTGATAAAGAAGGAGAGAGTTGTAGGAGGGGAAGGGAAGGCAAGCCAAGGGAGGGTGAAGATCACATCATATTTTGTCCGTTTTCTCTTAAATGAAATCTGCAAGATCCTGTGTAGAGAGAACAATGGAGGCAGGAGGGCTTGAGGACCAAGTCAAAGGTGAAGAATAAGCAGCCAGGATTGCAACTATGGGATTCAGATGAGTTGAAGAAATAGAGTTATTTAGCTAGGAAGATGGCAGAACTAAAGGAGGATAGAATAAACTTGTAGTGGAGGAACCAACCTGGTCATGGGTCTGCTAGAGATGCTCCATAGCATGAGAGCTGGAGTGAAGGAAGTGGGTGAGTTGGGGGTAAGCCAGGGCTGGGAGTTGGCATGGTGGTCCTTGCAGTGGGAGAGGAGAGCAAAAGAGTTAAGGGTGGAGGAGAGTGAAACATGGAGAGAATCAACCACCAATGGAAGAAAGGGAAGATGGCTGAGAGCGGACAAGAGGTCACCAGTGCTGATAGAGTAGAAATTACAGAAAGGCCAAGTGACGTGGCATACGTATGTGTATTGAGATGTTGCAAAAGAAGACTAGATGATGCTCAGAGAAAGGGAACTCTGCATCAAAGGGATCAGAAAAGGGCAGTACATGGTGAAGACCGACTTAAGTGAATGTCCTTGTGATCATTGTGAGAGTTGGACCAGGCCTGCAAGTCAAATGAAGAAGTGACAGCAAGGAAATGTGCAGCAAAGGAGTTGCATGGGTCATCAACACAGAAGTTGAAGTCACCACAGATTAGTGTGAGAGATTGTGTGCAATGAGGAAGAGAGAACCAGAAGTCAAAATGAGAGAGAAATGCTGATGAGAGCAACATGGAGAGGGAGAGGAGAGAAGAGAAGAGTTGGATGCAGTGCTGTTCGAAATAGGAGAAAAGGTGGGAAGAGAGAGCCATTAGAAGTAGCAAGGACTGGAGAGGAGAAGCCCAACACTCCCACTGTGGTCTAATCCAGGGCAGGATTCAAGAGAGAAGGAAAGGCCTCTGTAAGAGAGGTCAACTGCAGGGGTAGTGTCAGATGAAAGGATCCAGGTCTGTGTCAGAGCCAGGAACTGGAAAAAATGAGATACAGAGAAGCTGTGGATGGTTGTGACCTTTTCACAGATGGAGTGGGCATTCCAGAGACAACAAGAGAAGGGGAGAGGAATGCAGACAGCTGTGAGGTTAGGAACACTGACACAAGAAGGGTGGAGGAGGTGGTGGTGGTAGGGATGGATGGAGGGCCAGGTTTGGGGTAAATATTACCAAAGATGAGGAGGAGGATGTGGAAGTGGAACCCAGATTTCCATTGGCAGAAGAGGAGGCAATTGGGGTGGAGAGCAGGTAGAGCTGGTAGGAACTACAGAGGGGTGAGTAACCAGGAAGGAGTGATGGAGCCAGTGGGAGGAAGGAAGGAGCAAGGAGAAAGACAGCTATTATGATGCAGAAGAGGGGTGTGGTGAGAGCCATGGGCCAATGGTAGCTGGACAAGATTACTATAAAACAAATTACACCACAGAAGGTCTGAAGGCATGCCCCGGCCCCAAACCTGAATCCTTGTTGTCTGGGAAGGGTCCTCTGTTATGTGCAGAGTCTTCTTTGATGGTGAGGGGGGTGAGTCCAAGCTGTGAAGTAGTGGGTGTGGTGGCTTCCAGCCCCAGCATACCAAGTGTGACTACTGTTATCAAACCTTCATGCATTAGAAAAATTCTGCTTAGTGTAATGAGCAGTTTGAATCTTGACTCATTGCTATCACTGATTAACTCCTAGGACCAAACTGAAGTTGCTGTTTAATGAGGGTTAATTTGGCCTCTAGTCTGCATATAGAAACAATCATCTGAATATTCTCTTAGAAAGGAGATGTGGATCTCCTAAATCCTTCCTTAACAGTTCAAATTAGGCAATGATTTTATACACACTGGGGGAAATGAAGAGTGGAAGAAGAAATAGCCTGCAGCCCAGAGCTAAAACCCAAGGGGCTAACCATAATTCAGAGTATACTCTAAAACGTGACTTGTGGGAGAGGCCATGCATGGTATGAAGCACAGTAGATTACAGCTGCAGCCTATGTCTAGTCTAATTTTCTGCTTCTCTCCTGGGATCCTGAAACACTGACAACCTTAAAACCTTACAGCATGCTGTAGCATCAGCAGGTATATATTTCAGGCAGCCAAACAATTACTGTGTCTACCCCTCACCCTGTTTCTCTAATCTCTTGAAGAACCTCAGGCTGTTTTCCAACCTTAATACTCAGAAAGCTTTCCAGTTTTTATTGGTTGCCTTGAAATTACTTTGTTTTTAAACATACACACACATCTATACATATACCTATATTATTTCAACTTTGTAAGAACAATTTCAGCAAATTGCAACATATGATGCACAGAAAAAGCTTTTGGAGCCTCAGATGTATACAAATATAGAACAAATCATAAAATATTTTTGAGATAAAGTCCATTTAAAAAACACCCTCAACATCTTTTGATAAATGAGGGGACTTCAAAAAGTGCTTCACTTGGTTGGCATGGCTCAACTTAGGAACAAGGGAATTCATGGGGCTTTAGAAGTAACCTCTGTTTTGCAGCTTTCAGGGTTTTCTCTTTGTCCTTAACATCAGATACTTTGAAGATCTATTAACACCATCACTTTTTTTTTATTTTAAAGGGACCATATAGGCTCAGTATAAATTGGCCATTATCCTTCTCAAGAAGTGAAACCTTTACCAGCTATGATAATAAAGAAGCTAATATAAGATCCCCTTTTTCTGTAGCAAACCTAAAATCTAATATATACTATGCATTGTTTTCAATATTCCAGCCTTGTACTGCAAAGCTTTATCATCTTTCAATAAACTAGATTAAGCCAAATATGTGTTTGCGCTTATGTTGCCAGATTTCTAATCCTTTGCTAAATCCTCTCTACGTCATCCATCCTGAACTCAAAAGTGTTCATTGAAGATGTTTCCTTAGAAATAAAACATGAGCAACTTTTAATTGTTGCTTCCCTGTGGTCATATTTCTTTAAATGTGTGGTTCCAATACTCCTTTAGTATAAACAGACATAGGAGCTGAGCTGCTGTTGCTGTGAATTTCCACCTTTACCAGTGATATCCCTCTAACCTTCACAGCTCCATATCTTGGCCTAAAGAAATCTTGCTGCACTGTGAACCCATGTAAACATGCTGAGTCACTACCCCATTCACAACAGAGCACATAGACCCTTAGTGGTTCAGATTCATTCACTTTCAGGGTTTTGGTGATAATGGAACTCAAAACAACAACACACCATAAACATCTTAATTTTCCTCCCTCATTTTGGCTGTTGCTAGGATTTCTCCATCAGGCCTTCCTCTATCCTAGTCTCCTAGGGCTAGTTCCACTAAAAGGATTTTGGTGCTTAACTGACACTTTAAGCACCTAAATCCAACATTTAGGTGCCACAGAGACCCTCTAAACCCCCAACTCCACTGCTTTAAAGTATTCTGGATTGGGGGGGGGTCTCTTTTTGTGAGAAGGGGCTGACCTGTTAGCATTTAGCTCTAGGAGAATGTTCACAATTCAGAATCTCAAATGGAGATGGGCTTCTTCCTCTGACCAGGAATTAGGCACAGTTTAGGCCACACATCTCTCCTCAGCATTCCTTCTGGCTAGTTTAGGCAGCTACCCAATCACCTGGCTTCTGTTAATCCCTTTCTTAGGCACCTGATTCGTCCCAGTCATAACATAGGGAGCCTGGACACCTAACTCAGGGCTGTAGATTCTACTGGGCAGCAGGGCACCTAAAAGGTATTGCTATGCTGCAGTCCTTTTGTGGATCTAGCCCCTAGTTCCTTCTCTCTAAAGAGATGCTCCAAACTTCTTTATACCCCTGTTGGCGTTAATTAGCCACACCTGCCAAAGTGAATAAGAAGAATTTCAGTTGCTTTATGCAGACTTCCAACAGCTGCTAAGTAGATGGGTTCACAGAGCAGCCCTGCCCTCCTGTTGTACTACACATACCAGGTATATTAGGGAACACTGAAGCAATATAAGTCTCTTATATCCAATGAGTTTTTTAAAGCAAATTTAGCATAGCTGAAAGGTACTGACTTGACATCCCTAGTGACTGAAGGCCTACTTTATCCACAGAACAAGCTTTCCTGATACTACCCCCATATTCAGCACTGGTCCTAAAGAGAACCATGTCCACAGGCAAGGTCAGTTTTTATTCCTATTCAGTCTTGGTCTCTACAGAGACTTAAAAAGCAAGGTTCTGGTTGGTACTAACTGTGACGGTGCTTTTTTCCTTTAACATGGAAGTTGTCCATTGGGGACTAAACTGAGACAGCAAAACTTATTTTACATAAGGTCAAACAGCCTACAGAAGATAACTTTTGGGAGTGGGGGAATGCTCAAATGAAAACAAAGTACTGAAAATCTCACAAGTAACCTTTATGTGATTCCCAGCTAAACTTTGTATACTTAAAATATTCAGATGATTTTATATTTCAAATAAGCATCCACACTTTGGAGAATTTATCCTGAACTTTAAATCCCTTAAGATTGCCCAATCATTAGTGAAGGAAAAAACGCATTGTCAGCTGTTCAGAAGTGGAAGCATATAATACATATAATGAGTTAATATTCTGGTGCCACAGCATTCATAGTTTCCCATGAACAATGCAAACAGTGGCATCATTGTTAGAGATGTAAGGGGTTATGGGCCAGATCCATCTGCTATTAGTGGAAGTCAGTGGGAATTTTTCCATTTACTTTAATTAGAGTTGGATTGAGCCCTATGTTTTTGTTTTAAATGGAATAAAGATAAATTTGATGTTTTGCATGTAGAAAACTTCTGAAAGCTAGCAGATGATTCCTTTTCTATGGGTGGAGATCTGATCGTATGAAGGGGAGGTCCGGATCCCCTTCTTCCAGCCAGATTTGCCCTGCTATGAGAGAGGGTTCTATAACCAAAGCATTTAGTAAGTGATTCACCGCAAAACAGCACTTGTACATGGTGATCTCTGTGGTTATTCAGTTTCACATCTACTTTATTAGTTCCACATTACTGTATAGTTTGATCATTATTGTACCATTTGTACATGTTACAGTATGGTCAGATCATCACTGTTGATTTTATTTAGATTGTTAGTTTCCAGCTACAGCTAAATGCTACTGCATGGATTTTGTTAGTGTTACATTATGTATCAATGTCTCTTCATAGGCTTATTCAGTATTACATGTATAGAAGACAAATTTTACTATAGAGGTTCTGTTTTTACTGTATTGTGATAGAAAATTGTTTTTATTGTATTGTGACCGAAAATTGATTAATTTGGCTTTATGTGTTCATATAACTGTACAGATTTTGTCATTGTGGTCCATGGAAGTTACTGAATGGATTACTTCAGTTTCACACAGCGTGTAGATCTTATTGTAGGGATTTTGTCACTGTTAAAACAGGAGCGTACTAGGTAGAATATATCTGTACAGATTTGTTAATATTGAGCTGTGTGTAGATTTGGCTCTGTTGGTTGGGTCTGTTATCAATCTTGACATATGTGAAGTCCTATCTGTCCATCTCCATCTAGATATTTATATAATGTCTGAGCACTGAGTTGTGTTAATAGAAGGCTACGTGGACATGTTACCTTACAAGTATAAACAGTGGCCTACTCTGTATAATATTTACAACACAGGTTCCTTCAGTATTCAGTCATGTATATAGTAGACTGGTTCGGTTAGAGTAGAGAACCAAAATACCAGATTTGGAAACACCCAAACTGGGGATTCTGAAAATCCAGGTGTGAATTTTTGTGCTTGATCACATCTCCACTTACTTTTGAGTTTCAGGTGGTGGTTAACTATATAGCTATAATTAGTATTGGACTATGGCTTGTGTTTGTAACTCGGCTAGTTTTGTCACAATTTTATCATACCGGTGATTCTATTTGGCTTCGATCAGTACCTTAAGTACCTAATCTGCATTTGCAGTAATTAGTACTTTATAATTATTTATTTAAGTTGTAAGGAAAATCATTTGAAGGCAGTCTCCTATCAGATTTCCAGAACTAACATTTTTACATTCTTTTGATGATTAACTACCTGCCTTTCAGCTTTGCGCATTAAATACTTTGGGCTAGAGCCGGCTCCCTATTACAGTGCTGATATAATGCACTGATATAAAGATAGATACACTTGCTTAAAACTGGTGTAATAGAGTGGAGATTATGGCCCTCAGAATGGCAGAAAGATCACAAAAACTGCTAGCAGGAATTTCCTTGGATTAATTGTATGATAGTATGTCAGTAACTGTTGTAATAAGGGTTTCCTATAGGATACAAGATGAGAACTGTTCCAGAGTACACCAGATATCCTCTCAGCATCTGTGTAGGAAAAAATCATCCTGCTGGGAGGGGAAGACTATTTCACAGAACACTTCCACCTCATCCTGGTGACCAGTCCTTCCATAACTTCCAGTTTATTAACATCCGTGACTATTCTAATGCTCAGCCCCATCCCTCTGTCATCACTTCTTGATTTTCCACCAGTTCAATCTAAAATTCCTCTACCTCAGTCTCCACAGCTTTTGATTCCTTTTTATCCCTCTCTCCCATCACTAGATCCTCTCAGCCATCCCTCAGCTTTGGCTCACCTCCAACATCCATTTCCACAGAACATATCTGTGAAGTCGCATGATAACAGATTTTTCTCTACTACAAATTCCTACTTTCCTCCTTCAGTTCTGCCATTTCCCTGGCCAAGCAGCACCCTCATTGAATCCCTCACCTGAACTGCAGTTTCCTTTTTGTCACCTCCATAGCTCTGTTCTTAAACCTTTCCCGCCCCTCTCTCTGTGCAAGATCTCCCTTATGCTTTCCAAAGTTAATATTGACAAAATCTGTCCAGGCCCTTTCATCTCACATCTCAAGTATTGTAATATCTTCTCAAATTTTCCCAATCTGTTTTCACCAGTTTGTCTCTCCTCATTCACTCATCTAATTTAGATAGTATGCAGTGTTGTTGTATTCTTGTTGGTCCCAGGATAGTAGAGAGACCAGGTGGGGCAAGGTAATATCTTTTGCTGGATCCACTTCTGTTTGTGAGAGAGAGAGAGAGAGAAAGAGAGAGAGAGAGAGAGAGAGAGACTTTCGAGCTACACAGAGCTCTTCTTCAGGTCTGGGGTCACTCTCACCAATGGAAGTTGAGCCAATAAAAGATATTACTTCACCCACCTAATCTCTCTATTTAGACAGACTTTTGGGGTCAGGGTACATCTCCATCTGTGTTAATTTATGATACTACATACAGGTAAGGTTCTTTTTGAAGCCATTGTAAATGCACTATTAAAATGGCACATGGACCTGAAAACATCACCTTTAAAAGTAAACTATAGGTTCTCATGTTAGTTGGTGCTTTTACACATCACATATCAGGTCCTGCCTTCAGAGCCTAACTTAGTATTTCATCTCCCTTTTGTTGCCAAAAGAAAGTGCGGCTGCCTGTCACTATAGGGAAAGGAACACACATCATTCTGGATCAAGAATACAAGTGAACTGCTGAACATGCTGGAGGTTCAACAACATAAACTTGGTGGGAAGATAAAATGTCTTGAGGCCATGCTCCGTGACACATAATGGATCATTTATCTTTAAAAACAACTTCTTAGAGGCATCAGAACACTACTGGATTTACTTAGAGAATCAAATAAAAGCAAATAATGTTTGTCTTAGAGACATACCAGTGATCTATATTGGAGGGCTCCTTAGATCAGTGGTTTCCAAAGCTCTTGGCCCTCTCTCAACTGTGCTAAGAAAAAAATATATTTATGTATGTCAATTCATAATGCCTTCCTGACTTGCACCCTGGATCTTTTAAACTAGAATATTTGAATCAGTGGAGACTTCAAAAACGAAGTGACATCAGGGATAGGAAAGGCATCCACAACATGTAATAAACTCGACAACATATGGAAATAAAAAATATAAAGCACCAAAACAAAACTGACAATTTTAAATTCAACAGTAATCTCAGTGCTAACATGTGGCTGGGAGAGCTGCAGAGCTACTAAAACATTAGACAGAAAATTAGATGATGAAAATAAATGCCTGTGAACAATTCTGGGTATTGGTTGGAAAGTCTTTGTCACCGATGAAGAGATCCAGGAAATGACCAACCAGCAGCTCATTTCCAGCAGAATCAGAAGAAAGTGTCTATATATCTGGTGCATGTACTCCAGATCCCAACACATAAAGTCCCACATGAAGCTGTCAAATGGAAACCAGCTAGTGTGAGGAACCAAGGGTGCCCAAGAGAAACCTTCACTACCCTTAGTAGGGAGGGCAGAATCATCAATCTCAATACCACAGAGCTTACGGAACCTGGAGCAAATGACAGAGAGGAATGGAAGAGATTTGTTTCCACCCTGTGTGCCAACACTGGCACAGGAAGGATGTAATGTAATGTAAATTTGAATCAACCCTGTTGCTAAGGAGATTATAAGGGGCACTGCCTTTCCACTTTCCCCTGCAGCTCCAGAGTAGGGTGACCAGATGTCCCGATTTTATAGGGACAGTCCCGATAATTGGGGCTGTCTTATATAGATACCTATTACCCTCAACCCCCCGTCCTGATTTTTCACATTTGCTATCTGATCACCCTATTCCAGGAGCAACTCTGATGTAAGTCTTGAGTGCCTCCAACAGCTGGTGTCCCTTCCCTGTTGCTGCTCTCTGTAGCCCCCACCGGTTGGCCACCAGCTGCATCAAAGGGGAGGGAAGAGAGTAACTCTCGCTGCTCCATTGCCTGCTTACTTGTCAGGCTGTAGGAGGCCCAGAGAGGCACATCCAGTCAAGCTCTTCTCCTGCTGAGTCTAGGAAAGTGCCTGGCAAAGTATAGCTACTCCCCCATACAGCCACCCAGTACAGCCCAGGAGAGAAAAGGAGGAGGGAGCTGAGAATCAATAACTGTTTACAGCTGTCTGATTCTTTGCCCCCAGCCCAGTTTAGAGTAGCCTGAAGTGGGCTTCAGCTTGTGCCAGCTGGCAACAGTCTTCTTGTGAGCACATCAGCTAGGAAGAGCTGGGCACTGCACGTTGCAGTCACTCTTCTCCCCTCTGCTCCCAACAAGCCTCCTGCACCAAGAGCTGCAGGGAGGGAAAAGTAGTAGCTATCTGTGCCAGCTCTATGCCTGCTGAGGACTTCATCACACTGGTGGAGGCCTTGAGTGGTTTCTGTTCCCTTTATGCCACGTGAGCTGCAGAGATGGTGGAACAGCACAGCAAATCTGCCTAGAAGTAATTCATTGCAGCCCCTTGACCTTTCGAAATATGTTCAGCTCTCAAACTGAGAAAGTGCGATGTCATTACCATAGACAGTAGAACTCCAGATACTGCGCTCTCACCTTCTTGACTTTGACATTTACTAGAAAGAGACTCCATCTATGTGACCATATAGGATTCCCATAAGGAGAGTTTGGCTCTTGTCACTCTGAAATATTTTATATTGGCAGCAGAAAGTATCACACTATCAGGTTTAAGGTCTCTAAAGATATTTTGTTAAAAATAAAGAGGCACAAAATCTTAGGAATGAATCCTATCTGCACCTCATTTTCCAAGTTCCCCTTTTAATCTCTCTGGTCAAGAAATGGCTTTGTACTCTTCCAATTGTTTTCCGATGATCTCTGCTTGCCAGGAGAGTTGTGAGCATGGTAGTTCCAATACTAGAGTTGAGAAAATAAACCATAGAAGATAATTTTATCTGATAGAGCATTATAACTATGTAGCACTGAGCCTTTTGTAAAGAAGGATATTTTACAAAATGCCATATCAGTAGGTATCGATGATCGAAAGAACAGAAGCATATTCAAAGGAAAAGACTGAAATGTTCTTAATACAACTGTCAAATTTAAGTCATCTACACTTCTCAGGTAAAGACTGTCATTAAAAAAACTAAAATAAAATCCACACTGCACTAGCATATAATTTTTCATTAGTAAATAAGAACGGTACTGCCACAGATTGACAACATTCCATCTGGCCTCTCTTTTTTTTTTTAAATAAACAAAAATGTCCACAAGCAGTTTACAATTTTCTTGAATCTATTTGTTATTACAAATCTCTTTGTCATTTTCCAAATGACTTCTGTGAATAATTCTTGGTTGGTAGCTTGATTGTGAATAGTTTATTCAGATATTTGATATTCAGAATTAGAGCTGTATTGATTAGCTTTGATTGGACATAGATCAGTGTTGTATACAGGAGGCTGAGAATAAGATTTTTAGTGTGAATGCTTTAACAATTTCAAAATTTACTCTCCATTAATATTTTCTAATATTTTAAAATTCAGTTTGTGACATTTTACCCCCAGATAAACTTGTGTTTGAAAATACTTGTGGAAAGCAAATATAAAAATCTTCAAATACAGGCAAAGAAGATTCAGACTTTTATTTCAGCAAACAAAAAATTGTAGAAAAATTTGAGGCATTTGTCCAAAGATTCCTTTGCTATTCCAATGTAGTGTCCTTGGTGGAGCTTCGTATCCTTGGCCTATTAGCCAGTCCTCCAGATCTTACAGATCATGAGGATAGGTTTTTGGGTGTGGTTTGGAGTCTTAAAAACATTATTTATGAGGAGAATATTCTTATTTTTCCTTGGCCATTCAGACCAGAGGGATGACATAACTTAAGAATTTTTTCAGTTACAAGGGGGATGAAGCCTTTGTTTTCCTTCTTCTTAAGATCAGTTTCATATGAGGAAAACATGAGTTACATCATTCTCAGGTGTTCTCTTCTTTGCAAATAAGATAAATCTGATCTGGACAAGATTGACTTCCTCAGTGTACAGAGATCTAAGTCTGGAGGGGACAAACATTATATACTCTCTGGTCAAGTTTAGACTACTTTCACACACTGTTTTGGATGTGGTGAGAGAGCTTCAGGCTACTCCCTGTGTTTTAGACTCGTGCACCATATACTAATAAAATAGAATGGGGTGGCATTGATTCCACTATTTGATTAAAACTAACTCATCCCAGAGGGTCAAAGCAGAGTGCCAACTTTTTCTCAAATAACTACTCTCCTAGATCTTTCTCAAGAAATTATTTTTTGATTCTGACAACCAGGCTAATTATTCCTCCCTTCCCCCAGTCACTAGTTTATTCTGTTTGGGCAAGCTTTTTGAGAACATGGTAGTAAGGAAATTCTGGAATCATTTGAGCTCCTTAGATCTCTTTGAACTTTCAATCATACTTTCAGCCTGAGTATGGTATGGAGAGACATCACTCATTTTCTTGGTTGAAGATCAATGTACTCCCAGCAATGGTTGAAGATAAGGTTTCAGTGTTGATTCCTATAGATGTCATCAGCCTTTGATACTACTGATCAAAAGGTTTGACTAAACCATGGAGGTGTTTATACTTGAGCAGTTCTTGTTTTTGCTTTCAGAGACATCTTAAAGGGTGACACTGAGTAATTGCTCATTCATCTTGCATGTGCTTTCTCGGGTAGAGTTCTAGTCAGTCCTGTTCTACAAGTATGGTGATATAGGCCGTAATACTAGTATTCTTCCCTTTTGAATTAAAGCAAGGTGAGTTCAGTGTCTTTGCTTTCCCAGTATCAAGTTGAGAGTCAGTTGGCTGAGGCTTCTTCCAGAGAACATAGAGGTGATGCTGGTTGGTGGGGGAATTATTCATAGAGTTTGTCAGGGAAGACCATGATTACCCGCAATGACTGAGGGGTTCTCCCAACCTTTGTCAATGAGGGAGGTGCACAATTTAAAGAGTCTGGAGTTCCAGCTGACTGTCGTGGCCAACTTGCTTTTTAAAATGTGTTTTTGTTGCAACAGATGTCAGTTTTTCTTTCTGATATGGTTCTTGTAAAAGTTAACCTGTCTTTTTATGCTCTCCAGACAACGTTGCTGTAATGCATTCTGCATGGGCCTTTGGTATCTTTGAAGAGTCCTTAGAAGGTACAATTTGTGAGGACATGGCTGATTGCTTTCTTAGCAGTGTTAGCCCAGTGAGCTAAAGATTACATTGGATCTCTATTATACAATTCAGCATGTTATTATGGATGTTCAAAGCCCTGTGTGGTTTGATTCATTAAGTACCTGAAACAAAGCTATCTTCCCCCTGTGCTTCCTATGCACAGCTGAACTGATGTAGCTGTTGTGCCTACATTTGAATGTCTGGTAACAGGAGGCAGTTTATTTTCAGTAGAAGCCCTTTGCCTTTGGAATTCACTTTCCCCTGATGGTGTGCCAAAGCTCAAGTCCATTGAATCTCAGATCACCATGAAAAGCCCACTCTTTACTCAGACTTCTGCCTGAGAAAACAGATGATGGAGCATGTTATTTGGATAGATTGATTTTAAGATGTCTCTACTTAGCATTGGTTGCCTAAATGTATTTTTTAAATAATTTCTATGCATGTACCTAGGGCAAATGAAAAAGTCAAAAATACATGTTGGACCCAATTCTTGGGACCAGCTAAGCTGTGCTCAGTGCAAGATCTGAGGGGGTCACTGGTGGCTTCACACCACCATTGTGTAAATCTGGTGGATCTGGAGCCATACGAGGGTTAGTTTAGCCCCCAGTTTGAGTTGGGCCATAGACTGAGATTGCTCTAAGAGGCTATTCTGGTAGCTCTGGCCGTCCCGTTTCCCCTAGCTGCAAAAGTGGGAGGAGGTGACCAGAGTTGCTAGACTAGCTCTACAACACCTAGGGATGCCCCAACAAACCAGGGGAATTCTCAGGTAGCCAGTTAAGCTTGCTGTATGCCCCTTTGCACTGGCAGAGAGATGCAGGGGCTCTAGCAGAACCAAAAATTAGACCCATTATATTTTGGGGGAATAATTAATGTTAGTCACTTGGAACCAGATGTTTGAATGGCACTGACCAACTTTTATTAAATGCTGAGCTCCCTCAATTTAATGAATTAGTGCTCAGGTTACTTAGTGTCTTGCAGGATCAGATACTCACTGAGTTACAGGAAGAACAAAATCTGCAAAGAAGCTACTAATATCTGTGCAACAGGCTGTTGCTTTATCATATGAATGTTCTAAGATAGGTTGCCATCATGTTAGACGATTCAGGATTGCAGCACACTACCAGTCCTTTTTGGGTGATGGAGGATTGTAATTTGCAATTACAAGGACGCAGAGATTCACATTTTTTTTTGATGTTGGAATTTGAATTATTGGGTATTTAAACATTTTTTTCATACAGCTCTATATTGGGTAGACATAATGTAGTAAGGGATATTGTGCTGACATAACAAGAGCAGTGCCCTGAAGCCTCTTAACCTTTGAAACCTGTTAAGCACCAACATTAAGAGAATGCTGAAATTAGTGTCCCAAGAATATTTGTTCAGTTTCTTTAACAAATTCATATAAACCATTGTCACAGTGCTTTTGTTTTTTTCTCTCTGAAGCCATTGTCATAATATTTTATTAACACTTATGCTTGTGGGAAGCAGGTTTTTAAGATCAGACTCAAACACTCATGTAAAGCAAATGTTAAGTTTACTTTTGGTGAACACTTGCAGCAAGACACCTAATCAGAGGAATTACACCCATCCAGTGCAGGGAAAGAAACAATACCATGATCAATCAATAGCTCAGATCTCAAGAAGACTAGGATTAGAATTTTAAACATCATAGTAAAAGTCATTGAATAATAAAATAAACTGCTCTGCTTGTGGGAACTTGAAAAAGCAGCAAAATGTACCCATGAAACAATTAATGTGAGAATGTACTATTTCCTGGGCATTAAGAAAGGGAACAACATAATATGCACTTACCAGCCTGAAGAGAGAAAGCTACATCTACCAGTTGCAAAATGGCTACTATAACACAGCAGCTGCTTGGCTCTGCCAAATTTAAAGGGCCAGCCACAAACAGGAATGCTGGGGAAAAATTCCTATTTGAGAGCAGCTCTGGCCAACGGAGATTTAGTTAGAACTAAGAAGTCACCAAGGAAATGGGGACGGTGTTAGTTTTGTAGTTGTAGCTATTGTATAACACTTATGATTTATTCACTCAGCTCTATTAACCTCTCTGTGCATACAGTAGTTGGGTTTGAGGGCTGCTAGTAGCATTAGCTGCATCATTTTATTTACAGACTTATGGAGTCTGGTGTCTTTAGTTATACAGAGGAGTTCTTAATTTTACTTTTATATAGTTCTAGTTTCATAAGCCTTCTTCTATCAGCACAATATAGCATAATGGAAGTTTAGCCACTGAACTTACTTTATTCTCTTTGCTTTTAACACACCAAGACAGAAATATCACTTTATTCCATGTATAAATATATTGAATGTTAAAATTATTTTATTAATATAATCTGACCATTTTGATTTTATGCCTTATTCTTCCAAGTGTTTTGGGGAAGAAAGGTGGTGGCTTGGGTTTTTTATTTATATGTTTATTTTAACAACATAAGAACACAAATTATACTCCTGTGTGCTAGACGTCCCCTCAGCTTAACCTTGAGTATTCATGGGAATCATACACACTTGTTCTTTGTTCTTTATCTGATTTAAAAAAAAAAATCAAAACACCCATTCTGAAGATTAGGGCTCTGTGCTAGAAGGATAACTTTGTTTTTGTAACCCGGTTGTCACACTCTCATTTGGCCTGCTTACAACAAAACACAGTTGTTGGCTGTTTTGCAACATTAACTATGTCAAGTATATTTGTATCAACACCTATAATGCTACCTAATTGTGTTTGTGTCAGTGCATTTTTGGAAAATGCAAGCAGTTATTTCACACTGCTTCAACAGAGAATTGAAATCCTTAAGAACATGCACACAGAGCAGCATAGCAACATGTGAGGAATGAACTCTAGAACATTGCTCAGAGAACTAGGGGGAAAGGACAGTCTAACTTGTTTAGGTGGGGCTCATCCCACCTACATAGTAAAATAACATTGTTAGGATTTGGTTACTGGGGGGGAAAAAATCACATGCAAACCTATGCCACTAACAAGAACATGATTAGCTGATATGGGTGGTAACTGTGCATCAACTGTGTGTTAACATAAACCATGTTGAGAACCAACTATATCACTAACCAGTTACAAAATTGATTAAACATTATAGGGTAGATGGGATTGAATTCAACTAGTGGCAAGCCAGATGCTTTGCTGTTTTATGGATCTGCTGCAAAAAAACCCCACCAAATTAGCTAGTTCAGGGTACCTGCTACATGCACATGGTAGGGTTTGTTTAGTGATGTAAGAAATAGATATTAATTTTCTGATTACAAACATTCTTATTTAGCCATCATAACATAATCATGTTCAGCAACTTCCATCATGGTTAACAGTGACAAATTGAGTTTGTCCCCTGATAGGTGGAAGCAACCAGAAACTGTCCCCATTGTATGCCTATTTTTTAAACATATACATATAGTAGTAATTCCTCCACTGTCTCAGCCAGGCGGAGAAAATGAACACCTGTATTTTTGTGTGCACAGTCAGTTGCATGCGCAAAAATAAATGTTTGGAATTTGAGGCCAGTTCTGAAAATTTGCCTTTTAGTGTCCCTCTATTAACCAATGTGATCCTTAGCAATTTGGCTGGCTCTAGTCACGGCCCAACCGTCTCTGGAAATGATTTCTCGCTCTTCTTTCTCACTCTTTACTATGTTGCATGTGATCTAGAAATACAGGGGACAATAATCCATGGGCTGGAATGAGTTTGAAGAAATAGGAAGGGATTGAGCAGTAGCGTTCATAGGATTGGATTGGATACTGGTAAATATATTTTGAGAGTTTAATAATATGAATAATCTATGTCCACTACGATATGGACTGTAGAGACATTTGAGTTTTTATTGAGCTACTGAAAATAATCACGTGATCTTTACTACTTGAAGTGATGTCTTAGAAAGCTGTTCCTTTCTGAAATTATGCCATCGATTTTCTGAGCTGTGATTTTTTTAAAATTATTTTATGGTGGGAACGGTTTAAAGTCTAAGGAAAATGGCAAATGAGGGCCCAGATTAATAGACAGACAGCACTTTTCAATGCTCTTCAGCCTTAACTAAAAATGACAGTTGAGAAAGCGGAGTTCTTTCATTGTATTTTTATTTGTATTTTAAGGGCTCTCACATTCTGCTCTCACATTGGTGGGCTCTCACATTTTAAGGGCTCTCACATTGGTGTAAATTTGGAGTAACTCAAATAACTAATTAGGGTTATTCCAGATGTACACCAAAGTACACAAGAGCAGAATTTGTTCCTCTCATATCATATGCTGGTTAACTCTACCAGAAACTGAATTTCCAGGAACCACGTGGAATGAGAAGGAATTTCAGTCTCTTTGAGTCCAGGGTTTCCCACGTAGGGTCATCTCATCTTTACGATAGCTGAAATCTGCACTTCTTAGTCACTGTCTTTGACTCCAGAAAGAGTATTTGAGAAAGTGAATTATGAGTATGGACTATAAAGTATAGGCCAAATTTTGCTCTCAGGTATCCTGAAGTAATGCAGAGTAATTCCATTAAGGGCAATGGACTTACTCTAGATTTTTATTGGTGTTATAGAAAGCAACATTTAGTCCTATATATTTCAATATAGGACAACTCATCCCTCTAGTTAGAATCTTCTTTGTTACAGAATGTGATGTTAGTAATGATTTGAATCCGAAGTCATCTGGTCTAAAGAGAGTTATTGAATAAGCCATGCTGTCAGGAAATATACAGTTCAAAATAAACTTAGGTACAGTATCTGACTTTATTCTTACAAAAGTGTGTTATGCTGTTACTGGTGCAAGTGGTTAGTGTCAACCTTTACAGTATTTATGGAAGGCCAATTATTTAGCAATAACACTGCATATTTCATAGCAACTACAATGTGATGTCTGATTACTCTGATAGTTGACACATTAGAGTTGATGATGTTGTATAGAGTTATGGGATTTCCCATTGTGCCAGTGACCTCACTGAAATCTGCCATTAAATTGTTCAGTATTGTTCCTAGAGCAGTGATTCTCAACCAGGAGTATGCGTACCCCTGGGAGTATGCAGAAGTCCTCCAGGGTTACATCAACTCATCTAGATATTTGCTTAGTTTTACAACAGTCTACATGAAAAGCACTAGTAAAGTCAGTACAAACTAAAATTTCATACAGACAAGGACTTGTTTATACAGCTCTATATACTATACTTTGAAATGTAAGTACAATATTTATATTCCAATTTATTTATTTTATCATATAGTAAAAATGAGAAAGCAAGCCTTTTTCATTAATACTGTGGTGTGACACTTGTATTTTTATGTCTGATTTTGTAAGCAAATAGTTTTTAAATGAGGTGAAACTTGGGGGTACACAAGACAAATCAGACTCCTGAAAGGGGTAAAGTAGTCTGGAAAGGTTGAGAGCCACTGTCCTAAAGGGTTTAGGAGAATTTGATTAGCAAATTAGCAAACATGGTGGATCTGTGCATGTTCCTATGGAGTTTACTCTTGCTCCCATTGAAATCCGTGACAAAACTTTTAATTAACTCTACTGAGAGCAGGATCAGGCGGCCTTTAAGCAGAGACAAAGGGCAAAATTCTGCTCTCACTGACCCTGCTGTCAATCTGGAAAAGCCCTTTTGAAGTAGGAGGTGTTACTGCAATTTACACTAGTGTAACAGAGTAAAATTTAGACCAAGGACTCTAATCAGATTAAAACAAAGTGAAAAGATTCCCCCATACTGCTTTATTGTTGCACTTGAGTCAGTACATGGTAAGATGATTATCTGCTGAAGGTAGAGGGGAATTCATCTTTGGGCCATATCATTCGTTGATGTAAATTCACATAGCTCCACTGAAGTCAAGGGAACTATGCTGATTTACATCAGTTGAGGATCTGATCTCTTATATTTGTCTCCTGAATTTTCCCACATACCTAACATCATTATCACTCTTACCCTCCCCGCAACACACACTCCCTAAGATGGAGGGCCAGGTTCCATCATTGGGTTCTGTCTAAAAAATAATAAATTTTAACTTTTTACTGTTACTAGCAGAAAACATTTCACATGTAAACTGACCTGAGACAAGGAAAACACTTTACCTTCAGACTTTCAGAGCCACCTGAAATTCATTTTTAAATACTTTTGTCATGGCTAAATTCAAAACCAAGTCCTGTAGATGAAATCTTGAACTCTACTGGAAGCTTATTGTCTCTGACTCGATATTAATTACTTCAGAAAAGTCTCAGTTCACTTAATCACCGATCACGGAACAAAAAAATATTCCATAGCTGGAATCTTTATAGGGACCAGCTCAGACATGAGAGTTCTCCCCACCCTTCCACAGAAGTGGTTTGATTTCCACTCCATACATGAATATGCACACAGAATAACGACTCTTCTGAAAAAACAAGATCCAATGCATTGGAACTGGGGGATGTCAAGGGCTTTAATTTTAAATGTGCTGCATACCCAAAAGTTCTTCTACTTGATTGTACACATCACCTGCTCTCTTGTAGAAAGCAACCCCATCCTTCCTTGTATTTGGGCCTATCCTGTGATAGTGTCCTCCATCCAAGGGCAGAGATCAACCCTTTTTGGGTGACAGTTTCCCAACCAAATCAGTCAGTAGGGAGAGCCATGTTAATGGCATGAAGCATGGTTTCCTGCACAAATCTGAAAGTATCCCTTCTGTTACCAGATATATGCAATACTAAAGAAAAGTCAATAAAGCAGCACAAAAGAGAAGAGTTTAGCTATCATTTGGATATAAAATACCTAAATTCATAAGGTTAAAAAATCTTCAAGAAACAACAAAATACAAACTAGTTTTTAGTCCTTGTTGACACATATAAGTATTCACATTGGCAGGGCTTTTTAACTGACCTACTGCTATAACCTTTACAGCAAAATTGATTTTTGTCTGTCACCCTAAGGGTGTGACCCACAATGGAGCGAATTATGGAGGCAATGTTAAGAACAGATTGTGGGGACAGGGAAGTCAGTAGCAGCATATCGATGAATGCTGAGTGAAAAGCACTGAATTTTTCCACAAATCTTGCAGAGGCAAAATGTAATCGAGATAAGTCAATAGCCACTAGAATAAATACTGCAAAAGCACACATTGAACAGTTTGTATAAAGCAATAGCCACAAACAGAAGAATTCTATTACCAGAAAGAAAACTGGCATGTATTTCTCTGCTGGTGTGCGGGGGCTCTGGGTTCCTGGGATATTTTTCTATGTTTTAATAACTTACTAAAATATAGATACACTAGATATAGATATCTAAAAACCTGAGGTTCAGAACTGCAGATGGGAACCATACACAGGTACAGATTAATATAATAAAACCTCTCCACGCCTTCAGATGCATTAACACACAATGAGATAATGTGCCCTACCTCCACAGAGCTGTTCCTCAGAGCCAGGCATGCTTAGGATTTAGCAAGATGTGCCATTTATAGGAAAAAGCTATCATAAGAATCCAACAGCTAGGTGCCTTTTCTAATTAATGTTATGTTATCTGCACCCCCTAGGATGACGTGGTCTTGTACAAGGGAATGTGACGGGATGGAGGGAGGACAGCTTCTAGCAGGCACAATCTGGCTAAATTACCTTTCTGAAATATTAGCTGAGCACAATGGACCTTAGTATGGCTCAGGTATTGCATATGAATGGATTAGAATCCAGGATAGTAAGGGAGATGACTTTATTATGGGGAAAAGAGAGCAGGCTGAAGCAGCAGTTGACACAAGGCCAATATCCCTTGAGAAGGTCATTTTCACTGTATCAGAAGCCTTCCTCCCTTTACTATTTTTCTCTCCACACAGCAAAACATTTCTAGCCCACAGTGACATTCAGCTGTGCCTTCAGCCAGCAAAACCTTCCTCTATTGTTTCAAAATCACAACTCTCCCTCCTCCCCTTTTTCAGATTCCTTCCTATTCAGAAAATAGAGGAGAGAGTTATGCTAATCCTTAATCTGATTTAAGAGAGCGAGAGAGAAATGCCGAGCATTTCACTTACCTTCTCGCGGCCAGACAAGCAGGCAGCCTCCACCTCTTCAATTCATCAGTACAAATGTTCACATCCACCGGAGCTTCCCTGTCTCTCCTGTGGCCCTTTTTCGCATCAGTATCTAGGATTCACAGGGAGAAGCTGGACAGCAGCTGCAGAGACATTAGACCAAAAGCCCATGTGAGGGAGAACATTTGCTTTTTTCCATTTTCTTCCTTTAAAAAAATAAAACAGAAGCACTTGAATGTGTCCCGTGGTCCCCTGGTGTGAGACAGGGAGGTGGTTAGTGATCACACAGAGAAGACAGGGCAGGGGGAGTTTTTGGTTGGCTGTAGTGGGAGGAGTCAAAGATAGAGAGCTTGTTTCCAAGTCAACAGAAGGTGGGGGTACAGCTATCTTTACACTGAACCGAGGACCACACAGAGCACAGCTGTCTGGCTCGGAGGCGCTTGCTAACTTGCAGAGACACTACACTACTGGATTGGCCGTTTTAGAAGACAGAGCGTGGATTGTCACATGTGTTCTCCAATGGAATAGCAGGGAACGTGCTGCTGCTTAGGGAGGGGGAAAGGCAGTGCTGGAACCATGCTCACTGCAGCGCTTCGCTTTCTCTCCTTTCTCTTGCCCTTTCCCCGTTTGCTAGATAGGTCTCGTTTTATAAGGAGCTATGTCGCTGAATGGTTTTCTTGTCTTCAGTGCTATAGCACACATGCATTATAGAATACACATGCACATATACACACTGTACTGCATACTCTACAGTCTAGATTAGGCCTGATTATTTTTTAAAATAATTTTGCTGTGTCTTTTTCTTTCTAAGGCAGTGATGCTGTTGTACTAGGCACCATCGACATGAATTTTAGAACAACAGTTCTCTGGAGGGAGAACATAATTCAGTTTATTTAAATATGTTTATTTTTGTGTTTGTTGCAGTTTTTCCTTCTCATTCTCTCTCTACTTTGCACATATTTTCATTTTTCTTTTTGCCTTTCACAGTTTCTCATTGGATTGTCCCTTTTACAGCTATAGAATTGATTGACCATTGTGAAAGAATGCAGTCAGTGTCCAGTATCAACATCTTCCAAGCTTCAATTTACCTGTGAACTAAAGCATTCCATTACCATGTTAATGCCTACATTATCCTACTTATTATCATCATCCTTGTTCATTGATGACATTTTCCTTTTAATCCTCTCAAGCTGATCAGAAACTTCTCAAACGGTTTATCAGTAGCCTCAGAGAATGTGTGATCCTCCTGTTCTGATTGCTAAGAACTTTTCTTAGTAATGTTTCATCAATGGACGCATCTCTACTGGAGGTAGCAACATTAGTGCAACAGGATTTGGGCGTTTTTTTTTTTTTTTAAACCAGCAAGTAGGGCTAGACAAAAAGGTGGTAACAGTACCTGAGTGCTATCTACATTACCATTGCACTGTTGATATCACTGGTTGAGCTGCAGCATTGGTGGAGTTTTCAAGTGCAGATACAGCCTAGAAGCCTGCTCAAACACCCGTCACATAAATAAAAGCCAAGCATTGAATCTCAGAGTAAAAGGGACATTTTCCCAGCAGGTATAGGCATTTTCTTCTTAGGCAATATCTACATTAGAAAACGTTTGCCAGTACATCTATACCAGCAAACCCTCCTAGTGTAGACACAGCTTTTACTAGCAAAAATGTGCTTTTGCCAATATAGTTTATACCAATTCCCAGAATAAATTAAGCTTATATTGTCAAAACCACTTTTTTGCCAGTATAATTGCATTTACATTAGGGCTTTTACTGGCATGGAAATGTCATAAAAATATTCAAATCCCAACCAACATTATTATACCAGCAAAAGTTTTACGTATAGACCCACCAACAAAAAACAAACAAACTGGGAGACTGTTGCTAGAAATTCTGAATATGCAAATACAGTCCGAGGTGTATTTTCATATGAGACAATGATCAATTTTGAAATCCTACTAGAAATAATGTTTTGCTTTTAGTTTTCAATATTCCTTTCCCTTCCCATTGCACACAACTACACTGCCAAGGCAATGCAACCACAAAACAGTTTCTATATATGAAAGGATAGTATGTGGATTAAAGGAACCGTAACAAGGTTTGCAGCTTAATCTGCCGTTCCATAAAGAACTAATACTGTAGTTACGAAAGCAGCCAACACATTAGATGCTACTGTACCTTCTGAGTAGTACTTTACATTTCAGAAACAGCACCTATAACACATGGAGACTGAATTTGAGAAGTGAAGCTGTTGTGAGAATGAGGCAAATCAATGGTGTGGCAACTCTGTTTGGTGACACAATTTTAGTTTTGTTGTGGCAGTGCAACAGTATGGGGACTATTCATATCTTCTTGATCAATGGTACAGACAAATTCCATGTTTCCATACAAACTCCTCTAATACAGGCAAAAAAGAATTCAGTGTTCCTATACTGAACACAGGTACATCTTTCCCTCAATTTCATCTCCACATCCTGCTGCAAACAGCTAGTCTTCAGTAAGGCATTTCTCTTTTGAATTGATTGCAGCATTGGCACTCCAACTCCCACAATAATTGTAAGGAAAATATATGGCAGATGAGCCTGTGAGGCTGCAAATGACTCTTACAGGTGATTACATGCCAAAGTAAATCTGGGGTGTTTGATAACCAGAAAAGCCATTTATTGTTAGTAGATTTCAATGCTGTAACTGTTGTTCTGATTATATGCCTATATAACCCCCGCTCCAAACCCACAATGCATGTTGAAGAAGATGTATAATTTTCATGCCTTGAGATTGTTGGAAAATTCTATGCTGCTGCCTTCTTAGGCATTCCATAAATGTCACTTTGGGGGGGTGAGTGTCTTGGTGAATAATTGTTTGAGAAAGCAATCTGGTTAGGGTGATGTGTCTGGACCCTTCCTTCCCCTAATGCCCCTGTGTAGGACAGGCCAAAATTTTACTCATTGTCAATAAGAATTTTGGTGTCAGTCTGAAGCAGCTAATGTTTAACTAGCAAGATGTAATTAAATCTCTCTCTTATATAATACCCAATATACTGTATAGCAGGGTACATATTTGTCCAAGTATTTGTTCATCTTTACATGGCCAATCACTACTGACCAATGTTGAATCCTAGCTTATTTGTTGGTATTTTGGGGAGGGATAGGTTTGTTTCTCAGACCAATAAAATTCTTGAAGTTATACAGAATTCATACATGTTTAGTTTCAAGGTAAATTCTCATAAAATAGAAACATGTTAGAAGTTGAAAAATTCAGTAGGATTTTTTTTAATTTACTTCACTGACATTTATTATATATGTACAATAATATCAAAACACACAGTGTTTTTGTAGGAAAAAAAAAAAGCTATTGAAAGACCATAGGCATTCCCTCAATTTCCCTTCTTTATATTGCACAATTTAATTATAATAGTTTTATTTCATTCAACTTTCTATCTAGCACCTTCTTTTTAAGAGTAATTTTAGATCTGGGTTAGTTATATATAGAAAGGCCTGTGATTCGCTTTTTAGCACATGAAGAATTGAACAGAACTTTTAGAGAAGATTACAAGTAGCTGTATTCTTATTTTTAACTATTTTCTTCACATGGAGTAATTTGAAATAACATCAGATACAGATTATAGGATTCTGATATTTATAACTTTCAGGGATACTGCTTCTTTGATACCAATGACTTCAAGATGAGGAAAGAAATCATGAATGCACTTTCCTGAAGGTGGTATCAGCTTGGGTTAAAAAAAGATGGGAGCCCAGTGGGTCTCAGGACTGTTAGGGTGAAATTCTGGCTCCAGTCAGGATTTCACATTTAGACCATGATCCTACCCCATTAAAATAAATGAGAGCTTTTAAGAAGATCAAACCCTTGGGGTATGTCTGCACTATGATCTGGTGTGTGAGTCCCTTGCTCACATACACCTACTCACACTACCAATACCCATGCAACTGTGGCTACACTGCTATCTAAATTCACACTAGCTCAATGAGAGCTAATGTGAGTGTGTGTCCATGAGCAGGGGAATCACATCCCAGCTCCTACTGTAGACATAAACTTGACAGGGAAACTAGGATTGACAGTGAAAAACACTTGAAGATTTAAACCTAGATAACCCACATGGTACTGCTAATGTTACCAGTAGGCTAAATGGGATGTCCTTTCTATTTTTGTATCTTGAAAGACTAGAAAAGTCTAAGAATCAGGTGTCCCATAAACAAAATTATTTGGAGAGAAAGTTATTCTTCTGAACAGAATTCAGCTGCAGATCAATTTTTACTATGTTAAGAGCTTTTTCTTCATATTCCTATTGTATGTGCAGCTCCAAGTCATTGGGTCAAATGCTGAATCAGAATTCACCACAGAAGCTAAGTCTACAGTAACAAGCACAGAATCCAGCAGCTGGTGGACAGCTGCCTAGGGCTGGCCTAGAGCCCTGGAAGATATGCTGGTTTTAGTTGTGCAGTTAACATTACATAGTAGTTTTCACTTATCATAAACTTCATGATGAAAAGGTGGGCCCTAACTCTTTCAGAGACTCCCAGAGAAAAAAATAACTGAACAGGGATTGTATTAAATAAGTGTAATTTTCTGTAAGTTATCCAGCCTTCAAATTACAGCACCATTACTGAGTTGCTGCAGCTTTCTGATTTCAGATTTGAGGAAAAAGAAGGTTTTTGCCACTCAAAAAGGATATCTTTGTTGGGTTCTAACAAACTTACAGGTGGACTGCAAAGTAGAGCTATTTCTTGAAATTTCTGTCGAGAGCTTTAGAACATGAAGGGAGACTGTAACCAGAGAATTTGTCCAATGCATGTTGGCACAGACCTTGGTAGGTTAGCCAGTGCAGGGCAGATACCCATGCAATACAGACTTGAGCAAGAAGGCTTAGTTATATATTTCACTATAGCATCTCAGGGCCTGATTCTTCACTACCCTACACATTGTGTAGTTTGCACAGGTGTAAATGACTAAGTGCAAAGTGGGTGTTCAACATAATCACAAGTGCACATGGAGAAGTCTGATTTGGTAGCCCTGTACACAAAGATCAGGATACTTACCTATTTTGTAAAGTGTTTTGAGATCTATGACCAAAAACCACTATATAAGTGTTAGGTATTGTTATGTTCTTATTATTATTACTACATAAAGTGCAATAAGCACGATCAGCTCAAACTTGTCATTTTAGAAAATGAGTAAGTTTCAGGATTTACACCTGTCCAATGTTTGTGATTTTACTATATCTATTTTTAAAAGTGTTTTCTCTCCATTCTTGCTATGTAAAAGACCCATGCAAACCACAGGGGGAACTGACTATAAAGGGAAACCAGTGAAACAGGTGACACATAGTGTGCTGCTAAGTGTACACAGCAAACTAAGTGATTATAAAAATATATATATTTTTCTTCTAATCTTTCTGCTCATGTAATTTGAGGAGTTGCTTGTAACAATAGTACATTTTTAAAACTCCAGAAAGAAGTGTGGTTTTAGAGTTGATTGTGTCCTTTTCAGAGTCTCCCAGAAACTGAGCACATGGTTTTTGGAATCTTTTATAATTAAAGTGTTGTTTGTTTTCCCTTTCCAGTTAAGGCTCCAATTTTTGTAAAGACTTTTGCTTGTGCTTAAATTTAAGCATATGTGTGGTCCCAGTGAAGTCTACAGGAACTCTTGTGCTTTAAGGTAATCGTGTGTGTTTGCAGGCTCTGAGCCTAATACTCTAAGGCAAGTTAAGCAGGAGGTCCTTTTTATTTTTAATCTTGAAAGGTGAGATGTCTGTAATGGGAATGCTGTAGCATTGTACTCTTTTTACTTAATTTACTAAAAATGTCCACCTGTTTTAATTGTTCAGCTGTTCTGGTGTTGGCACCAGTGAGAGCTGTAGTGGAAAAAAGGCTACAGTGGCTTCTGGTAGTTATACCACTTTCTAGTTCAGCAGATCTGGCCATAGGAGCCTTGTCTACACTAAAGCCTAAATCTGCACTTTTGGGTGCTCCTGGTTCAGTTATCCTTCAGATGCTTGGGAAATTTCTTTTCATATTGATTACATATTTTTCCTAGAGTCAAAATTGGTGAAATGTAGATTAATTTTTTTTTTTGTGTGTAGGGGTGGTTAATTGTTGTAAATCCAACTGTAAAAATAACCGGAAAATATTTATTTTAGAATGATAGAACTTACTGTCCTGTGGCTTTAAAATCCTCCCTTCCTTGCAGGGTGAATGCCATTGAAATTCCAGTAGCAAAAACACCTCAAAAAGAGGTGGAATTTTAAGGCTCAAGGACTATCTTATAGCTGCTTTGAAATTTCTGATGTATAATTTTTTCAAATGGAAAACCAGTTTTTTCAGTCTCTGAACACAAACCTGCTCCTTTTGAATTTAATGAGAGTAGAATCAGGTCTCTCCATCATCAGACTGGGCCCTTGAAACAGAGGATGATTAAGGCTTCAGCTCTCACTGAGAGAAACAACGACTTCTTTCCCTTAATGATGATAATGCAATGGTGACAAGGAGTTTAGAATATGCTTACAAAATTATTTTCTAAAATATATATATTCCCATGTATCCAAATTAAATTTTATAATAATATGCAGCTCTTGCATAGCACTTTATCAGTAGATCTCACATTACTCTACAAAGGAGGTCAGGATCATTATCCCCATTTTACAGATGGGGAAACTGAGGTGCAGGAGGTGACATGACTTGCCTATGCTCATCCAGAGCTGTGAGTAGAACCCATGTCTCTTGAGTTGTGGTAAAGTGCTCTAACCACCATGCTGCAGGCCCAGATCTTTAAAGGTATTCAGGTGTCACTAACTCTCATTGATTTCAAACGGACTAACACCTTTGATGTGGGCTACACTGCCTACAGTGATAAAGCTTGATTGTTCCCCCAGATCTCAGCATAGTGAGCCTTTCATATATGGATGCCCACTTCTTTCTGTAAGGGGGTCAGAAATCAGCTCTTGCCACAAAGGCTCTGTATGCATGAATAAGGAGGACTCTTGGGTTCTGTTTCCAAGTGGGGTCTAGTGGTTAGAACAGGGGAGGGGGCATTCATAATGAGCATTCATAATGCTGGAGGGTCTATTCCCAACTCTGCAACTGACTTACTTGCTCACTGGGGGCAAGTCAGGCCCCTGTGCTGTGCCTCAGTTTTCCCAGTTATAAATTGGGGTTTAGTACCCTGCCCTTCCTCAAATGGGTAGGAAGGGGGGGTGGTTCATCCACCAGGTCAGTCTTTGCTACCTTCCTGTATGTGCACTGAGCATCTGTAGCATTAAGGGCTGTCTTTACAATGGATTTACTTTGTGAGTTTTGTTTCCTGCCCCAGTCCCTTGGGCTATATTAATACAAAAACAAACTGCACAGGAAATGGGGTCCTTGGGCTCTGAATACACATGATCCTTCCCCAAACCCCACAGGGAATCTGCAAAAGGTAACAAATTCTTGGCTTTACCTTTTGTTCATAGCTCTGCCCAATAGGGAACCTCTGGTTCCAGAGGCAGCTGCTGGTGGGGGATTCCCTGGCAGGCCACTCAATTAGAGCACTGGTGCTCATGAGTCAGATGGGAGGCAGATTGGCTTGAAGCCAATGTGAAGGATGGCATTGTGCCTCTGGCTGTACCCTGAGATTAATAGGGCTCCGGAGTCACACACTCTGCTTCTTCCATGGGAGGAACAAACCTGACCAAAACAGAAGAATTTGGAGGAAACTCCACGAAGAGAACATCAGGATTTTCCTCCCCCAATTTAGTATTTTTCATTCCCCTGGCATCATTCCATTACTGCCACATTATTTTTAATCTGACTGTGTCCAATTGCACCACTTTATGCAAATCTACTCAAGTACAGTATAATCTTCCAAAAACTAGACCATAGTGACTGGAAATGAATCCTAAGGGAGAGCTACACACATTAGAGAGCTCTGTTCTGTGGGCTGATCTCTAGACACTATTGCATGGAGTGCATAATCTACTGTAAGATAAAAAGATGGAGAAGAGGATTGTCTGTATGTCAAAGCTATTTATCTATCATATGCACATCATCTAGGGGTCAGGCACAGGTTGAATTTTTTGGTACACCTTACACAACTGTGGCATAAAGGCTGTGGTTCTGATTCTTCATTTCCTTTATCTTGTATAATCAAAGCAGATATCAAATACCAAATCAGAAAGACAGTGTGTTATTCCCACTTTGCATTCTCTCTGCCTCTCTGCCCTACACATGAAGAACAGGACAGTAGAGAATCAGGCCCCTTGTCACAACAAAGAGCCTCAGTTGAAAGGCATATCTAGAATAAGCAATAGCCACCTGTTTTGTTTGGACAGCTACAGTGAGCGAAACGTGACTGTTTTGGATCAGGCCTTCGTGTCCCAAATTTCACATGGAGTTTCCAGTTTCTCCTAGATTCCAAGTAAAACTGGACTGAAATCCAGTGAAACTCCTTGGTATCATACAAAATCAGAGAATTTCACCAGCCCTTTCCCCTCCCCCCATGGGTCCACGGTCATCCACCAAGCCCAGACTGCTCCTCACGTTGCCTTTCATTATCTACTTATGTACAGTGGGTATTTGGTTTTTACTTCATCCTTGCCTAATATGTGAAGGGGCTGGTTGGCTGGTATCCTCTCTCATCCCAGAGCCTTATAGGGTTTCTGCATTGTCTACCTTTCCTTTCTCTCCATCTTTGGGAAATGACCTCAGGAGGTTGAGCAGTATGGCCCTTTCTCTTTTAGCTACAGAGCTAGACAATGCTCCTTCCGACCTTAGGTCTCATTGAGCCTAAGTCTGAGATACATCAGTATGCACTGAGGATATAGGAAATCTCCAGAATATAACTTGGCTTGGTGTTTCATAGTGAAAAATTCACACAACCATAGGCAGAAATCACTGGAACCAATTTCACTGGGATAGGAATCAGCTTTTCTTAGAAGCACCTAGAACTGAAAATACACTGAGGAGGAGAGATTACCAGGAAAACCATAATTTATTGAAGAATCATATCTGATACTTTGTGGTAGAAAAATCAGCAGATATTTCAGACTTTCACAAAGAGATCCTCCGTTCCACCAGAAGATTTCACAAGCCAGTCAAAAAGCTACAATGTTACCCTGTAAGGGTATTCCTGTATCTCTGCTTTTGCGGAATTAGCAATGAAGCATGAAGAAAAATGGACACATTTGCCTTAAATAGTTTGCATTTTCTCCCATGTCAAAGACAGGCAGTTTTTACAAATGAAAAACTGTCTCTCTTGGCCGTATTTTACTTGTCTTATTCATGCTGAGTAGTTCCTTATTTGTCAAGTAGCCCCACTGAAGTAAGTGGGAGTACTCATGAAGTAAAGTACTACTCAGCTTGTATGAGTCTGGCAGCACATGGCCTTCTATGAATCCCCCATCTCTGCTGTCAACAGCATGAAAAGCTCTTTTCTCTGACAAAAATAGAATTAGGGCAGAATTTAAGAAACTATGCTGATACTGCAAAATTAAAACACACTACAAAAACCAAAGAATTAACAAAAGTATTACACTTACCTAAATTTCAATAAGTAATATCATTCATTTTTGCACACAAAAGAAAGCAAAAAACTGTTCACAGCAAAAAGTCTGGAAAATGAAAATGTGTAGTTACACTTTTCTAGGAAGGAGCCCAAGTCAAGTGCCCCTAATTCCTCTGACCCTTAAGGTAACTGTACTTAAAAATTTAAAACCACTTTTGTTAATGTGCATTGCCACTGCTCTTAGCGGGGAGTTTCCCCAGCATCCAAGTGGTCAAGAAAGATTTGAACCTAGAGTGTGTTCATTCTTTGTTGGGAGAGAAATGTGTGTGCGCTCTCTCTCTCGCAGCCAAATTCTGACGTCAGATATGTGCATGCAATTCCTGTTGAAGTCAATGTGAGGTGTTCAAGCATATCCCAGTTAACATGGGTTCCTTTCTTTGATTTATTTTACTATAGAGTGGGGTGGCTTCTTGCCCCCTTTTCAAGCTACCTAAGTAATCTGCCTGTACACTAGTGTCAACAACTGTCCACAACACTCCCCTCATGTGCCTGCTCTTTAAAGGAGGCTAGAAATCTCAGTCTGGACTAGAAACACTGGGAGAAAAGCCAGAATAGCCCTTGTCATGAGATTTCAGCTACATCCAGCAAGTGTAGAGATTTGTCTTTTTTTTTTTTTTTTTTTAAAAGGTAGAAAAATCTTTTCAAATCTCAGAAATTCATGTTTTGTTTGGATGAAGAATGGTGAAACACTTCAGATAAAATATGAACTGACGCTCACTATCTTGTTTAAATGAAATTTACAAAGGAAAAGTATAATTGTAAAAATATTGTTTTAAAACAATTAACAGATATAAAACACTCTTTCCCTATGCTCAGATAAGTCAAACAGTTCAACACATTTTAATGAAACTTAATTTAAAAAAACAAAAACAAAACACATCTCTGCATTAAGACCAAGCGTAAGATATTTCAGTTCAAAAGGTAGTGTTCTGAGAAGGTTGTCTGAAAATGGAGATAGAGGCAAAATGCCATCTCTATCTGTAAGTGTAGATTGTAGATTAATATAATTTGCTAATACTAGCTTTGCATACTTATAACGCCATATAAAGAGAAAATCTTGAGACAGTGTAGTCTAATGGATGGAGCAGTGGACTGAGCATCAAAAGACCTTGGATCATTTCCATACCCTTCCACTGACTTTGTGTGACCTTAGACCTCTACCTCTCTATACTTTTCTTTCCCCTCCCCTCCTTGTCCATTTAGTCTGTAATCTTGTTGCAGCAGAGACTGGCTCTTATGCATTTGTACAGTGCCTAGCACAATGGAACCATGATCTCATTTGCATCCTCTTGGCACTACTGTGATATGCTGATTATATTTTCTATGTAGTTACAGAGCCTGTGTATCACAAATATGGATTATTACTTTTTGTTTTAGTGTATCCCTTGTCTGCAACTGAATTAATGTTTTTTTCTCTTTAATTATTGGGGTATCCATCCTTAAATTGGAGCCTAAAATAACTGTGTAGCATGCTAACGCAGTCTCTAGCTTCTTGGCTTTACTGTAAGAGAAGTGAAAATGCAACTTCTATGTGCAGGAATCAGTTTTAGGACTTTTCATAAATAAAATAAGGTAAATGGTTTAAATGAGAATATCATATATATAATATCAAAAAGTCTGTTTAGAACAGGAACACAGGCAATAGCAAAAAATGAAAAAACCAATGTAAGCCAGACTCTCAAAGAGCTAGATAGTGGACAGTATATGACTCAGACAGTCAATGGAAAATGCAGAGCAGCAGTTTGATAAATGATTGGATCAGGTAGAGGCTTATTGTAGTAACAGTTAATGATTGTCTGGGCCCTTGATCTACATGCGCAAGTATTTAAGCGGGTATAAAATCTAATACTTAACTGAAGAGACCTCAATCAATCCAAATGCTCTTATGAACATGTTCATTTTGTTATGTACACTGAATTATTTTTTTTCTGTAAATAACTTAAATAAATCATGCCAGATGTTTGTAGAAGCAATGATGTCATTGGTGCCTTT
Organism: Emydura macquarii macquarii; assembly: GCF_026122565.2. NCBI lineage: Eukaryota > Metazoa > Chordata > Testudines > Chelidae > Emydura > Emydura macquarii. The sequence goes on from NW_027131391.1 coordinate 1,632,740, forward strand.
TATGGCAGGGTGTTTTGAGAGTCACTTTGCTCTTACCCTATATTTGTAGGTCTCCCTTACTAATCAGAGGAGCAGCCATGGTTTGTAATCGGTCACATCTGAAACTTGATTGTATCACATGGCTGGGGCACAGATCCTGAGGACTAGATATCAGCTGAATACTTTAATTAATTGTATGTCATTTGAACTCAGATCCTCAGAGCAAGCAATACAAATGTCAGAACTTTTTTCTTCCTTCATGTTTTTTAGAAAGAGCTTCATATCGGAGGGAGTTCATAAACATGAGGGTCACCTTGCAATTAGTAAGAGAAGGAAACCCTTATCTGGGATAATTGTTTAAGACAAACATTTTCCTCTGAATAAAATAAATTAAATTATTTTGCATATACTAAAAAAAAGTTTCCTAATATATTACCATCCAATATATAGTGACAGAGCTCTTCCTCTGTCCCTGTGGGTACAGCTCTTCCTTCTAGCGGTAGATGGAGGAACTGCTTCATCCCTCAGTACTCTCCCTCCCTCTAGTGGTCAGTGAGGATAATTCAGCCTTTCAAAAATGGCCACTCCCTGATGGCTGCCAGTCCTGTCTCTGGTCCTGGTCCCTTGCCGGGGTTCTCTCCCTCTGGCGAATGGCCGGTGGGGACCCAATCCCACCCTCGACTGCAGACCCCAACACAGGGAATGCTATAAGTGGCAGCCTCATGCTGCAGGCTTCCGGAAAATTGCCAGCTTCCCTGGGTTTCTTCCCCATGGCTCTTGGATTAATGTCTGCACCCTGCTCAAACACGGGCCCTTCCCAGCCTCCTTGTCTGAGGAGGCTCTTGACTTTCGACAGTCCCCCCAGGCATAATAGTGCTGAACCAAATGTCCAGTTCAATCTTCCCCTTCTGGTAGGCTCTTTTCCCTCAAGCCTCCAGGCCTGGGAAAGGTCCTTTGCCCTCTTCGGGCAGGATTTCCTCCCTCCCAGTCTTTGTACCTGCAGGATTCTCTCGTGTCAGTGTTCCACTCCTCCTTCCACACCCTCCTGAAGTCTGACAGCATCTGGGCCTGCTCAAAGTCTCTGGTAGCTTCTGTGGCTGGATGGGAGACTTTTAACAAATTCTAGGCAGGCCCTTGATTGGCTGCAGGTGTACTAATTAACCTGGAGTAACCCCTGTTCAGCTACCAGGGGAAAAGGGACCTGCTTATCCTGCGGCTAATATATCAGTTTTCTAACATTCTCCAATAGGCCTCTGGCCCATCCCTGTCACAATATATTATTGAAGCTAAGATCTTAGAAGGATTCAAGAAGAGCTTTATATGGATGGGGAACATCCAGAGTTGCAATAGACAGGATAAACAATTGTATCATAAAAGATAAAATGCTTATGCTTCAGGGCATAAGACAACAACTAACTGACAAGGCTAAGAAGAAACATGTTCCATAATTTTTCATAAGTTTTTTGGTGGCCTCCTCTGAAGCATCTGGTACTGGTCACTGTCAGTGACAGGATAATGAACTTTATGGATCATTGGTCTGATCTAGTGTATAATTCCTTTGTAAATATATAATCCAGGATCTAATTTTTAATATGGAAACCCTACTTGTCGTTCATGAGTGCCTGGGGCCACTCTGGCTTGTGCTTCTCCAGCTCTTCCAGAGACATTGAGCTTGAGACAGCCATCGTGGCCCAGATTTTTAAAGGTAAGGGCTAAGGGCTTGTCTGCATGACAATTTAGTGCATGGCAAGGTGGGTGTAAATCTATGGTGCATTAACCTGCTGCACACTATGTCACTGTGTACACAGTGCTAAAAATGCCATAGTGCGCTCTGACGTACTGCTGTTTCAGAAAGCACTATGGAATTTTTAGTGCATGATAACAGGGTCCACACAATGACTTACTGTGTAGCAGACTATGCACTCTAGATTTACACCTGAGCTTGCCACACACTAAATTGCCATGTGGATAAGCCCTCAGTCCTATTTTCAAAATGATTTAGGGTTTGTCTTCACTTGAATTGTTAGCAACCCAACTCCCTCCCACACACAAACTAGCTCAAATTGTGTGGTGCTGTAAACTTAAGCTAGATGGCCCATCAAAGTTGAAGCTTGAGTGCTGCTGTTGCTAGTAATGCAATGGTGATGCAGCACCTTGAGTCACAACTCATCAGATACTAATCCAATCAGTGCTGCTACTCATAGAACTATGTACCTTGAGTGTTGTTTGCAGTGTGGTTGCTCTCGTGTGAGCCAGGCTAATCCAAGTGGAATAACTTGAGTGTACTAACCTAAACTAACTTTTTCAGAGCAGACAAGCTCTTAGATACTTAGAAGTCTAAATCTCATCAATTTTGAAGCAGAATGCCATGGGCAATTATTCATTATTCCTAAAATGACAGATTAGCAACACATTTTTCAGAACTTTGCCCCTAATACAGCCGTATTGATTTTAATCTCTGTTTTAAATACTTTCATCAATGCTTTGACATGGTAATTTAACTGAGTTTTTATCCATGCACTAGAATGGGGATTTTTAAAAAGAAAAATAAGTTGTCATATATATCATGGGATTCTCTGTCATTCCATATGGAGGATCGGGAATGGCTTCTCCATTAGGCTGCCCCTCTTCCTATTGCATGCTAAGCACTAGAGTAATGCTAGGGTTTTCAAGGCTCCATAGAGGTAGCCCACGGTATATGCTTCACAGTGGTCCAGAATTCTTATCAGTGGTCCAAAGAATGAAACATTTTGAGAACCACACAGTGGTGGATCTGAGTGTTGTGGTGGCAGGAGCACTGAGAAGATCTCTCCCTTAAAAACTGGTCTGCAGAAAGGAAATGCTGGAGAAGCACTGAGCTAATGCATGTATTTAATCTATGCTGCTACTCTCACAACTCCCTTAAAAATAAATTACTCCTAATCTAGAGTGCTGATAGCATGAACATGATGTTGTAGTACAGGTAAGGCTTACTGACTCTGTATGGCACAAATAAGAAATGCTGCTAAGTTTGAGACTTATTTCAGATACATATTTATGCTTCCAGCAGCTAGTGGCCTTCCATATTGAACTTTCTCACCTGCTGTGTGCTGGATGTGGCTGTTGTGCTGACTGTTGCAGTTTGCAAGTTGTATCAGATCCCTTTATTCTGACTGACTGTTCTGTTTCCTCCTTCAGTCTTCTCTTCTTCACTACAGTGAGATACTATTGTTAAGGATTGCAAGTAAATATCTAGACATTTCAATTCAATGTCCCATGTTAACAAACATCATGTAATATAGAAATCTGTGTTGAGATAAAGCCAGTTACTTTAACTTACCTACAGCATACCACACTGTACAATATTTACTAACCGGGACTTCTCAGATGTTTGCTTCTCATTAAAAAGTACATTTTTAAAATGGCTTTGATTTTAAAAATGACATTTGTAATAAAAATGTGTGTAATTTAGTGTAATTGCTTAAGGAATTAAAATATACTGTTTGAAATACTGTTGTTTGTATGTCTCCTGCAGAATTTCATAAAACATTAAAAACTTTGTGTATATGGCCTACAGCCAGACTGAAAGAACGCAATAAAATGGCAACTCCACCTTGAGTGTATTTTTTAAAAAGTGACAGGAAAGGAGAGGATGTGACTACCCAGAGGGCCGTGAGAGGGAGAAGATGGAGTGCAGAAAGAGGAAAAGTAGCCAAGGGAAAAATGCAAGTTCTTAGGGAAAAACAGATCAATACTGAAGTTAACTATGCAATTGCAATGATAGCAACTTGCATTTTGTAATACTTCTTTCACATAACCTCAGATGTCCCTATGACATGCCAAGGGTACAATCCAGACTTATGAGTGGTTTGTGTCACCCCCCTGCCCTCTAACCTGGGTGCTCTTTACAATGCTTTGCTACTGTAGCCTTCCATCTGGACTGCTCACAAACAGCCTCCAGCATGCAAGTCACTCTCAGCTATGTCTATGTGTGCTGCAGCCAGTCAGCCACACTTTGGCTTTTACCAGTCTTGGTTATGCTACAGGGTGACTCCAACATAGTCCCAGTCTTAGATTTCCCCCAGAAATGAATGCCTTGTATTGCCCAGCCCTCTCCTAAATAATATAAATTCATATAATGTCTGTATTTCTTTAACAGAAATAATATGGAGTTTTCCAAACACTTCAATTTAAATACACTGGACTAGATAAAACAAGTTTATTAACTACAAAGAGATAGATTTTAAGTGAGTACAAGTAATGAGGCATAAAAGTGAGAAATGGTCACAAGAAAAATAAAGATAAAATGTAACTGGTGCCTAACTTAACAAACTATGTTAAATTCAAAGCAAAGTTTTCACACCACATACTTTCAGCAGTCTTATTGACCAAACTTCTTAGGTCAGGACCTCTTTCCAGTTCACTTTCTTTGTCCCTTCTGGTGAAGTGAATCAATGGGCAAAAAGAGAGGAGCGGATCCCTTGGGGTGTTTGACTTTCCTTTTTATAGTGTCACTCTCCCTCCTGGAAAACATTTCCATCTGGGACTCTGGAGACAGATAGTCTATAGGGAAGGATGTTCCCTGCTGCTTTTCTTCACCTGTTGGAACTCCTTTAGTTTCCCTTTTTGCTTGATGACTCTGTTTACTGCTTAAATGCAAATTAAGCAGAGCACACATTTCATTGTTTGAGACTTGCCTGTTTGCCAACTTCAGTTTGGAACATGTGTTAAGAACACCATACACTGGAATCTTATAATTTCACATACGATGTTGCCACATACATTAAATCAGAACAATAATGACCAGCAAGTTATGAGTTTTCAAATGTTACCTGAAAGGCATACTTTGTACAAAGATTATTACAATAGTGTGTTGGTTGTGGACAGTGGGGTACATTCTGTCACAATCCTTGTTACTATTCACAGCTCCAAATTTAGCTGGTAGACTGGATAAATCACACCTCTGATACACCAAGTAAGCCACCTTTGAAGTGATTTTGACAAGGTCATTCACCAAAGGCTCTTAAGCAAAGTAAGCAGTCATGGGATAAGAGGGAATGTCCGCTCCTGGATCAGTAACTGGTTAAAAGATAGGAAACAAAGGGTAGGAATAAATGGTCAGTTTTCAGAATGGAAAGAGGTAAATAGCTGTGTCCCCCAGGAGTCCGTACTAGGACCAGTGCTGTTCAACATAGTCATAAATGATCTGGAAAAAGGGGTAAACAATGAGGTGGCAAAATTTGCAGATGATACAAAACTTCTTAAAATAGTTAAATCTAATACATACTGTGAAGAGTTATTAAAGGATTTCACAAAACTGGGTGACTGGGCAACAAAATGGCAGATGAAATTCAATGCTGATAAATGCAAAGTAAAGCATATTGGAAAAGATAATCCCAACTATACATATAAAATGATGGGGTCTACATTAGCTGTCACCACTCAAGAAAGAGCTTGGAGTCACTGGGGATAGTTCTCTGAAAACATCCACTCAGTGTGCCATGACAGTCAAAATTAGGAAAGGGATAGATAATAAGACAGAAAATATTGTATTGCCTCTTTACAAATCCATGATATGCCCACACCTGGCATGCAGATCTGATTGCCCCATTTCAAAAAATATATATTGGAATTGGAAAAGGTACAGAAAAGGGCAGCTAAAATGATTAGGGGTATGCAAAAGCTTCCATATGAGATAGATTAATAGGACTGGGACTTTTCAGCTTGGAAAAGAGACAACTAAGGGGGCGAAGCGATATGATAGAAGTCTATAAAATCATGACTGGTGGAGAAAGTAAATAAGGAGGAGTTATTTACTCCTTCTCATAACATAAGAACTAGGGGTCACCAAATTAAATTAATAGGCAGCAGATTTAAAATGAACAAAAGGAAGTATTTCTTCACACAATGCACAGTCAACCTGTGGCCCTCCTTGCCAGAGGCTGTTGTGAAGGCCAAGACTATAATGGGGTTCAAAAAAGAACTAGATAAATTCATGGAGGATAGGATTATCAATGGCTATTAGCCAGGATAGGCAGGTATTGCTCTTTTCAGAAGCTGGGAATGGCCATTGGGATGGATCACTTGATGATTATCTGTTCTGTTCATTCCCTCTGAAGCATCTGGCATTGGCCACTGTCGGAAGACAGGATACTGGGCTATATGGACCATTGGTCTGACCCAGTATGGCCGTTCTTATGTTCTTACATGCCAAGATTTCAATGGAAAGTCAAGAGTTCAAGGGATGCCACTGCATTTGTCAGCAGCATAGAAGCTGCAGAAGATGCCAGCTCACCCTCCCTCATAGTCAGGCTTAAGGAATTCACTTTTGTTAATCTAAGATTGCTCTAACTTGCAAGTACCACCCCTAAAAATGCTCACTAATTATTTCTCCTTTGTTTTCCCTTTTCTTCTCACCTTCCTAGTCCCCTGATCTTTACTGGTATAACTTGATCCCTTAAGAAAAACAAAACAGTCTGGATTTTTCAGTCTTCTGTAAACCAGTCTCTTTTCTGCTGACACAAGTACCACTTTATCTCAGTGAAGCCTTTGAGATGGTGGAATAGTCCATCTTCTTGGATCATATTCTTAACTGTGTAGGTTTCTCTAGTACCTTCCCATCATGGTGGCAGTCCTGTCAAGCTGCTCTGTCTTGGATGCCATCCAGCAGAGGTCTTGGTGCAGAGACCAGACTCCCATCAGAGAACACCAAGCACAGCAGATTAATGTTAGAAGTGGAAAGAGCCAAAGTGCTTGCACAAATGTAGGGTCAACTAAGTAGGTGAAATAAATTTAGAGGGCTATTTTTTATTTTTATTTTTTAAACAAATCATGGAACTTGCTGTGATTCCTCAACTCAGTCATTGCTTCTTGTTATATCCCAGTCAGCATTCTCTTTCTGTAGATTGTAAATTCTTTTAGGGAGAGACTGTGTTCCTCCTTTGTTTGTCAAGCACTAAGCCCATTATTGGCACTATACAAGGTGCTCTGTACAACTCACAGCCAACTCACTGTAACAGAAGATTGGCTGGGTGTGACACACATTTTACACTCAGCAACTCAATTGTAAGGACCTCCACCAATGGTAAACCATGAGAAGGAAAAAATGCAGTTGATTAAAGATGACTGAGTCGAAAAAGATCAATAAGTGTTAACTGGCAGAAAAACTCAAAAGCCAATGAAAACGGGGCAAATACTCGAATAGATCAATGTCAGATGCAGAGAAGAGATGAAGGATGCAAACAGAGACACGGCTCATTAACTGTGGTATGCATCAAAAGGCACATGTATGTTTGCAGGACGAGAAATGGTACTGGAGATACCAAGAGTGTTAGTCTAGCAGACAAAAAGGAAGGAGTGAGAGAGAAGAACAGAGAAGGAAACAGGAGAGAAAAGATAATGGATAGCAGGAGGCAGAAAGAGATGCATGGCAAATATTTGGCAGAAAGGAATTAAGAGAGTTGGTGAATGGAAAAACACAAACACAAAACAGGCATGACAGAGAGAGTTAAGTGATAAGTAGTAACAGACAGAAGGAAAATGAAAACGAGTGATTGCTCTTCTTGGCTTATACCAGAGCTGAGTGCACTATATGAGAAGCACATTTGTCTTATGAAATGTTAGTGCCTAAACTGTGAGCCTTTCCTGAAGAACAGTAGTATGGCTGTGGATTAAAACTACACACAGGGCCTAGAAGGAAGAGGAATGTGGAGCTTTTAACTTCCATTCCTCACTACTTTTATTTATTTTTATAATTTGAATTTAGCATGCCATTTTATAAGGGAAGAATGAAATTACTTTAAGGTCAAGCTGTCCAAATGTGCTTTCTGTTTGAAAATATCACAGCAGCTCTACGTGAAGGGCTGCTGCAGGAACCATCTGATTGCAGGTCAAATCCTCCTCTGACATTGAAATTCCCGATTTTGCACATACAATTATTTGCATGGCAGATCTATATTTGCAAATCCTAGGAAGTTTTTTGGCTTAGACTCATGTATCAGTGGGCATATGGGCAGATTTTTCACACTACACAATTTACTTCGAAAGACTTTCAAAACATGTGGAGGCAGATTCTTGGGACCAGAATGGTGGGAGAAATATGGCTAGTTCCATCCCAGGTCATAATTTAGGCTACTCTCAATTATTCCTGCAGAATAAGTTTTCTATGGACCATTCTGCCAGTCAGGGGTCCTTGGCACACAAAGCCTTCCAGCCATATCCCCACTGTTCTCCAGCCCACCCCCAACACAGCTCTATGGCAAAGGAGCCAAACGTAAGCGAGAATCAGCTATACAGACATTATGCCTTCATGAAGAGAATCTCTAGCTGGCTCATTAGAGAAGCCAATCATCCCTTTTGTTCCATCAGAGCAACACAAATGAGATGGAACATGGGGCCAGAATCTGGTCCATGAGAGTGTCTCTCTCTTCCTGCCTGAAAAAGAAAGAGAAAATTGATTAAAAGAAGGAAAATGGAAATTATGCTTAGTTATAATATCATGCCTTGGCACCACTTCCCGGAGCAGTGACATTGGTCCATGGCATTAAAGAAGATGTATACACTCTCCCCACATCACTATTCTGCCACAACAACACACAGTTATCAGCTTAAAACATCTTTTATTTGTAAAATTCACCAATGATTTGTATTATTCCAATTTTCATTTTTTCCAGCTTGATGATTTTTTGTATTCCCACAGCAACTGGCTTCCAAACGTAGCAAAGGTAGCAAAAGCGTTAATAACCTCACTGTAGGCTCTCTCATTGCTTCTGCATTAGGAAAGTAAAGCCCAGCAAGCTAATGACATACAAAATTACTCAATGTAAGCAAAACCGCAGAAGTAGAGGAGAGGTTATCCTGTTCTATACATTGATCAAGGGCCATATTCTTAGGCTTGGCTATGAACTCAGGGAATTTTTCCCACAGGTTACCAAAAGGTCATTGAAATTCTTTTCTCTCTGTACTTGGGGGAAAGATCCCTTTATCCCTGAATAAGGAGTTTGCTTTTAAGTCACCTTGTTGCTTCTCATACACTGAACTTCCTTGTTCAACTGCATATGAATCACTTCAAATGAAGCCACTTTTCTCTTAGCAACCAAAAACTGTCTTAGCAACCAGACGCTGAGGATTTTGTTTTCACATAGTTACTTGTGAACAATGTGTTCTCTTTTGCTTTCTACTTTTCCATGGCAAGGCTGTTTCAGTGTTGGCTTAGTATTGTCTAAGAAATGGAACACTTAAAGTCAGTCATGGCAGAGATGTAGCTTGCTGGGCAGATCACAGCTATTCTGTATCCCAGCAAAATTATTATCTCTAGGAAATGGTGCAGAAGTGCTGACTGCTGGGAAGCTCAAAACCTCCAGATTCTTCCAGTATAAATTATTGTAAGGAATAGTGTGAGGGAGCTCACAGCTATTCCACTCCTGTAATCGCTCAGAAAGAATTATTTTAGGGACATATATTGCAGTTGTGGGTACTGGGAACATCAGAGAAACTGTAACTTGAGCCTCACCTGGGTTGAAGTCACTGTAGAAACAGGCATGAGCTGTGGCTATGGATAATTTGTTGTCTCTCTTAGCAAATGACACTGGACAGAACAGAGTAGAAGGGAATGGCACTGGAAGAGAATACATTTGGGGGAAAAAAACCTATAAACTGCTTACAGTTTGCAAATAGAAACAGAGGTGAAATTTGCCAAATAAATCCTGGGGGAAAGTTGGAGGCGGGGTGGTGAGGAGCCCATGGTTACAACATTCTCCATCTCTCTCAACTCCACGTTATTGTTGGGGTGTAAACAGCTGGGTACATTCTTAGAGCAAATTTCAAAATGTTGATAGAAGCATTAAATGCCTTAGCATTTTCAGTCCACATTTCCTCTCTGTCTCCTCCTGCAGGTGCTGTTGGCATAGTGGAAAGCAGTTTGATTTCCTCACTTGTTCTTAAACTGAAAACTGAGCTGGATGAAATCCAAGAGCTGATACTGGACACACTCTCTGGCTGCCTACGGGTAGAGGCCTTTGAAGCTCTAGCAACAGGTGCTGTTTCCATTCTGAAGGAAAAGCTCACTCATCCATCAGTGGCCATCAGGAGCAAAGCTGCCCGTGCTCTTTTGGGAATTAGGTAAGGGAAAGAAAGGACTATGCACATGGATTGTTCCAAGACAATATCTGTCCACTGATTGAGTCTTGTGCACTAGTTTGCAGTTGTACCTCCTTACACTTTGCAACTGTCACATCTCACATGCAAAGTAACATCAGGCTAGATGTGTACATGGATAGAACACTTAGCTACTCTGATGCTGGCAATTGAGTAGATGGCACTCTTCCCCCACACACACCTGCCACCTGTTAGTAGTGAGCTAATGCCCCTGCATGGAGCTAAGTAGAGCTGCACTGCTGGAAGTACCATTTTGTACATGAGACAGTGTAAAACCAAAGTCCTGATCACAAGATGGATCCCATAATACTTTTTGCAAGAGGAGAAATGTTAAATTAAGGAGCCTGATAATTATTTTTTGCCTACCTCCATTTTCAGTTGGATAAAGCATTCTTCATTTTCTGTCATAAACTGTTATGTAGTATTTGTTACTATGTACTGTTAAACAGTTGCTTTGTTTCATCCTAGAGTGGCCACATTTCAATGGATAAAACATTCCCTGTATATACCCTGTTTATCAGTCAGTCAAGTCTGTAAAGCATTTCACAATTCTTGGGTAAAATATACAATATAAATGCAAGTTGTTCTTAATGGAACAGCACAGTGTGGTGAAGGATAACACCCTTAGGTCACTCTGATGTAATACAGTTCAATATAATAATATTTCATGGCATCATTGTTTATGAAAACTGCCATGCTGGGTTCAGCCCAAACAGACTCTGTGTGGGGAGCTACCACATGGCAGGTCCTATTAAAGGAATGAGATCCCCAGTGCATTCATGATCATCCTGTGGTTCTTTATTTAAGTCTTAAATTCATCATCTACAGAGTACATAGATAAGAGTTTTCAGTCAAACCGAAAAGTTCAATTGGAAGCCTGCATCAAGGCAAGGACCTTGTGTTTTATGGTATTTGTGAGGAACCATCTATATTTAGAGTATTCTTTAAATAGACAATATGAACTCTTGGCTTCTGGCTTTTAAAGGTGAGTGGCCATGGAAATACTAGGCATCCAACCCGGATGCTCACTGCTGTAATCACCAAAATACCTGAAGGAGCTATCGTATACTATATAAGCATGTAGTTTCAACAGTAACCATTCTGCCACAAACTGACCTCTCCCCTCTTTGGTTTGTAACTCTGGCATGGGTGTTTAAAGTGCTCCCTGACATTTGGAATACTCTGGTTCCAAACAGAACAGAAGAGAATTTTGCATCAGCATTCTTGTCATGAAATGCAGGAGGGAAATGGCAGGAGGCTGTAGTCAGTTTTACTGATTGTTGACATAGCTTTAAGAAAGCACATTCATTTTTTCTCCTCCTCAGTGTCCCTCAGGAAGGAAAAAATATTGTATGGGATGAAGAGGTTATCCCAGTGCTGGTCAGCCTGCTGGAGGATTCAGATTCTGAGGTCCGAGCCAATGCAGCAGGAGCATTGATGAATGCCACCATTACGACCCAAGGTGAGAGAAACAGATCCTGCTGGGGATACTTCCTGCAAAGCAGAGCATTCCTAGTTCAGCTAGCAAAATAGTGCCATTTGATCAGCTGACAGTTTTTATTTCATAGCTTTCTAAGATAAATTTTAAAAATCTAGGTTCAGATAATGCTAAAGTTGTTGTAGAATCTAATACAAACAGGACATTCCATTAGGTTTGTCCCTCAGCTACTTTGTTTGCCCATAGCGTCTAGATGCACCAGTATAGTTGGTTTGATTCACCTCCACTGGCTCAGAGAAATGTACTCAGACCTATCTATGCTAATGCAAGTAACTGTGCCTGGGGAAGATTCACCCTGGCAGAGGTCAAGCAATGTTTATAGCATCACCTTCCCTCAAGGGTGCTGCTAGGGAGGGGAGGAAGCTTTAAGTTCAGGTCGGAGTGCCGAAACCATAAACTGCCCTGGGGATGCTTTGAACCTGCAACTCTTAGCCAAGAGATGGAGTGCCTAAGCTTTCCATTACTTTCCTGTAGTTTTTGTGTGTGTTTAAAAAGGTATAGTTTTTCCCTAACAACCAGGGGAGAGTGGGAATTGGAGACGTTCTCAAAGTCAGATACATGACTTTAAAAACACTGACGGGTAACTTTTCAGGGTACTGAATGGGTAATTGGACATACAAGAATCCTTAATAACAGTAATTGTGTTCCAGTCCTCCTCTGCATACCACTGCAAATGCCCTGCTTGCTTTGGAATATAACACAGGAGTGGATCTATTTACTTAGAGTGTCATAGAAAAGAAAGTAGGGCGTTCCGGAGGGCATTTTCCTTGAGAAACTTTATCTTATCATTTGGTGTCTCATGAGATCTAAATGATTCATTTAAAAGTAAATAAATAAAAGTGTGGTAGGTATACAGAGTTAACTAACTAAAGTAGCTGGATTGCTCTCTTCAGAATAAAAAAAGGAAATTTACTGTGGTTTCTAATAAAGATGAGCCTGATCCAAAACCCAGAGCTGTTAGCACTACCCAAACTCTGAAGTGTTCAAAATATAGAGCCAGATCTGGAGCTAAAAGCTGCAGTTCAGATCCCTCTATAGTGTGTGATTATGATTGTTTATTAACAGGTACAGGCTTGTTAAGTGGTTATTTGATTATATTCAATAACAAGATTTAAGTCCAGTTATTTAAGGAGGATTTAAGACTTAAGTCCTGTTATATAAGGAGGATCCGGGGAACTACAGACCAGTCAGTCTCAACTCAGTCTCTGGAAAAATCATGGAGCAGGTTCTCAAGGAATCCATTTTGAAGCACTTGGAAGAGAGGACGGTGATCAGGAACAGTCAGCATGGTGTCCCACAGCATTCTTATCAGCAAGTTAATGAAGTATGGGTTGGATGAATGGACTATAAGATGGATAGAAAGCTGGCTAGATAATCAGGCTCAACAGGTGGTGGTCAACGGCTCGATGTCTAGTTGACAGCCGCTAACAAGCAGCGTGCCCCAGGGGTCGGTGCTGGAGCCGGTTTTTTCAACATCTTCATTAATGATCTGGAGGATGGGGTGGATTGCACCCTTAACAAGTTTGCAGATGACACTAAGATAGGGGGAGTGGTGGATAAACCTGGAGGGGAGGGATAGGATACAGAGTGACCTAGACAAATTGGAGGATTGGGCCAAAAAAAAAAAAATCTAATGAGGTTCAACAAGGACAAGTGCAGAATCCTGAATTTAGGACGGAAGAAGCCGATGCACTGCTACAGACTGGGGACCGATTGGCTAGGCAGCAGTTCCACAGAAAAAGACGTGGGGGTTACAGTGGACAAGAAATTGGATATGAGTCAACAGTGCCCTTACTGCGAAGAAGGCTAACGGCATATTAGGTTCCATTAGTAGAAGCATTGCCAGCAGATCAAGGGAAGTGATTATTCCTCTCTATTTGGTACCGGTGAGGCCACATTTGGAGTATTCGGTCCAGTTTTGGGTCCCGACTACAGAAAGGATGTGGACAAATTGGAGAGAGTCCAGCAGAGGGCAGCGAAAATTATTAGGGGGCTGGAGCACATGACTTATAAGGAGAGGCTGAGGGAACTAGGCTTGTTTAGTCTGCAGAAGAGAAGCGTGAGAGGGGGGTTGATAGTGGCCTTCAACTACCTGAAAGGGGGTTCCAAAGAGGATGGAGCTAGGCTGTTCTCAGTGGTGGATGATGATAGAAAAAGGAGCAATGATCTCAAGTTGCAGTGGGGGAGGGCTAGGTTGAATATTAGGAAAAGCTTTTTCATTAGGAGGGTGGTGAAGCACTGGAATGGGTTACCTAGGGAGGTGGTGGAATCGCCATCCTTAGAGGTTTTTAAGGTGCGACTTGACGAAGCCCTGTCTGGGGTGATTTAGTTGGGATTGGTCCTGCTTTGAGCAGGGGATTGGACTAGATGACCTCCTGAGGTCCCTTCCCATCCTAATCTTCTATGATTTCTTGTTCAGGGAAATATGCAGCCCTTAGTGCAGATGCCATTCCACCTTTACTGAAGCTTGTCGACGATGAAACTAGCAAAGTACGCCTTAATGCAATCAAAGCTCTGACCATGCTGTCTGAGGCACCTGAGGGTCGCAAGACACTCCTGAACCATGTGGGCTTGTTTCGAGAGCAGTTGAATGACACCAGTGAAGCTGTAAGCAGAGCAGCAAAAATTGCCATCCAAGTCATTGAATGGAAACCTTAAACCAAGGCATCATGAAGCAATAAAAAAGCAGCAAAATCTCTGCATTTTGTATGACTCAGATTTTTCTCAAATGTTCTGTATTAAATCCGCACATGCTCTAGCATATGAAAAGTTTTAATTCCCCTACAACTGCCTCGCAATATTTCTGCACGTTGAAATCTATAGGAAACTGTGTGGTCTTGGGGTTACAATTCGGAACTGGGAGTCCCTGAAATGTTTACTTTATTATTCCAGTATGGCAATTTTGTGCAACTATCTTGATCTGTGATCAGTGAAGGTACTCTAGCTGGGGGTTACATCCCACCTGTGCCTTCTATGTCCTTCCACAAGGCACCAAACGAAAGGCAGGCAATGCTGCCATCCCTCATATTGGGCACAAGCATTCTAGAACTTTGAAACCTTTTCAGGGGGTTATTTTCCCCTGTATCTCAGTAGCATTTTGTAAAGGAGACCAACCCCCCATGCCCTCTCGTACAGCTCCTTGGTATTAGCCAGGGGGAATCAGCCTACCCTGGAACATCCTAATATTCCCTGAAAGAGATGACACACCTTCAGAGCCCCCTAGCATCTTCTTCAGGGACTGCTCCCCGCCCCTCCGAGCTTTTTGATTGGTTATGCTTCTGAAGATGCTCACTTTCTCCAGGTGTTTTTTTCCTGTGACATCTCTTGAGTGGGGACTACCCTCCTCTATGGTGCTGTGAATCTTCTGAGGGCTCCATGGTTTCCAGGATCTCCATGATTCTCTTTGATGAAGCCTAACCCTTTCTTGATAGTTCAGTCCATTTTCTGAAGGGGCTGGGTTACATAGGTACACCTAATTAGACATTATTCAGTTTATAAAACCTGACTTTTCAGTATAACCATTATAGATGGTCCAGAATTAACCCTCCAGAACCAAACTAATTTCACACTTTGGAAGGAAGAACATCACAAGTTAATCCAAATTTTGCAGCTAGCCCCATCCTATCGTAGGCCAACTGAAACCCCTGGATTCAAACAGTCTTGAAATTTGGTGGAGAGGGATTTAAATTTTAAACTGAGCTTCATGGCTTGAGCTCATCTGTAATAAGCTTCTGACCCCTGCAACACAAAAACCCTTTGGGATGTCTAGCACTGCTGGTTATACTAATACTCCCACTCCTTGTGTTCTGGGAGTGCAAGCATCAAGATTCTATCTGTCCCATGTGCAGGCACACAAGGCTAGGAGAATTTCATGGATTCACTCGCCCCAACTTACACACCCATTAGCAGCCAAAATCTGGCCCCACGTCTGAATGTTTGTAGGCATGATATTTCTTGGTGATATGTTGCCTTCCATCGTTACATTTCTGTTACTGTTAGTGTTATGTTATTTTATGTTAAACAGAATGAGAGCTCCAAAGATGCAGCTCTCTTCCCCTGTTGTTCTGGAACAGCTCCTACTGAAAGGCCGCTTATCAAACAGCCTCATGTTCATGTTGGGTCACATGCAGAACATTGAGAGAAACAGCTTTGCAGCCTAAAAACCTCCACTGAAAAGTCCTTCTTTGAGTGGTAGTCGCTATGGATATTCACTGTGGGTGTGTGCACACATTGTGCACCCAGGACCAGAAGTTCTTCAACAGCAGTGTCTGTTAGTCCAAGCCTATGCCCTGTGTTTCCTTGTGCTTTCATCTGAGGTCATAAAGGGTGACACAGACCAACGTCTCGCCCGAGTTCCTTTTCTACTGCTCATAGTCTATAATAGAACTGCCTGTGTGTGTTTCTTCTCTTCAGTATTTAACTTTGTTGAGTCTGTAAATAGTACTTTTAGTTAGCTTAGTTAGTGCTAGTTAGTTAAGGAGTGCTGGAGGGATCTTCTCCCTCTAATTCCCCCTTTTTTCTATAGGGCATCAATTATGCCCAAAGTGCTAGGTGTTAAACCTTGCTTGGCCTGCCCCTGGGTTTTCCCAATGAGCAACCCTCACAAAATTTGTCTGTACTGCCTCAGGGAAACTCACATCCCCTTGAAGTGTAGTATCTGCCATGCCTTCCCTCCACGTACCAGAAAAGATTTCAGTCTCCACAACCACCTTATATAGCTTTCCATGAGGCCCCATTCACCCTCCCACTCACCTGGAACCACCCCACTCACCTGGAACCACCAGGCAATACACCTCTGGTGTCCAGTACCTGTGGTTTGGACTCCTCCTCCAAACACAAGGCCCCCATAAAGTGGAGACACTAAACAAACAAGGCCGAACTTCCCAACCAGAAACAGGACAAATCCCCTTATAAGTCCTCAAAAAAGAGGTCCACTTTGCCCCTTCGTCCAGCACTGTTAGAAGATGCTGCACCTTGGAACAGACGCACCCAGAGCCCCTACAGAAAAAAGGTTGCATCAGTAACAGGAGCTCACAGTGCCCTAAAACTATGCATGGACAGACCATCAACAATATCTGTGCCTCATAAGGATAGGAGGAACCATTCTCTCCCCGGCTCCAGTGGTATCACCATGCGCAGACCTTCCATCTCTAAGATGGCATTGACAATCCTGACAAAGCCCAGGACACTGGACAGTTAATCCGAGGTGGGTACTCAATAGCCACGTCCTCCAGGAAAGTGTACCTATGCAGACCCAGAGTCCCCATTTTTGTGGAGCCAATGCTGTTGCAGGAGGTCCCCACTTCATTGATGCGACATTTGCCAGTACTATGCCCTTGCTGGGAACTGGATACTCAGCCTCCATCTCTTTCCTACCCACCTTGCTTCTGCTCTGACAGAACCAGATCCCACTGTATCTCCAGCCCCAACGATCCCCAACCCCAACGACATAAGGAGGCCTATCCGACACATATGAGTTGATCCCTTCAGCTAGCCAACAGAGGACGATCAGTCCAGACATGGCTTCCAGATCAATTCTACATCCCTGCCCTCTTCAGCAGTAATTGTGGACCAAAGACCAATGCTAACCAGCATAGGAGTCACCTCTGTTCCACTACAATCCATCACATTGACTTGACTGGAGCCTCTAGGATCCATACTTCTGGGCACCTGAGTAAGAGGATCCTGAGTTCCTTACCCAGCAAGGCAAAGTAGTTGCCACGGGAGCAACTGATGGAGGAGGAACAACCAGCATCACCTGCTCTCTAGACAAGGCAGTATCAACAGTCTGTTCCTCATGCCCGGACAATTTTAACCAATAGCAGGCCTTCTCAAGAGAATTGCAGACACTCTCCAGACTCCTTTGGAGGAGGTCCAGGATTCAACCCTTAAGTTCCTAAATATACTTCAGGCTACAGCTTTTTCTAAAATGACACTCCCGATTAACGAGGCTATCATGGGACTCCCAAGAATAGCCTGACATACCCCTGCGTCCTGAGCCCCCGACCCCAAGCAGGCTGAGAGACGTTACTTCTTTCCCCCCCAAAAGGGGGGAATTTTTGTTTTCTCATCTTATCCCCAATTTCCTGGTGATGCACACAGAACCAAATCAGCTATTCCAGTTCAAGTCCATTCCATCAGATAGAGCCGCTAGGTGACTAGACCTCTTTGGAAGGAAGCTGTTTTTCTTGGCTAGATTAGCATTCTTGATAAACTAACATGCTTTAATGTCCAAATATGACTTTTAAAATTACAGTAAGCTATCGGAGTTTGTGAACAAGCTTCCTCCAGAATGTGGACCTCAGTTCCAGGATATCCTGGATAAGGGAAAGCTAATCACACAAACTTCCCTCCAGGTGCCCCTTCTGTTTGAGGTTACTACTTTATTTAGTGACAAGACTGACGAATCACTGCTTACCTTTAAAGACTCCTGCGCTACACTCCACTCTTTGGTATTTATATTCTGGCACCCAGGAGAAAGTATTCTAGGACTCCTCCACCTTGTCATCATCCACTGCCTCCATCCTTTTTCCATCAGAGGACATAGGAACCTCCCAAGAAGTGGCAGAGGATGCAGTGGAGTAGACACCCAGCACCATTGCCCTCCACTTCTCAGTGTCATCCACCTCCCAAGAAAGTGTTTTGATGTGGTGCCCAACACTTCATAACTAGTCTCTAATACCTGCTACCATCCCTTGTGGGGGCTACTTGGTCCATTTTCCCCCCCAATGTGGTGTACCATCACAACAAATTGGTCCTGGATATTATATCAAAAGGCTATACCCTAGAATTGCTTCCCCCTCCAAAATAACCCCACCTCCCCATCCCTTTTCAGGGACCCCTCTCACAAGAGGATTCTCAAACAAAGGACAGACTCCCTTCTTTAGTTGGGCGCAATAGAGCCCATCCCACCATCTCACATAGGGAAAGGCTTTTACTCAAGATACTTCTTCACTCCCAAAGAGAACAAGTTTCAAATATCCATTCTAGACCTCAGTAGTTGAATGTTTTTATATGACACTCAAAGTTCAGAATAACTACGTTGGCTTTTATAATACCCTCCCTCATCTCAGTTGACTGGTTTACAACGGTTGATTTGAAGGATGCATATTTTCATTTTGGACCTTCACCCCACTTACAAAAGGTCCCTGTACTTAACAGTGGGCCAGGAGCACTTTCAATATAGGGTTCTCCCTTTTGGTTTCTCAATGTCACCAAGGGTATTAACAAAAGTTCTTGCGCTGGTGGCTACAGATAAGGGACACAGAGATTTCCTTACCTGAACGATTGGCTACTCACAGGTTGGTCCTACCAGGCGATACAAACAATTACCACAGCCACACTTCAATTCTTTCATTCTCTAGGATTTCAAGTTAATTTAGACAAGTCCCTATTAACACCCTTGAAAACCATACTGTTTGTTAAAGCAGACCCGAACTTAGTCCTAGTGAGGGCCTTCTTACCTCTGGACCGATTCCTAGCCATGAGGGATCTCATCAGCCAGCTTCATCTCAGCCCTCCTCCTAGAGCCCAATCTGCCTGGTTCTCTGAGGCCACATGATGGCATTCACCCGTGTCACTCCGTTCACATGACTGCATCTGCGATGTCTTCAGATCTGGTTATGGACAGTTTATGCCCCAAACAGGAACTTTCTGGACAAGAAGCTCTCTCTTCCTCAAGACATACTGACATTGCTCACCTCGTGGGAAAACAAAGATAGTATGTGTGGGGGTCCCCTTTGTTCCCATACCACCTACAAAGGTTACACAGGTACACCTAACTAGACACTATTCAGCTTATAAAACCTCCTTTTCATTATGACCATTACAGGTGGTCCAGAATAAGCCTCTAGAACCAAATTCACCTCACATGTTTGGAGGGAGGGAGGAGCATCACAATCCAAATCCAGTTCAAATTTTTCAGCTAGCCCCATCCTATTATGGGCCAGTCTTATCACAGATGCTTCCCTACTTGCATGGCTGGCCAGCCCGAGGCTCCTGGTCCCCACAGGAATCCAGACTACATATCAACCTACTCAGACTTCGAGCAGTTTTCAAAGCAAGCAAGACGTTTCTGCCCATCATTTGGTTCATACACGTCAAAGTCAGCTTAGTCAACTTGAGCACCATCTATTATATAAACAATCAGGGAGGAGTGAGATCTCCCCCACTGTCTGCAGACACAGTCCACCTTTGGAACCAGTGCCTCAGATCAGTGTCTCAGCTGTATATATCCGAGGATTCATGAATTCACAGAGAGACAGCCTCAGCAGGAATTTCCGCATGGATGACAAATGGGAACTTCACCCAGCAATAGCACAGCACATGTTCCAGCAATGTGGTATCCTATGTTGGGATCTCTTTTCAACCCAGCACAACAAAAAGTGCCCAGCTTATTGTTCCTAGACTGCCCAAGGCCTCAACCCCAGAGGGGACATATTGCTAGTACAGTTGTTAGAACCACTGATATGTGCCTTCTTTTCCCTCCCTTCTGCTTCCTCAGGTACTCCGGAAGATCAAACTTGACAGAGCGACAGTGATCCTCATTGCACCCTGGTAGCCAAAATAATTCTGGTTCACCACCATACTGCAACTAGTCTTTTTTTACCCATGCATCTGCCTTCAGCCACTTCAGGGACGACTGTCTGAGACGGAGTAAGACCCCAAGAGCAAGCCTCAAAATGATTGTCTGTCCGAAGTGAGTAGTGAGTAGTTTTGCTGGTGTCAGGCTTTAAATATTATTCCCAGACAGATGACTTACAATGGCTGGTCACTTGGTTTCAAGACAATAGGAGTGTTACATTACCAGATGAGAATGTTAATAAAAATGTCAGATGGCTGCTCGGGAAACAATAAGTCCGTACTATATAGACTTAGGGTCTTGGGTCTTAGGTTCAGTTGCACCCACTGGGTATGTGGATGCCTCGTGCTTCCCTCCCAAGTACCGCATTGGTACTATTACATCTGCCAGTTTAAAATGCATGTGTCATTTCAGTCACAATAAATTTTTGTGTGTGCTATATTGTTGTTGTGTACATATATTTGCTTGAAAACTAGTTTAAAAATGTCAAATTTCACAAACAGTACAGTAGTGACCATTTGTATGATCCCTTTTGCTTTATCAGGCTGTGTTTCCTGCATAACAATAGATTAAACTGCTTTGGTGCAGTGAAGTTTGCTGCAGTATACTGCAAGGAGTGTGAATTGCACAGATAAACATTTGCAGTAGCACTAGTGGAGCATGCTGCATAATGGTGAAAGTATTAAGCAGCACATATGATATGAAGGATGCTACAGGATAAAGTATGCTAGTGCAGAAATAATCCCAATTATTGCAGCACAATGCATCTATCTGTTCTAATCTATCTATCTAAGACATTGTATTTCTTGAGCCCTTGTCACCTGGGTTTTTAAGTGCTTGGTATCTCATGTGTAATATACTGCAGAGGAACAGTGTGTTGCAATGCACTGCATTGGCACAGTGGAGCAAACTGTGGAACACCACAGGAGACAAAGGAACAAAATACAGATTTAACTGCAGTATCAGAAAATTACCCCAATGCCATCGCTGTATCCCTGCCCCTCAGGAGCCTGAAATAAGAGATACTTTTTAATTATTCAGTATAAATTGGTAGTGTCTCAGACTGCTTCCCGCAATTTCATGGTGATCCCTGCATCTCCATGCTAAAATTAGACACTCAACCTCACCTCAATATCTGAGAATCCCCTCCAGGGTCAGACCTCCTGTTCAATCTCATGAAAGGCTTCGGGACACTCAGGGCAAGAACAAGCTAAATGGGTTAGATGGTCTTAACCAAGATTTGCTGCAGTCCTCAGAAAAATATTATAATACAACCATTTTACAATAGATGGCGCAAAATAATCTCATTTCTTATAAGAGGAACTAATAGAGAAGGAAGAACCATAGCTTTAAATGAATTATACTGCAGGGCTTCTAGTCTGTTGTGGATACAAAACCAACATTCTGCTACCAAGAACATCCATCCATTTTAATATCACCTAGTATGTCCAGTTTTAGTGTATTCCTAACTCTTCCTGTTAAAATGGTGATCATGAAATGAAAGGATAGATTGTAATTTAGAAAGATTGTACTGGGGAATCAAGCCAAACAGGAATATACAGATATAAAGAAGATTTCACACATAGAGAAGTAAGGGAAAAAAGGAAATATCTATATTGACAGAAGGCCTAAAGTAAATTTTGAAGAGCAAGTCTATCATGTACAGAAACTATAGGGGAATGAAATTTAGCAGAGCATTGTCCTGAAACATAATTGTTTCTGAAACATTATATTGGAATTTTACCTGTAGTGCTCTTAGTACTGCTATTCTTCAGCTGTTAGGCATGTTTAAATTCAGAATGTAACAATTAATCATTTTAATTAATACAAATTTATATTTCTCATAAATTTCTCTGATTCTGTATAAGTAACAAATTTAAGGTTTCTCCTCTGAAGAACACAGTGCAATCTTGAAAGAAGAGAACTGAAGCCAGGTCATCATAGCAACACTGCTTTGTAGGTGCAAAATATCCATAGCAGAATACAGTTGTGCCCAGTAACTCTTATTTGTTACTTCTTAATTAGTAAATGCCAACAATGTGCTCAGCACCAACAGACACAAAATGAGACCTTCCCAGTCCTGAAAAACTAACATTGTAATAGAAACAGAGACAATGGGCTGTATGTACTCGGAAGCCCAGACGCAGGAATAACTTAAGGGTTATTTGAGTATGTTAATATTCAATTTGTTTGCATTCTTTGTGGGCATCTCCAATGAGATGGTGACAATGACATTACTTACCTGTTTCCAAATGGGCAGCCAGAAGTGCTGGTCAATTTTCTCTGCATAGCTTCCTCCTCTTTCTTGCTCAATTTTGGACCTATACTCTGGTTTAAACACAGAATCAGTTGCTGTTTGTCAGGTACATCTGTGTTAAATTAATGAGAGAGCACAGTGGAGGAACATGAAAAGTCCTAAAATGTGGTACATGTGTAGAACCCAAAGACAATCAATTAAGGACCTGATCCAGTTTTCACTGAAGTCAATGGAAAGACTCCCATTGAATTCACTGGGTGTTGGATTGAGTTCCAAAACAGTATCTTAGAGTTACAGAGTATTCTGAAGCGTCTTTACAACACATTTAAATTTGAGTTAACAGCCCCTACTTTGTGATTTTGACACTTATGCCACTAATCCCCAGATTTCTTTTACATAACAGCTGCATCAGCAAAATGTGGCTAATTGATGGTAGGTACATTCACTGACTGATTAAAGACCATTGAATGGTCCCCACATTCGCTTACCATAAGCCTTAGACCCCTTGTCCTTTTTGGTTGATGCCACCGTTTTTCAACTGACTATACCAAGTGATATAACTGCAAAAGACTTAGTCACTCACAAATGCTAAAAAATTCCTTTGAATTGCCTCATGCATATTATAAATACTTAAATTAGCATGTCAGGAGCTGGCATCTTCATACCCTGTAATTAAGCCTGATGTTTCTAAAGAAATGTGTTGGATACAGCAAGTCCTTGTTTTTAGCACTATGTTTCTATGCTCCCTGAACAGTGTTGTTCTACATTGTGACGACATCAGCAAGTAGACAAACTCGTACATTGATAATAACCTATTTGTCTTTTTAGCTTGAAGCCAACAGTGATTAAGACCCAGCTGTAATTAATATGGTCATAGGTCAATAATGGGATGAGTTCACTTACATATGAAGACAGAGATCACGTTTTCAGCTTAGCCAGTTAATAATGTCAGTTAATAATGGTTTTCTGTCACTGTCAGTTAATAATGGTTTTCTGATTAGGAGAATGACAAATGAAGCAGTGGGAGAAGGTAACCATGCTCACTGGAAGTGAAATTCACCCCTATGTATAGGTCTTGTGCAGACCCCTTCCATGTGGGGGAAATCTTATCCTGAAGGCACAAAGGTTTATATTGTTTTTCTCACCCCTAATTTCTGGAAAGATAAGGACCGTGCCACCCAGGTTGTGTCCGCTCACTGATATGCTTTACAATGTGTTCGTACATGCTGGTGTCACTGTTTCCAGCCACTGTTAAAATACACTGATCTATGGGCAGGAATTGAAAGTCACTGAAGACCAAGTTTTAGAAGCTCTGAGAAATGGCAGCTTTTAATTCTATTTTTTGTTGCTCCAAAGGAAAATTTTCCTCTCATCTTTTTGTGTGCAGAGTTGTAGGATCAGCCTTATGTCAAATGGGGAAAGACATCAGTTGGCATTTCTCTAAGGACAGAATAAAAACTAAGTGAGGACCTTTGATTTTGGCTCACTGTTAATTACTATAATATCTGTAAAAATGAGAATGTGTTTGTTATACCCAAATGCAAAACCAATAAACTAAGAATCTGAGCCTCAGACCCATGCTAACAAGGCCAATGGCTTTTGGGAGACTTCTCCCTCCATTGCCTTTCCTAGACACCAAGTTGTTGACACTGACAAAAGATTTTCCATAGCTGCTACGGTCTGCTATAAAGGCAATTTTGAATATCAACTCACAGTTACTTGAGTTATTATATTCTATTATAAGATAAAAGGACAGGCTGTGAGGGAGTTCAGTCTGTCCAAGCATCATTCTCTGTAGAGAACAGGGTAGGTATCCTGCCTGTGTAAGTTTACATTTATTCCAGTTTGAGATTCTTCCAGTAAGAATCATTCCAGGGAACAGTGTAAGACGTCCTGGCTGTGGGGCACTCACAGCTACTCTAGCCTGAGCCTCTCACTAAGGAATGGAGTGCGAGTGGTGACTTCAGGGAAAACTCAGATGCTCTATCCTAGTCTCTCCCAGCAGGGATCACTGTGAGGAAGGTAAAAGGCTCTTGCACTGAAGCCTCTAGAGAGAATAAGGTAGGTGCACCAAAGGATTTTCCATCTCAGAACTGCACTGGAATTGCCCTTCTGTATACTTTTCACTGAACAATAGCATGAAGCCCTATTGAAAACTGTGCTTGGCTGTTTATATTCATCATAATTCCTAGTGATCTGTTGTCACATCTGTGTTAGTAATATGTTATTTTAAGTTAAGCAGAATGAGATCTGTATAAATGCAGGTCCCTTCCCCTGCTGCTTTAGTTAGCTTCTATTACAGGTGTTTGTGTCACATGCAGAACACACAGAAACAACAGCTGGGCAGCCTACAC
Organism: Emydura macquarii macquarii; assembly: GCF_026122565.2. Lineage (NCBI taxonomy): Eukaryota > Metazoa > Chordata > Testudines > Chelidae > Emydura > Emydura macquarii. The sequence continues at coordinate 1,657,543 of NW_027131391.1, forward strand.
AGCACTGGAAAAAGCCTCCTTCACTTGTCAGCAGTCTTCCTAGTTTACTCCATTATCCCACTACCTACTCATATCCTTATTGTCCCTCTTAATCCTCCATCTCCAATGCAGCAAATTGCCCCACACCACTATTTCAATTAAACAAATTCAGGGTCCATCAAAGAAAATTACCAGTGTTCCAATACATCATTTACCCCATCTTCAATCGTTAATGCAGGGTACAGGTATGCAGAGCCTAACACTGAGACACCCCATACACATACATCACCTCAACAGAATGCACTGCACTCTTGTGTGGAGACCTCCAGTCAGTTTTTAATATATGGAAGTGTTCCTAGCCAAACCAGTTTGGAATGAATTTTGAGTCAGTCTGTGAGACAGTTAACTGCTTTATTAAATCCAGATATGTTACATCTGCTACATTCACTTTGTTCCTTAAGACCCCAGTCCTGTGTGGTGCGAGTGCCCTATACGCCCCATCGTCTTGGTGGCTAAATCACAGGACTGGGACTTGGGAGATTAAGGTTCTATTTCTAACTAAGCCACAGACTTCCCAAGTGATTTTGCTTTTCTGTGCATGTTTCTCCATCTGTAAAATGGGGATCATATAATATTTCCCTAGTTGATAGCACATTCTCAAGCATATTCATTGGGAAGTGCTCAGATACTTCTGTTACATGGAATATAGAAAAAAAAAAAAGAGAGTTGGGGTGAAATGAGGGTGATCAACACCTCACAGGATTTGGCCTAGTTTAGTAATTCTATTAATGAAAGATCAGACTTGCCTGACAGCATTTGTTCTTTATAAATCAATATTGCTTGCAGCTCAGAGTGCTATTAGCCTAGATATTTACAGATTTTTCCCTACATAGTTCTTCCTTTATATCACTAGAAATTAATGTAGATTTGCAGAACTATTTTATGTGAAATCTATACATCTATATATGAAAACATGACAGGTTATTCTAAGCTGTCCCAAAAAGTCTTTTGATATTTGATTATATTAGGTCAGGAGGATATCCTGAAGCTTTTCTGAAGTAACTTTACTGACCTCAGTTATTCCAGATTTACAATGATGTGAGACCAGAATCTGCCACCCCCACCACTACAAGAATGGAGATGTTCAATTCCTGTGCACATTAATCCTTGGCTTGTCTACTGATATGCAACAGTTTAACAGCACCAAATGTGATGTAGACAGTAGCCTACTAGAAATTGGACAGAAACTACCAACTTGATTAAAAAACCCATGAAACTGACATCAGATTGTAGCACTTACCAACCAAAGATGGAGTTGAACTGGTGACCTAGAGCTGAAAGGCTGCATGTCCCATCACCAATCCACTGAGGCTTACAGTACCACAATTTCACAGGCAGCTTTTAGTAGAAATCCTACAAGGCAAGACAAATTGCCCTAAAGAGCAGTCAGTTTATTTAAGATTGTGAACGCTGGACTCTACCAGCGCTAATTGTCAAACCTGAGCCAAGGAAGTTCACTTCACATGTGTTTCAAACATTTGTCCCTGCAATTCTCAGTCTCTATTTGCAAAAATCTTCATTACTCAGGCTGAGTGGAGAAATGAAGCAAACAAGCAGGACAAACCCCGACTATCAAGCATGCTCAAGAAAGGGGGCATGGTATAGCCTGCTCAGCTTGGCTGGCAGATCTATTTATATTATTTTTGCCTTTATCCAAATGGTCTCATTTCAGTGTTTTCAGGTTAGTTACAAATCATAGCTAAGAGGAAGCTGCATTATTCACAAGAAGGGTTCATTCTCCAGTTTCTCATCTGCTACAGCAATCCAGAGCCACCACAGGAACAGCTGTAGACGCCTACACATGGGCATCTGACTCCCAGATGTGCAAGTGGTAAGGACTGAAGAGACTTGCTTTCAGCATTTGATCAAAGAGAGAATTTTTTTTATTTTTTACATTTTCCATTGTGTTATACAAGGAGCTCTTGACTTTGTGGACACTAGACATATTAGACAAATGTTAATATATACAAGCCTTCATAGTTAGTGAAATATAATGAATTCCATAGCACTATACAGTGATGACTTAAGATGCTCCCTACTGCTGTATTCATTACAAGAAGACAGTTTGCATTAGGACTTAGATTTTACTGATTTAATTTAGCACTATGCAATACATGTCAGGATACTGCAGGGAGACGGAATTATACTGAAGATCATATTGCAGCTTCAAGAGGTCAGTACATTTTGTTACGCACTCATCTGAAGTAGCAACAGGTTGAGAGACGACAGAGGGTGATGAAAGTTAAAGGGACTTTCAGCTGCAGAAAGACTGTATTGACTTGCCTGTTGCATGTTACAGCCTAGTCCACCATGTTGTGGAATACTGCAGGTAGACAAGATGCATGTTACACTCAACTGCATTGGGACAGTGCAGGAAGCTGTAGTACATAACAAGGCAACAAAGGATTGGGATACAGATTAGCTGTGCCAATTGGGACTTTTCCAAATGCCTTCTCTGTATCCATGCCTCATGCGGAAGATTAATTAGATGGTAAGTTCTATCTATTTTCACTTTTCAACCTGGACTTGAAATATCAGACATCTTCTCACCAGAACTTCACATAGGTCTCTGAAACACGAATCAGGGCCATTGCCTCATCGCTGTCTCACTCTGGTCTCACATTCAACTGGAATTGTTTAGATGGTGTCAGAGCAGTGACTGTGTTCCTTGGGGAAACTATAGTGTAACAGTCTTACTCATGGCACGAATGAAATTTCTTAGCAAAACTGTCAGAGAACGAAGATGCATAATTTTGCAGAAAAATACTTCAATGTCTTCATGTATTTGGGAGCAAGATACAAGGCCAGTGTTGTGATGCTTAGAACATTACTCATGATAAAGGATTACCAGGTGGTAAATCCACTAACTAAGAAAGGGAATTAAGAGTACACTAGTGCCTTCCTTATAAAATGGAGGTCTACAGTAAACGTAAATAGAGGCTAACTTTGACATATCATGTTGGGGAAGCAAAACCAACAAGAGTATATTTTTATAAATAGAGCTTTCACATTCAAACAGAGTCATATTAAACTAAATGCACAGTGTGTGCTGAAACTTTTAAAGCTAATCTTGAAGAGTCAGGCATAAACTCAACTCTTTTTAGGGCTGGCCAGACTTGTTTTGCCTAATTTCAAACCCACTCAAATAGCATAGATACAAAAGTTAAACTCAGATGCTACTGGGGTTCATATTCCACTTAAGAGAAAGAGTGAATAAAGAGTAGAGAGGAAAAATCCCCTGAAAAATAGCATAACATGTGGAACAGAGTCTGGAGAGAAAAACATTCTACTGAAAAAAATAGATATAGTATCAAAGGAATACATCAATAAAATGCCATCCATAGGGAACTCACTTAAGGCAGCCTATATTTTGAAAAGATTCATTTATCCTGAATCTATAGCACAGCCCTCCATATAGCTGAACTGAAAAAAAAATGGGATCACCTTAGGGAAAGGAAGGAAAAGGGGGCATAGGAATCAAACAAGTTTCACCAACTTGTGAAAATAACAATGAATAAATCAATTTAATCCATACAATCTCATCCCACAAGTCTGATAAGAGTATCTACTGTAATGTTGTTTATATTTTAAAGAATACAGGGCAAATTCAAAAGGAAAATGAACTAGATTTAGACCTTCATAAAAACTCTGGAGCATAAGGTTGGATTTATGCAAAGAAGGCATGACAGAATACAGCCACAGCCAACAGAATGATACCATTGATGTTAACAATATTTCTCCAGAATGGCACCTCAGTAATATCAGTCAGTTTCTTCTTCCTTTCTTCCTGCTCCTCTTTGCTCAGTTTGGGCCCTTTTTTCTGATCGAAGCCACAGAACCAGTTGTAAGCCTTCTTCAGGAATCCTTGTCCTTCATCTTCTTGTTCTGTGATAGAAAAAATAGCAAAATGGTCAAGAAACATGGCTATAAGACTTGCATTAAACAAAGTCTTAATAATACAAAACATTCCTAAGAGACTTTTGTAATTGAAATAACAGCCCCTAATTTGTGGTCTTAATGATTCAAAAGTGCTCTAGGATTAATGTTGCAATTTCACAGACGACTATGAAGTGAGTGATTTATGACCACCAAATAGCATTGAAGTCAGTTCTTTTCTACCCTCCAGACCCTTGTGCTTTCCACTTCACTAAACAATGGTCATTTATGGTAATTGTGGTTCTTCGAGATCTGATGCAGATGTGCATTCCACATGGGCGCATACGCATCCAGCGCACCGGAACGAGAGAAATTTGCCTATCAGTACCCAGGCAGGGGTGGTGCTCACGCCTCAGGGCCATAGCTCCTTCCCTGGCTACATGAGGCAGTGACACCCCAATCCTCTCAGTTCCTTTGCACCAAATGCCTGGAAACGAGATTCCTGCCGCAAAGAGGACAGAAGGTGGGCTGTGGAATACACATCTGCATTACATCTCAAAGAACCACAGTTACAGTAAGTAATCATTTCTTCTTCAAGTAGATGCAGATATGTATTCCACTTAGGTGATTCACAAGCAGTACTGCCTTCGGGAGGCGGGGCTTAGAGTCTACCTAAACAAGGACTGCAGGACTGTTCTACCAAAGCCTGCATCCACCTTGGAAGATGCAGTTATGGCATAATGATTCATGGACATATGTATTGAGGACCATGTAGCAGCCCTGCAAATGTACAATATGGAAATGCCATGGAGGAATGCTATGGATCTTTCTTGTGCCCTTGTAGAATGAGCTCACACCTGCTGAGGGGGCATAGCCAAAACTATTTCATATGCAGCTTTGAAGCAGGATGTTGTCATTTGGAGATTGTCCATGAAGAGACCGCTTGACCCTTCACGTGATCTGCACATGACACAAACAAATGAGGCAAAGCATGTAACAATTTAGTCCTGTCCAGACAGAAGGCTAGATATCGCCTAGCACCTAAGGTATGCAGACACTGCTCCTCCTGAGAGGAATGCAGCTTAGGAAAGAACGCAGATAAATATACTGCCTGGGTCAAATGAAACTGAGAAACTACTTTACACAAAAATTTTGGATGCAGATGCAGTCGCAAAGTCACTATGTCTTTGTAGAATTGTGTATAAGGAGCAACTCACACTCTCCTTGTGGATGTTATCACTATCAGGAACATAGTCTTCTGACATAAAAGTGGAAAGAGACAAGATGCCTAGGCTTGAACAGAGGACCCATTAAGGCCACTAGAACTGAGTTAAGGTCACACAGAGGAGCTGGCTCACAGACCAGAGGTTGTAGACAAAGGAGCCCTTTTAAGACTCCTGATAACATGGCATTGGAGAAGACTGATCTTCACTGAGTGGGGAATGTCATCAAGAGGGCCCCAATGAACTCAATTTTCTGAGTGGGAACCAAGGTTGACTTCCCGGCGTTTAGGATAAGACCTGGATGGCCAAGCAAGCACAGCATAATGCTGACATGAGCAAGAACTTCCTCTCTGGATCTGTCCTTCAGTAACCAGTCATCCAGATACAGGAAGATGTGAATTCCTTTCTTCCTGAAATAAGCTCTAACAACAGCCATACATTTGGTAAAAACCTGAGTAGCAGAAGAGAGATCAAATGGAAGCACTGTGTACTGAAAATGGCACTCTGCCACGACGAATTGAAGGAACTTTCTGTGGCTCAGCAAAATCGCCACATGGAACCAGGGGTCCTGAAGGTCCAGAGCAGCAAGCCAGTTGTTCTGAGATAATGCAGGGAGAATAGTTGATAGATGACCATTTGGAATATCATGCACCTGGTATATTTGTTGAGGGATAAGCATGGGTCTTACCCCTCCCTTGGATTTGGGTTCCAGAAAGTACTGAGAGTAGAAGCGGTGACCCCAGTGTTCTGGCCGAACCTCTTCCATTGCTCCCAAAGCCAGTAGAGAGTGGACTTGCTTGAGGAGCAGTATCTCGTAAAAGGGGTCCCAGAAAAGGGATGAGGAGGGTGGGTGGGAAGGTGGTGTGGAGAGATAATGGATGGCATAACCCAATATGACTGCTTAGGACCCAGCTATCAGTGATGATTGAGCCCCAAGCATTGTGAAAGCAGGCCAGCCTGTCCCCAAAAGAAGGAGATGTGGCGGGAGAAGCAAGGACGAACAGTGCTCTGAACCAAGGAGTCAAAATGGGCATATGAAGGGTGCTAGGGGAGCGTGTGTGGACTGGCCAAACCCTGAGCCCAGTTGCTTTCTCCTATGGGATCTATCCCTCTTTCTGGGGTAGTACTGTTGCTGCAGAGGAGTGAAAGGCTGGTCAAACATGTGCTACAGATGATACTGCTACTGCTGTCAAATGCTGTAGTTGTGCCTCTGCATTGCCAGTGTGTACATCCTGAAGGATCGCAGGGTGGCTGTGGAATCCTTGAAGAAGTACAGCAACTTGTCAGATTTGTCAAAAACAGTGTTTGGCCATTAAAGGGCAAATCCTAAATGGCTTGCTGGACATTGGGGGCACTGCCTGAATTCTGCAGCCAGCAAGCCCTCCTTACAGTGACCATGGAGGCCATCCTGGTTGAAGTGTCTGAATTATAGCATGGACTACAAGGATACCTTAGCCACCAAGCAGCCCTCAATGACAAATGCCCAAAATTCCTCTTGCAAGGCCTCAGGGAACTGGTCTGCAAACTTTTACATACCAGTCCAATTAACAAAATCGCACTTGGACAGTAAGGCTTACTTGCAATTCACATCTGTAAAGAAGAGGTGATGTAAATCTTCCTGCCCATGCAGTCCTATCATTTAGAATTTACATCCTTAGGGTTGGACTTAAACCAACCTTGCCAGATTCTGTCATTCACAAAGTTAGAGATAGGGAATTTGGGGCCAAATGGGAGTAAAACCCCTCAACTCCGTGCATGGGAATGAAACAGTGCTTGTCCATGGATTTAGCTGCAGGCAGTACCAAAGTCAGCATGCTACAAAGGACCTTAGCTGGTTCAAGGAGCACATCATTGATAGGGAGGGCAACTTTCCCAGGGGCAGACAGCAGCTGATATCCACTGATTTGTGGGTGTTCTCTTGCAAGAACTCTGCTTGAACACCAAGGAAAGCAGATACAGGCCGCAAAAGGTCTTGGTATGCCTTAAAATCCTCCTGTATCAAAGGGAAGGATGAGCCGGGCAACATAGAATTTCCTGAAGATGAAGAAGAGGTCCTTAACTGAGTCAGACAGATCCTGTTCCAGGGCTGATGGGCCTGAATGGAAGAACCCTGGAGGCTCTGCAGGATGAAGGACCACCAATGCCTGGGCCTGCGGTGGATTGACAGTCACCACTGCAAACTTGGCTAACAGTCTCGCCTTCAAGCAATATGAAGGGCAGGATCTCCGCAACGGAGGGGTGGTTCCATGGATTCCATGGAGGGCACTGATATGGATAAGGCCTTGGTGGTCAGTAGGCACCAGGCCAGGGGTCTCCATCACAACCATGAGACAAGTGCTAATCCTGGTACCCGTAATGGTCTATCAACAGCCCCCAGTGTCGGACAGCCAATGGAGAACAGGATGACGTTGACAACTGTGACTCAGATGCAGAAGAGCCTCGGGATCCTGGAGATAAGGGCAGAGCAAGTAACCAGTCTGACCCAGCTGTTGCCAAAAATGAGGCAGGAAGAAGCGCTGCTGATGGAAACAGTACTGGTGATACACAGCATACCAATGCCAGAAGTGGTGTCGGTCCCGAAGTGAGCAGTGACATTGGAGTGTTGAGGGCGGTGAAAGCTGCCACAGAAGCATTTGCAGAGCCAACTACAGTGGTGGTGAGGAATTTCCCTGTACCAAGGTCCCCTGTACTGATCCCCATACCGGCTCAGCTTCCACAACCTGTGGAAGGGCAATACTGGGATGCAGTGCCAACAGACCCAAGGGGTCAGTGGCTCATTCAGTCAATGGGGTAATATATGACACACCCCTGGCAAAGGGGCAGCAGTTGGGACAGAAAAGCAGAGGAGGCCTGTAGCTGTCTGGTACACCGCTGACATGGAAACAGTCGGTACCAGCATCTCCCTCATTGGTACCAGACTAAACAGGTACCTGGAGGCTGGAACCAGAGTCAACACTACAGGGTTTCTGACTTCCCTACTCAGGGAAGGGCTAGAGATACTTCTACCATCCTGTGTGCTGGTTCCAAATGTGTGCTGGTCCATTCTTTTCCTTCGGGATGTGGAAGTCACCCCGAGATCTGAAGCGGTCTCATTTGGTTTTATGTGACCTATCCCTCGGCACAGCTGACGGAGAACAGTCCTGTTTCTTCAGAGAGGCACCTGCTCTGGAAGATGACATGGCAGCACTCTCGGAACCCGAGGACAATCTCCGACTCAATGAGGGCCTTGGTACTGAAGCAGGCCATGTGCATGTGACTTGTTCAAACAGGTGCTGCCTCAGATGAAGGTCCCGAGCCACTTAAGTCCAATTCTTAAATGATCTGCAGATTGTGTAATCCCCTTTGACACTGGCCTTACTCAGAAAGCAAGCACCACATGTGGGGATCGCTCCCCCATATGGAGAACAATTTTTAAACCTCAGTGAGGGCATCTCTGAGGGAAACAAACTACAACAACTAACACTACTCTAACTAACACTAAAAGTACTACTAACTACACACAACAGGGTGAAAAAACTAAACTAGTTGAGAGGTTGTAAGGTTAAAACCACACAAAGAGCTCAGACTCCAGCCATGGGTGGTAAGAAGGAACTGATCGAGAGGTCAGGGCAGCACTGCCTCCTATAGCCAGGGGATGGGCCATAGCTACAGGGCACAAGTGTTGCCCCTCTATGGGCACTCTAAGCAAATTTCTCCTGTTCCAGTGCACTGAGCGAGCACACATCCTAGGTGGAATACACGTCTGCATCTACTCCAAGAAGAACAGTTTGTTCTCAGTTAGCAGTGATATAGCTGCAAATGCTGGTAGCTCACAAATGCTAAAAATCACTACGTTGATTCAAGCACATTATAAACACTTAAACATATAGAAACTGTGACAGAACTGAAAAGTGTTGGGTACAGAGTAATGGGCCAGATCTTCACCCCCTGACCGTCTACCACTATACCTGCTGGTGCTTTGTGCTGCTTGGGGGTTGGGGAGAGAGGAGGTGGGCCACAGGGAGCTATTTGCAGCTCCCTAGGTCAAGGCTACACAGGGACAGCCACAGGCACTTTCCTTCTTCATCACGCCTTGCCTCCAACACACTCCCTCTGTCCCTTACACAGGGTAAGGTTAAGGAGGGCAGCTGCATAGACGGCAGCACCAACTTTCTGCTGGCAGAGATCCCATGCTAGGGGAAATTCTCCACCAGATATCTCTCTATGATTTAAGGCAACTTTGCCTTGCTGACATGGTGCACAGAGGCCTTAGCAGACTAGAGACACCAGCCTTGACTCTTCAGCCTCAGACTGGGAAGGCGGTCACTATGAAGGGTTTACCTCTGCTTATTCAAATGTTTTGTATTGTTTCTTTTTATTAAATGGCTGAATTCAGCAATGCTTGGTATCAAAGCCTGGGGCCAGGCAGAGTTTTGTACAAGTTTCCTCAATGCAGTTCTGGCAAAACACCTTCACCCTGCTGTGCAGCATCTTTGCTGTTCCAAAATCTGAGCCCCTACACATCACTTCCAAATGCATCCTCATTCTGTCCTTTCAAGAATAAGGCCCACACACAACTCTGCCATCAACCCTGACCAACAACATGCCCTTCATCCCAATTCATCCCAATCTATGTCAGACCGAACAGACCGACAGTAGTGAAAAATTAGTGCACTAACTCTCTGTGCATACTAGCCCTTCAGCATCTGTTTTCAAGGGAGTACAGGGCACTTCACTGTTTCTTCAGGAACGAAGTTGGCGACCTCAAATACAGTGATGGCTTCTACAAATCTTAACAGAATTTTGTTCACAAATCACCTGCTTCATCATCTTTACTCTCAAATTCCTCAATCCTCTCATCTGCATCCAGGTCGATCCGTTGCTCCTTGTTGTTCCTCAGAGTCCAGCACAAGCCGTAGAGCTGACATTAAAAAAAAGGGTTTTCAAAGCTGCAGCCTTAGAATGCTAAGACCAGCACATTGAGATTGGTATAGAATTTGGGGGTCATGAATGTTTGCTAAGTAATATTCAGGGATATTTAGGGAGCTCATAAGACTAGGGAGATACTGTAGAAAACACTTCCTATGTCCCTTCCTTAACAATTTCATTCCTGAAATCTTTGCTACACCACACAAAATACACCACACACTGTTTGCGACTCCTAGGGGTCAAGTTCCAATGTTATTCCACGTTTTTACACTATATAATGTATTCAAGGAATTTCTGGTTACAACGTAATCTCCAAGACATTATTTTCCTAGCAGAGAGTGCTGCATTTCCAGAGATATCTGGACCAAGGAATAATTTGGGGAAGATGTAACACTTTTCTCTGAACCCAGTTAGCTGGGAGGAGCCTACATAATTTGCATACTCTAAATTCTAGGATTGAATATACTTGTTAATACTTTTTAAGTGTAAATTAAAGTGATGGGTTTCAAAGCTCTCCAGTATCTTGGGGAGCAGGCATGGAAAAAAAGAGCAGAAGAGGCAATGATACTCACATGTACATCAGGAATAGGCTTAGTTATCAGTGAGACGCCCAGGACGATGATGCTGGAGATCCCAAAGAGGATTATAGCAAAGTAAAGGTAGTGAACTCCACAAATGATCTTTGGACAGTTGCTGGGGTTTACACAGCTGCCAGTGCCATAGGCAAACTCTGCAATCATTCGAACCAACCCAACTACCAGCCCAATGAACAAGCCCCAGAAGGCACCCTGAAAAGAAAGTGACAGGCAGAATCATCAGAGAGTTGTTGTGGATATGGAATTACAACACCTCCTTTAATCTCTTAACATCAATGCAATATGTAATGCTGCCAATGGACATGTAAGCAACCTAGAGCAACAAGTGGTTAAGAACAGAGAGAACATGAGCCTTCCTATTGGCCAGAACCAAATCAGTTATTAAAATGTACAGGGCTAGGACATCAGGAGACTCACCAAAAGCCTTTGAAATGGCCAAATGCTTTTCTTGGTTTTAAAAAATAATTCTTTTCTGTATAAAACTGTATCTTAAACCTGGACCCCACCTCCTTCCACTGCAAATATACACAGGTTTGTGACTGCATGGTGGCTTGGGAGTGTTAGCCTGCTTTTGTTATGGAAGGTTTGCTCCTGAGTGCCGGCTTATTGACAAGGGTTTTAGAAAAGAACAGCAGCACTGGAGTATTTGTTTTGAAAAGAAATTCTCTCTCAAGAATTACATGGAATTTGCACTCAGACATTAAAAGTAAAGATTCTTCTTCAAGTGGTTGCAGATCATAGAATATTAGAGTTGGAAGGGACCTCAGGAGGTCATCTAGTCCAACCCCCTGCTCAAAGCAGGACTAACCTCAACTATATCATCCCAACCAGGGCTTTGTCAAGCCTCAGCTTAAAAACCTCTAAGGATGGAGATTCTACCACCTCCCTAGGTAACCCATTCCAGTGCTTCACCACCCTCCTAGTAAAAAGCTTTTTCCTAATATCCAACCTAGACCTCCCGCCCTGCAACTTGAGACCGTTGCTCCTTATTCTGTCATCTGCCACCGCCGAGAACAGCCTAGCCCCATCCTCTGTGGAACCCCCTTTCAGGTAGTTAAAGGCCGCTATCAAATCCCCCCTCACTCTTCTCTTTTGCAGACTAAACAAGCCCAGTTCCCTCAGCCTCTCCTCATAAGTCCTATGCTCCAGCCCCCTAATCATTTTTGTTGCCCTCCGCTGGACTCTCTCCAACTTGTCCACATCCTTTTTGTAGTGGGGGGCCCAAAACTGGACACAATATTCTAAATGCGGCCTCACCAATGCCGAATAGAGGGGAATAATCACTTCCCATGACCTGCTGGCAATGCCCCTCCTAATGCAGCCCAATATGCTATTAGCCTTCTTGACAACCAGGGCACACTGCTGACTCATATCCAGCTTCTTATCCACTGTTACCCCCAGGTCCTTTTCTGCAGAGCTGCTGCCCAGCTCGTCGGTCCCCAGTCTATAGCTGTGTAGATGTATATTCCATTCAGGTCTGTGGCTGAGCTGGGAATAGAACCCAGATGTCATGAGTTCCAGTCCAGCAGCTTAACCACAGGACTTTCCCCTTCTTTGTAGAAGCCTGTAGAACTCACGGAGAACCTGTGGGAGGGGTAGGGGGGCAGAATGCGGGGTCACGTGCCCTCCCAGATTTGCTGCTTGCCTTATACTGAGCATTCTCAGTAACACTGCTGAAGCCGGCTGCCTTCCCCGTCCACCCTCCCCCACTATCGGCAGGCATCATCTCTGCCTAGAAGGTTGTATTAAAGCACTGTTTCCCAGAAATCATCCCTTCAGCACAAGTCACATTGAAACAGTAGGTGGGCCCCAGCTCCACAGCTGTCTAAGAGCCAGTAAAGCCAACTAAGTCCATGCAGATTTACAAATATGTAGTGGAAGAGGAGTATGAGGATTCTTTGACCTAGCCCAGAGCCCCTCAAGCATTCTGCTTTGGAACCTCAGGTATCAGGCTGTAGCAGGAATAGCCTCAAAGAAATTGAGAATAAAATGCATTGAAACTAAGAAAGGACAGTTAGTTGTCCCAGTGCACAGATGAATGTCTTTTGTGAACTTCTGCACACAGAGCTCTTCTCCTAGCCCATAGTTTTTCAACTTGTGGTACGCGTACCCCCAGGCAGGAGTACCCAGGGAAAAACAGAGTGAAGAGGAGTTGGGCGGCAGCTGCCGACTTCTGGGGAAGCCGGGTGGCAGCAGCCCGCTTCCCACCCAGACCCAGCTTCCAGCTGGGAGGTGTGTGGCAGGCCCCATCTTCTGGGGAAGGCTTGTGGCAGCCCCGGCTTCCCTCCCAGTCATCGCTCCCAGCTGGGAGGCAGGCAGCAGCCACCGGCTTTTGGGGAAGGTACGCGGCAGCCGCTTGCTTCCTGTCAGGTCCCAGCTCTGAGCTGGGAGGCAGGCAGGCAGCCCCGCGCTTCCCGCTGGGTCCCAGCTCCCAGATGGGAGCCCGGTGGCAGCCTCCTGCATCTCGTGAGCTGGGCTCGCAGCTGGGTAGCAGCCACCCGTGTCCCGGCTCCGAACCGAGGGACAGTCTCCCGCGCCCTGGCTTGAAGATGGGCAGCAGCCGCCTGCCCACATCCCTGTGTCCCAGCTGGCGTGAAAGCCTCCTCTGCCCCAGCTAGGACTGGGTGGCAGTTACCCACCTCCTGGGCTGGCAGCCAGGCAGCAGCCGCCTGCAACTTGCCCAGGTGGTAGCCCCCCTCCCTGGCTCAAAGCCCAGTGCCCAGAAAACTTGTCCATTTCACTGCTTTATGACAGCCCCAGATTTTACCAGTTACCCTCTTTTCCTGTCTCTTTCTTTCTTTTGCCCTCCTTCCCTGTCTCTCTCTCACCCCTTCCTTCTCTCAAATCTATGGCAAAAAATTTGGCACGGTGCTTTATATTCCCCAGCATTGGCATGCTGCTCAAAGCTGCCTAGCTTTGGCCAACATCACCTCTAGTCCAGGTACATACTTGAGTTGTGCACCCCTGGTGTAAAGGTGGTAACCCTACCCACACTAGATCTGACATTTGTCATATCATGGCCTTATATACTCAGCCCTTCTTCCAACATATGGCTCACATTAGTCTGTAAATATAAAATCCCATGGAAAATTGAATGTTGGGGTACTTATTAAAATGTTCAGACGTTAGGGGGTACTTGCTACTTAAAAGGTTGAGAAACAATGGCCTAGCCTGTACTCACCTCCTCATTGACCCTCTTGCAGAAGATGGCAAGCAGGAAGACAGCAGCAATGGGTGGCCCCAGGTAGCTGGTGATAGACTGTATATAATCAAAGAGCTGCCCGCTCTGAGCTGACTGCACCACAGGAATCCAAGCAATGCTGACACCAATTAAAGCTAAGATAAATAACCTGTAAATACAACCAATAAAAAAAAATCTGTTAGCCAGCTATTTATAAACATCAATCAGAAATACAGAAATCACAATAAATCAATCAACAATTTAACAATTCATTGTGTTATTGAACTAGAATTAAAACATCAGCAAAAATAACAGTGATCAGCCATCAGTCTGGGGAAAAGAGCAACCAGCAATGCAATCTCACCAGATCCATCAGCTCTCAGTCAACTCAAAATGAGAACTCTGCTATCAAAACAATAAATCAATAAATCACCCATAAACATAGAAATCAATAAAACAGCAGAGAGAGATCAATAATAGCGATATCAACAGCATAGCTAGTGAATTTAACTGATTCTGTAGATTTGTCTAATAGACACCTCGGATTAATCTTTAAATAAGAAACATGGCCTGGAAACGACCCCACAAAATATCTAGAAAGACACACATGGGATTAACCACAAGAGGTCAGTGCTGCACCACATGCATTCAGGGAAAGATTCTTCATCAACACACTTGGAAGTGAATTTTGAAGGATGCAGTTGTGATGGCTCTAATATCTCCTTAGGCTGTGTTTATACTGACGGCGACAAATTCACCGCCGCTAGATCGATCTTTCTGGATCGATTGAGCGGTCAGTGTAGACCCGCACAATCGATCAGAAAGTCGACTGAGTAAATCCACCCCCTCAAGAAGCGTAGCGCTGCGTCGCGCAGCACAGTGTGAACAGCACACAGAAGGGAAGCAGAGCAGTCGACATGAGTTACGCAAACTACGCAGAGTAGTTTGCGTAACTCCCATCGACTGCCACCAAATTGCGAGATAAGTGTAAACCAGCCCTTAGGTTCCTAATGCTGGGAAGGGGCGGAGTAACACTTACCTTCCAGCCAGCATGAGCTCTTTCTCCGTTGCCCGGGATCGTATTTTGGTGTAGATGTCCATGGTGAACAGAGTGCTAGCACTATTAAAAATGGAAGTCAAGGAGCTCATGAGAGAGGCCAACATGACTGACAACATCAGACCTCGCAAACCTGAAATACAGAGAGATACCACCTGAGCTGGGGAGGATCAGTCACTGGGGAAGCTCCATAAGTGACATCACTTTGAGTGCATGGTCTGACCTCTCCAACCCAGCTGTCTGTTAGTAGATGAGGTATGCCCAGTTTATGACAACTCCATAGTATCCTACTGGGACATTAGCAGAATAATGCCTGTCTAGGGTCAGGAAGCACAACATTTACAATTACCACATAATACCAGACTGGGCTCTTAGGAGATGGATAATGCCTGTGTGGATTTACTCAAGTAGGAGTCCCTTGACTACATCATCAGAGGTCAGAGACACTCCCACCCCAAACACACACCCTTATCATTTATAGTACCTGACTCTGGATCATTGGGAGAGAAAGAACATTGCCCAGGAATAACCCCAGAAGGGGCATATAGTCATATAATCAAAGCTATGATACGCAGGGGAAGATACCAGAATTACATGCAACCTGCAAGAGGCAATTCCAGAAAAGGAACAGCAAACCCAATACATACACAAAGAAAGTGATAAGAAACTCAGGTATCAATTATCAGAGGTCTATCTAATAGGGAAACGTGAGTTATCTCCATTCTCAGTCCCTGATCCAAATTCAGCTTGTGGGATTGCCAGGATAAATTTTAAAGATGTATATCTTAAAGCAAAACTTGACCCCTTGTGACCATCATACCTGTTCACCCTTAGCTCACAAACTAGCCTAGGATGCAATGATGATCATTTCTCATATCTGGGAGATATGGCAGGTTCCCATTGAGCTGCTGATGGGTGGCAGCTGCTGCTTCAACGGATAGGTCTAAGCTGTTTTGCACCTCAATGGCAGCCAAACTTTTTACCTTGGCTTGAAAGCAATTGCCCCTTGGCATTAAACCTCCTACACACTCCACAAAGCCCTGCTGCCTTTACTAACTTAACTCTGGGTGCTGACACTTGTCAGAGCCACTGTCAATCCCTTCTCTGTACAGACCTTCATACTCTCAAGGGCTGACAAAATTAGTTTCCCCTCACCATCTTTCCCTTTGCCTTCTGTGCTCACATCCCTGGGTCTAGCTGGCTACCTACAGCTCACTTCTCTTGTAACCCTTCTCCCTAGTGGTCTGAGGCCAAGCCTGCCAGCATCACTATGTAGCTGAGTCTCTTCCCAGGGAGGGGCAGTCTTCTAAGCATGCACTGAGTTCTCAAACCCTTCCCTGCTGTATCCTTCTAAAATCTGCAAAACTCACAGGCCAGGGTAAAGCAGAGGCCCCTTGTGTATGGAGCTTGGCTCTCCCAGATCCTTTTCCAGGAACGCTGCTCCTTTTCTACAGTGAGAGACTGCTGCCAGTGAGAAGTCAGGGAAACAGACATCAGCTGAGTTCTGCACAAGCACCTCCCTCCGGTAGCTTGTCCTAATGCAGACAGCTGCGAAGCAGCCCTCCTGGCTGTGGCCTAAGGCTCCACAAGCCCTTCTCAGTGGTCCATTTGGAAACCACAGGCATAACAAAACGACCTAGAGTTGTCTGCAGATGTTTCTTGTTTTTCCTTGTATGTATGCCTAGCTCCCTCCAGAGGTGCACTGCTCTGCAGAATTGAATGGGCCTTATAATGTATCCAACGCTGTGCACCAGGAGGGCTGCACTTTCTCTTTCCAGCCCAGGTGAGTCTAGCAGAAGAACTGCAAGTATATCTCTCAACACAGAGATCCTGGCAGAGGCAGCCTCATAATAGCTGCTAACTGTAGACAAGATTTATCCTTTACACTCGGCTAACACCAGCAGCATCTTATTGGCTCATGTGTGCAAATAAGCAACATCGTCATGGCTAGTCTGTAAACACCTGGCATCTTCATAACTCACAGTATGTATAGGAATATACTGTATATATTGGAATGACGCTAGGGCCTATGATAGATGAGCCCTGATAACGCAAGAAACTGTTTTAGTACTTTAGTGACATCAAATCACACAAAATGAAAAATGTAGGCCCCTAATTTTGGCAGCTGAATTCCAGCCCTGAGAATCTCTCCCGCACAAAAACCAGCTCCTGTTAATCTGTATTCCCACAAAATCACTATCACAGCCAGCATCTTACCATTTGGCATAAGGTCCACCACCATTTTTGGATAAGCAATGTTTGAACAGCCAACTTTGGTGCCACAGTATTTCTCACATATTGAAGGCACGACACAAGCCACCATATCTGAGAAAAAGAGAACAAAACAGGGTTACATGGGGTCATAGCAGCAAGTATCCAAAAATCAAGAGAACTTCCCAAACCCATCTCCATGCTAAACCACTGGATTTATTTGCCTGATATCACCCTTGGCTCCACAGCTGTGGGAAGGGATTCAATCACCTCTTTCCTGCCCGAGGGAACATTAATGGTGCTGAGGTCAAGCCATTAAAACTGCATCCGCAGAGCTGCACAGCAGGCCAGGACTGAATAATGAGAGGACTGCAAAACCAGGGCTCAGATGCCAGACAAAGTTAGCGTGTGCTCTGAAAGGCCCTCTCCTGCTCAGACCACCTGCTCTCCCGCTGCTGTTGTACACACAGCTCAGTGCAAGGGAAAGAACAACTGGCTCTGTGCTCACACTGAGCCCAGGCAGCGTGCAAATCACAGACAAGAGCTGGGAACACTCCTCTCTCTGATCTGGACACCAGTCCCTCTACTCAGGAGTTCAATGTCAGTGACAGACAGGAGAGTTTCCTACCCACTCACAGAGCAGGAATGCTACCAACAAAGGGGGCAGGAGAGAGAGAGACTTTGGGACTCCTTTCCCCCACCAGGACAGTGAAGCTCTGAGCAGGAGAAGGAGAAAGAGCAATAGCTTCTTATTTTGTGGGAATAGCTGATGTGTGCCTGTGTTTTGGGGGTCTAAGTGTGGGGAGGAGAGGAAAAGGGCTGAAGGAGCTGGGGAGGGAACAGCAAAGAGAAGGTGCTGGAAGAGGAATGAGAAGAGACTGAAGAGGCTAGAGTGTGTACCTGTGTACAGAATTCGACTGATCATCCCAGGCATCACCATCACAAACATGGGCAGCAGCTTCAGGTACCCACACATGACACAGCCGGCCTTCACATGGGACATGTTCTTGGCTGAGAGGCATCGTTGAACAATAACCTGTCAATGAGATAGATGTGAATGACTCCAGCTTTAAACTGTGTTCCAGTGAGAACTATTTGCCCTTTCCCAAAATTAGAAAAACAAAAGGGCATTTGAAGGCATGAGAACACATTTAAATGGATAAAAGGATATACTTTTGGCAGTGTATGTTTAACCTGTGAGACTCCCTGCCACAGGATATTATTGAACCAAGTAGCTTAGGAAGATTCAAAAAGGATTAGACATTTACATGAATAAAAAACAGCAGACACAGTTACACTAGCTGGGATACAAACTGTAAAGGCTTTCAACCTGATTACCAGCCGAGGGCTAGAAGAATTCCCCTCTCCCTCCCTCCCCCCAATTCACACATGGTATATAATATTGCAAAATTATAGTAATATATTCCCTTTCTGAAACATCCCAATTTGATCATTTTTGGAGACTAGATGGAACTTTGACCTAAGAAGAATAAAGAAGGAAAGGAAACAGATGGACAGTCCCCCAGGCTGGCACTGGGGGGATTGACATACACAGACAATCTGTCCATCATTATTTATACAAGATTAAAGTTGCACACATAGAAGATATGCCTAGTACAGCTGGATGGGAAGTCAGATCTGTACCCAGATTGATAAAGGCCATTATATTTATGTTGATGTCCTATTAAGATGTCCACATTTGAAAACTAGATCCTCAATGTTAACTCAACAGGTCACAAGGAGAAAAGCATCACACACAGAGCATATGCTAGCATGGCATGAAAAAGGTAGTAAAGGAACACATACCCCATTGACTTCACATAGGAAGGGCTGAGCAATTGAAAGCTAGAGAGAAAAATAACCTTCCCCCTAGGAGATAACAGCATGGGGGTGGGGATGGGAGAGAGATAAGACCAACTAGACTGCAGATTTTAGAATGCTCTGAATTCTCCAGCTGTTGCCTTTACAGTACCTGATCTGTGCACCAATACCACAAAGCGAGGATGCTCAAGCCAAAGGTAAGTCCCGGCCATGGCAGGTCTCCAGTGACTGGGTCTCGGAAGATGTGGAAAGAATCTGCCCGAGGGGTATAGCATTTTGGGTCAATGTTAATGTTTCCATATGAGATGTTGGCTGGAATTGCTTTCATATATTTCTCCACAAAGGCCTCATACCCTCCTACTTTGGCAAATGCTGAAAAACAGAACGTAAAGACGCTTGAAATTCATGATGGAGCTGAAGAGTCCAAGGAGAAAACATGCTATCAATATGACAAAGCTGTCCAACATAGTCGAAAGAGATCACAGTATGTGCTGTGAACACTCTCATAAGCACGGAGTCACACTGGCTTTCCTACTAAAGACTCCTTTAGTCTTCATTGTCCTTCCCATGCCACCGATGAAAACTTACACTTTGCCAGAAAGTATAACGTCCCAGCTGAGGACCAGAGGCAGGGTCCACCAGATTAAGTCAGTCTGCAATGCTCTCTGTTGTGAAGCACGGAAACAGCTTCATTTTAATGAAAAGCTTACACAGATGAAGTCCAAGCAGGGAGAAGATACAACATAAGGGGGACGAAATTACAGCCTCACAAGGCTCCCTGCCTTTATTACCTTCTCTTGATTAATTATATAGCTGGACCCCTAAATATTAAGGTTCTGTTTCACAGGATGGTCTGCATTTTAATACATCCATGATCTTGTGGACACATGGCCCCCCATTCACAATCACATAGCCCATCTCCTCTGCCCTTGTCAATGACATTCCTATGGTACTACAGAACTTGCATAAATATTTAATGTATTTGAGCTTTCTTAATGCAATTTAGCAGCTGGAAACAAGGCGCAGCCATACCATGTGACCAACCTGCTCTCCACTTAGCACCAAAGGTCCAAGGACCCCAGACTCAGAATCTTGGTCCCACTGTAATATTATGCATTCATGGGTGTGTTGAAAATGCAATGGTCAGGATGACAGGAGGGCTTAGCAATGCAGCTCTTCTCCTACCCGGGCAAATAAATGAAGCAATTGGAACGCCTCAGCTGTTAACCTGTCAGGACTCCACAATGCTCAATCCATTTCTAGAGGAGACTGAGGTCTGTAACTGATCATTCCAGCTCTTGTTCATCAGATTTACTTACCAAATCCTGTGAGAATAAGGGATCCCACCATCATGATGAAGGTCTGTAAAGTGTCTGTGTAAATCACAGCAGCAAGGCCACCTAAAGGCAAAGAAAAGCCAGGAAGAATATGTGAGCCCCTCTGCTAATGCCTTGGTGGGAATCACCTCTCCTTGTCTGCTTCCATTTCTCTCTCTCATGTGCACATGCACTTCTCCCTTTCATGCTCTCATTTCTTCCCACTAACTCTCCACTCCCCTCTTCAGCTTTCTGGATCCCCATTTACCTTGTTTTTAATTGATCAGTCTGTTCCACAAACTCACCTGTGATAGTGTAAAGACCAGTAACACCCAGCAGTATGATTATGGCCAAATAAAGATTCAGCCCCATGGCCATTTGGATAAATATAGCTCCAGAGAACATATCTGCCTAATATAAAGAAAGATAACAGTTTAGGGAATGCTTAAGATAATAGTTCTATTCATATAATTTCTTCCCCTCCTCCTCACAACCTCCACTCCCCACCAAAACATTACACAAAAGAATAAAAGAACATGCAACATACAGATCCTGTCTCCTTGGTCTCCCAGACCTGCCTTATTTTAACTGCCATTCCCTTTTTAAAGTTCATTTCTTAGTCTCTGCATGTATAACAGCAGTTTCCAGAAATTTGTCAGTGATCCATCCTAGCCAAATCTGGCTACCCACCTCTCCACACCTGTGAATTTATGTATGGGGAAACAGTTCAACAAAGTTCTTGTATCACAGACTACCCAAATCTTTCGACAACCTTTGCATTATGTTGGTTGACTGTGTCAAAGTTGCAGCTCATTCGCATGCCAGCTAGATAGCTCCACCATTGACTTAAAGGATCATCTGCCAGAAATATCATCCAGTGCCCTGCTGCCAACACCTTCACCGCAACCCTGGTAGGGAGGCTAAAACAGGTCCTAGGCCTTGCCCAAGGCCCACCTGAGAGCTAGCAGAAGGAAGAGGCACTCTACATCCCATTCATAGGTTATTACCTATGCCGCTGCCGAATTATTCATAGGTTATTACTTATCTTTGTCCATATTATCAGGCAGTTTCACGACAACATGACCAGCAGAGTATCAGTGGCAGGAATTGTGACTGAAGCCTTTCCCATATGCCACGTGGTGAAGCAAAGGTGTGTGCTTGCCCCAACCCTCTTCACTTTATTCCTTGCAGCACTGTTCTCAAGCATGAATGCAAATCTTATCACTGGCATTTACGTACGTACGAGAAGTGATGGCAAGCTATTCAGTTTGGCCAGGTTACGTGCTAATGCCAGGGTGAGAGAAGAGTGTGTTAGGGAGTTTTCTCTTTCTGGCTGACTCAGCCTTGGTTGCTCACACCCAAAAAGATATGCAGGAAATCACAACATGATTTGCTTATGCAGCGCGCAAGTTTGGGTTGAAGATCAATACAAGTAAAACCAAATTATTGTTCCAACCAGCCAACAGACAAATTGGTAACAATGTTAGACCAGATATTCTCATCAATGGTGAAGATCTTGAGTGTTAACTCCTTCACTTACCTTGGTAGATCAGTGACAAATGACAACTCTGCAGATGCTAAGATAACTTCACGTCTTCAAGCGGCATCCAGAGTTTTTGGCAGCATCAAAAAGGGAGTTTGGTCTCAGCATGGGATCAAACTGGCTACTAAGGTCAAGGTCTATAGAGCAGTGGTGATACCTTCTATGCTCTACTCTGTGGAGACACTGACACTGTATAGAAGACATCTGAAAAAACTGACGAGCCTCCAACTGAGACACTTGCGGCAAATCATGAACATCAAGTGGCAAGACTGAATTCCTAACACTGAAGTATTAGCAAGAGCTGAAATGCCCAGTGGAGAAGCAATGGTTACTTTCTCACAATTGAGGTGGTCAGGACATGTCACCCATATGCCAGAACACCGGCTTCCGAAAATCCTCTTTTATGGTGAACTGAAGGAAGGTAATTGAGCTGGCGTGGTCAGAAGCTACACTATAAAGACGTACTTAAGAGACATCTTAAGACAGTGGACATCCATGTGGACACATGGGAAACACTGGCAGAAAACTATGTGCAGTGGAGAAATGCTGTATCTGAGGTCGTTGAAAAGGTAGAAGAAAAACAATTAACAACTTATCAGCATCAACATCAGCTAAGACACATCAGAGCTCAAAACCTACAGAGACATCTCCTGCCCTTGATGTAGCTGATGTTTCCGTTCCAGAGCTGGACCTGCATCTCATCAGCGTGCGGGAAAGTGCTAGTTCCTCTCTACAGTCATCATTGTTTGCGATGGACAGCCGAAGATTAGATCCAAGAAGAGTTTTGTTTAATGGCTCTTTTGTCTTTATCTAAGTCTTTGCTCGATGCTATTCTTCAAGCCTCACCTTTCCAGTGCAACACAAATGTTTGGTATGACTGGTCTGCCCAGTTGAGGACAAAAAGGAATCAAAGGTGACACCTTATTTTATGTAAGTTTCATGAATACCTGTCAAAGTAATTAGCATTCAACTGGCCAACTGGAGAAACAATTAGCTCTTGTGCTTGTCTAATTACATGGATTTTGCAACTTTGTGAATCAGGCAGGGGGTTTTAGCTTCCAACGCAGCGGCACTAATGCAAACCCCTAGAGTAGATATAATTTGAAATCAGAGTAACCAATTCCAACCAAATCATGCTGCACCACTGTAAATTATATTTATTTTAGAGATTCACATCAGTGCAATATGCTGCACGAGTGCTAAGGGGAGGGATTTTCCAAAGTGCCTACATGACATAGGGGCAAATGTGCCATTGAAAGTCATGTCACTAAATTTGTGCTCCTAAATCACTTAGGTGCTTTTGAAACCCTCACCCTAAAATCCCAGTACAGACAAAGCTTAAGAGGGGTGTTTAGTCTTCAACTCTACTAGGTTGTAGGGCAAATATTTATTCAAGGAACACAGGGAGTGCCATCTAATCTTGTATTCTGTCACCAGGAGAGGGGTAATATAAAAATCATGCATCAGCTAATTGTGTCATTCTGCACATAACAACAATGCTTAGTACATTTTACCTTTAAAGCTCTTTACAATCACCATATAACACATCCTAATGTTTCCTTGTTACTCCATTAACTCTCTTTTATGGATACCATTCAAACCTTATCCTATCTCTGAATGTACTAAACTTTCTCCATGCAAAAAAAAAATCACTCCAGAGCCACACACACATCATTCAGGAGCCCACTAGGAAAAACTATAAATGACATAGGTGTACTTTTACAACTACCATTACAGCTAAAGAATTCCAAGGAACTCTTGCAATGCTTTCATAGACTCAGGTTTTAAATTCCTTCAGATTACAGAGCATCCAGGTATTTCTTCCACCAGATACCTAGTCTTAATTTAATCAGTTACTGGTCACCAATGTCTTGCTTACACTAGAAGATTTTCTTAAAATTGCCACCATTCCTACTACTGGTACAGTGCCACAGCAATGGAGGAAGCACTAGTGGTTAGCAGCTACCATAGCAACAGCTCACACAGTGCTGTAGACACAGGCAGCAGCCCACTGGTTTAAGCTTCTCTACTCTGCTTCTTCAGAACACATCTTGGTTATAAGTGCCCCAAGGAGCCAACCCAGGCAGCATGGAGTTTTCTGGGGAGCAATAGAACAGAAAGCTACAAACAAGATGGGGACTGGGGGGAAGAAAGGAACCAAAAATACACAGAACAGAAAGAAAAGAGAAAATCGGCAGAAAAAAGGGAACATGGAAAAGGGGTAGCCCATTGCTAGTCCATTACATGAGAGAGGAACTCTGCCCAAGAAAGAAAGGGAACCTCTGCAGTAGAGGAACCATGGAACACAGAATATTGCACATTGGGCAAAACTCCAACAAACACACATGAAAGTGGTGTAAATGTGGAAGCAGCATGTAAAACTGGCACCCTGGCTACAACATACTGCTGAGGTGCAAACATGAAGTGCACTGGGCATTATTGTGACTCAAATTATTAGTGTGACTCATTAACAACAGTGATAAAGAAAGCTGTCTTTTCACAGCAGGCTGAGGCCTGGTCTACACAAACCGCCTTGCGCTGACCTGCTCATGCATGTGTGTACATTTAAATTTGTCTCCTACCAATACCTGTGCCTCATTACAGTGACACAGTAACACCACCTCCCCGAGCGTTGTTAAGCCATCATCGACACATGGAGGTTGACACAGCATGAGTGTAGACATTGCATTACTTATGTCAATTCTAACAGTCCTCCAGTAGCTGTCCCACAATGCCCAACAGTGACTGCTTTGGTCACAATTGTTAATTCTACTGCCTGGGGTCAGAAACTGGAAGCCTCACTCCCCTTTAAAGCCCTGCACATTTTTTAAATAGCTTTTCCTGATTGCCCGGCTTGGTGAGCACACCTAGCAGGTCTACACTGTTGTGTGCAACTCGCCAGCTGACCATGCCACCTACATGCTCCAGTCGCAGTCTGGCTTGGAGCAGACAGAAGATATTGGCTCTCCTGGGCCAGTGGAGAGAAGAGGCTGTGCAGGCACAACTCCAAACCACCCATAGAAATGTCAACATCTATGAGCAGATTCCTCTGGGGATGCTGGAGAAGGGGTATGAGAGGAATCAACAGTAGTGCCATGTGAAAGTTAAGGAACCGTGTCAGGCATATCAGAAGACTAGGGTG
The DNA here is from genome assembly GCF_026122565.2 of Emydura macquarii macquarii. NCBI lineage: Eukaryota > Metazoa > Chordata > Testudines > Chelidae > Emydura > Emydura macquarii. The sequence goes on from NW_027131391.1 coordinate 1,682,456, forward strand.
GCAAACAGTCAATCTGGCGCCAAGCCACAGACCAGGTACTTTTAAGAAGAACTGCCATATGTGGCAGAAACCTCACTACCACCCCGCAGACTACCATGAATACGTCTGACAAGGCTGAGTAACAGGCTCCTGCTGTGAAGAGAGAAGACAAGGACGAGGAGGAGGACGGGCGACATGCAACTAGCTATGCCACTAGCCAGTACCTGTTTGAGACTCCACTGCAATTCAGTCAGTCCCGGCCATTGAGCACAGGTGAGCCTGATGCTGGGGAAGGAAAAGATGGTTACTTACCTTGTAACTGTTGTTCTTCGAGATGTGTTGCTCATGTCCATTCCATTATAGGTGTGTGCCTGCCTCCGTGCATGGTTACTGGAATTTTTTCCCCTCCGGCGCCCTCTGGAGTCCCACGCACATGCCGTGGTATACGAGGTGCCGCTGGCCTTACGCCCCCTCTGTTCCTTCTTGCCGTCAACTCCGACAGCGGGGGCTGGTGATGGAATGGACATGAGCAACGCATCTCAAAAAACAACAGTTACAAGGTAAGTAATCGTCTTTTCTTCTTTGAGGGCTTGCTCCTGTCGATTCCATTCTAAGTGACTGACAAGCAATGCCTTGGAGGTGGGTTTGGAGTTTATCGGTGAGCAGTTTGCAGCACTGCCTTGCCAAAGCTGGCTTCGTTCATGCCTGTTGAACCATGGTGTAGTGGGTGGTGAAAGTGTGCACCGATGAATAAGTAGCAGCTTTACATATGTCTTGAATGGGCACCTGCACCAGAAACGACGACGACAAAGCCTGCACTCCGATAGAATGGACTGTGATAATTCCCGGAAGAGGCACCTTTGCCTGCTTGTAGCAGAACGTAATGCAGGAGGTTATCCAAGAGGAGATCCGCTGAGTAGAAACAGGTGTGCCTTTCTCCTATCAGCCACTGCCATGAAAAGCTGCGTGGACTTACGGAAAAGTTTCATCCATTCAATGTAAAATGCTACGGCTCCACATACGTGGAGCGTGTGCCATCGTCATTCCTCTTCTGAAGCATGAGCAGGAAAATATTTTGATTAAACTGAAATTGGGACACTACCTTGGGCAGGAAGGCTGGGTGAGGCCACAATTGGACCTTATCCTTATAGAAGGCTGTGTAAGATGGCTCTGAGGTAAATGCCCTAATCTCAGATACCCTTCTAGCCGAGGTAATTGCGACCAGGACGGCAACAATAAAGGGCAAGTTGCCAAGGGCTCGAATGGGGCCCCCGTGAGTCTGGAGAGAACCAGATTTAGATCCCAGGGAGGTAATGGATCCCTAACGTGAGGGTAGAACTTCTCTATGCCCTTCAGGAACCTAATTGCTATGTTATGGGAAAAAACTGATTTCCCTTGAATTGGGGGATGAAAGGCAGAAATAGCCACCAGAGCACCTTCAGTAAGGAGATAGCTAGGCCTTGGAGCTTAAGATGTAACAGGTAGTCTAAAACAGTCTGGATCTAAGTCTGCTGGGCCGAGACTTCCCAGGATGACGCCGAGCAGGTAAACCGTTTCCACTTGGCTAGATACGATGCTCTAGTGGAGGGTTTTCTCTAACCATTAGAATTTGTTGCATCTGAGAAGAACAAGCTTGTTCCTCCGGCTTCAGCCACTCAGCCTCCATGCAGTCAGGTGTAGAGCGAGGCAGGTCCAGATACAACAACTGTCCCTAGTCCTGGGAGAGGAGATAGTGCTAATGTGCAACCCTAGCAGAGGGGCAATCGACAGCTCTAGCAACATTGCGAACCAATGTTGCCGCAGCCAGGTGGGCAGTATGAGGATGACATCCACCTTGTCCCTCTTGATTTTTAACAGGACCTTGAGAATCAGCGGTATGGGTGGAAAGGCATTCTTGACCATGGAAGAAGAAAGGCACTGGACAGCGCCTCTTCATCAAGTCCGTGAATGTAACTTCTTGTTCAGTTTGGAAGCAAAGAGGTCCACTTGGGGAAACCCCCACTTTCAGAAGATCAGGTCAACCATCTTCAGATGGAATGACCATTCATGGCAGGGTAAGATGGACTTGCTGAGGCGGTTCACTGTGGCATTTTTGATACCGGGTAGATGGGAAGTCACCAAGTGTATATTGTGTCTTATCGCGAAGTCCAACAGACACACTGCCTTCTGGCACAGGGCCAGGGAGCGGGCCCCGCCCTGCCTGTTGATTTAATACATTGTGGCAGTGTTGTCCATCAGAACCTGGACCACCTTGCCCATCAGAAGGGGAAGGAACACTCCGCATGCCAACCATATTGCCCTGAGCTCCCTGATATTTATGTGCAAGCCACGGTCTTCCTTTGTCCAGATCCCTTGGGTACTGTGATTGGAGCTGATATATGTCCCTCACCCCAAGTCCAAAACGTCCAATATCAGGATGACTGAGGGAACCAGTTCTTCGAAAGGCATCCCTCGCATGACTGACTGAGGGTCTAATCACCAACTTAGGGAGGAGAGGACTTGCGGAGGTATGATGACCACTCTATCCAAGGAGTGTCTTCTCAGTGTGTACACCGATGACAGCCATGACTGGAGCAGTCTGAATCTTAGATGCATGTGGCGTACCACATACATGCAAGCTGCCATGTGACCCATCAGCTGCAAGCAAGTCCAAGCCATCATAAGGGGATATGTGCAAAGGTGCATGATAAGGCTCGACATGGCTTTGAACATGGCTGTAACAGAAAAGCCCTGGCTTGCGTGGAGTTGAGAACAGCCCAGATTAATTCTATTCTCTGAACTGGTACTGGTATGGACTTCTGTTCGTTCACCAGCAGGCCTAGGCAATGACAGATGGCCTGTACCAAGTCAAGACTGGTCTGGACCTGAAACTGGGACCTACCTTTGATCAGCCAGTCATCCAGATACAGTACATTTGCATGCCCTGTTGTCTGAGATGTGCAGCTATGACTGCCATGCACTTTGTGCAGCAGAAGGCAGGCCAAAGGGGAGGGCCATAAACTGAAAAGGGGAATAACCCCACTACAAATTGGAGAAACCGTCTGTGCTCGGGAAATATTGTAATATGAAAATATGCATCCTTCAGGTTGAGGGCAGCATACCAGTCTGCTGGATCCAGGGAGAGGATAATGGAGGCTAGGGAGACTATGCGGAACTTGAGCCTTTTGAGGTATTTGTTCAACCTGCACAGGTCTAAAACGGGTCTGAGCCCCCCCTTTTGCCTTGGTGATGAAGAAGTCCCGGGAATAAAACCCCTTTCCCCTCATGTCCAATGGGACTTCATCCACAGCCCCCACTTGGAGGAGGCTCTCCACCTCTTGCACAAGGAGTTGCTCGTGGGAGTGGTCCCTGATGAGGGACATGGAAGGAGGATTGTGGGGCAGAGAGGAAGAAAACTGTAGGGTGTAGCCAGCTGCGATGATTCCAAGGACCCATCGGTCTGACGTAATATGAGCCCATTCAGGAAGAAAGGGGGTGAGACAGTTCAGGAATTGCAGGGTAGGAGGATCCTGACTGGAAACTGGGAAGCCGTCCTCAGGCACACCATTAAAATGGCTTGCACTGTCCACTGGAGCTCCGGGAGGGGCCCGGTTGATGAGCTGATGAGGAGGATGGGCCCGTCGGTACCTTGTGAAGCTCCTATCCCTGTCTCTCCTTCTGTAGGCACCAAAGCGCAGGGCCGGGTATTTGGGCTGCTGCTGCAGGCAGAACTGCCTTCTTTTGGCCAGAGGTGTGTAAAGGCCAGCGAACACAGGATGGCCCTTGAGTCCTTCAACCCGTGAAGCTTGGCAGCCGTCTGGTCTGAAAAAAGTGCACTCCCATCAAATGGAAGGTCCTCGATGGATTGCTGCACTTCTTGGGACAGACCTGACGACTGCAGCCATGAGCACCGGTACATGGCCACAGCCAAAGCCATAGCTCTTGCCACAAAGTCTGCCGCGTCCGAGGCTGCCTGCAGGGTGGCTCTGGTCATTGTTCTACCTTCCTCCAGGATGGTTGTAAGGTCCAGCGCTTGCTGTTGAGGTAAAGCCTTGCCAAAGCACTTAAGGGAGTCCCAGAGGTTGTAATTGTACCTCCCTAGCAACGCCTGTTGATTAGCAATTCTAAACTGAAGGCTTGCCATAGAATAAACCTTCCTGCCAAACAAGTCTAACTTTTTGTAGTCCATGTTTTTTGGCGTGAATCTGGACTGACCTTGCCCCTCTCATTTACAGCCCCAGTGAAGGGTGAGTGAAAGGATACTCAAATCTCTTTGCAGGGATGTAAGAATTTTTTCTCAGCCCTTTTGGAAGTTGGTGGCAGTGACAATGGGGTTTGCCACAGGCCCTTAACCAACTTGAGAACCCCTTCATGAACTGGCAGTGCGAACCAGGCTGGTGCCAGGGCTGCCAGGACATTGAACAGGTCATCTGTGGTTTCTTTAATCTCCTCCCTTTCCAAGCCCAAATTAGAGGCCACCCTCTTAAGGAGCTCCTGGTGGGCTCTAAAATCATCCAGCGGGACAGATGGGCTCACTGTGGTTGCCTCATCTGGGGATGAAGAGGACAACTGCACCGGCGCAGGGGGTGGTGGCATATTTCTCTGCGGTGGGGCCATAGATGCTGAAGACCCTCCCTGGTGGTCAGAGTCCACATCTGATCCTGAGTTCCAAACCCCTTCTGGAGCCACTGGGACTGTCGATCATTTCTCTGACGACAGGTAGGAATATGGACCTGGAGCAATGGGGAACCCCCATGGGTTCCAATATAGCCATTGCGTGGGCCATTGCTCCTGGGGCCAGCCCAATGGTGAGGGTCTTGGGCCTTGGCCTCAGGTTTTTGGGCCGTGGCGGTGGCTTGAGTGGGCAGTGGGCCTGCCTCCCCCAAGGATAAGAGTCGCTAGCCGAGAACCATGGAGGGGTTCCTGCTGACTCCCTCCGGCTGTCTTGTGGTGACTCCTGCCAGCGCCTGGGTGACAGTGACCGGCATCTTGACCCCTTAGAACCATTGCGGTCTGCGGCATGACGACGCACATGGGATGTCAGGGAATGGGACATCGAGGACTGGTGATGGGACTGCCCAATTCAGTACCATGGGGACTCATGCCGGGAAGTAAAAGAGCGCCCCGCTGCCAGAGATCTATGACAGTGCCGACTGCCTCCAGGCTTCGACACCTGACCATTGTGAGGGAGTCCCTCAGTGCCGGGGACTGGGAATGGCGCTGCTCTGCCTCCGGGGACCTCGGTGTCAGAGAGCGGGTTCGGTGCCGCATCGAGCTCCTCCGTGCTGGAAACCAAGATTGGCCGCATTTCCTCATTGGAGACCATCTTTGACCTGGAGACCTCGGACAATACCACTCAGTCATCAGCGATCAACCCGGTGCCGGTGACAGTGAGTGCAATCCCAGGGATCTGTGTCTTGCCGGCGGAGACCATCTCCTTGGAGACCAGTTCTGAGGTGATGCACCTCGAGGCTCAGGCGACTGATGCAGCCAATGAGGAGGTCCCATCACAGTCTTCTCCTTTGAAATTGGAGCCTTATCTCTTCTTGGCACCAAAGTAGGCTTCAGAGTGGGCGGCAAGGGGAGAGCCAGCAGGACTCTCGCCGCCTGAAACACCTCCGGTGGTGACGGCACTGTGAGCTGGATGGTCCCTCTTCCACTCCCCAGAGTTGGGGGTGGCTCCCACAGAGGGCTCGGAGCCCTAAAGGGCAAGTCCTGCTCCGGGTGCCTCGGCACAGCCGGTTGGACCAATGTGGGGCTCTCACTTGACCCTGCATCCCTGGTCTTCTTTGGTGCAGGGGAGCAGTCCTTGTCTGGGCATTGCTTCTTCTGCCTCTTTCTTGGTGGGGAAGAAGGGTAGTGCCGTGATGCCTCTGGGGCACTCTGCACCGATGATGTACTCAGCACCGAGGTGGAATGTGGCGGTTCCGACATCGATCTCAGCACTGCTTCCATGAGAAGAACCTTCAGGTGGATCTCCCTCTATTTTTGAGTTCTCAGCCTAAAGCCCTTGCAAATCCTGCACTTATACTTCCTGTACAATTCCCCCAAACACTTTAAGCAACTGTCGTGGGTGTCGCTGAGCAGGAAGGGCTTGTTGCATACCCAGCTTCCAGGCAGAAGTCCCTAACGGGACTGCTTAACACTAACTAACTACAGTACTTAGCTAACAAAAGAACTACCTAATTAACCTAATCAGTAACTATAAGAAACAGGGGCAGTAGCAAGCAAGAAAGCAAAGTTCCAGCAACAGTCAGTGTCGGAAAGAAGGAATTGAGGGGGCGTAGGGCCGGTGGTACCTCATATACCGTGGCTTGTGTGTGGGACTCCAGGGGGCACCAGAGCTGGCCCTACGGCTACTGCTAAGGGGAGAAAAAAATCCGGTAACCATGCACAGAGACACACACATACCTGGAATGGAATTGACATGAGCAAGCACTCAAAGAAGAACATCAGGTAAGTGTGTAATTGTATTTCCCATTACAATGATGTAGTGATGGCATCCCCAACTTAACAGGACACAGCTATCGACCTGTACTAGAAGAGGTAATGGTACACCAAAGAGAGGTAGCATTATCATCTACTTTTCATTCCCCAGTAGAGTTAGGCAAGGGGAGGCATGTGGAGCAGTTTATGTACCCAGGGATGTCCCTTGAATCTTCCTGATAGATCTTGATGAAACTTTCATAGAGGTACTCTGCAGTCTTTTCCTGAAGATTTCCAGGGATGGCAGCCTTATTTTTTCCTCCATGGTAGGACACGTTCCCACACCCATCAGCGATAACTTTGGCCAGCACCATTGCAGTATACAGGCTAGCAGCATATGGACAGCTAAGGGACACCGGCAGCAGATGTGCTCTCTGTTTCTTTATTACCTCAGAAGTGAGAAATCACCACAGCCTGTGGAATATGGTGCCAGTATTCAGAGCCATTCCCCTACATTCAGTTTCAGGCAGATGAACGATTCCTTCCTCCTTTCCCTCACCCCAGCAGGCCTTGCTCACCATGGCTGGTGCTGTGAGTGGCACTGTGCACATGCACTCTGAAGCAGAAGTGTCAATAACTACGTCTTCTTTAACATGTTAGAGGATCAAGAGAAGGGAGTTCTTATGCACTCTGAAGCAGAAGTGTCAATAACCACGGTAGTTCATGGGATGCTCTCCCAGAGACTATTTAATATTAGCTACGGGTGTTATTCCAGTTTGTCCTGGATGGAGAAAACTTTCTAACAGTGTTGTTAAACAACAGTCTTTGGGGAGCGCATCCCAGGCAGCTTTATCAGTCATTTGTAACGTATTAAATAAAATGTGCCTGATTAAGATGATACAACCCTGCGTGCTATTTAACCCTGCTAGCAAGCAGAATGGTAGAATCACCTGTCTGCATATTCCAACATGCAGGGCTACAAAGGTTAATGCTTCTATTTTGGTCAAGGGACCTGGGAGAACATCAAGCATATTTCCCTCTCCATCTGAACTTTCCTTTAGACTGTTACCCAAATTCCCCTGACAAGACTCTGCTCCTCCAGGTCTTCTGGTGGTATCGGGGAGCAGCTCTGATATTAGCCTTTCTCCCTGGAGAACCTCCTTTCTGTCCCTTCTTTTTCTTAACTCCATCAGCTGCCACCATCAATGCTCACTTAGGGCTTTCCCATAAGTTGTCTAACCATGGGTCATCATTAGAACCCTACCAAATTCACGGCCATGAAAATCGTGTCATAACCATGAAATCTGGTCTCCCCTGTGACTTCTGGTCTTTTGTGTACTCTTACCCTATACTATACAGAGAGACCTGCATTTCTCAAACTGGGGTCCTGACCCAAAAGGGGGTTGCAGTATTGCCACCCTTACTTCTGCACTGCTTTCAGAGCTGGGTGGCCGGAGAGTGGCAGCTATTGGCTGGGCACCCAGTTCTGAAGGCAGCGCAGAAATAAGGGTGGCAATACCACGACCCCCCTACAATAGCCTTGCAACCCCCCCACCCCACCCCTCTGAGGCCACCCTTTGGGTTGGGATGCCCACAGTTACACCACGACATTTAAGATTTTTTAAATGCTATGACCATGAAATTTACCAAAATTGACTGTGAATTTGGTAGGGCCCTAATCATCATATTCCAAATCACATTCCTGGTACTAACCTTCCCAGTCATCCTCCTCAGGCAGACCCAGATAAGGAGGTGCAGAGGAAGAACCCTCATGACCAGCTGCTGCCATTTGCCCTCTCAATACTCAAAGCTACTCTTGCAGATCCTCTTGTCCCTGATTACGCATACTAGGATCAGAGTGCCTTGACATGCTGCGGTGAGCTGTTCTTCAACCACTATAGGCACTTTTAAGGTTCTCTGCCTGCCATGGTAACTGCATCTTCTCTCTATTCTCTCCCTCACCTCCTCCCTGTCATGTCTGTATTTCCCTTTTAGTCTCTTCCAATCTATGAGCTAGGGACATATTAACGTCGCCTATATTTTCCATCTACCGTTTCAATTTCTTATTCTGTTCCCTCATCTCCGAAACTTTACAACTGAGAGCCGTACATGCCATCTGTAGACATTCCATGGCTGTAACTTTTATGTATGAATCTTTACCTTTTCAGTCCATTTCAGTCTGGAAATACCTCAGATACATAAATCCAGGGGTCAGTTATATAAATCTCACCTAACAAGAGTGAACCACCCCCCTGTTCTGAAATATGGAGTCCTTTGTAAAGAAGTAGTGACTGCTTATTGTTTTAGTGTTTTGCTATCAGTACTGTATTATGTTGTATTCAAAACTGGACACAATATTCTAAATGCGGCCTCACCAATGCCGAATAGAGGGGAATAATCACTTCCCGTGACCTGCTGGCAATGCCCCTCCTAATGCAGCCCAATATGCCATTAGCCTTCTTGACAACCAGGGCACACTGCTGACTCATATCCAGCTTTTTATCCACTGTTACCCCCAGGTCCTTTTCTGCAGAGTTGCTGCCCAGCTCGTCGGTCCCCAGTCTATAGCTGTGCATGGGATTCTTCCTTCCTAAGTGAAGGACTCTGCACTTGTCCTTGTTGAACCTCATTAGATTTCTTTTGGCCCAATCCTCCAGTTTGTTTAGGTCACTCTGTATCCTATCCCTACCCTCCAGGGTATCTACCACTCCCCCCAGCTTAATGTCGTCCGCAAACTTGCTGAGGGTGCAATCTACCCCATCCTCCAGATCATTAATTGATTAATTAGGTTGCAACCATGCTTTAACTGGGCTGAACTGATACCACTATTGATGTCAGTGCCAAATTCTAAGAATGGATTCTGTTTGATCATTAATTAAATGACACTTCAGTTCAATTTGTTTGTTAATCAAATATTAAACATCTAGGGTTAATCAGCACAATATAGAGAGGCAACTCACTAATCCAGGTTCCAGTGGTTGTCAGCTCCATTGGTCCAATTTCTTTTACACTTGTACCCGTTATTTCTTTCTACACAGTGTTTAGTTATGTAACTATGATTATCCAATCAATAACAAATGTTATATTCCATTATACCCCATATTTCAGTTTTAACCTGCTTAACAATATGTTTTTAACTAATCATTTCATCTTGTCCTTTGTGGTTTGGAAAGTCTTATACATTGTCCAATCATGTATTAATGTCATATTGTGGTGATGCACTTACAAGGTGAATCATGTCTCCTCATACATTTTCACTGTATAAGTCCTTCATTTTGGTTTTAGTTACAACTTCATTAGCCAATCACAGGCATAAAAACAACCTTAAAAACAGGTTATTAAACTAGGTCACGTTCAAACATATTTTCACTCTATAAGCAATATAAAACTCTACATACTAGTAATTCTGTATTGTCTTCTATTAACATAAGTCCCATAAAGCTTTGCAAAGTAAAGCTAACAGTTACATACATAAGGGATGCCTGGAACTCTATGCCTATGTGCTAACAATACCACACCCTGTGAAATGGGTGCAACATTTCCAATTACAGCTACATATAAAACACAGTTATGCTGACAGCTCCTCACTGAAATAAATGTTACAGGAATGAAAACAGAAACCAAAAATCCAACTTGGGGGTTCTCCATAGTCCCAGCCTGTTTAATTTATAACATTGGTTAGAATCAGTTATTGTAAGCATGTGAGAATGAAAGCAAAAAGCCAGCTCTTTTAGGTTACACTGGACTATTATCACTCAGCTCCTATGCAGAGGGCAAAGAGTAACCTCCCATGGCAACTGCAGGAAAACAACAGATCCAGGTCTGCCTGACCCGTGGACTTGGATGGAGATTTAATGGTTTCAAAAGGGGTGGAAAATCACAGCTCCCATTGCTACTGCAATGCCCTAGGTAGTTATGCTTCATAGCTCAACCTGATCCACAGACAGACTCTCTCCTCTTCCCTCCCTTCCTCTCCTTGCCTATCCCAGTCCTTTATTTTCTAACCCCTCTCTCTCTCTTCTCTCCACCTGTCTTCCTCTCGTTTCTCACTTTTGTTTCATTAGTCCTAACAAGTTGCAAGTTCAGCGGAGGAAACTGATGGAAGGATGAGTGTGAAAGTGAGGACAAAAACCCAAGGCCCCTTTTCTCCCATGGGAGCCAAAGAGAGTTACTGCGGCAGAAGAATCTGGCCCAGAAGTCAGAATGGGAGAACTTAGAGAGGAGGCTCTAAAACGAAATGCCTAAATGGAGAGGGTGAATGTTCCTGGGTAAGAAGCAGCAATAGTTACCCTTGGAGAACTGGGTGCTAACTAATAGCTTGAGACCTTCTCTTCAGTGTCTGTCACTGATACCTGAGATGAAGCATACTGCGTGTAGTACAAGGCTCCAGCCCACCTGACCTGTTCCAGAGAGGAGCACATGTGGAAACAATATCCTCGAAAAAGGAAGCTAAATCATAAACATCTAGAGAAAAAGTCCCCTGGTATATTCCAAAAGGCACAGACACGCTTCGATCTGTAGAGCTGATTTGGATGGATAGCACTGCTAGAAGGAAGAGTGACAACATGGAAACAAACGTTTACCTACCTAATTTAAACCAAGGCACTGAAGGAGAGACAAGTAGAGAGCTTTCATCCAAGTGTAAAATAATAATACACATAAGAACTTGACTTAGCTAAAGGGATGGATGCAGAATAGAAGAACTGGAAAGGCTTAACTCACTGAGATCTTGGTGAAAATATAGAGGAGCAGCGAAAGGACTGACAGATACATCTGAATCCGTCGGCCACCAAACCGCTTCTTGAGATATTCTGGCATTGTCACCACCTGCAGAGGAAGAAAGAGAATAATTCACACTATGAGCAACAGACAACTACCATAGCTCATCAGCAAGCTCTGCCACTCAGATACCACACTGATATGTACACTAGAAATGCAGATGGCTAGGGGCAGGGGCCTCCAAGAAGCACAGAAAGGCAGAGTCTGACAGATGCTCGTCATGTTGGGATCTCAAAGACAAAGAGATCTCGTTGTTTAAACACATACAGACTTAACCTACATAGAGTGCCTGACACATTCAGATCTCTCTTCCCATTGAGAATGGTTTTGTGATGGCATTAGACCCATATCCAGTAGGATGAAATGGAAAGATTAAAATGGAACACAAAAATGCATAACCTAGGGTTCGTACTTACCCCAGCCTTGATGTAGATGGGTACAAACAACCAGCCAAGAGCAAACAAAATTATCAGGGCCTGTAACCAAGGAAAGAACAGCTGAATTAGCCTCTTGTCCTGTCACCAGCACTTTCTGAGGCCATGTATGAGACTTGATGCCAACCATAATCATTGCAGAGAGTAAAACGATGGCCAATTCAGGGGGCCCTGTCCTCATTCTTTCTACTTGTCTTGCATTTTACAGTTGGAACTCCAGGGGTTCTGGAGTTAACAACAACAATCCTGGCCTTATTAAAGTCAATGGGAGTTTTGCCATTGAGTTGAATGGGGCTAGGATTTCACCCCAGGTGTCTGATAGAAGCACCTGAGGAAGAGTCCTCCATTGCAGCAGACTTACTGGAGTATCAAAAAGAAGATTGCTTCAGTATTTGCCCCAGGTCTGTCCATGGGAAATACGTTTGTAGTGTGTCTATGCTAACACTGCTCTTAAAATTGCCTTCTTTTGCACTATCCCACTGCAGCTCCACTAGCAGTAGAAACCACCAGAGCATTAGTGTACTCTGGGCACAGGTGTTTTACTGTTTCATCTAGCCTTGCCCAGAGCAAGCCTAGACAACATGGTGGTTAGAATACCAGAAGCCCACAGAAGCCTTTGTATGGTGGCAGATAGCTATTGCTACCACCAGGAAACTATAAGTAAGTCTAGGGCTGCTCTGGCCCCCTTTACTAGTCCCTCAATCCGGTCTCCAAGCAGCCACCAGTAAAGGAAACATTCCATCCCCAAATCCAAGTGTGTTATGGTCATGTCTCATCTGTGATTAGCTTAGCTAGCCCAAGATGTTGGAGAGGGGAACTTACTTCCATACCCATATCACCCACCAGACTAGTCCACTTCTTTAGATAAAATGCAGGTGTAATTGACCTGCCTTCTGCAGGAGTACTGATGGAGGAGAAGCTAATGCTATTCAGGGCAGCAGGGACATACGATGCAAATTGCAACTTAAAACCAGGTGAGCTGAGAAGGGAAATACAGCATAAAGGGGCTGTTCCCCAACTCCTAACATTTCCTCCTGGCTGTACATACATGAGCTCTGATACTGAATCCATGGAGGGCTACAGGTAAGCTGACTGAGGAGATGGGGAACATTAGCTTCCGTCTCAGCTCTCTCCCTCAGACCTTTTTCCAAACCTTTATGGTCCTTCTGCCACCCTCCAGACAGTAGCCATAGTAATTTTAATCAAGTGAGGAGTTTGGTTATAGGACAGGGTCTGCTCCCAGCAGGCTGAGAACAGAACAGCATTGAAGGCAGATTAGGAGGTAGCCTCTGAACTCCTTCACTGCTGTCCCTTAGTGAGAGGGGAATGAGAAGACAAACATGAAGTAGAGGGTGAAGGGAAATTCTTCACTGCCTGGAGGAAAGCAAACTACTTTTCTCCCCCTACCCACACAGCAAACTCTCAGCAAAAATGATACAGACGAGGTCAGAAAAGCTGTCCTTTCCCTGATGCCCTGATATCTGGAGATGCTGTTTATAAGCATTTAAAAGGCAATCAAAGGACATGACTAGATGGGGGGGAAATCACCAATATATTTAGAGAGAGAGAGAAACTCCCTGAAAAACTCATTTCCCAATATAATAATGGGCTTTTCTCCCCCCACTGGCTGGGCTGCAGGTGGAGTGGTGAGACAGGCTGGGGAAATGGGAATAGACACAAAGTGTTCTTATGGTGGGTGGTGCTGCCAGTCGCCAGCCCTAAGGGAGACAGGTGCTGGGAGAGTGCTCTGATGGCATTAAAGATAGTTGGGTCTTTAGACAGTGTGGTCTAAAAACCTCTTTGGATACCTCTGAGGTTATAATATTTATTTAAATGTGTGCCACTTACGTTCCATTCAAATCCTGCAATGGCGATTCCTGCAGCCGCTCCTGTTCCTGCCAAGCCCACAAAGTGCCCACTGCCAATGTTACTGGCAAACAGAGAAGCACCAATCTGAAAACAGAGAGAAGAACAGACTTGGGTCAAAGATCCTGGTGCAGGCCCTGGCTAAAGTAAGAGCTGTATATGTGACAAATATCTTAAAAACTCATGCTTATTTGGTGTTTTGGGATTTCCTACCTGCCATCACTATGTGCCTGATTTTTCATCTTAAAACCCAACACCACAGCCATAATCCCTACAGGCAAGGAAGACTGAGCAGGACATTGCATATTATTTCAACCAGAGGGGATACAGATGAATGATAAAACTCCCTCCTCCACGTAGTCTCTGCCCATACAGAATGTCAACACTTTGAAGAACTTTTTCCAACTAATATGTGGGTGATGTATTCCAGAATGAGCAGCCAATGATCTTGGCTAGAGGTCCTGGCAGCTAGCACAAAAGGCTGATGTGACACATCTATCCTGTTCCAGGGACAAGTGGCTGATTTGTGCCCCTGTCAGGAAAATCAGATTAATACAGAAAATCAGCCTCATGTTAGTGTCAATGTCACAGCCAGTAATTTAATCTATAGCTTCTGACTGTCTGTCCTGTGCTTTAATCACTAGATAGTTCTTCCTGCCAGGCTTTCTATGCAAGATATGCCATGCAAGTAACAAAACGGAACAGAGAATTAGATAACTTCTTTCCTCATCCCCACTTTCCCCTTATTTCTTCACAGTGATCTCATATTCCTTTGCACAAAGACTGGAAGAAAGCAGCTCTCTCAGAGCTACAGAGAATTTTTGTCTGTGTTTGTTCAATCCTGGATTTCCTCACACTTTTTCAATGGCAATCATTCCTGCCCTGGAGAAACCTAACTTGTTTATGCCACCATAAGTGTTTCCATAGTAATGATTTGTGATGTAACAAACACTAGTGGCATCAGTGAATGAGTCAAAGTGGAAGAGTAAGCTAATTATAAAGATGAAACACCTTTCTGTGGCAAAGAGGAGGGATTTATTGTCCCATGACCGTTCAATCCTGGACTTCCTCTCCACTTTCCAACCAAGGCCCCAGACTTTAAATAAAAATTCCAGCCCATCTCAACTAACTTCCTCTCTTTTCCCACCAAAAAGAGTTATTACCAACTTTAATACCATTTAAGAGATTGACAGTCAAGAGGGAGAGGGCGGGTTCTTTCTAAAAGCTTTCTCCAGCTGAAGGGAAAAGGAACAAGGAATGTTTTTCAAATGATTCAGAGGGGTAGCCGTGTTAGTCTGTATACAGCAAAAACAACGCGAGTCCTGTAGCACCTTAAAGACTAACAAATTTCTGAGGGCATAAGCTTTCGTGGGCTGCAACCCACTTCGTCAGATGCATGAAATGGAAACCACAGATAGGAGGTATATATATATATATATATATATATATATATATACATCCAAGGGTAAGAAACATAACAATGGGGATGCATTTTCCTGAGGGTCAACCCTAGATAAAGTTCCTTCAAAGCTTTGGAGATGGAGGCATGGAGTCTCATTGTGAAAGAGGTTCCTTGTTTGTTAAAATGCTAATCTATCTGTTCCTGCACCCCTTCGCTGCCAAAGGATGGCCACTTGACTGGTGATTGCCAATCAACTTTGATCACCTGGCTAGAGACATGAGCTTGTCTTTAGTCTTTGAGAAACAGGTATACCCCCTACCCAGACTTGTCTGGTAGATACATTTCAGTCATAATTTCAGCTTATGTTCATAACTTTACATATAATATTGCTACAGACATTACATCAAGATATTATTGTCCAGCAAGTTGTTAGCTTTTTAATGCTCACAAGGCATATTTTGTACAAAGAATATTACAATGGCTTGTAAAGTGTGAATACAGAGATGCATTCCATCACAGCACCACATTTGTCTAGGAGGATTTCTGCTTTGCCAAGAAGCCTCATTCAATAGAAAGAGTGTTGCCTAATGGAGAGAGCTAAGGACTAACTCAGGAGACTTGGGTTCTATTCTCAGCCCTGCTACTGGCCTGCTGGGTGACCTTAGGCAAGTCACTTCATCTGTCTGTGACTCAGTTTCCTCATTTTAAAACAAGGATAATGATACTTACCTCCTCTGTAAAGCGATTTCAGATCTACAGCTGAAATGTGCTATATAAGTGACAGGTACTATTATTACAAATGTAAACTCTGATTTGTTATCAGTAATTTATTCTGAACATTCCAGGATTCTCTCCTTGCAATCTTACAACAAAAGACTAGATTGCACAGCCACAGTGAAGGCAATACAGCAGCACCATAAAAACCACACCTACAAATCAATTCCCCCCAGTATCTTGTACCTGACAGCAATTACCTCATATGATCCAAGCCCTCAACCAAAAATGTTTGGGTCCAGAGAAGGTAGTAAGTACAAAACATTCAATAAACGTGCAGATAAACTGTATATGGGAACCAAAAGCGCACGTATGCACACACACAGCGTATAATGCAAACTCACCGGCCACCACACCATGCTACGTTCAGCCAGAAAGAATCCTCCCACTGTCCCTCGGTTAGACAAGAACATGGCCTGGAAAAAAAGTGACTGATTAAAATTTTCAGCTCTCACAGGCAAACTATAGCCTGATGGCATAAACAACCAAGGCATTGATGAAAAAGAAGAACCAATATAATGCCCAGAAAGGGCCAAGGAAGAAAGTTTTTGAAGGGAATAATATGACCTGATAAACACTGAGCAATGATTCTTATACCAATCTGTAAAATAACCATTCAAGCTTTATTGCTTTAACTTTTATTACAGCAACCCAAATCACTGCACATGCTAAAATAGAATGAACTATACAATAAAAATAAAACAGAAGGAATGCATCACTAACCAAGGGCCTCGCCTGCAAACTGTCACTCATGGGATCATTCCTGCGGATGTAGAGAGTTTTACATTCATGCACCAGAGATGATGATAGCTTTCTTATCAATGTTAGCGTGCTTCAGAGTTTCCCTACAGGAATCTACTGCATGGCAATTTAACCTTTCCTGTTCTGATAAGATGACAAGTTACCAACACTCCACTTGTTAGCCTTTCTTCGTGTCCACAGAGTACTTTCCTCATTCTCATTGTATCTATGTCCGGAGTGACTTTGTGGGAAGTTTCCCTCACATTTTCCACAGTGCCTGATCCAAAGCCCTTTGCAGACAATGGGATTCCCATTCCTTTGGATCAGGCCCAGAGAAGGTGTAAGCAAAAGTGAGCCAGACCTCTGATCCTAATATAGAAGCAAGAAGATAAACAAACAGGGACATGTTTCACCACATACAATAGTTGAATCAATACTTGTCTAATGGAAAAGGATAACATTCGTGGATAGAGACTCTTAACATTAAGCTTCTTAGCAACTATTCAAAACAACTAGAAACTTCAATGCTCCAGTGCCTGACATGCCACCTGCCAGCCCTCTTCTGCCCCAGCAGTTCATGTTACAAAGAATTACAGTCAATAATAAATTACAATAATCATACTTCAGGTCAGATTGTGCCTTTAAGGCACCAGCCTGGTTCCCTCCCTCAGCTCCCCAGGATGCAAGGGAAGTGTTTCTGTTACACCACTCCTTAGAGGAGAGCACGCTGCAGCATTCTGGGTCAATGGATAGCCTGGGCAGCCTGGCTGGCTAGTGTGGGCTGATGGCAGGAGGGAGGGGGGCTCATGATCCTGCCTCCTCCCCAGACTTCCATGCTCCTTTTGAGGTAGCTTGCACCCCAGGGTGCACTGGAGGAAAGCAGTACTTTCAGGAAAGGTCTGGGACCTCAACTGTATTTGGCCTCTGTGGGGGGAATAAATGGACAGGCTCGCTGGTACAGTCAGATCCTTGGCATCCAGGGCACTCTGCCAGAGGTGCAGGTACTTCACAGCTTCAAAGTGCTGAACAAACATTAACTAGTTCATGTGCCTCAAAAGCCAAATCACTTTTCAAACCTCTGTCAGGCTGCTAGTGTGGATGACTTTGCCTGCAGCTACCTGCTCTGTTCTACGACATGGACTCCTGTATTTCAGGGGAGCGCACAGGTCACTGAAAGGCAGGTTTCTCTGACTGTCTGTTAACTGTTGGCACTTTCCTCAAGGGACTAGCAGAACATTTCCCACGAACAGTCTCTGATCTCCCCCCATATAGAATACAGACTCTGTTCCTGAAAGGGGTATCAGCTCTTTCATCAAGGGACACACCAGTGTTTTCCACTAAGGCAAAAGCAGTACAAACACTATCTGCCCTTTTCCTTTGAACATTTCAGTACTGAGATTTATTTTACCCATTAGATGTGAAAGAATTGTTCTCTCTCTAAGGGCTTGTTTATACTAACAAATCATTTTCGAACAGCTAGGGTGTGGATCTATCCCACATTAGCCTGCTGTGCACTAACTCAGTGAAGTCCTGTTGAAGGAAAGCTGTTATTCTCTTCTCTCCAGACCATGTCTATGCTCTCCTCCACTTCATATCCATCCTGCAGCAATCCCCACCTGCCACTCCATTACTACCTTTAGCGCTACTCGAATCCTCACCATTTACAGCTCAGTCTAGTACTCATCCCCATCTTTCTACCCACCCCACTGCAATTCCCATTTACGCCACCTCTTACACTTCACCCCACTTCCTACCCCATCATGAATTCCTATAGCAGTCACCTCTGCTCCAGCACCCCAACCATCCACCCCCCACTACTATCCCATTCCCACCTCCACCCCAATCTGTTCCTTAACTGGTTCCCACTCTAATATGCTAAAATCTCCACTTCACCATTATCCTGATCTCCATCCATCAGCCCTCTCCTATAGTCCCTCCCCACAGATATCCCTCCTTCATCCTCAACCTGAACCCCATCTAGAATCCCCTCCTCAGCCATCCCATCCTCTTCTCATCCCCTAATCCAGGCCTCACACCTATTTCCCCAGTGAATCCCAACATAAACTACATCCTGCCACCTTTCAAGCCACTCCCCAATGAAGCAGCAGGCAATTTATACAACTGTAATTTTAATATACTAGAAACCAATAAGGTACATTCTCATTAAGGGGAAAAAAATCCAGACGTACCCATAGTCCCACTGCCAGGGTTACCAAGAAATAGATGACTATGACCGAGATGTCTGCAGGGTTATTGATTTTTGTGGAGGAGTCCATCCTGTCTTCTTCTCTGGCTCCTTTCCTTCTCCTCTCCTTATATCACCTCTGGCAGACTTGAGATAATGATAAACCCCTGTTGTCCCTCTTTGTCTTGTAAATATTTAACTTCAGGATTCAATTGTTTCCCGTGTGGTGCAAGTTGAAGCTAGTGCTTTTTCTTGAGTGGTGATTCCCACCAAAAAACTGCTCCCCTATTACAGCAGTTTTCATAGGCAAAGAAAGTCCCCAGTTCACATCCGCTGCAGAAGGTGCTCAGTCAGTTGTAGCCCAAGAGCAGGTGTCTGGGAAGCAATGAGCTGTGGAAGGAGTGGCTTGGACATAACATACTCAGCGTATGTACCTCACTGTTTGCAGATACTCTTTCTGCAGTGGTGGTTCCTGTAAATCTGGTCATAGGAGGAGTTGTTTCCTTAAGAACAGGATGCTTAACAAGCCCAAAGGAAGAAGGTGACCTGACAGTTACAGAAATCCCATGGTTCTCTGAGCTGACACTCCTGCTATGCCATCCCTCATCCTAGCAGGAATACACAATGGAGGTACAGCCCAAGATTTCTGGGAACAAGACAATAGGAAGTCACTTTGATCTTTTACATCTAGATATTTACAGATGTGTCCGAGCCATGAAGGAGCTTGCTGGACCGTTAATGATGATTTTGAAAAAGTCCTAGAACACTGCGGAAGTTCCAGAAGACTGGTAGAAAGCTAAAGCTGTGTAAAGGGTAAACTGGATGGCCCGGGTTATTATGGTTTTGTCAGTCTGACTTCGATCCTGAGCAAGATAATGAGTGACTGATATGGTACTCAATTAATAAAGTATTAGAGGTGCATAATATAATGAATGCCACTCAATATGGGTTTATGGAAAACAGCCTATCAAACTAACTTGATATCTGTTTTCATGAGATCACAAGTTGATAAAATTAACAGTGTTAAAGTAATATACTTAAACTTCTGTAGGCATTTGACTTGGTATTAACCACATTTTGATTAAAAACTAGAACGATATAAAATTAACATGGCACACATTAAATGGATTAGAAACTGATTAACTGATAGGTCTCA
The DNA here is from genome assembly GCF_026122565.2 of Emydura macquarii macquarii. Taxonomy (NCBI): domain Eukaryota; kingdom Metazoa; phylum Chordata; order Testudines; family Chelidae; genus Emydura; species Emydura macquarii. Next base: position 1,702,177 of record NW_027131391.1, read on the forward strand.
AAATGTAATTGTAATGAGGAATCTTCATCAAGCAGGTGTGTTTCCAGTAGGATCCCACATGGATCAGTGTTTGGCCCTGCCTGATTTAATATTTTTATCAATTGTCCTGGAAGAAAGCATAAAATCATCACTGATAGGGTTTGCAAAGCACTCAATAATTGGAGAAGTGATAAATAATGAAGAGGATAGGTCATTGATAGCAATCTGCATCACTGGGTAGACTAGGTGCAAGCAAAACACTATGCATTTGAACAGGGCTAAGTATAAATCTATACTTCTAGGAACAAAGAATGTAGGCAGTACTTAACAGAAGGGGGACTCTATGCTGGGAAGCAGTGACTCTGAAAAAGATTTGGGGGTCATGGTGGATAATGAGCTGAATGTGAACTTCCAGTGTGACACTGTGGCCAAAAGGTTTAATGTGAACCTTGGATGCATAAACAGGAAAACCTCAAGTAGGAGTAGAGAAGTTATTTTACCTCTGTATTTGGCACTCCTGAAATACTGCATCCAGTTCTGGTGTCCACAATTCAAGAAGAGTGTTGATAAATTGGAGAGGGTTCAGTGACGAGCCAGGGCAACCATTAAAGGGTTAAGAAGACTTTATAGTGGTGGACTCATGGTGATCAATGTATTTAGCATAACAAAGAGCAGATAAAGGGTTGACTTGATTACAATTTATAAGTACCTACCTGGAGAACAAATATTTAATAATAGACTCTTCAATCTCTCAAAGAAAGATATAACGTGATCCAATGGCTGGAAGTTGAAGCAAGACAAATTCAGACTGGAAATAAGGCATAAAAATTTAATGGTGAGGGATTAACCATTGGTACAATTTACCAGAGGTCGTAGTGCTTCTCCATCACTGGCAATTTTTAAATCAAGATTGGATGTTTTTCCAAAAGATCTTAAAAGGGTGTTGGGGAAGTTCTATGGTCTGTGTAATCCTGGAGGTCAGACTAGATGATCACAGTGATCTCTTGTGGCCTTCCAATCTATGAATAAAGTTGAGATACAGAAGTCAACACCCCAGAAGTGAACACAGAGTTGAAGCTGTTCAGAACCAGAATTTTTGCTCTGGCCACTGTCACAAATTGCGAAGTTCTAATTCCAGATGCAAATGACCCCTAAGTTTGGCAGCACTTAGATCTGGTCCCATCTCCAGTTATTTATTCATTCTTGGACTTCAAAATTAAACCAAACAAAATGATCTGATGCAAAAGAGAACTCAGCTGTGGGACAGGCTGTGACTCTGAGCAGAGTTTCCAAGTCAGTTAGAAATAATCCATGAAAAGGGAAGTTTCCTCAGGAGAGTCCTGTGATCCTCTCTGATAGAGCAGGAGGTGGTATTGCATCCGTGACTAGAGGAATGCAGGAAACGTAGGCAATAGGCACAGGTGCAAGAATTTCAGGGCTCTGGGGATATTTGAAAGTCCTGTCTCCACCTCTGCTTTACCCCCACGCAATCATAATTCATTTACAGTTCAGTAGGCTACCTGTCAAAAGCTGATTGCCACATTGCATTTACCCTAAACATTATGAACAGTACAGTACATACAAAGCACAATGGGCATGATTGTGATCTTATGCTGTTATACATCATTGACTTCAGTGGAATTACTTCAGATTTTCAATAGTGCTTGGAATCCTTTCCAAGACATAATTGCTCTATGACCATTAGACTTTTTTTTTAATTAGTAGCTAATCAGGAGTGTGTGATAAGGACCATAAATCTGAAATTAAAGAGTAAAACAAGAACCTCATCTTTCTCATCTATACATTGCAATGCAATTTAAACACCAACAAATTTACAAGATGCTGTCTTCTGATATTTTTAGGCATCTCTTCTTCAGCACAAACCTCAGTTTGTTCTATAGACAGGTTGTGAAAATGATAGCTGTAAATCCAACAGGGAAAAATAATCCAGTTTCATTTCCTGTAGCCACAACAAACTCTAAGAAAATAAAATAATGGGTTGGAGCACATGGGCCTGATTTTCCACTGCCTTGCCGCGTGTTGTTGTCTATACTTGTATACAGTGAAAGTAAAGAGACTGTAAGATGCTACTGATGTAAGTGCATGGAGAATTCTGCTTTACACCCATTGCATATATTTTGACCAGATCTAGATGACTCCATAACATGCAAAGACAGGAAAGACCCAGACCCCAATCATTAATAATCACACAATTCACATCTTTACCTGTGACAACTGTGTTGGTTTGGTTCTGCTTTCTCCATGTCAGGTACAGCTGTAACGGGGACACTCGTTACAGAGTGTCAGGAAAAGGCTGGCTGTGATAATTATAATGCTTGTGTCTTCATATCCTCATACCTGCAGTTCATATGAAATCCTACAGAAATGTTGTACTCAGGAGAACATCAGCACTTCACACACAGCCTCTCACACCCACAGCACAAAGTCAGCCTGTGGAATTCATGGTTGCGGGCAGGGTCCGACACTTAGGTACTCTAACTGGTTTTTAAAAAAAAATTGGCCAACAACATCATCTGTATTTATGTATGCAATGATTCGAGCAAATAAACTTCCTGCTGCAAGGTGGGAGCTTCTCAGCAGAGGGCAGGAAAGAGTCTCTTTCACCCCACACTCCTGAGTAGGGCATTCACAATTAGCTAGGTGCATTACTGGGCATTTTCATCTTCCTGAAATATTGGAATCAGGACACTAAATTTGAGTGACCAGTAATCTTATTCACCATGGAAAAAACTACATTCCTTCTGATGGGTCCAATTCAATTCCCTTTAAGTCCATGAGAGACTTTCCATTGATTTTAATGGGAGTGGTATCAGTCTCTATAGACTGCGTACAGCATAACATGCAGAACTGAGTAAGAGTCCTGAATCCAGCCTATGCTGACTGCTTCTCTCTGGATTCAGCTTGGTGGAGACTAACCCAGCATAGAAATGACATGCTGTGTTAGATTCATTCTAGCCTTACACTGGTAGGGAAAAGGGTACAAAAAGCCACCCTCCACCATGCACCCTTGTTCCAAGGATACTCAATCTGTCCTTGCACACCCTGAGCACAAGGACTGCTGGAGAATAGCATTGCCAGTGTGCTAGCCTCCTATCACCCAGGGATTTCATGGTGCCAATTGACGGAGGGTACAGGGATCCCCTGGGTCTGGTATCTACATTTTAGTTCACCAAGGAGTGTCATGTAAGATCTCTCATAAAAGTTTGTGTCACACTGGTCCTCATAATCATTGTGACATCTATGTGCAGGCAATATGTAAGAAGTTATGAATATATACTGAAAGTTATGTTCTTAAGGTCTGTGAGTTAAGGCAGGTTACCAGAAGGTGATCAATGTACTTCTATCAAGCAGGAGGGAAGACACACACAGCTCTCTTTGGCTGGTCATGTGTATATTGTCCATTTCACAATGGAAGCTTGGCTACAGTCTAAGCCAAATGTTAATCAAGAGATTGTAAAAACCAACAAGAAAGGAACACACAGGAGGAAACAAATAGCAGCGGAAGAGAGGGACTATCTTGTTTACAAGTAAAGATAATGGATTTTTGGACTATAACTGTAGAGACAGAGAAATGCTGCATCCTTCATCTAGGAGGCAAGCTGCCAGCATGCTTGTCTCCAAAGGTGGGGAGGGATACCAGCCAACCTCGCTATTAAATGCTGGGAGAAAAACTTTTGAATGAAAGAACCTTTATGAGACACGAGAATGTCTTGTTAGTTAAGTTTAGGCTCTAATATGTATGTTATGATTTTATTTTACATGTAACCCTTTGTTTCCAGTACTTATGCTTGCTAGCATTTGAATCTCTATTCTGCATTAAATAAACTTATACTTGCTTTCTCTGTAAACTAATCTAAGGGCTGTGTGCTAAGCCAAGCTGTGTTCTATGGTGTAACTGGTAAGCTGTGGTGTACTGTTTCTTTGGAAACAGTGGGTCTGGTAATTCTGTGAGTGACCAGGGTTGGATGCTGTGGAGGGATGCTCAGATAACTCAGGAGTGAGAGTGTGCCTATTGCTAACCTATAAAGAGAATGTGGGGCCCCTGGAGGCCTGGAGGAGAAGGTTTATGTTACCAATAGTTGGTGGAGTCAGGGAGCTGACCCACAGACAAGGCTTCCTCACACTAAGGGCACATGGTAGGGAGGTACCTCACAACTCTGGGTGTCCCCAGGAAGTATCAAACCTCTCCAAGAGAGGTGAGGGTGGGTCCATGGCCCCTGGTCACCTGTCAGTGAAGCTGAGTCAGCGCTGGGGAGAGTGCATGTGGAACTCTTTCACAGGATGCAGTGGGGTCACTCTAGCTTCCTCTTTCCTGGTGCTCCCAGGTACATGATGCCTTGCTCAGTCATTCCTGGGGTGCTTTGTCTCCCCACCCCCAACACAACCACTATTACTATCTATGTTACAGAAGCGCCTAACGGCCCCTTCCGAAACTGAAACCCCATTGTGCTAAGTTCTGTGCTGACACAATATGAGACACTCCCTGCCCCAATGAGCTTCCAGTCTAAATAGGCAAGAAAGATGAAGGGTGGGAGGGGAAATGGGCATGGAGCAATAAAGTGACTTGCCCAAGATCAAACAGCAGGTCACTGACAGAGCCAAGAATAGAATCAGAGCATAGATTCTCAGCCTGAGCTTTACAGCCCCAGCATTGTCGTGACCACCCCTCTCGTAAGTCCAAGAGCATAATTTCTTCTGTTACTAGTATCTCACATTTCAGAATACTCAACAATTAACCCAGTGGGACACTGAACTAGATGTATCTACAGTGGCTGATGATACTTTCCATGGGCTCCCTTCCCCACCTCAGATATATGTTTTCTGACGGATTGAAACAGAAAACAAGAACGGCAGACCTACCCAAACCAAAGGAAGGAAGGAGTAGAAAGACTCAGATCGGAGAGAAGGAATCTTCTTTTCATTCTTTTGTATTAGAAGTAAGGATCGCATTTGAGAGATTGAGAATTGGTAATAATGAATAGGGGGGAACCTTTGCTGTATTGAATGAAATCCTTATCAGCTGAGTCTGGAAATAAATGTTAGCAAACTTACCCCATACAATGTCCCGATGTGCCTTTCAACTAGACCCCAATTTCCTTACACATCTAGAACAGAAAACAAAAAGAAAGCAAGTGTTGTTTTACACTAAGTGTTGTTTAGCACATAACAGGGTGATATATAAAGTATCAGTCTCACTCAGAGACAGAAATTATACTCATTTCTATATCTTCAGTACCATTTACAAACTTAATGCTAGATTCGTAAAGTAGCCACCTGCTTTTATCACAAGGACAAATATTAATCTAGTCTGCTAGCTAAAAGCTAATTTTTTTCCCAGACCACAGACATTAGCTGTTCATTGCAGCTATCCTGGAACGGATACCCTTTTTACCAGTTGGTGATGTGGGCCGAAGCCAGAGTAGCCACCTGCTCTGGTGAGCACAGAGGTGAGCCCTGGACATAACATGAAGATTCCAAAAACAATGATAATCACAAGAGCCCTCAATAACTGTGGGCCAGATCCTGAAATCCACAAGCAACCTCCCACGGAGTTCCATAGTAGTTTTGTCTGAATAAACACCCATTAAAAGATGAAAGGAAGGAATATTGCATTGACTCCAGAAGTGAAGCAATACAGTAATTAATCCAAAGGATCCACCCTGCTCAGAGACCCTCTTATCTAGTGCTAAATTCTTGCTGTGAAGGGAACCACTGGATCCCATTGAACTGACTCTGTAAGAGGTACTTGGGATGATAAATATAATAGGCTTTAAAACCAGCTATGTTTGACCTCCTCTGAGGGTAAGCAATAGTAGTTAATATGATGTCCATCTGATATACTAAATGAGAGTGTACATTATTGCAGAAAAATTGCTTATGTTCTCATTTTTACCATAGAATTTTAAAACATATTGCAACTCCCTGGTTGAGAAACACTGATATAGTATACAGAGCAGTATAAACACGTCACTGTCTGTATGACATTTTAGATTATACTGACTTTGCGTTGCTTTTCAGGTAGCCTGTTGTAAAACTAGGTAAATATCTAGATGAGATGTACCCTCTGGAAGATCTCTGCGTACCCCTAGACATGTCTGTACCTCTGGTTGAGAACCACTGTCCTAGGGAACATAGGAGGAAAAAGAGATTTTGCCTGCAGTTGCCTGCTCTGTTCTATGACATGGACTCCTGGGTTATTTCAGGGGAGTGCACAAGTGACTGGAAGGCAGGTTCCCTAACTCACTCTGTTAATTGTTGGCACTTTTCTCAAGGACAGTCTCTGATCTCTCTTCATATAGAATACAGACTCTGTTCCTGAAAGGGGTATCAGCTTTTCCATCTAGGGACACACCAGTGTTTTCCACAAAGGCAACAGCAGTACAAATACTATCAGCCCTTTTCCTTTGAACATTTCAGTATCTAAACTTATTTTACCCATTAGATGTGAAAGAATTGTTCTCTCTCTAAGGGCTTGTCTATACTAACAATTCATTTGTGAACAGCTGGGGTGTGAATCTATCCCGCATTAGCATGTTAATATGTTAAAAGCACATTCCAAAGCTTACCAGTGGCTGGTTTACTATGCTGTCTTTTTTAAAATTTACAGTTCTAATGCAAAGTAATGCACACTGGAAAACAATCACAACTATACATACAAAATGATGGGGTCTAAATCAGCCGTTACCACTCAAGAAAGACTTTTGAGTCATCATGGGTAATTCTCTGGAATCATCTGACAGAATGCTAAGAACCATTAGGAAAGGGATAGATAAAATACCAGATAAATAGATAATAGATAAATAGATAAAATACCAGAAAGCCACTACATAAGTAACAGGGTACATCCACACCTTGAATACTGTGTGCAGTTCAGATCACCCCATTTCACAAAAGATATATTAGAATTGGAAAAGTACAGAGAAAGTCAACAAAAATTATTGGGGGGTATTGGACAGTTTCCATCTAAGGACAGATTACAAAGACTGGGTCTGTTCAGCTTGGAAAATAGATGACTAAGGGGGAGAATATGATAGGTCTATAAAATCATGAATGATGTGGAAAAGTGAATAAGGAAGTGTTATTTACCCTTTCACATCAGACAAGAACCAGGGGTCAGCCAATGAAATTAATAGGCAGCAGCTTTAAAACAAGCACAATGCACAATCAACCTGTGGAACTCATTGCCAGGAGAGGTTGTGAAGGGCAAAAGTTTAATTGGATTAAAAAAATAATTAGATAAATTAATGGAGGATATATGACTATTAGCCAATATAGTCAGGGTTGCAACCCCATGGTCTGGATGTCCCTAAACCTCTGACTGCCAGATGCTGGGACTGGATGACAGGGGATGGATAACTCAAAATTGTTCCGTTCTGTTCACTCCCTCTGAAACATCTGGCACCAGCCACTGTCGGAAGACAGAAAATTGGGCTAGATGGACCACTGGTATCACCCAGTATAGCCATTCTTATGTTCTTATTCAATCAGTGTTATAGTTGATATAACTGGGCTAGATTTGAGAATCAATTCGAGGACCTCATTGGTTGTCATTTGGCAAAAGATAGATCCTTTAAAAGACCACTGTCTTTAAGATCTACACTGTCTTCTAGAGACACTCTTACCCCTGCAGAAGACAATATGTGGATAGGATCTCACATCTTCACATCCTGGCTGGCCACTGGGTTGAGCTGAATACCAGATACTCCATTTCTGACCTCCCAGGTTAGGCTTATATAATAACATTTATTTTGACAGTACCCCAGCCAAAACACATGGAGTGAGACGCAGACACACCCTTTTTGCCTGCTGAAGGTATTAAGCACCTGCACCTCTTTGGCACATATGCTGTGGGAATGCCTTTTGGTAAAAGAATTCAAGAGCAGATGTGCACAAGAATCAAGCTCATGATCAAAGTAAGTTCTGCCCTTATTTAGTTTAATTTTGCTGGCAGGAATCCTTAAATCTCTCAGCTTCAGATTCTGTCAACAGATGGTATCTCAGACCCTCTCTGGAAACAAAAGTCTAGATATTCCAGTGAATACCACTGGAAAGTGACAACAGTTCCAAGATCAAAAGAACAGGGAAATGAAACTAAAAAAGGCAGCTTTAGAGAGAGACATTTGACAGACTCAAGAAGTTAAAAAAATGGTCTGGGACCATTGGGACTGTAACTCACCTAGGTCAGGAATTGCTTCTAGTGCTACAGAACTGTAAAACTGAATTGGGTTTGTCTGTGTTGTGCTGCACACATCTGGTTGATTATCTTTTTTTCCTCCTCAGATAGCTCCACATGGACCCTTTCTTCTCTTCTGTGTTCTTCAGCTCTTTCTTTCTCCATTGACATATTCTCTGGGAAGGGAAGCTCTCCTTTTGCCATTGTCACTCTGTAAATCTATGCTTGTCTGCTTGGTTTGTTTACCTGAAACAATCAGAAACTTTAGTCACAGAAAAAAATGGTATTTATCTGTTGCATTTGAACAGGAGAAACACAGGGGAAAGATTATCAAATGAATTAATTTATCATATTAGGCTCCTGGAAAAATTAAGCTGGGAGCATCATTTGCTTGGCAGAAGAGGAAAGAAAAGTCCTGGCCAGCAGGAATTCATTAGCAGTGACTGGGGATAATGGGGACTCAGTTTATGGAAAATGAGGAAACCATTGTGAATGAACTACAGCAAAGGAGATATCCCAGACAGAAGCAGAGAGGAAGCTAGCTCTTAGATTACAACGTTAGCTGATTTGCACTTTAACAGCAGTCCAGAATATTAGAAACCTGCAGCACAAGGATAATAGAGGGAAAAACTTAATTCTGCTGGATTTGGAAAATCAACCTTAGACAGAAGGACGGAGCCTCTGCCAGCAGTGAGAGACATCATGGAACAGCAGGTGACTGAATCAGTATTTTGGATAAAGCATAGACAACAGACAAATACTTTTTAGAAGAGGTGCCAAAGGAGAGAATTGTGAGTTGGGATTTGTGAAGAGGAGTATTCTGGGAAAGCCTGTAATCTCTGGAGGGCAGAGGAAGCTACTAGAGATTGCATTCCTGAGGGTGGTGAACTTCATTTCGTGTTGAGGAGTTCCTGGGGATATTTTTGTTGTGATGCTAATTTTTATTAACCTTTGGTTGCTCCCCCCAATATTATACAGACATGAAAACAAATGCATAGAACCATTTGAAGAACCAGGAAAAAAGATTTGCCAACCCAATATTACCTTAAATTATTTATCAACAGAGTGGTCATAGCAATTTATTGGATTCACCATCTGTTCCTCCTCAACTCCGGACATATTATTATATAGTGGACAATTAGCCAGAGACTAATTGGTAGCGGCAGAAATAGCCAAAGCAGGTACAGCTATATGGAAGGAGGGGGTAAAATGGAGCCCAGTTGGAACCACCCCTTTCCTCAGCATCCCTCAGGACCTAGAACTATACAGGGCTGACCATCCCACACACACATTAGAATCCAGGTGGTGTCTCCCTTCCCCTGCCAGATGGCCTTGCGGGGAAATGGCTGACAGCAAATAGCCAGAGACCCTAGCTGGTAGGGGCAGAAGCAGCCAAAGCAGGGACCTCAGGACATTCAAAAGACTTTCTACAGTTTTAACTGCAATTTCTCTGCCTTGTGTAGTTTGGTTGCTTACTCCAATGCTTTCCCCCCAGTCTCTTCACCCAAACCTGCCCTTTCTACCCATGCTCAGCTCCTTCCCCTTCCTTTCTCTTTCTATTTACCTGATACGGCAGGGGGAAAAGTGAGGCCCAGGCCAGCCCCCACGAGGGGGCACAACACAGCCCTAGTTCTCGGCCACCAGCCCCCTCCCCCCGGATCCCGCTTTCAGCCACTGTCGTCCCCCCATTCCTCCCCCCCCAGCCCCTGCTCTCTGCTGCCGGCCTCTCCCAGAGGGGGGGGTGGGGAGGTGGACACATTCTATTACTGGTAAGGGGAGGTTCAAGAGGAAAAGTTTGGGGACTACGTCTGGCCTAGAGAGACTATCAGCTCTTCAGGGCACAGACTGTCTACTACTCTTTGTTTGTACAGTGGAGCCCCAATCTTGCTTGGTCCTTAACAGGTACCTCAAAAAAGGGACAGCTGGCAGTGTACTTCAAGTAAGGGACAATCCTGAGAAAAACAGGCCTGGTGGTAACACTAGCCCCATTACCAGGACATGTTGCTATGGTAACAGTATAGGAAGACAAAGCCTGACTCCCTAGCATAATATTCTGGACCAAGGAGGGTCTATACCAGGGGTTCTCAAACTGGGGGTCGTGAGCTGTCAGCCCCTACACTTGCCAGTAAGGGTGATATGACATGGGGGGAGTCATCACTTTATGGGGTTGGGGCGTCACAGCCTGGAATATTTTCAAAGGGGGTCCCAGCAAAACAAGTTTGAGAACCACTGGTCTATACTATGCCATTGGGAGTCGGATTAGCCCCTGTACAGAAGTGCAAAATGTCTTTCTGCTCTCAAAAGAGTCGTCCTGTCCTCTCTTTCACAGTGAGGAGAATAGTAGCTGTGATGTAGGACCTCAAAGGTGGAAAAAGTTAACAAAGGAAAATAGGAAGCACTCAGATCTGTGAAAAGAGCACAGAAGACTCCATGTGGTGAAAATGTGTTACGCATAAAAAATAGCAGGTTTTCTTATATAAGTGCATTGTTTGTTTTTTTAAATGTCACAAGGACCTAATCTAACTAACTACAAAATCTACATTCTGTACATTTTCATTAATGAATTTAAAATTAAAACAATCACTAGGAGTTACAAATGTGAAATATTAAGTTAAAATGTTTGGTTTTTCATTGGCTCTCTCACTGAAAAAACATATTTGAACCAAATTCTTAGTGTCAAATTTGAGCTGAAAGTGAGTTTTAACAGCCTAAAGAATAAGGTTTATAATCTAAACACTGACAGCTTTACAGATGTTAAATAAAAGAATGCAAGAAATAAAAGAAAACAATCACCAAATTCTAGAGAATAATGGAATCAGCTTGGAGGCTTGTAAAGAATAGATTTTGTTGGGAAGACTTGTTTCATTTGGTTTGATACAACTGAAAAAATAGTAAAGGAAAGGAAACTCACCAATGCCACATATTTGAATTTTGGTAAAGCATTGATAGCGTCTCATGAAACTCTACTTTCAAAATTACTTAATAGTGGGTTGGATAGGAACTCTGTCATATCAACTCTGATCTGGCATAAAGTTTTAATTAATTGTTATCTTTTTGTACTGTTTATCTGGTCTCACTGGTGTTTACAGCTTGTTCCTATGTTGTATCATGCTACCGCCCTGTCTTAGTATCTCTATGATGTGCAAATAGGATAGAGGTACCTCACAGTCTTTGGACAGTTCCACCATTTCTGTCACATGGGCTCAATTTGTTGTGCTGCTGATAGATGCCCAATTTCTCTTCCTGGTATTCTAAAGAATAAAGCTACTTGGCAGTGGCTCCAGTGAAACAAGAGGTTCACCACACTAAGGCAGTGGCTACCACACTTGAACTCAAACTTGCACAAGCAAATAAATTAAAAACAATAACTATAAACTTTATATAAGGATTTGATTAAAGACAAATATGTGATCAGTAAAATATTAAATGACTAAAATGATTAGCGATATTAATAATGCTTTTTAATTACTAAAGGCTATGCCAGCAAGCATACTAGGTCACATGTCCACACATTCCCCCAATGTTCCTAAACAAAAGGGTATCCCCTCTCAGTTCTGTCTGTCCCCCACATCTCATGTACCCAAGTGGTGCACATGGAGAGGCATTGCAGGCCTGTAATGAGATGCTGTTAGAAACACGCTTCATTATACTGGGAACTGGCAGTGCAGGTTTGATGATCCAAGACAGATGAAATCCCTTTTGCAGATGCAACGTAGCTTAATGTGCAAGATGAAACCTTAGCTACCTAACTATAAGACAGGGTACTCAGTCAGGTTCCTTTTTTGCCTGAGCAGTCAGGAGACTGATGCAAGCAAGCAAGTCCTCCCTGCGGATGTTGGAGAGGGACTAACCTTCACTCGCTTCTGAAGCGATGCTGAGTCTTTCAAACTTGAAACAAAGAGTTCAGCTATAAGCAGGTCAGGTCTCTGGATCCAAAATCCCAGATCGGGTGTGGGCTCCTATAAGGAAAGGCAGCTGCAGGCAGCAGCAGGAGAGAGAGGCTACTGTCAAGAGGAGCACAATGTCCCCGCCTGAGGTTTTTCTGAAGGCTGAGGTTACAGACAGGCCAGTTGCTTGTCCTGGATGTGCTGTGCTGGCAGGCTGCAAGGAGACCATCTCTCCTGTCTGGTCTCTGTCACGTGGAGGAAAAGAAGGGCAATCAATAGCCTCCCTCCTGCTTTCCTGGGCATCTAGGGCATTGCACAGAACCAGACACTGTCTGCTTACAGTCTCTCTGGCTTTCTTCTGCCCTCTAACAGGCTTCTGAGCACTGCTGTTTCCTCTCCTCCCATTGGTTGAGGGAGTAAGGTCACCAAGGTGACTGGGGAGGGGTCACATCCCCCTCTCCTTGCCTCTTGCTGCTGCGGTCCACTGGTCCCAGGAGGTGAGTCTCTACTCTTGGGGCATAGCCCCGTTGCTAAAGGGGCTACACTCAAAATGAAATGCAGGTTGGGAAAATGCAAATTATTGCATCTGGGGGAACATTTTCAATGGTGGTAGAAACAGAAAAGGACAATGGTAAGAGAGTTTTGGTCTAGAGTGACAATCCTTTTGAACCTACCCATCTCAGAACATAAACAAAGAAATGACATTCAGACTTACAAAATGGGCAGTTTTAAAATACTAATAAGCTAGTGCTGTCGCTCCTAATGTTTCCCAAGATGGAGCCAATTTTGTTGAGGGAACCAACTGGCCACTTTTCACTAGTAATGGACATTCATCTGGGATGCTCTTATGATATAGCCTAACAAATAGATAAAATATTGCCAGCCTCAAGAGATCAAAAATCATGATATTGGCCCAAACAAATTGGTTTTTGAAAAAAAATCAAATGTTTTTAGTTTGTCTTTTAACCTCCCCTCTATTCCTCTGTCACTGTGAGATATTGTCAAGTTGAAAAGTCAACACACACAAACGCAGGCCTCTCCTTGGCTGCTCAGATGGACATTTCACTTACCCTCTCCTCATCCTTGAGTTAGGAGAATTGGCATTCACTTCTTATTACTGTCTTGACCTAGCAGCAACACTTCTCTGCCTCCTGCTGCCACAAGACTTTTGTACTTGGAATTCAACAGTGCTATTTCCCCAACTCCCTGTCCCCTGTTTGGTCCCAGCACCAAGACTTCCTGGACACCCCACTGCTCTGCCTCCTTCAGCCTGAGTCTCAACAGCACCACTTCCCTTACTCTGCCCCTCCTTCTCTTCCTCCAACTACCCCAGGACCCTCTCTCTGCTATAGGGCTATACATGAAGGCAGGGCAGGTCTTTGTCTCAAGCCTCTCACATACAGCTTTGCCCACATGCCCAGCCCTGAAAACCACAGAACCAGAGGCGCTTCTTGCACCATTGAGGGCTCCAAAATCCTGTGACTCACAACAATCCTGTGACTCATAATCAGTTCAAGAAAGCTGGCCTCACTGCAACACTACCTTCCCCCAGCAGCTCAAAGAGGGCGGCATTTATCCACCACTGACCCCAGACTGGGGGAGCCATCATTCCATCCCCTCCATCTCCCAACCACATCACCGTCCTCTGTTCCCCGCTCAGTCTCTCTCCAGCCCCCACACTCCCTGCCTCCCCATTCTCCTGCAACAACTTAATCTGCGTCTTGCTCCCCATCACTTTCCCAATCTACCTTTCACAGTATCTCTGCTGCTTCTCACAGTCCCCTAGTTCTGTCTTGAACCATAAAGCAGCAGTCATTTTTCCTGAGGGCAAGTGGCTTCAGTCCCACTGAAAACAGTGAGAAGTATCAGCCATTACTGAGGACAGCCTCTCTTCCACATGCAGATAGACTGTAGGGAAATGGTGACCATCTTGCTAGCTTCAGCCCCATTGACAATAACAGGAGATGGTGGTAATTTTGAACGAGGGAAAAATCCATGAGTTGGCGCCTTTCATTATCATGTTTTCCTGAGACAGGTTAAAAACAAACAAAAAAAAAAAACACCAAACCCAAAATTGCTAGAGCCGTGATGAAATCATGAGTTGGCAATCCTGTACTCTGTTGAAAGCAGCTGCAGAGATACACATTCCTGCAGCAGTGACAGTGTTAACTATATTGGCCTTGCATAAGCAATCTTAATTTTGGCATTTGGGTAACTTCCCAGGGTTTAACTTCAGAAACTTTCACAGGGTTTAATCTTCTTTTAATTTTTATTTTAATGTAACCCCATGGCATTTGCCTTGTCTGCAGTGTCTTCATGCCAGTAGCTTGGGTGGGGAGCAGCACAGGTTGCCAAGGAAACCTCAGGGAAAGGAATGCTGCTTCCAGGAAGTAGATGGCCAAAGCCAGGCTCAGAATCTCGGTTGCCTGACAACCAAGAGGGAGAAAGAGGAGACACTAGTTCAAGCAGTAGAGGCCTCTGCCGCCTCAGAGAATTATTGCAGCATGTGCCTGGATGATGGTCACCCGTGTGCCTGCTTAAAGGAGACAGCAGAAAGAGAGAGAAAAGGATTACAGCAAGGATGATTGACTGGTTAAGCTCAGGGAAATGGAGCTAGCCTAACCAATGAGGAAGATGCTTGTGATAGACCATTACCCACCACCCTCAGTTAAGGAGGTAGTAGCTGTGTTGGGAAAAAAGAAGAACCAGCCACTGAAGGGAAGACATGCTTTTGGTGAGCTTGGGAGTCTCATGCCTGTATGCAACTTCACCCTGAAAACTGGCCTCTGGGCATGTGACAACAATAAAATTCACTCTGGTCCTTATTAATAGTAGCTCTCAGTTTATAGGTTTCAGCTGGGAAAACTCACAAACTAGTTTAAGCAGTATCCAGCTTTCTAGCGAACACAGAAATACTTCTTATAGCTAGAGCAGGAGTTCCTGCCTGTTTTAACCACAGTTGGGTTTTATAAAATAAGAAATGAGGATTTAGGATTTTTAGAATTATTTTTATATCGTCTGCACCTGTTCCCTGAATCTCTCCATGGGGAGAGGTACTTCAGAGACAGAAGCTCTGTAATTTGGGTAGTAAAAATATTTGACATGACCTGCTTAGCATAGCAGGGGTCTTGACCAAGGCCGCCTTTGGTTTGGAAATAGGGTGACCATATGTCCCATTTTGATCAGGACAGTCCCTATTTTAAGCCCTGTCCTGACCGTCCTGACTTTTTTGGCAAAACATTGGAGTGTGCAGGAATGTGCAGGGGGATGAGTGAGCATGCGAGACCCATGGGTGGGGGACAGGAGGAGCTCAGGAAAGGTCTTGAGTGAGCAATACCACCAGTCCTGGGCGGGGGGGGGGGGGGGGGCAGGGGGCAGGAAGGTTTGGGCAAGCTGCAATGCCAGCCCCGTGCAAGGCGGGGCGGAGGGCTCGGATGAGCGGCTCAGGCCAGCCTCATGTGGGTGGCAGGGAAGGTGTCTCATTTCCCCTTTGGGAAATATGGTCACCCTATTTGTAAATGGTAAAACTTTCAAGGAAGTTAGTGGTTAAAAGTAGATTAAGATAAAATGGAGGACAATCTTTATTTCACACCATCTACTCTGCTTTTCTTACTGCACTCTTTTGAGGCTCCAGTACCAACACTTCTGCATTCCTTGTGTAAGTTACACCCCTTTTGCATATGAATGTCCTATGGAAGCAAGTTACTCCACTTACATCCAGTTTTCTAACCAATTTGTATCTGACATGTAATGTACACCATCACTAGCAACTGCAAAATCTGGCCTATTGTGTTCATTAGGAACTTTTTCTTCACATCCCAGCTTCTCTTGGCTTTATCCGAGTGAAGTCAAGAGCCTGTGTATAGACATTACAGGCGACTGGCATAAAAGTAATTGTGATATAACAAATTAAGCATTAGGACTTGAGTTCAATACCAAAAAGGAAGAAAAGATTGGCAGTGTGAGGGGATTCGCTAGTATAAACACAACTAGCTTTGGTATTTGGTATAGCTTTGGTAAGCAAACAGACTAGGAAAGAGTCTGACGATAGCTGAAGGATCAGTGGTTTTATATTTTCAGTCTGCAATATTTGATAACTTTTTTGCAACATGAAAGTTTCTTTAAGATTACCAGTCAGAAATAGAAGTCAGATTTCAATACTGAACGAGAGCTGGGTAAGGGTAGGAGAGAGATAAGAGAGAGGGTAAGGGTAGGCTGTGAAGAGCCTTGAAAGTGAAAACAAGCAGTTTATATTTGATGCAATAGAGTAGAAGGGGCCATTGAAGGAATGCAAAGGGGGGTGACATGGTGAAAACAACAGGCTACGAGAATGATCTTTGCAGCAGTGTTCTGAATGGATACGAACAGGGCAAGATTGCATTTGTCACGGTCAGAGAGAAGGATGTTGCAGTCAGTAATCAAGATGTGAGATGATGAGACTTCCAGGAGCCACTAGGCCAGTGGTCCCCAAACATTTTTGGTCTGCACCCTCCTGGGGTCCTGCAGGCTTGGAGCTGGGGGCAGAGCGGGGTGGCAATCCCTCTTCCTGCCCCATATAGCGGCTGGCCTGGGCCCAGCCAAATGTTCCTCCGTGTGCCCCTATGGGAGTGTGCCCCAGTTTGGGGACCACTGCATTCAGGGGATGATGGCTGCATTGCTTCACAGCTCCGTTCCCAACCTCCTAAAATCCAAAATCATTTGAATTGCTTGTTTTTCCCTATCTAATACTCATCAGACATTATTCGACAACTCCTTTCTTTTCATTTCATACATTATAGATGCTTCTCCATTGCCAGACTTTCCATAAAATCCTAAATAACAGATGCTATCAGACAGCACTTCTGCACCCAAGATGGGCAACCAGGAAGAGTCTGCCCCTCTGAAACTAGATGAAATTATGGCCTGGCTAAAACAAATCTCAAGAAAGCACACTATCTTGCAAAAAATATGATGATATAACGGAGATCAAACATATTACTCCTACACATCAAGCTAATTGGCAAGACTTGGTTTCAAGACTAGAATGGACTCTCCTCACTAGAAGACATAATGAGTACCATGAGTATAACCCTGAGAGCAACAGGAAAGGACTATTAAAACTGCAGGAGAAGGTTAGTGGATCTCAAAGGGAGATCAAGGAGAAAATCTGAGAATTGTGGGTGCTTTAGAGGGGCTGGAAAAAGGGACTCCTATGGAATTTTTATCCACCATGTTGAGAATGCTTTTGTCTCCTGTCCCTATCATCAAAACTTTGAGAGAGCCCACACTACCTCCCTTGTGCCAAAATCCCCTCCAAATGCAAAGCCCTGGGCCATAATTGTCATATTTTAAAAATACAGTATTAAGGCACTCATTCTTTAAAAAAAAGCCTGTGAATTTAAAAATCTAACATGGGAGGGGCACAGTCTGATTATATTTCCAGATTACACCACAGATGTGGTGGAGAACAGGGTTATATTTAATTGATCAAGTTGATTACAATTGACTAATTGATCAAGAAGAGCACTTTCCCTTGCCTGAACCCCCCTTAATGAAATGGGTTTGAAGTCCTGTAGAAGAAATAAGGGAGGTTTTGGGCAGTAGGTTTGTAGAGATTGTATATTATTAAATAAATTATTCATATGATTAAACTCTCAAAATATATATCCACTCTGATATGGGACTGTGGCAAGATTTGAGTTTCAGCTGAGCCACAGAAAATAATCATGTGAGCTGCACCTCTGGATGTGATGTCATGACATTTCTGTCATTATGGGATCAGTTTTGTTAGCTGTGATTTAAAAAGATATTGTATAGTCGGAAATGTTTAAAGTCTAAGGAAAGGAGAAAGTGATGGCCCAGATTACTAGACAGCACTTTTCAGTGCTCTTCATTCTTAACTAAAAATGACAGTTGAAAAAGCTGAATTCTTCTACTGAATTTGTTTAGGAATTAAATTCTGCTCTCACTTACAATTGTGTAAATTTGAAGTAACTCAGATGACTAATTGAGGTTATTCCAGATGTACATGAGAGTAAATGAGAATGGAATTGCGTCCTCTCCTATCATATCCTGTGTGTTTCTTCCCTAACCTGAATTTCCAGGGACTATATAGGATGAGAAGAAATTTCGGTCTCTTTGCTCATTGAGTCCAGAGTTTCCCTATCGTGTTTATCTTATCTTTATGATAAACTGAAATTTGGACTTTAGTTCACTGTTCTTTTACTCTGGAAAGATTATTTGAGAAAGTGAATTTTGAATATGGACTATAAAGTATAGGCCAAATTCTGCTCTCGGATATCCTGAAATAAACCTCTAGTAACTCTGTTAAGGGCAATGACTTACTCTGGATTTTCACTGGTGTTTCCAAGAGCAACATTTGGCCATATATATTTCAATATAGGACCACTCATCTTGCCAGTTAGGATCCTCCTTGTTACAGAAAATGATGTCAGTACTGATTTGAATCTAAAGTCTTCTGTTCTAAAAATGACAGTTGAAAAAGCCATATGGTCAGGAAATATACAGTTTAAAATAAACTTAGGTGCAGAATCTCTGTGACTTTACTCTTACAAAAATGTGTTAATTGCTAACTGGGTCATGCTGTTACTACTGCAAATGGGTAGTGTCAATGTTTATAGTGTTTATGGAAAGCCAGTAATTTAGCGATAACACTACATATTTCACAGCAACTACAATGTGATTTCTGATCACTCAGTTTATATATTAGAGTTTATATATTAGAGTTGGTACAGAGTTATGGAATTTGCTATTGAGCTAGTGACATCACTGAAATCTGCCATAAATTGTTCAGCATTGTTCCTAGAGAGCATAGGAGAATTTGATTAGCAAACATAGTGGATCTGTACACGTTCATATTAAGTCTGCTCCTGCTCCCATTGAAATCAGCAACAAAACTTCCATTAACTCTACTGAGAGCAGGATCAAGCCTTTAAGCAGAGACAAAGGGCCAAATTCTGCTCTCATTGACCTTGTGGCAAGTCTGGGGAATTGAAGTCAGTGGTGTTATTGCAATTTACACCAATGTAACTGAGTAAAAGTTGGACCAAGGATTCTAACCAGATTAAAACAAAGTGTAAGATTCCCCCATACTGCTTTATCATTGCACTTCAGTCTGTATAGGATAAGATCATTATCTGCTGAAGGGAAAAGGAAATTAATTATTTGGGCCATATCATCAGCTGGTATAAATTTGCATAGATCCACTGTAGCCAAGGGAGCTATGCTGACTTATACCAGTTGAGGATCTGATGCCTTGTATTTGTCTCCTGACTTTTCCCGCACAACTAACATCATTGTCACTCTGTTACCCTCCCCCCAACACACACTCCCTCAGATGGAGGGCCAAGTTCCATCTTATGATTCTGTCTAAACATTAATACATTTTAATTCTTTTTACTTTTAATAGCAGAAAACATTTCACATGTAAACTGACCTGAAACAAGGAAAACACTTCACCTTCAGACTTTCAGAGCCATCTGACTTTGTAAACACTTTTGTCATGGTTAAATTCAAACCCAACTCCTGCAGATGAAATCCTGAACTGTACTGGAAGTTTGTTTGACTCTGACTTGATATTAATTTCTCCACAGGAGTTTCAGTTCAGTTCACCACCAATCACTGAAACGAGAACATATTCCACAAACTGGGGTGCTGTGAAGTATTCTTTAGGTAATATGTAAGAATTTATTCATCTTTATAGGGTCAACCTCTCAGACAGAGGGAGGTATCCCCAGCTTCCACAGAAGTTGTTTAGTTTCTCCTCCATACATGCATATGCACACAGAAAAGGGACTCTTCTGAAAAAACAAGATCCAATGCATTGATATTCGGGGATGTCAAGGGCTGTAATTTTAAATATGCTACATACCCAAGTGCTCTTCTACTTGATTGTACACATCACTTACTCTCTTGTAGAAAGCAACCCCATCCTTCCTTGAATCTGGGCCCATCCTGAGATACTCTCCTCCATCCAAGAGCAGGGGTCAATCCTTTTTGGGTGACAGTTTCCCCACCAAATCAGTCAGTAGGGAGAGCCATGTTAATGGCATGAAGCATTGTCTCCTGCACAAAGCTGAAAGTATCTTTTCTGTTACTAGCTATTTCCAATGAAGAAAAGTCAGTATCTACACAAAACTGAGGATATTAGTTTATATGGATTTAAAATACCTAAATTCACAAGGCTAGAAAAAGAACTTCCCTAAGAATTGACAAAATACAACCTAATTTTTATTCCTTCTTGATACATATATAAATATTCACATTGGCTGAATTTTCTGGTGGATCAGCTGCTATAACCTTTGCAGCAAAAGTGATTTTGTTTTATGGAGTCAATGTTAAGAAAAGATTATGGGAATAGGAGTGTCAATAGCAGCATATCAATGAATGCTGAATGAAAACCATTGAATTTTTCACAAATCTTGCAAAAGGCAAAATGTAATAGAGATAGGCCAATAGCCCTCTAGAATAAATAGTACAAAAGTACACATTAAACATCTTGTATAGAACAATGGCCACAAACCGAAGAATTCTATTACCAGAAACAAAACCGGCATGTATTTCCCTGAAGGTATGCGAGGCTGTAGTTTCCTGGGGTCTCTCTTTGTGTTTGAATAACTCATTAAAATGCACATACACATGTATTTAAAAACTTGTGCTTCAGAATTGCAGATGGGAACCTTCCACAGGTCCAGATTAATATAATAAAACCTCTCCACACCTTCACATGCATAAACACACAATAAGTGGTAATATGCCCCAGCTCCACAGAGCTGCTCCTCAGAGTTAGACATCCTTAGCATTTAGCAAGATGTACCATTTATAGGGAGAATTTATCATAAAAATCCACCAGCTAGGAGGAGCCTTTTCTAATGAAATGTTATGATCTCTACATCCCCCTAGGATGTACATGGGAATGTGAGGGGAGGGAAGAGGGGTGCTTTCCAGCGGGCACAATCTGGACAATTACCTTTCTGAAATATTAGCTGAGCACAATGGAACTTAGTATGGCTCAGGTATTGGACATGAATGGATTAGAATCCAGGATAGTAAGGGAGATGGCTTTATTCTGGGAAAAAGAGAGCAGGCTGAAGCAGCAGTTGACACAAGGCCGGTATGCCTTGGAAAGGTCATTTTCACTGTATCAGAAGCCTTCCTTCCCTTAGTGTTTTTCTCTCCACACAGCAAAACATTTCTAGCTCTCAGTGACATTAAGCTGTGGCTTCAGTTAACAAAACCTTCCTCTGTTGTTTCAAAAATCACAGCTTTCCTTCTTCCCTTTTTCAGATTCCTTCCTATTCAGAAAATAGAGGAGAGAGTTATGCTAATCCTTAATCTGATTTAAGAGAGCGAGAGAGAAATGCCGAGCATTTCACTTACCTTCTCGCGGCCAGACAAGCAGGCAGCCTCCACCTCTTCAATTCATCAGTACAAATGTTCACATCCACCGGAGCTTCCCTGTCTCTCCTGTGGCCCTTTTCCACATCAGTATCTAGGATTCAGAGGGAGAAGCGGAACAGCAGCTGCAGAGACATTAGACCAAAAGCTCATGTGAGGGAGAACATTTGCTTTTTTCCATTTTCTTCCTTTAAAAAAATAAAACAAAAGCACTTGAATGTGTCCCGTGGTCCCCTGGTGTGAGACAGGGAGGTGGTTAGTGATCACACAGAAAAGAGGGCTGGGGGAGTTTTTGGTTAGCTGTAGTGGGGGGAGTCAAAGTTAGAGAGCTTTTTTCTAAGTCAGCAGAATGTGGGGGTACACATTAACGTGACCACCTGGCTGGTATTTGACTGGCCTGGCTGGGTTTGTTTGTTTTTTAATGGATTTGTCAGTTACCACAAAAATAATTTAGTCTGTTGGGGTTTTTTTAGGTGGGTCCAAAGATTTGCATTATCATCACAGTACACTGGTATATTTAATGTTAAAAGTTTCTGTGGACAAACAAAGATGCTGCAGTGTTTCCACTTCTGCAGTTCAAACTATAACTGATCAGAACTGTTGAAAATATAGCAGCTGGCTGCCCACCAACACACAAGCATACCGTATGTGTGTGAGAGAGGGTTTGAGTCATACAAGAGCAAGAAGATGTGCAACGTTATCAATCTCATCCATACATGTTCTCTTTCTAGATACTATAAATAACTGTTGAAGGGGGGGTTGTGGAGTTGCCTGAGCCTTGGGTTACAGAGGGCATGCCTTGGGACTGGAGGAGTGCTTTTTTTTTTTTTTTAACATTTCGAAAGGTCCACACTGTAGAGCACAGTTGTCTGGGTCTGAGGCACTTACTAACTTGCAGGGGCACCGTACTTCTGGATTGGTCATCGGAGAAGACAGAGCCTGGATTGTCACATGTGTTCTTCAATAGAGTAGCTGTGAATGTGCTGCTGCTTGGGAAAAGGAAAGAGTGCTAGAACCATGCTCACTGGACCACTTCACTTTCTTCTCCTTCTCTTGCTCGCTTTTTTTGTCTGCTAGACTGGTCTCGTTGTATAAGGAGCTATGTTGCTGAATGGTTTCTTCTCTTCAATGTTGTAGTGTGCACATTATATAATACACATGCACATAAGACACTGTACTGCATACTCTACCTATATATGCACACACACGGGTTTACATTAATTTTACTCTTCCATTTTTCCTGCAATTGTGCTGATTTCTTTCATGTCGGTCCCAATCTAGATTAGAGTTGATTATTTTTATTAATAATTTGACTGTGTCTATTTCTTTCTAAGGCAGTGACACTATAGTACTAAACACCATCTAAATATATTTTAGAACAATTCCCTTGAGAGAGAACAAAATTCAATTTGAGAATACTTTTTTTGTTTGTTGCATTTTTTTCCTTCTCTCTGCTTCACATATATTTTCTTCTTTCTTTCCTTTGCCTTTCCCATTTTCTCAGTGTTTGTCCCTTTTAGATCTATAGAATTGACAGGCCATTGCTCTTCTTTCACAGAGAGTCATTGTCCAAAATCAGCATCTTACAAGTTTCTATTTATCTATGAAATAAGGCATTTCATTGCCATGTTAATGCTTACATTACCCTATTTGTTTCCCTTGTTTATTGATGACCTTTTCCTTTTAAACCTCTTGAACTGATCAGAGACTTTTCATAAAGATGCATACTGCATATTGGTAGCCTCAGAGAACATGTGGTTCTCCTGCCCAGATCACTAAAACCTTTTCTTAGGGCTGGTCTACATATAGAGTTTTGTTGACTGGGAACAGGGTGAGAAGCCCAGACAGCTGGACCCCAGTACTCAGACTGTACTGCTCTACTCTACAAGTCACATGCTTACAGAACCACTCTACTCGGTGCTGGTTAGGCCTCAGCTGGAGTACTATGTCCAATTCCGGTCACAAATGTATAGAAAGGATATAGAGAAACTGGAAAGAATCTAGAGGCAAGTGATAAAGGTGATCAGAAGGGATGGAATGCAAGCCATAAGAGCAAAGACTGAAGGAACTGGGTATTTTTGGTTTGGGAAAGAGGAGATTAAAGGGGAGAACATGATAGCAGTCTTCAAATACTTGAAAGGCAGCCACAAAAAAGATGGAAAAAAGTTCTCTCAGAGGGCAGGACAAGAGGTAATGAGTTCAAACTACAGCATAGCAGATTTAGATTAAATCTCAGGAAAAACTTCCTAGCCGTAAGAACAGTAGGAACCAAAAGAACCTGGGAAGGCTGTGAAAGCTCCTTCACTGGAGGGCTTCAAAAGAAGGCTGGATGGCTGCCTTGGATGGCTTAGACCCAAAAAATCCTGCATCTTGGCAGGGGGCTAGACTAGATGACCCTTGCAATCCCTTCTAACCCTATGGTCCCATGATTCTATAGAAACATGGCCCTAACTCTTTCAGAGGGAAAATATCTGTGAACAGAGGATGGTAGGAAATAAGGTGAAGTGTAATTCTTTGAAATGCACCAGCCTTCAAAATTACAGCACCTATTATGGACCTGCTTCTGCTTTATGGAAACATTTTGGAGAACTTTGTAAAAAGAAATCTGTAAATTCTAAATTATGTTTTTCCCCTCTTATTTACTAATGAAGACAAATGTTCCTACAGGATAAAGACTTTTTTTCTTCAGACAACTACAGCCATTCAGCACAACCCAAGATTATGGCACAAGATCATATAATTTATTACATTTTAAAACTTATTCATGGTATTTTCTTATTAAAACCAACCTGAAGTTTATTGAAAAAGTACACAGTGACTCTGATTCTGCAGCCATTGCAAGCACAAGCACAAACCAAAAAAAGCTCCCAAATTAGACCTAGCACATATTACTGTGAAATAAATACACAGAGAAGATCAATAAAGTGGGAGTATTTGACAAACTGTCATTTGAGACCAATAATAGTGTGCATTGCCCATTTGTCCATTAGGGACAGAGGAGATATAGCAATAAACTTAACTCTGAAAAATAATCCTCTGGGTTTTTTCCCAATAAAGAAAAAATAATATTTCAGATTTCACAAAGTTCGGTTCCATTTATACCATTTTCAAGTGATAATTCCATTGTCAGGTAGCAGCTATAGAGTACAGTTACAATTTGACTAGCCAGCAATGAGATATTGGCCCCCATATTACTTCCTTACCAGTATATGATCAGCTGAAATAAAATGTCAGTAACAAAGAAAAAAGAAATTGAAATATTAAGCCATTGGATTTCTCTTCATTTTGCTGTAGGCAGAAGTCATGTTTTAGATTTTATGCAGTAAGAGCAGGCTGACTTCAAACTCTAGAACTTGTAAGATTTTTGTCTGTAGCTCACTCAAACTGTGCAGCAAACAGCATGCATCAGTATCTTTTGCTTTGAATTTCAGGGGTCAATGCAGGATATTTTTCTTCTGTGCCTTGAACTTGTATCCCCAAAGTTCATTGCCTGTACTCAGTCAGGATAACTACCCACAGCTTATTTTTCCTGCGTGCTGCTTCCCTGTTGATTTCACATCTCTATTGACGTAGTATGTAAAAGAGAATCCATTGAGTTAGCTTATAATGCTTAATTTACATCTTGAGAAAGAGACAGGTGAAAAACATCTATTGAGTCATAGGATTTGGCCCTAATTTAGTAATTCTACTAATGAACTATCAGACTTGCCTGACAGTATTTGTTCTTTATAAATCAATATTGCTTATGGCTCAGAGTTCTGTTAGCCTAGATATTTACAGATTTTTAACTACTTAGTTCTTCCTTTATATCACTAGAAATTAATGTACATTTGTAGAACTATTTTATGTGAAACCTATACTTCTATATATGAAACATGACAGACAATGCTAAACTGTCCCAGAAAATCTCTTGCTATTTGATTATATTATGCCATGAATGTGCCTCAATGCTTTTCTGGAGTAACTCTACTGACCTCAGTTATTCCAGATTTACAATGATGTGTGACCCAGAATCTGCACCCCCATCTCAACAGGAAATGGGCATGTTCAATTCCTGGCTAGTCCTTGGCTTTATCTGCTGATATGCAACAATTTAACAGCACCAAGTGTGATGCAGACTGTAGGCTACTAGAAATTGGATTGAAATCACAAATATCAGATAGTAGCATTTACCAAGCAAAGATGGAACTGAACTGGTAACAGACTCCATGTCCCATCACCAATCCACTGAGCCAAACATTACTACAATTTCTTAGGCAGATTTTCAGTAGAAATCCTACAGAGCAAGACAAATTGCCCTAAGAGCAGTCAGCTTTGTCTGATTATGAACCCTGAACTCTATCAGCTCTAGCTGTCAAGCCTGAGCCAAAGCCAGTCACTTCACATGTATTTCAAATGTGTGTCCCTGCAGTTCCAAGTCTGTGTTTTCATTACTCAGCCTGGGTGGAGAAATGAAGTATACAAGCAAGATAGAGCCTGACTACAAAGAGTATCCAACAAGGGGGTCATGGTATAAGCTGTTCATCTTGGCCAAGGGATCCATTTGTGGTATTTTTGCCTTTATCCAAATGGTCTCATCATTTCAGTGTTTTCAGGTTAGTTACAAATTGTAGCTAAGAGGGTGCTCCATCATCCATAAGAAGGGCTCATTCACCAGTTTCTCATCTTTACAGCAACCCAGAACCACCATATGAACAGTTGTTGACCTCGAGCCAAGTATAGCTATTTCCCAGATGTGCAAGTGATCAGGACAGAAGAGATTTGATTTTAGAATTTGAGCGAGAAACTATTTTTTATTTTTTACATTTTCTATTGTGTTATACAAAGAACTCAACATTCTGGACCCTGAATACATTAGAAACATTTTAATACATACATACAACCTTCATAGTTAATGGAATATAATGAATTCCATAACACAATAGAGTGATTGTTGTTAAGATGCTCCCAGCTGCTGTATTTATTGTATGATGGTTTGCACTAAGATTCAGATTGATTTGATTTGGCACTATACAACAATACATGTCATGATACTGCAGGGGGATAGAACATTGCACTGAAGATCCGAGTGCAGCTATATGCAGAAAAGGACAGCACATTTTGCTATGGACTCATCTGAAGTAGCACTATGCTGTCAAAAGACAGAGTGTCATGAGAGTAATAGGGATTTGCAGCAGTACAGCATGCTTCAGAAAGACTGTATTGGTTTGCTTGTTACATGTTGCAGTACAGTGCTGTGTGCTGTAGAATACTGCAGGAAGATGAGATGCATATTACACTGAATTGAGACAGTGCCCAAAGCTGTCATACACAACAAGGCAAAAAAGGATCGTAATACAGATTAGCTGCAGCAAATGGAAATTTCCCATGTGTCTTCTCTGTATCTATGCTTCCTTAGGAAGATGAATTAGATGGTGAGAAGTTCTAGTTTCACTTTTCAGCCTGGAATTGAAGAATCATACATCATCTCGCTGTAGCTTCATACTAGTCTCTGAGATCCAAACCATGGTCATTGCTTCATCATTGTCTCAGCCTGGTTTCACACTCTCACACAAGGTGAAAACAATTGGAATTCTTTAGATGATGTCAGAGCAGTGACTGTTTTCCTTGGGGAAACTATAATGTAACAGTCTTACTCATGGCATGAAAGAAATTTCTTAACAAAACTGTCAGAGAAGGAAGATTCATAATTTTGCAGGAAAAATACTGTAATGTCTTTGTGTACTTGGCAGCAAAACACAAGGCCAATGCTCTGGTGCTAAGAACATTCACCCATCATGAAGAATTACCAGGTAGCAAATCCACTAACTAAGAAAGGGAACTAAGAGAACACTAGTGTCTTCCTTATAAAAAGAGGTCCACAATAAATGTAAATGGAGGCTAACTTTGACATATCATCCTAGGGAATCAAAACCACCAAGAATATATTTTTATAAATAAAGCTTTCAAATTCAAGCTTAGATTCATATTAAACTAAATGCTCAGACTGCTCTGGAACCTTTAAAGCTAATCTTGAAGAGTCAGGCATAAGCACAACTCTTTTTAGGGCTTGTCAGACTTGGTTTGCCCAATTTCAAACCCACTCAAATAACACAAGTAATTAAGTTAAATTCAGATGCTACTGGGGTTCATAGTCCACTCAGGAGAAAGACTGAAAAAAGAGCAGAGAGGAAAAAATCAACTAAAAACAGTGTAACGTATGGAACAGAGAGTGGAGAGAGAAAAATGCTACTAAAATATAGTATCAAAGGAATACACCAATAAAATGTCATCCATAGGGAACTCGCTTAAGGCAGCCTTTATTTTGAGGGGATTCATTTATCCTAAATCCATAGCACAGCCCTCCATGTAGTTGAATTTAAAAAATAAAATAAAATAAAATAAAAAATCATCACCTTGGGAATAGAGCACAGAAATTTTCACCAATGCCCCAAAACAGTTCACAAAATCATGAACTCCATGCAGCTCATCCAGTCCTGGTTCTCATGTTCTGAAATTGAGCTGTGAAATGCATTTCATAAGAAGAGAGATTTATTAAATTCTCCCTGATGTACTGGATTGAAATTCTACCCCTTGGGACTCCAGTATTCCTGCTCTTTAGTCAATAGATGTTTAATTACCACCATAAAACCAATGAATAAATCAACTTATACTTACAAGACAATGGGATTTTGTGAATATCTAATTGTATAATTTAGAAATAATAATTTATTTTGAAGAATACAGTGCAATTTCAAAAGGAAAAGGACTAGAATTAGACCTTTATAAAACTCTGGAGTACGAGATGAGATTTATGCAAAAAAGGCGTGACAGAATACAGCCACGGTAAGTAGAATGACACCGTTGATGTTCACAACATTTCTCCAGATTGGCATTTCAGAAGTGTCAGTCAGTTTCTTCTCTATTGCTTCCTGCTCCTCTTTGCTCAGTTTGGGCCCCTTTTTCTGATCTAAGCCACAGAACCAGTTGTAGGCCTTTTTCCAGCATCCTTGCTCTTCATCACCTTGTTCTGTGATAGAAGAATATAGCACAATGGTCAAGAAATGTGGTGTGTGTAGCTTCATAAGACTGGCATTAAAACGAGGTCTCAGTGATACAGAGCATTCTTTAGAGCTTTTTGTATTTGAAATAATAGCTCCTAATTCATGGTCTTTATGATACAAAAATGCTTAAGGAAAGAGGGGGGGCTGTAGTGCCAGATGAACATTCGGTTTCCACAGAAGACGTGCCAAATGAGTTATTTATGTTTACCAAATAGCTCTGCAGCTAATCATTTTGAACCCTACAAACCCATGTTTCCCAGTTCACTGTTTGTTCTCAGTTCGCAGTGATACAGCTGAAAACACTGGTAGCTCACAAATGCTAAAAATCATTAGGTTGATTCAAGCACATTATAAATACTTAAATATACAGGATCTGTGACAGGACTGAAAAGCGTTGGGTACAGAATAATGGGCCAGATCTTCACCCCCCGGCCCTCTCCCACTACACCTCCTTATGCTTTGTGCTGCTTTGGGTTTGGGGAGAGAGGAGGGGGGTTACAGGGAACCATTTGTGGCTCCCTGGATCAAGAACTGCATAGTGCCCTAATTTACACCAGTGGACAATGTGGTACGGCAAAGCTCTGCTCTGCCAGACCCACTTTCCTTCTTCATTATGCCTTGCCTTCTACATGCTCCCTTTTTCCCTTACACAGGATAAGGTCAGACAGGGCAGCTGTGTAGGAGACAGCTCCAACTTTCTCCTGGCAGAAAGATCCCCTGCTGGGAGAATTCTCCACTAACTATCTCTGCACGATTTGAGGCAACTTTGCCCTGCTTACCTTGTGCACAGAGGCCTTAGCAGACTTGAGACACCAGCCCTGACTCTTCAGTCTGTGAAGCAAGTCACTGTACAGGGTTTATATCTGCTTATTCAAGAGTTTTTTATATTTTTTTTTAATTAAATGGCTGAATTCACCAATGTTTTCAACCTCGTGGAAGTGAACTTTGTGTCAGAGCCTGGAGCCAGGTAGTTTTGTGCAAGTTTCCCCAATGCAGTTCTGGCAAAACACCTTCATCCTGCTGTACACCACCTTTGCTGTTCCAATCCTGACCTCCTACACACCATTTCCAAAGACATCCTCATTCTGTCCTTTCAAGGGTAAGGCCACCCCCCCAACTTTGCCAAGCACCTCACCCCTGCGCTGTACCACCTCTTTCTGTTCTAGCCCATGGCCTCTCACCGAATTACAGGAAGGCTTTTGTGCTATGCACAAAAATCAACTGGAACCAGATTGCCATCATGTACTTAATTTCATTCTCAATCTACACCAGACCCACTTAATGGACAGTGGTGAAAAATTAGGGGCATTAACTCTGTGCCTACTAGCCTTTAGATCTGTGTTTTCACGGAAGTACAGGAAACTTTCACTGTTTCTTCAGGTATGAAGTTGGGTACCACAAATACACTGATGGCTTCCACAGATCTTATAAGAGAACATTATTCAGAAATCACCTGATATATCATCATTGCCATCAGGTTCCTCAATCTTCTCATTTGCATCCAGGTCAATACGTTCCTCCTTGCTGTTCCGCAGAGTCCAGCACAAGCGGTAAAGCTGCCATTAAACAAAATGAGTTTACAAGCTGCAGCCTTAAAATGCTGAGACCAGCACATTGAAATCGGTATAGGATTTGGAGGCTCATGAATGTTTGCTAAATAATATTCAGGGATTATTAAGGATCTCATAAGACTGGGGACAGATATTCTAGGAGACAACCCCTTCATCCGATAAATATTTTCTACGACACACAAAATGCACCACCTACTGTCTCTCTCTCAGGAATCAAATCCTTTATTATTGCACATTTTTGCACTATATAATGTCTTAAAAGTATTACTAGTTACAGAGTACTCTTCAGAACATTTATTTTCCTAGCAGAGTGTGCTGCATTTCCAGAGATCTCTAGACCAAGGAATAATTTGGAGAAGATGCAAAACTTCTCTCTGAACCCAGTTAGCTGGGAGGATGCTATATAAAATTTGCATAATCTAAATTCTAGGGTAGAATATACTTGTTAATACTACTTTCAGTGTAAATTAAAGTGATGGGTTTCATAGATCTCCTGTGAAGAGAGAAGAAGAGCAGGAGAGGCAACGATACTTACATGTACATCTGGAATGGGTTTAGTTATCAGTGAGACGCCCAGGATGATGCTGCTGGAGATCCCAAAGAGGATTATAGCAAAGTAAAGGTAGTGAACTCCGCAAATGATCTTTGGACAGTTGCTGGGGTTTACACAGCTGCCAGTACCATAGGCAAACTCTGCAATCATTCGAGCCAGCCCAATTACCAGCCCAATGACCAAACCCCAGAAGGCACCCTGCAAAAGAAAGTGACAGGCAGATTTATCAGAAAGTTGTTGTGGATATGTAAATATATTGCCTCCCTTAACCTCCTAACATCAATGCAATGTATACTTCCAGTGGACACGTGAGCAACCTACAGCACCAAGGAGTTAAGAACAGAGAGAACATGAGCCTTCTTATTGGCTGGAACCAAACCAGTTATTAAAATGAGCTCCAACAGCCTTTGAAAAGGTCGAAGTGCTTTTTCTGGCTTTAAAAATAGTTCTTTTCTTCTCCATATGTAACCACACCTTAGAACCTTGAACTCCACCTCCCTCCATTGCAAATGTAGGGTGGCTTGTGAGTGTTAGCCTGTACAAACTACTTTGTTATTGAAGTAACAAATTGAATAACAAATAAATAAATTCCAGATGCTGAACTGGCAGCAGTACTAATTTTTGTACGTTTATCTGAAGAACGAAGTCTGAGAAAAGGTCCATCATTTTCCTTATGGCATTAATTCTGAATGGAGCCTTGAGGAGGCAGTCATCTAAGTATGAGAATATTACAATCTCTTGTTTATTTATGTAGGTGCGCCACCAGCACTGCGAGGACCTTGGAAAATACTTTGGGCGTGACAGAGTGGCCAAAGTGTAGAATCTTGCATTGGTAAGGTTGGACCCCAGGACAAATCTGAAACATTGCCTGTGGGAAGGGCGTATGGTGATGTGAACGTATGCGTCTTGGAGGTTGAGATCTGAGAAGCAGTCCCCCTGTTCCAGTGCTGGGATTATTGTTCATAGTGTGACCATCCTGAAGTGTTGTAGTTTGATGAACTTGTTGAGGTTCCTCCGGTCTAGGATAGGTCCCCACCTGCCAGATCAGAAAATAGTGGGAATAAAAACCTTTCCCACTGTGTTGGAATGGGACCAGTTCTACGGCATCCAGTCACAGAAGGTGGTTTATTTCTTCTCACATAAGGTATTCATGAGAAGGGTCCCTAAAGAGGGATGGAAGATGGGATGAAGGGGAGAGAAAGGAATGGAATAGAATATCCCCTGCTGATGATTTCCAGGACCCATTTATCTGAAGTGATTTGTCATCATGATGGATAGAATGGGGTCAAACAGTCACCAAACTGATGGATTATTGGAGATGGTTGCAGCCCTGGACCAGGGGAGGCATCTCAGGGCCTCGACCAAATTTTCAAAATTGTTGTTTGGAGATATTTGGGTGGGGTGTAGTCTCTTGCGCCAATGTCTGTGTGCACTTGGGAGGAGGTCTCTTTCACCTGCGTTGTGTATCATAATGCCGTTGAAAGGTGAAATGTGGAGGTTGAGATCTTTGGGTAGGTTGATATCTACCCTTTCTTCTCTTTGGCGCTGGTGTATATATGCCGAAAGCGTGCAGTGTCACTCTAGAATCTTTTAAAGAATGTGGGGACTCATCAGTGCATTCGATAAAGAGTTTAGATCCTCCACCATGGTCTGCACTTCCCTAAGGAACCTTGAGAGATAGAGCCATGATACTCATCTCACCACCACAAATGTCACAATGGAGTGGGCTGCCATGTCTGTGGCATCCAGAGAGGCTTATAGCACTCTATGGGCCAGAAGTTGTCCTTCCAGCACCTGCTTCTTTTTGTCTTCTGGGAAATGTTGACTGAACACATGAAACTTGGAATAGTTCATATGGTTATATTTAGCTAGGAGAGCCTCATAATTAGCAATTCAGAAATGGACAGTAGCTGAAGAATATGCTTTGCAACTGAAGAGGTTTAGCCTCTTCCAGTCCCTGTCGTAAAGGGTTGTTCTGGAATGGTGGTGTCATCCTTTCTCCTGCACTGCATTGACTCAGAGGGAGTTCAGAGGAGGATGAGAAAATAAGAATTCCATACCCTTAGTGGGGACATAGTACTTCTTGTCTGCTTGCTTGCAGCCAGGTGGTATGGAGCCTGGACTTGGCTGGGTCCAACAAGGCCTCGTTGATCAGAAGTGTGATCTTTGCCAGTGTGGATGCCTGCAAGATATCGAGCAACTTATGCTGTTGCTCTCCAACATCCTCCAGGGTGATCTGGAACAGTTCTTGGAAGTGTTTAAAATCATCTGCCGATGTTGGAGGTGGTGGTATGATGGCCTCATCGGAGGACAAAGAGGAGCTATGGGCTGATAATGTAACCTCTTCCTCCGTTTCTTCCTCATGCTCCTCCAGCAATTCTGGCTCAGGGTCAGGAGGTTTAGAGACTGACAAGGATGGAGAGTATATTTGTCCCTGTGTCTACTCTGCAGAAGGTTTGGGAAAGTTTGCCTATATGCAGCCCAAGGGTCCCAAATAAGGCCAGTGTAGGAGAACAGGCACCTGGGGCTGCATCCCGGGGTGTCCATAGCAAGTATCTGGGTCACTTCTGGTCTCTAGGTATCAAGGGCAGTAGTATGGTTCTCTGTGTGGATCCCTTTGAGATGATCATAGGTTGTGAGACGTGATGGAGTACTCCTCCTCTTCCTCATTGTTGGAGAAGGGTGGACTGGTATTTGATGGTGAAAGACAGCAATGTGTGACAAGATGTGTCTGTGGGGAGAGGCATGGACCATTGGGAGCTCAGTACAGAGGAGCAGTGATTCTGGAGTGTCAGAGATTATTAGGTCTCTCGGGTAGCGGCAGGAGCAGTACAGGCAGGAGCATCATTGATACTGATGGTTGTGTATGTATAGTGTAGACATAGTGGATAACAACAGTTCTGATGTTACAGTGCCTTCCATTGAACGGCCAGTTGATGGCACCAGGGGCTTAGTCAGTGCTGACACATTTGAAGTCATTGAGGGGGTCGGTGCCAATTTTAAGATTTCTGATCTGTCCATCTTGGCCCCAAGTGACTATGTGCCTATTTGTGGTCCTACAGTTTAAAGTCCTTGGGCCTCTCAACAATGCTGATACTGGAGGTGTCTGGATGGTCACAGTGGTCAGGTCTTGCACTTGAAGATGTTGTCTACCGACCTCCCAAGGTGGCTTTTTGGTGGGTGAGTTGGGGGCCCGTCTCTTCTCATCTTGGTGGGAGAGTGAAGATTTTCTTTTGTGGCGTGCAGTGAGTGGAGGTTGGCTGATAACTGTGCCAATGGTGACCACCATGTAGAAGAGGTATAAGGGCCAGGGTCTAAGACTGGTCACAGTGAGCTCTTCATTATTAAAATTTTAGCCTCAATTCATGGTCCTTTCTGGACCAAGCCTTCAATCTGAGGCAATGTGTGATATGTGCCTTTCACTCAAGCAGCTTATGCACCATGAGTGGCTGTCGCTCACTGGAATGGCCTCATGACAGAAGAGGCACCTCTTAAACTCAGAGGATCCGGGCATAGCCCCGGGTAGGGAGAACTTCTCAGTAGGGAAGGGCATAGAAAAGAAAACCCACACTAATCTAAAAATAGCGGGAAAGAAAGAGTCAAAGGGGAAAAAAATGTTTTTAAGAAAGGGTAAAGGGAAGAAAAAAAATTAAAGGAAACAGCTACTAAGAAATAGTAACGAAAGCACGAGTATTACTAAGAGCAGTAAAGACTTACGAAAGGCTCTGCTAAGGATTCCATCCCAGACCAAAGCAGTTGAGATGGAACTGTGGGTGGTTAGACCACACAGCACTATATAGACTCTACTCATGGCACGAGGCTGAGAGGACCACCTGTGCGGCCCAATGGGCACTGCTACCAAAGATCTCTAATCCCAGGTTCAGGGATGCTACTGAACCTATAATGGAGCAACCGTAGGGACACTACCTGAAGAAGAACCTTCAGAGATTTGTCTGTCTCTAGCCATGTGTTTACCCTGACTCTCAGTTCTCCACCTCCTAAATACAAACAAAATCAACAGACATACAGAGCCAAAGTCACTGCTGGAATAAGCAAATGCAGCCCTCTGACTATAGTCAAGTTGCATCTGTAGTAGAAAGTGAGAAGCAAAGTTAGTGAAAGTCCGGCTGCTTGCAAGTTCACAGAATCTGGCAAGAACAGGGCTGGTATTGCAAAAACACAAACATTCCTAAGTAGTACTAGACACAGGACACTTACGCAAACACATTCTATAAGGGTGGTACCAGAACACTCCAATATCAAGTATGGTATAAACACATTCCCCACAGATAACAAAAATATGTTGACCCTTCCTAAAGAAAAGGTTAAAATGACAGAACGATGAATAGAGATGTTTTGATTGAAACAACAGAACTTTCCCCTTTCTTGCTGAAGCCTGCAGAACTCATGGAGAATCTAGAATGTTGCATTAAAGCACTGTTTCCCAGAAATCATTCCTTCAGCACACGTCACATTGAAACAGTAGGTGGGCTTCCAGCTTCACAGCTGTCTAGGAGCCAATAAAGCCCAATAAAGTCCATGAGGATTTACATATATGTAGTGAAGAGGAGTATGAGGATTCTTCAGCCTAGCCCAGAGCCCCTCAAGCACTCTGCTGTACTCACCTCCTCATTGACCCTCTTGCAGAAGATGGCAAGCAGGAAGACAGCAGCAATGGGTGGCCCCAGGTAGCTGGTGATAGACTGTATATAATCAAAGAGCTGCCCGCTCTGAGCTGACTGCACCACAGGAACCCAAGCAATGCTGACACCAATTAAAGCTAAGATAAATAACCTGTAAATACAACCAATAAAAAAAAATCTGTTAGCCAGCTATTTATAAACATCAATCAGAAATACAGAAATCACAATGAATCAATCAACAATTTAACACTTCATTGTGTTATTCAACTAGAATTAAAACATCAGCAAAAATAACAGTAATCAGCCATCAGTCCTGGGGAAAAGAGCAACCAGCAATGCAATCTCACCAGATCCATCAGCTCTCAGTCAACTCAAAATGAGAACTCTGCTATCAAAACAATAAATCAATAAATCACCTATGAGCACAGAAATCAATAAAACAGCAGAGAGAGATCAATAACGGAGATACCAACAGCACAGCTAGTGAATATGACTGATGCTGTAGCTTTGTCTAACTGGCATCTTGGAATGAAATTTAAATAGATCCCCTGGGATATCTATTAGAAGAAGGCACCTCAGATTAATCTTTAACTAAGAAACATGGCCTGGAAACTATGGCACAAAATATCCAGAAGGACACACGTGGGATTAACCTGTCAGACCACAAGAGGTCACTGCTGCACCACATGCATTAAGGGGAAGGTTCTTCATCAAGGTCCTTGAAGGTGAACTTCGAAGGATGCAGTTGTGATGGCTCTAATATCTTGTTAGGTTCCTAATGCTGGGAAGGGGTGTAGTAACACTTACCTTCCAGCCAGCATGAGCTCTTTCTCCGTTGCCCGGGATCGTATTTTGGTGTAGATGTCCATGGTAAACAGAGTGCTAGCACTATTAAAAATGGAAGTCAAGGAGCTCATGAGAGAGGCCAACATGACTGACAACATCAGACCTCGCAAACCTGAAACACAGAGAGATACCACCTGAGCTGGGGAGGATCAGTCACTGGGGAAGCTCCATAAGTGACATCACTTTGAGTGCATGGTCTGACCTCTCCAACCCAGATATCTGTTAGTAGATGAGGTATGCCCAGTGTATGACAACTCCATAGTATCCTACTGGGACATTAGCAGAATAATGCCTGTCTAGGTTAGGATGGACAGCATTTACAGTACCACATAATATCAGGAAGGAATTCCATATATACAACGTCAGGGGTCAGACATCCCCCAACAGACACAAATTCTTGTAGGTTTAGACTATCTGATGGAACTCTGGGTCATTGGGAGAGAACGAGCACGGCTCAGGAATAACCCCTAAAGGGGCACACAACCAATGTAATGATACTAAGGGGAAGATACCAGAATTACATCCAACTTGCAAGAGCTGACTCAACAAGGGGCATAGCAAAACTAATACATACACAAGGGAAGAGATAAGAAACCCAGACATTAATAATCAGAGGTCTACTTAATAGGGAAATGTGAGTTATCTTAATTCGGAGTCCCTGATCCAAATTCAGCTTGCAGTTACGCCAGGGTAAACTTTAAAGAAGTTATTGTAGATTTATATCAAAGCAAAATTTGACCCCTTGTGGCTCACAAACTAGCCTAGGATGCAATGGATGATAATTAGTCATATCTGGGAGAAATGGCAGGTTCCCACTGAGCTGCTGATGGGTGGCAGCTGCTGTTTCAACAGATAGGTCTAAGCCAGTGGTTCTTAACCTTTCCAAACTACTGTACCCCTGAAGCCTGAGTCCCACCCCCACGGGGCTGAGGCATGTAACTTAGTTTCATGGTGCCCCTGTGGCTCCAGGCAATTGCCTTTCTTGCCACCCCCAATACCAGCTCTGCACTTGCGACCCCTCTAAACCCCCAGGTTGAGAAACACTGGTCTAAGCTGCTTTGCACCTCAATGGCAGCCAAACTTTTTACCTTGGCTTGAAAGCAATTGCCCCTCGGCATTAAACCTCCTACACACTCCACAAAGCTCTGCTGCCTTTACTAACTTAACTCTGGGTGCTGACACTTGTCAGAGCCACTGTCAATCCCTTCTCTGTACAGACCTTCATACTCTCAAGGGCTGACAAAATTAGTTTCCCCTCACCATCTTTCCCTTTGCCTTCTGTGCTCACATCCCTGGGTCTAGCTGGCTACCTACAACTCACTTCTCTTGTAACCCTTCTCCCTAGTGGTCTGAGGCCAAGCCTGCCAGCATCACTATCTAGTTGAGTCTCTTCCCAGGGAGGGGCAGTCTTCTCAGCATGCACTGAGTTCTCAAACCCTTCCCTGCTGTATTCTTCTAAAATCTGCAAAACTCACAGGCCAGGGTAAAGCAGAGGCCCCATGTGTATGAAGCTTGGCTCTCCCAGATCCTTTTCCAGGAACGCTGCTCCTTTTCTACAGCGAGAGACTGCTGCCAGTGAGAAGTCAGGGAAACAGACATCAGCTGAGTTCTGCACAAGCACCTCCCTCCGGTAGCTTGTCCTAATGCAGACAGCTGCGAAGCAGCCCTCCTGGCTGTGGCCTAAGGCTCCACAAGCCCTTCTTAGTGGTCCATTTGGAAACCACAGGCATAACAAAACGGCGTAGAGTTGTCTGCAGATGTTTCTTGTTTTTCCTTGTATGTATGCCTAGCTCCCTCCAGAGGTGCACTGCTCTGCAGAATTGAATGGGCCTTATAATGTATCCAACGCTGTGCACCAGGAGGGCTGCACTTTCTCTTTCCAGCTCAGGTGAGTCTAGCAGAAGAACTGCAAGTATATCTCTCAATACAGAGATCCTGGCAGAGGCATCCTCTTAGTAGCTGCTATCTGTAGACAAGATTCATCCCTCACACTCGGCTAACACCAGCAGCATTTTATTGGCTCATGTGTGCAAATAAGCAATATCGTCATGGCTAGTCTGTAAACACCTGGCATCTTCATAACTCACAGTATGTATAGGAATATACTGTATATATTGGAATGACGCTAGGGCCTATGATAACTGAGCCCTGATAACGCAAGAAAGTTCTGTACTACTTTAGTGACGTCAAATCAGACTAAATGAGAATGCAGGCCCTTATTTCTGACAGCTGAATTCCAGCCCTGAGAACCTCTCCCGCACAAAAAGCAGCTTCTGTTAATCTGTTATGCACATCTTTCCCACAAAATCACTATCACAGCCAGCATCTTACCATTTGGCATAAGGTCCACCACCATTTTTGGATAAGCAACGTTTGAACAGCCAACTTTGGTGCCACAGAGTTTCTCACATACTGAAGGCACGACACAAGCCACCGTATCTGAGAAAAAGAGAACAAGACAGGGTTACATGGGGTCATAGCAGCAAGTACCCAAAAATCAAGAGAACTTCCCAAACCCATCTCCATGCTAAACCACTGGATTTATTTGCCTGATATCACCCTTGGCTCCGCAGCTGTGGAAAGAGATTCCATTACTGCATCACCTCTTTCCTGCCCGAGGGAACATTAATGGTGCTGAGGTCAAGCCATTAAAACCACATCGGCAGAGCTGCACAGCCGGCCAGGACTGAATAATGAGAGGACTGCAAAACCAGGGCTCAGATGCCAGACAAAGTTAGCGTGTGCTCTGAAAGGCCCTCTCCTGCTCAGACCACCTGCTCTCCCGCCTACTGTTGTACACACAGCTCAGTGCAAGGGAAAGAACAACTGGCTCTGTGCTCACACTGAGGTTATGAAGCATGCAAATCACAGGCATCTCCATGAGCTGGGAACACTCCTCTGGGATCCACACACCATTCCCTCTGCTCGGGAGCAAAATGTTAGTCACAGACAGGAGTGTTTTCCACCCACCTAGTCACAGCAGGAATGCTGTAACAAATGCCAACAGAGAAATCAAGAGACACACACCCTAGGACTCCTGTCCCCACAAAGGACAGCATCCCGGAGTCCTGAGCAGGGAAAGAAGAAAGAGCAGTGGCTTCTTATTTGTGAGAAAGACTAGTCTGTGCATGTGTTTTGGTGGTCTGAGTCAGGAGAGAGGGTGAAGAAGCTAGTGGAGGCAGCAAACAGAAAACTGAGGGGGCCTAGGAGAGGAATGAGAAGAGAATGAGGGGGCTACAGTAATAGGTCTTACCTGTGTACAAAATCCGACTGATCATCCCTGGCATCACCATCAAAAACATGGGCAGCAGCTTCAGGTACCCACACATGACACAGCCGGCCTTCACATGGGACATGTTCTTGGCTGAGAGGCATCGTTGAACAATAACCTGTCAATGAGACAGCAGATGTGATTTACTCCAGCTTTGCCACCCAAACATGATGTCAGGTGCACCAAGGCAAAATGACTCTGTTTCAACTGTATTCCAGCGAGAACTCTTTGCCCTTGCTCATAATTTGAAAAATACAAGGGCACTTGAAATCCTGAGAACACATTTAACTGGCTAAAAGGAAATATTTTATTGTCTAATGTATG
The DNA here is from genome assembly GCF_026122565.2 of Emydura macquarii macquarii. Lineage (NCBI taxonomy): Eukaryota > Metazoa > Chordata > Testudines > Chelidae > Emydura > Emydura macquarii. The sequence goes on from NW_027131391.1 coordinate 1,741,884, forward strand.
TAACCTGTGAGTCTCCCTGCCACAGGATATTATTGAACCAAATAGCTTAGAGTCAGAAAGGACTAGACAGTTACATGCATAAGAACAGCAGACAGTGTTACACTAGCTAGAATACAGATTATAAAGGCTCTCAATCCTTGTGCTCCAGAGCTGGGGGGCTCAAAGAATTCCCTCCAACTCACACATGATTTTTAATATTGCACAATTTAGTAGTACTCCATCCTCTGAAACATCCCAATTTGATCATTTTTGGAGACTGGATGGCATTGACCTAGGGAGGAGGAAAGGAAAACACATGGACGGTCCTGCACCATGGCACACAATGAGGAGACAGACACATATACGGAACATCTGTCCAGCATTGTTTATGCAAGAGATTAAAGCAGCACCATTGCTCCAGTCCTGCCGGAACACTCCAGAATGGCGTTGTGGCACTTTTGGGGGGAGCCGGAATGATGTTTTGTGGCACTTTCGGTACTAGCTTTCTGGCACATCGAGTACTGCACTTGCCCCCAGAGCAGCTCACATAGACAGACTAGATATGCCTACTATGGCTGGACAGAAAGCCAAGCCTATACCCAGATTGATAAAGGTCATATGCATGTAGCTGTCCTAATATGATGCCTATTTTTGAAAACTGGGCCCTCAATGTTCATCCACCATGTCACAAGAAAGGGAAAAAAGCATCACACTTAGCGCATATGTCCTGAACAGCATGAAAAATATAGTAAAGAAACACACACGTACTATTCACTTAACATAGGAGAGGCTGAGAATCTAAAAGTTGTAAAGAAAAAAATCAACTTCCTCTCCGGAGATAATAGCCACTTTTATGGCACAGGGTTGGGGTGGGAGAGAGATCGGTCCAACTAGAATGCTCTGAATTTAGATTTTAGAATGCTCTGAATTTCCCAGTTGTTGCTTTTACACTACCTGATCCGTGCACCAGTACCACAAAGCGAGGATGCTCAAGCCAAAGGTAAGCCCTGGCCATGGCAGGTCTCCAGTGATCGGATCTCGGAAGATGTGGAAAGAATCGGCCCGAGGGGTATAGCATTTTGGGTCAATGGTAATGTTTCCATATGAAGTGTTGCTTGGAATTGCATTCATATATTTCTCCATAAAGGCCTCATATCCTCCTACTTTGGCAAATGCTGAAAAACAGAACGTAAAGACACTGATCATGGTACTGGAGGCTTGAAATTCCTGATGAAAAGTCCAAGGAAAAACTTCATGCTATCAATGTGATAAATCTCCCCAATGTAGATTAACACTGTCAGTAGACATCAAAGTATGTGCTGTGAACAGTCATACACAAGGAGCCACACTGTTTTCCCTCTCAGGTCGCTATGGAGGTCTGAAAGATTCCTTTGGACTCCACTGTCCTTCCCACTCCCCAGATGAAAGCTTACACTTTGCCAGAAAAGTATAATGTAGATATAATATCTTCAGGCTGCCTGACCCAGGTGAGGACAAGAGGCAGTGTCCACCTAATGAAGTCAGTTTGAAATGTTGTTTATTGTGAAGCAGCACTCCACTTAGTACCAGAGATCCATGGAAAACAGTCTGAGAATCTTTGGTCCTACTGTAATATTATGCATTCCACAATATGTTGGAGATGCAACGGTCTGGATGACAGGGGAGCTTAGCCATATGGCTCTTCTTCCCTGGCAAATGCATGAAGCAATGGGAGTTCCTTAGCTGTTAACTGTTCAGGACTCCACAATGCCGGACCCATTTTCACAGGAAACTGGGGTCTGTAGCAAATCATTCCAGCTCTCGTCCATCAGATTTACTTACCAAATCCTGTGAGAATACAGGATCCCACCAGCATGATGATGGTTTGTAAAGTGTCTGTGTAAATCACAGCAGCAAGGCCACCTAAGAACATAAAAACATAAGAATTGCCATACTGGGTCAGACCAATGGTCCATCTAGCCCAGTATTGTGTCTTCCGACAGTGGCCAATGCCAGGTGCTTCAGTGTGAATTAATAAAACAGGTAATCATCAAGTGATCCATCCCATCAGCCATTCCCAGTCTCTGGCAAACAGCAATCCCTGCCTATCCTGGCAAATAGCCATTGATAGGCCTATCTTCCATTAACTTATCTAATTCTTTTTTGAACCCCATTATAGTCTTGGTATTCACAACATCCTCTGGCAAGGTTCCACAGGTTGACTGTGCATTTTGTGAACAAATACTTCCTTTTGTTAGTTTTAAACCTGCCGTGTATTAATTTCATTGGGTGACCCCTAGATTTTGTGTTATAAGGAGGAGTAAACAACACTTCCTTATTTACTTTCTCCATACCAGTCATGATTTTATAGACCTCTATCATGTCCCCCCTTAGTTGTCTCATTTCCAAGCTGAAAAGTTATTAATCTCTCCTCATATGGAAGCTTTTCCATACCCCTAATCATTTTAATTGCCCTTTTCTGTACATTTTCCAGTTCCAATATATCTTTTTTGAGATGAGGCGGCCAGATCTGCACACAGTAGTCAAGCAGCAATACGATATTTTCTGTCTTATTATCTATCCCTTTCCTAATGATTCCCAATGTTCTGTTAGCTTTTTTCACTGCCGCTGCACATTGAGTGGATATTTTCAGAAAACTATAAACAATGACTCCAAGATCTCTTCCTTGAGTGATAACAGCTTTTACCTAAAGGCAAAGTAAAGCCATTATATGTGCCCTTCTCTTAATGCCTTCATGGGAATCAGCCTCTCCTTGTCCCATTCCATCTCTCTCTCACACGCACATATACCTCTCCCCTTTCATGCTCTCATTTCTTCCCACTTACTCTCCACTCCTCTTTTCATCTTTCTGGATCCCCTTTTAACTTGTTTTTAATTGATCAATCTGTTCCACCAACTCACCTGTGATAGTGTAAAGACCAGTAATACCCAGCAGTATGATTATGGCCAAATAAAGATTCAGTCCCATGGATATTTGGATAAATATAGCTCCAGAGAATATATCTGCCTAATAAAAGGAAAGAAGACAGTTTAGGGGATGCTTAAGATAAAAATAACAATTCTATTGATATCACTTCCACTTCCCCACTCCAAAGCACTGCACAAAAGAATAAAAAGCACATGCAAAATAAAGATAGATCCTGTCTCCTTGGTCTCCCAGACCTGCTTTCTTTTAACTGCCAGTCCCTTTTTGAAGTTCACTTCTTAGTCTTCGCACTTATAATAGTAGTTTCCAGCAATTTCTCAGTGATCCATCCTACCCAAATCTTGCTACCCTTCTTTTCACGCCTGTGCTCTTACTTACATATGGAGAAATAGTTGAACAAAGTTCTTAAATCCCAGACCATGCTAAAACCCAAGTTTTTTAACAACCTTTGCATTAGTTCCAGGAAGTTTTGTTTAATGGCTCTTTTGTCTTTATTTGCATCTTTGCTCAATGCTATTCTTCAAGCTTCATCTTTCCAATGCAACACAGATATTTGGTATGACTGGTCTCTCCAGCTGAGGACAAACAGGAATCAAAGGTGACATCTTATTCCAAGTTCCATGAATACCTGCCAAAGTATTTAGCATTCAACTGGCCAGCTGGAGAAACAATTAGCTCTTGTGCTCGTGTAATGACATGGATTTTGCAACTTCATTAATAAGGCCTGGCATTTTAGTTACCAACACAACTTCACCAATGTAAACCCCTAAAATAGACATAATTTGAAATCAGAGTAACTAATTCCCACCTAAATCATGCTGCACCAGTGTAAATCATATCTATTTTAGGGGTTCACATCAGTGAAACATGCTCCACCAGTTGGGATTTTCCAAAGTGCCTATTTGATTTAGGAATAGATGTGGAACTGAAAGTCATGTCACTGAATTTATGCTCCTAAACCACTTAGGTGCTTTTGAAGCCCTCACCCTAAAATCCCAGTACAGACAAATCTTAAGAGTGGTGTTTCATTCTTAGCTCTACTAGGTTGTAGGGCAAATATTTATTCAAGGAACACAAGGAGTGCCATCTAATCTGGTATTCTGCCACCAGGTAATATAAAAATCATGCATCAGCTAATTGTGTCATTCTGCACATAATAACAATGCTTAGTACATTTTACCTTTAAAGATCTTTACAATCAGTATGCAACATATCCTCATGACTCCCCAGTCAGGCAGGCAACTGAGTATCATCATCCTCATTTTACAGACAAGGAAACTAAAGCGAAAATATTAAGATGCAAATCCACTCCACAGACACAGCCTGAGTAGCTGGGCAGGTGCTGGAGGAAGAAAACATCTCCAGGCCATTAAGAAAACTCCTCCTTGAGATTATCACCACCTCAATCCCCCTCACTCCTGCTGCCTTCAAGGCAAGGCGGAGACTTGTGCAGCAGCAGATCCTCCAGCCCTGATCCCACCACCAACCACTGCATGCTGACATGCAGAGAGCCGTTGTGGAGCTAAGCTGAGCACCACACAGGGCGTGAAACACATGCACGGACCCACCAACAAATTCTGCCCCGCCTTTGCCATCTGCAGCCATGGAGGCTGGGGCTGGGGTTTAGATGCAGGAATTCATAAAGATTAATCCTACAGGCTAACTATGAAACCATGTCGCTCTGTGTGGAAAAGGATTCCCTCCTGACCTTCACAGCTGATCAGTTTATGTCCCAAAGCTTGAGGTGCATTTCTTTTTGGTATCAGCTCAGTTTGCATGCTTACAAGTATTAATGGTCATAAAATAATCACACAAGGAAATCTAGTTAATTATTTAACCTCCTGAACAATACGTAAATTCCCTTGGATTTACAAATCACCTTCCGAGTTCACCTTTTCTACTCCCCAGTTACGTTATTTACTGCTAATGTTTCCTTGTTACTCCATTAACTGTTTTATGGATACCATTAAAACCTTATCCTATCTCTGAATGTACTAAACCTTCTCCATGCAAAAAAATCACTCCAGAGCCACGCACACATCATTCAGGAACCATTAGGCAAAACGATAAATAACATGAGTGTACTTTTACAGCTACCATTACAGCTAAAGAATACCAAGGAACACTTGTGATGCATTCACAGACTTAGGTTTTCAGTTCCTTCAGACTATGGGGGAGCATCGAGGTACTTGTTTCACCAGATACCTAGTCTTAACTTAATCAGTTACTAGTCACCAATGCCTTGTCTATACTAGATGATTTTCTTAAAATTGCTACCACTAGTACAGCTCCACTGGTGACAGCAATGGTAGAAGCGCTAGTGGTTAGCAGCTCCGACCCTGAAAGCTATCATGGCAACAGCTCACACAGTAAAGCAACCATGGAACATACATACAAAATGGCACATTTACATATGGTATTTAGGATTTTGCCCAAAGTGGCGTAAGTGAGGATGCAGCATGTAAAATGGGCAACCTGGATGCAAGATCCTACTAGATGCAAGCACTATGTCTCAAATTGTTAGGTGTGACTTGCTAGCAAATGTGAGGAAAGCTGTCACAGCAGGCTGACAAAAGCTCAAGGAACTGCAAGGCAGGGAGTGTCTGCAAAGGCAGCAGCCAGGGACACAGCTTGCAAATCTCTGAAATCCCTTGGAATGCCTTGACTCATGCTGCTGGGCAGCATTTGTGTCCGCCTCTGGCACCTGGAGTGGAAGATTTCCACAAAGCCTTGTGCAACTTGCTTGCCATCCTGCATATGCCACCGACAATGATGCCTAGATAGCACAATAGATGCATCTCCATAAACAAAAGCTCTTGTTTACAAGAGCTGGTGTCCACTGGCCTTCTGTGTTTGTCTTATTCCTGGTTACATTCTGGGCTGATGGGCACTTGGCCATACAATATGGTGCACTGCCAGAGAGCTCCTTGCCATTGCAGCAGGCATACCTTCGGACCCATTTGTTGTGTAGCAAATACATCTGAACCACCATGGTGGTCACCACTGGACAAATGATAATTGGAGTGGCATTTGGACTGTGCTGCCCCTCTTATTCTGGGAATGGGCCATTCTTTTGGGTTAGCTGGGTAGATCCATGACTTTGTTGATGGCTGGTGTAACTCAGATGAAACAATCCCCTAACTTATAGCAAGTTAATTTAATGCCTTTCCCTTCTTACACCACTGCAAATGATCTTATCCTTTTGGTCTACACATGTCCCCTTTCTCTGCAGGGTATGATCCTTTTCTTTCCCCTGCTACCTACTTACACCTTCCCTTCAACTTTTACATTACTGCTTGTGCATCTCAATGTCCATGCTTTACCTGGTTACACAGCTCAGGGGCCTATGCATAACTGAGTAAGATGCCATTAACAACACTGCAGGATTTGGCTCGTTAGTGATCAAGATGCTATCCCACACCTCCAAAGCTCTCTGCCTGCTGTCATTTCCTCCAACTCCTTCATTCTACCTCCCTCTCTCTCTCACATGTATTCTTCACCCAATCTAGACTTTGTTACACCATGTGCTTGACACAATATTAATTTGCACTGTTCACCCTCCATTTCCATCAAGCAGATGCTAAAGACCCAACTATTTTGTGAAACATCACAGCTTTTTGTTTGTTTTCTTTTGTGCTCTATTGTATCTGCCACTTTAGTTCATCAGCAAGCTGAGGGCAGTGTCTTGCACACTACTGTACACTAACATTGCTACGTAACTAATAAGAATGGGTAAGGACTGAGTCCTAATAAATAGAATACTGTGCATACACCCAATGAAACACAACATGTAAATCAAATCTTCATTCATTCTTGAAAGACAGATCCTCTCCTCTTTTCTACAGGTACAGAAGGCCACAATGCAGGAGAAGCATTACATGCATTAAATACAGTGAAAGATTGTGAAGCACTCAGATACTACAATAATGGAGACTATACAGAGTCACACAGACAGAGGAAGGATGGTTCTGCTATATGAGGAGGAGAAGGGCATGACTTGGGGAACTTGTGCAGGAGACAATCCCCCTGTGCGTCAGAAACCAGTTCCTTAGCGGCTCCCATGAGTACTTGTGCAGCTCTGTTTGTGGGCAAGGTGGGATGAGCGTGTGGTGGAGCCAGACTGGTACCAATATATCTGTTGCGATGCAAATCCACCTGCTCCATCCTGAAAATTGGGGGTGCAAGAACATCAGGGGCTACTTCATTTTCAGACCTGTACTTATAACCGCAGAGTGAGTGGGTCCACAGCCACTCCATTGCCTGGGAGGAAGGCCCATCTGCTGGAACTGATGGAACTCTCCTATGCAGAGTACGGGAATATACGTTGGACATGGGGAGGAAACTTACCCATAAAAAGGGAATTATTTTTGTGAATCTGGCATGTAGGTAGCAAGTGATGGGCTCATATATATAAAGATTTTGGATTAGGATGATGAGCCACTTGTCTGTATGGATTCACTCCACATCTAGAGTTGCGGGAATAATACCATGCCCTGTGAAATGTATACAGCATTTCCAATTACAGCTACATACAAAACCTATTATGTTGACAGCTTCTCACTAAAATAAACAGAAAACAAAAATCCAACTTGCAGGTTCTCCATAGCCCCAGCCTGTTTAATTTGTAACCCTGATAAGAAACAAAGTTATCACAAGAGCATGAGAATGGGGGCAAAAGGCCAGTTCTTTTAGGTTAAATTGTACTATTATCACTCAGCTCCTATGCAGAGGGCAAAGAGTAACCTCCCATGGCAACTGCAGGAAAACAACAGATCCAGGTCTGCCTGACCTGTGGACTTGGATGGAGATTTAATGGTTTCAAAAGGGGTGGAAAATCACAGCTCCCTTTGCTACTGCAATGCCCTAGTTAGTTATGCTTCATAGCTCAACCTAATCCACAGACAGACTCTCTCCTGCTTCCCTCCCTTCCTCTCCTTGCCTATCCCACTCCTTTATTTTCTAGCCCCTTTCTCTCTTCTCCCCACCTGTCTTCCACTCATTTCTCACTTTTGTTTCATTAGTACTAACAAGTTGCAAGTTCAGCGGAGGAAACTGATGGAAGGATGAGTGTGAAAGTGAGGACAAAAACCCAAGGCCTCTTTTCTCCCATGGGAGCCAAAAGGGAGTTACTGTGGCAGAAGAATCTGGCCCAGGAGTCAGAATGGGAGAGCTTAGAGAGGAGGCTCTAAAACAAAATGCCTAAATGGAGAGGGTGAATGTTCCTGGGTAAGAAGCAGCAATAGTTACCCTTGGAGAACTGGGTGCTAACTAATAGCTTGAGACCTTCTCTTCAGTGTCTGTCACTGATACCTGAGATGAAGCATACTGCATGTAGTACAAGGCTCCAGCCAGCCTGACCTATTCCAGAGAGGGGCACATGTGGAAATAAAATCCTGGAAAAAGAAAGCTAAATCATAACCATCTAGAGAAAGTATCCCCTGGTATATTCCAAAAGGCACAGACACACTTAGAGCTGTAGGCCTGATTTGAATGGATAGCACTGCTAGATGGAAAAGTGACAACATGGAAACAAATGTTTATCTACCTAAATTAAGCCCAGGCACCAAATGAGAGAGAAGTGAATGAGACAAGTAGAGAAATTTCATACAAATGTAAAATAATAATACAGATAGGAACTTCACTTAGAAGAGAGGAACTGGAAAGGCTTAACTCACTGAGATCTTGGTGAAAATATAGAGGAGCAGTGAAAGGACTGACAGATACATCTGAATCCGTCGGCCACCAAACCGCTTCTTGAGATATTCTGGCATTGTCACCACCTGCAAAGGGATAGTGAGAAGAATTCACATTACGAGCAACAGACACAACTACCATAGCTCATCAGCAAGCTCTACCACCAAATACCTACTGATAAGTACACTAGAAATGCAGATGCACAGGGACAGGAGCCTCCAAAAAGCACAGAAAAGCAGAATCATATGATCGTCATGTTGGGATCTCAAAGACAAAGAGACTTCCTTGTTTAAATACATACAGACATAACTTGCATAGAGTGCTTGACACATTCAGGTCTCTTCTCCCATTGAGGATGGTTTTGTGGTGGTATAAGACTCACACACAGCAAGATGAAACAGAAAGATTGAAAGGCATAAACCTAGTGTCTGTACTTACCCCAGCCTTAATGTAGATGGGTACAAACAACCAGCCAAGAACAACCACAAATATCAGGGCCTGTAACCAACGAAAGAACAGCTGAATTAGCCTCTTGTTCTGTCACCAGCACTTTCTGAAGCCATGTATCAGGCTTGATGCCAACTATAATCATTGCAGAGAGTAAAACGATGGCCAATTCAGGGGGCCTTGGCCTCATTCTTTCTACTTGTCTAGCATTTTACAGTTGGAACTCTAGGGGTAAAATCCTGGCCTTATTAAAGTCAATGGGAGTTTTGCCATTGAGTTGAATGGGGCTAGGATTTCACCCCAGGTGTCTGACAGAAGTACCCGAGGAAAAGTCCCCCACTTCAGCAGACTTATTGGAGTATCAAAAAGAAGATTACTTCAGCATTTGTCCCATGTCTGTCCATGGCAAAATATGTTTGTAGTGTGTCGATGCTAACACTGGTCTTAAATTTGCCTTTTTCACTATCCCACTGCAGTTCCACTATAAGTAGAAACCCCTAGAGCATTAGTGTTTTAATCACAGCTTCATCTAGCCTTGCCCAGAGCAGATCTAGATAACATGGTGGTTAGAATACCAGCAGCCCACAGAAGCCTTTGTATTGTGGCAGATGACTATTGCTGCCACCAAAAAATGTTAGGTAAGTCTAGGGCTGCCTGGCCCCCTTTACTAGTCCCTCAATTCAGTCTCCAAGCAGCCACCAGTAAAGGAAACATTCCATCCCCAAATCCAAGTGTATTATGGTCATGTCTCATCTGTGATTAGCTTTGCTAGCCCCAGGTGTCGGAGAGAGGAACTTACTTCCATACCCATATCACCCATCAGACTAGCCCACTTCTTTAGATAAAATGCAGGTATAATTGACCTGCATTCTGCAGTGGGCTTCAGTTATAGGTTCATAGAAAGGACCTCAAGTTATAGGTTCATGGAAGGAACCTCAAGCCCAGCCCTGCCCCCTCCACTGACACAGGACTATGTATACCTAGACCGTCCCTGAGAGGTGTTTATCTAACCTCTCCTTAAAATGACAAGGATTCCACAGCCTCCTTTGGAAGCCTATTCCAGTGCTTAACTATCCTTATAGTTAGAAAGATTTTCCAAATATCTAACCTAAATCTCTCTTGCTGCAGATTACACCCATTACTTCTAGTCCATTACTTCAGCAGACATGGAGAACAATTGATCCCCACAATCCTCTTTATAACGGCTCTTAACATATTTGAAGACTGTTATCAGCCCCTTTCCCCCCCATTTTGCTTTTCTCAGGACTAAACATGATCCTTTTTTAATCTTTATAGATCACGTGGAAATGTTTTATCATTTTTATTGATCTCCTCTGGACTCTCTCCAATTTGTCCACATCTTTCTTAAAGTGTGGAACCCCCAGAACTGGACATAGCACTCCAGTTGAGGCCTTCTCATGAGGTGGCCTTGTACATTATAAGATATACTCTAGTCTCATATCTGGAACTATTCTGTCAAGTATGGTAGCTCTGGTATACTATGTACTGTATATTCTGTGCATCAGATACTTGTTGATTTTACATCATAATTTTTCTGACAATGTTAGCAACTTGTTTTATGCAGAGTGGTGCACATTCAAACAGATAAATACAGGGCAAAATGCTGCTCTCAGATCTGCCATCCACACACTGGTTCTTTATTGCATTTCTGAAGTTCTGCTCATTTATTAAGCACAGGCTATGCCAGAGATATTGGACCCAAATTCTGCTTTTATTTACACCAGATTAAATCAAGACTAACTCTGCAGAAGTCAATAGAATTGCACTGATATATAGCCAGTGTAAGTGAGAGCAGAATAAGGCCCAGTTATCTATTTTGCTAAGAGAATCAGTGTGGATCCAAGAACAGCATTTTTCCTATGTATATTAGTATTTATCAGTTCCATTGTATTGTTAGTATCGTAATGAGCTAACTAACTGGCTTGTGTGCGCGTGCGCATACATATACATCACTTGGCTCATCTATGTTCCCTCCTCATGACCAGGTCATTGCAGAGCACCAGGTAAACAATTATCTGCTCTGCTAGGAGCTGACCTTCTAATAGCTGTGTTGCCAATTCCCCCTCCAAGGAGTACTGATGTAGGAGACGCTACTGCTGTTCAGGTCAGCAAATTGCACCTTAAGACCTGGTGACCTGAGAGGGGAAATACAGCACAATGGAGCTGTTCCCCAACTCCTGCATACCCTCCTGGCTGCATGTACATGAGCTCTGATGCTGAGCCCATGGAAGGCTACAGGTAGACTGACAGAGGAAAGGAGGCACATTACCTTCAGTCTCATCACTCTCCCTCAGACCCTTTTCTAAACCTTTACGGCCCTTCTTCCACCCTCCAGGCAGTTGCTGTAATTTTAAATCAAGTGAGATGAACAGAACAACATTGATGGTGGATTAGGAGGTAGCCTCTGCACTCCTTCATTGCTGTCCCTTAGTGAAAGGGGAATGAGAAGACAGAAAAAAGGGCTCTTGGGATGAAGAAAGAAGTGAAGATAATGTTGAATTCCTCACTGCTGGGAAGAAAGCAAAGAAAATGATGACTCCTCACATCTCCTATACACCAAGCTTCCAGAAAAATGACGCAGATGAGATCAGAAAAGCTGTTCTTTCTCCCCAGTGTCCTGATATCTGGAGATGCTGTTTATAAGTACTCAAAAGGCAATCAAAGGACATGGATCGATGGGAGAAATAAATATATAAACTCTCTGGAAAACTGGTTTCCTAATATCACAATAGGCTTTTCTTTTCCCACCAGCTGGGGTGCAGGCAGGAGTGATGACAGAGGCTGGGGGAATGCAAATCGACACAAAATGTTCTTGTGGTAGGTGGTGCCATTAGCCATCAGGCCTGAGGGAGGCAGGTGCTGCTGGACGAGGGCTCTGACGACATTAAAGTGAATTGGATTTTTAGACAATGTAGTCTCGCCTGATCTCTTTGGATACCCCTGAGGTTACAACATTTATTTAAATGTGTACCACTTACATTCCATTCGAATCCTCCAGTGGCGATTCCTGCAGCTGCTCCTGTTCCTGCTAAGCCCACAAAGTGCCCACTGCCAATGTTACTAGCAAACAGAGAAGCACCAATCTAGAAAAAGAGAGAACAGACTTAGTCATAGATCCTGGGCTCAGGCCTTGGCTAAAACAACCAGATTTGTGACAAATATCTTAAAAACCCATGCTTATTTGGTGTTTTGGGACTTCCTGTCTGTCATCACTTAGAAATCTAAGTGCCTGACAACCTTGAAGATCCCCTAATGTTTTCTCCTCTTAAAACCCAACATTACAGCCATCATCACTACAGGCAAGAGGACCGAGCAGGATGTTACATATTAACTCAGCAGTGAGAACTCTGGTGAATGATAATACTCCCGCCTCCACTGGAGATGAGCACATGGCCTCTGCCCATACAGAATTTCAACTCTTTGGAGAACTTGTCCAATTAACACATGGGTGATGTACTCCAGAATGATCATCCAATGTGGTCTTGCCCTGGCAAGATGCTGATATGATATATCTAACCTGCTCCAAAAACAAGTGGCTGATTCATGCCCCTACCAGGAAAATCAGATACATCTTTTTGGACTAAAGATCCAAAAGTCATAATGCTGGCTTGCATCTCCAGTGGGAAACACCCTTTTTGCACGTGATTTGCTTCTGTCAAGGGGGCAATAGGTTAACTGTATTGGATTCTGGCAGCTGCTTTGGTCGGTACAGCTACTAGACCCAAGTGCATCTGCAGTACATGTGAGTGACAGCTGATCAAGGATTTGCATATGAGGAATGTTGTTATCTAAGACCTATAACATTCTGTATTGATCCCACAGACAGAGTAATGGGGAGAATATAGTGATTGCTGACTGGAGAGATGCCAGAGAAAGAGAAAGAAGTTAGTGTTGTATTAAAAACAGACAGCAGAGATTCACAAGAGGGAGATCATACCTAAAAAGTCTCATTCTTCAAACAACTCAAAGAGACAATGGGAGAAGATGGAGAAAGAAGCTGTGAATGTAATTTCTCTGAACTGAGAGGTTTTGAAGGCAATACAACACAGCAAACCATGATCTACAATAGGGTTACTCAAACATTTTTTGCTGGACCCCCTTTGAAAATATTTCAGGCCGTGATGACCTCCCCGAAAAAAAGTGATAGCAAATTACTGTACATATTTAGAGGTGCATACTCATGGTATTGCCATCCTTACTTCTGTGCTGCTGCCAGCTGCTGCCTTCAGAACTGGGCAGCCAGAAAGCAGTGGCTGCTGTACCCCTTCTCCCCTTTCAACTCCCCTGCCCCAGCAATATTTTTGTGATCTTGTGACCCTACCTACACTAGCCTTGTGACCCCCTTTTCAGTTGGGACACCCAGTTTGAGAAACACTGGTCTACAAGGTCAGGAACTGAAGTATCAGGGATGAGACGCTTGAGTCAGGGGGAAAAACGTTTGTCTGGGATATTGCAAGCAGAGAGTACACATGAGTTGCAGTGATTAGAAATGAAAAAAGGAGGTCAGTGACATGTTTTTCCCCTGCTCCTATTTGTTCTTCAAGATCTGGGACAGCCACAGAGAGAAAAGGAAACTGTAAAAAGAGGAAAGAAGTAAAGAAAAAGAAAAATGTATGAGGGAGGAGGGTTGAGTTCTACTGACCAATTTCTACTGCCCTTTGATAATTAAATATAAAATCACCATTCATATCTAATAGAGACCATTCATGTTAAAGGATCCCAAAGGATTTACAACACATATATACAGCTCCTGTGAGTTAACACACTTTCCTCATCCACTAGTACAGTCAGTTGGAATAAGTTTACATATCTCTTATAACAGGGAGAGATGCTCAGTGTCTGCACTGAAGGAAAGGTTGTAGGATCCTGGTGGGTCTGAAAGGTAGGTGAGGCAAATCCCTAATCATTGCAGTGGCATAACAAAAATTAACTCAGTCTTTCAGAGGATACAGGGGATTCAAGTCAGAGTCCTCACAGTTCTTTCTTGAAATGCATGGAGATAGGGGGGAGGATTTTAGTATAGAAATTAGCTACTGAAAATGAGGCCTATGTAGTGACGATATGTCACAGCCAGGAATACATTCTATAGATCCTGACTCCCAGTCCTGTGCTTTAATCACTAGATAGTTCTCCCTGCCACACTTTATATGCAAAATATACTATGCAAGTAACAAAACTGAACAGAAAATTCCATAACTTCTTTTCCTATCCCCACTTTCCCTTCATTTCTTGACAGTAATCTCATGCTTTCTTCCAGTGTTTGTGGGAAGGAAAAGCTCTCTGAGAGTTACAGGGAATTTCTGTCTGAGTTCAGTCCTGGATTTCCTCACACTTTTCCAACAACAATCAGTCCTGCCCTCAAGAAACTTAATGTCTTTGTGACATCATAGGTGTTTCCTTAATAAGGTTTGTGATACAACAAACATCAGTTGCATCAGTGAATGAGTCAAAGAAGAGCAGGCTAATTATAAAGATGAAAGCGCCTTCCTGTGGTGAAGAGGAGGGATTCATTGTCCCCATGTACATTCAATTCTGGACTTCCCCTCCACTTTCCCACTGGGGCCCCAAAGTGGGAATTAAGCTTTTATCTTCCTTTGGACCTAGGAAAACATCTAAGAATAATGGCTCAGGAATGGGGAAGAGACATTGCATACCGAGTTCTGAGAAGCTCAGATCATCTACAATTTTCACTGAGGTCAATGGGAATTGTGGTTGCCCAGCACCTCTCAGGATTTGGCCAATAGGCCTGATCATGTTTCCACTGAAGTCAGTTGCCACTGCCTTTCATGAGAATAGGAGCAGGTTTTATAAGAAGGAACGATGCTAAAAATGTCTTTTAAAAGAGTAGACAGGAATTTTTTCTCAGAGAAAGTTTTTAGCCTCACGACCAGCAACTGGGGCTCATTGCTGAAGAGGACTCATTGCCGGCCTCCAGACAAGTATGAATATTATTTATCAAAAGTTTATTTATCCATGTCAGCAAATGTTTGCATCTTGACCTTTATCTCATTGTCAGCTGTTGTCTACTCCATTCCCTACAAATAAATTATTAAGCCTAATTCTGAGTGATTAGGAATGCAATCATTAGAAATGATTAACCACATCACCCTCTGATTCTCATCAAATCTGTTCCTTCTACCCTAGCTCCTGCTTTGAAAACTCAAAATAGCCTTTTTAACAGTCTCGCTGCACTTTCAACAGCTTCAAGTTACAAAAGCAGCCAACGAAGAGCCCAAAGAAGTGACAGCTCCAGCTAGCATGGCTGGAGCACCCCTAAATGTGGGGCACCTTGGAGTGCTCACCCTCACAGGAACATTCCCAGCTTTACCCCAACACAGTTTTGTATTTTCTTTGTTATTTTTTTAAGAAAAATACAAAGCCAAACAAAAACCATTGCAATTAGCAAAAGATTTCCATTAACACAACAGTCATTATTCCTGGTTTAAGGACAAAGTAATGAAAACATACAGGTCTACTGCTTGGTACTTCTTTTTGTCTCTCTGATATAGGAAAGACCTTCTGCAGGAGGATCATAAGATCAGCATATACTTGTTACATATGTAATTACATATATATATATATGTAGGGGCACATCTTTGAATTCAGAACTGTGGAAATAGATTTTCATGTTTTGCTCCAATACTTCTGTAATTTGTAGCAAGAAAAAGTTATGTGGAAGAGGTCAGCTGACGGCTGGCAGCATCTGTGGCAGTTACTATGGTTAGCGAAACTAGAACATCTACATAAAGCAGGTGCCTAGGGGATTCCGCTTAATATTTTGGGCTGGGATCTTCAAAGAAGCTTAATTCCCATAGGCTGTTTGGTAAATCCCAGCCTTGTTCTAAAAACGTCAGACATCATGAGCTATACAAGACAGAAAAACTGAGCCTTAAACTTTGGATTGTCTCCAACATGGCTGGATACTGAATCTGATCAATCAGAATAGGTGGGTGCTGTAATATAACCCTGCATTAGCTAAAGGATTCTGACCTATTTTCCAAGCTATTCCATGTTACCAGACGGTTGTCCATTCACCATAGGGCCAGCATTACAATTTTCAAGAATCTGACCATCAATTACCTCCCCCTTACGTCAGAGGTATAACGAGTTAGATGTGGTGGTTTTTCTTTTCTCCTCTGGACTGACCTGAGAGATACAGAGCAGGCATAGGATGTGGGGTCCTGGGGGTGCTCAGCTTGTTTCCCTGCTGAGGGAATTGCAAGGAGTAAGGCGTTCCCTCCAGCAGTTAGCACTGTGACTATATTTCAAGAAGGATGGACTGGAACTAGGAGAGGGAAGGAGGATTTGCAAAGGAAGGGGTCAATTGTTCAGCAAGTGAATGATAGTGGAAAGAAAGGAGATAAAAGATGAGAGGAAGGGGAGAAGGACTGGTGGCAGGGAAAAATGTGGACTGGGAAGAGAGAAGGAGAGGGTTAAACACAATGTGGAACATTAACTAGGTTAAAATTCTTTGACAAGGACTCATTCAGGAAAGCACCTTCAGGCTGCAGCTATATGAAAGTTACTGTATATTTTACACATTATTCATTAATCTATTCACCTTACTATTTTCATTAACTTTCTGATGCCCAGAAGTCCGGGTGCTTGCTGGCCCACACGCCTCACAAGGACCCTGGAAATCCTACACGTTGCCTTTCAGCCTAAATTAAAAAATCCCTAGTCCCTACAGTGCACTATACATTCCACTGAACTTCTCCTAACCGCATGCTGGGCCTCTTTCAGTGATGACTTGACCCTTAAGGAATTAAACTGGTTCTTCTACTTCATTCTTTTGGGATACAAAAGTGTACGAGTGCAAATCCGCAGCTCTCCCCACCCTAAACCACTCGGAAAACCTGCATGTTGCTTAGTGCCTCTGTAAAATCTTATTGTGCATCTATTAAGACTCTGCTCCTAGAGAAAGGAAAGCAGGTTTGCTATTCTGCTGTCCTCCTAAGGACTCCACATGTTCTACATTTGCATTATTACCTAATCAGGTAATTTTTAAATGCCACACAATTCTTTAACCAAGAGAGATGGACATACATCTCGCAAGCATCATAGGCTTTGTTGCACTGTTGAATCACCTCCATGTCCCCCTTGTTGAAGTGCAATTATTTACCTCCGCAAACCGTCAGTTGTTTAGGCATCTCATTGGGACATCATATGAACATGACGGCTGTGAGCTAAGCCCAGCTACTGCTACTTGCTAGCAAGTCAGCCTGATACTTCAGCCCTTCCATCCTCACAAATACAGGCACCAGACCCAATGCCTCCCATCTTGGGAAGAGGCATCCCACTGGAGGGCATTGGAGAAGTCTATAGGTGCACTTTTTCTTTCCTATCAAAGCTTCACTTTGAATTTTTGGTTGGTCCTTTTACCATGAATAATGATGGTTTCACCCGATCTCTTGCCCTGGGCCTAGACTAAACGTGTCCACTCCACCTTGGGACATTCAACAAAATATTTATCCCTACTGGCCACCCCCTAAAGGCTGCCTACTGCACCATTAAATTCTGTAAATATTGTATATACTCAACTTTTGAGTATATACAATAATCCTCTGGACATAATGATCAGAGAAACCTATCCAGTGGGCAATAGTGAAGCATGACACCATTAAACTGAAGTGAAAATTATCTGAATGTTCCAATTTTCTCCCTTTTTTGACTGCTGAATGTTACTCCTCATTTACTAAGCCTTGGCCTGTCCAGCCCGTAGGTTAATATGTCACTGACTCCAAAGGGGAGAGCTGGGTTTAATTTCTGTTTTAAGGGAAACACACATACAAATCTCCAAATATTTCCCAGTTACCATTAACTAAGCTCTTCAGAGATTATTATTAAACTTGATCCCCAGAGAATGTATGTCCTTTGGCTTCTCTGCTCCTTTAACACTTATTCCTTAAGAGTGAATTAGACTCTAACATTTCTTTGTGAACCAGAGCTCCCTGGTATTTGAGAGCAGATATAGGCCCTGACTTTGACATTTTTATTATTGTGTATGTTTATTTCCAGGGCCCTGTCAATACTGAGAGATTGGTCATATACCCAAGATATCAACATTTCTGTTTGTCTAGGAACAAAGAAATACTTCCCAACACTGGTAAGACAATGCACTGCCTTCAGCCAATTACCTGGCTGAACTCCTCACCCCCCTAACTAGGAAAAAGAGGTGGCTTTTGAAAGAAGCCACAAGTAGCTACAAGTATTTTAGATGACTTAGAGACATATATTAGAGAGACAAGGTGGGTGAGGTAATATCTGTCATTGGACCAACTTTTGTTGACGAGAAAGACAAGCTTTTGAGCTTACACAGAGCTCTTCTTCAGGCCTGGGAAAGGTACTCCCACCGTCACAGAAAAATGCAAGGTGGAACAGATTGTTTAGCATAAATAGTTATCACTTATTTACTCCTGGGGGAATTCTGAGCAACTGATCATGCACAGAATACATGTCCCCGTGCAGATTTTTTTTTTCTCTGCAGAAAATACATTCTGCCAGATAGGTGCTGCAGTTATGCATTTCACCCACCAGGGGCTATAGTGGCACCAGAACAGAGGGCAGCTGCTCCAGGCAAGAGCAGCCCTCTGTGGATAGGGAAGAGAAGGGTTTGTGTTCCTAACAGCACCCTGCCCATGGGGCCAGGTGAGGAGGAACAGGATATGGGAGGGACAGAAAGCGTGAGGCACATGAGGCTGCTGGGTAGGTCACAGACTGGGGTTCAGAAGGGCTAGTGGGGGGATACCCTGGGACAGGGTCTGAATAGGAGCTGGGGGGGACAGGGCCACATGGGAATGGGGGGTGGCTGAAGGTGCCACATGTGGTCATGGAGGACAAGGGTGCAAGAACACATGGGGATCAGGGGAGAGGATACCCTGGGACAGGGTCTGAATAGGAGCTGGGGGGTGGGGGGGACAGGGCCACATGGGAATGGGGGGGTGGCTGAGTGAAGGTGCCACATGTGGTCATGGAGGACAAGGGTGCAAGAACACATGGGGATCAGGGGAGAGGGGTACAGGGCCACATGGGGGTGGGAGTGGCTGAGTGGGAGGGCAGGGCCACATAGGGACATGGAGGAGAAGGCTGCAGGGACACATGGGGACAGCGGGGAGGAGGGTGGCTGAGTAGGGGTGCAGAGCCGCATGGGGATGGAGGGGTGTGGCTGAGTGGAGGTGCAGGGTCACATGAGGACATGGGGGAGGAGGGTGCAAAAACACATGGGACAGTAGGGAGGGGAGTGGCTGAGTGGGGGTTCAGGGACACATGGGAATGAGGAAAGGGGTGCAGGGACGCATAGGGAAGATGGGGACGGATGGCTAAGTGGAGTGCAGGGACACATGGGGATGTGGATGGTGGCAGAGTGGGGGGGCAGGGCCAAATAGGGACAGAGGAGAAGGGGTTGCAGGGCCACATGGGGATGGGAGAGGAGGGGTGGTTGAGTGGGGGTGATGGGCCATTGGGGAGGGAGGAACAGGGACACATGAGGACAGAGGCAGCTGTGCCTGACTGAATGAGAGAAGCTAGGAGTTAGGCAGGGTCCGCATGGGGGAGGCTCCCCAACTCCCTAACAATCCCTTCCTCCATCACAAAAAGCACTGTTCCATACTTCCCACACCCAATAATCCTCCAGGTTCATTCCCAGGCTTCTTCCCAGCAAATACTTCTCTCCCTGAGCTCCTCCATTACCCCTGACTCCCCCCAAGCCTTTGCACTGCTTCTGAGGCATGTGGGAAATACATGTCTGTACTGTAGGTAAAATGAATTACTCAAAGTTCTGTATTAATATGCCTAGTAAGGAATCTATTTGTCAAAAAACATTTCCTGAATCTTTTTTTTTTTTTTGGGTCTGTCATTACAGACATACTTGCTGATGGGTATTTTGAAACAATTACCAAAATAACTGAAACGGGTGTGATTATATTGTTATTTTGACAAAATATGCAGAATTTTAAAATATTGTGCACAGGATTTTTAATATTTTGGCACAGAATTCCCTCAGGAGTAACAGATGTAAGGGACCATTCAAGGTAGATTAGCCTGTTAACACCTCTGCACATTATCTTTCCTGAACAGCTGTGCCTGAATCCCCAAGAGTAAAAACAATTCAATCAGGACTGTTCCCTGAGTTTTAGAGCAGGTCCATGCAGAGGCTGCAGTTTCCACGGCCATGGCAATGAACCATGATGGATTTAAAGCTCTGGAATCAATGAGAATGTGAGTTACACTGAACCCTCATTAACTCTTGGAGCTATTGAATCCAATTCATCCCTGGTATAACATCACTGACTTGAGAGGAGCAATACTAAAGGATGAATTGGGCCCACAGACTGGATGGAACAGTCAATCAATGCTCATTATGGGC
This sequence comes from Emydura macquarii macquarii, assembly GCF_026122565.2. Classification (NCBI taxonomy): domain Eukaryota; kingdom Metazoa; phylum Chordata; order Testudines; family Chelidae; genus Emydura; species Emydura macquarii. The sequence continues at coordinate 1,762,316 of NW_027131391.1, forward strand.
CTCATCCTGGTAAATGCCAACCATCTCCAATTCCCACTGAAGTCAATGTTTGAGCCAAACATTTGAGACAAAAGTGGACCAGTTTTGCCCAGTTCAACTACATTATCCCCCTTCACAGTTAGAGAAACTAGACAGAGGAGTAAAGTGACTTGTGGATTCGCAAAAGCAAGTCAGTATCAGATGCCGGTTTACACTCCAATTCTCCTGACTGCCACCCCCTCATTTAGCGAGACAAGTGAGGTAATATTTTTATTGATAATATCTTTTTTATTACCTCACCCATCTTCTCTCTCTAATATCCTGGCTATATGACATGGCTATAACTACACTACATATAGCCACTTATCTTGTCTACTCAATCACAAATGCTCCATTAAAATTAACAGAATCATATTACTGTTCCTATCAGGAAGTAGTCCTGGAGAAGTCACAACTAGAAATTTCCATCCACGTGGAATCAAGAAAGAACAGGGAGAAAACACCATCCTCTTATTTTTTTAATCCTCAACCTACACCTGTGGCTGTTTGTTATAGCAAGGAACAGCATGACAACTGAAGAATGAAACTAATCCAATGGGAATTTAATTTTTAAAACAGATTATTAGAAATATATTTTCTTTTTTCTCTATTGCAGAAAGCAATGAATCATGCAGGCAAGATGTAATATACTAAAGTCAAAAGGAACAAATATACTAGGATGGGAAGAGTCCATTTATAAAGCAACATCACCATCTACAGACTTGGGAAACTCCCCACATGGTTATACGCTGCCCAAGGTAAAACCAGGAAGTGGCATGTCTCTAAAATATTACACATTGCATTAGCTGTCACACAGCATGAAGCTGATATTTCCTGCTTTGTTTGAACTTTTTATATTTAAATGTTTATTATTTTCCCCACTATGTCTATTTGCTCTGGGAGGCCCAAACCCCACTCAGACTCTTAAAACAGGGAAAGGGTTTTTCAGAATCTCACATTCCCTTGAGCAGAGTAGCCCTCCAGGATGGCATTGTTGATGTGAGTGGTTAGCTAGGGGTTTGAGTGCTGACCTGTTCAAGTTCCTTTGTTTTTATCTTAGTTGGTGCTGGGAAGGGTGAAGAAGAAGAGATTTCCTGTTAGATCACAGAGTGGTACTGTAGGTGTTCCAAAGTGAGGGATTAAGAAGATGATAAAAAGATAGCACAGGAATGTAGATCCTCAGCTTCCTTGAGCTCGTAGAGGGGAGGCACAGGTGACTAAGCAAAGATTGATCCTAGAGACCATTCTGGTGGCGCAGGATCATCCCCTCTGACCTCTGATATGGCTCCAACATGGACAAGGGACTTAGGCAATGTAAAGTTGGTTACATTGCTTCATGTCCCTGAGAGACTCCCCTGTGTCAGGGGAATCCCCAGCTGCTCCTTTAGGGAAGTTTTAAGTCCCCTTTGTGGCTTTAGAACAGTGCAAAGTGTCTTACCCAGGGCTGAGAGTCTGACCCATGGTGTTTTTGTGTTTGTAGACACTGGGCCAGATTCCCTACTGCCTTGCACCCTAATGTCATCATTTGCACTTGTACAAGGTGATGGTTTATACTCACTATTCACAGGTACAAAGAATTACACAAGGTGCAAAGCAGAAGAGGATCAGGACTAGTGCATTTATAGTCAGTCGGGCAGCGGACCTGATTCACCGTCACTCCATTGATTAAACCATCCTTTCCATTAAACAAAACATATGTACCTTAAAATAACTTTAAGATTCTCTGTTTCCCAATGGTTTCTATTAGGACCTAAATTTTCTCAGTCCTAATCTACTCATGAGATGCTCCTCCTGCTGGGAAATTCAATGCTCTATCATTAAAATGGTAGCCCCAGCCCCTCCCCAATTCAGGCAACACTGAACGGAGACACTGAAATAGTAGCAGGGATTTCTGAAAGCTGTTCTGAAAATTCAGTCAGTAAATGTCTACTTAGTTCTCTAAGGCCCCAATCCTGCTATTGGATTCACATGGACAGAACCCTGCATCAAGTCCCACTCAAGTACAGAGGTCCTCCTGCATGGGTCCAATGCCAGGATCAGGGATAGATTTTATAATCAATCACTGCATTTTCCTTTCCAAGCTGAACTGCAAAGATGATCATTAAAGTACTACATTAGTGACACCTGGACAATGCATCACATTTGTCTAAAGCAGGAAGCTTTGCCAGGAAGCTTCATTCACTTGAGTGTTGCTGAATGGAGAGAGCATAGGACTAACTCAGGTGACCTGGGTTCTATTCTCAGCCCTGCCACTGGGCTACTGGGTAACCTTAGGCAAGTCACTTCACCTGTCTGTGATTCAGTTTCCCCATCTTAAAACAGGAATAATGACGCTTATCGCCTCTGTAAAGCATTTTTAGATCTACAGCTGAAATGTGCTATATAAATTCTAAGTACTATTATTATAAATGTAAACTCAGGTTTGTTATCAGTGATTTATTATGAACATTCCAGGGTTCTCTCCTTGCAATGTTACAACAAAGGACTAGATTGCACAACCACAGTGAAGGCAATACAGCAACACCACAGAAACCACACCTACCAATCAATTTCTCTCTGTACCTTGTACCTAATAGCAATCACCTCACATGAGCCAGGCCCTCAGTGGAAAACTTTGGTCAGTCCAGAGAAAGTAGTAAGTACAAGACATTCAATAAAAAGCTGAAGTGATAAAGTGATGAGCAGCCAAACATTACGAGTGGACTGAAAGTACAATTCCTTTGTGTGTACACATACGTAAACACAGAGTGTGTAATGCAAACTCACCGGCCACCACACCATGCTCCTTCCAGCTAGGAAGAATCCACCCACAGTCCCTCGGTTAGTTGAGAGCATGGCCTAAGGAAAAAAATGACTGGTTAAAATTTTCAGCTCTAATAAGCATACACTAGTCTGATGGCTTCAACAATGACGGCAGTAATGAGAAAGAGGAACCAATGTAAAGATCAAAAAGGGCCAAGTAAAGATTTTGAAGGGAATAATATGACTTGACAATGACTGAGCAATCTTTTATATCAATTTATAAATTAACCACTTCAAGCTTTATTGCTTCAACTTTCTTCACAGCAAGACTGCAAAATCCAAATTCAACACCGCACATGTTAAAATAAAATGAACTATATGATAAAAATCAAACAAATGCATCCCTACTCAAGGGCCTCAACTGCAAACTGTCACTCATGAGAGCACTCCTGCAGGTGAGCAGGTCTTAACACTGTTGATGTAGTGAATTTTACCTTCGTGCCCTAGAGATGATGTACCTAGCTTTCTTACTCAATGCTAGCCTGCTCCAGAGTTTCCCTGCAGGAATCTACTGCATGGTAATTTAACTTTTATTGTTCTGATAACATCACCAAGATACCCACACTTGACCTGTTAGCCTTTCTTCACTTCCACAGAGTAGCCATTTAAGAATTACTTTCCTCACTCTCATTGTATATCTGTCAGGAGTGACTTCATGGGAAGTTTCTCTCACATTTTCCACAGGGCCTTTGCAGACAATGGGATCCAAAGCCCTTTGCAGAGAATGGGATTCCCATTCCTTTGGATCAGGCCCAGAGAGGGTGTAAGCAAAAGTGAGCCAGATCTCTGATCCTAATATAGAAGCAAGAAGATAAACAAACAGAGACATGTTTCACCACATACAATAGTTGAATCAATACTTGTCTAATGGAAAAGGATAACATTTGTGGATAGAGACTCTTAACATTAAGCTTCTTAGCAATTATTCAAAACAACTAGAAACTTCAATGCTCCAGTGCCTGACATGCCACCTGCCAGCCTCTTCTGCCCCAGCAGTTCATGTTACAAAGAATTACAGTCAATAATAAATTACAATAATCATACTTCAGGTCAGATGGTGCCTTTAAGGCACCAGCCTAGTTCCCTCCCTGAGCTCCCCAGGATGCAAGGGAAGTGTTTCTGTTACACCACTCCTTTGAGGAGAGCACGCTGCAGTATTCTGGGTCAATGGATAGCCTGGGCAGCCTGGCTGACTAGAGTGGGCCAATGGGGGGGCTCATAGTCCTTCATCCTCCCCAGACTTCCATGCTCCTTTTGAGGTAGCTTGCACCCCAGGGTGCACTGGAGGAAAGCAGTACTTTCAGGAAAGGTCTGGGACCTCAACTGTGTTTGTCCTCTCTGGGGGGGATAAATGGACAGGCTCACTGGTACAATCAGATCCTTGGCATCCAGCACCCTCTGCCAGAGGTGCAGATGCAGGTACTTCACATCTTTAAAGTGCTGAACAAACATTAACTAGTTCATGTGCCTCAAAAGCCAAATCACTTTTCAAACCTCTGCCAAGCTGCTAGTGTGGATGACTTTGCCTGCAGCTACCTGCTCTGTTCTACAACATGGACTCCTGGGTTATTTCAGAGGAGCGCACAGGTCACTGAAGGGCAGGTTTCCCTGACTCTCTTTATTAACTGTAGATTCTTTCCTCAAAAGACTAGCAGAACTTTTCCCACGGACAGTCTCTGATTTCTCCCCATATAGAATACAGACTCTGTTCCTGAAAGGGCTATCAGCTCTTTCATCTAGAGACACACCAGTGTTTTCCACTAAGGCAAAAGCAGTACAAACACTATCTGCCCTTTTCCTTTGAACGCTGCAGAATCGAGCCTTATTCTAATAGGACAATATCTGCCTTTTACCCGTTAGAAGAATTCTTTCACACCTTTCTCTAAGGTTGCTGTCCCTGTACTCCCCTCTGTATCATCAGCTTGCTTCAAGAGGAGGTACAATCCTACCTGGACTTCAAACAGAAAAGACCCTAACACCAGCAGCATTTGTCCTTACTGAGATTTGGTCTAAATGCACCTGCTCTCTACAGAGCAGTCCTACTGATGAAAAGCTAGCATTCTCCTGTGTCTAGGTCATGTCTCATTCACTTCACGTACATCTTGCAACAATCCCCATCTGCCACTCCATTACTGTCCCTCCTCTACCTTTGGTTCCACTACAATCCCCATCACTTACAACTCAGTCCAATACTCATCCCTACCTTCCCATCCCAATGCATCCCACTGCAAGCCCCATTTATCCCACCTCTCACACTTCTCCCCAATTCCTACCCCATCACAAATTCCCATTGCAGTCTCTTTTGTGCCAGCATCCCACAGTCCATCCGCTTCCCACCTTCACCCCCGCTCTGTTCCTTATCAGATCCTCACTCTAATCTGCTAAAAATGTTCATTTCACCCTTATCCTGATCTCCATCCATCAGCCCTCTCCTATAGTCCCATCCCCACAGATATTCCCCTCCTTCACCCTCACCACGAGCCCCATCTATCCTCCTCTCCACTATCATCTAATCCTCTTCACCCCTAATCCAGGTCTCATATCAGGTTTTACTACCCCACTGAAACCCAACTTAACCTTCATCCTGCCACCTTTCAAACCATCCCCAGTTGAGCAGCAGGCAATTTATACAATTGTAGTTTTAATTTACTAAGCCATTTTCCTAAAACCTAATAAACTATACTTTCTCTTAGAAAGAAAAATCCAGACGTACCCATAGTCCCACTGCCAGGACTACCACAAAATAGATGACTATGACTGCGATGTCAGCAGGGTTATTGACTTTCGTGGAGGAGTCCATCCTGCCTGCTTCTCCAGCTCCCTTTCTTCTTTTCCTCTCCTTATATCACTGCTTACAGACTTCAGGTTAATGATAAATCCCAGTCGTCCCCTTCTGCCTTGTGTAATATATAACTTTAGATTGACTTGTTTCCTATGGGGTACAAGTTGAAGCTGATACTTTTTCTTGAGTTGTGATTTTCTCCAAAAAAACTGCTCCCCTATTACAGCTGTTGCTGCTTTCAGAGCGAAAAACTGACCCAAATTCACATCCCCCCACAGAAGGTGCTCAGAGTTGTTGCAGCCGTAGAGCAGGTGTCTGGGAAGGAATGAGCTGTGGAAGGAGTGGCTTGGACATAATATACCCAGTGTATGCACCTCACTGTTTGCAGATACTCTTCCTGGAGAGGTTCTTCCTGTAAATCTGGTCATGGAATTAATTGTTTCCTTGAGAACTTGATACTTACTAAGCCCAAAGAAAGAGTGACCTGACATTTAGGGAAACCCTAGTTCCATGAGCTAATACTCCTGTTGTGCCATCCCTCATCCCAGCAGGAATATACAATGAAGGTGCAGCTCAGCATTTCTGCAACAAGACAATAGGAAGCCACTATTATCTCTTACATATAGATCTTTATAGTGATGTGTCTCAGGCATAAATTGAAATCCAGAAATGAACACCTGCTCCCAGTGTTCAAAACCAGGGTTATGGCCAGCTATGATGTCTAAATTCAGATTCAAATGACCCCAAAGTTCAGTGGTGCTTAGATCTGGTCCCATCTCAAGTTATTTATTCTTTCTTGGACTTTAAAATTAGACCAATAAAATGACCTGATGCAAAAGAGAACTCAAAGATGTGGGGCAGGCTGTGACTCTGAGCAGAGCTTCCAAGTCAGTCAGAAAACAGCCCTTGAAAAGGGAAGTTTCCTCAGGAGATTCTTGTGATTTTTTCTGACTGAGCAGGACATGGGTATCACAGCCAGGATTAGAGGGGAGCAAGAGATGTAGGCTATAGACAGGTGCAAGAATTTCAAGGCTCTGGGAATATTTGAAAGTTTTATTTCCACCTCTGCTTTACCCCCACGCAGTCATAATTCATTTACAGTTCAGTAGGCTGCCTGCCAAGAATTGGATTGCCATGTTGTATTTACCTTAAACAGAATGAACAGTACAAAATATACAAAGCATAGTGGTCTTAATTCTGATCTTATACTGGTTATACATCATTGACTTCAGTGGAATTACTCCAGATTTTCAGTAGTGCAGCTGAGATCAGAATCTGATCCTCTGTTTGTGTTGTTAAGGAATTATTTCCAAGATGTAATTAGCTGATGACATTTTGCCTTTTTTTTTTTTTTTTTTTTTTTTTTAAAGAAGTGGTAGTAGCTAAACAGAGTATCTATATGTAAAATACCATAACAGAGGATCATTAATTTGAAGTTACAGAGTAAATAAAGAATCCCATTTTTCTTATCAATACACTGCAATGAGATATAAGCACCTACAAATTTCCAACAAGATGCTGTCCTCTGACATTTTAGGCACCTCTTCAGCACAGATTTTAGTTTGTTCTACAGACAGGTCTGTGAAAATGCTGTTTGTAAAGGGGAAAAAATAATCCCAAGAGCTGCTAAGCATCCACAATTCCCATTAACCTTTCCTGTTGTCTATCTTTCCTTTATTTACTAACCCTAATTACCAGGCAACAGTTTATCTAAGATCAGATGTAGCTGGTCTTTCATACAAAGGCTGATGCAAATGGATTCCCATGTGTGTTTGTAACAAATTAATTGTTTTGTTTACACTTATTCTTAGTTCATGAATTGAATTCTAGTTTCAGGTCCTGGAGCCACAACAAATTCTAACAAAAGAAAATAATAGGTTGGAACACGAGCCTGATTCTCCACTGCCTTGCCCCCTGTGTTGTCATCCTTCCCTGTGCAAAGCAACAGTAGAGACTGTAAGATGTTATTACTGGTGTAAGCGAGTGAAGAATTCTGCTTTACACCCACTGCACACACTTTGGCCAGGTGCAGCTGACTCCACAACATGCAAAGACAGAAGAGACTCAAGAATTAATAATCACAATATTCACATCTTTATCAGTGGTGGCTTTGTTGGTTTGGTTCTGTTTTCTCCATGTCATGTAACTGAGACGCTCATTACAGAGTATCAAAAAAAGGCTGGCTGTGGTAATCACAATGCCTGTATCTCCATATCCTCATACCTGCAGTTTGTAAGGAATCCCAGAGGCATTGTACTCATGCACACAGCACAGATAAAGTCAGCCTGTGGAATGCGCTGCTGTGGGCAGTCAGACACTCAGGTAACTCTAGCTCAGTTTTTCTCAATGACTGGTCTGTGGACCTGTGCCAGTCCCTGAGATCTCCCTGACACAGTTTAAGGTTGAGAAACACTGCTCTAGCTGGCTTTTAAAAAAAATTGGCCAACAACCTTTGTATTTATGCATGCACAGACATGAGTAAGTAAACTTCCTGCTGCAAGGTGGAATCTTCTCAGCAGATGGCAAGAAAGTCTCTGCCGCATTTCTGGGCATTGTCATCTTCCTGAAGAACCAAATCCAAAACTAGGCTCTACCAGAAGCAGGACACCACTCATGAGTAACCAGTAATCTGATTCACTATGGAAAATCCAACATTCCTTCCTATGGGCCCAGTTCAACTCCCTAGATTAAAGGGAGATTTCCCACTGATTTTAATGGGAGTGGGATGAGTCTAGAGAGACTATATCAGCATAATATACAGAACCGGAAATCAGTCCTGAATCTGGCCTATGCTGACTGCTTCTCTCTAGACTCAGCTTGGTGGAGGCTAATCCATCATGGAGGTGACACATTCAGGGAAAGATTAACCCTAACACTGCACAGGTAGGGAAGAGGGTACAAAAAGCCACCCTTCCCCGTGCCCCTGTTCAGGGAATACTCTCAATCTGTCCTTGAACACCTTGAGCGCAAGGACTGCTGGGCTATGGGACTGCCAGTGTACTAGCCTCCCCAAAAGGGTGAGTGTGGGTCCACAGCCCTGCTCCACTCCCTACCAATCAGTGGAGCTGAGCCAGTGCTGTGGGGAGGGAGCATACTGAACTCTTTCACAAGATGTAATAGGGGTCATTCTGGCCTCCTCTTCCCTGATGTTCCCAGGTGCATGATGCCTCGCTCAGTCATTTTTGCTGAGGCGCTCTGTCTCCACACCACCAACACAGCTACCATTATTATTTATATTAAAAGTAGCTGCCTAGAGGCCCCTTCTAAGATTGAAGCCCCATTGTGCCAAGTGCTGTGCAAATACAGTATGAGACAGTTCCTGCCCCAATGAGCTTAAAAGTCTAAATAGGCAAGCAAGATGAAGGGTGGGAGGAGAAACAGGCACAGAGCAGTGAAGTGACTTGCCCAAGATCCCACAGCAGGTCACAGTAGAGCCTGGAATAGAACCAGGCCATGGATTCTTAACCTGAGGGTTACAGAGTCATGACCACCCTTCACTTGAGGAGTCAGGGGATCCAAAATTATGGAGAGGTCCCAGCATATTTTTGTTGTAACATGGGATTGTAGCATGGAAAAGATTGAGGACTGCTGCCCTCGGCTGTGCTGATTTCCCAGACAGCAGCCTGTGCCTTAAAAACCTCAGTCTTCCCTTACATGTCAGTGAGGAATGCTTTACCCTCCATCACCTATTTAAATTAATGCTTGTGAAATGTAGTACTCCTGAAAGTGCACAAGTGGCTGATGCTGGCTGGAACTAAAATTATTACAAGTATGAACTCAGCCGTCACATGGTCTACCACTGCTAGCACTGGTTCAGCTCCATTCTGTGTTTACAACACTAGGAAACCTACTGTACATGGTAACTGGCTGCTGCAGACATTTTTTGGTCCATGCTGATTAAATTTGCACTCAGCCGGGCTGGAAGAAATTCTGATTACGTATCTACAATAACACTCACAACATGCTATTACCATTTGAGAAGAACCTGAGTTAACAGCAGAAATTATCCAATTTATACCTCACTAAGCTTTACACTTTTCATGGTCTAGCTCAGGGATAGGTTTTAGATAGATAGCGTGATAGATTTTAATCCACTCCTACACTTCACTATTACATCCTCCATCCACCTTCACCAGACCTTGATAAATGCTGCAGAATAACACTCCACAAATATTCACTCAAATTTTTACATGAATTTGCTTTGGACACACAATGAATCTTCTTCCCAGAAACATTTAAATGATTGACTAATTCTTAAGTAGTGATAACAATTGACAATAATTAGAACAAGGTCTGTAAAATCCTTTTCCACAAGGCTCAGCCAAGAATTTCAATCCCAATCTGTTACACCTGCTAATAGGTCACTTTTGGATTCCAAACTTCATATGCAACAGCAGTGCTATTTCATTCCAGGGCCACAAACAGCAGTTGATGCCCCTTGCTTCTTTTGACTCAAAATGCTTCTGCTATTCTAAACTTTAGGCTTCTCTCTTCAGTAGAGAATTATTGCCATGAATAGTACAGTAGGCATGTGATATGGACAACTAGCCAAAAGTGTGAAATACATGCTTGTTGATAATATTGCATTTAGAAATGTACATTGATGTAGTTTTGAGATGAGGATTGGAGCTCAAAGAAAACAGCATAGCAGATAAACCTAGCTGAGGACTGAGTTGATTAACGGACAAGAATAAATTTTCTTAAACATGCTGAACTGGTAACAGTAGACACTCAAATCTTTGTGCTTACAAGGAAGATTTTATGAGTTAAAATGGATTTCTTGTAGTGATGCAAAACAGTCACAGGGTGACACACCTGTTCAGTCCTTGGAAAAACCCAGCCACTTTGGACCTCTGGTGGCTGTGGGTGCTGTCATACCAGGATACATGCTCTTAGGACAGAACTTAATTTTCTGGGGAGGAGTTCTGACACAGTCTTACGAGACCTGATGACCCCCAGATCAAAATGTCAGACCATTCCTTGCTGTTAGCCTTCCTCTTGAAGGTGGCAAATGATGCTGGAAATAATAAGTAAAATAATAAATGATAGAACACAAGCAAAGAGAGAAGTTTACTAGTGATGAATTAGATAACCTGAAGCCCATGGATTATCTCCATGTCAGATGGGTAAACAACTAATACTTTGAACCATCATCTCATGTGAGGAAATTCCATTTTTGGAGGATATTCACAATAGGACATGACAGGTGTGACTCTGGAAATGGCATGGAGACAGGAGCATCTCCACTAACCCTCTTCCGACTATCACTCTGCTGTAATATATTCTATCATGGAGGACTCAACAACGGCATCCCTCTTTTTACAGAGTGGTCCATGTACAGTGGATAAGAGACAAACCAAGTTGAGAACAGGCAGGTATTTTACTCCTATATGCAGGAAGCCATGCAGCAGGTTGGTATATTCCTTTCTCTCCATCCCATGGTTGGCTTTTTATCCATTTTAAATAATGTTGACATTTATTTAAACAAACTTTACCCTGGAATGGTGCTGAATGTGACACATCACTAGTACTAATCAGGATCTAGAAGTGAACAAGATCAGAATTCATAGGCTTCCAATGGGGTTTTGCTGAGATGGCTTTAATAATACGACAGCTGGAGGACAGCAGATGTGGAGCACTTATTGTCTCTTCTCCAGTGCTAGGTCTTTACACTTTTGTGCAGTCTTATTTAATGGGAGCAATATTTGGGTTTGACTAATTTGAGCAATTCCATAGAATGGTAGCAAAAGTAATGATAATTTGAAAATTATACCTATGTGAGGGATTTTAAAAAACAGAAAAACAGTTTAGAGAGAATGCAAGATAAGTAGGAAAGCAGTAATCCCTGTTTGAAAGGATGTCAAAAAGAAGGTAGGGCTCATTTAGCTTCATTAGCTCAGAGGAGCAGATCAAGAATCAACAAGCTTAATTTATGCACAGGATAGCTTTGTAATTATGTCATAGTAATTATGTCATTGCTGGGAAAGAAATGAATGGATATGAACACAAAATACTGTATTCCTAATCTATTGTTGAATAGGGATATTGGAAGACAAATACAGAGTGCAGTTTATAATGCATAAATGTAGCACAACTGAATTCAAGCAAGCAGCTATTTTCAAACCTTCAGCCAATCAGTGGTCTCCACCTATTTATGCATTTATAACGTGCCCATCTCCATGGTATCTGAACATTACCAGGATTATAAAAGCAAACAGTACAAAGATTGTATTCGCCCCAGATGACGTCCTGAAAAAAACAAGTGAGATAATAAATTAAACAAAAACCAGCTTTAATTCATTCTTATTTTAGTTTTCATCATTTGCCATCTTCAGAAGTTACTGTGGGAAAGCTAATGACAAGAGATGGAACTGGCATTTCTATCTCAGAGTGCTAAATCTTTCAAGACAGTGTTCTAACTCCTCCCTAACAGATTAAAAATTCTTCCCCAAAATATATACCTGGGATGGCACCACCTTCAATCACCAAGGGGTCAAAGTAACTTTGTTTTTTTAAGGGCTAGGCAGGGTGGTCACCCTCCTTGTCTGTTTCGCCTTGCAACACAAAACTTATTTAAACTCAGTGACCCCTCCCTCTTAAAAAGAAGAGCATGAGTGTCTTCTGTTATGAGTACATCACATTCCAGAACATTCAACAATTAACCCAGTGGGACACTGAACTAGCTATATCTGCAGTGACTGATAATACTTTCCAGAGACTACCCTCCTCACCTAAAATACATTTCCTGATTAAATATTATAGCAATAAATGCTACTTTTAAGACTTCCGTCACAGCTATAAGAACAACTAAATAATGGAACCCACTACCAAGAGTGGATGCAGAATCACCATCATATCACTTATGACTATGTCTATTTGGGATGTTTTAGGAATAATTAAATCTCCACTGATACAATGCAGTGGAATTGACTGCAGTAGATGACCTTCTAGAGGTCTTTTCATCCCAGATGATTCTCTGATTGTTCAGGTTATAATAATGAAAATACCATTTACTGGTAGTTGGATTTTGTTTGAAATAAACAATCAATCATTCTAAAACAATAGACAGTTCAGCCCCTGTGGAGATGCTTTGATTGCTCTAGAGCCATAAGCAGCAGCAATTATATTATTATTTATTATATCTGACAGTTTTATTTGATTAAAGAAATCTCAGAGGAAGAGGGAAAAGAATGTAATCTGCTAATGTATTAGTCTGATATTTTTGCTGAACTGAATCCTTGAGACATTTCAGCTGGCCTCTTATTTGTGCTTTGTTTTGAAAATTACATGAGAGATATCTAAATAGCACTTCAATCTCCCTGATGTGCAGAATTTTGAAACCTATGGGAAAGCTTTAAACTACAACAAACCTCACGGGAGTTCAGGGGAGAGAACCAAAGGAAAGAATCAAATGAGTGGGAGTTAGAACATGCAGCAGTCACATTTAACTCACATTACTTAATTGTTCCTGCAACATAAATCCTGGCCTGGCCAGGCAAACAGCCCCAAGGAATATTCCCAACACAAAGGAGAGATCCCTGGGCAGCACAGATCTGGCAGAATGGCCCAAAGCCACTTATCACTACAAATGTAGAAGAGTCCACAAATAGACCATACGTGAAATGATCAAGGCACAAGTTTTATTAGCTTGGCAGTAGGACTTTTTAGAAGAGACAGACAGACGGATTGAAATAGAAAACAAGAACAGCAGACCTACCCAAACCAAAGGAAGGAAGGAGTAGAAAGACCCAGATCTGAGGGAAGGAATCTTCTTTTCATTCTTTTGGATTAGAAGTAAGGATCACATTTGAGAGACTGAGAATTGGGAATAATGAATAGGGAGGAACCTTTGCTGTATTGAATGAAATCCTTATCTGCCAAGTCTGGAAATAAATGTTAGCAAACTTACCCCATGCAATGTCTGGATGTATCTTTCATCTAGTCCCCAATTTCTTTACACATCTAGAAACAGAAAAACAAATGTTGTTTCACACTAAGTGTAGTTTAGCACCTAATAGGGTGATATTTTATACCTACTAGGGTGATATATAAAGTATCTGTCATGAAGTCTCACTGAAAGAAAGAAATTATACCCATTTCTATATCTTCAGTACCATTTACAGACAATCCTAGATCTGTAAAATAACCACCTGCTCTTATCCCAATCTAGTCTGCTAGCTAAAAAGCTGGGTTTTTTGCAGACCACAGACTACCCCAACTCTCCTGACATGGATACCTTCTTACCAGGTGGTGATGTGACAGAAGCCAGAGAAGCCACCTGCTCTGGTGGCCACAAAGGGTGTGGACATAACATGAAGGTTCCAAAAATTCTAATGACCACAAGAACACTCAATGACCTTGGGCCAGATCCTGAGATCCTTAGGCAACTCTGTCCACTCAGTTCCATAGTAGTTTTGTCTCAATAAAGACCCATTAAAACCTGAGAGGAAGGAACATTGCATTGTCTTCTGAAGTGAAGCAATACAGTGATTAATCCAAGAGATCCACCCTGCTCTCAACCTTGTTATCTAGTGCTCAATTCTTGCTTTGGAAGGAACCACGGGATCCACAGAGAACTGACTCCATAAGGGGCACTTGGGACGACAAATATAATAGGCTTTTTGAAATAGTTAAGAGTGACCACCTCTGAGAAAAGCAACAGTTAATCTGATCAATCCAATATGAGAGTGCACATTTATATAATATGTGTATGAATGTGTCTGTATGTGTGTTTTAGTGTGGAAGTGCATGTATAAGTGTTGTCATATGGATGGGTGTGGGGACTGTGACTGATGCATGAGTAAACTGTTTATGTTCTACGGGTGTGCGTTTGACAATACCAGGGTACAGAAAGTACTCCATCTTCCCAGATGCACTGAACTTTCTTTTGCTTCCTCACCTGTTATAATGTAAGGATTTAAGTTACAGTGACAGGGTGACGGAAAGACAAAGCTTATGAATAATCTTTCTCTATGGTCCTTTCTACACTAGGGACATTTTAAAAAATGTCTAACTGTTGCTAACACTGAATCAGCTTGCCTAGTGCTGGCAATGCTGAGAGCCCTAGTGTAGACAGGCTGTTAGTTTTTTAAGTGCCACGTTTAAACTTCTGCTTAGAGCTCTTCTAATTGAAACCATTGCAGCAACAGCCACTGGGCCTTCTATATTAGTGCTCCCAATGTTGCTAACACTGGTGGAGCTGAACCAATGTCAGAAATGGTGGGAAATGTGAAAAATTTCCTTAGTATAGACAGGGCCTATGCATTTTTGATACTGGGGCAATGAGGATCTGATATGTTCTAACACACACACAGCTTTAGTGCTCATACACTATAAGGAACAAACCCTCTGGCTGGTCACTAGGCCCTTCCTTACACCCACCCACAGATGGGATCTGTTTGTAGTGGGGAAGGAACACACACAGCATCTATGACCAATGGGATGCACAAATCAGCAGGGACAAGACAGACTGTACTTTAGTGTACGCTGGCTTCTAAGGGTCACATCTTCCTCTAAGAACTGAGAGCTCAAAGCAGACAGCAGTGCCGCTTAACTGGCTAAGTAAGAGTCCCTCCCCCATGTAGAGGCACTGTAGGGGGCTTTTCCATAAGAAAGTGGATGTGGCTGGAATAGTGCTGCACTTTGGTTATTCCCTACAAACTGGAAAATTGCTTTGTGGTCACAATCCCCTGAATCTGCTCTATGTTGTACCAGTATCCAAATGACCCTCTGGATAGCCATAGGACTGGAAGGGAGTAAGGATGGTGTAAAATCATTATTGCATGATCTGCTCCCTTGCTCCTCATCTAGGTCAGGCTTTGCTTGAGTGTTGCTGAGGATCTGGCCTGTAGCCTTTTATTTTATTTAGAGTGAATTTAGTGATGTTGTGTTACACCACCTTGGGTTTGGTTCTGGTTGTGACAATTTCAAGCTCAACAGAGTGAAATTCTCTCTGGTGCTTTTCTCAAATTTGGAGGCTCTAGGAACACACAAAGTCCATATAAGTATATAATTATAACTGTTGGCATACACATATCCCCAAAGATATTCTTGTCACGCTGGCTGGATTGTGTGGGGGGAGGGGGGAAGGGGGGATTTATTATCTTATTTAACATCAATAGGTCAAAATCATAGTGATTCAAGTGAGATATGCCATGTCAGGTACTGTTAGAAAGGCTATAATGTGCTAAATAAGATGATAATGTTTATGTTTATGTGTTATATGTGTAATGGAAGTTATGGATATGTTTGGTATGTCTGTATTTCAAATTGTGCTGTGTCTGGGCAACACCCCAGACAGGATGGCTGCAGCACTAGCCTGCTAAATGGCCCATTAAAGAAATTCACAGGTACAATGAGCCCAGGGGGAGAAGCCAGGGATATACCTGATGAGTCACCAGGATTTACTCATGTGACCCTGCACTCCATCTTATTCCTGTAAATTTCCATAAGCAGCATGGCAAAGGCCAAAGGACATAAAAGGCAGCTGCACCACATCCATTTTGTCTTTGGTGTTCAGCCTACCTCTGGATCAACTCATCTACAACTGAACTGAAGCTGTGAAACAAAGGACTGAGACCCATCCAGGTACTGGATGTACACCAGAGGGACTATACAAGCCTGCAAACTCCACAATTCTACTAGAAACCTGATATATATGGACTTTCAAATCAATTGTATGTGTCTGATTGCTTTAATAATTTAACATTTCTCTTATAATTTGTTTCTTTCTTTTTATAATAAATCTTTAGTTTTAGTTATTAAAGGATTGGCTGGCAGCGTGGTATTTTGGGTAAGAACATTGTTATGGTACTGTGGCGGCTCCTTTGGGGTCAGGAGAAAACTTTTTGGTAAAGAGCATAGAGTTTAAATAACTGGTCTCTTTACTGGACCTACTGGCTGATTGGGAGCCAGAGACTAAAATGCAGTAAAGGGGGCTGTGTATTTGTATTTTGACCAGTGTGGGGAATCAGATGCACTGTTTGTGGCTGGTTGGGAAGTCTGACTTCAGTGTCACCCACCAGTGCTGGGAGAATCTGTTCTCCTTTTACAGCCTGCCCTGACCTTGGCATTTTCAGGTGTCTACCCTAGACACGGAAGGGTCACAATTCTAGGGTCTCATGGACCTCTCACCAATTGATCATCAGTAGAGGGACAGTTTCTGCTGGGGTTTTCCCGTGGGTCTTCCCACTCTTACCCAACCAGGGAACCCTCTTTTGTATTGTAATTCTGATCTAACACCTTATGCATATGCATTAGGGTGTCAGCCCTCTTTTCCTTATCTGTACTTCCACACCCCATGAATATTTGGTACCCTGCTTTTCAAAGGTTGTTTGTAGTTCCTCATTCTCATTAGCATCTATGCATGACATGTACTCTGCAGTTGAGACAGACATTCAAAGATGTTACAATCGAGTTTCTCGTGGCCTTAGACAATACATTGTGGTCTGCTGCAATCCATTTTTACATAACCTCACCTATTGGTACATTTTATGCAGTAACCATGTGAACTTGCTGGAGAATAGGGTTATTCCTAGGTCACCTACTTATGTCAAGCATTCCTAAACCTATGACTTGGTCTGGCTAAGCTAAAATCTTCTCAGCCTGTAGGCCTTGCATTTCAGCCATGCTTTACTAATAAGTAAAACACACTCATCACTCCTAAATACTTAATCTTATACTTCTATAATCCTACAATTTAAATCTATTTAGCATACATTGATTGAATATGAAATAGCATATAAATTGACCATAACATCACAGCAGAATGATCAATGGATGATAAAATGAACTAACTGGATACAGGCTGAGAATGTATATCCAAAGTGTATCCAAAGAATGGATGTCATTTCCAGTCCTGCAAATAATATTCCTTCTAAGAAAAGACTCCCTCTTGGATCTAAACTTACTGTCCACTGGAGATGATGGACCTGTTTCTCTCTGAAAGTACTCTCTCCAAAGAGTAATGGTTTTCATTTGTCGGATGCATTGCTCACTTTCCAGATCACTTCCAGAAGAGACCTATTGTTACGTCAAGTCACATATCAAATTAATCAATTCACAGAAAAAAACATTATATAGAAACAGTAATAAAATTGTGTACAGGAAATATAAGCCAATTGGGGGTTGGGGGTGGGAGAGGAAACTCCTAAGATTATATCATTTTTGTTTACTAATAATGAAGAGCCAAGACTGCCATATTACAACCATATGGATTCAAGTCATCCAATTTTCCTCTCTAAACCAAGAGAAGTTGTTATTGGGCCTTACTGGGAAATAGAAAACAAATTTCCATTAAAGCTCTTGCAGGTAGCAGGACATATCAGGGCCACCTGTCTCAAGATAAAACCACCAACACAGGAAAGAGTCTTAGACCCCTATAGATTTAACTGGCTCTGGCAGCTCATTAATAGCCTGAAAGTTCAGGGCCCCATGAAATTTTTAGTCTGAAACTGACGTGACAGGTCATATCTGGCCAATCTTCATGTTCTCTGTAGCAGTGCTTATTTTATTACTTGCATTTGATGTAATAATTATTATGTATTTAATTGCATCTTGGAACACTTAATCCCTTGTACCGGAAAATTTACACCCATAAGTTTGTTACACCTAACATAATAGGCTTCCTGAAATTTGCATAAGCAAAGCCATCCGGAAGACGTAAAGTCCATTAAACATAGCTCCTGAAAGTCCAGATTATATCAGACAAAATAACTGCCAAATGAGCGCGTTCTTAACTGGGCGAAGAAGTTAAATGTTTTGTTGATAGCTTCCTAATGCACAAGCCCACAAGATAGGAAAATGGTTAGCCACAAATGCTGATGCAATAGTCTTTGCAAATTTTCCAATCTGAACATCTGTAACAGGGGAGATAGGTGTTTCTAGACAGTGTGCTGCATTTCAAAAGTGTGTGTAAAATTCTGAACAAATTAACACTTAGTGCCTTTGTTCACAAATACTAGTTTATGGGGAAAATCCTGCAGGTCTTTCTCAGGCAAAACTCCCATTAAACTCATGAGAGCCTTGTTTAAATAAGGATAGAAAAAAGGGTTTAGGGGTTGGCCCACGTATTATATAGAAGTTTTTTCTGAACGGAAACTAAACAGTTTGCTTAGTCTTTACTCAGCCCAATACTTTCTGGAATGATGGGTATTTTGTCTGATCAAGGACTGAACAAAGGTGATTACAGACTTCAGGATTTGACCCATGAACTGCCCTAGGTTATTGCATTATTTATTCCAAACACTTTGAGCATCACTTGAAGCCCAAGGTTACCTATCTTAGTATTGCACTATGTGGCCTTCTTTAGCCCTGGGGCACAATGGTGAAAAAGAGATTACTTACCTATACAGTAACTAATGTTCTTTGAGATGTGTAGTACATGTAGATATTCCACAGTTGGTCAATGTACATCCAGTGCGCACACATTGGAGAATTTTCTACTCAGCAGTATCTATCTGGGCAGCACGTGTGCCCTTCCTTTCCTCATGCACTTCACAAAGGTACATGGGCAGAGCTGCCCCACCACACCCAGTTTCTTTGTCTCCACAAGAATCTGTGACATCAGGACTCTGAAGTAGCAGGGACGGCAGGTGGATTGTGGAATATGTTTGCAGATTACGCATCACAAAGAATAACATCAGGTACTATACAGCTAAGTGACCTCTTCTTCTTTGGATGCTAATCTGTGTATAAATTCCATAGTTGGTGACTCCCACACAGTAGCCATCAGGAGGGGCAGGTACAGGGAGTCTTTGTAATTATAGACTTAACACAGCTCTTCCACATTTTCCCTAGTCTCTAGCTGCATTCACCATCTTGTAGTGCTTCATGAATATGTGACCAGGTCATTGCTTTGCAAATATCCTCACTTAGCAAATTTGCTGCAGAGGTCACAGAGGTGGAAGCAGCTGTCACTCTGTCAGGCACCTGCTAGCTGGTTACATGACCTGATGCATTGGGTAATCCAGTTTGATGTTCTTTGCATAGACACGGGCCATTCTTTGATTCTCTGTGTGTAAACAAGAAACCACCTGGAAGATTTTTGGAAGCCCTTGTCCGGTCCAGGTAGAACAATATGGCCCAGTGCATGCCTAGCAGGTGCAGCCTCTGCTCTGTTCTCCCAGCGTGAGGCTTGGGGAAGAACACAGGCAGATGGATGACCTTGTTGGTGTGGAATTCTGACACAACCCTGGGAAGAAATCTGGGATGTGATCTCATGGAAACTTTGGAGACTCTGGACACTATGGATGACTGTATAAGGTCGCTCAGCCTTATACAGTTCCCTGGCCCTCCTGGCAGACGTAATTGCCAAGAGAAAGGCCATTTTCATGGAGAGGTAGGGCAATGAGCACATAGCCATAGGTTCAAAGGGGGCATCCATCAGCTTTGAGAGGACCAGTTTAAGGCCCCACACTGGGACCATGTCCCTGACTGGTGGTATCAATATGCCCTTCAGGAACCCCTTTGCCATCAGGTAGGAGAAGACTGAGTACTGGTCAGTCAATGGATTGATCATGGAAATGGCCTCCAGATGAACACACAGTGAACTCAGAGAGACCGGAGCTCTTCAGATGCAGCAGGATCTCCCATACCCCAGAATTTAAAGGGCATATCTGGTGCTGTTGCACTCAGCTGGTGAACCTTATCCATTTAGAGAGCTAGGTGGACCTACTGAAATCCTTTCTGCTACTAATAAGCATCTGATGAATGACTTGTGAACAGGCCCTCTCTACTGGTATCAACCAGTGAGCATCCATGGTGTCGAGTGGAGGGTGCTCAAATTCAGGTGAAAGACTGAGCCCTTCTTCCAAATGAGCAATCAAGGATAGAGAGTTTAGCAGTACTACAGAGGGGTCATGGAGATGCCTGATACACGTTTGCTTCAACCAAGCCAGGGATAGCAGGATCAATCCAGCTTTCCATGGCCTGATCTTCCACAGTACTTTGGGGAACATGGGAATGGGAGGGAATGCATAGAACAGTCCATTCATCCATGTAAGGAGACAAGCATCAGAGAGAGCCAGGACTCTCCCCCATCCCACCCCACCCCACCCCACTCCCGCCTGAACAGAAGTAACAACACTTATTTTTCTCCACCGTTGCAAAAACGTCCATGTGGATAACTTCCCCATCGCTGGAAGATGTCCTGAAGGACTCCCTCATGCATTGACCATATGTGATTGTTGCAAAAGTAGCTTCTTAAGCCATCTCCCTTCACATTGTCCATCCATGGGAGACAGACTGCTGCCAGAATAATATGCCCTATGGCAAAGTCCCAAACCCGGATGGCCACCTGGCACAAAACCTAAGACTTGCTCCCTCCCTGCCTGTTTAGATAGAAGACCGCTGCCATATTCTCTAGCATTACCAAGAAAGGCCAAATGTAAACTGTATATGGACCTGTATTTTAGAATGTTGATGTGTAAGGCTGTCTCCATAATGAACTACAAACCCTGTGCCATGAGACTGCCCATATGAGCCCCCCATTTGAACATGGAGGTTTCCATGATCATGGTTTTTTAGGGCAAATTGGGGCTATATGGGACCCCCTAGCAAATGGTGCCCAGGTCCTTTCATCAGTCTAGTGACTGGAGGACTACCAGAGGGAGATGCACCACCCTGTCAAGGTGTACCACCCAAAAAGACATGCATGAAGTCACCAGACGCAGAACCTTGCATATGGGATAAGACATGTATATGCTGCCATAAGAACCAATAGTCTGAGCCAGGATCTTACTCACATCACTGGCTGGAACTGCAGGCAGAAACAGAGAAAGAATGCATAACACGTGAAAACCCATTGAGTTGTAGGTAGGCAGTTGCTGTCTACGCACTGAGTTCAGCCCCAGTGAACTTTATCTGCCACATAGGTATTAACATGGACTTCTCATTCAACAGCAGGCCCAGACGTGTGAACAGTTAGAGAATAGATATGATGCTGGCATGGACTCGAGATTCTGAGTGGTGCCTGACCAACCAGTCGTCTAAGTATGGGAAAACTTGGGCATCTGATTTTCTGAGGCAGGCTGCCACCATTCGTAAAAGTAAGGGCCCCACAGATAGACCAACAGATAAAATTCAGTATTGGTAGTGATTGTTGTCCAATACAAACCTCAGAAAGTGCTTGTGCGCTTTCATGATATGAAAATTTGCATCCTTGAGGTTGAGGGCTGTGTTCTAGTCCTTCTGGTCTATGGAAGGGATGATGGACACAAGAGAGACCATCTTGAACCTGAGTTTCTTGATATAGGTGTCCAAGGCTCTGAGGTCTAATATTGGTCAAAGCTCCCCAATCTTCTTGGGAAAGAGGAAGTATCTTGACTAAAACCTCTTCTAGACCACCCAAAGGAAGGCAGGGGTGCACTTGTTGGAGCAATCTCTTGTTGGAAGCGTCCCTGAAGAGGAATAGGAAAGTTGGGGGGAAGGGAGAGGAACTGAATGGCATAGCCTCTTTGGACCAAATTCCAAAAACCTAATGGTCTGAGGAGATGCTGAACCAGGCCTACTGGACGTCAGCCAGAGAATTGCTGAAAGGAAGGGAGGGCAAGGACAGAAGAATGAATCCTATCTGTCTTCAGGCACTGAATCAGATCCACACTGAAGCAGGGAGTGCAACTGAGAGGTAGACCTCGCCCATGGATTTTCTTCTCATAGGCTTCTGCCTGTGGCTCAGGGGCTCAGACAGTCTATACTGGAAAAATGGCTCCTACTGATAATGGGGGACTTATACGCCTTCTTTTGGAAGCCAAGATATAGAACTCCAAGGATCTGTGGGTGGCCCTAGCATGTTTGAGGGATCTCATTGCTTTGTCAGTCTTCTTGTGGAAGAATAAGCAGCCCTTGAATGGCAGGTCCTCAGTAGTTGCTTGTAATTCTTTCAGTATGCTTGCTTAAGCCAGCCAGGGGGAGCTGCACATCATGACTACGGTTGTCTTCAGCCTGGACACAGCATCTAGGGTGTCCAAGACAGCTTTTCGTGCAGTTCTGGCCACCGAACAACCTTCTGCAGGATAGTCTGGAAATCGTCCCTATGGTACTACAGCAGTTTGCCAATGAAACATTGTAAAGCATACCAGCTGATGTGGTCATAGTTTGCTAAAACTGCCTGGTAGTTTGAGATCCTCATCTAGAGACTTAAAGTGCTGTAGGAATCCCGCTCCCAGCAGGTCAAGCCACTTTGCCTCCTTGGTCTTGGGGATTGTTTTCTGATAACCCTAATGGGTTCTTTTATTGGCCACCATCACCATTAGAGATCCTGGTACCCAGAATGAGAAGAACTATTCATACCTTGTAGCCAGGACCTGATACCATGTATCTGCCCATTTGGACATGGTACCATTGATGCTGGTTTTTGAGATAGGGCTTTCATGGGCTCCAATAGCCCCTCATTGATCAGGATGACTATGTGACCCAGCACCACCAAGTGTAGGATATCAAGGAATAAGTCTCTCCAAGGCCACTGCTACCAATCTCATGAAATCTTGGACCATCTTGCAGTCCTCAGCAGTAGCTGACTGATCCAGAATCAGAGCATCATCTGCAGATGACAAGGTCATGGCCACCATCTGTCCTTCACCTTGGACCTGTTGCACTGGAACCACCTGCTCCTGACTCTGGTCCCAAGGATGCAGAGGGCACAGGTCCAGTCTCTGGCATAGAGGTGATTGTTTGCACTATAAGTGCAGTGGAGTGGCTGGTCCCAAGTAGTACTGTGGTCCTCAGGGGGCACACATATTCCACATGCCATACTCATATGGCGCTAGGCCCCACAGTGTTTGGTATCATATTCCACCCTCAACCATGGTTACATGCCTCTTATTTCCCTGGGCAAGATCAAAATTACTGAGTCTTGTAACCTGCCCAGGTATGGCTGATGGCTTTCCTGAGAGTCAGAAGAGCGAGAACAATCCTCTGGGAAGCATGGTGCTCACATCATGGGTGCAGAGAGGACATGATTGGATAATAGAACCATCAAAGTTACTGGCTCCAGCAACCTCGACTGCATCAGGGGTGAATGTGGGTCCAGAAGTCACACACAGGTCACTGTGGAGACTATCATGCTGGAACCAGTGCTGGAGGCAATAGACTGGCCAGCACCAGAGTCAGGCTTCTACCCAGTATCACACTTGCCAGCGATCTTTCTGACTGTCTTGGTACTGAGGAGGCTAAAACAGCTGCAGCATGACTGAGCAGGACCTCTATTGTGGACAGATTTGCTCAGCTGATATCAGCTCCAGCACTCAGGGAACTTTTCCTAAGTTTTGAGGCATTCAGTGTTTGACAGCCTGGTAGCTTCATGTGGCCTTGAAGCCAGATCCAGTGAAGGTGATTTTTACCTCCTCTCCTTTGAAGACTTCTATTCTAATACCAATCTGTCTATGCTTCCCAGATGAGGAAGCCACAGGCCTGAATGACCTTTTGGCTGGTTTTGAAGTTGATGCTTGGACAGATTGCAACAGCCTCCAGTCCCCCAGCTATCCAGGCATCTGGAATCTGGGATCAGAGTCTGCCCTCACCACCTTATCTATGAGAAAAGTCATCTGGTGCACCTTCCTCAAATGCTGGTCTGCTTTGAGAAGGACCTTCAGATTTCATTGCCTCACATGACTGGTAGCTCTTAAAGGCTGGGGACTTGCCATGGTCAGCAATAGTGCCAGGTACCGCTAGCAATGATGGAGAAAGGATCTTTTTCCCCTGCAGCATTCCATAGACCTAACTAACTAAACTGGCACTGCTAATTAACATGGAAATGGAAATAAATCCTGAAAGAAAGTTGCGCCAACATGTATCATGGGCAGTAGAAAAGGAACTGGGTGTGGCAGTGAAGCTCCTTCCTTTATACCCTTGTGGAGGGCACAAGGAAAGGAATAGCCTATGTACAACCCCGTCAGTTATTGCTGACTAGAAAATTCTCCAATGTGTTCACAATGGATGTGCATTTACTACGTGTGGAATATGTATACAGTCTAGCACTTGAAGAAAAATGGCATTTATCGTAGAGATAATGGTCTTGATTCTCCCTCCCTTATAGCAGTATCTATCAGGAATAACTTCACGGAAGTCAGTGAGTTAGATCCTCAAATGCATGCTGGGTGAGGAACAAAGTTGGCTTCAAGACTTTTTGACTCCTTAATATGAGGGCTGGCCAGAGGCCCTCAAAATAAATTAGAGCAGCTTTAGGACTGCTTTAAATTATGCCTGACTGTCCATAGCCCCAATGGGCCACCGTAGGAGCTGGGCATCACTGTAATGCACAGACCTCTGGCCATGCCCTCTTTTTTCCAAGGAATACCTCCTAAATCACAGGCCAGTAGAGGTTTGGCACAGAGCTGGCACAGCCAGCTATACCCACCCACGGATTCTCCCACACCGGGAAATCCTTTGCTGGGCAGCTCCACTGGGTTTCCAGCTGCTTTGCACTGCCAGAGCAGGACCAAGCCCAATGGAGTTACACAGGTGTCAGGGGGAAATCAGACCCTATATTTTTAAGATCAAATTTAAGTTCACAAAATCAAAACAGATTCATTTTATAAAAACACATTTTAGTGTTAGTAACAGTAAGAGTTAATTGATTATATTGAACCAACTTTAAATCTGGAAGAGGAAATTTAATTTTAAATTCATAAGGCATTAAAACACGCTAATATAAAAATGTTTCCAAGTGTCTAATTCTTTCCTTCCCCGTTTTTTTTTATTTTCATATTTTAATGGGTCTTCTAGAAGCCCTGGCCCTTATCCTTCTCTGACTTACATTGGCTTTAAACTAGCATGACTCCACGGACTTCATCTGAGTTACTTCTGATTTACAACAACATAATTGGAAAATCAGGCATTCAATACATGATTGATGTGAGAGTGAGAAAACACACCAAGGCCTCCACTCCATTCCAGACTTAGAGCTAAATGAGTTGTAATTTCCCATTTCACCCTTTCAATCCCCAGGCACATCATTTTCATTAGCTGGAAGAGTGCAAGATTATTTCATTAGAGTTTTCATGGCACTAATAGAGAAAGAGAATGTTTACAACCATATTTATTTCTTATAAATTATGGTTCTGGAATTTAATGGCTTATGTTTCCTTGGCAACATTTCATTTGTCATTTCAATAGATTTTGCATGTGTGTTGGGTTAAGTACCAGCCAGAGATCCCAGTTGACAAGGTTATGATATATTTGGCATCCAGAGGAGTGGGTCATACTTTGGCCAACTGAGGACCATGCTGGCAACTTGGCAGGAGGAATGAGAGCCTCATATAATTTTATAGAATGGTGCAGATTGTAGATCCCTTTATCTTTAAAAAAGTGAAGGAGTCTGTGGGGACCATCAGTCCCAGCATGCAATGCTCTCTCTTGATCAGAACTAAACACTGTAGTGTAGAACTCCATAGACCTGATTCTTATCTCACTTGCATTGTTTTTATATCAGTGTAATTCCAAAGAATTCCTGATATACACCATACTGAGTGAAATCAGAATGAAGTCCCATGAGTCAAGTTTGCACCTTAGCTTACTCTAACCTACAGAGAAAAATCAACCTTGCTTCATTTAACACCTTAGCCCTCCGTGTTGCTAGAGAACATGCAGGGTGTTCCTTGAACCAGAAGATGTTTCTTCAAATTCTGAAAAGATGATAGGGCCTTATCCTGCATTAATTTAAATCACAGGAAAAACTCCATGATTGTCATTGTCAGGCTAACAAAGCATAAGCCATGGCACAATCATCTGCCTCAGTATGCCATTCTTCAGTGCTTCACCTCTCTGTTTAACAACAAAGGTAAAGATATTGAAAAGATGAGAGGCAACACAGGATCAGGAGTCTGCATGGGTGGCAGCAACACACCTCTGCTCCCAGTCTGCCCTGTGAATTTGCCTCAACCCTGCTTTGGAGGGGACCAAACTTAAAAGTGAGAGGAGAGTTTAGTTTCCATGTGCTTGTGTTCCATGACATCTCTGGTGAGACTGTTTATGGGGCTGCCATTTGGCATGCTGGTGGTTTTAATGATGCTAGATGAAGGCTGGTGGTTGTTTTAGGGATATGGATACCTACACCTGTCTACCAGAGACTAAATTGAGACTGCCCAATTATCTCACACACAGTTTAAAAAAAAAACAACATTATTCAGCCATCCGATGACAATGACTTCAAATCACTACCAGCATAGACTGGATTTGACCATATAGAGTTGAAAGGCTACTGCAGAGGTAGATGACACTTTGGGGCCCTCCAGGTCCCTCTGTTTCTGTTATATGTTCCAAAGAACTGTTTGTTTCCATATCCAGCATGCTCATCCTTACAGAGCATCCTTCCTTCTCATAAACCCAGTACAATGCTCCAATAAAATAACAGGTGTGGGAGTGAGGGAGTTCCTGCCTATCTGCACTGGCTATGCTGTTCCCATACACGAACACAGTATCCCAAATATTTTGTTCACTGCAAGGAAAATCATATGGTTAATCCATCAGAATGAGCCCATGAGCTTTTCAGCATTGTGGCTAAAGGTATAGAAACTATATAGACAAATAAATCTGAGAACATTGTAAAAAAGATTAAACTTGCAGATGGAGAAAGTAGCAAACAAGCTCTGTAGTAAATGGAGCTGGAAGTGACATTGAAAAAGTCACAGATTTTCATCATGTCCTTGGGAATAAGTGATCTAATTAAGGGCAGATAAATGCTGGAGAGATAGCGTGGTGAACTTTAATCTCCATACCACAGCATAAAAATAAAACCAAGAAGTTTTGTAACACAGTTTTTCATGCAAGGTGCCCGATAATCAGATCATTTACACATGCATACTATAGTTCAAATGGTGTCATCTGATATAACAAGGAAAACATTATAACATTGCTGCCACATGCCCTGTAGAAACCTGAATAGCAATTACAGACAGTATTCTACACAGTACCCAAAGTTAACGGAAGCTGCCAGGAGCTGTGTCCCAATTCTGTGCTCAAAGGGAGTTCTGAGAAGCTGAGCTGACCCGCAGCACTGCTAATCGGGGAGCAGGAGCTCATTGGAATTAAAGCCTAGCCTATACTTTCTAGGACTTTACACTTGAGGACTCTCATTAACAAAACTGAAGCTAAACATGACTTAACAGTCAGCATAGATCAGGGCCATGGGTTTCACATCATATTGGCAGGTTATGGGTAAACCTTACCAAAACCAGCACTACATAAGACCAGCTGACTGCAAAGTTAGATATGACTTGTCCCCATGAATGTGAACTGCAAAGTTATTTTCTACATCACAGTAATTAAAGCAACTACTCAAGTTTATGTTCTAAGTTTACCTAATTTTTAGTAAAGATGAGCCCCCTGAGTTATAGAGCTGTGGGCTCTTTATTAAGTTTGATTGTTACACAGAGTTGTGGAGGTGGCAGGCTCTTGATGACTCCCCTGAAGTTGTATAAACCCAGCCCCATCTCACTCCCTCCTCAAATACCCCAGAATTAATACTCTAAATAGTGCTTTTCAGTGGGGTCTGGGCAAAAAATGGAGAATCACCTCTTGCTGAAAAAGGACAGGGGGAGGTTATTAGGATCTTTTCTTTTTCCTCAAATAGGAACACATGGACCCTTTCTTCTTCATCTTTCTCTCTCTACATTGACTTTGGGCTAGTCTACACTTAAAATTTACAGCAGCACAGCTGTATTGATACAGCTGTGCCACTGTAAGAGCATTCGTATAGCCACGTTATGTCAATGGGAAAGAGCTCTCTCGCCAACATAATAAACCCACCTAAATGAGGTAGCTGTGTCAGTGGGAGATGCTCTGCCGCTGACATTGTGCTGTTCACACTAGTGCTTATGCTGGCAAAACTTATGTCGCTTAGGAGGTGTGTTTTTTTCACACCCCTGAGCAACAAAACTTTTGCCTACATAAGTTCTTGCGTAGAAAAGGCCTTATTCTTCCGCAAGAGAAGCTCTCCTTCCACCATTGTGACTCTGTAGTGTATGCTTATCTGCTTGCTTTGTTTATCTGAAACAATCAGAAACTTTAGTAAGAGAAAAAAGGTGTTTATCTGTTGCATTTGAACAAGAGAAACACAGTGTAAAGATTATAACATGAATGGAAACAAGATCTGAGACACAGGTGGAGTGAAAGGTGATAGAACTATTATTAAATACAACAAAACAATTAGCGTGGGGAACCTCCTGTATTGAAGGTCAACTGAATAGAATAGGTGTGAGTAAATGCAATGTGTACTGAAACAATGGAGGGAGCTTAGGTAAGGAAAGGGAGGAAAGGAAGAAAGCAAAAAAGCAGAGCTGTTACAATTGGTGAGTGTTTAAATGAAGAACCCTATTTAATCTCTCTCACCACACAAACACAACAGGCCTGATGCATGCAATCAAGATTGCTCACTGTTATTGTGCCATAATGAGCCTAGCTGAACATCAAACATGTTCGATAAATTCATCCCTGCCGCTACTGCATTGGCTTCAGTGGAATTAAACGAGAGATCAATCTGGTGCATTAGACTACAGTATGATAGAGCAATGTAAAACTAAATCAGCAAATTTCAACTGAGTGCAGCCTCTATGAAGCCTGCAGACTGAGGAGTCAGTCACAGTGGTTCAACAGGGAATAGTAATACTCTCTTTGCAGTAAATCAGCCTCTCACAGTTCTGCAGAGGGGCCAAAGCATAGTACCTTTCCAGTGAAAACAGCACTGATACAGCAGAGCAGTTTCATTAGATGAATTCATAAATGAATCAGCTGCAATGTTCAGTCCCCTTCTGGCATCCATGGATAGTTTGATTTCTTGATAGCCTCCACACACTGAGTGTGTCAGGCCATTAGTCTCCTATCTTTCTTTTCTTAAAGGAGGCAGTTTGCTCTTATTGTTTATGAAGCACAACACTGTGGTTAGTACTCTACAAACATATAAAGAGACTTTGTCTTTGCCCCCAAAAAGCTGACCTTGTAAACGTCTTTA
Organism: Emydura macquarii macquarii; assembly: GCF_026122565.2. Taxonomy (NCBI): domain Eukaryota; kingdom Metazoa; phylum Chordata; order Testudines; family Chelidae; genus Emydura; species Emydura macquarii. Next base: position 1,791,862 of record NW_027131391.1, read on the forward strand.
ACAATTACTTTCACCTACCATTATAATATCTGATGCTATGATTAAATTATTCTGAATCAATTCCACTCCATAGACAGAGAAGCAATCTGGTCCAGCATATTGGGAGTCAGAAAGCCTGAATCATACACCTGGCTGTGTCCCAAATTCACCATATGTCCATGGGCAAATCTACTTGACGGCCGCACCTTTGTCTCCTTATCTGTAAAATAAGTAATAATGATGCTAACCCTACTTTGTAAGGCACTTTGCACTCTATATTATTAGATACTAAATTAATTAGTTAGTTATCTATATACTGATGACCCTTATGGCTTTTAAAACTCACCCATACAAATATATGTAATTATATTTATTACCATCAGAGCCTTTTCTGTTCATTGCAAAACAAATACTTTGCCTTCTTGAATCCATTTTCTAGGTTCAATAAGTCCCACAAAGCCTACCCATCTCACTCTCTCTTTTTCTGATGATCCTTACTGTGCCTATTATCCATTATCACCATTTTATCAGGAGATTAGTCGGTCCAGCATTTCCTCTTCACGAGGAGGCCAACCTTTGGTTACTTCAATTTCTTCACTGTTATCTGATCTTGATTCCTTTCCTCCTGGCACTACATGAGATGCTAGGTGTACATCTTTGTAGGTTCATTTTTCAGCTCTTAGCATCTGCAATATCTTGTTAGTCAGCCAATTGCAAGATCTACCATAGAAGGGTGTCCTCAAAAGCAGCTCGCTAAGGAGAAAGGTGAGAAATCCAGTGAATAAAAGGGAAGAAAAATGAAGAAATTAATCCCCTGGCCCGCGCAGCTTGTCAACAAGCCCCTGACCTGCAAGACCCCAGGCCACCTCCAGTCCACTAGCTGAGAAGGCTGCACATTCACCTACTGGTCAAGTGAACCACATCCAGACTATGTACACACTGACAGTGGCTGCTGTCAGATCGATTTTTCTGGTTCGATTGAGCGTGTCTTCACTGCTGCTCAATCAATCTGGAAGTCAATCTAATAAAACCACCTCCCAAAAAGCATAGCACTGCCATCGACAGGAATGCATTTCCCGATGGCATAGTACAGTGGAGACAGCACACTAAAGGGAAATTACAAAGTCAATGGGAGTTACGCAAGCTACTCTGCGTAGCTTGCGTAACTTCCATTGACTGACGCCGAATTTTGCCGGGTGTGTAGACCTGCCCCCAGAGACTTTCTATGGGTAGGTCTAAACTGCAGTCATGAGGTGTAACATACCCAAGATAGCTTAAACATACCACTTGCTGAGGCTCTGGCTGCAAGTTTTCCCCACACCTGCTCTTCTATGCATACTCTATTCATGGCCCCACAAAGTCACAAGACTTTCTCACCCACCTCCTTCCTGCACTGGCCAAAATGGCCATCTATTCATCAAGGAGGATTTGGAGGATCTCTAACTGGTCTTTGACTGTTTGGCCTTTTTCCATTCCCTGGTCATTTCATGCATCCAGGCAGAGTTCCTCTGGGCAACATTCACGGTCTTCAAGGACTCCTTCATGGAGCAGTGAGCATTGTGGGGATACTGAGCAGAGAATACCAATCTCCTACTCATTTCACACCTTTGACCCCACTCCCATTCCCATTTCATGTTCTGACGTCAGTGTTTAGTTTATTCCTGGCTCTGTGGCCCCTTCCCCATTTGAGGGTTGCACAGTTGTGCTGGTGGGCTCTACATACCCTTTAGGATTTCAGATAGGCTAGCCCCTTTTATGATCACTAAATTCACTTAAATTGGGGCTTAGCCCTGATGACAGTGTCAGACACTTCCTTCCAGCCCCATGCTGTTAGTGTGCTATGGGTCAGTTACTGCCCTCCCATCCTAAAGATTGCTACATTTAGGCATGTATGCATATAGTTGTAAAGCATTTTGAATCCTTACAGATGAATGACACTATCAAAATGTAAATTATAGTAATACCATATCTGAGCAAAGGCTACATTTCTGAATCTGGATATTTTAAACATTTGATGCAGACTTGGAAAACAATTATAAAAATATCTTTCAAATTTAAAAACAGTGTGGCATCTACAGAGCAGTTTCTGTGTCAGTCATTTACTATGCCAGAAACCTATCCTTGATTTTATTACTAGCATAAGACTTCAGATCTCATTTACAGAGCACAGCACAGATTCATTATAAAAAAAGAGGGTTATTTACCTTGTAACTGTTGTTCTTTGAGATGTGTTGCTCATGTCCATTCCATTGTAGGTGCGTGCGTGCCCCAGGCATGGTTACCAGAAAATTTTTCTCCTTAGCAGATCCCGTAGGGCCAGCTTTGGCACTCCCTGGAATCCCACATGCATGGTGCAGTGTATGAGGCGCTGCTGGCCCTGCGCCCCCTCAGTTCCTTTTTGCCGTCAACTCCAACAGCGGGGAGAGGGGACAGGTCATGGAATAGACATGAGCAACACATCTCGAAGAACAAGAGTTACAAGGTAAGTAACGATATTTTCTTCTTCGAGTGCTTGCTCATGTCCATTCCATTGTAGGTGACTTGCAAGCAGTGCTTTGGAGGCAGGCTTGGAGTTCATAGGTTAGTTGACTGCAACACCACCCTATTGAATCTGGCATCATCACTAGCTTATTGCACAATAGTATAGTGGGATGCAAAGATATGCACCGACGACCATATAGCAGCTTTGCATATGTCCTGTATGGGCACCCACGCCAAGAATGCTGCAGAAGACGCCTGCCTTCTGGTGGAGTGAGCTGTGACGTTGCCCAGTAGCGAAACCATCGCCTGCTCATAACAGAAGCATATGCAGGTGGTTATCCAGGAGGAGATTCGTTGCGATGAGACAAGTAAGCCCTTCATCCTTTCGGCCACCTCGATGAACAGCTGCGTGGACTTACGGAACGGCTTCGTCCTCTCCAAATAGAAAGCCAGGACTCTGCATACATCCAGCGTATGCCATCTCTTTTCCTCTTCGGAAGCGTGCGGCTTTGGGAAAAACACTGGCAAGAAAATGTCCTGGTTGGTGTGGAATTGTGAAACCACAATTGGGCAGGAAGACCACGTGAGGCCTCAGCTTGACCTTAGCTTTATAAAAAATTGAAAAGGGCAGCTCCAAGGTGAGAGCCCTGATTTCAGACACCCTCCTAGCCGATGTGATAGCTACTACGAAGGCCACCTTCCATGACAGTAGCAGAAGGCAAGTTGCCATAGGCTCAAATGGTGCCCCCGTCAGTCTAGAGAGGACCAAATTCAGGTCCCAGAGGGGTATGGGATCCCTGACCTGAGGGTACAGCTTTTCTATGCCCTTAAGAAATCTCGCCGCCATTGCGTGAGAAAAAAAATTATCTCCTGTGAATCGGGGGATGGAAGGCTGAGATGGCAGACAGATGCACCTTTAACGAGGCAGTAGCTAAACCCTGAAGCTTGAGGTGCAACAGGTAATCCAGGACCACCTGGATTGGTGCCTGGTGGGGTGTAAACTGCCGTGCTGCGGCCCAGCAAGTGAACCTCTTCCACTTGGCCAAATATGATGACCGCATGGAGGGCTTCCTGCTATTCATCAGAATGGTTTGCACCTGAAACGAGCAAGCTTGTTGCTCCAAGCTCAGCCATTCAGCTTCCACGCCATCACGTAGAGGGATTCCAGGTCCAGGTGCAGAAGGCGCCCCTGGTCCTCAGAAAGTAGGTCGTGCCACCTTGGTAGCTCCAGGGAAGGGGCGACCGACAACTCCAGAAGCATTGTGAACCAGTGCTGCCTGGACCACCCGGGTGCAATAAGTATGACCCTCACCTTGTCTTTCTTGATCTTTAATAGAACCTTGTGTATTAACGGAATGGGAGGGAAGGCGTACAGCAACCCCCCTGACCAAGGAATGCATCTGATATGGTCCCCTCATCCCGCCCCTGAAAGGGGCAGAACTAGCTGCACTTCTTGTTGACTTTGAAGGCGAAGAGATTCTCTTGGGGAAACCACCCATCAGTCGCTGACATGATCTTCTGGAGGTGGGGGAGAGACTACATGTGGGATGGTACAGAGGACCTGCTGAGTCGGTCTGATGTGGCATTCTTGATACCAGGGAGGTGAGAGGCCACCAGGTGAAAGTCGTAGCCTATCACCAGATTCTAGAGATCCACCACCTCCAGACAGAGGACTGAGGACTGAGGTCCATCCTGTCTGCTGATATAGTACATTGTGGCGGTGTTGTCCATCAGGACCTGAATCACCTTGCCCTTCAAGAAGGGAAGGAACACTGCACATGCTAAACAGATTGTTTGGAGCTCCCTGACATTTATGTGGAGTCCCTGGTCCTCTTTTGACCAGGTCCCCTGGGTACTGTGACCAGAGCTGATGTGCACCCCCCGTCCCAGGGCCAAAGCATCTGACACTAGTCATTGAGGTGCCCCTGTCTGCAAAGGGCATTCCCTCCATCACTGTCTGAGGGATCTAACCACCACCCTAGGGAGGCCAGGACCCATGAAGGCATCGTGACCACCCTGTCCACGAGGTGCCTGCTCGGGGTGTAAGCCTAGCCCAGCCATAGATGAAGCGGTCTAAGCTTCAGGCAGGCGTGGCGGAGCATAAGGGTGCACGCCGCCATATGGCCTAGTAGCTGCAGGCAGACTTGTGCCATTGTAAGGGGGAAGGCCTGGAGGTCCCTGATCAGGCCGGACATGGCCTCGAACCAGGCCTGTGGCACGAACGCTCTAGCCTGCATCGAGTCAAGGACTGCACCGATAAACTCTATACTTTGTACCAGCACCAGAGCAGACTTCTGCTCGTCTACTAGCAGGCCCAGCCAGTGACAGGTGGTTCACATGAGGCTTCGATCTGCACCCCTCAACACCTGAGATATGCAGCCACCACTGCCATGCACTTTGTGAACACCCTCAGGGCTGACGATAGACCAAACGGGAGGGCTGTAAACTGGTAGTGGGAACCCCCCACCACAATCCTGAGAGACCTTCTGTGACCCGGAAGGATCGATATGTGAAAATATGCATCCTTCAAATCGAGGGCAACATACCAGTCTCCTGGATCCAGGGAGGGGATAATAGAGGCCAGGGAAACCATGTGGAATTTTTGCCTTCTGATGTACCTGTTTAGGCCTCGCAGGCCCAGGATGGGTCTGAGTCCCCCTTTGGCCTTCGGGATGACAAACTATCGGGAGTAGAAACCTCGTCCTCTCATATCCAGCAGGACCGCCTCTACGGCTTCCAGTATGAAAAGATTGCGCACCTCTTGTAGGAGAAGTTGCTCGTAAGAGGGGTGCCTGGAGAGGGACGGGAAGGTGCAGGGAGGAGGAGAGGAAAGTTGGAGGGTATAGCCTGTTCCAATGGTGGCCAGGATCCAGATGCGAGGCTGTAATGCTGTCCTCATGCGCACCATCATGACTGCCTGAGCATCTGCGTGGTTGAGGAAGAAGGTGGGCCCTGCCTGCGCCACCTAATGTTCCTCTCTCTCTCTCTCTCTCTCTCTCTCTCTCTTCCTGTAGGTCCTGAAGGGCTGTGCCAGGAACCTGGGCTGCTGCTGTTGCTGGCTCTACTGGGGCCAAAACTGCCTCCTGGAAGCTTGCGGTGTGTACAGACCCAACGAGTGCAGAGTTGCCTGTGAGTCCTTGAGCCCATGGAGCTTCACATCCGTCTGCTCCGAGAAGAGTGCAGCGCCATCAAACAGTATGTCCTATATGGACTACTGCACCTCCTGGGAGAGACCAGATGACTGGAGCCATGAGCAGCGGTGCATGGAGATCCCCAAGGCTATTGCCTTTGCAGCTGAGTAGGCCGCTCTAGCCACTGTCCTGCCCTCCTCCAAAACCGTGGGCCTGTCTCACAGTACCAAGGGGAGGAGGAGCGGTATCTGCACCTCCTATTCCGGCGCTCTCTTGACCAAAGTCTTGGGGATGAGGAGTATGAATCCAATGACCAGCAGTACTGCTGCCTGAACCAACTCGGAGAGGAGGACCGCCCGCAGTAAGAGGAGGAGCAGGAGCGGTGTCTGGGTAACTGGAGCCTGTCAGTGCCGAAGCCCATGGTCAGCGGGGATCTTCCCTGGGCGAACGCCACAATGCCAGCAAGCAGGTTCTGCGCTGCCCATGTGCGGCCGAACTTGTTGGTGCCGGTGACTTGGTGCTGGTGATCGTGAGTGATGCTTTGGGCTGTCTGGGCTCCTCCAGTACTGGAGCTCCGTTCCTAGAGACTGTCTCGGTGCTGGGGAACATGCCTCAGGGGACTGGTCCCTCGGCAGGATCGAGCTCCGCCGCAGTGACCCATTCCACGGGGAAGTGCATCAGGGGTCCGGTGAGGAGTGCAGCCACTGAGGGGGGACCCATCAGGTTCTCCCTTTGATAGTGGGCACCCTACCGTTCACCCTTTCCATCCGGGCCAACGGGGTGCAAGGAACGGGAACAGCCAACAGGTCAGCCACTGCCTGAAGTGCCTCTGACGTCGACAGCACCGCAAGGTGTAGCAGTCCCCTCCACTCTCCAGAGTTGGGGATCACTCGGTGGAGTGGCTCACCATCCTGGGCGAGACCCGCCCCTGTGTTGCTCGGCACACTGGCTCTGAGCTGCCCTAGAGCTCAACTCCACGTCCTTCACCTTCTTCCGCGCAGGGGAGTGATCGTCTGCTGGATGCTGTTTCCTGGGCTTCTTCCTCTGCGGTGAAGAAGAAGCCTGATGCCACGATGGAGTCTGTGCTAGTGGAGCACTCTGCACCGACCCAGTGCTCGGTGCTGAAAGGGAGTGGGATGGCTCTGACGCCAGTCTCAGGGCCATCTCCATTAACAAGGCCGGCAGATGGATATCTTAGTCCTTTTGAGTCCTTGGTCTGAACGCCTTGCAGATATGGCACTTGTCTTTTCGATGAGACTCCCCAAGGTATTTTACACAGTCTTCATGCAGGTCGCTAATTGGGAACGCCTTCCTGCAGGATTTACAAGGCTTAAAGTCCGGAGTTCGCAGCATATCCCGACACCAGATAGAGGTCCCTAATGGGACTACCTTATCGACTGTTGTAACAGTATCTAACAACTATCTAACAACTACTTGACAAGTACTTATAAAAACAAAGGCCACAGCTAAGAAGCACTCCCCAAAGCAAGCAAGAACTCAATTCCAGTAACCGTCAGTGTCGGAAAGAAGGAACTGAGGGGGCACAGGGCCAGTAGTGCCTCATATACCGTGCATGCATGCAGGACTCCAGTGGGTGCAGAAGCCGGCCCTACAGGAACTGCTAAGGGGAAAAAATGTCCAGTAACCGTGCATGGGGCACACATGCACCTACAATGGAATGGACATGAGAAAGCACTCCAAGAAGAACAAAGTACTCCACTAGGTGGCAGTATTGCCCAGTAAAAGCTGAGCTGCATCATAGACCGTGTTCCTATCAGCTCAGCGTTGCTGCATGCTACTTGTCCCCATTCCCAACTCCCTCCCCTCAGGGTTTTACTGACCACTGGTCCCTTGTGCTTCTTAATTGCTAGAAGCAGCTTTGTAATCCCTTATTAGTCTGACATCTCTGGCTATTAGTATCATGTTGTTATGGGGGGGGGGGGGGGGGGGGGGGGGGGGCGCGGCAGCTATTCCCATTAACAAAAAGAGAACATGGGAGGCAGGGGAGAAGGAGGAAGATTAGAGGTGCCTCCACTATCTAAATCCTGCAGAGCTGAGCAATATTCATAGCTGAGCAATCAGTTAGGCCTATCTAGAAACTCTACAGAACTCTTTATTACTAATGATACTGAAATGGAATTACCACAGCCAATGAGAACACAGGAAAGCTGTACAATTACAGACCCATGTATTTCAATTATACAAGTTTCTGAACTCTGATTGGCTGAAAGAGACTGATTTGCATATTGATTGTAAGGTTATTTGTCAATATCTCAATATGCAAATAGTTGTACTCTGGCTGAAGGCAATTAAGTTAGAATTTAAGGATTTGCATATTGTACAGTGATTACACACATTTCTCTACTTTAATTACTATGAATCCCTCCACTCTGACTGATTGCTGCCTTCAGAATGCCCAGTCCATTTACCCAAAACAAAGAGGGCCACCTTGCATCTCTGACAACTCTCTCTTCCTGTAACCTCAGCTAATCAGATGTGAAACAGTTTAATTAAAAAGAAGTTACTCTACAGGGGGAAGGGCTAAACTAAGATTAATTGGTTAATCTTTGTACAGTGCATTGAACATGTAGAGTTATATAAATACAGAGTATTGTTATTAAACTATTAAAAAATTAGAATCCCTTTTTAGGGAAGCCAGAATTCTACCCCAATCAAAGGTTTTCACCTCTAGCCTCTCCTCTCCAAGTACACACACACACACAATCCCCTACACAAAGTATTTCATAAACCATAGAATTCTACTCCAGTCCCAGAGGCCAGAATCTCACTTTAAGGACCCAATAATTCAACACAAATTGCAGGTTTCTCTTCTCTGTCTCTCTACCCCTTCAATCCAACCTAATGATCCTCCAATGCTACCACAATCAGAAGATTCTACATTACACCTTTCATCTCAGGAACCTGGAATCCTCTGCAAATCTCAGGGATCCCAAAATTACCCTGTTTTTAGCTCTCAGAAATCAGGCTTGCCACCAATGTGCTTTATGTTTTCTCCAACGGAATTCCTGTTCCCAGCTCCAAATGCAATAAAATTACAGTGATTTCAGGTTTTTAGCATAGCACATGAGTTCTCAGCCTAAGGGTTATGACCTCTAGGAAGCCAATTAACTACCCTTTCTATACAGCTAGATGAGAGGCGGTATCCTGAAACTGTGTGGGGAAGGGTCCCAAAATATTTTTCTGATGTAATACACTGTGGTATGAAAAAGACTGAGAATCACTGGCCACCCTAGAGAGATGTTGGGAGTTAGATACAAGGCTTCAAGGTTCACTGTATCAGGACACACAAAAAATGCATGAGCTTCACTTGTACTTTGTTTCTGCTTGTTTGCTTTATCCAAGGGAGTTTGGTAATTGATTATTTTGGTATTATGTAATAGATAACCCCTGTGATTTCATCAAGACCCTCTCTTCTGCCCTTCTTGAGGCTGCAGCTAGTATGGAACAGGAGATCTGAGTTGCATATACACATCCTGGCTCCATAGCAGATGCAGAGAAGACCGAAGTTATGCTTATTAGCTAATGCTTTTGGCAGATTTCTGTAGCTGCTTAATGATACTGAACTGCAGTAGCTTGTAAACTAGAGTTTGTAACAGAGCTCTGGAAAATTTGCGCAGACATTAAGAACAGAGACAATTTGTTCTTCTATTGCATAGTTAGTGACTCTTACAACTGCATGGGGAACAAGAAATTCTTTTGAAACACAAAGAGGTTGGAGAAGCAGCTTTCACAAGAGCATATTCATCCACAGAACAACTACAGGCAAAATACACATGTACTGCTATGCCAGGGCTACTCACACGCACATTCATACGCACACACTTATCACGTGATGCCATTTCTACTACACATTCACATTGCCACAAATTCCTATGCGCACTCACACACTACCCTACATGAAATCACACACACCTCTGCATTTATTCAAGTGTACACGCACATAAGCACACAAGCCTACATATACACCCTTACACATGCACATTCACACATACTTACATCATAGGCACCAGCTCTTTTGATGTCCATTGATAACATTAGTATTGAAGTACTTCCCTGAAGGACATGGTCCAATGGTTTCCCATGGTCAATAGTAGAAGAATATCCATTCTAACAGAAGATAAAATTATTTTACTCTTTCCCTGACTCACATGCAATTTTGGAGCAACAGGCTCAAGTCACCCATTTTATCTGGATACATCTTCCATCACCCTCCCTACCCATTCACATCTCCAACACTAGCAGTCATTCATGTTTTGAGAAACAATGGGCCAGCTTCTCTGGCTTTATAAGGTACTTCTATATGGTGGAGCAAAAGCTGGCTTAAGTGCCCATCTGAAAAGGGCAGAGGAAAATCCTCAGATAGCATACAGTTTATTCCACACCACTCACCCTGCATAGCCTTTGGCACAGGAGTCATTCTGGAGTGGACTATACTCCAATGATTCCCCAGCTGCCTCAACAATCCCCTGTGGACTATTGCAGGTAGCTGTACATTATTTACTGAGGTTGCTCTAAATTATTTTGGGGTCCAGGCAGACACAAAGATGGGGAAGCACAAAGGTGGTACAGAGTCACCTTTCCTAGCCCCCCAAGTCTTGCACAAAGTACAGCTTAGCCAGACCTAAGAACTGAATCCAATGTTAACAGTGGCCACTGAAAGACAGTGTCAACTTAAACATTTGTGCTGAGATGGGGAATAGGTTTATTGGATGGGCAAATCTATATAATTTATCTACTTTATGTATCTAAAATATGGTCATTTCTATATCTGAGTGCCTCCCAAACTTTAATGCATTTATCCTCAATTCCCCTGTGAGGTAGGGCAGTGCTATTATCCCTATTTTACAGATGGCGGCAGAAGCATAAAGTGACTTTCAAAAGATCACACAGGGCATTTTTGGCAGAATAGGGCAATTGAATCCAAGTCTCTTAAGTTCCAGGCTAGCACCCTAACCACTGGACAATTTTTCCTCTCTGACTTTGCATCATATGATGTCTTATTTTCTATTTTTGTTCATTTGTTTCCCCAGTAAAATTCACCTCAGATGCTGTGAGGATTGATCATTGAGGTTTCTAGCTGGGTCATTCATCATGAAAATGAGAAGAAACTGACAGCAAGGGAAGAGGATGGACAGAAGAATAAAGATAAGAACCCATCCCACCAGGGAGCACAACTGGACTATTGCTTAGTCTGCTTTTCTTATGGCCAGATGCTGCCTATTGTGACAGGTACATTTGGAAATATATGAGAGAGATCAGATAGATAAGAACATAGATAAACTGAGAACAGTCTAACTGACCAATCTATATCAAGATAAACAGAAAACTGGGGATTTTGAATCTCAGGCAGCTTTTTTCATTCCCCCCCCTCCCCGTCATTAATGGGAACATTTCCTGATGTGGGTCAGATGACAGGCCCTGTTCCTCCTGCAATCGCTCCGGCAACTGTCTCCAGTACAATGACATCACGCCATCTCCTAGGTGACAGTTCCTAGTGCAATGACATCATGCCATCACCATAGTGATGCTCCATAAGGCCAGGGAAAAAGTATTGTATGTGGGTGGATTGTAGGGAGGAAAGCAGAAAGAGGATTCTGTTGGAGAGGCGGTGGGGGAGCAGGCTAAAAGATACCTAGGGAATGGAAGATAAAGAGAAAGAGGAGAGGGGGTTGGGGACTGAAGGAAGCAAGAGACTGGAATGGAAGTTACAGGGGAGAAGGAATCTAAGAACATTTAAAAAACAAATAATAAAGACACTCTTTGATCTACCTTGACCAATAAATTATTTGGGCCAGATTGTGGCTTGAGATATTGGAGAGGGGTGAGGAGGGGCCATGCAGCAGCAGGAGAACCCACAGGAATTCAGGAATTGCCGGAATTCCTCCAAGAAAGCGCTGACTGGAATGGGAGCATACTCACCTTTATCAGAGTGCAGCGAGTCCAGTGCAAAGGAAGGGCTGGGTCACGGTCCTACCCTTAACCACTCCCTCTGGGGAGCTAGTGTAGCAGTGACACTAACCTGGCAGTGCCTGTACTCCTTCGCTGGGCAACAGACTGCAGGCTCCATGGTACTTGTGGCCTTGGCCAGCCCTTGATGACGACCTGCTCCGAGAGGAGGAGGAACGTCGGTGCAGACGCCTATGGTGCCGGCGGGGAGGCGAGCGGCTGGAGGAGCTGGAATGGGATCTCTGCCTTGGCGCTGAGGTCTTACAAAGGCGCTTGCCCCAGGGGATCAGGATCTGTGCTAGTTGTGACTTCTCCGCCCCTGCACCGACTCCGATTGGTGGCGCGGTGCCGAGGCCCTTGGTACCGGGGATTGAGACCGGTGCCACTGAGTCTCCACCGGTGCCGGTGGCTGCGCCAGGGACTGGGACCGATGTTGCCTGTCCGCATTGCCCGGCGCCAGGATCCGCGCAGGGCTGTGAGCCAGGGATCTGGACCGGTGCTGCGCACCTTTGGTCCCTCTCGGTGACGGGGCCCACACTGGGCTGTGGGACCGTGATCGTGATCGGTGCCGGGTGTTGTCCGGCACCAGGATCCGCGCCGGACTGCATGCCAGGGATCGAGACCAGTGCCGAGCGCGTCAGGTCTGGTCAGGTGCCGGGCTGCACGCTGGGGATCGAGATCGGTGCCGAGCGTGTCGGGTCTGGTCAGGCGCCGGGATCCGCACTGGGGATCTGCACCAGTGTCGAGTGTATCGGATCTCGTTGGGCACTGGGATCCGCGTGGGGCTGCGTGCCGGGGATCGAGACCGGTGCCACGCTGGGCTTGGTGCCGGGGTGCAAGGTCCCAAAGCATGATACTCACAGGAGGTAGAACTGTAGCGGCAGCCCCTCGTGCGTGAGCCTCTAGACCGCCCTCGGTGTCGAGCTGAGTCGGAGCTGGGAGGGGAGCCCGCACTCTCTACCCTCCGCGAACATCTGGGGGGAGACCTGGACTCCTGCCTCAACTACCCACCGGGGCAACCCAGCACGGGTTTACCCCGAGACACCGGTCCCCGCACCCTCGGCAGAGGAGGGGAAGGAGACGCAGGCATGCCCATCAGGGCCCGAGCTGCAGCAAATGCCTCCTGTGTCAACGGCCCTTGCAGGGGCGCTCCCCCACCCCCAGAAGTCAGGGGAGGCTCACTGCGAGGAGATGCTGGTGCCGGAGTACTCTCCATGGCACGTGGCTGGGGCATCTCCAGACCGGTCCCCGGCCCGACAGGCGGTGCGGGGGAGTCCTTGCGGGCGGCTTCTGGCCGCTTCTTCTTCCTTGGCACCGAAGGTTGCTGCAGTGCCAGAGGTGCACTCCGCACCGAGGAGACACTCGGTGCCACAGGGAATCGTGTCGGTTCGGAATCTGGCCAGAGCGTGGACTCCATCAGGATGGCCTTCAAGCAGGCGTCTCTCTCCTTCTGGATCCGCGGCTTGAAGGCCTTGCAAATGTAACATTTGTCCTTTCTGTGCTGCTCCCCAAGACAACGGAGGCAGCGGTCGTGAGGATCGCTCACAGGAAAGGCCTTGCCACAAGCGGCGCAGGCCTTAAAACCGGTTGAGCCAGGCATGGCCCAACCCTAAGCCCCTGAGAGCTAATAATCTATTGTTCTAACACTTAACTACTTAACTATTCTTAACTAAACAACTATACTTAACACCATCTCTAACAACATCAACGATGAGAACAGGGATTGCTACTTCCTGTTCAGCAAGGGGCAGACGTTCCAGCAACCGTCAACGGGTGGAAAGAAGGAACTGGGGGCCCTCAGGGCTGGTGGAGCCTGATATACCGTAGCATGAACATGGCACTCCAGGGGGCGCCGGAGGCAGCCCTACGGGGCTTGCTAAGGGCAAAAAAGTTCCAGGAACCAGTGCACGGGGTGCGCACTCACCTATATTGGAATGGATATGAGCAATCACTCGAAGTAGAAGCACAACTTCGCCTCAAGTGCTATTGTTATCTCATGACCAACCCCACCGCGCGCGCGCGCACACACACACACACACCCACACACAGTTTTCTGTTGTGTTAGGTGCCCCTGAAGAGGCCTCCTCCACCTTTCCTTCCCACAAGGGAGCTTAACAAAATGACAAGAAAACTATCAGAAACAATTTTGCAATGTGGTAAAGTGACTCTGACCTCTTTGACCAAAAGGGACACAATTCATTTCTGGTCATCAGAGAAACTGAAGTCACAGAATTCAGATCCAGATTTCAACTACCACCAAAGTTTACGGCTTTTGGCATCTGGAGTTTTGGTTCCAACTGTGGGTTTGGATTTCAAACCTGCCCAATGAGAGAGAGATTGTGGTGGTGGTGGTGATGAGAGGAGACATTAGATACAGGTTTTGGTTCAGGCCTAACTCACAAAAAAGCAGAATTGAAAGGTCAGTGCTAATGGAGCTTGTGTAAATGTCTATACATTTCAACTGAAAGGAAGATAGGGGGTGTTCAGGCTGACGATATCAGATGTTATGCAGCAATAATCAGTAATTAAAGATAATCTCACACTCCCACACCCTTCTGAACAAGTACTCCTGCACTAGACTATTATTTGAATTGCAGCAGTGCTTTTAACATACTAGACACTTTCAAAACATATACAAAGACAGACAAGCATAGTAGAGCCTGCCTCCCATGAGCTGTGCATTTTGAGAGACAACCCTACTGCAGTAATTCCCACAAGAGTCTCATTGCAAAACTCTGCAGTCATCAGGCTGGAAATATTCCAGATGAGAGCAGAGAGAGAGAAAATCTCACAGAGATAAGCAGCAGCACAAGGAAGGATATGGGGAGTAAGGGAGAGAAACAGGAAAATGAGAAAGAAAATCTCATACTGTTAATGAACAGAAGTAAACACCCCATGTGAGAGACAGGATAAGGAAAGCAGGACCAGCTTCAATTCAGCAAGGTTATTTTTGAAGGCTTTTATTGTCCCCCTTCCTCCCTGAAAAATGCACTCAGAATAGCAAACTGCACATGCCCCATGTAAAATCCATGTATGTCCTACAAATTGAGAGTTCTCCTGGGAGCCCAGCCCATCACCCATGGCTTTCACAAGTTTCAAAAGCTGCCTCTGCAGAAAAGGAAAAGAAAAAGAAAAAAGGGAGATAATCTGAGATTCCAGCACGAACATGAAGGGAAAAGAATGCAAGAGAGAAGAGCAAATGAGAGAATGGAAAAACACATTTTTGACAGGTTTGAGCTGTGAGGCTGCAGCACTGGCATTAACAGGGACCCACGTTTCATTTCAGGCTGTTATCTCCAAAAACAGGTATTTTTAAGGACACAGAAATGGTGGCATAATACAAGCCAGTTTAAGTTTTACTGATGATGCCCTTAGATTTTGAACTCCTATAAAGACAGAAGACAATTCACACACACGTGTACATCAAAGAAACCACCAGGGTTCAGCTCCAAGGTGAACGGAGGAGAAATGGGCTGACCAAAGAAAATTCACTACAAGGTTTTTTTTAAACTATGTTTTCTTAAGTCATTATAATGAATGAATAATATATACAAATGCCTAATAAATTAAAATTGCCATGGAAAATACTACATTTTATATTTGCACATACAAGTGTAATGCAGCCATTATATATGAGTCAAATTCTGCTCTTATTTATAATGGTGCAACTGAGCGCAATTTGGTCCACTGGATATCACAGGCTAACAGGGAAAAGGGGAAATCTAAATGTACACGTATGAACAATAGTAATTTAGTTTGATGTATTAATAAAATCTAGTAAATGTGGAGACTCAAACCCTCCTTTATCAGCTGCTACAGTGCCTGAGGAGTTTAAAATTCATAAGAAATGTGGGTATATAATATTAAGACTTACTGATTTTTTCAGTAAATGTTTATTGCAATAACAGAAAGCAAAGACTCCAGAGAAAAAGCCATTCCAGTTAGAGATTAGCAGCCAGACATAATTGTGACTGGCATTGGGATAGGATGACATGGATGAATAATTTGTAAAATTTCCTACCAGGTATATGACAACATTAGAACTTCCTATAAAGGCCACAAGCAATCATTAGAAATGTTTTGGGGAATTAAGCAATATACATACCACACAAACAGAATAAATAAGAATTTCACACGAGTAGGAAATATCAAGCTAAAATCAAAACCATTTCTGACACTCCCATTGTGAACCTCTCTCAACTGATACTAGTCACAGTGACACTTCATGGTACAAATCTTGTGTCATGCCTGTGACACATATTATGGGAAACATATTGCATGAAGGTTATGAATAGCTATGTATCACTGTGAGCCAGGGATTGTATGCAACTCCAGGGGGGAGTGTTGCCAGAGCTCTGCCAAGAAATAAAAACAGTGGGGGGTGATTAAGTTGCATCACCCTAGTTTATAAACACCTCCAGAGAGGTACCGCCTCCTGGGGAGGCATGCATATACTGGTTCAAACTGTTTTTTCCAGAAACCTACAGACAAAAAGGGCTTTTGATTTAGCTGGGTTTAAACTGACTCAAGTCCTTTTTTCTGAACCAGCAAGTGGACACGCCTCTAACCAATGTGGACTCCAACCTTTGCGGAAGGGTTGAAAAGATTTTGGCCTACTAAGGTCCCACAAGACCGATGGGCGACTTTTAGTATGTTTACTGTGTGTAAATCTGTTTATTGTTTTCATTATGTTTTCTATTAAATGCATTTATCTTAAGAATAAATACGCTTGCTTAGAAAAATGTGTGGTAACTTGTAACTGCAAGCAATACACTGTTCATAACCCTTTTACACTGTTTATAGCCCTTGGAGAGAGAGCAAAGCACAGCCACTGACTGACCTTTTCAGGCAGTCTGGTTTGATGGGAATATCACAGTGTAAGGCAGAGAGCTATGTAACCTTAAAACCTTTGTCAGAAGGCAGAGGTGTGGGTCTCCACACAAGAGAGGTGACAGCTGGGAACCAGAAATCTTAAGTGGATGCCCTCGAGGGATCATCAAGGGGGAATACAAGTGCAGTTACCCTGAAACTATGACACCTGTTAGTTGCAGATTCTTTCATCCCCAGAAAGACTGGCCAGTTAAATATTGTAAATTCATACCTGTCCTACAGAGGATGACATTCCTGCAACAAAAGATTGCAGGACAAAATAAAGGTAGGACAGTGTGCTGAAGGTCTGATTCTGATTTCACTTACAATATATAAGGGCTTGACTACACATGGAAATTTACTGAAATAGTTATTTTGGAATAATTATTAATTCCACTTCCAAAGTGGAATAAGCTAAATCAGAAAAAGGCACTCTTATTCTGGAATAAGTTTACCCACAGGGGGAGTTATTCCAGAATACCTGTTTCGGTAAATTTCCACCTGTAAATAAGACCTTAAGGACTGACTGCACTGAAGATAATGGAGTTACACATCAGTAATACAATTAGTCTGAGTTCAGAATCAGGTCCTAACATATCTTATTATGGAACTTTTGTTTCTCTTAGAAACCCACTCAAATAAAAAAAAAAGAGCTGCAGCCATGAGATATTACAGTGAAAGGATATTTAACACCTCAAGCTTAACTATCTATATCCTATGAAATTGCTTAAAATTTTTAACTAATTTACTAGTCATTGTTTATGCCATTTGTTTACATGTTGCATCTCAGTTTGGGCAAGAAGAACTTAAAAGTTTCACTCATTTTTGTAGTTTGCTTTTAGTCAATTTCACTTTCAACTTCTCATGCACTACCATTATAATCCAATATTGACTTTGAAAAACAAGAAAATATTTGCTTTTTGTGGGAGGATTTAAAATGCTTTTCTTGGAATAAAAAAAGAAAAGCAGAAAATAATTATATTTACTTTTAGTTACGATTTTTTTAAACAAAACCTATACATTTAGGCTCAAAATTTAGCCTGACAAGGTCTCTAAGATACACAGCTACTTGAGCAGGCAGACCACTAAACCTGCACCGAGCTCCTTTGAATTCAATGGGGTTTCATGCACATTCAGCAGTCCCCATACATGGTGTCTCTTGCATGATCAGAGTCTTATTAGACCCATAAAGTCAAATCTTTCCCTTTAGATTATGACTGTGCACCTTGTCACTGAGTTTCAAACCAACAGAGTATAGGCCAGCTGTCACCAGATATCAAACAAAACTTCAGGCATGGAAATTGGATAAAGAGCCTATTGAGTCCATATCCCTTCCCTTATCCTTCACTTTTTAACCAGAATAGATAGATAAGCCTAAAACTTCACAACCAAATAATTTTACACTCAATCTCAAACTCAAAATGAAATGGCGTAACTGTTTCTTTTCTCATCCGAATATGCTCATGGGATTTTCTGCATCAGTCTTATTCATGAATCACTGGAAATTTTAGATATGTGGTCTTTACAGATTGCTTTATATTCCAGTGGGTGGCAATGGCTCATAACATGAGGCAGAATTGCACCCTATATTATGTTTGTAAACTTGAAATTCTGTTCATTTTTTATTATGTTTGATATAATGTTAAGTACAAAAATGGAAGAAATGCTAATTCAATGAAAGCAAATTGCTAGGGCAAATAACCGAAAACCAAGAGAATTGACAAACCTCAGATATGGAAGTCAGGACAAGGAATAACCCAAGATATCAAACCACCTTCATATATTATTGTTGGCAGATTCTCTCTTTATTTATGGTATCATCAACCAGTGAAACAGATGAGTGCCAACAAATGCTTTAAATCCAATTCGGCCATGCCTTGAGACCCCTTTCCAGGCCATCTTTGCAGGCAAGGAAGATTTAATGGGACTTTATCTAGAGTCAGCAAAGACTGATACTTAAAAAGCTAGAGGGAGGCTCTACTGAGCAACAAGAGACATCCCTTCCCTTTAAAGACGTGCTGGAATTCCAGCAAGGCTGCACTAAGTCACCATGCTGGCCAACCAGCAAAACGCCTAAAACAACTACACTATTTCCAGCCAAACATATATTCGAGCCCTTCTGCTTCCATTTCTGCATTCAGGCTGCAGAAACAGTAATGTGAGATCTTTACTTCAGTACTTGATCTGGTTACTAAGGAGAAAGGAAGCTGCTGCAGATGGTCCCTGATTGTCTCTCAGCCCCTGGCAGCACACACCAAGAATTCATGTATTCTGACTCAAGTACTGTGGTCCTTATTCAATTTAATTTCAGCCTTCTCTCAGGCCCCTGAACTAATTGGGAATGTGCTTGAGTACAAATAAGGATGCCAGAATTTGGACCTCTAGTATTTTTTAAGACGCAGTAAACATGGAGACTATATGTTATTTTCTCATCGCAGATGGAGAATATTCTCTGCATTTAATACAGCAGAACCAGTGAATGTGTTTCTATGCACATCCACCAGCCATTGCCCCTTGCAGAGCTGGGCTTTAGGACCATTTCTACTGCAATGCTGATGCTGTAGCAACAGCCACAGAACTCAGCTTGGGGGTAAAATTCCTCCCAAATGCCATATAGTCCTCCAAAATGTATGAGACACGTGCTAGAAAGACTTCTCTCTTAGCACAAAGAATCATAACTCAATCCAGATCCCCTTGCTCAGCAGTCTCGTCTTTAGAGAAGCTTGGGCAGGGTCATTCCTCAGAAGTTTAAATTATATATCAGATTCCTGAAATGCAATAAATTTTAAGTTCTACTAATACACGGTCAGCTGGAATGGAGGCATTCGCTCAGATATCCCCTTGCACCAGTCAGAGCCCCACCCACAGCAACTAAGTGGGGTGTAATGGTGGCTATGCAGCCATGCTTTCACTCTCCCAATCACTGGGGCTGTCTCAGGTTGTTTAAATTATGTTGGCTTATAACACCATTGATAAGGAGCCATTATGTCAAATATAGCTGCCTAAACCAGAACATGCTCCAGCCACACACACTCCCATCCATGAAATGCCCCCTACATCAGTGGTAGCTAGGAGAGTGTGGTGTAGAGCCTTCTTCACCTGCTGTGTGCTACCTGGGGAATCCCTGAGACCAGCAGATTCCTCACAGCTGCCCTGTTCAGACAAGCTTACATTCCCATTGCAACATTGGAGGTGTGGAAAGGGGGGGGGGGGGGGGGAGGGGGGCCGGGCCTAGGACCTGGCCTGCTGATTCTGGTGTGTCTTGAGCTATACAAACATCTCATCAAAAAATGAAATTCACCTGCAGTAATGGATACAACTACTGAAAGTATAACTGTGATTTGAGGTCTCCAGTACAATCCTACTGGAACACATGTGAGGCCTATGCATTTGTTTATTCCTTCCCTTAGGACCATTACCAAACTGAAAAGTTCTTCAGATGCTTACCAGGAACAGTCCAACTGCTAGCACTCTAACTCCCAAAGTGAGCTGAACCAATTTCAGTGGCTAACGCAATGCATCAAATATAGTTCACATTCTTTAAAATAAAGTTGTAGGCATGTAATTCCCCTGGAAAATAGTCTTTAAGAACAAAAAGCATATATGTGCAGGTCATTAGACTGTAGATATTGGCCTGCAGCATCTTTCACCATAAATGTACTTTGGACTGTACAGCCAAATACCAAGCAAAAAAATTAGCCCTCACGAGACCACAGATTCTGAAATTGGGTCAGAAGAATTTATGGCCAGTAGTGAAGTCTGCTAGAACCGGATATGATGCAGCATGGAAATCCAGCTATTCGCAGCTATCTAAAACATACTTCAATTACTGATGGGTATTCCAAACATATGGGGTTTAATATCAGTTGCATAAGTGCTGCCAGTGGAAGCTGCTGTTTCCAGGATCAATGTCTTATCATTAGCCAGTCAGAGCTTGCTGATGTTGAGATCTGATTACCACAAATATCTCTGGGAGTGATACTTTTGGCAATGACAAAAAAAGATGTCAGCATGGATACAGTGTTGCCTGACTTACCCGGAGCATCTGAACATCACATCATTTGGACGTTAATCATACTATTCAAGCAAAGCTGCTTCTCCATCCTCTCCTCCAGCTGGAACTCGGGATTATTAATGGATGGATGTAAGGTGTTTCTTGTATATTAATTCACATACCCTGACTTTCATTTGATTGAGTCTTCAGATTGTAAAACATTCAAGACAGGGATTCTCTCTTTTCTCTGTTTGTACAATGTCCAACCCAATGTATCCCCAATCCTGACTGGATCATTGTGTGCTATGTTATATAATGTTTACTACTACTACTAATTATTATTATTAATTCATAATAATTAATAGAGTGCGCGAGACAAGGGGGAGACCCAAATACATACAATGTGGCAAAATCTAGTGGCAGATAACCTAGCCCTTTATGGAATTATGAGCTGTCTAAATGCAGTCATATCCAAATGTTATATAGGAAACATTAAAGGACCTGCAAACAACATGTATGTAAATACCATCCTTCACAATCATGCCTAATACCGATGTACAGCTAACCATAGAATGATTGATATTTAAGATATTATTAGCTATAATACGCATATCTTTAACCTTCATTTATGACAAGGAAGAATGAACATCTGTAATTGCAACAGACAGCTGAGGCTCATAGTTATATCATGGTTCCTATTGCCTCTAGTTTAAAACTGGGGAAAATCTAATAGCTTGCTGATTCTAACTGTAAATCCAGCAAAGAGAATCCCACTGGCAATAAGGATTAGAATCCTGGGCCTTGATCCCAAATCATTAGTACTGATAGCCAAGTGTCCTAGACTGATATGTGCCCCTTTCAGACTAAGTTATTCTCAACCCCCACCCCAGGTCTCTGCAGTGCCTGAAATGTTAAAGCCACAGAAGGACCTACCCACACATTCTTGTATCTGCTCACTATTTGCTCCTTCCACGAGTTTTTTCACTCTTTCTTCTATACCATACCTTATGCATGAGCACCCTTCCTGAACTGATCCATACAGCTACAGCCCTTGCCTTCAAATACCTACTCAGGACTCACTTCTGCTGTGACCCCTACAAGAATCAGACAACATATGAAGCTAGGCTGAAGAACATTTGGGAAAAGTCAATGTTTATGGAACTAAAAACAAAAAAAGCAAATACACATAAAATGGCATTTTGTTTTTGCTCCTTCACTTTCCCACCTTTTTAGGCAGCCTGTCTTCTTAGACTATAAGCTCTTTCTACCTCTCTGTTTGTACTGGGCCTAGATCCCAAATAGAGAGCCTACGGCTCACTGTAACATTAATATTAAATAATTTATTTATATCAAATATGATTTCCCAGCTGAGTACTTAATGTCACAGAGGCATACCATACTATATAATTTTCTCTACGATGAAAAACCTCTAGCTGTGACTGTTTTTCAAGTCAGTGGCCCTGCGTGAGGCATATAACATTTACTTTTTAAGGAAATGCTCGAACATCTAATTAAATTCTCTACCTTCTGAAAAGCAAGTCTTATGAAAAACTGAAGCAGATTGGAATTCTGCATAATTTCCAGAGGGAGTCAACTTTTACTGTGTCTAACTTGAATACCAGTGCAGTGCATTCCTACTATGCTGGAAATAAATACCCTACCCTACTAAATAATCTCTTTGGTGGTTTTCATACTAACTTAACTGTGTTTTGTTTTCTCTTTATTTCGCAAGTATGCAAAAGGTTCAATCCTTTGGCCAATTTATAAACTTAATTATGCATTACAATCAGGATTTAATAAAACTTTCAAAGATTTTGCATGGTTCATGTATAAGATGTGTGTGTATAGCCAATTTCAAACAGGGACAAAATGTGTCATTAGGACTGGTGCATCAAATTGCATCAATGAAATAGCAAATGAGATTTCTTTAACAACACTACTGGATGCAGAGCTGGTAGGCTTCTGTAGCATGGCTTTTAACACCTGTGCATGTGTCTAGATGGGATCACAGTCTTTTTTATATTAGAACACAGCAAGAGAAAACTTGGCCTCTTACAAAATTTGGAGATGAGCATATTTCATCCTCTAAATTCTTCTTTTTTATTTCCATCTATAATTACCCATTTAACATAATCCCTCTCTTATGTTGCTAATACAACCATTTCTGATGTACAAGCAATGTTTATGAGCTTAGATTTAAGTAAACACAACAGAAGGAAGATATAGCAAGGAAAACAGCTGGTGTGGGGGTAGTACATTGAACAAGGAATACACATTGTCCTATGACATTTATGCCTAGATAGGCCTCCCACCTAAACAATTATCACTATTTATATTGCAGTAGCATACAAAAGCCCCAATCAGGATTGGGGTCCCATCATGCTACGCATTGTACAAATACATAGGAAGAGATAGCCCCTGCCCTGAAGAATTTACAATCTAAACAGAAAAAACAACTGGAGAGGAGGCAGGATTCAACTAACAAAATGTAGGAGATACTAGTTAATGAAAAACAAAAACAAAATCTCAAACACAGTAAAAACATGCAACACTATAACACATAGTCCCTCTGCACACATTATATTAAGTCTAATAAACATGTCATTTACCCCCAAATTACTAAACTGGTTGTAACCCTTCTATGTCAAACAAGTCAAAGACAAAACAAAACAGAAAAGCCAGGATTAATTATAAGCACAACAGAATAAGGCAAGAATCAGAAATGAATAGATAGAAAAAAAGGCAAATTACAGCATTTTTTACATTTGGCCAGGGTTCATGATCTTTTTTCAAGACAAAATTTAATGGCCAAACATCTCTTTGTCCCAGCTCTGAACCTAGAGAGAAGGCATTGGAAGATTGCCAAGCTAAGCTACCACAGGAAACCGGATGGGATCTACTACTTCTAGAGATTCACTGTTCACTCCCAAAGGAGCCATGGTCATAAAGAGAATCCTGAGGCGTTTTGAGTTTGTTGCCCAGAAAATTTGGGAAATACCAGTTGAAATGAAAAATTTGGTTTTCAAGTATATTTATATTTTTGCAAGAGATGTGCACTTCTTACCTTTCAAGTTTTGGGGCTGCTGACCTGAGCTCAATGACTAATCTAAAATAGTTTTAACTCTTCAGATGTTTCTGAAAGGTTGTTGTTTATCCATGGGTGTTTTTCTTTCACTTATCAGATGAAACGTCATGTCTTTTTCTCTAATAAATTGGCCCACTCAGCTGAGCAATGAGAGACCTTAATAAGAGATAAAACAAAAGTATGTTTCGTAAGCAAATCTCCCATGCATGCCTCAAATTCCAAAGCTAGAAACTATTTAGATTTATGTTAATAAAGTTTTGAAAACATTTTGGTTTCAAGACTGATGTGCACAAAGCAATAGCTGAATCACAGGAACATAGCTGGAGTTTAAATGATCAGCCCCACCACCAATATATGACAATGAAATGACTGTCTGAAATAAGCGACACATAAGAGCCTCTGTAACACTCAAATTGTAATAGATTTTTATTTTAACAAAACCCTGCTCATTAGTCCCTTCTCCACATTTTTCCTTCCTACTATAGCCAATTAGCAAGATAGATGTGTGCATACAGGAGCATTCCCTTGGCTAAAATATTTATTCTCATAACAGTACAGTAATATAGAGAGAAGCTCAAATAAAAATGTATTTAAAAAAGTGTGTCAGAATATTTTACCCTGGAACAAGTCTCTTACTCCTCTCAGAAAGTAGAGGACAATGTGACTAAATAGTCTTCAATAACTGGCTTCTTTGGCTCCAACGCATGGCATGCATGCTCACCCATGTATGGAATCCACATAGGGACCAGCCCTTAAAGAACATATAGCTTTCTTCTTTATAAACAGCCTATTCCTCCTGCCTCATTCACTTAGTGATGCAACAAACCAGCATTTAGTTCCTCATAGTACACTGCCAAAGAACAATCGATGATATCATAAATAGATCAGATTGCTTTAAGCAACAGTAGAGGGTCATGGTGGAGCAATGGAAAGCCAGTTTTGCTATTGGCATAACAGGACATAGCACCGTCTTAAATCAGTGATGAATTTGGCCCTGAGGTTTAAATTTTCATCATTTCAGGAGAAAGTGGTTGCTAGAACAGTGCTGACGTGCATTGCTGTAGTACTGAATTCCCTCACTGAATTTAAAAGAAGAGTGAACCTTTTTGGAAAATACAGTCACAAAGAATGGTGACCAAGGGGGAAACTGTGGCACCTGCCAAATTCAAGTACTGAACTTGGTACAGAGAGTCCCCACAGACACTGGGGAGACTGAATCTTCCCCCACCTTCAGGCCAAGGAACAGCAGTAGAGATACTCTACTGCAGTACCCACTGTTACAACCTGACCCAATAATCCACAGTACAGTCACCAGTCAGTTGCAAGTGGAACTAATTGCTGGGTCCCATGTGCTGCTAAACCTACTGGGTCTGGATACAGTCTACTCACTGTTTCTAGCTCTGGATCTATAGGGTATACCCAGGCTCTGATTTCCTGTCTGACTTCCCTCCTTGAGCCACAGCTGCCCAGCGACTTTAAACCCCAAAATCAGTGTCTGAGACCTCCAAACCCTCCTAGTCACTAATACAAACTGCCCCAGAGCTCCACCTAGATTGTAAGCTCTCTGGGCTTCTAGATTAATCCCTATGGGGAAAATATGGCAGGAAAGCAAAGAACACTGGCTTAGCAAAGCAATTTCTTAACTGTAGTCACTTTACTCTTAAAAAGCACTCAAGAGTTACAGCTCTTTGAAAAAATAACAAGGTCTGAATTGCACTCTCCAAGTCCAAGGTTTATCAGCATTTCAGGCTGGGTAGAGTCCCTCCTGCCCTCACTTCTGCACTTCCTGCCTACTTGTGGCAGTGGCTGGCCCCCTGCACAGAGCAGCACACACCTTTAAAATGAGTCTCATTCTCTGTCTCTCTTGCTGTATGATCCACATGGCATGCATGTCCCTTCTCCCTTGTGGACTCCTGAGTAGAAAATCCATTGTTCCATGGGGATGGGCCAATAGTTCAGAGACAGAGCCAATGGTCCTAGATTGCTGTCTTGAAGGACTATCACTCAAAGAAGCCATCAAAAAGGTGTCTAGGTTTTTCCCTGTATAGGGCATTTTCTGGAATGCATTACAATAAGTTGTTGTCGACAAGTGTATACATGATATGTACAATAAATAATACAAAATGGAGTTCATAATTGGATAGACATATCCCACTGTTGCATCCATCACTTAGGTTATGCCTCCATTATGTGGTGGGGTGTCGCATGTCTGGAGGGAGAGGCGTAAACACAAGGTAGCAAGAAGTAGTTATGTTTTTTTTAATAAACCATTTTAGAAATAAAACTGTTGCAGATTGTCTGCATAGCCTTGATCTTGTTTAAGGCTTTCCTCAAATTTACAGAACCTATGTTTGGTCCTGGGAAGTTGCTACACATCTGTTCCCAGTAAACCTATCAGACTGGAAAACAAATAGCTTATATTTGTTGAACCAGGTGGAGGTAATCTGGAAGAACAGCTCCCTCAGAACTTCAAATTCTGAATGACTTTTATGGTGACAAAACGTGCAAATTGATAGAGCCTTATCTCAAAGATCAGCAGAAATAAAACTACACACTTCACCCTCCTAAACATGCACCATTGGGTGTGCATGGTGATTTGCAAATCCCTTCAAGTAAACACAGAAAACCAATATTTAAATTGGATTTTCAGTGACCTTTTCTATGCTAGAAAGATAGAGATAATCACATACAGTGCAACAACAAATTTATCTAAAAGTCCTGAGTTTGACACTTTGAAGTCCTGAAGCCTACTCTATTTTACCAGCCAGTGGCAACAGAAGACAGCACAGTTTATATTAAATGGCTTTTCTGCTAAATGAACTATATTCAGATCTTGGTTACACCAAAGTAAAGCAGACTAACCCCACTGAAGTCAATAAAGTTACTCCAGATTTACACAGTGAGATCAGATTTGATCTAATATGTCCACCAATTTAAGCATCAGCCAAAATCACAAGGTATTAAAAAGATACATTAAATATGGCAGTTTTAGTAACTTACTATTTAAAGAAAAAATTCAGATTTGAAAAATATCAAGTTTGCCAACTTTCACTTTTGACCCTCCCGGGTCACTCTGCAATAGTGCTTTTCATTTTCAAAGCTCTTTACAAATATTAACTAAATAATATGAAGAACAAAATCAAATCAGTGATAAAGAAAAAAAAATGATTTAGTTAAGCAAAAATAAACCAATGAGGATATTTAATGGCTATTCATGAGAACTACTCTAAAGTATGTTATCTCAATTGGTTCTTGCCTCCTATCCTTTGATTTAAAGGTTCTTTATCATACAAGTTTTTAGACATCCAAAGATTCACAATTTTATTTCTTGTTTTGAATTAAACTGAATTGTCATGTGGAGCCAGAGACCAGCCTGTTGGTCTTCTAGTTCCCTACCATCAGGGTACCAAAAATATTTTAAAATGCAATCAAATGTGTGTATTCATTCCTTAAAATAGATTATAATCACAGTCATGCAATGAGATAACATCTGGATCATGTCTTCACCATAACATCACACACAACAAAATGAGCTATCAAATAAAACTAAAGAATTAAATTCTTTTGGGAGCAGTAAACAGAAGGCTGCATTTGTAATAAATAACATTTACAGAATAATTAACAATTATATAATTTATCAAGTCTGGCCCCCACCACAATATCCTTACAACCAAAAGTGAAACTTTCAAGGACTATTATCCCA
The DNA here is from genome assembly GCF_026122565.2 of Emydura macquarii macquarii. Classification (NCBI taxonomy): domain Eukaryota; kingdom Metazoa; phylum Chordata; order Testudines; family Chelidae; genus Emydura; species Emydura macquarii. The sequence goes on from NW_027131391.1 coordinate 1,819,071, forward strand.
AAATGTACTTGTTAGATTTGTTGCCACTGACTCAGACTGATTTCTGTGCCTCTGAAACCTGAGTCAGCCAGGGTGTGGAGAACTATTAAAACAAAAAAAAAAGAAATTGTGCTTCAAGTCTAGTATAATCTGAATTGAGACTGGTAATGCCAAAAGGTATTCCTTGAACTGTTCTGCACTTAAAGCCTTAGATATCTCAAAGCACTTAGATTAACTTTACATAAAAGCAAAATGAGATTAATTCTTAACCTGTGGAAACCAACCATTTTCCCAACAGTCATACCACAATGAACCTGCCTTCAATATTTAAATATGAAGAAAGCATGATGGAAAGGGATTTCAGAGGATCAAACCCTCATTGAAATACATGGGGGACAATACCAACAACATCAAGATATCAAAGTGACAAACTTGGAGTGATCAAACAAAGCAAAATATTTCACATTAAAGCAGCAACTGTAGTAAAGGTATCTTATACAGGAGGGCTGCCAAGAGACTGATCGTTATTTCCTGTTCCCAATCACCCAAAATCAGATGAGGATTAAAAAGAGAATACCCCTGTCCCTGGGGTTCAGTAACCATTGATTTCCAGTGGTGATTATTACAGTAAGAACCAATGTTGTGGGGTTCTTTTTAAATGTTTTCAGATTTTAAACCTTGGCAAAAATGTTTTTTTAAATTAGTTGTAACAATCCTCTAGATGTCTTTGATAGCTATTTGTCAGCTCAAAATATATCAAATGCAATCAAATAAGACATTTTAGGGATATGGCAACAATTCCAGCAATTAAAGGAAATATGAAAGGAGTACGGAGGACAAATTCAAAACTCCAGATCCTAATGACTGAGTCATTTATTCCAAGTTCACTCTCTCTGTTAGTCTTGGGACAAAGTCCTTAAAAGATCAGTCTAGAACATAGTTTCTCAACCTGTGGTATGCGTACCCCTGGGGGTATGTGAGACACAGGCAGGGGGTACCCAGGGAAAAACAGAGTGAAGAGGAGGCAGGTGGCAGCTGCCGACTTCTGGGGAAGCTGGGCGGCAGCAGCTCATTTCCCACCCGGCCCCAGCTCCCAGATGGGAGGTGTGTAGCAGCACCTGGCTTCTGGGGAAGGCGGAAGGCAGCCCTCCTGCTTCCCACCCAGTCGCAGCCCCCAGCTTCTGGGGAAGGCGGCTGGCAACCCCCATCTAGGAGGTGGGCATCAGCCTCCCGCTTCCCACCAGGTCCCATCTCCCAGGTGGGAGCCCGGTGGCAGCCTCCTGTGTCTCCCATGCCAGTCTCACAGCTGGGTGGCAGCCACCTGCGTCCTGGCTCCCAGTCAAGGGACAGCCTCAAGCAGCCCCGGCTTGAAGACAGGCAGCAGCCACCTGCCCGCATCCATGGGTCCCGGCCAACGCAGAAGCCTCCTCTGCCCCAGCTTGGATTGGGTGGTAGCCCCACTCCCTAGCTCAAAGCCCAGTGCCCAGAAAACTTGTCAATTTCACAGCTGTAGTTGAGCAGTGAAATTGACATCTATGACAGCCCCAGATTTCACCAGTTACCCTCTTTTCCTCTCTCTCTCTCTCACCCCTTCCTCCTCTCAAATCTATGGCATAAAATTTGGCACGGTGCTTTATGTTCCCCAGCATTGGCATGAGGCTTAAAGCCTCCTAGCTTTGGCCAACATCACCTCTAGCCCAGGTACATACTTGAGTTGTGCACCCCTGGTGTAAAGGTGGTAATCCTACCCACACTAGATCTGACATCTGTCATATCACAGCCTTATATACTCAGCCCTTCTTCCAACATATGGCTCACATTAATCTGTAAATATAAAATCCCATGGAAAATTGAGTGTTGGGGTACTTATTAAAATGTTCAGAAGTTAGGGGGTACTTGCTACTTAAAAGGTTGAGAAACACTCATCTAGAACAAAAGTTCTCTCTGTCGCCAGGGAGCCACATCCCTTTATTTTTCATCTCCTATCAAAAGTATCAGAGCTAACATCAGGCAGGTCCCATTCAGAGCTGGTCTACAATAGGAACTTATATTAGTACAGCTATGTCTCTCAGGAGTGTGAAAAATAGCTACATTTCTCAAAGGTATGTAATACCAGACTAACCTCCAGTGTGGACAGCACTATGTCAACAGAAGAATTCTTTGTCAACCTAGCTACCACATCTCACAGTGAATACAGCTGTGCCACTGTAGCATTTTAAGTGTGAACATACTCTATGTTCAAATATTTTACCCTATACACACAGTTGTATGACCCTTAAAGGACTTAAAGACTTTCACAATCGCACTGTGAAGTTGAATGACCAGGTGCTGTGGAATAATAACCTGGCTGCATACCGTTACTAAAGAAATGTAGGATATAAATTCTAGAAGCTAGTTCTGCAGAAGTGAATAAAAAGGCAGTTAGTCAGTTTTGGAACAACCATTGAAGAGAGCAAAGGAAAATCAAATATTTTTTATTTTTTGGTGAGTTTACTGAAGGGCTGAGTACTTAGCCCAAAAAGGCTCAGTTATCCTTCCCCAAGACTGAAAAACACGACAAGTTACGTGTTGAAGAGTATGCTCTATCATGGGATTGAACTGTCAAATCTCAAATTGAGGAACATAAAACACAGTATTGGAACTATAGATGAGGAAAGAGTTATAGCTCACAGTCGTGTGGGTTTTGTGTTCCTGTAACTACTTATGTGCTGGTTCAAAATATTTTAAATTTTTTCCTTCGGCATTATTTTTCTATTTTTACATTCTTGCACCATGAACAGTAATATTGGAACCTGTGAATAACAGTAATTTATGTTCACCTACCTGGTGGAAATTACTTTACTATAAATAGCTATAGTAATATAACAGACGAGGGAATCAACTAATAGGACTACCTCTCTAGTATGCTACTTTGGTATTCAGAGGGATCCAAAGACACTATTTCAGTACAAAAAAAAATTAATCTAAAAGTAATCTATTTGGTGACTGCTAAAATTTAAATTATTTTATAAAAAGATCCACCAAACAGTATTGTACAACTAGCTGATTAGATAGGCATCAGAGATCATCATGTTTTGCGTAATACCTAAGCCAATGTTTTCTAGGCTCTCACATTAGTTGCTGACACTTGTTACTCATCTTACCACAAAACATTTTATGGACACCTTGCCCTTATTTAAAAAAAAAAAAAAAAAAAAAAATATAGCTGGCGGTCACAGGGTTTATAGTCTTGAAATCCAATGATTGGGTGCACTCCTAGAGCCTCATCTTTAACATTCTATTACTCAAATATGAGCAATATAAAAAATGTATATTATATTTTAAATCTTTAATTTTTTTGTAAATTTATATCAAACATTCTTGCAAGCATGGATCTCCAAAAGAATCCTCTTTGTTAATGGGATTGTTTACATTAGTAAACTTTTCCCCATATTTATTATGTTCTTCTCCTTAATCATTTTTCCCTTCCTGCTACCAAACATATTTCTTACCTACTAATTGAAATTCTCTGAAGATATTTCACCGGATTCCCACACTTGGGTCTTGAATTTCTAGTGGGGATACAGGAGGGAATTCTCATAGCTCTTAAGGTTCCTTGTGCTTATGGTATTTGCAGGCACACCTTACAAACAGACCAAATCCCACTAATTTTTCTCTATCATCTGAGAGCATAAGCATGAAGAGACTCCATTGAGCAACTGACCTTTAGCAGTCTTGATGACATAGATGGGCCCCAAGTGAGTGGCCTGGATAATCACTTCTACATGTTATTCTTATAAATATGTTTATGAATGTTAATTAGCATTGTAAAATGCTGAGGAAATGCCACATATTGCATTCAAAAAGAGAATCACATCTCAATAAACCATCTACTTATTTTCTTGTCAGGTACTCAGATATCACTATAAATGGTAAAGTATCTCATTCCTCCAGACAATGGCTCTTTAACATATAAAATATTGCAAAGGTGGAGACACACCAATAGCTTTTGTATAAAGCTAAAGAATGTCTAGCAGCACTAGAGTATTCATCCTTCTACCCCAACACGCTAAGAAAAAGACTCAGAACTAAGACCACTGATATCCACATGGAGCTTTAAGAACTTCATCTTGTTCATACTAATCGCTATTAAAACTGCACCAATTACACCCATAGCCCCAGGACTGGGAACCTAAAGTAAAGTATCTGATAAGCCGCTCTATGTTTTCCTGAAATTTTTAGAGAGAAAAAGGGGAATATAATACATAAAAGGGAAGGGCCATATTAAGCAAATTCCCAAGCTTTCATATTAAACCACAAGCATGGCATTTTTGGTGCACTTATGGATAGGGTATTATCAGCACTAAGCAGTGGTAGTTGCCAAGGTCAGCTTTAATGCTATGGATGAAGGGTATGTTTTTGGAAGAGGACCAGTGATGTGGGGAGGTATGAATAAAATAGTCCATATTCCCCCTCAAAGAGACTGACTGTTACACAAGAAGGTTCCAGCATAAATGTGATTTAGAGTGAAATCTTTTATTCTCCCTCTCCTTTTAATAAATATTTGTTTCAGATGCACATTTGTTACACAAGTTTAGATGTTTTTGCTTTATTTTGGACAGTAGTGCTAAAATAGTTCAGAGCTTGTGGGGTAGAGAGATCTATACAATATTATTTAAATAAAACAAGATAGAATATATATGTTGTTTTACGATAGGAACCCAGAGCATCCAAATCTGTTTTTTCTTTTGAACTATCTGCCATCATCTCCCCACCCCCTACCCCAACAGGTATGTTAAAGTATCTCAAACAAGCCCAAAACTGTTACAGACTATTTAGTATATTATATTATCATCAATTTGCACCCACACCTAAATTCTGGATTATCATTTAAATTGTTTATTGCATGCATTTTTAAAACCACCCATCACTTTAGTATGAGCAGTCTTTCACCTTCATCCATCCTCCTGTGCAAATGTTGACATTCACCACAGTGGACAAACAATGCACTCAGGACTCATATACAGCAACGTGTGCCAGTTGCTGAGTGGTGCATATGAGTAGACAGTATCCACAGTGTGTCTCTTTGGACAGACACCAGCAGCTCTGCTCACCTATAACTAGACTACAGCCCAGCCAACCCACATTAGGGACTAGTGTATCAGAAACTGGACTGTCATGCTGAAAGGCTAAAAACATGAGGTTTTATACAAAGGAAATATGCTGAGTTACTTTAGAAAAAGTTATTCAATAGAAAGAAGAGTTGCTCACCTTACATTAACATGGTTCTTAGAGATGGAATCCATGTGGACAACCTATGACCCACCCTACTTCTCTGCTACTACAGAGTCCTACTCCTTCGGGATTCTGTACCGCAAAAGGAGGAACTGAGGGACAGTGGGCATATTCCAAACTCGGATGCAGAGACCTAGTGACATCCAGGATAAAGGCACAGCTCCAACAGACACTACTGGCCAAAAGAATCTAATCTTGCACACACAGGTGCATGTAGCAGAAAAGTAGCCATTGGACAAACCTCTCAAAGACCCCCATTTACCATAGACTGGTGAGAAAGGGAAGGCCTTCTTAAACAGAGACTACAGGACAGCCCAACCAGCAGAGACATCAGATCTGGAAGTCTCTATCACAGTATTGTCTTGAACAGGTGTGGACAAAGCCCTCTACAGAGCAGATCTACCGATTTCAGAAATAAGGACATTTTTCAGATATTAGAGGCTGCCTGGGCTCTAGTGGAAAGTGCTGATGTGGCTAGGTGAATCAAACCTGACTAACTCCTAATATGTTCTTATGCAGTTGATCTGTTTTGACAATTTATGCTACTGCTTCACCCATAGCCCTTTCAGCAAATGAGTGCCAATATGTTCCTGAATTTTGTCCTGTTAAGGTATCAAAATACCCTTGAACTTCTTATATTTGATATAAGAACTTCCCCTAAAGTTGAGAGAGGCTTGGGGAAGAAAACTACGAAATGAATGGATTCATATTGAACTCAAGCAACTTTGGGCAGGTATTTGGGATGAGGCCTCAGAATAACCCTGTCATTATGTTACACTGTATATGGGGGAGCTGCCATGAGGACCCAAATCTCCCTACCCTTAAAATGGACTTAACAGCAACCAAAGAGACGGTCTTCATTGGTTGATAATAAAGGGTGAAGGTTCTAAGAGCTCCAAAAGAAGGGCCGATCAAGCTTGTTATTATTACACTGAGATACCAAGAGGTATCAGGAAAAAAAATTCTCTAGATGAAATAAAGCACCTAGATTAATATATCAGGGAGAAAAACAAGCATGTCTAAATTAATGGTAAAATGAATTTTTAAATCAATGGTTCAGTCACTAATTGTTACAATTCCCTGAAAACTGAGAACCACAATGTAGTTTATAGAGGCTTTGAAAGAGATTTTGATAAAGTCCCTCATAAGAGTTCAAGAAAATTGTTACCTCAGGGCATTCCTGTTAGTATTTGAACATGTGATTTCCCCCATGTTCCTGCAAAAGGTTAAGGGAAGAAGTATCACCCCCCCCCCCTCCTCCCTACGGACCCCACTCCTGTTCACAGCCCCATCTTCCCTCCCAGCCAAATTCATGCCAGAGTATTCACTCACCTTCAGATGCGGTCTTCCACTATCCAAGGTAACTCTTGCAGGAAATGAACTCTTCAATCCCTGTAAGGCTGCTGCCTCCCCACACAGTAGCTTCTTAGTTCACCCTTTCTCCCTCCTCAAACTGTTCATAGATATAACTGTATCACTGATGTCTCTTTCTGGAAACACTTGTAACCATTTTGAATAGCTCTGTAGCACATGGAGTTGCAACAGTATTATTAAAGTTTTTAAGCAACAGTGTAGGCAGAAATGGAAGCGTTTTTAATACTGCAACAGATAAGCATACTAAAGAAAGTGTAATTGGATTTAGTAGGTTCTAACACAGAAAGGACATATGATGAAGCACTCAGAACAGCAGCTATTTATGAGAGGATCACAGCTTTGTACATCAGAAACTAGGTGGGGTTAAGTACACCCCTTGATCAATGGAAGATTCCTCCACTCTACATGTGACATTGTTAGCTGTGAGCAACTGGTGAGAGGCAGGATCCAGGAATTCCTCTCCCAGACCTCTGTGGCTGACTGGCCAGTTGCTCTGTCAGAAAAAAAGTTGTGTCTTTATGCTGCAGAGACTCAGCCAGCCCAACTCCACTACACAGAGTGGGACTCTACTGCCTAGGGTTCAAGAACTGCAAGGGCTGGCTGGAAAGCACATGTTCAGTTATGTCAGACTGCATTTAAATCACAAGTTGAGAGGTGGCAGCCCATTATGGATAAAAATGTGTCTGAGGTCAGAAAAAGAACATGACTAAATAGGTTAATACAAGAGTAGACAAGGAATCAATACATATTAACCAATTTGTAAGTGGCGATATAATAAATGAATTTGGGGATCAGATTTAGGTTAGTCAGGATTAGGGAAATTTGAGAGACACTCCTTAAAATCTAGTATTAAGCAATGTGAGTGGATTTTGTCTGCATAGATAAGTACAAGTGCTAAGGTTTCAGTTAAAGGAACTTAATTCAGAATTCATTAATGGGTATAAGCAACTCAGTTGTAATCTCCAAGGAAAAAAAAAATCTACAAGAGTCATCATGGACAGAAGCAATGAACAGAAGTCTTCTTACCTAATTAGTAACAAGCAATACTCTTTAGAACCTTGTAAACATTGACAAGCAGGCTTGCATTACAGCAGCACTAGCAAATTATTGCACTGAATATGCAATTGGCAGCCCCAATGGAAATAAGTGAGCAACATTATGTATTTAGTCTAGATTACATTGAAGAGAAAGTAGCATTTAGGACAATTTAAACCTTTGCAGTCTGGACACCTCTATAAACCTCCATTCGTACGAAAAGATGACAGGACAGCTCATATAGAGATATTCCTGAAGCAGCATTTTATTCTATTCATTTAATTCCAAAACATTTAATTTAGAAGTCTGGCATCTCAGAAGTCAACCATCTTAACATTGGCTAATATTGATATGGTGCTGTCAGAACACACAGACAACTAAAACAGCCAAAGAGTTTACAAAAAATAAATTCATGATTTTTCAAAACTGCAAAAAAAGATACAGGTATCAAAACTTTTAAGTAGATGCAATGCATTAAATGAAAGTCTGTGCACATTATAAGTTAAAGAGGCAAAAAACAAGTTGCTATCAAAACCTCACATTCTGAACAGTTTATAAACTGATGAATAGGATTAAGTTGTCACTTCACATCAGCTTTTTAACTGTTTTCATTGGATAAAAAAATTTAGGACGCTTAATTTGCTTTGCATGCACAAGATGTACTGCTTAACAAAACACTATCAGCTTGTTTCAAATGAAAAATTTAAAGATTAGATTTCTGATTAATTCTCCTCTCAATCACTTTCCATTATTCTTGCCCATATTTTATAATCAGTAGGCAAACTAAAATGCCTCATTTAATATGCATCTTTCTGCACCATTCAAGTGCAACTACGATAAATAGGGCAGATAAACCAATAATCAATCCAGCAATGCTCATGAAAATTTATCCAAAACTGCCTCCTGATAAAATGGACTGCAGATCTGAATAGCTATGCTGACAATACAGATATGCTTAGCATTAGATATTTAGTGTGACTGTGGCAAGGAAATATTGTGGGATGGTGATGGTGAAGTAGATGATTGGGGGGGGGGGGGGGGGAGGAGAGGATGATGATGAAAGCTCTTTAGTTATTGCCCTCTCCTGCTTCCTCATCCTGCTGGTCACTTGTCCAGAGAGTGAGGTTGTCTCGAAGTAACTGCATGATAAGAGTGGAGTCCTTGTAGGAATCCTCATTTAGTGTGTCCAGCTCAGCTATGGCATCATCAAAGGCTTGTTTGGCTAAAAGGCAGGCCTGCTCAGGTGCATTCTGGATTTCATAGTAGAACACTGAGAAGTTGAGTGCCAGCCCAAGCCTTATCGGGTGAGTGGGCTGCATGTGCTCTTTGCTGATTTCAAAAGCCTCTTTATAGGCAGACTCTGAAGCTTCCACAACACTGTTTTTCTTCTCACCAGCAGCAACTTCTGCCAAATAGCGGTAGTAATCTCCTTTCATTTTCAGATAAAAGACCTTGCTTTCATACTGGAAGTCATTGCAGTTCTTGATCAAGAACTTATCTAAGAGGGCCAAAACATCATTGCAGACTGTCTCCAGCTCCTTTTCAATCTTCTCTCTGTAAGCTTTAACTTTTTCCAGCTTCTTCTCATTTCCATCTGCCATAGTTTTCTGCTCTATGCTGCTGATGACTCGCCAGGAAGATCGTCTTGCCCCAACCACATTTTTGTAAGCAACAGACAGCAGATTTCGGTCTTCATTGGAGAGGGGTTCATTCAGCTCAGTCACCTGAAAACATACACAAAGATCAATTGAAAAAAGATTGGCTTTGAGGAAGAAGGGAATGCAATCCTCATTCAATATTTCCATCATACCAGCTTAGAAACTGCAAATGGAAAAAAATTCCTTCTAGACAGGAGCTAACTTGTGATAGCATTCTTGTTCAGGTTAACCATAACTGAAGACCTGAGTGCAAATCAATTCCTTTAAGAAAGAGAAAATTCATATTTTACTTTAAACTTTACCATACTACCTCCCTAAGGTATTTGTAAACATTTATACTTCACTTTTAAGTCTTATCAAGGAGACTTTATTAAGAACAGCCACTGAATAGCGTGTATCTAACTGGCAAGATACAGAACTAAGAGGAAGAGAACAGCTTTGAAAAGGCTTTCCAAAAAAGGCACACACACAACACACTTTCTATTGAATTCAAACGTGTTAGACTGACCAGTAGCTTAGCGGCAAAACAGAGCAGTGCTAGACAGTTCAGTTCCTCTCCATATTCAATCCTACTTAGAGGTCCAGGGTGTGTGCTGAAGAGACAGTATGCTCAGCCTCTGGAGGAGAATTGGATTGTACTGCTCCACAGTATGTCCTTGACTGCCTTAGGGAGCAACATTCATACAATCTGATTAAAATTTGTCCTATTTTCAGATAAAATGGTGGTTGCAATCTGAGATTTCAAAGCTGGGCAAGGGAAGAAATTATAGAAAATCAAGTAGATTGGAAGGTTCAAAAGGCAGAAGAATATCGCCTGAGAGTAAAAAAAAGACATGTTGCATTCATTACTTAATTGTTACAACTTTTATATTGACATGAGGCTACAGTAGTATTTTTAAATATTGCATGTTTAGAACATATTTGATTTACTGCACTTTACTATAATCTGTGAAGAAAGCTTTTAGAATCTATAGATTAGGATCCGTTCTATTTTAGCAAACAATTGGAGATTCTATGTTAGGGGTTGGTTCTTGGTGAATGCAAGTGCTTTGACTTATGAGTCTATGATACTAAGCATACTTAACACTGCAATAAAAATTTATGACAATTTTGAAAAAAAAACTAACCTGGCAATGGAAATCATTGCTTCCCATTGGCAGAGATGCAGCCAAAATGATTTCATAACTATTAAAAGAAAATTGTATATTTACACTGCAATACACAGGCATACTACAGATAATGAAGTCAGACATTGAAGTTATTTTCACCAAATTGAAGAGGATAACTTCTATTTCTAGAGTGCCGCAGTAACTAAAACTATTTGAGAGTGGTTTCTAGTTTTTCAGATACAAACCAGTTTAATGAAAAATTAGAATGGCCATGGCATGGACCGTTGCAACACATTTAGAACTTCTGTAGAGACAGTATCTAACTTCTTTATTTGCCTGCTACCCACTCTTCCAGAATGTATTGCTTCTCCAGCTCAGGGAATCAAAGTCTGAGAGGCCACAGCTCCCATCTCTTTCCAAGGCAACCTATGGAAAGCTAGGTTTCCAAGAACCAGCTACAGTTCAAATTAACAGTCTCTTTAAATAAAGATGTCATTAATGAGAATATGATAACCTTAGCAAGACTACTTGTTGTGCATGCTATTTAGAGACACTATAATACAATGAAACAGGCTAAATATTGTATCTATAACATATTTCTTAAAGCTAACATAACCCATCAGCTGCCCACCTTCTTTCCATGCCCATGCTTCTCATGTTCCACCTCTCTTGCCTTTATACCTCCCTTTCCTGTTTCCTTCTCCTTTCCCTTTTCATGCCCTTTCTTTCCACTTCAAACTTAAGTGTCCCCAATTCCTACAACTGTTTGCATAATAAAAATACATTAAAAAATGTGACAGTCACCCCAACCTGTCTGTATGTTGTAAACTTTTCCCTAGGCTTCATCTACATTTTTGAGGCAGGTCCATCTTCCTATGTATTTCTAATGTGTTTGTTCAGTGTCTACCATAATGGGATCACGGTTCATGACTAAGGCTCCTCGGTACACCCACAATACAAATAAGAAATGTTGTTCATTATAACAATAGTTATATTTGACCCTCAGCACAGTTCTACAGTCTTTTCAAATGTTAGGGTTAGATAGAAGAAATTTAAGATTCATAAGTTTCCCATTTAGTGTAGCAGCTTTGTTGTAAATGTTTTATAGATTAGTTTAGTTAGGCAGTATTGCTATTTATCTAAGAGGAGTAGATTGACCAAGGATACTTAAAATGATTTGCAAGTCGTTTGTGTTCAGAATAGTCCACAAGTCATGGACTGCCATCTTAAGAGCAGTGCAGACAGTCTAGAAACATTACTTTGAAAGGTCCCCTCCAGTCTGATTATTCTATTTCTTTAGATTTAGTTTTACAAGTTGAAAGTAAAGTTGAACTATAAGTTAAACATGTGAATATTGGACAGCAAATTAGTACATAAGTAGCAACCTCAAGGCAAATAAGCAGTTTCCTCAACACCACTCTCTGAAGATCTCTTAAGTCATTTCTGAAAGTAGGTCAACTGCAACAGAGACTGCTGAAAGATCTAGAAGAAGCAGCACGGACACCCAATTCATGTCCATCACTATATCATCATCAAATAAAGAGAGCAGCAGTGTCTTTGTATCATACTCCAATGCCAGATTAAGTGAGGGCATTTCAGAGAAAATCAGAAGATTCTGTTCTGCCATACATAATTTTCAAGAATGCTTATTTCCCCCCCTCCTTTCTATTAAAGGAAAACTAGGAACAGATTGGTAACTTCAACATCCCAAAAATAGGACAGGACCTTCAACATCCCAAAATAGTATGACAAATAGGGTTTGCTTTCCACACAGCTGTTCTATAGAAACAGTGCCTTTGCAAATCCATACTGGGGAACCATGTGGCAAAACATGCAATTCCCACAGTGAGTGCAAAACCAGGGTCATGAAGGAAAATTAGTGTTCATTTGAAGAAAGCAAATGCCTTGACTTCTTGTAAAAAAGATATTAAAAAGGGGATATATGAAAAACCTAAAAATTGTGGTGTGTGGTACTTTTTTGCCGCTTTATGATTCATTAAGGTAGCCTGAAAGGGAAGGAGTTTTTCTTCTGCCTTTTTTTCCCTAAATTAGTAATTTTCTGCCCTTGAAGACTACAGACAGCAGAACAAGAAGTAGGATTTTAACATTGCAAGTACCAAGGAAGTGAAACCTGATTAACTCAGTGATTTTTATTCTTAGTTCAAAACTGTTTTTAAACACCTGTTTAACAACAATATTTGAGAGAACAGATCTTTATCAAGGATTCAGCATTCATTCCTTTAATTAAGGGAAGAGAGAACTTCCAGAATACATCTGCAACCTGCACAGCGCTCTCCAACAAATCATGTGTGCATGCGTGTGTGTAGGTAGAAGTTCCTAAATAAAAAGCAACAACAAAAACTCAGCAAGATTTCAGGCTGTCTTTATCCATCAAAGAAACAAAAAAAGAAGTACAAACCAAATGACCGTTCTTTTGCAGGGTACTATCTCACCCAGAAATGGGCCCAATATCACTTTCCACTTGCCTTTGTCTAATATGGGGGGCATGGAAGGCCAAGACTAAAACGGGGTTCAAAAAAGAACTAGTTAAGTTCATGGAGGATAGGTCCATCAATGGCTGTTACCCAAATGGACAGGAATTGCTGTTTACCAGAAGCTGGGAATGGGAGACAGGATGGATCACTTGATTACCTGTTCTGTTCATTCCCTCTGAAGCACCTGGCATTAGCCACTGTCAGAAGACAGGATATTGGGCTAGATGGACCATTGGTCTGAACCAGTATGGCCATTCTTATGTTCTTACTCACTGCAGGAATAAAATTTGCATTAGCAGTGGAGGATACACATTCTGATGTAATGAAGCTGTCTGCACTGTCACAGATCTCTTCTCAATCCCACCATACCCCACACATGGCTGAAAAACACTGGCTTGAAGGGCAGAAAGCAGCTTCTCTTCCCCTACACCCATAGCCTCTCTTACTGGAGGTAAAGGGCTCTTGGGCTTTGTAATGGGTAAACTTTACCTATTACCTGACGGTCAACAAAAAGCTTACTCTCAGATTACTATGGTAAAAGCCACAGCGCTGCTAGGAGTATTATAAAGAGCCACTGGGGGAACGTCTCTATGTAGCATTAACTCAGGCTCTTATTCAGATGTTGCCCCTAACCGCCCCCCCCTCATCCACATAAGTTCAGGCATTTGACCATTTCAAAAATAACTGGTCAAGAGCCCAGTCAGGTGTGGTCATATAATGTGAAAGTCAAATTTTTTCAAGCACTAGTTATTAGAACAGTAATAACAGTAACAAGTGAATAAGACTTTATGGTAAGCTTAGCCTCAGCTAGATAGTTATATCACATTTACAAAAAACAAGTTACTTAACTGAGTTATTTTAACTCAGAAAAATGCAAAACAATAAAATGAAGTTCTAAAAAACCCCAAAAGAATGGCACCATGATGCAAACAAAGATTGTCCTGATATAGGGACCGGCCTCTCTTGTTGAATATTTGGCCAACGTCGAATAATAGGTGTAGAAGTAACCCTATTTGACTGGTCAATTGACCAGCCTGACAAGCCTACATCCACACTCAAAACCTACTCACCTCTCTGTGCTTTCAACTTAGGCTAGCTAGCTTGGCTGGGGGTGCAGACTAAAGTTAAGGTGCCAACTTAACTGAGGCTGGTAACTCACCTACTTTGCAGTGGGTATACAGACTAAGTCATTTGAGTGCTGACAGTTCTGCAATGCCTTCCTAAAATTTGACACCTTCCTCCCCTTGTGTGTCCAACTAGATGCACAAGTTCTCCCACAACTGATTGGGAAAGATTCAGAGCAACTCAGCTTACTGTAGCACAAAGAATATGGGATATGACCCCAAACGTCCTAGAAACACACAGGTGAAGTGCAGCATCAGTGAGAACACAATTTGGGTATGGCTTTGCACTGTGGCTGCTCACACCTGGGTGAGGCTAACTTGAATGCCTATCCCATAAACTAACTCTGCATTGAAGAGGTACCCTGAGTATCAAACCAACACAAAGCACTAGACAGTCTTGCAGCAGGCAGGGGTAGCACTTTGTCCCTTTTTAGTAGTACTGAGTCTGTGTAGGACTAGGTAGCAGATTGATCAATCACAGTGGAAAGAGAAGAGAACCTGAAGGTGTAATATTGAAAGTTGAAATTCCACAAAATTCTTCAATGCCTTATGTGAAAAAAATGTCAACAGCTCTCTAAAAATTAAATTAGAGCCATATATAACTGAAAATGGTGTGCCTACCGTATTCATTAATGTTGTTTTCTTTCCATCTGCAGTGAGCCTTGACAAGGAGTTCAGTACTGTACATATTACAAATATTACTCAAGATTACATCAAAACCTTGAGCAAAATACATAGGAAGTCAAATATTTTGCAATCTGTAAGCTAATGGTGTATATAGCAGAATAACCTAACTCCTTTTTTCTATTAATCAATATTTCACATCATTTCTTAAATTCATCTGAACAATAAAGCATTTAATGCAACACACGTGAAGTCTCATGTACATATACTAGAAACATTTCTATTTACTGTATCTTTTTTCACATATATGGCCTGTTCCTCTTGTCAGAATAATATTTTAAAAAATCTCAGTACTGAAGTCCAGCACAAGAAGTCATGTTATCAGTTTGCGGGAGCCCTAGAGAAGGGTTTAATTAAATCAATTTATCACACCCCTTGGCAAAATGCCATTTTAAAGAGGTACATTTGATTGTATTTCTCATGGAGGGCACTTTAGGATGCTTTTTTTTTTTTTTTTGGGGGGGGGGGGGGGGACGGGAAGGGAACAACATTGTCCATTTCACACTGCATTCTAGCAGAAAGCTTTTATCTTCCTCGCCTACACATCATGGTAGGTGGGGAAAAAAGCTGTCATTCAGCCAAAAAGAGAAACTCAACAGCAGTTAATGATACTCTTACTGTAACAAATATACAGTATTTCCTATAAGATTTAAATTATTAGAATTGCTACATCAACTACCTTTTTACAAAACTAGCATTAACTTGAAACATGGTACCAAAGCATTTCACCTATTTGAAAGAACATGTGAAATGTATTTCTCCTACTATACACAAATAACTGAAATTCAAATCCTATTTAATATCTTTAATTTATGGGGTGTTTTCACACCCGCATATCATGTGAATGTCCTTAAACTAAGACTTTTCATTGGTTTACATTTTTATGTGTAATTGCCAGATAAACTAATTCATAGAGGCAAATATTTGCCATTTTACAGGGGTAGAGCTACTTTAAATGTCCATTAAATCAAAGATAGAAGCTTTTTTAATTAATTGCTTAGATTATATGTACTGAAATTAGAGGAAACGTTAGTTGTGTTGAATTGTAAGAGCCCACATAATACATTGCCTTTCATATAAAACGTAAGCACCCATTCTTTCCCAAAAACCTACACAAAATGTACAAGGATGTTCCATAACTTACACAGTGTGTTTTAGAATGAACACCTGCAAAAAAGTATCCAGATAACCTCACTTTATTATAAATATATTTGGGGAAACTGGAATTAACTATTTTGGTATGCAAGGAATAACTAAGTTATTTCATCATCTGTAATAAAGTGGAAACATTTTTTTAACTTCCATTTTAGTTTTGTTTTCATTTTAATTTTTTTTTGAGGCATGTATTACAGAAAGAATTACCAACTTTGTCAAAATTCAATGCATTGAGCCAAATATTGAAATTAGAGCCCCAAAGAAATTGCACTGTCACACATTATTTGATGGTAAAGGAAATATGGTAAGCAAAGGAGAATGATTTTGAAGCAAGTTTAACATAGCCTATTAGACAAACACTTTAATTATCTGCATTTCCTGAAAGACAGTAGCTCCACTCTGCTTTTGTTTTCTAATTTCATGCACTCCAATATTTGAACAGGGAATTTTAAATAAGAAAAATATTTCAGCTGTAGCTTTTATTTTTCTAAATTTCTCCCAATTTTACAAACAAAGTATTTCCTGGATCACAGACTTCACTAAAATAGCACATAGGCTTGTCCAACTATTTTTTAGAATGAGCAATGAAAGATATTTCTAAGGGTAGAGAGTCATTCCCACTTCCATTAGCAAATCTAGTAATGCCATTAATATAATTTATCACTTCAAACATAATAGTTCTATTACACAGATACTATTGTTTAAGAATTATATTAGCCATATGACAGGTTGTGCTACACTGGATTCCATATGAAGCAGACCTCAAAAATCAGTACTGAACAGAATTTGAGAGGTTTTTAATTTTTATTTTAAGGTATGTGATATAAACTGAGAGTTTGATGTATTATAACATTTTGACTCTTGGATGGAATGATTTTGCTAGAATATGAACTCCACCTGAAACTCAGTTCTTTGGGGCAAGGACCGTCTATGTTATATAGCACCATCCCACAACAGGGCTGTGATCTGCCTGAGCCTTTGGGTGCTAACACAATACAAATCAATACCATCATAAACAATAATCAGGTAGAGCAGAGATGTGCTGGAAGCATACTGAGTGTTTAATTTCAACATTTAATTTAAAAGTTAAAATATGCACTGGATCTCACATATAATAAGAGAAGTTTGGACACACTGCTTATTTATTAGCTATTCAGTTAAAATTATTTTTCAGTACTTTTTAAAAGAGTGGATTTAGTCTACCTTTAAATATTATTTGAATACATTTAAGAATTCAAAATTGTGTGCAGATTGTAGGCAATATAACAAGCAAATTACAGCACTGAGAAAAAGAAAAAAACATCTTGATGAGATTGAGAGATCTTGCCCAGTCAGTTTTTATGAACCAGGATGTAGCTATTACATGATCTTTGAATGAAAACTCCCCAGGTTGGTGGGTAAAGCCTCCTCCAGTCATGCCTTCTTAGTGCAACAGAAACATCTAGAAAGGAAAGGGTCGACCTCTTGCCATATTAGGCTTCCCCAGACCTACCTCTGAGCATAGAGACAGACCAGCCAGGTCCCCCACATATACAGCAAGCACCGCCAGGCCAAGACTACAGTTTTAAGCCTGGTCGCTAAACCAATACTCCAAGGTCAAACCCAGCATCTCCGGCCCACCCAAGAGGATGGAGGGGCCCCCTGGGCTGGCGTCAGACGGGGGTGGGGCAGGATCCGCTGCATCCCTGCTGTGATGAGGAAGAGGAAGCTTCCGCCCCAGAAAGGACAAGATTAAGTAGGTTTCCCTCTGCTTGCCCAAGACACTCACCGCTGAAGAAGAAAGAAAAGGGCCAGCGACACACACACGCACTGCGAGGAAGTGTCAGAAGCATGCGGGGGAGGCTCCCTGCTGCTGGAGAACGGAAGGGTTAGACACCTCGCTGCATCGGTGGGGAATCTGGCTCCGTACGCTGAAAACGGACCAGCCGGCCCCCTGCAGTCCCGGCTTTGCCGAGGTAAATCTCCGGCTGCCCGCGCCGAGCTGTAAGGCACTCCCCGGGATTCTCGAGGAGACACGGTGCCGAGCGTGTCGCGGTAGGGTGGACCCGACCCGCCTCCCCTCAACCGCGGGTGAGGACTGGCGCCCTGCATTCTCCCCGGGACCCAACTTCGCCTTCGCCCAGCGCCTCGCCTCACCTCCCCCCGGCGTGGGACCCGCAGCCCCCCCACTCACCGCCTTCATGGCTGAGGCCATGTCGTCGTATCTTTCCGCCTGCTCGGCCAGGCGGGCTCGCTGCAGCAGCTGCTCTCGGTCCCCCATGGCCGCTTCCGTAGTGGCTGCCGGGCTGGGCACTCAGCGGCACTCCTTTCGCTCGGGGGGAGTTTGCGCTTCAAGGGCAACTACCTGGCGCGCGCGCGCTCACTCGGCGGCCGTTGGCGCCTCGCGCTCAATGACCGTCGGGCTTTTCGGCGGCCGTTGGCGCCTCGCGCTCGCAGGTACCTCAGTGACCGTTACGGGGCAGCTATCGCTCGCTTGGTCTGTTCCCCTACCAGCGTGTACAACAGCTCGCACCTACCCGCGCTCTGTGGCTCGCATGTTACCGCCCCCTGCGCCTGCGCCCTGTGAGGGCAAAGCGGGGGGGTGGAGTTGAGGAGACCGCAGGGGTGGGGAGGAGGCACTGCTCCCCCGCGTTTCTATTTCAAGGTGACGTCACTTGCTATAAATAACCAGCCGGGCCCAGGACGCGGCAGGGGCAAACGCATGCGCACGACGAGTGCTGCATTTTACTGCTGCAAAGGTGGAGGTGGGAGACAAGGAGGGGGCATTGCAGACTACAGCTGAGGAGAGGAAGGAGGCGGCGCTGCCGAGCTAGGCCATGTTGGCCTGCTGCCGTGCTCACACGCTGTAGCACTGAAGGCAGCTGGCACTAGCCCCCTGAGAAAGGGTCTGGTCTGGCTGCCATGACAGGCACTGAACCCCCTGCAGAAGCCCCAGTAACTAAGGCTCAGACAACCCTCGGCTGATGATTCATGCCTCACACAGCCATACTGCAGTTACCTCTATGCCAGCAACAAGCGTGCACAGCATCACATGGTGCCTTACAAATGTGTGTGGTTTTTCTCCCATGTACACTTTTGCCCTGGGCAGGACGTTTCTCCTGTGTCCAGCTATGGCCAGTATGTTATTTTCCTCCAGTGCATGATTTTACCGATGCAGTACTGTCATTCTGTATGAGAAATAAAACACTGAGCGTTTCCCCTTCAGTATAAGCTTTGTCCTGTAGTTTTCACATACTTATTTTTCATTTCACTGAAACAAGTGGTCACTGTAAATCTAAGGTGACCAGATGTCCCGATTTTATAGGAACAGTCCCAATATTTGCTGCATTGTCTTATATAAGTGCCTATTACCCCCTACCCCAATTTTTCACACTTGCTATACAAACCCCACAGATCAGCTGTTATGACCTTTCCAATAATGGGGTCAGGGGGAATATGCCAGCCACATTATACCGCCTACGTGATGGCACTAATTTATATTTTAGCATATATTTTATTTCGTAGGGGTTACTTTACAGAATTGACGAAGTACATGATTTACATAAAAACTACCTCTAATGGGCAATATTACAGAAGTGCTGCAGCTGCTGGTCATGCCTGCAGAAATGTTAGCTACCACCTAGTTCATTTGCAGAAATAAAAATGAAAATAAATAATTAAATCAAGATCAACCCACAGCTAAACCAAATATATCTGTTTTATCCATCTCTGAAGCCTACTGAACTCAGGGAAGACCAGGGGATTTTTATCTCATTTCATCCTTCCAGAAAGCTCACAGTCCCATTAACTGCAGTGAAGTTAAAAAGGTGTGTCCTTATTCCCCACACACCTCCAACGTATTCCCATTTATCACTTTCAACTATCGATAGGTTTGCATACTGGGCAGTTTTTAGTATTCTGTTGGGGCTGTATTTCCGATAGTAATTGAATACTTTGTTCTTCCTTCTATTCATTTTAATAGCTGCGCTGCTGTAGTGTTTCAGTGTAGACACTCACTACAGCGAGAGGAGGCATTTGCCTGTCAATGCAGCTAATCCACTTCCCCAAGAGACAGTAGCTAGGTCAATGGAAGAATTCTTCCATCCACTTAGCACCATCTACACCAGGGGTTAGATCATCAGAGCTACATCTCTCAGGGGTGTGAATTTTTCACAGCCCGGAGAGACTGAGCTATGCCAAAGTAAATTCCAAGTGTAGATCAGTCCTAAATATAGACATACTCTGAGGCATACAAAGGTGAAAAGTGTCCAAGATGTCACAGAAGGTGCATGGCAGAGCTATTTGACCATACTGCCTCCCTAAAAATGTAGGATGATATCCAGGGTTTACCAAAAAGAATGGGAAAAACACATTCATATGAGTTATAGACAAGGGCACAAACTCTGCTTGCACTCATGACAGATATTATCCCATTGTTTTCAGTGGCATTTGCACAGATGTAACCAAGAGTACAATTTGGCCTATTGCGTCAACCTTGCATTTTAGCCTTAACTCTGAATTCCCTGGGAGCTTCGACATTAATATTAATTGTAATATTGTAGTTAATTTTTAAAAGGGGCTAGATAAATTTTATGGCCAACAACAAACTATAATTAGGCATAATAAATTATGGGTGATAAAATCTCAGTGTGCAGCAGTGGACAAGTGACAGGTATATTATAGGGTGAAGGATCCGTCTTTCTCTGAAGAATCAACCATGCACAGATCAGGCTAGTGCCAGGATGCTGGTCTTGAAAGGCCAATTGTCTAATAAGATTTGGCAAATCCTGTGTTCTTTAGTGTAATTAGTGATGTGATTTTCTTTTCTTTTCTTCTTTAGCATATAGTTTTAAGAAAAGGCAGTGATATCCATTCTAAAACCATAGCAGAAGTACTATCAATTCAATCCTTCAGTCCTTACTCATGCAAAAGTCCCATTGACATATAAAAGAGCTTTCTCTGCATAAGTGCAGAATCAGACTCTGCAAAAGGGGTAATTAGACTTTTTGGGGATACTATTTATTCTTACATTAATCAGTAATAAAAAAAAATTGTCCCAAACCAAAACCATAGATCAAATGCTCAAACTCTGGAAAGCGTTGGATCCAGGGACAAACTTTGCAGCATGGGCCATCTCCAGTAATGATTAAATGGCCCCACAAATTGTGCCTACAGTTTTGGAAACTTGTAGCGTACTTTCCAGTCTTGTGGAGCTGTTTCAGACTCCTGAGGGAACCCACATGAACAAGTAGTTTTAAAACTGGTATATTTATTTACCTGCTGAATTAGTCTGTCATATTAATTTATATTTACCCACAAAAACTAACACTCTCACAAAATGACACTTAAAAAGTTGCTTCCCCTGTGTAATGGCCCTTCTTCAGTCTAAAATATCTCAAGTGTCCTTTCCTCTGGCATGTGACATGATGTCAAACATCATTCCTTTAAAATCAAAGACCTTTTTGTGTCTGACAATGGCAAAGAAAAGTCCAAAATCAGTCAATATTTTATATAGCTTTTGCATAGCTTGATTATAGCCCAGGAAGGGGCAGACAATTGATTTAAAAACATTATAAGCTATTTGAGGCTAAAGCTTTTTGTTAAATATGTGTACAGAGACTAGCATGATGGGGCCTCACTCCCTAATTGGGGCCTCTGGGAGCAACCACCATACAAATAAGAAATAATCATTAAAATGTCACTAAGAATTTGTGCACTGAGATTCATTCAGTCACACTATTTAGGGGTTGAGTAATGAACTCCTTGAAAAAAATGAGATTATAAACAGAGATGCTGACAGACCCTTAACTAAAGCATTACACATAGTGTAACATGCTGCAGAGTTGAAGGGCTCCCCACAGAACTCAGACTCCAGGCATTTTGTATAATGCTGCAGAGCTCCAGGATTCCCAGCAGAGCGCAAAAATATTGTTCTTATAAAATAGGATTCAAAGTTGTTGGCATGGTTACCACATAGAGGAGGGATTTATAGCTGGAGTGACTGGATATTTATGGTGCTGAGAATCTCATCATTACCTATGGCACTACCTGTCCTTTGTTGGAATGCCAGACAGTTATAAAGCACTGACATGCCACACAGGGCTGGCAAGAGTCCCTCGTTAAAATGCCATTTTTTTCTCACTGATCTGCTACACATTGGAGAAATAGGAAGAGCAAAACTGTCTAGATCAGTTTCTCTCCTTCTACTAGAAGAGCAGGAATGGAGTGCAGCAGACAGGTGCAGAGTTGCAGGGGCCATTGGGAGGAGGAAGCAGGTGGCAGGGAAAGCTGCCAGCACCCCATCCCAGAGCCACCCTCTCACCCCCCTCCCCCCCCCACACACACACTGCTGCAAGGCCAACCTCCTTGGGTGCAGATGGTGAGGGGCTTTGAAGCATCCTCCTCCTTCCCTGTACTCTTGAGGGCAGCTGCAGAAGCAGACTGCACAATGGAAGCACACTTCTGGGAGTCATCAGAACACAGCAATGGCAGCCTAAAAGGTCCCAAATGCTGAAAGCCTCTTCATCTCTTGAACATGCAGTCCTCCCTCTCTCCTCTGCAGTAATGAGACCTTTTCCCCTATGGACTCTGGTAAGTGGAGGGAGTAATAGGAGCAAGGCATTGAGGAAAGAAGAGGCACAGTTACCAGGTGCTGGGCAGGTGAGGCTAACTAATTTCCCCCAGTGAAGAATTTGAATTTGCCAGGAAGTAAAGAGTGCAGAGGGTGAGAGATGGAGATGCTGGGGTCTGGACTGGGAAATGTTATTGAGTGGTAGTGTAAGGATGGATCATATAGCAGGCTAAGGGCCACCATTTTTGTTGCATTAAAGTGAGATAATTTCACTTCAACAAGGGGAAAATGCTATAAACAATGGTGAGACCAAAGCAGAAGATAGGAGGGTGCATAATTTAAGTGTCACACAGAAAAACTGAATCTCTTCAAACCAGGAGACACTGTAATTAAATCTCATATTTCTAGTCAAGCCATATGTGCCATATTAACCAGAAGTAGAGTCCCCCAGGCAGTCACAGTATGTTCTATAATTCATCATATTTCACCTTGAGAATCTGTAAACCACTTGCATTGAAATTCCCTCACAACAGAAAAGGACAGAACAGAGTGAAGAATGAGAAAAATTATGCTGGGTTCTACACAGAAGCATTAGGGGTCATGCTGCGAGGACATATTCAGCAAATGTGGGGAAGTACTTAAGAGAGTAGGGAAGTGAATTCTGCAAGATCAATGAGGTTATTGCTCACTAGTGGAGTTGGGGGGGGTGAGGTCTGTATAGTGAAACCTGCTTGGGGTCATTGCACAATATTTAATACTCAGCATTTACAAACAGTAGCCCTTTGCATGTTCAAAGCGCTGTCCAGCCATGAGCTAATGATAAACACCCCTCACAATGTGAAATACAATATTGTCACGCACTGTTCACTTCAGAGTCTAATGAAGAATGAGCACCATGTTTAAATAAAAGATTATGACTGTGACTTCCCTTGACAGAATGATTCAAGGATATGCACAGGGAGCTGTGAAGCATGCTCAGTGGTGGAATGTTTGTGCAATGGCAAGCACGTAGTAGCTAATGCAAAGCAGCTTTATCTTTAATACTTAGAGGCCTGCCTCACACCATAGTGCCCACCACAGTCCTCTCCAGATGTGAAATTAAAAAAAAAAATCACAATCATGTAATTAATCAAAAGTAACTAACTAGAGATACAGGAATAAATAGAAAATCAAGATAAGTCCTCATCAATTAATTCACCACAACACTCTAGAGAAAAACAGGAAAGAAAAATCTTCTATAATAAGTAAACATCAAAAGGAAAAAAAAATATTTTGAGTATGTTTTTTCAGAGCGGCTGAGGATGTATAGCTTCCTTTGGCTTCAGATGCAGTTTTGGTGTTCAGCATTTCTGAAATCAGGTCCGAGGTGACTCAGGTTGGGTTCCCAAAACTAAAGCACTAGAAATCAGCGGCCATTTTAAAAAAAATTGACCCAAATCTTTCCCAAGAAATAATTTTTACTGCTGTTCAAACCTTATAATCTATTTTGAGTCAAAATGAGATTTTATTTAAAATTCTTGATTTGAAACAATGACCCTTAATTGCAGAACATAACATGAAAGACCTTAAGGATAAGATTAATAATGTGGAGAGACAAAATGAAAGTTCTAGGGTAATCATTTTTGCAAAGTGGTCTCTCATTTTAGATGCCCCGCTTGAGTCATGTGGTGCTTGATTTTCAAAAGTGCTCCTCTGAAAATGAGGCCCAAGTTGACTCAAACTGGACACCCAAAATGAGAGGCCATTTGAAAATGCTGGCCTTGGAATTTGCCTCTTCTGCCATTTGTTTAGGATAGGCTTTGGATCAACCATTTCAATACACATGATTGCTGGCAGAGACTGCTGGAGGACCAAAAGCAGGGAAATCTACTTCCTATATAATTAATCCTCTTTGGTTTGTGGTAGATTGTGTTCAGAGAAACTTTGCCTGGGAAACTGCAGTGCAAGCTTCCCCACATTGCCTGCTAATGTATTTCATTTCTAACTTGGAAGGCTCACCTCTACGAGAAAGATGACAGCTCAGTCTCTATGACCCAGTCAGTGCTTGGCCTCTCTGCTGAGACCGCCATAGGGTGCTGATTGCGATGGCTAATTTTTTTAGAAATATGGATGCTTGCCCATTTGGAAATAGATGGAAAATACTCACCTAGCTGCAGAGAGTAACCGCTAAACAGGATTTGTAGAAGTTGCTTATGGCAGATTTCCATCTCTTTTTCATGATCATTTAACACACTGAATAGGCACAGACTGTTCTCTCGGTTCATACTTGCATTTTAACACAGAAAGGCTGCAACTTTGGTTTTTCTATTTGGGGCAAAATCTTTCCTTTTCTAGGCTGTGCCATGTTATAGATGCTAGCACAGGGCATCAGCAACATGCTCAGCAGCACTTCTACCTGCCGCTCCAAAAAGGAAGACCATACCCACAGATGCTACATATGGCAGCATATGCATGGAGGAGGGAAGGACCTGGCTATTCCTGAAACAGGTGCAGCACACTTCTTGGGGCCACACTGTGTTGCCAGCTTAGTTAGCTGGGCCCTGGTCTAGCACTGAAGGGAGCACAGGATTGTAATCCGACCCTGCTGTTGCACAGGTGAAACTGGGCTGGGGAAGATTTTCTTTGCATCTATTTTCCTGCTAGCACACCGACAGCATGCAGGACAAGATTTTGCCCTGACTGAGCTATTCTGAGCCTATTTAGTTCTGCATTCCTTTGGCCTCGCACTGTGGCTTCAGGAAAGCTGTTCGCTTCCCTTGGTTACTTCACCATGCCCCCTGACTTAATGTCTGGGCCCTGCTCAAACAGGGGCCCTTCCTGGCCTCCTTGCCAGGGGAGGCTCTTGACTTCTGATATCCCCCACTGGGTGTGGTAGTGCCGAACCAAATGTCCAGTTCTATCTTCCCCTTCTGACAGTGTCTTTTCCCTCAGGCCTCCAGGCTTGGGAAAGGTCCTTTGCCCTCTTCAGGCAGGGTTTTTCCCTCCCCCAGTCCTTGTACCTGCAGGGTTCTCTATTGCCAGTGTTCTGCTCCTTCTCCTAAACCCTCCTGGTTTCTGACAGCATCTTGCCTGCTCTCACTCTCTGGTAGCTCACCTCACTCCCACAACTCCAACCGCACCCTTTCTCTGGAGGGAAGGCTTTTAACAAGTCCTGGGCAGGGCCTTGATTGGCTCGAGGTGTGTTAATTAACCAGGTGTAACTCCTGCTCAGCTACCAGGAAAAAAGGGACTTGCTGAGCCTGGGGTTGATATATTGGCCTTCTAGCACTTTCTGGAAGACATCTAGTCTGACCCTGTCACACTATATAGTATCAAAAGGCAAAATCTTTAGGAACCCACAGCAAAATGTCTGGGCTGTAAATCACAAAAAACTAGAACAAGGCAAGACGCAAATTGGATGATTTTAATACTGACCCAGATAGTGCTAGATAACATAATACTTCCCTGCCTTCTTCTTCAAAGACTAACTCCTCTCAGCACCATTTTTTGTAGGGCAGGGAGGACCAACCAATAGGGGGATCACTGATGTACAGCACTAATTTACTTGCTTTTCTTCTATAGCCTCACCATGGATCCAGTCCATGCCAGCTCACAGATGGGGAAGTGACAGTCTACCTCTGAACTCCACTCTGTTCCCTGTAGGTTGACATTAAAAGCCAGATCCCTTGAGACTTTCTGCAAGAAGGTCTTTTCCAAATTCCTGTTCAACTGCACTTAACCCCTCAAAGTCTCTCATAAAAATTGAATATTATTCAGGCTACATGATGCAAAGACTGGCTGGGTCAGAATGGAGTTCTGCTTCAGCCACCTGACTTCATGTGTCTTGCAGATGAATGTGAAGAAACCTACTTTTTTGATTTGTTGGATACAATAGACCAAGCCTTAAATGATCAGATATACGGTTCTGGAGAAGTAATAAAATATTTCCTCTGGGAAACGACCTAGAAAATTCAATTGTCCTCTGAAGAGCACTTGTACCAAATTTGAAAACTAAATTAATTAAACTGTGAAACAGAGGGGTTTTATTCTAGCTGTAAGTGCAAATCTTCATGCAAATTTCACTATGAAGTAGCTACCAGTTCCTCCAGAATAAGTCTACCTCAGGGATTCTGGTGACTTGAGCTTCATTCTTGCATTATAAGAAACCATCTAAATTCTTGGGTAGTTTTAAAAAATAACAAAACGATACAAAGTGGGCTGCTATTGTAAGGTAAGAGATCAAAGGATTATTGTCTCCAGCACTCAAGTAGTATATCTTCTCAAACAACTGCATGCCTTGGCATGTTATTTCTCTTCGAAATTGGTGCCTTTAGTTATAAGCAATAAGAACATAGTAATTGCTATACTGGGTCAGATCAGTCTATCTAATCCAGTGTTCTGTCTGAGAATGGACAGTACCAGATGTTTCAGAGGAAGATCCTCTGAAACGTCTGGTACTGTCCATTAAATATGCCTCACTACAGCACAGGTATAGTTTTCCCTGTAATTCAAGATATTACTTTTCAGTAACAGTGATGTGCAACCCTTCATGCTTCCATGTATATACATCGCATATCACAGAATGACTGTACATAGAGAATGACAGTGGAATATCATTCTGTTGGAGTAAGTGATAAAATATTTTCTCTGGTGTCCTATCTGTACCTTTACCAGGATCCCTCATTAATGGTAACAGAAGGCCACTTCAGCTCTGGATTTTTCATCAGCATCACTGAGATCACAATATAGCCCCTTTGTTCGTACTGGAAATGCTTGTTAAAACCAGTTTCTGGATCTGCGTGCTTATTTTTCCATGTCTTATGAAGATTTCAGCATCTCCTCCAGAATGAGGTTATTTATTCATTTTTCACTTGCATATTAGATATACATGGGAAGTGCCCATTGCTTTGTTTTTCTTGTAAGATACTGCAGCCCAACGTTTCTGTCAGACAAAGCCATCTCCCACTGTTACTATGGCTCGATAGCATGCTGCAGCCAATTGCAAAGGAGATGGATATATTTGTCTCTGTTGCTAAAGGCAGACGAGGATCCATAACCAATCAGGAGGCAGAAGAGAGCAGGACTGGGATGTGCTTTCAAACATCAGTTATCTAAAGGGACCAGCATTTTCTTCTCTGCATTTCATTATTTATGTAGTTTTTAAGAATGACAAGTGGCCTGTGGCAGCCCTTCCATGCTGCGAGACCATTCTACACATGAGAGGGATGGGTTAACTAGACAGTTAATGTTGAAAGTGACAGCACAAAGCCAGTCTGTTATGATAGGAAGAACATATTTCAAAATGACTTGAAAGAAGCCCTCTGCCTCTACCACATCAAATGACTGCTCCTCTTCTGACCACATACACTCCAACTCATCTAAGTCCCGCTCATTTAAAAAAAACACAAGCTCATAGAGGCCCCTCCAAACACAAGTATCTCAAATGCAAAAGGTGTGGCAACCAATTTACAAAAAGCAACCAAACGCCAGCGCAAGTACTGATACTTAGATAAGAGTTATAGAGATGGACTCCTGAGAGAGCTCTCTGCACTCCCCTCAATAGCAGGTTCACAGCAAAAATGACCTGGGGCTGGGTACATTATGCTTTTTAAAAATCTTTTTATAACCACTTAATATTCTACATGGAAAATGAACCATGGAGAGACAGACTTATTAATAACCTTTATTTGCAAACTTACTTCACTGCAAGAGTCAATGTGAGCATCAGCATTCCACCAGTAAACCCCAGCCCTGGACTTTGGGCAAGGAGGATTCTCTTTTGTGATCCAGAATCTTTAAAAAAATACACAATTGTGGTAAATATTTAAAAAGCAAAACGATTTACCCCTCAGTGTTTTTAATCCTGGATGCAAATGAATCCCTCTCCCCCATTTCTCTCACAATTTCCATTTTCTAACCCCAGGGTAAGATAAAAAGAAAAGTATAGGGCTCCTGATCGGTGATATAGCAAAAAAAAAAAAAAAAACCAAACAAAACAAAACACCACACAATGGAGAGGGAGCAGAGGCAAACAGCTTAGAGACTGGTTGGGGGAAAATATCTGGATAGAGGACCTGTTAGAAGTGTACTCCTCCAATCAGAGTGGTGAAAAGCCTCAGCTATTTGCCCAAAATTCAAGTATTGGATGTCAGCTGAATACAGTTACCAATTTCTATTAGAGGCCACATACTCCTGCAGTCTGAGGGAATCTGGGAAAACCCAAAAGCTGCTTTACAAGGCACTTGGGGACATATACAGCCTGCTTCTCCACTGCCCTGCACCTTAAGCTGTCATTTGTACCTGCAAAATAAATGCAAAGTCAATGTAATATGCTACCAAATGAAAACAGCAGTTTTACATTCACTTTATACAGGTGTAAGTGACTCTACAAAGTGCAAGGCAGTAGAGAATCAGGCCCTTAGTTTCAGGTTCCTGCAGACTGTGGGAAGGGCGACCATTAGGACCAGTTGCAGAGCTCCTGTCCATCTGGAGATGAGGATTCTAAGTATGGATTGATAGAGTTCAGTTGTCCCCACCCCCTCCATTCCTCTGACCTTCTTGGGGAATTCAAGGTCCACCTGCTGCTAGGCCCTGACACACTTGCTTTCCCCATCTCATCTTCTACAATACAGTTTTGTTGGGTGCTATGAATTCTGTAGTGCTCCAAAATGTGTGATTTGTGGCAGTATGGGATTTAGTGTGCCCCAGAATTCACAGCACTGGTGAACTACAGAGGCAGGGGGAGGCAGCTTTGTATCAAGGCTCAGTTAGGTCCCTAATTCTCCAGACCTAATACATTTACATAACATTCCCACACTACATGACACTTCTGAGGTTTTACTCCCTTTGAATTGAGGGGCTTTTTACACAACTTCATCATTAACAACAACAGATGGACCTAGAACCATCTCTACCAGATATATTATGAATACAGTGACACCAATTTAAACTTGATAGAACCAGTGACTAAATACGTACAACGGACTAAGCAGCTTCAAATCGTTGCAGTTAAAGTCTGTGATCTGCAAGAACCTCAGGTAGCACTGCTTTTGTTTGTTACTTTTAAAACTCTTGATAAAACTGTAGCCCAAATGAACTTTGTAACAATTAGAAAAGGTCTCCTTTCCCACTTAATTACACCGTGTTATCTCACTGCCTCTTTTGGCAACAAAGGGGCAATCACTGGAGAACTGGAGGCCAGGTGTCACTGTGCAAGTTACATTCGACCACCGACTGAGAACTCAAAGAGTAGCCATGCTGCCCAGAATGTGTCGCTAGTTGTGGGGTCGCTTAGTGGATCCTCCAGCACCTGAAAGACAAAATAAAGAACCATAAGCTTCATCAGACACTTCCTTGAAGGATGCAGTTACTGTCTGTGGAGGAGCTACTGTTTTCCTTCTTGAGCAGGGATAGGAGAGCACAGATGTGTGGGGGGTACCAGGATGACAATGGGGTATACGTAGAGAGGCGGCTGAAAACAAGAGGAGTCTTTGTTCCATTTCCTGAGTAACAACAGGGTAAATCATCACACAGAGTGAAAGAATGAAAGGAAAAAACTGTTTACCCACAATGTGGCTGTCTGCTTTTGCAAAAGGGAGAAACGTGAAAACTCTCGCTACAGAGAGACTGTGAGCCCTGGAAATCTTAGAAAAGGCTCATTCATCATCCATGTCCAAAGCTGTCCTACTCATCTGGTTCATGTTATAGCTGTAAAAAGGTCACTTTCCAAGATAAAGATCTTCATCCTGCTGCTCTCAAGGGTGGTTCTGTTACTGTCTTCAGAGCTGTAGCTGCCTCCCACAATGGGACTAACAGACTTGGTCCCCCTCTTTTTAAAATATCTTTTCAAAACATTTGTTCCAGCAGATTATATCAGTATAAGAAAAGCAGAAACTGATGCTAAGTGCTCCCTAGGCCAGTAAATCTGAGGCCAAGAAATAAATGTGATGGGTAGTTCAAGATGGATGTCAGATGGAGCTTTCTTAGGTGTGCTGTTTATTATCATCCAACTTAGAAATGAGTCATCACAACTCTCAACACACTGGATTTCTTGCTGCCATCCTGGGGAATGCTGCTGCCTTAAAAATCAGTGTTAAAAAGCTAGTCGCCTAGTAAAGTGATTTGTTTTGTTTATTATTTCCTGTTACAGCATTTCTTTCTTCTTCTGACTGTAAGATAGCTGTGATGGGGGAAAATCCCTTTTCAGGGTCAGTAAAAAATCTTTTGAAAAGAATGTCATATCCAAAGCGCTAATGACCCTGGGAGAGTAGAATCAAACCAGACATCTGCTCGTAGAAGGTGTGTACCCTTTAAGCATGCACAATCTAGGGTGGTTTGCTATACACAATTCTGTGTAGACCTCCTACAGTGTGCATAAACTGTGAGTTAAATTATATAAGAATACGGGCTGCAGGATCAGCAGCTACAGTGACACATTTAATTTAATGATGGTTGGATACGCAATTTACATGAAAGAAAATCTCTCTCTAGTATTTGGTGGACACTGCCCAGGGAACTACCCTCTGACAACTTGCCCAGATTGGGTTTGGAGACCTTGGAGCAGAGGGGGGCTCTGAGCATTGAAAGGAGAAGAACTGCTAGGGCATGAATCAACATCTTTAATATGCCACAAGGAATTAATCCTTCCTAAATGCCTACTGGACTCTGTGACTAAATAATGGGATTGAGCAACAGAAGGCTGGTATTCCTGGGATATCAGGCTTCTCAGTTAGAGACCCAAATCTCTTACCAGCTATTCCCTTTTCAAAGATTTGCCTCTGAACATGCAAAAGCCAGTAAGCAATGGTTGGCACTAAAGGAGTCTATATTCCCCCTAGAAAGAAATCTTATCACACTGTAAATATCCTAAGATTACAAGCAATGGCCCTAAATATCCAATCAGTGTGCATGAATGTCAGAGGCAGGATAGCCTGCCTTACATAGGATCCAAGAACTTTGAGGGACACAGAACTAAAGATGATGACAAAGGAGAACACTAGTCAAACTTGCCTCCCAGCTCTCAAAGAGAAACACTTAAAATGTACCATTATCTTCCCTTGCTTTTATAGGATAAGATATGATATCATGGCTGAGGGAGGAGCTGAAAACATTTCTTTCACAAGAGATAAATCCCACCTGTACTGAGGAAGAAAGCCAGTGAAGTTAAACCTTAGACATTCAATGGCAATCTCCTGAAGAAAATGCCACCTTGAGAAAGGTTGTGGCTGGAATAGCTAGGTGTTCCCTTAGAAGGGTAAGGCTTTGAAAAGAGTCCAGCACCTAACATGGACTGAATGTGCTGAGCTCTTCTGAAAATGAATAGGAGTTGTGAGCGCCCAACACCTAACAAAATCAGAGCACTAAGTTCGGTGCTTACACCAATTTTGGTGATTAATTTTAGGCAGCCACATTAGAAAATGTTGGTCAAGGGAGGGCACCTATCTTCTGATTGGAAAGCCTGGAAATAGAATACTTGTGTGTATTTTTTCAGCACACCCTAATAACATCAGCAATGGGATATGCCAGTCTTACCTGTCCCATCATGATAATCCTTAAATAAACCCCCCTACTTTCCACTTCACATCTCCCATCTCCATCTGGAGAGGATTACGCTCCAGATGTCTCTTCCTTTGTAGGCGGAGTGCTTTCTCTTACCTGGCTGTGTCCCAAGCCCTGGATTTCCTCCAGATGGGGTGTGGAAACAGGTGGGCACTGGGATTTGCCAAGCACAGCCTGAGGGGAACTGGAAAAACCATCAGAATAAGTTAGCTCACATGAGAATCTGGGACCTCCAGGGTGTTTCTTTTGCAGTCATGCCTTACCCACCATTTACTTTAGCCTCCCAGCAGCAGGTCTAGAGGGGAATTTGCAGGAGAAGGTTCTGTGCACTTACTGGCGAGCAGTATGTAAACCCATGCCATCTCCCCATCCTTATCAGAATAGTTTGAATAAGCAGATCCTGCAGCGGGAGCATTGTTGCTAACAGGAGAGCTAACTGGGGATGGCACATAGGTTCCTGATTTTGCTTATGTATCCACAACAACGCTTTACAGCAAGGAGACGTCTACCAAGGATTATGACTATCCTGGAGAATATTATAAAAACAATGATTTTAGAGTCAAAACACACAGCTTTTGGAACTAACCAAGACATCGTAAGTGATGCCTCTAGCCTTTCAAGGCTTTTAACTGAGAGTCTCATATCTCAGCCTGCAGCTGGCCCCTCCATCCAAACTTCACATCTGGGCTTTCCCAACGGTCCCACTTTGGGACAACAGAAATGCTGGTCATGCTCAGAACCACAGGTGCTAGGCCAATGGGGGAGAGTGTGGGGAGACTTGGCAGATGGGATGAATGCATCTCTCTTTTTCTCTCAATAGCCATCTCAGAATACCTACAGATCCTGCCTGCTGTGTTAGCAGCACTGTCTGTGCTGCTCCCAGGAACACTCCTCACTGCTACTTGGCTTACAGCAGATGCAGAGTAGAGGACTCATTCCTAGAAGCATCCCCAGAAGCCTGAGTTAGGCTCCCAACAAAGCAGGCAGCATCCAAAATTTTCAATGAGCATCGAAGCATTTGTATATACTAAACCAATATGCTGGCTGGAAAATCCAGGTTTTCTTGCTCCCTGAGGGTCAGTGGGTTTTTCTGTTTCAAATGCCAGTCACTAGGGAGTTTTGCTTTGCATGAATCATGAGCTGTGTCAAATTTCACCCACTCCAACCAGAGCAAGGAAGACACAGCAAGACTGGTCTGAACAAGAAATGGCTTGTGGCCCCACACAGAGTCCCAATTCACTTGCTCTACCCCACTCTTCCCACCCAGCAACACAACCAGATGTTGAAGCAGGCAACTAACAGTCCGATTCCTCCCCACACCCCCGCCTTGCAGCGTTGGGCCCTGCAAATCACAAAGCCAGATTTGGATACAGTCCAGATGCATAAGACAGACTATGAACAGATGCAGGATATCTACTGGAGTTGTTCTAATGAGCTTTCAGGCTGAGTCCAGTCAGGGTGAGCACCTTTACCGTGAGACAGAAGCAGACTGAGGCTCCCTTGGTTGACCTGTAGGTCTGCCCCTGCAATTGTCACCAACCAATAAGGGATAGAGGGTGATCTGGTAGCGAGAGTATGTGATTGGAAGTCCATTCCAGGCATTAACAGCATGTGACCTTGGGTAAATCATGTCTCTTTCTATGCCTGATTTTTCTCATCTGTAAAGTGGGGACAATGCCACTGATTTGCCTTATAGGGTATTTGAGAAGCTCCTTTCATTAATATCTGAAATCCTTAGATGGAAGATGCTAAGTGCAATATTATTATTAATTACTGCTATTATTGAGTGGGAGGAACCTGAGCTTTTTCTCTGAGGCAATGATTATCTGGGGTTACAGTTGCCCACCATACACAAAGATATCCCCTCTCACCATTGGGCCAGATGTCCACTGATTAGAGGTCTAGCCCATAACAATTAAGGCTTCCAGTCTCCATGGGTAACATTTTCAAAAGCCCATAAGTCCCACTGGCTTTTAATGACACTCAGGTCCTTAAATGTCTACGTCACTTTTGAAAATTCTACATCTTGTGCCAATTTCAGGACCCTTCTGGGAGAAACTGAAGCAGGTAAAAAGTCAATGTGCAGCAGTAGCAGCAGGGATAGGAGGAGAAGAGGAAATTAACTCCATCTTCACGACTAAGTGTCTTTGCCATCAGCTAAGGTTACACTGCCAAGAGTATGATAAGGGGGGGTGGCATGTGGCTTCCTCAAATTGGTTACGTACTCAAGTCACATACAGCAACAAGGAGACATTTACCATATATTTCCCCCAACTGCAGAACATATTTTAAAAATAAATATGATTCATTCTAGAATCAGAACATACAGTTTTAAATCCATCCATAACGTCATCAGTGGCTTCTCTACGATGCTTCTTGACCTTTCGTTCCTATTTAAGACTGTGTGAATCCAAGAACTCAGTCTGCATCTTGCCCCATTGTGTCTGTTATAATCCCCAGGCCTGGGCAGTCCCAAACCACCCAGCATGGGTTATTTAAAATGCTAACCCTGGCAAGAGCTGCAGGCAACAGGCCAACTGGGGAAGACAGGAAGTGTCAGAAGATGTTTAAGCAGGGAACTGGGAATGAGGAAGCTTTGATTTCTATTCCCAATCCTCACACTGACTCCCTTTGTGTCATTGGCAAATCACAACCTCTCCATGCCTCAGTATCCTCATCGGTAAAATGGGGATAATAGTGCTTACTTACCTACCTACCCCCACCCACCCAATAGGGCTTCTCTGAGAATTGATTAGATAGTGTTTGATAATGTCATTATTACACAAATGGTAGAAAAATTGGAGGAGAAGGGCTGGGATAAGAGGTTGCTGCTGCTATTTTCTCCTGCAGATCAGTAAATGAAAGCAACTTCCTGATGTTTCCTCTGTGGCATCTATTGCTATGTAACATTGTAATAATACCGGGGCATTTTTGCATCAAATGAGCTGCAAAACCTGTAGGGGAAAATCTGCAACCATGAAACATCTGGTACAAGCAGAAACCCTGGAGCAGAAAGAGACAAGACAGCGCAACTGGAGTTCAAGGGTTGAAAGCCTGCTATATGAAACAAACTTGTCCTGATGCTGTGCATCTCCAAAAGCTATTTCAGGATGATGCCCAGGCTCCATAAAACCAGCTATCAGGCCCATCAAAATCAGGAACAAGATGGGCAAGCAGCAGTTCAGACCCAGGTTCAATGGAGTTGGGTGGGGTGGATTTGTACCTTCTCTTACCAGATTGGGGGCTTGATTCTCCTTTGCCCTGCACCATGTGAAGCCATTTATGCCTGCACACAATGAGTACAATTATGTAGTATTTCACACCCCTGTGCACAGATGTAGACGTCTATACAGGGTGCAGGACAATCGGAGAAACAGGTCCCTGGTGGGGAAGTATCATCACACTGCTCCCTCATCCCTACTCAAAGGCAAGGATCATGGAGACCAGGGAAAGGACCGAACACGGAACTTCAATCTCACTTGCATCCTCCACTCTTGTTACCTGTGGGGAAGAATGGCTTCCAGGGACCCTAGCTGTCCTTCTCTAAGCACGATACTGTCAATCTCTAAATCTGCCTGCTGACTGATGCTTTCAGAACTGGCCTCAATACAGCCACCTCGAGGGACCCTGCTCAAAGAAGCTCTGACACCTGCTGAAGTAAATGCCCATGTTAAGAGAGCGGCAGATAACAAGGCTCAGCCCACAAACCCCAACCTCCTTCCTCAGGCTGCGTGACAGTCACAGGCCCTAGCTCACCACAATCCCACAGCCGCAATTATGGCCAGCCACAGTAATTGGTACCTAGCTGCTGCACAACGGCTGCTGCTCTCCCCACTCACTTCCATCCAACTTCCCTTCTCAGCTCTGGAGACATGAATTAATGTGTCCAAATGAGACCATTCCAAATGGGAGAAGAAAGGGGGACATTGCAGGACCAGTGAACTACAAGGGGTGGGACGGGAAGGAGAGAGTGAGAAGAGATCAGGAGAAAGGAAGGGAGAGGTGAGAAAGACAAGAAGCAAGTAAGAACAAAAGAAAGTGAAAAGGGGAAGTGAAGTGTTGCTGAAGGACCTACACGCTCTGCTAGCAGGAGGGCTTGGGTGCCCTGGAGTGACACAAAGCCAGGAGGCAAGTGCCTACTGAGGGGGATTGCCTAGCCAGTGCCAAGGTAAGCGGCACTCAGCTGATGAGAACCATGGGGGTTTAAATACTTAAAAGCCAATAGCCAAGTAAGGTGAACAGCAAACAGCTGAAGGGAGTTGGCCAGAGGAGCAGCTAAGCAGTAAGCGCAGCCTCACGGAAGTGGCTGAAGGGCCCTGCAGCCTGAGCAAAGAGGTACAAGGATAAAATAAACCCTGGTTCAGTCCAGTGATCTAGATTTTCAGACTTGCTCCCTGATCTGTTGGGAGCAGGACTGAAGAACTCAAGTTAAGCCCAGCTCCCCTTCTTGTCACTAAACAGACGAGGCTGCCTGTGGCAGCAGGAAGATCTGTGATAAAAAACAATGAGCTTTCAAGCCAACAACGGCTCTGAATCGAGTGCAGTTCCACTAACCTGCTTTACCAGGGCTCCACAGGGGACACTGGCTGCTCTCGCTGGAGACTCCTGCTGCACTGGGAGTTGGCTGCCTTATGTCCAGATGTTCTCTTTGGAAGGGAAGCGACCCGCAGGAGCAGAGGACAAAGTTCTCCTGCCAGGGGCTAGTGGCAGTGTAACTTGATGCCTGTCCGGTCTCAAGGATGGCAGAGCTAAGTGTTGTTCCACGTTCAGGCTCAATGCAGAAAGCTGTAGGCTCTTCAGTGTTGAGAGGGGTCTCTGAAGTTTTAGTTGACCTCGTCTCCTGTAACTGACTGCTCTGCAGAAAGCTATAGTGATGCAGTGAATGAGAGTGAATGACTTTGCACTGAGTGACTTTGCAGTGAATGACTTTGATGCACCACATAGAGTGTAATCATCTCTTAAAGGGAGAGACAGCTGCTCAGTACCTATAGCAGCTCTACCCTTAAGCCCTCTCTCTCCTGGAAAGGAGTCACTGCCAACTGAACCCCAGAGGACCAATCCTAGGGGATAGGGAGTCTGTGCCACTGCTCAGAATGGCTGAAGCAGATTTTGGGGGCACTGATCACTCCCGTCTATAAAAGGAGTCAAGACTCCAAACTGATCTCACTGGGAACTGCCAGCCTGATGTGAACGTCAGTCCTGTGAGAGAATTTCAAGTCACATAGTCACTGCATTTCTGCTATACTGATGAGACGCCCTCATACATCACCTGGATTCCAACAACTTTGAAAACGTCCCATCAGCAGAATAGTTCAATCCTGCAGCTGACTGCTCCCAGCCCAGATCACAGGGCACATGGGTAATTTCTTTCTGCTCTGAGCCAACATCTGCCTGAAATGCATCTGAAAGGCATAGAACAGGGCAGGTGAAGGGATACTCCTGGGAATCCTAAGGTCAGTACATTTGTGACTTTGAAATGAAATATACAAAGGTTGGTGCTAGTGGAACAAATGCAACAGGGCTCTCCCTGTTGTTAACGACTGAATTCTGCTTATGACTCTGGAAGGGTCCAGCGGAAATGCTCAGGTTTTGTATTGGGTTTTACTGGAGTGAATTGCAGGTCCAGGGTCATGTGTCTGCACTAGGCTACTCCACTTACTAGGCAGGGGAGCAGGATTCTCTACTTATAAACTATTATTGTGTTGCTGGCAACTCTTAATATTCATGGCCTAGATGGGCGCTTGGCACCCAGTCCAACCTTGGCAAGGCATTTGGATAGTGAGAGATGTAGGTGCAACCTTTGGATTTTCATTTGTCAAGGGCAAGACGTTGGGAAAGTGACATACTGCATCCAAAGGGGTGTGGGGTTGGAAGGAACCAGATGCCACTTCACCAATGCATGAGCACTGACAACTGCTGTGACACCTGCTATCCCCTCTCCAGAGTGGTGTCTACTATGATAACAGTAGGATGCTGCAGCAGAGGACAACTCTGCCATAACCCTTTTGACACCCATTGTGTCAACAATGATGCCCAGCAGGAATAGAGAGGATCCCAGTGCTGCCCTAACTGTATGGAGGAGGCAACTTTGATACAAACTCCCTATTTCCACACACTGATGCCTAACAGAGCAAAGAGGAGGCCTGTATAACAGAACAGCCCTGCTTGACTCAGCAATACTTAATTACTGATCCCAAGGAAGTAAGGTTAGTTAATACTGTCCCTCTGCTTATCATGAGGGGATCCTAAAACAGGCTTCCTGCCTGGACCACATCCCAAGCCCATTAGGAGGAGACCAACCTGCAGCTTGTGGAATGCAGGATCCACTATTGGGCTGATATTTTGCTTGGTGGGTTGAAGCCTCGTCGGTTGAGCTGATGAGATTTTCCAGCCGATTG
This sequence comes from Emydura macquarii macquarii, assembly GCF_026122565.2. Lineage (NCBI taxonomy): Eukaryota > Metazoa > Chordata > Testudines > Chelidae > Emydura > Emydura macquarii. Next base: position 1,857,443 of record NW_027131391.1, read on the forward strand.
AGCCGGGTTTTTTGACGACGACGGTAATTGGCAAACCAGTTATAGACTTGATTTGGCTGCAGGTTCATATCCTGAGCCAAACCCTCCTGCAAATCCAGGTAACCATGGGAAAAAGAATAAACCACATCAAAATAATCATGCTGGTCCCTCCAGTTTCCAAAAGCAATCAGACAGTATGAGCTTACAGATCCCCATGCAGATCCCTGGAGAACATGCATAGCTCCCACTGATTGATTAGCTCATAAAAAGAGGAAGAGAACAGAAAAAGTTAATTTTCTCTTGACATCCTATTTGAGAAAGGGAACCTAGGAATCCCACTGTGTTTTTGCCTTACTTGTAATTTAACTGATATAAATAAATAACCAACTGATGGAAATAAGCACATTTTTAAGAGTGAAGGTAATTTACCATTGGAACACAAGTTATTGGGCTGAATGCAGGAATCACTGGGTGAAATTCTGTGGCCTGCTTTATGCAGACTAAACTATCATAATGGTTCATTCTGACCTTACAAAAATAATCTATGACAGGTCTTTAAAATCTCTTGCATATTACATTAAAAACTATATTAAGAGAACATTTGGCTTAAGCAATCAATAGTCCAGAATGCCACAGTTAAGGTTGCACGTGTAACCTTTACTCTTCTCCCTTGTATATATTCATTACTATAATCTTTCATTAAATGATCATAGATGTCTTAAATAATACAGTATAACAATTTTTTTCTGTGTTAGAGACATATGTAGCATCTTGTCATATATTTTCATACCTTTAAATTTACCATATTATCATTGTGATAATGAAACTTTACATCTTCAATGATTTTGGCTACTTATATAATAGATTTTCCTGTCTCTCAAGTAAGTAGTTTAATAAATCAGTCAACATACATGTATTATAAATTTTCTTGTCAATCAGAAGTGCAACCTTCCTTGGGTACAATTCAGGGAATAAGGGAGTTAACTACAAAGCTAACTTAGTCACAAACTTGGATGTCTTATACATGCTAGCAAATGTCACCATTATTCTATGTTGTTGTATTTAATCACTGATATACTGTGTAAGAATGGTTTGCTGTGTGCATGGCATAAAATAACTTTAAGAGACTCTGAATAGTACATGCGTACATATCTAAGGTTGTAGAAAAACTGTTTATTACACTAAACTACTTGATAAATTACGTAATCATGTATCATATTGCCCACGCACAACAGGACAAAGTTTTGGTCTGGCGCGCTACCTTCCATTGTCATTTCCTGACTTTTGAGAGCTTAACTAAGCAAACCTTAGCATTCTCTTAACACAGCTTTTTGATGGAATTTTGTAAATTGATGCTGTTTTGACAAAAAATATAAAATAAATTTCATAATGCAGAACCTAAGCTAAACACCCCCCAGAATAACATGTCCCCCATACACCCGGGGAGCTTGAAGGAGGGAGCCCCTTGAGTGAAAATTTTAGGAGTGCTGCAGTTTTTACCTTATAAAATAGTGAATCAGACAAGGATTCCTGCCAAGTCCTGGCTCATTCAGAGGTCAATTTCACTACATTTGTCTCCATCCAGCTAAGCTAGATCACACATGCACAGGATTATCTTGGCGGCAAACTTTACAAATTTAGCAAGAAAAGTCGATGCACTTTTAAATAGGTTGTAACTCAGTCAAATCACAACCAATTACCATGAAAACATCTACAGTGCTTTTCAGTGAGAGCTATTTCCCTGCCAAATTTCATTCAGCCCTTTCAACACTAGAGCTGTTAAAACACTATTATAACAGAGAAAACATTTTCTCCAACCTCTTTGTTCTGTAGAACAACTGAATTTGTTTTGTTTAAACTTAAAAAAAAAAATTAAGATGCAACACCCCTTCGGGCAAAGATCAAACATGGGAAACTTCAGTCCAAAAAATGAAAGTTATAACTGACTGAAAACAAGGGGTTAGGTAGGGAACATTTATGTAGCCTTGATCATAGTAGTTGCTACTGTTCCTGCACAGGGAAACTTTCAGCAACAGCCTGAGTAACATTGTGGCACATAGTATCCATACCCGCTGATCCTTGTTTGGATACATTGTCACCTTTGCAGCAAATCTGTGCAGCTTTTGGCGCACTTTTTCTGGATAGTTTCGAATCTTTACACCTTCAGGACAGAGGGAAACAGGCGGAGGATTCCTGTGCAGAAAAGGAAGTATGATCATCAAGGTCCCCAAACTGCACCATTAAACTCGATAGAAGTTTTGCCACTGATTGCAATAGGAGTGAGCCAAAGCTTCAAGTTAACAGTAAAACCTGTTCCCCAAGAAGGAGCCATCGTAGGATGTGAATGCAGCCTTTTATTTTCCATGCACCACATCCCTAAATCACAGGAAAGGAAGAGCACCAGATCATCCCACTCCCGAGGTACCTCTTCCTGCACCGGAATTTCTGCACCGGTGTCAGGGAATCTGTGTGGTGTTTCTCCATGACTTTGTGGTAGTGGATCTCATTCCAAAGTTGCACCAGCTCCTTCTTTTCTTTTGCCCTGCAACACTAAGACAATGGCAGGGCTGAGCACCCCCTCTCCAGACAGTCAACCAGTGTCCTTTACAAAGGGGAAAAATCCCTCAGCATCCTGAAACCGACTGAAAGGGATTCACACTGGATCAGCTGAGGTGGTAACCTGCACCAAGTAGGAGTCTTTTGCATGGCCCACTACTCTTTATCTAACCTGCACAGAGCACTATGTGCAAGAAAAGAGCTCATTATGCACCTGCTGCTTTTTTAAAAAAGCATTTAATTTAGCACTGGTGAAAGGTCCTAAGCTGACAGCTCTGGAGACTGAAGTCTTTTCTCTCCAGGACAGACACAGCATGATCACTGGCAGCCCAAGTTTCCTCACACCATCCCACCCATGGGCTCAATCCTATAAGGGGCTGAGCCACAGGACCTGATCCTGCAAGGCATTTAAGGACATGCTGAGTTTTAAGCACAAAAAGGATCCCAATTCCAATGGGAATTACGCTGGTGTAGTTGAGGGCGGAAATCAGTCCCTGAGGTCTTTTACATCTTTCTTTTACCAACAGCTATTTTGCCCAGGATTTCCTTACAGAGCTCAGCACTGTATACTCCTCAGGGACCCCTACATGCTAGCCTCCTCCTTGTAGTTGCTGTAAGCACCTACGTTCTGATCCCTGACGCATACCTTTCCACAGCTTGTCTAACATTACTTCCTGCCCTCCCTTGTAGTTTCACTGAAGAAGTGACAACATATTCCTACCTCCAGAAGTCTACAAGCTGAGTCGTGCTGTCCCCTGTGGATATGGACAAGCACACAGGCTCGGACAACACTGATGTTGGTGAGGAAATATCCCTGAAGCTTGCACCCCATCATGGCCTCAACCAGCTTTTCCAGGCTGGGGGACATTCTCTGAAGATGGCGGCAGAGTTGTCCTGCTAGATCCAGCAGCTTGGCCCGTGGAGGGTCCTTATTTTTATTCTTACTTAAAAGTGCCATGAACCGCTTCATGCTTATATTCCTCTGGATGCCTCTTCTATGCAACAAAGAAACAGCATCTGATGTTTGTGCTGCTAGACAAACACTCCCCTCCCTATCAAGATACATTGCTACCTTCTACTTCTACCTCATACTATACATTAAAATACTTCACTGCACTTCTAGAGCACTTTCTATGTATTTCAAATTTAAAAAAGTAATTAAAGCCTCTCACTATTCCTGTAAGACAAGCAGCATTTCAGGTTTGCAAGTGGGACCTGAGGTAAAGAGAGGCGCAGTGACTTGCCCCGAACAACAGTGGAACTCTTTGTATTCCTCCCATCAGTCATCAGACTTAGAGAACAAGAACCCTCTCTTGCTAAAACACAGGGCAAATGAGAATCACTAAAAGTTAGAGAGAGCAAATACGTTGAATATGTGGAATCTTTAAAATAATTACTTGTAAAAATGTTCCTCCCCCAAAACACTTAGTCTGCTACATAACAACCACCACCCACCCGGCTGTGCAAAATTGAATCCACCTCAGTCTGGCTAGATAAGATCAAGTTACTTACTGCCCACTGGAAAAGAACTGACTTGCATCTAAAATTCTACAGTGCAATAAATTACAGGGACAAGTGACCTGTAGCTGATCACTGGTTTCTTATATTCTTGTAAATGCTATCAAGTGATAATTGCTTTTTACACTGGACTTTGGAAGGAGTGCCTACAGAATTAACCACATATGTTCCTCCTGAAGCGTCGGATGAGAGCCAGAGAACAAATTTAGCTAAGTAGAATAGACCACTTGGGCAGATCATCTATTTGTTGCCCCTTAAGCTTTGTCTTCACTGCAGAAAAAGGTGTGCTTTTACATCGAGTTGCCTGTTTCACTGTATAATCCTAGTGGAGACAAGGCACAGATAGTTTTTACCTCAATGTAGATAGCTGGGGTTGTTCTTAGTTAGCTACACTGAGGTGAAAACTTCAGTGTCTTGTCTCTACTAGGAATTTACATTGAGATAACTATATTGACAAGCATCCACTTTTCACTGCAGTGAAGACAATGTCTTAAGCCTTTTCTTGACTAGCAAAAAGGGTGTATTGTTAAACGTGTTAACTAACCTATATTAAAATCCTGGTGAAGACAAGGCAGTTGTAGGTTTTAACACATGCTGGTCAAGGCTGGATCGGGCTCTCAGCATGCACAGGAATTTTAAGTGCTGATCGGCTCAGTAGCTTGTCCTTGAGATAGGGACATGCAATATCCATATAACAGGTTCATTTTAATAACTCATTTTGACTACAAAAATAATCAGAACACTTTTATCATCAGACTACACTGTCGATCCCAGCTGTCCTTGGACAAGTCACCCTAAAAAGAATTTCCTAGCCTGCGAACAACAGGTGAAAACTAAAATAAAAAACCAAAACTAAATAAAGGCATCACTTAAAAAAAAAAAAAAAAAAAAAAAAAGTGGGAGGAAGTCTTCCTACACAAGTCCACCGTGATTAAAACAGAAAGCACATCTGAAATTTGAATATTTTCAAAGATGAAGAAGAGTGGTGGTGCATGTCCAGGGGGAGAAAGTCCCACATGTTGTGGGCCAAGAACAGTCCCCTGGTTCTCTAGGGCACAATGGGGAAACCCCTGTAATAGGAGTTGTGCCAGAGAACAGATACTTTTCAGATGGAGACTCACGAATTTCCCATTTGATATCAACTAAACACAAATGCAGCTGTGAACGCTCCATGAACTCAGGATAAAGCCTTACTTTCATAGAAGACTAACAGGCCTCGCCCACCTCCTACCAGGGCACTGTGTGATTCAGCACCAGGGAGCATGGCAGAGGGGTTAGGCTAATTAATGCCACAGGTAAAATCCAGGGGCCTGCGACATCACACAGAGGTAGAGTCGAGCCAAGGAACATTTTAAAATCGCTTTTCCAGGGGCAGCGGAACGTGCTGGGCCAGGGGATGTTACACAGGGCAAGGGGGGCAGGAGGAGGTGGGAGACGGTCCAGTAGAAGATCCCAGCAGCCCCCTTCCTACACTACAGCCCGAGGATTTCTCCCCTCATCCGCCTCGGGCTCCCTTCGCTGTGGGAGTCCCCTTCAATCTCTTTCCCCTTCATGCTCCCCGGGCCGGGAGGCTACGCAGCCCTTCCTCCGTCAGCGCGGGAACAGGCCCCCTGCCTCCCCCCGCAGCGAGGGCACGGGCCGGCCGGCGCCTGTAGCCCGCGTGTCCCGGCCGGCTCGGGGTGGCGGACGGGGACAGGGACGGGGAGAGCCGCTCACTCCCGCGGGATGGTCGCTAGCTGCCCCGGGGCAAGGCGGGCCCCACCGGGGGCTCGGAGGCTCGCGACGCTGCCTGACGGGAGCAGCCCGAGACCCCACCCCCGGGCTCAGGCCGGGCGGAGCCGCCCCAGCCCTTGCACCGCTCCCGGCTCCTCCTGGGGCCGCCCTCGCCCAGCCTCGGCGGCCGCTGTACCTCCCGAGAGCGGGCAGCGGCTGCCTTGGCGCCGGCCGGCCGGGATCCGGAGCCGGGCCCCACAGCCCAGAGCGACCCGCCGCGCGCGAAGATGAAGAAGCGGCGCCAGGGCAGCTTGTGCGGGGTGGAGCCGGGACCCCGCCCCGCCCCCAGTCGGACTCGGCGGCGCCCGCAGAGGCTCCCCTGGAAGAACGCCCTGGCGCACCCGCAGGGCCTGGCTGGGAAGCGATCCCGCCTCTCCCTCTGACAGCGCCCCGCTGCGCAGCTGTGCGGCCAAGCGGAGGCAAAAGGCGTGACAGCACCTGCCCCGGGACCTGGCCCCGTACATGCGCTGTGATCACTACAGCGAGGCAGGCCAGAGCTCTCGTCCCCTCCCGCACCGCGCGGCTGGAGATAGGGCGCCATCTGGGAAGCAAGAGGAACCCACAGGGCTGCAAGAAAAACAAAGCAACACAGGGGCCGAGTAGAGATTGGGCCGCATTTCATTCCGAGCTCAACGGAGAGGGAGTTAAAATCTTACGTCCCTGTACCTCGAGCAGTTTCTCAAATAAAGAGAGCTGCTGCATGTTAGTAACCCACACCTAGGGTGCGATAGGGATTTTCCCGTTTTAAAAGGTGTCATTTATAAAACCTTTCATTAAGCATCCCAACCCGATTCCCTTTCCCCTCCCCCCCCCCCATCGTTCCTTAGGCGTAGGAAATTTTAGAGGCCAGCTTTTTTAAAATAAAAGCTTAGTTACACTTGAGAAGTGGCTCTTGTATATGTGCAAGAGGTACTTTTCATAGTAATACATCTGAGTAAAATAGGGGACAGCAAGGAACATGAATGGTAGAAGACGAATATTTTTATCGAACAGGAATGAGGCACACACTCGTAATTACAATACTTAGATGAATTAAATGAAGAGGGTGACAGCTAAAACCAGACAGTCTTTGCTACATGAGCACTGTCAGATACAGTCAGTCACACAATGGCCCTTGGCTACAGAAACCTTTTGGGATAAAGACACATTTTAGTTGAAACAATGTTTATGATCTCTCACTTTCATTTCTGTTCAGAATCTTCCTCACTCCTCTAATCAGTGACATCTTGTATTTGGCATAATTGATTTCTCCCTAGACTTGGATCCTTGCCTCCAGCTGAAGGACAGCAACTGACTCCTTGCTCCTGCAGCATAACATGTCTCTGGGTCTAGAGCCCAGAACTGCAAGTCCTGACAGCTGAAAGGGCAGAGACGCAATTCAACTGAAATTTAAAGTAATTTGTCCTTTTCACAGGCATTAAAGCTTCATGCTTGCCATAAACAACAACTTCCCTCTGGCAAGGCTCCATTTTCTGCACACTCCTTCATTCACCAATACCTTCTCTTTTACTCACTGCCCGAGTTATGGCAGAACATTCCACTTTTGATTTTCAGCATTTTTTATTTAATATATTAAAACATATAAACACTTACCATGAGTGTATAATACATTGTATCTTACATATGCACACAATCAGGTACATGCCAGAGAAGTGAGACTTGACTTTGCCTGACGTGTCATAGGCTTACCACACCAGATCATTTCCAAAAATCAGACATTTCTGGTGGCCTCCCTTCCCTGCAACACACCTGTGGTCTCCAAGTCTTCCCTCTACTCAGTTTAGGTGAGCTCTGGCAAGTAGAGGATGCAACTATTTGAAGCAAGGCTCTGTTCAGGTGATGAAGATTTGTGCGATAGGAGGGCCCAGGGATACATTATAGTATCCCAGTCTCCCCCCAAAAGCCTACTCAGATTCTATTGAATATCAATAGGAAAACTGATCAGGTCTTCATGGGTTCCAAGGTAAATGGACCCTAAGTGTCTGGCTGTTCTCTGCACCTTCTTCCTCATCACACTCCCAAGCTTTTAGTTTTCTCTCCTGCAGATGCACTCCTACCTCACGGTGCACTGGCATGCATCTTTTCCAGACAGCCTGTCCAGAACAGGACGAGACGGCCATCTTTGTTCCAGCAGAACTCTGTAAAGTCTTTCAGCAACCGATCTGCAAACTTCTCATCCCCTGTGGCACTAGACCTCCATGATTTGGTCAGCATGGTATTGTAGGCCCAGTTGTAACCAATGCGCTCTTCACAAAACATGTTCTGATTGGTTGAGCTGGTGGAGTTGCGCCGCCGCCGTTGTTGCCCACAGGAAAATTTCCGCTTGGAGTAAGGCAGCTGCAGAGAAACAGTCCCTGTAGGAAATGGACAGGATTTTAATTTGATTTTAAGTCTAGGTTTTAGCATTGCCATCTGACCTAAATGTCTCTAAGGGAAACTAGACTAAGTTTAATTTAGTCTCTCTCTTAGCAGGCAAAGATGGACTCAACCTTACCCCAGTGATACCTGCAACAGTAACCCGTTAGCAGGTCACAGACTCCTTAATGCAGATACTCAATCTGCTGCTTTTTACTAGTGGCAAAAGTAATAACGGTTTATACTTATTTTAGGAGATGATTGGTCTCTCCATTGCCTTCTGTTTGTTTTAGACCCTTTGTCCCAGCTGCTACAGCTATTTGCCAGCTGATTAGTGCTATTGAAGGAGAACACTGGAACTAGGAGTGCAAGAATGTTTCTCCCTTGTCTATAATCTCCCATAGTCTCATTGTGTGCCAAGCACTGCTCACCTGTGACATGGATGTACTGGGGTTTGTTCTCAGATGGAAAGTTGAATGCAGAGGCAGAGTATTTATCCTGCACAAATCCAAATCTGGGGAAACAAACACTAGAAAGAATGAAGCTATTCCTGTTTGGACTCCTACAACCCATGGGATGGGAAAGGACTATGGGAAAGAGGAGAATTCTTTCCCCAACACATTTGCACACTCTTCTCATGGCCCAAAGAGAAGGGGACAAAGAGGGGAGGAAGGGAGCCCCAGGTTTTTCAACCTATTTATTCTGAGCATGAGGATGGGGTAGATAGGGATTAATCTCTCTCCTACCTTATGTATGAAAAAAGGAAACCAACAGCCCAATTTGTGATGTTATCTGGCAGTCTGTCAAAAGGGTTCAGCTGTACATATATATCAGGAGAGAGCTACAGAAAAGCTGCTGATATGGTGCGTCAAACTATAAGAATTGCTTGGTCAGGCTGGACAGTCCTGCACAGAGATCTTCGAGCCAGCTGACTCATCTTGTTCTGGGAACACTCATCCCCCTCCTACTTACTGGGCAGAAGAAAATGCCATTTCCAAGCAAGAAAGGTCCATTCCAAGAGCCAGCTTCCCCATGATGGAGAGAAAGCCTGAGTTAAGCACCATGAAACCAACTGCCAGCCAGGGACCACAGTGAATGTGAAGACCCATAAAAGGGGACATTACACAGCAAGCCAAAGCAGGAAGGATCAGCACTGGGAAGCTTTTCTGTGCCTTCCAATTAACTCCTCCGCTCTTGGCCCTCTCTCACTAAGCAGTGTTTAAAAGAATGCCATCAATTCCTCGTCAACTTGTTTCCAGCCTCCCACTATAGGGGTCAGATCCCAGTCATCTGCTGATTATCAATCACTTAAGTTATCATCCAGAGACCCATATCAGGATTGTGCTCAGTGCTGTGCAGATGGCATGACAGTCCCTATCAGAGATATTACAATTTACCTGCTTCTAGCCTAAGAGAAGGGGTCACTTTTAGAACCTAATGTTATACCTAAGACAATCAGTAGGGTTTGCCAATGAGCGACAAGGTTCCTTCCACATATTGAGAGCACACACGTGTTGCATTCACACCATTCCAACCCACTGCCAACTGGGCACAAACATTTGAGGACATTCTGATTAACTTCGTATTTTTCAGAGGACTTCAGGGAGACACATAGCCTATGATCTCAAGTTTAACAGTACTACCTTAAAGTTCCAAAATCTATGTCTAGATCTTTACACCACACTCCACCACCATATACAAGGGTGCATTTAACTCATCTACCCTGCTCCACAAATACCTGTGTGCAATTGCCTCCTGGAGTAGATGCATGCGATCCCAATAAGTTTCAGGTTCAAAGCCTGAAACAAGAGAACCAGACAAAGGTCAACTGAAACCATTTTATCTTTACCAACCCATGACAGGCTTCCCCAGGTCAACTCCATTGTGTGCTTCCTTTAAGCCATCCTTTAAGCCATCTCCTTTGGGCCTATTATTTTATCTGTCACCCTGAACTCCCAGCAACACATTAAGAGAGTTTTTTAAAAACACCAACCGTTGATTCATGAACCAACCATGGATTTGGCTTTTGTGACATTGGAAGAAATATACATAGATTTGTAAATACACTGGGTGTGAGGGGGAAGGTTTTCTGTTTTTAGCTCTTGTGATACTATCAAAATATTGTCCCATGTTTCCACTTTGCTCACCTTTGGGCATCAATAAGAATTTAGTTTTGGCAAGAGAGAAGGCCTGGGGTTAAGATCAACTCACCCTCCATGAAGATCCCTAACCCCAAATCATGAATATATTTTTATTTAGTGAGGATCAGAGAAAAATGGAACGTGATCATCATTTTGAGTAACACAGCATTCAAAATAGCCTATTTAAAGCCAGTGGGGCTATGCCTGCACCACAACCCGTAGAGCAGTGGTTCCCAACCTCTTTGGCTCGAGGGCCACAGAAATAACTTACTACCCTGAAGGGTCACCAGTCTCCCCAAGAAGTCCCCCTACCTCCCTGCAGCCAGATGGAAGGAGTTCTGCGAGGAGGCTTTCCCATCCCCTTGGCTGCAGAAGGGAAACCACACACATCCTGTAGCCCCGTGCGCTCCACCTGGGTCCCAAGGCAGTAGCTCCCTTCTGCAGCTAGGGGGATGGGAGATCAGTGCTCCCCTCCTTCTGGCTCCAGCAGGGACCCCAGCACCTAGGGACAGAGGCAGAGTGCTTTGTTCTCTGCTGGAGCCGGGGGAGGGCAGTGCTGATCTCCCATCCCTCTGGCTCCAGCAGGGATCCCAGTGCCTAGGGATCCAGACAGAGCATTTTGCTGTGCTCCCTGCTACAGCCAGGGGGAGGGGAGTGCTGATCTCCTGTCCCCTTGGCTGCAGCAAGGAGCTTGCACCAGCCTTTTAAACCCAGGGCAACACGCTCCACCTGGGTTCTTAGGCAGCAGCTCCCTTCTGCACCCAGCAGGAGAGGAGTGGCAGGCCACTCTGAAATCCCCTGCAGGCCATTTTTGGCTCCCAAGCCACAGGTTGGGAACCACTACTGTAGAGTATTCACTGCTCTTTCTGCATTTACAGTGAGACTCCAGGAAGAGCGTTAACTGGGGTGAGAACAATTTAAATCAATAAGATGAATTTTTAAAATTTTAAACATTGTTCCTTTTCACATCATCCCTCTGCACCAGCTGTATGATACATCTCTCTGTGCTGGGACTCGAAGCTCTGACCTCCGGGCAAGGCTCACAGCTGAGGCTTATCACAACAGCATCACTAGGAAGGGAGAGGTCATGCTGAACAAAAAAGGATTGCAGTTTCTAGCCCTTAATCTCATGAGCAAATGTTCCTACCCAGAATGTAACCATGGCAACAAAAATAGGATGCTAACCATGGAAGTCTAGCCTATGTCATCTCAGAGAGGAGGGAATGAACAAATGCAAGACACAAATGCAGACTGGCTAGCAGGATGGATGGGAGCTGTCAGCAGAATGGGCTTTTTTAAATTTTACAAAATAACAGCAGGGTTAACTACCTGATATAGTTTCTCTAGGAACATTCAGCATCCTGGCAACAGAGGAGAATGAGGGACATGGAAATCTCCCTGCTGATTGGCACCTCTCACTACGAACTTTATGCTCTGGTGTGTGTCCATTGCCCTGAAATACAGCTTCCCTCCTCATCTTTCCCCTCTCTTGGTGAAGGGGCTGTATTCTTAACAGTAGATAGGAGGAAATGTAATTGCAGGCATCTTATCCAGCCAGTGGACATATGGTAGGTGTGATTCTTTATGCTAGCTACACATCACAGTGAGAGCTCTCCCTACAAGAAGGTACCCAACGGTGGCTGAGGAATATTGCTTACCGTCAAACAGATGCTCACTGCCCTCCTTCAGCAAGCAGCTCACATTGAGTGGGATGAACAACTGTGCTCGAAGTGGGTCTCCATATAGGTAACTGGGCAGTGCAAATGGACCCTCCAGGACTGGAACCAGCAAGAACCCACAGGATGTAGCTTTCCGATGCCAACCCTGAACCTGCGAAGGATTCAAATAATGATCATATCTTGTACAGCTGCATGGAGGGGAGCACTTATGTGCATAACAGCAACTTGTCTCGCCAAGAACAAATCAGCCATGCTCAATTACCAAGGGGCTTTGCCTTCTGTGCATACTGAATATGCAATCATCTTCATAAGCAAAGCAGCACAAATACAACAAGATTTCAGAATTTTATTTTTTAAATGCATGCCACATAAATTAGAATGATCAATTAGATCAGGCTACTGCGGAGAAGCTAAATGAATTCTTTGCATCAGTCTTCACTGAAGAGGATGTGAGGAAGATTCCCACACCTAAGCCATTCTTTTAAGGTGACAGCTCTGAAGAACTATCCCATTCTGAGGTATCAATAGAGGTGGTTTTGGAACAAATTGATAAATTAAACAGTATTAGGTCCCCAGGACCATATGGTATTCACCCAAGACTTCTGAAGGAACTCAGATATGAAATTGCAAAACTACTAAATGTGGTATGTAACCTATCATTTAAATTAGCTTCTGTACCAGATGACTGGAAGATAGCTAATGTGTCACCAATTTTTTAGAAAGGCTCCAGAAGCAATATCGGCAATTATAGGTCAGTAAGCCTAACTTCCGTATCAGGAAACAGAAATTACAATAAAGAACAGAATTATCACTCACACAGATTAACACGATTTGTTGGGGAAGAGTCAACAAGGTTTTTGTAAAGGGAAATCATGCCTCACCAATCCATTAGAATTCTCTGAGGGGGTCAGCAAACAGGTGGATAAGGGTGATCCAGTGAATATAGTGTACATGGACTTTTCTGAAAGCTTTTGACAAGATCCCTCACAAAAGGCTTTTAAGCAAAGTAAGGAGTCATGGGATAAGAGGGAAGGTCCTCTCATATATAAGTAACTGGTTAAAAATCAGGAACCACAGGATAGGAATAAATGGTCAGTTTTCAGAATGGAGAGAGATAAATAGTGGTGTCCCCCAGGGTTCTGTACTGAGACCAACACTGTTCAACATATTCATAAATGATCTGGAAAAAGGGGTAAACAGGAAGGTGGCAAAATTAGCAGACGATAAAAAATTACTCAAGACAGTTACGTCCAAAGCAGACTGTGAAGAGTTATAAAGGGATCTCACAAAACTCGGTGATTGGGCAAAAAAAATGGTAGATGAAATTCAAGTGTTGATAAATGCAAAGTAATGCACACTGGAAAACATAATCTCACATACACATACAAAATGATGGGATCTAAATTAGCTGTTACCACTCAAGAAAGATCTTGGAGTCAATATGGATAGTTCTCTGAAAATATCTACTCAATGGGCAGCAGCAGTCAAAAAGGCTAACAATGTTAGGATCCATTAAGAAAGGGATAAATAAGACAAAGTAACATAATGTTGTTATATAAATCCATAGTACACCCACACCTTGAATACTGCATGCAATTCTGGTCGCCCCTGCTCAGAAAAGATATTAAAATTAGAAAAGGTACAGAGAAGGGCAACAGAAATGATTACGGGTATGGAACAGTTTCCATATGAAGAAAGAGTAAAAGGACTGGGACTTTTCAGCTTGGAAGAGATGATTAGGGGTGGGTTATGACAAAGGTCTATAAAATCATGAATGGCATTGAGAAAATGAATAAGGAAGTGTTATTTACTCCTTCATATAATCACAAGAACCAGGGATCACCCAATGAAATTACTAGGCAGCAGGTTTAAAACAAACAAAAGGAAGTACTTCACACAACGTGCAGTCAACCTGTGGAACTTGTTGCTGGGGGATAAGTATAACTGGGTTCAGAAAAGAATTAGACAAGTTCATGAAGGACAGGTCCGTCAACGGCTATTAGCCAAGCTGGGAAGCGATGCAACCCCATGCTTTGGGTGTTCCTAGTCTCTGATTGCCAGAAGTTGAGAGTGGACAACTGGGGATGGCTCACTCAATGATTGCCTATTCTATTCATTCCCTCTGAAGCACCTGGCATTGGCCACTGTCTGAAGACAGGATACTGGACTAGATGGACCATTGGTCTGATCCACTATGACTGTTTTCTTATGAATGCACTTAAAATGGGGGTACGTATTTCTAAGGAAATTGATTTAGCCTGATTACAGTGAATGGCCAAGAACTGCTTAACTAGAACAAAACTTCCATTAAAAAAAGGATATACAAGACCAATGGCAAGGGAGTGAATGGGGTTTAAAAAGTCTGGGATTTCTAAATGCCAGTCTCTTGAAACTGAAGTTGCCAAATAATAACAACAACAACAAAGCTAAAGTAAACAGCAAATGCAGAGAATAGTTTTTCTTGTGTTTTTATCCTTGGTATTTTCAAGTGGGTTTTTAAAGAGCCTCTTTGCTGAATTGGGACAGCAGGCTGCCTACCCAAGGGGCTCCATTAAAATTGTTCCACTGGTTTTTATTTTAAAAATCAAGGAACAGTGGTTAAAACTGTATTGGCTCTCTGCATACAGTCAAAGCCTACACAGTGGTTGAAGAGGGACTTAAGTGATGCCTTGGCCTCATGCTGGCCCTCTGCACAGTGTAAATAACCCATTAGAAATAGGAGAGTGCTGCACCTCGGAGGGGATGACTAAACACACTGATTTATAGCAATGATAAGAGACACTCAAACCCAGCAACAAATATACATAGCAGTGACACCAGGAAAATTGTCCTTCAAACAGTTACAAAATTGTCCTTAAAAAATTCACTCCACAGCATCTGTCCTAGTACTTCTCACTGGCTTCTCACTAATCACTTTGCTGAATTTCCCTGCACACTAAAGTAAGGGACACACAGCTAAGTCAGCTTGGCAAGTCTGAGAGCATCCAGGACACAAGGACCCTTACCATCTCAAAGAGAACAGCTGCTGTCACTGCCATCCAGTGCAATTTGATCTCAAAGGCAGCATTCAGAGAGAAATTGCCATGGTAGTAACAACTGCACCACTCCAGGCGGTCAGTGCGGTTATTCACATCCACGTCCAGCGTCACTGTCCGCTGCTCAGGTACTGTGGCAGCTGTGCAGTTATGGAATCAGAGTATTTTTAAAAATGTATCCAGAAGGGGAAAGGAGAGAGAAAGAAAATTAAAGTAACATTAGTTTTCAGGCATGGGTTGCTTCATCCCTCTGCCGTGCACTTTTAGGGCCAGCAGATATAGTCCAAGAAGCTTGCTAGCCTAGATCACAAGAAATGAAAAGGAGAAGAGAATTTCATTCCACCCACATCAGGGAACTCTGCTGCCCCAATTCCCTTCCACCAGAAAATATTGCCCTAAACAGTCCAGTGACATCTAAACTGGGGACTCTCTCCTCTAGAAAGTGAATCAGTCCCAGAACCAACTAATTAAAAATGGAACTATTCTATAATTTAGTAGTACTCCAGAGTGAGACAGAAGGTACTCTGGAGGGTTAAATGTGTAATATTTGCCTCAGAGGCATTCTAAATTGATTATAGTGTTATTTACATACCTCCACACAAATCACAACACTGCACACTTTTACATCAGGGGAGGAGTATTCCAGAGATTACAATGATAGCAAAAAGGAGATTTAGTTTTCAGAGTCCCACAAAAGTGACCTCCATTAATGCAATGTTAAGGCTGCATGTTACAATTTTTTAAAAGGCAAGGAAACAAAAAATTAAGGTTCCTACAGCAATGTTATCTTTGGCTTATTGCATTTATGTAGCATTCCTTTCCTTTTTTTTTTTTTTTTAAATTAATATTTCAGTAGTGCCTAGAGAGCCCCCACAAGATCAGGGCCCCACTGTGAGAGGCCGCATAGTACAACCACATAGTAAAAGAAGGTCCCTGTCCCCTAGAACTTACACTCTAAATAAGTATTACACAGA
Source organism: Emydura macquarii macquarii (assembly GCF_026122565.2). Taxonomy (NCBI): domain Eukaryota; kingdom Metazoa; phylum Chordata; order Testudines; family Chelidae; genus Emydura; species Emydura macquarii. The sequence goes on from NW_027131391.1 coordinate 1,873,453, forward strand.
GGGCAGGATGGGAAACAGAGGCACAAGGAAGGGGAGGGACTTTCCCAAGGTCATACAGCAGGTCAGCAGCAAAGTCAGGAATAGAATTTAGGTCTCCTGACTCCCAGTACAGAGCCCTATCCCCTGAACTAGGCTGCTACTTCTTGTTTTTGTTATTATATGTATTAGTTCAATATGTTTCTATGCTGTTCAATATTGGACATAAAACACCCAGGATATGCACTAGGGCTGTGTTAACATTGCTGTAGGAACCAACCGTCACTGTGCCATTTCCCAACCTGTATATTTGAGCTGTGTTTCATTAACTGTTTGATATTTTTTAATCAGAGAAAAGAAATTGTTCATGTTTTGTAACCTCAGCATTTAAATGTCCCAATTAAGTTTTGAAATTCCTTCCCAACAGGGGAACTGGGGCAGGGGCAGAGTTCCCACTTTTGCTTCTCCTCTAATTTGTCCAGAGACCATTTTCTGGGAGGCTGGATTAACTGTGCAACATCATATTGTTTATGCTGTGATTACTTTAGCTTGGCAACAGAAAAAGACATAAAAGAATAAATAAAATAAAATAATAATAGATGCCAGAGATGTCATCTTGGAGAACGCCACTCAGATACTCTCTTGTAAACAAGTCTCCAACTCTTCTCCAACACCCCAGTAATCCAGGTATAGTTAGACATACCAAAATCTTATTCTTTTATTTTTCTTGCTCTTTTTTATTCAGATATCACTGAAGATGCACTTTTGTGGGTGGGTTGGGTGCTCACTCTATAGTTAAAATACCAGCTTCTCTGGAGCCATGCAATGTAACCTAAATGATGAATCGTCACAGAAACCCAGTTTGGGATGTTTGAGGGCAGCATCCCAATAGGAGGTAAAGCAGAAGCAACTCAATCAGTAAATGAGGCAGGTGCTGCCTGCCAGCTCAGCCGCCAGAGACAACAATACACCAGCCTATTTGTAAAAATTAGCACATGCTGAAGAATGAACTTCCTGCTCCCCTACTAGTCTGAACCTCCTCAAGTTACTGGTAACACAAGACTCTCCATCAGGACTCGAAACTGTCTTGTTCTACCTTACCCAATGCCTCTGTTCACAGACAAAATAACTGGAGGCAAATCCACATGGGAGAACCTGTAATAATCCCACAACTTCGAAACTACAACTGGATTAGCATCTCAAGTGTCTCCAAATTTAGGAGACTCAGATGGGTTCTTAGAAAATGATCCTAATTTGAAGTTATAATAGAAGATATCTGGCTTTCCATACGCTTGGCTGATTTTAAGACAACTCACCTGCTTCCCAACTGTATCTTGTACCATTAACTAATGAGTTATAGTGCACATTGGAGAGGAGCAGACAGGTAATTCTCCAATCACAGACTAACTACGGACATGGTTACAATTGCTAGTGCATGCATTGCTAAAAATCAAAAAGGACCAGATTAGGTACATCACAGATCAAATTTCCATTGGGAAGGGAAAAGGGACGGTCATCAGGCAAGTAATAGGGAAGTTGGCAAGGATAAGGATTTTAGGGGTACACGGAGCTTGTTCCAGAGCTCCCAACACTTGCATGCTGTTTCATATCACACAGGCTGACATTTAGGGAAGGTGGAAGAGAGGAAGAAATCAAATGCAGCCAATCAAAGCCAAGAGAGGAACAAATGAAGTCACGTGGACCAGATGCCATTGGGATTAGTAAAGCTTCCTGCCTAAGATGTTCTGGGAATGTTTTTGGATAGAGTGTTTAGAGGAAGAACAGCACTGAAGAGGCACACAAACTTGTTTCTTTCTGAGAACAGGTAACACCATATTGTTTACTGTAGTAAAATTCAATCATCCTTTAGAACAAACCATAATGGACAATAGCAGCAGTCCAAAAGGGCTTTTCATCCCAGCACAGCAAAACTAGTTACCTGTCATCATCCCCATTTTATGATGGGGAAACTGAGCAACGGAGAAGTGGTTTACCAAAGCTGCATGGTAAGTCAGATGTAAAGTCATGAGCAGAACCTAGGTCTCCTGAGCCTCAGTCCTCTGAACCACACATTACTTGGACACCAGGCTGGGCTCAGGTTCACCTAGCATGTTAATTATGCCAATAAGGTTTTGTAGTGGCCAAAATGATAGCATTAGTGTATGGTAGGTAAACAGTCTCCTGCTCACATGTTGGCTTAAGATAACAGAATTGTTAGCTTATTGTTCTAGTCCCCTCCCCTCACTTTTCTATTTCTTATGCTGTTCCTCTTCAAACAAAGCTTTCAAAAATATAGACAGATTATCATAGCTTCAGGTTTAGGAGATAACCCTTACTTTGTAAAGTAACTATATGTCACTTCTCTTCAGAAGGGCATTGGGATTCTCTTTTTCTTTTTAATTTAGATGGGACTTTAACATGCATCTTATAAATCTGAAGTTGGGTCAATGACTTTTCTGGCATGTTTTACAGGGAACGTATAGCAGTGGTTCTCAACCAGAGGTATGTGTATCCCTGGGAGTACGCACAGGTCTTCCAGAGGGTACATCAATCATCCAGATATTTTCCTAGTTTTACAACAGACTACATAAAGAGCACTAGCAAAGTCAGTACAAACTAAAAATTCATGCAATGACTTGTTTATACTGCTCTATATACTATACACTGAAATGTAAGTACAATATTTATATGCACATCAATTTATTTTATAATTATATGGTAAAAATGAGAAAGGAAGCAATTTTTCAGTAATAGTGTGCTGTGACACTATTGTATTTTTATGTCTGATTTTGTAAGCAAGTAGTTTTTAAGTGAGGTGAAACTTGGGGGCACGCAAGACAAATCAGATTTCTCAAAGGGGTACAGTAGTCTGGAAAGGTTGAGAGCCACTGACGTATAAGCATATGGCAGGAGCAAGTGACTCAAGCTGGCCTGGAAAAGCAACAAGATGGTGACAAAGCACACATAGTAGGACATATAACTAGTGAGTTTCACTGGCTGTTAGTGGTAGAAAAGGCACCCTGTGGGCTCTCAGGCACTCTAGTGAGAAGTGCTTTAACACAACCAAAGGAGATTTCTAGATGGGATAATGATACCCACCCCATTGCATGTCCTGATGTTCCAGATTCAAAACCCCAGCTCTTTCACACTACTGGTATCTTTTGTAATTGTGGCCCCAGGTATCTGACCTGGGGCTCCCCCTATTTCACAGGATTTCAGTCTAGACTAATGCCACCTGGATCTCCAAGTGCCACAGTACACAGGACTCTCCTACACCCCCCTCAGTTCTCACTAGGAAGGGTATCACCAGGGCTGTTGCCACTGGCAAGCACTTGTTGAGGAACATTAGACCTAGTTAAATGAAGTTTTGGTGCTATATTGTTCTTACATGTCATCGCCCTGTGCAAAGCAGGGACTGAACTCCATCCTCTGGTTGTGAAGAGTCCCACCAGCTCCGCATGGAGATGGGAGATGAGTATCATCTCCTCCTCAAACTAGAGGATGGTGGGAATATTTTACTTTGCTTTCTGGTAACGAGTACAGATTGTCCCTCTCAGCCAGTGAAACACACCCCAGAGACATGAGAGTGAGACCACTTGCATGACAAATGTATGGCCAGTATGAGGTCTGCAGCCTGTTACTGGTCCACGTGAGATCATACCCTTGGTTGGCTGCTATTCCCCTTCAAACTACTCCCTTGTACTTCACCAGATGTCATCTGTGCTCCGCCTCTACCTAATAGTGCGGCTGCCTGGCTCCGTCCTCCGAAACTGCGGCTAAAGGAACTGTGCCTACTTGCATAAGAGGCTGGGCGGCTTGGAAGCCAGGGCAAGAGGAATGCTGGGATTTCTGAGTGCAAGAGTTCTTCTGCCACAAATGCCACCTCGAACCATTTCCTCTGGAAAGTGGAGAAATCATCCATTGCTGCTGTGTGCCACATGGTGGGCTGCTGCATACCCACTGGATAAAGGCAATGGGAAAGACTGGTCAGTCAAGAACAAGGACTCCAAAGTTACCATTATGTTTCCTGTGTTTCTAGAGCCTAGATTCAGAGGAAGCCGGAGATCTCACATTTGTCCTCTGATTCCCACCCTATGAGTCAACAGTTCAAAGAAATTTGGTGGATCTTTTCCAAAGGGTATGTGTGGAGAGGAAGGGGAGAGCTGAGTTGTCCATCTGTCATTATATTACCCTTTATTTTTTGGTGTTAAATTCACAAAGGCTAGAGCATAACTATCCCCCCACCTACAAACAATATTTATTTAAGGGTGCTCCTCTTTCAAATCCCTTCTCAAGATGCACTTCTGCTGCAACACCTACAACTCAACAAAATTCAGTGGCTACTCTGAGGGGCAATGGGGGAAAGCTCTGAAGTTACACAGAAGTCTGACCTCGGTCCAGCTCCTTATCAATGACAATCTTGTAGAAGTAAAACCCATAGATGAAGGTGCGCAAGGCTTCTCCAGAGGCATGAACAATCAGCTGCTCATCCAGCATTTTCTAAAGAAGAGAGAAATGAAAAGCAGCTTTTTCAATGGTGAACCAAGGCTTTCAGGTGGGAATGGGGAGACATTAGGAAAGTGAATCTTTCCTTTGGAGACATTAAAGATTCAAGCTCCTCACCTGTAAAGATGAGAACGGCAGCCGTGCTTCTCTAGATGTGCCAAAAACCCAGCAAGCTAATAGTAAATAGGATCAGAAGTCCTCATCTTCCAGAGAAATTGTATTTTGTCAGTTCCCTACATCCCCCTCCTAACTAGTCTCCTTCCCCTCTGCCTGTCACCTCCAGTGTTTGCCCTCTTACTTATGTGCTTTTGTCTTACATACGGGTTTTCAGGGAGCTGCAAGTAGCCAGCATGTGCCTTCAGGGCCTAGAAAGGGTTTAGGATCTTCTGTGGAGTCTCAATAGGAGCGAATTCTAGAGTATTTCTGAGCCTCAAAATACAATTCCCTGTTGAACCACATCAAGGAAGAGAAAAAAAACATACTATGCCGTGTCTGTGTGTGTATTAGATATAGTGTGCTTACTTATTTAAGTATCCTTGAACAGAAGAGTTTTATGCTCTTTGTTCTCATCACAGCTCCAGTACCCAAAGCAGTTATTAGAAGAAAATATAACCAACAAGGCAGTGACTTACACTTCTAGCTAAAACTAGGGCTTTTGGTAACCACCAGTCAATGTGAAGTTGTATGTAAAACTGTCACCATCACACCAGCAGGGAAAATAATGCAACACCAATTGCACGTCAACATGATGCTCTGTGGTAGGATATCTAAAATCAAACCACTGAAACCAGTATCTGACAATCTGATGACTTACAAAACAAACACTTACATTACTGAATATTTATTGCAATCTCCATCTCAAGCTAACACTTAGCACTATGGGAGGGAGACGTATAAAAACCTGGTTATAAAAGATCACGTTTCCCTACACACACATTAGTGGAGACACTCTTGAAAATATATTAATAAGAGGATTTTAATGAGAGAAAGAGTGGGATTTACACTACAGTTTTCCAAGATTTATTTTTCCCCAGTGAATGGGACATTTCTGGCCCATTCACCTGCCCTCGTCAGTTCTCTCACCTGCATGATGTCAATGGCCATAGCCTGGGTCTGCACCCCTTCCAGGTTGTTCACCAGCCAGTGGACTACTTCAGCACTGATGAAGCAATATGGAGAGAGGCCCTTCTGTTCAGAGAGCAGCTGAATCCCTGTGCTGAATCCCAACAAGTTAAGCATGTAATTAACATGGACTGAAGTCACACTGATGGATAAAAATGTTACTGCTTGCAGGGGAGGAAAGGGGGAAAACCCAGAATGAGAAATCTGAAATGCTCTGTAGACAGGGTACAGTTAGACACTGGGTCTTTAGAAGTTTGTATTTTGCAACGGAGAATGCTAAGTTACTTCCTACAGTGACTCCTGCATAGGCAAGGCTGGGACTATTGCATCTGAAAGTTAATATAGCCACATTTTGTATCCTAATTTCTACAGTGACTTCTGCTGGGAGAGGCTAGAACTGAATAATACAAAGATTGCTAAAAAAAACCCCATGAAACTCTCCCATTGAATGCCCAGCCTTCAAATCTGAGGCTTGACAAAGCCCTGGTTGGGATGATATAGCTGAGGTTAGTCCTGCTTTGAGCAGGGGGTTGGACTAGATGACCTCCTGAGGTCCCTTCCAACTCTAATATTCTATGATTCTATGAAATCGTGCTCCAAAGCTTCACAGTGAGATTTTAGGAATGTTTTGATTCAAAACTTACGTGGGATGTTTCATGGCTTCAAGAATCTCGATCAGAGTGGAGGAAGAAGTCAGGGAGCTTGCAGAAGACTGTTGAGAGCTGGAAAGTAAACAGAAGTGTGTTTAACAATCACTATCGCTACCAGTCTAGTTTGGCAGATGTTTAGGAGAGCTGCTCTTTCTTCTCTTCACAGCAATGGCTGTTCCACGTTTTATCTTCTGTTCTTGGTGCATGTGCCAGTAATTTGCAAAAGGGAGGAGAGTCCAAGCATGCTCTCTCCACAGGAAACCTCCTTAGCACAGCAGGAAGCAAAGGGGAGGAGTTAGTTACTTTTACGGAATAACCAGAGATGATTAAAGAGCAACAGGTGAAAGATGTAAGCACACTTTTGCACTGGCTTTATTCATACTATACAGTGCATGCAAATAGGGTTTGAAGTTCTGAAGCAATTCAAAGCATGCCATTTTAAAGATGCTAACACAGGAAACAAGTGCCACTGTAGGAGAAAGGTATGGATTTCCATGTTCATTCAAACCTGGGCTTCCTCAGAGTACTCCACTAATAGACCACAAAAAAGTTCTGGAAGGAGAAGACTGTTGGGGTGAGGAAAATCAGGCTTATGTCCATTCAATCCTGGACAACTGGCTTACAAGGCTGATTTTAGTGCCACTATTCAAGGATAGCATTCTCCATCCAAGTCATGGAACATGGTCTTCATGTGACATGTGCCTTTCAGAGCTGACACACATGGCATTAGCACAGCACATACTGTCCTCTATTTCCTACACTAAGTGCCCCTCACCCTTGTTACCAGCAAGAGGAATATATTGAACAGAATATCATTTCAGAACTGCTGTGCTCTTCTCACCTGTTCTCAATGGAGCCAGCTGTGGTATATCCCTGGTCTCCTACATTCTGGGAGCTTCCAAAAGGCTGAGCGCTGCCCCTATCGGCTGACTGGCCTGTGTTTATCAACATGTTGCCATCTAAGGTTGGAGGAACTGTCTGTAACTCTATAGAGACCTGTAAGAAGTGAGACATAACACCTTTATGCAATTCACAGCACAATTCTTTTTCCATTACCCCTGCCTCTCATAAGCACCCTAGTTCAGACTCTTCACCTGGCCAGCAATCCTTTATGCAGTCAGAGATCTATACAACAAAAGAAACAGTCTTGTTTTGGTCACCATTATGGAGCTACTGACAACTCTGCAATCCATTACATCAGTGTTCCAAATTGACACCATTAATATGAAGATCACCAAGTAAGCAGCAATCAAGCCAAGAAAAGTGGTAGCAAGGTAGCAAAGGTGGCTACAGCTTGCTATTTTCACATTTAAAAACTAAGGAAGGACTTAGATTTAAGAGAATAACCATCATCACACAGCCATGGTGACTGATAGAACAGGAACTCAAGTCACTGAATAGAAGTGGTGAGTGATTTAAAAGATAACCTCAGCTCTTATTCTGAGATTGAAGCATGTGAATTCATCAGAGGGATTTCAGCTTTCATTATGAAAAAAACCCAAAAAATCCCAACCTCCCCCCATCCCCATCTCTCTCTCTCTCTCTCTCAAAAGAAGCTATAATCCATCTTCCTTTGATTCTCAGGGTAGTATCAGGAAACTGAGTGGCACTCGCTCACAGCTATGTCACTGACTGATACTTCACGACACTTTTCTCCCGCTGGAACACTTTTATTATTCCATGGCAGACTGAATAGTTGGCAAAAATTAACATAAAAGCCTTTCAGAAAGAACGGGAATGCTGAAAGATTCAGCAAGAGACAGGCTGTAATTATCAGCTACCATCTGCCATTAACACATATGGCTTAGGGAAAGACACATTATGTAAAAGCTACATAAGAGGAGTGGGTGAGGGAGACGTGAACGGCAGAGAAAGTCTAACTTAAACAGGTGTAGAATTAGGGCTTATCTGCCTTCGTGATTCCACAGTGTCCAGATCCACGCACAGGTCTGACTGAAGCATGACCTTGGCAGGGAGTTTGATGTAGGATGAAAACCAGTCAGAGGGTGGAAGGGGCTTTATTCTGTGTCACCTCTCCTCCCTCTCACTACCTAGGTTCTCACACTTTGCAAATTGTGCCCTTTCAATACAGCCAAAAGTGGCAGATGCTTCATATTGAAGCTATAGCACACTCATCCCTCCCCACCCCAGAGCTGGCTTGGGTAGCAGCACCCTCTGAGGATGTATTACCCCCTAACCAACTACTAACTACTAAGGAGTGTGTAAATGGCATCTGACACTACTACCCCACGAGACAACAGTGAATTCCACAATATTTCCATGCCTGAGTAACCTAAGAATTGTAAGGTGGCACCTTGACCTTGGTCTCTGCAGCACCAGTTATCAAAGCAGATGCCACAGGAGATATTTAACTGAGAATTAGACAAGTAAGAGCTATTGCCATCCTTGTTTAGTGAAGGAAGGTGGAAATCAGGAACTTATTAACAATGTGAAAAGATAAATTTGAGTACCTGGGCAAGTAAAGAAAGGGTACAGGAGTAACAACAACACAATACAAATACAGAGCTGTGGATGGAAATAAGTGCATTCACCAGCAGTCCCTTTATATTAATTACTGTTCTTTTAGTGCAGTGCATATCTCACCACAGTGAGCAGAGGTGGTAACTAGCCCAGACCTACTTTCTCAGGTACAAGTTCAGGCCCTGAGATGCAATTACATTGTTTCAAACCAGATGCCAGGGATAGGAAGATCTGCTTCAAAATGGACTTGTGGGTAGAAGGTTGAAGTCGTACCTGGGCTGCAACAAACTCCATAAAGGCCCCATCATGACTGCATCAGAGGAAGTAGAAGCAGTGGTGGCGGCAGTGACAGGAACAAGGAGGTGAAGAGAAGCAAAGACAGTGTTGTGCAAGTGTGCAACCATCACAGAGAGGGAGTGAAAATCTCCAAAAGACATCTTCATCCAGATAGGCAGGCACATCAGAAATCAGAGTATCAGCAGGCACTCTCTCTCTCCCTGAGACATTCCTCTTTCCTGCTACAGATGCCCCAGTCAATCACATTAGAGCACCACACTGATCAGGGGCCTGGCCAAGAACACAACAGCACTGTGCACAGCGTTCCCTTCCACAATCTATGGGGTGGGCTGTCTAAATCAAAAGTGTATTAATTTGTATTTTAACAAATTTCAAGGGCTGTATAACAATGCAGAGACCTACAGAACAGCAGAATGTAATGACGACTTTAAAAAATCCTGCTTCTCTTTAGCTCAACAGCCACTCAAATGACAAAAAGGGTTGCAGAGAAACTCCTTCCAGAATGAGTGCTGCTCTTCTCACCTCCAAATTCTATTATGGTACAGTGGAGAGGGAGAGAAATTCACTGCAGAGAAGCTTTTTCACTAATGTCAAAGCATGCAAAAAATTAAACGGTCACTCTGCCTCACACACATATACCTGGCATGGATTCTTCCCTTGTTGCTAACCAAGGACTTGTGGCAAAAGATGAGGCAATGGAGCCTCTCTAGGTTTTCATTTGTTTTTTTTCATTCTTTGTTGTCTTCTTTAGGCATAAGTCTTCCTCCATTCTGAAGTTACTAAGCTGGCCTTGTACCTGGGATAGGTGTACACATGACTTACGTCCTCATGGACTTCACCACATGGTTATAAATCTGGCACCTTCTTTGATGCAGGAACATGGCAGGTGAGCTGTGGCTCCAAACACAAATGCTAATGCAAGCAACTTTACAAACTGCTAAGTGTACCAAGCTAACTCATCATGCTAACTACTCATGGCTGTCTGAGAACTTCCTGTTGAGTTGATCTGCCACAGTGTCCTGCAGGCCAGGAAGGTGCATTTTGGTGTGATTTTGATTCAGAATGCTCCCTCTTGTCTGTTGATATAATGCAAAGTTGTGGTAGTTTCTGTCAGTACTTGGACTGTGGATCCCATGCAACAGGGATGCCTTGCATGCCAGGTGGATAGCTCTGAGCTCTAGGATGTTTATATGATGCATGAGGTAATATGTTCCAGAAGTCTGAGACATGCTCTTATTGATGTTTTTGGGTGAGGCTGAAGTTGCTTGATGAAGTTTACTATTGCCCGGAATCATTCAAGTACTTATGGAAACATTTAAATGTAACCTGTGAATGATGAAATATCAGTTGCGTGTTTTAAAATCTCTATTTTTAGGCATTTATAAAAGAGCCTATCCCTGGAGTATCCAAGTACTGCCAGTGACTGATAAACTTACCTGAACTTTACATTAAAGATTCCATGAAGGATAGATTTTAATATGGTTACTTTTCAATTATGGCCAGCAACATTTGTGCATAGTCCAAGGTCTCCAACATAGCATTTGACAAAATACTTTGCCAACAGAGTCAGTAGAAATCACTGACAGCCAAACTATTCTTTCCTCCATCTGTAGAGCATGCTGGTTTCCCACATCACTCTCCTCCCCCGCGTCCTGCTACGCAAAATCCCAGCAATGGTACAAAATGTAGTGTGTTTTGTAACTAGTGAAGAGGAGCGCAGAAGTGCAGGTTCCTATGCAGTAGAGGTTTAAAATGAGATTTTATAGCACAAATTAGTGTCCAAAGATCTGCAAATGTACCTCAGTCTTCATATTTTGCATCTAGCTTTTCCAGGTTTAAGTGTCTTGACCCTCTCCTCTCCTCTCCCACAGCAGAGTGAGGTCCATATCTCCAACACAAGTAAGTGTTTATTAGCAAAAAAGTTAAATTTCAGTACCAGTTCAACTGGTGCTACAAACTACCTACAAACTCAGATCTCCAAGGGGATTCTATATATGCCCTGGCTCTTCTCAGGCTGTTGGCTGCCCCTTGACAGTTAATCCTGAGACGAGTCAGATTTACGAATCTTGCGTCTTGACTCAGTAGGCACCAGAGAGGGTGACTTATGCCTCAGCTTTGGAGCAGTGTTCCTTCCGACCCCATCAGAGGTCATCAAAGCCAGAATAGAGGCAAATAACTGGATTTTCTTGGTCAACGTAGCCCAGAAGGCTTGGGGTGGAATCTCGGCTCCCCGGAGCTCTCCTGGAGAGTGACGGACTGGAGGACTGAGGTCTAGTTGCATCCTTCCTTTCAGTGTCCAGTGAGGCTTGCAGAGCGCTCCAAGAATTGGAATTTTAAGAATTCTCTAGCATTTTTAATCCACTTAGAAAAGAGCTGATATATGGTAGATCACTTAGGAATTCGTCCCTCTCCTAAACAAAATAGGTACTTAGAGAGCCCATCATTAAGTAGCATTGAAGCTTCACACAAGGGGCAGGTTTTAAACCCTCTAGATTTAGGCGTCTGCCATTTTACTAGAGCCTCTGTACAGCGGTGTGTGTATGTGGGTGTGTGCGCAGAGTGTTTCTATCCTAAAACCTAAACCTGTCTAAAAATAAAACAAAACAAATTGTGTGTTGCCAACGGGCAACCAGATTAATTTACGACTAATTTAGCCCAGGGCGCAGAGAAGCAGGCAAACACTGCAGGGATTCTCTCTCATTGCCACAAAGTGTTAAGAATAAACTGAGGGACAGCTGGCCCACACTTTCTGCCCTGGAGCGGGAGCGTGTATGGGCATCTAGGATGCAGGTGCAGCCTCAACCAACATAGCTGGCTAACAAAAAAATCTGACTTCATATGCATGGCGTGTACGCGAACCAAGAGTGGATCTATGTGTACAACCATTCCAATAACTTTCTGTTCTTTGAGAGACTGGGCCAGAGTGTTGTTACCTTACGTGGGCTGTCCACATAGGTGGGAGTGATGGCAATGTTCCCACTCTCAGCAGGTTGGGCAGAGCTCTTCCCAGCAAGCATTGCTGCTTGCTGCTCCCCCAGAGTCCTAAAAAAAAAAAGGACAGAAAGCCATAAAGATTCTTCCACAGTGTCCCACATTGGACCACACTGGCTGAAGACTATCGTTTTGGGAGAAGCATTGCTGTGCTTTCTGGACAGATGTTTCCCCCCCACACCCTCAAGCTCAAAAGGGTCTATCAGCTTTTTAGAAAAGGATGATTTGACCCCATATACACAATACCCTGGATCCCTGAATCTACAAACTGCTTTCCCAAGCACACAGCATTTGCCATCCCCTGAATATGTTCAAAGCTCTCCCCTCATACACTTAGCATCAAACTCCTCATTTTTAATGGTATATCTGATACCAGCACTCTTGGAAAGTACTCATTTACTCATAATTGACACTAAATTATTGCTGGTAACATATCTACTTAGCCTTGGTTTTACAGTCATTTTAGGCAGAAATCTTTGTGCAAATGCAACACACACACTCAGCCCTCATTGGGATTTGCAGAGGATATGGCACTAGAGTTTATAAAAATGTGACTAACTCTGCTATTTTATGATGGGAGTTGTTACACTGAATATCTCTCACAAACAGCTGAGAATTTTGTTTGTTTTTAAAAGGAAAATGGCACTTAGCACTGCAAAAATGTATTATTTATGGTTTATTTTTCTACATGAACCTATAGACTATTTCTGCCTGAGTTGATGAATCTCAAATATGGATATTCAGTCAAAACAGATCCATTATGAACTGATACACACAATTTTTCAGATACAGAAAAGATTCATTGCCACTTCATGTAAAATGAACAGGTGCTTCCCCCACCCCACAATGGATAGCTAAGCCCAATACAAAAACAGAGAGAAGAGGTAACTAGGAGGTTTGAGGCTTGCCTATGCTGAGTTGTTAGCTACCAGTGCAGGCGCACCAGTACCAAATATTTAGTGTAGACATGATTTACAACAGGGTAGCTTAGTTTCTAAGCTGCACCAATGTAAATCAATTGCATCAGCACAAGCCATTTCTACTCTAGAGAGTTTGTATTGGTGCAGCTACACTGGTGGCTGAATTCTTAGTGTAGACAAGGCTTTAGTCTTGCATCAGAAAATCAAACACACTGAAGATATTCCAATAGAGAGGGAAGGCAGCTCATAAAGCTAATGTGCAAACATAGTTAGCCAGCTGTGCATCAGACAGTGCATGAACTGTGGCTCAAAAAATCCTTCTGTAAGATTCATCTCCCTGCTGGTGTCATCTGCTCAAGGACTTGAATCAACTCTCTCCTCAACATGTGGGAAGGTGCCTGGCAGTGTGTGTGTAAAACTGATTAGCATGAGTGGGCGTTAACAAGGAGTTAAAATGTCTGTGATAATGGGACTTACTCTCAAATCCACCTACAGCACAGAGAGTAGAGGAAACTCTAGTGTGATAACAGAGCAGAATTTGGAATCACACCAGTGATTCCCTGTTTAGTCTCTTTCCTCCCTGTAGGTTATATTTTCTTAGTTGAAGTAACTTTCCTTTGAAGTGTTTTGTTCATAATGAAGCTTCTGAATATCCTAACAACATTAGTCAGGAGATTCAAAATAAACTCATCATGTCATTAAAGGTCTTGATTTTAATCCATAAAGATCTCTACAGTTTGGAATCTGGTTAGCTTAGAGACTGCCTCTCTCTCACACACCACTCCAATGAACTAGATCGTCTGAAGAGCTATGGCTGTCAGTCCTAGATGGGCACAACCGGACTGGAAGCAGGGTGTCTTCAGCCAGGGTCTGGAAATAGTTTTGTTTACACTGACACTGGTACAGTCTTCCTGCTGGCAGCCTCTGGACACATCACACGATATTTAATACCCTCAGAACAATAAAGTAAAGGAAAGAGTAATTTACATCCTTGAAATATGCTATAGCCATAGACAGAAGCAAGCATGAACACAAATGCCATTACTGGAATGGGAGTGTAGTTGGCACCTTGTAATGTCTGATGTTACAACTCAAGGACGTTAAAGATATGTTACCATATCCCCAAATGTTTTATAAATCATTCTATCCAAAGTAAAGTTGTACTGACTATGTTGTATCCAACTGGCTGGATGGATGAATCTCAATTGTGGCGCTCATTCCCTCTGAACTGTCGGTGCCAGAGAATATCATTCTTCAGAGCCTGCTGCAAGGCTCATCTTTTTAGCCAAGACTTTGCTGCCTGGATCTAAACTAAGGCACTGCCTTATCACCCCCTTGACTTTCCTTATTTCTCTCATAGTGGGTAGGTTATATATTTGGGGGAAGGATCAGTATTGCTATCTGTAGCAGGTAGTACAAACATGTTTCATGTGTGATGCACCAAGATACCACAACGATGATCTCCTTTTAAGTTACTAATATAATCTTATCTCTTTGCTATCCTTGCATTTGTACAGATGTAACATATCCAGTCCTACTCAAAGGAATGGCATTTCCCCACCACTGTAACTCCTCTCAGGGAGCAAAATCTGAGGTGCTCCCTTTGTTTGATGACAAATTCCCCAATGTGTTTGAGCCCGTGCCAGGTAGGTGCTCTGTAGTAAGGGTGTTTATTAGCTTAAGTGTTCAGACTCACTTTTGACTGGCTTCCATCTCCAACAGGGCTGAGAGGGCCGAGGTTCCCTTCTTCCCAACAGGAGGCCCAGAAGGCTCCAGAGAATGGGTGGAGATTGGGCCAGCCATCTGCAAGCCTTTCATAGCAGCCCCTTTCTAAGCAAAAAAGGAATAAAAGAGGAAACCCCTGAGTTGAGGTCTTCCAGGCTCAGCTGATTAACAATAAAGTCACACCTTATACCAGTGATAATACTTTGGAGACAGCACCTAACAAGGGCTTCTCTACAAAGGCAAACTGACTAGAATAGCTATTTCAGAATAATTCCCCTTTGGGACACTTTCCAAAATAAAAGTGACTTTGTTTTGGAATAATTACTGCACTCACAAAATGGAGTAATTATTTTGAAATTTATTCCAGAACAGGATCTCCACACAAGTGAGTTATTTGGAAATAGGTACGCGAGTCAATCTTCCGCTTGCAGACAAAACCTACGATGGGAAAAATAATGTAACCACGCTGAACTAGCAAAGATAACAAAGTCCTCTTCACATATGTACTAAGCTTCCTACACTCCCTAAGCAGCACAGGACTTTTTTTAGTGAATTTTATAAACCTGTAAACAATAGAGAATAGTATTGGGCATGTGGTGACTCGCAAAGTACAATTATAGACAAGAGGTCCACCCACCTGTATCATTTCCTCCCCTGGAATTGCCAAGGGCAGCACTCAGTCTGTTCAGTTACAAAAAGTAAATTGCTTCATTCCATAGAGAACAGGGATCTTCCAAGCATCATTCCCTTGGAAGCAGGCTGAACAATGCTCCCACACTGACCATGACCACAATACAAAGCAGTGCAAGAGTTCTTCAGTGAATGGTGGCTCCCAAGTATCAGACTGTCTCTGAGCAGAAAGCAATACAGCCAACAGGCTTAGAGTACAGTATAGCATTGCTTACTGCAATGCCAATCAATTGGGAAGATTACTAGAGGGATAAAAGTGCTTCATAAATTCAGCCTCTCACCCCACTAAGATTTAGTTACAATGACTCACCCTAATTATCCGGTCTGATCGATGGCGCCGACGAATGCGATTCAAACCCTCCACAAAGCGGATGAATCCATCCAAGAGCTGCCATTCCTCTTCATCAGACCGGGGCTTGTCTCCATATACATCACAGTGTGCTTCACCTTCTGTAATGCGCTTTGTGGCACTGATACAGGCTGGGAGCAGCAGAAAGCGCGTCCTCCAGAATTTCAGTGACTCAATAAGACTGGGGGAAGGAACGTGGTGGACAAAAAAGAAAAGCAGACAGGATACAGCATATACAGTACAGCTGTGAATGAGAGATGTTATACAAAGTAACTATGTGCCAACTTGCTTAGAGTCCAACAAGTACCTTACAATAGCCCTGTTCTCCCTTCCAACAGCAAAGATCAGCAGGTCCCCACCATACTCCCACTTCAATTAATGGAGTTAGTACTCACTTACATCCATGATTTTAATGGTTCTCATGGCTGTGCCATTAAGCATCAAATGAACTACATTTGATGGGGCATTCAGCAGGATGAATGCCAGTGGAAGGTATTTACCACGAAGCATGTTGAAACAGTATAGAAAAACTAATTTCCATGTGATAATGTCACATGGACCTTCACTTTTAATATGACCAATTAAGAGATGTTGTAACAAGGCTCTACTGAAAAAAGCAAAGGAAAAGAAATTTCAGAGATACAGGCTAAGGCAGAGAGGATTTCAGCTGATACTTGAAATGAGATGGAACGATACAAGGAGGCTGGTTCACTTGACAGAAGACACAGAGAAGTAGGTGCTGAACACCTTTGGACGTACGCTGTGAAGGGACACAGAGAAGGCCAGTTTTAAATAGACGGAGAGGGTAGTGAGTAGAGTCAAGCAAGATCTGTGACTTGAGCAAGCCTACAGAAAGTTTTAAAAAAATAAAGACGGAAATTTTGAGTTGTATCCAGAAATGAATGAGAAGTCAGGGAAACTCCAAGGATGGCAAAACATCATCATATTTCTTTGCATGCATGGGGGCTGGAGGAGGAGGAAAGAAATAGATCACAAATACCAGCATGAGTGAGACTTTCCACCAAAACCAGGCAATGCAAAAATGGTGCTATGTAAAATTCAAATGAGAGTAACAGCTGCTAATAGCATATCATGGAAAGCAGGTCAAGAACTCCCTCGAATACCATGTCACCAGAGCTATTCAAGCCTTTACAGAGAAAAAATGTTGGAGCAATTGTACGTCAAAATTAAAAAAGAAAAAGAAAAAAAAGAAAAAAGGACAAAGAGCAGTTAGGATGGAAAATGAGATCTCTCACCTGAAGTCTTCAGAGCCAGCAGAGCAGATATACTGATCCAGGTAATTCCATTTGTACTCCTCCAGTCGCTCGTGGGAAAACTCAACCCAGCAGGAGACAAATTCAGAGTCAGAGTGCGAAGGGCACAAGCTGTATGAGTAGGTTATCTGAGCAGACTCATATGGATACCTGACAAAAACAAAGCAAGTCTCACCAATCCTGGCACTATCAACAGCAGCTCCTCCTCGTCCTTCCTACAGGAACAGAAAGCACTGAATACAGTCATCCAAGCAACTACAGGTAGAAGGAGAAAGCAAATCTGCTGGACACGTGGTGCTAACTTACTTAACTGGAGAAATACTCACTTTGGTAGATATCGAGTGACCGTAATAATTTTGTCCTTTAAGATCACTTTGTGGAAGGTGCGGCCCATGCTCAGCCAGTACTGATCTTCCTCCTCAGGTTGGTTTCGTGACACCAGGCCTAAAAGTAATACATAAAGAGAACATCTTACTATTCGCCTATGGGAGTGGTCACAGCTTTGTTGCACAAACTGCACATATATTGTAACATTCCATGAATGAGCTTCCAAAACATGATTTAAACCAAGTGTCATCTTTAATATTGTTTCTCTGAGGAAGGCTTGCTTGGCAAGATCAGCAGTAGACACGCTGAAGAAGTGTTGTGTATCTGATGGGCTGGTAATTTCAGCACTCTTTTCCATCCTTTTCTACACTTCATTCCTAGAGCTAACCCCTTATGTGTTGTTTTTCCAAATAAGTCTCACCATAGAAACCTCTGCTTCCCACCCAAAACCATGAAGGACAATAGTTTTAGTTCCTACCCTCACATACTCACCTTACTCAAGCCTCCCTTCACTTAAACTTTGTCCAATAGACATCATTGACAAAATTTTAAATCAAATCCTGTAGTTATAGTGTGATTCCAACATGGGGAAGTGAAATCACATTACCCCACATAATCTAGAGCTCATCTACATAGGGATTAAACTGGGTTAGTTGAAGCATGTTTTAAGACACTTCTGGCTACCCCTACCTACTCTGGACTAGACATAACCATTTAAAAGTCATGTTTCAAAAGACTTGTTCTAAACTAAAATTTAAAAAATCCCCCCAAAACCCCCCCAGTTTCAGAAACAGCTATACCTGCTCCACAGTGACCAGGCAAACTGTATTTAAACCTGTGTTAGCCTGAACTGTGTTAAACTAGCTCACTTATATAGTTCAAACCCCAGTGGACAAAGGTCCCATTTCTTATCAGTCTCCAAATAGAGTTTAGAACTGCCCTCCTAGATACTCTCCACCCTACCTTCCCAATCACACATCCATCTACTGCAGTCACAGCTGACTCTCTACTGCCTGCACTTGTGCTGTCCCGTATCTGGAAATCTCTCCCTCCAAATAACCAATCACATAAGACAACGTAAAATGTGAAGAGAAAAAAATGAATCAGACTGAGATGGAAGGGTTACCACCACCTCCTGCTCCTGATGACTGTGGAGGCTAGTGAGGAAAAGAAATGAAGGAAAAGACAGAAGAGACTATTGTGGAGAAAAAGAGCTACAAAGCAGGAGACACTCACCTCGGCTGTAGAGAGGGCTGCTGCTGAGAGGGGGTGGTACTGTGGTAGTTGGTTTCTGTGGTTTGGAATGCACGATGATTTGATATCCTTGCATGAGACGCTGACAAATGAACTCCTCAAACACTTGTTGGGCTGTCATCTGCACACCTTCCTCATCTCTCCTGAGCATAAGGGGTTAATCAATCAGCATAAGGCACTGACCATATACCTGCTCTTGTTGAGGCCCTGTTCCTGTTCCTGCAATGGAATCTGGGCAGGTGGAGTCTTGTGCCTGCACAGATTTACTTACAAGATCAGGATGTAAGACAGTTGCATTTCTATTATTCTATCAACCATTCATGGGATGGATATTAGCAAACTATCTGGAAATATTAGTCAGCACTTTGCAAACAACTTTGAAGCTAGTGTGAATGAGATGCTTTTATTTACAACAGCAGCAGCTAAACTTCTGATAGTTGTATTTTTCAGCACTCGTACTATTTAGCAAATACATTAATAATGATATACACTTCTATTGGACTTTCCACCAAGGAGTCTCAAAGCAGCTCGTTAACATGAATTAAAACTCAACACTTTTAAAATGGAGATAATACTTTCCTACCTCAGAAAGGGGCAATATAAGGCACAAAGAGATTAAAAGATTGGCTTATCATTGCCAATCAGCAGCAGAGCTGAGAATAAAACACAGAAGCCCTCACTCTTAGTGCTGTGCTGTAGCCAATAGCCCCTATCCCCTGAATGCTAGCATGCTGCTCATAGAGGATAAGACACATTTCTCCAAGCAGATTAGCTTACTTTAATACTGCCATTTATTATACCTTCTAAGCACCTAAGGTATAAGATTTTAGTCTCTCATTGAGAGAGGTTTTATTCCTCCCTAGCGGGGCAGTAGCCAACCTTGCTCTGTTTTGCTACATCATAGTTTATGGGACTTTTCAGAAATGTTGAAATGAAGATGCATGGCTCTGGGAAGAACATTCTGTTATCTAGTGGCTTCTGCAGAATTGCAAGAAAAGCTCAGAGTGTCTTTTGGTTTATTACATCAAGATGGTTTTCCTTCCAAAACTCTCCCAACAAAGCATGTCTGGAAATGGGGTGGGGAGGAGTGGTCATTTTTTTAAATAGATACTCGGTATTTCAGGACTTTTATCACAAGAATTATGGGGGAGAAGGGAGATTATCTTTTTTAAATCAACAATCATGTCAAGTTTTGTACCCAAATAAATTTCTAACGTAACATCCAGAGGGAGGCAAAGTTGGCAGATATTACCAGTGGACAAGGTGCAAAGCTGTGATCTAAAGAGAAAAGCTATCTATTTCACTGTCAACCACCTTGGCAACTCTAGCCTTACTATTGTATGAAAGTTACAAAATGTTCATCTTCCACCATATTATCCCTGCCTGAGATTCTCTTGAACCTTTTGGTTCAATTCAAGAGATTGTACTAGAGGAAGTGTTAGCACAAACCTGTCAATGTCAGCTTCTGGGAGCAGATCATAGCATCCCTCTGTGTAGTCATTCTGCAAGCTCTGGCGATCTGGGAAGTAGTCCGTGGTGAGAGGAAGGCATGCCGGAGTAGTGAGAGATTTCCAGTCCACCCCAACTGTACAACAGAAGCCCGGCACTACGGGGGGAGCAGACAGTGTCAGAACTGCCTCGTTGCATCATGGGGAGAAGACAATAGGGGCACGTGTGGTCACACATGAAAAATCAGGGGTGGGAAAGGAGAAGAAGTGTGTGTGGAGAGGTGAGGAAAGTTGGAAAGAGAGAAAGAAAAATAAATAAGTGTAAGATATGAATGACAATCACCAGGGGGTGGATGGGGAGGGAAAGAAGGCAAGTAAGAGAAAAAGGGGAGGGAGAGAAAGACACAGTTTGTTAAACAATGCAGTGCACATGCTAATTCAATCCCATCATGCAAATGGGATTCAAAGTTAATACCTTAAATTATCTGTTGATTGTAAGATAGAACTGAAATAGCTGCTGTGCTGTTGAGGTTACTGCAGAACAGGTGCAATTTCATATTATTACACGTATACAGAAAAAAATCAACATTCCAAGTCTGAACAAGCGAATCAGACAAGCTCCTCCTCCTGGATGATTGTAAGAGAGGTTGGGGAGGGAAAGATTGACAGCCTGTTTCTGGAATAGGTAGCATACAACAGCAGAAAAAAGAACATTTCTACAGTTATAAAAATAGGAGACAGGCAGAAGAGGTGGGAAGAAAGAAAAACAGTATCTTTTAACATGATTCCTCTCTCCCCCCCCCATTAAATGTATGCTATAACTTATAATTGGAGATCTAAAAACACAGATATTCAACATTAAACAAACTACATCAATTATCTGTCCAGTGGTACCTCAATCAACCTCCCCTAAGAGCTCTGGGCAATTATTATTAAATAAATCATTGTTGCAGCAATCTCATTGATAAAGTTGTTTCACTTTACCTTAAACATTTTATTTTAACAGGAAAGCAGAATGTAAACCTGAATGCTAACACAGACTTAGGGCATGACTACGCAACAGCCGCAGTTTAATACTAAATTGACGGAAGCAGTTTTTCCATCTATATAGTTCATGTATCTCTCCAAAAGGTGGTAGCTAGGTCAACGGAAGAATTCTTCTGTCATCCCTGGCGTCTTTACACAGGGGGTTATGTCAATGTAACTGCAGCGCTCAGGACATGAAACATAGCTACATTGATCTAATTTTTAAGTGTAGACTAGGCCTCACTAGACTCCCAACTCTTTGCTCACCAACCCCTAATGCCTTTGCATGTGCACACACCCCAGCCCTAGTCTATACAAGCCTCCTGCCCACCCTCCCTCTTTCCACTTACTCGGATCCAGAGAGGTGGAAACAGCATCTTCCAATGAATCTTTGTTCTGGGTTCTGACGTTCATCCCTATGAGAGGCAGACATGTATTTTATTACAAGAAATCATTGGAGCACAACATTCATTCCTCTTTCCTCCAAAAGAAACTCAGACAAATGTGTGAAAAGCTCCAAGTAATTGTATAATGCCTCTCCCCACCCTAAAGATATTCAGGGCACTGCATAACATAAAATATGTGAATAGTGCCAACATATAAAAAGCCACCATCTTTAAATTCAATCTAAATCTAATCTAAGAGGTCCAGTACTAAAATGGATATCATGGTAATGGGCACTTTTATAAACGCTGGCAATAAAAAAAGAATGGAGTTACCCATAATTACTTAGCTTTCTAACTTCTAAATTTCACATTTAAAGGCTAACCTATTTTTTCCTAAATTTGCCCCCTTTTTTGAACATACACAATGTTTTTTATCAATTTTTTTTCTTACTTTAGGAAAAAAGTGAGAAGAGTTAATACATATAGAATGTATCGAGGAAGACGTTAATAGAGTTAAAGTTATTAAACAAACAAAAAATGGAAACAATAGAAATATTTATATAGCAAAAGAGGAAAAATAAGATTTACTAGAGTTCAAATAATTTATCAGAGTAGATGATGGTGATTCAAGGTACCCCAGATGTTTTAGACATAGACCACAAGTGTACATAACTTTCTAAGAAAAACAGACAATCCTTTGGATTCAGCCAGTACAACTCTACCTTGCTACCCGAGTACTTACTGAGCCAGAAATTTGGAAAGTGATAACACTAAGAATTACTGCAATAGATTATATCTGCAAAAACAAACCACTGTTCAAATATTTAAGTGGAGAATATCTGTAGATGATAAAAGTAATCAAGTTGCTGAAAAGATGGCCATTCATTCATTATTTTTCCATTTATAAACTGCACTTGTCTACACCATTCTAATATAAAGTGGAAAAGAGATAATGTGCCTATAATCAAGAGGGCAAAATTATAACTGTTGTGGAAATTTTCATATTTTGAGCCAAATTTTCCTCTCCTCTGTGTTAAACTTGATCAAAACTAACATTGAGTTAAACTAAGTTACTATGGTTTTATGCTAATGCAACTGACAGCAAAATTTAAACCTTTGTATTCAATATAATGTTGCAAAATGAACCTGAGATATTAGAAAGAAGTAGAGAATACTGTATTCAAAGTTTTGGAAAATTCTACCACTGATCATCTTTCATTTAAACAGTAGGTGATACTTTGAAAAGTTAGGCAGCAAACACACAATTACTGCAGCAGAATGCTTAGTTTGGCAAATCTGTTTTACTGGCATTGAGAGATTCAGAGGAAATTTTGAAGTTTTTAGTAACTGGGGTCTCAGTATAAGAGAGACACGCCTAAAAATCTGCAATTCAGTTTTAAAAGTGCATCTTATTTCCTCAAGAACAGGTTTTCATCTGATTGTTCACACAGGCCCAAATCCAAAAAAGCAGTTAATCACATTATGTAAACTTATGCACAAAAGCAGTGCCATTCTTAAAGTTCAGCACATGCTTCACTGTTTTGCTGGATCTGAGCCTTCAAGGCTATAAAAGCTCTGCAACCAAGCACCTACAGTTAAAAATGGAAAACCCTATTTATGCCTTCTCTTGAAGCCTATCGCTCACTACTAATGACCACAGATTTTATTCTCCGAAATTTATTAGAAAGATGAAATCATCTGAAACAAGCAACTCAGATATTTTAATATATATTCCTTTTGCTTTAAGTCAAGAAGGGGCACACTTAATACAGTATAACACAGTAAAGCATACCATGAAGCATTAGAGAAAATTTTGCTCCATTTTATTATTATTTTTCATGTCTGGACACCAGGGCTTATATGGATTATTGGAACTGATTAACTTACTTTCAACTGAACACATAGTAAGAGCTTATTTGTTAAGAACAAACAAACAGTGGATATCTTTTCTATACCAAGAAATTTATAAAATGTAAGTAGAGGAACAGAAAGACAGTTACAAAACAGTAAGAGGGGATAAGGGACATTAATTGCTCAATATACAGTTATATATTACTTTGGAACTATTAAAGTGCACAGTGGTATTCATCACCTATACCCTCTAGTTCCTGGACCCACCCATCATCCATGGTTCCTAGTTCTGTTACTTTGTGACTGTTATCCTCTTACATGGCATCCTCCCATAGATCCATATCACCAGCCCTTTCATACTTCTATTTAAAATCCCCATGCCTGCTCTGTTAACTAATACTTTATTACCTGCACCATTGCTGCTGACCAAACTGCTTGAAAACTCATTGGTTCCACTGAAGCTCAGGAAGGAGATGCTGTCACCTTGATGACGAGAAGTGATGTGCCTGGAGAGAACAAGATGCTGGCAGATTGGTTCATTACAGAGAAACAATGCCCCCTCTCACAGCTAGGTCAGGTCTTTTAATCAAAACTCAGATGCAAAAGCAACCTGGGGTCTCAGCTCAACCTTTGGTGAATCAATGCTCCATACAACACACAGAGATCAGGACAGGCCTAGAGGTTGTTTAGGAGATTCTATACCAATGAAGAATATTGGTCTATATATAATTTGGTACCCTATCTCTGGCCGTGACATATACTGTATTCTCACAGAATAATGGATTTCATAGATGACTAGCTACGCACACATCCACTGGAAGACAAATGCAGCTAGACAAGGATGAATAAGATTCCCAAGTTATGTACAGGTCCAACTTCATGAACTAGAAAATAGAAATTGCAACCAGACCCAAATCTACCATGGATCTATTTATGTTCAATAGGGAGGAGCCAACTGAGAACGTAAGAGTAGGAAAACCTGATGTTAGTGACCATAATTTAACATACAAGGAAAAGTTTCATATGAAATATCATGAAGAGCGAATAGATTTCTTTTTAAAAAGCAAAATTTGGGAACTAAAATTTGGTCATCATAGTGTAATGAGAGGGAACATTAAAATCCATCAAGAGTGAGAGGAGACTAGATAAATCGTAAAAATTATGTTAAACATGCTAAAGCACTGTTGTTTAAAGGTGAGACTAAAACCTGTCTGGAAAAGAAAACTGAAAGGATGAAGAATTAACCGGTGTGACTTCCTGAAATATTGCTTAAAGATTGGAGGATGTACTGGAAACAGAGAAGGGAGAGGAACCAAAAATGGAGACTCAGTTACAGCTAGGGCTTAAAGTGAAATGACAAAGCAGCAAAAAGTATGAGTTAATGCCAGCCAAGAGATGAAGGGGAACAACAAGGACTTTAACAAACACATAAGAGAAAGAACTGCTTGGAAGGAAACAGACCCTTGTTAATGATGGAGGAAAGAGATTAAATTAATGACAATTCTAAAGTGACTAAGTTACTGAACATTAAAAAAAAGAAAACTTTTAACAAGAAAAATGTGAAAAACACGGATATAGGAAATAATAAAGACCTTGTTAATAGGGAGGAAGATAAAAAACAAGTAAGGGAATACCTTGGTGGGAGGGGTGGGGACAGTAACTGTGCAGCTCAGCAGATACACCCATCACTAGCTCTAAGCTAACTTTCTTAATAGTTTACAAAAAAATAAAATTAAAAAAAAAAAAATCGATCATATACATAGTGACTACTGAATAATTTACTGGATCTTGCCCCCAGCTGAAAGCTGAATATGCTGATACTGCAGGTCTGTATAAGCTCCCAGTACAAGTCAGTGCATTGGACAAGGCTTGTAGGTAAACAGAAAATTTCAATTTAATAACAGGTAGCCATTCTTACAGATTGCAATGCAAGGGCTGCACTGTTTTCACATTTCCCTATTCTGTCAAAGATGGCTTTATTTCTCACCACGTCTCAGTAGTGAAAGAGAGGAAAAAGAGTGGTAGGGCTGAAACTGCTCAAGGGTACTGTAAGGCAAACCCTTCCTATGCTTGAAATATACTTCTCTGGAATGGCAAGTTACAGCTTTTGAGATAGCGACTGCTTCCCTGCACTAAGTAATAAGACAGTTATTAAAGGCCTGGAGTACCTTCTATGGTAATTTCCAGGATGATCCCAGGTGTGATACAGTGGGATGACTATAGGTCTCAGACATTCAGCAAGAAGTAATCTCACTATGGATGAACTATTAGAAAATAAGCCCTATTTCCATGCTTGCTCTTGGGGCCTTATACCTGATGATAAAAATTTTAGCATGCCTAGATACATAGCACTAATGCTGCATACTACAAAATATGCATGTCCTGAACCTTTGTTTTCTTTATACGATATGTGGCTAGCCTGTACACATTTTTTTTTAAATGTAAAAATATGATTGCCATACCTGCCAGTTGCCTCATGGTAGGCTAGCTCCAGCAGCTCAGCAGAGGAATGTGTCAGATCCCGCTGCCCGTTGCCCTGCATTTCTGCCATGTTCTGACGGGTTTGGTGGTGGATCTGGATTGCTTCTCCTGATGGACCTATCCAATTATATATTTATCAGTCTCACCCAATCTTCTCATTTCTTTAGTTCCCCCCATTCACCCCTAACTCCTTCGGTCAACAGCAGAAGCACCACTAACTGATATGGGGGACTAAAATGTCCCTGGGGAATTTGGTAAGAAACAGTCCTCTCACACTGCAGGAGATATCAAATGAAATACTGAAGATTCTCAAACGTAGACACACTTTTTGGAAAGCCTTTTACAAGACTCAAGGCAAAGCTGGGCATAGCTCAGAGTTGGAACCCCAAATCTGGAACACAAAGGTGTGTGCTTCCATAACACATTCACTTACTGAGCTCAATCACAGCCCCTCCAGAATCTCCTGTCTAGTAAAATTCCCATCTGCTGCAGACAATAAAAAAGGAGAACTCTGGGCTTCCATATCATCCATCTTCCATAAACTTGCTCCATGGTATCCAAGCACTGAGGACACCAGCAGAGGACAACATTCCCAAGAGACATCTGGTTCCATCAGTTCTTGGCTCAGTCCCCATTGTGCTGCATTCTATCTCAGGAAACCAGAACAGTTCACTCTGCCAACTTATCTGGAGGACTGCCCTCCCCATGTTAAAGCTCAAAGTGCTTGGATAGGAAGGGGGTTATGACAGTTTAAAAAAAATACTGTAACACTCACCCACAGGAAAAGTGTGCATCCAGCGCCTCCTATTGGATGTGAGTTTCATAGGCATGCGGGATGGTGCAAAGGGATTTATTAGTGCCCGCTGTGGTGTATAACCTCCAGGACGAATGTGCAGCATGGATTCTGCACTGCCTACATGGAACCTCCCTGGTGCGCTGGAGTCTCGCTGCTGTGACTCTAGCATATTCTCAAGGACATCTGCAAAACACAATTTTCAGTTAACGTAAGACCAAACAAGGGCCTTGCAAAAGAGGGTGCATTACTTAGTAAAATAAGGACACCTAGCACAAGGGGGGACATGCAAAGGGAGGCTGGAGGAGACAGCTGGTATTAATCCAGAAATTACACCATAAATGGGAGTCCAGACAAGAGAGGACCAGCATTTTCTGCATTTAAAGTAGGACAGTCAGAAGAGGCAATTGTTAAACAAAAGTCATGAAGAATTGTTATTATTTCTTTGGATTTTTCCATCATAAACAGGGGGTTCTCACCCAGAGCTCTAGACATTCCTGATAAGTTATAACAAAATACTGATGATGAAGAGGATATTTAAAGAAAGCAACTGTGGCAAATTATACGAGATGGGACAAAGGGGAGATCTCCAAGGAAGTGAAGTACTCCATTTTTTTTAAAAGGGCAGTTTCAACCATTGAAAGAAGTGGTAGGAACCATTAAGTTAGAGCATGTTTTCACCACAGGACACAAGATCTTGGTGAGCTAGTTTTAAATCACTACTATCTGATTCACAGCACAAAATCATCGATTTAGAATTAAGCGTAAATGAAGGAAAGAAATGAAGTAATGAGGGAGAAGGAAGTGGTGAGGATGGGAGAACAAAGAAGAAGTGTTCTATACAAAAGGCCAAGAGAGAGGCAGTGAAGAAGTTAAGAATACAAAAAGGTCTAGACTATGCAAAAGGCAACTCAAGACAATAAAAGTGTGGAGTGCAGAAGAAACAGCAAATAACATTGCAAAGAAGCTATTTAATAAGGAAACAGAGTTCTCAAAAGCAGTAAAACAGATCTAATTAAAGAAGAAAACAGGTGTGACAAAAATAGAAATGGACAAGCTAACCGAATACTTCATGGGCATAGTTATAGCAAAAAATGAGAAGGAAGAGGAAGAGACTTAAGACCTCAACCATATGGGGCAGACACACTTGTATCAGGTTTAGTAAGGCAAGAAGGATAGTTTCCAGATCACAGAAGACAACATACACTGACATACATCAATAAGAGCAGATGGGCTCTATCCCAGAATGCTTAAGAAATCAATAATACTAGCTAACTCTCATACGACTGTCTCTATAGATGACAAAGTGCATTATAAAAGGTAAATATCAATTATCTCGTTTTCAGTGGGGAAACAGACAGATAGAGGGAGTGACTTGCCTAAGGTCACACAGGTTGGTCAATGACAGAAATGCGAATAGAACCCAAGTCTTTGACACCACCCCCACTCCAGTCCAGTCCCCCATAAGGTCTCCTTAAAAGTAAAGCAATATCTGAAATACCAGCATCTTTATTTTTATATTGCTGGATATAGAGAAAGTACTAGAGAACTTAAGCAGCAAATGCAGTAGTAAATTTTTAATAGGATAGTAGGCAGTTACAGGCCAGCATATACAACTCCTCTCACAGGGCAGATACTGGAGTCAGATGAGATGGCAAGACCTCAGTAAAACGAAAAACATAAGCAGCCTTCATTAAGACCAGATGGAGTTAAAAAATCTGACTGATGTCTTCTGAAGAGCATCGAAGTACTGGTGAAAGGAGGACAGAGGGTGCAATCTACCTAGATTTCAGCAGGGCATAGGAGAAGGCACCACATGTGGTCAGTGAACAAAACTAATAAAAAGGGCAGGCACCAGTGCTAACACAGGAAAATGGTTCAGGAGTTGTTGGCTGGCAGGAGGAAGGAACCAGAAAGTGGTAGTTAATAACAGTAAATCCTCATGAAGAGGAAATATAAAGGAGGTCCCATTGGACTCATTGCTAAGACCAATTCTATTATACAGGTTCATAAGAGACGTGGAAAATGGAACATTATTTGCACATATCCATATTGCAAATGATCCAAAGACAGGAGGGGACACAAAAGAATATAGATCCATTAAAGGAAAATGTTACTATGGAAGGGAAATGGGCAGATCAGTGTCAGGACATGTCTATATAGGGTGAGCCAATAAGAATGTAAAAGAAAACTGGATGAGTATAACAAGGACAAACAGCGCTGAACCCAGAGTGCAGTGCACTGCTGATAAACTAATTTTCAAAGCTGTAACATAAATGCTGAAGTGAGAATTGCCTGCTCTGTGCTGCTTTGGAAGTGACTGACATGAACTCAGGACTTCTCTCTCCCTACCCCACATACTACACAGCTCAGGGATTTCCCCATCTAAATTCGTGCCTCAGTCTGACCTCGGGTGCTGGTGTAGCCCAAGGAGCTGCTGACTTCATATTGGTGTAAATGAGGGCGTGGGATCATCAGGATGTTGGAGATCTTGCCCAGGGAGCTGTCATCGGAAGCTTGGCTCCTCACCTCCTCCGGGGGCAGAGTGCGACTCTGCAGGGAAGGGCTGGACGAGACATCATAAGAGCTAGAGCTCTTTCTGGTGCGGCTTTCTCTCTCTCTTGCAGACCTACTGAAGGATACATAGGCTCAGTAGCACTGAAGTGAGATCCCAGTTCCTGGGCAATCAAGAGGATCCAGCTCCCCACTTATCCAGGAACCTGTAGACCAAGAGCTGAACCCAAACCCAGTGGTACAGGGGAACTGTTGAAGTCTTTGAATATGAGTGCAATGACACATCTGCCTTCTCTAGCTAGCATACTAAATAGTTATGCAACAACATAGGATACTGAACACTAGAGAGCTTCTAGCTAGACAATAGTGCTGCAAAGGGAGCATGCTTAACATGCCATGCAGCCATCCATCCAGCCATGGAATTAATAGGATCTGGAAGGCAGCAGGCCCAGCTCTACACTGCTAGAAAGTTAGACTAGGCAGGTGGGAAGGGAGTTCTAGACCTCCCTTAAAATTAAATTAAAGGTCTTTAAAAGTGTTGGCATCTTGCCAAGCTGAATTCCATCAGCTCAGTACATGAATGTATGCACGTACTCATACAGAAATCCCTGTATGCAGGAGTTTGTGTACAAAGCTCCCCTAGACAAATGCAACACCCCCTAAGCTCTGAAGGAAAAGCATACCTGACAATACTCTGAAGCAATTCCATTAGGCCCATCTTCATGAAACAACCAGGAATTTAGGGAGCTTGAGTGTATTTCTCAAAAAAGCATTTGGCCAGGACATCAGGATGAGCACCCTACTCATGAGGAATGCCATGGAAATTTCAGTGACCCCAGGCTCAGATGCTCCATTTCAACTCTCACCCAGAAATTAACACTTTCAGTATGAAACCAGCCTAACCCTGCTTAGCTTACAAAATCTGACAGGAGCACAGGAAACAAAAAGAGAGATGGCTGCAATAATTTGTCTGTGTGAACAAACAAGCAAAATTTAAGTTGGACAGAAACAGATTGACAGTTATTCCTTTTACTTACTCCCCATAGTGCTATGTGGCTTCCCAGCAGTGTGGCAGGGAGGCCACCAGCAGGGAGCTCACAGACACCAGCTGAAAATATTAGAGTTGCAAACACTATTCTCAGACAAGATTTAACCACTTGGTGTTCAGCCTTCCCCAAGAGCATTTTATACATCAGTAAATGCACTCAAGTAGTGAAGCTGAACCGGAATCGGTTTGCTCAAAAGCTTCTTACCTGAAAGTGGTACAGTGCTGGGCTCGGGATGGGCCAGGCAGTCTGAACACTTGGGCATCATAGCCATCATAATCAACTTGGATGGGAAGGGCACTTTCAGCATCCTTAGGAGCCCCTAATGCTGGAACACAGAACGTTTACTACTGGAATCTCATTTATAATCACAGTTTGAGCTCTGAGATTGCTGGCCAAGAAGCATCCAGCTCTCACTTCAGAGATAAGAACATGTCCCAAAAGATATGGTAAGGAACTGCATGTAAGTGTCTCATGAGCCGAACAACTGAAGCAGTTCCATTAGCTCAACTGGGAAAGCAACTGCCTGGGAAACAGAGTTCTAGACCCACTATTAACTCCTCCTCCCTGTACATTCTGTCATTAGCTGACAAATCTTCCTGTTTGTATGAGGTATTGTGACCACCTCCAAACAGGACATGCAGGCTTGCAGAAATGACCTCATGTGTAAGGACAAAATAGTTCCATCTTCTGTTCACACACACATTCATGAAAAAAAGGTGGTATTGCAGTATGAAAAGCCTAGGGTTATGTAATTCTGTGTATATGGTATTGCCAGCACCACAAGCAAGGCAGTCAAGGCCCATACTTCCCAAGAGCCACACCACTAGAGGGTCAAGGCCTATACATCAACCTGACACCATCTCCTCTAGTCATGGACAAGCACTCAGGGCTAAGAATCTACCCCACTGATCACGCCAGGAAGTCAGCTTATATACCAAGATCTCAGGCCACAAGCCTTGTTTTGCTGCCTTTTGCCACAATTATCCCCTTTTCAATCCCAACAATAGTGGTTTCATTGCAGTGTCATTGCCTTGCTAAAGCTATTTATTATTTTTTTTAAACCAACTGGGTCATTTCAGTACTGAATTACTCACAGGGGTCTCGGCCATTTTTCACTTTCTCTTTCAGCAACTGGAGGAGCAGACACAGGAAATGTGGTAAAGAAAATAAAAGAGGTCAGCATGTTCTAAGGAAATTTGACCCCACAGTGACTGAGCATCAGACTTCGTGCGTGACATCAGCCTACAGGTTTCATTCTGCTGACTCAAATCAGGCAGCCAGACCATCTCAGATGATGCAGAAGTTTGACACCCAGTCACAATCTGCAAAGACATCCTTCTCTTCCTCCCCCCCAATGTCCCTTCTCTCTCAGATTTTCCCATGATAGAAGGGGGCTTTCTAATATCCCACATTAACTAGAACAATTTGCTTTTAAATGCCCTGAGCTTCCCTTCAGCCCCATGCTGGAAAGCGCGAGTCTTCCAACTAGCCCCACATTTATAATCCCCATCACACCAAAGGTACACTTTAATTTGCAGTGTAGATGTAACTGCAGTGTGGGTACTGGCATAGGTAACAGTGGTAACAAGGATGTTGCAACGTAGGCTAGCTGGTCAAGTGTAAGTCTGCTGGGGACTCCTCTGGGTACATACTTGGGCACTGGCCTTGCTGGGTTTCATGATGCCATGTCTATACTGCTATTGTTACCTGCACTAGCTAGATTAAAGATGTCATGCATATAGCTACACCATGCTACTATTACACCTTAATTTGCAGCATAGCGGTACCCCAACAATCATAGCTTTGAATTCTGTCACTAACACAGAATCCAGTTAGTCCTCACTGAGAGGACCAGACAGGAGCTCTGATGCCTGGCACCAAAAAGCATTACAAGTATTTCTGAATGATGAAGATGCAGGGGTTCCTTTAGGTCACAATTGAATTAATATGGACTGGAAGCCATGTGGAAAAGACCAGGACTGAACAGCATGCCTCAGCTAAGGAGACACCAGTTTGTCCAGATGACAGGAAGAAGAGACCCCCAGCTGCCAGCCTACCTTCCTTCCTGCCAGCTTAATCCGTGGGGTGAAGCTGTTACACAGGAGCTGGCTTTTGGATGTGTAGAAACTGGAAAGAAAAAG
This sequence comes from Emydura macquarii macquarii, assembly GCF_026122565.2. Classification (NCBI taxonomy): domain Eukaryota; kingdom Metazoa; phylum Chordata; order Testudines; family Chelidae; genus Emydura; species Emydura macquarii. The sequence continues at coordinate 1,905,704 of NW_027131391.1, forward strand.
AAAAAGCTTGTTCAGTTAACTTTTAGGAAATAGGCACTTTCCTATTTCCCCTTCCCTGGGGAAAAGGGAAGAATTTTGAGCAAGGCTCTTTCTAGAAAAGAGATGAAGAAGACAACAGGAAAGAATCTGGTAGATGGTTACAAAGGAACTTGAGGTCAAGAAAAAGCTGCAGTCTATAAAGGCCCCACCCTTAGATTCTCAAATGCAATTCAACACATAGTTCGCCTCAATAATCTAAAAACTGAACTCTCATTCCCCCTTCCACTTCCCCAGAAAATTGTCCATTTCCATTACATTTTGCAAGGTGTGATGCTATGTGTCATTGGTGACTCTCCCCCAATCATCTTCCCTTAATTCCTTAAAAGCTATTCCTCATCCAAGCCTCTCCCATCTAAATTTATTGCAATTAGCTGACTAGCTGTAATATGTATTTTGCAGTAAGAAAAGATTCAGATGAGAAACCCTAGAGTACGCTTTCATATAAGCAAGCAGCTGATCAGAAGATCATTCTGCTTAGAAGGACAGAATATGAGTAATCTGTGAGAGTGATTACTGCTCAGGACACCCAGGGATGTAACAGAGACATGAAGAGGAAACTTGCCTATACTTGCAATAGCTATATGGCTATTCTTGAATGAGTGTGTGCGCGTAGAGGGGTATTCAACCTGTGGCTGGACCTCTTATGAAAAAAGAGAATACTGTCAGAGTACTTAACAAAAAGATATGGAAATAATGGAATATAACCATACCATGCCTTGCAGTTGAGATCACCACACTACAGGCCTTAGTGTTTCACTAGGATCCTACACCTACTCCAATCTTTGCCCATTTCAGACCCATTTTCCTTACCCATAACTGTTTATTCAGGATTTACTCCTGATTGGTTGAAGTGATCTGACCAGTCTATTCTGATTTATATAACTTCCTGCATTTGCCTAAGCAAACTTCAAAGACAGATGTGAGTCAGTCGGACATGGAGCCTCCAAACAAGTCTCCTTATAACCTTTGAAATTTTGTATTTATGCTTGCAGCATATCAGTACTATCAGTTCTTCAGGGAAAACTCAATGCACTTTGATATACCTGTCTTTGCGTGCATAGCAGGAGAAACTACCAACATAGAATGAAATGAAGAATTCAGCAGATCAGTGGAGAAGAAAATGTAGCATGAAGGCTCAGCACTAGCTGATATTTATCTATAACCCCAACAACACACTTACCTATGGTTTATCCAGTGTGGAATATTGTAGTCATCTCCCAAGCGAGAATCCCCAGGACCACTGCGATTGTGCAGCTAAGAGGAGAGAGTTCAAAGATGCAATAATTACTCTGAGTTTTGTCCACATAATAAGCAGCACTTGCAGAGAAGATTCTGTTACCTTGAAGAGCGGTACAGCATGCAGTGGTTGCTCCCCCATGCACACTAAATCCACACCAATCCCTGAAAACAAAGAAAAGAAGGGGTTAGCCACATGCTATCCAGAACTGTTGCTGCTAGCCTAATCCAACAGGACACAAATCTGAGTTAAAGTTCCATAAATCTGCTGTATTTGAACTGAATTTTTAAATCTGATTACAACAATCTGCTAATGATCCCAGGCTTTCTTCCCATCAGCTACCAAGATGTGGGTAAATGCAGAAGTGGTCTTCTTTATAAGTAGGCTGCCCTTTCTAGCCTAGTATTTAACACAATGCATTTGCTTCCACAACAAAAGTGATCTGCAATGCAAAAAACGATAGAGAGCAGAGATGTGACCAGGTGTTGTTATTGCTGTGGTTTACTCATACAGAGTGCAGGAAGGGAGATGGGAAAAGTTTCCCCAAGGCTAATGCATATCATATAAAATTGTTTTTCAAGGGAAAGTTCCTCCTGAGTTGATTTTTAAGAACTACAGAGCACTCACAAATCCCAGTGAAACTAATTGGAGCTGCAAGTTTTCAGCACCTCTAAAAATCAGGCCATTACTGTGCTTAATGTGGAAGTCTTCCAGCTATAAACTATTACAGGACATTGCAATGGCAAATTTTAGAGAGCCAAGGAGGCAATGGGCTTGGGTGAAATTAAGTTGTTCAAATACACAGATGTTGTAAAACATTGTTAGTTATGAAAGCTATTTTACCATTATCTATCATGCGCTGTTTGGTCAGGATCATGAGGAGCCGGTCCACTTCAAAAACACCCACACCAGGTGTAATAACCACAGACATCTGTCCAGTCCGGTCAAAGTTACGGTTTATGTAATGTTTGTCAAACACTATAAGATAAATCAGAATCAAGGAACATACATATTTCAAAATAAAATTATGTTAAAGATTTCATAAGCGCTCATGAAATGATTCACTACTGATAGTACAACAAAGCAACCTTCCCCAAACACACAAGTACAAGAGGATCTGTACATGTCCATGTGCAAACAGTTAGTGTCTAGAAGGCCATGACCAATGTTTTCGCCGTTTTTGAAAGGCATGGTGGATTAGCAGTAGAGGTAGGAAGAAGGGCAAAGATGATGGGTGTAGTCATGCATATACATGGATGCTTTTCCTGTCTGGTAGAAGGTTTGCTTTATTGCCACTTAGAGATCTCAAAGACAGTGAGTAATGGGATCAAATAGTATGATATTCCTCTCTATAAAAAAATAAAGCCACTGCATTATGATGACTGGAGGACTGATTTATAGAAGCCACACAGACACATATTTAGACAAAGGAAAATAAAAAATGTAATCTAGACAAAGCTTTGCAGCTGGTTCCAAGAATCTAAACTGCCCGACTTCAGATCTTTCATCTTTAATACCAGTTCTTACTGAAAGAGATAAAAACTAGTTACTGTTGGCTGAAAGAAGTGACAGTTTAAATAATCTTCCTTCACCTTGCGGCAAGCAACACTCCACAGAAATCTATTGGCTGTAGCTTTCTGTGGCCCCTCCTCTCTATACTTTGCACAAGTTTATTCTTCACTACTCACCATTGAAGGAAAGATTTATGGCCTCCAGGTAGTTCCCTTGTGCTGAGGTAGAATTATATCCTTGGGGGAAGCCCTCTGGACAAGAGTTTAAAAGAAATAAGAATTTCATTTTTAAATCTGTAAAGACAAATAGAACTTTCCTACATTTTGGAGTTATTCCCATGCTTATCCTCTATACAGAATCAGAACTTGTGCTTCCTAGGCTCCCTCAGACAGAGCCACAAGAAACTGGAGGCGGCAAGAATGTTATTTGTAGCCCAAGCATTGGAACAGGCAACCTCAATATAGAGTCTTGCCAGACCCAGAACAAGAAGCTTTGCAGGTAAGTTTAATTAAAAAACAAACAAAACCTAAGGAAGATCTCCCTACCTGCCTGCTCCAGTCGCACCAGCACCGGATACTGAATAAAAAGTTTTTTTATGGTCACAAGCAATGATGTCCACTCTTCTCGTCTCTCATTCTGAACTACAACCCTGAAAGGAACATAACTTTTGAGGACCATAGGAGGAAGAAGAACATGAGGCTTCTCAGAAGAAGTTATGAAGAGGGAGAGAAGGATGCACAAGATACAACTTGAGCAAACGAATGAGAGAAGAGAGTGAATACTTCTACAACTCTGTCTCCCAGGTGAGATAGCTATCCCACATACAAATTGTTATTTGTATTAGTATCCCTTCATATCCACAATGTGCTAGATGATGTACAAATATCAAGGCAGGCAAGGTCCCTGCCCTGAAGAGCTTACAATCCGTAGCTTTTACATGGTCTTACATTATGGCTTACATGTAAGACAAAAATATAGTAACAGGTTCCATGTTTAATATGGAAAAGTGTCTTTTTAAAGAAGGAACTGGCATTCCAAGCTAGACCAACTTTTAAGCTAGTCAAAGCTTCACTAACCATTGCTAATTCTGATCAGCAGCTGCAGGACTCAAATACTTAACTGGAAATGCAAACAAGGTTTCAACTCTGGTACCCCTTGAAGGGAATATCTGTCCTTTGGCTACTCAAGAAAGTAAAACTTCTAAAGACAGCCAAACCTTACATAAAATACTACCATTAGCACTACAGAGAGAGCCTTAAAGCCTCTGAAGTTTGTCATCAATTTCTATAACTAAGTGGCAGTATGACTGTGTTATGTACACATCCATGCAGAAAGATGATTCAGCAAATGTGTGTACACAAAAAGGTATGAGATGTGGGGCAATTGGTCAATTTATCATGACTCAGAGGGATATTTTTCATTGTGTTGAGATCTTGCCCTTGTGATGCACTCTAGCAAGAAACAGGTCTCATTAATGAGAGTTTACATATATGTTGTGTTAAAAATATCCCTTAAAACATGAAACAGTCACAGGGGAAAATATACTTGTAGAAATCTTCATAAAATCTTCCCTCATGATCTTGCCGAATCGAGGCACGGTGTATCTCAGGAAACTCATCTGAAATGGAGAGGAAAGCAAGGATGAAGACCGCTCACTCAGAAATCTGAAGGGGTTCCCTATAGCCTTACTTCCTTTTTTAGTAAAGGGAAGTTATTTCTAGAGTACATCTAAATCTCTAAGAAAAATCAGATCTCCCTGACAATTTGATTTTAAAATGAAGTTGCAGGGATTCTTCTACAAGAATGAGTACTTTGCATATATGCCTTACATCCTTTCATGTTAGGTTTTTCCTTCAAGGACGCACACAGCGACTGATCAAGCATCCGCTGTGTTTGGCACTGAACTCTCTTGGACAGAATGCATCCACTTAATACAAAAAGGGCAGCTGTGCCCATCTTGTGAATTATACCTGAGTTTTGGTACAGGAAAATAAGGTTTCCTGAAAGCTTAGTGATACACTGAACCCCTTTCTTCCCCATCATTTCCGGAGGAGAACCAGGTCTTAACAGAAATCATAAAAACAGACTCAAAGTTGTGCAAGTTCTACATATGCAATATGAAACAACAGAGGGTAAAAAAAAGTATGTATCTTCTGAAGCATCCACTGTCACTAATACTCCTTGTGTAACACATTTCCATTCCTCATGAACTCAAGAACACAGTAACCAATAACAGAATTAAGCTCCTCGTTGATACAAACTATTGTTAGCTATCAACAGCCTCTAAGAGATAATGGGGACAGATTAAAGGCAAGAGTATGAAAAGGGAAGAGGAGAGGAAAAAAAATATTATTCAGTAGCTTCTTACCTATGGATTTTGCATCATAAAATGTTCTAGAAAATAGAACCACTGTCACCTCATGGCTGCAGTTCTTCTCCTGTCCAAGAGAAATAGAAAGAAATGGGGAAAAAATACAAGAAAAACAGTTCTTTTCCCTGAATCACACTCTTCAGTAAGTAACAGTGCACATACACAAAAGAATAGGGAACAGAGATGATCACAAACAAAAGGAGAGCAAACGCAGATACACGTGTAATCAACAATGCACAGGATTTATATGGCTGTATAACACTGCTGTGCAAGTCACATAGTGCCAAGCTAACAGTAGGAGGCATACGTCGCATCATTCTCTAAAAAGACTCCTTCTTGCCAATGCAACAGATGGCATTAATGATCTGTAGAGAGCATCTTGACCAGCTCTCCCAGTCTCCTTTCAGAAGGGAAATATGGGCCCATGTGAGGAGTTAAGAGGATAACCAGAGGGCAACTTCTTCTCGTCTTCCTCCATTTCCAACATTAAAACAAAATATACTCACAATAAAAACAGACATCTCATATAGTTTCCAATTGCATAAAATCTGACACAGCTCCTATCAGTTTCATAACATTGCCAAAAAAGCAGCATGGAGACAAGACAACCCTCATGTGCACACTTCTCACCTCCTGGACACCTGGCAATGTCAGTCACACTTTGCATGCATTTGACATGTTCAAGATTTACAGCTCTTGATGATTTAAATCTACCCTTGCCCACTAATTTGTTGATTTCACATTCAACCCCATTTTAAATGTCTTATTCAGAAATGATTTTCTTATTTAAATTGAATATTTTGGCACAAAGGCCCTTGTCTATAAAGCCTCTTGGCTAAGGCAGTCATGGCCACTGGAGATTACAATTAATGAGTCAGTAAATGTGTAAAAAAATCAGGGTCTTAACTTTTAATAGTCATCTTATGGCTCTTTTTTAGAAGCTATCAGCACATTAGACAAACAAGTGATATTGGATAATAGACAAATACAAAGGATGACTTGTTCTTTTAGAAACAGGGTCTACTCAAAACTGCAACAATACCTTCCATTTGGTGAAGAGATCAGCAAGGAAACCATTCACAGCCTTCTCAAAATACAGGTCTCCTGCAAAAAGAGCAGCAACACAAAAGCATCAGAAAGCTGCCATTATTTCTATTATACACACACCTCTCTTTTGAGGTAACCTTATCTTGGGGCTCCAGTACAATAACTTGTATTAGGATCAGGGCAGCCCACCTTACAGGCATTAATAGTCACTACTGATGTTAACAGAGTAAGGAACATGACAAAGGACAATAAGCAGGGCTAAGGTTTTAGAGGCTATGAACATAAAGCACAGCTTTGGTGTCAACGACAACTGACCCTTAACTTCGTATTTCCAATGTACTGTCCATGTCCGGACAGGGCACTTAAATCATGTAAGTGAGGAGAAGTTATCTACATACCATAGATGTCAAAATCCCACATTTCACAGCTCATCTGTATAAAGATGTAAACCATGGCTGAAGTTGAGCGGAACACCACCTACAGACGAGGGAGAGATAGTGTCAAGTGGGGGTATAGCTTTATAAAATCCCTTCAGCAGGTATCAACTAGAAGGATGCTGTTTAGCTCCTGAGCTGTTATCCAAACATTCTCTAACATGAGAATTAACTAGTAAGCTACACACAAGCTTTGCCTGTTAGATAGACCACATTGTGCTAACTTCTCTGAGGTGCTTCTTTTTCAAAGTCCTATGTAATTAATGTAGTTCAACTCATTGCACTGACAGTGTTAACTATGTGTTTTTTGGAATTGGTTATTATTCTCCACATCCTTCATAACCAGCTCTATGTGCCACCATTAATTTGTGAGTGAGCAATAATTAAAAGGAACTTGCAAGGGCTTGCTTGAAGTATTTGTTAGTGAATAGGGCAGGACATTGTCCCTTGGTAAAATTCCATTTCGTTCAGAGTTTACATTTCAGCTTGTGTTATCCTTTCTGCCAGTTCTGAGAACAAAAACCAATTAATGAAAGCTTTCTACTTTACAGCAACCTCAGCCCAAAGAACAGAGCAACCAAAGAAGATCAAATAGAGAGAACTCCAATATCATACAGTAACATATTAAATACTATACCAGTACCAAACCCACTAACATGGTTAGTCAATGGCACAGTGACCAGACACCAGTTTGGACACCCTGAAACATCAGCTGAAAGAACTTTTAAAAATCCTACCCGGGTATCTTCACTGATGTACCCACATGTGACCTTCTCACTCTTAACCCACAGCTCACCCGCTTGTGCCCTATAAGCAAAACAAAGAAAGGAATTCAATGCAGAAATAACCTTTGTTAAAAAAGAGTTGAGATTAAAGAACTACACCTTGTGTTCCAGCTAGAGATGCGACAAACACTGCATTCAAGTGGGACATGAATATAGCCCTTAAAGGTGTTTGGGTAAAATCCATCTAAACAAAATGTACTTTAAATGGCTGCCCCTACGTGGCACCAGTGTCAAGCCACCTCCCACTGCAGCTCCCTACTGCAACCACTCCCTCTTATCACTTCCACACCAATCCAAAGGAACCCCCCCCTTCTGCTCTCTCTCACCAAACCCCTTGTCACAACAATATTAAGTTATCACCAAAGACCAAAGGCAAACTATGTGGCATTCAAAATCAAATGAGATTTGTCCCATCACTAGCTCCCACCACTTCCATTAGAACAAGTCACCCAATGACATAAAGAAGGCCACTTAAACATGGAGCTTTAAGCTCTTTTGCGTACTGCTTAGAATTCCTCCCACAGGTTTATTTTTATTTATTTATTTTTATCTGGTACAATTCATTCCTTTTAGTTCCAGATCAGAAATGAGCAGCCTGCACTACATCCATGAAGTGACCAAACAAAGAATTATGCCACTGAATCAGGGTCAGAACACAGGGACACCATAAAAATTCCAGGGTAGTGAAAACACAGTGTAACCATGGGAAACAGGCTTCTTTATGGCTCCCTTGGAACAGAAAGTATTCAAGATAATTTCAGCCACAGTAAACAACTGACATACATTCAGTTATTCATGTAATGAGGCCCAGTATTGCTCAGACAAACAGATCCTGTCCCTGTTTGGTACAATTCCACCCTGCACCATCAGTCACTGACTTAAGAAGGATCACTGCCAACACAATTTTCAAGGCCATCTTACTGCTTTGTGTTCTGCATTAACGTGATCATTCCCTTGACCAGCATCAATAGAGATATCCAATGCAGCAGGAAATAGCAGAGAAAGCCTATATCCACACCTCTGGGTGATATACGACCAGCAGTAACAGTCTCTAGAGAAAGCATCATCCTCACTGCTGGAAACAGTATGGGCACAACAGATGAAGTATAGGAGGTTAATAATCAAATAGCTCCAGAGGACTTGAAGAAAGCTAATGCTGCGCCAATATTTAAAAAGGGTAAAAAGGATGACTTGGGTAGTAATAGGCCTCTCAGTCTGACATTGATCCTGGGCAAAATAATGGAATGAATGATGCAGGACTCAATTAATAAACAATTAAAGGAGGGTACTATAATTAATGCCAATCCACAAGGGTTTATGGAAAATAGATCTCGGCAAATAATTTACAGAGCCCTGTGCGGATACAAAATTGGTGTCCACATCCAATCCGCAAACATGATCCGTGGATGCGGATATCCACAGATTTGGAAGGCTCTACTAGTTTGATATCTTTTTTTATTAGATTACAATTTTGGCTGATAAAAATAACAGTGTTGATTCTCTCTCACTCTCACTCATTTCTGTAAGGCATTTGATATGGTACTGCACAATATTTTCATTAAGAAACTAAATGATACAAATGCAACATGGCATATATTAAATGGATTAGAAAGTGGTTGACAGATCTCAAAATGTAATTGTAAATAGGGAACACAGAGAGGATATGGTTCCAGTGGGGTCCTACAGGGATTGGTTCTTGGTTGTATAAGATTTAACATTTTTAATCAGTGACCTGGAAGAAAACATAAAACCATCACTGAAAGTTTGCACATGGTGCAAAGAATGGGGGGGTGGTAAACAATGAAGAGGACAGGTCACAGATACAGAGCAATCTGGATCATTTGATACACTGGCCGCAAGCCAACATTGTGTGTTTTAATATAGCCAAATGTAAAGTAATATGTCTAGGAACAAAGAATGTAGGCCATGCTTACCAGATGGGGAATTCTATCCCGGGAAGCAGTGACACTGAAAAGGACTTGGGGGTCATGGTGGATAATCAGCTGAACTTGAGCTCCTGGGATGATGCTGTGGCCTAAAGGCCAAATATGATATTTGGAAACTGTGCATTCTTGAGTAGGAGTAGAGAGGTTATATTATCTCTGCATTTAGCACTGGTGCAACTGCTGCTTGAATACTCTATTCAGTTCTGGTGTCCATAGTTCAAGAAGGATGTTGATAAATTAGAGAGGATTCAGAGAACAGCCATGGGAATGAATAAAGGATTGGAATTGGAGAATATGTCTTAGAGTGAAACAGTCCAGGAGCTTAATCCATTTAGAATAACAAATAGAAGGGTTGCAAGTACTTAACAGGGGGAAACAGAAAATTGATAACAGAGGTCTTCAATCTACCAGATAAATGTGTAACAAGAGTTAACAAGACAAGTGTGTTACAAGAGTTGCTGAAGCTAGACAAAATCAGACCAGAAATAAGGCTCAAATTTTTAACAAGGAGGATAATTAATCATTGAAACAACTTGTCCAGGGTTGTGGTAGATTCTGCATCACTGTCAATTTTTAAATCAAGACTGGATGTTTTCCTAAAATATATGATCTAGTTCAAACAAGAATTAATTCAGGGAAGTCCTATGGTGTGTGTTATTCAGAAAGTCAGACTAAATTATCACAATGGTCTTTTCTGGCTTTATAATCCACAAATCTATTAAATAGGTATATTGGGGAGAAAAGAGATACTAACAACTTTGAGATGGGAACAGGGAAATATACTAGGGAGTAAGATTTTTTTAGAGACTGGAGTCCAGAAGATATACTTACCCTTTGTTTGTTCTAATATTGGGTGTGTGATGCTGGCTGGATTGGGGGGGCATTCATTATATTATTTAACATCAATATGTCAAAATTATAATAATTCATATGAGATACGTCATATCAGGTACTGTTAGAAAGGCTATAATGTGCTAAGGAAAATGATAATGTTTATGTTCATGTGTTATGTGTGTAATGGAAGTTATGGATATGTTTGGTATGTCTGTATTTCAAATTGTGCTATGTCTGGGTAACACCCCAGACAGGATGGCTGCAACACTAGCCTGCTTAATGGCCCATTAAGGAAATTCACAGGTACAATGGGCCCAGGGGGAGAAGCCAGGGATATATCTGATGAGTCACCAGGATTTACTCATGTGACCCTGCACTCCATCTTATTCCTGAACATTTCCACAAGCAGCATGGCAAAGGCCAAAGGACATAAAAGGCAGCTGCACCACATCCATTTTGTCTTTGGTGTTCAGCCTACCTCTGGATCAACTCATCTACAACTGAACTGAACTGAAGCTGTGAAACAAAGGACTGAGACCCATCCAGGTACTGGATGTACACCAGAAGGACTATACAAGCCTGCAAACTCCACAATTCTACTAGAAACCTGATTATATATATGGACTTTCAAATCAATTGTATGCGTCTGATTGCTTTAATAATTTAACATTTCTCTTATAGTTTGTTTCTTTCTTTTTATAATAAATCTTTAGTTTTAGTTATTAAAGGATTGGCTGGCAGCGTGGTATTTTGGGTAAGATCCAAACTTACATTGTTATGGTACTGTGGTGGCCCCTTTGGGGTCAGGAGAAAACTTTTTGGTAAAGAGCATAGAGTTTCAAATAACTGGTCTCTTTACTAGATCTAGTAGCTGATTGGGAGCCAGAGACTGAAATGCAGTAAAGGGGGCTGTGTGTATTTTTATTTTGGCTTCCTGATAACCAGAATGGGGAATCAGAAGCACTGTTTGTGGCTGGTTGGGAAGTCTGACTTCAGTGTCACCCACCAGTGCTGGGAGAATCTGCTCTCCTTTTACAGTCTGCCCTGACCTTGGCATTTTCAGGTGGCTATCCTAGGCATGGACGGGTCACAGGGTTTACTGAGCTCATTGATCCAATTGCACAGGCAACAACAGATGTAAGTGTCCTGTAACTGGGAAGGATGGCTGAAAGCAGCAGCTTTCTGCCTCAACACTTTCATTAACTAATGGCTAAAAGAGTTAAAATTATGGTACACAAACCCCCAAAGTATTTCTCCTTTCAATTACTTGTGTACCCCGATAGCTACCTCTAGCTATAAACATTTCCCTACATCTACTCATGAGAATAAATCAGAACAATTCAGCACTCACCGGATACCTGCAAACTCCACCTTTTGAGTGACATAGGCACACGTACTGACCTAAGACAGAAGAGTTACAGATGACATAAAAAGCAGTAACTCTCAAAGAAACTATAATGATTCACAGAAAACAGTTGTTAGAACACTGAGACCCTGAACCCCTCCCTGAAGCCACTTAGCAAATTTACAATTAACACCTCTTCCTAATGAGAATCCTGCTAGGGCTTATGTATGTAAATGGACATAGCAGAAAACATCCGAGCAAGGGGAAACAGCTATCATTTATCTGGTATACTGCTCAGCTGATTGGACACTGGCTGCACTCCAGAGACACAGAAATATGGGAATTCTCAGCTGTTGTCTAACAAGTGGTAATTCATTAATTCAGTTATTTCTAACATATTTTTGACTGAAGTACACTTGGACCCAACCCCTACCAAATTCCCTATGTTCAGTCAAAAGAATTAGAATATGATGAACAGCCCTTAATACTGTTGGCTATCAGTGCTCCATGGGAATGAGCACTATTTTCCAGAAAAAGTAGCTGTGAAGCAACTTAATTCATGACTGTAATACTCTTACATATAGTTCCCACTCATTAGTGAATGGAAGGGAATGAGGCAGATTTTTAGAAGCAACTGCCCTTGAGCTTTTCCTCAGTTCTCCATAGCTTTGCATAATAGCCATGTTCCTGTACTGCCTTTTCTCACTTTGTCCCCTCCATCCCACACATTACAACCACCATAGGCCTCACCAAGCTTTTTTTCAGTCTCCACATATCCCCACGCCCAATGTACTGATCCTTAAAGGTCAGCTCCACGAGGTCCAGGGTCACATCCTTAAAAAAGAAGTAGTACATAGATTTCAGTGTGTTCACAATACAGCACTCTCTTATATTACCTCCTGTAACACAGAAAGCCCTTTCAAAGCAAGTAAATATTCTTAAGAGGGAAGGCCTAAAAGCATAACTATTCAAGAAGCTCATATGGCTGGAATGCAGGGCACAATTATGAGCGGCAGGCTGGCACATTCTGAGGATTAGTGAAGTTAGTGAACTTCAGAGTAAAGGTCTAAGCTCTCTCCTCTATCCCCCCAGTGTTGATCTGAAGCACAAGAGTAAATATGTTTTTACAAAACAAAATGCTTGTATTCTAACACTAAGGCAAACAAGAAGTCTGAAGGGCTCCCATTTGAGCTATGTGCTGAGGCAGATGGAAATATTGTTATTGAAGGTTGTAATATTACATACCTTTGGGTCAACAACATTCACATGAACATCCTGGTACGGTCTCAGTCGGAATACCTGAGCTACAGTCTGATCCACGCTTATAGTTTCTGCCATAAGGAAGAGAAAAATAGGAGATTACTTATTCCCATTTAATTCATTTCTTGCTACAGCCCTAGTGACAAAATCTTTGTCTGAATCTATAGTCATACCACAAGAGTCTGCAGTCGTACCTTTTTGCAAATCTTCCTTAAGTGAATTCACCTGCAGAAGCAGAGGGCTGAAACACAAGAGAGAGCAGATGAACCACTACATGGAGAAACCAGTCACCTATCCTGCTGTCACCCTAGAAAGTTTGAATCCCTCCATCACAATAAAAGCACCTAGTAACACTGCACAGGCGATAAGCTGGAACATTAACAATACTCACCTAGCAGAAAAGGTACTCAGAATCTGACCATTTCCAAGAGAACAAGTTAAAGCATTATTTTCTCTTGATCTGATCAGCCATTACTGCTTTTTGCCCTAAAAGAGCTAAATATTATTATACAAACCTATTCCTCAGGTCCCATGGGATTAAAGAACCATCACTATGTAAGAGCGAGAAAACAAATACCAATAAAATAAAGGCCTGGGGAACTACTTCATGAACAGCTGTTATCCATCGCAAGTATGGTCAGCAAATCCTGTAATGCTAAATAACATGGAACATGTCAGACTACAAAAAAAGGCCATTTGATAAAGTCACCCCTTTATTTCCTTTCAGACAGAATGGCATGGCTCTATTCCTCAGCAAAATATCTATACTGCATACCCAGGGGTCCTTCAGTGTCTACTTAGTCTTCAAGCTGTTACATACAAAAGCAATGGAGAAATTAGTATTTTAGGTGCTCCAGCTACACTTGGCTGATATTAGCAGAAAGAGGATTCACCTGTACTCATCATTGGGGTGTGCAATCTCAACAACATCTCCCAGCTTGATGTGAAGAAACACTTTGGGGTTCACCATTAGCTCATCATCTGGAAAACAAAGACAGCTATTCAGTGAGGCAGCCTGCAAGCAACAGATATAAATGAAAACACAGGAACTTATACATTATAATATCCTGCACAACCATCTGTAAATTTACCACTGAGTATATCCTTCACACAGTAACTATGCTGACCAGACTGAAGAGACAGGATAATTCAGGGGGAAAGACCTTTCCATTCTTCCAAGTCATAGGATTATCATACAATATTTGTTTGTGAAAAGAACCAGTCACAGCTTAGTACTCAAAATCACCACAGTCCTTTTGTTTTTCTCAGTTCTAAAACATTGGCGGGGAGACAGGGAACTATAATGGACCGATTAACAAAACTTAATATGCTGTGATGATGATCACAAAGTGATAATGGATAAACAAAACAGGGACTGAGCAACTGAACATCTAAGTCTTCAGAAAGTACATTTATGAAATGCTCTTTTTGATTCCTGTGTAAGTTATGGCCTACTACATGACCGTGACTTTTATCAAGGGAGGAACGAGAGCTGTCTGGTCAGATCTTTCTCAGGAACAAATCAATAACTCTTCTTGCCTGACCACTAGGAAACATTCCTGGCCAAATGAAAGGCTCCATTTGCACACAACCTCAACAACAACAAAGTGGACTACCCTATGCAGAACTCCTAAGTCCTGCCAGTGGGACCCACAAGCTCTGAATCCACACATATCTATGTGCAGCAATACTACTGGGCCATTACAGCCTCTCTCAATTCTATGGCTAAGCAAGATGCAACAGGGATAGCAAGAAAGGAAGACAAAATGACAAAACAAAAACAGAAAAGGTGTAAAAAATATTTTATGTCACAGAAGCTAATCTTTTTACAGTAATCTGGCACTTGTGGGTTTTAATTTGTATTCTACTATCAAGAGGCTTTCCACTTTCTGACTGGTGACACAGGAGGTGACACAAAGGCTCCTAACTTAACATTTTGTTTTAAAAGCCCAACAAAATTGGAAACCAGCTTTGTCACTGTTAAATGAGAAATATTTTGAAAAGCTGATGATTATGTTCATGAAACCAGCAGCCCTCAGAACACTTATGACCCAATGGATACTGACCGCTGCCCCCAAAGCCCTTCTTATGTATGACAAGTTTGTAGACCTTGTTGGTTCTCATCTTGAATCCTTGTTCTTTTCAGCTACTCCAAGTAGAGAGGACAGCTGACATCTTGTCTCCCTGGTAAGTAAAACAAAACAAAGAAACACAGCCCTTTCCTTATTATAATACTTTTCTATAGCTCTACATTGCAGAAAAAACTCTTGAGTGTCCAGGCTCACAGATCAACATCAGCAACACTGATGCGCCACAAACAATGCATTTGTAACAATTCCATAGCCAACTAAATTTCCTAGTTGTCCATATGCTTCACGCTATGGTCACCTGGAACTTCACAGTCATTATTATGATAGAAGTCTGGTTTTTCACATGAAAAAGATAGGACGCCAGGCTTTGAACTAGAGAATTTCTACCAACTGTTGACAGTATGACACAGTTCAGACTTACTCTCTCTCACAAACACACACACACATGCAATCCAGAATGGACAATTCAAGCCTCACTGTTTAAGCAATACAGCAGCTTTTTTGAGTAGTAAACTCTGCATAATCCCTCAGATCAACCTCCTCCCACCATGATAAAACGTGGGGTCAATACCTCATCTCAGTGACATACCCCACTGCAGAACGACAACCCCCATGGAAAGCAAAAGGCCCCCAGCCAGCACAAACCTCAACTCTGAGGACTACAGGTGTCAAGGAATCAGCAACTGGGGGTGTCAGATCTCCTGCAGTCAAATGTTCCACCCTACCCATGGGAATGCAGGGGAACTCGCTGCACTGAGACAGGACCATGTAAACTATGGCCATCCCTGACAAGTGTCTGTCCGCTCGCCCACCACAACAATGCAGTGACCATGCCTGAGGGTGGACCCGTCCCTCACCCCAAGAGAACAAGACCCCCTAGTCCTCCCATCCCCATGGCAACCGCACCCGGGGAGGGGTGTGGCAAATGTCCCTCCTCCCAGCGAAGATGGGTGTTGGGCAGACAAACCACAAAAGGAAAAAAAATAAGGGAACAGGGGGACGGGCAAGAGCAGACCCCAACTTTCCGACCCTTACTGATCCTGGGGGCGGCTCGCCAGGGCAGGGGGCGGGGTGGGGCGGTGCAGCTGCGGCTCCCGCGAAGAGACTCACCTGCAGGGCCTGTAGAGAATTGCTTCACTTCCTCATCCGGGACTTGCAGCGCGCGCGTGTCACGTGACTCCCAGCGCGCACGCGCCGTGCATTAGAGTGGAGGGGAAAGAGAAACATCGGGGTAGGGGCGTTACCGTGGTAGCAGGGCCTGGTCATGGCGGCTCTGCCCGATGCGGCCAAGCAGTACTGTAGCGATAACTGCTGGCCCTGGCGGAGCCCTTGCTAGCTCCCGTGCAATCCCCCAAACCTGTGGGGGAGCAGAGACCCAGACAGTCATAATAAGCAGGTGAAAACGGGATTGTCTGATGTGACACAGGAAAATTGCTCGCTACTAGTGAACAAGGGGTTAACTCTCTCCGCTGGGCTCCCCCCGCAATAGTTAGCCGGGGGCCGAATGACTGAGGGTAGTGTGGAGATTGAGAAGGCCCTGGACCCTTTGCCCCTGGTCAGCAGGAAAGGATATGGGGAGGTGGTTCACTTAAAGAAAAGATCTTTTCTGACTGTAGCTTTGTACTCTGTTGAATTTAACTTAATAATAAATATCAAGTGTTGTGTAACTTCATAGCCAGTAGTGCTGCCTGTTTGATGGTTTAAAGGGGGTAACTAGAAAGAGTTTACAGTTTTTAGAAGATAACCCAGGGTGGGTTGAATAAATTCTGAGACTGAAGGCCCAAGGAGTTTCTTAAACCAGGATATTGTTATTTTTTAGTTAAAAGTAAGCATCATCTGGTTGGTAGGTTGAAATAAAATATTCAATTTTAAATATGAAACACTAAACAAAAGAGGTTGCTAGATTGCTATAAACTAAATTTAAAAACTTTGCTTCTTTCTTATCCTTAATCATTTCTTCCTATTCTCTCTTACTTTCCCTCAGTCCTCTTTCCTTCCTATGTCAGGCAAGCTTTTCTCCTGGACCATGAAGAATAGACTGTAAAACAGCAAAGGCCTAGATCCTGCAAACTGATCCTCATGGGCAGACCCCTGTATTTGTACAGTTCCAGAGGGGTAGCCATGTTAGTCTGTTTTTAGCAAAACCGCAAGAGTCCCGTGGCACCTGACAGACTAACAAATTGATTTGGGCATAAGCTTTTGTGGGCAGAAACCCACTTCATTGTATGCAATATATTTGTACAGAGATTCATTGTCTTCATGAGGGCATGAAGGTGTTCCCACATGGATTGATTTGCAGAACTGAGGTAAAAGAAAATAACTTCAAGAAATGATGGGAAAATACACACTTTTAGGATAGTTATTGTGGGGACTAGAGTCCTACTGATTTTAGGGATCAGAAAAAGGAATGAGAGGAAATGTCTGATTCTGTTCCCAGTAAAGTCAAAATTTCATTGTCAGGCTCAAGTCTAATGGAGGAACTTATCAGAAAGGTATAAAATCTGCATGCTGTTATGTCGTGTATTTTACCATGTACTCTTCGAGACAAAGTCTAATTTATTTATACAGTGCTTAGCACAATGGAGCTCTAGTCTGTGTTAGCTTTAAGAGACATGACTAAGCGATAAATGTTAAATAATAAATGTGAAGTCTGAGATAAAGGGCCAATTTTGTTCCAGCTCAACTCAGTAGGAATTTTGCCATTGATTTCAGTAGCTATTTAAAAAAAAAACATTTTCATGCCTTTCTTCTTTGTCCATTTCTAAGATATGCACAGTCAGGCTTTGCGTGGATTTTAAACTTTTTGATGTCTCTTCATCCACACATGCTGAGTACAAAAGGACAAATTTTGTTTTTTTACGGGAGCTGGCATGAGTTTTACTATGACCATGCCACCGGGCAGCATGTTATGATGAGTGTTTATATGACACCCATTAGTGTGGAACGTAGACACGTTACCTGCTATACCCTACAAACCCTGATAGGTGAGTATGGCATTTTGCTGTTTAATCTTGGTAAGTGGTGCTAAGGTGAAGTGGGGCGGGGGCGGTGCACGAAGAGTCCTAGAGTGGGAGGGGAGCCCAGCCCGAGGCGCTGCCAGGGAACGCTGTCACCCTAAAGAGCCTTTGTGTGGAGGGGAGTCGAGTCGTGTTCTGGTTTGTCCTCTCCTGGTCCGTGGACAGCAGTGGAGGGTGGTGCTACGAAGATCTGTGGCAGCGGGGGGATGGAAGTGCTTGGAAGAGCTCGAGACGCAGGACCGCCGTGCTGAGGGAGGTGCTTGGAAGGGCTCGAGTTGCTGGACCGCCGTGCTGAGGGAGGTGCTTGGACGAGCCCACCGAGAGTGTGGGAGGTGCAAAAAGGCGCAAGCGGGGCAGGAGTGGTCCCCGGTAAGTGAGCACTGGCAGCCGCCAATGGCTGGATGAGGAAGTGATGTGACCATAGAGAGGAGGCGGGCGGGGGAAAGAGGAGGAGAGAGCGGCAGTGTCTGTGTGGAAGAAGCGGCCAGCGGGGCTGGCGGCGGCCTATAGCCCGCTCAGGTAAGGGGGTAGGTTAGTGCGTTCCGCCTTCCCCGCCCCCTCCGGCCGCCTTTCAGTTGCGGTCTGGCTGTGCTGGGGACCCTCCGCCTTGGAACGGGTATAGCCCCGTCTATTCCCGAGTTCGGAGCTGGCAGCTCCCGATGGGGGGGGGGGGGGAACAGGGGTCCGGGGAGGGCCTGGCACCCCACGGGAGGGGCTTCCCCTTTTAGGGGTCCGGGGGAGAGGCCTGGCACCCCACGGGAGGGGCTTCCCCTTTTGGGGGTCCGGAGGGGAGGCCTGGCACCCCACGGGAGGGGCTTCCCCTTTTGGGGGTCCGGAGGGGAGGCCTGGCACCCCACGGGAGGGGCTTCCCCTTTTGGGGGTCCGGAGGGGAGGCCTGGCACCCCACGGGAGGGGCTTCCCCTTTCTGGGGTCCGGGGGACAATCCTTCCGTGTGGGGAAACCGCTGAGTGTGTCGAGGGGTACAGGGTTTTCTGGCACCCCTCACAGGATGATGAAAACAGCATTAGCTTGATGTGCTGCTACTTCTACCGAAGGGCTTTTAGATGAGTGGGGTAAGGGCTGCGGATACCGCGGGCCTTCTTTCCTCAGTTATGAAAAGCTATTTTCATTCTCAAATTTGGGACGTCTGGCCTTGCCTGGGCTTTTTCAGAAAATGAACTTTCAGAGGCCTCGCTATAGTGAACCTATTCAGGCTTGTTTGTAAATATTGTTTTACAGTTTTACATTGTTGGCTTTTTGGTGGGCCATTTTCTAGATTTGGAAGCAGGTCACTGGGGTTTGGGTGACCTGGATTCTATTTCTGTGTCTGCAACTGGCTTTGGCAAAGTGACTTTGGACAAGTTACTTAACCTCCCTGATACCTGACAGGGTGGTGTGGGGGTGTGTTCAAAGCATTTCAGGATCACAAGAAAAGGTGTTATAGAAAATGGTAATGTGTTTTTTCCTGTGCTGAAATGGAGGACTAAGAAAATAAATTTGAAGTGTTTTAGCAAATGGGTGGTTCTTTCTACCTTAGATCAATAAATACTAAAAGTCTGCATCCTCTGAACTGTCTTTTGGTTACAGCTGATACTGTGATTTTAAAGAGGGAGAAAAATTAGTCTGTAAAATTTAATTCATATGTTTTTTATTACCAGTCTTTAAGGAAAGAAGCAATGCCTAGTATTAAATACAAACACTGACCATATCTTAGTTAAATTATCTATAGATCATTAGTGTATTGAGACATATTATGTTGTTTTTCTTTCAAGTAGTGCTATGTTAATCAATACTGCTAGAACAACGAGAGTTCTGTGGCACTTTAAAAACTAACAAATTTAATATTTGCAGACATAAGTTTTCGAGAGACTTCAGCTCTCTTCTTCAGATGCAGTAATACAGAAAATAGGTAACACAGAGGCATCTTACAGATATCCAGGTGCATTGAGAACAATGGGGGAGGTGGAGTCTGGTACTTAAGACCTAATGACGACCATTGAGTAGGAGGTGAGAATGGGTGAGCAAAGTAATTTACCTTAGAAATGGTGTAAGTTTTTTAAGATAAGGGTTTTAATTTTTTTGAGAAAACTTTCCTTCCCTATTTTTTTTTTTTAGACTCTTGGGAATTTTAGGTATGTATAGCATAGAAATATTGAGCTAGCAGAACTGATGAACATTAATTTATATTTTTTAGCTACGTAAAGGGCAGCAAGATCAACATTTCAGTAATAGGATTGGGTTTTGTTAGCCTTCTCTTGGCTATTAGCTGAGTAGTTGATGCCACCTGACTTAGCCCATGGTAACTTTGTGTATAAACTCTCCCTGGATATTCATGAGCATGTTAGTGTTAAGTATATAGTATTTTTGCATCAGGGCTCTTTTAATTTGTTTTTTAAAAGGTGACCCTTTAGTTAATGTAGTTCATAGCACTTATGGATGACCACGTTTTGGTCATGTTGACACTAGAGTTGGAACTGTATAAGCAATAGCTATGTTTGAGAGTTGCTATTGCTAGCGTAGTATTGAACATTAGATAATGACTTGTTGGGCTGTAGACTATAAGATGAATCAAAGGTTAGCTTTAGATAGCAAACCTAGTGATAGAACAATCTTTTTCCATGTGTCATGCCTCTGTTTATATGGGGGAAGCCACAAGGAATGGCAGTTGACAGTGCGTGTGTTAGGATACATTTTCTTGTATGGCTTTTCCATCTAAAGAGAGAATTTTTGAAATATAGAAAAGTAAATGAAATTTGGCTATTACCATCAAACTGGCAGGATGTTTGTGACTCCCTGCTTTCAGGTCCACAAATGCTAGAAAATACTTTTTCCTCCCCGTTACCTCTCTTCCCATTTCCTACAGATACCCATAAACTCTGCAAGGCTTTTGTTTTAGGCTAAGAAGTGATGTTTGGGGTAGGGAGAAACTGTTGATATGAGAAGAGAGGAATAACCTTACTCATGGTTTGTGTGGCACTTACTCTAGTGCTCAGTAATTGTAGAATCACTTTCTTACCAGGAATTAATTTGGAATATGCTTTTGTTGAACATTCAAATTTGATGCATTTACCTGTTTTTTGTTTTTTTTTATTTAAACTTTTTATTAAGGCAAAGTTACAATAAAATGTTAACATACTACATTTTATATTACTGATAACCTGAGCCTGAATAAGTAAACATTCAAAGAAGCTGGCTAAACGTTTTGGTTTGCTGACTGGGGAGCTTTCCTCCTCTGAGTGTGCTAAATAAGATAACCAAACTTCTAAATACCTGTCGTCTTTTTGTATGTATGTATTCCTCTTTCCTGCGTATGTACCTTTGTCCCAGACAACAACAAAAATTATTACTTTTTGTGTGTGTGTGTGTGTGTGTGTGTGTGTGTGTGTGTGGGGTGATTTAGTGTTGTCTTTATTTTTAGGGTGAATTTTGAAAGGCACAGTCTTGAGCTGCCCTGATGCTATCATCTGGAGTGGAGTCCCAAGAGAGAAGCCACTCACATCCCCTTGATTCCTCCATGTCTGCTGTGGTACAGGAATTGTACACCGGACTGCCGGTCAGCATCTCCACTGAGCTTATTGCTGGGTCTGAGCCTAATGTTAGACTAGATACAAAAACTGAAGCACCAATACTTGTGCTAGCACATACTAGAAATTTGCTATCTGAGCACCACCGATTTTGTAGGGTGGAAAATTGCTCCCAGGAAACTGATAAACTGGATCATGGGGACAAGCTTACATCTCATGGGCTGGCGGAATCCCTTTCTGAAGAGTGTGTGGGGGTTGGAAACCTTGCTGAGGATGAAGAGGTCAAAAGCGGAAGCTTGGGGAAACAGAACTCCTGTGCTGATGGGTACCAGAAGGAAAAGATAGAATCTGCGAAAGAAACACAAGATGCCGAGGAAGAACTTGTTGGATGTTGTGCTTTAGCTTCTGAAGAAAAGTGGTGGTTGAGACAGGTAAGAAAGAAATTGATTACAGTGAATGTTTGAACTTAGGTTTCTAGTAGACAGGGACTTGTTCAGGACTTGATGTTCATGTGCTCTTTGTTCTCTTTTTTTAAGTCTTGCCATCATAGCATCTTGTTGTATGAATAATTGTTTGACTCTTCATTGTTTCAGTTTAAGTGAATATGTCTAAAGAGTTTACTTGCCTTTTTAAACATTTTATCTTTATTTTCACTTGGAGAAATATTCCTAGAGTAGCATTTGGCCGGGATGTAGCCATGTGAAGAGCAAAATCTTAAAGGAAAAAAGGAGAAAAAAAAAAAAAAAAAAAAAACCCTTCACAAATGCCAAATGTCCCTCTTCCCAATTGTTGAGGAAGATACATTAATGTCATAATACAGGTAACAAAACTAGCCATTCTGTGGTCATACTCTTGGTACCAGATTAAAATGACTAGCAGTGCCAGATTTTAAGAAAAAACCATACATGACATCACTGATGTCTTAAGTATAGTCTCTGCACTTGTCTGTATCTTTCAAATGAAGTCGTCAATAATGGAGCAAATTATTTTTCTTTTCCTTTTTCAAATAATAAGGCTTCTCAGCTCATACATTGGTTTTTCTCCAGCAGACATGGATTTTCCAATTATTATTCCAAGGCAAAATTTTTGTGAGCTTGGAGATAAAACTGAAATAACAGTTCACTGAGGAAAAGCCCTAAGGACATTGAAGTTTTATTTTAAAAAGTAATAATAAATGTTTAACTTAAAAATTACGTGTTACAGGTTTTCCTGTTTGGGAAAAAGGAATTCAGAACACTTGAAAGTACGCAAATACAGTACATGAGACAGTTTGATTAAATTAAGGAAATTAAAATTGAGTTTATGCCAGGAAATGAACTTCAAACTTTAATTACAAAGAAATGATAGTCTCTCCATAATGTGGTCATATGATGACACTTAGGTTTCTTTGGTGTCTTTATAATACGTATTCAGGTGGTTTAAATGTTACAGATGATCATATAACTACAATTGTACCTGCAGTGTTTTTTTCTCCCTGAGCAAAATCTCTCCCCAAAGTCCCCCATCATATAAAAGTTTGTGGGAGAGGAGATTTAAGTTAAAGCTTGGTATTTTGTAGTAACTTGATTTTATAAAAAACACACTTCATACTTCTAATCCTTTTGCTGGGGGAAGTTAACAGAAAACTATTTTTCCTAGTAGCAGAATTAGTGGGTACACATACTACAAAGCAAATAGCAGGAAGTTGTAATTATTTAAATTTATCATGTTTTCAATGGGAGACTGAAGTTGTTTAAAAATAAAATTTCAAACTAAGGATGGTTCTCTACAGTTCCAAAAAGGTTGATTTTTTTATAGTGAAATCTTCCTAATCACATGACCAACCTTACTTCCTCTTTTTTTCTAAATTCTTATTTTCTTTTTCAATAGAGCCAGTGTAGAATGACTCTACATTTGTTTGCATCCAGTGGTGCATATTCCAATTATTTCTATGGCTTTGTGTATGATTAATTGAAAATCAATTTGGGATGGCAAGACAAGATGACTGTGTAAATTTGCTCTAGGTATTTATAAAACTGGAATATTGATAGGCAGATGGAGTGGATTTTTGAGTTTTATCACTAGAAAGAAAAAGTTTAAATATCTTAGTGGGGTTGGCTCCTCTGGACTCTGAAAATATTGGACAATAGACTTGTGAATCGATTTCTCCTTCCTTTTGAAATTTAGTCTGTGGACAAGTGACATTGGCTTCAACATGCCCAGTAGCTACTAAAGCTGTGGTGCACCTTAGCCAAAGCTTACCCAAAGGGACAAAATAGAAAAACTGCTTCTTCTATCAAGAGCCTTCACTCTTGATCCATCAGTTTCACCCCTCACTGGCAATTAAATATAATATGACTTTGCTAATGTGGATACATTTATAATTCATACACACAAGGGCAATTCTCTCTCCCTTTCTTAGCAAGAATTTAATAGCAGAATGCTGTAGTTAAGGCTGCTATTGACTAAAACTTCATTATGTTACAAAGTGTACTATAGAATGTTTACTAGTACATTAATAGTCATTTTATAGATAATTAAATATATTCAAATATTATTTTGTTAATATCCACTTACCAGTTCTGGAGCACTTCTGCATTTAAAAATTTTGAGGGTGAGGGTTTACTGCAGGGAAGTTAACAAATATGATTGTCACACTGCTGTTGCCTTATGAAGGAACCAGTGATCTAGTGGTTCAAAACCAGGGTACAATGTTACGAGGCCTGGATTCTGTTCTCAGCTTTGCAACTTATTTACTGTGACACATAGGACAAGTCACTTAATGTCTCTTTTTCCTTACAACTATTATAAGGATAATACTTCCCTACTTTTCAGCAGTATTGAGACAATGTTTGAAAACACTTTGAGGTCTCCATATGGAAAGTGTTTTAGAATTGGATAGTAGTTTATTAATACATTTTTTGAGGAACATATAATTGGCCAGATTCTAGTTCCTTTACTAACGAATTCACTTTAACTTGCATCTGGATGAAAATTACTTAATTAAAGGACATTAAAAGAAACTAAACATTATTAGAAAATGGCCTTCTTTAAATGTACAGTGATATCTAGATTGAACATGACACTTAATACTGATGTTTAACCACAAATTATTACAGTATTTATTTATTATATATAGTATTAGTTGATAGCCAAAACACCTCCTGTTTCCTATACTTACAACTTCCTTAAAATATTCACCTTCTTTAATTAAATTTTTTCATGATTTGTCAAAGATAAGATTTTGGATTTTTTTCCCTAAAGTTTGTGGATATTAGTTCAAACTTAAAAAACCAAGTCCCTTCATCCACTTTTGAGCCAGGCAAGGATGAAAAAGGGTATGAGTGCTAATGAAGTTACTGTGTAGGTCAGAAAGAGCATGTTTTCATAGACTTCAACCTGGAGCTGCTGTCTCCTTGCACAGCCATTCCAACTTTCTTATTCTCTCAGAATTTTGTTAATTTTGAGGAAGTGACCAATGATCATATATCCAAAATCCAAGTAGTGGGGCCTTGAGAATGTGGAAAATTTTGAACTTGTTGATTGGGGAGTGGGTCCCCAGGCTGCTCGTTGACCCTCCTAGGTGGAAAATGGGTCTTTAGGCAATTCTGTAATCTTTTTCTTTCTGACTGAGAAGCAGGTCTTAGGGATAACCTTCCTTGTCCTCACAGAGAGATGGGTCCCCACTCTTCTCCACAGTCCCTCAACCATTACAGGGGGAAACCAGTGTCTGTGTTAGATGCAAATTCCTTAAATTATCCATACTTCAGTAGTGCATTTAAAGGAGTGTATAGTTCTTAGAGACAGTAGTGTAGTAATTACAAGAAATATATGTATAGTAATTGTGCTCTTGTGTGTTTCCCTTCATCCTTCAACAAAATTTAGGAAATATAATGCAAAAACCTGTTAATTCAACAGTAAGTTTGCAAAATTAAAGTAGTCAGAAAATGCAGACATTAAAGTTTTCACAGGAGTGTTAACTATCCCACATCATAGAAGCTGGTAATGCAGTGAGGAGGGTAATATTTTCTTTCACTTTTTTCATCTGCACAAAATACTCCATTGAGAGGGATTATAATAATTGGTTTGGGCTCTGATGAAGGATTACCATTTTATTTCATGTTGGGACACTGCATTGAAATTAAATTCTCTTACTGCATTAGTTGCTACTTTGGCAGGACTTCACTGGTGTTGAGTTTAAATCCTCTCTAGATGTGTCTCCTCCTGAGGATAGGAAAGATTAATGCGGCTGTCACGCTGGCTGGATTGGGGAGGGGGGTTATTATATTTTAACATCAATACATCAGAATCATAATAATTCATGTGAGATATGCCATGTCAGGTATCGTTAGAAAAGATATAATGTGCTAAGTAAGATGATAATGTTTATGTTCATGTGTAAAGGAAGTTATGGATATGTTTTATATATCTGTATTTCAAATTGTGCTGTGTCTGGGCAACACTCCAGACAGGATGGCTGCAGCACTAGCCTGCTAAATGGCCCATTAAAAAAATTCACAGGTACAATGGGCCCAGGGGGAGAAGCCATGGATATACCTGATGAGTCACCAGGTCTTATTCATGTGACCCTGGATTCCATCTTAGTCCTGTAAATTTCCACAAGCAGCATGGCAAAGGCCAAAGGACATAAAAGGTAGCTGCACCACATCCATTTTGTCTTTGGTGTTCAGCCTACCTCTGGATCAACTCATCTACAACTGAACTGAAGCTGTGAAACAAAGGACTGAGACCCATCCAGGTACTGGATGTACACCAAAGGGACTATACAAGCCTGCAAACTTCACAATTCTATTAGAAACCTGATATATATGGACTTTAAAATCAATTGTATTTGTCTGATTGCTTTAATCCTTTAACATTTCTCTTATAGTTTTTCTTTTTTTATAATAAATCTTTAGTTTTAGTTATTAAAGGATTGGCTGGCAGCGTGGTATTTTGGGCAATATCCAAACTTATATTGATCTGGGGTTAGGAGAAACCTTTTTGGTAAAGAGCATAGAGTTTTAACTAACTGGTCCCTTTACTGGACCTAGTAGCTGATTGGGAGCCGGAGAATGAAATGCAGTGAAGGGGGCTGTGTGTATTTTTATTTTGGCTTCCTGATAACCAATGTGGGGAATCAGAAGCACTGTTTGTGGCTGGTTGGGAAGTCTGACTTCAGTGTCACCCACCAATGTTGGGAGAATCTGCCCTCCTTTTATAGCCTGCTCTGACCTTGGCCTTTTCAGGTGGCTACCCTAGGCACGGATGGGTCACAGCAGCATCTTCAAAAGTGAGTGGATATAAAAAAATAAACTTAAAAAGAAAGAGAATGGAAGGAAAAACATGATGAGGCAGTGGGTCAGAAAGGATGGAGAGTTTCTCATGCTAAGTGCTTACAGTTCAAGTACTTGTCTGCATTACCATCCTTGTAAGTGTCCTTATGGTGTAAATTTTTCCCTCGTTCCCCAAAAAAGCCTAGTATGTTATGTGGTAAGGTCCCTGGAGTCTAGGAATAGTCTCTGAAAACTATAATTATCAGTCAATCTCAGGTGTTGCTGCTTCCTTGGTGACTTGTTTCTTTATTTCAGGAGGAGCCTCAGATAAACCAGAATGGGAGAGAAGTTTCAAGAATCTGCTGCACTGAAATGGCAAGCCCTCTGAAGAGTAAAGGTTCGTATTTTAGTTATTCAGTTTTTTTCCTCTTTCATTTATACAAGTGAATGAACAACTGCAGGGATAGTTCCTCTGTTCTTTTTGGGAGTTGAAGTTATTGTCCTGTTTGTGTAGAACAATAGTAACGCTTACTCCTTTGTTCTCTCCTGGCCATGTGCTGATGTGATTGAAATGATCTTATGAAGAGAGTCCACGTTTGGTAATTCTTAGTCTGAAATACTTGTTGACTCCAGTGCCAGGGGCTCTTGTTATTAATAAATGTTTTGCATTACCTTATTTCTCAAAACTAGACTACATGAAAATGTTAACTATAGAGATGTGCAAAAGAAACAATAATTGGCTGACTCAGTCACCATCTAGCACTTTAGAATATGCAGTTTCCTATGTGAGAGGGTTTCTGCCCTAATTCTTAGTTCTCCTGTTAATGATCTGCTCTTGTATATGTCTGTCCACAGATGCTTTGATTACATTGCCTACATCTGATAGCTATTTGCGCTCTCTCTCACATGCACATGCTTTGCTATTTACTGCACAGCACGTGGACAAGTTGTGACTACATTTTCCTCCAGGATTCTGAAACAACCATATTTTCATTTCACTATTGTGTTTATTGCAAATCAGGTCTGCTTGGCTATGACTAATGTCCTGTTCAATCCTGGATTCTCAGTGACCACAGATTCTGTTGACTTCTTGCTAACAGAGCTAGTATTTCAAATAGAAGATTGGGGTTCTGTCACTGCATGTAATTTGGTACCACCAATTACATTTGTTTTCAGCTGTTCTGTGAATTACTGTCATTCAAACTAAGCATAAAACAAAACCAAGAAAAGACCAACCATAAGCAACAGCTTTTGCTTCCATGGAGACCGATTTTTCCAGTCTGGGTCTCTGACTGAATATATGGAAAAGGTCTTCAAAAGTTTGAGCAAATACTGTTCAGATTTTTTGAGCATGAAGAAATCGAAAATTCTTTCCCAAAACTTGTGACCTCCTTTGAACAAAGTTATCGTTGAAATGACCAGAAATAAACAAAAAGTGAAATTTGATGTGGAAATGACTCTCATTAAGAAGTGTCTTTAAGTGTTCTGATTCAAATAGTTTTGATTTGAAAATAGTTTGAAAATTCCATCGTTTGCAGTATATTTTACCTAAGGAGCCTTACTAAGTTCATAAAATGCCAACTAAAAAACCACTGCATTGTGCATATTTATAGATAACCTACCAGCACAGGGAAGAGTGCAATAAAGAGATATGGGAGGGCTGCTGAGCATTTTGCATGGCACTAAGGCATGGGCTCCATTCTTATAACCCTCAGAAGGTGCTTGGGACAGGGAATTCTAGTGGTGTTAAACTAAATAGTTTCCAGATTATGGAATTTACTTAGACTCATAGACTATAAGGTCAGAAGGGACCATTATGATCATCTAGTCTAACCGCCTGCACAATGCAGGCCACAAAACTTCACTCATCCACCCAACTCCTGTAATACACCCCCAGCCTAAGACTGCGTTACTGAAGTCCTCAAATAATGAATTGTTGCCATTTTTTTTAAGTCAGCAGGTCTGCTAACTCTTGGATTTTTCTGCTCATTCAAAAAAAGTAAATTTCATTTTAAAAATTTAAGAAAACCTCATGTTGCAGCTCAGCATTCAAGTTAAGTAATGCTAAATTAATGTTGCAAGTGCAACCTTTAATTCTATGCCTTGTGCATATGCATTGTGATAGTCTGATTATACCATTTCTGAATTAGGATACACAATTTTTTACATACACATCATGCCATATTTAAGAGTAAAGCCTAAAACAATGTTGAAAATTTGTTGGCATCTCTGCCTGCTACATATGTTTCTAGCTAAATAGTTTCACAACTAACTGCCTCATCCACTTGATTTCGCAAAAGAAAAATTTGCATATTATTGAAGACGGTATATAGAATTTAAGGCCTCAGTTGTACAAACATGCATGCTTAACTTTAGACATGTGCATCAGTGTTGGCAATATTGGGGCCTAAACTACTAAAATATACACATTGCAGAGAAGAGAACTTTTCATGTAAAAATTCAGTCAGTAAAGAGTTGCTGTACCATAGTAGCAATGAAAATGGGAGAGTAAAAGAATGAAAAGCATATTAAAATGAAAACCTAGTGCGAGATGCTACATCTGTCTCTAAAATTAAGAAAACATTTAAATATGGTCATGTAATTAAAGACTATTGTGACGCATTTGCAAAAGAAAGCAATGTTAAGCTTGTAAGTTCTATTTCGATCATATGTCCTGACTTTTGAGGCACTTAACTGTTCAACCTTAATGTTCTCAACATAGCATTTTGCATAGAATTTCAAAATTATATAGTACATTAAAATCATTGTTGTATTTTCTTCCTTTTCTTATCCTCCCCTTGGTGGTAAGGGTTGGTGGTGACAGCCTTTTGGGGGTTTGAACTCCTCTTAACTCATTCCAGGGGGCTGGACTTGATGATGTCTCAAGGTCTCTTCCAGCCCTACATTTCTATAATTCCAGTAACTAGCTACCACTGGTGCCAATATTTGCCATCAGAACCAGCAATGATTATATTAAATCATTGTTTCTGTTAAAATGATCATGTAATCTGACTTCCTGTATAACAGAGGCCGTAGGACTTTCCTAAACTAATTTTTGTTAGAACTTGAACATATTTTTTAAAAATCCACTCGTCTTCCTCCTCGTGATCATTCCATGGATGTGTGGTATCTTACTTGTTAAAGGAGATTCTTACAGAAAAACACCCACCTGCCCACCCTGGGGAAAAAAAGTCTAGGTTGGAGAGTTCCATGTCCCCTTCTTGGGAAGAGGGACAATTGGCAGACTGACACCGAGCCTCAGGAGAACAAGTCTTTTCGTCTTAGTGTTTTGGATCTCTCTTGAAGTATGGTTGCAGGCGTGGAATGCTCGAGAGAAGTTGCCTACGTGTGGAAGAAAATGAATGAGGAAGCCAACAGAGTAAATGAGCAGAGAAAAATCATTTGGGAAATATTTTCCATTAGAGCTGTATCTTCTGCTGCCTGCTGCTTTAGGGGATGCCATTGGGATTGAATGAGAATATGGTTAAGGCCAAACTAGATGCAGTCTAAGGATCTAATGGACGTATGAAAATTTCTTCTCAGGGAAGAATCTAAAGGCAACTTCCACATCCTTTGCCAGGGCATTAATCACTTGGACAGATTCCCTATCCAAGCTAATTTCCTTAAAAGTAAGGAAGTCAAATACCCAGGGAGTACCACTAGAGAATTTTTCTTTCCTGGCAGTTGCTTAATTGGACATCCTAAGATTTTTATTTTTTTTTAAAAGAGCAGTGGGATCTAAAATAATCATGTGGCTAAGCTGACTAATGGCTGACATACAGGCAAACTAACCCTTACTGTCCTTCAAGAGGAAGATTGTTTGAGGAATGGATGGACATGGTTTATCAAGGAGTTGTCCAGAAAGACTTTGGCCAGGACTAGAAAACATAAGAGGATGTACGAGCCAAACCTTTCATGTCTGCTCTTTGGGAAAAAGGGGAATAAACGAAAGTGCTAAGCAAAGTGGAATAAAATCTGGCAGGAATGAAGTAAGGGTGACTTCCAAAGAGGCTCTTGGTCTTGTCCTGCTGATTTCTTGGTCTTCAGCTAGGTTTACAGTAGCTCGGAGCCCTATTTAGGAAGCAGGCTGCGCAAAGTTAGCAAAAATAGAATCCCAACTAGACTGAACAAATTGGTACTAAACTTTTCTTAGAGGACCAGATTTTAAGTAGTACTGAGCATCCATCTTCTGAAAAATCAGATTCCTTAAGGTGTCTCGAGTTGGCGACACAAAATCACTAATCACTTTTGAAAATTAAGGCCAAAGTTCCTGATGTCTGAGAGAGTTGGGATTCAAGAGGGAAATGCTTAGGTTCACTCTTTTGGTCATCTTCAAAGGGGATTTGCTGTTGTCAATCAATCTGAGACATGACATGACTGTACATCTTTATAAGACTGTGTTATAGGAGGATGCTATGCTTCATTTGCAATAGCTGTCATTTCTAAGACACTCTCAGCTCACATAGCAATATGCATAAGTTCTATGAAAGTAGTTGGTAATGTCAATAAACTTACTCAAACAAGATGAGATCTATGTCCATCCCTTGTGGGATGATTTGCTAATATGTAAGAGTGCCTTCACAGAGAATAAATGGAAATGCCCAGCCAACATGCAGCCCAATATTTAGAAAAGAACAGTATTGTCATAATACTACAAGAATCAGTAAATACCTGAGCAGTTGATCTTGCAGTGTAAGGTGTGAATTGATTGCAAGAGCCACAAAGAATTCCCTACAGAGGAAAGAGCTTGGATGCTAAACACAGCAGAAGAGGTCCCCAACAACAAAAAGCCAAGGATTGTTTTATTCTACTATCATGCTGTTGGTCAAGACGCTACATGTGAACTTGTCAGAGTTTTCTTCTCTAATTGCCCTGGTATATCTTACCAATTTATCAACCTTTGGCACCTAGGTTCCAGGAAAGATGGCCACATCTCTGTGCCAGTGGCTAAAGAACAATATGTATCTAGCTGGTCACAGAATTATTGAGTCCATGCAGCATTGTGATAAATGTAGATGCCACCTGAACAGCTGGGGTGCATACACAGAAGGGAAGTCAGTACAAAAGAAGGAGGGATTCGCACCAGGAGCTCATAAAATGAAAATCTAGTGGCTTAGCAGACAGATGGTTGATAGACGTAAACAAATAGAGCCTTCATCTCAATATTATTTTTTTAATTGCAAGTCAGGTTTTTGGGTGGACTCTCACTGGATCTGTTCATGTCAAGATTGAGCAGCAAAACACCCAGATTCCTTTCCAGAAGAAGGAACCACAAGGCTACACAGATGGCTGAAATCGTTTCTGTATGTCTTGCCACCTGTATTCATATTTGGTAAAATTATACAAAGGGTCAGGAAGGAGAGGACCAAGGTGATTTTGATTGTTCCTTATTAGCCAAAGAGACCGTGGTCTTCTGACCTGATCAGTCTATTGGTCTATCTGTCCATCTTTTTTATGCAGTTGGGGTCCAGTTCTGAACATGAGCCAGAAAAGTAAAGTTTAGCTTCATGAGACTTGAAAGGAAATAACTGAAAAGGGGAAGCTGGCCTTCCACACCACCTTACTTACATCACATGTGGTTGCCCAGTGGTCTGTGTTCTAGAACCTGGTCACAGTTCAAGTACCAAAGCAAGTGCAATCATGCAGTACCAGTCAAAGCCAAATATGTGTTCTGAAGTCCCTACATCAGGGCTTTACAATACTTCTTAAATATCAGACTCTAAAATCCCACATTGCAGCACTAATCAGTGCACTGGATTTAATAGGTAGAAAATAAACTTCACTCCATCCTGACAACAGAAGGTTCCTCTGGACATGTTGGCTAATTAACCTTCTACATGGGCATGGAATACAGCCATGGGATCTCAACTTGGTGTTAAACAACCTAACTAGAACCCTGGGAAAATTGCATCTCAGTTTCTTATCAATCAGTGGCCTTTCTATTTGCCATGATCTCAGCATGGAAGATTTCTGCGGTTGGGGTGCTCTGCATAAGGCCACAGAATGTATCTTCTACAGGGCAGAGATAAAACGAAGGACTAACTTTGTTTTTGGGTATCATTTTCAAAAATGTGTCTCATTAACTTTTAGTGGTATTTAAGTGTTCAAGTCAGGTGGGCAGTTCTGAAAAGGTTACCCTTCATTCCTAAGAGAGTGCTTTAACTCAGAGGTCACAAGAAACAATGTTAATCATGTTCTATCCAAACCCAAGGCATCGATCAAACTACACTACTCTATAGATGTCAGAAGGACACTAATATACAATTCATCCCAGTGCAGTGAGATGTTCTTGTGCTGTCTTTGTTGTATACCAGCTGCCCGGGGAGCAAGATTGCCTTTTAGGTTACACTTAATTTGATCCACTCAGGTACAGATCAGAGGTTTCTAAAGCTAGAATTCTTACTCTCCCTTCAGGACTAACTCCTTATTCCCAAGAGTTATGGCAGCTCTATGGGCAGATATGCGCTGTAGTACCTATGAGGAAATTTGTAAGACGGCCACTTGAATCTTTAGCCATATGTTTACCAGTTGCATAAGATAAACCTGCAAGTTTTATTGGCTCTTCCTTTGGCAGAAGAGTTCTGCATGCAGTGGCATCTCAGTGATTAGATAGCGAGGGGGAATAAATAGAATGCTAGGTGTGTACATGGAGCCATACACACAGACATCTTTTGGCAATCTTTGAGGTAACATGCTGAACACATGTACAAAATGGGCATGAATTCCCAGTCCAGAAATGTTAAACTATGAAAACATTTTCAAATGAAATGAGTTGAAATAGAAGAAGGCTAGTTGGCACAGAAGTAGAGGTTGCTCAAAGGAAAAACCTTCTTACCCAAGAGTGGGAGAAGGCAATATAGGAAATGTTTAGAAAAGAAGATGTACGTGGAAAAAGATTTATTCAGAGCTTTGAAGATGAGGCACTCCCTTTGTTGTAGAGAAAGAAGAGGCTGTAGTGAAGCGATTCAAGGAAAGGAAGATGTAATCAGACTATTTTGGTATTGAAATGGATTTGAACAATCTCATGGGTCTCTTCCATCTCAAGCTCATTACTTTTAACTGTGGTAACATTTGGATATATTGAAAGAGAGAAAGGGAATACAAATGCAAGACACTCTTGAAATAATTGCTCCATTGCAAAATTTCATTTCAGCTGTGCATACGCATTTTCCTCTAGTTCTTTGTCTGCAAAAGAACAGTAATTGGCAGAACAAAAGTTAGTGTGTGGAGACTTTTTAATCTTCTCTTCAGTAATACAATGAGGAGAGTATAAATTCATTCAATTTTGAAGTAGCTTATCCTATCCCACCAGATAATTTGAATACACAGCTTGACTACTTTGCACTTTTTTAAATCTGTACATATTTTACTTTGCTATTCATCATAGTGCTCATTTTCAGTAGCATTTTTCTATCACTTGTTTGATAGAACTCTCATGACCACTGGTTCTGAACTCCTGAATTACAACGATCTGAAAATACAGAATATTGGATCCATACCAGTTATGTTTAATATCCATTCAAATGGGTTACAGTTAGGTTTAAATTAGAATTTTTAATTTGTTTTAAAGTAGACCGATGGGGTTTGTCAAAGTGATCATTAAGTATCAATTAGCAGAACTGTGCTGCCCATAACTGTATATTAAATATTAAGTAGATAAGAAAGAAAGATGGAAGTGTTTTTAATTTAATGTGCAGTACTGATTTTTATTTTTTTCTTGTGCAGAAGAAAACCAAACAAATGTACAAGTGACACCTGAAATTCTGCCAAAGCCCACTGAAGAAGTACAAGGTATGAAGGCTGATGGGACTAGGATATTTAGTAAAGCAGGACACAGGAATGACAGAGTGAGTAAAGGTCTTCCACCTGAGAGCAATGAATGCCCAGATGTAGACACTATCATGGCCAGTGGTGAGGTTTCAGAAACCAACACCTTAGTTCCCTTAGAGCCATTAACAGTTGTGGACACAGGATCAACAAAAGAATATCCACAAGAAGAAAAAGAATATAAAAGGTTAACAGCCTGTACTACCATGTCATTGACTGCAAGGGGTTGTGCCATTTTTGATTCAAAGACTGGAGAAGTAAAGTTGTCTAGATCAAGCTTTATTAATACAGCACCTGCCTGTTACCAGACTTATAAGCAAGATGAAGAAAACAGTCCTCATAACTACAGTGCTGTTCCTGTATCTAGAAGTAGTGTTGAAGTTGATATGCCATTCACAAAAGAAAGCTCTGAAGCTTTATGTGGTCCATTAAGATGTTTGTATAGTCAGGATCCTGAAAATATGCCACTAGAAAACAACACTACTGAGATCTGTGAAATACAAGAGGAGTATCTTGTTGAAGAGAGAGAAAGCCCAAGCTGTGATGGTGATTGTCGAAAAATTGAGTTTCTAGAGAACTGGATCTCCAGACCTGTGATGAAAGAACCACTCTCTCCAGTGCAAAGTGAAGAAATGTCCAGTTATGAGGCTGAACAATCAGAAATGGGTAGTTGCACTGACCATTCACACAGTAGTGGTTACGGGAAAGTTGCTGAAATCCAGAAAGAAACTGCTATGAAGGACAGTTGTGGCATGGATAGTGGGCATGCTATTCAAGAAAGCATTCATTCGGAGAGCTCTAATTTGCCAGTTCCTACTTTTGTTGCTTCATCAACAGAGGCGTTTCCAAAAGGAGATCTAAGAATCCCTTCAGAAGTTAACTTGAACAAGGATGAGGACCAGTGGCAAATATGTATTTATGATGTGTGCTCATGTGATGTGGTAAAACAACATGCAAAAGAAAATGGCACTGTATTGGTGGACACAAAAAATCTGGTCAGCATTGAGACTGGAAATGTGCATACATGCTCTGATATGTACAATAAATATGCAAATTCTCCTCCCACTCTCCATGACTTTCTGGACTATGGCACCAAGTTAGATGAAGTTTCCCTTGAAGCACAACGGTTTGGAAAGGAAACCAACAGCAGTTCAGTGGTAGAAGATTTGGACAACAGTTTTGGTAAAGCTCCAAAAGTAAATAGTGTTAATGTCAATCTGCCTACATGCAAAGAAACTAACTTTGCTTACATACGAGGTGAAGCTGTTGGTCATGAGGCAGAAAAAACAAGGGTCTCTCTTGGGGTTCTAAGTGAACTTTCTTCTTGTAGTGCTGATGCCGTTTCAAACAGAGATGTGTATCTGGACAGGCCATCTAAACATGAATCCATCACTGCTTCTGCAAAACTGGAGGCACAATCTGCGGGCCTTCTGCTTCATAAAAATGAAGAATCATCTTTAGCAAATCACAGCAGTTTCAGTACTTCTAACGTAGCAAGTAAAGGTTTCCAGAAGAGCATGCACTCTGCACTGGAGGATACAGAGTATGTGGTCACTGATGTGGAAAATGAACAAAGTGACACATGTGCTCAGAATGACCAGTGTATAAAAGACCACTGTTCAGCTGTCAAGACCTCCTTCATCTTATCAGATAGTACCAGTTTGGATAATTCTACACTGAACAAGGATTCTTTTGAAGTGCAAGCTGAATTGATGACTGAAGAAGTCAATGGCCTGGAAACAGGAGACATACTTGTACCTGCTGATAAAAAGACAGTCAACTTTCCTGAGGCAAACACTCGTGTAGCACGTGAAATTGTTCCTTGTGAAGATAGTTGGGATTGCAGCAATATGTTTCAGTATATGACAAATAGTACTTCCACAGTAGATAACCCATTGGGTTCAGCTTGCATTGCAGATGAGTCCACTACTAGATTATCGGAAATGGAAATTTCAGATACAAATATTAAAGTAGAAAGCTGGAAGCTCTATGATGGCCATTGTGAAATAACAGAGGAAAGGCTAGATTCTGGCACTAGAGAGATCACTTCTGATACAGATAAGGGACAAGAACAAATTAATTCTTGTGCATTACAGAAAGATGAAATTGATAGAATAGAAACTGTGGATAGTATAAAAGCTCATGAAGGCAGTCATCAAAATGAGACTAGTGAGCAGTCAGTCAACAGAGATTTGAACAAACTCATATTTGGTATCCATCTTGAACTTTGCAACTCAACAGTAGGCCTGGGAGAGAGAGAAGGAGAAGTAGAGATTCACAGGAAGAAGACTGTGTTACCTTGTGAATACAATCCCTCTGAAGGCACTACTTCAAAGAGTGACACAGACTCCAGCATCCCAAGTCATATAAAACATTTGGACCCATCACTTGACTTAAAACCATCATGTTTTAAACATTCAAAGCAACCAAATGAGACCATTTGTCAGGTGGAAAATCAATATCTTGCATTTCAAAGTGAGTTTAATGGACCAGTTTCATACAAGCAAAATGAAACCCCAGTAGCAGATGAAGTTCTAGAGTTCCAACAGTATAACTTAGATATCTCAAATAAGCAAATATCAAATACTGGAGTACAAACTATGACAAGTTCAGTGGAAGAACCTAAAAGATATATCCGCTCCAATGAAAATGAACAATTAACTCTAAAGAAAAATGAAGACGTAGTTCCATTGGTGCATGAGTCTTTAAGAGAAAAGAGTTTTCAAGGAACTTTCAAAGAAATTATGGGAAGGGGGAGAGTAGAATTAAAAGAATCTGATAATGTAGGTAGTAGTGCAAAAGAAGATCAAACAACTTTCAAAGAAAGTATGGTGGGTTATAGCTCTTCCAATAGTCTGGTAAATGCAGAATACACAGACTCTGTCAGTAGTGCAAAGGAAGATCAAAGAGAGGAGTGTACAATGTTTGCAGAAAATACCAAACTTTCTGCATTATTGAACGTGGGTAGTTTTGTTATAGTCCCGGAACACAAAATTAAGACCATTGTTGAATCCTTTTCTGTCTCTCAGTCAGCCAGCAAGAGTCTTTCACATGAGCCAGAAGATATGACACTCATTCCAGAGATCAGAAATGAAACATGTTTATTGTTGGATTCTGCAGTAAATCACAGAATCATAGAAAAAAATAAAGTTTGTCCTCAGCCAGAACTTGTGACTTTTACAGTTGCTGATAGTCTAGAGAGCGTGAATCCAGTGCAGTCTGAGAAGTTCTGTGTGAACCAAGGGTTTTCCAGTTTGAAAGAAGTAACTTCAGAAACACCTTTGGCTCAGAACTCAAAAATCTGCCTGCCTCTAAAAGACAAGCTGCCTGCACCATCTGAGAACACACAAATAATTGACCATGATACAGCAAATGCCCTCTGTAATGACTGTTCTGCTACAGAACCTCTTGAGCTAACAGTGTCATTTGAGAGAAGAGCTGATGACAATGACAGCCCATCTGAAGAGAGAGAAAAAGCAACTGGCTCCCTAAACAATGCAGTTAAACTAGAAGTGTTTATGGCCTCTCATGCGCACATCAAGGAGAGGTCTGTAAGTGCAGGGGATGGTGAACCAACTGTAAAAGAGATGGATGTAAATTCATCAGATATTGATAGTGTACAAAAGTTTAAAAGAGTATCTGTAGAAGACCATAGGGAAAGTGCAGTAACTGGAGAAAAAATAAAGATGCCAATGCATTCCATTTTTGACAATAAAAACTATGTAGGAGTTTTGCTAGAAGGCTTGAAATTTTCTGGTGACAAAGTTAGAAGTTGTGTCCCTCTTAAGGTTGAGTCTTATGAAAAGCCTTCACAAGGCTACTCTTCTGAACAGATTCCAGAATGTAGTTTGCATAACCTTTCAGATAAAGGGAAAACTTACATTAAAGATCCCTCAGAATCAGGAGATGTCAAGTTGCTTTCAGAAATCATAAGCAATTATTTGCAATCTAAAGACTTAATTAACAAAGAAACATCAGAAGTCCATTATAACACAATAGGTATCAATAAGCTGTCAAATGACACAGAAGCATCTTTAAAATATCTGGATTGCGGCGAAGTATGTCCGCCTTACGAATTCAGTTCACAGAGCAAAGACAGCAGCAAGGAGGTTATAGGAGACCAAATTAAAACACCATGTGACTCAATCTGTGCAGAAAATGAGGTATCTGACACAGAGAGATTGGACAAAGTAGGTGAATGTCAAACACTTAAACAAAAGATATGTGAGGAGACTGAAGTACATCCAACTCAAAACATCCTACTGTGTGAGGGGCAAGCACAGCAAATACAGGAGTCAAAATACCAAGAGAGAACAAATATCCCATTGCAGGAGTGTGTGGTGTTCGATCCTGAGCCATTAGAGAGTTCTTCAGATGAATTGGTGACATCTTCAAGAGTCATGAAGACTGAAGGTCCTAGAGAGCAGGTCTTTGCTATCATGAGCAATATAAATGATAGTGAAAATAAACAAATGTATAGCACTTTACAAGAAGTCAAAAGGCCAAAGATTTCCAAGGATGATGATAGCTCACACTCATGGACTATGGACTCAGAAGTGGAAAGCCTGAACTTTCATTTAGGGACCCACATTGAATGTTCAGCAAATACTGGTTTCATTCCGATTTCTTTCTCTCTACCACAAGCTAATAGCTTTGCTGGGCGTGATGAAATCCCTGATGCCTTTGGAAATACGCACAAATTAAGTGGACTTTTTTCATCAAGGAAGCAGCCAGGAAGGAAGTGCAAGAGAGTTCCCACACCAGATCAGCTCAAAACTGTAAGAAAAAGTAACAAAGTTAAAAGCTCAGTTTTTTTAAGGAATTCCCCTGAAACTCTTCCTACGCAAGAACACAAACTCCTCAACTCTGTATATTTTGCATGTAAACCACCAGCTATGGAAACAGAGAGAGCCATGAAACTAGACTACATGTCAAAGCAGAGACCTAATAGGTGCAGTTTGTTGAACAGCTTGAAACTTAGTAAATATACCAAAGAACCAACATTGTTAAGCAGGCTGTCTACAATGGCCAATAAGCTGATGGCCCCGCCCAAAAGCATTCACAGGGTAAAGACTCTGCAATGTTCCCCAGAACTACTTCCAGTGGTTAAAAGGTTCAGCCAACTTAGATCTAAAAAGCTATTGGAAGTTTTTTCATGCATTAACATGAAGTTAAACCAGACTGATGGCTTGTGCACCAAGATGTTCAACTTTCAGCCATTGGCACTTTATCCTGTAGACTCCACCAAAATACACATTTTAGACTTGAGTAGCAACATTCCATCATCAATCTTCAATACCCCCATTTCCCCAATTTCTTTTCACACAAAATTGGACTCTGATTCTTTGATAAACCTCACAAGGATTACATCCCAACACTCTGTTGTACCTGATAGACCAGCTTTAGGAGAGGCATCCATATATACTTCACAGCCTTCAGAATGGACCTTCTCTTTCCTCCTGTCCCAAAGCTGCTCACGTACAGCAGCTTTCAGGGAAGACCCCAATATCAGTACTGAGCTGCACTCTTCTGATCTATCTCTAACAACCACAGAGGCCGTAACCCCTAGTTATGACTATAGGAAAAATCCCTTAGCTAAAAGGAGAGCAGCAGGGTGCTCCGTGCTTGGCCTTCACACAGTGTTAGCACTTTCTTCCCCTGGATGTTACAGGATCTGGACAAGAAGAAGAAATGTAACCAGTCAAATTCCTACTGTCCAGAGACTGTTTATGTCACAATTCACACAGGGCTTGAAAGGGATAAGGTCTCCAACTTCTGTATCTCATGACCTCTTCTCTTCATTGCCCTACTCACTGGGCAGGGTACTTTCCATATGGAGCCAGCATGGTCCTTCTGCCTGTCCCTCCGAATTCACTCCTCTCCATTCCAATCACTGCAAGTGGCAGCCAAGTCTGGGCATCGAGAACAGGTAAAATCCATCATCTTCTTTCTGAGAATAAATACATAGTGTATATAGTTGCAGGTTTTGGGGAGGGAAAGGGATATTAGAGCTTGGAATAGAGGGTCAGTTTCCGGTACTTCCTGTTTAACCTTGCATACTCCACTCAGGAAATGGCTCAGTAGAAGACTCTTCCATACAGAGCCCTTTCTGTTAGCTGAATTTGAGTACATTTTCATTGGTTTCTTTACTAATCTCCTCTTCTGGCAGAACTGCTAACTCTATCTTCTTCCTCCTCCCCGCAATGCATACACACCATGCACCAGAATATATATTGCAGACAGGTGAGCTACCTCACTAACTCTGTTCTAAATGACTGCAGAACCACTGGATTTTTGAGGAGGAAAATTTTTAGGTACCTGAGCTACCAGTCTCACTTGAGCTGTGACAAGATGGGCTTACATGGCTGTGCAAGCTCTAAATCTGAACAGAAAGAAATAATTGTAGTGCATCCAGTTAAAATTGTAATTGCATTCTAATGACTGTACTACATTAATTTTAATTGTAATCTGTTCAGTATAAGTATTCATGTTGACTGTTTGTGCAGGATGCACTGCTGGCATAAATAAGTGCAGCTCCACTGAGATCACTGATGAATTTTGGCCTCTTTATCAAGCTAAATAGGAGTAAGAGAGAAATGAAGACTTCTTTTTTCCTTTTGCTTCTAATTGCATGAAAGGAAGGGTGGACTTGTTAAGGCATTGCATGGGGAATGAGGAGAGATGGGACCACTGGCTCTGCAGCTGCTGCATGCTTCCTGTGTAATCTTTCTGTGCCTCAGCTATTGCATCTATAATATAGCATAATTCTGCTGCCTCACCTCACGGGGTGGGCTGTTTAAGAGGTACTCAAATACTACAATAATGAGAACTATAGAAAAGCCTATAAATAAAATAGATAAACGGATGAACTTTCTTACCTAGCACTCTAAAGAATGTTGAACCTGCCTTATCTGTGTCCCAGTTTGGTGATTGGCATAGGCAAAAATCTTACCAGATAACTAATATAATACATTTTACTACCTGTGAACTGAGAACTTTGAAGTTCAAAGCAGCCCTGGCTGGCCAGAGCTACTTAAGTATTCAAAGCACTGATGTAAATTCTCTTGGTCTACCAAGGTCTTGACAAAACCTATATTAGTTCAAATATAAAGCATAAACTTGGGAGCTTTTTTAAAAAAAACTCCTAGGGGATAAAAGAATGGAGATGAATAGTGTCCTACAGAACCAATTTTATAATCAATAATCCTGTGGAGCTGTGATCCCTCTGCCAGATTTTGTGAGGCAATATTTCAAGTACAACTTTCTATAATACAGATTCTTAACTGTGTTGGAGTGACTAGGTCCAGCTACAGTTTGAGAACTGAGCAGAGGTGTTAACTCTTAATCACCACCACCATCCTAAGAAAAATGTAAACACTTAAAAATTTTTCATCTGTGCATCAGGTGAGTTTTTATTATCTTGAGGAGTTGAGAGTTGTAGCACTTGGCATAGGAAGCTAGTGCTGAATCTAGCACTTGACACTCTAGTATTATGGGTTTAGTCTTTCTTCCCACTCTTTTTCCCACACGAGTCAGGCTGCTTAACGGTCATGTAACCCCTGAATGTAAAGGCCAATTAAAAATAAATCACTGTGAAATGTTCTTTATTACTAATGGAGAGAAGCCAAGTAAAATCCAAGTACTGTACTTCTTGGGACAGATAACAAGAATCTGAAATCTAGTATGTTGTCCCTAAAGTTCAGTTCAAGAAACATTACACTCTTAAAATGAGAAGAAATTGTTGTTGACACTTTTGTCCCAATCACAGCTTTTTTAAAGGGAAGTCATTGCAGCATGCTATAATAGCTGGAAAGGGTGATGCTCAGTGAACTCTTTAAGTAGAGCACCGAGCAAATTCTGCTCCTAAAATAGGCAATCAAATTGACATTTTGAAGAATTTGGTCATAAGGCAATGAGGGATGGAAAAGCCAGCTGAAATGTTCAAAATAGAGGCTATGAAATATAATTTTAAAAAATTTAAAAACACAAAACACGCTATAAATATTTGGATCAACTGGTAAACTTTTCATTTTTTAAAAAAAGGTGTAATCTCTACATTAGGCAGAAGTGT
This sequence comes from Emydura macquarii macquarii, assembly GCF_026122565.2. Taxonomy (NCBI): domain Eukaryota; kingdom Metazoa; phylum Chordata; order Testudines; family Chelidae; genus Emydura; species Emydura macquarii. The sequence goes on from NW_027131391.1 coordinate 1,948,298, forward strand.
GAGGGGGACTGATTCTTGTATTCAAAGAATCGTATGTGATAGAGTTGCTGCTCTATGTGGAGAAATATATTTGCTGCAATATATGCCAAAGTCAAGTGACCATCTCCTTGTCCACACATAATAGGATAAAAAATTAAGATATTCTGATGAGGATGCATGAATATCAGGAAAGGCTTTGACATGTACCAATGTCTGCAGAATTTGACACTCAATCATAGCAGTTCTAAGCTTCACATGGACCTTTCCTTGTGATGAGAAAGTTCCCTTCCAGCTGGATTCTTTCATTAAGCTTTGGCTTTTTCATAACTGAGCAAGCAGTGAACACTGGAATGGTTTTCCCTTCCAGTGATCCGCAGCTGCTGATACATGGTAGTAATCAGAATTTTTACTTTAAGTAAAATCTTATTCCACATTACTGCCTTTCTGAAACTAAACTCTTGAGAGGAGTGAAATGTTTTCATCATTCTTACCTGCATTTTTACTGAATGAAGAAGAATATTTTGTTATCAACAGACTTCCATGCACAAACTCAGTGCAAATTCTAGCACTGCCAGACTAGTAGTGACTAGAATACTAGTGGAGAGGAAGTACTGTACATCTGGCACTTAATGATAAATGTGGTAAATAAATTCATCGGGTCTCTGTGTAAGTGGCTTTCATGCCTACTGCTGCTATGCTGTCTTCAGTCTACAGCAAAAGTATATATGCTCCTTAAAAAATTGTTTTCCTTGTGTCCCAGTCTGTCTTGAGCTCCCTAACTTTAGAAGGGTTGAATGTATTTACCTATAGGCACATGGAGAGAGCAGATAAGGGACTTAACTCTGAAGTGCACACCAGACAGACCTACCTTGACACAAGGCATCTTACATCAGCCTAACTATGGAAGTGTCTACACTTAAATTTCTCTCCTGCCAACGTAACTGCCCTGCTCACCGACTTAACTCCACCTCCATGAGCGGTGTAGAGTCCAGGTTGATGTAATTAGGTCGACTCAGTGTAGACACTGCGTTGCTTACATTGATTGTTACTGGCTTTCAGGAGCTGTCCCACAGTGTCCCACACCAACAGTACAGTCAATAAAGGCACACCTGGTGAGGATAAGCACCACCGACACGAGGAGCAAAGTGTAGACGTGCACAAGCGATGTCATTACTGCAGTGGCTGTATGCCGATATAAATTAGGTCAATTTAATTTTGTATTGTAGACATGGCCTTAATCTTAATAAATGAATCGAGGCTGTTAAAAATTACTGAGTTATTTAATATTTATTGTGTGTAATGCTAATAGTGCACACACAGAAATAGAAGCTTAGTGTTAGAAGATCTCAAACTGCTGTGTAGGTCTCCTAACTATAGATCTGTGTAGCCAGTAGTCTTTATAGAAAAGACTTGGATATTTCCATCAATTAAGAGCATGCCAATGGGAGTTAGAGGAGATGTGGAATTAATCTTATGGAAATCCTTGATCATGCTTGTTTGTTTGGCTACCAGGCTCCCTTTGTTTGGCAGACAAGTCTGTGAGGGCTCCATTTTTTTTTTTTTTTTGTTACTTTAAATTTACCATTCAAACAAACAAAAACAGCTTGGAATGGAGAATCCAGGATCTCTTGAAAACATCTCCATCTTTCAGACTGAAACAAGCTTCCTCCCCTACTCAATTTTCTGTGTTTCCTCATCTTACTTTTCAGTTAAGAAGTGAAAATAGAAGTATTTCCCTCCTGGATAATTTGTCAGTGAATCTTAAACATTAATGACCAAAAAACAAACAAACAACCACGAGTGCAAGATACATTTTTTGGGGGGGGCTTTGAGAAGGGGGTGTTCCTCAACATGTCTGACATTTCTTTGCTTCTTGGAGTCTAGCTTATACTGATGTCTTTCCTCTCCTTTTATGGTGTAGTCCTTACTTTTGCTGTCTTTTTGTTTGTTTTTTGCTCTTTTTGAACCAGTTATGCCATATTACCATACATGACTGTCCAGGGAACAGAAGCTGCAAGGACCACAGTTGCTGAGATAAGGTAAGAATCTTCTCCTGTGATATTCATTACATATAATGGGAACATGAGTTTTTCCAATAGAGGCAGCATCACCACATCCTGGCAGTCTGGTTTTTCAGGTTTTGGTAGATCTCTTTAAGGGTGTATTATTATGAATGGCCCACATATGTTTATGTATATACAGACAACTGTAGATCACTGGATGTAGCAAATGTAGATTATCTTTCAGCCCTTCTGTGCTACTTTTCATGAAGATACATGAAATTATCATGGTCTGCTTTCTCACCCCAAATACTTAATTTATCTTGTTCAAGGGCTGGATTTCAAACACTGGTATTTCCTCACATGTACCTTTGGTGCTTATGTGTTAGACCAACCTCCTTTTAAATATATCCAGTGAACAAAGCAAACAGTTACTAAATTATATTTTCTAGAAAACTAATATGTCTGCTATTGACAAAAAGGAGACTTTGTGGATGCTTGATATACCAAGATGTGAAACTATTTAACTATGTGAAACTATAGAAAAAAAGGGGAGTTCTAATTTATAATACGTTCTAGATTCTAGAATGCTGTCACAGTAAAAGTCAGGCATTAATCTAAATATTCCCTTTTCTCCATTCCCCTATTCTCCCCTTCCTCCCCTCAAATATATAGGCTGGAACCTTCACTTTCAGATTTGCTACCAAAGTCTTGCACATTTCCAGAATCAGCAGTATCTCCACTCAGGTTTTCAGTATCTGAATTACAGGTCCATCCCTTTGATGAACTCGCTGCTTCTCTCCCAGTGTATCCCAAATCCCAGAGCACCACCGAACTGAAAAAAGTGAGTGGCTTCTTGTCTTCATTAGTGGAAGTAGGCAGGCAGCCAGTGTTTGTGCACATAGTAAAATGGTGGCTGGGTTAACCTACTAATCTAGTGTTGCATTGCAACTAGACAATGATTAGAGTTTAGATCTGAGCTTGAACCTTCATTCCCCAGGCATATGGGACCTGGGATCCCTATAGAGGCAGTGCTTTTACCACTGACAAAAGCACTCCTTGCATTCCTCTAGTCGATGCTACTCTTGAGTTATTTGGGAGTAGTTGCTGCTGAAGCAAAAAGAAGTAAACAAAATACAAGGAGCTAGAGGGCCTCTGTGAAGAGAAGTGTGTCGTGGAAGACTGCTTTCCTCCTAACCTTTCCCAGAAAGCCCTTGATATATTGCATTGACAAACACTAGCAAGATTCATTGATTTTATTTTTAAGCCAAATGGGACCTCCATAACCATCTAGCCTTGATGATCTAAGTCATAGAATTTCTCCCCACGATTCCTGCATCAAGCCCAATAACCTGTGGTGGAAATAGAGCATTTCTTTTAGATAGACATCCAGTTTTGATTTAAAGAAACCCAGTGGTAAAGCTGCATCATCTGTTACTTTCCTTGCTGAATGGCTTGATGTTTCATAAATTTTAGTCAAAATGCATATATATTTGTATTTCCTGGAGCATGTAAATTTTGTTTTCCCCTCCCCCGCCCCAAAAGTGTTGCACTACAAAATTTCCCTGATACGTGGCCTGCCTTAGCTTCATACAAATGGTGTTTTACTTACATGCACTCAAAATGGAGACCCCATATGGAAGAGATCACTGCTGATCGGTAAGCCATTGCTCCTTTATTTTATATTTCTTTCTCTTTGTCCAAAAGGCTGAGCCAGAGAAAAGGCCAAAGAGAGTCTCTCAGATACGGATCCGGAAAACTGTTCCCAAACCAGATCCTAACCTCACCCCTATGGGACTCCCCAGACCAAAAAGGTGAGAGATGGCTCTTAAATGGACAATGATCTGGGATCTGCTGCTTCTAAGAAGTGTGTCCAGTACTGTAGCATCACCATTCCAATAAGTGGCTTTCCTCTCCTGTCCATTCTCTACATGCTTGGGTAGGCTGTTGTTTGGTGCTCTCCATAAGGCAAGGTTAAGAGTTGGGTTTGTTGTCTGTATAGAAGAATGAGGAGGTACATAGCTGTCTCCAAACATGTAATGTTACAGAGGACAAAGATCAGTTCTCATATATCAGAAAGGAAAGAACAAGGAGTAATGGACTTGAACTACTCCAAGTAGTATGTAGGCTAAATATGAAAAATTTTAGAAGCAGCAATGGAACGAGTTGCCACGGAAGGAATGGAATTACCCTTACTATCTAGCCTTCAATAACTCAAGTAGACCTAGATATGTTTGAAATAAATCAGTCCTGCTACAATGCAGGGAGAGAAAACAGATAACTTTCCAGAATCTCCTACCAACCCAATTTATTCTGGGATTTTTATCTGCAGTCTCTACTTACCCTGACTGTTCAACAGATGTAGGAAAACAAAAGCTGAATGTTAATTTGGGCGGACTCTGTGCCAACTACATAAACAACTTTTCCAATGTACTTGAGTCTGTTCACTATTAAAGAACAGAAGTGGCAAGTTGGTTGGTGGTTGATGGTAACACATTCCTTCAGAGACTACATTTGAAACTGCATCAAAAGAGAATTACCATTGTCAATAGTCAAATTTTAAACCAAGTCTCGAGATGAAATCCATTAATTAACCTTTTGTGCCATTGAGATGTTTTTTCCTCCTCTCCATTTTTCATAACTAGAGTCTACTTAAATTGCAGAGAAAACACATTTTTTGTGGGTTGGTCATGGCATAAATAGCAAATTTTTGTGGATGTGTTACACATCTGCAAAATTAGCTATTTATGCCTTGACCAACCCACAATAAGTGTGTGATTTTTCCGTAGCATTTCTCAAACTAGGGGTCCTAACCCAAAAAGGGGTCACATGCCTATTAGGGGCTTGCTGTATTGCCACCCTTACTTCTCCAATGCTGCTGGCCCCCAGGCAGCAGCTGTCGCTCTCTGCCTTCGGAGCTGGATGACTGGAGACCAGATTTCACAGTCCATGATGCGATTTTCACACCCACAAATTTGGTAGACCCATATTCATAACCCACAAGGCAATAACTTGTGAGTGTATTTTTCTCTTTTGCCTTTGAGTATCATTGTTTAGAAATGTCACTTCATGCTAGGGGGAGCACTCATTCTTGCAGAAATGCCAGATCACAATCCACAACTTCCTGAAGCACCATTTGAAAGGTTAATCAAAACTAGTTTCTCAGACCTCTTTCTAAAATTAATTACCAATTAATTAATGGAGTTCAAGGAGGGGGAGGAAAACCCCACTTGCCCCTGGTCAGATTGCCTGTGTAAGGGAAGTTGGTTCTGAAATTCTCCTGGCTTCATTCACTACTTGTTTTTCCAGGCTGAAGAAGAAAGAATTTAGTTTAGAAGAAATTTACACAAACAAGAACTACAAGTCCCCTCCAACAACCAGGTTGGTTACATTCACCAACAGGTGGGGTGGGGCAAATGTAATTGAACTGGTTGAAGATATGAAACTATAAGTATTTTGGAAATAAAAAGAAAAATAAGCACCCTTTAAAACAGAGTTAAAATGATGGCTCTGATTTGAACTGCTGAAGAAAGATAATTCAGAGGGCAGACTGAAAATCTGTCCTTAATATCTGTGGGTGATTGGGAATGGGGATTTTTCAGTAGCAGGAATTGAGAACTTACAGATGTTGAAGGTTTAAATGTCACTTTTTTTGTATTTAACTTTTATTTGCATTCATTTCAATGTGCAGCCAAAGTACAGTACCCTTATTTCCAAAATTCAGATGAAAACAAGATATTCCAAAATTATACTGACATGGAATATAGGGTCTGGACAAACCCCCTGTGGACCTCAGTGCAAAATACCAAGAACGCTGCCTTACAATTTTACAGTTTTTTTTTCTTTTTAAAAAAATGTTTTGTCTAGGTCTAAATGCCTCTGTTCCTTAGGATAAAGGGCTTTGGTCTGTGCTTTTGGACTAAAACATGGGCAGAGAGAGATTCCACCTGGATATCTATGCAGCAATAAGAAACTACCAGAAAATATACTAACAGCTGGGTGATATGAAATTATTTCTGAAAAGAAGTGGTCATTGGTTAGAAGCGTGAGCTCCAGATAAATCTGCATGCGAGAGGCCCCAGAAGGATCATTGAATCGTAGATCCTAGATGTTAGAGATGTAAAAGGCCTAGTCATCTAGTCTATCTCCCTGACACTGCAGGATGGTTCCTTACACTTCTGTGAATGATGAGGTATATTTCTCTGATATTCCATCTTATACCCTTTGCCCTTCCCAGGTGTCTGGAAACCATCTTTGAGGAGCCCAAGGAGAAAAATGGATCCTTGATCTCTATCAGCCAGCAGAAGAGGAAGCGGATTCTGGAGTTCCAGGACTTCACTATTCCCCGGAAGAGGAAGGCACGAAGCAGAATCAAAGTGGCGGGTAGTTTCACCCGGGCAAAAAAGGCTGCACTACAGGGCAGAGAGCTAGATGCCCTTCTGATTCAGAAACTAATGGACCTTGAAGCCTTCTTTGCAGAGGAGGAGGAACAGGAGCAAGCATCTATAAGCTGAGGGATGCATCCAGCAGGAAATGGCTCAGTTCCTTTAATGCTTTGATCCACTGGGAGGGATCTGCCTGTTTTCTCCAGACCTTACCAACCACTCAGTTCGAATACCTGATGATCAATTGTTGGCTGTCACCTTCTTTGCGGTGCGTGCGTGCGTGTGTGTGTACACATATATATTAGTGATGCAGGAGAGAGTCCTTTGATTCTCCTGCATGAGTCTAGCACAGCCAGGAGGCTCACTGTTCCTCCCCAACCTCTCTAGAAATTATGGCTAATATTTAAACACCTTCTGCAGGTGGGATAAGGAGAGTAAAGGAGAAAATAGTACACCTTCAATGACACTAGGATACTAAATACTCCTGAACTTTTGCACATTCATTTGAGTCTGCTGTTTACTGTAGTGGCTTGTTCAAACAACTTGATGACAGAGCTAGGGTACTAGGACAGAAAGCTGAATTCAGGTAGTTGGTTTCTTGAGATACCACAGACTCTTCAAAAATTAAAGAAAAATAGTTTGCATTTGCTTTTAATTACTTCCATGTCTCTGTGCCCAAAGGTTTTCTTCAAAGAGTCTGTTGTCCTTCCTGCACTCAGTCAGCAGCAGCCATACACGACCATGTCTTAAATAAGTTGCACTTTGTATGTGTTTTTTCTTTTTTCTTTGCTGCATGAAGGGCACCTTTTACTATTACCTTGGGTTTTTTCTGATCACACATTAAGAAAAATGGCGCTACATGCTAAGTTCTAACAAATTGTAGAGTGGATTTGTTAACCTGGTTTGCTCGTGCTTTGCCTTTGGGAGGAGGGGAAAAGGTAGGGAATAGCAAGAGGATGTTACTAATGTTCAGTTACTTGTTTAACTTACTGGGACTTTGCTCAGAGACAGCGCACTAGGAACATCAGTGTGAGATTTATACTCTTTTTAGTTATTTTAATTCTGACAAGAATACTGATTTGAGACAAGCCAGGCAGGTTTTTCTCCATTTCATCTTTCTACCATTTTAACTTAGAATTCTAGGTTTGGAATAGAGCTTCACATAATTTATATAATTAGAGGTTCAATGTGTAATGGTGTTCTTAATAGCTAGTGTTGTACAAAGAGGTACACTCAAGCCTCCTAACGTGGAAAGTATTTGGGTTTTTTTTAATACTTCTCTGAAGTGGCACTGGGCAGTCTCTCAGCCATACTCTTGAGGGACTAGTGCTCCCCTCTGGGATCCTTACTTGAAGCTGCGATTCAGGTAATTTTTGTTCTTCAGTGCCTATAGGAGTTATTCAGGCAAAGTTTAATGGGATACTGTCATTGCTGACATGCTCAGAGTTTCCATTCTTTCTTTTCCCTGCCACTTGCAACTTGCACTTTTTTTACTTTTGTGCCCCTTATAGCAACTTTCTATTTACCTCCAAAATCAGTGTGTATGTCAAATAACTAGTGAATGAGCTTTATGACACGGTCCAAACAAATATTGGGTTGAGGATACCCTGCTATTGTTTTTTTGCTACTCTGCCAGCTTTGTTCTTGACCTGACAGAGAACTTAAAATGAAAAGCCATCTGTTAAGTTCAAGAACTTTGAACAGCCATGAAATGTTGGAGGATTGCACTGTGTGACAGACTTCAGTGAATAATGCTCTGGGTTTATTTTGCTCCCAGTTAATTTGCTGGGATTCTTGCACTGTTTAGTTTACACCCTTGTTTTGGTGGTTGATCATCTTTACCCAGTGAGGAAAACTGAAATGCAAACTACCACGTGGGTTGTTTTATGCTGGAGGAGGTAAAGTTTGGGCCTATTGGCATACCATTTTGGCTACTGCTGTGTAGGTCCAGTGGATCCATTGAGGCTACTAAGTGATACCTTAGTTAATTCTCCTCATTTTATGAAAGGGATCCCTGAAAATAACTAATCACAATAGTGTGAGTATTGCCTTCTAAAACGTTTTTTAAACTCCCCATACATTCATGACATCAGCACACATGTTGACTGACTGGAAGCTGCAGTAGGGGACTTTGCTCTCATTTTTATGTCACAATGTGGGATCTGATGACATACACTATTACAAAACAAATTAATGCTGTTGTGAAATTATTGCTAATGAGAGAGCTTCTGGCTCTGTGGTGGAGTTGGGATGTAATCTCCATGGGGGGGTTTGTAAAGAAACTGGGAAAGTGGGTGGATGGGGACTAAACTCAGGTCCAAGCAGGGTTCTGCCCGCTAGCGTGTGCTTTGAAACACATTTTTACCTTTTTGTTCTTTGTCTGCTTCTTTCCTCTGAGCCTTGTTTATTGTCACTTTGAAATAACATTTCACAGAAAGCTCTTTTTGTAGCTACAGCAGAGGGGGGAGGCACAATGAAAATACTCAGCTCCATTTCACTTACAAGAGCTGACACTGTTAAGGTCTGCGATTCTGCAACATACCACATTCCTTAGGATTTGTGAAAACTCTAACACTTCAGCATTATCATGACCAAGATTTTTTTTATAGCTGTGTAATGAAGGTGTATAAGCTAATCTAGATAAAAGCCCTCTCTCACCAGGTAGTTTAACCTTAATCATGCTTTTGTGTTTCTCCACAACTTCTGTTCCTGTTTGCAAGTGATCATGGAGCAGCCTTGCTCTGACTATTGTCTGTGGCAGCAGCTTATACTGTGAGGGACAACAAAGCAATGATTGGATGTCTCAAACGCCAATCTGAGCTGCTTCTGTTCCATATACTTTTTATGAGAGAAATGTGGAGGATGAAAACTTTTGGAAGGAAAAGTGTAAGGAAGTGTATGCTTGTCTTTGCATAAGATGGAGTCACCCAAGTGAGGTGTTTTGGGATTTTTTGTAGTATCACGGAAAAGACCTTATACATATTGCTCTGTGAATTGCTGTATGTGCATTTAAAAGGAGAATTTGCAGAGCTGTCTCCATGTACTCTCTCAGGAAAGAGCCCAACAATGCAAGCTGAGCTTCTGGCAAATGTAGCTGACTGGGGATGGAGGTTTTTTTTTATTTTACTGAAATCAAAATGTAATGTTCTCATCTAGCTGCAAACCAAGCAGCAAAGGCTACTTGATGCATATTTAGGGGCTCTCCTGACCCTGTATTCCCAGGACCGTGTACACGTAAGTTCTGATGCTTTCTGGATATGGTTTTTGGTAAGCCATTCTCACTTACCGTATCATATTCAGAGTTGGGTTCTGTGGTGTGATGGATGTCGGTCACTCTGCTGGAGAGTGGATGCTAACTGTCTGGATGAAGTGTCTGTCTAATATTATCATGTTAATAAATAACTCAATGGAAATTTGTACTCTTTTTGTAACATTGGCCTCTGTCATCTTCTGCAGATTAGTTTCTGTTCAATAGTTTGTGAATCTAAAATTCCACTGATTTTTTTTCTTTTCTTGTGTGTGTGGTTTTAATTTATGGAAATAAATTTTTTTGAGAAACTTTCAGTTGTTTACTAAAGACTTTGGGTTTTTGTCCCTCAAGATAAGAGTAAAAACAACGAGAGTACTGTAGTACTTTAAAGACTAACAAATTTAATTTCTGCAGGCATAAGCTTTCGTGGGCTGCAACCCACTTCGTCAGATGCAAGAAATAGAAATCAGATAGGGGGTGTGTGTGTGTATATATATATATATATACATCCAAGGGTAAGGAACAACAATGGGGAAGGTAGATATAAGCAAAGTCCATTCAGTTAGAGTAGATGAGGCCTATTCACAACCATTGATTAGACGGTGAGAATGTGTGAACAGTGACAATTACTTTTTGTAATGAGAGAACCATTCCAAGTCCCTATGCAGACCCAGTTTGATTATGTCAAGTTTGCATATAAGTTCCTGCTCTGCAGTTTCTCCCTGAAGTCTGTTTTTGAAGTTTTTTTGTAGAAGTATGGCAACTTTCAAGTCAGTTACAGAGGGTCCTGGGAGATTGAAGTGCTCTCCGACTGGTTTATGGATGTTACCATTTTTTATGTCTGATTTGTGTCCATTTATTCTTTTGCGTAGTGACAGTCCGGTTTGGCCAATGTACATGGCAGAGGGGCATTGCTGGCACATGATGGCATATATTACATTAGTAGATGTGCAGGTGAATGAGCTCCTTATGGTATTTGTGCCTAAAGTTAATTCAGGTTTCCCACCTGTGAAAGGGTGGTAATATCTGCATCTCAGTGGAGCTGTGAGAATGAATTCATTGTCTATAAAGTGCTTTGAAATCCTTGACTGGAAGTGTAAAATATTGCTTCTCTTTAGACTGTAGCTGTTTAGGCTATTGTGTAACATTTTGTGCACACATGAGATGAAGAAACTGCATGCAAACTTGTGTACAATGAAGACAAATGAGTCTTCAAACAACACCTTGGTGCTCAGGTAAGGGAAAGTGATGATCTCTTGGTCCTAATGTTTTCCTGTTTAGACACTATGCAGCAACACTGGCAAGTGCAAGGTGGACTGCATGGATTCTGTATTCTGTCCCTGTCCAGTTTATTCCTATTTTTCCTCTGCTCTCACCTGTCCAAACCAGCATGCTAAAGAAGTCACTGATTAGCTAGGATAGCTGCTGGATGTTGCAATGCTTCTCTTGAGTTCTACTGCCTGTATAGCCTTGCAATGCCAAGGAAAGTGGAAAGAGAACTGAGGACTCAAACACAGGCCTGCTACACCACTATACATAGCAGTTAATATTTGGTGACACAGTTCATCTCTGCAAAGCAGTAGAGTATTGTAAATTCCTGCCTGAGATACTGAACGTTCATACAGAACTCATAACCCAAGAGAAATTAGAAACAAGTAGCTAGGCTGTTCTTCATATACTACAGTCTATGGAAGGAGCCAGGCTGGTGACATCAAACTAAGAATTAATCACTTTGGTGTAAGATTTATTGCTCTGAAGTTTGTGTCCAGTCATGCAGAAAACTGGTTTCCTTCTCTGTAATTTGTATTTCTCATAACAAAGGACATACAGCATTCTAGACAGACCCTAAATACATATGAAAACGTTGCTGGTAAAAATAAGTTTGCTGTTATGCTTTTTAATTCTATTAATCCTACGTTCAACAGTTGCCTTACTGTTTTTGACTAGTTTATGTAGTCTCCGCTATGGAAGTCCCCTTAAATTGAAAGTGCAATGCGGCATTAGTCCAGTAGATGGTGTATGAACTCCAAGGAAGTAAGTGTGGGGCGTGAGGAAGACTAAACTTGCATTATGGTGGAATGAGCAGATCTAGCCCATGAGCAGGACCCTGTGCACTCTGCAATTCTATGGTTGCTGAATTCAACACCTTTACAAGATGCCACAGACTTCATCATTTTTGCTGCAAAATTTGTCACTTTACTGCAGCTAGATGAATTTTGCTTGGTTTCCCTGACATCTTGGGACTTCGCTATAGTTACCTTGCCCTCTCCAGTTTCTTTAGGAGGGCAAGTGACTTGGATTACAGTGCCCGCTCCCTGCACTGTTCCATCAAGCCAGGCAGAATGGGGCCAGGAAGAAGGGGAACCAGAAATAGAGAGACTGCTTGGAGTACAGCATAGCAGCCAGGGCCCAGAAAACGGGGCGGGGAGGGGACAGGAGGACACAAGGTGTTGAAGATCACTACAAGCCTCCCTCTTCCCTAGAATGTGAGACACAACCTGGAGAACATCACAGGAAAAGAGGCCTGGGAATGGAACCAAGTAATCTGGAGAATACAGCAAAAATGTTGAAACTCTAATCAACAAATTTTATATCCATCAGTATTTTTTACTAATACTCCATAATCAAATACTTGGTGACAAAAAATGGTGACATATTTTCAGCAATGATTATTTATAAGTATGTGTGCGTTTTTTGTGATGCTAAGTGGCATGGTTCCCATGAACTCACATCCTGTGCTGTTCTCCAGATAGTGCAGCTGGCTAACCTACACTTCTTACTCCTCCTCCCTTGGGTGGTTTATGGTAACATAAACCCAATGGAAATGGGAGGGGATGGAAATTAAAGATATTTCATAGCAACAGAATAAATTAATCTTATTGTCTGATCTAGGAGTTCTTGCTGCAGAATTTTCCCCTCTGCCCAAAGAGATGCTAGGAAAAGTACAATGGCTTTAGCTGTGTTGATGCTGCTCATCTCCTCTGACTAGCAGCCTTGTTGCTATACCTTCTCTGTCTAGAATCATGGCAAGTGTGGGGTGATCATAATGTAGCACTCAGAACTCAACACTCCCTGGGATTCGGGCAAACCAAACATGCATCTGTCTTAGGTGTTGGTTTCCATCCCTATATTGTCTGGGACCCAGTTATTTGAGGGACTGCTGCTTCTCCTGTCCCGTCCTGATGATTATGATTGGCTGGGATGCTCACTCTCTGCTCCAGCAGGGGAGCCTGCTGTCTGCAAGCACCCAAGCAGGAGCTCCAGACTACAGTGTAATATGTATCCATTTGGTTAACTGTGCGCTATTTCAGGGGCAGAATATGGAGATTTGTAAGAATTTTTATGTAGGCAGCGTTCAGTTTTGAATGAATATGAGACACCTGTATGCTGAGGCAACAAGCACTATTAATCAGCTAGGGAATGTAAATATGGGGATGGAGAAGTAATCAGGATCTCTCAGGAGTCTTCTGCACCGTATGACAAACTGCATAAGAATTCATATTGGTGGGCATAACTCCTCCAGCCTGAGCATTTGCAGTCTTGAGTACTTAGATGTTGTTACTGTCATCATCTAGTCAAGCTACGCACCCAGCGCCAGCTGCAGTGCATCAGCAGAGCAGGCAGTGGTCTGTGTGGTGGGAGAAACCTGACCTGGAGGGGATAGAGGGTGAGCCTGAAGCACCATAACCCCATTACAAGCCTGTTCTATTTGGGGGTATGGGGAAGGGAGAAGAGGAAGACATAGCCCATAAAATGGCTGTGGCTGGGCAAGGGATCTAGGGGAGACACTAATTTTGTGTGTGTACCAGGAAGACACTGCCAGCAGTTGGCTGAAGTTTAAAGCTTCCCATGGGTGAATCTCCCCTCTGAGTGCAGCTGCCCCTGTGAGCAAAGAAGTTTCAAATTGCACCTTCTGTGCCCATGCTATTAAATTACTTCCCCTTACTATATGGCTATATTGTTGTTCAAACAGCTCCCCCTTAAATATGTTTCAGATTATTGTTCCTTCAGATTTGAGTCCAGGCTTGGAACTGGGAACGGGATTCCTTTCTCCAGAGAAAGGGGGTCGAGGCAGATGCCAGAGTCAGACTTTCTTGGTAATTGCTGGAAGCTATTGTTAAATAGATCTAGAGATAGTGCCCAGAGGCTCCAGTCAGGATCAAGTACCCATTGTACTACATGCTGTACAAAAAAGGCCCCTTTCCCAAAGCCCATAGGCCCAGATCCCCATAGATATTTAGATGCCTAATTGCCATTGACTTCAGTGGGAGTTAGATGCTTGAATACCTCTGAAGATCTGGACCTTACTATCTAAAGATCTCCACCTCCCCACATAAGCAGCAAATGAAGGGATGTAGCGAGAGCAAAGATCTCTCCAAATTTACACTAAACTGAGCTGCTGTTAGTATCCTGGAGAGCAGAGACTGACCTCCACCCTTGCCCCCTCTCTCCCAGATTGTATTATTTTGATACTCTGATCTAAGTTTAAAGGCTGTGTGTACTCACCCGCTCTCCCCAATAGCCTTTGGACCTCTCACCCTGGTACCTGTCCTAGCAGATGACTGCTGGATCCCCCAGAGCAGACTCAATACCTGCGGTCTAGCTCATTCCATCTACTCCTACAGAGGGCTAAGGACCTGGAGGAACCTGATACGCAGTTCCAAATTACCCGGACCAGGGTGAGTAATTTCTTGGTGATCTTCTGGAAGTTGTGATGGGTGATGATGGCACAGCCAGGCCCATGACCCAGGTTACAGGTGGCATAGGCACTCAGCTTGGCTGTGGATCCATCAGGACACAAGAGCTCATATTCCTCTTGTTCTGCATCTAAAACAATAGGGCAGCCATCAAAGCTGTGAAGTGAAACATGGCCTGGCAGAACGATGGGAGACAGCATCTTTCAAGGGAGCCTGCTCCAAGTCCCAGTGTCCAAGCAGGGCAGTGAATGCCAACTGTCAGCAGGGAAGGTTTCTCTCTGATGTGCTGCTTCCCTTGATGAAGAGAGATGTTAAAGCAGGAGAACATTGGCTAGGGAATTTTAGATGCTTTCTAAGAAGCAATAATCTAAATGTGTTTTAAAGAAGTTTCTAGACCCCTGCAAATGACCAACTTAGCACATGATGCAAATTTCTGGTCAGGTAAAAAGCCTGGCAAATGAAAACTGTTCTTCCAGCAGAGGCATGCATGGAATTGTAAAGGATTCTTCATTATATACGATCAGCCCTGCCATATAAATAGTGACTGCTTCTTCAATCACCTGAGTGCTAAAGCAATAATCTAAAATGGAAAGCTTTGGTGGTTCTGACAGGGAACATCTCCTGTGAGCCACCATTCCCCTTCTAATCTTCCCCTCTCCATTTCCTGGTGATTCTTGGGAGATCTGAGACATACCATCAAGAGTTGCTTGCCTAGATTAAACTGAAACTGGAATCGACAATGCATTAGGCATCTCCCCCCAAGCTTCCATGTAGGAAAGAATACAAGTTGTAGGCCAACAGAAATCAGAGTATTTGGGTTTACCTGTGCCATTCCTTATCATTAAGTGATCCAGGAAAGCAACACCTGCCATGCCACTCTTCAAGCACCTGCAGTGGATTAACACAATCCATTAGCACTTAAATCTGCTTTTTTCCTCTTCCTCCCTTCCTTTCTTCCCCCAAAGTCATCCTAATGCAAGTAGTAGACTTGAACTGATACTAAAAAGCAGTGACAACATAAAGAACTAGCTACTAAATTGACTGCATCCATTCAGGCTAGAGTTCTACATAGAACTGACCAAACATTTCTATAACTCCTACAGTGGGGCTTGTGGGAGGGAACACAGTTTTAGAGGTTACAGTATGAGGCTATGAATCACAAGTTCTGAGTTCTGTTCCCAGTTCTCTTACTGACTGTGAAATCTGAGGCAGACACAGATATTTATTTGTCCTAATTTCCCCATCTGTAAAATGAACATTCTTGTCTACTCTCAGGGGTGACATATACAGGTTAACTAATGCTTGAAAGCATTCTGAGAACATCACGTCTTGAGGGCACATATGGAAAGAAACTCATGAAGTCTGATCTCTGATGATTTCCGTATGTGTTCAATCTTGATAAGTGCAAAGTATTATTGTTTCTGAGATAATACAGTTCTTACAACCTTCAGCTGAACTCTGTGTGGGAGCATGCAATATCCTTGTGCCTAATTTCTGCTATCCAGAGGCTTCCATCAATAACTTTAGGCTCACAAACACCATGTAGACCTTGAAAAGAACTCATCAGTTGCCTTGTCTGTGTTTGTAACACTGTATCCTATGTTCACCCTTTTTACAAATTTTACAGGTTTTGTACAAAGTATGCCTTGTGATGTATCATTTGAAAACTCAATCTGCTGCACATTAATGTCCTGGTAAAATGTGTGGAAGCATGGTATGTGAAGTTATAAAATTCTAAAGTATAAGACGTGCTCCAGGAAGAAGTTGTGGTGTTTTAATTTAAATCTCTGTGCTACTCCCACGTGGCACTGTCGCACTTTGTGGTTTCCATTCTAGTTGAGTAGCATGAAGAATTATTAATTCAAGATGAGTGGACATCTGTGCCTCTGAGGTAGGTAAGAATTAACTCCATGTCACAGATGGGGAAACTGAGATTAAGTGACTTGTTCAGACCACTGGACCACACAATTCTGAGGGCCACTGAGAAATCATGTTTATACCTGCTACATAATTACAAATAACTCTAACAACCAAAAAGGCTAAGATTCTCAAAAGTATTTAGGATATGTCTACATTACAGTTGCTACATAAGCACAGCAGTGGCACTGTACCTGTGCCGCTGTAGCCTTGTAGTGTAAATGCTTCCTGCATTGATGGAAGAGGTATTTCCATCAGTGTACAGTAATTAATCCGTACCTCTGAGAGATGACAGTTACGCTGATGGAAAAAAATCTTCCATCAACCTAGCTGTATCCTCACAAGGGTTAGGTCAGTGTAACTACGGCATTCAGGCACAAAATATTTCACAGCCCTGAGTGACATAGCTAGGTCAATCTAATTGTTACGTGTAATTAGACTCCTGATTTACTTTGAAATTAGGAGCCTACATACCTTTTGAGATCTGGGCGAAAGTGATTTCCCCATGCCTACATAGGTGCTCAGGCCAGAGCAGCTGCTTTTACTTATGTTCTTGTTTCTCTCTGTTCCATGTTATAGCATGAATGTCCTCCAAATCTAGGTTCTCTGTATTATGTATTCTCCCTTCTCTGAGCACTTAGAATTAAAAGTTACCTGTTAGTTGTCCTAGAGGATATATGATTAGTCCTATTAGTTGCAGACCACACCATCATGCCTACATTAAAAACAAAGTTTCAGTAGAGGTGTATGCCACTCATTGTCATGGAGCTGAGCTGGTGCATAAACTATTGCTAAGAGGGATTTCTTCAGTCCCCTTTCCTAGTCGCTGGCAGGTTAGGGCATATACACACCATTCCTGTGCTCTGGAGAAAGGAGGCTAACACTCTAAGGTTTTGGGAGTTTTTTGTTTTTTTTCCTTGCAGTGACCCTATTCCTAACCCCACCCATGGACTTTCCCAGCACTCTTTCTTAAGTTTCCTCCCCAGTCATGCATTTTTCCCCAGTATTCCATCCCACCCTCTCAATCTAATGCACTCTCTCCTATACTCATTCATTTTCCCAATGCTCCTCCCCTTCCACATTCCCAACTTGTTCCTTTTGCATTCCTACATCAGGACTTCACTGATCCTTCCTCTAATCTTAAACTTCCAAGACAGATACCCTACTGCATTTGTTGCCTTGTAACTTTTTCCACTGTCCTGGTTACAAGATTAGCTAAGCTCCACCTCCGACCTCTCTGTGGTCTCTGCAAAACCTTCTGTCTCCTGCCTTTACCCCTCATAGGGTAGAATCGCATGTTTTTTTCCCACTTTCAGAGTGGGGCCTGGGCTAAAGTGTCCCATGTATTGACTGTCCCTACCAAAACAGGCCTGACTGGGCTCACAATGTACGAATCTACTCTTTGGAAGCTTGTGCCCAGCAGTGAATACAGGGACCAGGCATCCTTCCCAACCCAAAGTGGTGTTTAACCTTAACAGTACAAACAAAATATCACAAGAAGAAAAGGATTTTAAAACAACAAGAGGTCTACACCCCTGTCTGTTTTACCTATAACCCTAACAGTGGAGGCTGGGTGTCAGTCTCAAAAACCTATCCACTCATTGAGCAAGCGTGTTTCCTAATCCTCCTGGATCTTTTGATTCCTGTCCTCCTCCACAGGGCCTGAGTCGCTCCTGGAGCAGCCTGTCTGGCAGGTCCAACAGGGGATGAACTATAGCATTAATGTTAATAGCTTTTGGATTGTCTCAAGTGTATGCTGCAATGTGTATCTGCCATCATGCCCTTCCTGACGATTCTACTATTGCACTAACTCAATATATGCATACAATAGACATCACAATTACCAAGTCAACATATAATATTCATACATTATTACAAATCCCTCACACCCACCTCTCTGACATACACCTTGTATTATCCTTATTACATTTGCTGCCACACCTCAACACAAGGCTGAAGCAAGTTTTCACAAGTTTTTGTTTTTTTTAAAAGTCCTATTTGGTGGCTGACTCTCATCTTAACATTACTTACCTCCCTCAGTCATTGTTTCCCTGGCCTCATCAGATCAGCTGCCTGTTCATGAAGGGATGGGTTTTTTCACCCCAGTCCTGTAAGGTGGAGAAAGTTATAGTATCTCCTAATACAAAGTGATAATAGGTGCTAGAGAAAGGGGACTCTATAAGGAAGATTCAATATAATAGTTAGTCTGTATTTTTAGAGAAATAACATATATGGGGAGACACATTGGGCCAAATTGATTCCTGACATAACTGCTCACTTTATGGGGTTGGATCAACTGGGCCCATATTGTATGATACTTTTACAGACAATTTAAAATGTACTTGAACCTTTGACACTCTGCACCTATTTCAGCAGTGGTACTAGTGGTGGCTGTTCCCTGTAAAGTCATACCTGCTTAGGAAAAAAATAGAGACTGAGAATGAAGTGATGCTATTTCTGTTTAATCTTGGCTGAGTAAAAAATATTGATCCCAAATTTAGAATAACATTACGTTTCACAGGAGCAAACATCCTTTAGAGTTTAGGCTAAGGCCTCATGGCCGCTGGACTTGTGGGCTCTCTTCCTGCCTCTGCCACTGACTTGCTACATTACCTCAGGTCAGTTATATCCCCTTTCTGCCCCCGGTTTTGTACACTGGGGATGATCTTTACCCATCTCCTGGGGGAGAGCGCAGGGTGGTTCTGAGCCCTAATGGGAGTCTGTAAAATGGTTTGAGACCATAGGACACAGACAGGGCCCCCAACGTGGGTGGGGGGAAGGGCCTGGGGCCCACAGCCCAGGCTGCAACCCCCATGGGTATGTGTGTGGGAGGGGGCCTATGTTACAAGTTTGTACTGGGCCCAAAAAATTATGCTGAGGCCCTGGCCATAGATTAGAGGTGCCAAGGGAAGGGGGGAAAGTTACTGTGTCCTGCGTGTAGGGACAGCCTTACAATGACACAACCCACCTCAGGCCAGCCCCTCTCCCACTCCCTCTTCTCCCTGCGCCATACATTGTAGGGCCCGGCCCGCCCCGCCCCGCCCCGCCCCTTTCGGCGGGTCCTGGCTGTGGCTGCGCTCCCCGAGGCTGCCGCCAGGAGGCGGTGTGAACGCAGGCGTTTGCGGCCTCCTCGGGCCCCTCCTACCGCCTGCACTGAGTCCCTCCCTGCCGGGGGAGTGCGGAGCAGCAGCAGCGGCCGGGCGGTAATTCGCTGTAAGATGGCGGTCTCCATGGAGCGAATGTGCGGGGCCGCGCTGCGTAGAAGCAGGTACGGGGGCCCAGCGAGGCGGACGGCTCTGCGGGGCGCTGGAGGAGGGAGGCTGCGGGGCACCCGCCTTTCTCGGCAGGGCCGGTCACTGAGGGCAGAGTGCGGGGGGTGAACCGCCGCAGCAGCCTGTGCTCTGGCAGCCGGCGCCGAGGGGGGCGGAGGCGGGTTCTCGTCTCACTTCCCTGGGGTTCCCTCCTCGTCGTGTCACCTCCGAGACCCCAAAGCGCGGGCTGCTGGGTGAGGGCCCTGGGGGTGGGGCCCGGCGGCACCGCTCCTGCTCCCCCAGCGAGGGTCGGTGAGGGCAGGGGGCCTGGGGCTGTGAGTACTGCTCCTCTGCCCTCCCTCAGCGAGGATAGAGGGTCTGGGGGGCGGGCAGCCCTTCTCCATGCTACCTCAGCGGGAGTCAGTGAGGGCAGAGGGCCTGGGGCTGAGCATCTCTCCACACTCCCTCCTTGAGGGCAGAGGGGATCTGAGCTCAGCCTCCTCTGTTCACCGCCTTCCATACAGACCGCCCCTCCCGGCTCTGCATGGAGGGGACGGGGGTCTGAACACACGTGCGTTGCCTACCGTTCAGGTTACCAGATAGGTAGACTCGGGTTGTTGAGGGCAAAGTGACCAGACTGATTCACTGACACAAAACCCAACTTCCTTAACCGACAGTTAAGTATGCCCCGTTGTGCCCTTCTGAACCAGAACACAGAGTTCAGTAAACCGCAAGCTTGTGAAAATCAGGCAATGCGGAGTTAAGGTAATGCCCAGCACAACCTCAGCTCTGCCTACTGGGAGCTAGTAGTAGTCCCTCCATGCAGTCCAGCTGCATTCCCTGTATGCAGCTGTATGAATGGTGGCGGGATTAGGTGAAGCAGCTTGGCAGAGCTGTGATTTATTATCTGAGGCCCCATGGGGGGCATGCTCCCCTCGGGTGTGTGAGAACCACTTTCCCTGATCCCAGTGTGTGGTATCAAGAAAAGAGGTGCATGTGTACCTTGAGAGATTGAGTATGTCTTATGTCAACACTGCTTTGAGTAGCTTGTGTAAGTAGTGGGGCACAGGAATGTTCTTGCCATGGGGTGTCAGCAGTTAGATAGGAGATGAGTGTGGACTGTGGGTTTAATGGCGGACAAGTGAAAGCATAGTGTTAGATAGCATGTGCATAAGGCATGTGGTAAGCTTGTTGTGGAGTAGGCTAGTTTGATTGTAGAACAGCTGTAGGTTGTTATTACACTGTACCAAACAGAAACTGAGTGTTAAGTATGTGCTATGGATGTATTGGAACATCACTCAAAGATGGCAGAGAGAGAAGAATGGTATCTCTCTTTCATTCTCTAACCTCTTTCTGTACCATTCCCCACAGCATATTCCCCTGCCACCATTTTCAGCTCTCCCTCCCATTCCTGTCCTGTTAACCCATTAATGCTTTAGAAGCCAGGTGTGCACCCAAAAAGTTAGTGGAACCTGTGAGGGAGCTATATCTCAGGAACTTCTTGATCAAGGGACTCCATATTTGGATCACTAAGGCCTTGTCTACACTAGAAAGTGTTGTCAATGCAAGTTACAGCAGTGATTAAAAAGTGCTGTAATTACAATTCTTGTGCCTGTCCACACAGTACTCGTGTTGCTGAAGCGCATCCACAGTTGGTGCTCTAGCATTGACATTGAAAGCAATGCACTGTGGGCAGTTATCCCACTGTGCAACTAGCAGTTGTGGGAAGGTGAGGAGATCACAGTTGGTGCAATACCTTGTAGTGTAATAAGACACTTTTGAATTCAGTATGGTGTCAAACCAAGAGAATGTGGCTCTCAGAGAGAGAGAGAGAGAGAGAGAGCACTGCGAAGACATAATACTCATGGCATCCACATTCACTGGATGAGTGTGTTGTACTAGCTTCTGCAAGAGCTCTGTCCTTCCCATGAGAGAATAAGCTCATTACTACTAGAACACTCTGCTCTCATTTTCTAATAGCTTGTCCTGCAGTCCCATCCAACGGCAGCATATGGTGGGACCAAGCTTCAAGACCATGTTGATTCAGACTTTGAACAGGCATATTTCTCCTGTTCCCCTTTGCAGATGTCTTCTCTTCAGATGCATAGTTGTGAAAAAGTTTAAAATGTAAATCTTAAATGTGTTGGTCTTGAGAGAAGCTCCTCGCTGTGCTGGCTTGTTGAGAGCGTCACTGTGTGTGTTCAGAGTGGTAGAGCTGCTTAGCGTCATGGTTCAAGAATGTACAAGGTGACAAGGAAAGAGAGAGTCTGTAGAGTGATTATAAAATAAAGGGACAAGATGTTTCACTAGACTCATAATGGAACATGGAGCCTCTAACCTCTACATTTGAATCTGCATTAAATTAGTTGTTGCTGAAAGAAGTTCCCATTTGACAGCTGTTTGCTGACCTATTTGAAATTAAATGTTCCTGGGGGCAAATGATCACATTACAGAATCTACCAACAGAGTTGGCAAGAGGCCATTTGACTTAACCATGGTAACTGAACTCTCCATTGTGAACTTTCCCTCCAGATCAAAGTTGATATGTGTTGGCAGGGTGGTGTTGGGAAGTATCTAGGGCACTGACTTCAGAGGCAATTATTGGCATCATTTGGGGGGAGAATTGGGCTCCAAGGCACTCATTCAGTACCTCTCACTAATTCATTGTTTTTTTTTTTTTTTTTAAACTTTGCAAATAGACTGTAGAAGTCTGGGCCCAGGCAGTATATAAAACAGAAGATGACATTAGTATTAAAGTGATCTAACTGTAACAAAATATTGTAAAATCCTAACTGGAATAAATTTTGCCTCAAACAGCATTGCGAATAAGAACAGGGTATGAAGCAAATTGTATTCACAGTCACAGACATGCTGGAAATAGAACAGAACAAAATTCAGTATGTGATGAAGCTATTAAAAAACTGTACTGGGAAGGATGCACTAGAGATCCACACACAATACCCACCTCAAAGAGAGAATCTCTGTGTTAGCATTAATGTAATTTGAACGTGGATTGATATTTTGAAAGGAAAAAAAATCAAGATAAACTGGAATAAAGATTTAAATAACCCAAATCTTGTGAGAGATGTTGACACAATCTCCTAGAGGTGGTGAAAAACTTGTAGAATAGGCTAGGAGGTAATGGGTTCAGTAGGAATTTCATGATAATCTTTATCATCATTTCTTATTTGTTTAATTATATATAGTTATATGTCCATATTTAGACACCTGTCTCTTGTGTTTTATATATAGTGTGCTGACTGACTGCAATTTCTTCTGGCATAAGAACCTCTCTCTGAGAAAGACTCTGGTCATCTGGAAACAGCCACCTTCCAGAACCTTTTTCACTGGTATGTGAAGGATCTTTTTATTCTCTTATAAATTTTCAGTTGCAGGGTTGCTGGTGCTCTATCCAAATACAGCAGTTTAAAACGGAAGTAATAGGTGATTACAAATGGGTAAGTCTTGTTGGGAGTAGGATGGCCTAATGGTTAAAGCAAAAGACTGAGTCAAGAGACTGCATTCAGTTTCTGGCTGTACCATGAACTTACCGTGTAACCTTGCAAAAATCACTTAACTCTTATATGTGCCTCTGTTTTCCTGTCTATAAAATGAGAATAATTATCAATCTCATAGGAGTTATGAGGCTTAATTCTTTGTTTGTCAAGTTCTTTGAAATCTTTGGATAGAAGGTAGTATAGCAACACAAAATATTACATTAGTATGTGAAAGAAACATTAAATGAAGGAGAACTGATATAATAGTATCTCTTTTTCCCGCTTCTTTAAACAGGCATGTAACAGGTATATACATACTTGAAATAATGCGTGT
This sequence comes from Emydura macquarii macquarii, assembly GCF_026122565.2. Lineage (NCBI taxonomy): Eukaryota > Metazoa > Chordata > Testudines > Chelidae > Emydura > Emydura macquarii. The sequence continues at coordinate 1,971,608 of NW_027131391.1, forward strand.
ATATTGCACTTGGAATCAGTGCCTATCTTTCCAGTGTATTGACTCTGAGCCTCTTTCAGAATTGATCTCACTTTCAGCTGTGCAAGGGTTTGTTTCCCTAGAAACTAGAAGTGCTTTTGTTGGGGTGGAGTTAAGGGAATTTTAGTTACCTGGAAATCTTGGTTGCAGCACATGGTTTTTCTTTTGTTGTTTTTTGCACTCATTAGTCCCTATGACCCTTAAAGCTTTGCATCATGGCTGCCTTTCTTTCCATCTGAGGAGGACAGTGATGGTTATAGAACTAGCTGCGCATCTTACCCCTGTCTGGCCTGTGAGTGCAGCCACCTTAGGTCTTGGATCTCTAGACCTTACCTCTTTCTTAGTGGAATCCTGTGATTTTCCCAGTCTTGCACAGCATCGTACACTAGGACCTGGTTTATCAGCTATGCTTACCCTTTGGGAGCTTGTGACCAGTGGTGAATAGTGACCAAACAGTCTCGTTTAATCTTAACAGGGGGAGCAAAACATCACATGAGAGACACCAACCATGTCCATCTTAGCTAGAGTCCTATGCAGGCTCATCTTACCCTGGACTCTGAACCTCTGGAAACTGAGTTCACCTTAGCTCCCCCTCTGTCCTTAAGGGATTTCTTATTTAAATCCAGACCAAGTTTTTTGTTCTGTCTGCTCGGAGACTTTGACCTGCTGCCCCAAAACCAGATGGGTAAGCTCTGGAAGGTGGCAAGCCAGAGCATCAAAGTGAATGGCTCTTACATTGTCTCTTAGATGTTGCCTGGGAAGTGCATCTCAGGATCCCCACTCCCCTTGCTGCATTTCCTAACAATACTGTTATTGAATTAACTCAATATAACCATACAGTAGACATCACAATAATCAGGTCAACACATAATATTCATAATTTATTATAGGCAATTTCAAATCCATCTCAAGTATCAATTGGAATTCCTCTGGAACTCCAATTCCTTGATGCTGCTTTTTAATCTTCCAGAGATGACACTGTTGTATAATGCAAGACACTCCCTCTCTTACCCAACTCTGTGGTTCACTGAAGTGCTTTTAATTTTGGTGAATGAGAGGGTGGGTCTCAAACATACATCTGCATAGCAGGATGGAGCACTAACCTCAAAGCCATAGGAACCAGGCATTCCAGATTTACCTCTTTTTCTAGTTGGATTGGTTGATACATAAGGAAATTAAGATATGCAAATCAAACATCAAGCTATCTGAAATAATTCTTTTTACACTGTTTTTCCCTGGTTCCTAAGCATTTGCTCTAGAACACATTGCCTTTTAAATAACAAAATATGGGGCCATTAAGTGTACTCTAGGGAATTTTTAAAAGGCTGGTATTGGTAATGTCCTATTTCTGCAAATACTGAAGCTCAGAACTCCTATTCTTTTCATACCTGTTTTAGAACCAGTCAAAGTAATTGAGTCAGCATTTGGTAAGAGACTTGCAATGTGGTTGGGTCATTAAGTAAGTCTCATCTTCCTATCGATTGGTTTAATGATTGGTTCTGATCTGCTTTGATAGCTAATTGCTCATGAGTACTTGTGGCAAAAAGGCTGTGGCCCGAAAACCAAGCCAGATCTGTCTATCTTGCAGCTCTTGCTACACAGAAATTGTGACGATGAAGGAGTTTATATGGATGCAGGCTGAGAACTCTGTGTAATAGCATAATCATAGATAATAAATCTGACAGTTAACGTGGTTTGGTTTATCAATATGAAACCTTCTGAGAGGATAATGTTGAGTTTTAAGCTGTGAAATGAATAATGTAATATGGGGTCATCAGGCATAACATATGAATAATATGAAGAAACGCAACAGAGCTTAGCAGATGGATTAGTAGGCTGAAACCTGTTTGATTTTTTTATTTACTGCTTTTTTTTTTTAACATGCCTCCCTCAAGACAGAACTTAAATTGTGACCTTGAAGTCAAACTTCAGCCAGGTTATAGCTCAGTAAGAAATGGAAGGATTAAATACCATTTAAAGTTGCTTAGAACTCCAAGTTATTTGTAGCCTTAATGACTGTGATCTTGGGAATTGGCAGGGCTAAGGAAGAGACTGTTGCCATTCCAGAGTAGAGTTGGAATCCAGCAGTAGTTTCCAAGTTACTGGAGCAATGCTTAAGACATGGTGGCATGTACACAATGTTACGTGCTCTCATGGTTATGATGCCCATCTGGGCATGGCGCTCTCACTTTGAGGTCAAATATTACAGTTCATTTTCATATAACTGATTATTTAGGAAGTTTGATAAATCCTTGCCATGTCAATATCAGAAACTAAATGATGATCATTAAAACTGTGAGCTTTTTTTATTGTGTTTAGAGAAACATTTTGTAGTAATAATATAATAATCAAATCTCTCATTAACAAGGTGTCACCATATTACAGAGTGAGCCTCTTAGCACCATCCAAGATGTGTTGTTTCTGGTGATTTTATTAAATTCAGTGAGACTACTGACTCTACTCCTATTTATCAAACCAGGCAAGTATCAAACATTAATATTTTTAAAAATTGGAAGGAGTGTTGAAGCAGAGTTTTATGTCCTACTCCGTGTCCACAGAAGGAAAATTCCACTTGTTTGCTGACCTCAGTTTAAGAAATTAGAAGGGGTCTGAAACAATCTATGAGTTTGAGCTTATCTGTACAGAGTTCTATCATTAATCTGAAGATCTAAATTTATTCAGATGCTGTTTCCTCTTGTTTAAATCTGCCTAGACATAAGCGTTCCTTAGCTCCTTGCTAAGTTCGCTGCAGCGCCCCAGTCACTCTAATATCTTTAGGGAACAGGGTGTTCAGTTGAAATCACTGCGCAGTGTCAGCTGCAGAGAACATGTCACCATTGCCAGAATAAGTAACAAATTTCTGCAATCGTGTCATCGTGGAGTTTGAAAACCTAGTGGTGTGTGAGTGTGAGTGTGAGAGTGTGAGGGAGGTTATGGAGTTCATCCAGGAAAAATAACAAACCCTTGACTTAGGCACGGCATGTTTCAATCCACTCTTCCTGAATTAGAAGCACTGTGGCACTTGTGCTGGGGTGCGTAGAGAAAATAAAACTTCCAGTCACTCTTGAACGAGTGGAATTCAAGGTATTGAATTTTTACCCATGAAGCTCAAAATAGTTTGGGTTCTGGTTACCTGAGGGAATTTCCTTCCCTTGCCATACTATCATAGCTGAAATCAGTAGAGGCTCTTGAGCAGGAGTCTCCTGGACCTAAATAGCAGGGAGCTCTTCTCTGAGAGGTGCTTTGACTTTGGAACTTGCTACCCTTTTGTTCCACCAGAACCTAGATTGGTTAACTTCTGGGCATACTGCCAAGTCTGTCTCTCTTTTTTTTTTTTTTCCCCCCCTCTTTGGTTTTAGGGGAGGAGGTGGGTGGCTGAGGGTTGGAGGGTTTTGATGGGTATCTTTTTATGTATGGGCTGTGTTCATATTTACTTAGTAAAGCAGTTGCCTTGAGCATAGGATGGATGCTATAGATATTTTTAAAGAGATAAATAAATGAGTTTTTTTGCCCCGAAACATCTAAAAATTCTAAATTGTCCCCATCCTTTTCTGAATATCATCCTCTGATGGAAACTTTTTTCGTAGACCTTTGTCACATTTTTACCACATTCTTTATTTTTTTCCAAGAGCATGAGTATCCCAAACTAAAGATTTAATCTATTTTCACTTAAGTACCTTATACAAATACAAATTTCAAATACAGATTTCAAGGCACATGGGTCAGAGTACACTTTTTAAAAATATATGTGAATAAAAATGAAATGAAGTAAACAAAACTTCAGTGAGGCAAAAACATGATAGATGGGTCCTTTTATCAAGTTTCTTTTTTCAGTATAAGCAATGAAGGTCAGTTGAGCATCCAGGCACGACAAAATGATAATACTAGGCTAGTTGTTTTTACTTCTGGTTAAAACGTAATGAATTTTGATAAGCCATCTGACCATTGTGTTGCCACGGTCCTAGAAAGGGATTTGGTCCTTTTTAGATGCCTAATGATTCAGTGTTTTCCTTGTTTCTTAAATAATGTATTAGTTTTTAGGTGAGTCTTAAACTCAGGGCTAGTGCTACTTGATGGGAGTGGAGGCAGGATTGGGCCCTTTGTGTTTGATTCTAGCTCAGCCACTCTTCAGAAGAATACTATGGACATGATATCCAGTTCTCTAGTAAATTAATTCTGAGACCTTGTTCCTTTGGGCAGCACTTCTTTACTCCCCACTGAGTCTAGTTAATCCACATCCAGATAGATTTTTTTCCCCCCTTTGGTAGTTCTTTCTAAAACCAAGTGATTTATGCTGCCTCTTTGATGTGGTACATTGTTGAGAAATCACAGATTGGCTGCAGTATGAATATTGGAATCAACACATTTTTTAAAATACCCAGTTGGCCTATTAGACCTGGGTTTCTAAACTTTTTGTTTATAAAGATTTTGGGAGGAGAGCACTTTCTGCTGTCACTTTCCCTCATTTGTCTTGTGCCGCTATTGTAATGTACTGGTCTTAGCATTCATTATTATTGCCCTCTCATTGTTGCTCTGTAGCATTGCAGCATAGATGCATCCTTGCCAGCAGATGGAAACAGTGCAATATGTAAGGCTTGTCTCTTGTGCAAGAGGAGCTTGCCAATTCACAACTAGTAGTAGTGATATTAGTTCACAATAGAAAAAATTTTCAGGGTCACCCCTCCTCACCTGCATCTAATCGTAGGCTGGGTTTCAGGATCCCCCTTACCATCTAGCCATATTGAAAGGTCTGGTGGTTGGGACCCCTGTGGGTGAGAACCACAAAGTTATATTACACTAATTGTATATAATGCCTTGTTTCAGTCTCCAGCAGCTGATTATTCACTGTAAAAAAAACTTGTAATATTTAACAATGGTGAAGTAGCACCTCTTTGAAGGACCCCATAACATTTCAATGAGGAATTAAAAATAGAAAATAAATCTAAAATACTGTGATGTGGAACTGTTCTTTCCTTTCCCAAGACTGGGTAATGTACAATGTTAACATGAGTCCTGATGATCCAGCATAGATCGGTGACTGGTCCTCATGTATGAGGTTAGACTTCCTTATTTTGTAGTCATTGATCTCTAGGACTAATGATGTTGATTTCTTCAAGGCAGGCTCCTTTAATCCTACCTCCCGTTACATTCGTGTATATCAGACGATGTGGCCAGGTGACAAGGGAGAATAAAGATACAGACTATTTGAAGAAGGGAAAGCAAATGTGGAAAAAAAGATAGTTGGAAACAATAAAGAAACTCGGGGTGAGGGCTATATAAATGGAAGCCATGAAAAATAGATGGTGTGAAGAGCAGATGGACTGCAGGAAAAGTAGAATAGAGGAAATGAACACAAAGCCAAAGATGGAGATAGGGAATCAGACAAGCAAATGAAGCATAGGCAAACTGTGTGGCAAGGAGACAGGGTGGCAGCAGGGGGAGTAAAGCATATTTCAAAAGGCTGGAGAAATAGGAGAAAGATCAGGAAGAGCATATATTTGTGGCATAATATAAGAGCACATTTAAATAAACAACAACAACAAAAAACTCCATAGCCTTTTCAAGTTGTTAAAACTTCCGTCCTGCACACACTGGGAGCAGTACATTGAACAACTATGTTCTCCATTAGTATAGTGGTGAGTATGCCTGCCTGTCACAAAGGAGACTAAGGTTCAATTCACCAGTGGGGAGGCTGCCCTTGGAGATCAGACTGTATTATCTAATGGACCTTTTGTTCTAAATTCTATGAAATTACAGCCCTACATAAATGTGTTTGATGCTAGCTACAAGATTCCAATGCAACTTCAATGAGCAGTGTTGATGGATGTATCTCTGAGAACTGTGCTAACCAAATGGTGGGTGGGTATAATACAGTTTGATACCAGCCCTGTCTACTGTGGGCAGGGAATTTATGTCAGCAATAACCATGTTTAAATATTTTAGTGGTTAGAACAGTTCTGCTTTTGGTGTGGACAGAGCCTTCATCTTTACATTTCTGCTAGAATTCAGGTGTACTTCCCATCTAAGCTGTTTCCTTGAATGGAGTCAGATGACAATCACCATTCCAGTGTGTACTTAAAATCCAGGGGGGAATTCTCAATATGATCTTTTGTTTTTGGTGAGGATCATGCCAGCTTCAGCCTTCAGCTAACTTCTGTGTTTTGTGACTGTCTGTTTAAAGTAAAAATCTGGGTTTGTATTGGAAATATTGTCAGCTCCTTTCCTCATGCATCTATAGTGGTTGCTGTTTTCATCAGGCCCCTGCCAAAAAATCTGTGTGAAAACACAAGATCTTCATGATTTCCAAACCATCACTTCTGATATGGGGATCAGGAATCAGTGATGCTTTAAATCACAAGTAATCCTTTCAGGAAGTGATTGCTGGGGGCACAGGTCAGCAGTGACCTATCCTTACATATGTGCATCCTCAGTAATAGGACCTTGTATGCATCCTGTGTGTCACTGGTGACATGACTGAATGCATACTCACTGATACCAAATCCTCTATAATATTCTCAATATCTGATCTGACTTCCCTCCCTTATAACCTTGTCTTTACTCTGTAGCTGTCCTGTTTCCTAAAGATCTGTCTCTTTTCGTTAGACAGGAGAAAGCTTCATACTGCACCGGTAGTGCGAACATTCCGACTGCGCCCCCTCCACTTTCTGGTGGCTACAGGTGGGGGATATGCAGGATACAGACAATATGAGAAGTACAGGGTGGAGCAGTTGGAGAAAATGGGTATTGAGGTACCAATCAAGCTTGCAAGCGAATGGGAGGTAAGATATTTGTGATGGGTTTGTACCACATGCCATATTTTACTCCACATTTTTTCTGCTTCCTTTTAACAAGGGAAAAATTGGATTGTGTTCTGTTACCAGAATAGACAGAGTACATGAAGCTCTTTTCCTCATCTCCCCAGTCCTGCCTCATTAAGCCGATGTAATGACATGTTAAGAACTGTAGGTGTCTCTCCCTTCTTAGTACAATCAACACATTTCTCCTACCACTTGCTATAAGAGATGCGGCTTGGACAGTTTGTCAGTTTCTTTTTTACTTGTATTTTAGGGATAGAATTAAGAGATGATTGGCGGGCATAGAGCATAATGCGTGGTTTTGCAGCGATTCTGGAATAACTTGAGTTCTTGTGCTCAGTAGAAGAAATGTTCTCATGTCCCAGACTTGCAGTACTCTTATAATGCTAGTTAGTTGGTAGGATATCTGAAGATTTAACTCACTTTCAAAATTTCCTAATTGTTGTATGTTGAAATGGAATCTAGCATAAAGGCCATCCAAAACCATCCTCATCTAATTTTTTATTAAAACAGGAAATAGTCAATATATATGTTACAGTATTAGCATTCTGCAGTTACATATATGAGCATTGAAAAACATTCTGTGATGAGTTTATTATCCTAGTTGGTAACAACTGTGTCTAGAGAACATGTGAAAGAGATTGCTCTAATCCCTAAACATAGGAGTGGGAATCAGGAATTCTTGGTTGTCTTCTCACTTCTGCCACTGACTTGCAATATGACCTTCACCAAATCACATAATCTCTCTATGCCTTTGTTTCTTCCCCTGTGAAAGTGTGGGTAATTCTTGTTTGCCTCACAAGAAAGTTGAGGCTGAATTAATATTTGTGAAAAGCTTTGAGATTCTTGGATAGGGACTGTACGGTGCAAATGCACATGTGACTACTATTCAGAATTAGTATGAAGGCAATTCTTATTTAGATCCTTTAACACCTGCAGAGAACTCTTTCCTACAGGCCAGCATCGTCCTAATCTCTAATGATTCTAGCTCATTCACATGGTTAAAGAAAGCTTGTCCCTTCAAAGGTGGTTCCTTTTCTACTCTAGTGAGTGTGTATCATTAGTGTTGTTACTTTGTCTTTGTAAGTTGTTATGAAACTCAAGTATGCACGTCAGGTGCAGGGACGTGTTCTGTAGTAACACAAATGACCCATTTGTCTCAATAAATTGAGAAAAATTACACAATGCCACGTAACTCTCATGTGTCTCACATCATGTACAAAATGTTAAATACATTGTATTGTTTTACATTGACCAAACAATTTATTATATATGTGTTAGGTATGTTTTGTGGCAAAATACAAAGTCAGTTAGCTACTTCACCCCACTCTGTTTTCTGTGGTTTTGGGTGAATTTGGCATTTCTGAACATGAGGGGCTGATGGCAGTGCAGGACATGCTCCTCTGCCTCAGTCTGAACTTTAGCATCCTTCCATTCCTCTTCCGTTTCTGAGTGCTTGGTCAGCTGTGTTGATTTTGTGTTTTAGGCATATGTATATTAGGGACTAGACTGGAATCTCTAAACTGACTTTCACTTGGGACCCAAACTGGATTTGATCTGAAGGGTCCATATGTGAACAGTTTGGACTGTAACAGTTTCTGAGGAAGTTATCTGTAGATCTATCCTCCATGTTTCCCTTTCCCACCTGCTGGAGCTTATTTAGAATAGGGCTAGTAAACGAGTTTGTGGCTTTATGTACCTGGTAAAGGAACTTGTAAGTTTCCTGGGAGTAGTAGTATTTAAAAATACACTATTTAAAGTATTTTTCATAGTTAAAAACATTTTTCATTGTTGAGAAACCCAGTGGAAGTGTGAAATTGGAATATTTCCTCACCAAACTGCTTTTCTTCCATTTTCTTAATACCCTGGCTTGAGTATTTTGGGGTTGCTGTTAAGTTCTGAGCTGCAAGCATAAATTTAGCTTTAGACTAGTACTGAAGGATTTATTTGTGCAGGGGGAATTATATAAAGAATTAAAAACATATAAGCAGGATTCCAGGTGAGCAGCTACATACACTGACAGGTTTTCCACTCCCTTTCTGGTACCTACTTTGTTGGCTTAGGCGCCATTGAATGTTTTCTGCCAAATGGGAAAAATCTGGAAAAGAAAGAAAACAATCTTCAGGCTTCAAAGAGGGTGTTACAAACAATGGAGGATTTAAACAAAATAATAGCTGTATTGTTCCTTTCACTGGAAACTGGAGCATCTATTTTTGCTGATTTGTAGTTTTGCATTATTTCCCCAATGTGCATTTTTGGCATCCTTGGAAGCAAACTCAGGAAGGGAGAGAAGAGGGTTATCTCCTTGTTTGTAGGGCATTGGGATGAGCCTGTGGACAGGCTTATAGTGAGAGAAAGCATGAGTGAGTGAAGCAGCTGAAGTGCTGCAGTGCTGGATGGGGGAAAGAAATTATTGTGTATACCCCTAATTTCTGAACAGTATTAGTCTGCTGCTGCAATTTCATGATTCCACAGGTCCTGAGTGGGGGAGGGAGGGTTGAGGAGACAGAAGTCAGACTATCTTATGCTGTGGTCTTTGACCTGACAGTTCCATATAGAAAGAGATTCACTTCTGCAAGAAAGGTGGCTATAGAAGTAATATACTCAGGGAGTCTCTGCCTATTCTAGGTCTGCTAATTGTGGTATCTGTGGCCTCTTAGGTGACCCATACACTGTTCTGACACAGGGTCAGCGGGTTTAGGGGTAAAATCTAATCTCTCTGTACATATATGGCTCCCATCACCATAATGTCTGCCCATTCCAAGTATTTAAAAATAGATCCTAGCTGTGGTGTGGTCCAAGGACTAACAAAAGCAGCTCTTAAAAAGGGCGCCATGAAACTCCTATTTAAAGTGCCTGACCTATTTTTAAAATTTTAAATAAATAAAATAAATAAAAAACAACTTTGGCACAAAAGCAAGACCCAATGATTTTTATCAAAAATACAATAGCATATATTTATATCTATAGTCAGGATCACAAAGCATTTAAACATACAGGGGAATAAATATGTAGCTTAATGCTAAATACTGTTTTTCTATGTCACCAGTATGTGCTGAGACACAATTCTAGTCACAATATTATGGTAGTCATTATATAAATACTAAAAAATAGATTCAAACAGTTGTCTAATTTCAGTGTAACAATAGTTACTTTAAACACAATTATTTTTATCCTCCTTCAATATATGTGTTTCCACTGAGGAAGGTTCACCTGGTGACTTAAGGTTATTAATTTTTTTTTCTTTGTATAAGGTGAATCCATTGATTCAGGTAAAAAATAGATACCTTCTTAAAAACCTTAGCATTTGCTAGGATGTTACACATTGAATTCTAAATTTAGTTGCTTTAATTCTCCTACCTAAAGACTTAAATCTTCACCTGAAATTAAGACGCTTATTATTTGTGTTAGGCTCTGTGAAAACATACAAGTAGATATGGTCCCTCCTGAAACAGTTTGGTTTTTAATTCTGTTTAGCAAAGTTTACATGTTCATAAACAATCAGAAATAAATAAAAAAAAAAGCAATAAATTGTGTCTCAATAATTATTCCTGCTTGAATTATTTTAGTATATAACTATATAATATGTCAATATTGATTCCTTTGATCAACAAAAACATGTAGAGTTGAAATATCAAAAAACGAAACTGGGTGGATGCAATTTCCTCCCTCTGCCTCTCAAGTATGTCTTGAACATTTTCATACAGAATGGATGATTAATATTTGCCACTAAATAAAGGCTGCCTTAAATAATGTTTTCAAGGGTTTGAGTTGTCTTCTCATAATGATTATCCTTCATCAAAGCACTGAATCAATCCTGAATGGAAGAGCTGTACCCCACATGTAATTTCTTTAAAGCTGAAATTTTACATATCTCGTTTGCTTTTTCACCATTGATGCTGCACATCACTGAAACTGGGACAGTTATTTTCAGTTTCTGGTTCTCATGCAGTACCACAGTACTGGTTTATTTGAGTGTATCACTGTGGGAAAGTTAATATGGTATTTTTAAGTGAATTTTAAAAATCATGAAATATTCCTATCTATATTAATTTGTAAAAACTTCGAGGGGGAGGAAGGACTAAAACAATATTTTAACTTAATTTAGGCCCATTGTGCCTTAAATTTTTAATGTATTACCATCATTTATGACAAAAGAACAGGGAACATTTGGCTTCTAGCATGGACCTTTCTTTATAACTTTCATAGAGACATTATGTGGCTTATAGCTTGAGCTGATTAACACATTAGCATATCTCTTGCTGTGATCATTAAAGGGGATTAGCTTTCATTTAATTAGATGAGGCAAAGCAGACAGCTCTGAATGAAAGAGGTAGATATTTATCATATAGGTAGAAGAAAGACTTGGGCTTACTGCCTCAAATTCTATCTGGGAACATTTCCTGGCCAAGGCCTTTGTTGTGCCCAGCATCCTGGATATGTAGTATAGGCTAACTGGTAGCAATTCCACTCTCTTCTTTCTCTGTGGATACTGTGGCATTGCTGATATACAGATAGCATAATTTACACAGGGAAACCTTGACCAAAGAGTGAGTTTGGACAAACAGTGTGATCAGGTGAGTAGAGTTTAAATAGTCCTTTATTTGCATACACAGTTTATTCTTATCTAATATTTGTTTTGCAATACTATTTTTTGTGTAATAGTGTCAGGAGTGGCTGTCATAGTAAGAGTGGCTAAAACCAAGTAAAGATACAGCATCAGAGAGAACTCAGTGAACCTTAGGAGGTGGCACTAGTTTATAGTGACATCTGATATGGTATGTGGCAAATAACATGGTAAAAACCACCTCCTCTATGGGGGGAAGCTTAATATCACAGGCCAAGACTTTAAAAATAGGAGCCTAAAGTTAGGCCCCTAAATCCATGTTTAGGCAGCCATTTGATTTTCAAAAGTGCTGAGCCCCTACTGAGGTGGATGAGCAGCAGAGGCATTGTTCTAGAGTGCTGCTTGCAGACGAGTGAGGCAGGGTTACTCAGTACCGTTTTAGTAAGGCAGCACATGGTGTAGTAATGGTATGTTCTGTGATGGGAAATCCTGAATAAGAGACCAGAATATCCCAAAAAAGAATCCATGAAAAATCCTCCACCTGCACGACTTCATACCCTGGCTTTTCTACCTGTGAAGAGTGAAATCTAATCCCTAGACCAGCTGGCCTGTTACATGTCATACTTGCTCCTCTGTTTTTTCTGCTGTTGTGTGGGCAGGTGTCTAATTATACAAAAGAAATCTCTGATTGAATTCTTGTAGCGTTGATCAGAAAATTTCAAAAAAGTTCCCATTTCAACAGGAGGGAAAAAAAGGCGTGATGGCAAAAGTTTTGCCAGTAACTTTCCTTACATTTTTCAACCAGTCCTAGGATATAGAGTTCAATGTCAGGTTCAAACTGAGTTTTCAGGTGGATAGTTTTTGCTACTGTGTCTCTTCCATTTCACTTTTGTTGAAATGTGTCTCATTATTGAGCAATCTCTCTGAATGTTCTGAAGGGTTTTATAATACTATATGTACTCTTTGGCTGGGAACATCAGTGTTTCTGGTAACATGTCAGGAAAGAGCAACAGGAAATCTAAACTGGATCATTTTACATAGATGCTCTCTGCTGTCCAACTGGTGTGAAATATAATCCTTGGTCTGGAGGTAATGATGGTTTTCTTCCGATTTGTCCAGTATAATTTTTAAATTTCCCAAGTAATATAGTTGCTTGTGAGACTTTTCCATGATCAACAGACATTACTGTCAGAAATTTTCCCTGGTGTTCAGCCTAAACTGTCCTGTTATGTTTTCAGTTGGTGATTTGTTAACAGAGGCCTGGATACTATCTCTGGTATGAGTCTGCTGTTTTGTAAATGCTGGGAAGTGCTGGCAAGCCATCTAGGGGAAGTGAGAGACAATGTTGTCATGGAGTCTTATCCCCCTCCTTTTTAGTTTCCTTTCAGTTTTTACTGCCTTGTCTCCTCCTCTTAAAGGGGAAAAAGACAGCTGGGACTTTGAGGTAATCTAATTTCTTTTGATGATATTGGGACGTCCTTAACAGTTCCCACCCTGGAGTCTGAATGGCTGAAACATGAGCTGGACAGGAGGACCAGCTGCATCATGCTGCTTTCTTAAAGCAAAGAGCAGGTCAGTAGCTCTGGTAGACAGACTGCGAGCCAGCCAGCCGTTGGGGATCTGAGAAGCTGTTCTTCAGGGACCTGCCCTCTGAGTGTTTTAGAGGCTAATTTTGGCCAACAGCTAACAGCAACAGCTGCAGGTGAAATATGTACACCTACTGTGTGGAAGGGAAATAAGTTTTTTTTCTGCTGAGGTGTGTTCACTACATTTATCCTCTCTAGGGGTCTAAACCTGTTAGAAACTGTATACGTGTGAGAGATGACTGTTTTGTGGATTGTTTGACATGAGAGGAAGATTACAGTTCAGAAATCCTGATTAACTCAGTGAACACCCTTTGCAATATCAGTGTATAGCTTTAAGAGCATAGAAAGATGGGTAATAGGCAGCTGGGTTAATACTCTGTATTCAGGGTGGATGTGTGGTAACAAGGAACACAGATCACTTTAAGTTTAGCCCATTTTCTTATTTGGATGTCTTTGCAGAGACATAGCTTTCTTTGTCTAGCAGGATGCTGGGTTGATGGGATTCACTGTAAATCTAGAGTGCTGGGATTTGGTATTATTTCAAGGAGGTAGTGCGTTGCTGGGTGCAGGGTGATCATGATTGGGGTCTGGTGACCTGTTGGGTGGCGTTTGGCAGTCTAGTGAGGCTGCGGTTTAGTGATGGTCTGGCAGAATCATTGTCTCTACAGAAAGCTATCCAAATGAAAACCAAACTTGTCAAGGTTTACATTCTTGCTGAGCTTGTTCTGTTGAAGAGAAAAATACTAAACTTCACAGCATGCAGCACTTCACAGTGTTGCAGACTACTACTTAAATATAGTGGGTACATCCAACTTCACAGCCTGGAAACAGAAGTAGTATTGAATCAGAAGATCATAATCAACTGATCTTGGAAACAGGACAGTGGTTGGGCCTGGTATGGTGGGAGTCCTAACACTTCAGTGCATTTGACTTCAGCAGGGCATGGATTAGAGTTTTTCTTTTTCTTCCTCCCTGTTGGTGCACCAGTCTTGTATGCATTTGTCAGGAACACTTATAGGAATTATATTCCATTGTTTTGTTCACTTGTCTTAGAAAGTACTTTAAAAAAATCAAACCAAAAAGCCAGATCAATGTCACATTTTGATAGATAAAAACAAGAAGGCTGTGAAGGAACTGAAACAAGCTTCATTCAGAGTCAGCCTCTGCTGCTGCCAGGAGTGCTGTACAGCCAAGGTAAGCACTTTTAGACTTCCAAATGCTGACAGAAGAGGCCTAACTTCCAAAGAGCACCAGTTCTTAGTCACGGTTTTCTTGGGTTTTCAGGCCAGATGACTCGGTGAATTAGAAATCTTTCAGTTCTGCTGATCTGAGGAACCAACACTGACAAACTTCATAGCCCCAACCGCACAGTCTGAACTACTTATTCAGTTACAGGATTGTATGTAGGTTTCTGAATTGTATGTGAGGCCTCACAGCTTCTTTGTTCAGTTTCCAGCTCAGGATTCTTGAGAGTTTAACAGAGTTTTAGTTTTTAGTAGGAAGGTCTAAAACCGCCCCTCCCTCCCACCCTTATGCTTCCATTTTAGATATCAGTACCCTAAAAAGGAATCGGCTTTATGAAGATCTTGGATGAAAGGCATTTTATCAGATAGCATATGAAATTAAATATAGAACCATAGAGATTAATATATTACAAAATACTTTAAAGTGCCATAAATTTTCCAAAGTTGATAAGACATGTTTCCTTGCCCCCAGAGAAGAGATCAAGGATTGTTTACCGAAAACTTTGTATAGTCTGTAGAGCTGAAAAACTAATGTTTTATGGCCATTCTAAAAAGCTGATTTCTTTCTTTGTTGAGAAGGGTGACTATCCATTTTAAAATAAACTAATTACACAAACCTTTCTCTTATTATGGTAGGGGGAATTACAGGAAGCCTGCTTGAGATAAAAAAAAATGGGCAAGACAATCCTAGAAACTAGAGCGGAAAAAAGACCTCCTATACCAGGGCATTGAGTGCATTTCCCAGCCAGGGCCTAGAAACCCACAGAGAGTTGAAGTTTACCAGCCAGCAGGAATCTGGGGAGGGAAGTGAGATACACAGCATTAAACATCATGTGACTTCTACAACAGCCAATCTGCAGCTGTTTCCCTAATGTCCAAAAGCAGTTTTTTGTTACACACTTAAAATAGTGGTATCTCCTGATTGGCTGTTGAGGAGGCTATTGTTTCTCATGCTGGATTTCTCCAGAACAATAAGGCTGTGAGGAGGGAAGAGAGAGAATTTTTTGTGCAAAAGTTTAAACAATAGATATTGACTATGACCAGGAAAAAAGAATGAAACCATTGATGATAAACTATTACTTGTCACTAGGAGCAGATCTCTTCTGTATAGTAGTGTGGTGTGGGTATGAGAATACCTCTGCCTTTGCTGCTTGGTACTTTTCTTTTCCACTTGGATGGCATAATATGTGTTAATAATATTCCATATAAAATATATGGAATAACTTACTAAGTGGAGAGGGAGAGCTTCTAGCATCCAGACTGAACGATTCCACGCCCAGCCATGTCTGCTCATGTCATTTCAATTTAAAGTACAGTAGTGTGTTTAATCCAGTCTCTGATTCCTGTAAATCCCCAGGCTTAGTGTTTTTGGAGTCCTGAGGAAAGGGGTTGGAGGAATAATGAGAAGACAAGTAATTAAATGGGGTTGCTGGAGTTGATGCTTGTATGAACTGATAGAGCAGAGTGGAGTTGCATAGCTGAGAGATTAGCTGTTTGTTATTAGATAATTCTCAGGAGCTTTACAGTGCAGATGGTCATTATTTCCTTTATTCACTTAATTGAATTCTGAAATCAATTCAAGAAGGTGGGGTGGTTTGGGGCTGAAGCCCCAGAGCTTCCCTAGAGAAGAGTTAGACTCTGAGGCACATCAGTGAAGCGAGTAAAAGGGGCTGTGCAGCCCTGTCCTGAGAGCTGAGGGGAAGTCCAGGTGTAAATCTGTCACATTCATCCCTTAGCAGAGAGGGGGATTCAGTGATTGATGCCCAGTCTCAATTGGGCCAGTCTCTTCCTTCACATTTCCTCAGAACACTTGGGCTGAGGGTTGGGTCGACATGGTCCAGGATCCAGTCATTTCCCCTTTCTTCCACTGCAGACATCTTTAAATTCTGAGCACCCAAAGCCTACTGTATCCTTAAGCCCTTCTGTGCAGTAGCTGCTGGCATGGCAACTCGCCATGTATGTTTGTATGTCAGTATTTAAGCAGATTCTCATCCATGGGTAACAGCCAGGTATTTGTGTCTCGGTGAGTGTAATGGGGTCAGTAGGACAGAACATAAGAGAAATGTAAGGCTTCTTAGAAGAGGTGAGTTTTGTGTAGGCATGAAGAAGTCTGGTTTATATAGCACTAAGATCAATCTCTCTCCCTGGGAAATTCACCTAGGAAGGTGTGCGTCATGCCATGCTTTTTGCCCCAAAGGGAGAAGCCCTCACTGCATGTTCCCTTTCTATCAATTTTATCTGAATTTACTGTAGTATCTACTTAAACAATGGAATTATATTTTCAGTGTTCATTCACTTCTGGGGTGCAAGTTGGCTGCGCAACTCTCTCCACTCTTGTAAAATCTTGGGAAAATAAACCCCTGCCGCCTTGATCTAGGATGTGATAAGTTCTCTGAAAAGACAGAGCTGATTGGGCTATTTCCATTGAAATAGACTGTGCTGAAATGTGCATTTACCTAACCTACTCTTGGAGGAAAAGTAGAATAAATGGAGAGTGCAGATGAAACTATTGTTTGCTCTGGCCTTTCCCTGCATCCCTGGCAAGTGTGAAGTGGGGGTGAGGTCCTTTGGAGAACAAGGTTAGAATCATAACAAAGAGGAAAATGCTATGCAAGTTCCTTGTGTGTGGAAGCCCCTGCATGTCTGGAATGTGAAGAAGAGGAGGAGAAAAAGTTTGTTAGACAGCACTGCTCTTCTCCTGGCCTGTCTGTACCAGTGCTATATTTTTTCTTTTGTTCATAGATTCTGGAACTTGCATGCATGCTGAGCATTCCTTGTGATCTTGGTGGTGGTAAATGATTTCCACCTTGGTCTGATGAAGTGTTTTTAAAGGGATGCTGTTGATTTAAATCACACTTCTGTCTGAAAATTTGCACCTGTTGTTATGACTAGTAACTCCTAATATTCTGTGACAGAGTGGAAATGTTTCCACTATTTTTCCATTTTTTTTCTTCGTGAATTTTTACAGTTTCCCTATATAGTCAGTTTCTGCTGTTTATCTGGGTATTTCACACAGCAACAGGAGAGAGAGAAGCATTGCAAAACATAGGACAACATGATTATAAAACCACAAAAACTGGCAGGGGAGCTCAGGAGAGGAAAAGGGGTAGGCCTAGTTCCTGGAACTACTTTCAACTCTTTTAAAAAACTAATTAGATTTTCAATTTACTAGTATCCCTTTAATATACAGTTGCAAAAATCAGTCTGTACATGAATCTTGTAACCGATCAGTGATAAAGAATTGGTTTCCAATATGTTTCTGTTAAATGAATTTCATCCTGAAAGGTTCTCTCAGGCTAGCACTAAATGTGTTTCTGGATGTTGCCCCTCCCCCTCCACCCCATTTTCTCTCTTCCCTTCAGCACACCTATTATCCAACCTTGGGTTAATGCAGCAAAGCCCTTATTGACCCACTCCACATCACTTGTGGCACTAGTAGGATGTGCATGATTTGGAGATACTAAACTGGTGTCTGCCCTAGTTTTGACAGAAAACATTAGTGTTTAATCATTTGGTTAAATATTGAACCGTAAAATATTTCTGGTGTTGGATACACTGACACCAAGTGTAAACTTAGTTTTGATCTCTGGCTCTGGGTTCCTATTGCTGCCAGTTTCCCTCTTTACCAGTCCTGGTGCAGCCAGCAGACACAGGAATGCCAATTTTTAGTCAATAGCGTTCAGATATCATTTGCAATATAGAAGAGAACTTTTCACCCTTTGAATATTCTGAACACTGTGCTGGGCAAAATGGGCACGCAGCCTTCAAGACTGCAGAAATGCCTCTTGCCCCTGTGGTGCTGGTGGTTTGGCTTCTGAATTGTGAACTGTATGAAGCATCTATTGAACTTGTGCAGTGCCTGATTCTGAAACTGGCATTGGAGCTTGTTTCATTGTAAGGATGTGTATCCTTTCTCTCTTGCCTGCTCCCTTGCTGGGCAGTGTGGGATGGAAAGGGTGTTCCGAAGATGGGTGTTGGTCTCTGGCTGGGCTGTATGAGATAGAAGAGATGTTCCCTCCCTTTCCTCTCCTCTGTTCCCAGGCTGGACAGTGTGAGAAGGAAAGGGTTTTCTGGTAGAGAGAGTGCTTGCATACACATCTGATTGCTCAGTAGCCCAGAACTGATCTAGCTGCAGTTACTGCAGTGCAGAATTGAAGCTATGAATTATCTCCCTCCTCCTCTTCTCCGCCATCCCTCCTCCTCCCAGCCTCACATTCAGGCTGGCTCTTGAGATGACTGTGCACAGCCAGCTGGCTGCAGTTCTGAGAATAGAGCATTCGTTCCTAGCAGCCTGAGACTGCAGAGCATTTGTTTGGGAGTTGAGCTTCGATGGCAACCTTGGCTAGAGAGGAGCAGGGGCTGCTTGTAAAGAGAGGTTGCTTTTGTCTCACACAAAGCTGTTTTTGCAGAGGGATGCTGAAGTGTGACACAATGCCTGTTTGTTTGCAATAGCTGAGACCCTCGTAGCCGAGTTGCAAGTGGGAAAGAGACAGAGAGGGAAACCGGAGACAAGCCAGCCGGGGAATTAGGAGCTGTGACGTCGTGTCCTCCCTCCTGTGCCGAAGCGAGCAGGGGAAGGGAAGGTAGAGGAAAAGAGAGAGACTGAGACTTACAACCCACCGCCATCCTGATGATGTGTCAATCAAACACCCTGCAGGGACCAGATCTGCACGCAGGGAAATGGTGAGATGCTGTAAAGCTTTATCTAACCCTCCTCCCTCTTGCTACAACCTCCGCAAAGTTAAAATTCATGTCCGAAGGCTACGTTCAGGGAACAGCGGCAGCTGTGCCGGGGAGCAGCACCCGCAACTGGAGAGTCCAGGCCCAGCTGGCTCTGCCAGGGGCACACCAAGTAGGAGAGCCCGTTTCAGGTACTGTTCAGTGTTTTCTGCTTTGCAGGATGGCGACTGAGATGGGGGAGGGTAGATGGGCAGAAGGAGTTACCGCCATCTGCAAAGTCTTTGTTTGGCCTAATTACTGTAAATCTCCTTATGTGCTGAATTGGCAGGGGAAGGAATGCTGTTGTACACCAAGAGAAATGATGAGGGTTCCTTTTTCTTCCAGTCCACTGCTGATCAGTCAGAGAGCAAAAAATCTAGAAAGAGGTTCATCTAAAACCAGGCCAAGGCAGTAGGAAGCAAGGGGGTTTTAGAGCAAGCTGCCAGGATGCAGCTCTGCAGGGATTGGTCCATGATCGTCTGCAGTGAAGGGAGGGAGAAGGAGATGGGAGGGAAAAGCAGTACCTTGTCCTCGGAAGCTCTTGGAGAGGTCATCTCTGTGGCAGGCTCTTGGGGTTTGGCAGATGAGAATGAGAGCAAGGAGGAGCTGCAGGTGAGTTGTCTTATTCCCATGTTGTGGCCTGGTCTTGCTTCAGGCCTGCTGTAGCGCTGCTGAGACAATACTTCAGCAACTCAGGTCTTTCTTTTACTCCAGCACACAGAACCATTCTCTGGTTTGGAGGAAGTAACATTGGCCTACAGAGTAAATCAGTGAGCCAAAGGCACCATCTTCATCCCAACATGGTGACGGTTGCAGCTGCTCAGGTGTTTTAATTTTTAACCCAAGTCCTGAGAAGGGCAAATTGGCCCTTTCTAGGCCTCAGCTCCTTTCTCTCTTGGAGAGAACTGTAGAGAGTTACAGCACACTTCTCAAATCTTTTCATCCTGCGAGGGACAGAAGTACTCATCAAATAACCTGTAGCAGGAACCTTTCACTCAGCATGCACGTATAGTCGTGCTCACCTCATTGCTATATCGCCTCCAATGCTGCAGGGAGACAAATTATTTCCCAGCAGTTAGCACAGCGCCCAACAGACCTGGATGTTTTTTCCTGTGTCAGGTGGACATTAATCTAATGATGTGACCCAGGAAGCATTGATTAATGAGACTAGGCAAAAGGTACCCCTATCGAGACCACAAGAGAAGAAAGGAATAAGAGTTTGCTCAGGGAAGACTCAAACAAGGCATAAATTGGAGGAATGAAATCTCCTGGAAACAAGAATGGGATGTGGAGTTTTTCCATGCTGAGCCACTGGTTCAGCTATGGTCCAGGCTGGTAATGACAAGTGATAGTCTGTTAGCCACCTGGTGACTCTTTATGTGAAATGAATTTGTTCTTAATTCAGGCATCTACTTTACAAAAAAACCATCTAAACACAGGTGCTTAAGAGGCCAAAGTCTGAAAGGGCCATGGATACTAACTAACCTGTTACACTAGCCGTATGTGTGTTTTAATTCTTCTATCATCTGATTAAAATTGAGGTGCCCAATAAGGCATGTAAAACCTGAAAGGTGCCTTTTGACCTCAGCTGTTTGGGCAGTGTGAACTAACTCACAAATGCCACTTCTATTTGTCTCTGAAGTGTTAAATATCTGGCCAGATGGGACCAACTCCTAGCAGGCCTGCTGCATGAATACTTCAGTTTGACCCCAGTGGCTTTGAATATCCTGTATAGGACTTAGACACAATAAAGTCAGGGTGCATCCAGCTGGGGCACTAACTGATGTTGACAGTGTCTACTGTTGCTTGCTTTGGGGCTCCCCTGAAGAGACCAGGAGGCACAGGCACGATTCCTTCTTGTTGCTGCGTCTACAGACAGGCAGGAGAGATAAGCGTTTACATTTTCCTTTCCCACAGCAGCAGCACATTGTACTTATGGTACTGCACCTGTCTCTCTCCCAACAGAATGAGAGCCTAGGATAAGGTCAGTTTCATCCCACTGTTGCATGCAGGAACAGCACTGTAGATGGAACTTCTGAAACGCAGAATTCCCATAATGCCACACCTTGTTGAAACCCTGGAGACACACATAAGAGACATCATTGCCCTGGGTTTGTGGCTGTTTCTTTCACTGGAATATCATCTGTTCTTTCCTTAGCATTTGCTTAATGTTTTTGCCCCAAATAGAAATTTTATTCCCAGAATCCCAGATTCCTAGCTTTCAAAGTGCTTTACTGTGCTGATCACTCTTAACTCTCCAAGAGCTGGAGAAGGGTACAGGCTAATGTTTCCTGTCAAGTAGCTACTTATTCTTCTGGTGCTTGGAAAAAGGACCTGGGTTTTCACGCTTTTGGTGTGCCATAACATATTGTGTATGTTACGACGTTAGCTGGATGGACCAGTTGCAGCCTTGTTTTCACCTGTGTCTCAGACTTTGTTTAATGAAGAAGGTTTTGCCTTTAATTAATTTGCCAGCAGGCACGAGTGATGGAAGTTATCCTGTGCCAGTGAACCCCAGGCTCTGGGCAGCTCATATTCATTTTTAAGATGAACTGTCCCTGTATTTGGGAAAGGAGCAGGTTTGAACCCAAGTCAAGTTGCAGAATCACTGTGTAAATAAAAGTGACAAGCATTGAACAAACTCTATCAGGAGCTGGTGCTTCTGAGGCTGAGTTGGCTGACCCTGTTGTGTGTGTATGTGATCCTACAGGTTGCAATTCCCCCAGTTGGCCCTGAGGCGGAGGTTGGGCCAGCTGAGCTGTATGTCTAGGCCTGCTCTGAAACTCCGTTCTTGGCCTCTGACTATTCTCTATTATCTTCTGCCTTTCGGTGCTCTTAAACCCTTGACCAGAGTGGGATGGAGGCCTATGAGCAGGGTAAGTGTGAGCAGGTCTCTACTTTGTAACAACCCTGTGGGCAAATGTTCTATAATAATGGAGGGCGGCTGGCCGCAAGGGGAGAGACTATGGTAGAACTGGTGACAGAATGGTGCTGATCATTGATATTAAAGCAGCGTTTCAGTTCATGTCTTCCTCTCCCTCAAGTGTCTGGTTTTTTTCTTTGTGGTGAAGCCTTAGGGATTGTGAGTTCTCCTTTCAGAGACCAATGATGAATTTTTTAGGAGCATAGAATTTGTGTATGGCCCCCTAACAACCAAGTTCCCAACCTGGGGAATCAATGGAAATAGTTGCATTCATTCAGACAGTAATACCTGCAAATATCAGAGCTAGGGCTAAGGCAGACCAAGCCTCTTACCTATCCTTCTTAATGGGCACATTCATGTGGTCTCTACTCTGCTGCAATTTTTGTGTGAAAATGGTTGGTTGTTCAGTTCCTTCTTGGGTGCCTGGAATCCTAACTACCCAGAGGATGTGCTAATGCAGGCACTTGGATTCATACTATGAAATTTAGGAAGTTTTAGTATATGGACCTGCACACATCTGACTGCAATGTCCAAACATCATCGAGACATTGTTACTCCAAACTTCTACAGAGGTGCTTGCTCTTGAGAGGGTGCCATTTTGATAGCTATCACATTAAACAGACAGGATCAGCTTGAAACTCTGTCACTTGCAAAAGTGAAGTACATATTTTCAGGCACTGCACCTGTTCCCAAGTTGTTGTGCCAGTTTTTGTGGTTTTGCAATCACATTTTGCTATTTAAAAAAAAAAAATTTCTCCTGTGACTGTGGGAAAACTGCACAAATAGGTGAAACTGTTTCTACAGGGAAACCGTGAAACTGACTCTATCCAAGGGCTATCAAATGTGCAAAGTAAACACACTAGAAAAAACAGCAATATTTATCTCTAATCCTTCTATAGTCCTAGTCTAAAGTGTTGCTTTAAACAATAGTTGATTTTAAAAGTTTTAGTCTGAAGTAAGATTAAGCTGGCAGCCTCTCTCTCTCTCATTCACTTAAATGGTTGAATTTTATTTGTAAACATCATCCATAGTACATCCAAAACTCAGA
Organism: Emydura macquarii macquarii; assembly: GCF_026122565.2. Classification (NCBI taxonomy): domain Eukaryota; kingdom Metazoa; phylum Chordata; order Testudines; family Chelidae; genus Emydura; species Emydura macquarii. The sequence continues at coordinate 1,994,528 of NW_027131391.1, forward strand.
ATACTGAACTAGTCTGAGTGGAGCATCATCCATTAGCTGGTGAAATAAATTTGCTTAATAGAACAGACTGGCTAAAGGACCAGCTCTCAGGAGGGGTCTGTTCATATTTATCGCTGCATTCTGCAAGTCCTAACATTGAGGGATACCCATATTGTAGAGAATAAATAGTGCCTCTTTCTCAAAGGAAAGAAATAAGACCCCTATTACTCACAGAATTGAGTACAGTACACAGAACAGCCACCCTGTTCCACAAACTTTTACCTGAGGTTTGGAGAAAACAGCTTCCTATGTAAAACTTATTTCAGAAGGCTCCAGTCTTCTCTCTCTTTGGGATTACAATATGCTCTTATGAGCAGTTTGGGTGATACAAAGTACTACAAACAGGTGAGTGTTTTTGGTTTTTTATTTTGGAATTTCCCAAACAGTAAGGCTTGGTGTACACACAGTTCTTGTACTGGTATAACTAACATTTGATTTTTGTTTTGTTTTGTTTGTCCGTCCACTCTAGTTACACTGATAGAAGCCCTAATGTGGACACAGTTATGCCAATAGAAAGGTGGAATATATGGATCTACTTTATTCCTCTTTCTGTATGGCAATAAGCTACATTGGTATAAGCACATTTATACCAGTATAGCTGTGTCCACACCAGAGGAGTTGTACTGCTTTAATTATACCAGTATGGTTAAAAGTAGTGCACCTTCTATGTGTAGACAAGGCATTTTATAATTCCAGAAATCGATAGTCTTGGGAGACGCACCACACTAAGCAGAGATGTATTTCTTAGTCTGTTTTCTTTTGGTTGTTCACAAAAATAAATATAGTAGTAATGTTTCGCAATCTCCAATTAGTGCTATAATAGAATGTCCCAAATGCACCACTTCTCTGTGAGCCTCCTGGGAGCAATTTCCACTAACTTGAATATGAAGGTTCAGCATCCTAGGGGAAGAGAAGTGCATGCATTATAGCTGCCCTCTGCCCTCTACTGTGCCTGGCTGGCATGGCTTCAGTGCTGTGATTGGAAGAATGGGTGTGTGCTTTTATTAGTTGCCTTAAAGCAACAAAAAAACAACAAAAATGATAGGCAAAATGGATTTTTTTATCCCTTTCTCAAAACAGAGGAAACATCCAAATTAATTGGTTTTATTTTCACTGTAAGAGTTTACATCGAGCTTCATCCTTACACATCAGCATGAAGACGAGGGAGGGGGGTAAAGTTCTGGTCTTGCTTTATTGAAGACTTCAGGGTAAATTCATCCTTGTTGTAACTCCCCTGAAATGAAGGGAGTCACAGTTGGAATGAATTGGATCCTTCCATTTTGTGGGGGAAGGGAAGAATTACTGAGAGCAATGGAAAGAACATAAATAGCATGGTGTAATTCCTTTCTCTTTAGGTTTCTCTGTACAAATCGGTACCAACACGATTGCTCTCACGAGCCTGGGGTCGTTTGAACCAGGTCGAGCTGCCCACCTGGCTCCGGAAGCCTGTCTACAGTCTATACATCTGGACATTTGGAGTGAACATGAAGGAGGCAGCTGTTGAAGATCTTCATCACTATAGAAACCTCAGCGAGTTCTTCCGCAGGAAGCTGAAACCCCAGTCCCGGCCAGTCTGCTGCTATCATAGTGTGGTGAGGAGGAGGGAATGAGGGGTTTGCAATGTTTATTTTTCTCCAGTGGAGCTACACATTGATGTGCAATGTCCCGATACTTCACCTTGGAATGTGTGCTATGTCTGTAGGCCAAAACTCAGAATATTGGGCTGGCCTGAGTGGAGTTGTGGGTCTGTACTCACCCCTTTTCTGTGTAGGTTGCTGCTCTTGGTTCCACCCCTATCTATCTTGTCAGTATGGCGACAGATCATGGCCCTAACTGAACTACTTGGTTGGGGTGGATAAATCCAATCTGACTGGTTCCAGGCTGTTAGTTCTTAATTCTTAGCTCTTAAATTAGTTTGAGTCAAGCTTTAAGTTAGATTCTATAGTTTTTCTATTATCTTCTGATCAGATTAATTGGTGAGCCTGTAACCTATATTATATAAACAATATTCATCTCCTAAAATCAGGCAACAAGGCGCTCTCATTGAAAGAGAAACCTGTAAGTCCCTTTAGTGGTCACAGCATTGGCATTCACTTTGAACAGATGATAGTCTTTCTGAATCTCACCTATGGGCCTTCCTATTTGCCTTTCTTGTCTATGAAAATATCAAAGGCCTGATGGAAGGAGAGGCGAGGCTTATCCATGTGGGAGGCGAGAGATTATATAAAGGGGAAGAAGAGATGTGGAATGTGGGGGTTGAAATGATCAGTGGGCTTATATTTCTGATGGCTAACCTCTTCTTGCTCCCTGTAGATCAGTCCCTCAGATGGAAAGATTCTGAACTTTGGACAAGTGAAAAACTGTGAAGTGGAGCAGGTGAAGGGTGTCACCTACTCGCTGGAGTCATTCCTGGGGCCGCTCACCAGCACAGAAGACCTGCAGTTTAGCCAAAGTAAGCTGCCTCCTAGTCTGTTTCTCTCTGTCATTTCACTGTTCCCTGTAATTTCAGGGAGGGGGTGAATCATAGCTATCTGCTGTCGTTGCCAGTAACATAGGCAACTCTGCTTCATTGTGGCTCAAACTGAGGAATAACATGTATCTGATGTAATGTTCCATGTTGGTTTCCTCTATCTCTTTAGTAACCCATCCCTCTCTTGCAGACTCAGCCTCTGATTTAGCCCTTTTCTGCACATTTTACATTTTCAGTTTGCTCAAATGCATGGTTGCATTGGGTAGATTATGGCTAACTTTAAGGTCTGTGACCATAATTAGGCTGCTCCTGCTGTGAAGCTGAAACATGCCTGGATGTTTGGCTAGCAAAGACTGACGCTGTAGAAATTACTTGATTAGACCCAATTTATGCAGGCGGCACCACTACATAGAGACTGATCTCTGCTCTTATGCTTAGGGAGGCTTCCTTCAGGTCAGGGCTGGGGCATTGTGAGGAAGCTTCTGCTGTCATTGCCTTTGCTGTGCCTGTTCCGTGGAGATAGAACTCTGACTTTAAGGCCCAAAGTTCTGGGGGCAAGATATTTTGTTAAACCTGTCTATGGGCAGCATGCCATAGAAAGAAGCCCTTTTGAAAGCTACAGGATTGTTTTTGTGATGTGTATGCAAATGCAACTAAAACATTTTGTAAGATGGGACCATACCACAAATTCTGTCCAGTACCCCAATAGTTCAGCGCTATCTTTGAGACACATTCTTTGAGACTCCACCTCAAGCCCCTGTTGCTTTGTCTGGGGAAGCTGGGGCACTTTAAAATTCATTGGATTCTTCAGGGCCTGGACTTCGAAGATATTTAAAATCTAGCTCTGTGTTAAAGGGACACAAGCTTTTTAAAAGGCTGGGTTCTTGGCCTTGAAGCACTACCTTTCAAAGATTCCTGTAGCCACAACAAATGGGCCTTCTGAAAGGAGATGTGCAGTCAGCTTGAATTGTCCCCAGAGTAGTAGGGAGCAGGCAAAGGAAGAATTCACAAGGCAAATCCCTCTCACTGCATGCCCTGTATCCCCCTCAATGATCCATGCATTAGCCACCAGTTTACAGTAAATCTTAGGGGTTAAGGAACCCTGTCAACTGAGCTTGGTGTAAAATGTAGAATTTTTTTGTAAAAACTAATTTACAAAATTTGCCAGAAGCCTTCTCCTGCAGCATTTACAATCTGAACATTGACACATCTGATTTCACTGTCCAAGCTGAGAGAAGTGGAAAAGCAACATCAATAGTGAGAAGTAATTCGGATTTCTGTAATTCTTCCTGTTTTAATAATCTAAGGGTTGTTAACACAGGTAAGAAAATGTCTGGTTTATAGTGGCAGAAGGTATCCTCAACACTGAAGACACTTCAAGGAGTTAATTCTAAGGCTGAGTCATTTCCTTACCCTGTGCCCTGAAAGGGATCTGCATGGCCCAACCAGTGTGTTCACTGAGGGTGGTGGTATGTTTGGAATTCTGTAGCCAATCAGATTGCTGATTCATCCATGCCAGTGAATGCTCCCAGAATCGCTGTGTGGGCTGTATTCAGTGCTCTGCTGTTAACACTGGTTTTCTGAGGACCATATTAGCACATTTCATGTTGGAGACTTGTCACATAATACATTCTCACAGATTTTTTTCTTTGTTCTTTTAACCTCTTTTCTCTTCTGTTGTTCCCCTGCAGCCTCATCCTGCAATTCATTTCAGAATCAGCTAGTCACCAAGGAGGGGAATGAGCTCTATCACTGTGTCATCTACCTGGCTCCTGGGGACTATCACTGCTTCCACTCGCCCACTGACTGGAGAGTGTCACACAGACGCCATTTCCCAGGTAGATTCTACTTCCATAAATAGGAAGGAGAAACAGAGCAGGTGTAAGCAAGGGGGTCACTGAGAGTTGTCATGTGTAGAGAATCAGAGGGCAGCAGTTTGTCATAACACATTGAGGATCATGCTTCCCAAAAATCCTGAATACTGTGCTAACAAATTTCAGGGCTTAGTAGCCTGCCAATTTAACTCAAACAATGGCCATTTCGGTAATCTTCAACATTAATTAAGAGTTGGAAAATGCCCGTCAGCATTTTGAGGGAGAAAGGGCATTCCCTACCCACCACAGTGAACTGCCCTGTTGCTAGTAAGGGAGAGGATGCCCTAGAGGTGCATCTGATTGTTGTGGATAACCCTGTACCTCATAAGACTCAGAGGTTGAAACTAAGCACAGTCACTTGATTTGAATTGGGATTATGGAGTTGCCTTCTCCTTTGCAGACAGTTATGGTCCTTAGTCCAGCAGATGGAAATTCATTTTTTTAATTACCTAGGAACAAAGAGAGGAGTTGGACTTGGTTTCAGATGCTATGTGTGAGAGAGAGACAAGACCTGGCAAGAAAGTTGATCTGCCAAGCTTCAGCCTGAAGCTAAGGTTTGTGGCTGAGTAAACCCTTTAAGCCAGGGGTTTCTTAGGGAAATACTGCCAGGAAATCATTGTAATAGAGCAATGTGAATAAGGGTACAGGCTGTAATGAAACAGTCTAATGCAGTGTGTGCTCTCCTGTATTGTGTGACAGGGTGAAAACCTTGGTTCTCATTGCAATTCATTTTCTTTCTGGATCCTAGATCCATTTATTAATCCTTCAAGTTTACATCTGGCCAGCTCTGTGACTCAGATCTGCAGTACTACAGAACCACTTCACACATTGCAAAGGGCATTTGAGAGACTGGTGGGGTTGGCTGGGGTGGGGGTTTTCTTTCTGTAGCTTTGGCAAGGCAGGGAGGAAGTCCAATGAGACTAATCCCTTAGATGTAAAGACTTTTATCTGGGTCCTTAGACTTTGAGCTGTTGTGTGTAGTCAGATCTTAGTCAGCCCCTGTGGAGCACTTCGTAATGCAGGCTCAGAAAGAGGCTTGTTCTGTTTTGAATTCATTAGGTAGCTGGGTTCCTCCTCTTTGCCTGTTTGGTGGTAGCAATGTTTTCAGGGCATGTAATAGTAAAACTGTGAACTCTGAGAGATGACATTAGGGTGAAATACTGTGGTCTGATCCCAGGGCAAAAATTAAACTAGGTTGATACACCATTTGTCGAGGGGTGTTAATCTGCCTTAGTATCTGGCATAAATATTTTCCCTTCATTCAACTTCTGTTGTTTCTAGGGGAGGCAGCAGGACCTCAGGCTTGCTGGATGATTGAACAGGCCTAGAAGCTAAAGAAAGCTCAAGTGTTATCTGCTCCCCACTTAGTGTATCTACTGTGCAGCTGGAAGCCTGGGCTGCAAAGCATACTCCCTGCTGCATTGTAGGCACAGTTTTTTTTTTTGCTACTGCCCAGCCCACGGCTTTACATGTTCACAGTGCAATAGCACCTCTGTGCATCTTCTGATCTTCATATTCTTGGTAATACTTAGTATTTGTCTCACTTCTTAGAAGTGAGCTTTAATCTGGCCCTTCTTTGTTGGTCTCTAAATTATTGTGCCTTAAATCTATCAGAATAATGCTGAAAGAACAAAGAATACTTCATCTTGCTCTTCCCATTTACTACAGGCTCCCTGATGTCTGTGAATCCTGGGGTTGCTCGCTGGATCAAGGAACTCTTCTGCCATAATGAGCGGGTTGTACTTACTGGTGATTGGAAACATGGCTTTTTCTCCCTAACAGCGGTAGGAGCCACAAATGTTGGCTCCATCCGCATCTACTTCGACCGGGTGAGTAGGACTCTACCAATCTGCATCCTGCCTTCGACGTCTCACTCTGTTAGTGAGTCAGTGGTACTGTATAACTAATGTGAGGAAAGAAGGCATAGCTGGTTAATTTTTTGATTTCCTCATAATTGATAGAAATCTTCTGAGTTTTAACTTTAGTTTACTACTAAGTATGACTATTGGCAGTACTGTTGATTAGACTAGTATAGTCTAGGCTCAGGATGTGAAGAGAGATGTCTGCTGTACAGATCTTTTCTTCTTCCACCTTGTATTTAACTCTATCTTGGTTGCTTGTTACTGCTTTGAAACTATGGCCCAGGCATAGGGAGTATACTAAAATCTACAAATCACATTCCTTTCTCTCCTGTCTGTGCAGGATTTGCATACTAACAGCCCATGTTACTCCAAAGGCTCTTACAATGACTTCAGTTTCATAACCAACAATAACAAGGAGGGCATCCCTATGAGGAAAGGAGAACATTTAGGGGAGTTTAACCTGGGCTCGACTATCGTTCTAATCTTCGAGGCACCCAAGGACTTCAATTTCCACCTCAAACCTGGACAGAAAATCCGCTTTGGAGAGGCCCTGGGATCCCTATAGAAACTACAAGAGGATTTTATACCCCAAAGGGACTCAGCCATACAAGAAAAATGTTTCACTAAATGGAAAATATCACTCAGCAGGACCTGGGTGAGGAAAATATTTGACAACATTGCTGTGTAAAACTGGGGTAGGAGTATTTGCCCTACATCCCATACCCATGCTGAGAGCAGTAAAATAATCAGATGATCCATGTACATATCAGGTACAGATGCCTTTAAGAATGTTGACCAGGGTGGTTTCTATCCCACCCTGTGCCTACAGTCTTTCACACTCTCCCCTTCAACATGTTGCAAACTAGTTACATTCATACAGAGCCTGTAGGTCCCATTGGGCTTGCCTACAATCTGGAGCTGCCCTGGGGAGGGGTGAAGGCAGAGAAATTAGCTATATTTAAAGGGACATTGATAGGTTGACCTAGCCCTAAGATTCCAGTTCTGTAAAATCTGGTTTTCAAACTTGCAGAGAGGGGTTTCCATGATGTTTAAATTTTCCAAAACACTCCCCAGAAGTGTCTAATGCAAACACCACAGTGTTGTGTGAAAGCATGGGAGCCAAGAAGTGAAATTGCCTAATCGACTTTCATTGCCCAACCTAGGTGAAATGCACTATGTAAACAAATGGCATCAGTGATGAAGCAAGTAAATTAGCCTCAAATTCTGTTCAATAACATACTGTAACAGGTATGGAAACTAATTTTTAAAACCTTTTTAACCTGACATTGTCCCTTTATAATTGGACTTTGCACTGTATTTTAAACCTGAAAACACTGTGTCTACATTCCATGTGGTTGAAGTTATCTTTTTGAAAAAAGTGTATTTTTTTAGCTTGTAGCTGTTACGGTTGCATAGTCTTCACCCAATCCATAGTTTTGTTTTTTGCCATTCCAGGCCTTAAGAATTTTTTGTTTGTATGAAGGGTAGTTGGTCTCTTCAGTCACCCAAAAACTATTGAGGGATTAAGCTTGTGACATAAAACAATAAGAGGTGGTTAAGGAGTCTGCACCCTTCCCACTGTATGGGGAGTTTCCATCAAGATAGAACTCCCCTTTCTGCATTGCAGTGCAGATGCAGCTAAAGTGTGTTGTCCTCTTCTGCTGTACGTGTGCTGCTGCTTATTGTGTTGTGTCATAACCTTCAGGATCTGTCATTGAGTTCTTGGTGGGGGAATTTCTCCATTTACAAAACAATTTGAAATACATCAGGGCCTATTTTTTAGTGCACGGAGTGAAGTGCCTTGGGCACTGACTGTGTATTAAAAACCATTATGGACCTTTTGGGGCAATCCAAGGTTGCTCCCTATGTGCACTAACTTGCTTTTCTATCCTTCAGTGGACTTGCAAATATTTGTTTGGCTTTTTTGGGGGGGGTAAGTTAAAACTTTTTCTTTTGCACTCATAGCTGGTATAGAGAAGCTGGGCCTGAGTGCTCTGCTGTGAAGAACATCAGTCTCTGTAAATTCATGCCCAAAGGGTTAGAATGGAAATGGTAACAACCCCCTTCATTAGTGTATGGAACATGACACTAAGAATAGGAGTTTTAAGCTTCTCATTACCAATAATGGGATTAACAGCAACTGGTGCCAAAAGGGTTGAAAGCAACTCACTTCTACTGCAATGTATTGCTTGTTCTTACTAAATAAATTCTATTTTGAGCCAAGGAAGCCTATTGCCTATAAGTGAACAGGACACCCAGGCTGTGAGGGAATGGACTAGCTTCTTATCAAACCTGACCCACTCATCTTCCTGAAACATCATATAATCTTCTCCCAGCTTCAATCTTGTGCATGACCATCCATCAAGGGAAACTGGTGTTTGCTTTAACCATCTGCCTGCAATTCAAAGGGGATCTTCTGAAGCAAACTTTTGGAATAAATTAAAAATCAGGCTCAGCACTGGATGCCTTTGATCCTATAAAGGAAAGTCTGCGTCCCCCTGCATGTGCTGGAGAAAACACAGGATCTTGTGGAAGTATGTGTGTGCAGGTAGCCAAGCCCTGTACACTTAACCTGTTAGTAGGGGAGAAAAGACATGCTCAATGTCTGGTAATATAGACTGCCAAAGGATCATTGTATGATCTTGACTATTTGGGCCCTCTCTAGGTTAGTGTAGGAGAGAACTAATCCTTTGGCTCCAAGAGTCAGCATTTCCTCATGTTAAATGGGGGCTGCAGCAGCTTAAAATGGCTCTTAGCAGCCCCCTACCTTATCCAACCCCTTAGTGCTAGGAGTTCAAAGCTCCTGTATTCATGCATCATAATGTTCTTGTTGCTATGAAGCAGATGAAGACAGACATAATCAGCCCTAAGGGTTAAAGCTATGACTAATTACCCTTATCCTTCAGGTGCTAGAGCCTATGTGAACAGAACTCTGTTGCACTAGGTCAGAGGAAGGAAGAATGAATCTCTGCCTCCACCCCTACTGAGGCCTACTGTGTTGAGTGTGGCCAAAGCAACTTTAAGCTTCTCAGCAGCAGCAGCGTTCACAGTATCTGAGCACCACAGTTAGCCTAACAGTGGATGAGAGAAGTTGCTACTGTTCATTTTAACATGACTCTGTCAGACAGATCCTTCTGCACCAGATCAGCTCTTTTTGCGATAGTCTTTGCACTGTGGAAAGTTGACTGGTTAGCCACTGGTCACAGGAAGTGGAAGCAGTGTTCCTGGAGAATACTAGAGTTTCTCCTGTATGGAGAATCCATTTAATTTTTCAACTGGAACACTATTTTTTGTATATCAGTGTATGACATATGAACATTCATTTAATTGCAAACATTTAAAAATAAGTTATCAGCATTGCTTAGTTTCTTAATTAGCAGGAGAGTTTAAATAGCTAAGTATTCATAGAGCCCAAGAGTATCTAGGGAGGATGAGGGCAGCTTTGAGCTGCACAGCAGCGGATCCTGTTTCTTGTAACAACTATGATAAATAAATGAGGCAACATCTCCAGTATTACTTTATAAAACAGAAAAGGAAAATCTCCCCCATGGATGCAGCAAGAGGAAATATACATTTAACTGGTAGTGGTTTAGCTTACTTCCCTTCACACATTAGGTCTATGTCCTTTATGACATCAGAAGCACATAATCAAAGATAGAAACAGCCAGCCCATCTTACCACTGAGCTTGAATAAATGTTCAAAGGTTTTAGACTTGTTACATATCCAAAGCAGTGCGAATGTCCTGCACACGGGTGATGTAGCTCTGCAGACAATGCCTTCCTTCTAGCAGCACTTTTGTGAGAGAGTTGATCTGCACCTCCAACTACAAGAGAAAACTGTTAGGCACCATTAGCAAGTTGGGTCTGTAAGAGTTCTGACTGCTGGTTGGTTGAACAGCAAGTATCAGAAAAACATGAATAGTTTAAATAGACTTTGTTCATTATCCGCTTTGGCAGCTACTTCTACTCTTTGTGCCTTATTTCTCACTGGCTCCTTGCTTGGAACAGTTTCCCCTCTTACCTACCCTGCTGTTACTAATCTCCCCCAATTGCCTCCTTGTGCCTTCAGTCTTTGTTTCATGATCATCCAAATTAGACTAAATCTATTCAGGGCAGGGCCCATTTCTCTTTGTAGTATCTTATGTTATAATTTTTACTCAGTAACCTTGTGGAACTGGCTTTCACACTACTACTTATCCACATACCTGATCCAGCTCTTCTTGAACTTGCTGCACAACATCTTGCTCCACTGCCCCTGTGGCCACCATACTCATTTCTAGCCACTTGTGCAGAATGCTTGCCTGCCGCCGGCATGATCTGAAGGAACAGGTTAAATAGTTCCTATTCTGAATAGGTTCACAGCAAGCTAGGGTGGGGCAGAGAAGGCACATTGTGCATTTAACTGGTTTTCATCAATAGTTGTAGATGCCCAGGACAATCATTGCCAGCATTAGATGCAAACATTGATGGGAAGTTCTGTGTCACTGGTTTCTGCAGATTATTTTATAAAAGGAAATTACTGCTAAAAGGCACAGTAAATGCAAACATGCAACACCTAACATGAGTGCCTGGCTGCCAGGTATAGGCATTGAGATGAAACCCAAGCTGCAGCACAGTTGATGGAAGACAGGTGGTAAGAGCTAGTTTAAAATAACTTTCTACACTATTCTAAAAAGTAGACATCAGACCCCCTGTAGGGAAAAAAAAACTAGCCTCACCATTGCCATCTAAAGGAGCCATTTTCCAGTCTTTGGGCTCTGGATGTTAGCAGGAAAATGGTGAGAAAAGGTCCCCTGGAGAAAAACAGGAAAGGTTGGGTGTTCCTTTACTGCTTCTTCCTTCCCTAGCAGTGGGTTCCCCCTTAAAGTCCTGTTCCACTCTGAAATGTGACTAAGTGGGATTGTAGGGTTATAGGTCTGTGTCTGATTAACTACTAACAAATGTCGTTCTAACTGTTGATTATACAAAATCAGGCTGGGAGCTGAGAGCTAAGATGGGGTCTTTCCTCAGAAATTCAGACTCACTGTAAAGAGTCTAAAGACTAAATTCCGACTCATTTATACTAGTTCAACTGCACTGACTTCAGATTATACCCTTAGTGACTGCTGTATGGCCATGCTTCCTTCAGTGGTTTGCCACTGGGTAACAGTAAACAATTGCCAAGGATGCACAAAAAAGTAATTCCCTTCAAGCTGTATTGACACTGCAGGTCTAACAGGAGTTAACAAAAAACCTACAACCCTTACTCTCTTAGGTCAACAGATGTGAATGAACAGGCCAAGGACACATCTGCTGAGTAAGGTGGTGTCACTTTTCAGAGCAGTACTGAATGAAATGCAGCACTGGACTAAGAGCACTAAGTGAGACTGGCTAAAAGGGACTTCACTACCTACTTGAGCTCCTGCTTGCTGTCATGGTAATGCTGCATTTGCTGTCCAATGTGTTGGAGCTCTGCTTCCAGTTGTTTCTGCAGCTCTGTTCCCTCTGTGGAATAGCCTCGCCTCCTCTCACTTTCAACTGAAACCAAACATAAAGCACACACCTTATGCTGCTGCTGAAGTACTGCCTATATCCTGCCTCTTCCTCTCTGGGAAACAGACAGGCTCATAGGCAAAAACTTGCCTCTCATTGCTACTTTGTGATATGCTGCTTCTGTTGTAATAACTGAGGCCTGACAGGCCTACCCCACTTGTGAGCCTAACTGTGGAAAGGTTTACAAAGTGATCCAATCACCTCTAACAATAACTGCTGGTGAGAAAAGGCAATGAAAGTTCAACTCAGCCTATTGCATAAATTGCTTCTGACTCAGCAAAAATTAAGACAGACTGAATTAATCTAAAAGGCCTTCTGCTATAACTCAAGGACTGTGTTGAGATCATGTCTGGTAAATAAGAAGTGTGGAACTGGAAGTCAAACAGACCAAAACTGGTGTGTTGGAAATTAGGCCTAAGGGGTGAGCAGAACAAGGAGAACATGGGCTAGTTTGCCCATTACTTGACTTTTGGGGTCCTTTTTAAAAAAAAAAAAAAAAAGAACAAAAAACTGCAGGGGAAAGATCAAACTGGGAGATGGGTTAACTGAAGGGAGCAAGCTTCATATTATGGCTTCCACCCCCCTCATTTCCTGGGACCTCAGGATCCATCAGGACACCATGGGGCCTTCATTGTCCTGACCAGTCAGAGAGAGGAACACAGACGACATCGCCACGAGCTTTGGCTAAATCCCCCATACCACCTGAGGTGTAAAACTGGTTCCTGCTTTCATCCATTTTCTCATGTATCATTTTCCTTCCCCACCTTATTTCTTCTGTTTTCTTTTGCCCTCTGTCTACTGAAAGTCTTGCTCAGCCTGTCAAGGCTGCCTCTTTTGCAGCAGTGCCATGAGCCTGTTACCAGAGGGGCAGCTAAAAGCAAAGCCCTAAACAGCCTGATGCTGGTACAAGTTTGCCACATGCTGAGCCTGTGTTTCTCCAGCAGTGAGGCTGCAGGTCACAGTCAGCATCAGAGACAGAAGCTGTGTTTTCTATCTTTGCTAGTCTTCTCTCCCGTTGTGTGTTTCAAGGAAACAGGATCAGAATTTAAAACTAACTGTAGCTCCTGCCCTTCTCAACTGATTTTCTCTATTCTCCCCTAAAGGACAAGTTATTACTATCAAAAATAGGGGTGGGTGGAGTCCTTATAAAAACACTCTACAGCCAAAGGGAAAGAGAACAAGGGACATTGTTAAAATTAAAGGATTAATATTTTTACATACATTTCAAATGCTTTAACTGTTTTGCATTTTTCTGCATCTTTAATAAAAGGTTTTTAATGGTGTGTTTGGCTGAGATCTCTCTATTTGAAATGCTGAGCCTTGTTTGACTGTTCAGTGTTGAACACTGACAGGGTTAAGTAAACAACTGTGACTCTTTGGGCCTATTTATTCAATCAAAATTGACACTCCCCACCTTCTCCAGCCTCTCTTCCCATGCTAAAAGTACAACGGTTCTTCATCTGCAACTGAAACATGACTCTCAAGAGCATGGGCCAAGATTTCCAACATCTAGTACCTGCAGAACCTATGCTAGTTACTGATAATCTGACTCACTCCAAATTCAGTTTGCACACACATGAGGAGTTGTTGGGCCCTTCAATATATGGCTTAGTAGCACTAAGGATCTGTGTTTGAGTTCTGATCTGTTAATAATTTAACATGCTTTGGACCAGGAAAGACAAGCAGCAGATACACATTGCACAATTTACAGTAAAAGGAAGCACCTCATCCCAATCCTATGGAACACTTAGAACCTGCATCTCATGCCTCAAAATTAAAGGTAGGCCCTGCCTGTAGTGCAGACAGCCACTTTGAACTGCAGGCTGCTGTGTTCGGATACTACCTGCCTGGTAGTGTTCACTAATTTGGTATGCAATCAAAACACTGCTGTGATGAGCACTGTAATGTGACACTTGCTCCCCTGACCCTCCCTCTCCCTCCATTTGGCTCTCTCTTTCCTTATACCCAAAGCCTTGGGTTCAGCTGCATGCTTGACCTTTCCTCCCTAGCCTTACTCTTTTTGGAGCCTTCTGAGTGTTCTTAATGCTTTGGATGGTGAGCAATACTCCGCAAAAACTGTGTTTTGCATCAGTGAAACTGTTCCTCATGTTATGTGACATCTTCTGTAGCAAGTTCTACCTTTCTATGAGGTAGGGAGAAGTATGTATTTGGGTTATGCCATATGAACTCCCCAGCATTCAAATAGGTTCTGCTCTTGCTCTCTCTGGCCATGCTGGGCCCAAGAGGTTCCCACCTTTCACTTCTGGAGAACCTGTCTCCTAATTAATTCTCTGAACACTCTGTGCATAGAAAATTGCACACTTGTATCTTTCCTTCAAAAAACTAAAAGACCAACTCCTTCCTCCCCAAAGCAGAGACAGGGTGCCTCCAACACACAGTCAGCTCCCACACACTAGTTCAATGAGCAGGCAGCTTTGCCTTTTCCCCAGTCCAATCTTGCACATATTAGGGGAGGCTTTCGGTGCTGCCAGGTCAGTGGCTTGGGGATGGCTGCTGTAGTTTAGAGCTGAGAACATACCTGCAGTTTTGGACCTGCTCTCTTTTCCTGTGACATCTTCAGCCTGCAAGTTTGGTTGCTTCCACTCCTCCTCAACAGTGGTCTGTTGAGAGTCTTGGAGAAAAGTTTGCAGGTGACCCTTCAAGAACTGATTTTCATCCTACAAGGGCAGGAGTACAATAAGGTGATACAAATACAGCCATATCACCTCTCAGATTGGCCTTGCTTACCAGAATCCTCACAGGGCTTTAAAATAGGACTCTTGTACATGGCCCAAGATACTAAACCCCCCTTCCACTGAGGGGGACCACTGCACTCACTTGGGTGTCCACAGGTGCCTGCAGTCACCCTCGCTCTTTACATGATATTTCATGAGGTCAGAGCTTTCCCATCCCTTCTAGAAGGGTAAACAACAACTCCCTTTTGCAATGGAACAGAGGAATCTAAATGCTGATCAAATGTTTGCAGAATCCCATTCCCCCTTCCCCACCTCCCTCTGTTTGCTAAAGAAACCTGCTGCTGAGTTTAGTCAGTTTCAACTAGATTTCATCTGGCTGTAGCTACTCTGAACCCTTCAATAAAGCAGCACTCTCAGATTTCAGTACCTAGTAATGGAAAGATATGAATTCTAGTGCAATACCACATGCATGCACTAGCCAAAAAATGAATTGTTGCTTCAAATCATCACTGTAGTGCCTGGCAAATGGAGGAGAAAGGATTGATGTGCATTTGGAGCCTATCTAACTTGATCTATTAAAAAGGCAGAACCAGGTGCTAGGAGAGGCACAGGCCTGCTCAGCCAAGGAGGTGGGGAGTCCTGGAAGAAAGTTGGATAGTAAAGCAGCAAGCTCTGTGCATCAGCCAGCTCCAGTTGCTCAGTATTCTGCCACGTGAAACTCACCATTTCTGATTCACATCTCAAACGTGGAATGAAGGACGAGGGAGGCAACAGCACTGGCTTTGGACTTGTCCGAGCGGGAGGACATGTGCCATGTGTCCAAGATGGTACACAGGGTAGAGGGATAGGCACAGTAAGAGGGCATGAAGAGTAATTAGTACTGTCCAGCTGGAACAACTTATTACAACTGCTTTGCTCTGTCTGAGTTGAGGCAAGTAAGGCCCCAGCCTGAGCAGGATGTTTGTTCACAGCTGTTTGTGGCAAAGGCACCTCTGATCCCTCCAATCTGGAAAGGGAGAAGGGTTTGTTACTTTCCAGCCAGCCCCATATTCTCCTTTATATTCAATCCAGAATAACCAGAAAGGGAACACATAATTATGACCATTCACACTAGAGTAGGCTAGTCCATTGTAAAGAGTTAGACAGCCCCGTAAGCCCCTGAAAAACACTATATGCCAGGGTGTCCAAACTTACTGACTCTCTAAGCTGCATACAACAAATCTTCAGAAGTTTGAGAGCCGGGGTGTGCTACTGGGCCTTAGGACTTCTGCTCTGCCAGGCGTGCCTGCCAGAGCTCAGGGCTACTGCCCCGTGAGGCACATCTGCTGAAGCCCTGAGACACCACCCTCCCTCCACTGCTGAAGACTCAGCAGGTGTGCCCTGTGGGACAGAAATCCTGAGCCCTAGCAGGTGCCTCCCATAGGGCAGAAGCCCCTAACCTCACCACCCCGCCATGGGGCTGAAACCCCAAACTCCCCACCCTAGTCTGCTAGGTGGAGAATGCGGGGGTGTTGAGGACTCTGAGCCACACTTTAATTGTAAAAGAGCCACAGGGTGGCCACCTCTGCTATATGGATTGCTTAGCAGCATTACCTTCAATCTGTGGCACAAGTTCATTAGAAGTGCTGCTCCCACTATGAAAAGCACCACTGCAAAGGGGCAATGGCAACCTGGTTAGGATCCCATGTTAACTTCTTTAATAGGCAGCAAGCCTGGAAGAACCACACACAATCATTAAAGATAAAAAAACCATTAGATAGAGTTAGTACCTGAATCTCCCCCTCCTGGAGCATTTGAACCTGAACCTGTTGACAGCATCTTTAAAAAAGGTGTTCATATTCAGGAATATATTTCTACATCATTTTGGTCCTAGCAGTGGGTACCTGATCCAGGTTTAGACATGACAGCGAATGGATAGAGAAGAGAGACAGACCTCTTTGAACTGCAGCATCTTCCCTCTCTCTGAAGCTGTACTACTAGCTATAAAAGTGGAGTTTCAAAAGAGAGCTTGGAAAAGAGCCTACTAAAGTTTCAATAAAGTTTTCCTGCTGAAACTTTTGCTTCTACAGCAGGTGCAGCTTCAACCCATTCATTTCAGAGAGAACTGATAGCATAGCTAGAACTAGCACTGACAGGCAGCGTAGCACTGTAAATCACAGTCAGAGTGACTGCAGAAATGGTAGCTCCTTGCTCAGCAGCTCTGCCCCCTGAGGGGAGTCAGGGTCAGCTCTGGTTTCTTTATTTATTAAGAAATACTTCTTACTTCTCTCAGCCCCATAGAGCAAATTCAGCCAAGCAGGATTCTACACGAGCTCAGACATAATTAACGACATCACTGATCAAGTTCCAACGGCAAGGCAAAAATTCAGTTCCATTCAGATTGTCCGGTGTCTCGGGCAAATGAGGGAGGGTTTAGGATCCATGAGCCTGAAAGTACCCAGCGTGACACTCAGATCCCAGGTTAAGCTTTCAGGGCTAGCAGTTAGAAAAACCATCTTCTGGAAATCATGGAGGCACCGCACACATACAGCTCCAAAGTCTTTTTGCAGACTCTGCAGAGTTGAACTTTCACCTCTTTTTTGGGGCAGACTGTGTTTTAGATGAATTACATAAGTTCAGTCTTCCCCTCAAATGTATGTATTGGTGAAACTAAGCGCTTAGCAGATGGTAGGTTAACTCCTCTGCTACATTATTCTTTTCCATTTTATAAGAGATGTGAAGCTTTTCACATCACTGTGCTGCCTTTCATATTGCACAGAAGAGATGTGTATGCAAAGCAAAATCTCAGCACAACTTAATAAACTACACAGCTCACAACAACATGGTACATGCAGTTAGTGTGGCAGAAGCACAGCATGAGGGTCACTGCAATCACCACTCAGATTATATTCTTCTCCCTACTTTTAAAGATGGAGTGTTCTTACCCACTGAAAGGGATCCCCAACAAGCCCTCTCTCTCCAGAGACTGCAGCATGAAGTCAGGTCTACGTGGCTGTAATCTTGCCTGGCGGACTGCATTTCTGGAAAAACCAACAAAAAGGGCAACTGCTAAGATCCTTGACTGAGGCAGCTTTACAAAATCCCATCCCCCCTCAATGCAAAATGCACTCAGCATGCGATCAACAGCAAGGTTGCAAGAGGTTTATAGGAAACAGCTTTCAGAAAGCCCCCAATTCTCTTTTCCCATAAAGCAAGGGAGAGAACTGACCGA
The DNA here is from genome assembly GCF_026122565.2 of Emydura macquarii macquarii. Lineage (NCBI taxonomy): Eukaryota > Metazoa > Chordata > Testudines > Chelidae > Emydura > Emydura macquarii. The sequence goes on from NW_027131391.1 coordinate 2,012,212, forward strand.
TTTCAGCACAGCTAAGACCTAGCACTACCGTCCATGCTTTCATCAGAGCCGGCTCTTTGTGGGTGGAGTGCAATAGCACTGAAGAATGTGTGGTTTAGTGGCAGCTCTGGGTCACTGTGGTCAGATGAGTTTCATGGTGGTAATATTTCTATCCCTGCCCCACCTTGCAGGCATTCCTGGGTCATCTCCCACTCAGAGACCACCAGGACTCCAGTAATCCATTACCATACAGTGAGGAAGTTCCACTGGGAGGCATTAAGCTGGGCTAGTAATGGGCTGCCAAGGAAGTGTGCAGTTATGAGTCCTTCCATTATTCATGGACAGCTGTATCCATTATGCAGCAGTTCTAATATAATTCAGCATTGACATACAGTGCAGCACCAGGAAGGACGGGGAAGCTGCATGAAAATTCACAGCAACCACTGTGGAAGCTTGGGATTAAAGAAATGAACCTCAGAAATGCAATATGGGGGTAACGCAGGACATGCTGCAACTTCACACTCACAGCTCACTAAGAACAGAATCCCCAGCAGCAAGGAGGAACTGCAAATCATCACTCTTCACCGGCTGTGGCACAAAGCACAGAGTCATTGCCTCTGCTGCATCTCCTCCTGCCCCAGGGCTGGCATCAGGCATGGGCACCTTAAATGTCACCCTCTTCTTCAGAGAAGGTACAGGGGAGCAAGGCTTGTCTCGGTTCCTGCAGAGAGCCTTTCGTTTCCAGAACATGGCACAACGATACACTGTCTGCTGAAGGCTGTAGGCTGCCTGCCAAGCACAAAGAACAGCAAATTGTTTGATGGACGAGAGGCGGGGAAGCAGCACCATGCCACCCGGGAAGGAGGGTTCTCCAAGGAAGGGATGGACTTAGGAAGTAGCTATGGATGACGGATGGTGTCTGGCTTCTGGGTCTTGCCCACAAGCTCAGGGTCTAACTGATCACCATATTCGGGGTCAGTAAGGAATTTTCCCCTGGGTCAGATTGGCAGAGACCCTGAGGGGGGGGTTTTGTCTTCCTCTGCAATATGGGGGATGGGTCACTTGCTGGTTTAAACTAGTGTAAATGGTGGATTCTCTGAAACTTGAAATCTTTAAATAATGATTTGAGGACTTCAGTAACTCAGCCAGAGGTTATGAGTCTATTATCAGAGTGGGTAGGTGAAGGTCTGTGGCCTGGCCTGCAATGTGCAGGAGGTTAGACTAGATGATCACGATGATCCCTTCTGGCCTTAGAGTCTGAGCTCTTGCTGCTGGAATCATGGTTTTGTCCTATTGTGCTCCAGTATAAACAATTATCAATCACTTCTGTGGCACCAAGACCAGCGAAACAGGCCACACATTAGCAAGGAGGAGTATGACCCCCCTCTATTTTGAAAACCAGGAGCAGACAGAGACGCCTGGCCAGGGACAGGAGCAGGGAACCCTCCCATATGCTAGGCTTCATTCCCAAAGCAGCTGCAGGCACCAACAGCAGGTACTATGGTTCCTGCAGCCACAAATGTTTTAAGTTAGTACCAACTTTTTCCTATCATTTCCAGGGATTTTTGTTTTTAAAATGATTTTCTAAGACAATGGGGATTTCAGCTGCCTGGGGCTGTTCTGCTCCCAGTTAACACAGACACAACTGCAGGGCTCAGTGGCACTTCCAGACTCCCTTTGTGCAGCTGTAGCACAACCACCACACTGGAAGGAATGTAGTGAAGAACAAACTAGAACTGAATTTGATGCTGCATCTTCCCAGGTATCCTAAATGCTTTACACTAATGCAGCCTCCCAGAGCACCGTGATCCTGACAGTCAGGCAGAGCTTTCACCTAGCTGTGCCCTGTGGGTAACTACTGGGCAAGTGCTGGTCATTTTCAAAGTGGCCTCTAAGAAAGGTTCCCAGTTGGCAGCACCAGTCTGAAGTGCTACATTCCCAGCTAAGCAAATGGACAATGAGTTCTGCTGGGAGATGAGGACACAGTGGTACCTCTAGATCAGGGAAGCAATGAACATAGAACCTGAAATCCCACCTTGTTTCAGGGCAATTGCAGTGCCCAGGACAGAGCAATGATGTGAGTCTCCTTTACCTTCAGTTGGTGCTGGGTTCGAAGCTGCCCCCGAAATTGTTTCATGCCAGCCATGTACTTCAGGATCTGGGTCACACCCTCCTTCAACAGGGTAGCACGGTAAAATTCTACAGCTTTTTCAATGCGACCTTTCTTTCGCTGCCGCTCCAGGGCAAACCCCAGCCAGGCGTCAAACACCTGCAGAAAAGAGAAGCAGCAGCAAGCTGCAAGAGCACTGCTACAAGAGTAACTGCCTCTCAGAGGAGAGAGGCTTGTGCACCACAAACTCCTGCAGACCACAAGCCCTTCCACAGGACAGTAACATACAGAAATGTACCATGACTAGTTTCTGTTCTAAAGAGGTGGGAGATGGGGTGAAGAAATCAGCTGGAGTTAGATAGAGGAGTCTCAGGCAAATGCTTTTTATCAGAGGGGAGAGCCAGGGACCAAAGATGCCCAGCTCCTCAGAGCAGCACAGGGAGCTCTGAAGATGAAACCAAGAGGAGAAGGTGCTCCCTGGCTCACCTATCCAGTGGAGCTGAACCCACATGCACCCACACTGTAGGTCCCAAAGTGCATGATGTGCACTCCTTACCTTCCCCTGCAATGAGAGTGACCAATGCCACAGCGCCCGCACTGTCTCCTGCTGTTCCCACTGCTTCTGTGTCAGCTGTTAGCAAAACAAATCACACAGAACCTGATTAGGGATTTATGTGCTACAGACCAGCAGAAGAAGTGATGTGATTTACCGAGGTGACGGAGATAGCAGTGGGAGAATGTGTCAGCCCCTGTGCCTTCAGCTCCTTCCTAAGGGTCAAAGACACTGCACACAGGCTCAAGGAAGGGCCCTGTCCTATGGAGGGGCTGAAAGGCATTAACTTTCCGGTTCTGAAAGTAAAAGGATGAACTCTTCAGTCTGTAGAGCTGCCTTCCATCACCACGGGATATTTCCACTGGCCACAAGAAAGAGCTGCTGAATAGCATTGATTGGGGTAGCTTTTTCTTTGAACACTGCCCACCCTGGCGCACTGCAGCCTGACAGACACTCAATGCAAATGGAGAATGGGAATTTTACTGAACTCCATCCCTTTTCTTTAGGCTGAGAGGGTTACCCAAAGGCCACAGGGGATGGGCGTACCTTGTGCTAATGTAGCCACCAGCCCAGATGATATTTAGACACAAACTTCCTTACTCCCCCCCATATCTCTGGATTTCACTGTAGCAGATGGAGTCTGAAGGAGAAAATTGGACAGGACCAGCAGGAGGCTCAGTGCCTGTCTCAGGAGGCTAGTTCCTCACCTGTCTCTTCCAGCAGGAAAAATAGGTAGAGCAGAGTCTCTGAGCCATCAGCTGGTCTCCCCGTCTCTGCAGGAGCTGCCAGGGAATCAGCACAATAAATCATACTGACAGACACACACACCACTTATCCGAGCCAGCTGGCAGGAGAGCAGAATAGGGACCCACCCCTAGTCACCTTCCATTAGCATTAATGATACCCAGATATCAGTGTGACAGCACTCCACAATCCATCCTTCAGCAAACATGCCTGAACCCAGCAAGGATGTCCCTCACCAACAGCCCACACTGGGCAATTACAGCCCTTCCCAATCTTCCTCTCCCAATTGAAAATGCTCTCTACCCCCTTCTGAGGGCTTTATGCTGTGACAGGTGATGTGACAGACATGCCAACTCCTCCGTATTGCACAATGCTCCCATATTGCTCTCCAGCTTAGATTGCAAAAATGAACTCTGTCTGTAAAACTGCCCCTCTGGAGGGGCATCTGCTGTGGAGAGGGCTTTCTTCCTCAGATTGGAGCTTTCACATCCCATGGTTCTTGCTCCTTCTTACCATCTTCTGCATGCACTGCAGATGATACTGCTTCCACTTTGCCAGGCACTCTCGCAGCAGTTGCCTCTTGTGGTGCTGGGCTGCAGTGTCTACCTGGACTCTCAGCACCAAGGACCTCGTGGTGAATTCCTTCCAGTGAAGAAACATGGTCCGCAAACGCACTGTTAAGAGAAGAACACGTGAATCAAGGGACCAGCAGGATGCCCCTTTCTATCTCAGTCAGGAGCACTCAAGAAACCAGCTCCTTAGACTCCTGGTTTGTTTGACGATATTTCTCAGTGCCTACAACAGTATTTCACCTGGAAGGATGGCCTTGTGGTTAAGGCATAGGATAGGGCAGGGGTCAGCAACCTGTGGCACACGTGACAAAAGTGGCACGCGCACTGACTTTGAGTGGCACGCAACGCCCTGGCCAGAGCCACACTGCTCAGTGCTCGCTGCCGACACAACCACTGGAACAGGGGCCACAGACTGTCCCCGCCATGGACACAGCCGCCAAAACGCAGCTGCAGACCCACCCCCCGCCCCCGACACTGCCACTGGAATGGGGGCTGAAGACCTGCCCCGGCCACCGGCACTGGGAGAAGGGCAGGAGGAAGATTGGGCATGGCCCTTTGTTAAGGGTGCCAACCCCTGGGATAGGGAATCAGGAGTTTTGAAAACAAAAGGATTGCTGTGATGTCTTTCCAGCTCTGCCAAAACTTTATTTGTGACCTTGGAGAAGCATCCTGCCCCCTCTGGGCCTCAGTTTCCTCACCTGGAAACCCATCTGTAGAGGGGGCTGTGACATTAAGTCACAAATGTATGGAGTGTTTTGAGAGTCTTGGATGGAAAGCACTATTAATACTAGTTACTTTTAATCAAGCTTTGCCTGAAAAGTACTGGTATCTGTATAGCCTCCTCACTGCACTATTTTATTCTCACTGCACATTAGCTCTATTTTATAGATGAGGAACTGAGACACAGATAGATTTAGTGACTGGCCCAAGGTCACACAAGAAGCCTATAACAGATTGCTTGAATCCTGGGCCACTGCCCTCTCCAGTAGACCATCCCTTCTATCCTAGGAAGGCTCTGTTCATAGCTAGTCAACCCACAAACACCCATTATATTGCATGAAACCCTGCAGAACAATGTCACTACCACACAGTCCTCATGGCAGTGCTAGTTTATCTAATCTATGCAGAGCAAATGCATGGTTGCCATACAGAGATATGTGCTTCTCAGATTCACACACCAACAATTAGTGTCCGAATTCATCCCACAAAGCCACACGCTGCTCTAACACAGTGACCAGGTCCTTTGGAGAGAGCTTTACATTCCTCATCCCCAAAGCTCACCCATATCCAAACACCTCCTGGCCTCCTTCAGAGCTGCTACCTCCTGCTGACGGCAATACACTCGCAGACAGGTAGTGCCCCTCCACTGGAGTAGCACCTAGGGAGTGAGGGCAGAGACAAGATACAAACTAATACTAGTACCCTTTGGAGGTTAGAATGGAAGTCAAACACCCCACACATCACCAGTAACACAAATACACCCTGTCACCCCAGCACATAAGTCAACTGCAGTAGGTATGCGAAAACCATCCACTAATGGAAATTCTGTGTCCCCAGAGCAGGGTTCCCAAGGGCAGTCATTCAACCTGTATCCCCTATGCATTTCTTGAAGGGGTCTTCCTCACCACAGCCAAAGCTGCCATGCTATTCCCTTCTAGGGAATGGGATTGCAAAAAGCTGTGGACTCCCCCACAACCAGTGCTTGGCAGAGACTGCTGCTGAGATCATTCTGAGTCCCAGCCTGTGACCTGCCCAGCTCCCACATCCATTTTTGTAGTGGCTCCTATGGGAAGCTGTAAGCTTCCCCACCAGTGCCATAGCTACAGGTGGGCATGAGTGGACTTTGACAGCAGGCCCATCCAATCAGATTTCAAGCAATTCATCCCACGTTATCAGCCTCTGTTTCATGTGGGACACGAGGCTTGTGCCCACCAGTATCAACCACAGGCCCTGCCAAAAAAATCAGTGCTGGCTACGCCTCTGATCCCCACACTAAGCACTACTGTGCTATTCCCTAAAGTGACTCCCACTTGGACTACTTCTACTTCGTAGCTAAAATGGCCCCCCAAGTTTTCTACACAGATCCCACCTTTAAGAGAGTTGATCTCCCGTAGTGCTGTTCTGCCTGCGCAGCTTTCTTAGCTTCACCCACAAGGGCAACAGTATTTTCTCTCCAGATACTCAACACCTGTCTAAGGACAAAGTGGGAAACAGAAACCTAGAGATCAGGAGTGATTTTTACCACATACTTTTCCCCACCTCTTGCAAGTTGACTTGATCATTTGGCACCTTTCCATTTGTGGAGAGGAAACCAAAAAACCTGCTGTATCCACAAACCCACCTTTGTTTCTAGGTCTTAAACATAGGCAAGTACCTGACATCTTGCCTGCTATTGCAGCCAGGCTTGAAAAAACAACAGGAAAACACAGCTCCCATTTGGTACAAAACACTAAAGTGACAGCAGTTAATGCAGGGTGACCAATGCCCTTCTTTGTCCTGCCACCTGTAAGAAACAAGACAAACTATATCTGCTCCAAGAGCACTGCCACTTTAAAATCATAGTAGAGTCCATCCACTGCAAGGGCAGGATATAGTTTACTAGCCAATATGTCTGTCGGGGTCTGATCCTACGTTTGTTCTGAGTTATGGCCCCAGCAGGCATCACAAGAATAGTTCCGCCACAAGGAGAAGTCTTTGGAACTGGATAAAAGATGCTTTAAGACACTGGTGCATAATGGGCAGCGTCACCCAGGGATTTATTGATGCCAACTGGCAGAGGGCACAAAGAGTGCACAGGTTTTTACAGGGATCCACTGGGATATATGCAAAATAGTTCACCAAACGGTGGCACATGAAGTCTCTGCTGAGAGCCAGAAGCCCTCTAGTCATCATCATTGCAAAATGTATGTACAGATAATATATCAGGAGTTATGTATGTATACTGAAAAGTATGTTCTTAAAGTCTTGGAGTTAAGGCAGGTCACCAGGAGGTGATATCCCTCAGAGATGATGCTGTCAGGAAGGAGGCAGCAGACACCCATCTCCCTGTCTGGTCATTTATACTGTATGCCTCACACTCTATGCCTATTTGTACACTGAGCCACAGCAAAAGAAAAAATGGTGAACTTTACAAAATTAAACAAACAGTGGGGAGTGGGTCCTGTTTATGAATAAAGAAAGGATGGGACTGGTATATCTAGGGAGGGCGGGGGGTCAAAAAAAAAAAAAAAAAGCACACTGGGTCCGTCCCTAGGAGACGAGCTGACAGCATGTGTCTCATGAGAGGAGGGTCACAGCCAACCTGGTTGTGAAGCGCTGCAAGGATTTTGGATGAGCATTACACTGAGATGGAACTGACAAACTGAGGTGTACTGTTTCGTTGGAAGCAGTGAATCTGAATACCGTGAGTATCCAGTGGAGGGCTCGAGGATTGGGGTGTGCCTATCACTAGCCTGTAGAGAGACAGAGGGGCTGGTGAGCCTAAAGAGTGCTGGTGAGGCCCATGGAGTTGGGGAGCTGACCCTCGGGAAGCACAGACAGGGCTTCTGCAGGCTAAAGACAGGGGGTATCGAGGTGCCTCAGAACCCTGCATATCTGCAAGAAGGGTCACAGCCAGCAGTAAATCCCAATGAGACTGTCATCATTCCTTTTAGTTTGGCTGAGATGCAGAAAAACAGTGAAGCAAGGGAGAGTTAGTTCTCAGTGTCAAATGCTCAGGGATTAGTGAATGTACCAGTCAAGAAGGCCTGGGGCAGGCTGACTGCACTGCAGCCATTTCTTTCTAGCATCGTACAGGGAGGGACAAGCTTACCGCAACAGTGCTCTGTTATGCTCCTCCTCCTTTTCAGCGACCTGGCGTAGAATGCACTGTATGTTTTGCTGGTGACTCTGAAAGGAAAGCAGTGCTGAAGTGAGACTTTCCCCAGTTGTTAGTAACACTATGGTGAGGAGTTCTCTGGGGAACTCTCAACAGCAGTTATCCAGGAGCAGATGGAGAAGCTGCAGCCTCCAGACTTTAGCACTCCTCTTTTTACTCATAATAGCTATTATACATTAGCAACATGGGGTTTGCCATCCAGAGGGACTAGCAGCTATCCACATATCACTTATATATACAGCCACACAAGCCAGGAGAGACCTCAGGCCTGTCTACTTCAGAAACACAGGGCTCCACCACTGAAGCTTAAGGGAGACTTCAGTAGTGGTAGTAGTATTAGGCCTCATGCTCTTTTTGTGGGCCCTAAAGTCAAACACTTAAGCAGATCTGTCATTTCCTCCTCAGGGCGGGGGATGCAGACACAGCAAGCTTCAGCAATGAAGCAAACATAATCCTCCTACCTTCCAGGCAGTCAAGACCCTGCTGAGCAGTGAGTGCTGATAATGCATGTCTGCTTGCACCAATGTCTTCCACTTTTTACACCGATGTCGTATGTACTACAAGCAAAAAAGAAAGACTGTGAGAAGAGAAGAGAAGAGAAGAGAAGAGAATTCCCAACCGCCAGGGAAACATCACTCCTATAGAGCAGTGTAACGGGGTCTTACCTGAACTGGCACCAGACCCCACTGCTACCTCAGTTTCCCCCTCGGGGTTCTCAAACTGCCCCCTAGGTTCTTGTGCAAGGTAAACAACATTCCTTCTTGGGGGCTGGTTTATTGAAACAGTTCCAATGTCACCTTAAACTGGAACCATTCTGTCCCCTACTCCGGTTTCTTCAGCCCTTTGCTGGGCTCAGCTACTCATTACAAAATCCTGCTGCATGCTATGTGCTCAAGGCTCTTCTCAAGGCTGTTGTTCCCCTTACAGCTTCTGCTCCCACCTGTCACCACAGGTTGCTTCAGCCAGGCCTTTCCCTCTGGCTGGTTTGGAAAGTCCTTCCCCTACTCCTCTCTGACCCCGATTCCATTTCAATCCCAAGAGAGCTTCCCTGCAGGTCTCTCTCCCAGTTACACTTGTATTGGGGCTTCAGGCCCCAAATGACTCTCAGATCCCTCTGAGCAGGCGAGCTCTGCCAGGCTCACTCCAGACTCTGGCCTTCTCTGGAGAAACCTCCACCTGGCCTTTCCTAGTCTCTGATCTTCCTCCCTCTGATGGAGAAGGCTCTCTCTCATAGGAAGCAACAGACTATCCTCACATGATGCCTGATCTCATCACTCAACCACCAAACCCAGATTAAACCTATTACCTGGGATCTGATAACAAGGCATATGTAGGGCAGAGCCCAAATCAATTAAAGGGCCAGCCCCCTCCCCATGACTTCCAGATATACGTCGCTAGCAGTAACAATGGAGCTGCAGCATACTCAGATGCCAGGATTTATTTAATAATATAATGGGTAATTTAGGGAAAAGGGACCCCACATCAGATTGTTCAAAAGAAGGGAAGGGAAATGCAGTGCTGATTTTGTTCCTCTCATATGAACAGGACAAAGATCTCTGATTTTCTTATGGCTTGCTTTGGAGCCGGAGACAAGCTCTAATGGGAAATGCAATTAACCGTACAACCGAAACTCCACTCCCTCTATGATCCTCAGCAACACAGGTCTGACAACACTGCTTCTCTAGCCACTAAATCATCAAATCTTTATCACCTGGGAAATGGCAGTCACCCCTGAGGCTGATCTGCCAAACAGCATCTAACCCCTCTTGTGAAACACGGGCCTCAAGGAAGGCTGAAGAACACAAGAGATTGAAATTTTCAATTCTCACTGTGTCAGCTGTTCCATCTCAAGTAGCAGGACAAAATTAGAAACTAGTATATTTGAAGCTGAACCCAGCAACCACCTCCATTAGCACTGGTTTGGTTTCAGTGGCTTTCTTGCTTTGGATGTATTATAGGAATGGAAGAGCAAGAAATTTTGAAGTGTGTACACCAAGGAATACCACTACAAGGGCAGCATAGTGTGGGCACCAAAAGTTTTGGTGCTGCTAGATGACTGCCAGTGAGGTTTATAAATTAAATACGCAATCAGCCCACCTTAAGCACCTTGCCAGAGATTGGTCAGGTGACACTCAATTTACAAGGGGACCACGAGCATTTGGGATTTGCCATGATGATGATGATCTGACTCTTCTCCCACTCAGTGTACCTGGAGCATGCTAGCTGGGCTGCTAGCTCCCAGCCAGCAGTGTGTACTGTCTTAGAATGGTTGTAGCAGTATGAGAGCACTAGGCTTCTGTAAAGGGTCAGCTAGGAGTAACAGTCGTTATGGAGTCAGACTGGTTGAAACACGCTTTTTGCTAATATCCAATTCACAAGAGCAGGGAGGGACTGTTACAAGCAGAAGGCTGCCAGAAGGTTCCATGAACTGGGGATAATGTTTCATGCAGGTACCAATCGTCACAGAGTTAAAGATTGATACAATCTTTAACTGTCTTTCTAAAAAGGATTATTTAACTGAAACTTTCCTGAGAACAGAAAGCATTGTGTGGTATTTCCCAGGAGTTCCCCTCGGGAATTGAGCACTTCACTTAAGTGATGCTCTGAGAAGCACAGAAAGTGTAATGGTGGGGGAAGCCTTCACACACGCATTTATGTAACACTCCCTGAACACTGTCAAGGTAAACTCACTGCGTCACAGTCCTGCCCTCCCCACCCCCAGGCAACATTCTGTGGGCACGAGAGCAATACAGGACAAATGAACTCCCTCTCACCTTTCCACACTACTCTTACTCCTTCCATATTGCAGTGTTTTACCCCTCCTTGAAGAGAACAGCATTTGGTTAGGGTAGTCCAAGATTAACTAGTATCATGACCATACAATGCCTTTGATACTGTATCTGTTAAGCAGCTATATGATGAACACAGATAATCTAGACATAATAGAGGAGGATTCAGGCCTCTGGGATTCTCACCTTTCTCCACTTGCTCCAAGACCACTGCAGGCACTTAGAATAGTGAAACCTCAAAGCTTTCATCTCCTTGATCCTCCTAAAGGAAAAACAGATCAGACAGTTCTCTTACTGACCCAGACCTACAGTGCTTCTCTAACACCAGGCCTGAATCCACATTTGCTATTATGCTGGGAAAGTACATTTATTAAATATGTAAACATTTAGGATGTGCTAACAGCTTCTAAAGCACATGTGACGGATCAGTGTTGGTGTGAATCAAACTCCTTTGTGAAAGGGGCCAATTGTGAGATTGAATCAGGATCAGTCTCCTTTTCAAGATGCCTCTTACTCTGTTCTTATCTCCTGAAAGTTCTTTTTCCAGAGATGGAAAGTCTTCCGCAGCAGCAGGTGGCAGTAATGATCATGGGCAAGAGCCATGCTCTCTTGCTCCTCCAAACACATCACTGTTCTCCTGCGCCAGGAGCACCAGAAACGAACCAAAACCTGCTGCTCAAAGTGAAGTATGGCCTGCAACAGACAGGAGAAAACTAGTGAACTGATGATGTAGGCTATAATGAACAGTAGGGCAATCTTCCTCAGAGGAGGTGATGGGCATAGGAAACTGTCTCATGTGGTCCCCAACCACTCAAATGGAATAGCAATGGGTGCAAGCCTATCTTGTGCTGTTCATGTTCACAGGAAGTGATCAGGAAACCGTCCCATCTATCTCTTCGGTGAGGTCCAAGGGAAAGTGCTGCATTTACCATTCTCTCTGTCGTCCGGTTCTCTCGCTGCTGACATGCACTCAGCCACCACGTGTCAAATACCTGTCTTGTCAACGAATCTCTGCAAGCAAAAATGAAGAATGCCAGTGGAACCAATGAATCCTTTCAGACAGCTAAGGGGCTTATGGGCTCTAATGGAATTCAAATTATGACCATGCCAGTCTATTCAAACTGAAACCATCTGTTATACAGTTGCTCTGATTTTATAGCATCAGGCAAGACTGCTTTAGAAGTCAATCACTCCTCTTTATTCCATGGATTTTTTAAAAATAATCTCATACTCACACTCAGTCCATTCCACTGTTGCTTAAAATCTCACCTAGACTATTGCATTTTAAGAAAATATTCATGCTTCCACTGAATTCACTAGAATTTCCTACTTCCACCCACTTCTAGATTTTTCAACAGATTATTCCAATTTCCAATCACCTCACTGACAGTATATCCGAAAGCAAATGATATAATTAAGGTTAAGATTACATCACAGAGATCATGGAAGTCACGGAACCCATGCCTTTCAGAGACCTTCATGACATTTTCTGCTTCAGCCCTGAGGTAGCAGATCAGGAGCTGTCAGCCAGTGGGGGCCCTGCAGCTTTCAGCCACCATGGGGGGACCCGCTGCTCTAAGCCACTGGACCTGGTGCTCCCAGCCACCATGGGCTGTCAGACCACTCCTGCTCCTGCAGCGGGGCTTGGGCTCTCATCTGCCCACCCCCCAGGTCGGGCTTCAGTTGTCCCTACTTTGCCACGGTTATTTTTAGTAAAAGTCAGGGACAGGTCACGGACGTCTGTGAATTTTTGTTTATTGCCCGTGACCTGTCCCTGACTTTTACTAAAAATAACCGTGGCAAAATCTTAACCTTAGATATAATATAACCTTGTGTTTCTTCTTCAAAAGCTATAAACATAACCCTGCCACCTCCACACACCGACAGACCTTAATCTGTGATTTGTTGTGTATGTTTAAAGACAGGCACAAATACTTTTTGTTTGTTTGTTTAAAGTGACAGTGATTTGAATTACAAATTCAGGAAATTCTGTAAAATGGACTTTTAGAAAAGTATCAAAACAAAACTTATAGGAGGCAGAGTGGTCTAAGTACCGGACCAAAGGGTTTCCTGTATTCCCTCCTCTGCCAATGCCTCACTACGTAACCTTGGGCAAGTCATTTACCCTGGCTGTCTGAGTTTCCTCCTCTATACAATGAGATAGTAAGACTTGCTAGCCTACCTCCCTCACAAGGGTATATGGGGATGTTCGTAAAGTGTTTCAAAAGTGTAAAGCAGCAATTCCCAAATGGAGGGTCCTGACCCACCAGAGAGTAGTGGGAAAGATCTAGTTGGGTCATCTGTGCCCTAGAGACACACCTCCACCCTGCACTCTCACTTCCCCTGGGCAGCAGGCAGCAGCGTGGGGAGCAGGAACTAGGCAGCAGCATAGAGAAAGCACCTCTAGGACACATACAGGCTGGGGACTGGCTGCTGACTGACCATTCACTGGCTCTGGCCTCTTCCTCCAGGCTGCTGTTGCTATCCAGATCCCACTCTCACTTCCCATGGACAGCAAGCAGCAGCATGGGGTGTGTGATCTGGACAGCAGCAGCAACGCATAGGAAGTGGCCAGAACGAACAAGCAGAGAGTCACTAGCCTGGTAGCCATTGTGGCCTGGCTGCAGGGAGAGAGGAGCCAACTGGGAATGCAGGAGCAGGGATGGATGGAGGGGAGCTGAGCAGGTGACCTGGGAGCAGACTGGGGCTGAACCGAACCAAGCCAGACCAAGGATGGTGAAGCAGATGTGCTCACCTCACCTTGATGCAAGAGAAGACTGGAATTGCATGGCCCCCTTGCTAAGAGGGGAATCTGTGTTTTTTTGGGGTCTGTTTCAGTTAGGCCTCCAGATGTGAGATGATCTTGGAGAGGCTAATTATTTCCCAGCACAGACACATCCTGGAAGCTCTTTTGTGTTTTCTATTATAGCCTGTCTTCCACTCTCACTTGAAGGAGTAATTGGGTGTAGAATGACCCTTATTACAGTTCTCTATCCACAAAAGGGGGCAGGGCTGGGAAAGCAAGAGAAAGGGGATTTTGTTTCTCTTTTTTTCTTTCATGTTTCAATTAATAAAAGATTAAAAATAGTAAACAATCACACACACAATATTAGTAATGAGGGGTCCCCAGAGAAAACAAAATGCAGTTGGTGGGTCCCATTATTAAAAAGTTTGGGAACCACTGATATAAGGCACTATATACATATATAGGGGTGAGAACTAGGGGAGGGATAACAACACTATACATTACACGAACATGTTGCCCAACTGCTGTGAAAATTTACCAGCCTGGAAGCTCAGGCTGAAGCAGTAGTTCCAAGGAGGAGCTGTTTCCAAGACTCTTTAACCTGGGTATACTTCCTAGCCTGTCAAGAGGTCCCAGCCCTTCCCAAGCCTTAACACGACTAGAAGATGACTCAGGGCTGACCAGGTAACTTCTGAACAGGTAGCTATTGCAGTTCATTAGGATAGATTTTCAAAAGGCACAAACAACAGTGTAATAGGTTGAAAATAAGAAAATAAGAAAGGCCATCCTGGGTCAGGCCAATGGTCCATCTAGCCCAGTATCCTGTCTTCCAACAGTGGCCGATGCCGGGTACTTCAGATGGAATGAATAGAACAGGCAATCATTCTGGCAATCAGGCAATCATTCTGGCCAACAGGCAATCATTCTGGAAACAGAAGCTAGGGACACTTCAGAGCATGGTTTTGCATCCCTACCCATCCTGGCCATTGAGGGATATATCCTCCATGAACTTATCTATTTCTTTTTTTTTTAACCGTTCTAGTTTTGGCCTTCACAAAATCCTCTGGCAAAGAGTTCCACAGGTGGACTGTGTGTTGTGTGAAGAAATACTTCCTTTTGTTCATTTTAAACCTGCTGCCTATTAATTTCATCTGGTAGCCCCTCGTTCTTGTGTTATGAGAAGGAATAAATAGCACTTCCTTATTTACTTTCTCCACACCAATCATGATTTTATAGACCTCTATCATATCCCCCCTTAGTCCTCTCTTTTCCAAGCTGAAAAGTCCTAGTCTCATTAATCTCTCCTCATATGGTAGCTTTTCCATACCCCTAATCGTTTCAGTTGTCCTTTTCTGTACCTTTTCCAATTCCAATGTATCTTTTTAGAGATGGGGCAACCAGATCTGCACACAATATTTAACATGTGGGCATATCATGGATTTATATAGAGGCATTATGATGTTTTCTGTCTTATTATATATCCCTTTCCTAATGCCTCCCAACATTCTGTTAGCTTTTTTGACTGCCACTACACCTTGAGTAGATGTTTTCAGAGAACTGTCCACAATGACTCCAAGGTCTCTTTCTTGAGTGGCAAAAGCTAATGTAAACCCCACCATTTTATTTATATAGTTGGAATTATGTTTTCCAATGTGCATTACTTTGCATTTATCAACACTGAATTTCATCTGCCATTTCGTTGCACAGTCACCCAGTTTTGTGAGATCCTTTTGTAACTTCGCAGACTGCTTTGGACTTAACTATCTTGAGAAGTTTTGTATCATCTGCAAATTTTGCCACCTCACTGTTTACCCCTTTTTCCAGATCATTTATGAGTATGTTGAACAGTACTGGTTCCAGTACAGACCACTATTTACCTTTCTCCATTCTGAAAACTGATCATTTATTCCCACCCATTATTTCCTATCTTTTACTGATTCAGGAGAGGACCTTCCCTCTTATTCCATGACAGCTTATTTTGCTTAAGAGCCTTCGGTGAGGGACCTTGTCAAAGGCTTTCTGAAAATCCAAGTACACTATATCCACTGGATCACCCTTGTCCAAATGCCTGTTGATTTCCCCCAAAGAATTCTAATAGATTGGTGAGGCATTATTTGCCCTTATATAAACGTTGTTTACTCTTCTCCAACAAATCGTGTTCATCTATGTGTCTGATAATTTTGTTCTTTACTATAGTTTCAACCAATTTGCCTGGTACTGAGTCAATATGGTACTGAATTAATAGGATTTAGGAGTGTTGCGCTGGATGTGTTGGTGGCTGCCAGCAAGCCATGTCTGATCTAGGGGCAATCACAGACTTTGTTAAAGCTGATGGTCATGCTACCCATCTTTCATTCAGACAAAATGGAGTAGTAATTAAGATCCTTAAGGAGTAAGCAACAACAGAAGGTGCCACCCAAGACCCTGGACAGCATGGGATGGCCAGAGCAATAACTAACTCAAGGAGAATAAGAGGGTATCGATACTGATTGCAAATGCAAGAGCTGGAGCACTGATTGGTGGAGCTGCGTGTATCAGGAGACAGGAGCAGAAAGCAAGAGAAGCACTGGTGAGCATGGCCCTAGGAATCAGAGTTGGAAGAGACCTCAGGAGGTCATCTAGTCCAACCCCCTGCTCAAAGCTAAAATGATCCCAGCCAGGACTTTGTCAAGCTGCATCTTAAAAACCTCTAAAGATGGAGATTCCACCACCTCCCTAGGTAACCCATTCCAGTGCTTCACCACCCTCTTAGTGAAAAACATTTTCCTAATATCCAACCTAGACCTCCCCCACTGCAATTTGAGACCGTTGCTCCTTGTTCTGTTATCTGCTACCATTGAAAACAGCCTAGCTCCATCCTCCCTGGAACCCCCTTTCAGGTAGTTAAAGGCTGCTATCAAATCCCCCCTCATTCTTCCTTTTGCAGACTAAAGAAGCCTAGTTCCCTCAGTCCCACCTCATAAGTCTTGTGCTCCAGCCCCCTAAATAATTTCTGTTGCCCTCCGCTGGACTCTCTCCAACTTGTCCACATCCTTTTTGTAGTGGGGGGCCCAAAACTGGACACAATACTCCAAATGCAGCCTCACCAATGCCGAATAGAGGGGAATAATCACTTCCCTCGATCTGCTAGCAACACTCCTACTAATGCAGCCCAATATGCTATTAGCCTTCTTGGCAACCAGGGCACACTGCTGACTCATATCCAGCTTCTTATCCACTGTAACCCCCAGATCCTTTTCTGCAGAACTCCTGCCTAGCCTGTTGGTCCCCCATCTGTAGCTGTGCATAGGATTCTTCCATCCTAAGTGCAGGACTCTGCACTTGACCTTGTTGAACCTTATCAGATTTATTTTGGCCCAATCCTCCAATTTGTCTAGGTCACTCTGTATCCTATCCCTACCTTCCAGGGTATCTACCACTCCCCCTAGCTTAGTGTCATCTGCAAACTTGCTGAGGGTACAATCTACCCTATCCTCTAGATCATTAATGAAGATTTTGAACAAAACCGGCCCCAGGACCGACCCCTGGAGCACTCCGCTTGTGACTGGCTACCAGCTAGACATGGAGCTATTGATCACTACGCGTTGAGCCCGATGATCTAGCCAGCTTTCTATCCATTTTATAGTCCATTCATCCAACCCATACTACTTTAACTTGCTGATAAGAATGCTGTGGGAGACTGTATCAGAAGGGGGAAGCCAAGAGAGAGAACCTCTGCCACAGAACTGGCTGGAAAGCAGGCTTGGATTTTTGAACAAGGAAACTGCCTCTTGTTTGTTCCTACTATGTTCAGGGAAATGGGACTGGGAAACTGGGACTAAAAATCCTGTTTATTTCTTTGTAAATAAACAGGACTGCATCAAACAAATACCTGATTCAATCATTTTCTCCTCCTAACTGAAACAAATCAGGCAAGACCCTAAATATTGGCTAACCATTCAGGATTCAGGTCAAGCGGCAACATTCACCTAAAATCTTCCCCCACTCACTCATCTGTTCCACCCCTTTTCAGGCAGAGGAGGCGCAGCTCCATGCAAGAGCCAATTTTCCTTTACACACCTCATTCAGCCTCCTGAGCTAGAAAAATAAGAACTTTGGGTCTGTTCTTTATCCTGATCTCCAGTGTGCTACAACTGCATTCCCAGCTTAGCCAAAACAAACTCCTCTAATTGCTTTCAGAAGACCAGTTGCCCTCATTACTCAACCCACCCTCCAAAACTATATGTGTATCTCCTAAAAAGCAAGATATCTTCTAAAACAGCATCAAGATTCTCTGTGGTTTGTTTTTAACCTGTGCAGCCTGGCTTTTGATGGCAGAAATTCATCAACCTAGAACGTAATCATTTCTAGCCCATAAAAAAACTGAAAATCCCTCTGGGTACAGGGCCTGGGTTTGCTGGGAAGGAAGAGTCCGTGTTAAAGAAATGTTTTTCTTCTGACTTAAAAGGAAAAAATGCTTCCCAGGAGGGTGTCCACTGTAGGAGTCTAGGTCTGGACACAGCCCTTCTTTAGAGAAGCAGTGCTTCCTCATGTGCTTTCTAATCAAAAAGCTAAAGCAATGCTTTAGTTGCATCACAGCCCTGCCAGCTCAGAGCCAGGACTGAATTCAAACAACATGAGCCCACAAAAGTTCTTTTAAATCGCTAAAGAATAATATTTTTCTCACCTTCCTCCCCCCCCCCAATCACAGAAGTGAAAAGATGATAATGTAATGAATAAATATAGCATTTTATATCCTCAACTCACTGTACAAACCATTAACCAACCACCACAACACTCTGGTGAAGTAGGCTAGTAATTTCATTATCCCCTTTTTACAGGTGGGGAAACTGAGGCACAGGTTAGTGGCTTAATTTTCAGAGATGATGAGCACCCACAGCTTCTGTTTATTTCAGTGGGAGATGGAAAAGCCATAAGTGACTTGCCAAGGCAATATTGCAAGGACTTATTTATACAGAAACTGGAACTGGAATAACCACATTGGCTAGTGTTTAGTTATTTTAGTTCAAGTCTGCATCTGGACACTTATTTCACATTTAGAGTGCCTCCTTTCACTGTAACCAAAGTTGATTTTTACTCACTTAAGTTATACACTTGGGGCTTGTCTATACACAGAAGTTTTTCCAGTTTAACTAAAGCTGTGATGTTGCAGTTATTTAGTTAAAATGAGTACAAATTTGCATGGACACTGCAATGGTTTAACCTTGTCTTGTATCAGTTTAGCTTGCCCCTATTAAATATTGTCCCTGGTAAAAACAGGAGCAAACTGGAGTGATGTACACTAGCTTTAAACCAATGCAGAATGCCCAGGCACAAAGTTCCATCAAAATAAAGAAAGGTGTGAACTGCAACAAATTTAATTCCAGTCATAGTGGTTCCGGTTTCTGTGCAGACAAGTTCCAAGTCTGTGTCAGAGCCAAAATGAGATATCATGGGTTCCTGCTCTGTCTCATCTCAATCCACTAGATCACATTGCCTCTCAAAAGCAAGACTCTGTTATTCAAAGTAACATTTAATATTCCCACTTGTAGGATATGGTAACCCCTGGTGTCAAGATGTAAGGGAACAACATATCCCACAAGTAGGAATGTGCAGAGGCAACTATTGAAGAACAACTGGTCCCAGTAAATGACCCTTTCATTTCATGAGATAACCTAAGTGGATTTTATAACAAATTTTAGTCTGTTAGTTACACATGACACTGGTTGCTGCAGCCTAATGTACATACTCCTTTTAAAATCAGTCCATAAGAACAGTCCACTGTACCTGTGAAAGCATGATGCTGTTTCCTTCATCTCTCTCCGCCAGCACTGATTGTTCTTAAACCTCTTCCAGGCCTGGAAGGTGACAGGCAAGATCATTCTTCCATAGTGACTGTCAGCTTTGGCATATTGCATCTAGAAAGCAAATGACATGCTTGGTTTCATTTCAGAATAGTGCTGCCCCTTCCCTCTTCCCAAGGGACTCCACAGCAGGGCCATCTGAACTAAACTATCCTACTTAACATATAGGTGTTATGGGTACCCAGCTTTGGGGATTTGTTTCTAATCTACTCCACAATTTTCTCAGGAAAGGAGGTGGAAAAGAAATTCCACCCAACTAATTCAACAGTTTCAGCTCATTCTGGAGACTGCATTCAGAACGAAGTAATATTTCAAAACAAGGCTTATGTTGTGGGCACTACTGCAAACTATCAATAGTAATAACGATCATAAATCAACTAATCAGGGATTCCTGTCCTTTCTAGAGACTCCAGTGGCCAACATGAGCATGCTTTGGTTCCAAGAGGGTGCTCTGAGTGGCTGATGTACAATTTTTTTTTTTTTTTTTTTTTTTTTTTTAAACAAACAAACCATGGATAGGGGAGGACATGATTTTATCCTACGAACCTGCTGCACCAAAGAAATGAGTGGCACGTTTACCCCTCCTTCATCCTCTTATTGGTGCAAGTGGCTTCCTTATTTATCCAGCTTTTGGATCTCGTGTAAGAGCTACTTAAACATGACAGATACTCCATACCTGCCTGTGTCTTCTCCACTTGGCATTCTTTAACCATAACCTGATGGTCTTGTGCAGTAGCGTTACCCTGAAATAAAAAAATAAAACCTAACTATTCAGTAAACAGCCTCCCTCTATATGAAAAAATTGCTCAGGACCAGAACCATGGACAACTTCATATACTTAGTGTCCTGAACAGTCAGACTCAATAATCCGGAAATAATTGTGTGATTTAGTTATTTTAAAATGCTTTAAGTATACCACACAGATTTCTCCCAAAGCAAGACAACAAAAGTAGGAGTTACATATTTATCTAAAAACACAATCTAGTCAGGTACAAGTGCCAGAGTTTCTTCTACTGCTTCATAATTGTGCACTCAGACCTGAAATAAGTATCTTCACTGCGATTAAAGAGGAATTTAGCCTCTATTGTTGTTAACACTTGCCCCCAAAAATGCTCTCTCCCACTCTTGAGGTTCCCCCTGGTGGTTGCACTCATGTAGACAGGGCAGATGTTTTACCACCCCATTTTCTAGCACCGTTCAGTGCCGGTCTATGCAACCTGATGTCAAAACTGCCTGTGCTGTGTCCATACCAATACTCCCACCAATTGTAGGAGATAAGATAACAGACAAGACTTAGAGCTAACCAATATCAATTTCCCTCCCATGTTTCTCAAATGAGGCATGGTCCAGAACTAGACAACTCTTCATAATGTGCCAAGATGATCCCACTCATGGAAGCATTACCAGATTTAAAACCAGAACCAAGAGCTGGTGAGATCCAGCTCCTTAGTTGCATCTGGAAATATATTTCCCTGATGTACCTGTAGTGACTGCGAGCTACTAGCGTCAAGGGCCGCTGATGCTCTTCCTCCTGCTGTTCCAACCGATACATCCAGCAATTCCAGAAGCTCTGCAGCAACTGGAGCAAAATAGCAGAGATAGAAAAACCTCAGGTAATGAGAAAAGGAGAATCCAAAAGAATGATGATGCAGATGTCCTGCTAATGCAGCATTCTGAAGAGAGAGTTTCTTGAAGCATACTGTGCTGCTATACAAAATGAAGCAATCTAAAAAGCGTGTGAGCCTGATCCAATTCTGTTTTCTTCCAGCTGCTATGAATGTCTTTAATGAAGACCTGGAGTCCTCAAACCATTGAAAATAGAAATGTTGCTACATCCAGGTGCTGCTATAATGCATGCTATACTGAACTTACTTGAACCACTTCACTCTCCTTGTCATGGGCCAATTGTTCCCTGCCTTCAGAGAGGCACTATAAATCTTTTTGTCTGCAAAGAGGTTCACAATGGGGCTGTATGACAACACGTAACTAGGTCAACATGTCTGTGACTGACCCTAGACTTACAAAGGAGATAGTACGCAGGAGATATTTTCTGAAACTGCTGGTGGCAAGGGAACAATGCAACTGACTGGAGAATGCTTTGTAGATGCAGGTGTGAGAAGGTGGGATGGTTCAGGGAAAGATCTCATGTAAACACAGCACAGCACAAGATTAAACCCACCATTACTTGATGCTGCCGATGAGCCAAATTTCTTCTCATTTGCTGGAGACGAGCATTTATAATGTTCTTCCGCAGGGCATTAAACCCAAAGTGCTGTGAAAATAATCAGCAGAGGTATACTTACCATTCACTGTGTAGCCTGAATTACCAAGCAGCCAAGGGCTGTTTTCCCTGGGACCAGCTGCTCCTTACAGAGAGCCAAAGCTAGGTACACAGAGTCCAGCTTTGTTGCTACTTGTAGTGGTCAGTCTTACTGCCTTGTCATGGACATATAGCAGAGCCTCAATCTCCCTCCCACTGGTTGGACAGTTTAGCTCTTCAGCTAAATTAAAAACCTCCCCCTTCCTAGGATCTCTTCTTGAGACATCCAGCTCCCTCCAACGCTCTGTCAGCAGTCACTGCCCAGGCCCCTTCCCAAGCCCTCTCTCAATAGAGAGACCGACAGGTCTTGCCCAAGATTCACAACTTCCTCCTACCCAGAAGCTCCTGTACCTTTCCAAGCTCTCTCTGTACTGGAAAAATGGATCTTAAATACCGCTCTCCCCTTCCCCAGCTCTTTACTAACCTCTAACTCTGGACTACAAGTCTCAGAATGCTTCAATTCTGGGCTGAACTGGGAAGAATTATAGTGCTGTTCCCTGCCTTAAAGGGCCAACACTTCCTGTTACACTACTGCTGGTATTTCCAAAATATAATCCCATTGGCTTTAGGATTATTTTTTGATGATCAACACTACCTCACACTATAGAATAACATCTGCTCCAACAAGCCAGAGGCCCTGTGAATGCCAGAGATAAGGAATTTATTTCTGTTGGGAAGGGGGGGGGGGGGTGCATTTAAGGATAAAGAAAAAAAAGACTAAATCCTATCCTTCCCCAAGTGGAAGAGACATATTTATAGGCTCTCACATAAATGGCTGGTATGTGATGGAATTATCACAAAGGGAAGGTTTTCAATCTTCAAGTGGGAAGTACAGGAAGTACAGACATTGTAGCATAGCAGCGTAAACAGGGACAAAACCATTTATCCTCAGAGCACTAGGGCAGTAACCCTCCTGAATAACTAGCAAAAATGAGAAAAATCACTAGAATAAAAAGGGAAAAATGATGTTTCAGAGTGAAGGACCCAAGAGTGCATGAGGGGACCCACTGATCTGAGTTAATTCGCTTCTTGATTGGAACAATACCTTGATTTGCTCTTGATTGGAAAGATATTTGTCTCAGATGAGATTCCCCATCAAGATACAAATATCAGGCCTCCTATTTTATTTAAGTTTAGTGCCAATGTGGACACAAAAACAAATGGATATTAACTGGCCATCAACAAGTTTAGATGAAGGTTTCTAACCATCAGAGGAGTGATGTTCTGGAACAGCATTTAAAGGGGAGCAATGGGGGCAAAAAACCTAACTGGCTTCAAGACTGAGCTTGATAAATTTATAGAGGGGATGGTATGATAAGGCTGCCTACAACAGTATGCAGCCAAACTGCAACTGCTAGTAGCAAATATCTCCAAAGGCCAGTGATGGGACACTAGATAGGGAGAGCTCTGAGTTACAACAGAGAATGCTTTCCCAGGTGTCTGGCTATGAGTCTCGCCCACAAGCTCAGAGTCTAACTGACTGCCACATTTGGGATTGGGAAGGAATTTCCCCCTCGGTCAGATTGGCAGAGACTCCAGGTGGTTTTCAGCTTCCTCTTCAACATGGGGCACAGGTCACTTGCACGTTTAAACTAGTTTAAGTGGTGGATTCTCTGTCACTTGAAGTCTTTAAATCATGATTTGAAGATTTCAGTAACTCAGCCAGAGGTTATGGGTCTATTACAGGAGTGGGTGAGTGAGGTTCTGTGGCTTGCGATGTGCAGGAGGTCAGACTAAATGATCATGATGGTCCTTTCTGGTCTTAAAGTCTATCTTCTCTGCACACAACACCCTGAGGAACAGAGACTCTAGCAGATTCCATTACAGTTTGAGTCTGTGCACCTAGTATCTGATCTGAACATTTAATGGAAGAAAATACTATACCTACCACCTAAAGCATGACACACTTACCATCAATATGAACACACGTGACTAGGAGAGACTCTGGGAAATCACTACAAATAGCCTAGATTCCCTCTCATCTGAGATATTACAAAACTCTTACCAACAGGTGGTGCCGGTGATGCTTTTCTGCAAGCTCGTGCTGCCAGGTCTCTTCTATGCACAGTACCACATCTGTCATCAAGTTAAAAAGAAAGTACCTTTTACATAGACGTCCCCATGCCTACAGACACACAACGATCTCCTTCAGGGACAGGCACTGAATTCCAGTCCACATTGCTTTAGCACTGGATTTTCTGCACTGATATTCACACAGATACATTTTTGTTGTAGTGAAGCTCTTGAACCAGGCTTCACTGGTTTAAAAAGATGCATCTCTGGCCTAGTGTCAGTGATTCCCTCCTACCATATCCTATTCCTTACAGGTTTTTAGCTAATGTGTTCCAATTGCTGGTCTTGCTCCCTTCCAATGCCCATTCACTATGGTCTAACCTGCACCCTTCTAATGAAGAGGTGCATCTCAGTCCAACCATGCCTGACTCAAATGCTGCTTCTTACATATTTGCTCATCTGCCCCATCCACCTGCAGGAGTATCTTGAACATGGCACCTCTAGGGCAGCATACACGAAGGATACAATGCTTCCAGTGTGTGAAGACTCTCCGTAACGTAGCCCTTGCTGCTAGCTCACCAATGCACTCCTGATGGACTCGCATGCTTCTTCTGTGCTCCCAGGCCTGCCGCCAGCCAGAGAAACATTGCTGGAGCACACAGACTTGGTGATGTTGCTGAGCCAGCTCTAGAACAACAGACACATGAATTACACATGACCAGCATTCTCTACTCCTGCTGCATTTGTGTCAGGATGAGACAATGGCATGCAAACTCTAGGCTCTCAAGTGACCAAACCTCCAGTACCAGCAAGGGATGATGGGATTTTTACCAAGAATTTTACTACCACTTATTTGCTGACATTGTTCTGGTTATTCAGGAAATCCCTGCAGGGACTGATATTAGCTCTGAATCTGGCTGCATGCTTCTTCCTCTCAGGTATCCCAATCGAATTATACACTACAATATGTAATCCTTGGTCAACAGGGCTATAAAGTGTTCCCTTTCTAAAACCATATCCATCCTCTTTCCACAATAAGGCAACAACAGGTTCCTTTCTGGATGCATCAATATACAAAACACAAAATCCTTGCTAGCCCAGGCCACAGCTCTTCAGCTGCTGAACCACCAACCAGAAGCATCAGTGTCTCCTAAAAGGGAAAATATATCACCTTCTTCTATCAGTGGCAATGAGTTGTTTAGATAGTGAAGCCCTATTCTGTCCCATCTCTCCACCATTCAAATATAGCACCTATCTATACAAAGGGGAATAAGGACAAACCAGTGAATTATAGACTAGTCAGCTTAATTTTAGTACCCAGAATGATGATAGAGCAAATAATCAAACAATCAAATTGTTAAAACAGAGAAGGTAATAAGTAGCAGTCAACCTGGATTTGTCAAGAACAAATCATGTCACATCAAGCTACTATCCTTCGACAGGGTAACAAGCCTTGTGGATAGGGGAGAAGCAGTAGCTGTCATATATTTCAACCTTAGTAAGGCTTTTGATGCTGTTTCACATGACCTTCTCATAAACAAACAGAAATATAGCCTAGATGAACCTCCTATAAGGTGGGTGGACAACTGGCTCAAAAACCGTACTCAGAGAGTAGCCAATGGCTCACAATTGAGCTGGAAGAGCATATTGAGTGGGGTCCTGCAAGGATCGGTTATGGGTCCAGTTCTATTCAATAGCTTCATAAATTATTTGCATCATGACAGAGAATACACTTATAGTTTGTGGACAGTATCAAGCTGGGAGAGGTTGCAAGCACTTTGGAGGACAGGATTAAAATTCAAAATGATCTTGACAAACTTGAGAAATGATCTGGAGTAAACAGGATGAAATTCAATATGGACAAACGCAAAGTACTTCAATTAGGAAGGAATAATCAACTGCACAAATACAAAATGGGAAATGACTGCCCAGGAAAGAGTATTGCAGAAAAGGATCCGGGGGTGATAATGGCTCACAATCTAAATATGGATCAACAATGTAATACCGTTGCAAAAAACCAAACATCATTCTGGGATGTACTCGGAGGAGTGTTTAAGCAAGACATGAGAAGTAATTCTTCCACTCTACTCAGCACTGATAAGGCCTCAGCTAGAATACTGTGTCCAGTTCTGGGCACCACAATTTAGGAAAGTTGTGAACAAACTAAAAAAAGTCCACAGTAGAGCAACAAAATGATTAAAGGTCTAGAAAACATGACCTATGAGGAAAGACTGAAAAAACTGGGTTTATTTAGTCTGGAATAGAGAAGACTTGGGGGACATGGTAACAGTATTCAAGTATCTAAAAGGTTTTTATAAAGAGGAGGGTGACAAATTGTTCTCTTTAACCACTGAGGACAGGACAAGAAGTAATGGGTTTAAACTGCAGCAAGAGAGGTTTAGATTAGACATTAGGAAAAACTTCCTAACTATAATGGTAGTTAAGCACTGGAACAAATTACCTAGGGAGGTCGTGGAATCTCCGTCATTGGACATTGTTAAGAGCAGGTTAGACAAACACCTGTCAGGGCTGGTCTAGATAATACTTAGTCCTGCTTCAGTGCAGCAGACTACACTGAAAGTCCCTTCCAGTCCTATATTTCTATGATTCTCACTCACTGTTCTGATGCTTCTTTTCTCTTTGAAGTTGCAAGTGCCCCAGCCAGGCCTTCAAGCATCTCCTCAGTTCACAGTGCTGATGATGACTCATTGCCCAGACCTCCTTCTGCTTGTCATGCTGGATGTGTAGATAGAGTTCCATCCACTGTAGCCAGGCCTGACAATACAAGTTAGAAAAAGTGAGGAGGAGGGTCAGCCAAGAATAAACAGAGGGGAGCTAGGGAGTGAGCAAGAGCAGAGGAAGGGGAAAAGGAAACACAAAGGCAATGGAGAGAGAGCATGTCAAAGAGAGACCAGGAGACAGAACTAAAGAAGGAGCTATGGAGAATGAGGTTTACATGAAGCAATCATTTACTCGATTCTATTGGTCATTTCCAATCTATTTAGGCCAGGACTTTCATTTACCGCCTCCTCCTTCCCTCATTCCCACCCTGGCTTTCCCCATACATGTACAACCAAACTCCTCTCACCTTGTCAACAGCCCTGAGCTAAGCAGTTTGCAGTGTAGAAGGTATGTGGGAACAGGGAATGCCAGGGTCAATCTTGCAACAGCCTGAGAAATCTTAAGTTACACTACCATTTCTTCCTTTTAATGGACAGAATGCTACTTTCTGGGAATGAATAATGGGCTCCCAAGTACAAGCCTTTCATTTAAAGGAGATGAAGGAAGCTGGTATCTAAAGTCCTTACAATATTTCCCAAACCATGGGATCAGCACTTTTCAGCCTCCTTGGCAAAGTGCTGATACCATCAAGGCAGCATTGCCATCATTCAGTCAGGCTAGAATCAAAGGCTACACCCTATCGAAGTGGGAAGAGAGCAAGTGCCTTATTCTAAACCCATGACAGCAACCGCCACCCTTCCAGGGAAAGGATGAACAATTCCAGGGCATAAGAAATAAAATATATCATCTTGACGAATAATTTTCACTTTGGATTTCACAAAAGGTGAACTGTCCATTGTACTGTGAGTGTTCTACAGTCACTTGGATTCTGCTGGGTAGTGAGTGTAAATGACTTAGTGAGGAAGATAAGATTGATGACTCCTTTTGGCCATGTTTGAAATGTACTAATAAAAATAGTTTTCCTCCACCTCGTACTTATCGATTCATTTTAAAGCAGGGAGTTCTTTGGGGCAGAAACAACATCATGTCTTTTTAATGACTCTATAAAGCATCTGGTATCATCCTGGGCATTGGTGTAAAGAATCATAATAATTCCCTTTGGCCATGCACCTCCTTAAAAATACACTGAAATCTAGAAAAGCCTAGATGTTGCTTTTATTCCTACATTGTGGAGAAGGGTCTCTGAGAACCCCATCTGGAGAGAACACGGGTATGGCTCTATTACACTTTCACCACTGAGCAGCAATTCACAGGTAAGATCTTGCCTGGGGAACACATCTGCATGCACATCTGGAGGGGTAAGGCCAAACCCAGACCTTGCATCACCCACTCTGTAAACATCCTTCCATTTACAAGGATTATCGAGGGTGGAGGATTCTTTATTCATTTACTGACTATTCTTCCAATCTGAGGTATGAAGTGTTGGGGTTTGAAGGACTTACCCGAAACTGCAGGCTCTGGGCCCAGTACTGTAGAGCCAGAGCATCCATTTCACAGCCAGCACGGTTCTGGCGCAGTCGTCTAGTCCATACTCTCCATGACACACTGCCAAAAACATTTAGGACATGTTCATTCTGCAGTGTGGGGTAAGGAACTAACCTCCTCTCATCAGGAAAGCAAGGGCTCTACATACACGTTGTTACTGATGCACTGCTTTCTAGACAGAGTCACGTGGTCCTTCGAGGGGTAGGAGAGAAGGCAGTTGAGACAAAATCATAGAGATGAACCAGGAAGATTCAGTGTGGGAGCAGATCATGGGATAGAGAAAATGTTTATGGTTAACACTTGATTGTTTCAAATCCATTCTCACCGTAGAGTGCTCCTTTCCCTGAACGCCAGTGACTCGGATCGCATCCTATGCTTGGTCCTGCGAACATCGATGTAGATCAGCCAGTGCTGCCATGTCCAGCGCAGCTTCTGCTTCTCCACTGTGCACAACAATGGTCACATCATTTTTTTTAAAAATTACATACAAGAATTTGGTATTTTTAAAACCTCTCATCCAATCAGCCTTATGTTGCCACCTACTGGGAAAGCCTAAAACTGCAGCCACTCCAAAAGCTGGGGTTAGAGAGAGAGGCACAGTTAAGATTTGTCTCCACAAGGAAATTGTCCAGAATAGCTACTCCTCAATAGCTCTCTGCATGGACACATTTAACAAGAGTGTCCACATGAAGACTTATTGCAAAATAGCTTTACACTTTAAATTCTTGCACTACTTTATTCCAAAATAATTTATGTAGACAAGACCTTTAGCTGCTGGCACGGCAATGGAGATGGGCTTAAGAGAGGAACTGAAATATCAATAGCTTCACGTGACTAGCAAGACATAATGTACTGTTTAACGACTTTGTTCAGGCTGCAAGATTCCTGTGGGCACATACCGCAACTTCAGATATAGTTACTGAAAACATTGAGGAAATATTATTTGTATAGCAGTAGTGCCTAGCAGCCCATCACTGACCAGGAATCCACTGTGCTAGACACTGTACAAACACAGAACAAAGCAGCCCTTGGTACCTTTTTTAAATCTTCCAGATTTTCTAAGAGTACGAAATTACAGCATATCTGGCTTATTGGACAAGATTAAAAATATAATATTTAGTTCTTATATAGCGCTTCATCCGTAGTTTTCAAAGCACTTTACAAGGGAGTATTATTATCCCCGTTTTAATAGACGCATTGAGGCACAGAGAAGTGAGAATAAGAACTTGCCCAAGACCAGTAGCATAGCCAGGAACACAACATATGTCTCCTGAGTCACAGTCAGCGGCTCTATCCATTAGGATGCACTGCCTCCCAATCTCTTAAAACAAACCCATAGTCCAGGACTGATGATGTTGATTTGGACTGATATTAAGGAGAAATGATCCAAAGTGTATCTTTCCCCAAACACAAGCTAGTGAATTTTATGCTATTTAATATTTAAAATCAATTAGAAAACATATCTTTCTATGGCAAAGTCCTCCAAAATCTAGTGAACCAAGATTTAACATACCTTAAAAGGGATTATTTCTTTTTCACTTTTTAACTAATTAATGAGAGGTTTATTATTTTTCTTTGTAAACCAAATAGTTTGTGTTAATTGGGTATGCTGTATTAACATTTAAAAGCATTTATCAGAGCTACTGGGATAAGTATTTTCTCCTCTTCAATGTTGTAAATTGTAAGGTTTTATAATCTACAGCTAGAGATGCAATTTGATTCCTTGTGAAAGTGTAGTAGGGTTACGTGTTAATGCTTGGTCTTTTTGCTTGGAGATGGATGGGCAAACAATAAATCTTTTACATGCATCTTATTGCCCTCCATCCTGAAGGATCCCCAAGTGTTTTACAAACTACAGCCCAGATCCTAATCTCTGTATATCTCACCCAAATAAATAGGTTTGGGGTAGTGGCATCTGCAGCAGTTGGGAGGACAGAATTCTTCCTCTCCCTAGCCTCACTTTTCAGATGCCACTTAGCCTAAGGGACACATTTATTTCCACAGCTGCTCTGCCCTTCCTCCACAGTGGATTTAGCTGGTGGATGAGTTTCTTTTGCGTTTACTATACCCCACAGTAGGTGCCAGTCTGTAACTTTCGAGGGTTGCATACATCTACAAATGCCACAGTTGTCAGCTAACCTCACACTGGACATGCAATAGGGGACTTAAGTCTTGACTTAAGCTTTAAAAATACAGTTGTTTACCGCTTGAACTCAAAGGATCCACTCCAGTCTGGCCAATAGCCACTGGAAGTTGAGACCATTACAGGCAACTAGGTCAGTGAGGCAGGCATTCATAAAGAAAACTTTCTTTCTCCTCTAGAATATATATTCTCTTTACATGTGCAATTCCCCAGATGGGTTTCATAGCCATGGTAGCCCAGAGAACATATGCACTAAGGCAGGGTGCACCTGAGAGCTACAGACCAGAACTCAACATAGGTCAAGTCAGAACTCTATTTCACCGTGAAAACGTTATGAGCTTCATTTCACTTGACGTGTTCTGAAAAGAGAGGGGACTCAGGATAAAGTGGGTAAAATCAGCATATGCACAGAGAGAAAGTCAGAGCTGACTCCTACATCAGCTGAGGGGCTGGTGAATTCCACCAATAATTTGTTCTAGTGAAAATAGCCATTCAAATACATAGTGTACCAATGATCAGACCCACACTGCAAAGCAGATGGAGAATCCCTTAAGATTTTTCACTAGCATCTCTAGCTATCTATATAGGGGCACAGTACAGTGCATCAAGAAGAATCTTCCCTTCTAACCTTAGGCAGACAACCATCTGCATATAAGATGCATAGATTCCAAGACCATAAGGGACCACTGTAATCATCTAGTCTGATCTCCTGTATTACACAAGCCACAGAATTTCCCCCAAAATAATTCCCGGAGTATATATTTTAGAAAAACACCCAAGCTTGATTTAAAAATTGCCAGTGATGGAGAACCTACCACAAGCTTTGGTTAATTACACTTAAACACACAAGTCGGGGAGGTAAATACACAAACGCATTCAGGGAACAAAGACTGTTCACACACATCCCTTGACATCTATGTGATCCTATATGAAAGCTGCTCCCCCTTCCCCTCTTCACCATGAGATTCTGCGACACGATATTTGCTCCTCTTCTCTCGCTGTTGGCATATGAAAGTCCTCCATGTCTGGAATATTCGGTTGTACAGGAAATATCTGAACAACAAAAAAGATGTTAGAATTTAAGGTACAGAGGACAATGAAAATAATTAAGCATATGGAATGGCTTCCATACGAGAAGAGCTTATAAAAACTGCAACTGTTCATCTTAGAAAAAAGAGACAACTAGGACGTGATATGATAGGGGTCTAATAAAATCATGAATGGTGTGGAGAAAATGAATAAGCAAGTGTTATTTACCCCTTCACAGAAGACAAAAATCAGGGGTCACACAATGAAGTTAATAGGCAGCAGGTTTAAAACAAACATAAAGAAGTACTTCTTCACACAATGCACAGTCAATGTAGGGAACTCGTTGTCCTGAGATGTTGTGAAGGCCACAACGATAACTCAGTTCAAAAAAGAATTCAATAAGTTCATGGAGGATAGGTCCATTAATGGTTATTAGCCAAGATGGTCAGGGATGCAATTGTATGCTCTGGGTGTCCCTAAACTCTGACTGCCAGAAGTTAGGACTGGATGACAGGGGATGGATCACTTGATAAATTGCCCTGTTCTGTTCATTCTCTCTGAAGTATCTGGTGTGGTCCACTGTCAGAAGACAGGATACTGGGCTAGATGGACGATTGGTCTAACCCACTACGAACATTTTCGTGTTTGTATGTTAAAAAACAAACAAACAAAAAAATCCATCCAAAACCTTTATCCAATCTAGCCAATTCCTGACAGCAGACCTGTTCTCAATTGCTCTGGAATGGGCAGAAAACATTCCTATCACACAGAGCAGCTTCTAATGGGACTTTATAGTCAGATTCTGAATGGGAAGTGTCTCGCAGCACGGAATCTGGACTTTTCCTTCTACCATTCAATGAAAAAGACATGGTGACACAAGGAAAGTGAGGCTCCTTAACATCTGAGGGGAAAAAGTCTTGGATCCACTTTGATTGCCCTTTGGACTAACCCATTCTGCAAAGACAGCATCTTCACAGAGATATTTTCAGTGAGCGTGTGTGGCCTAGATTCTCAATCACTCATTCATGTGTGTTTCAGTTTACCTTGTAATAATTACACTGGGCCGTATTGAGATGGTAACAAGGATAGGATTCTGAAAGCTTTCTCAAACTGAAAAGGACTCCACAGAGAGGAGCATGTAAAAATGGGATAGAATTCTTAGAGTGTCAATTAACTGCTTGCTCTCTGCGACCAAGTTATGAGAAAAAAAATCCTTTAGTTCCTGTGAACAATAGCCAAAAAAGCATTGTGAGCAAGGGAGAAGAGTACAAGGGGCTTTGAGTTACAGTTGAGGGGAAGGTATAAAAAGATTATGGAGTTACTCAGGATATATAAAAACCTCTTGAAAAGGAAACTTTATTTGTCTCATCACACAGAAATATAAGCAGAAAAGGATCTAGAATACCTGTTTCACTGCTAATGGGCTCAGAGTTTGTGCCAACATGGCAGATAATCTGGAAGCAAGACAGAGATCAAGTTCCCAAATCTCAGTGAGCAGCTGACAAGAGGCATGGCAATTATTCTGCATTTTGATACAATAAAAAAAATACACAAAGAAAACTGTCCTGCTGCCCGTTTGCTCCTTCTTTCTAAGTAAAATAACAGCACACCTCAAGAGAACTTAACCACTTAGAAGATGAAAGGAATATCAATATGAACATAATTTAGATCACTCTGAACACTTATTGATTCCTGGAAATCAGGGAAGGCGAGTGGTGCTCTGAAGACACCTGAGCTGTGATACCTGATTTCATCTTAGAACAAAAAGAAAAATGTACTGTTTGTTGGATGAAGAGCAGGGAAAAGAAAGAAAGAAAAAGTTGTAAATAATAAGTGAGAAAAGCATTGTATTGGCCTTTCCTCACCTAGCAGTGTTGCTGGGGTAGAGTGTTTACTAAGTGTTCAGAGTGATCTAAATTATGTTCATATTGATATTCCTTTCATCTTCTAAGTGGTTAAGTTCTCTTGAGGTGTGCTGTTATTTTACTTAGAAAGAAGGAGCAAACGGGCAGCAGGACACTTGTCTGTGTGTATTTTTTTATTGTATCAAAATGCAGAATAATTGCCATCCTGCAAGAGCCAGGGAGGATTTCTCATACAGCTGTGGTCACAACAATTCAAGGTCATTTCACTGACCTGTAATGGCAGTCAGCTCTGACACTGAGCTTCCACTCTCTGCAAACGACCCACCATTCCTCCTTCCACTCGCCAAAGGTTTTTTGCAGAATCTTCCGATCATAATGACATCTATACAGTTGGAAGATTTTGAAGATGGGAAGATTTGTAAAGATACTTGAGTCAATAGCAAATACATTTTAAAGGAAATTGTACCTCTACTTTTTCCAGTATTAGCTGCTTAACACAAATGTATCTAACTGCATAACAAAACTTTGCCCTTCCCTCACACAACCCTTGCAAATTTTTACTCCTCTTTTAAAACGGAGAAAAAAAATACAGAGAGATTAAGTGACTTACCCAAGATAACAGTCAGTTGGTGGCAGAGCTTGGACAACACTCTGCTAAATAGTAACATTTATATATCTAATCAGTCTTGTTCGGTATTGTTTGTGTGAATGTTTTTTCAAACGCTAACTTGTGTTTTAATTTTTAAAAGTATATTTGTAATTTGCATTACAGGTGTATGAAATATATCCACTGTGCGCCAAGAAACAAATTATCATGAATTTAAAATCCCAAAAAGGAATGATTAAGTACCTTAGATAACATTCACTCTACATGCTAACAATGTGGCTGTTTGTCCATCTTTAATTGCCATATATAGAGGCTTATAAATCAGTTACTGCCTCAATTTATTAATTGAGTCCTTTAGCACAAGCCATAAAGGCCTTTGCTTTTAGATCCCGAGATCCGAGGGTTCAATCCTCACAGATAATCAGGCCAGGAGATGGTGTTATATAAACATTCATGTTAATTCTAAATTAATAAAAACTCAGATGGCATGAGATTTTGAACTAAGGAATTGAGACTCAGATGAGGGATTTCAAAGTACAAATTTATCTGTAATCAGAAATAACAATGACCAGTAAACCTACTGTCCCTATCTGAGACACCTCAATTCTGATTTCACTTAAACATCACTCTGGGAAAATTATCATTGGCCAAAATGACATAGCTAATATTCTGAAAAATTTTAAGTTGCACTAGGTGCAAATGTGAATAATTTCCTCATGTTTCTCATCTATGTGTATTTTTCGTAGAGATTAAGAAAATAGAAGGATCCACATAAGAATAGGCAAGCAAACAGAGAGAGATAAGCAAACAATGAGCCCAGTCTTGCCGCCCTTGCTCACAGGAAGAATCCCACAGAATTTATGGGGCTGTTCAAGTGTGTAAGGACTGCAGGATCAGGGTTAAAATGATCAGGCCTCCCCCACTGCAAAACAAAAAAAACCCCAAAATATATAAATATATATATATATTACAATTCAAAACTACATACCCCACCAAACCAAGCTGCTAAGCCATTCCAAGCACTCAAGCAGGAAAAAATTAAAGAGCCATAGATTATTATTTCAGATTGACTGAATTGTTAAAACAACAGGAGGGTGGGGAACCAGGGCAATGTGAGATTTGGGCAGGCCTGGAACTATCAATGGGGCACAAGGGATATTTGTTCCCCCAAACGATCTTCAAGGGGCCCCAAATTATTGGCAGAAAGGCCAAAATAAGTACAATATGAACAGTCTTCATCCTTTATATAAATTATAAATCATAGCAAAATATTGACAATAGCCATATTTCATTTCTTTAAACGCTTAAAATCCAAGATTTTCCAAGGGTCTAACTGGCTCCTGGGAAGGTTATTTGCTTTTTAAATAGAAACATTCAGAGGTACAAAAATACCTACTTGCCTTCCCCAAAAATGTGACCCTAGATATGGTCCTAGATTTGGGAACAATATTTTTTAGTTTAAAATACAATTATTTTTGTTTAATTTAGCTGGCTGGGCTCTACGAGATTTCAAAAAGAATATTTTAATTTTCTCCAGACTACTTATACTAGATCTGCACATTGCCAAAGCAAGTAATGCAAACCCAATATGTGAGACAGGGAGGGGAAGAGTACTATTCTGGTTTACAGAACAATTTACAGGACAATTCCTGTTCACCAGCTACTACAATCTTGGTAAGAATTTATATTCCTTATAGTGGAATGAAATGGGATGACTTAGGACCTGACCTAATTCATACTGAAGCCAATGTAAGTCTTCCACTTTCTTCAGTGGGAATTGGATTATGCCCTTACAGCAAGAACAAGCAAGAGTAGACACACACATTAAAGCAAAATAGGAAGAAATTCCAAAGAGGGTTGGTTTTTCAATTGTGATTTAAAACCAAATTGCAAAAGCTCTATTGCTGAAGCAGTTCCAACATCAGATATCCAAAGCATTTGCGAATACACATTAAGAACAGCCTTGCATACTGCAGGATGATGTGAACTAAATGACCTATTGTGTCCTTCCGATCTTTACTGTCTAGAATACTATAATTTAAAAAAAATATACACAATGAAAATGAAGGGCCAAATTCTACTCTGAGTTTCATCTGTATAAATCCAGCATATCTCAAATGATACCAGTGCAATTTCTCTGGATTTACAGCTAAAGTAAAATTTGGCCACAATTATTTAAGAATATTCAGACAGATCTCAAATAATTTCAAAAGGCATCTGCAAACATTCTCCTGCAAGGCAGGTATCCCTTTATCTAGCTACACAAATGATCATCCATACCAAGATAGAATCTTACTTCTCAGAGATTCAATTACCTGGCTTTGGAAGGAAGAACTTGTCCAAATGTCTTTTTCACCCACAAATAGAAGAACTTCCTGGCCAAGTGTCTGGAAGACAAACACAGGTTAGTTGCCTTTCTGCTTTTTTGTACTCAATCTCTGTTCATTTCCAGGCAATAATTTTGGAGATGGAGACTCAGAAGCTCGATACATAAAAACTACATTACACAACACTAAGGTTCCAATCCTGCACAACCATACACACGTTTAACCCTGTGAGTTGTCCCATTAACTTAGGCATGTGGATCACTGCAAGACCAGGGGGCACACTTAGCTGGGAAATCCATGTAGCCAAGATGTCTCCTCTGGAACCTATTTATATCTAATGATACTAAATAACAATGATTGTTGCTTAATCGGGATGCCATTAAGTGATTTAATGGAGTTTAGGTCCTCTGTGTTGCATTCACATGGTGACTCACTATTTAATCCCGTAACAGTTTTCTTCTTAGCTGTGATGCATGCAGCAAATGTATGAAGTGAAGAGATACAGGAGGAGTGAAAGAACCATTTTAAACTTGACAATCTCTTTAGGAAAACAAATTTTAACAGCAGAGCAGAAGAATCTAATGAGTCTGATAGTTCCACTGTCTGTCCCCACGTTCTCAGAGCTTTTCTAAACAGTTTGTAGATTAGGTTTGGATCACAGAACTAAGAGCTCAAATGCCTGGCTAGATTCCTGTAATTATATTCTTATGCATCTTGTTCACTACTAGTTATTTACATTTTCCTACAGGAGGAATAGCAAAAGATATCAAACAACTTATACAGCAAACCATTCAAAATCCAGAATCAGCCACACTGAGAATGACACTCAAAGTACTACTTTGTATTTAACTAGCACCTTTCCCATGGAAATCAGAAATAGTTAGTATTATTAGTCCTATTTAATAGATGGAGAAACTGTGCCACAGAGAGGATAAGTAACTTTCCCAAGGTAACTCAGCAAATCAACGGCATATCTGTGAATAAAACCCAGGTTTTGTGACTTCTAGTCCCCTGCTATAATGATTAGAAAATGCTGCCTTCCTTAGTAGGATTAAAAAACCAAAGCATACAGAGCTCAACTTTCACTTTCACCTGATACGGAGTTCTTTTAATCTCCCACCTCGGTTCCAGGTGTACATGACCCGATATGGAATCTGATGACTCTCATTCCAACACTGATTCCCACCACGCCGGGGAGTAACAGACCGTCCAAATGCACGGACTTTTGGAGTATGCAATTTCTGGCCGGCGTCTGTCTTGAAAGATCTTAAACTTTAAAGAAAAGAGAAAAAGAAATACCACTTGTAAGGTCAGATTCATAGTTGGCAGATGTTAGTGTCTATGTGATCTCATCCATACAAAATATTATACTTAAATCACATAACACCTGCAGACAGTATTTTTTAAAGTAATTTTCAGACTCTGTGAATTGTCTCCTGAAATTTCTCAGTCATTCCCCAAAAGCTGCAGTAACACATGGTAATGAAAGCACAGTGGTGCAAGTGCAATCATCCCATTCATATTTCCTCTTTCTTTTAAAGGTGACATGGAAAAGAAAAACAATTGGTTTGTGCCCTTTTTCACTTCTAATATTTATAAAGACCTGAAACTTGTGTGTGGGTTTAAACTTGTTTTTCTCCTTATTTTTTACCTTCATAATA
Organism: Emydura macquarii macquarii; assembly: GCF_026122565.2. NCBI lineage: Eukaryota > Metazoa > Chordata > Testudines > Chelidae > Emydura > Emydura macquarii. The sequence continues at coordinate 2,049,617 of NW_027131391.1, forward strand.
ATAAAAAATAATAATACCTAGTACTTTCTTACCTATTTTTGCTAAAAGATTCCTACTAGAGAACTAAAATGGGAGCTTTCTCTACCATCAGTTAAAGGGCAAGAAGCATTTAATCTTTCACAAAAAGATCCTTTCTCCTAGTTGTGTGCAGACAAGTGAGCTAAATATGTTTTTCTTAAAAAATAAAATAAATAATAACAACAGTTTTAAGAAATCTAACTAAAAATCCCTTCTTGTCTCTTGGCAATTGTTATGTCACAGTCCTACTAGTTCTCCTAGTGTTCCATATAGTCTTACAGGAAAGGTGGTGCAGATGAAACTTGAATTTCTAAACTGAAAAACAAGCAGGAAAAAATGAACTTTTCTGAAAAAATCTTTCATACCTTTATTCATCATAAAGAAGCCAAACTAGCCAAAACATTTTTTCTCCCCTTTGCGGGTGATCTTTAAGCAGCCTGTCTTAGTCAAAGTGTTGTTCAATTATGAAAAGTGACTTTAAAAATGGTGTTATGAGATTCCATGTTTACTGTGCCTGATTGACTTTATAACAATCATAATTTAAGACCAGCTACAACTTGCTGAACCAGCTGCATGTAAGTTTCCCTCCCAGAAGCAAAAGCAGTGGCCACCATCCTTCAGATTTCAACATTAGAAACGTAAACACATTCCTGAGCTCCCAACAGGCAACAAAGGCTTCATCTATACAAATAATGTCTATAAAAACATTACTAGCATTTTCAGAGTGAAATACACAATTAACACAACAACTTTTATTTAAATCCCACAGAGTTAGCTTGATATAAAAACAAAATAATATAACTACATCTTTTAACATTGGTGTGTTTAACCACCATTCCTCACCTGCCCTTGGACGTTTTCTCCATCTTTCCTCCAATCTTGGGTCCTCTATAATCAAGTGCACTGTTCTTTCTACACTGGAATCTCGTGTTAGCAGTCAAACACCTTTGGACAATACATAAGATTATTTGAGTTATTTTTGGTGAATCCGTGGTGCACAAATGACATGTATATTTTGTATAATCTCTCAGATGTAAACTAACCTGTATAAAATAGTATACAAAACTTCTAGATGTTTAATCAGTCAGAATGATGGACTGCTGAATATTCACAACCCTTTGATTTTATAAAGTTGATTTCAATGGGTCTATCAGTGAATAAATGTCCAATATCAGGATGAGGTTTTATATATGAATTTCTAATGTGCACATCTCCATAGCGTCTATGTGTTCAACAGACAGGCCTAATCAAATAATGCAGTTTTGGACTATTCAGAATGTTTAGTGACACCTGTATCAATAGGTGATTTAGTTATCCACATGTATTAATATCGCAGACATTTTGATGTATTTTGATTGCTCCATATACAAAGGAAGTAAAAAATATGAAGAACTTGATAGCAGGACATAAATAGAGCAATCTGATTGGCTGATAGGGATGTCAAACCATGTTGATAATGCCCAGTATATATACAAGTCTAATTTGTTTCTTTTCTTTTCTTTATAATAAGAAGCTCCATTTCTTAAGAGCAATAAGCCACTCCAGACAATGAATTTATAAAGGATTACTCTGTTTCTCAGGTGGTTCAAGTTACAGAGCCTTTGGACTTGTGCTTTAAAGCAGTGGTTCTCAACAAGGGGCAGGCGTACTTCTGGGGATATGCAGACATCTCCTGGGGACATATCAATTCATCCAAATATTTGCCTAGTTTTACCATAGACTACATAAAAAGCACTAGCGAAGTCCATACAAACTAAAATTTCATACAGACAAATTGAGAAAGTAAGTAATTTTTTCAGTAATAGTGTTCTGTTACACTTTTGTATTTTTATGTCTCATTCTATAAGCAAATAGTTTTTAAGTGAGGTGAAACTTGGGAGTATGCAAGACAAATCAAACTTCTGAAAGGGGTACAGTAGTCTGAAAAGGTTGAGAACCACTGCTTTAAAAAAACATCAAATTATGTCAAACACATAATGCTTCCTGTGACTTATTGCTCTTTGAAAAGATGACTTCCTTAAATTAAGCAAAGCAAATGGTCCTTGTTGCAGACTAACAGCTTGGAAAATTTAGCTTAAAATGTTTCTTGCATCCTTAGAATGGGCTCTTTGCTCTTGCTTTTTTGCAGTCCCACACCACAAATTTCAAGGTTAATTTTGTCCAGTTTTGATTAACAGAAAAATACCTCCCAGATTGTGACCTTTTATTTCAAGTTTTAATTCACAAGGAATGTTCTATGCTAAGTTTATAAACCCCATGGCAATCAACAGTTATGATGAAACACTGAGACACCCTTATGATAACATCAGTCAAGATTACTTAACTCCTGAGACAACAAGGGATTTCTAGATAGAACTGCTGCTGTATAGCCAAATCCTGGTATTTATATGAACCTAGATCCAATACCTAGGCATATTAGTTATGGTCCAAGATACAAAAAAACAGATAAGTGAAACTGCCTCAAACACAAATGAAGAAAATGGAACACTGAATACAGTCCCTGAGCTGGTAATGAACTCTGTGCAGGTGGACCCCCTAATCAGCTCAGAGCCTCACTAAAGTTAATTGGGCTCCAAAGACAGAGGGATCTGCCTCCACAGGGCACAATGTAGGATTGGAGTCTAAAAGAAAAGTTTATCTGAGCAAGGCATGACAGATTGGAATGAAAGACACAAAAAGGCCTTAATTCTGCAAAGTAATATCAATGAAGGTTGACCCCTGGGCCCATGCAGAGACCCACTGAAGCCCACAGCAAACTCCTTGTGGGATCAGTGCTGAAAAATCTAAATATACTCATCTTCTATCCAATTTTCATATATTAAAAATACACACATACATACTCCAGAACTATACAATAATGCTCCAAACCAGTGTTTCTTAACCTGGGGGTTTAGAGGGGTCTCAAGTGCAGAGCTGGTATTGGGGGTGGCAAGAAAGGCAATTGCCTGGAGCCACAGGGGCGCCATGAAACTAAGTTACATGCCTCAGCCCCGTGGGGGTGGGACTCAGGCTTCAGGGGTACAGTAGTTTGGAAAGGTTAAGAACCACTGCTCCAAACCCTTGCAGTAAACATGATTAAGATGCTATTTTGGGGCTGTAACATAATAGTAACCTCTCTAGTAACCTATCCAGATATTTGTATTATGCTGGTCTCTGTGGTGTCTGTGCTTTCCTATTTAAAAGAACTGTAAAACATTAATAACAAAACTAGTCTGATATTTTATATTGGACAGTTCTTGGGAAGAGCAGCTTCTCACTTTGAAGTCCAATCCTGTTCCATTTGTGGGAGCTGACAAATCTCCTGGAATCTCTATTTCTCCTGGCACTACAGGAAAGTGTCATAGTTTCAGAACAATCCTGTAAGTACTGCAGACAATCCCTTTGAATCCTGGCTCCTGTGACCCAGAGTCCAGTATTAGAACCCACTCACTCTCATTTACCTTTCCTCTTTTCATATGCAGAAAAGGCTCTGAAAGGTGGGAAAACAGAAGTTTATGGCTTCACAGTTCAAGCTGAGCCCTACTATATCCCCTCAGCTGCCTTTGCCAGTAACCAGGAACACCTGTGGGGCCCTTACATTGTGCAGGAGATCCTGTGCAATCTCAGCTGCTCACAGGGTGGCTAGACTCCCCAGTCACAAGGCAGGACCAGGGAGATGGGGTACAACTCACTGTCCCATGACCCACTCCATCAGCAGCAGGGCCAATACTAACTTGACAGGCGACCAACTCGCTGTTCAATCCACCAGTCTTCCAGCAGGAGACTGAGTTATATGGGAAGGGTAACTCACTCTCAGAGGAGCCCCCCACTCACAGCTGTGGGCCCAGAGGAGAGCAACTCACTGCCCTAGAGCCACCCTACAACTGTGGGACCAGGGGTAGAGGGAACTCATTGCCCTAGAGTCTCCCCCCCACACACACACACGCACACACACAATTGTGGGACTGGGTGAGGGGGAAACTCACTGCACTAGACCTTTCACAGCTATGGGGGGAGGGGCAACTCACTGCCCTAGAGCCACCCTCTCCACAACTGTGGGGCCCGGGGGGGAGGGGACTCACTGCCCTACGGCCAACCCTTCACAACTGTGGGATGAGGGGCAACTCACTGCCCTAGAGTCTCCCCCACACACACACGCAACTGTGGGCTCGGCGAAGGAAACTCACTGCACTAGACCCTGCACAACTGTGGGACGGGGCCGGGAATCAATTCACTGCCCTAGAGCCACTCCCTCCATAACTGTGGGACCGGGAGGGGGAAGGGCAGCTCACTGCACTAGAGCCACCCCACCACAAACAACAGTGGGACCGGGGGGGCATCAGTTCCCACGAGCCACCCCCCCACACACACCATAGCGGGGGGTGGGGCAACTCACTACTCTAAAACCATCCCTCGCTCCCCCCACAGCTGTGGGAGCGGGGGGTGACTCACGGCCGGACCCCACCCCCCAGCCGTGGAGCAACTCCTATCCCCCACACCAGACACCGTGCCGAACCGCGACCAACCGTCTCCTCCCTCGCGCAGACCTGAGCGCGCCCGTCAGGCAGGCCCACCCGGCCACCTCATCCCATCACCATGGAGATGAGCGCGGACTGAGCAGCAGCTTAACCCACCCCAGCCCGTGTCTGTGTGAGGCGGCCCTGCAGCGGCCTCTAGCGGCTGGGAGGGGAAGAGGCGAGAAGGGGTTTAGGAAACCTCAGCTAATGTCCATCATGTCCCCTTTGCTTCCGCAGTGCCTGCAAGTTCCCACGTGATGTGGGGCTATTTGGAATTGTGAATTATAAAGCCCAGCAGTCAAAGAAAGGACATGATCTTAAACACCCACGGCCTGCTCCGAGTAACCTCAAACAATCCCATGGTGGCACATTCTCCGGGAGCACCAACCAGAGCAACCCCCTCTCCCTGCCCCACTAGAAGCAGCAGGTTGGGGTGCTATTATGTATACAGCTTACAATAGCATTTAGAACTCTTCACCTTCAGCATGCAGTCTTGAAGTCCTTATTTCTCACTGAAATAAATTTATCTGCATGAGAACCACAAAATCAGGTCCAAAATCAGTGTAAAAGTGAGTTGTGTATCTTGACATAGTATGGCATTGGGTTAATCATCTTTTGCCATAGTTGTAGACAGAGGAAAATGTAGTTTCTCTTGTATATTGCTGCTTTATGAAGTGTATGGCTATCATGTTTTCTAAGGTGTTATAAGAAGGTACAAAAATAGCATTTTAGCTTATGATGCAGAGATATTTACAAAAGCTACAATTAAGCTAAACAAATTTGTAATCCATTTCAAAGTTTAGATCTAAAGTATTTTACAAATACAAAGTAAAAAAAAAAAAGTCCATGAGTACCCGTTAGTTATCTATTCTAATAGTGTATTTGTTCCAGTCCTTCTTCCCCATATTACAAGTTTTTTTGTATAGAAAGCTGACTTGAATAAACTTCCAATCCCTAAAAAATTCAGGACTCTGGTTCTTGAATCCATTGTACATTCACCATTATTTAAAAAAAAAAATCTATATGCATATAATAATAAATCTTTGTATAGTGATATTCATTAAAGAAAATCCTGGTTAAACTATTCTTTTTAAATTAAATGCTTAGTTAGAGTTCACAAAAGGTGCCTGTCTATTTGACAGCCCTGGACAAATGCATCAGACATAGTCTACTTGACACAAACAACTATAGTAGCAATAATGACAAGTATCTGATTATCTTGCCCTAATTGGTAAAATCTACCATGTCTCCCATTTAACAAAAATACCCCTGATCCACTCAGCTTCAAACTCTCCCAACCCCAAAAGTGCTATGTGGTTCCAGATATCTACCTCAAACCTCACATCATAGACCCTGATCCTGCATGGAGAACTGTACAGGTGAGCAGAATCCCACTAAAGACAATGGGATTCTGTGCAGGCACAGGGTCTACTCATTTGATTTCTCAAAGATGCCTTACTTTACTTTGGACCCTTCAAAACACTGTGCCACGTAGGGCTCTTGCTTAACCCTCCAGCAGACAGAGAGTGGACTGAACAGCCAAAGTTGCTGTACATGGATGGTATCAAATGGAGTCTATTTTTAAAGTTTGTTTAGAGTAAAGGTACCATTGACTTGTAATATGGAAATCTTTATATAATATTGTTTCATTCTATAACAAAGGTTAATGTGAATGTATTATTTAATGTGGACATCCTGTTTCATTGGAAAATAGCTGAATTGATTTTCACCCCAATCCTGCAAGTTGCTCCATACAGGCAGATCCCATTCCCTGCACCTGTGCAGAGTTGACTTAATAGGGCTCCTGCTCAGAACAATTTTCAGGACTGGGGCCCTAAATGGAGTTCTATGGGCATAGGGGTCCACTTACCTGGAGTTCAATGGAAGATCAAGGCCTCAGATGCCATTAATTGAATACAGCCTAGAGTTCTATAAACAGGTGTTGGAAATATATTCTCTATTTCTTGTTAATAGCATGGGGTACCAGGAGACAGAGTAAGAAAGATTAAGTAATATAATTCCCTGTTCTTATTTTGCTCCTGCTATTATGTAGAAATGCCAAGCCTCATGCACTTGAAAAGGGAAATGTCTCATTTTTGATTGATTTAAAGAGTAGTTTTTAAAACATGTCCTTGATGAAGAATGATTTGCAGTGTGTATTTTTAATTAAACAAATTCATGCTCAGCATTTTTAAATGGGAAACCATTAACTTTAAAATGTGTTCAGATTCTACACCTCCCTCGAGTTTCTTTTTTTTTCTTCTCTTAAACAAACATTTCCATTTAAAAATTCCCCAATGTTGCTCTGTGAAAAAGACCCACACAAACAACAGGGGAAATGCACTAAGGCCCATATTCCTTAAACTAGTATGCACTGGCAGACCTCTGTACCTTAATGGAGACTCACCAGCCTGTGATTGCAGGATAAGTGCTTAATATATAAGAAAACAATGAAACTAGTGATACACATAATGCTACCCAGTACACAAAGTAAGTAAACACAAATAAAGAAAAAACATTTCCCATTTTTCAATTTTAAACGTTAACCGTAACAGCAACAGATCAAGAAAACTGCATCAATTTCTAGGTCTCTTCAATCCTTTCAGGACATATTTCAAAATTCCGTAGGTATAATGAATGGTGATACCCGTGTAGATGAGTGGGAATAAGTGGGGCTGAGCCCCCTGACTTGTGGGGCCCTGAGAGATGGGCTTAGTGCACAGACATGACCTTTTACCGCCGCCACCACCTGCCCCATACACCAACAAACAACAGAAATAACATCGTGCCTGAGACGAGGAACTAAAGCACTAGCTCTTCCTAATAAGTCTCTATCACAGCGTGTGCACGCGTAGTGCAGCCCTGGCCTTAAACCATACCCCGTCGTGAGCATGGGCGGTAAGCGTCAGCCAAGCGTCCATCGCAGGGCTGTCTGCTGATAGTGCCTGAGGGGTCCTCGCAATCCGTCCGTCGCCGGTGGATGTGTCTGTAAAACAAATCGGTCGCCCGAGGCAGTGATGTTCTTTCGAAGCTCGATGTAAGGGGGAGGTAAGTGGCTCTACACACCGTGGGACGCTGCGCTTTTCGGTCAGGCATTACAGGCGAGAACCCCAGGCCGGGCGAGCGAGCCGCGCCTGCGCGGTGGCTATTAAAGGGGTAACGGGTGGACTCTCAAAAGCCCCGGTTACGGTGGCTGAGAGGAGACAGAGTCGGGTGAATCGGGACGGGAAAGAGCGCGCGAGCGAGCTGAAGAAGGGAGCGGAGACGGGGGGAGTAGCGGTGGTGCCGCGAGCCAGGGGCGGGCAAGCGGCCGGGCGGGGTGGGGAGCTGAGTGTGGAGAGCGCGGCGCGGGGCGCTGCTGGGAGGGGTGAGGAGAAGCCGGTCAGTGGGGCTAAGAAACGCCGCGGGCGGCGGCGAGGCCTTGTGAGGAGCTGAGCGCTGCTAGAGGGGACCGCGTCTTCTGCGCAGTGAGTATCCCGTTTACCGGGGGCCGGGGACCCCTACCGCCAGGTGAGGCGTGACCGGTGCCTCGGCGTCGTCTTCTCGCCACCGGTGGGTGGGGGGGGGTGGGCCCAGTAGGACAGAGAGGCCCTGGGTCTTCTCTCCCGGCCCCGGATTAGGGCCTCCCCGCAAACCTATCGCCGTGTGCGTCAGGTCACCGACGGGGGCAGACGGGGAGGGCTTGTCTTGGCAGCCCTGGGGCTGGGGGCCTCTCTCTGCCTTGTCAGCTCCCGTGTCCTGCCTTTACTTGTGTGTACGGGGAACTGGCACTGGCTCGATGTGTCGGGCTCTGTTGGGGGCCCTGGCCCCTCCATGGTACGTATGTCACGCTACAAAATGGGGGGCAGTGGGGCTATCGCGGCCGGGTTGTGTAGGCGCCTAAGACTGACCTGCCTGGGTGAGGGGGCTTCCTATCCAATCTTTCTCTTTTATTTCGTGAGCTTCCTTTCTGTACTCTGCTTCTGTTCCTGTGACAATTCGTTGTGCTAAAGCTGCTTAAGAGCTCTCTCTCTAAACTACGGAACAGTCTAGGCTCCTATGATTGATTGATTAAAATATTTGTGCTAGTGTTGTTTGATATTTTACTGCTGGTTATGGTTATGGTTTTGGTTCTGTGTTCACCCAATACTTCAAACAGCAAAAATATCTGTTGTGGAATGTACTTTATGTTAAATTTAAGTTGGTGACAGAGTTCCAAGGACAGTAAGGAAGGTTATACCATAAAGTCTTCAACTGTATTGTCTATTTTTATTAACATAATTCTGTTTTTATCAGGTCCATAGTCAAAGGCTTTCAAGTAGCCATGGATAAGAGAGGGACTATAGCAGAAATTGAAAATGGTGACACTTTCCGTGACTTGAACAGAGTAACAGTAAAATCTCATCGTTACACAAAAGTAAGCTAATTTTTCTTACTGAATTCTCACAGTTTTTAGCTTATGAAACAAATTTAGAGGTGGATTAAAATCAAAACAATTATCAATTTTAGAAAAAAAAATTCTACTTTCCTCTTTGGCCTCATCTAGAGTAGGATTTGAAGTGGTGGTATTAGTATATGTTACTAGCAACTTTTAAAGATCTAGTGAGACAAGTGATGCTGTCTTAAATGGACACCATTACCTCACTATAGTATGTGTGCACTAAACTGATGAAGTTGAAATCTATGCTTGCTCTCCACTCGACTTCTTTAAAATGTGTTGGCAAACACAAGATGGCTAACGCAGTGATAGCATGTCTTATTCTTGTCTGGTCAAGATCCAAATGGACATCATACCAAACATGGAAGAGAGTCCTTCTAGGAGTAAGGATAGCGTAGTCTCTTTGGAATGTTTAGATCTAATGTATATAGCTGTATCAAACTTGGCTCATAAATTATACTCAAATGCTTTGTGCAGTGAATGCAGTTTCAGATCTTATAAAGTGAGTTAGGTTGTGAAGTGGGGAGAAGCTGAGGCCAGGAGTCTACATAAGACATGAACAGATATTTCAAATGGGAAGAAATTTTCAAGTATTGACTTAGTCTTATTGTCATGATGGCTTAAGCTTTATAGGTCTCACCATACTCATATTGGTTCATACACTTGCAAACTATCAGATTCTTGTATTTTAGAGAGAGTTACTGGTAGCCCACTTTTCTTAAGGTTAGTGTTCTGTGTCAGCAGCACTACTGAAAACTGCTTGTTGCATTGTTGGAAGACATGAGGAAACTGTTTTGTTGACAATGGTGATTGGGCTTTAACTGGGTTAGGTGCTGTGCAAACAGATTAAAAAGATAATTCCTGCCCTAGAGATCTTAAAATCTGACTATAAAACAAACTGCAACAAGTGGGTTTAATAAATAAAAGGATGAAGTTAGGGGAGGGAAGGCCAAGGTTAACAGATCAGTTAACAACTTGAGTTGATTCCATTACTCTTTCAAAAGTATTTGTCTCAATTTTAAGAATTAGATTTTTATTAAACTCTTCGGGGTTTTTGGTAAGAGTTTACTCATCTCAGTTAACTGACAAAAGACTAGTTTCTTTCAGCAAGCCTTCTAACATTGACTCAACATACTTTATATATAAATAGGAACTAGCAAGATATGTACAAAGAGATCCTTGCTTTTTGCAAGATCTGAGCTTCTCTTACCCTCTATCTGCATTGGATTTAATTAGCTGAGCACAGTGATCTACAGACCTGTGTAAAAACATTTGTCCCTTCTTTCCCATGACACAGTTAACTTCAAGTTAGGGACTGAAATGTTGGGATGAGGCAGGGTTATTGATTCATTTACGTCCGGTAATGACTAGTCAACTACCTAAAACAATTCTTTTGAGTGGGGAGATGCAATTAAACTGCTTAAATTCTGTGCATGTCTTCCCCTCAATCTTTAGTTCTGCCAGTGTACCCAGTCCTCTTTGCTATTAACTATCTCAATAGTTTGAGATTGCACCTCCTACCCTATAAAGGCCAATATCATAGCAGCTTTCCCTAAGACTGAGAAGTATTGTATTTAGTTTTTCAGATTTTTGTAGATATATCATTTGTTTGGCCTGCCACGGCAGATGGTCAGTGAGGTACAACTTGCCCAAAAGCTGAATGGGTGCCTTTGTCTCACTTCCAATTCCTGCTGGCATGGGAAGTGAAGGTCCAAGCTTGATCCTGAATGCTGGTGTGTGGGAGTTAGACTGTTAGTGCCTTGCAGTTTCACTCCTGTGCTCCAAGAGTGCTGCCATTGCTTCTGCATGTGGTGTGTTCTCAGCACCAACAGTAGTAACAGAGTGATGCCATATTAGTTTCTCTGGCATTTCTGTGCCCCTAATTTTGATCAGGATGCAGTTGTTGAACCAGACTGGAAGTATCCTGTCATTAGTTCAACTGATGATGCAGTTGGTGATTGATATCTGTCCTCTCAAAGTGAGAAAACATGTTAACTTTTAACATAACCCATTTTAAAATCTTTAATTACAAGAAATCTGTTCTTCTAGAGTAAAGGATTTGTTCTAGGATTTAGCTGATTTACCAAAGCACCTTAAATCCACATTAAAAGGCATAATATGATTCAAGTCACCAAATTCCAAACTAGTCTGAACCACTGCTGGTCCAGTACACTTGGTGGCGGTTTGTGGAGAAATGGCTGCTGCTTGTTTCCAGCTGCTAAATCACAAACTGTTAATAATATGTCATGTAAACAACAGTCACTGCAGGGATATTACATAATTACAAATGGGAGAGCTGCATGGTCACAAGTGGGAGGACAGTTGGTCCACACATCATGACAGCTTGAAAACCCTTTGATCTAATTCTTTTTTTTTTTAAGGTGACCACTATCAGTTTCATAATAAAATGTAATTTTTTAGCAATACTTAGCACTTACAATTTCCATATTCCAATTGCTGTGCAGATACATTTCCATTAATGATAGTGAGGATTAGTAAGTATTCTTCTCACTTTATAAATAATGGAACTGAGGCAGAGATGAAATTGCATCTCAAAGGCTGCATAGTCAGTCTCTGAAAGACCCAGGTCAAGAACACAGATGCTCCTGCTTACCACCCCAGGGCTCATTATTATAGCTTATGGTCTTTCACGCATTGTCAAAACCAATAAACTAAGTGGCTGCTTTTGAACTTTGCATCCATAGAGGATTTGGCAATTTATACTGTTCAGGCCTGGTCTACACGTAAAATTTAATTGTGGATTTTTTGCACCCTTGAGCAACATAGCTTTGTTGACCTAACCAAGTATAGATGTTAGGTTGACTGAAGAATGCCTCCATTGACCTAGTTAGTGTTGCTCAGGGAAGTGGTGTCCCTGCACTAATGGGGGAGAAACCATGTTGTTGATGTAGGCTGCATCTACACTACAGGATTGTGTTAGCATAGCTATGGTGCTGTATAGCCAAAGTTGTACATTGCTATGGATGTTTTTTAAAAAAACAAACAAACAAAAAACCGTCTAGCATACTGGGTAACATCTGCTCTAGATATACTAAGATCATATTTTGATTAATCTTGCTGCACTCAAATCTTCCTTCTTTAGATAAATAAGGTGCTGGCTTTTCAGCCTCAGGTGTTCTTTGGTATTTCTAATTTGCTTAAACTTAATAGTGTTTGTCAGATGGCTCAATGCTTCGTTGTCCAAGCATACTGCTTTCTTTTTTTAAAAGCACTTATCACGAGCCTCAAGCATATGTAAGAACATAACATAAGAACGGCCATATTGGGTCAGACCAGTGATCGATCTAGCCTAATATCCTGTCTTCCAACAGTGGGAATGAATGGAACAGGGCAGTTATGAAGTGATCCTGTTGTCCAATCCCAGCTTCTGGCAGCCAGAGCTTTAGGGGGACACCTGTGGCATGGGGTTGCATCCCCAACCGTTTTGGCTAATATAGCTATTAATGGATGGACCTATCGTTCATGAACTTTATTTTTTTTTACCTAGTTGTGCTTTTGGTCTTTACAACATCTCCTGGCAGAGTTCCCCAGGTTGACTGTGCATTGTGTTAAGTAGTACTTCTTTATGTTGGCTTTTTTAAATCTGCTGTCTATTAATTTCATTGGGTTGACCCCTGGTTCTTGTCTTATGTGAATAACACTTCCTTATTCACTTTTCCACACCATTCATGATTTTATAGACCCGTATTGTATTCCCTTCCCTAGCTATCTCTTTTCTAAAATGAACATGCCCAGTCTCTTTAATCTCTCCTTATATGGAAGTTGTTCCTTGCCCCAATCATTTTTGTTGCCCTCCTCTGAACTTTTTCCAATTCTAATCTCTTTTGAGATGGGGTGACTAGAACTGTACACAGTATTCAATATGTGGGTGTGCCATGTGTTTGTATAGTGACATTATGATATTGTGCCTTAGTCTTTATTCCTTTCCTAGTGGTTCCTAACATTGTTGGCTTTTTTTTGGTTGCTGCTTCACACTGAGCAAATGTTTTCAGAGAAATATCCACGATGACTCCCAGATCCTTATTGAGTGTTAATAGCTAATTTGAACTCCATCTTTTTGTATGCATAGTTGGAATTATATTTTCCCATGTACATTATGTTGCATTTATCAAATTGAGTTTCATCTGCAATTTTCTTACCTGGTCACCCAGTTAAAGGAGACCCCCCTCTAACTCTTACTTTACTCAAGATAGTACAAATTAACTCCAAAGATAGGTGCAATCTGCAAACTTTGCCACCTCACTGTCTTTTCCCCCTTTTCCAGATCATGTATAAATATGTTGAATAGCACAGGACCCAGTGCAGGTCATTGGAGGCCCTGCTATTTATCTCTCTCCACTGTGGGAAAACTGACCATTTATTCCTGCTCTATTTCCTACCTTTTTAACCAGTGACTGATCCATGAGAGGACATTCCCTCTTATCCCATTACCGTTTAAGAGCCTTTGAGGGACCTTGTCAAAGGTTTCTGAAAGTCCAAATACACAATATCCACTGGAACACCCTTGTCCACATGTTTGTTTGACACTTCTCCTCCTCCTCCTCCCCCCCCCCCCCAAAGAATTATAGTGGATTGAGGCATGATTTTCTATTACAAAAGCTGTGTTGACTCTTCCTCAGCATATTTCATTCATCTGTGTCTGATAATTCAGTTATTTAGTATAGTTTCAACCAGTCTGCCTAGTACCGAAGTTAAGTTTACTGGCCTCTAATAGCTAGGATTGCCTCTGGAGTACTCTTTCCTAAATTGGCATTACAGTAGTATCGTCCAGTCATCTGGTACTGACACAGATTTAAGTGATAAGTTACCTACAACTAAAATCTTGACTTTAGTCCGAGTTGCGACAGTAGTGCAAAAGATTTCTAACAGCGGCACTGAACCATTAGATGTTAGGGAGAAGTTTCATTTCCTTCCTTTCAGGCTAGCATGGTACTGCATGGCCTGGCTACCGCTAGGATCCCTTTACTCTTCTGGCGCCTTCTTTCTCAGTACTACTATTTTGTCTCCCTCATTCCTGAACTAAAACAACATGGGAAGGAGTAGGGTTAATCAGAAACCAACACCTTCAGTGTTACAGTGATGTAAATGGCTGTCTAAAGAACTGATGCTGCTTACCTCAATTGTGCTTTAAATGGAACAAATCAGAATGAGATGATGATGGTTGGCCTTCTAGTTAATCTTAAAGGTAATTTCAGAAAGTGTGCTCGAGTAGACTTTTTTTTTTTTTTTTTTTTTTTTTTTTAAAGCCTAATAGTAAAGGGGGAAGATTTAAATCAAAAGTATAGAACTGGAAGGGACCTCAGATCTTCTAGTCCAGTCCCCTGCACTCAAGGAAGGATTAAGTATTATCTAGACCATCTCTGACAGGTGTTTGTCTAACCTGCTTTTAATGTGACAGATTCCACGTGTGGCATATGTTAATAATTAGCACTGGGTAGAACAAATAACTATATTGTACAACATCCACTTATAATATAAATAATCAATATATCTTAGGGGAATGACTAGATATGGAGTTAAGATCTTCCAAATTCTAATCCCAATTCTGCCTCTATTTAATCCATTTAAAATTGAGATAAAGCTTGTCTGCTTCATAAGGTGATTGACTTTTTTTAGTAAATATTTTTACAGCACTTGAAACATAAAATTATGATTGTAAACCTACCATGAAAATTGCTTTCCTGCTGTCTTAAAATCACTGATGCTAATATTTGCCACAGGCAGATGAATACAATTTTGCAAAGTTTTTATAAAAACACTTACTTTCTAATGTAATACACGTTGTAGTCAAAGTTTCACAACATGCTGCAACTAAAAATTTGGGAGAACCTGAAAATAGATGTAGATACACCTGAGGCATCTCATGTCAACTGTAATCTTGTTTTTGTTTGAGTAAAATCATCCTTTTTAAATCTAGATATTCGTGTAGCTCTGTGACTAGAATAGTTGTGAAATGTTGTGAAGACAGATAATGTTAAACATTGCAGTAATTTAAACATAGCTTTATTTTTAACTGGTATACAGAAGCATGACTTGAAATTGTACATGGAAGTAACGGTAATTCCTCAGTGTATTCTAGTAACTGAATGACTAAAACTAATTGTAAATTGACCTGCCGTGAATTCAATCCTTGTCTTCAGATTTTTTTGGCATTAGTTTTTCTTTCAAACATTCAAAGATCCTTCATATTTTAAGTGTGGTTTTAGAACAGCTTTTGGCTTCCAAAACATGTAGTATTCAATTCATTGTTACCCTCTCCCTTTTTTTCCAGAGTAAATTACCCACTTGCCCATTAGCTGTCAAAAGTTTCACTAGTTAAAGCTCCTCTTGACTTCTCAGGCCATGTCTATACTGTAGAGCCTATGTCAGGATAGCCCCCTAGTGTTAAATTCAGCTTACACCAACAGTTTTTCTGTCAGTGTATGAACACCACTTCCCCCAAGAACATTCTGGGCTGACAGAAGCACTAATGTCGATATAGCTTCATCTACCTTGGAGGTTTTGCCAGCATAGCTGTGTTGCTCAGGGATTTGGTTTTTCCCCACATATGATATAGCTTTGCTGGTGTAAGTTAAGTGTAGAAAGCCTCAGAGCCTACATCAAGAAAAAAGCCAGTTTTGTGCATTATTTTATTTTTAATGTAACTTAAAAGATATTAAAGTCCTTGATCAAATATGTATGAACAGTGTCTACTTGCTTTTTCTGTGGAGTACCAGAATCCTACTTTAAATAGATGAAATCCTGTGATCGTTCTGGCTGTTCAGTAGCCCTATTATCTTTGTGCTGGCCCAAATATTGGATTGATCATGACAAGGGGAGGTGTGATCATCTGTACTCATGAATGGATTAGTAATATCCTCCATGCAAACTTTGCATCTTCAGTGGCCTGTGTTGCTAGTATCTATAACAGAAGTTTGACTTGACTCTGAGACTCTTGTTTGTTTTTTTATTCTAAAATAGTTGTGTTCTGTCCCTGCTAAAGGGAATTTTTTGATTACTCCTGGTAGATAGTCGACTTAGACCTTTAGTATAGACTTAAAAAAATTGTGATGGTCAGAAATGCAAGGTCCCTCAAAGGATAAGCAATTTAAAATAATTCCCATTTGATTTGGCTTGTGGCAACATTATCCATCTACTGCTTATTTTTCTGATAAAATCACTTTCCTCTAAACTTCCTTTCAACAACCTCACTTCACTCAAGCCGTCCCCTCTTCCCCCCCCAAGCATTTAGACAAAGCAGCTTGTTTGTTGTTGCTCTTGACCTAACTGAGTCTGTCACCAAATCTAATATCCTTTGTTCAGGAATGCCAACTGCTAGATATCTGTTCAGTGTTGCTTTTCCAGAATACTAAGCTGTCACTTGTGTCCGTAGGCAGAGAACCCTTAAATTCCAGTGACATGTCTAATACAGATCTGCATTGATCCTTTTGTATAAAGGGTAACTTAACATTCATAAAGGTTTATGTGAAGAAATAGCACAGCAGTTGGTGTTTCTGCTTTTGTCTTGTCTCAAATTGATGTTGTTAAATAGTGAATCCTGAAAATACCCAAAATAGTAGTCTCAACATTTTAGCAAAGTTCGAATCTATTGATAATCCAGCCAAAGAATGAAGGAATTCATAATGTCGAAGTGAAGGAAGACAGTGCATGTGGGGGGGGCCTTCATTGAACTAAAGTCTACTAATTTTGCTTGATTCTAAATACAGAATTGCCATTTTGGTTTGAGGTTTGATGTCAGTCAACCTTAAATTTTACTAAACTTTTTTTCTATATAAGGAGTTTAGATCTAGCTTAAATGAATCCCTCTATAGTGGAAAGGATCCTATGACTGTGCAATAGTCCATCTTGATATGGAGGCTGTATTGGAAAGATGACACCACTGTTTCAGCTGAAATAAAAAATAGACCTGCTGGTAGAACCCTTCAATTATTGCAGTCATGGTAGTTGAATTATACTTTGAACCAAAAATCAGAAATATTTTGGGAAAAGATTCTGATTAAGATAACTAATCCATGCTATTTAAATAAACCTGTGTGTTCTAGAACAAGTTTTGCTCTGTTTAAATCCTACCCAGGTGAGACTCGGAACTAACTTGCATCTCTTCCTTTCCAGGAAGAACTCTTGAATATTAAAGAGCGTCCCCACTCTAAACAGAGACCTTCGTGTCTTTCTGAAAAATATGACAGGTATTTTCTGGTCTTAAAATAAACTTGACTGTTTTAAAGATCTATTATCCAGTTAAAAGTACCACATGCACAATTCTTAAAGCACTTGTGAGGCTGTGTTGATCTCAGTGCAGTTAAGTCCCCTACCAAGGCTTGTTTTAGGCTGTCTTTCAGAAAATAGATATCAGGTAATGTGGGGTAGTCTCAGCAAAGTATCTTTTAATTCTATAGCTCATAGCTATACTATTTAAAAAACTTCTGTGTGTGTCTACATGGTGTTATAAATCTAGCCTGAGAAAAATGCTCCAGAGGATAACTGTACATAGTACAGATTTTACAACCTTACAAAAAACTAGATTTTAGGCAAGGAAATGCTTTCCTTTCATTTAATAATGCCTTCTCTCTGGCCCCTCAGTGTCTGTAAGAGGACTTCTTTAAGAATTGAGAGCTACCTAGAGGCAAATTTGTGTATCCAAGTTTAATACAGCTGTTGTAATGCAGTGGTTCTCAACCAGGGGGTATGCATATCCCTGGAAGTATGCAGAGGTCTTTCAGGGGTACATCAACTTATTTAAATATTTGCCTAGTTTTACAACAGGCTAAAATTTCATAAAGACAATGACTTTTTTATATTACTGTATATACCCTACACTGAAATGTAAGTAAAATATTTATATTCCAAATTATTTTATAATTACATGTTAAAAATGAGAGAGTAAA
The DNA here is from genome assembly GCF_026122565.2 of Emydura macquarii macquarii. NCBI lineage: Eukaryota > Metazoa > Chordata > Testudines > Chelidae > Emydura > Emydura macquarii. The sequence goes on from NW_027131391.1 coordinate 2,067,454, forward strand.
TAATTTTTCAGTAATAGTGTGCTGTGACACTTGTATTTTTGCTTGCTTTTTTTTGTAAGCAAATAGTCTAAGTGAGATGAAACTTGCGGGTATGCAAGACAAATCGTACCCCTTTCTAGGAGGCTAGTAGTCTGGAAAGGTTGAGAGCCAATGCCCTAATGCACATGGGTTGAAACCTCAAATGTGGCATTACTCACTACAAGGTTCTTGTCAAAACTGCTTCTGTGCCATATTGTGGTACTTCTGTAAGGCAGATAAGCATCTAGGTAGAATGAGATCTATATTTGAATCCAAGTGTTTAGGGTTAAAGTTGGATGCACTTGTCACTACAATCCTTGTTGAACATAATTTAACGTTGCCTTGGCTTAGTGGCAAAGGCTTCTTTGCTCCTTTGTATAATTTCTTTAACTTGCACTGACCTTCTGTTGTCAGATACTCCTTAAATGGCTTAGTTTTTTCACTTACTGCAACATCAAAAGTGTAAAACACAATTAGATTAAACTTGGAAAGAACAAGGCAAACGGAACCTACTCTTCAATTAGAAGATAAGACAATGGTGCTTCAAAAGGGAGGATTATTGGGCTTTGAAATAGTTTGTTACAGTATGAACAAAATTTTTCTTACTGATTTGTTGGGGAAAATATAGCAATGATTTGTCATGGCAACTTTGATTTCTGATTTCATTTGCTTTAAGAATGAAGGCAGATGCATTTAACTTGCTAAGGAGTAGTCTGTACAGTGATGAGTGTCTTCACCAGTCTCCTAGGCAAATAACAAAACTGTAATGGGGTGAAAGGAAGCCTTGTGAATACCATAAGATTGGAAGAGAACTACTTACTCTTGGAAGTTTAATTATGGAACTTTCAAGTGTCAACCTATGTTTCATACTACTTTACATATTTAGCATATCCCCCTGTGCTATCTTTATACTGATAGTTGACATAACTCTTCCACATTTTCCTACCACCTTAAAGATATATCGAATACCAGGTAAATGGGCCAGTTTGAGGTAGGAAAAAACCTGAGGCTTAAAAACTGGATGCAGACTTCTGTTGAAAAACTCGGTAGCACAGATAACTAGTCAGAGTGCAACCCTTTTATCTTAAGTATTCCTATAATTGATTAGTGGCTTAAAGCACATCTGGTCTTTATTAAAGTGAAAGCTTTTTAAAAGGTTTTATAACTTTATTTGCACAGTGATGGAGTTTGGGACCCTGAGAAGTGGCATGCATCTCTGTACCCGAGTTCAGGGCGAACGTCACCAGTGGAAGGGTTAAAAAAAGACTTGGATTCAGACCGGACTTCTCTCATGCGCAGGATAGTTGGTGAGTGCACCATTTTTTTACACAATATGGGTTGCTCAGTTAGCACCCAGGATAGTGACAAAATTATTCCCTCGTGATTTACAGTGGTATTATAAAACTGTGTGAGGGAAGTCTTAGACCTCTTTCCTTCAGATTATATCTACAACTAAAACTTTTTTGCAAAAACTCAGTGTTTTAGCAACAGTGGGGGTGGTAGTGTATACTGGCAACTAGTATTCTTATCACTGTCTAATCATCTTCAAAGAAAGTTTAGATGGCCGTTAATTATTTAAAAAAAAAAAAAAAAAGCTGGCTGCTGGTCTATTCTAGTGCTCTTACTAGTGGAACTACACTATTGGATTTCCTGTAACTGTTTAAGTTAAGGCCTCATTGAACCTGTGTCATGGGAGAACAAACACTTGGCTAGAGCATTAAAGGCAATAATTCCTCAATGTCTCTGTCCCTGTCTGTAAATAAGTAAAACCCCTCCATATTTTAGTTTTGTTTGGTAGTCTTTGGATATATCAAAGTTTCATAACTATGGTAAATCATAATGCTTCACTTATCACACTTCTTGTGCGAGTGCCTTGAGGTTATAAGATGCAAGTGAGACTCCTTGGAAATGATTATGGCTTTATAGACTTACATATTAGTAGATTGTATTTCTCTGGGTAAGAGGAAACAACATCAAATTTCAAATACTTGTAGCTAAAATCTGAATATATTCCACTGTTTTACAAATGGGCTCTAATTCCACTGGCTATTTGTTGAACTCGTAGTAATCTCTTTTTTCAATATAACACATACAGCTAGAACACTATTCTTTCAATCTGCAGATCCTAGGGAGCGTGTGAAAGAAGATGATTTGGATGTAGTCCTAAGTCCCCAAAGGCGAAGCTTTGGAGGAGGCTGCCATGTGACTGCAGCTGTCAGCTCACGTCGAGCAGGGAGCCCTTTAGAGAAGGAGAACGATGGTGTTCGTGTTATTGGTGGACGTAGGATTGGCAGTGGGAGAATAATCTCTGCCCGCAACTTTGATAAAGACCACCGGGGTGGTGAAAAAGACATGCGTGATTCTAGAGATGCAAGGGACAGGGATCGTGAGAGGGACTACAAAGACAAGCGTTTCAGGGTTTGTTCTCATAACTGTGTTTTCATAATTTAATGGTGGGGTGATGTGGTCCCAGTCATCTTGCAGGTGAGATGGAGTATCAGTTCTGATGGCTTCTGGTGTTGGACTATCAATCTACTAGATGAGATTGAGATTTTAAATTTCCTTGTTACTGCTGTCAGAACTTTATGGTAGTAACAATCTGAGTGAGTGAAACAGATGACTAAGGAATGTATGATTCTGGTATCCAAAGGTTTGACCGTTCTTGATCAGAGTAGAACCCTGCCTAGTATATAATGTTATCAGAAAGCTGAGTTCTGTAGCTTTAACAGAACTTTATTTTTTTTGTAAAAAGTGATGTTTTATTGTCACTGTTCCCTTTAATAAATCAGTTTTTAATAATTTAAATGGAAGCTAAGCTTCTTAGACACCATTAGGAACTTGTCTATGCCCTGAAATATGAGCATGTATAGATCTTCCAAAACTTAGTTGCTCTCAGGATTAAAACTGTGAATAGGATCAATGTAGATGTCCAGTCTTTACTTTGATGTGCTCTTACGAGTTCCACAGGCCTAACTTTCATTGTGTGGAAAAAACATCTTTTAGCTGTTAAATCTACTCTTTCAATTTCACTAAAGGTCATTGGATGTTTGTGATGACTATATGGAATTGTGAAGTATTATCTTTCTTAAGAGGATACTTTCTATCACAGAGATCTAAGTTTGGTCTAGTGTTAACATCATTAATGGTTTGAGAGAATATGTTAATGACTCTGCAATACTAAATTGGGTGGTGTTGCAAATACAGCTGTCACAAGTAATACAAAGGCCCAGAGTCATGAAAAATAGGCAGAAAATATTCTCCTTGGGAGGTGGGGAATACAAACTAACATATCTGGAAAACAAGTTTGCATTGTAATATGGCAACAAAACAAGGTGCATTTAAAAAAAACAAAACAAAAAAAAATCAAAATCAGATTAGTTTTCTTTAAATAAACGTAGTTAAATTGAAAATGGCAATTTTGGTAAGGTTTAAACGTCTGTCTCTTACAATCATTTTAGTTAAATACAAAATAATAAGCACATTTGCTGCCAAACTTTAAAAAGAGTAAATGCTAGACTGGAAGTTGCTAGGTAAGCATCTGGAATCTGAATTTTGTTGGAAGTGTTTGCAGGAGCTTATGCAGATGCAGAAACATTTTGTTTGAATTTATTCAAGGGGTTCAGTTAAATGACTAGTTGACTCCAAGTTATTAGCCCATTGGAGCTGAAAAAGCAGGAAAGCTTGTTTTCATCTTTCAATCTATGAATAAAAACTGGGTCACAGGATGAGATTTCCTAGCTAGAAAATCTTGAAGGAGATGGTGTCCAAAAACACAGTCCAGTTTGCTAACTATAGATCATAATTCCATTGTATATAATAAATCTGTTTTAAATGTAAAATGTTAAACTTTTCTTGTATATCAGCACACTTAAGGGAGCTTTTATTTAATAAATTCAAATTTAATTAAGGCACAAACAGCATTTTAATTTCCATCCAAATATAGCTTAATACAAATCCCTAAAAATTGTTTATCTAATAAAAAATGCATCACGTACCCTTGGTACAGCATCATGTTAAGACTTTTTTTTTAAAAATTTAAATTAAGCTATATAATTGCTTAGATGTGTATATAGATACACTGATTTGCAACCAAGCATAGCTTTTGCATTAAATTTGGTATTTTTTAACAGTTACCAACCAATTAGTTTCTTTAGGAAAGAGGTTGATTCTCAAGTACAAATGCAAAACATGATTAAAATTGTCTTTATTCCAGGTTTTCTGCTTGTTGACTTAAATCACTTTAATTCAAATCCAGTAAAAAAGCCACACAATTTTAGGGAGTACAGAAGTATGTTAGAGTAGAGTGAATAGTTCTTGAGTATGGCCCTAGTAATGTGACTAGCAGCTCATTTTTTCTAGGTACTTCATTACCAGAAGTATAGTGACAAAGTAGAGATCAGAAAAGAGCAACAAATGACTAACTTGTCAAAATAAACATCCTAGGGGAACATTACTGTAAACTCTTTGAATATCTGTGTAAATACCATGCAGGTGGAGTGGGGAGGAAGGAGAAGACTACTTAGAATACTAATAACCTAAGTAGGAGTATGAGGAAAATTAAAAGGGTAGGTGATAGGACTTAAAAGATCAATTGTATACCATTTACATGCTAATTACTTGCTGTGAAGTAGCAGAAGCTCACTGGTCTACTTAAAATTGGATAGAATGCTAAAAAGCATACTGAGCCCACTGACAGGGAGCTGCATTAAAATACCTAGTAGGGTAATTCAATTTACAGCTTCTCTGGTCTGAAAACGTTTAAAATAGAACTATTGCTAGTGAATCCACAGGAAGAAAACTGAAACTCTTGGGGAAATATTCAAGCTAACTTTTCTAATTTTCTTCTCCATGCTATAACTACCAACTTCAGAGGGAATTTGGGGATAGCAAACGTGTCTTTGGGGAACGTAGAAGGAATGATTCCTACACTGAGGAAGAGCCAGAGTGGTTCTCTGCTGGGCCCACAAGTCAGTCTGAAACTATTGAGCTCACTGGCTTTGATGATAAAATACTAGAGGAAGATCATAAAGGACGAAAACGAACAAGACGACGCACAACCTCTCTGAAAGAAGGTATGTAAAAGCCAAATTGGAATGGCAAGAGCTGTTCTGTTAGACTTAAAGTTGGAAGGCAAACTTTGTCTGGCAATGCTAATGGGTATGTAGATAGGAAGACGATGAAATTTGGCAGTCTTGGATTTTTAATTTAGCAGCATTGAGGGCTGCAACTGTATTATTCTTTCCCAAAAACCTGTCCTCTGTTGACTAATGATAAACTATCTTGGGCTGTGAAATATGCATCCTATGACTTGCATAAAGGATAATGGCATCTGATCAATCTGAGGCACAAAACTTAAAGCCAACTTTAACAATCTTTCTGCTGTGAAAATAACCTATTACCCTCTTATAAATCTGGGAGTGTTGTCATGTGGTGATGGTCATGAGGTAAATCATGTACAGCCTCTAAAGGTGGAGATAAGGTTGTAAGATTCTCACAGTAATGCCTTTGCTGGCTGATCCTTGGGGATAGGATGCAGGCTGTCACCTGGGCTATGTCTGTCTTTATTATCTAGTCATGATACTGCTTTGGTTGAAGAAGCAGCCTTGGATGTGTCACACATTTGAGTAGGCTGCAACTGTTCTTGTGGGGTTGGAACAGCAGTATTCATGATCCTACCATGAAAGATACGGAAACATTCTACAAATACAGTAGAAGCAAGAGGAAGACCAAGGACAGGGTAGACTTATTCAATTTTGGAGGGAGGCACAGCAGAAAATGTGGCAATGGCAGAAGGGCTAAATGACTCGTTTGTTTTTTCACTGACAGGCTAGTAATGATTGGATGTCTAACATAGTAAATGCCATTGAAAATGAGGTAGGATGAGGCTAAAACAAGGGAAGAATAAGTTTAAAAACTAAACAAGTTTAGATGTATTTTAGTCATCAGGGCCATCAAGAATACTCAGAGCTGACTGCAGGGATTATCTGAGCCATTAGCAATTTATCTTCCAAAAAGTCATGGAAGACTGGAGAGATTCCAGAGGACTGGAAAAGGGGCAAATATAGTCCCATCTATAAAAAAGGGAAATACAAACCAGTCTAACTTCAGTACCCAGAAAGATAATGGAGCAAATAATTAAGCAATTAATTTGCAAACACCTAAAGATGATAAAGTGATAAGTAACAGTCAGCTTGGATTTGTCAAGAACAAATCATGTCAAACTAACCTGATAGCTTTCTTTGACAGGGTAACAAATTTTGTGGATGGGGAGGAGTAAATATGGTAATCTTGACTTCAGTAAGGTTTAGTAAGGCTTTTGATACTGTCTGTCTCACATGACTGTCTTCATAAACTAACTATGGAAATACTACCTAGATAGAGCTATTACAAGGTGGGTGCACAATTGGTTGGAAAACCATTGTAGAGAGTAATAATCGGTGGTTCACAGTCAAGCTGGAACGGCATTTTGAATGGGGTCCCACAGGGATCAGTTCTGGTTCGGTTCAATATCTTCATCCATGATTTAGATAATGGCATAAGTAAAGCTGGTAAAAAATTGCAGATAAAGTTTGTGGATGATACTAAGCTGGGAGGGAGTGCAAGTACTTTGGAAGATAGGATGAATTTCAATAAGGACAAACGCAAAGTACTCTTAAGAAGGAAGAATCCATTGCGCACATACAAAATGGGAAATGACTCCCTAGGAAATAGAACTGTGGAAAAGGATCTGGGGGTCATAGTGGATCACCAGCTAAATGAGTCAACAGTGTAACACTATTGCAAAAAAAAAAAAAAAAAAAGCAAACATCATTCTGGGATGTATTAGCAGAAGTGTTGTAAGCAAGATCCGAGAAGTAATTCTTTTGTTCTATTCCATGTTGATTAGGCCTCAACTGGAGTATTGTGTCCAGTTGTGGGTGCCATGTTTCAGGAAAGATGTGGACATATTGGTGAAAGTCCAGAGAAGAGCAACAGAATGATTTAAAGGTCTAGAAAACATGACCTAAGAGGGATGATTGAAAAAATTGGGTTTGTTTAGTATGCAGAAGAGAAGACTGAGAGGGGACATAAGTTTCAAGTACATAAAAGAGTTACAAGGAGAAAGAAAAATTGTCCTTAACCTCTGAGGAAAAGACATGCAGCAAAGGCAGTTTAAGTTGGATATTAGGGAAAAATTTCCCAGCTGTAAGCCTAGATAAGCACTGGAATAAATTGCCCAGGGAAGTTGTGGAATCTCCATCATGGGAGATTTTTTAAGAGCCGGTTAGACAAACACCGGTCAGGGATGGTCTAGATAATACTTAATCTTGTCATAAATGTGGGGGACTGGACTAGCTCGAGCTCCCTTCCAGTTCTATGAATTCAGTTACTCAGCCAGAGGTTAGGGATCTATTGCAGAAGTGGATGGGTCAGGTTCTGTGGCTGCAATGTTCAGGAGGTCATACTAGATGATCATGATGATCTCATCTGACCTTAAAGTCTATCCTAGAGCACTGGGCATGCTGCTTTAATAATGTGTGCTTCACAGCAAAATGCCAGGCTTACAGTGGTGGCCTTGCTGATACCTGAGGACTTCAGCATGTTTTTGAACATTTAGGGAGTAAATACTAAACTCCCTACGACTCTGTGCTAACTTCTGTAGCAAACCACTAGCTATAATTCAATACTAGGAGAACTATACTGTGGACGGGACTGAAGGATGGGAGGAAACCATCTACTCTTTTTTGCTAGAGTAAGTCTATTGGAACTCTGTAAGAGACAGTCAACTTTAAAGATGCATAAGCAACTTTTTTATTACTATTAAAAACTATACCATACTTTTATTTTTATGTATTTGACAGCACTCTAGTCACTTCAGTGTGTCTTCGGAGCACTCTAAGGCAGATAAGGCTCAGATGTTATATAGCAGAATCCAACCAATAGCTACTTCTTCTGTGGACTGTTGGAGAAAAAGACCACAAATCAAAACAAAAAATATTTGAGGTTCTTGGCTGCTATAGCAATGATGGGATCATAAGTACCTAAATAAAATATTTGTAATCCTGCAGATGCCAGCCCAGATTGACCCTTGCCCTTACAGGAATGGTCCTTCAAGGAGGAAAGCAGCAGCATTTTTCTCCCACAAATACCCCACCTTAGACAGGAGAAGGAGCAGCAGTTGCCAATATAGTGCAGTGGGCTGAAGAGGCCAGACTAGCCTGTAGACACTTTCATTAACAAACATTTGGCTTTTGTCTATTTTTGTGGGATGGGCAGGGTGAAGGAGTAGATACTGCAGCAGATGCATCAGGCTCATGGGGACACATGAGAAAAGAGACAGCTTGTGTCAATTCAGTAAAGCTGTTCTTTGAAAACAGGATTTGTACCTCATTTGTATAGTGATTCTTTCATCTACTTCGGATTCTAAAATTTTAATACCAGGGATTCTTATCTGTACAGAGCTTACTTAGTACAATGAGTCCCAATTCTTATTTGTGCTTTTTTGGGTGCTGTTTGCAACATAAATTGGGTTAAATTCAAGTAGTTAGCCAGACCAGAGTCTGGAAAAAAGCCACTTCTGAATTCCAGTCCTGTGCATTTAGTAGATAATTGTCCTCTGGAAATTACTATTATCCCTAATCAGGAGTGGTGAACAAGTTTTTTTTTTTTTTTATTCTCAAAGGTATAGAATGTAATGGTGGAGTGGCAGAAGAGGATGAAGTGCAGTCTGTCCTTGCCCATGAAACTGCAGCTGATCAAGAAGTTCCCAGGGAAGCTGTTCTACAAGAACCAGCTCCAGGAGAGTTTGACTTCAATGAGTTTTTCAACCTGGATAAGAGTGTTCCTGGATTGGCTTCGGTGAGTGATGTTTTAGGCCAGGTATGTATGTGTGGCGGAAGCACCATCTTTAGCTACAATGTGTGTGTCTACCCCCTCTCTCCCCCCCACGGAAATTACTTTTATGGAAAAATTTTACCCATTTTTAAAAATACTGACTGTTTAAAATGTGAATACTCAAGATTTGGGGGAACTTTCCCATCCTGATTGTCAAATGAAAAACATATTATAGCCCATTTAGTAAAACACTGAGATGTTGCTTCTAAAATCACTTTTTCTTGGATTATTGTTTCAATCTCTGGGTTTGAGAATCACTTAATATGTTGCACAATCTTAATTCCTTATTTTTTTTTTCACTATTTTGGTAAAGGTTGCATGAGTAAACATTATAGATTACTTTTCTAGGAGTTCCAGAACACGGTGTTTGCTGGATATGGTTACGGTGGAGCTAGATTCCCCATCAACTGTTTTGGTTGGATTTCCTTTGGACACTGTACTCTAGAAACACAAGTGAATTATATCTTGTCTATTGAAATATATCAATCTTAGTCCATTCTCAAACATGTCAAAATAAGAGGCAGACAGCTTATAAAAACTTACTACACCATAGAGCCTGTTTTTCAAAGGCTGATTTTTAACACGATTGATTCTAGTTGAATCCAGTTAATGGGTCATATAGCTATATTGCAGATGCTATGGTGGTAGTATGGGTAAAATGACATGGGAGTGGGTCTCATACTTAATTGACAAGGCTTATGGGCTGTCATTGCTTCATCTTGTAAGAAATGTCCAGAGGCATCATTTCATATAAAAGGCAACTAACCAAGCCCTGATGGGAGATAGGATGGATACCAAAAGCAATAAGTGTCAAAGATAAGACAAAAGAATTGGAAGATGTAAAACAGCGTTAGCCTGCCCTAGGGTTCTAGAATATCTTCACTTAACATTCTTATAAACTTAAATCCTTGTCGATAAGAAAATCTGGAGTAGTTACTATGTTCAGTTATGGACTGACAAAACAAGTGCAGAAATGTTTCATTAAAGATGCTGTTTAAATACTGGTGCTGTACTGCTGAGGACAGTTGATCACTAAGTTAATTTTGGAAGACCAAACTTGTAGTGCAAATAGAGATAATCTATGTTGACCTCTATTACAAGACTATAATACTGAATCACTTAATTGTACTGATAAATTTTATTTTGACGTCTGACAGAGGGGCTGCAGTGATGAGTACTCTTGGCTTGCAAATCATGGACTAATACCTTGTCTATAGATGGGCAAAATCCTCATCCATAACAGTCTCTAAAAAGTTGTAAACTGCAACAGGCCCATTTTGTTTTGGGTTGCTTTTCCCTCATGCCACTGTAAACCAACTAAGCCTTGGGACTTCAGAACAAAATAAGCAACTGGCTGAAATGCTATTACATAAGAGGCTAGCCATAGTTGAAATTACAGGTCCATCTTTTTCCCTGCCTCTCCCAGCATTGAGCCAGTGAAACAGGTAGGGATGAGGAATAATTCTTTTTCAATCCCAGATAGCCTTTCACTGGTCAGAATTAGATCAGGTAATGTTGCAGAAGAATTGAAAGGGATAGTGAGATGCTGGTGGCTTTCACAGAAAAAGTAGACATTTGTTTCCTTGCAAGTGGAAGTATTTAAATGAATTATCTTAAGTAATAAGGAAGGAAGAACTTAGTCTGCAAAATGCAAGCACTGGAGCTTGAAAATTGAGTCCTGTCTTACATTTAGTGTGGTAAGAACCAACTTTATTGCTAGAATGCAAAATACCTGCAGAATACTCTTACCTACTTCATTATCAAGGTAACTATCTGTTATAAAGTAGGGAAAGGCCTTCAAATGTTCTTAAATGGTGCATCAAACTTGACTGAGGGCAGAAATTTTAACTTTAAGGTGTGGTGACAAACCAGATAAGCTGGTCTGAGCTTTCAGGATGGTTTCCACTTTTATTCAAAAGCGGAAACTTCACTGGATCAGCTGCTGAATATATTGTGGGAAAACTAGTATTCCAGTCTTTTTTTTTTTTTTTTTTTTTTTTAACTTTTTAGGTAGTTGGAATAATCTCATGCCATCAGTACTGTGCTCTTGAAAGCTATTTCAACTATCAGCAACTACCCTGTCCAAGGCATTCTTGTAAAGATTACTTTTCCAGTTCTACTATATACAGTAGAACCTCAGAGTTATGAACAACCCCCATTCCCGAGGTGTTCCTAACTCTGAACAAAACATTAAGTTGGCTTTTAAAAAAGTTTACAACTGAACAATAACGTAATACTGATTAGAAACACTACTATGCAGGAAAAAAAGCTGCTTTTCCTATATATATTTTTTTAAGTTTACATTTAACACAGTACTGTATTGTATTTGGTTTTTTATCTCTATGGCTGCCTGATTGTTTACTTCTGGTTCCAAATGAGGTGTGTGGTTGACTGGTCAGTTCGTAACTCTGGTGTTCATAACTCTGAGGTTCTACAGTACATGTATATGAAATAGATAAGGATTACACATCTCTATAGAATGGTTAGATTGTTCAAGTTCTTCCAGCTCAATTTTTTTCAACTTTACATGTATATGATAAGATTCATGCTTGGCTCGTCTGATAAAGAACTGAATTTCTTACGTTGGGCTGGATGAAACACCAAGGAAATGAGATCAACCAAGCAATATCTACAAAGTAAATGAAGCCTCAGACTGTGGGACAGTGTAAAGGCTGCTTGGGATAAACTTGACTGTCTTGGAACTCTGGCAGTAACTTCTGTGGAAAAATTTTTTTATATCCATCACAAAACGTGCATTAGTGAAAAATCAGCTTGCAAAATGGAAGTGCTTTAGCTTGCATCATTTAAAATGGTCTCTTGCCACATTTCACTACTTCTGGATTACTTGTGGTGACCCAGTGTAGAACTAACAAGGTGGCTTAGGCTGACACTAGTGCTAGAACTGTCTTTGGCTTTCAACTTCTAGAAATCTTCAGTTGTTAAGCTGCTGATCACTAAACTCCAACTATGAATGAACACTCTCTTCAGCAGAGTAAGAGATTCCTGTTTGGTACTTCTGCTTATGTGAACAGTATTTGACTGAACTGAAGAAAGTGATTGATTTAACAAACATGGTATAGCACAGGTGGTAGTATAAGTTTCCATAGAGGGTCTTGTCAATATGCCTCTTCTCTCTCCTGAAGAACCACTTGTGTTAGAGTATCTTTCCTCACTTCCTCTCTACCGGTAGAAGACAGTATTTTTATGTTGGCCCTCTTCACTGGAGTTAGACTCATATAACTTGAGTGCTCATCATAACACATGAGACAGTTCAATGACTTAACTAATCACATGGGCTGATTTTTGGACCAGTAACCTGAAGATTCTTAAACTATTACCCTTTGCTCTTCTCTTAACTTCTGGCAATTAAGTATTAATTGTTCCATGGTTTTGGTACAGTGGAATTTGCAATAATGGCTTAATCAACAGTTTCCATAAAATATGGAAGAGACTTCATTTTGTACAGATAGAAAATGCATTATTGATTATACAAACATGTTGGTTACACAGAAATATGGTGCAAACCTCTGGGGAAGAAAAATAAATGGTAGTTTATAAACTGCTCCAAATCCTATATTCTGGGAGTGTAACATCAGGTCAGCAGCAGCAAAGGAATTTTACAAGTTACACAGTAAGTGTCTCTCTTGTGTATCAAACCATCCTATTCTTGCTCCTGTTAAGATTGTTGTCTTAAACTTCATTTTTCCCCATGATATAGATGATAGAGGATGTGCTGGGGGAAGGTTCGATGTCTGCCAGCAGGTTCAGTAGATGGTTCTCTAATCCTAGTCGTTCTGCAAGTCGCTCTAGCAGCCTGAGATCCACACCACATGAAGAACTGGAGAGGCTAGCAGGTAAAATAGTCTTGAACTTCTGTAGTATCCTTTAATCTGTGTACTCCTTATGTCTCCATATTTTTCCCTATCCTTTCTTTCAGTGAGAACATGATAGATAAAGATATAAGATAAGTAACTCTCCCACAGTTTAATCATTCCAAAAAAAAGTCCTTTTGGAAGCAGCTGGCATATGCATCGTTTTAGTCCCTTCTGCAAAAGATATCATCACTTCTCTTTCCAGCTGATCTCAGGCAGGGGGTGTGAGGCATGGTTTTCAGTGAAGTATTAAACTTAGCCAGTGTGTAGTCATCTTGAGACATTTAGTTGGTAATCTGATATGGCAGTGCTCCTGGTTTTGCTGTTTCAGGTCTAGAGCAAGCCATTCTCTCCCCTGGCCAGAACGCTGGAAACTACTTTGCTCCCATTCCATTGGAAGACCACTCTGAAAACAAAGTGGACATCCTTGCGATGCTACAGAAAGCCAAAGTGGACTTAAAACCTCTCCTCTCAAGTCTTTCAGCCAACAAGGAAAAGCTTAGAGAGAGCAGTAAGTGCCTCTTTGGATATTGGAGTTCCTGTGATGCCAGATCTCAAGGAAAGAGATTTTCCAGAATGACAAACCTTGATTACTGAGGTTCAGAAGTAGGAAGTACTACGAGTTTACTTACACTTCAGAAAACCCATTGTCCCACAAATATCTGTTATGTTGTTGCCATCACTGACTCTTCCCATCCTCTCATAGGATGACATCAGCAGGATTTTCATCATGAACATGCTCATTGGCCTGTGCTACTTTAATACATCAAGACTGTGCAAATCTTGGTGTTTAAATGAGTTTCCAGCTTTACTGTTCCTGGCATCTAGACTGGTCGTCACATTAGAGACTGTGGTAAAATGTCAGCAGTCCTAAACTTATTTGACACTTAAACTCCTATTATGCAGCTTTTCCTAAAACTTGTACCACAGGAGTTAGTTTTGCATGTACCTGTATGCTGGATCACAGACTTCCAGAATCACTTTATCTAAAATGGGACCAATGAAAGGTTTGCACACTTTAAGGTGTATGAGGGCCCAGAGTAGCTTTTACCAGATGTACCTGGTAAAATTTCCTATAAACCATTTCAGGAAACTGTACCCAGCATTTCCAGCACAGTAGTCCAAAAGTTCACTTAAGTCTTCATAGAACTGTGATTCATAAACATGCTTTTGGTAGCAGCTCTGCTACTGAAAAGTAACTCAGTAGTGTCAGAATACAGCACAGGATTGGAACTGACTTTCATTAATTACTATATTATCAGAATGTTAAACCAATATGTACTTAAGGAACTGATACCTTCCATAGTGCTTCTATTCTGCAAGAGTCAGATGTAACTTTTTCAATGTTAATTCTAGTAAATAGATTCTGTGCTAGTTTTAGCTAGTCACAGGTTTAAGTGCATGCACACAAATTGGCATGCTCATTGGACCTCTTGCATGTGCTTACACAAACCGAACATGAGTGCATATACTGTTCTGAAACTTGAGGTTTAACTTCCAAGTCTTTCTTATTGGCAAGCAGCATGTATTGCCATGTAAACGTTAAGTTGCTGTGCTGAGCAAAACTTGAAATGCTGCCTGATTTGAGTGATGGAAATACAGAGGAACAGGAATTCATCAACAAAATATTGCAAACACTTCTAACCACCATCCACTATGGGGAGCAGGAAGTGCCTGGTGAACTTGGGAGGAAACTCTCCCAATTTGGCTTACAAATATTGAAATAAGTGTGAGTGTTGAATTCTGCTCAGACTTCTAGCTTTCCCTGTGACAACCTTCTAATTGTTATATTCATCAGAGAACAAGGATAAAGACACAAATTATGGGGCAGATTTCTGTTGACTCTAATATCTAAGTACCTCATATGGGGCTCCTCATTGATAAAATACTAATTGAGCAGTTGGTGGTGGTTTTCCCTCTATGGATCAATCTCTTCTCCAGCATCCTGCTTTTTTTCCTCATGCCCTATAGTGCATGGCAGAATAGTGTGGTTTTTGTCCCTCTCCTGCCTCATGGCTACATTTCCAGCAAGTCTGCTTTTCTCCAGACTAGCATCTTACAGAAACCCATTTCACATTCCTATCTTTTCCTCCCTTATTCGTCAAGATACCCATGTATGTTGTCATCTGTCCACATTTGTTCATAACCAAAGGATGTCAGGCACTGGTATATGGAGAAAATAATAAGCACTGCTTATTGATTCTTGTTCTTTATTTTGTTTGGGCTTCTAGAAATGTTTCCCATAATCCATAATGGCTTTAGTTTTCTTTGGGAAACTTAAGGCCAGTTGAAAATTTATGCAGCTCAAATTCTAATCATGTGATTGTCTAAAGTGTGTAGATTTTCCAGGTACGTATTTTCTCTTCAAACAGCTATCACTTATGTAGCTGTAGAAGTCTGGTTTCCTGAAGTATAAGCTAAATTATCTTTGCATACTTGTAGCACAATAGCAAATGACATTATTTAAATCTACAAGAATCTATTTTTTTAATTTCTCACTAACACATTTGCTGACTGTACTTCCTGCTAAGAATCAATTGTCTATCAAAACTACAGAATGAAATATCTTCCCTTCCTAAACTTGCAAGTCTCCCAAGATCAAGGAGAACTAAAAACTTAATCTAATATTAAAGCTATTAAGATTTGTGCCTATAACTGTTCATGGCTTAGGTTCATTCTAATTTGAATGAGACTATTTTGTATTTTAATGTAACTTAAATAGTGCTTCGAAACCAAAGTGACAGCCTGAACTAGCATCACACATTCATGGCGCACGATCAGATCCCTGCCTCTTCTAGGCACTGGTGCATATGCTGTAAATTGAGGACCTAGTTTAATTGTCTTCACCCTCCACTTCTCAGCACATTCAGGAGTTGTACTTTCAGTAGAAGAAGTAGAAGCTGGGCTAAAAGGTCTGAAAATGAACCAGGAGGGGAAAATTGCTACTCCATTCATGGCAGAGCAGATGGAGGAGGCACTGAATGTGGCTGGCTCCAGACAACTCAAGAAAGATGGAGATATGTCTGCATTTAATAAACTAGTCAGCAGTATGAAGGCAAGTGGGACTCTACCATCACAACCCAAGGTCAATGTAAGTAACAAATTCCTGATACTACTAGAATATAAATGAATCCACGACAAGATACAGGGAATGAACAGGCAGTTCCTCTGCATGACTCTAATTTCATATCAACATTGGTTGGATATGACGGGATGATAAATATACAGGCCTTAGAATGACGTTGGTAATATTAAGTGAGATTATTTCTAGGGAGATGTTGGCAACTGGACTATTTTCCATTTAGGGAATCACTGACCAGAAGAGGTATGTGCATGTTTTCCAGCTCAGCTGTTGATAGCAGGGGTTTGGATACAGACTAAGCTAAGAGCTTCTGGTAGTTAACTTGTCTGATTTGACAAGACCATTTTAGACTCCCTAAATGTTCAGTAGAGGTCCACTTTATGAAGATTCTTCCGATTCTGACCCATAAACTAATGGGCAAAGATGTAGAGCTATCTCGATGAAAAAGATTACATCTCATGCCACAAAAGAATTAGCCATGTTAGTTTGGGGAGAAAGCTTATCTCTTCCTCATCCCAGTCAAGGCGTGACTTGTTGAGCAACATTGTACATCTTTCTGTAGAAGATGCATTTCTGTAGCACATCACACAAAGCACATGTCAAAGTGTGCTAGTGACTTCCCAGAACTTTAGCTAATGCTGCCTTGTTTCCTCTGAAATTAATTTGGCTTCCTGTACTACTTCAGATGAAATCAGTAATACTTGCAATAGTCTGGTGTGCTGAAACATCTTGGCATCAGTGAATACTTGTACAATTGTGGCAATACAGAGTCCTATCAGTAACACTACACAATACTGAGATTTAAATGTTAGATTTTAAAATAGCACATCATTTACTTAATGGTGTAAATCATGACCATCTCCAGCATGAGAGAGACTGAGAACTATACTAGAAATTTAATCTTTCAGGGAACAAATGGGATCGGTGTCCAATAGGAAGTATTCATGCATTGTTGTGACATCAGACTAGAAATGTGCTTTAAACCATAGGATCTTAAATTGTGGCACAAATTGTGGGTTTTACATATTTCTGTTTTAACTTCAGATCAAGTGTCAGTTGACTTTTGACTTCCAGCCTTGCAAACAACCTGGTATTTGAAAGTAGTCTTTTTTTTCTTCACAATCACTAGTAAGATTTTCACAGGCCAACTAGTGCCCTTCACTATACCTGTCCAACCTCTAACTTTCCATGTAGCAGCATCTATGAAGGCCAAATCTGAAGTGGCATTTCAAAAGTGTAACTTGAAGTATGAATTTGGCCTGTGGAATATTACTGTTGTGAGCCTAGTTTTACTCTTTTCTATCCAGTTTATCTTGCTAAAACAGTAAAAGGTGTGGTTTAAAAACTCAGCATAGTTAATCTGGAAAGCACTGAGACAAATATACAACTCTCTCAGTTGATGTCTTTAGGCACTTCTGAAAAGAACCACACTATTATGCTTTCATGAAATTCAGCTTTGTGCCATTTAGTACAGTACAGTCTTTCTCTCCTATCTAGAAACATGTATAAAATGTTTCTGGAAGATATGGGGTTCTGTGATGTATGGATCTCTAAAGACTCTTGGAACTAAAAACTGTTTCCATGTAAGTGCAAAACAGGTTCTCCTACACTGTAAATGCCAAAGTGCCCTCATTCAATACTAGTCTTTCTGCTGGAACTGGAAGTTTCTCTGATATAATGGATTGCACAAATTAAGACCTTTTGAATAGGTATGTGAATGGTAGTTGTAGAAAAAGGAGGGCTTTTCTATGTCGTATTCTATTAAGCAAACCCTTTGATTATCCAAATGGTGACAATTATCAAGGAATATAGTCCTGTGTAGTTACAAACTTTGTAACCTATATCTTAAATGAAAATTGCTTATCTGTTTAATGTTGTATTATATTAAAAGAATATTTCAACATAATTGTCACTTCCACATGTTGGAAAGAGGGATTATGGTAAGGTTATTTTGCTGCTTTATATCTTGCTGGACTACTCATGCAATGTTGAAGCTTGAATTTAATCAGAAGCAAACTAGGTGAGTGGGCAGACTTATAGCAAGGTATGTTGGGCATCTTAATTTATTTTGTCATTTGCTTAATTTTTACATCCCTATAGATTACCATGCAAACATAAAGATAATTTGTTTTGTGGATCAGACATGGATTCTAAAAGTGTTCTAGATCAGAGCTCGCCTCTTGTCATATGCTGAACTTACTCCCCTGCAACTCTCAATTGCCTATCGGCCTTATGGCAACTCTAGCAATAACTTAGAAAGTTCAATAAAATATTTGACCATTTTAGCTGCCTTATGAAATTTAGTAGATGGAACACAGTAGAAGCCTGCACTGAGAGCACCAATGACACAGGTCCAACAGAGTCTTCTAAACTCAGACCTACAATCAGCAGTCATAACTTGGGCCTTTATGAATCTGAGCTGTTTAGCTAGCAGTGCTTATCAGAAGACGTAATTACAATTTCATAACATCAGTGGGATAAGGTGATTTGACTTTTAATGGAGTGTGTACAAGGATCTTTATCACTACAGCTGGTGGTGCATGTCTCTCCTAGGTTATGGGAATGGTGTGGGTTCTGAGCTTCTATTGTAATAGTCAAATCTTTACAAATTACACACAGATGTGAGAAATAAACTATATTTTTACTTTTTAGCAAAGCCTTGAAAGCCACTTGATGTCCCCTCCTGAGATCCCAGGCCAACCTCTCCCAAAGAACATTTTGCAGGTATTTTTTTTTTTTTTTTTTTTTTTTGGAGACTCTCACCTTGAAATGCTCTTTCTCTTTTTATATATGAGAAGCAAAAGATCATTCCAAAATGGGATTTTTACATGTGCGTTGTGACTTGTAATGGGGATATTCAGTACAGTTGGATTTGATTCAGTCCCACCAGACAGAAGTCGAAAGTGTATAGGATAGATGATACGCTAAATCACTGACAAGATTGCAGCAATTTTTGAATAGTTAAATCTCAGACAACTGTCCAGAATATTGAAACAAAGCTTCCACCCTTTCCATGCAATAAAACTCCCATATATGAGGAAAAACATAAAAATTGAAATGACCCCTTCTATGAAAGGGAAGCCTGGATGGTCCATCAAACTTGCATAAAGTTGAGTATTTAAACAGAAGTGTGCACGCTAAGCCTTTCTGTTAAATTGTGTGCTAAGTGTAATAGCTGTCAATGTGGCACAAGTACTACTGTCTGCAGAGTCTATGAAGTCTATATAAGATGTATCTGAACAGCTATTCATTATTTTTCTTTCTCTAAGGAACTTCTTGGTCCACCTGTTGCCAGACCTGCTTCATCCAATGTTCTAAGTGGCTTGATAGGTGGCTTGGAACCTGCAACATCTTTGCTGAGTCAAAGAGCACCTTCCCCTCCAATTTCACAGGTGTTTCCAACTCGAGCTGCTTCTGCAGACTATCTCCGTCATAGGATCCCCTCACCAATTGGTAAGCAAGGCTGATTTAGAACTTCTTATAGGAAAGAGGAAACCTTTTTTTTTCTTGAAATTTTGAATTTTAAAGTTGATTTCAGAGAATCACTTTAGACTGCATCATCTAACACTTAATGGGTGACCTTCTTAAGGGCCTTCTCTACCTCTTCAAAGAATCCCATCTGTAGCTGAGATAAGTCTGAAAACCCAAACTGACTGGGTTGGGCCTTGATTAAAGTAAAATTAGTCTTTAATTTGCAGTACTATACTACTGTAGACTACAGTGCTATGAACAAGAAAATACTTTTTTTTTTTTTTTTTTTTTTTATTTTAGGGACTGGCTGGTACTCTGTATTGCAAAGTAAGAGCATAGCTTGCTCTCCAGATTAGCTAAGACGAATGCCTTGATGCTTTGCACAGATGTGTAATTAAACTAGGGTGGTACTGAGGAGCTTCAAAAGAAAAGGATAACTGGGTGTGGGGTTGGAGTCAGCTGAAGATAAATGCCTATTCTAAGACTTGTAGATAAAAAGTTGTCGTCATTCTGTAGGTTTTGGACCAAGTTCTCAGCAATTGCTCAATGATCCATTTCAGGGGATGCGGAAGTCAATGAGCCCAGTTGCTGCACAGGTTAGATTCAGTGATTTCTGAAACTTATTAATGAGCACTTTTTAAACTCATTTCTTGCAGGACCTAGTGGGAATGTAGGGGGTTTGAATGATGGAACGCCAATTCTTTCATATTGGCAGTCATGTGAGGATGCCATTGATTGTCATAAATGCCACATATATCCTTTTAGTTTAATCAGTGATTAAGTTTGATGAAGCATGATATTCAGCACCCTCACCCTTACAAGGCTGAAGCATATCTCCTCCAGGAGTGCATGCTGAGGATGCACTTGCCATAGTTTCCAGTTTGATAACACTGTTTGCTGTGCCCAATGGGCCCATCCTAAAATGTCTTTAGAAATATGTTGCAAAGGTTTGTAGCACTCTATTGAGATGCATTGGAGACAGTAACTCAGTGATGCACCAAGTTTAACTTTCAGATGAACTTGTTAAAATGTCTGTTGCTACTGTTGATTGTGGTGGTATGAGCATTCACAACTATTTCAAACCTTAGTATTTCCCTTTCTGGGATAGTGCAAGAGCTGGGATGTAAAATGAATAGGCTTCACTGAGATTCTAACTCTTCCTCCTCCTTGACTTCAGATGAGTCAACTGGAGATGCAGCAAGCTGCCTTAGAAGGACTAGCTTTAACACATGACTTAGCCATGCAGACAGCAAATTTCTACCAACCAGATTTTGGCAAACCACAAATGGACAGAAGCAGAGATGGTTTCCGGAACAGGTGAGATTCTAGTAACTTGCTTGTGCATGTCTTTCACCTTTCCTGTGCCCCATTTCTTTTCAGTGGAGCCCATAGCTCATTACCCTTCCTCAATAATAGATGCAGTTTGTACTTGGGTTTCAAGGCAACTATTTTAGCCTTATTGCCAGGAAGCTGTATTGGTTTATGAAGATGTAATATAAAGAGAATTAAGGGTCTGACTAGAAAATAGGATTTCAGAATTCAAGTCATAGGAGATTTAAAAAAAAAAAAGTTTAGGACTTTTTTTTTTTTTTTGGTAAGAAAAACCTGATCTTGGAATTGCAGCATGAGTGTAGAACAATTGTTCTTGTGGCTCACTGGCTAGGCAAGAGCATGCATTGCCAGAGGCCAAAGTAATAAATAAAGTGATCTTGGAATTAACTTCCTAACCAATAGAGCTCAGGCATAGTATGAAATATCTTTGTGGGTAAACTGACCATCCACTTTACTCTATGACCTTTTTAGCAGCTGACTTACGGAGTCATAGCAATGTCCACCTTGAAGGCTGGTTGTCTAGCATCTTAGCTGGCTTTCATAGACACAGGTATATTAAAGTTAAAAACACTTTCCATTAAAAATAGGCTCCCAAGATGGGTGCTTTGCTATAATTAGAACTTCGTAGAATGAAACTTGGAGCGAGGAGCCAAAAAAACTAGAACTACCAGAAGCTACATGATATCACCATTAGCCTCTGAGTAATCTTAAAAGGACCAGAATTATGTTGCCCAATCTTCACTAATCTTATTTAACACCAAAACTACTTGATAGAAAATGATGGTATGAAAAATCAGTTGTACATGTTTTTCTTTCTCTAACAGCACAATGATGACGATCCATTGTTTGAAGCAGGAAATTAGTATTGGCACTTAAATTACAATGTGACTTAAAGAGTTAACCTTGAAATACAGTAAATGCTCATTAGTAGTAACATTTTAGTGCCCTTTTATGTTGTTCCTAAGTGGCTGTTGCTGTTATGGGGAATGTTTACAATACACAGTAAAGAGCATTCTCAGGAGAAATGTTGCTCATAAGGGGCGGTTGTTCTTACAAGGTGTTGTTGCTGCAAACAAGCATCTACTGTATTGCACTGATATTTGGGCAGTCACTACTTTTGGTATATCCTAAATTATACCTCTTTATAAAGCTGAAAAGCACAATTACCACAGCACTATAATGCTGCCTTGGCCTCTTAACATTCGTGTCTGTTCATAGGCAGCAGCGAGTGACTAAGTCTCCTGCACCAGGCCACAGAGGGAATGCATCTTCTCCAGCTCCTATTGCATCCATCACTAGCATGGTCAGTACTTGCAACAATGTTAGTGTAATAGTTCCTTAATATGGAGAGGAAGAGGGTTAACTTTTAAAGCAGGATACTGTCATTCTTGAAATACTTTGTAATTGTAAATATAAGGATTAATACAATTTGAGAATAACTATTTGTGGCTGGGATGAATTAACCTCTATTAGCAGGTCATCCAAAAGTTAGTAATTTTACCTCTTTAACCTCATTTGAATTGCGTTTTAGATTTAGAAAAATGTCCTCAGCCTCTTCTATTGATTTTTAATATGAAAACCTAATTATGGATTAACATGAAGGCCTGCATTTTCATATGATTAGTGATTTTTAGGTGCCTTAATGCTTTGAGTTCCTATCTTGGGACACCATAAGGGGCTTAGGGTTTTTTCAGGAAGTATTTAGTACTTAAGATCAACAGATCTTGAGTTAAATACCTAGAATCATAAGTATACTTGAAAATTTGGGCCTTACTAGAAACATCAAGTGGCAATTAATTGAACTAAATTTATGTAGGATTTAAATCTAGGAAAGGTAGTTGTGATTAGTTAAGCCACATTTGAACAAAAATAAGGATTTGACTTTTAAAAACTTAAGTATAATATGCACTATAATACAGAAAAGTCCTCTTGATATAAGGACAATATTTCCTCCGCTACAGAACACTTGCTAGTGGCCCATGGCAAGTACTCTGGCCACCACGTTCTGGCTCTGTCAAGCTGTTGCATTAAACATCTAAAAGTATGTCTTCCTAATAACTGGTTCTATGTAAGCAATTGAATAGTTGCCACTAAGATGTTTTGTGTAATTTTGGTTGAGGAAGTGGTTTTCCTGAGAATCTAAGGGCGTATCTACGCTTGGAGTTATTCTATAATCACTGATGGGAGACTTAAGCTAAACCAGAATAAGGCACTCATGTCAACACATGGAGTTTATTCAGGCCAGGTCTACACTTACCTGGAAATTCGGTGGTAGTTGACAGGAGTTACGCAAGCTACACTGACTTTAACTCTTCTACACGGCATCTTGACTGCACTGCACCAATGGAAAATGCATTCCTGTCAACGTGATGCTACACCACTTGAGGGGTTGGTTTTAATGCATCTACTTCCGGATAGATTGAGCAGGTCTTCACTGATGGCTCAATCGATCCGGATAGATCGATCTGACAGAAGTGAATTGCTTCCATCAGTGAAGACATACCCTCAGGAATAGCTACTGTGGTTTAAATTCACACCCTCTCAATCTGAATGGTCTTTCAAGTGTAGATAAGTCTTTGAAAATGTACACCGTGAGAACCCTTGTTCTAAAAATCTCTGGGCTCTTCTGGTACAAAGTAAACTCATGCACTTCAACAAACCCTGGGTAAAATTAATTTAAATGAAAAAGTAAAAGCAAAAAATTAAAACAGGAATAGTAAAGATGAGCAAAGAATCTTGAAGGGCGGGCTTGGAAACTCAACTACATTAGGCACAAAAGGAAATGTTGACTAAGGGGAATATTTGAAGAGAAAATTACTATAACTGATGATCACCTGCTACTGGGCTACAGTGTGGCCTTATGCAGGGTTGCAAAAAAACACCCTGCTTGCATACTTAACAGATTAATGCCTTACCCAGAACAGTTAGTATAAGACATATAATTTGCTCACTACCAATTCTCTTTGCAGCTCTCTCCTTCCTTCACACCTACCTCAGTGATTCGTAAGATGTATGAAAGCAAAGAAAAAAGTAAGGAGGAGCCAGTTTCTGGGAAAATGAAAGCCAGTGATAAAGATGAAGGTCAAAGGACAAATGAAGGTACAGTAGTGGCTTTGTTCTTGAAGGCAGATGCACCCACACACAAGGCTGGAATCAAACAAAAGCTGTGAATACTTCTCAGATTGAAGTTTAATCATCTAATGTTAGGACGTTCCCAACATCCAGGACATTAGGGAGTGTTATGAAGATGTACTTCAAACTTCCTGTAACTCTTCACATTTACAGGTTTGTAAATTACTAGGAAGCTATCTTACCTCTCCCAGAACAAAAATCCACTATTGTGGGCTTGGATAAATTTACTTTTCCTTAAGGTCCTGGTCTCTTGGATATACTTAGGCAGTTGTCCAAAAGGATGACAAAATAGCTACTTTCAAGGATCACCTGGAAATCTAAATTTAAATGTGTGAACAGAGGGTTTTTTGGCCTCTACAACCCTATCAGTAGAAAAGGCTAGATTGGTTCAGTAGGAATGATGTTTTTTACCACATTGAATAATCTTCCATCTCATTTTAGAAGCGTTCTTGGGGATCAGAGTGCAAACTAGCACTCTTGAAATGTCCTCTTAATTCAACTGGCAGAGCAGTCATTTTTGTTAAGATTGTTGTGACCTTGCTTGAAAGGATGTCCATAGCAGATGTTAAGAAGAAATGCTCAAAATTGCAATTAGGGTAAACTGGAATTGAGACATTTATATTATGAAGATCCTGCAACTACATCTGACCTGTCACTAATAAAGTAGACAGGCTCCTTTCTCCACTCCTTTTGATAGTCATTTCAGCTGACTAAATATAACGTGGCAAAAGATTATTTTGAACTCCTAGTGATCCAGTAGCAGTCCTTTCAGACACATCAGCTGCATCTCGTAGGATTTTTGAAGTTGGTTGTACAACCACAAGCCAATAGAAGATTGAGGTGTACAGGGTTGTTATAATTGCATCAAGAACCAAAGATTTCTTTGTCTAAGGCGAATACCTAGGTAAAACACCTACCCCTCATACATGACACTTTAAAGCTATTTACATCTAGCCACATGAAATTCTAATCAGGTAGATATTTCTGCCTCATGCTGTTAGATTCCGTCCATTGAAGAACTTAACTTCAAAATTGAGCAGGGGTCAGTAGTAATAGTTTAAGTACTAACCTTAACTGACCTGAGTATACACTCATGGAGGACTGGGCTTAGAGGTTGCTGTAGTGGAGGAGTGTATTCTGTGGGCAGAGAGAAGAGACCTCTTAAGATCTGGAAACCTATAACTTGGTTCTTTCCACCTTCACTAATCATTAGCAAACATGGCAGCATCAACTGAGGGTGCTCTTGATTACCAGGATCTGCAGGAATTTCCTCCTGTGTAACTACTTCTGCTCCTCACTACACACACTTTTAAATCCTTCTTCCTAGCAGTTAAATTTTTTTGGAAGTTGGCTTACTAGATAATGAGAACTTTGTCTTTCCTGTAAGTTTTTCATCTTGGGAAATAAACTGGTAATCTTATGCATCCTCTTTTGCTCTTCTCTCTGAACTCCAGAAATATTCTGTGTGATTGTGGATGTTTGAGCCTCCAAGGGGCTAAGGATTAGATGCCAGAAAGTAAGGACTGCCTCCAATTTGCATGTGATTAATTCCAGTAGTTGTAAGACTGTGTGGGATGTCTATCCCCAAGAACACAAATTTATAGGCAAAACTATTTTCATTTAAGTGTCACATCTAGCCATATTTCTAAATGATAACCTGTCCAACTAGATTTCCAGGGATGCTTTTCAATCAGTAAACAGTGTGCAATCCTGGAGCTAAGGGCATTGTTGGCATGCTCATGTAGCTAATCTGAAGAACCTGGGTTTGAGGGCTATCACTGTACTGAACTAGGTCTTCAAACAATCTTGCTGTATAGCTTGTCAGTTTCTCATTGTGTTTAATAAAGCTGAAACAGTGGATTCTTTAACTGAAGAATAGTCTTCTTTCTCATCACTTCCTCAACTTTCCTTTGACTGCTGTAGGAATCCAGGAGAGATGAGCAAGGTGGAAGGAAAGGTGTCTGACTAACCACACCATCTTCCAGACTTGTGATTATCTAGCAACTGGCATACCTAGCTTTAAAAAACACTTCTGCCTTTTGTACATTCACAGCTAAAAATCAAGTTTAATGTTGATATTTCAATTTGACTACAGATAACCTACTGTCACCTAGCTTGGTGGAGAATGCAAATCAAGATGCTTCATCTGCTGCAGGTACCAAACTATCTGCATTGCAACGTTCAGCATGTTCTACACCACTTTCTCAGCTGAACCGTTGCACCAAAGAACAAGACTACAGGCCTAAATCAACTGGCAGAAAGACTCCAACAGCCTCCCCTGTACCAGGAGCTCCCTTCCTCCGTCCTGTTCACCAGGTACCCCTTGTTCCCCATGTACCAATTGTACGACCGACTCATCAACTGCATCCAGGATTGGTCCAGAGGATGTTGGCACAGGGGGTGCATCCACAACATCTTCCTCTGCTGCAAGCAGGTAATATTTATTATACCACTTAACTGAAAATAACTTGTTCTTAACCTCAAGCACTAACACCCTTACAGAATGCCAAGAATAGACGACCTGTGGTGATCACCACAAATAGGCTATTTTCCTTATTACAAAAAACTCCTTTTTTGATAGTGCTGTCAGCCTGATCACACAGTGACAATTGTTAAACAAGTGTCTTACAAATAAAGCTTGTTGCTGTATTTCTGACATTAAAGCAAATAAAATAATGAGCTTCCCCCAACCTTGTCTAATCAATAGGTATGATTCCTCCGGGGGTGGACTTGTCTCACTTACAAGGAATATCTACTCCCATCCTTGGCCAGCCTTTTTATCCATTACCAACAGCTGGCCATCACCTCTTAAACCCATGCTCTGGGACACCTTTGCAGCTGGCAATGATGCAACAGCAACTACAGAGATCAGGTAGGTTGAACAATGGAACCCAAGATATTCATGGCCTTCTAGAACAGGGACTAATCTGCACTGTAGAAACTCCTTTGTACTGGTCCCATGTTAAATTAACAAATTGAGCTAATTGAAGGTGCCTCGTATCTGTATGCTACAGTTTTCTAGGTAGCTTTGAACGTTTAGTCATCCATGAGAACTAGGTTTCATGAATGAGTATAAATTCCCTAAATAGCTTGGAAAATCTGAACCTTACTTTCCCTGCAGCATCAAGTGACTTCTGCCTTTTCCTTCCACTGACAGTGGGTTTTTAGCCTCTGGTGGCACAGTTAATGCCTATACCATCTACTGAGGCTGAGCAGCCTCCTCTCAACCCTTTTTCCCTTATTCAGGAGCCTCAGATAACCCACAACTCTACTTAATCTGCAAGATTAAGACACTCATGCTACCAGTCTTTCAGGTGAGATCTGGACTTGGTTCCCTCTAGAGTCCACAATGTAAATTTGGGCCAACAAATGCTGTTGCACAGTAGCATCAGTTTGATCAACATGCAGTTACTAGCCTAGGAAAACACTGAACCCCCTAGTAGCTCACTTGTGCCCCGTCTAGTTTCCATATTAGCCGCGCATTCACTATTCCTTTTAGGACCAAAAAAGGGCTTCCTGGCCTCAACTTTTTTCCTTCTACCTTTAACAGTTTTACACTCTCCAGCCTCTGGAGCACAGGGATCTGCTGTTGGTGTGCAAACCACCCCTCAGAATGTGCCACCTCGGACTGGACTGCCTCATGTACATTCACAGCTTGACCATCGCATCAACCAGAGAAGTGGTTCTCCTATTGGCCTTGCAAAATGGTTTGGGTCAGATGTTTTGCAGCAGCCCCTCCCCTCCATGCCATCCAAAGTCATCAGTGTAGATGAACTGGAATATCGGCAGTGAATATGACCTCTAGGAGGATGGGTAGCTTTTTCTTTAGACTGGAAAAGCAGTCCTGATGGTATACATTCTGCTGCACCTGTTTTTTGTTTTGGGGCTTTTATTTTTAGCACTCTGTGCAGAACTTCTTTTCAAGAGACTAAAGCACATGGCACCTGTCTTGGTCTCCATGCCTGCACAAGATGAAAGGATCCATATGGCTTAAACTGTGAAGCCTGAAGACATTTGGATGCAATACAAAGCAAGTTTAAGCCTGGAAATGTCTATTTTTTGTTTTTTGTAAAATATGTGAATGAAGTGCTGATATTCTCTTGGGTAGAGGGAGCAGCTAAGGGTTCCTCCTGCAGAAAATTAAATGTATAGACCCTTGTGTACAGACTTGTGTATAAACAATCTTTTGTAAATATACATAGGATAGCTTTTTTTGAACCTATACAGCTGTACATAAGAGTAGCTAAGTTGAGCTTTAGTTGTGCCTCTTGTTTGGATCTTTCTCCATGGTACATGTCAACTTTTGTTTAAGATTAAAGTTGCAAATACCCAGTGTGTGAGTAAACAGGATAAAGCTGATTTACCTCTTGCTGCTTCTCTCAGATCTTGCTCTGAGCACATTTTTCCTTGTCGTATATGTAATGTGCAGATTCACTGTAGCTAAAATTGAAGTAAAAGCCCACAACTTGCTCCTTATACAATAGATGTCTAATTCCTTGTCCTTTTTCCAGCAAAAGAGGAAATTAGCTTTTTCTTGAAACCACTTCAAAGATGAGACCTGGTGCAGTGATCAGAAAAGGTCAGTCCTTTAGTCTTGCAGTCCAACTTTGCAAGCTGCTTCATATGCATGCAAGGTAGATGCATCCTGTACAGGGTTGTCATAGTGCTTACAGCAGGATTGGTTCTGGTCCTCTTGTTTAGCTGCAGTTTCCTGGTTTTACTTTGAATCTTCCAAAGTTATAAGTCCTCAAATTGAGCCTTTAAATTTTTCCTAGGACCCTAAATTCTTTACATTAATTGTAGCTACAGTAACTCATTTTATGCTGCCTCCTGTTGTATTTTTGGAGGGGCATCCCAGCACCTTGTCCCAATCTAGCATGCATCTAGTGATGCAGTTACTGTGAAATCCAGCTTTTGGCTTTTTGTTCTGTTTTGAGGGGGGAGTGGTCTGTGAGCCTATTGTGTATATTTGGGTTTTTTAAAAAAGGGGTTCCTTTTTTAAAGCCTGTTCTTTCCTGAACAGCTACTGTGTACTCCCACTTTCTGCATGGTTCCTCATTCATTTTCTTGCTTGAGGAATCTAGTAGTATTGTCTTGTTTACCACAGCCATTGTGCTTTTTTTTTTTTTTTTCTTTTTAAAGGTGAAAGCAAACTCCAAATTCTTGCCAGGATTTGCTCTTTCCTAGTCTCACTGAATGCAAAACGAGCAGCAGAAAAATCACTTGACTATACATATAAACTTACCAGCAAGCTGTACTAGGTTTCAGATCCATAGATTTTTGTGCAGAACCACTAGGTGGGCATCTAATGTGGAATCCATTAAGATCACCCCTATTTAGTATAAAGTTATTACTCATACTCCATTGACCTTGTTATGTAAAACAATCACAGCTCATCTTTGTAAAACTCTTAATTTTTTTAACATGACACTTCCCAATAGCATTCTGTAAATAAAGTCAATTCTACCAGCTTTGTCTCCCCTACTCTTAAACAGAATAGTCCTATCAAATGGCAACTGCACAGTTGTGTTCCTTTAACTTGCTGCTGCTTGCTATGCTATTCTTCGGACATTTAAGCAGAAATCTTTCTGAAAAGTGACTAACTCTAGGTAATAGCTGTAAACCAGAGCCCCACCTTTAAGAATTCCCTCCTGTATGTCTAGTGGCTTCCTGCTGGTCAACCTGTACTTTAATCATTATAGCATAACTACTCCCCATTTAACAAGTTCAGTGAAGAAATTAATGTAGTACTGTAACAGTACAACTCTTGTTCTTTGCTCTGATAAATGTAAATAATCCATTGCTGCAATGAAGGATATAGAAGTGGGCCTACTTCAATCTAAGGTAGGTCTGGGTAGCTTCAGAAAATCAAAGTGCCCAGAGACAGGTTCTCTAGAGAACCAGGTCCAACAAAGACCTCTAGTTCTTTCCTTATGACAATGCTAGGCTGCCAGAGGGTCACTCACCCTTCTTTCCTAAAACTGAAATGTTGCAAATCTATCATCTAGTATGAGGAAAAGCTAGTGGAGATACTGCATGGAAAACAAGACTACTGGTTTAAAGGGTGCTGAAGTTCATGGTAGGTTGACCAGACCAACTTGGTGGAGAAGAGAGAAATCAGCAAAACCCCTTCCCTTCTGTGTGCTGCTTTTGAAGCCCTCCTGTTAAAGTATAAGGAAAGGATTTTAGATACAGTACCACAGGCCTTTTGACCAGTAGGGAGAGTTAATTCATCCAATAAAGAGCTTACAACCCAATAGCTTCTGCCAGGAACTCTTACAGAAACACTTCCTCTGATAATTATTTATATGTACTAATTTTAATGAGGCTTTAATGTTGGAGTGGTGGTTCATGCCCAACAATCTCATAGCAGTGGAACACACTAATCCCTGGATTTGGGGTATAAGACTATTTACTACAGTTGTATGTAATGAAGCTTCAGACTGACTACTAAAGCACTTAACACACAGGTCAAGGAACCTTTAAGTCTCAACTTGCTTGTGGCATGCTACTAGTCCTTTATCATATCAGGCAGGAAAGGCTACTTTAGTATCCTAGTTGCTAGCCTTTATAGAAAGGGGGCCTTGTGGTTTACAAGCAAAGTAGTGAAAGTAGCTATCCCAAATGACTTAAGTTGATGGCTGGCACTGAAGCCATTCTACTTTTAACTTCACCACACCCACTCATTTGGGTTTAGGTTTAAAAAAAAAAGCAAACTTCCCCTAGCATTCATTACCTACAACTGGAGCATATCTCCAGCTTGAGTGCACACTGGCATCTAACACTATTAACTGTAGAGATCTAATGCCACAGCTCACTCTAACCAAACTTAAGTTTGTTTGGCATTAGGTGAGTTTCAGCATGCTTCTGCTGCTAGAATAGTAATAGCAGGCACAGAAGAGCAGGTAAGCTACCTACTTATACTTCCATAATGAAATTCAAACAGTATATGATATTGAGTAGTAAAACTCCCATGAACTTCTATTGCATTAGAGAACAGTCCTATAGCAGTCTTCTGTGCCCTAGTATCACTCCTTTTACACTAAACTAGGTTAGCTTGACTATTGATTTTCTACCATTTAATCTTGTTTGTTACATTAGGGAGATCTACCACTTGCAATACTCACTTCAGAACTAGTGATGCTTTACCATGTAAAAAAATTGTTACAAGAGATTCTTCTGAAGGTCAAGCTGCCAAATTTGGCTAACTGGGAAACCCTTTAGACCAAGAATTTTCCTGCACTATAAACCCTTTAAACCATTCAACCCCACTCAAATTAAGTACTAAGCACCACCCCCATTTGAGGAATCCATTATTAAGCAGATCTGCAAAACAGCCTTTATTTAAACAAACACCCCTTGTGTGAAGGCTCAGAGCCACACCTGCCCCCTCAAAGTAGGGCTCCTCTGCCTTCTGCATTGGTAAAGAATCATTAGTCCCATCCTTGTCTGAATTCCTTTCCTCCTGCTGAAAGGTATACACACAGTGGACAGCCACCTTACAACGGGCAAGGCTTCATTTTACCCTTATGAATCCTGGAGATGCCCAATACATTAATTTCACACCCTCTTACTAAGATACTTCTCATAGCTTTGTCAGGATTTTGACACTGCCTTCCACTAATCAAACATGCTTATGAGGCCAGTACTATCTCACTATACAGTAAGCAACTACCCTAATCTCCTCCTCCACTTCTCAATAAGGTCTGGTCTTCAGCACTCAAAGCTGAGGGAAGAAAGTCACATTGACAGTCAGCCACTGTGGCAAGTTAACAAGAACTTTATTTCTTCACAATCTGAATGACATCCTCATCCTCAAGTGTGTGATCTTTGCCAACTTTCTGCGGGTTGTGTTTAACAGATGAACCCCAGACCAGTGCACTGAAGAGAAGAGAGAAAATAACTTAAGGCATAGAAGGGCCACAAACAGCTTGCTTACTCAGAGAGGCCAATGCTATTCTGTATATGCAGAAGGCAGCTCTATAAAAAGATCAGTTGAGCATGGGCAAAAGTTATCTTTGTCTCAACTAAACAGCACA
The DNA here is from genome assembly GCF_026122565.2 of Emydura macquarii macquarii. NCBI lineage: Eukaryota > Metazoa > Chordata > Testudines > Chelidae > Emydura > Emydura macquarii. The sequence goes on from NW_027131391.1 coordinate 2,099,274, forward strand.
AGCAGCCAAGAAAAAGTCATGAATTCACAGCCACTATTAAGCAAAGCAAAACAGCTACTTGGACAGACACTTAAAGTGCCTATCTGTGTATTACCGCTATTTTCATACTTTTAAAACATTTATAGGTGGAGAGAATTTAACACAAGCCAGAGTTAGAACAGTAAAGAAACATTAAATCTAGCCATAGAATCATAGGGTTAGAAAGGACCACAAGGGTCATCTAGTTTAACCCTTTCAGATAGTAACAAAGGGAACAATTTTATTCCAATCAAGCTGAGAATAACTCCTGCAATTTCCTCAAGTTACAAACATGCTGGGGAAAAATAAAGTTTGGCCTTGTATATGCCACTGAAAAGAGGATGCAAGGGGAAAAGAGCAGTGTTTGAGCTTCTGGCATAGGGTGAGTCTTTTTCAGACAATACTTACTACTTAAATTCCTTAATGAGATTTTTGTGAATCTTCATACAAAAATCCTCCACCGTGGTCCTGGAGTCAGGAAGCACCACAGGAGAAGTATAGTCTGGTAACTGTCCTTTAGGTTTGGTGTAGCTGCAATACAGAGACCAATCAGCCAACAACAAGCATCTCTCCCCAGCACTTCATCTCCCTTTTAATACAGCACGGTTTCCACAACAGGGTCTTGTTTCCCCACCCACTCACATCTTAAACAATTCTTGAGACTGTGGTGGGAATCCTGAATTAAGTTATCCTTTCACAGCATCTTTCATCCTCCTACTAGAAAGTAAGGCAACTCAGATCCCAAAGGTGGGGAAACAACTCTCTTGTCTAGTGTCTCAATCATACAGCAGACAAACTGCAGGGCCTCCATTTTACATATTGAATAAAACAGATTTTATCAACAACATTCTGTACCTACTTGCAGGAAGCCATTATAGCTAGAATAGGTGAATAAGGACTCTCAGCTAATTCTCTACTTAACAATGCAGAAAATCAACAGCCATTAGGACTCACATCCGCACCAGCCTCAGGTAGTCCCAGATTCTCTCCAAGAGGTCATCAAAATTCCAGCGGTGGTGAGCAGAAATTGGTACACAGTGTGGTACCTTGTAAATTATATCCAGTTCTTCAATGGAGATCTGGTCAATTTTATTCAGCACATAAATACATGGGATGTAAACTCTGCACAGAGAAGGAAAAAGGGTGATGAGAAGATGTTAGCAACTCCCAAAATTACTCCCAGCTACTCTCCTTGTGAGAAAAACCACCACCTATGACAGTTGGTATGAAACAAAGACTGGTAAAACTGCACCAATATCTTGGCTTGTATTAGACACAGACTTTATAGGATAGTTATTTTGTAATTTAAATGTAGGCATGCTCACCACGTAGAAATCCTACTATATCCTAACACAGTACCTGTTTCCTTCAACAACATCGATTAGGTCATCAGCAGTGGCATCGCTGCGTAGTGTGACATCAGCATTGTGAATTTTATACTCTGCTAAGATGCTCTTCACTGTTTCAGTGTCTAGCTCACTCTGAGGGCACTGTACACATAGACACAATGTTAGGAATGGAGGAGTTTACATTCAGTCAGCTATTGCTATTATTGATGTTAGCACCTAGCACAAACTGCATACTGGCAAGAAATAATATACTGCACATTATTGGAGTTGATGCTTTTGGCAGAGGAGGGTTTGGAGAGAGTGCAAAGGAACATCAATCCATAGTATATTGGTTCTACTAAGTGCAGGAGTAAGATTTTTTAGAAGCAGCACTTCCATTCACTTAGTTACAACAAATACTGCTTCCAGAAGGTCAATGCAGCAAGAATAAGCACCCCAGATGGAGAGTGAAAACACTTCACTAAGCACAGAATCAGTGCTTCCAAATTCTCCATTCAAGGCAAAAACATAAAATCAAGCAGTCTTCTGAATCCCTCCATCAGAGCAGCCAGTATTAGTTTCCACACTTACAGTGGCTGTGAGGTTGATGCCTCCTTTATCTTTCTTCTTATAACCAATGTTGGGTGGCTTGCTATTCAGCCGTATTCCAAAGCCTTCCAGTTCATTCTCAATGATCTTTTTGTGTCCCAGCGGTTTCAGCACATCCAGAACAATCAGAATGAGGTTACAGGTTCGAGCAACTGAGGATCAGAAAATAAAGTCCCTCAAAAGAGTGAATGTACACACCCTTTCAAAAGCACAACACCACTAGAAAAACAAGAACATCCCTGAGATGGTGACAAAATACCATCAGTGAGCTGAACCCTATCTAAATTGTTAACTGCAAATTTAGTTACCATTTGAAGTTTGTTCAGAGGCCTACAAAAGCTGAATTTCTAGTCTTAGTCCATTTCCTGATGTTTACATCACATAAAAATGTCAATTTTATAGTTCAGAAACTTTAAGGTCAAAAAGGACCATTAGATCACCGTGTCTAACTTTAATCTAGCTAATTAGTACCTTTGATAGCAGACAGAGGCCAATGATTAAAGGGCCCTGGAGAATTAATTATCTTTTTACCTCTAAAAGGTAATAATTTACATTAGTTGGGGAAACAATGTGGGGAGCACTGCACTCCCACTATCCAATCTGTACTTCCTAGTTTCACAGGACTTTAATCTTCAACCCCACTAAACTGGATGTTGGGTGAGCAATAAGTTACTGCAGGACTGAATTTAAGACAAGATATGTGTCTTCTGATGAAGTCAGGGAAATGCATGGGAACCTATAAGGAATAAGCGTTGTCGCATTTTTAAAGCATCACTAGATTTTCTTGGCCTATAACCTATTTGGTCTTGTGGTACCAGTTTAAGTGTTGGTCTTTTAGTGTCACTAATGCCTAAAGAATCAAAGTGGCTGAAATAAGCCTGATGTCTAGGTTTCAATACCGCATAGGAAAGAGAGAAATTAAAAACAGCCTTGTTTAATGTGAAATTGTTTGCCTCTGTGTACTTCAGGGCAGAAGCCATAGCGTACTTCAGGGCAGAAGCTATGATAACACAAAGAACATCTCAGCACTAGGAAAAGCCCAGGCTTCAGACAATCTAGCCATGCAAGTGGAAAGTAGCTACACCTCCACTGTCTACAAACTAAATAACTCACTTCAGCATAAAAGAAAACAATGCTTCCAAGGCATTAGAAATACTGACAATACACATCAGGATTTCCTGGGCCCAGAAAGCAATCTCAGACCCATACAACAACCACTCTGAAACCCAGCCCTTCCACCAGCATGAAAGACGCTGGCTAAATTGGTGACAGACTGCTTCGTCCAGCCCTGCATCACTCACCTGCAATGACCTGCCGGCCTCTGCCTTTCCCATCTTTAGCTCCCTCAATAATTCCTGGGAGATCAAGAAGCTGTGTGTTTAGAAGAAAGGAACAAAATTCATTATGAATAGAATGCTTCCCTTCCCACAAAGGAACAAAACCTCATCCCACTTCTAATAGTAATTGAATCTATTGGCAATCCAAATAGACAGTGATAGACGATTGTTTCCCCTTTGACTACTCTACATAGCTTTCATAGATTCCAAAGCCAAAAGGGACCATGAGATGACCTAGTCTGCCCTCCTGTGTAAGACAGGCCATAGACCCCCAAAATAATCCTTAGAGCATATCGGTTAGAAAAAAAATCCAATCTTGATTTAAAAGTCGTCAACTACAACCCTTGGTAAACTATTCCAATGGTTAATTACTCTCACTGTTAAAAATGTACACCTTATTTCCTGTCTGGATTTGTCTAGCTTCAACTTCTAGCCATTGGATAGTGTTATATCTTTCTCTGCTAGAATGAGAAGCCCATTATCAAAGATTTGTTCCCCAAGTAGGTACTTATACACTAATCAAGTCACCCCTTAACATTTGTTAAACTACATAGATTGAGCTCCTTGACTCTATTACAAAGGATGTTTTTTAATCCTTTATTCATTCTCGCAGGTCTTCTCTGTTCCTTCTCCAATTTATCAACACACTTGCTGAATTGTGGACACCAGAACTGGATGCAAGATTGCAGCAGTGGTCACACCAGTGCCAAACAAAGGCAAAATAACCTCTAAACCCGTTTGAGATTCCCATTCATCCAAGGATTACATTAGCCCTTTTGGCCACATCATCACACTGGGAGCTTGTGTTCAGCTGATTATCCACGACAATACCCAAAACTTTAATTCTCTTTCTGCATTAGAGGAATGAAATACTGTATGGGGATTTGTGTTATACAAAATGTTAAAGAACTCCTCTGCTGTAGACTTTTCCCACTGAAGCAGTGAGAAATGCTGACAACTGTTTAAAGTTAGAAAACTTAATAAAAGGTTTTTAAAAGTATCGTCTCAAAACATTCCCACATACTACTTTACCTCTAACTTACTAACAGAAGACTACATGGCTCAACTACAGCCATAGCCGAGTTATGCACCCCTCCCTCTTGTGAAGGAAAGGGTCTCACCTGTATCTTTGCTCCTTTGTATCTAATGACTCCAGGCACAGTAGTCAGCGTGGTGAACTCATACGCTGCCACTTCAGAATACACACCAGCAAGGTTACTCAGCAGAGTAGATTTCCCCACGGAGGGGAAACCCACAAACCCAATTCGGGCATCACCAGTCTTTGCAACATCAAAACCTACAAAATAACAAAAAAAGTTAAGAAAGTTCAAAGATCCTCTGGTTTTGGAGAGCAGACCCATTAGTATGACATATGTTTTCCGATGGGAAGAAGTGCAGCCCATGCAGCTTTATTATGGAGACTTTCATATTTAAAAATGAGGGTAACTGCAAGATGCTCTATTAGTTGCTGCCCTCAGGTTTCTGCCAATGCAGGCATTTCATTAAATCCTAAATAAATCTACATATCAAATACCTAAAGACGAAAGCAATTTCTGACTGAGGCTCTGTGTCTGAAAAAGGGAACAAAAAAACAACCACCTGGTTCCTCATTGTAGCCATCACATTATTCTGAGACTATCCCTGCCCCCCTTGCTGCAGTGCCACAGTGCAATTTTAGCATGCTAGCTGGAGTGGATCTAGTGAGTCTGTCCACCAGGACTGAAGAGCACCCTCCCAGCTGCTGTGTAGACATACCCTAGGAAAAAGTTTAGGGCATCCAAAAGCCGACACCCCTTTCGTTCAGCTAGCGCCACACACTGCACCCGAAAACGGGAGTGATACCTCTGGAGAGGTCCGGTTTGGTCTGTGCTAGTACAGTGCTCCCAAGGCGCTACCCACCTTCTCCGGGGCCACCGCCACCTCCTCCTTTGGGGGTGATGAGCTCCCGTCGCAGCTTGGCCAGCCGAGCCTTCAGCAGCCCCAAGTGGTGAGCCGTAGCCTTGTTCTTCTGCGTCCGGGCCATCTGCAGAAAATCACAACCCAACGCTACTGACCCACCGGGGAGGCAGCCTGCGGGGCCGTCACCCTGGCCCGGTGCCTTACCTCCCACGGAGCCCGTCCGCCACGGCCACACAGCCGCCTAGGGCCGGGAGGGGAAAGGGGCAGCGAGCGGGCTCAGCGTGCTGCAGGCCAGGGAACCCACAGCCGGCCTACGACCCAGGAAGGGGTCTCCGCTCCCCTCCGAGCCGACAGCGCGGCTCCCCCACCCAGGCAGGCAGCAGTTGCCCGGGTTACCTCAGCCTCTATCTCCGCGATCTTGGCCAACGTCCCGCTCATGTTGGCGACAATTCCCGCCTGCTCAGCGACCGACCACACACATCAACGGCCCGGCCCGGCTTTTCCTCAGGCCCAACAGTACAACAGCACCGCGCGAGCGCGTACTGAGCAGGCGCAAATTAAAGCCTCGCGAGAGTCCACCGGGCTCCCACTACATGCAAAGCAGCAGGCCTCCCGCAGATAGCCCCACCCACACTCGGGCGGAAGCCACGCCCCGAGACCCAACCACTCTGGCAGAGAACTCCGCCTCTTCTCAAAGCCACCACCTCCAGAAGATAGCCCCGCCCCTGCGACCTAGACCCGCCCCCTCAGAAAACTCCGCCTCTCGAGACCTCGAAGGAGCATCAGTCACAGAGCGAGAGATTCAGCCCCAAGCGCCATAGCGCCCCCTATGTGTCAGCACCACTCTCTGCGCTGCGCAGCCTGCCTAGCCCGCACCTAACCCGCACTGCGTGAGAGAGCTTGGCACGCTGCGGCCGTCTGGATAGAGGCTGGGGGAATCAGTGTGGCCCATTGCAAGACAGCTGCGGTAGCAGGGACTTCCTAGTGTAGCCAAAAGCATAAGCCACTAGAGTTTGAACTAAAACTCTGTAGGTGAGGCTGTAACAACTCATCCTCGGTAAATTACAGACCCAGCGGGTTACACAGCATTCAATCAGGAATCAGGTGCCCGAAAATTATGAATCTGTGGGAAAACATACTCCTATTTGTGTTGTTTGTATTACTACTTCCTCTGTTGCAGTTCCAAGGCAGTAAAACAATGATAAGTTGTATGAGGGAGATTTCAAGGATAGATGAGAGAGATTTTAAATGTCTCACTGAAACACACAGCTAAATCTTTCTTCGTAAGAAGGCAATGGTTTTAAAACTACAACAAGAAGACCTCTTCTGCCATATACGTGACATGTTGGGTCTGTAAATCTTATCAGTAAACAAAAAAGTGGAGTGTGATGAGCAGTGCTGGCTCTCTGGGCCCTAGAAAGAGGACTTCTTGGCCATATAACCAGCCCCAGCTCTCCAAATGAAGAAGTGAGGAAGACTCTGCATGGAGGAAGGGAGTTTGGAGCCCGAGGAATCCTCATTAGAGTTCAAGGTAAGAGGGCAGGGTAACTGCAGCTAATTTACTGGTATGTATATAAAACAGATCAGTTTGGGTAAATAGTGGCTACTTGGTGGAAGGAAAAGTTACTATCAGTTGAAGGGGAAGCTCTTAACTATAGGTACATAGGTACTTTGTTTGGTTTATTGTGTATTGGAAATTTAGTTTTTTAAACAGCCCAAGGAACTGAGGACTTTACAAAGAGAGGGTATGTTAGCTCTTAAATAAACCTAAAGTGACTGCCTAAAAAGGATTCTCACCCACCTCTTGACTAATAAGTGTTCTGTGGCTCTTGTGGAGAGGCCTGTGGGGCTCTGATATACTTATTGCTACACAAAAACATAGTCCAAAGCTTGGGGTGTGTCTCCACACCTCAGATCACATGAAACTTCCTATCCTGTTTTTAAAAAAAAAATAAAAATCCTGAAAACATAATTACTGAGACTAACATAACAACCAACCCTCAGGACCAAAGAATTCCCTGTTCCATTAATGGAGTGAAACATACATGAATAGGTTGTTGCCAACTCTTGGGATATTTTGTGTTTTACTCAAAAACTTGGCTCCTGCAGTTGTGATTGCTGGGGCAAGGGCCTTCTGGCCCTCATGGCTGTAGCAGAAAGCTTGGGGGGAAAGGCTCAAACCAGAAGGCAAACAAAATACTGAAAATGTGTTACTGTTACAATCATATTTTAAGTTCTTCATTACTTTGGGGGGGGGGCTTGACTCATGATTTCTGATTGCTTGAGTGTGGCAAGGTGCTTGTTCAATTAGTTCTAAACTGAAGTCCACGTGCTGTATATGTCAAAATTCACCCCTTCCTAGGTTTTTGTTTCATTAAAGATACAATGCTAACAATAAGAGCTCTGTTTAAGCTTGCTCCTCAGGTTTAGTTCCTACCTCAAAACTGCTTAATCCAAATGCTAGATTCGCTCTCAGAAAGTCACTCATATCTCTTATGTCCAGGGGAAATAAAGAGCTACCTACCTCTGGGTTGGCAGAACCCTCCTAAGCCTTTCCAAAGAGGATCAACATCTCCTAACAGTATGGTGTTTCAGGCAAGGACCAATGGCTTATAACATAACCTTTTACAGTGCAGCAAGGCTTATTCAAAGCAGATTGATAATGAGTTACACATGGAGTAATATATTTCTCTCTTTAGTGTGATGCCACCTAACAGGAAAAGTATTTGAATGATGAAATAAATCCAAAGGTACTGGAAACCTATGTGGCACTTGGGGGAAATTGACAGTTATAAGAATGGCAGTTAGATGGGACAACTGGGAAAGTGACTGTTTGAGAAGTAAAGAGTTGGAGATTGGATACAGTGTTTAGGAATGGACAACCGAAGGCACAGTTGGCATTAGGCCCTTGATAGTGATTGGTAGAACTGGCCAACTGGAACAATCAAAAATTCAGCTGATACTATCAGAGACTGCAGAAGAGGGCCATTGAAAAAGTGAGAGACTGGGAAGAGGCAGGGTGGAATGTTAACAGAAAGCTGGATATAGTGTCAGGAGTACAATATTAGGGATGGGATGAAGTGGGGAAAGAAGAAACCCATAGAACCTGGGAGAAAATGAGGAGAGAGAGGGGGCCAGAAAGACCATGAGAAATCCACCTCAGTCTGATTGAGCCTCATTATCTCCCTGCACTGAGAGGCTATCGAGGACGTGAGTTGCTGCTTTACCTGCCTTTTTTTGTTCTCTTCAATAGAAAAGTAAAGCTTTTTTTAGCTGAGAAAATTTTATTCCCTAAGGCAGTTAATTTTGATGAGTGTAAATGGGTTCAGGGTGATGTCCCCCCTACTGAGGTAATTATGTAACATGATCAACCTCTCAACTGGCCAAGTGCCTAAAGATGGGACACAACCAGCGATGAAGACCCAAAATGGGAGACAAAAAATTAAGTATCTTTAAGATGAGCAGAAATCAGACAGTGTAAATAAATTGCCCAAAACTGTTATTTGGAGTGGTGTTGTAGCTCTGTTGGTCCCAGGATATGAGAGACACACAAAGTGGGGGAAGTAGTATATTTTACTGGACCAACTTTGGTTGGTGGAGAAAGGTTTCAAGCTTCACAGAGTTCTTCAGGTCTAGAGAGGGTAACCAGAGTGCACAACTAAATACGAAGTGGGACAGACTGAACTCCTAAGGGTTAATATCTCGTCCATACACAGAAGTTGGTCCAATAAAAGATATTACCTCACCCACCTTGTCTCTCTCATTGTGTAAAATCTCAATTTCTCTAATCAAACTTTATGATAAGGAAAGCAAAACAACAAAAGATGGTGTAGAAGGGGAGCAAATTTGTATCTGAAATAAGGGATGTCCCTCTTATCAAAGAGTTGAGCAGTATTATATGGTGTGGTTTCCGTCATGACTGGTAGAATAGGGAAGATCTAACCACAGGATCAGGTACACAACCACAGCACAATCCATAGCCTCACGGCACATTCCTCAGCCCATTAAGGTCAGGAAAGATTAAGGGGGTGTTGTGGCAAAATCAGAGCAGGGAGTCAGAAGATGTTTTCTATTCTCAGCTCTACCTCTAACTCACTGTGTGATTTTTTGGGCAAATCACTTCCCCTCTGTGCCTCAGTTTCACGAGCTGTACAGCAGGGATAATGCTTACTTGCCTCACAGCAGTATTGAGAATTATTTTATTAATGCCTTTAAGGCACTTTAGATCCTCAGATGTAAGATATTCAGTTACCACAGCAATGAGTGGGATAACACAGATAGATGCTATAGCAGTGCTATGTATTATATGCACATAAGTTTTTACCAGATCGCCTACTCTAAATAATCTTATTCTGTATGAGCCAAATCCCCAGGTCCTTACTCAGGTAAAACTCTTACAGAAGCCAAGTGAAATTTTGGAGTAAACTAAGTAAGGATCTTAGGATTTTGGGTAACTGGTGTAAAATGTGATGACGATTGTATGATTATAAAATTAATAATCATGTCAATGTCTGTAGTCTCTGCCTTATTTATAGTCATGCAAAACTTATTTTTAAAGAAGCATTTTGTGTTAACTAATATCTTCAGGTATATCACTGTTTTATATAACAGCCTGCATATGCAAACAATGAAAAAGTAGTTTAGTCACGGTGAGGGAATACTTCCTTTAACATGAGTGTCACTCTGGAAGCTCACAATGCAGTGTTACAGGGTTCTATAGTGAACCTAACAGTTTAGGTAGGTCCTGAGGCACTAGGCCAAAAGTTGTCTGCCTGCTCAGTCCCTAAGAAATGAAGGTGTGTCAATGTAGTTATACACTCTAGCATGGCTCTTATTAAATTTAAGCCTTCATGCCAATTACACACAGTTAATTATTGATACATTTTCCTTAGCGCAGGAGAACAGATAATTGACTAGTTAATCTGTAAATGTCAGCCATTAAACATCCTTGTCTACTTAAATCACTATCTAACACATTTTATGAAATGGAGAAGGTCTTCTATCTAGGGGCATCTTGGCTGCCCAGTTCTTGGAATGTTCAGCAGTTAGACACTGGACTGGGAGTCAGGACACCTAGATTATGTTCCCATCTCTGCTACAGGCTTCCTGCTTTTAAATCTGGTCACTCTTGGACTGAACAGAGTGACCAGATGTAAAACCAGGTACCTTCCACCCAGGTAACTGGAAATTAGAGCCTTTCAGCTCTAGACTGTTTGAAAACACACCAAGGAGGGACAAAGTGAGGAAAAAAGGGGGGACAGAACATAGGAGAATGAAAGTGTTTGTATCTAAGACTGCCACTCAAGGTCATGTCAGATCAGATTTTTTGGCATTTGAGAGTAAAAAGGTTTTGCAGTCAATGCTCTAGAGTCTATAAGCACCAACATGGCTATATATCACTAAAATACATGTCCCCAGCAATCTACCTGTCACACATTCACATTCATTTCTGGATACAAAATAAAGTAAAAGTAAAATTAACACCCACCATTAAGAATACAGGATTTTGAATCTTGTAAAACTAAGTTCTGGGGAAAATGCATCCAAACACTTTCTTTTTAACAAAAGTATCAAACTTTTCAAACTTGTTTAAAAAAAGACATAAGCAGATAATTATTCCTGCCCTTTACCTTAGAAAGTAGGGAAGGAAGGAACCAAACTTGCAGAGAGTAATAAGGAGAATAAAATCAGACTTAGGGAGTGAAAGCTGCTATCTATATACACTCCCAGTTACTCTTCCATGTCAGCAATTGCTAAAGTTGTCACAGGAATGTTATGCGCTCTTGAATGGGAAGAAAGCTGTTCACATGCTTGTGAATAGGAGGGCTGGTGTACCACCAGTCACCATCAGTATTAAGATGTGATGCACAGAACTTGAGAACCCTTGCTCTTTGGATCAGCATTCCCATCAGATGCCTCCCTGTCAAAAAATAATGAACTCTCAGTAACTTGTAAAACTGAACTTTTAAGGCCAGGGACTCTTAGTTCTGTTTGTACTGCTCCTAGTACAGGAGGTTCTGGTCTGTGACCAGGGCTCCTAGGTACTATGGTAATACAAATAAAGTGACAATCAGCCTAAGAAATAATGAATGCTGAATTCATTGTCCATTAGAACAGTGACATTTGATTTGAGTTAAACTCCACTGAAAACCAGGAAAGTAACTAGTTACTAAAACTGAAAATGTCACTATAGTATACTAAATGCTATATATTTCTGTGAAACAGAATTAAGAAGTAAACAAGTCATAGGACTACTCATTATTATATATTACTTAGTAGTCTGCTAGGGATTATTCTGATATGTTGTAATCCACATTGAACCATGTCCAACTAACTAGTTTAAAAGTTACCACAATTGAACCAATCCCACAAGGTGCAGAGCATTCTCAAAAGCCATGAAAGTTGAGAGTGCTCAACTCTTTGGGTGGATTAAGCCCTTAGTTACCCAATAAGATCCAATTATACTCACCTTGTTTACATTAGTGGGTCCTATTGACTTTAAGGGGGTACACTTGCATGAGTAAAGTGAGCAGGAACTGGGCCATTGTGATATGTACTATGTATAGTACATCCATGTACTAAGACTATATTTATTATTAAAAAGCTAATAGAATTCCTGTGTGCTGCTTTCAAATAGCAGGTAGAGAGCTTGAGTGTGGACCAGGTTTCTGAAGAGAAAAGATGATCAAAAATGGTGTGGGACAAAACAGGAGTAAAAAGAGAGCAACAGAGAGAAGCTGGATAAAGTGGATAAGAAAATTTTTTTCCACTGACAAAAAGTGATTGAACATTTAAAAAAAAACAAAACAAAACATAATCAATAGAGAGATTTAGAGAGAATGTGACAGAGAAAGAAAATGGATTGAGTGATCAACCTGGAAAAGGAGCTAAACTCCCTGCAATGAAGGTGGGTGTAAACCCTTTAAATATAAAACTAGTTATTTATACATTGTATAAATTAGTACATTATCACCAAGCCAGTAATTTGCTAGCTCTGATGAGGGTAAACAAGTTACAGGGGTGATAATGCTCCTAATAAGGTATTTACACGATGTGGCATGGGGACATAGGTTGCAGCCACCACTCCAAAAATAGAGGACTCAGTGTTCCAAGTCTCAGGCCAATCATGCACACCTTGTCTTAAAGGTAAATTTTAAGAAAGTGAGTTAAATTCTATCAAAACATGCCTTATTCAAAAGCTAATTTGCTACCCAGCAATCTAATAGTACATATCACAGCTTAAAATGAGGTAGTCTAAAATATATTTAATCTGCCAATGGTGATACAATAAATCTGTAATGTCCAGACATTGTGGTCTGACATGAACTCCTATAAATATTAAAAATACATAAAAAGCAATGTAAATGGGTCAAGTATCTATTTTACTGTGACTGGCTCTGATCCTTTTTATTAAAAACATATTTATCTAACCTACATTAAATGCAAAGTTAACAAAAAACAAGTAACCTATAGAGCATTTGTTAACTGATTTAAGTATCAAACAACTGTAGATAGCCCCCGCCCATCCTCCCTCTGAAACTTAGGCCTTTGGGCTTAGTCTGGTTTAAACAGCAAGAAAGCAGCTTTGTGGGTGATATGCCTTTAATAAAGGGAATAAAATGTTAACTTCAGAAAGCTCCAAGAAAATTGGGAAATGGCAGTTTCAGGGGAGGGGAGGGGAGGCACTATAAGATAGGGAGGGTTGATGGCTCTTGATTGTGTATGTTTGGGACAGAACAATCTTGGGATAAAGTTTACTTGAGTACCATTTAAGTGATCACAGGTAAATAGAGATAGAAAATGTGTGTATTTTAAATCCATATTAACATTAAGAATAAACTGCTTTCTATTTTACATGAAGGTATTTATGAGTGGTGCTTTAAGCATGCTGTAATAGCTGGTGAGACCATAAATGTATGGAGGATAATGTATTAAGAATGATAGGATGAAAATAAAATAGGTTCAGCTCCAGCTTTAACTCTGCAGGAGTAACCTCTGTCATGTAAAGGTGATAGAGACTAGTTAAATTGCTGTGCTGCTCTTGGGACTGCAGTAGGCTGCAGATGGTGGTCTTTAGAATATTAGTATACAGAATGCTAATCCAGTGCACTGTTTAAGGGATGACTGGCTTCACTTTCCAGAAACAAGAAAACTTGGGGTTGAATATTTAACATTCCACACAAATAGCAGGAAATATGTTCTGAGTGATGTCCCTTTGCCAGAAGAGATGAAATGTTGGAACCAGAAGGTTCCATGGGAGTTGAAGAAAGGTCTTCTGAAGAAAGTGGTTTGCTGGCAGTAGGAATCCAGGTCTCTTCTCTCTTAAGGAGGAGACACAAAGAAAAAGCAAGGCGGGAACCATAACAGGAAGCAGAGTGAGAAGAACCATGTCAGGGAACAGGGAACTGTATAAAGCAAAAAACAAAATAAACCAACCGAACCACAGGGGTAAAGACAGGGAACTGACAAACTCACCAGGAAAGAGAGAGTTCCTGATCATCTCTTTGCACTCTGTGTGAATTGCTGCCTGATTTACACTTAAATATAAATATTTTTCCTCACTGTACTAAATAAACTCCTTTCTGAGACAGGCAAACAGATCTGGAGAATACTACTTGCATGTAGTATCTATGCAATATGTGAGTATTTAAAATGGATTTGTCACAGTTGCAATACAAAGAGTCAGATCTCTAACTGCAAGTCTGTATCACAAACCTTGATCCAGTGGTAAAAAGCTACTACTACTGGTAATACTCTGCCTTCAACCTAGACAAGCAGCTCCCATTGACATCAACAGAAATACAGTGCAGGGATTGAGGACACTATATGGCCTTAAGTGTTATTACAATACTGCATTTTGGAAGTTGGAAGCTTGCTGTGCTCATTTGCACATCAATACCAAGAATGCTCTTGCAGCTTCATCACCACCACTATTTTATACATGTGCTCGGGTTTGAGCTCTTGGGGGAAAAAACCCTGAAAGTTTGGGATTTTCTTGTGCACACAAAGTTCCAAATTTCCCCCAGAATAAGATTAAGTAAAGAAACCATATTTATCAATTGATCATCGGGGAACCTTTATTTTTAATACCAGATCTAATTTAATTTCACAAATGTACAAGAGTACACGTGAAGCCTGTGACTTTTTAAATACTTTCTTATAATAAAATGTGAACTGAGTGAGGGAAATAGAGGGAAACATGCAAAAACAAACCACAATTGCTTCCCACACCAAGACCAACCAAGGCAAATTTCACTCAGAACTGAATTATGAAGTCATTAAAATAGGATTTGATCATGGGGAGACCCTGAGGGCACAAGGAAGACTCAGTCCAGAAAAAGCCCATTATTAAATCGAAGTACTGGGAGCCCTTAACTTGCAGTTCAAGGCCTGGGGGAACCCATCCTCACAGTGGAGGGAGCCCAGCCATGCACGGACAGATCTTGGGATTGCTCAGCTCCACGATCCCCATGGGCAGCACAAAGCTAAACCGGGGCAGTCCGGGTTTCCCCAAAATGGAGGGACGCGGGGTTGTGTAATTGGCTGACTCCAGCAGCTCCCTCCCCACCCCACTCTCGGGCAGCGCTTCCCCAATTGTTGGTCTCAGGAGGGATTCTGCCCTGAAATGGGAGTGAACTCCTCTACTACTCTCCCGCTCCCCCCCCCCCCATCCTAGTGCCCAGCTTTCCTGCCCAGGCGGAGGAGGAGGTGCAGGGGACGATCTAAGTGCGTGTATGTGGGGGCTGTTCTCCCCTGCAGCCCCTGGCCTCTTAGGATCAGCTAGCTTTCCCCAGGCGTGGAGAGTAGGTGGGTGGGGGCCGCTCTACGCCTCTGTCTGCAGCGACTGCGAGTCCGGGGAGGGTTTTGCATTGGACGCTTTGCGCTGGGGGGGAGGGAGGTTGAGACCGCTGCTGCCCCCCCCCCGCCCCTCCTCTCTTCTGAGGGCGGGAGGGAGGGGGGGGGGGGGTCGAGCTGCAGCCTGGCTGTTTGGGGGAGGGGGTGAGTGTGCAGCCCCCTCCCCCACATATGCTTCCGGCGGGGGCCGTGCTGCTGGCCCGGCATTGGAGGATCTGTGCTGGGGAGGGGGAGAGACTGCAGCCCCCAACCCCGGCGGGCAGGGTGGGGGCCGGCCTGCTGGCTCTGGCTGCTCTTGCATTGGCGGATGCGGGGAGGGAGGGGGGCAGGAAGCGGGGGGGGTGGGGGGAGCCCGAGTGGCTGGAGGGGGGGGTCTCTATGAAAAGGGTGGGGGGCGTTAGAGCCCCAGAAGAGAGGAAAGTTTGCGGCGTTCCTGGTGCGGGTGCAGTGAGGCGGGCGGGGTCGGGGTCGGGCCCGGCGGCGGCAGCGGCGCTTGGTCGGGGAGCAGCAGCCGGGGGCCCCCGCTGGATTTTTGTCGGGGGGGGGTGGTATCACCCCCCTCCTTCTCCTCCCCCCAGGGGTGAAAGTGCAAGAGGAAGTGCAGCCGCTGCCATCTTTCCTCCGCTCCAAACATACAGGGACGGACGGAGCCGGCAGCCCGGAGCCCCTCCTGCCTAGCCCGCTGCAGCCGCGCGCCCCTTCCCGCTGCGGCCTCCACGGCTGCCGCGCCTCGTGGCGGCCGAGCCCGGGCGGAGCTCGCGCCGCCTCAGCGCTGCTGCTGCTGCCTCAGCTCCGTGCTGCGCGCGCGCCCCTCCACCGCCTCAGCCTTTTGTTTCGGCCCCCCCACCCCCACTCCCCTCGCGCTCTTTGCAGGCAGCGCAGCGCGCGCCGCCGCCGCCGGGCCCGGACAGCCGGGGAGGGGGAGGAAACGCGCGCCGCCGCCGGACAGCCTGAGAGCGAGCGCCGCCTGCAGGCCGCCGCGGGGCAGCGCAGCGCAGCCTCATGGAGCGGGTGAACGAGACCGCCGCCTGCGGCCCGTCGTCGGGCTGCTACACGTACCAGGTGAGCCGGCACAGCGCCGACATGCTGCACAGCCTCAACCAGCAGCGCAAGAACGGCGGCCGCTTCTGCGACGTGCTGCTGCGGGTGGGCGACGAGAGCTTCCCCGCGCACCGGGCCGTGCTGGCCGCCTGCAGCGAGTACTTCGAGTCGGTGTTCAGCGCGCAGTTGGGCGAGGGGGCCGGCGGCGCGGAGGGGGGCGCCGCGGAGGCGGGGGCCGGCGGCGGGCCGGCCGCCGGCGGCCGCGAGCTGGAGATGCACACCATCAGCTCCAAAGTCTTCGGGGACATCCTGGACTTCGCCTACACCTCGCGCATCGTGGTGCGGCTGGAAAGCTTCCCCGAGCTCATGACGGCCGCCAAGTTCCTGCTCATGCGCTCCGTCATCGACATCTGCCAGGAGGTCATCAAGCAGTCCAACGTGCAGATCCTGGTGCCCCCCACGCGCCCCGACATCATGCTCTTCCGGCCCAGCGCTGCCGACCTGGGCTTCCCCCTCGACATGACCAACGGGGCCGGCCTGGCGCCCAATGGCAACGGCATTGCCGGCATGCCCGAAGACGAGGCTACGCGGGCCGCCCTCACCGCTGCACAGTCCTCCTTGCCCGTCCTGCAGGGAGTGGACCGCCTGCCCATGGTGGCGGGACCTTTGTCGCCACCCTTGCTGGCCTCCCCTTTCCAGAACGTGGCGACAAGTGCCCCCACTTTGGGCACCAAGAGGGGCAGGGGGCGGCCTCGCAAAGCAAACCTCTTGGACTCCATGATGTTTGGTACTCCGGGGGGCCTGCGAGAGGCGGGCATCCTTCCTTGTGGCCTCTGTGGGAAAGTGTTTACAGATGCCAATCGTCTGCGGCAGCATGAGGCTCAGCATGGGGTGACCAGCTTACAGTTAGGTTACATAGACATCCCGCCTCCAAGGCTTGGTGAAAACGGGGTGCCTGGTCAGGACGATCCTGATGCCCCCCGAAAGAGGAGCAGGACAAGGAAGCAGGTGGCCTGTGAGATCTGTGGCAAGATTTTTCGGGACGTGTACCACTTGAACAGGCACAAGCTGTCGCACTCCGGAGAGAAGCCATATTCTTGTCCAGTGTGTGGGCTACGATTCAAGCGGAAAGACAGGATGTCCTATCATGTTCGGTCTCATGATGGCTCTGTGGGAAAGCCCTACATTTGCCAGAGCTGCGGAAAAGGCTTCTCCAGGTAAGAGGAAGTTGATGTGAATCATAAATGGAAAAGACCTAGAAGATTATCTAGCCCATTGCTTGAGGGGACCAGTGTAGACTCATCACTGGTAGTTTTAAATATCCCAAGTGATGGAGCTTTCATTGCTTCCCTTGGGAGACTATTTTACCACGTTGTAGAAGGGTTAACTAGTAATTAAATCACAAGATGGGGAGTTGGATGAATCCTGGTTAACATAACCAGTTTTGTCACAGACTTGGTGTGTGACGCTGGGCAAGTCAGTTAGTCTCTTTGACTCCCATTTCTCTTCTCTGAAATGGATATTGAAATAATTAGGTATCTCACAGGGGTGTACTGACTGAGGCTTAATTATGGGTTGTGAAGTGATTTGATGCCCTCTATTGCAAGGTGCTATGGAAGTATTAATAGATCTCAAAATGATTTTTTTCTGATGAACAATCTAAATTTTCCTTGTCTTAACTTTACTCTATTTGGCCTTGTGTATAACCATTTGTATCAACCAGATGTGAATGAAGAGATAATATTTCAAAGTCTGCAGCAACAGCTATCACTTTAATACACTGTCTTTATGTCCTTTGTGTTTACAGCCTCCTGCAAGGAATCCAGTTTCTATCCTGCAGTATATATAAGATCTGTGTTTTTAATTTGGTTAATATTTGTTGTCACCTTTTTGTTAAGTGAACTCCCACAAACAAGTGATTCTTTGATAGATATTGCCTTAATATTTCTTGTTTGTGTCTTGTGTGAGTTCAGGAATGAATTTGAGACTTGGATCCTTCAGAAGTTCAGTGTTCAATTTGAGGAGAGGGTAGATAAGGGAAAAGAGTCAACACCAGCCTTCCTACTTCTTCTACATCCCTAGTTAATGGATCTGAGCTCTTTGACTTCCCCTCACTGGTGAGAAGGAGCTGAGATGATAACCAGTAAGCAGTGGAATTCTTCTTGGGGAAAAAGCTACCCCCGGAATATAAACTTAAAAACCTTTGTCCCTGCTGAATCTGCTCTGATAATGACACAGGTTTTTTGCTATAAAAACAAACAAAATCTGTGATAAAGAGGAGATCGCCAATAACTGGCAACTGCAGGGATATTCTAGGACAATAAACTGGATACAGAGACAGCATCACCTTGAAGAATTAAAAGTACTTTCACCTCCTGTACCTGCCCCTGAGATCTCCTACCAATTTTTATTTTCCAGTCATACTTTAAAAAAAGAAAAATCTCCCTGCTGTTACTGTACTGAAAAACTTTCACACATAAATTAAAGTAACTGATTCTCAGAGGTGCTGAAAACTCAGTGCTCCCATTGAGTTCAGAAAACTAGGCCCTAATGTTAAAGAGGAAACAGTGAAAATCTCTACATCCATTTGTAAAATAAAAACAGAAAAATAAGAGAATATTTTTTTCTCTAGTCTTTTAGTTTTAGTAATCTTAAGTGTTATACAAAAGTAAATAAACAAAATAAATCAGACAGAAGTATGGTGGTTAATTTTACACTAAGCCTTTAGTTCAAGGACTGATTCAAGAGGCATCCCTGAAGTTCATTGGCATATACTAGGAGTTTAAACCTCTGACTAGTCTTTCCAGTTAAACAGCCCCAGCCCACCTGTCCAGGCATCAGGTTTAACAGCTTTACTGTGGATGGAGTTAACTCTGTCTTCTGTCTCCAGATAGTGAAGCTCTCTCTGACTCTGACTGGCTGAGACTAGAAAGTTGGGGGAGGAGAGGTGGAGCATTAGTTTCCAAGCAGCTTTGGCCTCATACAATGAAAAGCTTTCTTCCCCCCAGGAGAAACGCCCACCAGGAAAATCTGTAGCTATTCAGTCTTCCCTCCTTCAAAACAAGCTTTACGAATCTTGGGAAATGGACTAACTTTTTTTAATAATAATTTGCTCTTAATAATAGCACCTTCTAGCTGAGGACGTCAAAGGCTTTACAAACATTAATTATGCCTCGCAGCACAGTTGTGAGGGAGGACAGTATTTTTTCCATGTTACGTATGAGGAAATCGAGACACAAAAGTAAAACTTACCACCAAAATGTTCATACTGGGGTGCCTAATGTTGGATTCCTAAATCCATATTTGGACACGTAAATCAAAGTGGCCTGACTTTAAAATACAAAGCATTTCTGACATTGAGGCCACTTTAATTTAGGTGTCCAAATATGGATTTAGAAGTACAACTGGAAGCACCCCAGTATGAAAACTTTGATCTAAATCATACTTCTGTGCAGAGGGATGGCAGGATATTTATCAGAGTAGAGCTATGCTTGTTGCTGATTTTTGTCTCCAGAAGTAAAATATAATGGGTTGCTTGAATGAACTGGAGCCCAGATATACCAGAGAGAACTTTTATTAGAATGGATGCAATAGTAACTTCTATTTTTAATGTTCATTTTAAAGTGTGTGTGTGTTTGTGTGTGTGTATAATTTTATTTTATTTTATTTTTTTAAAGGCCAGACCACTTGAATGGGCACATCAAACAGGTGCACACCTCGGAGAGACCTCATAAGTGTCAGGTAGGAGCAGGGAGATAAAGGAGGCTTTTGTAGCTTTTTATTTAATAAAAAAGGCAATGAGTGTACATGTGTGCAAAGAACAATCAAATATTGATTAGAAATTATCATGTATGTGTGAACTGAGATAAATATGTTTGTAACTAGTATTCAACAAACTGACAGCTGCTTTACATTCCTCTCTTTCTCTTCCCTTCCCCCCACTCCCTGTTGTCATCTCCTGCTGCTCTGGTCCTCCTGCCTTCCCTCCCCCTCCACCAGATGTTCT
Organism: Emydura macquarii macquarii; assembly: GCF_026122565.2. Taxonomy (NCBI): domain Eukaryota; kingdom Metazoa; phylum Chordata; order Testudines; family Chelidae; genus Emydura; species Emydura macquarii. The sequence goes on from NW_027131391.1 coordinate 2,119,367, forward strand.
TTCTTGCTGCTCTGGTCCCCACCCTGGAAATCTTACCCTGCTGCTTTGTCCCTAGCTGTCTCAAATGATCCCCTTTTCTCTTCTGTAGTTCAGTGGCCACTAACGAGAGGCTCAAATTCTGACTTTAATTTTTAAATACAATTTCAGATACAGCTGATAATTTAACTTCACTTGCCATGAAGCTCTTTTTATCACATAGCCTTCAGAACATTGCACTGAGCAAAACTGGAAGCTTTTTTTCAGCAAGGATATAGGTGACATCAGCACAATATCCTTTGACATGCAGTGTAATATCAATTTATATAGTTCTTTACAGTTAAACAAGTCTTCCATTAAGGTTTAAAACCAAATCAAGATTGACCTTTATAATCCATTTGCGAGGGGGGGAGGGAGAGTGGTTAACAGGCATCTGGGCAAAACAGTTTCCATTATGACCCCCTGTCTTCACACACTGGTATGGTAATTTTCTAAAATATTTGCCTCTTGGGATAAAATTTTCCATGCATGGTCTCTGAAGGAAGGTGATTTTTTTTTTTTTTTTTTTTTTGAAAGTTGGCACAAAATCCCTTCAATTTTCTTTGAGGTCAGTGAAGATGGGGGGTGAAATTTTTCCATTCTAAAAAATTCTAACCCCATCCTGTCTGACTGCTGCCTCTTAACCTGCATTTTTTCTGTCTCCTGATACATGCCCCTGTTTTTCTTCCAAATTATGGGGGATTTTGTAATATTTTTGCAGTTTAAAGTAATCCAATGAGCAGATTTTCATTGCTGTGGAGAACCTAAAGGCTCCTGTTGACCTCACTGGGAGCTGTGGGAGCTCAGCACCTTTGAAAATAAGGCCATAGGGCCTTCAAGCCAATTAAGCATCTTAAACCTCTCTAAAGTCTTAAATTGGCTTAAGTTTCTTAATATGATCTGAGGCGATAGATCAGTTTAAATTCAGAAAAATTCCAAAAAACACAATTTTGGTAAAAACAAGGTGTCTAGCTGGATGTACTGAGTATGCCTTAAATATTTTTTAAAAAATGCACACTTAAGTGTGTGTATGTATAAAAATCTATATATAATAAAGATATTCATACACATGTGTACTTAGCCTCCAATGCTAGCAAAAATTTATCAATCTTTGGCCAGCTGATGTCAAGCTTACAGAAAGTGTGCAGTTTACTAATAACACTGACATGCACTAATTGTCCTTTGCTAACTAGTACCTGTTAGGAAACAGAGAGATTTTCTTTCACTTAGAAGTATTAAATGTAAACAACTACGTTGGTGCAAATTTAAGACTACATTGAGCACTCAAAAGTCAAGAAATATGAAAGTTAAGGTTAAAAATTTAACCCACAACTACTCTGCCCTTTGCATATATGCATTACATGAGCACAGTTTCTTAGAATAATCTTCTATAGCTAGTATTGTAGAAAATGCAGTAAGATATTGTATAAGAAAACGGTATATCATAATTAAAGTCTGTACCATAATGATTATGAAGATGGGCGCAGAGTTAAGGCTGAGAGTTCAATAGTAGCTTGTGCTCAATTTTTGACTGCTTAATTGTTCAAACTTAATGTTGCAATAATATTTAAAATAAATAAGGTGTAGAAGATTTGTTAAAGACTTGCTGTGCATCTTGGCAGCATTCTGTCAGAATTATAAAGTTTCCCTGCATACACACACATCTCTCTGTGTGTGTGATACACACTGCAGAAAGGATACTTTAATTCTGGAAAACAGCTGCAAATTTGTTTCAAATCTAAGATATATCCTATATACTAATGTGACTTTCAGTCTAGTTATCCCCTGAGCAATAACTTTCCCTCCCATAGAATTATCTTTCCTAGTCACCACGTTTGGGCACTGAGGAGCAAAACAGCTCAATATTGGTGTGTTATTTCTGCGCACCCTACTGCCAGCTGTTTTAGCTTTCCCTAATGGCAGTTAAAATTCCTTTGAGAATCCTGTTGTATACGAATGACAAGGATCCTTGAACCATCTTAATTAAAAAGAGAAGTATTGTTTTAGCAAAAGAAAATTGTTTTCCAGGCTCCTCCATCTTAATAGACATTCTTTAGAACTGTGATGTACAATCTGTCACTTACATGAGTCCCTATGTGCATCTCTGCAAACTAGCAAGGCTCCAGGGTAGCTGTGATATCACAGCACTGTGCATTCCAGGCCATCAACACAAAAGAGGAGCTGGCAAGACAACTTCAGAGCAGCTGAAATGAAGCTGTGGTGAGGAGAAGATGGTTATGTGCTAAATGCTCCTTACACTGGTCATTGTGTGGACTGGTCAGCACATAACACTATACTTACTTCGCTTAAAAAGAGAGCTTGTCTCTGCAGACAAGCATCTGATTCCATCTTTTTACTTCCTCTTAAAACAGATTCCCAATAGGAAAGGAAGCCCTTCGTAGAGCCAGAGAATCTGAGAAATCTGTTCCAGTGTGTTGCTTTGGTATCCAGAGCAGACACCAAATGGAACTCTGGATACTTTTCTCCCTGGTGACATTTGAGGTTTTTTTATCTGTCAATTAAGTGCTTGACATGGGAGAAGGGACAAGTCAGTTTGCTGGACATAACAGGATAGTTTAGGTTGCTGGCCTGGGGGCCTGACATGGGACTGGTGGCACTTGGGCTGATGGGTTGACTACTTAGTAGGGATTGATGCTAACCTCACACTGCAGGGTGGAAAGAATGATGGTTTGAAAATACTGTGGACTGAAATAGCAGGGAAAGATTGGGGGGCGGAGGGAGAGCAGAGGTTCGTTATTTCTCAGGGAACAAGGCACAAGTTGTTAGCATTCAGCTAACATTTCTAGGTAACATCTGACAATTTAAATAAACAAAAGAATATACAAGTTAAGTTAAAAACCAAACTACATTTATTTGAAAAATACAAATAAAATCTATTTATTGAAATTTACCTAAAATTGGCGTTCCAAATCCCCTTGATTTCAATGCAGAATGAGTTTCTTCCTGTCCTAATTTCTCTTACTTCCTGCCTATTAGCAGGAAAATGGCAGCCACCATGGAATAAGCTCAGAGACATCCACAGCCATAGAAAAGTTGAAACTTCAAGAGGTATTTCTTAAACAATGTTATTTTAAACTTTTTTTATATATTCTTTTTTGGTCTATTTATCTACCTATGCAATGTTTGATAGGAAAGCACTGGAGTTTTCCTTTATTATTAATAACAATTAATAATAAATACTTAGCACTCATTTAGCACTTTACATCTTTAAAGCCTTTTACAAACATTAACTAATTAAATATTAACTGTAAGAGGTTTTCTCCAAATCTGGTCCTGTCTTCCTTGTATTATTCAACTAAACTGGTTCTTGTTTCTCAACTGGACCGTTATTTTTGTTTTTTAGACTCTTTTTGCAGGTCTGCTCAGTATGTAGCTTACCCAGGAATGGACTCTACAAAAGTCGGCAGTAAGACTGATAAACCAAACAGAAATATGATTGTACTATCCCCTCTCTAAGCTTTCCACTTGATCTGTTCAATGTAGGATAGATGATGGTTTTACTTTTAACATTTGAGGATTTGTGTGGTTTATCTTTAGTTTGTGTCATAGAACTGATGCCCAGATATTCCCAATGCATTTATACACAAGCTTGCTGTCACTTGATATTGAATTACAGTATTGGTGATGGAGGTTTTGACTGTCATGCTCCGCTGCTCAGGAACACACATTAACTTTACCTCCAACAGGTTGTTTTGTTGTTGGAATCCTGACTTAAAGACTTCTTTGTTTCCAGTAACATTTTGCTAAATGAAAGCTGCACCTATTTTGCTCAGCGCTGTGTCCTGAGAGTTCAGATGAGGAGAAATCTCTTTCTCTTTCATGTTGAAGAAATTACTTTTTTTTTCCTTCATCACTTGTGACTTTTGAGTCTTTCCCTAGTGAGGTCAGTGAAATTCCATGTATCACAGCAATCCATGTTCGTATCACTGTTTTTTAAACTGCATTAGGGATGGATCCTGCAATGTACTGAGTCTTCTGTTTGGTGTAGTGTATCCTCAACTTCCATTGAAATCAAGTCAGTGGAAGATTGAGGGTACTTAGCACCTCACAAGATTGACCCTTGAGGGCACTGAAGTCAGTTAGGTACCTTTCAAATAACTTCAGTGGATTTTGGATTATTGAGAGCTATGTAAAATTCTACAGGTGATACAGATTCTCTATTGTATTGCCAGTTTCCTTTATTTTAAGCTACTGTGTTGTAATTGCAGTACAGTATGTATGTTATTATCCTAAACAAAATCTACTTTACAGTGAAACAGCTGCCTAAAAAATAAAACACTACTTCTTGAAAAGGCAAAAAGCAAAAAAAAAAAAATCCCCAAATCACTTACTGGGTTTATATAATCTAGAAAGCTGATATATAAATCATGTATCTCATTATTTCACCAAAAGGCTGCTGTGGTATAAACCAATCACTGCGCAGCCTTGAATTTTGTTACTGTCATCCACCTGGACTGGTCGCTCTGATATTTCTGGTTTTCTCTGTCCTCCACTTGTGAGCAATGTGTTCAGATTGCATTTTTTATATAACATGTTGCTAAAGATTTGACTGCTTTCATGTGTGTGCTAATGATATGATCAGCCTTGCAAAACTGTCAAAAACATACTAGGTCTGGCACAAAATCTACTTGCTTACCCTCTGCTATTATTATGATGACGGATGCCAGGGGAGGGAAGAGACCTCACTCATCTGTCAAATTATTATTCTGGGATGAATGGGCAAGTAGCATTTTGCAAGGCTGACATGTATAGTTATAATTATATGTTGTTGTTTTACCCTAAATTCATCTTGTTACATGGTAGTAACTGGAGTATGACACCATAACAGGGATCAAGTTAGTCAGTATAAACAGATTACGCAGAGCCATTCTGAGATTTCCCTATGGATGCCAACATGGTTCTCCTTCTGTAGTGCCCTCTGTTATCCTGTCAATCCACCCTACACTGAAGCTTTGTTTATACCGCATTGGGGACCCAAGGGAAAACCATAGAGACTAGAGTCAAATTGATGAGATCACAAAGTGAAATGCAGGAAGGCGATAGCCAGGCTCACATCAATCCCTCTGATGTGACTGGAGTGGACTGTTTCAAGAAGGACAATGGCAAATTGATTTATTACCAAATATGATTTGTGAAGTTTTAATAATGCGGATTTCGAGGCGGAACTGAGGCATTATAGACCCTGTGTTTTACTCAAATTTAGTGACTATTGTGTCAAAGCTTCTTTCTTTCTCTCTGTCAAGCCCTAATCCTGGTACCTCCTGCTCCTTTTTGAGCAGTAACATTGCATCCTACGCAGTGTGATGGTAACCTGGATTGTCTATTTGGGAAAATTAACTCATGACTATGTCACTTGTGTGCATATGCAGGGTTGGAGAGTCTCATGGTGGGGGTCACCTAGTGTAGATATAGCAATGTGAACATTTGTAGCAGATTTGGTGACTCACACTGTTCTCCTTCTACCTGCAGACCTGTAATGCTTCCTTTGCCACCCGTGATCGACTGCGCTCACACCTAGCATGCCATGAAGACAAAGTTCCATGCCAGGTGTGTGGAAAGTACTTGCGGGCAGCATACATGGCAGATCATTTGAAGAAACATAGCGAAGGACCAAGCAACTTCTGCACTATCTGTAACCGAGGTAATGATGAGCTGTCTCTTTATTTCAGGGGGATGGGGCAAGGCAGAGACAGCATTAAACTGTGTAATCCTGTCTGTTGCAAGAAGAAATCATAGCATAGCTTCCCTCGTTGTTTTCCTCATTGAACAATAAACATCTCGAAATTGATGGACGTATTGGCCTGGCCTTTGCACATGACTAGGTATTTAATAGTCCTTCTCTGATGAAGTTTAAATTAAATACAGAGCTCCGTATTTTTGGATGGATCTACAAAAATTTTTGTCAAATTATCCTCCCACATCCATCAAAAGTAACCAGTTCCTGCTTGTCATGACGCTATTCACTGTGCATCTGCTCACGGTCACAGGGCTGGGCTAATTACACTGGGGAAGGTCTGGGAGAAGATTCTTTGGTCTCGTTTTACATAAGTATATGCAATATCCTGGTCCCCTCTTAGCCTCCTGCATCAGAAGTGGAGCTCAGCTGCTCTTTCATTTGAACCCTAGCAATCGCTTTTGCTGGTTTACATTTACAAAGTTGGCTTTGTAAGAAAAAGAGCTAGAAACAGACTTTCATTTATCAAACCAACAAAGCTAAGCTTCTCCATTACATATGTACTTCCCACAAATTGGGGAACAAAGTCGGTAGATTTAGACTTCATAGGACCTGAATGTAGGCTATGGATAAATAGGACAAAGCTTCTGGAAGAAGGAAGCTAAAGGGTAATGGAGGCTAAGACCAAACTGACTGATATCATGAGACTCTTAAAACGTTGAAGTAAAGACACTACTTCAGAACAATGCTGTAGATTGCAAAGGAACATGTGGCTGGTGCCAGATGAACAAAAAGACACTTGTGCATGTCTGCACACTTCTGTTAACAGCAGTGGAATGGCAGCTGGTTTTTAGGGAGACTGAAAAGATGCCTAATAAAGGATTTCCTCAGATAATCCATCTATGTAGGAAGCATCAAAGTTAGGCCTTATCTACACTAGCACTTAGAAAGTTTTGTCTCTCAGGGTTGTGAAACAACAAACCCCCCCCCATCCGCAAAGCAACATAAATTTTGCCGGCATAAGCACTTGTGTGGACAGCGCTGTGTCAGCAGGAGACCCTCTCCCACCGACATAGCTACCACCACTTGTTTAGGTGGTTTTATTATGTCAGTGGGAGAGCTCTCTTCCTCCAACATAACGCAGCTATACAAGTGCTCTTACAGTGACACAGCTGTACCGATACCGCTGTACTGCTGTAAGTTTTAAGCGTAGACTAGCCCTTAGTGATTAAGAAAGGATTCGGAGGTAGTAAAAGAGAGCAAAAGGATTCCCAGAATGAAAAGGTAGGAAAGAACTCACGCTCAGATATAGAGGGACTCCTGACGCACAAGGAAAGGACTGATCCAGGTAGTGTATTAAAAGCACTGTATTTTCTGGTCTTCAGCAACATTTGTTTCCAACTTCACATATCTAGATATACACTGGTTTATTGCCTGCACAGAACTCTGATCAGAACTTGGCTAATCTTTTAAATGTACCTGCTAGTAACTGATAAAAATTATTACAGGTAAAGTATGTTTATGCATGGACTGAACTTCGTGTTGGGTGAAGTAAAACCTATTAGGTTGGTGAATGGGTTGGTTTCATGTATGGGAACACCTTTTGGTGTGTTGGAGGTGGCTGCTGTGAGTTATGGGACTGCCTTTTGTTTTTATTGAAGGGGTCTATTTTTAGTTCCATTTTCTAATTGAAGGGAGCTGATATCTATTGAGGGAATATAACTGTTACTAGCTGAAAGTTTGGGGACAGTGCAGGATAGCAACAGTTGAGTAGTTAAAATAGGTAAGGATGAGTAGTGAATGATTTTTTTAAATTGTGAAGGAGTCATTATCCACTGTGGATCCTTAAAATGAGTTAAGGTTTTGCATGGAAACACCAATTGGCCAGGAAATCCTCAGGATTCTCAAATTCCATAGATTTGGATATTAAAATGAATATTGGCCTCCGTCAAGGGAAGGCCTGACTTCTGAAAAATTTTTCTTTAGCTTATCCTGACAACTCTTGCAGTGAAGATTCAGAAGCCCCTGATCCAAGCTCTATTCTGATATGTCCTCAATTAGACTTGGTGGATAGCAGATTGAAAATTCATTCATGTTTACTGAAACTGGATTGTTTCTTGGATTTGAGGACCTGGGATTCACCCTCCCAGCCACTGGATGTCACTGCTGCTCCTCAAAAATTCAACCAGAAAAACAAAGGCATTGGTCTGGCTATCAAACAATGAAATGATTTTTTAAAAAGACTATTTACACAATACAGTTTTAAGCAGAAATCTAAATTAAATGTAAGCTTCTGTCTTGTGTGTGTAGAAAGTTAGAGGGGTCTGATGATCATCCAAGATAGCAGAAAGCTTTTAACAGTGCTGTTTCTTTTTCTACAGCACTATCTTCATATATTTTGTCAGAGAGCAAGATTAGGCTTTTATGAACTTAAATTTCTATCAGCACCTACAAATAATAGTTAATCTGTTGAAGATTTGCCATTTGCAGCTAAAATTCAAGGAAATAATCTTAATAATATCCAGGTACAGACAACTTGTTAAGCAACTCTGGCTTCATATGCTAAGAACTCAGGGAAATACTGGTTAAAGGTGTCATGGATAAGAACTTTGAAACCCCTAATTCAAGATATCTGATGACAATCAATAGACAATGTCTAGAAGTCCTATAAACTGCAGACCACCAAGAAATGAAATGAATTAGAAAATTTTATACTAAGAAACCATGATAGAGGTTCATGTCAATGGAATCTGTGGCAGTGATGACACTGCTAAGGATATTTTGATCTTTCCCCTTAAATGCATTTTGGTGCACTGTTTCCTTGGAGTAGTAACTTAAATAATGCTGGTTATGGCCACCGTAGAGCAAGAAACAAAGATTTTTAAAATACGCATGAATCTGGGGCCAGATTCTGGCCATGTTTAGACAGCCTCGAAGGAAGAAAGCAAGGACTCTGGGGCAGATGAGGAAGAGGATCTTATGCATACAAATATATTTTAGTGTTACAATGAGGATGGAAAACATAGGCTTAGAATTTGTTGCTTTATTCTGACAAACTGAGAGTTTTTCTATGGAAGTTAGTGATGTGCATCTTGCTGTCCTAAAGATGTAGGGGACTTTACCTAAAAACTGGAAGGAACAGTCCCAGATCTGCTACTCATAGATACCTAGGGCAACTTTATCTTTTCTGGTTTTAATTTTTTATTTTCTTTAAGGGTGGAAAAATATGGTATTAAAAAATCACCACCTCTGAGTTAGTTCAATTATATATATAATATATATATAATAATGTATAATTAGGGCATTAATGCTTAAAATGATTATTGGCATCTATAGTTAATCTTGTTCAGTCTGGGAAGCTGTACTTTCTGGGAAAGGGTTTCTTTAAAGGAGTCATGCAGTAGATGAACCATAATACTTTAGAAATCTAAGTACTTAGAAAACAATTTTCCAAGCATTTTTAAAAATCCATTAGTTTCAGTATCTCCATTTAGTGACCGGGACTCCTCTCTCTCGAAGGGGGCAGCCATTTTGCTGATACTTGTCAGCAGAGGCTCCATTTGATGATAGAGTAGAGTTGAGATGGTTTTGCCAAAAGAAAGTATTGGATGCTGGGATATTTAAAAGTTGCTGTAAGGAAAGTTCTATAAGTTCATTTTTAATATTGGTTTGCTTAACTGAGCAGTAAATATGGCAACTTTAAAAAAGTAAGTTTATGAAAATTAAGTTAACCAAAATATTCCTTGTAAAGGCAAATTAATTTTATTTAGTTTAGATCATCAAACTGTCAACTGCTGCTTTCTGTCTGATTGTTACATATTTTCTTTCATTCTATTTAAGATCTTTAGAAAATTTATGTACTGGTTTAGGTTGGGTTTAGAGTCAAAGGAACCTAAAGGAGATAAGCACCCAACACCCTTAGGCTCCTTTGACAATCTTAGCATTTTTTTTTGTAATAAGATGTTGTGATTATAAAGTGCAACATAATACAGACACTTTCTGTTAAGGACATGTCCAGTTTCCATGCCACAGGCATCCAGTGAGTCGACTAAAGCCATACATTCTGCTCCTACGGACTCACCTTCTATGTAAGGTGTGGGGTTCAGACTGAGAATACGTTGTAATTGTTTTGATAGAAGGACGAATTCTTGTCATTGTTCATGTTGGGCTTGAAGTAACTAGGAAAGACTAGGACTGGAGGCATTTGCCAGCTGCTTTATCTATATCCAGTTTAGACTCTATGAACACGGCATATCCTACAGTCCTCCTTGGGAAGAGTTCATTATAGACAGACTACTTTCGTTTGGTAGGAGGTAGACTACTTCCTTCCCGTTCCTGTGAATGTTTGAAAGGCTTATGATGGTAAGAAGAAGCAGGATCTGCTCCCTGGGGCCATGAGATATGTATATGGATCGGGCAATAGATGAGATGGGGTTCTTTTTTAAAGACTTGTTAAATCTCACCTCGGTTTGTTTTCAAGAAGGGTTTTAAAAGTGATGGATTATCCCTTGGGAATCCTCCACCTCTCTTTCTAGGATAGGCACGGAGCTATTCATAATTGTGGCCTGGTGTAAATCTTAAACTGTGATCTTTCTCAGGATCTAATTATGCTAAAATCTCATTTTATCCTAGTTGCAGATGAAGCAGGTATTATTCTTAATGCTTTGGTAGAAGTTGATGGTTCGCCCCTTCATCTATCAAGTTCATAGGAGAAACCCAGGCACTTTGCAGGAAACTTTCATTATATAAACTTTCATGTATAAAATAGTGTTCCCTGCAGGTGGAATCACAGAAAACTAGCATGTTATGACTGTTCCCACTCTAGATCCTTCCTGTTTTATGATCTGCAATGAAACAAAGACTTTAAAACATTGACTTAACACAGAAATCTCTGGCAAGCTGACATCTAGTTTCTACATCATAATCCTCTTTCATAGTTTGATTCTGAGTTTGCTATATTGCAGTATCCATATGATTCTAACACACATACTGTGAAATAAGAGAAGATTTCTATCCCTAAATAGCTTACAGCCTAGTTGGAAGTGGAATCCTCACATCTGTATGATACGCCCATTCCGTTCACAATCCAACTTTGATTCCTTCTTCATTTGCTGTGAATTTTAGCAGATGTATATTTTCCATGTCAATGCAATTTATTCAATATAGCACTTTGCGTCCTTGGAGCAATCTCATCTTATTTCAGAAGAATATATTGTTCCCCTCAGCACTTTTCCCAACTGGTTTGCCATGATATAGCTGCCCTAGTTTTTTAAAAGTGAATATTTTTGCTCAGTCACAGTTGTTGTTTTCTTGCTGGATCCACAAAGTTCTCTCCATATTCTGATTCTCCACAGCTCAGCTACTTTCAGGAGACAGTCCTTGTTCCATCCCAGAGATAAAAGCAGCCTGTCCACTTCCTTTTTCTTCTCCATCAGGTTGCTGTAGGCATTCTGTATTTATGCTTGTACGTAAATCCTCTGAAATCATAAGGATTTACGATGCATTACTCATTCTGAACTTAGGGTTCTAGTGAAAGTCTCTGCGTAGAAAGAGCCATTTTACTATGAAACAAAGTTCAGTTTAAAGTCAATACCTGAAGTAAATGACTTTGTCTTGCCTATTAAGGCCTTGTCTATGCTAGAAAGTTGTGCCAGTATAGTTAAAGCAGTACAACTCTCCTAATTTGGATGCATTTATATCAGTGTATAAAGATTATACCAGGATAACTATACCTTTATGGGGACTAGAAGGCACCTTTATACCAATATAACTGCATCTACACAAGGGTTTGTACTGGTATTAATTATATCGTTTTTTTTTTTTTTAAAAAAAACAACTCACCTCACCTAACCAACATAGTTATACCAGTTCAATGTTTGAGTGTAGACTTCTGTTAGTGGCCAAAATATACATTTGGAGGTTTTTAAAAACCAAAAAAAGGTTCAGCTCACGTCACTATACCCAGTGGTGCTTGGCTTGTGCCCCTTTGCGATTCTTACAGGCAAGTTTTCTAATATGAAAGTACCACAATGACTTCAGTTTGATAATTGCATTCAATATGGAGTTCTTTATTGATAAGGTTGAGAGATTCCTTAAATATCTGGCCCCTTTATCATCCAGTGATGGGCCTAATGCCCCTCATAGTAATTGCCACAGCATCTAAAAGCTGAATGAAAGAGTGCTTACAGAAATATTTGAGGGGAATTATCACATTAGAGGAAAGATGAAGAGGTGAACCCCAAAACATGAGCCCTTCTTAAAACAATAGGAACGTGGTGAGGAATTGCTGGCAGATTGTAAATAACAATCATGTTTGTAATTTCTCTTAGTATGTTCTCTTACAACATACTTGACATGCGAGAGATATTTCAGGACTTCGCTTTTGCAATTCCAAAGCATTCTAGAGTCTCTTCCTCATTGTAGTAACTTTTTCTACACACACTCATGCACAAGTTTTGTTCTCTCTGCAGAACCAGAAAATCCTGTAAGGAAAGTTCTATTTCACATTTGATGCTTGGTTAGATCTAACATAAGGCTTCTACTTCAGCATGTTTTGGGTAGTCAGAAACTAAGTTAGTGTGAGTCCCCTAAAGGAGAGAGAGAAGGATAAAAGGAACAGGGAAGGCAGATGTGTGTCTTTGCTGGTGGCAGGATCTCATCTCCTTTTATCTTGTTTAGGTTTCTCCTCTGCCTCCTACTTAAAGGTCCATGTTAAAACCCACCACGGTGTTCCCCTTCCCCAGGTCTCCAGGCACCAGGAGCCCATCCCGAATGGGGGAGCAGCGTTCCACTGCGTCAGGACCTATGGCATCAAAGGCAAGCGACTCCCTGCTCTGCACTTTGCTTCTTTGTGCAGGACTTTGGGTTGTGGAGGGCTGGACTGGGTATGGGAAAGGGGAGGCGGGAAAGACTGGGGAAGTCTTAAGAAGCTTAGAAAGATGTGGAGAGATTACCTAGAGCTCATTTCTATAGTTAGTGCAAGGATGTCCCTGGGTTCATTATTGGGGAAAATACTAGAAATACTTCAACTTTTGGCAGCTTCCTTTACTTTAGAGATGGAAAAGACCTGTTAGGTCATCCAGCTCCTCTTCCTGTGAGCAGATTGTGCTTGAATCTTACCTGAGAAGTTATGAGTTGGGAAGGATAAACTTATAGCTCAGTCTAGATCTTGGTACTGCCAAGATTCTCACTTGCTCTTTAGATTCTCCAAGACTGATAACAGCCTCTGTAGAGCCCAATTTCCTTGGGGGGAAGTCAGGAAAATGCTTGTATGATGGGAGTAATGATAGTCCATGTATTTCAACTCAAATAGCTGAGGAACCGCATAGATATTTTTAGTTAAATTTTTTCTTGCCTCTTTTACACTGTGGTTGAGAAGGAGTAGAGGATAAAGATATTGACTGCTTCTTATAAGACGCCACTAATATTTAGTTCTGCTTTTGCTTAAAGTAAGTTATCTTTTTCAGAGTGGTTAAAATTATTTAATTTGTAAATATCCTCTGTAAAATCAGATATTAATCGGTGTACAGTAACTTCCTTTTTGCCTCTCAGTTTTGGACCATCTGTATCCTTGGTCGAAGCTGGAACAGCAGAAAACCTCTCTCTGATATCGGAAACCATGACTGTCCCAAAAATTTGGGGTTACTTTTGCCCTGGAGATCAGAACAGAGCTGAGTTAAGCATACCTTGTGCTCTGTCTTGTGCTGATGGGATGCCCCAGTTGTGTAGCTTTCTTTCCAAAGGAAGTTCTTGTGGAGTTGCTACAGAAGCTTCTTGGTCCTGGGTTGTGTGCTGATTTAACAAGTTTTTCTCCCTAGCCCACTGGGATATTGATTTCATGCATGTCCTGTTTTGATGGCTAATGCTGATTCCATAGCAAGTCTGTCTTACGAAACATGCTAAGCAGTTCTTTGGCCTTTCAGGGTTAGGAGTAGAATGAAGTTTGTATTCTAAGATTTGTTTGGGGAGTACCTCCGGGTTTGCCATGTTCATGTATATGTTATGAGAGAAGATCAGAGAAGAGCTTTCTCAATACGCTACCAGAATAGGATGGGGAACACCCCAAACATACCAGTGACCTGGCTAGAGTATGTGTTGAAGTAACTGAGAATAATGCACTTTATTCTGAGAAGGATCCTCTTGAGACTATATAGAACTTAATCTCCAGGAACACAGCAACCCCTACTCCCATGCTGGGGTATTGGTGATGGAATATTTCCAGGTTTCTTCACCTCTTGCCCTAAACAGATGTGCACTGTTAAACAGTTCCTGGATTCCACCCAGAAGTGCCTGCTGCACTTCAGTGCTGGGAGAAGTGACTCCAGCATCTAAACATGCATGATAATATCTACATTTATATAGTGCCTTACATATCAAAGGGGGCATCCTAAGGGTACTATATAAATGTAAGCAGATATTTATGGATACCTCCATTATCACTACAAATACATAATTACAGACTTGAGGAGCTGGGTGAGGGTTAAGTCCAGGCTATTCAGAAGAGGGATCTACAGGGGCACAGTGCCTCATTACACAGAGGAGTATATGTGTAAGGTCTATGGCATTCTGTCATCTTGGGTAATAGTGAATCGGCTGATGACTACACCTTCTACTTAAAAGCATTTTAGAATAGCACTCTTGGAAGGTAAGGTTCTGAAAACTTGTCTTGTTGTTTTCCCATAGAAGGCCAGAAATGCTCACATTCGGACCCGATTGAGAGTTCTGATTCCTACGGAGACCTCTCTGATGCCAGTGACCTCAAGACCCCTGAGAAACAGAGCGCCAATGGGTCCTTCTCCTGCGACATGGCAGTCACCAAAAACAAAATGGAGCCGGAGGGAGAGAAGAAGTACCCTTGCCCCGAATGTGGCAGCTTTTTTAGATCCAAGTCTTATCTGAACAAACATATACAGAAAGTGCACGTCAGAGCCCTTGGGGGCCCATTGGGGGACCTGGGTCCTGCTCTAGGGTCCCCCTTTTCACCCCAACAGAACATGTCTCTTCTGGAGTCATTTGGGTTTCAGATCGTCCAGTCAGCATTTGCATCATCCCTGGTGGATCCAGAGGTCGACCAGCAACCAATGGGGCCAGAGGGGAAATGAAACCAGTTTAACCTTAACAAAACAAAGCAGCAGTCTGGTTATACCTATAAGACGCTGTGAATGAGAGAAGAAATAATGAAATTTGGTTCTATAGTTGAGAAATTTGTATTCATTTTAGCTCCCCTCCCTGCCTACCCTCTTTAAATCTTCTTTAGGGAAAGAAGGCTTCTTGCCTGATGACCTGCAGAAAATCTGCATGACCCTGAATGAGAGATGTGACCTAAAACACCACATGGAGTTCTAGAGGCTCCTGCCAGAGTTCTACTTTGGTCTTTTAGAATAAATAAAGCTACAAAGGCTGGTCAGAATTGTAAACAGCCCTAGAGACCCAACATGAGGGGAACTAGGTTTTATGCCTTTGTCCTCTCTCCTTCCCCTCCCCTACCCAACCCACCCCAAGAAAACACAGTAAGTTTTTACACACCCCCATACCTCCATTACTGACAGCTCATAACATAAACAAAAGCCCTGTGGTACCTAGCAGGTAACGGTGCAGTTATCCTTTTAAAAATAGTAAGATTTTTAAGAAGGCAAGAGAATTTGGACCCCTTCTGCCGTTTGTGAGGCTGTGAGTGCTGCAGCAGGAGCTAGACTGTTGAGGAAAATCACCATTCAAAAACAGGTTGTTTTTGTTACTTTTAACCATTAAACTTGCTGTCAGGTTTTTAATTATTATTATTATTTTAGGACCTGTTGTAGTGAATTGCTACTGAAAAGCCAGACTAAAGCGATATACAGAGCGCTCTTAAAGCAGCAGTCACGTTAGGGTTAGTATTAATTTTTTTTTAGGTGTATCATAATTAATAACTTGGCTAGTTAATTGTTTTAAGTCTATTGAAGAAATAGTTTTATCAAAACAAAAAAAAAGAGAGGAAGAAATTATCCGTGTGGTCTGGTTGGTTGGTGCTCATTTGACGTGTGGGGACCTAAAAGATGAAAATGGTCAGCAATCGGGTAAACTATCTGTACCATTGACTTGTTTAGTGTGAATAAACCCAGGGTTCACAGAGTGATTTTGAATTAATCGGATTGGACTATATTAAAGAAGTTAGTATGTTACTTTACATCCCCTCGTTTTGTCTGGTTTTTGAGCAATTTAGCTACCTGTCTGAAAGGTGTGCAGTTAAGATCCAGGAAGGGGCCTCTCTTTGATGTACTCTCAAATTCTCGTGGTTCCAACCCAGCACTCCTGAATTCCCTTTAATCAGGTTTGCACAGGCAATCCTATTCTCTTTTCTTCTTCTAGAGAAGAAATGTTTCCACCTTGAGAGGGGGACCCAATCAGAGCAAGCCTCAGAAGACAAAGCTGATACAAAATATTGAAGAGCTGGGCTCTGTAGTGGAGTCCGGGTTACCGGTGAATACAGATGCTTGTGCAAAGAGGCCAAATGTCCTTTCATAACCTTCCCACATTTAATTTTGTTGAACTCTTTATTTACCAAAAGCCAGGTGTTGGGATGGTTTAGTGAACTCAACACACGGTTAGGAGTCTCCGAACTTCTAATCATGGTTCTGCCACTGATGATCAAGATCTAATAGTACAAGTAAGTCCCTGAACCTCTGCCTTAATTCCTAGTCTGCAAAATGAAGATTCCTTACATCACAAGGGTGTTGGTTAAACCTAATGAGGGTTTATACATGCTTTGGAAATGCAAGGTGCTTACCTACATGCTGAGTATTAGTAGATCTGCCAAACTAAGGAGCCTGGGTCCCACATCAAATTTACATACAGTAGAGAAGATAGCTGCCTCCATCTTGAATACAGCACTGTGCTAAGATCAAGACAAGATGGAGGATTGCATGCTGGGACCTGCACTCTCTGTAGGTCATGCCGCTATGTTAAAGATGAGCAAAACCATGTGCTGCTTCATAAAATTCTCTGTGCTTGATTGCTCCTAATCTAAACTCTGTAGCTTTAGTGCAGTTGAAATAAGACGTTGGATTTTCTTCCTATTTTGTTTTCCATCTGTGCCATTGTCATAAAGCCTCATGGGTGGAGATGGGGTTTCTTCATGGTTTTGAGACACCCTCTTCCAGCCACCAAAATGACTCAAAAATCCTGACTTCACTCATGCAGGAAGTTGCTCCTTGTTTTTTATAATGTAAACGGTATTGAGTATTCTAAACCAAAGGGCAAATATTCTGTAGCTCACCCTGTATCCCCAAATAGAGGGCCTCTGGGGCTGGTGTCACACACTGTTGATGTGAAATTGACAAATTGCTGCTAACTTTGGGGGGGAGATGGTTCTCCTCCCCTCCCATCTGCCCTCCCAAAAAACCCAAACAACCAATTCTTCAGAAGTAGATCAGTGTCTTCATTTAAAAAAAAAAAAAAAAAGTTTAAAACCAAGCGTCTCAGACGGAGTTGTTTCTGTTATTGCTGTATTGATGTCTAGAGTTTAGATTATTTTACATTTGCTGACCAGTAGAGAAACAAGATTTTTGGCAAAGTAATAAAACCTCTTAAAATCTTACTAATCCAGGCTTTGACCAAACAGCTCTGTGAACTGCCACAGGTTTCACCAGGAGCATGACAAGATATTGCAGGCTTTCCAGTCAGCAGAAGGGTAAGCCAGGATCAGAGATTGGCAACTCCAGTCATCCTCATTCTTACTGATCACCCATATTGGAGGACTTGGGAGGGAGCAGGCAGGAAAATGTCAATGAAGGATGTAAACTGGGTAGCATATTTGGCAAAAGCTTTGTTGCCAACTTGGGAATCAGCTTGCTGCTGGACTTGAGCTGGAGGAGAAAAGGCAGTTTAGAAAAGTGAACATAGCATAAGTGTCTCTATTTACTGTTTCTATGAGCATTGCAAGAGGGCACCTTGTTCACAATAGGCATGAGTCTAGACAGAAATTCAGACAGTGGCTCAAATTCATTCAGTGTAGTTTCACAGCGAGTTAGAGTCAGGATCTTGTCAAAAGGACTCTCAGTAGATTGAAATTAAATGAAAGCTACTTGCTTCCGCAGGCCAATGGATATGAAACCTGTTCGGTAGGAGGTTACCTGTAATGATCATTCTTACCGGTTCCAATGTGCATGGGAGAGATTTACACTGACATGGTGGCTAGTGTGGACTTGTTAGCAATATAGAAACCAAGCAGCTTGCCAAGAACATTTTTGGGTTCCTTGTTCCTTCTGGGGCAAATTATTTATTTCAGGTGGATTGGGTTTTTATGCTGTGACATTGCTGGTTTAGAACAATTCTGTGTGCTTTTCATATTTGAGAAGTATGTTCTTTTAATAGAACAGAAAAGATCTGGACAGAACTTACCTGAAGAGTGTTATGCTGTGATCTTGCAGTTAACACATCCTCAGCTGCACTCTGGGCAATCTTACCCAACTTTTTCTATTTCCCTTACAGTCACTGAGTGCCATATTTGTGTAAACAGAAACTCTCTTTTAGAATGACCTTCCCTTTTGTCCCCACCTCATTTGGTGAGGCTACAATCCAGTATTTGAGATTTCACAATTATTTCCTGAGAGACAGGACCTGATATGCTGCAAACACTGGATCATAATGTCATCCATGTATTAGGAGGAAGCTAACAAAACGAAAAAGTTCAGTTATACATATCTTGGTAATCAAAGAGAAATAATTTTTATTACAGTAGCACCTCAAGCCTCATAACAGATTAGGAGCATGTACAAACTTAGTAGACAGTTCATGCCCCAAAGATCTATACAGCAAAGATAGACACAGGGTGAGAGAGAGGACGCATTATCACCATTTTACAGATGGAAGACAGGCACAGATTATGGACCTAGTTCAGCAAGGCATGTAAATGCTTTGCTGAATCTAGGCCTAAGTGATTTGCCCAAGGTCACACAGGAAGTCTGTGGCAAAACTAGGAATTAAAGCAGGGTCTCCCTAGTCCCAATCCAGAGTCTTAAAAACAAGAAAAAAATCACGAGATAAAACAGGTAGAGCAAAATGGACTTTTTTTTTTTTTTTTTAAAGCATGACAATAGGACTTTAAAGTGGTAAGGATTTGGACTTCATACCAGTCTTTAGCATAATTGTAAATGCCTGGTCACCGTACTAGACCTCTATGAATGCCAATGGCTTAGGAAATACATTTTCTTTCTCCATTGTCTCCTAGAATTGTCCCTCCCTCAATTGAATATCCTCAATAACTAATTACTTGAAATAGAGAAGTTATGTGACTGTGCGATCTATCTCTTCAGCTGTTGGATTAATATCAGGAAAACTTATTTAGATTTTTGTAGGGTCTGTTGTAACTTTTTAATGTCTTGTTTTTCCTTAAATCTCAGTTCTTAAAATGTAATATCTGAACTTCAGTCATTGTCTGTTTTAAGTCTGGATGGTGAAGCAACCTGCAGCTTTACTAAAAATGAGAAGGTACTTGTGATGCCAATGTAAATTTAAAAAGAACTCATCTCCAACATTGAAAGGATGAGTAAAGTGCTCTGGATTTCATTACATATAAAATGAGCAAAGCCAAAACAGGGGAAGTTACAGATTTTTTCCCCCCAAACAATGAAACAGAAAAGGCTTCTCTTTATTAACCAATAAAAATAAAGTTAAATGTTTGTAATTGTTCAGGGTGACAAAATCTGAGAGAAGTGACAAAGTAGACTGTGGAATGTATTGGCCTTATTAGTATGATGAATCTCTTAAAATCAGTTAAGCGGATTCTGTACCATTCATCTTTTGCCTAAGCACTGTGCTGAATTTTGATTTTGAGTGAAGTAATATTGAATCTCTGAGCCTGTACTCCCCATTCTGTCCCAGGAAGGAGGAACAAATCAGCAAGGGGGAGGAGGGAGAAAAGTGATAGTAAAGCTTAGATGAAAATTAGAGTTGTCTGGAAACTCTCCTGGGCCCTGCCTTTTTCCCTTTGAAAAAAACTCCCTTTCAAAAGCAAGGCCCCTCAGACCCCTGTGCATGATCCATAGGACTTGGTTTTTTCACAGTGACCTGCTAGTCCATCTCCCTCTGAGAAGAAATGTGATCA
This sequence comes from Emydura macquarii macquarii, assembly GCF_026122565.2. Classification (NCBI taxonomy): domain Eukaryota; kingdom Metazoa; phylum Chordata; order Testudines; family Chelidae; genus Emydura; species Emydura macquarii. The sequence goes on from NW_027131391.1 coordinate 2,139,160, forward strand.
GTATTTAAGGCATCGGGCTGGGAGGCAGGAGATCCAGAATTGTAAACCTGGCTGTCATTGATTTGCACTGTGGTATAATTCAGGCTGTAATGCTGTAGGAGGCCGAGGACCCTCAACTCCCATTGACACCACTGAGGGTTAAAGAGGTTTGGCTCCTAGGAGGATCAATTCTTTACCCTCTTCCTGGATTTGCTTCCCCCTCTGTAAAATGGGGGATGATAATCATATTTCATGAATGTGTTGTGGAGATTGATCAGTTAATGGGCCAAATTCTGCTCTCTCTCATATATTCAGCACCAGGGATTTCAGGTGTAGCGAATAAAAAGTTGGACAATCATTGAGATGCATTCTTTTCTAAATGTGCGGTATTTTAAAAGCTGCCCAGCATTACTGATGTGCTCTCCGCATCCAATTGAATGTAGTTTTTCCTGGGTTGCCTTTGCAGTTTTGCAGACCTAGAATTGCTCCAATTCTGAGAGGTGTTGATTGGAGGAAATAATTGGTGTCTAAGGCCATGTCTACACTTACAAGCTTACAGCTGTAAGAGCGTTCGTGTAGCTGTGTTATGCTGCCAGGAGTGAGTTCTCTCATTGATATAATAAAACCAGCTCAATGAGTGGCAGTAGCTATGTTGGCAGAAGACACTGTCCTGCTGACACAGTGCTGTGCACACGAGTGCTTATGCCGGCAAAATGTATGTCACCACGGGGGGTGTTTTTTTTCACACACCTGTGTGACAAAAGTTTTGCCAACATAAGTGCTAGTGTAGACATGGCTTAATTGACATTCCAGTGACTCCCTTGCAGCTCCTGGATTCCACATAGGCCAGGCAGGTCCCTTTCATAAAGACACTGGCTGATCTATATGCCTCTAAGCTACCTGCAATCAAGTAGTAAGCTCACAAATCTGGTAGGTGCTTTTCATGATAAATTGATGTCTCATTCTTACTAATTGCTTCCTGGCAGCTTTATCTACAGACAGGTACCTTCTCCAGGCAATTTTTATGTGCTCTCTGCAGAACTGTCAGGCTGACTCTGGTGACTGTTAGAGCCAAGGGCGTGGCTTGAGAGATACTTAAGTCAGACCCCAACGGTAGCACAGAGGGGGAAAGTCATGGCAATTAATGCTGATGCAGGGTGTATTAAGAAGAAAAAGAAAATACTTTTCTCAGAAATCCTAAAATGTGAATGACTAAGGTATGGAATGAAGGATAAAACAGGAAAGCTGGTATGTGTCTCCTGTTGCAGTGGCATAGGGAAGACATGGTGCCTTGGATGAGAGGGAGCAAAGAAGCTTGCTACTTACTTTGGATATCCCCAATCCTGTTCCCATTGAATTTTACCACTGTCTTCGATAGGAGCAGGAGGTGAGGCTCTGGTGACGATGGGTGACTCTCCCTACTTGAATTAAATATCTTGCCTAGTTATAGGTCTGCCTCTATTGAAACTGAGCCTGACTAGCTGCCTAGGCTGTCTTAGGGACCCATTTGTATCAAACAGTTACTTTTGCTCACCTATCTTTTTTCCTATTGTGTGTATTTTTTGTATGTTCTGTTGGAAGGTGAGGTCTCTGCAGAAGTGGTTACAGACTGATTTTAAATAGTAATACACCAAAAAAGAATTAACCCTGCAGGCTGCATGCATTTATTTTCTGGAGACAGACTGTAGAAGCCAAGATCACAGGGAGAGACAGCCTGTATGTTTCATAGTTCTGAATTTCCCTCTTTGCAGGGATAGCTCCTGCCAGCCTTACCATCTCTTCTGCCAGCCTTCTCTTGCCATCTCCACAGCACTGTGTGAGGGCTTTGCTGTCCTGGGCAGCATTGTTTGCATGTTTGGATGGGCTTCTATTGAACACAAAAAATCTTTTCTCTGTGCCTCCTTAATTAGATTTCTCTAACTCCTTCAGGAGAAGGTGACCCAGCAACAAGTGTCTATGTGAAAAAGCAGCTGCAATCCATTGCCATCCCTATTGAATACCAGGAAGAGAATGAAGATGAAAGGGTACTTTTAAAATATATATACTTTTATTTAAGAAATGGCCCTGCAGCCTGCCCATGTCAAGTGTTAGCTCACTAATCAAGTGTACTGCATCTCAACCCAGTGTCTTCATTTTGTAAGAAATATTGTGGTGAAGCAAGGCAACACTACCTCTCCCACTGAGAAAAGGCCTTTCTAGCTCCTTGTGGTCTTCCCCACACAGCAGCTTGGGACCCTCACTTAACAACCATGGCTGCTGTTGAGGATGGCAGTCTTTGACAGGATAACTGGTCTAGTGGATGGAGGAGGAGAGCAGTAGATGTGAGATATCTTGATTTTTAATACATCTTTTGACAGTCTCATGCAACATTCTCATATGCAATGTAGGGGGAAATGTCTAAATTAAATTACAATAAGGTGGGTGCATAACTAATTGAAAGACCATATTCAAAGAGCGGTTATCAATGGTTAGCTGTCAAACTGGGAGAACATATCTAGTGGGGTCCCTTAGGTCAGTCCTGGGTCCAGTATTATTCAGTATTTTCTTTAATGACTTGGATACTGGAGTGGAGAGTGTGCTTATAAAATCTGTGGATGACACCAAACTGGGACAGGTTGCAAGACAGGATTAAGAATTCAAAACAACCATTGGACAGGATTAAGAATGCAAAACGACCTTGACAAATTGGAGAACTCTTCTCAAATCAACAAGATGAAATTCAATAAAGACAAGTGCAAAATACTTCACTTGGGAGGAAAAAATCATATGGACAACTGCAAAATGGGGAATAACTGGCTAGGTGACAGTACTGCTGAAAAGCATCTGGGGGTTATAGAGAAATACAGATTGAATATGAGTCAACCATGTGATACATTTGCAAAAGAGTCTAATATCATTCTGAGGTGTATTAACAGGAGTGTTATATGTAAAATATGGGAAATAATGGTCCTGCTCTATTCAGCACTGGTGAGGCCTCAGCTGGAATACTATGTCCAGTTCTGGGTGCCACACTTTAGGAAAGATGTAGATTTAGGATTTGTAGGTGGCTCATAGTCCACAATCAATCATACTCATACAATCATACTCATCAATCATACAATCAATACTGCCACACAGTCAGCTGGGGAACAATTTTCTCATCTTCAGGAACATAGCAAGTCTTTCAGCATTTTGTATAAAATACTGGAACAGTCTTCAAACAGTTGTGAGGCATTATTTAAACAGTGTATTGATCTCCATTCTGCCCTAATGGCTGGCAATTCGAAGGATATAGATGCTTAAGAGATCTGTAATGAACTGATGGCACTTGCTTACAGAGTGGAACGTAGGCAGGTTTTAAATGCTGTAATAAATTCGCCACCAGAATAACATGGCATCAGTTTTCTCCAATACATTTATTGCCCTGAGTATTCTTCTGACAATTTCTGTAATTCCATGCTGCCAACAGCTTCTCAACGCTGACACTCATAAAAACCTATCTGTGATCTTCCATGTCTTAAATGCATTTAGTGGGTCTTGAAACAATCTCTGTATAACATGATTTTGCTGAAGCACTGTATCTAGACAACAGAGGTGGCAAGGAAAGTCCAGTTCTACTGTTTGCCATGGTGAACAGCTGACAACAAGGTATGTATGCATTTCTTAGGAAACATGCATATTTGATAGCCTTAAAAAGCAGAGAGTATTTGTTCATCATACAATCTATATTTTTATTTTACTACTGGTATGTCTGTGTACACCTTTTTTTACTTGCTTATAGCTTCAGGTTACTGTCCTTGAACTAAAAAATGTATGTTTCAGAAGTGCAGCAATCTGATTTTCTTGGAAACCCTTGTGTGCTTTAGAGTATGTTGATATTAATTTGCTGCAACTTGTAAAAATCAATAGAAACTATTGTATTGTGCATGTTGTATGCATTTTATGGTAAGTTCATCTCTCCTAAGCTTAAAGCTATGGCTATCAGACTTCTAAGGTGTAGTAGGAGGGGCCAGCAGTGAACACTGATGTTGTGCCTCGGGCAGCAGATTATCTTGAGCAGTCTCAGATTCTCTCCTTTTGAGACATGTTCCTTCTGCTTTTCAAATCTCCGATCAAGACCCTTTACGTAACTGTGAGGCTGAGTTTTCATACATCTCTCAACTGTATCTGATTTATTAAAGTTAATTTTTAGATCCAGTTTTCCCTGTATCCCACATACACCCAGTTAGTGTGCTACTCAGGGATCTCCCCAACAATTAATAATGAAACTGAAGGTTAGGAAATGCTTTTCACAAGTTTTTGTTTGTTTTAAAGAATTGTTCTCATGTTTCCCCCGCCTCCTGTGCTGTTTAGTGTCTTCTTCATTGGAGATACTTGCCTCACATTTTAAAGACTGGTGCTGTATGTGCTGGGGAGCACTTAGGCCTCCTCCTTCCCCCCACTCTTCCACATGCCCTCTTTATGATTAGCCATTCCAAGAGTAATACTAACAGTTTCACTTCTCTAGCGATTTGCACCCAAAGATCTTAGTCCTTGCTATGCTTCTCTGACACAAGTAGCATTACCCCCATTTTATAAATGGGGGAACGGAGTCACAGATAAATGTGCTTTGCCTAATAAAACACTTGACTTCCAGGCCCCTGCTGTGGTTAGCTCACAGTGCCTCCCTACAAAACCATGTTGCCTTCCTCCCAAAGTCATTTCTCCTCCCACTTAAAGAGGCATGCTCTGTTTTTCCAGCAGTAGCGTAGCACACTTTAACTGCAGAGAGATAGGATTAAGTGTGGAGGATAGCCTGGGCTAGCATATCACCCCCTTCTCAGACAACTGTGCCTCCTGCCTAACAACATAGCTAGGGTTCCGTGATATCCTGCCATGACATAGACCAAGTAAAAACAACAGTTTATGTAATCTGAGCAGTCTTGTTCATTTCAGTATGTGCAGCCCGGAAACCATGAAGGGGGAGTTCTGATAAGGACCACAGTAATCTCAATTGAGTCTGATATAAAATGGTCAAACCAAAACAAATACAAATGGCTCTGGGTTGCTTGCTTTGGTTATGGGAGTGGTACTGATTAGTATCATGCTAAAACACTGTATAGATAATCAGAAAAGAGATGACAATAGAAGGGTGTTGCTGTCTGAAGGTTTGATCATGCTAGGGACGGTGTCCTGATTCCTAATGCAGCCAGTGAGAGCTGAAGGCATTCAGCACCAACCCCTTAGTGACTGAAAAAATAAAACTCCCACTTCAAGCCCTGCAATCACCCATAGGGGCTACTCTTTGCCCTCCTCTGAACCACAGGACCCAGATTGCGCTTCTAGGTAGAAAACTCATTGTTGAAGGCACTTTGAATAAGTAGAGCAAACTCTGAACCTGTCCAAGCCAGTTAAAATATCACACCAGGTTGTTTTGCTCCTGGTGACTTCCTTCTTAGTCCTGGAGGCTGTGGCTGGCACTTTCTTGGCAATAGCTCCTGCTCTTGGATTGGAGGGGGGAGGGGAAAGCATTCTTTAACATGCCAGCCAGGAAATCCAGCAATGGAGCCAGAACTTTCACTCTCCCTGTTCCCTCTGACCCTTTATAATGCATGCTTTCTCTCTCTGTCTTGTAATTCTGCTGCTGCACATTGGCCCACAACTTCATAAACTCCATGTTTAGTCCCCTAGTTCCAGTCCTTTTGATTGACTCCTACACGGCATTTTCTGAAGCCAGAAATAACATGCTGGAATTTGTTTCTGTCCCCTGGGTCATCTGGTAAGGATGTCTTTGTTAGATGAGAACCTCTGACAATGTTTTGTGATCGAGCTGGGAGTAGAATGGTTTGCAAAATTATCTGTATTTTATTGGAGGTGTAAGTACTTAATAACACTTACTATACATGTTGCCTTCTGAGCCTTCACAAACATTGCCTCATTCTCACATCAATCTGTGCAGTAGGTAAGCTCCACTGTTTTCATAGAATCATAAAATTATAATACCGAAAGGGACCTCGAGAGGTCTTCTAGTCCAGTCCTCTGCACTTAAGGCAAGACTAAGTATTATCTAGACCATCCCTGACAGGTGTTTGTCTAACCTGCTCTTAAAAATCTCCAATGACAGAGATTCCACAACCTCCCTAGGTAATTTATTCCAGTGCTTAACTACCCTGGAATAAACTACCCTGGAATTTTGCTTTTTAAAACTTTATTAAGGTTTTCCACAGGTGAAGAAGTAGAACAAAGAAAACCGAAGGGACAGTCTGGAAGAAGAAAACGTGTGACAGTCTGGTCTGCTGCTTGTATAAGGTAAATACCATAATATCAGCCTGTAGAGACACCGTCTGCATTTGGAGATAGGGATAGATCAATGGAAGGCAGTAATGTGTAGTGGTTAAACCACCAAACTGCTCATGAGACCTAGGTTCTGTTTCAAGTTCTATTAGTGTTTCACAGTGCGAACTTGAGAAAATCACATAACCTCTCTGTCTCCATTTCCCTATCTAAAATGGCATAATACTGATGTACTTTTGTGAAGTGCTTTAAGATCCTTGACTGAGAAGTGCCATGGATATAGCATAGAGGTATCCATACAATCATCCATGGAACAGTTCATTTCAAATACAGTCTCTAGAGCTGTAGTTTCCATCAGCTTCAATCTGGGCAAAATTTGGCCCCTAAAATCTTTTCTGAAGACTCAGACAGAGGGCCTGATCCTAAGCCTTTAGTCAAAACTCCCACAAACTTCCATGAAAGTGCTGCTGGAAATAAGACCTTAGAATTTGACTCTGCAAGAGTCTCTGCCCACAGTAAAACATAAAGAAAAAGTGTTTAAACAGATAAGACAGTTCAGCTAGTGGGAACTAATACTTATGCAGTCCTTAGCCAATAATCTCAGTCCTTTAAAGGTGGGTATACCCATTTAACAGGTGGTGAAACTGAAGTCCCAGGAAGTTTATCTTGCCCAAGATCATATGGAGAACCAGTGGAATATATGCTTCCTGGATGCCCAGTCACCCATTAGACTATTTTTCACTCTTCTAGTGGCATCCATGTGATGATTCCAAAGCATTTTATAAACACTGATCTTCTCAACATCCCTCTCAGGTAAGAAATCATGATTATCTACCCTTATTTTGTAGAAAGGGAAAATGAAGCACAGTGGAGTGGAGTGTCCAAGGTCGCACACAAGCTCTGTGGCACAGCCAGAAATAGAACCTTTATTTTCGATCTTGTGCTTTAACCACAAGCCCATGCTTCCTCCCTAGACCTTTTTAGAGATCTTCTGCCATCCAGAAGGGCTGGATATTTTAGCTGATTGTTTTTTCATTTGTTTAAAATAGGAAACATTAGTCTGTCAATCTAGGTACTTATATGGTCACCCTCATCACAGTATGAGTTCCTCCTAGGTATTTAAAAATAGAAATAACTATTTCAAATCTATTGTCTGAAATTGCTACAAAAAGGTTGCATTATCTTGATTGCCTGCAATGGAGCCAACACTAACCTTTTTTCAGGGAGTTTTCACGTTTTATTCTGCTGTGAACATTTCTCCAGAAAGCTAGGACCAGAACCATAGCTTCTAAATTCTGTGGGATTAAACAAAGAAAAACAGATGAAAAGCAGAGCAGCTACAGGAATTTATGTCCTTGAGGTGAAAGCAGTCTGTGTGTTAGTGAGTGCCAACAGGTTTAGTGACACTGTTTGGGATTTCCTGCTGACTACGGCAAGCTCAGAGGAAACCAAAACAGGAAATAAGGGTGTACCTTGGTAGTTACTGATTAATAGGGAGCCCTGCATTGGCCATCTCCCCCACTGTAAAAGAGAGACGTTCCCCCTCATATCCAGACTAAAGAGGGCAAGATTAGGGTCCTTGGGAAAACCAAAGATGATATGAATATGGAGGCCAGGGATCCAGATTGGTATAGGTTGGATTCACACATGAATATATAAAATGGGGCCTGTGAGCCATTCTGTAGGTGAAAACAGGGAAGCTGCACTTGAGACAAATGATTCTCCTCTCCTCCCCCCCCAAACCCTGAGCTGTTAAGAGTAAGGGAAATATTTTTGGTAGTAAAAAGCAATTACAGCTATAAATACTCCAGCAGCTCAGGTTTGTTTCCAAGATACAAATTAATTTCACATGATTAAGTTCAGGATCTTGTCTAGAATGAGCCATGCTGGGTTTATCTCTACCACATTGTGCAGACATGTTTTGTCACTGATTTCAAGGCTGCAGGAAGAGCTGAGACAGACACATACACTTCAGGCTTGGTCTACACTTACCTTGGCGATTCGGCAGCAGTCGATGGAGTTACGCAAACTACACAGAAAACTTGTGTAACTCCCGTCGACTTCTGTGCTTCTCTTCTGCGTGCCGTCTTCACTGCACTGCACCAACGGTAACTGTGTTCCCGTTGATGCAGCGCTACGCCACTTGCGGGGGTGGATTAATAGCGTCGACTTCTGGATTGACTGAGCAGGTCTTCACTGACCGTTCAGTCGATCCAGATAAGTTGATCTGATGGTGGCAACTTTGCCACTGTCAGTGTAGACATAGCCTCAGTTTCAAAAGTACATGAACCTTACAGGGTTTCCTGGCAACTCTTATGCAAATACTTTTATTTCTCCTTTGCAAATATCCCTCAGGTATCATAGTGATGGCTGCAGTATAAGAACTTGAATAGAATAACAACCACATTTCTTCATTCTAGAATCATGTTTTTCTTCAAACCTTCACTCCCATGGCACTAATCTCTGGGACAAGCATGCATGGTCCTTCTATGGCTATCATCACACTGATACCAATCAATCCATTAGACCAGCAAAAACCATTTAATGGCTTTGTTTCACCACATTGTCACACAGGAAATCAAGTTTACCTAATTCCCTCTGTGGGTGATCAATGGCATAGAGGGATTGCCAAAGGAGCATGTACAATTCTTGGTGGGAAGGTGAAGGTTATGCTATTACAATAATGTATCTTGCTGACAGATCACAGAGCAGCATTGCTGGCCTCCAAAGCACACTGTCCGTCCCACTTGGAACATGAATCTTGCATAATATACAAACTAAGTTCTCTTCAGACCCTGCCTCTCTCTCCATGCCGGCATGGCTATTCCTTGGTGTGTGTGTGGGGGGGGCCTAGGAATTATTATGGTGGAAGAGATTTCAGCAGAGGGCGAGAGTATTGGGAGGGGAGCTCCAGACTAGAAGCGTCACCACATCCCCTAAGGCCGAAGCAGTTGAACGGGGCCCAGGCCTGTGCGTGCGAGCCAGCCACAGAGGGGTTAAAAGCGAATTACCATTTACAAAGCTCTTTAACTACTGCTATAACTGGTTCCTGGGGACCCCTCGCTGAAAGCCGAGAATCGAGCAAAAACCCTCGTAGGTCAGGACTTGGGTCGTGAAAGCCCAGATTGCCGGGGTTTGCCCTAGAGGGTCTTTTTCACCGTTTGTATTGCTGGATCCTCGAAAATCTCAGACGTAGGGGTTGGGAACAGAGGCGACCCTGGCGATTCTACTCTGCCGACAGCCCCCTTTCTACTTCCGCTGTTTTTACGTCTCTGTACTGTTTAGGACTGGAGGAGGAGCCTCCCTTCGCTGCAGTGAGTTGGAGCCGACTCCGAGGCTGTTTATCAAGAGAAAAGGAATAACAAGGACAGGTCTGACAACTGCAAAGCAGGGGCCGAGGCAAAAGCGGAGCGAGCAAGGGAGCAGCCGAGAGATTTCACAGCTAGTTCTTCATACTTTGCTTGCGCACGGATTGGATCAGGGATGGAGGAGTGGGTGCAATCGTTGCTTCTCAGCACGGTGCTGCTAACTGCAGCCTCTGCCATTGAAGGTGAGATTTAAAACCCTCTCTTCCTGCATCCACCGAGAGAACAGATACACAAAGCGGAACGAAAGCCCCCTGTACCACACACACACACACGCACCTACCTCCCGAGAGCTCGCCGATCTGGGGGGCAAACGATGGAGCCTGCATTGTCCTGGTACGGGGCTCTTTCGCCGTATGATTTCGGAGATTGGGACTCCCAGCTCCATCTTTGTTATAAGGAACAAAGGCAAATCTCAGCCTCCTGAAAATCCGCCTTTCTCTGCCAGGGGATGAAACTGATGGGGAAGCATCTCCCCCTTTCCCGGCGCAGCCCCCGTCGTCTAAGGCTCTGTAATGTCTCGTTAACTCTTTATTTTACATGCCACTTTGAAGATCAGAGGAGCTGGGTGCCCAGACCGCCCCCTCCGGACAGTTTGAAGCAGCCCCCGCACACCAGGGCTGTGGGGCTAGCCTGCCACCCCTCCTGCCCCCGGGTTCGGATCGAATAGTTTCTGTGTCTTCACCCCCGTTTAAATCGGAAGCGTCATGGCGTCAGGGGAGGGTGTTTGGGGCTTGTTGTTTTAAGGCTGCGTCGAGGGAAGGGGCGACTCGGCCAGCCGAGCGGTGCGAGGCGGGGGCTGGTAGGGCGGCCGCCCCGCCATCACGCACTTTCGATGCACGGGGGGTGACGGGGCTCTCGTTCCTTCCAGAATGTGTCGACGGCAACGGAGTTTCCTACCGCGGGAGCCAACAGGTCGCCGCTAGCGGTGCCCCTTGCTTGAACTGGCTGGCGGTGCAGGGGAACCCCAACTTCACTCTCCTCGCAGGTAGGTGCAGCCGGCTGCCCCGCCACTGGGGCGTGCGGCACCCTCCTACTTGGGTGGGGGTTGGGCTTTATTGGGGGGGGGGCAGCTTGTGTTGTCCAGTCCCGCCGCCCGGCTCCCCCTTCGTGTGCGCAGGGGCTCGGGAGCGGCGGCAAAGGCCAGGCTCTGCCCGTGAGGCCCATTAACCGCCTTTCCCGGCCCCCAGTCTCTGAGGATCACAGCAGCTGCCGGAACCCCGACGGCGATACGGCCCCCTGGTGCTACGTGAACGGCGAGGCCGGCCTCCCGGAGCGGCGCCCCTGCGACATCGCCCCGTGCCCAGGTGAGTGGGTTTCCACCCCGCAGCTCGGCCGGCCCCCGTCCTGAGGGGGCCGGGCCCGGCTCAGCCTCAGCGAGCGCGTCCTCGGGCTGGCGCCAACCCATCCCTCCAGAGCCGGGGGAGGGGTGCCCGGCCCCGCGCCAGGGCACGTGCCTGTCCACTGCCCTCCCTGGTCCCCGCGTGGGGTCACACTGGGCTGCGCGGGCCTGCACGTGACGTGAGGCAGGCCAGGCAGGGCAGGAGTCGGGACTCGGGACAGGAGCGCATCGGGTGAGGAGGGGGCGGGGCAGTTCTTTGCCTGTTCCCTTGTCCCCACCCCCTGCCGTAGCGGGATTGGCCGCCCTGTTACTGAGCTGCTCGCTGCCCCCTCATTGGTCTCCTGTTTTGGGGTGATGTCATCCCTGCCGCGAGAGCAGTAAGTAAACAACTTAACCCCGCCCTCTGCACGTGGAGCGAGCCCGCCTCCCGGAATCCCTGGCCTGCGCGCGGGCTCTGTCATCCCCCTCCCCCAGAGCCTGCGCCCAGCCGGCTACGTTCTTCCAGCCCAGCTGCCTGCCTGCCTCTCCAGGCTCCCACTCCCATGGTGACGCCAACCCAGCCCTTCCCATGTGTAGACCCGCCCCTTGGGCTGTGTCCTGCGCCCCAGAGTCTCTGCACCGCCGCCGCGCCTCCCCCCCCCCGGTGCTCTGCTGCACTGCCCCAGGGTCTCTGCATGCGATGGGCTCTGTGCGGGGGAGATGTTGACACATCGGTGGGAGTGAAGAGCAGCAATGTCAGGGATTTAAAACTCAGACACCAGAATATGGAGAGCTTCCCAAACAGCTGGGGCACCAGTGTAAACCTCTGGGTGCTGGAGGCAAGGATTAAATGAGTAAATCTATGGCGATTGGACGCACTGAGATTGATAGGGGATGCGCTAACCCCCCACAGATAGCCATATCCAGAAGGTTAAACAACAGGAATAAATTAAGAAAGGGAAGAACTGGAATACCAGGAAAATCCTCCTGACAGGTATTAGAGTGGGGAATAGTCTTTCAAGAGACTTGTTACTCCAGGGAAAATATTAGAACATGCAGAATGCAGAACTGATCCTCTCTGAACTATCGGCTTGTTTGATCTCCTCTCTAATATCTGAGAGTCTGTGGGCCATTAGCTTCTCCTAAGAAATCCCTCTCTTCTTTCCATCCAAAATTTGTTTTGGTTGAAAAACCATTCCCAAAGAATAGTTATCAGTGTTCACAGTCAAGATGGAAGGATGTATTAGGATCCTGCAGGGATGGGTTCTGTGTCCGGTCCTGTTCAATATTTTCATAAATGATTAGAGGGAGGGTTGCGGGTGCTTTGGAGGATTTCCAGGAGACCCCCTGCATACCTTTTCACCCACCCTTTTGTTCTACAGAAGAGCACATCCCTCCTTGCATGTAAGTCCTCCTCTGCCCCAGGCAGGAATCAGAATTCTGCCTCCCCCAGTCTTCTCGAGCTACCGACCCTTGGGCTGCTTCCCATTAAGGACAAAGCAGAACTGATGTTCCGTGTTTGAGGCTCTGTATTCAGAAGTCCGAGGACTGGGAGAGTGCCTGAGCTTGAGAGCCAGTATGCTGGGCAATTGGTGCAGTTGCCAGAGTTTCAGTCATCCTCCCTGCTGTGGTGTCTCTACCCTGGGGAGGGGGAGGGGAGGAGAGAGGCCCTATCAGATCCTCTGCTCTTCTGAAAGACCCTGTGTGAAGTAACATCTCTCTGTGGCAAGCCCCCCATTTCCTTGTGGTCTCGGGCCTGTCACCATCCTCCCCTCCAAAAAGAAAAAATCACAATAGTTTTTTTCTAAGATATGCTATAGTTCAAAGAGAAATTAATTCAGGGCAATCCTATAGCCTTTGTTATATGGGAGGTCAGTCTGGATGATCACAATGGTCCCTACTGCCCTTGGAATCTATAGAGGTATTAAATCAAAATGCCCACAGCTAAAGAATGTAAAAATGACATCCCCATCATGTGTGGGAGAGGGGGTTCTGAGACCTTAGAGATGATGGTAAAGAGAGTGACAGTTTAATGTATTCTTTTTTCCAACAGTTACTACCTCCTCCACAGTTGTCCCTACAGTTGCAGCTGAGGTTTCTCAGGGGATAGACCAGCTGTTTGAACCAGCTGATGCTTTACCAGCCCGGAGTGAGGCAGCTGCTGTGCAGCCCGTCATTGGGATCAGTCAGAGAGTCAGGATGAACTCCAAGGAAAAGAAGGATTTAGGGACACTAGGTATGATCTCCAGAAATACTCCAGCTTCTTCAGTGGGATTCCAGTAGGATGTGTTTCTTTTCTGAATCCTAAAGACAGTGCTACGTGTGGAGGTTGAGGTGCTGCCTTGTTCCTAATTTTGTTTCTTCTGCTCCTTCTCCGCAGGCTATGTGATGGGCATTGTCATGATGGTGATAATCATTGGCATTGGAGCTGGCATTGTTGTGGGATACATCTACAAAAGGTCAGTCTTCTCTAGCTCAAGAGGAGGTGTGGGGGCTGCTATGACGACACCTCAGTCCTAGTTCATGCAGGACTCTTTGAGAGGTGTAGGCACTCATCTGTTAGTTGTGGTGCTGCAAGATCTGGTCTTGGCATAGCCTCAACGGAACTCCTTTAAACACACAGGTATTAGGTCACTTAGCCCCCACAAGACCCATGGAGCAGCCCCCTCCTTTGAAGTATAATCTCCTGGCATCTGCACAGTATCGTGTTAAATGTCTTGATTGAGAGAGCTTTCACCACTTGCCTTGCCAACTTTCCCAGAACCTAATAAATCTTGTTTCTGAATTTCATTCCATTATTGCAAGTCAGAGGCCATTGGTAGGGCTGCAGTTATATATACACGCAGAGGCCAGTCTGCCTCTGATTCCCCAATATGGACATGCCAGCACCTCTACTGCAAGCCCTAAACACCTGATCCTGGATGGGGCTGAGCACTGGCTACTCCATTAAATCAGTGGGAGTTGAGGGGAGTGAGTACCTCACAAGGACTAGGCCCTAACCCAGTGAGGAAGTAATAACCTAACCGCTGTATTTAAAAAACAAACAACCAAACCACAGTAACCTGCCCTTTGTTCTACGTCTTCTCTGAACTAAGCTTCTTTCCCCCTTCCTACTCATGACATCCTAAGCCATCTCTTCCTTTGGTGTTTATGCCTTCATATACTCAAGTGAAAACAGGGTTGAACCATACCCCATCCACCTCAGTGTGTCCTTAAATTATTTGTTCTCTGAATTCCATGGTCTATTTTGTTTGACTGCTGCACATACACAAGTCCCATTCATTTCAGTCAGAGTTGCATGTGCCCCTGATAGGCTGATCAGGCTTGCAGTTTGTCTGTAGCATTGCAGACAGATATCCTAGAGTGATTATCACTTAGGGCTTAACTCTTGTAGCTAGCTACTACCCTCTGCCCTTGTGCAGCACAGCTGTTGCCCAGTATTACTGCTCTGCCCCTACTGCCTTCACTTTTATTACTGGTGAGGAGGGTTAACTTTCATGTAAGAGCTGGAGCCACAAGAGCAGCTAATTTCTTAGTGTCTAAGTCTTGGTTTATGACTAAAAGAAAGGATGGAGGCCAAGTCTGGTTTGTTCTTGCCATTATGCCTAGCGCTTAGGGTGCCATTAGCTTCCCCATGGTTAGATTTTTCCTCCTTCAGCAGCCAGTTCTCTCATACTCTCTCTGTAGGTAGTTTCTATTGACTCCAATGGGAGTCTTGCCTTCTGGGGCTAGAAAGTAGCCCTTTTGCATCATTTCCATTGACTGGCAAGTTAAGTTAAAGTTTCAGGCCTTTGCTTTGACTATCAGTTGTGTGGTTTGGATCCCACCCCTGCTAAAGTTACTGGGTTTGAGTTTAATTTGCTGGAGCAAATTAACTGCTTTGTGGGACAGAGTCAGCAGAATCATTCCACAGGAAGGGACAAAGTTCCCCCATAAATGGGGAACAGAGGACTAGAGTAACACAAAGAGAAATGGGTAATGCAGGGCTGCATAAGGGGAGAGGGTGGCAGCTAGCTACAAGAGTTAAGGACTGCTGACTCTCAGTGAGTACACCACAGTATGCAGCCTCCCTCCTGGTTCTGGAACTTGTCTCACAATTCTGGCCCTCGTGAAGAGTCAGACTGCTGCATCGAGTCAAGCAGAATGAGTCTCTCCCAGGCTGAGCCAAATCCTTACATAAGATGTATCAACAAGCTTGGATAGCAGACACTCCAACAATGTTACCTAAGGTTAGAGCACCAGAATCTAGCACTTGCTAATGAGTATGAGTCAGAGTACCTGTGAATAGAGAGAGAGAATATTGCAGGGAGAGGAAAGAAAGGAGCTTAGACTGTATTAAAATTGTCTGGCAGTAAACCCTGGAAGCTGTTCAAGAGTGGTGGCTGGCTGCTCCAATGCTCAAGCAGAGTACAGTCTGAGATGTAGATTGCTGATCCACAAGACTTCAGCTGAAGGGGGGCCTGGCTCTGCCAGGACTGCGTCTTTGCCGTGAGAAGATGTGTAGTTTGGGGAGGTTTGACTTTAGTAGCCACTCCTTTAATCCACAGTAGCTCAAGCTTCAGGCAGTATTAGCACTGGATGCTTCAGGTTTTTTCCCGTATTTCAGCCAGCCATGTTCAGGGGCATTGGTTTCCCAATTAGGGTAAAATTTTGTTTGTACAGGCATGGAGTAAGGGGTAGCACTTGTTTTTTAAAAAGAGCTGCATTTAGTTTCTCATTAGCTGAAGCACTTTTGTTACCTTCTCCATAGAGTTCAATTCAGCTTTTCCATGCTGGATACAACTGTCATTCTTTTTAAAAAAGCTACTCCTTGGCATGAGTTAAAGATGTCACCTTCCTTGATGTCATGTGAAGGTTAGGTAGCGTGGAGAAGCAAGTTTCTTTAGAACACATCTGACAGCAGGCACATAAGATCATTACACACTCTGAGTAGTGCCATTAACTGAATTTACTTTCTGGAAGATAGTCATTGCCTCAAGAGTGTTTATCCCTCCTCATCTGTGCAAATGGCAGCCACCCCCTCACAGTTAACAGCTGCCACTAACAACAGACACAGGTCAGAGCACCTTCTTCTCGAAACATTGGTGGCTCCTGCTTTGACTCCACAATCATGCATGGTATGTGGAGTGAAGACAGAGCCATACATTAAAGTTTAGTTAGCTGCAACGTTTCCCTGTCTGCTGTCGTCAGGGCTTTGGGTCCAGTGACAGAAGAGTGGGAAGTAGGCTGGCTTTAGATGCCCTGATTCCTCAATGATATGGTATACTGGATGAACCACTCAGAAGCAAGGAGCTGTCCCCCACCACCAGTCACCTGGCTTTGTTTGCCAGGGTGCTTTCAGGAGTTAAGGGAAAAACCCAGCAATGTGAATTCACGTTGAAGGGCTGGTCTTTTGTTGGAACAGCAGCCTCTTCCTTTCTGCTGCAGCTCCCTTGGGCCAAGTCCCATGTGCAGTGAGTGACCTTACTGCAGTTAATACTCAAAGTGCCTATCTTTGTGTTTTCTTTCTAGGGGTAGAGATTTGAGGGAGCAGCATGAGCAGAACGTATATGAGCGTGAAATGCAGCGCATCACCCTTCCACTGTCTGCCTTCACTAACCAGGCCTGTGAGCTGGTGGATGAGAACACGATAGTGGTGCACACCAACCAGACCCCTGTGGAGGAGACACATGATGGCAATGCACCTCTCATGGGTCAGGCAGGCACTCCAGGTGCCTGAGGAGCTAGCACCAGAAGCACAGATTGAAACTCTCCAGGCTAAGCCTCCTGGTCTCTTGTTTTGGGAGTTCATTTGTATTTTTTGTTGATGAATTCCAGCCATTAACAGTACTAGGAGATGCACTGAAATGTGGGCTGTTCATTCATTATATGACACAGGACCTGTTTCAGTTGGGGACTGGTGCAGCAGCTGCCTCAAGCAACTCCTCATCTCCAAGGACTCTTACAGCAGGGGAGGGGGAGTGGTTCCCCAGGCCAGCAATGTGGCACGCTGGCCCACATCCCATACTCCAGCATGGTGATGCTCAGCTCCCTCTTTTTTCTGTTCCCCCTCTTATGTGACCAGGGCAGCATTGCGGCCATTTCTGGTACAGGAGCGCTATAGCAGGGACTGGTGGAAACTTCAGAGCAGAGTGATGTAGAAAATTATTTGAGACTTGAAATGTAGTTTTACGTTTCATTTTAGTGGGAGACTGCTTGAGAAATGCGGTCCAAGATCCTGCCCTTGAGTCACAGTGCAAATTTCTTTTTGAGAAGGGCAAGTCAATTGACAACCATCAATATATGCAAGTGAAGAGAGGTTCCAGCAGGGAGAGTTTTTGGGTTGAAGGAGATGTTTAGCCCCCATGCATTTCTTAAGATGCTCATAAAACAATCTAGAGCCTAGCCCCCTTCCTCCTCTCCTGGGCTGGTACAATGGGAGCCTGGTTCCAAAGTGTCTATATAATGTCTGTCTGTGGGATTTCATTCTCATTGATGGAGGGTAGAAGCAGAAGCATTTATAGAGTGAAATGAAGGTAAGAACCCCTCAATCAGCTTCAGGGGGCGTGTCAAGCACTATTTGCTGCTTAAGGGAGAGCAGCCATTTCTGAATTCCTTTCAGATGTTCCCTGCGTCTATCTTTCCAGCCAACACGAGTTTAAGCCAGTCCAAGGGTGAATGCAAGTGGAACACTCTTGAACTTGGGGGAAGGACAGACAAGTGGCCCTGCTGCAGTCTCATCAAGGCCTTATGCATCCTGTTCCAGGTGCCTTGCACAGGCTGCAGGAGGTCACATGGCAGGTGTTTGTACAACCTGGCCAGTTTGGATAAAGATTTTAGGGCAGGTGTATCAGCAAGAAGGACTTGTTTCTCAGAGTGGGGTGGGTAGGGCTAATTCAGAGAAATGTACATCCCCATCTCTGCAGTAGGATTAAAGCCATCCAAATAAACTTTTCTACCCATCTACTTTAACAGGACTTAGCAGAGATTTGATGTCAGTGTTTGTATGGTTCAGAAAAGGGACTTTTTAAAGCCTTTGAATACCGTTTCTTTGTAAATATTTTAAATACCTCATGAGAAAATAAAGATGCAGATTGTGGTACCTTGTATTAAAGCTTAAAAAGGAAAATAAAAAGGTTCTGTGGAAACCTGTGTGGGCTTCAGTTGAAATAGCAGCTCGCACCTAGGCAATGCTACCAGCTCACCATGCCTTTCTGAACACATTTCAGCTCCTTTAGGGAGCTTAGCTGCACCAGCAAGCTACCAGCATAGCTCAAACCCAGGCACGGCCCTCTGCACGAAACTGCAAAGCATTGAGAGGAGAGACTTAAGATCATTGTAGTTCACCCTTTGCTCCAGTCAGGGCTAGGACCCCATCCTGTACAAGACATACAAAAAGTCACAATCTCCTCAGCACTCCAGAGCAGAACATACCTTCAACAGCTGCGTGAGGGGCCCCAATTGTGTAGCAGCCTCATGTTCTTTTTATAAACTCCAAAAGCAGACAAACATTCTTGCTTTTCTAGGATATATTGCTTTTAATTTAGTCAAACATTGAGCTACACATTCACACTAAGTTAAGACTCCCCACCCACACATCACCCAGGTCACACTCCTTTGAGTTTCCCTAGCCTGCAACATAGTAGGGAAAAAGTCTTGTAACAATCAGAATGCCTGAATCCACTGGATCCAACAGGCAACTCGCCCCTATTGGCTGACAGCATAGGATTTCCTCATTTCTAAAACCACCACCACACAAATTAACCAACCAACCTAAGACAGACATGAGGGCTGATCCCATATAATTTCTATGGCCAGGCTTTCACATATCCCCAATTCTTTAGGGAACAGAGTAACAGCAAACATTAACACCCATTCCTCACTGTTAGATTACAGGATTGCAAAGGAGAGTAGAGGCTGAATCCAGTTTTACCAACAGGACTTGGAACTTAGAAAGTGGACTCAGGAGCCAGCCTTTGGTTAGTATGACCAGCCACACATGCTACTGGGGAAGCTGCTTTCTTCCTCCCACTTATTCTGAGGGAGGCAGGATGTTTACATTTCCCTCTTAAGTCTCCAGTTCAAAAAGTCTCACTAGATATGCCGCTGCCTTCCCTCCTGCTCTCTTTTCTACATGCATGGCATAACCCTGGGGAGGGGTTCTGTTTGGAGAATCAGACCAAGTTATGTCAGGGACTCCAGGACAGATAACCAAGTGGCAGAGTCACTCCTGGGACTCCTCCAGCAAGACCTGCAATGGAGGACAGGACGGTAACAGCTACTGAATTACAAACCCAACTAGCACACGCAGAGGATGGAAGGCATGAGACTCCAACTCACCAGCGTAAGTCCTTACATAACCTTTTTAATTTGCCCTCAAAATTCCTTCTGCTCATTAGGGGTATCCATTTCAAACAAAGCTCACCTAGTCCAAGCCAAACGCTTCAGCCTAGAACTATTCAGCTCTCTAGAAGGTACATTCTGCCACCATTACCAGGCATGTATTTCACTGTCCCAGGACAAATGCCCAGAAACAGCCACAAGCACTCGGGACAAGTCTTCCATTTATGCAGCACATCAGGATGAGCGCTGGTGCAGTTCTGGGCATTCAGACTGGTCTCCTCATGCCTGATCTGAGGTTGGGGGACTGGTTGTGCAGATTGAATAGCTGAAGATGTTTGTAGAGTTAAAAGCATACCTGAGAGCCACTCTGCCTTCCCCATTTTACCCTCTGCATTCAGATCACAGCCTCATTCACATCAGGAGGGTGAGCAAAGCCCAGTTTCCACTGGCTGTAGTGTTTCTGAACAGGGCCTTGGAGTTGGAGGGTGGAATTACACTGACAAGTGCTATCCACAGACATGATACCACTTCATTCAAACTCCCCCTCGCCGAAAGCTCCCTTCAATTCCCAGAGCTTCTCCTACCCCAACTAGGGGGCCAAGCTCTCAACCCCTAGGTAACTCAGGAACTCCACTCTCCATATGTAGAAAAGGAATAGAGTCCGCACTGAGCCCTTTGCCAGGTGCCTGGTTTCCCCAGTTCTAGTGTATTCCAGGTCTTCCAAGGAGAGCGCAGTTACTAAAAAGTCTGGGACAAGTGAGTCCACAAAAGCAGTTCCTAACAAAGGAGTCTTCCTATAGTGATTCCCTTCCTAGTAGACAGGCGAGGACTATTTCACAGCTTACAGTCACACGTCAAGTTCTGAGGCACCACAGTGATACAAGGGCCGACAGGCCACAGAGAATTATCATGTCCTCTCCCTCCCCCCCTTGTGTTGAGCAGCTCTCCTTGGTGCAGCAGGCAGGAAATAGCCCTTTTCACTTGCAAAATGTGCCATAAATCCACAGTGAAACCAGGAGATCAAACAGACATGGCGGTTTAGTTTCAGGGTGGAGGGAGAGGTGATGCACTGAGTATGCAGGTGGGCGAAATACATCTCCCCCTCACCACCACTCCTTTGGGATCCAATGAAAGCATGGATAGCAGAGTGGGCCGCCTAGGTTGTGTTTTCAGGTAGCTTGTCACGGCTCAGCCCATATTGAACGTTCACATTGTGGTCCAGCTCTTCCAGTTCAGAAGGGAGGGGGATAGCCAGTTCTCCCAGATAGAGAGAGAGGGCTTCAAAGGAATCCTCCAGTTTTGAAAATGGGGGCCTAGAAAGAAGTGATAAAAACAGGTGAGTGGGAGCAAGTCTATAGAGATGGTCCAATGGGACAAAAGTGGATTAGCTTCTGAGACAGTGATGGGGAAAGGAAAACAGCACCAAAAAACCTCCTCCATGAAGTTAGGACACAGCAACCAAAGTACCCTGGATATTATCACATGGGCTAGTGACATACCTGCCATCTCACTCTGATCCACTTTGCAGAGCAACACCTTCACAGTGAGGGTAGGAAGAGAGTATGTTTTCCAGCCCGAGAGCAGCATAAATACAAACTGGACACAGAAAAGAACCAGAGACCTGGGGTTTGATTAGACCCATGCCTCACGCAGGGATTAGCCAGCATTTCACTCCCCAATCAGCCTGAAACCTTACCTGCTCTCTGGTTCCAGCCTGCAGCAAATGGCAGCCAGAGGGAAGAAGGCTGGAGGGCAATCAGCAGGAACAAACTTCTCCCAGAACAGTTTTACATTGAGGCCAAAATCCAGTGTGCGAGGGAGGCAGTCAGGATCAGCATACACCTGCCCTATGATCTAGAGGGGAAAGAACTGCTCAGGGACCGCAATCATAGCAGCAGGGGTGGCATCTGAGGACTAACAAGTGGGGGTTACTCAATCTTTAGAGCTAGGTGGGCTCACTGGAAACATATTTAGTGTCTGATTACAAGGCAGGGAGAGGAGAAAAGCTAGAATTGTACCAGTTCCCCATCTACAGAAGGGCTTGTTGCATCAAGGAGAGGCAAAGCAACACCATTTAATACAGGCATACCTCACAGATAGTACAGGGGCTGACCCTAGAAGTCTCTCCCTGCAGTAGCAGAGGAAGATCAAGCCCAAGTTCAATTGCCCCCTCTCTGGGATATTACTGCTAGGGATACAATACAATCTTAGCTTTGTAGTGCAGACTGGTCAATGTCCTAGCCACTGTCAGTCCATGCACTGAAATAAGAAGTAATTCCTGGGCTTGCAGGGCATTAACATATTATAACATTCACACACCCCTCCATGATCTCATTCTGTTATCAGAAAATCCCCCTTCCCCAACCCAGCTCACATGCCAAGGAGCTGGGGGAGGCCAAGCAGGGATTTGCAATGAGCTCTGAAGTACCCCGCAGTAGCAACAGTGTCTTCAGTACTCAGGTCTCCTTGCTGTTGGCAAGTTAAACCAAGTCAAAGAGATCAAAGGGAGAGAGGGAGACACAAAGGAGGGAGGGAAAGAGGTGGTGGATCAAACGTTACTATGGGGATCCAACCAAAAGTGGGTGTATGACTACACTGATGGTGGCAATCGTTGGTACCACCGGATCGATTCTGCTGCAGTGGAGACCCACTCAATTGATCTGGAAGTCGACGCTGTTGATGTACCCCCGCAAAAAGAGTAACGGTGCATCAATGGGAGGGCATTTCCCATCGGTACAGCACAGTGGGGACACCACAGTAAATAGAAGTTAGGAAGTCAACGTGAGATACGCAAGCTACTCTATGTAGCTTGCATATCTCCCATCGACTGCAGCCAAAATTTGCTGACAGTGTAAACAAGCCTGTGGAATATGCAGGACACTAGTTCCCTGCCTCTCTCTGAAGGTCTTCTAACACTGAACACATTTTGCACTGGATTATACCAGACACCTTGGATACAAAAGGCCATCAGGCAAAGCCTAGGAATGTAATTGCCTGACTGGGTTAGGCCCAGAACACCAGAACAGGCAGATGTGAGATAATCTGCACCTGGTGAAGGTCTCAGTCTAATCCCTAATAGTAAAATTGGTTTAAGACCTGAAACATGAAGTTCTCTCTCTCTTCCAATTGTCTAATACTCAATGCTAACTGGATGTTCCTGTTACCCATTTAAATCAAATCCCTCTTTGAATGTTGCCAAGTTATTGGCCACAATCACATCAAGTGGCAAGGAGTTCCACAGTCTAATTATGCATAGTGTATAAAATTTGTTAGCACTTGTTTGCTACCTTTCAATTTCATTGAATGTCCCCTTGTGTGTGTCATGAGATGGGGAGAAGAGAACCTCCCCATCATACATATTTTATCTATCCTGTTTCCTCTTATTTGTCTTCTTTCTAAGGTAAACAATCTTTTCAATCCCTCTTCATAAGAATTTATAGGCCCCTACTCATTCTTGCTACCCGTTCTCTGAACCTCCTATCCCCCATCTGCAATTTTGCACTAACCTTTGAGATGGGTTACCAGTATAGTATGGTATTCTAGATGAGGCCATACCATTCATGCATGACTTTTTTCCCCATGTCCTCTACCCAAGCATTAAGAGAAAAAATCCGATTCAGGTCTCCCTGCCACCCCCGATTGCTCTCACATCTGTACACATTGGGTACATTAGAAGGCTGTGCTTTATTTTTGGAACAATCTACAGGTAATACACATCTGGCTGGCGATGCAAGGGAAGGAGGTAGGAAGAAATGTTAGGCACACAGGATATTGATTCTCTAATCTGTGTCAGACATTCACACCATGGAGAAGAGAGATGGCCTGTTTTCTACACACAGCAGGAGTGGGGCAGAGAAGTCTGGCTGTGCAGCCAGGTCAGATAGCAGGAACTGCACAGAAGCAGGAACTGCACAGTGAGCCAGACTTTTCACCTTCAGACAGATTTTGACCTCCACCTCTCTAGTATCTAATCCCACCCTTACAAAGGCCCTGAATTACTATGTCTAGTTAGAGGCTGGAGACCCCTGATTCAAAAGGAGGGAGAAGAAATGTCACCTCTAAGCTCCCATGTTGCTGGAAAATGCCACCTGAATCCCAAGATCTTTGCACTAGAACCAGTTTATCTTCTTCCCAGAACCGGCTCAAAGTTTAAGGAGGGCATTGCACTAACAGAGTAATAAATGCTCTTTTCCCTCCCACCTCCACCCTCAGGGGAGTGAGATGGGAAGGCAAAGTGCAACTCCCCAAGCTCTAGTCCTAGTCGCAGTACATTTGAATCAGGAATCCCAGGCTCAGTTACAGAGAGCTGCCTTCTGTTGTGCATGGAGAGGAAGAGGTAGGACCAGACAGAGTGATGTTTGGAAGGTTTTTTGCTCAGACCCCCTGGAAGCCCCCGTGTAGCCTGGACTTACCTCACAGAGAACAATCCCAAACGAGAAGATGTCCACAGTCTCATCATAACTCTGCCCTGCAGGAAATACAACACAGGCAGCTTTGTGAGCTAGGAGGTTCCAAGTGCAGCTAGGCCGACTAGCATCCCACGGTGCAGCAGCCTGTATGCCAGCACCAAGAAAGAATGTGATTCAGTAGGAGTGGAGATACACATTCCAGGCCAAGGCAGCCTCGTGGGCCAGTGAGTGCTCTGAAGTGGAGTAAAGCAGAGCCATGCCCAGTAAGTAAAATGTGATTTTTTTTCCTCAGCAGCATTCCTGTAAGGGTTGGGAAGGAGATTTCCCTGCCTGCACAGATGCATTCATTGCCATTTTGCAAAGCCAGGTTTGTTTCCCAGGCAGAGCTGGGGTTAGTCACTGAGGTGGGTGAGCAAGGGGGTGTCTAGCACAGCAAATTAGTAATTAGCATGCACATCTAGAGCAGCTACATCAAGTTTCAGAGCCTGGTGGCTGCTGCTCCATGGCTCTTTTGCAAGGAAGTAAGTGGAATAAAAATAAATTGTCTTATGTTCAATGCCCACCTTAGCTGCTTTATCCTACAGGTATGGACTGGAGTTGCTAACAGCCCTTCCGCATGCCCCGTTCCTGAAGGGATTGCTCAGGTGAGGGCTGCGTTCTCTGGTTTTGGCACCACCAGCCTTTGTTGAGCATTCCTGATTAACTGTCGTGGTGCTTGTTTAAAGCAGTAGTGGGCAAATTCACTTGCTGGCTCCAAACTTACTGGATGCAGCCTGGAAAGGTCAGGTGTATTCCCCACTGCAGTACTGGAATGTAACACTGCATGTTACTGCAACCATGGGCACAAGCAGGATCCCAGGCAGCACAATAAAGTTTTAAAGTTTCCATAGCAACTTTTCTGTGATGGACCACCACAAGGAAGTTTGTTTACCAACCATATTCTGGCCGGGGTTTGGGAAATGGGGACAGTCTATCTTAGCTGGATAATGACCTAGAGCAGACACCATCCAGCAGCAGTTTGGTGGCTTCAGTTACCACAGGAGCCTCCACCGTAACTGGCATAATCCACAGATAGCAGAGAAGGGAATGGGCCACGGAGCTGAACTGTTTAGTTCAGATAGAGCAGGAAGAACAATGTAGAGGTAGGGAAGGAAGCTGCCACTGCAGTAGATAGTCTGTGGCTAGCCAAAGAATTTCCATTTTCAAAGTCAACTTCCTTTCACTGCCATTACACACACATAAGCCATTTGTTTCCATAAGACCTGTAATGCAGCCCCAGTTTCAAGGGAAGAAAAAGGGTGCTCAAGGGAGGAGAGAGGGTTCTATTACAGAGTCCTAAATGGAGCACAAGGGTTCAAGTGACTGCTGTTAACTTCAGAGAGGTCTTGCAGTTCGCACTGATAGTCCTTTCAATGCATCTCTATGATATGCTAAGCCAGTGCCAGTTGCAGAGGAAGCTGGAAGCCCAGTTTCTGCTGCAATCACCGCAGAGGCAATAAATTAAGTGGTAATGATCTTCCTCAGACAGCAGAGAGCTTTGAGACATGGAAAGCAGGCCTCTGTGAGCAGACAGAATCCACAAGGCTGGTCTCACCAGGCAGAGATAGAGGTCTCTCTCTGCAGCCAGGAATGGAATTGTGGCAGGGTCCAGTGAGGATTGCATATGGGAAGCAGCCCTGGTACCCCATGATATTATGTCAGAGTAGACCTTACCTTTTTTAATGTGTTATCTTGGGGGCACAGTTGGCAGTTCTCTTGGCAGGTGCCAGATATGCTATTTAGTAGTGTTCCTGTATCACAACTTTAATGCTTTGAGAAAGGAGGATAACCCTTTGCCAGGCTCTGAAGATCCCGACAGCGCAGAGCTCAAAGGAAGAAAAGAAGAGCACCGAAAATGGTAGTAGAGAGCAGCAGAATACTGGGGTGAGGATGAGGAGGGTAGAGGCCGTAAAACCAGAATCTTCCCTTTCCTAAGAACAGCCTGATGTTGAAGTCAGCTGGGAAATACTTTATAATGTAACCATGTCCGTGTCTGCCCTTTCTGGAGGATTTAGTGGCAGTTCTAGTTGTCCATATGTTTGCCTTGCTGCCATGCCCTGGTCACATGGAGGCCCACTTCACCAGAAGTGGTTGAGTGTGTATTCTCCCCTCACTTGGGTCTCACACAGGCAGCAGGTCCCATCAGGGATATGTGCTTGCCCTTAACCCAGTACCAGGAAAGATCTGACCCTCAGATATATAGCCACTGTCCTTCCCACTCAGTGTGTGGAGGGCGGGGAACCACGCAACAGCTGGATACAGTGGAATCCAACACAACATTACAGGTCTGCCACACAGTCCTATTGTATTCCATTTTACGAAGCACAGTCAATTCACTGCATCCTAAGGATGTTAGACACATGACTGAAGTTAATTTCAAAGCCAGTCTCATTGTTTCAAGCCTCCTGGTTTTGTTGCCTCCAATGTCTGGACAATGGCAGGTTTAGGCCCAATACCCTCCTGAACAGTCTTGATAACACCCAGGAATGGGCTCCCCATTTCTTGCTGTTTACATTACTGGCAGCAGTGAACTTTAGCAGGTCTGGTGTGCAAGGGAAAGCACAGCCACCAGATCTGTTGACAAGAAAGAAGCTCGTGTATTAGCAAGTCTAAAGCCCTAGGCAGCTAATAGGTTTGATTGCTGCTAACTGGAATTTCCAGTAATCCTGTCATCCTTATACTTGTGCCTTGAGGTGGCTCCTCACCTGCCACAGTATGAGCCTCTTACCATTTAACATCTCAGGTGCCATCCAGTATGGGTTTCCAACCACAGTATAGCGCTTCTTCCTGTCACTCTTGCGTAGGGTTCGCTTCTTGGCAGATGGCTTTTCCAGGGTGGGTTTTTTCCTCTCTTCCACAATCAGCCGAGACAGTCCAAAATCAGCAACCACCACAGTCTTATCCTAGCCAAAGGATTTAAATCACAAGCAACTGATTACTCCTCAGCTCCTTCCAAGACTAACTTATTAGCACAGAGTGGCTGTATTTCCTGTCACTTATAAACAGCACATTAAATGTAACAATAGCAGCAGCTGTGCAGGCAGGAAGCCTCTTGCAGCTAGCTGGAAGAATGCAGTGAACATGGGAGCCCAGCAGCCTTCCAGGGAGTAGGGGGAAGAGGTAGAGGGAGACAAGTCCAGTTAGGGTGAGTAAGGAGAGAAAACAGCCCATGAGTCCACACGCAGGGAAGAAGGAGTTTTAACTCTATTAACTTGCTTCCAGTTGCTATAATGCATTTGGCTTTCTCTATCCAGCTTATCTAGCTCTACCCAGTAGTCTTTCCTAGCAAACTCTGCTCAGATCAGACCTCAGGGCTTGCAGTCTACATGTAGATCCAATATTGAGGCTAAGGGGACACGGAGTCAGAACTAAGGGAATGAAGCCCACAGCTAATAGCATATTAATATATGAAGAGCCCTCAGGATTTCTTGGGGAATAAAGGAGACAAAATGGATGATCAGAGAAGAAACAAAAGGGACTGGGGGTGCAATTTATGGACAAAGGTTAGGAGAGCTAAGTATATAGCTCCACTAAGCAACAACTAGTGGGGAAGAGGCTACAAGAGAGTATAAAGGGTATATAACAATGGTAGAGGACTCCAGGGTGTAGTCAGGATTAATGGGGTGAAAGTAAAAGATTAGGCTGTGGAACACTATTACCTCGCAGGAGTGAACATCCATTTCTTGGGACACTGAAAGCCAAACTGGGATAAATGCTAGAAAGCTTACAAGAAGGGATAGTTTCTACACTGCCAGGTAGAGTAACCAGAAGGTCTAGTGTGTCCATAGTAGCTAAACATTACATGAAGAAAGGCAGAGGGAGGAAAGGAGGAGACAAAGGAAGGACCATACTCTGGAGCTCACCAGTTTGATCAGACAGTTATGCGAATTCAGATCTCTGTGGATGATACACATGGAGTGCAAATAGGCCTGAAACAGAGGGACAGAAAGCAGCATTAGAGCAAGTCTCATGAATACATCCTCTGGCGTTAAGTCCCTCAAAACATTGGTATAAGAACACAGTATTTCCCTAGCTACCAAGTAGCTTCTGCAGGCCATTATACACCATCCTATTACATCAGCCCTCCATGCCTTAGATGGCCCAGAATCCTGGAGGAGCAGTCTCAAGGGAAGATTGACTCACCATTCCTGAAGCTATTCCTTTGGCAAAGCTGACCTTCTGCTGCCAAGGAAATGGGTCCTGCAAAACAACAACAACTTCTCAGTGATCAGGTCTCATCTCACTGGCTGGCCAGGTCAGGCTAGCCTCCTCCTGCTAGATTTTCAGAAAGATGATATAGCCCTAGAGAGTTAGGTGCTCTAATCCACAGGCCAGCTACAGCACCGGCAACAGCAGGGGAACCTTCCCTTAACATGGAAAAACTAGCTTCAAAGGAGAGATGACAATCCAGGTAATTGGGCTCCTGGTGGATACTCAGCAGCAGAGATACAACATTGTGTGCCGAGGGCACATGTTCCACACTGGCCAGAGCCCCATCTGGATGCCTAGACATGCTCCATGAGACATTTACTCACCGCATTACGGAGAAAGTCCTTTAGAGTCCCCCCTTCAATGTACTCTGTGAGAAGGTTCAGCTTTTTGTCCTTGTACAACACACCAATGAACTTCAGCACGTTGGGATGATCCAAACTGCGCATCACTTTCACCTGTGAAGGCAGAAACAACCCGCACCCCAAGAGAGATTGGAATAGGCCTTTCTAAGAGTCTCAGGAGCTTTACTTACTGGTCCCCACACTGGGAGAGAGAAGGGGCACATCCCATCTGTGGAGGCCTGGTGCACTACCCAGAGATATCAGAAGAAAGCTCATTCAAAATCCAACTTTAAAAGGCATCCAATGATCATTGTTGCCCTTCCATTTCCATCATCACTTGATTCTTGAAAGATAGTGATCAGGCTGGAGAGCTCCTAGGCCTGGTTATGGTTTAGTTGCCAGGACTTCTACAGTGCAGATAGCATGCTGTATGACATGCTTAGGGCCAGAAGAGAAGCATTAGTGTATTTAGGAAGCTGCTTTTCAGATAAGCCTGACTTTGGGGAATGAGGAAGGCAGCCATTCGATCCGTTGGTTTAAAAATTCCCTTCTCTGTTGCAATTAAGCTCAACATTCTCCAGATATTAGCCTCTGAGTCAGCTGTTTCCTATTAATGTTTTATACTGAAAAGCTCACTGTGCAGGATACATCCCACAACATTTTACACTTACATTCACTAAGCACAGTTCAACCAAATAGCCTCTTAGGCTCACAGTGCCTCTTAGCATTGAAAATTAATGAATAGGAAGTCTAAGTCATCTTCATTTTCTGAATAAGTCAGTCAGCCATGTTTAATTGGGACATACATTTTCAATTAGGTCCGTTCTTCCCCCAACATGCTGCTTCCCTGCTAGGATCACAGGTATGCATTACTACTGAGGGGCAGGGAAGAGCTCTAACCTCCACACAATTGGATCCCTGGCCTCACGTGAAATCTTGCTCCTACCTCTGTCAAGAAAGTCTTCTGTGTTTCCTCATCACACCGAATCAGCTCCTTCATCACCATCACTTTCCCAGTTGCTTTGTGTGTCACCTGTTGGAAACAGACACTATGAAACCTATAGATGCTGTAGGACAGGTTTTCCCAAACTGTGGGTCACATCTCCCTCCATCCCTGAGGGGGAGAGAAGAGGAAATTCAGACAGACAAGGTTCAGGGATTTGCAGGAAATTGCCACAAAAAATAATTTTTTTTGCAAAAGATTCTGTAAATTGGAAGTGATAAAATAGACACTCAAAAGGCCCACTGTGGTGTGGTCCTTTCAGTTCACTATATTATTGTATCCCAAGAACCTCAGTGAGTGGTTCCATTTTAATCAGTATAGGATCTGAGTGTGTGCTGTATGCTGCTAGAGCCTCTGCTAACAGTATTAGCCTTGCACCTGAGAGAGCCTGGAATTACCTTATACCAGACAATACAAGCACCATTAAACATGATGTACAATATAAAAAGCAGGCCCCCATGCACACAGATCCTAACCAACCACTTCAGCCTGTATTAGTGAAATTGCTGAGGATGGTTTCCTTTTTCACGAATCAAGAGCAACTAAGCAATTTACACCAACTCAGATATTCCTGTTGTCAGGTATCTTCTGGCAAGTGCTAGGTTTCAGATAGGCTTATTGAAGACTTGTTCTTTTGCAATGCTCTGTGGAGATGCACAGCCAGAGACTGTTTAGTTGCAACAGGAAGCAGTCAAGGTCCCACCTTCGGTGTGAACAATGTACTGCAATCTGCAAGGATGGCCCCAAGGTGACATGTGAGACAGTACCTAAAGCCTTCTGGCTTCACTGTGTCATGCACACCACCATTCTGTTAACTACCTGAAAACCTGCATCAGGTCCTCCATGAAAGCTGAGAGAGTCTCATCCAAATCATTCCTGTCTTTTTCGCATTGCTCTGTGAGGACCTATGTTCCTTTGAACCAGTAACAAATTTCACACTGAAATGAGGTGGCTCTCATGAAGAAAAACATCAACCTGACTTCGGATTAAGAGCATGACTGCAGGTTTTCCTGAAGAACTTCTCCCCTTGCTGACTCCTTCAGTAATTCAGCTTGGGTCTCAGAGTCTACTTTGCTGAAATTTCTGAGCACTTAAACAAGCTGATCTCCTCTTCTTCAAAGATAGAAGATGAATATTCTGTCCATACAGAACAGGCTATAAACTTTCAATAGACAATTTGGAAACTGATCTTAATTTCAGGGAGGAACCTGGACTAGTTTTCCTGTTTCAGATTTTGTGGGAACTGAAGAACCCATAAGGAAACCTCAGGACCTCAACTCAGCATTGAGGAACACGAGATCCAGCTGCAGGACTATTCTCCTAGTGATCCGAAGAGAAAAACTGGGAGTTGGTTGACCCCCATCATGCAAGAAGCTGTGACTCAGCAATGCTGACTTGGCTATTTCAAGACACGCTGCTTTTGGGAGACCCTGCAATTTACATTAGCCCGGAGCTCAGAGTTGGGATTTGTGAAGAAGTAATTCTGCTGTAGCTGCAGAAGCCATGGAAGTTCTCATTGCATTTCGTCCTCTTATCAGAGTCCAGTTTCTCTTTAATTACAATTATAAACAAAGTATCACACTTGACTGCTGATCAAAAGTAACTGTCAGTCAACAAAACAGGCTCACCCATCACAATGATGGATCCCTTTTTACACCTCTGCTTTGTGAAGCTTATTAAGTAATTTCTGGTATATTGGGGCTACAAAGATTCACCTGCTCATGTTTAGAGCTCTTGGGGGACAAGGATTGTAAAGAACATTAGCCTGGAAAGGGGCCACCAACTCTGAGAATTTGGGAGACTCTGCTCTACTGGAAAGACCACTGCACACTAATGCTGCACAGATTCCAAGGTGGGCAGTAGAATTCAGCACTACTTGGATATAGATGAAATGTGAAAGCCTGAAGACTCTGGTGTGGATAACAAGACCAGGCAGCACGCACAGCATCCCTTCTCTTGCTCCTAGCCAAAGTCAAGCATCCAAACATTAGCCGAGTGCTGAGGAGCACTTGCCATCACCTTCTACAAAGAGGTAGAAGTGTCTAAAGCACCGTGACAAGGGAGAAGGGAAGCAATGAAGACAAGTAAATGGAATCATTAGGCTGGTATATCCAACAAATTGAACAAGAGCAGTTTCATTATATAACTCATTTAGGGGATTATCTCCCAGTGCATGCACCAACATAAGTCCACCATTAGCCAAATGGAGCAGAGAGGAAATGCCTCTGTGCTATTAACCCAATGGGGATGCAGATGGCAAGACATGCTGCAGAGGAAAAGGTTCTGCTTACCTGAACATGCTCTTTGTCTATGAGCAGAGAAAAGAAATATGCCAATTAGTATAACACCATATCAAAGACTGAACACCTAGGGCGCTCTGGGATTCATAGCACAGTCATATTCCCAAGGAAACACAGGACAATGATTGATACAACAGTGGTTAAGGAGAAACTGATTCCCATGGGATAGTGAGATGGAGATCAGGGGACTGAAGAGCTCACACTGGCCCTTGGAAGGTAGATAGTGTTCAGGAAGTTGACTCAAGGTTCAGCTACAGTAATACCAGAAAACTGAGCAAACTGCAAAAATACCAGTTATGGGTGTCAGGAGGAAATCTGTTGATGCAAAATGCCAGGGAGGGAGTTCCTGAAGGGTCCATGCTCCATGGCTAAGACCAGACAGTTAATACAGGGAAGTGAGAGAGTAGAATTACTATTGCAGGAGCGTTTTGTTCTCAAAGGCACTAGACCACAGGTGCCGTCTGAGTTAGCCTGTTAAACAGTTTACCAGTTACTATCATTGGATCCCTTATAAGTCCCAGTCTGTCCAGCACAGACTCTTGCACTGAGAGAACTACACAATACTGAATTGGGAGGTTGAGTGGGCACCTTCAGGAAGACATTTCATATAACAGTGAGCCCTCTTCTCCCCCCCGCCCCTCCACCCCTTGACAGAGGCGTGACCCATTCACTTTGTAGCTCTGGTTATATACAGCCACCTTCACAGCACACTAGATGCACGTTAGGCAGGCCGCAATTTAAATGAGAGTCAAACTCTCCAGGAGATTCTAATCCATCTCTCCAGGCTACCAGCAACCCTCAAGATGAGTTTGTACAAGAGAAGAGAGAATGGTGAATACGGTGAAAGCCAATCAAGTTCCCAGACCCAACATACTATTGGAAGGGGAATAAAAGTCACTTGAGATTTTGCTGTGAAGTTTGCAAGTTTCTGCAGGAGACATATGCTGTAATTTGGGAATTCAGCAGCAGGTTCATGGTTTTTCCCACTCACCTTGATAGCTTGTCCAAAGAATCCTTTCCCCAGTACTTCACCATGTGTCAGATCACAAGGGCGGAAGATCTGTTGGGAATAGCTGGAGGAGGAGCGCAGAGATTCAGAGCGACTGATGTCACGGCTCAGAATGAAAGGTTCCTTTGGGGAGCTGGGTCCAGGAGACTTGGAAATACTGTTACTTCGCCTGGAAAGTGAAAGTGACTGGAAGATTAGGCCAGTTGCAAGGGAGGCCTATTACCCTAAATCAGGGCATGCTAGAAACCATCAAGTTCACTAGCGTACCACAATTCTGCAAACATGGAAGGTGCTGCAGCATGTACCCTAAGCTGCAGAGTCACTTACAATTTTAAATTCTTGAGTGAACCAACAGCAATGTCAATGCTGGCCAGTCTTTCACAGCAGCATATCTCTATGCATAAGGATTTTGACTCCCACCTTACAAGGAACAACTCCTGATAGTTCCAAGTGAGGGATTCAGGTGTCAAGTGACTGAGTGAGCTGCAATTTTTGTATGATGAAGGAAGTTGGTGGAGGGACAGAGGACCCCAGTATGGGAAGGGCAGGTTTTCTAAAGTTGAAGACCCAAGCCTCATTTAGCAAGGGACAGTCACTGAGCCTTTGAACCATCTGAACATGGCAGAAATCTTTGACTTTTCAATTTTGTATTTCAAGTGGTTAACAGAGTTTTATAGCCCATAATTAAGCCTTTATTTAACAGTCTAGCCTTTATTAGACATGCCAGCCTGAGCAGGAGTCAATAGAGAATGACTGTGAAGGGATCTACAGCATCATCTCCTGGGCATTGGTTCATATCAGGCTTGGCTTGGTTATAACTCAGTCATTTGCAATTGTGAGATTGGGCATTGTATAGCAGAGGCTCCAAGGAGGGCTGTCACGTGCACAGCTGGATGGAAGGTCACAGGGCAGTGGTGGCATACCCATGGTCTAATAAAAATGGGAGTCTCTCTGAAGATTTGCAACTGCTGTTTTAAAAGCACTAGCTGCAGTGCAGTTTTCCTAGGGTTTGATACCTGAGGGAGCGCCTTTGCAGTGTTCCTTCCAGATTCTCCTTAATGTCCAGTGGGGAAATAGAGCATGAGGTGGTGGTGGTTTTTATGTGGGTGGGGAGCCTGGAGTCCAGACGCAATCTGTCTAGTCGCTGAGAGACAGGGTCATGTTCTATGAGCAGCTGAAGCGTCTGGCTTGTCCTGCGAATCAGGTCCTCCACCTAAACCAAATCCAAGGACAGAGTAAAAGCCTTTGAAGGGGACTGTTCTTTAAAACATGAAGCCACCCGGATGCCCCTCAATAAACAGCTAGAATCTACAATGCCTCAAGCAGGTCACTGTGGCTGCAGTTTAGTTACACACATTACAATTGTCTACCGGACCAGTCACAATCTAGCAACATGTGGCTCTTCATTCTAGCTAGCTCCTCTTCTGCTCTGATCAGCTACAGGAGACCCAGCTCACTATTTTTCTGGAACGTGGCCAAATCAGGTACAAGTGTATGGACATTCTACCATGCCCAATGCTGATCAATACACTTTTATAAGGGAAATTTAAAGCTACCCAGGTATTTAAACCCAGATCAAATTATTCTGCTCTAGAAGAGAAGGCTGTAGATATTAGCTAACATTAACAGCAGACAAAAACTGTTTGTCTAGCTACCGTAAGAGTAGCCTAATATTGTGCAGTAAGCATTCAAGCCTTACCTTGTAAGTGATTAGTTGTGTAAAGCATCTAATATAGTAAATCCGGACAGAAATCCTCCACTTGCTACACTATATACAGCTTCTGGATAGTCTCAACTGACCATGGCTGGCAGCTGTCCTCTCAAAACAGGTCTGCCTGATGATACAGGTACACTGCCTTCAACTCAGTTATTTGGTCCAAATCCTTCTCTTTGAGACAGCCTACGCTCCAGGCTTCCTCAACCACCTGTTAATTGTTGATGTACACCTCCCCTATTCTAAACTGCTTCCTAATTGCCTTCTCCCAGCTGCCACCTTCCCCTCCCCAATGGAACTTAAATGCTGACTCCAAACTAAGGGACAGCAAAAGCTTGTTCTCACATTCACAGCCAGAGAATTGTTCTGTAGTAGAAATAAATGACAGCATTACAGCCCCACACAGTAGGCAATGCTATGGAGGGAAGACTGTAAAAAGTCACAAGGTAGAAGAAGAAGAAGAAGAAAAAAAATCAGTATAGAGGATAGACTTCAGGATTACTCAAGATAAAACTATACCTACTTCCTCCACTTGTAATGTGCGAATAGGGACTCCATTGATTTCCAGGATCCGGTCTCCAGAATGGATGGCATTTCGGACATCCGGGCTAATGTGTCTTCTGTTGACTCTAAATCAAAGAAAAGAATCATGCTGGAGAATCCACCTAAACACAGATTAACAGAAGATCACTGGATCTCTATTTTCCAGCAAGCATTCTTCCCTCTTAGGATCCAAAAATAAGTTAAATGATCTCAGTTTGCTGATGTGAGAACACTAAACTGTGATGGGCAAGCATTCTCTGAGGTGCCCAGCCCACAGCAAGCTTGGAGAATAAAAGACCTTCTCATACACCCACAGGAAAGGAAAGCAATCAGTAGTCAAGCCACAGGGAAAGATCAATTTATTTGTTACTGCGATAGTCCCATAAGTGCTTTCCGGACAGTGGAGCATCCCTGTCTAGAATCACAATTTAAGTTAGCCATAAAAATGAAGGAGGAAAAAAGACTGCCCAGCCAAGAAAAACTCATGTTTTCATTTGCATCTCATTCCTACCACATGTAATCACTGAATGAGAAATTCCATTTCAGCAACTGGAGAGATTCACCATAGAAATAAAAGTTAGTCAGAAGCTCCCACTTTCCTTTGCTCAGACACCGCTACACAATTACTCAATTGTTAACAGTTAATGAAGCTACTATGGCCTCTTCATACTCACTCTTTCACTTGGACACTGGTGGCATAGCTGGAGCAACCACCTTCAACAGCCACAGAGAACCCTCTCTTGCCATCAGTGGCTGCAGGCATAGAGATGAGGGTCAGCGTGTATGGTAGCTGTTCACGCAGAGATTTTGTGGAGAGTCTTTCTATCATTGGCGTCAGCACAATCTGGTTATGACATTTTCCACTACAGAAAGAACAGTGGAAAGTCACTGGCCATTTTCCATCCCTTCCTGCCAACCAACTGGATCCCGTTTCCCCAAAGGTGGGGAAAATGCTATTATTCTTATCAGCAATCAAAGCTCCAAGCAGTGGTCCCCTATCCCTAGAAATTAGCTTTATCATTCCCCTCTGGCATTTACAGATCCATAAATTCCATGGCCAGAAGTGACCATTGTGATCATCTAATCTGATCTCCTGTATAACTAAGACAATAGCACTTCCCCCAAAATAATTCCTCGAATATGTAAGTTTTTTAAAGTCTTATCTTGATTTAAAAGTGGTCAATAATGAAGAATCCACCACAAACCTTGGTAAATTGTTCCAATGGTTAATTACTCTCACTATTAACAATTTACACCTTATTTCCGGTCTGAATTGGTCTAACTTCAGCTTCCAGCCATTGGATCACATTATACCTTTCTCTGCTAGAATGAGGAATCCATTATTCAATGTGTGTTCCCCATGTAGATACTTATAGGCTAATCAAGCCACTCCTTAACCTTCTCTCTATTAAGCTAAATAGATTTAGGTCCTTGAGTCCATAACTCAAGGCATGTTTTCTAATCCTTTAATCGTTCTCATGGCTGTTCTCTGAACCCTCTGATTTTTCAGCATCCTTTAGTGTTCAACATCCTTGACAGAATGAGGAAAATGATTTGCATGTACAGCAAGTAATTGAGTGCACAGTGTCACAGGATAATTTTAGCAGGACAGCAATGAAGTGCCATGTGCCCCATCTTACCAGTAGAGAGTGGAGTGTTGTACCAGCGCATACGTGTCCCCATCTTCAATGATTACCTTGCAACTCATACAAGCAAAGCATTCTGGATGGTACTTGTATTCTCCAGCCACCTACACAGCCAGGAAGAGGAAGTTCTGATCAAGGAAGGGACACTTAAAAGGGGGCTCGGGGAAACAATACTGCACCTACTATATAACAGTAAGTCTGCATAGACTCCAAGACTAAGCAGCGTTCATTCTTAAATACTGGACAGAGCAATGCAAATCCACCCTGCCTTTTCTAAACCCCCTCCTCAGTGCCTTGATTACAATACACTGCTCTGAAACAAGTGCACCAACATGAGACACTGCATGTGTCCCACGTACCCTCCCCCTCTATTTTTGCAGCCTTGCTAAATTTTACTAGCCTGGAACAAAGTAGTATTTCTGAGTGAATATTAGACTTCTCATTAGTTATGATACAGGCAAGAGTAGATGTTAAGCCAGAGATGATTCTGCAAGACTGGTATCAATGCACAAGAATCAGGTACTTCATCTCTACTTTCTAGTAGCTGGTTGCGTCTAAATTGGCTTGTAAGTGCTATTGCAAACCATGGAATATGAACATGAGACCTTTCCCTATTGAGTATATTTTGGCAAAAATTCCATTAATAGTGGGGATGTACCTGCACTATTTTCACTACCAGTGCTGCACCCAGAATAGTGTTTGTTAGCTGGTGCACATTATACTGCTTTTATTCAGCTTACCTAAATATTGGATAATTTTCATTCTTGGTAAGGATTGATTTAATAGGGTTAGGATTTACATTTTGGTGGGGATATTTGTGGCAGGGCAATATTTTGTTACACTCAAGCATGCAAGAGGTGCTCAAACATTTAGAAATGCCTGAGGGACTGTGGCTCTGCAGCCAGCCACTAGAGGGCTAGACATGGTCCTGTTTATCATGTAACCTTAGAAAGGCTTCAGTCTAAGACTGTATCTACACTGCAGCAGCTACAACAGTGCATCTTCACCAATGCAGCTGAGTCACTGTAGCACTTCTGGTGAAGACACTAAGTTGATAGGAGAGATTTCTCCCATCAGCTTA
Source organism: Emydura macquarii macquarii (assembly GCF_026122565.2). Lineage (NCBI taxonomy): Eukaryota > Metazoa > Chordata > Testudines > Chelidae > Emydura > Emydura macquarii. The sequence continues at coordinate 2,176,696 of NW_027131391.1, forward strand.
TTAACTCCTGCCTTCATGAGAGGTGGTAGCTTTGACGGCAGGAGAAGCTCTGCCCCCAACATAGTGCTAGTGTGGACATGGCTTAGGTCAGCACAATTTAGGTCACTCAGGGGGGTGGATTATTCACACGCAAGCTATGTAAGTTATACTCAAGTAATTTGTAGTGTACACATAGCCTAAAACCGCAAATTGACAATTGTAACCTTTCCTAAGGCAAAAAAGATTGCAACCCATCACTGAACACGAAACTAAATCCACTAGAAGAACTTGAGTATCAGGCTACAACAAAGTCTCAGTTCCCTGAACATCACTTTCATTGGTGCACAGCATGGAGGCAGAATGGGAAGCGTTTTGCCTCATTTTGTTCATTTCTATGCATCTCAGCTCCTTGCCTCCTTCCCCGAAATGCTTCTGTTCCTCACACCCCTCTTTCACAAGTTGGCCTTTTTAAGGCCATCTACATCCCAAAAGGTAAATAGATTGTGCACACTTTCAACAAGTGATTATCAACAGTTGAGTTCTAAAACTAAAACACCCAGTCTGCTGCAGTTACCAGGCAGCTGGAGCCTGACACTCCTGTCAGTCATGATGTGGCTGGGCAAAAAGGGGCATAGTAGAGTCCTTACCATCACAGGTCCAGTCATCAGCAAAGAGCAGCCATGGCAAGATTCCCCAAATTTCCCCCAGTAGTCTTTGTGACAATAGAGCTTCCCATTCTTTTCATAGTACCAGTTAGTGAGTGGGTCCTGACATTCAGAGCACCTAAGAGAACACAAAGGGATATTACTAGCAATAATTCATCATGGACTACTCCCTGTAGGAATTAGTTTTCCTCCAGCCACCATCTTTATTTTTTTTTAAATCACCCCAAGCAGAGGGAACCCTCTACTGAGCAGGAATTCTGCTCCTAACTCTTTGAGTAATACATTATCCTTTGAAGAATGAGCTTCACAAGACATTTACCCTTTTAAGATCAGTGTTTATTCACATACGGTGGTGGATGCTGCAGGTAGTCTCTCCTTCCTCATGCTGATGGCTGACCCCAAGGAAAGATTTGGTACTTCTAGATCATCTTCCAGCCAAGGGTTTCAATGCACTTCAGACATTAATTTAGCCTTAAAACCCTTGTGAAGCAAGCACGCAAGCAAACAAGCATTATTAGCCCCATTTTACCAATGAAGAAATAGGCAGAAATATTGAACAACTTGCCCAAAAGGAAAATTGGCAGCAAAATCAGAAATGGAATCCAAATCTGCAGGCTCTTTGTGTTGCTTCTTAAGCAAAATTACTGATATGTTCTTAGTAGATGCATTAGAATAGGAAGATTTTTTTTTAAAAAAAATGCTCCCTCCTACTTTCCTCCATTTGCATCATGTGGCTTTCATCCAGCTATGAGGCACAGGACTCCACTCCCAAGATGATGGTGTTGCTGAAAAATGCATGCTGAACACTCCCTGTTGCCCAGGGCAGTGCACATTCAGCCCTCAACCTGAGAAGCAAGACTAGCTATTCACAGGATTGAGCAGAGCACCAGCCAGATTAATGAGTAAGAGAATACTTTGAATCATTTACAGTAGCAATGGCTTTGCTAACATGACATTTTCCTTAAGAGCCATGGGGCAGGCATTGGATGGACACAGCATTAGTAACAGGATAAAATCTCATCCAGGCTGGTAGTGACCCAAACTACCATCTACTTGCAATTTTAGACCAATTGACAACAGATGTGTCTATTACACTATTGGCATTGGCTTCTCTGCTGCCAAGGGGATCAGTCAATCTACACATGAAACACTACAGGGGCACAACTGCAATACTTCAGTGTACCCATTCACTACAGAAACAGAAAGGGTTCTACCATCACCACAGTTAATTTACCTCTCTGGAGATGATAGTTAGGTTGACAGAATAACTGTTCATCTAGTGCTGTTTCCACCGGGGGTTAAGTCATGTTAACTACGTCGCACAGAGGTATGGATTTTACACACCCCTGGTCAACCTAACTTTTCAGTGTAGGCCAGCCCTGAGACTATGGAGACATATACTCTTTCACCTCCGAAAGATGATCCTCCCAGGTCCTTGGGATGGAAGCTACTACAGTCACCTTGTGGATAGACTCTCAGCCATTAGTGTCACCTTGTCATCCTTCACACAAGAACTACCTTAAGAGACTTCCTGGAAACTTAAGTTAATTTGTGCTAAGCTCCAGCTATTAGAGGTAAGATCGGAACCTGCATACACCAAGGGGAGAACCAGATTTTGCTTCAACATGGAAATCCGCTTTCATTCCATTTCACATGGATGCAGAAGGAAAAGGTGAAGTTGCTTACAGAGATCCAGTGGTTTGAGGGAAGTGACTTCATTGTAAAAGATATTTGGTGCTATTTCCTCCCCTACGGATAGATAAACTCCTCCTTCCAAGCTAAATTAATATTTCATGAATGCTGCGAAAGCAGAAATTCTCCCAGTTTGGGGAGCTGCAAATCCTTTTCCCTAATGAGGGGAAAGAACTTTGATATGTGCAATAGGCCCTGCCAATTTCATTAGCAGGAGGAGAGACTATCCCTTAAGATACACAGTGCATTCGTTGTTATTACAGCCTCCAGAGTTGGGGCACTAAGTTACACCCTCATAATGGTATGTGTACACACCACCTGCAGGGCATCAGAAGTGTCCTTCCTTCAACTGCTAGCCTTTGGCTTTCATTTGCTGTAAGCATCCCTGGTTGAATGATCAAGGGGGTGGGTGGGAGAAGAGCAAGTGATGACTAACAGCAGAGATACATATCAGCAACACACAGCAGGAACATCTGGTTTAACACCAGCAAATAAAATCCTTCAGAATTATCCCACCTTCATGTGCATGTCTGTACCAGTGTGTAAACCTAGAGCTCAATTACAGCTTTAGACAAGTAAAGCTCCATGATCAGACCTGCATTTGAGAGGAAGACAATAATAGAGGACAGAAGACACCTACACACCACTTTCAAAGTTACATTTAAGTGTCAAAAATATGAAGCAAGATCACAGTTTAGAGATCCTTTTCCTTCATGTAATTCCCCAGTTTCAATAAGAGCTACATGACCGAGCTCCAGGCTGTGCTTTGCTGCTCCCCCTAGTATTACTAAAGTCATGTCTAACCTGTGTTAGGTCGATTTACAGCCACCGCATTAAATACTGTGGTGGCTGATGTCCACACTACCCTCCCTGGCTCAGTGGTATGCGTCCTCACCAGGAGAACTTCCACTGACCTGAGAGGGGCTGTGTGGAGAGCTGAGACACCCGCTGGCGGCTCCCCACCAGCAGTGGGGTCCAGCCGCCTAGGGCTTCAGGTGAGCAGGGGGCAGCTGGGCTCTACTTACCCAGCTTTCTTGTCAGTTTCACAGCTCCACACAAATGACAGCCAGCTGATGTAAGGAACACTGTTTACAGCAGGGGTGGGGAACATCCGGCCCGCGGGCCCATTTGGTCCGGCCCTGGCGCGCGCGCCGGGGGGGGGAGAACCCTGCCGCCGTTTGCCCCTTTTTGGCGGCGGACACTCAGCCGTCTTCCCCGTACCACCATCAGGCCCTTCGCAGAAAAAAGGTTCCCCACCCCTGGTCTACAGGGGCACTGTGTTGCCCTAACTACACCAACATAAGCCCTATGCTTCTCCTTGAGATGGTTTTATTATGTCAGCACAGCAGGGGTTATATCAGTGGGAGAAGCATTTCAGTGTGTACACCTCCAGCTGGATAGATCTACACTTAAAATTTAGGTTGATATTGCTGTATCAGTCAGGGGTGTGAAAAATCCATACCCATGAGCCACCTATGTGTGCTAACCTAACCCTGGGTGTAGATGCAGCTAGGTAGATGGAAGAATGCACCTTTCAACCTAGCTACCATTGCTTGGGGAGGTGACATTCCCACACTGATGTTAAAACCCCTTCTGTCACTGTAGTTGCATCTATGCTACAGGGTTATGCTCATATATCTATGGTGCCATAATTTTATGACACAGTAGTCAACATTACAGGGACATGGCCTGAAGGAGGGGACATACAAGGTGCTCCCCTGCCTTTCCCATACTGCTTTAGCAATTGATCCCAACCCTACAATGACACCAATTTGATTAGCAGTTTCTACTGGGAAATAGAAACTGTGGATATCGCTGTTGCAACACATCCATAGTAAATGGAAGGTAAGAGGGGGTGGAGTCTGTAAACAGTCAGCTCTGTGCTATGTGATTAAACAAATCTGGGCAGGATACATTTGCAGCCAAAGGCTCAGCACTCCACCTAGACCAATAAGGCAACGGTAACGAAGTGTGGCAGGTTCCAGAAACACTAGACTTTGTTCAATGGTGCTAACTGGCTGCCTCATGAGTCGCTGTTGGTAAGAACCTCATTGAGTACCATGCCACAAGGGAGCCCATCTGCCACCTTTACGCCATAACAAGGAAGATGCTTTAGATTTCTCTAAATCTGAACACTAGTATACAGAAGAGAGGTAGTCACCATAACCAGCCCTTCAACTGTAATCATGTCCTTGCCCAGGCTATCGAGGTACCATGTGATCCTCAAGTCCCCAGTTGGAAAGATTAAGGGGGAGTTTTATTCATGCAAGGTAGTGGGACAATCTTTCCTCCATCTCACTTGATGTGCATTAGCTTCTAGCTCTGTTAGTTTGTGGCCAGGTTCATTTTTCTAGGCCACCACATCCAAGAGCAAGGTGGATTTCATTCCTCCATTCAAGATATGGACAACGGGAAGGTCTAATCCCAGAAGATTTGCTATTCTCCACTCTGTTGAGAGAGTACCCAAAACATGACAGATTCCTCAGGGACTGGGAACTACCACCTTTGACACCTGATCATGTCCCCCTTGCTGTCTGGCTGCTGCTATCACAACCCCACCAAATTCAGGCAGATTCTCTTCTCACACCAGCAGGTAGGACACTTGAGCCCACGTAAGGTAAGTAAAGCTCTACAAACAGTTCTCAATAACAGTCCATTCTTCTGGAGCTGCAGAGCACTTCTTCAAACATGGGGTCATATTTGCACCATTCTTGATTTCTGAACATATTTAACTGTGAGAATGATACTTATCTACCTCTGCAGTGGCAAAGCCAGAGATGAGGACTGCAGCAATTCTCTAGGCCTAACAAGGAAAGGTTATCATTGCATAAGTAAAAGCCATTCCCTCCCAAACATCAGCTGACCAAATATGTTCTTGAAAAGCACAGCCACTCTCCACTAAGTTTGAAAATATAACACTACTGGGGTTTAGATGAACAAGGCTAGCCGGGGGGCAACACAACAGGATGCCAAGGGATTAAGTGAAGTCAGTTTGGACACTGAACTCTCACAGGTTAGGAACATTGTGAAAGCAGCATGATTCAAACCCCAAGGGAAGAGACTACCCTCAAGGTGTTCCAGTAACTGAAGGAGCAATGTTGGTGGGTATTCAAGGGAGCTTTAACCATCTCTACTCAGAGGGAGGATGCCCTAACGTGGGCCTTATTGAGGGGGAAGAGCTGGGGTTTATAAGCATCCCCAACCTCCTATATATTTTTTTCTTAAGAAATTCAAGAGGCTTTGCTGCTGTCTTTGCCATCACTTAGAACCATGACATGTGAACAGTGGCTTTAAACTGGTAGCTCTGAACAACTCATTTAATGATGCCACAGCTCTGCATTTAAAGGCACTGGAGCTGCTTCCATGGCAATAACAATCAAGAACACTAGACTACAACTAAACTGGTAGGCAGCAGTAGCCAGAAAGAAGAGTGTGTCACTATGTTCAACTCCCTCCCTTCCCATCCACTATACCATATCTCACAAGTAAATTGCCACTGATTGCTGATACCAGCCCCGTGCAACAGTTCCTATCATTTAGGCATACCTCTCAACATTTAAAGTAGCCAATGCGGGATTGGTCCTGTCTCTAGGGCATGGAAGCTGTACAGCAAGCCTGCCCATCAGGGAAGCCAGGCCAGGCCAAACTAGAGCAGCCCTGTGACCCTATGAGCAGAGTCAAGCCCAACCAACCCCATAGGACAGGTTTCACTTCAACTGCAATGGGGGTTTTGTGGGTGAAAGTGGAAAACTCCAGAGGTCTGCTTTGGGTTTCCATGGTACTTGGAAAACAGGTCACACCTCGGTGTGGATCTGTGTTTAGCCCCAGTGCTGGTTAGTTCTATAAATGACCAGGCACAGAAATGTCAGAAACCATCCCCTCTAGTCAGCTTGGTTTTTGGTCATATTGAATGGATCAGACTACAAACAAGAAACCAACCTGACCACCAATAAGGGGGAAGATTCTGCTCACAGGACAGTCTCCTTTACACATAAAGGAAAGCCAGTATCTTAATGAAGAGAAACCCAGCCCTAGTATTGAAATGGCTGCACCCTCTCAGTAAATGTCACTAAAGGAACCTGGATTATCAGGCGAGATAGGTTAACATCAGATCAGCCTACAGGTCCAAAGGTGGGGAAAAATCAGCATGCAGAGAAAAGGACACTTCCAGAACATAGTGGTTCCCTAAACCCGAACCTAACCACCTCCTCAACCAGGACTTAGCTGAAGCGCACACATTTGCTAATGCCCCAGAAATTATAAGGGCAAAGAGACAACGGAAAGCATATCTAGGATACTACACAGACAGAAGTCAGCACATGGAAGCTCTGTTCCACATGCACCTCTCCTATGGCACTTCCTTTAGGCACCAGCAAGTGGAGCATGTATTCGTGGTCAAGCAATAATGCCCCGTACATGCCTTATACGTACATGCCTTATACTCGTATGACTCTACATACTGTTAGCAGGCTACGGCTCTGATTGCACTCCCCCCCCAGAGGTAGGAAAAGAAAGTTGGGTAAACCAGTTTGGAAATTGGGTAGATCACTGCCTGTGAAGTTGGGTAGACCAGTTTGGACCAGACGAACTTTTGTTCCAGATGTAGGAACTTCAGTCTTGAGGGATTTTAAAACTGTTTTAGCACAGTTTTCCCAGGCCTCACCAGCCAGCACAACTGTGTTTGCAGGAACAGTTTCAAACTTAGCTTACTAACATGGAGAAACTAGTGCAATCAAAGCCTTGCTCTGCAGCCACCTTCTTTCTCAAGCCTCGGTCATTTAAATGGACTGAAGTTGGACATTGAAATAAACAAAGGGGGTTAATGTAAGCAAAACATCTGGGACATGACCACATTCTAAGATACCGTAATCAGGCATTTACTGTTAACTACTAATTGTCTGCAAAGTTCTTGATTTCATTCATTAGATATAGTCACAACCCATTGCCTATGGATTATGCCACCTTCTCAAACATATAGCAGTGAGGAGCATGTGGTGCTCACCCACCTCATATTCTGTGTCCTTCCCATGGACACATACTGCTTCCTTTCTCTACATCAGGAGCTTTCCATAAAATCCTATTCTTTCTGGCTGCTGCTTGGAAGGCAGTGAAAAAGCTGATGTCTATGGTTTGAATCTGAAAGGGAGCCTGCCAATACACACTTGGGGTGTGCACGTAAACACAGCTTTACTGAACAGCTATGCACACATGCCACACCCTCTTATCAATAAGAACATGGATGCAGATTAGTTTTCAAGAACTCTGCCCAGTCCCCCCACTTCAAAAGTCATAGCGCTCCGAGCTTCAAGCCTGCTTCTCCCCACACACAAGCACCTGAATTGAATTCCTAGAACCTCAACACAAGCAGCCCAGGACGACATTACAGGATGCCAAATGGAGGCAAGGCCCAGAGGGAAATCACTGTCTAGGAGCAAAACTTACCGGAAAGGATCCTTGGGAGTGAAATAAGCAGAGGCAGACAAGTAACTTCCCATCTTCAAGCACTGGATAAACCTGCTCGGCCGCAAACCTGTCCGACTGCCTCTGAACAGCTCCACTTGGCCAGCATGGCAGCTGGTAGGTCTCACTTCACCTTGTTTTGATTCAGGTTCCTCACCTCTCTCTCTGAAAGTGCCTAAGGAGTGCCAGGTCTCTCAGCCACTCATTTATTTCCAGATCCTTCCTGGCTCCCATGTCTGTAACAATCACCTCTACTCAGCAGCAGTTGCACCCGTGAAAGGGATAGCGCAGCTACTAATCTTGCTAAACTTCGGACATTCTTGTGCAGGAGTTGGTAGAATTTGCAAGAACACACTGCTGTCAAGTTAGTTTTTGCTTCCCTGGTTCCACCCCTGAGGGAGGGAGGAGAGGAGGGGCCATCCTACACAAAAGGAACATAGGTGGTTAGAAGCACCCAGGAAATAAACCATTTTCACAAGGGGTGGAGCCAGGACCCAAACTCCAGAGAGGCTGTGACAGACAGACACTCTGAAAGGTAGAAACTTCTGCTACAATAAAGCTAAGTGCATGAACACAAAGTTTCTCTCACTATAGTAAGGGTACTAATTCTGAAGTCACATGAGGCAGAGTCTAATGTAGAGAGCTAAGCCTCTGCTCATTTCAGATAAATGCTTATTGTAGTTTCCTAGATCACAATAGACTGTGATACAATACCTCCAACATGCTTGTTGATCCTCTGCCCAGTGTACTTCACTCTGAGGAAGAATAATCTGCCCCCCAAGACACAGCCTTGGCTGCCTCAAAGGAAAAGGAAAAAACCAGGCCTGGCAGTTTAACCCAGCCCAGGGCTCCCGAATAGCAGTAGGGATGTAACACTAAACCAGGTCAAAGATTAGTTAATCTGAGAGAAAACAAGTCACTCAATCCTTGACTTAAGGCTGCAGCAGCTGCACAAAGAACTGCTTCAGCCTGCTCTGTCTTGTCTGTGCCACTGAACAGTTGGCAGTGTCCTACCCAGAGCAGTGGTCTACCCAACACTAAAAAAACCCCAAAAACAAACTAAAGTGCTACAGGACTCTAGTTGAAGACAAACAAATTTAATTTCTGCAGGCATAAGCTTTCGTGGGCTGTAACCCACTTCGTCAGCTGTAAGGTATAGAAATCACACGGGAAGTATATATACACATCTCCAAGGGTAAGGAACAACAATGGGGAAGGTAGATATAAGCGAAGTCCATTCAGTTAGAGTAGTTGAGGCCTATTCACAACCATTGATTAGGAGGTGAGAATGTGTGAGCAGTGACAATTACTTCTGTGCCAGCAATGCCCCTCTGCCATGTACATTGGCCAAACTGGACTGTCACTACGCAAAAGAATAAATGGACACAAATCAGACAAAAAATAACATCCATAAACCAGTCAGAGAGCACTTCAATCTCCCAGGACACTCTGTAACAGACTTAAAAGTTGCCATACTTCTACAAAAAAAACTTCTCTTTGAAGTCTGTTTTTGAAACTGAAGAGCTAGAAATCATCTGCAAACTTGACACAATCAAACTGGGTCTAAATAGGTACTTGGAATGGTTCTCTCATTACAAGTAGTAGTTGTCACTGCTCACACATTCTCACCTCCTAATCAATGGTTGTGAATAGGCCTCAACTATTCTAACTGAATGGACTTTGCTTATATCTTCCTTCCCCAATGTTGTTCCTTACCCTAGGATATGTATACATGTGCCTCCTATGTGATTTCTATTCCTTACATCTGACCAAATGGGTTACAGCCCACGAAAGCTTATGCCTGCAGAAATTAAATGTGTTAGTCTTTAAAGTGCTACAGGACTCTCGTTGTTTTTGCTGTATACAGACTAACACGGCTACCCCTCTGGAACTTTTCTACCCAACACTGGTGTTTGTACAGTGATCTGTTGAATGGCTAGCATGTTACACATGCTGCTGCTGCTGCTATTAGCACTCCCTTATGCATAGAATATCCATAGCATGCTGCTGCTGCTATTAGCCCTCCCATACTTGTCAGTAAAACCTGCCATTTCTTACAAGAGTCTCAAAACCCTGCCATACACCAGAGATGAAAGGTGCCCACCTCACACAGCTGGTACTCTCTCAAGGGAGGCTTGGTGCTGGTACAGCAAGGAGGCACTGGCTGCAGGTTTGACAGCTGTGGCTGGCTTTTCAACTCAGCTGGAGAGCAAGGCAATCATTCCTCATTTTTGTAATGAGGAGATGCAACTACACTTATGGGAAAAAGAAGCCTGAAACTGTCAGTTTCTCCTAGTCTGTCTTAAAAATCAAACTGAGTAAGTGCAGAGAGAAGCAGAGCTGTAAAGCCTGATACAGCCATCATTTCTGATGCAGGTCTAATTCCTTCTGACATTTCACATAGCTACACTAGAAACAGCAATGCTGTGAGTCTGTGTCTAGGAATGTGCTCCTTTCTCCCACATTCTGTGTATATTTTGTGCTGAAAGTGGGCCAGTGCTCACATCCCAGCGCCTCCTTACTATCAGCACTGCACCATAGAATAGGCATCACCATGGAAAAAACTAGAGAGCCCCTACCTCCCACTACATATCATCTCCTGACAAAAGCAGTCTCCCTAATGCCGCTATCATGGGCTGAACTTCCTCCATGGCAGATTCCACATGACCCCATAAATCTCAGCTCTTCAGACTAGACCTTTGAAGATTTGTTCCGGAGATGCGATAAGCAGCCAGCTAGTCTGTGGAAAAAAGCTAGCAGATCAAGCCCAACTTCAAAGTAATAAAAGCAGCAGAAGCTACCCTCGATGCACAGAATTTTGTGAACACTAGAAGCTACTTCCCTTCTCAATTGTTTTTATCACCCAATTATGAACATTACAGCCCTGATAAAAGGGTTTCTCTCAAAGAGGTGCTAACCTGTTTATTACATATCTCAAGTTTTAGATCTCAACTCCCACCAGAACAACCAGACTTCAAATCTGATAAATAAATCTTGAAAAACATCTTCCCCAGGTAACTTTGCGGATAGCACTCGTCTCTGCTTAACAAACAAGATACACTAAAGGGGACAACACAAGAGTCAAGAAATTCCAAAGTTAACACTCCCACAGCTAGATTAGCTTAGCCACCACGCACTGAAGTTTAGAAGCTTTTGTGGCAGGCGCCAACATTCCCAGCTCGTGCATTTAAATGCACAATTGAAGTCTTTAAAAAAATACAAGACTATTTAAGATCCTAAATAATTCACAGGGGTGGCCTTAGAAACTGTGTTTGCAAACTGCAAATCCTATATTTTTAACCTGCCAAAACCGGATGTCATTAATTCTGTGTTTCTCCTGCAAGATTTGGGGACAATTATATATGATATTATATATGCTGCAGCCTTATACATACATATGTGTATGTGGCAAACTTACCATATCAGGTGGCTGCTTTCTTTACAATAGTTTAGATATTTGACATTAATTGTTGCTAGAGAAACAAAGAAGATTGAACTCTGGTCTTGGCAGGTAAAAGGAAGATTTTCATTTACAAATTAATTTCATTTTAAAATTGCTTTCTAGACTCCCCCACTGGTTCACTTTTGATTTAGGAACTTAAGCAGATTTTTATATTTCAGGGATGGGTTTTTTGTTTAGTTGGTGTTTTTCCATTTTTAACACTGCAAAATAACTGCCTTGGTGCATTTAAACAAGCTGAATTCAGATAATCCCAGGGCTTTGAATGGCAAGGCAAGGGTTACATACTGCACACTCTAAAATGTCCAAGAGTTTTTAGTGTGGCAATCTAGATGCCAGGGATGGTAGCGAACAAGGCATGGACTAAGACGCCTCAGCACTTCCACTAGCCAATAAGATACACAGAGCACTGTCCAGGCAAAGAGGGGCACTTCAATGCATTCATGAGACTGGTAGAAACTGGGGAAGGAGGAGCTCTGAGCAGACTTGGAGGAATGGGGAGGCTGTAGTGTGCTTTTTTGTCTTGGCCTAGAGCATCTTGAGCCAATGCCTCCTTGTAGTTCCAAGGCACTTAAACACAAGATGTGGGTAGCAGGGGTCATATGATATAAAGGAAGGTCTGCTCCCAGTAATCAGCTATTGAAACAACATTTATTTCAATACATATCTGAGTGGAACTCCTGCAAGCAGCCATGCCTCTCAACTGTGCAAAAAGGGGGAGTGAAGTACTGCATATTTACTATGTCATTATCTATTGCTTCCAACTTTAAACCATACAATTTTCAAGCCAGGACAGTGACAGCTCCTCATAAAGGCATTCAGGTAAGCAAGATGCGCTAAGCATCAACATCTGAAATAAAAATTAACACATGGATCGCCCTCACCACCACCACACACTTGCCTAACTCAAAAAGGCTTAAAAGCTTCCTGAATTTATCTGTATGCAAAGGAGTAAGTAAGAGAAATCCTGTAAATTGTCTATTAGATATGTTTTTGGGAACAGCAACATCTCATGTGTAAACAGTGCACATCTCTAGTAACAAGATATGCATTAACTTCACTGTCCTCGTGCTTTGGTTGCTTCCCAACCCATAGCTTGTCTATTTAAATTAAGTTCAAGCAACCATTTGTCTCATTTGTTGTAAACTACCCTGCACACTTTGGGCACAGTGAGTAATTATATTGATAATAATGCCCTGATAAATAGTGCCCTAGAGGACAACATGAAGTAGACAATTGAAAATAAAAGCTCAGAGGGGAATGTCCAACTCTACCTTATACAGAGTAGCCATTGAGACCCTGCAGAAGCTATACCCTCCCTGAGGAATTCTAACTATTCAGAAGACAGACCTCCACCTGCATAGTGCTTCATTGTTTTTTTAACCCCAATGAAAATTCAGGGCAACCTGTGGGCAAACAAGCATTTAGGAACTGTTCCTCTCTAAATCCCATAGCCAGAATGAGATTCAACAGCTAAACACCCCATTCACTGCAGAGACATCTCTAAAGAGACACTCCCATGAAGCTGTAGGATGAATGGATAAAACACTGACCACCTTTCACCCCTGGAAGTCTACCAGGTGCTTACTGTAACTGCCAGAATATGCAAGGGGGGAAGGGAGAGGAGAAACAGAAGGAAGATACAGATACAAAATGCATCATTTTTCAACTGCCTTTGATTACAAGGAACATAAATCTTAGCCCCATATTAATTTGCAGTGCACACGAACTTGGCAATATTCACAAGTGAACAGTGAAAAGAAGGCCAAAGAAAGTGTTAGACATCTGTCCCACATTTTAAATTGCACTGTTATATGCTTTAGTTTGGATCTTTAGTTCTCAAACTGTAGAATATTATGACTTCAGATGGTTTCAAGGCTAACCCTGTCCATATAGAACTTGAAAAATCTATTTGACCGGTTGTTTTGGGGGGAGGGGGGGGTTTGGGGGAGGGTGAGTGACCGAAGGGGGGGGGAGGAGAGGGGGGTTAGGGATGACAAGCAGATTTTATTGGAAAGTGTGGAGTCATAAGTCAATTTCTGTTAAACTTAAACACCCACTTAAAGTTTCTACCTCCAAGTGTGATCAAATGCAGTGTTATCTTTCTGTTTCTGCAGAAAGATAACTCCAGAACCTCTTCTATTGCTCAGAGGTTTCCCAAGTGCATAGTGAAATAAGACTAATCAGTTCACTTTTGCCATTAGAATCCTATCAAGAATCTTGAAACTTTACACTGCTGCATGGGATAGCTATGAAGTACAACAGAGGCAGGCCCCAGACAACCACTCAAAAAGTGAGATTGCAATAAAACACAACCCCTCAGCACGATCATGTGTGTGTGTTGCTGTCGCCACTAGTAGACAGCATTAAGATATATTGACAAAAGTGACAAAACCATGTTATGGGTTCCTCCCTCATCCTGAACCTTCCCGGAAGAGGACAGTCAGAGAAATCATAGCACACTGCATCCTTTACCACCACTATTCTTTAGCTCCTTCAAATCATGAAACTCATTTCAGATGGCCAGCTTATCCTCCCTCCCCCTATTTCTCATCACCCAGCAGTCCCATTCAAACATATGCAATACCCCTATGACAACTGTTATTTTTTATACAGAAAAGCAACATTAGTGACTGTAGCAAAGCGCTGTGGCTTTCCTCGGAGCCTGGGCCTGAGGAAGGATTGCGACGCCCCTACTGAGCAGAACCATGACCTACAGGCCAACCACCCCAGAAGCAGAGGGGTGAAGCCAGGGCAGGAAAGGGAAGTAAAAAGGCCGGCCCAGCAGCTCAGTCAGGGGCAAGCTGCTGCCGGAGGCATACGTGTCTTCCCAGAGGCTGAGATCTGGGCCTGACCCAGGCCCTGCGGGTGTTCGGAGAAACCGCCCCACCAACCGGAGCTGCCGGACTCTAGCGACTGGAGAGGGCCGCCCGAAACTGCTGAGTGGGAGAAATCCCCCGAGGCCAGTCCTGACCTGGAGAAGCTGCCCAATGTCAGGGACCCACTGGAGCGGCCTGAGCCTGGTGTACCAGAGGACCCCCTGGGACCTGGAGGAGCTGCCCTCCGCTGACAACCCTGAGGAGTTTCCAGACCCGCCGCCAGTCAATGGTGAGGGACTCGGGGGACTCCCACTCGCCGTCTACCCCAGCAACCCAGAGGGAGACAACTGGCTACAGGTACCCGGGGACGGGGTGGGAGGAAGTAGCCCAGGGACAGCCGACTCTAGAGTGGCTGAGTCTGGGGTTGGACCAGTCAGCGTGTTGCGGCTGGATCCCTGCTGACTCAGTGGCAAACCACTTTGCCACTGATAAGGCCCAGGGCTGGAACGCAAAGGAATTGGGTGGGCCTGCATCCCACTCCCCCCTTCCCTAACCACCCCGGGAGTGCTTGGCTTCCTCTGAGCATTACCAGAAGATACCGAGCTTTACCGGCCCTGCCTGCCTGCAAGGCCGGGGGCTCTAGACTACTTCACCAGCCCTGCCCGGCTCGAGGGCCGGGGGACATAGACTGCTTCTCTGCCCCATCCACTTGAGGGCCAGGGGCAACAGACTGCTTACCAGCCCACTCTGTTTGAGGGCCAGGCGCTATAGATCGCTTGCGCTTGCCTGCCCCGCTTGAGTGCCAGGGGCTAGACTACTTTGCCTACCCCGCCCTGCCCAAGGGCCCGGGGGCAATGGACTGCTTGCCTGCCCTGACTGTTGTAAGGCGGGGGTTGTGGACTCCTTACCAGCCCTGCCCTACTTGAGGGCCAGGGGGCTACAGACTGCAAGGGAAGCCCACCCCACCGGGGGCCGGGGCTAAAGACTCATAAGCCATGAGCTTATTCCCCTAGACAAAGGCGCTGGGGCCTTCCTCAGAGCCTGAACCTGAGAAAAGGTTGCAACACCCCAGCTGGACCATGCCACCAGCCTACAGTGACTTTTTAGCTTCAGTGTGATTTTTCAGCCAAGAACAAGGAAGAGAAACTGGGATCAAGTAACTGGCACAGGCCATCAGTAACTTGAATTCAATGATTTTATCAGAGGGTAAGCCATCTACCTAATGGCCATCCATAGAATAAAGTCACACTACGAGGTGAAAAGAATTTACATGCCTATGTTGTTGGGTTAGGAAGTTCCTATTATGCCCAGCCACAGTTAAATGGATTTTCCTTCCAGTAATCCTGCTGGTAATAAATGATTAACATCAACAAGAAGGGGTCACCACCCTATCTCGGTACTCAAACACTCCTGAAATCTAAAGGAAAACTTAAGAAATGAAACCTGGGCAAGATCCCATATGGCCATTGCCACTGGGACTGAATATCAGTGCTGGCTGGAGACATCTGGAAGTGGAAGCAGGTGAAAATAGCCTCATGCACAAAGGCATATTTAGAGTTAATTGATAGCAGGTGTGTGTATGAGAGAGACGGAGACCTCTCAAAGAATATCAGCTGAATACTTCAGTAGGTTCAAGCCAAAGCACCAGCTAGTCAATGGACACAATTTAAGATGTCCAAGGTACATGCCAAATAGGAATTTACACTTTCCTCTTCAGCCATACCTAAAGAAAATACAGAATCCACAGACACAGCTTGCACAGGCAAAGCCTCTGTACACGTTATTCAAAGAAGGAGGGCAGAAAGAGCTTAAATCCTCAGAGAGATGCACATGCGTCAGCCACTACCAGCTTGAAGTGTGATCAGAAGGCTAGCCTGACTGAGGATAAAGCTAACACACCTGGAGAGGCGCCAATCTACATTATGGAAATTATGTGCCTGGCCAAAAAGTCAGCTAATCCACAGGAAGCCTGTAAACAACTCTCCACAAAAACTGCTGGAACTCTCAGCTACCAGAGAATTCCTACCAGCAGAGGCCTTTTAAAGTTTGGCATTGGGATATTAAGCACAAGATTACAGACATGCTGGGCTGCAGAGTGAAAGGAGAAAGGGCGAGTCAGTCAATTAAACCTGGAATTTGTTTTAGTGCACAGCCCCACCCTGGAAAAAGAAAAAAGGGAAAGACAGTTTCCTTTACTGTAGTTTCTCACAGTGCAGCACAGCAGCTTAATCAAGTATGGTAGCCAGTCAAGGGCACAGAGCAGTAAGGGAAGCACAACATCATTCAGAGTAGATGATTTAATCTGTGATCTGATGCATATCACAAGACAGAAGAGTTTGGCATCTTTTGCTGGCATAGCATGACTAGACTCTTTACTAGGTAACACAAGCTAGTGAGCAGCACTAAGGCTTGGTCTACGCTGCCGGTGGACTTTGGCAGCAGTCAACGGGAGATACGCAAGCTATGTAGAGTAGCTTGCATATCTCCCATCGACTTCCTAACTTCTACTAACCACGGCATCCCCACTGCACTGGGCCAACAGGAAATGCCCTCCGGTCCAGGCAGCATTACTCTTTTTGCAGGGGTGGATTAATGGCATCGACTTCCGAATTGATTGAGCAGGTCTCCACTGCTGCTCAAATCGATCCCGCAAAATTGATCCTCCACTGCCGACAATGCTGCCAGCAGCATAGACATGCCCTAAATCCTGCCCTTACTCACACTTGTGCAGCTCCACTGAAGGCCATGCAGATTGCATAGCTGTCACTAGGGGCAGTATTTGACTGTCTCCAACAGCCCACAACAGTCCATGTGGTTTCAAGTCCATCTGCTACACCACTTGAGAGCTGCCCTATCTTGCATAGTAGTTTAAAAGATCACATAGAAAGAGACCTAGACAAGTGTAAACTACAACCTGTATTCAAACTTAGTTTACTCCAAGGAAGCCATATAGGCGGCAGGTAGGGAAGTCTTTGCCTTGTGATGGTGCTCTGTACGATCATGAACACCTGAGTTTGACTACTGGTACCAAGTTGGCAGGGGCTGGGAGAGAAGAAGCCTGAGCGCTTAACCCCGAGGTTGTTATTGGGTAGGGAGAAGAGAAGTTTATTATCCAGTACCATGACACTCAACATTGTTAAACAAATACTCTTATCACTGGAAAGCTAAGGTTGAGGAGTATTAGTTACTGGTATTAGTTTCCAGTATTTGCAGGCTGGGATGTAATTTTAGTCATATCATTTGGATTAGCATCTTATCTGCCAGAGCTAGAAACACTTTGCCAGGCCACTATGCTTTTCTAGACACTAATGACATGAATGAATGATCTTTACTTAGACAATCTTTACCTTAAAAAATAGGACAGTAGACACTTTTCTTGGCACATACCACCCAGCTCCCAAGCCCTCTTTTCCCTGGGCACAGCCAAAAGCAGCAAGGATGAAGGGAAAAACCCCAATGAGAGCTAGACTCTTAAAGAGACTGAACAAGAGCTGTTATACAACTGCTACTCACACTGAAGTCAGTAGAACTGCAGGTGTTCAGAAATGCAACTAAATGAGCAAGAATGGAAAAACTGCTTGTGGAACAGATTACAGGCACGAAATCCTGCCAAGGAGCAGAGGATTTCAAAGGTCACTTCACTCTCTGGGGCTAGTAATGTGGTCAGAAGAAAGATCATGGCCTGGTTTACACTGATAGGCAAATTCGGCAGCAGTCAACAGGAGTTATGCAAGCTACTTATGTTGACTTCTTAAATTCCCTTTTGCACACCGTCTCCACTACGCTGCACCAACGGGAAATGTGTATCTGTCGATGCAGCGCTACGCTTTTTGGGGAAGTGGTTTTATTAAATTGACCTCCTGATTGATTGAGTGGGTCTTCACTTCTGCTCAATTGATCCGGAAAAATCGAACTGATGGCAGGAAATTTGCCACTGTCAATACAGACGTACCCTATGGCAAGTTGTAGATCTAAATAGTT
This sequence comes from Emydura macquarii macquarii, assembly GCF_026122565.2. NCBI lineage: Eukaryota > Metazoa > Chordata > Testudines > Chelidae > Emydura > Emydura macquarii. The sequence continues at coordinate 2,194,752 of NW_027131391.1, forward strand.
TGACAGGGAGAAAGTCTGCTTTTGCAGGAAGGTTTTGGGTTCCCCCAACAGCACCTCTCCCCACAACCTCCAATATCTCCCTCATGCCATACACATATGGCAAAGAGACAGAGGCATGGCTACTCAAACTACTTCCACCTAGTCAATGGGCACTATCTGGGGATATGACTCAAGAGAAATAGGTAGCATCTCACGTATCTGCTACCACCACTAAATCAGAGCTTTCATTTTTATTTTATCTTTATTCCTGTGTGTTGTACACATGTGTAAGCAGCACTTCCCCAGATGGTTTCAAACAGCTATTAGAATTGCAACCTAGTTTCAAAGTGCTATGCCAGCATTAGAACATAGTAGTGGGCAGGCATATGATCAGTCTGTAAGATTTTTCTGAATTAGGCATAGCCGTGGCAGTAAAACACTACAGCCAGTTTAAACCCCCTGTAAGTGTCAGTACTCAGCACCCAGGCTAGCATGTTGGTGGATGAACAGAGGGAAAAAGTAATGTCTAAAAATAGGCTAGATTTAACCTACCGGAAGCAGGAGCTGTGCCAAGCTTCATTAACAGTCCTGTACAGTCGTTGACCGGCAGCAATGCTGTCCCCACAGCCCAGACATCTCCAAACCTCTTCACCTGCACACAAAGGTAGAGGGTTATTAAAGTGGATACCAAACAACATAAGCTTCCTTCATGTTATCAGGCAAGAATTCCCACAACCTCTGTTAGGACATTCCTTGAGTTACTTGTTCAATGTCAACTCCTCCAGGGACAGAAAAGTAAAAGCCAATGCCCACTATTGACACCCTCTGCCCAATCATAGAAAATGGGGTGCATTTACAACTGGAACCTTAACACGCTTGTGCACGTCTTTTGTCCAAAGATCTGTATGCCTCTCTGTAATGGTCATCTGCAGTATAAAGTAGGACTCTGCTTAATTTATTTTGCTGAATCACACTTGGTTGCCTTGTTCCCATGCACAGAAATGAGAAGGACAAACTGGTTCAGTATTTCAGCTATTACTCAGAAGCATTATATGCTAGGCTAGTTTAGGAAGCCAGGCTAGCATTTGCCCCATGCTGATGACTCAGAAGATTTGCACCAACTCATCTAATTAACTGGGTTTCCTAAAAAAAGAAAGAAAAAAAAAGGAGACGAGGGAAATAAAAAGAGGTTTGTTTTGAGGAGAATAGCCTTGACTGCAAGTCAGCTCATTCATTGCTATAAAGACAAGATGGTTGAGAAAATATCTTTTATTGAACCAACTTTTGTTGGTGAAAGAGAAACTTTCAAGCTACACAGAGCTCTTCCTCAAGCCCTGAAGTTGATCTTTCACCAACAGAAGTTGGTCCAATAAAAGATATTACCTCATCCCCTGCCTCCCCCCACCCCTTGGTCTCTCTGATATCCTGGGACCCATGTCTTTACTACAAGGCATTTATATGGCCTAATGGCTATTCCAGCTGAAAGCATACAGTGTTTCCAGGCAGCAAATAGGTGTTGGAAAAGAGGAACAAATCCTATAGGCCTGCGGTTACCGATCCTTCAGAAGCAGCTAGAGATTGGTAGGAGAATTTTAATGGCCTCTGCTAGCATTGCCATGATACTTCACACAGATATGAAGTTTCCAAGGAGTTTATAAGCTCAAACAACAAAAAGATGTTAATGATGGGAGAGATGGTGGTTGGTGTACGACGACAGACTACTCCAAGCATAGAAGGCAACATGCAGAGTCATTAAGCTAGGAGTAAAGGAAACTAAGGAGTGGTTGTTTGGGTGGGTGAGGTTCTGTGGCCTGCCATGTGCAGGAGGTCAGACTTTATGATTATGATGGTCCCTTTTGGCCTTGAAGTCTATGCATCTATGAGGCACACAGAGAGGTTTGGGAAGTGAAAGCAAAGCTTTAGGTGCTGGCAACATTGTGGAAAGGCATGTGACATATCTGTGCAATTGTCAAAATGCACCTTTTCTTCTACCCAAAGTTTTGTTCAACTGAGGTTGCATGAAAACGATATACTAGAGAAGGAACTCAACACTCATTAAGCAGGCACTGATCTAAAAGCCTAGAGTTCCAATTTATGAGCAGCCAGTTTTCAGAGAACAGGAAAACTTGATAGTAGCTCACTCAACAGGCTTCCCCGGTCATCCCGCCCCACACACACACACGCACCTCCCTGAGCCACAGGTAACAGGAGATGGCTCCTGTTCAGGGTCACTTGCTAGTTCTGAATGTCTGCAGCAAATTGATGTAAGCCATGGCTCCCCGGTGAGCAAAAGCTATTTCCAAATGTCTTTTCACTGTTACTGCACTCTGTGCAGTCAAAGAGTGGCCAAGGGAGCCAGAATTTCTGCTCAGTAGGTTAATTTTTCTGGGGCACTCAAACTGCAGGTTCCTTATTTGCTCAAGAAGCAGAAGTCAAGATTCCACTGAGGAGCCCTCAGTCCCAGACTCTGCACTGATTACCTCTGATGGACTCAGAAGGCTAGAAACTGGGATGCACATACATCTATTTGCATGTTTTGTTTTCCAAATCTGCAGGATACTCATTTGACACATAGGTTCTGGGTATAAGAACAGAAACACCATAGGATGTCTATCCTTGACTAGAAGCCTGGGAAAGAAAGAAATTTAATATCCAAAATCCAGCCTTCACATGCTTAGGTAACCAGACCAAGCAGAACAGAGCTCTAAATTATTTTTCAGGTATGAACAACTCCAGCAGACAGACTCCATTGTCCAATGCTGAGAGGAAAACACACCAGACTGTTTCAGGATTCACAACCAAAGTCTCTTTTCAAACCAGCCTCGGGTATCACAGGGAGCCAGATTTATTTCCTCATCTTATCAATTCTTGAGCGGTTCTCCAACGTCAGGATTTGGGATGGAGATGACGTTGCTAGATCTAACTAATATGATCCCCACAATCACCCGCCCTCTTCAAGAAATGCTTGTCTAGAACAAGAATGCACAAAAGGAAGACAATATTTAACCATTACATAGCTCTTTAGAGTTTGAAAGCACTATGATTGGCTTGCCAACTCCCGTATGAGGAGAACAAGTACCCTCATTTTATAGATGGAGAAACTGAGGAACAGAGACAGGATGTCACTTTCATAAGGCCACAGAGCAGATCAGTGGCAGGACTGAGATGATACAGTTCTTGGCTATTCCCAACATGCTCTGTCTATTTAACTATGCTGTACCACACAAAATGCTCAAGGAAATCACTTTAACCCAGCTACTTACAATACAGGGCTCCTCATTCACAGATACCACGTTGATTTAAAACCCAAGAGAAAGACGCAGAAGGCCACAGTCTCTGCTTCATTCACGTAGCATTAGAATGTGTGCTTCAGTTTCCAATAAGCCTGTTGCATGTTGCAGGGCAAAGAGTTGGCCCCTGAACCCATGCACCTAAGGAGTTACACATGAGGACAGGAAGCAAAAACTGCTCAGCTTCCCCAAAAGCATAAATAAAATAAAAAATAGAATTAAACTATTACCAGGTAAACTAGTTCTGGACTTCCTGCCTTCCTGTTGGATAAAACAATCTCTGTGCATAAGATACATTCTTTACATCCAGGTCACTTCTATTTAGTACCATAAGCATACAAAATACTATACAAAACAGAGCTCTTGCTCTAAATAATTTAAAGGCACAGGTTACTGCACTGCTATTAGTTAACAGTGACTGACAGTCATCCAGGAGGATCACACAGGGCTTTACAAATCCACTTCTAAATTCTCAGTAATCACCTCACTTGCCCCTGCAATGCAACAAACAACAGTTGAGGAAATTCCTTATTCATCTGAAGCAATCCTACATATCCAAGAGAAACAGACCACCACCACAAAGGAAGAACAAACAGAAGTATGTAATCAAAGTTATATCATTCAACTCAAATTCCCTCAGGACAACAAGCATACTGGGAAGACAGCCTGGGGAGAAGGAGCAAAATGCCTCATTGCTTATCAGTGAACCCGCTGCAGATAATCAGTAAGGCTAATCCTCAGCTAGAAGGAGGAGAGCTGCAACAGAACCTCTCAAAGTGAGAGGAGTATAAAGCATGAGTGAACCTCAATAACAAAGGACCCCATTCGGATTTTGCGTGTCTGGGAAAGCATGTCTCTGCATAAAGAGAAATCAGATATAATAAAAGACCACAATTGAATGCCAAAAACAGATTTATCTGGATGCCTACGCCAAAAAAGAGAAAGAACAGCCACTTTTGTGGAGCACTGAAACAGGAAGGCAGTTCACAATGTGAGTCACCACTAAATTCTACTCCTTTTCCTTCAAGCTTGCTGTATGACTGTGGCACCAATGTTTACAACAGGCTGGCAAATTCTGCTAAAATGTTCACCAAAGCTTTAGAAAACTATGTTCTAGAACAATATTTAAGACCAAGAGGGAGCTGCAATAGCCAATAAAAGAAACAATACAGATTCAATAGCAATGTTACATTACCAAGCAGGCAAGACATTTACAGCTTGTCAGCTGAAGTAACATTCAAATTAAGCTTGAAATTGATGTTCAGATACAAGCACTCAGAAAGGGATGTAAGAAGCTGGGAAATACAAAAGTATCCACAGTCTCCAGCAACGGAGAGGAGCTGGGTCACTCTGAACCCACATGTCAGCTATGATATGTGCAGCAGTTAAAGGAGCCACACACGCCCAGCCTTTAGCTGGCTTATAAGGGACAAGTGACTTCTTGATACCACACATCTACTTCTATGCCCCTGCTGCTCTGCACTCAGTTGGCAACTCACTGTCTCTCCCACCCTCCAATCAGCGTGAGCGTGATGGAAAGAAAGCAAAAGCTTACAGCCCAACACTCATACAGACGGTTTAGCTGGCCCTGACCACCAAGCCACACAGGTGTGTCAAGACTACAGAGAAAATGTGAGAGGGGGAGGGAGGCTGTGCCAGGGCTCCAGGGAAGGGGTACTTAGGGCACAGTCCCCCTCCCGTACAAGGGGAATGAGAGGAGGGGGGGGGCTATGCCCCGACTACAGGGAGGAGGCGGGCTATGCCCCGAAGGAAGGGGGCTGTAGAAGGGACGATGGGGGAGTGACAAAGAGCCTCAGCGACGCAAAGCAGCGGCCCCAGCTCCCCGTGAGTTCCCGTTACCGAGGGCGGCCGGTGCGAGCAGCCGCAGACAGCACCTGTCCCCAGCGGGGCGGTCCTGGCACGCAGAGGGTTCAGCCCGCCCCCCAGGCAGCCCAGCCCCGCCCTGCAGGCGGCCGGTGCCAGCGGGGCTGGGCAGGCGAGCAGCCCCAATCCCAGGGCGGGGCGGCGCGGCCTAGGCAGTCCGAAGACCGGAGCTCACCCCACAACCCCTCACCTGGCGGCCCCTCCATCGCCCGGCCGGGCTCGCTCCCCCTCAGCGCGGCGCGCGGCCAAAGCGCCCCCACGCCCTCTCTCCACCCGGTCTCTCCAGCCCTCGCTCGCACAGATTGACGTCAGCCTCTACGGAGCGCGGGGTGGGTCATACCGCACCTGGCCTGGAGGCGGGGGGCCTGCAATGCCCGCCCCAGGGCAAACATCGCACCGCCCCTTCCCCGCCGCGGGCCAATCAAAGCCCCGCCCACCTCTAGAAACTCCACCTCTTTATCGTCAGGACCAATCCCTGACCTGCCCATTGATGAGAATTCCTCCACTTCCGCCACAGCCCGCCCCTTCTCGGGTTGGGGCCAATCACAACTCGACCCGGCCCCCCAACCCCTCCCTTACTCAACACGGGCTAATTTTAAACCAGCTGGGAGAGGGGGCGGGACATGGCTGCAGCCTACCGCCACTGCGGGTGAGCCGGGGCAGCCAGGGAAGAGACTAAACCAGCCCCTGGCTGAGTCCGTCTTGTCCAGCTCCCATCCCCTTCCCCCCTCCATCTCCAGCCACCATAACCCTCCTCCTGTTTTCTAATAGAAGGAGAAAGGGTGGTGCCTAGGGTGTTGGAACAATTAGGGGGAGGGAGGAGGAGGTGATGAAAGCCATTGAACCAAAGGTTAAACCCTGGAGATGATGAAAACCATTTTAAGCTGGGGATGCATCAGCACCCCTAGTTCCAGCACCTGTGCTTGGTGCCCACCCGATACCCACTGCTGCCCTCCTCCTCCCTTGTTTTAACGGAGGGTATGGCCTCCCTTAGTTTATACTGTTCAACAGCAGCTTCTGCTCCCTCCAGCCTCTCCTCCCCTCAGGCTTTTACCCTGTGCCCCTTAGATTTTTTTGGGTCTTCCTCTGAAATCTCAGGACCGTTAGTGGTGGTACAATTCTTTCAACCATAAGTGACATTAAAGGTTGGGAGAGATTAAGTCCTAGCAGACATCTGAAAAAACCATGCTTGAGTCCCCACCCTTAGCTAGAGTGACTCCACATGCAAGATAGTTTCCTGATTTTCAAAAATTTTAATGTATTACATTTTTTCTTCCAGGCTTAAGTAATGAACCAAGGGGATGCCTATTTTTTTTTTTAACTTTCTCTGTTCAAAGAGGTATAGTTCAATCTCAGAGCTGGTGGTCTGTTTAGACCAGACATAGGGGAGGTATATGCTAGTACAGGCAGCACCTTCAGCTCCAAGGTACTACATATGGCATATGCTATGTAAGAAAGAATCAGTGGGTAGAGAGAACATCTCTTCAAGGCTAGTCTCCAGCAGCCTCAAAGACTTTCATTTATCCAAAGCAGGTAACAACAGCTGGTTCCTTCTTTGAGTGAAGAATACATCATGGACAAACATCCTACAGAGCCGCTGGTACCAACAGTGGCTCTGATACGGTTAACATTTCCCACAATAATATATAGATATAACTTTCTCCACAATGTTCACAGTACTGCCTACTACAGCAATAAATCCAAACAGCAGAAGGCAAGGGCATTGCCCATCCTTTAAAAAACGGAATCCACATAGGCCTAGGTCAATGTAAAACCATTTTTTATTCTAAATCACTTTCACAACAGTGAAAATTAGTGAACAGTAAAGGGTTGCACTATATGTGCCTTCTTTCTCTAACTGCAGGTCATGTGCAGTCTGAATACAAGGGAGGGAAAAATGATACAATACAAAATGCACACTAAGAAAACCAGAAGCATTAACACAAACTATTTCATTCTTGAATTGCCAGAAACCTAACGACTCTAAGTTCTGTCATTGCAGCCACGTCAGTTTGCACCCCTTCAGCCTCTCAAGAGCAGCTGGCAAAATAAGCTTAAAATTGTATATTTAAAAAAAATGATAGTTGTCTGGTTTAATACCTCTTTTATTCATGTTACAAAGGATAAAAGCTTTGAAGAAATAATCTTCATACCTGATTATTTCCTGAAGAACATTATCTCTTTCCTAGCATAGCAGTTTCTCTGAATAATGCTTGAAGGGAAGGAAATAAAATCCCTTTTATATTAGCAAATGAAACTTTCCTTTTCACCAGCAGGTGGAGCTGTCTCTCAATAAAACATCAAAGCAGTGAAAAAATTTCATAACATGGCCAGTTGCTGATAAAAATGCACTTCATTTTCAAAATACGGTATGCACTATTCAAGCCAATTTAAAAGGGATGACGCTCCCAAAGTGCCTGCACTGTTCAAACAGCACTTGAATTACCTATACTCAACGGATTGACTCCTACCAGATCTTGCATCTCTGTACATGATAGATGAGGTTAAACAGTGCAGAAGCCAGCATTTGCAAAATCCTGCTTGCTGAGACTTTTAGGGCAGGCAAACAAAACTCCTACCTATTCCCCCCACACCATCATGCTACAGATGGATGAACAGTTTGTGTTTAGGCAAGTAAGTTCCATTGCTCCTGGTCACAGTTGTCATACCCAGGCACTTCATCCTTGTACATGAGAAAAAGCCTAGCTCCTGAAGCAAGTCAGTGAGTTTCTAAATATTGATTTGTTTTGTCAAATATCGTGATTTATTGCCCAGGAAGTCACAAAATTATTCTCTACAGAAGGTCTGTTTCCAAATATTAGTGATCTGAGTCAAAGAACAGCATCTCAAAATAAAAACAGAAGAAAATCCTTCTGGAAGTGTCCCATCAGAATTAGAAGAAAGTCAAACAGAGGTAACAATCTTGCTAAGAAATCCCTCATATTTCAGGTACTGTAGATCCAGAGGGATTCATCAGAAATACTTTTTAAAGCTTTATAACCAACAGAATTCCATAAAAGCTTTCAGAGTTGTGGGCACACCTTCTGCAACATCCTCCTACAGGCACAAAAATATTTGTGATCTCCTGTCCATCAAATTAATATCTTTGGTAAATCTGCAGCAGCTTGTGCACTACGGCTATTCCTTATAGTCTGGAAGCAAGTGTGCACTACCATCCAGGCAATGCTCTTACACTATTCCCTACAGTGGCACCTGCTAGGAAAGGTTAGATTTAATTTTTTTGCCAAAATAATTGTGTTTGAAAAATTAACATCAAAACTCACTTAAGAAATCCCCATTGTGGCCCCTCTCCCCAAACAAGAGGATCTCAGATCTGTATAATTATTTTATTCAGAGTACACAATAGTCCTGGGAGTCTCACAACCTTCAGAGAAGGAGTGAGTGCAGCTACAAGAACAGAGTTAGGAGGGTATTATCCACGAGTAAAGCCAAAGACAGCTGCACAAACCCAAGGAAAACAACACTGCTTTGTCACTGAAGAACAGCACCGCATGTGGCCAGAAAGGTACTCTACTGTCCAACAACCCTACCCAGCCCCATTATGAGAGAATTTTCAAGTGTCTAACTCCAGAAAATTCAGATTATTTTACAATTTTAGGCTGAAGTTTCTTAACCTCTCCTATTTCAGCCATCCAAGTGCCATGGACTTTTCACAACTCTGGTGAATAACAGCAGGTATAGAACACTGGTTTCCAAAGCTGATTCCATTTTCAGGCAGGTGCGCTACCCAAGAAATCTTATTAGTTCTGCAAGATATTTCTTGGCAAGAACTGGACTTTGATATAAAAAGATTAAATGATGTTCTGGAACTTCAACTGATGCATTTCTTTCCCACCACGAAAGTTACACACGTGATACTGATGAACAATGCAGTAGGTTCCTTTCCTCACCTGCCCACAGTCCCTCAGTACCAGTGCCTTCCACATAAACCTGTCCTAGCTGATTGGCACAGGATTTCAAAGCAACACTCCCTTTGAGAGTGAAGCTCAAAGCTAGGTGCATGGTTGTATCTGGATACCTGCAATATGAGACATGGCTGAGGTAAGACATACTTTTTAACTGTTATTTAATTCCAAGGTTCTGGTGCAGCATGCGAGATTCATCAGTGTGTTGTGGCACCATTGATTCCTGGAACCTGTGATTAGTTATGGAACCAGACACCAAGAGGTTTAAAGTGGGATGGGGGAGCAGTCTTTAACTAGTTCAGAGACCCTGCTGACCAGGAATATACAGGGTATAGAGCAGAGTTATGCAATCAACAGCCAGAACATGATGACCAGAGCCACAAACAGGAAGAGGCGGGATAGGAACTGCTCGTCCACATACTGGGGAGTCCCTGGAACAGCTGAAAAACAGGAAATAAAACAGTTCAGTTCTTTCCTCTTCTTCAAGATGTAGTATAGAGTGCACATAGCATATTCACAAGACTAGAGAGATTAGCAAGGAACCCACCAGTTAATAGACTCTGCTGCTGGCAAAATTTCCCTGTTACAGAAATGATTCAGACTGCCTTGCCCACACTGGGAATGAGGAAGGAACGTAAAACAGTGTATCCACAAAGCAAGATTGCTATTGGCCTGGACATGCCCCTATTCCAGCAGGCAGCCCTCTCCAAAGTATTAAAGTAGACAATGATGAAGTAAGAAATCTGACTGAGGTAGACTACACTACACAATTTTGCAACCTTTCTATCAGCCCTTCTCCTCCACAAGAGGAAGATACCTCAGAATAAGCAAGTTATAAACAAAGAGAAAATATTTAGGGGGATCTTATACCAATAAAACTAGTGGGAAGCTTAAAGGAACTGAAAGCTTAAGTGTGTCCCTCTGGAACACTGTTCAGAGCCTGCAGATGAACAACAGATTTAAAAAAGGATTAATGGCAATCATTAATTGCCAGAAGCTGGGAGCGGATGGATCACTTGATGATTACCTGTTCTGTTCATTCTCTCTGAAGCACCTGGCATTGGCCACACTCAAAAGATAACATTGGTTTGATCCAGTATGGCCATTCTTATGTACTTATTTAACCTGAACCAGCACAAATCCACACAATCTCTAGCTCCAAACAGTCACACTCTTACACAAGCAGATAGTACAAAGCAAGGTACAACTAATGGGTTAAATGATGTTGCCTAAGGGTATACAACTTAGCAGCCTTTTCAAGAGTTTAAGAATCCAGTTCAGTTTTCTCACACTATTCCAAATGAAATACATGGACTGAGGCTCCTTACTCTAACACAGTAGGGCAGACTATTGGCTAAAACATTTAACACAGGCAGCCCTGGAAATCTTGGGTTGTAGGTTTTCTGCCCAAAACAGGCAGACTCTCGCAGTTTGACTACTGTGCAGAGGGGGAGGAGTTCAACTTTAGAGGCTGTTTGGTAATCCTCAGAACGAGGCCACTATATTCAAGTAACCAAACTGGTTTTACTCAATTTACAGCATTGAAATTAATTCACCATGAAGTTATTTGTTGTAACATATAGGTGATCATCTTGAAGATGAACTGCAAAGCAAAGAAAGTAGTGTTCCTGCTTTTTACTTTTCTTTATGGTACATAAAGACTGACAACATTTTCCCCCCCAAAAAAGTTCTCTTCCCACATATACAAAATATTATTTTTCCTTCTTTTTAAAAATACTAGAAATTCAGGTCTCAACTTCCCTGGTTTTCCTAGAGAATCTTTTGGAGGACTGGAGTGGAAGCTCTCAGATTATTGAAAGGTTTTCCCAGCTCTCACTTGAGTTCAGTCAGACAATTTTTTGTTAAAATTTGTTAAATTTTTTGTTAAAACCTGTTTAATCTGCAACGTCACTATTCTTCTCCAGTTCTTCAATCCTCCAAAAAATCCTTCAGCAAAACAGAGAGAAGTCATAATCTGGTATTTTCTAATGTACGACCACCAGAAAAACACCTTTAAAAATGTGTGTATTTACATACATACATACACATATTATAAAGAAACCGCAAGGAATGTTTTCCCTTTGTTGTTCACCTTTAAATGATTTGCTCTACAGTGCACCAAGACTGTGTGCTCAACAGGATGTTTCCCTACATGCTGTTTCACTGGTTTGCTTTGGCATACAGACAGTTTAGTGATTTAACAGGTTCTTTGCTTGAAAAATACAAATTAACCTCTATGAAGTTTATTCTCGTGTGGGATTTTTCCAGAAAGTGAGAGGCATAATACCTGGTGGAGGCCGCCCATCATTTATGTTGAATGCTGTGGCAAATATACCAAAGGGAAATGCCCCAATTCCAAATGACATTTGGAAGCCACCATCTCCAAACCCAAAGCCCTGGAATCCCTGCAGAGAAGAAAAAAAATGGAAGTGAAACATATCATTTAAACCATAAGCCACAATAAAAGCCAAGTATTCCCTCTCACTGGACTTTTTTAGGCTAAATGAGGATCACACTGTCTGGCAGCTTTCAGTTTGTGCCTGTATTGTCCCCCACTTCCTTTAGCTTCCTCTTCTATAAAGAGTTTCACATAATAACAAAACATGGTATAGTAACCCAACAGCTTGGTTAAAAAAAAACCTCAGGAACTGCAGCTCAGGTTTGAGGGCTACAGGTTAGCAAATGCTAAATGTTTTTGTAATTCTCTCATCTTAAAAAGTACCAGATAGCTGACAATGTATCGTAATTTATCTCACTGGATATATCACTGTTTGTTTTTTATTTAAAAAGAAGCTCTAATTCTGAGTCAGTATTTGCTATCCATCAATGTAAAACAAAAGCAACTGAAAAATTACCTAACATTGCTCCTCCTGATATATATAAAGTGCGGTGCACAATTACTTTAAAATTGTGTTCCTATAGCACCATAGGTACACATGGACCTTTATGGGAGAGAGGGGGAAGAGTTCCTGTCCCAAGGAGCCTACAATATATGTTGAACACAACATAATGTGATGCAGGGAGACATGACATCAAGGAAAGAGGAGGAAAGGAAGGTTTGCTTTATGATGCAACATCATTGATTGACTGTACAGGGTCCAAAACAAAACTGCAGGGTTAGTCTAGCCAAGCAGAAAAATGAAACTCCTGAATGAAGGAACATCCAAATCCTTAAAATGGGCGTAATGTTTAGGAAACAACTAGTATGAAACAATGATACTGTAAGGAACAGCTGTGGGAGAGCAAACAGTTACTCTAGTCCTAGACTCCACCGATCCATAGAAGATTGCCTTCTTGTCTCAGAATTATATCAATGGTATCAGTTCTCGAGAACATTCTAGTTTCTCACCCTCCAGCTTTGAGAGAGTACAGAACTGATCCCACTGGCATAATTCTTAGGTCTAAAGTTTTTGGACTGACCCCTTGATTTGATTAGTAAAGATTCTGACTCTTCCGCCTTTGTTCTCAGGAATCTTGTCATCAACTCCCTATAAAGGGGGCCAGATGCAGCAATGTTCCTTTGTATGGCATTTCCTGGAATTTCAGAAACTGAAGAAGCAGCACCACTGCTGCAATGTAATTTATACCATATTCCTCCGATCAATGGCAGCACCTGCTAAAAGGTTCTACCAAGACGCAGCAGCTGATTTAATAAGAAGGCAACTCTCCACAGAGAAAGAACTACTGGGTTCCCATTTATTCAATGCTGAAATGTTCCTTAGTCATACCCAGCAGGACTGTTTGTTTGAAGCAATGAGATATATGAGTGCTCTCTGGAGACTTGAAGCTGAATTACATGGAAATATGCAATTGTTTCATCAGGTCACGCTCATTTCTCACTGTGCTAGGAAACTCTGGTCTATCCTGATAGCTGCTCCCCACATACAGCCTACTATTTATATTCACTGTATTTACATACCAGGGCTGCTATTTGTATACACCCACCCACTCCATTTTCGGTGCGTATACAAAGACATGGTAATGTAATGTTCTATAGCAAAGTGGATATCAGCATACAGTGGCAGATGCACTCATACACACAGCATACATTTCCAAGATAGCTCTCATTTGACAAAAAAGGAGAGATGTTTCCAGGGCCACTTTCAGAAGCACTGCACCACTTATGCCTAGGGAACATGTCCTGATTATGAAGGATAACTTTCCCAGCAAGACCATCCTGTACACTTTAATTGTAAAGTTTGATTAAAGTTATCTCATGCTCCAGAATGCTGAGCAATGGAGCCATCCACAACACAGCATCAGGTACCAAAACACTTACAACAGGCAATACAGAAGGATCTCCACAGTTGGTCTTCCTCTTCCCCAAACCCTAATACAATCCTTCCATTTTAACTTGTGTTTTACTTACCCCTCTGTTCTCTGGTTCAGGTCTCTGTCCCTGGGGTCGTGGTGGAGTTTTTTCTCTGGAAAAGACGGTTGAGTTAGTGTAAGTGTAGAGCTATCTGGTGTAACATTAGAATCCTGTGATGGTCTGGCTATTAAAATAGAACATTGATTGCTCTTTCGCAGATGTCCAGAGACCAATGCATTGTTGCAGCAGAGTGGTGTGCAGCTAGCTTACTAGCAGGAGCCAGCAGGCCTACCGGGTATTTGAAACTCCAGTTCCATATCCACAAACTGAGATTCTACATTTCTGTGTAGCAACATCCTCATTACATTTCACAACTGAAGCTGATCACAGTTCTCAAGCTCCCCTGAGTGTCCGGTGCAAGCTGCCCTAGTCAGGTAATGTTTTGTATAATGTGTTATCTTCAGTTAGTAATTACCATTCAATTCAAGATAAAATAGATTGCCACAGATAAGCAAGACATAGGGTGTGGGAATCCAGGCCCTGGGAGAACCAGAATGTATTTGGCAGACATGTCAACTCCACTTAAGCTTTGACCATCTCTAATCTGACACATCAGGTGTACAATAATTAGGCTTGTGGTTTTCCCAAAGAAATAGCTGCATTTGGGTTCCTTACCTGGGGTCCTGCTGCCCAGTACTACCCCTTCCATAAAGGGGAATAACTTTATCTCGACTGATTCCTGCTTTACAGACAGGACACACCTGCCTGTTTGGCCTGGTCTCTAACCACTAAAAGAGAGAAAATTAAAACAAAATGAGTAAGGCATCACAGAACAATTGAACAATAGCAACATGTGTTTCATACAGCCCCACAAAAGCCAATCAAATAGAATTCTATAGCTATTCAGAAAAACAAGAAGGCAAACTGCCTACCATTTGGAAATGCTGAAGGGCCTCAGATTTGGGCAGTACTTACTGCAGTTTAGTATAAAACACTTCAGGAGATGTGATATAGCAGTGTACATTTGTAATTTGGCTGGAGAAAACTCTGACAAATACACTGTAGAAACAACCCTACATTGGCCTGAGGAAGGACTAGTCTTGTCTTGTCTCGTCTCTAGTTTCTATGATTCTAACATACACAGAGTAGGGGTGTAACAGTAAATGTGGACAGAGAAATGCTTCAAGCTTTTAACCTACATACTAAACTCCCTCAAGCTCTCATACGTAACCTCTCCTCCCTGCATATTTGACCAGCTAAGACACTGAAAAAAAAAGGGACTTTTGGTCTACACTTTCCTTTCTCTGGAAAAGTGGATTGCAAATTATTGCATGTTAAGTTTCATTAGTGCATTTTGGTTGCCCTGGAGTGAAGGAAGGTGTTCTTAGAAAGAGAAGGGGATATTGCAACTTCTGACAGAATACCCTAGAGGACTGAGGGGGTTCTTGTGTAATAGGAGCTGATGAAAGACAAAGTAAAAAGAAAATGATCTTACCTGGTGTAAACAAGGCCAACTGTTGGTATTCCCAGAGTGATTTGGTCACAGGGCAGAAAGAGAGAAGGGGAAAAAATGTAGTTAGTAAACTAACACCGATATTTGACAAATATAGAGAGTATATTGGGGACAGCACACCTAAGAGACAGTAGAAGGTTAAAGAATCCAGCAATGTCAGTTCCATAACATTGCATTAGAACAAAGTGAACTTCTGAAAGTGCAGCCAAAGTCAGATCTCCTCTGGCCTTTCTAGGTTATACAGTTAGTTAGTAGCTGATAGTAGGTTGCTGTGATGTGGTTTCTGTCCATTCAACCCTTGGTCCCTGTACTCTCACCATCTAGAAGGTCTACAGCCTTAGACATCAGCACAAAAGTCACACACAAGGGCTTAAATTCATCTTTCTGGGCCTTTTTGCACAGATTCTGTTCACTGATCCCAGGAGCTCCTGTCCTAGACAAAGATGCAAATTAGAAAGATGCCAGCGGTATGATGTTAGGATCTTAAGAATTAAGGGAGGAACACTTGGCTAAAATATTGGGAGAGATATGGAGAAATGTGCATTATGCAGCAGCACTAGATTCACATGCTGTTAATTCTAAAACGGGTACAAAGTATGAGGAACAGAGTAGGGTTATACTGACTTCTTTAAGACATTTAACTTAAACCAAAGTCCTTGTGGCAACTTTAAAAAAATCAAAGCCAAACAAAAACAGGCCACAAGACAAGACTGCTTGTCAAAAGGCACGGCAATCAACTGCTCTCAGAGTGGTATGAACAATATGCAGACTGTCCACCCAAAGACTGGATCTTTAATCCTGATGTAAAATCATCCCGTTTAGGTAGTTTCCTGAAAAAGCCGTGTTTAGCAAGAAGCTTCGATTCTAAGAAAAGCCAGGTAGCCAGGACCTCCAGCTGATATGTTGACACCAGAAGCCAAATTCCACTTGCTTACACCCATGCAACCACACAGATTTACACTGAGTCCTGAATTTATCCATAGCGTTTAAGAACTCACACAATTAGCAATATCCACCCTTGATAAACTCCAGAGGGGTAGCCGTGTTAGTCTGTATACAGCAAAAACAACGAAAGTTCTGTGCTAAAATTAAATTTGTTAGTTTTTAAAGTGCCACAGAACTCTCGTTGTTTTTCCTTGATAAACTGTTACATTTTTAAAAAACATTTTGGGGGAAAGGGTTATTTCCTGTTTCATTCCACTTTTCAACTAGACTAAAACAGTAATATTTGAGGCAGAAGATATCGTTGCAGCCCACTGCAGTACTGTGGAAAAGCAGGGCTATCTACCTCAATGCTCAAACCCGGACAAGACTCCTGGGAGGCATAACATTCATTGTGTTTGTGGGACATCTGCCCAAATTGGACAGATGGTGGAGCTGAGGAGCTAGTGTCATTGCCATGGTGGTACGGGGAATGAAAAATAGCCCCACAACATTTCTGCCAGCACTAGCAGCGAAAGGAAGCTTGCGGTGCAGGTGCAATTTGCCTCCAAATTCATAATTTGGACTCTAGAGCCTGCTTCAAGGACAAGTTGCAAAGCAGTTCCAGGTATGGGTGGCTTACAGAGGAATTTAGACCCAAACACTGGGAATGTGCCAAGCCAGAAGGCATGCATGAGAATAATATTGCTCTGCCAAATTGTATTAATCAATTTTAAGGCTGTGCAATTCAGTTTTTAAGCACAGTAATCCAGACAGCTACCAAAAAGCAAAACTTAAGGAGACCAACATTAGCCTGAGAAAACTGTATATTTAACAGAAAAATGGATTTTGGTACAGAACAGTAAATTAGCCAGTTTCTGTTTACCGCATCCGATTTCAAGTCCACAGTCCCATTCACATTTTAAGATAAGGCTGGACTTTTCATCTGACATGTAACCTTGCTACATCCTCAGCTCCTGGATGATAAATGCGTGTTTCCCCTTGGCCCACATATTCTGGCCTACCTAAGGAAAGCAGTATACTGACCAGAAGAGGTGCCCACACAGGCTGATAACTGCATCCTTGGCAGTGTCTAAACAGATGTTGCATTCAAACGTGCTGTCCTGATTAGTATTGTCCCCAGCACCATTACTACTGCTGCTGCCACTGGTCCCTCCAGTACTGGAGTTTTCAGTAGATGTAGACGCCGTAGGTCCTTTACTCGCCATCCTCAGTAATTAATCAGATCCAAGGTCAGTAAAATCTTCCAACTGGAATCCTATGATACAGAGAAAGAGAAACTCCACTTGCATTACACTGTTACATTCTTGTCCTATTTGAAACTGAAAAAGGAAAAAAAAATATTGAGGTGATTTGCCCAAGGACCATTTGGATCCCAGATTCCAACATCTCAATTTTATGGTAGCCAAGAGGAGTCTTTTTTAGAAGTTAAGCTGTCTTGAATATCTGTCATACGGCCTAGCTACTGACATTACTTACATTTTAAAATTCTGGGTGCACTGACTGACCAGCTCACTCAACCCAAGGCTGAAAATTAAGACAGGTCTCCCCTCTCCATCTTTTTATAAATATCACCAAACAGAAGTTACTCTTCTCAAAGTGTATTGTGGATCATGTACACTTAGTCATATGTGCTCTCCCCAAAATTCAGTACAAGCTACAAATGTCTGAGCACAGCCTGAAAAGGAGTTTAACAAAGGACCAGGTCAGGAGAGCAAGTCACCTATTTCTTCTAGAATTCAGTGAGATTTATAAGAAAATTAAAGTAAGAGGCCTTTTTTATTTCCCCCCCTTCCAAGACTCAGCTTGAACAGACTGGTCATTCAATGCACCTAGGATTTTTTTACATCCATTAGTTCAATTAATCAGGAGTCTGGGAAAGAAAGGGGGATAGAACAGTGATCCTCACACCTGGGTGAACTGATTTAAATAATCAATTTTAGTTGTTTTTTGCATTGGTATTTTTTAATTATTTTTCTAAAGACAGGTTGATTCTCATCGGTTGATAAACATTACAACATGTTGACTTGCAACTGAATATAGTCTTGTTATTAAATTGGTACTTCTTTTCCAAACACTGTATCTATACACATTTATTTAAGCTGTTATATAGCTTAATTTACATTTATTGAGATTCTTAATTTTTATTATGGTAGAAAATGGTAAATGGTGTTTTTCTTATATACTGGATTTTTTTTTCCACTTGTGATTTGTGTCAAGTGCCTTTTGAAAGTTAATTGGAATTCACTTAAAAATGCACAAACAAAACCAGTATTTTAAATTTTGTTGTTAAATAGAACTACCTTAAACGTACTGGATACATAAGAAAAAAAAGTTTATAAAAATGTTTTGCATTTGAAACTAACTCATTTATTAAACAAAGGAAGTATTATCTGTAGTTAGTGAACTGTAACAAGTGTTTCTGGTCACCCTGTCCTTCAAGATTTTAGAACCAGTAGAACTCATCCTCTCATACCTGATTTTTATTCCTAGACTGGGAGAGGAAGACAAGCTTTCCTACTTTTTCTTTCTTAACTTTGACTGAACAAGTCATTGAATGGAACTAGTTGAATAAACTAAAATTTAAAAAGCTAGCCTCTTCTGCAGGTGCAGAGAGAATCTGCTGTCAAAATCTGGTTTAGCACTTCAACAAATTTTGGTTTCAGCTGCTTAGCAACAGACTTACATCCGCTCAGTGGTTTGACTTTCCTTATAACTTGGCAACAAACATGTACTGCTTAATTTTTTTATTTAATTTGAAATTATTTTAATATATTATAACAAGCCTAGGCCTTAACGTTGATTGTCAGTTTCAAATTTAACTAGGTAAATTTATATTTCTAAAAATAAACCTGTATTTAATTTCAATTAAAAAATTCAATACATTTATTTTAAAACATCCTTGTTTCTTAGCCACCCTTCCTCTCACTGATGCCATGGCAGTGGGTGGAAGTGAGTAGTGAACATTTCTAGCAATTATGTTGCAGAAGCACCCCCGGATACTGAGGACTGAACATCCCAGTTGTTTGTACAGCTCACAGGTGACTTACACTAACATGTTACCTGGGCAGCACATGTCATGTATGTCTGCTCAACAGGATTCTCTCTCTTTTTATTTCTTTCTACTAAAACATAACTACCTTAGTATGGGATTTCCACAACATGCGAATCCCAAAGCACTTAACAGAATGGAGACAGCCTGGGCACAAGGCATGTACATCTCAGGGAACAGAGATATACTTTTACTGTCCAATACAAATACCAAAAGCCTACTCTGATTTTTAATCCAAAAATCAAGAGCAAATCTATACCTGCTAGTCAGTCCCAATTAACCAGGCCAGAACAATTTAAATCCTAGTCCATTGTACTTTCCATGAAAAACACAAGGAGCTCAGATACCAAGATGCTGAGTGTGCTATAAATGCCTAGATACCCATATGACAGAGAGAAACAGAGGACTGTCCAAAACTTTAATAAATTCACAGAAATTAAGTATTTGGAAAGGGCAACTAAAGCCTTTCATAAACTACTGACTTTGCAAAACTTACCCCAAGAGTACTAAAGGCCACCTCAGCTTCCTGAATGATGCTGAAGCACAGATATAGAGCTGTTAAACAAAACTTCAGCCTCTCCCGTTTTTATCTCAGAGTTCTTTTCGTACAATGCAATTCCACTGTAGGACTAGGAAAGTGTCACGCCTGAGCCCAATTAAAGTATTGCATCAACGACAGCACAACAGAGCAAATGGGGAAAGAGAAGAGATTTATTTCTACAGAGCCTTTTCACTCAGTTACATCATTTTGCATGGGGTCCCAGAAGGACAACTCAGTGTTCACAACTGCCGTGCCTTAATGCACACTGCTTCTCAGCACTGCTGACTCCTCGCATTTCATAGCATGGCTTCATTTACCATCATCAGCAAGGCAGTTTGCTGTACATTAAAAAAATGCTTTAGTACAGGAAAGGTGGAAACTCAACCAATTCCCAAATTACACATTTAAAAACAATTTTCACTGTTCTCATGCATCCTTTCTATCAGAATCTTCATCAACATTACCTTATCTTGCTCAGATAATGAATGTTTAAATGAACCCCAATAACAAAATGATACAAGACTAAAGCAGGAAGTTAACATTTTAAGTATCAGGATTCACTCATATGGTATTCTGCCTTAAATACTGGTTTAATATTTTAGGAGGAAAAGTGGGGGGAAAGGTTTATCCCTACAGATTCGGGGATCCATAGCGTGAATTTTCTGACCTGGATTTCATTTTCTCTTTAAAGCAGATTTGGTCATATGCAAGAGAGACACCAGATGAACAAAAGGGTATACTTAGTTCTGTTCCTGACAATCTCTCTCTTCACCTTACCTGAACCCTCGGGTGCCTCAGTTCAGCTTTCCTTCACATCTTTCTCCCACAATGCTGACCCATACTTCTGGAAAGACTTTCCTGACACCGTATCTGCACCCACTTTAAGTCCCTCTTCAGTACCTTCTTTCAGATGTGAACCCCCATTAGGAATTCATCAATTTAAAAAATAAAATTACAAACATAATGAATAAGCTATGACTATAAGAAAACAAGTAACCTTCTGAGCATGCACTGTGCAAGTCTGTCTCATTCCCACCCATTCGTCTGTTGTAATCTCTCACTGAGGCACAATGTGTCTTCTTTAACTTAGTTTGTAATAAACTCCTAGGGCAGGGACAATCTTATATTTGTCTGTAAAACACCATGCACACTCCTATGGTATTGTATAAATAATAATATTTGTCAAATTAAAATTAAAGTGAGACAGGATTTGATAGCAGAGAGTAAGAAGCACATCTGATCATTCCATAGTAACTAGATCACTTATGGTCCTCATCTCTGAGACATCCCATAGAAAATTTCTAATTGGAACAGACTCAGAAGTTTGGGAGTATATGATAGCAGCATCACTCAACCAACTGACCTTGTGAAAAGAAATGATAAGCAGAGAAACAGGTTTAAGAAAATCAAACAAAACAGGCCAGCCCAACCTCCTTTTGTATTTGATACAAATCTTGATTCAGGGCTCAGATGAATGGGACAGCAAAAATGCCTCAGGATCCACTGTCACTTTCAGATTAAAGTAAACACAAAGTGGGAAGAAAGGACTGGAATGTACAAAGGTGCTAGTCTAGGTTTGCAAAACCTTTGCCCTTTAGACCAGCTCTTCAAGTCCCATTTCACAAATGCCAAGATCATTAAAGAAACTGAAGTAAGGAAAAAGTGCAAGAGGTAGTTGTGACCTCATGGCAAGCTTTCAAAGATTTTCCATTTTTCTTCCCTTGTTCTTTGTTAACAAGACATTTCCGTGAAAACAAAATATTTGTTTCTTAAGTGTCCATCTGTTCCTGTTGTTTATTCCCCCATTTGAAGTCATCATCCCCTGTGATATCACAACTGGTTGCTGTGGAAATGACTGATATCACAGTGTATTATTACTTGACATGGGAAGCAAACAGCAGGAACAGATGAACTGTTAAGAAACAAGGAACTTGTTTTCATGCAGATGTCCTTATATAAACAAAAGGGGGTTTGGGGAGAAGATATATGTGAAGGGATATAACATGCCTCCCTTTTGGTTATCCAGCCTTTTCTGGAGCCAGTCTGGTTGAAAGAGCAGATGAAACTTGAGAAGAAGGGAGGTCTTTAAGAAGCAGATGGCACTCTGAGGCCTGAAAGTTCGTTCCATGGCAGCTGAGAGCAACAGATGGTCTGAGAGACCGAGGAGGAAATAATAGTGTGGGAGACTAGTGAGGTTTATGTGACCATCTGATCACCTGCAAGAAGCAACTTGGGAGAAGAAACCCACAAAATATTTTGGAAATATATTCTAAGGACAAAGAGGGGAGTAAAGAAGTGGGGAAATTATGAACCAGGAAATACTGGCTGCGTGCATCAGACAATGAAAGAGACCAAGTGTCTGGATTGAAGAGAAATGAGAAATTTGCCACAGGTACAGCGATTTGCCCCTGAAACTATCAGGAACTTCACAGGAAAAAAGGGTTATGACATTTTGAATTAAAGCATCCAAAAATCTCAATGACAAAGAGCACATATAAACAATAATACAGGGTGCAGGATAGAAAACATCAGAAAATAACATCACCTAAGTGATGAATCATATTTGCAGGATATATAAAATGTTGAGAAGTGTTTGCTTTTCTATGTTCGCTATTTCATAAATATTAAGAATAACTGCTTTGCAATTGGGCTATATAAGTCACTGGCTAGAGATAAACATTTTTAATTATTATTTCTCTTTGCTGTAGATCTGAAATATGAGATTTAAAGGAACACTGTCAGGTTAAGAAACTGTAGAAAAATAAGTTTCTTTACTCGTGTTACTAATGCATCAAACTTTTACATTTAAGATTACTAAAACTGAAAGAATTTTCAAAGTCTAGTTTGTTTTTCACCACAGATTCTGTTTTGTTCAGGTTCTGAATTCCCCTTTGCTTGGACAATGAACATTTGGCAGGTTTATTTTCTTTTCATGACTCGCACAATATTACAATGTTTTTGTTTAAAAAAATCAATATTCATTAACATTATAAGTTTCAAGAAAATTTCTCTCTTGACACTAGATTTGGAAGAACACCCCCACACATAAAACAAAACACAAATCTGAAACCTAAAATTTGAGTGTTCTCTAAACTTTAAGTGTACCTAACATATATGGTCATAGGTCACTTTTTCTTCAAGAACTGACATTTGCTGACAACCCCATGAAAACGGTAAATTTACTTTCTGACATTCACAGCATAAACATACCTGCTGAAGTCAAACTGTTAATTATTAAACATAAATTTATCTACCTGCCTCTTTACTCCCTTCCCCCATCTCTTGACTGGTTATATTTTGACTCACTCTTTAGACAATTAATCATACATGTCTATTCTCCTTTTGTGGTTTTTATGTTGCTGTGCTCTATATCTCTTTCAGTGTTAGATGAAGTGTTCCCTACGTAAGCTGAACATCAATTTAAAACCCCATCCTGCAAATGAATCTATGATCATGGATCTATGCACCAATACAGAGTCTTATTTAATTCAGTGGGTCTCTTCACAGACCTGTACTAGAGGATTTAAATGCAGGATTGAGGCCAATGTTTAAAAAGTGATTTGGAATCCATTGAGATTAAATGTGCTATACAAATGCAAAGTACTTTGTTAGTATAAAAATTACTGTGAACACCAACCAGTCAGAAAATATAAAAGACAAAGATAGCTTTGTTCTGTTTTATGCTCTCTCTTCCATTAAACAGATAACAGATAGATTCACACAGAACTTGAAACAAAACCTACTAACAGACTTGTTTTTTTAAATCTGGGCAAATCTAAGGGATAAAAAAGATGATATAACCAGTTAGATAATGTAGATAATAATCTGAAAAATATTCAGATGACATTATATTATGGAATATGTTTTATAGGATTAAATCTGTCATAAATGTATTATGTGATCTAATTATTAGAACTTAATAGGTTGGCAGAGGAGGTATTGTTTGAAAAAAAAAATTTTAAATCGCTTGTCTTTATGTGGTTTAAGACACATAAAGCAATCCCAGAAGGCAATTAAAATATATCAAAAGTTACTACATTTGACAATAAGAACCAAAACCCAAACCTTGAAGTAGTTATGAACAGCCACAGCTTTGAGAAACACTTATGAAACATTTTAGGTCCCTGGGGAGAAAAAAGTCTAAATGTAGAGAACGACAAATAATGTAAAGAGGCTGAAACACTTTATAAAGGAGTGTAAATTATCTGAATGTTTACAGATGGGGAAACAAAGCATTATTTCCCTACAGTCACACATGAAGCCAGAAGCAAAGAGGAGAACAGAATCCAGGTCTCCTCACTACTGGACTCATGTAGTGGGTAGTACCATTGGACAGTGCCATCTCCCTAAGTTGCAAAAAGTAAAAATCACAAAGTCCCACTGTTACATATAAACCTAAAATCTACTATTCTATAATTCATTAAGGAAAAGACAAGAGTGATCTCAGTCTGTTTTGATCTACTCTCAAAACGATTTGGACACGAAAATCAAAGGATGAAATTTAAGACCATTAGGGCTTGTCTACACTTACCTTGGAGATTTGGCGGTAGTCGATCGGAGTTACTCAAACTATGGAACAAATTTGTGTAACTCCTGTCAACTTCTGTGCTTCTGTTCTGCGCGCCATCTTCACTGCACTGCACTGACGGGAAGGCAGCGCTACGCCACTTGAGAAGGTGGTCTTAATACATCAATTTCTGGATCAACTGAGCGGGTCTTCACTGACCGCTCAGTCGATCCAGATAAGTCAATCTGACGGCAGCAAATTAGAGAAATGACTACAGCACAGTCAGTGTTACAATTCCATGTACAGAAGGAAGAGCAACTGGGACAAGATACTGTTTACCAAATAACGTTTTAGGACTACACTACAAAGGTAAGTCGACATATGTTAGGTTGACTTATAGCCACCACATTAATTACTGCAGTGGCTCATGTCCACACTACCCCCCTTCGGTTGGTGGTGTGCATCGTCACCAGGAGCACTTCCACCTACTTAAGAAGGGCAGTGTGAGGTGCTGAGAGACCTGTCTTTCAACTCCCTTGGGAGCTCCCTTCTGCTCCTTGTCTTTCAGCTCTGTTGGCTTCCTTCCCATTCAGCACTCCAGGGGAGTTGGGACAACTGGGCTCTGGCAGCTCAGCTGAAGCCCTGAAATTGACAAGAATGACAGCGACATAAGGAATGCAGTGTCTACACTGACACTGGTCACCCCACCTACACCGAAAGAAGCTGTACACTGCTCCTTGAGGTGGTTTTATTACATCAGCATAGCAGGGGAGTTACATCCATGGGAGGAGCCTGTCATTGCGTACACTGCCACAGTTTTGTAGACAAAAGCTGACTATTGTCCACAAAACTCTGTAATGTAGGCCAGCCATTACAGACACACACCTGGGGGGAAGGAGTGTAAGTGGTTGTTTCCCTTCTGAGCCAAGACAAATACTCTGACACTTTGTGCCAAGTGTTAGTTTGGGACAGGACGCATTGCAACAAACTGCGATTTCCAAGGTATTGTCTTGTAAGACTTATGAGTGACCCAGTTAATGGTTTCAAGTAACAAAAACGAGAGAGAGAGGAAAAAAAGTAAGTTCAGTGTATCAGCGAGGAGACACCCCCTTGCACTCGAACTGACCGCCCGCCCTTCCTTCCCCTCACGGACTGACGGACGGACACAATAAGGGCGGGAGGCGCCTGTCTGAGGATCCAGAGGTTTCGGCTTCTCCTCAACCTATCGCTAACGTGACAGGAGGCACAACACCGCCCACCCTCCGCCAGCTCCTCCCGGTCCACGGGCCCCAGCCTCCCTGTAGCCCAGTCCCTCCTAGGCCCCTTGCCCTCCCTAGCCACCATCAGCAGGAGCCCGCTCCGCCTCGCCCCACCACGCGGGCCCCTTCCTCAGCCCGCTTCCCGTTCCCAAGCCTCTGCCCCACGCCCGCCCAAGCCCCCAGCCGCCCCCCACCCCAGGCAGGGCATCGAAGCCGCCCCCCGGAAAGCTCAGGCCCTTCCCGCTGGTGCTTACCTGAGCGGCAGGTGCCGCGGCTCCCCCGACGACTGCAATAGCCCCGCGAGTCGGGCTCTCAGCTCGCTCCAATCCGCGCTCCAGAGTCTCCTCCCGCTCCGCATCCGGATCCGGACCCGTCCCCAGGCCGCCGCTGGCGCTACCGTGCCTGGTTGTCACCTGATCCCCCGGAAACCCAGCCCCGCCTGCATTGCAAGGGACCGGCCTCTCGGCTGGCGCACGGGGCCGCCGCACCAGGTTCCGCCTGACAGAGAGACCGCGGGAGCGGGGCGACGGGCAGGCGGCGACCTAAGGAGTGGGGCCTGTAGAGCCCATCAGCGACGCGAAAGGAGTCCGGTTTCCACACAGGCGAGGGGGAAATATAGGTTGGTTCCACACACATTGGTTCCTGGGGCGGGGGGTGGTTAAAGTCAGCAGCCTTGGAGCAGTTTTTATAGTGGGGGTGCTGAAAGCCATTGAAGAAAACTGTAAACCCTATGTAATAGAAACCACTTCAAGCTAGGGGGGTGTTACTGCACCCCTAGTTCCAGCACCCCTGGTTAAGGTTAAACACAAACGATGTTGTTTCTACTAAACTTGAGACTGGACCACAGCGTGCTGTAGAGCCTTGGTTCTCAACCTTTCTAGACTACTGTACCTCTTTCAGGCGTCTGATTTGCCTTGCGTACCCCCAAGGTTCACCTCACTTAAAAACTACTTGCTTACAAAATCAGCCATAAAAATACAAAAGTATCACAGCACACTATTACTGAGAAATTGCTTCCTTTCTCGTTTTTGCCATATGATTATAAAATAAATCAACTGGAATATAAATATTGTATTTGCATTTCAGTGTATAGTATATAGAGCAGTATAAACAAGTCATTATATGAAATTTTAGTTTGTACTGACTTTGCTAGTGCTTTTTATGTAGCCTGTTGCTAATATCTAGATGAGTTGATGTACCCCCTGGAAGACCTCTGCGTACCCCCAGGGGTACACGTACCCCTGGTTGAGAACCACTGCTGTAGAGTGTGGATCCACACACGAAGGCCTGGGGGTTGGGAGAAGAGTGTAGTTTCTGCATTGGTCTATCTGCATACAGAGGAGAAGGTTTTAGTGGTGGTGTCCACTTCCCCATCACCTTATTGTTTTTAAACAGAGAATGAAGAACCTATGGCTTAACTGTCTAGGATTAGAAGAAACACCACAGTTGCTATACCATCCCCATCTGCTTATACTGATGTGCCTCAATTTCCTCTTTCAGGGCCTTACTTAATAGACAGTCAAACGTAATTGTGGCATTCAATACATTCATCTCACCTCAAAGGATTCTCTTTATTAACAGAATGTAAACAACCCTTCACCCTTGTGTCAGGGTTCCTCAAGTCCTTTTGAATCTCATACAGACTTTTCTCCCATCAGTTTTCTCAACTACTGGCACTCTCAGCTCAGAAGTATCTTTGTGCTCTAACAGGGATGTGCTTGCTCTCCCTGCATCTTCCCTACAGCCCCTCCTATCCTACGTACTTTCCATCTCTCCTAGGCCCTTCTGCCTACATCAACAAGGATCCTTCTTCAGGACCTCCTGCTCACTGGAGGTCTCTCTGTATACAGGACCCTGCCTGAGAAACAGGAAGCTTTATATCCTGTCTCCTGCAGATGACATGCTTTCTTCCAGTCATGTACTATGGGACTACAGCTCCCAGCTGTCCATCTGAATGATATATATCTTCCAGAATTCCCAGCTCTAAAGGGTCAGAGCCATAATAGTCATCCTGAACCCTTCATGCCTTGTATGAATATGTATCATACAAATGTCTGAGTGGTCTTTTACACAGCACTTTGAAGCATCTGGTGCTCATCATTGGCATAGACACAGTACTGGATTAAAACTACTGATGTGATTGATTATGGAAATTCTAATTCTCCTAATAGTAGACATCAAAGTCTTATAACTGGCAGTTGTAAGAAATGGCTACAAAGTATGCAGTAAGTCATGGGGAAAGGTCTAGAGGTGATTTAAGCAGGTTGATTGAAAGTGGAAGACAGAGCAGTTCCTTTTGTTGTTGTTTTGTAATCAAGTTTTGAGTTTGCTAGTAAACAGTGTCAGCCTACTTGACATCCTTGAGAAGTCTCCTATGTATGCACAGAACAGTTACATGACAGGCAGTGAGAATGCAAATTTATTTTCACTGCAGTACCGATATGTTTCACCCCTTTTGATCACAGAGTAGATACTGCCTACCTGACATTTTTCCTTGTTTTACTGAAGTCTTATGTATCTGGTGACCCTCTTCCCATCTGCTTTCGAGAGGTAACTTCCTTCCGCTTAACCATGCAGGGAAAGGTTACCATATCAAATAGATCATAGGAAATACTTTAGCAATCATGTATTTCTGCACCCTTAGTGATATCAGAGTGCTGTGGATGACTGTCCATCAACATTTTAGATTTGAATGCCATAAATCAGGGTTTTTAATACAGTGAGTTGTGACCCCCCTTTGTCAGAAAAGGCAACCAGGGTGGTAGTGAGATGTTGAACATTTTCATTACAATCTAAAGCAAAGCAAAGTAAATCTCCTTTATCCTAGTCCCCAGACACCCTTGCCTTTCAAGGTCAAGTATTCTCTGTCAACTCCTCAAAACACATACAGAGATATATAGGCTTGTCATTGATTAATTTACCACTTTGATAGTAAATTTAAGAGGGTAATGAAATTTTTTTATTTTGAATAAGAATTTCCAAACGGAAAGGTTGAGAAACACTACCATAAATCCTCATATTATCCCCTTCAGTTACATGATAATTCCAACAGATTAGTGAATAAAATGAAGATGAGCAGTGTTGAAAGCTACTTTCAGAAGGAAAGTGGCATTGATGGGCATGAGAACAAGGCTGTTTTTTTCCCCACAGAAATTTTCCATTCAGACAAAAACAAAAATCTCTTCAGTAGAGCAATATCAAAATAATCAAAGGCATGGAGAAGAATTACTAGGATATCCAGTATTTCTCCTGGCCAGTTCAGGATTCTTCACTATTGTAAATTGTAAATTTTGTATTGTAACCTTTCTAGTTTTAAAAGACGCAATCAACATGTCCACTACTTCTCTTGGGAGATTATTCTACATCTCAGTGTCAGAAGCTTTTCCTGATATTCATCCTAATTTTTCCCTTTTAAATTTTATCCCATGACAGCATACAACACTACATTCTTCTTAATCTTTTGTGTAACTTTCATATATTAGTATACTAATTTCTTGCATTGTTCTTTTTTTCAGAGACCTGTAATCTCTTGTGCCTTACATATATTATCTTTTAGGATTCCCCAGATGCCTTCAATGTTGGAGGATTTTAATACTTCCCATTTCTTAATTCCACTTGAGCTGCTGTAATCTATGAATTCTCTACTGTGTTGAACTCTAAATTGCTTGTTCCATGCTTCTGTATTATCATTACTGATAGATGCTACCTATCAGAAGAAGACATAGCATGGCTTATCTGAAACCTCTTCTTTCTGGATCACAAAGTAATGACATTGATGCAGAACATGCACATAAATAAATACTGTTAGTAGATGAGAGGCATGTGGGCATTTCTTATTATTTATTCAAGAACTCTTTTTCTCTCGCTGTGCATATCAGTCTAAACAAGGGAGATTGCCAGGGGATGTTGTGAAGGCCAAAACTGTGACAAGGTTAACAAAAGAATTAGATAAGTCCCTGGAGGATAGGTCCATCAATGGCTATTAGCCAACTTGGTCAGGGTGCAACCCTGTGCTCTGGGTGTGCTTAGCCTATGATTGCCAGAAACTGGGAATGGACAATAGGGGATGGATCAGCGGATGATTGCCTCTTCCGTTAATTCCCTCTGAAGCACCTGGTGTTGTTGGCCGCTGTGGGAAGACAGGAGACTGGCCTGGGTGGACCGTTGGTCTGTCTGACCCAGAGTGGCTGTTCTCAAGGTCTTATGATTTCAAGCAGGGAGGAGTGAAGCGAGATTTTAAAGGGCTTAAATGAAACAGGATCTCTGCAGTGGGAGACACAAGCATAGTCCCCCAAACCCAGTCCCACTGAGGACGTTCTCCACCCCTCACCCCTTCCTCCTGAGGAGAGGCGAGGGCGGTGAGTCCCCTAGAGCAGCAACTTGCCAACGCATAGGAATAGTAGGGGGCTCTCGGGCCCCTGTGGCCAGAGGGAGGGTGCCGAAGGCCTGCTGCACTACAAGTCCCAGTATGCTCTGCGATTCCAAGATGGCGGCGCCCATGGGGGGCCCTGGCGTCGCGGCTGAGTCGGACTCGGAGAGCAGCAGCAGCGACGCGGAGGACTTGGAGCGGTTTCGCGAGGCCGTTTGGGACCTGGCCGGGCAGCATTCGGCGGTCGTCCAGCCGGAGTCCGGCGGCGGTAGGGCGGCTGTGGTCCTGTGGTTTGGCGGCGGCAGGCTCGGCCGAGAGCGGCCCTTCCCCCTCCCATGTGGTGGACTCAGCACCTGGGAAGCGGGGAAAGGAATCACCTGGCCCGGCCCTAGGGTGCCGGACACGAATTCCGTTCCTGCCTCCCATGGACCCACCCTGGCTAGTAGCCGAACTTGTGAGTGGCCCACACACCTCAGCAAGAGCAGCCAGCTCCTAAGCAGGCGAGGAGGCTGGCCATGGAGATTGGAGGGGTGTATGGGTCAGTAGGGTGCGGGTGCAAGCCCTTGTCCCCGACCGTGTAGCCTCCCAAAGGCAGTTGTACATCCAGTACCAACTGAGCTCATCTTTAGGTTTAATGATTGTGTCTAGAGCAAAACTGGTCTAGGAACTCATCTTCTAGTGGACTCAGACCTGACACAAGCAGGGACAGGTTACGTTAAAAAGTGGCATGTTAAATCTCATGCTAACCTACACTCTCTGTAAGAGAACACTTCTTAAAATCAACCTTTGAAATAACTCTGAAATAATGAATCTCAAAAAGAAAGAATTGGGGAGGACTGAGGAATCTCTAGCACCACAAATCATGTTCCATATTTTGCCTGCCTTTCTTCACTGTGTCTGACTCTTGGTGTAAGTCACACAGTTGAGTTATGGATCATATTTTGAATTATGTCTGAGGAATTAACATACAGAAGAAAAATCTTTTTGCTATGCTTTCCCTTACTCCCCATGTTGTCCTACCATTGTTCTTCTGGATAAGTGTAAAGGTTGTCTTGTGTGCTGTCCAAAGTGTGCTTTTTTGGATGCAAAGAAAGCAGGACATTGGGGGATCTTCTAAGATATTGTTTGACCTATGAAACTACTGTTTTGGAGACCTGGTTTTAAAACAGTATTCCCTTATTATGGGTAAAATACTGCTCAGTCCTGCAATGTAGACATCATCCATGTTTATGGATCATACTAAAGCTTTAAACTGTTTAAGACAGTATCGTGATTTGGGAATATGCATTTTGGGTCCGTATCTGTTGCGGAGTGAACTATATAACAGTATTGCAGATGAGCCTTTCCTCCCTCCCCCCACAAAAATGGCATTTGTTACAATTTGAATGGGACCCTAAATAGCTCTGTTAAAATATTTGCCTCAAATTAAACATAGGACAATGTTATTGTCTCTGCTACTTAATTATAAGGAAGGGTTCAAACGTAGGTGTTTTCTAATGTTCTTGTGTCTGTGGTAGTATCATATTCTTTCTTTATACTCTCAGCAGAGATTTTGACATGTGACTAACCTGAGGACTGTTTCTTTTGATTTTTCTCCCACAGTCTTAGAAAATGAGTCTGTGCAAACATAGAAAATGAAGACCAGTAATAGAGATTGTTAAAAGAAAAAAAATCTTGATATAAATCAAATCAGTAGGCTCCACTTAAACCAGACATAGTGTCCAGCTACTCAATCCAGACAGAATTTCTGGGTGACTTACTCAGTAGCTAAATAGCCAGAAAGCTTCAGACCTACTCTAGCTTGTGCCTGCATCCTGCCAATTACCTTCATCTGTACCTCACCATACTTCTAAGAAGCCCCTCTGAGGATGCTAATCAGATTGGCAGCCTTTCTGTCATGCCCCAGAATTCAAACGTCAAAGTTTGGCTTTCCATGGAGCTCTGTGTCTCAGAGTATGTGATATATGGTACTATCAAGAAAGGACTTGGCTTGCCTTCTTTTTCAGATCACAATAGAAATAGAAAAGATGTGTTAGATTATTGCCAGGGCAGGATACTTCCCTCCAGTAGATGTTGGGTCCAATATTAAACTCAGTCGTAGGTTAGGGGTCTATTACAGGAATGGATGGGTGAGGTTCTGTTGCTTGCATTGTGCAGGATGTCAGACTAGATGGTCATAATGGTCCCTTCTGATATTAGTGCAACACTCATAGATTCATAGACTTTATCTTAGCAAGTCAGGTTAGCCACCTGATGTGTAGTTTGCTTGAAGAATGTTTCTGAACATAGCAGTATCCTCCTTTGAATGTGACCACTGTTCTATCTTCCAAAATTACTTTTACCCTGTAAAATCATCTACAGTGGAATTAGGATTAAAGGTGTTTTAGTCTTGGAGATTTCTAATTTGCCTTTGCTTTGTTTTGTCAGGTGGCTTTGGGAAGGACAAGTTACTATCTGTTCAGCCTAGTCTCAGGTATTTTTTCTGGATTTCAAGTTCCTGTTTCGGTGAAGAAAAATGAAACTATCATTATAGGCAGAACTTTTAGTGCTGGCTGTAATTAAGGTTACCTGAACCTTCCCATTATAAGACTTTGTCTTTTGTCCACAATTGAATACTAAGTGATCAAACATTTCTGCGAAGCCCAGATCAGGGGGGAAAGTAGTCCCTGGTTTAGAAACTTTGCGGCGGAGCCCACATTCTCCTGTCCTCATTTTCAGTATTTTCCTTTGTGAATGAACATAGTCTCCAAGCCTATCAATCTGGCAACTTTTAATAAAGTCATCTCTCCAGGGGCAGGTTTGGAGTGAGCAACTGCATTGGCTTCCACACTACTTTGCTGATATACCCACCAACCCTGTTCTTCAGGGACAAAAGAGTGGAAGGAGCATTCAAGCTCCAACCCTTCGTCTATGCTGCTGAGACTCTCAGCAAGAGAATCAGTTAATTTCAGTTATGTTGTTGGTGCTTAGGGAATGTGGACTGCTGTCTTTTTGGAGCCATAATAAGATCACTCACGCTAGCTTCACACATGCTAGTGAACAGCCTTTTGATGGTAGTGGCTTTTGGCCATTAATTACCATTCTGAGGTTGATTTGAATCGATCTCTTAGCGGTCTAAGGCCCTCTATCCCATTGCCAGTCCACAGTCTTCTGTTTTAGATGAAAGTGGCAAATGTTTATTGGGTCTGAAGGAGATCACAAATTGTTTTTATTTTAAACAGACAGAAGGTGGATGACCATGACAAGGATGGCAACGAATTACAGACCACACCAGCATTCAGAGCACATGTTGCAAAGAAACTAGGAGCCATGTTAGACAGGTAACGGGTACAAAAGTACGGCCTTATGAGATTAAATAAACCTTAGTCAGAACCTTTCCTAGCAAGAGCACTGCCATACCCTTGAGTGCTAGAAGTAGGAATCACTGAGGAGTTAAATACATCTTTTTCCATGAGAAACATCTTGTATTTTGAGGAAAGATTGCTTCTTTTCTTGTTTCCTACATCCCTGTGCATACTGATGACTTGTGACTGATAATGCTCATGAACTGACCTCTCCCTTGTCCTAGTCTCCTATTGGTAATATAGTAAACCTAGTGTGTGCTGCAGAGGATTTCTCTATTAGCTTCAGTGCTCAGTGTTCTGTGTTGGGAAAGGAATAGATAGGATTGAGATTCACCAGAGCTGCCTCCATTTATGACCTGGCTTTGAATCTGGTCAGGAAATTCCCCAGTTCACATGTGTGATCTTTTTTTCACCTTATCCGTACAACTCCCAAATTCTGCCTAACTCAGACTTGTGCTGGCAACATGCTAGGTGTTGAGAGGCTTCACCTGACTGCAGTATGCTGTTGCCTTTTAATGTGGAAGTATGGCCTATGGGAACTAATGGTTCTAGCGTACAATGTGGGTTGGCAGCTTGGAATGTTGCATGTGGGTAGTTTCTGTGTGCTATGCTTTTGAATGAAATGGCCAGGCTCTATGGAGATAGCACTGAAAATAAAAATACTGAAATGAACCCACTGAGAAAAGGTTATTTAACCGCTCGCTTTAGACTTGTTTCTTAACATTTCCAACTTCTTAAACTCAAGCTGGCTGCAGAAAATCAAGTCCTTGTTCCTTTTCTAAATTCAGACTGTGGTCTTCCTTTAGCTGTATCACTGTCTTGGAGGATTCATCAGCTCCTGTACAGACATCCATGCAAACAGATGACTCTGAAGATGATGGTGAGTTCCAAGCAGAGTCACTGTTCTCAGCACGCATCTAATAGCTCTCCACTGGCACAAGTGTAATGGATTCTATCTGGAATTAGCTCATGCTATGCTCTATATTAAAGAAAGAGTGCAGTAGAAGAATTTCTTGTTAATATCAGCAGGGGTTGTTACCTTCATGTAATAGCCCAAAAAGCTTATCTAACATCTTTTAGTTATTTA
The DNA here is from genome assembly GCF_026122565.2 of Emydura macquarii macquarii. Taxonomy (NCBI): domain Eukaryota; kingdom Metazoa; phylum Chordata; order Testudines; family Chelidae; genus Emydura; species Emydura macquarii. Next base: position 2,228,757 of record NW_027131391.1, read on the forward strand.
GGCCAATGTAAATTCCATGTGAGGGTTGACACCACTATTGCTTCATACAAGGATTGCTATTGGCTGCTGTTACTGACTCAGCTTTATATCTAGGCTAAAATCACTTCTAATCTATTTATTTCCCCTGTTTCTTTTTGTATGTCTTAGGCTTTCGCCTTTTTTCTTCATCTGTTCCAGGAGATTGTGGGGAATCCAAATGTCCCCTCTCAGTCAAGAGGCCACAACCTTCCAGTTCTAGGTGAGGTATTAATCTGCTACTTTGTTCCTAAAAAAAAAAAAAATTACTATGCTATATTTCAGCGACTCCTTTTACATTTGACTTTGGAAAAAGGCTTTTTCTTGTGCAGGGAAACTAGGAATTGTAACTGGAGGTTGCATTCATTTTTCCAGTGCACATAATGCGTCTTAAAGGGCAGCTTGGAGTACAGAGTGGTGAAGCGGTCACTGGAATATGTTTTGGAATCACAAAGTCATTAAATTGATCAAGATTGTGGTAATCTCAGAGTCTGTGCTTTGGTGAATTCAGGATGAAAGTGTAATATACTTACCTCCCACTTTGCTTGTAACCCTTCCAGTGAGCTGGACAGTGACCAGGAATGGCAGAGATACCAAGAGGCTGCTGTGTCAGCAGCAGACATCTTGAAACAAAGTGCTCTTTCTGTGGTGCCCCAGGATTCCAGCCAGACCCACAATCAGGAGTGCACAGAACACAACCAGAAAAAGAAAAGGAAGAAGAAAGCTAGAGGAGAGCATGATAGTGAACAGAAGACAGCAGGGTGTGGCCAGATCTGCAACAAGACTCTGTGGTCCATGCGTGTCGATAGAGAATGCCAGAGGCAAGAAGGCAGATGTACAGAGGACGCAATGTTGCCCAGAGTAGTAAAGGAGAAGAAGAAGAAGAAGAAGAAAAAGACAATCAGAAAAGAAGTGAATGACAATTCCACTCTATGAACCCCATATGGTCAGGATGGATAAAGGATGCTGAAAAGTTCCAAAGGTAGTTCCTGCACATTGTCCCCCGCTGGAAATGTGGGGAAACAATTGACGAAGCTTCTGTTTTAGGGGAATCAAAGGATTAAGAGTTTAAATGACTGCCCTTGTTGGGGACATCCCTTAGAGAACTCCCCTTTTCCATTCCATCACAAACCAATTACTTGCACTGCTGGTTAGGCAGACCTTGCACTGAAGGATATTGAATTCTGCACAGACATGGGTGATACAGGGACATATTGAGAATCACCTCTGACCTGGTCTGATCCTTTTGTATATCCACTAAAATCCTGGGTCCTGGAGCTAGTGTAGGTGTATGATAAAACTCCCACCACCTGCTGCCAGAACCATGGGAGAAACAGCTCCAGGCTGTGAGAGAGACTGACTCATCCACAAATATCCTGGCAAAGCTTGGGGACCCACCTACCTGTACTATAATCAGCAGAAATGTTACCAAAACTTGCCATATTACTAATTCCCATAGAATCTGCACCTGCCCAGGGGGCCTGTGCAGAACTATTAAAAAAAAAATGTCTAACCGCATTACTTTGTTGTTGTTATAAGCAGGTGTTTCTTTCAAGACTGTCTCCCTTGAGGCTTTATTTTCATGGTATTTCATCTGCCAGTGTGCAGTAGAATTCAATAACCATAAATGCCTCATGGCTTCATTTAATATAATGTCTTGTGCACAACTGCCATCTTCTTTCATTAGGATGGGCAACAGTAGCAGAGATATTGCACATCATATGTGGGTTTAGTTGCACAATTGTCTGTAGCTATTTGGTGATGTTATAGCACTGCCAAAAATAGGTACTGCATTTAAGTCCTTATTTGATCAATCAGGTTTCTGTTGTCTCTCTGAGGTGCAGCAGCAGTTCTTGGCAGCATTCAGTACTGTTTTTACTTTCCTAACAGAGGTGTGCAACTCAGAGATTTCAGAAAAAGACATAATGTTTTGAGTGGGTGGAGGAACCCTAGAGAAACTAAAATGAGAAAATATTGCTTCTTGTAGAATACTGGGAGCCACCCACATTTTTTTTTCCTAGTGCAAGAACCCTGATATTTTCCACATAAGGAAATGCCTTGCTGGCACCTAAACTTCAAGAGTATTTTGAAAATCGGCTGTGAATTAACCTAATACACCAACAGAAATCACATGTCTTATGGCCATTGTTACAATTATAATTGATTTTAATTCTGAAAATCATGCAACTTTTAAAAAACATTTTCTGGATTCCTCAGAAATTTTACTTCACTTATACTGCAAAGAGGATAAATGTACAACAATCTCAAATGGTTTTCTTTCAGTTTACTGAAAGTTAAATATATTTACAGGATAACACAGAGTAGAGAGGGGGATCAATCCTAGAGACAAATTCCACTGAGACCTTCCGTTACTGAAATTAGGCTCTAATCATTCATAGTATCAGAGTGCAGGGAGAAAGTCTTTTGAATACAGGCACCAATTTACATCTGTATGTTTGCAATCATCAGATATGGTGGCTTTAGGGGACACTGTCAACTTATTTGTACAGTTTTTCTTTTATTCTCTATTTTTCTTATCCTTTTAGAGGCTTGATCATATTTTCCCCTCATTGGGTTTTGTCCCCTCTACAGTGTAAATTGATAGCTTCAGCTCCATTAGAACACAGAAAAAAGTTTGTTATGGCTTCTCCTTTGTTTGTTTGCAGCTCATCAGTGATATGAAGGTATAAGCAACAAGGGAGAAGAGAAATTACTAGAATCATTTATAACTAGAGCCTCAGGATCCAAAGCCTTCACTTATGCAAATAGTTCCATTGAAATCTATGGGGTTATTCACAGGAGTGAGAGCTGCAGCATCAGGCTCACAGTGAAAGGCTAAGAATTAAGGATGTGGTTAAACTTATTCATACCATAAAAATCCACCTGTGTGGAGATCTTTGCAGAGAAGACCTCATACATGTGAGAGAGACCAACCTACACATATGATCTTTGTTGGAAGGGGCAGTGATGTAACATGAGGAGGGGCAGAGCTTAAAGAGCCTTGTTTCTGAGTGATCAGGTGGCAGATGTATTATGTTGAGCCACTTCTTCCTCTCTCCCCATCCCAAATGTTGACCATGCTGGCTCCACCAATCACCCTGTGAGGGGTGTGAGAGACCAAGAACCAGGCCTGCTGATGTGAAGAACTAAACATTTCTTTCTCCTTCTCAGCTTTAATTTCTGAATTCAAAACAGAGTAGCACTATTGAAAATACTCAGGCCTCTTCCACTAGTCCAGGGCTATTTTAAGGTAGGTCATATATTTTAACCTAAATAAATTCAGTGTCCCTTTTAAGTTAAAGAAATGGCAGTTTTTAGTTAGTGACTCTGTAATGAGAGGATAGTGCTTATGCCACCCCTGGTTCTGTTTCTTGGTGTCTTTTAGCTGCAAGGTCAGTAATTGGGCTCTTGTACTGCCTTCCCCAAGGAAAGCTTCTCTCTCACTCAGTTCCATCAGCTTCCATTTGTTTGCAGCAGCGGTGGATGTTTAAGCAGTGCTCACCTGCCTTTAGGAGCTCAGCTCTGCTCTTTCCTGCAGCACTTGCTGTGGAATTGGCAGGCTTGCAAATATCCACCCCATCTAAGATTAAGAATGAAAATTTCAGCTATCCCTTTGCCATTTTGCCATAGTCCATTCAGACCATTATCCTGGTGGCAGTCCTCGATTTCTGGTCTCTGTGCTCACCATTGTTCTCTTTGGCAGTGAAAGCTAGCAGGTGTCAGCCCTGTCCTTCCCAGCCATCCGCCTTGGATGTGTGCTCATAGCTTTGTGCCCAAGAAACACCTCTTCCCGTGTTGTGTTGGATGGGGGTGAGGACTTTACGTGAGGCAATGGAGAGGGACTGGAGGCCTCCAAGCCAGGCACTCTCTCTTCCCTGTGGAAGGCAGCAGTGACAGTGAATCACAAACACAGATGGAGGTGCTTCTGACAGCTTAGTCATGGCAGTCACCTGTGAACTGGTTACCATGGTTACTGAGTAGAGGATGCCATCTGTGTGGGGATGAAGGTCTCTATAACGCTGTGAGTAGATGGCAGCAAGTGGCTGTGGCTGTTGGTGGTGTCAGAACTCTGGTAGAGCACCAGGCTGCTAGAGGAGACTGTTAAAAACGTACAGTTTTAGCATGGTGATTTCCTTCATCTGTTCCTTCTCCAATTCCTTTCTCCCTTCCCTCCCTCCTTCCATGTGGCACTTAAGCATTCTTCATCTCACAGACTATGGTCTGGTATCTTATTGTCATCACTGAAGAGTTAGGGCTCATTTACACAAACACTTAGCTTACAGCAAACTGGGGTGTAAACCAACCTCACACTAGCTTGCCGCTCAGTAAGTGTCCATGTGGACTCTGCTGCAGTGCACTAAAAGTTCCATAGTGCACCTTCATCTACACCTCTTTGAAAGCACAGTACGGAACTTCCAGTGTGTGGTAGCTGGGTTCCCACAGACACTTAGTGCACAGCAGGCTCGTGCGGAGTAGATTCACACCCCAGTTTGTTGCAGACTAAATGTTTGTGTAGACAAGCCCTCACTCCTTTATCCCATTCCCACTTCATATGCAAAGACTTGCATGTCCAGATCCAAAGCTGTCCTCAAAGTATCATGGGGTGTCAACCCTCATGGAATTAAAATAACACTCTAGTTGATTCCCTGCTAATGTCCTCTCAGAGGTGCTAGGCTTTACCCTTTATGCTATCCTGGAAGGAATCTTAGCCTCCCCAACCCTGAATGTCTTCTGCAGGTTTGACTGTATGGGCACACCATTCCTGCTTGTGTTTCTTCAGTGTTAGTCACTTGTACAAATTCCACATAGGGCCCCATATCCACACCCTCATCTCAGTTTGGATGTGCTGAAATATCCCTGCGATGATCTGTGCTTTAGAGCTTCCTTTTGTGCTATAGTTTTCTGCATGCCCCGGGACCTGGTTGGAGTTCTGTTGCAGAATGGGAAGCCCTGGATGCTATGTTATGTCCTATCATTGGGGTATTGGCAGGTGGAGGAGGGATGGAGGCACAGTATAAAATGGTAGTTTGTTGGTCTTACCAGCTGGGCTTGGGGTGAGGCGATGGCCTGGCTGAAGATGCTGAATGGCTGTGTCTTGGTTCTGTAAATGTATTGTTGGTGTCTGTGACACTGACGTGTGGATCCCGGACTCTGTATGGGTCTCCGATTCAGATGTAAACACCTGAGAAAATTTATGTTTCCTGAACTTTGCAACAGTAACTGGATCAGATCTGCCTCCTATAAGCCTTCTAATAGGCAGTTACATGGGCAAGCTGGATTGGAAACTGCAAGCTGGTCCTGTTTCCAGGGAGACTCATTGCTGCTTGGCAGCGCAGCAAGGAAGCTTGCTTCAACCTTCCCAGTGTTCCAGATGGTACTGGCAAGGCGATGGGGTGAGAAAGACTGTCCTGCTGGAGTCGCATGGACATGATGCCAGATATGCTGTTCTAGCACAGGCAGTGTGCTATGTGATATGCAGTGAAGTTTAAGGGCTGGTTCACACTTACCGCGCGATTCGGCAGCAGTCGACGGGAGTTACGCAAACTATGCAGAGTAGTTTGCATAACTGACGTCGACTGCTCTGCTTCCCTTCTGCGCGCTGTTCTCACTGAGCTGTTCCCATCAGCTCAGCGCTATGCTACTTGAGGGGGTGGACTTATTCAATCAACTTCCTGGTCGATTGAGCAGGTCTCACTGACCGCTCAATCGATCCAGAAAGATCGATCTGGCGGCAGCGGTTTTGCCACCGTCAGTCTGAACAAAGCCTAAGGGAATGAAGTTTAAGTAGGGGAATGAAGGCATATGATAAATACCAGTCTCTGCCTTGTTACCTGTTTGGTTGGTGTCAGGTTAGTCAGGGCACTGAGATTTGCTGTATCTGTTATCACCATGGTCTGAGGTAAAAGGCCAGTATGTGCATATTGGGCCACTTCAGACTTGTGGCTGTAGAGAGCTGGAAATGAAAGAAAACAAGATCATGTGGATGTTGGAGCTCTAAGAGTTGTAATTAGGAACAGAAACAGTTCAATAAACAGGAGATCAACTCAACTCAAGTGATGCCAACATGAATCTGCTGTCAGTCAATCCTGAATGTCAGACACAACCAGTGGGACGTGGATGCAGGAGAGGAATCAGCTCCTCTCTTCTGTTCTTCTGATAATAAACAGAGTGCTGCAAGCCCAGGGACCCTCAGTTCCAACTAACCTCCCAAGCAAAAGGGACTGTCGAGGTGGGGGCAAACCAATTTGAACCCTTACCATGGGGGCTCTGTATCTGGGCCATGGTGGCCATGAAGGGGCTCTGATTGATGTGGCTCTGGACCTGCTGCATGATGGGCTGCTGGTAAGATGGGTGGAGCTGCTGGGAGAACTGGACAGGTTGAAGGGTTGTAAGACTGCTTCCCATGCTGTTTATCACAGGAACACTCTGGGCTTGAGTGGAGGCTAGGCCTGAAAAATAAAGACAAATGCACATTGAGTTCCTTGTTTCATCTCATCTTGTACCGGGAGTGCATGACTGTTCCCTCTGCCAAGGTGTGAGGTCAGTGGAAATTCTGTAATGGCCCGCATAGCTGTGCCTGGTCTACAATAGTAGTATGAGCTAGGACTCCTTGGGGCAGGGAGCTGTTTTACAGCTGTGCCTTGTCCAGTTGTGAACGAACTTAGGGTCTATGAAAGTCAAGGCCTGTCAACAGTAGTTTGAGCCACATATAATATGGACAAGTACCACGCAATTGCAAGCAGCTCTTTCCATCAGTGCTTGTGCCAGAGCTGAGGCACCCTGTTCAGCCAAAGATCATGCAATTAAATTCTGTTCAAATCTGCTGTAATCCTTCACTGGAGAGACCTTCTTTAAAAATGAGAGGGGAGTTTAATGGCCCATTAATTATTTTAACCTCAGCTCAGGCTGCTGGCAAGAGGGGCAAGTGTGCTATGGCTAATTAGCCACTATGAACTGAATTTAGACTCATGGGTTCATTTTGTTTAATGCTACCAAACAGCTGGATTTGAACCAATTTGAACCAAAGATGAAAGGTCTTATATCCCTTTACCCATGTTCCTTAGCCATCCATTCCCCACTTGTGAAATTTAAATTAGTAAGCCTCTGGAGGAGCAAAGCATTTTCATATCATTTGGAATGGTGCAAAGCACTAATGCTTCCAAGACAATCCCCCATATTTGTGATGGACTCCCCCAGCCATATATTCTCCCTGCAGCCTCAAAGCTTTTGGGTCAGGAAATGAAAGACAAGTACAAGGATCATAGACAATTTTGTTCCTTTCTGGAGAAATCCTGATAAACAGAGTGTGGTATAGAAACCATGATGAGCCCTCCACCTTCCCCACTTTGTTCAATGCTCACCTATTACCAGGGTGGAGGCCCCTGTGTTGGTGAATGCTGGTGCCAGGGATGAGGTCTCACCCGCTCCAATTGTCATAACACCAGGCAGTGATGCCATGATTAGGTTCTGGGTTTGCTGGCTCAATGTGTGTGGATTTTGTTCTAGGCTGTGCAAAGCAGTCAGGGTGCTGACAGGAGGGAGAGGACCCCCATGAGCAGAGATCTGTGCATGAGGGAGAAAAGAAGAACTGTGAAAACGCCATCTGCAACAGTGAGTAGGGTGAGCACTTAAAGTCCCAATCTGTTATCAGTTCAGAAGGGATTTCATTTAGCTGAGTGCAGCTAAATGTATGTGTCCCCTTGTGTTGCCTTCACACTTGTTGTTTAGCCATTAAAGCACACTGTCAAGGTATTAACAGTAGCACTTTGTCCTGGTCAGTCTCCTCTCATCTGAGAATCTCAAAGTGCTTTACAAACATTTGTGAATTTAGCCTCTGTTCCCCTCTAGGGAAGTATTATCCTCAGTTTACATTAGCGGGGGGAAATGAGGTACAGAAATCTATCCATTTGCGCTATTGCTGCTTAATCTTGTTAAACATTCCATGCAAATTTTTATGTATAAAGTTTCAGTGCTTTTTTGTGTGTGACATATTCAGCTTTAGCAGCCTAACACTTATGCTTCTTTAGCATTTTGTAACTAAGGACCTCAAAGGGCTTTACAAACTTTAACCCTCACAACCCCATTTTAGAGTTTGAAAACTGAGGCACAGAGAGGTTAAGTGACTTGCCTAAGGCCACACAGCAAGTTGGTTACAGAGCAGAGGCTAGAACTCATGGGTCCATCCTTTCTTATGGCTTGTCTACACAGTTTATTAGTGTGCTCCAGAGGGTTGTAAATTCTAGTGTGCCTTATTGCGGGATTGTTTGTTACAGAAAAAGGGTACATGTCTGTCTAGTGGGTAGAGCAGGACGCTCAGCTCTAGACTTGGTTCTATCACTGACTGAATTTGTGATCTTGGTCAAGTCATTTAACCTGTCTGTGCTTCAGTTTTCAGACTCTGAATTTAACTTCATAATTCATATCTACTCTCTAGTGCAATTGTGAGGGTTGTTGTCTGTAAGCCTTGTGAGATTCCCTAGTTAAAAAGTGTTATAAAAGTGTCATATGTGTTAAGCTGCCAGAGCTGAATATGTATATTTAAATAAAGCATTGGGACTTTTTAAACATAAACATTTGCATGGAATTTGTAACAAGAATAAGAAGCAATAGGGTAAGTGGTTGAACTAACCATCTTGACAGTGTCCCTTTTTGTACACAGCAGTAAAAGGAGATTTTTCAAAATCTTATGAAAGACTTTTCCTTCACAGGAAAACAGGGAGTGACCAGAAAATCAGCAAAGTGATTGGGTAACTGTTAAGATTTTAGTTGGACTCATGAATTGGACTTTGCCCCAGGACAGCTATGGACCAATACAAACTTCTTGCTAACAGGTTTTATACGTAGCCCAAGGGATCTGTGCAAACCAGCCAAGAATGATCAATCATATAATCTTAGCATGGCGATACAAACCACATGGAAGGAGGCTTAGTTAATGAAAGATATCCAAAGGAGATCTGCCTCAAATGAATATGATTAGGCTGGTACAATCCAGATTTACTATATAAGATTTATTGTTAGAAACCCTGTGTAAACACCTACACTTTTACAAATGGATCAGGGCAGGTAACAGGTCCCTGTTTTGTTAGCCCAACTGGATTCTTTTCAGCTGTCTTGCTGAATGTGGACTTGAATTAAAAGCAAGAGGTAATGGAAGCAATCTGATCAGTGGGAGTGGAACAGTCCTTTTGGGGTGAGGAGGTTAATGACAGGTGTGTCGTTAGATATCTTGGACCGTTTTCCTACAGAAAGGTGTACCATACTGTTCTGATTAATCCCAGGGCAGAGTTGAATAGGGTAATTCTATTCAGCTTTCATGCACCCAGTACCCACCCCCACCTTAGGTGGCAGGTTGTGCGAATCCTAAGAATGTTCTTGAACATGCTTTTGGTGTGGGGAGTTAACAGCATTCTGGAAAGTATCATTTCTGAATACTGTGCTCTGCAAGCCCAGGGATCCCTCTTGGATTTCCTGACATCATGGAGTCAACAGGACTAGGGTACATGTCACTCACCAGCTTGGTGTCTGTGCTCAACAGGTTCTGGCTTGGCTCCAGTCCAGGGGGAGACACCTGATGAAGAATGGTGTGGGTGGTGACCATGGAGTTGTTCCCATGATGATTGCTGCTGGAAGACTCTGCCTCGCTGGTTGGCTGCTGGTTGTACCTCATTCCTATATCAGAAAAGAAGTGACTTGGTTCCTACAGATGAGGCTGCTCTAGTAAATTAGGATAAGCAGTACATTCAATTCCCTTTCTAGGCATTTGCCTGAGAACTGCTAGGTGAACTGAGGCAGCCCTCCTTCATTGGTGCTGTTTCAGAGCCGAGAGGCTGTGTGGACTGAGCATGGAACTTGGAAACCAGGAACACACCAGAGTTTTAATCCTGCAAGTAGCTTGCTGGGTGGCCTGACATTCTGGCTTTGTGCAGGGCTGAGTATCCCTGTGGGGAAGAAGCTGTGTAGCTAAGTTGGTTAGAAATTCTTCCTGTGAGTAGATAGAGAAGGGAAGGGAGTCTGGGCTATAGCATCTATCCCAGAGTGAGAGAGAAACTCAGTCTCCCATGTTCACTCAAATCATGGGCTTCCCTGGTCTCACCAATGGATCTAAATTCTTCCTTGGAGAGACCACCACCAGTCAAAGGAAGAGGGGAATTCTTCCTTCTAGCCTTGTAAGTGTTATGCATTTTCTATTCTATAATGTCAAGGGAGCTTGCTAGTAACCTCTTACTCTGAGTGGGATGATGGACTCCCACCATTAAACTCCTGCTCTAGCATTGAGGACAGGTTAGGTAGCAGCTTTATTCCCTTCCCTACACAGAGAGGGAGTTTGCACTTGTGCTCTAGTTGCAGTGTCTTGCAGGCGAGGAGACCAGTGATGATTGGTACTACTTCATTAATACACTGGCAGCTCAAGGACTTTTGCCTAGAAACACTAGAAAGGACAAAACACCTGAGCATTAGATACCAGAAAAGTGAGCTTGTTGAACACAGGTACTTGTTGCTTCTTCTCTGCTACTGCAAAGAAAAGAGGAAGAGGTGCCCCTCTTCTGCTTTCAGTGATTATGAAAACTGACAGTCTGTTCTGGCTTACTGAGACAGGAGAGGGTAACTTCCTGAGTCCTAACAATTCAGTCAAGACTGTTTGTGTCCTTGACTTATGGCAATTAGAGATTCCCAAAAAGGGAGGCATGCATGAGAAGAAAGGGTGGACAATTAACCTCTAATGCAGTGTTTCTTAACCTGGGGTTTTAGAGGGGTCGCAAGTGCAGAGCTGGTATTGGGGGTGGCAAGAAAGGCAATTGCCTGGAGCCACAGGGGCGCCATGAAACTAAGTTACATGCCTCAGCCCCGTGGGGGTGGGACTCAGGCTTCAGGGGTACAGTAGTTTGGAAAGGTTAAGAACCACTGCTCTAATGCAAGCTAACATGTGAGTCCTTGAAATAGGCATTACCTCCTACTGATCATCACAAGGGGCAGTGACAACAGTGAATGAGAACTGACTAAGGCACTCCCTCAGCATTGAGCTTCCAATGTCTGCTGCACTCCACTTGTCACCCTTCTCCCCTCACCTTGTGCATGCAGAGATACCCCTTTGTCACCTACACTCTCATCTTCTGTAAACCCTACCTCAGTCTGGCTCTCCCATCTACTAATCAGCTTCTGAAGGGACACACTTCGACATGGCCTTGGTGCCTGAACTTGCAGGCTCACCAGTCTCCTATTTCAGGATGCCCTCTCTGTGGTCAGTACTCACCGTGGACTTTGCTTGGCGAGATAGCAGGCGGTGGCTGAAGGGAGGAAGAGTTGTGAGAGGTCAGTGGGGGAGCAGAGCTGGGCTGCGGCCCACTGTAGGTATCCATGGCTAGCTTGTGCCGAAAGGCCTCCTCCTTCCTACGGTTGGCGAACCAGTTATAAACTCTCACCTCGGTGACCAGGTTTGATCCCAGCCCTTGGGCTTGGGATGGAGAGACACCTCGCTGAATGCACTCTGCCCTGTCAGGAAAGAGCACAGTAAGGGCCTTGGTGATCTCATGGCTGCCAAAGACATGGGGCACGGTGTGTCAGGAAACACCTTCATTCTGTCTGGTGTGCTGGAGCAATGTTGAATGATTGATACCACTGGGCTGACTCCCAGATTAGCTAATAAATGCTGTGGTGCCTCCTGTGACGGCACATGGTCTCCACACCAGGCCCTTGATGATACACTCATGGAGTGGGGGGCATGCTTAAGAGCCAAAGGTCTGTGGGGTGTATTCATGACTTTGGTATCTGGATGTATGCCATCATGCCTGGTGTAAGCAGAGGCAGGATGAGCATGCTGTTCTGTACAGTAAATAGAGAGCCCAGGATGGGAATAACAAGCAATGAGAGTTCAGTGCTGGAAGCTTGTTCTGTAGCTGGCTCTAGACAGTCTTTCTCGGTCTGTGTATTGGGGTTTCCCTGCATAGTGTTTGCAAATTATATCCCAAAGAAAGAACAATAGGAGATCTCAGTCCAGTGCTACCCCATTGTCTTGCCTTACACAGAGCAGTATAGCTCTGGCAGTATAGCAAGAGCAAACAAAAGCCCATTCCATCCCTCTCTTTTCCCTTCCATCAACACTAGAGACTGTCCTTCACCTGTTGCACTCCTCCACCAATGCTTCTCTCTCCTCTTTGCTCGGGTTCTTCTGTCTCTCGTAAGCTTGGAATAGGATCTGCTGTGAGGCAGGACCCCACTTAAAGCGGTTTCTTCTCCCCTTCTTGATGGGCAAGTCATCTCCCATGGGCTCCTCTGCCATGAGTCCTTGACCAGCATGTGTGAACTCTGGAAGAACAAATGGGTAAGGGACTTTGCTTGCTGATAGGATGTTTTGTAACATTCTCTCGCTTGGAATTCAGCTGGCTCAGAGCAGCTTATCCCCACTCAGGATCTCCTACTATGGAACAGTGCAGTTGCAAAATCTAGATGTGATTTAAATAAAGCTCTGTATCTGTCTAAAACAGATGGTATCCTTCCCAATGGGACCCATCCGTACCTTTATCAGACAAGTGGCATCTTTATTCCCAGAGTGAAGCTGTGAAACAGAACAAGAAGCAGGAGCTAGGCTGGATGCAGCTCATGTAAGGTCCAACCTGCTAGGCCCAACCAAAAGCCAAGTTCCTAATTTTACTAAGGGGCCCATCTAATATATATAAAATGAAACCGATTACAGCCACACACATTCATTTGGAGGTGGAGGCTGCAAGGTGATTGTTCTAAGCATGTATTTGTAACACACTTACTTAGTATGTGTGAAAGATGATATCCCACTAATGGCTGACCATAGAGCTACAGCCTGCTACTTATGGTGGCTGAAGGAATTATTTCTTTAGGTGAAATTTCAGAGACCTGTTTTCTGGTGCTGAATGTCCTAGGTTCTATCACTGCTGGTGACCAGCTATGCTGTCAGTGCTTATGTAGCTGCACTTCATTACACAGTGTTCCATCTTGGTCCAAGTCAGTGCCTCCATTTGGATATACTGATAGATGAGAGCTGTAACCTGCTCCTCCTCCTTTAAAGAAGTGTGTAGCTGCAGGCTGCTTTGTGGAATTCTGCCACCTGCAGTTTGGCCACCCCTGCTGAATGGTGTCATGGACTTGTCTAACCTTACTGCTAGAAAGGGCCCCCTCCCCTGCCTTCCACACAGCAGATGGGAGAGTGGGGGAGCTATAGGACATTAGATCTAGTCGAGATTTGCTGTTGCTGTACTTACGCTGGGCCACCTCTCGCTGCTTGCGGACGTACCAGGTGTAAAGGGCAGCTCTCTTCTGGGTCTTCATGGGTGTGCCCTTGTTGAGGTGCTGTGAGAGGTGAGACTGATTCAAACCTGTGGTGTCCACCACCTCTCTCTGAGGGATGTTATGCTGCTGAAGGTAGGATTTCACCATCTTTGCTACCCTCCAGGGATCCTCTCTAGAAAGAACAGAAAATGCACCTCATTAAAGATAGAATTCCTATGCCTGTGTATCCAGGTTGCACAGAAGGGATTCAAGGAATGTCAGACAGCACTCCTTACATGAAGTGTTGGATACCAGAAGCAATGAGAGAGGTGAATCCTCTGTTCATTCTTTGCCTTTGATGAGGTAGTATAGATTTAGTATGCTGTATAATAGCCATTCATCTCTCCAAGGAAATCTCTTACTCAGTGTGATATTCTGTGCAATGTTTTGACCCAACCTCCAAGCTAAATGAGTTACTTGCCTAAAACTTTTAATGATTATTTTTGATAGCCCTGGAGACTGAACTCCTTAGAGCAGAGAACAGCCTGAGTAGCAGTAGTGCCATCTTCCTCTAGCCATCCTCCCTATGTAGCTCAATTCTGATCAAGAGCCTACCACCTCTGGAGCAGTGGGAGAGGGATGGAGCAGCTGATGTCCCATATTTCAGGGTTCCATTTCTCACAATATCATATGTTTTGGGATCTGGGCCCTGCTTTGCTGTTTCAGGAAGTGGGTCTCTTTTTTTTTTTTTCTGCTTGCCTCTCTGTGGGGGATGTGTGCTCACAGATGACATAATGTATTTTCCTAAGCTGCGTTCACTTTAATATTAGACCGACTCATCCTCACTCACACTCTGACTCTGATAAAGCTTGGGGTAACCCACAGCCTAGCATACAAGAGATAGAGGTGCTCCAAACCCAAAATAACTTGAAATGATTCAAGAGCTAAAGACAAATCCCTCTTCCTATAAACCATACACTCATACACGTGAGACTCCTTCACCTAGACACCAAACATAGACACCAACCCACGTCATTGCACATATGACACGTTACAAGTACACACACAGATAAGCACACACCACCTATTCAAATCTGTTCTTTAGCGAAAAAAATGAACACCTATTTACAGTCCCAAACACTCCACTGTACAAACCAAGAAGGGTAGAACTGTGTGTGAATAAACCCCAAAATATTAAAACTGACTTTTGGAATTCCATAATAGTTGTAATCTGATGGTGTTTATCAGAAAGTCTGTTAAGGTTCCTGAATATTTGAGTAACCATGGGGTTAACTAAGGGGATTGTGATTGAATTTCACTGAGTGGTTTGAGTTTGACTGAACCTGAAACTCAGTAAAACTTGGAGGAACCAAACCAGGCAAGTTAGAACCAAACAAATTCTTTGCATGAACAACCCATGTTGAGAAAACTCTGATTTCTTTGCAGCTCTAACATAGAGCCTCCCTCTGTGTTTCTAATGTGAAATGCCTGAGGGACTGACTGGACTGGAAGTGATCCCAACACTGTATAGATAATGTTGATGTCATCTCCAAATACCAGTAGCAGGTGGGTGGAATAAGAGGAAAAATACCCAGGATTATGGAGAAAATACAGCAGGATAGTTGGGGGTGGAGGGTGAGAGAGCAGCCCTTGCATTAGCTGCTTTGTTGACTCTGTGAGTTGTCAGAGGCTGAAAAGCGATAAGGAGGACAAAGTCCACACCTGTTCTCTCAGCGTAAACACCCTTATCTCTGTTCCTGCTGCTGCCTCTTCCACATCAGGGAGACAGTCCAAGGAACAAGCTCAACTGCTGTTAAAGTGTGGCAGGAGACTAAGAGAGGGGCAGATTTCTGAAGAAATCTCTTCTCTTAAAATGGGACCACTTGTTCCTCTCTGATCGTGGAACTGTGCCAAAATGCTCCATTTCCCACCCTCTCCCCGTGTACTCATCAAAGGCCCCAAATTAGGGCAACCCATGTTTTTTTTTCCCTTTCCTGAGCTTTAGATAGTTGGTGTTTGCTCTACTACCTCTTGAGAAAAGATTAATCTCCCTATTGTGATCTCTCTTCATTCAGCCTCTATTATTCTACCCTTCAGCTGAGTCCTGGGCACTTTCCTTCTTTAAAGAGGTGCACAACAACCCCACAATGGCCCAGGATTCTGTTGTACAGTGATAGATGAGAAGATGCTCAAGGACCAGGCTTCTGCCCTGTCTTTTAGATCATGTTTTTGGTTCAGCTGCTGAAGAAAGGGAGAGGGGATTCATGATCACCCATAGAAGTCTCTGTAACATGCTGACTTCCTTCCCACTTGGCATCTGAGCCACTTACTTACCTCTCTGTCTTAGCCAAATCCCCACTTCTGTGTCAGGAAGGAGTGGGGAGGTACTTGGGGGAGGATGAGGCTCACACTCTTTCATATTTTAGAACACTATGGGCTGCCATGGTAGAGAGGCATTCTCAAGGTGTATCTACAATTCAAGTGCATCTGCACTAGGGAACTGTTTACAGCATGGATGTCCCCTCACATCTGGATAAAGTATGGTTTCATGGTGTAGCATAACTGAAGCCTTAACTGTGTCCCCATATACTGTCAAAGCCAACGCTGTAATTTCTGTGTAAAGAGACCTCACGATCCTAGGTTATACTGTAGAGCAGGCTGTGTTGCTAGGTCAGTTGAACACTCATGCAGACTATCACTTATCCTCATAGTGCTACCTGCAGAGGCCTTCACCATAGATAACCAGGGGTGAAGTCCTTGCCCCACTGAAGTCAATGGCAAAACTCTTCTGGCCTTCCGTGGGGGTAAGATTTCACCCCAGGCCCAATCTTTCTTGCTTTACTTGGGCAAAACTCCCAATGACTTTAGTGAGTCAGGTCTGCAAAACTGGCCCAGCCTTATTCAACATTTGACCACTTCCTACCTCCAAGGCCTCATTTTGGCTTCAGCTTCCCTTTCTCCCCAAATACAAACTCCTTCCCTATTGCTTTACTATTCTTCAGGGTCTATCTCCAGATTCTCCTTATCCTCAGATAATAACTTTTACTCTTTACTTCCCATTTTTTGGGTCCTGATCTCTTGCCTTCAGCTTCTCCTTGTCCCCTGAGCATAGGCTCTCTCCCTGGCCCTGTACAACCTCTGGGGCATGGGTCCTGTCTCTTCCATTCCAGCTGCTCTTTTCCTCAGTTGTGAGGTTGCTTTTTGAGGGCGTTTTCACCTCCCTTTTGTTACTTGAACAATAAGTAACCCAGGTAGTTAGTTATAAACTCAAAGGGAACAAGAGGCTAGTTGATAATTTATAGCAACATCTCAAATTTAAATGGAAAGTAAATATCAAGTTGTTAGCATTAAAGAAAACCCAATCCAGAGAGCTGGGGATGTAACATTCAGGGGACCTTCTCTCCTTCACTCTTCTTGGTTTTTCTTCCCAATCTTGTGCTTTCTGTCTCTTCCTTTCTTTCTCCTTCTCATTCTCTCTGTCTTTCTGTCCATCCTCTTTCCTCTATTCCCGACCACCTCCTAGGACAGCACAATCCGATCTTTTTCAGATTCCCTTGTGCAAAAGATCTGATTTGATCTCTTAGAGACAGGTTCTGAATTCCTCCTGCTTTGAACTGGAACCGGGTTCAGGGGAGGTCCAGAGCTTTGAAGTGCTCAGGATCATCCCTCCAGTTCTTTCCATTGAAGACGGCTAGACATCTGTCGCTGGTTTCAATACACAGACTGGACCTGAGATAGTCTGAGAGCAGGGAAGGTAAGATTAGTCCCAGGAGAGTTCTTTTCTGTTTGAACTTTGCCTGGTTTACCTTAGCTTGGCCTATTCAATCATATGCTGAAATAGAAGTGGTGGTGTAGCTTCATCTCAGGGCCCCTCAGCAGCCAGCTCCCTGGGGGAAAAGGGCTGGGCCTTTTACCTCTACCTCTCATTTTTTCCCCTCTCAGAAAATGCGCCCTCACCTCAGCCTCCAATGGAAATCTTCCTATCTCAACCTCCCTCTTTCCCTATGGAATTCTACCCTTTGCTCTATAAGGAAAAAATTACTATATCTCCCCACAGAGAACAGCAGCCCTTATCCTGACTCCTCATTATAGATTGGCTGCATACTGCTCACCAATGGAAGTCTGCTCTTTCCTTTGTCCCCCACCAAATACAATCTGTATTCTGTCTTCTCCACAGGGAATATCTAATAATTGCCCCATATCCTCTCTCCCTCCCTCCTGTGCCCACAAATGAATTAATTTACTTTTGACTTGTTACCACACCTCCAGTCCTGCTCCTATATGGAGTGAATTGAGGCATTTTCAAAAACACCTACTTATTTAGGACTGTGGGGGTCCCTTGGAAGATTGATGAGACTTGTCCTCCCAGATCACTGAGATACTCTTGAGAATCCCATCCCTCATCTCTTCTCTGGGATTCACAGTATAGTGGGTGAAGTGCTGGGGATGCTAGCTTCTCACTGAGGAAACCTCATGTACTGTATTCTGTGGGAGCAAAGGGTAATGGACTCCAGCAAGTGCACTTAGGACTAGGTAAGGGGGCAATTGCCTCCATACTGGATTTACTCAGTGTAATACAGTGATTCCCGAACTTGCTTTGCAGGATTACTAGTGGTTCACAGAGCACATACTAATGGTCTGCAGAAAAATCACATTGTGCTTTTTCTTCTTGTTCCCAGGCAATACATCATTACATCAAAAGCACAAAAATACATTAAATACTTTTCTGTTACTTTCCTATATAAGCAATTAAGTTATTGTAACCATGAACAGGAGGAGAGGTGTCCATGAGATGATGGAGATGTGGTCTACAGTAATAGTCTGAAAACTGCTGGCAGCACGTAAGGAGGTTTCTGCACTTTCATAGTTCCTCAGTTCACCCTCTGTATTTGAATACCACGAAATCATGAACTCAGGTTTTTGGGCAACCATGAATTTGCAAGCATAGAAACTCTGTTCTGCATGTCACTGAGCTTGATGAGCAACACTGCTCTCCTCCTTTGTACCCCAGCTGGTGGAAAGTGATTTCTATAATACACCATTTTGCACTATGTATTTATAAAATATTATATATTATATATATATTATATTCTAAGGACATGCCCATCAGGCCTTCTGTTAAAAGAGGCTTTCTTTCCTGAAGGGGCGTCTTAGTTGTTAGCTATTATCAGTTCCTGATATTGACCCAGATGTTTGTAATTTACTTCCCCAAATACACAATTGCTTTTTAAAATTGTGCAGAAAGCCAGAGATTCTTACCAGACCTGTCTATCCCCTGCCCCCATTTCAGAAACATTTCTAATGGGTTTGGGTCAATATGCTCCATACCTTGTGGTTAAGACACGGGACCAGGCTCCAGAAAATCCTGGTTCTATTTCCAGCCCTTCCTCCAAATTGCCATCTGATTGTGGGTAAATCACTTAATCTCTCTGTGCCTCGGTTTCCTCATCTGTAAATGAGGGTGATGTCTCATTCATGGTTTGTAAAGAGCTTTGAGATCCTCAGCTGGAAAGTGCTGAAGAAGTGCAAAGCATTACTGTAAAAATGTGTGCTAGAAATGATTTTTTTTGCTGAATCTGCCACCAACCACAGGCCTAGTGGAAAGATGGGGAAGATCAGAATTCAGAGTTATGCCAAGGTGAAGGGAGATGTGGGGCTGAAGGACCACACTGGATCCCCAGCTGCTGGATAGGAATTCCCTCCAACTGTGAAATTCTCTTAACCAAAGCACGGTGGATGGAGTTAAAATCCTGCTTCATCCATTCATTAAAGAGAGGATAAAGCCCAGGTGCTCTTTTGTGGCTTCCATGGTGTTCTCTGCGGAGAGACACCTGATAAATCATCACAAGTTAATGATCAAAAAGCTTATCAGGGTCTTTTCGTTTATAAATTTATAAGACAAAAGAGAAATAATAAAGCCATTGGATAATTAGTAACTAGCCAGGGCCCGCCCGGTGCAACTGGAGCTCAAACTGCCCCAAGATCTCTACACAGGCTTAGGGAGAAGAGAGAGCGAAGCAGACAGGTAAGAGCAATGTAAGAGTGAGAGACATAGAAAGGTACCTTAGACATAGAAAACAGGGTGATGAGATACAGAGAGGAGAAGTGGGGGAAGAAAAAAATAGAAAAGGAGGATCCGAGGAAAACAGATATAGGACAGGAGTGACTGAAACAGCTGCAGTGTAAGAAAGAGGGAGGAGGACAAAAAGAAAAGGCAGAGAAGGGAAAGGGGCTTATTGGGTGGAAAAGAAGATTGAATTATGGGGGGCATCATTCCACTCAGATAAGAGATGTTCCAATGTATTTTCTTCCTTCAGTTACTGTAATGTGATCAGCTCCAAATCTGCCCAAACTCTCTCAAGGTCAGGCAATAGAACCATCCCCTCTTAAATGTTACATTGAATATTAACCCTTTAGTACTGTGCTATCTCTCTATCTCAGGGCTGTTGCTGGGGTTTTGTGTATACTACTTGTTGTTATGTTTAGTATTAATATCCTTTTCCCATAAAAAGGAATGGCCACAAAGACTAAATCCTCTAAATCAGTGGTTTTCAACCAGGGGTAGTTGAACCCTGGGGGAATGCAGAGGTCTTCCGGGGGTACATCAATTCATCTAGATATTTGCCTAGTTTTACATCAGGCTACATAAAAAGCACTAGTGAAGTCAGTACAAACAAAAATTTCATACAGACAATGACTTGTTTATACTGCTCTATATACTATACACTGAAATGTAAGTACAATATTTATATTCCAATTGGTTTATTTTATAATTATATGTTGAAAATGAGAAAGTAAGCAATTTTTCAGTAATAGTATGCTGTGACACTTTTGTATTTTTATGTCTGATTTTGTAAGCAAGTAGTTTTTTAAGTGAGGTGAAACTTAAGGGTATACAAGACAAATCAGAATCCTCAAAGGAGTGCAGTAGTCTGGAAAGGTTGAGAGTCACTGCTCGAACTAGAGTGTAATTTTCCCAGAAAAGATAATGGTGGTTTGAGTCTACAGAACATTGCTGTCACCCTGTTCCTCCTGTCTGGTCCTAATCTTTGAGAGTAGCTTCGGCACAGACACATGAAATTTTGTGGTTAAGGATTTCATTGTGTTAGGTGGATTTGAAGGGCCAGATCCTGAAGTCCTTGCTCAGTCAGACCACCCATTGGAATCCCTAGTATTCATGCCGTTGAGCTAGAATTGCAGGAGCATAACTCTAATTCTGTCAGTGGGCTTGCTGGAGTGAAATGAGAGTGATTGGTTCAGGAAACTTCTAATATTTTTTGGCTATTAAGAATAAATAATTGCATGTTAAGGCAAGTCAGACAACAGTAGTCTGTAGACCGTACATCTGTCTATGTTCAGGATTCATGATGAGAGATGGAGGATAGAAGCATTGGGTATTTGACCTGGATTACCAATCAATTTGGCCTGCACTTCTTCGTCTGAAATCCATGGGAATCTTATGTGTATGAAGACATGAAAATCAGGCCCCTTTATTTGTCTCTACTGACAAATACTTGACTCTAGCTAAAATCAGTAAAATAAAAATGTGCATCACTGTAAAAATGGCAAGAGAATTTAGGAGTATTTTTCCCTCCTGTGTGAGAATTCCCACCGTGATGGCAGTTAATATGTCATCCAGATTTTTACGGGCTTCTTTTCCTATTTTTTTTCCCTAATAGCTGAAATGGTGTATTCTGTAAAAACTGACAGACAGCTAAAGAGAAGGAAGTTGTACAGCTCCCAGATTTTTCTGAAGTCCTTGTTTCCCAGATGATATTAGCACTTTTAATATGTAATTGGGCCCTATGGCACTTTTTGTGTGTGTATGTTTGAAATGTCATTGGAAGGAAATTGAGCATTATTAAGGAACATGAACCTTGTCAGTTCAATGACTTTTGGGTTTTGGGATGGCATTGGTGGGAGAATCTCTGCACGCTTAGATCAACTGTGAATCCTAAGGTATTTCATGGAAGAGATGAAGGAAAGAGAAATAAAGGAACGGAGAGCAAGAAGGTGAAAGGAAAACTATGTCCTTACTGTAATAGTCTCTCCACCACAGCCTTCTGGTGAGCAGCCTCCTCTGGACTCAGGTTTTCCAGTTCCTTCATTATTGGAGGGGTGAATTCCTCCCCATCATCAGAGGTTTCCTCTTCGGATATCCTGGATTCCCCCATCCCATTGGGAAGATTGGGAATTTCAGCACAGGTTTCCCCTTTGTCTGCTTGGATGGCACTAATGGCACGCTGGCTTTCACTCTGGAGGGTGTAGGGGTCCACTTCGCCGAGCGCTTTGATCAGGGTCTCCTTGGTTAGCCCTGACTCTAGCAGTGCTCCCAGCAGCTCCACCTGAAGATGACTCAGCTTAGAGACCATGTCTTCAGTCTGGTGTCCGTTGGATTTGAGTTTCAGCACGTTCTGCCTTCAGCCTTCCCTACACCATATTCCTGAGGTAACACGCCCGACTGTCAGCAGAGTGAGAATGGCATAGACTCCCGCCTTTACACCCCCCAAAAAAAAACAAAATACAAAAATGAGCCACTTCAGACCCCCCACAACTGTCCTAAGCCAGTGCTGATAAAGGGACCCTTGGCTATCTGTTTACATTGGAGCAGTGTAAATTCTCCAAGGTTCATATTTATCCGTGTGCTTAGCAAATTACTGAACTTTGGACTTCAGCACTGCAGCAGCAGTTCACAAAGTGCAAAGAGAGGGGGAGGGGAAAAGATAGAGAGGCAGAAGAGAAAAGGAGAGTAAAAGGAATGGTCAGATAAAAAGCCAGAATGGGAGACAGATAGAAGAGAGAAATGGAAAGAAAACTGAACAAGGAAGTGGGAGGAGAAAAGTGTGACTCGTTCTTGGCCTTATTGGTTTAAGAGCAGGGGATAGACTGGAAGGACAAGAAGCATGGGGCTAAGCCCCACCAAAATCATTGGGATGGAAGTTAGGAACCTCAGCAACTCTGCTAATCTCTGTGCACGACACCCCAGGCATCAGGTACAACCACTGGATTTATTCTAATGTCCCCAAGGTCTCCAGTACTCTCGAAGGGCTCCCATTTACTTCAGTGGGACAGACTCAGGCACTAAATGACTGCTTAGCCAGTTCCCCACACTGGCTCTGGCCTGCTGGAATAACTCTGTCTGCAATTACCTGTCCCCATTTCTCTTCATCATCACTTTCTGCTTTTATTATTTATTTGGTAAGCGCTCACAGTGTGTGCTCAGATTACAAAGGAGACCTAGGGCCTGCCCCACTGAATTTACAATCTAAGTAGGTAAACAAAATAAACAGGCAAGCTGTGTTCTGGGTATTGGGGCACTTCTAAAGATTCCTACCTTGCCTACAATGGCTCCTCCTCTCCGTGTGAGTGCACCGACGGTGACTCCATTTATCATCGCCATAGTTCTGCCTCTATTGATACTAACCTGCCTTAGGGATCTACTCCCAACTGTTGGAAGTTTTTCTGAAAGATATGTGCTAATCCAAAAAGTTATGGGCTTGATACAGGTATCCCTTGGTCAAATTCTCTGGCCATTGTACCAGAAGTCAGACTAGATGTTGTTAATGGTCCCTTCTCTGATTGGCTAACACAAGGCATAATTAAAATTAGTAATTTGTAATAGTCTAATATCTCAATACTGATTTTGTAACTTGTGCAGTCTTGACCGGGAATGGATGATTGTTTCCCTTGTGGGATGAGAGAGGGGAGGATTTTAACCGTAATGATTTACTCAAGGGATCTTTGTAGAGCCCTCCCCCACATTTGTCCCCCTTTTATATGCTCCCCTCTAAGGCCCAAGCTGAGGAGGGCTGGATGGAGCTTCCTCCAGAGCCCAGGCACGGACCAAAGGTGATGCTGCAGAGTGACCTGGGGCACTCCCTTCTCTCTGGGGGCTTCCCAAGCTTTACTCTGTGGTGGTCCTATTGCACACTGAGCCAGTGAAGGCCCAAGTTCCTTCTCAAACTGGATCCCTGTTACGATGACATAACAAGTAGGGCCACTTCTAGGAGTGGGCTGACCATCAACTTCTGGGGTATTTGGTTGGGGTTTTGTTTTGGTTTGTTTTTTTGCTCCACTCCCCTGATTGGCCATCTGTTTTTCTTTGGTGTTTGTTTATTTTCTTTAGCCACTCCAAAGGGCACCAAAAACATTTTCTGCCCTGGCTAGCAAAACTGCTAGGACTGCTCCTGACAATAAGTCACCAGTGGGTTGTTGGGTCAGCCCTTCAGCAGGGATTTTCACTAATTGTTGGTTTTGTTTCAGATGAAGTCTTCCTCCCTTGGCACAGTGCAGAATACCAAGTTAACATGGCTAACCTGAAGCCCTGGAACCTGCCTCAGTGTGGTTAAAGGCACAGCATCCAGTACTGTGAGCCCCAGTTGTATGTTTGGAAAACCTTTGTTTTCATTATAAAACCCCCATCTGTGATGCATGTAGCTGTTAAACTGCAATGCCCTTGTTTTTTGTTGCTGCACATTTACGTTTCTAGGAACTCTGTGTGCAGAGACAACAGCCATATTGTTCCCAGAGTTGCTGCAGCACGTTGCAAAGGAGATGCACGCACTCTGTGCTCTTTACTGCTGTTCTTTCTTGTGGTGTTTTTCTTAATCTAAAATAAATCAGCCAGACTGAAAATGTATTTTTATTTAAAAGATTTTTGTATTTGTTGTATCAAACATACAACAAAATACATATTTACAGACAGAGCGGATGGGGAAAGTCTAGACAAAAAAATACACATTCTGATCAAATGATTGTGGGTAAAAAATTTAAAGGGAAACAGTTAAAGTTTCTGTTTGGTCTCAGGTGCTCATCAGTATTTAGGGAAAAACAAAAGTAATTTCATTGTTTTTTAAAATGACAGTACTGATTCGGAGTGTAGGTTAATGGTGCATGCTTCCTCTTTGTGTATGGAAAAATATAACACTCAGTAAATGGACTCTTTCAGGTTTCCTGCCCTGGGTTACATTTTAGCTAAAACCTGAAATAATTTTAGAGTCATAGAGTTAGGGCCAGAAGGGACCTTGTCTGATCTCTTGTATATCACAGGCCACCAACACCACGCAGCACCCACACACTAAACCCAACAACCAAAATGAGACCAAAGTATTCTGATCCACAGAAGACTAAACTTATGTGCCTCTGGCAGAGAATAGGAAGGACCAACGTGCACCAGTCCTCAAGGCCTCTGTAATAGCAGAGAAATAATTAAATGAGATATAACTCTGGCATGTGACTGATATGCTGCAGGGGAAGGCAAAAAATCCCATTGTCACTGCCAATCTGGAGGAAAATTCTTTTCCGACCCCACATATGGCAATCAGTTAGACCCTGAGCATATAAGCAAGAATCAGCCAGTCAAACACATGAGAAAGAGAATGCTCAATGTCACCTCAGAGCCCTGGCCCACCCCACAGTTTCCCATTTCTGGCCATTGTCATCCCTGATGCTTCAGAGGAAGGAGATTAAAAAAATCCTCCCAGAACACATTGGGGGGAAAAATATCCCTTCCTGATGCCTGTCGGTTGTCAGCTTGAACCCCTGAAGCATGACCTTTGGGAACATATGACATAAACCAGAAGGGAGCACTGCTCCCACCATCACAAGCAACCCTGTCATACAATTGCTCTCATAAATTTGTCCATGGTCAATGTCCGTTCAGATTTTTGTTAAGCATCTGTACTCAGAGGGGTCCCGATTGACAGGAAGAAGGATGGTCTTGTGGTTAAGGTTTGGAGATGTGAGAGCTGGCCTCTATTTGTGTCTCTGCAATATGTTTCCTATGTGACCTTGGGAAAGTCACTTAACCTTCCTGTACCTTGGTTTCCCATCTGCAAAACACTCATCCACCATCAGTAAGCAATTTAACCTCTGCAAATGAAAAATGCTATATAACTATTTTAATTCATCTACCTTCTCAGGGTATGTGATTGTGATGTTTGATTCATTAATATTTGTAAATCAGTTTGAGGTCCACAAATGAAGGCGTCTGAGACTAGTAATGCATTAATTCATTTTTCAAGACCTTGAACTCCCTATAATTGCCAAATGCTGATGACTGGAACTTGGACTTCTGTGATTTGGCTGCACCATAACAAATCCATTCCTACATTCCGTGAATATGGAACCTGAAGGGTTTGTTTTTTTTTACTTTAGTGAGACTGAGACTGAGATACAGCAAAAACAATTTTAGTGTAGGAAAATGCAGTGAGGGAGCAAGATTCCTGCAGTGACATGAGGCAGTCCCAGAATCTCCATCTCACACTGGGGCCTTCCTAGCATTGTTTCTATTGTCCCAGACTCCTTTTTTGAAAGGAAAAGTGTCAGGTCAAATTAAGTCTAGAATCTAGGTTTTTGTGAGCTTGAAGTAAGTATTAATAAATCTAATATTGATATAAATTATCTTAAAAAGAAACAGTAGAAGGAATTTGTTTGGATTTAAATCTTCCTCTGCAATGACTGCAGCCCAGAAACTGCAACCTGTGATAGCACAGAACAGTCTGAAAGTGAAACTGATCATAAACAGAAATTGACTATTATATTTTAATTACCCATTAATTAATTTTTCATTTATATTAAAAGTGGGACTGGTAGATCAAAATGGATCCAAAATTTGGGATTAGAAAAAGTTAATTTTTTACAAAACCTAACATCAATAAAATATTTCTACTATTATTTTTCTTGTTACTGCTGCAAAGAACAAAGTTTATTTTAAAGAATAAGATTCCTCTTCAGCATCTTTGTAATATAGATGAACCAGAAAGTGAAACTAATAGGAAACAAAGGTGAACTTGATTAGTCTAGATTCATTATTTACTTTTTGCAAATCAGTACAAGAACAAAAGGATATAAAACTGGCCATGAATGAATTCAGGCTGGAAATTAAAAGAAGGTAGCTAGCCATCAGAAGGGTGAGGTTCTGGAACAGCCTCCCAAAAGGAGTTGTGAGGGCAAACAACTTAATTAGTTTTAAGAGACAGTCTTTAAATGAACAGGAGACAGCAAAGGAATAAAGAATAAGTAATATTTTAGGGAAACTCCCTATTTTTTGGGGGAAAAAAGGAGATGAGCTACCTCTCTGAATGGCTACCATAGATAGAGTACCATCTTGGGAGGTCATGTGTGTGGGAGGAGATCAAAGATTAAATATTGCCCCCTAGGGTTTCCAGAGAGCACAATTCAGGGATACAGCTCATGTTTTCCAGGGACAGATATGATTATCAGAGTTATTCATTGGGTTGGTTTAGGTGGGACGTACTGTAGCAATTAGCACCTCTTAGGAGACTTCACATGTGCAGCATTTATTAGTTTAGATGTAGACTTGACATAGACTAGGAGCAAAAGTGTAAACTGGCCATCAGCATTTTAGGCACAGCTGAGAGCCTCTGGAGAGGTATAATTTAATCCCACAAAACCTTATTACTTTTCAGAGATAATACAATGTGCATTCTATATTTTTGTGAAGTGGGGAAGGCTAATGTTACAGTGATTGAGCACAGTTTTTTTTTAAATATACCTTATCTTTTAAGGACTTACTTTAAAAGTCTCCTGCTCTTCCATGCATATATCTGGGTTTTCAGTTCTCAAATCCCTATTTTGGTAGGGTAGTGTAATGACATCACTATTCTGTGCAGTGTATAGAATTATCTTCTGTATTACACAGCAGTTTCCCTTTAATTGAGTACTTTGGGCAACAACACACCTGTCCAGGAAGTCTTGCCATTTCTGCTAAACGCCACCTAAGCTTAGACATGTTTGATTTCTTGGTTCCTTCTTGAGAAGGGCCTGCTCTTGAAAATAGGAGCCAACATCTGGGCTCAATACTGAAAGATACAAGTGAGGAAGATAATATCCAATAATCTTTCTTTAAAACCACAGGATGAAACTTTCTGATGCACCCAGAAACCATCTCCCAGCTTGTCCTGGTCTCCCTTCCAACTTCCAGACATGGAAAAATTACAGAATGGCTGAATCTGAAGACCAGTTGGAACCAAATTGGTTCCAAATACTACTTTTAATCTTTTAGAGGTGCCTATTCTAAACTCCAGATGCCTGGACAAATAACTTAAAAAACAATCAAAGGGTAAGCATTCTTAATATAAAAATGTTACTGCCTAAAAGCTGTTCCCCAACATAATCCTATCAAATCACAGATAAATCGGTAAACAGTTCAGAACCCCATAAAATAATAACTCACCTCAAATCCTCCATTCCTGAATAATCTAAGAGAAAAAATGAGCTTTGCAATGTCTCCTGACAGCTGACAAATTGGCTCTATCAGACTGCGAAGCAAGAGGACAGGGGGAAAATGCCTCATTGACAACCTCACCAGCAGCACTTTTTTTTTTTTTTTTTTTTAAATTAAGGGATTGCTAGATCAGGTACCTCTGACTATTGCAACTGCTGCAGTATCCCATGAGGATGTTATAGATATGGCATAAGTTAAAGGAGGAGGCTACAGTGCTTTTCCCAGGTAAATTACAGTCCTACTACTAGAACAAAAACTAAAATGTACAGTGGCACAAATTTGGACAGCAGAGATTCTTGTGACTTAATGGCATGTCACCTGGCAGCTTTTGCCATAATAATGCATGTTTGGATGATGATGATTTGTTTTTTCCTGCATCACTGTTCTTGTTTAATATAAATGTTCAGTGTTTATGAACTTCCTTAGTTGAAGTAACTGATAGTTGTGAATGTCTTGATTCAGTTCACATTACAGCCTAAATAAGTTATCATGTCTTGCATGATGTTTGTAGCTCTACTAATGGAGGGAAGCTTTTAAGGTTCATAGACTCAAAATGATCCCTGTCTGTTTTTCTTGTAACTGTTTGCAACATCCATTTTATTGTTTTCCATGCCTATTTTTTGTACAAAATTAATTCACTATTCCTCTCCCCGCATTTATGAATAAATGTAGTTACAGTTAGCCCAGTGCTTCAAATTAACCGTTCAATGACAAAATAACATGAGCAACCTTACAATAATAAAGACGCTTGCTCAACCCAGTGCTTATAAGCAACTTTACATTAACAAACCAGTGTGAATGCATAAAGGAGAAATAAATCAAGATGGAAACAGATTTTAGGTTCAAGCTTCTACATATATTTTTTTAAGAGTGAGATAATACAAAAAATGACATTGCCTTCCTAAAGTTCTGTGCATGCTACTTTCAGATAATAATAAATAGTCACCTTCACTCCCTCCTAAACAGTGGACAGGACAGACAGTACAGTTCATGAGGGTTGTCTTATAGTGTTGAATTGCTGGCATTTCCTAACAGGCTTTTGGGCCAAGGTGTGTCTCCTATATCTTGAATGAGGCATTCTACTTTATTCATAAATAATGCTCTGTTTTTGATTAGCCATTCCAGTATTACTGTTTTTGCAAAGAATATTTAATAAAGCAGTTAGCTGTGGATTAGCAATCAATGCCACTACGTGAAAGTACAACTTCGGGGGAGGGTGCTATATAGGCATTTTCCTTATTTTAGAGTCTTGGCCTGAATTCTGCTCTTTATGGCCATCTACTCCTAAGTCAGAAGGGTTGCATGAGTAGAATTGAGAGCAAATTCAGGACCATAAAATCTGATTTGTTCTGTCAATAAAATAAATTGTAACCATTGTATTGAATTACATCCATCTTATTCAATTCTTCTTCTTATATGTGCTGATAAATAAATATAGTAGTTTTCTATGACAAAGTCAACTGCTGACATAGCCACATCATGGCTCCAAGGAGCATCTAGGAATGGAAGAAAACACAAATATTCTTATAATAAAAAGACCACCAGAGGGAGCCCATATAGTTCCATTAATGTTATAGCCATACTGACATTAGCAAGGTAAAAATAGGGTAGTAGTCCCTACACCTCTAGCTGTGTGTGTGTCGCAGTACTTTACTGGCATGAATTAATGTAACTTCCCTTTCCCCTTCCCCGACCCAGATAGGGAAGCTGTTCTCCTCCTCCCAATCCCCCTTTTACTTGTGAAAAGGGACTATTACAAGGGCAAAGGATGATGATGATGATGTTGATTTGTGCCCTGGGAGCTCACCCTTAATAACCATGTGGGATTGTGAGAAATCCTGGATATTGTTGGTTGGTTGATTGGTTTTTTACAGGGTTACATTTCAGCTATTTGTATAGACCCTGAGCACCTAAGTGGATGGAAGGGGCACTGAAATACATTATTATTATTATTATTATACATAATTGGGAAATTAGTTTGTAGTAGAGCGGAAGAGTAAACAGCTAATTTTTGATAGGTAGCGAACCTGGATCCTTGTCCTCAGAAGAGCAATGTTTGTCAAGCAAGAAGGAAGCAGGAGATATCTCTTTAATTTAGACACTGAATTGCCTCTTTAATTCCCCTCTCCACCCTGTACAAGGGGCAGTTCAGTTCAAGAAAATGGGTGTTTTAATGCCTCTTCTCCGAGGATCTATCTCTCCAGGGAAATAGTTGAAGACCAATGGACATTTAAAACTAGGCTGGACAAAACATTAGAAAGTATGTTATAGGGAATGATCCTGCACTGGCCTTGGCGAGATTGAGGGGATGAACTACAAGTCTTATTCATCTCTAGTTTCCTCTCTCTTTAGGAGGAGGGGGAGCATGTGCACACAAATATGCCATCCTTTCACCCACATGGATAAAGCAGGCACACATTTAAACCATCTGCACTGTTGGCATTCATATTAAGATCTTGGATGGAGAAGAACCCATCGCAGCTCTGAGTTAAATTCTAAGACTGGATTTTTTATTTTTATTGTCTTTCCCTGTTCATTTCCATCCTCTCTACTCCTCCCAAACCTCCAAAGAGTTGACAACCATTTCTGTCATGTCTCTATCTCCAACGTGGTCATTCCACACTAGGCCACTCTGTTCTTCTCTCTATTTCCATCAGTGAGGAATCAGGACTGGGTTTGTTAGACTGACATCTGATAAAAACCAACCTTTGTGGCTGATGAGGGAGGACTCTGTGCTGTCAGTGGTGTTATCTGCTTCCTCTCTACCACCTATTTTCTCCCATGCGGTTACCTTACTGAGCCTTGGGAGCTACTTATGCAACCAGGGATAACGAAGAATCTTATTTTGTTTGCTGCCAGCACTGAAATGCCTCTGACAGGTTTAGGCAGCAGTGTATGTTCAAGGCGCAATGCAGCTCAGCTCATTTGAAGAGAGATTGTAATGTCAGACTCTGTTATCACTGAAACTCGGAATAAAGCTCTCTGTCTCTTACAGGTCTGAGAAGATTCTGTGAAAGAGAGATGTCTGATAAGAAAATAATCTGGGGAATGCAAGCAATGTCCCACACTACACAGCTGGCTAAGAGTGAGTGCGTGCTGGATCTGCAGAAAGGAATAAATCTGCCCTGTGAACTGATCGCAGTGTTATTGTGTAATGCTGGAGCATGCCTGCAAAATCATCATGAACGTTTACTGGCCTAGACACAAAGTCTACTTGCCTGCTTTTACTATGTTGTTGCTGAAAATCTAATGATACGTTAATTGCCCATCAGGTAAAATCACTTTGGCATCAAACAAATGGGATAAATAGAGTTTTGCAAGGCTGTAGAATTAGAAACCATTTCAGCATGGGTGGTCAGCATGTGTGCTGCTCTTCTGTGGATACCAGAGTAAGGGCATGTCTACACTACAAACTCAACTTACAGCCACCGCAGTAATAACTGCAGATTTTCATGTCCATGCTGCCCTTCTCCCTTTGTGGGTGGTGCACATCCTCACTAGGAGCACTTCTGCTGACTTAAGGGGGTATTGTGGGGGGCTGAGAGCCCTGGGTCTCAGCTCTGCATGGTGCTGTCCCTGGGAGCCCAGCTGCCTCCTGGACTCTCAGCTCCACTCCCTGCTGGGAGCCTGGCTACTGCCGGGGTTCTCAATTCCATGTGGAGCTCCCTGCCAGAAACCTATTTGCCCCCAGCTCTCTCCTGGGGATCTTGGTTCCAACTGGGTAAGGTGAGGAGCAGGGACCTTGGGTGCAGCTGGTTTCCCAGTAGGGAGCCCAGATGGCTGCCAGCTAGAATCTGGGAGACTGGGGGCAGCAGGGCTCCCAGGTGGGAGCAGGGAGCCTGACCAACAGCCTGGCTGGGAGCCTAGGGCCTGCTGGGCTGTAGCTGGAGCCACCCACCTGCACTGGGGTGACAGCCTGAGCTGTGAGCTGGGTGTGTGGGGGTTTACAGCAGGGAGCCTACCAGGCTTTCTTGTCAATTTACTCCTCCATTGTGGAGCTGTGAAATTGACAAGAATAACAACCAACAACAGCCCATGTAAGTTGCCCAGTGTCTACACAGACACTGCCTTGCCCTAATTACACTGACGTAAGCCCTACGCATCTTATGGAGGTGGAGTAGTTATGTCAGTATAGTAGGGCACTTAAATTGGTGGGAACAAGACCGTAGTGTAGTGTAGACACTCACATAATTAGGTTGACCTAAACTTCCGTAGGTCAACCTAAGTATGTAGTGTAGATCAGACCTCATTGTTTTATGCCCCATCCCCAGAAGAGTCCAGGAAACCAATGTGAAGTACTGAAAAGTAGTTGAAGTATTGATTTACGCTCCCCTCTGATAGTGGAATAGAGATAGTGATTATGCTCTACTTGTATTTAAAGACTTGTGAAAATAAATTGTTTGAACAAACTGATGCATGGTGTGGTGGGAATTGCTCCCAGTAAAACTTGATTTGCAGCGCAGTAGAATGAGAAGTCCCAAATTCCTCACTGTCACATTTTTCTGTTTTCCGTTCTGGTCATAGTGACTTGCTATTTAGAGTGAGACTGTTCAGGGAAAAAGAAAATGATTTTCCCTGAGAGAGGTCCGCTGTGTTGTCTTGCAGGGCTTATCTGGGCTCCCTGCAAAGCTATTTGATTGGGCTATAAGCTCCATAGCCCAAGATTTTGAACGTGACCACCTCCTCCATCTGTCTCACCTCTTCCCCAAATTGTTCTCCCATGCATGCTGAGGTGGGGATAGAAAATGTATCGGAAATGGGTATATATGTGTGTTTGAGGAGTGAGTTAAAGGAAAAGCAGATGGAGATGTGATGTTAAATAGAAAGAAGGAATCTGCAAGGTGACCAACCAGGGATGATTTAAAGGGGAAATCCCCTGCTTCTCCCACCCCAGTGGGTAGGCTGTCACCACAAAGTTGTTAATATGGAGCATGCTATATTCCATGCCATGTGGCACTGTCACATGAGCACTAAACATTGTATTAGCCTCCCAAACTTTTCCTGCTGGGGTAAAGAGAAGGGCTGTGTTCATGCCTAGACCCAGTATCTCTTCAGCAGTGGCAGCACAACTAGCTCCCATCTGTGCTGCTACTGGATATTGATGAATGATTGTACTCTGACTCTCCAGTGGTGACTGGGGCCTCCACCTGCTACAATCTTGCACCTTGGGGTTGATAGTGAATGAAAGCTGAGCAAGAGCCTCAAGTATTTCTACTTCATATTTGGTAGTACCAATTTTCCACAAGCTTAGATCAGCTGTTCTGTGGTTTTTCCTCTCCTGGTCAGGATACCATGGGCTGAAAATTTTTTTTGCAGAAGATCTATAAGTAGAAGTGTGGCAATATCCCAGGGTTGACTGGCTTAATGCAAGACGTCTGAGGGAAAGAGGAGGAGGAAATGACCTTTCACACTTCATTGGCTATGATGCATCTTTTAACATTGTTTTCATGGCATAAATAAGTGGTACTTTAGGGGGACAGACAGACAGAGAAGGAGGAGCTCTCAAACAAGCCCCAAATGTCATCTTATTAAATAAGCACTGTTTTAGTTGTACAGGTATCTTTGGTGCTCCTTCCTCCCCACAGGAAAGACAAATACCTATTATAACACCAAGCTCTAATATAAGACTTTCCTTCTTCAAAGAGCTTTACTGTAATTAACTAATCAGTCCACCTAACACCGCTGTGAGGTAGGAAAGTATTATCCCCATTTGAGTGATGGTGAAACTGAGCCATGAAGATGTGAAGTGACTCTGCCAGGGTTACACAGAGAGGCAGTAACGGAACTGGGAGGAAAACCCAGGAGTTCCTGGCTCCCAATCCTGTTCTCTAGCTGTAGATCAGCTTCCTGAAATAAAGCTGCTTTGTTTCAATACAATAAATGACTGACAAAATTATAGATCCCGAATCCTATCCTATCCAAATAAGAACAAGTAACACAGGTCCTGATACTGCACTGTCCCACTTCAGGAGGGATTAAGTGTGTGTAGATGTGGCATGTAAGGAGAATGCTCCAGCATCCTAGTAAATCTCTTTGAAGACAGTGGCAGAAAGAAAAATACTATAATTACAATAATTAACATTATGTTAATGAGTGGAATCTCTGCATGTACTTTAAAGGAACACTAAAAGGGCTATTTATTCCATGCCTGGGTGGAGCTTCTCCATCTCTAAGGCAATTACATACTGCCACCTGTCAGTTAATACTAGCGCCTTACTCTCTGCCATGTTAAAAAGAATAGTGAAAAATACTGCAAGGCTGGACTGATGTCCAAGAGCTTGAACCTGCAAATTTTTACTCGGGTGAGTAGTTTTAATGAAGTAACAGGGAGTAAAGATTGCCTGAGTGAACAAAGCTTTTGCGATCAAGGCTCAAAGCTGTACTCAGCAGAAGCACAATCACTCTTAGGATTCAGGATTTGTCAAGGGCACTAGATAGAACAGAGGGAAGTGGCAAGTCATATCAACAGGTGACAAGTTTTCTCCCAGACAGATGGTTTTAATATTGTATTTGGTTTTACACTGACACATCCATTTGACATTTTGTCTCAGCAACTTTGGACATTGTGAAAGTTCTTTTGTCCCCCTGCAAATTTTCCAAAAAGAATCCTGAGCTTCTGGTTTCTTTAATCTTCTTTGTTGTTTTTAAAGAAAAAGTTAAGGATGTGTCTGTGTCAGTTTTCTGAAACATGCCAGGGAATTTGATTAAAGGAGAATTCTAAAATTTCAGAATAATTGTACCAAGGACATCATATTTATCAACTGCCCCCATCTGAAAAACAAACAAGCTTATTCCTCAGAGGTAGCACAGTGAAGTGACAGGCATTTGGTGAAACTGAAACAGCAATGGGAAAAGCAGTTGGTTTTCACGGCTTCAATATGTATACACGTGTGTGTATGTAAAAGAGGGAACAGAAATAAAGTTTTGTATGAAATTAGGGTCTGACCTAAGACCCTAAGTTAGGGCTTGCAGGATCGGGCCCTTGGCGCCCCTCCCCCCAGGAAGTCTGGGCTTTGTACACAAAAATAGACCAGCTGTGTGCATGCAGGCCCGCCCCCTCCACCCCACAGTCCCTGTACGTGTGTTTCACATACATTCTCTCACAGTCCTCGAAGGAGACACCGCCCCCGGCAGGCTCCGTGTCCCCAGCACTGGGGGGAGTGAATGGCGGCTCAGACACCCCCTCCCCCCCCCGGAAGCCTCCATGTCCCCAGCGCTGAGGGAGTGAATGGCTGACACGCCCCGCTCGAAGGCTCCATGTCCCCAGTTCTCGGGGGGGGGGGGAGGAAGAGAATAAACAGGCAAGACCACTCCATGACCTCGTGCGCAGAGAAAGCGAACAGGTCGGACCCCTTCCCCCCCTTAGACAGATCTATGATGTTTCTCCTCGCGGGAGGAGCGCACCCGCAGGGAACCGACAGAGCCGGACGCACCGCACCACTGCGTCAGGCTGCGTACTGCGACTGCGCGGGTGGGCTGGCGGCGGCACGTGAGCGTGTTGTGGGCACGTGACCCGCGCGACCAGAGGCCCCACCCCCTGTGCGCGAGCAGCGGCGGCGGCGCGGCGTCTGAGCAAGCGAGCGAGCGCGCGGCCTCGCCTTTGGAGCCCGCCGTAGTCGGAGTTTTCCCCCTTCCCTCGCCCCAGACTGGCCGCTGCCGCCGCTGTTCGGCTATGAGGCCTGCCCGTCTCTGGCGCCCGCGCGCGGCCTTGTGGCGTGGCTACTGAGCAGCCCCTTTCGTCGGGTGGGGACCCCTTCGCTCCCCTCCCTCCTTACAGCCGCCGCCGCCGCCGCCGCCATGTTGGGCCGCGAGCCGCAGTGGGGCCGCCACTGAGCCCCGGAGCCGGAGAGCCAGTGAGGAGAAGGAGCTGGGGCCTGGCCTCCCCGGCGCAGCTCGCCGCCCCGCAGCAGCCATGGCGGAGCAGACCTATTCCTGGTGAGCAGCGAGACCAGGCCGGCGGCGGAGGCGGCTCCGGGCCCGCGGGTGGAGGGTCGGCAGGGAAGACTCCGGACCCGGAGATGGGCTGGGCGCAGGGTTGTGCGGGGTCGCGGGGGAATGTATGAGAGGACACGGCCCCTGGGGACGGGCTTGTGAGCGGGAACGGGGGAGCAGGTGTCGTCCTTGGGGACGGGTGGGCGAGGAGCTGGCGATGCATCTCTCCACTGAGGTGGAGTGGCGGCTCCGAGACGGGGCTGTAAGGCCCAGTTGATCCCTGAATGGAAGGTATAAGCACCTACGTGGGATGCCGTGGATGGGGAGCGGGGTCTGCCCTGGGGTGAACCTGTAACAGCGGGGCTGGGCGCTCATTCTGCACGGGCGCTCATAGAAACAATGGGCTGTGAGGATCTGGGGAGTGACCGGACATTACCCCCTTGAACAGCTGTAAACATCAGTAGGCCTCTCCATAAACATTGAGTGCTCTTCTCTCAACCTCTTGTGTCAGTTGGAGGTCCTTTTAGGTTATTTGGGCATGTTCATGGCTATAGGTAATACCCTAAGCTCCTCTTAGGCCCAGAATAAGGAGGGGAACACGCTTTCTGCATTTAAAAGATATTGGGTATTAAATCTCCCTAACTTTAGCTCTAAATCCAGATCTGGATCAGAATAAGTGACTTGATAAGACTGTGACAGAGTTTTTTTCATGTATTGACAATAAGATTATACTTTATATAGGAAATAAAGAACCAGGCTGAAGAGACCAGTTCCTATAGGAAGAAGTGAAACAGAGCAAATGAGAATAGGGGGCATTGTGTGTCTGTCCTGACCCTCTGTCAGGCCTAGTTGGGATTAAGGATTCAATTAGTTCCATAATTTTTTTTTGGTGATCTCAAGGATTAAAAAGGTAAATATTTCAGATAGTGTAATTGTGCAAAGATGCCAAGGGAACATGTGAATTGCCGGGAAGAATATTGCAGTACTTGCATTATAGTGCTTTCCTCTCTTACATTTTAAGCCATTTTTGTTGTTCTTACATTTTCTGAAAGTTCTATAAAATTATTATTAAGAGGAAAAATTTGATTTTTTTTGACTGTAGGGTGTACTGAATTGGAGCGGGCATTGCATTTATTCACTTGAGCAAATGAGGAACCTTTCCACTCTAAATGTTTCTGAAAATCTTTATCGCAACCTTTTGATTTCCTTTCTCTTTTAAATATGTGTGGTTTTTACTGTTACGTGTTCTGTTTTTAGAATGATACTAAAGAAAACGATCAAAAGTATTTTAGTTTTTAATCTGAGGGAGATTAATTTTTCCATAATCTATGAATATTAAGCAAGTGATGCCAAAGATAAGAGTTAGCTGGGATTTTAACCACTTGGTACATTAATAGAGCTGTAGCTCTTCCTTGCAGTGAGGAGGTTATAGCAGAACGATACATGTGTCTCAAGCAGATTGAATAATTTTGCTTTTATCTATATCCATTAATGGAATCTCTTGTATCTGATATTGCTTACAATTTATATTTAGGGCTTTAATCAGCATAATGTGGGAAATGTGAGAAGAATGGCAAAGCCCTGGTTTGGAATTGAGCACTTCTGTTTTATAGCCTTTGCACTCTTCTCTGCCTGCAAAGCATTTAATTACTCATCACGTCAGTCAACAATTTCTGGATTTCTTTATTTGTTAAGTATGGTAATCAGTTCTGTATACAATTGTCTAATAGTACTAGAATTGTTAGTTTATTTTCAAGTAGAAAACTGGTGTGTTTTTGGAAAGCTGTTGAATAAGTGGTGCTGGTGTGCTCTTTGCAGTCTTTTTGTGCTTAATGGGCAGCTTTATCAGAGTGAATGACTTTTCTGTCCCACAAGAAAACACCTTTGCATTAGTATGTTGGGTATCCTGCCTTTGACAGCAGCCAACACCCGATGGGAACTTTGGGGGGGGGGGGGGGAATCCCCATAAGGACAGCTGTAGGTATATGGTGGGAGAATTTTTCTGACACCTACAGATCTTATCTTCTGTCCTGAAGCATATTTGATCACCCTGTCTTAACATGCATAACTATCAGTATTGTTCCTTAAATTAAATCAAGATAATTTTAAATTCTGATTCCTCTTGTATTGAAATCTGGAGACTGCTTATGTGTTGTGTGAAATGTTTTCTAAAAATATAATTACAAATTTTGATTACAGGACACAAGAATTGTCTGAAATGATTTACACAAAATGAGATAATATATCATAATATGATTTTTTCAGAATGTTTTAAAATTTCAGTTGATAAAAAAAAAAAATTTATAAGTTGTGGTGAAATCATAGTTTTGATATTTCACTATTTTACTCTATTGGTATTACAGATATAAAGCTGAAATTTTGACATGTTTTCTTTAATTTGTTTTAATTTTACCTGCATTTTTATTTTGCAGTAATTCCTTTTCTCATATTAAGGGCCATTGTGAAAAGGAGAACTGATCCCTTTTTATCATGCCTTTTATAATTTTAAATACAGCAAATGCCCTCTGTCTTTTCTTTCCTGAGCTTTTTCTTGTAAAAATCTTCATATTTAAGCCCTACCCAGAATAGTAGTGAACTGTTATTTTTCTATGAGCCTTTTTGGTCTTTGCTGTATTGTTTCTGAATGGCCAGATAAATCCTAGTATTTCGAAGAGGGCTGTGCCATCCCCAAGATGAATAACAAGAATTTACTTTCTGGTGTGACCATGAATAGTATTTTCCTGGGAATGGCTAATCTTGATATGCAATGTGGAACAAGTGCCAGAAGGAAATGTTATTTTAAAAAGTACTGAATGAAAATGCTTGCTAATGGTGACTGAGGAAACTTTCTCTGCCAAGTGCTTGCAGTACTAAAATGAAGCTCATAAGAATGTAGTTTGTTTCAGTGCTACTACTTAAAGGTCTGAGCATCAGAGAAACTGAACTGATGCAATTTACCATTGAATTATTCTGGAAAGTCATGAGCATCAGAGTTATGGGCTTAATTCTCCTTTGGTAGGAGGTGAGCAGAAGAATTGCATAAGGGATGAGTAGAAGCAGAGTGGGAATCTCCCCCAACCTATCTTCCAAGCCAGGAAGTGGGTGTGTTTTGAGACTGTTTCATCAATCAGAAAGGAGTTTTCCCTCTTTAGGAGCACCAGGGGGAGGTAAGGGGAAGTGGCTGCCCATCAGAGTAACTACAGGGATGTCTGTGACAGAGGTTAATAAGTAGTGAAGATTCAAACTTCAGACATGCAAAAGTCTACACTAATGCAAAAGAAAGGGATGAAGGCAGCAGGATTGGGTGAATGGTAACTTTGTGGAAAAAGTCCAGCCCCTCCTTGTTTCGCAGCAGCTTGTGGTGCAAAGAGCACACTGTTCTCTCCAGGGTGCTTCCATTGGATCCTGCTTGGAAGGGAAAATAGCATGCATCTCTTATTTGTCTCTCTCCCTTTTTCTTACCCACTCTGGAAATAGTCTGCTTTTGTTCCTTGCTTTCTGAATTCATAAAAAATTCTCCAAAACTTGGTTTATACAAAAGACCAGGAAAATGAGGATTCCTCCAACAAAACAGAAACATATTTCCTTTATAACTTCAGTCTCACCCTCTCCCAGTACTATGACTAAGAGTAACAAAGAGCATTGTGTGTCTGAATATTTTCCATGTTAGTGTTGAGTCAGAGTGGGCGAAGGATCAGAGTGGAAAAGCAGCTCCTGTATTTGGTCAGGAGCTTTTTAATTCTGGTTCCATCACTAATAAACTTCAGGATGAAGGTTCAGCCAGTGGAATGGTCCCTGAAAGGTTCAGCCAGTGGAATGGTCCCTGAAAGGTTCAGCCGGTGGAATGGTTGGCTTGGGGTATGAAGAAGTGGTATTAGGAGTTTCTCAACCCAGTGCAGAAGAGATGAAAATTAATTTATTACCATTTATTTAGGAGTTAACAGGTTCACTAATCCTTTCCATGTAAATATCATAGCCAAAACAACAGTTACAAAATAGTTATTACAACAGTGAGATTTTGTTTAAGGCGACATCATACAAGAGCATAGTCATCAAAGCGCTTTGTTTAACAGGATGATCGCATATTATAGAGTGAGCATCGTTACAGTACCCATGACGTCATTTCTAATGATTTTTATTAAATTCCGTGAAATCTCTGATTCCACAATTAGCAGACCAGGCATGTCTATCAAATATTAATATCCTTTAAAAAAAAAAAAAAACAAAAAAAAAAACAGCCTGGTATGCTTGTATGGAAATTCAGTTTTGTGAACTGTCAAATCAGTCAGCAAGCAGGATGCTGTCAAATAAGTGCAAACACACAATGCCATCCTTATCCCAAGGAGATTTCTAATTGGTTGTGTGTTTACAGTCTATTTAGATTCAGAATTCTGAGGGCTTGTCTTCACTTCATAGTTAACTTGAGTTATAAATCAGTGTTACCCCTCACTCAGGTGCAGTCCAAAAAGCTTTTAACTCAAGTGTGGTGTGGCGCTTTTAACTCAAATAGGCTGGCCTGTCAGGTGATGTAGGCTATATTTTAAGTTAGCACAGCTCCTCAACTGCAAATAAAATTATTCTGTGCAGATCAAGTGTTGTTTTGTAGTGTGGCTGCTCTGACTCCAGCTAGGCTAATTTGAGCAGAGTTAACTCTGCAGTGAGGACACTTTGTGATGTGAAGCAGATTACCATAAATGAGAATATAGGCAGGTGGTAATTTTTAATGTTTTTTTTTTTTTTAAGAGAGGACTCAAAACATACAGGACTAAATTCTGCCCCCCACTTAATTATAGCACCTGAAGACTTCAGTGGGAGCTGTGTTCATATATGAAAAGAGAATTTGGCCTTTATTCTTAAATTTGTCAAGAACTGAAATCTACAGCCAAATTCCACTAACTTCTGTAAATCTGTATTATCTGGCATCAGTGGAGTGGAACTGTAGTAAATCTGGAGTAACAAACATAGGCACACACATTATTAGTTATATCTGCATCCTTATTGGATTGCTCATTGGTTAGTTCCTGTTTCCCCTATGTTTTGCCTTTTTAGATTGTGCGCTAATCTAGACAGGGATTAGACTGAAAAAAAAACTTTGAGACAAGGAGGAGGGAGTCAACTGAAGCTGGGTGGGGAGTAGTACTGGCATATATGAAGTTGAATGATTACTTGATATTTTTTTTTTTACTTCATGCTCAGCAAACCAATTAAAATGAATCTTCAGGATCTGTTGACACTTTGTATGATAGCAAATTAATTTAGAAGTGAGTACTATATGCATGAACTGGTTTCAGATCAAGTAAGTTCTTGATCGTCAAGTTATGTATCATGGACAGCCTTTCTTTCCTTTCACAATGAGAAAGCGATGGCCTTTTCAATGTAGTTGACAAAGCCTAGGATGACGCTTGAGATCAAGATGACATTCTCTCAAGGGTGCTGACCTATGGAACAAATTACTGGAGGAGATAAGATTGAGCAAAACCAAACAAAACTCTTTTCATATATGCTTCAAAGTCCATTCATTACTTTAGCTTTCCTGCAATAACTGTTGAGAAAGTGTCTCATTTTTAAAAACTGTAATCTAGACTTCCCAGAACTGGAAAGAAGGGAAGGTCAGATTCTGATAATGTCTTCTGTGTAAAACTAAATGACTTTTTTTTTTAGTGCTTAGATAATATAATGATGGGTGTGCTATAGATATCTTGGGTAGTAAACATCTTTCCTGTGGTGTTTACTTTACCTGGTAACCTTTTATGGTGACTATACTTCTAAGCATCACTCATTTGGTTTTGATGCCTGTTTTTGAAATCAACTATGGCTGGACTGTGATAACTTGATTGATGATTATGGTGGTGTCTCATCTGTGTGAGGTCAGACCAATGCAAGAACCACTCATAGTCACATACGAGAGAGCCTGCAATGGTCACAGACAATTCTGGCTGTTTTAGCCTTGTTTTGTGCTGTTCATATTTTTATATAAGGTGTCAATGTGCCTTGTTTCAAAGCGGTTAACAGTTTGACAAATCTGCTGCCATGTTGCTCTTTCCTGGGCAGGGTGGATTGATTTAAATCAAGTTTCCCACTGATACTTCTTCACATATTTCTTAAACAATGGTGCAAATCTGATCACTAAAACATATTAATTTACAACTCAATACAGCATTTTTACAATATCTAGGAGGGTATACTTTGTGTAATTTTTTAGATAACTTGGTTTTTATTAATTTAGGAAATAGTACATAATACTCATTACCTGTGTCAAGCTGCAGATGCAGCAGCAGTACATTAGGAATTGTAAGAACTAACTCTCACCCACAAACACAATAGCATTTATATTTTATTAAACTAAATCTTAAATGTTACATAAATGTTTCACATTTGCAGTTGCAACAGTCTCCTGAGTTGCCAGGTGATGGCTGTCCTTAAACTTGTTTTTAATTTTCAAATTTTATTAACTCTAACAGACAAGTCATCACAACACTAAATGTACGTTGTCCTTAAAACTTCTACAACTAGCTCTCATCTTTTCCCCCTCCCACTATCATTTTTATTCATAGACTGAAACAGAAATACGAGTTTTCCTGCTTTTTCAAGTCCCACTCAATTTCTTAGCTTTGAGTGACTAATACCAAACGATGAAAATATTCTCTCTGTGCCTGAAGTAAAATAGGGAA
Organism: Emydura macquarii macquarii; assembly: GCF_026122565.2. Classification (NCBI taxonomy): domain Eukaryota; kingdom Metazoa; phylum Chordata; order Testudines; family Chelidae; genus Emydura; species Emydura macquarii. Next base: position 2,270,862 of record NW_027131391.1, read on the forward strand.
TAGATTTACGGCATTACCATTATGGTCCGTGGCCATGATGTTCCAAAATAAGGGGCATGTATTCTGTAATATAAAATATGAAAATGACACCCAGTGGCAACTGGTAACTCTAGATTTCTCTTACTGCAGCTTTCTGTACCGCATACTTGGGTGATAGATTCTAAACCTAGTTAACTAATTAAGCAAGCCATAAGGATTAGCTAAGCTAAACTTTTTTTTTTTCCTAGCAACATCCAACATACCAAACAGCTTGGGAATTTACTTGTTAAATCACACTTATGCTAAAAGGCACAGAGAGTCTTGAAGAATGATGGACTGCAAAATTAATTATTTAAGTTACTAACCTGTTGATCCACATTTTTCTTCAGACATATCCACATCATTTTCTCCCAATAAGCAGTTTTCATTATGAAGTTTCATTCTTGCAACTAGGCCCTCCATCTCCTTCTTGCACTGCTTACACTTGACACGTTTTCCTTTTTTACCCAGGGAAGGAATTTCTTCAAAATATTCCCAGATAGGGTCTCTCTTACGCCCAGAAGCCATGACAGTTTTTCTGTGGCAGAAGTGTGGAGGAATATAGGAAGCTGTGTATGTAATGAATAATGTCTTCCCTTTTTCTTTCCATTCCACTCCATTACTGCTTTCTACTCTGCCTTCGTCCTCTGTCTCTCTGTCTTTAAGACAGTGTCTTAACTAACTCCTCTGCCTTGCTTTGCCCAGCTCCACTACCACATAAGCACAGAACAACAACAATCCTATCCAGCCTGTGTCTTTCTTTGCACATGTAACTTTAGTCTGCTGAGAAACAGAAACTGGAAGCCCAGAACTTTCAAGAAGCTGCCAGTTAGGCTGGACAGACTAGAGCCATTAATTCATTTTTATGAGACTATAAGTGAATGTTTAGCATGTTTGTGATGAGATTTAATTGTAACTTATTCTTTAAACGAGAGAGCAATTTAATATTTTATTGCTGATTAAAAAAAAAATTCGATTTAAATTTAAAACCTATTTATTTATTTATTTTATTTTTTTAAAGAAATCATTGATTTTTATCTACCCTGGTCCTGGGTTTTTGCTTCCTAGTTGCTGGGCTCAATCTGAAATGCTTTCAGGTTTGACTTCAGTGTCATTGAGTGATCCATGGGGTTGCATCTCTGACCATATGGGCTAATAGCTATTGATGGACCTATCCCCCATAAACTTATCTAATTCTTCTTTTAACCCAATTATACTTTTGACCTTCACAACATCCCCTGGCAACGAGTTCCGCAGGTTGATTGTGCATTGTGTTAAGTACTTATATTTGTTTTAAACCTGTTGCCTATTAATTTCATTGGATGACCCTGGTTCTTGTTTTGTTAGGGAGGTATTACTTACTTCCACGTATTCATTTGCTCTACACCATTTATGACTTTATGGACCTCTAGCATATCTCCCCATAGTCGTCTCTTTTCTAAGTTGAACAATCCCAGTGTTTTTTAATCTCTGCTGTTCCATGCCACTAATAATTTTTGTTGCCCTTCTCTGCACCTTTTCCTACTCTAATATCTCTTTTTTGAGATGGGGTGACCAGAACTGCACTAAGCAGTTTGTACCAGCCAGTATTTGTCCTGGGCACCATGAATATGGGTGCCTTGTTTTAGCTGACCATAAAATATAGCCTTAGGCATTCTTTAGTTTGCCATACAAACGAGATGCCTACACAAAAGCAGCTGAACTTTTATGAGCATGCTTTGAATTCTAGACATCCAACCGTGATTAAGGATTGCAGTATTGGGAATCTTGTTATACCATTTACCCCTGTAAACAAACCAAAACCCATGCATATGAAACTGATCAAGTGGTGGTGATTTGTTGTCCTCGTTTCATAACCATATAGATAAATTGTAAGTGTGACTGCCCAATAGATGTGTAGCTTAGTCCTTATTTTGACGCTCCTATCATTCCAGAGGTGGGGTGAAAGCTTTCCAAATGCAGCACTGTCCTTGGCTATAAAATGGGTAATTTCATAATTAATTGTAGCATTCTGTGACAAGCATACTCCGCAGGTAGCAAAACTTCTCCGTGAACTTGAGTGGAGTGGTGTTGCTCTCATTTGGGTAGACGTGCGTTTTCCCACATAGGTTGGTACAGTACTTCAGTGTTCTTTAGGCTAATTGTGAAACCAAAACAATTGCCCGAGTGAATTGATCAGTTATAAATTGAATGTCATCAATCGAGTGAGCAACTAGTGCACTGTCATCAGCAAATAAAAACTCCTTAATGAGTAAATCTGCCCCTTTTGTGTGAGTGCAGCAGATTGAACAACTTCCCATAAGCATGGAAGTGGATAAATACAGTGTCATTGTCATGAAATGTATCCATAAGCATAGTCAAAAAAGAATGGAAAAGAGTGTGGGAGCCAGTATGCAACATTGTTTGGTGCCATTGGTGACCAGAAAGGGGTCTGCTATCTTGCCATTTCCCACCACTCTGGCCATCATGGAAGGCCCAAATGACAGAAATAAACTTTGCGGGACATCCAAAGATGGACAAAAGTTTCCAGTCCCTCATGACTTAGAGTCAAAGGCTTTAGCTAAGTCGACTAACACCATATATAAAGACCACAATTTAGCTTCCAGCACTTTTCCTAAAGCACATAGGCTATGAAGTTCATGTCTACAGTGCCTTGTCCTGATCAAAATCAACATTGAAACTTGGAGAGGATGATTTCTACAAGATAGATGCTAGGTCTATTCAATATGATCTGTGCAAGAATTTTCCTAGCAACAAAGAGTAGGGAAATGCCCTGGTGATTATCACAGGTTGCCCTCTTATCCTTATGTTTATAGAGGTGGACTATGTTGGCATCCTTAGATCCTGTGGCACTGACTCTTGCTCCTGGATAATGTGGAAGAGCCATGTGTGGTGCCTTGCAATGTGGTAGCAACCTTGCTTATAGATTTCTGCTGGAATGCCCTTTGGTCCAGTTGCTTTCCCGTGGGACAGCTGCTTGATTGCTGTTATGGATTCAATATAAGATAGGGGCTAGTGCATGTTCTTCTTTTAATGTGCAGTGTGGAAGAGCATTAATTGTTGGAAGAGTGATTGAGAAGCAAACTGAAATTTTCCATCCATTAGTCAAGTATTTTTTTTGTCAGTTAAAAGAGTTGATAACCACTCTAAGCACAATGGATAGCAATCCTGTTGCACCTGGAGCCATATACAGCATGAAGCCCAGGAAAAAGCCTTTGTTGTCTTTGCTGTCACTTGTAACTCTGCTACTTTATTTTCTCATCACAGGTTTTTAATATGTTGAAGACTTTTCTGAACAATGTGTTTACTCTGATATACGGCATTCTTAGCTGCCGAATTTTTGTCTACTCTATAAGCTTGATGGGAAGCATCCAGTGCTTTAAAGAGCTGACATACTTTTGGGATCATTGTCATCAAACCAGTCCTGATGTTTTCTCCTAACAAATCCATTAACTTCAGTATCCATATTATATGTTATGTCCCAAGAAATGTTTCAAGACTGTCTCAACATCCAAGGCTTCTGTAATCGAGGGAAATGCTTCCATGAGTTGGTTGGGATTCAGACTTTGTCACAGTTTTCCAGGCTTGAAATACTGATTTTTTTCACTGGCATGAGTTGCTGTCTGTTGTTTGAGAGCATTCAGAGGGACATTTGACTTTACATGAGTATTGGCACCTCTCTCGTGAGTGAGCCTGATGTTGAAGTTTTCTTGACTGTACAATAATTTGAGTCATGTGCCACTGTTTTGAATGAGGGTGCCTCCAGGTTGTCTTATGCCGGTTCAGATACTGTCTTGGTGATGAGTAGGTTGTACTTGGCACATTTGGAAAGTAGTAGCAAGCCATTAAAGTTTGTGTTGCCAACTCTGACAGCTTATCATATTGCCCCATGATGCATAGTCACAAGCAACTCTGGCTTTGAAATCACTTAAAATGATCAGCTTGTTATGTGGGGCCAAACTGATGATGCTGTAAAGGGTGTGATAGAAGTCCTTGTTATCCTCGGGATGGATCATGAGAACTTAATTTCAACAGCTTTCTCCTACTTTGTTGTAAGGAAATTGGTCCACAGGAAGAAGCTAACCTAAAATCTACAGGAAAGTCAGTGTGCAAAACGTATTTTGGCAGCAGTTATTGTGCTTGTACATAACTGATTCACAATAAAAATTTTGAAACAAATTAGTCACTTATGTGGGTAGGGAGAAATGATTTGAAACATAAAGTATGATGAACAAATGTTGGGTCAGGGCAGTATAATAGACTCTGAAAAGATACCTTTCAATAGGTTTTAATAAGATCAATGTAACGTACGTATTGCAACACTCACTTTTTTCCTGCCAGTAATGCTAGCCTTGATGATCCTTATCTACCACAACTTTTCATGAAGGCTGTATGCATGGAATACTTTTCCTGCTATGGTCTGGTAGGCCACTGCACTCTACTCATTCATATCCCTTCAGGAACTCTGTGTGTGTTCTGTGAAAGAGGAATCTGTCTTTCTATCCAGCAGAACCACCATGATGTGCATATTCTGAAACGCAATAACGGTGTAATTATAGTATTGTAATCCTTATGTTCTGTTGTTGGTCATTCCCACTCAGGCTTGGACTACACTGCAGGTGAAATTCGGCAGCAGTTGATGGGAGATACGCAAGCTACGTATAGTAGCTTGCGTTATCTCCCGTTGACTTCCTAACTTCTGATTACCACGCTGTCCCCACTACGTTGCACTGACTGGAAATGCCCTCCAGTCAACGCAGCATTACTCTTTTTGTGGGGGTGGATTAATGTAGTCGACTTCCTGATTGATTGAGTGGGTCTCCACTTCCGTTCAATTGATCCTGCAAAATTGATCTGGTGGTGCCAATAGTGCTGCTGTGAATGAAGACATACCCTCAGTCATATTTAAAATTTGTAATCTCCTTGGAAGGGAACATGTACTTCTGATGGTTTTTGAAGCATTTACCCAGATTATGGTTCTAGAAAAAAAATTATTTAAAAACTCAAAGTAATATTTTATAAACAGTAACAAAACAAGAATTAGAACAGTTCTCCAATGCCATACCACAGCAAACATTCAAAAGTGACAAATATAGCAAGAGAAGTACAAATGAAGTCTGTCTTTTGGGTAGGGCAAAGAGTGGAATGGCTTTCTAAGACTACATATTTCACTTTGGAATTTTAAAGGAACTCTTGTAGTCTGACTTAAAAAAATCACGATTTCATTTATTTTAAGACAGACTTTAACAAAACAATTCTTTGATGTGCACTCTTGCATATCAAATGCCTCTTTAATGCACAGTGTACCTATACAGAAGTCAGTGGTATGCAAACCTATTTTATAGCTTAGAAACACTACCAATAAATAATATAACATTATAATGGAAACTAAAAGAGGGATATGACTGTTTTGGAATGCTATTGACTCTTCCTCCTTCCCCCCCTCCTCCCCGAAGTTTTTCTATATGTCATCTGGCCCTTGGTTGGAAACAGCAAGAGTAGTCCTCCCCTCCCCTTTTTTAAATACTCATGTTACCTATAAGGTTATATCTTCACTGAAGTTTAGCCCAGGCTAGCCTAGCAGTGGTGTAGTGTCCGCACTGCAGAGCCATACCTATGGCCTGAATAACTGCACCTACAATGATGCTGTACTGACCCATATGCTGGGATGGATTTTTGGGTGGATATTTTTATGGCTCTTAGTGGTGCATTGAACTGGACTGCTCTATGAATTCATTTTCGGAGTGCGCTCTCTCTCTCTTTTGCCTAGCACAGAGCTGATGTCTGGGGCAATAATATGGGAACAATATTTCATTTAAACAATTTGCAAATGGAGTTATCTTTTATTAATGCAGTCAGTTCTGAAGGCAAACGCTAACAGCATTTGGTAGTCAGGTCTCTTAAGGAGAATGTCATTAAGAAATTCAGTGATTTATACTGCACCCAGCTAATTGCTCTCTGTCTGTCTGTGAAGCAGAAATGGAGCAGGTAAATAAGGGGTTAAAATGTCGAGTCAGTGCAGGTGACTTGAGTGCAGAAGAAGGGAAGAACTAGACAAGTGCAGCCTAGAGAGAATTGTGGGATAGCACCGGAGAACTAACAGCACCCAGACTTGATTAGCCAAGTAGGCTAGTTGCCAGCCTATGTGGACGCGAAACCAGAGCTCATGCCTGTTAGGCTAGGTTGTGTGAACAAAAGGAATGTTAGGGAAAAGAAAGAGTTTGGGCTAACTCAGTGGTGATGATGTACCCAAAGGGTTTGTCTTCATTCGAGTTACTCCACTTCCGCTAGCCTAGCTAGAGTGAGTGTGACCAGTCTGCAGAAGAACTCGAGCTACACAGAGTGATTGGACTAGCAGTTGCTGATTTGTAATAACTCAAGTTGCTTCATCTCCATTGCGTTATTGGTTCAAGCGTCAGCAGCATTTCAGCTTCAACCCTCTTCCCCTGCTGGACTAGCTAGCTTGAGTTCAAAGCTCCCCTTAACTCCTGCTAGAGATTTTTGTGAACGGAGGGGAGTATGATTTGAAGCAAAATTTGAGTTATACCTCAAGCTAGCAATGCAGTGAAGACAAGTGTTTAATCTCTTGGCTGTCTCTGGGCTCAGGGAAAACGTCTCTCTTCATATTGGGCCTCTTTTTCCTTTGAAGTCTGCAAAGATGCAGTTCAGTCTCTCTCATCTGAAGAGTGAAAAGGTGTCTCTTCTAACCAGCATCACCTGTTTCTAAAGACCTACATTGTTCTTAATACTTCAGAGTGTTAGGCAGTAAACAGTGTCTGAACTTATCCACTCTTGCTGGGCTTTCTGTTACATTTCTTCAGTTTTACTTCTGTATTATTTAGTCTAGTAGACATCTATCTCAAGCATTCTTTAAAACATTTTTTTCAGGGCTGTTAGGACATACTGCAGTTGGTTGTATCTGTCTACATGTAAAATATTTTCCTTTCTCCCTTTCAGTTAGCAGGGACTGTACTTTTATTGCAAACAAAAACACTTACCATGGTGTATTGCACCAAATTCTATTTTACACAAACTATAGCACTCATCAACTTCAAACTTCACAGATCTAAATGTTCTTATTTAGAGTTATAGGGTCAGTGTTATAGAATTTTAGTGGTGGTCTACGTTAATTACGCTGCTCAGGACGGTGAAAAACTGCACACCCTGTGTGATGTATCTATGCCAGTCTAAGCCTCAATGTAGACACCACTAGGTTGAAGAAAGAATTCTTCTATTGGTGTAGCTACCGCCTCTTTGAGAGGTGGATTTACTACAATGACCAAAGAACCCCTTTCATTACTGAGGTAAGTATCTACACTATACCGGTGAAGCTGCGGCTGTGTTGCTATAGCATCTTCTGTTGACATACGTTAAGTCTAGAAGGGACCATTAGATCATCTAGTCTGACCTCCTGTTTTATCACAGGCCACCAACACCACCCAGCACCCACACACGAAACCCAACAAAATTAGACCAAAGTAAATTAGACCCACAGGAGACTAGACATTTGCCAAAGGTAGAGAATAGGAGGGACTGAGGTGCTCCAGGTCTATGCAATGGCAGCAAAATGATTAAATGAGATATACCCAGTTAATCCTGGCAAGTGACTGATGTGCTGCAAAGGGAGGTAAAATAACTCCATGGTCACTGCCAATCTGACCTGGAGGAAAATTCCTTTCCAGCCCCACATGTGGCAATCAATTAGTTCCTGGATGTATAAGCAAGAATCAGCCAGCCAAACATGTGAGAAAGAGAGAGATTGGTGCCACCTCAGAGCCCTGGCCAACCCCACTAATGTCCCATCTCCAGCCATGGCCATCCCTGATGCTTCAGGAAGTAGGTTTTTTAAAAAAACCAACCCAAATTTCCCAGAATACATTGGAGGCGGGAGAACTGGCTGAAACCCTCAAGCATGTGCTTTAGGAACATAAGGTTTAAACTGCAAGTGAGTTCCAGGGCTGTTAAGCCCTGCTCCTCACCATCCTAAGCAGCCATGTCATACAGTTGCACTCATTGCCCAGCTGTCTCTTAAAACTAATTACGTTATTTGCCTCCACAACTCCTATTTGGAGACTGTTGACCTTCACAACTCTGATGGTTAGAAATCTTCTAATTTCCAGCCTGAATTTGTTCTTGTGCCAGCGTTCTTAATTCTTCACCCTCGCTGGTATTTTCTCCCCTAATGTATGCACAGAAAGCAGTCATATCCCCTTTTAGCTTTCTTTTTGCGAGACTAAACAAGCCAAACTCTTTAATAAAATAGGCTGTCCATTCCCCTAGTCATCCTAGTAGTTTTTCTCTGCACCTGTTTCAGTTTAAGTTAATCTGTCTTGAACATGTGTGACTGGCATTGTACACAATATCCAAATGAGGTCTTACCAGTGCCTTGTACAATTGCATTAATACTTCTCCATCTCTACTGGAAATGCCTTGCCTAATACATCCTAGGATTGTATTTGCCTTTTTCACAGCTTCATCACATTGGTGGCTCCATAGTCTTTTGAACTACAAACTTTATTTCCCCCAAATCTTCTAGTCCTTTTCTAAAATTTGGCATCTGGATAACAAAAAGCCAAAACTAAGCTGTCGTTGAATGATGTCAGCACAGGATGACATTGAAAGAGACCATCTTGCAGAGAGTATTTTTGAGCCTATAGCAAAATGCACTGGATTGGGAGCTAGCAGACCATGGGTTGTAGTCTTACCTCTTCTGCTGACTAGTATAAATATGTATGCTTTATCGCTTTCATTGAGCAGGCTTTAGGAATTGTGTGTGTCTTACAGATAAGGTAACTGAGGCTCTGATGGGTTGCATAAGTTGTTTTTTAACAGCTGGGAGAACAGTCTTCTCCATTTAACCATACTGAAATTAGACCAAGTCTAGTATATTATTAAAAAAAGGGGGGGGGGGAGGGGAGACGACAGGCTGGGGGAGAGATGGGGAAAAATGAATCTGTTCTTCCCAAAACAAACATCTCTCCACTTGTCCTGATTTCTTCTGGTGAGGATGTGTTTCTGGGCCTCTTAGGAGTAAGCCAGTAACAGTGAAGTGTTTATAGGGAGCAAAGACCCTCCAGGGAAGGGAGAGATTCTCGTGATGAAAGACCAACTGGGTGTCCAGTAAATACAAGATTCCCCACCCATAGCCAAGGTAAAAGAAGGCTCTTCAAGAAGACCTGTAACATTTTAATGAACAAAATAGCATTTCAGACATCAGATCTGGGGGGAGAGAATGCTGTCAGAAAATTCTTAAGTATTTGGAAGAATTATAAACATTCCTTTTACATCATAGCACAGCTTGACAACTGTATCAAATACCTCGTGGCTGAGGATGATACAGAACCTGTGCATGTGTTGGTAACAGCAACACGTTGGTGAAACCTAGCCCCAGGCTGCTGGAAAGGAGAAATGGGCTGGGCCTTGCTCAGCTATTTCGTCTTTGATATCAACCTTGCACTTTTTAACTTGAACTTCCCCCCCACACACTCCCACCTGTTTTAAGAGTAGTTGCATTCCTAAGAGGCTTATGACAGAATCTTCATTACTTCACCCTTTTCCTGGCGCTAGAATGGAGGGGATGATTCTGCAACTCTACCCTTCCTCCCAACACCACTTTTGGATTTATGCATTACCTGACTGCTGCTGGTCTAGCTTTCCTAAACAGTAACAGAAATATCAACATTCTTCTCAGGTTTGTTGTTGCCCTGGAGTATTGAATAATAGTGAACCTGAAGTCTTGTCAATTTGCCTAGCAGTGAAAACTCTGAACAGCAGCAAAAGGAAGAAAAAAGAAGCTGTTTTTAGGTTCCTGAGAACACTGCATCAGTTTACATTTGCTTCATTTTCAGTAGGTAAATTTTGCAACCTTTAAGGGCTAGAAACTTTTTAAAATAAAAACTAAAATTTTGCAGGAAGTTGTATACATCTGACACATTCTCTCTTTCCTCCACTCCCCACTTGCTTGGGGGCACTACTTCCTACTCACCAGTGGGTATCTTAGGCTTTTCTGTAGTGCTCGTCACCAGAATACCAAAGCACTGTACAGATAAACTAGATCTGCATGTCTTAAGTGCTTGTCCACCTCTCAAGTTCAAATAGATGTTTTGCCGTATGCTCAGAAATCAGTCAGATCCAGATCTGCTGATAGCAATGAAGATCAGAATCAGTGTGTGGAATTGGTATTGGAAGTGAACTGGGAGCCAGAGGAGGTAGGGTAGAGCATCAAAACGATGTACTTTCAGGCCTTATCTTGACCAGGACTTGAAGGTGTGTTAGACTGTTAGCTGATGCACTGAAAAATTAAATTGCATGACCAAGATTTTAATAACAGACACCATTAATTACTGTTTCTTGGAGCAGATAGCCCTGGAACCCACAAGGGTAGAGGTAGCTCTTGATTTTATCCTAAGTGGCATACAGGATCTGCTCCAAGAGGTGTATATAGCTGAACCACTAAGTAATAGTGATCATAATGTAATAAATTTAACGTCTTTTATGAGGGACAAGACCAAAGAAACCCACCACACTAGCATTTCACTTCAAAAATAGGAGCTACACAAAAATGAGGAAGCTAGCTAAATGGAAGTTAAAAGGAACAGCCACAGGAATGAAGTGCCTGCAAGCTGAATGGAAACTTTTTAAAAATGCCATAATAGAGGCTCAAACTGTGTATACCCCTAATAATAAATAATAATAATTAATAATAATAATAGATAAGATGACTAACATAACACCATAACATGGCTAAGCAGAGTAAAAACGACATAAGAGACAAAAAGACATGCTTTAAAAATTGGAAGTCAAATCCTACTGAGTAAAATAGAAAGGAGCATAAACTCTGGCAAGTCAAGTGTAAAAGTATAATTAGGCAGGCCAAAAAGGAATTTGAAGAGCAACTAGCAAAAGACAAAAAAACTAACAGCAAAACTTTTAGAAAGCACATTAGAAGCAAGAAACCTGCTGAGCAATCAGTGGGGCCACTGGATGATAGCGCTGCTAAAGGAGCACTCAAGAAGACAAGGTGGTTGCGGAGAACATAATTCTTTTTTGCATCACTCTTCACTGCAGATGGTGGTGTAAGGGAATATTCCCACACCTGAGCCATTCTTTATAGGTGACAAATCTGAGGAATTGTCCCAGATTTGAGGTGTCAGTAGAAGAGGTTTTGGAACAAATTGATAAATTAAACACTAGGTCACCAGGACCAAATGGCATTCACCCAAGAGTTCTGAAGGAACTCGTATATGAAATTGCATAACTACTTACTGTGGTATGTAACCTATTGATTTAAATCAGCCTCTACCAGATGACTGGAGGATAGCTAATGTAACATCAATTTTTAAACAAAGTTCCAAAGGTGATCCTGGCAATTACAGGCCAGTAAACCTAACTTCAGTACCATGCATTTGGTTGAAACTATAGTAAAAAACAGAAATATCAGATATGTAGATGAACAAGATATATTGGGGAAGAGTCCTCATATAAACAGCTTTTATAAAGGGATATCACACCTTACCAATCTGTTAGAATTCTTTGAGGGGGTCAACAAACATTTGGACAAGGGTGATCCAATGGATATAGTGTACTTAGATTTTCAGAAAGCCTTTGAAAAGGTCCCTCGCCAAAGGCTCTTAAGCAAAGTAAGCGGTCATGGAATAAGAAGGAAGGTCCTCTCCTGGATCAATAACTGGTTAAAAGATAGGAAACAAAGGGTAGGAATAAATGGTCAGTTTTTAGAATTGAGAAAGGTAAATAGTGGTGTTCCCTACGGGTCTGTACTGGAACCAGTACTGTTCAACATACTCATAAATGATCTGGAAAAACGGGTAAACAGTGAGGTGGCAAAATGTGTAGATGATGCAAAACTTCTCAAGATAATTAAGTCCAGAGCAGACTCTGAAGAGTTATAGAGATATCTCACAATAGTGGATGACTGGGCAGCAAAATGGCAGAGTAAATTCAGTGTTGCTAAATGCAAAGTAATGCACATCGGAAAACATAATCCCAACTATACATATAAAATCTTCCAGGTTGAGGTTCGGCACAGGGCTAACAACCCTGTCCTGTAAAAACCCAAATGTTATGGAAACAAAGGTGGAGAAATCAACCATTACTATGTGTGATGGTCTTCAGGAGTCAATGACGTGTATGACTGCCAGTTGTGAAAGCCAAAAGGAAGCGACTGGCATGAAGACTGAAGTGCTCAACACCAAGACAAAAACCAAACTTGGTTTTTGGAATGTAAGGATAATGTACGAAACAGGGAAGCTAGCTCAGGTCACAGCAGAGATGAGACGAACATGGCGAAGAGCTGTGGAAGCTGAGCTGAAAAACCTGGGGCACAGCTGGGGAACCATTGAAGGACTTGCCAGAAACAAGAGTAGAGGAACTTTGTCGCTGCTCTAAATGCCAGAGGTGTAATGGACTAACATACATATGAAATGTTGGGGTCTAAATTAGCTGTTACCACTTAAGAAAGAAATCTTGGAGTCATTGTGGATAGTTCTCTGAAAACATCCACTCAATGTGCAGTGGCAATCAAAAAAGCGAACAATGTTGGGAATCATTCAGAAAGGGATAGATAATAAGACAGAAAATATCATATTGACTCTATATAAATCCATGGTACATCCACATCGTGAATACTCTGTGCAGATCTGGTTGTCCCATCTCAAAAAAAGATTTATTGGAATTGGAAAAGGTACAGAAAAGGGAAACAAAAGTATTGTTATTAGGGGTATGGAACAACTTCCATAGGAGGAGAGATTAATAAGGCTGGGACTTTTCAGCTTGGAAAAGAGATGACGGGGGGGGGGTATGATAGAAGTCTATAAAATCATGACTGGTGTGGAGAAAGTAAATAAGGAAGTGTTGTTTACTCCTTCTCATAACACACAAACTAGGGATCACCAAATTAAATTAATAGGGAGAAGGTTTAAAACAAACAAAAGGAAGTATTCACGCAATGCACAGTCAGCGTATGGACCTCTTTGCCAAAGGATGTTGTGAAGGCCAAGACTGTAACAGGGTTCAGAAAAGAGCTAGGTAAGTTCCTTGAGGATAGGTCCATCAATGGCTATTAGCCAGGATGGGCAGGGATGCAAAATCATGCTCTGAAGTGTCCCTAACTTCGGTTTGCTAGAAGCTGGGAATGTGTGATGGGATGAATCACTTGATGAATGCCTGTTCTGTTGATTCCCTCTGAAGCACTTGGTGTTGGCCACTGTCGGAAGACCGGATACTGGGCTGGATGGATCATTGGTAAGACCCAGTATGGCTGTTCTTATGTTCACACCTTGAATATTGCATGCAGTTCTGGTCACCCTGTCTGAAAAAAGATATATTAGAATTGAGAAAAGTACAGAAAAGGGCAACAAAAATATGAGGATTATGGAACAGCTTCCATATGAGAGAACTGAGACTGTTCAGTTTAGAAAAGAGATGAAGGGAAATATGATATAGGTCTGTAAAACCATGAATGGTGCGGAGAAAGTAAATAAGGAAGTGTTATTTGCCCCTTCATGTACCGCATTAGGGGTCACCTAATTAAATTAATAGGCATCAGGATTAAATCAAATATAGACGTGTTTTTCACACAACCCACAAGTCAATCTGTGGAACTCTTTGCCAGGGTTGATGTGAAGACCAAAAGTACAACTGAGTTAAAAAAAGAATTAGATAAGTTGGTGGCGGATAGGTCCATCAATGGCTATTAGCCAAGATGGTCAGGGCATGCAACCCCATATTATAGCTTTCCCTAAACCTCTGACTGCCAGAAACTGGGACTGGGTGCCGGGATGGATCACTTAATAAATTGCCCTATTCTGTTTGTTTGTTGTGGAACATTTGGCTCTGGCCACTGTCAGAAACATGATACTAGGCTAGATGGACCATTGGTGTGACCCAGTTGGGCCATTCTTCTGTTCTTTGTTTGTGCAAATTTTGTCAAGACTCTACTTACTTAAGCTGCACCTTTGTGTTGCATTTGCTAGAGTTTTGTCTTAGAATTGAAAATAATTCTAAGATCACTGCCTTGTGACTTTTTTATCATAGTTGGTGTTGATAATTCTTTAAAGAAATATGAGCAGTTCTACAGATAATTACTACAAGTATCAGAAATGCAATATTGACCAGTAAAATGGATTTATCGCTCTTTAAAGAGAAACATTCATGCAACAATAGTTTTCATGCATTTCTATATGGTAGAGTAATAAGGACTATTCTTTCTGTACAAAACCAAGATGTTGTTTCTGGTGGCGGTGTAAATTGAAAGACAATTCTATTTTTACTCATATTAACAAACGAATGGAATTCCATTATACCTATTAATATTCAGACATTTTTCATATTCAGTCCTATGGATATCATTTTGAGGGTCACTTGAGATATGAATTCCCAGCTATTTTTTTGTAGAATGTTGCTTATTTATACCCGAAAGTTTCCTGCAATAGATGTTTAGACTAGCAGAATATAGTACGTTAATCCAGATAAACAGATGTTCAGATATACTGGAAATGTATGGATAAAAATCAGATGTCCTCCTGTGAAAAAGAGGAATTAATAAGACCGAAACTGTTAGCAAGAAAGTTCTGAATCTGGCAGACTTATAGCTAGTATTGTAGAATTAGTCTAACTTATTTTAAAGCCAAATGCTTCCACAAAAGAATTTCTTTATAAAATGATTTCAGAGAGATGTTTATATATGATTAAAAACAATATTACATAATCTGCATGGAAGGCTATTTTGGGAGGTGCTCCTACACCAAGTAGTAGTTTTATTGCTGTTGATACAGCAGTTGAAGCCATTGTATTGGAGTAGGCTTTTGCACTAACCATGTAACTTTAAATAGCTGGAATTAGTAGCTGGAATGCATTGTTACAATTTACTCAGAGAGAGAGCTGAACACAGAATCAAGAGGGTGTGTCAGATTCACTCACCTGGTTTTGTAGTAGTAGTAATAGTATTTTGTAGCATTCTTGTACTTTTAACGTAATTTTCTACTTGAGCAAAATTATTAGGGGAGTGGGAAGAACAAAATCATACCAAGATGCTTGTTTTTGTGTGTTCCTTCTGCTAATGAAGTATTAAATATGGTTGTGTGTGTGTCAGGCCAATGTCTCCTGCTTGGTCCTGCAGTGGAATTACAGGCAAGTACTTTAGAACATCATCCCATTACCATGGCAAATAATTGACGTTATTCTTTCAGAATTATGGCTTAATTCTAGAATTACACAGCAACTTTTGTGTTATCACTTTCTAGTGCAACTATTGCCAAAACAACTAATATCTTAGTGTAAGAATTAAAAATAAATACCCCCCCATAACTTTCATGTACATAAAATCTATCTACTATAAGTATTGGGAAAGATCCACTGTGGCTGCCTTCTTATAGAGGTAGTATCAAACACCCCCTTTTGTCAGGAGTAAAGATAATCTAAAACTAAACCAAAAGCATTATCAAACAGGGTGCATTGTGCTCTGAGCTAGACAAGCTTTGGCAGGTTGCAGAGAGAAACAAACTCTAATGAAAGGAGCCCTTCACTAAAATGGGTCTGCTGCCAGTCCTGGAGGGTTCAATCCCAGGAACACAGTGAGAACCGCCTACCCAATTTTAACTGTAATGATAGGGTAATGATAGGCTTGGCAGAATAGTTTTTTTCTAATGTTGATGATTAATGACTTAAGATTTTATCTTTTTTATTTTTAGGATATTTTAGCAGTTATTTTTACAGTTGCTGGAAATTAAGGCAGTGATAGGGTTAGGGCAGCTCTGACATCACAGCTGCAGGGGGTTCCCAGAATTGGCAGTGTGGCTTCAGGGGGATCACTGCATGGCCGAGGGGCTCAAGATACCAGGGCACAAGGTGTGGGAGAGGCTGTGGTACTGACCTGGTGGAGCAGAGACCACCATCGAGGACTGCAAGGAGGAGGACAAGTCCCTGGCCATGGGGGAGGCCAGCTTGCTACTGACCAGTTCCTGCCTGTGAACAGTTCATTCCAAGGAGAGAGAGAAGGATGCGGAGGCAGCATTCTAGAACTGTGTTTCTCATCCTTTTAGGTAGCAAGTATCCTCTAATTTGAAAATTTTAATAAGTACCCCAACACTCAATTTTCCACATTGAGAAATACAATCTTTCCCCCTTTACCGCTGGACGACTGTATTTCTCGTAAAGCAGGAGAGTTCAGAGTTCTGCAATGCTGTGTGGCTATGGCAGATCACAAAACCCCCTGCTGTTTCTCCCCTCCTTTCTCCTCCCCTTCCTCCATAGGATCATATTTTAATACAAGGTATGAATTTGCCTGTATCACAACCTGATGTTTGATCCAATAAAATAATCATATACATGCACTTTTCTCCATTGCTTGGACAGCAATCATGCTGTCTCTATATTCTGTTCTCTACTCATGTCTGAAACAAGATAGGATGAAGAAAAGGAAATCTGTGGAATCCATGTGTAATGGATTGACAATATGCAGTGATATCCTGAACATAACCTTGTGCAATTAAGTTAACTTTATTGAATTGAGTTAAACATTGTTGAATGGGGTTAACATCTTTGGAGTTCATTATATTACAAATTTAAATGTTTTTATGTACTATGGTGAGATATGAAACTTCGACAGCAGAAAGACCAGATTAATGCAACCTCTGGAACGTCTGAGGAGTTCAAAGGTCTTTTTGGAGCAATATCTGTGAAGTAGATTGCTTGAGGAAATATCATGAGGTGAGGTGAATGCAAATTTTCCCCTTCTGAAGCCAATCTTTTGAAGATAGACCTTGGGTGGAGAGACCCTTTGTATACGAACTACCTACTTCTGGAAACTCCAGTTCCAAGTCCCCTGAACTGTTTAAAAAGGGAACTGTATTCATTATGATTGTGGTTGTTCTGAGCTGAAACTCCAATGAACTTATAACCGCAAGGATGCCCCTAGGATGAGTTTACTAAGATAGCACTTGGGGAGACTTGGGATGAACTCTGCTAAGTCTGTTAGCATGCATGCAGATTCTTTTATTGTTTGATGTTTTCTCTGTAATGCTTTGCATTTTAAGGCTGAAGTAGGCTTCTTTAGAAAGAGCTGTGTGGTGAATTATCTGTAGCAATTACACTGTTATGGGTCTTGGAAGAGAAAGCAAGCAGATGTTGTAGAGCAACCCGTTCTGTGCTGGGAATGACAAAGTGTAAGTAAGGGAGCTGTGCAGCCTGAGAATACAGCGGTCAGAAGGGAGAGAGATCTGTCTCCACCAAAGAGAGGCAACAGCTGAGGAATTGGAAACTTGAGTGTGGATACCTTTGCTGAACTATTGAAGGGGGATTCAGGTGCAGTTGCCCTGAACTGTGACACCATGTGTAGCTGAAATTTATTCAACGTCACGTTCTTGGTATATTTCATAGAAATGTAGGGCTGGAAGGGACTTTAAGAAGTCATCAAATCCAGCTGCCTGTGCTGAGGCAGGACCAAGTAAACCTAGGCCATTCCTGACAGGTGTTTATCCAATCTGTTCTTAAAAATCTCCAATGATGGGGATTCCACAACTTCCCTTGGAAGCCTATTCCAGAGCTTACCTTCCCTTATAGTTAGAAAATGTTTCCTAATATTGTAACTTAAATCCCCCTTGCCACAAATTAAGCTGATTACTCCTTGTCCTACCTTCAGTGGGCCTGGAGAACAATTGATCATTGTCCTCCTTATAACTGCCCTTAGCATATTTGAAGACTGTTACCAGGTCCCCCACTCAGTCTGCTTTTCTCAAGACTAAATGTGCCCAGTTTTTTAGTCTTTAGGTCAGTTTTTCTAAACTTTATCATGTTTGTTGCTCTCTTCTGGACTCTCTCCAGTTTATCTACATCTTTCTAAAGTGTGGCGCCCAGAATTAGACACACTATTCGAGCTGAGGCCTCATCAGTGCTGAATGAAGTGGGACAGTTACCGTCTCTGTCTTACATATGACACTCATGTTAACATGCCCCAGAATGTTAGTCTTTTTTGCAACTGCATCACAGTGCTGCATATTGTTCACTTATATTCAATTTATGATCCACTATAATCCTGAGATCCTTTTCAGCTGTACTATCACCTAGCCAGTTATTCCCCATTTTGTAGTTTTGCATTTGGTTTATCCTTCTTAAGTGAAGAACTTCGCAATTATCTATATTGTTTCATCTTGTTGAATTCAGACCAGTTTGTCAAGGTCATTTTGAATTCTGTTCCTGTCTTCCAAAGTGCTTGCAACCTTGTGTCATCCACATATTTTATAAGCATACTTTCTACTCCAGTATCCAAAGTCCTTAATGAAAATATTGATGGTGACTGACCCTCGAGGATCCCCACTAGATACACTCTCCCAGTTTGATAATGAACCACTGATACTCTTTGAGTATGGTCTTTCAGCCAGTTGTGCACCCACTTTATAGTAATTTAATCTAGACTGTAATTGCCTCGTTTGCTTATGAGAATGTCATGTGGAACCGTGTCAAAAGCCTTACTAAAATCAAGATACATCACATCTACAACTTCCCCCTTACCCACTAGGCCAGTAACCCTGCCAAAGATGGAAATTAGGTTGGTTTGGCATGATTTGTTTCTGACAAATCCATGCCAGTTGTTCCTTTCAAACCTGTTATCCTCTAGGTGCTTAGAAATCAGTTGTTTAATAATTTGATCCAGTATTTTCTCAGGAATTGAAATTAGTCTGATTGGTTTATAATTTCCAGGTGGTCTTTGTTTCCCTTTTAAAAGATAAGTACTATGTTAGCCTTGTCTTCATTGGGTTCTCAAAGATAATTGCTAATGGTTCTGAGATTGTTTCAGCTTGTTCCATAAGTACCCTGGGATAAATTTTATCAGGTTCTTCTGGCATGAATATCTAATTTATCTAACTATTCTGTAAATTAGCTCTTTCTCCGCCCGTCTCTTCTCTCTTCTCCCCCAAAAGCCCAATTATTTTGCCTTATAGTTTTTAACACCTAAAAGATTTTTTTTGAGCAAGTCCTTAACCATTTTTCTTGATCATGGTAGCAGACTGCCCCCAGCGGGAGAGGGCCTTAGTCTTTGTTACTGGGTATAATTTCTCCACTGGCCTTACCCAGACACAATTAATGAAGGATTTTGAAAGAGGAAAGAATTATGAAGATTGCATAACTAAAACCAAAATAAGCAAAACTGGTCCATATCTGATATTTCTTATCTGCAAAATAAATGATCAATTCTTCAATCAGTTATTGAGACAGATTACTCTGGATTAATCAGACTGACTGCCTATTTTAGAAGCTTTGTGATCACACGTCACAAAGGCGCATGTGTGGGCCACTAAATCTGTTAGGGTGAAGGTGTCTTCACACAAGTTTTTAAATTAATGTGACAGTTCAAGAAAGAGCCAAGCCTTTCATCCATCTAGCTGAGTGTTGGCAAATACTTCTTAATGACTGAGAATTTAGCTAACTATGGCTTATTTGCACAAATAAAACTTTCTTATGCATGTTCCATAATGCCAAAAAAGGACATAAACATTTACTAGAAAAGGCACTTTGAATGTGTCCCACTAGTAATAAAACTTACTTTGCTTTATCTTTTTAGAAGTAATTTTAGGGATGAAACATCTAATCTGTTCTTCAGGAATTGCACTGTTTTAATAATGTCACATGAGAAATGAAGTGGCAACATATGAACAAATCAGTGTACAATTTCCAAATGATTGTCTTCAGTCTTTTTTTTTTTTTTTTTTTTTTTTTTTTTTTTTTGAAGCTTTTGGTGCAGAACTCAAACTTGTCTGATGCTGGCACATATGTCTATCTCTCCTGTTCATGAGCCTGTCAGTTTTGTATTGCTTCCACAACTATAGTATGGGGCCTGTCTGCTGCAGATTGAGATCTTTGTATCTAAAACTCTTAACTTGAAACCTAAAATTATTTTTTATTTATGTATTTGTCTTTAAGTTGGCTGGTTCTGTGCTAAATCTCTCAGCAGTTTTTGTGGGGGATTGAGCTGCTTAATTCTTTGCTGTGTCTTGTCGTAAGCCTCTCCTTGATCACAGCCTGTAAGACAAAAAAAGAAGAGACGTGGAAAGGAAAACTTGCTTCACATGCACTTTTTCTCAGCTACAGATCATGGGTAGTGAGCTCTGCTGGTTTTGTGCCCCAGGGGAAACCACACCCTTCCCCTTGGCACACCTCAGTCCAGCCCTGAGTGGGGTAGCTCAGGCCACACAGCCCTGGGCCAGGAGAAGGCTGTGCTAAAGAGTCAGGGGGAGCACTGGCAGGGGAATGAAAAGTGCATCCTTCCTGTATAATGAAAAGAAATGTGAAAGTTCCTTCCTGTTCCTGAACCCGAAATATTTGCTATTTTAGCACTGCAGCAGCAATGCTATAGCTAAGATTGAGTAATTACATTATGTATTGTGTGCGTGTGTTTTTCCAAGACTGGGACAGACTTTCCAGAGCCTTTTGCTCTCGCTTGAGAGGAGGCAGGGCAGGCACCCAGCTGACTCTCTGAATAATTTCACACTCTTGGCATCAGTCTGTTTCCCAGCCTACATGCTACTTGTAAACTTCAAATAATAAAATTACTCTTTGATCAGGGCCTAGAAGAAGCCATGCATTTCTGCCTTCATCTTCTGAATTTTCCTATAAACTTATGATATCAATGATACAGAAGCATGGGACCACTTCAGATATTACAGAGAAACTACCTTTTTCATTATCATGTAATGTACAGCTATTAAAGGTCAAAATAGGTGACTTAACCATGGACAATATTTTGATTCTCTTCTGTAAATACAAGCTCTTACTTTTAAGCTATCAATAAACATTAGTTTTTCATGTATGGAACCTTAATGTATTTCAAGATACCTCAAACCTTCAGCAGGGATTGGCAAATACTATACAAAACTTTCAGATGTATTAAGTTTTCTTCCCAGTAGATTTTGTCCTACATTGTATCTCACTCCCCATGCAACAGATTTAATATAAAATAAATGGTCCAGTTTGTGCATTGTATCTTGGAATGGTTTGTCTGAAAAAGTCTCTTATGAGCGAACAAATTGATTTTGCTCATTACTTTGTACATGAATAATTACGCACATCTATATATTAAGTGTTATAGCCAAGTCTGAATACTTCTGCAAAATGAAACAGCATCTGTTTATTATTATGGATACAAAATATGCTCAAGGCTTTCACAGTTAAAGGAACCAAAGCAAAATTATAATGATCAATTTACAGGCAGAGCAATAAAAAGATTGCCCTCAATTTAGTGTGGAAATTGTGTATCAACAAATAACAAAGTTTACCCAAAATATTCCAGGCAAAAAGTATTAATTTATTTGATTCAGCTTTATATTGAGATATGCTCAAAGTACAATGTATGTTGGGGAGTGAATAGTAGCAATTAGTTCCTGAAATAGACAAATTAGCAGAAATATAAACGGTCTACAAAGACATCAGCATTGTATCAGGCTTCCCAAGGGATTGTGGTATTTTCAGAACAAAATGTTTAAAGTAGCTGTGAAGATTATTGAATGCTCTTGGAAAGAGTCATCTCTGTAGTATTCCACTTGGGTGGCTATAACGTGATCCCAATACAGGAAAGAACCTGAGCGCTCCTCCCTGGAAGGCAGTAGCAGTGGTGGAAAGGTACCAGAATAAATAAATGAAATTTTGTAATTCTTCTGTTTCAGTATTTAGGATTTTTAGTTACTGGTTGAGAATAGCACATTTTTCTCAAGGCAGGGTAGTTGGAGAAATTTCCCAGTATACATCTAAAACAGCAAAACCAATTTTCTGGGCCTCAAAGTGACTGCATCTTATGCAGATACTGAATATGGATAGAAAACAAAATGAGTAAAGATTTAAACCTCCGCCCTGTGATTGTGAGTAAGGATTACTGGGTACTCTCCTTATGACGTTTCAAACCTTCCCTCAAGGTGACTTGTCAGTATAGTACTGCGTGCAGATTGAATAGAATTATGATCTTGCTCCTGATTTCCCAGAATTCTCAGATGCATAACTTTGGGGGTTTTTGTTTTAAAATAGGAAAGCATCATTTTTAATCCTTCATGATTTGTGAGTTGTCTCGATCTGTTCCAAAGAAATAAGGAAGGGTAGCATATGGATAAATACATAACAGCCATTTCTGTGGTTGCATGATGCTTACTATTTGGAGAAATATGCTCCTGATTTTTCCATGAAGAACATACATGGTTTGAGTAGTGTGTCTATGGGTGCTCTGCCTCAGGTGTGCCCCATGCATTTTTGATCACAGTTTTTTCAGTAGCAGTTCCTGTTCAGCCTGCATGTGTGCTCTACATCTCCATGTGCTCTGTACAAGTGCACTAGTGCCCTGTTGACCCTGTATCCCAGTCACCGAGAGCTTTGCGGGATAAGATCACAGAGGGTACCAATCAGACTCCAAGGAATAGGGTTTCTGCATCTTTTACCAGATTTTTACCAAAAGTATCCTCCAATTTCCATATCAATCAGGATACACACCTTCCTCTGTTTTTCCCCAAGTGCCACCAGTCTAGAGAGGAATCTACTCTGGGCTTAAGAAGGGTGTGAGCCTTCTATTTAGACAGAACCAGAACAGAACTCTTTAGAATGTCTCCAAGACTGTTAGTTTCATTTGGAGAGAGATCAAAAGGGTCCACAGTTTCCACTCAGACTTTGAAAATGGGTTATCAGCTGTGTTCTCACTTGCTACAAGGCCGCTAATACTCAGGCTCCTTTAAGAGTGATAGCCCAGTCTACTAGATCCAATTCTGCCTCCATGGCATTGTTGAAAGATGTACCAGTGACTGAAATTTGTGAAGCTGCAACCTTGGACGTCTGTTCACGCTTTCTGAAAAAACACTATCTACCCGTGCCTCTGGATGTTGCTGTTGGCATGCCAGTTGTATCATCAGTCTTAGACCTGGCTTTGAAACTCCCTCCTTTTTCTATGGGTACTGGTCGGGAATCACCTGAAGTTGTAGCACCCATAAGGACAGTACTCCAAGAAGTTACTCACCTGGTGCGGTAATTGGAGTTCTTTGAGATCTGTCCCCCTATGGGTGCTCCACTACTTGCCCTCCTTCCGCTCTGCTTCGAAGTCTTTTCTGTAGAATGTTGCAGTGGAGAAGGAACTGAGGACAGTTCGCCCGCTCATCTCTGTATATCCTCAGCACGAGGCAGGCACAAAGAGGTGTGTAGAGCATATGTGCAGGCCTAACGGGCACAGCTACCAAAAATCTCTGATCAAAGGTGCATCAGGAGCATGCATACCTGAAGTGGAGCACATCTCTGTACTGATTAAGTAAAATAGTTGAATTTTTTCTTTACGTATTTGATCTGAGGTTTGTCTAGACTAGAGTTAACTGATTATGGACTGTCTAGATCAGCTTGTACAAGTTTTAGCTAAGTTAATTGGCAATCAGTTGACTCCAGTTGCAATAGGAACAAAAACTCTAGTCTAGACAAATACTTGGTGTTGGATTTTTCTCTGACTCTGCCTGGTACTAGACAATAAAACCAATTTTCAAAAGATGAAATATGGTTTAGTGCATATCTCTAGAGGGTGGTCCAGCCAAAAGAAGCCAATAACTTCTATCCGGGATTTAAACAATATGTTGGCTGTGAAGACTATTTTCTGCTTTATTTCTGTTTTAAAATAACTTAGTGGAACATCCTTAGTTTGAACGTAACTGACTTTCTTTAGTAGCCATCTTTAAAAACTGAAATTTTTATACCATTTCATTCTGTCTGATTTTTTTAGTAGTCAGTTTTCAGCGTCATTCCACTAAAGTTGGTTTCCTGCTGTTTTCATGAGGAACTGTTTCCACATCCCTGCATAGAAAGTTAGTTTTTACTTGAAACTCTTATTAAATGACCTCAGAATAACATCATTTACCTAAAAGAATGTTTTGCTTTTAACTGTTTTCTTTTTTACTCAAAAAACTGCTCCCTCTTGTACTCAAATTGAAAATATAATCCTCCTGCTCTTGAATCTACATTTCTGTTTTAAAAAAAACAGTAAGCAGCCTTTAAATTTCCATGCTTGGGCTTGCCTGTCCTCATTGACCCATTTCAAGTTCACTTTGTCCCACTTGTACTTCTTCCAGTGCTCCAAAGTTGGTCTCTGATTTAAGTCTCACGTGCCTTAATCTTGTGCTGATATTGATGTCAGTCAGTTAGTTCTTGATATAACTAGAAAGTAGATTAATTCATCTTTAGTTTATTCCAAACTAAACTGGAAATACTGCAGTGTGTGGATGTGGTGTTGGGGTCTTATTGTTAATTATTTTTCTGTATTTAGGTAAGTAGAAAAACAGAGTGACTGGGGACACTTTTTTATAGTGAATTTTTTAAAAGATAAGTTACATTATTTGTTTTCCAAAGATGATAAACGGAGAGAGAGTGCTAGAGTTCTGTTCCACGTTAATTCTTTAGGCATCTGGGATGGTGTTTGTGCTGGTCCTGTTATCTTTATTTTAAAACAGTTACACCCTTCCTTGCTGCTGTTCTTGGGTTTGTTCAGCTTTCAGTGAAAACAAAACCACTGATTTGTTTCTGTGGGCTGTTTTTACAGTACTTATTATCTGGAAGGATTGAAAACTGTTGGAAAATAGATTAGAAAGCAAGTATAAACCATACATTTGGGAAGCTGCTGAAGCTACAATTTGACAGACACAAAAGTGACTCTCAATGTGTCTTTGGGAAAACCATGATTTTTCATGAGATGTTTGCTTCCTCAAGAGGCCTGTTGTTAACAAAAACAAATTAAAAAAAAAAAAAAAAGTGACGATTAACTAAGGTGTCAACCTTAGGTTCTCTCAGTCCACTCCTCACTCCCAATCAAGGTTGAAAAGTTTGGCTTCTAGTACAGAAGCGGTCAAACCTTACACCTTAAACCTTACACCTGTTAATAAAAAGCATGCCAGACCTCCTAGTCCATTGGACCAAACCATATTTCAGTTATGGCTGAGACACCTTTTGATTATATTATATTATTACATGGAGGTTTTTCTGAAAAATTTCCCACCATTACTCTAATACCTTTGCTAGCAATGGTAGGAGTGCTAATACAGATTGACTGCCAATACTTTTACCACCGTGTTGTCCAATCCTGGTCAGAGCAGATCTGGACAACACAGACTAGTGGCCAGTCTACCCTGATGCTCATAGTATGGCTAGCACTGGTGACGATTTTCCAAAAAATTAGTTGCAAACAGGGCTTCTGTCAACAATGGGTAGCTTTCCTGGTATGGGAGAAGCTGCTATTACCTGTGGGAGAATAAGTAATCTAATTATATTGGAGGGTTGGGTAAAGAGAAAGTGCGTTCTGTAATCAGAGTTCATGTGCATTTGATAAAATGCTGAACTAGGAAGGCTCACTTGAGACCAAAGCATCCTTTATAAGACTGGTAAGATTGGGACGCCATCTTTCCCCCACACATTTGAAACTTTTTAAACTTAAAATTGACATGGTTGTCAATGTGTGGTCCCAGAAACCATATTTGTCTATCTTTTGTTTCTCCATGACATGACTGTGAGCTCAGAATGTCATTTG
Source organism: Emydura macquarii macquarii (assembly GCF_026122565.2). Taxonomy (NCBI): domain Eukaryota; kingdom Metazoa; phylum Chordata; order Testudines; family Chelidae; genus Emydura; species Emydura macquarii. The sequence continues at coordinate 2,296,420 of NW_027131391.1, forward strand.
AGGGGGGAAGGGGAAGGAAGGAATTGATGAATTTTCATTGAAGTGCCAGGAGAATAATTTGTGCCAATTGAATGACATTATCCCTACTTTACATGCAAGAAATTGGTCATTTATATTCTTATCAAGGCCTTCCAAGTGCAGGCACGTGGTCTTCTAGAATGAATTAATTTCTTCAACTTCAGCTCTTAACTTTGGAACAAAGAGTTGGTAAATACAGACCCTGTTCTAACCAGTGTTTATCTGCCAGTCTAAGTGAAATTTTCTTATCAGAAAATTAGTGATGGATTAGTCCCAGATCAGTCTTAATCTCTGGCTAATAATCTATGCATTGTAGGGTTACTTACTGAGAAGTGCCAAAAAGGGACTCATAGCAGCCTGCCACTCTTACCCTGTGAAGCCTTTATTTGTGGAATATGATTTATAGTATTAATTAATCGGAATAAATTACTATCTCAGTAATACAGAGGTAGTATATTATTGAATCTGCAATTCTCAAACAAGCCTCAAAAACTGTTGTTTTCATATAACTGGTAAGTTAGGATGTCCATTGGAGGAAGCATAGCATTGACAGGAATCTTCCTTCAAGATATCTGGGATTTCTTACTAAATTTGAAACCAGTGCATATGTGAAGAGAAAAGGGGTTGAAGGAAAATGGCAAAATTACTTAAATAAAAATGTGCCCTACAAAGAACAGAATTGTTCTTCTTTGCTTCATAATTTTAAAAAGACCCGAAGAGTTTCTTCTTTCTTTTTATAATCTCTGCTTATTGTTAAAGGATTGGAGAACAAGTGGGATTATGATATTACCATAGAAGAATGAAACCTGAGCATCTGAAAAGGACAGATTTTTGTCACTCTTTAAATCTTTAGTTATTGAACACCTGTTTAATTCAGAACGTTTTTTACAGTTGTGGTTGATTGTTGAGAGATGGTCTCTTGGTAAAATTAGATTAAGACGTGCTCACACAATTTTTCAAACTCTGAAGCAATGAGCAGATGAGCTCTGTTCACTTCCAGTAGTCTTTAGTTTACTTTCAATATCTTGCAACTCTGATATTTAGTTGGATTTTGACATTTATAAGTGGAGTTACAGTTATCAGTGGTAGTGCAATAAATGCCTTCATGTTAATGATTGAAGGTATCATCATTTGCCAGTCTATTGAAGAATGGCCAGATCCTTCATATGTTTGATTGTGGAGCCATGGCAAAAAGGGGCTGGAAAACTGATAGAAGTAGAAAGCTGGAGGGTTCCTCAGGAGTCTACACTGCCACGTAAGTCCAGTGTTAGTAGAACTCAAGTTAACAGACTTGGGTTTGTTAACCTAAGGCTTGAGCATCTATACTCATTTGTAACCCCAGGTTAGGAATTGTTGAGTTATGGATCCCAGCCTGGGGCTCCAGCGTTTGTGGGCCCAAATCCAACCACCTATATCACAGACTTCCTAGTGCCATCCTGAAATGTGGTCACTCTAGCCCTTTGTTCATGGTGCAGTATGGGAAAACTAGACTGTCCATCAAACTTGACTGTCCAGAGGACAAAGAAAGTCAGCCCATGGGAGCGTGGAATGCTTTTGGTGGACTACCAGGGTATGTAACTGCAATTAAACCATTTTAATTGTGGTGTTGATGTTCGGGCTTTGGGATCCTGTGAGTGGGAAGACTCCCAGAGCTCAGGTTCCAGCCTGAGCCCGAACATTTACACCTCAGTTAAACAGCCCATTAACCCAAGTCCTGTGAGCCTGAGTTAGCTGGCACAGGCCATCCGTGGGTTTTTAGTTGCAGCGGAGACATACCCCCACAGCAAGAGTCCAGTGGGGCTGTGTTTACACTGCAAAGAAAGCGGGCTTGGGCTTGGAGCTTCGACCCCTGTGGGGTCCTGGGACCTTGGGTCCGAGCCCTGGATTAGCACGCTTTGTGTGTGGACAGAAGGAGGTTTAGTCTTGAGCCTGAGTTCAAACCTTGGGCTTACATTATCGTATAGATATACCCTAGGAGGTGTAGAGCCAGCATAGTGTATTCTTACACTGCTGAACTTCAGTCCTTACTGTAACCCTTGAGGAGGATGGTGTAGAACAAGCCCTAGGATCAGGAAGAAATCTTTTGTAGTTCCCCCCCATATAGCTGCGCATAGCACTTAATTGATATGGCAGAGAATTGAGTCCACATGCCAGATACCAGAACAGTTTAATCCATAATACCAAATACCATGCACCTGCTCCAGTGAGCTCTGCCCGGCATTGTGTGATAGGTGCAACAATTCACAGCTGTTGTGTGTATAATGTTTAGTGTGCACCCAAAATGGCTAAAGACTGTGAATATTTGGGGAATCTTTCTGTATAGCTTATTGGACTCTGGTTAATATTATGAAGTTACTATGAAAATTGCTGCGTTTTGGAACACCTCTGTCTGTATAACCAGCGTTGCTGATAGGACCTGTAGTGGTTACACACCAGAGTAAGGACAATGAAGAGTACTTAATTTTAAAGGGTATACTCTGGCCAGACAATAAATACGATGAGGGTAGATGAAACCTAGAAGAAGCGACTTCCACTTACTTGTCTGCAGGGGTGGGGGTGTGGAGAGTGTAAAATTCCCTAATAACATGGACATAGGTAATAAAGCAGGGGTGTTTAAAAAGGACTCATGGGGAAGATTGAGAGCCACACAGGAAGCGTGGGGCAGGAGGAAGAGGATGGTTCAGCAAGATCAGAAGGTGAACTGGGGAGAAAGCTCCATATTCAGAATGCAAGCCATGCTATGCAGCAGGAAGACCCTGAACAACCCTAGATATCCTTGACCCCAGCCCAAAGAGTGCTGTTGAGTGGGGAGGAAACTGAGGCAGGGAAAGGTGTGTAGGGTTTAATTTTGTATAGATCATTGTATTGCATATATTATGTGATTAAATGAAGAGCAATAGTTTTTGAATCAAGTGCAAAGTGTGTTACACTGTTCATGTGCCCCTTGAAGACATAAACTATGGGTTCAGGCCACCCCCCTGGTTGGAGCTGCTGGAGTTGGGGACAGGAGGAGGAGAGAATCTGCAGATTCAGCACTGGTTCCAGGGTCTGGGTGGTGGCCTGCATGATCACAGCTTTTAGGAGGGGATGCTACCCAGAGGGTCTGCACCCTGAGTGTGTGCTTAGAGGCCCCAAGATAGGGACAGTGCATGGGTTGTGTTCATATTCCAGAGGTTTAAAACACTGGAGGATTCAGCAGCTGGATCCCTTCTGAGAAGTCTGGTAAGTGTCCAAGAAGGGTATTAGTCTAGAGTTATGGCATGGATGCACAGCACCTAGCAATTTGCCGTGGTGCCTGTTGCAACTGTGCATTTCATTAACGTAGACAATGCTAGAATTACTAGAATAAATTAACTCTACATTAATTTAATTTGAAATTATATAGTTCACCCCAGAAAGTTATTTAAGGCCAGTGATAAGATTAGAGAGAACCAGCCTAATACCTCTACAGTACAACTATATTAATGACACAGTCGTATTTACTGTAGGAGGAAGAGGACTGGTAAAGGGGACTAGGGCTTGTTTGGCCATACTTCGATAGCACTATCCTTTTTAACTATAAAAGGGAAATCTGTATAGTCCCTGTGAACGTGTAACAATTTATGAATACTGTATATTGACCTTGTTATTGGGATGTTTACTGTGTGACTGTTGGGTTAGAAATTGAAATGTTTCCTTTGTGAATGTTGGTTTAGTTTAATAGTAGCCTGTTGGAAAACAAGCAGGAAAAAGTATAATGGCTTGACCTAGCCAGCCAGTCACCAGTGATTAAGGGACAATGCAAGAGCCATTTGCTTTGATCTACCTATGAAGCCCTTCTGAGCTCACCTAACTAGTTTGTCAAGGGGCGGGTCTACTCCAGCTTGAGAACACAGAACAAAGACCGTGCCTAGATTTAAGAGGACAAAGTTCCTGAAGCAGGGAAAGATGGTTAAGGGAAACAGACTGAAACCCAGACTCCAGATGTTAGGGTAATTAGGAGTTAGAGGCCTTCCTAAGCTTCTCTCAAAGGAATGACAAGCTTTTATTTAAGAGATGATGGTATCGCTGTCTGCCTCAAATATCTGCAAGACTATGGACTACACTCAGATGTAAACCACAAACACATCTCCCAATTCATCCATTTCATCCTCACCCATAACAATTTTACATTTTATATTCATCAGCAAACACTTTGCCCATCAGTACTAACTAGGATAGCTCTCCATCATGCCAGCCTCTTTATGAGCCACCTTGAAGAATTATTTCTGGATAAATGCGTTATGAAACCAATGATATACCTGAGATACATCTGATATTTTCATCCTCTGGACAGATGACCTAAACTCCCACCCATCAGTCATACTGTCTCTAAAACACTCCTGGACCAACATCAACTTCCTGACCATGATCAACTTCAACAATGGAACCTTACAGATAGCTATATGCAAGGAATCCACAGATCATCCCATTTACCTTCAAAGACCAGTAACCACCCCAAACACATCAAGAAATCTATTATCTACAGCCAAGCACTGAGATACCACAAAATATACTCTGAGGAGAAAGTCTGGGGTATATACCTTAACTCATTGAAAACCGCTGTCACCATACAAGGACACTCCACCAGAGAAGTAGATTGCATCACTGAACAGGCCACTCAAATACCTCTATGGAGCCTGCTTCAATACGGGGCGGGGGGGAGTGGCGGGAGGTGGGTGGGGGGAGAGAATACTCTGTGACCATTCACCCCTAGTTGTCACTTACCACGCCACACTGGAGCCCATATGGGATATCATAAAACAGTTACAACCCGTACTTAATGGGGTCCACATCCTGAAAGAAATCTTTCTTGACTCGCCTCTTTTGGCCTTCAAACAACCCCCCAACCTCATCAAGCTGTTAGAAGCAAGCTCCCCAAAGATCAGGATCCAACAATTCGAAGCAGTACCAGACTCTACCATAACAAATGCAAAACCTGCAGACATACCTCCACAGTTATACTGATCAGTCTTCCCCACAACTCACCTTTCCATATCTGTGAGGCCTTCATATGTCCGGTGTACCTCATCCAGTGCATAAATGCCCCAAAAACTATATGGTGAAACCAGACAATCACTGTGGTCTTGAATGAGCTCACAGAGAAAAATAAGATTAAAGCATCATATCACCCATGGGTGAACACTTTTCACAAAATGATTCCTCCACATCTGACCTCTCTGTCTTCGTCCTCAAAGAGAACCTGCACAGCACCTTCAAAAGATGAGCCCAAGAGCTTAAATTCATAACTTTGCTAGATGCCACAAATCATGGTCTTAATAAAGACCACTGGATTTATGGCTTATTACTCCTAGACTTTAAGGTTAGAAGGGATCATTATGATCATCTAGTCTGACCTCCTGCACAATGCAGGCCACAGAACCTCACCCACCCACTCCTGTAATAGATTCCCTAACCTATGACTGACTTACTGAAGTCCTCAAATAATGATTTAAAGACTTAAAGCTACAGAGAATCCACCAGCAAGTGACTCATGCTGCAGAGAAAGGCGAAACCCCCCCAGGGTCTCTGCCAATCTGTCCTAGGGGAAAATTCCTTCCCAACCCCAAATATGGCGATCAGCTAAACCCTGAGCATGTGGGCAAGACTCACCAGCCAGACGCCCGGAAAGAATTCTTTGTAGTAACTCAGAATCCATGCCATATAACATCCCATCACAGGTGGGCATATTTACTGCTAGTAGTCAAAGATGAGTTAATTGCCAAATTAGGCTGACCCATCATACTATCCCCCTCATAAATTTATCAATCTGTAATCTAAACAATCTGTAACTCACTAACTCCCCTTTTTTGTCCTCTGACTGCAGAAGTGTTAACAGGGCACTTCACCTTGAATAGTCTCTTGGAATATGATTACTTAAAAGGCTTATGCTAAACAATCTGTTCTACCTTGTATTAGCTGTGACACTCTCAGTACCTTTCTCAGACCTGAAGAGCTGTGTTTAGCTCAAAAGCTTCTCTTTCACAAACAAAAGTTGGTCCAATAAAAGACACCACCTCATCCCCCCTTTCTCTTTAGTGAAGATAGATATGAATGTAGACTGTTTTGAAATCCTCTCTCTATTAGGCTTTGTTCTTGCTGTTAAGATTAATTTATACTTTGATTTAAGAAGGCTACCTGGTCACTGTGTTCACCACTGGTTACAGAAGGAAAGAACTGCAAGTATTGAATGCAGTTGGACCTGTTGCGTAAGCATGGTTGACAGACAGGGTACTGTAGCCCAGGGCCTGGGAGAACTGCATTTCCACCCTGGGAAAGATAAAGGCTTGAGGCCCAACACCTGGTGGGGGTGCACTCCTAGAGACCAGAGAGGGATTAAAAGTTCAGCACATCCTGTAACTGTCACAGTCCCATCATTCTCCCAAAACAAGAATGAAACTCTATGGTTTCTGTATGAGTTGGTTTTTATTGAACAAGAAGTCTCTGCAGTGGCTTCAGATTGCTGCAACAATTGGAGTAAACACTTTAAACTGTTGAAAAATGCAGCGAACTTCTTGATTTAATTTGGTATCAATAGCAAATGAAAAACAGCTGTTTGTGTACATTTTGTAGTGGCCTTGTTTCTGAAATGCTAACATGTCTGGAGGAGTGCTGAAACATCTTGCTTGCTGAAAGGCCAGCTTGTTCTGAGCCAGCCAGAAAAAACATGGCCCCCCAAGGTCACATGTAAGGTGTTTAACCCCTGAAGTCAATTTTTCAGATAGAATGGAGTTTTTGAACTCTCTAGCTTTGGAGTTGTGCAAGATATCTTTGTAGTATGAGACAGAAAGAATTCTGAAACTGCTGATTTGATTCAGTGAATGTCTCTGAAGATTTTTTTTACATGCCTTCTTTCTTCCTTTCAGTGCCCTGATAGCAAAAGCTAAATTTGAGAACGGTTTTTAGATAATTGATGGTTTTTGTCTTTGGGGTTATTAGTAGGCAAAGTCCCAAATTAGCATTTCACTTTGTTTATATTAGATTTTAATCTTACAGTTTAAAGGTGACCTTCAAAGCTTTTTGGATTGTTTTCTAATAGCCCTCAAATTCTATCCTATGTTAAGTCCACTTAATATATTTTTAGAAAACTTCCCCTCCCCCCTTGACATTTGTCTTTGGACACTGCATATTGCTTAGACTTCATTAGCTCATGTAGCTCGGTGACGTGTAGTCTGAGGTGCTCCTTGTCTGATTTTTTTCATCTCAAAACTAGGCTGAAAGGCTACATACATAAGATATTGGTTGTACCAAAATTATACTGGGTTAATTTAAATCTGTTTTTAACCCAATTTAGTTACACCAGTGCAAACTCATGTATAGACAAATTTAAATAAAAGTAAGTGTAGCTTATTTTGATTTATATTAAATTGATTCCTAAATGATTTAAGATAAATCAAAATAAGGCCAGGTCCATGGGAGGAGTACTTCGCCAACTGACCTATACCAATATACTGGCAAAGTTCTCATAGTGTAGATGAAACTTTTGCTGGCAAAACTGCTTTTGCCAGAATAACTTGTTCTAGTGCTGCTCCCCCATCAGTGAAATAAGGTATGCTGACAGAAGTGTTGTTTTGTTGGCATAGCTGTATATACACCATTGGTGCTGGTCACATTTCACCTCTGACATAGCTGTAACAGCACTTTAAAGACTAACAAATTTCTGTGGGCATAAGCTTTCGTGGGCTGCAACCCACTTCGTCAGATGCATGAAATGGAAATCACAGATAGGAGGTGTGTGTGCGTGTGTGTGTGTGTGTGTGTGTGTGTGTATGTATATATATGTATGTGTGTATATATACATCCAAGGGTAAGAAACAACAATGGGGAGGGCAAGTGCTAGCCTCCTATCTGTGATTTCCATTTCATGCATCTGACGAAGTGGGTTGCAGGCCACGAAAGCTTATGCCCGCAGAAATTTGTTAGTCTTTAAAGTGCTACAGGACTCTCGTTGTTTTTGCTGTATACAGACTAACATGGCTATCCCTCTGGAACTTTTGACATAGCTATGCTGGCCAAAGTTTGTAGTGTAGACTTGACTGAAGTGTCTGCTCAGCTTCTTGCACTACTTTAACTAAATTGATTTAAAATAACACCTTAAATTAACCTCTTTAGAGCTTAACTCTCTCATGCTCTTGTTTCACTTAAGTGCAGCTACTAGGAGTAGCAGAAGGCCTGTGCACTCAGCAGCAAATTGGGCCTAACTTCTGTGGCAGATTGAACTTTGTCATCTTCATGACAATTAAAAACTGTAGATTTTTAAATTAAAATATGGAAATCAATAATACACCCAGTACAATAGTCATTCTCTGTGTTTTTATATGAACTACATATTTTATGCTGTCACCATATTCTGGTGTTTTCTTAACTCATTGAAATGAAAGGGGTAGTTCACTTTTTCAGTTGCTGTGGCAGACTTGTTGACGATATCACTGCATTGCCTTACATTGACATTTGAAACTTTTCTTCATTATCAATAAGGGGTCAAAACAGGTTTTTGAAAGTGAAAATGTAAGTTCTGGAGACTAGCTCTATAGTAAGAGATTGATTCTGTGAAACAGCAGAATTACCCAGTAATCAGAATTTAACCACATTAAAATAGAAATAGTTTTTCAGTCAGACTCTTGCCATATCTGAGATTTACAGAGTAAACAGATACCAGGGAACCAAACAGTTTAAAAACCTGCAAAACTAGTAAGAAATCAAAATAGGAAATTACTAGTTTGAAGCCCAGGACTGTGCCATAGGTTTTTAATTTCTACTTGTAGGTGGTATTAAGTTGACTGCTAGTGGCGTGATCTGTTTTTGATCTGTAACTGAGTTGTCCTTTGTTCAGAGAAAAAGGGAAAAAAAAGGAAGGACAATTTCCAGGTGTTATTGGTCTAAAACCCAGAAGCCCCAATCAGCTTATTGTGTGGGCAAGAGATGAAATTTATATCTGAATTCTCATTCAGTTATATATATTTATAATGTGAAGTATAAAAATGTGTATTTCATATGTTTATTATCCTATAGTTTTTAAATTATTGCAGTTTAACTTTTTCAGAAGTGCTTTTTATTTTTGGATTGAAAACTTATTTCCCTGTCAGCTGCATGTGTCCCAGGAGAATTAGTTTGAAAATGTGTTTTCTTCAGTATCCATTGATTCTAGTCTTTGTTCCAGAGCAGCTTGGTTATGTGTAATCAATGTAGGATTTTTCAGAGAGCAGAGAACTTGTGCCTGGCATGTGACTGGTTTTGAAGTGATGTCTTTTCATTCTACACTGTTTGGAAGAGGTGATCCCCTTGATAACATGAATCAGATACTCTGATCCTTTCATGCAGTGGTTAGAAGTTAATCTTTGTACTTTTATTCCTGCATTCTAGTGGGTGTTCAAAACAGAACATGAAATCTGGAACATTTCCAGCTGCTTTAATTCTTAAACATTGTACAACATGTCATTTATTTGCTCTGTTGGCAAACAGTCTGGTAAACCAGAGGAGGTAGCTCAAATTGCAGAACCAGCAACAATTTTGTCTCAAAGGATGTCTTCTAATGCTTTGATGAATGCATACTTCACTGATCATGGAAAGCTATTTGTCCTTAAGAGATTAGTCAATAGCCAAGCATTCAAGTGTGGGGTGATATCAGGGATTTACTTTCCTACTGAAAATGGGGAAGGGTATTGGATTTAGGAATGGTCAGTGTCAGAATATGCTATGCAGTCTCTTGTGCTATGTAAATCACAGGTCAAACAGATTAACTTCTCATATATTAATGCAATGTAGTAATTACCTATTTTTACTTTGAAATATGTCATGTTCAGTTCTAACCAAAGCTGTGTGGGAAAATCAGTTTTCATTTTCAGTGGGACAAGCCTTATGTGAATAAGAAGGGACCTGAGGTTTACTACTTATACTTTAAGCTTTGTTTTTCTCAAATCTTCTGTGCTGCTGCAAGCTGTCCAGACGTAGCAGCCATGTGCAGTTAAGGTTTTTTGTCTGGGTGAAGCTGACAGACTTATTTAATTAGTGTGATTCATGGGAAAGGCAAGTAGTCTACTCCAGATTCCTTTAGATGCCGGAGGAAAAACCATTTATTTGGATTAAATGTTTACTGCGATGGGTGCCATGTCTTGTTTTCAAAAAAATTATGACTGTAGCTAGAAGTGTTCAGATTTAGGGCAAGCCCAATAGAGAGCTCTTATATGCACATACCCTATATTTCTGAGGCAAAGTAAGACTCTCAGATGACACAATTGATCAGGAGTCAGTTTGGAAAAAAGTAGTACTTTTCCAAGAATCACTCACAAAATGAGCTCCACCCATGTGAACCCAAAATAAGACTACTCCGAGTAAATTGTGCAGCTATTCAAAATAGGATGGTATGTGCTGCTTGGCTCCCCTAGGCACCTTGAGTTTGGCTCCTTGGTGGAGTTTGAACGTGCCAATGGGCTCTATTATGCTCTTTGGGCTTGGCTTCTCTTGATGGAGGAGGAAAAAGAGTTCTGGAGTGGTATCTCCCAAATGGCACACAGTTATGACACCAAAATGTCATTCAGAATAAATTGTCTAGATCTGTAATTCTCCCTCTTGTTTCTTACATGAGACATAAAATAATTAAGTGTTGGCATTTAAATTATCCCTGAACATCAGAGGTAACACTTCAGGGAGATTAACTTGACATTTCATACATTTCAGGTCTATTGTCACAGACTCATTTCTGTGCCAGTGACTCTTTGCTCATGTTTTTGAGGATTTCTCTACAACCTATAACAGCGATAAACTTTTTTAAAATGGAAGCTGAGATTTTGGAGAGTAAGCTTTAGACAAGTGCCACTGCAGTGTATGAGCACATACTAACTGTTTCCGAGCTGTGCGCCTGACTTTACCTTGTAGGGGATGTTTTCACTGCAGTTTTAACTTGAATGATTGGCATCCAAATTAGTCTAACCTGCATGTGAGCAGTCATTGCAGTCATACCTGAGTTACTGTGTCTTCACTGATGTGGCATTTGCATGTATATCTCACTAATTCTCCTGCGTCCCATAGTTCTTTGTGTTGTGGTAACGTGGCCTGTGCTGATTATTTTAAGTGAGTTATGGGATAAAATGTCTGCCCTTTTGGGAGGGGGCAACAGCAAATTTTGTGAAGACATTGGAGCACTACCCAGCACTCAAGTGACTTAACCTGAAGCCTTAATGCATAGTGGGGAGGTGAAAGCCTCACTTGGGTTTTAGGTTGCAGCCCCACACACACCATCTGGTCCATGTTGAAAGCACTAACAAACTTGGGTCACAATTTGGGTGTAGTCAGCACGGTCATTGGGGGAACACTGGGGTAAGAGCTCAAGTTAACTGTGCTGTGAAGATATACCCTTAGAGTGTAAGATGTCCAGAGTAGGTATTCTCATATCTATGTTTGTATAACATCCAGGAAAATGAGGCTCTAGTCTGACTGGAACTTTTGAGCACTACTAGAGTGTGTTTATTCTATAAAAACAAAACAAAAAAACCCCAAACTATTTTTTTGGTTGATATACTAGTCCTCAGAATAAAACATATGTCTGTCTTAAGTGTTACCAGTACATTAAACAGTGTCCTTCTAAAATGTAGAACATCATCCACTTCATGTGAAACTTTAACTTCCTTAAATGAAGTGATAGACTGCAGAGTATTGAGAAATGGGGTGGGGGCGGAGGAATCTGGCAGAGATTTATACTTATGAAAACACATCCTTGGTAAACAGCTCATCTTTTGATGTGGACAAAGTAAGTATGTGCTTTAGGGCAGTTGTGGTGATGCAGATGGTAGGTAAGCTTTGAGTTCAGCATATTAAACGGTAATTGTGAAAAATATTTAAAATCCTGATCTGGAATGCAAGACCCTTCTGTTTGCTGTCATGTGACTTAAAGAGAAGAGAATCTTTAGTGTGGTCCACACAGTAAAATAGTTTTACCCATCTTAAAGTGTAGCAGTAAAAAAGAATTTTCTACCATTGGTGGATCTCACTATCAGACTCTAGATTTCCAGAGGAGGATTTTTTTCTGGAAAGAAATATCCACCTGCTGAGATGCAAACCATAAACTATCTGCTTGCTCACATTTTGCAAGTTCAAAAAAATCATGAGTGGTGAGTTCTATGGCAGAGTGATGCTTCCTCTCTTCTAGTGCTTGTAAATACCTACAAGAACTTTTCATCAAAAGAGAAGACAGCCAGGGGAGAGAGTTTGGGACTAGGGGTGGTTTTGCTAAGTTTCTCTTTCCCAGCTCTCCATTCACTTGTGACAGTAAGATGAATCTTCCCTTGGTAACGTACTGGAAGACTTGGCAAGATATGCATAATTGTCACTTTCCCAACCATAAAATAAAACAGATCAAGTGATAAAAGTAGTGTCTTACGAGTATAGCTATAGAATACCATTGTTGAATGAAGTAGTGTGCATTTGATGGGTGTGTGAAGCTTTGTGAAACATGCCTCATGCACAGCCATTTCTTTCAGAACTTGGAATGGGCTAGTGAGCTAAACTAAAAGGGAAATATGTATACTGCCCATGGTTGAAGATAAATAATAGAATCTACCTAACACTGGAGAACTCTAGAAACTGATACCCATTGAAAAGTGAATTGTTTTCAGGAATTTTCACTCTTGGAAATCTTGAGTCTAGACAATGTCCACACATTAGTAAAAGATACTTGGCCCCAAAGTTAGTTTAAGGTTTCTTTCGAATGGTCTTTTTAATCTGTGATCCAGGAAACAGATTATCTATTCACCATGTGAGTGGCTATATTAAATGAGACATTGCAGTTGTTCAGACATGTCCTTTCTTGCCCTTGCAAGAGTTGATTGTCAGTGAGCAGGTCAGCTGTCAATTAAATTTCAAATTCCATTCATTTTGAGAACTCACTGGATACACCGTTCTCTGAAATAAAGACTGTGAATTGGAGTAAATTTTGTTTGAGTCCTTTCTAAAACTAATTAAACAAGTAGCAGAGGAACTCCTATTCAGATTTTCACTTACATGCATGCTGTACTTTAAAATGTGTTGGTTTTTTTTTTTTTTTGGGTGACTAGCATCCTAAAAGGATTTTAAATTCCTTTATTAGCATTTTTGATTTCAGCACCTAACAAGTACTTTTGAGATGTTGAATTACCTAATATGAAGCACTTATGCTGACCCAAGTGTATGGACTATACAGCAGTGTTTCTCAACCAGGGGTATGCGTACCCCTGGGGGTACATCAACTCATCTTGATATTTGCTTCGTTTTACAATAGGCTACATAAAAAAAATAGTGAAGTCAGTACAAACTAAAATTTTATAAACCATAACTGGTTTATACTGCTCTATATGTTATACACTGAAATGTAAGTACAATATTTATATTCCAATCGATTTGTTTTGTAATTATATGGTAAAAATGAAAAAGTAAGCTATTTTTCAGTGACAGTGACACTTTTGTATTTTTGTGTCTGATTTTGTAAGCAAATAGTTTTTTAAGTGAAAGGGGTACAATAGTCTGGAAAGATTGAGAACCGCTGCTGTACAGAAGGCTGGGTTTTTTTAAGCCAATCCAGGGAATGGGACTCGAGAAAAGCAATGGAAACCTTACAGGAAACTAAACATTGCAATGTTGGAAATTGATATAGATGTAGGCTAGATGTCTAAAAATTGTATAACTATTCCTCTGAACAAAATAAAGGGCCTGTGTATTTTATTTTAATGAACATAGGCTAGCCTAACTGTTACATGTCTGCTTTACATTTTAACAGTTGCTAGATTTTCCTTCTTCATTTTAAAGGTGCTCAAATACTATGATGAGTGATACAGAAATATCTATTAATAAAATAAATTACCAATTTCTGTTCTTTGGTGAACTGCAGCTGGCGAGGGCTTCTGAAAGGGTCCTGTTTAAGGTGATGTGGTTTTCTTTCCTATTGATTGTATTCAGTTTTGCATACTGTAAATGCACCAAAGGGGAGAACACAAAGGGGAGGTGGCCAAACCTTTCAGTTGCTGGATATAAGGGGCCCTGTGTGAAGGCAGTTCATATCTAAAGGCATTGCCATTCAGTATGCATTCTTTTCTTCCTTTCTCTCAAAATCCTTTTTGTCCCTGGAGGTATAAGACCAGAGGACTGTCATTTACTGCTGGTGTCATTGCTTTGTGGGCTGAGATTTTTCATTGGATTTGGTTACACCATACTAGCCTTTGGGATATAGAAGCTGCCTATTAGCTAGTACTTTGTGCTGTCATTCAAGAAACCTATATTTGATTCCCGGTCCTAATGTCTTGTTCTTTGGTTCATTGTGGATTGAGTGTGCTGCATAGGCAAAGCACTCAACACAGATGGCAAATTGAAAGGAGAGGCAATGCAAGGCACTTTGTAATTTACTTTTCCAACCAGTCTAGAAGCAGTGTTGACAAGATTTTATGGAATTCCTTTTAAAATCTTTAGCTGGAGAGAGTGGCTGCAATGTAGGAATCAAAGTTAAAGGTTAGGGGAAGTGTAAAGGGATTTGTCCTTATGGCTGCCACAATGGAGGATGAACCTCTGGTGGGAAATTAGAAAGACTAGCCTGCAAATGGGTAGTATGAAGAATTAAAGAAATTGTACATTTTGCTACAATGAGGGGGCCTTTTGAAGGAGGCCTTTGTTGGAAGCTCCCAAGTAATCTATTTGGAGGAAGCCAAATGAATGATGCTACATTACCAGAGAGGTAGAAGGAAAAGAGGTGCATGCTTTGGACCCCAGATTGCTGAGGTGCAGGAAAAGAGCATGTAAGTGATCTCTGTAGTCTAATCATGTTAGGCTTGCTGTTGAGACTCCTGCTAAGCTGGTTAACATCTTCTCGAACTGAACACACAGTGAGTCTATGTACTACTGGGGATATAGAGGTTATTCAGTTTTGTCCAGAATGTGGGAAAGAATTGCTTGGATTGCTTGCTGTATGTAGCTTGTACCATGGGACATGCTTTCCACACTTAGTGTTTGTGGAGATTGGAAGTGGTTGTATGGCTGAATAGCTCAGTATTCCTGGAATTGTTCTGTAGGTAAAAGTCTATGGAGCTATCTGTGCCAGGCTAAAGAGCTGGCTGCTTGGATTGTTGTGTAGACAAGAATGCTTTCATTGTCTAGCTAGAAAGCTGACACACACAATGTTATAGAACAGTGCTTGCTGTGTCTCTATCTTGGCATGCCATTAGCAGGCTCTGTGTTGTAAGCACTTGCCCTTAAATCAGCTAGAATAGATGTCTGATGGCAGAGCAGTTATTAAAATCAGTGATGGCCCTGCAAAACTGGAAGTTCAGAATGTGGTCTTCAGTCTTAGAGAAAACGTTTGGGTTGTTCTTTGTCTGCTAATGGAAAGAGAAGAGCTTACAGGGAGTATTAAATTAATTGTAAGTATTAAATTAATTGTGGGTTTAGTAATGACCTCATAACATCAGCTGTTGAGTTGAAATACTTTATCCATTATATTCCTTGGCGAAATCAGTGAGCTTGAACTTCTTTTCAAGGCCCATGCTAGCCTGGCTAGCATGCTAGTTTCTGGTTAGGTACCCTTTAAAACCCACCTTCCAGAATGCATGTTTAGTTGCAGGTATGGTAGCATAAGAATCCTATTAAGCATCGAACCTCACCAGGAAAAGCTTGTGGTGCTTTTCTGAGCTGTTTTTTGCACACAAGCCTGACATGGGAAATGGGCAGGGGCAATACTTTTAAGCTGGTGTACAACTGATTAACGAACTACAGTACTAAACTGGAAATTTTAGAAGTCAACAGCCAGTTACCTAACCTTGTTCAGCAGCTAGTTCTCTGAATGAAAACAGGAAAGAGTTGACCTTTCCTTTCTGGTCAGCATTGTAACAAGTACTACAAATGCTTTTTCAATCGATATTTTAGGTCAAGGGGTAACTTCTGTGTTGAGACCAAACTAGTTACATGTGTTTTGCATGTATAACCTTTCACTGCTGTGACTGACATTCTTGGTAGATGTTCAGTGAAAACTCTGGATTCATTGCATAAAGTTGACAACTTCTCTCAAACTCCCTATTACTTTTCCTGGTTTCATCTTTTTTGAAAAAAATGTTAACACAACTTTTTATGGCATTCCAGGGATACAGCTCCAGTTGTGATCTGATTAGCAGTTACCTATGGATGCACAGTAACCTGTCTCCTTGCCTGGCCTAATTATAGACTGTCATTTAGATGTCTGTTCCAAATATAAATAGCTTTGCAGATATCTGGAATTTTGAATCGTATCCAAAAAGCTATATAGATTATAAAATGACTTAATTTCTAAACTCGCAGTGTAATTGCCCCATTTACATCAGGTCCCTATTCTGGGTCTAGATTATGTGATTCAAAGCTGCCATCTAAGGGTCAAGGCTTTTAATCCATTAGCAAACTGACCAACATTTAGGGTTTAAGGAAGCATTTCTATACATAGCTTGTACAATATTCTTTAACATTCTATGTCTCCAGGAAGTAGGAAAAAGGGAAATTCTAGTGACATCACAATTTAGCCTTTCAGTGTGAGGCCAAGTCTACACTACAGAATTAGGTCGACATCAGGCAGTTTACGTCGACCTAACAATGGAGGTGTGCACACTACAATGCTCCTCCCACCACTTTAACTTTCCTGATATGCCAACCTAATAAAGCCACCTCAGTGAGAGGCGCAGAGCTTAGGGCGACATAGTTAGAGCGACAGTGTCAGTGTAAACACTGTGTTGCCTACATCAACCTGAGTAGCCTCCAGGAGGCAACCCACAATGCCCACTGTGACCATTCTGTTCACAGTTTTGAACTCCACTGCCTTTCAGCCAGGTACGTAGGTATGGGTCCTTCCCCTTTTAAAGCCCCAGGATGTTTTGAAATTGCTTTTCCTATTAGCTTGCCTTGGAGAGCTCACATAGCAACTGCCCAACTAACCATGCTAGCTCCACGCAGCCAACTCGCTCCTGCCTGGAATACACCAGAGGTGGTGGGTCTCCTAGGCCTGTAGGGAGAAGAGGCTGTGTAGTCACAGCTCTGCTCCAGCCACAGGAACTTTGACTTTATGGCCACAGTGCTCAGGGCGTGGAGGAGAAGGGCTACAATGGGGACATGCAGCAGTGCCATTTAAAAATCAGAGCTGAGGCAGGCATACCTGAAGGCAAGGGAGGCGAATAGTTGCTCTGGTGCATAGCCACAGACATGCTGCTTCTACAAGGAGCTGCATGCCATCCTTGGCCGTGACCCCACCTTCACTATCAAGAGCCCTGTGAATACTTTTGTTGGGGCTGGAGTGGCAGATGATGGCGATTTATACTGGGATAACTATCCACAGCTGTGTTGATGCAAGAGCTTCTACTGTGACTGCTCTCAGATGACACAAGGAATGTATGTGGATGTGCAACAGTGGTTGCATTGCAATGGTGGCTATATATTGATGTAACTTAAGTTGACTTAACTTTGTAGTGCAGACAAGCCCCGAGTGTCCAAGTAGTCCACTTGTGGGCTATAATAAGTTGTACAGGTCTGTGTGTTTGATGGGGGAGCTTCTAACCAGACTTAGGTCTTCACTTAAAACTTAGGTCAACTTAGCTAGATTGCTCTGGGGTATGAAAAATTCACACCCCCTGAGAGATGTAGTTAAGCTGATCTAAACCCAGGTGTTGACACTGCTAGATCAATGGAAGAATTCATCTGTTGACCTAGCTGCCACTTCTATGAGGGATGGATTAACTACAGTGATGGGAAAACACCTTCTGTTGCTGTAGTGAGTGTACACTACAGTATGGTGTTACAGCAGCACAACTGCAGTGCTGTAGCTGTGCCTGTAGTGTAGCCATAGAGAGTTCCATGTTTGAATCCTGTAATGTAGTTCTCTGCATTTTTCATATCGTGACTTCATAAAACAAAAAAAAGCTTTTGGACTTCTTCCCATTGAGCGATGAAGAAAGGAAGTTTGTGACTTCTTGGGCCTGTTTGGGGCTCCCCTGCTTAGAGCTCCTGTGGGAGTCGATTGCACTGGAAATAATGATGGTACTAAATCTGAGTTGTTTTTGGAACACCTTATTAAAAAGATCCCTATGCACAGAAGCTGGGAAAACTCCACTGTCTGCTGTCTGTGCCTGCACCACTGCTGTATGCAGGATGAAAACACCTTCATGGTTACTGCTCACCTGCCTAGAATCAACAGGTCACTGAGCTAATCTCCACTACATTGTTTCAATAGGCTTATGTAAGGGTGATTCCGGTATTCATATAAAATTGTTTTTCACTTCAGTCACGTAGTGAAAAAAATTTAAATTTAAAAACAATGCGGAGTTCAGATCTGAATATTTATGGGTATGACAAATCATTGAGCCACATAACATATAAATTCAACCACTTTGAACATTTTTGAACATGTCAAATCATGTTTTGTGAACAAAGCAGTAATATTGGATAACTGTGGTGACATGCTATTGTACAGTTTGTCATATCTTTCATATAGCATGTCCCAGAGTAATGAGCCCTCTGTGCAGGAGGGAAGGAATAAGTAGATCCTTGTCTTGGAACTTAATGTATTAAATATCTTGCTGAGTGTATATTATATTCCATCCATTAAATATACATGCTTATTCTAAACTATTTATAAACTTAAAAATACGCTTTCTCAACTATGTAGATCAGCCCATAAAGTTGTTGGTAAAATTGTGGACTCTCCCAACCCCATAGTTTTAAATTCTCAATCCATAGTGACGTTCTTGTTTTTTCCATGAGTCTTGGCTTCTAGAGCCTTGGTTGCTAGATATGTTCCATAAGAGCTAGGTATTAATTTTTTAAATTTTTATTAATCATCAGCCATAGGTAGAAAATGAAGTTGTCTTTGCAGTTTGAGGTTGTGTGAGACAGACAGTGGGTCTGTATTAATCTGTGCATTTTTAAGCTACTTTTTTAACATCTATCTCTGTGTATATTTTTAAACTTTGGTAGTTAAAAATACACAATAAATCAGCCAAAATATCAGCTATGTAAGGGAGTGTATATATGGTGTTAATGCCCAGTCATGTATTGTATTGTTGCCCTTTTTCAACTTGGGTGGCTAGTCAAAGTTCAGGGCCCTGGCTATATTCCAGTTGGAAGAGAAATTGATGAAATCTGGTGTTTTCTTTGATGCAAAGTGCAGTGTCTCTGAATGTAGAAGGAACCAAGAACAAAAGGTGCTGTTCTCTAGCTTACAGCTCCCAAGCCTCTTTGGCCAATACCAGACCCAAAAGTGTGCTCTCTCTTTCAAAGACACACTCTGCTTATAGGCTCCTGCTTTTCTGTCTTGCCTCTCTCCCTCTTTCTGTTCTTGTCTGTTCTCAGCTTCTGTATGGTCCCTCTTCCCACGCACACGCTCTCTTTCCCAGAAGAGTACTCAGCCAAAAGCTCCTGTATGTCTTAGGTAGGGGGCTTATGCTTATAGTTTTTAGTCTGAGAGTTCACACCTATTAATATCAGTGGGTCTGAATTCAACCCAGAACAAGGTTTCACCTAGCTCATGACAGAATACACTTGTTTCTCATTGGTGCTTTTGAGGGCAGCATTGATTGGCCTTCAAAGGGAACATCAAAAATGCATGGAATGCTTTAAAATAAATTTAAAGTTTAAGGTAGATACTCATAATGTGTGATTCTGCTCTGAAAAATTACCCTGTACAAATAGCATTGTGGGGCCTTCATGTTTGTCTCATGTATTCTATATCAAATTTACTTATTTTACAAATAGATTTTTTTTAACTGCCAGGCTTCACCGAGCTCAGCGTGGACTCTGAGGCTCAGGTAGAGTTCTTTCCTCCTTGTGTATAGCTACCAACAATAAATATTTTGCGGGCCAAATTATGCTTCCAGATAGATCCTATGCATCACTTGAGGCAGTGGGACAAGGTGGGTGAAGTAATAACTTTATTGATCAACTTCTGTTGATGAAAGAGACAAGCTTTCAAGCCACACAGAGGCTTCTGGTCTGGGAAAGGAACTCCCAGTATTACACTAAATGCAAGGTGGAACAGATTGTTTAGTATAAGTAATTAGCACATATTGTAAGGGACCATTCAAGGTAGAGTGGCCCATTAACACCTCTTCAATCATAGGTAAGGTTAAGATTTTGTCACAGTTATTTTTAGCAAAAGTCAGGGATAGGTCACAGCCAGTAAACAAAAATTCACGGAAGGCTGACCTCTCCCTATCTTTAGATAAAAATAGCTATCTTTGACAAAATGCGGCTGACGGGGGTAGGATGAGAGCAGGGGGGCAGGTGTCTGCCAAGTGTTTCACATCAGGTTTTAACTTCAGAGGTGTTTTGATTTCCCTTACACCCTGAAAATGTGAATGCTAAAAGCCTAATAGAAACTCTTACCTAAGTAGATAAATATGCAAAAACTTGAAATTTGTCACGTGGCGGTATGTACATATTGAATTCTGTTAGATTGTTGCTTCATAAATTTGCTGAAGACATTATCCCTACCCTAAAATGTGCAACATAAGCTAGACAGTACAATTCAGTCTCTTGCGGCAGGGAACCAAAAATTAGATAGTTTGGCATCAGGGACACGATTGCTAGGAGTCACAGCTCTGTATTATAAACACACGTGTAGAAAGCCATGTACGTATTCTGAAGTTTGATTTCTCAGGAAATCTATACAAGTAAAATGACATTTGTGAGTTTAAGACTTGGTCCTTATCCAAACCTCCATCAGATGTCCTATATCAAAATATTTCCATCTTGAATGTAAGATGAAATGTGGCTGCAGTTATGTGGCATGTAGTAAATGTTTTCTCTGAAATAATTCTTGGTCATCATTCTACTTTTTGCATTATCAGTTAAGTCCCATAACTAAGTAATGTTGAGAAGGCTGCATCTTATTTGCCTGGTTTCATTAGGTAAAGCTAAAGCATCCCTCTCCTCCCACATGCTTTGGCAGAACAAGCTCCTGTGTGGTGAACTTGGCACAAGTTACCATAAGTCATATTTGATCACTGTTTGAAAGCTGCAAATAATTTGTGTGTCTGTCATTGAATACTGTAGGTTAATTAGCCTTTTAAGTGTTTGCCTATTTGGCATTGACATTTCTAGGAATAGCTACCCTACTGACTTGTCATTCAATGCCTTATTTGTTTTTTAACATAAGGCAAAGCGTTATCAAGTGACACCCAAGAAGCGATGCTCTGCGGTGACACATTGTGCCTTTCTCTCTCCCATTCTAGGGCATATTCCCTTGTGGATTCCAGTCAAGTGTCTACATTCCTGATTTCCATTCTCCTTATAGTCTATGGCAGCTTCAGGTAAGACTGTTCTCTCAAGCTTCTATTTATAGTTCAAATGAAAAATTCATCATGAAGAGCATCTGTGTTCAGCACATGTTGGTCATGTCAGTGCCTGCTTGTTAGGAGGGGGAAGACACATCTGTCACTTAAAGCTGGCCCTATTTTAGAAGACACAATGAAGAACTGACTAATACTTAGCAGTTAGCAGTCTGACTTGAGTATGTGTGTGTTGTTTCTCTCTGTCTTTGCCAGACTGATACTTGTTGTAAATGGACTTTAAATTTTACTTTTGGTTCTGAGAAGGATATAAAGGAGAGGAAGGACCTGGTATATTTGGAAGACCAGTTTCTGAAGTATGTAATTGTGAAGGGAAATAAAGGTTCAAGCAAGTATGCAACAGTAGTGTTGTATGCTATATATGGATTAAATTGGCCAGGGACACATTTTCTCCATCCCTTTTGAAACTATCTTCAAAGATACAAAAGGATTCAATCAGTTATTTTTGATACACAGTCTATATAGCAAAGTCACGGAGGACTGTATAACTGCTTATCACTTTTTCCTACATCATGGAGTTGGTGGTTGCTGTAACCTAAAGCTGTAAGATACATTTGAGTATCTTTAAAAAAAATTAATTTAGTTGACCCTTGCATAGCAAGAAAGTTGTGAAAGTAGATATCCATTGTGTTAGGGGCCTCCAGTGTAGTTTAGAGAAACCAGTTGAACTGTGGCAGTTCAGGGAGGGAGGAAGGAAATACCCAGTGCATTGCATGAAGTATAGAATGTTTGACTACTTTGAATGTGGCCAAGAGAGAGAGTGTACCAGATGAACAAAATATGTACAATCTAGTTAGTTACACCCCAAACATTTTAAAAATTATGAAAAAGTGTTTGCTTTATTTAGCAAACTTGGAAAACAATAGTACAAAGCTTCTTGTTACTAATAGGTCTGTGGTAAACAGCCAGAAATTCAGAGTGAGCAATGCATCACAAAACCTCTTTTTTTAATATTCCAAAACCCGGTGAGAGCAAACTCAAGTCTTGAATGGTCCAGGTGGCAACACTTAACATAAAGGTTGCTGAATCCCATCATACATGAAGCAAAGTTGTATAATACAAACAATGATTTTTGGGGAAGACCTGGCTGTCCCTATCATTAAGGTTAGGCAGGTATTACTTAATATTCAGAGGCAGTAATATTGCATTCTGGGTAGTATTAGAACTGAAGAAGCCTTTAATCAAAGAAAATGTTAGAGAACGCAAAGAAAATATGGAAAACAAATAGTCAAATATCTTAAGATGATAAATGAATATTTAAATATCCTAGGTGCAAGAGAGTTTTGGATCCATCTAGCTTGTGGCTAAGGGGTAATTAAAATGAATATTTGTGGAGAAGTTATGGGTAAACTTTGTATTTTTATTATGGTTGGAAGTTTGGATTTATATAGTAGTAAAAAGGGTGCCTATCCATATACTCTAGGAGACCTTAAATTACTATTTTAAAATACAACAAATCAAAGTATGGCAGCACCAGGAACAAACCAGGAACTCTCAAACTTAAATCATCCTCCTTGTGACCTGTCTGTGCCTAGGGTAATTCACTTGAAAATGCCAAGGTCTGGGCAGGCTGCAAAAGGAGAGCAGATTCTCCCAACACTGGTGGGTGACACTGAAGACAGACTTCACAGCCAGCCACAAATAATGCTTCTGATTCCCCACACTGGTTATCAAGACGCTAAAACAAAAATATACACAGCCCCCTTTACTGCATTTCAGTCTCTGGCTCCCAATCAGCGATTAGGTCCAGTAAAGAGGTAAGTTATTTAAAACTCTATGCTCTTTACCAAAAAGGTTATCTGACCCCAAAGGGTCAGCCACATTATCAGATCAGTATAGGTTTGGATCTTACCCAAAATGCCATGCTGCCAGCCAATCCTTTAGTAACTAAAACTAAAGGTTTATTATAAAAGGAAAGAAACAAACTATAAGAAAAATGTTAAATGATTAAAGCAATCAGATACCTACAAATGATTTGAAAGTCCACATATATCAGATTTCCAGTAGAATTGTGGAGTTTACAGGCTTGTATAGTCCCCCTGGTGTACATCGAGTACCTGGATGGGTCTCGGTTCTTTGTTTTACAGCTTCAGTTGTAGATGAGTTGATTCAGAGGCAGGTGAAGACTAAAGACTGACTGAAGACAAAATGGATGTGATGCAACTGCCTTTTATGTCCTTTGGCCTTTGCCATGCTGCTTGTGGAAATTTACAGGAATAAGATGGAGTGCAGGGTCACATGAGTAAGTCTTGGTGATTCATCAGGTGTAGCCTCAGCTTCTCTCCCCAGGCCCATTCTACCTGTGAGCTTCTTTAATGGGCCATGCCCATTAAGCATCTTATTGCTGCTGCCATCCTGTCTGGGGAGTTGTCCAGAAACACAGCACAAGTTGAAATACAGATACATCAAACATATCCAGAACTTCCAATACAAATATGACACATACACATAAACCCATATCATCATACTTAGCAAACCTAACCTTTCTAACGGTACCTGACATGGCATATCTCATATGAATTACTGTAATTTTGAAATATTGATGTTAAATGTATCATAAATGGTCTTCCTAATCCAGCCAGCATCACACTCCTCCTCTTCCAACAGTTCTCCACCTCAAAAATCCCCCTTCACCACCTTGTCCCTTTTAACATATTCCTCAGAAAGAGGATGAGCTTTGCAGTGTGTCCTGTAGGTCTCCTGATTTGGGCTATTACAGTAAAACTGTGGAGTGGATTCCAAAGCTGAGGGCCCCTCAGAGAGTGCCCACACAGTAACAACACCACATGCCGCGCCGCGCGCCCGCCCCCCCCCCCCCCCCAAAAAAAAAAAAAAAAAAAAAAAACAAAAAAAACCCCAAAAAAACTCTTATATACAAATAGGCCTTCAGCTTATCTCTGCTGTGGTGGTAGTATGGAATGTGATGAAGAAATTTCCATTCCCTTTGCTCTGCTGGTCAGGCTAGTGTCATGATTGTACAGAAAACCATAGTGTGGTGTTCATAGAAGCATCTAAGATCTAGTTAAGCTATTTAAGAAATTCAGGTACAATGGTCATTTACAAGATGGCATTTATTTGCGAGTTCATAAAGAAACAAAACACTAAAATAGGAGAACTTTTGCTGAAATAAGTAATATTTCCTAAAACAGGAACTGTTCCTGAAGATAGGCATAATATTTGTAACCACCTTCCTATTTTCAAAAAGAAAATACAGATCCCTGAAACTATAAATCTGTGAATTGTGCCGAGTACCATCTAAACTTTAAGGACAGCATAATACAGCACTTGGATAAACAGTGGCCAAATTATTACCACTTTGAGTAAACTTATACTTCTCTGAACTGTTACTTTTTTAGAAAATTAGTGAAGTAATGAAAAATGGGGAGCTGTTGGATGCACTTTAGCTAATAATAAATTGGAACATGGATTGTTAGATTGGCTTTTGAAAATGTTCTTTGTAATTACACAGTATTTTCATAGTTTAGTTGCCCAATAAAACATCTTGTGTGTCTCCTTTGTGAACTCAATTGGGGATCTGATATTCAAGCTGGGTTCTTTCCTTGTCACTAATATTTACCAATAACCTTGCAAGTCAGACTATTCCCTCACATTTTGTGTAGTCTATTTCATTTATGCCTTTTGTAACAATATGCAGAAAGCTAATGCAGTGGAGATGTTGCACAGTTGTTACTGATGGCATTATTTGGTTTTCAGGATCTTTAGTACTAATAGCAATGTGTGGACTCTAAAATGCTATTTTAATCACTTTTCAGAGTAGAACAGCACTTTACTCCCTTAAAGTCCTGTTATTGATCAACCCATATAAATAAGGAACAGTTTTACAACATGGCTACTCAGCATGGACAGAAGCTGATAATGGGTTATCCAATGATCAGCATTGGAATCAGGGTCTTTAAAGAGAATTGTGGAGAACTGTAAAAGAATCTAACTCAACTAGTAGCAATCAGATGAGTTGGTGGCATGATGTTGAATGATTGTGATAAACATAAGCTAAATGCAAATTGAGGAAATACCTTATTCCAGCCCAGAAAGCTCCTTTCCCCATTACCAGGAGTAAATGGAAACTAACATTTCTGGTGCTAGTGGATGCACTGGCTTTCTTTTTAGAGTACATTGGAAGCACCTTTCTGTTGGCTGGTTTAGGCAGTCTCTTCTGCTTAGAGAGGTGTACTTAAATTCCCTACTCCACTTTGTAATCTTGGTTAGAATACAGCTTCTTAAGTTTGGTTATGGTGACCTGATTTCTACTTGGTATATCTCCCTGCCTCTAATGCTGCACAAATGTGAAGTGTGCATTTTGGAAGGGCAGGGTGGAGAGTGAACTTATGGAAAAACTCAGGTGCCAGTCTCAGTTCTTTGGCCTTTGTGACAATACAGAAAAGGCAGGCCTTCTGTGAGGGAATTATTAAGCAGCACAGAGATGGAAGACCTGTGATAAACAAGGCTAAGAACAGAACAATGTGTTTCAGCATTTTCTGAGCCGCAGTGTATCTATCCAGTCTGGTGTGGCTGATTCATTTTCTTCTGATAGTGGGGAGGAAGGATTAGGTTTCATCACAAGGTTGGACTAGCCCCTAATTGTATATCCATATCTTTGTCTATTAATCAAACTAATATGTCCATCTGCAACCATTATAATTAATAATCGTAACAAGATACGTACTCAGAATAAAAAGAGTGGGTGACAAATACTGCATAGAAGCCTGAATGGAGAGATTCCCATGTCTAATTTGATGCTATCTAATTAGATATTTTATCAACTATGTATACACACTGCCACACCAGATCAAATCACTGACTCATCTAGTCCAGCACCCTTATATTGAAAAATATTGCAAGCTTAGAAAGAAGGCCTAAAATTTTATAATCACGTAACTCTGCATTATATCATTGGGAGAATGCCTTTTTGACCTTAGCTGTTGGCCACCATGTGCTTGACTTATGAGAAATGAAAGCCCATGTAATTTATTCTAACTAGTTGTATCTCCGATTCTATTCTTATTAATGTACTACTTTCACAACTGTATGTGCTTCAATAATATCTTATAGGACTGAGTTCTACAAGCTAATTCATTACATTAAAATATTAAGATATAAAATGAGTACTTATTTGACTATCTCAAACATGTTTACCCTTCTGTGGTAATATGCCCTAGCTTAATCTAACAAGATTTACCAAAACCAGAAATGTCATATTTTCTTTTTTTTTTTTATCTTTGCAGGCAGGATGTGCAAAGAATATGAAAAAACTTGTTAGCCACCAGTACAATCTTGCCCAAAACAAAAAATAGTTTTGACTAGTTCTAAGGCACCTGTCTTCAAAAGACCTTACTAAAACTATCCTTGTATTGTTTTATTATTGATTTTGAGACTACTTAAATCTGAGAGCAAAATGCCAAGTTAGAGCATAAATTGCCTACCATCTGCTGTTAGTCATCTTCAGATTTTGTTCCTCTGGTTGTCTTCCCCTTCCCCACCATCCCCCCTTCTTTTTTTTTTGGTTTCTTTTTTGGAATGGCACAATAGTAGATCCTTTGTCCCAGGAGGTGTTTAACCAGAGCTTAAGTAAAGTATTACAGCATTAATGTTTCATCCATAAAGCCCTTCCAACCTTTGCTATTTCTATCTGCAAAGCAGGGATTAAGTCCTGTGAGAAGTACAGTAATTTAAATTTTTCATGCTGTTACTTTTCTCCTTCTGTTCTAAAGAACACTCATGGATATCCTAGAATGTGACAGTAGTGCCATTATCTTGCATAAGGAATGTGGGGAAATTGACAGTAATACTACATTCTGTCTCTTCATATGGAGAGAGTCATTAGAATCAGGGTCGAGTCTCAAATTTTTCTGCAAGTTCTGTTGATTCAGATAACAGTACCCAGGATACAGATATTCTAGATCTGGTGTTATTTTCATTACATTTATTAAAAAACAAACAAAACCCCCCACAAAAATCTTCATCTTGAATAATTTGCTATAGGATACAGAATTGTCCTTTTAGAACCTTGTGGAAAATGATGTATTTATTTCAGTCAGAATACGTCCTAGAAATCATTTGCGATCATCACAAGGATAACCTTTTGGAGCCCACGCAGTTCCCTAAATAATGTTGAGAGATAATGGATCTGTCTCGGAAAATGATGTAGGGGGAGGGAATTTTCTTTGCTTTTTAGGATTTAGGTAGGTTTTTAAGTCGGGAAGAGGTGAAGTTGTACACTAGACAGGAAGAAAAGGGAATCGGGGCCTGTTAATCCATATTTTGTAATAAATAGACTTGGAATCTAAATTCTTAGTCTGGAATGAAGAACATAATTGTGCTGCTGGATTGCTGATGGGTGACTTCAACAGAAGTGCAGTAATAGGATCAGAAAGAATTTGGTGGATGAGTAATTGGGATAAAATCCATGTGCTTGTTGGATTAATCTGGTGGAGGAGGTTCCAAGGGAAGAAAGCAAATCCGCAGCACAGGAGCTTGATTTACAGTTAATCAAAATTTGTCAAAAAACAAGTGCCAGGAAAACATCTGCATGACAAGAAGAGTGGCACCCCAACCCAGGCAAAAATACATTGAGGTTCTGCTTGTCGTGTATGGAGAGAGCCATTTCCTTTGCGTATGTACTCAGTCAGGAATTTCAATTCAAGCCCCTCTAACACCTTCCCCCCTTCAGCTTTATGTACGATATTGTAGATTCCTTAAGGGAAGAGTAGAATTGTTCAAGCAGTTGTATGGTGCAGTGGAACTAAATGTGGATATTGAGTGTTTAATCACATTTTTATAATAGTCAGCTTGGACCAATTTTATTTCACATGAAAACTTACAACATACTTTAAATACTTCCGCTTACCTTTATACAATTGCTTGTCACTATCTTTTTTTCCTCTCTTCACTTTTATATATAGCAGTCAAAATGTTGGAGTTCTAGTGCCTCCCAAACAGCACATGGAAACAGATAGCTAAATCCTTGGTCTTATATCCCATATGAGTTAGCCTCTTAGCTTTTGTCTAAACACAAAGTTGCACCAGGTTAATTAAAATTGTTTTTAAAATAGACCGGTGCGAACTCCTGTGTGGACATTCTTCATTTGTTATAAACCTGGCTTATATTGGTTTAAGAATATCCACACAGGACTTGGCACCAGTTTCAAATAAGTTCTAAAACAGATTTTGTTAAACAGGTACAACAGTGTGTATAGACAGAACCTACGAGTTAGGGTTTGACTTCAGCCAGTTGAGGTTCAGTATTATGAGTTGTTTCCTCACATGTTTTTGTCAGGTACAACAGAACTGATGTACAAGCATTGGATGATGTGGTCTTTGGCAAGATGGTATTGAAGACTGCTGTAAGGCATTAAATCATCCTGTGTTGAATATGTAGCTTTGGGAAGTCCGCTGGACTTGTTATAGGCTATCAAAGAAAAAGGGATGTTTTCCCTATCAGTTTTCTAAGACTTTTCTTCATGTCAGTGTAGGCCAATTTCCCACTTAGATTAGTTATAGAGCTATTAAGTTACAATGAGGCTATCATTTGAGCTGAATATGAATTTTTAAGTTAGTTACTCATAATTTTAGAGATTTATCTCTATGGAAATGTTTTCAAAGCACTCAGATGGAACCTGAGACTGCTAGACTTCTATATATGGGGTATGATGTAATCAAACTATTTAGTGTATTTTCTCCATTTTATCAGCCTACATGGAGGTCTTGAAGCAAAACGGTGTTCAGCTCAACCTCACTGACAGCTGTGCTCTTCAAGCTTATCCATTAACCCATCAATATTGATATTGAACAACAGTGACAGGATACAGCCTTGTTTAACCCTTGTGGAAGTAGGAAACCATGCTGTGTATTCGTTCTGGATCAAACACAGTTTTTCATTTCTTTATAGAGTTGAAAGACTTCAAGGTACAGAGAATTCACCATTTACATTAGTTTAAGCCTACAAGTGACTGTACCCATGCCGCAGAGGAAGGCGAACCTCCTCTTCCCCCCCCGCCCCCCGCGATCTCTGCTAATCTGACCTTGGAGAAAATTCCTTCCCAACGCCAAATATGGTGATCAGTTAGACCATGAGCATGTGGGCAAGACCCACTAGGCAAATACTTGGGAAAGAACTCTCTATAATAACTCAGAGTCCTCCCCATCTAGTGTCCCGTCTCCAGCCATTGGGGATTTTTGCTTTTGGTAGTTGCTGATGGGCCACATGACATGGTAGGCAGTCCCATCATGCCATCCTCTCCATAAAATTATCAAGTGCAATCTTGAAGCCAGGTAGGTTTTTTTGCCCCCACTGCTTCCCATGGAAGGCTTCACTCCTATGATGGTTAGAAACCTTTGCCTAATTTCAAGGTTAAACTTATTGATGGCCAGTTTATATCCATTTGTTCTTGTGTCCACATTGGTGCTTAACTTAAATAACTCCTCTTCCTTCCTGATATTTATTATTCCTCTGATATGTTTATAGAGATCAATCATATCTCCTCATAGCCTTCTTTTGATTAGGATAAACAAGCCAACTCTTTGACTCTCCTCTTATAAGGTAGGCTTTCCATTCCTCGGATCATCCTAGTAGCCTTCTCTGCACCCTGTTCGAGTTTGAATTCATCTTTCTTAAACACGGCACACTAGAATTGCACACAATAGTCTAGATGAGGTCTCACCAATGCCTTGTACAATGGTACTAACACTTTCCTGTCTTTACTGGAAATACCTTGCCTGAGGCATCCGAGGACTGCAGTAGCCTTTTTCACGGCCACATCACATTGACAGCTCATAGTCATCCTGTGATCAACCAATATACTCAGGCCTTTCTCCTCTTCTGTTGCTTCCAACTGATAGATGTCCAGCTTATAGCAAAAATTCTTGTTGTTAGTCCTTAAACGTATGATCTTGCACTTTGCACTATTAAATTTCATTTCATTTCTATTTCGGTTTAGAAGGTCATCCAGATCTTCTTGTATGATATTCTAGTCCTCCTACCTATTGGCTATACCTCCCAATTTTGTGTCATCGGCAAATTTTAATAGCGCATTCTCACTTGTGCCAAGATCAGTAATAAAAATGTTAAATAAGACTCTGGTCCCAAGACAGATTCCTGAGGAACTCCACTACTAACCAGGCTGACAATTTACCTTTCAGTATGACCTGTTGTAGTCTTCCCTTTAACCAACTCCTTATCCACCTTTCAATTGTCATATTAATCCCCATCTTCTCCAATTTAACTAAAATTTCCCATGTGGAATTTATCAAATGCCTTACTGAAATCCATGTAGATTACTTTTAATGCATTTCCTTTGTTTAGAAAATCAGTTATCTTTTCAAAGAAGGAGATCAGGTTGGTCTGGCATGATCTGCCTTTTGTAAAACCAATTTTATTTTATCCCGATTACCATTCTCCTCTATGTCCTTAACTACTTTCTCTTTGAAAATTTATTCCAAAACCTTGCATACCATTGAGGTCCAACTGACAAGCCTGTAGTTTCCTGGATTACATTTTCCCCTGTCTCAAGGTAAAGCTCTGATCAGTAGTGGAACACCAAGGTCTAAAGCTGCAGTGAATATCCTGGCCTTTCCAGTGAACATCCTTTCCATGTTAATTTCTTGCATTAACGGTGTGCTTTGTGGCAAACAACTGTATTGTGACTGATAACTGCAAAATTTCTCTACAGTTGATACACTATCACCCTTTTTTGAACAGAGGCAGAATAACTCCCTTATTCCAATCATCAGGGATTATATTAGTGTGCTAGAAGACCAGAAGAGTGTATGCCCAATAATATTCTCTACTTTCTTCAGCTATTCAAGGGTGGTGTTACAAGCCCAAGGTGCCATCCCTCACTTCTGTTTAGGGGATGTAATATAAGCCACTTATTTTTGGTTAATGGAAGGTGACTTTATCAGAATTTCCTGCCTCTCTCCAAGCAGAGAGCAACACTAGATGGACAGTTGAGGAGTGTCTTGAAATAATCTTCCCATTGATGCAACTGATCTTGCATACTGGCTCATGCTGCCATCAGAATTCTTTACTGGACAAGATGTTGATGATTTCTCTCTTTTATGGATGGGAGGAACTGTAACCCAAGCATCTGGACCTGTTTTTCATTTTACCTTGATTTTTTTAGTATGAGGGATAAATATAATGCACATAAAGTTTTAATTTTATGCCCACATGTGTACATTACTATTTTAAAATGTGCAAATGAAGGAACGAACAATTGTGGGAATTTTTAATGTAGCAAAATATACATTTGTCATGATCAATGTATTGCAGCTTTTTCTAACTTGATATAGGTTTCATTAACAATTTTGCAGAAGGGGATTTCAGTTGGACTAAATGAAGTTTCTTTTATCACTTCAGTCAATGTTTCTTCATTCTGATTATATAATTCAGCAGGTCTGAGGCATTGTTTAGTTTTTCCTGCAGTGTTTGGAATTTGCTTCAAGGAGTTATTTCTCTTAAGCACAGTTAATACGGATTTGGGATTGGGAAGAGAGACCCTGTTTACCCAATAAACAAAATATTCTCAAACACAATAGTAAACTTTCAAAATGATATATAGGGATTGGTCTCCAACTGATGTTAATGGGAAGAACTATATGGCAACATTCCTTGCATGTTCCTTTGGACTTACCCCTACAGGTCCTAATAAAGCTCTTTTAAACATGGCGGAGAGCAAGTGATATGAGATATAAATCTCTCCCAATTTTTCAGTGGAAGATTTAAGCTTGCCTTATGGATAGAAGAGGCACTATGGGAAGAAATCAATGTCTTGTGTCCCTT
This sequence comes from Emydura macquarii macquarii, assembly GCF_026122565.2. Classification (NCBI taxonomy): domain Eukaryota; kingdom Metazoa; phylum Chordata; order Testudines; family Chelidae; genus Emydura; species Emydura macquarii. The sequence goes on from NW_027131391.1 coordinate 2,328,568, forward strand.
TGAGTTTGGGCAATTAAAGCATTTGTGCAAGTGTGGCTCAAGTGCAGTGCAGTGTCTTTATAGTTGGCTTTGCAACTTGACATTTACAGAGAAGCAAGATATATATTTTGCAGTGAAATTGTCTTAGAGAATTAGGACATGCTCAGGCTTCATTAGAATGCATATTAATGACACTGAGAGAATGAAGCAGAGGGATCCAAAAAGACCTTTGTCTCTCTCTCCATTTAAATTAACAAACACAAAGATCACCTTTGTCCCCCATATCCAAAAAAAAAAAAAAGCATGTGGTTAAAAATATCTGCTACACATGAGATGTTCTATATCATGAATTGGGATTAAGGCTTAATGTTTCCCATTTAGAAGAAACATTTTCAGCAGACACACTTGCCCAGCCCTTTTCTTTTATCCCCATATCAGATCCTATAGTGGAACATTTCCTCTGTCAAAGCTAGATGAATTAAGTTCCATGAGTAATCAGTCAGTTTGCTACCACCCTTCCAATCACACACAGATGGTCAGTAGGCAGTGTTTCCCACCCTGGGTCTGAATATACTGCCTCTGCTATCCTCCTCTGCTTCATGAAGCTGAGGAGTCAAACTCTGAGCAATAGGATTGCAGCACGTTGTGCTACTGTAAACTCCTGAACTAGCTGACTAGATTGTTTTAAGAAAAGCAATATTGCTGTGCACTGTAGCTATACTGCAGTCACATATTACCATGTCATCTGTGCTGGGTGCTGTATTAACTCTTGCATAACACTAAATATTCTAAAGAAATTGCGTATTTTATTGTAAATTTTTAATACTAAAAAAAAAGTTAAGTCCATTTCCCCCCTCTTTTCTCCCCACCCTCAGAAATCCCTAACCATCAAAATCCTTGTTCAAAACTTGGATAGCACATTTTGAACCCCCTGGTTTTAGCAGGGGTTTGTTTGCAATTAGACTTGTACAACTTGAAATTAGCACTGATGTGTACTATTTTAATCTCAGTAGGTTACTCATTAGTACAGGTAGCTTAAAATGAGCACCCAAATCCCTTCAATTAAGTAATTTTTTGGTTGGGGCTAACAGCTACATTGTATGACAAGATTGGGATTGTTATCCTTTATGTCACAGGAAACCCTTTAAATAGTATTTATGTACCTACTATGATGGGGATCTGATACCTGATTGGATCCTTCTTAGGGTATGTCTACATGGTTTAAAAAAAAACAAAAAACTAACTCATGGCAGTGAGTCTGGGTTTGTGAGGGTCTTACTGTGGTGCTAAAAATAGCCACATAGATCAGGGGTTGCCAAATTTTGGTGACATGACTCCATTTTAATCTAGTCTTTCCTGCATGGAGGAAGCGGTTTAGAAGAGCAAAATAGTGTCCTTCATACATTGTAACCTTATGCACACGATACATGCTCGGCACACTGTGCAGATTGAGATGGTGTCTTCCACACAGTAGGGATTGCTGTGACTCCATCTGCTGATGGCATGACCCCATTAGGGGGTCACAACCCATAATTTGGGAACAGCTGACGTAGACACTTGGGCTGAAGCTCAAGCTCTGAAGCCCGGAATGGGAGTTGTGTTTCAAAGCCAAGACAATATCATAACACAAATAATAAATAAAAAAAGATGAGGGCCTTACTCCAGGGAAATTTTTAACTTTGGACTCCCTAGAGTAATAGTGGGAGCTATCACCTAGCATGGGAGAATGGTGATCACTGACTGGGAGGAGAGCAACACCATTAACCACTAAATATATTAAACCCTAATACAAAGAATAAATAAATCCTTCCCAGCCCAGGGGAATGCTTCCAAAAATAAAAGGAATCTTACTTCAATTTTTGCATGGCTCCTTCCCTGCCTGCCTGTTTTTGGTACAAATATATGCACAGATGTTCCCTGAGGACTGGATTTTCTCCTTTTTTATTAACAAAGGTTTAATTAACTTTCTTTGTCAGAGGATGCTGGGATATTTTTGTTGCATAGAACGTTATACAATTTATCTTTATGATGTGGAGGCTTAGAGGTCTGAACACCCTACCCTGTGTGCTTTCAGGCTTCTTGTGGGAAGGAACTGCCTTTATTGTGAGGTATCCTTCTTTGTCTTTAAATATGTCGGTTTCTTGCAGTTGAGAGGAAAGAACTTTCACCGAGTATGTATGAAGATAAAAACATTGGCCTCCGTCATGTGTCCTGTGTGAAGCGCAGCAGCTGCTTTGACACTTGCAGTCTTTTCAACAAAACTTGAAGGGGCTAAACATATGAAGCAAGTTAAAGTATGGGTTGGATGAATGGACTATGAGGTGGAAAGAAAGCTGACTAGATCATCGAGCTCAATGAATAATGATCAATGGCTTAATGTCTAGCTGGCAACTGGTATCAAGTGGAGTGCCCCAAGTTTGGTCCTGGGGCTGTTTTTGTTCGACATCTTCATTAATGATCTCTATGAAAGGGTAGATTGCACTCTCAGTAGATTTGTGGATGACACTAACCTGGTGGAAGCGGTAGATATGCTGGAGGGTAGGAATAGGATACAGAGTAATGTAGACAAATTGGAGGATTAGGCCAAAAGAAATCTGATGAGGTTCAGCAAGGACAAATGAAGAATCCTGCACTTCGGATGGAAGAATCGTATGCACTGCTACAGACTGGGGACTGACTGGCTAAGCAGCAGTTCTGCAGAAAAGGACCTGGGGGTTACAGTGGACAAGAAGCTGGATGAGAGTCAACAGTGTGCCCTTGTTGCCAAGAAGGTTAATGACATATTGCGCTACATTAGTAGGAGCATTGCCAGCAGATCAAGTGAAGTCATTATTCCCTTCTATTTGGTACTGGTGAAGCCACATCTGGAGTATTGTGTCCAGTTTTGAACCCCCCACTACAGAAAGCATATGGACTAATTGGAGAGAGTCCCGTGGATGGCAGTGAAAATGATTGGGGGCTGGAGCACATGACTTAGGAGGGGAGCTGAGGGAACTGGGCTTTTTTAGTCTGCAAAAGAGAAGAGTGAGGGGGATTTGATAACAGCCTTCAATTACCTGATGGGGGGAGTTCCAAAGAGAATGGAGCTAGGCTGTTCTCAGTGGTGGCAGATGACAGAACAAGGAGCAATGGTTTCAAGTTGCAGTGGGGGGAGGTCTAGTTTGGATATTAGGAAAAAAATTTTTACTAGGAGGGTGGTGAAGCACTGGAATGGGTTACCTCGGGAGGTTGTGGAATCTCCATTCTTAGAGGTTCTTAAGGCCTTGCTTGACAAGGCCCTGGCTGGGATGATTTAGTTGGGGTTGGTCCTGCTTTGAGCGAGATGACGGGACTAGATGGCTTCCTGAGGTCCCTGCCAATCCTAATCTTCTATGATTCTATGAAATTGAATGAGAAGTGCTACTTTTAAATTTCCTTTCAGATATATTGTTACTGCCTATATATTTTGGCTTTTTTGGGGTAAAATATCCTCAGAATTCTCTGCTATGTTTGGGAGGTCTTCAGTACCATTTCCTTTTGGTCCTTCTGTGTATTATACTGCCTTTTAGTCTAAAAGCTGATCTAAAAGCTGATAGTGGTTTTAGGTCATGCCTCTTCTTGAGTGCTGTCAAGTACAAAGCACACACTTTGGCCCCTCCCTGTACAATTTGTGCTGATGTTGGTTGAATTAAGCTGCTGTTACTGTGCCGTGCGCTGTAATTTTTAATTAATGTAGCGTAAGTAAATTCTGACTGTATTGTGCCAGTTTGCAGTTCTTATTTTTCCTAAAGCCTTCCAGTGTGGGTGAATGTATTGTTCATTGAGCAGAACAAGGGTGTATTTCTCAACATATTTTGCATATTTGCAGGAGTCTCTTTAGTTACATGTGAAACAAGTACTTTTTAAAAATTGAGCTAATACGAAGGCATTAGGTGTCCTAAGAATAGTTTTCAAATTTTTTCAAATAGTTTTTCAAATAGTTTTCAAATTTTCTGAGGCAGTGTGACAATGGAAGTGATCCATAGTCGAAATTGAACTTTGGTAGCTGTAACATGCCAGCAGATTAATCTCTACTTTGGCCTTAGTGTAAACCTACAGAATGTTTCCCTGAGAGGCGAAGCCATGGCTTAAGAACCTGGCATTAGTACTCTTATCCAAATTGTGTTAAAATATACAGGGAAAGCAACTGTGTAGACTGCTTGTTGTTTCCAAGTTGGCAATGCTTGCTGACTTCTGCCTTTGGAATCCTTCCAAAAGTAAAATTACCCACTAAGTGAGTTTGTTTGCTATTGCACTTTGCGTTTAGTTTCTCAGTGTAACTTTTTCCTCAATGGAAAACTGAATTGTTTTTTCAGAGGATGTTTGTTGACCCCTTTCCAGTTTTGATTTTGTTGATAATACTACAGTAGAGAATAAGGACAAATTATAAAATGACATTAGTGTTTCTGCCTTTTTAACTGGTCAATAACAGTGGTGATATCTTGCGACGCCTACCAGTAAGCAAATGGTGTGCTGAAAGCACCTTCCTAATTATTGTCCACTGCCTATTCAATTAAAAAATGTTCCATGTACTCTTAAAACTTTAATGTTTTAAAATTTTCTCCAACTTTGTATAGAAAATAGCTTTGTGCCCACATCTGCCTTGCTTGTGTGCCCCTCCACCTCTAGTTTCTTCCTCCATTTTTAGCTCTAAGTCCTCTTCCCAGCTGCTAGCTCTCTCCTTAAATTACAGAAAGGTGCTAATTGATCCTTCTATTAAAAGGCTGCTAGGAGGTCTCAGCTATGCTTTAACATTTTAAAGAACAGAACTTTTATTTTTGAGAAAATTTACCATTTGAGTTTGTTCAGCTGATTCTCCAATGTCTTGAAGTGACTCCTGGAAAGACTTAAATGGTAGGAGTGTTGTGAACCTGTTGTTGCAATATAAATATGGGGGAGATAGCATGGAAGCAAAAATGGGAGCATAGAGGGGCACAATGGGGAAAAGAGAGAGTGTGGAGGACAAAGACAAAAATTTAAAAATAGTTTTAAAAATTGCATAGCTGCATAGTACAATAGGTAGATATTTTTGTGTATTTACTAAGTGTCAGATATTAACACCTGCAGAGTTGTTCAAAAGGTTAACAGGGTATGTTTGTCCTGGTCTGTTTGGGAAATATTGAAATTAATCCTTTGTTTCTAATGGAGCTGAAGTAACAAAATATGTTGTTTGTGCACCAGGATCACTGATGACAGCTCAATTTGGAGAATAGTTTAATGCTTATACTGTTGAAAAAATAAAGCTCTGTGTAAATGCTTTGTATTTGTTAGATGTTAGTTTAATGCTTATATTGTTGGAAAAATAAAGCTCTGTGTAAATGCTTTTGTATTTGTAGGATAATGTTGCTGCAGAACCAATCTGGAACTCTCATAATGCTTTTTGTGGTTCTCACAATAATGGCTTGTTGAATAAAATAAGTCAGCAACTAAGTTGTGGATAACACATGCAGTATATCAAAGTGGGAGAAAGTCATTGCAGATTTAGTGTTAGTTCTATGTGGAACTGGATTGGATTTTCTTGTAGGGTTTATTGCTGACTAAATAGGCCCTTAATTGAAGTTCCATTTTTTCAAGGAACTTAGCCAAAAATTGGTAAATGTAAGTTGGTAGATCAAAGTGAAGAAATACAGCTAAGGCAACAAAGTAACTACATTTTTTTTAAAAAAGATCAACCATAACAATGACAAATATTTATGCAGGTTACATCTTACTGGGATCCATGAAGACAGGTTGTAAGGTTCTATGAATGAAACTGAATAGTATCAATTTGTGGTAATTGTTTAAAAATTTCCTTCCATTCATGTTCATTACATAGACATCTAAATAAATCATGTAGCCAATTATGTTATAGGCTTTGTAGAAACTTTGTAAGCAAGCAGAACCTAATGTGTTTCAAAGAAAATTACTCATAAGCTGACATTAAAGTTGGAAATGCATAACAATATCTTGGGTAGGAAATGCATGATAAACATTGTAGTTTTAAAAATGTAAGTCAAACTCAAAAGTTAAGGTTACAGTTAAAGAAAAACAAAAACAAAATAGAAATAGAGTTAAGGTATCCCAAAGAACTTACTCTTTTTTCATATTTCCATCACCTTGTGCACTTCTGTATAAGGTAGATAAATTGTCTGATAGGTACTGACATTTTAAATCTTGGATACCTTGCCAGTTCAGACAGGAACTTGACTGGCTGTCTGCATTTTAGACAGTGTGTGCTTTGGTGACTCAATTGTTGCTGTAGATGTTTAAAACTATTTCCAAAATGATTTAAACAATACCATATAATTAGCTTAACTGCAAGGTATACAAGGTTTAAGAAGTAAGTGACAGGGAGCCCAATCGTGTATGCTAAAGGATTTGATGGATGTAAAAATTGTAATGCCTTGCATGATGATCATATAGGAAGAAAATGGGATTTCAGTCAGAGGTCTTTGTGTATATTGAAATATAATACCTAATATTCATTCATTTAGCCTCAGACTCTGAAGTAGACTAGTATTATCCCATCTTGCATATGAAACTGAAGCACCAGAGATTAAGTGATTATTATTTTTTTTATCCAGAGTCACACAGGGAGTCTGTAGCGGAGCCAGGAATAGAACTAGGGCAGCAGGCTGCTCAGTCTTGTGCCTCAATCAGAAGACCAACATTGTGTTTCTTGTGATAGGAAGGATGCTGTTGCTGTCTCACCAAACGGGGGATAGATTGGAGAATAGTCTTGGGTTCAGATGAGACGTCCATAATGGATGAGAGTGCTGTGTACATTTGTATGTTTAGTATGTGGATCATAGTCATAGCTAATATTAAAATGATATTTATGTGTGTTATGATGGAGTAACAACAAGATCATAGTTAAGGTGGCATCAGGGTTTATAACTATATAAATAAAATAAGGTCATAAAAATGGCCATACTGAATCAGACCAATGGTTGCATAACAAGTGCCAGGTGCTTCAGAGGGAATGAACAGAACAGGGCAGTTTGGGTGATCCATCCCATTGTCCAGTCCCAGCTTCTGGCAGTCAGAGCTTTAGGGACACACAGAATATGGGTTGTGTCCCTGATCGTCTTGGCTAATAGCCATTGATGGATTTATCCTTCATCAAATTATCTAGTTCTTTTTTTAACCCAGTTATGCTTTTGGCCTTCACAACATCCCTAGCAATAAGTGCCACAGGTTGACTTGTGCATTGTATGACGAAGTACTTCCTTAGGTTAATTTTAAACCTTCTGCCTATTAATTTCATTTGGCAACCCCTGTGTCTTGTTTTATGTGAAAGGGTTAAAAAACAAACAAACAAACCCAACACTTCCTTTATTTACTTTCTCCACGCCATTGATGATTTTATAGACCTCTATCATATCCCCTCTTAGTAATCTGTTTTCTAAGCTGAACAGTCCCAGTCTTTTTAATTTCTCCTCATACGTAGTGGCATTATATTTTCTCTTATTTTCCCTTTCTTAATGGTTCCTAACTTTCTGTTAGCTTTTTAGACTGCTGCTGCACACTGAGCAGATGTTTTTAGAGAACTGTCCACAATGACTTCAATATCTTTCTTCAGTGGTAACAGCTAAATTAGACGCCATCATTTTGTACATATAATTGGGATTGTTTTCCAATGTGCATTACTTTGCATTTATCAATGTTGAATTTCATTTGCCATTTTCTTGTCTAAAGGCACCCAGTTTTATGAGAACTTTAACTTTTGACAGTCAGCTTTGGATTTAACTATCTTGAGTAATTTTGTGTTGTCTGCAAACTTTGCCACCTCACTATTTGCCCCTTTTTCCACATGATTTATGAATTGATGAGGGACCTTGTCAGGGTCTTTTTGAAAGTCCAGACACACTGTCCCACTGAATCATCCTTGTCCATATGTCTGTTGACCCCCTCAAAGAATTATAATAGATTGGTGATGCATGATTTCCCTTTACAAAAGCTATGTTGACTCTTCCCCAACATACCTCGTTCATCTGTGTGCCTGATAATTCTGTTCTTTACTATAGTTTCAACCAGTTTGCTTGATACTAAAGTTAGGCTTACTGGTCTGCAGTGCTTAATTTGTAATGAGGTGCTATGAACTGCCAAGCCTAGAGATGCCAGGGCACAGATTAAGCACTGCTGGCCTATAATTTCCAGCATGGCCTCTGGAGCCTTTTTAAAAAATTGGTATTATATTAGCTATTCTCCAGTCATCTGGTATAGTGCTGATTTAACCGATAGGTTACATACCACAGTTAGTAGTTCTGCAATTTTATATTTGAGTTCCTTCAGAACTCTTGGGAAAATACCATTTTGTCCTGGCCACTTATTACAATTTAATTTATCAGTTTGTTCCAAAACTACCTCTACTGACACCTCAATCTGGGACAGTTGCTCAGATTTATCACCTACAAAGAATGGCTCAGGTGTGGGAGTTTTCCTCAAATTCTCTATAGTGAAGAGAGATGCAAAGAATTAGTTTCTCCACAACTGCCTTGTCTTCTTGAATACGCCTTTAGCACCTTGATCATCCAGTGCTTAAAACAAATTTTGCTCTTAGTTTTTGTCTTTTGCTAGTTGTTCAACAAATTCCTTCTGGGCTTACCTAATTATACTTTTATACTTGCCAAAGATTATGCTCCTTTCTATGTTCCTCGGTAGGATTTTAATTCCAATTTTTAAAGGATATCTTTTTGTCTCTAACTGCCTCTTTCACTTTGTTTAGCCATCATGGCATTTTTTTAGTCTTACTTTTTAAAATTTATTTGGGTTATACATGTAGTTTTAGCCTTTATTATAGTGTGTTTAAAAAGCTTCTATTCAGCTTGGAGGCATATCATTTTTGTGAGGATTTCATGTAATTTCTATTTAACTAGCTTCCTCATTTTTGTATAGTTCCCCTTTTTGAAGTTAAATGCTAATGTGATGGGTTTTTTTGGTATTTTTCCCCGATACAAGGCTGTTAAATTTAATTACATTATTGTTGGTATTACTGAGCAGTTCAATTGTATTCCCTCTTGGACTAGATCCTGTCTGTCCTGTCCAAATCAAGAATTGCCTCTCCTGTTGTGGGTTTCAGGACTAGCTACTTCAAGAAGAAGTCATTAATGATGTCTAGGAATTTTATCTCTGCATCCTGTCCTGGGAGGTTGTTCCCAGTCAATATTGGGTTAGTTGAAATTCCCCATTATTATTGGGTTTGCTGGTTTTTTTGGAGCCTCTCTAATCTCCCTGGGTATTTCACAATCACCGTCACCTCCTGGTCAGATGGTCGGTAATATATTCCTACTGCTGTACTTTCATTATTCAGGCATGGAATTTTGACCAATAGAGATTGTTGTACTATTTGATTCATTTAAGATTTTTACTATGTTTAATTCTATGATTTCTTTCACATGTAGTGCCACTCCACCAGCAGTGTAAGCTAGTCTATCATTATTATATATTTTGTACCCTGGTATTATGGGTTCTATTGATTATCTGTGAAATAACTATGACTCAAACAATGAATCTTAATGGGAGTTTGAAACGTGACTATTAAGAGTTTGCTTTGTTTCTTGCAGGTCCCTTAACATGGACTTTGAGAATCAAGACAAGGAGAAAGACAGCAGCAGCTCACCTGGGTCTTTCAATGGCAACAGCACCAATAACAGTAAGGATTCTCCAACTGCTCACTTTAGTCCTTCCAGTCTTCCCATTGGCCAAGCTAGTATGCTGCACACAGGAATTTATGATGTTACATATTCTTGCTTGGTGCTGCTTGGATTATTGTGCTGTAGTGAAGACGTTCTATGTAGGCCAGTCTGACCTTCAGAGTTCTGAAATGTGTGCCCCTTATAGTGCTATTATCAAACATGCCCACAGACATTAAGAACTGAAAACATTCATATGTACACTGTGGAAATGCTATGAGTTGCATGCTTCACAGTTGTGCTACAGGTGGAAGACTGTTTTTCTTAGTTCTTTTGAACAGTTAGCATTAAGAATAGAATGGAATTAAATTACATTCTTTTCTGTGATGTTCACTATAATGTACCTAAGTGCCTCACAAGCTCTCATAAATTTACCCTCACAACTTTCTTAACTCATGGGGAAATATTATTTAGTATTACCAATAAGTAAGCCTTGAGACACAGAGGTGTCACATAACTTGTCCAAAGACACACAGGAAGACTGACAGAATTGAGACTGCAACCCAGAACTTTTGAATCAGAGTCCACATTTTTTCCTCTGGTCTTGTTTGACAAAGTAGTAACGCTATGATGTGTGATGATGTGCTCCACCTTGAGACTCTTTTACTTAAATTGCTAGAGGTTGAGAGTAAATGTGTACTGCAAATATGTGAGCTTTCAAATATGGGGTGCATTCTTAAATCAAAAAGGAGATGAGTGAATAAGAAGCTAACTTCACATGGGCTTGGGGTGCCATTTTGTCTTGGGTGCTATTTAGGATATAAGTAAATTGCTCTGCTAAAAGGTGATGGGCCCAAGCAAGATGTACTGAATTCCTTGGCTTAATCATTACTCCCTGGAGGTCAAAAGAAGCTGACTTTGAGTCCCTTCTCACCTCATTACAGAATGTAAAATTTTGAGCCAGAAGGCTACCAAAAACAATTTACAATACACCACATAGGACAGATATACATATTTACAAGGAGATTGATAAATTAGCTGTTCTGACACAGCAGTTTAGTCGAGGTCTGTGGTGTATGTAGATCTGATTTTAAAAGATGTTATAATGTTCAAGGTGGCACACTTGTTTGCTGTTAAGCAATTCAGTTTGGAGGAAATTACTTTGCACATATTCATTGAGGGTTTGAGCATTTCTCTCTTCAGAGTTCCTGAGCACTGGTCTTTAGCTGGCCTGTAGTTAGAGAGGACAAAGATGATTCACTCTTTCCTCTGGAACTGGTCTTCTGCCAACCTTAGAGCAAGTTCAAGTCCTGACTTCCTGTCTGTTGGTACACTACAATTAAGATGATCAGTCTGAACTAGTCTTATAATATTTACTGATCCTGGTGGACAATATTTTCACTTGCAACCCAGTATCTAATCCTTACCACCTCACTTTAAGGTATTTGAAAAGTCTTTTTCTATTCTTTTTATAAGACATGTTAATTCACTTTGATTTATATGAAAAATGTTAACCTGGTTTCATAGGGCCAAATCCATTCTTCTAAAAGTTTGATTGACTAGAACAGAAAACAGATTATTTAGAATTTTTCTGTTGCGCATCTCTAGTACAGCCTGAGCTTGGTTTGAGTCTGACTTATTACAAAGATGTGTGCTGGTGATGATAAATAGGTTTAAATCCCACCTACTTGGCTTTTGCTGAGCTGTTTGTGTTTCACTTTAGGATCCCCATGCTGCTTTTGTGATAAAGCATGTTACTCTTGTGAAATATCTTTTTCTGGTATGATACTAGTTTCCACTGCTGGATTTGATTAGATCTGTTGAACTACTGAATTGTTACCTTGATCCTAAATTTACTGTTTGCATGATGTTCAACTCTGTGCATTCCAAGAAAAGTATGATCAGGCCTGGACACATGTTGCTGGTAATCCCTTTTAAGTTCTTAAAACACCATCTACCACCATTAACCTCTAGAAGTATTCTATCTTTGAAAATTGCCTCTGCATTTTCACTATTAAGAGATAATGAATACCCCAGATGTGCACAGCTTCAAGAACATTATCGAAAGCTGTATTTTTGGGACCACACAAATACCTTTGGTGGAGCTCAACCTATAAAATGTCTGAAGGGTTCCAACAGCCTCCAGTCTTTTCCCATAAGTAGCCTTCATTTCTTGCTTATAGAACTTAGTTTGGCTTTTCAGCCAAAACTTGAAGTGTTTTGTAGTTTGTTTTAGGAGTTTTGTAGTGACTTTTTCCGTTTTGTTTTTCTATTTGTGTTCTGTTGTGAAGCCTTTATTCTGGTTTGGAATTTGGACTGCTGTACCTAGCACATAATTACTGTTCATGATAGGAAGTGGCTTAAAGTGGGTGTGTCCTGCTTTTTCAAGATGGAGTTGAACTCCACAAAGACTGCCTTATCCTCCTAGAAGAAGGCTATTTCCAGGCTTACTGTTCTGTCTGCTAACATGCACAGCTTTGTGGAAGCTTCCTGAGTCACTGATGCTGGGATTGCAGAAGCCATACACTCCAAGTTAGTGTTGTGCAAGCAACCACTTTCTGTTCCACATCTTCAAAATACCAGATTGAGGCCATCACAACAAAAGAGCTTAAACGTTTTTAGTTTTATAAAAGTCCCATTTCAGCAACCTACTTGTTCTCTCATCTCCAGCTGTTTAATTGTGATATAGACATTCGGGCTTGGACCGCAGCCTGAGCTCTGTGACCCTCCCATGTCACAGGGTCCTAGAGCCCAGGTTGCCATCTGAGCCCAAATGTCTACATTGCAATTGAACAGCCACTTAGCCTGAGCCCTGTGAGCTCGAGTCTGTTGGCAAAAGACCAGCCGTGGGTTTGTAATTGCATTGTAGACATACCCTTAGTGATGCAGGTACTTTTAAAAAGTTGATCATTAACTTTTTATACTGCAAGTTATCATGTCACTGTTGCAAAGGATGCTGTATAAATGCACAATGGCCTTCTGTTGAGTAGGATTTAAAGGTGTGATATTAGACTGAGCTAGCTAACAGTGTAACACCTAAAACTCATCAAGACCAGGGACGTTCTTTAGTGTGTGCTAAACTGGTTGATTTAAAGCTAATTTGAACTTGAGTTTAGCCTGTGCTAAAGAACATCTTGCTTCGTTGTCTTGACTAGAGTTTTAGAATTCTAGCATGATGTTACACCACACCTTTAAATCTTAAACAACACTGATTTTGTCTAGATTAAGATAAATAGTATGGTAAACATGAGATGGGATTGGGAATCTAATTACCGCAGTTCATGCTAAACCTGCTGTCATTTCTTGACCGTGAGGAACAACATCCTGAGCACAGAACTGTCTGCCATTATTCCCCATCCATCCCTCTCCTTGGGCTTCATAGAACAGGCTGACTGCTGCTGTTCCTTACCCAGTCCCTATGTCAGAGTGGTACGTCTTAGTTGAAGAACCAGCTTTACATTCAGTACTGTAGCCAAGCCCTGATTTATTTCCTTGATAGTAAATGGATATCTCAGAATCAATATTCTTGAGTCAGCAGTAAAATGACCAAATTCACTATAGAGTACTTCGATATGTTTGGGAGATGGACTACAAAAGTAGACTAGGAGAGGATCTAAATGGGATATTCTATTTTAGTATGTGTGTGATGAGAAATCCTATAACTGAAACCTGTTATATTCTTTCTCCTGCAGGTATCCAGACCATCGATTCTACCCAGGCACTGTTCCTTCCAATTGGAGCATCTGTTTCTCTCCTAGTCATGTTCTTCTTCTTCGATTCAGTTCAAGTAGTCTTTACAATATGCACAGCAGGTGACTGCATTCTCTTCTATTCATGTTCATCAGTCTCAAACAGGAAATGTTAATCATTCAGAGTCTTGTCACTAAGAATTGAAATGTATTTATGGATCATGTGATCCAAGTATATATGAAAAACATGTTATGACCTGACCACCCTCAAAGATTGTATTTCCGTGCTTACTTAATACATTTATTTAAAATAGTGTATGTGGGGAGAAGTGTCTTTTGAAGGTCAGATAAATCATTTGAATGATGAATTTGCAAAGTTTTTTGGAGATGTAGAAGGAACTTCTGGAAATAAAATGTATGTGTAAATTATAAATTAGTGCCTATAATTGTATAGCATTGGAGGTTTTTAAGAACAGGTTAGACAAACACCTGTCAGTAATGGTCTAGATATACTTGGTCCTGCCTCGGCATGGCGGGGGAGCTGAACTAGATGACTTCTCAAGGTCCCCTCCAGCCCTAAATTTCTATTACTTTGATTCTTGTACATTTTGAATGAATGTGTATAAAAATTTAACTTAGTAACCATAGTAAATAAATAAAAGCAACTAAGTGACATATGACTTTATACTATGACAAGACCATCCCTTCATATTTTCACCCTTTTTGGCTGTTGCTGCTTTCTGTGTCATGTCAAATTTTATCTAACCAGGACTCTTCAGATAAACTCCTTGGCGTAGAGGTAGTTCCCTATGTTAAGTGAAATGCATAAATAACAAAATATTAACATAGCCCTAGGTCTCAAAATTTCTCTTTGCCAAGTTTTATTGATTAGGGCAGTGGTTCCCAACCTTTTTGGCTTGATGGCCACAAATATCAGTTTTACAACCCTGAAGGGCCACCAATCTGTCAACTCATAAAAAATGTATTAAGGACTACAAATCACTACATATTTAAAGTAAACATTTTGATGCAACTGTGCTCATTTTTATTCACTATTTTACACCTACAAATTACTCAGTTTGACACACACTCACAGACAAAGCACTAGTGCAGATGAGTGACTGTGACTACACACTGAAGCACATGGCCTGGCAGCTAAATCATGGTGGGTGGTCTGTTAAGTGTGGGCCAAACCAGAAGGCACTGATTTTTAGAGTCCTGCCCCTCTCCTCAAGCATGGTAGGTCCCAGCTGCTCCCCCCGCTTCTTCCACTGCAGCCAGACAAAAGACTGCAGCAGGGAAACCTCACATGTCCTTTAGCCCCACGTGCTCCACCTCGGTACCTGGGTGGCTCCCTTCTGCAGGCAGGGGGACAGGAGAAACTTTCTCCCCTCCCTCTGGCTCCAGCAGGGACCCCAACATCTAGGGACCCAGACAGAGCGCTTTGCCATGCTCCCCGCTGGAGCCAGGGGAAGGGAGTGCTGATTTCCCATCCCCTTGGGTGCAGCAAGGAACCTGCACCGGTCTTGTAGCCCCATAGCAACTTGCTCTGAATGGTCCTTAGGCAGCAGCTCTCTTCTGCAGCCAGAGGGAGGAGAGTGGCAGGCCACTTTGAAAGGCCCCGAGGGCCACTTTTGGTCCCTGGGACCACTGGATTAGGGTGTTGCAAATATATTTTAAAATCAATGAATTTCAGGCCACCAAGCCTCTGAACTTTGCACGTGATATCTTCTAAGAATTCTGAAACTGCTTTAGCTTAAGGTTTTTGCATGTAAGCAAATGTCAACACTTTGATTTCAGAAAAAATTGATGGTGGCCTTTTGGCCCAAATTCTTCAGTTCTTTAGGACTTTGATTGCTGATCAAGGTAACGGTAAGAAGGTGCTCTCTACTGCTCCCATTTGGACAGAGCCATGAATATTCTACACACAGCAAAAATTGCTCTCCTCTCAAGCTGAATCTGTGGAGAAGGGATTTAAAAACCCTTCTGTGACCTCATCAGTTAAAACTTTTTTACACTGTTGGGTAACTTTATATGGCGCTTGCATCATAAACCATTTCCCTTAATTGTTGATTCTTGTCAGCTCTACTTTATGTAGGCTATTGTTCCCTTCCTTGATGTTGTTTTATTGCAGCATTTTAATCCTTTTTCAGAATTTTTTCCTGATATTTGTTGCGTTATTTGCAAGACTTTATCTTCTGTAATGTATAGATAGGTTATATTATGTTTGGGGCGCGGGTCAAGGTTGGTGGTGGATTCTTCTATTTTGTTCTTGTTGAATAAATCTAATGGGGTAAATGGGATTGGGACAACCCTTTCCCTGAAGCTATTTGTTTTTGTGATGGGGCTATTGTCCTATTAATTGGCCTTACCTTATGGATGATACTGTCTCTTATGTCCCCTTACGTTGCAGAATTTGCTACTGTGACCACACATCAGCATGGAGATCATTATTAGGGTGGAAAATTTTAGAGCTTGTCTACACTCATGCTTATGCCGGCAAAACTTTTGTGTCTCAGGGGTATGGAAAAAAACACCCCACTGAGTGACATAAGTTTTGCTGGCATAAGCGCGAGTGTAGACAAGCCTTAAGATCTTCCTTTACCCTTAAATAAATGCAGTTTTCTGTGGGGCCATTGTCACGAACATGCATTTTTTTGGAGGATTAGAGATTTTTCCTCCCTAGGTAATTTTACAGATTTGAATTATGCAGTAGTAATTGTGAAATTTGATATGAGTGAAACTTCACCTGTAGGAATTTGCAACAGGACCCACTTTGATCTATTGACTTTTTCCAAACATTGCTGTATTGATTTAAACTATGTGTTAAAGAGCATCTTTTATTCTGTTACACATCTTAATTGGAAAAAGAAAAATGTCTTCTAAAATGTGCATAAAGGAGGGAATATAGAACATGTAGCTTAAGTCTGCTACACCCAAAAGTGGTGGGGTAAGATTCTTCCATTTCTGTTGCAATCCTCTTTTGCCACAGCTGTTTTAAATAGTGCATAAGTGCTGTTGGCATGTCATTCTTTATGCATCATTTTCCTTCACTCTTTAAAATGTCACTTGATGTAATTTTGTCTGGTACTGTAACTTTAACATCACGTTTTGATTTATGAGGTATTTGTTCTTGAATTAGATTCTATGGTGTTAAAAGACAATGTTAAGTTGGAAGAAAAATGAATGTATTACAAATATAGACAGATATCAATAGTTGTTGAACTTTTGCAGGTGTGCCAATAAGATAAATGTACTCCATAGAAAACGTAGAGGTTTGTGAAAATCTTGTAAAATGGTATTAGATTTATGTGAGCACTTTGGTATAAGTTTTGGTAATAAACTTGCTTCGTTGTTGGAAATTTAAGGAAAAATGTGGATTACTATACAGTGGATTACTAAAAATGAGATTTACTATACTATTACAGAGTATTATAATATTCGATGTACAGTTTAAAATTCTCAACTTCCTTTCCTAATTCTTGTTTTAAATTGTACTTGAATAGTTTTTCTCATTTTTAGTAGTGGATAAAGGATTATGAGTAAAACATGGAAAAAAAGGGTAACCTTGTTATCAAAATTCAGAAAATCTAAACGATCTTGAAATAGTCCCAGATGCAGCAAGAATAACGCAGATTTTCACAAACCAGTTAATGCTGTAATCAGAATTGACATCTATTGGTATAGTTGACTCATTGGTTTTTCATTGCTAGACTTAGACTCAATGCAGATGGGAAGTTTTTTTGATAACCTGGAATCTATCCTTAAAACATGATTGAATGAGGACCATAGATTGAGTGAGACAGGTTAGATGATCTGAAGACAACCCTATGACAGAATTTATTCCTTATTTAGGCCCTAACTCTTCACGCTTATGCATGAGCTTGTTTACCCATGTGAGTACTGTCACTGACAATTCATGTGTTTCAGTGTTAGGAGGAATAGGGCTTTAGAGTAGGCCGTGTTGATTTGATGCAGTATTTCGGGAGTGTTTCATAACCAGATTGTAATGCATCTTTTTCCCTTTTGACTGACTGACTGGAATAATTGGACACAGTATTTTGCCTCTTTTAATGTGACCCCAGGTGACTTGAAGACTATTAAGAAAAATTGCAATCTGTTTTCCTCTGTGAGGTTTTCTTATAGAATTTTAGTTGATAGGAAATTTAAGTGTAAACCTATTTACACATTTTATTTATAAAACTCCTGCAAAGGAAATCTTAGTTTTAAACTGTTTTCCTGTAAGTGCTGTAATATATACTAAGATATTGTCACGAAGCTTTCTCAAACCAGGAGCTATTTGCACATAGAAAATGGATCTGAATGTACTAATATTACATTTTCTTTTTTTCTAGTCCTTGCAACAATAGCCTTTGCTTTCCTTCTGCTCCCAATGTGCCAGTATTTAACACGACCGTGTTCTCCTCAAAACAAGTAAGGACTGGATAAATATTTTGCTTTTCTCTTGTATGCTGCATTTATTTCTTTTATTGAAAAATGTTTAACATGGGTTTCTTCTGCTAGTACTAACCCCAGGGCTCTAGTGCTAGTTATTTGTATAGTTCTGGTTCTCCATGCCAAAACCATGTTCCCACTTTGATGATAAGAAGCACAATTTCTGTCATGCACTCTTGCCAGCATGGGAAATATGATACCATTGCAGGGGGGGGATTAGTGTTCTTCAGTGACTTTTCAGAAGTTTGAATTGCATTGGATGAGCTTTCACTGAGTTTGGGAGCTGGGGTTGGACGGCTATATTCAGCTAGCAGAGTTGCATTATGGTCATTAGCTCTAGCTGTTTCAAAGACTATCGTGACTATGCAATAGCCACCTTAGTATGAATGACAGCTGTTTAATGCCCTATTTAAAATGAGCTGCTGGTCCTGTGGACAGGAGTCCACAGTGCGAAACCACCATATTCGATACCAGTTGATAGTGCCCTTGGTAATAGTCTCAGCAGAAGAGCCAAGAATTAAATGGACGTGGACCAAGATGGATAAAAATTGCTGCTGATTGTGATTTATATCAGTTTATTTAAATTAAATGCAGGTTTAATTTTTAGAATAGACCTCTCTAAAAATAAATTTGAAATTGACAACCTATGTTAAGGCCTAATTTAAAGATTTTAATTGACTATAATAAATTTTTTTTTTTTTTAAGATAAACAGTACATGTTTGCTGCTGAAGTTTTAAAGAAAATCAGATCTCTGAGCTGGTGGAAATCACTGGTTAAGCACCTAGAGCGAGAGTTTGTTCAAGTGCAAAACCTGCTTTTGACACTCTTTGATACAGAGAGATGTTAAATCTTCCTTCTTCTGTTCTGCACATGCAGAGAGAATATTGTCTTCCTTTCACTTTTTTCAGTTCAATGACTAGTTAATTCAAAGATAAGAAACCAGTTGGGAGTTGAAAAAGCAAGAAAGCTTGTTTCCTTCTAATCTATTAATAAAACTAGGTGTGAACAAATGAGATCTGCTAGTTTTAAAATCTTGAAGGACATGGTGATCAGAAATAAGAATTTCTATTTACTAACTTCCTTTGTTTCCTACAGAAGCTTCCTTTGTTTAATAATCAGTTTTAAAAGCTAAACTTTTTAATGTATCTAGCACATTTAAGGTACCATCATGTAACTAATACAAAAACAATTTTCAAATGCTTTTTCATATATTTTAAGGGAATTCCAATTTCTGTCCGAATAGATATAAATCACAAGTAAAAAGAAATGTAGTAAATACAAAATGCATTGTTACCATTTTCTAACACAATACAATATGTAAAAATTAAGAATCTGAATAAATGTAAATTAAGCTATATAATTGCTTAAATAAATGTGTGTGGATATAGTGTATCTACCTGGCTAGCAAAATGAAGCACCAAATTTAGTGTAAAGGTTATATGTAGTTGCAAATCAGCGTGTTTTAATATTTACTAACCAATGAGAATAAACCTTTCTTTGGGAAACTGTATACAATAACTGTATACAAACGTAAAACACAATTAAAATTGGTTATTTAAATCAAGGTTTCTTGCTTGCTCATTTAAACTATTATTAAAATCACTTATTTAAACTACTTTGATTTAAATCAGGATTTAGGCAAGCTAGTTAAATGTGGAGAAAGCCTTTATTTTTGCTGCCTTTGGTACCTATTTTGTGGCAAAGAGGACTTCCCTTTCAGTTCTGTCTGACATCTTTCATGAGTATTATTGCTTATGAACATCATCCAAACAGAGCCAGAAGCTTTTCTGTTCTTTAAATGGAAAGCATTAAATCTTTCAACTAATGTGGTGTGTTATTTCCAGGATTTCCTTTGGCTGTTGTGGGCGTTTCACTGCTGCTGAGCTGCTCTCATTCTCCCTATCTGTCATGCTTGTCCTTATCTGGGTCCTAACTGGCCACTGGCTCCTCATGGATGGTAAGTATATGAAATGTGAGAGAAGTCCCAGTTTGTCTATTTACTGCAAAAGCCCAGGGTCCTGGTGAAATTTGCTAGCATTGATGCCTTCCTGAATCATACAAGTAAAATGTTAAACTGCACTTAGCAAACCTTTGTAAAATATATGGCAAGGTAATGGAGTCTGTACTGTTGTTGGAGTTGTTCACTTAATGCACATTGCAATAATGCTTTGGTGGGTTTTGTCTGTTTGCAAAACAGAATTTTATAATTAACATCTCTAACCAAGAGTTCCTTTATATTTCTGGATACCTTTAAGGAATAACGATACCAGCCAGCAGCAACACAAGCAGCTTTAAATCAATGTGAGCTAGTGGAAATGACTAGTTTCTAGCAGTAATGGAAGGATTCTACTGTGTGCGTGGAAAAGGGACTGTATTGATTCTCTTTCCTGCCTTCCATCAGCAGATGGTGTTTGTGCTGGTCTGGCCAGGAGTCGTGAAGTTGTAGCCTCAGTATGGATAGTTGTTAAAATGACATTTCTGCTTAAATATACCAGTGATAATGCCACACAATTCTATCTACCTTCATTCTCTGAGGCTTTTGTCGGTCAGGGGTGTGAAAAAAACACTTTCACCAACATTGCTACCGGCACTTATTGGGGGTGGTTTAATTATGCTGGTGGGAGAGGTTTAAAGCTAGTAGACCTGATTTTGTTTTTTCACATAGTTTTAAAATGGATTCTCAAACTTCATGGCATAGGTCACATCTCAGTAGATCTCTCCCCTCCCATTTGTGGTTATCTGGAACACTCCCCTTACATTCATGATAGAATAACATCTGTGTGGCTACTGCAGCAATTGGTTACATGGAAAAGTAATGCTAGAAAAGCGGTTATAAATATGTAAAGACACATCAAATGCAGTTTAGCATCTGGAAACAAGGAAGAAAGTCAGCACCGTGTGTTCAGTTAGCTTTCTGCTGATCATGGAGTATGTCCTGGACCACCATAAATCATAGTGTGAGAATTTTTGTTTCAAAAAAAAGATTTAATCTCTCTAAATATACATTGTAAAACAGTATGGAGATTTGCTTTTAACAGTTTATCTGATGGAGAGATATTAAATACCTCAGACAAAAGATTAAAATTTCATTTCTGCCTCTGTGATTACATCTCCTAAATCTCATCTAGTGGAGTGGTTTCTTGATCAGGAAGCAGCTGAAGAGTGGTTGGCCTTCTAACATCTCTCAAAATCAGTTTTTTGATTTCTAGCTGTTTCCTGCAGTTTATTTAGATTATTTTTTAACTGATGTATGTAGAATATGGTACTATATGTCAAGACACTTAATAAAACCTTCCTCCCTCAAGTGTGAAATGAGTGTTAGGATGCGGTCCTTCTGCCATACTGCTGACAAAAGGGAAAACCTCACCCATTCAAATATTTAATGAGAAACATGAGGCGATTGAAGCTGCATTCAGGTTTGTTCAGTGAAATAATTTTGATTTAAGACAAGTTGTGAGACTGCGCCCAATAATCTGTAAGGATAAGATTTTGTCACGGAGGTCACAGAAATCATAGATTCTGTGACTTCCAGAGATCTCCATGAAATTATCCTCTTCATCCTCCACCCTGTGCCCCAGAGTCGTCTGCTGTCAGCTGCCATGGGGAGCGGGGATCCCCCGGCTCCACGCTGTCTCAGGCAGTGGAGTCCGCTGCTGAGTGTCTGTGTAGGTAGCGAGGTCTCCCCAGCTCTGAGCTGCCTCAGGGAGCGGGGACCCCACAGTCTCCAACAGCTGCAGATGGTCCCAAAGCTGTGAGCTGGGGTGGCGGTGAGGGGACCCTGGAGCCCCAAGGTGCTTCTGCGGGCGGTGAGGGCACTCCACTGCCATATACGGCGGCGGGGGCACCCCGCAGCTCCGAGCCCCTGCTGGCAGCAGAGTCAGTTGCTGTCTACAAGCACAGGCGGTGGGGACCCCTGACTCCAAACCCCATTGACCCTGTCCATGACTTAAAAATAACTGTGACAAAGTCTTAACCTTAATCATCTGAGAAGCAATCTGAAGAACTGACCTATCTGAAATTGGAATGGTAGAAGACGATTTGATGAAAAGGAAGGGGGAAGACACTGATAACCTACTTTATTCATTTTTTAACTGCTGTAACCTGTCTTGTATTTGTGTTGTAAGGTCTTGCCACTTAGATGATCTGATTCACATTCTGTCAATTTATACTTATGAAGACATGCTAATGGAACAGTCTGTTGCTGCCCAACCACTGGCTTTGGGTTTGCATGTACAAGTTGCTGGAAGTAGAAAGAGCTCTGTTTCTTCAATGAACTAGACCATAGTAGCTCTCTTCTGCATTCACTAGAACAAGTTGGTAGTGGTTGAAGGGAGGTAGCTGTGACCAGAACCCCATTGTGTTAGATGCTGTCAATAAAGTAATACTACCTTAATAATGTAAGAGGCCTCTAACTTTGCATGTATTGGGGAGGAAATGTAAGGCCTTTTCTGGCTAAGTACTCAATACAGCATAAATCAAAGAAAGATTGCCATGATATTTTGGCTTTGTTAGCATCAAGCATGAATTGATGTCCCACCTTGCCACTGGATTAGTTAGTGTCTTAATCTTGTATGTAAGTTTTAGAATGGAGTGGCAATGAAGACTGGTCCTACTGTGCTGGTTACTGATTGCACTGTGAGTTTGTTCTGTAAGCTCTTGGAGTTCCTCTCTATACTAATGCTGGAGTCATTGAGATTAATAGTGCCCAGTGACAAGAACATTCATGTGGATGGGAGCTCTTCTGAAACAAACTGGGGATTTCATGAGACCAATGGAGGAATTTCAGGAAGTGAAAGCCTTGGTTAATCCTAGCTTTTTCTGCTGAGCTGCTGATTCAAGAGGAATTCCTGTTGAGAGGAATTTTCTGACTTTACAGATAAAATCACTTACATTCAGTGGGAATGAGGCAAATTCTTGAGGGGGAACAAAAATCTCTTCCCTGTTTTGGCTAGTATCACATTTTAAGGTACCTGAGCTGTTAAGAGTACTTTATGCAACAATTTGTGTTGAGGACCTCACTGTCCTTCCTGGCTGGTAAAAGCAAGTGGGGAAAGTTTTGGATTGTCATTGGAAATAGTCAGCACATCCTTGGAGGAGTACAGATTGCCTAGTTACGTTAAAGAAGAATGTGTGCAGCCGCTGCTCAAGAAACCATAGCTTGATCCTGGTAGTCTGATTGGCTATTGCCCTGTCCCATTTTTCAAGCTTATTAAAAAGGTTATGGTGACAGCTCTCTGTTTCTAGTTGCCTCATATCTCCTTGACCTTTGTCAGTCTGGACGCTGCCTTGGATGGGGCTGGATCAGAGGCTCAATCCAGAAAATACTGAGGTGATGGTTTTTTGGGGCAAGTAACTGGGAGGAGATGGTGAGAATAGTATCTGCTCCATAAATTGAGGGTGTGTCTGGCATTTGTTCAGGTTTGCAGTCTAGCTTAGCATCCCAACTGCCACTAGAGGATCAGATGGCAGCAACAGCTTTTTATCACGTGGCCATGAGGTTATAGCCATTCCTTTGAATGTGGATTTGGTTTTTATCACTTCAAGATTAGATTCAGAAACCTGCTTTACTTTGGCCTATATCAAAATCACCAGGAAACTGAAGTTGGCAAAGTGCATTGGTTTCTACTGTTTAAGCAGAGTAGCTCACCTTGAGCATATAATGTTGCCCTGTGATCTGCAGTGACTACATGTAAATTTTTGGGTAGAGTTCAATGTGTTGGTTTTGACTTTTAAAGCCCCAAAAGTTTTATCACATGAGGAAATTGACCAATGAAACTATATCAGACTTAAGTTATGTCAAGAGTGCTTAGAACATATGGATAGGTGTCTTTTTAGGATATATAAATCCAAATAAATTAAATATCAGTAACATTGAGCAGGGAAGGGCCTGTATAAGTTTATTGTCAGGAAAACAAGCTCTCCCAGCTGTACCATTGTAGGCAGACTTAGTTATTAGAATCACATCTTCCGTGCTTGTCTCTTGTTTCTCTGTAATTGCATACTGAATTCTAATCAATCTGATTAAAGGAGGGAATGTGATGATAATAATGCTCAGTAATGCATGCAAAAGGTGCATTTACTATTCTTTAAACCAGTGTTTGCCTATGACTCTTTCTTTGTGTACTTTGGTTTTCCCCCTCCCACTCAGAAAGTTGGTCTTCTGTTTCTCTGTCAGAAGAAAGTAAAACATATCATGCAAGTGTGTGCTCACAGCAGTCTGACAGGCCGTTGGTCTTGTCTGACAGAGGAGGGGAGAAAACACCTGACTTGTCTTGTTTTTTGAATTCAGATAGATCTCTCTTTCATTTGCCACGGTGCCTTTTTCCTCCTCCATAGACAGTTTACAGCACCTACAAAGTCTAGGTCATGGCAGTTCCTGCTGGCACACACTACCTTTGTATGAATCCTGGCATGTTTTCCCCAGGGCAGTGGCTGAGCTGTTCCCAAAGTTCAGGGGTACTTTACAGAATAGGAAGAGAAGTTGTTTTTCCCAGGAGGATTGTTTTGACACATCCTGTACATTTGTAGGTTTTTAAAATGCTTATTTCTCAGGATGTGGGGTGTTTGGAATGTTTTGATCGGTTTTTACTTGGATGGCAACATGGATTGAGGATTAATCAGTATAACCTGGCAAGTGCCCGAGTACATCATTTCTTTATGGAAATAGCCTTCCCAGGCTTTTGCTCAGTTGGAGGTGGATAATGTGAACGCAATGGCTTATAGACAGTAATGTATTTCCTCATGGGTGCAGGGGATTTGAGCAGCTACGAAGGCATGAGGGACTATTTCGGAGTTCAGCTATGCTGAAGGAATTGAGTAGAAAATGACTTAAAGGCGTCTTGCCTCAGGTTAACTTTTATTCTCTGCAGAATAGACTTAAAATTTTGTTTGGAAACTTCTGCTAACATATGTGGAAACATAAGATTTACCACACTAAGTCAGAACTTCAAGCTCAGTATACTGTTTCTTTCAGTGACCACCAATTGTTCCTTCGTGGGAAGGTGGAGGGAAACTGCATCTGCTAATTTATGTAATACTCTGTGGTTTCCAGCCTTCAAACCACAGCAGTTGCATTAACCCTGCTACACAGTGGCTGAAAGATTGCAATGTTGCAATAAAGCTTAAACTGTCTTCTTTCTAACTGGGGAATCAGGGACCTTAAGAACTTTACCATATCTATGAACTTTTACGGTATGTACAAGAACGGCTAAATTAATAGCACACCAAGTCCTTAAAGATCTTTAAATCACATTCACTGCCCAACATGTCCCCCTATCTAAAAATAGTTAAAATCTGTCCTTCTAGTAAATAATTTTATATAAAACAGAGAAACTTAGGACTAGTGATTAATAAAACTGTTTAGTGTCAGATTTCTTGGGCTATTTCTTGGTGGGGGACACAGCTTAATTTTAATTTCGCTAAAGATATTTAGTGCATAGTTCTTGTTCTGAGGCCCTGCTTCTCATACAAATCATACAGAAACACCCCCCAACTCTTGAGATTTTTGATTCGGTGATGCATTGGTAGCATGCTTCAACTATAGGTACCTCAGGAGTTCTGGAACTCAAAGACTCATAGACTTTAAGGTCAGAAGGGACCATTATGATCATCTAGTCCAGAGGTCCCCAAACTTTTTGTCCTGTGGACCACTTTCCGAATTATTTTTTTGCCGTAGACCCCCTGCCTGCCTAATATTAAATTTTCCTAAAATTTATATCGTCAAATATGTTTTTCACAGCTGACACAGTGCTGTTCACTTTGATAGGGCTTTGTAAAAAAAGAAAACGAACTTAAATTTTTTATTCAGACCTTTATTGAAACAATTAAATTAAAAATCTTATTTTTATGTGAAATAAAACAAAATTAAACGTTAATAGCTCAAAATAAAAAAAAGGCTAAATTAAAATTCTCTTTAAAATTTAGCACAAAAATCTATAAATATTTGGATTTTGGACAAAAATCAGAACTTAGTAACAAAACAAAACCATAAAATAAAGCTAAGGTTCAAAACTAAAAATACAATAATTAATGGTGTTAATGGGAGGGATGAACTTGATGCTCTGATAGCAATTGCTTAATATTTGGAGTCAAATGACTGAGGTATAGCCTTAAATCTCCTCGTTCAGTTATTTGCAAACGATTTCTTTGTTTTGTCAGCAGATTAGTTACTGCGCTAAAACCCCTTTCCACGAGGTATGAAGATGGAAAAGCTATCAAAAATTTTCTTGCAATACTCCATAATGCAGGATAAGTAACAGCTACATTTTTCTGAAGCCAGAACTGCTGATACCCCTTTTTGAACTGCACTTTAAGTTCTTCGTTAGTGCTTATTTCGATGAGTTCTTCTTGTAGTGCGATATCCGATTCTTCAATTGCACCGTACGGATCGATAACCCAGTGCGGTATTTCCATAGTTAAAACATCATCAAATCTGGTTTTAAAGTCTGACTGGAGGGCATTTAAATGTTGAACATATGCCAAAATGTCATCATCCTGAACGTTTGTCAATGATAAGTTGTGGAACTGCGAAAATTCGCGCCTTCCAATGTTTTGTTTGAATAGGTTAATTCTGGCAAGAAAAGCTGAAATTATGGACTTTGTTTTTATTAAATTCAGGCTGTCTCCTTGTAACTGCAAGTTAACCTCATTAAATTTAGCAAATAAATCTGTTAAATAAGCAATATCTGGTTTCCATTTTATTAAATTTTCTTTCAAAATGGGAGCTTTATCATCCAAAAACTCCAAAATGGGTTCAAAAAGTGAAAAAAATCTTTTCAAACATAAGCCTTTTGAGAGCCAGCGTACTTCAGTGTGAAGAAGTAATCGATGAAAGTCCTCGTCATTTTCTTCACACAACTGCTCAAACAACCTAGAATTTAACGCGTTGCTACGAATCTTGTTTACTGCCGTTATGACGAATTGGAGAGATTGATGCAATCTGGCACTTAGATTTTTAGCTACTAAATGTTGTCGGTGAATGACGCAGTGAATTGCAAATATACCAGGTACATTTTGTTTTAAATAGCTTATAAAACCGCGATAGCGACCAAACATGGCTGGTGCTCCATCTGCTGCTACTGATATTATATTTGTTAAGGGGATCGCTTTTTCCATGAAATAGTCTTTTAAAACATTAAATATTGATTCGCCTTTAGTATCTGTTGTCAAAGTTTTCGCAAAAAGCAATTCTTGATGGATTTCTTGGTCCATAACAAAACGAACATATGCCATTAATAGTGCTTCATTACCAGGTAAAGTTGACTCGTCGACTTGAAGGGAAAAATGGTTTGTTTTTAGATAATTACACAAGAAGCTTTCCACATCGTGACTCATTTCGTCAATACGTCTTTGAACTGTGTTGTCGCTCAAAGGAATTTTTTTGAGTATATCATATGCAGGTTTATGTAGAACAGTTTTTAAAACCTCCTCAACGGCTGGCAAAATCAGCTGTTCTCCAATAGTATGAGGCTTTCCTGATTTTGCTATGAGTAATGAAATATTGTAAGACGCCAGCAAACCATCGTCGTCTGTTTTTGACGTTGAAGCAAACATGCTGTCTAGCGTGATTCTCTTTTGAAGTTTTTCTTTCAGTGTTTTAAAGTATGTCAAATCTTTGCCTGTTTTATCAGGATGCAAGGTTCTCAGATGATCCTCCAGCTTGGACGGTTTCATAGCGTCGTTGCTTAAAACTTTGTTGCACAAAAGACACATGGGCAAATGTTTGTCTGACAGTGATGGAATAAAGCCGAACTTCAAATAATCAATGCTATACTGCCTACATTTTTTTTTAGCCTCTGCCATGTTGAGTAGAAGATATCTGTCGACAAAAAACAAGCTATTTAAATCTCATAAGATAAAAAATTTAAAATTAATTGACTGGAGTAAGACCCTATTGAGGCACTTACATTAAAACTAAGTATAATGAAAATTGAAAAAGTATCCGAACAATTCCTACTCCTTTAACACAAAATCTTTAAAAAAACGCCTACACAAACAAAAACAAACCTTAAAAAGTAGGAAATAATTATTTTTTACTATATCTGAAGCATTGACTATTTCTTTAATTTTTTGTTCGAGCATGCAATTAGAGCTTTTGGTCATATGTTTTAGCAGGTATTATCTTTATTTGAAATATTTAACTAAAAAATGCGGCCGAGACCGCAATCTGGATGACTAACTAACTAAAAGTTTGTACTTACTTTCCTTAGGCACTCCTAAACAAGATGTTTTTGATTCACTTTGATTTGCATCTGTATTTTGCACTAAATAAAGTTAATATTTTTTAACCACTTTTCTTCTCAAAATTCAGAATAGAAATAATCAATGTTTGATTCTAACACTCCTATTTATAATTGCCTAATTTAACATGTCCGTGCAAAAGTTTTGGTCTGAACAAGCCTGGACAAACTTTATTCACTGCGCGCGGTTGCTCGATGCGATGCTGGTATGAAAACTTGTAGAAACTTGTACGTAATCATAGAACACTACGAAGCAGATACCTAAATAATCTTGTGAACCAATAATTATTTGATTTTGTCATATTTTAATAATACGCGGGAAAAATTAGGTTTAAATATCAGCAAGAAATACCGTGATAATTCAAAAAATTACAATTTTCAATAAAAAACATTGTAAAAACTACTATTATCTTTATTTTTAGAAGCTATATTGTAATTTTTGTGATTTGCAAGAATTATAATAACAAAGTCCAAAACTTATCGTACCTACTCATATAATTAATTATTTCAAATTTAAAATATCTACTTAAAAGTTTACGAAACGCCTGAAATAATGATTTCGGTGGGTGGACCCCCATTTACATATCGTGGACCCCCAAATTTTTTTGTCGCTGACACGGACCCCCTGAAAGTCGAAATCGACCCCTGGGGGTCGATATCGACCACTTTGGGAACCAGTGATCTAGTCTGACCCTTCTGCACAACGTAGGCCACAGAACTTCACCCACCCACTCCTGTAATTGACCCCTAACTTAAGACTGAGTTATTGAAGTCCTCAAATAATGATTTAAAGACTTCAAGGTTCAGAGAATCCACCAGCAAGTGAGCTGTGCCACATGCTACAGAGGAAGGTGAAAAAACCAATTGCCTTTGCCAATCTGCCCTGAGGGAAAATTCCTTCCCAACCCCAAATATGGCGATCAGCTAAATCCTGAGCATGTAGGAAAGACTCACCAGCCAGAATCCCACCCCATCTAACATCCCTTCACAGGCCACTGGGCATATTTACCACTAGAAATCTAAAATGAGTCAATTGCCAGATTAGGCTGTCCCATCATATCATCAAGCTCAGTCTTGAAGCCAGCTAGGTTTCTTGTCCCCACTGCTCCCCTTGGAAGGCTGTTCCAGAACTTCACTCCCCTGATGGTTAGAAATCTTCATCTAATTTCAAGTCTAAACTTCCTGATGGTCAGTTTGTATCCATTTGTTGTTGTGTCCACATTGGTGCTGAACTTAAATAATTCCTCTCCCTCTCTGGTATTTATCCCTCTGATGTAGATCATAGAGAGCAATCATATCTCCCCTCATCCTTCTTTTGGTTAGGCTAAACAAGCCCCAAGCTCTTTGAGTCTACTTTCATAAGGCAGGTTCTCCTTTTCTCGGATCATCCTAGTAGTCTTTCTCAGCATCTGTTCCAGTTTGAAATCATCTTTTTTAAACATGGGGGACCAGAACTGCACACACTATTCCAGATGAGATCTGACCAATGCCTTGTAAAATGGTGCTAACATCTCCCTATCTCTACTGGAAATACCTTGTCTGATGCATCCTAGGACTGCATTAGCTTTTTTCATGGCCACATCTCATTGGCAGCTCAGAGTCATCCTGTGATCAACTAATACATCCAGGTCCTTCTCTTCCTCTGTCACTTCCAACTGCTGCGTCCCCAGCTTATAGCAAAAGTTATTTTTGTGTCCCTAAACGCATGACCTTACACTTTCTACTATTGAATTTCATCCTATTTCTTTTACTTCAATTTACAAGGTCATCCAGATCTTCCTGTATGATATCCTGGTCTTTCTCTGTGTTAGCAATATCTCCCAACTTTGTATCATCCACAAACTTTATTAGCACACTCCCCACTTTTTGTGCCAAGGTCAGTAATAAAAAGGTTAAATAAGATTGGTCCCAAGACTGATCCCTGAGGAACTCCACTAGTAACCTCCTTCCAGCCTGACAGTTCACCTTTCAGTGTGACTCGTAGTCTCTCCTTTAACCAGTTCCTTATTTACCTTCCAATTTTCATATTAATCCCCATCTTTTCCAATTTAACTAATAATTGCCCATGTGGAACCATATCAAATGCCTTACTGAAATCTAGGTAAATTAGATCTACTGCATTCCCTTTGTCTAAAAAATCTGTTATCATCTTAAAAAAGGAGATCAGGTTGGTCTGGCATTATCTATCTTTTGTAAAGCCATGTTGTATTTTGTCCCAATTACCATTAACCTCTGTGTCCTTAACTACTTGCTCTTTCAGAAATATTTCCAACACCTTGCATACTACTGAGGTCAAACTAACAGGCCTGCAATTACTCAGATAGCTTTTTTTCCCCTTTTTAAAAATGGGAACTATGTTAGCAAGTCTCCAGTCATACGGTACAACCCCTTAGTTTACAGATTCATTACAAATCCTTGCTAATGGGCTTGCAATTTCATGTGCCAGTTCCTTTACTATCCTTGAATGGAAATTATCCAGGCCCCTGATTTAGTCCCATTAAGCAGTTTGAGTTTGGCTTCTAGCTCGGATGTGGTAATTTCTACCTCCATATCCTCAAACCCATTAGACCCCCTGCCACTATCCCTAAGGTCTTGGTTAGCCTCATTAAAAACTGAGGCAAAGTATATTTGTTTAGATATTGAGCCATGTCTAGATTATCCTTAACCTCCACCCCATCCTCAGTGCTTAGCGATCCCACTTCTTTTTTTGTTTTGTTTTGTTTTTTTCTTCCTGTTTATATGACTATAGAATCTTTTACTATTGGTTTTAATTCCCTTTGCAAAGTCCAACTCTAGTTGGCTTTTGGCATTTCTCACTTTGTCTCTACATGTTCTGACCTCCAAGAGATATCTTTCCTTGCTGATTCCTCCCATCTTCCACTTCTTGTAGGCTTTCTGCTTTCTCCTAATCACCTGTCTGAGATGCTTGCTCATCCAGCTTGGTCTATAACTCTTGTCTATGAATTTTTTCCCCTTCTTTGGGATGCAGGCTTCAGATAGTTCCTGTAGCTTTGGCTTGAAGTAAATCCAAGCCTCCTTCACCTTGAAGAACTCATGGATCTAAGTCTAGTCCACTTCCCTAACTAATTCCCTTAATTTTTTAAAGTTAGCCCTTTTGAAGTCAAAGACCCTAGTCACAGATCTATTTTTGTTTATTCTTCCATTTAGTTTGAATTGAATTAGCTCATGGTTGCTCCAACCAAGGTTGTCCCCTACAACCAGT
Source organism: Emydura macquarii macquarii (assembly GCF_026122565.2). Taxonomy (NCBI): domain Eukaryota; kingdom Metazoa; phylum Chordata; order Testudines; family Chelidae; genus Emydura; species Emydura macquarii. Next base: position 2,359,785 of record NW_027131391.1, read on the forward strand.
TCTTCTATGAGATCCTCTCTCCTCACCAATATCAAATCTAAAATGGCATCACCTCTTGTTGGTTCAGCAACTATTTGTTTCCATTTTGTGGTCAGCAAAGGAGATCCTCACTGTAGCTGCCCAGTGGTCCTAAGTAATGCAACTGTGGTTCTCATGGTCTTTTGCTTCTTATTTCCTTAGATGATTTGGTCTACAGCCCAATAGGGCTTTGCCCATTTTAGGTCTGTCAGCACTTTGTGGGTTTTTGTATGACTGGGCACATCCTGAGGATTTTTATTTTTTTCTGTGGCCTCTGGACATTTCAGGAGGTAGGTACATTCTCCAACTTTGCTTGTTTAGTGAGGTGCTAATTCTTGGAGCCTTGACACACGTTGACATTAGACCTGGTGTTAAACATACTTGCTTCCACGCTCTGTCTGTGGATTTTTTCATTGATTGTCTTTTCCATTTTTTAGGCCCCAGTTTACAGCTTCCAATATCTCCCTATGCTGGCAAGGCCAGCATGTAATTTTTGGCTAGAGTTATGGTTTTCCTGTGGTGTGTGTTGAGCATATACTTAGGTACCAGGAGATTATTATTGTCAGACATTATATAGGGTTTCTAATGATTTAAAACTTTTAGATGCTCTCTCTATATCTTTGGGTATTGGGAGTTCAGGGTATAGAAGACACTTCTCTATGGACTAGCCCAACAGTCTCCCTTAAAGTCTATTGACCATGCATGCTCTGGAGTCAAGCCCCCATATGTCTTGCAAGCTGGCATTGTCCAAGGAGTTGGGCATTATTGCATCTGTGTGGTGTGGCACACTGGCTCTCTAATGGCCCTGAGCGCACTCATGCTGAGTCAGTGTCAGGCTAATAGAGGGGAAATAGATGGAAATATTTTCAGGCTTCTAAGAAGGTATTGCCAACAATGAAATACATTTTATACTTTTTTGCACAGTGTTTCTTAAACAGATGCAACAATGCATAATTTACTAACATGCTGTCTTGCTTTAATGATTAAATGGTTTAATCTGTGAGGATGGAGGGTATGTTTCATCCTCAACTCAGGAACTGGATTTTTGTTTCCCTTCCTAGCCGCTGTATTTTTAGTGTAATTGTGTGGCATACATGCATGCCTGTATTTGGGTAGCACTAAAGCAATTATTACTGAATAACGAACATTAAGAATAAATCTTGACATGGGTAAAGTACTTCTACTTCAAGCTAATTATAAACTGAAATCCTCTCCTTAAAATAGGCAGCCTTGAGCTAATATTAACCTGGGTTTTAGGTAAATCTCTTAACTGATTTAAGACAGAATGTTCTTTTGTATTTACTGTCCTGCCTGTAACTAAATCTCCATACTGAATTATTGAATCCATGCTATTTCTTTAATGCGAGAGTGTGTCAAATTTTTAGCCCTCAGTAACTTGCTTATGTTTGTAGTTGGTTACAATTTATGCAGCAAGTAGTTGGGATCTATTTTATCTGGTTAATTTATTTATTTATTAAAGCCTGTAGCCAAAGCACCTTGTGCTGTTTAGACCCTGTCAACTCTTGCAAGTTAAGCAGGATCAAGCTAGGTCATTACTTAGATGAAAGTTAACTAAGAATCCCATGTCTGCTGTGGAGAGTAATGTTGGTAATTGGTTGCACTATTTCCTGTGAGTTAGTACTGAACCACTGCCCCAGCAAGTTGATAAGAAGATTGTGCTGCCTTCAGATTAAATGTGATTCCAAGATGCTAACCACTTGTATTTAACATGTCATGGTTTTTTGTGCAAGAATAAAGGTATTCATTCATGTGTCTTAGCCTAGGCAAATTCTCTCTCTAGTAATCACGTTCCTCCTGTATAAATTTCCCCTATATTTTAATTTGGTCAAGGGTAGTATTCACTTGCTTTTCTAAATAGTTTGGTGTTTCTGTGCCCTGCTAACTGCTATTTCACACCTGCAGTGCTTGATTTCAATGAAATTATGGCTATAATGTCTTGCCTACCTCACAGGGCTCAATTACAGCTGTTAAAGTTGAATCAACTTTCATGCTGGGATCTCAAAGCATTGAAGTGCTTACTAATTATACTACTTCAAGGCTTTACATACATTCAATTGAAATTGACCCTCTTCTCTGAAGGGAAGACAAGGCTTGGGTAACGAGGGCAGGAAGATGTGAAGATAAGGAGTTGCAGTTCACCTTCTTGGATTTTCCTCCACAAAAATATTGTGCAGGAGATAGAATGGCTCCTCTCCACTTATTTGCATTTGGCAACCCACCAAACACACAGCAAACGAGTTTTACTTTTTTCTTTGAGAAAGCATTTGCTTTATGCTTTGAGAATGACTCGTTTTTGCAGCTTTCTGCTTCTTGGCTGCATTGCCATCTTGGATTGGATATCAAGATGAAGACACTGAATAAAGCCAGTAGCCTATTACATGATCACTTTTTAGATCTCCATCCTGAGCAGTCTGTATATTACTGTTCTCTAAATGTTTCTCTACCATTTTTTTTTTGTGATCAGAGTGGAGGAAGGTGGTGTTAACCTTTCCTCAGCTTTTTAATTCCCTAAAGTTGGAGTTGAGATTTCCATTTTCAATTACTGAGTCTTAAACAAAAACCCTATTCTACCTAATTTGGGGATTACGTATGATGGATCAGATGCCAGCTCCTAAACTATTAGGAGTTGAAGGTCATGCCTTTGAAATGGTTACTCTTGCTATAAGGTCTCTGATTTTGACCTATGACTGTGATGTGATGTAACAATAATTTGTCTATTTTTAATCAAATAAAACCTTATTATTGGGAGAGGGTTGAATAAGTTTAGATAATAAATGTTTCATATGAGGGAATATGTCTACACTACAATTGAAGTGAACCCGGGCAATTGCCGTTGAACCATGTTGTGGATAACTGAAGTTTAGTTAAATAAGATTGTACTGAAAACCCAAGCAGATGACTATTACTATGAGTGTACATTTATTTACAGTCCAATGCAGATACTGCATTCATGGTTTTTCTTTGTCCTATCTGTCATCTCAGCTCTGGGGGAGGACACTGTGGAGTCTTAATGCTGCATGCACTAGATGACTTTCTATCTAGCTGCAGGTGTAGGCCTTCTTTACCTGTTACTGTAGTCCTGAATACTGAACAAATTACGTGCTTTAATGTTTTGTAGCTCTGGCGATGGGCCTGTGCGTCGCAATGATTGCCTTTGTTCGGCTGCCGAGCCTCAAGGTTTCCTGTTTGCTGCTCTCGGGGTTACTAATTTATGATGTCTTTTGGGTAAGTTTCCATTCCTTTTAAAACTTACGTCCTTCATATTTATATTTGGCCCTTTCATTCTTGTCTATTAAAATAGTTCTGAACTATTCTGAACAAAATTCTGAACTCCGGCAGAGCCAGAAGATGAGCCTAGTTAGTCCAATTCTGGGCCTAGTTTAAAAAGTGTGCGGTAGGATGCAGAATTCTTTGCTCATTAACCATTTGACAAATGCAGAACTGCAGTTAGAACACTTCAACTATGGCATATTTTACAAAAAGAGAGAACAGATGGGAAAACAAAAACAAAACTGCTTCAGACTGGACTAAACATACCCCAACAAAGACTGAAGCCTCATGCACACTAGGAAGCTGATCTGTTACTGATGTCATCAGCATTGGGATCCTTAAACCAGTGTTGAATATTGCTTAACTGCTAGTACAGATGGGGAAAGATCATTTTCAGCATAGTTACAGAAAGCACAATTGAGACATGGTGGACACTTTTGTAAGTGTTGAAAATCACTTTGTCCTATCCACATTAGTGGCTAGCCACTTGATAACAAGTGCTGGCAATGAGTCCATATCCCATTATATGCAGGGTTTAGTAGTGTAAGAGGCTATTTGTTCATGGATGGAAAAGTGAAAAATTTATTTGAGTGCCTGTGTCTAAAGAGAAGACATCCCAGATCTATTTTTGTAGCTTTCTGTATCCTCTGTGCCCACCCTGTGACTTGCCAATCCTTGTTGCTTCTCTGCAAAGTTGTGCAACCAGTGGTTTAAGATTAATATTCCAGTACTCGAGAGTCAGATTCAAAGTCTTCTTGAGGTCAACTGCAATTAAAACCTGTTTTATCTGAAGTCTTCCAACACTTGCTTTCATTTCCCTATCCTACAGGCAGTTCCCATATATGTGTATGTATATGTATTTCCTCTTTCCTTTAACAGAGCAGAAGCCAGAGAGGTGACTAGAGACAATGACCTATTTTAGTTGCTTTATAGCTGAAGCTTGTTTGGTTTCTAATTACTTTCCTAGGTGTTTTTTTCTGCCTACATCTTTAATAGCAACGTTATGGTGAAAGTGGCCACGCAACCAGCTGATAATCCCCTTGATGTTTTATCCCGGAAGCTGCATCTGGGACCAAATGTAGGTAGAGATGTTCCCCGCCTGTCACTGCCTGGCAAGCTTGTCTTTCCAAGGTAAGAATAGCAACTTTTATACTGTACTTCAGAACAAAAGGTATCCCTCACTTTGTTAGAAATGAGGCTACTAAATACTATAGGCATAAACTCCTGTTCACTTTCACTTTTTCTTCAGTTAGACTCTTATGAAAGGAGGATTTGGAAATGGAATTGGTGTACTGGATTAAACCAAAGGTCCATCTAGTATGGCATCCTGTCTCCAACAGTGACCAGTACCAGGGGTTCCAGAGGAAGGTGCAAGAAACCCCATAACAGACAATTAGAGAATAACCTTCACATAGGAAAAGTTACTTACTAACCCCTGTTGTTGGTGGCTGGCTTCTTCTCTGAAATAGGAGGATTTATATTCCCTATTAATACATATTATTTATCCTCTTTAATATACAATGTGAATGATCTCATTATCTATGTAAATATCTAATCTTTTTTGAATCCCACTAGTTGGTTTTGATTCTGTGTGGAATTTAGTTCCTTGTGTGTGCAATGTGTAGTTTCTTTTTAGCAGTTTTCAATGTGTTCTTTTTCAATTGTCCTGAAACTCTACTTGTTTCCTGTTTTATATAAGAATGTAAATAGGAGCATCCCGTTTATGCTGTGTGCACCACCTATTTTGTGTACTCCTGTCATGTCTCCTTGCTAAATTAAGAGACCAATATTTTTAATCTCCCTTTACACAGATAGCTTTACATGTCTCTAATTATTTTCATTGTCCACCTCTGAACCCATTCTATTTTTGCTATTTCTTTGAGATAGGAAAACCAGAACAAAACATGGTATTCCAGATGAAGGACGTGCCGTCTCTTTATGTAATAGCATTATAATTTTGGTTTTTCTGTTTCATTCTTTAAATGACGTAACATTTTGTTTGCGTTTTTGACCACTGTGGTTCACTGAGTGGTTCCACAGTGACACACAGGTCTCTTTCCTATATCTTTTATTTGTCAGCACTGAATTTCATCTGTCAATATGATGCCCATTTACCTTAGTTCTGTTAGGTCCCTCTGAAGTTCCTCAGTCTTCCCTAGTTTTGACTAACCTCAATTATTGTCACTAGCAAATCTCATAGTTTAATTCTTTGACCTATTATCCAATCACTTAGCATAATAAATAAGGTTAAGGTTTTGTTATGGCTATTTTTAGTAAAAGTCATGGACAGGTCACAGGCAAGACACACAACTTCACAGAAGCCATGACCTGTAGGAGGGGGCACAGCTTGGGAGTTGGGGGGAAGCAGTGACTGGGAGCTGGGGGTGTCCATACTCGGGTCCCCTGTGGTGGCTGGGAGCTGCAGGGATCCCCGCTGTCAGCTGCTGTGGGTGATGGAAACTTCGGCGTGCAGAGCTGCTGCCCGTGGCTCAGAGCTGCGGGGTCCTGGGCTCCAGGCTCTGGGGTCCCCTCCAGTGGCTTGGGGTTCAGGGGTCCCCCCTCACAGCTTCAGGCAGTGGGGTTCCTTCACCGCCCACAGTAGCTGGGTGCTGCAGGGTTCCCCCACCATTTGCAATGACTGGGAGCTGTGGGGTCCCCCGTGGCAGCTGAGAGCTCTGGGGACCCCAGCCATCAGGTGCAGTGGGTGGTGGGAACCCCGGAGCTCAGAGCCACTGCCAGCAGTATAGGGACCTCAGAGCTGCCATGAGCAGCAGAAGGACCCCAGAGCTACCCATGGCTCAGAGCTGTGGGGCTGCTGCCTGCACCAGCTTTGGACTCCAGGTTCCCCCGCAGTGACTCGGGCCTGTTGCGTCAGCGGTGGCTTTGAGCTGCGGGGGGGGGGTCACCCGCCAGCAGCAACAGCTCCAAGTCGCGGGGCCCCTGCCGCCAGCCCTGGCTGACAGCAGCAGGGCAGGGTCACTGCTGCTGCCTGGGGCTGGGAGCTGTGGGATTTCTGCCACCAGCCCGTGGGCTTGGATCTGGGGATTCCCACTACTGCCCCATGAGAGCTGCGGCCCTAAGAGCTCCGCAGCTCCCAGAAGCTGACAGCTTCCACCCGCGGCCGAGGTCATGGGGTGGAAGCTTGAAAAGACTAATTTCACGGAGGTCCCTGAAAGTCACGGAATCCCTGACTTCTGTGATCTCCATGATAGTCTTATCCCTAATAAATAAATAAATAAGCATTTAATGTATTAAAATATTTAAATAAAAATGTCAACACATTAATTCAATAAATAAACTCAATCTGAGAGATAATATATATGTGTAGCTGATAGCACCACTGCTAATGTTTTGCCATGTTGAAAATATTTATTCTTATTCTTTGTTTCTTACCCCCAGCCAATTTCTCATCATCACAATACTCCACTTTTTCTCCCCCTCAGGACTGTTTTCTTGCAGGATTCTTGTGAGATACTTTTTGAGAGGCCTTTTGAAAGTTCGGATATCAGCTGCTTCCCTTTTTTCCACTATTTTTGTTCAACTACTCAAATAATTCTTCTAGTTTAGAGGCATGATTCTATTTTACAAAAGCCAGGCTGCTTTACCCTTATCATATGATCATCTTTGTGTTTTTATAATTCTGTTTTTAATTACTGTTTTTACTTAAGGTTTGAATTAAAGGCTCACTGGTCTGTAATACCCAGAATCTCTCTATATGTCTCCTTTAAATTATATTTGCTGCCCTCCAGGCCTCTGGTATAGTAGTTGAGAGAGTGCATATATCTGGCAATTCAGCGACTTAATTTTTGACATCTTTCAGAACTCTTGGTCCTGATGACTGTTGCTCTCTTAATTTAGTTTATTCGACTATCTTTTTCTTGACATCTTAATCTTTTGACAGTCTCGGGTTTACTACTTTAACATCTTCCATCCAGACAACTGATGAAAAGAAATAATTTAGCTTCTCTGCAGTGTCCTTGTTCTTCAAGTGCGTGCTTACGTCCATTCCAACTGGGGTGTGTGTGCGTGTGTGCGTGCGCGCGTGTGTGCGCGCGCCACATGCCCCGCTTCCAGAAATTTTTCCCCTAGTGATATCCATAGGGCCGGCTCTAGCGCCCTCTGCAGCAGCGCACATATGTGCCCATATAAAAGGGGCTGCAGGCCCTCCTCCATCTCAGTTCCTTCTTACCACCTGTGACAATGCTGGAATGTCTCTTGCTCTTGCAAGCCTTCCAGACCTAGTGGGTTTTTTTTCCTGTCTTGTGTATATAGTTGCCTATTAGTTTTTAGTTAGTTCTAGAATTAGTTGTTATATAGCGACCTAGAGATGAGTCATGCCCTGGTCCCCGGGTTTTAAACCCCTTCTTCGTGTAGAAAGCCTATGCTGAAGAGCGACCCATATCAAAGTTGTCTAAAGTGTCTGGGGGAGATTCACATACATGAGAAATGTTAAGATTTGCAAAAGTTTTTGCCCCGGACTAAAAAGGACCAGGATATTTGGCTGAAGGCCATTCTGATGGAGTCTGTGCTCAGACCGGCATCGGAGCTGGGTCTTTCAGACTCAGCGCAGAGCGCCCCTCTGGCACTGTCTTCTTCACGGCATCAGTCAACATCCCTGGTGCTGAAGAAAAGGATAAAGATGTGCACTGAGTAGGAGCATTCACCAGTGAAAAAGGAGGAGGTGGTGGGGGACCAGGTGAGACCCTTTTCGGGTGCATATCTTCTCAACCCCCAAGGGGCCCCTTGCTTTCATGAGCTTCGAGCCTTGTAACAGGTCTGCCACCGACTCCGGGTAGCGGTAAAGGGCCCCATCACCTGGCAGTGTCGACTACTCCAGAGGCCTTCCAGGCAGTGAAGGATCTCCTGGCGATGCCCGTACTGCCAACGCCTATGGAGGGAAGACCTCCACACTAAGACTCGGCACTGACGGCAGTATGGAGCTTATCAATGGGAAAACCAGCGTCAAAACCAATGCAGCAGTCCCTGTCTCCCAGACACCTTCCTGTCATGGTAGACAAGACTGCAACAGGTGCTCACAGGGGTATTTTTTGAGGGCCCCCACAACTGACATCACTGGTTTCAGATGCATCGGATCTCGGGTGGGGAGCTCACCTTGGCCCCCTCAAGACTCATGGTGTCTGGACCACAGAAGAATTAGTGTTACATATCAACATCCGAGAGCTCAGAGCAATCCGCCTGGCTTGTGCGGTGTTCCTGCCTCAGATCTCCAACAAGGTGGTTCAGGTACTCGCATCCAACATGACCTCAATGTACTATAGTAACAGGCAAGAGGCGACCCAGTCCCTGACCCTGTGTCAGGAGGCCTTACGTCTATGGGACTTATGTGTCAGTCACAACATCCACCTGGAAGCAGTGCATCTCCCGCGGGTCAGAAGCATGTTAGAGGACCACCTCAGCAGATCCTGTCGTTCTCACCATGAGTGGTTCCTACACCTGAAAGTGACCAGTCATATCTTCCAAAAGTGGGGCAATCCCTGAGTGGATCTCTTTGGCACCAAGGAGAACAGGAAATGTAAGCTGTTCTGCTCTTGGCAGGGGCTTGATGAGGACTCACTAACCAATGCCTTCCTCCTGCCTTAGTCAGGAGATATCATATACGGGTTCCCACTGATACACAAGGTCCTCCTCAAGGTGAAAAGAGACAGGGCGCAGGTCATCCTGGTGGCCCCTGTGTGGCTATGCCAACATTGGTTCGGGATGTTATTCGAACTATCAGAAACTTGCCCATGGACACTCCTTTCATGACCAGATCTTTTCTCACAGGATCATGGTTGTCTGCTTCACCCAGACCTGACCTCCCTGTATCTGGCTGCATGGATGCTCCATGGTTGAGCCGAGAAGAGCAAACCTGTTGGACACAATTCCCACAGATTCTACTAGAGAGTAGAAAACCATCCACCACAAAATCTTACCTGGCCAAGTGGAAACTCTTTTCCTGTTGGGCAGCAGACCATGATACCCCTCAGATGGAGACCCTGGTTCAGATGATCCTAGACTACTTGCTTCATTTGGAGCACAAGGGATTGGCCTTCTTGTCAATCAAGGTGCACTTAGTGGCCATATCGGCTTTTCACCCTCCTGTTAAAAGTAAAACGATCGTTTTGCATGAGATGATGGCCAGATTCCTCAAGGGCCTGGAAAGGCTCTTCCCACCAATATGAGACGCAATACCCCAGTAGATCTGAATCTGGTTCTCTCCAAACTCATTGGGCCTCCATTTGAGCCCTTGGCTTCATGTTTCCCTCATGCACCTGTCCTGGAAAGTGGCATTCTTAGTGGCCATTATGTCAGCGATGCGGGTCTTGGAAATTAAGGCTTTGACATCGAAGCCTCCTTTTATTACCTTCTATAAGGACAAGATGCAATTACGTCCACATCTGGCATTCCTGCCGCAGATGATTTCTCATTTCCATGTTAACCAGGACATCTTTCTTCTGGTCTTCTTTCCAAAAACTCACAACTCCAGTGAGGTGAGGCGTTTGCAAACTCTCGATGTCAGGAGAGAGCTCTAGCTTTCTACATTGAGAGAATAAAAGCCTTCCATCACTCCATGTGGCTTTTCATCGCAATCACTGAATGGATGAAAGGGCTTCCGGTGTCATCACAGCAAATCTCGGCATAGATCACAGCTTGTATTCGAGCTTGCTACGAGCAGGCTGATGTTGCGCCTCCAATATCCCTGACGGCCCACTCAACAAAGGCCCAGGCATCCTCAGGGACCTTCCAGGCACATGTCCCAGTACAAGACACCTGCAGAGCCGCTATCTGGTCATCATCGCATACCTTCGCATCCCATTATACCATAACACAGCCAGCTCAGGCTGACACTAGCTTCGGCAGAGTGGTGCTACAAACATCACATTCATGAACTCCTGCCCGCCTCCCAGGATGCTGCTGGTAAGTTACCTCATTGGAAATGGACATGCGCAAGGCCTTTGATCAATTCGAAGAAGAAAGAATGGTTACTTAGCGTGTAACTATTGTTCTTCGAGATACGTTGCTTATGTCCATTCCACACCCACCCTCCTTCCCCTCAGTTGGAGTTCTGGCAAGAAGGAACTGAGAGGGAGAGGTCCAGCAGTGCCCTTTATACAGGTGCACATGCGCACCGCTACAGTGGGCGCTAGAGCTGCCCCTATGTATACCACTAGGGGAAAAATTTCCAGCACCGGTGCATGTGGTGCGCACACATGCTTAATTGGGAATGAAGATGAGCAACACATTTCAAAGAACAACAGTTACAAGGTAAGCAACTGTTCTTTCTCTTCAACTGCTCTTGTAGCTTGCCGGTGATTTAGCAGACCCACTGATTCTCACGGGTTTTTTTTGTTTTTTTTTTAATGTCATTTCTTTGGTTATCTTCAAAATCTTTCATAACCTCCCTAATTTTTATTTTAAATTTAATTGTAATTGCAATAATTTATCATCTTTCTGGTTGGATTTCCATTTTTCTGAAGGATACCTTGTTTAACTTGAATAACTTCTTGCTCCTGGCCATTTAATCATATATTTACTTGCCTTATGCTCTTTTTCTTTAGGTTTGTACCTACCTTCTGTAACACTTATGGTCTTGTTAAGAAGCCTTCATGTTAAGTCTAATGCTTTTCTTGCTTTAGGGTTAGAATTGATTAAGGAGCTAATTTTTTTGGTGGGATCCCTCCTCCAAGGATATTAAGCTTAATTATATTATGGTCTGTATTATTTAATGGTGCAGCTACATTTACTTCTTGAATCAACTCTTGTGTGTAATTTAGAACTAAGTTTTGAGTAGCTTCTCCTCTTGTGTTGTGGAATTTGCTATTCCAAGAAGCAGATATTGAAGGTGTTGAGAAATTGCTGCTCTAAACCTTTTCATAATATCATGTATGTGTAGTGTGCCCAGCCATTTAGTGGCGTTGTCATCAGCCAGGTGGAGAGAGCCAGTAGCCCCTGTCCAAATAAGTCAGTGGGCACTCAACAACATGTGACATAGTTTAGAGTTAACTGCAGCTGCGTTGTGGGTCATTGGGGAAAACAAACATTTAAAAAGTTTGGCTGCACAGTTGCCCTGTCCTGTTCGAAAATGGTTCAGAGATGACTACAAGTACCTTGGCAGATCAAAACCTGATGGACAGATGGTTGGGTCAGTTATGAGTGATTAAGGACTGTCGTCGTTGACCACTTGTTGTGCCAAACAGATTCCACTGTCATGTTCTGTGGTGGCATAAATGACCATAATGGGCATCTAGAAGACAGGTGAGCTGGTGGATGGTTGAAGAGGTCTGTGTACAATGGCAGATCGCTATTCTTGTGGACCTTAGCCAACAGTGTGACACAGGCCTTCTCATGGTGAATATGGGGCAGTGTGCTATGTTGTTAAGTATTGGTAGCCATGACACTGAGTTGGCCATAAAGTCCTGGGAACAATACATATAGCTTTAAGCTCTACATTAATCAGCCTTGTGTGAGATGAGTGACACCAGATGGGAGCACAGTACTTTGCTGTTGAATAGTACGGCAAGGGCTGATGTTCTAAGCATCTGGGTGCTTGCACCCAGGTTGAATTGGCCAATTTTCTGATCAGGTTGTTCTGAGTGCTGACTTTGCCTGTTGCATTCCTCAAGTGGCTGCGGTATGTTAATGACCATTCTAATCTCATACCAAGGTAAACCAGGTTTGGATCATGCTGCAGGCATTGGCCATTGAGGAAAAAGTTTAACTTATGGCTTGCGCTTGCATTATGTAGATGCATTATACTAAAAAGAGTCTAAGAAAAGCTTGGCTGCAGGCACCATCAACTACAATAGTCTGCCATGAGCTTCATATCATCAGGCAAGACTGTGTCAATTTCTGAGAAGGACTGAGTTTGGTAGCTGCAGCAGATATCAGTATAAATAAACTTGCATGAGCATGTAGCTGGCAAGTCATTTGATGGTACACATTGAACAGTATTGGTGAAAGGAACTGAGCCTTGAGGGAGGCCGTTGATCTAACACTTCCAAGAGCTACAGCAGTTGCCCAAGTGGACTCTAAACCACCTATTTTGGAGAAAGAGCTCTACTACTTCGGCCACCCAATGTGGGGCAGTTGGAAAGAGTTTAAATAAAAGGCCTCTGTTGCAAACTGTCATAGGCGGCAGTCATAATATGATGCTTGAAAGGAACCTGGGTATCAATATAGACAGCTCAATGAAGACCTTGGCTTAGTGGGAGCTGTGGTCAAAAAAGTGAACAAAATGTTAGGATGCATAAAGAATGAGATTGTGAATAATGCAAAATATGTAATGCCTTTATATAAATTGATGCAACCTCATGAAATACTGTATACAGTACTGGTCACCCAATCTACAAGATATTTCATAAGTACAAGAGGTTCAGAAGAGCAATGAAAATGAGCAGGGGCATGAAAAACCGTTCATATGAAGAGAGCCTGGAAAGACTGGGATTGTTTACCCTAGAAAGGAGATGAAAAAGAGGAGACATGATAAAAGTATATAAAGCAGTGAATTGTCTATAGAAAATAGATTGGGAACTTCTGTTCTTGTCTCATAACAGGGAAACTTTTAATAAAATTAAAAGGTGGCAAATTCAAAACCAATGAAAGGAAATACTTCTACACATGTGATTACATTGTGAAACTGTGCTGCAGGAATTTAAGGCCAAGTTTTTTAAAGGGATTGGCTATTTATCAAGAATATCCAGAGTTGTTATAATTCATGATCACAAGAATTTATGAAGGGATATTAAACCTCATGTTTCAGGGCTTAACCAGTCTCCTAACTACTAGAGATCAGGATGAGACCTACATTGAAGGGAGGTTATTCCTCATCTGGCTACTGCAAGATTATTATGCCTTCCTGTGAGGCATCTGGTACTGGCCATTGTCAGACAAGATACTGGATTAAATGGATCTTGGGTCTGATCCAGTATGACAATTCCTTCGTTCAGTATGGATATAGTAGTTGAAGTAACTTTTTATTATTTTTTATTCTGTCCCATTCAGCTGTTGGACAGTGAAGTCATAGATAACCAATCCCTATCACCAAGAAGAGAAAAACAAAAAATTGCTCAGCTTGTGAGCCTTTTCTCTGACTTAATTAAATTGTGCTTCACTTTAAGAAAAACATCTTCAGACTGCTGATGGGATAATAGAAGCTTACAATTCTTGGTCATTGGCTCGTAGGTGGGAAGTGGCTGAAAGTCATTACTGTCAAATGGCTGCTAAGTAGCCTGTATAAAATGAGATCAAGGATTTGAATACACCATAAACTAAACTGTTGTCTTATGCTGGAGGTGTTCTCTGCAGGATTGGGATATATTGATGGGACAGCGTGAAGAAGATTTTGCTGCTGCTGAAAATATGTCATTTAAGTTGACAATGCTGTCAGTCCAATACCTCGAAGCAGCATTAAATTACTTCTGAACAGAAATAGAGAAAAAAAAGTTGAGTGCAGCCTCTGGAGTTAGTGGAACTGTTTCACTCACTGGTTTGGTGGCACAAAAAATATTGATGTGCCTACTCTTCTCAGTACCATTAGTGCTTTATGAGCCAGAGAGGCTGATGTGCTATGAATTGGGATGTCCTGATATGAAGCAACAGATTTTTACTGCCAGGAAATCCTACCCTCCAAAGATTAAACAAAACTCAAAGCACCTTATGTTGCGGTGATGATGGGATCATATGGCCCCTTTTAATCAGCTGGCAGTTTCCTTCTGCTACCCCAGTCATATATAGAAGCACAGTGAAAATAGGAGTCTAGATCCTGTCATCCAGTGTCTTAGGCATGCACACAATTTAAATTGTTATGCAGTTCCACAGGGAGCCACTTCTCTATGCTGGGGATTGGAGATATTGTGATGCCAGGTCTTCTTCTCTGCTTCGTCCTTCGTTATGATAATTACAAAAAACAAGCCAACAGTGATTCCTGTGGTACTCCAGGACCTGGGAACATCTCTGGACGGATGCAGAAGGTCTCCTATTTTCACTGCACACTCATTGGATACTTCGTAGGTAAGGATATGAACAGCAGCTGCGTTGCTTACAGGAGTGGGCTGGTCATACTAGGTTACAAGATAATGAAACCAGTTGTGAAGGATGTCTTATTTTTCCCCCCAACTAATTTCCCTGGACTTTGGAATGTTGACCTGGGGGAAAATCTCCTTATCCCAGTTTTCTCACCACAAATAACTGCTTGAATTAGGAGGAGGAGGATGAGATTTTGCCTCTTTGAGGAAGTCTGCATCAGTAGTGGGAAGGATATAGGATTTGAGGCCTGGGCTATGGAGGGAATGCCAAAATTTCCAAATGGATCATGTTTCATATGGGATCTTGAAAAGAAGCCCTGATTGGTCAAAAGTGCAGATGTATAATTTTTATTTCTGTATAAACCCTTCCATCTCAACATCCTGCATCTGTTACACTTTTTAATGTTAGGTTTATGATCTTGACACTTCTGGAAGATACAGGAACTTCGAAACAGTTACAACTAGGGGTTATTTTTGTAACAAGGCAGGTTCCCTCCTTATAAAAATTCTTCCATAAAGCTCGAGGTGCATGCACATAATTGAACTTCTCCAATTCTCTCTGGGATGGAAAGGAAAGACCATTCCCTACCAAAAAGCCCCCAGACAAACTCAACTAAAAACTATCTGCCTTCCACCCCAGCTCCCTCAGCGAAATGCTTGAGAAAAGAGATGGTTCCTGACATGAGAACTCCCTACCATCAGACCTCTCATGTTTCAATCTTCCAGGTTGAAAATCTCAGTTGATATCCTGGAACGTGTAACAATCCACTCTGATGCATTTATCCAACTATTTTGTTCCTAACTGTATAACTATAGTTAGGTTAACTCTTGAGACTGTTAAATCTTGAAGTTCTAGTTATACCAAGTCTAATCTTAAAATCAATTTAAATAAAACCATTCTTTTATTTAATTTTCTCATATCTAGCCTGGGAACTTTAGGCACAGATAAAATGACTTGCCCACAGCTGAACAACTCTATAGAAAAGGTAGGAATGTACCCTAGATCTTCTGGTCCCTACTTAGTGCTTCCCCTGTAACAGAGAACAGTGAAGGAGGAATCCAGATGTGGATAAGAACATCCATTTATCACCAGTAGATGCTTACCATCACTTTTTTTGTTTTGTTTTTTACTCTTGTAGGTCTGTTAACTGCAACAGTGGCTTCTCGCATTCACCGGGCCGCACAGCCCGCCCTGCTCTACTTGGTACCATTCACTTTATTGCCGCTCCTCACCATGGCTTATTTAAAGGTGAGATTAGCATGAATGTATTCTGCAGGAAGTTGAGGTCAAGCTCTAATACTGCTACATCTTCCTCTGCAGGACCTAATGTGGATGCAGGTTCTGTTCTGTATACCTACAATTGCACTGATTCCTCTGAGGAAATGTGATGTGCTGTTTGTATCACTGATGGTCATGATTGAGAGCTGGGTTCTCCCTGCTATAGCTATGAGCCTTAATTGTAGGGAACTGTTTTGTGAAGAGTGGATTTCCTATTTAGGACATAGGATTAATCATATATTTAAACTCCCAGTGAGTAAACTTATTCCAAAGCAGTAAAGGCCATTTTGTTTAAACAAGCTGTGGTTTAGTGAGTTTGTCCTTGTCCTATTCATCATGAGAGAATGAACACACCGTTCTAAATGTGGAAGAGGAGCAGGTTCTTCCTGCTTACCTCTTTCCAGAAAGCAGCCCTGGAATTTAAATTGAAAACGGAAGTTCTGTTGAAATGCAAACTACTGCTCCAAGTAGCATGGCACACCAAAAGCAGAATTTCCCATATCACTGCCCATTGAGTTTTCACAGCAGAAATGTCAATCAGGTAGAATGGCATCAATTTCTCACAAGTCTTTGTTCTGTCTGGAGAGCATTTTCTTCCTTCTTGTGTCAGAGTACAGTCTTCCCTAACTGTGAGACAGCAAACATGCTTTAAGAAAACACACCTGACACACAGGGCTTTAAACAGTTGCTGAAATCTGTGAACTATTTCTGAAGAGCTTTCTTTCTTCCCTCCAATTCCCTAGGGTGATCTACGTCGCATGTGGTCTGAACCTTTCCACTCCAAGTCCAGCAGCTCCCGTTTCCTGGAAGTATGATGGAATTAGATGGAAAATGACTGAAACTTCTGCCTTGGTCCTTTTCTCTTAACTTGTGGTTTTGTTGTCTCCTAAAGCTGGACTGGTATTCTGAAAGGTACCAGTTTATGGAACTTGTTTGAATGGACTTTTCTTTTTTTTTTTTCTTTTTTTTTTTAAATACAAAGGTTCTGGAGCTCCGTTTGATTCCTTTTCTCCCTGCAGATGTGGAATTGGGGACACTTTGTGCAACTGCAGCCATCTTCCTCTTCTCCTCCCACTCTTTTATGGATTAGTACCAGACTGTTACTTTTGCGAGAGAGGAGGAGGCAAACTTTAAACTGAAAATGGCATGAAGTCATTCAAAAACTTGTGAACACTAAAAGGAAAAATAATTAAGCAAATTGAAGTTTCTTCAGAGAGCCCTCAAGTACTTTGGGACCAGTTTCCTGTTGGACTTCAGTTTTGAAGAGAACTGAGACAGAAGCTCTGTCACTATATTCTTTTTTGATTTATTAAATATTTCCTGTGGTGTGAGGTGACTTATTAAATCCACAGACATTGAGTGACTTATTACAATATACATATAAGAATTTGTTGTAGCGAGTTACATTTCCACCCAGATGTCATGTTGCAGTGAACAAGGGCACGATTTTTATACATATATATATACACACCCACACGCGCGTATAGATATATATATGAATAAATAAAAAGGAAAACCTGCTAAGATCATGCTATGTAGCAGACAGGGGCTTGCTGTAATTTTTAGCATGTAGAGCAGCTCACTATGGCTTTCTTGTGTATGAATCTACGATAAGCTGCTGTTTTTTTCCCCCCTTCACAACTGAACCCACAGTTAAAAACCAGTGTAGTATTTGTACTGATTGTACTCATGGACTTTAGGGGAGTATTTGATTTTGATCAATGTAGCAAACTAGGGAAGAAAAAAAGTTTAAACCCCTTACCCTTTTCTTTTTTTAATGAACTTTTCCCTTGCAGGTTTTTAGTAGTTCCTTCTTGACCCAGTGCATGTATTATAGCAGCAGTTGTCTTTGTGCGTTCTGATCATAGTAATGTACCACTTGTAAATACATTTTTTCTATTTTTTTGTATTTTTTGCATTTTGTTTCATTAGTGTGCTGTATTTTTTCCATACTCCTGCCCCTTAAAAAAAGAAAAAAAAGAAAAGAGAGAAAAAAACTGTCCTTTGTTGCTGTGATTGGTCAAAGTTTGTGTGTTGACGCTTTGTACATGGGAGTCTGTTAAAATGTGGATTTTTCTAATCAAACAGTTGCGGTTATGTTATTTAACTGACTGACACTAACTACTTGTAAGGGCCCTAAAATTTTCTCCTCCTGCCAAGATTAAAATGTTTTGCCAAACTGGTTTTGGAGCATGCACCTGTGAGCTGGTGGCTCCAGTTAGTGAACTGATGGATTCTGGAGCCTGCTGTTGCCTGACTTAGGGGGAAACAGGATTATTTAAGAGTAAAGTCTAACTTCCTTCTAGCCCCAAGGGAGTAGCGATGTCATCCTGTTTGGTAGTAGGATCTGACTGTGAACAGGTAAGGAAAACTCAGCAGGACTCCTGATAATTCACTGAACATGCTCTCATTACATATTGTGTGGGCCTTACTTCCTCCCACACGTGGTCTCTCATTTGGCTGTTGACTCATCTCTGGGAAGTTACAAACAGAGATACTCCAAGTCCCAGGTTTCTCTCACTGGCTGCACACTTGGATGCTTTTTAAGAGGTAGCTAATTCCTTATGTATCTCATCTTCTTCCAGTTTGCTTATTATGTCCTGGTACAAATAGAACAAGCTTATAGAGAGAGTGGTTGGGAGAGCTAGTCTGCTTGCCTTTAGAAAAAGGATTTGGGACTGAGCTTAATCTACGGTTTTGTTAATAGACACCTTCCTCCATTCTGGCTTAGATCCATGAAGCGCTTGGCAGATCTGGGTAGTTTGCCACAAGCAGCAGGGCATTATATAAGTAAAAATAATGAGGGGAGAGGAGTATTCAATGGAAAAAAAACCATTTTTCTTCAACTCTTAAGCTGTAACAAAAAACTCCCTCTCTTCCCAGCTATGCAGATAGTAAAAATAGTAGGCAGATAGTATGGAAGAAGTCTGTGCTCATCCACTTTTTAGGAGGGGAATATTGAAGTTCTTTGAGGAAGAACTGAATTGTGCTGAACTTGCTTCTAAGGATTTTAGCCTTCCTCACTGAAGAGCTCCTGAGTTCTCAATCACTCCATTGTGGAAAAGACTCGAGAATAGGATGACTGCCAAAAAGACCATCTGCTGGGGGCAAACCATGCGTTTCCTATGCACCTAGATACATTTTATGTCAGTGTCCTGGATACAAAGGAAGACCAAACACAGCCACTCCTCCAAACTCTAAAGTAATTGACAAATTGTAAAGGCTTGAAGTTTGGGGCACAGTCCCCAGAATGGACTCTGCAGGTCCACCATCCACATTAAGACCACCTCTACTACTCTTGATGGAACCAAATGTCTAAAGGGGTTTTGTGACTGCAAACTGAATTAGGAACAACTATGAGATTGCTAGATACTGCACCAAAACTTTGATCTTATTCCTATTAAGTAGGAATTCAAACTGTTTTTAAAAAGAAAAAAAGTAAGGTTTAAGTCCTCCCACAGCACTAGCAGAAACCAGAGTAATATGTGATTGAAGAGTCATCAGTCTATCCTGATTTAAGAGAGAATGTCGTAGTATCTTTCCCCTTCAGCATAGTTGTCAAGTGATGGGTGTGGGGCAATGGCTTTGGTCATGGTAGTTGGACTCCCAAGCAAAGTAGAGGCTAGCTAGGCCCTTCAAGAGGCAGTATCTCAGGGAAATATTGGAAAAGGCTTTCCAAGACCCAGCAAAGCAACAGAAGGCCTCTCTTGCTGACCACTTCTTTCAAAGGAACTGTTCTTTACTGTAACAGAAATCCACTGTCAGGTAGAAAAATAAAACTATTATTATTTCTGCAAGACTTTTCTCTTGGTCTAGGATAGTCCCAAGTGTTTTTCTGTGATGAAAACTATATGCAGCATATAGAGCAGCTTTGACTGGAGGGTGCTTGTGTGAGAGCTGCTGGGGGAGAGAGGACTTCCCCCAAAATTTTACATGTTGATTTGTCTCAGACAGAATAGCCACTTACCAACAGAAAACCACTTAGCAGGTAGGAAAATAAAACTTTTGTATTTTCTTTCTCCCCTTGTCTCCCTCAAAGTTCTTCATTTAGCAGTCCTGGGAGGTGATGAGGGGAAAGGAGATAACCTACTCCACCAGCATTGGCGTCGATTGCTGCTAATAGCCATAGAGAAAACTAGCCAGCACACCAAACCATTGGCCCTTTAAGAATTTGTATTGCTTCTGCTGTTAATAAATGGGTGCTTATATGTTGAGTTGAGTTCCTTTTACCTTTAGCCCTATTTAGGCTGTAAAATATGAGCTTGTTGAGATTTGTTTGACTAGCTGAAGCTGACAGTGAAGAAACAAATGATCTGTAGCTAGTAACAGCTTCTAAAATATAAATTAAGAGGATTGAAAGATTGGGAGGCAGGTTTCTGTAAGACTTGTGACTGCACACTCAGGTGATCCGACTTCTACATCTAATAGAAACCTTTGCTGCAATCTCTCTTGCCTCATACATCATCTTCGTAAAACAGTCTTGTCCTATACTGGACACATCCACTTCATAGCTAATAGTGATACTTGCTTTGCACTGGAAATGAGTCATCTCATATGCAGAATCGTTACTGAAAACTTACGCTGGATCAAACATGCAATGCAGTTTAGTTAAAAAAAATCGTTGGGTACCACCGCCCAAGTTTTTCACCAAAATGAAATAATGCTTAGGAAGCATTTGTTCCAGTAAGCTGTTACCTACAGAAATAGCCTGCTTCAAAGCTTGTTTATCTTTGTACCTCAGATTTCAGTTGTACTAAGAAAGTTTGTATGTGATCTAAAACCTTGGGGGAGGGAGGGTGTATTGCACAGAAATGAAGAAACTTTGTGTATTAAAAGGTAAGCTTTTTAAAAAAATTCCATGCACAGAATACTATTCTGGTAATGAACAATGTTACCAGTTTGCTTTTGTGATGGTGAATTCTCTTCTCTACTCCAGGTAAAACTTCCAGTTCAGAATGTCTGCACAATTACAATCTGTAAGTATTTGCATACCTCAGTTGCTGCTAATCCAGAGGTTTACACCCGTTCTGTCGTTACCTTTGGCTGACAATGACTGTCAGCAATGAGTCCTGCTGAACTGGTGCTGAAAACTGTTTAGCTGCTAGTATAGATGAGAAGGAACCATTTTTCAACACCTTTATAGGCACTGTCCACCAGTGGTGCTGAAAATGGTAGCTGAGGCGAGACGGTGGTCTGGTCTGAGTGCTTTTTTTGGAGTGGGGATTGTAGAAGGGATGAACATCTGGGAGGGATCAAGGGCTGCATCCAAGTTCTGTACTCCTTGTTCAGTATCTCCATGTGACTTGCAGAAGAATGAAATATGCTTCTCTTGTAAGTTAGTATCTGATGCAAAACCCATTAAAGTAAATTGAAAGACTCCCACTGATTTCAGTGGGCTTTGGATCAAGCCATTAATGTTTGTCATCAAAAATCTTGTATCATTACATAGCTGTGGTACGTCACACTACTGTACGCATTCC
Organism: Emydura macquarii macquarii; assembly: GCF_026122565.2. Taxonomy (NCBI): domain Eukaryota; kingdom Metazoa; phylum Chordata; order Testudines; family Chelidae; genus Emydura; species Emydura macquarii. Next base: position 2,380,877 of record NW_027131391.1, read on the forward strand.
ACAAAGAACCTTTACATTTGCTGTCTGTGGAACAAATGTATAAAATAAGAGAACTTAGTGGAAGTTATAAGTAATCAAGACATTGCTACTTCAGTCAAGCTTTTGAAGTCTCACTGCGTAGTCAGGTCATCTAAAGTTCTTTCGCTTTGTAGTGTTTGACTACTTTATTTGCAAGTATACAAGAGAAACTATAAAGAGCCAAAATATTATATGCTAAGAAAGTATAGCTCTGTGTGTGTGTGTGTGTGTGTGTGTGTGTGTGTGTTAGTAGCATAGCCATTCTTATTCAGTGGGGGAGGGTGGGAAACTATCACTTTCTAAGTCTTCTAATGTTTTGGGCTGTTGCAGGAGACAATTTACAACTGCAATCCAATTTATAAGCACCCCATCCCAAATAACTCATAAACAGCATCCGTCACTTAAAGCCAAAAAATACCCCTAGCCAATAACAGATAGCGGTATTTGTATGTTTCAGGCAAAGGTTTTAGCAGAGTATTATGAGCAAACCAAAATCCAAGAGTGGGGCTGTAAAAGTCCTTACTGGAATCACTGGCATGTTTCTCTCACTACTTCAGCAGCAATTCTGCTAACATAGTGCTTCAGACACAAAAAACATGGATGGTGCATAAACTTTCAGTTTAGTTAAGTAAAAAACTATGGATTCTACTTTCTTTGTTACACTGATTTTTTCAGAAGAGTTTGGTGCCTTAGGTCTTGGGTTACAAGGCAAATGGACTACTTTGTGAGCCTGCTGCTTTCAAAATTGTTTTATTCATAGGAATTGGATGAAGTGTTTGTAGTAGAACCATGTTTAGTGCTATTAGCTTTCTATGTCAGAGATGATGAAGGCTTCCTGTATATCAGTGTTCAGAAATATAGTAATCACGAGTGCTGCTCATGTATTTGCCCAAGTTTTTATTAATGAGGCTCTGTTCAGATCCGTTCTGTCACGGCTTTATTTTCCCAGCACTTCTAGCTATCTGAAATTAATTTCCACCTCATGTGCTGTCAGTCTTCTAGGCCTCCCTCCCTTCTATCTTTATCATAATGATACATCTCCCTAAAATTATGATGCAGTTGTGACTGGAGCAGACAAAACAGCAGGATGGCTTTGACTGTGACCAAGTGAAAGAGGACTGGAAAAAGTCCAGCTACTCAGCTTTGTTTTTCCTCCTTGGCATTTTTAGCTCACTTCCAGGAAAGACTGTACAAGTGTTCTTTGTTATGCTCAGAAGAGAGGCATGTCTTGGGCTGTAAAAGTGATGTTTAACAAGCATTAGTTCAGCATTCAGAAAAAAAAAATTCTGTCATTCCTTTTCTGTGGCTAAGCTCTGTCCTGCAATGTCTAACCTTCTTTTGACTTCCCGTTGAAAGAACAGATACAACAATAAACACAGTTTTAGCACCTAATCCACTGAATTGTCTGCATGGCCTTCTCATTGGAGGCTAAGAATTGCTGAGCGGGTAGGAAAAACTGACATGAAAAGCTATGTTCAGGACCAGTTCACAACATATCTAAAGAAAACATCAGATTTTGTTAGGAGTTACAGAACTTTGGATATATCTACACTTCAGTAAAAGACTCATGGCATATCCATGTCTCACCCAGGTCAGCTTGACTTGGGCTTGCGAGGTTCAGGCTGCAGGGCTAAAAATTGCTGTGTAAACATTCAGGTTTGGGCTGAAGACCAGACTTTGAAACCCCACAGGAGGGGGTGGGTCTTAGAGCCGAGGCTCCAGCCTGAGCCTAAATGTTTACAGTGGTATTTTTTGCCCTGCAGTTCAAGCCCCACAAGCCCAAGTCAGATGGTCCTACCTCTCAGGCTTGGTGCAGTAGGTTTTTTATTGCAGTACCCTGAGACAGCTTAATCTCTTGCTGAACTCTGGAACAGATTCACTGATGCATAATTGCTCTTAATACAAAATGGTTATACTTGCAAAGATGAGAGCATCCTTCGTAGGCTTTTTACTTTAATATATTTTAAGCCCTTATAATATTTTTCTTCTGGGTAAGAATCATAGGCCAAACAAAGCTCTTCCAGTTTTAAAGTAAAAACATCCCCTATTTCCTTATGCTGTCAGGCCTTATCTGAGCAGAGTACTTTCTGTCCTTGGCTTTTTGATCTGGCAGATTTTGTTGGCATCTCTCAAGCTGACTGTTAGGCCAGTCTGCAAGCTGCTTTGGATTCTCTGGATTTCAGAAGGCTGTCCAGGATCATAACTAGAACACAAGTGGTAGTTACGTTGTTTCCACCTCTTGTTTTTCAAATTGGTTAAATCTATCCAGTGTCTTAGATTGGTGTCATATGTTTGACACACATCTCTTCAGTGGAATCCAGAACTGACAGTGCACTGTCGAGCAGATCACTTTGATTTATCTGATAGTTGATCGCATCTGAACAGGACAGTTTTTAAAAAAGTGTGCTATATAAAAGAATATTAGCAAAAATGTATAGATAGCATTATGTAAGTGAAACTGTATTTATATACTATTGTGCTATCAGCCAGCACCTGTTGCCAGTAGTGTTCTATGGGATGTCATCAGCATATGATGTGACTCGCATCATCCAGAACTAGGGTGTCTGGAGCTGTTAACTTAAAAACTAATGTGAAATCTGTTGTGTGATAAATGCTTCTTACTGCTTGTTTAGGGGTATTCAGCATCAGACTGTAAAGTTTCTCATTACATGGGTCACCCGTAAGATCACATTCCTCCTGATGTCTTGCATGAGAATTTCTATGTTTAGAAAACACCTGCAACTTAATTAAAGTCACTTCATTCGTTCAGCTGAAATGTAACCTCAGAACAGTTCAAGCCACTGTGTTTTCTTATCCATACAATATCTTAGTTTTCTTCCTATTTTTGGTTTTCTTTAATTAGGTTGTGCCCCTACAGCCCAAAGTGTGTATAATGACTTTAAGTTAATCAGAGTTAAGAATCTGGGTTTAAATGCCATATAAACAGAGTTCTGGTTAAATCTGTTTCCAACTGCTTGACCAGCCAGTGTTGACAAGCTGTTAGAAAGACAGGCTGGCCACACATCATGTCCACTGTTGTCCAGCCAAGTGGTATTAGAAAACAGTTCTGTTGGCTCCCTGCTTATTCACTGTTTCCAAACTCTGTTACTAGCCCTCTTGGGAGAAGGCCATATTGCAAAGAGATTTAGAGAGCAACTTGGTGCTCAGTGCTACAACTGCAGGACAGAGTTGTGCATAATGCAAACTTAAAGGAGAAAAAAACCTTCATTCAAATGATGCATAACTAACCTATCAAATGCCAGAAGTACTGTATTAAAGCTTCATCCTTTTGCCCAGTGGATGGATATCCTTGAAAATCGTGCCTTTCCTTGTGTTGCCTCTGATGTGGTACTTTACAGATGCCTATTCACTTAGGACACTTCCTGGGCTTTTTGTTGGCAGCCCTTCTCTCTGCTAAGAGGAGAAATATTAAAAATCATTAGACAAATACCTGTCAAATATGGTGTAGGTATATTTGGTCCTTCCACAGTGCAGGGGGTTGGACTAGATGACCTCTCGAGGTCCCTTCCAGCCCTGCATTTCTGTGATTAATTAGGAAACACATATGTACTGCTGGATCCCTTAGTCAGCTAAATATTTACCTCTTTTGGTGAGGAGGGGGAGAGGAGGAGGCTACCTCTTATATTATGGCGTCTCCTGTCAAGTTTGATGGATGAGCTACAGTCACTTATTGTGGGTCCTGAGATGAAACCAAGGACAGATTTTTGGACCTGCAGCTTCATCCACAAGTGCCACAGGTGAAGACAACTGTAGATGAATTTGTGCTGCTTTTAGCTTGTTACACCTCGCATGTCTCTCCTTGATTGCAACAATCCACGAGTTCTCAAAATTTTTAGATGGAGGTGGCAGAGCTGGTGCCATTGTATTTTGTCATGGGCTAAGAGCTCCCAGGTGTTGAGGTCAATGTTCCAAGATTGGAGGTTAGCCTTCAGTGTGTCTTTTGTAATATCTGCTTGGTCTGCCCCTAAAACTAATTCCAGTCTGCAGTTCTCTGTAAAAGTCTAATGAACCATAGAAACTAGATAGAAAAGGACTACTGGGTCATCTACTCAAATGTTCCTGCTATTGCAGGATTGTTTCCTGTTGTCCATTTGCTTGTGTTGAGTCCAATCTATTTTGAAATGTTCCAAGGGGTAGAATTGCCATCACTTCCCTTAGAGACTATTCCACAACCTAATAGCTGTTACTGTTGAGATGCTTTCCTGACATTCAGCCTAAAATGGTTGTTGGTTTTTTCTTGGAATCCTTTTACTCTTAATTATTCCCATCCATTTGACTGTGAGGACACAAGCTAATCCACTTGAGTGCTGATTGTCCTCCAATGATTTCCTACAATTGCTCCATGTGCCCAAAAGGACAGACATCTTCTCCGACAGTTCACTAGGGATAATCAGTAGCTCAGCTTGCTGTAGCACAAAGAACCATGGGATATGCCCCTAGAAATCCTAGAGACCCACATAGATGAGTACAGCACCACTGACGACAGTAATTCCTTTGTGGCTGCTCGTACCCAGGTGCTGATTACCCCAATTAACTATGCAGTGGAAACATACCATGGCTTTCTAAAGAAATAGAAATGATAAAACATCAGTGGGGTCTTCACTAATGTGTGACAAATGCATCTATGTTTAGGTGCAGTGAACCACTCTCTGAATAGAGAGACTGCCTTCTTTATGTCTGGGTATATATACTCTCTATATGGGGTGGTTGGAGGAAGAACTTTGAAAATACTAAGACGAGCCGCTGTCCATCTGTAGTTGCAGGGATGCAGACAGTTTCAGCAGTGCTTCCAAAGAATTCCCCAAACACAACGCAAGCAAGAGCAGCCCAACTGCTTTCATCTGACCAGCTCTCCCTGCCCTAGAACAAGCATGTTTGCTAGTGTTTCCTCACCTCTGTGAAAATCTCCAAGGTTTTCCCCATCATTTCCAATAGTCTGCCTAGTAACTACAGTAATTTCCTGTTCACTTACAACTTTATTGGGCACAAAGCCAAAGTGCTATAAAATGGAATGAAAAGTGTAGCTGTGCCTTTCTTCTCCTCCTGTGTGAGGTGTCCATGACCTGACTTTCCCTTTCCAGGCCCCAACTTTTGGGCTTGGGCTCAGCTCATAAACTGACAAATAAAAACATGACTTCACCCTTAAACATGCCTCTTCTCAAAGGCTGGCCGGCCCCACCTATGCTTGTTCTAGGCAGGTTAGTACTCCCTGATGGAGGAGGGGAGGTTTCTCCTCTTAAAGTCACCCTACTGAATCTTGTAAAACTTGTTAGTTTTGTACATGCAGCAGTTTTTTCCTGCTTTGTCTGTAACAAACACTGAGGAGCAGAGATTTACCTTAAAAAGCAGTTGATAGCAAACAGTAGCTGCTAAGGGAAATTAGACTTAGTATTTGCTCCTGTGTAAATAAAGTCAGATCATCAAGCAGGCCTCATATGGCTGCACTTCCATGGTTTACTTACCTCTTGAGTATATTCAGTAGGCCAGTATGCTGGAACCAGCAGCATTTTAAGAATTAAGATACACTGGTTCCAGTCCATAACTACAATTGCAGTTAGGGGCTGGAAAAAGATTTCCATCATCATCTTTTCCCACCTTTTGTAAGGCATGTTTTAGATAACAGAAAGGGGAAGTACAGTGAAGTAATTCAAATTTTCAGTCTCAAAAGCCTGGGCATACCCTGTGTTGACTGTGCTTATATAGCTACATGGTTAGTCAGTGACTTCTCTGGGCTGGGTGCAGCCTACATACAGCAAAAGCTTATAATTTGATGTATGTTATTCTGTTCAGCACCCAGCAATGGGTAGTTTTAAGTAGCTACTTCAACCATGTCTTTAAGCTGTAGGATCTGACAATGCAATTAGTGAGGGCATTATGTATGCTGCAATTAGACACCTGCATCTGGTCCATGCCAGCTGACTTGGGCTAAGGGGCTGTTTAATTGTGGTGTAGATGTTCAGGCTCGCACTAGCTCTGGGACCCTCCCAACTTGCAGGGTCCTAAACCAGGGCTCAAGCCCAAGCCTGAATGTCTGCACTGCAATTAAACAGCCCCTTAGCTGAGACCTGCAAGTCCCAGTAAGCTGGCACAGGCCAGCCATGAGTTCTTGTGTAGACATAGCATGAGAAGCCAGGTTAAACATGTATGCCCTGCATTGTCCTGAAGCTCCTCAAACTCAGTAGCGAGGGAGTTCTGCAGGAGCAAAGCACTTAGCAAAAATACTCTGTTGTTGATCTTGGATCTTTTAGGGTGCGTCTCCACAGCACAGTTAGCTCAAGTTGTAACTCAAATTTTACCCCTAACTTAACTCCTATTGTCCCCGCCTTCCCCCTCTCCCCACATGTACATCTTTACTGTGAGTTAATTGGTGGTTGAGGTAGTTGGCCCACTTGGGGTGGGATGCTGGGAGGGTTTTGAAGCTCGAGTGATGCTGATATTTGAACTAAGAATGCAGTGAGGATGCAGTCGCTCCTCAGCAGCTAATCCAGTTGTTCTCTCTTTGAGTGATTGCTCATATCCATTCCAGTATAGGTGTGTGCGCGCCCCGTGCACAGATTCCTGGAACTTTTTTCCCTTAGCTAGCTCTGTAGGGTCGGCTCAGGCACCCCCTGGAGTACCACGCTCATGCCACGGTACATAGGGCGCCGCCGACCCTGCGGCCCCTCAATTCCTTCTTTCCGCCTGTGACGGTTACTGGAACGTCTGCCTCTTGCATACCGCAAGTAGCATCCCTTAGTACTATAGCTTTGTTGTTCAAGTTCTTGTTAATTGTTTTCGTAATGATTAGTCGTAGTTAAGTTGTGTAAGTAAGATAGTGCCCTTCGGGGCTAGAGCTGAGCCATGCCTGGCTCCACTGGCTTTAAAGCCTGCACCACGTGTGCAAAATCCTTCCCCGTGAGTGACCCTCACGACCGTTGCCTCCGATGCCTCGGGGAGCAACATAGAAAGGAGAAATGTAGGATCTGTAGGTCCTTCAAGCCACGGACCCAGAAGGAGAGGGACGCAAGGCTGAAGGCAATCCTATTGGAGTCCGCACTTCGTCCGGACTCCGATCAGTCGCATTCTCCAGCAGCACCAAGCGTCTCCTTGGTGTGGAGCGCTCCACCGGCACCAGCGTGGTCAGCACCGAGAAAGAAGAAGCGGCCAAAGGCCACACACGTGGACTCCCCCCTGCTACAGGGACAGCAGGGGGTACAGTAGGAGATGCCCCAGCCATGTGCTGTGGAGAGTACTCCGGCACCGGCATCTCCCCTCAGGGAGCCTCCCCCGACTCCTGGGGGTGGGGGAGCGCCCCTGCAAGGGCTGTTGACGCTGGAGGCTTTCACTGCGGCATGTGCCCTCATGGGCCTGCCCACGCCTCCGTCCCCCCTCGGCCGAGGGTTCCGGGACCAGCATCTTGGGGTAAACCCACGTTGGGTTGCCCCGGTGGGTGGAGGAGACGGGAGTCGAGGTCTCCCCCCAGACGATCGAGGAGGGTCGAGAGTGCAGGCTCCCCTCCCAGCTCCGACTCTGAGTCATCAAGCTCCTCGACACCACGGCACCGAGGCCGGTTGAGAGACGAGCGCCCGAGGTGAAGACGTTACAGTTCCGCCTCGAGCGGGGACCATGGTTCGGGCTCCGGTGTGGAGCCCAGCTCGGCAGCGATCCCCAACTCCGCCTGCCTTGACACCGCGTGCCAGGTTGCGCTCCCGATCAGCATCGCAACGACATAGGCGTCACCGCTCCCGCTCCAGATCTGGGAAGTGTCACTGTAAGTCTTCCAGACGGAGGAGGCGTTCCACCTACAGCTCTTCCCATCATCGGCACCGCAGACGCCGGCACCGGAGGTCATCGTCGTCCCGGAGCCGCTCCCCTTCCAGGACCCACAAGCGCAGGTCAAGTGGCTCGGGTTCCAAGGGGCGACATCTGGATGTGACCCAGCAGGCTCCTACGCTTGCACCTATGTGGCCCCAAGGCCCCTGGCAATGGCCATATTGGGGGCCGTGGGGTACCCAGATGGGTCAAGGGGCCACCTCAGTTCATTCCTCGGTGGCCCAGCCAGTACCTCCACCGACCCATCCACAGGAGGACCACCCCTCGGAGGGGGGTCTGACCCAGAGGAAGGCCCTTCTACAGGGGCCCTTCCACAGTCGTTGTCGTCCTCTCCAGATGAGGCGGCGGCCAGGGACATAAGGCCCCCCCTCTTTGACTTCCGGGCCCACCAGGAACTTCTGAGGAGAGTGGCGGACAATCTCGGCCTAGAGATTAAAGAATTGTCGGAGGAGGAGGACCCCCTCTTTGGGGTTTCTGAGTCAGCAGGCCCATCACGAGTTGCCCTTCCTGTTCATGAGAGGGTGATGAAGATAGCCAAGACCCTCTGGCAAACCCCCTTCTCAGTGGCCCCCACCTCGAAGGGCGCTGAGCGGAAATACTGTGTACCTAAGGAGGGGTTTGAATTCCTTTATACACACCCCGCCCCAGGTTCGCTCGTAGTAGACGCAGTGAACCAGCGGGACCGCCAGGATGGCCAGGGCAACACCCCTAAGGATAAGGACAGCAAGAAGCTGGACCTTTTCGGGCGCAAAATGTATTCTACTACAGCCCTGCAGCTGAGGGTCGCAAACCATCAGGCCCTCCTGGGGAAATACAATTTAAACCTGTGGTCCTCTCTACAGAGGTTCTGCTCGAGGTTGCCCCCGGACTAGGCCGCTGACTTCACCACTGTGTCGCAGGAAGGCGTGGCGGTAGCTAAGGCGGCACTTCAGTCGGCCAGTGATGCAGCGGATGCTGGCAGCAGGGCGATTGCTTTGGCCATCGTCATGTGCCACTGCTCCTGGCTCCAAGCTTCCGGCCTGTCCCAGGAGGTCCAACAGTCAATTCAGGACCTTCCCTTTGATTACACCGGCCTCTTCTCCGAGAGGACAGATGAGAAACTCCATGCCCTAAAGGACTCACGAGCCACCGAGATCCCTAGGGCTATACGCCCCCCAGGTCTTGAGGTGCCAGGCCCGCCCTCAGGGCCAGAGGCAACCGCAGCCTCCACCAAGGCTGCCCCCCAGACCCGCTCAGCCCAGGAGGGGCCAGGATCGGTACCGGGTGCCCAGTTGCCGCGACCGACAAGGGCCCTCTGCGGGGTCCCAGCAAGGCCCAAACAAGGGCAATACAGCCAATAAAAGATTTTGACGGGGTGCACAAGGGTGGCACTCCTCCTTTCCCACTGGATCACTCCAAGTTATTTACTCAAGGCTTCGGCCATACCACGCCGAATGGGAAGCCATTACCATGGACCAATGGGTCCTTGGCATAGTCCTCAAGGGCTATGCCTTACAACTTACGGCCTTCCCCCCCCCCCCGAACTCTCCCCCTACCCAGTCCCTCTTCAGGGACCCCTCTCATGACCAACTCCTCATACAGGAGGTCAACTCCCTCCTCACACTCGGTGTGGTAGAGGAGGTTCCTCCACAGGAACGGGGAAGGGGATTCTACTCACGGTACTTCCTAATCCCCAAGGCCAAGAGGGGCCTGAGGCCAATTCTGGACCTCCGCCGTCTGAACAAGTTTGTCAGGTGCACCAGGTTCCATATGGTTTCCCTAGCCTCCATCATTCCCAACCTAGATCCAGGGGACTGGTATGCTGTCCTCGACCTGAAGGGACGCGTACTTTCATATCACTATCCTTCCAGGTCACAGAAAGTTCTTAAGGTTTATGGTAGCTGGATGCCACTACCAGTTTTCAGCCCTACCCTTTGGCCTTTCATCCATGCCAAGGGTGTTTACAAAATGCATGGCAGTGGTAGCGGCCCACCTGCGCCGCAGAGGGGTTAAGATATTCCCTTGCCTGGACGACTGGCTGATCTGGGGCAAGTCCAGGGCCCATGTGAGGAACAGCCTGGCTCTTACCTGCGCCACATGCACCAGACTGGGGCTGCTCATCAACGAGCAGAAGTCTACTCTCACCCTGGTGCAGTGCATAGAGTTCATAGGGGCCACCTTGGATGCCACCCGGGCCAGAGCCTTCCTCCCTCAGACTCAGTTCGAGACCATGACCGCCATAATCAGCGATCTCCACAGGTCCCCCATGACAACAGCCAGGCGCTGCCTTCAGCTGTTGGGACACATGGCAGAATGTACTTATGTGGTAAGGCTAGCTCATCTCAAGCTCAGGTCTCTCCTAGGGTGGCTGACCTCAGTCTACGCACCGGCCAGACACCGGCTGAACAGGGTGGTCACGGTTCCTGCCCAGGTACTGTCCTCCCTGGACTGGTGGAGGGACCCCAGGGAGGTTCTGAGGGGTATTCCCTTCAGAGACTCTGATAACAGACGCCTCAGACGAAGGTTGGGGGGCCCACATCAGCAAGGATCTGAGCACCCAGGGACTATGGTCACCAGACAAGAGGGCTCTCCATATAAATGTCAGAGAGCTCAGGGCAGTCCGCTTCGCCTGCAAGGTCTTCATCAATTTCCTGAGGGGCAGGATGGCTCAGGTCCTTACAGACAACACGGCGGCCATGTTTTATATAAACAGACGGGGGAGCGCGCTCCTCAGCTCTTTGCCAGGAGGCTACTCATCTTTGGGACTTTGCTGTGCGGCATGATTTTCACATATCTGCCTCTCACCTCCTGGGGGTCAGGAACGACGAGGCAGACCGCCTCAACAGGTCGTTCTTAACCTGCCACGACTGGTCACTGCACCCGGAGGTGGTGACTTCAATCTTCCGGAAGTGGGGGGTTCCCCAACTGGACCTGTTCGCATCATCCTGGAACAGGAAGTGCCCGAGGTTCTGCTCGCTCCGAGGTCGCGAGCCAGGCTCCCTCTCCGATGCATTCCTTCTAGGCTGGAAGGGGACCCTCCTGTATGCATTTCCCCCCATTCTGCTCCTGCCCAAGGTCCTTTTGAAAATAAAGAGGGACAGAGCGGACATGATATTGATTGCACCAGCCTGGCAACGGCAGCACTGGTACAGTATGCTGCTCGACCTGTCCATCGACACACCGATTCCGCTCCTGAGGCGTTACGACCTGCTCTCACAGGACCAGGGTTGCCTGCTGCACCTGGTCCTGGATTCCCTCCATCTGATGGCATGGAGACTCTGTGGCTGACGGAGGGAGAGAGAGCCTGCTTGACGCAGGTCCAACAGATTCTGCTGGGCAGCAGAAAACCTTCCTCAGGTTGTGTACCGGGCCAAGTGGAAGCATTTTACGTGTTGGGCGGAGTCCTGGGGTATCCCACTGTTCGTTTCACCATACAGGCAATCTTGGAGTATCTGCTCCACCTAAAGCTCCAGGGTTTAGCACTGGCTTCCCTGAAAGTGCACCTGGCAGCTATCTCTGCTTTTCACCAGCCAATGGAAGGGCATTTCTTGTTCTCCCACCCTATGTCAGTTAGGTTCCTCAAGGGGGTGGAGAGGCTGTATCCCCAGGTCCGTGACCCGGTGCCTCCCTGGGATCTAAACCTGGTCCTCACCATGTTGACAGGACCCCCCCCTTCAAGCCCGTGGCTACATGTCCGCTGCTCGTCCTATCGTGGAAGGTAGCCTTCCTGGTGGCCATTACATCGGCTAGGAGGGTCTCTGAGCTTAGAGCTTTAACCTTGGAGCCCCCCTACACGGTCTTTTATAAAGATAAGGTCTGACTGAGACCCCACCCAGCCTTCCTGCCTATGGTGGTGTCTCAGTTCCACTATAACCAGGATATCTTCCTCCCCATGTTCTTTCCCAAACCACAGTTTGGAGGAGGAGCGGCGATGGCACTCACTGGATGTCAGACGAGCCTTGGCCTTCTACATCAAGCGGACCACGCCGTTCCGGAAATCAACGCAGCTTCCGGGACCTGTGACAGCGCACTCAACCAGAGCCCAGGCCTCATCGGTGGCCTTCCTAGGAAGAGTGCCCCTGCAGGACATCTGCAGAGCAGCGACCTGGTCGTCGGTCCACACCTTCACGTCCCACTACACTATAATGCAGCAGGCGAGAGAGGACGCGGGCTTCGGCAGGGCCATGCTGATGAGAACAGCTCACCGTTGACTCCTACCTACCTCCAAGGTATGGCTATTTAATCACCTATACTGGAATGGATATGAGCAATCGCTCAAAGAGAGAAAACAGGGTTACTTACCAATAACTGTTGTTCTTCGAGATGTGTTGCTCATATCCATTCCACACCCACCCTCCGTTCCCACTGTCGGAGTCTGCAGAAAGAAGGGACTGGGTTGGCAGCGCCCTATGTACCGCGGCATGAGCGTGGTACTCCAGGGGGCGCCTGAGCCGACCATACGGAGCTAGCTAAGGGAAAAAAGTTCCGGGAATCTGTGCACGGGGCATGCACACACCTATACTGGAATGGATATGAGCAACACATCTCAAAGAACAACAGTTACTGGTAAGTAACCCTGTTTTTTGCTTATCAAATCACTGTGCGTAACTCAAAATGTTTTCCTGCATGAACCTGTTTTCAGCTATCCTGCTTCCTATGACTCCACAAAGCATGCAGGAAGTCACTTTAAAACAGCGTCCTCTGCACAGTGTGACAGGTCACACATGTAACATGCAAGGTCGCACTGTGTGGATGGAGGATGCCATTTTACAATTTGTGGATGCCTCCACACATTTGGGATTGTCACAACTCCATTTACTGATGGAGAGACCCCCTTGTGATCGCAACCCATAGTTTGGGTACTGCTGGTGTAATTCCAGTGTTGTTTAGAAGTGTGGCTGCTGTCAATCAAGCTCAGCCAGCTCAACTGTACTAACTCAAGCTACCAGTTGCAGTGAAGACAAACCCCTTAGTCCCCTGAAAGAGCAACACAAGATTTTAAATGTCCTGATAGGATGTAGGTGAAGATGTTTTTCTCACTCAGGAAACTAGGTTCTAGGGCCAAGCTCTTCAGGGCTTTAAAGATTGTAAGCATCCTTTGAATTGCATGCAGAGGTTAGTGATTAGTCAGTGCAGAGCACCAATGTAATATGTTTAGAGCAACTTCACCCTCTGAGGTGAACTGCTGTGTTCAGCTCCAGCTCACATTTTAGAAAAGTCTCAAAGAATTGTGGCATTAATCTACCCTGGAGAGGACAGAGGTAAGACTCTATGTCGAAGCCTACCTTAGAGAGGATGCACTGCAATTTCCAGGAAAGCTGTCGGTGGAAAAAAGACATTCAGGAGTAGCAGCAGCTTGAAAACAACCCTTATACTGTAAAGTGGCTTCCAAAGAAAGTGCCATCCTCCTCAAGCTTCCCCTTACCAAATAACAGCATGCCTGGGCCAAACTTCAGTAACCTCTCATATATCTCCCTCTGACCCTGATAAAGTAACTAGACCCAGGTGTATTGGGTCAATGAAGATATGTGGTGCTGACTAATTTCTGCTTACAGACCGTACCGATGATCTTTCCTGCAGCAGATACGTATGTGGGGAGAACAGAAGGGAAACCCATGGTACATAACCAGTGAGAGAACCAGGCATGAAGAGTAATTACTATTACTTCAGTCGTCAAAGAAGGAAAGAGGCAACTTTCTGCAAAAGCACGTCACTTACCCCGGTACAGTCTACAGCTGAGTCATCCAAATCTCCTCAATGGTACTGCATGGTGCTGGGAAAGCTAAAATATGTTCCACTGCTATAGTGTTTCTCATCTGAGGATCTCAAAACTCTTTATGCACTAAGAAAGCCTTGCCACATTCCTGTGAGGTATAGTATTCCTGTTTTATGGATGAAAAGCTGAGGCCCAGAATGATGAAGTGACATGCTCAAGTTGCATAGTGAGAACCTGACTGAGTGTTTTGGCCTCTCATCACAAGACTTTCTTCCCAATCAGCCACAACCCTCTGCATCTGTCCATCAGCTGAATATAAATAATTCCATTTCTGCACTTTTGCTGGAATGAGAGAATCTGTGGACTACTGATGCTACCAACCAGCTGTGCTAACAACACTTTCAGTAACTTTCCCAAAGAGAAGGGTAGAGATCAGCAGTGTCAATGGTGAGAGGTTTGCTTTAGTAAGGATCTAACCACCACCTGACAAATGGCACATGGCATCATGCCTTCAAGTGGCATTAACAACACCCATAAGCAATGGATCCCAGACCTCCCCTTTTAGCTTTCACCTATTATGAGGGGCATGCAGCTAGTAACTCTTCCAGTTCAGGCTGTTTTATTCTGCATCTAAAAATACGGAAGAACAAAAATCTGTAATTAGTTTTGGAATCTTCAGCAAGATTTAAGGGTAGGAATTAGATCTGGACAAAATGCAGCGCTTCAATGAGAGCTGTGCTGTGATTGGCTGTCTTCAGTTCTGACAGAAGTGGAGTTCCATTTTTGCTTGTTATAATTGAGTGGCAGGCATGCTAAATGGTGTAACTTGGATGTGTGGACTACGTGTCCCTAATGCCTGAGGAACTTTGACCTTCAACATCAATTTTTAGAAAATGAGTATTTTGAAGTGACCATAACGAGCTGGAAGGGGACTGGGAGGGTCTAATTTTATTAAAATAATTAAGAATGATCTAAAAGGGGTTGGTGGAAATAGCTTCCTGTTAAAATTCACAGATGACACTAAATAGTGAGGAATTGCAAATGAGAACAGAAGTTAGGCTTACCAGCCTGTAATTGTCGGGATCACCTCTGGAGTCTTTTTTTAAAAATTGGCATCATATTAGCTATTCTCCAGTCATCTGGTACAGAAGCTGATTTAACTGATAGGTTACATACCACAATTAGTTGTTCTGCAATTTCACATTTGAGTTCTTTCAGAACTCTTTGGTGGACACCATCTGGTCCTGGTGACTTTACTGTTTAATTTATGAATTTGTTCCAAAACCACCTCTGACACCTCAATTGGGACAGTTCCTCACATTTGTCACCTAAAAAGAATGGCTCAGATTTGGGAATCTCTCTCAGCTCTGAAGACCGATGCAAAGAATTAATTTAGTTTCTCTGTGATAACTGTATCTTCCTTGAGTGCTCCTTTAGCATCTCCAGTGATCCTACTGGTTGCTTAGCAGGCTTCCTGCTTCTGATGTACTTAATTTTTTGCTGTTACTAACTGTTCACATTCTTTTTTGGCCTTCCTAATTATATTTTTACACTTCACTTGCCAGAGTTTATGCTCCTTTCTATTTTCCTCAATAGGATTGAACTTCCACTTTTTAAAGGATGCCTTTTTGCCTTTAACTGCTTCTTTTTTAGCCACAGTGGCACTTCTTTGGTCGTCTTGCTATGTTTTTTAATTTGGAGTATACATTTAAATTGAGCCTCTATTATGGTATCTTTAACAAGTTTCCATGCAGCTTGCAGGGATTTCAGTTTGGGACCCACAATTCTGGCTGGACCATTTCCAAAGGCCTGTTTGACAGTTGAAAAGCAAGCAAGCTCTGTTAGAAGTCCCTTCTTACAGATTTAAGTCTTTGGCTGCTATTTCTATGCTCCTCAGCTTTGAGACCCATGACAACATCTAGTTCATCCCCTGCCATTCCCAATATTAGTCAATTGCACATAACAATCTGATGAAGTTGGGAAAGCTATAAATCCCTTACGTCCTAATACAAATGGGTGATTTGATTTCTGCATGTTACTAAAGCAAACTATTTCTTTCCCTTCAACAGGCTTTGAATGTCCAGATGCTGCTCCTTTGTGCTGAGCGAATACACAGCCTTCACTTGAATTACTTGATTAATTAGAATTTACAGTTCTCTTGGGGTTTGAACCAGAAATATCAGGTATGTTCCATTTCCTGCCAGGTTAGCCTCTCAAGGCTGCTTACCCTATGCTTCCTCCTTTGCAGTAGCTTTCAAAAGCTGTAAGATTTTTCCCCAGTGTTCAGTTGCCCTCTAGTGGACTCCAGGAATATAACATCCTTGTGTAATTTCTTAGGGCCACTGTGACAATCTACACATGCAAGAGTAAGAAAAGTCTGGGTGACATGTTCTGACCAGGAAAGACTGAAGTAACACTAATGACTTTACCCCTCTAATGATATTTTGAAGGATTTTTAGAGTTTTAACAAAAAACCAAACTGTTTAAACAATCCTTTTCATGTGAACTGAGCTAGCTCCAGCTAAGGTTCAGTCTCGTGGGATGTCCTTGGCCCACACGACTTCCAGTAGACTTGGATTTGATTTTTTTTTTAAATATGAGAATATGTAATTTAACATGCAGGCACCTGCCCTATACTGTTTGTTGCCAATCCAAGATGCACAGTTCATGAATCTGTGCTAACAGTGAGATATGTTGAAAAAAAGCTGACAGGTAATACTGCCCTTCCAAAAAGGGGCAGCAAATGTGTTTGAGTTGTGTTCTACAGTCCGGCCAAAGTATTTTTTATACTCAAATTCTCTGTGTGAAATGCTGTGCTACAGCAAAATGGATTAATCACTCAAAACATAACTGGAGGATCATTCTAGTGCAGATCAAATAAAATGTGGGGGAAGTTGTAGCTGTCTGTTCCACCTAGGCACTTCCCCCTTTTGCTTTACAGGTACAGTAATGTTGTCTTGAAAGCAATATGAATTAATGGGTAACTCTTTCTTGAAAGTGAACTTTCCTTCAAAAGGGAAAGAGTAGCCACAGTTTGAGTTGTCTTCAAGCATGCCTGTTTAAGAGTAGCGGCTCTGAAGCCATCTTCCCAACAAGGCTGTAGCTCGTAACAAGGTTTTCATACAGTGACCTTAAGTGTATGGACGGTGGGCAGATCAGTGTGTAATTAGTGCAAAAGTACCACTCTCTGCTCTCTAATTTAGCCCTTCGGTCAAAGAATTATTCCTTGGGGTTAGTAATTGGGACAAACATCTTCAGTCTTGCTGTTGCATTCCTTGTAAAAGGTGGTTCAAGTTCGTTCAGCTTAAAAAAATCTTTAAGGTAAAGAGAAGAAGCTCCCTGAAATAGAGCTACTGCTTTCAACAGTATTTTAAACTGAGTGAAATGGATTTACTTTTGGGAAGAGGTTAGCTCAAGCAATAACTCATTGAGGTTGAGAAGTTAAAAAACTGTTGGCAAATTTACTGTTCCATCTCTTAGTGGTGACAAAACATACAGGCAACACTTGAGTATGTACTTGAAGGTGTGCTGTTTAAAAAAAAAAAAAAAAAAAAAGCCAGGCTGAGGCTACCAATGATTTAACAACTCATCATGTGAGACTAAGCCACAAACTACCTGGCTTTTGCTGCAGTAATAAAGGGAAAATCCATAGGAGAACTCACAGCCACCAAGGTCAAACACTTGGAATTCATTACCGATCAAACCTGAAGAGGTAGTGTAACAATCATTCTGGGATAGTGCAAATAGAGATCATCCACTCAGCATTAGACAGCAACATGAATTTTAGAAAACAGCCAATATTCAAGTATCCTGTCTGTGAATTATACCCTTACCCCCTCATAAGGGCTTTGGCAGTAGGCATCAACAAGAAAAATACAGCTATTATCTACCCATTCAGACTTCCTCCTGTTGACCCCATAATTTCATTAATTACCAAGCACCACGTGAGCAGAGCTAATCTTAGACAACAGCCAGTAGGGATAAAGACTGACTTGGTGGATTGTGTCTGTAAGAGAACAGAGTTGAAACTATGCTTGCTTAAAACAAACTGGGCCACAGTCAGATACTGCTGCCATGTTCCTGTTTTCTCCCTTTGACTGTTTGGCTCTAATCCTAAACCTTACAAAAGCAAGTGAGTTAATAGGATTTGGCAATTAGATTAATAGGGATTGACCAATCCCTTCCCTGAAGAAGTGGCAATTATGGATATGTGGGAACTTCTACCTTCTATCAACCTCATTTTCATCCAGGATAAAGGCTAGGAGCACTTCTGCAGTGGTTATAAGGCACCTAGGTTAATCTTGCTTTTCCTCAGCTGCCATATGACTTCAGCAGTTGCCCTGCTATTACTAGTCTCTGGATCTCACTGGTCCCCTCATAGATTTCTGTGATTCGAGCATCCCGGTAGTGGCGTTCTGCAGGCATCTCTGTCACATAGCCCATCCCTCCCAGGATCTGGATGGCCTGAAACAAAAGCAGTGAGTCTTAAGCCAGAAAATAGATGCACTATTCCCACCATACTAATAGGCTCCAACATCTTAAAGGGACCATACCATCATCCTGCAATCCTTATGTGAGTGACCTTAATCTAGTAGCAAACACAGGGAGAAAAGGCATATGGCCTCTCAGATTCAGTCATGCTGGCACCTGGTGGACCCCTTTTCTCTAGAAAAACTTGATTAGCCATCCAGCATACTCTGCAGTGAGCAGTGAATTTGTTGGATCTGTGAGGATGATGCATGATTGAGGCAAACTGTGTTGAACCAAGGAGATAGCCTTGAGTTACTTGCCCTCTCTTCCTTCATGTGGTGCCATATTCCAGTGAGTGATGCTGTTATCAGCTACAGGGACAGGCAAAGAAACTGAAGTGTTATTTAGGTAAGCAGTAGCATATTTCACCATTCTCCTGGGCTTCAAGCCTGCCCTGCTGCCACACAATTCTAGGCCTGGCTCCTGGGAGGCCTTTACATAGGGGACAGAATAATCCACAGCTTTTGAACAGATGTAAGCACTAAGGCCCAGGAGGAATTCTTTAAGGCAGTATGTGGTGTCTGTACAAAACCAGTAATGTCATCTCATTTCTCTCTCTAACTTCCACATTTCCTCAGCAAGAAAGTTGAACTCATTCCTTTATATATACTTAATTTTAGGCTTGGAAGGGGATTAATGGGTAAATGTGGATTTCACCATACACTGATTAAAAATGTGAGAATTTAGTAAGTTGAGAATATTTACTTAATATATTTTGACATGTTGACACTGTTATAAAGCTTCAACTTTTTTAATCTTATTAAATCATTGTCTAATGCTTCCCAAAACTCTGGAATTTAAATAAAGAAAAAATACTTCAAAAACAATTGTTTTCATCTGTTATAACAACAGAAGTCACATTTGGCTAAGCCTACTTCTTGGAATCCACAGGGATGGCTAGACAAAACTCTACACCTCCCCTTGTGTGTTACAGTGACCCAGTCTCCCTCAGGCAATTCTGTGAGTTGGAAAGACAAGGAGGACACTATTCTGCAGGGGGGTGAACAAGAGCAAGATTCTTAGATAGATGGTTACCTGATGGGAAATGGCAGTTGCAGCCTCTGATGCAGCTAGTTTAGCCATGGCAGCTTCCTATAAAAAAAAAAAAAAAATTTTTTTTTTTTTTTTTGCAGCATTTATACAGCAAGGTCCTAGTATTCATGCGCCACATGAAGCAAAACGGTGTGTACACACACAGGAGTCAGAATTCACACCACCTGTGTTTAAATGTACCTCATAACAGTCACATGGCAGAATTTGAGCATTCATTGATAAGCAATCTCCAGTTATTTGAATAGAAGATTCAGCATTGGAGAGGAGCTGGAGCCAAGCCTGCTGTCAGCGCAAGAGAGAACACAGCATTTGAGAATCACACTGCAGAGAAGGAAAAAACGAAACCCATGGCTCCAGTACACACAGGAAATGGGACACACTTAAGTTGTCCCAGCCCAGGTTGCTATATGGACCACAGACAGCCACACCTGATCAGACCGATGGTCCACCTACAGCTGATGGTGGCCAGTACCAGCTGGTAGAAAGGAAGCTATAAAAGCCCCATTAGACATGTAATAATTACATATGTCCAAGAGACGTTTCTTCCTCATCCCAGAGAGTGGCTGGCTTGTCATCTGAAGCAAAAGGGTTTATAAGCCATTTAATAAAATGAATAATTTGAGTACTGCTAAGCTCTTGGCCTCACTGTTGTTGACACTGAGCTCTACATTATACTGCCTGTTTTTAAATACAGTTGTGAAAAGCTTTTCCCTCTATTGTACTATTGTCACTGAAAGCCTGCACAGACGGGGAAAAAAACATTTCCTCCATTTGTGTACTTGATGCATTTGACAGCTCTTTGGCTCAAGTCAGTTTCCTCTTTATGTAGTTTTTTTAAATAGGAAAATTTGATTTTAAACCATCACAAAAATTGGCAGAGGAGAGCAGGACTAGAACCTGAAACTACTTTAACCTGAAATTTAGTTAGTTTGAAGTGCATAATTAAAGAGCATTTTCAGTTTGTTGGCTGGAATTTGCGCATTATAGCAGTAACAGATGTTGAGGGACTGCCACTAACATTTGTTTAGACTGATGTCAACTAATTGTTGTTGCAGAAATCCAGCAATAGCTGCTAGGGTGTACCCACAATGGGTGATCAGAGTCCTTAAACGTGCCCTGTTGCTAGAGGTTCATGCCCTGTCTCTTCTTTGCCATGGATGCTCCATCTTAGCCACTCATACAAAGAAGTGTTTGGGAGACCTCACATCCATGGTTAACCAGCAAGCAGTGAGTTAGCATGCTCTCTTCGGCCTCCACAACTCAGCTCAGTAGGGCAGTCACGATCCTATGTACACTTAAACCCTGTGGCTCCAGCACAAGTACTGCTTTGTGGTCAATGCACCTTAATTTACAAGTGCTAGACAATTGGGGTTCTTTCCTGATTGTCTAGCACCCATCAAGGGCAACATATATAGACATATCCCCAGCTAGCTCAAGTAACAATAGCACAAGTGACTGCATGGGCTAACCCTGCACACTTGGGACCCTGGACCAGCCACTGCTGTTATGCAAGATAGCTTTGAACTAACTATATCAAAGCTAGTTCAGGTATGTCTACACTTGCTACAACAACATCTCCCATGTACAACATAGAGATACTGAATGCCTGCAGCCCTGGGGTTACACACAGGACAGACGTGCACCCAGGGTCCCCACCTTTGTAAAACTGAAGAATGAGCTGGAGCCTGCCATGGCCTTAGGGTGTAGGTGATTCAGGATATAACAGATCAAGTTGTTGCTCTAGTTAACCTTTCTAAGTCAACTAGTGAATTACCTGTTTATAAACTCCCTTATAAAAGTAAATGTGCACAGTTTGCAAATAATACATTGTCAAACAGCTTAAATTAATGTAAACATCTGGTTTTGGGGAGTTCTGCGGAAGATAACTAGATGTAGGTCAGTACATTCATTACTGGGGAGGGGATGGTACCTCTACTGGCCATGTTCAATTTGCTTTGTGGACAAAGGATCCCAGTTGCCAAGGCTAGCATCTTTCACTGGTGTTAAATTCTCTTTAAAGTGGGAAGCTGCTCATTCAGATTGCTGAGAGACTGCAGGGCATCCCATGACCTAGCCTTCCCCCACTTGCTGTGGACATAAGAGACTTTGGATAGCATCCCCCTTGCTTATGTTTCATGCCCTCTGTTAGTCATTTTGTAAGATTAAGAAATACACTGACTGTGATTCCCAATCTTTTTGAGTGAAAGCCCCCTAATTAACACTAGGTAAAACAGACCCACCTCCTCACCAACCATAAACACAACACTAAATTACAATAATAATAAATTACTTTTACCTGAGCAAAAAACTGTGCCTTCCCTGGTGCAGCCACCACTGCATACCGGCATAGCCCGACCTCTTCCCATCCCTCATGGATAAAATAATGGAGGCTGCTGCACCTGGTGCAGAGCTTGGGGGACTAAATGACCAATTTTACTGAAGCCTGATGGACCCCCCCCCGTAATCTTTGGTGTCCCTCCCCCCAGGTTGGGAACCATTGCTGTAGGAGACGATGAGGGGCTAGACCAGCTAAACCAATAGGGTTTCCCATGTTTAGGATTCTGTGTAAATGCCAATCATTGCTAGATCAGCAACAGATTACAGAAAGCAGGAAGTACCTTTGTGTAGGGTTTCCCATTGTCTTTCAACATGGCTGCTCTCCAGGTCAGCAGGCGAGCACTCTCCAGGGCCAGTGCCATGTCTGCCAGCTTGAACTGCAACAGACACAACATGTGAGGGCCAAACCTCATTTGCTTCACACAGCAGTATGTTCTACCTCTGTAAGAATATGATGACAAACCTCTCAGAAACCCAAGACAATTTCACCACAATAAGAGGGGGAGTCCCCTAATACACAAAGGGCCTGAGCCAGACTGTGCCTGTTCATGGAGGCAGGTGTAAATCTAACTTGCCTGCACCTGTGGCATGTCCAGAGTTCAAGGTGCATTACCTTCCCCAGGCCAGCTACTGTGCAGTTGCCTGTGCTAACGCAGCCATATCCTTCTTATCGAAACACTCAGAACTGAAGTTCCTAATGTCACCAGATGCAGAACCGTATATTCAGCCTGATCCATACCTGAATTGCCTGCAGTTTAGAGATGGGTGAATCAAAGGCCATCCTCTTCTCAGCGTAATCCACAGCACAGTCCAGAGCTCCCTGAGCAATTCCAAGAGCCTGCGAGGCAATCCCAATCCGGCCCGAGTCCAAGGTTTGCTGAGACATGCACAAAAGTTACACATCTGTAATGCTAGTCCCACCATGGGCTGAAGGATGAATATAATCAGCATACCCCTCCATGCTAAGATAAGATGGCCAGCTGTAGTCATGTTGGCACCACCTAGACAATCCCACAATGCATGAAAATAAAAACCCTCAGTATATTTAGGACATCCCAAATAGTCACTGAGGGCAGACGGGGGGGAACAAAAGGGGAGAAAGAGTGACAGAAAATAACATAGCCGAGGAATTGCTGCTTCTCAAAGAAAGAAAGAAAAAGAAATTAGACAAAAATGAGAATAGAAAGATACAAAAATAGATGTACTTGTTTCCTTGTTCCCCCTACTTTTATTAGAAGCGCTAAGTTTTTGTCTCTTGCTGGAGTGAACACGGGGGCCAAAATTTCCAAAAAGGACAAGTGATTTTGGATGTACAATTTCACGTCTTAGAGAGACCCAATTTTCAGAAAGTGCAAAGTTTTCCACTTCTGAGCATCAGGCTCCTATAAGGTGTCAAACATTTAATAATAAAAAAAAAAAAACGCACAAAACAACACTACTCACTTCTAAGCATCTTGGCCCAAGACTTTATCAAGAGACGGAGCACTCCCTTACTCTGAAGGGACACAAGCTTTCCTTCCCTTGCATGTACTGAGGTGAGTTATTCAGCGAGGCTCAGCCTTGTGCTATGACTGTCACACACACACCCCGGCACCTTTAAAATCTCCAATGAACTGAATTTTTCGTGGCACAATTCCAGCACTGCACTTCATGTTTGTGTTGCTTCTTCCTTGTTCAACCAGGCAGAATTTCACTCAAAAAAGCCATGGTTTGCAACATTTACAAAAGATGTTGCACTGAACATTCCTTACCCCAGCCCCCTTAAAGAGGTCTCATTTCTGACTTCCCAGCAGGAACCTCTACCTAGATCTCTGGTGTATTTGAAATTTAATTATTCTAGAATATCTGTGTCCTAAAACTCCTTTGTGCTGAGACAAGTCTAGGGATGGAAGGATGATGGAGGCAGAGACCTGCCTAGGTCAAAGTACTGATGGCAGGTGTTCCCCCAGCCCCTCCCAATTTTTGATTTTTATGACAGCCTGCAAATGAGTCTAGCTCATAGATATGTAGGAGTCAACCTTTAGTTGTTATTCCATCCCTGCTGGGAATGCAATCAGCTCTCCCAAGAGTTCAGAAATCCAGCTACACTGCATGTAATCTGCTGTTCCCCATGTGTTATCTTGGCTACTGTGCCAAGACATCAGTTCCTCAGAAATCACAGATGCTCCCCAAATCACATTTAATCTATTTCTGGATAAACCCTAGAAGGTGATCTCTGCATCACAGAGGTATGAATTTCTGCCTCTCCTCCATAGAGGGAGTTAGAGAAGCATCCAAAGGGCCTTGTGTTTTCCCCCACAGGCAGATCATCAGATGAAGGGTGAGATGATGGGAAAGGAGGGAGAGACCCTCAATTCCTACACCTCAGGATTCCCAGATAGGCTTCAAAAGGTAAGACTTACCAATTGGTGCTCCTCAGCTCACAAGAAGGGGTCACTACACACAACATTGGCTGGACAGCAGTTTACATGGATGTAGTCCTGCACTAAACCCTGTCTTCCCACAAGTCCAGCTGGCTCTTACCATAGCAATTCTGAAGCCCATCCCTTGTTGCCCCAGCAGATTGGCCTTCGGGATCCGGCAGTCCTCAAATATCAGATTGGCGGTCGAAGAGGCTCGGATTCCTAGTTTGTCTTCTTTCTTCCCCAGCGAGAGTCCAGGTGTTGGCATAGGGACCAGGAATGCACTAATGCCCTGCAACCAGAACCAGGATCTTAAAATTGTCTCCAACCTCTCATCATGCAGCTGAGCAGAGCTCTCCTAGGAAGCACATGAGGCTAATTCCAACTCACCCACCCATCCAACTGGCCAGGGGAAGGGAGTGGGAAAGAAGAAAAGTGACTGATCAGCAATAGAAATTAAAGGGGAATGAAATACCCTCTCTGCAGGAAGCTTTGCTCCAGCTTCTCTGATGAGCTCAGAGCCCCATGGAAAAGGCCATCCATCTACACTCCCTCTGGCAGCGCTGCGGCCATCCCACACAGCCCTCCTCTTTCTGAGGAGACACAGGCTTCTCCCAGCTCTTTGTTCTGATTCCACAGTCCAATGTAAGCTTATGAAGCCTATTATCAAGTGCTCCACACTTCACAACCCCATGATGTGTGCTCCACATGCTACATCTCCTCCATGTAGCTCTGGAAGTAACCCACTGAGCTCACCTTATGTTTCTGGGATTTGTCTGTAGTGGCAAACACCACAACAGCAGAGGCATCCCAGGCATTGGTGATCCAGGCTTTGGTGCCATTCAGGACCCATTCATTGCCATCAAGCCGGGCCACTGTGGAAGCAGCTCCTGCATCACTGCCATTTCCTGAGCAAGGCACCATGCAAAACAAAACCAAAGCATTCCTGTTCGCTCACATGACCAAAGGCAACAGAACCAATTATTTCTGCATCACAGACAGTTGGGCCTGGGGCTCTAGAGTGGATCCCCACACATACCCATGTTAGCCAATCATGGCGCATCTAGTGACAGTGGCATATGATTTACTGGTGGCCACTCCATCTCACCTACCCTCACTGAGCCACAATAAAACTAGAAGGGGAAATACCATCCTCTCAGAGGTTTCTCTCACTCCAAGCTCCCATCCTCATTACAGCTTTGCTCCGTCACTGACATTACAAAGAGGATGGCAGTTTACACGGGAAAATTGTTCTTTGCTATCAGTCTAGGAACATCATCATCCTGGTTACCTGGTTCACTGAGAGCAAAGCATCCTATTTTATCTCCACAGGTGAAGGGAGTGATCCACTGATGCTTCTGTTCTTCAGAGCCAAATTTCAGTATTGGACCTAAATACAAAGACTTCAAGACAACAGAAGTCACGTTAATTTACCCTGCAAGAGAAAGTGATCCAGTCACTCCCGAAAGTCCAGCACCATCATGACTAGTAGACCAGGACCCACCCTCCAGGCTCCGCAAAGAGATGCCACTCCCCATCACCACTGAGTTTCACATTAAACTGGCAGAGTAACTCCTGGTTGCTAGGACTGGTTCCACAGTCCCAGTTTCCCAGACAGTGGAGGATCTTACATTATTGACACTCATGATGACACCTGTGGATGCACAGCCCCTGCTGATCTCTTCGACAGCGATGGAATAGGCCAGGTAATCCAGCCCTGCCCCTTTATACTCTTCCGGCACATCCATGGCCAGCAACCCAAGGGCACCCATTTTCTTCACCTGGACAAGGAGAAATGGACAAGAGAGTCTCTGCATCAGTGATGCCCTGGAAAATCCACAAGTATGCACGGCTCCTCCTCCATGAGTACACTTGAGCACATGCACACTCCAGATGTTTTCCTGTTCATTCTCATGACCACAAGCAACAGAAACAACTACTTCTGCACCCTGGAGGCCTGAGGCACCAAACCACCCCACCATCTATGCACATACTAGCCAGTCCTGGCATGTCTGGTAATAGCAGCACATTCTTTACTGGGTCAGCTCCTGGTTACACAGATGGACTATAGTAAACCTACACAAAGAACGCACCTAGCTTTTGATTCAGTTGGGGTCTGATCTTGACAGTTGCTGAGCAGCCACAGCTTACAGTGACTTCAAAGGATTCTCAGAACTGATCCTTTCTGGTTAAGGGCAAGTTATTTCAGGCTGACTAAGCTTATTTCCACATGAGGCAATGACTAGCCCTGTTTGAAACCTAGAATCATGTTGAACCATAAATTGTTAATTTATTCCCACACTCCCTACCAAAGCTCTGTTCATTACACTGTCCAGAGGTGATTGAGGAGAAATCCAGCAGATCCAGTCCTTCTACCTTTAAATCTTTCACTCCATTTACACTGCATCCTAAACATGCTTAAGAAAAGGGCATAACAAAACCATGAAGGGCAGTTCACAGGAAAGCAATTTTAGCTGTCTCACTGAAGTCAAGTATTTACAAGAAGTTAATTATTACCGACAATTCAAGATATTCCCTGCTCTAAATTACCCAACATGTTCTGCCTTTTCCATCTTGAACTCTTTGGGCAATGATTGTGTGTGTGTCTTGTACATTACTGAGCAATTGTCATTGTTTCACAACAGGACTGAGCTTGCATTTTATGACACTGCTAGGTAATCTGGCCCAACATTTAGCTGTTGTAAAAATTAATCTATTTGAAATCTAGCCAGAACCTTCTTTTTATTCCAATAGGAATTGTTTTGGAATTTTTGAATAAAAAGCTCCCCTTGCTGTATTTGCATCCCAGATATTATGGCCCTGAGCCATTACATGAAATCCAGAATGGGAGACTATAAACTGATCATGAACAAATGACACTAATTTTAATTTTACGTACATTGCCATAGAATGAAATGCAAAATGTTAATAGCATCAATGAGGGGGAAAATACATTAGAGTCTAAAAGTCTTTTCAGTTGTAAGAACCTCAGGTGTGGCCAGTAAACCAGAGGAGGATACTTGTTTTTATTTATTTTCTTAGAGTAGGACATTTTAGACTAGCCAGTGACTCAGACTGGGGGAGGAAAAAGTGCCTTCCTTTTTGTGCACACTTAGTTTGAAGCCTGTGGGCTAAAGCAATAACATTGTGCTTTCTAGGACAGCATATTTGATTGTTAATCTAGTTAGAGTTTTAAGCCACCCAACTGCATTGGTACTACAATAAGGGATGACTGAGCTCTTTTCACAAAAATGAAACATGAAGATTCGGGTAGGTTGGCACTTCAAACAATACCTTTTTATTCCTAATGAATGAGAAATACAGATATGCAGCTTCTCTTTGGCAAGATGATTCTCTTGGTAGTTCTCATTCATTTCATCAACTGAACTAAATGCAATATATGGCCGTTTTATTGTTATAAAATATTTTGCCGCAATGTCTGACCTGTCTTGTTTACTAAAGTGTTTTATTGATTT
Organism: Emydura macquarii macquarii; assembly: GCF_026122565.2. Taxonomy (NCBI): domain Eukaryota; kingdom Metazoa; phylum Chordata; order Testudines; family Chelidae; genus Emydura; species Emydura macquarii. Next base: position 2,408,221 of record NW_027131391.1, read on the forward strand.
GCCAAGTAAATTGCATCACATACAGCATTAACTACAGCAGCTCTGAGGAAAGTTGCTGGGAGAGAAGAGGAAAGTCAATGGTGCCAAAGCCAGATGGGGAGAAACAGAAGGGCAATTAGCATGCACAACTGCTGGCATATTTTACAGTTTTAAGCTAAACAACAGCATGTCCTACAGGAAGTAGGTACAATATAATGTCTGAGAGTTCAAGTGCTCCTGATTCCTCAAAGAATCCCTTGTGAGTCTCTCAGAAGCTTGGTTTATCATGCTGATTTGTGCATGGTAACCTCCAGAGACTCCCTCACACAATGGAGCTGGAGAACAGTGCACTTAATATGATGCACCAGGCAGTATCTGACATGCATGATCCAGATCTGCACCAAGCTCATAGCTGGGCCATGTGTATCAGAGATCTGAGGCTCTGTACTGATGAGGCTGGGCCACAAATGAACTGCACTCACCTGTTCAGCAGGGAAGCGGTGCTCCTTATCAAGCTGAGCAGCAATAGGAACCAGTTCCTTCTCAGCAAAGTCCCGGCATGTCTGGCACAGCATCTGGTGGGTCTCTGGTAACTCCACGGTCTGGTACACTGTGTGCAGCTGCCGCAAAACCCCAAAGGTCAGGGCTAGAAATAAAAGGGGGGGAGCTGATGCCTTGCTACTGTGCCCCTGCAACCAGGAAGGCCAAGCAGAAAGGAAGAACGGTCCAGCAATTACTAAACGGGCCTGGGACTGTGGAGAACCAGGTTCCAGTTGCTGCCATTAACTTTAGGCACATCAGTCTTTGTGCTACAATTCCCATATGTGAAAAGGAAAATTAGGCTCCTCTGTCCCTGGGACTGAGAGACAAAGCAGGTGGAAGGTGGTGAGGTGCTCACATAGTACGGTGAGGGCCCTAACCAGTGCCTTCCACTGAAGCACAGGGGGGGAGCACAGCGGGGCTGGGGCCGGCCCACCCAGTGCAGCAGGCCCCTTCCCAAGGGCTCGCCACCCGTTAGCGACCAGGCTGAGCCCACACCTACGGCTGCTAGGCCGAGGCCGCGCTCTGCCGCTCGGAGGGGGGCAGGAGCTGATGCCCGGGCGAGGCTGGTGAGGAGCAAACTAGCAGCGCGGCAGCCCCTGCAGCCGGGAGGGGGCGAGGCACGTCACCTGCCCCTCGGCCTATTCCGGGCCCAGCTGCACGGCACCCCGGGGTGCGCCCATTGGCGAGCTCGAGAAGCAGCAGGGAAGGGCCGGGCGCTGCAGTGGAAGCAGCTGCTGGCTCCGGTCCCGCTGGCAGGAGTGAGGAGCGACGGGAAATGCCCAGGCCCGCTCCCGTGCGGCCCCCCAGCGCCTAGGCCTGCCTCACCTCTGGCGGCAGCGCCGCCGCCCCGCACTACGAGTGCAGCCGCCATGCCGGCCCGGTAGGTAGCCAGGCTTCCGGCCCGCACAACGCCTCCGCCCTGAGCCCCGCCAGAGAGGCTAGGCTTGCCTCCGCCTCATTAATATGCACGAGCCGCCTTCCCTCAGGCGGGGCCTTCGCCGGCTGTGCTGTGCGCGCGCGCGGGCCCAGAAGCCCGCCTCAGCTGCGCCCGTCCGTTTGGACCCGAGCTGCTGGCCTGCCCTGCGTGCGCGCGCGCGCACTAGCCCGCGCGACCAGCCAGGTGCGGGCCAAAGAGCCATCGGCAGGGGAGGCGGGGCCGCCGGCAACGGCTGCCCTCGTGCTCGATCGGCAGAGACAGTGAGAGCGCCGCGCGCGCGACAAAAGCCGCCCACGGAGCGCTGTGCAACGGTCATCCTTCGCCTCCAGCCGGCGGCGCTTGCACTGCCCGCTCCCACGGCAGGGCCCGGCCAGCACAGGGACGCTCGACCCCTTGTTGGCTCCGCTCTGACCCGTCAACCGCTCCTCCCTGGCCAAGCGCACTTAGCCCCAGGCTACAAACAGCGCCTAGCCTGCGCTAAACCTGCCATGGCGGCTTCTGCAGGCGCTGGTGGAAGCCGCTAAACCCGTTGCTTTGCTTTGAGGCAGAGGCGCGGCGGCTTTCACTGACGAGTGTGACGCTCCCTTCTAACTGTGGCCAGGTGAGAGAGACACAAATCCTGCAACCTTCAGGTAAAGGGGGAACCAGCTGCCTGCTGCAGAGGAGCCGCCGGAGCTTGGGGGCACTGGAGCAGGGGGTCTATAGGCAGCCCACAGCGTGTTATGTGGGCTGCATCAAATGCTACCTGGAGGGCCCTGCGGGTGTCACATAGGCCACAGGTTGAAGACCACTGCACTAGAGTAATAATTAACAGAAGGCCTACCACACCTACCCTTCCCATGATGCAATGCTTCATTTGGAGGCCGGTAGATTCAGTGGGGATTAGAGGGTAGAAGCCCTACTCTCTGCTTTCTTGCCTGTTACAAATCTGCACTAGAGATTCAAGCTGGAACATGTACGTTTCCCCTGTTGCCCAGACTTAGTCCAAAGCTAGAAATGGGATACTGCGTTTTAAGAATGTAACATGAGTCTGAAAACAGGGTTGTACTGTGTGTCAAGAGCTGGTTTAATGTGTGTCAAGAAACCACTCAGTCCCTATTGTGAAAATCCTGGTTTTATTACTATTGCTTAGGACAAAATAACATTTTATACAAATAAGTCACCTATTTTACTCTGGACAAGGAGACATGACAGGACAGCAGAATGAGGATCGAAGGTGGAAGGACAGCAGGGGAGGGAAATATCACAAACAGCTTCATTGATGCTTCTTGCATTCTCTGTGAAAAATATCTTTACAAAGAAAAAATATATTTCTGTTAAAGCTCCACTGAACTGCTATTGTCCTTTGTAAACTAAGGGGAACCTGCAGCATCCCAGGATCATTCTTTGATCTAAAAGAACACACATGGGTGGAGACAATATGGACCAAGACTTAGACAGCTCCCAGGATAAAGGTATCATGAAGCACAGAGCCAGTCCCAAGTACAAGCAAATGCTGGACTTGTTCAAATATTGATTCATTGAATGAAGCAAATATTGATGCTGGGTTCTATTTCCCCTCAGGCAATTTGGTCTTGTGATACTGTAACACTATCCTTGTCCTGTTACAAATGCTCTGACAGGAGTGCCCAAACTTTGGGGCACAGAGATGCATTGGCAACTGGCCAGTAGCCCAAAGGGCACATCTAATATGCCTATAATTTACCTCATTTAAAAAAACAAAACAAAAAATCACCTAATCAATACAGATGATCATGATATTTGCTAGTGCTTTTATCTTCCTTGACAGATGAAGAGGAATTGCTTGTTAGACTTCGCCAGCTGTCCATTAGCTTTGTCCTCACCATTAAAGCCACAGGGAGAGAGGCAATGTTTTATGACTCCAAGAATTACATATGGTACTTGAGTCACATTATAAGACAGCAGTTTGTCTGTGCGGATGTGGGCTACTATGCGAAGAGCCCTACATTAGGCAGCATCTCATAGCCCAAAAACGTGATGTGACAAGGCAGTGGTTCAAAAAACAAACATTGGATCTAATGAAGTATAAAATCTGGAAGTGGAGTTACCACACTACTTGGCCAAACTCATTTTGCTGCTCCACCACTTATCACAAAATACCATTCACTGCCTTCCTGATTCCTTTCCACTAACATTTCCTGCTTCCAAACATTTTGCCCATTATTCTTGGACCTTACTAGAGAAGCAGAATGAAAATTCCAGCCTAGAGAAGCTGCAATGCAAAGAGACTTCCTGCTTTTCTCTCTAATGAGCAGCACTTAAAACCATAAGGAAATACACAAAGGAAGACTGTTCATAACTAAGGGAGAGAACAGGGACAGTGATACCTGGTCATGTAACACCAGGTGATCCTATTGCACCAGCTGCAATACATAATCTTCAGTCACCCATGGAACAGTTGTGCAGGAAGTTTCCTCTCCTCTCTTGCACACGTGGGCCTGGAGCACTCACCTTGAGAATGCTTCTGAAGAGAGGTCAGACTGGTCCCAAGAGGGCAAATACTTTATGGAGTTAGTTTCTGTTTGTGTTTTTGGCCCATTTACTTTTATTTACAGTATAAGCTTACTCTCCACTCTCTTGCCAGCCTAGTGTACACTAACAGAGGGAAGCTAGTCTCACACTGATTTCTCATCCACTGACTCCTTAGCCAACACTATAGAAATGTCTGCCTCATCCCTTTAGCATCGGCCTCTGTAGACACACAACTCCAAAATGGATTGTCCATTTGAAGAAGGGAGAGAATGGGTGTTGAATCCCATTCAATTCCTCCCAAGCACACTGGTTGGTTTGAGGAGCTTGTACTCTCAGCAGCAAAGAACGCAGACTGAAGGCAAAAAGATTCTCTGCTAATCATGTTTACCAAAGGCAGGGAAGTACTGTACAGATCCTCTTCTAAACAGAGAAGACACTTTGCTAACAGCATCCAGGAGAGAGGGAACACTGGATTGTGCTTGGGAAGGAAGGAGATTGGTGTCCATGAATTCCTGGGCCTGACTAACTTTCCAGGATAGCATTGCCCTCTATATGAGCTTTTTTCCTCAACATGCATTCTGAGGCTAGCCTTTTAAATCTACAAGAACCAATGCAACTGGCAGCACTCTCTTTTCCAATTGGTAAGTACTTGTTATGATCTCCTCCAGTTTTCCCTTTCTTATTGCTGAGGAGATGACACATTCACAGGATATACCCAGAGCACCAGTCTTTTGCTCTACCCTGACCTCTAGTGATCAAGATAACCACTGGAGGTTGGACTCTCCTACAGCAGTTAATGCCCAGTCCCACATTTCCAGGAGTATACTCATGCTAGACAGATGCACTCTGCAAAACAGCAGCTAAATGGCACCCAACCACCTGCACAAAGCCTCCTAGCTGCACTAGATACTATTTAAAGATTTGATCATATGTTTTATAAATGTTGGGATTTTTGGGTACAGAATATTCCGTTGCTGGCTCAGGTAATAACACATCCCTTCTGACTACCTCATTATCTATTACACTGGGAACAAATACAGACCATTACATTCATAAGAATAAGCAAGAAGTAATTACTTTAAACAGAGAATTAGACAAAAGTCATAATTAAAGGCACCTGGATTTGTACTACACACAAGTTTAGCTAGATTTCCCACCAGCTTCTCGGGAACAACTAGTTGCCTCCTTAAGACATTCCTCTCTTGAGCATCCTGGAACACATCAGGACAGAAAGCCCTTTCTGGAGCAATTGTGTCCTGTCAAAAGAAGTATGGGGTACTTGTGTGAGAAAGGAGCTCTCAGTCTCACCATGGCACAATGTGAGGACATCTGGAGACAGCCCCAGCAAAAGGAGAACTAGAGACCTTTCTAACATACACCAGCTCTACTAATGCTGAACTAACAATCAAATGGGGTTACGTGGACATCTCTAGGGAAGCTGATGGAGATAAATGGCAGAACTATTCTTTACCTCCCAGCTTTCTAACACCACAGCCACACACACAAATCTTGGCCCTGGTCACCTTTATCCTCTGCTCCCAACGTATTTGTTGTGGTCACTCACAATTAATGCCCTCCCCAAAAACAAAAAAAGACATTTGTGGTATCATTCATAATTAACATCCTCCCCTATAACTGAAGGTTCTTTCATGACCCTTATCCCACATTTATTCTCACTTGTTACCTTGGTCCTCTGTGCTAATGCTAACACTATTCATCTCCTGCCAAGCAAATGGAACAATGGCTTCCTTTTACTATGTATATATTAAACATGCCCTCGGCTGTAACATCCATACTCTCACAATTGTGATTTAATCAATATTAAAGCACGGTCTACTTTGGACATTACTTAGCATGACTGGTAACCAACTGCAGTCAGTGTGTGCATGGCCACAAGGTGCATTTCAACTGTCTGAGGGAACAAATGGTACTGGCACCAATTAACTTGTCTAGCGTAAATAAGGCTAAGCTGTTAGATACAAGAGGCAGACCTGATCAGTAACAGGGCTGGAGTGAGAATGAATAGTAGGGTATCGGTGGATCAGGGTATCCAATATAATGCGCAGAAAAGCATTTCACTAGTGCACATTTGCATGGCAGGGAGCTAGACCCCTGCCTAACTGCCAGGGACACACATTATTTATGTCAGTGCCTGACAAATATTTCTTCCCACCTTCAATGCCAGGTGCTACGTGGGTCTGAAACACACACTTTGGTTTGGCTGCTCCAATAGCTGTAGTAACTATCTCCACAGAAGTCATTAGAACTTTTCTAAATCATAAATATAAATGATCCAACTAAATAGGCAAAGCACTGGCAGAGGCCCAAATCCACCTGGTTTAAGGATATAATCATATCAGTTCTTGTTGGGTCACAACAAGCAGCCACCTCTCAGCAGTGACTGTCCTGCTCAGGGCAGCATTTAGGGCCCAGTTTAATACTAGCACAATCCTAAGCACTGGTCCAAGCAACACAAAGTAGATGACCATTGTAACACCATTGTCTCTTAGTGTAATACCTTTGATGTGTCGTATGGGTTTAATATATAAAAAGACCAAAGTCTAGGAAGATCTGCCTGCTAAGCAAAATGTTCTTCAGGTGACTCTCCAGGTTCTCCTCCAACTTCCAAAGAAAGAGCTAAATAGACAGACACACACAGTGCAACTTGAGCAGAAAAATCTCCCATGCACAGAAGCAGGGAAAATGGTGAAGGTAGCAAGATTAACCTTACCCCTAAGGCTGAGCCCCACTCATAACCCAATTATTCCCTCACAAGAGCTCAAGGAATAGGGAATCCGGTTGATTTAATGTCCAAATTTAGTAGTGTAATCTCTCTTTTCAAACATCCTGCATCTCAATTCAAATCCCTTGCAAGACATACTTTGTAACTGATTAAGGAATCCTGGGAGTGGCCCAGAACCCTGGAAGTAGATGGAAGATTCCTGCACCATTTAAAGCTGGATTCTTTTAAACCTCCCCTTGGGGGATGGGTGTGCACACTGGGAGCCACCCTCAGTCATGCATACAGACTGAACTGCCATACAGTGATAAGGATGTCTGCCTTTCAGGCTTCACTGGCTACTTGGAAAAAGCAGATTCTCCAACTGAAAAATAGCTTGCCCACATATCAGCTGAGCTCTCTGGACAGGGGGCAGTCTGCCCACTGGGTGGCACAGAGTGTAACCTAACAACAAACATCAATAGTCTGCTAACAGAGCCTTAGAGTCCCTGATCCGTAACCTAACCAAGGTACCATCAGAAACAAAGAAAGCTAGAGGCAAGGTACATAAGAATGCCAGGGAGGGGAGTGTTGCAGGGAGATTTCCTTTACTGTCACAAACTGCCACCTCAACCTTCTTGCTTCATGTTTTCTCATGGGGGGAAGGAAAGGTTCGGCAAGAGGCCCTGGGGCATGAGACAGCAGCCCTCCTCCCTTCCTGCACGTCTTGGAATGGTTAGGGGTAGCACAGCATCCGGTGGAAATGAACACAATGGTTACTGTCCCCCGTTGTAGGCATAGTCAGCCTTGTTGTGCATGATCAGCTTGTTGTCCACAAAGTAGAAGCTGTCTGAGCGGGTCTCATAGGGGTGTTCAACCATCAGGCGGACTGTGGGAGAAAAAGGTCAGTTACACTCATGTCTCTGCCACATCCCAAGGAGCAGCACAGTGTCAGTGGAAAACAAGCATGTGGTAAACAACCCCTTTGTCACTTTGAAGCTCTGCCCCTAAAGAGAAGTAAGAGAAGCAAACTGCTGTAACTGTGTGAGCCTCAGGAGCTCTGCACTGGCTCATCTGTTGAGCCTATCCAAAGGATGGAGGTCATCAGGCTGTAAAAGCAAACTGCAAGAGGGTGGATCAATTTCACACAGATATTCTGGAACCTGTCGGAGGCCACAGTACAGCAGCAATGAACAAGTACATTCCTCCTCTGAAACCTGGCTGGTGTACAGTAAGAGGACTAATGTCACTTGCACAGCCCAGCTTGTGTACTCAAGTCACGAACTCAGTTCATCCTCCCTCTGCCAGACACACCCAGAGAGTGGCAGAAGACATTCAACAGTTCCTGTCCAGTCTGTCCCTCAATAGCATAGCACATTTTGTAATAAAACCACACTGTGCATACTCACATCTTGTCAGCACACATGGCTCTCCACAGGCTCCCAGAAAAAAAAATAACCCCACTCTGCAGCTGGAGGGCTCAAATCCCAAACTCTGGGTGCTATGAACACGTTTCTTTGGCTTTTGAGGGCATATTCTCTCCAAGTCACCAGGGTTACCTCTTGGACTATGCATTAAGGTATTATGTGCAAAAGCCACTGTGACTCTGAGGTCACAAGCTGCCAATAAAAGCAAATACCAGAGACCAAGCTGGATTTCTTCAGACCTCAACCATACACAAATGAAGGCAACTTGCTCAAGACTACACAGTGAGCCATCAGCAGAGTCAGGAACTGAACCCAGATCTACCTGTTCCTAGTTCCCTGTCCCACCACATGACCATCTATCCTCTCAGGGAGAGAGAGCATTTGAACACAGCAGCGGTTCAGTGAGGGAAGAAGGATACCTACTGAGGTCCTCTGAGAGCTGGGGGAACTCATAGATGTGTTCACATGTGTTCCTGCTGCTAGGAATGCAGAAGCCAAAATCAAAGTCAAAATTCTTCAGCAAGCGATCCCGGAAGTAATGTCTCTCGATCATTCGGAAGTTTGACACTGGCTTGTCTCCCACTGTGAACTCCACTCTGTAGGCATAGGGCAGGAGAAATACACCTCATGAGACCACCTAGCCCACTTCAGACTGGGAGAGGCAAAAAGCCTCAGAGCTGTGGTTACACAGAACCTAACAACAGGGCTGATATCACCGCTAAACAGAGACAGATCTTGGCATCTTCCCTGTCACTATTAGCTTCTTTTTCATTTGTATTGTGACCTGGGTTCTCACTAGTCCATGGTTAAGTTCAGTTGGTACCTAAAGTTCCCCAGAAACCTTATTCTCCCCTCTTTATATGAGCTTTTACTCACGTTGCACCAACTGTCCGGAGGCGGAGAAATGCTGGGGTGAACTGATAGCGAACAAAGCGGCCTGCACTGGTGTCCACTTCTCCACTGTCATCCTCTTCCTCCTCATCTTGCTCTAAAAGAATTTACCAACTCAGAGTTAATCTTCTGATGCTCTAGGAGTAACATACTGATGGCTTGTAGCTGGTGTACTGAAACCATCCAAGATACCTAGCACTGCAGTATCTAAGAACTGTTCTTTGATGTGCTACTGGCATTAAGAAGTTAATAGAGAACAGTTTCATAGCAAACATTCACAATTGATTACAGGGACCAAAAGACCCTGCTTACAAAGATGCATGTCAAGCTATCAGCTATGAAAGTACATAGTTGCTTGACCACTAGCCTTTTACCTCCAAGTTCTACACTCCAGTCTTTCTTTGGCTATCTACATATAAAGGGACTTTTGGGGGGGGCTTAACAATGGAATTTGATAAATCTTGATCTGGTGTTCAGGAAAAGACCACAACAATAGCACCACATCTATGGGGCATGCAAGTTTCTCAAACACTGGGCACCATCTGCAACAACCTTGCTGAGCCGAGAAGATAAAGGGATCTATAAGCACAGTATTCACATCCCACCTTGCTCAGAAGTGGAAAAATGGTACCAGCCTACAGCTACTTAGCAGTGGCTTTGAAATATACTGTCTCTATGGGATCACTTCTTAACTTCCTAACTTCTCTTCTGGAGAAGAGTGAGAGGGGACATAAGAGTTTTCAAGTACATAAAAGGTTGTTATGAGGAGAAGGGAGAAAAATTGTTCTCCTTAACTTCTGGGGATAGGACAAGAAGCAATAGGCTTAAACTGTAGAAAGGGTGGTTTAGATTGGACATTAGGAAAAACTTCCTAATTGTCAGGGTAGTTAAGCACTGAAATAAATTGCCTAGGGAAGTTGTGGAATCTCCATTATTGGAGATTTTTAAGAACAGGTGAGACAAACACCGGTCAGGGATGGACTCTAGATAATACTTAATCTTACCATAAGTGCAGGGGACTGAACTAGATGACCTCTCAAGGTCCCTTCCAGTCCTACAATTCCATAACCATGTGTCACTATTAAAACACACACTATTAGAACTTCCCCAACTACTGATAATTTCAGGGCTGAAAGGATCACAGGGAATGAACTCCCCTTTCAGCCCTACAGCAGGTCCTTTATGGGCAAGTTGAGACACATTTACAGTGTAGTCTGAACAGAGCTCTGTGCTGTACCTCCCATGGAAAGAGGATTTCAGTCTCCAAGGCACCTCTCACCATCACTATATTCACTTCACATTGGTTTTTTTAAATAGTACCTAGAACATTCCCAGGTAGAGAAGCTCTCAGTCCCGCAGGAATCCTAAGGGACGGCACAGAACAAAGGTGAACTCAGTACACTATGCATAGTGAAAGATCGTTGTGTTTGGCCTGCATGGCCCCTTCCCCACACCCCACTAGGTCCCATAACATCTCCCTTTTCCCCACTGTCAGCAGGTTCTACCTGAAGCAGAAGGCTTGGCAATTTCAAACAGCACTGTCCCCGTCTCCAGGTCCCGGATCTTGAATCTGGTGAAATCGATATTGTAGATGTTGTCCTCAGGTTTGCATAAATAATCTAGGACGGAGGAGAACACATTAGGGAGATCCCTTGCTTGTGACAGTCCAGATCAGGAGGAGAAAATATGGGGCCACATAACCAAGCCTCAAAGGTTCTCCTCCTAGTAACCAAAAGGCCTTCAGCTACATTAACTGAGCTCAAGCATGTTAGAACATTTAGGGATATTTCCCAGAAGCTTCTGGGAGAGTTGGGGGGGGGGGGGGGGGGGGGGAGGAACAGCAAGGAAACCAAAAAGCAAGTTGCCGGTTAGACTAACCAAACAGTACAATGCACTTAGACTCAGTGCTGACTGAGCCAAGTTACTGCTCTACCTGTATATGCTGAGTGAGCTAATCCAAATGAAAGGGAAAACAAGGCTATCTGTTAATTATGCCACAGTTTAACACCAGCACCACCTAAGCAGCATCACTCCTGCAACAAAGCAAACAGAACAGATTGCAAAAGGAAAGGGAAGTGTGGCTCCTGTTTCATCAAAACTACTGGAAAGTGAGATACCAACAAACTCCAGGAGTAGATTGAACAAGGCTGACAAGCAGCCTCAGGATTTCAATAGCCCCATGGGGGACAGTCATCCTAGATAGACAAGTAAAAAACAAAACTTTGATGGATCTATACAATTTGGGACCTAAAACAAAAAATGTAACATCTACATGGGCACGCATGTGGAACTTCACAGGAAAAATCTGGGTCCTTATGGATCCAGGTGCAATACAGTCTCAGAACTCCAGTCCATGGACAAATGTGACAGGTGCTGTTAAACCAGAATAAGGCTGGATACCTCAGCATCAAGATGAATCCAGTTGGAAAAGCAGAGATCTGTCACAAGTTCTGCCTTTAAACCTTTTAATCTACATAGCAAAGTATGGCTTCTGGGAGAGGAATCAGGGGAGTTTTCCAACTAGTCTAGGCTACGATGTTTTCTGGAAGGGATATTGGGGTCCCCAGGGAAGGAGTGCCCTGTACAGGTTCCCTGGCAGGTTACTACTGGTGTCCTCAGGAGGAGAGGATATCAAAATCTGCAGAGACTGATATTAGGGTTGCAAGATGTATAGGGTCCCTGGGGGAATGCTAATGGGTCCCTGGGAGGCAAGGTATCTGGAGTCCCTGGGGGGATGATAATGGGGCCTCTGGAGGGGCAAAATGTACGGGGTCCCTCAGGAGATTCTCGGGGAAACGGACAGGACGGGCGTCCCCGGGGGGCTCACACTCGAGGCTGCAGGAGAAGGTGCCCAGGGGGGTGATGATACGTGGGTAGGGCGCCCGCTAGTGGGGCTTGCCCGGGGGTTCCCCAGAGCAGGCGCCTGGGGAGGGGGTGAAAGGTCCCCCAGAGCGGCAGCAGCCCGGATAGCCCCGCACTCACTCTCCGTGACCCGGCCCAGTCCCAGGACGTGCTCGGGCCGGACGGTCTCCAGCTCCAGCAGCTCCGCCTCTGAACGGGGCAGGACCGCCCGCGGCGCCGCGTCCCCAGAGCCCCGCCGCCCCCTCAGCCGGCTCAGCACCCCCCCGGCTCCCGGCGGCGGCTTCTTCTCGGGCCCCGGCGCCGCCACCCTCGGCCTCGAGCCGCTCATCGCCCCGCCACCTCCGCCAAGATGGCCGCCGCCTCCCTCCGTAGCTATGGGAGCGAGGGGCGGGGCGTCGGCAGGGTCAGAGGGCAACGGCGCGATGCCTGGCAACGAGGGTGGCGTAGACGCCGGAAGTACTTCAGCCTCTGCTCAGAGCGACGGGATCAGCCCTCAGAGCCCGCCCGGCCAGCGACTGAAGCTAAGCATGGTCCGCCGCGTGCACCGCTGGAAGGGAGACCGCGGCTCCAGCGCAGGAGCGCTCAAAAGCGTGCGCCAGGTGCTGTGCCTTAGCGGCGGAGGGACGCCGGGGGTCTGGGCAGCACTGGGGCTACTGCCACGGACCCAGTCCTAACCAGTGTGCAGTGTTACTCAGCATCAGCTGCCTCCCTTCCCGCCCCAGGCTACGTGGCAGGGGTCAGGCCTGCCCCCTGCAAGGTGCTGTACAGATCAAAGCACAAGGGAGCTGCTGGCAGCCAAGACTCCTAGGTGCTAGTGCCAGCTTCAGTGGTTGGAGCAAGAGCCCAGCCACCCCCCCGTCACTGCTATACCTAGCTGCAGTTTAGGGCATCGCTTTTCAGGGCTGGTGACTGTTCCCTGAGGTGGGAGACACTGAGCAATCTGCAGCAGAGGAGCTATGCTCACAGAAAGATCCGGGACATGTTACTTCCCATAGTACAAGGATAGGACGGCTTATGCTTTGGGGAACCAATAGCCAGGTCATCAGTACTGGTATGGATGGGGTCTAATCTGTTAGAAGAAAAGATAGCATAAGGCCCCATCCTCAGTCATGTGCAAAAACAGTTTGGATTCTGAAGTAGGGGTTCCTGCCTGCCATTGTGGACATGAAACCTCATTCCAGCTCTGCCCAAACGCAGCTTTCCCTCTCCCAGCACAGCACAGCTGCAATAGTGTAATTACTAAAACTAGGCAAGGATCAGCAGTAGCAATCGCTATGTCTGAGCACACAAGGGAGCACCCAGGCACCTCTACATTTCAGAACAGCTTCAAATTGTATGTTAAAAGCACCTACATTAATTCTGAATAACACTTTTGCTCTGCTTAGCCCGGGGCTGCAGTTCACCCATTTTAACATTAATGTAATTTAAAAAAAAAGTTTTAGCTGGAGTATTCACTTCCAGCAGCCATAACAGAGTAAGTCACTGCAGAGAAACCTAGGAATTAACTGAAGAGCCAAAAACAGCACTGCTCCCACACAAGGCTTCAGGGACTGAGCTATCCTCTAATTACACTGAGTCATAAGGCCCCATTGCTTCCGGTACCTGCAGTTAGAGAGGTGGCTGTAGGCCTCAGCAAGCACAGATTTGGAGCAGATAGAAGCATTACTATATAACTCATTAATTTAATTGAAGACAGTATCTTCTGGGGCAGCAATTTAACTACAGGGGACAGGTGGCTTCCAACCCTGAGAAGAGAGAGGTGCAGTAGTTTCACAAAACAGTGGTAAATCATTTCACTTAATGAAGCGAGTACAAGTTGTGATTTCTTAATCTCCCAAGAAATGGCCCATGCAGCCGTTAGGGCTCTGAACCCTATAACTATTCCGTTTTGGTAGTGAGTCAACTCAGCAGCAGACTGAGCTCCCTTTGCTCACCCTGCCAGCCTCTGAGCACCTCCCCCAACCTCAGGCTGAGTCGTTTTGCTTTACTTTTCATCACCTCCCATCCTTCCTTTGCATGCTTATTGAGGAAAAAATCTGTGTGGGACAAGGCCAAGACTTCCTACATCTCTGTAAAGCCTCCAACACCATTCACCTCCAGGTGGTCTCTGTGTCAACAGCTAGTCCTACTTCAGAGATTCAGTAAACTCCCTGCTTTTCTACCCCAAAAGACCCAATGCCTGAATTACAGTTGGAAGAAGCTGACAAGTGAGGCATGGCTCTCGGCTGTACCCGAATTTTCCTGCCTCTCTCCTCTTTTCAGATGCCCAACAGCTTCGCTTCCCTCAATCTTACTATCAATTACTACAATTATCCATAGCAGAGGCTGACTCGGGACACTGCAGTTAGACAATCCTACCCAGTCATTTCATGTGGCAGTGGCTGCAGCTTCTCCTTGTGGGGCTGTCATGTTTACCATCAGGCACAGCAGACATCCTGCCACTAATGCAAAGGGATTCAACAAAGATTGTTCCTCTCAGCTTTTGATAATGCTCATATGTGGGTGTTCGCAAGCCACAGGGGTGTGTGTGTGTGCAGGACATCTTGGAAGAAGGGGGAGGAGAGACACAGGAGGGGCAAACAATGTGCACTTCAGACACATTGCCAGGGATGTCATCCCTGCTAGGACTCATTGGAGCATCATCCTGAAAAAGGGAAGAGTCACCAAAGACAGTGAAAACAGATCATACTTTTCAATATAGTTACACACTATTACTAAGGATCTTTTAGGAGCCACCTTCAACAGCCCAGTGGAAAAGGATGAGTGCAAGAGGCACTTTCCTTTCTTCCACCACTTTCCTCCCTCCCTTCAGCAGGTGGCTTTGTGTAGGAAATAGAAGGAGCTTTACTTTCCCTCCTCACAGGCCCCCCTGAAAAGTTGGCTTGGAAATTTAGTAAGGTCATAGCTACACATGAATACACAGTGGTGGCACTGTCCCTAGATTGGTGGGTCCTGCCATACACCCGTACCTTCTTCCAGCAGTGGTTCTCTGGTCATCCCTTGATGCAAGTTACCTTGTGCCAAATTACCCATCCAATATCCCTGATATTGGCAGCACATCTCAGCTACAGCCAAAGAAGCATAACAGCTTAAACACCCCAGCCACATTAGTGCCCCCAAAGAATCCTTATGGCATTCAGATGTTGCTGCTGAATCTTTATACACTATATGCTAATTCATAGTGTCTGCCATTAAACCAATGCTGCCCTGTAGCTCAAGGGAAAGTATATACACCTGAATAAGTGAGTAACTCTGATATCCTCTCTTTGCTCAGGGCTGTCTTTCTTCCCCCCCCTACTTTCAGTCTCAAGCTCAGATTGACATAGATCACAAGACACACACAAGTCAGAATCTGCCACCATCCTTCCTGATCTGAGCCAAGAGCCTTTTCTACAGATGGAACGTAAATGGAAACAGCTAAATCTCAGCACTTGCTGTCTCAAGGTAGTAGTAGCTGCAGTAGTAGTGGGATTTTAAATTGCATCTTATCAGTGGCCTCCAATCCACTCTCCAGTGCAGTCAGGGCCCCAGCCCCACCATAGTTACAAGATGTAAAATTCTCTTTCCCTCAAAGCAAAGAGGGATTTTGTAAAACTTTTTAAAACAAAGCACCAGATCATCCAAATGACAATATAATTTTGTTTATTTTCCTTTAATACACTGCTGGTTAAAACTGCCAGGCAGTAGATTTCAGAACATTCCCTCAACCAAACATCCTGGGAAAATTAAAAAATAAACAGCTACATGTACCAAAAATAAAATAACCCACCCACACACCCAGCTCTTATCCCCAAAGAACAAGTATTTGCAAAGTCAGTCTAATCAGAAATAGACATCTGTGCTTTTAACCCAGGGTCCAAGATTGATACAAACAAAAAAAGTCACCGCAAGTTGCTATAACACAAAGCAATGGACAAAAAAAAAAAAAAAAAAAAAATTCCTCCTTCTAAACCTTCCAGTACTAGTGACAAATACAGATGAAGAATTACCCCCTAAGGAAATTGATATTTCTCCCCACATTGCTATATCCTTCATGGTCACTCAAGTCTTGCAGCCTTGAGTAGCTTGCAACTATGCTGTCCTTAATGCTCAACAAATCAGCTGACTGCAAGAAGCCAGTGTTCCCATAGCAAGGAGGGGCATGCAAGCAGCTCATTTGGGCCTTGTCTACATAACCATATCCAAACAATGGGACCCAGTTACAATATAGTTAAGAGTTGCTGTGCAGATGGGACCCAAACACTGTAATTGGGCTAAAGCCTTAAGCAATCCAGGCTACTGCTCTGAAGACCCTGAGAACTCTAATTTTGTTCCAAACAGCTTGGAGCCACCTTACAAACTGGTTAGTTTCTTAAGCAGGAAGATCTTGAGTGCAAGAAGTTCCCAGAAGCAGCCCTGACCCTAGCTGACCAACTAACCTCTAGTGGGTGTTTTACTCATTCCAAGACCCTAACTGAACACTCTTAGATTGAAGCAATGTGATAGAACTGGGATCACTGTCATAGAACAAATAAGCACATTCCTAACACACATGAACAAGAAATAACTATGGCTCAAAGATTTTGCATTTCCTAGATTCACACAAAGAAGAGTTTCTGGTTAAACAAGACTTGTTAAAAAAACTGCTTTTGACATCTGCCTGAGCTGCTGTTTCCCTCTTTCCCTGGGATAAATCTCCATCACACAGCCTCCTGAGCCTTTGCTGTTTGCTATGGATTATTCACATTTCCTGATCAGATAGCACTGTCTCTGGAAGGGAAGAAAGTACTTCAGATTGTTTTTTTATTTTCAATAAAACAGTTATTGGGTGGCGGGTGGGGAGGGAATAAAAACCATGGTCAGCAATGGGAGTTCTGCTAACTAGAACAGGCACAGAGCACCCCACAGCATTTCCCTGACCTCTTCAGAAATAGTTCTTTAACATATAAACTCTGAGTAAGCCAGAGTCCAGGAAGACACAATCCTCGCTACAATCTCCTCCTCACAGACCAATGTCAGAAGTTAAGTGCAGCTGCTACCATATCTTTGGGATGAATCTGTTCAGATCCTATGTGAAATAATCACTAGATTCATGGGTCTGAAGCATCCTCTCACCCTTATGTCAAGATCAGGAATGAAAGACACAATATAAAAGGGGCTTATTTATTAAGCTCTATCTTTTCTTGGGAGGAGTTCTCAGCTCCAACCCACATTAAATATTCCCCCTCAGGAATACATGCTTAAGCCCATTTAAAATCAATCATTAGAGAAAATCTAGTGGAAACAGGCAAGTGTGAAAAAAACCCAAAACTAGTTCTATTAGACTTTGCATGAATTTGTCATGGAGATGTAGCAGAGACAGCATCACTGACTCAGTAACATTCTATACCCTGCTCTCCCTGGGATTCCCACTAAGTAGATCTCCCTCCTGCCCTAATGGGCACAAGGAGCAGACACATGCTTCAGAGATTCCGCTACTAGCAGCAGTTTAAGAGAAATTTTGCCCCAAACCACTTAGACCTTCTCAGAATCTGTTACACATTTTGAGGGCCGTACAGGCTCCAGCAGTCTTCTATCCCTTTCCAAAAGGACTATTCAGGCTACAGCTGAAATTGGACTAGGTTTCCCATGATTGCTATTAGCCTGGTTTCAACCACAGAAGGACCAGTGATGAAGTACTGTATTCTGCTCCTGGTTTAGAGTCCTGCCACAATGGCCAGTCTGGGGGAAGCCCTTTGCTAGTAAGGTCTTGATCCAGGATGGGGTTGACAAACCGGAAGCAGGCCCATGCTCCTACCCAAAATCCGACTGTTACTCTCACCAAGCCACTGAAAAGAATGGACAGGCGGGCACAATGTTTCCTAGGAGCTCCCCATCCCTCTGGAGATTTCTTTGGGGATAGCAAACCTGAAGAAGCCCACAAGTTCCCCTATCACATCCATTACTACGCATCCAGACAGCAGAAACTGTAACAAAGGGCATTCACAAGTAGCTCTGTACTTCAGCTATGATACTCCAAAGCATGGATCATAGGACTATGAGACAGCACCCCGTACTGTTAGAGAGGGAAGTGCCTGGGTTAGGGACGTCTCCTGCTGGAGATAGATTTAAAGAGGAAACAGACATTCCTTAAAACAGAAGCTTCTTCAAACAGACTTGTGATCAAACCACAACAAAAAGGCACCAAAAACAAGCATAAGAATTTGCTTTGGCATTCCACTTGCTTCCACCTGCGATCCCACAGGGAAAGGAAAGATCATTCCACTCACACAAACACTACAGTATAAAGTTACAGTGCTGGCTTAAAGCTACTAAAGCCCAGGGAATTCAGAGTTAAGGATGAAACAGATCCTCACTCTCCTAATACACTGCAGAAGACACAGGGCTCAGTCATGCACTCCTTGCACTCCTGGCCTCAGTGGGAGTTTGGGGCA
Organism: Emydura macquarii macquarii; assembly: GCF_026122565.2. NCBI lineage: Eukaryota > Metazoa > Chordata > Testudines > Chelidae > Emydura > Emydura macquarii. The sequence goes on from NW_027131391.1 coordinate 2,426,485, forward strand.
CCTTGAGAACATAGGTGTGTAAGGCTGGCTACAATTCTGAGATCCCACACCCTAGGCACAACAGGAGGGTGGGGAGGAAAAAAAATAAATCAAAGAATCTCCACCTGCGGTTTGAATCCCCTGGGCTGGGAAGATTCAAGTCAAGCCCATAATATCATCACGTTGCTTTTTGTGATTTAAATAATTTTTATGATTTTTGAAAAAAAACTTGAAACAAAACCTGTTTTCTAAACAATCTGCCCCACAGAATGCAACTGCCCATCCTCAGGCTTCTCAAGGTACATGGAGCCATGGCCTGCATGTATTTGCTTCATCCTGTCCACTATTACAAGTATGCGCACACAGAGACCAGATCCATATATGCCTGCTGATGTTTGTTTGTAAGTCTTACTGAGTTTTTACGCTACCTTGATTATTTCTAACTTGTCTTCTAACCCCCAGGGCATTAGCCTGCATTACAGACTAATAGAGTGGAGAAGCCCCTTGTTTACAGAAGCAAAATAGCAGCCCAGCATTTTATGCACTTTCCAAAGGGAAACAGCCAGCCAGAGTATGAAGCGTGTCATGGAAGCAATCACTGACTGTCCACTCTTTTCCACCATGCACCAACCACGCCTGCTGATTTAGGGGTTCCCAGTGAAGGGATGCAGGTTCACTGCAACATCACAAGTAGCACTGCACTAATAGTTACAGGCCTTGACATGCAGTGTAATTCGCATTGTTGACCTTGCTCAACCTCAACCATCCATCCCTAAATACAAATAGAAACCAACTTCAGTGAAAGGCACCAGCTGAATGATAAGATATTCCAACACATCAACAACAGAAAAACAAAGAAGCCCTAATACATCCCCAACCCCCCGCAAGTCACGTACCTTTTACCAGTCTTAACCAACTGAAATGCAGATGCAGCTATGAAGAGGTCTAGGTAAGGCAAGCCATAATCAGACCTCAAGACTCACTCATATGTTGGATGAGTCCCTCCCGCCACCCCACCCCCACCCTTCTATAGTCCTTATTTAAAAAAATTAAAATAAAGCACTTGCTTCCTTTATCCCAAAAGGATCCTTCAAGTGAAGTCTGAAGCTGCCATAAAGGGAAGGGCTGAAACAGGAAAGCAAAAAAAGAAAACTTTTATTATAGTACCATATTGGAGCCAGGAGACCCAGCAAGCAGCTAAGGGAGGGGGCCCAAATCCACGTGAGCACCTCGCCCCTAGTGCACAGGATCAGGCTTGATAACCAAGTTAAGGGAGCAAAAAATATTCCACTTTAAAAAAACAAAACAAAAAAACCAAACTGAATTAATTTTAATTGAGAAACATAGCACAAGCCTAATGCTGTGAAGGCCACCCCTAAAGACACACCGCTTAATTCTCAGGTGGGAGTCCAGCACAGAACCAGTGCATTGCCCCTATTAGGAGGAACAGGAATCAGCTACCCTGGCTTTGCAGAGGAGTGGACTAATCTAACAGGCCTCTTCCATCTCTAACTCCTATGATCCTAGATGTGGGGCCCTTGAGTTCAAGTTGTGAAAGGTGCAGACTCAGAGGTGCAGGAGGAGACTTGTGCCTAAGAAATGCCAGCATCTTAGGGACAGAGAAGAGCATGCTCCTCAATTGAAAGGAAGGCTTGTTGTTTTCAAGACCAAGTTCTTGGTTTATCTAACAAATCAGGGCAGTTTGTGCTGAACCGAAGAAGCTCCTGCTATTTGATTAAGGTCCAAAATCCTGTGCTGTTCTAGTGTATTAGAGTGACCAGGTGATGACCAAAGAGATCAGGGGAAAATCATAAAGTTAGACAAAATTTTATGGGCACTCAGAATAAAATACATCCTCAAGATACACCTTTTATTGGCTTATACATTAAAAAAATAAGCATTCTAGGCGTGATAAGGCTCCAGGAGGAGACAGCTCAATGAAGCTGCTAGTCCCAGGTCTCCAAAGTATTTCAGAGCTTGGCTTGCTCTGGAGATTTACTGCTGACCTTCTCTCCCAATGTGTAGGTTTCACTACAGCCAAACGTTCTCTGACAGTTTTACCAACTGAACTGCTCATGCATGCATTAGTGGCTGGTAGTAGCAATGGGAGAAAGATCACCTGGGTCCTATATTCTGCAGCAGACATGCAGAATCAGAACTGTGGTTAAACACAAAACAGTAACGCAGCTGCTTGGAAAGATGGCTGATTTGGGGACCAAAGCTCTGACAGAGCCCCTAGCTCCTGTCTTGGCACTCATGGCTAGGCAACACTTTCCAGCTTGAAAATTAGTGGGAAGAAAGTAAAGGCCTTGGCTACTGTAAACAGACTACTCATAGAGCTCTGCTGACTCTTCACCAAGAGACTCCATCTAGCTTATCTGAAGGCCAGGTGTCAGTTGAGCAGCTACATACAATTGTGCTCAAAAGCAATTGGTAGAAAAATTCAGAATGCAGGGAGGAGCAGCAGGGGGATTATTACTCCGTGAAGCTGCACAGTCTGAAGCAGATGAGATGCTTGCCAGCAGAAACAGATTCAGCCCAAGGCAAAGAGAATTCTGCCCTGAGGACCCAGAGGATGGATGCTTTTAGAATGGAAGCTGACAAGGCTGGTGCCTCAAGACTTGAGCTCCAAAGAATACCCTTGACCCTGACTGTGCAAGGTGCTGGGGCTTCCTTTGGGGAAGGGAGCACTCACTGCCAACTCCCATAAGTCAATGGGAATTGACGCTACCCAGCGCCTCGCAGATTCAGACCTTAAGAGATGCCAGCTGCCCAAGGCCCTCCAGTTCCAGATCACATCATGTGTGGATTGCACATTGCAGATTTTTGTTTCCATACTGCTCTCCTGGTTACGCAAGAGCTAGGGCCAAGCAGCCCTCCCTCCACCCCCCCACCCACACAGAACACATGACCTTCATGTGGGAGCAGAATTCTCTTGCTAACCTATCAGTGAGGGAAGTGACTAGGGGAGCTAAGACCCATCACCAGGAGACCACGGAAGCTGACCAGATTGGTTTACAGCATTTTCCATCTATTTTATCCATCTCCACAATGGATGGAGACGCTCCTCCTACAGGACTGAGAGGCTGAGCTCCTTGGCACTTGCCAGCATCCAACTCTTAGGCACATCCTGATATTCCAAAGCCTACACAAGACAGTTAATGGGAGGTACCAACTGCAATCTCACACTACTGCAGACTGGCTCAAGTCAATGCAGCTGATGCAGAAGGATTACAGGGTCATTGGCAAGTACTTAAAGGGTTGCTCTACTGTCTTATGGCTGCCAGACTACTGATCACTGTCAGGAGGTACAAGCATTGGGGGCTCAGAGCCTCCATTTCCTGGTCACCTGGTTCTCAGCTCCTCCATGGGAGACACTGTGCACTAGAGAGGGCGAGATGGGATGAGGCCTGAAGAAAGCCATTGCGAAGAAAAATATTAAAAGGAAATAAAAGCCACAACTGATACCGAAAACAAATGCACCCAGGGCAGAGACACTGCAGCGAAAAGCCAGATTATTGCAAGTCACAGCAGAACCCCTCAGCAATGATCTAACATCGCAATCAACTAGGCAAGTCTCTCCCAACTGGTACAGAAAATCAAGCCAAATAATTCCCTCAGCTCTTGTTGCAATTCTCACCCTGAAGGAGGAACCTTTCCCTGGAGACCAACCGGCAAGTCTGAGCCTGTGTATCTTTAGGACAGAGAAGTACCGTGCATTTAGTTACACACATTCAGGTAGCTGTTGAAAAGCCAGTCTCTTTCCCCCGTAATTATTAGTCACCCAAAGGCACCGAAATATCTGTGCATACTTCTGGCCAACACACACACCTAGTCTCATTTCAAAGGCTGCTTTTCCAGGCAACATTCAAAGGGTGCTTTCTGGCTTAGCTTCTTAAGCTGGGACCAATTATCCGTCTGGACAAGGGTACGGTGCTAGGATCACGCAGCTTCCTCTCAGTGCAGAATATGGACCAAAGTTCACCAGCATCAGCTTCCTACAGCCCAGACAGACAGCAAGGATCCAGTTTAGTCTCAAGTGCCCTGGAGAGGAAGGGATGCTGCTTATGGTGCAACAGGGGGAGCCAAGGCCTTGCTGCTTGCTGGCTGGGGGAAGGCGAGCTCCCCCTTACCTGTACCTGCTGTTCATTCCAAATGAACAACTTTTTTTTTCTTTTAAATTATGAAAAATATGGAGAAACTGAAAGCAACCGCATTTGGTCCAACTCCTTTCCTCCTGGCCCGCATCCCCTACCCCTGCCTCTCTGCATGGGGCTTGCCCTCATAACCGGCAGAGGCAGAAGAGGGTGGGAATGAAGACACCAAAGGCCACCAATATAGGGAACATGAGGCTGCTGTTGTCCGAGGCGTAGGGGTTTGGTGTCCGGGGACCTGACTGAACCCGATTCTTATTGGCCTGTTTTTTAATGCTGGAGCCTTCATCATACTCTTCTTCATCTTCCTCATCCTCCTTTTTCTCCAGGCCTGGGTGAGGCTGCAGCTTTGGAACATCTGTTGGAAGAGAAAAATTCACTATTGTAACTGCTGCAAGGAACTATCACAATTTCAATAGGCAACTGAGTCAAGTTGTCCCTTTGTGATCTCCCACACCCCAGCCCCAGCCAGTAGGAACAGGGCATTGGGGGCACCCCGTAAACATACACAGTCCCACACTGCCAGGGCTCCCACTCCAATACAAGCACCCTAATTCATGGAGATGGCTCCACTCTCAGCTTGTGGAGCAAGTTAGCAGATGAAGAACCTTCCTGTGAGGACAGAGCAACATCACCACTCTCCAGCCTCTCATGCAAGAACTTATGCCCCAACCCAATCCCTAATGCTCCTGGTAGCCTTGTAGATCCCATGCAGTGTAGACTTACTGCCTTGATAATCATGTGCCTCCCAACCCACACAAGGACCTACCTCACATCAGCTTCCCCATAACCTGCCAGTGCCACTCCACATATCCACCAAAGCAAAGCAACGTACATACCAACCCATCTCCTCAGCTTTGCTGGCCTGAGTCCTGAATTCAAACTCCCCATATAGCAATATACTGTGCTGCTACTAGACCACAGGGCCAACCCCTTGCCTGCAGTCAGCAATCTCTGATCTCTAGAGCAGCAAACAGACCAGCCATTGGACAACAATCTCAGCTGAGTCCTCTGACTCTAATAGGCCCTATGGCTCAAAACACAGCAATGAAAGAGCAGGGACTCCTGCTAACCCTTCCCACAAAGTATACACATTGCACAGCTATTCAGAGAGATTAAGTTTGGGAAAATTGTAGTGGCATCCTCAGAGCCAAGAGGGCAGAAGCCCAGAGGGGGGTAAAAGCAGTAGGCCAGAAACACTGAATGATTACTGGCTAAAGAGGTCTCCAGCACCAGCTCTTTTGCAACGCGGCTCACAACATCTAACTGCCACAGAGTTTAGCTATAAGCCTGTGTAACAGCCACTGAGACTGACAAGGCCTCCAGTTTTTGAATTAGACACAACCTACTTTCCAAATGAAGCAGCTTTGTACACTTGGAGCAAAGGACTGGGGAGACAACACACCTGTGATGCACTAGAGCAAGTCCTCACAGCGAACAGCTGAAGAAGATAGGCCTGGCTGAGAAAAGTCAGTGAAGGCTGCCACTATACAGAGAACGCTGTACATATGCTTTAAAAGGCAACGGGCTGCCCTTCAAGCTAAAATGTCTTGAAGGATTATCAGTTAAAACTTACCATCCACTGTTCCTTGCAGGATGTATAGTGCACAGATTTTCGGATTGTCGTAGTATCCCTAAAGAAAGGGAAGGCAGAGGTCAGTGCTGCAGCATCAAAGGAGGAATACTCTCCATCAGACTCACTTCCCCTCTCCCTATGCACATCTGCACCATGTGGCAGTGCATGAGGGATTGGGTGGAGAGGAGAGGTGAGAAAAAGAAGGGGCCTTCCCCTAGCTAAGGTTTGTTACCTTGACAAATTCAATGTGGAGCTTCCCTGTAAATGTGGAAACCTCTCCTTGGACACTCAGCTTCCCCTTTTTGATGCTGATGGGAATGATCTCGTCGTGAGCTGTGCTGTGCCCGACTCGGTCAAAAATGTCCAAGTCCTTCACCACCACGTGGCCATTCAAGCGCACATCAAACACCTTCAGGGATGGAAGAGATTGCAGAGCATCAGAAGGGAGCCAGGCACATGACAGACAACAGGACAGAATCAGCCTGCGCTCATTACACAGCCCGGGAGACAAAAGGTATTACTGCACATGCAACGCCACCAAACCAGAGCAGTCTGTCTCCACCCTCTAGATGAGAAAGACTCAGCCCAAGAATAGAGCACTGAAGTTAAATATTTATGCCCTTTAAAAATGGTTTCAAATACACAACATATATCCTGCCTCTAACACATCTCCATCACTGCTGTTCAGTACTGAGGACTGCAGAGAGTTTTATTCAGTCCTATCCTCAGAGATACCATGCACCCACACCTCCTGTTGATTCAAGTGGGAGCTGTGAGTACTCAGCACCTCTAAAAATTGTGCTCGTGGCTTTTTAATCCCAGGAGTCTGGGTGGGAGAGATATGAGGGAAAGAAACAAATGTTGATGAGACCAGAGGCAGAATGAAGGGGATGAGTTAGGTAAAGAAACTGAACTGCTAATATGTGCACATTCAGCACGGAAGCTTATCTCTGGGCTGCGGTGACTCAAGCATCACTCATTCTGGGATGCCATCAGAATTGTGTAAAGAAAGCAAAGCCAGGAATATGTTCGTCCTTAAATCCTACAGAACTCTATTTTGTCAGGAGAGTCTCCTGTTCCCATCCAATAATTTCCACACTTCTGATCAGACTCTACAGACCAATTTTGCTGCTTGAAATAATGACCAAGTAGGAAAGCAGCATGGTCCAGTGTATAAAAAGCAGGACTAGGAATAAGAAGATTTGGGTTCTAATTCAAGCTCTTCCACTGAGTTAGTGTGTGGTCTTGACCCCTCTGTGCCTCAGTTTTCCCAAAATAGGAATTACAAAGCTGGGGAAGAATCATTAAATGCTTTGATGTCTCCAGAAGAAAGGTGCTATACAAAAGTCAAGTGCTAGTCACATTTAGCTATACAAAGTCATTTGAAGACATGACTTCACAAGTATATCCAGTTCTCCTGTATATTAGAAGTACAGATGGGAGCTCAGTGTCACTCTGGAATGCATCCTTAGGAACAAGTTCATTCCTAGGGCAGCTCCATTGGCATCAGTGGAGTTACATTAGAGAGATGAGTGTAACCCTTACTACATTTCTTTCACCCCTTTCTATGGCTGTTCCTGTCCATGCATATAAAACACATAACAGATGGTGACGTGCAAGAAGGCAGAAGGGAGCTGTGACCCTAAGGTTCACTGTGACCCGCTGGCAAAAGGTTCACTGCCATGTAACAGCAACTCCTATCAGGCCGGACAAACGCACACACTTAACACATTGCAGTCATGGTATTTATGTAAGGTATCAAATGAAAATGCTTATCATACTGGTCATCATAATCATTTGTGATGTATGTAGGGGCAACAATTAAGAAATGGTATGTGTATACTGAAACCAGGCAAAGCAGGCAGGATTGATAAAGAAGGTTTTCCTAGACAAAGGAATGGTGATTAACTTCTCTGCCTAAGTCTCCAGTGTAAACCAAGCATGGTAAAAGCCAACATAAGCAAGTTTCATTTGCATATTAAGTCAACAGGAAAGTCAAATTAACAAAAGGATGAGAAAGACAGCATGAACAGTACAACATCTGCAAACCATCGGGGGACAAGGACTTTGTCTGGGAGCACACCTCAAAAGAATACACTTCAAAGGTTTGCTGGACTATAAGAAGGAGAAGGAACCCCCTGGGGACTCATTTCACTGAAAAACACCCCTGGCAAAGGGGAGTGATTCCTAAAAAATCAGGATCCTGGTTTGACTGAAAATTTATAAATTCGGTGAAAGGACTTTGAGGGTAAGAAAAATGCTTCAGCCAAAGAACTGTAAGCTCACTAAAGATAGGTTTAGACTCTAAGAAGCATGTTACTCTTTTGTTTTATTTGTAACCATATCTGTTTCCACTATCTTTACTCAGGATCACTTACATCTCTGTTCTTAATAAACCTATTTTTGGTTATGCTATAAATTCATCTGAGTACTGTTAAGTAAAGTGTGACTCCTCAGCTGACTTCACAAGCTGGTGTGTAATATGCCTCTTTGGAGACAGCAGACTTGTTAATTTCTGTGAGCATCCAGTGACATGGGCTAGATACTGCAGAGGAATTGACAAGGAGTTTCAGAGGGTGAAACCTGCAAGGCAAAGTAAAAACTGGCAGAGCTTTTGAGGGATTGTTTGGGTGGTTAACAGACCAGAGCGCCAGGGAATTGACACACACTTTAGCTCCCATGAGACTCTCTCTCGCCCTCAGCAGTGGTTAACGAGGTGACTCACAGTCCTGAATTCCCAGAGAGAGCACGTCACAGCCCTAGACAGGAATAAGCATCATCAGAGATAACCAAGGACAGACTCTGGATCCAGGGGAGACAGCTTACCTTCTGCTGGGACTGTGCAAAATAGACTTCTGCAAACTTCAACACCACAACGTAGTCGCCCTCCTCCTTGATGGGGACTTCATAGCCAAAGGTCTCCTCGTTGTAACGCTCAGTCTGGTACAGAATCTGATCCTCTGTGTTGGACCGTAAGATTGGCAGCTTCATACCATAGTCAGAGGCTGGGTTTCAAATATAAATCAACAAGAAAGCAAGGATTAACTTCTGAGGCACTGGCTGATGATAACTCTATATTCCAAGCACCTGCAGGAGGACCAATTCTCTTGAGCACCCCATATTTCCTCCTAATTCTGACCAATAGGGGGCACTACTATCATTCAAGTATCCCCCTCCCCACTTTACCAACAGCCACACTTTTTTGAATCCAGCACATCACAGGGAAAGACAGATTGAGCAGTGGCTGGAGAATATCCAGAACCCGAAGAAAGCTGAATCCTATACAAACACACTGCTCTCTAATAATATAGCAACCACCCCCAAGCCAGTTAGCAGAGAAGTCCTATTTCACATTTTGAGATTGTTTTAAATCACTTTCTAGAATCAATCCCTGTACAGCACGCACTGTCCATGCACAACTTACTCTTACCTCATCTTACTCAGTCTTTTTTGTCCATTGTTACCCTGTCCATTGTAAATGGTTCCGAGTGTCCCTGTCCCTCAGCCCTTATTTTAGCTAGTACAGACATTCTGTTTCAAGCGTGCTGATCCATTTGGCTCCCTAATCCTGTCTCCCAAGAAATAAAGCCTAATCCATGTCAAGTGAGGCCAACAGGGTCAGAGGAGTTGGCCATGAAATCAGATTTCTCTAAAGAAAGAGCACTTAGAACTTTTAATGTAACCAGCATGACTGCAGTGCGCATATGAAACAAAGTCAACTGAGGACCGCGTCACCTCAGATAATATAATCCCATCCCCTGTACCTGATTTGAAATTAAAAACCTAATTACAATTTTTCCTAAAAAAAATTAAAAAGCCATGTTCCACCCAAGAGAAAACATGGAGGCTGGGAGACCGATGTGTGCATTAGAAGGATCTTAATAAAACCCCTTTCTTCTTGCTAATAATTCTTCAAACACCACACAGGGAACCTGAATCAATAAGGATGTGTGCACCTGAGGGCTCTGATGACCATGCAAACCACCCCAGCTATGATTTCATGGGTTCCACATCAGAGCCACTTGTGTGCTGTGAGCCTTTTCTTCAGTTATCTGCACACCACACAATGAAGAATTTTTGAAGAACATGTATAGCTGTGCTAGTATCTGAAGCAATCATGGAGGTTAAATACTTGTTTGCCCTTCCTTAATGTTTAATATCTGTATTACAATGGAACTCAGAGTCCTATTGTACTGGGCACTCTATAAACATGTAAGATGACATAAGCCCCAAAGAGCTTACAATCTAAAATGCTATTCCCATCAGACGAAGAAGGGGAGACTATGGATGGCATTTGCACAACTGGCACTTGCAGTCAGCAGTGAAAGCTAATCCAAGCTTTTAGTTGTTATCTGACAGTTGCTATTTCCACTCCCATTCCCATGGAAACAGACATTAGACTGGCCAATTCGGAGGAAGCAAAAAGCTCCACCCAGTTGCCCAGCACCAACGTCCAACCAATGGAAGTCATGGAGGCTTGATCATCAGAACGACAGGAGATGAAGAGCTCTCACTGTTCTCACATCCAGCTGTAAATACATCCCTTTTTCCAGCTACATGTTAAATAGTAGTTCAAGTAGCTCATAAACACTAGCCCAAATCCTTGTGTTACGCTGCAGATTAGCGATAGGAAGTTCTTTGTCAGGCTGGGATAGTGACCATCAGAGTGAACTGGGCCAATCACACAAATGACTTGAGTTCATTTGCATGCTGCAGTTCTGTATGGTGCAACAGAAGTGGATCTGAATTAGCAGTATTTTAGTTATGGTGAAGAATGACTGAAGAACCAAGACAGAAACATACCATTACACATTAAAAGTAACAGAAGTTTCCACAAATCTCATGTTTGGCACCCGGATACGCTATAAATACCTTAGCTATACTTTCTCCCTGAGGTCCCAGGATCAGAATTTGAGGCTTGAGGGAAACAACCCAAAAATAACATCCTAGGACTTCTCAGTAGTCAGCAGCAGGACTTCTGCTGCAGCCATTACCTGTCCATCTATGCAAATGGGAGCAGAACGAGTAACTGAGGGAACCAAAATGATGGTGCAATAAAAACCGTTAAGGGAGAAGCGAGATAGCAGTTGAGCTCACGGGTTAAAGTCTCTCACTTGCTGAGCCTGACACCATGATTGCAGCAGGGTTATTGTAACAGACTGCTGTTCAAAGAGGCACCATGAACACTCTTCTGGGAGGAGCAAACCACAACTGTGCTGCACTGTTTGAAAAGGAACTTTTTTTTCTCCAATTGAAAAAGAGATTGTGAGAGTCCAAAGGGACATTTTCTTCCAAGTTGCAGCTGCAAGTGTTAAGCATAGAGTTATAGGTCAACTACCCCTTAACATTAATAATGATATTTGAACACCTACAGCTACTGAAACACAGGCCACCAGCAGATAAGCCTTTGGTGGGGCAAATTAAAAGCTTATAAGCTTTACAGAGTATATATATTTAAATGGTAAACTCCTCCGGGCTGTTACTTGTGTGTGAAGGGCCAGCTACACTTAGGGCACTGTGTAAGTAGTGATACCAACATTGCAAGGAGAGTTGCATCAACACCATGTGCTACAGCTGTAGCAGTGATAGGAAGGCGACCCCAGCCTTGAATGGGTAGTTTGCCTTGCTTGCACTACAAGAGGTACTTGTTGCTACAATGGTGCAGCTTAAGGCAGTTAGACCTTTGTGACACTTGCAGCTAAGTGATGTTGTGCTGCTCCCATCAGCAGCAGTGGGCAATTTTCACACCACAGACAAGGCTTTGCAAGCCCAGCAGCCTTTGCAACACTGAATATGGACCAGAGTGTTTGCTACTGGGAGCCACCGTACCTTACTAGAACAGGGATCACCATCTTCAACTTCAGGCATGATTGTAATATTAGAACACCCAGAAGTGGGGCAAGGGAGCACAGTAACTTGCTTCCCGAGACACACTATCCACGCTGGGGGCAGATATAGAAAGCAGCCTCTCACTTCATGAGGCTTAAGAGCTGACTGGCTTCCCTCCTACTCTGAAACAGGGGATCCAAGGTGTAGCTGTAACACATTCTACGTCCTACCCCCTCTGGTGGATTTTTGGTTTCACTGTTCCAGCAGCTACAACAGTGGCACATAACCCCTACTAGTGTATTCCCATTTACTGCTTTCACACAGAGCACAGCTAATGGAGAATCATGCCATAAACTGAGGGCTGAAGCTCTGCTGCCAGAAACGGTGAGTGAGTCAGCAGCCACATTTCCATTTAACCTGACCTTCTGTGCAATAGGTATTAGGGTTCCTTATTCACCAGCAGGTGCTCAGCCCTGCTGATCTCTGGTAGAATTCCATCATTGGGTAATGGGTGCTGCCACCATGCAACACGCATCTCAACCATGGAAATTGCCTGAACCCTGTGCTTCTCTCACTGAGACAGTTCTAGGCTGGGCTTCAAACTTGCAGCCCCTGCTGCGAAAACTGGAGTCTTTCTCTGGAAAAAGCAAGCTGCTGCCTGTTGTTAGTTTGGCAGCCTGACCTCTCAACATCACCTATCAAGAGTAAGTTCCACTTCAGTCCATGAGGACAAACTTCCCTTCAGATGACATTCCTGCTGTCTAAAGCAGGAAGCTAGCAGTTTTACCAGACTAAACCCTGCAAGTCTCATCCAGTTAGCAGGGAGCTACCATATTTTTGGTGAGACACAGAGTGTGCTCAATAGAGGGGATTTTTTTTTTAAATGTTTGCAATCCAGTTTTGCAAGCTACAGCCAACATAGCAGTCTATCAGCTCCTATAGGCATCCTCCCTACCACTGCCCAAAGGCTTTGCTTAGTAGAAGTTAAATAACTTCTATTAAAGTTCTTGTCACTGAGAAGTATTTTGATATTTACAGCTTTCTGATGGACAGCAGAGGGAGCCCAAACTGTCTGCTCCTATGAGGTCTGATGCAGGGTGCCCTGCAGCCTCTGCTACCCTCTCAGAAGTTAGATCTAGACTCTTAATGAGACTCTAGTGGCCTAGCAGTTTCGAGAGTGCAGCCATTCACAGATACAAACAAATAAGCAACTTTTGCTCAGTTAGGATCACATGCTAGACTCATGACATAATCACAGAGGTGGAAAACACCAACCTCCCAACTGTTCTCCCCTGCCTGCTGAAACAGAGCACATGCTGTAAAGTCAGACTCTGCACCTCTACAAACACTTGCTCTCATGGATGCTTCAGGCCAGAAAGGGAGTCATGGTGGCAGCAACAGGTAGCTCTGAGTGTTATACAAGTTCACATGTGTGTGTTGTCAGCACTTAAGATTTACAGAGTCCAGTACTGTCCCTTTCTCATCTGGAGAGGAATAAGGGCACAGTCCTGAGAGCAGCCTTCCATTGCCACATGGCTCATAACATACAAGGTACTAAAGGATACCAAGTCCTTTCTGGTCTCTCTTCACTCCCCAACAAAAATCCTCCTCAGTGACTGGAAGTTACAGGAGAGGGAATGAAGGAGCAGAATGGGTACCCAGCAGGGCAAGTGCTTAGGTTACCAGCAGCAAAATGGCAGCCAAGTCAAAGAGAAGTCTAGGAGCAGGGGAACCTTTATCATATTAACAGATGTGGAGAGGGTTCAGCACTTGCTTGGTGACTGGAGACAAGAACTGCTGAGCCAGGGAATCCTCCAGAGGAGTCCAGACCCCCCCAGCCAAGAGTTCCAGATGGGGAAAGGAAGAGGTGAGGAGAAAGGCCAGGAGCAAGCAGTAAGGGACAAAGGAGGCTGAAGGGGACGGGAGGCTAACCTAGCTGTGCAGCACATACAGGGCTGCTCCCGGAGGGAGTTTGGCCCCTCAGGGCTTGTCGGGGGTCTCCAGCCAGACACTTACCGGTGCTGACAGACACATGCCAGCAGGGCTCTGACGTCATGGACGGACAGTCGCCCCTTCATTCCCCCTCCTTGACAGATACCTGGCTAGGAGCCGTTCCTCCGGTAAGGGTAGGTGGGCAGCAAGCCCCATCTACACCTGGCATCTGCTCCCTGACCCAGAAGCCTCCATACTTCCCCGGCCAAGGGAGCGGGAAAGAGCCTAGCCCGGCTCCAGACAGCCCCATTAACCACTGCTCCAAACGGTCACCGAGCCTGCCGCGGGGGCAGCCGTGGTGTTGCCGGCTGGGCCCCTCGGGGGAGGGTGAAGTGCCCAGCAGATACGCGTCTATCGACACCTCACACCGCCCGCCCGCTGCATGGCGAGAACGGACCCTGCTTCTCCCGGGCATGGGCAGCGCCGCGCACGGGGACGGCACAGCCGTGGCTGAGCGCACTGGAGGGGCAGGACGTGCTGAGGGGCGAAGGGAGCACGGCGGGGGAGCGGCCCGGGGGCAGGCAGGCAGGCAGGCAGGGAGGAGAGGAGACGACGAGAACAGATCGGAGGGAGGCGGGACGTGGCGAGGCCTCCGGCTTCCTCCCCCCGGGCCCTCACCTCGGCCCACCCGGCCCTCGAGCGGGTCCTTGCGGAAGTGGATGCCGTTCACGTCCACATGGGCCTCGCCACCCGCATTCACGGCCCAGATCACGTTGTCTGTCAGGCCGGCGCCCGAGGCTCCCAGCAGGGCCGCCAGCACCAGAGCCGCCCCAGCCGCCCAGCGGGCCCCGGCCGCCCCCATCTCCGGCTCCCGGCTCCTGCGCTCAGCTCAGCTCAGCTCAGCTCAGCGCAGCCCCGCCCCGCCGCACATGCCGCCCTCCTCTTCCTGCCGCTACCGCGGCAAAGGGGCAGCCTAACCCGCTGGCCAGAAGACTGGGGACCAGCCAACCAGTCACCGCCCGGGGTCTTGAATGTTAACTACCTGCCCGTCTCCCATTGGCCAACGGATTTCCCATATTTGTATATTAATAGAACAGCGAGCCAATGAGAACGAGTCAGGATAGCAGGTTTGATTGAGAGATAAGGTACAAGGCAGCTAAGGCTGTTGGGTTGGCAAAGGCGGGGGAAAGTGGGGACGGGAGCGGACCATGTGCAGGGGGTGGTGCCACATTCCCCCCGAACAAGTCCTATTTCCGAGCGGCTGATAGGTTCCTCCTCCCACTGGGCTTTTACCATTCGCTCAGGGGGGGGGGCTCGGAACACACCACCTGCCCGAGGTGAGAGAAGCGCCTCCACAGCTGGGCCGGGCTCCTTGCGCGACCCCTAGGATACAGGGGGCAAAACGGCAACGCAGTGTCGCCTCGGTACTGCCGCCACTCCCGAGCCAGGCAGACCGGCCTTTCTATCGGCCTGACGGAATCCCCGGCTCGCTCCCACTCGGTCGAGGTGGTGGCTGGTCCCAAGGGCCCTTCCAATCAGGAAGCTCCAACGCGGCTCGAACGCAATGCATTGTGGGATGGCAAACGGAAGCAGGCGCCTGAGAGGGTTCCCATGGCAACACTCTCCTTCCCTGTCGCCGCCGAAGTGACGACAGACCCGCGTCTCTCCCGGCCCGGGGGGTCCAGGGCAGGGATCCCCGCTTGGGTGCCACAGAGAGGAAGGGCTCCCTGGGGCGCCGGGCTCCTGTAGCCTGAGGGGCGGATCCATTTATGGGCGCAGGAGGAAGCGGGAGGACCAGATGGGTGCCAGGGCCTTGTGGACCAGTGACACTGAGGGGGATCCCCTATGGACGCTGGGTGCAGCAGCTGTGATGCTGTGAACACCCAGCCCGTGGCCCGGTTCAGGGGAGCGGCTGGTTTATTTTACTGACGGCTGGGGGAGCGGAGGGGGCGTTTGTGAAATGCTTCCTTCGGCATTACCAGCTTGCTGCGCGCCTTGGGCAGAGGGGTCTGAAGAGAAGTGGGCAGGTGGGGCCCAGCATTTCAGGGCCTGCCCACGGATGTGGCAGGCTGGGTGGGAAATCCTATTTGTAATCTCAGCCCCTGGTTTACCCATAACTGGTTGAGCACCTGAGAGGCCCCAATCTCCACTCCACAGGCAGTCACTACATAAAATAAAGGAATTAACCTCTATGTTCATAATGGACACTCAAGTAGTTAAGCAGATCTCATGACGCCAGGCACTCCTATGAGACATCTGCACGCCAAACAAGTATATGTCCAAAGGAAAAGGGAGAACTTTTTAGATCAGGGTGTCTTCACCTGGTGTTCCACCTACACATTTCTCTCCCACTTCTTAGCACTCTTCCCTGGCCTTCCAGCTGTCTTACTTTCCTTCTTTCTCTCTACCTCATTCCTTAATTTACATCAGGCATCCAGTTATAGTTTCTCTAGTTGCAGAGAAGCTAGGGAAGTGCAATCTGTGGGAATAATGTGATTTCCATTTTTTATTTAATTGCTTGTTTTATTTGTATGGCCATAGGACTAAATCCTATCATACTGATGCAAAGAACATCCTGTTAGCTTCATTTGGAGTTCTGCATAAGAACTGTAGGTGACCCAACTAAACTGAATTCTCTAGATGGAGTCAGCCCACATCTTACACCATCCAGTTGCTGACATTCATTGACCACACAGCTCAGGCAGGACGAGGTATATAAATGTCACATGATTAAGAAAACTACTCTCAGACACATCTCACAGGTTATTCCTAGTGAGATGTGACTCATGCTTTACAAACTTTCAGGTTGCTTGGCCAAGCTGGTGAAGTTTTTCTTTAAACATCAGCAGAGTCTGTTTAAAATGCTTTTCCTTCCATTCTTTGCTCCCACAGTTAATCCTTTTATTTGAGTGCCCATTACTATGCTGGATAGATGGGAAACCAGTTTGTTAGAGTGCAAACTATACTGAAACAAGATGGGGGTAACCAGCTGCTGAGAGAGACTCATCATCAGGCAGTCTCTTTAGGTGCAGGTTTTCATTAGATCAGAACAGTGCTTTCTTTGTGTTTATGCTCTTTATAGGGAATGTTAACCCGTTTTTAGTCCAAGCAATACATTGCCTCTACACAATGCACTGTCCAGTTTCTATTTTTGCATTGACTGTAGACTGTAGAAGATGGCATAAACACAGGACCCAGCAAAACAGATAGTAAATGTCTTTTGATACTGAGGGAAGTGAAGTCTCTGTGGATGGAGTCTACTTAGAGATCTCTGATGTGAGAGGGGAAGCAAATTGACTCTGGGGAAAGTACAAGAGGTGGACAGATGGGGAAGTGAAAGGTTTCTGGGATGATTGCAAAAAGTGAAGATGCTGGGAAGTCAAAAGTCTTGGGGGACATAGTTCCTTTTCTGATCATCATAATAAACATAGTTGAAAGATGAACTGCCAGGAAAAGAAAGTATTTATGCCCTTTAGTGCTCCTTAAAGGGTTTAAAGTTATTGCACCTCACCTCTCATAGTGTGTTTTACATGAGAAATGTCAGGTCCTCAAGTGTTCCTATGTTATCCTGGAGGACTATGGCAAGATCTTCAGAAGACTTGGATGTGACTTCATGGCTAGAGTTTGAATGAAACCTGATTTTTAACCAAGTTCTTCCCTTAGGTAAATGGGGCCAAACAGCCTCATGATTTTCACATTTGCCCCAGTATGACTATGAATATCATTCTTGTTGCAATACAATCTCTCGCTCGCTCTGCTCTGGTTACCCCTGGAAGTGTCAGACTCAAGCTGAGTTCATCTGATGTCCTACTTGCTCCTAAACATTCCACACTGGGTGACTGTCTTGCTGACCACTTACCATCTTTTATCCTACACTTTGGCCCGAGGCACTGCCATATTTAAAAAATCAGCTCCAAAGAGTGTTTTTGTCCAGTCTTTGCCTTTAATCAGCTCAGCACTACAGGTTGTAGTTGAAATTATTGTACATCTTTTCTAAAGGCCTTGAGAAGTGTTGATAAATACAGCCTTGCAAAAGCGGAGTTGGTTCAGTGATAGGATACTAAGCATTCACAAGACCTGCAGAGTGTGAAGCCCCACAAGTGGAATTCCCTTATCTCCTGAGTGAATAAAGTAGCCAGTCCTGATTTTGCATAAATTGGTCACGAGAGGGCAGTATCTGGTTAGAACTATGTCCCAAGATGCTTTGCAATAATATATGGGTTGTCCAAAGGAATATAGTGTGAGACCACATTCCAACCAAAAAAAAAAAAATCCAACAAACTTTAATGCAGCCAGAGGCCTGGTGCAGCAGCATCTGCCTCCCCTAGAGCTGGTGTCAGGTAGTGCCACACACAAAACACTCTGTGTCAATTCCCATTCCCAGAGCCTCATTTTCAAATGCCATCCACTCACAGACCAATCCCTGAATGAGGGGAAGCCCACAACAGTAGAGTAGGATGATTACATTAATTAGAACTGATCTATGCTGCTAGAGAGACAAATGCCATCCAAAGGTAACACCCTTAAAAAGAAATCCTCTAAGATATCTAGGCATCTAACTCCCATTGAAAGGGAGAAAACATGGCCATGTATCAAGGTGTAGTCAATATCAATAAGTGACTGTTACCTTTCAACCATTCCCACTACATTAATTACAAACACTTTTTCCAACTCATTTTTAAAATAGCCGGCACTATTTTAAAGGGACACCGTTGTCCTGACAATCATTTTTCCTTCTGAAAATGTTGTGCCTGTTGGTAAAATTGGTATTGCTGACACAGATTAAAGAAAAAAATATTTTTATTTTTTTTCCAGATTTCTTTGTCCATTTGACAGCATTGTGTGCAATCAGTTTCACTGTTTTGCTGATGGTTAGTTGCACTTCCCATCTCGTGCTAGCGTGCAACATCTCTCTCAAGCACTGCTCGGGGAATCTCATATGCTTAACCCAAGGTCCTGCTGGAATATGTTTATTAGTATGAATGGCAGCAAAACAAACTGAAAAGGCATCAGGCAGGTATGTGCACCAAGAGGAAGGGAAGGAGAGATGGCTCTAAGCAGATCTAGTGATGCTGCTCTCAGCTCTGCCCAACAGACCCTTCTAAATATCACCAGGAGAGCAGCAAACCCTTATGCTTTTTAAATGGTGTTTCCATGCTATTGAAAGGTGACTCCATTAGAACAGTGAATTATTTGAAATAAGTCAATTAAAAATATTCCAAGTTGTGTTCCTTTAATATCTCTGTGACTGGGAACTGTCAAGGAGTGGGATGTGCAGTCTGCTGCCTGAAGCCTAATCCTGCACACTGCTCCATATGGGCAGGCCCCAGAATCTGGCCCTTAATTGTAACTAAGTAGCAGCCTGAGAGGCTGGAAGCTTTCACAGTTGTTCGAAGGTAAATCTTTCTAGTCACTAGAAAGACACCTGGAGGAAATATTAAACTAATGTTAAATTTACTGCACACACAAAACCTAATAAATCAAACTTTCGTTTTCTAATTGCAAAAATATCTAGCCTCTCCCATGCATTGAAATAATGATGAGCATGTCCTTTTTCACAGACTTTAGTAACATAGGCAATGGCCTTCTTGGTTTTTCGGAATTTAACATTTGTATTACATTTTAATGTATTTTGGTGTGTCTTGCAGCTCTCTTTTGGGTGGAATCAGAATTACTCAACTGCATGTCATTACTGCTGAAAGATAGATTAATTTCCCTTTAGTTCACACTTGTGCTTTTGGAGCAGGATCCGTGTCATTCGCTCATCTCTGCTGCCATGAAGCTTCTACGTGCTCACTTGAGCTGCTACAGTATTATCATCAAAGTCGGGTAAGGTTTCAACATATGTACCAATTGAGTAATTTTTATGACTTTTGGGTAGTTCCACTGCCCATTGCTGAATAGGCGCAAGTCTTGATATTGCAAACATGGTGTTTCTTGCAGCCACTACATATAAAGTGTCAAGAGGGTTTCCTGTTTCGGTTGTACGGTGAAGGCTGCCCATTGGGTAAAAGCAGGGTGCTGTTTTTAGAGAATCTGAATGATCTAGTTGTACCCCCCACTTGAGGGCATAGTTGAATAACTGTTGTTAGAGGAAAGTGTGCATGTGTGGCCTGAATCAATTGGGCCAGAGGTGACCCAGACTAAGCCTCAGTAGCAGCAAATCAGCCTAACTAAAACAGGTACAGCAACTCATAGCTCCTGAGTTCTAATCTCAGTGCTTCCACAGACTTGGTCTGTGACGTTGGCCCAGTCTTTAGCTGCTTTTTGCCTCCATTTCTCACTATGATAACATCTATTACTTAGTGGTATTGGGATTGTCTGTTTGTAAAGCTGTCTGAGATCCTCCAGTGAGATACACATTGGTGTTACTGGTTCTGTGATGCAGAGGCCTCCAAGACACACACCTCAAGGTTGTCCAGCAAGGAAGATACAAGTGCTGTGGCGGTCCCAGAATAGAAGGGCTTTCTTCCCTTTTAGATGACCCTGAGTCTGGCAGGAGTCCACCCTGCCACAGGCACATTTTGGCTCAGAAGGGCTCTAAGTGTTTGCAGATAAATGGCTCCTTCCTCAGGAATATGAGTCAGGGCTGAAAAAAAATCAATAATTTGCTCAAACAGCAACTGCAGAATTCCTGGCTGCATTCTGACTGTCTGACAGACCAGGGGCTGCTAAGGAGGCCATGTGCAGACAGGACCTTCTTTTGTATGTACCTTCAACTGTGTAGAGATTTTACTGTGTTAAAGATATTACCTCACCCACCTTGTCTGTCTGGAAATTTCACTGTTAATTAAGCAAATTCACAGGAACCCCTCCAAAATGCCACTGTCCTTGGCTCTAACTAGCTAGGATGTTAGTCTGTGTCTGCGCCTAATCAGTCTGACTCCACCTCATTCTGCCTTCTAGCCTCATCCTCTCCACACGCAAGCAATCGACAATATTCAGCTTTGAATCCAGCAAGATGGCTTTAGCCTCTCAAAGAACTGGAGGGTTTACCCATTCTGAGTTGCCTCCAGGACCTCAGCACTCTCAGCAGCACTCTGTCACCATAACAGTGACATGCAAATGAAAAGAACAAGAGGCCTGCCCAAGCAAGCCACAGAGAGGACAGCGCCTCAGCTCTTTAGCCCCAGTGATAACTAGAGTCCTAGGAGATGTATTAGTGCTCTGATAATTTTACATGACATTCATTGTCAATTTTTCTTCAAATGGTGGAGTAACTAGAGGGAGTTACAGGCATTTCAGTTTCCCATTGGTACTTGACACTCTGAGTCAGTGCAGATTCCAAGCTCACCGACTTCTTGCTTCCACAGCCCCGGGAAAGGAGAAGCCAGCTGTACTCTGTGCACTCGTGGCATCAAGGTACGAGCTTAGGAAAGAACTAGCTTTTGTTCCCCTCACACACACACCCTGTTTTGCTGTGATGGTTCCAGACATAATTTCTCATGAATACTCATGAGGTGAGCTATGCAGAGAGCAGCCTCCAAATGAGCTGAGTCTGAATCCTAGTAACTGGTCTGGTGGAGGCTCACCTGGCTTTAGCCTTGCCTGCGGCAACACACAAGCTGCAGCCACAGAAGTTCCAGCTCCCTGATGGGGACTCAATGCATTGGTTATATCCTCATTAGTGTGTGGCTCTAGATGGGCCTAGTTCACTTGACCTGGAAGTGATGTAACTATGCCCCCCACTGCCACAAAGAAGGGCTTGTTAAAATTGCAAGAGGCAGAGATGCAGGGAAAGGCCTGACTGTGAGACATCATGAGCACCTGTAGAAATTGCACTGCTCATGCTTAGCACCTCTCAAAATCAAGCCCCAAGATGCTTGACTCCTGCCTGTTCCTGACAGCCCTTCATACCCATGAAGGAACAAAAGTTACTTGGGTGGCATTACCGCTAGCTCAGACTGACCCAGTGCCTGGATGGTTCTGATTAAATCCAGTCTAATCTTCCTGCTGTGCCTGTGATCTCCTGGGTGCCCCCCAAATTCAATTAGCAAGAGAGTGAAAGCAGCCTGTACTGGAACAATGCCATCCCATTGGCAGGGCAGAGGGAGGCCTCATTAGGCTCATTTATACCGATTACAGCCGATCCTCACTAATCCCTCAAGATTTCTCAATTTAAGCTGTGCAGAGCTTGGGTCAGCAGCACGGTTTCCAAGCACTTAAACTCTTTGTGTGTCACAAGTTACTTGTAATGAGTCATTAGCTAGAAAAGGGAAATGAAATGGCCAAGAAGAGGGTGAGTAAGAATAGTCTGTCTGTAAAACACCCATGAAAAAGGGATAGTTTTAAGATATAAACTCCAGGTTCAAGCTAATCTTTCCATGGATTCAAATCCATACAGGATCAACTGAGCCCTGATATCCTGTTTGGGATAGACACACTGAGTACCAGATATCTTACTGTGTAGGGCACTTCAGGTCAAGGGACCTTCAAAACAGAGCCCTTCTTTGCTGTGCATGGACATTAAAGATCCCCTGGCACTTTTTGTGGCAGTAGGGGGGGGTTGCCTCTGCTTCTTCCTTCCCTCTGCCCCAGGTGGCTGCATTTTGGTGGGGCTGTGCATCTAAAGTTTATAAACAGCATATACATGTCAGGTTTTATCAGTTATGATCAGAAGTGGCTGAGAAACACTCTTACTTGGTCAACCTCAAGAGATCAAAAATCATGAGTGCAGACCCTTTAAAATTCATGAGATTTTAAAAAAAATATGATATTATGGTTTTTTGGTCAGTCTTTTGATTTTTTAACTCCCCCAGCCCATCCCCTGCGTGCTTGCATGTGAGACAGACACAATGAATGTTGTCCACTGTCCCAGTTTTACTGTGTAAAGTGATTTTGGCCCCTGCTGTAGGAGCTCTCACCCCCACATTTGCCCATCCCCAGCCCAGCAATTACTGCTGCCTCCCCCACTCCACATCAATCCAGTCCTGTCATCAGTTCTGCCACATAAGTTCAACCCCCATCACTTCAGCACATCCCTCACCTCCATCAGTTCAGCCCCACGCCTCACCTCTGCTCCTCCTGGGGTTCTTCACCCCCCCATCCACACCTGGGGGGCTGCAGCAGGAGCCCCTCTTTACCCCAGCTCCTCTGCAGGCTGAGTGTTGCAGGGGTGGAGTGGAGGAGCCATCCCCATTGCTCACAGGAGGGAGTGGAGCTCCTGGGCTCTTGCTGCTCCCTTCCCTCCACCTGTGAGGGTTGCTGATGGAGCTCTTCCTACAGCAGCTCCGATTGGTTGCAGGGCCCCAGGAGTCAGGTGAATGGGGCAGACAGCCAATCAGGGGGCTGGGCTCAGTCCCTCAGGCAGGGCTCAATCTTGTTAGAGGCCTGGAGCTTTTTGCCTCCTTTCAACTCCAGCTGGGCTCCAGCCCAGCCAGAATCCCCTCGCTGAGGTGCATGGCGAGAGCTGGCGGCTCTGTTGGTGGGGGTTAGGGCTGGCTGATGTCACAGCCATGACAAACCTGAGCAGTCAGCCAGCCCATATCAAGGTGGGGCACCCTCTGCTTGGGAGGGGCAGGGAAAGGGGCACGGAACTGGGCTGTGTTCCATGAAGAGGTGGCCTAGCACAGCCCCCACCTCACAGGGATCTAAGACAAGGCTTTCCCCTGCATCTCTGCTCCTGAGGTGCAGCCCATAGACACACAGATCACCATGCCTTGCTTTGTTCAGTCCAAGCAGAAGTCTGCACTGCATGCTGGGCACTCGCCCTGTCCTATTGTGCTGGGCTGGCATGTGAACCAGGAAGAGGCTCACTCAGATATGGAGCCCAGGTTTACCTGGGAGGGGGGCAGCCACTGCCATCCTACTATGCCTACTGCTGCACTGAGGGCTGGTATGTGTCACTCAGGATTGCACAGCTGCTGGTGAAAAGCATTTTCATTGGGGTTGCTTGGAGGAGATTACACAGGGCCCTAATGTCTGGTCTCTGATGCTTTTCTGTATCAGGCCTACTTCAGCTTCCTCTGGGATGTGAGTGAGAAAACCTGATTCATCCCACCCTGCCTGGTAGCATATCACATAGGCCTTGGAACACCTTCCTTCTTGTCTCAGAGGGAGGTGCTCCTCTTGATGGACTGGTGCTGGGCAGGCCTTGGGATACTAGTGGCTTCTTTATTCTCTCTTCTGTTTCCTTTCAATTCTAAGACTCAGCTGGCTTGGAAAGGGTCACATGTCCCTGCTGTGAATAGGAAAAAGAAAAAGTGGCATATTGTTGTCTCCCCGCCACCCCCCATCTCTCCAGTTAAGAGTATCTTCCTTTGTGAGAGCCAGGCTGCTTATTATTTGCTGAGTAGCAGGCTTGCTTAGCACCCAATATGACAAGAGAGAGAGAAGGGAGACAGACGGAGCCTTGCTTGTTCCATATTGTTCTGCAGGACTATTTGGAAGCCTTTCTGGCAGTGGCTGGGAGATGAAAGAAAAAGGATTATCCCTGGAATGAGATTATTAGATTGAAGATTTAATCTCTGACCCTGTCAGCACAAAAAAAAATAGCAAACCTCCCTGGGATTATTTGAGGTTGCATAGGCAAAGAAAACCAGCCCTGGGAGGAAGAGCTTCTGCTGGAACAAACAGCAATCACTGCATGCATCCAGACCTGCCCTCTCTGACATATCATGGGGTTGACCCTGCAGTGAGGAGCTAGTGAGTTTATGGGGGATGCTAAGACTTTCCTTAACAGATGCCTTGGGCTTTCATGTCTACTCTAGCCCAACTACAGCCGCTCCATGCAGCACAGCTGTGCCCTGATACAATCCTCAGTCCTGGTGTCTTCAAACGGTAGAGCTGAACTCAACCTTGACATGTGAAATTGTGTTTAGTGATATTCTTTTCTCCTGGACAGCACCAGATCAGAGTTAGAAAGTGCCCAATATCCCCCATCACCAGACAGAAAAAGCACCTCCCCACCTTCCATCTGTCAGAGCATTCTTTCCCCCAACACATGCACTGCACCCACATACCACAGGCTGATGCTTTGGCAGGGTTACTTTAAGCATAAATGATTATTTGCAAGCCTCCATCAGCAATAAAGAGCAAAGAATGTGCCCAGTGAGTGAGATTATGCATTATGGAGAATCCTGTGCAATTTGGACTCTGGGCAACCTCCATGAAGGGGTTTATGTTTTTAAATAAATTAAGAATATGTCCCACCATCTGTTGCTGCAGGCAGAGGAGGCTCAGTGCAGAGCCAGGCAGCAAGCAGGCAGACAAAGAGACGGTTGCTGTGACTACTTTACCCATTCATCCACTGGCCGTGCACACAAACTCATTCCCATCACACCCCCCACACCCATTCCTATTGCTTAGTATGCCATGTGCATGCATGCTTACACTTATCACACACATGCACCAAGTTCCTATCACTCAACACCTGTGCATGCATTCCCATGATGTGCACACACAGAGACACGCATGCACATTTCCTCCCATCACTCACACATACACACGCATGCACACACTGTTCCATCACTTCATACATTCCCTGCATGCACTCCCATTGCACACAAACAGGGCATGCAAGCACACACAATCCCACTGTGTAGGGGCATGACTACATACACTCCCATCAGACATATATCAATGTATACATAATTATGTAGGGTTCTGTACTGTGCTCGTCACTGCAGTATCTGCATAGCACACACAACCCTCTGCACACACATATCGCAGGCCTTCATATATACACTTTCCTTTCACTTCTGGTGGGCATACCCACATACCTACAGCAGTATTTTACACACACACACACACACACACACACACACACACACACACACACACAGGTCTCTCATGCAAGTAGCCATGTGCCCACTCCCATTCAGCTCCCTACCCACACACATTCCCGTGCAAATACTCTCATACATGCACACTTGCAAAGGGGACATAGCTCTCCTACTACTGGAATGTCAATCGCTGCTGCAGCCCGGCTGATTGGCATAGCTACAAGCAAATTGAAGCAAGAGAAAATCCTCATTCAGGTCATTGCTCCTTTGGGACAGACAGAATTTTGGAACCTGACAGTCTAAGAGGAAAGAAGAGATATAGCAACATTGGGCTAGTAGGAGGCTCTTGTGCTTCAGCCCCTACCCTGGGAAGAGGGACAGCCAAGGAGAAGGAAATGCTCCCAGAAGGCTGAGAGATCTAGAGAGAGGAGATGATGCCCCTTGAACTGCAGGAGGAACTAGGCCCAGTGAACTAGTGAGCGACTGAAAGCCCCAGCCTAGAGAAATGGGGATGTGAATGGGGCAGTCCCACCAGCATCTGCCTGAAACAAGAGAGTGAGGGGGACAGGACAGTCCAAGGGAGAGCCTTGGATAAAAAGAAGAAAAAGAACAACAGGCAGTATGCATCTGATGCTATAGGAAAGGGGCAGCAAGAGCTTGGGGGCCAGTATCATGGTACATACCACAGAGTCACATACTGTATTCCTGGGTGCACTTCTTAGGAGGTAACAGACAAGGTGACATAGTGTCTCTGTATCCTGGATGACTGTACAGCTTCAGACACTCCACTGACTTCAAGGGAGCTACAGCAAGGAGGAATTTAGCCCATTAAGTCTTTGGTAGCTGGCAGTAGGTTTACCTTGTGTTTGTATCACACTGCCTGTGTCTAGAATGGCTGGAGGGATCACTCTTGCTAAACAGCATCCAGTCACCAACCCTGCAACAAGCAGCATCTACCTCCCCTGGCTCCAGCTCCTCCACTCAGCCACAACATGGGTCCCAAAGTAGACTGGTTGGAATGGATTGGTTGGCAGATGCTCCTCCCACGAGCCCACTTCTCCTCCCACAGAAAGGCCAGGGCTGCACACAGCATCAGTTTGCACATTTATCATCTTTTTTCCAAACATGTATTTGCTCTTAGTAAACATAATCACCGGAGACACAAGAATGTACCGGGGAGGCATAAATAACTCCAGACGAACAGAGACACACACACAGCAAACACGGACACAGTTCACCAAGGAAACCAACAGGTGCAGAGCACGACCTGCTGCAGCCACCGATCCCAGATGGCTTTCTCTCATCCTCCATTCCGAGAGGATTTCTCCTTCTCTTGCTTTGCAGTGGTTGGTGGGAGAATAAAAGCAGGCGGGGAGGCTTCTAAAGTTGCAAACGTCTCCTGAAAACATCATGGCTTGTCCTGGCGTTGCAGTTTCCTGCTGTCGCCTTCTCCGAGGAACGGTTCCAGTTATAGGAGGTTATGAGCTTTCACAGTGTGAAAGGGTGAAGAGGTGTGGGGACCATTTTGGGGTAGGAGAGGCGGGTCATCTCACACTGTCTCAAACGCAGCCAGCCTGTAAACCTTTGCATGGGAACATCGGGGCTAGATGCTCCACTCAGGACCTCTTCTGCCCTCATTAAGGTTCTGGTTCCTCTTCAGATGAGCATAATCTTCAACGGGACATCATCCTAACAAACTCTGCAGCCATTGACAAACAGAAAGGCTAAAGGAGAACACATCAACTGCACCAAACTACTCCCATCCCACCTCTCATCATCTTGAGATACTATGCAGCCAAATGGAAAACCTCACCCACACTGCTCACCGGTTTGGTTCCTTTACTGACACTGGAGAGTTTACGCAAAATGGGCTTTGCTTCCTGCTGAATTGTTCAGAGAGTTACATAATCCCATGAGCAAGGACAGGGCAGTTTGTGATTCAGAACTCCTGCCCTAAAACAATGTGATGTCTCATTTCCACACTAAACTCTTTGGTGGACACTGACGGTCTGTCTACACAGCAGCTGGGAGATGTGATTCCCAGCTTGGAGAGATGTAAAAGTTCTAGTTTTGATCAGGCTAGCATGCTAAAATAGCTGTGTGGCCGCAGCAGCACAGGTGGCAGCTCAGACTAGCTGTCTGACGTACCCAGGGCATCGGACAGGACTGTACTCGGGTGGCTAGCCCACACTGCTGCAGCCACACTGCTGTTTTTAGCACACTAATTTGTGTCCGCACTGGGAAGCACTCGCCCAGCTGCTGTTACACATACCATGAGAGTAATATCTCCCCAGACTGCACTGCAATTTCAGGTGGACAGTGCTGTTGAGAAAACACTGCTTCCAATGGTCTTTGCAGTTTTGGGAGCAGACTCTCATTTCAGAGACATACTGCCGTTTTAGGGAGACACCACTTCTCAGGGTTACTGCAGCTTTAGGAGATGGTAGATTTTCTGTGGAGACAATTTTGTTCTGATGGACACTGCAGTCTTGAAGAGATGTGTGAGCTTTAGGGAGACCCTGCGGGTGATTCCCCACTGCCCTGTCCTATGTGGAGTTACTTCCACCTACCTGTGCGACGGGAGTGTAAAGTGCTCCCAGATATGACTGGTTTTGTTTTACACCCATTTGGCACTCTGTTTGCACAGGACTGGATGACTCCTCCAGTGCCAGGGCAGTGGTGAAGCAGTCCCTGTATCATGTAGAACACGTGTTCTCAGTCTTTTCATAGTGTGGACAACAGCTTAATACAGCAATGGTCTCCTGGACAACTCCTCCTATTCATGATGGAGTAACATCCAGGGAACAACTACCGCAATCAGGACAATGTGTAGTGTATTTTATCTGTCTAGTACAACTGAGCAGCGGGAGACAAGGACAGCCAGTGCCACAAACCAGCCAGCTCTCTGGAAAACCAGTAAGTGCTCTGTAGACAGCAGCTTGGAATCTCTCCACAGGAGACACTTGTAGCTTCAGAGTATCTTTAAAGTCCAAAGGAACAAGGCTGTTTTCAATATAGTGGTCCCACGAGTGCTCATGGAGCCAACAAACAGGTCCCTTTTTGTTTAATTCTCTAGTTCCTCTGCTTTCCCTCTAGTGCAGGGGGAGTCTCTCATTCCCCACACAATACAAGCCAGAACAGCCTGACATCCTCTCAAACACTCTCCCCCTTCCCTACACACACATCCATCCACTAACCTCTACATCTCTCTAACCCCTTCCCCTGACTGGGAAACCGGAACCCCATTAAGATCTCCACTAACAACACTCCTAAAGGCAAGCAGGGACTGCCATGAAACAATAGGCAGCTAGTGAAGCAGCATGACACCTGCTCAGTGTCCCCAGCTTTCTCCCGCATGGAGAGTGGGAGACCAAGCCTGGACTTCAAACTAGGAAGACACCAAGTCACATATCTGCTGTGCCAGCAACATAGTCTGAAAAGTGACCATCTTCCAGGGTAAAGATGCAAAAATTAACTATGCACAAAACCCAAATGAGCTGCAGCTGCATTAAGGGAAATGGCAAACCCAGCTGGGCAAAGAGAAAATGCAACCCAGATGCCAAGCCAAAGCAGTTTCCTCAAGGCCCATTGAAGCAGTGAGGAAACAGAAATCCACCATTACACAGAGATAACCAGGGCTGCACATGGCCACACAGGTTTCTCCTCTGACACAGGGACAATCTGTCCTAGTATGAAATCCATGGAGACATGCTTAACAATGAGATGAACTGAGAAGAGTAGTACAGCCAGACACCACTAATCAGGAATTTCCTACACCAGCTATCTCTCCCCCAATAACCTTATCTTAACTATGGGCAAACCCCAGGAGATTCTGACCCAGCTGTCTCTCACCTCGTGCCACACATACTTGGGCCTCTTAGGATATGCAGATCTTTTCCCCTCCTCCATTCCGGAGTAGGGCAATGACCCAGTCTCTGAGCTGAAATCCTGCCTGACCCAGTGAAGATGGACAGTGGAACATTCTTTCTCACCTTCAAAATCCACGCGCCCATCTCCATTCAGGTCCACATCTCGGATGATCTCTTCGATATCCCGATGGCCCACCTGCTGCCCCAGCAGCTTCTTCATGGCCTCCCGCAGCTCGCTGGTGCTGATCTCTCCATCACCGTTGGTGTCAAACTGGAGAGAGGCAACAAACAGCAGCAGAAAGAGCACAGTTAGCTGAAGTGGACCCTGACTTATATTCTTGGGTACCTACAGTCTCCAGATTTGAGTCCCATGTTTTCCCCTCCTGAGTGCACATATTTGTCCATGATGTTCTGAGTCGCTCTTCGCTCCTACTCTCTTTCCTTGGGCTTCTTTTCTCCTCCTGCTCCGGTGCCAGTCTGTTCCCTCAGGTCCTTTTCCTCTCCTCACAGACCCCACACATTATTGCTGTGCTTGCCCACTTTGTTCCCTCTTGGGCCTTTGCCTCCCCCCACCCGCCCCGTTTCTCTCCTCATGCTCCTCTCCTTTCCAGACTTGGTTTCTCTTCTTTCCTTCTCAGGCCCCTCTTTAATGTATATGCTCGCTCCTCCTCATTCCTCTGCTGGGTCTTCTCATTTTCCTGCCTTTGCTCTCCCCTTCTCTCCACTTTTACAACATGAGAAGGGACCCTCACATCTCTGACAGGGTGACACAGAATGGGGGGGCACTCACCTCTCTGAAGGGGTGACACAGAACAGGAGGGCCCTCACCTCTCTGAAGGGGGTCACAAAGCACAGGGGGTGCTCACCTCTCTGAATGCATCACGTAGCTCCTTTACACCAATCATATCTGCAGTTTCTGCCAGAAGCTTTGGTCCCATCAGCTCCACAAAATCTTCAAAATCCACATGGCCGCCCACTTGGGATCAAGGGGAAATTTATGTGTAAGACATTAATATACCCTTCCGCCTTAACCCAGCCAAGTACCCAGGGTAACAAGTCTACACATGGCTTCCACTGGAGACCAGCCTCTCATGGGAGTTTCAGGGTCTGCCTCTCCAGGAGGCACAGCAGAGGATGCAGTTCAGAGGGAGGAGAAGCATCACCATCTTTGCACCTTCTGGATTGGGCTGAAATGGTCCCAGCTCCTCTAAATTATAGCAGCCCTCCCAGGCTGCCTGTGGGCTGCAAGCAGCTGAGAACCCACACAGCACTGTGTGTTATGGATCTGCTCCCAGTATACACCCTATCTCAGGGCTTGTGAGAGGGCAAGCACATGGCAGGCTTATGCTGGTGTTTCTGAACCAAGGGAATTCTGCCTCAGCCAGCTGAATCTCCTGTATGGGCCCTATACCGCACTGGAGCAGGGGAGAAAATCTATTCCAGAAGCTCAACACCAGAACTGGGCAAGCTATTTGTAACAAACAGTGTATTCAACAAATCCATCCATTTTCCTGCTTTTGAGCTAGCTGCATTGGTGAGCAGTTTCTCAGATTCCTATCTGTTTGTCAAATCACCACTGTGACCTAATGGATCACATGGGACCAGTGCCAGTGTCATCTGCTGTTTGTTACGTTATTCTCACATGGTACTGTTTCTGTCCCTCTCTGAACGATTGACACTTTCTAGCCCGGGGAGTACAACAAATCATGTCTAGTGAATACTCCTGTTCACTCGTGACTATGGCACCACACAGCACTGCTGCAGACAAGTGGAAGGATAAAGAATTGACGATGGAAGGAAATACAGTACAGCCACACCCAATCACAGACATGTTTACCAACACACTTACCAATTATTCCACCTTTCAGGTGGAGAGAGAGTGGAGAGAGGGTAGCCCCTCAGCCCATCACTACCCACGCACCAGAGCTATCTCCTCAGTACACTCACCTGCCAGGATGGAAATCCCAGCACTCTGCTCCTACATATCAGCACCCTCACACCAAAGAATCTCCCTCCTCTTACCACTCAGTCTCTCTCCTCAGCACACACTGCCCAGCCTGACACCCTCTTAGACCAGGTTCAATACAACAACTTGCAGCAGCTGCATACCAAGGCCTTAAACTCCCATATCAAGGACAACACTGCAACAATACACACACAAAGGGCAGTCCTACATTGATGTGTCTGTCTCAACACATTTGTCTTGTACCTCACTATCTACAAACCCAGGTAGGTTGGAAGGCTGGAGACAAGCAAATTAACTGATGCCCAGAGAACCAGGCAAGCAGAGAGATGGACTAGCAGAGAGAATGGGTGACAGACAGCAGGCAGACAAGAGAACAAAGGAAGAGGAACTCAGGAACAGATGACAGCTAAAGCCCAAAGCACAGAGGCAGAGAATGGCAATGACAGGGGAACATGCTGGTGAGGGATATTACTCACAGTTCATGTTGATCTGCTGGGATAGCTCTATGAGCTCCATCTCAGTAGGCATGTAGCCCATGGTTCGCATGCAGTTCCCCAGGTCTCTGCAGTTGATAAACCCATCCTTGTCTTTATCAAACTCCTTGAAGGCTTCTCTTAACTCTGTCAGGATGAACCCAATAAGGACAGTGCTATCAGGGATAGTGTTAGACACAGTTCTCAGATCACCCCCACAAGGAGTCAGTAGCACTCTGGAATGCTAAGATCTCAGAGATGTTCTCCAGGAAGGTGCACATTCCCCCTGCAGATTCCTCGGAGAAAAGCTAGAACTGGAGGAACTCTGAGCTCCTCCCCACACCAGCACTGCTGCACCATTCCTTACAGCAGTCCCTGCTCAGACTGCAGAGTCTTTGAGCTGTCAGATAGTCAGCACTCCTGGATGGAGAAAGTGTGTGAGCTTCCGCAAAATCAGCACTCTGACACTATGCTTTACAGTCCCTCCTTCAGATGGAGTGTGTGTGAGCTGCTCCAAAGTCAGCACTCCTGCACCATTCTCTACAATGCCTTCTTCTGTGAGTGGCTAGAATGGGTGCAGCTGTGAGCGCTTCTACTTTGTTTTACCCGAGATTTCACCGACCCTGTGGCCAGTCTGGCCAGCAGTATGTTTTCACTGGGCAGAGAGAAAGGGAGACACGGATGAAGGGACAAAGTTTTACCTTCGATTTCTTCTGGTCGCAGTTCTCTGTCCTGCAATGAGAGAACATCTTCTGTTAAAACCAATTGCTTGATAGGGAAGTGGTGTCAGAACAGCACTTGTGAGGACAGACAGGCCTGGGAGCATCATGCACAAGCAAGAAAATGACAGAAGAAACAAGGAGGTGATGACATGTTTAATCCCATCTACCTGGCAAGGCTTTGGCATCACTCCCTTTCCTACAAGGAGGATGCCAGCAATCGCCTGCACTTCTCTCTGGAAGCCCCTCTCCATTTTGCCTGCTGTCCATGTGGCCAAATAGAAGTGTTGTTCCACACCTCGCATCTGGTGCAACACAGGCTTCTCAAAGAGATTCCACTCCAGATGTATCAGCTGGCACTGAGAGCCTTCACAATGTGTCTATATCATGCCCCTACAGTGATTCTGGGTATCAGAGTACGGCACAGCTATATTTTGGAGCTCCTCTGAAGCTCTTACCGTATTCCCTACAGCAACTCTGCTGGGAATGTCTGGGTCTGGAAACAGCGGTGAGCTGCCCCACAACCAGCAAGCCTATAGTGATTGCTGCTGGGAAGGAAAATAGCCATGAGCTCTCCAAATGCCATTCCTGAGAGCCACTCCTGCTGTCAGGGGCTAGAACTGTAAAAGCTGTGAGCTCACTCCAGATACAAACATTTCAAACCTGGACACGTAGGCAGAGAAACAAAATATACAGCAGCAAGGTCATCTACAAACAAAACAGGACAAGGATTCACCATGATCAGGAAACACTGCAACTTCAAACATCCAATTTGTGTTTCTTTTCAGAGGGAGGGGGATGCAAAAGAGTATAGGAAAACTCCAGAGGCTGCACCAAGAGGAAGAAAAGATGAGCATGAAAATGCACTGCTTTCTGGTTAGTAAAATCCCCTTCTCACTCCACTCATAGCTCCTAGGCAAATCCAAAATATCTGAGAATTTGGAAACAGAGACAACATTTCCTTTCTTCTCTGAGTCCTGGCTTCTCCCCTCATCTCCCAGGGGTCTGCAGCCTCATCACAGCTCTCTGGAGACTGTGCCCTTGATCAGTTCCATAAGGATGAGCTCTTGCTAATTAACCACAGGCTTCTGTGGTAACTCTAGGGGCAGATGCCCAAAGAACACAGCAAACTAGGACACATGCTGATTTACGTCTATGCAAAAAGGGGCTGTGCCAGAGAAGTGATCAGTTTGCCATTCATAACCTTCCCAGAGGCATCTCTGTGCTGCATGGAACAATCAGAGAGCTCTAACTCTGCAGTTTCATCCTTCACAGATCTGGTAAATTTCAAACATGTCATCCCATTTCTTCTGCTTTCATAGGCACTGATTTGTAAAAGAATTCATACATTTTAAGCCAGGCACAGGAAGCCTCCTTGCCTTCTTATCAGATATATCATAATTAATTACAGAGACACATGAATTACAGAGACAACACTTTGCACATCTACCCCAGGAATCATTCTTGAGCACCACCAGCCTGATCATGACTGTCCAAGATACAGAGGCATCATGATCACCTCTATTTTTCAGACTCACTGCATCTGTGGAAAGTCTAGCTGAGAACCCAAGTCTCCTGCCAGCTAGACTTGGGCTTTAATCACAAGATCAGGCTGTAGCATAGTAGATGTTTGAGACCCCATTATAGCCAGCATCATGAACACACCAGACTGTCCAAGAGGAAGTCTCAAGACTTTTTCAGCTTGGCTTCTATTTTTGCACACAGAGACATTTGCACATAGAAGGATGTGAGCACTTCTTTGTATGTGCAGATTATATCATTGGAGGGAGCCAATTACTGTGTGTGCGCAAAAAAAGAGGCCATTCTAGGTCCCTTGGAAAATCTAGCCCAAGCTGTAATTGGTGTCATGAGGAGATTTTCTGTTTTAAAGTCCCAGGAAGATCCCTTAAAATAATTAAATAGGAAAACATCTGCTTAAGAAGAAATCATCTGAATCAGTGTAAAGCTTTCTGAGGAGAACACATGGAAAAAGAGATACACATGTGCAGAGAGCTCAGGTCCTAACAGTGCACTAGTGGTGATCATCAACCAGTACATCATAAGAAACTTTCTTGCATTCATTTATTTCTGTCCTATGCACTCTAAACTCCTGCTGATCTAAAGAGCCAATGAGAACAGCTGTTTATAACATACATTCGCTCCATACAGGGCTGTTGTCAGAGATGTCTGTGATCCTGTCTCTGGAGCCTCTTAAGATATGAATTTCCAGTCGCTGAACATAGTGGATATAGACACCTGCAAGCTATTGGCATTCTAAATGAAATTTGGATCCACTTCTTTGTATAAACACGTGATTGTGTAGATGTTTGTGTGCCAGTATATATGAGTGTGCACTTGCTTGAGAATATTTCTACATGCTTTTTAATGAACTGGCTAAGGGAATATGAGGTTGCCTGCTAGTGGTTGGAGGCTGCAGGGGATAAAAACCTTACAATGAGCAATATTTAATGGTGATTTGCCTTCAGCTAAAGTGGACAGGGACTAGGTTTAGAACTAAAGGTCATGGATTCTATTCCAGCTAAGGAAAAGGGTGTCTTTGTGTGTGAATATATAGAACAGAGATTCATTATGGAGGGATATTTGACAACTATATTTTAACTGCCATGAATCTCAGAGGTTGAGGATGAGCTTAGTTTGACTGGAGAAGCATGTAATGTACTGGATGAGAGTATACAAGTGTGTACATCTAATCACCCATATGTGCATATGTTTGTGTTAATAATATGGTGTCTGTAGATGTGTTTAAGTACCTTTTAGTTTAGGTATTAAATGTTTGTGTGCAGGTATATGTGCTTTATGTTAGGTGAATGTACTGTATGTAAGCATGTGTCTATGTATATTTAACATGTCTGTGTGTATTTACTTAAATTTGAATGCAGATGTGTTTTTTGTGCATATTTTTAAGGTTGCAGGAATGGATGTGTATGTATGCATATGTACGTATGTACATATGGAAATATCAATATAGGTATGTGTGTTGTATATTAGTGTGTATGTAGGGAATGGTACTTGTTTGTGTGTTACTATTTGCAGGTGTGTGAACAGGTAAATATTTTGGGGTTTGCATGTATGTGTTCTCTTGTGCAGACATGAGAGTGTGCATGAACGTGTATAGGCGTCTGAGCTCGTGTGTCAGAGTGGATGTGAATGGGTATGCATCTCAGGGCATATTTGAGTGTGCTCACCTGTGTACTGCTGGGCCCAGTTTTCAAATGTGAGCACCTTGATGGGAGAACCAAATCCAGTGAAGCAAATATAGGCCCTGAAGCCAATTAGGCCCTGCGTGCTCATCTGAGCCTCTATGTGTGGGATGTGGATGTCTCACTGGAGTATCATATTTCAAATTTGGACCTCTCAGGTATATCTGAGTTAGTATGACTGTGAGTGTTTCAGTGCGCACTGATCTATCCATCTATATACATATTTCTACAATGCCTACTACCTCGGTGCCAAGATATCTCCACACATCTTTCAGTACACATGCCTGGGTATGTACATGAGTCTGTAAATCTGCATTTACAGGTGTGAGGCTGTACATTTGTGACCTGTGGCTGGGGGATCTCACAGTCCCATATACGTAGGCATGCATGTGACTGCACGTTTGTGGCAACATGGGCATTGTGTTTTATATATTTCTTTCCCAGCAGGGTGTAACTTACGTACAGGCTGCCTGTTTTCTGCGAAGCCCTTCCTCAGGAAGATGCATGCTGGCCCCAGCAGGTTGTGCATGACGGCGCAGTTCTGGGCCAGCACCATGAGTGGACCTTGGTGCTCGCAGGCTGACGGCCCCTCCTCACTCGTCTGGACAGCCTTATAGCATGTCTTCTCCTCATGACGGATCTTCCCAGTCAATCAGCAGCAAGTAAACAATACAATAGAGGAAGTTACCTCCCTATGTCTCTCAGTCCTTGATCTGATTTGATGTTTTAGTGGGCTTCCTGACAGAGTAATTAGCCCTAAATTTCCTTCATCTTTCCATGCTGGGTCCCTCCTACCAGTTTATTACGAGTTTGTATAGAAGCAGTAGGTAGAGGAGTTCACTTTCAATGGTTGATGAAAGTCCAGCCAACCAAGAAGATTTCACTTTGAAACGACATCAAAATCTCCCAAAGCTGCACACCTCCCTCCAGCTACAGACGAAAGGGTTAGGATAGAAAATGAACATCTCCTGTCCCTCCCATCTCCAGCCCCAGAGTGAATGATTTCATGTGTGGGCTGCAAGGGAATAGCACATCCAGACATAACAGTCTGTGTGTGTACAGAAGGAGATTATTTAGAGAGAAACTTCCATCAGGGCCTTCACTGAACAGCAGGCAGAGAACCTGAACAGAGAGACCGAGTTAGGCTTCAAGTCACATTCAGGCAACACAGTTCAACAGCTCTGTATTAACACCTGTACTACAGACATATCAATATTGTCAGAGGGCCATTTACAGTGTCAGCGGGCTGGGTTCCAGACAATTACAATCCTAATTAGTTGCAATAACTGACTGAGGCTATGAGAATGTATCAGTCTATTCTGGTAATTTACAGTCCCAAAGTCCCAGTCAATCCCAGTCCCATAAGCCTTGTCTGCACTGCATTTTCACAGACCAAGCTCAAGGAGTCCACACATCCCAGCCAGTTGGGGCTCCAGAATAGAATCCAAGGTTGGAACTCCAGGTTACACTGAGGAGCCACTGCTTTCCTTATATAGAAATGCTTTTCCCTGGCTGTGGCGGAAATGTCTCATCCTGCAATTCCCATGCAGCTATAAAAAACCAGCACTACCCACAGGACCCTTGGTTTTATACAATCATAGTTCTGCTTCAGGAAGGAGCTCCTACTTGTACAGATGGCATTCCTAGAGTTCATCAGGGAGATTTTGTCTGCAGCCATTGTCTTTCTATATTGATTCATCTCTTAAATCATGAATTTCTTCTTGTAAGGCTGAGAAGCAGGCCACATGTGCATCCCACTCACACTTGCTCACACTTTTTGTAGCTATTTGCTGCATCTACCATATGTTACTGCATCGCACACATGCTTTGTAGTTTACATTTTTAAACACAGTCTTGAGACAATCTGCTCATGTATAATGTCATATGACTATCCAGCAAAAGCACCAAAACCAATATAACACAAAAAGAAACTCACAAAAGAAAGGAAATAGCATAACAGGGTCCTAATTGCACTCACAGATAGGAAGGAAACCCTTCACCTGATTATACATGGCGGATGAGGAGCTTTTATCCTTACAAATATAACAGATTTACATCAATCCACACCTGGCACATCATGGGCACAGATAATTGTCATGACATTTGTGTGATAATGACATGAACATTTATCACTTTGGCACAACATAGTTTGCAAATAATCAGCTTTTTTTCCCAGAGCCTTTTTCAACATATGACAGATTGAAAATAAAAACATCAGGCCAAATCTGTCACAGGTGTAATTCCACTGAAGCCAAATGAAAGGTGAAAGGTTCTAAAACCTATTCCTAATCACTATCTAAGCCACCCAGTCTCTCAATCTTATTATGAAGTCAGTGGATTTCCACTAAGGATGAGATTAGCCTATTATTTTCCTATGTGGACAGAAATCACAAATCTGAGGAGGGAATTTCCAGAGACACAGAAGAGGCTGATCCATAAAACCCCAGGTAGTGCAGGGAAAGAGAATGGGACTTCTCTGTCTTAGTGTGACACCTGTGAGCATCCCCGCCACCCTCTGCCACTAGTGACCCAGGGTCATTTACAGGGCTCATCTAGAACTGCCCTACAGAGCATCCGTTGCTGCTGCCCCTCTCCCCCACATCCCAGTGTGGTGCTGGAAAGTCTCCCTTCCCTCATGTGTCCCACAAACACATCAAGCCAAAGCAGAGGAGACAGCTCCTCCCAGAGAGAGATACAAGGCAAAATGAGGCCAGCCACCTGTTAGTGGCAGAAGCAGCAACGCGCAGACCTGAGTACTGATGGAAGCAAGGTAACAGTAAGGTCGGCTCAAGCTCTTCTTCCTTCCTGTCCAGTAAAAAACCCATAGCTGTTCCTGGGATGATACAAGCACTTGGCCAGACTCCTCCAGAGAGGAGGCTGTAGAGCTGGCCATAGGTTTCAAACTCAGTACCTTGGAGAATGAAGCTTTCTATTTAGCATTGCAGAGGCAGAAGCAGGGCAGGCTTCCCCACATTCCCTTAGCAACGTGCCTCAGTCTTGATGCCAAGGGACACGCCTGAGTGCTGAGATTTATCTCATTTGCACCTAGGCATCTCTGCTGAGCCTGTCAATTAGCGCAGTGACAGTGGTGTTTACTGCTGTGGGGACACTGGCGCACAGTGCACTAAATAGGGGGCTACCAAAAAAAAGACAGGATGGGAATGAATTTTGGTCACTATCAATCAGATACAGATGTGGGCCAAGGAGGCAAAAGTGAAAAAGGTCCATACACCGGTTCCAAACCACAACCCCTGTGCCATCCTGTCCTTCTGAGAAATTATTCTGAACTTGCTGTCTTGCTGTTTGCCAGAGAGCTCATTCCCCGCTCTCTCAGGACAGCCCTCGCATTCAGCATTTCCAGGGAGACTCAGGGAAGTCTCAGTTTGTCTGTGTAAAGACCCTCTCTCGTATATACACAGCTTTACTTTTGTGCTGCCTCCACAATAAAAAGGGCTGGGAGTGCTGCAGTGAGAGAAGCTACTAGGGAGAGTGTTTGGGTGACAGAGGATTGTCTGTCACCGAGGCCCTGCTTGAACAGGTGCCCAAAAGACGCTCAAAGGAAGTGCAGGAGGCAGCATCTGTGTCATGCAAAAATTAATCCATCCTTCTTCTCCTGAGGAAGGTTTATCAAAGCAAGAGACCTCCAGGTTCCTACGCCTGTTCTCCTAGTCACATTCAAGTCCCTGTTGCCTCTCGACAGGCCGTGTTCAGAAGGAACAAATGGAGGACACAATCAAGAAGAGGGCCTTGCTTGGCACCATTCTAGCCAAGGTGGCTCCTCAGTCTCAGAACAGGACATGAAAACTCAATGGAGCTGTGTGGGATGGGGGAAATGTCCCTGACAAAGCCTAGCTCAGCCCATGTCCCACCTCTTCTTCTTCACTGAGTTTCCCCTCAGTTTGCCAATGTTAAAACCTGAGGATGACAGACGAAGCATTATACAGAGCAGCAGTCTGAAGTTATGTCATTTAAGGGTCTGATCATGCAAGGTATTCAGTGACTTTAGGATGCAGTGAGGTCAACAGCAGTCTAGGGGACTCAGCACCTCACAGTATTGGGCCTTGAGGCCTTAATCAAAGGGCTGGGCAAAGTGCAGCTTGCCCAGTTCTAGAATGCGGCCTGTGGGCATCCTCATCTTTTTAATCCCTCCATTCCTAGCCTTTGGAACTATGTGCAGAATGCATCACATAAAATGGCTCTTAGGAATAAAGGATTAAATACAGATAAAGGTAGGGCTATACAGGCTACAACAGTGGTTCCCAACCTTTTTGGCTCGATCGCCACAAATATAATTTTTACAATCCTAAAGGGCCACCGGTCTCCAGCAGCCCCTCCCTGCCCCCTCCAAGGAGTTCAGCGAGGAGGATTTCCCGTCCCCCTGGTTGCAGCAGGGAAACCGTGTGCTCCACCTGGGTCCCTAGGCAGCAGTTTCCTTCTGTGACCAGGGGGACAGGAGATCAGTGCTCCTCTAGGCAGCGCCTAGGGATCCAGGGAGAGTGCTTTGCTCTCTGCTGGAGCTAGGGGAGGTGAGCACTGATTTCCTGTCCCCCTGGCTGCAGCAGGGAAACTGTGTGCTCCACTCCGGTCCCTAGGCAGTGGCTCCTTTCTGCAGTATGCAGCCAGGGGGACGGGAGATCAGTGCTCCCCTCCCTCTGGCTCCAGCAGGGACCCCAGAGCATAGGAACCCAGGCGGAGCACTTTGCCATGCTCCCTGCTACAGCCAAGGGTAGAAGAGCTCTGATCTTCCGTCCCCTTGGCTGCAGCAAGGAACCTGCACCAGCAATGCACTCTGCCTGGGCACTTCGGCAGCGGCTCCCTTCTGCAGCGAGTAGGAGGGGAGCTGCGGGCCACTCTGAAAGACTCCGTGGGTCACTTTAGGCCCGCGGGCCACAGGCTGGGAACCACTGGGCTACAAGATCCAGAATGCAATGCTCCGTTTTGATCGAAGCCAGGGCATGTTGCATGCTTGGACCTGTATTCTCTGCAAACCACATCTCTGCACTGCATGAGAGAGGAGTGCAGGTACAGTCTGTTCTACTTTCTGTGCACTGGAGGCAGCCTGCAAATTGCCAGAATGGCCCGTTCAGATCTGCAAAGTTTAGGCACCTCCAGTTGGCGGAACCTCAAGTGCCTTTCCTGCTTCTTCCCCAGGTCACACTGACCAAGAGGGAGAGCTCAGCACTCTCTAGCTGCTTTGGAATGAATTGCCTCATTACAAACCCCATCAGTCAGCAGGGTCCTGCTACAGCAATGCTCTGTCATTACAAGGAAAGACTCCAAGTTTAACTTACACTTGTGCCTTGTTTGTGGTAGCTGAGCTTACAGCAGAGTGTGCTGCCCCACAGAAGGGACAAACCCAAGGCCAGAAAAAAAGTCACTGCTAGCGAGGCCTCCATACTGAGAGTGTCCTCGTGGCAGGGCCAGTTCACGGCTGGTGAGGCCTCCTCACCATGGCTTCCTCATGGTGGTGCCATTTCACTGCCAGTGAAGCCTTGTGTGGTGAGCTCCCTCCATGAGGTGCCACTGCCTATTAAGATCTTCCCCTCTTTAAGAAACAAGCAGTTTTTTTGTGGTGAATTATTATTTGGTTCAGCATCCGCAAGGGAATTTGTTGTTCCAGCTGGGTTAATGGGCACATCCTATCTCAACGCCTTCCTCATCCTGATACGCACAGTGACCGGGGGAGAACTATTCCCATTGCCAGTTCAGCCCGTAGTAGCAGCACAGCTCCTAAATCTTATTAATTCCTGAACCATTCTGAGATCTAAGCCCACAGCAGCCCACGGGTTAAATCCAAACAGACGCACATGGCATCACAGGTGGGCATGAATGTGTGTACACATAGGGCATGCTTACACGAGGGAAAGCATGAACACACACACCTGAGCAAACGTGGCCAAATGTGCTCATACATGGGCATGCCCACACATACCACAGAAAGCAGGCACGCACAGATACATAAACATGTGCAATGGATACATACAAATACATGCAAACATGGATACATACAAATGCACAGATATTCAGATTCACACACACGTGAGGACACCCAAGAATAAGTGCACACATACGGGCACAAATGCACACACAGGCATGCACACACATATTTATTCGTGTGGACACACACTCATGCATACACAATCACACATCCTCACTCACAAACTCACAGATGTTGCACACACATATGTGACTATGTACATACATACAGATGTACACACAAATGCACACAGACACTTAACACACACTCATTCATGTGCTCACTTGCATACAAATTTGTGTGCTCACACATTTTCACATGCATGTCTGCACACACACTGAGACACAAATATTCACACCTTCACCTGCACACACATTGATAGACAGATGTGTCTTACCTTGTACACATGCACACCCACACAATTGTGTGCACATACTCACACATGTGTATGTATAACCAAATACGTACACAAACACGTGCCCACATGCTTGTGCACATTCATGCGCACAAACATGCAAGTGGACAAATGCATGTATATGCACGCACACACACTTAAACACATGGATGGAAACATACCTGCTTGTAAGCATGCATATGTACACACATATTCACACACTAGCTCTGGCGTTCACCATCACAGGTTCTGAATAGTGCACTTGCATTTACAACTCTTATGGAAAGAACTTACGGAGGGATCTGAATCCTTTGCAGACAAGTCTCCATGTTCCTCCCACCTTCCCTTCCCATCTGCAACGTCACCCGTCCCAAGACGCAGGGCTTGAAACACGCACAACGCACTTCGATTCAGGGAACATACCTTTTTCGAGAGGTTTCTCAGTGGAGACTTCACACAGTTGCCCATAATATGATGAGTCTGCCTTTCCGATGGACTGGTTATAAAGGAACCGAGGCAATTGATTCCATTAAAGGTATTCCTTGGGAGCAAAGCAAGAAAGGCAGCACCAGTCAAATCCAAACAGCTGTTGGCTGCTGGGGTTTCCCTCTTCAGGGGGCTTTTTCTCTCTGCCTCTCTCTCTCTCTCTCTCTGTGTTTTTACTTTATGTTCACTTTCTTGAAATGATGAAGCAGGAAGGAGAGAGAGGGGAGAGAAACAGAAAGAGAGAAGGAAAGGAAGAGAGAGGGAGGAAAGAGGGAGGTGGATGTATAATCTACA
Organism: Emydura macquarii macquarii; assembly: GCF_026122565.2. Lineage (NCBI taxonomy): Eukaryota > Metazoa > Chordata > Testudines > Chelidae > Emydura > Emydura macquarii. The sequence goes on from NW_027131391.1 coordinate 2,469,077, forward strand.
TCAGATTAATGCTCAAATCCCTCCCACCCCCCTCAATCTGCAGTGAAGATTGTTTCACTCATGGGAGAGGGTTGATTCAGGGGAAATTAAAGCAGAGAGGCACCATAAGAATTATTTCAGTGATGAATCCAGGGAATCTGGCCACTTTGGGTCCACATAGCCCCTGAACATCTCATTCTGCATCTCCTCCCCCGCCCCTTCCAACTACTCTGAGCTTTTCAATTACCAAAGAGCCAGGCTAGATGGAAGGCAATCCACTTAGAGGCTCTGAGCAGAGTCTGGAGCTCAGACCAGCACAGCAATGGACCATTTATCTGAATGGGACCTGCTCCTGCTCTACAAATAATAGACGACCTGGGGGCTGGCTCCTGTACTGCTCTTTTTCTGCTATGATCAAAGCAAGCAGCTGAAGGCAGCAGACCAGTGACTCCCAAACCCCTCCACCTCCAGAGAGCAAGTTTTCATTGTGAAGGAGAGACCAAGTGGCAGCCAAATGCCAGAGTCTCCCCTGCCTTCGTAGTTAGAGAACAAAGCTGGGTTTCCCTGCACACATGTGAGCAGAGATGAGCCTAACCCAAACCCTGGATGGTGCCGGTGCTAGCCCATTGCGGGCCCTAGGCAGGAATATTTTTGCTCCCCCAACACAACACATACAAATAATGAATTGGGGGTTGGGGGGCTTGAGCTGCTTGGGGCCCTAAGTAATTGTTTAGTCTGCTTATGCCTACCACTGGCTTTGTCACAGAGCTGGACTGCCCCAAGTTTTGGGGATGTAGTGGGAAAGACTTCAGATTCCAGATCCAAATTTCATAGATCACCCCATATCTGCAATGAACTAAGCTAAACTCCCAGCTCCAAACACCCTCAAAATCTAAGGTTTCCAACACATACATCTGGACCTGAACTGAAAGGCACATGGAGATAACAGAATCTTCCACCTTCCCCATCACAGGGTAATGCAATACCCCTGAAACAACAGGGATTCAAGTCTCAAACAAGTTTACTTCAGGTCTCAGACTTTGAGAAGGTTGAGAACGTTCAGTCTGAAGGCAGGTTTAAATTTCAGAACAGATCCACCACCATCCTAGACAATAGGGATTTGAATGTAATGGTGGAGGTATCCTTAAATACCAAGCCACCATGGCTGTGGAGTCACAAGAATAACTAGATGATGGGACAGAGAGCCGCTTCCATCTATCACTGCAAAGACAGAGATGATGCTGGAGTTGCAGCTGTACTTTAAAAGATGCATTCATCTGCTAGGGGATTTAGGAGTTCTCACCTACAGCTGAACTGCTTTATGACATTATTCACAAGTGTGGTTCCAACAACAGCTGTGAAAGGATCCACCCCAGGATCTCAGCCCCTGTGCTGCTGTTCTGGAGACATAGGATTATTCTCCTGTCATGAGTTTTCACCTGCAGGATTGTAAGAATGGAGAAGGATGAACAGCAAAGAAGACAACAGCAAAGAAGTAATTTTTCTGCTTTCATACTACCCAGCTGTGGGGAATACTGTAGGACCCCTAGGTGTGAAGAGAAGTCACAGCTACTCCACAGCCATGTGGTCTCTTCTACCAAAAGTCACTTAAAGGATTGGCTTAGGAGCCCTAACTGTGAAAGGAGCCAACAGCGTCTCCAGTTCCAGTCCAGCAGGAATCACTCCTTATTCTGCTATTATCTCACAAAGGTGAAATCATGTGGAGCAGCCTCCTCGCCGCACCCTATACCCAGCCTCTCAATATTCTTGAGTTCCTTCTCCAGTGCATTTTCTGGGGCAGATCCTGCACATGGTTGAACACGCAACTGAAAGACATAAGGCCTCCAAGATGGAAAATTCATCATGGAGGAGGTGGTGGTGGCAGAAATTGGCCAGAAACTGCCTAGCATTCAGGTCAAATGGGGGTTATCTAACCCTGGAGGGGCGTGGGCAAGGAGGATAGGGAAGCAGTGATCAGGGCATACCCTCAGCAGACTCTATGGGCAGGGCCCTATGGAACCCTGATGGGAAATTTAGCTGCTTTCACCTCCACTTTCCCAATCCCTGCAAAATCCCTACAGGGAGCACAATGGCAGTAACACAGCCCACCCTTCCTCAGAGTTGAAGGGGACTAGGTGGCACAAAGAGCTGTAATTCACCCCTTCTTGCAGCAGCATCAGTGAATCAGGCCTGCTGTCTGTTCTGTCATTTGTGTGCCGCAGTTTGAGAATCACAGATGCAGGGGATAATGCAGGTCCCTGTGGCTGTGGGGGAGTTTGCTCCAGTCCCAGCCTCTCTCAGCAGGAGAGTTATAGGGAGCACTAGCCATGGGGGAGCTCCCAGCTCCTCCTCTCTTATGTATGTAGCTTCTAGCTCGAGCCTGCACTGCTCAGAGATGTTAATGAAGGGCTGATCTACACTGGGTCACGCTGCTGGCTGTTAATAATGTTCTTTGTCAGCTGGAGCTGTCCCTGGGCTCCTTGTTTATTGACAAAGCGCCTGTCTCCCTTGAGCAGAAGCTGCCACATAGCAAGTGAGGCATCTCAGCTCCTTCCTGAGAAAAATGACTCCAGTTCCAGAGGAAAACTACAAGAGAATCACCTCCCGGCTGCTCATGAATCTCGCCATGACAGGCAGCGTGGTGGCCAGGAACGCCCCGCAATTGATCAGTGTCTGCCTCCTCTGTGTCCTCTGAGAGGCGGAGGAAATGGAGCAATTTATCCAGGCTTCTATCTCCAGAGATGGCATTGGCAGAAGGATTAATCAAATGATCCAAGCTGCTAAGGGAGAGTGCAAAGACAGGGAAGTGCAGGGGGACAGGACAGATGACAGAGCAGAAGGGAAGGGCCAGGAGCAGCACTTCCAGATCTGGAAGGGAATGGTGTGTCCGGGATGGGACTCAGTTTGCACTCACCTGTGCAACATGGGCACAATCCTAAATCTTCAATCCCAATTCTAGAACTCATCTAAATTTAGATGAGCTCATCTAAAGTAAAAGAAACAGAGCACCTGTCCAGCAAGCCTCCAATTTAGGAAGCAGAGAGCCTAAGCATACCCAGAGGTGTACATCCTAAGCAGCCAATTCACTTTACAGGCTGTAATCAGATTCCCATTCCCATCCTCAGCACCTCTAGTGATGTGCAATGAGATGTGGCATCAGAGATGGCAGAGGGGGCACTAAGAAATCTGGAGGGAAGGAGCCAGAAAGGCAAAGGCCAGTAAAGTTTGTCCTTACCCCTCCTCTACCTCTGTAGCTGCTGCAAGGAAAAGAAGCCAAGGAGGTAGCAGAAGGATATGTGTGTACAAGTGTTTTGTGTGGGTGCACATCACTGGGTGAGTGAAGGTGGGTGCATGTAGATGTGTGCACATGTGTTTTCCCACACACTTCTTTTCTTCAGAAAAGTCTGGAATTGTTTCATAAAACTTTTTGAAACATTACTGGACTTTTGTTGAGATTCAGATCTCACCTGGGTCCTTACATCCCCTCTAAGACTTCCAAAGATGGGGGATGGAGCCTGGCGTGAATGTAGAATCTGGCAAGGAGCAAGAAAATGCTTAGCTTGGCATTGGAATTTAGCATACAGGAGGGAGAAACTTGTTGTGGAAACTGACCACGGCATGGAGCAGGAAGGAGCCTGGCATGGAGGTTGGGCAAGGTACAGAACAGGGGGATAGACTAGATGGCCAAATACTGTCATTCTTTTATATCTCTAGATTCTATAATCAAAAGCAATGTTGTTCTTGAGAGAGGTGGAAACTAGCAAACCAGGTTTTCACCCGTAATAGCAGGTATCTAAGACACCCCTGCTTATGGAGAAAACATGGGACTGACACTTTAGATACAGATATTAAAGAGGATATTCTTTCCAAAGAAAAATGTTGCTGGAACCAGCTGTGATTAGTTCAGTGGCAGCTGCTAGGGGCTCCTTCCAGCGGCAGAGAATCCTGAGAGCCCCAAGAGAAAGATCAAAAACCAACTCCGAATCTGAGATGTGAGAGGGGAGGAGGGGAATTTGTCAGATCGCAGCCTCGCTTGGCAGCATAGAGAAAAGTGTTTCCTCTGGGCAAATAACAATTTGCAGAGGAAAAAGCATTCCTGTTCCTTGTCAAACTTCAGGTCTCTTACAATATGTGATCTTTTATCTTCTGACACATTAGATCAGACCTTTGTTTGTGACTGGTATAACAAAAATATTAGTGTGGTGTTTTAATTTCTGATGGGAATATGTGTATGAGGGTCAAACTCATCACTGGTGTAACTCCATGGGAGTCAATGGAGCAACCTAAGGGATGAATTTGGCCCATTATATACTTGGAAGGTTTCATTATTTTTTAACTTGAGAAATCCCATCTGAACAGTGATTCCTGCCTGTTTAATTTACCCCACTTATACATGTTGTTTCCACCTCCTGTGGTTTTGAATTCTTTCTCTACTTTGCCATGAGTTTGCATCTGTATTGCTAACTTTCAACCTTGTTCCTTCTCACCCTTCAAATGGTGGCTATATCACTCTGTGTTTTGTAGCAAGACATAATGCAATCTTGTTTGTTGGATGACTTTAGATGAGCCTGTTGATTAGGATTTATTAACATCCTTGGAGCTACATTGTCAGTGATACCCAACGGCCCTTCTGTTACAGCTCCTAACCACTGGTACCAGCTCTGGGCCTCCAAAAAACTAAGACTGGTCATCTTCCCTCCTTCTGTGTTAGGCCCTGACATGTTATTGCTTCCCATTCAGTTGTGCGTTTTCCAACAAGGAATGGAGCTTGGGCTGTACTATGCTCCAGTCAGGCAAAGGCAGGTATAACTGAATGGGGGGCACCAGCGGACACAGGCTGGTATAGGGACGGTCTTAGTCTAGCAGGCAAGTACAGCTGCCTGAAGAGTTTGGGACCTTCTTTACTCTTAGGTGTCTGTTGCTGACTCATGCTGACCATAACATGATATAAGTGTTTCTCCTCTGTGTTACACTGATTGGATCAGATTCAAACACAACCAGAACACCTGTTAACAAAATTGAACCTCCAAAGAATCAGACCCTTGACCTACAATTGCTGCTCAGGACAGTTCTCTCTCAAACTAGTCAAATAAAAGCAGTGGGCCAGAATCTCAGTTACACACTTTGGAGAGGAAATGGCTGTCTAGTTTAAAAGAACCTTTCTCCCCAGTGCCCATACTTGCCCTAAACTCAGAAATAGGGGAAATGAGAATCAGTCTCACTGTCTGAAAAAAACATGACATTGCAGAAAGAACTACTTGTGCTCTGATCCCAGGGTCAGCCCGAGTCCATACCTGGATGAGACACTAGGTGTTGCTGTGAGTGGTGCTGGTGACGAGACAGGTGGTGCTCTAGCCTCAGAGTCAGCATTAAACCAATACCCCCGTATGACATTGCAGATTGGTGTGAGGCTGGAGGTGCCATCATAAAACCAAGGTCCAAATCACTTGCACTCATTAAAGATCCAATGGCACCTTTTGTAAGAGTCAGGGTGTTAACGCCAATGTGAGGTCTCCTGGTCAAATTCCAACTCAGGTGATCAGATTCTGCCTTCTTAAATCCCCTTGCAACTTCTCATCTGAATACAGGTTTCTTTACTTCCTGTCCCGAATGGTTGTGTCATGTTGCTGTGCAGCATTACATAGCTGCCACATTCCACCCCAGAGTGGAGGCTGCGTATCAGTGTGGGATGACGTGATCCATGTATATCCCTTCCAGGTGATTTGGGGGACTAGAGATGTGCCAAGTATGTTAGGTAAGGGATAGGTCATGTAGAGATTAGAATATGCCAATACCCTTGATTTAACAATTACTTTAGTCTCAAGTATATTGGATTTGGTAGCCTCATCTTGGTACAATAGGCTACTAAACAATTGCACAGGACCACACCAATTGTAACAGTTTGCCTCTAGTCCAAGAAAGGATCTTGAACTGGAATAGAAAGGCAATTCAGGTTTATGGACCCTGCTGATTATCTGCAAGGTCACACGAATGACACTGAATAATTAAAAGGCAGCCCAAAGTTAGCTAAGCATCTTTTACTGGATACACATCATGCAGTTGCTTGTTATTGGAAATCAATACCACTCATGGCTCATCAGAGGAAAACAGCAACTGGAGCTGTGATGCTGGAATGAACCACAGCTAATTTTGGTGACAAATACACAGGTTTTGCACTGTACCTGGTGCCAAATTCTTCCCTGATTTACATCTTGTGCAAACCTATTGACTCCAATGAGATTTCATCAAACATAAATCAAGGCAATACATGGTCCTTGAAATCTACAATGGGTTAGTTTAGATGGTGCTTAATTTTTTTTTCTCTCTCAAAAGGTGAGCCTGATCCAACCAGCAGGTTTATGCATGTCAGTAGGTTAGATATTATGCTGTGTATTTGATGAGCGGAGCAATGATGGATATTTGTTTAGCTTGATTTTACTTTGATGTTTTTACCAAATCCTTTTAAAATAAAGATCTATTTTAAAAATACATCACTGACAAAGATTAGTGCTCCCTGGCAGAGCTGCTGTGTGCAGGAAGCTTGCCCATTGCCCCTCAGTGCTTCTGTGTGCCTGGCTTCCATCCCTCAGGCTGTTTAGAAGCAATTAATGTGATAAATTCTTCCCCCTGCTGAGCAAAGGGTAGACTGCATGGAAGTACTCTAGTGAAACCATGTTTTACTGAGTTCATAACACACAGGGGACTCTGTGAATATACTCTGCATATCTTTAGTGCCTTCCAGCTGAGAAACTGAAAGACATTAATGAATTAAGCCTACAAACCCCACTGTGAGGTAGGTATTATTATCCCCACTATAAAAATAGGCAAACAAGGCACAAACAGGGTGACTTGTCCATGGTCTATACCTAAGGTGACCAGATGTCCCAATATTCAGGGCTTTTTTTTATATAGACGCCTATTACCCCCACTCCCTGTCCCGATTATTCACACTTGCTGTCTGGTCACCCTATCTATAGCATAGCTAGAAGCCATGGGGATAGCCTGTCTCTCAATTCTGCATGTTAACCACAAGTCCCTCCTTCCTTTTCCAGTGGAAGATGTCAGTAAGTGGGTGCTCAACACCTCTGAAAATCAGGGTATTCTTCTTTAGGCACCTGTATATCATATGCATATACATACATTCATGCAGGGGCATGTGCACGTATATGTATATGAAATTGTAAGAAAACTGTGTGCACATATGAGTTGTGTGTATGTGTATTTTTACATAGAGGGAGCTGTGCTTTGTGTTTGTGTATCCTTCTAGGAGAGTTTTGTGTGTACCTATATTTATGCGTATTCATGGAGAGTACTGTGTGTGTAAACATATAGGGTTTTGTGTGTGTGTATATGTGTACATATACATGTAAGCTTGTGTGTCCACTATATATAATGATTTTGTTATGTGATGCAGGCTGTGTGGATACATTTAAAGGATTCTATATAAGTAGGAGTTTGTGTGTGAATAGGTACACATTTGAATGTATGGAAGCAATTTGTATGCATGTATGTGTGTGTATATACAGCTTGTCTGTGCACACAGGGATGAAAGTGCATGTGTATCCACACAAAGCAGTGTATATATGAAGACCATATGTATAGATACAAGGGTGCACATATGTAGATTGTGTGTATATGTACATGGATGGATGAATGTATGTTGACTGTGTGTGTATACATAAAGGATGTGTATGTGAGGGTGCATACAGGCATATATTTGTGTAGTGGTTTTGGCTCTTCTCCCACCATGCAACATCTCCTGTACTAAATACCTGTTGGATGATGAGGGCATAGAATTGCTCACTGCATCCTCCTTGCTCCTGGAGGAAGGAGCAGTTGAACTTAAATACCTCCTGTCCTGTTGGGAAGTTGGGAAGGACTTGGGGGCCACATACCCTCCCACAGTGGGGTCAATAAGGGGAAGAGCCCTTGGAAGTTTTGGGGTGGGGACTAAGCCAGAATATAAAGTCCTAGAGCAGTGGTTCCCATCCCGTGGCCCAGGGGCCAAAAGTGGCCTGCGGGGTCTTTCAAAGTGGCCCGTCACTTCCCTCCCACTGGCTGCAGAAGGGAGCCGCTGCCTAAGGACCCAGGTGGAGCGCGTTGCTGCAGGGCTACAAGACCAGTGCAGGCTCCTTGCTGCAGCCAAGGGGACAGGAGATCAGCGCTCCCTTCTCACTGGCTGTAGCAGGGAGCACGGCAAAGCGCTTCACCGGGGTCCCTAAGCACAGTGGGCCTTGCTGGAGCCAGAGGGAGGAGAGCATTGATCTCCCATCCCCATGGCTGCAGAAGAGAGCCACTGCCTAGTGACCCAGGTGGAGCGCATGGGGCTACAGGACATGTGCGGTTTCCCTGCAGCAGCCAGGGGGACGGGAGTTCAGTGCGGACTCCTTCCATCTGGTTGCAGTAGGGGAGGAGGTTGGGGGCTGCGGCAGAGACTGGTGGCCCTTCAGGTTTGTAAAAATGATAATTGTGGCCCTCAAGCTAAAAGGTTGGGAACCACTATCCTAGAGTAAGGAGAAAGCTATACTGAGACGCTAGTGAATTCTGCTAGCCAGCAGCAGAGGGCGCCTTGGTGACACTGACAGAGCAGAACCTCAGTCACTATAAAGTCCCATAAAAGGCAGGGTCCCTGGGAAGGGAGATGAGAAGGGTCCCAAAGGGATGGAAAAGGGGGAGGGTCTCCAGAGTGGAATGGGGCAGAGAAAAAATGTTTGGTGTAGGAAAATGGAGCAGAGAACAGGGTCCCTTGGGGAAGATCTTCCTTAGATCACAATCATAACCCTTCCCCTGAAAGCAGAGTCACAGCACTGAATTCTTGCTAGGTGTCTGTGTCAAAACCAGCTGTTTCCCTTTGGCAGGTTTGCTTTAGGCTACAGGCTGCATTCTGGGCCTGGGAACCAACTCTTTCCTATCCTCTGATTCTGCCCATGGTTAGGATCTCAGAGTGGTCTTTATGCCAACATCCTGTTACATTCCCTCTCCTCTATAGTTCAACATTCTGGTCTCATTACTGATCCTTTCCCTGCCTCTGGACTCACTCTAGATACTCACTTCTATTTATCAAACACAGATACCACAATAAAGGCAGCAGAAATAATAGTTCAGCCAGAGAAAAGCAGTTGGAGAGGCGACTAGGCTTCCCTCTTCTGGTTTTTTTTTTTTTTTTTTGTGTTACACTGTGCACTCAAGTTCAATGTTTAATCAGCTAAGAAGGAGACTTAACGGAGTCAGCGCTAATGTGGGAACTGGACTATGACCCACTGAAGAAATTCCCTGTCCCCAAATGATTCTGTGAATCCAACATCCTAAATGTGCCGCTGTGAGAACTAGTCTCCTCAGTTCACCCTAAACAGTGAGACATGACTACTCATCTCTGCTATAGCACAGCCCAGGACTACGTCCAAGAGCCTCTATTACTGCAACACAATGACATCTCCTTTGCTATAGCACAACACAGCACACAAGGACCTCCACCAGTCACACACTTCTGTGTGACAGTGGGATATGGGAACTTCCATCACTGAAATAGAAATGACTCTCTCCTTCTCTCTCTCTCTCTCTCTCTCCTCATTCAGATTGAAGAATATCCTTGTGTGTTTCTGCTTGGAGAGCTCTAAGTTGTGGGCCTAATGCAGCAGTTGTTACTCAGGCAACACTCCCATTCGAATCAATGGGAACTCAGAGTTGCCTTAGTAAGGAGCTCAGGAGAACAGGGAGAAACAGTGCTCACCCCTTCTCTATAGGTGGCTGGGAAATATCTTCTTGCCTTGAAGTTTCTGGCTCCTTTTAGAAAATAGCGTTCCTTATAGCTGTTACTCACCCGCACAGTTTGGGATCCCAACCACCTGATAAGTAGAGATAGTTCCCTTCACTCTGGTTTGATCCATGATGTACCCTGGCTCCATTGCTCTTCTATTAGTAAACTCAGAAGAGTTGGAAGAAGAAGAAGAAGAAGACTGACAAGGAAAGGGAAAGGAAAAGAAAAGGGGGAGTGCAAACAAGATCTTTCTCCTCCTGTTTAATGTTCATTTGGACACTAGAATTAAAACCTGATCTGGGAGTGGGACAAAGAGGCCAAAAAAATAAAGCCTCTCATGGCCTCTGCAGATGAAAATACAACAGGCCCTTCGGCCATGGGTACTTACACACAGAGCATGTAAATATTTCATAGCCCCTTATGGCTTTCTCTGACCCGCATGATCCCCAGGCTATTAGAGAGCAATTGACAGAAAACTGTGTTGGGAAATCACTTCATTAAAAAACTTAACAGCCAGGTAGGGCGTGAAAGCAAAACGGCTCTGAAAACGGCCAGGTCTCGCATGGCGGGATCGCTTACAAATTAATATTTCATGACAAATGCCAGGAAAGGCTCTACTTAAAGGGCCAGAACTATGGAGCCAACAGAACTAAACAAGAAATAACTGAAGTTTGTCTGTATACTCCAGTACATCTACACTGCTGCACCGCTGTCCCTGTTGCCAAGTTACCCTTCTCCCTGCAGCCCCATTACCCTGCACGGCTATCCAGCTGCCATATTACAACTGCATCCCTATCCATGCTACCATCCTAGCACTGCACCACTAACTCTACTACCAGGCCACTGCTGCACCACTATCTCACTGCCATGCTATCACTCTTGCACTACTGCTGCACTGCTATCCCACTGCTTTGCTACAGCTGCACTGCTATCCTTGCTGCCACACCATTACTGCATTGCTATGCTACCAGACCATTGCTGCACCGCTATCCCTGCTGCCATGCTACTTCTGCTCTGCTTTCCTGCTGGCACATTACCACTGCTTCGCTATCCGTGTCATGCTACTGCTGCAACACTGTCCCTTCTGCCATGCTACTGTGCACCGCCATCCCACTGACCTGTTACTCCTGGCAGCTACCTCGGCTGACACATTAAAAATGCTGCACCACCCCCCTGCTGTCAGGCCACCCCTGCACCACTATCCCTGCTGCCCGACTAATGCGACACTCCATCCCTGCTGCCATGTTACCCCTGCACCATCATCTCTGCTGACATGCTAATGCTGCACCGCTATCCTGGCTGCCATACACCACTGTCTCTGCTGCCATGCTAATGTTGCAATGCTATCCCTTCTGCCTTGCAATCCCTGAACCATTATCCTTGCTGCCACGCTAAAGCTGCACCACCATCCTCCTGCCACATTAATGCTGCACCGCTATTTCTCTGTCATGCTAACTGTGCTCCTCTATCCCTGCTGCCATGCTAATGCTGCATCGCTGTACCTCTGTCATGCTCATGCTGTACTGCTATCCCTGCTGCCATATTACTGCTATACCAATACCACAGTGCCACACTTCTGCACCCCTGCACCAACATCCCATCACCTCCCTGCCATTCTACCACCATCCCTGCAACCTGCTGCCACATTGCTGCCCCAACATCGAACATCCGGCTGCAATACTACTGCACCACCCTCCTACATCCATGCTGCCACACCACTATCCTCCCGCCACTGCCACTCTTCCACACCCCTGCACCAATATCTCACCGCTACACTGTCACTCTAAGAAACTACTCCACACATTTCACTACTGGAGCATAACAACACTGCATTAAATTCACTGTACAATATTGTATTTCCATAATGTTGCATTAATTCTACTCTCACTAATTCACACTAACCCTCCCCTCCAGCACTGTATTAACATCTCACTAACTGTCTTATGGAAGTACAATAACACTGCATTGCCAGACTGGCACAGCCCTGTGCTAACATCACACCAAATGCAATCACCATGTGATTGTATAGAATATCATGCCTTTACAATATTATATTACTCCATAGTTAGATTGCCAACCTGCTACACCACTGTGCTGCTACGCTACAGCCCTACACAAGTATCACAGCCTTGAACTTCCAAAATACGCACACACTGCACCAGTATCCCTTCTTTGTACTGGCCCAGGACTGTGTTAAGATATTACTACATTGTCAGTATTGTACTATCAATTCACTCTGGTGCTGTACAACACCCAGGAATAAGTACCATACTAAAATTCTTTTCTAGTATTATATATTACTTCACAGAACCAATGCACTAACATGTCATTAGACTAATGTGGCACCATAGCTTATACTAATATATTATTACACCATGCCACATCCATTTATGCATGCACAACTGAATTACTAGAGTACAGTACGATGCACTGAAACAGCACTACTGCTCTATTATACCATGACACCAATGCACCTTGAGTGTAGTTAATAAAATACTTCTGCATTACCGTACCCTGACCGTATCATGCCTTTGCGTTACCCTGTCATGTACATCATCAATGCACCACATTGCTATGCAATGCTAGCACACCAATTATATATATATAGCAGCTCTGTCATGCTTCGTGTTTTTCCCTGTACAGTTTCAAATCTGTCCACCTAAGACACAACTCTGGAGTCCTGGGCTGCTGGTTCACATTGCTACTGCAATAAAGGCATACCGTGTGAAGTCATCCCTGCAATGCTTTCTGCCTCTCTGATTGCACCACTGTAGTATTCTGCATACGCGGCTATATTGTTGCACCACTGTGTAAGTACAGGAACATGTTTTGCTTTGTAGCATTGGAGCAACACATACTGATGCTACTGGATTATGCTTTGTCACTGCTTTGTCACTGCTGTAAATCTGCAGCACTGTGCTCCCCTCCTAATGTGTAACCGAAAAATTATTTTAACTGTTTCACTCACTATGGTATGTGAGATAGAAGTTCCTGGACTAAAGAAACTATTGGCTATATGTTGCTGTGTTCTCTTCTAATTACAGTGTATAAGAAATAGGTGTTGCAGCTCCTGCAGCGCTATCCTGCAATCCTGGGCATTACTGCACTTCTGTGACGCTGCATCTGCCTAGGATTGACACTTGGGCTCCTGTAGGTCTCGTTTCCTGTCCTCCCGGACTACGGCAAACTCACTTTTATGTCCAACTGCTAACATTCGCTTCTCTGCTCCTGGGATACAGCCTCTATCCTATCTATTACCATGACAGAACTTCCACCTGTTCCTGTCCTAGGGCCTCCATCCATTCCTGAACTTAAAAATTACAATTTTATTTACTTTGTACCTGTGCTCCCGCATCCAACTATTTCTGCATTCCATACTGTAGCTATCAGGGCATTCTTGCAATGCTGGGTCCACTGATTCCCATATTTTCCTATAACTGCACACTCCTGCCTTATATTGCCCATTAAATGGTCATTTCATCTAAATCCTTTCAGAGAAGGCAAAAGGCAGACAGATGCAGATACAGAATTTCAGGCTATGAAAAAAGATCTCTGTTTGTTCACAAGAACAGGGGCTATGCACTGGGTAAAAGAACCAGAAGCAATATTTCATCTGTGCCCTTCTTTCTTGTAAGCAAGCCAGTATTGCTGAACTGAGGAACTAAATCGTGCAGAGTTTATGGCATTCAACAGAAGGTGGTGACACCTGAAAGTGGGTAGGCAACACTGATATAATAAAGATGCATTCAGAGCCAGTTTACAGCAGTGGGTAAAAATCATAAGGTATGCAATTCAAAACTAAGTACACAGTCGCGTTTGTGTTGGGGAGCCTGACGTGGATTTATTTTGTGGTTCTGATACTTTGGAGCCATGCAGTGCTACAGAGCTAAATTCCACACTCAGTTACATCCCCACTGATGTTGGCAGGGTTGCAGAGATGTACCCGAACAGAATTTAGCCCAAAGATTTCCAAATACGCTGCTGGAATATTGCTCTTTATAGCCTAATTGAGCACTGGCATTGACCAGGCCCCTGAATGTTGTTATTGAAAGATTTTTGCCCTGAGTTTGTTTGTGGGGCTGGGGGGAAATACTAGTTCTGCGTTCACTGCAACAATAATATCCATATCCCAACAGACAAATTATTGTTGATGATGCAAGGTCCTGAGGAAGGGGAACAGGTGAGGTTGATTTTCTCCAGTGCAGTCAAGATAATCAGAGGTAGATAGCACTTTCTGCCACTGAACTAAACTGACCTGGCTGGGTGCACACTGTCCTTGCTCTTGACTACTAAGGTTCTGCTTCTTCCTTTTCTCTCTACCATCCCAACTTGCCTAGACATTTCTACAGAACCTCCTAAGCCAGCTTTTTCTATAAAACAAAACCACAAATCCTAATTCTGGTTTCATTGATCACTTCCTGTACCAGAATTTAGCCCTTCAGGCTACTGGTTTATACCTACAGTTGTGCTTCTGGGAGATTGCAGTTACATTAATCTTCCTGGAGATTACATTTCCCAGTAACATCCCATAATGGCTTTAAGCGAAAATTTGAAGAGAGGCTCCCTTTGCCTTTTCACTTTTAAAGAGTAGCCCTGTCAAGGGTAATTTCGTTACCAGGAGCAGTTAAAAACAACAGCTTTGCAAAGAAAGAGCTTGCAAACACTGAAAGCATCTGTTCCATCTCAACACACTGACTAAGAGGGATTCAGAATTGGGTCAGAGGAATTTTTGTTCCCCTCCCTTTTTCTGACAGCTCTGCCAATGATTCATATTCTCATTGTGCAGAAATGTACCTTAAGGAGAAGTGAACACAAAGAAAAGAAAGGGCGAGAGAGAGAAGGATTCTAATGTCTGCATTTGTTTTTCAAATATGATTCTTTGACTTCCCCTTCACCAGACAGAACCACAAATTAGCCCAGACAACTCGAGTGTATTTTCAGAGAACCAAGAGAGCTGGGGATGGGGTGGGATTCACTTTGGTGCTGGGCTGAACGACAATTAACTACCTGGTCTCTCTCAGAGCGCCACGCTCCGCACAAACATGCACCCTTTGTTCCCCAGCAGACCGGAGCAGCTGCGGCAGTGTCCGCCTCCCAAAGGGAATTGCTATAAGCCATTGATCTGACAGGGTTCGTCTTTCGCTAGCGAAGACAAAGTGCACAGATGCCCCCCGCACCTTTATCCACAGACACTCGCAAAGCCAGCTCCCAGCCCATACACCTTAGCCTGTCCCATGCCCTTCCCGCAGTGCAAACCTCACGGCGCCACACAAACACACGCACCATAGTTCACAATTGCCAGCAAGACGCCCCTTTAACTTTGCACCACTGTGATGTCTAATGGCTCAGAGAAGTTTTGCAGAGGCAGCCAGGAAGCAGTGCATTTACCGCTGCGATCTTATTTCTAAAGCACAGAAGAGCTCCAAGCCGACAAGCCGAAGATGTGTAAAGGGGCAGAAACACACGGGTGCTGGGGAAGGAGGGGAGGGGGGCGGGGGCGAGACCCCCTGGTCCTTACCTGGCCAAAGACGGAGCTGAGGATGGGGTGCAGCTGGTGGGAGAGGGGATCTGCTTCCCCGGACCTGTCGCTGCTGCTGGACTTGTTGGAGTACTTGCTGCTGGACTTGGACAGAGGCGACGAGCCTTCAGAGAGCTTTAGGGACTCTCTGCTAGACCCCTCTCTGTGACCGAAGAAAAAGTCCTCCTCCCTCTCCTCCTCATCCCTCTGGGTGTGCTGCTGCTGTTGGTCCTGGCTGGGCTGCTGCTGCTGCTGTTTATGGTGATGATGCCTAGATGTCCTCGCTTGTTCCTTGCTGCTGCCTCTGCTTGGACCTCCTTCTGTTGGCTCCGGCTGGCTCTCACCCTGTCCATGTGACTGCTTCTTGAGCCCTTTCACTCCATTCTCCTTGACTCCCGGGTGGCAAAGTGGCCTCCTGGAACTGGGGTCCCCATGGAGCTGCTCCTGGCTGCTCGGCTCCCTCGCTGGGTACCTGGCTTGCCCTTTCCCGTCCCGGGCACGGCTCTTCCTGGGCTGGGACTCTGCTCCTGCCGCAGCCCGCCGGCTCCCCGCTGCCTTCAGCAGCGAAGTCTTGGATTCGCTCTTTGCAATGGACGAGCTCATCGCGGGGAGGCTACAGAAGCATCTTACGCCCAGCGGAGGCAGCTGTCAGGGGGGAGCTCTCCGCCCGGCAGTCCCCGCAGGCTGGAGGAAGTGCTCATGGCATGTCCTTCAGAAACCTGCTTAAATTCAGCACTGCAGCCCATGTGACAGCTCCAGACAATGGCCCGGGAAGGGACTCGCTCCGCAAGGCAGCAGGGGGCTGGCGGGCACAGACTCCTCCGCAGCACCCTTGCCTCACCCTCCCCTTGCTGGCTGCGCTAGGTGCCAGGCACAGCTCCTGCAGGTGAGGCGCTGTCTCCTCTTCCCCGCCCCAGCCCCAGGAGCGGACCCGGAGGCGGTCGGAGACGAGCCGAGTGCGGAGAACACCGTGGCGACGGGCGCTCGGCTGCTCCGCTCGGGTGGATGCGGAGGACAGCAGCCGTCTCCCACCCAGCCCAGGCTGCGCTGTCTGCAGCTCCCAGCAGGCAGGGGGAGGATGGAGATCACTGCAGCAGCTGCATGAATTTTTAACCGGGGATCGTGTGATGCGTGGACGCCGAAACCTGAATCCGTCGCGCTCACCCAGCAGGAGGGGCTCAGGGAGCCGGTCAGTTCGGTGTCAGGCAGGAAATCAGCTCCATCGTGAACTTCCAGGCACGCTTCACTTTAAACCCTTCCCTTGTCTTGGTAACCAGTCCCCTCCCGGACTCGGGGCAGGGTGGTCAACTTTCCAAGCAGCCCTGGCCCAGCTCTTGTGAGCATGAATTTTAAGAGAGGAAAGTGGACAGCAGAAAAGGGACTAAATCAGGCTACTGATAAGAGACAAAATTTGACACTGTTGTGGGGAAGCTCACACTGCAGAGGGCAGGGGTGGGGCACTGTTGTGGGGAAGCTCACCCTGCAGAGGGCAGGGATAGGCAACTGTTAAGTGAAAGCTCACACAGCTGGGTGGCTTTTTATCCCTAGATTTCCAGTCATTTCCAAAGAAAGCTCAATATCATTATTCCCAGGTTACAGATGGGGGAAATGAGGCACAGGCAGGGGGGAAGAGCCTGATTTTCAGAGCTGCCACATGGCACTGCTGTGAGGAAGCTCACACTGCTGGGGTGCTAGCTGAGTTGAAGGCACTGCTGTGGAGTGACAGGTTCCACTGGTGAATTGCTGTGAGTAAGCAGCAGCTATGAAAGTGATGGTGAGTGCTGCAATCGGGGAGCCTACATGCCACAGTGTCCTAGCAGGCACTTTCTGAGCACTGTTTTTAGGGTGCTCAGACTGCTTAATTAGGACATCACTGGAATCCTAGACTTGGATGCAAACCTCTTATTGGTATAATTGACAGAAACACATTCCTGAATCAGAACATTCCTGATCCCAATGTTCTCAAAGTTCAGGAGGGTTGGAGTCAGTTAGACTATTCTAGAGATAACCTCTTCCTGTGAACTCAGCTGCAAGCCTGGAAATGGACCTGGGGCCTTGGGTCAGGGCCATTATAGAAATAAATAAATGTTTGCATCTACGAAATGGGTGTCTCAAGTTTTACTGTAATCAAACCCAGGAAATTATTCCCAGCGGGTGACAGGTTTGAAAAGGGGCTTTAAAATGTAATCAGTCTTTGCTGGACAAAGATGAGAGCTAAATGTTCAAATCAGACACATGTTCTCAATGAGTAAAGGCCACACTCGCCCCTTCCCCATCTTTTGCATGCTGTACTTATGCTTCATTGACAGGCCTGGAGACTGAAGACCTTAGCTACAGAACAGTACAGCATGTTCAGCTGCATTGCAAGATTTGCGCACAATATGCCTCAAGCCTGCCCTCTCTAGGGTCAAGAGGAGAGTCCAGTGTCTATGGCTAATTAGTGCCCATTGTGATGGTGTTTTCTGTGATAGGGACACTTGTCCAATGGCAATTTCCTGCTCAAATCTACAGTGTCATTCCAGCTCCTAATTACAGCCCAGCTGCCCTTTTGTATAGCTGGCTGTTCATATTTTATAATATTAACCCAGAACTACACTCCCAAAGCAGTATGGTTACATATGTGAGAGGCAGAGTCCTGGCTGGAACTACTGTAGCTGGAAAACTCATGGATACTGAAGAGGCATTTCCCAAGGAAGCTCACACTTAGCGCACTGGTATGAGAATTCATAATGAGGAACTGATGCAGACATTAGCTGTGCTTTGGAGAAGCCCATAGTGCTGGAGTTCGATACTGACATGGTACTGCTTTTAGAGAAGCTGGCATTCCTCGAGTCCCAGCTGGCACTGACAGGGCACTGCTGTGAGGAAGTTCACACCACTAGAATCCTATTTGGCATTGTTGGGGCTATTTCTGAGGCCTGTGGTGATATTCCTGCCAACAGATGGGTTGTAGTTCCCTGTCTCAATCAACTGAGCACTGCAGAATTTTGAGCAGATGCCTCATTAGTGGGAAGGGAGTCACTTATGCAGGTGTGTGATTCATCACTTTGGAGAGCATTTCAGGGGTGAGGGTAAGAAACAGCTTCACTAACTGAGCCATTAAAATGCAGCCTAAGAGCCATGTTATAGAACAGAGCAGCAAGAAAATAGGCAGCAGCTGAAGCAAGTGCAGAATGGGACACAATGAGAGCATGGATCTAACACCTACTTGTTCACTAAACTCAGGCCTGGGTCTCACTAGGGAAGGAACATATTTAGAGAATCTGAAATAGACCCTCCTTTCAAATTAGCTTTTAAAGTTATTCACTTATCTCCTCTGGCAGACACAGTTTAATCTTGGGATCACAGTGTAAGGCAAGAGGCTGTGCGGCATCAACTGAATACTAATGAGCTAGCTGATCTGGAGGAGCCAAGTACCAAAGAACAACAGTTCCCAGTTATAGAGTGAACCACCATAAATCCAGCTGCTAGATGTATATGAACATCTCTCCAGAGAGCATGGATATTGTATGCCATCTGGCAATACAAAAGAGGACAAAACAAAATACTTGAGACATTAAGATTATATTATATAACATGCACACTCACTGCTTCCTGAGATGAAACTAATGTCAAAGCTATTTGTGTAATTCAAAATCAGAGGCTAATCCAGAAAGGGGATGGCATTCCATTCCCAAAGTCATGGGCATCTCAATGTCAGCAGGTGGCATGGAGGTGCCTGTCCCATTTCAGCAGACAATTATGAATATAGTACTGCCTGTAGGTGGTAAAAATCCTGTGCAGTCTTTGTAACATATATCAAAAGCTCTTCGCTGTTGGGACCTGAATCTTTTTGCCCCTCCTTAACACTAGTGAAAAAGGCCTAGAAGAATGGAGCAGGATTCAAAGGAATCAGGGATGTATTATCTGTCCTACAGGGAACTCACTAGAGCACATTTCAGTTTGTATTAAAAAGAGAGTAGGGACCAGCACTGTTAAGTAGCTGCTTGGCCATGAGATGAGTGAGAAATACCCCAGGACAAGCTCTGAAGCCCCAAAAAGCCTGTGGAAGGAGAGGCCACGGGCTTTATGATTCATTGGAACAGACCTTTCTGCAGCATTACATTTCCTTGGTCCTTGTCTTCCTTACACTGCATTTGGAGTAATACTAACTTCTTCTATGAAAATTATAATACTCTGTTCTCCTGGAGCACCTCCATCTGAGGATTTCAAAGTGCTTTACAAACACAACTATACATATGGGGCAAGCAGGTCTCATCCTCATTTTACACGTAGGGAGACTGAAGCACAGATAAATGAAATTACTTTTACCCAATGTCACATAGCTAGTCAACGACAGCTGGGAATATAAGAGTCCTGATTCCCAAAAGTCCCTATTCTGTCCCCTCCTGAGTATTCCTTTTCTATCATTTTCCCTCGCTCATGTTCATATCTTCTTCCATAGGACTCTTCTGGCTTTGAACTCACTCGCTAACCTTATACATTAAATGAACACTCTCTTCTTATTAAGATCCCGTCTTGCCTTGTGAAACCCATTAGTGGCATCCCATCAGGGGATGAAAGGTAGGACATTACCTTAAAAAAGGGATACATTACTGCTTGGATATCTGATAAACAACTACAGTATTATGTTGTACTGACTGGTTTAGAGTGTAAGTTTAGACTGTAAGTTCCTTGGGCAACAAGCTGTCTCTTCCTCTGTGTTCCATACAGCACTGAGCCCATTACTATTGCTCATGAAGTAGCCTCTCAATCACTCCAAAACATGCTAGACCAGTAGTTCCCAACCTTTTTGGTTCGAGGGCCACAGATGTAATTTTTACAACCCTGAAGGGCCACCAGCAGCGCCCCCCCCTGCAGCCAGATGGAAGGAGTTTAATGAGGAGGCTGCCTCCTCGCTGATCTTCCGACTTCCTGGCTGCAGCAGGGAAACCGCATGCGTCCTGTAGCCCCATGCACTCCACCTGGGACCCTAGGCAGTAGCTCCCTTCTGCAGCCAGAGGGACAGAAGACCAGTGCTCCCCTTCCTATAGCTCCAGCAGGGACCCCAGCACCTAGGGAGCCAGGCAGAGCACTTTGCTCTCTGCTGGAGGCAGGGGAGAAGACCATTGATCTCCCCTCCCTCTGGCGCCAGCAGGGATCCCAGTGCCTATGGATCTAGGCAGAGTGCTTTCCTGTGCTCCCTGCTACAGTCAGGGGGAGGGGAGCATTGATCTTCCATCCCCTTGGCTACAGCAAGGAGCCTGCACCAGTCTTTTAGCCCCATAGAAACGTATCTCGTGTGGGTCCTTAGGCAGCAGCTCCCTTCTGCAGCCAGCAGGAGGGGAGCTGCGGGCCACTTTGAAAGCCCCCATGGGCCACAGGTTGGGAACCACTGTGCTAGACCAACTCCTGGTCCAGGTGAAGCCAATGTGTGTTTTACCATTGATGTTGATGGAACCAGAATCTGGCTCAGATGCTGCAATTGAAAAGAAAATCAATTCTGAAATGATATTGGTAAAAAGATGTTTACTGAGGATTGTTTAGGAACAAAGATTCCTTTCCTGAGGAAAGTGAAGTGAAACTGAACTTGTTTTAGTGTTGAAAGTTATTGCCTTCATGGGGATCTAAGCACGATAAGAATCTGTGAAAGGCTTCTACAGAGACCCATTTTGGTACAGGAAAGGGGTAGGAACTGAAGTTCAAGAAGCAGGGGGTAGGGTAGGAATTGGAAGAGATTTTTTTCTTCCAGAAGGTGGAGAAATCCATCAAAGGAAGGAGGAGTGAGAAGGATGAACAAACTGAAAGCAAAGGTGGACTAGACAGAGATGCTGGGTTACTAGAGAGGGAACTTGTCTCATGGCAGAAGGCACTTCATATCCTCTACCATCTCTCTATCTCTGTCAACTGATGATGCAAAATCAGTGTGTTGAAGGGTGCCAAGTGTCTGCCTTCAGGGGAATTGCAGTTGGCCAAGCATGTGTCTGTCTCTAAAGGAAGCTACCGCACTGATAGCTAGAGGTTCTGTTTGCTTGTCAATGTGGCGTTGCTCTTCAGGTCTAAATCCATAGAAGAAGAATAATCCCCACAGCATTACAAAGGCATTATTGTTCTGGCTGTAATCCTTGTGCTCAAATCCACTCTGGTTACATACACACGCAGTGTCACTGGAAAGGGAAAGCTCACTTCAGCCGGCACTAGGTCAAGGACAGCAAGCAAACAGGAGAGGACTGGGTTCTGCAATCAAATAACTCTGAAGAGGAAAGGGACACAAGTGGCTCTGTGGGGAGGGATGGGAAAGAAAGAGGGGTTTAGCAACCTAAGTGGAGATAGAGATGGAAAGACAAAGACAGCAGTCTACGAGAGAGAAGAGAACCTGTAGGAAACAGGGAAAGTATGAGAGAAACTAGAGTGATTGAGAGCGAAAAGAGGAGGAGGGAAAAATACAAGGAGAGAAAGTGAAACTCTGTCTTATCCTCTTAGGCTAGCTATGGGGGTGGGTAATGATACTGAAGAACCTGTCAGAGGGAAAAGCAAGTTGTGCCACCCTAGCAGGACAGTGGGGACATGGCAGATAGGAGCAATCTTCAATGGGGTGAAGAGGAAAGATACAGGGGCAAACAGCATTTCTTGTCATGATGATGCTGGGGAAAGATGCAGACCATTGCATGGCTAGGGCCCTGTGTTACTAGCATGAGAGGCCACTCAGAGGAAGAGATGGTATTGGACACTTCAATGAACTTTAAACCTCTTTGCAGTTGGTCAAACCAAGCAGAAAATGAAATGTAAGAAATGCCCTGCCCCTCTAAGGGAAAAATACAGAAGGGCTCCCTTGAGCCAAAGAGCAAGGCCTAACTTCACCCACGCTCCTGAGAAGCAGCATCCCATCCCATCCCATCCCATCCCATCTCAGTTTGGTAACAAACCCAGACATCTTCCTAGAGTTGCTTCCTACCGACCTCCCTCTTACAGACCCAGCTTCAGCTGGGAAGGGAATTAATTAAATACTTACAGTGGGGTTGGCCCTGCAGCTCCATGCACTCAAGGTAGACAACTATGGTGCTTCCTCAAGCCAGCCCCATTCCCTGCCAAACTGTGATCCACTTCACATTGCACCTCTACTTAGCAGGGCTCTACTGTGGTGTTGGGAAAGGGGAAGGTAAACCACATGGCAGCTGGGTCAGTACATTAAAGTGTAGATCTCGGAGTCTTTGTGTAAAAAGCAGAATTCTCCATGCAAAAAAATAAAAACAGCATTGGCTTGCCTCTAGCAGGGACACATGGTGCCAGTCTGTGGATGGCAAGGGGAAGTCCCAGGGCAAAAAACCATATGGTGCCATACAGTAAACAGGAAAGGAAAGTTCTATCAATTGACTCATCTTTAGCTCAAATTGAGCACAACAATTAACATGGGAGGAAAAGATTTCATAAGAGACCTCACAATACTCTCCTTCCAGATGAGCCCTGCTCTCCCAGGCATCTCTCTTGCATGAGCCCAAATCTCCCAGACACCCTGCTTCCTCTGGGAGCTCACAGCCTCCAGCCTGTCAGAGTGTAAGGCAGTCTCAGAGAAACAGGTCATGTGATGGAGTGATCTCTTCCCCTAAAGAGAAGAGAGGAAAGGCTAAAGTGACACCTGGGTCACATGAGCAGTGACCTCTTTTCAGAGACATAGGTGGAGTCGAAAGCTGAACTGAGCAGAGCTGAAAGTATCCTTGCCTATCTGGTAAAAGTCTTGCATTTTTGCCTGCCTAGGCATATTTTTAATCTGTGCCAACCAGGAAAAAACTATTATCTATTTATCAGACCCTATTTACTAGACATTGAAGGGTTGCATTTGGGGGGTTACTTGAGGGGTGGAGTGGGAGGAAGGATCTGCACTGGGGAAAGACCAAGGGGATTGCTATTCCCTTTACTTATACTCTAGCATGCTGTTCTTTGCTGCAGCCAAACCATCCTTGCCAGAGGACACCTCTTGATTTTATGATGGGAAAAGGCTCCTTTCTGCAGTCAGGATCCACTGGGAATGAAGTGTCCGTGTGTGCCATTTGCAGATGATGACAGATTCTTGTGCCATTTCATGCTGCTACCCCCTGCCATGTGTTTGGGAAACTGGGACGCAAACAGTTGCTCATTTTTGTCCATTAGTCTCTCCACTATCAACAATTAAAACATGAGCTGCCATCATGACACTGGCGGGGGAAATCAGTTATTACAGCAAAAGAGCTAAGGGATGTAAAATAAATATCCTGAACTCAAACTCAGCTTGGACTGGCTAAAGTAGTTCACTTATTATCTCCAGGGCAGCTGTTCTCCCTGCAATGCAAATATTTTACATAATGTAATAGTACAAAATCAACAAGGTGCCATTAGAACATAGCTCCGGAGAGACAGTTTGGTACATACAACCAATAACCAGAAATGAAAACGTGAGTCTGAAAATATGTACATGTACTGACCAGCTTCAGCTTAACCCTGTTCACAGAGGAGAGGAGGATAAACCACAATAGCTTGAAGCTTCATCACGTCAGGCTGGGATCTGATTAGGATCCTGATCTTTAAAATCAAGGGGATTCTTGCAGGATCAGGACCTAATTCGCATACACTAAGCAGGTTTAAGTCTGTTTAGAACTTGAGAGTTGTCTAAGGCAATCCCACAGGGCTGCAAGAGGTGCTGCTGGTGACTCAGGTCAAAATTATCAAACTTGGGCATTAAAATTATACATGTAAAAGCAGAGCTAGGGAACCTAAGGAAAAGTGGCCTAATCTTCAGAGGTGTTGAGCACCCGCAACTCCCATAGAAATCAATACAAGTTGCAGTGGCTCAGCACCTCTGAAAATCAGGCCACTTTTACTTAGGTGCCTAAATATGGATTTAGGTTCCTAACTTTAGGCACCCAAATATAGGATCATAGAATTTAAAGGCCAGAAGGGACCACTAGATCATCACGTCTGACCTCCTGTATAGCACAGGCCACCAACACCACCCAGCACCACACACTAAACCCAACAATTGAAATGAGAACAAAGTAAAGGAGACTATTATGTTCCACAGGCAGAGAATAGGAGGGACCAGTACACCAGTGTTTGAGGCCTCTGCAATGGCAGGAAAATGATTAAATGAGACACACATTCAATGAGATGCCCACATGCTACAGAGGAAGGAAAAAAAAAACACCTAGGTCATAATATGAAAAGTTTGAGCCCAGCAGAGTCCTCTTCCCTCTGAGTCAATGCTGAACCAACACCCTTGCATAGTGCTAGGGGGCACTATGCTGTTGGAGGTATCATCTTGTACATGAAACATAAAACAAAGACACTAAGGATTCATAGTCATTAAAAGATCCAATAATATTTTTGCAAGAGTTTGAGTACTATCCTAATTTCCTATGCAAATTATAGCTTGAATAGTTACATTGGCCCAGAGCCTCAAAGTTATTTCACTGCCTAATTAATGAGAGTTAGACACCTAAATGCCTTTGAGGATCAGGGCCATTCTGCCTAATCTTCCTTTCAGTTTCAACTGAAGTCATTGCTCACGTGTCCTACAGAATTGTTATAAGTACAGAACACTTGTCGTGTCCCACCTCAGAGGTGGCTGCATTTCAACAGTGGGAGAAAGATCTCTAGATATACAGTATGAAAAGAGAATTGGGATCTTTCAGGGTGGAAAGTGTTTATCGAACTAGAAATTGTTATAATAATCAGTAGTGATATTAATAGACTGAATCTTGCAATAGATAAACCTGCATTCTCTATGACATTTGCCTCAGGCCATAGCTCTTATTTGGCTCCCTGTTCCCTGGGAATTTAAATCCCAAGTCACTTAACTGGGCTTTCACTGAATCCTATATACTAGAGCACAAACTGAACAATGAGGAGCATATGCATTAAGAAACATTCCCACACTGGGGCAAAAATTACAAAATCTTTTTTAGGGTCTACAACCCAGATCTGAGTACTTACTATATCTTCCAGGATGTCAACACACTTTCCAAAGGAAGATAAGACTCATTATCCATATGTTACAGATGGGGAAACTGAGGCACAAGACATTGACATGATTTGTATAGCACACATACCAAGACAGCAGAGAAGCTGGGAATAGACTCCAGGTCTCCTGACTTACACACCTGTGCTTTAGGCATATTTTATGCCCCATTTGCAGGCCTAAAGTAAACCTTGGACACTTGCACACTGAGATGGATTTAAGGTGAAGAACAAGGAACCAGATGCTAAATGCATTCTCAAATGTCACAAATTCACATACACATCACAGAGCGACTGTGCTAGCACCTTGTCAAAATGGATGGAAAGTGGGATGGTTACAAATCCTAGCAGGCAAAACAAAACCAAAATAAAATTCACAGGGTATTGGCGTGAGATACTTCCATTTCCGATGTTTCAATTTCCTAACATGCCTCTAGGGGGTTGGATTGGATTAGATGAAGCCTAACTTTTATGGAAAAGTCCTATAGAATTTAATAGAAAATGTTAACCTTAGTATAGATTTTTTCTGAACCATCCTATGGAATTCTATAACAATGATAGCATTCTCTATTGAATTCCATAGGATGATTAAAAAACCTTCCATTGTAAGGTTGTCATTTTTATTACATTTTACATGGTTTTTCAGACCAATTTTTACAGAACCTTACTAACTACATAGAGAAATGACTTAGTTTCATTCCTATTAAACTCTACAGTACTTTCCATAAAGCAAGGAGACAAGTTCTTACAGGGGCAAAGAGGAGCAAATTAGCACACATGGAAAGAGTAGCTGTTTTATCTAGGACTGTACAGTATAGCATGTTTTAGATGAAAATACGATAAACAAGCCATATTTCATCTCAGTAAGGAGATATGACACAGGAGCTCAAAGTTACCTGCAATGGCAAAAATCCTCCCACCCTCTTTTTTTTCCCCCTTCAGGTAGTACAAATTAGTGGATACAGCAGGGAGGCTGAAAGTTAGGACACCTTTGTTTTAGTCCCCTCTCTGATCCCCTGTGACCTTGTCTGAATCCTTGAGACAAGATTCTGTCATCTTCTCTCATAGTGAGTGGCACCTATAACAATCTGCCCCTTCATCTCACTGTGCCTTGGATACTTTATATGTAAAGTAGGTAGTTACACTTATCCACCTTTCTAAAGTGTTTTGAAACCTTTTGATTTCTATTTAAGGGTTTCTATTTAAGTACAAAGTACTAAGTATTGTGGTTTTTAAAATTATTGTTTTCCTGTCATCTCTGGCAGCATCTAAGCCACATGCAAGAAACCAGGCCCCTTTTGTTTTTTTATGTGACCCTGCCCATAAACTATATGAGTAGGTCCAAATCCATTCCCCCATCCCTTTCCAAGATGGGAAGAAGGGATAGGTTCAGATTTAATGTTCAAGGTCACTTCTCTAATTTCTCTAGTTACTAATAACACCATAGTGTATGAAAACTGAAATAATTTTCAAAATCTAATTTAGCATCAATGCTCTTTATCTACTCTTTGCATTTCTTTCAGGCCAAACAATGAACTGAAAAGAGCAGTCACTTCACTTTGGGTATCTAGTCAGTTTCAAGTCAGGTTCACTTTCAATTTCTCATGTTCTATCTCTCTGCAGCAATGTTTGGATTGTGAACACTGGAGGGGATTGTTTATTTCTTTAAAAAACCACAACACTGTTTCCACTGCATTTTATTTCATTTATAATTCAATGGAAACAATTCTTTTGGTTTTAGATCTTATCAATTTTTTCCCCCCATACACACCAGCTAGATTTGGGCCAAACTCATCTGACAGCATCCTACTGAAAACAAGTTTTGTTGGTAGAGTCCTTTGCTCGGAGGAAAAAACAGCCCGGTTTTGAACTATCTAGTCTCAAAGGGAGGAAGGAGGCTCTGCAATGACTTAGGAGTGTTCCCCATGGACTAATACTGGGAAAATATCAAAAGATTAGAGGCCTGATACTGATCTCACACAACATGCTTCAAGTGCCTTCCATGGAGTTATTCATGATTTTCACCAGTGTCATTGAGAGAAGGACCAAACCCTTGGAATTCAAGTCTAGTTTCCCTACAAACCCAAATATCTAGATGCTTTACAGAAACTCATTCCAAAAGTCTGCAGAATTTTGCCAGAAACCCAGTGAGAACAGATTTTCAGTACAAGATACCAGCTGCTGCTATTATTCAACTACGCTGAGCTAAGGACATGTCTGAAAGCGCTCTGAGTCTGTCTCCTGAAGAAAGTCTTTACAATCAGCTACAGGAAGGTTCACATCAGTGAAGAGGCTAGTATTTGGTTTTAAAGACTACTTCAAGCACTCACTTAAAGATGCAAACACTGTAGTTGACACAAGGAAAAGCCTGGCAGTTAGCTGAACCAACTAGAGTACTGTGGTCAGGAAAGGAATGATCATCTTCAGGGAGTTCAGACCTAAGAACCTCTAACTGAAAAAGGCTCATTATGACTCTGGGCAAGGTAGGATCCTTTTCCCCTTTCCCTGGCTCAGTGCCGTGCTGGAATATCTATAAAAATAAGTGAGCTATTGGCTCCCAATCCCCAGGATCCCCAACTCTCTAAAACACCAAGTCCTAGGTTCTCTATCACTTGCTCCCATTCCCAAGACCTATTGCATATAGAAAGTTAGCAACACCCAGCACTTTGTAGAAAAATCTTCTCTCTGTCTCACAGTTTTCTACAGCATAAAATCATGGACTTATAGGACTGGAAGGGACCTCGAGAGGTCATTTAGTCCAGTCTCCTGCACTTATGGCAGGACTAAGTATTATCTAAATTATCCCTGACAGGTGTTTGTCTAACCTACTCTTAAAAATCTCCCATCTCCACAACCTCCCTAGGCAATTTATTCCAGTGCTTAACTACCCTGACAATTGGGAAGTCTTTTCTAATGTCCAACCCAAACCTCCCTTGCTGCAATTTAAGCCCATTGTTTCTTGTCCTATCCTCAGAGGTTAAGGAGAACAATTTTTCTCCCTCTTCTTTGTAAGAACCTTTTACATACTTGAAAACTGTGATCATGTCACCCCTCAGTCTTCTCTTCTCCAGACTAAACAAACCCAGTTTTTTTAATCTTACCTCATATGTCATGTTTTCTAGATCTTTAATAATTTTTGTTGCACTTCTCTGGACTTTCTCCAATTTGTCCACATCTTTCCTGAAATGTGGTGCCCAGAACTGGACACAATACTCCAGTTGAGACCTAATCAGCACACAGTTGAGCAGAAGCATTACTTCTTGTGTCCCGCTTACAACAGTCTTGCTAATACATCCCAGAATGAAGTTTGCTTTTTTTGCAACAGTATTACACTGTTGACTCATATTTAGCTTGTGATCCACTATGACCCCCAGATCCCTTTCTGCAGTAATCTTTCCTAGGGAGTCATTTCCCATTTTGTATGTGTGCAGTTGACTATTCCTTCCTAAGTGGAGTACTTTGCATTGGTCCTTATTAAATTTCATCCTATTTACTTCACACCAGTTTGTCCAGATCATTTTGAATTTTAATCCTATCCTCCAAAGTACTTGCAAACCCTCACAGCTTGGTATCACAAACTTCATAAGTGTATTCTCAGTCTATGCCATTATCTAAATCACTGATGAAGATATTGAACAGAACCAGATCCTGAACTGATCTCTGGAGGATCCCACTCGATATGCCCTTCCAACTTGACTGTGAACCACTAATAGCTACTCTCTGGGAACGGTTTTCCAACCATTTATGCACCCACCTTATAGTAGCTCCATCTAGGTTGTATTTCCCTAGTTTGTTTATACCTCATGGTATTATCTAAGGCCTTCCCATGTGAATTAGTTCTGCATAACAAGGCACCTAGGAGACTTTATAGTGTCTTTTGCTCTACTCCTGTTGCTAACTGCTGCAGCACTTAAATGTAATCATGACAGCAAATCACACTCCACATAATACAGCGGGATTTTTTTTTAAATATACATTAATTGAGCTTAAACTCTTGAAATGTAGTGTACATTTTTAATGATTTTGTGCATTAAAGGCACAGGGACTAATGACAGAACAGGGAGATCAAACAGAGAGAGGGAGTTATTCCCTGGCACTCCAGATCTGAAGGACTCAAGTATGGATAAGGGTGTTATATAAAACAGATTTTCAGATGTTACTAAAATGCTTTACAATTAAGATGGAATATTAATAAATGACTTGAACTGAAAACCTCCAGCTATTAAAAGGATTAAGGCTTTGCACTGGTGTAGGGAATGTGCACAATGTCAGAGCCATCTGCAAGGCTGTGATCAAAGGCAAATAAGGAGGTGGGAAGTGACATCTTTAGCAGTGTGGGGGGCAGAAATCTCAAGCATCAATGCAAAAACACTCTGTAGAGGTCATGAGAAAGCAACAAAAAAGAGGAGAAACTGGGAGTGGAGATTAGAACGTCTTCCTTTTCTCAGGCATGTGCACTCTGTGGTCATGTCTTCCAGTGAATAAGGGGTTAAACTCAGCTCTCATTTACACCTGTATAGCCCTGCTGGCTCTCATGGGGCAGCAAAAGAGAAAGTGAGAGCAGAATGTGGCCTTCTGTATTTCCCATTCAGCCTTGAATTCGCCTCCCTACTCCACATGTCCAGGCAGAGAGCCCAAGCCAGGGTTCACAGGCTCAGTGTTAGTTAAACAAACTCTTTTGTATTATGTTTATTTACTTTATATATATATATAAGAAAGAAAGAAAGAAAGTCTTCCATAGATTGTTTGAATGAGCAGACGATCATCTCCCCTAGAGACCAGGCCATCTCTCCTGCCACTGTCCAGGAAACAACCACTCTGGTGGCCTCAGCTTGTTGTTTTTAGCAAAGAAACACCACTTTGCAACATGTTATAATTGGGCATATAGCACTAATTTCATTTTGAAATTACATTTTACTTACCCAACAGATGCCTTCCGGGACACACTGGGATTGGAGGAGCGGTAAGCTTTTCCATAGCCTCTGTGGCTATTCTACTCCTTAGAGAGCCTCCTGCTGGGAAAGTGTGGGCCTGAAACAAGTTCCCTCACAGGCAGTGCCCCTGCATCATTCCCTGTAGTGACTTTTGCTGATGGGAGAACCTGGGACTGGAATAAATAACAATACTTTCCCCTTCAATAGTCCCACCCATCTGTGGATCTCAAAATACTTTAGAAGTGTGGATTAATTTTCACAACCACAGCTCCTGCTGTGAGGCAAGACATTATTATCCCTATTTTACAGAAAGAGAAACTGAGGCAAAGGAGAGGGTGTGATTTGCCCACGGTCACTTAGTGAGACAATGGCAGAAATGAGAATAGAACTCAGCTAAGGTGATTCCATGCACCAGGCTGTAACTGCTAGTTTCATAACCAGTGCTACTTCCCCATTCCCTGCAAAAATTCCTGTTGTGAGAGGCCAGGACTGGGGAAGATGCAAGTTTCCACACAGCCAACCACCACTCCAGTGCCATTGCTGGAGCACATCCTGATGGTAGTTTTATTTGTGTACACATTTGCACTAGAAATACTGGTGTGGAGCAGGGGAAAGGGACGCTGGTTTGTCCCTGGAATGGCAGATCTCCTATGGGCACTGCTGTGATCTAAGAGCCAGAAAGACAGCATGAGAGGGATCATCAGTAAAGCTCCTAAATGAAGAAATGAACTACATTTCCCTTGGAGAGGGGGATTATCGGAATGTAACGAAAACAAGCCCTCGCCCTCCTCCCCTGCATACAAACACACCCTAGAGGCTTTTGCAAAGCCACAGGAACGGAAATAATTTAGTTTGAATCCATCAAGCATTAAAATCCTTTCACTGAGGGATTGAAGTGAAAAATGAGCCGTAGACGGGAATTAGAAGCTCTCCGCCCGGGCTGTCACAAGGGATTTTCCCCAAATAGAAAACAAGCAATTGGAATTGCAGGAAGGTAAATCCCTCCTGAGCCTCTGACATGTCCACACTCTTGATCTCCCCTCCATGGCCCTGACAACTCTGGGATCATGGAGACTGACTGGGAGTAGCTCACATCTGGCACTTAAGTCCTGGCCTCCTAAGCTTGGATAGGGTAGTTTTCAACTCCTGAGCTTTCCTGAAGAGTGTCATCAACCCTAAGTCAAAGAGAAGATGGTGAGAAATGCAGGGGAGTACTTGGTCTGAAACAGGTGAGGTAAGTGCCAGCTGGTGTCCAGAGTAGAGGAGAGGAAATGGGCAAGGCAGCTGTTGGAAAGGGTAAGCCCTTGACCAGAGGCCAAGGACAACACTGGGTACCATCTCACGGCTTATGTGAGACGAGTTGAGAAATGAAATAGCTAATAGTGTTGACGTTTAATTTATCATCACTAGTCATCTGAGATGAATGGGACAGTTCTCACCTCTCAGAGATATTGTCCCAAGCTCTCTGCAGGCTCATGTACCTCTGCATCTGTTATTCATTTAATATTTTTGAGGTTCTCTTTGCAACCATCACAGACAGAGATTGAGGCTTGATCTGTACTTGCAATTTATGTCGCTATAACTATGTCGCTCAGGAGTGTGGAAAATCCACACCCCTGAGGGATGCTGTTATACTGATCTAACTCCTGGTGTAGACAGCAATATGTTGAGGGAGGATTTCTCCCATCGGCATAGGTAGAGGAACTCTCCTGTCGACACAGGTAGCATCTTCACTGAAGTGCTACAACAATGCCACTGCAGCATTTCAAAGTGTAGACAAGCCCTTAATTTTTAAGAAATGAAAGCTGAGATTTGGAAGAAGATAGCAGCTTGAGAGATGTGATGGTCTGCCATACCACCGCCTACTGGCCCAGTGCAAGCTCTGGCATCCACTAAAGAATACGAGATCTTTTCACATTTACTGATCTCAGCCATATACTTCATAGTTGGACACTGGGAAAGGAATTATTCTTGCAGCATCATTGCTTGGCTATTTTATAAGTGTGGGCTACTCATATTGCAAATTGATAAGAAAACAGGAACAAGTCAGTTATTTATGTTAGGGCTTCAGGGCCTAAACTATGAACAAAATTACACTGAAAACAGGGCCAATATGCCCACAAGGTTCAGGGTGCGGTGACTTGGAGCAGCCAGGAAAGGGAGCAGCAGTGAAGGGAGTTGGGCAGCTGGGGCAACTATGAAGAGCAGATGGTCTGCTGGTATAAGGTTCAGCAGCTGTGGATGTGATGGATGGCCCAGGAGGGCACTGGCACTATATGCTGGCTATAAACAGTGGAGGAGCAGTGGTCTTGTGGTGGAAGTGGAGATGAAAAACAAAGAGGTGGGAAGGGGAAAAGAGAGGAGGCCCACCATGAAGGGATGCTGCAGAGCCAGGTGAGAAGTGCAGAATCTGTGGGGAGCGGTTGCAGAATGATGCAAGCCATGCAGCTCTTCGATCTCTGAGTTGTTCCCAATATGCATGTGGGTTTAAGAATATGGTCAGGGATACACACTAAATGTCAGGGCAACAGGAGCTTATTAGGATGTTGAAGCTTTGACTTCAAAAGCAGCTCAGAGGACAGAAAAGCCAAACTATTTATTTTAATATAAAATTCAGAATCCTGAAACATGCTCAGATGCTACATGATGTGGGCCACAGATATATCTAGATCTAAACAGGTAGATGCTTATAGAAAATATTTCTCTTGAACATGCTGTCCCCTGCTATTATGTGATATGATTTCAAATTATTCTGTGCCTCTCTCTCATAATTACAGCATGGGGTGCTTTTCATCCATAGGTCTCAATGTGCTAAACAAAGGTGGATATCATTGTCCCCATTTAACATATGGAGAAATTAAGGCACAGAGAGATGAAGTGAGTCTGTAGCAGGGTCAGAAAATAATGCAGGAATCCCATAAATTACAGCTTTAGCTGCTATACAAGAGACACCTACGGTTGCCAACAGTCCGTTATTACAAGAGACATCCCTTATTTTTTCATCCCTGTACAACAAGATCAGGAGCTGCTGAGAGCTACAAAAAGCTGCAAGAAATACCCAGGGCGAATGTAGGTGAGTACTGCTCATTATTATTATCATTAATAATAACAATGATTATAATAATGATGATAATAATAATATTGGGAGGAATGAGGTAGGGGTGTTAAGAAAACAGTCCCTTATTTTTTTAATACAATGTTGGCAACCCATGTTTTGGGGGGGTTTCCTATTGGTATGAATATTGTTTGAGAGCATCCATGGAAAAAACTTGCTTCAATGATAAGACAGACTGGGTGGAGTGAGGGTGCTGGGATCATCGGCAGAGTGCTGGGCAAGGGTCACATAGGCTAGTGGCAAGAGTCTGTGTTTTGTGCTCCTGGACGATGTTCATGGGACTCTGCTCTCTTTGGAGAACTACAGAGTTATGGGCAGAGCCCTGAGATGGGACAAGAACGTATGCAGACAGTTGGGTGAAGGGACTGGGATAAATGACTGGCTGAGGTCAGCTGCTGGCTGGGTGCCTCTGGAGGCACTGTCGAGTTTATATTTTTAACTGAAAAATCCCCTCCCTTCCCCTGTGTTGAAGATGCTGCTGCACTGAACCTGAAAGGACTGGTTATAAATAGCTTCTCCCTGCAGCTCCTACATGAGCCATTGAGGCAGAATGAGTCATCCCTGCCTGCTCTGTGGCTCCCACCAAACCAACTATGTCAGGTTGAGTGTGGCTGCCAAAAGCAATGAACACACTGTTCTCTCTCAAAGGGTAGGAACCTGGGGGACAAGGAGGCTAAACAAACAAGTCTCTGCCTCTTACCCACGTGCACCCAAAAAGCCCATCTCTGTGTGAGCTAGAATAATGCTTATTCCAGAGAAACTCTCAAGAGGATCTAGAAACAGAGACACCAGTGGCCTGAGCCTCTTCTGTCCATACTATTTTCTGTGCCTGCCTGGTTTTCAACAGGTGCTTGTGGCCCATGTGTGATGGAGATGATCATGTCCCCTTATAGGGACAAATCCTTCAGTCTCCATGCAGGGAATTTCTGTTCTCCAAGCCTTGAGAAGTGTGATCAGATAATGGGCAGGGCAGGAAGCAGACCTGCCATACACCTTTCTTCCAGGCACTGCCTCCGCATCCCCAGAGGAGAGAATGGAGACAGAAGTAGGGAATGACAAAAGGAGACAAAGCCATCCTTGTGCTTTGCAGGTGTCCAAATTGCCAGAATGGGGAAATCTGGCCATGACGTGCCTCCTTTTTTGGTAAGGGGAAAGGGTAGGGTTGGCAGTGAGCTGACACCTCTTTTTCTGGTCCTGCTGCTAGAGAAGAAGATAAGGGATATCTTAGTGGGAGTTCCAGAACTTGCATGGGATGTGAGGCTTCCAAAAGAAGAGGGGCATCAGCAGTAACTTGCTTTGCTTGTGCTGGCCTTGTTGGAGGACAAATGGACCCTCGTTGAGGAAGGGACTGCCCCAAACACAAGAGAACAGGGGATGATGTCCTTTGAACTGCAGGAGAAACAAGGGCAAGTGAGCATGTGAGAGACTGAGAGCCCCAGTTTAGAGAAATGGGGATATGTGAATGGGGCATTGCCAGTGTTTGCCTGAAACATGAAGAGTGATGGGGGAACTTCACTGCAGGGGCAGGAGAGTTGGGGGAAGAGGTGGGATTAAAGAGAAGAAAAAGAATAACAGGGAGAGAGGGAGGGTATGAATCTGATGTTGTAGAAGAGGGACAGGCAAGGTCTGAGAAGCAGGTTCTCCCTGCTGTGTCAGGAGCAGGACTGTGGGGAAGAAAATGAGGGCCTCATGTGATGCTGGACTCCTGAAATGTTGTGTTTAAAGTAACATGAACTACAGAAATGTGTTGTTTTGTTTCCCACAAATTGTCCTGGATGACAGTGATAGATTTCTCAAGTGATGGGAAAGTGAGCAGTGTGTAACGGGGAGTGAGGCCCATGGGACAGGCTGGCAATTCCCTTCATAGTATCTGGTGAGAGAACTGAAGCCATGGCTTTGCTGGTGGTTCACAGGAGGAGCTGCACTTGTCAAGCAAAGAGGGAAAACACACGGGTGGCAATGGTTTGAAAAGAAAAGAAATAAAATCCAGCAGGATGATGAGGGTCAGGATGGAGCCAGAACAGTCAAGATCTCAACTTGTTCAGTTTCTCAATACTCAGTCTCTCGACACTTTGCCTGAAAAATAGCAGAAGTCACGCAGCTGTTTCTCACTGCAAATGGCTCCCTAATGCTGTACTGCGCTACAGCAGAGGCGATGCAATCATGTCTTGATGATGAAGGCTCCTGAGTGCTGTGCTGTGATACAGAAGAGGTGATGGATGTTTTTCTAACAGAAAAAGTGATGCAGTCATGTCTCAATGATGGAGAATCCTGAGTAATGCAGTCATGACTGGGTGATACAATAATCCTGCTGGAATGTTTCCCACTCAGTTTTATATCAACTGCCTTTGCATTTATTCCTCCAGTTTTTAATTTACCACCAGAACAAGAAAGCCTCCTCTGTAAAATGTTAATGTCTTTGTTCTCATATAGTTTAAAACTTGACCTACTTCTGAGTTTTCCAAGCTCATCATGAGCAGCCTCATCATTCAACTGTTCTAAATTCATGTTGCCTGGGAGCATTTTGTCTTTGAACAGATTTTTTTTCCTCTAAACAGAAGAGAAGATTTCCAGAGAAGAAGCGCCTTGAAAAATCCCCTACTCTCCCTCTACTCTTGATCCTCGATGCCTTGAAAAGTTACCCCAGCTCTCCACTCATATGCTTTGAAAAGTCAACTCTCCTTCCCACTCCCACTTCTCCTTCTCATCATCACTTCTTCCCTTCTTCCTTCCCAAGAACTGCAATGGAGAGACTACAGTCCCTCTTGCCTTGCTTCTATGTCAATGCCTGAAAAGTAAAGACCCCACTGCCTCCCTTCCACAATCCCAACACCAAGACAGGACAGAGTCACCATCCCTGCCCTTCTCTATCAACCCAGCACTTGAAAAGGACTCATCTACATTATCATGTGCCTTTATATTCCTTACAAAATTTCTGGGGTATCCAACCCATTTCATCCCATTTCCTTTTTTCACTGACAAAAAAACGTGCAGAGTCATGGTTGCCCGGTGGTATCTTGTGGCCTTCCAGAACATCAAGTTCAGCAAAACTCAAACTTGTGAAAACCAGGAAATCAAGGTATTTCAAACTCACTTCTGAAATCCAGGAAATGGAGTTAAGGTACGCACCCACACAACCTTAACTCTGCTCTCCTGGAGCTGTCAATAACCAGTGGGAATTATTTGCATGCATGCCAGCTGCATTCACTGTATTAGATGTAGTGTGGAAGGAAGAGCTCTGATTGTGATCTGAGGGGCTGTGCCGCCCTGTGAGTGTATATGAGCCCCTTTCCCTGATCCCTGACTGTGTGATCAAAGGAAAGAGATGCATGTATACCTTGAGAGATCCAGTATGCCTCATTTCAGTGCTGCATTATGTAAGCTGTGTCAGCAGTGGGGCACAGGGGATTGACAGCAGTTAGGTAAAATTCAGCAGATGTGATGTTCTTTCTGTGGAATAGGCTAAGTGTTGAGTGTAGGTAACTCCAGTTCAGTACAGCACAAAGGCAGAGTGTTAATAATGTGTTATGGGTGAACTGGGACATTGTTCAAAGTGAGTCTAGTCTGCTATAATAAAGGTGATATAGCAGCGGGTTAGGTGCATTTCAGGAGTGTATTTCCTATGTCTGTGCCTAACTCCCATTCCTTGCTAAAATGGGGTATGATGGCTGGAGTAAATGAATCTCAGGGGTCAATTCCATGGGATCTGTCCCAAGCCCAGATCTCTGTTTAATGATGGGAGAGGGGCAGGTTAGGCAAATCCTAGGTACCTGATGAATTCCTTAGCACCTGATGATTTTCTCACAACTCTAATTAAGGGAATTTTATTTAAAATCTTGAAAAATATTCCTTCCCCTGCTTTATTTATAAAATGAGAAATGTAGCACTTTGCTCCTCTGTTCTATTTGGAGCCTGGTATGATTTATTTTAGATATAGCTGTAATCCTGTTACTTGCTGCTCAGACTCAGGCATGCTAGCAAAAAAAGGGAAAAATAAAGAACATATCTGAAGGGAGGGAATCGATGCAGTCCCCTCATGTTCTTTGTAAGGGCATTAAAGGACACAAGACTTACCACGGGGTCTCCAAAAGCTCCCTGATCTAAATCAAACCCAGGTTCTCTGAAGGCTCACAGCCCAGCTTTCCAACCCCTTGGTTGGCTGCCCTTACCACTTCATGGTGTCTGTCTACTGCTTCATCTTGTGTCATTTTTGTGACTGAGGTGACCTTGCCCAAAAATTCTGGGACTGCTCCTCAGCTCATGTAAATCAGTGTAGCTCTACTGACTTCAGCTGACTATCTGGCCCTCTGTGTCCATGCAAATATTCTTCGCCATAAAGAGTGAGAACAACAAAAGGGAGAAAATATAGGGCACATAATAATAAAAGTCTGTACATCTCTAGCATCTGATGTACAGGGCTCTCAGAATGCTGAATTTAAGCACCACAACACTCTATGGGGAAGAAATTATTATCCCCATTTTATAGATGGGGAAACTGAGACACAAAAAGGGGAAGTGACTTTCATGCGGTCAGACGAGTCAGCAGAGCTGGGAAAAAGCTGCCAATTCCATGCATTAATCAATAGACAAACCACCTCACTAAAGGAGCTGGATACCCCAACCTCTGGTCTTACCTAATCTCTTCCATCCTATTCTCAGCTTGTCCAACACTTACTGCAATGCCACTGACTGCCCCAGCCAAGAAGAATGGGCTGAGTACAAGTAGAACCCTATGTACACATAGGTCTCTGAACATCACTGTGGCAATACCACATGCTTTTCAGCTAGTGCAGAGTCAAAAGAATACAGCTGCCAGTTTGCAAAGAACTGACTCCAGGAAAGTGCAGCCCACAAACATGGCATGCCCTTGACTTCACACTGGGCAGCACAGCAAAACGCAAGGCACTGAATTCTTCTCTTGTGTATGATGATGCAAACTCCAGTGATTCCAGTGGGGGTGAGACAATACAAGTAAGAGGAGCATTTGGCCTAAGAAGAGGAAGAGCTCAGGCCACAGTCCTCACTCTGACCACTGGGCAGCCAGCAAAGGTAGTTGGCAGTCAGTACTGGTGGATCAAGCACCAGGAGGTAAAGTAATCTCTCTTTTTAATTATCAAGAAGATGGGCTGGCAGTAGGATCCTGATGGGCTATCGGGGAGGCAGAAGCCTTAGCATGGGGTAATGGGGAGCCCTATATTAGGGGAAAGGTGGGGATTGAAAAAACTGGTGCTCTAAATACATGTAAAGAGAAGCTCTGAACACACTGGTCTTTCACTGCTTGGCCTCTCTGGCCACTGACAACTCGACCTCAAACCCTCTAAAGGCATGCTCATTTCTGTCCCAAGATTGCAAGGTTCCTACATTCTCCTGTGGTTACACAGAACAACCTCAGAGATTAAAGACACTGGTGAGCAAAAGAGTCACTGCCAGGAGAGGAACAACAGCCTTCAAGGAGTAGCATGGGGCTGCTGCTATCAGAAAGGCCTGGGAGACAGGTCTCCAGGTGAGAAATTAGCAATAGAAGAGACCTATTGGAAGGGCTGTTCTCTATGGGCCTGCACTTGTGCGGATCTTCTAGCCCCCTCCCCACCTGTGACCTGGCACTTCTCCTCCACCCCTTCCAGATATCCATGCAATCTCCTGCCTGTGATGAACACTCGGAGCACCCCTTACCTATCCATGGGGATCTACAGCCACTTTTGACCTCCTTGTGTTGCCAGAAAAGCAAGGAGTGGAGGAATGTAAAGAATTCATTCACCAGGGTCAGATGGGGACTACGGTTGGGCAATGCCACGCTGGCTTGCAGATCAGGGCGAGAAGAGGACCTGCTGTGATCCCTTGAAGAGCAGGGCTCTACAAGGCCACAAAAACTGCCTGTCTGTTAGGCTACCTAATCCATCAGCTGGGAGCTAGTGCAGGATTGTTTCCTTACACCAAGATTTCTAGTGCTGTATACAACATTGTTTCAAATGCTCCAACTGAGGATTTTTGTAGGGGGAGCATCCACTCTTTCAGATTACACACTTTCTCAATTTTGCTTGAATATGACTAGACCTGTGGTGATTCTTTCATGCACACAGTCTAGGAGTGGAAATATAGCCAGACCCTCTTGGCAGGCTCCATCCCTTTACAGTAAACACAGTCTTATCTCGTGGAATGGTGAGCACCTGAAACAGTCACACTACTTTAAAATGATGCTTTACAACTGATTATATCATATGGGTCTGGGGAAATGTTTGACTGTAAATTCGGTGGGGAGGGACCTGTATGGAAAGAACAAAACCCACTCATAGCATTATGGAAATAACACATTGGCAAAAAACCAGTGTTTGCTGCACTCAGATGGTAAGAATGTAGGACTCACACTGCTTAGCTTACTCCCTCATTTGCTTCCATTTCTTCCTCCTCTTCCTGCAACCTTTACTCCCTCTCACACCTCCTCTTTCTAATCCCTGCTCTGTTCCCTTCACATATCCCAGCTGCCCATTCTACTGTACGGAGAAGTGACACACAAATTGTGCAATGGCATTTGTAAAACTTGCTCTGTGGTTTGTTTGGATCAAGTGTGAAGTAAGGACATATGAACAAAAGATAAAATCCCAGATGGAGCCAAGAAGTCAAACCCAGCAGCTGGTGCCCCGATGGCATTTCCAGTAGGCTGGACATGCTGTACACGAGTAGCAATGATTGGGGAACAGGCATTCAGAGGAAGAGAGTGCAGTGATGCTCTGTGCTCCCTACCCAATTCTGGGGCTGATTTACAACAATCATAGGGGCCCAAATACTGGTACCTGACAGAAAGATTTTATTCCCTGTATGCTGTCCAGTGACATTTTAGCTTGTTTTAGGGCCTGGATCTAGTTAGGAAGGTTGTAAGGAACTCTATTCCCCTCTCTAAATGGGGAATTCAGAGCAGGGAACATTATGTGCAATTGCTTAGTATTTTCACCCTCCTATTGCAGTCTCATGACAGTCAGTCACCATGATCAGCTCCAGTGGAGTAGAGATGTCTCAAATAAGATGCATAAAGGCAAACCCATTTCAGCTACACCTGTGATAGCACTGACTTACTGCTCATCAGGACTTAGCCACCAAACCTAAAATGATCACCTTCTCAGCCAGTCCCCCTGTCCCTCTCTCTTTGTGGTAGAACCTCTGCCCCCTTCTGACGTTGAAGAAAAAGCAAATGCTGAAAGGGCAAAGATGCAGCCACCACAACAGTGAGAGAGCCAGCTCTTGTGCAGTTGGACTGCCGTGTAAGGTTCTTTTAACAGAGCCTCTCAATTTCTGTTTTAATGCTGCTCTGCCTTTCACTGATTTTTCTGCACTGCATGACAAATGTGTCTGGCCCTGTTGTTGAACCTAGTCCACTTCAGCCAGGCCCCAGGAGACCATTGAACCATGCACTGGAGTGAAAAGGAAGAAAGGGGTGCTCAAGCAATATCTGGAAGTAATCCCCCTCCTTTTTTCCTTGGAAATCACTTGCTTATTTCTTTCTCACAGTTGGGGATTTTCTTTCTGGATAGTGGAGTGGGATGCTATTTTGTATAAATCTAATGCTTTGGGTTAAAATCCAGCTGCATCTAATTAATTAAGCAAATAATTAAGCAATCAATTTGCAAATGTCTAGAAGATAATAAGGTAATAAGTAACAGTCAGCATGGATTTGTCAAGAACAAATCATGTCAAACCACACTGACAACTTTCTTTGACAGGGTAACAAGCCTTGTGGATGGGGGGAGGTGGTAGATGTGGTATATCTTAACTTTTGTAAGGCTTTTGATATTGTTCCACATGATTTTCTCTTAAACAAACTAGGGAAATACAACCTAGATGGAGTTACTATAAGGTGGGTGTAAAACTGGTTTGAAAACCATTCCCAGAGAGTAATTATCAATGGTTCACAGTCATGCTGGAAGGGCATAATGAGTGGGGCTCCGCAGGAATCAGTTCTGGGTCTGGTTCTGTTTAATATTTTCATCTATGATTTAGATAATGGCATAGAGAGTACACTTATTAAGTTTCTGGATGATACCAAGCTTGGAGGAGTTGCAAGAGCTTTGGAGATAGGATTATAATTCAGAATGATCTGGACAAACTGGAGAATTGGTCTGAAGTAAATAGAATGAAATTCAATAAGAACAAATGGAAAGTACTCCACTTAGGAAGAAACAATCAGTTGCACACGTACAAAATGGGAAATGACTCCCTAGGAAAGTTTACTGCAGAAAGGGATCTGGGGGTCATAGTGGATCACAAGCTAAATATTAGTCAACAGCATAATACTGTTGCAAAAAAAGCGAACATGATTATGAGATGTATTAGCAGGAGTGTGTAAGTAAGACACAAGTAGTAATTCTTCTGCTCTACTCCGCACTGATTAGGCCTCAACTGGAGTATTGTGTCCAGTTCTGGGCACCACATTTCAGGAAAAATGAGGACAAATTGGAGAAAGTCCAGAGAAGAGCAAAAAAATTATTAAAGGTCTAGAAAACATGATCTATGAGGCAAAACTAAAAGAACTGAATTTGTTTAGCCTAGAGAAGAGAAAATGGAGAGGGGCTGAGAGGGACTGAGAACAACTTTCAAGAACATAAAAGGTTATCACAAGAAGGAGGGAGAAAAATTGTTATTCTTAACCTCTAAGGACAGGAGAAGAAGCAATGGGCTTAAACTGCAGCAAGGGAGGCTTAGGTTGGACATTAGGAAATACTTCCTAACTGTTAGGGTGGTTAATCACTGGAATAAATTGCCTAAGGAGGTTGTGGAATCTCCATCATTGGAGATTTTAAGAGCAGGTTAGACAAACACCTGTCAGGGATAATCTAGATTTACTTAGTCCTGCCATGAGTGCAGGGGACTGGACTAGATGACCTCTCGTGGTCCGCTGTCAGCCCTATGATTATATCTCCAAATCCTGAAGCCCTGGAAGAGAGTGAGCAGGAGATGAGAGCATCCCTGCGGGAGTAAGATTTCCCCAGAGAAGCTGCTGCAGCAGCAAAGCTATTAATAAATATTTGCAATCATTTAATCACTCTGCTAAATTGCCTTCATGTTCCTGCAGTCCCATAGAGTCAGTGCAGCTGCCTCCCCTCCATTCAACCTCCTCATGTTCATGTGTGTGAGTGAGGGGGCACATCAGGAAGATGCTAATCTCTACTGTAGAGTTAGAGGGAAACAAATTCTGACATGTGACTTTTACAATCTCCCCTATTCAGAAGTAATCGGCTTTATTAGTTACATCCATTAACCATACTCTCATTCACCAGCAGGTACTGCTTCTTCAGACCTAGTCACCTACTCTTCCATGAGAAATATCTGCAAGTCTTTCACATCTGGTCTAAGTTACAATTTGGGAGCTGGTACTTGAGAGGCCATGTCTCTTGCCAAGCAATAGCAGTGTAGCTGCAATCAGATGGAACATTCCAACTGGCAGTCACCCTGGTTTAAACATGGACACATGAGGGAGTTCTCAACACTGGAACAATTTCCCCTGCTTTGTCCAACAGAGTCCTGATTTGATGGCCTTCAGGGTACACCATGAGGCTATGTATCTTCTCAGGCTTCTCCTAATGGGGTGAGCTAATTGGGGTATAAATGCGCTAGAAAAATATTAGTGGGTAAGATGGTCAACATTGCTCCATCCAAACAAACCAAATTAATAATTTATTTAAATTATCTTCCTCTCTCATATGTCAGACTGCATCCCAAACAGGTATCACATATAGAGCAACCCTTTCCTATCATGGTGGGGTTCATCTTAAAGCTTCATCCACTCCTTCCCCAGCCCATCTTTGTCCTAATTTTAAAAGCATTTGATATGATCATGCTTTTAAAAAAAGATGCTACTACTTATATAATGTTCTTATTGCTTATTAATGATTTCAGCAAGGAGAGCAAACTGCCTTGCATTGTGGGAATTATGCAAACTAAGGCTGAGCCACAGATTGCTGGGCTTCACTGATTCCTTACATGGAAGTCTGATGCATGAGGATTACCATGTAATAACAGATGTAAAGGCTTTTAGTGAATGACAGGTCTGCCTCACATACTTAAGCAAGAAGACATGACAGGCGTCACATTTTGTGGTGATTAGCCTTGGGCGCTTGTCACAGGCAGAGGACTTAAGGTGGAGTGACTTTAAATACCCAGCAAGAGTGATAATCCCCAGAACAGCACAACCCGAAGAGTATAATTGCTGTTAGGAAGGGAAGCTAATGAATAATAATAAAGGAAACATCAGGCTGGATATAAGTGACATGGTATCAAGCACTGACAGTCAGAAAGTGAAGCTATTTACAGTCCTAACTCCATTGTTTAATCCAAAGAAACTTGTGCCCTGGCCTCTAAACACATTCACCTGTAGAAAAGCAGATTAGGACAAGACAATCACTAAAAAATTTATTTCAAACTTTAAAATATCCTTCAAAGGCAAGATATTTTATACACAGCATACTGTGGTATGTGTGTGTGAGGGTATAATATTCACTAGCTGGGGATCAGTGTTGCCAGCTCTTGTGATTTTATTGTGAATTGTGCAATATTGGTTTTTCTTTTCCTTGAAGCCCTACGCCCCACAAAAATGGGATTTCATGGGTTTCTTGACTTTCATTTAAAAGAAAAAGCCTTTAACCCTAATGTTTGTGGAGAAATGCTTGAAGATGTGCCCTACATGCATCCTAAAGGTTCAGAAACCAAAAGGCAAATTGTGACAGGGTGCTGGGGGGTGAACCCCCTTGTCAGTCCCCTGCCATGCTAGCACAGCTAGCCGAAGGGCAGCAGAGCAGATAGCTGGGTTGGGGTTGATTGCCTGAGGGGAGGCAGCTAGGCAGAGGCACAGATTGTGCAGCTTTCCAGGGGATTAATTAGCCCACAAGCGGCAGTTGTCTAAGAAGCCCTAGAAGACTTATAAACCAGGCCAGAGGGTTTGGGAAGAGAGAGGGGAAAGGAGTCGGGAGGGACAGAGGGATTTCCTGGCTCTGAGCAGCCTCTGCGAGGCCTGACCTAGACATGGCAGTGTATGGTGGTGGGTACTTTGGATGCATGCTGTAAATAAACTATGGGTGACTGCAAGTCTGTGGGTCCTCTCCTCCTATTTGGTCCAGCGGGGAAAGGAAGAGGGAGGTGGCAGCACCAAAACTGTTACAATGGGGGCTCATCCAGGATCTTGAGTACCAGCCTGAGGGTGAGGTGGATGCCCTGAGATGGAGGAGACGCTACAAGGGGTGGTCAAATAGCAGGAGGCGATGGGGAAGGCCCTACAAAGCCTCCAGGAGTCCCACTAGCTGGAACAGCAAGCCTTGCTGACCTGGCAGGCAGACCAGCAGAGTCCTACAGGACTTCATTAAGGAACAGGCTGGGGTCCAACAACAGCTCATCCAGAGACTGGTGAGTTCTGGGGATGGCACCTGGGACTAGGGCTGTGCAAGATGGGCCTGGGCAATGATCAAGACGCGTTCCTGGGAACCTTCAAACGGGTCGCCCTGGGGGACAGCTGGGATAAGGCGACCAGGGCCTTGCGACGGGCTCCCTATTTGGCCGGGGAGGCCCAGGTCGCCTATATGGCCTTGTGTGATGGACAGCCCCGGGACTATGAGGCTGTAAGGTGGCCATTTTGGACCGGGTCAGGCTGTCCATGGAGAGGTACCAACAGAAACTTCA
Source organism: Emydura macquarii macquarii (assembly GCF_026122565.2). Taxonomy (NCBI): domain Eukaryota; kingdom Metazoa; phylum Chordata; order Testudines; family Chelidae; genus Emydura; species Emydura macquarii. Next base: position 2,514,010 of record NW_027131391.1, read on the forward strand.
GGCAGCGAGGTGGATGGGGAATCTGCCACCACAGGCAGTTGCCCAGAGATTGAAGGAATGGGCCACTTGGTGGGTGCAGCCCTCCACCCAGTCAGTTGTTGAGATTATGGACACAGTAGTCCTAGAACAGTTTTTGCAAGGACTCCTGGACAATGTACAGGTATGGGTGCAGAGGCAACAGCCCAATACTGTGGAGGCAGCCGTATGCCTAACAGAGGAGTTTATGGAGGCGGATACTCCCAAGAGGGCGGGCCAGCCTGAGAGAGGTCCCAAGGCAGTAGCGAGGCCCAGAGAACCCCTATCTTGGAAGACCCTGAAGAAGAAAGGGGGGAGGGGGAGACAGTCGGGGAGCCTCTGCAGGGCCTCAGGTGTTTGTCTGTTGGCAATGTGGCCAATCAGGACATAAGCAGCAGGACTGTCCACAGATGGATTGTGGGTTGGACAAGTTTTGCAGCTGGAGTAGGATAATGGGAAGGAGGGAGGCAAGGAATGTGCCCACCATCCCTGTGAGAGTGGGGAGAAAGTCCCAGAGTGGCCTAGTGAACACAGGTCCACCCACACCTTGGTCCGGAAGGGCCTGGTAAAGCCTCGGTGGATGATCCCTGGGACGGGGTTGACTGTGGAGTGCATCCACAGCGACACAAAACAGTACCTGTTGGCCCAGGTGTCCCTGGAGGTTAGGGGCCAGTGTCAATGGAAGCAGGTAGCGGTAGTGGAGTGATTGCCCTTCCCCATGGTGCTGGGCACAGATTGGGAGCCCTCCAGAATAAGCTGGGTGGGGGGAACCTAGAGTGCCCACTGGGGGAAACTCCAAGAGTTTTCTCTAGAGAGGGGTTAACATTCCCTCGGGTGGGAAGGTCCGTAAAAACCAGACACCCCTAGACAACAACTGAGACAGGAGGGAGAGGAAGGCCCCGCCGAGCTTGAGCGGGAGGAAAAGGGGCCTAGAACAAAGGAGAACTGGAGACCCAGACACAGGAGTGGTAGGCATATGGGAACCCTGGACGCTGATGGAAACCGTGCCGGGACCAGACCACTCTGGGTCCAACAGAACTGGTGTCCGGGGGGCCAGGGTTTAAAGGGCCCCCGGAAATACCCACATTCCTAAAATGCCTGGCCAAGCCAGAGCCCCAGCGAAGGGGCTTGGAGAGGCAGGGAAAGGAGCATCCCAGGACAGAAGCTGGGTGCTGGATTTGTGGGGACCTGGAGCATCTAGGAGCACTGTACCTGTACTGAGAAGATGAAGGGGGATCCCAACAGCCCGAGAGCTCCGGTGGCCATGTGAAGGAGGGAGAAGCCCCCGGTTGGGATCCCCTCGTTGGAAGAGAAAGGAGGGGATGGAGAAACCTGATGGTTTTATGAGGGGGGGAGGTGTGTGACAGGGTGCTGGGGGGGGTTAACCCCCTTGTCATCCCCCTGCCACACTAGCATAGCTAGCAGAAGGGCAGAAGAGCAGCTAGCTGTGTTGGGGTTGATTGCTTGACAGGAGGCAGCTGGGCAGAGGTGCAGCTTTCCAGGGGAGTAATTAGCCCACGAGCGGCAGCTGTCTAAGAAGCTCTAGAAGGCTTATAAACCAGGCCAGTGGGTTTGGGAAGAAAGAGAGGGAACAGGAATCAGGTGAGAGACAGAGGGATTGCCTGTCTCCATGGCTCTGAGCAGCCCTGGTGAGGACTGACGTAGCCAGGGCACTGTAGGGTGGTAGGTACTTCTGATGCACGCCGTAAATAAACCATGGGTGACTGCAAGTCTAAGGGTCCTCCCCTCCTTTTTGGGCCGGGGGAGGAAGAGGGAGGCGGCAGCACGGAAACCATTACACAAATAAATAGAACTTCAAATGTTTGACATTTTAAACATCTCATGATTTTTAAGCCAATCTCGTTAAATTTTATTCTCTACCTCATGAATTGTGAATGTTCATTTGGGGCTGGCAATATCTAAAATCCTACACCTATTTAAAATGGCACCCTCGTGTAACTACCCAACTTCTGCCATGAGCAACACATAATTGAGGGTGTTTTGCATTGTGATGGGGGATGAGTTAAAGGGAACAATCAACCTCCATCTGGAGGTATGTCTCTAGTATAGAAAAATGCAATGTCAGCATATCTAGAAATAATCAGTTATCTGAGCCAGCCAGTTCCTCACACTCCTATAAATCTTCAACACTCATTACCACCCTACCAATATAGGGTCATCATTACATTTTCTAGAAAAGGTTTGGCATTTGGTGCTCAGAAGTTGTGGTGTGGGGGTCCATATAAATAGACAGGATGAGATGGACAAGTTTTCTCCAACCCTGTTGTTGCAACAGCAAGTGGCCGATATATAATTTACCTGCCAAATTCTTGAGACTGAGATAAGTGTAAGAGGAGTCACTGTGTGAAATGCAGCACTGGGTGAAAACTTTGCCACATGTGTGCATCACAGAGCGAGAAAAGCCTTCATTGGCTTTGGGTTAGATTCTGGATCCACCCCTATATCCTGGCTTTGAAATGAATCTGGTGCACAGCATAGATTCTTGATCTGGATTTTCCATCCTAACTGGGTTGTACTGTGAGCACTGGGTTCCTTGCAGAGGATGGTTCTCTTTGGTTGCCTTTCACTGAGACACAGGCAGCCATCAGTGCTGATGTGCAAAAGCACATACTGAAATGTGTGAAAAAGTGAGCTCTGCCAGGACAGAAGGAAAGTGAAATCAGATATCCCCTGTGGTATAAGAGCAGAAGTTTTCAAACTGTAGGACACCCTCCCAGGGGGACGCGAAGGAACATTTGCACAGGGTAGTGGCGACACCAGGCGGATCAGGTCAGCCCCGTGCAGGCGGGCTCACAAAGAGAGTGCCACCTCCACCCCATAACTCACCTCAGTGGGCCACTCAGCCTGTGGGTCAGTACAGACCACCCACCTCCACACCCAGCGATGGCTGTGACCCTCAGAGACCATCGCATGTGCCTTCCCCCACCCTGAAAACCCAAGGGGGGAGGGGCAGATATTAGGGGGTGCAACTAAAAATTGTACTCAAAGGAGGGGCTCAGCTCAAAAATTTTAAAAACCATTGTAGCAGAGAGAAGAAACTAGATCTGGGGCTTCAGTTGACTTGAAGGAAGCTGGTCATATTTGGAGATATTAGGGTCAAATTCATCCCTGGTAAAGGCACTGGATTTTACCGAGGATGAATGTGGCCCTTCAAGCAACTCAGATGTGGTGCTCAGTCACATAGCATCAACTGTTAGAGTTTCACAAGGTACTGTGGAGGCTCCAGCTTAGGTGGCATGGGCTAGATGCCTTGGATCTTTCACCCCCCAATTACCTCTCTTTGGGAGAGGACATCTAGTGTGTCCATCACTGGAGACCCTGGTCTAGGACCAGCCACCAGCAGCAGGAATCATCCCAAGTGCCACTCAAACTCCATCCCCTGGGGGGCTGCTGGTGGAGTCAGTCAAGCAAAGGCAACAAGACTTTTTTAGTTTGTTCCTATCCTTGTGAAGTGCAAAGCTAGAAAAGTGACAGCTATTTCCAGCCCCTTTGACTCAAGTGCAAACACATCTTGAAAAAAACTGATAATATTAAACACACAAAAAGCCCACAAACCCTCAGAAATGGGTCAGCTGCCTCTGGAGCTCTCTGTCTCCTTCAATTTAATTACAGCAGATGCCCCCAGAAAACTGTTTCCTCTGCACCGGACCCAATTGGGTTCTGGCATGTGTCCCCAAGAGCTGTCCAACCGACTCTGCAGCAAGGAAAGGTGAAGCTGCATTCACATACTGCACCCTACTTTCTTCCCCAGGTTCTCATTTGTTGTGGTCAGTAGGATGTTGCAACTGGAATTTGATCAAAGTTGGAACAGACAGATGGGCAGCTCTGTCAGAGAGGGTCAGCCATGAAATTTAGATCTGTGCACCCCAACTAGTCAGTGATTGGCATGCTCTTGGCACCAACCTGACACCAGCACAAGCTGAGACCCTCCAGCGGCCAATCAGAGTCCCATCCCTACACAGCCAATCCACTGCAGCGCCCCTCCTGCCTACCAAAGGTTGCTGCTGCCATGCCAAATCTCATGTAGCGAACAGATTATATAAGGTCACCCCAGGATGCCTGTCCTTGTGCCATTACCCCCAGAGCTGCCTGAATGATGGATGCATGGGCAAATGGTTTTCATTGCCTTCATTAGGGAGAGAAGCAGTGTTGTGTGGAAGGAATCGCTGATGCTGGGCTGCAGCGGCTTGACACAGAGCTGCTAAGAGAGGACTGTCCAGCTTTCAGTGATAGCAGGGGACCCATTCTGCCCTGCATTAGGACCCCCTCCTAGTATCCATATGGGAATTTATGGGAGGAAAAACAGAGGGCAAAAATCTGTGAATTCCCTGCTTCAGAAGACTAAGCCCCTTAACTCCAACCCAAACATGATGGAGAAGGGACATGCTGGTCTATCTATATATCTTAAATACTTATATGGCCTCCCCATTAGCACAATATCCAAGCATCTCATGATCAGAGTATCCTTTAATGTATTTACCCTCACAACATCCTGTGAGGTATGGAAGTGCTATTATCCCCATTTTACATATAGGGAACTGAGGCACAGAGACACGAAGGGCAATGTCTAAATCCTAGGTGCCCTGCCATCCAGTGGAATTCACAGCCCTGAGTTAGGCACCCTGGCTCCCCATGCATTGTATGGGGAGAGCTAGGTGTCTAAGCAAGGGATTCTCAGAAGTCAGCAAGCTGAGTGGTGAGCCACCTAAGCTAGCCTGGAGTAACATGCAGAGGAAAGAGGTAGGATCCAAGGCCCAGATCCACAAAAGCACTTAGGCACCTAACTCACATTGATCTGGGCCTTTGGTGCCTGACTGAGTGGCTGGAGGGAGCTGCCTGTCTCTGTTTGGGATTCTCTTCCATGAACCCTCTCCTGGAGTAGTGGTTCTGTGAATGTCAGTGCCATAAATGTAAGGTTTAGTTGCCTAAAGAAGCAGTTAGGCACCTAAGTGATTTGCCCAGGGTCATACAGGAAGTCTGGGGTGGAGCAGGGAACTGAACCCTAGGCTTCCAGGCTAGCACCCTAAACACTGGACCATTCTTCCTCTCTAGGTTGGGGAGCTCATCCCTCCTGAAAATAATTGGTAACTTAACAACTTGCCCTTGATTTAAGAATCTCAACCTGTTACCATGGCAGATATCTCTGTTTTCTGCCTTGAACCAATGGGTGATACGTTGATGCCAAGGAGTTCTGCATCAGGGGACCTCATACAAAAGCTATCTTCCTGGACAGGCAGACAGTGCTTCTTTGGAATCTGTTCCCATGAGTTATCTCTTGAAGTAAAGCCTTAAGCCTTCTTCATAGGACAGTTAATCAGCTTTAGCAATTGCATCTGCACTGCTCTGGTATCCATTTAGCACTGACCAAGATCTCAGGGTCCTGTCCCACCAGCAAGCATTGAGCCCAGGGCTATCTGAGAAGCTTGTTCAAGAAGGGAATTTCTGATGACATTACAGCATGCTGGGTCTGTGGGAATCCTCCCAGTAGCATCACTGAAGTGCTGTACCCCAACCTTACAGATAGCAAGAGGTAAAAGGGCTCCAATTTCTGATGGAGGCTGTGGAGAGGAGCAATGTTGGAAGTCCACATAATTAATAGCTAGGATTTATCTTCAGAGCCATGAACAAAGATAAACTAATTAATTCTTCTAACACCACTGTGACTTACTTACTTACTGCCTGCGACGCCAGTGGCGCATAGGGCAGCAACAAAGTCCTTCCACTTCTGCCGGTCGCAGGCCAGAGCGCCTATTGTTCCCCAGGTGTGGTGGTGGTCTTTTAATTCTTGTTCTACCGTTCGGCGCCAGGTTGTCTTTGGTCTTCCTCTCTTTCTCTTCCCGTCTGGTTTCCAGTGGAGTGCAATTTTGATAATGGATCCGTCCTCTCTTCGTAGCACATGACCTATCCATCGCCAGCATCTTTTCATAATTATAGTGGCCATGTCTTCTTGTTTGCACTGAGACAGTAGATCTTCGTTGGAAATTTTATTTGGCCAAAATATCCTGATTATTCTTCTGAGATTCTTGGTATGGAATGTGGACAGCTTAGTAAGATCCCGTTGTGTCATGCACCAGCATTCTGCTCCGTAGAGAAGCACTGGGAGAACACAGCTGTTGTATAGTTTCAGCTTGGTGCGCACGCTGTACTTCGAGGATTTCCAGATGTTGTTCATGCTGATGAAGGCATTCCGTGCTTTACTCAGTCTATTCTGAATGTCTTGCTTACCTCCGCCATCTGGGGTGATGATGCTGCCCAAGTATACAAATCTGTCAGTAAAGGGAAGATCGTTGTTATTGATCTTGATGGGGATTTGTGTTGTGGTGTTCAAGGTCATGACTTCTGACTTCTTCTGGCTTATCTTAAGGCCAACTTGTGAACTGTACTGGTTTAATTTGTCTGTTTTGTCTTGCATATGCCAATGAGTGTGAGAAAGAAGTGCCAAGTCATCGGCAAAATCCAGATCTTCAAGTGTGGAGAAGAGCGTCCATCTGATGCCGGTATGCCCCTCCTCAGTCGTGCGTCGCATCACCCAGTCAATGACAAGATTGAAGAGCAGTGGCGACATTACGCAGCCTTGACGGACTCCGGTCTTAACTTCAAACCATATGTCGCTTCCTCCGACACAGCAGCTGTAGTTTTTGTAGAAGCTCCTGATGAGCTCCACCATGTGATGCGGTATTCCATAGGCCCTCAGAATCTGCCATAATCTGTCTCTGTCTACACTATCGAAGGCCTTTTCAAAGTCTACAAAGTTCACGTGGAGTTGTCGTTGCCATTCTGCACTCTGTTCTATGATGTTACGCAGAGCAAAAATCTGTTCTGTACAACTCCTGCCTTTTCTGAAACCTGCCTGCTCCTTTCTCAGCGTTTCATTAACTGCTGTTGATAATCTACCTATGATGACTTTGGCGAGGATCTTGCTGGGTATTGACAGAAAGGTGATTCCATGCCAGTTGTTGCAGTCACTGAGTGTGCCCTTCTTTGGGATCTTGATGATCACCCCTTTGGTCCAATCCTCCGGTACGCAGGCTTCTGTCCAAACTGTTCTGAAAAGTGGTTCCAGTATTCCAGCTGCTGTCTCTGGGTCTGTTTTGAAAAGTTCTGCATTCAAGTTGTCCTTTCCTGGGGCTTTGTTGTTCTTCAGTTTCTTGATTACTGATATAATTTCTTCTTTGGTAGGTGAATCGATGTTGATATCTAAATCTGTCTCCCTTCCTGATATGTTAGCACCTTCTTCCGATGATTCTCTGTTGAGTATTTCTTTGAAGTGTTCAGCCCAGCGTGCGTCTTGTTCCGCTTGTGTTGTGAGGAGTTTTCCTTGCTTGTCCTTGATGGGTGGGCTGACTGTGGAATGGTACTTGCCGCACACTTGCTTAGTAATTCTGTACAATTGTCCTTGTTCTCCTCGAGCTGCAGCACTTTCTGCCTCTTTTGCGAGGTCGTCGACAAAAGCACGGCGGTCAGCGCGCACCATTCTGGTAAACACCACTGTGAGGCAGGTATTAAATATACAGTGTATGTACATAGGCTAAACTGTAGACCTGATAAGTTGCAAAATTCCCATATTGGGAACCATGATCAATCCTACACTATTGCAAGTATCCTAGCCTTTGCCCTAAGTGAATTAACTAGTTGGGAAACAACTATGAAGAAGAGCAGCTTGAGGCTGCAAATGAGAAGTGTGCTGCCCCTCCATTCCTGCTTAAATCTCTCACTATGAAATAGTTGTTCTATGCTTAATAGAAATTAAGGCTATCCAAGAGGGTGCTTTATGTCCCTTCAATATATACCAATGAGTAAAGTATTACTATTATTCCTATTTTACGCATGGAGAAACATGAGGCTCCACAGTTTAGGCTCAAATTGTCAAAGTGGTCTCTAATTTTGAAAGTCTCAATTATTGAAAGCCCAATTTTAAACAGCCTGAAACTGATATTCACAGATGCTGAGCACATATACCATTCCCTTGAACTGGCATTTAGGATGCTCAGTCCTGTTAAAATAAATGGTAACTTTTGAATCTTTTGGCCAAAGTGGTGAGCCCGAGACCACATTTTAAGTCAGTGAAAGCAGAAATAGAAACGCGAGCCCTGACTCCCAGCCCCCTACTCTAACCACTAGGCCATGGCCTCTTAAATAAACCTTGCACATGGCAAGATAAAAGAGAAAGGCTTTGAGGACGCTCTGATCAACATCTTTGGCAGATCCAGCAGATAAACCAATAAGTACAGGCCCTTAGCAGTCTAGGCAGATGCTCTCTCTGCTCTGTCACTATAACAGAAAGGGGGCAAAGGAAAAATGGGTGTTGTGCCTGTTTTAAAAAAGAAATCATAAGACATCACATCCCCTTACACCTAAAGAAGATTCCTGTTAATTAGTGACTAGCTTGAAAGAATAATGAGGCAGTGAGCTGATTAGCAGGAGCTGCTTTTATTACTAAATGTAAAGGTCAGGACAGAGTTGTTATTGATCTAAGGACCCTGAACTCAATGGAACAGGGTGAGTGGGGAGAGATGGGGAAGGAAGAATGGAGAGAAAGGGAATGGAGAGAAAGAGACCAGAAGGACTTCCCAGCCCTTAAAATGAAAGGGTCTGTGCAGAAGCCAATGTGCCTGAAGAATGTGCTCTTCTGTCTTAGTGACCTTGCAAAATGAGAAACAGAACAAAAAGCTTCAGGCAACAGCAGACGGAGGCTTTAAAAGGCAGTTTTAATTTTAGCCAGATTGGTTTATATGTTCAGTCATGCGGTTATTTTGGGATAAAATATACTTACAGTGGAACAATATGAAGGAGTTAGTCTCCCCCCGCCTCTCTCCCCCCCAACATACCTGGGACTTAAAATGATAACAGGGCCTGCAAATCCAAGCTAATTCTTCCCACCCTGGAAGCACACCCTCAGCCTACTGAGGTGACAGCAGCCCTTACTGGTACAAGAAAAAATTCCATTCTCCACCTTCTGCTCTCTCAATGTTAATACTATACTGCACTGCACTCAGAACACACCCTTAATTCAAGGATCTCAAAGCCCTTGACAATCTTTAATTAAGCCTCACAATATCCCTTTGAGGCAGACAAGTTTTCTTAGCTCAACTGTGAACATGGAAAACGGAGACATAAAGATGTGCGTCCCAGCAAGACAGTGATAAAGCTAGGAGCAGAACTTAGATCTCCTGTTCCTAGTCCTGTGCTGTACCCATTATACTTGCTACCATTTCCTTTTTCAGCCCTATTCTGCTGTTATGAGGAAGATGTGCATTATGTTACACCACACTGCAACCCTTCTGGGATTCTTTTCTCCTTGAACTGCCAGCTCATCCCATGCTGATGAGTGCTGCCTCTGACCTTTTTGGGCTGGGTAGCTCAAAAGGGTCCAGATACAGCTGACAGGAATATCACACAGGTGAGGAATCTGGTATTGATCCCCAAGCTGATCTCTCCCCTCCCACCTCACAACAAGCTCAGAAGCAATCGATTGGACAGAGAGAGGAATGCATTGCTGGGCAGGATGGGCATACTGATTGGAGGGGCAGACGAATTAGAAATACCAATCTGAAAATCCCAGACAGAGCCTAGCTGCTATTTTCAACAGCTGTCCTGGACCAGTCACTTACCTGACACTGGCCTGGTCTACACTACAGAGTTAGGTTGACGTAAGGCAGCTTACACTGACCTAACTCTGTCAACGTCTACACTAAAATGTCACTCCCGCTGATGTAACTTGCCCACTACACCGACTTATCTTCACGTTCACAAGAGGTGTAAAGTCAATGTTGATGTAGTTAGGTCAATACAGTGTCAGTGTAGATACTGCACTACTTACATCGACTGTTGCTGCCTTTCAGAAGTCGTCTCACAATGCCCCACACTGACAGCATTCCTGGTAGGATGCACACCACCGCCACAAAGAGAGTACTATGGACATGCAAAAGCAATTTAATTAGTGTGGTGCTGTTCGTTGACGTACCACAAGTCAACATAATTTTGTAGTATAGGCATACCTTAGGCCTTGTCTACATTAGAACTTTCTTCAGCAGTCAAATTTATGGCACTATAGGGCAGGAATAATCCACACCCCTGAGTGACATAAATTATACCGGCCTCCCGCTGACATAGCTACCACCTCTCATGGGAGGTGGAGTAATTAAACCAACGGGAGAGCTTTCTTCCGTCGGCTTAAAGCGTCTTCACCAGAAGCTCTATAGCAATGCAGCTGCTTCAGTGCAGCTATGCCGCTGTAGCACTTCTAGTGTATATGTAGCATTAATCTACAGAACCAAACTGGCTGAGTCAGATCACATTTTAACACCATTTGATCTTACATTATGACCATGTATGTTAAAGACTTATATAAAAGGACAAAGCTCTAATACAGCTTGGTGACATGGTTATTACATGGTTTAGTTCTAACTATACAGGGAAGGTCAAATTGCATTATAACAAGGACGTTACAACCTGACTCCTAAACCAATAACTTTGGCTCCGTAGATGGGAGCCAGGAGATGTTATGAGGGATGCACAGAACAGATACTGTCATCTCAAAGCTGCTCCAGTTCTGCCTTCTTCCTCTCACTATGTCACTGTGTGATATTCCCAGCTCTGCCTCTAAGGGCTAGTTTACACTTAAAACTTACAGTGGCACAGCTGTTTCAGTACAGCTGTGCCACTCTAAGAGCACTCGTGTAGTCGCATTATGTCGACGGGAGAGAGCTCTCCCGCTGACATGATAAAACCACCTAAACGAGTGGCAGTAGTTATGTCAGCGGGAGAATGTCTCCCGCCGACACAACGCTGTCCACACAAGCGCTTATGTGGTTCAGGGGGGTGTTTTTTTCACACCTCTGAGTGACAAAAATTTTGCTGGCATGAGTGCTAGTGTAGACAAGACCTAACTCACTGTGGACAACTCACTTAGCCTTTTTGTGCTTCAGTTTCCTCATCTATAATGTGGATGCTTAGCTGCCTCAGAGAGGTGTGACGATTCATTAACTAATGTTTAGAAAGTGCCTGGAGTTGAAAGGAACTCATTTCTAATCCTGGCACTGAAACTGACCCTTTCTGGAACTCAAACAAGTCACTTATAGTCTCTGTGTACCTCAGTTTTTCCTTCTATAAATGAGGACAAGAATAACAGAGCTGAGCTAATAATGTGGAAAACATTCACAAATATTTATTCAAATTTGAGTGAATTTTGATTTAGCCATATTCACATCTCTTCACATTTATTGCCAATGAATACTTTACCACCACAAATCCTCATGAAAAATGGATTTTTAATAGTATATTTACTCATAAATTTCACATTTTGCACTGGTTTGGTTAGTTACATATGTCATCCAGTCAGGGAACAGAAACAATACCACAAGACTTGTGGAAACAGACCACAGAGCACAAATTGCAAATTTTGAGTTGAAAGTATTTCACAATTCACAAACCACACTGAGACCAGGAATTTTTCCACTGAAGACATTTGTCAATAATTTCAAGTAGCAAATACACTTGCTAATTCTGAGATCGGTTTGTGAATAGAGAAAAAGTATAAATTCAACACATAAATTGTTCATTACAATTTATTCACACAGCTCTTCCTAATACAAATCAAATCCAACCCTTTACCTCCTAAACAAGGATGGCCTGAGGAGTAATTAGGTCTATCTGTAAAGCTTCCTGAAGATGAAAAGTGATATATAAACCAGGGATCGGGTCCTAGATCTTGCAGTCAGCTGTGAAAGGTTAGATCATGAATGCAACTGGTAACACCACACTCAGAACTAGTTGGGTCTATTTGGAGGTGAGCTTTTCTTGAGAACCCCTGCTGGACTGAAGTTGGGGAGTTAAGAGACTTCAGCCTCCCCTATTCACTTTTTCAACATCCAGGCAAATGCCATAAAGACTCATTTTTAGTGTCCCTAAATGCAGGCTGATATGGTATTGAGTCACAAGAAGGTCAGAGCCAGTTTGCATCGGCCCATCCTCCTGAGGCCCTGAGCAGACACAGTGAAAAGGTGAAGCGCGTTATGTCAACTCCTGCAGGCCTGGCTGAGGGCCTAGGCTGCTAAGCACCAATGTTCTGACTGCCTGTCTCTGGAGTGGAACTGCATAAAAGGTCAAGGATGACAGAGGATGCTAGAGCTCCATCCCACAAGCACACTCATCCTCTGCCTGCTTCCATCCTCGCTCTGCATTTCAGGGAGTTTCAGAATTAGAAAGGGAAGGCCAATGGAGTCCAGGATACTCTGAGATATGTTTAATAGATTTAGATACTTTGGCGGAAGATCACTGGGCTTTAGATAGAATATATCTAACTGCTGTCCTGGGAGAAGCCCTGATGCTCGCTTATGGGAAACAGCTCTGGGACCTGCTACAGTAACTCTGAAACACTCCTCCTGCTACTCCCCAGAGCATGTAGATTTATATCAGCCACTTCTACCACACTCTGTATTATTCATGAGATAGAATCAAAATACAGATTACAACTGTATATTGATTCCATCTGTATATTGAAGACATTCAGCATGATGACCTTTCCCAACTAACCAGAGTTCTCAAAGTGCTTTACAAAACATTTACAATGTGCTTAATAGGCAGGACAGAGAGGGCACACTGTTGTCCCCCAACTGCCTTATCAGTGGGTGACTCCACTCCACTTTGAGGAGACACCCCACCCCAGAATAACTTGTCTCCTCTAGAATCTCTTTTAAGGTCTCCCTCTGCAAGGCACCCCATACCCACTGACACAGCAACTCTCTGGATTTCGACTTTATTCTGAATTTCTTTCCTGCTGAAGTTTTCTATCTTTGACTTCCCTTTCTGAGCAGACACCTCTCTCCTCATAGCTTGTTATCCCATCCTTCATCTGTGTCCACAATGGTGCATGAATTCACCAGTTAGTGAAGTGTTTGTTGAACTTGACTTTGAAAAGCAAACAGTGGTGAACAACTATCTTCAAGGTCAACATGCCCAACTACATTGGTACCTGGATTTGAAGTTATATAGAAAACATGGCAACTGTAAATGTTCCTGTGAAGAGGGAGCAGATATTGCCATGGCACAGACATACCAAATCTAAGAGGATCCATCTTAGCCCTATCAGCAGGTTCAGTGGAGGTTTGTAGCATCTTCACACATTCACAGGAATTACATTATGGCCTACAAGGAGCATTCTCTCCTGATTAGAAGTGGACTGGAAATCAGGACTCCTTGCTTCTATTTCTGGCTATCTCACAGACTTGTATGCAAGTTATTTAGCTTTTCTCTGACTCAGTTTCCCTCTCTGCAAAATGGAGATCACACGTACCTCACAAAGATACTAAGTGGCTTCCTAATTCATTATTTCTTGTAAAGTGCTTTGAGATACTCAGATAAATGGCACTATATAAGGACAACATTTCATTATCATCAGAAAAAATGTGATGCTCAAAGCTATAGGGTGAAGGGGTGTAAATTGGATTAATAAAGGAAGTCTGGTTGCAACCTAAACTATGAAGAGATTATCAGTCCCTCCATAATCATGACAAAGTGATGAAAAAATGAACAGAGCCCAATGCAGCCAGGCCAGGGTTGTTCTGCCAGTGACTTTTTCTTGGATCACAGATGCTGATCGCAATGTTATGTTGATGGGGGTGCTGTGCAATGAACATACTACATACTATCATGGTTTCCCTCAGAGATTTCTTACACTGAACTCTCCTGTTCAAAGCAAGTTCAGTCCCCTGTCAAGCCTGGCCAGAGTCAGAAAGCATGTTCTAACATGGACATTAATTGCAGATGGAACAGGGATGGCTCAGGGCTGTTCTGTGTATCTCTACGTCAGCAACAGTGAAGCACAAGTGACATTCAACAGGAAATGTAGCAGGACAAGGCTCTCTCTAAACACTTTTTCCTCTTTGCTTTCTATGTCTCTCGTAATCAGCCTTCTGGACTGAAAACAGAAGCGTTCACTATGCACAGGATCCAGCCCTGAGTATGCACAGTGAACATGTCCTATTAAATTACAGGCAGAACACACTCAGTGGTGCAGTTTATCAGAGTCCCAGCTGTGTCTCTGCAGAAAGTATGGGGAATGAGGGGGGTATGGGTGAAAACAACCTGCGTCTGCAGATTACAGTCAGAAAGCTGGACACAGGGCTCCAGTTAGGGCTGTATAAATAAGATGTATCCTGGGGCCTTCTGCATCAGGGGAGGGGCACATCAGGATCCCAGTCTATAGGCAGCGAACACACAAGTCTTGGTTTATCTAAAGCAGGAACCTGGCTGAGAATACCGGAGACCTTGATGAGATCTAAAAGTGGAGATGACAGATCAATATCACTTGGGAGCTCCCTGTACCTAGAGGTGGGGTGGGTTGCAGACACGGTGAATTTCTCTGAGAGCCCAGGAGATGGGAAGACTAGGTGATATTGTCTGGGTACTGAAACATGAGGTAATGCAGCAAAGACGTGCTCAACACATTCCCTCTCATGAGGGAAGCAGGCTCTATCCATGACAGTGTCAGGGCAAGATAATGCACTCTCATCAGTCCCATCACCTGCAGAGGGCAAAGGTGAAGGCTCTCAATAAACCCATATTGGACTCCATGCTCCACTCAATCCTATACACATCACAATCGGTAACTGCCATAAAATCATGGCCCAAAAACATGTGATGCCAGGTGGAGAGGAGAGGAGTGAAGAAAGAAAAAGCAGATCAAGGGAGCTGGCATCCATTTCAGAGGGCAGGAGTTTATCATCCCGGACAGTATTTCCACTGGGTTTATCACTGTTCTGTCTGTCTAGAATTCAGGTCATTAACAGAGATGTTTCCACATTGAATTAGCAATGAGCTCAGCTGAAGGCCTGAGACCTAAGTACAGTATCTTCAAAGAGGCTATGATGGGGTCAGAGGCACAGTTAACATGAGAACTGTGACCCCTCCCATTAGCTTTAATAGGTACCAGGGTAAAGCTTGCAGGATCCATCTTTCACAGTCTTTAATACCACCTCAAACTAGTTATGTTTGTATTAATCATATGGAGAGTGTGTAATAGCGAAAGCAACAGAACAGAGAGGCCCAAAGGCTGCATGCAGGGGACGGCACGACGAGGGCAATGGATAGGGGTGACTCATATGCAATGTCCTGTGGAGTCATCTCACTCCTCAGGCTTTTATGAAAATTCCAGGCTTTGTGCAATCCAATCTGGACTTAGTGAGGAGGGAGTGAATGGCAGAGAAGCATCCTTTTGTGTCTGCAGATCAGTAGCACAAGCATAGACAAGCAAATTTTGAAGTGTAAATGAGTTTCCCCACAGGTCCTGGCAGACAGGGGAAATTGAAGCCACAGGACACTGCCTTCCTCCCACTCCTCTTGCTCAGCCAATAGTCTCTCTCAAAAGGGAGCAGTAAGCTTCTCTTGTATGGAACCACCAGGATGCACAGCAGGCAGCCTGGGAAACGGAGGAAACAGGAAAGAAATGGGAATCATTTTGCTTGACTACCAGATGGGTGCCACTGACCATCAAACCGAAGACTGAAATTTAGGGCTGAAGCTGAAACATCTTGTGTAATTGAGTTCCAAAGACTAGTCACAGAGTTTAAGGGCAAAAGGAACCACCAAATCATCTAGGCAGGCCACCTGTATGTACCACAGGCCACTGACCACCACCCAGCCACTCCCACATCATGCCAACAACCAGAATTAGACTGAAGTATTACAATACACAGAAGACAAACTATTATGTGCCATAGGCAGAGAACAGGAGGGACTGAGGTATTGACAGCAGTTGGAAATAGAGCTGGTTGGAGCTGGAACCTGAGAATGGGATGGGTCTAGATATAGTTTATGAACAAGGGACCCTCTTGCTCACTGTGCTAACTGGAGTGTCTTGTTACTTTATGTTCTTGTTCTCATTCAGTTAAATTCAAAGACCAATTAGATTGTGGAAAGCATAACAAGTGGGACCTTGGAAATGGAGCTTGGGAGCTCTACAGGCCCAAACAAATATAAGTTGGGGAACTGGTCGGGATCCCTTCAAAGCCAAATCCTCTCCCTGTCATCCAAACAGGAATTACAAACAGATGGCACATCTCTCTTTGGTTCTTTGTCATCAGTATAACCTGCAATGACAATGTCTCCTCCTCTGCCCCAGCAAATTGGTGACAGCACTATAGCAATGTTTGGCTCCTGCAATAAAAGCCTGGTACCTCTCAATCTGCTTTGAATAATGAATCCTTTAGCAGGTTTAATACAAAACAGTGCAAAATAAAGGAAAGCCACAGAAAAGCCAATCACACTTCATCCATCAACAGGACCAGGGAATTCCCTGTCCAACACCATCCACATCCACCCATTGCTCAATGCCATGGAGCACCCCACTCAGCTCTTACCTTTCATGACTATAGAATTCCCCACTCAGTGCCATTCACACTATGGCCATTGTCTGGAGACACAGAGCAACTGGACTAGTGCAATCCATGCCCAGTGCCCATCACTCACGGTCACAGAACTCCCTGCTAAGCACCATTCATAACCCATGCCTATTGCTTGAGGCCACTGAGCTCCTTACCCTATACCACCCATACATGCCTGTGACTTGGAACTAAAGAGCTCCCTGCTCAGGACCACCCATCTTGCACTGGTTGCCACAGTGCTCTCTGCCTGGCCCCATGCACTTCAACACAGGGAGCACAATAGAGTTCACACTAAGGCTCTTTCCCGGACAGTGGGATCAGTTTCTATGCCTTGGACATATATCTCTATTTGAGACCCCTTTGGCTTTTCACTGCCTTCTTCTCAAACTGGTGTCAGCAGCATGGCCGAACGAGGCATATGGTTCCCATGATAGAGCAAAACAGCAGAAGAATTACCCTCATCAAATCCAAACTGCTCCAAGTCCCAGGCTTCTGGGCAGTCTCCTACTCCTTCAGAAATTCTTCCACTAACCACCCACTGTGCATTAGGAACTTTACTTACATGTTGGAAAACAGAGATTAGGAAAACTTGATTTACATAAATCCCTGTAGTTTCCCAGAGTGAGGGCACAAAAGTTCTGAAGTTCCAAGGATCAGTTCCCACCATGTGTTTGTGACCTCCAGTAGCTGCCTGAACTGTTACCAGGAAAAGAGCTGAGGTCTGCCATAGCTTTCATCTTTATCAGAAAATAAGTGGACAGGCGAGAAATCCATGCCAAATCATGGATGGGACCAGATCCGAGGAGAGTGGGGGCCTCCCCATCCAAAGCCAGAAACATTTTCAGCTTTTATTTTTTGCACTAGAACCAGACAAGCTGTCATGAAATCACGTATCAAAAATGAAACGAACTTCTCTAGAGGAAAGAACTTACTTGCTAAGGGCTTGCTCATTCTTTCCTTCCTGCTTCTCAACATTTCCTTTGTCCTGATGCTTTTCTTTGAGCTTTTTCAAGCCTAGTGTTTTCTCTACATTCACACTTCTCTCCATTTTCATGCCTTTATCGTCACAATTTATTTTCCTTCCTGATTCGTCTTCTCTCCCTTCCTTTTTTCCCCTTCAGTATTCCTTCCCCCCACCCCAGCCTCCCATCACCATCTCTCACCTGGTGCTCTTATTCCCTTGTTCCACTCTACTCCATTTTTCACCCAAGGTCCTCACACCCCACCCCATGGCTCCTCTGGGCTGGGAGAGGTCGCACCTCCCCTTCCATACAGGGGTGACAAGAGTCTTCCTGAAGGTGAATGGGCAACAGTGGCTAAGGTTCCATGGGCAAGCTGAGAGCTATATCCTTGGAGGGGCCCTAGTGCAGATCTAAGCCTCTCACCGTGGAGAAGGGCCTATGTCTGAGGGGCAGAGCTCGGAGGGCCCCCCACCAGCACGGCAGGGGCCAGGCTTGGCAAAGGGGCTCCAAAAAGAAGATGAGAGAGAGACAGAGGCCGAAGAGGGCAGGGATGGGTAGGGTGAGGGGGGCAGGGGTAGATGAGGACAGAGGCCAACCGAGGACCATGGGGGCAGATGAGGACAAAGGAGGAGGCAAGGACGGGGGGATGACGAGATGGGACAGGACCCCAGCCCACTCCTCAAAGCAACGGACCAGCTTTGCCCCGGCCGGAGAGGGACGGGGCTGAGGGCGGCGGCGGGAGCCGGCCCGGGACCACGGGAGGCGCGGCGCTCTGCTGCCACCCCGTGGGGCTAACGCTGCGGGTGGGTCCGACTCCTCAGGCGGGAGCGGGAAGGCAGCGGCCGTGCTGTGAGGCCCTGCCCGGAGCGGTGACGGGGTGGGGGAAGGGGGACATAATCCGCGGGCAAGTGTCCCTGCGCTACCAGCTGCCACTCCCGCCGGCCGCGGGACACTTCGCGCATGCTCCTCTGGCCGGCCGCGGGAAGAGGGCAGCAACGGGCGGCGAGGATAACGAACGCCTCCGACCGAGAGGAGGGGGAGGGGGAAGGGGAGGAGGAGTATAAGCGCGCGCCCCGCCTCAGTCCGAGCCTTGGTTGGGCACGGTACGAGAACGAGCGCGCACTCAGGCAACGCACCCATAGGTCGCGCTGCTGTGGGATGTTTCTTGTGCCTCTGTTCCGCCCCTGCTGAATGTCTATTGGCTGTAATGCCCCGAGACGACACTCCCATTGGTTGAGCTGGGCGGGAGGGGGCCGGGTCGGACTCGGCTTCCGCTGAGGTGAGGAGGGAGGGATCCCGGCGCGCGGCCGCCTGTCTCGGAGACGATGGTGCGGTTCAAGCACAGGTAAGACTGAGCGCTCTGCTCCGCGCGGCCGCCCCCTCCCCCTCCCAGCTCTAAGGCGGTGCCTTGCGTTGTAGGTACCTGCTGTGTGAGATCCTTTCCGAAGATCCCCGCTGCCGGCAGTGCATCGATGAGCGGGCGGTGGGCGCCGCGGCGAAGGATGCCGTTGCCCGGGCCCACGGGGACTACGGGCTGGCCTGTTGCTCCATCTCCTTCACAGGTCTCCACCTGCCTCCGCCTTCGCGCCAGCGCCGACCCCCGCGCCGGGCCGGACACCGTTTCTGAGAGTTTTGCGCGGGCAATGGAGCCGGGGTGGGGGGCTGCCCGTACATTACAGGGTGCGGGTGGAGGGTCCTTCGTTTTGCGTGTTTGTGTCAGTGTTCCAAGCGGTGGGGGCCTTCTCATTTCTGGACACCCCCGTTGTGGTAGCCGGGGTCTCCGACGATCCGGTATGGGCCTTAGCCCCCACGTCTCAAAGCACTGCCCAGGGCTAGAAAGAGATTAAAGTGCGGTCCTTTTGCTCTTGGCAGTTTTCCCGCTATACCATCCTCTGATGAAAGTGTAAAGCGTTGTCTTCCCCCTCCTCCTGACTGGAGGTGAGAGGCTATCAAGTGATGAAGGTTGGGGAAAATCAGCAGACCCCTTTGCAATGCCTGGTCTCCTACAGCCTTTCATTCTCTGGGTGCATCGCTGCAAAGCCAGCAACTATGTAGTTAGTTCTGTAGAACGTATGAGTCTTTACTTCTATGTAAGCTGCCTGGAAACTTGGCAATGTAAGAGACACGGTTCTGTAAATAATCCAGAATTCCCAAAATACAATCTAATGTTCAAGGGGGCAATGAAAGATAAATTGTTTTAATCAGCTGTTTTGTGTGCCCAGTGAAATACCTCAATGCCTATACAGGCATAGTTCTCTTGCGATGTCGAAAGGACTTCTACAGGCTCCTCTGGTCAGCTCTTCCCTTTGTCACATATTTAGAGAACAGGAACCAGCGTTATTCCTGTTGCTTCAACACAATACATGTTGGAGGTAAGGTTTTTAAAAGCTTTTCTGTGGGGGCCTGTGGCACTTCTTACTAATTCCTCCTTGTGTAGTGAGATCTTGACCTTCCTACTCTTGTAACTATTAGAAAGGAGGGAAGATGAAGCCCCTGTGATTCCTCATTAAATGGAAGGTAATCCAGAAGCCAAGCTCTTCTTTGTTCTGCTGTGAACTCTTACCAGCTCACGTAGTTTGGTGGGGGAGGGGGGGTTTCCCCATTATGTTGAGTTGTTCACTGCTCTATTTTCCATTATACTGCTATCTCTTTAAAAAAAAAGCCCTTCTAATATGTAGGTATGACTTTATTCCCCACCTTCTAAGAATTCACCACTTACAGCAAAGAGCTGGTCCCCCCCCCTCACAATTTGGTACTCTGCCCTCAAAGAGCAGTTTTGATCACCTCTCAAGTGGAGTAAAGTGGCAGTTATTTGAGCTGCAAGCTGGGGCAAATGAGTCTCTGTCAAGAAGTTTCAAACCGAGAGGGAAGGCTCTGGGATAGTAAGAGTCCTTTTCTTGCTGTTCAACACAATTTATGTTTAATAACATTATAGCCTGTAATGATCTTATGCTCCTACTTCCTAGATGAGTAGGGGGGAATACATTGTAGCAGCATTAAAATGGACTCTTGCCCTGCTTTGTTGCATTTAATTTGCTTCAGCCCTCAGCTAATACACAAACTTGTTCCCTCAACAGGGACAATAAGAACCTGTCAGAAGTTCCTAGTCCAGTACAATAGGAAACAGCTGCTACTATTATTGCACAACTGCACCAATGAAGGTAAGTAGCTGCTCCATTCATGCCTTCTAAAAGGGGCCTTCTGACACATGACTTTGCAAGACTTGTGTTGCATGATGCATTTGTCATTTCTCTCCTGTCAGTCTGGTTATTTGGTAGAGCTGTGCTCCTCTGTTGATGATGTGGTTATATGAACTTCTTTGTACTGCCCTTGGTGTGAAGGCATGTTGAATAGTGATATTTTTCATTGTGTGCCTTACCCTCATTGTTGCAGAGGAAAGACAGTCCATCCAGAAGTCAGTGTTAAGCTGTTCCCTTAAGGAAGTGGAGGAGGAGCAGTCTCCAAGTGGGGATGAAGAAGACGACTGTCCAGAAGCAGACTGAACATAAACCTAAAACTAATGCAGTGCCTTCTGAGAGACAATCTGATAACTTCCAGTTAAAAGAGGGCCTGGGCTTTCTGCCCTGTGCTGAGCAAATAAGGATCAAGGCATCCCTTACCCCAAATTTTTTAAACACTTACTTGATTTTGTGGAAATTAAAGCAAAGGGTAAAACATGTTGCTTTCTTGTAAGTCATTGTTCAGGAGCCTTAAAACTCAAATACTACAGCACTATTTAGTGAAACTATTTAAGCAGTAGCCTGACTCTTTTCAAGCCAGAAGGGAGAAAGGGAGTGGTGACTTTCAACTGGTTGTAGGGCACAAGAAGTTAGCTGGCGTTTTAAGGTGAGGGGAGACATAAGCAAACTAATCAGATAAGATTTATTTTTATTTGGAGAAGGATGGAGCAGTAGTTTTAGAACATAGATCCAATAACTTTTGTAGGTTAAGCTCCTCCTATCTCATGGATTGGTCTATGTGCATATCCTCCTACCACTAGGTCAGCACTAAAAGTGACAGGGAGTTGCTATTTTATTATAATAAAGATTCAGCTGATTTAGTATCAGGATATTTCTTTTAGGATGGCTAAACATGTTGCCCTGCATGAGTGATCTGTAGTTAACCTGCTTGACAGTTTAAAAAAAAAAAAAAAAAAAGGAGCTTGAGCAGCTGCCCTACTTCCCTAAACAAAATACCAAGACCTACACCTTTGGGTTTTGATTAAAATGTGGGTATAATGTATTGATTCATGTGGAGTAAACTGAGACAGGAAAGGTGCACCATTTCTACTTGGAGAATAAGGGGCGCCCCTGTGCTTTTTCAGTATCTATGGAATCCCACTCTTAGTAAGGGTTAGAGTGGGGAATACTCAAGTTAGAGGACAGTCAGGGAAGAACAGGAGTTGATGTAAAAGGAAAATTTTTATGCTTAAAGCAGAAAAATTGAGAAGTTCCAACTTCAAAGAAATTTGTGTTTAGTAGCTATGAAACATTACTCCACCCTTCAGCCACTAATACAGTAAGCTATTGATGCTCACCTGAAAATAGTGATAATTGTACTAGCCCCAGAAAGAATTATGTTCATATCTATAGTAGTAATTAACATAATAGCTTTTGCTGGTTGAAAATGTTTCTAGTATATGTTGCTGAGTAAAAGATCCACTGCCAAAGCTTTTTTTTTTTTTATTATTAAAGATAGATCTAGCTACTGTTCTGTTAAATAAAGTGGATAGCAAAGGAAGGGTGTGGGTTTGACCTGTGCTGCTTCATAAAGACCTGAAATGTTATTGGAAAAGACTTCTTTTAGCAGCAGAAAAATAGATGGGAAGATGGATATGATATTAAAGAACTACTAAATAGGAGATAGACTAGTTCTTATTTAGATTGTTTGATATGGTGTCAGGTGTTAGAATGTCTTTCTAGCATATTAAGAATCCAACATCTTCACTTCTTCTTAAGGTGAGAACTCACTGCATAGTGAATCTTCCCTTTTTCTTTTGGATATGCTGGAAGACTTGACTGTCCTGAGAGTTAAGGAATTTAAAAACAAAACAGCAAGGGGCACAGCCCCATTCTTCCCCTTTACCAACTACCTGTAAAGGAAGTCTTCCCCTTCCTGTAGTGTAGAAAAGTTTATAGTAAGGTTTGATTTGGAAAGTCGAACAGATGGGGTAGAGTATAGCAGAGGATGGACACCCCTCCCCAAAAGCACTATAGTTCCAGTTGTGCATATGATTTATTGCCACTGGTTACCTTTGCTGGTGCATTACACCTACTGTTCGTTTTATTTAATGAAAATCCACATCACTGAACTCAGCTTCAAAAATTAAACCACAGGCAGTGCAGAATGAGACCACTCCAAAAAAAAAAGTGGGGGGAGGAGAAAAAGAATGCAGAAAGATTTGTTTATAAGTAAGCTGAGCCTTCAACAATCCAATTTACATCCTAGCACCAAGCAGAATGACACCCCTCTCCTGAAAGGACAGTACATCCTGGTTCCCTGCTGCAGACTTAACATTTCTGCAGATTTTTTACATCTTACATATTGCTCTGATTCAAATGCAGCTGATCTCAAGACCCACCCAGCCTACTTAAAGAGCTGTAAGGTGGAATGTTTACTCCAGCTCATGCAGGCAAAGAAATTCACTTTGTAGCCTCTGCCAACTAAAAGATCAGTCTTACCACCTCCATATTAACACAACAGCTGTATAGTACACAGTAGTTAAGCTAAGTCATTTGTTCTGAAATGCAGGGAGTCCAGTATGTATTGTAATGTGAGTTACGTAAGGAAGTGCTACTTCATTCCCACCCTAGGTCTACTCCTTAGCCACCAGAAGGAATTAGTAACTGCTATTCCTGTTGTTTTAAAGAGTAAGAACCTTCCTTACTCTCATCTGGAACCAGCAATCTTTGCTATTGCCAGTTTCCAGCAGCAGGCAAACTGCAGTTGCTAAGAAAAAAGATGTTGCAGCTTTCCAGCGAACTGCATCTACTGCCAGATCTGGTGTGCTGGTTTCCTCTCTAGACACACTGATAGGGGGAGTAGAGGTTCGGTGCGTTTTGAGAAAGGCACCACATTGCAACAGACTGGCGGTGCCTTAGACAACAGTGAACACATTCAAACTGCTGATTGGGCCAAATAAATTGGACTTGGCACAGACTAGAAACTTTGGCTAAAGCTTGCCAGGTTCAGTTTCTCAATACTTTAATTTTGGTATAAACCAATTGAATGCGCTAGAAGAAGGTGGAAATCCATGGTTTTCTCCCTCACGGCCTAGCAACATGGATTTAGTCTATTCAAGCTCAAATACTTAACCTATAGCAGCAAAACAAAGCAAATGAAAACCAGAAGACAACTTTCTTGAACAGCAGCATCACTTTGTGTGGACAACTGAGGTGCTAAACAGCAGCTTCTGCTTCTGTTTCTTTCTTTTCTTGCCTCCCTTTTCCTCTGTAAAGAAAAGATATTTATAATTTTTTTTGTCTTAGATTAAGCCATGTATTCTCCCAGCTACAGTGATCTTCCCATTTAATGCCATACAATGCTATGGCATTTAGGACTGTTAAATACATTAAGCCCTTATGGCAGCTACAGAGAAAGCTGTCCAAGGGTGAAACATGAAATCTGATGGACTGTGTTGAATCGCTAGAGAGTCTGAAATAGCCAAGCAGTATGAACTGTTCTTACTGTGGTCATTTTAGTAGCTCTGAACTAGGATGCTGGCAGATATTGGGTAGCAAGTGGTGGAGTAGTTCACCTCCAAAGAAGGGGTCACTTTAACCCCCATTCATAAGGGTTAGAAATAAAAGTACATCTCCTTCTCACTGCCAAAAAAACACTTCAGTTATCCATATGAGTCTGCAATACACTGCAAGTTTGGTGGCAGCATGAAACTGAGCTTAAGAACAAGGACTAGTGTATCAATTGATGCACATGGATTTAAATCCAAACATCGATTTGAATTCGTTTGAAACTTCTACATGTCTATAGTTGGCTGCAGAATTCATCACTGGAGTACCAGATGCCACAAAACTCTGGGGTGAGCTAGGTCCACCTCACCACAGAACACAAATCCTTGCACATAGGGAGAAGTCAACAGAAGATGCTAGAATATCCAAGATGCAATTGTATGCTGTACCTTGGAGGTCCAACTCAGGTGCACCCCAGCGAAAGAGGGCAAAGGTGGCTTAAAGCGTGGCACCTTCTATAAGCCTTATGCAGTGCCAGCAGTAGGGGAAACTCACCCAGCCATCAAGGGGGCTTTTATGGTCCCTGTACATGGGGAGTGAGGACTCCCCTCCTAGTGTCCAGGAGCTTGCATGGTAGTTGGCAGACTTTTAGGCAGCTTTGTGCTTACCAGAGAGGGGGTCAGATGTGGACGGCTTGTCTAATTTTAGAAAGGCTGCCTCAATAGCTTGGCTAAAGGAATTCTGGAAGCTGGGCACAGGTATACGTTCAGAGTTGTCACTCTCTCCATCACTATCCACTGGAACAGGAGGTGCTAAGGTATTCTGATCTGGAAGAGACAATTTCTAGAAATACCAAAGTCGATAAAAGAGCTCTTGTACAACCTCAGCAACACAACTATTCTATCCAAAAGCCATTGTACCAGAAATTATGCAATATAATCACTGAAGACAGGGTTTCAATAGAGCCTGAATATGGTTAAAAGGGTTTCCTTACCTCTTGTGTTTGAGGCAGCTTTAGGCCACATGTCTGGCTTTGCTTTTCCAACTCTCAACATCTATGGAAAAAAAAAAAAATGTATGCTTAAGATAGCAGACCAAGACTTATCTGTTAGCATCTCCTCCCATACCTCCACTCCAGAAGTGAAAAGGAAATCCAGGCAGTTTGTGGAATACAACTTTCAAGCCAGAACACTGGACTTTGCCTGGTATTATGGCTGTTTTGCCAAACATTCTCTCTGCTTAACCAAAGGATCACCATTTTAGCAGCCACAAGGACTTTGTTTTGTGGTCTTAGACTTCAGACCAGTGAGGAGACAGCAAGGAGGATAGTCAGATGGGTGTTACATTTGCTACTTTAAAGAGGATTTACCTGTGCAAAGGAGGGGAAGGGAGACTCTTCTTCCAGGCTCCCAATACAGGGTGATGGGCTAGCCAGGCTGGCAGCATTTGACAAGGGAGTTGAGAAAGACTCTGGAGAGACAAGATTCAGTCAATTAACAGGAGAGCTAAATTATGTTAGCAAAATTTCACATTTGCTGAACTGAGGAGAAAAATGTTGAAGCCAGCCAAGTCAAATGCATTATAACCTATCATTTTCAGCTTTCATCTCAACACATCTTGCCTATAGATCAGTTTCCCCCTCTGCTATTTAGGATCTTATACAGACTGTCCCAAGATGTTTTTATACAAGGACATTTACTAGAAAGCAGGTGACCAGGAACTGTCCCTGAATGTTGAAAAGGAGGCACACCTAAGGTGGTGGAGTCACTGAACTTGATCCTTCACAGGAGTAACTCAGGAAAGCATATATATTCAGTGCTAATGGCAGCATTTCAGGTCATGATACACAAAAGAAAAACAAACAGTGGTTCACCTGTAGC
Organism: Emydura macquarii macquarii; assembly: GCF_026122565.2. Classification (NCBI taxonomy): domain Eukaryota; kingdom Metazoa; phylum Chordata; order Testudines; family Chelidae; genus Emydura; species Emydura macquarii. Next base: position 2,539,959 of record NW_027131391.1, read on the forward strand.
AAAATTATACAGTTTCAACCTTCCCAGCTCTCCTTGGGAGTGGGGTGGGTCCACTTCAGGGAAGTAGGCATTCCTTTTCCTCCAATACAAGGCTTCTTGTAAGTGGTGGCTGCAGTGCAAACCTCAGATCCAGGATACAGACAAGATATAGTTGAAGATAGGCAACACCTATGAGGATGTACTTTAGTCCTCTATTTCAAGGTGTTAAACTTTTGGATTTCACCACTAATACAGAAATGTGGCATGGCCAGCAGTGGAAGTCTAGCTTGATGTTCTGAGTCGGAAAGCCCTAGGGAGGGACTGCATCAATCCATCCATGCATTCTCCCAGCTGCTTACCTGTTTGAGACACAAGGCTGCTGCCAAGAAAAGACAAAGAGGAGCTCTGGTTATCACTGCTGGTGAATTCTCCTGTGCAGGCGCTGAAGGCAGGGAACTGCTGCAGGTTCTCTAAAGCAATGTGGACCTCTGGATCTAGAGAGAAGGCCAGAGATAAAAGGTTTTAAGAAGAACATGGCTTAATAGGGGATAAAGTGCACTAGTATGCAAATGTCAAGTTGTTTCAGGGGCTGTGGGAGTGGTCTACTTGGAAGAGAAAGAAACAATATTGCCACTGCCATTTCTGAGAAATGCCCAAATAGAAACCTTGCTGCTGAGCAGAGGTAATCCTATACAGATGTTTGTTCCTTCTTCACCTTCCTACTTGAAGGGATTAATTTGGATTTAGAAACAATCCTGGGAGCTACCTCAATACAGTAGATCCTTTCCATGGCCAGCCCCCATCACGTTCCTCAGCTTCAATGTGTTGGGCATGGTACAAAAGTGTTAAGTGTGTTTAAACAGAAACTGCACACCTTTGAGCCAGCTAATGCAACTCTTCTCACCATATAAGGAAAGGGTACTAGAGTTCTACTGCAAGCCCACTTTATGGCAAGGTTACAAGTGAACCACTGATTTCTGCAATACATATTACTCATGGCTGGCCCAAACTTTACCCCAATATATTAACCCCTAATCCTCAAACTCACACCTTACCAGCATTTGAAGAGAAGCAGAAACCTGTCAGTTGTGTCTAAGTGAGACTTACACTTGCCCTGCTTCTTATTCTCCTCCATCTCAATTCTGCGTTCCCGACGCCGCTCATCACGAGCTTTCTTCTGCCGCAGGCGTTTCCTCTTTTCAATATCATCTAAGAGTTGAAAAAGAAAAGGATACCAGGTTTAAAAAAAAAAAATCCATAAAAAAAAAAAAAAAAAAAAAAACACACACACACACACACACACACACACAGCTTTTTCCAGCTCTGGAGAAACTTAGTTGATTAACTTATCTAAGCAAGTTAGTGCATTGTCCATGTTCCTTTGGAAATCCACCCTTCCCACCCTAGTCCATGTGTCTACCTTAAATATTTGTCTAATCCACACAAATAGAAACTCACCTGTGGCAAGCAAGTTAGAGGAGTTCCCTAGCCTCAGAGCAAACTAGTTTTAGCCAGGATCATCCTAAACTAGTGTGACTGAGAAACAGGATAATTTTTATATTCCTGTCATCCATTTGCCCTTCTAGCCACAGAAACAGACACCCCTTCTTCCAAGCTTTTCATGGTATGGCATCATCCCTACTGGGAAAAGGAATACAAGCACTAACCAGAAAATGTCTCTAGGGTCTCCTTGGATATGATAGGTGGCTTGAGAGCTAGTTCACAGATGCTGAACTCACAGGTGAGAGGCAAGTGACACAGGTAACGATGGCGCTGTCGCACATCCTGAAAGGAGGGAGAGAGATTAAATATCTAATTGCAGCAGAACCCATAGGCCTTCAGGTAAGTCTCTCCCACTATGATATGTCATCCTAAAAAGCAGGTGACTTATTACATTCACCCACCAGCCACTGTTTCCAAGACAGGGTCCTAGAATTTCCAACTATGCCAAATGCTCCCCATTCATCTGTTCTCAGAAAGAGGAAACAGAAGCAATACCAATAAACCCAGTCAATTCAGGAGAATTGATACTGCAGGTACTGCTACTTCCAAAGGTGTCCTACAAGAATTAAGTGGATCCCAACTGTACCCCCTGCCTAGAAGAGTACTTCAGCAAGTACTAGAAAGTGCTTGACAACCCCTCTAGTTACATTTCCTAGTATCTTACCCACCATCAGCCCTCAACTGCCCTGCCTGAGAAAGGGGCCATGATTGCTAATACAAGGGAAAGCTGGAACAATTACCTCTGTCATAGAGTAGCCAGTTATCTCTACCACAGCTGCAGTGATCTTGTCTGGACTGTTCTCCAGGCTGCCATACTCACGAACAAGACAGCGAACATTCACAGGGTGAAGATACATACACTGTCCATCTTCCGCTACAAGGGACAAGATTCATTTCAGTTCCCACTCACCCGTCACTCTCCTAGAACCATTGATTTCTCAAAGCTATTCACCCCCATCCCAGAATCTCAAGCATTAATGGTAAGAAAGTTCAGATTCTCTTGTGAAGGCGTTCTGTTTCATAGGGGTTAATTATCAAGCTCATGAATCTAGTGAAGCAACAAATGCCTCCTGTGACTTTTTTGGTGAACATTCGCCTCTCCCTCCACAGACTCCATCGCACTAACCTTGATAGAAATAGTAAAAAGGAGAGTTGTTGCTCAAACGTCCACTGCTGGCTGTAACTTTAAATTCCTGGTAGCCACTTTCAGTTGGCCTCTCTTTTGTAGTGTTCTCATCTGTTACCCCCCCAGAGTCCACCTCAGGTACCTCCTCTTCAGCTTCAAGGGGAAGAGGAAAGGAGCTTCCAGAATTAGAATGGGCTTCCGCCATCTCTTCATCAAATGAAGAAAGATGTTCCAGAGCACCCTGTTACAGAAGTTTAAAAAAAAAAAGTCAGTATCCAACTCTCATCATCCCATTCAGAACCCCCTAAATCTCTGGTACACAAATGCTCTTAGAAGGCTAGATATCCTCAGTGCCTGCTCATCCTAACTCCACCTCCTCACTGCAGTGTAAGTACAATTAGGGTCTGTCCTGGAGCAAGAAAGCAGAGGACCAAAAAACCCACCTCTCTCTCCTGGGAAGCTGCAGACTCCACAGGGTTCTCCATCAGGACTAGTTCTTCTACAGCTGCTGTGACTCCTGTGACATCACTGTTGCTACTCTGGTCAGATAGAGACAGAGCCTTCTCTCGCTCCTACAGGCCATGCCAAAGAACACATTTTAGCTTCTTATTTAGTTCAGGAGACTAACACTATAAGTTTTTCTATTCCCTCACCTTGTGTCTCAGACTGCCACAGATCAAGATTCCCTCTATAACAGAAGTGGTCATTGGGTAAGGGAGGGATACCAGTTTACTTGCAAGTGTGGCCTTTGCAGCCATCTGCCACATACTGGTTTGATACACACAATATCCTACAGGTTTGTTAGGTGTTTTACAGAGAAAAGCATCATTAGCCCAAGAATTAGCTATTCCTGGGACAAGGAAAGCCAAGCTTCACTAATAGTAGGCTTCCACACCACTTTCTCTACAGTTCAGACACCATTCAGAGGCTGGTGGCATTCCAGATGGCAGAGTTCTGTCAAAGATAGTGATTCTTACTCATTTCAATGTTCATATTACTATTATCATCACCAATATCAAACTCCTTGCCAGTATTTAGTGCCCCAAGGGAAGAATAATATTTGAGATTTTAACTATTCTCTTGCTTAAGCATCACTAGTTGCAGATACTGAATCACATCTCCATAAATAAGCTCAATATTGAAAAAGGATTCTCATCTCCCAAAAAAGTGAAATTGTGGATGCTTTGCCTCCATTTAAAAACATAAGCATCAAATAACTATTAACATCCACTACAACTGGGATCCTCACCTTCAGTTCCTGGATGGCTGCCTCAATAAAGCAAACCTCAGGGGTGTGCTTTTCCTCCTCATGCTGTTGTAGTAATGCTGCTTTCTCTTCCAAGATTACCCACTGCAGCACCTGCTCCCTGGATGCCAGCAGCAGCTTGGAGAATTGGCTGTGCTGCTCATCTGGCCAGGGAAAGAACATCAAGATGACAACCTTTGTAAGCACCAGGTGCAGCAAGCTCCAATTTCAAACTTAGCCATTTCTATTAAAATCTCATCTACTCCCTCTTTGTGGGGAAGTCTACTAGAAAGACTAGATCTCTGCATAAGCAATGTTGTTGGTGAGAAGTTAACATGACAGGAGGTAACTTCATATCTTGCTATGAGGCATTTATGATAAGCGTTACAGTCTCCATACATTCAGCTAAAATTTCTGCACTAGATATTTGTTTTTAGTGACTTCATCACATCAAATACTTGTAGGGTGAGATTCTGCACATTTATAGAACCTACGAAGAGGTTTTTTTGGTTAAAAGCAGGGGCTTTTGTCTCTAAAAAAGGTTTTCATCCTAGGTGAAAATAAACCATAAAGCAGTAGTGATAATATGAAGAATCTTGTCACTGGTCCCACAAGTTGTATCACTGTCCTACCCATTAGTGTTATAAGCATAGGACACTATATAGATAACTGTATGAAGCTCATGATCAAGCCTCAAATAGGAAACAGGTTCCCAAATATCTAAAAATTCTCCTATTACCCACCAGGAGATTCCACTAGCAAAAATCATGCATATACTGCTGCACACACAGCATTGCTGAAATAATCTAGCATGAACTACAGAATAAGTCAAGTCTAAAATAATTCGCTCTGCTGCTGAGCCATGGGTTGAGGAGGAAGAAAAAAGATGGGGAATAAAGAATGACCAACCAAAGGAAGCGAGATCTACAGTGATGAGCTAATAGTTATGAAACACACAACAGTACATTATTCTGGGATGGCAGGGTCTTGCAGCATAGCAACTAGAAGGGGAGAAATACAATGTCCTGATGGAAGTTTCAGGGAAGGAAGTTATGGGTTAGGAGACAGCATGTTAGTCATTTGAGATGTGGTAGTTAACTTGATTGGTATTGGTATCTGAAAACTACAAAACCTTTAAGGACTAGGTTTGAGTTATCTGCCATGTATAAATTCACCCAAAGTGAGGTTTCCCATAGCAACCAGCTTCCACATTCAAGTTTTAGTCAGACATGCAGCCAACGTTCCAAGAGCCAGTCTTCATGAGTACTCACCTCCAAGGTGAATGGGTTGCTCTACGTTCATCCACTTGGATTTGGGCAATGCTACCAAAACACTTTTCTCCCTTCTCATTAACTGCATTGTAATGGTGTCACCAATTGCATACTGGTGTGTTTCCATAGCAACAACACTGCAATACAGGAACAGGCTAAGTAGCAAGAATTAACTTAACAGAAAGATGAAGGGATTTGAATTGGCTTCAAGTCTTACCTCTTGAGATCCTTCTTGTGAATAGACCCATAACAGATGGGACATTTGCTCCAGGTCTTCTCACTCAGTGAAAGATAGTGCAGAATGCATGCCCAGCAGAAGATATGCCCACAACGCGTGATCTTGGCTGCAGTAGGTGGATACAGGCATATTGGGCAGGAGGGCACTTCATGGCTACAAATTCGCTGGATGACCATAAGAGAAGCATAATACAAATAAGTTATTAAAGCTAGAGACTATAAATTGAGGTATTTGGGAATTTGTTGCAAAGTTGTCACTTTCTCTAGAAGGTACAAATATTTGGCCAAGGCAGACTGGGACATTTTCAACAAGGCAGGGAGAATAGATTCCTTCATTCACCAAGAAATCAGATGGTTTAGCAGGAACAATTTTTAAAGTGTGCATATGGCAGTCTGTAGCGTCATCTACAAGGTATTACTGTCAGACTCTTGATTTGCTTCCTTTTTCAAATATTCATTGGCCCCCCATCTCCAGGATTACTAGCACTGTAATGTGAATGCAACTAATCTTGCAGCAGATAACAGTGGACTTTAGTGTCACCTTATTGACTTTACACCCTAATTACATCACTTCTCTGCATCTCCTCTGATTAGACATTTAGGACCCATACTTTTACACATTATTAATAAATTAGACATGCTTCTTTAGTAGTGTATATGTAATCTGTTTAAGACTACTGGTGTGCACATGCATGAGTTTCCCAAAGAGGCATCAAGCTCAGGATAACAGTAAACATACCTCCCTCCCAAATGCATGCTCTGCATCATAGATGGAGTATCTTGAGAGAGCTAGTTTGTAGATCTGGTTGGAATCCAGGGATAATTCAAGTAAAGATTTGTTGTGAGGCAAAAGATGGTTGCCCATGCACAGGGTAAGAGTCTCCCCCCCTCAACAAAAAAAAACAAAAAACACAAAAAAAAACCCACACACACACACACACACACCCCCCACACACACACACATTCTACACAGCACACTTCTGTCAACTCCATCCCTGTGACCTTGTCAGGAGGCTGACAACATTTCTGCATAAGACTATGGAAAGTGTCAAAGTAACACTTAATATTCCTAATCAACTTCCATCTATAAAGCAAGGAGGAAGATCTCTTCCTCCTAACAAACTTTGGCAATCTTACTCTGTACTTGACCAGCTTATTTCAAAAATAATTCCCTGTCAGATCCCCCTTTGTCACAGTACTGGGGAGGAATGAGACTTAATGGCCGCTAAACTCACATTATATCCAAAGCAACCAGAGCATTAGATAGGAAGATAAATAAGTTTTTAAAACCCATCCCATCACTACTGACCACTTGCTCCACAAAGTCCCAGTTGACCAAGGTATCTGGGTCAGCAAAGTGCACTGTGTAGTCCTGCTCCTCAGACACCACAAACTGGCAGCTGAATGGAAGACATAAAGGCATCATAACTGATAAGTCACCTATTTCAACATGTAGCAGCCCTGAGGCTCTTAATTCAAGGAGTCCAAGTCAGTCCTGTCCTTAAAGGCAGTACCCAAGAATGCTCAGTACAGCCACCTGATGGATAAGTGGAAAGACTTGGCATCTAGCTGACTGTAGCCAGCATTTACATCAGTGAACCGAACAGGGCTAAATTCAGCCCCAGCACATTCCTTGGACACACTTTCTCCTTGCAGTTTTGCTATTCTGCCTGGAGTTCTTGTCTGAAGATAGATTAAACAAAAGGGAACAACTTATGCAGAGAACAGAGACAGTTCCTGCCTTGTTCTGTCTATTTCAGCAGTTTCCTTTATGGGGAAGTCACATACTATTCAGAAAAGTGCCATAAGTCTGTGTGAGCATAAAGTCAATTCACATTTTACCATAGTTCATAAAAAAGTTAGCATCAATACTTTTAGCCATACTTTTCATGGTCTTAAAGGTGGTGATCAATACAGAAAATGTTGAACCTTCCTCAAATTACAGAGGTAATTAATACATTAGCTTGAAAAAGATGAGTTCATCTGCTAAATTACTTTGATTACTGATGCATTTCAAAGTGTAAATTAAAATTATACAAGTCACCTTTAAAGACAAGGATGAGTAACTTTAATTTCTGTTTAAAAACAATGAACTCTGCACATAAGGACTTAAAAGTTGAGACTTGCTTTGATCCCAAAAGGGACACCTTCTAAAATCAACTGTACAAAGATGAATTGAGTTTATTTTGTTTACACCACATTACTTAAGTAATTCACATTTCCTTTCTAACTCAAGTGGCAAAAGGGACTACAGGTCTTCCTGGACCCATGAGAGGATATTAAATTTTGCAGGTGGTGCTTGAGTATTTGGACAGAAGAGTGTGTTAGCCTTTCCTTCCTTCCCACTTAGCTCATTTAACTGCATTTCCTTTGTTTTCTCTCAGGTACAAACATCTCCTTTTATAAGCAGGAGAAGAACATACCTCACCTTTCTATATACACTCAAGGTAATCCTTGCACTAATACTGTGGAGGCAGAACCAGTGGAGCAGAAGTTCAGTAATCAATACCAAAAAAAGAAAAAAATTCACTACATACATTCAGTGTAATTAGATACATAATTCCCTTTGTAGGTGACAGATGAGTCAGGGAATACGTATTCCCTTAAATCTCACTTGTATAAGTGTCAGGGAACCTGCTGATCTTCCACTCACTTGGCCTGTAGAAAGAGCTCCTTGTTGAAGGGTTTGTGTCCCCATTTGTTCCTTTTCCCCCAGTTGCTGTGTCCATTCCCATCTAAGTGACCTGCTTGGCCACGGGGTTCAAAGGTGAAGTTCAATAAGTGATTCAGATTAATCTTCTTGGAACCGGAGAATTGGGCAGGGCTGAATTCTGCCCGTTGAGCCTCTGCTACCTAAAAACAAACCAAAAAACCCCACGACAACAATTCTGATTAGGATTCACTGGAAGCTAGTATACACAGTACAACCTATCACCCGAAGCGTTCCCCTTCAATGGTATACAGGAAAATGCACTACCACTACCTATTCACCTTCTCCCATTCCAGGTCTGAATATCAAATACTGCAGCATTAGAAATGAATAAAGTTGAAAGTTAGACTGAATAATCTTTTTCCCATTGTCCAAATAGAAGTGTAAAAGCAACCTATGTAGTGAAAAGTGAAAGCTTTCTTCATTTTTAAAACTAGTAGTTTAGGATTAGAGACATGGGTAAACAAAACTTTACTTTTAAAATGACAATATCCCTTTAAAGAGCCAGCATTGCCAGCTTTAGGATCATTCCAGAGGCCTCATGATTTTAGATTAATTTCCATATAGTTGAAATGGACAGAAATATAATTAGCAATTTAATCAACAAGTAATATGGTCATATATGCCAAGGAGGGGACCATACTATGGATGGCTTGTTTATATCAGCATGAGAGGATTCCTGGTCTGCCTTTGTTCCTCACTTAGATCACATCAAGGCTAGTTAGATTACTTTGCTAAACATTCCATAATGTGGGATTCAGAATACCCAATGGTTGGACACAAATACGTCCCAGACTTACGAACTGAAAACTATCACTAGAAATTATTTTCATGAAGGACCCGTGTTTCACAATATGTACGTGGCACGTCTATGCACCCATTCCTCAGACTATACTTCTGTTAGTTTTACTGTTCTTGTTATTGAAAGTCTCAGACCAGAGAACATCCTCTTCTTAGAGGTTACAGAGAGTTATTCTGATCTCACTCAACCTGGCATCTCAGTGATGTTACCACCTCAGGAGTCTTTCCCTTCCCAGCCCAGGAAGGGAACAAAGGAGACCCAACTAGTAGGTCAGAGGGTTCCTCTTGTCTGCAAAGTCTCTTTTCATAGGACATAGCATCACAATTCTCACCTCATCTCGTCTTCCACCATTACAAGAACTAAAAAGTTTGCCGCTGCCACCAGTGCCCCCTCTCTGAGGGGGCATCTTGTTAAAAGCTTTGCTTTTCTGTGAATTGCAGCGACGGGACTGGCTGGAAAAGTTCTCATTTTTTGAATATGAAGTTTCTCTTTTACGATTGTAACGTTGTTTGGATCCACTTGCGTTCTTTCCATCTGAAAAAAAAAAAAAAAGTCACACTCAGACAAGCTCACTGAGATAGCCACTAGAAAAGCAGTGGCAGTATCAAGTCATTTATGCCTTAAGACAGAACAGCATTTGGCCTGGAGTATTTTTATACCTGCCTACAGCAAGACAATATATCCAGAACTCCAAGGCTTCCTCTAACTATACCACCAAACCCACAGCAAAACACTTTTCAGGCACATTAGGAACTTATGCAGTTAACGAAGGAAGAGACTTCTTCGCTGTCTTGAAATAAGATGCAGCTAAGTTAGAAAAAACCTGGATGATAAAAGCTATCATGGATAGTTTTATGGAGAATCAGCTCCTTAATCAGCATTTACTGAAACTTACACCAAATCCACCACTATTAGAGCTTATACCAAGCAGAGGATTAGAGACAAAGTAGGTGTGTAGCTGAACTGGAGATACTACTACATTATCCTCCTTGAATCATTCACATAAACCAGTTTCAGGCCAGGACCAAAACCAAACCATTAGTAGCGTGTGTTTAATTAGAACAATTGTACAGCAAGTAATCAAGATTGATTTTTCTGGCTTCTGGTGTTTTTCCAAACCAGTCAATAGCTATCAGTTGGCTTTTTATTCTGGGAACACACAGGCCTGATCTACACTACAGAGTTAGGTCAATGCATGGCATCTTACATTACGACAGCTAACTATGCAAGTGTCTATACTAAACTTTCACTCCCTCTGATGCCACTATGCTGATTTATACACCTCCACGAGAGGCAGAGTCAATGTTGATGTGGTTAGGTTGATGCAGCATCACTGTAGACACTGCATTGCTTACGTTGACTGTTACTGGCTTTCAGAAGCTGCCCTGCACTGACAGAACCATTGGTACATGCACGGCTGGTGAGGCTGCACACTGCCAACACAAAAAATGTAGCATGGACCTGTAAAGAAATTTAATTGTGGCAGCTGTATGTAGTGTAGATATGCCCTTAGTTGATTCCACATTCTAGACATACACAAAAACTCACCTAAAGGTACTACCCCACCTGCATTTACCTGCCTCTAGATCTTCCACATTGCTCTATTATGCTGACTTTAACAAAAAACAACTATTCTCTGTATTTCCTTTTCTCCTTTGTACTTTCTTCCAAACTGCTCCCTATGCTTATGGCAGTACAATGCATCAGGTTCTCTTCTTAAAAACCCATTTCTTCCACAAAGGCCCACAAAACGTCAATCCACCTTCACACACCATTACCACCTTTGGTCTCCCAGTGCGTTTATCTAATCTGTGTTTGTCAATAAACTCCCAAATCCTGGAGGCAGGGATTGTTTGCCTGGTGAGTGCTGAGCACACTGTTAGCATTTTAACAAATAAAGCACTAGCAGCAAGCACAAAGTTATTGCTCTTTTCATGTGCCATTAGTTACTCCCAAGTTACAGGCATCAGGAGCAATCCAACTATACATTTATAGCAACTGAATGATCTCATTCATGTCTAGTCTTCACACTTTTCACTGAAAGTCATTTCTACTTCCTGAACCCCACCAAAATGTGTTTAGGCAGAAGTAAAAAGGGCTGTGCGCACACCTACACGACTGAGTATCCAGATATTTTTTAAAAGTGTAACGAAAGCAAACATATTGTATCTTAGACCAATTAAAGCTTCCACCTCTTGGCAGAAAGAAAATGCACAGAGATAGAAAGCTGTGGCCACCACACTTGAGTTGTGAGGGAAAACAAGTTTAGAGGGCTACCACACCAGTTTTCACAGTTCAACTTCCACTGGAGTCACAACTAAAACCCCACACAATTCCGACAACTTTAAATGTGCCTGTGATTTCCTAGGAGTAGTAATCTTACAATAGAAGATCTTCATCTCAAAATGGTTCAGTTAAAACTAAAGCCAAAAAACTTTCAGGTTACATTAATGCATTACAGCCCTTCTATTTCTCTAGTCTATCATTACTTGCAGAAGTGACAAGGAAGCTTTCAAGAGACATACAGCCACTCTGCCATTGTTTACTGACAGAACTGGTTATGTACTTGGCCTAATGGCATAGCCAAATTCAGAATTACTGATAGTAGGAACTGTTTTTTTGAGTTTACAGTATCACTGCTGCACAATTCAAAGACATGCTGCACTTGCAGTGCACATAGGAGAGACTGCAAGTCAGCCTGACACCTTATGGATACAGTGTTATCTGGAAAAGCACACACAAGTTGCAGCTAAATCAGGGTGTAACCAGGCCTGGACTATGGTAATTTAAAAAGACTTTTCTGAGTTTAGAGAAGAAGCTATAATTTACACCACGGAGACTTGGATATAGTCTCTGGGCAAAATTAAAATTCATTCTAAGAGACAAGGAATGGTTGTTGGGAGGATTAGGGTTAGCCCTTTTCATTGACCAAACTTTTTCAATCCATGAGCACCAGGTAACAGAGCAATGGGTCAAAATAACTGTACACCCCAGTCTCTTTAAATTGGGTCAGATTACTTCTGGTCAGGTGGGGCAATAATCTTCTCCTGCAGTTGACAGCAAGGAAATTCTACACTTTAGTACAGCTAAAAAATTAAAGCCATTATGAACACTAAGTTGTCAGTCAACTCTTACCAGAACATTCCTATCACATTACATCCCCTCAATTTGGCTCTCATCCATGGGTTTTTAGGCGTTTCCCTTTCCTCATTATAGAGGATTATTGCCTCACACCTTATGGGAAAGGAATCCCTAGTCTGTGCCCCCCCTTTTTTTTTTAAACCAAGGATCTCAAGGTGTATAGTCTCCAGACACCTTTTCTCCCCAACTTCACTGGTTGAAGGCAGTTTCCCCTCTTCAAAATGATCTGCATGAAAATTCCCACATCCAAAAGCCATCAGGGCTGTAGTAAAAGAGAAGAGTCAGATTTAAGCCAGAAAACAGTACACATGTCTAATCTTGCACGCCGCAAAAGCTCATCTTAGAAAGGATTACCTATTTCCCTACAATTACAGGAAGAGGGCTTTTCTTCCTTCTGATTGTTCTGGCAAGCAGCATGTCAGAAAGAAGCCTCTGCTGTCCAGTATCATCCTTCTTCTCTGGGATGCCTCAGTTATGGATTTCAAGTTACTTTGAACTGCCTCCTGGGACCTCTCCTACCCAAGGTATTATCCAGCTGTATTTTGTACTTAGCCCAAAATTCATTCCCTGTCCTAGGGGAAGGGGAGAACAAGAATTCCTGTTCCTCCTGCCACCCAAGTTATTTTTAAAGCACATATATACAACTGTTTCCCAACAGACCTTCGCTGCTGGTTGTCAAGCAAACATTCTCACTTCAGTGACCCTGCTGTTTGTTCTAGTCTAAATGATTAGGCTTTCAAAAGTATGCATCTTCTCTAGCAGAAGATGCCTTATCCACATCAGAAGTTGTGAGAAAGTTCTATTTTCTACCCAGTTTCTGAACTGTTCACAGCAAATGATATTTTCAGAAGTGCCTAGATGATTTAAGAGCTTAATTTCCCACTGAAAGTCAATGGGATCTAAGCTCCTATATCAATTAAAATTTTCCAGTGGCCTACTTGGCATCCTTCCAGTTTCAAAGGGATGTCAGAACCATTTACTGATTTACAGCAACTAGAGTCACTAGATACAAAAGGAAGCAAGGGAGTGAGTTAACTGAGGCAATAGAATGGTACCTGAGTGTAATTTTTTTAATGTATATTCACAAGTTTCAGAAGTTAACAATTTGAATAAATAAATACTAAGTCTTTGGATGTCACACAATTGACCACAATTCAACTAAAACAGCTCAGTTTATGGCTTCTTGTGATATATAGTTTACTTTAGCTCTCCAGTCGGAGTATTCCAGCCTATACCTAATTACAAGCACTTAAAGTATAATTTTAATGAAATCCTTTCAGGCCTTGATACCTCAAAAAAAAAAAAAAAAAAAAAAAAAAAAAAAAAAAAAGGGTACAATCCCCAATGTTTCCTCTTTGCAATTATTTAGGAAACAGATTAGAAAGCTAAGTGTGAAACATTTAGATGTAAAAACAGACATTGGTATATTCTCTTTGTATTAAGAGTATGGCCTATATTTCACACTTTTGATATGAAGTTGATGGAGTCTTATGAGGCTCTGTTGCCTCCTTATTGCTTTTTGTAAAGATAGGCCTATGACTTCTGCCTAATTCTTTACACGATCCTCTCCAGAATCCCAGATTCAAACATATGATCTGCATTTTGGGTACATTAGCCTCCCTCTTCTGCAGCGTTGACAAGCTGGGCAATGTTCTGTTGAGGGATGGGAGGAACGGTCAGTCCAGATTCCTGCCCAATGCACTTTTCTCTAGGCTAAAGGATATCAAGAAAGCATGAGTTCCCCCCATCCATGGCTGTTTAAATTTCTCTGAACAGACATTGAGCAAAGCATCAGACCCCTACCATAGGAAGCAGGCAAGTATCACATCTGCCCCTCATTTTACAAATAAAGGTTTTACAACAAGGGTTGGGATCACTAGGTTATTATAGGAGGGGGTCACAAGCCGTTAGCCCCCCACGCATGCCAGGGCTCTGGCTGTCAGCAATCATGGGGTTGACAGCCTGAGCCCTTCAGAGCCGGGCAGCCAAAGAGCCGCTGACCAGGTGCCCAACTCTGAAAGTAGCGCCACCCCCAGCAGCAGCACAGAAGTAAGGGTGTCATGGCATAGGTGAAATATTTTCAAAGGGGGGTCCCGGCAAAAATTTTTTTTTGAAAACCCCCATTTTACAAGATCATTTTTGAAGAACTAGAATAGCACTTACATCTCATCCATTAAGCCACAGCACCTTTCAGAATAAATTTATCAAAATGTATGCATTTGGCTATTCGGTCAGAATAGAAAGATTTAGCTAATAGACCACCGTGTTCCCCTTCCCTCTAACATGGCCAGAATCCCAGAAATATTCAGTATCCCTTCTTCCCAGAGCTGGCGCACAGCAGATAACATTTATTCCTTTATCTCAAGTGGCAGAGGTCTGTGTGGGAAATCTAAAGGACCCAGCTACTGACTTATGCAGGGGCTGTTTGTAGAACTTGGTTTTTCAGTTCTTTTAAAGAACTCACATATTTGATTCACACAATGAGAAAAATCTTTAACAAGTTTTGTAGTTAAAACCCATCATAACAAAAATATGGTAGAAATAATACAGCAAATATATATGTATATGTTGCCTTTATTTGCTGTATTATTTCTACCAACTGCATCTGAAGAAGTGGGCTGAAGCCCACAAAAGCTTATGCCTGCTGAAATTAAATTTGTTAGTCTTTAAAGTGCTACAGAACTCTTGTTTTTTCTTTGAGGCTTATTTCATTTCACTGGTAGACTCACCAAGGTATAAATTGCCATTATGACAACATACTTTTTAATACTATAATTGAGACATCAAATCACCCAAGAGGAAGGAAATTGAGTACAGGCCATCATAGCACCATTGCAATTAGACTCAACTGTGCATAGTTCTGTATCAAAGGATCCTGCAATATCAAGTATTGTTGCAAACTTCAATAGTCACAAACAGTTAGGGCCAAACTGTCAAGAGTGTCAAGCTCCAGGAACTCTAACTGCCTCTGGATGGAGCTAGTACTACTCAAAATACTGTACTGCAACTGTACAAACATACAAGATAGTTTATAAACTATCAGTGAAAGCTATGTGCAATAGTCTAAACTGAAATATTATAACTGTAGATTCACACAAAACCTCTTTAACACTAGAGTGCAGGTGTGTCAAACATATGGCCTGCAAGATGGATCCAGCCTCCCCAATGCATCCTTATGGCCTGCATTAGAAACAGATTATGCAGAATACAAATTCATTTTAGAAAGCCTTCAAAATGTGATCCAAGTGTAAGCTAATAAGGGTTATCTTCCAAAAGCCTGAAACAATGGCTCTAGAAGCATGAATACTCCACCTCTTATCTCACTGTTATAGTGTTAACTATAAAGATCAGTTACAAAGTTACTTTACTAATACTCTTTTTAGCAAATGAAATGGGGAAAGGAATGGGAATGTTCCCCTTGGCAGAGAGAAGTAGGGATTGCTGCAGTGAAAGGAACCTAAGGGAAAGAGAACACAAACAGAAGAGGGAGAGAAACAGAAAGAACAGAGAAAAGAAACAAAAGGGCGGACATAAGAATCATCCTAATGATAAGCGTGTTCTCCCTTCCAAGGGATACTGAATAAGTAATTGTGATAAACAGATTCTCAATTTCTACTTTGAATTTTGATCCTATTATAAGCCTCCTGTCAACAATGAGCAGTCTGTTGGGGACTAAGTAATGTATGTAGTTCTATATTTATACCCTGTCCCATTAAACATGAGTGGAATTTAGCTCTCTCCATCAAACAAGTTTGACATCACTCATCTCATAGTTGAGGAAGGGAGGAGGATTTATTATTCCTGGATTTTGGAAGAGCATGGAACTTAACATTTAACTTTGGGCAAGTCCCAGCCTTTCCATCCATATTTAAGATATTGCCCCTACCTCAAAGAATATCAAGCTGTACTTTGTAAGTTGCTTCAACATCCTAAGGAAGAAAGACACTGCAGAAAGCTTAAACTGTAGTAAGGCCAGTAACTGATAGCATGCTTGTTTCTTTTTTTAAAACATCCATAGTGACCTTCCTGCTTATGAGAGGTTCAAGTGACTACATGGGAAAGAAAAACTGTCCATTCAGTTACAGCACAAATGAACGTGAGCAAGAACACTTCCTTGAACATCTTTCCCTCCCCCCAAATGTCTCAATGCTGACCTAGAGACCACCTGTAAGGGACATTAGGTCGTTAGGTTTCCAATCCTTATTCAGTGGTAATATGGTAGCAATGCATGCCAAGCATACAATTCTTGGCCTCTCCAAAACTATCAGAGGTGCCTAGTATGTGATGGGCGGGGAACTAGCATGTTAACCAACTCATTTCACAGTATCCCTGTAACCGGTCAGTGATCAATATCACCTGGGCTGCGGACCAACCTCTTGGACACACAATACCACTTCCGCATGCCGACCTCCCCTGAGTGTCGTTAACACTGCCCAGAAGCATGGAGCCCTCCGACAACTCCCCCGATACCGTGTCCCACAGCCTGGGAGCCCATCCCGTCCCTACCAAGCCTCGCTTAGCGCTATACGCCTGCCAGCTCCTTGGCTGGCCACTCAGCTACGTTATTACCCCAGCGCCCCTTCCCCCTGCCCTCCAGGGCCCCTCCCTTACCGCCTTTGGGCTTAGACTCCCCCCCGGCGGGCCCGGCCGAGGCGGAGCGGGTCTGTTGCCCTTTGCTGCCGGCCGAGGAGCCGGGGATACCGGAGCCGCAGGAGCTGCTCTTGTCCATGTCGGAGGCTGAGGCGGTGGCCGCGCTGGGCGAGCTCTGCAGCATCAACGAGCGCCCCGGCGGCGCTGGTGAGTGGGCGGCAACGGCTCTGAGCTGGGGCGCTGGACGGACGCTGGGGGAGGCGGCGGGGGCCCAGGCTCATGGCCCGCGATGGGGACCGGCGAGAGCGGCGCAGCACAAACTCGGCCTCCTTCATGGCGACATCTTCTCGCTGCTTCGCTCAAACGGAGGAGAACCGTGGAGAAGCTAGGCCGGGCCGGGCCGGGCCTGCGGGGCTCCGGGAGGGGAAAGGGGCGGCAAGAGGACGGGGAGCCCCGCGGGGCCCGGCACTGGCTGCGATGGGGGAGGAGGGTCGGCGCCGCTGCGCCTGCTGCAGCAGCTACCGCTGCTTCTCCCCTGTAATGGCGACGAGTCGCCTCGCCACAGCAAGAAAAGAACCCGGATGGAACCCTTTATATAGGGAGCCGGCTGCCCTAGGGTATGCTGGGAGTTGTAGTTCTCGTCTGGGTCTGGGCGGATTTGGTTTGCATTGACTGTCGTAAGGCATTATGGGAGTTGTGGTTCTCTGTATTTCATGCCCTTCGTTCTCAGCATTGTTTTGCATTACCAGCAGAGCACTGTGGGAATTGTAGTTCTCTTCACAGCTGAGTTGGTTTGGGGGCCACTTCATGCAACCCCGGGACTTTGTAAAGCAATTTTAAGGTCTTTCACATATAGATGAAGCCAAACTGTTTTAAACACATATTACCTCACCCACCTTGTCTCTCTAATGTCCTAGGAGTGACACGGCTACAATACTACACAGAAAAACACTATCAGTCTTGGCCCTGTGTGACTACAACATCAAAAACACCCAAACATTAATGTGGTTTTTGGGTTTTTTTGTTTTTTGACAGACAAGCTATACATGTTATTACTGTTGTTAATTGTTGGTTTATTATTTTATTTGTTAAACATCAACTATATACTTGGCACTTTTCACAACCCAAGGAGTTTATAGTAAAAAAACAAAAGCTTAAAAATATTGTCAAAGTATATAAAGCACAGAGTCACTGGACAATGCAGGGGGAATCAATCTAAGGTAGTCAGGAATCCGACCATACAAATCCATATTATGTATATTTATTAATGGTTGAAGTTAATGGGTGTACTTACCTGTTTAAGGTTAACTATGTACATAAATAGTACATAAATGGAATCAGGGCCAGAATTTTCTTCACCTTGCAGTTTTGAGCCCCCAGGCAGAAGCAGTATGTTAATCATGAAAGATGTAATGTATAAAAATAACAGCAGGGAGCTTTGTCTTTAAAAAGCATAAATATATAAAAATTCATCTGCTTTTATGTTTGCAAAAAGCCTTGATAAGCAGAGAAAACGAAAAGCTTTTTGTGGAAGCCCACAAGAAACAAAGCAAACACTTCCCTTCCCAACCCTCAAAAACATAGGAATTGACATACTGGATCAAACTTATAGTTCATTTAATCCAGTACACTGTTTCCAGCAGTAGTCAGGAATAGATGCTTCAGAGGAAAGTACCAGAAACTATTCAGCTGGCAAATGTGGGATACTTTGATTCCTAGCTTCTCCTGACCCCTGATATTTAGAGATTGGCTAAAATCCTGAAGTATGATCATTTAGATCCCTTTTAAACCTTTTTGGCAAGTATGTTATTGTAACTCTGGATATTCTTGTTATCCATATAAATGTCCAATCCCTCTTTGTATCTCGCCAAGTGATTAGCTTCAGTTGCATCCTATGG
Organism: Emydura macquarii macquarii; assembly: GCF_026122565.2. NCBI lineage: Eukaryota > Metazoa > Chordata > Testudines > Chelidae > Emydura > Emydura macquarii. The sequence goes on from NW_027131391.1 coordinate 2,558,462, forward strand.
TAGTAAATTCCACAGATAATTATTCATGTATTGTGTAAAAAAGTATTTCCTCTGATTAATTTTGAATTTACCATGTTTCAGTTTCACTGACTCTCCTTGTTCAGGTATTATCAGACAGAGAGAATAGAAATTCTCAATCCACTTTCTTTGTACCATTCATTGTTTTGTATACTTTTATCATAGGCCTCTTGTTCTTCTCAAAAGTAAACTATACTAATCTTTTCAATCTCTCTTCATAAGAGAGTTTTCCATACCCCTAATCATTCTCATCACTTGTCTCTATGCTCCCTCTAATTCTACAATATCTTTTTTGAGATGGAGTGTTCAGTACTGAACTTTGTATTCCTGCTGAGGGTGAACCACTGATTTATTCAACTACATTATAATACTTTCTGTATCATTCTCCATCCCATTCCTTATACATCCTTACATTTCATTCAATTTTTTTACCACAGCTGTACATTGACCAGAGATCTCTGTTGAGCTGCTGACAGCAATAGCCAGATCCTTCTCTGGACCTGATCCATTTAATTTAAACTCTTTTAAGGTGTATGGATAGTTCCAATTATTCGCTCTAATATGCATTACTTCCTATTTATCAACATGAATTTCATCTGCCATTATGTTGGCCTTTCACCTTAGCTTCTTTCGGTCTTTGTGCCATTCCTCATAGTCCTCACTGGACATCACTAAATAAATTTGGTGTCATCTGCAAATTTTGCCACCTCACTGTTCATCCTTTTTTCCCATTCATATGCCTGTACTAGTATTTTAACACAGTGCAGACTGTAGTTGTTTCTATCTTGCTAATTGGTTATGTGCGCAGGATTGCCGGATGTCACAAAGATTCCATAAAATGCTGCCTCCCTTGAAGGATCCAGTATCTCATAAATCTGAGGCACTACGCCCCATAATAACCCTGAGGGTTGGGGAATGTTGGCTACTATCCCACACTTCTTGGAATCTGGAAGAACCTCAGCTTCGTTTTAGCATGTTAATTCTGCCACACACAACATAAATACTAAAAGTTTTTATAGGTCAACAAATTTTCTAGGTTGTTTGTTGACCAAGAGGTGGATGCCTAAATATTAAGGTGATAAATCAATCAGAAATGTACCACTAGCTATCCAGAAGCTTAGAAAGGTAAAACAAACTTAGTACAATATTACATTTATTCAGTAGGTTAATGTGTCTGGTCAAGGAGATCCAAAGGAAGAAATACATTTTTACTTTAGTATCTCCTTATCTTCATATTTATGAAGAAATCAGTTTTAACCTTCATATCTGTTTATCTGCTTCTCCCTCAAGTCTCTGTACTTTCCTCCATATTGACCCATATACATGGAATGCCCTCCAAGTTTGTCCACAAAGCCACCTTTCTCTTTTAAAGTAAGTATTTCTGTGAAGCCATGTAAACTTAGCTAAATCATTTATTTATTTAATAAGAGAACTATTCGTTTATGAGAAGGGGTTGATAGGGTGTAATCTGTAATCAGCTGTGAGCACTACTCACTAGGGCCCTGAGCCTACAAATTTCTGCATGAGCAGCCCTCTGCTCTCATGGAAGAGTTAAAGGGGCTCCAAAACAAAAAGTCAAAAGGTCATGCAAAATTAATTGAAGGACTAGAGCTTCATTTTATAGGCTGTATCCCTTTGTCTATCTTTTTCAGTTGTGATCCTGCAAGTTGTTCTACACGAGTAGATCCCTAAGCCAATATGGAACAACTTGTAGGATCAGAGTCCTTGGACTGGATGTATGTTAGGGAAGGAACTGTGTCTTTTTCTGGTTTCGGACTGTGTGTAACACATTATTTTGGGTGCTACCACAATCTAAATAATAATGTACAAAGTGTTGGGTATTTGATATTTTCTGTTTTAAACTACACAAATTCAAGTACCTAAAAAAAAAATCAATACAGAGATCAGACCAGAATGAAGTAATAACCCACACACTCACGTACCTGAAATTTGTAATGGCATGTTTAAATTTAAAATGTAGTAATGGGGAATGACTAACTCTGTTTCTGTTTAGCCAGAGCTTTCAGTCACATTCAAATATGTTTTAAAATCAGTTGTGGTTAAACTGGTTTATCAAGTTGCTTGACTAATATGTGACTATGACTATGGGCCAGATCCTTAAAGATATTTAGGTAAATAACTTCCATTGAAATCAATAGGAGTTAGATTCCTAAATACATTCATGGATCTGGGCCTTTATAACCAGGCATATTATGGTGTCTATGCATTGATACAAATGCCTATATTTGAAAAAAAATTAGCCTTACATGAGGCCAACTAAACTTTACTAATTAACACTTGTAAAATGCTAAGAGATTCTCAGCTGAAGAGTGCTATATGAGCTTTTGGAAAATAGTACCCTAAGACCTTGTCTACACTTGAAAGTTTTGTCAATGCAAGTTACAGCGATGGTCAAAAAACGCTGTAAATACAACGCTTGTGCCTGTCCACACAGCAATCATTGTGTTGCCGAAGAGCATCCACAGTTGGTGTTCTAGAATTGACAGTGAGAACAGTGCACTATGGGCAGCTATCCCACTGTGCAACTCACCACCTTGTGCCACTAGAAGTTGTGGGAAGTCAGAGAAGATCGCATTGCATCATGGGTGCATCCCATGATGCCGTGATTTGTCCTGTCATTTCATTGGTTTCCGACTCCATTTTGCAGCATTTTTCAATGGCCTCAGTTTCCTGAGCACCCACTATCTCTATCTGAAAGGATGGATCCTGCACTGTTCTCCACTGTTGTTGTCAATGTTCTGAACACATCACAGCTGGTCATGCAGTATATCATGAGCTCCCAATAGGAACTGGAATCCGAGACACCTAACCTGTTGTGTGCCATGCAAATGAACAACGGCAGATTACTGTTTGCATTCATGGAGCATCTGCACATGATGCACCGCTTTTGGACATGTGAAACAAACTCTAAGTGGTGGGATCGCATCATTATGCAGTTAGGTCTGGGATGATGAGCAGAGGCTGCAGAACTTTTGAATGCACAAAGCCACACTCATGGAACTCTATGCAGAGCTCATCCCTGCCCTGTGGCACAAGGACATCAGCATGAGAGCTGCCATCTCGGTGGAGAAGCACGTGGCAATCGCCATGTGGAAGCTGGCAACTCCAGACTGCTACTGGTCGGTTGCTAATTAGTTTGGAGTTGAGAAGTCCACGCCTGGAGCTGTCTTATTGCAAGTGTGCAGGGCCATTAATCGCATTCTGCTATGAGGGACTGTGAGTCTTGGAAGTGTGCGTGAAATAGTGGATAGCTTTGCAGCAATGGGATTCCCTAACTGTGGTGGGACGAGAGATGGCACACATATCCCAATTTTGTCCCCGGACCATTTTCTGACAGAGTACATCTATAGAAAGGTGTGCTTCTCTATGGTACAGCAGGCACTTGTGGATCACTGTAGGCATTTCACTGACATCAATGCAGGTTGGTCAGGGAAGATGCTTGACACACGCATCTTCAAGAACACTGGCCTGTACAGAAAGCCGCAAGCAGAGGCTCTTTCCAGACCAAAAGATTCCAATGGGGGATGTTGAACTGCCCATATGGAGCTATATGCCATATACACCCAGCCTACCCCTTACGAACTCATGAAGCCTTATATGGGCAACATGGACAGCAGTAAGGAGTGCTTCAATAACAGGTTGAGCAGTAGAATGTGCATTTGGCGGATTAAAAGCTCACTGACAATGCTTTTATGGCAGGTTAGACCTAAATGAGGAAAATATTCCCAGAGTTATAGCTGTCTGCTGTGTGCGCCTTAATATTTGTGAAGATAAGAGTGAAAGGATTCCCCCTGGGTGAAGCGCCGAGGTGGATCGTCTTGTAACTGAATATGAACATCCAGATGTCAGGGCTATTGGAGAAGCACAACAAGTGGCCATTCGAATCAGGGAGGCCTGGAAGAACTATTTTGACAATGAGCACCAATGTCTTTGTAAACAGTGCTGTGCCATGCTATGACTGCTATCCAGCTTGCACTGTGTATCAATGTGAGGAGTAACCACCATGTGCAAGACACAATTAAAGATTGCTTGTTCTTCACAGAGTATGTCTTTATTAAATAACAATTATTCACAACACACACGAAAAGCTGAGCTGGAAGGGAGAAAGCAGAGAGCTGAGTTTACACCCAGCTATCATTCTGGAAGCTGTCTGAAGGGGTGGAGTGAATGGGGTACCGAGACAGGACAAGAGTTTGGTAGGAATGTGTGGGTGGAGTTTAGGAAGGGCATGGAAAGCAGTTCTGTATTGGCTGCAAGAGGGGGCATGAATTCAGTCTGCAGTATGACCTGCCTATACATTTTATGATTTTCAGACACAATGTGCCTCCATGCCCTTATTTCTTTTTTTCCCCACCTCTAAGGATGGGAGGAATTCTTGGAACATCTCCTCTTTGCTTCTTCATGGTCATTTTCTTATCAGCTGCAGGCACTTGGCAGGTGTAGAGGGGTTTCCCCTCAAGGGCACATGTATTGAAGTGCAATAAAAAACAGAAGCATTAACATACGTGCAATAATAGCACTGATGCATTACTGTAAAATACACCTCTTTCTCACTATCCCCTGACAAGTGCCCAGTTTGACGCTCAACCAGGGCATCATGAGTTGTGCCCAAGGGGAGGGGGCACTCAAACTGGGAAAAGGTTTTGGGTGATTGTTTGGGGTATTGATGCAGATAGATAGGGACAGAATTTCAAATTGTGCCCACATTTTTCACAGGCGGGGGCCACAAAAGCCGATATCTCATTCCTGAGAGTAAGCAGGGATGCTAGCTAGGGTGCATCCCCTCCATGCAAGCAGCTTCAGACCGGGTCCCTATGTTGCTCACCGGTGTGCTGCTTTGGTCCCTGCATTAGTGATTGCCAATTGGTGTGGGAAAGTTTCCTATAATGAGGGAAGAAACAAAGCAGCTCTGCCGAGGAATCTCCGGCAGAGGATTGATGAATACCTCCAGGAAAGTTTCCTAGAGATCTCTCTGGAGGATTCCCATAAAATCTCAGTGTGTATTAATACACTGTTCCGCATCACTTCATATCTGAACAGGAGAATGGGAAGCACATGCAAACACAACTACTCCTGTGCATTTCTATGCCTTCAACCAGCTGCACAATGCAATAAAGCAAAGAATAGCTGTACCTCATGTAACTGAGCAGCATCAGCTCAAGAAAATCACTTACCTGAGCTCCCCTCTCCCGCATCCTGCACACCAGAGCTGTAGGGATGGGACTGGCTCGAACCCTCTGGGGTTGAGAAGAGCTCCTGGCTCCCCATGTCAGCAAACAACCTGGTCCTCTGCTCCACATCATCCTCCAACTTGACCTCCTCATCCACAACTTCTCTGTCAGGACTGATTCCGGTGTCTGCTGCCTCTGGGCCCACACAGGTACCCATGGGTCTCTTGGCAATGGAGGTGGGGTTGCTGCTAAGGATGGCTTCCAGCTACTCATAGAAGCGGCAGGTCTTTGAGCTCTGCACCAGAGAGACAGTTACATGCTGTAGCCTTTTGGTACCCCTGCCACAGCTCCTTGATTTTTGCATGGCACTGCAGTGTGACCCATTCACAGCCCTTCTCTGCCATTAAACAAGAAATTTGACCATATGTATCAAAGTTCCTTCGGCTGCAGCAGAGCTGGGACTGCACAGCCACCTCCCCCCAAATGCCAATCAGCTCCAGAAGCTCCAGGGTGCTCCAAGCAGGAGAGCATTTGGTTTATGGTGCCATCATGGTCAGCTAGGAAGATGTGATGTGAGCTCTCCAAGTCCACTCCAACCAAGCAGGAAGTGGAATTTAAATAATTACCGGGACTTCAAAGGGAGAGAGGTGGATGGCTGCAGGGCAGCAGAGTTCAAACTCATGGCCAGAGTGATCAGGCCGGGCATTGTGGGACAATTCCCGGAGGCCATTTCCCTGGACATACGGAAGCGTGGTGTCTACACTGACCTTTCGTCTCTACTGTAGACCAGGCCTAAGGGCTGCTTTGCCTCTATTTATTGTGGACCGGCTTGTGCAGCTGTTACTCACATGCTGGGTTCACTGATGGGGATGGGGTTGCAGGATCAGATGTTACACTGGAAATGAGCGCCTGAGAGACCAGTGCCGATGTCAGGGTTTCCTCAGGGAGTAAGATCACGGAGGGAGACGCGAGCGGCGACGGCCGGTGGGTTGGGGACGCGCTGCGGCCGCATTTCTCTGGTAAGAGGGAACGTGCCATGTGGTACCTGACAGCCAGGCCCCTGTTTCCTTGGTAACCCCAGGCCCCAGCAGCAGTTCGGCGGCCCCACTAAGGTTGGTCGCATCATGGTAAATGCCAGCCGCGGGGCCACTCAGAACCACGCGCTTTATTTACCGCTTTCCAGCGAGGACTCCCCATTGGCGGGGACTGAAACGTCACGTGACTGGGCGCGGCTTTGCGAGTGCAAAGAACGTTTACGCCGCTGCCGAAGATGGCGGCCTCCATTGGCGCGGTCGTCGGTAGGGCTTTGTGCTGCCGCCACCGCTGCCGCCATGGGGCGTTGCTGTTTATACGGCGGGGGCTCTTCAGTGGGTCGCGGTGTCTCGCCGCGGAGGGGGAGACGCACTTCGGATTCCAGACCGTGCCGGAGACGGAGAAAGGGGAGAAAGGTAAGGGGAGCAAGGGGGACTGGTGTGGGGGGAGCAAGGCTGGGAGCGGGAGACTCTGTGAGTCTGGGGAGGGGGAGAACCGGGCAACTGAGAGCTCGAGGGAGAGAAAATGAGACGGGCTCTGGACCGTCATGTACCCCAGTGACTGGTGTAGTGAAGAGCCAACGTGGTGCGATTAGTGTGAAACAAAACGGATTGAAGAGACCTGGGTTCTGTTTCTAGCTGTGTCGCTGACCTCCCATGAGACCCCCGGGGCAAGTCACTTGCTCTCTCCATGCATTGTTTCTTCTCTCTGGCTGGTCTTTTTATATTGAAAGCTCTTTGTGGTAGGGAGCGTTTTTTACTCTCTACTTGCACAGTGCTTAGCACAGTGCGTCTCTGATCTTGGTTGGAACCTGAAGTAGCTACACTCATACACATAATCGCATAGCTAAATCTATAATAAATGGGTGCATTGCGTAGCTCAAGGATTAGCTGATGGAGGAAGCTGACTGTGGGATGAGCATGTCCTAGCAAGTTGAAGCTTATCTGGCTGTGTTCAGGTAATTCAAATACTGTATAAGTGCAATTTGTTTGAAAAATTATTATGTTCACATGGTGTTTTCTAGATTGTGACTGTAGTGAAATGTAGGAATGTTGTTGGAAGTAACAGCATGTAACAAAATATAAACTTTGTGAAATATGATAATTTAATGAGATCAAAAAACAAGATTCTTGCCTGAGACTTAAAAAAAAAAAAAAAAACTTTAAGAGGCTATATGTTAATATAACCTAGAAAAGAGACAGTGAATACACAGAAGTTAACTTAAGTGGCATGCTATCCCATGTCATCCTAAAGGAACATATATTATATTATAATGTAATTTTATTTCAGTCTACCATGTATTTGAAAGTGTGGCCAAGAAGTATGATATAATGAATGATTCAATGAGTCTGGGGGTTCATCGGTTCTGGAAGGATATCCTGCTACATCAAATGAACCCTTACCCAGGAACCCAGCTGCTAGATGTTGCTGGAGGGACAGGTACACTCCATTTTGTTTCCAGTACTACTATTAAAGTTAAGATTCTGGCATGGATATTTTTAGTAAAACTCAGGGACAGGTTGTGGACAATTAAAAAACGAAAATTCATGGAAACCCACAACCTGTCCCTACTTTGTCTGTTCCCCCTCCCCCAAGATATTTTTAGTAAGAGTGCTGCCAGGGTCTGCAGCTGCTCCAGCACTGCTGCTGCTGCCCCAGAGGCTGACCAAAACCCACCGCTGTTCTGGCGGGGCTGGGGGCTGACAGTTGCTCTGACCTGCCCTAGAAGAAGTCACAGAAGTCCTGGAAAGTCACGGAGTCCATGACCTCCGTGACAGAATTGTATCCTTAACTACTATTAAGGAATACTGTTTGCTGGAGCAATGGTTCATTAATGGAGAGCAGAAATTCATCTACCTATAGATGAAAATGGAAAGTAAGTGCAGTATAGACAATAGAAATCATATCTGCACTTATTACAACACTGACATGACATTAGAGAAAGCACTGTCTTTAGTGCACTGTATTTAGTGGCTAAATAAAGGGCCTAAAGTCAGGAATACTGAGTTGAATTCTTTACTCTGCCACGGACTCATTTTGACTTTAAGCAAGTCATTTAACTGCTCTGTGCCTTCATTTCCTTGTCTTTAGAAGGAGGATAACTTCTATTCCTCAAAGGGAAGGACTGAGTCTTTGTTTCCTATGTTTTTGAAGCACTTGAGATCCTTGAATAAAGGTGCTATAGAAGTGCAAAGTATTACACTTATAGAAACTCTGTTTCAACTAACAATAATGGGGGAAACAGACTTGTTAATTTTTCATCTAAAAAATAAAGCTAGGAAGCATGTTAGCTGCATTTTACTTAAATGTTCAAAGTCCTAACTTCCTGTTGGATATTTAATTTTTATAATATCAGAAAATATTCCACATTTTCCATCTCCCTTTTAAAACCGATACAGGTGACATCGCCTTTCGGTTTATCAATTATATTCGTTCGCAGTGGGAGCACCAAATCAAACAGAAACTGAAATCCCATCAGAATTTATCTTGGCATGAAATATCTAAGAGTTACCAGGAGGAGGAACTTAAATTGCCAGGAGGATCCCAAGTGGTGGTCTGTGACATTAACAAGGAAATGTTAAAGGTTGGAAAGCAGAAAGCACAACATCTTGGCTACTCTGAAGGTAAGTTTTGCATTATATCACTTCTGTAGTGGGTCTCTGACCAGAGGAAGATGGTGAGTGATAGGTTTGTTTGGTTTTTTTTAATCTAAGCTTCTATCATGTAGCAATGGTCCAAAACTCTACTTGTTTATTTGCCTGGAGCAAGTAACTTTTCTGATGGGCAAATATCAGGTGTGGGTTTTTTATCCTCAGCAATATGACAAGAGTGGGTAAATAAGCTTTTGTACATGAGCTGGCCAATTGTCATGACAGTTTTACAACTATGAGTTATGCAGTCTAGAGAAGCACAGTGAGCCTCTTTAATACTTGTATCCCTTTGAAAATATAAGTCTGGGGCTTAATCTGAAGTCCAGTGTTCTGATCTGAAGAAGAATCAGCCAGTGAGTAAAATGCTATTCTCTGTTACACCAGTGCAACCACTGCGTAGTCAGGCTGCATAGGTATGAAATAGGATAGAGTTTGGCCCTAAGAATACGACTACACCACAGATCTCATAAGGGATACCTTAAGAATCGAGGCAGCAATGAAAAATGTCATGATAGTTTAAAAAAAAACAAAAAAAACAAATCCAAGCTTAGAGATGATAAAACCATAATACCTTCCACAGATAATGGGCTTGGAGAATAGTGCATGGAGAATCTGAATCATATTAAATATTAGTTTGCAGGTTGATGAACTAATTCAGTGATACCTAGAAATCCTTTTGTGCACCACAGTGCTCCTTTCAGTAAGAATTAATTTAAGAATTAAGATTCAGAAAAAATAAAGTGTGCTTGATGCACAGTATTTGTAGGATAGTTGTTTGCCCTCTTCCACTTTAATTATAGAAACATTCCTTATTTAAGATTTACTGTATGCATTTAAATGTGGTGTATCTTATTTAAGACTTTCAGTTTTAAATTGACTTTTTTAAAACACTGTTTAATACCAGCCCCTTGTTTCAGATTAACTAAAGATTTATCAACAGTAAATGGAAAATATAGTCAGGCTCAACATTTTAAGTACCTTTTGAAACTTTTAAAACTTGACTGGAAAAATAAACAGAATTTCAACTCCATCATTTAATCTTGAGGAACTTTTGGGGGAGCAGTTATAATTTTAGTGTTACATATCCAAAACCAACTACTGTACCCGGATGTCTGTGTTACTGATTACTGCATTGGTGTAAATAGTGCTTAGAGAAACAACTGTTAGGGAAACAGATCAACATTTCTCAAGCAGAGAAAAAAATTAGCAAGGTAAAAATCCCTCTCTCCCCCACACCAGGCTTCTTCAAAGGAATTGCAAATATTGGTGAGCATTTAAAGATAATTTAATATTTCTTCTTTTTTAAGCTGGAGAAGAAAATGTGCTATAGTAAGGCCAAATAATGATGTAAAGCAGTGGTTCTCAACCTGCAGCCCAATCAGCACACGGCGAGAACCACTGATACAAAGGAATCGCATAGAGGGCTCTTGTTTTGTGTTGATGTAACACTGAATGATTTTAATTTGAGTTTTTTTTTTCCCTCCCTCCCTCAGTAGTTGGTAAAGTAAGCAGATGATTTCTGGTAGAAGTAATTTGGTCAGCAAGGCTAATGTGTGAAATAGAAAGTATTAGAAGCTAAATAAGATCATTTTTGCTTTCAAATGTTTGTTTTCTCATATCAGTTTCAGATTCTTGATTTCTTTGTTCCCCTTCTCCCTCCCCCTGATTTCATGCCTTCTTCCAGAAGGGGGAGCTCAAAGGTCAAGCACTGGGTTGTCTGGCCTCTAAGATGTAGCCCACCACCTATGTTTTTACTATAATAATCTTTTACTCTCCAGTGCTGATAAATAGAGAGACAATAACCAGTGTAATACACAAAAATATTTATTTCTTTGTTTGAAACTTTTTATTAAATGTCTGCATTTCATAAAACCCATATAAAGCTCAATGATTCCCATCTGTGGATGCTACAGGACATTTGCTCCTGCCAGTATTAATTCTTTTTTTAAAATGTACATGACTCCAAGATGATTTAATTCCATTCTATAGTTCTTTCTTCTGTAGTCATATAGGATTCATAACCACAATTTACCTTCTGTCATGAATTTCATTCTGACAAAAATACAGAGGGGTACATTTTCAAAGAGTTTTTGCAATGAGTTGTACGGCTCACAAAACAATCTCCAAGAGTGACTGTAATAGTGAGAGTTGCAAAAAAGGAATCCTTACATTAAAACACATAAGGGGTAACCAAGTAACTGTTGCTCTCCACTGCCATGTAAAAGACTTAGGTTCAGTCTTACTCTCCCAATCTAGAGTACTGTGGGTACAGCATGCCCAGCTCCAGTAGGGGAAGAAGTCTGACTGATCAAGGAACAACTTTGTTGGACATCTTCCTTGTCTGAATGGGAATTGCCATGATGCAGGACCTTGAAGGGTAGCGGGTGTCCTCTCCCACCAAAAAGAAAATTCACAGTGTGATTTAAAAATACATATATTGCCTTTTCCAAAACAGAGTGAGGATCTAGTCTTAAAATATTCTGGGATGTGTTGTTGAGCAGCTCCTGGTATGTGTATGCTTGGGTGTGTTTTGTTTTTTTTTAAGGCTTATCCTGGGTGGTTGGGAATGCTGAAGAGCTGCCCTTCAGTGACAACAAGTTTGATGTTTATACAATTGCCTTTGGAATACGGAATGTAACTCATATTGACCAGGTGAGCAGGGGCAGCATGTCCTGGGATATACAGGTTTACAGTTCTCCTGGGCTTTTTGGGCACCAAGAAAAGAAGAAACACTCCTCTGTGAGGGAACACATTTCAACTTCTCACATGTAAAAGAAGGTGGGATGTAACCCAAAAGTTCACTTGAATGAAAAAAAAAAAATGGAGGTTAATAAATATCCTGCCCTTCTAGGAGTTTCATAAGGGTACTGATTTTTACATGGTGATGAGCATCGTATAAATCAGGGGTTCTCAAACCTGAAGGGGTTGCAAGGTTATTATGGGAGGGTCGCGAGCTGTCAGCCCGTGTATGGCTGACAGCCAGAGCCTTTCAGAGCTGGGTTGCTGGAGAGCAGCAGCTGCTGGCTTGGTGCTCGGCTCTGAAGGCAGCACTACCTGCAGCAGCAGCACAGAAATAAGGGTGGCATGGTATGGGGGGGTCATCAGAGCCTGAAATATTTTCAAAGGGGGACCAACAAAAAAAGTTTGAGAATCCCTGGTGCAAATACTTGCATAGTCTGGGAAACTCTGGGTAATCCTTTACAAATATTTTCTTCTAATTTTTAAACACTCTAGCAAGTAATATTACCTGTTCTAATTGGCACCTGGTATTCTGAGATTGATTAGTTGTAACTGTTCTCCTTGAGACAATATTCTTGAGCAAACTTTTTTTTAAAGGGAGCATCTCTTCACAAACTGGTAACTGTGTAATGTTCCATGCTCTGAGAAGTGCTTTGCATCCCTTAAAGTGTAATTACTTGTTTACAGAACTGATGAAAGTCTTTCTGATTCATTTAGGTAGCTAGAATTGGCTGTCAACTTCTTTTTGCTTTGTTCATGTAGGGTTATCTTCCCCATCTTCAGGAAGAAGGTGGAAGTAGCTTGAAATCTTACTATGAATCTTTGGATACTAGTTAAAAGGCTGAAATACCTAATATTTAATACCATCCTGAAGTTGGCTAATCTCTTTTCTCTCAAAAGCAACAGATATAATTTTAAAATATAATAATGTGCAGCTATGTTGAGCCTCTCTGGCCTAACATGAGTGGGTTGAGTTTAGCCTGATAGAAAGGGACTTATTATGTGAGGCGGTTGCATAATTAAAAACATATTTGTAATTTGAGGCCCACAGTGGCGAGGTGGGTGGGATTATGGTCCAAGTCCAAATGTTTGAAGTTCCAGATGAAAATCCCAGGACACTGGTGACTTTAACCAGAACACATTTTTTCTTCCACTTGGATTGTGCCCAACCCAAGGAGGTGGAGCATCCACATTTCAACTCCTCATGAGATGTTAATAAGCAGAGTGCTGTCCTACGAACAGTGTTCATTCACTTTTGATCTCTCACAGGCACTTCAGGAGGCATATCGTGTGCTGAAACCAGGAGGAAGGTTTCTGTGTCTGGAATTCAGTCAAGTCAACAACCCCCTTATTTCCAGGTTGGAATATGACAATTTATTTTTCTCTCTATTTTTATCTCATACACAAGAGGGTTTTTCTTGTGGTGTTTACACTGGGCTGGGACAAGATGTGGAAGAAGAGTCCTAAGCCTTTGAAACACTATCAAACAATTAAATCCAAACTCTGTAGACATCCATAGCAAAGGTGATATGGAGCTCAATTTCTCCTTAAGAAAAAGTTAGTCCTAGTTGGCTTTCTTTGGGTCTGCAGGTTAATCTGCACTTTTTGTCTCTCTGGGCAGGCTCTATGACTTGTACAGCTTCCAGGTTATCCCTGTTCTGGGTGAGATTATTGCTGGAGATTGGAAATCCTACCAGTACCTTGTGGAGAGCATCCGACGCTTTCCAGCCCAGGTAAGAAAGTGCTCTGCTTGAATAGTTAGTGTACAAACTGTCACTTTGGGGCAGCTGGATTTTGGGCGAAGAGACTGGTTCTTTAAGAAAGCATATGCTAGTTTACTTCTGCTAATTGCAGTTCCTCTGCCACAAGACAACTAAAGGGGATAGGAGAAAGGTCTGTAAAATCATGAATGGTGTGGAGAAAGTGAATCAGGAATATTATTTATCCCTTCACATAAACACAAGAACCAGGGGTCACTAAACAAAATTAATAGACAGCAGGCTTAAAACAAACATAAGGAAGTACTTGTTCACAAAATGCACCGTCAACTTGTGGAAATCATTGCTAGAGGATGTTGCAAAGGCCAAAAGTATAACTGGGCTTTTTTTTAAAAGTAGATATATCCAACAATGGCTATTAGCAAAAATGATTACATATGCAACCCTATGCTCTGGATGGCCTTGCCAGAAACTGGAACTGGATGACAGGAAATGGATCACCCCATTCATTAATTGCTGTGTTCTGTTCATTCCCTCTGAAGCATCTGGCACCAGCCACTGTCAGAAGACAAGATGCTGAGCTAAATGGACCATTGGTTTGATCTAGTATGGCCATTCTTATGATCTTAATTATTATATTTCAGGAAGAGTTCAAGGCAATGATTGAAGATGCAGGTTTTCTGAAGGTGGAATATCGGAATCTAACATCAGGCATTGTAGCCATTCACTCAGGTTTCAAACTTTGACCTTCCTACTTTGCAAAGCTCTTGAAGGATAAAGAATATTTCCCCTGAGGAAGCTAAAAGCTATGTGACTCCAAAAACTTCAGTAGCAGGATAGACTGCAGGGTTGGGGAAGACTTGGTTCCTCTGCAGAATCTAAAGCTTCAGATCTTGAGTTTCTGTAAAGTTAAAATTGTATTCTTGAAAGCAGGTCAGGACTTGGCATCTCTCTTAAGCATTTGTGTAAGTGTGGGTCAGGTGATTCTTTGATGCCGGGCATGTGCTCACTCTGAACTAATTAGTGCTTTCCCAAAGACAAAGTAACTTTTGTATTGGACAATTTTTTTGGTACATGTAATTCTCTTCTGAAACATTGAAGATATGATAAAAATTATGCTCATTGCTCTAAGCTTGACAGCATGTACATCATACACCAGTAATAACAGGTGTGTGTGAAGGTAGATATGGATCAACTAGCCTTGACACAAGATATCCCCCTCTAGTGTACTGAAGTAGTAACTCCACTTCAGTGTGGGTATAGAAAGGGATTGGGGGGGGGGGTTGACATCTAAAATATGCTGATGGGACATGTAGGGTTTGTGTGTATTTATTTAAAAGATTTTATTAAATTTTACATATCAGTCTCACTTGTTTGTGGTAAATATGACTTCCACCTGGGAGCATTCTTATGCAAAAGAAGTTACTAATAATGTAGTTCCTTGATGATGGGATAAAGTTCTGAAAGGGTGGCTGTACAGTTTCTTCCTCACTCCCTATGTTGTGTTGAGAGAAACAGTCCTATAAGGGTGGCTTTACCTCAGAAAAAAGTGAAATATCTACCTCTCAACTTACATCATGTCTTCAAAATCTTCCTGCTAGTTTACCTCACTTTCCCTTCAAGGCTGCAGAAGTTTCCTTGGATTTGGGTAAAGAATGTGGAAAAACTAAGTTCTTATTGTATTAAAAAATCTTCTCTATTTATCCCTGCTGTGAGTTGCAGTCTGTTTACCAAAGTTTAAAATGAGTCTAGTTCAACTTGATTCTTATTAGTAGACCTCTAGAAGGCAAATCTGTAATTTGTGCTTCTATACCAGAATGAAAGGAAGTGTGGGACTGAGGTGGGATAAGTACCACAGGAGAAAAACAGCTACAGAGTTGTCTAGCTCAGACTACATCTACATGACTTATCAGGCTTGGTACATAGAAGTTAATTATTGTACCCTGCTGCCACCTTGCTACCTGTGTTTTATACTACTTTAGGTATTGCATCTAGGCTTCTTGTGTAATTTATAAAATCTGACTTCATAGGTCCTTTGATGGATCACAATCAGCTTTTGGTGAATCATCTAATGTAGGATTACCCCATAATTCATTACCTTTTGAAAGTGGTTTATGCTACCACAGGACACTTAAGACACTGTCTGGCATCCAATTGACAGCATTGAATTACCTCAATGGGAATCTAGATCAGAACCCCACATCACACATGAAGAGATTTTAGTCTTCCCCTCCAAAAAAGTAAAGGCAACATTTTCAAACAACTATTAAGTTGTTCACTGTTCTAGTTATGAATCTTGCTTTAGTGTTAGCATAAGGCCCTTGAACATTACTTTTATGCTAATGCAGAAGAGCAGCAGCAAGCCTCCTATATAGCTCAGTAGTGCTACTGTCCTCTCAAGTGTAATTGTTGTACTCCTATTTCAAAGGGGGAGGTAGCAACCCCTGCTGTATCAAGGCTGTAAAACCAAATCAGACATCAACTGCTGAAAGTACTACCCTTTTAGGTAGTAGGGCAGGAAAAGGTAAAGTAAGGCATACCTTCTCCAAAAGCTGCTATAACTTTCAAGTGTAGTAAGAATGTAATGTAGCAGAGACATGATAGCTGAAGTGCCTTTGTACTCAAGCTGGTAAACTTCCTTAAGTTTTGCAAGCTGGGCTTTTAAACTGAGCCTTTGAAAGGATATAGTCCACAGCTCAAAGCCATTGCCAGCCCCTGAGAAGTGCTTAAACATCAAGAAATCAAAGCTTCAAGTACTGCAGTAACTACTTATTCTCCCCACTAACATCCTTAGAACTGGTTCTGCTTATTGGGACTATAGCAGCCTCTGCCAGTACAACCCTAAATCTATGTAATACTTAATATAACAAGAGTATCATAGTAACTTTTCGTAAGTGAAATAGAAATGGCTTAAGATTCATTGTTCTACTACTGGACAATATTAATTACAAATAGGTTCTATAAAATAGAGAAGGCACCTGTGCAGCTTTGGAGCAGAAATACATAGAGCTATTCCCTCACCTAAAGACTTTGTCTACAGGTAATAAGACAAGCCCTATGAACTTCAGAATGGACAAAAGTGTATGCTAAACTCACAGAAAGTGCAGCTCAAACTTAACTTTACTAAAGGCAGTTGTACTTGTCTATGCCAGCGGTGAACTTTTCAATACTAGCAACTTTAACCTTAGATCAAGTGGTGGGTTAGAGAAAAAACAACTCACCTTATGAAATACTTCACTTGTTTCCATGAAAAGACCTTAGTACAAGAATCAGAGGGATAAGTGGGCTAGATGACTATAAAACTATTAGAATAAACTCTTAAAGGGTGAGTGTATCCAACAGTTTTATTAGAAAAGGGAATCAGGTTTTTGGAAAGAAAATAAATACAAGACAGACTTTTTTGCTATTTTTTATAGCCACAATGAAAACAAACTGATACAGAGCAGTCCCTGTCCATTACCACCACCACAAAAGGCTTGAAGATCAAGGTGTGTTCCCTGGGGAAGGCTTAAGATTTCAGTCTCTATTTGGAGTTAGTGTGCAGTCCTGTAACTGGATGCAAGCTTGGATAGCACAATCTGTGCTCTAACCAGATTTGAAGAGGAGAATAGCAACTTGGCCTAGGTAGAAATAGATGAAGTGCTTAGTCTCATGAGTCACATAGCTGCCAAAGTTCCTTCCCACAATGCAGTGCCAAGTGGGGTTGTACTTCTTGTCAAACTCCTGGAAAAAAACAACAAACACTATTAACACAGAACTGCCTTTTAGTCAATAAAAGTCCACCATTTTTTTTTTAAACTGCCAGGAACGTTCTTGCCTTATTCTCAATTACATTTTTGTATTGTGTTCAAACACTGGGGAGGGAGGGGGAGGAAGAGTAAGAACAACCTCTACTTAGCTCTGTACTAAGACCAGAGCTTTAATAATGGAGAGGTGGAATCACTGATTTACCTTTATTTCTTAACTGCTGGTTACTAGACTCAGATAACTGAAGGCACTGTCTCATTAGGTAGCTGCAGGAAGATAGGTAGTGTTTTATTGCTGACAGTCTGTATCCCCTGTATTCACCCCTTTTGCCAGACAAATTTTGTATAAAGCACAGTGTAAGGTATCGTGAAAAAACTCACTTGTCACTTGAAAACCGGACACATTACTGTCCTGGTAAAATGTGTGTAGCAACATTATGTAAAGAGAAGATTCCACTTCCAGCATGTTCTGGAGGGTGGTCACAAACAAGTTCTGTAGAGACATAAGTCTAGCCAATGCCTCAGGCAGGTGTCAAGGAGCTTAAATCCACCACCACCTGATTAAGTGGCCACTCTTCAGCAGAAGTGTGGGCAAAACATTTTTTAAAAGTCTATATTTGACAAAGAAGCAGCTTAAGGTTTCTGGCCACACATCAACTGGAGATGATTCTTTCACAAGAGAAAGGGCTGTAAGGGCAGCCACCCCAAATCTCTCCCTTACTCTCTATCCATGGCATCGTCAACTGCTGAGGAATAAAGCACTAGAGTGAGGCGGGGGGAAGGGGGAGAAGAGACAGGGACAGAGGACACATGCATGTAAAATCCTGACACAGGTTCAGCATGCAAGAAAGACTGCTGGAACTTGTGTTGACAGAGACCTTTGCTTTGTATTCACTTAATTTAAACTAAGTGTAGTTCCATTTTACCTTTTTTTATTTCCTTGTAACCAATCTGGACTTATACTTGTAGTCACTTAAAATCCTTTATAGTTAATACATTTGTTTTGTTGTTTTAGCTAAACCAGTGCATTTGGATTGAAGTGTTTGGGGAAACTCCATTTGGGATAAGATCTGTGCATATCATTTTATATGAATAAAGGATAGACTTGATATGAGCTTGTACTGCCCAGCACCCTCCTGGACAATACAAGACGCAAACTTCTGGGGGAAAAGGCTGGGACTGCGAGTTTGCTGGTGTTGCCCTGCAGTGTAATTCATGAGTAACTAGCCATAGCACTCACACAGTATAGCTGGGAATGATTTACATGCTCTCACTGCAAAGCTAGGTAAATGGCACCCCAGCTTATGGCATTTGAGGGGACATAGCTATCCATCAATCCAGACTGCACCTGGGTAATGTCACAACTGCCCACCTACCAAGTCTTGCAGGAGTCAGGCCAGTTTACTAGGCATGAGCATTCTCCCCTTCCACCCAAGGATCTAACATATCCTAGTAGATCCTTAGCACAATAGCTTTCAAGCTGTGGTTTCTCGACCATCAATAGGACAAAGCCCTTGCTAGTGATCTGCAAAAGTATTTAGAAAGCCAAGGGATTGAGTATGGAAGAGGAGTGAGATAGGATCTCACAAACTGGTACACAGAATGACAGTGCAGAGAGTAATCCATTATTAGGAGGAGTTCCAGTGAGTCCATTATGCTAGTTAAGTAAAGATACCGATCTGCCAGAAGCATGGCCTAGTGAACTGATCCATAGAGAGCAAGATAAAAGTATAACAAGCCATAATACTCTATTATTATAGAAGAAAAGCCTCACTTCATTTAATAGGCCAAATTTGTTCATAATTGAGTTGCGTTTCAGTTAGACACTTTAGCTAGCAAAGCCTGAAGAGTCAGACTAGTGTGAGGAATAGAAAAAAAAAGTCAGACTTGTTAAAAAGTGCTTTATACAAACATCAATGCCCAACAGTTCTGAAATTTAGAGCTTTGGGCCAAGCAAAAGTGTCCAGCTGTTTATATTTGATTACATTTGGCTAATAATTTCTATTTTCAATACATCTCATCACATCCTCTCTCCCCTGCCATCAGGAAGTTAGTGAAGTTTAACAAGAGATATTGTTTTGTAGTGAATTAAACTGATGTTTCTGTTTCCGTAATTTTATTTTAAGTGCTGCATTCCCTGTAGGGAAGAAAATCTATACTTGTTTCTATATCTCAAGTAAAAGTGGGGTTTTTTGTTTTGTTTTTTTAAATAAAAAAAAAAGTTTGCTATTCTCACTGGAAATGGCAAAAAGTTGAACCAACTCAAAAAACAGTTTTTTACAATAAGGAGAGCATTGGCCTGACATCAGGTTTTATAGGTTGTCAATGACTGCTGCTTATAAACCTGTTCCACTCAACCATCTCAATTCAACCCTCCCACTCTTGTGGCAGGCCAGCCTTTTCCATTAGCACTGCCAATTCAGCAAACTGCACAAGTATGTAAAATGGTAGACTGTAGTTTCCTCCCCCAGCTTTTCTCAGTTGGCAATATCCATGTGCAGCTTCTCCCAACAGTTCCCCTGCTGTTAGAACATGCATAGGGCTAGGCTATGGGAAAAAAAATAGCCAAAGAAGAGAAGTTACCAAACCAGATAACAGTTGCTATGCATGACACAGATCTTCACAGGAATTATATAAACTAAATTTCTTTGAGAATGAAGGCCTTTGTAGACTTCAGTTGAGCTGAGCTACTAATAAGGCTTCATCTTTTCCTCTAGAGTTCCCTTCTGGCAGCACTCTCCTCCCACTAGGTTCTTAAACATGCACATCCAGCAATAGAGGGAAAGGACTATTAGAACAGACATTTACCTTCTTTATATGAGCTGCAATGTCCTTCTCAATGTTATACTTCTCCAGGGCCTGAGTGGCACACTCCACGGAATCTTGCTGCATCTCTTCAGACATATCCGCATTCTTGATCACTGCCTTTCGATCACACATGGTTACCTAGAAGCACCAGAAAAAGGGGAATTTGAAATGGCAGTAGAAGCATCCACCATCAAAACTCCCACAGTCAATTTAATAGGCTTGGTTTTCCACAATGCATGATTTTTATGGTGACTATCTAGAAGCATAAGAACATTGGCCCAGCTTTAATGCAAAGCATATCTCCTCCAGGCAAGATAGTCAGCTCCACAGTCAGTGACAGAAGTTACATGGGTCGTGAAGTGAACTGGATGTAGTTTTTCAGCTGTAGTACTTTCAGACCAGTTACTTCAGCTGAAACAGAGGAAGAAAAGCACAGTTGGGAGCATTTTCAGTTACATTAATCATGATTTCTTTCCCAAGAAAGAATTGGTAGAATCACTTTTTGACTTTTCAGCTAAAATTAACCTTATCAGTTTAAACTGATGCAGTCTGTGTAGCCAGTACCATCAGGGGCTGGACTCCACCTAGTAGCTCTTAATCATAAGATATTTGAGTGCAAATAGAGTCCCTGACCCTGATCTAAATAGTTTAAAATCCTATACATTTTCAGGAAGTGAAATTTAAAGCTTGGAATACTTTTAGTGACACTAGAGACGCTATACAATTTTATGGAAATCCCTGGCACAGATGAGCTGTGGAGTGGCACAAGTCTACGTACTCCCAGATATGCTGGCTCTTTGGGAGTGTCCCTTGATAGTCTTGCCATGCGTCCTCATTCTCATTTCCAAGACAAATCTTAGTGCGTGCGTGTATGTGTGTGGGTGGGTGACAGCACCGAAGCAGCCAGAATATTTCAATCGGCACCTCCTCTTGCCCAACTGGGGGTCCCCCAGCAACTTTCCCCCTCACCCAATCGGTAGTTTTCCCCACCTCCGCCCAGCCAGGGCACCCTCCCCCCCGCCAAGGGCACCATCGCCCAATCGGTTGTTCCCCCCGCCCCTTATACATACAGAATCAGGGCATCCTTCCCCCTCGCCCAATAGCTCCCCGGCCCCCACACACAGCCGGGGGCAGGGCTCGCTCGTTCGCACGCACGCACTCAGGGCGCCTTCCTCCAACCCGCTCTTCCCTCCCCTAACGGTACAATGGGCCTCTGCCTTCTCCCCCCTGAGGGCCGCCCGGCCCCCTCGGACAGGTCCTAGGGCCCCTGCCTCGGTCGGGAACTCACCGTGTGCTGGGCGGGTCCGAGCGCGGAGGGAAGGGATGGGGCGGGCAGGCAGCTTATTACCGACCAGCTCTCGCTCGGACAGCTCTGCGATGTGACTAAACAGCGCGCGGCGCCGCCCCGCAGCCTAATGCTGCTAGCCACGCCCCCTCCGAGCAAGACACGCCCGCGCGCACCAATCATTGGACTTTGCAACAATCTCAGGCGCACTTCATTGGTCGACAGGTACTGCCTCCCGCAGCTTCTTACTGTTGCGTTTTGTTTCAGCCCGGCATGCACCGCGCTGGCGTCTGTTCCCATAGCGACAGGATACACGCTGCTGGGCCCGGGCTCCAGGCATGCGCTCGAGACTGGAAGCTGCGCCGCTAAGGGTACCAGAGATAAGGTCCTTCCCGTCCCAAAAGGCTCCTTGCCGTAGCGCCTCTTCCGATAAAAGGGATGGGGGAATCCCATTGACGGGGCTATGGAGACCGTGCCCGAGGACAGGATTTCCCCATCCCTCCCCGTTCCCAGAGGCATGGAGGCGGCTAGGCTCCAATCCCCGCAAGGATACAAGGACACAGGAATACAGAGGCCTCCCGGGGACTGGCATATGGGGCTCCATCTCCTCAGGAACAGGCATTCAGGGTGCTGGCCCCTTCCTTGGAAAAGGGTGCTGCCAATTAGGAGTGGTATTTATGTTTAGGAGCGCCTCGCGACCCCATCTCAGGTTGTGCTAGGCCCTGTGCACACACAAAGTGAGAAATAGCCCCAGGCCCTCTTAGAGCTTAGGGTCTTAGGCCTTGTCTACACTAGCACTTACGCCAGCAAAACTTTTGTCACTCAGCCACAGTAGCTTTATCAGCGGGAGAGTGTCTCCCGTCCACACAGTGCTGTCCGCACAAGTGCTTATGCTGACAAAATTTGTTACTCGGGGGGTGGTTTTTTTCACACCTGAGGAACAAACGTTTTGCTGGCATAAATGCTAGTGTAGACAAGGCCTTAGACATGATAAACAAAGGGTGGGAAGGGAAACATGCAGCAGGTCTAATAGGAGAGCCAGGTCTCGGCATAGCAAAGGGCTTTGCAAGGACTCTGTGCCTTCGATCATCATCTCATGCAATTGTGGTGGGAATCAGATCTATCTCTTCTGGACAGACCCAACAGTATTCAGGAATCAGTTCCCTTCCTCCAGAAGTCATTAGAGAATGAAAGCTAATTTGCAGCAGGGATAAAGTTCAATAGGTAGTAGAAAAGAATAGACCATGGAAAGCTTTTAAGCTTTACCTCATTCTCTGGAAGGTGGTTAATGCATCTGCTGGATCAGTCTTAATGATTGAGAAAATACCCAGAACCGAATGTGGGGAATTTCTGTAATATTTTTATGAAAAAATGTGTGACTCCATTTCCTGATTCACTTTGTATTGTCACCTACAGGATATGAGGGGATTAATTTATTTCTTGGAGGAAGGATCTGGATAATAATCATGTATAGTTGGCATGTCTGGGTTGGTATGAATTAATTATCAAGGCTTGTCCACATATGAATTAAGTTGCTTTGGAGATACAATGAAAGACTAAGGTCTAGACATTAATTTCTAATCACTGGCAGATAATGTGACTCAGAACATATGAAAACAGTGTGACTGCAGCTTGAAACAAATACAGGAGATAAAAACAGAAAGGAGCATTATGATCATTTGGTCTGATCTCCTGCATAATATAGGCCAAAGAAACTCATCCAGTAATCTCTGCATCAAGACCATAACATCTGTTTGAACTATAGCATATCTTTTTAGAAAGATATCCAGTCCTGATGTAAAGACTCAAGCTATGGAGAATCCACCACATCCCTAGGTAAGTTGTTCCAATGGTTAATTACCTTCAGTGTTACATATTTGCACTTTATTTCTAGTCTGAATTTGTCTAACTTCAGCTTCCAACCATTGAATCTCATGCATTTATGAGAGAAAGAGCCATCTATCAGAAATCTTTTCCCCAAGTAGGTACTTGTAGCCTGTGATCAAGTCACCTTCTCTTTAACCTTCTCTTTAATAAACATAATAGATCAAACTTCAGTGTCTCACTATAAGGCATGTTTTCCAGACCTCAGATCATTCTTGTAGCTCTTTTCTGTACTCTTTCCAATTTTTCAATATATTTTTTGAAGTGTGGGCACCAGACCTGGACTCAGTATGCCAGTAATGGTCATACTAAATCTGTGTACAGAGATATTATTACCTTCCTACTTCTACTTGATTTTTCCCTGATTATACATTCAAGGACAGTATTTTCCCTCTGAGGCACAGCGTCCCACTGGGAGCTCATATTCAGTTGGTCCTAAGTCCTTTCCATTGTCACTGCATTCTAGGATACAGTTCTCCATCTTGTAATTATGATCTAAATTTTTTGTTCCTAGATGTATGAGCTTGTATTGGATTTTATCACTTTACCAAGCAATTTAATCAACCTATGTAAGTGACCTGTCTCTATCATTATTTACCACTCCAGCAATATGCGTGTCATCCTCAAATTTCACCAGGAATTATTTTATTACTCTACATTATTGATAAAGACATTTAACATCTATGGGCATAGAATAAATTACTTCAGGACCCCACTATAAATACGCCCATTGGATTACAATTCTTAATTATGATTTTTGCAATCTCCATATTAACCAATTCTTAAGCCTTTTAATATGGGCTACCTAGATTTTGTATAGTGCTAATTTTTTTATTAGAATGTCATGCAGGTAACAGTTATCTTTATCAACCGAATTTGTAATCTAATTAAAATTATAACAAGTTTGTTTACAAAATCCTATTTTCCATAAAAATGCTATGTCCTCTAAGTCTTTACTGATTGCATCCCAAATCAGCCTTTCCATGATTTTGCCCAGGGTTGATGTCAGATTAATCAGCCTATAGTTACCTAAGTCAACGTATTTACCTCTTTTAAATATTATGATTAGTTTTGCTTTTTTCTAGTCCTCTGGAACATTAGTATCTCAAGATTTGTTAAAATCAACAACTGTGCTTCAGAATGCTCATCAGTCAGTTCTTTTAATACTCTTGGGTGCAAGCTTTCTGAAAAATTTATTGAATTTTCATGTCTTTTGTACATCAGAATTGTCACTTTACCATGCTTA
Source organism: Emydura macquarii macquarii (assembly GCF_026122565.2). Taxonomy (NCBI): domain Eukaryota; kingdom Metazoa; phylum Chordata; order Testudines; family Chelidae; genus Emydura; species Emydura macquarii. The sequence goes on from NW_027131391.1 coordinate 2,582,781, forward strand.
TCTAGTACTGGATCTATGCCATTGTTAGGATTTAATTTGTTCCTGATATATGTAAAGATTTCTTCTCACTGTCCTTAATCTTAATTTACTTAATCTACTTGCCCTCCCCATTGTTGTTTCTTACCCTTGGATGTATATATATATATATACCTCGTATCTCTGATTTCCATTTCATGCATCTGACGAAGTGGGTTGCAGCCCATGAAAGTTTATGCCTGCAGAAATTTGTTAGTCTTTAAACTGCTACAGGACTCTCTTTGTTTTTTTCTTAATCTTAGTGTCCATTGGTATTTCATTCACAACTTTAGTCTACCTTACTAATTGTCTGTATTTCCTAAATATTTGTTTGTAGTCATTGCTATCTGCTTCCACATTTTTCCATTTGTTATAGCTTGATTTTTTTTAAATTATTGCTGCCTATGACAATCAGAGTCAAGACACCCCCAGGAGAGAACAGTGGGTCCAAATCCCAGAGAATAAGCAATTGAATCAACTGGTTGTATACAATGTTATTTATAAAAATATATGTCAAGTAAGGTCTTTTATGAAAGCTTGAATTGTTCTGAATTTGATGGTCATTAGGAGAAATGTATACAGGTTATGAATGGACGCATGCATATATGTGTAGAACGTAATTGCAACTAGGATGCAATCATGGCTTCATGTCACAACAGGGGATGAAATAATCCATCAGGGAGGACCACCTCCCAAGCTAGTTATTTACACAAAACACCTGACATTATACAACCAAGGGAAAGACAAAGGTGGACCATTAAAGTTTATGGTATTGAAACTGAAAAGAATACCAAGGGTATGTTCTACACTTAAAATGCTATAGCTGCACTGCTGCAGCTGCGCCACTATAGTGCTTCAGTGTAGACACTACCCTATGCCAGCGGGAGGGGTTCCACTTCTCCAAGAGGTGGTAGCTACATCAACAGAATCTGCTGACCTACCACTGTCTACACTGAGGGTTAGGTTGGCTTAACTATGTTGCTCAGGGGTGTGTGGATTTTTCACACCCCAAATGAAGTAGTTAAACTGACTTAATTTTCTAATGTAGACCAGGCCCCAGTCTTGGAAAACTAGGCTTAGTCTACACTAGAAAATTAAGTTGGTTTAACTATGTCACTCAGGGGTGTGAAAAATCATATCCCACAAGAGGCACAGTAGCTAAGCCGACCTAACCCCCCATGTAGACTGTGCTAGGTTGATGGAAGAATTCTTCCATCAATTTAGCTACCCCCTCACAGGGAGGTGGATTAACTTCAGTGACAGGAGAACCGCATCATTAGCATAGGTAATGTCTACTACAGTGAAGCACTATAGCAGCACAGAAATAGGAGAAGTGGGTTAATTTTTCAAAGAGCTTTGTATTCAGGTCATCAATTCAACAGGTCAGCTGCAGATTAGAACGTGATTAATTCACACTAATGGCAGAGAGATCCACTGAAAATTACTGAATTTTGTGAATTAGTAGGTAAGAACATAAACAATAATAAAGGATAGATATATCACAAAATGTGCTTAGTTCATTTATTTTGACAATGGCAGTTTGGTTTTAATTATGTACGCCATAATACTCTAGTAAATGTTCAGTTGAGTGGTTTGTAAAACTAATTAAATCTTAGTAATGTGACAGCTCATTATAACTGCTGCATTTAAATCTTTGCTAAGAGGTGAGGAGAGCTGGACCTTTTTTGGCAATTCAGCAAAGTGCAGATTAGTGAGGTTCAACCATTGTTACATTTGTTATCTTTTGAATTGGCTGATACAAGTGCATTTGGGAAAGAGCTACTGAACATAGGCAATGATCACTGATTGGAACTTTATCAAATTACAACAGATACATCATAAGATTTAATAAGGTCTTTCCTCTTGGAAGCAGAAATGCTGGGAGTCAATGAGTTTTCCAAGTCATATCTGCAGACTCAATGGGCCTTATTCTCCATTCACACCATTTGTAGCTTTCTACACCCACTTTTTTAACATTGGGCCAGATCCACACCTGGAGTACTATGGAGGTACACTAGGGATGGAGTGATTGTGTGAGTGGAGAATTTTGATTTGGTAGCATTTTACCCTCCATTGCATAAGTGTAAATGCCTACACAAGGTGCAAGGCAGTGTATAGTCAGGCACAAGAGGTTCAGGACATTCAGGACAGTGGTTCCCAAACTATGGGGCATGCCCCGAAGGAATGTACAGGAGGGCATGGCGGGAGAGTCACCCAGTCCCACGCTGCCCCCAGCTGTACTCCAGCCTTGCCTATAGCGCCAGCTGCAGTTCCAGCTTCAGCTCCCAGCTGCAGTTCTGGACCCAGCTGCAGCTCCAACTGCAGCCCTGCTCCTGGCCCTCGCCACAGCTCCACTCCCAACTATGGCTCCGGCCACAGCCCTCAGCTCCTAGTCCCAACTGTGGCCCTGCTCCAGGCCGCAGCTCTGGCCCCAGCCTCGGCTCTGCTTCCAGCCCTGGAGGGTGAGGAAGCAGATAGATTCCATTACTGGGAAGGGGCAGTGTGACAGAAAAAGTTTGGGGACCACTGATATGGGATAAGGTTCCAGATAAGCCTCTGCACTTTTGGAAATGTATCTGATACAGGCCTGAGGTTCACCTATTCATAGGTGGGATTTCATGCCAAACTGCACAGGGGCTTCTCCTTCCTGTCTGATCTCTTGGCACATGTCTAGTAGTTCCATCTTTGCTGTTGGCACATGAAGGGAGTATCTCTGCCAGGCTCAAGACTTCCAGCTTTACCTTGTTAGTTCCACTCTCCCTGGGGCACTCTCTGCTTAGGCTTCCAACAACAGCTAGTGTTACTGGTGAGACTCCCATGGTAGGAATCTCTTTGTTCCCAGATCTGAGCCCTGTCCTGGCTTGTCTGTGTCTGATGGGGAGATAGCATAGGACAGCATGTGAGAGAGGCCTTTGAAATGTTCATCACGCGGACTGGATTGGGGGGGCCATTTATTATGTTATTTAACATCAACAGATCAGAATAATAATAATTCATGTGAGATATGCCGTGTCAGGTACTGTTAGAAAGGCTATAAGATGCTAAGTAAGATGATAATGTTTATGTTCATGTGTTATGTGTGTAATGGAAGTTATGGATATGGTTGATATATCTGTATTTCAAATTGTGCTGTCTGGGACACACCCCAGACAGGATGGCTGCAGAACAATAGCCTGCTTAATGGACCATTAAAGAAATTCACAGGTACAATGGCCCCAGGGGGAGAAGCCAAGGATATACCTGATGAGTTGCCAGGACTTGCTCATGTGACTCTGGACTCCATCTTATTCCTGTAAATTTCCACAAGCAGCATGGCAAAGGCCAAAGGTTTATTATAAAAAGAAAGAAACAAACTATAAGAGAAATATTAAATGATCAAAGCAATCACATACATACAAATAATTGGAAAGTCCATATATATCAGGTTTCTAGTAGAATTGTGGAGTTTGCAGGCTTGTATAGTCCCTTTGGTGTACATCCAGTACCTGGATGGGTCTCAGTCCTTTGTTTCACAGCTTCAGTTGCAGATGACTTGGTCCGGAGGTAGATAGGTGACTGGAAGCTGAACAGGATTGAAGACAAAATGGATTTCAAGGCTTCTGCCTCAAACATCCTCTGGCCCCTGCCATGCTGCTTGTGGAATTTTACGGGAACCAAAATGGAGTCCAGAGTCACATGGGCAAGTCCTGGTGACTCATCAGGTATATCCCTAGCTTCTCCCCCTGGGCCCCTTGCACCTGGGAATGTCTTAATGGGCCATTAAGCAGGCTATTGTTCTGCAGTCATCCTGTCTGGGGTGTGTCCCAGACAGCACAATTTGAAATACAGATATCAAAAACAGATTTCAAAGAGAAACTGCTGAGCTTGAAATCATCTGCAAACTTGACACAATCAAACTGGATCTGAATCAGGACTTGGAATGGTTATCTCATTACAAGAAGTAATTGCCACTGATCACACATCTCACCTCCTAATCAATGGTTGTGAATAGGCCTCAACTACTCTAACTGAATGGGCTCAGAAACCCATGGAATGACGGGATGGAAATCACTGCATCATGGGACTTTGAGCCTGCACTCATGACGCACTGCGATCCTCTCCGCCTTCCCACCTAGTGGAACAAGGTGGCGAGTTGCACAGTGGGATAGCTGCCCACAGTGCACAGCTCTCACTGTCAATGATAGACCACCGACCGGATGTATATGGACTTTCAAATCATTTTTATGTATCTGATTGCTTTAATCCTTTAACATTTCTCTTATTATTTATTCCTTTCTTTTTATAGTAAACCTTTTGTTTTAGTTACTAAAAGATTGGCTGACAGCGTGGTATTTTGGGTAAGATCCAGACTTATATTGATCTGGTACTGTGGCTGACCCTTTAGGGTCAGAGGGAACCTTTTTAATAAAGAGCATAGAGTTTAAATAACTGGTCTTTTTACTGGACCTAGTGGTTGATTGGGAGCCAGAGACTGAAATGCAGTAAAGGGGGCTGTGTGTATTTGTATACTGGCTTCTTGATAGCCAGTGTGGAGGATCAGAAGCACAGTTTGCGGCTGGTTGGGAAGTCTGACTTCAGTGTCACCCACCAGTGTTGGGAGAATCTGCTCTCCTTCTGCAGCCTGCCCTGACCTTGGCATTTTCAGGTGGCTACCTTGGGCACAGACGGGTCAGTCGGTGTTCTGAACACATCACGGCTGGTCATGAAGTATATCATGACTTCCCAATTGGAACTGGAATCCGAGGCGCCTGACCTGCTGTGTGCCATGCAAACGAACAACGTTGGATTACTGTTTGCATTCACAGAGCATATGCACACGGTGCACCGCTGCTTTTGGGCGCATGAAACAAGCACTGCGTGATGGGATCACATCATTATGCAGGTCTGGGATGATGAGCAGTGGCTGCAGAATTTTCAAATACGCAAAGCCACCTTCATGGAACTCTCTGCGGAGCTCTCCTCTACTCTGAAGCGCAGACACCAGAATGAGAACTGCCCTCTCAGTGGAGAAGCATGTGGCAATCACCATGTGGAAGCTGGCAACTCCAGACTGCTACCAGTCGGTCACTAATCAGTTTAGAGCCGAGAAGTCCACCACTGGAGCTGTGTTATCACAAGTGGTACAGGGCCATTAATCACATTGTGCTACGTAGGACTGTGACTCTGGGCAATGTGCGTGAAATAGTGGATGCTTTGCAGTGATGGGATTCCCTAACTGTAACAGGGCGATAGATGGCACATATATCCCAGTTTTGTCCCCGGATCACCTTGCGATGGAGTACATCAATAGAAAGGGGTACTTCTCTATGGTACTGCAGGCGCTTGTGGATCATGGTGGGCATTTCACTGACAGCAATGTTGGTTGGTCAGGAAAGGAGCATAACACATGCATCTTCAGGAACACTGGCCTGTACAGAAAGCAGCAAGCAGGGACTTTCTTTCCAGACCAAAAGATTCCAATGGGGGAGGTTGAAATACCCTTAGTGATCTTGGGAGATCCAGCCTACACCTTACTGCCATGGCTAATGAAGGCTTATATGGGCAACATGGATAGCAGCAAGGAGCGCTTCTATAACAGGCTGACCAGGTGCTGAATGACCATTGAATGTGCGTTTGGCAGATTAAAAGCTCACTGGTGATGCCTTTATGGCAAGTTAGACCTACATGAGGAAAATATTCCTGGTGTTATAGCCGCCTGCTGTGTGCTCCATAATATTTGTGAAGCTAAGAGTGAAAAATTTCCCCTTGGGTGGTGCGCAGAGGTGGATTGCCTTGCAGCCTGAATATGAACAACCAGATGTCAGAACTATTAGAGGGGCACAACAGGTGGCCATTCGACTCAGGGAGGCCTTGAGGAACTATTTTGACTATGAGCACCAATAAGGTGTCTTTGTAAACAACATTGTGCCATGCTATGACTGCTATCCAGCTTGCACTGTGTATCAATTTGAGGTGCAACCACCATGTGCAAGAGACAAATAAAGACTGATTATCCTTCACAGAGTATGTCTTTATTAAATAACAGTTATTCACAACACACACGAAAAGCTGGGTTGGAGGGGAGAAAGCAGCAAAGGGCAGTGTGAGCTACAACAGCTGGGTGTAAGTCATTCTGGAAGCTGTCTGAAGAGGTGGAGTGAATGGGGTGTCGATACAGGCCAGGAGTTTTGTAGGAATGTGTGGGTGGAGTTTGAGGAGGGCATGGAAAGCAGTTCTGTATTGGCTGCAAGTGGGCAGGGGATGGTGGTGGTGGCAGTGAAAGTGCATGAATTCAGTCTGCAGTGTTATGAGTGACTTTAGCAGCTCGGTTTACTCCCCCATGGCTTTCATCATGCACTCCTAAGCTGCTATCACTTGCTTCTGGTTTTCCCTCCTCTCCTGCCTATCGGTTTTCTGATTTTCAGACACAATGTGTCTCCATGCTCTTATTTCTTTTTTTTCCGCCTCAGAGGACTGGAGGAGTTCTTGGAACATCTCCTCTTTGCTTCTCTGTGATCGTTTTCTTACCAGCTGCAGGCACTTGGCAGGTGTGGAGGGGTTTCCCCTCAAGGACGCATCTGTAGAAGCACAATAAACAATGAACAGAAGCATTATTGTGAGTGCAATAACAGCATTGATCCATTACTGTAAAACACACCTCTTTCTCACTGTCCTCTGGCAAGGGCACAGGTTGATGGTCAACCAGGGCATAGTGAGTTGTGCCTGGGGGAGGGGACACTCAAGCTGGGGAAAAGGTTCTTGGGGGGTTGTTGTTTGGGGTATCGATGCAAGTGGAGAGGGACAAAATTTCAAATTGTGCCACAATTATCCACAGGCGGGGACCACAGAAGCTAATATTTCATTCCTGAGAGTAAGCAGGGATGCTAGGGTGCATCTCCTGTGTGTGAGCAGCTTCAGAGTGTGTCCCTGTGCGGCTCACCTGTGTGCCACTTTGGTCCCTGCACAAGTGATTGCTGATTGGCACGGGAAAGTTTGCTACAACGGGGAAGAAACAAAGCAACTCTGCTGAGGAATCTCTAGCAGAGGGTTGGTGAGTACCTCCAGGAAAATTTCCTAGAGATCTCTCTGAGGATTCCTGTGAAATCTCGGTGTGCATTAAAACACTTTTCAGTAGCATTGCCTCGCTGAGTAGGGGAATGGGAAGCACATGCAAACACTAAATTCTTGTGATTTTCTATCCCTTCAATACAAGAAAGCAAAGAACAGCTGTACCTCATATAACTGAGCAGCATCAGCTCAAAATAATCACTTACCTGAGCTCCCCTCTCCTGCATCTTGCACGCTAGAGTGGTAGGGCTGGGACTGGCTCGAACCTTCCTGGGCAGAGAAGAGGTCCTGGCTCCCCATGTCAGCAAACGACATAGTCCCCTGCTGTGCATCATCCTCCAACTCAACCTAGTCCATGACTTCTTTGTTGGGGTTGACTCCGGTTTCCGCTGCTTCTGAACCCAGGGAGGTATCCATGGGTCTCTTGGTGGTGGAGGTGGGATCACTATTGAGATGGCTTCTATCTCTTTATAGAAGCAGCAGGTCTTTGGCTCTGCACCAGAGCGACAGTTTGACTCCCTAGCCTTTTGGTACCCTGCCGCAGATTCTTGATTTTAGCATGGCACTGCAGCGTGTCCTGTTCATAGCCCTTCTCCGCCATGAAACAAGATAGTTCCTTCAGCTGGACTGAACCTGGGACTGCATAACCTCCTTTCCCCAAATGCCAATCAGATCCAGAAGCTCCTGTGTGCTCCAAGTGGGAGAGCTTTTGGTGTATGGAGCTAACATGGTCAGTTCGAAAGATGAGATGTTATCTCTCCATGCCGACCAAGCAGGAAGTGGAATTTCAAAAATTCCTGGGACTTTTAAGGGGGACGTGCAAATAGTTACAGGGCAGTGGAGTTCAAATTGATGGGCAGAGTGGTCAAAATGGTCATTGTGGAACACGTCCTTGAGGCTATTTACCGCGATGTTACCAAAAGCGATGTCTACACTGACGCTTTGTTGCTACAATTTGGCGCAAAAAGCTCTAGGTCTCTCATCGACGTGGTCTTATTTTGTCACAAAATAAGGGGAGTTGGGTTGGCAGGGGGTAATTGTGGTGTGCACATAACCACTGTTTTGGCACAAAAAGCTGACTTTGGTCGACAGAAGTCTCTAATGTAGACCACACCTCGGTCTAAAAGCTTTTTCTCGGTTTTTCTCAGGGCTATGATCCCAGTCTCGGTCTGACTGTGTGTAGGTGGCATTTTTGCCCATACTTTCTGGTGTTTTCTCCTACTTCTCTCAAAAACACAGACACACACAGCTCCATTAATCAATGCCCTATCTCCTGCATTTGCTATATCATTCCCTGAATCCCCGGAAAACCCCTCAGCCCACATGGCATAGCTTCTGCTCAGCCTTGCCATGGAGGTCTGTGTTTGGGGGGTGGCCTCTTTTATTTTGGCTATTACTAAACAAAAGGGAATTTAACTGCTCCTTCATTTAGTCTGAATGTGGGGGGGGGGTATCTTATTCCCGCTAGTTTCAATGGTGTTTAACCCAGCCCATGACAATACAATATGAAGTTGAGTAAATAGAGTAAAGATGGTATTGCATAAGAAAATATATTTAGATCAAAGAACATATGATATAGTTAAAGTGTGGACTATGGCTAGGGTACTAGCTAGGGAATAAAGTAAACCTGGATTTAGTTCCTAGTTCTGTCACTAACTGGCTGTGTGATGATGGGCAAGTTACTTCATCTGTCTGTTCCTCAGTTTCCCCAGCTGTAAAATGGAGGAAATTTTAATCTCCTTTGTAAAGCACTTTGAGATCGCTAGATAAAAAGATTTATATAAGTGCTGTGTATCATTACAAGGAGATGGGGTAGCTAGAGTAGAAATGATGTCATGCAGAAGAGTAATATGGAGGGAGACTGAAAAGACTGGGACTGTTAGGGAGACAATTAGGGATTGTTAGGGATATGACGGAGCTATACAAAACAATGCATAGTATAATGAAGGCAAACTGGGTTCTCTTTTCTGCTCATGTTCATAATATTAAAAACTAACAAACTTCTTCATAATTCCTCCTGCCAATCTGTCACAACCTTGCCCTGGAGGGACCTCATCTAGGTGAGAGGGGAACTTGTAATGCTGATGTTGTAGAGGGCTGAAATGAAAGTTACAAAACAGTGATTTGAGAATTAATCCATTGCAGGCAAGCAGCCTGAGGAATGAGTTAATCAGGTAGAGGATGACTGTAAACCAGAAAAAGGGGTTGTTTGTATACGTGGAAACTGCAAATGCTCAGCCCTGTAATAAAGACCTGTTAAGTTTTATTTCTCTAACTTGTGGCCCCAGCACTTTGGGATCCTATTCCCAATAGCGAACAACAATCACCAACTGCATGGGAATTTTTTGATCCCTGTTTGTCACCATCCTCACAGTTGTAGGCCAGGCCCTACTTTTAGATTGAATAGTTGGGTCCATTTTGAAATTTCACATGATCTGATTGGAGGAGGGGGGCAGGTGGAGTAGGGTACTCTTAAACATGCAGGAGGCAGCTGGGATGTAGAGGAGGAGTTTGCCCTGGAGCAGGAATTGATAGGACCTCATAATATTCCCCACAAGTTCCAGTGTAGATTACTATAAAGGCGTAATTTAATTGTAATATAGAAGTATTCTCAATCTTCAAGTCACTTCACAACCATGACTGTACCAAACCATACCACAACACTGAGAGGTAGGTAAGTACAGGTAAATGCCATTTGTACAAAGATGCCAGGAGATACCAAAAAATTTTGTAAAATCAGGGGTTTTGTAAAATGGTAGGAAAGTACAAAAGCCTTCTCTTAGGATAGGGAACGTGAAGGCATTTTACATTAAGCATAGTTTCATAAAGTTAGATATAGTAAAATTGAAGTTTACATGTAATGAAACCAATCCATGACCATATAGAGCTTCACGGTTGACCTGCTACACACTCTGTCATCTGGGACTTAATGACAGCAGCAGTTAAAGATCTCCAAGCCTTCCAGCTAAAGAGGAATCTGGTTCTATCTAGTAGAGGGCAGTGATTATACACATGTAAATAAACGTTACCCTTCATAGCAAGCCAATTACAATATTATTATGCACATTACATTATACAGAAAGAGTAACTGAGGTCACAGAAGTAAAAGGCCTAATTCTGCTACTCTTGCTCATGTAGAGTAGTATCTTACTACATAAGCACCTCTACTAAAATTTATAGAACTATTTGTATAGTTAGTTACTAATTAATATGAGAAAGAATGGCAGAATCAGATCTTACCTAGCTTGCTAAGGTCATACACTGGGGCTTGGTCTATGCTAGTAACTTATGTTGGTACAACTACGTTGCCCAGGGTATGTCTTCACTGACTGCCACCGTTAGATCAATTTATCTGGATCCATTGAGCGGAAGTGAAGACCTGCTCAATCGATCTGGAAGTTGATTTAATAAAACCACCTCCAAAAAAGAGTAACGCTGCATCAATGGATATGTATTTCCCGTCTGCGCAGTGTAGTGGAGACGGCATGCTGAACAGAATTTAGAAAGTCAATGTAAGTTATGCAAGATACTCTACGTAGCTTGTGTAACTCCTGTCGACTGCCACCAGGCCCCAGTTATACTGACCTAACTCCCACTGTGGACAGTGCTATGTTGATGGGAGGGCTTCTCCTTTTGACATAGCTACCGCCTTTTGGGGAGGTAGATTACCTATGCCTACTGGAGAAGCATTCCCATTGGCATAAATAGCACTTTCACTCTGCTGCACCCTGAGTCTGCAGTAGAGCTGGGAGTTGAAATAGGATTCAGGAGTATAGACTAGGCCAGGTTGTTTTTCAAACTGTACATTAAAATTTTTGCAAAACTAATAGTTTAAAAATCACTTTTCTGTCTGATGTTTGTTGAAATTGAAAGATGGCATCTTTAAAACTGAAAAGGGGAAATATTTGTTTTCACATAATGCATAATTTCCACGTGGAACTTATTGCCTCCAGATATCCTTGAAGCCAAGACCTTGACAGGATTTAAAAAAAAAAAAAAGACATGTATATAGGTGACAAGAACATCCAAAGTCACAAACATAGGATTTTTTTTTAACATTCGAAATGGATGTAAACCCTAACTTTTTAGGACAAAAAAAACCAGCGTCTACCTGATGGGGATTAAGAAACTTTCCATGTGTGCAGGTTATTTCATAACTAATTACACCAGGGTTTCTTGCACTTTGCTTCTCTATGGTACTGGCATATGGTACTGGCCACTGCTGGAGATAGGGTACAGACTAGAGGGCCCAATGGTCTGATCTGCTGTGGCACTTTCTATGTTCGTAAGTAACACCAAGGATTCACATATATAAAATGTTATAAGCACATAGATGTTTGCAGGATCAGGGACTGCGGTTATGGGGAAAGTGAATTTCTATTTTTGTTTGTTTGCACTCTTTGTTTCTTTGTCAGTATTTTGTGTGGAGTCAGTTTCCTTCTGATTTTTCCCATTTGTGTCTTTCATAGAGCATGGGAAAGAAAATATATATTTTTAATGTGATTGCTAAATCACAAACATTTACGTTTGGAATGGTTGGTGTCTTTTTAAGCAAAGAGGGAAATGAAATGAGCACTAGCCCACTCAAATATATAAGGGAATCAGAAGGGCCAGGTCAGAGTGAGATAAAAGAAATGCAGGCGAAAGCAGACAAACGAGCCCCAAGGCCTATCATTAGGCACACGCACACAACTGGGGACCAGAGCAGGGAGAGTGATATGTGCCAGAGGAAGGCCTGAGGAAGCTATCTCAAACCAGAGTGAAACCCGCGCCCGGTGCGCCCTGAAAATGAAAGGCCCTGATGAGACTGACACCCACCAGCGCCATGCCTGAACCGGAGGCAGAACCCCAGCGCAATCGCAGTACGTAGGTTTGGTGTAAGAGCTACGCCTCCGGGAGAACTGCGGGCATGCACAGTGCGCGGGCGCAGAGTATGACGCATGCGCAACGAAAGCTATGTGCGGTTGCCGGCGCCTCCTCCCCTTTAAGCGGGTTGTTTAGTGTCCTCCGTCACGTAGTGACAGAGCTTTCGGTGCGGTGTCGGGTGTGTGTGTGTGTGTGTGTGTGTGTGTGTGGCTGACTGGGCGCGGGCCGCTGGTTCCTTTCCTGCCCGGCGCGCGCGGGGCGGTGAGGATGTCTGGCTGGGACCGGGAGATGGGCTTCGGGCCCGGGGGCTCGGGCCGGGGCGGCGCGGGGGACGGGCGGATCTACGTGGGGAACCTGCCGGCGGACGTGCGGGAGAAGGACCTGGAGGAGCTTTTCTACAAGTACGGCCGCATCCGAGACATCGAGCTCAAGAGCAAGCGCGGCCTGGTGCCCTTCGCCTTCGTGCGCTTCGAGGACCCGCGGTGAGCGGGACGGGGGAGAGGGCCCGCGGGGGAGAGCCAGCCCGGCCGGCGGCGGGTGGAACGCCTCGCCTGGGGCACGGAGCCCTGGAGACGGCCCGCGCGGGCAGATACAGCCGCTCCCCGGCCCGGAGCCTCGGCCCCTCGACGGGAAATTCCTCTGCACCAGAGTCCGGGCCCGCATCCCCCGCTTCCCGAGGGAGGACCTGCTGCGCCTCGCCGCCCCGCCCCGGCCTGGCCGGCCGCCTCTCCCTCGGGGAAAGTGCCTCCCGGCCTGTTTTCTCCTCCGGGGCAAAGCCGACCATAGGCACAGCCCTCGCCTCTCCCATTCCTCATGCATCCTTCCTGCCCCCCGTGCGTCCCCTTCCCCGCCAGTCTCCGTCTGTACCAAGGAATCGCCCACTTCCCCCAGAAATCTTCCCTAGGAAGAAGTGACAGTGACACGCACAACTCTCTGAATGGGGACCTGCTCTCCCCCCTCCAAACTGAAGGAACTCTGCCTAAGTGACACTCTTACATCACCCTTAAAAGAAAAACCCAACGAGGCCCTGTCAGTCTGTTCTGATACTTCCCAAGTCGTCTTCCCTTTTATTAATTAAAATTCGCAGATTTTCCATTTCTATTCCAAGATGCTGCAGTTCAGTGTGTAATGTCACAATCTTATCTGCATAGAAGCAGTTGTAATATTAGAGACCTCAAGGTTTGAGCTTGCAGGAGAGAAGAACTGATTCACTTTGGCCGTGTAAATTGTCATGTGTGTCTGAGAGAAAACTTTAAACCGGGCATGGCTGTAGCCCTCAAGAAGGAATACTGCTTTGCACCATACAATTAATAAACAAATAATGGACAAATGGGTGGGAAGAAAACAGGCTCATTATTGTCTTCTGTAGTGAGTTAAGCTGACTGCAGCTGTCTAGATAACTCTCCTCTGAATTCTCCCTATCTAACCTTTTTAAAGTAGCATCAGAAGGGCTTTGTCAAATCTGGGCAATGTTTTTACTGGGTTTTAGTAGCAGCAGTTATGAACAATTTGTAATGTACACATAGTCCTACACTGTGAATTTCTCTTCATCTAACTATACCCATACAGGAGCTATTATCATTTTTGTCTCTTACCATTTAAAAAAAAATCATCATTCTAGTTGATACGTGAGCACAACTCAAAAACTCAAACAGATGCTTTCCCACAGCAATTGTAACTAACCACCTCCATCCCTGATAACCATGCAGGTATATAGATTGGTTTCTAATATGTGCATACTGTGCCTAAGGCAGAGTTATTACTGGGGAAATTTATCTGAATTTCTTAATATTGTATTTAAAATATCACCCATGATAGTGAATAACAAATGTTTGCATTCATTATTTTTAAATCCGGGTTTAGAGAGATATTGTAGATGCCACCTCAGACATTAGAGGCATGATATCATATAACCATTTTTTGTCTTAGCAGAGACACTTCATCATAGATACCTGATTTGTCAGTGATAGGGAAAGCAACATCTCTTTGGCAGGTACAACAGTTCTTTTCAGAGAAAAGAAAAACATTTAACTGAGAAACACTTAATTTTTTTGGCTCTTTTAATGTAGATTAACAGTGGGAGGACTCAGAGTCCGAACTTTGTGACCACACATTTCTTCATGAGCCAGTGTGTTCTGGACCACTGGTGGGTTCAGACCCAGTTTGGGAATCACGCTTCTAAAATAAGCCCCTGTAACACTCGGGCAATCTAAGAGGAAGGGGTGTTCTATATCTAGGTTAGTGGATAGATTATTTTGTTTACAGGTATTTTTTGATGGCTCACAGGAGTTTAAATCTGTAGTCTCTCCTGCATTTAAAAAAAACATAAATAACCCTGTCTTCCATCCCCTATGACACTGAAAAGAGAAAGCCACACCTTGATAAGGATGAGCACAATGACTACGGCTTCTAGGCACTATGGTAATACAAATAGCAATTAATTACAATGGATGCAAAACTTCTCAGGGTGAGGATGCTCTGCTAATGCTCTGCATTCTCACTTACGATCTTCCAGTGTTATTTCTACTTTATACAAAGCTTTTTAAAATGTATTTTAGGAGGGGTTTGCACACTTGTGAAATTCAGCTTGTAAGGTCTGAATTTTGAAAAGATTTACGTTTAAACATGCACATTTATTCTGTGATTGCATATAGCTTTGTAACAAGTCTCAGGGTTTAGGTTTGAGTTCATGCCCTTTTGCATGCATTAGCACTGACTTGCTGGGATGGAAAGTAAGGTTAGGTCTAGGCTTTAATACAACATCAGAACTCCCTCAGGAAAACAAATATCCCTTGTATATAATTATGCAAGCCAAAATACAGTAATGAGGCAGTTGCTAATAAATGGGTTATTAGTGAAGATAAAGTATTTGCCCTTGCTGCCTGCTAGATTATGAAAGAACTTGTTCCATGTGGATCAGAGCTCAATCAAAATGCAGCATTTCTGAGAAACTAAGTGAAAAATGGCCCCTGCTTCCAAGCATAGTGGAGAGGCTGAACCTGTTGGTGAATGCAAGACAAACAGTGTGACTTTCTCTTGTGTTCTTTCCAGTGAACATGGCTGTCACCTGAAATACATGGTGCACAGCAACCTAAGAACTTGGAAAAAGCTTCTAACAGTTTACAGATATGACAATGGAGCAAGTCACTGATCACTGATGAACCATTTCAAACTCAGTCCTAAATATCCTCAAGTATTTTTGCAGTTAATTTAAAACAGCAATATTTCTAACACGCTTGATGGCCCACTGAGACGATAGGAACCACTGACTGAGCATCATTAATCACTGATTCATGTTATTTGTTTGCAGAGATGCAGAAGATGCAGTTTATGGGAGAAATGGTTATGATTATGGTCAATGCCGACTGCGTGTTGAGTTCCCCAGAGCCTCCCGAGGTCGGGGTGGAGGTTTTGGTGGGGGGCTGCGTGGGAGGAATGGCCCTCCGTCACGACGTTCTGAATTTCGAGTCCTTGTTTCAGGTATGTTACCTTCCACACTTCAATCTGGCTAGGACTTATCCTAATGCTGAGCCTCAATGTACTGTATCCTTGTCTTGGGGAGAAGGAGCTTCTCATACCACTGCAATAGTTTAAGGTTTTTCCTGTAACACACAACCTCTTCCTGTAAAGGAGTATCCCAGTGCAGGAGCGGACAACAAGCCCTTTCCAGTTTGACTCATGGAGTCATCTTCTTGTTGCCTTTTGGAGCTCATCTTGGTGAATGGCGAGGAGAAATGTCTTCATACAGGTCCAGCTGTGAACTCAGCCTTGGATTCTGAAATGTACCAGCATTGTGTGAGTGGGCTGGTGGGTAGAGGGAGGGAGAACTTGGGCACCATTCTTGCATGATGAAAACAGTTGGGCAGTAGATGGAATAGTTCCTAACATTCATCATAATTAGAAAGGATTTGTTAGATATATCCTATGATGTGGTATGCTCTGACAGGTGTTGACATTTTGTTCATACATAAACTGTGGTATATGTCTGAGCAGCTCCATGTGATCTGCTGATTATGGGAAACGACCAAGGCACCTTGGAAGGGAGCCTCCTCAATCAACCAATGGATTCCTGAGGTGGGACTTCTTACAAAAGAAACAAATACACAAACTGAAAAGGCCATTCAAGTAGTGAAGTGACACTGGGCATGTAGGTGGAGGGGGCCCTTTGTGGGAGAGAAATGAAAGTATGGTTGGAAGTTCTGCAATGCATATCAAATCCCAGGAGGAAATTCAGTACTCCCTGACAGCGGATGCTTGGAACAGTCTGTAAAAAAAAAAAAAAAAAAAAAAAAAAATCAAACCTAATGTCTCTCCCAAAAACATGCTGATCTCCATGCATCACCTTAAAATACCCACATCTCCATTTCTCTGCATGCTCCTGTGACTTTATGGCTAAAAAAATAAAATGTTCCCTGTAAGGAATAAGGAAGCCACGCTACTTTAGCAATAACATATCTTCAGCATTGCAGCAGGATCTGAACATTATCCATTGAAACCAGGAGTACATCTCCTCTTCAGGAGCCTGGGAGGGCTGGGGGAGAATAACTGAAAATCATCTGATTTTTTTGACATGATCATGAAAACCTGCATTGCTAGAAGGTGTTGTGAAGCCTTCTTGAAAACTGCCAGGACCAGCAGTACACTAGAGTCTCCAGCGTGTTGTGGGGCAGGGAAACTCAACCCTTTGCCTTCCTTATAGGTAAACATGCTGATAATTACCAGCTAAACACGTGGTTTTGCTCATTGCCAGAGGATGAGCTGTTGGAATCTCAGGACCCAAATTAATACAACTGATATGAATGGGACAAGCCAATCTTGGATGGGGAACTGAGCTTGAGGAACCTTGAGGAAAAAAAAAAAAAAGTAAAGTCCTACTTTGAGAGCAAAATCTTCATTACAGACCTACACGGTTTGAGGGGTAGTTCAGAGTTACTTTGCAACAGCACAAATAGCAGATTCCTCTGAAATCCCAGCAATCTGAATTCCAGAGGCCCAGAGACTATCTTACAGGAGGCCCAAATTTTGTACCTTCCACGGAGGGCTCAGCTGCTGGTTTTCTGGAATGGAGCTTAGTACTATTTTTTGGATTCCTCTGTTCTTATTGCAGTTTTGATCCCCTGGAAAAGTCACAAAGCACGTGGAAGTGATGGAGCCCTTGGAATGGCAGGGTCAGCATCCCTGGGACATCCTGAATAGATGGCCTTTTCGTTTACATGGTGTCTTATGTTTTATGTTCTCCATGCTCAGGGCTTCCTCCATCAGGCAGCTGGCAGGACCTGAAGGATCATATGCGTGAAGCTGGTGATGTTTGTTATGCAGATGTACAGAAAGATGGAATGGGTGTAGTTGAGTTTCTCCGTAAGGAAGACATGGAATATGCACTGCGTAAACTGGATGACACCAAATTCCGCTCTCATGAGGTGGGTTCCTGCCTTCAGGGGAAGAACATGTGCGTGCAAAGTCATGGAGGAGCATACACTTTTTTCCCCCTGTCATGCTGCTCTCAGAAGGCATAAGAACAGAACCTAGTGATAACATTGGAGTTGGTGGTTAATAATAACCTGTTACAATAATATAAACGGTCTTTCCTACCTTTTGTGACACACTCCACTGTGGCTTGGGGTGTTAGGGTCTTGGCTCAGTGAGTGAAGTAACTAATATTTTATATTTTTAAAATA
Source organism: Emydura macquarii macquarii (assembly GCF_026122565.2). Lineage (NCBI taxonomy): Eukaryota > Metazoa > Chordata > Testudines > Chelidae > Emydura > Emydura macquarii. Next base: position 2,600,387 of record NW_027131391.1, read on the forward strand.
TATAACATTTGGAAAGGGCATGGCCCAGACAAGCCTGTTTGTCATAGCTGAGAGCTGTTCTGTTGGCTGCACCCTTCATTTCCTGGAAGCCAAGAATTTGGACTGCTTGCCTCTGACTTCTACAGGGTAAGCTGGCTTGCTGTGGCATTCTCGCTTTGCCACAGCAGCTCACAGCCTTCTCCTTTCAACTAAGCTAGGTCATGTTGCCTCTGGCATCTGCAGGCTGTCAGCAAACTACAACATTCTCCCAAAGGACAAGCTGATGAGCAGCTGTGTTGGTTGCTATAGCTGTATTTCCCCATGCCCCAGCATGGAGCCTCTTCCTCTGGTGGTCTCCTTGTGTCTGAGCCAGTATACCACAGCTTTTTCATTCTTGGAGCTGTGCTACTTCACTGCAACCACCTTCCAGTGGCTGAGCTGTTCTGCTCCAACCATCCCCTCTGGCAGTTGAAGGCTGCGTGTGCTTGGTGTGGAGATTTCCTTACAGAACTTGAGGTGCTGATACATGATCGTGACCTGAGAGTTCGGCTTCTCCTTACTGTGCTAAAAGACAATACTAGTCTCTGTAGCTACTTCCCTCCAGCAGTTAAGGATGGAGTCAAACCATTGGGACCTTCATCCTCTATCTGTACTGGTTGCCACAGCCTCTTCCTTTTTGGTTGGATGTGGGAGGAACTTGTCCGTGGTCCTCTTCTGGTGCTGAGCCTCTGCCCTTGCAGATGATGATGGCTAACAAGGTATTTCTCACCAGTACATGCACAATATTGATTTGTAACATCCCCCTTCAAGGCATCAAGTGCCAGTGCAGAGTTTGACCCAAGCAGCAGTAGATGGATTTATACTGCCCTCTTTGTGGAAATGCCAGGTTTTGGTTATTTATGCTTTGGTCTTAAGCTCCATTTGGTGTTATTCATATTAGTGGAGGACTGTTAATCAGGATGCAATGTAAATGTTTGGGTTTTCTTCTTTGTTTAAATTTCAGGGTGAAACTTCCTATATCAGAGTCTGTCCTGAAAGAAGTACCAGCTATGGCTACTCGCGGTCCCGTTCTGGTTCAAGGGGTCGTGATTCTCCATACCAAAGCAGGGGATCACCACGCTACTCCTCCCCCTTCAGGCCATACTGATTGCATCCAACAGGGACTTTTTAAAAAATGTGAACTGAGCCTCTTTTTTTGCTCGGAATTTACATTCCAAAACTGATGGATATAGTCTTTCGTAGGAGCTCTTTGTTTTTCCTTTTTATTCAATAAAAATCTTTTTTTAATGACTTACAGTTTTTACTAGGGAAATATTAGTAATGACATGGTTTGAACCTCTGCAGTTCAATTTTGTGTTTGGTTTTGGAAAATGTCAGTGTACTTTTTTCCTCCTTAACTGAGGAAAAATAAGCTTGAGCATTAGTGCAGTATCTGTTGGTGGCTTGTCTGCAGGATGGTGATAAAAAGCAATGGAGTGACTGTATGGCTCAGCCTGTTGTGTAGAAATATATTTAAATGTTTTAGTAACTTACAAGTGGTGGTTGTTTTTTGTACAATTAGAGGAAGATCTTTGCATTAAGAGGTGGGAGCAGGTGCAAGCAAGTCTGAGGTCACAGGCTGCTAGGTGCTTAGATATTTACTAAGAGAGGGGTTCTCCCTTCTTGCAGCATCAGAACAGTGCACTTCAGAATAGCAGGTGGAAGAGGGCTGACCTGCCTGAGGGCATTTTCACATAGGGAATGGCATTAATCTTAATAAGCTGGCTTTCCCTGCTTTCCAATATCTAAGTCAGAAAAAAGGGAAAATTAAAATTGTGCTACTATAGTGCTTTTTTCAGGTAGAGATCTCAAAGTGCTCTAGGCATTTATCAAGCAGCTTTATGCCTATGCATAAGTACTGTTTGTTTTATAAATGCCTAAAATTACAATGCAGCCAGAGTGACTTATGTGAAGTCAGTCACTGGTAGGACAAATAGAGTCCAGAAGCCATGCTGCTCATGGCTGTTCTACTAAAATTTCCCTCATAATAATACTTAGAGTACTTTTCATCAGTAGATCTCAAAGAGGCAGCTACTGTCATTCCCATTATGCAAGATTGCATATGTGAGGCAAAGAGAGGTGAAGTGATTTGCCCAACATCATCCAGCAGGGTAGTAGCAGAGGTGGGAATAGAACCCAGGTCTAATGAATCCCAGGCCAGTGTTCTAGCCATTAGCACACTGCTTCTCCCAGTAGAGGTTTTTCTTGGAACTCATTGCTCATTGTGTTTATCTGGGCTACAGGAGCTTGATAAAACAGATTTTAGAAAATTAAGTAGACTGAGGTGTGACCAAAAAAGTTACTGTGCATCTTTATTTCACTCCTGCCTGCTGAACAAATCTAGCTTACATGTAGTGGAGTTAATTAAAATAAGAGTCTTGCTGTCTCAGCCTGTGATAGGAAGGTTTAGCTATGCTAGAGAATTTCAGCAGTGCACGCAGTTACACTGCTTAACAGCTTTTGTATCCCCTCCCATAGAGCTTTTTAGAGGTGGATAATCACTGGCAGCACTACTCCCCTTCACTTGCCTTGAGCAAAGCCCATCCTGTTTGCATCCTGCACCAGGTCATCATGCTACCAGTTGGGCAGAAAGCAGTGTTACTTGAGAAAAGGCAACTAGTTCTCTGAATACACTTTCATAATGACCCTAGAATCCTCCCACTAACCTCTTTGGGCAAGGATCTCCACCCTAAAGCAGTCATTTCACTTAAACAAGCATGTTTCAAATATGAATTTAGGTACCTAATTTACAGGCAGAAAACTGGACAGAATGCACTGTATATGGATGTAGAACAAAACATCACTGACCTAGAGGTAGTTGGTAGAAGCAAAAGAGTATAGATTGCAGCATCTAATAAATCAAGTGCTTTCTTAGTCAGTAGGGTAAAGTGAGGTCCTCCTTCTACTGTATTTAGCAGTTTATATAGTGTTCTCTTACGTAGGACTTTGGGTCAATACCAGATCACTGAGCAACAAGGTGGGAGAAACTCAAAATGAATCTAGGCAGATCCTGCAACATTCTACGCATTCTGCCTAAATAACTTGACAGGAAAGTAAAATAGCATCAGCTTTCCACCCTTTCCCCCCAACCAGCAGCAGGGTTGATGTAGGCAGCTATTGTGTCTAGTGCTAACTATGCATGATATTTTCAAGGTTGACACTTGGTGAGCCTCCCCACATACAGACTAAGCAGAGGCACTGAGGCCAAATTTCTAGGCTTGTAAAGGGGCCATAGCCTTCCACCTGCATGTATACTGGAAAAATACACCAAACCTTTAATTTCAAAGTAATCTTACAGAAGAAAAAGTCAAATGATGTGAGGATGTTATTTGTGGATTAGACACTTGCATCAAGATACTCCACAGCCATGGTTGCATAAACACTAACTGTCACAGATGACTTAAAAGCTGATGTGGCATTCCAGACCTGGACTTTCACTCAGAGGCTTGCAGAAAAGTATCTCGCTCCTCTAGCTTCGGTAAAGGGATGTTACCTAATAGCAAACAAAAACAATGATAGTATGAGACTGACTACTCATTATATAATCAATCCTACCACTCAACATACACTTGCCCATGTGGCTTACTTTAAAAAACTTACAGTTGACTAGCTTTCCCCCCTGCAAACAGGCTCCACTTTAATTTACAGATATTTTACTTATTCCAAAAGATAAGTATGTGCAATAATATTAGGATAGGATAAAACCCATTAGTTGCTACACTTCTATTGGTCAAGTAATAAAGAGCAAGACACCAGTGTTTCTCCCTTGGTGGCAAAAGCTGTCATTGCCCTGTCAGTATTCTTCTGCAACTGGCCAGTATATATGGAAGTGAATTCAACTGTGGCAGGTTTCAGCTCAAGTCACCTACAGGGGCTTTATCAAGTCCAAATTAATTATGTTTAAGAAGGTTGTACCTGGAGGGGCTATGAAATATTCCTCAACTGTTTCTTGGGCATTTTGCAGCAGTTCCTCAGTGCAATTGCCTTCTGTGATGTTATCTTCTCTGAGATACAGACACCTGAGGAGCACAGGAGACCAATAGCAATTATTTCTGAGACTACCTTCTTTGCCAACTAAGTACAGGAGCATCTGGTACTGGATATAAAGTCATGCCCCTTGAGCCAAGGGGAGATTGCCTGGTTCTAAAACAATTAACGTTCATCCTCTAAACTTGTTCCAGTTCAAAATGCTATTACCGTACCTTACATAGCTCTTACTTAAAGCCACTGGCAGGTGGGTGAGCAACCTCAACTTTCCTCCTACCTGTCCTATAGCTCAGTTAGCTGGTCAGGCTCCACATACAAACGAGGTGTTGTAAACTACAGTGAAAACTTGGGATATTTCCCAATGTCCTCAAATCAGCAGGACCTTCAGTACTGATCTGCACATGGACATGAGGACAGAAGCGCTGCATTGAACTTACTGCTCAAGATTATTGGCACTACTTCGTAAAAAGCTGAATGAAACAAATCTTATATGAAAGTGTACAGTCAAGCTTAACCCACTAAAACTGCAGAAGAAGTGACGACAATACAAAGTAGGAAGTGTGTATCAAGAGCAGCATGTATAAACACATTTTGAAGTGACTGAGGATCTTGTTCCAGGGCATTTGGGGGATAGCACGTTACCTGACATGAAGGATCAGCACAAGATACATTAAGGAATTGGAGTTCATCTTTGTCATGCTTCTGTGCCTAGTTCAGGGACACTACAGACACTTTTCTGATGTAGAACAAAAGATAGGTTTTTGTGGAAAAGGGGCAAGTTGCATAGCTGGGATGATTAGTGAAAAAAGTGCTTCTGTTGAGACTGTGGATGTAAACAACTTGGTAAGTTAACAGAATAACAGGTCACTAACCATGATTTGTTACCTGTCTTCTAGTACTGAATCCATTGGCTCTACCCCTTCTGTGTTTACAGCATGTAGTTGATCAGCAAATTGGATTGCTTTCTCCAGCCGCTGTACACCCTCCCAGTTGCGGAAGTCAACTAGTGCCAGACGCTCCAAGTGATCAAGCACCTCCACAGTTACTTTTTTCTGCAAAAAGAAGGAAACAAAGTCACATATCTAGGTCTTGGGAGGAGACTACTGCCTACTGGTGAGTTGGTGTGGGCAGAGATGAGTAAGCTACAAATATTGCTGCTAAAATTCTTTAGAGTAAAAGCTTTTCTTCAAGAAATAACATGTTGTTTATTATATTGGAGCATTTTGATTTCTTTTGCTGTATTTTATATTTTCTCACCTTTTTAGTGAAACAGATTAGAAGCTCCTGGGACGCACACTGCCGAATGGATACAGCAGTGTAGCACATGAGTGCCCAGCTGCTTGTATGAACCAGCATTCCCACTATCTTTCCCCTACTCATTTGGTAGCAGAGGTAAGTCAAAAGAGCTGCTACTCTTATAACAAATATATACAACTCCACAAGGTAGCTGGCTAGAGGAGCTAAGAATACATTACCTCAGCCATTGATCTTCTCTCCATAGACTCAGCAATATGGGGCAGATCCTCAATTTGGGTAAACTATCATAGTTCTGTTGACTTCAGTAGAGCCTGACAATTTATAGCAGCTGAAGATGTGCCTCTGTAAATTGAGTGACTTATGAACTATCAACATGCTATCACGAGAACACTTGATCTAGACAAGTGCTGACCCAGGACACCCGAGGTTTAGTGTAATGATTTTCATTTTAATTTGAAAATTAATGGCAAGTTATTTTGTATAGCTCTGTCTTCCAAGTTCTAATCTGCACTAACATGGCAGCACTGTTGGGTGTAGGGTTTAGAGAAATTGTCTTGAGTTTTGATTAGGAAGGCTGTCATTAATTTTACCATTTCCTCTCAAATTTGCAGTTACTATCTAACAAAAGAAAGTTACATCGGCGAAGTCTGTGTTTAAATGTTTTGCTGAATTCACCATACCTGAGGGAGTGGTCTTTGTTCCACATGCTGCCATGTTGGATTCTGGAAGACCTAAAGTTGAAAAGATGGGCAGCGATAAATATGCAACAAGTTGAATATTCAGGGTGAATAATCTCATATCATAGACACACAGTCTTAAATACTCATAAATGGATTCTTCTTTTTTTTAAGGAGAAAATTAGCCCTAGAGAGAATGAAACCAAACCCACATGTACCAAGAAATAAAGTTGAAAGATTAATTCATCACCACTGCAACAAAACAAAATATATTTTGCAGTTCTGTAGCACTTTCAGGGCATCTCTGAATGCTTTAAGGACAAAGAAGCCTACTGAAGTTGTGATTTGCCAAAGGTCACACAAGACTGTGTTACAGAAACCAGGAGCCTAACTCCCAGACTTAAACTTTAAATATTAAACTATACTTGCAGCCTGAAACTTGCTAGCTGATTTAGAACTCAAATTCATCTTACACCTGATTATTAATGCAATGTAAAAAGTGAATTATATTTTGTAATCTATTGTTCTGCAGCTTTTAACTTTACTAATAAAAAGTTTTGAAAATTAGATGCAGTAGAAACTGGCTTCTAGTTGCAGTCTCCTTGCTGTATGGCCATGCAGCGAGACGCTAAGCGTAGCCCGTTGAACGGATCCGGATTCCTGGAGGTAGCTTTGGGATTAGCGCCAGTCCCCAGAGCGGGTAGTGACCTGGACAGTCAGTGTTCCGTAGCCTGCTGCCCCGTTACTAGGCTCCCGCTTGCAACTATCAGCGTCTCACCGCTACCCTACAGGCGTGTCTCGCGGCTCCTGCCACCGCCCGTGGCGAGGGGAGGACGGAGGCAGTCAGTCGATGGACACATCCCCTCCGTGACAGGATCCCCCATTCTCCGGCCTTGCTGGGGGGGAGGGGGGCTGATGTCCCCTCCCCACGTGCCTCGACAGAAAGCCCCCAACGGATGATGATCCCGGGACGGTGCGTGACGCCGCCGACTAGCGAGGGAGCGGACCCCGACCCCTCCTGTGGGGTTCGGGGGAGTCGGGTCTCACCCGGCCCTTCCGCCGTGGGTCCCCCGCCGCTTCCTGCCAGCCGCGGCCACCGCCCGGGGCAGCCCGCGCGAAGCGGCTTCCTAGGGAAAAGCGGCACCGGTTCGAGGAGGCGCCTCCCGAGGCAGCAGCGCCCCCGAGATAGCGGCCGACCCGCAGCACCCACATCTTCCTCAGCGCGCGCACTTCCGCATCGAGGGGGAGGGGACTGAAAGGGCAGCTCCTCGGAAGTGCGTCATCCTACGTGACCCGGAAATACGTCAGTTGGGATGGGAACGCTTGGCCGGCCCGGCTTCCCTTAGCAGCGGGTGGGGGCTTCGCGGCTGGGGAAGGGCGCGCGGGGCCCGGTCGGTTGGTCGCTTCCCCGGCTCCGTCATGAACAGCGTGGGCGAGGCCTGCACGGAGCTGAAGCGCGAGTACGACCAGTGCTTCAACCGCTGGTTCGCTGAGAAGTTCCTGAAGGGGGACAACGCGGGGGACCCATGCGTGCAGCTCTTCAAGCGCTACCAGCTCTGCGTGCAGGTGCGCGGGCCGCGGGCCGGCGCCGCGGAGAGAAGGGGGGCGAGCGACTGTGGGAGGGTCCCTGGTCTCGGGCTTCCTCTTCCATCACTGGTCTGGGGGGAAGGGGCCCGGTCAGGGTGACCCTCCCAGCTTCCTCTGCACCCCCAAGCCCTGCATTGGTGCACTGAGCAGGGCTGCCAAGGCTTGGTTACTTAGGGCGTGACTGGGGCAGTCAGTGCTGAGTACAACAGACCGAGGGGAGGGGGTAGAGACCTGTGTTTCACTCCCAGCTCTGCCACAGACTCGATGTGTTACCCTGGTGAAATCGCTTAGCAAAACCAGGGCTCGGATAAACGATCTGTAAAATGGGGGTGAACTTACCTGCCTCAGAAGGGTAGTGGTGGGCAGATAAATTCCTTAGTATTTTGACATCTAGATATTGGAGTAGGTCTAAGTGTCTATTGTGTCATTCTGGAGATGCGGGGGAGGGATCATATATGGTGAGAAGTTTAATATCTCATTAAAATGTTATTAATTTGCAAGCCTTCTTGGGGACAAGAGTCTGTCTGTGAGACTTGGCTCATTCTCTTCAAAACTTCCCTTCTTCATTTGAGACCCACATTAATTTGAGAGATTTGATGTTATAGAGACTCTATTCATGATCTCTGTGGTGTGTGTATCCTATTTTCTTACTGTTAGTTACTGATAGAATATCTTTCCCTCAGTCATACAGTATTAAATTCTCAAACATTAGTGATAACCTTTTTCCCCTCTCCTTGTCTCTTATTCAGGGGAATTTAATTCTCAGTCTCTTAGTATGCCATATTCTGTGGTCCACGCATCCTTTACTTGTCTTTCTTTGTATGTTCTCTAGTATTTTGTTGTCTTTCATTAACAAGAGGAGGAAATATTTTAGTTTAACTGGGTTGTTCTTCATAGAGAGCCCAGTATAATGAGGATAACTTTATTGGCAGTGCAGTGATGTTAAGACGCTGCTACAATTTGAGTGCCCTATGTAACTTTATATAGTGGGTTATTTTGAGTGCTAGGTATGTCTAGGATTGTGTGGGTATTGGGGGCAGTTGAGTGGCTGAAACTTCATAAAAGAATGAACTTATCAGAGCTGTCTAAAGAGGCATTATTCATTTCTCTTTTCTTACAGGAATACACTAAATCTATACAGCATTACATTGCTTGTCTCATAGTATTGGCTCATATACAGGGCCCAGATCTTGCAGGCTACTGCAAGTAGATGAATACCTGTGCTCTGAGCCTCATTGATTTACTTGGGTTCCATGCAGGCATAATGTCTGACCACATGATCAGTTTATGGGTTCAGGGCCTAACTTGTTACTCCCTTGACCTTCATTCTTGAAATTGAAGTCTAATTATTTGATATATTTCTGGGTCTCCTTTGTTAAAAACTGCAACAATATTTGGCTTTTTTGTTCAGTTGCAAAGTATTCTGTCCGTTACAAATCATCAAAAATTACAATTGGTGGTACCTTCTTTTGTTGTTTGAAAATCTTTGGATGCTCTCTTCTTTTTTATTTGAGACATTTACTGTTACCAAACTTATGAATTCCAGTTGAGTTTTTGTTTTGCTGTCCTCATAGATTTGTTCATAATATGCATTCTCTTCTTCCTTATAGCTAAGAAACATTTTATTGATTGCTTTATATTTAATATTCCTATGTTTTCATCATAACCCTTAATCATTCTTCAAGTATATGTGGATAAATATCTTATGTTCTTTCACTCTCCTGGCTACCATGAGTTCATGCTGTTTTTTGTTTAAATTTTTTTAAGGTATGTAATTTAACCCCTTTCTTTTTTTCCTTCTCTAAACTCATTTAATTTGTGGCCCGTTGCCTCTGCTTTCAAATCTGTTGCCCTTTGACTGGGTACTAAGAGGAAAGGATCTCTCCCTCATTGCATTCGCAGTGTTCTAAAACAAATTATCCTGAACAACGTTGAAAAAAAGATACACAATCAATTTTAGAATAAAGTTGTTTCAGCATTAGGTACAATACTTAAGTAGCTAAGATTGCTGACTGGCTACTTTCTTGATCCTCTTCTCATTAGTAAATGCTTTTAGTACTTTCTGAACTTTCATTGACTCATTTGTATTACACACACACACACTCTTGTGAGGTCCATAAGACATTCAGATATGTTAAGGGCTATTTTCATCATTGTCCTTTTTAATTGTTCTCCATGTCCAGCGAAGATAGGACAAGTAGTAAAGGCACAACCTGCAGCAATGTAGATTTAGATTAGATATTAGGAAAAACTTTAACTATAAGGGGCAGTTAAACTCTGGAATAGGCTTCCAAGGAATGTTGTGGAAGTGCCATCATTGGAGGTTTTTAAAAATAGGTAGCACAAACATTTGTCAGGGGTGGTCTAGGTTTATTTGGTCCTACCACAGTGCAAGGTGCTGGATTTGATGACTGAGTCCCTTCCAGTCCTACATTTCTATGATATAAAACTGCATCTATACATTCCTTAATCTTTCCTATAAGGCTTAATTGCAATCACCTTTACTTATGGTTTTACTCCATATAATACCATTTTTAACATGAATACTTCCTTCCTCCTTCTTCCATATCCCTTCTTCATAAAGCTTTACAGACTATTATTGACATTCCAGTTGGAAGAATAAGCAGTGAGTGCTGTTAATCATCCTGTCCATTTCCTTCATGATGCATTATTCCATGAAGCCTTTCTCTGTTGCCTTGTTTCTTCTGCTTACAGCATTGACACTTAAAGGTTCCTCTAGCTTCTCTTTCACTCACCATACCAGGTGTAATTTCTCCATCATATAGATAAGTGTTGGTGTAGGCCTTGGATAAGTTTATCTGATAGAGTCTTGACTACAGTTCATACTATGGTCACAGTATCTCTTTGAGCATGTCTGATGGTATGGTTTGATAGAAACTGTATTAGCAACCTTGATTGGGCTTGACATGTTCACTGCCTGATATAATTTTTCACATAGCACCATGTCACGGGGTATGTCCTTCCTGTCCCCATGTAAGGTGGGTTGGGGAGTATTGTGACCTTGTGGTTAGTGTTTGCCTAACTGTCTTTGACCTCAAGATGGGGTAGCCCCATGGCCAGAGTCAGTATGGCCCATGGCCAGAGTCGGAGGGCCACCACTAGGGGGGTGACAGCCAGGAGACCTGGCCCCTTCCTACTCCACCGGGTCCCAGCCCAGGGCTCTGGTAGTGGCAAGGTTGCTCACCTCTGAGTCAGCAGGGAATCTGTCTGCAACACTCTGACTTTTCCCAGAAGTCATGGATGTTTCCCCTCTTCCTGGGCTGCTTCCTATGCTGTCTCCTGGCATGGTGGCATGCAGGTCATTGGATTTTCAGACTCCAGTCAAGGGTCTGGACACACTGGGTGTCCTGCCTGATTCTCTGGGTCTCTGGTGGCCTCAGGCAAAGGCTGTAGTGGTTCCTGGGTTGGCGCCTCCAGCATATGTCCTCCTCAGTGGACACCCTAGAATGAGCTGGGCTTCTCCCTTTTATACTGGGGCTGCAATTGGAGCATGCCCAGCACAGCCTGGGGGTGGTGGGAGACATCTGCCACCCACAGTGAGCTGTTAACCCTTTCTGAGTTACTGTGGGGTACATCCCCATTGTTGCACCACAAAACATTATTAAAACAAGGTTGCTTCTTTTTCTTCCTAGAAAGCTATTAAGGAGAAAGACATACCCATCGAAGGGCTGGAATTCATGGGTCCCAGCAAAGGAAAAGCTGAAAACTCCTCCTGACTTTGTTTGGGCATATTGTGCCATTAAAATGACTTTTTGGACTTGGAGAAAGAACCTCACAAGGACTAGAGGACTGCTGAAGATTGCCTTGGATTAGCTGTTCTTTCTGCGAAACGAGTCTCTTCTGCAGTTTCTTTCAACTAGGTTGTGTGGCAATTACTGTTTCATCTTAAATGAATGTTGGTGGTTTGACATCATGCAGTGTGTGAAAAGCCTTTTTATCAATCGATGAGCATGAGTGAATGTACTCTGAACGGGAATATTTATTGGAAGGGGTTTAAACATTAGTTGGTCTATGATTAGTTTCTATTGCTTTTATTTATATAATGCTAGACAATTTTAAATGATGAAATTAATGTGAAAAAGATTGATTTACTTACTTTTGGGTGTATGCTGATGGATTTTGTTGGGATAAGGTTGGTTCCAGTTTTCCTGAAAACTGATGTGCTACAATTTTGTTTGGATACACAAGGTGTTTTAATATAGAATGTACATCAGTCAAGAAAAGTAATGCTTGACTAAAGACACCTGTCCACTTAAACCTGCCTCTGTTCTCTAAGATGGGCAAGGGCCAGCCTGTTACAGAAGTGAACAGGAGCAACTGATTTCACAAGGTACTTTCAGCAGCCTCAGGCAGTCCCTGCAGATAGACTGATGCAAGGCACTGAAACTGTTGAACTTAATGTGCTACACTACTGAATGGCTGTTGCCCCATAAAGTTTCAACAGCAATTCAGTTATACTTCAGTTGTCCTTATCCAACAGGCATCCCGCACAAATACACTCCATAGATTAGCCTCAAAAACATTGTTATATATAGATTTAAGGTGGATATTTGAATTAGACAAGGGGTTCCTGCCTTATGACATCCTAAAACAGTACCCAAATGTCAGTTGGAAATTTGTCTTCCTGCTTTGTAATAAGAAATCTGAAAGGAGAGGGAGAAATACAACTTTAGTTTTCATGCAGGGGGGAATCTAGTAGTGTCCAGAACCAAAATTTAGCTATCTGAAGTCTGATTTCAAGTGTTGTTGAAATTTGATTTAGTAACAGCTGGAGTAGTGTAGTATGCAAAGTAGAGACGTAAGCTTTTTTTCCAATTTTCTTTACATGAAGGCTCTAGCCTTTTTCCTTACAGCAATGAATCTTGCCCTATAGAGACTTCATAGTGGAAAAACTTTTCCATAATGAGGCTCCTGGTTTTTACTCAAGTCGACCTGAAGTCTATGAAGAACAAAGCTTCCTCCTGAAGTCCCTCTGCAACTCTTCAAGAATGGAGGTTTGTATCTGCAGCCCTTAATGTAACTGGAGAAAGCAGGTGTGGGGAACTCAGAACAGCAGTCAGTTCCCCCTGCTCCAGTGTTGCTAAAGTTTGCAAAAGATGAAAATCCCCCCTGAGCCTTATGAAGGAGTTCAAGAACCCCATCATGAGCATAGGGAACAGGTAAAGGAGTGAGGGAAAGGAGTCTCCTCCACTGCTGTTGCTTCTCCTCTCCACCCCCTCCTCCCACGTTAAAATCTCTTGCCAGTCTTTTGGACCATATGAGGGTTTCAGTTCTTTGGAAATGAGTTAGTCAGTAGGATAAGAGGTGTATTACTAGGCATCTTCTAGGCTCTAAAGGAAGAAAAACCTTGATCTTAATTAAACTTTTTGTAAGAGTTGGGACTTCATTACAGACCAGAGGAGGATTGCAGCTATAGAGCACTGATGCAGAGGTGCTTAGCATGAGACTTTGGCCAGCAGATGAAAACAGACTTATCTCCTGGATTTTCTAGGGTCCGTAGTGTGCCTACAATTATAGGTCAAGCTAAAGTTTGCAGAAACTGAGTTCCTCTCTACCAGTCCTTGCAATTAAAAAAAAAAAAACCAACAAACACATTAAAGAAATTCCCATATGTAACTTCAGTAAGTTAATATTTCAGGTATTTAAGGGCTGTAAGTACATATTAAAAAGAAACCAGAAAATACAGTTAAGGTTGCAGCTCTCAAACAAAGTGCCTGATCTACCTTAACTCTGCTCCATAGTGATGCTCTGAGAATAGTGAACTCCTGGGAGTGTATACATTCTGAAGTTTCATTATTCCAGTGACCATAAAATATAGAATGCCTTAAGGGGGTTGTGTGGTTCTATGGCCAGAGATAGCACACAGAAACCCCTTATTCCCCCTGTCTTCAGGAAGGGCCTGATCCTTCTAGCTACTGGGATCGTTCAGCTTCCTACAACAACTTAGATGGAATCAGTATGATCCCATACAGTGCTAACAGCCTGGTCAGTGTTGTTAAAAACAGCACTAGCTTATCTTTATATTTAAGCCTCACCCCCCTAGACTGAGTGCTAACATGAAAGCAAAATTAGTATTGTAAAAAAGTCACCCATATATACATTGGGTACTTATATAAAACAAATTATAAAGCCAGTGTGTTTTGGAGCACTCAATGCAGAGAAAGGGAGATGGTAGGCTGGCATCTTTTGGGGCAGAGTTAATGGTTGTTGGGAACCCTGTTTGCAGTGTAAGTAGAGTGACCATCTGTTCCAATTTTATAGGGACAGTCCTGATATTTGGAGCTTTTTCTTATATATGCACCTATTACCCCTTGCCCTGATTTTTCACATTTGCTATTTGTTAACATTCTTTAAGGATAACACACACTCCAGTCACTCTCTACAGCTTGCACTTCACCTCAGTGAAGTTTTTTTGGGTGGGAGGTAGTTATGATAGTGTGTTAGAATATTACTATCAACTCTGAAAAACAGCTTCATCAGCTAATATTCTTAAGCCAGAAAGTGCCTTCTACTGAGCTTTAATGTAGGGAAAAGCTTGCTTTAGCAACCACATGTATTCTGCTAAGATGCTGTGTAGGCTGTAATAATTGGGATGAAATAAATACTGTGAAATGGGGGGAAATGTTTTCTAATGTTCACTTCAGAAATGTTCTTGCATTGGCTGATCATCTGTCACTCACTCCAGCTAGAGTGCTATAAATACCACTGGCAAGAAGATAGGTAACCATGGAATAGCTGAGGCTCTTTAGAGAAGGGTAGCATTGATCCCTGCACAGTATAAAATAGCTTTTCTCCATTACCATATTAGTGGGGAAAATATGCTTACTTCTGTAGACTATTGTAAAACTAAGTTAACTTACTCATGGTGAGGATAAAACCTTCAGTCCCTGCACAACTTAAGAGTTTGTGGCCCCTAATATTATGTTCTATATATAGTCAGTTGCCTTCCAAAGTCTGTAGCTAGCATACCCCTGGCTTCTGCTTGACATGTTAGTTTTCTAAAGGAGTAATGGTAAAATAAGACTGCTAAAGTGATGTGTCAATGTAGGAACCTAGTAAAAAACCAGCTGTTGCTCCATTGTATTATCTCTGTAATACTACTACTCACTTAACTAAGCTTTTGGTTTTTTTAAATTTACCACAATTAAGGGATGGGATCTATTCATGGAAAGCATAGGGTCAAGGAGGATTCAGTTTTAGCTGAACTGAGTTATGTTTGTTGAGCTAGAGCATTGATTCTTGTTAATTAGTACAATGAAGTCAAAGTTCTATCTTTTCAGTCTCTGTAGGATAACCATTATTTATGGTGAAATATGAAAACGCTCCTGCTTCAGAACATATCAGTTAATTGGTTAGAATTAGAAGGAAACTTCTTGCAGAGGTGTGTCACTGCTTAGTTTTTATGAATTTGCAGTGCCCCACTCCTAATTGGGCATGTTAGGCCTTAACTTATGCAATAACATGTAACAAAGCAGTATTAATGGATTATACAGCCACTTGGTAAAATTGCACAGGGGAAACAGAAGGTACAAGAAGTACTGTCATGGGGTGTGGAACAGGGCAAATTCTTCAGGATGCTGCTAAAGCAGAACTTTGCTTTGCCACAATATCGGGGCACCACAACTTGGGGAAGACAGTGATGTAAACTAGTAGACATCTTATCAGGACTAGTTTTGCTTATGAATGAGTTAGTGTTCCATAGTTATCCATTTTGTGCATCTTCCTCTGAAACACTATGTAGTGGGAGTCAGGTGACACTGGATTAGATGGACCACTGCCCTGATCTGTATGACAGTTCCCATTAAACAACCTCAGTTTAATAGCTTGCAAGAATCTTATCCTAGTACTTACTAATTTCAACATTAACAGTTTAGGGAGAAGACTAATTAGGGCTCACCTTCAGAATATGAAAGTGGATATGTTACTTTAGATCCAATCCTATTGGTTGCATAAGAGTCATTTTTAGTATGTATTAGCCACTCCTACCTCTAGAAAGGCTGCTTAAAGTAGATAGGCAGCAATTAAATCCCTCTCCTACTACACTATTGCCTACAAAAGCCCCCCCCAATTTGTTAAACTCCCTATAAATAATATTAGAAAAGACTAGATCAAGGATTTCTAGTTCTTTACAAGAGACCACACATGGTAGGTAAGGATTTATTTATTTTAAGTGACTTCCCCTTCAAATACAGGATTAGAGGTCAGAACACCATTTATAACTTGACCGTAAAAGGAATGTGGAATATTGTTAGACTGAGGATCCCATACAATGTTCTGGTCCAAATACCATGGTCCACATTGCAGCTGTGGTCCCTGTGTTCAATGATCATCTTCATAGCCAGTTGGGAGAGGATTAACATGAGGGTTGTGAAACAGAGTTTTGTTCCCATCTCCCCATGGGAAGGGCTGTTGAAAGAAGAAATTAAGATTGCTTGGTAACTGCTTGACAAATCTGCTAAGGCACAAGAAATCAACTTCTGTAACAAACATAACTTTTGAGTCTGTACATATTACAGAATTTGGAAGTCTTCTGGAGTAAGCTGAATTTACACCACAATTTTCTTGAATACTTTGATAAAAATCTACAATTCTAAAGATGACAAATCCAGTTAGTACTGCGTCTCTTGCAATGTGTACAAGTGACTGTAATAA
The DNA here is from genome assembly GCF_026122565.2 of Emydura macquarii macquarii. Classification (NCBI taxonomy): domain Eukaryota; kingdom Metazoa; phylum Chordata; order Testudines; family Chelidae; genus Emydura; species Emydura macquarii. The sequence continues at coordinate 2,616,586 of NW_027131391.1, forward strand.
GTAGACACAAGTGGACACAATTTGGGGAAGACAGGGTGATCTCAACCTCTGACAACTGTTTGTGACCTGTTGGGCTAAGAACCCATGCTCCAGTTTCTTCCACCCTCTCATTCATGACAGCTTTCTTTTGATCTACATGAAGACAAGCTAAGGGGAAAACTAGTGAGGACCAAAACTTTGATGACAAAGTTTCTCACACTCAGGCATGAGTTTATTTTAAGAGGGAAAGACAACTCCGTATCTGCATATAAATACCTCAGCTGCAAAGCTCTCACCCTGCCTCAACAGAAGTGAGCTCTTGATTCATGGCACTACAAATACATAGATATTTCCCTTCAGTCAATTCCACTACCTATCACTTATACCTACTGCAAGAAACAATACAGGCTACAGTAATCTTGGAATAAATAATTCAGTGATTGGAGATAAGAACACCTTTAAAAGGCACTGTTGCACATACCTTGGTCCTGATGCGGAGGTGAGGATAAGGAACAAACTCTGGTCTTTCATGCGTATGCTGCATCTTTAAGTAGCAGTTCAGCATGCATACACCAACACCAGGAAGAGCAACCACAAAAGTCAGGATCTTCCATGTGCGAGCTAATGAAGGAAATAATATACTGTGAAGAGGGTCAACAATACGGCTACTCAAAACTGAGTATTTCCATGTGGTGGTAAATTGGTATTTCAAAATTTGTTTTGAATTAGAATGAAAACAAAATTTAGCCTGAAATTACAGAGAAGTGATAATCGCAGATAATTTGAGATTTGTTTGAACACAATTTTTCAAAGTTTGTTTTCAATGTTTATGAAAGCAGTAGTGACATGATTTCACATGATATAGTATTTCATTTGTCATGTCTGTAATACCACACTGTATTCAAAATTTCTATTTTGAAACATTTTTTCCCAAAACAAAAATTGTATTGAAAACATTGAGGGTAAGTTTCAAACTTTGTTCAGTTTCATGAAAGTTAGTTTAATCAGTGTTTTGACAAAACTTTGAATTAATATTTTCTGATCAGCTCTAGTTAACAACTTCTGAGACAGTAGAAGGCATCTTATATACCTTAACTCCATGAATATTTCCAACATTTGTGTTGTGCTAAGTCAGCTGACAAGCACTCTAGACCACTATCTTTTAATACAGTAGTTTTCAAACAGGACTATCACTGGTCTACAAACACTTTATCAGCAAATAGATGCACTTAGAGAACTATGCAGAATATGGCTAAGGAGGAATGGATTTGGTTCTATGGTGCATTGCATTCTCAATGTCTGCACAAAAGTTAATCCATATGGGTTAATATCTGGTGTGAGTAGCCTCTTGACTCTCTTTTTCTATCCCCACGGCTATATATGGCACCTTATAAATACGTGCCACAAACCCAGAAGTCCATATGTATTAAGGCCTGTCTATGCTAGGGGCATTTGCACCAGAGTGACTACACCAAGCCGTGCAAACCCTTGCACCAGGCAATACTTCCTCTGGTACCCTAAGAGTTTGCACGGAGGTAAGTACCTCATTGCAGGGTCCCTAAGGGCGACAGTCCTTCGGACCAATGAGGAACACGCCTGTGATTTCTTTCAATTACCGTGGCAGCAAGACGGAAGCGGCATTTTCAAAGACCCCTCCCCCCAGCCCAGACGGAGGGAGACGCATAGCCTTAGGGAGGGGCAGGAAAGAGGCATCCAGGCCCCGTCCCGCACACACGGGGGAAAGCCCCCGGCTCAAGGATAGGGGCTCGAATAGTAGTTGCAGCCTCAAGCCCGTTCCGCTGTTTCGTCAGGCCGGGGCTGGGGCCGGGTCCCCCTGGCAGGAGCGAGGGGAGGCGGCACTGAAGGCAAGGGAGGAAGGGAAATCCTGCAGCGCTGCCTGCGCGGCGCCCTGGGGTAACCGGGCACAGCCCAGCCGCTGAGGGGCTTAGCCTAAGGGCGCTTCGCTCAGCACAAGGTCACCCCGTCATCGCTGGCCCGGCCCGGCCGCGGTTCCCCGGTTACCTGATCCGGCCTCCTGATGAGCCACGTCCGACATGAACCGCCCCAACGGGGACCGGGGACTGTTGGCGAGGAGCAGGCGGGAGACTCTGGCAAACGCCGCCATCTCTGCAGCCCAGAGAGCTCTGGTCGCGGTGGCCGGGGGATCACGTACTAGCTTCGCCGTCACCGGAACAAGCAATAAGCAGACGGGAAATGGACAGTCGGGAAGACGGCGGCCTACGTGGGACACACCGGCTCACTATGCGCATGTGCTCCAATCCGGGCACCATCAACTACCTCTGGATTGGCGGACCTATATGCGGATTGACCACGAGTCCGACTCGTACTGAGCATGCGCCCTTTAGTCCGAACGCGTTCTACTTCGAGACTGACATTGAACATTACACCCTGCCGCGCGGTCCAAGTCCGCCTGACTTACTGCGCATGCGCTAATGGGAGGGACGTCATTGATCACGTGGTTCCTTTTGGCGCCTACCTGTGTGTGGCAGCTAATCAGCGGCCATTTTGGACGTCAAGCTGAGACATCCCGGGTGCCCGAAGGAAACCCGGTGAGAGCGCCCTGCGCTGCCCGGGGCACTGCGCTAGCATCAGGCCGCGGCCTGTGCTGTGGAGCGCCATGGCTGGAACGGGCGGGGGTCGTGGAGCGCAGGGAAGGTGGCTCCGGGCAGCGGGGGGATGTTCTAGAGCGGCAGGCTGGGGGTTCTAGAGCAGCGGGGCTTGGGCGGAAGGTGCTGGGCAGTGAAAGGGGCTGCGGGGGGAGGGGGCGTTCTGGAGCAGCAGGTAGCAGTGAGGCGGGGGCTCCAGAAGAGCACTGCCGGGTCTGGAGGAGCAGGGCAGGAGGAGGAGGTGACTCTGGGAACTGCAGGTATCCGTAGGGGGCGATGGATGGAGAGGCGGCAGCAAAGCAAATCCCCTGAGGTTAGCAGCCCTGCACAGCATCCTGAATGGGCCCGTGGGGTTGCTCCGAGAGCCCTCGGAGGGATGGGGCGGGGCGGGGCGGGGCAGGGCAAATCAAAAACTCTTCTTTGCTGGGAGTGGCTAGAAAGTGGGAACTTCTTTGAAGCCCCAGTGATGATAGAAACACTGGTTTTACTCAGACGAGTTAAATAGGGAGTGATGGGGTTTTCCTGACATGATGAACTGGAAGCGGGGCAGGAAATCAAACCAAGATGGACTGCAGAAAAAGCCTTGCTATGAAGGTGGAACTGTGGTCTGTTCAAGCCTCTCTGGAAGAGTAGGAGAAAATCTTGCTGCCCTGGTTCTAGCTCAGTGAAAGAGCTTATAATGCCCCAGCTCTGTGTGAGCTGCTTCTGCATTCAAACTGGCTGCTGCATTTGCCTCTGTGGCCACTGCCCTGCCAGGCCCTAACTCCTCACTTTGGGATGTAAAGAATGCTCTGACCACCATGACAATAAAAGCACATTATGCTTAATTAAACACACACTTATAATTCCCACTGCTTTATTTCTAATATCGGTTCATCTGCTAGTTCTAATAGAATAAATTTAAAGTCTAAAAGTAAGTATACAGTCTCTTTTGCACCTTGTACAGCTAGACAGAACTAAAGAAGTGGTTCTCATCTTTGGAGTGGACATGGATCATGAAACTTTTCTGGGTTTTCTGAGAAATTTTCTACATACTCTGTGTTTTTGTTTAAAGAAAATTCTAGCCCCTGTGGTTGCAAAGAAAATTCATTGAATGCAAATAGCTGTAGAACTTAAGTCTAATAAATATATAGGACTGGGGCCTTATATTTTAGGACAGTCATTTGCAGTCACTTCCCTGCTTGGTCAGTGTTTCTCCCAGGCCACCCTTCCTAGAGAGCTTGCTTCACTATGTAGTCTCTACCACAGCTTCCTGAGTACTGCCTCCTCTTCCCTTCCGCTGCTTGTTCCTTGTATACTGAAAGCACTTGATTCATCTCAGGTGGGTCTTATCTTATAATAAGGGTTTTCTTAACCCCAGGCTCTCCAACCTATAGGGCATGCCACCCAACCACAGGCCCTATATGGCACTTTTTTAAGTATAGCATTTAGGGTTGTTGGTTTATTGACTGAAAGCCCAAAGGATTTTGGGATAGGGGCTCACAAGAGAAAAAAGTCACAAGAAGGCAAAGAGGGAAACTGTCTTCTACCTTCTGCTGTTTTAGAATTAAATTTAAAAGAGAAAACCCATTCTTTTTCTACTCTTGAATGAATCATTAATTCTTTGTACTACATTCTGAGGCCAAATTAAGCCCTGTTGTAAGTGAATTCAGCTTCCATTGAAGTCAAAGGATGTTGTGCCTGCTTCTTAATGGCTGAAGTTGGCCCCAACACAGTTTTGTGTGCTTAACCAGCACAGTTCCTGTTCTCTTCTCATAGCCCCAGTTTATTGGAGTCTGACGGATGCACATGTGACCTCAGGGAGAAACCATGTAAACAGAGGATTCCTGTGCTAGGTTGTACAGGTAGCAGCAGAGAACAGGGAAAGTAGAGAGGTTGGGGAGTTCTAACAAAAGACAGAAGCAAGGTTTGCTCTGTGTATGAATGATAGAGAAGGAACCAGATTTTCCATACATCCTGATAGTTTAAAAGAAAAAAAAAAAGGGATGCTCACTTCTTAAGAGGAAAAGAAGTGCTGCTTTCTGCTGAAGGAAGTCTGTGAGAAATGATGGGGTGCAGAAAGAAAGAACAATGAGGGCCCAAATACCCAGGCAAATCTGCTCGTCAAGATTATTTTATTACACAGCCCTTCCTCAGCTGTGTTGTCACACCCCATTCATGATGTTTCAAAGTATGTTGTATTCCCCTGCTTTATACACATTTGTACACTAAGGACTTGGGCCCTGATTCAACAAAGCACTTGTGCACATACTTAAATTGGGATGGGATTATTATGTGCTTCGATTCTTTCCTGAACTGTGGCCTGGATATTGCAGCTTCTCCATATACAGCGCTCCCATTTGGAGTTCAGCATGCGGCAGGCTTGCAGGGTCAGGCCCTAATAAGAGGCATTTGAAATTAATGTCTTTATGAACAGAAGGTACATATTGTATAGTGTTTAAATGAATAGACCAAGATTAATGCTTTATTACTGATATAATCAAAATACCATTTGTGTGACAAGTTCCATATAGACAAATACACTCCCATATTTACAGCAAGAGAAGAGAGATGTAAAGAAGTAACGGACATCTACCCTTTCAAACCATACCCTGGCTAACATCAGCACTGGCCACACCAACCAGTTGAGCAAAGAAAATGGAGAAAACAGAAAAGGAGACTTAGCTAAACCCAACAGCAAGTTGCTCCACCATGATCAGAGGAAAAGCATAAGGAAGGACCACATGAGAAGCATAAGGTGGGAATATTCAAAGTAGCTGTATGAGCCAAAGTTTGAAGATCTTAGTGCTCGGGGTAGAGTCCTAGACAATCTCACCACAAATTCAACAACATGTTAATGTGCTCAGGTTTCAGTAATATATGTTGTATCCTGATTAGACTGACATCTAGAGTTGAGATCATACCTCTCCACTTTTAAGAAACATCTGAATGTTTTTCTGTTTCAAAGCTGGTTTTTTGTATCATGGACACTTTTGGCCTTAAGGGTAGAACTTTCCTTTTTCCCTCCCTCTCATACCACTCCCAATGTTTGTAGAGTTTTAGTTTAAAGAGTTTTTAAAACGTAGTTATGTTTTCTAATGCTTTTACTGATATACATCAATCCTTGGCAAGGGGAAAGTGTCACTTTGTTAATAGAATGTAATGAATCATTGTTCATTATTATTGATACTTTCCTCCATTAATCATAATTTTTTACCAGACTGTGGGGTTCACATTTTCTTTAGGTGACACTTTCAATCACTTGTCATTAGCTGGGTTGAATACCTCAAGTAATCGCTCATGGAATAAGAACTCTTTCACTTCCGTATCAGTGGGTCATACCTGGCCCACATTTGTAATGACCATAAATTGTTAACATTTGACAACTGTTGGGTAGCCTGTGTGACGTGTTTGGTGGGTTACGGTTCACTATCTAGTGAACAGGTATCTGCCCCACAAAAATTAACCTGCTCTTGGCACTGATAGTCCTTGGCACTTTTATTAATCTAGCAGATTAGGAGTCTCAAGGGACAAGGAAACTCATCTCTTCTCTAATGCTGAAAGTGATCTGTCCTGACAAACTTGCACAACCTACAAAACACCTTCTACCTGCAAAACCTGCACAAGCTAGGGGAAGAACTTAAAAAGGGAAGCAGTGTAGCTCACTGGTAGGCAGAGAGGGGAGGTAAGCTGACCTGTACTCCTGGAAAGGAGCACCATAGGAGCTCTTGCTGCTTAAGGCTGGGTGATGTTGACTTGAACAAGCCTGCAAAGGTGGGACTGGTGACTTTTGAAGGTCAGAAACATTTTTGTGTTCAGTTTTTTATTTTACTCTGTGGGAAGAGCAGGTACAGGTAGAAAGTGATCCTAGGAGGCAGCTGCATAGCACCCTAAGATCCAGGGTTTAGCTGCCTACCATTGGGCCCTGGATCAGAGCCTTATGGAAAGGATGGACCAGGACTCCTTTACCAACCCCTAAAGATGGGACAAGGACAGAAGTCTATTCCTTGGTGGGGAATCAAGTTGGGAAATACCCTGGAAGCACAAAGGTCTTGGCCTCAAAACCTCGACCCAAGGCGAAAGCCCTGAATCCCTTGTTGACTTCTCAACACTTCCACATTATTGGACTCTGTGTACTATGAAAGGGATAAATTTGAATGTGTGACCTGGCTGGAGATGGAGTCACTAAAATGACGGCCTACTACAGGGCACAGATATTGTGAGAAAGGGGAATGCCTCAGAGGAAGACAACCTGTCAGACCCCTGTCTGACCACTAGGCAGCACTGGCAGTGAATATTTCCCTTCACATCCTCATTCCGTAACCTTCTGCTTGTTAAGCTAAATTGAACTCTTGAGGCTGTCATAATAAGACATGTTCTCTGATTCTTTAATCATTCTGGTTGCTCTTCTCTGAAGTCACTGGAAACCTACCAGTATAAAATCCCTTGTAAATGAGAGCTTAGAAAAGAGAGACAACTAAGTGGGGTCTATAAAATCATGAATGATGTGGGAAAAGTGAATAAGGAAGCATTATTTATCTCTTGTGCATAACAAAAGAACCAGGAATCATCCAATGAAATTAATCGGCAGCAGGTTTAAAACTAACATAAAGAAGTACTTTTTCACACAACGCACAGTCAACCTGTGGAACTTGTTTCCAGGAATCAAAAGTATAATTGGGTTTTAAAAAGAACTAGTTAAGTTCATGGAGGATAGGTCTATGAGTGACTATTAGCCAAGCTGGTCAGGGATGCAACCCCATGCTCTGGGTGTCCCTAAACCTCTGTGAGAAGCTGAGACTGGATAGCAGGGTCACTCCATAATTGCCCTAATCTGTTCATTCCCTTTGAAGCGTCTAACACTGGCCACTATTGGAAGACAGGATGCTGGACTAGATAGCCCACTGGTCTGACCTTGGATGGCCATTATACAGCAGATCTGGACCTAAATTCCTGAACTTGGAAGAGCATTTTGAGCATTATGGTTGGATTAAAGGTGCTATAGTTGCGTAAGCCATTATTATTAGCAGCATAGTGATTGTGCCTCATATTGCATGACTTCCTCAAAGGCACAGTGCAGAGAATCTGTAGACAAGGAGTTCAAGCTCTGCTATTGATTCCCTAGAGAATCTCAGAGAAATGTGGTATATGAGCCACCATTTGGATTCCCTAGCACGCTTATGACCCTGTAGAAGACACTTAGGCCAGTATTTTTAAAAGTGGCCTGCTTTTGGGTTCTTCCATTTCTTGGGCATCCAAAGTAAGATCTTGGGTCTGATTTGGAAGCTACTGGGAGCTTCTCAGCACCTCTGGAAGTCCATCCATAAGGCCAACATTTTCAGAAGGGCTCACTGCTCAGAAATTGGATCAGTTTTTCAAAAGAGTCCAACAATTCAGACGCATGCTGGGTGCTGAGCTCTCAAAAATCTGACCCGAAGTATCACAATGGGAGGTGCTGCATGCTGAGCACTTTTGAAAATCTGGCCTGAGTTGTGGATACTGAGTTCATGAAAATATGGCCATGAGCTCTTTCAATAATCTAGCTTTAAGTACATTTGTCATCCAAATGTTGAGTAACTCAGCATCAAAGAACACCTTTGAAAATGTTGGCTTTGATCTTTCTGTGTCTTTTTTTCCCTACCTGTAAGTGGGGATAATGATACTTCCATACCTCAGTGTTCCAAAAACACTTAGAAATCCTTAGATGGAAGACACTGTACAAGTACAAAGTAGTATTATCAGGGTGTAGTATGTCAGTGTTCCACATGGTGGCAAGCTATGCCTTCAGTGGGAATTTTGGAACTCACAGATGGCACTCTGAGATTTTCAAAGTGGCAATCTCAGTTTTGTGCATTTTCAAGTTTGGAGAGAAATGACCAGACCTGCAGAAAAGCAACATGTCCAAAGTCCGCTACGGGAGTGGGAACTGACCTGACAAATGCAGAGACGGTACTATAGTGATTGTGACGTTTGAAGCTTAGGCACAGAGTTTCAGGGAGCTCTTCATCTCTCTACAGCTCAGAAAAATGACTGATCAGAAATAAACATTCTGTCATCTCCAGATTCTTTGTCTGTCTCTTCACAAGGGCATTGTCAGCTTTTATGTTAAGGCAGGAGAGGAAAATGGGGAGTGCACAAAGCCATTGTCCCTTCTCTCAGGAATGATCTGGAAGTACTATGCAAATCTTATTTGAAGACCCTGGGAACTGGGGGAGGAGTTTAGTTGCAAACTCTGGAGGAGGGGGAGGGAGCTCTGCATGCATCTCTGGTCACACACTCCTCCAGCCCAGTGCAAATAGCTAAGAAGAGTGGTTTTTTAGACTGGCTGAAGAAACATTTCATGCATTGTGTATACATGGGAGGGTTTCTTCTTATTCCCATGTGTAACTGTCCTGTGTGTTTCTCAGCCTGCTGCCTCTTTTTCTTGCATGAGAATCTGGGGGAGTCTAAGAGGCATTGTAAAAGTTGTTAAATCTGCACACTGCAGTGCCCCCTCCCCAGTCTCCCTTCTTTCGACTTGTCTGTACTGAAGGTCACCTGAAAGTCTCCCACCACTCACTCACAGTGGTGCAGTTCCTATCATGTTCGCAGCTGTGGAATGGACAACTTGATGATTACCTGTTCTGTTCATTCCCTCTGAAGCACCTGGCATTGGCCATTGTCAGAAGACAGGATCCTGGACTAGATGGATCATTGCTTTGACCCAGTATGGCTGTTCTTATGCTAATATAGATTGGCTGCTGGCATTTATATACCACTACATATAGACAGTCTCAGTAAGCAAATTGTTAAGCTGTTCAGGAGCAATGGGGTAAAACAGTTTTATACTTCTCAAACTATAGCCAATTCTTTAAAAGCCCTCCCTTATCAGGGGCAATGACAGAGTCCAATACCTGCTTTATGAAACCCTGGCCTACAGTCTGCCCTGGCTCGGCTCAGCTCGGCTCCGGGCTCTCTGTCACCTGTTTTGTATTAAGACAGGGTCACACTAGCTGCCAGTTTCCTGGAAACTGTGTTGGGTCCTTCTCAGGCTTCATGTGAAGGGAAATATCCAAGACATGCAGATACATGGGTGAGTTGGGGTATAGGGGATACAGAGTGCAGATTCAATTTGCACATTTTCACACAAACAAGCCCACATCAAGGCATCCATGGACACTCTTTTCTGCCTGACTTTCTGATGCTTATTTTCCCTTCTAGAAGTGGCAACAGCTGCACTGTTTGCTTTGTGAATTTTTTTTTTATCAAAAAAATGTAAAAATGACCTTCAAACGAGGACAAAGCAGTAAACCCCAGCACCATTTGCTCACTCCTGGGCCTCAGGAGGAGATTGTGCTTTTTTGAAATCATACACACATACCCGCTGACACTCATAGACAAACTACTAAGCCTGATTCTCCACGACCCTGCACTTTATGTAGCTATTTAAGCCTGTCCAATGCAAGTGCACAATGTTACCATGTTTTACAACTACTTTGCACAGGTGTAAATGACTATATATTGCAAGTGAGTGAAACAGGTCCTCTATCTGTCTGGCACAGATGTGCGGGGCCAGATTCTCATCTCAGTTACACCAGTGTAATTCCAAAGTGACTCCACTGACTTCAATGAACTTACTCTGGATTTTCACTGTGTAACTAAAAGCAGAATGTAGCCCATTCACATGCTTTCTCACACACATGCTCCCATGCTTTCACACCTGCACACCCCCACACATACACACATACTTTTCCAAATACACTCTAACTGCACATGCACACCCACCCAAGAATACACACACTCCCCTCACATAAGCACTCACTTTTCTTCACATACACATTCTCTCTCTCACCCACACATCCATTCTCTTTCTCACACACACACACATTTTAAAAAGCTCTTGTTTTCAGAAAGGTTTTATTTATAGGCCCTGCCTCGTTGTGAATGTGAAAGAGAGAAAGACCCTCTGAGGGCTCCTTTCATGTGTAAATCAGCCCAGGCTGGGAGCATTGGGGTCATCGAGAGGAGGATTTCACTCTTAATTACTCTGAGAGAAAGCAGGCAGGAGGCTTTCTCAAGCTAATAGGGTTGTTCTCTACTAGGGAAAGCAGCTTGAGACACCCAAGTTTCTCTTGTATCAGAACCTTGGGAGGGTGTTTCTGCAGAGGCCCCTTCTTCCTCCTCCAGCTGAACTGCTGTATGTATGACACTGCCAACTGGGAGGGAACAAGATCAGCTTCCAAACTGGGTTTCTTCCCATGGGGAAAGGTTATGCTCGTTCTCAAAAACAGAGCAGGTGCTCCCTGGGACCACAGGATGAATCAGCTTGAGTTAGTTTTATGTATTTATTTAATATGAGTTTTGTTTTAAAAGTCAGGTTAACTCATTCACTTATACCTGCTCGATTTACTTTGCCATATATAGCCTTCCATTTGAGGGCCCAAAGCACTTCATAGGATATTAAGCTTCCCAGTCCCCCTGTGAGGCAGAGGAATGTTTTTTGTACACGTAGACAGGTGCATGTAGTAGACAGAGCATGGGACTCAGGAGGCAAGGATTAGAGTCCCAGCTCAGCCACAAACCTTAGGCAAGAGAATTAAACGACCCTGTACTTCAATTCCCCACCTGTAAAATGGGGATAATACTTCCTACCTGACAAAGATGTTGTGAGGATAAAAATCCACTGAACACTATGAGGTTCCTGGATTCTGTGGGTATAGGACCCTGTAAGTACCTGAGTGGATGCTGGTAAAGAGGAAGTGTGGGCTTAAGTGGAATTCTCAGAATGCAATGGAGGTACTTTGCTCCCCCTACCCCTTTGCAGATTGAGAACCGAGGCACAGAGAGGCTACATGACTATCCTAAGGTAACACAACAAATCAAAGCACAGAACAAAGCCTAGGTATTCTGATTTCCACCCCCTCTCTCCTGTCTTTGACATCCTAGAAATAAATTTAAAAAATATAAGGCTGGGCTAAATTTTTTGGACACACTCTTTTTGCTTACATGAGCAGTGCCCTTGAATTCAATGGGTTTCTTTCACTATGTCACAGATTCTCAGGCCAGTAACTGTAAAGAATCCCTTTTGTCTGGCTTTCCTGTAAGGAAATTCAGGGGTTGGATTATCCCAGCAATCACAAGTGCAGCTCTTTATAAAGTTGATGGTACTCTCCTTGCACATTCCTTTGCTGGTATCTCTGTAAAAGCCACTCAGTGGTAACGCTTTGCCTTCCTTCAATACCTTCCCTCAGAGTCCCTCAAAGTTTGTTACAGGCATTAATGAACTAAGGCTCATAACATTCCTGTGACACCCTTCTCTCTTTCACAGACAGGGACGTGAGGCAGAGAACCTGTGGCGGAGCCGGGAATAGAACCCAGATCTCCTGCCACCTGATCCCATCCCAGAATCACAAGACTTTCTTCTTCAACCATGCATTGATTTGAGGGGCACCTCTGAACAGCGGTTGCATCAGAGAGAGATTAGATGTGTCGTCCAGCACAAAATCCCCCAAACATATCTTTTCCTTCATCAGTTTCAGAGTCAGACTGCCCCCCTCTCATCTGCATCCTGTTGTTCAGGTGGCCTCCACCTTTCTAGACTAGAAATAAATACTTCGGGGGATGAAAATCAGCCTGCTCAGAATATTCATGGAATAGCCCCAGGGAAGCCCTTTTACAGCGGATTTGAAATTGCAGCAACTAAAGTGACTGGGAAGGGTTGGGCTGTTTTGTCTGGGAGCACCTGTTTGAGGAAGCAGTCCCAGCGAGCAGTAGTGATGGAAGCCATCAGCAGATGAAGTCAGCAGTCTGAAGGGTTTGAAGAGGTCACAGGGAAATGAATGGGTCATTTCTCTTGCAAATGAAGAGCTGCAGCTTGGAGCAGCCTTAGCAGAGACCAGCATGTGGGCACTGGCAGTTCCTTTTATGAACTGATGGAAATGGGGACTGAAAGGACTTTCCTGATGGAGTTCTTTCACAGCCTTTGTTATATCCCCCCACTCCCTGCACTGGGGATGTGTATGGAATGAGAGTTCTCCTCCATAGCAGAGCTGAGCCAAGGGAATGCAGGGGTTAGAACTACACAGAAAACATCTGGCTTTGTGGCATTCTTCATTAGATTTCCACAAGGAGTATCTTGTCTTTATGTTGTAGAACACACATTTCTGATTCTTTCAGATGTGCCTTTCCCTTAACCTGCATTCTAGTGTGAGTTAACTGAAGGGCTAGATGTAAAATGTACATAATCAAAGGAATTGACACCTACCTTATTTTGACTCCGTTAGTAAGTTGCTGGGGCAAATCACGTAACCTCTATGGCTCTATTTTCTCATCAATAAAATGGGGATAATAGTACTTGACTCACTTTTCTAAAGCGCTTTGAGATTCTTGGGTGAAAGATGCTGTATAAATGTACAGTATTCGTATTAGTCAAACACTTAAGTATGATAGACGTGTCTGTTTGGGACTAGTTATTTTTCCTACTCTCCCACAAACTGCTAATTTAGGACAAAGATATTTCAAATGTGCACTTCCACCTCCCATTACTTGCTCCTTCAGTTTCTCTTATTGATCACAATGGAACCATTTTTGGTATGTGACATTATACAGGCAGGTTATGATGCCACATAAAAGTTTGAAATAGGCAACAATGATTTCAAACAAGAGAACTTACTTTAAATGACACAGGCCCAATTCTGAGTTATGTGCATCTGTATGCCATCTCTCCTTGTGCACAAAAGATGTAAATGGGGTGGTGGATGGAAATAGCTACTGAGGAGTCCCCTGGTATGAGGGAACTTCCCTCTTGGAGTAGAACGGTGGAAATAGCTCTGCACTACTCCTTTCCCCTTGCAGCTCCTGGCTTAAGGGCTTGCCAGATCTGTGGTCAGATTAGGGAGAAGTGTGTCGGGGTGGGGTGGTTGGCAAGGTCAAAGTGAACTATGCTCTGGCTCTTCCTGGTTGCTGTAATGGCCTATATGGGACCATGGTAGGCAGCCAAAAGTTAGAGCATTCCCTGGGCAGCTCTAACTTACACCACGGACTGGAATAGTCTTCAGCTGCCTTATAATCCAGGGGCCTGCAAAAATGGCATAAAGCTACCTTGGCCATCCCATTCTGATATTTGCTGAACCTGGCTCAGAATGGGGGGCAACAAAGACAGAGGGCCTGATTCTCCACAATGTCACGCCTTGTGCCGTCATTTACACTTTTGAAAGTGGCTATAAAGTGCCACAAAAGCAGAATGGTAGCATTTCACACTCATTTTGCGTCTGTGCAAATGAGTAAGGGTGCAAGGCACAGGAGATGTAGGCCCAGGGAGAGTGAGAATGATGGACACATGCACAGAGAAATCAGGTAGCAGTTTTAGGAAGGAAATTAGAAAACAAGTGGCAAGGCAAATGGTCTGATGTTTAGATTTTATTTTTTAATCTTCACTACATGTGAAAGATTGTTTTTAATGGCTTCTGTCTCCCTTTTCTTTTAAATACCTCAGAAGGGCTGTCCACCCTTCAAAATCTGTTATGAGATGCTTTTACTGTGTGAGATGGAGCAGAGCCACAATCAGTAAGTTGCAGAAAAAAGACACAGAATCACAATACTACTTCAAGGGAAAGCCTGTTCTTTCTTTCCTAGAAACACTCCCCAGGTTTTCCTTAGTATGTGTAACATGAGCCCAAGGAGAAGAAACCTCATGGTTGGATCATTCTGAAGACCTGGGGAGAGTTGCAAGTTAAGGTTCAGCTTGCAGATGGAGGCATGAGTCCAGGGCACTAGTTTGACAGCAGACATGGGCACACAGGAATGCAGTCTCTGGGAATCACAGAAGCATGCTGAGTTACTGTGAGTTTAAGGAGCTAGTCCATCTGTGTGCACAGGAGACTGCCTACCTGGTATTGTTAAGACGTAAAGGAGGCTTGCAAATAATCACAGAACACTGGAGCATGCAGGGCAACGGGGACAGAAAGAGAAAAGAAATGTAGGCATTTATAAATAGCTTTTTATTATAAAGACAAAAGGTTCAGACTTTACTGTCCAGTTATATGCTAGGACTCAACGGCTAAGTGATAACATGTGGAATGTGGTGTATGGGTTTATCCAGAAGACAGGTAAAAATCTCTTGCAAAACATAGAACTCAATCCTATCTGGAATGTGGCTAACAGGAACTCTTAATGGGGAAAGCACTCTGAGTCTCTGACTTAGAGTCAAAATGTGTATTTGTACATATACTATGACACAAAGAACTTTGCCTCTGGATTATTTGGGAAGGTAATATGGTTCATATCAAGGGAGGGTGTGTGTGACATAGTTGATATTAGAGAAATATAATGATCCCATAGATTGTGAGTGATTGTACACTACTGGGAGGAAGTATGTATCTGACGGATTATAAAATAGAGAGAATGTGGGATCCAGACAAGCCAGGAGGTGTATGGAGGAGAGGAGATCTTTAGCGAAACATACAGGAGACAGTCTTTCCTCTAAAGCTCCCATGGCACCAGTATTCTGAAATAAAGGGGGGTAGGTTCTCATCTGACATAGGCAAGAGATTAAATGTCATCTAAAAGAGACAAGATCGTTTCTGGGGATGGAAGTCTCCAAAGGTTATATCATTGATCTCTGAAATAGGCAAGAAATAACTTCCCTAAAATACGCAATCCATGAAATCCTCTGAAACACACAGAATGTTTTTATCTTCTGCAATTTCAAACAGCAGAATCAAGACGCTTTAGAGTAGCTTGGGTTGGCTTAGAAGATGATTGCATATGTTCATGTTCCATGTGGCTTGCTAACATTCTGAAGGAAAAAGGCCGTTTAAATCTCCCAAAAATAATAATTAAGGGCCAAATCTTGTTCCCTGTTGAGTCAATGAGCACTTTGCTGTTGACTTCGCTGTGAATAAGATCAGGCCTAAGTCAGGGAAGTATTTGTTAATACAGTGGAAAATTTGTTAGGGGATGAATTAACATTGTTGAACAAGGACCTCGGGGTGAGATGGACTAGGTAGAGACTGAAAATGGACAGGACAGTGCAGTTGCTGCTTCAGTCATGGACCTTTAACTTTGTTTCATTTAGGTTTGTTTTTCTGTTACTGAAAATGAGCAAATCTTCTTTCTCCGCTGCAGGGATAACTCGGAATCAAAACATTTGGGGTTTTTTATGTGCTAGGTCTCTGACACAGGACATGGAAGGAGCCTTAATTTTATGTGAAGGGTAGGAACATCTTTTAGCTTCCCCTTCTGAGACTTTTCTGCCCAGGACTTTTTCCGATCTCTCCCAACTAACTGGACTGTTTTTTGTTTTTCTCTCCCCCACCCTCCCTTAAAATATTCTGGTTATTTACTTTCCTCTCCCTGATGGAGAGTCTCTTTGTCCATGAGACCTGGGAGTTCCTCCCCCGTGAAGCCACCTAGCTGATCCCAGAAAGCCTGATTGGCACTTTCAGGTCTTATCCTCGGGGGGACCAGCAAGGGTGGGTCCCATCTTTATCTTCTCTAATCTGATGAGGGCTTGTCTTCACTTGAAAGTGATTTTGGATTATGAAAGGGTATGAATTTAAAGCACAGAAGCTATTCTGGTTAAATGCCTTGCATAGACAGGCTAAGATTGAACTAAAATGTGTGTCTTCTCTCTAAGTCCTGCACCAGAAACATGTTGTTCTGCCTTCTGTTTTTCTGATTCGTTGTGAGATCCATACTTCCTGTGAGCTAGATTCCCAGGATCCTGGTGTAATACAACTCTGATAGACACTGGAATTGATCAGATTTTGGCCTGTAAATTATTTGGAAGAGGTTGGGATCTTTTGCAACTGGAAAGTGCCAACCCCCCTGTGATGGGGTATTTACCACACAGGGCCTGAGCAGGTAAAATAGGCCAGGTAGCCTTATAGGCTGCACCTGGAGGGGAGCCAGGGCCTGATGAGGCCTAATGGGTGGTGAAGCCCATCTGAGGGAGGAGCGGGGGTAGGCCTATAAAGAAAGGAAGTTTGTGGTTGGAGGAGGGCAGTAGGAAGGTACTGGGTAGTTTGTGCAGGCTAGGTGTAACGTTAAGTCCTGTGATCCTACTATAGACTCTGGTAAGAAGCTGAGAGGGCTGAAGTAGCCATGGAGAGAGGAGGACGCCTCAGAGGTGGGCCAGAAAATAGGGCAGAAAGATAGGAAAGGGTCTAGGGAAACAGCAACAGGGTTGGGGTTTGCACAGACTGTGGTTGCTGGATGTAAGGTCCCTTGACTGGAAACTGAAGTCGTGGGCAGGCCTGGGTTCTTCTACTGGCCCCTGGCAAGTGGTCCAGACTTGATGGAAGATCAGAAGACTGCAGTACCGTGGAAGGGAGGGGGAGGACTATAGTGCCCTCACTGGAGAGCTGGGTCATGAAGAAGGAGCACCCTGAATCTAGAGTGAGGGGGAGAGAGAGTTGTTGTAGGTGAGCAACCAAATAGAGGCAGTTGGGAGGGCACCAGACCAGCAGAGAGTTAATCCCCAGATGTAGCCATAAAGGGGCAACAGTGGTGAGTGAACCCAATTACAGGTGCTACCAGAAAAAAATAAAATCCTTTGTGGTGAAATTAAATCTAGACTTTTGTGTAAAGGAGAGTTGGGTCAAAGTGGAGAATGATGTTTAATCCCAAGAAGCTTGCTTAGTTCATGCTGTCCCTCTGGATACCATGTTTGTGTCTGAGCAAGAGTTGACTGAGGATCCTAGCTGCACTCAGAATATGACGATTCAGGGCAGGTAGAGTATTTGGGGGTGGGTGAGGTGTTCACTGGAGACTTGAGTTGCTATGTCTAAATCCCCCAGCTGAGCCAAAACACTTGCACCTTCTATACATTAGGAAACTGAACCACTGATGACAAGGGCTTCAGGAACAAGTCAGCTTTTTAGTGTGGGAGGCCTTAGATGAGATCTCTATGAAACCTTCACTTAGAATGACTTTCTTCTTGAGGAAAGTGACTTCCTTATAAAGTCTCTCAGGAGATGTAAATGGTTAAAGAAAGAAAGGCCCTTCGTGCATGTGTTAATGACAGTGTATCTAGCTACATGGCCGCCTCGTTATAACGCCTCAGCACCTCACAATCATCAATGGATTGTATTCTCACAATGTCCCTGTAGGTGAGGGAAATATTATCCCCAATTTACAGATGGGGAACTGAGACACACGGTAGATTTAATGACTTGCCCAGAACTTCTGACTGAGCTGGGGATTCAGCCCAGCTTTCTCTGGACCAATTTCCCACCCCATTTACTTTGGTGCTTTTCCTAGTGAAAAGGTGGGAAATAGATTAGGATAATTCTGACTTTTTTTTTTTTATTTTTTTTTTTAAGGTGCTCCATGACTGAAAAGAGACAGCTAATGAATCTCAGTAGTGAATTAAAATAAGACCGACAACCCTCTTCCTCTACATTCTGGAGATGTGCCTCTTCAGAAATGAAGCTTCTTGTCTTGTTTGTCTCAGAGTTTAAATCCCATCTTGTATTAATCCTCTTTCTGGATAAGGAGTGTTTTTTCTTCTTCGCCCTGAGCTCCTTTCCACACTAGAACAGGCTTCAGACAAAAGAACCTTCAAGAGCTTGTCCCCCGCATTTGTGGAATTCCTATTTTAGTAGTTAGCTCTCAAAACCCAAGAAAATTACATACATCTAAGTGAGAGCCCCCAACCCTCCTGGGGAAACAGTTCTAGCAATAACTGGGCCAAATTCTGAAGTCCTTACTCAGTGTTTATTCTATCCTTACTCAGCCAAAACTTCAGTTGCCTTCAATAAAAGTTTTGACTAAAAACTTCAAGACTTAAGGAGAGGGATTCTTTTTATTTGAGAAACTCATTAAAACTCTTGTAAAACTATGCTGTGGTCTCTGGGGCAGAGGGTAGTCCTGTACAAGTTGTACTATGTACTAAACCAGTGGTTTCAACCTTTTTTTCATTTGTGTAACCTTACAAAATGTCAAAGGGAGGTGCGTGCCCCTTTGGAAGTTTTAGACATAGTCTGTGGACCCCCCTGGGGTCTGCAGACCACAGGTTGAAAATCACTGTGCTGAAGCCATAGCACAATCTATATAGAATAGCTCTCAGAAAAGGAAAATCCTGTCCACATTGGTCAGGGAAATTGTGCTGGAATGTGTTGAAACACTGATGGTGCTAGTTTGGTTTAATCATAACATGGCCAGGTCGTCTTGGCTGGTGGCTAATACAGTGGCTTAGGATTCAGATCAGGCTTCTAATGCTAGATTTTTCAAAGGCCCAAATAGCAATTGGGCACCTAACTCCCATTGACTTTCACTGCATCCAGCTGCCTCTTGTGCCTTTGAAAATCTCTCCCTGTGTGATTATGGGCAAGTAACTTAGTGTGGGATTTTCAAAAGTGCTTAGAAACCCATTGAAAGTCAATGGAGACTTGTGCTCTGAAGTAATTTAGTCACTCTAGAAAATAGCCCCTTAGCCTCTGTCTGCCTTATTTGTAAGGAGCTTTGTGACCATCTGTTGAAAGATAGAGTACGGTTCTTATATGTGCTTCCTTTGCTGAATAGTTCCATATCCATACTTTATATTTCTAACATGAGAGCCTAATAAAGCCAAAGTTAGAAGCAAAACAGTTTTCCTGAGGTGGTCTCTGATGTTCTTGTTCTCTCCCAGTCTGGTCTCCCTGTCAGCATTAATTCAGTCCTGGTGACTGCTCCATCCACTCTTCTTTGGGAAATGTGACAACGTCCTGATCACTGGGAGTTGCTTTTGCACTGCCCAGTACCCCTGTCTGTGTTCTCTTCCCTGGGACAGAATCGTCTTGTTTTGTACTGGTATATCCATGTCAACTCAGTTTCTCTTGGGATACTCACCCCAGGCCATTCTCCTTTCCATCTGTCTCTCTTTTTGACTTTTCCTGTTGTAACTCAATAAGATAATCACCCTCTCCCAAAGGGTTAATCTTTCTCCTGCTGATTTGACAAGTTCCTTTTTTGAAGGATGGTTCGCACCTGCTACCTGAGCCATGTAGCCTCAGGATGTTCCCTCCACCCCCCCAGGAGTCAGGACTTGGATTGACCTGCATGCCTGAAAGCAAGGGAGGCGAGATCAAGCCAATAATATTGCATTATAGTGAATCTCTACAGTGCAGCCATAGTTAAGGATGTGTTAGTATGTCTGTTACCAATCCTCTTCATTGGGTTGTAGGTTGGCCAATACACCTATCTACTGAAATGTCCAAGAAATGTCCAGATGGGTTTTTTGATGTAAGATTGAATTTGGTTTAGAGTTGTTTTCTGTTTTGCGTTATAAATATGCAAAAAAACAAAAGGCTTTATAGTAGCATTCCTATTGGAATTAGAAAATGACTCCGATTTTAAAATGGAAGTGTTTTGCAGGCTGTTGGGGAACCTGAGAAGTAGATATAATGCCCTGCAATGGTTCCCTCAGCGTTCCTGCCCAGGACTTTAGAATAACTGGAGTACACATTGTCCTCCTTTCAGCCTACCAACCCCTCTGGTAGTTTTCTATCCTTGTATTCGGTCATGTTTTTATTACTGCAGAGTGACAAAACGAAGGCTTTGTTTTGTTCTTAGCTCACACTGTGATGCAGCATGGATAGTGCCCAGTCCTGATCCCAGTGGAGACAATGGCAGAACTTCTGTTGACTACAGTGGGAGCAGGATGTGGCCCTAAAGGCATGTCCGCACACGTTACCCTCATACCCCTGCCCTCCTCCCCTGGTGTGACACGTCGGGGAAAGAAGGAAGGAAGTAACCCTGAGTGTGACGTTTATGGCATTCATGGGTGAATTTCAGACTCGGGGGGCCTGATTCGGATCTCTCACCAGTGTAAATCAGGGGTAACTCCACTGAAGACACTGGAGTTAAAATGATTGATAGTTCCAAATCAGAGCTCAGCACTTCGGGTGTATGTTGGGTGCTGAGCATCTTTGTAAATCTGGCTGTTATTTAGGTGTTTAAATGGAGCTGAACTCTTTTGAAAATTACAGCAGTTATCTTCAGTGTGGATTAAACAGAATGGCCTAGATTCTGCTCTGAAAGCAGAATACACGAAGTCAGTAGTGATACTCCAAAATTACACTGGTGTCACCGAGAATAGAACATTGCCAAACTTCCAGTTCATCAACTTCAACTAAACCAAGTTTGCAACTCACTGAGTGTTCAGGGCGTAAAAAAGACTGACCTTGCAGTTATTTAATTAAAAGAAAAGTTTAATTTCATTGTACTAAATTTGACTTAGAGGAATGAAATCATAACCAGTCTAGGTGTGAAATAATTCCTTTAAATGCTAACTGAAGGTTAGAATCTACTCCTGGGAACTTGTGAGAAGGGAAATTTGTATGAGGTTTTTCTGATTAAATCCAATTGGAGATGCAACCCTCACTGCTTAAAACAAGAGGAAGCATGGCATGCTGGAACCTGTAGTTTCCACTAGCTGCACTCCAAATTAAAATGCAGTCACTGAAAAGTGACTCAAAGAAAAGCAGCACGGTGGCATTCCATGTTTGTGTTTCAATGGCTGTAGAGACAATGCATTCAGTTGATTATCGTTTTTTTTTAAATAACTTCCAGCCTGCAAACAGCCTCGGATCTGAAAATCAAGCTGAGTTCTTTCCTGCTAATGCATCCCAGCAGTGATACAGACTGTCCAGGCCAATACTCCCACTGGTTGTACAGGAGTAGTTGATGGAAGAATTTGACTCTGCATTTGGAATCCAGCTCATGGTCTCAGCGCTCGCCTTGTCACGTAGCTATCACTGTGTTAACAGGAGTAAAGCCGTAGTAAAATGTTTATTTTTGTTCCTCCAGTCAGCAAATTTGACTCAGAATGCACACAGGGAGCTGATCTATTGAGTTAAACAGTGCCTTTCTTTTTTAATATAGAGTCACTGTTCACACTTTAAAGATAGGGCAGCCGGGGGGACATTTTAGAGCTCTATGGGGCATATTTGACCTGCAGGTTACATTTTTGGTTCCCCTGCATTCAAGTCTGAGGCTCGGCCTTACATCTCTAGGGTCACACGTCATGAGGGGACAGGCAGAAAGGAGGCAGACATTAGCATAAGAGGTTATTGCAAGGTCAGTCTTTTTTAAGCCCTGAACACTCAGTGAGTTGCAAACGTGGTTTAGCTGAAGTTGATGAATCGGAAGTTGGGCATGTTCTATTCTCGGTGACACCAATGTAATTTTGGAGTATCACTACTGACTTCATGTACTCTGCTTTCAGAGCAGAATCTAGCCCATTCTGTTTAATCAGTGCTTAAAATAACAGCTACAATTTTTATTTTCCCAGTGGTAATATATACTATTCATGATTTAAAATCATTTCCAAGCACTGTTTCTTTAAGAAGTTCATAAAACTTTTAACAGTGCTTCCATAAAGTTCTTTCTACTGCACTATCTAATTCAAAGTAGTTTAGCTCAGATTTATGTTCTGGCAGCTGTATGATATACCTAGGCTTTACCCCATTACAAACACCCAAGATTACTTTAAAAAATCTGCCCTGTTAAAAATGTTAAGAACCCTTGTGATCTGAAGTCTCTCAGTTAGTTTCTTGAACCCAGGCATGCAGACATAGGGCTAGGTGGAGGTAAAATCCTTCCACCAGGCTTAGGGAAGGGTTCTGTTTTAGTAAAATTTCACACAACCTTTACACTAACCTTACACCTTGTGAAGTCTTTTACTCCTGTGCAAGGCAGTGGAGAACTTAATTGTGTGGCAATGAAGGCTCACAGAGCTGAGGCCTCAAGACGCAAGGGGGCAAAACTATGCCCTCTCTCACCCATCAAAGCCAGTAATTTTTGTACAGGTGTAACCAAAGGGAGGATAATCCCAACATTTCTCAGGCTACGGCTACACTGGAGAGCGCATAGCAATGCAGCTATGCCACTATAAGCTCTCCAGTGTAGCTGCTCTGAGCTGATGAGACAGAGCTCTCCCCTCGACTTAACTAATACATCCATAGCAAGTGGCAGTAGCCAACATAGCACTGTCCGCACCAGTGCTTAGGTCCATGTAACTTATGATGCTCAGGGATGGCTTATTCACATCCCTGAGCAACATAAATTATACCGATGTAAGTGGTAGTGTAGACATAGTGTCAGACTTGAAATCCCTAAGGAACCTCAGTCACTAAGTACCTAAGACCAGAAACCTCCCTGTCCGAGGCCAATAGTTCTGCTGGGTGTCTCTAACAGTAAATGTTGTCTCATCTTTAATACTCCTCACAGCCTCATCTCCTGCTGGGTCACAATATCTTGCTCAAAATGTGAGTTCTTGAAATAAGACACCTTTGGAAAGGTTTTATTCTTATTACTTGCATGGCCTGAGGCAACCTGGTCCTCATAGGGTTACTTTATTCATGGACATCGACATTTTCTAAGGGTTCAGGGTCTGGTCCTATTGACATTAATGGAGCATGCTGCAAAGATTTGAGTTTTTCTTCTGACTTTACAGTTCAAATATGTGTCCTCTTAATTCATGGGAACTGGATCAGGGTTATCCCCTCAGCACTCCAAGACCCATCAGACATCTATGCATGCAGAAGAGGTGGTAGAGGTTGGGTTCTAGCTGCAAAGGGACAGGCAGAGGACAAAGAGAAATGCTGAGCTGGATTCTTGATTCATTGACAACGGAGTCTTCTTTAGTCTGTTCCAGTCCCTGAGTTCTGTTCTGTTGTATTCTGAAGTGAGAACAAAGATTCAGCTTCCTTTCTGGTGTTTAATGCTAGCAGATGGAAATCCATCTCAACTTTCAAAAACTCTGAATGGCTGATTAAGAACAAAATTGTTGGGTCTGAGAGCTGGTTCCCTCTCTCCTTTTTTTCTCTCTGCAGACTGCCTTTCAGGGGTAAAGTTTCTAATTACAGGTCAGGGAGGCAGGTTTAATCACACAGCAGAGCTCTTGATGCTGCACTAGAGATTGTTATTTATACACCTGAATTAATAGGATGCAGCATTTCACTTGAGAAGAATAAGGTGGTTTTCAATTTCACACTTTTTTCATGTGAAATTAGATTCACCAGGCTTGTGACCTAAATTATTAGGGATTTTGAGTAACAAATAACAAGCAACTGCAATACAGAGACAGGGTGGAAAGAGAAGCAGGAGTTAGAGGGAGGAGTGAAGTGAGGAAAGCAGGCACAACAGAGAAAGGGGGCAGAAAGAAACAGGGTGCTACAGGAAAACAGGAGAGGGTAGAAACAGGCAGACACGGGGAAAATGAGGCAGGGTGAAAAGACAAATATGCTGCTTCCTACACAGTAGGGCAGGGTTAAGTAGAGCAATAGGGTCTACAGAAATAGCTGGAAAGTCTGCTGTGGGTTGGTCTGCACACAACAAAATAATTGTTAATAAGGCTAAGAATAGGAGAGCCAGCGTGAAATCTGAGGCTGTGGTATATGAGGAGTCCAGTGTTCCTTTATACTGCAGTAAATGGAATCCATGCCCCATCAGTAGAGTCACTATTAGCACTTGCTGGAGATGTATGGGCTGCAGCTTTGGAAACAGCTGATTTCTGGCTTGGATTTTTTCTGTAGTGTCATGAACTTCAAGCCTGCTTATTTACAGTGGTACAGGGATTAATTTTCTTGTTTCTTTCGAGTACTGAACTCCTCATTCCCTGCAGACTTCTTTGTCCATGTCTCTAGTTCTATTTTGGTGTATGGCTTTTTTTTTTTTTTTTCTTGGGGGGCTTGTGAAATAATGACACTTTCAAGGAGTCTCCTGGACAGTCTGAGTAAGAAATGGGTGATCCAGACTCATGTGTCTGAGTCAGTAGGTTATAGAATCCAAGTCCTCAGTAGGTCCTGGAAGCTGTACCTTACTACTCTATATCTACCACTTGTCCTTTCCACAGGACCTAATGCAAGGTAAAGGACTGGCAAGGGTGTTGCAATCAGTAGCTGTGTGGCATTCTATTACAAATAATCCTTATCCACTTTTGTAAAATGATTTTTGGATCCTTGGATGAAAAATGCAATATAATTATATTTAAGTTGTATAGGCTGGAGACCTTGTCTTCATGTGTGTCTGTAAAGTGCTTTGCACGCTGCCAGAGCAATACAAAGATATATATAAGTGCATAGAGTTTGAATGACTTGGCTTTGTGTGTGTGTGTGACTTCCTTCTACTGAACGGAATCACAACAGCTCAACTGTGTGTCCTAGGCCTTACGGTGCTAACAGAGGTCCTCCTTTAGCTCGCATGCTTTTAGATCAGAAGGATCTGAGTTTTATTGCTGTGAGGCAGCCACAGATTTGCTGTAGTATTATTGTTATCTAATAGCTGAGTAGCACAGTGTGTTCAACAGCCAGGCTACCCGTTATTTGTGTAAATAGTGAGGTGGAAAGATTTAGGGGGAGCTGTTGCTGTACAGTATGCATCAGAGGTTTTCTACTCCAAAAATAGGAACCTGTCAGAGGGGGAGGATTTCAGAGGGGGAGGTGGCTTGCTAGAGAAAAGATTAGTGGTGATGACACGGGATGGTCATATTTCAAGGCAAACACCTGTAAATCAGTCTAAGCCTGTAAGTAGCATCCTATTAAACTGAGTTCACCTTACCAGCACAGGCCCTGTGTCTCCATTCAGCAAGGCCAGAATAATCTATTCATCCCTCTCCGAATAAGACTGGACTGCAGTCTCTTCCCTTTCTCATCGTATGCTAACCAGGATGACCACTATGAGATCCTGACTGTTATGTGCTACAATATCTAGGGAATGGGGCCAACCACATATCTGGAGTTGTTGCTGCTGCTGATGGGGAAAGAAAGGAAAGACAGGGACATTGCTATTCCCGATGCTGCCATCTTGTTTTATAATCAGTATTATAACTTGTATTTTTCCCATGAGGAGGCACTTCCAGCCCTTTTTAGAGCCTTGAGATGGTCTTCCCTACTCCTCTAGTTAACCCCTTTCTGCTCCCTTTCTACAGAGATCTTGTATAATGGTGAGCTTCCTTCAAACACAGGAGGCTTGAATAAGCCTCAAGTGCTGCTCTCTGTGTCCATCAGAAAAGGTTACGAAAGGATGAGGTGAGGTGCTCTTTTCCCAGGACCCAATAATGCAGTTTCTGCAGCATTGCCAGCCTGGGGGTGTGGAACCTGAGCTCAGGATTTGAGGTTGGTTCCCCTGATGGAGTACCCCATTTTGCTGCCAGCAGGGTGCACCTTGGCACTGGTTTATTAGAACATTGGCACTGTGAGTTACAATCTGTGTCCAGATAATACAGCCTGCAACTTCAATCGTTTAAAGCACAATCATGTCATTTGGAGATTCTGAATGACTCATCCAATACGAACTCCCCTGGGACTGTTTGTAGTTTGTTTGTATCGCAAGTCATTGGAAAGGTCAATTTCTATGGATTTACAATAAGAATTCAAGTTTGACCTCTAGCCTCAGTGTCACAAGGTATTAATGGTCTCTGTAAAGTTATGCGAATAAATGCATGATGGTTTTGAGCTTGTGGAGAGACTGTTGTGTGGTGGCTGGAACACTGGACTAGCTGTCAGTCTAGCTCTTCCACTGACTCTTTGTGTGACTTTTGATGTGACTTAATCTTTTTCTGCCTTGGTCTCCACATCTCTAAAAAGCGGACTGTAGTGCTTAACTTCTCAAGGAAGTTGTCAGGGTTATTTCACTAAGGGCAAGTCTACACTACAAAATTAACAGTCAACCTAAGTTACATTGACATACAGCCAGTGCAGTAATTAAATTGCTTTTCCATATCCATACTACACTTCTTATGTGGGTGGTGCGTGTCCTCATCAGGAGCGCTTGCACTGATTTAACGTTCAGCGGGGGCATTGTGGGATGGCTTCTGAAAGGCAACAACAGTCAATGTAAGCAACACTGTCTACATTGACACTGCGTTGACCTAACTACATTGATCTAAGTGCTATGCCTCTCACAGAGGTGGAGTTGTTAAGTCAGTGTAGTAGGCAAGTTACATTGGTGGGAGCTACATTTTAGTGTAGACACCTGCAGAGTTAGTCTTATGTTGTCCATATTCTGCAGTGTAGACCAGGCCTAAGACTTTAAAGAGGTTTGGGATCTTTGGATGGAAGGCACTATAAATATGCAAAATATCTTTATTTGCTGAAGATTTCATTATTCTGTCAGGATAAATGCAATTAGTTGCATTAATTTCTAAAATGTAATTTATGTACAGTGAATATCCTTGTTTCTCACAGGAGAAGCTCCAGTAGTTTTAAATATTACACTTTAATATTATAAGATTTCTTCAGTTGAAATCAGATTCCATGCTTCTTGCTTCATATTAGCTAGCAAATTTTGCTCGCTCGTAGCAACAGTTGAATTGCCATAGCAGGTCAGAGCATTGGCTCATATAGTCCGATGATATGTTTCTGACAGCACCAAGTGCTTAAGGACAATGGAAGAAACCCATCAATGGACAGCTATGAGGTAATCTGCTCATAAGCAAAATTTATTCTGAACCCAACCCCCCCCCCCCCCCCCCCCCCCCCCCCCCCCCCCCCCCGCATGGTGAATATCTTTTACAAATTCAGGTCTAGATTCAGCAAAACACTCTGGAATACTGTATTTTTTATTTTTAGGATTGTGCTGACAGTAATCTTCCTTGCTATACATGCTTTGTCTTAGTTTGAACTCCAGGATCTATAGATATTAATTCCTTAAAAAGAGACTTCCTTTGTTTGTAATTTAGGCAATTTTGATGGGGTATCAGTCATCCCAGAAGGAAGATTGAGTTCTGCCTCTATAGTATGCTAAAAATCTAGTTTAAGTGTGGTGCTACGCAGGTGAAATGTGTGCCCAAATTTTCTAGGATGCTTCTGGGAAAGAGTACCACTTTAGGAAGTAAGATTGGCTTGGGTGAGGTGCTGGCATACAGCTGTCAGATATATGCCATTGCTAGAGTAAAGAGCATTTCATTTTCTAGTAGGCATAAAGACATGCCAGTGTGCTTTGCTACATTGAGATTGTGTAGCTCTGAATAGATGTAAATTTCATCTGGGTAATATCCCCAATTGTGTTAGATATAATTACATTCAAAGTTCTTTTTAATCATTTATTTGGATCATGTCCCAAGATTCAGCTGTTTTGGACTGAGGTAGAAATTGAATTATTTATTATCAATTAGAGGCTGTCAGAGCCTTTGACACCACATCGAGCTGGCATTGTTTGGTATCTGTATTAATGATCTTACAGATAAAAGCATAAAATTATTGGTTAGGAAGATTTTATTCTAAGCTGAGAAAGCTAGTTTGCATACTTGGCTAGATGCTTCCCCTGCATCCCGTCTCATTATGGCTCTGTTTAATCAAACCAGTATTGCATATGAAATAGCTCACCCACAAATTGCTGAATTGATTATAAGAGTAATTCTCCAATAGATGGAACCCAGTCGTGACTTCCCATGGCATCCCAGCTTAACACATTTTTACTTTTCTGTACGTCACCTCTCAGGATGCACAGCACCGAAAGAGCAGTTCAGATAGTGAAAGTGGGAGAGGAGAAATTTGATTGAAGCCCCTTTTGCATCTTCTGGATTCTACCTGCTTTTGTGGCTGGTACAGCCCAGAGTGGAGAGACACTTCTGAGAGAAGGAGGAACAGTTAGAAAGCAGGGTTTGAACCAGGACAGTAGAGTCCTGAGACAATCACTTCAGGAGGAGAATGGGACCTCTTCGTGTCATAGTCCCAGACTAAAAAGTCATATTTGTTTGTTTTTGTTTCTTTCCCCCACAGCAATTCAGCTCCACACCCTTTAGTTTGTTCCTCTCAAAAATACCTGCTGCTTTGTATTCTTACCTCATTCCTCCAAATTTCTCATGGCTGTCCTTGATTTTTTTGGTGCTTCTTCTGTGCGCACACACCTTATCAAAAACAGGATCCTCTACCTGCCATCACAAATAAATTCTCACCGAAGCCCCTTTCTAATAACTAAACTATATCAAAGGAACCCTGAACTCCTTCTCTTTAGCTCAATACTTTTATGGTAAAGTTTGAAAGTCAAGAAGTACTTCTCCCAGTGAATAAATCTAGAAAACCGTGTTGTCCATCGGTTACTAAAGGTCACTTGAATCAAAACCCTCAGACTCAATACTGAGTGTCATAAAGAAAAGCCTATAACTGGAATTACTTGAGTAGATCTCTTCTGTTGGGATGTGCCTGCTCTTTGTTTCAAATACTGTAATTCTCAAACTTTTTAGCAGAGTTAGTTTATCTTGACCTATGGAATATTCCATGACCCCCACACACCCTCAGATCCTTCCATCTAATCAGAAGCCAGCTATAGACTGAAACAGTGGGGGAAGAGGGTGGGGAACAAGCTACTCAGATTCTTAGAAATGTAGATCTGGAAGGGACCTGGAGAGATTATCAAGTCCAGTTCCCTGCACTGAGGCAGAATAAAGTGTACCTAGACCATCCCTGGCAGATGTTTGTCCACCCTGTCCTTCTCCTTAATAGCTTTCTAGGAGGAAAAGAAACAGATTTGTATTAATCTTTTGTGGTGCTGTGTTAAGACTTGTTCAGTGCCTGATATAATTCAGGACCAGTCAAGGTTGCTATTAAGGTTTCCATTCAACCATATCACCAGAGATGTTCAAAGAGATACAGCCAACCCAAAGTGAATTATGGCTGACAAAATTTTCCCTGCCCTAGACCAACACTTCTCATTGATGTTGGAGGAATTACACCTGGTGAAGTGAGGGGGGAAAAAGAAGCCAGAGAGACCTGCAGATGACATCTCAGTCTGTGAGCAGAAGACACAAGACAACAGATGAAGTCTTCATGGAGGGAAGTGGATTTTAGATTCACAGAGCCACTGGAAGAGCAGAGGCTTTTGGTGAACTCAAGTGGAAGCCAACCACTCATTGGATATGTTAGGAGGGCACTAACCTGAAAATCAAAGAGAAGGTGTAAATGTGCACATGAGTATACAAGAAATACTACATACAAAAGAGGGACTTAAGGTTAGCAGTAGAAGTGAAGAAGAGTCAGCATCTCTTAAGTACATATTGTTTAAAAATGGGGGTCATAAGAGTAAGTTGAAGTAATGCATTATGAAGGAAATTGACAGAATGACTGTTACATTAGCACTCACTGCCTGGTCTTCTAACTGGAATGTCAATAATAGTCTGTAAATCTTCATGTAGGAGGGATGTAGAGGAAAGAGAGGAAAAGTATTACATATTAAAAATGGGTATATATGGAGTAAAAACATAAGTAAAAGTGGCTGCAGTGAAGTTGTATAGGAAAGATTAAAGAATGTATAGATGTAGTTTTGTATCATAGAAGTATAAGACTGGAAGGGACCTTGAAGTCATCAAGTCCAGAACCTTGCACTGTGGCAGGACCAAGTAAACCTAGACCATCCCTGACAAGTATTTGTGCAACCTATTTTTAAAAGCCTCCAGTGATGGAGGTTCCACAACCTTCCTTGGAAGCCTATTGTAGAGCTGAACTACCCTTGTAGTTAATGTTTTTCTTTGTATCTAACCGAAATCTCCCTTGCTGCAGATTAAACCTATTACTTCTTGTCCTACCTTCAGTGGACAGAAGAACAAGTCATCACTATCCTCTTTATATCCTCTTTATAACAGTCCTTAATATATGTGAAGACTTATCAGGTCACTCCTCAGTCTTCTTTTCTTGAGACTACACATGACCAGTTCTTTGACTTTTCCTAAAACCTTTTATCCTCTGGACTCTTTCCAGTTTGTCCAAAGTTTCCTAAAGTGTGTTAGCCTTTTTCACAATTGCATCACAGTGTTGACTCATTCAATTTATGATCCACTGTAACTCCCAGATCCTCTTTATCAGTATTACCACCTAACCAGTTATTCCCATTTTATAGTTGTGCATTTGATTTTTTTTCCTTCCTAAGTGAAGTGCTTTTCGCTTATCTTTATTAAATTTCATCATGTTGAATTCAGCTCAATTCTCTTATTTGTCAAGGTTGTTTTGAATTCTAATCCTGTCCTCCAAAGTGCTTGCAACCCCATCTAGCTTGGTGTCATCTGCAGATTTTGTAAATTTACTCTCCAATCTATTATCCAAGTCATTAATGGAAAATATTGAATAATACCAGACCCAGGATTGACCCCTTATGTAACCCACTAAATACATCCTCCTAGTTTGACAGCGAACCACTGATAACTACTTTTTTGAGTATGGTCTTTCAACCAGTTGTGCAACAACCTCGTAAGAATTTAATCTAGACCACATTTCTCTAATTCGCTTATGAGAATGTCATGTGGGACTGTGTGAAAAGCCTTTCAAAAATTGATGTATTCCATCTACATCTATTAAAATATTAAAGTTCACATTCAAGGTCTTCTGGTTTCTTCCCTCTGCTCTGCACTGGTTAGAGCCTCTTTCATGATTGGGACAGTAAAATCCAAATGCTATAATATCAGAACCTGCTTAGGAAGCAGATGATGGTTGCAGCCATGGTGAAGACCATGCTTTACAATTCAGCCACCTGGTGTAACTATGCATTGAGCCCAAAACACTAGCAGTTGGGATTTGATTTGTCTGGAAAATATTTAACCCACTTGCTTATGTTGCAGCATTCCTTTTTGGTAAGCTCAAAGAAAGGGAGAGAAGCATTGGGGAGGAGAAATAGGATTCAAACTGGAATCAATGGTCCTGATCATCAAAGAAGTTTATTTTAATGTTCATATTTGTGAAGAAAAAATGCCATTGTAGAAAGCACTGGTAAGACCTCATATGGACTATTGTGTCCAATTCTGGTCAACCCAAGTTCAAGCGAGATGATTCATCCTGGAACATGTGTAGAAAAGGGCTACTAGGATCATTGGGGAATGGATAGGCTATCCTGTGAGAGGAGACTAACAGAGCTTGGCTCATTTAGATTTGCATTCAGAAGGCTGGAAGGGTGGGTATGATTGCTCTCTGTAGATACATTGGAAGGGGCAAACACCAGAAAGGGAGAAGAGCTATTTAAGTCAGAGGATAATGCTAGCATAAGAACAAATTACTACAAACTGGCCATGAGTAAACTTAAGCTGGAAATGAGGAGGCTTCCAACCATCAGAAGAGTATGGCTCTGGAGCAGCTTTCCAAATGGAGTAGAGCAAGAAACCTAATTAGTTTTAAGATGGAGCTTGGTAAATTTATGGAAGGTATGATGTGATGTAGTATTCTGTGCTAGCAGAGAATTGGACTTAATGATCTAGGTGGTCTCTTCTGATCCTATATGTCAGGTCTTGCAAACACATGTAGAGTATTGAGACCTTTGCATGACTTAATTAATATTATTTGTATGTTTGTGGTACTACTCTCCTTTAGAAATAGTTATCAACCTTGATGGGCTAAAGGAATATCATAAAACTTTGTGGGGAAGAGTTACGGGATCTCCTTTGGGAAACAACAACAAAAGGCCAGGGGGTAATTAGCACAATTCCTAGAACTTCAGTTACATGTTAGTAACTTTTCTTTCTCCTTCATATACTGATGGTACAGATTCCCTCCATGCTATCTCCCCCCCTCCAAAAAAAATAAAACCAACAACCCCAAACCCTTGAGAGATTGACAAACAGTAACAACTCTCCGCAGAGATGGGTTTGAGACTAATTAAACAGTAATTAAAGGACTGCTCTCCTGAACTGACCATGAGACCTTGGAGTCAGCTCAGCAGAGTGATGCTTCATAAAGATATGGACTGAACTGTAAGAAGCAGCTCTATATATTTCCACAATAGGAGCATTATGGAGATATGCCCTAGAGGCTGCCTGAAACTTCACTGAATGTGTTCTGATACCATCAGAGAATGGAGTACCTGCTATTTCAAAGCAAGTTTGAATGCAGGTTTTAATCCGCTTTGACAGCTGTTGAGCGGAAACAGCCTTTCCTCTGACCTTATCATTATAAGCCACAAATAGTCATGGGGTTTGTCCTGTTAATGGAATAACTAACGGTCTTCTGGATCCCTAAAGTATGTAATTTGACCTTCCCTGGTAGTCAGTGAGGTTTGCTGGAAAAAAGAGGCAAACTGACTCAAGTGGAAATCAGTGACCACTATAAGGTGAACTGGGGAGAGAATGTAGTACTGCCTTATGCTTCAAGAAGAGGACAAAGACAACGTCCTGGAATTCCTTGACTCTTCTGGCTGAAGAGTTACTGCTACTAGAAAAACAGGCTTCAAGAATTGATAACAAAGGAAAGAATCTCTGACGGGCCCAAAGAGAGAGACTCCATCTATTTGGTTAATACTAAACTGAGATCCCACAAAGGCACTGCCTCATATACAGGTGGAGAAACATTACAGTCCTTTAAAAACCTCTTGACTGTAGAATGTAAAAATACAGAGGCTATTTGTGCTAGAATGTGATGCTGAGCCATGGGAGACAGAAGAACTCTTATGGGAATGTAACGTCAGTCTTGATTTCATGAGTAACAAAGACTTGCAAAATGTCTGTGGCACGTGCGGACATGGGCAGTGTATTTCTCTGTGCTGTCAGTACAAAAATGTATTTGTCATTTTTAGTCAAAGGCCTCAACTCTAAGAGTATCTCTTGGACTTCCTGTAAAAAGATTTGATCTTCCAAGATCCTTTTAGCTGTATGATCCATATTGTTAGCTGTAGAGGCTTTGGATCTGGATGAAGGATTTGATCTTGCTGTTAAAAGTCTGGAAAAAAGCACTCTGAGTTCTGTTTCCAGGTCTAAGAACTCCCAAGTACCAAAACTGTCTAACTTAATTTGGACCTAGCAATAGTATTAGTGCACTCTCATTTATTTTTCTGATCAGCCTGGGGATTGTTGGTTTTGGAGGAAATACCTACAGACATCACACAAACCAGGATGAAGCATGTGAGAGCTGGGGACAAAGTATTCTTGATTGAGGGGATCTAGATATGGAACAAACTTCCAAAGAATGTTAGGTGAATCCAGAGTCTGACCATCTTTACGAAATGCTCTTCGAAAAGGCCTTTTCTCCATGAGAATAACATAATACTGACACACATTGTAATAAACACATTGCTCTGACATTTTGAGAAATAGCCACAATAATTTCCAGATTTTGCCTCAAAATATATAAAGCTGCCTGAGACAGGATTGAAAAGGTCTCTTTCTCAATCTGATGTGGTATGATTAGGATACATGAGGACATCAACCCTAGTGTGTCTCAGAAATACGAACTGGAATCTTTGGTTGAGGCCTCATCCACTTTATGAATGAGAATGTCTTGAATCTCTCGTGAGGCGGATTGAATCCTTACCATCACTGAATCTACAGTTGTGCCAATAAAAGAAATCATTTGACTTGGGTAGGAGTGAAGGTGGATTTCTCCAGTAGCAGAAGTAAGGTGTAGAAGAAGGAGCAAGATTTTTGGAGAGCAGAGTGCACTGCTTGGGATGTCTCCACTTTCACTAGACAGTGACTAGGGATGGAAGACTCCTGGTCATTTTTGTGAGCTGCCACTCCAGGCTAGACATTTGGTAAACATCCTGGAGGGAGTCAAAAAGTTATAGTAATATTTTAGGGTGGTAATGATCCTTTATGATGCAACAATGAAGGCTCTTCATGAGCTAGTTTGATGGATATATGGAGGTGAGTGATTTAGTGGTTGAGAGCCATGGGGACAGTAGAATCCACTACCCCAGTTCTTATTCATTTATTTTATTTATAGGCTTTCTATGGTGCTTATCACCACAGAAAATAACCATCTCACAACATTAATTAATGTAACCTCACAACACCCCAGTGAGGCAAGGTAGTGTTTTTATCCCTATTTTATGGATGGGGAAAATGGTTCATTCCCAATCTGATTTTTGTAGGCGGCTGACCTCAGGATTGTCGTATTCAGGAAGGCAAGGTGGCAGATGGAAGTCCTCTTCTATGTGATGAAGTGCAACAAGGGATCCTCTTTGATATGAAGCAGACCAAGAGAGAGGTACCTGAAAACTCAAAGGAGAGGGCTGGTCTTATATGGAATAGAAGATCTCTCAGAACCAGAATTTCAGTTTATCTTGGGAATGGAACTTCAAAGAAGAGCCTGGAGTGGCCACTGAATCTTTCTTTGAAGCTCTAAGATCCTCTGAGATCATCTCTGTTAAAACACTCAGTCCATCTCCCTGCAACTACAGCAGTGCTCCCTCCAGTATATTTCCTGGTGGCTTTTTAGTCTGGTTTTAAATGTCCCACGTGGCAATAAGTCACAGAGTAGTTCAGTGCTTCAGTTTTCCACTCTGTAAAATAGTGATAGGTTGCTGTCATTTTACAGGGGTGAGGCTTGACATTTGTGAATCGAGCTGAGATCCTGGCTCAGAGTGTGCTATGGGAAGTACTAAATATTCCAGTGACATAATAACTAACAACATTTGGCACTTCCATAACTCTTCTCATCCAAAGATCTCAAAGTCAGGTAAATATTATTCCCATTTTATAGACTGGAAAGCGTAGGTACAGGGAGGGTGACCTGTTCCAGGTCACACCATGATTCGCTGCCAGCGCTGGGAGTAGAAACAAGGCCTGCTCAAACTCACTGTTGTCACCTAAGTCATAGATCTTGCTGCCTCCTATTTATTATTAATTATCATTTTATTTGATAGAGGCAGTTGGGGAAACCTGCACTTTTGAAAGACAGACCACATGTTTAGGTGCCTAAATGTGAATTTAGGTGTCTAAATTTTAGACGTCTCTTTTTTTTAAATCTTGACTAGAAATTTTCCTTCTTATCGTTAAAGCAGTGTTACAGCAATTATTAGAATCAAGTTTCAGTCTTTCACTGGATTCTTACTTTGCCACTTGTTGCCAGATCTTCCCTTTCCCAGTATTTAGGTCACAGTCTTGAGTCTAATTGTGACTCAAAGGGACTATTGAGTCTCCAGATCTTCCCGTTTACAATTAAGTGTCGCCTCCTTACTCAAGGTGCAGGTAAGGTTACTAATCCTCTTCCTGGATGCATGATGTCAAGATGCTGGAGTCTGGGCTGTTGCAGCAATGGCCATCTGGAGAGGAAGCTGCTGCTGAGATGAATAGGCCTGCATGTTGTCCAGCAGACTGAAAAGGCTGAGAGGTTTCTGCTTCCTGATCTCCAGTAGCCAGAAGTTCTTTGTGCATCCAAGTGCTATAGAAATCAACATTTCTTTCTTTCCTTTTGAGAGATTTAGTTCAACACTCCCCCTCTTCTGGTCCTTCTTTATAGCCACATCTAAACCAGGGAAACTTACCCCAAAAATCCCCAGTCATTCAACTGAGGCTGACTTAAACCAGGAAGAAACTTTTAGTAAATTTCCTGTGTAGACATGGCCTGTTGCTATCAGCTCTCACAGTGAGAAGGAAAACATCAAACTCCCACCACTTGTTTCAAAACACTGCTGGAATTAGCTACAGTAGAACCCCAGAGTTACGAATACCTCGGGAATGGAGGTTGTTTGTAATTCTGAAATGTTCGTAACTCTGATGGTTGTTCTTTCCAAAGTTTACAACTGAATTTACAATTGACTTAACACAGCTTTGAAACTTTACTATGCAGAAGAAAAATGCTGCATTTAACCATCTTAATTTAAATGAAACAAGCTGAGACAGTTTCCTTACCTTGTCAAAAAAATTTTAAACTTTCCCTATTTTTTTTTAGTAGTTTAACACAGTACTGTACTGTATTTGTGGGGGGGTTTTCTTTTGTTTTTTGTTTTTGGTCTCTGCTGCTGCCTTATCAGATACTTCTGGTTCCAAATAAGGTGTGTGGTTAACCGGTCAGTTTATAACTCTGAGGTTCTACTGTACTACTAGTTATTACTGTGCAGCCTAACACTAGTAGCAGCTCTTGCATTCCTCCAGAGAGAAACCCTTCCTCGGGAGCAGCTTCCACAGGCTGTAGGGGGCAGCACACAGAAGTTGCTGTCCCATACACAGCAGCCTGTCCTACGTAAGTCCTGGCTGGGATGAGTAATGGAACATTATACCCATGAGAATCTGTCCAGTCTTTTTAGGTAACAACTACCTTGTAACTCTCTGCTGGAGGCTGCCAATTTCCCAAAGGGAGTTGCCCTTTTGAAGCTGTTAAAAACATGTTCTTAACTGCTGCTGTTGCCACCTTTAAAAAAAAAAAAAAAAAAAAAAAAAAAAAAAGTTGCCCTCTACTGTGAGTTCCTTATTCTTGTAAGAAAGTGGCTTGGAATGTCCTGGTTTGTATATGCTTGTTAGACACTACCTGCTCTGAGTCGTAGCCATGTTAGAGCAGGGAGTTGCTGTTAAGCATGATTCCCATGTTTAGTTGAGAAGTTGCCTCAGCGTATCCTTGCTTTGTTTGTGAAGGGAGTCGCACTCAGGGAAAAGCTGCCTTTCCAGGGAGGCAGAACTATTTGGGGCTCACAGGCAGCACGCTAAGTTGGAGGCTTTCGCACAGATGGGGCTTTTACATTTTTGGTGAGCTGGAAGGTGACAAGTGAAGAAAAAGGACACAGCATTTTATTTAATTAGAAAAACTAAACTCCCTAAAACTAGCCTCTCAAGAGCCTCCGTTGTCATCAGCTTCACAAAGAGCTGTGATAAATGAAAGGAACTGAGCAGAGAAAAGGCTGCTTTCTCTTTGTGTCTCTTTCCCAGCTTCTGTTTGCTCTGCTGTCTCACTCGCTCCCATTGATCAGGCATGTGGAAACATTCCGCCTCCTGCACTCCCATTGTCACCGCCTGGTTGCCAGGCTGCGGTTGGCTTGAATAACTTCACTAAGCCAGGCCTCTCCAAAACCATGCCATCCGGTGCTCTGGATAGGGAGCCAGACAGTGCCCTCCCACCCATCCCCCCACTTTCAGGCAATGGAGGGGTACTGTGAAAAAAATGTGTGAAAGAACAAGGGAGGTAATGCAGAGATCCAGCTGGAAGAATGAGGGAAAGAAACAATTTATCCCTTAGGAAAAGGAAAGGCAACAGAGAATAAGAGGCAATTTCTGGTTTGATTCTGTGTGTTAAAAGGAGGGGATAGCAAAGGCTGGAGGGGTGAACAGTCAGCCCAAATTTCCAATGGTTAGAGGGAAAAAAGGCAGCACATTTCCAGGCTGGCATGCCTGGAGAAAGACCAGTAAAAAAGTGGTGGGGTGAACTTCCAGCCTTGCTCTTTTGTGGAACGAGAAGACAGCCAGTTTATACCTGGGAGCAATTTATAACCAGCCCTTTCTCACTACTGCCACAAACATACCACTTCAGCAAACTAACAGACACCCCACCCAAATTCACCAGTGTCAGCTGATACAACTCCATCCTCTTCAGTGGAGTTGCACCAGGTTAGGATAGTGAAGAAATTGGCCCTATATCATAGCAGCCTCTCCAAACACTTTCAGGGGCTGCATCTGACAATGGGAACAGCAGCAAGAATAGTAACCACTACAGGTAAGAGTTCAGACATGCCACAAGATTCTCAGTAACAGATGCAGTGAGCATACTAGGGGGATGCCTATCAAAGGGAACATCCTGGAAAGAGTGAGAGCAGCAGTAGTTACCACCAGCCATCTGGTGATGCCATCAAGTGATGCATATGCTGAGAGCCAGACTGTGCCTGACTTTTGCACAGATGCATAAAGGTGAGAGGATGCAGACAGCTTCTCCTTCCCCACGTCCCCCAAGCCTTTCTTTCCCCCACTTTAGACCCCTGGGGCAGGGGCAAGGCAAAATTGCAACCCTGTACTCTCTTGACTTGAGTGCAGAGATTTGTTCCTGCTAGCTCCCACTAGGTGTTAGCCAATTCAAAAGGGGTAGGGGTGAATTGGGTTCATGCCCTTCTCCGAACCAGCTAGCAGAGCTGGCCAATTGTGGAGCACAATGTATGCCTCCCTCTTCTGGGGGGGCACCTGGTGTGTCCCAGAGCTCCTTCACTGCAGAGCAGTGAAACTCCACACCATCCCCAATGTGGACTGATACCTAAAAGGTACAAACTGGGTCTGAGTTGGCTACTACATTGAGCCAGATTCATCTCTGGCATAACATCCTTGCTGTAATGGACTTCAATAGAGTTAATCTAGAGAGGAATGTAGCCTATTGCTCTTAACAAAGTTTCTCATTTCTCATATGTTTATAGCAGTTAACAAGGATTTCTTTCCAAAATGTGTACTTGATTCATCATGTACCATCTATACAGGCCAGATCCTCACCTGATATAAATCGCCATAGATCCATTGCTATAGTGTCACTATATAACTTCTGCTGTTCTTTCCCTTCTGTTAACTGTTGCTCAGTACCTTGAATCAAAGAAACTGTATAAATAAATGTAATGTAATGTGTGGCCTAGGGGGTTAGAGCAGGAGGCTGGAAGTGAGATTTCCTGAGCTCTGCTTCTGTTTGACCTTGGGCAAATTCTTAGTGCTTCAGTTTCCCACTCTGTAGAATGGGACTTACTCACAAGTAACGAGAAACTAAATGTTTGTAAAGTACTTTGATATCTTCAGGTGAAAGGTGCTACAGAAGTGCTGAAAAGTTACATTTTGCTTTGCATCAGTATAGTATCCTCAGCTTGTAACTACCTGGGTGTTTGAAGGACACTGGAACTGCTGATCTCAGATGATTAGCATAACAATCCTTGTAGATCCGGCTTCATCCTGGGGCTAAAGCCTGGCTTGTTCAATCCAATTTCCAGTCTCTGCTCTTTCTTTAGCAAGCTAATTATACCACCAGGATAGTGAAAATGACCTTCTTAAAGAGACACTGCACCTTTCCTATTACCAGCCAAAACACATGGGAATAAAGGGTTTACTATAAACAGAGTGACATCATTCAAACAAATCATAACATGCACGTAAACAAAATGACAGAGACAAACCAATGGCAAAGCACTTCTCTGAAGTTCACAGTGGTAATTTGTGTACTGTTTGTCAACAATGAAATGTATCTGTAAAGATCTTCCAAGGCAACATCCAGTGACAAGAGTAATGGGGGCCCTGGACTAAAGTAAATTTAGGGAAGAAATATACCAACCAATATAGAGAGGATAGTATTACTGTCTCACATAGAAACCCAGAAGTGAGAGCACTGGGCTGGAAAGCCTCTGCAGCACTGGTTTCTGTCATCAGTCATTCTAGCCTCATTCTGTCTATGTAGGATGAAGCCCCCTATTCCAGTACGGTTAAGTCTGTCCTCATCCAGTATCTAAGGAGTGGCCAAAATGTGGTCTGTAAATGAAAATGCAACTCTTAAGAGTTTCCTGGTGTCATAGCCTAAGAGACTAGTTTCTGTGTGGATTTTGACAGAGCGTTGTATGCTGGAATCTGCCATTTTTGTGGGCTGCAACTCTGTGTTAAAAGATACAGGAATCTGTAAACAGTTTAATATTCTGCTAGTTGCCAGTAGCCCGAGGCCTGCATGTAAGTTGCTATTGTGGACCTAAACTGAGCAAAGTGGGTGATCCTGAAGGACCTTTATTCACTCTAGCACAAATAAAATTATTTCCAGGAAGGCTGGTTTGATTGTACATTGGTGTTCTGAGTGGCTTTGCAAAGAACTGAACAATAGTTTGGGTTGTTAAAATTATGGCAGCAGCCTTCATATGTCTTTTTCTCCATAGAAGAAAACACAATATAGTAAGAGTTTGTTGCTGACCAGCAGTTTGGTCAACGTCATCCCTGGTGAAATCCACTGAATTCCTCAGAGTTACATTATTTAGGATGAATTTTGCTGGGGCAGCTTTTCCTTGTGTGTGTCTATTCCTTAGTAGTGGCAAAGAAGATGCAATTTTGTAGCTGCAGGTGGATCTGGTAGGTGAAATCAGTCTAATTTGTTGGACTGTGTATGCTCCTCAAATCTCCTACATCCTGGATTGAGCGAAAATAGCTCTCTGGAGGGAAAAGCTCTCCATATAGAGGGGAAAGAAGTGTGGCAGTTATGAGCTGTAATTAAAAAGGGGTAGGGGAAAAAGATACCCACTAAAAGAAAAAGGGAAAACTGACAGTTGCAGTCATGGAGGGAAACCCTGATTGGGTGCAGTTGAGCAGGTCCAGAGGGAGAAGAGGGATTGCTAACCATGGGTGGGTGTTGCTGGGGCACCACTGAAGACATTGGTTTGTATATTTTGTTTAAAATCACCATAATGGGAGCGACTAATGGACACTTTAGCAGTTTCGTTTATGTTGAGGCACTTTTTCCTATCCTGAACATGGGGAATATTAGTAGCCAAAATTTCCATACCAAGTTCCAGTTTGTACCCTCTCTCCAAAGTGTGATTGAAGGTAAAACTTCCCTCTATTATGTATTCTTATGCAACCAGACAGACCAGGAACAAATGCACAGATTTTGCAGATGCATCAGTCGCACTTTGCCCCAAAGCCATTAGTGGTGATTCCTAAGACACCGAGAAAAGGGAGAGTCAGTTTCCCAATTTATGGCAGCTCTAAAGAGGCCTTTTGAACACTGTGAATCTGATGCTGTGATAAATGACACTCTTTTTGTGACCAGCAGGTCTGTGGTCTGTGTAGCCAGGCAGTTTAGAAGTGCCTGTTGTCAGAGCCTGATCTCACATACCAGAAGGCTGTGGAAATGGTGCTTTCTATGGAAACTGCTGTAAGAGGATCCCATGTGCTGAGTGCCTCTACAAAGGACATAAGATAACAGCAAAAATTTTCAAGCACAAGAGGAAGATTTTCAGATGTACAAGTGGCAGTTAGGTGCCCATCTCCCATTGAATGTTACCAGATGGATTCGGGTGGATTATTCAGAAGTAGTGCATTGGGGTTGATATTCTAGCATTGTGGTAATAAAAAGGACACACTGAACATGTCTGAAAGAGGAAAAAATGACTGCAGGAAAAACTAGTACTGGTAAATGAGGGGAGTGGGGTGGGGGTAGCAAGAAAAAGGGCTTTCACTCCATGCAACGGGACTAGGAAGCTTATAGAGAATAACTTGGAAGAAAAATTGAGTTTGCTTATTATCAATGTGTTAGTCTCTTCATGGACTCTGAGGATTCTGTTTTTGGAAAGATAATCATTTTAGGATGGAAGATGCAGGAGCTGCAGTATCTCTTGTCTCAGACGCAGTGTATCATAACAAACCATTCTGATTTCCCTGCTGTCTGTCAAAGTTGCTGTGGATATTCACAAGGCAACCAGTGACCACAATGAGGACTGTGGACAAGCAGGATGAACTTCAGAGACAAACACCCAGGTAACCCTGTTCATTGTGAACAACAGCTGTCCATTCCTGATGAGAACCAGTTTGGTTTGAAAAGACCCAGAATTAGGGTCAGAAATTCACATGAAAAAAGTGAACTAGATCTTTCTACAATGTGGCAGAAACAAGCTTCTGTTTTAAAGGGAGAACTGAATAGCATGAAAGATGACATTGTAAGAAATCCTTCCCCTTGTCAAACCTTTGCCACTCAAGCTTTGCACCACCTGGTCTTCCCCTATGTCAGTATCTAACACCTCATTCATTCCTCCAAAACGTGTTGAAATGATGGAAATCATTATTCAGATCAAGGCTGTCCTTTAGCATGTACTAGGTGGGTGGCTACCCAGGGGCCAGTGCTTTTGACTCTATCCACAACCCCATCCACCATGCACCTATAGTCTTCCCCCA
Organism: Emydura macquarii macquarii; assembly: GCF_026122565.2. Lineage (NCBI taxonomy): Eukaryota > Metazoa > Chordata > Testudines > Chelidae > Emydura > Emydura macquarii. The sequence goes on from NW_027131391.1 coordinate 2,658,643, forward strand.
CTGGCTGGTTCATGTTCTGCAGCTCCATCCTGAATGTGAAGCTTAAACTTGGAAGCCCAGCCTTTGCTGGCCACCTTCTTTCCCCCTTGCCATTATTGGCAAGCACTTTTATCTAAGAAGTACCCAATCTCTTTCCCTCTTGATAGAACTTTCCCATTGAAATGTGCAACTATGGAAATCTCTGTGGGAAAATCCATGTGTTGTTTCGTACAGGGCCTGGCCAAACCTGGAGTCAGCTCTCACTAGGTTATTCAGAACCGGAATTCTGGGTCACCTTTTGTTCTCCTCTTCCCATCACCTCTCTGGCATTATCCACCTTCCACCTTTGTCCCAGCAATTTCTTCCTCACGCTGCTGCAGTGATTCCTTTTGCTTTGGAGCACGGAATCCGAGATTGTGAGGAAGAGTATCTAGAAGCAAGGATGTCTTAAACTGTTCAATAAAGGAGGGAAGGCGACCAATAGGATCCGTCTGTGTCACAGTGGCAAGCAAGGGAAGCACTGGCCAAAACAGCATCATTCTCTCTTTCCCCCAATCCCTTTCACATTCTTCTGTGTTCCCTTGGTGTGTGACCTTCCTTCGTTCTCCCTGATCTCTCCCTCTCTCTTTCTTCAATCTTTCTTCTGCCCCTCACCCTCCTAACACTCTGATCTCTCTTTTCTCTCCTCTCTTCATTACTGATCCATCCTCCCCTCCACCCCACCCCCCGTTCTCAATTTTTCTGATCCCTTAACCTAAGACAATTGAATCGGTCAAGACTCCCAAGTCTTAGGGGTGACGTTTTAATGGTATTGTCTCTTTAAGGAATCACTAATTCTTAACATCCATCTCCTCCCCCACCTGAGAACCAATTAAAACTCAGTGAATTCAAGGAGAGGCTTTTGTGCAGCACATGTGCTTGACTAACAAAGCCTTCTCCAGGCTGGAATAAAAGCTTCTATTCAGCAGCCAGTTTGTTCTAATTCAAATCACTTCCACTCCAGCATCCTCTCCTTCCTTGTTCCTCACTGAGTTCCCAGGCCAAGACTGCCTGCCTGAATGGAGCCCAGCCCTGAGCTTTGCTCTCCACCTTTCACTCTGCAAACTTGGTCCTGTGGCAACAATCGGAGGAGCACAGGACAGGAAGACAACTCCATGTGTGTAATCCCAGAGGCTGTGAGAACTGGTACCTGCATGCAAAAAAAAAGTTCTGGTGGTGTGTGATCTACTGCTACACACTGCCATTTAGGAGACCCCACTTCAGCTTCCATATGCAGCGGGAAGACAAAGACTGTGTCTACCTTAAGAATTAGCTCAGGTTTCAAACAATAGCAGTTCCATCAGTGCAAAATCCATTGTGTAGACAACCAGGATAAGCTCTACCAGTGTAAATCAGATTTCCTTGTCTACACTAGGGGCTTCAGTGGTGCAGCTGCATCAGTGTAACTACACGAATGGCTGAAGTCAGGGAGAATTCCCAATGAAGACAAGGCATAAGGGAGTTTAAACTTCCTTCTGGTCTGCTCAGCATATATATTACACTATCAGGGAAGCAGAGGATAACTCCTTTTTTATGCCACCCTGGAAAATAATAATAGAATCTCTAATGAGGTGATTTGCCTGTGACATGAAGTATTTTTTATGTTATATTTATCTTATGTCACAGATTTTAAAACCACCACAACATTTTGCAATCACAGATCTATCTTTGGCCCATTTTATGTAGAAAGTCAATGCCCTGATCAGAGTTGGTAATCAGACGATCCTCTCCCATGTGAAAGCATTATCTACATAGTCAATGTCTCTGTCTGTCCCTTACCTTAAGATGTTGAAGGGCAGGCTCATTCTTATTGCTACTGGGACTGCATTCCAGTGCTGGGGCCAGCAGCCAAGAAAACCCTATTTCCCATGCTCATGAGTCTCATCCTTGTAGTTTGACACATCTATAGTATCTGAAGGACATAGCTCTCATAGGGCAATATGACTGAGCAGTCTCTTTGGTAGCCTGAGCCATTCCCATGAAGAGGTCTGGAGATTAGGACCCAAAATCTGAAGTAGTCTTGATATTAATTGGGGATCCAATGTTGTGAGCAGAGCACTGCGGTGATGTGCTGTTAACGACCTGTGTTGTATGGTAGTTGGGTTGCTATACCCTAAATAATTGGAGCTTTTCCAGGTTTGGCATTTCCATTCCTAGGTAGAATGCACTGCAGTTATCAATCATGGAGGTGAACAATGGCTAAGTCATTGTGACCAAATCTGAATCAGACAGGATCTCCTAGCCAACCTTTCCCAAAAGAATGTGTTTTAACAACGTCACTATTTGGGTGTCTACCACCAGTGAGGGATCCAGAAGGATCCCCAGATGTATTACATGCAAGGGATACCTTAGTTCTGAATTCAAATTTTCATTGTACTTTGGTATGGGATGAAAGCAGCTGCTTTAGAACTTCATAAGGTGAGTTTTGAGTCTCCATTTGGAGGAGAAATCAATCATGGTTAAAACATTCAGGGATGAGCTCTGGGTGTGTAAAGATGCCGACTATGCAACCAGTCAAATGCAATCTGTGCACATATATATATTTGGGTTACCATTTAGGTAGATGCTAAGCAGATCAGTGTGTTTTAAATTGTGTGACCAACCTTGCTTCTCAGTGCACTACTACTAGACATGTAGAAGCATAGGTGAAAGCTTGCAATAGAAATCAGCTCTGTTACAGCAGATTTGCATTTCACTTGACAGTCACTCTGAATGTGAGAATTTATTTGGTTGTGCTAGATCATGGCCAAAAGCCAACTGGCTGTAGAATAAGTTAATTATGAATAAGCTAAACTGATTTAAGGCCACTTTAATTCTCAATGAGAGCATTCACACAGGGGTTTCATGCAGCTTAAATAATCCACTTTCAATTTATACCATCAGTTAATTTGGATATACTTTTCTGAGTGCCCTTGTGTAGACAAGCCCTTAAGTGAAAAAGCAGAATTACTCATCCAGAAAGTCTGTAACTTGGAGACAAAAGTGATATATAGTTTGATAACTGGGATGTACTGTAGAGTGGCATCCTTCCCTTGGTTGGGCCGGGCAGTTATTCTCCCACTGTGGCCTGGCTTTGGAGTTGGCATTTCATGACTGAAAAGCTTAATCACCACATCCCACTCATGAGATCCTACACTTGTCAAATTCAGCATGACCATGATCTGTTCCTGGCATTTTAGTACTTTCTATGGCATAAAGCACCACCAAGTCACTGAATATGGTCATACCTGCTCTTTGGCACTTGCCTTCACACAACTTCTGCTGCTTCAAATCTGTTGGTATACATTTTGGAGTTATGACCTGGCATTCTATGCAACTGACTGGTGATTTTATTAATGGTGACATGGAGATGAACTTGGAAGGAGACCCACATAAGGTGAATGGTGGACTGATAACCTAAATACTAATAAATTGTTAAATATTAGGTTCTGTTAACTCTCAAAATGTAGTAGCTACTTTCCAAACATAGAGGAAGATAGAATCCCTGTTCTGTGCTTGACATGGTCATGTTATTGAGTACTTGGGAATTTCCTGTTTCTTTATATTGTTCAGGTACTCTATTGCTATGCTAATCGAGACAAGAGCAATACACTTATCGGTATTTGTGGAACTGATTTTTATTGCAGTCTTCCTGAGAGCATTATGGAAGCAATTTTAAGCAACATCTATCAGAACTTGAATTGATGGAATGCACACAAAGCTGCGTTAAGTAGCTTCAGTGGAGACTGACCTCTGGGTGTCTCAAAGGTTTCACCTTGGTATCTAAAACTCTCTGGGCCTGATTATTTATTTTACTCTCCAGTGTAAATCAGGACTAATTCTGAAATTAATGGAATTAGCCTAGGGCAAAAGTGGTGTAAAGGATTACAGAATCAGGCCCTCTATTTCTGGGACCTACAATCCAATTTGCCTGAATGAAGACCATTGTTGGTTTAATGGGAAGTCATTAAGAATTATAGAAGACTCAGGCAGGGTCTGCTAAGCTTCTCCAGCATGGGGCCATATTACCACAAGGCACATCAAAACTTATCATGCAGTTTGGCATCTTGTAAGAGAAAAAGATCTTGATGTAAAGCCCATTCTAAAAGGATTTTCAATGTCACAACATCCATTAAATGTGGCAATTCTGAAAGAAGATAAGCCAAGATCTTGAGCAGACAGCTTTGGTTTCCCACTACAATGCCCCAATAATCATAAGGGACATGAGAGGAACAAGCTGGCCTCAGGTTTTGTGGGTTTCTATACAGCATCAGACGTGAAACATTAACTAGCTCCCTCTCCACCTTTGACCAGAGCCACTTCCACCTCAGCATACTTATGACAACCCTGGCTGCCTCTTGCTTCTCTTTGACATCTCCTCAGGCTCTGGCAGCACTCCTCCAGCTGTCTGTGAGATCCCCTTCCAGAAACTTCAAGAAGGTCTTCGAGGAAAAAGGCAATGGCAGATGAAGAACTTGAACTTGGGGAATGTGATGAGAGAACAACTAGTGCAACTAATAACACTTTCTCATTCTCTAAGGCTGGTGCGTCCTATATGTGCTTAGGTGAGCTGATGAGCCCTGCATCTGACATCTCACATTTAAAAGGAGACTGTCTATTTTGGTCACAAATGTATGACAAAGGATAATGCTATAAATTGTGTTAATCTTCACAACATTCTTGCAACAATGGTGACCTGCAGGGACTGGCAAATTTTCTCCCCCTACCCATAAGAGTAGGGGGAAAAGCTCACCTTCTGCTGAAGCAAGAGATAAATTGTAGTAATCCCTTTATTCATATATACAACCACAGTCTGGAATATGGCAGTGCTAAGCCCAGCTGCTATCCACTGTACCTGTCTTTCTTTCTCCCACACAAATGGAGTTGGGTACCCAACACTCTTACTGTCAAAACACTGAGTCCAGATTTTCATCCTGACCTCAGTCTGGATAAGAACAGCTTTGCACACCTTTACATACAGTGGCTTACATGCCCCAAAACACTTAACTCCATCCTGTATGCATATAAGTGTTTCATAGGCAAATTCATGTTGGCATCCAAATGGAAAAGTGGGGACTCTAGAAATATGCAAAACATCTGATTTTCAGGAACTAACATACTTGGTGTACAGTGTGATTCTTTAAGTGCTGGGTTAATTCTGGGCATCATTGTGACACTGAACATTTCTGTCCAGAGTATCATCATCTCTCCAATACCAACAGAGCGTGATGATGGAAACAGCATGAATTAGGTTGTGTTTTGATACCCAGGCACCCCAAATTCTGGCCAGAGGACACCAAGCAAGCTCCTCTGTAGCCAGAACATATTCTGCCAACTGAGATGGACAGAACCCTGCAGGAGGAGGGGAATTGGATTGATTTGGATTAAAAAAATCTTTCATTTGCTGGGAGGGAGTGAATGCTGATGGTTCAGAGACAGTTGCATTTCTGATCAGCCATTCATATCCTCTGTGGAGCAGAAAGCACTTTTCTTTAATAATTACTCTTCTATAGCACTTTGTGTTGGAGGATTCTCAAAGCATCTTATGCACAACCTCACTATGAGGCTGGGAAGAATTATCCCTATTTTACAGATGGAGTAACTGTGCCACAGAGAGGTGAAGTGCTTGACCTAAAGTCACTCAACAATTCAGTGGCAGGGCTGAGAATAGTGCCCTGATCTCAAGGCTGCCAGGCTAGTGCTTTTCCATGTGACCATCCCTCCTTTTCAAGCTTCCCATTGGTCATAGTTACTAGATTGTAACCTCTTCAGGGCAGGGATTGACTACCACTCTTTATTTATACAGTGCCTAGCACAATGGGGCTGCTTTCTTGGTTGGTCCCCTACTACTGTAGTAAACATGCATAATAACTGATGGAAACGGGAAATGCTAACTCTGAGCTCGTATAGCTCAATGAGCAGAACAAACTCCTCCTTGGTGACACAGCTGAATACTCTTCACTCTGATGAACACACTGACCTTCACCTCTGGGTCTCTGCATTTGTGTCCTGTTTCTCATCAGTAGAATGAGTTTGATGGTCTCAATCCCTTCCTTACCGTAAAATGGTTTCCACTTCAAAACAAAGTGCAGTTAGTCTGGAAGGAGAGTCTCAAGTCTGACCTAAGACTAAATTACATCTGACCCTGAGACAGCGAGGCCCCTCCAGGTCAGGGACAAGGGCATTGTCAGGATACTGGGAGCTTGCACTGTAATTAGCCAGCAAAGATATCCAATACCTGGTTCCAGCATTCCTGTCCTTAAAGTGACATGAGCACAAAAATAACACTCGAAGAAGAAACTTACTGATTTCTCTCTGTTCTGCAGCAAACTAGTTCTGCACTCCTAAATCCACTACCACAGCTCTTTGCTACCCCCACCATCCACGAATGGATTTGCCTGGCAGACTGCACAGCTTTCAGGATTCCATAATGACCAACCACCCTGGACACATTTTGTAGAAATAGTTGGAGTGTGTAAGGGAGATCTCCCATTTCAAGAATTCTCCTGACTTAAAAGCTCGTTTCCCCATAAACATCCCCCCCACCCTCAATCTCAGTTTGCTTCAGAGACCAGAGGGGTTTTCTTGGATTCACCCTGCATACATCGTTAAATTTAAAAAAACCCACAGACGTGTGGGTGAATGTGTTCTAAAAATATTTATATTGACTTTCTTTTTTGGTGTGACTCAGCAGGGAAGAAGAGGGGTACTCTCGCAGCTAAAGCACAAGGTGGGAGACAGAATAGCTGGGCTCTGTTTCTGACTTCAGTTCAGACTTGCTGTGTGATCATGGGCAAGTCACATAGGCCAGAATTTAAAAAAGTAACCACTGATTTTTCATGGCCAACATGAGACACCTTAGGCCTGACTTTCAGAGATGCTGAGCACCTACAGCTCCCATTGGCTTCATAGGAAACTGTGGGTGCTTGGTGCATCTGAAAATCAGCCCCAAGGTATCTAAAGCTGGGTATTCCCAAATCAGTGGCAACTTTTGAAAAGTTGGGTTTTTACTGCTTCAGGTTCCCCAGCTGTTAAAAGTAGGTAATGATAAAAACTCAGAGGGCATTTGTGGGGCTTGACTCATATTTGGAAAGGACTGTGTGATCCTCAGATGGAAGGTGCTGAAGAAGGGCATAAAACATTAAATAACACCTAAAAAAAACCCCTAGGGCATTACAACTATGTAGTCAGATTACAAGGCAAATGAGTCAAGATGTTTCAAGCCCGAGCATGACTCCACTAACATCTGTATAATTCAGGAGATACTCCACTGAAGTCAGTGGAGTGGCTCCAGTGTTGAACTAGTGGGAGATCAGAATCAAGGCCTTCATTGTTTAACATATTAAATGACAGATGTGTGACATCTTTAGGATTTTACTTTCCCAAGAAGTTGAGGGATTTAGCACAATCATCCCCTGTATTTTACTACATCCATCTGAAAAAATGTTAATGGTGGATTTTATATTGATTTTTATCTGTTTCATATTTTAAAGAGGGAAGTAGGTAATTAGGGTATTTTATAGAGCTCCTTCATTCAAAGAGTATCCCTGCATTCACCTGCATTCCTGTGGTTTTGGTGGAGCATATCCCCATATTCCTACTTGTTTTCATACCTGCTTCTCCCTGTGGAGGATGGCTTTCGACAGCTAATTTGGAAGATGGGGACAGGTGGCCTTAATGGTGCTGTGACTGGCAGCTAGCTGGTGGCTTTGAGAAAAACACTGTGCCATGAGGGTTTTTTTGGTTTTTTTTTTTGGTACCTGTTAGGAAAATAAGCAGTGAATCTGCTAGGTCACTTCAGCAGCTATAGAAAGAATTGTATGTGCATGTCACAGGTATCCAGCACAAAAATGCAATAAGGACCCAAATGTAGCAAAACCAGCCTAGGGGAAAGTCCCTAGCAAGCAAGAGAGCAGAGGGATAAACACAAAAGGATTGGGAAGAGTGAGCAAGAGCCACAAGGGCAAGAATGGCCAAATAAGAGGAGGAGCAAAATATTCCAAACTGGATCAGGAGTAGAGCAGAATCAGACCTTTTCTTCAATTGGAGGTCAGTTCGTTTGGCCTTGGTCAGAGGTGAGTCGATGTGGCTCAGGGTCAAAGATGATTTATTGATGCAGTATCAATTCCAAACCCAAAATATTTAAAAATAAATAAATAAATCAAGGTTTTCCCATTAGGAAAAGGATAGATAATAAGACAGAAAATATCACAATGCCACTGTATACACCCATCGTATGCCCACCCCTTGAATACTGTGTGCAGTTATAGCCCCCTCTTCTCAAAAAGAATATCTTAGAATTGGAAAATGTACAGAGAAGGGTAACAAAAATGATTAGGAGAATGGAATAGCTTCCATAGGAGGTGAGATTTAAAAAACTGGGACTTTTCAGCTTGGAAAAGAGATGACTAAGAGGGGATATGACAGAGGTCTATAAAATTGTGAATATTGTGGAGATAATGAATAAGGAAGTGTTATTTCCTTATTCACATAATACAAGAACCAGAGGTCATCCAAGTAAGTTAACAGGCAGCAGGTTTAAAACAAACAAAAGGAAGTACTTCTTCACAAAATGCACAGTCAACCTGTGGGATGCCAGGAGACATTGTGAAGGCCAAAACTATAACGAGGTTCAGATAAGAATTAGATAAGTTCATGGAGGATAGGTCCATCAATGGCTATTAGCCAAGATGGTCAGGGATGCAACCCCATGCCCTGGGTGTCTCTAGCCTTTGATTGCCAGAAGCTGGGACTAGATGACTGGGGAAGAATCACTCAGTGATTACCTGTTCTGTTCATTCCCTCTGAAGCATCTGGCACTGGCCACTGTTGGAAGATAGGATACTGGGCTAGATGGACCATCGGTCAGATGCGGTATGGCTGTTCTCATGTTCTAAAGTTGTCCAAAGCTAGGTGAAGCATTTAAAGGCACAATAGCAAGCTACCTATTTCACATTCCCTAGCCTGAAAGCATGAGGATCCACAAAAAGTATGAGTGAATGATGTGTATAGTGTGTTGGACCCCTGGAAAAAGGTTCTTTAAGAGATTATATTCATAGTCCTAGATGCCTGATCCAGTTGCACAGCTGGAGCAGGATGGAAGTTGTCTTTATTCAGTACAAAGTCCATGAAATGAACTTGGTCACTGTGACTTGCTTGATACAATTATTAGGAAAATATTCTTTAACTTCTGACAAAAAAAACTACAATAAGTGATGTGTCAGATATGGGGGTGAGGAATGTTACAATGTGCCGCCGCCCCCCCCCCCCCCCCGCACGCACACACACACAGAGTGGAGAATACAGAATGGCAGAGTGGGGGCTGTATGTCTGTCTCCAGGACTTTCAGACCTAAAGACCATTTGAACCCAAAAATCACCTGGATATTTGCACTCTGTATCTTCTCAGGGAACTTCTTTGTCTCTTCTTCCCTACAAAGGGAAGGAAGCTTAGACAGTGAGTGACATGCACAGGCTGCTAAGCTGTTCCTACAGTCTGAAGATGGGGTTTTGCTTGGGAAGACACTGATGTCTGTCTTGATTAGGATACAATACCTGATAAAAGTCATGTGACAGATACAAACAAAATACCTTGGCAAAGCCCTGAGGAACCAGGATAATCTGAGCTGCTTAAGAAGATTTGTGAGATGTATTTCTGTCTTGGGCACTGGATTTGGTTTTAACCTGCCCTGTATCAGGAGTTTCAGTGCACAAGAAGGTGCTCTTTTTCTATCCACCCTTTCCTCAAATGATCAACAGACTTTCCAAAATCTTATTAATCTCAGTGCAGCCCTGGTGGCTTTACCATCATCCTTAGCATGGTAATGCTTCAGAGGGAATGAACAGAACAGGGCAATTATCGAATGATCCATCCCCTGTCATCCAGTACCAGTGTTTTGGCAGTCGGAGGTTTAGGGACATCTGGAGCATGGGGTTGTTTATTGGCTGCAACCTTTCCATGGCTGTCAAATTCAGCCAATCAGGCTTCAAAGTAGAGGAGAGGAGGCCTGTAATGGGGCAAAATAGGTCTGATTTCATCCCAGAGCCCCTGCTCTAATCTGCCTAGTGAAGGGAGGAGAGATATAGGAAGAAGTGCCCCTATCCAAGGGTGCTGAGCAATCTGGTGACAGGAGGAACTGGAAGAGGGCCTGGGTGAGGGTTCTTGGATAACAAGCTAGGAATAAAGGTAGTACAAGATCCATTAACTCTGAGAAAGATCTATGCCAATGGCACTTAGAAGGGATAGAGTAAGGATAGTGAAGATGAATTCAGATAGCTTTTTGACAAGAGGAGCAAATAGTCATTTTTAATTGTTTTAATTTGCTCTTACTGTAAACATTTTAGAGTGTGTCTTGTTTTGTTAAAAATCTGGTGTTATGGAATGTGGAGAATATGGTTTTAGTGCAGAAAAATATTCTCAGCTCCAAGATAAATACCTCTATCCTTATCTATGGAAAAGAGAATCCCTTGCACACTGCGTTTTGGAAAAGGGAGAAGAACAAAGCCAGTATAGGTCTATGGCAGATGTTAAAGCATAACAACAACCTGGTAGCAACTGACCATCCTTCAGACCTGTAAATACTCAGGTGTGTGAAACAAATCATTTAGCCTGGGCTTTATATTTACTATGTCCTCCATTTTACATAATGCATCAGTCTGAGTTACCCTTGAATAATTTTTCCTCATACAGACTGAGCACCAGATAATAAGTACTGGAGTCTATGAGTTGGGTGAATGAGGGAAAGGTGTTTCTGAATTACAGCCTTAGAGGTTTTTAAGGCCTGGCTTGACAAAGCCCTGGCTGAGATGATTTAGTTGGGTTTGGTCGGCTTTGAGCAGGGGATTGGACTAGATGACCTCCTGAGGTTCCTTCCAAACAGTAATCTTCTATGATTCTCTGTCCATCTTCCATTTCACCTCCAAGACAGCAGATGGCGCACTGCACTTCCCTCATACAAAAATTCCTTTGTGTCCTTCAAAATTCCCCTCCTTTTTGTTCTCTTACCTTGAACTCCCTACTCTCTAGTCTGCTCAGTACAAATTCCCCTTTCTTGGTACCCGAATCATAAAGCTCTTTCTTTCCCTCCCACCCCAAATCTTCCATTCCTTGTGTTATCACTCTCACTTTCTTGCATCTTTTGCTGTACCCTCCCTCTTTGCTCCCCTTTTCCTGCTCCCATGGTTCTATTATATGCACTTTTCTTACTTGTCATGGCCCCTTTAATCTTTCATGTCCCTTCTTTCTCCCATTCTTTCTTATTCATCATTGCATTTCTCCTCTCCCACTCTGTCTTCCATCCAAATCCCTATTCCTTTTGTGCATTCTCTTGCCCTTTCTTCAAATGCTCTGCAGCATGCAACATACGTGATGATAATCTAACCCTCTTTAGTGGGTTGTGTTGCAAGAGAGGAAAGTTTTATGCTTTTTCAGCTATTCTCTTTTACTGTTACTGATGCCCAAACCTGAACCAGATCCAAATAATTCTGTTTATCTAGGTACTTATATGGCCCCCATAACTGAAGTGTCTGTAAGTCTAAGGGCTCCTTTTCAGCCCTTCATTCTAGTCAATTACTCTTGCCTTTATATACCTAAACCACTTGCCTGAAATCAGTTTTCACCATGTAGGAGAATGGCCAGACAGTTTCCTTTGAGGTAGACACCAGTACTCTCGCATACTGGCCAGCAGGGATTGTTTACCATCATTCTCTCCAGCGAGCAAGCACCATTTCCAAAGCAGTCATGAGCATAACTGGAAGCCACAGACAACAGACTGGCATTGCCCCCAGGCTGCATAGAGCTGCAGTTAATATTTTCAAGGTTTACATGTTCAGTATCTTAAACAAATATTACAAAATGTATTTGAATTCTGATTGAAGCTTTTTTTATTAACTGGCCAAAATAAATTTAAAGTGAGGCTCTTCCCTATACCCCTCTACTGAAGCCTCCCACTTCCTGCAAAGGGGTGGGTCTCCAAAACACTAAGCCTTCTGCAATGTGGAGGAGGAAAAAGATCTCTGTCACTCTACTTCTCTCCTCTCCTTCAATCTTTGGGTCTTGCCTCCCTTTGTGAATAACTCCAATATCTATTTGTCTCTGCTTCAGAGTTCATTGAGGAAAGGCCCATCAATGGCTATTAGCCAAGATGGTCAGGGATGCAACCCCATTCTGGGGGTGTCACTAGCCTCTGATTGCCAGAAGCTGGGAGTGGACAACAGGGGATGGATCACTTGATGACTGCCTGTTCTGATCATTCCCTGGCATCTGGCATTGGCCACTGTCAGGAGACAGGATATTGGGCTAGGTGGACCATTGGTCAAACCCAGTATAGCTGTTCTTATGTTCTCCTAAAGACTCACTTCTTCTCTGAGGCCTGCAGAAATTAGCCCAAATTATCAAATGCCCTCTTTCCCTTCTCCAAAATTATTTTGATGTGGAAGAGGGAGTTAAACATGAGTAACACAATGTAATATATTTAATGCTTTCTGGGTCTTTGAGTGTGGCTTCCCTTATCTAGCTCTCTCTTAAATAAAAAGGTATTATAATGGATGGATACAATGGTATTGCAGAAATACATTGATGACAAACCAGAAGATTTTGCTATTTGTGAGATTGACACTCATGAATTGGCACTCATGAGAGTTTAGGATACTTAGTAGCCTGGGCTCATATTATGTAACTGATTTCCCAAGAAATGGTTACAAAGTCTTTGCTTTTTGACTTTACTGTACATAATTATAAGGGCCAACATATAGCCAAAGAAACTGTTGGCAAATTCTGCTGAGATTTTTGCCCCAATTCTGTAGATTTTGCAGACATATCACCAGATTTAAGAAGACGGGCGTTGAAAAATAATGGGTAATGAATAGGCCTGGTCATTCTGCAGCAAGCTGTATCAGGCCTTGCAGCAATATTAACAAATACACTTTTTTATTTGTATTGTGTTTGTACACACAGACCCCACTCAGGATCTGAGCCATGTTGTGCTAGGTGCTGTACAAATGTAGCGTAAAAAAATGCTTGTTTATTTTCCTGGTTGGAACTGAGGTACAGCATTGAGATTACTGTTGGGGAAAGTGGACTGGGAAATAAAACTGAAAAAGGTAAAAGATGAATGGCAGTTTCTTGATATCTATCTTACCATTTTTAACCAGGCAGCATAGCATGATGGGGAACCAGAAAATAAAAGGAAAGCTCATTCTGGACAAACTGGAGAGAGGAGTGAGTATAGTGAATGTTTAACTTCTTTACTATAGCCTGACATAGCGATACATTGGGCATGGTAGCCCAATGTCTCAGCTATGTCGAGTGAATGTTCCATTGCCAAGTGACATGCACAGTGTTGTAGTTGTGAAGAGGTAAGAAGTGTTCTTTGACTGTACGTCCATGTTGAATAATCTAGCAGTTCAGTTATTCTCAACTCAATTTTGACATTAGCACTTCATTGGTGTGGTTTGGGGTTGAACTAGAGGGTGCACTCATTTGGCTTCCCAAAGTATCAGTATGCAGGACAGACTAGTTTGGTAGTGAGAAAGGTTTGGAACGTTCCATAAGTGTCAAGCTGGTGGCCAGTCAGTTTACTAATCCATAACCATGTAAAATTGCACTGTGATTTGGGCCACCATCACAGCAGCTGAAACAAGGCTCCAGTGCCTCTGAGAGAAGCTGCTACAAAAGGAAACTGACCATGGTTGTTTTCTACCCTGTTTTTATACAAAGCTCTCACTGCCATCAATGGGAGTTGAGCTGAGGATCCATTGTAGTATATAGCCATGCTGGTGTAGTCCTGGCCCACAGTGCCTAACTGAAAATACAATTCTGCTGTAATCAGTTCCTTGGTAGTGACAGGTAGCTGGGAAAGGTGCTGTTTCTATTTTAAAAGGAGGTGGTCACGGCGAGTCTGGTTGGATAATCATAACTGTTGAGTAAAGTGCCAGGCTGCAAGTACTATAGTGATGGGCACAAGTACATGAATCTAAATGGAGAAAATATGTGGGGGCGGGAGGGGAATTATATTTGTCTGTCTCCATTCTGGTGATTGAAAGGTGGATCGATCTCTGATTAATCTTACTAAGCATCTATTGGGGAGACACCGTGCGCAAGAGACTGGTGCAAAGGCCGGTGTGAGGAATTCCTGGGTTCATTCTCCAGCTCTGCCACAGACCGGCTTTGTGGCCTTTGTAAAGACACTTCAGGTCTGTGCTTCATTCCCTTATCTGTAAAATGGGGATAATACTGCTCATGGATTGTGAGGCATAAAAGGTAAGGTATTGTTTAGTGAATGCTTACGTGATACTTTGGATATATATAAAAGTATTACAGAAGTGTCAGCAGCAAGGAAGGGGCAGCAATCTTGTTTACATATGGTACAAGGTGCAACATACAGGTCCTGCTTCAGGCTACATTTGTATGATATGTAGTGGTGGTGTTCCCAGGATATCAGAGAGACAGCTTTTGAGTGGAGAGAGAGCTTTGATTTAGGTCTGGATACCTGTTATTGTTGGCAATTTGTTTTAACCCTTTCAGTGCAAGCTTCTCCTTAGAGTGGAGGTGATGTCCGGGGCCAGGTGTGCAAGGCAGCGCTGGGGAGGAGTATGGCTCACATTCCTGCCATACTCAGGCTCACGGACGCAGGTGGCCTCCGTTCAGGGTAAGTGAAAGAAGTGCAAAGTCAAGTTTAGACGGACTAACAAAGCTAAACCCAGACACCCCTCTCCCGTTGCAGGTTCTCCCCAGGAGCCTCTCGGGGGGGCTTTCAGGGCCGGTTTCCTTTTGTGTCGCTCGGTGCCATGTTTTCAAACGGGAGTGTCTAAAGTTAGGCCTCTCCATCCATCCATCTCTCCATCCATCCATCCAGCCAGCCAGCCAGCCAGCCCGCCCCATTTTAGGCCCCCACCTTTGAACAGCCCCGACCGCAGCCCGCACTTTGCAGCTTGTTACGCGACTTTTTTTTTTTTTTTTTTTTTTTTTTTAAAACATAAATAACTCCGCTCCCCCGCTGCGCTCCCGGCTCCCCCGGTCCAAGCGGCAGAGACCCCCGCCCGGCAGCATGGCAAAGCGAGACGCGATTCAGCACAAGCATCCCGAGGGCCAGCTCCAGGCCCCCTTTGTCTCGAGCCGCCCGCACCACGCTGCACGAGCCCCAGCAGCCTCCATGGCGGCCCGGCGGGCGAGACAGGTGATCCTGTGCCTGCCTCCCTGCGGGCTGGGGAACGGGGCAGGTGGGAGCGCGCTCGGCGGGTCCGGGCTCTCCGGTCCGGTCCGGTCTCCTCTCCCTGGGCTCTGCCCTGAGCGGCGGCCGCGCCGCGCCGCGCCGCGCCGCACCGCATAGCATGGGCCGGGCCGGGCCGGGCCGGGCGCGGTTCTCTCTCCCCTAGCCCCGCTCGCTGCAGTCCCCCCGGTGCAGGCGGCGGCGGTGGTTCTAGCAGCCGGCCGGGTTTTATGGGCACGCCGGCTGCCCGCCCGCCGGGGGTGGGAGGAGCCGGGCAGGTTGTCCCCGCCGGGCCCTCCTCCCTCCCTCCCCGCCTGGCTGAGAGGGGTCGGGGGAGGGGGCAGCATGGCCTGTCCGTCCGGCCCCTTTTCCAGCGCTCATCTGCCCCGGGAGTGCGGCTCGGCTGCTCGCAGGGAGAAGAGGTCCGAATGGAGACAGAAGCCAGCCAGCCCGGCCTCGCCTCCCCGGACTCCCCGCACGATCCCAGGTGCCGCTCCGACCGGCGGGGCGGGCAGGCGGGAGCCGGGGCCGCTATCGAGCCGCTCCCCCCCGCCCCGGCTGCGGCCAGCCCCCCGCGCCCCGCGAGCTCGTGGCCCGGACAGGCTTCGTGCTGGCGGCCGCTGCCAACATGGCCGATCCCTGCGACCTCTCCCTGCCGCCGGCGGCTGCCGGAGTCCGAGCCGAGCCGAGCCGAGCCGGGCATCAGGCCACGGGCTGAGCCCGGCCGCGCCGGGTCCCCCCCGCGCCCCTTCCTGACCCCGGGCAGCACGCCCCGCATCCCCGGCGCGCCCGGTCCGGTGCCAGCCCAAGCGCCCCGCCCGCTGCACCCGCGCTGCTCCCCGGAGCCGGGCAGCCCGACCCCCCCTCCCCGCCCCCCCCGGCCGGCCCGCTCCGTTCACGGCTCTTTTTGTGTCTCCCACAGCAAAATGTTCATCGGCGGACTGAGCTGGCAGACCACGCAAGGTGAGGCCCGCCGGGCAGGGGCCGCTCCCCGCGGCGCTTCCACTCCCCCGCGGGCCCCGGCCGAGCCCCGGCGCTGGCCCCTGGCACCTGCCACCCAAACTTCCCCAACTCCCGGCGCTCGGGGCGCAGCGGGGTCGGAGCTCTGCCCCGCCCGGCCCAGGGAGACTCAGAGCGGGGGACCCCGGTTCGCCAGGGCTCTTGGCGGGGAGGCGGGGGCCGGGCCAGCCGCGGTCACCCCCCGGACGCGCACCATTGTGGGCGCGTCGCTCTTCGCCACCAGGGGTCGGCGGCTGGGCTTGGCTGGGCTGGGCGCTTTCTCCGGGGGCCGGGCCGGGCCGTGCTGTGGGGAGAAGAGGGGCCGGTGCTGTGCTGGGGCCCATGGCCTTGTGTTCTGCTTGCAGAGGGCTTGCGGGAGTACTTCAGCCAGTTCGGGGAGGTGAAGGAGTGTCTGGTGATGCGGGACCCGCTGACAAAGAGATCCAGGTGAGAAGACAAGCGCCTGCTCCTCCTTTCCTCCTTGCTAGAGCCCGGCCCTACTTTAACCAACTTTCTCTCTTCTTTTCATCTCTCCTCCCCCCCGTTTCCCGCCCGGGATTCGGAATGCAGGGGGTTCGGGTTCGTCACATTCATGGACCAGGCCGGTGTGGACAAGGTTCTGGCCCAATCCAGACATGAACTGGACTCCAAGACGGTGAGGCTTCTCCCATCGAAGGGAGTTCATTTGTCAGCTGAGCCTCAGTGCTTAGAGCCCTGATGGACTGTGGTATTTGATTCCCAAGTAGGGGTTATAAACTATTGATTACTGATAAAGAATTATTCCTCCCTTCTGCATCCTGGTGATGGTTTGTTAACTGGCCGCTCTTCTGAACTGTGGATTACAAAGTAGAGATTGGTTTATGAATGTTGGAGTATTGATTTGGAATCGCAGGTTATGATTTTCCATTCTGCCTATTGATTGTAAGATCCCTTTTGATTTGTGGCACTTGGTGAGTTGAGAAGGCTGAATACATTCAGGACTGCCCAAGAAAAAGTGTGTCCGTGTGAAACTAACAGGGGCGGTTGCCCCCATTTACAGTAAGTGGAGAGGATACGCAGAGCCTCCCACTCATAATCCCTTATGGAAATACTGCACCCCTCTCCCCAGCCTTTGCTAGGCCTTTCTTGTCTCTTGTGAGCTCCAGTCACCTCTTGTTTTGCCACAGGTGAAACCTCTTCATGATGGGCACTTTACCCTTACGAAGAGCTAGGTTTGTTCTCTCTGGTGATCCTATGGACTCTCAGTGTTGAGGAGTTGTTGCCTCCTGGTCTCTTATGGCGTCCACAGCATACATTTTTTGCAATGACCATGAATTCCTGAGATTTATTGTCTCCTACTGAGCCGGTGCCTTTGTGGGCCATCTTCTGCTCTTTGAGATATCAGTGATGCTTCCATCCCCCAGGGTGGTGCATGGGTTCTTGCAATTACAGGCTGTTCTAGCCACTTCATGAATTTGTCGATAGTTGGTTGTTTTTTTTGTAGTCATTGGGTTTCTTAACATAGTCTATCAGTTCCTGCATTGCAAGTCCTTGGTATCAGGGTGATGTGTAGGATCTGTATTTGGAGGAGGTGGATGTTGGATGTCTGAGCGGGAGATCTTTTGTTTGTAGTTTTAGTGACTTTCCTGCTGTCAAATTCCTCTTTCTTAATACTGCCCCAAGGGTGGGGATGCAAGTGGTGGGGGCACATGGGGGAAGGGGGAAAGAAGTTCCAGTTCCAGCCATGAACTAATGAAAAGTCCACATGTGTAACTTGAAGTCTAGTGAGGCAGTTCAGGCATCAAATTCTTTATCTGAGTTGAACGAGAGAGCGGGAGAAAGAGACCCCTTTCTTGAAGCTTACAGCACGAGCTGCAGTGAGATTTATGTCTGTTCCTGTTTAACTGCATGGATCGTTCCCTTTGATGTATACAGGACCTTCCTCCCCATGGGAGCTCCTGGTTAAACCTATTCCAGCCTTCTTTGCAGTGTGCAGATTGCCAGGAGTGTTAAAAACTTCATCCTCTCATGAGACTGGTGCAAAGTTAGTTTTGCTTTGGGGGAGGATTATGATGAAATATTTTGGGGTGGGGGCGGGCTTGTTTTATTTTATAGTCTTTGTAAACATGGGGTCTGATGGTGAACCTGTGGGACTGGCATAGCAACCTCTTAAAAAGGTGAGTTATGGATGTCAATAGTGGCAGTAATCCCAAGAGCATTTCTGGGACAGAAAATGGGAAGTCTATGGTCTCCGTTCTTATCTGTCTAAACCAATGCTGCTTCTGGTCTTAAAGCAATTCTGCAAACCACTGGGTGGGCTAGGGAGGGAATGGGGAAGGGGTAAGTGTGCTGAAAGAGAACAGAAGGAACTCATGGTGTAAAGAACATGTGGGGCTGGCCAGCCATTGAAATTCTCTGATGCATCTGGCTTGCCTGTTGTATGTCGAGGAAACAGGAAGAATGGTGGCAGTTTCTCTAGAGTCCTTTCTTTGTCAGGAACTTTGATTTTTTTTTTTTTTTCCCCTTTCTTTTTAATTTTTTGTGAAGTTTAAATCTGGGTTGGCTGTTTTGTGGTATGTTGCCTGGTAATTGCTGGATTAGGGTCTAAATCTGATCTGTATGTGCAGTTGAGTGGCTCTCAATTCCCTTAAAACATACTGATTTTGTACTCCTGTGTGGAGCCTTAGATGTGATTTCCCTCCCCCCCTCTTAATTGAAAGTCTCTGCTGTGAGCACAGGCTAAATGATACCAGCTCATCTGAATCCTAATTTAGGCTTTTATAAAACTTTGTGGGAAAAGGCCCAAGTGTCCTGAAACTACATCTCTGTGCTTGGTGTCTCCTGGTAAACAGCTCTTGGTAGACAATGTCTGCCCAACTTGTTGCTTCATTGTTTTCCGATTCTTCCTATTGTAATTAATGTTCTTGGCCTGATTCTCCAGGGGAAACCTTGTGCCTTTCAGACTTCTCTTTGTTTGTAAGCTAGATAGCAGCCTACAGGGGTTATTTATGGAAATGCTCGATATGAGGGTTAGCTTTGCCATCTCAAGGTAAAAGATTTGTGTGCCTTCGTAAAGCTGCAGCCAGCCGCTGCCTTCAGCTTCTCTATGTGCCCTAGAAACAGTGATATGTTTGGGGTTTTGTTGTTTGTTGATTTCTTTGTTTTTTGCTTTTGCTGTTTTTATATTTGTGTGTGTGTGTGGAGGGGAAATGCTATAGACACTTTCAAATTCACTAGTAGTTAATGTAACAAAGCTGGCACTAGAGATATGACAATTGTGCTTTTTGAGTCACTTCAGATCCCAGCTATTGGATATAGATAACCCGGATAATGATGTCAGCAAGTTAAACGTAGTTGTATGAGCTTAAATAGGACTTAAACAGTGTTACATGGACTGAAAAGCGGTAATGAAGAGCCCAGTTGTACCCTCGTTTACACTTGGGAGGTCAGTGCAATTCCATGGATATAACCATGGGCACAGTTTGTCTTTAAAAGTTAGTAACTTGAAATGAAAGTGACAAATACTTAAATAACACCCCTCAAATAACACTGTCTAGACTGATTTAATTTTTTAGGACATTGTCTGAGGAGCTCTGAACATCTCATGTCCAAATCTTTATCACATACATAACTGACACTGATGTAAAACTCGACCAGATTCTTGGCTTTAATAACAGGAATACAGGAAGAGGCTACCACCACTTGTGCTTTAATTATGAACATTCCTGCACTTGAGGAATAACCCCTTTTAGTACCTTGAGTCTTGTGTTGAACTCTGTCCCCCTCTGTGCACCTTCAATTATGCATCTGCAGTTGGTTGGTCAGGCCTCGGTTTACCTGCAACAATAGCTAGTTGTGCAGAAGAATTTGTGAAATCATTGCCTGCCCCCTCTAGCCAGGTGGATATGTTATCTTTGCCCTGTTTATCACACTCAGGGTAATGAGAAAATGAGGCCTGGGCTTAACTTTGCTGTGTATGAAAGCATCTTCTTGGCAGGAGCTGAATGACGCTGGCTGAGAACTAAAAGACAGTAGATTATTGTTTTTGCTTATTATCTGCCATCAGCCTCTTGGTCTCCTGCCGTCCCCTGTCCTCAGAATTCACTGAGGATTTCTGCACTAGCCGGGAAGCCAGAGGGTTGAAGTGGAAGGAGGGGGGAGGAGAAGGGAAAGGTGCTCAGATGCCCTTATGAGGCACCAAAAGGATATGTTGCTCTCTGTGTTTGGAGCTCATATGAGGAGGTTTATTTTTGAGTTTGTTTATGTTTTCACTTTTGTCTCTGTTTACTTACCTGCTGAGTTTATTTATGTCTTAGGTTGTGAATCAGGATAGAGGTGGGGAAGGCAGAGGGAAGTGATCTGATGAGATACTGACCTTTTGGGTTCTGCATGACAAGTGAAAGGATGAAGGAAGGGAGAAAAGTCAGGCTGGAAAGTAGAACAATAGCAGCGATATGGGCTGGAGAGGCAGCTTCCTGACGGGTTGTTGAACTGCTGGGCTAATGGGACAGTCCTCTCAGCTCCTCTCCACTACAGCCTTTCCACCTGTGGGCTGAACCAGACCCTCTTTTGCATAAGTCTCCCTAAACTGACTTGTTAATTTGGATTATTCCTAATGTAAAGGTGACATCACAAGAGTTACTGTTTTTTAAAAAACAATATAGGATGTAAAGAATGAGGTGGTGGCTCAGAAGAAGCGGAGACTTTGTGGTTGGTTGTTTTTTCGGCTGCATTAGTTATTTTCCTAGCTTACGTTGTGGTGGAGGTAAGAATAGTGCAGCTATGCGTTTATCCACTGCTGACCCCAGCAGAATGTGTAGCACCTGGGTATTGGTGTTGAGATACAGGTGCTCCTATGGACAGCAGATTTATTAATAAACCAAACAGACAGGCGCATATATAGCATAGTAGGATGATTGGAACTGATTGTCTTTATTGTACAGCGTATGACATGCAGAAGGGTCAGTAGTATACTGTGTGACTGATGACAGGAGCCGGTATCAGTCCATATTGCAACTTTCTGTCCTTGGGACTCTTGTGTTTAATTCACATCTTCCCTTATCGTGAATTTTGGAGGGTTTTGTCCATGCTTTTTGGGATGAAGTTCTTGGCTTTTGGTGTGCTGACCATTTCCTGCTCCATTTTTAACCAGGTGAGCTCTGTACTCTTAGCCTGAGTAATGGGGAGAATCAAGAGCACTGTATTGTCACATTGCTGGTGCAGGGTGGCCAAGGTGCAGTGTGAATACAGAGGGATAGTTAACGGAGACTACTGATGGCAGCGTGTGGTGTTCCATCTTGTGCTGAACTCTTGCTGCTTGCATTCAGATGAAACATTGCATGCTGGGAACTGTAGTCTCCAGGGATCACATCTCTATTAAAAGATAAAGATGTCTGAAGTCTACTTTACGCTCATGAGGTGTCTTCCTTGGGTTTCTGGCAAGATAGCGTTTGGGCAAAGTTTGTGGAGAGCTAATATTGGTAAATGAAATGTAGGCAATTAAAGTGTCTTCACCTGCTCTCTCTCCCATGTCTCTTTCAGATTGACCCGAAAGTAGCATTCCCCCGTCGAGCACAGCCCAAGGTAGGTAGCATGTGCAGCTTTTATAAATCAAAAAGGTGCAACTCAAGGAATTTAAATCCTCTTTGTGCCAGTGTCCAAAGGGTGCTTGAAGGGCATCGTGACGTACCTACCAGCCCTGGTCCTTAAGGCTTTCGTGATTTGTATTCAGGGTTAGTCCCTTCCTACCTTAATGATGAGCTTCAGTGCCCCACCACCAGCCTCACACTCAGTTGTGCATGCTCTAGTAGCTCACTACGGAGCTTTGGGATGCTCTTGTGATTGCTGGTGGGTGGTTGGAACAGCCCACGTTCCATTCCACTGTGGTTAGAGCGTGCTTTGTGAGCGGAGCTGATGAAATGCAGGATTCTGCCCAAGAACATAGCACTTTCTACTCTTTTTGGTAGCCTTTGTCTGGAACCTGAGGGCTTGGAATAAACAGGAGGTAGTTCCAATCTGTGGCAGGAGACGTGCAGGGTGACCTGGAGAGAGGTGTGGGAGAAAGAACTTCATTTTGTGGAATGGCAAGGTGCATACCGTTACTCGAAAGGTCAGAGAGAAGGATGTTAGGCCTTACCTGCACCAGGAAGGCGGGCACTTGGTGGAAGCGAGCATCCACAAGGATTTTTCCTGATGCCCAATGGGAAACTTTTAACTGGGGAATGAAGAGCAGACTGGTGATTTGCCTTCAATACAGGCTTGGGGGGTATCACTTAACTGGGTGGGGGGACTAGAGCCTACAGTCTCACCTCCACGTACTGCAGCAGGAGAAAGGGCTGGCGAGGAAGAGAAGGAGAGGAGGGAATGATGTGGGGAGGAGAGCAAAGGGGATCAGGAGCTGAGAGCAGTTAGTGAGCAGGTATCCTGAGTAACTGGAGCCTGGAAGCACGTGGTCAGAATTGGGTTAATTCCATTAAGCAGTTTGGTGACAGAAGGTGCTTTAGTGTTAGAACAGGCTGCTCTCCAAGCCGTGGAATTGCTGCGGATTAGCACTGTGCTCCTTGGGGTAATTAGGACCATGTGTTCCTGCTAGAGCAGGGGTGTGGCCAAGGAGCCGAGGGGAGGGTGCAGCTGGAGTGTCCGTTCAAAGGACACCGCTGTGCCTCATCCTAGCAGCCATCGCCCCCTCAGTTATTCCTCCTCAGACTCGTGTGGCTGGGGAGAGGGAAAGGTGAGGGTTTCTTCCTTTGTCTTCTCCCAAATGGGGCTTAACTGGGAGTTTCCTTGGCTCCTTAAACCTGATGGCTTGGAAACGGGAGTGGAATGGAGCTTGTTCCCCGTAGGGCTGGACACTGCACAGTTTGCAGACCTGTGGGCCAGGGCCCGTATGGCCCGTCTCCACGTGGAGATCTCCACCTCACTTCTCACAGCAGCAGCACGCTCTGCTTTCCCATTTCAGGGAAATTGAAGGGACGGAGGGTGAGCTGGGCATTGGCAGGGTCGGACGAGTGACACCAGTGCCCTGTGTGAGTGACAGAAGGGTTGGGAAGGAGATGGCAGCACTCTGTGTGTCTGCTAGGAGGTGTGTGAAAGTGCCAGGTGGGGGACTGAACAATTAGTGGGGGAGAGATTTTACTATGTTGTACCCGTCCCTTGGGGCTAGAGGGGAGATGGTGGCTGTGCCCTGGCAAATCTCAAGGGCAGTTGTTGAGCTTGTGCGTGTTGGGAGCTAGGGAGAGAAGAGGTGGGAGACAGCGATATGTTGCATGTTTGGTCGGGTCTGAGATTGCACTTGTGTGATGAAGTTTCACAGTGTGCAGTGTCTGGGGCCTGAAACATGTCCTCCATTAGATACAGTGTTTCATTAGGGGACTCTTCTCCACTGCTGGTGGCAGTCTCCCATTGGAATACAGCATGTTCTTCAGCTTACAGAAGAGGAGGTTTTGGAGACAGATCTTGTTTTCTGCAACTGTTTGTCCCATGAATCCCTGTTCTTCCTTTTCCCAGATGGTGACGCGGACGAAGAAGATATTTGTGGGGGTCTCTCTGTGAACACTACTGTGGAGGATGTGAAGCAGTATTTCGAGCAGTTTGGGAAGGTAAGTCCGAGTGAGGTTGGATCAGGGCTATCTCTCTGCTAGGGCAGGAAGGAGTACTTCCTGCTGATTAGGTAAGCCATGGATCAGCAGAAGGTTTGGACGGCTGGAATTTTCATGCTGGGGTCTAGGGCCAGATGTGTCTGCCCTGTATTGATTTGGAACAGAAGCCCCTTTCTTGCTCATGGAGTAGATGGAATCTGAGAGAGGGGAGGCCATGTGCTCTGCACCCTCCCCTGAATCTTTCCTGAGATGTCGCCGAGGCTTTGGAGTTCCAGAGATTCATAGTTCAGGTGTTTGGAAGCTGGCTTCCATTCTAAGCCTAGATCGGAATGCCTCTGAACTAAAATGTTCTGTTCCAGAACCAAACTGTAGCTTTGGCCCATTTCTGATTCTAAGCCTTAAGGTTGACCCCTTTGTAACTTTCTGTTAAAAAGAAATCCTTTGGGCTGAAACGTCTCTTGCTGAGTCTTGGGCCAGGGGTGATGTTTTTAGGAAGCTGGAAGAGAGCTGCCCAAAGCTCCTGGTTGTTCTGCATTTTGCTATCGCTGTTTTGTCAGCTGATCATTCACAATCAGATGGACTCTTCTAACTCCAGTTCAGTCAGTCCTCAATGAGCACCCGCACCTTTCACATGCTGGGAAAAAAGTGGGGTAGAGTCTGAAGTGGTAAAGATCTTCAATCATAGCTTGTTACGCACTAGGAGGCAGTGAGCATTTTGTGGTGTAACTGCAGTAACGTTATACAGCATCTTTCGTCGTGAAGGATCCTAAAGCACTTTATGTACGCAAGAAATTATGCAAATTATTACAGATAGGGATTGTTTTGCCCTACTGCTGATATGCCACCACTTCTGGGATAGAGCATGGTAACTGTTTTTGCACAACAGTTTAGGACAGGGAGTGAAGGATAGCATAGCCAATTAGAACTTCCTGGGGATTTTAGGGAGAATGTAATTATCTAAGTTGGAATCCTGCCAGCACCCTAACTTTTGCAGAAAGTGTCATGAAATGTTGAATGACCATGACGGATGAGGACTTCTTTATTTCTGCCTCTTCTGAAAGAGGGCACCAGCAGCAGCCCAGAGGAGTATTATGGTGTGTGAATGCTTTAAACATTTGGAGAGGAAAAAAATGGATTGGGAAGAGGGTGTCATCCCCAGTTGGCTGTGTCATGTCAATGTAGCTTTCAGGAATCCTTTACCACCTATAAAGTTAGATTCTTCTACTTGGAGTGGTGCTGTCCAGTAACTTTACTTGGTCTTGTAGAATGTTTGATAAGTGCATCTTGGGATGAACAAAACATACATCACAGCAGCTGCTCAGTGCTTCCAGTCAGCCGTGGTAGAAAGGGATAAAGGGGAAGTGTTCCGTGCTCTGGGAATCAATATACACCTTAGTCACTTCCTTACATTTTTTTTCTGTATTTCTAACACAGAAAGTAACTGTGTTGCATCCGTATGTCCTGTTCCGTGGTGGTGTCTCCAGAGCGCCATTGCAGGAGTCATGAGCCTGCCCATATGGCCACAGAATCATTTTGATAAGTCGTTGACAGTCAGGGGCACACTCTTCTCCTTTTAGCCTTAAGTTACATAGAGCACAAACATGCTGCATCTGCTAACCATTCCTCTGCCTTCCAAACAGAGAGTCTCAGAACCAACCTCTGCCTTCAGTCATGTAAGATACACAGCATTTGTACGTAGCTGTAGTTTGGGGAATGCACACTTATCCTTTCTAAGTTCTTGACAGTTTTGTCAGGTTTTTGTAGTTTCAGGGTTACCTGGGCCTTGCCCAAGACAGAGAACCATACAAAAAAAGATTGGCTTTAAATAATGCTCCTCTTGTCCTATGTTTCCTACTTTGGAAAGGCACAAAAAGTGCCTTTCCTGCCTGGGGGAGATACTGTGATTACTTGTAAGGCCCCCCCTTTTAAAAGGGCCCAAAAAGAAAACCACAGCAGAAGTTCTTGCTGCTGTAGGCTTTGGAGGCACAGTATTCTAGGAGACCTTCTGTGGTCACCATCCAAGCTGTGTAATGTGCCTTTGAAACCCCCCTTAATGTGAAAATCAAGAGAGAACTCACAGGCAGAAAGGCAAGCCTGTGCCACCATCAGGTCTGGGGAGCTCTCAGATCCCATGTAATCTGAGTTCAGCACGGTGTAGTTTCCATGTCTAGGAAACCAGTCAGCTCTGGTTCCTCTTCAAGGGGGGCCTTATTTTAATACAGTGACATTTTTGGAACCTTGTGTGTCATCCTGGAGGGCCCCAGATTTAAAGGGTTACCAGGATGTCCTCTTCAGGGGTACTCTAACTCTCGTTGTGTTTGGCCCTGTGGTTCTCCTACATCAGTGATCTCCTTAGTGTAAGGACTTGAGGAGACCTAGGTCTTTTCCTCTACCCAGGAAGTCGTCTCCAAAGAAGGCAGTCTCCTTAGGGACTACTTGATCTATGTCTGAATCCACATCTGGCTGATCCACAGGACATAGGTACTCTGAGAGGCAGGAATTGTTGAAGACTGTCCTCTAAGGTGCCACTTGTACCTTAACAACTAATGAGACTGCCTGGACTACTCCATCCCTTCCTCTGAGTGATACCCAAACCTCCTAGAATTTGGCTGGCAGAATGGCTGCGTCTCTTATGTTCCAATAACCGCTTTGTCCAGGAAATCACACAAACCATTGAGATTCTGGATTTTTGGGGGAAAGAAAGATAACCACAACCATCTGGCCTCTGCGCCTTGATTTGTCAGAATCCTAGATCCTTCTGCCAGGTCCCAGGGAAAGATTTGGATTGTCCTTCCAGAATCCTACCCCAAGCTCAATGGTGATCTCAGCTGCAAGTGAAACATTTAAAGCTGGGAAGTTGTCATCTACTTCTGGGGAAAAATGTTGACAGCTCCATTCATGAAGACAAGATACAGGGATGTGTGGAATTGTTTGAGGAAGGCCAATTGTCTAAGCATACTCCCAAAGCTTCCTTTGATGTCTCAGACACCACTATACTAGGACTTTGAAAATGCTTGGGTTCCTTAAGAAACATTCTTGGCTTCAAAACTCTCGTCTCCATTGAGCTGCAAGCCAAGGTCATGGACCTACCTTTTCCAGGAACCAACCTTTTCAGTGCTAAGACAGAGGTCGTGGACAGGATTAAGGTCAGAAAGTCCATGGACAGGTCTCTGGGCTTAAGTCAGCTTTTATTTGCAGGAAATAGTTTAGATTTCATAAGGGACAATTTCAACAGTCCTTCCTGGAATCAGGCTACCAGCAAGCAATAGGGCTAGGCAGTCCTTTTTAAAGTGAAATTTAAAAAAAGAAAACCATCAGAGGAGCAAAATATCTTCCACATCAGCTATAGCTGGTGCTGCATCTAGTTCAGCAAGTGTGAATACGTCCCAGAGGATCCCAAAGAGAACCCAGATCCTCAACTTCTTCCCCTTTTACCTCACTCCTTGGGAACAACTTTAAAAAAAAAAAAAAAAAAAGGCACCTGAGGAATTTCTTTGGACTACTGAATCTTAGAGCTCACTGCATGGGAGTACTTCTTCCCATTCATGACTATGAGAAAGCTCAAGCCCCTTTCCCTTTTCAGTCAATTCTCTCATGAGAAACTTCTTGAAGAACTCTTGGCCCTGTTAAACTAGAACCATAGAAGTGTTATTTCCTTTCTCAAGAAGGAATGGCAGTTTGCACCCAGTTCTAGAAATTGAAGCAACTGAGCAAATACATAAGGAAAATCAAATTCTGCAAGGTTTTCTTTGGGGAGAATAATCCTGACTCCCAAACTTCAAGGCTGGTTTGAGGCCCTTGACCTTCATGATGATTTCTTTCACATTTTGATAAGGAAAAAGCATAGGAAGTACCTCAGAGGTTTGTGGTAGGCAATTACTAATCAGTACAAGGTACTCTACACTTCAGGGCATTGCAGCTCCCAGAATGTTCACCAAATCCATGGAGGTGGTTGTGACTTCTCTGTGTTGCCTAGGCATGTAGGGTATCCATAGCTAGATGACTTGCTTATGAGAGCTCAGTCGTTCAGTGAGGTGACCCATACCCTGTGGGAGATGTGCTCCCTCTATATATCTCCCAGTCTGAGGGTAAACCAGGAAAAAACTACCTTGATTCACTGTGGCTTCTCACCTTCATGGTGGCCACCTTAATTTCTACTAGGGTTCTAGGCTAGCCTGCCCATGAGAGGCAGGTTCTGAGCTCTCATCCAGGCTGTGAAGCTAGCTAGGTCCAGACTGGAAGGCCCTGTGAGATTTTATCTTTAGTTGTTGGGACAGATAGCGGCCTGCACCTTTGTTACATGCGCGCACACATCCATTAGAAGACCATGGATGTGACCCTTGCAAGGATGGCTGAATCATGTACAAACTAGCAGTTCACAGTTGGGAAATGAGTGTTCCCCACTCCCCTGATCAAAAACTTTTGTGGACACTGCTGGAGAATATCTTAAATAATTTCCTTCTTCTCTGCTCCACTCTAGGTTGGGAGAGCACAATTAGGATTCTTAATTGTTCACAGTCCACTTCAGGGATCAAAGCTCTACATAAACTTGCTACAGCAGAGGGTCATCAGGCTTGCTTTCAAATCCTTTCTTCCACAGATCAAACGGCAACTGATGCAAATTTTTACTCACAACATGGTCGCAATTTACAGCCTGAACAGATGGGGGGAATTTGATCACCTCCATTGTGTCAGCAGGCAACTAGTCTTGTGGTAATGCTACATCTGGAACAAAGGGATTCCCTTTACTCTGCATCTGGCTGGCACGTAGCCAAAGATGCTGCAACTAATGACCTGAGTCAGAGAGGTACAGATCAGCATGAATGGTCATTCAGACTCTTGGTGGGTCATCTGATATTTACCAGGTGTCCAAGGATCTGCTCACGAGCAGGCAGGAACATGCATGCATATCTGAGCCCTTTCATTTACACTGGTGGAAAAGGGCTCCTTTCCTCAATCTCATCCCCAGAGCAGTGAGAAAGTTTCAGTAGAACACAGTCAGGGTTATCTTATTAGCATTAGCATGGGCACAGCGCATCTACTTTGGGGGGTTTCTGTCCCTGTGCATGGATTAAGCAACCATTTACTCCTCCCTTAACTCAAGCTGTGTTGTCCCAGCAGTGTGGTTGGTTAGTACACCAGGACCTCATGACATTTCACCTGACAGCATGACTGCTAAGTTTCTAGTTCATTATGGTTTGCTTCTTCCTGTTCCATCTCTTCTTGAAGGTCTCATTCTTGGCAGCCATCACTCCTTTTACTATTTTCTACAAAGACAGGATAGTATCTCTTCAGATCAGCTGACCCATGTTTAGTTGCTATTCATGTGGAAGCCTTTTCCACTTCTGCCTTCAAAGATCTAAACTTTCACCAAGATTTCCACCTGCAGAAGCTCACTACAAAACTTTACTGGGTTTTCATCTGAAAATCAGTCTACCTATCCTCCCCAAAGCCCCATGACTGTATTAGGAAGGTGAGTTTTAAAAAGTGCTGTTAACTGATGGGACTAAGCCATTGAAAAGGTTAAACTGTTTGTGGCCTTTTGAGGAAAAACCTGGAGGCCAAGGCATATCTGCTCAAAGGTTATGTAAACGGATAATACCATATATTCAGTCGAATGAACTGGCTAACATCCCTCTGCTTAAACCTCTCAGGGCCTATTCACCTGAGGGAGGGCAGCTTCTATGGCATGTGCCCATCTGTGAGATCTGTAGGGCTGCTCTCAGTAGTGCAGTGAGATCAACGGCTGACTTTGGGAGGGAAGAGCTTCAATTCCTGGTCAGCTAACAGGCTCCTTAGCCCATTTCTGCTGGGAGGACACTACAGCGAATCTCCCTGAAGTAGGGCTCAGCTGTAGCAATGCCATGAAGGATTAAAAGGGAGACTCCTTACCAACAGTAACGTTTTTTCTGACTGTATTTTCTCCACAGAGCCACATTATTCCTCCCTCCTCCAGAGAAGGTTTCTGAAGGAGCTGGAGGGCTGTTAATCGGGCGGTGGGGGGGGGAATAGTTATCCCTTCTGTCTAGAATGTAGGGCTTGGGGACATGTGTATGCCCCCTAACTGCCAAGTAGTGCTCAAAAAAGTTCCATTGCCATGTGACTCTTGTGGAAGAGCTCTGTGGAGATAATGCATTTGGAGAAAGAGTTACTTCTGGTTGGTAAGTAACCTTTTCCTTCCCCCTGACGCTGCTGAGCCTAGTGGTTGAACAGGGAGAAAGACCTCATCTAATAGCTATAGAAAAAACGTAAGCCTTGAACTTCTAACCTCAAATGTTGGATAAGTACAGCCTTGATCACTAAGCTAAACACTTATCTATTGTGTTTCAACAATTAAAACAAACATTTATTTAAGAGGGAAAAACAAGGCAATTTACCCAGCAAAAATTTTGTTAACACAACCACAACTGGGCATTATGTCATGTCCACATCCCATTAAAATGCATTTTAATTGTATTGTTAAAACTGTAAATGCTATTTTAAAAAATCAGAAAATTCTCAAGGTAATTTTAATTCTGTCCCAGTATCCCTGCCCACCTTCCACATGTGGCCTGGAGAGCACACCCTGTATTCCTCTGCCTTCATACCTCGCAGCACACAGACCAAAGAATCACCACACACCCACTGCAAACCAGTTTTAACTCTGTCCCTTTTTCCATGCCCATCCTATTCCTTGCCATCCCCCAGCACCACCTTGTCCCCAGACTTCTCTCCACATCCCTGTCTATTCTCAGCATTCAGAGTAGATCCTTTCTACTCCCCCATATGTATGCTAAAACACCTCCTTCTCCAATTCTTTCTCACATATCCTCAGTAGGGATGGAGACCCCCTCCCAAGAGGGGCCAGAATCTCCCCGCCCAGCCATGTGGTCCCTGGGCAGGGTTACAGAATGAAATTACTTATCCTAATGCATATGCACAAAAGGGCGGGCAGAGTTGATATGGCAACAGGATGGTGGGGGTGTGGTCTCTGGCTTGTGTATGGAATGGGGGCAGGGACAGGATTAAAGTTGGTATTGGAGCCTTAGCTGAGAATTTGCTGCCAATCTCTACATTCTTGCTATAACATTTTATCTAATGTATAGTTTTTGTGAAGGCTGGGGCGTGGGGAGGGCGAATACATTCCCAACCTCACTTGTGCACGGCAATGCCTTTTTGTTGGGTGTGCTGTATGAATTTCAACAGGATTTTGTTTAACAGAGAATAAGGCAGCAAAGCCCTCTCTGGGCTGTGCTTGTTAGTTTTACTTGTGCTGGTGATAGGGGTGTGTGTGAGTGAGAAATCGGGGGTAACTCTGCTCCTGTTCACCCCAACGCCCTGTTGGTGAAGTTGGAAGAAATCAGGGGGTGGCTGTATCCTCTGTATGAGCTCTGGGGACGTGTGCTCCTCTTATTCTTCCTCCACTTATTTTTGTGAGATGGGGGGAGATTTGTGCATCCCTCCCCTTTGAGGAGACAAGGTGGGGGTGGCTCATTGCTCCTTCCCCTCTTTGGGCAAGGTTGTGTTGGGGCAGCTCTGGTGGATTGGAGGAGTAGGCGGGGTATGGGCATGGATCTGAGCTGCTGTACTGGGCATGCCGTGGTATGAGGTGTAGCATTGCACCAGCACTGTGTGCACAGGTGGCACCAGAGGGGGAGCGAGGTGGCACTGAAAGGCCGTTTTGTATGTGTCTGGGGGAGGGGGTGCAGGCGGCTCTCTCTCACACAGGCCTGTGAGGCCGGCTCCTGGTGAGACTCGCCGCAGCAGGGTGTCTTTGTGTCTGTGCTGAGCGCTTTGCAGAAGAGCATTAGAGCTCGCACTAATCTGATCCAGCAGCTGGGATTGGAGGGGCCAGGGTTACCATGGTGATCAGGCCCCAAGAGAAGCTGTCCCCAGCAACCTCTTTTGTTCAGGCCTAACTCGGCATTGGCAAAGCTAGTGCGGCCCGGAGAAGAAAGGCTCAGGAGAATGGGCCGGGGAGTGGCAGGGATCCCAGCGGGGGCTCTGCCCAGAGAGGCACCCAACAGCCAGTCACAACAATAGCCGCCCGCCAAGGGCTGCCACTCACACTTAGCGCTCGGCCACATGAACTTGGCTGCTGGGGCCAGCCGGCCCCGCTAATCCCACCTCCCCTGCCCTGGGTTTCCATGGACACAGAAGCCTATTAAGGACACACGTTAGCAGTTTGCGAGTTGAATGTGTGCCCGGTGCAAGGAAAGGCCTGAGCCGCTGGGAATGTGCTCGGGCTGAAGGGAGCCTGGCCTTCTGTTCTCCAGGAGTTCCAAGCTCAGCATCCCCTGGCTTCCCGTTCCCGCCACTGACCTTGGACAAGTCATTTTGCTGCTCTGTGCCTCAGTTTCCCCATCTGTGAAATGGGACAAACAATGTTGCCCCACCTAAGAGGGAGGGAGGCTGAGGGCTTCATTGGTTAATGTCTATGAAGCACCCATGCTTGGCATTCCCTGGCAGAGTGTGAGCCCCTGGCCCTGCCTAGTGACAGCAGGCAGCAGCAGCTGAGTGCACAGCTAGGAACGTCCCACCCAGGTGTCCCTGCACTTGCTGCCATATTGTCTGGATTGCTTAGTTTTTTGCTCTGTGGTTGAATTCTTGCTTTCTACTCTTAAACTGGAAGTTTCTTTGTTCTTGTTTCTTCCATAGTCTACCTTGCTTTCCACAGGATGGTGCTATTTGAGTCCTGCGTTGTGTAGTTTGAGAAACCCTGTCAGGCTGGTGCTTGACATGCAAGTCCCTGCCTGTGCTGTGTCTGCTCTGAGCTGCTGGAGTAAAGTGTATTTTGCAATGAGCGCCACTCGCGTTTTTGTTTTGGAGTGTTTTAGTGTACTTGGTCCCCAGGAAAGTGTGAGGCTGAGAGCATGAGCCAGGGCCAGCCCAGCTGAGTGAAGTGCCCTGTGAGTTATCATGGCAGTGCTGGCCTGGTAACGCCTCACGATGCTGTTGTGTGATGCAGCAGGGCAACAACAGGGAGTTTGACTTATAGATGATGGAGAATTGCAAGTGACCACCCATGCTGTGCCAGTCCTGGGCCACTCACACTGCTCTGCCAGTGCACCTCGTTTCTGCCGATTTATAACCCTCAGGTTGCTGATGCACCTTAATCCTAACCCGCTGGTGTTCCACTTTGGGCCTCTCCTAAAACTAAATCACCGGTTGTGCTGAACTGTGGGTCAATTTCCAAACTAGTCCAAGCCACCAAACTAACTTAGCCCATTATGTTGAAAAGATGTGACTCGGGGTCCATCAAGGTGAAAGTCTGAGGAATCCATTTTGCTGTGTTTTGAACAGTTTTTTATCTGTGTATGTTTTTATTGACACTGTAAAAATGTATTTGTGCTGCTGTATAAAATGGTCCTGGCCCTAATGGGATTTTGTTTGACCCTAGAGATCCCGGATAGGAG
Organism: Emydura macquarii macquarii; assembly: GCF_026122565.2. Lineage (NCBI taxonomy): Eukaryota > Metazoa > Chordata > Testudines > Chelidae > Emydura > Emydura macquarii. The sequence goes on from NW_027131391.1 coordinate 2,691,819, forward strand.
ACTCAAGATTTTGAGAGGGTTCAGAAGTTGGCTGAGTTTTGGGGTACTGCGATAGCACCCATGTAGGGGACAGTTGTTTTCAGATTGCAAATGTAAATAGGCTTTACTAGACAGAGCAGGGGCTTATTTTGGGGTGCTGAGGGCACAATCTGATTGTGGCGGACTAGATTTGAAAGGAGGGGATTGGTTGATTTTTTTTTTTTTTTTTTTTAGGGGACTGCTCCTAGCTCCGTCAGGACATGAGGCTTAGTTTGGGATGGTAGCTGCTACGAATAGGGTTCGAGCAGTGCAAGGGGACAGCTGCTGATTTTAGGGTGTTGCTGAAGGGACATGGTATTGTGCTCCCATCCCACTCAGGCCCACATAACTTTAAGCAACTGATGGGCTCCACCAGTCGTGGAAGCTCCCTCCCTTTCCAAGCTCTGCAAATAACAAAGACCATTGTAAAAAGTGGTGTGGCTGATGAGACAGAGTAAGCAAACAGCTGGAGCACATTTCCACCCATTGGGCAACTCCCCTTCCCACCCAGCTGCCTGCCTTGGCAGGCATTTGAGAGAAGCAGGTAGCATGGACCATCAGACAAGGTGTCGCATGTCAGATCTTCCATCTAAGCAGTTAGGGCCCCATCGGCTCAGCTTGGATCATTAGTGAGTTTCGCTTGTCTTGGTCTCACTGACCTGAGGGATGTTGGGCCTAGATGGGAAAGTCCAAGCGCCACGGCCCTTGCTGCCACATGGAGTGGGATGGGGGCTGAGTCCTCTGTGTGTCACGCTGCTCTTTGGGGCTGGAGGGTGTGTACCCTATTCTCAGGGGTACCCCAAGTGACCACATGATCCTTTTCTCACTTGGCATTATAGAGGGTGTTTAGTAACCTCCTGGAGGTTTAGTAACCTCCCTTTCATCTCCCTGGGAGCTGAGGCCCCTCACTGGGGGGCTGTTGGTAAGCCCCCTTCCCCCATCTCATTCCAGCTGTAAGCTCTCTTTGTGAATGCAACCTGCGGTTTGGCCATCTGACTTGGCTGGTTGGTAGAGATGGGCTCTGCCCCTTGTGCTCTTGGGCCCAAGGACTGCAGAGCCTTTCTGGAGAGGCAGCATCTCAGACTCCTTCACTGAATGAGGCTGGGGAGAGAAACGGAGGGAATTGTAAGTGGGGGTGGGAGAAATAGCTGATCCCAAGCAATGTAGGCTGCCCGGTCCCGGCTGTCATTGAGTGAGGAGGAGGAAGGCCCTGGGTAGCTGCTGGACAAATACTGTTGCCCCTCCCCTGAGCATTTGCACATCCAGTTTCATAATCAGATTAAGGCAGTGGTATTAGCGAGGACCATGGGTCAGTGGGACAGGTTTACATGGTGGTTTACACAGAGGGGATTGGAGTGTGTTTTTAACCCTGCTTGGCCTGACTTGGAGCTGCACAGATTTGCTTCTCTACGAGGAAATACGCAGCAGAGCACAGGCCGGGGAAGGAAAGTTGCGCCAGGCACTGGTGGGGGGGGAGGGAGAGTGGCCCCAGGGTGAAAGAAGGAGGATGGTTGGCGTCTGCCTCCCCTCCCCCCGTTCAGTAGGCAGCAGTAGCTCAGTCCTTGCAGTAAATTTGCTCTAATTACACCCTCCAGCAGTGGGAATTGGGAAACCTCACTTGGAGGAAAGCTCCTCTGGGGTGGGGGTGGCTTCCCAGAGTCCCCAAGCAGAGTCTCTGTTATCTGAGGCCTTCATTTTCCCTGTCTCTGTGAGGCCCCTTGTTCCTCTCCCCTCTCAGGCTTTGGTGCACACACAGACTCTCAATCTCCTTTTTGAGACCCTGGTTTCAGAACAATACATTTTGTGCTCTCTGCCCCTCCCTGGAGCCACAGGCAAACAGTCCAGGGCCACTTCCTGCCTCAGTGGGAAGGAAAGTGCCAGCCCTCCCCAGGAGCGCAGCTAGGTGCGGACCTGTCCCAGCACCCTAGAGTTTGGATGGAGATGGGCCCGCCGGTTCACGCTGGGAGCTCCTGCCCTCAGTATAGTGGAAAAACTTTAACATGGGGGGAAATCCTGTCCCGTTGTTGGGTCAGGGCCCTAGTATTCAGGGGCCTCCCAAGGGTAAGTGAATGGTTGATTTTTCTGTCATGTTTTGCTTTGGGGGCAGGTGGGGCCGGCGGCCGGAAGGAGAGCAGGGGAGAGCTCTTTCTCAGTAATAACCTGATCTGAGCCCTTTCCTCCTTTGTGCCCCTTGCAGGTGGATGATGCTATGCTGATGTTTGACAAGACAACCAACCGACACCGAGGTGAGAGCAGCCCTGGCGGCATGTGGGTGGCTGGGAAGATCTGGCCGGGGATTGCGTAATGATAAGAGCCGTGTGTGTGTTTGTGGTGATGGGGGTGGAAGGGAGCTAGTGTCCCATGGCCAGCAGCAGGGCACGCAGGTCACAGCTGCTCTTTATCACACCTCCCATCACCCCATCCCTTAGCATCCGCATCCTTTAGCAGAGTCCCTCGCCGCACAGAGAGCTTTTGTCCAGTCCATTTCCTGTGCTGTAAACTTGCCGAGTGGCTGATATGTGAGAGGAGGCAGCCTCCTCCCCTCCCCAATTACCTACGTGGCTCCAGTCATCTGTGTGTGTCTTACCTTGTCCTGAGTAATCTGAGCCCTGGGGAAGCTGACACAAGAGCCAGAAGAGAGCCTGCCTTTTACCCCTTCCTCAGCTCCGGGCCCAGTGGTGCTCCCAAGTCACCTTTTCTTCAGATCCCATTTGTGGAGTCTAGTTACAGAGTGGGAGCCTGGCTGTGGTATTCAGGCTCTTCGGCTCAGACAGGAGACCATTGAGTTTGAGCCCCAGCTCTGGGAGGTGCCTGATTCTCTTGTACATGGGCCCGCTAACTGGCTCCCACTCGTGGCAGAGCACCATGATGGTGTGGACCACCCTGAATCCTGAGGACACAGCTGAAGGGTCCTTCAGCCTCCTCCACATCGGGACGGTGGCAGCCCTTTGCTGGGCCACTCTCCCGTTCACGTACAGCACTGAGCACTTACAAACAGTCTGTCTGCCTGAGACTCACACGGGAAGCACTTTCTGCATATGGCTCTCCCTCTTGGTTGTATCTCTGTGCTCACTCTTGCAGTCCAAGTTGCCCTTCACTGTATCCCATTTTCTTCCTCTTTAAGTGATTTTAGTTGCCTGGTTTTGTAGCTAGAGCCCTGCAAATCTGCAGATATCCACTTTATATCCACGGACCATGTTTGTGGATCACGGATGGATGCGGATCCAAATTTTATATCTAGAGCTCTGCAAATGTGCGGATATCCGCTTTATATCCATGGACCATGTTTGCGGATTGTGAATCGGATGTGGATACAAATTTTGTATCTGTGCAGGAGTCTATTTATTGAGTGTACCACTCCAGCCCCACCCTGATGGGGGGAAAAATTGGCTAGTCCCATAATAAATCATTAGACCCTCCACTTCTGCCCTGAGTTCCCTCCAGCCAATAAAGCAATTGGCTATAGCAAAGAAAGCAGTCTTGATAAAAGAGGGAGGGTTCTTGCATGGATCAGTCACTAGTTAAAAGACAGGAAAGAAAGGATAGGAATAGATGGTCAGTTTTCACTATGAAGGGGGGTAAATATCAGGGTCCCTCAAGGATCTGTGCTGTGACCCGCGCAGTTTAGCATATTCATAAATGATCTGGAAAGGGGGATAAACAGTGAGATGCCAAAGTTAGCAGATGATACAAAATTCCTCAAGATAGTTAAATCCAAAGCAGACTGCAGAGAGGTACAAAGGGATCTCACAAAACTGGATGACTGGGCAACAAAATGGCAAATGAAATTCAGTATTGATAAATGCAAAGTGATGCATGTTACGCAACCCCATGTTCTGGGTGTCCCTAAACCTCCAGCTGCTAGAAGCTGGGACTGACTGGTGGATCATTCAGATTCCCTCTGAAGCGTCTGGCATTGGTCACTGGCAGAGACAGGAGATTGGACTAGATGGACCATTGCTCTGACCCAGTCTGACCATTCTTGTTTTCTTATGTAGAGTATTACAGAAAGAGTAGGGTGGACTGCCTGACTCTGAGCCATCAGGTATCAGTCACTGCCCAAGGCAGGATACTAAGATAGATAGACTAGTAATCTGAGCTGGTATTGGCAATTTCTTGGTTTTGCAACGTAGGGTACTTTCTCTTGAGTTCACAAGGCACCCAGATACCAGATCATAATAGTGTGATATAAATGCTTAGCTCGAGAGAACAGAGGAGAAGCTCCTAGGAAGAGGCATTTCTTGCAGTGCAGCTTGGAAAATACTGAAAAATGGAGGGGGTGTGCGTGCGTGCGTAAGGGTTGTTAGCACTGGTGAAGTTGACTTGGTTAGCCTGCAATGCCAGCTCACTCAGAGTCCCTCACGGATGTGCCTCAGGACTTCCCTGGAAGGGCCACCCCTGGCTGTGGAAAGGAAGTTTGGTCTCCACAGCCCAGTCAGTCCTTTGCCAAGACTGCCAGCAAAGGGATCAGTTAGAGAAGTGGTCTGAGCATAGAACTGGGAGCTAGGAACACCCAAGTTCTAATCCTGCCTCAGATATTGATAGACTATGTGAACTTGAGCAAATCACTTAACCTTTCCATGCCTTGGTTTTGCTTGAGAAATAGGGACCCTGATACTTGCTTGTCACACACAGGACTAGTTAATGCACATGTAGGGCTTTGAAGATGAAATGTGTTGAGTATTACCATGTTTGTGATATGGATACCTGTCTAATGAGGACTGCACTGGAACCCCCACTCAAACTCATTTCACATAGTGAACTGGCATTGGTAGGAAACAATTGTTCATATGGGCCTCTGCTGTATTGGACCTGGTTTCCAACCCTCTATTGTGGTATCAGTCATTAAACCTTCTAGTTTGTCTTGAAAAATAGCAAAGTTTAATAGACTAAATCCATCAGCAATGAGTGCTGTGGGCTTTAATGAAGGTGGGAGGTGCAGAAATTGGGCTTAGGGGAGAGGGGAATCTGGGAGAGGACAGTGATTTCCCTGCTCTTCATATGAGTGCTGCATTGATGCAGGACTTGCTGGAGACCAAAGGGGAGTGGAAATATTGCCAGGACCCTATTTTCCCGCCTCTGGAGCCTCTGGGTTGCCTTCTCCTCTCCTGAGCATGTGGGACAGGCAGGTGGCGGGTACTGAGCCCAAAGAGTTCTACCCTGACCAGGAAGTGTTATCCTTTCTTCAGGGTTTGGATTCGTCACATTTGAGAGTGAAGACATTGTGGAGAAGGTGTGCGAGATCCACTTCCATGAGATCAATAACAAAATGGTGAGTGTGGAGGGTAAATCTGGCGGTGGAGGGGTGGGGCGAAGCACCAGGACAGTGATACTGCAGCTAGGACGTGGATGGGATCCCAGAAATTACTGCCGCAGATCTAGGGAGGAGATCACCGAGGAGAGGAGCCGCTGCTGGTATTTGGAGCCCGAAAGGAAGTGCAGTCTAACCACAACTGGGAATTGTAACTGCATCACGCACGAGTGCTGCACGAGCATTAGCCAGGCTTGCGAGGCAGGTATCTTCATGGAACAAATGAGAGTACTGGGGCTCCAAGGTTGACGTGCTGAAGGTCACAGTGAAAATCACGGGTAGAACCAGGGGTAGACCTTCCAGTCACCTGTTTTAACTACTCCTCCATGTTGCTTCTCTAGCAGAGTCAGAGGGCGGGGGAGGCTGTGGGCAGTGTTAGTGGCTGCAGGACAGGAATGAGGGATGGGGGTGGTGTGTGGGACAGAGCAAGCGCAGTGGTTCCAGAGCAGGACGGCAGCCTTTCTAGCCCGCGGTACTGGATGTTCTCTGAGCAAACATACTGTGCAAGTCAAGGCCAAGGTCCGACGCTTTCTTACGGCAGGTGGAATGTAAAAAAGCTCAGCCAAAGGAAGTGATGTCCCCCACGGGCTCTGCAAGAGGGCGGTCCCGAGTGATGCCTTATGGGATGGATGCCTTCATGCTTGGGATTGGCATGCTGGGTAAGCACTGCAAAAGAAAACCCCTCTCTCTAGCCCCCACATCGTACTAGGGGGCAGCAGCTGAGGGTGGGAGGACGGGGTCTGGGTCTGCTAAGGGAGCAGAAAGGTTTATTTTGGGAACACATTTCTAGGCATAATATGATGGGAGAGGTGGCTCAGGCTGTTCAAGGAGAGATCGGATCTGTGTCATCAGACCCCATTTTGAAAAGCACTGGCTGGGAAGAGGAGGTCTGGGACTGATTTACGATCACAAATCGCCCTCTGGTGGCAGCATGGAAGAAATGTAGATATAGGATGCATACATAGTTCTAGAGTCGGAGTCACAAAAAGAATAGGAATGCAGTTGTGTTGGGAGAAATTTTAACATGTAATTGGAATTCCTGTCCCTTTGTAACTTGCTTACTATAATATTGATAGAACAAGATACAACCAACTCAGAGTATGTATCTGCCCTCCCAGCACAATTAGGCCAGAAGCAGAGCTTTCCATGTCCAGATGTAGTACTGCCACCCTAGGCCAGACATTACAATGGATGTTTGTTTCAAGATCCCCAAATGGTATTAGTCGCCCTCCTGTTGGAAGGAGGGGAGGGTGTAATCACTTCAAATACACAGGCAGAGCACGTTCTCTGTGTATCCTCATTCTAATAAACAGTCTCACCGGTTTACAAGGGGGAGAAAAATGCCCTTGAGAATCCAGTGGAGTCTGTATACCACTGACTTCCTCCTTTAGGGAAAGAATCCTTCTGGGTCACAAATCAAACCAGCCACTTAAAGTGGGACACTCCTCTGACAAGGGAATGTCTCTGTGGCATTGTGGGGACCTTTTCTCTGTGAATTCAGAGCAAATGTGTTCAGGTTACAAAGGAAAAGGTGTGGGTTTCCTCCTACCCCTAATTTCCAGCCCTATTAACTCCTTTTAGGATCTCTGAGTCAGGCTTGGTTCTTGCTTGTTTGAACATCATCACCAGCAACCTTAGCACATCCAACCTGAATTATAGATGTGGTTAAGGTGAACAACAAACACAGGTGTAATTTGGGTCAGAGCCCCCAGAGGTGGTGCTGGAGGAGGAAAACTCAGCCTGTTACTTGTATCCCAACTTGGGTTTGCAGGGCTGGCAGTTAGAGGAAAACCACCTCTCTCTTTGTTTGTGTTTGCACTCTTCACATTTTCTCTAGAGTTGCTGAGATAAAATAGATCTGGACCCCACAAGGCCACTTCAGGTTTTTTGTTTTTTCTAAGTAGAACTTTATTTTAAACCAGCAGACTCAAGTGAGTCAGTGGGAAATCCATTCCCACTTGTCATGGGAGATCTCAAATAAAATATTTCTCTCTTAAGTCGGCCACTGGCTTTCTCATGGGACTATTTAAAGTAGGTGATTAGCTATGGCAGCTTCTCAGGAAATGGTAAGACTTGTAATAATGATCTTTGCCAGGAACAAGCTATCTGCCAGCATATTACCAGCCACCTGTTCTTTCTGTATCTACTTGAGAACGTTAGCCAGTAACTCTGTGGCTAAAATAGATGATTGGTGATTTACCAGTCAGACGTTCATATGCTCCCACTGTGTCTCAGATCCCCTTTTCACAAATGCAGCTAGTGCTTTAGTTTGTGGGACCTTATGCTTTCTGACAGGGAAACCTACCTCTTTTCAGGGTATTGATGTCTGGAACAACGAAGGAGCAATGTAATTGAAATGAAGTGAAAGTCCATTAAAATTCTTCCCCAAATTCCTGTACTGTATACACTGTGTGCACGCGTGTGTTGTTCAACTGCTATATCACTCAGTCCTTTCATTGTGTGTTTGGGCTGTGGGGAAGGAGCCAGGGCTGGGACGTGGGATAGTGTGTGTTCATGTAATAATCCCCTCTTCTCTGCCGGCAGGTTATCCAGGTTTCCAAGCTGCCACTTATGCCAGTCGGAGTTACACAGGCCTTGCGCCTGGCTACACTTATCAGTTTCCTGGTAAGTGCCTGTTCCTGCCCATTCGTCCAGTTTGTCCTTACACTAAGGGAAGCCCATGGCACGTGACCCAATATTTGCCTCTTTTACCCTGTCCCTAGTTTGGTCTTTCTTTAAATCTGTGAAGGTGGGAGGGGAAGGAGACCTGGAATAGGTGGGACCAGCCTGCTGGCTAGTTAGGAAGAAGGCCGTAGCCATGTAAGCATTTGCTGTTGTTGTCCTCTCACTCTGGTGACAGGAAAAGCCCAAGGTTGATGTGCGCCCCTCCCCCCCTGCTCGGGGGGGCTACTGTTACCCCAAGGGGCATCTTGCAGCTCTGCCTGTCTTGCTGCCTCTGCATGTGTGTGTGTCCCTCTCTCTGCCAGAGTTGCCACCTTTCCGAAAACAGAATGCAGGACTTGAACCCTGATAGTTTTTGATGGGCCCTAGGCCTCCTAAATGCAGGAGTCTGTGATGCTGTGAGCTGTTCTCAGAGCTGTCCTGGATCTCTTAGCTGCCCAGTAAAGCATCTATTGAGGGTTGTTGGCAGCAAATCGCCAACAGACCCAAACCCCTCTTTGCAACATTGCATATTTGTAAATTCCCCAACCTGCCCCACTTCTTACCTTGAAGTCCAGATGTGATCACCACTGACTGGACCCTGATGAATGCACTGCAGCTGCTCTGAGTTTTCTGCTACTCTCCTCTCCCTCCCCCTCCTGCACAAGCAAAGAGTGGGATGCAGAGTCATCCTATAAATGACTGCCCTGCTGTTCTCAGGTCAAGTGGCAACTCTGAGTGTCCCCTGCCCTCCTTCCCCCCTCCACCTCTGATGGCTTGTGTAGAAAGGCCTGACATTAGGGGATTGGCAACGGGCTCTGGCATCTTTCACCTCTAGGCTGCTAGTCCGATTCCAGCCTGCGTTGGCGGCAACTGAAAGTTGCTGCCATCCTCTGGCTCTCTGGTAGCCAATCCAGTTGCTGGGTCTCAGTCCTAGCGAACCGGGTATTCATGTCACAGCCATCAGCAGCTCAACTGGCACTTGGATTGGCTGGGACAAAGAGACTGAACTCGCCTTTCAATCCAGGGCAGAGCTGAGGCACATGGGCTGGGCTGGGCAGTTTAAGGGAAGCTTCCACTGCCCCTGCCTGTGCTGGACCTGTTCTGGGGGTAAGCAGAGGCTTTCCGTCTCCAGCTCGGCCAATGCAGCATCTTTCACCAGCTTGAAATTCATTTTAAACAAGGAGTCAAAGGCCGGATGCTCCAGTGACGTCATCCATCTCTGTCTGGCCTTGGGTTCTCTCCAGAAAGGCCCAGTGCTGCTGTGTCTCTGCTGGATCCCCTTTGGGGGTGTTTTACAAGTTCCTAAGTTGTCTTACATTTCGTTTTTAGAATTCCGTGTAGAGCGGACCCCTCTCCCGAGTGCCCCCGTCCTCCCCGAGCTCACAGGTCAGTCCCACTGATTTCCTAAAACTCACAAGCTGGAAGGGGAGAAGGGGCTTTGGGTTATTCCAGTGGTGTCGCTGCCACATAGCTTGGCGCAGTGAGACTGGAAACTTTCCTCATTTCCTCTTCCATCTGCACTAGCTACATCAAAAGCCGGGGCTGGGGGTGAGGGGTGGAGAGGGGAACAGAACCATGGCATGTCACGTTGGAGGAGATGAGAGAGGCAGGTCAGACATGAGGAGGGGCGAGTGTGCTTGAATCCCCAGATTCTATAGCTTCTGAACTGTTGCTGTTCCCTCCCTGTTTTAGCTCCTTATGCAGGTGTTAGTCTCTAAATCATTTATGAAAACTTGTTGCTAGCAACATGAATTCTAAGAAATCCACTACTCTAGTCCCAGCCTGAGTTGCTCTAGTGCAGGGCACTGGATGTGGGGGAACTTGCAGCTACTTTGATCCCACCTGGGAAAGCTGGGAGTTAATGCTGACTAGAGAATATTTCAGCACTGGGTCTGGTGAAGCTCACAGTTACTTAGACCCCAGGTTTTCTAGGCAGGGAATGGTATAGGAACATTGAGTGGGGTGGAGCTCCCAGCTGTACTCATCAGTAGTGGCTGTTGGGCATGGGATAATAGAGTTCTGCAAGGACTAGTCAAGACTCTGAGTATTTCCCCAAAGTATAAACTGCTGCTTCTTCCCCCACCTCCTCAGGCCTCTGAGTTTGTGTAGCGTGTATTCTTGTGCTGCTCTTTCTGTAGGATCTTCCTTCCATGGCCACATTTTCCCAAGCTCTGTAGCATGCATGGTATTTGTCTTAGAAAAGCAGCTATATCTAGCAGCAGGCTAGCCTCCTATTCCCTATACACCATCCCATCTTCCATAACATCCTTTCACTCTGACACTTCCTTGACTCCATCTGCTTCTTCAAAGACTGGATTTGTCCGTAGTGAGGATGCAGGCTTTTTCAGGAAGTTTCTTCTCTGGAAGCTTTCCTAGCTACAATGGGTTTGGGGAGTTTTCCACGACTCAGAATAATGTTGATTCCCATAGAGTGTGCACATCAAAGAAGGCTGAGGTTGGTAAAACAAATTACTCAAAGGGAGGTGGAGAGTATTAAATCTCAGTCTCTGTTAATAAAACCGTCCCCTGGAGCCAGGTATATAGTTGAATAAGCCTCTGAAATTCCACCTGTGCCTGTGATCCTCAGGGTTGGACTGGATCTGTCTTTGAATAAGGGGCTCCCCAGGAAAACCAGGTGTTGCAAGAGTAGTGTTGATGATTCAGTAAATGGTGCTCTTGGGTGGGACTAGTGCCCAGTCGGGTGTGAGGAGGCAGCCTGCTGCTGGAGGAACATAAACCAGAAGTCCGCTCACTGGTGCTCATTAGAGAGACACTGGTACTTTTTCCAGTAGCGAACTATTAATGCTGGTGTCCTGGCTGGGTAATGACAATCTCTGTCACTAGATTTCTCCCCCCCACTCCGGGTTTCAGCTGGAGATGGAGGCATTCCTCACTTCCTTGCTGTGTGCTGTTCAACAGTCACCGGGCAGCTTGTTGTCAGTGATGGGTGCTGTGATTCCTGTGCATATCTTGAGCCTGCTCCCAGAAGGTGTGTGCTCCCGCAGCTTCTGCTGAGACATGCGTGGGACATTCAGCAACTGGCTGGACCAGGCAGTAGATTGCTAAGTGCTTAAGGAACCTTCTGGCTGAAAATGGCTCTGTAAATATAAACCATCAGCAGGGGGTGTATTGAGTGGCATTGACACAAGGAGGGGGAGATCCTGAGAGTCTCAGGTGCGGCTCCTATGTGAAAGAGCTAGTGAGGGGGAGCTTCATAGGCAAGGCAGAAGTTTGGTTTCTAAATAGATAAATTACAAGGCAAAAATATTTTTTCCAAAAGAGGAAACTGGATTCTTTCTGAGCAACACCGGCCTCCCCTTAGTGCAACCAATGTTGATTAACTCAAGTACATGTTAACTGTTTGGAGCAGTGATGGGGCGGGGAGATGGATGTGATCAGCCCCTTTACTCACCAGAACAGCATCTTTGGGAAAAATACACTGGCAGCTCTGTTATGTTTGCTGAAGCCCAAATCTAAGCCCCAATGTGATGTGCAACTGAAACCAGACAGAGCCTGCTACTAAACATTCCCTCCTGAGCTAATCTGGATTTAACTCGATTGGTTCTGACCAACTTTTATGTTGCTGTAAACAGAATCCCAGTGGAGTTTACATTAGAGCATGAAATGCTGACCCGGGCATGGTTGGGGCAGTGAGAACGGTATTGGTAGATACCTTGTGGCCTCAGGGCTGGGCACCAGTGGCAGTAGACATGTGGACTAAATTTGCTACATATAAACTAAGGCTTCCTGTTTTAATTATGCCTCTTCTGGCTTCTGCACCCCAGGCACGTGCTCCATGCTCTTCTAGAGTGGACGGCTGGGGGGTTGCAGTTGGCAGCAGAGCTGGAAGTGTAGGGAGGATTGCGTGTCCGTAGCAGGGTGAGAGCTGGGGCGCAGGTTATGTCAGGATTGAACCATTGCTGTTGAAAGGTGCTAGAGCAGGGTGCTGTGCCCCAGCATAGCTAAAGGATTATGGGCATTGGATTGGTTGTCTTCTGGATGAGATGTCAAACCAACCTGCTGACCCTCTGTGGCCATTAAAAATCCCAAGAGTTGGGGTGTCAGCCTTTAGCGTTGGAGCCAAATGCTAATGGCCATCCTAACTTCCCCACGCCGGTTTGCTGGGCTATGGGATTCTCCATCACTTCCTGCTGTGTGGTATTACAGTTTAACAGGGTCTCCCCCGATGTCGCTGTATTTCAGTGATGAATGAAAAAATTCCTGTGTCTGGAGTTTGTCAGCTCAGTTGCTCTAGGGATTTTCTAAAGGAAGCTGTCCTGTAAATGCAGGGCCATGTGCTCCTCCTCCTTATCCATCCTGAGTGTAGCAGGTAACATGCCAGGCTAATGCACCTTTTTGGCAGCTCTGTTTCCTAGAGGGAAATGAAGACTCCTGCTCAGGAGCTTCTCTTGGAGCCCTGGTGCCACTATGAGATGTTCCTTCTCTTTCAGCAATTCCCCTTACTGCATATGGACCCATGGCGGCAGCAGCAGCGGCAGCAGCTGTAGTGCGAGGGACAGGTAACTGCCACTTTCCTACCCCGTGAAGCACCCTGGCTGAGGTTTGCATGGGGCTATGGGAGGGGGTGGGACGGGGTTGCATTTTGGGATCTTCACCATGTAGTTTTGCTTCCTCCCTTAGGTTCTACTCCAAGCCGCACTGGTGGGTTTCTGGGCACTACTAGTCCTGGGCCAATGGCGGAGCTTTACGGAGCAGCCAATCAGGATTCAGGGGTCAGCAGTTACATCAGCGCTGCGAGTCCAGCCCCAAGTACTGGCTTTGGCCACAGCCTCGGGGTAAGTGTTTCGCACCCGAGCAGTGGATGCTGGGAGATAGCAGGGGGTGGAGGGTGTATAAATCATTAACCCTTTGGGGATGGTGATTTCTGTGACGATGAATACCCACGAGATGACAGCTGCAGGCAACCTCAAGGCGTGGTTACTGCAATATACTGCTCCTAGGCATAAAATCCCTGAGCTTAAAAAGGCCCCAATTGGTTCCTAAGGCAGCAGCCCACTTACCTTACCGCACCTGCTGCTGAGTGCATCTCACTGCAGGGCTCTGCTCTCCACACGGGTTCCTTGTTGAATGCCAAGTCAGGTTCTAGGTCTTGGTCCTAATCTTCAAAGCCCTTCACAAAATAGGCCCAAGCTACCCAAGGGCCTATTATCTCACTGCCACGACAGCTACATTCCCCGGCCTGTGGAACTGGCAACTCAAGGGTGAGATTCATGAGTGGTGGGAACAGCTTTCCCAGCAGCTGGGCCATGACTGAACTCGCCACTAGAAGTGTTCAGAAAGCCCTGGGCCGTTCTTACCATGGGAATGGAACACAGAACTCCCACGGAACGCGCATGGGTCTCCAGGAATAACAGAGGGCTGGATGGGTTTGGGGACAGCGTAGAGCAAATATTTGCTAACTGCATGTTTCCCTATGGAGCGTGGGGCTATGGCTGGGAGAGGACTGGGGATTCCATATGACTCCGCTATGAGATATTACGCGGCTCTGAAGAAACGGTCTCGTGACTGCATGTCCCCTCAGAATGGGGCTGTATGACTCCATGTAAATCGCAGGGTGCTGAGAAGCCTCCTTACAGTGGATTGGGCGCTAAATTATTCCAGTCAGACATTGAGGGGGGAGGTTTCCTTAGGAATCGATTTAGGGAGCTGGGTCACTGACATTCCAATAAATTCCTCGAAGGGGGAGGGAAGGATGGACAAATCACACTCATGGACTCACCCTCTTTCCTTTTGTTCATCTAATTGGGGGATCTGAATTATTCTTTTGTGTAGGGTCCCTTGATTGCAACAGCTTTTACCAACGGGTATCACTGAAGCTAGGGACCAAGGAGGCAGGAGGTAAGATGTTGGAACGGGGGTGGGGGGTGATAGTGGGGATCTGCATGGGAGGAATGAAGCTATGGAATGGGTCTGTCCTCCTGAGCCCTCAGGGAGGAGGGCATTTTATTAAATTACACTGGGAGTTTCCTGTTGGTTGGGCCACCATTCAGGGGCTTCATCTGAATATGAAAGTGAGGAGGTCAGGCTAGGGGCTGCATTCTGCCCGGTCCACCAGTGACCCTGGTTCTAATGCCTCATCCCAGACTTGCACTCCCCAGGCGTGAAGGGCTGCAGAGGCGTTCTGTTTGAGTCCGGGCAGGAAGGGAAAGGAACCTGTATTTTGCTTAAGGAACAGTCTCTTTGGCCAGTTAGTGGCACTGTTGGGCTCTGAAGGGAAGTTCATCCACATCTCTGAGGCCAGAAGAATGAGTGGCTGTGCCCCAGTTATGGCAGAGAGAGGGAGTGCCAGGTTGGAAGGGTGTAGAGTGAGGGAAATAGAGAAGATAGTACAGGAACCGGGTAGAAATAGAAGAAGTTGGTGGAGACAGGAAATAGACATGCATAGTTGGCCAAAATCCTAAGGCAATGTAAGACAAGCCCCTCCAACCCTTTTATTGCAGAAAGCTCCCTGCAAATCTCACTGCTGTTGAGTGCTACATCTCTGGAGTGGTGTTTCCTCTCCATGGAGGTGGGCTGTGGAGAGAAAAGAGACTTCCACATTCAGGTGGGAGAGGGGAAAATCCTACACGCAGTTCCAGCTGTGTTCCTTAGAAGGGAGTGAGGAGGAGCTGTTGGAGGTCTCGGTGCACACCTCAAAAGTGGCAGAAGTTTGGTAGCTGAAAAAAATAAATGTTTGAAATGAGTAGGGGAGATGTTTCCAGGCAAGGGGTGTGACTGGGCTGCTTCTTTCATCAGGGATAACCAGAGTTCAGTTTGCAGCACATAACTTGCCTCGTCTTTAATATAGAAGTCTGACCCAGGGAGTCCACAGGTCTTAGCATGCAGTACTTGATTCAAGTAGCCAGGCTGCATTGCATGCTGGAGCTTATCCCTTTGGCCCACACCTTCATGTTAAAGATAGGGGCCATTGCATCCTGTCCCATTTCTTTGCCAGTGAGGTATGATCTTCATGCTCCTGCCAAGGTGCCAGCCCAATCTTGCATTGGGGGAAGTTTGGGCACCCCCTGTTGCTCTGCCAAACAAGACAACAAATTAAAGGCTGTTAGGGTTTTTGTTTGTTTGTTTCTGTCTCCTCTATCTCCCCTGTACACTCCACCTCTGCTGGTCTCCTGCAGATTCCCCAGTGACTAACCAAGGACAGCAGGCTGGAGGATCTGGTGAGCCTTGGGGGATGATCCAAGGTTTCCTTTTATTGAATAAAACTGCACACTGCCGGCTGGCTGCCAGGCTCCTGCTGACCTGACCTGATCTCTCCCATTGAACAGACCACACTGGACTGAACCCAAGGAGATCATCTCGCTTTCTTACTAACCACCGATGGTTTACGCTTCTCCCTCCCCCAACCCACTGATTCTTCTTTATTTATTTTATTAGCTGTTAGTTTTTATTTTTTATTTTATTTTTTTATCTTTATTTTTTGGGGGGGTGACCCTCCTTTTCATTGTTTGCTCTTTCCTGAGCTAGTAGACATTTTATGAATTGGCTTTGTGATTGTGTTAGGTAGTTTTTAATGAGGAATATTTTTATTTGGCTTTGAAATTGTTTTGAATCTTTTCAACTCTGTTGTTGTCAACATTTTTAAAGGACAGTATGTGACGTGAATGCAGTTCTGAAGGGAAGAGAAATGGAGAGAGAAGGCTGAGCAGAACTGACACTTTTTTTTTTTTTTTTTAAAGAAACTTTTTAATTGTTTCTGTTTTGTAAATGTGAGGTTTTGAAATGTGTGACGCTCCAAGGATCTGAAAAGGCAGGACATTGCTATGGAACAAAACAAATGTATATTTTGCTAAGTAAAAACACTATCCTTACGGCTGAAAGTATTTGTTTTCTTAGATTTAGTTTTGTGGGATTTTCTTTTTCCTCCTGTATAATATGTAAATATCGCGAGGTGAACCTGACTCCAAGGAGCAGCTCCAGGTTCCTGAACCTGGCACCTCAGTGTGAGCAATATTCTCCAGCAGAATCCTGACAGGACTCCTTTCTTTTTTGTACACCTTTTACTGTAAGATTTTAAGACCTCTGAGATGAAGGGGGTGGGGGAAGGGGAATGAAACTTACCGGCCATCAGCTATTTTGCTGAGCAGGTTAAAGCTGCTTCCAGTTGCTTGATGTACAGACTCCACCACTGGGCTCCCGAAGTGCCAGCATCTGGTTTGGCTAGGTGAAAGGCTTTACTGCCTCTGCTTGTCTTTGTTACTTTGAAAATAATTGGCTCTCCAAATAGCATTGCTTGTGTCAAGGTCTTCTGGGGAAGGGGCTCCTCCTCTAGGAGGCAGGGTATTGGGAAGGGCTCATTGTCAGGGGATGGGATGCTGGAGTGGTCATACTCTGAAGGGCAGGGCATTGAGTGTGGGAAGTCATTAACTAGGGGGGGAAAAGCACAGGGGGTAGTAGCCTGTGGGGGAAGGATGAGTGAAGGGCTTCTCAGGGATCATATGAATTCTAGAATCACAGCTTCCCATCTGCTTTTCCTCTGTGTCCTGAAATCTGTGGGAGTTTGTCTTCTGTCCTGTAATTTGATGATATGGTTCCTTCTCCTGAGGCTGCCCAAGCCCTTGTTAAACGAGTGGCCTCTGCTGCGGGGTTGCCTCAAAGAAGAATTTAAGGGGCAGGTTTGGGTCTGGATTTGTTTTAAGTGAACCAAAGACCTTGTTAAGGGGGGTGATTAAGCCTTTTATTAAGATGCAGCCCAACGCTTTTCCCAGGGAAATAATGCAGCTTCATCTTAAGTTTTAAAAATCATTCCCTCTTCTCCCAAAACGAGCCCCTGTAAGTGAGAGGCCTAGGTGGGGGATGTGGTGCCCAAAAGGACCCCTTCTTCCTTTCCACTTCCTTTGCTGCACTGTGGCTACGACTGAGTCTCGGCAGCATGGGCCGTGCCTGACCGAGCAATACATTTGGAGAGTTCTGTTTAGTAAGAGGTACTTAATGGGTTAGTACTGAAAACACAAAGCAATAATTTTTGTTACTGAGACAAGAGTCTGTATGTCTGTTTTTTTTAATATTTCCTAATTAAAGAAGAGCTGCATTTTACTGGGTTTATTTTTATTCTGTATACTTCAAATTGGGTCTGCAGACAGCGCTTTCCTCCCTCTTGGTACATGCGCTGAGCTGCTTCTGTGCCCTCTTCCGCGCACCTCCCAGTCCCACTGTGTTGCCACTGGGCTGCGATTCGCATTCCAGCCAGTGCTGCTGCTGCCCAGAGGCTGGGGCTCCGGTTTGAGGATGGGCATTTTTTAAAAAAAAAAGAAATAAAGCTATGTTTTGAAGCCAGTAAGTTATTACACTCCAATGTTTGTTCTCTCCACACCTGTAACCCTTTTTCCAGATTTCAGTTTTAAATTCCTAATAAATTATTTGAAAATGGTCTTTTTCTGTTGTGGTTATGTGTATGAATGGCTCTGAATTGGGGGAGGCGTCACCCAAGCGTGGGGGTGCTGGGAATCTTGTCTTGTGGTGAGCACACAACTGTGGGAGCCACAGTTCTTGCATTCAATTCCCAACTCTGGTACATCCCTTAACTCTCTTTTGAGTTTCCCATCTGTAAAACAGATGACAATTCTTCCCCACCTCACAGGGATCATTCATGGATGTCTGGATTCAGGGAAGAGAGAAACACACCAGGAAATCAGAAAGCCTGGAGATGCTCTTTGGACTTGCTGAACACAGCAGATCAAGGGAGTTAGATTGCAAGAAAGCAAATTGTGGAGAATGAAGAAATCTAGTGAGTAAAGAGCACTGGGAGGAAATATTAAAATCCACCAATGTAGAAGAAAGTTGGGGAATTCTAAAAAGCACTCTAATATACAACATGCCACAACGCTGCTGAGAGAAGAATGCAAGCGGAGGAGAACAAGAAGGCTTACAAGTATATGAAAGGTGAAAATACTAGAGGGAAAGACAATCATTGTGGAAAAGGTGAAATTAATGGTGATTCTAAAGCAGCTGAAATACTGAATTGTTTTAAATCCATCCTTAAAGAAGAGGTTTGGACAACTGATTCATGAGAATCTTGAACTGTGATTTGATGAAAAGCAGAGAAGAGAGTACTTGGAAAATGAACACATGCTAAGCAAATGCTCTGAATAACCTGTACCTCAGGGTGTAAAATGAGTTAATTTGCTGAACCAATGTGTGGGAGTCTTAGAGAACTGGGGAGGAAACCAAGAGTTTAAAAAACAAAAAATCCAACAACAAACAGCACATGGGACAAGTCTTCAAAATGGAGGAAAAAAGTAATCCTAGTAATTGCCACCAGTAAAACTAGCTTCTGTTCCTAGTACATTAGTAAGAATCTGAGCATAGAGGCCTAGTCTACACTGAGAATTTAAAGCCGTTCTCCCACCCTTTCTCTAGCCCTTGTGCAGTTCCACCAGTGTTTGAAATGGTAGGAGCACTAGTGTAGACTGGCCACCCAGCGGTTTAGTGGCCATAGTGACTAGATCTACTCCGAGAAGGGTTAGAAGACAGGTTGATAAAAATGGAAGTGGTCAGTCTTCCAATTCTGCTAATTCTGGTGAGGTGGTACAGGTACTAGACATAGTGGGAAAACTGGCTAAAAGTCTCAGTGTAGTTGCGTCTCTTGAGGATAATGGAACCATATGTAATAAATATGGCAAGCTTTTATTTATAAAAATAGTTCTGGAAAGACTCGATCACACAAAGCACAAAATAAGGAGCCATGGGGAAACACGGTAGCTAGAATATTGGGATATTAGTAAGCACTTGAATTAGACAGCCATAAAAATCGAGACATTGAAAAGTGTCTGAAGGACCACAGATTAGAGGGAATGATAAAAAATTAAGTATTGGGTAGGTTGCAGGGAGGTGGGGAGTTGCTTGTGTTTTAAGTCCACTTTTATTTAAAATCACTGATGATCTGCAAATTAGCAAAGCCATGTGAGAAACGTGACTAGGTGCATCCATCACAATTAATTCAGAAGCTAGTGCTGGGAAAACAGTATCTCTGAGATAAATGCTAATCAGGTGGGTGAGTTAAAAATACCAGACCCAATCCACCCCTGGAGTAACTGCTGAAGTTGAAGTTACATTATGGATAAATTTGGCTCTTTCTTTAAGCTAGATGGTTTGTCTTTCCAGGAGTGTGGGTACCATACCACCTGCTTATTCCTAGAATCAATTCATCAACAGTTCTTTCCATTTGCAACTTTGTCATCAATCTGATAACATCTGACTGGAAATAAGTGGCTGCAGCTGTTCCCAGAGACATCATGGGTCAGTGGGATCATAGCTAGAGGGAGACCTGGGGTGCAGTGCTAATTAGAGGTGCACTTGGTTAAGTCTCTAGTGCTAAGATTTCTCTTAATGTGGGGAGTTAGGTCATCCTTCCTGAAATACAGTGTATTAGAGTGAAACATTTGTATTTCCAAGATGTTTTTTTTTTTTTGATGCATGGAGAAAGGAAATGTTAAGGAGCTGGTATTCTCCATTGCCTGCTAGAAAGGGGGTTGCAGAGTGGGTTCCACTGGCCAAATACAGGCCAGTTATCTCTACAGCACTGCCCCCCTTCATCTTTAGTTTTAATGCTGCCTGTGAAGATGGCACTTTGCATCTTGTGACCTGCCATCTTGATCCCAGCAGCCCAGGGAGCACAGCATGACATAAAAAATTAGGTTGGCTGATATCTTCCCCATTTCACACTAGCCACAATTAGTTTGTATATTTCTTTTGGCAAGATGCTAACATAGCCACAATTTTGTCCAGTCAAGGCCTACTCCTGCACTAGAATGAGCTCACTTTTCTCCTGGTGCCCACTCTCAGTTTGAATCTCAGTGAAAGCCCTGCTGGATCTTTTCTGAATTCTGATCTGGAACTGCAGCCATAATAACTGATGTTCATTCCTCTGACCATGCCTTTCTACATTCCTCTTCTCTGTTGTTTACATCCTACTGCCAATATTTTCCATGTTATGGCTGTTCCCTGCTTCTGCTCCCTAAGATACTGAGAGACATTCCAACTCCTCTGGTTCCTACACTTGCCAAACATTCAGTGACCCTCTCCCTCCTCCATGTTTTCAAAATAACAGCCTGCTTGTCCCTTAGCATCACATGCCCCCTCTACCTTGCTGCTCACCTCATGACAGAAGACCATTCAGAATGGGGTAAATTCCTTTTGCCCTGTCATTTGGATGAGGCCAGGAGAACCCATGTGCATTTTCAGGACTGAAAATAAAACAGGGTGCCATGAAAATGTCAGGCTAGTTCCTAGGAGGATAGGTATTTGTGTCACAAGAGTCACCATCACAACAGCCACCATTGGTGCTAGTCTCGCCAGAGAGCCCCCACTGTCTGGGCTTGGAGACAGTTATTCAAGCTTTGTGTTTGGGGATCATGAGCTGCTGCTGCCCATGCTAAACTGTATCCATTTTATGCATATACAGAATTTATTTTAGGACGGTAGCTTGTTAGACAAGCATATTAATTTTAAAAGAAAACCCCCTGAGTATGCAGCTGGCTTGTTGGCTCCTGCCAAAGTAACTGCTGACCTTCAGCCAACCTTGCTATAATCTGTGATCCCATGTCCCCTGACAGAAGTCTGCATTCAGCTATGTAAACACTGGCCTGTTATCACACCTGTATCACAATAAGGCTCTAATATAAAGAGACTGATGCAGACCACAGACATATATTTTCCATACACTGCTGAAGGAATGAAATTCATCCTGCTCATTTTGCTGTTTTCAGGTATGTCTGCATCATTCACTTGTGCTTACACTCTCTGTCTGTCTGTTTCACACATGCAACACAGCCTGGAGGTCTTGGTGGGTATGAACTGGCCACACATATGGGAGCAGACAGGTAACCTATGGAAAGTGACAATTGGACAATGGGTAATTCACCTTCAGAAGCTGCCTTTGCAGAACCCCATTCTTGATAGACAGGAGCATTAGCACTTTTAACTTCAAAAACCCATGAAGAAATTATTTTCTCATCCTCCCCCATTCTCCAGTCTTTAGGCTCTGGGATTGATATCAGGTTGGTTACAGCTATAAGGGAACCAGGGCATCTCTGAGACATGAACACAGATTGTCTGCTAATGGTCAGGTATAACTCCAACCTATTTGTATTTCTTCTCAGCAGGGGCGGCCTGGGCCGCTAACCTCTCCCGGGCTGTGTGGCAGTTCCGTGCGATGATCAAATGCACTATCCCAAACAGCAACCCACTGCTTGATTACAATAACTACGGTTGCTACTGTGGCTTGGGAGGCAGTGGAACACCAGTGGATGATCTTGACAGGTTGGTGAGACTCTGCCTTCTTGCAGTAGCAACTCTTGTAGCGGTACTAAGTAGCAGCCAAGAAAGAAACAAATGGGGGAGATCTGATTTAAAGATACAGCACAGGGCTTTGTACCCAAAATACGCCACTGCAACGCTATTGATGTAAATGAATGTAGAACAATTAAGACCGAGAATTTAATCCTTATCTGGCAGACTACTTTTCTCTTCAGAGGTGCCCTACGTTTACTGTCTGATCATTGTGCTCTTTTGCTCAGAGCCCTGTCCAGAAAATCCATCTGTTAGGTAACTTAGAACTAGCCAGCTGAGCTTGTCTGTGTAAATGGTGCTGAATGTATTCTCCCTTGATTCACAGGTGCTGTCAG
Source organism: Emydura macquarii macquarii (assembly GCF_026122565.2). Classification (NCBI taxonomy): domain Eukaryota; kingdom Metazoa; phylum Chordata; order Testudines; family Chelidae; genus Emydura; species Emydura macquarii. The sequence goes on from NW_027131391.1 coordinate 2,713,455, forward strand.
GTGCATGATAACTGCTATCATCAGGCCAAGCAGCATCCACAATGTAAAGGACTCCTGGACAACCCTTACACAGAACTGTACACCTACAGCTGCTCGGGCAACACCATTACCTGTAGTAGTATGTCTGCCTCTATTATTTCACTTCAGCCACTGTTTCCTTTTTTACAGGGGTTTGATCCAAGCTCCATCTCCCTCAGCACGAAGGTGCTTCCTAAAAGCAGACTCCCCACCATCCCATCACCCACATCAGCAGAGATGGTGTTTGCAAGGAGTGTGCATACCTCCCCGCAGAGATGCTGTAGCAATCTCATTCTACACAGCACTGCCTATAGCTCAGGTCTGAAAGGCCTCAATGCCCTGGGATTGTAAGTTTGTATCTGAGACACACCCTGAAGGACAAAGCCCTTTGTCCTGCTAAACTGAGTTTTCCGGTACAAACAGCTCCCATCTTTTCTTTCGAGCTATTAAATTTCAGATCAGTTCTTACAAGAGGAGGTTTGGCCAAGGATCTGGCCCATAATTTCCTCTCCTTCTACTGCTGAGAGTTATTCGTCTGCGGCTCTTCACTCGGGGTGGCTGCATTTCAGTAGCGGTGTGTATTGGAAGTAAAGTGCCCTAACAGCCTTTCCAATTAAAGGGAGTAGGTGGGAGAATGAAGGGAAGGAATACAAATATTTTAGTTTGTCGGCTTCACTTGCCAGCACCGACAATCACTTTGGCTGCAAATTCTCCTGACCGCCTAGGAAGATTTAAAGCTTCCTATTAGATCGAAACCGCCTCGGCTAACAGCGCTCTCCCTCAGAGTAACGCTGCCGCGACCGCTCCCAGCGACCCCCGGGGCCGGTGACCCCGAAGGGAACGGGCCCAACTGCCACACGCGGGGTCAGGAGCAGAGAAGGGGTAAAACGAATCAGACACTGGAGTGCGCCGCGCAGTCAGTCCGTCCGTCCGTCCGTCCGTCCGTCCTGGTCTCTGCGGGGACACCTTGCACTGCCCGCCCTTCGCAGGGCGGGAACATGTCGCTCCCGCGTGGGTGCGGGCTGGGCGGGGGATTGGCGAGATGTGGCCGCCTGGCCGGAGAGGCTCGCGCACAGGCTCTGCCCCCGCCCCCACCCTCGTCTCTCGGGGGGGGTTGGCGGGGGGTTAGTCTCGGCCTGCTGCCTCCCGCCGGACGTGGCCCAGGGCCCGCTCTGCCTCGCTGACGCCGCCTCCCTTCCCCCCGCAGCAAAGAACGACGAGTGCGAGATGTTCATCTGCGAGTGCGACCGCCAAGCCGCCATCTGCTTCGCGGGGGCGCCCTACAACCCGGACAACAAGAACCTGGACTCCGCCCACTGCCGCTGACCGGCCGGGGCCGGGGCCGGCCCCCGCTGCGCGCGCAATAAAACCCGGCATCCGCCTGCCACCGCCTCTTGCCCTTGTTTCTGCGGCGCGCGCACCGCACTGGCACCAGGCCAACCGCCGCCGGCCTGAGCCGGGAGTGGGGCACGCGGAGTGGGCGAGGAAACAAGACCCGCGCGCGCCCCACCCAGGGGAGGGGAGCCGCCGGCGAGGCGGCGCGAGCGCTGGGTTCCCCGGAGTGACGTAGTGACCACGCCCTCACAACTTGTGACGCCGCTAGCGTATTGTCACGAATCAGGCCCACGCGCTTACCTCCCCGATTGGGCCGCTAGGGGCACGTGTTCGGGCAGCCGCCGACCCCGCGAGAACAGCAGCGACACAGGGGACAGGGAGTTCGTGAGCCCCGCCCACCCCCGGGGGGGTAAGGAACACGGAGCCCCGCCCACTTCCCCTCCCCATATGGGACACGGAGCCACGCCCCTCGCCCTGTCCCATAGTGGGTTTTATAGAGCCCCGCTCACGGCCCCCTGGGACGGGAGAAGACAGACCAAGAGCCACGTCCACTTCCCTTCTCCCCTCCCCCCCCCCCGGGAGTGGGGCTGTTCCTCTTCCCTCCTGTCAGTGGTGCAGGGTTGGGTGAGCAGCTCCCCGGTGTGACTAGGCCGGTGGGGCCAGGCTGCCCCTCTCCAGGTTGGTGGAGGGCCCCTTGTTGCTTGTCCGTGAGTGAGGAGGGGGCATCGTGGTCTAGTCCAGCCCCACCTGTGCTTGTGGGTAATGCTCCTGTCGCCCACGGCCTGTCACTCTGACACCCACGTGTCTCACGGGGGCATTGGCTGCACCGGGCGGGGCGGTGGGGACAGACGTGGAGGTTGTGGGGCCCTCACCTTCTGGGCAGGGGAGAGCCTGGGGGGAGGCTGCTCTGCTGCTGCCTCTTGGGAAGGGAACTTGGCTCCTCAGTGGCATTGAGCCAGCCCCTCTCCCCAGCTAGAAGTCCCCTCCCTCAAAGGAGATGCAGGTCGTGGTCCCAGTACTGCCTTTGGGGAAAATGCTTCTGTGTGGGGAGGAACCTACAGAGAAGCCCCACCCACGGGGATCACTTAGCACCTTATTTCCCTGTGCATGGGAGGGGGCTCTGTCCTGAAGCTTTCAGCAACTCTATTCCCTACAGACCCTTGCCAGGAGTGGCTGGCACTAGAGTAGCTATGAGCTCCTCCCACACCAGCAATCTATGCTCTGGTGTGTCAGGGCCTCAGGATGGAAAAGCAGCATGCTGGCTCCCTTTCCCATTCAGGGTAGCTTTACTGCCTGCCTTACTTTCTCCAGTGAAGTGTAGGATGGAGACCTTGGATGAATTTGACAATGAGTACCCCCTCAGTATGTCATTCTGCAAGCTGATTTCCCCCGAGGACTTTGAAGTACAGTCTTTATCCTACACTGAGCAGTGCCTGCAAGAACTGTATACAAACATGGAGCAGAGCCCAGGGATCTGTGAGAGGGTCATGCGAAAGCGGAAGCAGATAGAGAAGGAGGAAGCTGGCCTGGCATCATTTTTAAAGGTACCTGAAGTGCCTTTTCCTGGCCAACAGTTTACCCCAAATATCTGAGATTATTGGGGGGAGATTTTATCAGGAATGACAGCGAGAGACTGTATCTCTCAGAGCCAGGACTCTGGCTGCTTTATTAATGAGACAAATCACCTTGTAGTTTTACATCACCACTCCTTCCTTAGGTTGCTTCCACAAGAGGAGGGAAAAGTTTCTGTTTTCCAAATTGTATATGAGCTTTCCCAAAACCTGCAGCCCTCGGTGTTCTTCCCTGCCCCCAGCATGGAAAAGCCTAGATGAAGCCCCATCACATGACCTGGATCACACTCTTCTGGGACTGGGGAATGAAGTGCTAGGTTGAGACCAGTGCTCTAGTCTCTACCTGTTGACTCTGATTCTCAGGTTGCTATTTGGAGAGCGATCCAACCCTTATGGGAAGTTAAGTGTTATTGAAATCACAAATTGTGGTGAGATATGTTCAGCCTGGTCGATATGAATTCGGTCATGTGATTTCCACTAGTGAGGAATAATGGTAGCAAATTCCTCTCACCACATGGAAAAATTACAGTTTTTGAGTTTTTTTTTTGTTTGCCAGGGGAGTGTGCGCGGACTAGAGGAGAGAAGAGACAGAGAACGTGATACTGAAGCTATTGTACTTCCTCCTTTTCCCTGTAGTAAGGGCTGCTTAGGTTGACTTGGATACACTCTCTAGCTGCCTATCTGCTCACTGTGACACTAACTTTCCCCTGATTCCAACCCACATGAATCTAATGGAAAGCTGAAGGCACCTGATGATTCTGTAAGTCACTGCTCTGGCAGTGTAAATGGGCCTTAAAGTGAGCATAAATGAGACTGCTCCTTGTGGCCTGAGCTGCCCTGACCAGTGTAAAAGCTCTACACCAGTCCTGCTCCTGGTCCTTAGCATAGGAATGTAAAGAGGGGATGGCCAGATTGCACAGCACTACATCTGCTCTGCTTAACAGGGTTCATAGGTAGGGCTAAGATTGTCATGGAATCTGTTACTTCCTGTGACATTTTCTGCTACTGCCCTGGAGCAGTGGGACTGGAGCTCTCAGCCACTGTGGGAGTCCCTGGCAGCTCCCAGCCACACCACAGGCAGCGCAGAGACCCCAGAGCTCTCAGCCGCCATGGGGAACCATGGAGCTCTGAACTGCTGCAGCACCTGGGGGACCCAGAGCGGCAGCAGCGGTGAGTTCTGAATCGGTCCCCCTCCCATTTTTGTCACAGTTATTTTTAGCTAAAGTCAGAGCGAGGGGCTTCCGTGAATTTTTGTTTATTGCCTGTGATTTTACTAAAAATAACCATGACAAAATCTTAACCTTATCCATAGGGGGCTATGAGAAGCAGAATATTAGAGCAGCCCAGAGGCTGCTCCAACTCACACTCGGGGCCAGGCATAGCCTTACTCAACATCAGAATAGGGGAGTAAAAAAGTAGCTTAAAGCTACCTTTGTCCCTTTCTCCCCTCAGCTTCCATCCCTGCCCCAAGTACGGGAACAGAGAAACTGAAAATCAGGCTCCATGTGCAATGGGAATGTTAGTGATCTAAAATCACAAACAGAACTTCAAAGCCATAACAGGTGGTACGTGGGATCCTAGAGAGATGGTGAGGTGGTTTTGTGAACCAACAGTCCACCTTGTCTATTAGAGAGCAGCACCCACTGCCAATGCGAATAGCAGTGCCTTACCCTCCCTTTCCCCCATGTTGTTTTGTAGGCCAAGTTTTTCTGGACACTTCAGGGAGAGATGAATGACTGTAACTATGTGGGGATTGCGGAGCTGCAAGAGAAGGTGGTGCAGCTGAAACGAGACATGCAGAAAGTGAACAACTATGCTCGGGGTAATTCCTGTGCTTCAGCCTCCATTCAGGCCTGCAGCACAACGCTAGGCAGTTTCCCCTCTTGGCTCCTCTGCCTCCCAATCTTAGGCTCCCCCATCCCCTCTCTCTAGTCTGTGGCTTGTGATGCAGAAGAGAAAATGCAGCAGAGTTATCACGGTGCCTTTCCCTATTGGGAAGGGCTAGCTCAGGACTCTAAGCACAAGCTTGAAACATCTGAGCTTTCTGAAAGTGCGGTCTTCAATCCACCTTTCCTGTTTCTGAGGCAATTTCATTTAGCTAGCATCTCTCTAGTGCTTTTTAATCCCTAGATCTCAGAGTGCTTTACGAAGAGGGATAAGCAGTATTAATTATCTCTGTTACCTATGAAGGAATAGGTATGGGGAGGTGAAGTGACTAACTGAAGGTCTCACAGAGAGTTGGTGACATGGCTGCGAATTGTACCGAGGTCTTCTGATGCTAAGCTTAGTGCCTGGACAACACAGCCTCCCCCGTTTGTCTCATTGTCCTTGGCAAAAATTTCCCTTTCACTGTGCACCAGTTGTGTGCCTATTTGCCACTTTCCTACCCCAGAGCTGGCTGTGTTTTAGTGGTTGTTTATGTATATAAGTTTGTGAACCACTTTGGGAACTCTGGGATGAAAGACGCTATAAAAATATCAGCTAGAATTGTTTGTTAATTAGCTTGTTTGTATTCTGTTGGGCACTTTCACCCCAGTCTACCCCACCCTAAAAAAGACATGGCTCTGATGTTTCCTGTGTGTGTAAGCACTCACTGTGTGGTAAGCTGGAGTGTAAATCTACAGCGCTTCAGTGTGCTGCACACTAACTGTCCATGTGGACCCTGCTTATGCACACTAAAAGTTCCCTTGTGTGTATTGACATACTACAGTTTGAAACAGAGAGACTGTGGCACTGTTCCCTCAACCTGATCTAATTGGCAGACAGCAGCTCTGAGGCCTGCCCAGAAGCCTTTACAACTGCATAGTTTTGAATTGCTTAGTCAGAAGAGCAGGGAAAGGACAGCCCTTGACAGAGAAGTGATCTCTCTGTATCCCCACTCTGGGGTCGAATGCATGGAACTACAGTTAGTCTATGGCAGTGGCACATGACCTTAGGCCAGGCTGGGGGTTACAGTCCGATTAGAGGAGGCTGTAAGCTGTACATGTCAAGGTGTCCAGATGCTAGAGACGAGTGAAGGATGGAGCTGTGTCTCATGGCCCTGCCTAGCCCTGAAGTGTGTATTTTGGGGATCATCGGGGAAATCTTCGCTCTCCCTACCCTTTCCATGCACTTTGGAAAGATTATGTCCAGCACAAACACGAGTCCAGCATTTCAGTTGGCCCTACTGCTTGAGCACCATTTTCTTTTTATTGTGCTTCCATGTGAAACTGAACTGCCCTGAGGCTTAGAGGATGTTTTCCAGGATGAAGAATTTGTCCAGCAGCCTTTCCATCAGGCCTGGCGCCCATTCCTTCAGCAGCAGCAGAGGCTTTAGGCTCCAGTAAGGATATATGACCTCTCGATGTCGCAGCACACCGGCCCGCACCACTTCCTGGGCACACTCTTCTTTGGGACTTGCCTGCATGGTGATTTTATCACCGATGATTTTCAAAGCGTTGTCTAGGATAAAGGGAACAATAATCATGGGGGGCATCTTCTTCCCTCCCAGATTAAACCGTTCTGGATGCATTGAGGAACATAAACTCTCTGAACTACAGGAGCCAATTCCCAAACCTTTTCTGTAGTTCTTAAGATCACCATCCTGTAATAAATCTCCTGACCTTCCCTTATTCCCCTGATAAACATCATCCTGATAAATATCTCCTTCTGCACTATGCGTTGTAGCCTAATGCTTGAGTCTGCCCAGTAGAGAGTAGCATTTTTGTTTTACCTGTGTCAATATATCCCAGCACAGCAACAGTGACTGAGAGACTGATCTGCCGAAGGTGCAGCTCCCTGCGTAGCGAGCTGTAGAATCCTTCCAGAGCAAACTTGGCCGCGCTGTATGAGAGGCTGAACGGGGCTCCTATGCGACCTGAGGAGAATCAAAGCAATAGGAATAGTGGAGAAGTTCCCCCAAAGAAATGATTTGCTGAGGGAAATGGTTTTAGGTAGAGGGAGCTGTCAGATGACAAACTGAAGTCTCTCACGGAGATCCAAGTCTAAATACTGTTCAGATCATTTTTCTGTTGCATAACTGATCTCAGCCACCACACAGATCTTCTAGAAGATGGGACAGCCCTACCAGCTTTTGCTGGGATCCCATGGAACCTCACAAGCTAAGTAGTGTCAGAGCATGTCAGTACTTGGGAGGAGACCTCCAGGGGACATCTGTAGTTTTGATTATTTGGTAGGTGGAACTCTTTACTCTGCTTTGAGTCAGTACTCAGACTAAACCCCCAGGGTGGCTGCATCTCAGTGATGGGTGAGTGATCCCAGTGAGCGGGTTGTACGGAGCATTTTGGAAGACAGATTTGGAGGACAGCTGTAATTACTCATCCTCTGCCACCAAAGAGTTGACAAAAGTTCTCTGGAACTAAAAGCCCTTGTAACAGGCAGGAAGAGATTGCCTGTGGTTGTAACTAATGGCTTTTGCTGAGGAGGAAGCAAGATAATGATTCCAGCAGTATTGTTAGCCATGAGGTTGGTTTGACTCAGAGTAGGGCAGGTTGGATGTGTTCACTGGTAACTGAAAGGAGCAGCCTTCCTTACCACTCAGGGAGGATATGACAATGATGCTGCCTTGAGATTCCTGCAGCATGGTCAGTGCAGAAACTGTCAGTTGGACGTAGCTCAAGAAGTTGACAGTCATGGAGCTGGTCACTGCTGCCATGTCTCCTTGGAATGGGCCAAAATGGCCACTTCCCCCAACGTGGTTCAAAACCAGGTAGTCAAGACCCCCTGAAAGAGAAGAGGAAACATGGATTCAGGTGAAATACGTGCATCTATTCTTGGTGCACTGTCTGCCCTCCCCCCTCCAAGAGAGCAGCCGTTCCGAATCCGAGCCCTAATAGGATCAGCAGATCCGCACTGGGAACCACTCACATTTCATCAAAAATATTTCTTAGGTGGGGCTGGACATACTGCAACCGGAATCCATAACTCAACTCCCATAGACTGGAAGGGAATGGAACTGGACTGTGTTTGGTATTGTCAGCCAGGGTCCCAACCTAACTCCCACTCTTAGTTCCCCAGAGTCGGAATGCACATCAGCTATTCCCAGATACCCTCCTGCTGATGCTCATGATGGCTGATGGCTTTGGAGTCAGGGCCCTAATAGAGAAACACTCACAACTTCATCCTGCTCATACACCAGCGGAGCCATCTCAGGCAGATGCAGTCAGGCTCTGTTTTTCCTTCCTCTGTGCAGACTGCTGGAGGCCTACCCCACTCTCACTGCAGACTTTCTCCCGATGCATCCGACCCAGCACCCACTGTATGTCTGACTTGCCTGCAGCTACTCAGTGCACGCTTGAGTGCTCCATTGTGAGAGATGGTGCTTATTCCATCTGACACCAAGCACAGGAGGCTTGGGATGAAGCAGTAAGTGTTGATTAAAGCAAACACCCTTTTCCATGGAGGGCCCCGACATCTGTGATGGAATAACACTAATGCATGTTCAACTTTCCAGTGAAGTTGCCTTGCTACCACTGACGTGTCGTGCAGGGATGACCCAGCTGGGGCATGGGGAAGCCCAGCGAAACCGGACACTCTGGAAATCTCTGCTGCCAGTTGAAGAAACTAGTTATTAAAAAGAGAGCTCCACTAACCCTACAGGGAACCAGTGTTTGGAAATCTGCATGACTGGGCCAAGCCCTAGGATGGTTAAGCTTTTTCCTGCTAGCAGAAGAATGCAACATCCCGTTTCAGGGAAAGGCAGCACAGGTGATTGGAGTAGGTCACCCAGGGGAAATCTGTCCCCTTCCCTGTACCAGGAGGACAAGGAAAAGGAGGGAAGAGAGAAATGTTTACCCAGTTTGTTCCTGGCTTCTTCAATGACATTCTGGGCTGAAATCAAGTTGTTCATGTCGCACACCACGTACCTGGCAGAACTTGCCCCCAGTTCCAGACATTTCTGTGCCACCTGAAGAGAAAAGAGCAGCTTTCAGCGTCATTGGGACCAAAGAACTTGACAATGAAGCAGGCTGTGCAGCCTTCCGCATTGCAGCTGTTGCATAGCAGTGAGTAGAGCGTGCAGCTGTCTGCTCCAGTTCGCCCCAGGTTAATTAACGGGCCAGGAGCTTGGTCTAGCATGAAATAGAAGGAAGTGGATGCAGCTGAGGAATCACATTGGGCAGAGGAGCAAAGAAATGATGATTGGCAGCAGCATGCTCAAGGCCACATCCTGGCCTCGGGTGTGAATACATCTTCTGTTGAGAGAAGGGGGTTGTAATGGGAATGGCCAAAGGTCAAGACACATTGGGCACCTCTGCATCCTGGTTTAAAAGGAATTCAAATGTTCCATTTCTCCCCCCTCTTTGAGTTGCATTCCTTTGGGGTCTTACCTCCTTCAGCTGCTTCTCCCTCCTGGCGGTGAGGAGCAGGTGGGCTCCCATTCGTGCAAACTCGTACGCTATTTGCTCCCCAATCCCAGTGCTCGAACCAGTGACCAGGACACGCTTCCCTTGCACCATTTCTGGAGGTTTAAAAGGCTGTTAGCAGGAATTTGCCCCACTGCTTCTCTAATATCCTGGGCATCAGGGAGCCCCAGCTCTCCAGCACTCATTCTCTAAATCCCAACAACATGTGCCATCGAAGAGGGTCTGTCTCTTCCTCTGTAAAATGGAGGTAGTGATGCTCCCAGGGGTACTGAGAGTATGGGTCTGTAAAGTGCTGAGTACTAGCACTAAATTGTTTGTACACCTTTGATCAGCCTGACCTGCGAAGCAGGGACCACCTGTGATATGGGTTTATGTGTAATTGGACAAGTTAGGAAGGGAAAGGACCTATCATGTCACCCCATCCCTCTCCGTGCTAGTACAGGTTATGGTACATTTACTAGGGTTTGTCCAGGCTTGCTTTACATGCCCCAAGTAGTGGGGTTTCCACTATTTCCCTTGGAAGACTATTCCACAGGCTAATGCACCTCTCCGCAAACATGGCCTTGCCCACTATTCAGAAAGCATATTCCCTAAAGGCATTGCTCCTGTGATAGTTCCCAGTCCCCTGAGAGAGCTCATGGCAAGCCCCAGAAAGCTGGTTCTCTCAAGGGCTCCTTTTAGAAAGAGATATTTTCTCCTTTTCCTGATATTCAGGTTCCCCTGCCTCTGAAATGATGTCGAGCCCTGGTCTGTCCTTGCTATACAGAACAAGCATTCCTCCTTTGTTGCCATCCAGAGGAAATCTTCTGCTGTAGCCACAAGCTTCCAGTGTGATTGCCCGTCCTTAGTAAAGTATCTGGCTTGTCTTAGGGCATGGTTCGGGCTCGTTTCCTGTCACCATTTTGTGTTTTCTAAACTCGCTGGAGTTAGTGGAGACTGAGCCTCACACTCCCTGCTTCATTACGCCTTTTACACTGACCATTCTCTCTGTTCACCTCTTATTTTTCACTTCCAACTTTCCACATGCCTCTTAAATAGACCATCGGTGTACATCTAACTTACTTTTAGAAAGTAGTCTCAGTTGCTTTGACTGTTGACAGCAGGCTCCAAATGGGAGTCACCTTTTCCCTTTGCACTGAACTGAGAGTGCCACAAAAGGGGTTTAGCTGCTGCCTGGTTTCAGCCGAGTTTTTGGCAATCAGGAAGGATCTGATCTGTAACATGGAGTCAGCTCTAGTCCCCCTGTGTGCCTGGGGGGTGAATTCCCTGGGGGCCCTCCAGCTTTGCTTACCTGCAGATAGGGTTTCTTGGCTGTAGAAATAATAAGCACATAGGCCAACAAGGAGTGAGAGAAGAAGCCTGATTGCAGCCATTGTATCAGCCCTGTGTATAGACACTAAAGTTAATCATTCAACCCAGCAGGCTCTATCATGTCCCAGTGATAAGCAAGTGAGGGTCACAATCTGATTTCAGCCTATGCCACTGTGTGATTTCTCTCACCAGCCTCAGATTGGAGCATTGCATTGCCTCCCTCCTGCCTGTGGAGACAAAATTGCATAGTGGCACCTGCAGTGCCACGTGCACTGCCCCACCCCAGGCGGATAAAGAGGCAGCCTAGGGAGGGTTGACTCAGTAGATGAGCCGCACCTACCTGTCTCTTTATAAGGAAATGAAGCGACCTCACCTGCTGGTGCGTGGTCAGCAACTGCCAGGGAAAATTGTAATCACCTGGTTGGCTGGTCCATACCTGCCCGGGGAAATCATGAGCACCTGGTTGGCTAAACTCCAAGCCATGACCTTAGAACGTCATGCAGCAAATAGCAACCAATGGGGCTTAGCCTCTGCTGACCAAGAAAACTATAAAAGTTCAAACCCAGGTAGCAGAGAGGAATTGAATCTACCCGGCATCCCGCGTATCTCCTGGTAGTGTCAGTTCGGCGGGCTGACACATCTTCCCCAGCCCGCTTCGCTGTGAACTGATCACTCACAGTGGCTCTCTCCCATCTGCAGTGTTCTCTGTTCTGTTTGTCTTGTAACTTCTTTGGGGAACTCCAAAACCGGGCACCCTAGTGTCACACGCTGGCAGCCATGCGTTGATCCGGAGAGATCACGAAACGCTAAAGTCTTGGGTGGCACATTTTGTCCTTTCACACCTGGAGTTCTCCTGCCCTTCGCTATCACTGTTTGCTGTGCAATCGTTTTCTGTGGAACTGTTTATTATATTCATAGAACTGTTTATTATGAGGATAGACTTGTTCATTGTAAAATAAAGGGTTTATTGATTAAGCAAACCCCTAGAATTATCACTGTCTCGCCGACCCCCCCCATATCCCAAACCGAACCTATCTGAGAGTTTTTCTGTCCGTTTCCACACTGCCAGCAGGTTGTACTAGACGAGGAATGCTCTGGGGCAGCAATTTACTTGTTTAACCCAGATCCCCTCTTGCGCAGTGCTCAGCCAAAGCTGAGCTGCAGGTAGAATGGGTGGACAAGCAAAGTCAGTGGGACCCTTTTGGATTTGAATGACCAAATGCATTAAACTGAAACCCAATACATCAAACCGGTTTTAACTGTGGGCGTTAACTGGGAATGTCCAGCACGCCAGTATTTTGCTCCATCTCAGGAGGAGAGTATCTTTGAGCAGGGAGCAATCAGGTGTTTTAAGGAAAATGTCCTCTCTGAACTGACCACTGGTGAAAGGTGCTAGATTGACAGGCCTAGAATGCAAAGTCCTATGTCCATACGTTCACTGTCCCGCCAGCAATTCTCCTCTGTAGCCTGGGCAGTTGGGGTGACATGGATTCCCACCCACTAGAACCTGACTGAGGCCCTCCACATTTATTTCCTGTAGGCCACAAGCAGCAACCACGGGCTGGTAGCTTTCTGCCACCACTGACCTGGGCTGTCAGGACAGCTGAGCCACAGGTGAAAGGCTCCACTGCCTATTACCAAACCCTGAGCCGTCCATTTCCCCTCAGGGCTTGGTTTTTAAATACGTGGTGTCACAAAAACTGAACAGCTGCACTGCACCCTGCCTGCTGCTGGGCAGTGAAACACACCCTAAGGCCTTGCGGTTGCTGGTATGAAATGCTTTGGAGGTGTGTGTCTGTTTTCTTTTCTCATAGCTGCAAAGGCTGTGAAAGTGCGATGGCCAAGGCAAGTGACTGGGAAGAAGCAAGCTCTGGAAGGAGGATTCTGCCCCTCCCGTGCCAGGGCTTCTGGCCCCACAGTTCCTCCCAAGTTCGCCATGCCCAGGGTCTTCGGCCCTTTTCCTGAACTGATGAGCAAACAGGTTTGTGTGTGTGGATCTTCCACTACTGTGTTCCTAGGGCAGAGATGCCATATCCTCAAGCCATGCACAGCCTCCAGGCTCTGTTCTACCCTGACTGCAGCACAGTGCACATTGCACCTGTCCCAGGCTGCAGGCCTCTCTCGTGTGGAGTAAACTCTGGTACTGGGCATTAATACAAGAGCACCTGACCAGAGCAGGTAGCAAGGCTCTCCCATTAGGAAGAAGCCCTCTCTCCGTAGCTACTCCAGCCTCAGCCTTTCCCAGCACAGATTCTGTAGGAAAGTGGTCGTGGGGGAGGCCACAGCTACTCCAACTCTAGCCTCCCAGCAGAGGCTCTGTAGGCAGTGGGGTAAGACTGGTCGTTGCGCAGAGACTCCCAGCATCTCCAGCCCAGCCTGAGCCTTTTCCAGCAGGAGTGGCTGTAGGAGAAGGGGCAGGAGCACTGGTTGCTGGTTAAGTAGCTTGCTTGTGAAGAAACAGTGAGTGTGCCGTTGTCTAACGCGAACTTTTATTTCCAATAGATGGACAGAGCAACAGCTTCAAACACTGACCTGAAGCATCACTGGGCTGGCATGTCAACAGTGAACCAAAAGAGGTTTGAGGCACTGGGGAGGGTCAGTACTGGCTAGCAAACAGATTGGAGGGGGCGAGAAACCAAGGAAGGGAGGATGCATGTCCCCTCTTCTTATAGGTGACGGGGTAAGGGGAAAAATGAACCTGTGATGGAGTCAGAGGGAAGCAGGCACTTGTCCGATGTGGTCTGAATACATACTTGATGTACTTCAGCCACTCTAATGCTGTTCCTCCTGTAGCCTGGTCAGTGTGACACAGGGATCTCTTCCCTCTTGTCTGTTCCTATCAGCCTACTACATCTCCCCCCTCAGGTTCCCCTTGTCCTCAGAGAACCAGGGTGAACACCAGGGCTCTGTACAGTGTGGCTGCGATGTTAGCTCTCTTCCTGAATTCCTTGTCTTCCAACAGCATGGTTGATCTGCATGCTATAGTGCTGAATCCTGGTGGCTTCCATGCCTCCCTCCAGGCTGGTAACCACATCAATAAGCTGAGATACACCAGTTTCTCAAGGTAAGTCTTGTTAGTTACCCACTGTCTCAGGACCAGATTCTGATATCCTTGTTCTTTCAGAGTAGCACTGTACTGCACAAAACAATCGCATGGAAGAAGTGGCAGAAGGTGCTGCTTTGTGTGAGAAAGGGATGAGAATAGGGCCCTTGGGGAGGGGCCTTTTGGCTCACTGTGGGGTCTCCTTTTGGAGGAAGGAAAGTGGAATTTGGTTACACATGAAGGGTTCTGATCTTGTTCTCACTGAAGTCAATGATGGCAAAGCTTCTACTTCAGCAGTGCTGGATCAGGCTTAGCAGGAAGAAGGAATCCCATCATCTCAGCCTTGCGCTGGCCAAGAACCTCCATGGGGAGGAAAAAGTCCATTGCATAAGAGTGCTAAGAAATGAAGGTTACAGGATTGACTCTGCAATGATCAGATTGTTGCTTGGGTGTGGGAGGAGAGGCAATTAATGTTTAGTACTGTCGTACATTTGAATACCATAATACACTATGCGGGTAGGTTCTGATCATTGGGAATTCATTTCGTACTGTGCTGTTCCTGTATATATGTACATGATGTAAACCATTAGAGGAGTGTGGCCTGGCCTAATTTATCAGTAATGCCTGTGGGGTGCTGTGACACCTCTCACCAGTGCTCAGCTATTTGTACGGAACAAGAGATAGGGATAGGTACAAGAGTTAGCTACCCATCACATTACTTCTCCCTGGTCATCCTCACTGGAAGTGTTTTCTTGTTCTAGGCCTCCTGGGATCATTCCCAAACCTTCTCCCCAAAAGGCAGGCCCTTCCGACGTGACATCCACAGCCTCTGTTTTTAACACTCCCATGCTGTCCAAGTTTCAAGGTGGCTCAGAAGATGACATGGATAATGAGAAGCCTGGCCCCAGTTCCCCTCCAAAGGGGGCATAATTGTCTCTTCCTGTATGGAAAGCTACTACATGAATAAAAAGTTCCATGCAAGCGCCTTGATTGTGGGTGAGGACTCTTCTGTGTAGGGGCCTTGATGATGGTGTGAAGGGACTAGCTGATCGATTGCTTGGGAAGCTTTGGCAGGTGGGGCAATTCTAATAGGCCAGAGCTGGCATGATGCTGGTGAGCATCAGCAAACAGACCCATGAATCACTGTACAGGTCTCCTCCTTTAGTGAGAGCTGGTAGTCTGTGGGCAGGGGGACATTAAGCTACCCCACTTCAGATGGCATGTGTAGCAGGTTCTCCCCTAGCCTATTAGTTACTGCTGTCCTGGTCTGGATCTGAACAAGTGCCTGAGCAGGGAAAGGCCCTGTGTCACATGACCAGCCCTCCCCACTTTGCTACTTGGAGGGGCAGTGCCCTCTCAGCGAGTGACCACAGCAGTCCGGCCTTCTGCATTCATTATTATTCTCTTTGGAAGGTTACTGTAGGAAACGCTGCCCTAGAAGGTGGGGCTGGGACATTTTAATCTGCATCCTGCATGGAATCCTAAGGACTCACCATAACACTGGAACCCCCTCACAGCGAGCACCTTGCCCAGTGCATACTTCAGCTTCTCAATCTACAGCCAGTGAAACATGTCTTAAGGAACCAGCAGAAATTGGTTGCTTAACAGAGGTGGATCTTCTCTTAGCGGGGGGCAAAATGAGGGTTGGGAAGACTTTGGGGTGGTCTGTGTAGACAGGCAGTTCCCTAATCAGGGAGGTTTCTTGTGCAGGTGTCATTGTGTTACTCTCTTGTTTCATCTAGTGCTAATTTCAGCTTGAATTTCTGACCTGGAAAAATGAATCTAACCCAGACATAAACTTGACTGATTCACAGGAGAGGAAAAATTCCAAAGCAGCAACATCAATCTTGTAAACAATTTTTAATTTAATTACACGCTGAAAATCTACCCTCGACTGTGCATTCTAGGGAAGGTAATAATTTAGCTGGAAGCAGTTCTGATCAGACTGATTCAGTGAAACTCAAGCAATATCCCAGTCTTTTTTTTTTTTTTTTTTTTTTTTTTTTAAGAAGGTTCAAATAGGAGCTGGGGTAGCCCCCAAACTGTACAGCACCTCGGTCTGGCCCGGTAACGCTCAGCCCTCTCCCTGCGAAAAGGAAAGGACATGTCCAGTGGATAAATCTGCCCCTCAAAGCAGTCTCCCTGGAAGGCAGCTGCATTTAGCAGGTGCCCTTGTTCACGTCTCTGGTTAAACTTTTTTCCTCTGGGAAAGCAGAGGTCCTGCTTCACTCAGCCTGTCCGAGGCCGTCCCCTCTGACCTGCTAGTGACATTAGCTCCCCCAGCTGCTAAAACAGTCTTGAGCTCCATGCCTATCCCCCCCCCCTTCCAAAATGTCAAATCTCTTCTCCAAGCTCCCCTTCCCCAACCCTGCTTCTGGTGCCAATTGTAAGAAAAGTGTCTTGGTTTTGAAATACAAAAGCCTGATCATTCTGTCCCAGCACCTTGAAGTGAAGGCAAAGCAGAGGCACAGTCTAGGGATAGGTAGGGCAGAGAAAAACCTCATACCAGACGCTTCCCACCTTCCTGCTTCCAGGTAAATGGAGACCCTGGCTCAGGGCAGGAAGCTGATCTGACTGGAACAGATGATGGCTTGCTGCCCTCTGCTGGTCTCATCAAAGGATGCGTCCTTAGATCTTACCGTTTGCCTAAGCACCTGCCGACATGAGGAAAAGAAGCTGCTTTATATTGGTTATTATTTGTATTACCATACTGCCTAGATGGAACATGATACTTTAAAAATCAGTGCCCTGATTAGCTGGGCACAATCCTACAAGGCAGAGTTTTTGTATCACCACATCCTGTAAACTTTGCACTAAAAGTCACCTGCACAATGGGCCTTAGTAAGTCACTTTTTTTTTTTTTTTTTTTTTTCAATGTCCTGACACAAAGTCTAACCAATGCGCTGATCAGCCACTCTGTGACCCTGCAGCTACTCCCTGGGAGCTTTCTGCTAACCATCTTGTTAAAGTGACAATCTGATTGGAACCCAAAGAAACCAGAAAACTAAAGAATCAAGTCTGACAATTCCCCTGACCCCATCCTCTGAGGGGATTAGCATCCTTGAAGCCATTCTCAAACCCACAGAAGTCAATGGGAGTTAAGGGTGCCCAGCACCTTTACTTAACTGTAGGCAGTCAGCCTGTCCCATCAGGACCACATCGGTCAGAGCTGAAACCACATGACCCAGCATTGGTGCCTATTACTGGGACGGCTTTTTGGTCTGCTGATCTCAGTCCCTATCCTGCCAGAAGTGCTCAGTGTTTGAGGGGTGTTTATACAAGGACCCCCTGCTGCTTAGTAGATGTGACTGATGATCCCACTTCAGCTTCTCACAGGTAAGGCTGGGGGGTTTACTCCCCATGAACAGGTACCTACCTTGGGTGGGTGCTGGTGCCTAGCTCGCTGACACTAGAAGCTGGGTCACTGCAGGACAATCAAAGGCAGCAACTCCCCACAGCGGGAATTCAGTTTCAAGGATGCAAAGTGATCTGACCTTGTGGGCCCAATATTAAGTATCACAATTGGCAGCTTCTTCTCATGGGCAGCAAGTGCAAACCTGTAACCAGAGTACACCTGCAGGGACACAAAGGGACAAAGTGATGTGGAGCCTGGGCAGGGGACAAGCTATACACAGTACCAGTAGGACATTGCCAGGGATGGGGTAGGATTGTTCCCGCTGGTGGATTTGCAGATACAGACTACACAGAATGTTCTATAAACTGCTCTTCATTCAAGCACTAGATCCTTTCTTCTAACCTGCACAGGTTGGGGGCAACTGCTACTTAACTCCTAACGGGAAAGATTTTCAGTACTATGGCAAATATAGACATGTACAAATCCTTCCCCCTTCAGTGTGTTTTTGTGACTTTCCTTGCCACCCGTAGCTAGTTATCATAGGGCCTTGCTTATATGCTTTCATGGCCTGTCTGCTCTGCCCCGTTGGTCCTTCTGGTGAAGCCTGGGGAGAAATCTTAGACCTTGATCACTTCTAGGGATGCTATAAATACAGGGATGCTCAAGCAGCAATTTGGCCCCAGGTGTCCTGAAGAAGTGAAAATTGCAACCCATCAGCTGTGGCCTTACTCACTCACATGAGCCTTTGGAGTAGTTTCACTAGAGATGCATGTTAACATTTTACAATGCAGCTTTATTCTGTAAATTTGCTTTCATGCAAACTGTCTCTTGGATGCTTTCCCGGGTTAAAGGATGGGCTCAGTGTTAGGATAAATAACAGCACAGGCAAGAAATGGCTCAGGGAGGGAAAAAAATGGTGAAGCAAAGTGGGGGAGCTGCCAGTAGGGCTGTTCCAGAAAGCCGGTGAAAGTTCGCTGCTCGCTCATATGCTTCAACTTTTTTCAGCAGTCTAATGAGGAATTAACATGCCACACTGTTCTCTCCGGGCGCAGCACACTCTATGCCAGTCTGCTTCCTGCAGATGTCCAGCCTGGATAATGTATAAACCTCCCCACACTAGAGACAAAATTCTTTCAGGTTGCTATTCCCATAACACTAGGGAGTGAGAGGAATATGTTAGAAAATCAAAAGGAAAACTTGAGAGATTTTGCAACACTCAAGGGTCCCCATAACTTCCTGATATTTCACATAGGGCTTAATAGGGTGAGACCTAGGAAACTGTAAAAGACAAAAGGTTCAGGTAAGAAAATATGGGACCGTGATCTTTGCAGTGTTAATCTGTGTCTAAAGTCAGGCAGGTAACAGGGCTACCTAAGCAACCGTGGAGATTTAGGGAATATAGCTGGGATAGCAGAGCGGTATCAGGGAAATTGCTAAATCAGACTGGCACTGGAGTGAAAAGGAAACACATTACAGATACCTAACAGGGATGGCTGTGAAGCCAGATTATAAGGAGGGTAGAACCAAATGCTAGGAAGTTCTGGAGACTGGATTGAGATAAGAGGGCTGGTGGTCGCAGACTACGGGATCAGGGACCATTGCAGAGACAGTAGCCCTGAAAAATGGGAATACAGACAGGAGAGACGAGCAGTACCTGCAAAGAGGATCCTGCCACCAGCATGGAATCGGATTCAGCCAGGCGCGTGTGCACAAAATCCACTTTCTCCCGGCTCACTGTGTCCCCAAAGAACGTCACATCTGGCTTCAGGATCCCACCACATCTGCTACAGGCTGGGACACGGAAGTTATGCACTTGCTCTTCCGTGAGGAAGACATCCCCATCAGGGGCCATACCATGCGCTTCAGCTCTCCAGGTGGGATTCAGCGCCTCAAAGCGTTTCTGAAGCTCAGAGCGGGAGGTTTGCTCTCCACAGCCCAGGCAGAGAATCCTGAAACACAGTGAATGTCTTTCAAAGGACCCCCTTTCCACTGCTCTGCAGGGATTCACTGATCCAAAGACATTAAGGCCACAAGGACCATTCATGATCATTTAATACGACCTCCTACATAACAGAAGCCAGAAAATGTTACGCAGTCATTCCCTGTGTGTAGTCTGGAAGGCCCAGTATGGACTTCACAACTCCACCCAAGGAGTGGAGCAGGTTCGGCCTTCCACAGACCAGAAAAACAATAGAAAAATGCATTTGAATATTCTGTCTTTAACTATGCCCTGAAGGAAACTGCCCTATGGGAGCAAGTGGGTTCTAAAGCGCATGTGATCTAGAGAGTCAGAATGACTCAAGAAGAGATCTAAGTCCTCAATCTACTTCCCACTTCTATCTTCACCAGTAGGAGGTGGAGTCATGGTTTTAGCATTGCTCTGAAATATCACCACAGGTTGAGCTTTCAACAGAGGAAACTCAGCCCAGCATCCTGCCAAGGCAGATAAACTAGTTGCCATGCTGTTTACAGTGTGTACAGATCTATCATACAGGGCCTTTAAACACTGTGGTCCCAACTGCTCTGCATAGACATTAAAGTGCCTTGGGATCTTTTGGTAAGTGGCCTTGGCCAAACTTCCCCCTCTGTTTCTGTGATGCAGCGTGCTGCTCTCCATCCCAAGAAGTGGCTGCATGCAGTGGTGCTGTGTACATACAGTGTGCAATGTCTGTCAAGTGTACTATCCTTGCTGCACTTCTTGTCTCCGAACAGGCCCACCATCTGTGCTTCCAGCACAACGCACTGATTTCAGCCCCGTTTAACTTTCCCTGCACACTCGGTCCCTGTTTCCCTTTGTGCCCTCACTGAGAGAACACTAGATATGACAAAAAAGGAGAAGATCCTAATTATAACAGACTCAGGGGCAAATGAGCCAAACAGTGCTGCACAAAAGGTGTGTGACACACAGGAGCACCTGGGCATAAGAGATGTTCTGCCCCAGAAACAGCAACGGTGGATTAGCCACACTCCTGACATAGCATGGCAATTCTGTGATCACCTCCACTGCAGCCAGACAGCACCTTTATATTGTCCCACCCATGCAGTAACATAACCTCTTTACATAATTCCTTATGCAACCCTAGTAACGCCACACCCATTTGTAAGCCACCCTCCCATCCATAAGATGGCACCTGTGCATTAACCATCTTTTCCCTAACCCTGAAGAATACCTGTGTGTGCAGCCATGCAATTCTGTCATCCGCTGACTCCCGGCCTTGGTATGCAGGGCATCCACATTCTGGGTCACCAGCCAGTGCAGCTTCCCTAGCCTCTCCCAGTTTCTTAAGGCCAGGTGCGCTGCATTAGGCTGGTGAGAGGAGAATTGGGGCCAGCCCACAAAGTTCCTTGCCCAGTACCGCTGGCGGGCACCAGCACTGCGAACAAACTCAGCATGCTGGATGGGCCGCCTGTCCGTCCTGGCATAAAGCCCCACCCCTTCCGAGCGGTAGTCTGGGATCCCTGATTCAGTGGATATTCCAGCTCCAGTCATTACCAACAGCCTCTGGGAATGGGAAATGAAGCGCTGCAGTGCCTCCACTTCCACAGCATCTGGAGGAGGGCTGGCTGGCACAAAAGCCAGGTTTGGAGAGGCTTTGGCCATGGAGTGAGATCTGCAATGATGGAGCCCGAGGGCTCTGCAACCTTCCGGCACCTTCAAAGCACAGTATATGTTCATCTAGGATCCAAGAAGGTGACTATATGGCAGTTAAAGCCTAGAACGCAGAGGACTTCCTTAACTACAAGGTTATTTTTTCTTTAGCGACTGTGAGGAATTCGTGATGCTGATAATGATACTTTGTCCTTCTTTTCTGCCTTCCAGTCAACAATCCCAAATCACTTTGGACATGTCAATTAACTAAACAGCACCTGCGAGGAAAGCATTATTAGTCTCTTTTTCCAGATAGAGAAACTGAGGCACAGAGAGGTGAAGTAACTTTCCCCAGGTCATACAGTGAGTCATTGGCAGAACTGGGAATAGCGACCAGAACTGCTGACTCCCACCTCTGTGCCTACTCGCAGGCATCACCCTTCCTCCTTGGCTGACAAGCAGCGCCCCCTTGAAAATGGGCAAACTTGGAGAGAGACGGGGCCAGTTCTTTACATTTTATTACTCTTTTAAAGGGACACCAAAGCAGGGGAAGGCTGGAATCTACCTAATGCATGGCTTTACACTGGATTGCAGGTGGACAGTGTCCCTTTCAGGCACATGTGATAGGCACCAAGATTGGCAGTGGACAGATGGAGTAAGAGAAGCACTGGGATGTCAAGCCCACCTCCATTGGCCTTGCCTGGCTAGGGAGCCCGGATTCTCCTCAGGCAGGACCTTTGCTCTGCCGCTCTCAGCACAGAACTGTCTCCAAATCAGGATTGAAAGCAGCACACACAGAAGCAGCATGACCCAGAGCAAAGCCCTCACCACAGCCGCAATCCCTATCTTTAGAACCCCTTCCCACAGATGAAAAGATTCACCCTGTTGTCTCCCCCTCTCTAGGATAGAGGTTCTGCTGGTGGAGATTCCTTCAGCATCCCACCCTTTAGGTTAGGGGAGAGTGGAGCCTCTAGCCGTTACCGAGCCTGGGCAAAACAGGGCTTGAATTGGTGGGTGGGTTTGTGACCTTGGCTGTTGGGGACCACCCCTTTCAGTAAGAGCAAGAGGTGGAGGCAGGAATGGAGCCTATCTCTGCTGCTTTTCTAACAGTTTCAGTGTGCCTCCGAGTTGCTGCTCCCTTACCGGAGTCTGGAGGGAGCCAGGAGCAGAGGAGCCCAATATAGAAGGAGCAGCTGGGATATGGAGGCAGGCGAGGAGCAAAGAAGGGGCAGCAGAGTGGCCTACAAACAATAGGGGACAGAATTAAATGACTGGGGGAGGGGAGAATGGATTTTGGGGAGAGAATAACATAAATTGGCTGGGGGAGGGGAATTGACCTGGGGCCAGGAGAGGCATTGATTGCTTTGGGGGTAAGACTAGGAAAGGGTCAAGGAGAGTAGGAGAGGAAAGGCGCAAGGAGAGACATTTGTCCACCCTGTGTTCAAGAGATCGTTGTCCGTTGCGTAATTTCCCTGTGTATAAAGAGCATTTAAAAAAACCCCAAAACGATGGAGGATGAACTGTCTGGAGATCTCTGGAGACAAGAGGGGAGAAAACACGGAAAGAATTTGTAATTCAAACTAAATGCCAAATAGATCAGCTTGGGCCAGCGTGGGACCCTAAAATGAAGGGCCTAATTCAGGCCTGATTTGCACAGATGGATCCTGAGTGCCAGGTACAGTCAATGGGAGTTGCAGCTGCTCAACATCACTGAAAATTTAACCACTTTCTTAAGTACCTATTATGGATTTAGGTACCTAATTTTAGGCACTCACATCTGAAGAGTTTGACCTAGATTTTATAAGGTATTTGGGCATTGCCCCACTCAGCATTATACAACCTAAGGCCCAGATCCTTAAAGGGCTTGGGGGCCTAACTCCCATTGATTTCACATCTACCCCATTGGGCCCCACTAGCAAGATAGGTGAGGAAACGCCTAATTTGTGAATCTTGAATGGGTCTAGGTGTGAATTAGCACCAAAATGCTGGGTGGGGTCAGGACTGAGGTAGCTGAGTACAGATCCAGCCACCAAAATGTAGGTGCGCTGGAGACTTTAACAGCAGAAACTTAGGCACCTAGAGACATTAGACACAAACAGGCCTAGGCAGCAGCTGAGTGGGGATTTTGTGTGTGCTAACGGCACCTAAACATTAGACTTAGACCCTTGAATTGGCAGTTAGGCACCTAATGTCTCAATTACAGCGGCACAGCTGTGGCCCTGCAGCTGTGCCGCTGTAGTGTAGACACTTCCTACATCGACTGAAGGGAGTTTACTGATGATGTAGGTAATCCATCTCTCCGAGAGGCAGTAGCTATGTCTACCTAGCCGTGTCTACACTGGATATTAGGTTGACCTATCTACAGTGCTCAGGGGCAAAATTTTTCACAGCAACATAGCTAGGTCGACCTAAGTTTTTCATGTAGACCAGGTCTCAGGCTGACTTGTATGCGTCACTGCTGTCATGCTTTAATGAAGATACTCTAAGCTGATGGAAGAGAGCTCTCGCTTCTCTCTCCTACCTCTCCGAGAGGAGGGTAGCTAAATCAGCAGGAGAGTTTCTCCCACCAACATAGCTCTGTCTACACTGGGAGTTAGGTTGGTATAACTACTGGATTTCTCACATCCCTGAACAACATAGTTATACTGATATATGTCTGTAGCGAAGTCCAGACCTAAATCACATAAGCCTCAAAGGTACTTAGGTGCCTAAAATCGATAAGAGCTGAAGAGAATCCAGTAACACAATCTTTAATAAGGGATTGACATGGTAAAAGCAGTGGGAGAAGACACTGGTTTATGCAATAGCATTTTGGACAGACTGGAGGGGAGCAAGATGAGAGGCAGGGACACTTCAGTGGTACAGCTGGGAGATGACAGTGAGCAGCAAGAACCAAGAGGAAGGGATGTATTGGAGAAATGTGGTGAAAGATAAAAGAGAAGGATTTTATGACAAGCAATACCAGGGGGAAAGGGGAGGCAAATGATAGAGAAATATTTACTGAAGAACAGAAATACACTTGAAAAACATAGGACTTTTCACTTTTAAAATATGATTCTTAACCACAATGCTTTCTAGTCCACAAAATAATTAAAAATCATTTTCACTCTCTTGACAAGTTCCACATCCACAGTTTTTTGTTTCCCCTGCTATCGTTGCAAAAAATATTAACATTTCACACACCGTCTATAATCCACTACAGAAACAGATCAGATCAGCATTACAGCAGAAAAGGGGCAGCATCTGAAGACAACCTCTGACTCCAAATATCTCTACAGCACCCAACTCAGCCAAACCTCCATTTCTATAAAACATATTAACAAGAGAAAAATAAAACAGAAAAATAAAGCCCCTGTAGTTAAATCAGCAAGAAAAATTCTATAAGCATTTGCAAATTCACCTCTCATGTTATAGTAGTGTCTGACCTTCTGAGAAGACGAAAAGGCTGCAGAAACAGAGGAGAGAACTCTGGGAAATGTAGTTCACAAAAACAAAACTAAAGAATAAAACTACAAATCCCACAATTCAAAGAACACACATGCTGAAAAACTGAGCAAAAGAGCAAGATTTCAAAACACCAGGGAAAACGATCATGCAATTCTGTCTCTCAAAGTCTAGGGAAAAAACTAACATGAGTACCACAGACAGATTATAT
This sequence comes from Emydura macquarii macquarii, assembly GCF_026122565.2. Classification (NCBI taxonomy): domain Eukaryota; kingdom Metazoa; phylum Chordata; order Testudines; family Chelidae; genus Emydura; species Emydura macquarii. The sequence continues at coordinate 2,737,694 of NW_027131391.1, forward strand.
CAGTACTTAGCTCATTACAGTTAACTTAGCAGATCTATACAGCGTTATAGTTCAAAATTCATGAATTTCACATCTTGTAATATAGACAGCAAAGATATCTTGGGAGAAGCTGCAACATGTGTGAAAATTTCAGGAGATAGGCAGGGGGACAGGAGACTGGCTCTGCAAAGAGGGTGACTGGCTAATTTGCATAATCAGATCTATCATGCTCTGCAACCAGTCTGTGGAAAAAGGCTAACAGGCTTTTTCACAGGATCAGGCCTTGCAGCGAGAGAGGCTCCCACCCAGTGGGAGAGCTGCTGCATCCAGCGTGAGCGAGGTGGGTGGATCACCCTATGCTGGAAAGTGAGTGGCTGAGGAGTGAATGAGGGTCATATGCTTTGCTAGGTCAGCTTTGCGCAGTGGCAGTATCGTAGCCTGTGAGGGTTAACTGAGGCGTGATTATTGCTAGTTGAAAACTTTTTCCAATACCCCGCCTTAAGAGCTTGAAATACAGCTTTTGTTGGCAATTTTTGGCAGTCTCTAGGAAGGCTGACTTTTTGTCTGAGTGAAAAACAGATGAGGTGAAACTTCTCTAATAGGTTCCTTCTTGGCTTTAGTTTGTTTCTTTTTCTCCAGGCTTCCAAATTTCTCAATAGGGTTTTGTAGTGCTTGAGATTTATTGGGTGGGGAATAAATTCTGGCTCTTGTCTCAAAGCTAGTGGTTTGGTCTCTGTGTCCTGGGGAGCTCTGCTGCCCTCCTTTTCTGGTGCTGTGTGTGTGGGGTACTTATTTTCCAGAGCTGGGAAGTGCAGACTCCCTGAATTTCTAAAGTGAGTTTGGTGCTTGCTTGTTCACTTCAAAGAGCATGACTGGCCACAGAAAGTAGAAGGGGAACTGTATATTATTCTCTTCTTTCCAGTGAGAGGCAGATGGAGGAATGGGATATGAATCAGGGTGCACGGTCAAAGCAGCCACCCTGGCTACTTGAGTTGTGAAGGCCAAAAGTATAACTGCATTAAAACAAGAATTAGCTAAGGTCCTGGAGGATAGGTCCATCAGTGCCTAATAGCCCAGGTGCTTAGAGACGCACCCCACGCTGTGGGTGATCCTAAACCTTGGCTACCTGACACTGGGATGGGACTACAGAGGATGGATCACTCAGTAAATTGTCTTGTTCTGTTCATTCCCTCTGAAACATCTGGCACTGGATTCTGTCAGAAGACAGGATACTGAGCTAGATGGACCATTCATCTGATCCAGTATGGGCATTCTTATGAGCTGTGTCCTTTAGCTGGCAGCAAGTAGACAGCCTAGCTGTCGCTAGGACTAGCCAGGAGTGGCCAGGGCTGAGACAAAGTGCCAGATGTTTTCCCCTGATAGGCAAGCTGCTCCCGAAGGTCTGAGGTGCATGGGAGTTCCCCTCCCCTCTGATGCACCATGCCCTCTCTTCTCAGTTTCTCCACAGCTGGTCAGCAGCCTTACTGAAGCTGCAAGAAGCTTTGGGCTGCCTCACTGTCCTCCGAGCTGTCTTGAAGAGTCTATAGGGGCATTTCTTGACATTAGCCCTCTAAGAGAGCGGGACAGTTGCCATGATGCTGATGGCAGGGCTTAAATTCTCACAGAATATTTCCCGGTGCCACGGGGTTCAGGGCATCTTCCCCACAAAAGGTACCAGGGTTAGGGGCTTCTGGTCTATGGGTTTGAAAATATTTACCAGAGTGCTGCTCTGGACAGCTTCAGCTGACTTTAAGCTCTGGCTCATGGCATAGACAATGAGGGAGAAATGGGTAATACCTTCTCCTGAGGATACCTGTGTGACCTGTCTATGCCTAGGGTAGACCACCTGAAAATGCCGAGGTCAGGCAGTCTGCAAAAGGAGAGCAGAGTCTCCCAGCACTGGTGTGTAACACTGAAGTTAGACTCCCCAACCAGTCACAAACCATGCTTCTGATTCCCCACATTGGTTATCAAGAAGCTAAAACAAAAAATACACAGCCCCCTTTTCTGCAGTTCAGTCTCTATCTCCCAATCAGCCATGAGGTCCAGTAAAGAGATAAGCTATTACAACTCTATGCTCATTACTAAAAAGTTCTCCTGACCCCAAAGGGTCAGCCACATTATCAGATTAATATGCGTTTGGATCTTACCCAAAATACCATACTGCCAGCCAATGCTTTAGGAACTAAAGGTTTGTTATAAAAGGAAAGAAACATACAAGATGAGAGATGTTATATGATTAAAGCACTCAGATACATACAAATTATTTGAAAGTCCGTATATATCAGATTTTCAGGAGAACTGTGGAGTCTGCAGTCTTGTATAGCCCCTCTGGTGAACATCCAGTACCCTGGATGGATCTCAGTCCTCTGTTTCACAGCTTCAGTTGTAGATGAGTTGATCCAGAGGTAGGAAGCAGGAATGAAGACTGAAGACAACAGGGAATGGAGCAGCTACCTTTTATGTCCCATTGCCATGCTGCTTGTGGAAATGTACAGAAACATGATGGAGTCCAGGGTCACCTGGGCAAGTCCTGGTGATTCATAAAGGTGAAGAAGCCCTGGCTTCTCTCCCTCGGCTCCTTGTACCTGGGAGTGCCCTTAATGGGCCATTAACCAGGCTTATTGCTGCTGCCATCCTGCCTGGGGTGTTGCCCAGAAACACAGCCCAAGATGAAATACAGCAATATCAAACATATCCATAACTTCCAATACAAATATGACACACACACACATAAACAATATAATCATACTTAGAAAATTATAACCTTTCTAAAGGTACTTGACAGTCTATCCTGTATGAATTATTGTTATTTTGCAGTATTGCAATCATATTCTGAAAAGTCACCTCTAATCCAGCCAGCATCACAGCATGGGCCCTGGGAGAGACTGTGGCAAGTGTGGAACATTCAGGAGACAGGAAGGGGACAGGAGGCTGGCGCTGCAAAGAGGGTGACTGGCTAATTAACATAACCAGGCCCATGATGCCCTGCAACCAGTCTGTGAAAAAAAGGCTGATATGATGGCCTCCTTTTTCACAGGATGGGGCCTGGCAGCAAGAGAGGCTCCCACCCAGTGGGATAGCTGTGGCATCCAGCATGAGCTTGATGGGCAGCTCACCCCATGCTGGAAAGCAAGTGGCTGAGGAGTGAATGAGGGGCACAGGGGGTGCTGGGTTAGCTTTGCGCAGTGGTGGTATCATAGCCTGTGAGGGTCAACTGAGGCGTGATCATTGCTAGTTGAAAACTTTTCCCAATACTTCGCCTCAAGAGTTTGAAATACAGCTTTTGTTGGCAATTTTTGGCAGCCTCTATGGAGGCTGTTTTCTTGTCTGAGTGAAAAACAGATGAGGTGACTCTTCTCTGGTAGGTTAGTTGTTGGCTTTGTTTTCTTTCCCCTGGGACATCTCCTGAGTTTCTCTCTGTAGTGTTTCAGGTTTACTGGGGCTGGAATAAACTCTGGCTCTTGTCTTTAAAACTAATGTGTGTTCCTGGGAAGCTCTGCTGGTTTCCTTTTCTGGTGCTTTGTGTGCAGTGGGGGTGTGCTTATCCTCCAGAGCTCAGAAGGGTAGACTCCCTGAATTCCTAAATTGAGTCCCATACTTGCTTGCTTCAGAGAGCATGACTGGCCCCAGAAGGTAGAAGGGCAGGTATATAATATTCCCTTCTTTCCAGCAAGAGGAAGATGGAGGATTAGGAGGTGAATCAGGGCACATGGCCAAAGCAGAGACCCTGGCTACCTGAGTTGTGAAGGCCAAAAGTATAACTGCATTCAAAAAAAAAGAATTAGCTAAGGTCCTGGAGGATAGGTCCATCAATGGCTATTAGCCCAGGTTGTCAGGGATAAAACCCTGGGCTAGATGGACTATTGTGCTGACCCAATATGGGCATTCTTATGTTCTTATGAGCTGTTCCCTTTAGCTGGCAGCAAGAAGGTGTCGTCAGCGTCGAGCCAAAGTGCCACATGGTCCCTCCCCTTAGGTAAACTGGTCCTGGAGGCCTGAGATGCATCGGAGTTACACTACCCTCTGGCGTGTCATGCCTTCTCCTCTCCATCTCTCCACTCATGCTCAGTAGCTTTACTGAGGCTATATGTGGCTTTAGGCTGCCTTCCCATCCTCCAAGCTTTCTGGAGGAATCTCAGGGGGTGCTTCTTGACATTTGTCCTGTAAGAGTGTGGGACATTTTAAATCAGTGAATGGAGGCTGGGTGTCTGCTCTCTATACAGTTATTCTTCACTCTGCAGCCCAATGACAGTATAAGATATAAAACACATTGTATCTGTTTCAGTGAAGATGCAGAGAGATATCTATTTCAGTATACTATGTAACCCTTTAATTTTAGCACTCTTCTATGAGATAGGAGATAGGTTCATTTTCCTGCTAAGTATCATTCAGAGCAGGGATTCCAGTCAGTTTTCCCCCATCTTCTGGATGAGTGCTCTAACTACTAGGTTATTGGTTGCAGGGGGAGCACCACCATCTCCTCCTTCTCCTGGCTGGTTTTGTGTGGTTTACACTTGCTTACAAACAGAATTTTGGTGTTACTAAACTTTAAAAACTAAAAGTATACATATATGCTACATAACAATGATAAACAGTTTTGTTGCTTTTATGACAGTATTATTAATAACTAAATGTAGTCTCTTAACATGAGATATAGAAATTGCCTACCCATACAGTTTTTAGCAGATCCTGGAGAACTTAATAGCTGTGCTACGTCTGTGTTGTGTAATATACTTGTTGCAGATGGCAGGTATGAAACAAATGTGATCAGTTACCTTTGTTGTGTATCCAGTAATTACTATTTTTTTCTGCTTCTGCAACTTTTAAATGTTGAAGTTGATACAATAACAAACCATATTGTTTGCATCTAAATGAGACTTTTCCCCAATAGAAGATTAACAATGAAAAAAATTAAGTGCATGAGAAAGATCAAACAGCTACATTGCAACAACTTTAGTGTTACACATTTACTGAGGTTGGATATAATTGGCTATTGAGAATAGATTTCAAGAGCTTTTTCTTTGGCTTTTGCAGTTTCTTGAGCTAATTATATAAGATCTCAGGGATCATTGTAAAGGTAATAAAGTTTAGAAAACTGAAAGTCTCTATGAAGATTTTAGTACATCATTCTATGTAAATGGGAGTGAAAAATATTTGTATTTTTATTTTAATTAGGAGAGCTGTGTGACAACTCATGGTTTTAATTTTTCCTGGCATGGGGAATTTAACACTGGTTACTGATGTTTGTTAAGTGGAGAAAGTAACCAAGAGTATAAATATGGGGAAAATTGACCAAATTATCACTTCCACCAGATGTTTTGTTGCTGATAATAAAGTTTGCAATTGTCTTTGGTTTGTTTTTTGGGTTAATTGGTGGAGAATCAGAACTGACATATGTTTGTATTTTAGCAGTAGGTGAAGCAACTTTAGGGCATTTTTAATCTAAGACTCTATTCCCAAAACTTCCTCAGAGTCTAAATTAACATTTCTCTCAGTAACAAATGAGCTGTAACATGAACGAGAAAAAGATTTTCCAGTGAAAGGGTATGAAAGTGGTATGAAATGGATCAAACTGTAAATGACCCTGCAGGACATTAATTTGATAATTGACATTGGGATCTTTTTCTAAAGAGCTTTTTTCCTTGTCATTTGATAGGTCAATACAACTAACTAATTAGCATAAACTATCCCAGAATCCTTCAGTGTCTCTACTTTTCTTTAAACTGGTAATGAAATTAGGAAAAGTCAAAGTCTGATAAATATCTTATTGCTTGATTATAATAGAGGTAGGTTTACATTCACCTGATGGAGGAAAGTTTTGAAGGCATTTTGAGTCCTGGTGAAAACTCACTTTAAACTTAAGATGCATCAGATTTCGGTGGGTTGTAAAATTAAGGCATTCTAGTTAGCTTTGCGCAGTGGCAGTATCATAGCCAATGAGGTTTATCCGAGGCGTGATTATTGCTAGTTGAAAACTTTTCCCAATACCCCGCCATGACGACTTGAAATATAGTCGGCAATGGCAATTTTTGACAGTCTCACGTGAGACTGATACAGTGGTACAAAAATCAGATTTGAGGGGGAGAAAAGCAGTGGAGTGTGGGCTGGTTTAGTCAGTAACCTGTTAGAGGAGTTAACAGCAGACGATGCTTATGCTTTGTTCCGGTTCTAGCGGAGTGGGGTTGTTTTGTTCTGCATAGTAAGAAGTGGACCGGTTTGTTCGTGGGGTGCCCCAGCCTTCGGGGGGGCTGTGCTTGTGGATTTGCCTTTTATCTTTTCCCGCGGTTCCTAGGGAGGTAGGTCGTGGCCCGGCACTCGAGCTACGTGACGTCTCCCTGCAGCGGGTGTTTCTGTCTCTTTATCCGGGACGGTGGCTGAGGCTCCTCGGGATCGCTCCGTTTCCGATTCGCTTCCTTCCCCAGCTGGCGCGGGCTCGCGGTCCGGCTTCCCGCTGCAGTGTCCGCCGGGGACAGACTCCGGCTGTCAACGTCTCCGGGCGGGGGGACCCCGGGCACTCACAGCCGCCAGCTGCGGAACGGCGGAACGGAGGCTATGACCCCGAGTCCTCGTGTCTTGGCTCCGCCGCGCCTCGGGCATGGGCGATTCACGGAGCCTGAGCTCCGCACTCGGGCTCCCGGCTCAGTCGGGACGCGGGAGGGGCCCCAGGGAGCGGATGGGGGCGGGGGGACGCCGGGGGCGGGGAGGGCGCCCCTCAGCGACTCGTCTCTCGGCCGGACGGAAGCAGGGCGGTTCTCTCAGGCTCCGCCCCGCCCCGCCCCGCCCCGGTGGCTGACAAGCCGGGAAGTGCTCCTGAGTGTTCCCGGGCCGGCCGGGGTCTCTCCCGTCCCCACGGCTCCCGCTCGCCGCCGCCATTCTCCCCGCCCCCGCTCCACCCCCTTCTTCTGTGCCTACCTCAGGCGTTTCCCGCCTCCACGGAAGCTGGCACAGCGCCGCTCAATCCGCCTCAGCCATGCTCCGGCCGGGTGACGTAAATGCGTAATTTGCATAGCGACTCCCAGAGACCTCTGCGGCGAACTGAGGGATTTGGGTGGCAGGAAGGCGCGGAACCCCTCTCAAACCCGCAGGATTTGGCTGGCACTCCGGGTGCCGGAGGCAATGATCCCCAGGGCGGCTCGCACGCGACTTTCTTCCGCGGTACACTAGGGCTCCCCCTAACCTATCAGACAATAGCCCGCCAAGGGGTCGCAGCGCCGGCTGAGTTTTTGTTAGCTTTGCGCAGTGGCAGTATCGTAGCCAATGAGGTTAATCCGAGGCGCGATTATTGCTAATTGAAAACTTTTCCCAATACCCCGCCATGACGACTTGAAATATAGTCGGCATTGGCAATTTTTGACAGTCTCTACGGAGACTGAATGTTGCTAGTTAACAATAGAATAATACTGTTAATAATTTAAAGTGTGAAATAAGTGTTTGCTGTTTACATGGTAGTTTCGTAGAAAGCTGTGTTCGTAAGTAGAGAATGTAGAATCGAAATAACTGTTCTCAGAATTGCTCTGCTTTTGAGCATTTTAATTTTTCTCTGTCTTATTGTTTGAACGGTATTTAGAAACAGTGTTTACTGTTTTTTCTGCTAGAAGTGTCTGTATAAATCCTGTAGTTTATCAGGAGTTACAAGGTTTTGAGTCTGTTTGTGATGGAGAGATGCATGCTTTTATTCCCTTTATTTTTTGCCACTGTCTATTCCTGTTAATAAAATATTTTACTAAATTGAGTGATAGTAACTCCTCTAACACTCATTTTAAAAATCTTTTATGTTTCCGCAGTCACTGAAAGTGGGAGGTGCCCTGCCCCAAAAATTAAAGGGAGTAAAGAACAGACAGCAAAAAACACAAGACAAACCTCTTCAGCAAAGCAGAGGCGTTATATAGTGAAATAAAATCAGCCAGAGGCTAATGCAGCTAGCAGAGAGAAGTCTGGGATTTCCACAGAGGATTGAGAATGAAGATGAGCCTGACACACAAGACCCTTTGGGAGGGTTCAGTGGCATTTCAATAACTTCTGGGAGCTGCTCTGAATATACATGCAGTATATCACATGATTTCGAGCAATGTAATTCATTAGAGCTTATTTATTAGTGTTTACTCACTCATAAAAGTGATCTTATACTTTTACCCTGAAGAAACTTTTACCTTGGAAAAGGCAGCTGCTGAGTAGTGAGTAGTTAGTTGAAACACCCTATTCCAAGAATAAGTTCCTATTCCTTAAATTCTGTGTTGTGGCTGCCACTCTCTTTAATACATAGATATAGTACGTGGGCACTACTCATCGCACACCTTCCACATCCTGCTAGACCATCACATATCACATCATAGCCTTAGGCTCCATGAGTTGAGTCCCTTTACTGAAAAGGAGGGCAGCTGCAATCCTTCATTTGGTTTGAATTTAATGCAACTTTTGAGCTGATAACGCGTTGCCTATATGATTCCCATATCTCAAAGACCATTGAATAAATGTATTCCCTATTTGAGAGGCTAAGGATCCAGTGCATTTGAGAGAAATGGATGGTCTAAGTGGTATGAGCAGAGAAGGGGGAGCCTGGAGCCTCCGGCTGCCAGATGCTGGGATTGAATAACAGGTTGGGTCACTTGATAAATTGCTGTGTTTTGTTCAGTCCCTCTGGAGCATCTGGCATTGGCCACTGGGAAAAGCCAGGATACTAGGCTAGATGGACCATTGGTCTGACCCAGTATGGCCAGTCTTTTGGTCAGGAATTCCTGAATTCTAAACTTGGCTTTGACATTGACTAGTTATGGAAGTTGCTTCCACTCCCTGGCCCAGTCTCAAATCTGTAAAATAGAGCTAACAATGCTCACAGCAGCCCTGGGAGGAAGGTTGGGATTAAAATAAAGCACTTGGAAGATGAAATATGTTGTCTGTCCATTGGCTCTCAGGGATGCTGGATCAGGTTCTAGAACTGTCTTAAAAGATGTTAGTATGGCCAGGGTGTGGTGTGGAAGCCTGAACTCCTGTACCTGCTCTAAAGATAAACAGATAACTTTATTTTCTAGTGTTGCCAGTCTGGCACCTTTCACCAGCAATGCAGTTATTTTCTTTAAGGATATGACTTCCCTGCATAATTAACTCCAAGTTACTCCTCTTGATCCACAAAAATCTTGATGCTTGCCTTTAGCCAGTTGGCAGCACAATGGGAAGGTGACTCTGGCTTGCCATTTCAATCAGACGGAGTTCTGTACCAGCCCTGGAGAACTGCATTTGTTAGCACTCAGTACCACACATAAATGTGGGGGTTGGTTGAATGCTGAATTGGCACATATGGAGTGGGAAGTGACTTCTGTTCCTGAAGCAGAACACAAATAGATGGCAAGAAAATACATGCATTGTGAAAAGGCATTGGAGGACTAGTGGCATGCAAATTAAGCCAGGCTGTGCCTACACTATTGATTGGTCATGGCATCAGCTGATGTGATATCTTGTGTTCACTCCAATTTTAGCCTCTTTGGCCAGACTGGCCAGTCAACTCAGGTTAAAAGCACCAAGGCATTCAAGTGAAGGAGTTTTGAGTATGGGTGGGACTTGAATTAAGGGCAACACTTAAGTATATAACTTGAGGTGACTTGCAGTGAAGGCAAGCTCTTAGAGGTTTGTTTTAAAAGCTGTTTTACTGGAAAACCATATCATCACTGATGCTGGCCCTGCCAGTTCCACTTCACCAGGCCCTTCACACAGAGTTCAATTCAGCAGCTAGAGCAAAGTCAGTTTCCTAAGGGCCCAATTCTGACAAGTGCTGAGGCCCATTAATTTAAATGGGAGTGGCAAGCAATCAGTAACGTCAAAGATTGGGCCAATTATGTGTTTGCCTTTCATGTCTTGACATATACTTGTTCAGAATCAATTAATCTTCCCTCTAAAAGGGCCCTGGACTCCGGACTAAATTATGTGCTAATTTACACTCTGGGATTTTAATAGGATTGCACTGGATGTAAATCAGCACAGAATTGGCCTTTAAAGCTAATCTCTGGTGTTGCCTTCTTGCCTCTACACCTGTATGAATCTCTTCATCCACGCTGTAGTCTTTCCAGCACACATAGCCTAATTCTCCACTAGGTGGTTAGTGATATCACCTTTCTCAACAGCAGTAATTACTATTGTACTATTATTTTGTACATGGAATCAATGCTCATCACTTCCAACCAAGAATTTACTAGGTTAGCCCAGCCTAGCCTACATTAATATGTGTGATGCGGGAGAGATGCTGCTCTTTGCCCTAATCGCTTGACTACTACTCTAGACTATGTTCCTGGGTGAGTTTAGAAACAAAAAAATGCAGCCCAGACTTCAATACAAATGCAACACAGATTATTTTTTATCATACTAAGGTACAGAATACAGCAGACTGACACCAAGAAAGATGCTTGTCACTTGTTCCTGAGACACAAGCTGTAGATTCCAAGAAAACAGGGAGGCAGTGCTGAGGAGAAATTAAAGATTCCTGTGAATTTAGGACTGCCATATTACCAGCAGCAACACTCCACAGTTATGCGTGTCTATGCCTGAGAACCCCCAATCCCCAAGGCATCCCTATACATAATACTGCAATACATCAACAGAAACAACAAAGAGATGCTAATAGCCGGAGAGACAGACTAAAAATTTCTGTTTTGTCACAGGTTACTGAGAGTTTCATAACTCAAGCCATGGGACTTCATAACAAAGCTTTTATTTTTCTTTCTTTATATGTTAATCATATTGGCATCACAAGGACAACCATACAGCACTGTCTAAACTCCCTGTGTCCTTTGCCAGCATAAATGGGGCGTAGAGTAAATCCTGGGATGAATTTTCTGGGATCTGCGACTGATTCTAAAGTCTCAGCCAGAAACAGGGAGAGGATATTGTAGTGTCCCTTGACCTAATGATGATACTTCTTAGTAGGGGAAATAACGATGTCTATTGGAATGTGTTAGCCAGGAAACTGGGTGTGCCTGTGTTTGGAGAGTGATAACATAAAGCATGTGGGATTGTTAGTAGTCAACCTCAAGGTCTCTGTGTTTTCTTTACAAAAGCCACAATCCCGCATGTGCACACTACACTACAGGACATGCAGTGAAGCATTAAAAATATACTCTTCTTGTTAGGTTTCATTTTTAGGAAAAGTGGAGCACAAGTCATGCTGTCTGAGTTCCCTACCACGTTGGCCTTTTCTACATTGCCAATTTTCAGGAAATCGCTCACCGGCGCTAGCGACTGTTTTTACCATCCTGTCATCTGAAGCATTATAGGATTAGAGTCCACAGTGGTACAAACACTAGCTGTGACAGGAGTGGGGCTGCTTTGTATTCATTTGTGGATACTGTATGTTGATCTGGTTGGGATGTTTACTGTACGGACATAAGAGGTTTAATAGGCGGCTGTCAGGAAAAGCTGTCAGGATGGAAACACTTGCTCAGGGTAAGCCACCCCACAGCAAATACTTGAGGGCCCTTATGGGACAAGGGCAGAGCCACTGGTTCTGAGGAGTCTGGCTCCAGCTCCGGCTGAGGCTACTGAACTGGTTTGGACAAGCAGGGCCAAGGCCTGGTAGCTGACAGAAGGAAGACGCTTCTAGCTGGATTATCAGCGACTCCCTCCCTCGCTCAAGAGGGCAGTAGTTGGGGAGCTGTTTGGGGGAACAAGACTGTCACGGCTTCCTGCCAGGCTGTGGGAAGAAGCTAGGTAGGCTCCCCTCTGCCACCACTGGTCCGGCTCCGCCAACAAGAGGAGTGCCGTCCAACAGCGCGGAGGGGCCTTGCGCAATCCATGGCACCGACCGGTCTCTGGCACCTTCAGACCCTCCTCGGGACGCAGCAGGCGTCTGGGCCACCCCACAGTCATGGTCCCCTTGCTCCGCACGGTGGCACGGCACCCCCCGGGGCAGCCTGTCTGTGTCTCCTATCCCCATCGCCCCCGGAACCAGGCCGGCCCAGTGCTGGCTCAGGACGGGAGCTGCAGTTCCCAGATCCACCACGAGGTGGCCCTCAGCGGCGCGCCATGCGCGCGCGGCCGCCCTGGGAGCGCGCACGCCGCGAGGTAGAGGTGGTGCGGGAGCGCGCCCGTGGGGCTGGCCGAAAAAGTTGCAAGCGGAGAGAGAGCGAGAGGAGAGCGAGGAGAGCGCGCGGCAGCTGCGGCGCCGGGCCCGGCCGGACCATGGACGACCTGGGTGAGCGCGAGACCCGAGCACGCCCCCCCCTCCCCGGCTGCGATTTTGGCGGGTAACCGCCCCCGCGATCCCCCTACCCCCCCTCCAGCCCGCACCCCCCATCCCCTCACCCGCCTCTGGCTGCACCGCCCATTTCCCTCAACCGGCACCCCCCACACCCTCTCCAGCCCGCCTCTGCCTGCACCCCACACCCCCTCCAGCCCGCACCCCACACCCCATCTCCGCCTCTGCCTGCACCCCACACCCCCTCCAGCCCGCACCCCCACACCCCATCTCCGCCTCTGCCTGCACCCCACACCCCCTCCAGCCCGCCTCTGCCTGCATCCCCACACCCCATCTCCGCCTCTGCCTGCACCCCACACCCCCTCCAGCCCGCACCCCACATCCCATCTCCGCCTCTGCCTGCATCCCCCTGATCCCCTCCAGCCTGCACCCCTGATCCCCTTATCTGCCTCTGCTTGCATTTCCCACACCCCCTCAGCTTGCATCCTCCTCCACACAGCCCTCCCAGCCTGCCCCCCCTAATCCCCCAGCCTCCCTCAGCCTGTACCCCAACCGGCTCACCTGCTTCTGCCTGCACCCCACCCACCCCGTAGCCTGCATCCCTCACACTCCATTCCTCAGCCCACAACCTTAAGCCTGCACCCCTGAGCCTATACCCCCGCAGTCCCCACCCACCCTCATTCTTCAACCTGTGCCCCTACACAGCCCGTGAGCATGCATCCCCAACACCCCCACCCCTTTCAGCCTGTACTCCCCACATCCCCCCAGCCTGCCACTTGCACACACCTACAGCTGGCCTTCCACTTTCCTACACCCCCAATTAGTTTGTAAACCTGCCTGTCCTTCCCCCCACCTATATCCAACTCCACCTTTTTTTAGCTTACACCTCCCCGCTGGCCTGTACCCTTCTTGTGCCCTGCCATTATTGTGCATCCTGTCTCTAATTAATTTGCCATAGCTGTCCCACCTTCCCGTTACACACATTTTAAACCACTCACTTTCCTCTGCTTGTCTCCTGGCTAGGAGGATTACATCTTTTACTGCCCTATCTCTAAATCAGTTTGCAGCTTGACCAGGCTTGTGCACACACATTTCTTCCCCCTGTCTTTGCTGTAGTGTCTGACTTCTATTTTTAGGCCTGGCTTGAATGTGTAAAGTGATCTCCCAGGAACCTTTGAGATGAAACTGACCAACAGACTTTACAACCACATTAAAACCATGATACAGGCATGTTTAGAATCCATTCCAGCATCATATCTTTTCTCTGCCACTCCCTCAGGTGTGGAGCAACCTTTTGAACCATCAGCAGAGGAGTGTGGCTTCACGGGAAAGATCTGTAGAATCTCTGTTTATCTCCCGCATCATATCAGGGAAGGAAGATGATCCCTCAAAATTCCCTTGTGCTCTGGGAGATGTTAGGGTGACCAAGTTCTGCTTATGAAACTGATTAAATCAAATACTGGGAAAGGACTGGAATCCATTACTTCCATCATACCTTTAATAGAAACCAGACCTTCCGTTAAGATGCACTCCAAGAAAATCACAGTTTTATTAGTGGACCCAGAAGCTCAAATTACAGTGCTAGCTTCAAGCAGGCAATAACATCTTCAAAAAAGATGGCCCAAACTGGCTTGGGATAAAACATTTGAGAAACAGAGTCTGTCAGCCAGTTGGCCTTTGGGGCGTGTGCTGCAGCCCTAACATTCATGGTGAGCAGCAGTTCCCTTCTTAGCGAGCTAGGTCCCCCAGAATGAAGTGGCCAGCTGTCTAGTTACATGTTGAAGAGGAACCTGCAATAGAAACAAACTGGTAGTTGTATTTTTGGAGGAAGCAGTTCTGGCTTTTTGGTTTTTCCCTCATACACCACAGCTCAGGCACCTTTCAGTGATGTGGTTCTGGCTGAGTGGCCTTTGGCTTCTAGTGCCAGGTTTCAAGTAGGTTCTTACCAATAATGGATCCCCAGTGGTGTATTGGCTTGCTGAGGAGCATCTTCAGGGGTGAGCACACAGATAATGTTTGTAGGACCATCTTAGCGCCTTCCCTACACAGTTCTAAAACCATAGGAGCTGAGCTGTGTCAGCTATACCCGTTACATTCCTTAAATTCAAAGTGACGCCATCTGGCCAGACAGCGCAGTGCTTCCATCAGCAATGGCTTTTCACCTCCATCTAATATATCCATACGGTGAGAAGAGTAAAGATGATTTGCAGATGTCTGAAAAATGGGGTTTGTGTCCTTTTTGTGATGCTTTACAATGTATAAAGAAGACCTGCAAGCTAATTTTTTGTTTAAGTGTTTGTTTTTTATGTTAGAAATATCTAAAATTTCAAGTTGTCTTCTCTGGTTTTGCGGGAGGTCTTGAGTGTACATGGGGAGCTTTTTCATGCCTTGTTTTAATTGATGGAAGTGTTTGATTCATTAACAAAGAGGTCCTTCCCCTGAAGCACCCATTGGACGTTAGGAGTTAAATATGTTGACACAAGCAGACACAATAGTTTAAAAAAAAAAAGTGATTTAAAAATCCATTCCTGTCTCAGCAGCTCAAGTTTCACTCTTCTGCCATGTCATGATTCTTACAGTTCTCCTTTTGTCCATAAAGTCTTCCAGGATAGACCAGGTCTGAATAGCTAAAGTTAAAAAAAGTGGAAACCTCTCTCCCCTTAGCAGCTTTTCATATCTATGATATCTATCATAAAGAAGCAAACCAGCTACAAGCCCAGTCACTTTTTCCTTTGCAGATCATTGTTAACATGAAAGCTGCCTGTTTTTTAATAATTGTGCTAGTCTTTGGGCATGTAGAGGAGAAAGAATAGTGTGTTGGATGGTGTGGGACAAATTAATGCTTGGTGTAACTCTACTGAAGTAAAGATACACCATGGGTGACTTTGACTATATTGCTGAAACTTTGGAACCTACTGAAAAAAATAGTGGAGAGACTTTTAGGCACTGAAAAAAAGGCTCCAGAAGAGTCCTACCTTCATGCTTCTTGTGAGTGGAGATCAGGAAAGAAGGACATCATGAAAGGTTTGTGTGAATGGATCTTTGTTGTTTTAGGGGTTTGTTTATTTAGAGCAGGTAAACATTGCTATTGCTTTTCCCCCAGTGTGGAGAAATTTAACTTCCAACATGCAGGCCATGCCAGAAACTGTTTAAAAATTCTACCAACCCAACTTGCATTTCCTGGTGAGTTGGAAGTCTGTGGTGCAATGTGTTCTTTGTGTGAGCACTGTCACACACTAGAGTAGCACCAGGGGAAAAAAAAGAGGAGTTTGTTTGTGTGAGAGATCTGTTTAGATCTGTCCCCCTTGCTCTTCTGAAGAGAGTGGTGCATATCATAGGGGGTTCTTGGAAGTTGGTTAGGAAGGAGGGTGAATGGGGTTTCACTTTCTGAAGTGTCATAAACGGGTGTGGAAAATGAAATTACTGTCTTAAAAAGAGGGAAAGGTCTGAATTATTTTTGGGTCTGATGCCTGTAGAATACCAGAGAACAATGCAGTGTGATGTAAGGCAGGAAGGGATGGTTTGGGTATTCCCAGCATAACTGCCAACGCATACATTTTGATTATGACGATTTTAGATAACAAATTAGGATGTTGAATCATCAATAGTACTACAGAACCTAGCCTGTCTGAGCAGGTATCCATGAGGCCAGCTCATCTGGATCAACCAGACCCACAATGTTGGAATGGGAAGAGAGGAATCTCTTATCTTCTTGGTTTGTTTTGGATAGATGTTAGGCCTGCTGCCTGAGGAGGGTAGCTTTAAATTGGCTGCTTGTTTTGTAGATTCAGCTTGATTTTGTGACTTCCTTGCTGTTTCTTATGGCCTCAGGGAATTGTCTGTGTGGGAATTGTCCCGCCCCCTTTAAAAATATAAAATGCATTGTCAAGTTAAAAATCATGCTTTATTTAACAAATTCCCTTACCTGTGATACTATTTTAAATTAATTGACTTTTAACTATGGTGTTTGTTTTGCATTTCACTCAGTTTGGACAATAAAAAATAAGTCCAATTTCACTTTTGTTAGTTCTTAGGCTTGGTCTATGCTAGCGACTTATGTTGGTATAACTATGTTGCTCAAGGGTGTGGAAAATCCATATCCTTGAGCAACACAGTTATATGGACCTAACTCTTGCTGTAGACAGTGCTACGTGGATGGGAGGGCTTCTCCTGTCAATATAGCTACCGCCTCTTGGGGAGATGGAGTACCCATGCTGATGGCAGAAACACACCTATCGGCATAGGTAGTGTTTTCACTAAAGTGTTATAACTACACAGTTGCACCACTGCAGCATTTGAAGTGTAGACAAGCCCTTAGTCACTCCTCATGGACTAATACAAAATTGCAGTGTTTGAGTTTCAAGCACTGAAGTGGATATTTAAATCTTCATCAGCTGTTTTCATTGAAATGAGAGAGGCATGGAAACACTTCTGCAAAATCTCTGCTAAGCTTGGTTTAAAAAAAGCACTGTCTTGATAACTTCAAACAAAAATGGTCCTGCTTTTAGAATCTTTTTGTGGTGTTAAAAATTTCTGGTTCTGTGCTGCTTCATTTTAATTGCAAAATCCAGCTAAAACAATTATGACTTAATTTTAAAAATCACTGGGCACTGTTCACCAGAGCTCGTAAAAGAGGTTTCATAAATACAGATTGCTTTTGGTATTTAACAAGTAACGTATTAATGGCAACATTCTGGCTGTGCATAAACACTAGATATTTAACTGTTCAAACGTGTTCTGATTTTAGACGCATTTGCTGGCTGCTGGTGGGAGGCTGCTTATTTTGTCTGACCGTTTAGGTAAAGTGCTAGGCTAAAAGACTCAGCTACATGAGACAAAGTTTTTATTTTAAACCTTGTGGCACCACAGAGAAAAACATCTCTCCCATCCTCTTTTTACAGTTTTGTTCCTCTTCCCATAGAAGTCCTGGGAGTGGTATTTAGTCCTAAATGTGGAACAAGGTGCATATCTTTACAGCTGTTTGTTGTATCTCTTGGTAGGGGGAAGATTGCTGTGCTCTGCAGAGTCATGCTGTCTGTCTTTCTCTCCCTAGGTGCATGATGGGTCTGTCTGTCTGTCTGACTCACTTCCCTCAGGTTGGATGCCTTGCAGTTTTTAGAGCTGACCTGGTACTGGCCTGCTCTAACTAAATGTTCAGTGTGAAATTGCTTCATTGTGGCCTACACCCAAGGAAACATTGCTGCAATAATTCAGCCCCTGGGCTGTCAGCTGACTCAGGTTTCTGACTCTTTGCTGGTGCTGGGTGAGAAGACTCTAAACCAAGGGTGTCAAACATCCGGCCTGCGGGCCAGATACGGCCCGCCAATCTTTTTGGTCCAGCCCCTGGCGATAGTGTGCTCTGCCGCGAGATCTTGCGGCGTTGTACTCTCTGGTGGCCTCGTGCGCTGCCGCAAGAGGGTACAACGCCCTGAGATCTCGCGGCAGCGGATGCTGCTGCCAGAGGGTACAGCGCCGCGAGATGTCGTGGCAGAGCACGCTGCTGCCAGAGAGTACGACGCCATGAGATCTTGCGGCGTTGCGCGCTGCCACGAGATCTGTGTACTCTGGCGGCAGCGTGTGGAGTGTTGTGTGCATGAGATACAGCGCTCCAAAAGTGCCTAGTATTTCGATTTATGGTATGTTGGCCCACTTGAAGTACATTTAATTCAAATCTGGCCCGCCATAGCAAATGAGTTTGACACCCCTGCTAAACAGGACTAATATCCACCACAGTAGGAATCTGACTTGTTTCAGATTCTTAGCTGTTCTGACCCGGTAAAACAGGGGCTTTATTGTCTTGGGGGCTCAGACAGGGAGTCCTCTGCCTCTAGCAGTGTGTAATGCAGAAAGAGGCTCATTTTCTTGCTAGTCTATTTCCATTGAAAGTCTGGACTCTGTGCTGTCTTTAGCCCCTTTGTCTCTAACTGGGAGAGGTCAACATAGCCAAGTGACCAACTGCCCTCTTGGTTGAAATGGATCCTCTGACTTCATCTTCACCAGCTGTTAGAGAATCTAATGGGTAACTTCCCTTATACCTAATTATCCACTCTATCTTTCTCTCTGTCTCTCCCTTCCTCCTTACTGGTCCCTGCTTTTTACTTTTCCTGGGGAATCATAATACTTTCCACTTCTCTAGGCCCTCTTTTCTCATCCCTCTTTTATATTTATAATAAATACAACTCATAGAAAAAAAAGACTGTTTTATTGCTGGAGAACCTGAACTCGAGTTTTAATACTTCGCCTGGGTATCTTGGCATTTCACAAACAGCAATGTAAAGCCTCACACTGCCTCTGAGGTAAAGGTCAGTATTATCCCCATTCCTTGTTTAAGGAATTTGCATTAGTGTAATTACATCAATGTAGTTTTCCACTAGAGTTTTGCATTGGTATAGGCACTGCCCCAGCACAAATGGGTCTTACACTGGTGCAGCTTAAGTAGTTACTTATCTTTATGCAGGTTGTGTGAGTGTGTGAGAGTGTGAGTGAAGGGTTTAGACCTGTGTAAATTGCCTTCATGTAGACAGAGCTGGGGAAACTGGTACTGAGATGTAGGTGACTTGACCAAGGTCACACAGCAAATCTGTGGCAGAACCAGGAATAAAATACATGAGTGTTGACTCCCAGGGCCTGTTTCTCCTTTTACTACTACTGATGAAAATCAGGAGTAACTGAGCTGAAGTCAATGAAGTTACACTGACACAAAAACAATGTAAATGAGAGGAGAATCAGGTCCCCAGTTCCCTGTTTTAGCCCTTAGACCACATGCTATCACTTGTATTCTGGAGTTGATTTTGCGTCTGTTTTTGTTTGCTCCCTTTTGATGCTAGAGAGTTTGTGTTATAAATTTCTGCACTGCAGTTATTTGGAAGTGGCGTGTCACCTGTGGGAAGCCCCACTAATGTTTGAGTAGGGCTGTCATCTGCTCCCTGCTCACCGGAGCCTATCCGGTATAACATTTTTAAAGCTTGAATTTCTGTAGCACATTATTAGGTTATAGATTTTCATAGCTAAGCTAGTGTGGCCTAGCGGTTAAAGCACAGGACTGGAAATCAGGGGACTCTTGGTTTTGTTCTTGCCTCTTCCATAGACCTGGTGTGTGACCTTGGGCAAGCTTTTCCCCATGTTTAAAATAGGGGTAACAGTTCCCTACCCGCAGGGCATCTGTGAAGTGTAATTAACATTTACTAAGCACTTTGCATTTCTAAAACCCTTTCCACCTGAAAATGTCAAAATATAATTTATCCCCCTCAGCCTCTGTCATCTTTACTAGCAAATCCATATGTGAATCTATCTTAATCTTTTATGTTTCTCTTTTAACTTATTCCCCCACTGCCTTTCTCCTAGCTTACTCTCCTCACTCACCTAACTTTGGCCTCTTCTCTGTGTCCTCTGCTATGACAGGCCACAAAGCCTTCCACTTTCCTGTCCCATATTTCTGGAGCTTTTCCCTTCCCAGATCCTCTCATAAATTTCTTTCTCTAATTTTCCTTTGTATTCTAGCATATGACTGAGTCTGTGAATGATTTTGTGATGCTCTGCATTAAAGATGCTCTAAAAATAAAGTGTGGTGGTGTCATATAAAAAATGGCAACCTAGCAAATGTTCAGATCTACGTTAGCTTGTTTGTGTTTTAGAGTTTTAGAACACTTTTGCTGATGCTTTCAAATCCCGGGTCAAGACAAACCAAAGCAGAATTGTAACTGGAGTCAATGACTTGGGGCTAAAAACATTTCTGATGTTTCAGCTGTGGTAGAGGACTCTAGAATAGCCCCCAAAATTCCAGGTTCATGTGAATCCAGGGCATAAAGTGCATTGCTAGGCAAACTAGTGAGTTTGTCTGGCTGATGGTGTGTTGGAGTCCACCTTACTCTCTTGAAGTATGCTGACCAAAGCCCTTGTGAACTGCCTAGCAGTCTAAACAACTAACCTGGAAATAAGAAAGTCCAAGACAGTAAATGCCACACCAGGGCATTGACTTTAGAAAGTGGCACTTCATATGGGGAGCGAGGGCTTTAAGTGGCTCGCTCGTAAATCAAACAGCATGAGATCTCCAGGAATAACTCAGCCCCACAGTTGTCACAGAATCAAACTGGCAGACAGATTTAATCCTTTGCCTGTCTAGGTCTTTGATACTATCTCACTTTTCTTCCATCTCTGCAGAGCAAGATGAGAAGAGGGTCTGGCCTCTCCATGATAGGGGGTTTATGGGCTGTGGGCTGAAATGGTGCTTTCCACGTGCACTCTGTAAAAATGGCAAGAATAAAAGAGCTTTTGGCGAGGTGGATTGTAAATGCGTTGCAGTGGATTAAGGACTCCAGCCCTCTTTGTCCATCCCTCTTTCATGATTATAAATAAAGCTCAAGGCTTTTCTCTGGGAAATAGGGTCCTTTTACCACTAGCAACTCTGAGCTGGGCCAACTTAAATCACATGATTAAAGACTCCTGTGGGGCAGGGAAGTATTATCTCAAAACCTAGATAAGAGGTAAAAGAGCCTGAGTGTAAGTGAGCATAAATTGGGGTGAGTCTTACAGTTTGTGGGGCCCCAAACTGCTGGCAGAGCTGGGTGGGGTCTTTCCACCCCCTCTTTACTGCAAGTTATGTTTTTTTCCTCCCCAATCCTCTCTGCTGGCAAGTGCCCTGTGTTTCGTTTTGTCCGTGCAAGTGACTCTTGCACCCGAGACGCACTGGCCCTTGGAGTGAGCCTATTTGGAAGTAGTGCTTTCGAGCTGGGTAGCCTGATTCCCCTCTTCCCTTCCCCCATGGTTTTCTGCAGCGAGGCTCTCCAACTCTGATGGCAGTGTGATGTACGGGTGGAGCTGTTCTGACTGGCTGTGTGCAGTTCCAGCAGTTAGACGGGATCCTTGCAGAGAGCTGGAGCACGGGGGGAGGGGGAGAAATGCCATTTCATTCACGTCAGGAAATCTCTCAGCAGCGGCCAACTGAGTGCTCTAGGTGGGCGACAGGCGAGTGCCAGGAGAAGCATGCCCTTTATTTGTGCTGTGAAGTAGGAGCAGCTCTGACTTGTCAGTCGAGCTGGGAGCTGTGGGGATTGGAATGAATCATCAGACAGATTCTGTAGCCCCAAGCTTGTAGTTTTCAGTCTATTTTGTTGGAGGTTTGCTGCTTGGCTGTCCACTGATGCAGTTCCCGGGGACAGTACCTCTTATGCATAGCCGCTCTGTCATGCTGCTCTTGTGTTTCAGAAAAGGATTGCTTGCATCTGGCACCTCTAGCACCCTCTGTTTCGTGAGCTTGTTTAGAGGCATGGATCATAGAGGTTAGAGAGAGGGAAGACTGGTTAGATCAGTGGTTCCCAACCTTTTTGGCTTGAGGGCCATAAATATAATTTTTACAACAGTATCCGCCGGAACTTTCTCCCCTGCCCCCCACAGCAACCAGAGGGAAGAAGGTCAGTGAGGGATCCCCCTGGTTGCGGCAGGGAAACGGTGTGCTCCACCTGGGTCCCTAGGCAGTGGCTCCCTTCTGCAGCCAGCGTGAGGGGAGTCGCGGGCCACTCTGAAAGATGCCACGGGTTGGTAACTACTCAGTTAGATCATAGTTCATCCCCCTTCAAGGCCTAGTTATAGTCTTACTTCGTAGAGAACCTATCAGTTAGTAAATGCCACCTAGCTTGATCTTGACCAAAAAGCAAAATGTTGTGGAGACTGAGCGCATGGGCGACTTTAGTACACCATTTTGGTGGCTGCAAAGAGAGAGGACTTGGGGCATTCAGATGTGCTGGAGGTTTGGTCTCTCTTCATCTTGCATATGTTTTGGAATGGGGGGTAGAGTAGCTAGTGACACTTGAGGTATTTTGCATTACTTCCTCCGGCGTGATCTGACCATGGTGTGATGTGTAGCGAGCAGACTTGCTGTGTGCCGAGCCGGGAGGCTGCATGGTGTGCAAGTTGGGGTGAGGGGGTGGAGGGAGGAATCTGGGGGTGGTGCAGAGAGGAAGCTTTATGTAATTCTTGGCTTGCTCTTGAGTAATTGTTTTAATGAAATGGAATGCAGCATATTCAGTGCTCTCTTGGCAGAAACAGCCATGGTTTTATTTTTTTTTTTTTTTTTTTTGGCTTTGGGAGGTTGAATTTGGTCTAGTTTCCTGCTGCTCTGAGCAGTGAAACTTGGATCAGTCAGAGATGGAAGAGGAGGGGAGCCTTCACTGGTGGGAAGGAAGTTATCTTCATAGGTTGGCGGCCCAGTGACCAAAGACTTAGCATCTCTGTGCATTTCCCTGTAAGCTCTTTGAATTCAGATATCGTACCAAGTTAATTTTGGAGTCTTGGATGGTAGTGGAATGCTAAGGTATTGCGGTACATGAAGGTGTTTGTGAACCTACAGGATGTGGCTTTTTAGTATTGGTTTAGTAAAGGTGTGGCTTGGATTTTCCCCAGGTCCTAGCTCAGGGGACTGGGGGATTGTGATGAGCTGGAACACTGAAGTCGGTCTGGATTTGTGCTGAATTGACTGTGGCAGCCTGGGCCCCCTGACTTGAGTGCATTAATATAAATTACTCTGTTTCATATTCTGTATTCTATTCTAATATTCTGTGATTCATATTATCTAGGATCGATGTTACCCTGTGTCGAGGGAGCAGAGGGAGACAACCAAGGCTGAAGCTGAATGGGGGGCTTTAATTTCTTTCGGGATGAAAACCCTTATTCCTTAGGAAGTGATTTGAGGTTTAAGAAGGGAACCTGTATGTGTAGTTGCCCCGAGCTGCATTTCTTGTGCTGCTTCCATTCAATTACACAAACCTCAATGTTCTGGCTGGTACTTGAGGGGTTTTTTAGTGACTTTTCTCTTATCTTTATGAAACCTACTTCCTCCTGGGGTTCATCTTTTGTTCTCTAACATATTATGGCCATGGGTTGTGACACTGGATGTTGCAAGCCTTCAGGGGTGGGGTGAAAAGCAGGAGATATTTGTCAGCTAGGAGGGGGGGGCACAAACCCCCGGGAAGAGGAGGATGAAGCTAAGAGCAGGAAGGTTGATCCGGTTCTATGGTAAATTTGTAGAGGGAAAGCAAAGTGAACAAAGAATAAACTTTAGCTGAGTATTAAGGGATTTATTTAGGATTGTTGGTTTTTTTGTACAGGGTGAGGCTGTTAGATTTCCCTTTTTGCCATGCTCTGCACTTGTAGGGTGAAAGCCAGTGTGATGAGCAAGGACATGGCTCCATTTAGCAGACCTTTCTCAATGCCCTTGCTCAGCATGGCGATATTTTTAGCTAGGCACATAGGAGTTGCCATGCCAGATCAGATAGTTTGTTCATGAAGTGCTCTGTGCTGCCTTTGGTCAAGGCTGCATACTTCATTGCAAGGTGGGAGGGGGCAAAAGCCATCATGTGTCTGACCATTTGTGCAATGATGATCTCAGCAGGGGATGCTCCTGCCCGACTTCTGCAGGGGATCAGGTTGAACCCTAAAGCCTGTGATCTGATTACACCTATCATTGTCTTATCTTGCATAGGTACAGATGTTAATGATCATAAAAATATTTGATCACAGTCATTGTCTTGATGACTCCCTGTGGTATGTTTTAGAACAAATGCCTCCCTTGGTTCTCATGCTGTGGGAGAAGATAAGAGAATCTCAGTTAGGTGCCCTCTAACTCTTCTCCTTTTACAGGGTAAACTATTCTAGATTTTGCTAACTCTCACCTTCTGCGTCTCCTGCCCAAATCTCTAACCATTTCTCTTACTTTTCTCTGGACCGCTGTGTTTTCATGACATGTTGGTGAAACTCCTGAGCTGGGAAAAGGTACAAAACGTTCCAGAGTAGACTGGCCTTAGTGCCGTCCAAAGGCTTCACCACCTCACTGCCTGCTTCTCATCCCAAATTATTAAATATACTGTTCCCTGCTGTGATATCATACTGAGAAACTGCTGTTCATTAAGACTGGTCCATAACATTAACAGATTTTTAATCTATGCAATGATTTTACCTCCTGTCCCATTTTTGTTTTTCATATCTTTTATGAGGGTTGTGTCAAAAACGTTGCTAATCCAAGTAAGTTATGGCTACTGGGCCACCATTCTGTTTTGTTAAAGATGCACTGTCAAGTTTGAAAAATACATCTTTGTCTGAATCTATTTTTACCTGCTATAGCAGAGATGTCAGCGCTCCCTAGTTTTCAGTAATTCGCCTGACTTTTTTTTTTTTTTTTTTTTTTACCTGTAATTACAAAACTACTAATTCTGTCTTAATTTTGCAAGCACGGACTGTCCGTCCGTCCGTCCGTCCCCTCGCCACCACTCGGGTCTGATAAACACAGCAAATAGAGTTGTGCCCACGGGGGGCATTCATCTCCACTGCCCCTGTGGCACATGTGCAGACTGAGCCGTCAGGGTTTGGTAGGAGGCGAGCTGTGGCCATTTTGAATGGGTTGGGGCATTGCTGGATTCACCGCCCAAGCCACAGGTTGCATGTTGCAGTCTCGCTGCCCTGTACACCCTGCTGGACTATGTTAATGTGCTTTAGGTACCTAGAGTGCAGTGTGCCAGTAGGGTTCAAGACAGGGCAGTTAGAGCGCAACATGCAGTCAGTGGCTCGGCCAGCGAATCCAGTGCCCCTAACCCCACTGACAGTCAGCGCATCTTGCCTTCTATCAATTTTCACTGCGCAGTCTGCATGGAAGGAGAAGCCGGAGAGCCAGGAGGAGGCAGTGGAGGAGGAGAGATGGAATGTGACAGAGGGAGGGAAGGAGGAAGGAGGTCCAGCCTGGGACTGGCCAAGGTAATTAAGGCCTCTAGGTGACAATGGAAGGGTAGCTTTCCTAGGACCAGTCCTCTCCTTCTCCCTGTTTAAGGGTGGGGTCAAGGGTGCATCGAGGGATGTGCAGCCTTCCTAGCCATAGACAGGGAGGGGACAGGAAGGGGAAGAGGTCCCAGTGTCTCCAGGGAAGCGAGGAGAGAGAGGTCAGAGCAACCTCTCTAATTCCCCCCCAGATTTTTTCATAAACATCTCTAAAAATCTCAGAGCAAGATTGGCATCTCTGCAAGTAACGCCTCAGAGAAGTGTCACTGAAAAATAAGTTAAACTTGTAGTCAGTTTTGTTGCTGTATTGATCATTGTTTGCACTTCTTGTATCATAAAAGAAGCAACTTGGTTTCGCTGTCAGGCCTTCTCACTTTCTCTTGGGGGAAACACCCTGTAAACATCAACATAGAGGCAGAAAAACCCTTACGTATTTTTAAAAGAAATTAAAAGAAAACCCAGCCATGCTGTGCTATTTAGAGGGTGCTTTATTGGTAGGTAGACTTAGAGAGAGAAAAAATTAGTAAATTTAAGCAAATTCTACATGCGAACATTCCTTTAACTTTTTAAAAAACCCTCCAGCAGGTTAGTGAGGCTTGCTGGTTTGACCCATCAGGTTCTCTTTACTCATGTTCTAATGGCCTAACCTGTCACGAAGAGTCCTCAATACTGATGCTCATTCATCTGTGATTGCCCAGAGCTTCCTTGCCCACACCACTACTGGCTTTTCAATCTGCAGATGCCGTTGTGTTTCTAAGGATGCATTTGTCTGTCCTCCTTAGTATCTTCACTCTGCCGCACCTTAGAGCCCTGGGATAAATGCCTTCCCATGTCTGGTGATTTTCTGCACTTGAGTATCTCAGGTTGCTTCACGATGTCTTCTTCAAAGACTAAAATTTGTTAAACCTGCATTTCTGTTCTCCCATTTTAAAAGAATCTTGAGGATTGGAATGTCCCCACAGTTTGCAGTACTAAAGACTGATACTCATTTAATTTCTTTTCTGCTTCTCATCCTATTATTGGCCCCTTTCCCCATGGCGGTCTGGAGAGCACCCCAGTGCCCTTGGCAGCATTTGTGCTTCTAATGTATTGAATGAATTTATGATTTATCTTAATATTTCTGTCTTTGTATCATTCTTTGTGTGTGTGTCTTTTTAAAATTTACAGTCCCCTCTGCCTGGCAGTTTATAGGCAGATCTGTTTGTTGTTTGGACAGTACTTGCACTGGTTGAAAAGATTCTATTTTCCCCTTGAACCTCGTGTAACTTTTCTGCATCGCTCTGTGACTCTCACTCTTGCCCTTTTTTCGTTTTTGGCTCAAAGGCCCACATGCATTCTTGTCTCTGACAGATTTCTTAAGAAGACAGATAACTCACTGGGGAGCTGTGTGGTGTGAGTTTTTACCTTTTCTTTGGATGTGCTTCTAGCCGTTCTTATCTGATTGTATTACGTTAGTATCTAGGAGCCCTAGTCATAGACCAGGCCCCCATTGTGCTAGGTGCTGTACAAACACAGAATGAAAAGACACTCCCAGCCCTAAAGAGTTTAAAATTCATAGATTGATAGTCAGCGCTTATCTGCTAATGACATCACTGGCTAAGGTTGGTTGGCACCAGGGATGACCAGACCCTTACAGCTGATCACTGTTACCCCTAAGAGAGTTGTCCTGTGCTGTGAAGTCTAACCTCCCTGTACAGTGATGACTGCCCACTGGAGTTCCTACATTTTCTTCCTGGGGGGAGCTATTTTCCTTCCATGGAGGTGCTTAAACTGCTGTAACCTGCAGTTGTATGTATATGGCATCAAGTTGCTTCTTCAAACTATTCCAGATGCGCCGTGAACTAGTTAATATTAGGGTATTTAAAATGATCTACGGTTACTGTGTTGTACCATCAGATGCTGCAGCTTTGTTAAGAGTTATTGTTCTGATCTGGGTGCTTGCAATATATTCCTGCAGTTCTGTCAGTATTTCTGTTACTTGGGACCCAATAGTCCACCCAGGGCTCAAAAAATGCACTCGCCCACTATCCATCGGCAAGACGTTCTGGAGAGTGGGCGACTGGAGTGCTGCCCAGCAGTGGCTGAATGCTGCTTCCTCTCAGCTGGATCCTGCAGGTTGCAGCTCTCCTCTGAGTCCTTTCTGGTCTTTGGCAGTGTGGGGAATAGAGCACCTGCCCCAGGAGCATTCTTCATTCTGCCTGATACACATGTAGCTAGTGCTACTGTGGTTGGCGCTCGGCTCCATGCCTTGTCTATATATGTGCTTTTCAGGCAGATTTGGGAGAGGATTGCCCGGTGCCTCGGCACTAAAGAACAGAGGTTCAGATCCTCAAGGGATAGTGTTCTCCCCCAGCTGCCAGGAGCCATAAAGCCGGCTAGGAAAGGAGAGTAAGGGGGAGGAAAAAGGCTCCCCATCCTAGTAGCCAGGACAGAGGGATCCCTTTCCCTTTGCAGCAGCTATGAGGACAGACACCAATTAGCTCAGGCTGCTGCCAATATCTTGGAATGGGGGTAGTATGCTGAGAAGTCAAGCATCTCGCAGCCCTATCTTTGACATGCTAAATTTTCTATTTCAGTGCTTTTCCTGTACTTGCTAACACCCCTTCCAGCTTGTATCTAGTCCTCTGCCTGGTAAGTGTCCTCGGTCCCAGGTCCACTTTAATTCCTTGCACTCAGGAATGGTCTTTCAGTGATATTTATGGTCCTGTAAAGAGATGCTTCTGTGATTCTTGGAAACAGCTTAGAACAGTCTGTTTGTGTTGGGACAATCTTAAAGTCTGGCTGCAGCTTATGTCCTGGCCTTGCGTGCCATGGAATGGACATTTCTAGCTGCAAGACCTGGCACTTTGGAGTCCTAGGAGTGTCCTATGTCTTGAGGGTTTGAAGCTGGCCTGGTGCTCATGCTGCCTGCAAGAAGCTGCGCTTGAATAGTGATGTGTCCTTTGTACAGGATTCCAAAGGCATTTCAATGACAGTCTGGGGGATAGCAATATATTCTGTGTGTTTGACCTGGCTCTTGCGGAGGAGCTGTATGCTGATGTAGCAGGAAGGGTCTGGTTCCTCAGATAATTGGCTTGGCTGAGCCCTTCTTCCTGTAGGAATATGAGGGAACCAGTGTTTTGCTCAGTGACCTTGGCCCTGGGAAGCTGTTTCTGGAGGGACCAAGTCAGCCGCTGCTTGTTGAGTTTCGTGAAGGTTTTCCTGGCAGTGTTTTGTCAGGGTAGAGCAAATCTTGATTTCTGCAATAGGGTGTTGATCGTAGTTCTAGAAACTTTCTGGCAGTAAGCCTGCCTCTGATTGAAATTCCTGCAGTGCCGTTTGGAATAAATGGAGGACTGGAGAGCTCAGTGGACTGGTCATGGTCCTAAGGATGCTGGCTCAAATCCAGCCCAGGTCAATAAGGACACATTTTTACTGTTTAATCTTCTGTGAGATATTTGTACTTGTTCTATTTGTCCCTGTTCACCACAACCACAATTGGCAGTCCTAGCAGAGGGGCCAATCTACCCACCCAATGCTTACTTTATGCCAGGGCTGAGCCTTGGCACCTCTAGGCTTGGCAGTTCATAGCCCTGGCACCTCTGAGCTTGTTGCATGAGTTATGAATGTAAAAAAAACCCCTGCTTGCTGGAGAGAAAGTTCTAGTCCAGTGTATTCGGGGGTTTAAGGGTGTATTGGTTTAAGGCTGGAGAGGATGGCTCTCAGTTTGTGGTGATCAAGCCGTCCCAGTGTGTGGGGTAAACTCTGTGTTGCAGATTGATCCCTGACGCTGCAGGAGGCAGAGTGAGAAGGAGGCTTTACATTCACAATGGGAACATTCTGCTTTAGTCTCGTTCAGTGTTTTTGAGCACTGGGCTGGGTGTGGGGAGACTTGATCTCTGTTTCTGGCTATGCCACTGATGTGCTGTGAGATCTTGGGCTAGTCACTTCACTTCTCTGCACCTTAGTTCCTGATTTCTGAAATAAGGATGCTGCTTTTCTCCCTTCAGGAGGTTGTGTATAAAGCTCTTTGAGATCCCTCGATGAAATACAGAGCACTGTTACACAGTAGAGACTATTCTTGAGCATTCTACAGCTGCTCCCCTTTGGGATCTTCTCCTTCATCCTTCTAGAAACTGGCTGTGTGCTAGTAACCATCATACTCACATTGAGAGCAACTCTGGCTGCTGGGTTGCCCATGTGCTGGGTCACAGGATATGCTTGAGTTGTGACTTTCTGAACCCTTTCCTAACTGTGTTCTAGTGGTTGTTTGTGAAGCTGCAGAGAAGGGTGTTTCCGTCAGTGAGTTTACACATCTTTGGCAATCACTTCCTGTCATTCAGGACCTGGGCCAAAGGTCCATGAGCCCTTGATCTCTGCAGTGAGCCTGGCTGGAAAGGCATGACGTGAGTGGGGAGAACTGATACATCTAACACATGGGATATTTTCCTATTAAGGCTTCACACAACTGGGGTTCATGCCTGTGAATCTTTATCCCAGGGGTATCCAAACTATCCAAGTGAGGATCACATGTTACCAGGAGCCAGATGGCTGCATGTAGCTGCTGTAAAATGGAGTACATTGTATTTATTATCATACTTAATACGAAGGAGCAACCCACAGGGCCCCAGGCCCCAGTATGTGATAACCCTTTTTGATCTGAGGTGGGTTTGCTGGGATTAGGACAAAACTTAAAAACAAGGAGGAACAAATATAAGGTGTCTCTTTCTATTTCATAGGTGGGGAAAGTTGCTGTTGGCTAAAAAGCAGAAAGTACAGACATAAAAAACAAACAAACTCCACCTCTTCAAAAAAGAGAAATTAGCAGCAGGATATTTAGTAAGGGAAGTGAGTGGGCCCTGAGCCAGGGAAGAACTTGCACTAGTCCCGTTAAGTTCAAATGCTCGGGTCTGGAAGCAAAGTACACAGCAACCAGTTGAAACTGATAGAGACTAAAAGGGACAAAATACAATGAACAAAGTGGCTACTGATTTTTCATCAGTGTATGCACATCCAAGAAAGTGGGGATTACTGCTCCCAGGGTTCCACTTGGTGATTTATGGTGTATATTATTCTGGTCAGTGTGGTAGAGCGGGAGGAATGGGTGTAGGTTAAGTCACAGGACACTGGAATGGCTGTATCTGGTTTTGTGGCCTTCCAATCCAAGCATGGCCTTCCAACCCAGTAGCACAAGAACAAACGAGGTGTTCTGTTGGTCCTTCAAGTTTAGCATTCTGTTTCTGTCAGTGGTCAACACCTAATGGTTCAGAAAAGGTGATGCTCCCACTCCAGATAATTCACTTGATTGGTTGTGCAACATTGCATATAGCAGAGGTTAGGGGATGGTGCTTCCTGACCCCTGTAAGCAATTGTCTAACGCCTGAGAGGTTTGATTAGTATTATCTTAGCACCTATAACTACAAGTGCTATCCAGCCACTTCTGAGTGTCAGCTTTGTTCTTTCAAGAGCTTCAGAGGCATGAGGGCAATTAGTCCAGTTTAGTCTGTTTGGTGGAAAAATGCCTACTCAGCACTGTGAAACACCCCCATGATCTGACTGAGAATGGACTGGGTGGAGGGGAGCCGCTGGCTGCCTTAGTGCATGTAAAAGAGAAAAGCATAATCTGGTTTTAATTCTCTTTTAACACACACATTTGCTGACATCTCTCAGCCAGTTTGAGTTTTAGGTCCAGTCTAGCTTCCAAGGTTTGAATGAAGTGGAAAACTTTTGATGTGCTAGGAAAATCTTTTTCTTTTGCGGTTTTCTTGTACCGTTTGGATTTTGGGTAACTATGTGCTGTGGATCTGAGCTGCTCTTTCAGGAAACTGCTACCTGGTCTTTGAGGCAGTTGCAGTTTCTCTCAGCCTGTGCATTGTATCTGTGAAGCTATGCCATCCTACCCTGTGGTCTGGTTAAGATTGGTCTTAGCTACCTGTCCAAGTATTGATGTGAATGGAACCAGCATTTCCAAAAATACCTCGTCTGTTGCCTTAGTGGCAGGAGGAGGGGGAATAGAGGAGCTGACTCAAGGAAAGAGGTTGTGATTTACAGGGACTTCTGGAGCACAGCTGCAGTATGGCCAGCTGGTCTCTTATAGAGCCAAGTGTGTATACTCTTAGAGGGTGTCCCACTGTGGGAAGCCGCTGGCAAAAGGTTGACCCCGAGAGATGCTGACAGTCCGGAGCACCTTCAGCATGATGTTGTCAAGTGCACCATTGTGAAAACTGTTGAGTGGTCATGGGTTTCAGCAAATTACTTGTGTAAACTTGGGAGGAAATGGTGGGGCTTGTTGGTCTGAGCCAGTTCCAGGAAAGCTTTTGAAATGACTTTTATATTCTGTACCATCCCTTAAGAGAAATCAGCTCAGCAACACAGGGCTCTCGAGTGAGGTCTGAGCTCACCTGGTGGCAGCGGAGTTTCCTTTAACTAACAGCCAACCCAATGGGGCTAGCCTTACAATTTGTACATCATAGGCCAGAGAGTGCATCCCTTTCTGTGGGTCCATGGCTAGTGTGGGATATTGGGTCAGGCTGATCAATGAAGTGTTGAGTGGGGGTCAAATTCTGCCCTCAGTTTTGTTCTTTTAAAACTTTTTCTAGGATTGGTCCAGTCAAAGAGATACTGTACACTCTCCCAAGGATTGTACTTTACCCCAGTATCTATCTGCACTAGGTGAAAAGGAATTACGACAAACTGTTGCCTGGAGTGCCTTCCGCTGGCAAAGCCTGTACAGTGCCTTTGTCGATACACTACTGCCATCCCAAGCATCTGCAATAGTTAGTTGTAACCAATTGGCTGCAACTTCTGGAACAGGATCCTCAGCTCAGGTTTGACTGAGCCAGTTGTATCAGCATGGGCAGGAAGCTACAATCATCACAGCTGCACGGTCCTCTTAACTGCATCCCACAATGCAGCTCTTGTGTGTATATAGAAATTTACCAATAGCCTCTGCTCCCAGAAACAGTGCTGGCCTTTCTACAACTGGGATATTTTCTAAGCAGTTTTAAAACTGGTTTGGCTAAGCTGATCAGAGCTAATTAGAGCTGTAGTGTAGCTCCAGTTTAAGGTGGCCACCACCAGTGTTGAAACCATTTCACTCAAAATGGGTCAGGCCACTTACAGCCAGCTACAACTGTGGCCTGCATTATGGCTCCTAACCAGTCTTCAAATCAGTTTAGCTAAATGAGTTTTAAAACCTACTGGCAAATGTCCCCAGTTGTCAGGCCCACTGGGATATGGGATCTAAACTCGCAGCCAGGGTCGCATGTAGTCCCAGTAATTTGGCTCTATGGAAGCAATAAACTCCAAGGATCAGCTTGACCTTTTCTCTCCTCCACTCCTAACAGGTCTCCCACAAACCTCACTGCCTTTCCTTCCAAATGCAAGATACAATTGTTCAAGTTTGCCTCTGCCAGTACAAATACATAGCACAGTGTACATATGATACAATTGAAAAAACCAACAACATGCAATTTTCCCTTGGGGGGAGGGATGGAGAAAGAGAACCACATGTGACAAATGTTAGTAACATCCCTTAATATGTGACTGGAAGGTGTTTGGGTACTACAGTGATGAGGGCTGCACAAGAACCTGAATAGAATATAAAAGACCAGGAACCAGGTGAGTATCTTCTTTCCATACAATGATCGTCTCTGCAGTAGTTTCCTCACATAGTGTAGATGTATCTTGGATTCTCCGAATATGCAGGCCCTAAGGCGGCGTAAATGTAATTGTTTTTACAACTCTGTTTAGACCTGGTGTGGTTCTGTTCGTGCTAGCTGGTCAAACCGTGTTGTTGAGTTATCTGAACCATGATAAAACAGTTGTAAAATGATTCTGATAAAAAGTTAGTGTGACCCTTCCGTGCCTAGGGCAGCCACCTGAAAATGCCAAGGTCAGGGCAGGCTGTAAAAGGAGAGCAGATTCTACCAGCACTGGTGGGTGACACTGAAGTCAGGCTTCCCAACCAGCCACAAACAGTGCTTCTGATACCCCACACTGTTTATCAAGAATCCAGTATACAAATACACACAGCCCCCTTTACTGCATTTCAGTCTCTGGCTCCCAATCATCCCCTAGGTCCAGTAAAGAGACCAGTTATTTAAACTCTATGCTCTTTACTAAAAAGGTTTCTCTTGACCCCAAAGGGTCAGCCACAGTACCAGATCAATACGAGTTTGGATCTTACCCAAAATGCCATGCTGCCAGCCAATCCTTTAGTAACTAAAACTAAAGGTTTATTATAAAAGGAAAGAAACAAACTATAAGAGAAACGTTAAAGGATTAAATCAATCAGATACATACAAATGATTTGAAAGTCCATATATATCAGGTTTCTAGAAGAATTGTGGAGTTTGCAGGCTTGTATAGTCTCTCTGGTGTACATCCAGTACCTGGATAGGTCTCAGTCCTTTGTTTCACAACTTCAGTTATAGATGAGTTGACAGGTAGACAGGTAGCTGAAGGCTGAACAGGATTGAAGATAAAATGGATCCCGGGCACTTGCCCTTTATGTCCTCTGGCCCTTGCCATGCTGCTTGTGGAATTTCACAGGAACCAAAATGGAGTCCAGAGTCACATGAGCAAGTCCTGGTGACTCATCAGATATATCCCAGGCTTCTCCCGCTGGGCCCTTTGTACCTGTGAATGTCTTAATGGGCCATTAAGGAGGCCATCCCTGCAGCCATCCTGTCTGGGGCATTACCCAGACATAGCACAATTTGAAATACAGATATATCAACCATATCCATAACTTC
This sequence comes from Emydura macquarii macquarii, assembly GCF_026122565.2. Lineage (NCBI taxonomy): Eukaryota > Metazoa > Chordata > Testudines > Chelidae > Emydura > Emydura macquarii. The sequence continues at coordinate 2,771,354 of NW_027131391.1, forward strand.
TCTTACACACACAACATATGAGCATAAACATCATCATCTTACTTAGCACATTATAGCCTTTCTAACAGTACCTGACATGGCATCTCTCACATGAGTTATGATTTTGACCTACTGATGTTAAATAATATAATAAATGCCCCCCCTCTGCCCCCCAATCCAGCCAGCGTGGCAGTTAATGTCTGTCTGTGTGTCTGTTGCGTGGTGTAGCTGCCCACAAGAATTGTATTTCTTGCTTTGCTGTGGTGATTGATGTCTGAAGCTTTGCATACACTGACAATTTCCTGAAACTCTCTGACCATTACTGCAGCACCCATGCAGCTGTAGAGGTTAGTGCTGCAGACCAGTGTTTCTCAACCAGGGATACGTGTACCCCTGGGGGTACACAAAGGTCTTCCAGGGGGTACATAAACTAATCTAGATATTTGGCTAGTTTTACAATAGGCTACATAAAAAACACCAGTGAAGTCAGTACAAACTAAAATTTCATAGGCAATGATTTGTTTAGACTGCTCTATATGTTATATGCTGAAATGTAAGTACAATATTTATATTCCAATCGATTTATTTTATAATTGTATAGTAAAAATGAAAAAGTAAGCAATTTTTCAGTAACAGTGTGCTGTGACACTTTTGTATTTTTAGGTCTGATCTTGCAAGCAAATAATTTTTAAGTGCAGTGAAACTTGGGGTACACAAGACAAATCAGACTACTGAAGGGGGTACAATAGTCTGCAAAGGTTGAGAACCACTGCTGTAGACACACAACCTCATTTTTTTTTCATCCTAAAGGCCAACAATGGTGCCAGAGGATAGAGGGATGCCAAGGATTTCTCTGTGAATGTGCACCTAATCTCCCGTCAGAGGGGAAGCTAGGTTATTGCAAGGCAAGCAGACAGAAAGCCAGAAAGTACTGCATCTCTGCCACCGTTTCTGTAGCATGTGGAGGTATGACGATGATGGGCAAAGTATAAGAACCTGAATAGAATAGCATTTACCAGAGCACTATTACAAACCAGCTGCTGAGGTTTTTACCATGTCATCTAACCCTGGTAAGAGCAGGTCAAGACAACCTGACTTGCCCAAGGTCTAGACAGAGCAGGGAAAAACACCAGGGGCTGGTCGGTACTACCGTTGCTAGTACTGGTGTGATCTTGGGCATATCGCTTCTCTCTGTGGCGTTGTCTACATTGCAGTTAAAAGACCCCAGCTGACTCGGGCTTGCGGGGTTTGAGCGAAGGAGCTATTTAACTGCGGTGTAGACTTTCATGCTTGGCCTGGAGCCCAGGCTCTAGGACCGTGCAAGGTGGCAGGGTCCCTGAGCTCGGCCTCCATCCTGAGCCTGAACATCTACACTGCAATTAAACAGCTCCTTAGCCCACGTCAGCTGGCACGGCCACCCCAGGGTATCTAATTGCAGTGTAGACGGAACCTGTGTCTTCCGTTTTTCTCTATCTGGAAAAATGGGTATAATCTTTTCCTACCTCACAAGAGGATTGTGAGGCTTAATTCATTGATATCTAGGAAGTACTTTGGATTTCAAGTGCCCTCTGTGTAAGGGTCTCGAAGTATTATTAAATTAGGGAAACATTTTAAATGGCCTCTTTACCAAATGACTTAAATGTTACCAGAACGAAGGTAAGCTAAACTGTTCTTACATCTTTTCTGTCAGACATGAACTGGTGGGCTCTTTTAGGGGGGTTAGTCTTTATGCCCATAAAAATCTTGCTAGCCATTTGGCTGCTAGTGCTCAGAGACCACTGCCTATCATGCTGACCAATATTGTCTCACTGGTTATTTTTATGCTCCCCCGTCTGGCTATATCCATCTGGTGTCTCTCGTCTTATACGTAGATTGTAAGCCCCTTAGGGCAGGGACTATCTTTTTGTTCTTTCTTTGTACAGCACCTAGCACAGAGGGGTCCTGGTCTGTGCCTAGGGTTCCTAGGCTCTAGATTATATTTATTTATTTGCATTACCATAGTTTATGCTTCCTTGCTATTGTTCTAGTTGTAGTCCTTGGATTGAGTTGTTTTCAGAGAGTCCCTTTTGTAGTTCGTAATTAGATGTAGTGATGAGCATACTGTGCCTCGCCCTGGGAGCTAGCTTACATGCCGTCCTGCCCTGACTGACTTCTCCCAGTTTCCTCCTCCTGATTATTCTCTCCCCTTTTCCCAATATAGGCTAAAACTGCACTTTGGAAGGGGCTGCCCTTGTTGTTGTTCCCATCCAGGAGTCCCCCGCCTGATTCCAGAAGCCCTGCCTGGGCGTGGGCAGATCTGTCCCCCTCCAGGGGTTTCCGGGAGGAAGGCTCCAGCATGTCTTTGTTGTATCAGCTCTTCTAGTGGATTGCAAGTGCTCCTTCTGAAAGCCTGCTTAATGGGATAAATATACCCAGACTCCCCATTCCTCTGCAGTTACTCACCACGTAGAACTGTCCTGCAGGGGATCGTGTTACCACCCTGCGCTGTCTCCCTGTAAATGAGAACGCAAGTCATGCATTTGCGTAGTTGGGGGAGGCAAGATTCATTTGCAGCTAATGAGGGGAAGGAGGGTTGCGATTTTAAAGTTTGATCCTTTGGCTTTTGTTTGAAATGAAGTCTGTCCAGCGGAGTCTCTCTCAACCCTGGGGTCCCTAGGTTTTGGAGCGTCAGTAGGGCTGTCTCTCACAAGAGGATAGTGAAAGAGTAAGGGTCTGAATCCAGATCAGGTCTTTCCTGTACAAGGTAAACCTGCTGGTGAATGGTGTCACTGTGGCACGGAAAGCTAAGCTGGGTGTGGGTTTGCCTAGAACGAACATTACTATAGTGTTGTATCCTTTTTGTTGAAACTTGTCTTGCCAGTTAGTGCTCCTTGCTCCCAGTTCCCAGGCCCCTGGAGGCGTCCACTGCTCAGATCCGACAGTTCCAAACAAGGTGCTAGGCGCGTGTGGCAGGAGAGGCCTGGTGCATTCAGATATGAAGATCCAGTGTGAGTTCTAACAAATCTCACTTCAGTGAGGATAGCATAGCCCCTGTGCCCAAATATATTGCATCAGTACTGCGCACCACATCCTTGGTTCTGGAACACAGAGGTGGTGAGAAGCTCCTGTGACAGGCCAGGAGGAGACAGGCTCTGGCTGAACATTGGAAGCATTAGCTTTGCACTGTGGCTAGCTGAAATGTCCTGGATCATTTTTGTTGCTCACTGTCCAGATGTCCCAAGCAAGAAGCAGTGTTATAGCCCGACGGATCAGAATTCAAAGAAGTGGCCTTCAGCTGTTGAAAATGAAAGGCTGCTATTTATGAAGCATCTGGAGTATCTTGCATTCGCTATGTTACCATTCCTTTGTAGGGCAGAGATTGTGCTCTCTCATTTTTGGTGTTCTGTCCACTTACCTTAATAATGGCCCATCCTCTGTTGTGAAGGGAGATGAGCTGCCTGTGGAAATCCTAGGAATTCCTCACCCCTTTGGCACCAATGCTGTCATCTTGGTATGATTAATGATGTAATGTATCTGTAGCAGTAAGTCATAGACTTGAGTTAGTGCAGTAGGCTCTTGGAAACAAGGGAGGGACCCTGTGGGTAGCGTAGTGAGTACATACTTCCCTCTGATTAGCTCCTTGGGATATAGTCTCCCATCTTCTGAACTGGTCATAAGAGAAGCCTCTAATGTAACTAGTAAGTACACTTCTGCTGAGAACTAGACATGACATTGTTAAAATGTGATTGCAAACACCTTCTCATTTAATTCCTTGTGCGAATATCTTGTAGTGGGGCATGAGGGTGGGTTGGCAGGAGGAATAGACTGTGGTAGCTTGTGAAAATCTCATAGATTCCTCTTAAGTAGTGGAAGACAACCTGTGTTATGGGGAGTCAGGGTGGATAGGAGGCCAGCAGCATATGCTTGCTCTAGCTTTGCCAATGTACTGTGATGTGGGCATTACCATAACTCTTTCACTGCTGTCTCCTGCTTCATGTTCTCTCCTCTGTTAAGGGATCCTAAGATGCGTAGGAGGCTTTCAGTGGGGGGTTAACAAAGAGGAAGCCTTGATGCCATAGGGAAGATGCAAGTGAAAATGTTATCAGCACTTCTTTTGGAAGGCTTTGCTAAATAGCATCGGCTGAAGGAGCGGAAGTTAGATTTCCTTTTATTGAAAAGGAGACTGACATGTAAATCTGTAAAGGGAGCCGTGTGATAACTGGTCCTGTGCGCCTTCCTTGTGCTGTGTAGTGATCCTCAGTCTGACTTTATTGCTTTTGTCAGACAAACCTGGGTTGTAGGAGTAGGCATTTTCCTGTGTGGCTGCTTGTAGAGCTTGCCTGAGGATACTGCATTCTCCAGATAGCAAGTGCTGACATGCCGGGAATGGCAAGGGAAACTACAGCAGAGTCCTTGGAATTTATGAACTGTTCTCCACCTGATACAATGCATGGGTGTCTAGTGCAGAGGAGATAGGGAAGGAATGCGCAGTGTGCAACAGAGCTTTGCTTATGGAGGTGATTAACTCTGTCAGTGCTGTTTGAACTGGTAAAGGCAGTGTAGCCTAAGAAGTTTTCCAGCTTTTTCATCTTGTGGACCGAGTCATAAAAAAAAAAGGATCCTTTATGGACCCAACTCCTTTCCCAAACCCCCCTCCTCCAACCTTGCACTGCTTGATCCTCCACATATCATTCTGCAGACTGCCAAGTAGGGTTGCACGCACCACAGTTTGAAAACCACTGTCCCAAGCAGTTTAAATCATTGACAGAACATTGGCAATTGCTGGGAACTACCTTGAGGCATCATAGTCTGTATTAATTGCCACTGGTACGGATCAGATTGCATTGGCAGAGTTGTGGGATTCAAAGACGAAAATAGCAGGAAAATTGCAGTTCATAATTATGTTTCATTGGCAAAGCTTCCTGGGGGAGGTGCAAGTTAAGGTCCTGGTGTCCATGTGCACTGTGTGCATCAGAAATACCTAGGTATTTTTTAAGAATCCGCATCGCACAGGAAAGCTGGGATAGACTAGCCGCTTGAATGTAAGCTCTGTGTCCTTTGTCTGTGACAGATACAGCTTGAGCTCACCCTGAGCTGAAGCCGGATTCCACTTCAAAGTGTAATGCTTGGTGTTACCAAGAGAGGACTCTCCTCTTCACGCCCGACTTGCCATAGCAAAGCTAGTTGCTGCTTGTCTCATCATAAGTAGAGCCCTGTGCAGATACAAAATTTGTATCCGCGTGCAATCTCAGATAATTTTTGTGGACATCTGCAGGTGCTGTTGGCCTAGCTATCCGGTGACTTAGGACCACCCAGCCATGCAGAGAGTCAGGGAATTTCAGGATGTAAGCATTGAGATGGCTCCGTGTCTCATCTCTGCATTATTGATTCAGCATTTTACAAGCTCTGTGAGTGGAATGAAGTGATAGCAGCACATAGAAATGGCACTGAGTAATGTTGCTGCAGTGGCGACCCCCCTTCTCCCCACATCCTATTCTGCAATATTCTGCCCACATTAGAAGGTTTGACAGTAACAGGGTCGATAATGGGAGTGCCAGCGATGGAGATTAGAAGCTATGGCACTATATACAGTTCCCACGTCACTCTGGGAAGATTGAGCCTTATTTAGTCATCAGTAAGTGGAATATTTTCCAGTGCATTGCTCCCAGGTCTGTGTGCCATGAATCTTTGGGGGTCCAGGTTGAGACATGTTCAGTACAATCCCTTTGCTTCATTCCGGGAAGTGTGCTCCTTGGGGAAACAGTGGACCTGAAGTTCAATTGTTGTATTCCGCTGTACCTGTCCACTGCTACAGGAGGACTAAATCCATTCTCTGGAGTGAAGCCCCTAACTTCTCTGTACCCTTGGAGGTTTCCAGACTACAAGAGGAGCGCTAGCAGATAGAAGGTTTCAATCAGAGACCGTTAGGAGGCATTGTAAAATGGTGATGTTACTGCAGCGTGTGTGGCTGTTACTGGGGTGTCAGGTTGTGGTCCCAGAGATGCTGCAGTGTGTTCTTGGGGGGAGCTGGCCATGAAAGTGGGACTGGCGGAAGGCTGGGGTGCAAATCTAAAATAAGGGCAGCTCTTTGGAGTGATGTGTTGCTGCCAAGTTAGCAAATTGCTCTGTCAGGTTCCATCTACCTGACTGCAGAGATGTCATGGTGCCCTCCGTTGGCCACTAGTGGTATAAAAACTGTTGATCTCCAGTGAGTCCAGATTATTCAGCACACGTTTCATGTTGGTTGGAAAAGATAAACCTTTTTATCTGCTTCTCTAGCATCACACAGCACTGCCTGCGTTGGAGGGGAGAGGAACATTTCCTTAACCAAGAAATCAGTGAAGCCTGTAACATTTGTATGTAAGGAGCAGCCTGCACTGTGGGCTAGCCTGTGAAGGCCTGGCTGGATTAATCCGTTAGTGGGTGACTTTTCCACATGTTGAAAGTGCCGCAGACCAGTACAATTTGACTACCTGGGCCCCATTGTCCTTTTTGGGAGTGAGGGTTAGTGCAGTGACCTGTCTCTGTTCACCCTGTAAAATAAAAATAGAACGTGCTGTGTTTTCCAACAGTAGTGTGTCTCTGAGGTGGACGGGAACCTCTGGCTGTGAAGTGTGTATTTGAACTGAGCGTCACTCGGATGTTAACCTCGGAAGGAGTTTCTCAGCCCTTCTGATGGCAGATTCCTGCCTTTCCCTGCCTTATTTCCCTTTCTGCCTCTCTCCTCCTCTCCCTGCCCAACGTGTACAGACCTTGGGGGAATCTTGCCCTGAACTGAACTGTGCTGAAAGCGGTTGTAAAGCTGAAGCACAGCACAGTTCCTCACCAGCCCCCCTGATCAGAAGTTCTGGCTGAGTAACTGTGAGTGATCCCCCTCCAGCTTCCTGTTCCTCAGCGCTGCATTGTTTGCTCAAGTCAGGAAGGGGGAGGATGTGGGGGAAAGTTAATAATTAAACTGTACTGTCTGCCACGTAACCCTTTCACAAGCTGGGAGTAGCTGTGTCCATGCTTCCTTTCCGTGCACCTTGGCACTCTAATATCAATGTGCAGGTTTTGTTTTTTGACATAGCTGGGTATGCTGTCCTCTCTCCTCCCCCGCCTGTCCAACACCCCCCTCCCCCCCATCCACCCTGACACATGGGACCAAGCAGGTGCATCAAACTAGTTTCACTGAGTTTTGTGCTGTGTAGTAAGAGGAAATGGAGTACCCTCTGCTCAGCCTCTCCTTTGAGGGGTGAGCAATCTGAGAAGGCAGCTTTGGTGAGGAGCAGAAAGTCACTTGTGTCTGCCCCTTGGAGGGGAGAAGAGCAGTAGAATGGGGAGAAGGCTAGGGGGGGGGAGGGGGAGAGAAGGGAAGGGAAGGAAGTTGTGTCCAGAATGCCTTGCACAGGACTCTCTGCTTTTATGTGGCCACGGGCGTGGGGACTCCTAAGGCTTGAGTTTGCCTGGTTTTCTTGCTTCCTGGTGGAGTCTGGTTTGCTTTAGTCATTGGCTCGTGGACATACATGGAGGCAAGAACCACACCTTCCCTGATAGAGATTGTGCAGGAAACTGTGTACACAAAACCACACAGTCATTGGACCTGCACAGTCAGAGCAGCAGCAACTCTTCCTTGTCTCTTCTGAGGTATGTGTCAGCTCTGGAATCCACCCTCTGTTCTGTTGCTTTAGAAGAGTTTGGACTGACCTTTCCCCAGCCATGAAAAGCCCTTGGAGTATCTGTTCCTGGGATATTTTGGCCAGTGTAGGATGATGACTATGGTTTAAATGACTTGGAGTATCTTTTTGGTGAGACTAAAGTCATGGCATTAATTTAACATGATACCTCCTCTGCTGGGGCCCTCTATTCTGCCCTGCCATAGGGATGGGCTCCGAGCTAACGGGTCATTCTCCACAATAACACTTTGGCCTATGGAGGAAGATGCCCTTGGGAGAACAGGAAAGCCTCCCCTTCCTTCTCTGAATAGTGTAACAACTTCTGTCCTCCATTTGACCCTTGACTGCAGTTTTTCTAAGGGCTACTGAATGTGTTGGGCTGGTATGAGCTGCTTAGCTCTTGAAGGGGTTTTGAGGTGGTGGGTCCATGCCTGGACCCAGTAGGCTGCCATCAGAATGCACTGTCAGGACTGCGTGATGCCAGCTGGGGCTTGAGGGCCCAGCTCTCTGTGAAGCCTAGCAATCAGAGATCTTTTCCCTCTGAGTTGAAGGAGCTGAAGCTAGCTGTAGCACACAGAGGGGAAAATGGCTGAGAGATCCCCTGAAGACTGTTGGTCTGCAGTTGTGGTGAAGGGAATGGAGATCCAGGGCAGTTAAAGGGCTTCTGGAAAAGCAGCCTCATATCCTAGTCCTACGTAAGCTGCATTACTGCACTGGACTCTGGCAGCATTCCTCGTCTCTGAACTGTCCTGCTTGGTATGTCTTGACACTCTGGTAATAGAGAATGCCTGTGTCCCTTGTGGACCAGCTCCTCTCTTCTCTAATAGCCTTAAAGAGGCGTGTGTTGGCATCTATTGCTTCTCTGGAAGGCTGGGCACCCAGCCAGTGAGGGTTTTCTTTAGAAAGCAAGTACAGTACAGACATGCAATGCTTCGCTGGAGTTTCCACCGTTGGGGATTGCAGCAGGCTCCTTGAGGTGGGATCATAGGCCCAGCAAGCTGGGATTGTCTGAGTCAGTGCAAAGGGTGCTGTGCTTGGACCAGGTAAGGAGCAAAGTTTGCAGGAAGAAAGCCGCAATGGTGGGGATGCTTTTTCTTGCCCAATTTTAGAGGTTGAAGGGACTATTCTTCCTGCCCTAAGATTCCTGAGAGGGTTTTACCCTCTCATTATGTGTTTCCCTCTGTGTGGCATGCTAGTGTGTGTGTTTCTAGCTTCATGGAGATTTTTTTTCTTTGCATCAGGAATTTATGAGCAGTCTCCACCCAACAAGTTGAGAACTGTTTCCAGGAGATAAAATTGCATTTACCTGGCAGGCACTGGAATCCAGTTAACCGTTGGTGTGGTTTGCTGTGTGCAGAGGCGGAATCTTGTTCCTCTGGGAGGCTGGAGCACAAGTGCTAGCTTGCTGCACTGATAGACTGATTGAAACTCAAGTCTCTTTTGTGCCAGCTCAGGCTCCTGAGACTCCAGAGAAAAATCTCTTCCAGGGAGCTCGTTTCCTGGAGAAAGTGGCACTCGCAGTCATGTTTTAATGACTTTAGGATGATATGGGGCTTGTAATTGGTCTGTGTCAATATCTGATGTAGATCTGTACTGAGTTCTTCTACTGCAAAGTACAGTGAGACTAAAGGCTTCTCGCTGTTGGGCAATTCCCCAGTTTAGCACAAAATCCTGGACTGGGATTTCTTCTGGCGTTTTCTTTCATAGCAGAAGTGTTATTGACCCATGCAGTGCTGTGCTGCAGAGAATGGAATCTTGTTTTGCAGGACGTGCAGTAGATGGGTGCAGTAGATCACCCATCGGGGCTGGAAACGTGTCACCCTCTGAATGAAGGGAAGAGGAATAAACTGCTTTTCTGCCTAGCCAAGACAAAAAGACTTTTCATGTTTCTCTGCAGATGCTTTGCTAGCGGACCTTGAGTCCACCACCTCTCACATCTCCAAACGGCCAGTGTTCCTGTCGGAGGAAACACCCTATTCCTATCCAACTGGAAACCATACATACCAGGAGATCCCAGTGCCCCCACCTGTGCCGCCCCCTCCTTCCAATGAAGCCCTAAATGGGACTGTGATTGACCCTTTAGACCAGTGGCAACCCGGTGTCTCCCGATACATCCACCAGCAAGTAAGTGTGTGCATGCTAGGGGGAAGAGGAGGAGTCTGTGCATGTCTTCTGATTTGGTGTGGAGCATATCTAGGGGTGCAGGAGATGAGGGGAGGAAGGGGATTGTAGGGAGGAAGGAGGAGTTTGGGTGCCCAGCAGGCTGGTGTGGTGGGGAAATAGGGGAAGTCTGGATGTCCAGCAAGATGGAATGATGGGGGAAGGGAAAGTCTGGGTTAGTGACAAAATACCAGCTGAAGTCCCATCATCAACGTTCCAGTGAAAACCACAGTACAACAAGACTAGTATGAATCATCCACCTTGCAGCATGTGGAAAGGAGACTGGGGGCTTTCCAGCTCAGATGCAGAGTTCGCAGGGGAGGCTAAAGTGAACATGAGACGTTGCTGGGTTAGCTTGTGCAGTGGGGGTTGGGGCTGATCTGAAGCAGAGCTGTTTGTGGTCCGGCTTTGTCCTGTGTTCGCTGTGTGTGACTTCATTGCAGTGTATGCGTTTGTTGGAGGTTCTCAGTCTCCAATATAAATCTCATTTCCTCAGCCTCAGCCCCAGTCACCTGTGTACAGCTCCAGTGCCAAAAGCTTTGGTGCCTCCGTTCCCAGAGAGAGTGTCAGCTCTCCTTCCTCGCGCGCCAGTGAAGAGGAGCACGTCTACAGGTATCCTGCCCCTTCTTGGGAGATGAGACGCTTGAATCACGGGTTGGGGTGCGGGGGGCAGTAAGCGCTGTGACTCTGCTTCCATTTATAGGAGGCAGCATAGATACTGAATCCACCCATCCTGTTTCAGTTTTACTGCTCAGGTCTCTCTAGAGTTCTAAGAACTTCTCCTTTTTCATGGAGATCATTGTGAACGTAGCCTTGTTTTAAGTGCCAGTCGAATGGCAAAACTTGCGGAAATGACTTTGAGATGGGAAAGCTGGTTTAATCCCTCCATAGGCAGGGTAGGAGGCAGCGTGATCCAGTGAGTAGGGGACCAGGGAATCAGAAGAAACTGGCTTTTGGTTTCAGGCTCTGCCAGTGACTTGCTATCTGACCTTGGGTAAGTCATTTAACCGTGTTTGTTTCCCCAATTGTACAGTAAACCTGGGCCTGCTGTGAGCTCTATGGCTGAAAAGCTCCATAAAACGCAAAGGATAATCTCCTGCAGTCCCATGTTAAGCATCCTAGATGCAGTTTGTTAGAGGGGAGATAGAAGTTGGGTCATTTGCTCCAGGGAACGACCAATACAAATGGTTCAGTTACCTGTGAACTGGAAGGATGTGAAGTGATTCAACTTATAAAACGACCTTGAATGAAGGAACAATCTGATGGCTCATGGCAAATTTATAAATCTCTGTGCTCACAGAGATCAGAATGATTTAGATAGATCATTATGGCCACAAATACAGCCTCCACTCTCGTATTAGGAGACTGTGGAAAGGGAGCAACAATGGTGATACCTTTTTCAATGTTCCAATTTCTGCTGCTCTTACTTTCTTTCTCAAGTTAACATAATTCCCCCTGCAGCTCTGGGATCCAGGGAACTGCTTTCAGCAGCCCCCCTGAACTGGACACTCCACCTGCTGTCTGGTATTTTTAACTTTCTGCAGCTGTGATTTTTTCCTGATCCATGACAAGTTCTAACCACATCAGTTCTTTCTGCTGATCATGATGAAAGCTGGTTTCTGAGTTAGTTCAGCAGCAGCCTGGCAGGGCTCGTGCTGGTTACAGCTATTAAAGGTGTGTCTGTGCTGCAATAAAACGCCAGTGGCTGGCCCATGTCAGCTGACTTGGGCTTGTGGGGCTTGGGCTGCGGGGCTGTAAAATTGCTGTGTGGGCGCTTGGGCCAGGACCCCAGGGTTCCAGAGCTCAGTCTTCAGCCCAAGCCTGAACATCTACAGTGCAGATGGTAGCCCTGAGAGCCCAAACCAGCTGACGTGTGCTAGCTGCAAGTGTTTTATTGCAGTGTAGACATATCCTAAGGGGAAGGCTTATCAACCCAGGATTCAAACTCAGGCTCAGGTCTAACCCCCTTCCATCTCCAAACAAATCATGCTAACCCAGGGTCCCAGGACCCCACGGGGCTGGAGGGTCCAAACCTGAGTCAAGCTCGGACCCAGGGTTCAAGCCCTGTTGGTTTGCAGTGTAGATGCAGCCCCTCTGGACTCATGCTCTGGCAAGCCGCCAAAAGTATCCCACAATCCTACGAGCCGACACCTTTGGTTGACAGTCAAGTTTTCCCACACTGTACCATGAATAAAGGGCTAGAGTGGCCACATTTTGGGAGGGCGCTAGGAGGTCTGGGATATGGGTGGTTGGACTTGGGCCTGTGTATGCAGTGTAGACAGCAGAGCCCCTGGTTGGCACCCAGGATTCAACAATTCCTAACCTGAGATTACAAATGAGGGTAGGTGCTGAAGCCTAAATTAACAAACCCCAGGGTCTGTTAACTCGAGTTCTACTAGTCCTGGTCTACTTTGCAGTGTAGACAGATGCAAACATGGACACCCAGACCTTGCCCAACTGAGGCAGTAATGGCAGTTTGCCGGAAGCATGAGGACTGCATGCAAATGGCACAAAGTGGAGCAGTTTGCAGCTTCCCTTGTCTGTTAATCTGGGGGTATGACCGGCAGGTCCCAGCAAAAGCTGCAGCCTGGCTGCTTGGATCACGATGACACATTGCATACTGGGGCTACAACATCGGTGGGCATCAGCTTCAGATTCAAGATGCGGGTAGCCCCATGTCATATTATGAAACTCCAGGGTTGTCATTTATACTGGAGGCTTTGTGGAGTGCTAAAGGCTGTAATAATAGCATTCTGATATGGCAGGGGGAGAGAGCTGGTGTGACTGTCTGGGCACAGGACTGGCAGCCAGGAAGTCCTGATTTCTAATCCAGATTGGAAACTAACTCATTTTGTGTCACTGAAGAAGTCACTTCTCTCTGTTTGTTTTTCCTATCTGTAAAACTGGGATAGACTTATTTCCCACCCAGTGTGGTTGCAGAAGTTAATTTCTACAGCAGTCCGAAGATGCACAGCACTGCAAGTGCTAAGTATTGGTGAGAAAATGGTGTGTGTGGGCGTGGAATATCCCTCAGGGATAAGTAGTATCTAAAACAAACATCACAAACTGTTCTATTTATATTCAAATAACATTAAATGTACATATTTAATGTGGTGTTATATGATGGTCGTTAAAAATTGTTTACGTGGATTAGCACCCTGTAAGGTAAAGGGCTGTGGTTCATTGGGGCCTGAAGTGAGACCTCATGCCTTGCTGGTGTGTTTCTGTTACCACATACCCTGCTGTGTGCTGTTTTAGTAGTTAGGGAAGCTAGATTGCAGCGTGTTGGGTGGGGTGTGTACTTCAGCTGCCTTCCCCTTCCTCTAAACCAACCTTGCTTCACCTCTTCCTCTAGGAGGGAATTTCGTTCTTGCTGCTGTGATGTCAGTGGAAACAAATGACTTTTTTGGATGCTGGCTAATGATTCCTTTTCTCTTCGGCATATCCCTGATCTGCTGTCTGTTAACCCTGTGCTATGTACAGCCATGGAAATCTGAGACCCTTTCCATGGCTGCTATTTCTTTGTAACTGCAGAGTGAGTTCACAGTTCATCAGCTGCTCTGTTGCTAGTATGCTCCAACAACAAGCACCAGATAACACTATGCTGAGTACATTTATTTTGTTTGTTTTAAGTTTGTAAATTAAACGTGTTTTTTGGGTTCCTGACAAGGTGCCAGTATGGCTTTTGTTACAAAGTTTTCCCCACATCCGACTCTGCTTTATCTTTCACCTGAAAGGAGGGTGACTGTCCAGTTTTACACTCCTCTTTTCTCTCTCAACTCTAGTTTCCCCAACAAGCAGAAGTCTGCAGAACCATCTCCCACCATGCTGAGCTCTTCGCTGGGCAGCAACCTGTCCGAATTGGACCGACTACTCCTGGAACTGAACGCTGTTCAGCACAATCCCTCTAGTGGCTTCCCCACAGGTAGGAAGTGGTGAGCCATGTGTTAGTGCTGGGTATGTTGGTGTCTGGATCTCATACCTCACTCCATGTGTAAACCCTCCTATAACTCTCTCTCCTCTGCCCATTTCATCCTCCTTTCTGCACCAGCCTCTCTTTCCACCATCAGTGAGGGCCTGTGGGGTCTAATTGACTCTTTCTTTCTTTCTCTGTAAGATGAAGCGAGCAGGAGTCCCTCCTTGCCCACTGGGACTGGACCTCATTATGTTGTCCCAGAGAGCACTAGCTCTTTGGGGGTGAAGGCAGCACCGCCTACAAAAGAGAAGCCAAAGCGGAACGGAGGGCGTGGGATTGAGGATGTGCGTCCCAGTGTGGAGAGCCTTTTGGATGAACTGGAGAGCTCTGTGCCAAGTCCAGTGTGAGTACTAACCCAGCAGAGAGGAGGGGGCTAGTAACAGCAGCTAGTTGAGTGTAATACTGGCTGGGCAGATGGCTTCCCCCTTTCTTGGTAAAGGGGAGATTTGCTGTCTCCAAAATGGGGAAGGTCAAGGAGGAAGTTGAAGACTGTGGCCATATCTGCTTCTTTCTTGGGCTCGGATTTACTGCAACTGCCACTGAGTCAGAAGCTGCTGATGTTGGAAAAACAAATAATTGTTTAATGGATCATTTTACCATGGGGTACATGTTCAAATCCAGATCAGTAACTGACTGAAAATTGTCACTATCTGGCCAAGTAAGTTGGGTGGGTCTCAATCTAGTTCCTAATGGATGCTTGCAGACATGACAAGCAACCACAGACAGCACTAATTGGCACCTGTGAGAGCAAAGAGTTGAAAGTGCCACAAAAACTGATCTCCTTGAAGGCCTGTTGAGACGTATTTGGGGACAGTGTGGGAGAAATCTGGCCCTGCTGCTTTCCATGCTGTACCTGTCCTGGGAATAAACAGAATCTGAAGAGCTGAGGCTGTCAGTCTGGGATTTTTCACCACCACCACATTAAAACGTAACGTGGGTTTTTTTTGTTTTGTCAGCCCTGCCATCACCGTGAACCAGGGCGAGGTGAGCAGCCCCCAGCGGGTCACCTCCAGCCAGCAGCAGACTCGCATATCTGCTTCTTCAGCCACACGAGAACTGGATGAGCTGATGGCATCTCTCTCTGACTTCAAGGTGCCCAACTGTAATAACTTCTGACCATATGTTTTCCGCTCACTTGCCTTCATTCACTTCCTCTCCTCAGATCACCCACCACAACCTCCTTGTACCAGTCAGTTCCCTGTAGTGTATTAGCCCTGTCAAAGTGCTACTGCAGGTGTGATTAGTGTGATGGTTTTACAGCTGATGTGGATAATGCAAAGACTTGTACACCAAGTTTACTGCTCTTCAGATCTGTCAGGGTTTGCTCTACTATAGCATTCAAAGGTCTAGCCTAATCTCCTGACGTGGTGAGCAGTAGATAGGGCATATTGATACAAAGTACAGATCTCATAATGTCCGGAAGTCTCTTAGAAGCAGGGAGGATTTTCTGATGTAACTGCTGCTAATGTGTGTTGTACCAAGTGCTTACCTAGCATTCAGTAGTATTTCCCTTCATGCCAAACACTGGATCAAGGCAGCATCGTGAGGGGAAATCCCAGTTGGTAGTGCCCATTCTTTGTTCAGATTCAGGAAAAACACTTCATTGAAATAAGGACTAACTGCAACTACGTTGTCGTCCAACACAAGTTTGTAGGGTGGTATATCTTTTGAGGGGAATGGGGAGAAGTGTGACAGCTGTATTGATTCACCGTGAAGTGAAATGCTTTATTGGCAACAGATAGGAGCTAAGTTCTTGTAAGTGCGGAGTCCATTGTTTTGGTGGGCTGTAACTGAATAAGAAGAACCCATCTATTTACTGGCAAAGACCAGCAGAGGCCAGAGAGCCTCTGCTGCCCTGGAGGGTACCTCCTTTGTTGTCCTGGATATTTCCCAATCAAGAAGGTGGGAGATGATTTTTGAGACTTCCAGGCAGATGGTTCGGGCAGTCAAGATTCCATCTCAAAAAGGGGCATGACATTTCAATGATTGGGTTCTAAAGAACCTCCTACCATTCAGATAAAAATGGGGTTGATGTCTAAGCCTTTTGGGACAGGAGGATGGGAAGAGTTGCATCAATGCGTCTTCTGGAACATCAAAATTTTCATACTGGATCAGACCAATCATCCCATCTCTTTCGCTGGCGAGTACCAGCTGCTTCAGAGGAAGGTTGCAAAACAGCCCATAATGGACAAATTAAGGAATAACCTGCCCTTAAGGGAAATTTCTTCCTCAGTTAGTGGTTATCTTATGACCTGAAGGGTTAGGGTTTATATCTCTTACATAAGATTTTATATAGATATCACATGTATGCGCACACGCTGGATGGTCTCATGCTTTCGGATGTAAAATACTTTTTCTTACAACGCACAACTAACCTGTGGAACTCATAGCCATATAGTGTCATTTATGCCACAATTTTAGCAAGATTACAGAAATATTCCATTTTAGGATTTTTAATATTTTTAATTTTAGTTTAATTGAATGTCTCTTATTTTATGAGTGAGAGTAAAGTAAGAGTGCCTGACTTACCTTCTTTATAACACTCATTATTTTGTGTGCCTCGATCATATCCCCACTTAATTCTTCTTTTCTAATCTAATAAAGTCCCAACCTTTTCAATCTGTCCTCATATGGAAGCTTCTCTAGGCCTCTGACCATTTTTGTCACCGGAATGCCCTCTGTTCCCATTGTATTTTTTTTAGATGGGGCAACCAGAGCTGAACAAAATATTCCAGAGTGGGAGAGGGGGTACCATGGATTTATATAATGACATATTTTCAATATTTTCATTCCTTGTGCACCCTAACATCTTGTTTGCTTTTTGACTGCTGCTGTGCATGGAGCACAGGTTTTCATTGAGCTGCCTGTGTCTCTTTTTTAAATGTTTATAGTTAATTTAGAAACCAGAAATGGGTGTGAGTACTTTAAATTGGAAGGAATAATCTACATTATTTTGCATTTGTCACACTGATTTTAATCTGCCACCATGTGGCTCATTCACTTAGTTTTGTTAGGATCGTATGAAGTTTCTCACACTCTTTTGTAGTTTTGACTAATTTAATCTTGCGTCATCTGCAAATTTTGCCACCTGGCTGTTCACCTTTCCTTCTCACATCATTGATATATTAAACAATAACATTCCTAGTGCAGAGCACTATTTACCTTTTGTATGTTGAAAATTGACAGTATTTAACTGTGCAGCTGGGGTAGAAATGAATTCCCTCTTTGATTGATAGCCCTTGAATTTTTCCAAGTAAATTATTCAAGCCAGAGACAAGTGAGGTAGAAACTGCAGGATAAAATATTCAGCAGCCATATGTTCATGACATTATTGTCAGCATTCAGCAAATAAAATCTCATTGTGGCTGCTGGCACCAGGTGCAGATATTCACATGTAAACTCTTGATGACTGAGAAACCTTGCATGCAGTTTAAGGACTTCAGCTTTCCAGCCTTCTGTGCTGTTTCTGCAGAAGAGGCAGTTGGAGTAGGGAGTGTGTAGGCCTGGAGGCTTGACTGTCTGACAGTCATGGGAAAGGCTGTGAGACTAACTATCAGAGCACTAGTAAAAGCTGCCTGGCAGGAGGCATTTTGGCAGGGCTGTTCGATTCTCAGAATGCTCTTGTCCCCCTTGCTTGTTTCCTAGCTGCGCTGGTGGCTGAGCCCAGGGAGCAAACCAGAAAGTTTGAGCCATGCATCGGGGTTCCTGAAGTTACCCTCTACAGCAAGGGTTAGGGACAGGATTTGTTTAATAATTTTGGTGTCATAAATATGCAATTACATTTCTGTGAGATGCTGACATGCCTAACTGTGTGTCTGAAACTTACAACTACTCTGGTGGCATTGAGAATGCATAAACATCTCCAAATCTATTTCCCTTTACTTCCATCATAAGAATGGCCATACTGGGTCAGACCAATGGTCCCTCTTGCTCAGTATCCTGTCTCCCTTCAGTGGCCAGTGTCGGATGCTTCAGAGGAAGTGAACAGAACAGAGTAATTTATCAAGTGATCGATCTACTGTCATCCAGTCCCAGCTCCTAGCAATCAGAAGTTTAGACACCCAGAGCATGGAGTTGCATCCCTGACCATTTTGGCTAATAGCCATTGATTGAGTTATCCTCCATGAACTTACCTAATTCTGTTTTGTACCCAGTTATACTTTTGGCCTTCACAACATCCGGTGGCAACAAGTTCCACGGGTTGACTGTGCATTGTGTGAAATACTTCCATATGTGTGTTTTAAACCTGCTGCCTATTAATTGGGTGATCCCTGGTTCGTGTATTATGTAAAAGAGTAAAGAACACCTACTTATTCACTTTCTCCACAGCATTTGTGATTTTATAGACCGCTTTCATGTCCTTCAGTTGTTTATTTTCCAAACTGATCAGTCCCAGTCTTTTTAATCTCTCCTGATATGGAAGCTGTTCCATACCCCTACTCATTTTTGTTGCTGTTCTCTGTACTTTTTCCAATTCTAGTATCTTTCTTTTGAGATGTTGTAACCAGAACTGCATGCAGTATTTAAGGTGTGGGCATACCATGGGTTTATATTTTCTGTCTTATTATCTATCCCTTTCCTAATGGTTCCTCACATTGTTACCTGTTTTGACTTCCGCTGCATATTGAGGAAACGTTTTCAGAAAATGATCCATGATGACTCCAGGATCTCTTTCGTGAGTTGGAACAGCTAATTTAGATCCCATCATTTTGTATGTATAGTTAGGATTATGTTTTCCAATATGCATTACTTTGCATTTATCAACGTTGAATTTCATCTGCCATTTTGTTGTCCAGTCACCCAGTTTTGTGAGATCCCTTTGTAACTCATTGCAGTCTGCTTTGGACTTAACTACCTTGAGTAATTTTTGTATCTTCTGCAAACTTTGCCACCTCACTGTTTATCCCTTTTTCCATATAATTTATGAATATGTTGAATAGCGCTTGTCCCAGTACAGATCCTTGGGGGACCCTGCTATTTACCTCTCTTCACTGTGAAAACTGACCATTTATTCTTATCCTTTGTTTCCCATTCTTTAACCAGTGACTGATCCATGAGAGGTTCTTCCCTCTTATCCTATGACTCCTTATTTTACTTAACAGCATTTGGTGAGAGACTTTGTCAAAAGCTTTCTGGAAGTCCAGGTGGACTATATCCACTGGATAACTCTTGTCCACATTTGTTGACCCCCTCAAAGAATTCTAATAGATTGGTGAGGCATGCTTTTCCGTTACAAAAGCCCTGTTGACTCTTCCCCAACATACTCTGTTCATCTATGTGTCTGATAATTCTGTTTTTTACTATAGTTTCAACCAGTTTGCCTGGTACTGAAGTTAGGCTTACCGGCCTGTAATGGACAGGATCATTCCTAGATCCTTTTTAAAAAATTGGTGTCACATTAGCTATCCACCAGTCATCAGGTACAGAGGTTGATTTAACACATAGATTATATACCACAGTTAGTAGTTCTGCAGTTTCATATTTGAGTTCCTTCAGCACTTTTGGGTGAATAGTATATGGTAAATTGATGTTTAATTTATCAATTTGTTTCAAAATCTTTTCTATTGACAACTTGTCTTCTTGTTCCGAAACCTTCTCTGTTGACATCACCACCTGTTCCCATCAGTTACTTTCCTTTTTCTCTTGTCTCCTGGTTGTTTCACTCTCCCCTCTAAATCCTTTTTGTTTTTCACCCCTCAGTTGTGCTCCCGTATGCTAACTTATTTGCACAGTGGAATTTACAAGGTCTCTGGTCTAGCTCGCTTTGCTGATACCACAAATAGAGGCAGGGAGCAGCAAGTCTTTGCATGTCAAAGATTATTGGTGCCCTGCTCTGTGGTGTACTTTGTAACTGTGAGAGATGAAAGGCTGTCCTTACTTATGAGCTCCAGTCCTGTGTGTGTATGAGAGAGCCAGAGAGGAATAAAGCAAACATGCTAAGAAAGAAGATTAATTAAAGCCGGAAGGACAAAGTCCAGATAGAAACTACAGCTGGTGTGTGGATGGTGTGGGGTTTTTGTTTGCTGTTTGTTCAGTTTTCCTCAAACCAGAGAGTAAAAGGTGCTATTGCAGGCTGATCCATTAACCTTTCTCATCTTCTGCTCACTTAATGAGTTGCTCATTCTGTTCATTTACAGAATCCATTTGATTGTGGTGTTCAGTTTATCAATCAGCTGGCACTGAGGTCACTGAATGCACAAGTTTTGCAACTTTAGCATATCTGTGACGTTATTCCTCTTTGCTATGTGACTTGGTGTCTGTATTAACCAGCCTCCCATTGTAGTGCAGCTCTTTATACGTTAACTGCTGCTCTCATTTGGTGCTAATATTTTTAATGTGTTGGAAAAATGATTTGTAGAGCAAAATAACAGTCATCTTACCTTGAAAATGACTGAATTTTAGAAAGATGAAAACTTTGTCCCAGACTCAGATAAAAATAGAAATGTCTTAACCATGGCATTTGTGCTTCAGAAGGCAGTTGGTATGTAAGGGAGAGCAAATAGTGTAAACACACAGGGAGTTTTCTAATAATAAATACACTTTTATATAGCACCTTTCCTTCTGGATTGTCTCTGTGCTTATAAACTATAGCTTAGGGAGAAGAGTGCCCCGTAATGAATCACCAGCATCACTTTCTGCTGCACTTTGGGTTTTCCTAGAGAGGTCTCCTATTCAGATGTTTACCAGGTCTAATCCTGCTTAGCTCTTGTGATGTCACAGACAAGTTCTGTGGTTGCTGAGATACTCCAGTTGTCTAAGCTGCCTGGATGTTTAGACACTCTGTGAAAGAGTATGGGGCTTGCATCTGCTGGAGGATTTTGCCTACAGCCTAGTGAATTCTAGCCCTTTAATCATGACAACACCCAATGACGTGAGTACATTCTGTTGGCTGGGATTTTCAAAAGGGCCCATGGGGGTTAGGCCCCTTTTGAAAATCCCAACTCCCTTTGGCACCTTTGAAAATTCCAGCCATTATCCCTAATTTAAAAAAAAATAAAATAAAAAAAAGGGAAGATGAACCCCAGAGAGAATTGGTGTCCGAGCCAGAATTAGAACACAGGAGTCCCTTGCTGCTTCTCCCATGCTAAGTCCAACAGACCAGTTTGCCTCTTGCTCTACTTAGCTGTCCCTCTTGTGGCAAGAGGCTTCACTGGCTGCCCCAAATGTAGCTGGCTCAGCTGCAGGCACCTAGCTGGGGAAGGAGAATTAGCAATCCTATTGTTATCAGTGGTAGCCCAGATGAGCTCACTTGTGATTGTCCCCCCACACACCACCACCACACAAAAAAGAGTCTATAGGTTCCATGGAACCAGACCAGATCTGGGTGGCTTTAGAAGGGACCATAATCTTTAGGAAAAATCAGGACTTTCAGCCCTAGCAATTGTTACATTATAGGCTAACTGTAAGGAAATGGGGTATAAACTTCATTTAAAAAAATCCTTTTACATGGATAAATTCCCAAAATCAGGGGGCAATGAGTGCAGTGGCAGACTTAGTAGGCCACAGTGGCTGGTTTGGGGATGCACAATTAGCCACGCTAATTTCTACTATGTTAAGAAAATGGAAAGAATTCCTGTTTGTCACATAGAAGCGGACATAGTGGATGGGGCAAGAGCCATGATCTATCAGGTTTAAAATATAAGCAGTGGAGAACTAAAAACAGTACCTGCCATTGACCGGTTCACAGCATGTTTTGGAACAAAATTTATACTTTGCTCAACAAAATATAAAAGGGGCAAGAAAAGTTGGATGGGTGAGGAAGAAGAGAGCTAATGCAGCCTGGGAAGATCCAGGGGTGAACCTAATGATTTGAGCAGGCCAGAGCCTGAGTCATCTACTCCTCTTGCTTCGAATGCCCTAAGACTTTGTTGTCGTTGCTGGTGAACTCAACCCACAGGAATGTTCTATTAGTGTATCAGGGAGGCGAATATTATGGCTTACATGCCTTGGGTTTGTTACTTCAAAAAGTTTGTATATTTCTACACAAATTACATGAGAATGTCTGACTCAGAGAAGTTGCTAATGTGACTCTCAGTCTTGGTCTAGGCACTCCTGGTCTAATGAGCTGGGCCCGTTGGGGCAGTTGCACCAGCCCCATTCACAGGAGAAAGAATTAAGTGTGACCTTGAAGAAGAGTCTAGGAAAAAGTACTCAGTGGCTCCATGATCTTTCCTCATTCCCAGCACCTTCCTCAGAGATAATGCAAAACTGTGTGTTCATATTCCGCACTCTGGCTTCCCACTCATCTGTGATGGCTTTCTGTCAGGAGGGCTCCATGGTTTGGAAGCTTTGACTGTTCTGTCATGTTGTGCCTTTTTCTTTTCCTTTCCTCACCTCTGTCTCCATCTTTTTCCCCTTTCCGTTTCTCTTTTTTTCTTTCTCTTTTTTTACAGGCTATTTCCACTATGTCACTGGTTTCTGAACCCTCCCTGGAGCTGCTTTCCAGCCCAACAAAGCCAGACTCAATCGACACTCTTCCTACTACCACTCTGCTGCCCCAATCAAAACACCATGGGACAGGCCACAGCAGGGACCTGCCAGCCCTGCTGCCACCTGCCACCTTTGAAGTCCTTCATATTGAAGAAGAAGGCAGTAGCACTGCAGTTGCAGCTATTCCAGGACATTTTGCCACCACACCACAGCTCCCCTCTGTGGCTCAGATGGGCCCATCACTTCCAGAGGACTTTGCTGTTTCTGCAGATCATATGCTTTCTTTGAGCTCAGTCATGCTGAGCAAAAAGTCAGATTCTCCTAGAGAGATGTCCCAGTCCATGATATCCTCCAAGATGAAATCTCTATTTGTTCCCTCTAATGCAGAGACCCAGAGTCAGGGGCTGGATGAGGCAAAAGCCACTGAAAAGAAGCACAGAATTGAGACCAAGCTCCCAACTGTTCCTGTTTCTAGCCCTAGCATAACCAGCTATGTAAAAGTGCAGACACCCAAGGAATCAGAAGAGCAGGCCATGTTCAGGGATAATTCAGCCTTTTCTTCCCAGAAGGATTGGATAATGGAAGCAGCTTTAGATCAGCTGCGGGCTCTGGAGCTGTCTGAGCTCATGCCAGAGGTACATTCTGAGACTGACCATGTCTTGCAGTCAGTGTGTGAACCTGATATAGTGGCTCTGGACCGGTGGGATGTCTTCCCAGATACTAAAGACCAGCTGGGTCTTGGAGCAGAAAAAGGACAGAAGCTGGATGCTGAAATTCAGCACGAAAGAAGGACAGAGGGCTATCCTGATCTGGCTAAAAAGAAGCAGAGCAGAGAGAGGAAAGATGGTCTTAGTAAGAGCAAGCCAGGAGAAGACCAAGAAATAGAACAAGTCAGGAGCTCAACAGTCACTCCAGAAACTGCTGAAAATGTTTGGAAGGATGGATTGGCGCTGCTATCTGCCTCCAAGCCACCTGTTGAGAGGATTTCTGCATCAGGCCAGGCAGGCATTGAGTGAATGCAGGAGTGGGCAGGTCCTAGCTAGCTGCCTGCGCATGGTGTGAGTGCATTTGGGCTCTTCTGGAGCTGTCTGATAGCTTACTCCAGACTAACAGCATGCTGTTCTGGAGTGCTCGGAGTCCCCGCAATGACAGCTGCATGGCACAGAGGTCTGAGACCCTCTACTCTAGCAGCAGCTTTGTGGCACCTTCTGCATGTTGATCAGTGATTGGCTGCTTCTGCAGCACAGAACATGAACAGCAGCCATAATCTGCAGGCTGTCTCGTAGCTAGAATGGGGCAAGTGCATGATCCATAGAGGTCTCTGAAAAGCCAAGTGCTGTTCCACAGCAATGGAGGGATTTCCTAATGACTGTCCAGACTTGGGATGGCAACTCCTCTTCCCTGCTGGCTTAGATCTGAGCCTGTTAAGGTATTGACCCTGGAGCTCCTAGTGTTCCTTCCAGCACTAGAAATGCTGTGTGCATCCCAGGATCCTCTGTGATGGGGAATTTTATTTCCCTCAGAACTGGGTAGGGGAGAGATGACAAGAGGCTGACATGGATCACTGGGTGGTAGGGAAACCATAACGCATAATGGGTGATCTTGATGAACTTTGCAAATCATGGCTTCCTGCTGGATAATCTCTTTCCATTTTGTAGCTGGAGTTCTTTTTGGCTTCTATGACTGGCTTGGCTGGGATTTTCATTGCACTGAGTCACTGCTCTGGGCTGTGCCAAGAGGAACTTTGGCATTGTGCAATAAATGCCATCACTGTTCCTGCTCACTGTTGTCACTAATGGTTTGGGTTTGTGCTGCTGCATCTTGGGGCTTGCTGGTGCATTGCTCTTTTCATGCTGAGATTGTCACCTTGTCATTCAGATAAAATCTGTAATTGAGAGGACAAAAGAGACCTTACATGTGCACCCAATGTATCGTGAGCGCTCCCCGAGACGGAAGGTAGGGCCAGTCATATTTCACAAGACTGTGTCCCAGGATCGCTTGATTGAAGAGCTGCAAGACAGACTGGGAATCAGCAAACAGGAAGAAGAGGAATGGAAAAACCAGGAAGACTGGCTGACAGAGGGGGTCATTGTCACTGCCAGGCCACAAAGGAAGAAACAGGACGGTGGACAGCAAGTTGAGAAGGTAGAGGACAAACTGTGTACTAGGGAATTCCCCCATGTCCTCTGCTCAGATGATCTCTAAGGGAGATGTAGTGTAGGAGTGGGAGAGATGGGTCTCCTGGGAGTCCTGGGGTGGCTTTGGAATCTGACTCCTCAGTCCTAGCCCAGTTCCCTTTTCAGATCAGCTATGAAACCAAATGCCAGCTATTTAGGAATTGGAGTGGAGGACAGTGTTATCTGGTAGGACGTGTAATGCTGTCTTAAGGTCAGGCATTCAAGTGAGGTTTATTTTCATTCCACAATGGGGAGGTAGGTCAACAAGCAGATCTTCTTTGTTTCTTTACTTGGCAACAGAGGGGTGCCTGACGTTTTTAGATGTAAGAATTGGATCCTGCCCTGAAGTGCTTATAGCTCGGCAGGTGTTGCTAGGTGCCTTCTCCTGGAGACTGGCACTTCCTCAAATGAAGGTTTATTGAAAATGGCACCGTGGCCTCTATTACACCTGTTTCTGGCTGGGTACAGCAGTGAGGTTGGCCTGCTTGCACTCTGTGCTCTGATGTGAAATGAAGACTGTTTTGAAAGGAAAGCAGAGAAGTGCTAGGTAGTGAGTACTGCTTTATTGTCTGTTTCATGCTGCCTGTCCTTTTGTTGCAGGAAGTGCTTCTCAGTTCACCTCTGGATTTGTTCACCTTTCTCCCTCCTTTCTTTCTAGATTATAATTCCTCCAGAATCCCCCCTTCCCCTGAGAAGAACAGTCTCAGTGCCAGCCTCTCCCCCACTCCAGCGTCCTAAAGAAGCTGCCAAGATGTCCCTTGCCAAAGCTGCTCCCTCTTCTCACCCTACTCCCTCTCCATCTCCTCCTCCATTCCCACCACAACCTCCCTATGGACCCTCTGCTGCTGCTGCAGCTCCTAGTCCTGTCTCCTACTGCTTCAGCTTGCCTCCCCAGCCTCTCTGCCAGTGGGAGACTTCTTCTGATGACTACCAGGAACTGTCTGTGGTGGGCACTCCTCCCTCTGAAGATCATAGATTCCTCCATTCTCCCCAAGCCCAGCTTTCTCCTGCCATGCTGACTGAGACAGTAGTAATATCTTCTCCTGCCAAGACAGTATCTTCTGTTGGCTGTCAGACTGATGACGACCCATTCTTCCCACCGATGCAGGCATGCTTTTCTTTACGCTCTTCATTTAGCAGAGCAGCTACGAGTCTAAGTCCAGCACTTCCTAGCCTATTAGCTCTTTAGGTAGAATGTTTGGGTAAAAGCTGGTACTGAGCTGCTCTGCGGAAGATGAGTTTAGTGCTGCCAGTGGCTTATTTTCTGTCAGATTTGTATAGCAGCGTGAGGTGCCCATGCATAGAATGATCCGTGATGGTACATACAACAGATCCTGTGTCCATCTGCTGGCCACGTATCTGCAGCATCTGTGTTTCTCTCCATTGAACTGAAGGAATCAACTCCATTAGTTTAGGGCCCAATACTCCCCTCCACGGGGTGGCACTGAGGGGAGGGGAGGGGAGAAAAATGTGGAAAAGCCTGAGAACCAGAAGAAGAGGCTGAACGGTGATTCCACATGCTCCTGAACTCCACCCATGTGGACGTTGCTCAGCTGGGATTCTGTGGGGTTTGGGAGTGTAGTGCAGAGGCAATAGCTGCTGTGTATGGCCTGCTCCCTAAACCCAGGGAGAATACTGGTAGAAAAGCGTGAGAGGACTCTAAACACATGAGCAGATCTAATTCTATCCATTATAGGCAGTGACCCTCAGCACACCAGCCAGTGCAGTATAGCGTCAAACTCCACAAGTTTCAGTCGAGGTTTCTCTGCAACATGAATTGTTGTCATACTTTGCAGGTGATCCATACTCCACCACTGGTCCGGCGCACCAATCCACTTGCTGCTCGGCCACCCCTCGCGCCGCCCGCCCATGAGAAGGCAGGATACCCTTTCTGTTTCCCCTCTCAGCATGGTGTGCTGTTAAGACGACTCTTGCCAGGGCTGTGATTCTGGCACAGTACTCGGAGCGGTTCCTAGATTTCCTGTTGCTAGGAATGCCAGATTGATGTTTTGCTGGGCATGGCCTGCTGTGTATGGGCGTATTGCTGAACCTGCAAGCCGTGGGAGACCTTTTAAAATAGGGCAGGAATTTAGAGGGCCTTTGCATTAGCATTTCTAGCATGTGAGTGTGGTATGCATTCATAGAGTCCCAAGTGCTGATGCGTGATTGGGTGCACCTCAGGTGGGGGTCTGTGTGAAATAGTTCCAAAAGGAACATGCATCCCTTGGCCGGTGAGAATGTGGTACAGCTAGTGCAGGTCAAGTCCCTGTGGTCCTGCTTTGAGAGATGGTCAGTACCTGCACTGAAGCTAGCTGAGGTTAGCTGGCCCCTGAGGCAGGAAGGGAAGTGTCACTTTGCATGCCATTCATTGCCATCCTCTCTGCAAGTGACATTTTTCTTCTCCTTTGTCTGTTTATAGTTGGTTTCTGCAACCCCCACGCAATGGCCCCAGACCAGGATGAGGAAGCATGTCCCTCCTGTGCCCCTCTGTTGCATCAAATGGGCAGCCACCCATTTGTATTGAAAGATACTAGATACATAAACATGTCTGCCCATGCCCATTACCTATACTCTTGAGTTATGATCAGTCTGTATTCACTGGTCTGATCTTTAGAGGTGCTGAACTTCCCCAACTCACTGTACTCTGCACCTGTCAGGATCAGGCCCCTGACTGCCCTGCAGTTTAGAGGGAGAGAATTTTAAATTCTGCGTCCAGTAAGACGTTTCCTCCCCATAATGCTGTCTTGGGGACTGTAGCAGTTGGTAAGAAATGCTTATGTGCGTATGTGTCAGATCCACAGGATCTGTTCTATGCCCCAGCCTGTAACCTATCCCTTTGGGATAACCTCTTTACTGGGCCGGGCCCCAAGGACCCACCCAGTTTCACAGGGGCAGGCCCATGGCCTTCAAGACTCCAAAACTGGGCTTTTGGGCGCCAGCGATCCGTTTCCCTCCGTGGCTCCCTGCAGCAAATCCAGCAGAGCCAGACTCCCCTGGGAGATGTGCCCGTTGCTCCTTCAGAGTGCAGTGCTCCGAGTACACAGCGACAGCAGGGAGCCTGTTCAAACAAGGTAACAATTTATCAGTCAGCTGGTGCACAGAATCTGAAAGGCCCTGGGTGAGCACAGAGAAGCAAAGGTTAGAACATAGTCATCAGTGTGGCCAGCGTCAGGGCCCTACCCAGCCATGCTGCTGTAGAATCCATTTTGGCTCTGTCTCTGTCCCCTTGTCTTTGGTTTCAGGTGGAGTGTGTGTGCTGTGTATCTCTGTGAGCACAGCTGGTAAAACAGCCACCTGACCCCTTTCTCCTTTGGCTGTCCACCGGTAGGACAGCTAAAGAGTTGTAGGCAGAGACTGCAAAAATTCCCTGAGGAGCTGTGCACTCAGGGCCTTTGCTCTGCTTCCCTGCAGAGAAGTGGGGGGAAATCTCCTTGGCTGTTGGTTGCTAGGTGTGAATGTCCCAGCCATTAGAGTTTCCATTGTCTGTTCCGATCCTCCATTCACATGAGTAGACTTCATTCAGTTTGTTTTGACTCTGGTTTCCAACCCAGGCTGCTGAGTCAATACCTCATCCCTTCTCCCCCACTCAGTGCATAGCAGTGCAAAGCCAGGTGGGAAACTGAGGCACATATAGGCATCCTAGAAACATTACAAAAATTCCCTCGTTCATCACAGCATAGAATAAGGGTTTGAGGGTGAAATGAATAGAGGAATGGCCTTTATATACAGTGTGTACTTCATGGTGCTGGACTGCTAGAACCAGCCATCCAAGGAGAGGTGTCATGGGGCTAGTAGGAAGGAGATGCATCGGTTCCATTCGGAGCGGAGTATTGTTGATCTCCTGAGTTCCAGGATGCTGGTGAGGCGTAATGGGGAAAAGTGCGTGTGTGGTATGCTATTTCTCATGAACAAATGGAAACCAGTGTTAGTACTTGCCTAGTTTATATAGACAATGTCTAATGCCAGTAGCTACAGGATGGTGGTTGGCACTGCCTGTGTGTGCAGTGGAAAGTGCCCTTCAATAACCATGGCTTGAGGGCACTTCAGCATGTCTGTTTCCTTTGGCACGCCATGGTAGTCTACCAGTACAAGTGCTGGGATATTAGCAGTCCTTGCACCCTGCACCTTTTTCACAAGTGTTGTTAGCGTTGTGGCCACGTAGTTTTGCTGTTAACAGAGACAACACAATGTCCTACAATATATCCACCCGCAAGGTCCTGTCAGGAAATGGCTTGGTGGATTTCTCTAAACCTGACAGCCACTATTGCACTGCAGAGGGAAGTAAAATAACCTGTGCATTGCAGTGCAACAGGAAACGAACCCTGAGTTTGCCCCATATCACATGGAGATCGGTATCCAAATAGATCACACAGCTCTCAGTTCTGGATACTTCCTCACTCCTCTTCCCCACTTCCTCTTGAGGTTATAATACTAAAGAAAAAGTAACTATCCCCCCTCCTGTGGAAAACAAGGTTCAGTGTTAAGTGTTTGTTGAGTGACTCCCAAAGTGGGCTTTCGAAGACCTTTCCTACCTCCTCTCCACGCTCTCCCATGTCTATCTTTCACATGGATTGTGCAGTATTGGCCGGCCTGCCACTCACTCCCTGTGCAGGCAAACGCAGTACGATTGTGCTGCCACATCTGCAGGTAAAGCAACAGGTGACTCCTTGAAGGCTCCCCACCTTCCCTCCCTGCTCCCGTTGCAGCCTTTGGTGTAGCTGGGGAGTGGGGTCAGAGCTACCCGAGAGGGCAGAGAAGAGAGAGAGCAAAAACGCTGCAGAAGGAAAAAGAGGGGGAAATACCCTGAAAAGAACAGACAAGAAGGTGTAGGAGGGTGAGAAGGAGACTGTAAAGGAGTAGAGAGACAGCAACAACAGTGTGTGACGGGAGGGGACATGTAGTGGGAGCCATTCGGAGAGCATGTCTCTGCCTTTGTAAGCCAGCTAGGAACCTCTGAGGTAAAGGGAAAATCTCGGCTGAGGCTTTATTGGAAAAAAATGCTCGTGGCCTGCTGGTAATCTTTGCTTTATTGGGAGGGTAAGAGCCGAATCCTCACCCCTCACCACAGCTCCTGGGGTCCCTGGTTAAGCCACACTTGTTGTCACAGCCTCATTGTAACAAGGTGCATCTCTGCACCTACTTCTGATTCTTGCTGACTTCTGCAGACACATTCGTCTCTTTAGAGCAAGTCTTGGTCTGTAAGACAGCTGAAGAGTTGAGGGCAGAGACTACAGAAATTCCCTGAGGAGCTTTACAGTGCTTGCCTTACCGTCTCTGGATTTTTTTTCTCTGCAGTTCATGGCCCAGGGGAAAGCTGGGAGCAGCTCCCCTCCATCTGCACCCCCAAAACCTGGCAGCCAGTTGGACAGTATGTTGGGAAGCCTCCAGTCTGACCTGAACAAACTGGGAGTAGCTACCGTTGCCAAAGGTGTTTGTGGCGCCTGCAAGAAACCAATTGCTGGACAGGTGAGTCTAAGGCACCATCTTGTTGCTAAGTCTTGGGCTACAGCCAGGAGTAACTGGGAGGGCTGTATCATGAGGCTGAAGGGACTGGCGATGCTGAAGAAACTGAAGTACTCTATTTATCCACTGGCCAGGTACGCTGTAAGCTCCTCCAGTGACCTCTACCCTGCCCTTGAGGGACTGCCCTCTCCTGAGATGATAGGTAATTCAGTTTTCATGCTACCCCAGTCCAGGGCTCACTTGAGTAGTAGAACATGTCGTTCGTGCTGAACTCTACCTGGTGTGTTGTCATGTGAGTTGCCACGGCAAAGAAGTAGAGTTGTCCGCCATAACTGCTCCATCTTCCTTGCAGGTTGTCACAGCCATGGGGAAAACCTGGCACCCAGAGCACTTTGTTTGCACCCACTGCCAGGAGGAGATCGGGTCACGCAATTTTTTTGAACGTGATGGTCAGCCCTACTGCGAGAAGGACTATCATAATCTCTTCTCCCCTCGGTGCTACTACTGCAACGGGCCCATCCTCGATGTGAGTTTCCAAGCCACCTTGTGTCAGTAGGATTCTCTCTGTTGTCCATGCATGGGGGAGTCTGGTGCTGTACTGTCAATTAGAGTATTAAATACGTAAGCACATGCCCATCTGTCCCTGGTAACACTTCTCTTGTAGTCTTGGGATCCCCATTCTTCCTTCCCCCTACTGTTGTAGGGGAAGTCATTGGACCCAGCCCAGCTATCTCCCTCCATCTGCTATAGGGTCCTGGAATGACAGGGCAGGTTCTACTGAGTTCAATTTGCCCCTGTTGCAACTTCACTGAACTCTGTATTAGGATCTCTCTCTTCACTGCAGTGAGGAGTGCCTGATTTTTCCCAGTGGGATATCGTGTAAGAGACATTCCTGCTGAGTTTGAGCAATGCATGGGACTGTCTCCCACCAGCTCTAGAGGAAAGAAGTGATGGGTCTGACCTCGTTAGGGCAAAGGGGGGTGGGTTGAGCTCCCAAGGGGAGGGGCTCAACTCTTGAAGACGTTTCATTCTTGCGGCAGTCAGCACCGGTGCTTGAGGACTCACTGCTCATGGTTTCTCCCAAACAGAAAGTGGTGACAGCTCTGGACAGGACATGGCACCCAGAACACTTCTTCTGTGCGCAGTGTGGAGCTTTCTTTGGACCTGAAGGTACTATTGGTTTGTGCAGAGAGAAGCCACCCTGGTGCAGCAAGGAAGTGGTGGGGGTGGAAGCAGGGGCCAACAGAGAGCATGAGATGTAGAAAATTGGGGGGTGAGGGTGGAGAGGGACTGTGGTTCTACTTAGGGGATGGGGAGCTCACAGTGTTTGCTATTTCCACATGGAGATTACAGGAGGTGTAGCATGTGCTCCTCCTGTAGCAGAATAAGGGATAATTCCAGTCTGTGGCTGGGAATCCCAGCCACCCTGTTAGCCCTAAGGCGTTCCCTTGGATGAAGGTCAGAAGCTGATGCTATCTGGCTCTGTTTGTCCCTTGTGCCCTTGGCAGGATTTCATGAGAAGGACGGCAAAGCCTATTGCCGCAAGGATTATTTTGACATGTTCGCTCCGAAGTGTGGAGGCTGCGCCCGGGCCATCCTGGAAAATTACATCTCTGCCTTGAATACCCTCTGGCATCCTGAGTGCTTTGTCTGTCGGGTAAGAGAGCGCCTGCTGCCCTACGGTCACCTGACCCCTCTGATTGCTGGAGCTGGGTGTCTGGTGGTTCTCTCTGTCAGAACACAGAGTCTGTGCCAGCACAGGCCAGTCAGCCCCACAGTGCGCTGATGACCAACGCTCTCTTGTGTCTGTCAGCTTCCATTACTCTCTCTTGGTGTTTCATCCCTTCCCCTCCCCTGCCCCCCTCCACAGTTCTGGGTTTCTGCAGCAGTTCACTGATCAGCACAGAATTTTTTCAGAGGCTTCTTAATAATTGTGAGCTAAGTTTTCTAAGCACTCTCCTCGGCAAGCGATTTGAGGAGCTTCCTTGTGTGCTCACTCTGGAAATGTAAACTTAATGAGACTGACTTATTCAGACCAACTTGGAACCCAGAGAAATCGCTGTAACCGGAATGTGCTGTTGCATAAAGAACTGTAATGCTCAGAATAAATACTTTGTACTTCTTCAAAGAGCCTAGCAAATATTTACCCATCTCCCAGGAGCAGTGTAAGGATTAATATCAGGCACATGTTACAGAGATGGAGGCAAAAAGGCAGAGTAAACTCTGAGGGTCAGAACACAAGTTCCTGTTTCAAATCCTGTGCTCAGACCACAAGTCTGCTCACCTCTCTGCAGCAGAGCAGTCAGCATTAGAGGAGTTGGCTGAAGCTGTGTGTTTGAAACCCTCCATCGCTCGAAGACCCCTCTGAATAGAAATTCTAGCAGTTTGGTGGGACAGTTGAAAAGCTCCTTCCCTGCCTGCACCTGGATTCAGGCTTTTCTTCTGCTCAGATGTTGCTTGGCATTCTTCATGCTGCTGCCTGTGTTAGTGGGGCCAGCAACTTTTACCTGCCAGGACCCAAGGGTGGGATTCTGTCTTCTGTTGTTAAAGTAAGGCCAATTTCCAGTGTTTGTTTTCGAATGCAGGGGAATGGCTTACTAGTCTCAGCATCAGGCTCCCTGGGACCCACTGCCTTTCAGTGCTGCAGGCAAATGGAGTTCCTTGCAGTTCACCGTGTGCGAACATGCATGGATATGCACTTACTTTGGCTGCACATTACAGGATGCCTGCATGCAAGGCTCAGTTTGCATCTGCCTGTGACTCGGTAGATGTCCAGTCGTATGCACATGCAGTAGTGTGCATGTCTCCTGGGAAGGAAGGATGGTTTGGAGGCTAAAGTACAAAACTAGGACTTGGGAGATCTGGCTTCTGTCTTTGACTTTACTGCTGACTCATTGTGTGACCCTGGGCAAGTCCCTTAACGTCTCTCAATTTCAGTGTCCCCCATATGTAAAATGGGGGGAATTCCTCTTAACTTCCCGGGGTGTCATAAGGGTACATCCATTAATCTCTGTGAGGGGCTTAGACACAGTGACAACCACTCTAGTGAGATATGTGCCTATTAGCGTCTAAAAATTGGTCTCGGGTAACTTCTCTTCATAGACCTTGCATACCCAGCATCACTGTAATAAAGGTATGGACTCATTCCCAGGGTCCCTTCCCCTCCACATTTCTCCAGTGGCTGCCTGCAGAGGTGGCTGTATTTCAGTCACTCTTGGAGGTACATTGTTTGGGGATGCATCAAGAAGGAAGGTGCTGTACCCAGGAACATGCATAATATCCGGCATTCTAAATGGGTAATTACAAAAAATAACTGGCCATCACTTTCTTTTCCATTGATATCACCAAAGAAATTAAAACCAGCCCCAAAGTGACAAGGTAAAAGGCACTTCAGGTGCCCTGGAGTGTAAGGAGTTCCAGGAGAGCCAGGTTCCCTGCCTACTGTGTGGGTGAGCTGGGATGGGGCTATAAAAGCTGCTGTGGTGGCAGCTGCCTCTGGGGAGAAAGGTGTGTTCTCTTCCCTCTCAGCATGCTGGAAACTGGAGAGGCCTCTGGTGGTGCTCACCAAGTGTCCTCAGTAGCTTTGCTCCTGGGTTTGGATTTTCTTTGTGTTAATAAAGCTAGCTTGGAGTCAAGGGACATGAACTATAGTTTAAGGCTTATTTTCCCTCCCCAGCTGCTCTGTCTGCCCGCTCACATGCAGTAACCCTGTCCCTGCTGGGCACAGATCAGTCTTTGCAGCAGTACTTCTGCAGCCCCCTCCCCCTTTTGCTGGTGAAGGTGATTCACCCTGCCCTCTTCCTGCAAGAGGCAGGTGAAGGCATGGATTGTGGAGTTGCCAGTCAGTGCCCCCAGCTTGCCACATCAATCTGTTCCCTTTTGCTTCCTTCTCCTGCAGGAATGTTTCACGCCATTCATCAACGGCAGCTTCTTTGAGCATGACGGGCAGCCCTACTGCGAGGTGCATTATCACGAACGCCGCGGCTCACTATGTTCCGGCTGCCAGAAGCCCATCACGGGACGCTGCATCACTGCCATGGCCAAGAAATTTCACCCGGAACACTTTGTCTGTGCCTTCTGCCTCAAGCAGCTCAACAAAGGAACCTTCAAGGAACAGAATGACAAGCCCTACTGTCAGAACTGCTTCCTCAAACTCTTCTGTTAGAGGCATCGTAGATGGGAACTGAGCATCTTTCTGCCACCCTGCTAGGCAGCCCAGTCTCGCTGAACGTTACTGTGATTAGAAACCTTACTGGGGCTGGGGGGAAGGGGAAGGGTGCGGGGTGCTCACTCCTGCTCCAGAGAGGCAGTGGATCCAGGGAGACGAGATGGACCATTAAACTGGAAATGCCCATGCCGTGTTTCAGTGGGGAGATGCTGAGACCCATCATTAAAGTTCTGAATGATTGCTAACAGCCGAGAGGAGACTTCTTTCTTAAGGAGGGGGCTGGATAAAGTCTGCCTAGTTCAGCCTTGAGTCAGCTCTCTCTGACACTTCCAAACAAAACGTACTTGGCTTTGGTGATGGTGGCGCTTCTCTCTCGCTGGGGCATTTAAGTGCTGTGTGACCCAAGCAATAGCTCTGCTGCTGCACAGCAAGGGCCATGCTGTGATCTCCGTACTGCCCTGGCTGCGCCTGGTCGAGTCCTGGGACACACAGGACTTACTAAGATTACAGCATCAGCCCAGGAAGCTGTAAAGACCCTGCAGTGGAGTCTGTCCAGTCCAGTCCAGTGACACTGCAGGGAATTGATGCCACTTATTTTTTAAAAAAGAAAGAGTAGGGGTTTACTCTGTTTTGTGATTCTCTCCCCCTCCTCTACACATGCTGGGGCGGGAGGTGGGGGACGAATCCCTCCTCTCCCTGCTTGAATGGAGTGTCCCAGCCTGAATTTTGTGCTGAGCACTCCCGACTCCCCAGGAGTGTGTAGGGCAAATGCTACCAATTCTGCTGCTCCCAGGAGAGAAGAGGAGGCTGGCACCAATTAATTTCAAAAGAAAATGCAGAGGGCCCCCCCCGCCTCTCTGAGCAAACATGGCTTATGCTGTGTGTCTGGCCTGCATTTTACTAAGGAAGGGCCTCAAAAGCCTCTCTTGTTTTTTTAAAAAGCCAGAAAAAAATAAAGCTACGAACTCTGTATTTCTTGTTCATCTTCCTCTCTGCTCATCAGGCCTGTCATCCTTCTTCTTTGATACTTTCCTGTTCCTTGCTCTTGATAAACATGTTCTACTGAGAATCTCTAGAGCAATAACATTTTATATTGACTGTTACTGGTCTAACAAGTCCCTTGGGTCTGGTGTGTGTGAGACACTTGGAGTTTTGCTATCAAACTGAATACTGAACGCTTTGATAAAAACTGTGGATTTCTACACTGAGGTTTGAATTCATAACTAATTTACTTTTAATCCTCTTATACAGAAATTGGTTTTGAAGTGATTTTAAAAAAGCTACTTTTATATCTCAAACTGTGCTGTTCCAGGCAGTGTACCAGTTTTGCTGGTTACTGTATCTGCAACTTCAATGCTTAGGTTTAACTAACTATTAACATTAAGTATTTTCTTTTTATTGGGGGTTGGGAGGGGTCTGGGTTTTGCAGGGGAAGGGAATGTGACTTGTATTTTTTTCTAGCACAAGCAGGTGAGCTATGAATAGCTCTTTTAATTTTCACAGATCACCTGTAAAGTTTATTTTGTAACCTGTAAACTGCTGTATTTGACTTACCTGCCTTTCTCCCAAAGCCTAACTTCCAGGGTGTTCATGAGTCTTAATTCAGTGCTGCATGCTGCAGAGAGCTGAAGTCCACCATCATAGTTTTGTTCCTCTTCAACCATCAGAAATGAGAGCAGAGGGTTAACTGGGGAAGGGGAGTCCTCCCCTTATGTAGGAAGGATGGTCCTGGAGCTAAAGAAATAGGCTGGGAGTCAGGAGATCTGGAATCTATTCCTGATTCTGCCACTGACTTGCTGTGTAACCTTGGGCCAGTCACTTAATCATTCTGTGCCTCGGTTTCCCCATATGCAAAATGGAGCAATATTCCCATCTTGTGGGGTTTTGAGGTTTGGTTCATGTTTGCCAAAGCACTTTCAGATCTTCAAAAGGAGGGTGCTGTAAAAGGGCAAAATAATGTTAGAAACAGCTCTGCTGTGTTCTACAGTAATGGCCAAAGTGGTGCAGTAAGACGAGGCTTTTAAAATATGACTCTAGAATATTATAGACCTTTGATTATTAAGGTGTGTAACATTAGGGTGGTTACAGTGTTCAGTGTGAAAAAGGCATAGGGAATTCTGGGATTAACTGTATAAGAAACAAATCCTCACTTTAACAGAGGGATCCTAGCTTACTATTTCAAGTAACCTTGCCTTGATTCTTCACCACCCCTCTTGAATAAGTGGAACTGTTTTTCACTGGTTTCCCATACAAACGAGCCAGTTTGTGGTTGTGAAAGCAGGAATTTGTGGAACAAGTGGTAAAACTAAAAGCTACTCCAGCTGGGCTGAGCACAGCTTTCAGAAGGTTCACAAGGCAAGAATCTATCTAAATTGTCATTTTAGATTTGAAATTAGTTTTGACTTAAAATTGGGATTTCTGAGCTTCCTGCTGAAACTGGCATGTGTTCTGACCCTGCTGGTTGGGAGAATGGTCCTGTGTCCAATACACAGGACTGGGAGTGACTCTGTACCGCATTTCTGTGTGTTACTGAGTGAGTTTATAACCTTCTGTGCCTCAGTTACCTTACCTCCAAAATGGGGATAATACTTAACCTACCTCACTGGGGTGTTGTGGCTTAATTCACTGATAGTTCTGAAGGGCTTTGAGATCCTTGGAGGGAAGATGCTATAGAAGGGGAAAATGTCGTTACAGTAGCCCAGTGTCAGAGCAAAACCGTTTCATCCCCTTTTAATAATGGTTTGACAATCTCCACGACCATTCCTGTCTGAGCAAAACATTGAGAGCTTTCCTGGTAAATTGGGATTTACACTGGTTTATGCCCTTCCCCCTTGTGGATACATGCTATGCTCATTGCTGCCACCAAATCTCACTTTCCCTCTTGATGCTGCTGCCAGTAGGAGGGTCAGAAATACCCAATTTATATTTCAAAATTTCAAGTGCAGTTTAGACTTGAACATTCGAGATGCTGCACAGAGCAAACTGGGGAAGGGGATGTGTTAAGATTGTCCTGGGTGACTGGCAAGCGTATTTCATAGATACCAATGGTGCTAAAGCGCAGACCAGCAAGTTGAAGTAATGCGCTGTTGCAGGGACTGGGTGTGGTTAGGAGAGGATTTAGGAGGGGTTAGGCGAGTATGTGCCTTTGGAAGGCTGAGGTGGGGTGTTCAGGACTTAAACTGGACACAGGAGGCAGGTGTGTACAGCACACAACCTCTGAGGAGCTAAAGGAGTCCGCGTGCAGAGGCCTGGCAGCTGCCCATTCAGAGGCGAGTTAAGCTCTGGATACACCATGGTTTCTTTGAAGGGTTTTTGTTTGGGTTACTGTAACGTTGTCTTTAAAGGCCTTAGTGCTCTGTTTACAATGACCTCCTAATCTGATGAACTCCTGCAGTGCAATCAAAGAGCTATCAGACAAGGTGGGTCTCAATCAAGTCATGCCCTGAATAGTTTGGGGGGATTTCCCTCTGGGTCGACAGTTATTTGATTTTTGTTTTCCCTTGTAAACTTCTAACTCTGCTTTTTCCCTTTAAAATTCCTGTGATTATGCTAATAAAATTTTGCCATTATTTTCACTTGACTTGGGTCCAGTCATTTCTAATCTCAGAGCTTGTGGAAATGGTTCAAAGCAGCCATCGAATGCAACGCCTCTTTCCTTCCACGATGGAGACAACAAAGGTCACTGGCAACAGCTGAGGAGGGCAACATTTATTAGTACGATTTCTGCCATCACATGGACAGGGCAGAGATGTAAAACCGGAAGTGCTAAGAGAAGCTGTCACTTGCGCAATAAGCAGACATGAATCCTGACACTCTCACTTCATCCTTCTCAGCCCCCTGCCTCAGCACAATACACTGACACTGCCACACCCCAGGGCACTGCAATAACTGACACCCACAGGGCTTCTCAACCTCTGCAGGGACGCTTACTGACAGTCACCACCTACATTTGAAACCCCTGGATACATGGTAACCGTCCTGATGCACCTCTGTGCTAAGCGCTTGAAATCATACCACTGATTATTCCCCATAACAGCATAGATGTGCAGGGGGTTTGCAGTTATAACAATAAAAAATCCCACGTGCCTGAACAGAAAATGTCCGACCTAAAGAGCGCAGTCTAAAGGGACTTATACCGTCCAATGGCAGTAGCACAAAGAGACGACAATAGGGCTTGTTTCTGTGACTTTGACTTTCATAAGGAATGATCACCAAGAAGCAAATGAAAACAAGGCTTTGGGCACGAACCTGGTCCTGGGCACAATAATGCAGTAAATTTGAGCTCAATGGAAAACTGTTCAAGAAAAAAATCTGTACCCCTCGAAGACTGGAATTAATTCTTAATTTGCACTTGGAGGGAATGGTCTGATCGCTATTTCAGATCTCTGAGCAGAGGATGTGTGAAGAAAATGAAGTGGCCTTTACATATCTGAGACCTAAACTGATTTATTAAAATCTCCCAGATCCAGCACCACAGCAGACAAGCAGCTTCTGGGTGGCAGGTGGCAGTACAAATGCAGGAATTTCTAATTAAAATTCTCCCAAGCTAGCTAATCCTAAATTCTTGACACTATCTGCGTGCATGTAGGTATGAAATCTGTAAGTCGACAGGAATGCAGTGTTAAGGTCCCTGGCTTATATCTTACATTCACAAAATGCAGAAGTTCAGGATCCTCCCGGCACCGTTAACTGGGTCCTGTTATGTGCACAAAATACTTTACTGGTTTTTTTCTTGTTAAATACATAGCTGAATGTATTGCTGTTTTGGTTCAACACGTACACAGGACCACAAACCACTCACCTTGTTCCTGTTTGCCTGGCTCTATCTGAGCAATAGAATATGTTCCTTTAAAAAAAAAAAATCTTATTTGGGGAAAGACTAAAATGTCACCATCCCCAGTTCTTGTTTTTGCACCTGCCATTTTCTCCTGCCCCAATAATGCCATGGGGCATTTAGCGATGGAGAGAGGATTTGACTGTTATTTCACAGAGCTGGTTGTAAGCTCCCTCGTGCAAACAGTCTGAGCAGGAGCCTCTTTGGGCAGAAATGATTAGCATTGTTCAGTCTCCACCTTCCATTCAGTTCTTGCCCTCCCTGCTCAGACTGGGCTAGTTCACAGTGCCAACTGGAAAATGGTGACCTGTGATGTAGACAGCTGTTGACTAGGAACTGGATTCAGACCCACCAATTCATTCCACAGGCCCCAAGCCAGCCAGCAGATGGCAGAGACTTTCTGTGGTTAATGGCAATTACAAGTTTTCACTAACGCTTTCTCCTTTCTTGTCGTGCTGCGCCCAGTTTCAAGCAGAATTCTCCCTTCCCATTAACACAGGGCCAAGGAGTGCAGCTCTCTGCTCGAGGTGGAGGAGATGCCATTGATTCCCACAGAAGAAACCTGGGCTCAATACTGACCATTTACAGAATTCCCCAAGCTTGAGAACTGGGCCCCGTTGTGCCTCCCACTCTGTTGCTGTCTGAATGGGGTAGATGGTGCAATCTACCTTTGAGGTTAGGGGGGTCCTCCAGAAAGTTGAGAGGCTCCAAGCTCTCCCGCCTGCTATTTGTGCTGAAGGCTGAGGCTCCTAGCTAACCGTGCTGGGCGTGACCTGACCTGCATGCATTGCCAATACTACTTGGCCATCTTCCCTGAACTAGTTTACATAAAAAGTGAGTGATCTGTGGCAAGGCACATCCAATACAATATGTATTGTAGAAGAAGGCCAGGGGCGTTTCTTCTGGAATATGAGCTGTGACTCTACATACTGCACATTACTAAACACACAGCTGAAGTTCAATAACTACTGCCCCTTCTGAACACTGCTTTGACTGAGATTTGTAATGAGAAGTATGGCAAATGCTTTCTCACCCTCATCTAATCCCAGCAACAGCTCACTCCAGGCACTGCCTGGTGCAGCATGGACAAGCCCAGTTTGAGGTTGAACATTAAGAACAGGCCCCAACTCCTGAATACTTTGCAGAAACGTGTGGGTTGTGGGGAATCTACAAGAACCAAATAACCTTGGACTTGGTGAGAATTTAATCTTCGTTCCCTGCTCTCACCTGCCTGGGGCAGCTTGGTGTTTACATGAAGACAAAATTGGTTCGTTGAGACAGCCACACTCTCATTTAATTTCCAAAGCCTCCCTGGTTTCTCCTTTCTCTGGGTGAGTTTGGCCGACATGCCAGCTTCGTAGATGGGCTGGTCTCATGAGTCCCCCTAGCGCCCATTGACGAAACTGTGGAAGCGGACACAGGCCTCATTTAGAGAACTACGCAAGGTCTCTCTCTCCCCCTCTTTCCCTCACTGTTCCCAGGCCTCTCGGGTGGGCCTTATCCATGGATTGAGCCTAGATTCCACACAGGCTTCAGGAAGAACCAGAGGCTCATGGTTGCCAGGGATGAGAATCTTGTAACCAACCTATTATGAATTTTTAAACCCAGAAGGGCTGAGCTGTTTGACTGAGCATCAGGCTTGAAAAACTGAGCTGAATACCACACAGTTCACTGTGTGCCTTTTGCATGAGCCATGAAGGAGGGAGACCCTACATCTCCTGTGCAGATGGGAAAGATCCCTTGATCTTTTTTGTAAGATTTGTTGGGCAAAAGGTCTCTTCCTTCTGCAGGGCACTGATTGGAGCCTCTAGCAATGGTGTCATGCGTCTGTTACAGTGGAGCCCTCTGGTCAGAAACAAGCTTTAGGCCTTGTCTGTATGAGAAAGTTGTGCCAATTTTATCTTAAATGTTTTTTAAAACCCCAATTACCCTGAGTGGAGATTTACTGGAATTTAAGAACATCTTATTTTGGTTTAGTTTAAGCCTCTTCCTAATCAATTTAAGCTAAATGGCGACAGCCACTCTCACTTTTGCACAGGTTTAAAAATTACCCCTTTAAATTGATGCAACTTTCTGGTGTAAAAGAGCCCTTCCAAAACATAAAATGCTGTTAATAAAGGGCTCTTCATACAGGCATCCTGTCCCCCTCTTACCACATGGACTCTTAGCCCAGCACTCAGGCGTGGGCTGACCAGAGTTCCCAGTTACATAACTATACCCCAAGCATGTTTTAAATAAAAACAGCTCCCCAAACCCTCCAACTCCCCTGCCCAAGGTCCTCTCTGCTTCGCTGAATCACTTAATGGGTCTGTCCTCAAATCAAGACAGAATGCAACAAACCAAGATGAGTACAGAGAGCAGCTGCTCCTCTATTGTACTACCATCCATCTGACACTGGTTTTAATAGAGGGAAGTAATTATAATGGAGTGCTGAGGCAGGATCAACACCACCACCCTGCCCCACTTTGCAAATACATTTCTGCCTCTTGCCAGCTACTTCCTATAAATCATAAATGTCTGCTTTGCCTCAACAGAAAGACCTCGTCCACAGATGGACCAGCATCATTCCAGAAACCACCAAGCAGGATCACATTGTTAAAAGGACAAGCACCACTGCCTCAAAGGCTGTTCTTTCTAAAAGGAGCAGTGCTGCCCCAAAGTCAGTATGGAAGGATCCTGTCACCAGTGGCATAGTCAACAAATCGGATATCCCCCCTCAAAATCTGGCATAATTGAGTACTGAGCAATGGGAGGAAAAGAGACCGTAGGCTAATCCCACAGCAATCCTACAGCCTGAGCTGGTTGTGATGGAGGAGCCAGAGGAGCAGCAGCCTAGGGAGAGGACTGCTATGACATGGCAAGCTACTTGGATGGAGGACAGAATCCTTCGATGAGTTTGACCTCCTTGTAGACAGACTCACTAAAGATCTCTCTGCAGAAATTCCATCAGGGAAGAATGGAAATAAGAAGAACACACCAACTTCTCACTGAACCCCTGCGTCTAGCTATAACAGCCACGAAGCCAGGAGAAGAAACACCAGTTGCCGCTATGATCTGGCTGCAGATTCCATGATCCAGAAGCTATACTGGTCAAACTGCCCTAAGGCTGTGAGGGAGTCCTCGATGGGCCCTTGTCCTATTGTGCCATCCCAACCGAGAGAGACTTCTCAGACTCCAAGGGTGTGTTTGACTGTAGTCCAGAATGATATGCAGTGTCCAGGATACGTTCAGCCCCTGCCCCAGGCTCAGGCATGAAGAGGGGCTGGAAGAAGACTCTACACCACAAGAAACAGTGACCAGACTCATGAAGACACACAACACAGCCCCAGGAAAGGAGAGCATTTGGTACAACCTCCTGAAAAAACGAGAGCTCAGTTGCCTGGTACTAACTGCCATGGGGAAGGTACCTCTCAACAAGGTGGACAGCACCATAAGGCAGTTGGTGAAGAAATGGATTTACCTCCTCCAGAGGGTCAGTGATGAGCTGGTGCACGTCTCGCACAGGCAGGGTGGCACCAACATCCCTCCAGTGGATGATGTGTGTGACGTTGCGGTGATCACTCACGCATTTGGTCTTTTGATGTGCCTGGACGCTATAGTGAGGAACATTGCGCCCAGTGCTTTGCCTGACGCCATCAGGAAGTGAATCACCAGGAGGCTGAGTGGCTCCGTGGAAGCCATATTTGGAAGAGATGGGGGGAATCTTTGCTTACCTTTGGACTGGTGTCCGTAATGCAACGGCTGGCAAAGCATATCACCTGCTACTGGATGTGGTGCGAGGAATGTCAGGAGCTGGGAGTCCTGCTGCCACAAGTCAGGAACACCAAGCGCATCATCGTCATCATCACTCAGAGAGCGAGAACCATGCTGGAGAGGACCCTGGAGGATGCCATCCGTTGGCAGTACGTGGAAAACCTGAGATGGAAGGTGACACTTTTTTTCATCAAAGCAGAGTAGTAATTTCTGGGAATAAAGTTGCTTTAGTTGGAATAGAATCCACGTGGAGGAGTTATACTGGAACAGTTATTGTGCTTGTAGCCATGCCAGTCAATTTCTCCATGTAGCCAAGCCCTTGACTGCAAGTTGTGTGAGTACCAAAGCCAGCTCTCTGTCCCCAGAGCTCACTTCATTTTTGGCAGTTTCCTCTCTATGGTTGTCTGTGGAGCAATGGTGCCACCTGCTGGTTCTGATTTCAAAGCTTGGTGAAGAAATAAACAACTGTGGGGGGGGAGAAGCAACTCACTGAGTGCCTGACCGGGTTAATTGATCCCCATAAAAACAGCCTTTAACAGAGCAATACTGAGTATTTCACAGTTGTAAAGCATGTCACAAACACTAAATAATGTAGACTCC
The DNA here is from genome assembly GCF_026122565.2 of Emydura macquarii macquarii. Taxonomy (NCBI): domain Eukaryota; kingdom Metazoa; phylum Chordata; order Testudines; family Chelidae; genus Emydura; species Emydura macquarii. The sequence goes on from NW_027131391.1 coordinate 2,814,528, forward strand.
TCACAAAGCTCCCTGTGGAGGTAAGTAGCTTAATCCTCACTCTGCATTGAAACTGGAAACAGGCACCCAACCATATTAAGTGACCTGTCCCAAGCCACATCCCTAAGAACCAGAAGTAGTAATATTTAGAAGTTACATTACAGTAGGTTTGAAAAAGAAATCAGGATTGGGACCCCTGTGTGCTGGTGCAGTATGACATCTAGTGCCTTTACTTGATCTTACAAATCAAGATACATGGAAAATATGCTGGGTGGGAAGAAGAATACAACCAAGTCTATATAATCCATGCAGTTATTTAATACATGTGACCTTCAATATTATATTAAAAAAAAAAGTATAATCTCTCTGACAGACCCTCAGTCTGGCAAGTATTCATATCTCATACTGTTGAAAGGATTCACAGAACAAAGTGGAATCCCAGCTTCTTAAACAATCCTCCAGTAACATAAAAAAAAAACTCCCTTCTATATACTTTCACAAAATTACAACAAAGGTATTGCAATATTTCATCATAAACAAACCCAAACCCTAAAGATTTCAGGATACAACTGCTATAAAGATTGGCCTAAAAGAAGCAATACCAAGTCAACCTTATCACAGACCGGATAGCAGATAGGGTAGATGAGCATGTCCTTAGTGAGGGGATTCTGGAGTAAGATGTAATCATTCTCCCTTTTTTCGATGGGCTTCAGTCATATCAGCGGTCTTGCTTAGATGGTTCTCCTTGATTTGGGAGAGTTGTATCAAGAGGTTCGGCTGGACAAGCATCTAATGAGGTGTTTAGGTGGTTTCTGAGGAAAGGCTGGTCCTGCTGGTGGAGATACCTTCCTGGTTGGTGTTTGGAACAGCAGGAGCACCACCAGCATCAGGATCCGGGGTAGTGGAAGAGGTGGAGGAAGTTCTCCTTGTAACATCCTTCTGCTTAAGAGTGTGAGAGACTGTTTGCCCTGGCTGTGATGTCCTGGAAAACCATTCTCAAGATGCAGGATCTCCCTGTAGCAACATCTGAAGGGGTTTTCTTTAAGGAGATGCTGCTTTTCCCATCAATGCTGCTCATCTGTGATGTTGTGGAAGCACTGAGGTTCTTCTTTGTTTGAAGCCATTTCCTGAGGGGCATTCTGTGGAACAACGGGAGCAACAGCTATCCAAACACCAGTCAAAGTTCTCTGTGGAACAGGCAATGGAGTAATCATCTTCTCGGTCTGTGCTGAAGTCTCCAAAGAAAACAAAAAAACCAAACCTTCTTTTGAAGCAGCTGTAGTAGAATTCATTCTTCAAAGCATTAGTCTTCTTCAGGATAGCAGGTTGAGTCTTCCAGTAGGTGCAGTTTCTGCCGCAGTCATTAAACTGGTAAGAACAGATACTACATAAGGCTGCGAAGCGATAGTAATATGCTGCAACATGATGCAGCTCTCCCACCCCCAGAGCTTTCTACATCACCATTAGGAGCTCCTAGATAGGCACCAAACACCATTAACCAGACTTTGATAACTATGTAACTCTACGTGACAATCACTCCCCCTAAATGAATTTAATGTAATAATTCAAAGCAAGAACTCTTAACACACAATTCTGCTCAAAGACAGAATTCTTTCAGCCTGGTTAGTCTGGTTCGACTAGCTGATTTCCCTGGCTGCCATGTTAACTCTTACAGCATAACAGGTAAAAGAAAATATATGCACGTGCTATACCATAGCTCCAATGCTCTTTTCTGCTCTCATATAACTACCTCAAACATACAATCAGGCCTATATAAGAGGCTTATAGTTTCTTGCAATACCTGTCCAATTCCTTGCTGTTTCTTGTCTAACCCACTGCACATACACCCTACCCTGATCTGATTCCTTACTCTTCTGCTCAACTCAGAAAAACAAGAATTGAGAGGTAAGCTGTGTAGGGAAGTCATATTGAGGGTAGTTTTCTGGTGGTGGGGTAGTGGCTTGACTCATTCCAAAGAATGGTGTAACAGGGACAAATAACTGGGTGCGGTTTAGTGGCCTGGGACATTAAGGAGGTCAGATTAGACGATTTGGTGTTTTTTTCTGGTCTTAAACTCTATGAATCTGGTTTAAAGGGCCACAATCTCCTTTCTCCTCTGCTCCTATAAACTCTCTCTAGCCTGGGCAAAACATTTACAGAAACTGTTTCCTAAGTTGCTTTCCTAAGAGGAAAGGGATGGAAAAATTCTCTCCTGGGGGAGACAGATGAGGGAAAGAATGATACAAACCATGCAATCAGTTTGGGAAGGAATACTAATGAGTGCTGTAAGACCCTTCACAGACTAGAATAAGAAAGCAGCTGCTTAACTGACCTACGAACAATAAAGTCAAATCTCCAAGAGCAGCTTTTCAACTCAGAGCCCTAATATGATACAAATAACTAATCCAAGAGTTACAAATGAATCAAATCCATACCCATATCCCAAAATAGCAAGTTTGGTTTAAAAAGTCACAAAATGCCTATAATCCATAATTTACCATGAGATATTTTAAAAAAAGATTATGCTTTGTTTTTTCAGTCTGTTAAACTTCCTCTACCAGCCGCACTAGGGATGTGGGACAAATAAAAGTTGCCCACTGTCCCAAATTTAACTGGGTATTGTGAATTTGGCAGCTGCTGCAGCAGTGCTCACCCCCAGGTATGCCTCTCTCCCCACTCCTCCTACCAGTTCTGTTCCCCCCACCCCTCCCCTCAGTTCAACCCCCCCCCCCCCAATTCACCTAGTCTCACCTCAGCTCTTCCTGGGGATGTTCACCTCCCTCTCCCAGGTCTGGGAGGCTCTTTACTCTTTTCTTCCCTCTCCCTTCCTCTGAGAATGGTGAGTGGGGGGGAGAGACTTTGCCAGCTTCTGGCAGGGCTGACCTTCATAAGGTGACTGGAGCATCTCCTGTCATTGCCAGACAAACTCCTGACCTGTCTGAAACCCTGTCACTCGTGAAAAAACTCTTGACAGCTGGTGACACCATTTCTATGTCAACCCCATCTCCATTGGCCCTGTGCAGGAAAATAGGGAGTGGGACCAGAATGGCCCCAATGCCTTTGTGATCCCAGGAGCCAGAGCAGCCAAGGCAATAGCTTGTAAATTAGAGCAGCCCTCAAACACAGCAGGGTGACTGCTGTAGAGTGTTTGGCAGATGGACTCTGAACTCCTCTTCCTGGCCTCTTCACCTGGAATCACCAGTGACATCAAACGTACCAGTGTGTCACCCATGACATCCTATTACCTACATCATTGCATCAGAGGGATGTCAGAAATGATGTTGCAGTGCTGGCCCTTTGGGTGCGGGGGCGGGAGCTGCAAGATACTACCAGGAACATTTTTTGGGGGGAAGCTTAGGCAAGTCCGTGCCCTAAAGGCCCAGTACCCTAAGAGGCCTGAGTGGGAGGAGGGGTCGGGGGGGGGACGGGACACGACGACGGACCTCTCTTCCAGCAGGCGGAGCCCCAGCAGGAGTCAGCTTTCCATGTGCTGCTACAGTGCTACTGCCCCTTTAAAAGACAGCACCTGCCGCCGTCTGCTGGTGAATGACAAGATTTTTGTCCAATAGGAGGGAGGAACTCGATCGGTCACCTGGATTGACATCTACATGTATCCAATAGACTGAGCAGAGCAGGCGATTGCCTATCACTGATTGGCTGTGGCTCGGAGTATAAAAGGAGGATGGGGGGCGGGCACTCGCCCTTTCTTTCCCGGGGCCCTCGTGTGAGGTAAGGTTCGTGTGCCCGGAGTGGGGCGGCCTGCAGCGGGCGGGGGACCCGGGGCGGCCGCACTCGCCCACTCAGTCCTCAGCCGCGAAGGAGATCGGCGGGGCCCGGGGCCACCTCAGCACGCGGCTTTCCGGCGTGCTCGGCCCGCTCGTGGCCCCGGATGTTGCTAGGCTTCGGGCCTGGCCGCGCGGGGTTGGCTCAGCACCGGCGGAGGGACACGGGGCGCTGTGCGGCTTGTCCCGGGAGCCGGAGGAGGCCTCGGTCTCATACGGGGGCTCCACGGCTCCCCCTGTCAGTGCTGCGATGGAGGGTGCCGGGGGTACTCGGTCCACGCCCCCCAGTGCGGGGAGGGGGAAGCGGATGGGACTCTGGGCCCACAGACACCCGCTTTGTAGTGCGCGGAGCGCGCCATTCAGAGACTTCTCGGTTCCCGGGGGGAATCTCCACATGGTTCCGGCCGGTTTATAAAATCATGAGCAGTGTTTGCACCTGAAGCCTTGCTTACATCGCTTGGGAGGCCGGGTGCAGCATCACCTTTCCGTGTGTGGGAGGGGGGCAGGTTGTATTGATCTGGCTGAACCCTGGTTTCCCAATCTTGATTCCTGTAGGTAACAGCTTGTCTTTAAACCCTTTGTGGCAATCCTTGGGAGCACCGTCGAGATGCCCAGGGAAGACAGGGCTACGTGGAAGTCCAACTATTTCCTGAAAATCATTGTAAGTGCCTCCCTTTGGGTGTATTCTAGATAATCTGGGGCTGGGATGGACTCTTGCTCAGAGCTCAGGTTGCCTTGGCCATTCTTTTTACTACACCTGCAAATGTGCACAATTCGTAGGTTAATTCTAATGCACTATGGATCAGTGGTGGCACGTTTGGAGCCACAGTGTGAATAGGGCCTGTAGTATTTGATAGCAAGGCATGAGCCAGCCTCACCATTAACACAGAGGAGCAGGCTATGCTGGGACTGTGGTCTCCGTAGGCTCCAGCTCCATCCTGTGATTAATAACTGTTGCAGCCACACTTGCTTTATTGTTTACCAGTGAGGTGCAGTCCTCTCACTCCAGGAAAGTTGCCAGTGAAGCTGCTGATTGGTCAAAAACTGAGTAGAACAATTACAGTTGGATCTCTAGAGCCTGGTACTCCGCATTTCCTATTGATGGATGCTGTTATGAGACTCAAGACTCTTCTAGCTGTTACATCCAAATTTCATCATAAGGGCTGTCAGTAGGCTTCTTCAAGTGAGCTTTGAAATAGACACTTGCACAGCTGTTTTATCTGTTATAATGAATATACCAGCCATTGGCAGGCTTTTGAACATTTAAAAACCATCGGGAAACCTGAAAGATCCCCAGAACAGTTGGATCTGGAAAGACTTAAACCATGCTACTAAGAAGGGAGTCCACTGCGATCACAAATAAATTAGAAGAGCCCTGTAAATATTAATGCTGCTTCCTAGTTGAATATAATTTGTTTTTTTAATGCCTTAATGTATTCTGTAGCAGTGAGACACTGTTTACAGTGACTGTGTAAGTGAAAGTAGCATCTCCAAAAGAGCCACACATTCAAGCCTTCTTAATGTAGAGCATTACCACGGTGCTGACTCCTTATGAAGGACTCTTTCAGAGAATCTGCTTTAACGTTTATACAGGGATAAACATCATACTTTAGCTGAGCTCCTGGTTAATGCTACCAACTGGAACCTGTCCCCACACTAGGGCTCTTAAACAATTCTAGTCAGCAACCAGTATGTGTGTCAGTCAGATGAATTGTCCCACTACCTGCCACTCTGGGGTACTTCCCCCCCCCCAACTTCTAAACCAATCCTGATTTGACAGTTTTCAGTCTCTAGGTTGCTAGGGAGCCATTGCTTAAAACACATGGCTTACATTTCTGGGCTTAGCACGTAATAGATCCCATTTATGCACCTAAATAGAGTTACTGGGGGCTAAGCACTTGTGGAAATCTGGCCATTTTGTTAAGGTGCCTAAATGGAACCTAATATTGCTCTAAACCTGGGTCCCTGGTCCAGGTTTCTTTGTAAAACTCATTTGTTCTTTCTGTAGCAACTCCTGGATGATTATCCAAAATGCTTCATCGTGGGAGCAGACAATGTAGGATCCAAACAGATGCAGCAGATCCGTATGTCCCTGCGTGGGAAAGCTGTCGTGCTGATGGGGAAGAACACCATGATGCGCAAGGCTATCCGTGGTCATCTGGAGAATAACCCTGCTCTAGAAAAGTGAGTAAAATAGTGATATTCTGCTTCCTGGGGAAGAAAGCGTGTTTGGAGGAGTGAAACTGAATGGTGCTATCTTTCCTCCAGGCTGCTGCCTCATATCCGTGGGAACGTGGGTTTTGTGTTCACCAAGGAGGATCTGACTGAGATCAGGGACATGCTGTTGGCTAACAAGGTAAGGAAGGGGGGGACAGACACTATTGTTGTGGTGCATCTACTCAGGAAGGTCTTGGGCCTGATCTGAAGGAAGGAGAGAGTATAACACTGAACATTCTCAGTGGATGTATGATTTTAGAAGGCAGCAAGAACTGGGAAAGAGGCATTTCGTGTGTTGTACTCCTAGCTCTGTCACTGACTTGCTGTGACCTGAGTTTCCCCATGTGAATAATTGGGTGGTGCTGAACTCTCAGGAGTGTTGTGAGGATGAATTAGTGTCCATACAGTGCTGTCTGAAAGCCAAGCATTGTTTTGCTTTTTCTTCTTGCGCCATCATGTTAGGTGCCAGCAGCTGCTCGTGCTGGTGCCATTGCCCCTTGTGATGTCACCGTGCCAGCCCAGAACACTGGTTTGAGTCCCGAGAAGACCTCCTTCTTCCAGGCTTTGGGCATCACCACGAAGATCTCCAGAGGTACCATTGAAATCCTGGTGAGTGCAGCACAAAGTTCAGTATGCTACTAGTAAGTGAAAGGTCACTCGCAGTTTTTAGCTGCTTCTCTATACTGCATGGCCCTGGTTGGACAGCTTGGCAATTCCACTGGAGCTGGGACTGCAGATTTGTAGCTAGTTCATCCCTATATCCAAATGTCATGTGTTGCTTTCTATGGCACAAGATCATTCCCCACCTTCTACTTAGGACTTTGGAGGTGTGTCTTAAAAGGAAAATAGCAAAGTAATATGACAGTAGGACATTGTATGACAAAGAAATCCTAATCACACAGGAAGCTGTCAGAGAAATTGGGCTGGGTAAGTTCTTTCTGCCTCTTGCCATTTCACCAAGCCGAATGGAAGGGTTATCCCTGACCATTTCTGAGGAGCTGATCTCTGAGCCCTAACCTCTTAGATGGCTTTACCAGATAGCAAAGTAGGTCTAATTAGCTGACTGAGCGCCTAAATGCTCCTATCAGTGTCCCATACATTCATCTATATAATTCCATGCTTTAATTGAAGCATAACTCAGAGGCTTGATGCAGGAATGACTGGGCAAAGTTCTCTGGCCTGTGTGTTGTGGAGGAGGTCAGACCAGATGACCATAATGGTCCAATTTGGCCTTAAAATCTCCCAGTTGCCCTCTCCCTAGTAAAATGCTCTTGGGGAGGGGGACTATTGCCAGTCTCCTGCCCCTGCTTAGTCTCAGGAGACCAGTGCTTTCCCTTCCTGTGAAATACAGCAGTGTGGTGGCAAAAGAAAGCTGTGTGAGGATCCGGGCTGATATCTTACTGTGGAACGATTTGAGGGAGAAGTTACCTGCTCTTCCGGCCCTCTTGGAGGCAGGGGAAGTGGAGGTTGAGGCTGCTTCTGAAGGCCAGGTGCCCACAGGGTTACTCCCTTTCATCAGGGCAGATACATCTCACACTGAGATACTGGCTCAGTGTTGGCGGTATTCTCATTTAGTTGGAAAAGTTTGGAAAATAAAACGGGTAGCTTCTGCTAACCAGTGGTGTAGATAATGGTACATGGGCTTAAAATTCCTTGCTCACATTACAGAACAAGTCTGTTAGTTTTGGCAAAAGGTTTCTGAAAAAATATGAGTCCCTGAACAGCTTCAAGAAAGGTGAAATTTTGAAAGGCTTATCAGCGAGTATTGATCCATTTTTGACAAAACTGCCCTCACAAATTCTAATTATTTAGGTTACTGCTGCTCTGCAAGGAATAGTAAATACAAAGATTAAGAGTTCTATTAAAATTCTGACAATCTTAACTGTGGTGGTTTATTGCCCTACCTTAGGTAATCTTTAAAGCCAAATGTCTACTTTGACTCTGATGTAGAAGAAGAAGGGTTTAGTTCCTTCTAGTGGGGCACATCTGTACTTTGGTATGAGAAACTCTGGTTTGAGTGTCTCCGTGGACAGCCCAGGGCTAGATGTGTTAAGTGTAGCTGATTCCATTTGTACTTCTCAGAATTATGGGCCTTGCTTTGGAATGTTCCTTTGCTGGGTGGGCTGCTCCTCATACTTCACACAGATTGCTTAGATGATCTTTGAACTTGTTTTGATACAGAATCATTTTTGTGCGTATAGCACCTTCAGCCCCATTTACAGATGTTAGTAATGTGAAGTTGAACCCTGTTGCTGCAGGGAAACCCAGGCACAGAGACGCATTTTGTTGCTCACTTTTCCCTTCTTGACTCTCAGGGTGATGTGCAGCTGATCAAGACTGGAGATAAAGTGGGAGCCAGCGAAGCGACCTTGCTGAACATGTTGAACATTTCCCCATTCTCCTTTGGGCTGATTATCCAGCAGGTGTTTGACAACGGCAGCATTTACAATCCTGAAGTGCTCGACATCACTGAGGAGACTCTGCACAGGCGCTTCCTGGAAGTAAGAGCTGCTTGCATGAGCTGTATGCCATGTCTACTGTATTCTTTGTAGTCGTGGGGACAGATTAAGTGCTCGGGTATCTAATCTGAAGTTTGGGAGGTCATGCGTGTTTTTTCTGTTGAACTGTGAATGAGACTAATACTGAATTCTGAAAGGTTATTGGCCTGGCACTGTCCCTTTAAAACTGGGTTGTGTCATTTCATTGCACTCCACTCTGGGAGATCCAGAATATGTGTCCAAGCCTGCTGGCCAGCTCCCCAATTTTCCCAAGATGCTTTGATGTTTTCTCTCACCTTTGGAAAATAGGGGTCATGCAAATCATGGCCCTGTTGGGCAGTAGTCTTCTTGGTGGGTTGTTCATGCATGCTTGAATGCTGGGAATTTTGATTTGCAACTGAGATGCGTTTCTTACTCGAAGCAAAGCTCCATTCTGTTGGCTATCAGTTATGTATGAAATGCAGAGAATACAAAATCTGGAAACACTCCGTAACAAGTGTTAAAGCATGTGGTTTTGGGCTGCCTCTTGTTTTTGTCTCATTTGTCAGAATCATTCTCTCACCCATAGTACCCTTTATTATGCTTGCACATATTATTTATGGTAGTGTTTACTTGCAGTTTAATCCAAGCAGAATGCTTGGAACATGAGTTTTTCTTTCCCTCTTCCCCAGGGCGTTCGTAACGTAGCTAGCGTTTGTCTGCAAATTGGCTACCCAACTATTGCTTCTGTGCCTCACTCCATCATCAATGGCTACAAGCGAGTGCTAGCAGTGGCTGTGGAGACCGACTACACCTTCCCACTGGCTGAAAAGGTAAAGTCTGAACTAGACAGACTGGAACAGCTTGTTCGCTGACTTAAGGCTGATGAACTAGTCACTGAGCATGAGCCCTTACAGATCTAGAAGGTTGTGTGTTACAGATCTGTAATGAAAAGAGGTCTCTAACTCACTTTGTATTAATGATGTGAACTCCCGAGACCACTCATTGTTGAGGCGTGAAATATTTGTATTATGAAGGAATTGATGTTGCTGCTTCTTCCCAGTTATTAAACTGCAGAGCTTTAATATAAGACGAACAATTTGAAGTGCATGTAACTGCATCACATCCAGGGGGAATTCATTGCTTGTGGAGGTGCAGTTCCCTCTTCACCCCTTGATCTTAGGAGCAGCTTACTGGCAAGGAGGGTGGGGAGTGTGCTTTCAGAGAGCGTCCCCAGTCCTCTTCTTGTATAGGGTAAGGCAACACTGCCCCTCTCTGTTGGTTGTCTTCCGTTCACTGGTATGATGTATGCTAACCTGACCTTCAGGGTTGCAGAGGTCGTGTGGCTTTCATGGTTGCAAAGGTTGTGCACCCTGCTCTTAATTTTTTCAGTCTGGCAGGAGGATAGTAGATGTAAATTGTGATCTCTGCTTGTTCCCTGAAATTACTATATGCTTTTACCCTCTACAGGTGAAGGCCTTCCTGGCTGACCCCTCGGCCTTTGTGGCTGCTGCTCCTGTGGCAGCTGAAGCTGCTGCTCCTGCTGCTGCTGCTCCAGCCAAAGAGGAGGTAAAGGAGGAATCGGAGGAGTCTGATGAGGACATGGGATTCGGTCTCTTTGACTAACCCTGCCACACACAGACTAATAATTTCATCAGCTGGTTTAATTAGAGAAATAAAATGCTCTTTTACACCCTCTGTTGTGTGTTTATATGGGGGGAAGGGTGGAGAGAGGGAGTCATAATGCATGAACTTCCCGTTGGTTTGAAACACAATATGCGGATTTTGATCCCAAAGATGTACTTTTTTGATTCTGCCTTCAATAATAAACACTCACCAAAGCAGCCATAAAATAATTTTAAGAAACTTTCAAATAACTTTCCCATGCAGGTGAGAGCAAGAGGGATTGACACGTGGCAAATACTTGTCATGTCACTTAATGCACTTTTGTCTTGACTACACTTGAAAGTTAATTTGAATTAAAATAGGGTGTGAATTTACAGTGCAAGAGATATTTGAGAATCATTCCATGTGTGGACACTATGGTTATTCAGCCATATGTAGACAAACCCATAGGCTACATCTACACTGCAGCTGGGAGCAAGTAGGTAGACAGACTTGTGCTAGCAGCACTTAAGCTAGTGTGATAAAAATAGCAGTGTGGCCATTGCAGCCCAGGTCTAGCTCTCAATCTCTCCTAGCCCTCTGGGTTTGAGCTCAAGTGGCTAGTCTGGGTCTCTGCTGGAGCCAGGATGTTCAGCAAATGTGCTTAACAAATCAGTGATAACTGCAGGCAATATTTACATAGCACCATAGTGCTCCACATCACCCTGCAGACAAACAGGGTCCCTGCCCTGAGGAGCAGTCTACATTAAACTTGAATACACAATGAAAATTAAATCCATGGTTGATAAATTAGATAAGCAAGTGATGGGTGGATCAGTTTAAAGATCAGGTCTTATGAGGTTTCCTGGGATGCCTCTTGTTGCAGCTTAGGAACTGTATGGGGCCACCTGTGGGACATTCTCAATTGCAGATGTCACCTCATTTTCTTGATTGCTCTGGGTCAGAGCCTGGCTCTGGTGAATTTCAGATTCTGCTGTAAGGTTTAGTAATTCAACAGTCTGGTTTTATTCTTTTGCTGCAGTTAGGCCAGGAGTCTTGTGTTTGTTTTAGGAAAAATGGGTTACTTGAGCTGTTGCGATTTTGAGTGCTGTGAGTGACCAGCTGAGTTTTCATTATGTAAGACACAGGCCAAAATGTTAAGCAACAAAAAAGGCAGCCTGATTTTCAGAATTGAATTTGAAATATCCCTTTAATTCAGGGAGAATTATGGTGATCATCACTTCTAAAAAATGGCCCACCTGGGAGTATGAATGTGGATTTAGATGCATAATTTATGCACCCAAATTTTGATACTGGGTTAAAACAAGTGTTTCTTAATAGCCTAGCCTACAGTTGCTATATAGGGAACTCACCGTTTTCCAAGTATGTCACCTTGGGACTGGCTATTTCCAGGGTGCTCCCTGTGCAGTTAATTGCCTGGTTTCTAATCCAAAAATCGGACTCCCTGGGTGATTTTATGCAAGACGTTGGACCCTTCTGCAACAAGGCCTGACCTCGCCCAGCTGGTGTGCAGCTGGATGAAGTTGCTGGAGGCCGGAAGTGCCTTGCTGTTACTTTGGCAGCACCTGGCACAACGGGACCCGGATCTACGGCGAGGTGCTACTCTCCTCTCCGACAGCAACCGAAGAAGGTTCGTATCGCTACATCGTCGAGATCTACTTTCCTCAGCCCGCTGGGCTGAGAGCGGTATCCTGGGGACGGAGGAATCCTCCAGGGCAGGGAGCGGCCCCGGGTGCAGTGAGGCGTTAGCCCGGCTGCTCTGCTCAAAGCCCCGCGGGCCGTGCTGCGAGCAGCCGCTGGCTCTGCCGAGTGTGAGGGGATGCTGCGCCGCGCGCGGGGGAGAAAAGCAAGCTCGGGACCGGCCCTGCGAAAGGACCAACGTCAGACGCGGGCGGCCCAGGCATCGCTATGGCAACAAGCCCCTCCTCCTGGCCGGGTCAGCGTGACCCGGAAGTGAAACAGGTAGTGCTTCCGGTGTCAGACCGGCGCGATGGCGACCGACACGCCGCAGGTGAGTGCGGGGGGCTGGGCCCCGGGGGGTGGAGGCGGCTGAGGGAACGCCGCTCTGGCGGCTTGGCCGCGGCGGAGGCTCTGCTCCGGGGCTGGCTGTCTCCGCGGCTCGGTCTTTTAGCTGGGCTCCTCTCAGGCGGCTGCGTCACGAGGAGGAGGCGGCGGTGCCGCCCGTGATTCGGCCCCTGTCACGGGGCGAAGGGACGTGGCAGTCGCGTCAGCCCCGTCCCTCGCTGGGCGCCGGCCCCTGGTCAGCCCCCCGCGTCCTTCCGTCCCGTGCAGCCAGCCCGGCCGAGCGCAGGCCTGTCCCCTCCTCTAGTCCCGTGACAGGCGGAGCGAGTCTGGGGCTCCCAGGCCGGCTGCCCTAGCCGGCCCCAGCTAGCCTCGTGTCGCGGTGCGAGCCCGGCCTGCTCTCGCCCCGTCCCCGCTAGGGATCGAGCAGCCGACGCGCCCTGCGCAGGGGAGGGGACGGGATGGGACGGGACGGGAGTCGTGTGTGACTACCTCGCCAGTGGCTCTGTGGGACGGGAGCTGTCTGAGCTTCAGAGCCGGGATGAGCCTGTCTGTCCTGCTGGGCCAGGCTAGTTGTCCACCTCAGTGTTAAAAAGGTCTCGATCAAGTTGAAATCTAGTCAGTTTCCAAAAAAGCAGCCAGCTCTTCCCCAGCTAAGTAGCCTTGGGCACAACCCTAGCCACTGAGACCCTCTCAATTCTTGTGGCTTTATGGTCACCTTATTATATCTTTTAAACAACTGTTCTTGTTGCCCTCTATAAAACCTTCACACAAATGGGAGATGAAAGTGACGGTTTCTGTAAGGGAATTGGTGAAACAGACTGTGGGAAGAGATATCAAAACCACAAAGTGAAAAATACAGATAAATATTTTCTTTAGTCTTCCAGTTACACCAGTCTTGAGTGCTGTTTGGAATATGAGTAGGTTTTAAAAAAATCAGTAAATTTTAATTTAATGGACTTCCCTAATAAATTGTATACATAATAAAAAGATTTATTCCATTTTTAACCATATAAGCTATTGTAATGAAACTTGTGCATGCTCAGCTATTTTTTAGGTGGAATCAGAACTGCTCCACTGTGTGTCAGACCCTTTATGTCCAACAGCTAATGAAAATATATCATTTAATTCAAGTGGTAGGGGTTTACTCTTTAGGAGCAGAAGAATAAGTTCTATCCCTCAAATTGCTGTGAAATTCTGAATGGCTGTGATGTGTTGAAGAGTGACAACCATGCAGTTCTTAGCTGGTCTTCGATTTGTTACAATATTTTCCTCTTGTCTCCTTATGCTTTTAGTGATGTACTTTCCATTATTTTATGGAGGTTGCCTCAGAGAGCCCCTCCAGGATCAGGTCTTCATTAACAAAAACATCTGTCTTGATATGTATATGTTTAGACTTCTCTTTTTTCATGGAACCGTTGTCTTATAATTCTTAATAAAAAGAACGCGCATTGGTGCATGACACCTTGCACGATGGCTCTGCATCATTGAGAGCAGGAATAGGTCGCTTCTGCCTTTCATGTAAAGTTAGTGGATCAGTTGGGAACCACAGGAATATAATGCAGATTTAAAATTATCCCAAGTGTCTGAAAACTGGTGTATTCTTTTTAAAGGGCTGTCTCACACCTGTCTATGGTCAATCAGCAGCAGTACCTACTAGACATCTTGGTTTTGCCTTTAACAATTGCAAGTTTTTTAAAAAATAATTTCTCACATATTCGTACCTTAACTGGTAGGCTGAGGAATAGTTAATGTCAACAACCTCTGTTTCTCAACAAATCCTGTAGGTTGCTAGCCAGAAGACGTACCCTACTTTTTGCTCATCCTTGAAGAGAGCACGGGTTAGAATGGCTGAATGGGTTGGGGTGTGTGATTAGGAATCTCCTGGAAATTCCAGTCAGTAATTTTGTTGGGTCTCGCACACAGACAGAAAAGCTTCATTGAGATGGATGGAGACAATTCAAACTTCTCAAGAGCAAATCCTGCCATTTCCATGCATATGAAGGGACCTTTTATTACAAAACCAGTGGAGTTCCGCTTTGGAGGAGATGGATCAGGATTTGGGGAGTGCATGAAGGGGATGCGTGTGTTCCTTGGAGTGCAGGACACAGTTCATTTGTGTTCCCTGTGTGCCCCAGTATAGCAGGAGTTTGGGCTGTGGATCAAGGCACTTCTCCCTATATTGTGGAGATGCAGGCAGTATGGAGGCTATTCCAGTGCTGAAACTGGAATATTTTACATAAAGCAGGTTAGGACTGCTCAGGCTCTGTGCTGGGGTTGGGATTTTATATTTAGGCAGTTTACACGCATCTACTGTTTCAGGATGCCTGCAAATGCAGGAAATCGACACTACATCAGTTGCTACATGCCACCAGATGTGCCAAGCCCTGCTGTCAGCCTAGAATAAAAATGTTTTTCATTCATATTTTATAAAATTTTAATATTAATGTTTTAATACATCTAAAAAAAAAAGGAAACATTATTACTGGGAATGGATCTGAACATTCTCCTGCAGTGTTTTCAATTCAGACACCACACCATGGTGCTACTGTATGAAAAGTGAAACTGATTATGCACCAAAGTGAAACTGAGTGGTCTCATTCTACTTCTGAAGCTGGGTTAGGTGTAAAAAGTAGACAGCATAAATGGTGAAAAGTAAATTATTGACACAAAACATTTAACGATCTTATCTCCTCTGGGGTTGATAACATAGGAAAGAGTTTTTTATAACTAGGGTGTGACTTTTTAAACCTGGTAGACATTTCAGTTTAAAAGGAGACTAACCCACACAAACTCCATGAACATGTGACTGGAGTCTGTTAAGGTGCCCTTTCATTTGTTAGTCCTTTTACATAATGTCATTGCAATTGACAGTATGAAATCATAAGAGAAACACTCAACATATGGAATTAAGCCTGCGGTATAGACCATCTCATGGTGGAAGTTCCCCTTGAGTGAGTGATTGTGGTCTAGGGATTAAACTGCACCATTGGAAAGCAAAAGGTCTGCATTCAATTCTAGCGTAAATTTTTCAACTTTTAAAGATCACATGTACTAGGCAATTGATTTTATTGGTTCCTTGAATGATTCACGTGAGACACATTGCATTGTAAGTATAGTATGTCCACTTTATAAAAGAGTAATTGGAATCTAATGGTACTGTATATTATTGAGTGAGGATGCAGTGCCACATAAGTTGAAAACGAGAGAATGGTCATCCTACTGTACATATGAAAGATTTTGTGTTATCAAACACAAGTAGAGGAGCTTTACCTTGTGTGATACACAGGTAATTCTCTCCCTTCATGGGTACATGCAGCAGTTATTGGCTTGCCATGTACCATGGTGGTTTGGATCACTGTCTCTAACCACACCGGTCAATTTAGTAAGAGGAGGTGGCTGTCTGCAAAAGGGCAGTCTCCCTTTCCTGGTGCTTATTTGTCCTGGTTGTGCAGTCCATAAGTTGATGTTGACAAGAGAGTAATAACTTTTCTTGTGTGTATGAATGGCTATTTTAGGTTTCTGATACACTGAAGAGGTTTGCTGTAAAAGTGACCACAGCCAGTGTGAAGGAGCGAAGAGAGATCCTCAATGAACTGGGAAGATGCGTCACTGGGCAAGGTATTTGTATTCTATCTAATTAAAGCATTTGGATGCTATTTCTTTCATAGTGTGTGTGGAATGGGTATGCTAAAGGAATGGCTCCCAAACTTCATTGGTTCATATGCCACTTTTTGAAAAAAACCTGAAGTGAATGGATGAAACGTCAAGCTGATGTACCATCCATGGTACATTTACCACAATCTGGGAACCCCTGCAGTGCACTTAATTTAAAAAGAGCTATGAAATTTGTGGCCTTTTTATTTGAGGCCATAGGGCTATAGGCATAGGAGTGTGTGCTTTCCCTCATAAGCAATTCTAACAAGGGGTGTGTGTTTGTGTATGTACATGAATAGACATGTACACACTAGAATGGCTTGCTGGTCCTGAGGATTTTGCCCGTTTTTCTGGCCCCTCTGCCCCCCAAGCTCTAAACACCAGCAGACCTTGATGTTATTCATAAGGAAAGACCACAGGCTCAGCTCGGTGGCGAAGGCGCTCAGTCAGATTTATTGTTGACAAAGCATGGTACTAGTGCCCCATAGGAGCTACAGGTGCAGTAACACATGTAGGCCCATGACAAGGCAACCGCTCAGTCAGCACACCAGGATGCAGTCCCCATGACGAGTGCAAAGTTGCTCCTCCTATGCCTTGTCCTTTTATACACTGATACAAACAAGTTACGTATTACATTCCATATGTGTTTTGTTACTGTCCTGCACCTCGTGCCTGCTAGTTCAAACAAAACATCCCCATTCATTATCCTGTCATCCCATCCTTATCTTATGAGGGGTCGGTGTGTTCCTGTACTATCTCCTAGGAATGTGTTACGCTGTTACTTGAGAACTCTGGGTGCTCCTATACCATGCTCACAGGTCAGGAATGTGCTTACTTTGTGTTAGGTGTGCCAAGGCCAGGCTACTCTGGTTCGCAGGCTTTGGTTCACACTGTTAGTTATGCCAAAGGGTCCAGAAAGGCCTACAAGTATCTCAGATGAGAAGTGAAGATGTAAAGTGGGATTCCTCATTATTAAATATTCCCATTGAAGGAGTGTCCTGGCATATTCGTATGAGATCATGATTAAGGACCTGATCCAAACTTCATTCAAATTGATGGAAAGAGCAAGCTCCAAAGTTGTTCGTTTGTCACAGTCATGGCTTTTTGAATTTTTTTGTATAAAAGTCATGCTCTTTGTCACCCTGGCCAGTTGGTTACTAAATAAGACTGCTCCATGAACCATTACAAGTGCAAATGTAGCTTTATATTTGTCCAGAGTAGTGGAGTATGGGATTTTTAAATGCTCTGAAATAATTTAAAATTTATTAAATGGTTAAAATGAGTTTTTTAAAAATAAGGTCTTTACTTTTCTCACAATCTTTCATGATAAACAACTTAATATTGAAGTATTGTGTGCTCTGATTTTTTTTTCAGCTTCTAAAAATTAAAATTCTGACTCCCATTTTTTGTCATGACAATCAGTCAGACTTGGGCCCTGCTCCTGCGAACACTGACACAGATGCTTAACTTTACTATCTTGAATAGTTTCATTGGTATCAGTGGGGCTACTCACAGTAGTAAAATGAAACATGTGCATGTTTGCAGGATTGGGGCCTTAGTGATGATTTGCAAATAAACACTTTGGAACTCAATTTATTTCAGATCTGCCAGAGAGTGCAGTTAAAGGTCTTTGCAAACTATTCTGCCTCACCCTGCATCGTTACAGGTGAGTACGTGGGGCTTGGAAGGCTGCATATCTGGTAGTTGGACTTGACTGTAGTATCTTCCATATGGAAACTGTGTTGATGTGGACTGTAGTATATATATATAGAGAGAGATTTGTCATAGAAGACCGCTGTCCAGTAATGTAGGTCCAAAATTTAGTTTCTCTAGTGTAGCCAATGGGACTAGCCTTGCTAGCAGGCTAGTCCTGTGGGTTACAGTAGTAAAACATGTATTACAACACCAAATAATGAAAATGGGTGTTTTCTAATTAAAAACAAATTAACATCTTGATCCTGCACTTCACTGTGCACGAGTGCATCCCTGTCCCCTGGCAGAGCTCTGTCAGTTGCAGGATCAAACTGTAACTGAGCAATTTTGGGTTAGATTTAAACTGTGATCTGTAGTAAAGAAGTGGTTGGAAAATCCCCCGTGGACCTGCCAGAATTCCTTGTTAATCTTGTTTCATGAGATGAGAAGTGTGGTGGTGTTCCCTCTGGTCAGATCAGGCTGTCTGTTGAGGTAGGGAATGGGGCATTGTGCCATGAATATAAATGATACAGAGCTTTCTTTGCCTGTTGGAATGATAAGGCTGTTGGCCGGACTGATGAGAAGAGGAGGCAGAACCCTCTGTGTGGAATCTAGAATTTAGTATATGAAACACTGACAAGATTTGTAACATTTACAGAAGATGTTTTTCTTTCCCTATAGAGATGCAGCATCCCGCAGAGCCCTGCAATCAGCGCTCCAACAGCTTGCAGAATCCCAGCCGGAAGCAACAGCTAAAAACCTTCTGCAGTCTCTGCAGTCTTCAGGGATCAGTGGCAAGGCTGGAGTTCCAAGGTAAGGGCGGGCTAATATTCCCATTGCTTTGCATGAAGCCGTTTCCTGAAATGCTGCTGGTTGCATCTAGAATGGAAGCTTTACCGCTGAGAAGGGTTAACTCTTACTTTTCCAGGCAGAATTAGGGAAGGTTGCTGATGGTTTGTATTTTATTCTTGTTTACCACTCCAACCATCTTGCCATAGAAGCATCATTGTTTCCAAGAGGGTGATTCAGAAACTTCTCCTGAAGCCTGTTTTGACTCTCTGCTTGAAGAGTACTGCAGCTAGGACTTCTTTGTGCAGACACAGCACACTGAATGCCCATTGGGAAGGGAGAGGCCTAATTCTAGTGGAATTCAGGTAGCAGGGTTGTGTTGGATTACAGTTTCCTTTCAGTAGCCTTCAAGTACAGGGCAACTGAGTTTAAGCTGCTTTATGAGGGAATGACCTCTGAAATGACCAGGAAAGGGATGCCAGTCCATCTGGTGTTCAACTGCTTAATTCCAAGACTTTATTATGAACGTTAGGGTAACAAAGTCCTAAGAATCCGCTTTGGGTTTGATTCTGTGGTGTGTTCTTTCTCATATGGTGATCTGATGTTTCCAGAAGGCACAGTTTGGCCTGTGTAGTGTTCAGAGGATTCTGAATGTTTAAAAAGCACCATTAGTGGTGCTAAGAGTTGATTTAAAACCTGAGATTTCAGCTATTTTTCTCCAGTGAAGTTGCTTCACTAGCAAAGTGACATTTTCCAGTTTGGGCCTATTAATGTATGTGTCCTGGGTTAAAAACGCTGAGCAATCTCTCTAGATTTACTCCTTTTCCCCTTTTTGTGACAGCAAGAGCAGCGGATCTGCAGCTTTGCTGGCTCTCTCCTGGATTTGTTTGCTTGTGCGCACAGTCTTCCCAACACGTGACAAGAGAGAAGGAGAAACGTGGAAAAAGCTGGTGGGTACCAATGTGCTCTGGAAAGGTATATTGCCACTCAGGGATAAGAAAGGTGCTTTGAAGTATTGTCTTGTATTTCCAGGCTCATGTGAACAATCCTGAATGTGCCTCTGGGCTCGGTAGTGGTGATTGTAACAGCTGGTGTTACATTAAAACCCACATTCGTGGGACCTTTCTCTTCCCTTTGTTTACTGTATATACTTGCTACTATTTTTTGGTCTTCCCTGTTCTGGTAGAAGAGGCAGGAGGTATCGAGTGTGAGATTAATAGTCGTGGCTAGGGCCAGGTATATGTGCTCTGTATACTGCTGTCTGGACCTGTGACAAAATTCTTCTAGTCTTGGATACCCTCCCAGGCCTGTTAGTAATGCAGCCGAATCCCAACCTTCAGTACCCTGTGCTGGTCTCATCCTGGGTGTCTCCTGAGCAGGTTGCCAGTCATTCCACATTTTGGGATGATGTAAAGAAGCCTTTCACTTTATTTTCTCTCAGTTGGTTGGTCTGTCCTATAGACCTTATTCCTGTCACCTTGGAATACGGTATCAATTGGAGATGTGAAACTGCTGCTCTCTTAACAACGCTCACATGAAAATTTACTTGAAGTCCTATTTAAAGTCATTTGTGGTGAGGAAGTTGCTGATGGAGATCCTAGAAGCCTTGCTCAAAGTTAATTGATGTCGTCTATTTCTTTCTCAAGTGAGACGTCTTTGTGATAAGTCAGTGTGTGAATGTGTCTTTTCCTGTTTCTCTTGGCAGGTGGAAGTCCAGTGTTTGCTTCTATTAGAAGTCCTGGGTGGTTCTCACAAGCATGCAGTGGATGGGGCTGTGAAGAAATTGAACAGACTTTGGAAAGAGGTGACATGGTTTGACAGAGTGTGACTTTATTCACTCACTTTTCTAGTGTCACTTGAGTTAATGTATCTTATGGTTCTTCTCAACAGAATCCAGGGCTGGTGGATCAGTACCTCTCTATCATTCTTGGTCTAGAACCAAACCAGAGCTACACTGCAATGCTGGGGTGTCTGGTGCAGTTCTGCACAAGCCAGAAAGAGATGGATGTTGTTAACAGACACAAGGTAAATAAGAACACTGGCTCCTCTTTCTCCTCCATAATAATCAAAATGATTTTCCATTACAAAGGGGGAGAAATGTTACAGTAAGGCTTATGCTTTACATCTGTCCGTCTGATAGTAAAGTGAGATTGCTCTGATTGAAGCACTAGTATCCTGGTCTGAGTTGTGTTCAGGGAGACCATTGGCTCACTCAGCTCTTCAGTGTATCTCTTGCTCTTAGGGAGATGGCTGAGATGTCTGCTTCCCCCATCTCTATATCCCCATTTCAGGAATGGAGCTGAGCATCTAGTTCTCTGTGGATTTCTTGTGTTCAGGATGGAAGATGGGTGGTAATGAAACTGAAATTCAACTTGAATGGGGCTATGTGTGTTGGAGGGAAACCAGATGGGGCGTGACCTCTGGCTCCCTCCTGGCATTCAGGTAGTATGAGCAAGTTGTGACATGACTGTAACTGGTGCTCTGCTTTTTCAGAGTGCCCTTCTGGATTTCTACATGAAGACCATCGTGATGAGTAAGACAAAACCTCAGAAGCACTTGCTGGTGAGAGAGACATGACCCTGTTTATGCTTCTGTCCCTTGTATAATGTTTGGTGCTATGCTTGGTGCCTGACTGTGTTCTCTCTACAGGATAACTGTGCCCCCCTCCTCCGATATGTGTCTCACTCTGAATTCAAGGACTTGGTTTTACCAACTCTGCAGAAGTCCCTGCTGCGTAGCCCTGAGAATGTGATTGAAAGTGAGTTTTCTGTAAAGTTACAAGGGGTGGGGGCGTGAAGAGCTGTTACCTGGAGTTCAGGAGTTGGTGTGGGTAACAGGAGAGTGCCAGCCATTGGACTGTGCTCAGGCAGGATTCTTAGCCTGTGAGCAGAACGAGGTGGCAGGATGGCTTGCTCCGAAGGGGGTGGATGTGGAGAAGCAGCATTTGTGATGTGATCCTGATGGTTGGATATGCGGTATCTACTGCTTGCAGGGAACAGAATTCCAAAGCTGAGTGTGTAGAATATTCCTGAGTAAATTTGTCCATTGGATGCAGTTTCTGTGGTTTTCTTTCCTCTTCTCATGGCAGCAACTTCTCTCTAATGGTCTCTGATAGCTTGGACTGTGGTGAGGGTTACTGCAAGGCTAAAAGCCAGCTGTTGATTAACACCATAACCTCTTTTCTGTCCCCAGCGATCTCCTGCTTGCTAGCATCTGTGACCCTTGATCTCAGCCAATATGCTGTGGACATCGTGAAAGGACTGGCCAGTAAGTGCCATGACCTCTGGATGGGTTGACAGATTCTTAGCAGGACTCCCTACAACTCTGACTGTACCTGTGTGTTTGTGATTGCTGTATTGTTAGTGCCATTCTTGATTATGAAGCTGTCCTTATCATTGTGGGTGGGAGGCAATGCTATGCTATGGAATTGAAATATTACACATCCCACTTCTGAAAAGAACTGGGGTTTCGGTTCTAGCTATCTTGCGGTTGCCTGAAGCCTGTTGTGCAAAGTGGTTTAGTAGCAGGATGATGGCTGCTTTTGGGGTAAGGCACAGAATAGGAAGTTAACAGCCTTGGCTTCTCTTTCCAGCCCTGCTACAGACTAGCTTTGTAACATAGAGCAATTCACTTCATTTTCCTGTGCCTCAGTATCTCCATCTGTAAAATAGGGGAGTATCATTCCAATCTCTGAGGAGTGGAGTGTAAATTTGTTAATATCTGTAAACTGCTGTAGAACTGCAGAGTTAATAGTAACAATATTGATTATGTGCCGTGCCAAAATGGAAGGGAGGAAATTCTCACTTGGCCAGAAGCTAAGACAGGCCTCATGGCTTGCACAAAAATGATGCCACACCCTGTTGAGGCGATGTGCATAGTTCTTGAGTAATTCTTAGCTTGCACATTCTATTTTTAGGTCAACTGAAATCCAACAGTCCACAACTGATGGATGAAGCAGTGGTGGCTTTAAAGAATCTGGCTCGGCAGTGCAGTGATCCATCGGTTGTGGAGTCACTGGGGAGACACTTGTTTGCCATCCTGGGGGGTAAGTAACTGATGAGTTAATCAGTGGAGATCAGCTAAAGTTTGCTTGCTTTGAGGAGTATATCAGCTGTAACTTGAATAGAGCCAGCACGGTTTGGATAAAATGGAAGGCTGAGCTGTTTTTTGGTAAAATAGTTTCTCTCTCTCATTGACCATGCACTTAATAATGGTCCCAGTTAGGTTGCTTCCTACCAACTCTCTCACCACCCTGTTTTTTGTTGACAGGTTCAGAGGGGAAACTGACAGTTGTGGCTCAGAAGATAAGCGTCCTTTCAGGTAAGGATACTGGAAGAAAGTAGAGAGGCTCATTCTATAGTGGAACAGATTTAGCAGCAAGTTGAGTACTTGAGCCTTCAGTGTCTGGGCTGAGCACTCCCAACCCAGTAATTCTTAACCAGCCCTGACTAGAGGGGCTTGGGTAATGGTACGTAGTATTGCCTGCAGGCTAATAGCCTTCTGCTCTTTAAGTAGGTTGGTGGCTGTTGGTGGCTATTTAGAGACCAGTGAAAATTCAGAAAGCTTTAAAATGTGTAGGCAAAGAAGAGAGGATTTGGTGATAGCAGCATTGATTGAAATTTAAAGAGAGTTCTTGCAGCTACAGAACTTGATGGATGGCTAAATCCAGAACTGGTGCAGTGATGGAGTGAAATTTGGACAGGCAGGGATGAATGGGATTGAGCTTCGAGGTGTCAGTTGTAGTCTACATTGTTTGGTTTGCAGTAATTCTTATAGTAGGGCCTAACCAGGGAGTGTTTTTATGGTTTTAGGGATTGGCAGTTTTAGTCATCATGCGGTTTCTGGATCTTCAAGTCAAGCTCTGAGTGGAACCATGGCTGAACTTTTCATTCCTTTCCTGCAACAAGAAGGTGAGGACACAGTTTTCTTTGTTCTGGATCCTGGCACGCTTAATTCAAGCCAGAGCAGGATTTTGGTGCAGAGCATATTTAGCAGACGATAAGTCTAATACACAACTATTGAGTTATAGGACCTGTTGTGTGTAGACCCTCATTCTGTACTGATAAAGCAGCATCTTCCTTCTTACCTGGCTGTCTTGTCAATGCATTCATGGGTTTGAGATAGCTATGTTGACTTTCTCCACATTTCTTCACAGTCCATGAAGGCACTTTGGTACATGCAGTCTCTGTCCTTGCTCTCTGGTGTAATCGGTTCACCACAGAAGTTCCCAAGAAGCTTGTAGAGTGGTTAAAGAAAGCCTTCACCCTTAAAACCTCTACTTCAGCTGTGAGACATGCCTACCTGCAATGCATGCTAGCCTCTTTCAAAGGTAAACTTTATGATCATAACTCTCATGGTTATGCAGGGTAACAGAAAGGTAATTGAATCTCATGCTTCTAGTGTAAAGTGATCACTGCCGGGATATAGATCGATTCTTTGTGGCAAATAAAGGTCTTCAGAAACCCCAAACTTTTGGTGCTGCTTTGAGAATTGCTTTCACTGGCCCTCACCAGTGTGGACCCAAAATTTGATCCCCCATACTGTAGAATAACAGCCTCTGTAGTCTAAATAAAATATATAACATACATTTAAATAAATCCACTGTTACTGAGCGTGTATAAACCAAAAAGATGATCTGTGTTGGCATAGCTGAGTAATACATGCAAATATAATACAGATGCTGTGGAAATGCCTTCATTTTCTCATTGTGAGTGTGACTGAATTTGGGCTTTTTAAGTAAACCCTGCATTTCTCTTGTAGTAGGAGCTATCAGGAATCTGTCTGTGATGAGGTCAGAAAGAAAGTACTTTTAAGAACTAAATTAGTTACCAGGGCCATGATCCTGCAATGAGACCCATGTGGGCAGACCCCTGAGGTTGTTGGGGCTCCATCAGTGTGCATGGATCTGCTTGTATGCAGCTGCTCATGGGATCAGGGACCAAGGCATTAATAGTACAAAAATGGGAATTATCCATCCATCTTGCTGATTGTGCCATTGGTTTGGCTCACCTGGCTAACCTTGAAAGTCTTTCTTTTTCTAAACAACTGATAAATATGAAGAATATTTGATCTTATTCTTGGATTTTTTAAGATTAAAACACTCTTTGTTGACTGACTTTGGAATTTTGTGATGTTACGTATTTGGAAATATTTCCCTTTTTGTTTATGGTATTTTGTGTTACATCTTGTTTTGGAAATGTTAAAAAAAGAAGTAGTTTTAGAATGTTAATTCAAAGGATATTTAAAGTCAAAAGCCAAAGGTAGAATCCCTTGACTTTTGATTATTTGAGATGAGAGAGGTGTTTACAGACCTTCCAATGAATTCTGCTTTGACTCGTTTCAGAAAATGTACTCTGTTCAGGAAACATTCTCTGTCAAATTCAAAGAAACTAGGTGGAATTTGAGTAGCTGAGTAATGGGGTAGCATTGGACTGAAATCTTCTTTCACTCATTGTGAACAGAAATTGAGTGAGAGAGCGGCATGTTACTGTGGAGGGAGGAATGGGAAAATGCCTCTGTTCTCCATGGGCAAACATTTAATTACATTGATAATCTAAGGAGCTAGAATCCTTTTTGGCAGATTATCTATTCTGGAGATGTTGACCTTTCCCAATGGTCTCTTTAGTTCATTTCCCATATAACTGGATTCATGACAACAGAAGACCTGTTAGAATCTTTCAGTGTAGAGTAGATCCAGAAAGTCCACATCCTCTTGCCTCTTATCTCTTCCTGTTTCCTCAGGTGACACGTTATTACAGGCAATGGATTTATTGCCAATGCTTATCCAGATAGTGGAAAAGTCAGCATCTCAAAGTACTCAGGTTTCCATGGTAACTGAAGGAGTTGCTTCTGCTTTGCTGATCTGTAGGATATCTTTGGTTGATGCACCAACTGGTAAGACCCCAGAAATGAACAAGTTACCAGGAAAGCTATAGTGGATTTTAAGGGTTTAAATTGTTTCCTTCATGATTTTGGTGTGATAACTGTCTTATTATTAGTCTGTCTATTGCTTCCTCATAGAGAATCTTTGTCCGTTTGTAAGCCAGTTAAAGTATAAATCCTGGTAAGATTTATCTCCTGTGGAGCTAGTGGAGGCAGATCTCATGTAAGTGAGACTAATGCAGAATTGTTGCTGTGCCATAGCTCTGAAAGTCCAAGCCTCCAGTGCCTTAGTTGATGCAGCATGCCTCTCTAGTGGCCTCTCATTACAGAAAATTTTCACTTAGGTCTTAAATTCCCATAGCTATTGACTAAGGCATTGATTAAACCAGCATTAAGAACGTCCTTGTTTTTTGTAGCACTCTTTCTCTTTCATGGGAGAGTGGTGGGATTGGAAAATTGGGAAGTGACCCTCGGAAGAAGCAGCTGGGGACCCCACCATCCACTAGAGTAGCAAAGGCATCTGTTCTGGTTGTATGCTTCCAATTATATACCACCACCAAAGCCTCCATCCAAGAACTGTCCAAACTCAAGTATCTGCTAGGGCAAAACACTCCTCCATACAGCCTGCTCCCTTTCTACCACATGTGACATGCAAGTTTCCCTTTCCCTTCAACGTTGGAATCTCTTGGAAGACTTGTCCTAGGAAAGTCTGGATGAGACAGAGATGCATGTGTAAATGGGGCTTTCTAATTCTTGTAACCTCTTGGTTCATAAGTAAATATCTGTAGTAGAAAGTGCTTTTGTAACAGTGTTGTGGGTGGTATTAAGTCTGAATAGGACAGCTGGGAGGTGTGGAAGAGTAGTGAAGATACAGAGCCCTAATTTAAGAGAGAGGATTGAACTACGTTTCAATATAAGAAGTAATTACATGGTAAATCATGGCTTATTTTGAATTATCTTGATGGAAAAATTCTCTCTCCCTCTCAGAATCCAAGTTGAGTGGCTTCTGGCAGCTGATTCTGGATGAGAAAAAGCAAATATTCACTTCTGAGAAGTTTTTGCAGTCTGCATCAGAGGAAGGTGAGTTGTTAAATGTGATCAGAGTTCATTTGTACACCTCTAGTTTCTGCTTAATCTTATTATTTGGGACTTCTGCAAGAGCTGCTGCTGCTTGTTAACCATATTGTCTGACACTCACAGGGTCAGATTTCAGACTTAAATGAACAGACTGCTCTGTCAAAGGGTCTATCTAATCTACTCATGATCCTCTTTTCACATGAATTAGTTGATTACTGATTACCTTGCATTATCAAACACCTTTTTAAGTGCTAATCTAAACACTTCACAAATGTTGTTCCATGACAAAAATTGTGAAATATCTAGATCAGTCAATAGATTATCAAAAATTTTAGTCTAGACATACCCAAAGAGTGAGGTCTGCTGGAGAAAAGAGAAAAAGGGGAGAAGTAGTGGTGTGTTTGGGAAGAAAATGTATGAGAGAACTTGAGAGATTTGTGGAGGAGGAATAATGGGGGAGACAGAAAATCTGTTGAATTATGAATTATAGTGAGTGCTGTCCCCATTTTGTCCTCTCATGTTTAAAGTGAATTTAAAAGAAAAATTAACAGAACATGTGCCCAGAAAAACATTACCTTTTAAGGCAAAATATTTGAAAATCAGCTGACTAATTAGTTCTCAAAGTGGTTTTATTTGTCTGTGTGTAGAGCTTTGAAGATGTAATTCTCTCTAAATTTGAAGTAATATTTCTCTGTTACTTGCTGTAATCTCAGTTCAGGAGTCAGACAGAGTTTTCCTTTGCTCCTGATGAGATTGGTCTGGAAAGTGCCATACTTGTCACCTTGTGCTGCTGGGAGCAGAGCTGTGCGTACAACATCTGTTTGAACATGGCTGTCACTAACAAGATGCTAGTGTTGTTTCCCTGACTAATATAGATGGGGATTTTTTTCTCATGACCGTGATAACAAAATAGTACTATGGAGACATGTTGATAGCCAGGGCCTATCTGTTTGGTGGTACTGCAGAATCCACCCTTTACTATATAACTATGCTCCAGAATCTAAGCTTTCATTTAAAACAAAAGTTTCCTGCTCTCACTTTTGTGAAGGAAACCTTGGAAACATGAACAGAGATCCTTCTGAGTCTGCAGACAACCTGAAATAATATCCCTCAGATATTTGAACAGCCATTGTTAATTGCAGTTACGTAACTCTGGAGCTTAATGCTAATAGTCTAAGTGACCAATTGTTAAATTTTTCACTACTGATTATGTAATCAGAAATATCCAACTAAGTTGCTTAACAACGCCAGATCATTTCTGATGACTTTCTGGGTGCCTAATAGCTTTGCTTTTCCTCATTCAACTGCCAAAACCTCCAGCTTCCCCGATATCTTCTATATGTGTTATTGAGACACAAACCAGGGGCATGCTGAAACAAAATCTGAGGACAGCATAAATTAAATAGCACAGGCTACTGTAGCAATAGTATTATACACTCAGTTTGAATTCAGTGAAATCCTTGATTTTTTTGAATGAAGCTGCACCAGAACGCCACAGATACTAGGGCATTGCTGCAGAATTTAGGTCCATCTTGTTACAGGGTACGTGAAGTCTTGTCTATAGCCTTGTTTCTATAACCCGTTATTAGACAAAAAAATATCCCCACTCACATTGCTCAGGGGAATCATGCTAGAACCATGCTAGTAACAATCCTGCACAGTTACATTTGTACTTCCAGGATGGACAAAGTCTTGGTTGTGATACTGTTCTCTCTTACAAAGGCTCCATGGGGGTTGAGTCTTGGCAGGTAAGGAAGGTTTGTTTTTTTCAGATATGTTGTTCTGAAGTGTCCTGTGAACTGTTCATAGGTTAGATCCAGCCTCTTTAGACCCACCGTAAGCCCTCATGCTGTTTGTCTTACATGTCTTGTGTTTCTTTACAGCTATGTGCACGGTATTGCAGCTGACAGAGCGCCTCCTTTTGGATCATGCACATCGGCTTCCTGAAAATAAAGTTCAGTACGTAGAACTTGTCTGTTTAATCTGACGCAGTTAACGTCTTGAAGTACTAATGTAGGCGGTGGAGCGGGAGGTCCTGGACAGGAGGCTGGACTTTTTGTATCTACATGTCTGAATGTTCTGCATGACTAGCTTCCTTGCTGAACTTCTTTCTCTGTTTTCAGACAGTACCACCGAGCCCTTGTCGCAGTACTGCTGAGCCGGAACTGGCATGTTCGAAGACATGCCCAGAAGACAGTTAAGAAACTCTTGTCCTCACTTGGAGGATACAAGTTGGCCTATGGGATCTTGGAGGAGCTGAAAGCAGTTCTCAAGTCTCATAAGGTGAATGATCATTAGGTCGGTTCCCTTGCCACTGGATTCCTGGGGAATAGCCCCTGTAATCCTCTTGCTATTAATGCTGATGCATAATGTGGTGTCAAAACCAGAATTTTGGCTTTACACAGGATGTTGTGTTAATGAGCCCACATAACACTACTCCTTACTAGACTTCTATAAGTGACTAAACGTGGGTCATTTCTCTCTCCTTGAGATCACAATAGTCCTCACCATCCCTCCTGTGCCTCTGTTTGGGGAAGAAGACTACTGCCTTCTATATGCCTGTGGTTTTTTGGTCTAAGTCGTTACATATTATTTTTCTCTCTCTCCTTTGTGCGGCCAAAGTACTCTGTTCCCTTTCTCAGTGTGCCAGTTCGTAGCTGCCCCTAGCTAATAGTTCAGATGGATCCGTTCAGGCTGTCTTCAAAAATTATATGTAATATGCACATTTTATTGGTAATGTTTAGACATGAAAAAAGAATAATAAAATGAGAGAGTAAATTAAACACACTACACTATGGGAAGTTTTGCTAGGCTGAGACTGTGCATCATTACAAAGTAAATTGATTTGCAGTATCCAATTACCATGGATGGGATTTGCAAAAGCTCCTACATGACTTTCAGTGGGACTTCTGCTCCTAAGTCACTTAGGCACTCTCTTCCAATGCCAGATGGATCCAAGATGCTGAGTAGAAGCTTTTTTGGTAAGGGTGTTAGGGGAATAACATGTTATACAGATTGGATGTACTTGTCAGAGTGAACATCCCTAAATCCATGCATTAGGAGGGTGACTTATTTTATCCTGTCTTTCCCCGCTGGTTGAGTTCAGAATAACCTTCCATTCTCAGAGTTTGTTTCCCTTTCTTTTACGTTGCTCTTAGTTCTGTGCTTCAACCACAGCATCAACCTTTATTCCTCTTTTCCTTCATAGTCTGCAGGCTCATAATATGATCTAAGGCAGTTTATTTTTTGTTCCAATACTATTTTTTTGTGTTGAGGGGAAAAGTGGCAAGGCCTGGAAGATTGGCTCTGATGTGTTAATTACAAATTCTGTCTGTTCAGGTGCTGCCCATTGAAGCTCTGGTGACAGAGTCTGGAGAGCTGTCTGAGCTGGGGAAAACGTACATCCCTCCCCGGGTCCTTCAGGAGACACTGTGCGTGATCTCAGGTGTAGCAGAACTGGAGGTGGATCACGCCGAGACAGAAAATCTAGCACTGGAGATGCTGTTAGTGAGCCATCATCCTTCCTTGGGTGAGTGAAGGGACAAGACCATCCTTCAGGCTATTAGGTGTTGGTAAGGGCTGGATTTGGAGTTGGTAAGCTTTCTTAGCAGTCCCTGCTCTGTATTTATTATGCCTATGTATTCTCATAAATGTCTCTCCAGTGGAGGTGCAGTCTGGGCTTTGGCCAGCCCTCCTTATCAAGATGAAGATAGACCCCGAAGACTTCATTACCAAACAGCTGGATAAAATTCTCCCCAGAATCACAACCCAGGCACCCATAAACCAGGTGACTCGCTTTCGCTTTTCCTGAGCTATCTCCAAGGACATCGTCTTAGGGGCAAAGGGTGGTGGTGATGAGAGAGGGAGAGTGGTCCATAGGGAAGGAACTGTTCTGTCATGGATGGGAGGGAAAGCGTGCAAGGATGAGAAAACCCTTTCCATAGGAAGGAGCTGGGAGATGAAAGAGAAGTGGGCCAGTGGCTGAGCTCTAGGCCTGGGTGAGGTGTCCTTCGGCAAGGAATTCTCTGCATGGAGAAAATGGACAAGGGGAAAAATAGTTTGAGCCAACTCAGCAGGGCTGTACTTTTGTGAGTAAGATGGCGAGATTGTCTCAGTGAACACTGACCACGGTGCTTTTTTCTTGGCAGTCGTCCATGAATGCAGTGGGATCGCTGTCTGTACTTTCACCTCGCAGAGTGCTTCCTCGGCTGATCCGCACTATCTCAGCATCTATGGAGAACCCAGCTCTGCACCATGTGACACGGGAAGAGTTTGCCATCATGCAGACACCAGAGGGGGAGCTGTTTGACAAATCCATCATACAGAGGTAAGGGCTTTTAATTCTCTGTGTAAATTGGAATGTGGAGGTCAGTTTCCAGTTGCTTCCAGTCTTGCGGTAAAGGGCTTCAGGAGCTGCCTATAGATGCATATTCCTGGATTTGTAGCAGGAACCTGATCAGTCTGCTTCATTGTACTGATTCTTCTGAATACCTTTTTTCTCAGTGCTCAACAGGACAGCATGAAAAAGGCCAACATGAAGAGGGAGAATAAGGCTTATTCCTTCAAGGAGCAGATCATTGAGCTGGAGCTGAAAGAGGTGAGGTGATAGCAGCAGGATAACCCAATGCTGATGTTTTTAATGACCAGGCGAGCTCCTCTGTTTCATTGCCTGGATCTGTTGTGTGTATATTGGTAAAAATGTAAATGTTTTGTGACCAAATACCAGCTGTTGTTACAATTAATTTAAATGCTGTGCACTTTTAGTGACATGAACATGATTACAATGAAACCAGTATATAGTGCATGCGCAAGGTTCTCTTCTCTCCTCTCATCTCTGATTTGATGCATCTTGTATAACAGCCTATTAATAGGTTCTCAGTGGGTGTTAACGGGAGCTTGCTTTTTGGTAACAACCAGCAGGTCCATTCAGTATATACAGAACATGCTTCATGGGGAAGAGAATAGAGTAGAAGGAACTATGTCAGATTAATTAAAGGACTCTTTTCAGATAGGTTGCCATATATTTGATCTGTGGTGAGCAATGACCCACCCATCCCCCATAGGAACAGGATAAGTATTGGTTCTGTCTACATATGTGATATCAGTGTCTGGGAAAGCGCCTCCCATCACAGAGCTTTACAAACCTTACTGATGTACACACTACATATAAGGATCACTTTAGCCACCTCTAGATTGAAATGTGTCCGCTTTTATAGCACCCAGCAATACTACATAAATCAATAGTATAGGACAGGAAGTGAAGAATAATACTGTATCCAGTTAAAACTTTAGGAGGAATTAGGGTTGGCAAAAATATAGTGACCTGAGTTTGACTCTGTCCAGTATATCATGGTTAATATCCTTATGTCCTTATGAAAATGCCATGGTATCTTTCAGGATTTCTCATAATAAAAACAAACAAGAACACAGCTCTCTAACTCCATGCCATGGCTGTGGTTCAGTATGAACTAGGAGAGGCAACATAGTCCAGTGGATAGGACACTAGTCCGGGTCTCAGGAGACCTAGGTTCATTCTATTCTCAGCTCTGCCATTGACTTTTCATATAACCTTGGGCAAGCCTCTGTTTTTCCTTATATTCTTTGTTCAGATTTGTAAACTATTCAGGGCAGAGACTGTCTGTGTCTGTACAGCACCTAGCACAATGGTACCCCGACGTCAACTAGAGCCTTCGGGTGCCACTGTGCTGCAGTTAGGGAGAGAAGATGGCTATCTATTGGCTCACAAGTATCTGAATGGCAAGGACACAGCCAGTGCATTTCTGCAGAATCCAGAAGTCAATTAATAATATTGCTATTAAACAGGGGAAGTGCTGAACTCAGGGTTTAGGTCAGGAGGGGACATCTCCAGCAAAGATCAGTGTAGAACCAGTCCAAATGCAACCAGACTAAGAGCAGAACTCAGTAATATAAAACACCACCGTGGGGACTAAATGTGATAAACTGAAACCTTAGCAAGCAAATTAACACTTTGTGTGTCTGTATGAGAGAATAATTCCCATTAGCATATGGGACAAGCTGTAAATCCTGTTAAATTGGGTAGCTATAGTCAAGTGTGAAAGCATAATTTGCTGGAAAAAATCCCGCAGATTTATTTTGAGGCCTTTAATTTGCCTGACAGTCAGTGGAAATACTGCATATGGTTGTTGCCACTGAAGGTGCTGTTCACTGAATAATTCTTGCAAAAACAAAAGCTGGGCAAAACTGGTGCCTTGCTGCTGATGGGATGCTTTGTTGTGTTGGGAACTCATTGAGCTGCATTCTGCATCTTAGGGCTTGTCTGCTTGAAATACTACAGCGGCATAACTGCAGTACTTCAATGTAGACACTACATATGCTGATGGGAAGCGTTCTTCCATCAGCATAGGTGATCCACCTCCCTGAGAGTTGGTAGCTAGGTCAACAGAAGAATTCTTTTGCTAACCTAGCGTCTACCTGGGGATTTAGGACTGCTTAATTACGGCGCTTGATGATGTAGATTTTTCACACCCCTGAGTGATGTAGCTGGGTTGATCTAATTTTCAGGTATAGACCAGACCTTAGAGTAAGACTTGTATGTCTTTGGGGCAGTGTTTTGGTGTTGTCTTATGAGTAGCTAATTTTGAGTTGAGTGCGTTCTGTCTCCATCTCCTTCTCTCCCATCCCCCAGCCTCTGTAAAGGGGGTAGTGGTGGTAGTCCCCAAATAATAATGTCAGTAACTCTCTCCAATAGGAAATAAAGAAGAAGAAAGGAATAAAAGAAGAGGTGCAGCTGACTAGTAAGCAGAAGGAATTGCTGCATGCACAGCTGGAGAAGGAGTCTCAGATCAGAAAACAACTGAAGGAGGCAAGTTATTGAGTTTGCCTGAAACCGGATCTTTGCTAGCTCTAGGGTGGGGCAGGGGATGGTATTCTGACACTTTCGACTTGACACACTTCCGTCACCTCTGTAACTGACCTGAACAAACTATTTCTATTAAAAGAAAAGTTAATGAAAATGTAAGAACAACAGACATTTGCAGTTTTTCATCAGAAACAAAAGAGTAAACCTCTTCCTTGATTTGTAGATAGTCTTGGCAGTAACCATTGCAATGATTTCTCTTACAGCTTGATGGCGAACTGGAAGCAGCTATAGGACTCCTGTATGCTGTTCTGAAGAGAGACCCTCCTGGTCTAACCCAGTACATCCCGGTTCTCATAGGCTCCTTCTTGCCACTGTTAAAATCCCCATTGGCTGCTCCCAGAATTAAAACCCCTTTCCTTTCCTTAGCTTCCTATGTCATGCCTCCTCGACTGAAGACTTTCGGTTAGTGTCTGCAATTTATTGTGTGTTGTATAAAGATTTCCTGTTCAGGGACCGGTTCTATTATATGGGATTGTAATTATTTCTTCTGCAACTTTAAAGTGAATATAGCACGTGAAATACGTTAGCTAGCTAGCCCTGAACACTGTTTTGTTTTAGCAATAGAACAGATGTCTCAGTCTGTCCTGGAATAGAAGTATCTGTCCCAGTGTAGTTCTTTGTCCAGATGTATTCATCGTTCAATCTTTGGCTACCTTGTTGAATTTGCCAAGGAGGGTACGAACTAATGTGAGATTTGATCTTCATTCATGGGATGTGGAAATGGTCTGTAATTAGCAACTCAGAGCAGTCCATCAGATGGTGGTAACACTTGGTCACAACTGACCCATAGCCCTTATGTGAAGAACTCTGAGAGAAACTTTGGGCAAACGAGGCTTCTTTTCTTTGATTTCCTGATGGCTGTTGCAGAAACGAGGCTTCTCTTCTTTGATTTCCTGATGGCTGTTGCAGAAACAGGCTCTCTTCTGATCAGAGAATTCAACTAAATCTTTTTGGCTTAGCCTGAAATCTGATTGAAATGCTCATAGATGGAGACATCTCCCATAAGCAGGAGAGCTTGTATTACTCCCTTCCTTCTACTCTACTCCAGCCTGTGTAAGAGCCCTTAGCTCTGTGAGTAGCAGTTCCTTCTCTCTGGAAGTTAGTAGTGTTTGGGATTTGTGTTTTACCTCTGGGAATGACCTTTATTGCTTGTATTTAGTCCACTCAAAGACTCTGTTCTGCTTTATTTAGGTACTTTAGTGAGTCATGTGACCTTACGCCTGATGAAACCGGAGTGTGAATTAGATGAATCCTGGTGCCAGGAAGAATTGTCTACTGCCGTTAACAGAGTTGTTAGCTTGTTGCATGCCTACACCATCCCCAGCAGGACTGGCAAGGGAGAGCCAGGTGAGAGATGCTGTGGGGGTTTTCCAGATGATTTTTTTTAGATATTTGTGCAGCCTCTTGTGAGCTAACGCTTCATGTTTATTTTCTTGAAATTAGATAGGAAAACTCCTCTACTTACCAAAATCCCCAGACTCACTTGCTAAGATTTTTCTTGTTGCACTAACATATGTTGTCACAAGTACAAGAAGTGCAAATACAAAATTTGCTATCAACAATTCCTTTTTAGTTTTTCTTCTTTAAAAACCAAAACCCATAATATAAACAAATAAGCTAGCTCAGACTAAGGCCCACATCCTAAGTGAAAAGAGAAAAAAAAAATCTGTGTTGTTCATGATATCAAAGGCCTGAGTTGCCCCAGCTTGTTTACTGTGTGAGCTGTGGCTCATCCTGGCTTCTAAGTTGTTCACCATCTAGCTTAACCTTCTTATTCCTGTCCCACTGTGATACCTCGAGATACAACACCAACAGTTCTCTAGAGGAAATCTAGGATGCAGCTTTATTCATATTTTAAAGGCCTTATACCCCAGTGCTATAGTCTTCCATCCACCACGGTCAGCTTCTGTGTGGTTGCAGCACACTTATTCTTCACAGTTTCGTAAGCAATTGCCCGTGATGCTTTCCACTCCATTGTTTAACATCTCGGTGATATTGCGACGCTCCAGTTGCAGCTGTACCTCCTGTCTCATTAATATTTAGATCCACTTTCAGGCTTCTTTCCTGAAAGCGGCAGTTATTGGATATAATCACAATGTGATTTTCCTTCCCTTCAGCAGTTATTTGAATGGATGTCTGAGAACTGCTCATTAGTAGATTAGTTCCAGTGGGGTAGCCGTGTTAGTCTGTACACAGCAAAAACAACGAGAGTTCTTTGGCACTTTAAAGACTAAAAATTTAATTTCAGCAGGCATAAGCTTTCATGAGCCTCAGCTCACTTTCTTAGATGCAGTAGGTAGAAATGATACAGCAAATGGGTAACATAGAGGAGGTATCATATACATATACAAGCGCATAGAAAACAATGGGGTAGGTGGATAAAAGATGGGTACTTGAGGTCTAATGACAGCCATTGAGTACTAGTACATTGTTGTGCAAATCTTAGTGTATTAATAAATGCTTTCCCAGCTTTTCTATTTGAAAATTCGATTTAACTTCTTTTCCCATTTAGATTGAAGATTTTTAAATGCTGCATACTTAATGTCTCTTAGTAGCCAAAATATTTTTAATCTTTTTAATAAAGCTTAATTCCTTGGTTTACCTTGAAATTACCCTTTTTAAAATGTGATGTAATCATCTGTTTTTGAAGCATCTGGGCACACTTTTACATACATAAATACAGTAATTGGTATTGTCTGAAATGAATGCAAAATAGCTTTCCTCGCTGAGAAAGCCCCTCCTCCCAACTGTAAAGAGATCAAGAACCTCCCTTGCTTAAATCCATAGTCAAGCCACCGCTTGACCCATGATGAAGTGCACTGAAGTTAGCATATTTTTGCTCCAGAGAGTTGCTAGAAGGAGCAGATTCCACAGCTGTGGCTTCTTCATCCAAGCTCCCTCTGTACTAGTGTTATATAATTACCAACTTCACAGGGAAGAAGGGTCATTAATAATTCTTCCTTGAAATGCTCTGACAGCTTGTGTCCTACATGACACAGCACTGCAGTGTTGTATCCAGCTTCTATCTGCAGAGCTTTTCATTCTTCCATTTGAAATTAAAATCTGCCATTCACTGATAGAGCAGTTAGCAGGTAGAAAGCAAACATTTCTACTGGATACTCTCTCTAACCACTACCTGTTTCTAGCAAATATTTGGAAAAGGACTGTACCTATAGTCCCATAAGAGGATTCTCATGAATACCGGTCCATACCTAACCAGTGACTATTTATGATGTGCCTTGCAGTAAATAACACTTGACAGTGTAGCCTGAAACTGGGGATTAGAGTCATTTATTTTGCACAGCCTCTCTAATGCTTTATTCTCTGAGTCTAATACCTCACTATTTTGGATTAGCTGGGAGGAGTGTGTGTGTCACACTGTTTGAAAGCTGATTTTCTATGAGAGGAAAAGACTCAGATGCCGAACAATTGGAGTTCAAAATGCGTTATTTGTTGTTGAGCTTCAAACCAGAGTTGTTCCCTGAAATCCATGTGAAAGCTTTGAAGGGACAGTCTAGCTAGGTTGATGGGTACCGTGTAAAAGCAATACAGCTACTGATGCTGAACTCAGTGTCTCATCTATTTTTTTCACTTTTTGTCCCTTGAATTTCAGTGATTTCTCTTTGTGCTTTTTCTGCACTGTCCTAAGTGTCTGACATCATTTGAGTTCCTAATGTCACTTAATTAAAAGCCCAGCACACAAGTATAGAATGCAGTGGCACTGACAGCAGATATTTCAGACCTGCCTAATGCTGGGGTCTGAGTCCCACTGCTGTTGAAGTGAATCTGCAACCTGACAGTGATTAGGCTGGTGTAGAGCTGTGATTGCTGCTTCTGAATAGCTAAGAATTGTGCACATCCTGCTATGTTTCTTACCCTGTCTCCCAAATCCACTTATGTCTTGTCTCTTTTAGACTGTAAGCTCTTTGGGGGATTTATTGTGTGTGTTCGTACAGTGCTTAGCACAACGAGGCCCAATCTGGTTGTGGCCTTTAGGGGATACCACAGTATTAATGTTAAAGAAAAATAAGTTAACTCGTACATATCTGCAGAGTAAATGAAGGGCCAAGAGAATCTGCTTTGCTCACAGGATTTCTTTTCTCTCTACCCATTGCAGGCACGGCATCGTTATCAGCCCCCGCCTTTTCCTTAGTCTTTCCTCTCCTAAAGACAGTGCTGACTGAGACGCCCAATGATAGTGAAGAGAAGGAGGCACTCATGGTCAAGATCCTGCAGATCCTTACAGTTCATGCTCAGCTGAGATCATCAGCAAGTGGCCAAACTTCACTGGTGGATGAGGTCAGTGTTCATCCATTTCCCAGGGCTGAGAACTGGAGGAATGTGAAGAGATCACTGTGAAGATAATGGCATTAAAGATTAGAGAGCTGCCTAGGCGTGACCGAGGCGTGGTTAATGGGAGCACTGATACCTTCACCAAGAAACCCTGGGATGAAGAGCTCTGTGCGGCTACCAAGTTGGCCCTTCAGCGGAGCTTGCTATTTATTGTATGTGGAAATACCAGTGATTGTATGCAGTGTTGTTGTAGCCATGTCAGTCCCAGGATATTAGAGAGACAAGGTGGGTGAGGTAATATTTTTGTATTGGACCAACTTCTGTTGGAGAGAGAGTCAAGCTTTCGAGCTACACAGAGCTCTTCTTCAGGTCTGGGAAAGGTATTCAGAGTGTCACAGCTAAATACAAGATGGAACAGATAGATTAGCATAAGTAGTTAGTGCATATGCTACTATCTGTTCTATCTTGTATTTAGTTGTGACACTCTGAATACCTTTCCCAGACCAGAGGAAGAGCTCTGTGTAGCTTGAAAACTTGACTTCCTTCAACAGAAGTTGGTCCAATAAAAGATAACCTTTCTCAATTTGTCTCTCAAATATTAGTGAAGCAGTTTCCCAGCTCCATGCTGCTGACTTGTTCTGTATCCCTTCTCTACTCCCCTGTTCCTAGACACTCAGTCTGAGACATGTTGTTTTGACAGAATTCACAAGCTAGCAAGTTGATGAGGGTTTATTGTAAGTATCTGCTGTCTTTTTCACAGCATCTTAGGCTACTTACCTAGGTACCTAACTTAGCACAAATTTGGTGGTACACAAATAATGTGATTTCTCCTTGTTCATATACTCTTCCGCAGTCTCATTTGATGGCAGAGAATTTAACCATCAGTACTTGGAAACAGCTTAGTCAAATACTACTTTCCCTTCAGAAGTCACTCAGCATCTCTATCTTAGGTTTTCTTAAAGTGCCTATTGTCTTGGTACTGAATTGCCTGGCTAAGGTCACTATACCTGCTTCTGCCAGCTGTCTGTTTGTATATGGATTAGTTTGGTTTAATCCCTAGGAGTGTTAAATTCTGGCATGGGTAAAGCAAATTTGTGCTGTGTGTCAGATGTCATGATTCAAGGTCTTTTTCTCACTGGTGTAGGAGTATTGCAGCTGACATTGCGTTGTGTTTCCTTCCTGCCCAGCTAACTTGCTAGCACTGGATTTTCATTATAAGCTGTTGGGGTTACATTTGGAAAAGTTATTTTTGGAGTGACAAGATGTTGTTTTTATCCCCTTCCTAGAATGGCCCCGAGTTACTGCCTCGCACAGATATGCTGCTGCTGCTGACCAGGGTGATTGGAACAGGTTCTCCACGGTTGCAGGTGAGTTGTCCGCTTGGTTTAGCAGTATGGGCCCAGCCTAAGCTGCATCAATAGCTAACTTAGGAAATATACTCATCAGCTCTAAATCTCTGAGACTGGTCGTTCACATAAGTTCATGTACCACCACCACCACCAGTTTTATATGGTGCCAGTATTTTTCTAGGATTAAAAGCCTTTGTTCTTCTTCTGTTGGACTAATTAGATCTCCCCTCTCTCCCCCCCAAGTTTGTCCCTTTTTATTTCCTCTCTATGGCCTTGTGTAGTAGTCCATGTCCCTCCAGCAAAGAATTGTAGAAGAGGCTCCATTAAGAGTCCAACTACTCTGCTCGTTCTGTGTTGGCCAGGATGTTGATGGGGAGGAGAGACAAAAAACTTTCACAGCTAGAAAGCAAATCATCAAGTCTCTGCCTGCCTGCATGTTGCACTGCCACTGGACTGTCCGTTAGATGTTTTCCTTTGTTGTAGCGTAGTCATATC
Organism: Emydura macquarii macquarii; assembly: GCF_026122565.2. NCBI lineage: Eukaryota > Metazoa > Chordata > Testudines > Chelidae > Emydura > Emydura macquarii. The sequence continues at coordinate 2,853,766 of NW_027131391.1, forward strand.
TACCTACATTTTGTATATGACAAGTGCCATGGGACAGAAGGCTGGCGCTAGGATCTCTAATGGTTTGTAATCGTGTTTCAGGTTCTGGCTTCCAATACACTGACAGCTCTATGCACCAGCAGCAGTGGAGAGGATGGCTGTGCTTATGCAGAACAGGAGGAGATTGATGTGTTACTCCAGGCCCTGCAGTCTCCATGCATGAATGTTCGAGATGCAGCTCTCAGGGTAGGTGTGAAACATTTGTTCTGACTTTCCTCTTAAACTCAGGGCTCTCTAGTCCTTTGTTCAGGCTACTGGTCCCATGATTGGAATAGTTTCCATGATGTGTTAGGCTGGTCTCTGAGTCAAGCTCTCTAGGAGGAAACAGTGACCACTAAATGTTCCCACTATGGACAGTCAGAACATTATTAATTGCATTAAAAGGTCTGCACAGGTTTGTGGCTCCAATAGCAGTTTTGGCTTATCCCCCTTTCCTTCCTCATATAGCATGGGGCATGCTGCATCCCATGGCTGCAGGAGCCGAGCTGGCCTTTCCTTGCAATTGCTGGTTGCCACTGTGGCACCAGGCATAGGAACTGAGAGCAGGGAGCGTCTGTGTTCTCTCTGCTAGAGGTTGGGCAGTATGGAGGAGGTGGCTTCCTGACTCCAATGCACAAAGAACAAGAGCTGGACTGGGTGTGGGATGCCAGGGGTAGTAGATTGGGACAAAGAGCACGCGGAGTGGGTGGAGGACTAGATCTAGTGGGTGGATTGTGGGACTGGTTGGCCAAGGAGACTGGGTCTGGGACGAGAGACAACTGAGATCGGATGACAATGGAAAATCTGGGATGAGGAGCCAAGATTGGGGAAAGACTTGGACTTTGAGGGGAAGGAAACTTGGACTGGGATGAGGGAGAGGCGGGAAGACACAGGACAGGCACAGAAAGGGTCTGGGTCAAGCTTGAGGATAAGAGCAGAAGGGTCTGTAACCAGTAGAGAGAACTTGGAATGCAACTCGGTATTCCTGAGTTTTCAATATTTCTTTGCTGTCAGCAAGTATCTGTGAAACCCACTGGCAAAGTGTGTGTCTCAGGTGCACACGAACCTTAATTCTAGCATTTCTGAACTTTCGAGTGCTTGACTTAGCAATCCTAACTTGTTTTAATGAAGCTTTTTTGTGTAGTTTATGTTATGCTGGTGTTTATCCAGTTCAAGAGAGCACAAGTGCTCTGAGGTAAGAAACAGTCGGGTTGCCTTGGTGCTTTTATTCCCCTTGAATCCTGAATTTGAAGAATAAATTTTCTCCTAGCATAGTATGAGATGGCCCCAACCCTAGTGTCCTGTCCAGTGCTAGACACCTAATAGAACTCTACTTCATGCTCTATTGTGGAAAAGCAGGCATCTTCCTCAGAGTGTGCACAGCGTTACTCAGATAATTCTTTCCCCTTTTATGGTATTTCTCACCATGGTAACAATTGCAAATTACTGTATATTGTCCTATTCTACAGAGGTGTGATTTCTGTCTTTTATTGGGATCCTGATCTACCTAGGTCTGGACTTCAGCAGCTGAGAGCTATTGCTTGGCTGCTGTACCTAATTACATTGGTCTTATTATCCCCCTACCTCTCCTCCTTAGTCCTCAGTCACTATTTTACTGGTGATTAACAGGGAAGCTATATTACCGTCCACCTCATTGCAAAATATGTTCTTCAGAAAGGTGCATGCAATACTTCTTTTGTGTGAGAGTGCTGAAATGGTTCTTTAATCAAGTGTTAGCCTCTTCGCTTGACTGTGAGATGGCGCGCGCGCGCGCACACACACACACACACACACACACGAGTAAAGTTGAAATGGTTTTTGCTGCCCCCCACCATCCGTTTACCTATCTGTAACCCAGTATCTGGCTGTCATTTTGTGTAATTTGCAGCAGCTTTTGGCAAAATGAAAAAAGTGTCAAGACGTTTTTCAGCAAAAAATGAATTTAATCAGTCCCTAATTTTCCTTTACATGGAAGATTTCCTGTATTATGTTTCCAGGTTATCTCTGCTAGGGATGGTTATAGAGACCAGACATTTGCACTGAATGTTCTATGATTTCATTCAGGGACTAATGGAGTTGCAGATGGTGCTACCAACACCAGACAGTGATGAAAAGAATGGATTGAATCTGCTGCGCCGGCTCTGGGTGGTAAAGTTTGACATGGAAGATGAGATTAAAAAACTGGCAGAGAGGTGAGAACTGTACTCTATTCAGTGAATTGTAACAGTGATGCCCATTCGCCTTTTCACATGGAGTCTCACACAGAGGATCTGTGTAGGCTGTGCCCCCAAAAGGATGCAACTTTAGATCTGTGTAGTATTCTGTGTTTAAGGGTATCTCTGGTTTTCTGAAGAATGATCAGTCACCTCTTTGTGTTACCTGCAGGCTGTGGGAATCTATGGGTCTGGAGCTGCAGCCTGATCTTTGTTCCCTGCTGATCAAAGATGTTCTCTGCTATGAGGAAGCAGTGCGTCAGGCTGGTGCTGAGGCTCTTTCCAAGGCTGTAGAGCAGTATCGAAACCAAGCAGCTGAAGTCATGAGTAAACTTATGGAGATTTACCAGGAGAAGCTCTATGTAAGTAGCTGCTGTGCTATAGAGTTACAGGGACAGTCACACATGCTCAGTACTATGTCCCTTTCATAATCCGTCTGTACACTTACCACATTCTTTGGTGGGTGTTGTCACATATCTGTCCTTTTTTTTTTAAATGTGGCATTGCAGATGTGGGAGGCATCATGGATCTAAGTTATGTAGGCAAAGGAGAGGAAACTAGACAGAGCTGCTAATAAACATCTGCTCTAGAACTTTATTTTTTCCATTCATGCTTTGTGTGTGTCTTTGGAAAGGCATGTTGATTAAATGTATCCATTTCCCACCCTCAGAGGCCACCTCCAGTTTTGGATGCTCTGGGACGGGTGATATCTGAGTCTCCACCTGACCAGTGGGAAGCAAGGTACTGTTTCTCTTCGCATTCTGCTCTTCGCTTCCAATGCTTTCTAAGTGAGATGCTTCAGGATTTTGCTCATGTTATTGTAGGTGAGAGGGCAGTGTTTGGTTCAGGGAAGTGTTTGAGGAGTAAATTCTTTGCAATTAGTACCAACTGGTGATTGCATGGTCTCCCCTGTTAAGGGACACTTGTCCCTCGCAGAGCAGACTATGCAGACCAGAATAGCTTTGCATGTTCTTCTGCAACATTTCCAGATCCGTCTGACTATTGGGCTTCAGAATTTCATCCCTGTCAATCTCATAAGAACAGAATCTTTTCCTGTCAAAATGGTTCATTTGTGACTTATGTCAACAGATTCCCAGGCTCTGGTCTGTGCTCAGTCAGTTATTTCAAGAATAGCAATGCTAGCCTTAGTGAACTGGACAAATTCCAACTTGGATAATTACATTCTGCCTACTTCAATGCTTTCTGTAGTTTTAATTGGACACTGTTTTTCACTGCCTGCCTTAAACGAATGTGTTCCTCAGTGCTGATGTGCACTGTTATACAGCTACGGTGTTTCAGTGGCTGGCTGATAAAGTAATTCTTTTGGGTTTGTGTAAAGTGCTTGAGATCCTTCAGGATGAAAGTTGCCATATAAATGCCAGATTATTATTCTTTTGGGAACTTGCAGCAGGGAGCTGGAAGTGAAATGGTTGCTGCTGCTCTGGGATCATCACTTTGGGAAAACTAAAACAGCCTGAAATGTTATGGCTCCATAGTGTACTCTCTGTTAACTGTTGAAATACATGGGAAATTGGAAGTGTGATAGCTGCAAAAAAACAAGTGTTTACAAAAGTTATTGATCTGAATCATGGAAGGCCAATTCATACAAAATACATTTTTTTTACAGATGTGGCATAGCCTTGGCCTTGAACAAACTCTCTCAGTACCTGGATAGTTCTCAGGTGAAGCCCCTTTTTCAGTTCTTTGTACCTGATGCACTTAATGACCGCAATCCTGAGGTCCGGAAGTGCATGCTAGATGCAGCTCTTTCTACACTCAATACCCACGGCAAGGTAAGCTCAAGTGTTCCTTCCCTTAAAGATGGGAATAAATATGAGTGGGACTTGGATACTGTGTTGGAGACTATATATTAGGTAAAGCCACACTGGTACAAACTAACTATTGAAAACCTTCATCTAATGAGAATTTCTTTCTCTAATGGATTTTAATATAGTCTGTACTGGTCGCTACTGGAACAAAAAGCCTAAGATTCTCCTCTCACTTTCACCATTGTAAATCAGGAGTAATTCAGTTGAAGTGACTGGAATTGAAATGGTGTAAAACTGGTGTAATAAAAGCAGAATCTGGCTATAGGTCTTTTAAACAAAGGTTAGTAATTGCAGTGAAGACGTGGCAGTGAGCCAGTCAGATGCTGTCTGTGTCTAGCAAGATGTCACATGTATAACTTTGGTTTCTTTAATCTCATGGTGCCAGCATCTGAGAACTATATGTACAGTAGAACCTCAGAGTTATCAACATATCAGGAATGGAGGTTATTTGTAACTTAGAAATGTTCGTAACTCTGAACAAAGTGTTGTGGTTGTTCTTTCAAAAGTTTATAACATAATATTGACTTAATACAGCTTTGAAACTTTACTATGCAGAAGAAAAATACTGCTTTCCCTTTATTTTTTTTAGTAGTTTGTTTAACATAATACAGTACTGTATTTGCAGTATTTTTTGTCTCTGCTGCTCCCTGATTGCATGCTTCCGGTTCCAATGAGATGTGGGTTGACCAGTCAGTTTGTAATTTTGCTGTTTGTAACTCTGAGGTTCCTCTGCCCAACACCCTATCTATATAATATATGAGGCCTTGGATACAATCTTAGACCCTTTGGCATTTTAAAAATGAATCAAATAAAAAAAGTTTAAAAAAAAATGCATTTACTTTGTGTAGTAAAAATATATGGATATTTCACACATACCCATATATTGGATAGAGTATGGATCTGTCAAGAAAAGGTGAGTTGTCAAATCCAAAGCACTGCGCCCTGCATGGATTTTGGAGGGGGGAGTTGAAATTCCCTCATCCAGGCTTCCAGGTCTCACTTTGCGACACCCCCCACCCCCTCTCCCCAAATCCCTGTAGTCAAGGAGAACTGTAGTGTCACCACTAGCTAGTGCTCCTCCTTAATTGCTTGTCAGATGAGCAATATGGGGTGCACTTTCCTCTTTTGCTCCCACTCCTACTAAGTGGGGGAACAAGAAAATGGGTGCTGAAATCCAAACCAACTCTCCCATGTGGTGATGTACACCATTTGCACCAGATCTGTGGGCTGGCAGGTTTGTGTATCTATTTTTTTTTTTTTTAAATATTTAACAACTAACTGCTCTTTCACGGGAAATAGCCATAGCCTGTAGGATGCCACATAGTCCTAAATGCTGTAGTATATGAAACTTTCTCTGCCTGGACAATTAACTGTAAATTCAGACTCTCTTAATTGCCTCGTTTTTGCCTCTGATAAGGATAACCAGACCCTGCTGAGCCGAGCAAACCTTGCTCTGAGAGTGGACTCTAGTAGCAAGTGACATGTTTCTACATTTTGTTTTTCAGGACAATGTTAACTCTCTCTTGCCGGTCTTTGAAGAATTCCTGAAAAATGCTCCAAATGATGCCAGCTACGATGCCGTCAGACAGAGCGTGGTCATTCTGATGGGCTCGCTGGCAAAACATCTGGACAAGAGTGACCCTAAAGTGAAACCAATTGTTGCCAAACTGATAGCAGCCCTGTCTACTCCATCCCAACAGGTACCTTCTTTCAAAAGTTCTCCGGAGCCCAGCAGAAGCAGATTAATTCTCTGACACTTTCATGAATTTCATTACCACTGTCATCCCTGTGCTTAGAAATATGGACTCCTGCACAACAGGAGTAATGAGTTAGAGAGCAAAGGCTTTAGAGTGTTATAAAGGGAATGTGTATTCTCTAATCCAGTGGTTTTCAACTTGTGGTCTGTGGACCCATGGGGTTCCATGGATTATGTCTAAGGGATCTATGGGAAAGGTGGTTGATACCATGGAACAATGGTTTTCAACCTGTGGTCCATGGACCCCTGTGGGTTGCAGACTATGTCCAAGATTTCCAAAGGGGTCTGCATCTCCATTTGAAATTTTTAGGGGTCTGCAAATGAAAAAAGGTTGAAAACCACTACTCTAAGCAGTTACACTCTGAGGTCAAACATAGGTTCAGATTCAGAAACATAAGAAGGCAGAAACCTGTGGCTGGGGGGACATACCGGTGGATCAGCAAGGTGGGTGGTTGGGGTAGGTTATTGTGTTAGTAACATACACTTTGTGATCTGTTTGATAGCTGGTGTGTTTTTCCATAGGTCCAGGAGTCTGTGGCAAGCTGTTTACCGCCTCTTGTGCCTGCAATTAAAGAAGATGCAGGAGGAATGATAGAGAAATTAATGCAGCTGCTTTTAGAGTCTGATAAGTATGCTGAGCGCAAAGGTGCAGCTTATGGACTGGCGGGCCTAGTAAAAGGCCTTGGCATCCTCTCTCTCAAACAACAGAAGATGATGACCACGTTGACTGATGCCATTCAGGATAAGAAGAACTTCCGCCGGCGAGAGGGTGAGTGGCAGGTGCTCTCTTCCTCCTCCATCTTTTTGAAGTTTTCTGTATTTGATTTGCTGACACTTGTAGCAGACATACCGATAGCTGTCCTTCATCCATTTACCTAGGACTGACTTGCTTAGGAAATCCTGTATCTGGTTTCTCTTTATTCCCTGTATCACTACTGTTAGAGTGGGGAGTCAGTCTCCTGAAACCTTTGATTTCTCTTGTGCAGTGTATTTTAACACCCGCACCCTCCACCACCCCTCAATGTGGTAGAGGTAGGGGTCTTAGTCTCTGGAATGTGTCCTCACTCTCATCTCTCCCATCTCAGATAAGAGTGTTGCTAGCTTCCCTCAGGGCAGTAAGTGTAGGACTTGTATCTGGTCCAAAGGTGGAGATGGGTTTTTAAAGCTTCTTTGTTGCATTTGCTGTTGGATGTTTTGTATCCTTAGTTCTCTTTCCTTCACACCGATCCTAACTTACATTGGGACTCAGAAGGCTACCACGCTGCATTTTAATGCTATCAGCCTCTGTGCAGTCTCTGGGTAACAAGAGTCCCCTACACAATATCCCCCCTCTGGTTCAAGGAGGGAGAATGAGATGCTGAGAATTTTTCCAGATCAGAGTTTCCCACAAAAAATTAGCTATTAGCTCCTTAGGTAAATCTGATCTTCACTTCTGATCCCTCTTAGAGTGGTATATTATTTCCTGATTATCCTGTCTGTTTCTCTAGGGGCTCTGTTTGCCTTTGAGATGCTCTGCACCATGCTTGGGAAGCTCTTTGAGCCCTATGTGGTTCATGTGTTGCCCCATTTGCTGCTTTGTTTTGGAGATGGAAACCAGTATGTGCGAGAGGTGAGTAAGAGGTTCCTGAGAACCAGGAACGTGAGAGGTGGTAGCAAAAACTATTCTTATTCTCTTTAACTATTTAAATAAAACAACAACAAACTCTTATACAAACCACAGGCTACTAGAACCGGATTTCATTAATAACCAATAGCATCGTTGTCCATTGGGTGTTAACTCTAGGTTGGGGTTGTTTTTCAACTAACTGTACTGTTGGACATGCACACCATTTTACACCAGGGCCATGTTCCCACTGGCTCTTTAAAGGAGCAGGAGAAACCAGCAGTCGGGTAGATTATAAATGTCCTCTTTCCTCCTTTGAGGCTGCAGACGACTGTGCCAAGGCAGTGATGAGCAACCTGAGCGCTCATGGGGTGAAGCTGGTGCTACCATCACTTCTGGCGGCTCTTGAGGAGGAGTCTTGGAGAACCAAAGCTGGTATGGACTAGCGTTTGACTCTGCTGTAGTTCAGAGGAGCTTGAAATTCACTGAACCACCATTTGTGGGGCTTATTCTTTCATCCCAATAAACACTGTGATATCTTGTTCTGTTTGTTATGCTACAGCAGAGCATATGGTTTTTTGAATGAAAGCTTCATTTATCATCTAGTTCAGAACACATTCAAGCAGTATTTTCTTGTGACTGGATTCTAAGAAACTTCCTCTTGTATCTGTAGAGGTGGCAGAAGAGCAGGAATCTTCTACCCCACTTCCCCCATACAGTTTTTAAACCTTTCCATTATTTAAAATCCCTCCGCAATGTTTGCGTTTTCTGGAATATTTCTCTCTGTGCGGAACTGCGTTTGAGTTTGCACGCTGCCCTTGCCAGTCTCTTCTGTTACATTAATTTTCTCTTACTCTGTGTTCAGGGTCCGTGGAGTTGCTGGGGGCTATGGCATACTGTGCCCCAAAACAGCTTTCTTCCTGCCTGCCGAACATCGTGCCAAAGCTCACTGAAGTGCTCACAGACTCCCATGTAAAAGTGCAGAAGGCAGGACAGCAAGCGCTTAGGCAAATTGGCTCTGTTATCAGGAACCCGGAGATCCTGGGTAAGAACCATGTGTGTGTGTGCTTGTGTAGTCCTGGTATGTGACCCTAATTCATAACAATGTCATAGAGCAGGGCCCTTTTAGTTTGCATTCACATTGAATCAGATGGTAGAAACAAAATCTACATTTAGAAAGGTATAACCTGAGAACTGCAATGCAGCTATCTCTTTTTAGGCTTTCTAAATGTTCTCTGAGCTCCCTTTGCCATGTCTCACTTTCACTCTTCAGAAGAATTAACACTTTTCTGGGTGGGTGCGAGGACACCAGCTGTGGCTGAAGCTGTCTCACTTGTCTGTTCCATGTACAAACATAACATTTTTCTCCCCTATTTTGAAATGTGTAGCAATTGCTCCGGTCCTGTTGGATGCACTCACCGACCCGTCCAGGAAGACCCAGAAGTGCCTGCAGACCCTGCTGGATACTAAGTTTGTCCATTTCATTGATGCTCCATCTCTGGCCCTCATTATGCCCATTGTTCAGAGAGCCTTTCAAGATCGTTCCACGGACACCAGAAAAATGGCTGCCCAGATCATTGGAAATATGTACTCCCTGACTGATCAGAAGGTACAATGCTGGGAAGTTCTTTCCAGTCAAAGGCTTCACTTACTTTGGAGAGGAAAAGTAGACTTACAGAGCAAGAGACTGAGACTATTTTATTGGTCTCTGGGTTTTTGTTCTCAGTAAGGGTAATATGGGAACTTTGCAGTTTCACTGACTTAAACACAGATGTTAAGTGAGCAAGTGACTTCTGCAAAGATAATGAAAATCCTAGAGTAGTTAAGACCATAAACTTTTATCTGGGACCATATATATTTTCCCAAAAAAAGTCTTGTAGAAGAATCGGTAAATGTTTGTGCTCTAAGAAATGCCTCCATAAATCTACTACTTCTGAATGAATTAATAGATTTTCTGAGTTGGTTCACAGAAGTAAAAGTTGAACTGACTGTAGACTGAAGATCTGAGTTGGATTCCTTTATTGCTGGTTACTCTCTAAAATTAAACCTTGCATTGAGGGGAGGAGGGCTGGATTTAATTTAAGAAAAAAAAATTGGTTTATGAATCAGCATAAAAGGTTTTTGAGTGACTTGCATAGTGTGATACTGCTCTGTAAGGAACAGGTGGGAAACTGAAGTCAATTTGTGTATCAGCGCTGAGGAGGCAGCGCCCCGGGTAAAGTTGTATCTAACTATTTTACCAGACAGAAATGAGATTCTGGTGGCTGTTTTCTTTTTGAACTTAGCACTTACGTACTGGGCTCTTTGTTTCAGGATCTGTCTCCATACCTACCCAGTGTGACCCCTGGACTGAAAACATCTCTGTTGGACCCTGTGCCTGAGGTAAGCCTTGGCACAACTACAGTTCTACTCAAGTGCGAAGTCTTTCAGTCTGATAAACTAGGATTAATCCTAATCTTTCCACAAACTAGTCTGTGGTTAGAACAGTGAGAGAAGCTGTGCAAAGTGATCAGGGAGGGGAGTTAAGACCTTCATATTGCTTTCTCTTGATGACTTTCATTATGACTGGGTATTTTACAACTCTACACTTCTCTCTTGCCTGTTAGGTGCGTACAGTATCTGCAAAGGCATTAGGAGCCATGGTGAAGGGCTTGGGGGAGTCCTGCTTTGAGGATTTGCTGCCATGGCTGATGGAGACACTGACGTATGAGCAGAGTTCAGTGGATCGATCTGGAGCAGCACAAGGTAAGGATAACGGGTTGAGCAATGGTGTTGGTGTTTCTTAGCTTGGCCGAAATAATCGTTTGTGTGTGTTGTCGTGTGTTTACCAGTTCTGTAACTGAGTGTTGTTTTTCAGGTCTGGCCGAAGTCATGGCAGGGTTGGGGGTAGAAAAGTTGGAGAAGCTTATGCCAGAAATTGTAGCTACAGCCAGCAAAGTGGACATTGCACCCCATGTCCGGGATGGTTATATCATGATGTTCAACTACCTACCCATTACTTTTGGAGACAAGTTCACCCCCTATGTTGGGCCAATCATACCATGCATCCTTAAGGTAGGAACCAGATGGCAGGAGAGTCACATCTTAGAAAAGGGAAGGAAAGTTCTCAGGTATTTCTAAATGCCTAATAAAGTAATTGAGATTTGCATGACATTGTCCACAGCAGATTCTATTCCTTGCTCTTCCAAGGTCCTTGATAGCATTGTTTGCTGGGTTTTGTGTGTGGCTATTAGTAAACCCTTGACTTTGATGATTGTGGGAAATGGGAAGAGGTCTCCAGTGGGGATTCCACTGCTTTGTAACTATTTACTTTGAATGGATGAGGGGGAGGCATGCACTATCTCACTGTGTGGAAACCAAGTGCCATCTGTTTGGTATTTTCTTCTACATTAAAAACCATACTTTATTGTGATTTGTCTCTTGGTCTAGGCACTAGCAGATGAGAACGAGTTTGTGCGAGACACTGCCCTTCGTGCTGGACAGAGAATCATCAGCATGTATGCAGAGACTGCAATTGCTCTGCTCCTACCTCAGCTGGAGCAAGGCCTCTTTGATGATCTCTGGAGAATAAGGTAGGAAATAAAAGCTTTTAAGCTTGCAGTAGCCACCCTTCCATCAGTGGAAGATTGGATGGGTTTAGAACCTCTTGGTCTTGCTCTTTAAGGAAGTGTAAGAGCTGCTTTGAAGCAATAAGAGGCTCTCCCTTCTACGTATGGGCTGAGTGTGGTGCCTTAATAGTAGTACTCTCAGACTAGAATCTGGGGTGGAATATGGAACTTGTAGTTTCTTCCAGGTGATAGTGCAAAGCACTCCCACTAGATCAATGGCTCTAACCTTTCCAGACTTCTGCACCCCTTTCAGGTCTCTGATTTGTCCTGCATACCCCCAAGTTTCACCTCACTTAAAAACTACTTGCTTACAAAATCAGACATAAAAATACTATTATACTATTATAAAATACATAAAACACACTATTACTGAGAAATTGCTTCTTTTCTCATTTTTGCCATATAATTATAAATTAAATCAATTGGAATATAAATATTGTACTTACATTTCAGTGTGTATGGCATATAGAGCTGTATAAACAAGTCATATGAAATTTTAGTTTGTACTGACTTCACTAGTACTTTTTTTTGTTTTGTAAAACTAGGCAAATATCTAGATGAGTTGATGTACCCTCTGGAAGACCTCTGCGTACCCCAATGGGTACATGTACCCCACTGTACTAGATCACTTAGCCAGGTGGCAATTTTAAAATGCTTTTCCACAGCAGTTTCTATGGGAATATTTAGCACTCACATACGCATAGACTGCACTTTGAAAAAAGAAATGCAGTAAGTTTCCCTCTGGTGTGGAAACATGAGGTGGAAAGAACTCTGGTCATAACTAATAATGATGTCTAAAAATTAGTTATATAAAATGGCTAGTGATGAATGCAGTCATGCGGCATCCCAAGTGTGTTTTCTTATCAACACAGAACCAGTGGACGTAGATAATGATTTATACCCACAGGCTATTTTGCTTCTCTTCATAGTTCAGATCAAGGCTAGTCTGTCATCTTTGATGTGCTGCCCTAAAGTGGGGGCTCTCTAATCTCTGTTTTAGTTTGGAATTCCCTCCATCCTATCATTTTTATGGTTCTCTTTTTCAGTCATATTGACAGAATGATCTTTATGGAATCTCATATGACAGTTCACATTGACCTGGTTCTGTTCCTCACCATTTACTCCCATAGTAGCCTCTAGGATAACAGTCAGTTTGGACAGGCAGCACTTGTTTTCTTTTTTCTGCATGTAACACTGATCTTACTCCCTTTGCCAGGTTTAGCTCAGTTCAGCTCCTTGGAGATCTTCTATTCCATATCTCAGGAGTCACTGGGAAAATGACAACAGAAACTGCCTCAGAGGATGACAACTTCGGAACAGCGCAGTCAAACAAGGTAAGGGCTGTTGTATGTTTCTGTGTTCCTGTTTGTGGAGAGAACCTGTGGGGTGACCTTTAGGTTGGCAATACCTCTTCTGAGTTTCATGCGGTGAAAAATGCAATGTTGGCTTCACTAGCTTCCTTTTATTTATTTCAGGCCATTATTACTGCCCTTGGTGTGGAACGGCGGAATAGAGTTCTGGCAGGTCTGTACATGGGTCGATCAGATACCCAGCTCGTAGTTCGTCAGGCATCCTTGCACGTCTGGAAAATTGTGGTCTCAAACACACCTCGCACACTGCGTGAAATTTTGCCAACCCTGTTTAGTCTTCTCTTGGGGTTCTTGGCCAGTACTTGTGCAGACAAGAGAACGGTAAGGGTTCTACACAGGTGGTACTCTGCTAACAAAGGTCACTCTGTTCATAACAGGTGTTTGATGAATGTGGGTAATCCTTGAATAAGCCACCGCAAAACTGCCACTATTCTAAGCTTCTTAAACACACATGGGTATCTCCTCTACAGTCCCTCTTTATTCAGAGCAGCTATGGCAAAATGAACATTTTTTTTAAACCTCTCTTTTCATAGCAATGTCCCCATCTCCCGTGATCACCAACTCTGCTGTGAACGCTTACTTATGGATAAAATATGGCATATAAGAGTACAACAAATAGATATTTAAAAAAATCATCTCAGCCATTAAGTTTCATGAGGCAAAGAAATGGAAGTGATGGGTTTCAGATGTTTTTACTCTTAAACTTTAAAAGGAAGTGAAAATATGCACATGATTATGCTATATAGAGTGGCAATATGGACCGCATTTAATGAGTGTATATGTAGTGCATACATACTGTGTCTATATGCAGCTTGTATTTGTCTGAAACACTCTGATGGATGGAGGTACATAACGCTAACTGCCGTATATCTCTTATGAGTTAAAATGGAATGTTCCAGGTCAGTTGGGTTTGACACATTCTAACTAGTTGCTCGTGATAGCTGTTCCGAGTGACTCTGTTGCATGAATTTTGGGAACAGGTTGCAGCACGGACGCTTGGAGATCTTGTCCGAAAGTTGGGAGAGAAGATCCTTCCCGAAATCATCCCTATCCTGGAAGAAGGTTTGAGGTCAGAGAAAAGCGATGAGAGGCAAGGTGTCTGCATTGGTTTGAGTGAGATCATGAAGTCCACCAGCAGGGATGCAGTAAGTTAAATTCCAGAGGGGAAATTTAAAACTTCTTTTCCTGTGTGATGTCCTGTAATTGCATCTATATATCTTGTAGGTGCTGTTTTTCTCAGAGTCCCTCGTTCCTACAGTGAGAAAAGCTCTGTGCGATCCACTGGAAGAAGTCAGAGAGGCTGCAGCCAAAACATTTGAACAGCTGCACTCAACAATTGGATACCAGGCTCTTGAAGATATCCTGCCATTTTTGTTGAAGCAGCTGGTAAGTGTTTCAGACATGAGAAATCAAATTTTTAAAACATCTCACTGTACGACAAGTTTTGAAATTCTCAGTACTGGAGAATTTGGTCTGTAATACTAAGTCTTTAGGGGTGGGTCACAAGTCTAATGATTTCATTTCCTCCCTGGATTCATCTGTTCTGCAAGAGGGGAAGGGAATGGTCTTGTAGTTAAAGTATAGGACTGATGGTTGGAACATCTGTGTATTCCTCTGGCCCTGCTACAGGTCTTCACTGTCATGTGGAAAGTTGCTTAACCTGTGTGCCTCACTATGGATATTCTTCCCAACCTGGTAGGGAGGCTTGATTCAGTGTCTGAAAAAGGCTTTGAGAGCCCCAGGTAAAGGATTTATATAGGTGTTGGTTGTATGATCATCCCACAAAGTGTCACTTGAAACAAGGTCTAGTTTGCTGTGTGCAGAGATGATCTTGCAGGCGAGCTGGCTAACTCCCTTATACTCTCTCTCTAGGATACTGAAGAGACATCCGAGTTTGCTCTGGATGGACTTAAGCAAGTTATGGCTGTTAAGAGCCGTGTGGTGCTGCCTTACTTGGTGCCAAAGGTATGCCTGGGAACAAATCTAAGTTTTGTAGGGTGTTTTATTTCTTCTTGCCTCAAACATTCTCTGCACTGATGTTCAAAAATTGGGAGCAAAATTTCAAACGCTGCACCAGTTACTTGCCAGTAGCACTAATTGTAATTTGGGTTGTGATGTGGCCATGTTTAAGAATTGTTCATGCCTGTGTATTACATGAAATGCCTTTAGAAAAATTTTACTGGAGTAAAATCCTGTTGCTTTTCCTTGTTTCCTTTAGCTAATTTCTCCTCCAGTAAACACCAGAGTGTTAGCATTCCTCTCATCTGTGGCGGGTGATGCTCTGACACGGCATCTGGGTGTAATCCTACCTGCAATGATGTCTGCACTGAAGGAGAAGCTGGGCACCGCTGATGAGCAACTGGTAAGTAACATAGTTCATTTTTTGGTAAGTAAGGAAGACTAGTATTTGAAGTTCATTTACAAACTGTTTCAGTGTTTTTAGTAAATTGATAGCACATTTTAATTTAATCCAATAGCCCCTTGACACAATGATCTTTTTGCTGGTGGTAGTACATCATGAGTTGGAAAATGTATACTACCCAGATCTAAATGGGTTTGGCCAGCAGTGTGCCCAATTAATGAGATCTGTTGGTAGTATTAGAAAACTGGAGCATTAGATGAGAGAATAAAACTTTCTCACAATTCTTACTATGAGTGTGGTTCTATTTCTACACTGCTTCTTGTGATTTCAAAAATATCTAATGTGCAGAGTCTAGAGTTTTTCTGTCCCCAAGAGTTGATTGTTTTTGTCTGTCTGTTTAGCTTTGGTGTAACTTGAAATAAAAGTGACAGATTCATTGTCCACTCTTAGCGCTTGTCTTCACTATGTGGCTCCATAGATGTGAGGTACATTAGTTACGTTACGTAAGTAATGTAACTGGGGTCGACGTAGCTTACATTGAGTTACGCTCTCCCTTCGACACAGCTTATGCTTCTCGTTCCAATGGAGACCTGGAGTTGACAGGAGAGCACTCTCCCGTTGACTGAGCGTCTTCACCAGACCTGCTAAATCGATGCCGCTGCATTGATGGCTGCAGTGCTGATTTTTGCGCTGTAGTGAAGACAAGCCCTGTCTGTTAGGTAGTCTTTTGTCCTAGCACAGAGATTGCCATGGAGCTCTCCAAAGTTGTCCATAGCTGATATTTCCTTCAGTATGGTGACATGGACCATGGAACTGCTTGGATCAAGCTGAAGTATTACATGCTGGGGTCTGCGATCTCTGAATGGTCTTCAAAAATGGTGTTCCATCCCTAGTTTGTGCCCTGGATTTGTCATTGAATAAGGACAAATCTGCTGTTAAAATTAATTACTAAACAATAAGAAATTGATTCTGATTCAGCTGGACTATAACACCAGGGGACCGGTCGGTGATCTGACTGGTTTCCATGACAATAATTAACAATTGTACAGTTCATCCTGGAGGATAATGGTCTGTAGGGCAACAGCTTTATACCTTGAGCCAAGTGTGGCTTTTTTCTGGTTGAAAGTTAATATAAAGTTCATTCTGACTCTTTAGGAAATGGCTAACTGCCAGGCTGTAATCCTGTCTGTGGAAGATGATGCTGGGCAGAGGATTATCATTGAAGATCTATTAGAAGCCACTCGCAGCCCCGAGGTGGGAATGAGGCAGGCAGCAGCCATCATTCTAAACATCTACTGCTCCAAATCAAAAGCAGACTGCACTGGCCATCTCAGGAACTTGGTCTCAGGCTTGATCAGACTTTTTAATGATACCAACCCTGTGGTACTGAATGAAAGCTGGGATGCTCTCAATTCCATCACCAAGGTGAGATACGGGGTGGGATTGTTGTGGCGATACAGGCTGTGAGGGAATGGACTTGGTCAGTTACTTCTACAAGAAAACACTGTTTTCACTGGAAATGAGGTCATTGTTGCAAAGATTGTAGTATTTTAAAGACTGCACTAGACTGTAACAGTATGGGTGAAAGGCCAGACATTCAGAGAAAATGGGAATAGATCTCAGTGGCTTCTCTCTTGGTAAACATGAGAGGAATTCAGAAATGGTGGTGATTAATATTGTTACACAGTCTTTGCCCTTTCTGCCACGCTTACAGAAATTAGATGCTGGGAACCAACTTGCCCTCATTGAGGATCTGCACAGGGATATTCGGATGGTGGGGAATGAGGCCAAAGGAGAGCACATGCCAGGATTCTGCATTCCAAAGAAGGTAAACAATAAGTGTGTCGCGTGGGGCTGTGACTCACCACAATAATGTCTTTCCAATAGTCTAATTAATGTGATTTTTTTGTAGTTATCAGAATATTGTAATATTGGGACATTCCAAACCTTTAGGTGTGGAGACTTCCTATAGATTACTGCTGTTACTTGATACCCCAGATTGGGTTTCTGTTGTAAGTAAATATTTGACAACTCTATAATGCACATGAGTCATATTAGTTGCCTTTTTGGTGGAAGTGTAAAACTGGACTTCTCTGCCAAATCTTTCAGGATTAAAATTTACTAAACAGCAAGCAATTTAGAGAGGCATAACTGCATGAAATCAAACTGAGTAAAAGTACTTGTAATGGAAAGGAAGGTGAGTAGGAAATTGATAAGGTATTTCCAAGTTCCCACTTCCATTGGAAGGTGTGAGGAAAAGTAGGTTATGATTTGTCTGCATTGTTGGTTCTAGTTTTCTTGTTTGATTCCCATGACAGGGAGTGACTTCCATTCTTCCAGTGCTGCGAGAGGGAGTTCTAACTGGTAGCCCAGAACAGAAAGAGGAAGCTGCAAAGGCCTTAGGGCTTGTTATTAAACTGACCTCTGCTGAAGCCCTGAAACCCTCCGTTGTGAGCATTACTGGACCACTTATTCGGATCTTGGGAGATCGGTTCAGTTGGAATGTCAAGGTGGCTTTGCTTGAAACATTAAGCCTTCTGTTGGCCAAGGTAAGATTCCAAATCATTGGCAAACTGCTTTGTTTTCCTTTTTGTCACGTCTGAGCTTTCCATATTTGTTAACCTTCTCTACATAACCAAGTTGAGCTGGGCTTTTATGTACTGTGCTTAGTTACAAAAAAATACTCATGTCATGGGTGTGAAAACCTTCAGTGATGTCTCCTTATATCTCAGGCTATAGAAAACTAGATGAGGAAGCCATGAAAGTAAACGAGATACATATCTAAATGCTTAATTCTCTGCTTTCTGACAACTGAATTTGGTTCTTGCATGGTTTTCCCATTTTTTAGCTGTATGTTAGGGAAATTCTTTATCTGGATGGGAGATTTGAGCAAACGCTGATTTTATCATTATATCTAAGTGCAGTTAAAAAGAGACCATGCTTTTTCAGATCTTGTCTTTCTAGTTTCTGTTTCACATTTGAGTACATGTGATTCTCTCCCACCTCCCAAATTTCTGCCTGTACAGGTTGGGATTGCCCTGAAACCATTCCTGCCTCAGCTACAGACCACCTTCACCAAAGCGCTACAAGATTCAAACCGTGCTGTCCGCCTTAAGGCTGCTGATGCTCTCGGTAAATTGATTGCCATTCATATTAAGGTGGATCCCCTTTTTACTGAGCTGTTGAATGGAATCCGTTCCAGTGGGGATTCTGGCATCAGGTAAGCTGTGGAAAACCGGCAGGGCATGAACTACTTGGCAGTAGTGGGAAGAAAGACAAGTTTAATTTTCTTTTTTAAAACACTCTCTTTAACATCAGAGATTAGTTGAATGTAGAGCAGACGCCAACGTTATATAAATGCTATAAAAAACTCCAATGGTTTGTTCCCTATTTAGCATTTGTTTCAATCCATATGGACTTGCTATTTTTTCCTAGTTCTGAGATATCTACCTATGAGTGAAATGTACAGCTCCCTAAGAAATAGCCCCCTATTGGAGAAGATTTTCCCTCTTTGTGAATGGTCAAAGACTCTTCCCAGCTGTAAGAAAGACAGCCAGATGTATTTTTCCTGTGAGATGTAATCGAGTCAGAGCTTAGATGTGCAAAAACTTTCAGCAAGAGATTCTCAAAAATGTTTGCTTATATCCTCTTTTTTGGGAAGAAACAGCTCATAATTCCATTGATACTGTGTTTGAAGTGGTGAAGGAATTCCTGTGTTCACTTATTCAGCTTTACAGAGCCTATTAAAGACAATCCCAAACAAATAAATTTATACCAATGCAGGTTGGTTTCCTGCCATCCATCGTCTTCAAGTTTAGGCACACCCTTCTGCTAATTGTTGTGCACGTGAATCTGCTGTTGGCAGTTAGCTCCTGGTTCTTCACTGATACTCTGTTAGGGAAAGCTGCAGTCTTGAACTGTAACTTGTGGTTGTTCAATGCAGAGACACCATGCTGCAAGCACTGCGATTTGTAACACAAGGAGCTGGTGCTAAAGTGGATGCAACAATTAGGAAGAACATGACCACAGTGCTTCTAGGAATGCTGGGACACGATGAGGTATTGTTGCAAAGGGCTCAGGGGATGTCTCATGCCGTTTGTGTGTTTGCTTTTAATTTAAACTCTGAACTTTCTGCCAGAATTGTTTTCTAAAAAAACTTCCTGGAGGAGTTACTAATAATACACTGGAAAGAGCTTATTTAAAAGGAGGCTGACGCTATGTGTTGCTCACTAAACTGAATTCAATCTATAAAACTGAAATTGCTTTGACACATTACAGTATGTTGATTGAGAGGCAAACTCTATCCAAGGATAAGGTACTTCCCTGGCCAATCTATGGTAACTCTTAAATTCTGTGAAATTAGTGTTTCCTTGGCTTCTTTGAGTGTTTGACCTTCCATTCCTCACCAACATATTTGTTGAGGCAGCTAAAAACTATTCACTTACCATCAGCCAAAAGCAGGAAATGTATCAGCTGCACTGTAAATGCATATGTATAGTTCTAACATCTCAGTCAGTATTGATAACCTCAGTGTGGTAATAAATTTCCCGTTTTTTTGAGGGGTTTCATTCTCGCTGACAAAGACATTATCCAGTTTTAGAGGCATGTTCTGCATATGGCAGATTGCAACACTGACTCTGGAACCAACATAGTATTGCACACAAGATCAAAATTCACATTTTGTAGTGACGGCCCCCTTATTCTACATCTTTAAAACACAGTTGTTGGCACATCAGAGATGGAAAAATGTCTCATTGCAATGTAAATATCAATGTGTGGAGAGCTGCAATGGCAAATTCATTACTTTGGCAAGCTAAGGTAACAACAGCTGCTAAAAGTTTTGAACCAGGCTATGTTCACTAGCAAGAGGGTATTTTGCAGGCAGACAGCAGGCACCACTGCTGCATTTCCCAGCCTGTAAATCAAGAATTCAACCTTTCCATGTCCACAAAAGGCCCTTTTAAATCACAGAGGTGAAAGCAAATGTGTTTTCCATGTGTATAACTCAATCCTTATGTCAAGCCAGTACTGCTATACTCTGCACTGAACTGACAATTTTGGCTGTAGGCTTGATTTTAAATGTCACTGCAATGTACAAGAAAACTTCAAGTTTACTGAAATCAACAGATGGTGATGAGTGGGGAGCTGGTTGTCAGTCTTCACTTTCCTTTGTGTTTTTGTTTCATAGATACTTTTGTCACTTGGCATTCTCAGTGGAAATCTGCGTCTCAAACTCTTCTAATCTTTGCCTTTCTCCTCTTTCTTTCCTTGTTAGGATGCTACCCGCCTGGCGTCAGCTGGTTGTCTAGCAGAGTTATGTGCATTTCTCTCAGAAGAGGAGCTCAGCACGGTTCTCCAACAACACTTACTGGGTATGTCTAGCAGATAGTTATAAACGTTTTCTGAAATAGGAAATTTTATTAATTATGAAAACTTAAACTGTGGAAAAGACACCTGAGTGTTCTAGAGCAGCACTTTTCAGCCACTGGTCCCAGAGGCTTTTGTGACTTATATTCTAGGTTCCCCTTCCCTACCTTCATGCTGAGCCTCTATTCTAGGGTCTCTTGCCCATTTCTTTGCCGTTCTCCTATACATTAGTGTGCACTCTCATCTGCAATGAAGCCTTCGGTTACTCTTGTAATTTGAGGCAGCCCACGCTCCATTACCCAGAGGGCATGGGGAGTTGAATGGTGAAGCGATAGGCACTAACAGGCACAGCTGAGGTTTTAGTGTAAGCAAATGGATACAGCAGTCCAAAAAGGTTAGGAACCTCTGTACTGTAAAAAAATAATTTTTATAGAAAGTTTTGAAGCTGCCATTTTCTGTGTATTTTGGCTGTAACATTGGAAGATAGTGGAATCCTAAGGCCCTAAGTCTTCTAACTGCTCTTGGAGAATTAACTTTGTCCTGGGATTTTTATTTCATTGAAGAGACATAACTTCACTAATGATGACAAGATCCTTCACATTTTTAAGTTGTCACACGTCTGAGAGTAATACCTGATTAAGATTATCAAAGGCAATGGGACGAGCACAGGGCTGGGAGCCAGGAACTTGTAAATTTAATCTTAATTATGCCACAGACTCATTTTGTAGATTTAAATCAATCACATCTTTGTTCCAGTTTCCATAGCTATAAAATGGGTCTTACTTGGTAGAAGTGTTGGGTTTTAATGTTCATGTTTGCATAGAGCTCTAAGCAAGGCATTATTGAAGTGTTTGTCAGTTTATTTTTATGAAAACCGAGATGGTCAGCCTGACAAAAGTCATTTATATCAGATATACTGAGTAGCGAGGCTCAATATTGCTCTCTCCCTCTTGTAGCGGATGTCTCTGGGATTGACTGGATGGTGAGGCATGGACAGAGCCTGGCACTCTCTGTGGCTGTAAACGTAGCTCCCGGCAGACTATGTGCCCCCAAATACTATAACAGTGTTCAGGAGATGATCCTCAGCAATGCCACAGCAGACAGGGTAAGCACTATCTGAAGGCCACCCAGTCCATTTCCCAAGGTTCTGTGTGTTGCATTGTAAACAGTTTAAAGCTTTGCAGACTCACAGTGCTACCCAATAAAACTGGTACAACCCTAAAGCACATTCTGAAAAATGTACCATGGACAGAGAGACAGTTCTGGACTTGAGCTATGTGATTATTCAGATTCTCGTATGACTTCTGCTGTCCATGGAAGTGGTTGGTGTGTGATTGTATGGAAGTGGTTGAAAGTGTTCTTGGTTGTCTAACTTTGAAATTTCACACTACTGCAGTTTGTTTGTGTGCTAAACCCAAATAATAATTGGAGAAAACATCAAATAAAAGTTCTTTCCTCCGAACTTACGTTAGTGAAAGTTGTTTAAATTGCTGAAACTGTTTTCAGTATGAACAAATAACTGTCTGAACCTCTTATGAGAAGTGCTCAGGTTTTGGGCTAGCATTACTAGAGAGTCTTAGAAAAACAGTCTGTAACTGGGGTGACCATCATGGCGTGGCTAGTGCATATTTAGGAAAGATAAGGTAATAGTTGCTCATGTTTAGCTTTGAGAGGCGGTGTAATCCTGAGCACTGGGACTCCGGATGTCTGGTTTCTATTCTCACCCCTTCTACTGACCTGCTGTGTGACCTTGGGTAAGTCATTTGACCTCCCTGTGCCTCTATTTCTCCGCCCTTCATTTATCTGTCTTGTCTGTTTAGACTGTAAGCTCTTCAAGGCAGGGACTCTCTTACTCTGTATCCATGTACAGTGCCTAGCACATTGAGGCCTCTACACACTACATAATGATTATGATAATAACGAAAGCGCCCTGGTTCTCTTTGTGCTGCAGATCCCCATTGCAGTTAGTGGTATCAGAGGGATGGGCTTTCTCATGAAATACCACAGAGAAGCAGAAGGAGGAAATCTGCCTCCCAAACTTGCCAACCTCTTTATTAAGGTGAGCCAAGGAATGTGTCCTTTCATTTTTGTGCTACCTGAACTATTCTACACTGTCCTTAACCAATGGAATGTGGCCTGTATTTGGGTCAGCTGCAGAGGGTCATTGGCCAGTTGGTGGCCTTATCAATAGAATCTCAGTATGAGTTGTAACATAAAGTGAAAGCAGTAAACTTGGACATCTTATATTTTGAATCTATGAACCCCATGGGCTTGAACATTGAGATTTGTCTACAGCAAAGTACAAACAAAATGTGTTTTGATATTTTTTGTTTTTATAAGCCTATATGTTCAGATGCTGATATCACAAAAAAAGAACAGGCTTTACAGTTAACCTTTAGCCTACCTGATTATGATTTTGCTAGTGCAGATAGATAGCAGGTACATAATATACATGTTGCAATAATGGTGACTTATAAATGAATAAGTAAAAGAAAAATTGAGCTTGTTCATTTTGTGCTGCTGCTTGTTGTATGAGGAATACTTGAAAGTGCTTTTTTTTCCTTTGAACATTTCTGCTTTTTTTTAAACCATGGAAATATCCAGAATGTCAACTCTCTCCTTCGCTGGTTTTGCTGCAGTACTTCTTGCACCTCTTTCTTATTGAAGTGGCTGGGATGATAACAAAGATGTCTTTTCTTCTCAATTGTAGTCACTGAAGTTAAACCGATATTAACAAAAACAACAACAACAAAACCCCACAATCCTCAAACAAACTAGAGTTTTAAAAACGTATAAAAATCCCTTTCCTTTTTATTTGCTCTGATTTCAGTCTCTTGACATGTCACCTTTTTACCAGGGTAGACAGGAACGGAATTTCTAATGTGAAAACCAAACAGAAACCCTCTTGCTCCTTTTTCATTGAAAAAACCCTCTCAGAATTTCTTTATACAAAGAAGCAAAAATTTAAAAAAATCCAAACCCAATTGTTTTCTTGCCAGTCACCTTTAATTGGCAATAAAAGCATTTTATTTTTCCAGGGTTTATTTTTTCTTTTTAATTTAAAATCTCTGAAGCACATGATATTGACCACAGTGGCTTCAAAGCAGCTCCTGTTATGTGAAAGCATATCATAAAGTAATAGGCATTCAACATTTATAGCCCTTACATTTAAGTTGTATGACACATTACAGTGTACTAAGGTATAAATGTGATGTTTTTAATCCACATAAATATTGTGATAAAGTAGTGTGGTGCATAGTAACTTTCAAACATTAACCAATTTATTTTAAAGGTTAAAAAGAAAAAAAGGGCCAAGTCCATATTAAAAATAAAAGCTTATAAAACTCATTTAAAAAAGGCAAAGGTCTCCCTTAGCTACTGCTCTGACGTGCCAGATTTCAGCTTGTTCCAGGCTTTTACTGGAAATGAACAAAAAGAATGCATGTAATGGAGACACTGAAACTCTCAACTGTCGTTGTGCTAGTGGTCATTGTTTCCTGAGGTAGCTGAAGGGAAACCACAGGACCAGCAGACAACCATAAGCTGCAAACTTTTCTTTTAAAAAGGTGTATTGTTGTCAAGTTACAATCCTGACCTGCTCTCATGCAGCAGTTTGCTTAAGCTTTTTCATAGATAATGAAAAATAGAAATGTACTGCAGTGAGAATAAGGAGCATCTGCAGTTCTGTCAATGCTTGTATTCTTTTATTTAGTTTCCCTTTCAAAAAGGTAAATTGGCACTCTGAAAATGTGCATGTGCTGTACCTGAAATTAAGGATTTCTTTGTCTCATGCAGTGTCTCCAGAACACATCCAGTGACATCAAGTTAATTGCGGAAAAGATGATCTGGTGGGCGAATAAAAATCACCTCCCCTCAATGGATCCTCAAACAATTAAACCAATTCTCAAAGCACTTCTGGACAATACAAAAGACAAAAACACCAGTGTGAGGGCCTACAGTGACCAAGCCATAGTTAACCTCCTGAAGATGAGAGAGGGCGAAGAAGTGCTTCAGGTATGAACAAGAAACATTTTGCTACCTAATGGAAGGCCGTATCATGTTGTTTTGCGTGCGAGTGACCTTAAATATTGTGGTGGAGCCTTTTTTCTTTGAATATATATATGAGTTTCCTGCAGTATAAAATATTACAAATGATGTGGGGGGAATATTCCTTGGGTTACTACCTAATCCTTCATCCTAGATCAGTGTTCACATACCACACTTTCATATTTCTCCACTTGGCTATGTTGGGGCCACAAATGCTTACAGTGCAGTAATATATATTACTAAAATGCATCCAGCTAACTTCCCCCTGTACCCAACTATTAATAGCCACACCTTCAGCCTTCACCTTCAGAATGCTATGAACCCTTGTCATGCTGTTGATTATAGTGAGGGGTCACCAGCATATTTCTGTAGTAGTTGTGCTATGGGTTGTTGTAGGATGGATGAAATACTACTTTGCATGTCAATGTCCAGAATTCTTTTCCAGCTTTAAGCTATTTTTATTTAGTGCTTATGTCTGAATTTCTGGAACCAGCTGAAATGCTTTGATGTGCTTGTAAGTGTGTAAGAATTTTCCTTTGTGTGTTTCTTTATTTGAAACTCATAGACTTTGAGGCCAGAAGGGACCATCATTATCATCTAGTCTGACCTGCACATTGCAGGCCACAGAACCTCACCCACCTACTCTTGTAATAGACTCATAACCTCTGGCTGAGTTACTGAAGTCCTCAAATCATGATTTAAAGATTTCAAGTTACAGATAATCCACCATTTACTCTAGTTCAAATCAGCAAGTGACCTGTGCCCCTCCCTGCAGAGGAAGGCAAAAAACATCCAGTGTCTCTGCCAATATGACGTGAGAGAGAATTTCTTCCTATTCCCAAATATGGTGATCAGACCCTGAGCAAGTGGCCAAGACACACCAGCCAGACACCTAAGAAAGAATTTTCTCTAGTAACTCAGTACCCTCCCCATCTACTGTCCCATCTCTGGCTATTGGAGATATTTGCTAAAAGCAGTCATGGATGGGCCGTGTGCCATTATAGGCAGTCTCATCAGACCATCCCCTCCATAAATTTATCAAGCTCAGTCTTGAAACAGGTTTGGCTTTTTGCCCCCTTTTCTCCCTTGGAAAGCTGCTGCGGAGCTTCACTCCTCTGATGATCAGAAACTTAGTCTAATTTCTACCCTAAACTCACTGGACAGTTTACAGCCATTTGTTCTTACATCAGCATTGGCACTTAACTTCAATAACTCCTCTCCCTGTAGATATAGAGAGGGTATCTAATCTGCTCTCAGCCTTCGTTTGGTTAAACTAAACAAGCCCAGCTCTTTGTCTCCTCTTGTAAAGTAGATTCTCCTTTCCTCTGATCATTCTATTAGCCCTTCTCTGAACCTTTTCCAGTTTGAATTCATCTTTCTTAAACATGACAGACCAGAATTGCGCACAGTATTCTGGAGGTTTCACCTGTGCCCTTGTCCAATGGTAATAACACTTCCCTCTCTGTTGGAAATACCACACCTGATGCATCCTAGGATTGCACTGGCTTTTTTTATGGCTGCATCACATTGGCAGCTCAGTCACCCTTTGATTGACCAATACTCCCAGGTCTTCCTCCTCCTTTATCCCTTCCAGCTGATGCATCCCCATCTTATAGCAAAAATTCTTCTTGTTAGTCCCTAAATGCATGACTTTGCACTATTAAATTTAATCCCACTTTTAGTACTCCAGTTTTCAAAGTCATCCAAATCTTGTATAATATTCCACTTGTCCTTTGTATTGATACCTTCCAACTTTGTGTCATCCACAAATTTATTAGCACACTCCCACTTTTTGTGCCAATGTTATTAATGAAAATGTGAAATAAGATTGGTCCCAAGACGGATTCCTGAGGAACTCCATTAGTAACCTCCCTCCAGCTTGACAGTTCATCTTTCAGTGTGATCCGCTGTAGTCTTCCCTTTATCCAGTTCCTTACTCACGTTTCAGTTCTTGTATTAATCCCCATCTTCTCCAGTTTAACTAAAATTTCTCATGTGGAACTGTATCAAATGTCTTACTGAAATCCAGGTAGATTAGATCTGTATTTTCTTTGTCTAGAAAATTGGTTATTTTATCAAAGAAAGAGATCAGGTTCATCTGGCACAATCTACCTTTTGTAGAATCATGTTGTATTTTATCCGAAATACCATTTATCTCTCTGTCCTTAACTAATTTCTCTTTCAAAATTTATTCTAAGACTTTGCTTACAATTGAGGTCAAATTAATGAGCCTGTAGTTTCCCAGAGCACTTTTTTGTTTTCTTAATTTATACAATTAAATATACAATTGCAGAGAACTTTGTGTCCAGTGGTATTCTCATCTGTTTGTATTAGTCTTAACCAGACGCATTTGTGGCAATGTTGAGTATTTCCAAAACTGGCTTTCTTTAGTCTGTAAACATGAATCTTGCTCTCCATATCAAGAATATTGTTGTTAAACTCTCAACTCTAATCCTAAAGGTAGAAAAATTAAAAATGGATATCTGTTTAATTATAAATAGAGATATAACCTTGAGTGCAAGAAACTAGACAGATCAGTTACGTATGAAAAGCAAACTTTTTATGTTTGACACAGAACTGAATTTTATTCATTTGTATTTTTTTTTCTCCCAACAAATCTAGAGCTTTTTCTTCAGTACAGCTGTAAATCTGGGTATAAATTTAGCCAGTGTTTCCTTTTTTTTGTTCTGACATATATCCTGTAAGATACTGAATTTTTTTAATGCTTTTTTGGCATAGAATAAAATAGACAAGGACTAATTTAGCATTAGGTGTGAACATTTTGTATTGGTATTCTTCTCTTCCTCTTTCCACAGTCTGTCTCCAAGATCCTAGATGCTGCCAGTTTGGAGCTGCTGAATGAGAGCTGTAGGAGATCTCTGAAGAAGCTTGCCAGCCAGGCTGATTCTGTTGAACAGATCGATGAAACTATACTGACGTGATATTTAAGATCCTGAAGAAAAGAAAACATTGAACCAACGGCTGCATCAGCATTCAACTCAAAAACCAATATTAAATGTTTTCATTTTTGAAAATATGTTAAATTTGATGGGGGTTTATGAAAAGGGCTCCCAGAGAGTATTTTAATATCAAAAATATACCAGAATAGCCTTAATTAGATCCAATTTAGCTGAAAATTGAAAATTTGGTCCCCTTTTTGAAACTGAATGTGCAAGAGACAGTCATACAAATCAATACTAGTTAATTGTAGCTGATTGTGAGGTTGTCTAGAGCGTCAGGCCTATGGGTGAAACCCATTTCCTTCTCAGAAATGTGCAAAAGCTCTAGTAAAGGAGCTAACACTGGTCTTTTCCACAGATCCTGTGCAGTGGAAATAGAACTCTGTGAAAGTTAAAATGTAATATTTTTGTGTATTGCTGATTTGCGGCTTGTGACGGTTCTGAAGACTGAAAATCCCTGTAAAACAACTATTTAAAATAGCCTTAGAAATTTCAAATGCAAAAGGGGGATTAAATGCAGATTGCTTGAAGATGGAATGTTTAATAAAGGCTTTGAATTTAATCCTGATGATGTAAACACTTTTCTTTCTACAAAAGCATATTGCCTAAATGTTGACCCATCTTATGGCAGGTATATGGGAAAAGGTTTCCCATAATGTGTTTACTTTTTAGAACCATTTTTTTCAAGAGATACCTGGAGTACCCAGTTTCTAATGTACATAACATTGCAATGAAGACCTTTCCAATATTGAAACAAGCTGGGGAGGGGGTTGCAACTGAAGCAAGACTAACACAATTAAAAAAGCCTGACAGGTATTGATTCCAACTCAATGACTATATTCCCTAACTCCCAGAATTCTGTTGGTCAATGGCATCTTGAACATACCATCGTCATTTACCCAACTGTTGAACATAACAGGCCTCCAGTTTTGTGCCCTCTAACACTTGGTAGTGAATTAAAATTAGTATTTAGTCTTAAGATTGGGTTTGGGGTTTTTTTGGGGTCATTGAGCTCTGTTGATCTGAAATAGTTATTTATCTGGCAAGATCAAAGTTTTGTATCACCAATACTGTTGGCCCCATATACAGGGTGACATCAGAAAGCTCTGGTAGCAGGAAGCTGAGATATTTTTGGAAGGCGGTGAGATTTTTGTGTTCTCTATGGATTAACTTTAAACAAACCGTATTTTATCAGATAAACTGGCAAAGCCTAAGAAATGCAGATCACTAAGAATTTTTGTTGGAATATGAAAAGAGAGAGCACTTTGACTCCTCAAAAATTAATGAAATTTATGGCTTAAGTCAGGATGAAGGGAGAAGTGTGTTTAGTCCCATATACTGATGGTATTTATCTGACCATACAATGTGGAGTGATCTCATGGGATTATTAATGCTGATCTTCTGTAGCTGCCATGATGATGGGAGGTAAGCAGGAAAGGGCTTGATGACCTGGGCCTTACCAACACTGAAGCTTAATCAGGAATTAAAAACTGATGCTAAAATAGAAAAAAAAATCCTCTAGAGCAGCCTCTTTAGAGGGTTGAATTTTTCTGTTCAAGAGTGTATTGCTTAAAAAATCTGACCAAATGATCTCTCTCCCCCCTCGAGGGTCCACAGTATAATTTAGGATCCCGCAGGATGAGATGAGTGTTATATATTTTAATTTGACTCACCTATGTTGATTTTATTCTATATCAAATTTTTACTTTGTTTTGGTAAAAGCTTAGTGAATTGTTTCTAAAATGAACAGAAATTAATGGACATGACTAAATATTAACATGGTCATAAAAGGGTAAAATTCACCCTGGTGCTGTGAAGGCCTAAGCGATATGGATGTTTGCAGGCTCACTGCATTGGAGTGAATTTAACCCATTATGCATGGCGTTTTATTTTAGAACAGAATTAAATTAAACCAGTTAAAGCAACATGGTATGAAAATGTCACGCACTAAAACAGATTTTAAAAAATTAATGACATACAAAAGGTACAAAATAGCAGACAGCAAAATGTTCACTGGATGTATTGAAACTGCACCTATGTCATTACAGCAGACAGGCAGAAAAGAAAAGAGAATGCAGCAGATTCCCTTAAGAAGGGTTGTCAGATAGTTCAGTAAATTGAGGGCATTGGTCCTACACACAAAAACCACACATTCTCTTCATGGTTTGTGAGTTAGTTTCCACTTGCAAAAATTACAAGAAAATTATAGTTACAATTTAAAAATTAGTGTTGGCATGTGAGTAAAAGGTTGGACATGGTCAGTGAAGGAGAGCTATGAATATTTTTAAGTTATAGCTTGTAAATTAAGGGATGCAATTTTTATTGGCTGAATTAAAGATTCTATTTTAAAGCCACTACACACACATTTCACTTTGTAAAGTGTAAATCATATACTGATGAATAGCAACTTGGCAGACTCTGACCTTAAACTTAATATGGTGAACGACTCCAGTCTCATTTCAGGAGATTTAAGGGAATTTTCAATATTTTATTCAGCTATTAAAAAAAATCTGAACTAGCTTTAGTGATTTTGATTTCAATGTTTCTGACAATGTGTACCTATTTTGATGATAATTTATAGTAAGATAGATAAATAGTAAGATAATTTATAGTAAGCCAGAAATAAAAACACAACCACAATTTTACCATAACAAAAATTAAACCTAATCAGAGGGTAAGCCTGGTGCTAAATGGAGATATGAGAACCATTTCTTTCATGTCAGACTTAGGTGTCTTGCAAAAATTAGTCTTGAGTGGAAGAGAAGATATTCCTACCACTGATTAAACTACTAACCTTGAACTGTCAAGTTACTGTCACTGAGTGGCAGCTGAACTATATGCAGATCAAGACAAGCACACAGGAATATATGGGAGATGTTTAAACTTGCAAGATACTTACTCTTTGTTCAATGGAAAAAAGAAAAAATTTGTATGACATGAAATCTTCAAATGTTTGGATTTCTAAATAGTTCAGAGTCTCGTTTTATGGAAAAGCTGTTCTGTAAAACTGATACTGTAGTGACGTGTCCATAATGCAGTAGTAATGGTATTACCAAACTCCAAGCATTCATGAGGTTGGCTCTATGAGATTAAAAATACATTTGGGAGGCATTATTGCCTATTGGTTTTTGAGTATTTAGGGTGTACACTGGTCACATTTTCAAACTTTTCTCCACAACCATGAGAGCTTGGAATTTAATTTTTTTTTTTTTTAATTAAACCGGAGAGTCTCAAGACTACAGGAGCTGGGGCTTTAAGAAAAACACCAAGTAGTGCAAGATTTATAATTAAAATCAGAGCATTGACAACACTGCTAAACAGAAATACACAAAGAGAGCTGTTTTTATGTGCCAGAAAACTTCACCACTGGAGCTGCATTTGTGGTCTTGGATAGATATGGTTAACCCAATAGTTCTTTCCAGAGTAATTGACTAAATACAACAAATAGGAAAATACTGGCAGTACCATTATATCTGTCTCTCATAAGTGATAGGAAAAGAATCCTAACAGTGCAATACATAGAGGCAACAAGATCCTGATCTGAGTTTCATCATACTAGTGTGATAAAAGGAATTTAAATCCCTCAAGTGAGTATTTTGAGACCCAAGGATGGAAACAGCTATATTTTCAGTAAAAATCTGTCATTCATAGAAACCTCTTATTGATCTGATTTCAGAGACATTGAAATCTATGGGAACTGCAGGTACTCAGCACCTCTACAAATCAGATCATGTTTCTTTTAGGACATTAAGTGTGGTGTGGTCATACTACAAAAAAATCATCAAAGCTAATACAATCCTGTTCCCTAAGTGTCTCAAGCAGAAGACTCATTAAATTATAGTCTGTTTCTCACAAATGTTATCGATCATAGCATTTTTCAGTTTCATTCCCCTTGTTTGCTGGGCTTTCGATATCTTGCCAAGCAGTAGACACTTACAACCCATTTGGCAATGAGGTATTATTTTTCAGTGCTTATTCCAATTTTAAATAGTACTGCACATAAGTAATATACTTGTGAGGGTTAATAAATTGTAAACATGGAAAATTCAGTAATCAGCTCAGTTTATGAAATACTTGTATCAATATTTGCCATTGCTGTAATTGCTTAGAAGATATGTGCAGTACCTAGAATATTGGTTGTAGCTGTTTCTTCATCTCCTGCTAGTGCAGCTTTTCAGTGCATGCCTAAAAATCAATAAGTGAAAAAAAACATGAATAATCTACACATGCTAAGCCAAGACAGACACTCATAGACTTTAAGGTCAGAAGGGACCATCATGATCATCCAGTCCAGAGGTTTTCAACCAGGGGTATACGTACCCCTGGAGGTACTTCAGAGTAGCGCAAGGGATACAGGGGTGACTGCAGCCTGCCTCCCAAGTGTGCGCCAAACCAAGTAGGAGGTAGGTAGTTGCCTACCGAGGGGGGACCCCCAAACGCCAGCTGCGGGGGAGGAGGGACACTGGGTCACGATGTGCAGCTGGGAGCCTCCTGCACCCCCTGTCCCCGCTGCAAAAGGCAATACAAGTGCGCTCAGAAGTCGCAGTGTGAGCTACGTTAGCAGACAAGATAGAATACCACAGTTACCTGCATCTCTGGCTGCAGGACATATGGAACCCCATGTTGTATACCTCATCTTTCATGGAGGATGACTCATTGTACAGCTTCATAGTTACCGGAACTAGAGATGTGGGGTGTGTGTGTGCTATTGCACCCCCTGGTTTCCATTATATGCAGGGTTTACAGTTTGGTTCAATGGCTCTCAGCACCCCCATTATACAAATTGTTCCAGCACCCTGGCTGCATACAAAAGATGACACCTGTCAGCCTTATTGGACCATATCTCCAAGTAAGAATAGGCATAGCCATGCACATTTACAGTGTAGGCCTCATCTGTTTAGCAGAGAGCAGCAGTCCACAGTCTCCACCTACATATGATTGCAGAGGTGGGTCTTGTCTTAATGCTCAGTGGATTTCAGCTGTAGATTTCAGTTTATGGAAAATGAGGTGCTACAGGCAGAGTTGTGCAGGAGCCAGGCTGTATCTTTATATTAAGAATGAGAACTTTAGGGTTGCCAACTTTCTAATTTCTGAAAATCAGACCTCACCCTGCCCTGGTTCTTCCCCCTGAGTGAGGCAGGTAGTAGCAAACTGGTGTGGCCGGCTTGGGGGTCAGGCTATTCCAGCATATTGAACATAAGGTCAGCTGACGGGCTTGCTTGCAGTGCTGCCAACTCTTCTGATATTCGGTGTTCTTTTTCTTAAAGCCTCAGTTCCTGGCGACATGTGATTGATACTCTCAGCTTTTATTTTTGAAGAAAGGAGGCGCGTTCCTTTGCAGAGCTCCTCCTCACGCCTGTTTGAAAACATGGCTCTCAGGGCTTGGCAGTCAGATGGCAAGTAATGCAAGTAATGCCCAACATTCAGTGTTTCCGTTTTTTTAGCCTCTCTCAGGGTTGATTGGGGCCTGTCTCGAGGACAGGTGAAGGTGGGTGGGCGAGGCAGGCGGGCGCCATGGGCTTTGCCCTTGGAGTCTGCACCTGTCACTGGCCAGCCCACACATCAGCATGGAGGGTGCCCTTGCGGTGGCTCCCCGCTATGAAGCAACTGCCAGCGGGGGCCTAGACGCAGCAGGTCCCAGGGCTGGGGGCGCTAGCAGGCATGTGAGATGGGCACGGCAGGATTCCTGAGGGGAGGGACACTCCCTCCTGCCTGTGAAATGGGCGCCAAACTACTGAGGACGGACAGAGAACTGCGCTGCGCCCCTCACTACGCATGCGTCAGGACACCGCCCCTCCCCCCCAGCCCCGAGTTAGAAAGCGCATGCGTCGTTGAGCCCCGCAGCTAGGCTCCGAGTGCCAGGGCGCAAGCGCACAGTTAAGGTCGTGCACAGGGAGGAAGTGAGCGTTGGTACCAGTGGGCCGATAGGCTGGTGAGGTATTGCGCATGTGCAGTGGGGTAGTCGACCTGCTGGCGGTCTCCGACTCCAAAGGCAGAGCGCGGCTGAGGTGGTGCGCGTGCGCAGTGGAGGGTGTTGCTGCTGCCGCCGTCTGTCAGTTCCGGCTGTTTGTTCGGGAAGTGGATCCGGTCCGGAACCGCCGCCGCCGCCTGAGGAGACCTCACCTCTCCCGCCGCCCGGAGCCTCCGCTCCCCACCGGCCATGGCCAGGGACTATGATCACCTCTTCAAGTTGCTCATCATCGGCGACAGCGGTGAGGAAGGGGAGCGAGGCCGGGCCTAGGGGGCGGCGGGGTTAGGCCTCTCTCCGGGGTAGGAGCCCCCACCTGCCCCCCCCCCCCGCGTCCCCGACCGTGGGAGGGAGCTTGGCGGCGTCTGACTGGGGGAGGCGCCCGTGGTGCCTCGCGCGGGGGGACGTTCAGTGGGGTAGCGCCGGGCCAGGGGGGGGCCGAGGGGGCTGGGCTGGGCTGGGCTTTGCTGTGCAGGGCGCGATGCCGACGGAGGGAGGCGCGAGGGGGGTGGGCAGTGGGCAGGTCAGTGCGGGGCGAGGTGCTGCCGGGCGGGGGCAGGCCTAGGGTGGGGGTGGGGGGTCTAGGTAGTGGGATTGGGGGTTGGGACGGAAGGGTTGCTCTGGTGTGTAACGGGCTGACCAGGCTTCGTTTGTGGCCGGCTGGTGACTAGTAGGGGGATATTGAGGAAAAGCTTGATGCAGAGTGAGTGGCAGCCACCTCCTCGTCCTGCCAGAACTGAAGTGATGCCTCTTATCCAGGGTGTGAGTTAAAACACATCCTGTGTCAGCCAGCTTTTTTGTATGCTTGCCCTGACCAAGTGGGGCTGATCTTTACTCACCAGGGCCCAAGAGGGTTCCTACTGCAGCTGGAATGAAAGGGTTGTCTCATCTCTTTACACAGTATCTGTTTAACCTGTGGAGTGTATCTAATTAACCCATGGAGTTTGCAGCCACCGGGTGTTGAGGCTTAACAAAATTCAAAAAAGATTTAGACACTTGTGTAAGTAAGGATATCATCAGCATTTACACTAGCTAGGTAGACTTTACAAGGGCAGTCAAACCTCATGTTTTCAGGGCATATGCTGTTCTGTAGCTGGGATCAGGAAGGAATTCTCTCATAATATAACATGCAGTTAAGTACAGTCTATGGTTTGGGCTGTGCTCAGAAAGCCCTAAAGACCCTTGTTTCTAGTGTGTCAATTCCTATGTTTTTAACATTTAAAATAAAGTTTTTCTTTAGTATTTGTCAAAATATGCCCTATTGGAGTTCTGTGTATGTGTTCATCAACTTATAAATGAGCTTTGAGGCTTGTTTAGATTTTTAAAATGGAGGAGGAGTATGCATTGGATGTGCATGTTCCATCTACTTATCATGGATACCCAAAACACTTAACCTGTTGGTTGAAGATAGGGAAAACATCTGATTTTTGAATTTAAAAGGCTTTGCAGAACTTGAAAAACTTTTGAAGGGAAAATAATTGAATTTATCATCTGTCATGTCAGTTAGTCTATTCTGAAGTGCACCAAAAGGGGGGGTGGAGGATTTCTACTTCTATAGGGGGTGCCCAGACTTCCACCCAGTCAAGTTCCATAGGGGCAAGCTTTCAGGAGCCTGAAACTTAATTTAAATAAAATGAAATATATGGCATCTACCCGCATCTTCTAATAGAGGTGTGACCTGTAAGGACAGCAGGTCCCAGCATGCAATGTGGCATGACCATTTGGATAAAAACAGAATAGTGCATGATTCTGGAACTGTCACCTCAGCAGGCTTCCACCTCTGTATAAAAATGGTTGAATGTATGCCAATGCTGTGGCTACCTCATTGTTGCTCCTATGGCTGCAAGATAAGGCTTGTGTTTACATAGTTCCTATTTTAAATAAGATCCACGTTTAAAAAAAAAAAAAAAGAGAGAGAGAAATTTTCCTCAAACCCAAGGAGCGGAGGGCACACGTAGCATACTGATTTATTTACTTAGAGTAGAGATGTCTAGCTTAAATAATGTCTGCCTGCCTGCCTGTAGGTTTCAAAACAATTTAGGAATGATCAATAATTTGGAGAGAGCCCTATATTAGAGAGGAAGATTCATTTTTGAACAGTTAAATCCCTTTGCTGGCATTTCTTAACTTGGGCAAAGCCCCTAATCACTGGAGAGTGTCCAGTGTGAGAAACATGCCCTGATTGTGAGGGGACTAGATAGAACCTAGAGCTGCAGGCAAACAGTTAAAGCCACTATAGTGCTAAGGTATTGATTATTAATGTTTTTTCTTTAATCCCAAGAGGAAGGCTTTGTCCCAATTTCCAGAAACATTTCATTTGCATCATTTATTGACCCTTACAGAGAGGCTGGTGTTAGGAAATGCAATGTTGTTGGATGGATGGTTACATATCATCTGCTTTTCCCAATGTGGAGTTGTGACAGAGTTTAGAGGACAGTAGGTTTTTCTGTTTAAAACAGGTCATTTGAAAAGATAGTTGTGGTCTCAGCTGTCCAAGTTGTGCCAAAATTTAAAAAAATGAAATGTACAAACAGTCCATCACTTCGCACTTGCACCCCTATGTCTATTCTTTAATTCAGCTAGAGCTGGGTTTATTTTGGAAGCTGGGATTGGCAAATTTCTGTACTGTACTAGATTTCACAAAATTAGTAGGCGATGCTTATTGAATTCTTACTTTCACATGAGTGGAAGAAGCTCTACTGACCCTCCTACTTCCTTTCTCCTCAGAACTTCAGATATATGTGCATAAGAAGTATGAGCCATGGGGAGTGCGGTTTCTCTGTATATGAGCAGTATGATTCATATGCAGTGTCTGTTCAGTGAGATCTGTCATCTGGGACAGCTGAATTCCGGAGGTGTCTTTTTTCTACAAGCCCTTTGGTGATTGCCTTTTGTCAAGGCATTGTCCGCCACTGAAGTAGATTCTCCTGACAATATCTAAGTCATAAGCTCTCCATGGAATTCTACAGTGTAGCTTGCAGCTGGTTTTGTTTTAAACATAGAGGTGCAGTCTAATAAAGTTATAAGACCTAATGTGGTGCTGAGGCCAGTGGGATAAAGATGACGTGCTCACTGGGGTCTGTAGACTCAGCAAGCTGCATCTTTTTGAAAGGTCACAGTGGTTGCAACAGCTTTTGTTATACAAATTATGTGAAGCCTTTGGGCTCTTGCCATATTGTTGGGGCAGCCCTCTACAAAGTTTGGGCAACTGTTACCTACTATCTTCCTGTAATTTAGAGGTGTTCAGTATCTGGCTACTGCAACTTGGTTGTCAGTATTGCCTTCTGTATAACACTCTTCAGTGAGAGACGACAGTTTCTAATCTTGATGTTTAGGCAAGTGCTGGCAAGGCTTATGCTCTTAACATATGAGACTTGGATTTTTGGGAGGGTAGGGAAGATGCTCAGTATTATGGGAGGTTGGAGGAATCTGAAAAGACAGTGAAGAACAGTAGAAGCTCTGTGCAGTAATCATACAGAAATCCTTTACAGATTTGTTCATAGTGACTGTGTTAACCAGTTTCTCAATGAGCAGGCAACTTAATGAGTATGGGCTGACCAGGCAGATCCTAGTTTAAATGAGAGGAAATAACATTGGTCAGTGACTGTGATCAGGTGAGCAAACTGGAGCTGAAAACGTGGGGTTTCCTGATGCCAAAACCCACAAGGTTTGTTGTGAAGGAGTCAGTTCTTTGTGATGGATTTTATTAGAAGCAGGGATGTGCAAGATGCTCCTGGGACACTGGGAATGCTGGACTGTGACTGCAGATTGTTTAAGGAAAACCTGAATGAAGTCCCATTCAAAACATTTACAATTGTTACATGAAACATCTCGGGCAAAGGGCACAACTTCAGAGTGATCCTGTAGTATGGAATACATGCTGCTTCCTGTTAGATGACCACATAAAACAATGGTTCCCAACCTTCTTGAGCAATTGCAACAGTTTACCTTGGTTGTATTAGTCAGTGCTTGCTGTCTTACATTAAGTAATTCCCATTCTAACCAAAGTTTGGCAGTACCAAACCCTAATCTCATGGCCCAAGCAGCCCAAATTCCATTGTGGGTTCAAATGCACATGATTGAATGGAAGATAGGCAATAGTGCTTGAGCATGGCACAAAGGATCACTGAGATGGGAGTTTTTAGAATATCTGCTGGGAATGCCTGCTATAGCAGTACTGGTCAAGGAACTGCAATTGCTCCCAACTTTCAATGCATCATTTGAGATCTGACCTGCAGTTCTGTTTGTACCACTTTTCTCCTCTGAGGCTTTGGTCAGGAACTGGCAATTTAGTTTTATCTTCCAGAAGAAGGAATTAAATGGGATTCAGAAAATACAGTAAATAAAAGAGAAAATACCATCATCTGTTACTTCTATTCCAACAGAACTCAGCATTTTTTTTTCTCTCAGGTGTGGGCAAAAGCAGTTTGCTGTTACGCTTCGCAGATAATACTTTCTCAGGTGAGTGTTCCCTTTCCTCCAGTGGTAAATTGGCTAAGGGCTGTCCTAGCACTGCCCTATTGCTAGAGAATTGTCATCCTGGGAGCTCACTTCACCTGGCACTGCTAGCCATACTAGAAATCTGTTATCTTTCCAGTTCCATTTCTCTTGGCATGGCCACACAAAATCCATGCACTTTATTGTGAAAATCCCATGGTGTCTAGATTAGTGTGAATCCTGTGGACAGTTCCATTTTTTAAATGTCGGTTGCACCATGCAAACTTCTGCCCATTGTAAAACCTTACATTGATCCTGTGGGGCTAGGATTGATTGAATACTGTAGTTAAATCATTGAAATTTAAACCTCTGGATCATGTTACAGAGAAATAAGGAGGAGATTAATAGAATAGACTATAGTCGAAGGAAAGCGTGATTGCAGTAACACTTGAGACAAATTTCACCCTGCAAGCTCCCAAGAGTAAAATATTTGGATGTTTGTTACTCCTCTTTTGATGAATTTGTTGCTTATTCTCAATCATTTGTATGGTGTTGGAATAGCTTTCTTGGAATAGATTTCTTGACACTGGATTTGATTTTGGGCATCAGTAGTGGAAAATAGCCTTGAGTCATCAATAATTATTATACAAATAAAAATGTGGTTTGAGAGATCTGTCTAAAAGGAGCCCAGATAGATTGGGCAAAGTGCCAGGGTACTCCTGGGCTACTGCCAGCTACAGCCTAGACATGTGTCCTAGTGAATGTTGAGAAGTCTAAAGGGAACAAGGTTTGGGGTTCTCACTTACATACACACTTCCACTCTGTAGGCAGCTACATTACCACAATCGGAGTGGACTTTAAAATCCGGACAGTTGAAATTAATGGAGAGAAAGTGAAGCTACAGATATGGGACACAGCTGGACAAGAGCGTTTCCGGACTATCACATCAACGTGAGTATAGTTGGACTTCTTTGAATGTGGCTCCAAGCTTAGATATTATGGGTGTCTTGGAATGCATCTTGGATATTATAGCACTGGTGTTTCTCAGGTATGTGGTCTATTTGTGTTTGTGGGGATTCTTTTCCAAATTCTGCTCTGACAAGTAGGGATGAAAGTTTTGTGGTTAAGGCACAGGACTGGGAGGCAGGACTCTGGATTCGTGGCTATGCAACAGATTTTCTATATGATCTTGGGCAAATCACTTAATTCCTCTGCCTCCCATTTCCCAGCTATAAAACTAGGAATGTTTCTTTGTTAAATATATTAGTAAATCTAGCCTCTCAAGCTTCTGCAGAATGTGCTGCCAAAGTCCAAAGTATTAATCCTCTCGATCAGTTTTGTAGGTTAAGAATTCAATGTCAGATACATGGATTCTTTTTGGAATTGCTAGTGGTGAAGGGACATTCTGAGGGTTAGATTATATTACGTAGTGTTCTGTTGAAGTAGACACCAGCAGAAGGTTAACCTTCTTCTTGGTTTGAGGTCAGTTTGCATTTATTGTCCTTTGAGTAACTGCAGTGCTTTTCCTGTTCCTGAAGAAACCACACCCTGAGTTACAGCTGCAGCACTGAGAGTTCAGGAGAATGAAATGTTTTTGCTAAAACTGGTTACAGTGGATTTGGGGCTGTTCAGAGTGGTGTTGGGGGAAGAGGAAGGAAGACGTATGAAAATGAATCCTTTGTTTCCTTCCTGTATAAGGTAAATTTGTACTGGGAAGACCCAAGTGCCTGTTTTCTCAGACACTTCAAGGCCAGAAAGGACCATTGTGATCATCTAGTCTGACCTCCTGCACATTGCAGGCCACAGAACCTTGCCCACCACATCTGTAATAGACCCCTAACCTCTGGCTGAGTTACTGAAGTCCTCAGATCATGATTTAAAGACTTCGTGTTAGAGAGAATCCACCATTTACTCTAGTTTAAACCAGCAAGTGATCCTTACCCCATGCTCCAGAGGAAGGTGAAAACCCCCCAAAGTTTCTGCCAATCTGACCCGGGGGAAAATTCCTTCCTGACCCCAGATATGGCGATCATTTGGACCCTGAGCACATCTGCAAGACCCACCAGCCAGATACCTGTGAAAGAATTCTCTGTAGTAACTCAGAGCCTTCCTCATGCACCATCCCGTCTGTGGCAGTTGGAGATATTTGCTACTAGCATTTGCAGATGAGCCACATGGCATTGTAGGCAGTCTCATACCATCCCCTCCATAAACTTATCAAGCTCAATCTTGAAGCCAGTTAAGTTTTTTGCTCTCTTTTCCTCCCCTTGGAAGGCTGTTCCAGAACTTCATTCTTCTGATGGTTAGAAACCTTTGTCTCATTTCAAGCCGAAACTTGTTGAGTCCAGTTTATATCCATTTGTTCTTGTCAGCTTTGGCACTTAACTTAAATAA
Organism: Emydura macquarii macquarii; assembly: GCF_026122565.2. Lineage (NCBI taxonomy): Eukaryota > Metazoa > Chordata > Testudines > Chelidae > Emydura > Emydura macquarii. The sequence goes on from NW_027131391.1 coordinate 2,893,698, forward strand.
TGTCTCTCCCTCCTTGGTATTTATCCCTCTTATGTATTTATAGAGGGCAATCCTATCTCCCCATATCCTGCGTTTGGTTAGTCATTCACAACCGACTTCTCCTTTGGCTTCTGTCAATTAACTGCAGCAGGTCATTTTTCAGTTAACATATTAGATAATTACCCCAAAATAAAAAGCATGAGGGGGTTGGCTGCCTTTGGGAGTGGGTTAGAAGGTTAGAAATTGGTGAACTGTGCCCCCCCCCCCCCCCTTTCCTTTGCAAATCTTCACAGATACTGCTGGAGACTTATTTCCATAAAAGCATTACAGACTTAGTTACCTCTCATAGGGTTCCTGTGCCTGACATCACTTCTTGTTTCAATGCTGTGGCCAGCTTCAGACAGGAAGTGGTGAGGTGGAGGCAGTAAGGCACTGCTGAAGTTCTTATCAGCTGTGCATATGGGCCACTCACTGAGTACTGAATTTGTGCTGAGTCAACAGAGCACCTTCCTGTTTTCAGAGTCTACAGCCACACTTCAGTTCTGAGTTAATGAGCGTTGGTTCACAGCATATGGGGGCTGATCTCTGCTAGATCCAAAAACCATAATGCCCAGTGATGAAAGGGGAATACCAGGAAATGAGACTTACTTTTGAGGACAGGAATAGCTGCAGAAGTGACTGTCTAATGCATCGTGTAAACTTTTTGCTTCTCCATCCACTCACCATCATTTAAAAGCAAGAACTTTTCAGAGTAATAGAGGATGCTTTCTTCATGAAGCTTTTGGGCTTCCTGCATATAATGCTGCTACTGTTACAACTTTTCTAAGAGAGCTGAAAACAAGTTGTAATATGAGGGGGAATAACGAGCTTTCCCATACTGCTTTCCCATACTGCAGAATTTGCAGGGTAGTTACCAGTCTGCCAGAGAGCCTTCCATGGACAAGCAATACACATTTCCAGCTAAATAGGCACATTTGCTTTCAACTTTTTTGGGACATTGATGGCAAATACCTTGAAGAAGTGAAAAAGCTGCTCCAACACCCTACATTGTAGTAGAGAAACTTCCCCCAAGTAGATAGGCTGGCTGTGGCTCCTGGAGTACACTCCTTCTTTCTCTTTAGTTGGCCAGTAGGCATGAGGCAGTCTCCTCTGGGGTGGACCATATTGCGTAAATAGATAATGAATTCACAATCTTGTTGTTCAAGGGAGTAACTGATTTACTTAGACCAAGACGTTAAGTGGCGGATCAGATTACCAGGCTATAGAGTTTACAGAAGGACTTGTCCAAGCAAAGCCTGGGTGGGGTGCCAATACATTGTCAACAGAAGGGTTTAAACTTTAGGTTGCTGTAACAGTTATTGTTTGGATTGAGGTTAAGGATATAAAAAGGTGATCCTTGGCTATTGCTATAGACCAGTAAATCTTTTGCAGATAAAGGTAGTCTGCAGATAGATGTCAAACCAAGCATGGTAAACAAGCTTGAAGTCGGAGAGCATTTGGTCGTAATAGTGGATTTGAAGTGCTGCTGGGAAGATTTAGAATTGCAATATGACTGAACTGAGTGGAAGTCAGTAGTAGAATATGGGAAGCCATAAGAAGCTGCAGTCAAGTCATCTCTGTGTAAAAGCCCCAAATATTTAAGTTACAGAAGCTGAATAAGACACAAAAGTTAAGGAATGTAAAGGAAACTGGGCTGGAGAATTATTTTTTATAAATCCAGGAAAAGTAAAACAGACTGAAAAAAATCCAACAGTAAATAGCAAAATGTCAAAGGCAGCAAGACTTGTGTACGTATGAAATGACCAGGGGCCTGGGGGTTATTGGTGTCTAGGTGAAGCAGTGACTAGTGCACTAGCCACTTAACTTCAGAGAGCTGGGTTGACTTTCTCTTAAATCCAAACAGAATTTTAGTTTTGACTTGATAATCCCATATGTGCACATTACAAATCATCTGGGGACATTGCAGGTCAGGAGTGAGAGCTGCATGCATAGCATCTCTCCATGCTTGGTCTGCTCAAGTACATTAATGAGCATAGAATAGTTTTTAACAGGGTTGGTAGCTATGTCCAGTTCCCTTAGAATAAGGATAGTGTGGGCTTAACTCAAGGAGCAAAGTAATTAAAAGTGATTAGCTACCATGCATTTGTGCAAGAACAGGGTGGAGATGTGTTCTCGTCAGGGATCAGTTTTCCAGGGAAAACAGAATTAGATTTACGGTGTACTGAACACCAGCTGTGGTTATTAAAAGATTAAGTGCACTTAGTCAACATAGTCCTGATTGCAGATCATATGCATTCATGCATCTGACAAGAAATAAGCAAGGAAATGGTGAATTTTAGTGAATTCAATTCTTATTAGTCAGGTGAGAGAGCAGATGACTGGAAAAGGCAAACACGTTAACTGTAAACCAGTGAACTAACAATAAAGACCTTGGAGCTCCCATATTGGACTAGACCAACAGCCCATCTAGTTGGGTGTTCTCTCTGACGGTGGCCAGTTTTGGATACTAGAGGAAGGTGTTAATCTCCAGACTGTGTCTAACTGTACGATACAGAACCAGCAATTAGAATGAGATTATTTTTCCTGATCCAAGGTGGTGATCATCTTATATCCTGAAGCATGAGATCTATTTGTGCTTGTAATATAAAAGACTACTGCAACTGCAGGTGCTATTGATAAATGTCTAATCCCTTTCTAAAAAACATATTCAGCTCTCTTGACTTTAATATCCTGTAGCAGGGAGTCCCACATGCTACTTCTAAAATGTTTTCTTCTGTTACAGGAGTAGCCTTAGAAGAGATGTAGTGGGAGGATGTAGTTGGTTGATTTAAGGATATCATTGTTTAAACAACCAGTACTGGAGTTTTGTGAAGATTTACTGCACTGTTGTGTAATGATTCAATAGCAATGTACTTACAGCTTAAGACTTTTTACAAGGTTTTGTAGCAAAGATCAGGGTAATGTTTATAATGTGTTTATGCAGCTGTATAAACTGCAGGATTCTCATTCTTCTATTTGAATTTCTTATGATTGTACTCCAGAATTTAAGCTTTCATACATTTAAAGTCTCTAGTTTTGTGGTTGAAAGGTAACCTTCAAAGGGTGAACTGACCCAATAATCTTTGTCTGTGGACATTTTGAAACAATAACTTGGAGGTGTGAGTAGCCCCATTCACCTCAATAGGACATTAAATTTGAAGACCAGTGATGCTTTAAACATCAACAGCTATTTTACGACTATTCTTTTTCAGAAAAAACATCGTTACTATACTTCTGCCACTACATCCAACAATGGAGATACTGACTTGCAGGGGGTAGCTAGTTGTCAATATTTGCTGGGGTGGGGAAATGAGGATTTCATTCCTCCCTCTCTCAAATTTAAAATGGCCTCCATTCTATCCAAAATAGGAAGGGGGGGGGGGGGGAGAAAGGAGATGCATCTGCTCCTTCGTATCAAAAACCTCAACTGCCTCTTGATTGTCAAAAACACAAAACTTACTCCCACTCCTTCCCAGATGCCAAAAGCCCCATCTGTCCACTATACAGCTGCCAAACCCTACAACTTCCCCCAGGCTACTTTTATAAAGCAGTTACATGTGTTCAGTGCAGCACACAGAAAATTGAAAGCATGGGCACAGCGTAAATCAATATAAAAATGAGATCATACAGTGACAGTACTGTGCATGCACTCAGAGAGGGGCTGGAGGAGCTAAGCTGCATTAGTTATGTCTAATGTGCTACTTAAGACACACGACCTTCGATAAGATTAATGAATAGTATAAAACTGGGCAACTATCTTTTTTTTAAAAGGGGGGTTGGATTAGTATGAGGAAATAAAGGGTAGTCATAGATTAAACCAGCAGGTTAGTAAAATGTTGAGTGAGATCTCCGACAGTGAAGAAAATGGCAGCATAGCATAGACAAATATAACATTGTGGGGGGGGGGCGGGGAGGGAAAGGGGGAGATGGGGATGGGTCAACCTGAAAAACGTATGTTAATGAAAGTCTTCCAGTTTAGAATCAAGAAGAGAATTTAGAGGTAAACCATCTGTCCAATGCTCAAAAGAAGCAAAACCAAACCAGGTTCAGTACTAGATTTGTTAGCAGGATCAGAGAGCACAAAACAGGAGGTGGTGTGTCTGTACAAGTTAGGCCCTTGTATGGAGCAGAGCTTGTAGTACTGTTTCACATGGAAGAATGTTTTTGTTGCAGAATGCAGCTTCTGAGGATAAAGATGTTATGTGGTCTAAAGAATCTAAGTTATGAAGGACATTTTTTTTCTTGATTGAGGAAAAGATGACTTTTAATTGGCCTAACATGCTTCAAATTGATGAAAGGGATTGGTTGAGAGAACTGGTTAAAGGGTTTAAAAGTACAACACAATCTAGAAAAAACAAAGTCTGGGAGTGAATATTCTTGGTCTGAGCTATTTCGTGCTAAGGGAATGTTTCTGAGAAAGCAATGCAAGAAAATTAGGAAATGCCTGGGTTTCTTTCTGGAGAAAGTGAGACTAAGTGGAGATGAGAACATGCAGGTGGGTTGGGATGGTGGTCTTTCCCGCTTCTGAAGCATGGTGATCATATGCTAACCAGTTGCACAGCACCTACTTGCCACCACCACCTGCTGAAACGGAGGCCAAGACGGAGCAATTCGGGGTGAGAAGCATAGCTGGAAAGCCTTCTAGAGATAGGAATACTTTGCACTTCCAGGAATGAAAAGCATGGAGTGTGTTACATCTTGTGGTATGTACATCTTGTGGAGTGTAGCCCACTTGGTCTGCTGGGTGTCAGGGTGCACAGGTGGATTTGAATATCTTCTATCTGAGGAAGGATTAATTGAGCAAAGGGTGAACTAGATTCAAAGTATTGGTCACAGCTGTCATCTCTAAAGAGCAGAGGGAGGAAGAGCCTTTGTGAAAATGCTGATAGCAGGAGATTTGTCTCTGGAAATCTTGTAACATATTTCTAAGGGAAATGCCTCAGTCTGGCTGCTGTGAATTTCTGCATTTATTTAAGTAAAAGCTAATCCTAGTCAGACAAAAGAAAAAAAGGAGGAGGGGAAAGACAGGTAAATGTGAAAAATGCATCTAGTAAAATAACTCTGGCAGTGGTTCTACACAGAAAAACATTTTAAAAAAATCCAAACCTTTGGGAGGGATCAGTGTTAATTGTCTTGATTATTTACAAAGCAAATTTGCTCAGTTCACAAGTAAAAAGTTTTTCTTAACTGCCAGCCCTGCAAACTTAGCTGGGATCTGAATGTGCAGCGGAACATTAAGAGTTCTTTCCTTCATGCATACATGAAACAAATTGGAATTTGAATTCTGATGCACAAGAAGAAACTGAATCTATCTCCCTCTCTTAGCTGTGTTCCTTCTGCAGGACTAACTAGCTTTGACTGCATTTCACTTATTTTTAATCACTGAAAGGACCAGATATGACTCTGAATGCACATATGGAGCAGATCTGTTGAGTAGGAAGGTGCCATCAGTACTTGGTTGCTTTTCAGAGTAGAATGGGACTTAAAAGCAAAAGGAGTAATTGGGGGCTGAATAGCAAAACAGACAGACCTCTGTAGTTTATATCTGGAGATCTGATCACAAATTAAACTTCTTCATATGTTAGAGTCCTAATGAACATTTTTCACATTGCAAAACTACTGCACAATTTGGCACGATTTAACTCTTTGCTGGAAGGCCTATGGCTGGAATAGTTGGTGTTACCAGAGAGGAACTGGAGTCACCTAATGATATAGGTAGGATGAAGGGGAACATGCAAAATTCCTTTCCTGACTGCAACCATTGATCAGTCTTTAATTTGTGCAGGTACTAAAATTCCCATGAAATAGGAAGGCAGTAGAGGATGGACTGTCACCATCTGCTCTTGCAGCTGGAAGATAATACTTATTCTTTTTTGGGCCCAGGCAGCTCGAAGAGGAACTGTAGGAGCAGGTTCATCAATATAGGTGCTCTGAAACATGTTCATATGGGCCAAGTGAGCAGAGAACTGTGCAGGTTTAGGGGCAGAGCATGGGCTGACAGTTGCACAAACATTAAATGACTCCCAATGGGGTGAGGGGATGGGGACTTGTTTGTTCAGGTTTGGGGATTTATATATAAATGATCTAGAAGCCCATTCCAAAAGAAGGCATTAGAGATACGGCTAAGCAACCTGAAGTTTTAACTAGTATCTGTGTCCTTTTTCCACCTCCTAGGTATTACAGAGGGACACATGGAGTCATTGTTGTCTATGATGTCACCAGTGCAGAATCTTTTGTGAATGTAAAGCGATGGTTACATGAAATTAACCAAAACTGCGATGATGTCTGCCGGATACTGGGTAAGCTCTACTCAGCGGCTGCTTGTTCTGGGGAGCCTTTGCTATGGCAGCCTGGCCTGCATATGAGGTGTAGCACTGACCTTTTTTTCCTCTTTAGTGGGAAATAAGAATGATGACCCAGAGCGGAAAGTGGTGGAGACAGAAGATGCCTATAAATTTGCTGGGCAGATGGGGATCCAACTGTTTGAGACCAGCGCCAAAGAAAACATTAATGTGGAAGAGGTAATACACTGAGGGAAATGGGAATGTTGCTACTCTTCAGAGGTAACAGGCTTGGAATGACAAAATATTACATCAGTTAAAGGGAGATGCAAAGTTTACCATTAGGAAGGGTTTTCATTCCTGTTGGAATTTATCCTGCTAGTGAGGAAGAGTAAAATCTCTCTGTGTGCAAACTGCAACCAAGCAGTTGCAGTGGGAAGGAGAGAAGAGGGTTGGGGAGGAGAGGTGCTGCAGATAAGATGACTTTTCTTCAGTGCAGTCAAGGTTAAAGCTGGATGGAGAAATTAATAAAAATGCATCCGCCTATTAGATCTTTTTCCAAGAGACCTTGTCTCACTGCAAGTGCCAGCCTCACTGGAAGGGAATGCTAGCGTTGGTGTGCTGTGAGCAGGTGGGTGGTACTGTTGTTCGGGGGTGGGATGCTAGACCTGCACACACTTGCTTTAATGGGGGAGGGAAATGTGGGGCTGGAGGATACTGGTCCCCAAATCACTGGCCTTTGTTGGTGCTGTGAGAGGGAACATGCTGAAATCTGATTTGCTGGTCTTAGTGGCATCATGGGCTGCTTTTGACGCTTCATGTACTTCTCTGGAGGGTACCCCCTCAGCAGCCAGCCTGCTCTCCCAGGTGGCCTGAACTTGCTTGTGTTTCTCTTGCAGATGTTCAATTGCATTACAGAGCTGGTTCTGCGAGCAAAGAAAGAAAACTTAGCAAAGCAGCAACAGCAGCAACAGAATGACGTGGTGAAGCTAACTAAGAACAGTAAAAGGAAGAAGCGGTGCTGCTAATGCCCTTTCCCTGTTGCAGAGACTATGCTCTGACAGCTCAGCCCCTCCTAGACTCGGGCTGTTTCACTGGGGCAGGCTTTGGGAGGACTCTGTTTTGTGCCGTTATTTAAAGATTTTCTCCATGTTTTCTATCAAGAGGAGCTGGCACCTTACCATATTAGTGCCAAGTATCGGATGGACTCTTACCCCTCTCTCCTCCCTTGCTCATTCCAGTGCGCCTTGTAGACAAGAAAGGACGTTGCCTACCAAATGGACTGATTAACCCAAGAGTTTGTACATAATGTATATTGCTTTAACCAGCTGCATCTCCCCCTTGTCACTTTGGCTTATGCCTTCTTAATGTCAACCAATCATGAACTGCAGAGTTTTCTTTTTAAAGATAGAATACAAAGTTCTTAACTCAAGTAGGCTCCAGGCTGGCAGCGATTGCTGCAGGGGCTGTGGGCTTCACTTTGTTTGGGCTTCAGGCTGGCAGCTGGTGCCCCTGGAGCCTTTGGCTTCACTTTGAGTTCCAGGCTGTTCCTGGGGCTTCGGCTTCATTTTTCTAGGTTCCAGGGTTGCTGTTGGGGCCTTGGGTTTCACTTTGCCATGCTCCAGATTTGTGGCCAGGGCTTTGGGTTTCACCTTTGCGTTGTGCCGCAGTCCAGCTGTACCTGGAGAGGTTACCTTTGGTAACATACCTGTGCTCTTCAGTTTGTATCGAGCTATCTAAAAACAAACCTGCAAAAATGGGATTTATTTGGATTTAAACTTCTTAAAGGAAACAAAATGAAACTAAACTCCTCTGACCTCTGCTTCTGGGTCTGCTGGTTGTTCCAGGCGAGGGTCCAGTCTCCTCTTGAGAGCAACAGAACAGTGTGAATCTGCAAAAAAAAAAAAAAAAAAAAAAAAAGCTGCTCATATCACCCTTTCCACAAGTAGATCTGAATTCAAATATGAATGCTGGCGGCAAATCATTGTTTTCAAGAGAAATGAAACGTGTGGAAGTGATTCCGGCTTTTTTGGATGGTGTCTGGATCTGACAGTTGCTGCAGGATCATTCCCAGGAGTCTTCTGTCGGAGGGGAGGACCGCTTTCTCTAACTAAAGAAACAGAAAGCTGTTGCTTGCGTTATGTGGTGATGGTTGTGGGCAGGTATTACCTTTGGTAACATACTCTGGTCTCACTATGCTGAATAAACAGCAGTACCCTGGCTCTTCCTGGCTTTTGTGAGAAAATAAGGGCTCGGTTCATCAGTCCCTGAATAGATGTGCTCAAAGGCTGAGACTGTCATAGCAGGAGTCAGATGTCTTTGGGCTGCTGAATAACGTGTTCATCAACTGATTCTCTAAGCAAAAAAGATTCTCCTGAAATACTGACTGGAAAGGGGTGGGGGTTGTGGCTTCATTCTTGACCCTGAAGATGACACAGCGCTCAGGTGTCATCACATGGTCCTCCAGAATCACTAGCCATAGGTTTGGTAGCGTGTGTCCCATTGACATCCATGAGCTTGGAATCATCCTATCCATACCCAGGAAAGGCTACATTGAAATCAGACTTATTTATTTTGCCTGCCTTTTTTAGGTTCTGATGCTTTGTGGTAAAAGCCCTGATCGTACAATCACATCACAGATCAATCTGACTTTAAAGATTTTTTTCATGCAAACCTTGAATGTGTGACAGATTTTTAACCAGTGCAAGTGTTTGGGAGTGTATAGCAGCTGCCTTTTCCTGTCCCCCACCTCTCTTCTGCACATATCTGTCCACGTCTTTCATTGGTAACACAAGAGTAAACATGAGCTGGGGCTAGTGGGGTGATACTCCTAGTGTGAATGCTGCATAAATTACAAGACTTGGATTGGTTACTTCTGGAGGTGGTGGCAGAAATTACACCAGGCATCCACCATATGTGCTTCTAATGTGGAATATGGCATATGTACCAGGAAGTTGCTCAGTCAACCTTCTCCAGGCTTTCCTTCTGAAATGAAGCTGGTTTGTGCCACAGTTACTGATCTTTCAGATTATGGACCCAACCTGAATTACATTGATGGGATTCTTGTGCTAAAGAGTTTGCAGACCTAGTGGGGTAAAGGATATAGGCAAAAAATAAAGGAGAAAACAATTTGTTGGAACTGATGCAATGAAGTGAGGAAATACTGCACCTGATCTGGAGTGTTTTGATATGGAAAGGTTAGTCCTCATTGAGTCCAGATCTTCGTGGCCGCAGGTGTGAGCTTTGCCAATCCAGCAGTTCAACTTCCTGGCTTGAAGTGGGATATTTTTTTTTAGTGCTTCCTCTACTGGCTGTAGAGGAACAGTTATCTACCTGCTGCTGCCACTAAGTATTAAACTGAAAGAGGGCAGGGACTGTGTCTCTAGTGGTGCTGATGTGAAGTTTCCTAATGTTACGCGATGGACTGTCTTAACTGGTTTGCTAGGATTATTTCTGTAATTGACAGTTTCTAATTATGCTTTTTAAATAATTTTAAAAAACTAAAAATAAAGGTTACACGCTGTCAAATCTTCTTTTGAAGGTCTGTTTGCTCTGCTGTCCAGCATCTGGAGCTGGCTTCTCTCCCTGGCTTGCCTCCATCCTCTTGTTGTATGTGGTGCTTTTCTGCAGGGGGTGTTTAGCAAGGGACAATGGCTGCCTTCAATTGGCTTGCTGCCTTGGGATTTTTCACTCTGCTTAATGGAACTGTGTATTAAATCTTTATTTATGGGTTGAAAATTGGTGATTTGTGCTTTACTCCTTCATCCGTATCCCAAGGTAAAGCTTTGAAGACTTTGCATTCAATTATGCAGAATAGAGTTGGAGGCTCCACCAGAGTTTAGAGTTCTTTGTTAGAGGCAGCAGAGGACAAATCTTAAAATAAGAGGCTGATTTTTTTTTTTTTCCATTACAAATTTTTACATTGGGGGTCCACCTCCACTTAGTGTTCCTCCTCTCTGCAGTGACACACGGCCATGGCTGTGCTTGTTGCCCTCAGTATTCAGTTTTCCCCTCCTATAAGCTTGAGGACTTTTGGAAGCAGCTGTGTCCATTTCCTCTGGAGAAATGAGATAAAAATGCAGCCATGGAGAGTATTTTTTCTCCACTGAGTGCTACTCTGCAAACAGATCTGACTTCCTATGTGAAATGGGGAAACTGAAAGTGAAATGTAAAAGGGCAGTTGGTGCAAGATGTAGAGGTTTTGTTGTTTAATTGTTGCCTTGTGTTCTGTCTGAAGTGACTATTGCTTGAACAACTTTTTCCATCTACATTATTCAGCAGCATCTGTGTCAACTGCTGTTAATTGGCTTAACTACGACACGTTATCTTGATGCTAATTCCTGGGTAGCTGCTGCTTTAAGGCCAGGTCTACACTACAGACCTATATTGGTATAACTGCATCATTCAGGTGTGAAAAATCTGCACCCTTGAGCGATGAAGTTATACCAGCCTAACCTTCCCCCTATGTAGACACCACTATGTTGACGAGAGCTTCTCCTACATAGCTACTGCCTCTCAGGGAGGTGGATTAGCTATGCTGATGGGAAAAGCTCTCCCGTGGGTGTAGGAGTGTTTTTACTTAAGTGCAACAGCAGCACAGCTGCATAGGTATAGCTGCACCGATGCAGCATTTTAAGTGTAGACCTGCCCTTAGTTTCCCATGAAGCTGAAGGTGTGAATGGTCCACATAGATGGGTTACTCCAGTACTACTACAGCTTCCCTGCCCTATTCACCTGGTGGCACACACGGCTGAATTGCTTGAGATTGTGAGTTGTACTGAGTATGTAGTCACAATGAGGTGGTTCTCTAGGTTCACAGTATAACCAGTGATCAAACCCAGAGACAATACCATAGAAATGATCCATTTTATTCTGAAGAGAACTATTTACAAAAGAAGCTGTGGAGCATTGTTTTTACTAAAAATATGCCTTTATAGATTTATATAATATGTATCTTATAAAAACCATACACTTATTTACATTACTGCTACATACAAAAATTACAGCACTATGGTATGTACATATCTATAGATACATTCTTTCTGCTTGTCCCTGCTGTGTGCTTTTTCACTTTAATCTTAGGGGACTGTCACTTCATTGCCTTACCCCAGGCATGTACCTCTGAGCTTTTGGTTAAAACAATCTTGCTTTGCAGCAGTTGAAGTGGGAATGGTAAGAGGGTTTGCTGTATGTCCAGAATCCACCATCAATCCTAGGCCTACATCTCTCATCACTGTCTTGCTGCTTGGCACAAAATCGTGCCTAGACTTCACTCCTCAGTTTCTTTTCCTAAACTGATCTCATGTTCATGTTAATGGTAACTTGTTGATCTGTGTGTTAAGATAGTAAAGTGCTAGTGACTTGACTTTCTTCTACATTTATTTGTATTACAGTTGTCTGTACTGTACTGGCGAGTCTCATACAACAATAGGTCCCAGCTGTAGACTTTGCTAAAGGGAGCTTCCCCTGAGCTAGCAAAAAAAAAAAAAAAAAAAAAAAGCTTGTTTTCCCACAGAGGCAGTGAGATTGCTTTGTAATTGTCATGCAATTGTAGAAAATATGCGCCCTCCATCCTTTAGCTGTGCAACTGTTCTACAAGGTGCATGTCTCATCCCTGCCATGTTGCCTGGCACTAACCCTTAAGTAACTGAAGGGTGAAAATACTTTGTACTGGTGTTTAATGCTGCAGAACCAACTCCTAGGCAGTGGTATAATCCCTGTATGGTGATCCTTGCCTGGGGTAAGAAATCTGCTCTGCTGGACTCCTGTGCCTCCTCCAGTTCGTGTTCTTCCTCCTAGCGACCTTTTTCAAATAGGTTTGTAAGTGTCAGCTGCCATGGGGGCCTGGCAGATTCAACCCCACAGAGGCAGTGATTGAGGTGTCGAATTAATCTATCAGTTGTGCTGTCTTCGATGGTGAGTGCTCAGTGCCAGTTTAAGGGAAGACAACACATTTAGGACACCATCCGTGACATTTTGGAAGTGTCTTGCTCAGGGATTGTACCAATGCATAAAACAGGATATAGCTGGGGGGTAAGGTAGTTTTGTTGCTGTTGAGCAGCAGCAGCAGCTCAGCACAGAACAATTTCTTCTGGCTTGGTCCATCAGCCTGCTTCTTCAGTCCCATGTTCCCCAATTTCTGGGCTTCATAGCTTCCGTGCCCAGATTGAGTAGCACTTTAAGTCCAAGAGAAACTATACCCCAATCATCAGCTCAAAATGTGCTTGCTTTCCTTTCCCAAGCTCTATCAACCTTCCCACTGAAAAAAATATTGCAGAGAGTAAGGACTAGCTCCTTAAATGAAGAGACATGCTGTGAATTTCAATCACTGTCCTAAGCCACAGTGATTCACTTCCACTCTCCCCTCCCACCGAACATGCAGCAAAAGGCACCTTTCTTATCACTGCATCCTCATTGCATAAATTAATCCCCTTTCCTTAGAATAGCATACAAATGCGACATCATGGCTATAGATTTCCCTCCTCACCCACATATGTGCTGGGTAGGCAGCTTGGAGAGGACTGTAGGAGACTGGCAGGTGGGAAATGAAAAGGTGATGGCAGCATAAAGCCCTTCTTTTAGAACAGGCTGTTGCTTAAACATCCTAGCTGCAGCTTTCCCTAAAGGGGAAATGTTTATTGATGGTAAAATATTTTTAAAGGAAGAGCTCTAAGTGGTGGTAATATGGCCTGCAGAAGGTACCTACCCTACTAGCCATCTCATACATACAGCAGGACTTCTAGCACCAACATGTGTGTATGTAGAGCAGCGGCATGGCCATACTCACCAGGATCCTGCCAGCTGATCAAAACCTTCTAATCACAAGGGGAGAGTCTAACCCCACTGAGCATAAGGGGATCCAACCCTCCACCATCAAAGTCTGCGTGGCAGAAAAGCTGTACACAGGAGCTAAGGGTTGGCCCTGAAGATCAGCCCTATAACTAAAGCTGCTACAGCAGTGCTGAGCAGTGGAAGAGCTACACCTATGACCTGATTTTCAGATACTGAACAACCCGTTCCTATTCAAATCCATCCCTTTCAGGTGCTTAGGACCTTGAGATGGCAAGTCACTTGAGCCCAATGCTTATTCCCATTGACGTGACTTGGATTTTTGGCTATTGATTTCACTAGGAAGATGCACATGGTCTCTGGGCCTAAGTCTGAGCTATACTGAACTTCCATAGCTAGCCTTAAGGCTAAGGGAAGAGCAGGCACCTGAGGAGTACTGAACATCCACAGCTCCCACTCACTGAACGTTGAGTTGTAGGTGCTAGGCCTCCCTGATGATCAATTCTCTTCACTACTCTGGGGTCTGGGACTGACCAACAAGGAGTTAGATTCAGCTCATAGCATTAACAGATTTACAATGCACTGAGCTGGAAAGGATCTGGATATGAGTAGCTATGCAGAGCACCAGGGGGAATAAAGACTTCCAGTCATAAGCAGAGGACAGTAAGGACTCTCTCTTCTCTTCCCCCCCCCCCCCCAAGAGTAAGCTACAGCCATGTAAACATGTTACATTCCCAGGACCAGTGCAACTGCATCCTGTGTAATCTGAAGGCCAGTCCAGCTGCCAGGACTGGTGGTTGTATGAAGGCCACTCCTTTCCCCTACTCTTACTGTGACACTAGTAGTCAGTCCCTTGTATTGCCTTGTCCTGGGATTGCTTATTTCCTTCTCCAGCATGAGAGAACGAGTTTAAGACAATTGGATTATTCTTCACAGCAGAAACTGAGTGACCTGTCAAAGCGCCTAAAACGTACCTGAAATTTATCACTTTGCTTAAAGAATAAGAAAAGTTGCTCTCAGCTGATATCACATTGTCAAACTGCAAATCTCCAGTTCATGTAAACATTTTGTTCAGACCAGGCGGATAGTAAATAGGGCAGTCTCAAGGGCTAATTCCTTCACCCTGTGTTTTCCTTTTGGATCAGATTCAGGTCCATCAGAAAGCTGGGCAGTTACTCCCAACTCTAAGCAGGAATAATTAGAAAGGTTTCTCCTTTCAAATTAATTTTTCTTGAAAAAGGAAAAGAGACGGTTCCTTTCTGCCCCAATGGGCTCATCCCCCTGCTGCTCCGGCCTGAACACGGGGGAGGGTCTTGCACACCGCTTTGCTCTGTGGCCATTGGAGAAGGAATAAGCAGGTTGGCTCCATTCCTTCAGATGTTTGTCCATCAGCTGCTGGTCAATGACCCTGTGCATGTCATCCTGTAACAGAAGAGAAAAGGGATGCTCAGTCGGAAGCAAAGCCATGGTGTCAGCAGAGTTTACTTGTGGACATGGCTAGAATGGTCATGATGAAAGGAGGAAGGGTGGAGGTACAGGGGCTTCATCAGCATCACTCCTCAAACACCAGGCCATTAGAGAAACAAGAAGAAGTTTACCTCTTTTCCCCACCATTTTAAAATGGAAATTGGGCCATTTGCAGTTTGCTGTAGTTTAAGGGATTGGCTATTTTCCAGGGTTTTGCTGATGCCTGCGACATGGAGCGTATCTTCTGGTACCCTTTTCCGAGGTCGCTGGCTAGTATTTTCAGAGCTGGCTGCCGTTTCTCCTCCCTCTGAACAGGAAGCAGCACAGATGAGGCATGTGGCTGAAGCAGAGGCCAGAAAGGGGTGGTACTGCAGTACTGAACCTAGAGCAGCTCTGTACTGAAGAGCAGGCAGGCCAGGTAGCAGAGAGAGGGTGAGGGTGGTCACATACATGCGAGCCTATTCAAGAAGGAACTAAGGAAGTAAGGCTTCTTTTCATAATCAAAGAGATAATACTGCAGTGGGGTGTACTCAAGATGAGTATGCGGCATTAGTACAACTTAGTGTGCAGCGAGTAGTATAGTAACTTTCTTTCAGATCAGTTTTCAGGTAACATGGGCCAGACCATTGGCAGCTGCCTGATCAGCAAGAGGTCATAATTTGCCACTGGATCAGACTCTTTTGAAGTATAAGAAACCCTCCTTCTCCTAAGTAACTTTCACAGTATTGTAACCAACAGGATTGCCATATGCAAATGGATGCAAGCCACCAGCCAGCTCTGACATCATCCAGCAAGACGTGGCATGACAACAGCGAAATCGTATGTTTAATAACCCCAAATCCAATTCTGCTGCAATTGGCCCTAATGTGGGACACAAGCAGGTGACAATTTTGTACATGATTTACAAGAAAACAGTATCTGAATTATGGGCTTGTGTGACATTTTAAGTATGTAAAATCAGCCCATTTGGGATGATTTTACATAACAGCAAATATTCTGTTCATGCCTGTCTCCTACTGCACATCAGCTGACTCAGATCCACAGCATTAATATGGTATTTGTTAGACTATTCTAAATTAAAAACAAACCAAACACAAACAGCTACCTATGAATCATGGCAATGACATTCCGAAAAGCCAGAACAGTCAGGGTTAAGCTGTCACATCTGTCTTCTGTGCAGCTTACTGTGCCCAGCATTGCTAAGGTCTAGGTCTCTGTGTTCTGATAACTGCTGTCTCACCCCAGCCTCCTGTCTGATAGTCTCTGCCACTGGCCGGCAGCATTAGGAACCCACAAGCTAAAAGTCCCACTTTTACGACATACCTGAATTCAGGCACTGCTGGGCTAATCCTTGAATGGGGTAATAGCAACCTGGCTGTTAACTCCTTCCGACTGTCAAAGCCTATTGTTTAGCTGAAGCCTACTCTGACTGGTAGTGTCTGATTAGGCAGGATGACTTTCTAGCCAGATGGCTACATAGTTTAACAAGGATTCGGCACTAATCAGACTCAGGGTTGCGTGACTCTAGAAGAACCCACGCACATTCTATGCAGCATAACAATCTAATGGAGCTTGGTTGCTATGGACAACCATCAAATGCCAGTGGACACAGATGGCACATGCTCCATCACCCACCAACACAGCAGGCACAAGTGCCAGCTCTGATTAGGAATGTTGAGGCAGCTGAGGGCTCCAGAGATGTGTAACACGGGCTGTCAGTCAGGGAAAGCACTGGACTCCTCAAACTCGTAAACACCCTGCAGATACTTATGGCACTGTTCACTTATACAGTGTCTTAAAATAAGCCCATTATTTACAGGATAATAGGCAGTGATTTCCCACTTCACAAGGTGATACGTTGGTAGGTAATCGGGAGTGGGAAGGTTGAAGAGATGAGCTTGTTTTCAGGAGGGAAAATACCTGCCATTCTGACTATTCTAGTACATGTAACACAGTAATGTTTGTTTCATATTCCTCCTGCCCCCATACTATCCCCCCTCATTCCTAACTCCATTTTCAGGCCAGTTTTAAAACATAAATTAACCTAGGCTGTGCCATACTGGAACATGCTCCAGTTCCAGTTAGTCCACTGCAGTGCTTCTGCCCTATGTATCTGATGGTTTAGAGAGAGATGATCAACTTCCAACAAACACACCTGGCCATCTGCATGCTGCTAGATCATGGGGTGTGGAGAAAAAGGGGAGAATCCCTCCCTGCCCCATGTGGGATGATCCCGATATCCAGAGGTAGATGGACTGATAGCCCTTGTGATGGACTTGTCCCAAATACCAGCCCTGTTACCTGAGCTTTTAAGGAAGCAGATGCAATGAGCTGGAAGTAGCATGAACAGTGACTGAGCTGTTAGGGGGCCTGAAGCAAGGTTAGACTGAAGATTTTTTTTTTTAAATCAGAGCTGAAAAAGGGGTAGTGATGGAAGAAAGTGAATAGGAAAGAGGTCAAGATGAACTTCATTATTAAATAAAACAGACTCCTGGAGCTTAAAATACTTTGGGTTTATATATCCAGCTTTTCAAAGGTCACCCGCCTTCCTCCCCCGCAGCTCAGGAAGGCCCATAGCCATCTCAGTAGCAGAATTGTGCCCTCATTTAACTGTGGGTACCATTATATATAATGCAGAGCAAAGGATAAAAATAGGGAGGCTGGATGGAGAGCACTTTAAAAGATTGTCCCAGCGAGACAGTACATCTTTAGGGGGCTGACTAGACAATGAGAGGTAGGTAAGAAAGTATCATCTTCATTTTACAGGCAGGGAAACTGAGGCTTAGAAGTTTAGTGACCTGCCCTAGCTCACACAAAGAGGCCATGTCCAACCCAGCATTAGAACTCAGGAATTTGTGGCTCCTAGTAGTTTGTATGCAGCCAGGGATTCAGAGGGAATGGAGAGAGTGGAGAAACTGAGTGAAGGGAGCAGTGCTGTATCAGTTTCCTTCAGTAAAACAAAGTATACAAGGATAATTTGACAGTGTTTATGTATTCTGACTGGTTGAGGGGAAGCCTCCATTTTTAGAGTACACTATTACAAAGAACAGCTATCGTTTTGGGTGTGATGTCAATGGACTAGAACGCTGCTCCAGGACAACGATCTCCCGCTGCTAGAGACAAGCCCCAGAGAAAGCCCAAACATTTATCATAGATAACCATCAAACCTAGTTAGACAGATTAGTGTCCAGACAATCTATTCCATTGACTAGCTCTCATATACAACTGATCAATGGTGTTTGCCTGGTACAGTCAAGTGACAGTTGCTCACCACAGCATTATTGGACAGCTGCATTTGGATGTGTTGGAGATCATGGGACTGAATCTTTGCTGCCTTTCACCTTGAGGAGTCATTTACACCTGTGCAAAATGGATGCAACATGCTACTATAGCAGAGTTCTGCTCTCCCTCCTGCCCGTTGTAACATTTCATAGCCAGCTTGCAGGGGAGTAAATGACTTCACATGGTACAAGCCACCAGAGACTCAGGCCTCAGGGTTCTTTCAGCTCAGGTGTTGTGGGCTTCTCCTACTCTACTGAGGTTTCACGCAAGTTTCCAAAAGCCAGGCATGTCTCATTGAATAGTGAAAGTTAAAGGGAAGCTGCTGCATCTCCATTTGAATGAGCAATATAAAACCCCCTTTCATCGTCTAAATTGTTTCCCGTTTGCTTTTGGGGGGCACTGCTGCTGTGCCTTAGTCAGATTAATGGTAGTTACAGGTAAAAATCAGTAAACTAGCCAATGACCCATAGTGTGAAAATGGTACGTGTGCTCACCAAGTTCATATTATCCCGTGCTATGTGGTAAGTAGGAGAGCCTAGGTTCGCCCCTGCAGCAGTGTGTGAATAAAAGACCAACTGGAACATTTAATGCCACTAAGCTCTGCTGGTTCCATACCCAAGCTGAGATGTGGATGGTTTAATGTGGTGTGCATGCATGCAGCTGTATAAATGTACATACTGGAAATAAGCTATATGCAGTGCCCGGAAGCTATGATATATGGCTATTTTTGTTGAGGGCCAAGATACACTTTATGTATTACATGCAGATAGCGTGGTGGGAGAGTGAATTTAATTTTCTAAAAATACTTGGGTTCTTGGAGGAAAACCCCAACACTACCCCCCAAATACTTTGATCATCATCTAGAATAAATGAAGTTTAACATGAATGATTCTGGTTTTTTTTAAATTGATCTCTAACCTTCTTTTCCGGTTAAGTAAATCAGGAGGCTTGGAAAAAACTTTGCTGCAATATAGTAATATATATTTTTTTAAATGTGGAGTTCCATTTCTGATATAACCTTTTATAATGCTGTATTGGCCTCATTCTGCTCCCATTAAAGTCAATGAGAGCAGGATTGGGCCCACTACATTTCTGCTGTTTGAAATTATACTGTGAAATATAAAATAGCAAATGCCTGTTTATAAAACTACAATTTAGCAAAATGCTACACACGGTAACTAGGATTGGTTGATAATATCAGTCCAGGTTCCATTAGAAATCAGGGATGTCCATACAGGCCTATCTACAGCCTTTGATATCTGTTGTACTGTCAGCAGTCAAAGGACAAGACTACAAATACCTCCCTGCCCCCCAGTTTTTATTTCAATTACTCTTCTAGATATGCAAATGACATTGAATGCATTTTCAGCTATTAGGGGCAAGGATTTCTAGTATGGGCATACAAGGCCAGACTCCTACTGTCTTCACCATTTTGTAGTCACATGCATGCAAAGTGGGTGCAAAACGCTACCCAATCAGAGTCCCCTCACGGGGGGGCGGAGTTTAACACTCACTTTGCACAATTTAAAATGATTGCGAACTGGGCTCATGGTCCTAACGTACACCTTGGAAAGTCCAGTTTTTCCATTTAGTTTTTAAAGACTCCTATCTACTAGTGTGGAGAGTTCAAGTTCACTTGACATAGTCTTTATGTACGTTTGGAACTGGCGAATAGCCAGAAGTTTTCAGTTGCAAGAGCTATCAGTCCAGCATCCTTTACTACTAAAAAGTGAAATATTATCTACTCTGTCATCCTATCTCGGACTAAACTCAGTTATACCAACAGAAGAGTACTTCTGTGGGCACACGTAATATTGTTGTATTGTTCCTACACTGGCTCCTGTTGGTGTAGGCTGTGTCTACACCAAGGGGCTATGTCAGCATAGCTATTCTGGCATAGGCTTTGAAGTGTACACATAGCCTTAGTAGATACTGTTATGACTTTAAAATTGGAGTCCTTGCTCAGCTGTCACTAACTTTGGATTGGCTTCCCAAATGACTGACTCAATGTAAGATCTGTAAGTTGTAGTGGCATGGAAAACTAGTGTATACATGTTCTGGTCAGGAAGAGAGAGTGCAATGGCTTTTCCGGCAAAAGGGTTTTGCATGCCAAGGGCCAAATTGTGCTCAGTTACACTACTGCGAATCATGCTCAGTGGAGCAGCTCTGGGTTTACTCTGGCATAACTGAGAGCAAAGTTGCCCATAGGAGGTAAAAAGGTTTTGCTTTAACTTTAAAACCCTTACAATTAAGTGATATTTTGGTTTTACAAAACTTTTCAATAGGCTGTTTGTTCTGGTTCATTATTGAACAAAATAATTCAGGTTTATAGGCCAATTCATACCTGCTGTAACTCCTGAAGTCAATGGAGTTACACTAGGAATTCAATAATTCTGATTTTAAATGGTAATTACCAGCTATATTTTCTTGTACACAGCTAGCCCAATCCAGTTGTCCTTACACACATCAAACCCTGTACAGTTTTCAAAGCAGAAGGACTTCAGGATTGGACACAAATAAAAACATACTGTTCAGAAAATACCATTTCCCAACCAGACTCTATTAGCTTCATTAAAATAGACCATACCCTTCCATTCATAAAGCTGTTCACATTCACAGAAAGGAACAGCTCATCTCATCTGTTTCATAAGATTGTGCAAATGCCAAAAGACGTTTGCCATCAGTTTACCTGCGCAACCTCACTGAGGTCAGTGCAAGTGTAAGTGACGGTAGAATTTTACCCTTATAGACCTGTTCTTGCTCCTAATAAAGCCAAGGACAAGACTCCTGTTAGCTCCAGTGAATATGGGATCATAATCTATGCTTTGCGGAGGAAAACAGGTGTTAAAAGGACATAGCTATAGAAGACAGACAGTGAATTCCATGTGGCACCTTTCACTGTGTGGAAATGATCATGGAAGACACCATGTGTAATGAAAGTAGTGAATGGAACAAAGGCTAGTGTAGTCTGGGGGGGACACACTTTCCTTCAGCAGAGGATGAAACAACACTGGACTTGGATGTGATGGGAGAATGAATGAGGTGGGTGGGATGGAGGATGGGAGCTCACCTCAAAGGCAGGAGGGGTGTACGACTAAAGCTGTTGGTACGGGAACTGACAAAGGCCACTAGATCAGAAACCAAAGGAGCCAGATAGTAAAAAGCCCTGAGGAAGCAAACTGTAAGCAGGAGAAAAAAGAGAAACGAAAACACAGTGGAATTGAAGTAGGAGAAAGGTTGCACGGGAGGGTTTCTACTGGTCAGGTTGGATAGTCAGTGCAGTCATCATCTTACGTGTTCTGTAACAAGCTACAATAAACCATCAGTTGGTCTCTGTCTCTCTGCCTTGGTCTTTGTCTCTCCTTCCATATGTTCGTATCTTTCTTCACACATCCCTTCCTCCATACTATGTGTCCAAATTAACTACTGTATCTTATTTCTCTCAAGTGCTCTCTGGCTTTTCATGACTTTGGTAGTAGTGGCTCCAAATTGAGTGAATGCAGGTTAGCCGTTGTACCTACAATTTGGAGTGAGCATGAGATTTCATCTTCCCATCTGGCTAGATTTTCTGATGGAAAAGAAAGTATTTACATCTGTGTCCTGAAATGGTAGAGCTCAAATATCAGTAACAGCTTCATTGCCTCTGTTCACTATCCGAAATGGAGGCACAGGGAGATAGACTGAAGTTTTTAGATTTATTCCTGGTACATGTGAGTGTCTCCAGTCAGCATAATACTCAGATAATAATCTGATCTGAGATGGTCAATGGCTCTGACCTATGGACATAGGAAATCTGGAGGAAGGAACCTTTGTCCCAGTACAGCAAAACTTTTTTATGTCGACATCCCAGAGACCGAGCCAGGTCAGAGCTATTAGAAACAAGGAGCTGAGATTTGAAAAGGATGTGTACCTGTCACTAGGGCTACATGCAGCTGTGAAATTAGAGTTGGTTCCTTTAGTTGCTCTATCCTCATATTTAAGGATAAGATTGTCACAGAAGTCATGGAAGTCACAGAATCTGTGACTTCCTGTGATCTACGTGACATTTTCTGCTTCAGCTGGGGGTGGGGGGGCGGGGCAAGAGCTGTCAGCTGGTGGATCCAAGCCACAGCAAGCAGTGGGGGCTCCCTAGGGGTGTCTTGGAGCTCCCAGTTGCTGCTGGTAGTTGGGGGGGGCAGGAGGAGAGCCCATGAGCTCTGATCCATTGCTGCAGGCGAATGGAGGCTCCCAGAGATCAGAGCCGCTGGGAGTGGCCAAGGTTCCCAGCTGCTGCTGGCAGCCCCTGCAGCTCCCAGCTGCTGCAGGCCCCACAGGACAGTGGGGGGTCCACAGACCTAGAGCTCCCAGCCTCTGCAAGCAGTTGGGGGGAGGAGGGGGAACTCTACCCCACTGATCTCATTCCATGCCTCCTCATCCCCAGTCAGCCCCATTTTGTCATAGATAATTAGTTTTAGTAAAAGTCATGGAGAGGTCATGGCTTCCGTGAATTTTTGTTTATTGCCCATGCCCTCTCCCTGACTTTTAGTAAAAATAACTGTGACCTTACCCATATTAAATAGCTGTTTCTATGTAGTTAACTGGAAACTGGAACAGCCACTGTCTGCAAGCATGCAAGTCCAGAGATCACTGCCTCTGCTTCAACCCTGGGGCTCCAGGTGGGTCTATGGGCCCTTCACACCAATGTTTTATTACTTCCCACTGAGAAACAACTTTTGTCTTCCAGATATGTTCCAGCTGCAAGTGTGACATGAGCTTACAGACAAGAATGAGTCAACCTATGGAACTTTCCCTTCCTCAGCCATTATATCCCTTGCCTTGAACCAATGACTGTAAGTGCTTCCCACCAATGCTTTGCTTTGCATTGATGTTGGGCATCACGTACCTGCCATGCCTCAAGCTGCTGCGAGAGGTTCAGTTTCTGTTGAATAGCATTCAGCAGCTGATTGTTCAGAGATATCATGTCGATCTTACACTTGGCTAGTTCCATTTCCACTGCATTCTTCCTGGGGAGGGAGGGGGAAAAGACACGGATAATTTAGATAAAGAGTGAATTGTGCTCTGAGATCAATTCCTGCAGGTCTCAGGAACGACCTCACCAGTGTTCATTGATTTCCATTCAGGGCATTCAGCAAAAACAGGATATGGAAGATGGGCCTGACTTCAGGTTTGCCAAAGGACTCTGAATATTCAGTGGGTAACTAGCTCCAGCTTGTACTGGCACAATGAAAAGGAGATGTTTCCTGTAGAAGGGACTAGTTCATTAAGCCACCAGGTGAGCAGAGCCCGTATCAGATGGAGAATACTTCTCTGTAGAGGGGGAATGGAATGTGGGACATACTCTGATAAATTGCTGGGTTCATTTCCAGTGTTAAGACCCTGCCCCAAACAGTTTAGACTTGTAAGTCGTTATTCAATCATTCCTTGTATTTGTATTCCTTTGCATTAACCATATCTGATTCATCCTCTACCCTGCAATAACAACTTTCCCCTGCTTTTCTGCAGAAAAGAAGTCTGGGACTTAGTTTTTATATTATAGGCAGAACTGGTAGCATCACCTACACTTAACTATCCTCAGGATCTCCCATTACAAAACACTGTTTTGAGTTGCTTATAAATTTGCCAAATTAACTGTTCAGGCTGAAATTTTCCATGCTGGGTGTCTACCTCAGGCTGAATTGTTTTGGAAAGTTTCAGTAAAAATGGCATCAGATAAGGGGGAAAATAGGTTTTGTTCATATTATAAGTATTCTTGGAACTGCTCCACCGAGAAGTTTAGCAGGGGATGTCACCCTGGTGCCTGGGATGTGCCTTTTGCTGTTTTTTTTTTTATATCTGTATATGCACGAACAAACACTCTCACCTAAAGCAACGTCCCACCCCTTCCCTTGTCTGCAGTCAGTCACTGCTACTGTACACCTTTCTCTAGTAATATCACACATACCCAGTTCTACACACCTTGTCACTCAGCCATAAATATAAATGACTTGTCCCATAGGAACTACTATGGAACATCTGAACAGCAAAGAATTTGCAGATCTCCTGTCTCAGAAATATGCCTCTATTGTGAAACAGCCCATCACTACTAGATAGTAACAGTGGAATTTATACATCCCCTGCATAGTTGCCACAGATCGTGCAGAACTGGCAACCTACAAGTAAATAGCTATTAAAATGTCAAAGCAAGCCTTTGCACCAAACATCAATAGCAGGGATGTTCCTCACTTCAGCCAATAGATGGAGATGTTACAATGGCATTCTGAAGGGATGTGGTGCCCTTCTTGGGATACTGTAAAGAACACTTGACAGATAATGTAATTAAAAAAAAAAGAAAGAAGCCATTGTGTATGCTTGTTTTTCTGGACTCCCTCTTCATCATCTATATGCTGTACTTTTATGTGCTTTGCTTCTCTTGCCAAACCAGCAAGGATTAGGCATTGCTTAAAGGGAATGGTCTGCATTGTGGTCTGTCCTGTCTTATTTCACTCTGCTGATCTAGAGTAAGCAGAGCACAAGAGCTTTTGCCCCTCTCCCCCTTCCTCCAGCGCCTGGGACATCAGGTTGCCTAAAACTGAGCTGCCAAAGGTGGGGAGGGAAGGGCCTGGCTGGGGAGATAAGAAAATACGGCATAAAAGACTGGATCCAAGTCATGGGAGGGGAAGGACAGAGGGATGCAGTAACAGGGTTGCACAGAGAAAATAAATCAGCAGAAAGGGGAAACAGAGCAGATGGGAGGTGGAGTGGGCAGGCTAAGACAGAGGAACAGGAGCAGGTGGTGCACAGTGACCTGAAAAGGAAGCTGAAAGAGCAATGAAAAAATAGGAGGTGGTGGGGCCAGTTCCAATATTTTTATTTCCTTCTCAAATGAGGCAATAACCATCCCTTGGCTTGATGAAAAGCTTTGTCCCCCAAAGTCACTAAACATAGGATTTATGGAGTTTCTTTTAAATGAGCAAGAGAGCAGAACTGCTGGTGCCAGGAACCTGCAGGGATCAGGACCACTGTGCCCTGTCTCAGGCACGTAGCAAGACTCCTCAGCACTCAGAAGTCAGAGGATATACCATTTCACTGGCAGCAGGATGGTAAAAAAGCTGCCCCCAAAGTATCTGCCTTGAATAAACTGATGGGTAAATTTTGAGACCACAGCCCAAACCCTTCTCTGTTCTTAGACAGAATTCTAGTTACTTGGCAATGGCCTCATCTCGATCCCGGATGGCCTTCAGAAGCTGCTCATTTGTCTCCTTATCTTCAGCTGACCCTCGGAGCCTGTCCCTTTCCTCTTTCAGTGCGGTCATCTCCACACTCAGCAGCGTCACCTGTCAGGAACAGGAAGAGCACTGTCAAACATTTGTCCTCTCAGGGTAATTAGTACTGGTAGAAGGTGCCCAACTGACAGCCTTGAAGAGAGCAGTCTAACACAGAGGAAGTAGCATGAGCATTGGACATGTGCCTCAGCTCTGATCTGAATGAACCACCACTTAAGGGCAAGAGTTTCCAGTCTCCGGGCCCATTAGACCTTTGCCTCCACCGAGGCTGTCAACTATGGTGATAACTGAAGTAGTGGCGCCTACCTGCAAGGACCAAGGCTTGCCAACTCATTTGACTTGAGCCACCTAACAATAATGACGCCACTCCATTACATTTAATGATCACCAGGGATAATGTTAAAGGCCATTTTAAATGCTTCACTGCAGCCCCTATGACCCTCCATAAAGGAGTTGAGTTGTGATCCTGCCATCTCAACTGCATTACAGCCATTGAAGGTTCACTGTAGAAATGTTACCTCCTCACCAAGTGGCTCATCTATGGAGCCAGTGTCCTCTCAGCCTGCGCTCTGGTCACTGATCTCTCCTTGACATCATTTGCATTCATAAATTTTCACATGCACCACCCAATAAGTTAAAAAAAAAAAACAAAAAACACCCATTTTCTTGACTGTCTTTTCTTTAAAAGCAATGAGCAATTAAAATAAAACCTACATAAGAGTGATGATGTGAAAAAGCCCACTCAGCTCTAAGGAAGGAGTTACTGGCACCCATCAGAATTTGAATTAGACTTTAAAATACATGTAAGATATTTAATCATCTAAGAAGCTATTTACCCTTTTATCCGAGTTCAAAGTGAATGAACAGTGTGAAATCATGAGGGGATCACCCTATCACACCTCTGCAATCTTCCATACGCATCTAATCACTTGGTCTGCTGTACGCAAGAACTGCATTACCAACATACTGCACTACCACCTTGGAAACCTTTCTGTGATGTAACCAACTACCCTTCTCTAAACATCACTGGTCCTCAGAACCGAAAGAGATCTTTCGGAGAGAGAAGACCGCTAAGGAGTTATCCATCACATGGATACTTCTAGTGATAGTACAAAAGTACCTACCACTGATATGCTTCTGGGCATGGACAGATTGTGGGAGATGAGTGTGCACAGAGATGCCGCTTTTGAAGATGGAGGTGTGACACCAGGTGAAAAAGACAATTACTTACCTTGTAACTGTTGTTCTTTTGAGATATGTTGCTCATGT
This sequence comes from Emydura macquarii macquarii, assembly GCF_026122565.2. Taxonomy (NCBI): domain Eukaryota; kingdom Metazoa; phylum Chordata; order Testudines; family Chelidae; genus Emydura; species Emydura macquarii. The sequence continues at coordinate 2,920,066 of NW_027131391.1, forward strand.
CCATTCCATTGTAGGCGCGTGCGTGCCCCATGCATGGTTACTGGAAAATTTTTCCCCTTAGCAGATCCTGAAGGGCCGGCTTCAGCGCCCCTGGAGTCCCATGCGCATGGTGCGGTATATGAGGTGCTGCCAGCCCTACGCCCCCTTGATTCCTTCTTGCCATCAGCGCTGAAAGTGAGGATGGGGGGGGTGGGTCATGGAATGGACATGAGCAACACATCTCAAAGAACAACAGTTACAAGGTAAATAACCGTCTTTTCTTCTTCAAGTGCTTGCTTATGTCCATTCCATTGTAGGTGACTTGCAAGCAGTACCTTGGAGGCGGGCTCAGAGTTCATAGGTTGGTTGACTGCACCTCCGCCCTCCTGAATTTGGCATCATCCCTAGCCTGTTGCACAATAGCAAAGTGGGATGTAAAGGTATGAACCGACAGCCACATAGCAGCTTTACATATGTCCTGTATGGGCAATCACGCCAAGAATGCTGCAGAAGACGCCTGCGCTCTGGTGGAGTGAGCTGTGATGTTACCCGGTGGTGGAACCTTCTCCTGGTCATAGCAGAAGCGTATGTAAGTGGTTATCCAGGAGGAGATTTGTTGTGATGAGACTGGTAAGCCTTTCGGCCACCGCGATGAATAGCTGCATGGACTTACAGAACAGCTTTGTCCTCTCCAAGTAGAAAGCCAGGGCTCTGCGTACATCCAGTGTATGCCATCTCTTTTTCTCTTCAGAAGCGTGCGGCTTTGGGAAAAACACTGATAGGAAAATGTCCTGGTTGGTGTGGAATTGTGAAACCACCTTGGGCAGAAAGGCCAGGTGGGTCTCAGCTGGACTTTATCCTTATAAAAAAATCATATAGGGTGACACCGAGGCGAGAGCCCTGATTTCAGACACCCTCCTAGCTGATGTGGTAGCTACTAGGAAGGTCACCTTCCATGACAGTAGCAAAAGTGGGCAAGTTGTCATTGGCTCGAATAGCGCCCTAGTGAGTCTAGAGAGAACCAAATTCAGATCCCAGGGGGGTACGGGATCCCTGACCTGAGGGTAGAGCTTTTCTATGCCCTTCAGAAATCTCGCCTCCATGGCGTGAGAAAAAACTGATCTCCTGCGAATCGGTGGATGGAAGGCTGAAATGGCAGCCAGATGCACCTTTAGCGAGGCAATAGCTAGACCATGAAGCTTGAGGTGCAACAGGTAGTCCAGGACCACCTGGATTGGCACCTGGTAGGGCGTAATCTGTGTGCTGTGGCCCAGCAAGTGAACCTCTTCCACTTGGCCAAGTACGATGACCTCATGGAGGGCTTCCTACTACTCATCAGTACGGTTTGCACCTGAGATGAGAAAGCGTGTTCCTCCAAGTTCAGCCATTCAGACTCCATGCTGTCAGGTGGAGGGACTCCAGGTCTGCATGTAGAAGGCAACCCTGGTCCTGGGAAAGTAAGTCATGCCACTTTGGTAGCTTCAGGGGAGGGGCGACCAACAGCTCCAGGAGCATCATGAACCAGTGCTCCCTGGGCCATACGAGTGCAATAAGTATGACCCTCGCCTTGTCTTTCTTGATCTTTAATAGGATCTTTTGTATTAATGGAATGGGAGGGAAGGCGTACAGCAACCCCCACGACCAGGGAATGAGGAAGGCATCTGACATGGCCCCCTCGTCCCACCCCTGGAAGGAGCAGAACTAGCTGCACTTCTTGTTGACTTTGAAGGCGAAGAGATTCTCTTAGGGAAACCACCCATCAGTCGGTGACATGATCTTCTAGAGATGGGGGAGAGACTACACGTGGGATGGTACAAAGGACCTGCTGAGCTGGTCTGATGTGGCATTCTTGATATCAGGGAGGTGAGAGGCCACCAGGTGAAAGTCGTGGCCTATCACCAGATTCCAGAGACCCACCACCTCCAGACAGAGGACTGAGGACCGAGCCCCACCCTGTCTGCTGATATAGTACATCGCAGCAGTGTTGTCCATCAGGACCTGAATCACCTTGCCCTTCAAGAAGGGAAGGAACACTGCATGCTAACTGGATCGCTCGGAGCTCCCTGACATTTATGTGGAATTCCTGGTCCTCTTCCGACCAGGTCCCCTGGGTACTGTGACCGGAGCTGATGTGTGTCCCCCATCCCAGGTCTGAAGCATTTGACACTAGAGTCATTGAGGGGCTCCTGTCTGGAAAGGGCATTCCCTCCATCACCATCTGAGGGTCTAACCACCACTCTAGGGAGGTCAGGACCCGAGGAGGCATCGTGACCACCCTGTCCACAGGGTGCCTGCTTGAGGTGTAAGCCGAGGCCAGCCATGGCTGAAGTGGTCTGAGCTTCAGGCAGGCGTGGTGGAGCATATAGGTGCACGCTGCCATATGGCCCAGTAGCTGTAGGCAGACTCGTGCTGTTGTAAGGGGGAGGGCCTGGAAGTTCCTGATCAGACCAGACATAGCCTCGAACTGGGCCTGCGGCACGAACGCTCTGGCCTGCGTCGAGTCGAGGACTGCCCGGATAAACTCTATCCTTTGTACAGGCACCAGAGTAGACTTCTGCTCGTTTACTAGCAGGCCCAGCCTGTGACAAGAGGCTCCCATGAGATCCAGAGTGGTTTGGGCCTGAGCCCTCAACCTGATTAACCAGTTGTCCAGATATGGGTAGATCTGTACCCCTCAACACCTGAGATATGCAGCCACCACTGCTATACACTTTATGAACACCCTCAGGGCTGATGATAGGCCAAACGGGAGGGCTGTAAACTGGTAGTGGGAACCCCCCACCACAAACCTGAGAAACCTTCACTGGCTCTGAGCTGCCCTGAAGCTTGATCCCATGTCCTTTGCCTTCTTCCATGCGGGGGAGACGTTGTCTGCCGGATGTTGTTTCCTGGGCTGCTTCTTCTGTGGTGAAGAGGAAGCCTGGTGCTGCAATGGAGTCTGTGCTAGCGGAGCACTCTGCACTGACCTGGTGCTCGGTCCCGAAAGGGAGCAGGATGGCTCTGACGCCAGTCTCAGGGCTGCCTCCACTAACAAGGCCTTTAGACAGATATCTTGGTCCTTTTGAGTCCTCATTCTGAACTTCTTGCAGATGCAGCACTTGTCCTTTCAGTGAGACTCCCCAAAGCACTTTAAACAGTCTTTGTGGGGGTTGCTAATCAGGAAGGCCTTCCCGCAGGATTTACAAGGCTTAAAGCCTGGAGATTGGGGCATACCCCGACACCAGGTGCAGGTCCCTAACAGGGCTACCTTATCTACTACTACAAAGTAACTAACAACTACTTAACAAGTACTTATAAAAACAAAGGCTACAGCTAAGAGGCACTCAGTGAAACAAGCAAGAACACAGTTCCAGGAACTGTCAGTGGCAGAAAGAAGGAACTGAGGGGGCATAGGGCCGGCAGCACCTCATATATCATGCTATACTGGATCTGCTAAGGGGAAAAATTTTCCGGTAACCGTGCACGGGGCGCACACGTGCCTACAATGGAATGGACATGAGTAAGCACGTGAAGAAATATAGTAATGGCTGGAAAGGCTTCTGGGAGGCTGAAGGTGAGGGTGAGGCACGTTCACTAGATTGAAGTCCTACACAGCGCTGGATTCTCTCTGTGCCCCAGTGATGGATACAGAACCATAGAAATGTAGGAGTGGAAAGGGACCTCAAGAGATCATCTAGTCTACCCCCTGCGCTGAGGCAGAGACAAGTAAAGTTAGACCATCTCTGACAGATGTTTGTCCGATCTATTCTTAAAAACTTCCAATGGGGGGGATTTTTACAACCTCCGATGGAAGCCTATGCAAGAGCTTAAGTACTCTTGTAGTTAGAATTTTTTTCTTAGTATTTAACCTAAATCTCCCTGCTGCAGATTACACTGATTACTTCTTGTCCTACCTATAACTCATCACCATCCTCTTTGTAATAATCCTTAACATATTGGAAGACTTTTTTCAAGACTAAACATGCCCTTTTAAAAAACTTTTTCTCATAGGTCAGATTTTTCAAACCTTTTATCATCTTTGTTGCTCTCATCTGGCCTCTCCCCTTTTTGTCCATCTTTTTTAAAGTGTGGCACCTAGAACTGGACACAGTACACTAGCTGAGGCCTCACCAGTGCCAAGCAGAGCATGGCAATTACCTCCCAGTTTTGAGAAGTGAGGTAGTGGGTTGCAGTGGAATTACCTGTAAGAAGCTACCTAACACTTTGGCTGATGAATTGCTGGGAGCACTTTTCATCCCTAGGAAGGTCACTGGCTTTAACTCGAGTCTTCTCCATGTTAGCATATTCGTAATAATGAAAGAGCTGTTCCCTGTGAAAATGCCATACAAGCACTAGAGAACCCTTCAAAAGTACTTTTGTGTGTTAATCTTTCATGAAGTGGGAAAACTCATTTGTGTCTGTTCAACTGGCTCTGATTGGGAAAGCCACCACTCTTATTCCCAGGCAGGAGGGCTATACAGTCCCCAATGCCGTCCCCCCAAGTGGCAGAGGTCAGATGTTCTAAATGATCTACAAGACCTGGTACGAGTTCTTTTTTTTCCCCCTCCACAGGAGAGGGACACAGTTCAGAGCAGGTTTTTGGATAGCCAACACTATTTCATCCACCTAAAGCAGAGAAGCTTTCAAGAAGAGGTAATGAAATTTACAGAAGAGTTGGAATAGTCGTTCTGTGCGGGATAGTCTATAAGAATTGATTGGGTTTTTTTGATTGCATTGTTGGCAAGGCCAGTAAATATGCCTAATGTTCTACATATCCAGAGGTGTGCTAGAAGGTACTGTCCTGTAATGATATCAGTACCAGTGGAAGTACAGAGGGGTGAACAAGAGGAAACACACCACTTGGTGGGAGTAGAATGGAGCAGTCATTCCCATCAATTTTCTCTAGCACCAAACAAGATTTTTCTGAAGGTTTCTCCCATGTGGTTATTTGTCCTATGGAACCTGGCTCTTTGAGTAGTCAGTGTGGATCTCACTCTAGATGCGCACGGGCCTGATGAGTGTGAGAGTGGAGGTTGGTTTTTTTTAATAGAAGTATCCACTAGGACAGCACGTTCACCCTGTGCCACCTCAAAGTCCCATATAAGGACATAAAGAGTGGGGGATTGAGGGGGGCTGTGTCCTCACTCTGTTCCTTTGCAATTCAAAGCCTGCATTGCTGAGAACTCTGAAAAGTGGTGACGAAGGGCAGGCTGTGGGATCTGCACTGACAACAGCAGCATCTTGAAAAAACAGTTAGTTACCCTTTCTTCTTCAAGGCTGTCAGTGTGGCAGTCACTGTAGATGACTGACCACCAGTATCCTCCCTGAATGGTGGGAGTGAGGGGTTTCAGCTGTATTGGTCAAACAGTGATTGAAGTACTGCTCTTCTGAATTTGGCATCCAGCCGGGCTGCCACATCAAGTGCATGAAGTTAGTAGGTTGTTCTGTGTAGCCGTATAGATTTCAGAGATTAGCATGTTCCTGAAGCAGGTGGAAGATGCTGGATGAATCTGGAGAAGTGTGCATTGGGGTTTGGAGGGAGATGCTTGCCTGCCATTTGATAGCAGATGGATCCTTTGTGATGTGCTGGATATGGCCTGAAAGCCTTGCTCCTGGTCAGGTAATAGAACAAAGCTCTAGAGAAGTCTAAAGTATGCAGCTTCTTTTCGCCTGGCAGTGAGTATGGCTTTGGAAGAAGACTAGTCGAGCAATTCATTGGTTTAGATGGAATTCTGAGACACCATAGGGATGAACTTGGGATATAGTAGCAGTATCACCTTGTCCTCATGGAAGGGTGTGTCAGGCAGTTTGGCCATAAGGGCTTGGGCCATAAGCATTAACTCTGTGCTGAGGTAATGGCCACAAGAAAGACAGGTTTGATAATAAGGTGTTATACAGAGCACTTTGACAGTGACTTAAAGGAAGGATCCACAAGCTTTAGAAGGATGGTATTGAGGTCTCAAGAAGGAGTTGGGTCTTTGACTGGATGGCAAGCATGGAGGTCTTTGAGGAATTTTGATACTGTAGAGTATGGGAAAACCAACTATGACTGTATTGGAGTGCGATAAGCAGCTAGTGCAGCAAGATGAACCCTGAGAATTAACTCTGCATGAACTTGGAGATTATTCTGGGGATCAAGTCATCCAAGACCATGTGCCTTGCATCTGTGGGTGATTCAGGTGGGCACCCCAGCCTATTCTTACAGCATCTGTGATAAACATTATCAGCAGGGAGAGGACAGTAGATGGCACCCCTTTTCTTAAGTTCATTAGGTCTAGTCACCTAGTGAACTCTTGCAGGACTTAAGGAACTGAACAACTTCCTGTGATATCTGGACAGGAAGTATACAGACTCCAGCCACAACTGTAAGGGCCATAGATGAAGTCTGGCAAGTGGCATATTCATGCACACTGAAATATAGTCTAAAAGTCTGAGACACATATGCACTGTCTGAGGTAGCTCTTGCCAATTTGGAGTCAGTTAAAGCTCCTATGAATTCTCATCTGCAGTGGCATGAGAAACATATTTTGTAGTTCATAAGGAATCCTATTTAAGAAAATAGGGAAAGGAGGTATTCCAAGGCTTAGGAGTCTCATGTTGAAACATGCCTCTGCCAGTTATCCAGGTATCCATTGATTCCCTGCCTCCTTAAATGTGCTGCCACCACTGCCAGGTATTGGGTTAATATTCTTGGTGTTGTGGAGAATCCAAAGGGCAGGATCTTGTATTGGTAATAGTTGGGCCTACTGTGCACCTTAGCTACTTCCACAAAGCCATATATTTGACCCACAAGAAGTACGAATCCTACAAGTCGAGAGTCATGAACCAGTCTTGAGCATGAAATGATGGAATGGTGGAGGCAAACGTTATCATCCTGAACCAAAGACGAACATATGCATTTGTTGAGTTTCCTCAGATCTAGGATAGGACCAAGACCCCCTTTCTTCTTCAGAATGAGGAAATACTGGGAGTAGAAGCCTCTTGCCCTGAGATTTGGTGGAACCTGTTTCATTTAGGAGCCACAGAGGAATGAGGCCACTTCTGTTAGTAGCTGGCTCCTGTGAGAATGGCCCCTGAGGAGCAAGGCAGAAGGCAAAGAGTGGACCTGGATGTAGTAGCTATGGGACCAGTATCTTGATCTCCAAAGTCTTGGCAATACTCCCAAGGAACTCCTGGAATGTTTTAGAGTCATCCTTTGCTGGTGCAAGCGCCATTGGATATCACTTAATCCAGCAGTGTAGAGCAGAGACTATTTAGTGAGATAAGGTACTGATATTGTTCAGCCCTGGATCTGGCTCTTCCGATTATTCAGGCATCAGTGGTTTGACTAGGGATGCTCCTGGGGAGAGATTTCTTCCTTTTCTTCAGTTCTTGAAGGCTTTGAAGTAATATTTAGGTTGAGTTAAAAACTAGTGGGTTGGGTACTTGCCAGGTTCTGTCTTGCTACGAGGACCTTTAAGAGGGAACCAAGACACAGTTGCAGCCATCCCACCTTTTTATGTTCTTGGATGAGGCAGCACAGGGTGCATAGATGGCTCCAGCCACTCCAATTAAAAAAATTCTCCATTCTTGCATGTGCACATGCATGCCTAGAGGGATCCACACTGACACATACTTGAAGAACATAGGGTTTGCAAAGATTGACTTCATACAGGGCTCTGAAAGGTGTTGCCAACAGTTCTTCTCAGGATATGACTAGATGACCTCCCACAGGGCTCTCTGCCTACTTGCAAGAATGTGCCACAATCCTATCTTCCAAAGCAACATGCATTTCAGAAGGCCTAGGGTATCTGCATGGATTGCTCACCTGGCTGTGAAGTCTCTGCAGTTCTTCCAGGCTCTGCCTCAGCTTCCCTCTTTCTCCCTCCATTAATTCCCTCAGGGCTCTTGAGTCCTCACTTGTTCGTCTGATTTGTTCTTCTAAGGCATCATCATCACTTCTCCGAGAACTCTGGCAGCAAAGAGAGAAACATCTTACTCAGCTTTCATTTATAAAATTACAATTTGCTGTAGTTTTGTACTGGTTAGGAGAAAGCTTTAAGAAAGGAAAGGGAGAATGTCACTCTGCTAGAGCATTGATGTTACCATACACATTCACATAGTGTACAGAAGGCTCACAACGCAGCTTGTCACAAATACATCAGCTAAGATGAACACAGACAACCTCTAAGCCTGGGTGGAAAGGACACACACAAGTTGCTTACCTTAGCACAAAGATATACAGACACTCCGCACTCTGTAACCCTGCCCTCATCTAAGTCTAACCCAGCTCAGATATTTACCTCTTCATACACTTATTCCAAACCAGCTTTCTATGTTTAGGCCGTTATATGTTATCTTCATTCTCCCCTGAACAAATACAACCTTGTATTCTTGCTCACCCTTTTAAGATTAAATCCCAATGCTTACAGGCATTGAAACTGGTTGGGTCATGGTTCCCATCCATTTCTGATGTTTGCAGGTACACATAGCCTGCTGGCTTACTTCTGGATGTGTCACTCCACAATGGAGCTGCCTTCAGGTAGGCTATTTCCTTGTGGGGAACACACAAGTCTTGAGGATGAAGCAAATGGCGGATCAAGATGTAATTTTAAGTCTTTGTGAAAGACCACACATTTCCCCATTACTTCACTGTGTCATGGAGGTTGTCCCGGTCATAGAATCATAGAAGATTAGGGTTGGAAAGGAACTCAGGAGATCATCTGGTCCAACTTCCTGCTCAAAGCAGGACTAACCCCAATTAAATCCTCCAAAGAGAGGATCTGCAGGACTCTTCCAGCATGATTGCATGCAATCACCCATTACATTAATTTTCTGAGCTCTGCTTCTATCCTCTCAGTACTCCAAGGCAAACAGTAGGAACTATGCTGCTGCAGAACATTCCCTCTCCCATGCATAAGGGCCACCTCTAATGGCTTATCACAGGAGTGTTTGTTGTCTAATCACACTCTACAGGGACCCCAATTCTCATGATAACTCTTACCTTGATTTTCACTTTCACAGATCTCTTTATCTCATTACAGTTTAAAAAAGGATTGAGAGATTTTAATCAGAAATGAAAGTAAAAAAATCAAAAGAAAGCTTGCAATATTTTCAAGCTGACTGAAACTAGCACTTACTATAAATCTTGCAAGAAAGCCTGATCTCATGAGTTTTCCAGAGTGATTTCCAAGCTAGAGAGATTTGGATGAGTATCTGAACGGAACCTTGATACTTTTGAGGTTTGAAGCTTAAATCCCTTGGGATGGCATGTCTAAATGCTGGCCTACTTGTGATACATAAGATTGCGAAATGGATTGTGAACGCTGATGTCCCATCTTCAAGGCCACAAAAGAATACTGAAAACCCACAGAATTAAGGATCTAAAATAACCTAGTCATACCAGACTTTTCCTTGTCTAGCACCAATACTTACACTGAAAATCCTTTTCTGTGTCTAACAACCTACCGTGGAGTCTGTACCATCCAGAACACTTTGTATCAGCCTCTTCAGCTCATTGAGACCGGCACGTAGACTACCAGCTGGGACATCTTTGGCTGATGAGGTTTCTGAAGACTCATCCATGGAGGAGTCTGTGGAGACCGCAGAATCTGCGCTATCATTTCCTCTGAGATGAGAGCAGAGATACCTGACTTGGCAATAGGCCTCCCAGAGCTGCAATCTCAGCTGGAACAAGGGAGCATTAGATTAGTCCATGATTTCAGGGACCCATAAGATTATATTGCTCACAGACTTCCAGGATGTGACCATGACCCTGTTAGCTAAAAAAGTCCTTCAATGCTATGCTAGATATAATATTAATGACAAGTAACAAATACTTATCTAGTGCTTTGCATTTATAGGTCTCTCAGTATCATTACTCCCTGCATTACATAGACAGGGAAACTGACACAGAGAGGTTACTTGGCTTGCTTAATGTACATGGTGAGTCAGCGTAAAAGATCGAGATAGAACCCAGATTTCCTGACTTCAGCCCATTGCCTTGTCCACTGGATCACACTGTCTCTTTGAACACCCAGGAACTGTGTGGCCCTTGCTCTTTTCATCTATGCACATGGACACATGTGCATTTTATAATATGTGTTTAGCAGTGCACCCTTTTCTCTCTCTTCTAATTGATGTGGTTCTGTACCCCTAGGTAAATTCCCACACGCATGTGCACATGTACTAATGCAGTGCTATCAAATGAAAAAAGTGTTTGACTACAGTGTGATTTGCAATAGGCTGTGACTTTGTGGGTTTCTTTGGATATCAACAGTAGCTTTGTGAAATGTGTGGTGCAATTCCTTGCTGTTTACACTAGTATGCTGTGCTTTCCAGCTGCTAGCCATGAACATGTTTACTCGTGTGTTCATATTGTACACATTTACAAAGGTTCATATATGCTTCCCCAGCGTGCAGGGATGATAATACCTGTTCTCTCTCTTGTTCTAACTCCTCTGCCTCCATGCTCTGCTCGATCTCTGACAGCAGGGATGTGCTGGTTGTGTTGAAACTTTGAAGACTTCTCTCCTCACTAAGCTCTTCTACCTTTCCCTGGAGCTGCCGATAGGACAGCCGCACTTCCTGGAGCTCCAGCTGACTTTGATGCAGCTTCCAAAGGAAATCAAAGAAAAAACTAGTGAATATGACTGAGGACTGGATGAATCTCTCAGCTCATGAAGGACTTGGTGGGAACACTGAAAAGAGGGTTTCCACACATGTGCGAGGAACAGTCTTTGCTGGCTTATCTAATTTCTAAATTTTAATAATCTCAAGACATTGCCACCAAAACGTTGCTCTCAGCTAGAACTAGATATGGGCTGGTATTTAAAATATGTTGAAGAATCAAAATTATTAGGTAAGTCTAGGCTATGATGTATTATGAAGAATTCCAGAAGGAGCTAAGAAAAATGAATTAGATAACATAGCAACAACTGAATAAAAAAACACAACCATTTGTGTTTCAAAGGTTTATAGTTAAACCCTGATCATCCAAACCTCCCAGTTAACCAAGATTCACATATTCACTGCATCAAAAATTCACAGAGAAACAAATTTCACTAATTTGAAACTCCAGTTATCTGAGTGTTTCAGATATCCCACAAGGCATTTAAATCAGGGCATATCTATAGTTAGAGGGTGCACAAATGAATAAACAATTAGTTACCAGTATATTGTCACATATATTTTTGCAAGTGATGTAAACAGAAAGTAACACAAATATTAGATCTTTTGTTACACTGATGGTATGGAGTCAAAGCAGTAAACCAGCATTGGGTGCAATCACTTTTTACACAAATAACAGGCTGACAGATATTCAGTGGAGATGAGCACAGGGGAGGGTAATGTGCACTAAAACGAACAGTTTAATCCATCTGTATACACTAGCAGATTCTGAATTAACTATAGCCTCTAAAAAACAAAAATCTAGGCATCATTATGGACAGCTCAGTGTACAGTGTGGACAAAAAAAATGTATACGATGCTAGCCTGTATTAAGAAGAAGATAGAGAGAAGTATGAAAAAAAACTATTATACAACCAGGGTAAGTCCCCACCTTGAATACTGCATTCTGCAATGGTTCCATCATCTTAAGAAAGACAGCAGAAAAGGTCCATTGGAGGGCAACAAAATGAGTTAGAGGCATGATGTGAGTGGGAGGGGGGGAAGAGGAGGAGGAGGAGAGATCCAGATGTGGAGAGATGAAAAAAAACTAGGAGTATGTAGTTTGGAAAGGAGAAGAGTTCTGATAGAGAATATCTTTACAAATACTGTATACTACCAAAAAAAAAAAAAAAGGGCAATTGGAAGCTCTTATTTAACCCTATCTCATTACATGAGAACTAGAGGGCACTTGCTGAAATAAAAAAGATGAAAAATAAATTAATAAAGGAAATATTTTAATTCAATGTATAATTAGTCCATGAAATATACTTGTGCAAATTGAGGCACATAACTTAGTAAATTTCAAAATCTGATAAGTGTAATTTATTCATAGATTAAAAATCTAATTAGAATAGAATTATAGATGCTGGTGACTTGGACATTTTAGGGGGTTAGTAATGGCAGAAAGAGCCTTTCACCTCTGGGTAATCCAGTTCAAATCCAGACCAGGCTGGTACCAGGTGAAAGTAATTACAATCTGACAGCTGCTCAGTCATCTGCATAAAATGAATTGGCGGGTCTCAGTTCAGTTCCCGGTGGAGAGTCTAAATCACAAACCTACCATCATAACTCACATTAACTGTCCCTCACATTAGCAAGCTCACAGCAGAGAGCCCAAGGAGCAAATGGACCAGTAGAGATTGAATTCCGTAGATGGAGTTCCTCCAAGCCCAGACGGAGGAACAGTGATATGGCAGATTGAGAAAAGTTTCAGTTTGCAGGACCGTTGATCCTGAGTTCAAGAAGAAATTCCTTTCCTCATTTACTATGGTGGAACAAGGTTCTGGTTAGATGCATTATAGGGGATTTTGCACCTTCTACTGAAGGACCAGCCAAAGTCAGATAGTCCATCTAACCTGGTATCTTCTATCTGTCTGTTTGTGTAGTAGTTCCTATATTCTTCTATTCCATAGTCTGGCAGAGAATATGGGGACTTAATTGTCAAAGAGTAAAATAGCTGAGATAGCCACAAATGTGCAGTGGGTAAGGTGAATTGAAAACAGAAACATAAAATATCACTCTGCACTCAGAAACATGCCCTATAACATTGACATAACAGCTTGCTCAACATTGTTCCAGTATTTATGTTTACTAAAATATGCTGAGAACTTTATAGGCCTGTTTTGCACACTTTTTTAATACTGACAAATCTGAGGCTGGCTACCACCCTCTGCCCAAAATAACTGTAAGAGGAATCTAGGAGTCAGTCCTGCTAAGAAATAACGAGCAGAAATGCAAGTAGGTTCCTCAGCCTCCATTCAAGTACTTGTTTTCCTTGATTTACTGTTCTGTCTCGCTCCTCATTCTAATAGTTCATTTTCTCTTCCTTTAGTCTCCTGTCAGAGTTCCCATTCTCTGCAGGTCTTATCTAGGCGTTAGCCACTCTCTTGTTCCTCTGTGATCATAAGAGTCATTTTACTCTTATCTTTGGTCTCTTATCTCCAAATTTCCATTCTCTTAACTGTAGATCCTATCCCAGAACCCCTCCTTTATCCCTTTTTAGGATTTAGAGTTCCATTTTCTCTTTCATTTGAGCATCTCTCTCCAACTTCTGTTCTCCTCACCTGCAGATCCTTATCATGGCTTTGTCTCTCCAAGACCAGCACTCGCTCCTGCAGTTCCTCCACGGTTCCCTGAAGCAGATCATTTTCCTCCATCATGGCGCTAAGACGACACTCCATCTCCTGCTTCCTATCTGTAAGCATCTTAATCTGAAAGGGAAAGAGAGCTAGAGATGGGCTCCAGGCTTTGGAAAAAAAATTTTACGTGGTAAGAGAAAAGCAGCAGAAACCAGAGTATGTCTGTGTCTGCACCTCTGTGAGAGAGAGACTGTGCCTCTATATGCAACTCAGAGATTAGGAAGAGGCTGAAAGAAAACGCCTCCCTCCAGAAAACTGTGTGGAGAAGAGTGGGAGTGCAGCTCCCAAGAAGCTGGAATGTGCGTTGCCAGGCAAACGTAGAGGGAGGGAAGGGGAGAAAATACTTCATACTTTGGGATTTCCTAAGAGCTAAAGTAGAGCATAGCCTTGCCCTACCCACCCTCCTAAAGATTCATCCAGACAACAACATATGCAAGAATGTGAGAAGCTAGTTACATAGCCCATCTTTATTACTACTCTGTTCCTGGTGTGAGCAAATGTTGGAGTTCCCAGGAAGGGCACTCCCCTGTTTTTGTACATGACAACTTACTGGAATCCCCAGGAGCGGGGGTGGGCTGGGCTGGACATGTCTGTGGTGAGAGAGATAACAGAGTTTCTATGCCCTTTGTGTATGGGCAGAACATATAAGAGGCTTGGAGAGGCTACGCCTCCCCAAAATAAAAAAAGCTGGCCATGCAGAGGGCAACTGCCAGATGTGGTGTGGGTCACCTCCCTTTGGAAGCATGCCAGTCCACTGCCTTTGTGCTGGCCAGGAGTGCCAGAATGAGTCCCTAGATGTGAGGAGAGCCACTGGCACCCAGACCATGGCCCTGCCCTGAGGCCCTGCCTTTCTCTCTGCCGCTTTCCCTCTGCCTGCCCCCAGTGCAGTGCTCTGCCCGCCTGCAGGCATGTCTCTGGGCTGTCTGTGGTGCTGCACTCGGCCAGGCGGGGAACCCAGGGCAGGACGCCAGCGGGGCGGTATCAGCATGACTGCTGGTGCAGCCTAGGGGTTGTGTCCAGCTCCCCCCACCGCTGATACGGGGAGGCGGCGCGTGCTTCCCTTGCTCAGTTTGAGTCCGGTGTCCCTCGAACTGAACGAGCTATGCTGCCCTCCTTGCTGCAAGGGGAAACAATGGTGGCTGTGGAGCTCCTGCCTTGACCAGAGCTCCGAGGGCATCCAGACCCCCAAGCTGTAGCACGGGTCTCTGCCCTTCCCCTCCCAGGGCCTCACAGGGTGTGTGTGTGTGTGTTGGGGGGGAGGAAGGCTGGGATTGAGCCCTGAGGGGCATGCTGGAGCAGCAATGAGCCCTGGGGTGGGGGCAATAAGGAGCCAGGGTAGGAGGAATTCAGAGCAGTGAGGAGCCCTGTGGCAGAGCATAAGGTTGGGGCTGGGCAGCAGAGCAAGGGCAAGACTTTTGGGGGGGAAAAGGTGGAGGGGGACAGGGCCTCAGGGGAAAAGGCTGGGCAGGGATTGGGTCTCATGGGGATGAGGCCACTGTCCAGACGCCAGGGCCCCCACCCATCTTCTTAGGGAGCTTCCGGTGCTCTGTAGCATCCCCCAAGGAAAGACTTATGCATCGCCTATGCTTTTGTAGGTGGTCGGGAGGATAGTGCTGTGCTTGTGCACCCTGTTCTTTGCTGTATGTTTAGTTTGAAGATTTCTCAACATGATATAATTTTATGCTTTAAAAACATAGACTGATGGTTTTGTGCAAGAATTACTGATAGCCCCCCAACAATTACTTATTTTAAAATAGGTTCATGCCTTTTAATTGTCAAATGCAGCAAGCACAGGTGAAGAGAAATGATGTGCCAAGTACATTCACTAAGCAAGGAGCTGTATATAGGATGAATCAGCATTAATAATGGCTTGTTTGTTTAACCAGGAAAGATGATAATTTTTCCCATCTAGCTATCTATCTCGGTTCTTTTACTGTGCCCATCACCATGATATCTGAGTGCCGGGGTATATTGTGTTCCATGTTCAACACCATCAATTGTTCTCCAACTATGCTCATAGACCTTTGATGCTCCCAATAATTCCTGATCTGTTCCTACACCATCTCAAATGGCTTGGTCCAGCAACTCAAATTCCCTAGGTTTTTCTGATACTCTTCCTCTTAGCTGCTCTCCAGTAATGTCCCAGGTCCTTTCAGACCTCTCTGATAGTTTGGGGAATATGCACAAAGGTCTCTTCAATCTCCTTTGCAGCTTTCTGGATATCCTACTGGTTCTCTCCAGCTTGCCCTTCATCTGTTCTGGATGCACTCCCAGCCCCATTAACACATGACCTAGAAACCTCAAACCATCTCAGATATCTGTCTAGCCATTCCATGGTTGCCTTCCAGACTCTCTCCTTTAGTCGCCCCAGCTTTATTGTTCTCTAGATCTTCTTCAGCATACTCATATTAATTGCCATCTGTCCTTCATGCTCTCTCAGATATCCTCTTATCTGGCTGCCTTCCAGGCCCTATGTTATGGTGATGTATCTAGTGTACAGATGGTCCCTGGACACAGATTAAGTAGACAGTCAGCTGTCCTGGAGAAATGAAGAACGCTGTATTTGTCCATGGGAGTCAAATGTTTGGAAAGATGAAGGAATATTGCGTCAGTTTTGTATATCTGCATTTCTCTATTTATAGAACATATCCTGTAACATATTAGGACGTTATTCTTATGAGTAATGATTGCTAAGAAGCCTCCTCCCCTACAAGCACGACTTCAGTGCAATGGAGAGAAGGGATGCAACAGAGAGAAACGTAGAACAAAGAGAAGGATTGCATTTTATGTTAGTACTTGTTATAAAACTCAGTAATGAACACCCTGTGAATGACTGTAAAAAACAAACAAACCACAACTGTCCTATAGGCTTTGGGCTAGGGCAAGGGGGCAAGATGAGCTGAAGAGCACAAGACAGGAACAACCTTAACAAGTGAGGCATGCACAGTGATGTAAACGGTCATGCGATCAAAACCCAATCAAAGCATCTGTACTTACTTCAAGGACCTGCTGCTCCACACCAAGGGAAAGAGGAAAGGAAGGGAAAAGGGAAAAAGAGGCGTAGGGAGGGGAAGAGAAGGAGAAATTTAGGAAAAAATTTTCTAATCAGTTAAAAAGTAGTTGGATTGAATAAAGGAGGGCCCCACATTTCCACACACTTCTCAAATGGAGGAGAGGATTGCTGCTTTCTACTCAGCCATTCAGAACAGCCCCCTCCTCATAAGTGGGGTGTATCTGGATGTGGCCTGCTGGACCATACCCACATTTTGGCTCCTAAAAGATCCCACTCAGTTTCCCCCCTGCTTTCTATCTTCCTGATAGGATTATCCTTTAGACGGGTTAAAATAAACTGAAACAAGATGGGGAGCTCTCACTGCACCAGTCAGGAAGGAGGAGGAGTTATGCTTCCCATCTGCCTGCATATACCCCTGCCTTTAGAACATTATTCATACTTGGAGTTGGATGGCAGGGAATGTCTTCCCTTGAGCTCTCAGAGAAAGAGAGCCATGCTTATTCCAAAACATTCTTTCATGGCAGTAGCCATGCCTGTAAGACAGTCATCACCTTGAAGAGGGGAAACTGAAGGGCATTTCTGACTGACACAGTTTTGTACATGCAGTGGTGGTGTAGCTGTGTCAGTCCCAGGATATTAGAGAGACAAGGTGGGTGAGGTAATATCTATTATTGGACCAACTTCTGTTAGAGAGAGAGAAACAAGCTTTTGAGCTTACACAGATCTCTTCTTTAGGTGACCTGAACATACCCATATTTTGGCTCCTAAGAGATCCCCTACTTTCATCTTCCTGATAGGATTAGGTGACTTGAAGAAGAGCTCTGTGTAAGCTCAAAAGCTTTTCTCTCTCACCCATAGAAGTTGGTCCAATAACACACATTACCCAACCCACCTTGTCACATTTGGTACAGTAACTCAGACTATTTTCAAAACAGGGGACAACTCTGCTACTCATATAGTCCTGTTGGTGTGAACAAGGAGCATCAGTTAAAAGACAAACACAGTGGCCTACCAAATTAATTAGCTCCTTCTGCCCTCTAACTAGCATCCCTTTTTCTTGCTGGCACAAACTATCACCATTAGGCATTTGGTTTTGTTTACCCAGTTCAGAGGGGTTCATTACATAAGCTTAAAATACCACTGGTTACCTCAAGAGATGCATCAAACCTTAAACCACCATGATAGGAAGGCCACTCACCTCAGCCTGGAGACTTTCAAGTCGTACTATATGTTGACTGGTTGATGAGTTCTTTTCCCGGAAGTCCTCTCGAAGGGCATGGACCTGCATTGAGAGCTGTCTCTCCACCTCTGATGCCTGCAAATAAGAGGCCACACTTCATTACCCCATAATGAGAAACAGTGGGGCAGGAAAAATCAGGGAAGTGATTAGCTTCTCCCACCTTTGGTAGATTTTATAAATGTCAAGGGAAACCCCTAAACTAATGTTCCAACAAAGTCTGGAAACACTCTGAGCTGTCTAACACCCTATGCAAAGCCACTAGAGTTGCATAGGGTTATAAATCAGGGCAGAAGTCATCCCACACAGCCTTCTAGACCCACCGCAATTTAGCAAGCATCTCTTTTCCCACAAGGATGGAGCCAACCAAAGAACACAGCTCACAGCTTTCCTCCATTTCACTTTGCGCTACTCTTATGCCTTCCAGGTGCTTGTGCTAATTCTTAGCATTAGTAGACCAAATTTGCCTTATTTGCATCTATTTATGGCACAGGGAGAGATATAGCCTACCAGTGAGAGAAACTGATCTTTCTGGATTAGTCATATCGTTTCATTAACAGATTTAAAGTGATCTCCAGCACCCCACTCTAAACCCTGGGGTAGTTCTAATAACCTTTGCCTTAGGTCTATGGCCTGATAAAGGGGCAAAGGCATCTGCCTGAGGTGCATCTCTGAATGGGGTTTCTTATGCTCTTCCCTTTTGTTCTGGTAGCAAAGATGGCTCCAAGTTGGTGTGATGAGGCTTGTGACTAGTTACAGGATATTCTAACAGCCACTCCTCAGAGGCTATGGCAGACTTTCAGTTGTAGCAGTAGCCATAAAACAGCCTTACTGCCGCTCAGAAGGCTGGGTGGCGAAGGAATCCTGCAACAGCCCAGCATGTAAAGATAAAAATGTGTCAAGTTGGCAACACTAGGACAAACAATCCAAGAGAGCGATATTGTCACATTTCAGAGAGCTGTAAACTCTGCTACCATCATGCTTAACCAAAGGAAAACAAATTTCAATTTCAGCCTATGTATCCATGGTCAGAAAAAAGGTACAAACACTGCAAAATGATTCCTGAACCTGTATAGCTAATAAAATAATAGAAAAAGAAATTGAGCAAAGCTACTTTTTGCAGGTTGGGAAAAAATGGCAGGATTTCCTGTCTCCCTGGTTATGTCAAACATAGGTCAAAGAAGCCACTTCCTGACCCCTAGTAATAGGAAGAATAGCATCCAAAGGCCATACCTAGCTCTTTCAGTAAAAAAGGCTCTGTTGTTGGCTGCTACTAGATTTTTAGCATCCATCCTACCCTCTGCCAGTATATTGTGTTTCTGGCTCTTGCTTCAAGTGTCACTTCTGAAAGACATTGCAAATCCTTCATTTTATTTGTCTTTTTAACCAGTTTTGTGACAGATGCAGAATGTACATCGTACAAGAAAAACACAGCAATATGGAAGATATCCTTAAGAAGCAGATGCCATGTCCTCAGCATCTCAATCAGTTATCAGATAACCCTAAATAGGGTCAATGTATTGCAGTTTTTGTATATGATTAATTAGCCTTGTAAAGATTCTTTGGAATACATCAACATGAAACACGATGTATATATAAAACAGTCTTCCTCAAATGAAGGATGCTATAGAGGTCTTTTTCCGTGAGGTACGATGCACTCAATGTCCATTGATGTCAAAAGGAATGGAAGGGACTCATAGGTACAAATGGTGCCACACTGGGCTGGGCCTTAAAAGAGCAATATATTACGATGAGATTATCTGTGGGCAAACCATATTATTAAATAATATAAATTCAAGCTGTGCATAGAGATAATTAATTCAACATTAACTGAGTCTGAGTCTCAGTGGATGTCAGCTGACTCAAGATATGGTTTTGTGTCTGTGTATGCAGGTACCCATGCCCAAAATATGCAAGCACTCAAGCTATGTATAGGACTTGATGCAGAGCTAGGCTAGCTGGATGATGATGAAATATATAGACAAATAACCTGGCACTGATGCAGAGAAGAAGAAATAATACAGCAAAAAGTAATTCAAGTGAGAGAGAGAGTGTGTTACAATGCATCCAGCTGATTTGGGTGGACTCATTATAGGGTGTTAATTACCTTTACATCAAAAAATTGTAAACATTTGAAATGCAATGAAAATATTTTGGCATGTGTCCCTGGCCATGCTGTTTCCTAGAAAATGAAATTTGACTTCCAACAAGTGATTTTGTTAACAGGAAATAGCTCTCTGTCATTCACCTATGCAGATATCATCACAACCAGGAATCATTCATAGCTTTTTATTATTTTTAAAAATGTAATATGGAATATTATTTGGTGAGTGATGGTTTAGCCTGAAATCTACATGGAAAATGGCAATGTTTGTTTTTCTCAAAACAGAAGACAAGTGGTCTAGCTGAAAGACCTGATGGATGAAGTGTTCTGCTTTAGCAGATAGTTTATGGTTGAAGTGGGGTTGTGATGGACTCAATTTCACATTTCAAGGAAGGAGATGAGAAAAGTAGTTCATGTGATTGTGCGATTTCAGTGGCTACAATTTAAAGGGGAGTTTGCTGAACTGCAAATATGAGTAGCATATAGTATGATTTCCCCTCCTCCTACCCCATCCCCAGAACAATTTCCATGAGGATACTCTGATTCTTCTAGCTTTGTGGTAAGGTTGGAAGTGGAAAAGAAAAGCATATCCACTTTGGTTATCCCTTTGAAAATGTAAAAGGTAAAGCAGAGTAGGCTATCTATCTGCCGAGACCTCAAGCTGGCTAGAAGAAGGAAAACATACCAACAGCTTGCTTTTTGATGACTGATATGCTTGATTTCACTGAATAATCAGTGCAAGACAATCAATCACTTATGCAACAGAGACACAGACTAATACATGCCACATTGTTTTTTTGTTTTTGGTTAATATGATGACTATATTAACATAGCTCACAAGACTGAGACATTTACATTCACTAGTTTTAAATCATCTGCTGAGAATTTTTTTTACTACTTTGTAATAAGGGAGAACACCAACTCACTGTTACCATGGGGCATGTCTACACTAGGAAAAGCAGGTATATTTGTACAATATGATAGCTAGCACAAAAATCTTAAATGTAAACAGGGAAAGTTGTAGTTTTATCTCAATTTACCTGTTTGAGGTCACCTCATGGAGTGGAGGTGAGTAAAATAACACCTTCATTAACCACATAAAGCATGGAAAACATAGTCACCAACCAAAAGCCCAGTGGAGATCAAAAGAAAGCGACCACATCACATGTTTCTTTATTTCTCACCTCAACAGCATGGAGACAAATGGTTCCAATCCAGAGCCATCCTTAGCTAATCAAATAATTTATTCTTACATTCCCAAATTTTCCAGTATTCATAGATTCAAGAAGATCACTTCTCAGCTTGTCTCTGTGAGATCCATTTGTCACTGTTGAATTTTCATGCTATCTTGGTTCTGGAGGTTATTAATGCTGCTGCCAAATTAACTCCTACAGATATGGATTTTAAAGAGCTGAATTCTTCTCCTACGTTTAAATTTTATAGAAAAAAACTTCAGTAGAATCAAATGCTCTAAAGATTACAGAGCAACAAAAGTTTCAGTAAAACAATAAGTAGAATCAGAAAACCTAAATATTTATTATTTTGATTTATAAAGTCCCAAATTGCTCAGCCCAGGTGTGATACTGTATGATTGAAATATAACCGTGTATAACATTGTTGCTACTATGGTTATGCAATTGCAACAAAATTTATTCAAAATATGTCATGAAAGGTGTCAATGGAAACGTTAGGATTTGTTAAGTATGTTTATCCTGTTTATATGCATATATCAGTTTGTATCTGAAATACAGTTTTTTGTATCTGAAGTTATAGATATTGACTATGTACTTGCATCCTGCATACTTGCTGCATTCCTGAGTAAAACCCACCAGGTAAAATCTTCACTGAAGCCAGACAGCCTATTGTGAATGTTAATGGCCTATTTAAGGACATGTAGCTCGCACAATAGACCATAGAAAAAGCCTGTCCCCACCTGATGGGCCTCTCCCTGACTGTTTTAGCCAGAGCATGTACAATGGACAATCGCTGTTCCCATGACTCAACAAAGTATGCAAGACCATGCAACTTGCTCATGTGACCCTGGACTCTATTTTGGGCTCATAATTTTCCACAAACTGAGACTGAAAGCATCCACCCATTGGGAGAAGATATATAAGGCAGCTGCACAATTTCCATCTTGTCTTCATTCATCATCTCCTGCTTCATTAATCATTTCTCTGGACCGGATTTCTAACAAGAAAGCTTTAAACCTGTCCCCAAGCTGTTTGCCAGTTTTCAAAGTCTCTGGAAATTACCAATCTATTCCACCACTGCCACAAACCTAAATCAAGAACTTTGCAATGACTGTATGTATGTGATTCTTTGACCATTTTAACTCTCTCTTCTTTCTTTTCCCTATGAATAAAACCTTTAGATATTAGCTACTAAAGGATTGGCAGCAGTGTGATTATTGGGTAAGATCTGAGTTATATATTGGCCTAGCTGTGTGGCTGATCTCTTGGGATTGAAAGGGCCCTTTGTTTGATAAAATTGGTTTTAAATAACCACTCAGCATAAAGTCTAGTGTCTAGGGTGGTGAAACAAAGGCTGGGATATCGAAGGCGACAGCTTTTCTGATTTCTTGTTAACCAGTGTGGTGAGACAGTTTACTTTTGTTGCTGGCTTGGTATATCTTATGGAAGAATAACTACCAGTCTGGGGGGGGGTCTGCCCCATTTCTCAGCAGTTTGTCCTGAACCTGGTATCCTCAGCTGTGACCCACTGAGGCATGGTGACACCATGGTCTGCCTAACATTTAACAATGTCTTTGTTTAATGTGTGCATTTACCTTTAGCGTCCTCCAAAATCTTGTCTTTGCTCTACCATTTTCCTATATTCTCACATCATCTAAAGTTTTCTCATTTGTATATTTTAAACAAACCAGAAAAGTTCTTGCATCAGAGACAGTCTTGTCCTACTCCATGGTGCTTTTTCTTCTTTCAATTAGTGTTCTCCTCTACTCTAAAAAATTGAGGAAAATAGATGCATCCGTATGTCACTTGCTAATGATTCATTGGTTTTACAAGAAAGATGCAACAGGTTTTGGTCAGAAAGTTTTTGCAAAACCCTACTTTCAGATATCCTAGAATTTCCCCTGCAGTTAGTAAGAAATGAGTTCATTACCTTTGATCTATGCAAGTTAATAGAAACAGACACTGGGTAGATTTAGAAGTATCAGTGGAAAATTCTAGAAGCCAACTCAGAATTAGACATGCAAACAACTGGGAAGATTCCTGCTTGCTGGACTGTAGACACAATTTCAGCAATATAAGAAGAAAGGAGGAGGAAGAAGACTGGATGAAGGGTCAGAATCTGAGGGGAACATGGGTGATCATACAGGAACAAAGAACAGATAACAGGGAATATAGAGAGGACGGTACTAGATGATCTACTGAGGTCCCTTCCAGTCCTATATTTTAATGATTTTCTATGATTTTGGCCTCAAGTATTTAATTAAAGACTTCCTTTTTTACTAGATCCTTTTTATTGGAGCCCTGATGGGCTTCTCTAGTTGTTTCTTTTGAAATGCTGAGAAATATAACTAAGCAGATACTGCGGCAGAAAAATGTGGTTTGTGAGATAAAATAATCCCAAGAGCTTTAATATCGGAATTTATAACAGTTGAGAGCTGCCAGGCTCAGATGAAGATACACATTTTCCCAAAGTTTGGGGAGGAGAGAGGGGAAATTTTGGATCTGGTGTTAAAAGGACCATTTCTAAAAATAAATCCTATATAGAAAACTAGCAAGACCACAAGAAACCAGCATCTCTATATAATGTACTTTTAATAAGCAAGACAATACAAATTGAATTAAGATTATTCAAGAAAAGTGTTAGTTTGCTAAATCATGTATAATAGGAGAGATGGATCTTAATGGCAAAATTAAAAAAATTAGGAAAGTGAGTTACTCCTTTACTAATTTGCCAATACCCAAATTCAAGAGCTCTCCTTTTCCCTACCAGTGCTCATGGATCATTCATTTACAATGCAGCAGTTTCATGCACTGCCTCCATGGCTTTAAGATACCTGCTATATCTACAATTTTGAAAGGGGTTGAGGGAGGAACCAGAAATGTGAGTCTTGAAAGGTAAGTAAAAAGGGAAGTTATTCAATATTTTGTTTTAAAATATTTCTCAATAATAAAGTTTATATATGTCCAGTTATTGATTTGGGATCTTAAAGACTTTTACCAATGCTTTTAGTTCATGTCAAGTTTTATTCAAAGTGCAACTCCACTCTGAACTGTGACTCTTAAGAGCAATATCATGAAGTTCCTTGTTTATTGCCTCTCAATAATTCCAGATTAAATTTGCTCATTTCACAAGTGAAATGAAAGCCTTTCCAAATTGCCAGCCATTGCAACTCAAACTGTTAACAGTTGTGTTGACTAGTCAACAGTTATGACTTTGAACACACACAGAGAAAGCTTTCCAAGCTTTCTCCGTAGCACCTGTCATTATAGTTTCTAAGTGCTATTCAGCTAATTTAGAGCTGTGAAGTGTTGTTTATCATGGCCTTGTGTAGATTCTGTCCTTTGCCTCTCCAAGATCAGGGGCCAGATCAGCTCTTCCTTCCTGTCCCCTATGGTAAGAAAGTGCCATTTCTACACAGAGAGACAAGGTGGATGAGATAGTATCTTCTATTGGACCAACATCTGTTGGTGAGAGAGACAAGCTTTCAAACTTACACAGAGTTAAGGCTTGTCTCTCTCATCAACAGAAGTTGATCCAATAAAATATATTACCTCACCCACCTTGTCTGTCTAATATCTTGGGGCTGACACGGCTATACCACCATTTCTACATAGTCACTTTTCAGTGCACAACCACCCCCCGAGTAACTGATTAACCTCTATTACATAGTTCAATATAAATTATACAGTATGTTGTTCTAGATACTATGGCTGTCTGTTAAAAAAAATTACATTGGAAAAATGAGAATGTCTGTCTGTATCACATGATGGAAGCAAAAGAATTCTTAACACTACTTGAAAACTCTTCTATGGTAAAGGCTTTAAAGAGGGATTTTTTCGCACTGTTGCAGGCCTGTTAGCAGTGCATAGCAGATTTAATGTTCTAGGCTATTTTTAGAACATTGGCATTTTCAGTGTCTGTGAAAGTGTAAGTTTGTCATTCTATCCACAGTTGGGTTGTTCCACTACTAGAAGGTATATTTCATATTAGGAGCAATGGGTGAATATGCCCTATCAGCTTAGCTAATGTATGTAAGTATTTCATTTCCTGAAAGGTTTCTTTCTACCCATTATCAACTTCCTTAATGTCTGCGAGCAACATCTGCAAATTTGGAACATCACCCATTCACCTACAGCTGCTCTTTCATCACCTGCAATTTGAGTCGAGCTGACAGTTGGTACAGATGGCAGGTTTAGGACTCCTCTGGCCAGGCAGGGAGTCTTAAACCTTGAAGCCATCTTCTGGTCTATGCTATATGCTCAGAAGTCAAATACTTGACCTAGACAGGCCTAAGGGAGACCCAATTAATGGGGGAGTTTCAGAAGGAATTGCTGTGGATTGGAGTCAGAGACACTTGGTAAGTAGTGTGTTTGGTCAATCTATTGATTGTTTTGTTTTCCAAGAGAGTTGTGTGGCTGAGCTGTGGACCCTTGAATAGGTCAGGTAAGACAGGTTTGTTTGTTTGTTTGTTTGTTTGTCTTGGTGAGAGCCATGTGGCTGTGATCCTACGGTCTTTGATCAGCCCCGTTTTTTGAAGTATGAGTGGGTAATCCCTCCCTGAAATTTAGGGAGTGGCTTTAAGCAGCGAGGCTTAGTATATAAGTCAGTTGCCAGGCAAACAGGAGCAGTAAATGGGAGTTTCAGTAGGAGTTTAGACAGAGAATACCCTAGGCTTTCATTCTACTTGCAGTTCTATGCTCAGTAGCATGATGGCCAGCAGTGGAAGAGTGGTGATGACCTGCAACAGATATACTATGTTTTATTTCCTGCCTGAAACCAGAATGTACTTCCTCTGTATGAAGTGCAATGTGGTGACTGTGCTGGAAGAAAAGGCTCATGGTTTGGAAGAACAAGAACATACACTGGATCATTGGAAAGGGTGAGGAGATCTTAGACAATCTGATTTGGGAAATATCACCACACCAGACTCAAGAAAGAAAAGAACTGGCCACTAAGGAGCCAGATAGTGTGGAAACCAGAAGGGAGACTTGGCAGTTTGTAACCACCAGAGACAAGAGAACCAGACAGCATTCTTTATGTCTGGATGCAGATGAGGATGGGCAGGCTGTGACTACCAGAGAAAAGGACAAGGAGAACTTCCTTATAGCTAGAAGTATTTAATCATTATGTTCTCAGCATGGAAACTACAGAAAATATTTCTGAAGATTCAGCTGGCTGCGTGAAATACAGAGATGTACAGGACACACTGGTGGGTGGCTACTTAGACCAATTTACAAGACAGTCAAGTATGTGTGCAAAGAGATCTCCAGCTGTCAAAGGGGATTTTATACTAAGGAGAATTGAAAGAAAGTTATGTAAGGGAAAGGTGGTCATCAAATGGTGTGCTCTGTTCCTGGAGCCAAAATATGAGATCTCACTCAAGATTCAATAGGCTTCTGAAATCAGTGGGCAATGTGGTGGTGTATATCAGCACCAGTGAGATTGTTTCATGGGATACTTCCTAGATCATAGAGGACTTCAGGAACTCTGAAGGGTGCTAAAGGAGAAAAATGTCTTGTGCTTTTTTTGGAGATCCTTCCTCTCCAATGAACAAAGGAAGATAGAAGGCAGAAGATTCTGGAAGTGAACTGCTGGCTAGGTAGGTGGTGGAAGGTTGAGAATTTTCATTTTGAAGAACATTAACCACCTTGTATGAGAAGAGAGGGCTGTACAGTTTGGATGGCCTTCACCTCAGTAGAAGGGGAACCAATCTTCAAGGGAACAGGTTAGCTAGATTAGTCAGGAGGGCTTTAAACTAACAGCAAAAAAAGGAAGGTGAAAACGGGAAACAAATGAGCATTCATTTAGCACAAAATCAAGATGTTAAACAAAATTAATCAAGCATCAAGGGTCATGAGGAGAATAAATTCTTTAATTGCCTATATGACAATGCTGAGAGGTCAAGTCATAAACAAGAGAAATTAGAATTATTCATTTATGAGCACAAATTTGACCTGGTTGGTATTACTGAAACCTGGTGAGAAAATTCACATGACTGGCATGTTAAAATGTACAGTTATAGCCCATTGAGGAAGGAATGAATGGGCAAAAGATAGGGGAGTGGCATTCTATGTAAAAATAGTGTTAATTGTTTCCGACTCATGGACAACTTGAAAGCAAATCCTTTTGAATGTTTATGGATCAATATTCTAACAGATGCACAAGATAAAGCACTAGTTGGTGTCTGTTATAGATCACCAAATGCATCACTTGAGAGAACATAACTGGTTCTTAAAGCACTTGGATACAATGTGTAGAGGAAAAAAAGATGCCTTACCATGGGAGACTTCAATCTGAATGATATATGCTGGACACCTCATGCTGCAAGTACTAAAATGTCCTTGGAATTTCTAAAACTATAGATAACTCTAATATTTTTAGCCCCGCGAGGCTGAGTCAGCTGACCTGGGCCAGATGTGGCTGTGCTGCGGGTCTTTTATTGCTGTGCTGACATACCCTAGTGACTAACTGGAGACATAGGAACTTCCAAATATCTTCAAGAATATTAATTTTTAAATGAGGAATAGATATCAGTGTGAGCACAAACATGAAATACTGCAAATACTGTTCAGAAAGAGAAAGGCTCCAAACTCCTAGCTGGCAGTCAGAACCCAGGGGTATCTAGCCTCTATTCTCAAAGTTGTTACCTAAGGAAGTATTTTAGGCCGAAGTCTAGCTGAGAGATTGGCCATCCAGGTTCAAAAAAGATTACTTCTGTCCTCTCTCTTAAAATGTGTCTATGCCCAAAAGTGCATCACAATGAGAGACACAAAATAAGGGACTGCTGGAAGCTTAAAATGATTTGACATCCATTTCTTTAACATAAATAATAAAAGAGAGAACACAACAGAGTTATTTGGGGCACATTTAATGTGTGATGACCAAGGCACAGTTGTGAAGGATGGGAAATGAATTCTAATGTTTTAACCCATAAAATGCAGAGATGCAATTTCTACGTTTAAGGTAACATCCATTCTAGATCTTAACATGCATTAATCATAAAACAAAAGTAAATCCATTAGATAGCCCAAGCTTTCAAAAGAGTTTTAACACAGTGTTTAAATTTGTACCTGCAAACAGACTGTTGACCTCTATCTATCTGAACTGTAGGTGCTAACACATCTGTGCTTGCAAACTGAATAGTTAGATGTCAGAAGTATATTATTTTCACCTGCAAATAGATGTGTGCCCAGAAGTGCAAACACAAAATCAGAGACTGTTTTAGAAAAGTTGGCCCATAACCTTTAAGAAACTGAATGGCAAGTAAAATTTGAAAGAACTCCTTCTCACCCTGCCCCCAACTGAAGAGAAAACAGTCTCTAAAACAGAATAGGAAAGAAAGAAAGAAAAAACTTTTTCTTAGTTTGCAGAACAAATCAGTATATCTAAACTTTATGGCTGACAACGGATCTGGAAGGAATTTTCCCCCAAGTCAGACTGGCATGACCTTCATTTATTTTTCCTACTTTGCAGTATGAGGGGCAGGTCACTTAGCAGGATTATCTGTATATATCTGACATAATAATTTCCCTGTTTTTGCAGGGGCCTCAGGCTTTGCATGTCAGTTTCTCCTATTCTCTGCCTGTGGCACATAATAGTTTAGTCTCCTGTGGACTAAGACTTTGGTCTAATTTTGTTTATCGGATTTAGTGTGCAGGTGCTAAGTGATGTTGGTGGCCTGTGCTATGCAGGAGCTCAGACTAGATGATCTAGGGATCCCTTCTGATCTTAAACTCTATGATTATGACTCTTAGAGACAGATTTAAACCATATATGAGTTACTAAGCCAACCATCTATTAGGCTCAATTTCTGTCCTGTCATTCCCATCCAAATTCAGTTCTAGATTAAAATGCTCAGCTGACTCTCATGCTGATTGTGTTAGCTTCTCAAGTGTTTTTTCTCAAACCTTGAAGCCCTGGAGATGATGATATTTTCCTTGGACTTGAGCTCAAACTGTTGCTGGATAGTGAACAAAGTCTCAATCCCAATTACTGTAAAAGTTCACTTTAACAGCAAATGTTTCATTTTTAACTCTCACAATATAACACTTTTTTGGCTGCATACATAACAAGCAGTGGTCATAAGCTTAAAATTAACTCCTGGGCAACGAGGAATCCAACTCAGGACTATGTACTCAATAAACATACAAACAGCTCTTTGAGCTAAAGGGGAATCTCTGCCCACTGATAGTCGCATGAGGACAGAAGGTTTTTGTAGGCCAGCCACTAAAAGGTGAAATCATAAAAACAGCTCTGATTCCATCACACTGAAAGTGCATTAGTACACACACCAGTACAGTACAATTGTAGGGCCACATTAAAAAAAAAAAACCCAAACCACCCCAAACTATCACTCCTTTGAAGGAAAGCATTGTGATGCTTTGTAAATGTGCTGGTGGACAAGCCTTTTTCTACTAGCAATACTCCCTGGTCAGTCAGTATCCTCTTCATTCTCCCAACAACCCAAAATACTGCTGACCATAGAACTGGGTTGTTAGATACATCCAGATGAAAAGCTTTTAGAAATCTATTGGGTCTGGCTCCTCCAGGCAGGTAACCTAGCATCTGAAAACTTTTGTACATTTTCAACACCCGCCAGACAGAATCCTAAATTGTTATTCTCCTTCATGATAGCTAAAAATGATCTCTCAGTTTTAGATTGTAAGCTCCTTGGGGCAGGGTATATGATATCTCTATTTTTGTTTTGTTTTTTAAATGCTGGAGGCTGTATGATCATGTCTTTTCCTTTATCCTCCCCACCCAACATCTTTTCTGTGTTGTGTCTCCCTGTGCTTGACTTTTAACTTAATGCTCAGTACTGCAAACATTTTAAGCTAATACATAATTTTACACAGGTGCATAGTCCTACTGATGTATATGTTTACAAGATCAGGTCCTTAGACTATAAGCCCTTCAGTGCAGCGACTGGGCCTTTATTTTTTGAAGTGCCATGTTCCTCTATAAGGCCGTTTAAGTAATAAACAAAGAAATAATAGCAGCATAAACTCAAATTGGGGCTGAAGCTGAAATGCATTTGACTGCATTAGGTTACTCCATAGAACCCATTCAAGGTTCCAAATGAAGACTCTCTTAATAGCTGCTTTTACAACTTAGGGGACATCTACACAGCAAAACAAAATCTGCAGCAGCAAATCTCAGAGCCCAGGTCAATTGACTTGGACTCAGGCTCCAAGGGTAAAAATAGCAGTGTAGATATTTAGGTTTGAGCTGGACACAGGGCTCTGAAACCAAGAGAGGAGGGAAGGGTTTCAGAGCCTGAGCTCCAGTCCAAGTCTGACAACCTATAGTGATATTTTTAGCCCTGCAGCATGGGCCTTGCAAGCCCTAGTCAGGTGACTTGCTACCGGGGAATT
This sequence comes from Emydura macquarii macquarii, assembly GCF_026122565.2. Classification (NCBI taxonomy): domain Eukaryota; kingdom Metazoa; phylum Chordata; order Testudines; family Chelidae; genus Emydura; species Emydura macquarii. The sequence goes on from NW_027131391.1 coordinate 2,950,232, forward strand.
TTTTTTTTTTTTGGCTGTGTAGACATACACTTGAAGTCTAATGGGCCAGATATTCAAAAGTGCTTAGTACCCAGAGTTGAGGCTGCTGAGTGCTGAGCCTTTTTGAAAATCTGATTGCTTATTTAGGTGCCTAAGTAAGAGCAATTGGGTGAGGAGCTGAAAATTTGGTGTTAGTATTGCTATGACTGGCTGGAGCTCATCAGGTTTTTAGTCAATTTTCTTGAGAAGCAATTGCATACAGTCTTCAGAAGATGTGGGAGGCTGGAGGCAAGAGCATGGAACCATTTTTGGAAGCTTGTCCTCCCACTATGGGGTTTTAAACAGTATCTTAGAGCAATTATTTTTAAAGATCAGCTTTCGGCATATTTTCCTGTGTTTCTGCTCTCAAGCTATCTCCTACAAAAATATGTTTGGAAATAACAAAAAGAAAATAAGTAAATTAACAGAAAGGACAATTTGTATGAAAAATAAAAAGAACAAAGCTTATTTTTAAGGCACATCATCACACGAGTTTTCATAGTCCCAAATCAAACACGTTTCAGAGTAAAGTATGTGATCATTGCTTGAAAAGAGGTTTTACTAATTTTTTCAATGTAGGTTACAGGATGTTAGGCACTAAATTAGGAGCATCCCTTCGTACACATCATGGGTGGTCACCTGTACTGAAACAAGTTGCTTTATGTTCACATAAAAGTAATTTAATAAATGAAAAGTTTTTGCTGGAGGAGTGGGGAGGGAAATCAAATTCTGTCAAGAGAAAAGGAAAAGTCATTGAGGCAATGTCACTGCCAAATGTTGGGAATAGCGTAACTACATGTGTAAATAAGAATCCACTGAAAATATATTGTAGGCACAGATACTTTTGTGCCTACCTTTGTACACTGAATTTGGGGCACCAATGTCCTAATTAGACTTATGCCTGCAGCCAGGGTTTTGAAAATGTAGGTCAGTCTCTGTTGTTGTTTAATATAAAAACCTCAGAATGGCTCAGTAGGAGCAAAGATCTGCTCTAGAAGGATAAATGTAATTATAGTTTTGAACTGTCTTTTCTTTGGCACTAATTTTGCTGCTTCTTGATAACAGTGAGCTCAGATATATTTCGTGTTTTCAGTAGTCACAGACCAAATAGGTTCAATTTGGAGTGGGTGAAAGAGGCACAAATGCTCAAAGCAACCTGACCTACAGTCTAACTTTGTGTAATTATCAGCAGTTAAGTCATGCCTATCAAGGCAAATCCAAGTCAATTGGGTAGAGACGAATCTGAGGATATTGTCCATATCTCATATTAAATATATTACTAACCCAAGCACAGTGGGGATTATATGGAGAGATGCCTCTCTCCTATGTAACCCTATTAGCCCATTTAAAAAAGGATGCTCTCCACCACCATTACTGCTGCTAAAATGTTGTCCTTTCCTAGCAGATGACGATCTGATAGTGGGTGCTCCAATCCCAAGCAAGACAGCTTCCTGGCATACCTGGCAAGATCAGACTGAGGAATATGCTTTACATTCCGAGAGCTCCACCTACTTGGACTCTTTTTCCTGAGGTGAGGATCTCAGGGCACATCTACACTTTGAGCTGGGGGTGTAATTCCCATCTTGACATCTGATCAAGCTAGTGCGCTAAGAACAGAGGAGAACTGTGGTGGCACAAATGAGGGGAGAGCTAGCCGCATCAGGTATGCGCCTACAGGCTACACAATTTTTAGTGTGCTAGCTCAATTAAAGCTAGCACGGGAGTATCTCATCAAGCTGGGAATCACATCCCCAGCACAAAATGTAGAGAGACCCTATGTGTGGCACACTATGAGAGTACCCTATGGGTGAGAGTTTTCATTGATGTTGTCACTGTCAAAGCCTTGGGGAGGGGAATGAGAGTAAACATACTCAAAAACACCCTCTCTTGCACCTAATACAGCTGTTCTGCCCATGAGAGGAATTCAAACTAGGGTTATGCAGAGGTTCTGTCTAGTGGGGTCCCTTTTAGTGTTTACAGGGAAGGCATGTTGGTGATCTGTACCATGGGTGTAGATGGTTTCTGGGAGGACTTTAAGATACTGAGTTTGACCTATAAAGCCCTAAATGGCTTGGGACCTACCTATCTGAGAGACCACCTCTTTGCCTGAGCTATACTGCTGTTATTGAGATTAACAAAGGCACTTGAGCTAGAATTCCCTCTGTATAAAAGAACAGAAATGACTGGCAGGAAACACCTTCCCCCCTTGGTCTGAAATAGCTTAGTCCCATTGCTCCTCAGGGCACACTGCAAGGTTCCTCATTCCATGAGGGCTTTTGGGGAGGAGGATGGTGCTCAAGGCGTATAAAACAGGGCATATTGGGTATTTTTCTCATTTATTCTTTTGCTGCAAGGTTTAACCATTTGCTCTTGTAGTAACTAGAAGAAACTGCTGCTGGTTTTATCTTTGTTTAATTGTGCTTTTAAATAATTGTCAAGGTTGTCTAGAGCTTAGGAATGGCGCCTCGTGTCTGTTTCTACAAATCTAAATACATAAAAAGAAATATTTCAAGAGGACAATGAAATAAGAGCTAAGTAAAACAGATGAATGAAGTAATCGTGCAGCTCTGTCAGCTCCTCTTAACTGGGAGCAGGGAGATTTCATGCTTCACATACAGTTAGAATCAGATTTATTTTTGGAAAGATTTTTTTTTTTAATTTTGGCGATTTGCATTTCCTTTTCCATGCAAGTTCATTTATTATTATAAAAGAAAAAATGTAAATGGAGAAACATGGCTAACCTCATGGGATGAGCATGCAGATTATTCCACATTTTGAGAGCACACTTATCTAGTACACTAATTCTTAAGAAACAACAACAGGCGTTTAATCTGGAGTCTGACATAGAGTGCTGCATTTAAATTAATATTATTCTTTTCTTCTCATACTGTACATTTCCTGTCAGTTAAAAGCAAGATTAATGTGATCAATGTCAGAGAAGAAAACTTTATTCTATTCACAGCAGCTTATACTGTATCCAGGCTGGGATGTGACTGATATTTCTCTTGTATGTGCATGAGTTTTTGGTAGGAAGAATAAATGCACTGTGTGCCCAAATATTGGGCCGAATTAAGAAGTACATCTAAAATGGTGTAACTTACATTTTCTTCCAGCCCTAGCCACATTAACAATTCTAAAAGCACCAGTGCATACTGCTTGACACAATTAGGTGTGTCCATGTTCTAGCACAGCTGAGTTTTGGATCGTGAATGGGACAACAGGCTTATAGAACCATATTAGGAAATAGCTTTACAGATCCCTTACCCTAAGACTCATCTTCTTTTATGCCCACTCACATGTCCCACTTATCAATATGCTGCTTATGTCACCTTACATGTCAACCCCTGGATTTAGCTCACTGACGACTGTTTTTCTGTCCTGGGGCAAAGCTAGAGTCCTCTCTCTCTTGCTCAGACATTTCCTCTTGGGGGAGATTTAAATGTGCATGGGTGTCCCTTACCATGGCCATCCAGGCACATTCTTGTAATGTGTGGCTATGTATGACTTTGCTACCTAAGGTTAACGCTATTTTTAACAAACGATATTGCTCCATATAACTATGAGAAATGGAGTAAATAATAGGTCTCAGTGCATAGACTCTCTGTTGTTATACTTCTTCCTGGGTTTAATCTGTATTTTCAAATCTTTGTCTGGTTTCAGTTGCTTTAATTCTTTTCTATATTCCTTCACACACTGTGTTTTCTCCTCTGTTTCCCCCCTCCTTTTTTCTTGCCTTCCTCTCATATAATTCTCTTCCATTACTATCCCCTCAGATAATCCTCTCTCTGATCTCCTAGTAACAGTTTGTCACAGAAACTTCAAGTGCCATCATTCCATCTGTTTTCTCTCTCTCTCTCACCACCACCACCACTTTTTTGGGCCCAGTACAACTAAGCTACATTCAGTGAAGGAGCTGAGGTGGAGGTACAAGATATGCCACTTTTGCATTTCCAGGGACAGCGAGGAGCTGGTTTGGCTCCTAGTGCAAGTTTCAGAGCTCCTTTAGTTCACGTTGCCATTAATGGCTGAGGACTGCTTTCACACAGCATGCTCCAGTCACACCTCCTACATCACGGGCATGATAGTGGCAGACAGATAGCTACACCAATTTAACAACACCCAAGGATTCCCCCAGGCAGGGGGAAACCCTGTGCGTGGTAGCTTTACAGTCCCTTTGTGCCACCAGAATGGTGGGAAGGGTCTGCACTGGGGTAAAGAATATGATCTATTTTGTTTATCTAGTTTTTTACATGACACTCATCATCCTGGGATCTGAGAAGCAAGAGAAGGGAAAAAATATTATCCATATTATAGTTCTTTATACGAAGATAGATATTGACTAAATGGATCATGGGTCTGGTTTGGTATGGCAGTTCCTATCTTCAACAATGGCCAGCACTATACTTGAAAGAAATTTGCAAGAAACTCTGCAGTAGGGAAATATAGGGTAACTTGCTGTGTTGGGGAACCTACTGCACACAGGTGGTGAAAGAGTTAATATGGGTTGGAGAGGCCAACTAACTCACCTGGTTACACCTGGAGGGTGGGCCAGGCCTAATTAATGATAAAACACTGCTCCTGAGGAGCTGGGTGGCTACTATAAAGAGAGGAAAGCTGGCACAGGTGGGAGCAATAGGGAGAAACTTCACAGTTAGTCTTTTGATAGGGTATACAAAAGCTCTTGGATGAATGAGGAGAAAGGCTTGCTAGGAAGAAGTCTAGGGAGGTGGCAGTCAGGAGTCTGCTGGAGTGAACCTAGACTGCCTGTCCAGGTCCCTGTACTAGAACTTAGTATTGCAGGTGGGCCTGGGTTCCTATCTGTCAACAGTAAGGTGGTGTGAAACCCCTGAGAAGAGGCTATAGACTACTGGAAGCCCTGTGAAAAGCATGTATAGACCACAGGGTCCAGAACTGAGGGTAGCAGACCAGATGGAAAAACTAGACATTTGGTGCTTGGGTGTGTGATTTTTTTTTTGGACTTTTGGATACTCCTGGACTAAATGTGACCTGAATGGAGGGTTGAGTCATAAGAAGAGGCAGACCACTGCAGGAGCACAGTGACTGTTGGCAGGGGTTGCTAACCAGGAAAGAGTTGTAAGAGAGTCTCTCTACCTATGAGGAATGCACTAGCGGTAAGTCCCCCACTTTTACACCTGCGCACAGAAACAGTTTTGAAGCCCCATCAGTTACAGGCTGGCTTATATCCTGAGATATGAGGGCTTACATCCTTTCCCAAGTACTGAAGAAAAAAATCTTTCTTATTATAACTTTTTGGACATTTTAATCATCAGTATCAAAGTCCAATTATCTTTAGAATCCTGCTAAACACTTGCTCTCAATGATATCTGGGTGGCACAGGCCAACTGTGCATTGTGTGAAAAAGTAATCCCTTTTATCGGTTTTAACTTTGCTGCTTTTCATTTTCTTTGGTCTCCTTTTTCCTGTATATGGGGCATGTGCATCCCCCTAGGGTAGGTGTGTAAGAGTTTCTCCCATTGAAGTGGTGTGTGGGAGAAATCCCTCACTCCTCCTTCAGCTATTGATCTTTGTACCTATGAAGACCTCAACTTTCTTCTGAAGAACTTCAACCTCCCCTTTCTTTCTTCCCCCCCACTTGCAGTGGATCATTTAAGGGGTAAGACATTAGAATATTGTGTCTGGTGTCAGGGTCAAGAGGGGTGATGTCAGAATGAAATCACCCTGATAATAAAGTGTGTATACAATGGCACTTTGAAAACAAAGTGGTGTCCTACTTTAATTCCCTCTCACCTGGGAGGCTGACTAGATGTTATGGCCATTTTGCAGATTAGAGAAACAGACAGCGATTAAGGGACCATGAGACCTTATTGCAGAGGGCAGCATTATAAGAGGTTTTTTTCCCCCCTCTTTCCCTTGAGTGTTCCAAGAGGTCACTCTAGGGCAGTAGTAGGAGACAGCAAGCAGGGCTGGGATTAGTTAGGCTTATTCCTAGAAGAGGGTTTCATGGCCATGATGGGAATAAGTCTAACTAATCCCAGCCCTGCTTGCTGTCTCCAACTACTGCCCTAGAGTGACCTCTTGGAACACTCAAGGGAAAGAGGGGGGGGAAAACCTCTTATAATGCTGCCCTCTGCAATAAGGTCTCATGGTCCCTTAATCGCTGTCTGTTTCTCTAATCTGCAAAATGGCCATAACATCTAGTCAAGATTGTCTGCAATAACTCTATCAAAATCAGAACATTAATAGTACACTGCTACTATTGTGCTTAGATTTAACATTTAAACCACTAAATGCAGGAAATGCCAGCAAGGTCCCTCACTAGGGATGAGGGACCTTCCAATATATGTTTCTTGGATATGACTAGATGGATGTGGATTGTCCTAAAACTGAACATCCCAGAAATATATAGTTCAACTATCAAATAAATGAAAATTTCATTGGCTGCTTTTGTTGCAATATAGTTATCTCCTATCCCAAGGACAACTCAGAAATGCACTTCTCTATTGTCAAGGCATGCTAAATATGCCCAGAAAAGGTGGAGAAAGACACAAAGGCCACTTAGGAAGATACATATGTCTGGTGGAGTTGAGCACCCCACAATTATCTTGAGGGATGTTCCAAAAACGTGCTTCTCCAATATGGCACATAATATTGGGAGGTCACTTTGTTCCATTATTTTAAAATAGAAGCAACTGGCAATGGTTAAAGAGTCTCTCACTTCTAGGTCAGTTCAAATGGTCACCAATAATCAAAGTTATTGATGTCGGGCTGTTCAATGCCCTATATGATATCTGGGAGGCAATAAGCTCCATAGGCCAGCTGTCCATTGTGTGATGCCCTATTACCTTGGTAGTTTCAGTCAAGTTCCTAGTGGACAAGTGTTCACATGTTTACCAACACCATTGATAGTTTATGATATAATGTCAACAGAGAGACCGAAGTCTGATTAGGCTACAGAAACTGAACAATATGCTCAGACTTAAAGGTGCTCCACCCAGATCAAGGTTTACACATGTTTGGGAGGAGGAAGGGAAACATGCACTGCTATTGTCTGTTCTGTTGGTAAACCAAGGATATCCATCTCCAGGGATGTAAATTCAGCCCCAAAATCCCATGTATGAATAAAGCTACACAGGAACTTTTAAACTGTTACTTTACCTTGGTGTTTTTACAATTTAAGCATCTTTGATGAAACCAAGGTTTTCTCTCACTTGTCCTTGTTCAAAGAATTCATTGTCCTGTCAAATTATAGTGAATACCTCTAATCTGAGACATTATAAATTAAGATATGAATATACTGAACGAAAGGGGAATAGATTGTGAAGAGGAGGCCTCTAGTTTAAATGTGCATCACAAGCCCTGTTTGCTGTCACATCATGTATTTAATAAAGGCTGAGGTGCCTATGTAATATGTTAATTCCTGGTTTGCTTACAAAGTTGTTTTTCCAATAAGAAAAATTTAAGAGTTTTTTAACTTCGCAATGTTAACATGCAATGTGCATGTGTGTGGGAAGTGTACTGTGGGCTGGATTCACTGGTCTGCTAAAGTCACTTTGCTCTGCTTATTATGCATTTCAAGGTGGCTTTGTAACTGAATGGTCATAGCCAATGAAGAATCCTCCTGTTGCAGAGGAACTCTCTGCTAGTGAAAAACTGTCACAGGCAATTCTGTCATCTTCTATGCCACCCCCTCCTCTCTTTGGTGTAAGGGAGAGGAGTTGGCACATCAGGAAGGGGTTGTGGTGGAGTGGAACTCTGCTATGCCTGATCTTCCATTGGTGTAAGGTCCCTGAAGAACTTTATGCAAATTGTATCAGTCTGAGCTGCCCCTATGCATATATTCTTGAGTAGTGATCCAAACCCAGACTGAATAGTATTCAGAAATTAACAGGTTAAAAGAAAAACATAAAAAGGGCAGCTTAAATTTATTAAGCACTTGTGGGGATTTGGAATTTCCCAACATGCTACCCATTGGTGCCAGGGGACAAAGGAGGTAAAGATGTTAAAGTCCAACTTTTCAGCATAAGCCTTCTGCTACGTGCTGATTCAAAGTACACCTTTAACAGTCAAGCTGTGAGGTATTAAGTGTATCCACACAGCTCGAGCCTGTTAATGTGGAGGGCAGGTGCAAGCTCTAATTTTTGGAAGCAGAATACTGTCTTTCCCCTTTTTTGTCAAGTTTATGGAGGCGATTTGGACTTGGTAACAATATTCTCACTGCAGTACTTTTTAACATAACATGGTCAATGCTCTTCTTTCCCAGTAACTTCACAGAACCGGAATTTACACCAGGTTATAAAGCTCATTGGGGCTAATCCCTGCAAGTATTACTCTTGTGTCCATGGCAACTGTCAGATGAGGCATAATCTTAGTGTGACGAGATGTGAGAAGGGTATTTATGGACAATTGCCTGATAATGCTGGTGAAATGTACCACAAATAGATTATGTGAACAGCTTTTACTTAAAGATGTCTCCTCCATAGTTGTAAGATTTGGAAGATACTGTGGACTCATGCTCTGAAATCTCATTGATTTGCTGTGTTAAACAGCACCTATTTGAGGGGAACCCTAGCCCTGTAAATTTCCAAGTTACCTATAGTTGTTTTATTCACTATAATGCAGCTAGGTGGACAAAACATTAGTGACATGAGATCAGTAACCATCTGTTTCTCTCAGTACTATACAAAGAGCAGAGGGAGAGAGAGAGAGTGTGAGAACATATACACCATAGCTAAATTAAATCAGAGTTGTGGCACTGACACAGATCAATAAAAACCCATCTACCATATACACCTGCATATACTATGAGAAAGCTCTGCCAATGTTTCAAGGCAGTTTTTGGAGGATTGGTGCATGTGAATGTTGGTTTGGAAGTTGCTTCCTTGAGAGACCATCAGCTACTATATTTTTCTCTCCAGCCTGTGAGATGGGCAACTCTGGGCACCAATTTTGCAATTTTTGCGAGGTGGGTGGGAGAGGTTAATGTTATAATGGGTGGATTACATGCAAATATGTCCAGTCAAACTAAGCCATCAACTCTGACTCAGAACAATCTCTCTACCTGCAAAAAAGCTCAGGATTACTATAAAGTGAGCTACTCTCCAGGGCTAGTAGTGGGTGGGAGTACTCAGGTGACAGAGCTTTCAGCCTCTTGTAAGATGAGAATGCATCACATCAGGCAAATGCAGCCCCTGTGATTAAGGAAAAATGTTGATGAGCAATAAAGAGAATTCAGTTGTTTTTCCTCATTCCTCATCCCCTGTTCAGTTTTCCTGAGCCCGCGATATGGGGCCTTGAGTATGGAGTGTAAAGCAGAAAAGAAATAGGAAAGGGATTCTCCAAGTTTAAAACTTGATGCAAATTTCTCATCTGAAATAGAGCGAAGTGAACTTTCTGTGTCACAGCTAATCTTAGACAGCAGCAGTGATGAGCTGGATAACACCTTCTATTGTGGGAGGCTTCAAAGTAAATCATCTGGTTTATCCACTGTACCTGGGTTAGAAGGAACATTTTAGAAAGTTCATAGCAGCAGCTGCTCATCTCAGTGCCACTTTCTACAGCTGCATGCCCCTTCATCTCTTCCATTTTATGGGGTCCAAACAAGGGGGCTAGCCCCAAATTCCACTTTACATGGTAGTTTAAACACTGGGCAGTGTCACTGGACTCAGCTGACTAGTGAGCAGGGTTCCCATCTATTCCTCAATTCATTCACATCCAACAAAACAAGTCCTTTTCCATTCATCTGTTTGGAATTAATGTCCAATAACTGTTCATTATTCTGATCAGACAATGCATCTCTTAGAAGTAACACCTTTCGTGAAGGGACATAGAATCTGATCCACAATGTGGAGGCAGGAGTGAAGTGTGTTGAGGCATTTGGATTTTTAACTTGAGATATTTCATCTCAACCAGTGTGGCTAGGAGTTTGTTTTTAAAGGTTGAAAAACATAAGTGTGTGTGTGTGTCTGTCTGTCTGTCTGCATGCGCAAGTACACACGCGCATTCTTGTAGCCAAAACATGTGTCTCAGCATCTTTGGAGTAGGCTTTATGGGCACCCATTGCTTTAGAACAAGTGTCCTAAAAGCAGATATATTTGTTCTGATACAGAACAAGGAAAAGGAGTTGCAGATGGAGTGTCTAGCAATAGACCTTTATGGGTCTAGAAGGATCTCCAAAGACCAAAAGTAGGAAGAACCTGTTTTGCATCTGTTCCAAAAGATCTACTTAAAATAGATTTGTCCCAATTTTCAGAGGATCTGAGTGCCTCACAATCTTTAAATGTATTATCTTCACAACACTCCAATGAGGCAGGGCAGTGCTATTATCCCCATTTTAAAAATGAGGAACAGAGGCACAGAGACTTACATGACTCACCCCTGCTCACACAGGAAATCTGTGGCAAAGCAAGGGCTTGAACCTGGGTGTCTCAAGTCTTAGGCTAGTGCCCCAGTCACTGGACTACCTTTTTAAAAAAGATTGACCTTGAACAGCACAAAACTCCCTAATGCCACAGTGGGGCAGTGGTTTGGTACTGAGAGTAGGTTTGTGTGTGTGTTTTTGTTTTAAATATCACCGAACATGTTCTAAGAGGTCCAAGTCTAACCCTACTGGCTTTTGATATCTGATAAGGTCCCAAGGTGAGTTGGTATGCCTGCAACAATCATCTGACTTTAGTAACCAGGCTCCATAAGATAACATCTCACACCTATAAACCCAAGGAGAGTTAATCTGGTCTTTAAATCAGAACCATTTCACTAACCGTTTTTTTTTTTGGTCCATCCATGCTAAGGGGAAGAGCAGACAAAAGATAAAGTTTAAAAGTGTGAGGGGCAGCAAGGAACAAACACTTAGCCTATGAAATATAACAATCAATAGAAATCTATATTTTTCTAGACAAAGGCAGACTGACACTATTAACTCCAGTGAATTAACATGCTGCAGTCAGTGAAAGCTACTTAATAAACATTGTGTTAAAGAGAATCAACCTGTTAACTTTTAGAATAACTGCCATTTTAGAAACATTTTTCTTGTAGAATCATGTAGATGACTCAGAAGTAAAATGAAGCTGATATAGAGGGCTTATAATATTCTTCAAGAGCTGGTGGAACAATCTGCCTCTGAACCCTTCCTTAAGTTTCCATTCATTTTTACATTCCAGGGAAGAGATGCTTTATGCCAGCATATTTTACTCTCAACTTGGCTGGACAAAAGACTTCCAAAGCATATGTTCTTTTAAGGAAATAGAGTTGTGTGTGGCGCTTTTTTTTTTTTTTTTTTAAAGCCTCTTTATTACAGGACTGAAAAGTTGTTTGTTTCCACCCTTCTACCCCTGATTTCTACTTTTCAATTTTAGAAATCTCTGGAATGTCAACTTTGGTCTTCCTTGAATCAAATGAATGTTTCAGATGAAGTCTACTGTTAAGCTTTCTCAAGATAACTAAAGGAGCAAGATTGTTGTATCTTTAACTATGACATCCTTTCTCTAAAACATTAGTTATTGTCATTAGCTACATTTTTAACAAAACAAAGAATTTTAACTAAATGCCATCCTCTCAACTGCTTGTCTTTCATGCACAACTCCTATCAGGTCATTTCACTAGTTCTGTGCTCATTGCAGGAGCATCCAAGATAAACAGGACCTGAGTTTCTAATAAAGAAAACAAATGTTATTTGAAAAAGCATCCCAATATCTTTTAGATCCCTGTTGTATATTATGAAACAAAAGTGCACAATTACAATGTCCTTCCTTTTTGGGTCACTTTTAGATAGACTCTGCGGTACCAAAGAATACTGAACTTATCACAAAGTGTGTGTGTGTGTGTGTGTACACATATATACACACACTAGTTTCTTTGTGACATCATTAAGAAGTGTTTTTTCTTAGGCTATCGGCTCTCTTCACATTACATCTTGTGCAATATCTTTGGTACAAAGGTTTAAAAAAAAATCTTCCTGCTTTAGGCATTCTGGACAATCTCTGAAGTTATGCACCTGATTTTCTAATATCTCAGATTTAAAGGCGAGAGCTGTCATTCTTAGTTGTAAATAAAAATCCAGCAAGATGTGTTAACTTCTCTCTGTGCTCTTTAATCCTGTTCCTAACACAATAAAAAACCTATGCCAAATTGTCCATATAATTTCCCACTGCAATAAGGATGGGCATCTATCTATAGATAAATCATCTTTGTATTAAGTTCTTCCATTAATTCTTGAATACTCTGTCCTGAAGTTGCATTGCTCAGGAAGGCTGATGAGCCACTAGCTTTTCTAAATTTAGTTTCAAAATGGCTTATCCATGGCCTTTTCTCCTGATGTTATAGACTAAGGAAATGATGTGAATTATATAGATCCAGGAGTTCAAGAGGAGAATTAAAAATAAAATGGTTTGAAACCAATACTTCCTCTTGGTCTCCCAATGCATTATCTTATTGGTGTTGCACCAGGACAGTGGTTTTCAACCTGTTTTCATTTGCAAACCCTAAAAAACTTTCAAATGGTGATGCAGCCCCTTTGGAAATCTTAGACAGTCTGTGGAGCTGCAGGGGTCCGCAGACCACAGATTGAAAAACACTGCACTATGGGCTCTATACAAGATCCTAATCTATGACAAAATGTATTATAGTACTTAAAAGGCCCTCCTCACTGTAATATGAACATATATCCCCATTACCAAAGTATCTAGCACCTCACAATCCTTAATATATTTTATCTTGTGGGACAGGGAAGTGCTATTATCCCCCACTGAAACTGAGTTGATCTATTTTTGTGGGCTACCACCCTTAAATTGTGGTGCATTTTGGAAAAGAAGAGGCAAACAACCAAGTTGAAAATTAAATGGGGTGCTAAATAAAACGAGTTTCCTGAAAGTGGCTGCCCCTAATAACCTACAAAAATGGATATGAATTATGGAAGCAGATTCAGGGAAAGGGTTTTTCCAGAATGAATAAAATAATGACTGACTCAGGAGGCGAAACTCTATCAATTATGCCACTGAAGTCTGAGGTCAACCTCTGACTCAGCCGGGTTGCACCAAAGTAAATGAGAGTAGAAAACATGGGTTTGTGTCTGCTTATGAATAAACAAATCAGTTAGGTAAGGTTAATTATATCAGATTCAGATTGATTGTTAATCTAACTCTGAAATTAACCATTGTGGGAGGGGAAAGCTGAGGGGTTTTGGATGTATCAGGGGAAAAACAAATAAAGATTTGAGAAGCAAATGAAAAATGCATAGCAGCTCCAAGTGTTCAAATAGCTGAATCCAGAGCAGGTTTTAGAGAATTTGTATGAAAGTGCTTGTGATAAGGTAGGAAGGGATGTATTCTGGGATGGGAAGATGATATAATAATTTGGAAGCCAAGGGCAACCAATGATTGGCTCACAACACCTGCTTTAGAGCAAACTACAGTTCTACTGTTAGTGATCTTTGAAATGGATCCACTAATTGCTATATGAAGGGCACATTCAGATATGAAGGGCACATTTTAGGTGCCTGTATTATTGGTGGAGACAATTCCTGTGCCAGATGCATGAACAGTTTCCTTGTGACTTATCTCCATATACATCATGATCTGTACAAAAGATGGAAAATTCAGTAGTTTTTTCTTAAATGTTTCATTTAAATATAGAAGATTGACAATTAGAGCACTTTAGGGAGCAGTTATAGGAGCATTAGAACTTTGCTCCCACTGGGGGTTCTTCTCCTACCATTGATCTCTTCCATCTCCCTCCTCCAGACCTTGCATCATGGCAATCCTTCTATCCATCAAAGAGGGCTCGATGTAACTCCCACCAGAGCTAATGCATGAAGCTCATGTGTCAGCACTTCCTCTGCATGAAGGTGAGCCTTTGCAGTGTTTTCTATTGGCTGGGTTGTTCGCTCAGATCACGCATGCAGCAGTGTGTTATGAGTGATGAAATTGCAGCAGGTCAGTTTTGTCATTTGCTTTAAATGTTCACTTTTCTATATTCAAATTCTACTCATTACTATCCATGCAAGTCACTTGTGTCCCCACACATTTATTTTGTTCTATGAAATCTATGTCAGCCTCATTTCCCACCCCATCTTCTTCTGCATGCAGAAGATGTCTCTTTTAGATCTACAATAGAAACCTGTCAGACTGTAATACCAGTAACACTTAAAGAAAAATTAGTCTCACAACCCACTCACCCCCAAACTGCACCACTCAAAAGTGGTAGTGCTTTGCTCTTTCAATGCTGGCAGTCTTACCCAGCAACCATCTCATCTTTTTTTGCCACATTACTGTTGCCAACATGTTGGTCTAACAGCTCAATCCAATTCTATATTTAAATTGTTGTGGAACACATATCAAAGATCTGTAAGAAGCTCCAGTTAATCCTGTAAGAGTGTGTTTCAAATAAGCTGTATATGTTGCTAAACATGATTCTATACAAACAGTTTATTAAAGGTTTGGTCTGCCTTCAAGAGGACTCTTGTTTCACAAGTCATTAGAATACTATGTGCACTCGTTAATGAAGCCAATGGAAGGGAGACTGCCTTTCTGTTGAACATTTGTGTATTAATCTATTTTTAAAAAGAAATACTTTTTATTTACCTAGCCATTTAAAAGGCCTTCACTGTAATATATGCTTAGAACACACCGGTTCTTTTAACATGTCAAATGCTTTAAGTAGGCTCTTCCACAGAGATGTTTGCAAACCTCTTAATTTTGAATAGCCATGGTTTCAGCTAGAACTGCAAAGTGTGGATACCAACACTGCCCTAGTTTTCTAGTATCTGCTGGAGCAGATTTACAGTTGCAAGAGTGAATAAGCAAAAAATAATATTTTGAAGATTTTTCTTTTCCTACCTACATTTGACATGCTGCACAAGACAATCACTATACACATTAAAATTAGACATGGATTCAAATTAGAACTACTGAATTTGTTTGGAATGAGAAGGCTGGGGAAATTATTTCAGGTTCAAATACCTGGTTCAAAACCCAATTCAGTTTTAGTTCCAGAACAGATTCCAGAAAGGGCCTATTTTCCAGATGGGGCACAAGGTGATAGGATGAGCTGGCTTTCAGATTTCTATGCAACTTCCATCATTTTGAGGAAAAAACTCATGAAAACAGCTGAGATTTCAGCCCCAAACTCAAACTAAACAAAGATCCAGACGCAGCCTCTTCAACCACTATTGAAAGTATAAGAAAGATCAGTGAGCTCCATTTATGGCTGCATTTCAGTGAACTAGCATATATTACATGCATCATTTGTATATGATACTTTGGAAACTAGCACTCAGAGGGCATATCTCAAGAGAGGCCATGTCTGCACTCGAGGCAGGGGATTGGGAGTTAGGAGTCCTGGGTTCATCACCAATTCTGAAAAACTTTTGGTGTGACAGTTGGGGCAAGCCACTGCTGCTGCCTTGTGCCTCAGTTTCCCTCATCTACAAAATATGGAATACAGAAATGTTGTCAGGCTTGCTGGCTAAGTACTGTGATTCTTGGAGCTAAGGCACTTGTATATAAATGATACACAAGACCAAATTCAGCTTGATTATAAGCAGCTGCAGCTCTCACTTTAGTGATTGAATTTCCACCGTCTTATCCCAGGCTTAACAGATTTATTATATATAAACAGAAAAATTCACCATTTTCTTTCTTTTGGGCAGGGAAAATATGCATTTTATCAGTATATTTCAGTGAAGTAAGCCTTGATAAATTCTATTTGCCCACTTGCCTGGAGCAAGTAATTATTTTTGACAGGTGAACAAAATATTTTTTTCCCCTCATCACCTGCCACAATAAGGTATGGGCTTTCATTCTTGGGTTGGTAAATCTCCATGACAATTTTTGGAAATCTGAAGCAAATCAGGGAGAACGTGTTTTCAGATGCAGCCAAATAAAATGCACCATGTCTAATTCAGGAGGTGGGAGTGTGCATCCTGGAAAGTGTGCCACTTCCCTCTACCTCCTAATTTTAATAAGGGCATCAGACAGTTCCTGACTGACCATCTTAGACGTCACAGCTGCGTCGTCCATGCACTTGCAGCCTGACTGCAACGGACTCACAAGTAGAATAACAACCTTGTCGCCATAGCAACATCACCAGACTGGGACAATGTAATAAGCTGTAGCCTAGCAACTGATGACGGGGCCGCTGAGTAGCTCTGGAAATGGCAAATAGGCAGTGTAGAGTGAGATTGATCATCCCAAATCAAAAGCTGGGATGATGCTGAGTAGAGCACCCACACTTACCCCCCTCCCTTGCCAAGTCTTGCTGCAGGCATCAGATGGGAAAACACCCAACATTCCCTCACCTTGGTGGGGGTGAGGCTAAGAGAATGAAAACACACCTACTACAATCAACAAACAATCCTTCCCTAGAACTTTATCCTGTAAAATCTGCTTTGCCCCAAGGCAGAGTGTGGCATATGCCTAGTTACTATAAAGCTTAAAGATTATCATGAAAATAAAGTTATAACACCTTTCATCCTCAAACACTTCAACCAATCTCAGTACATACATGCAAAACCACTGAAATTCAGCCGCATCTGGAATGAAGCGAGTAGTCATCTGCGCGCACATGCCAGGAAGGACAGATAGTTCCCCCTATCCCCTGTTAAGTTTGTTAGTAAAATAATTTCTTCTCTCTGACATTGGGGAAAACTCTCAAGTATATTTCAATAGAGTTAAAAGATGTGCCCTCGTTTTTCCTTTCTCGGAATGGGGTGCTGGAGCAATTTGTATAATGGGGGTGCTGAGAGTCATTGAATCAAACTGTAAACCCTGTATATAATGGAAACCACTTCAAGCCAGAGGTGCAGCAGCACCTCCTGCATGCTTAGTTCCAGCGTCTATGCTAGAAGTCCCTACTTGCTGCTTATATTTGCTGACATATGTAGGGAAGGGACATTTTCACCAAACAAACCATACATTTGCTTAGAAGGCCATGAGATCCTGAAGCCCACAGTGAACAGACAGGACATCACTTTAAAGGTCTGTGCTGAAGTTCATCCCATGCAGTTTACTAAATTTAATAATTTATCTCAAAATGGAGGATTAAACAGACCCTCCTGGCATTGAAACTTATGGTTCCAAGCAATCTAGATATTTCAGACTAGAGGTTTAGACAATGAAGCGATCCCACATGTAAAAAGAACAGTGAGCCTTTGTTAAGCACACCAATATGGAGAGCTCTACAGTGATCTTGATGTGTCATTAAAGCAGTTTTTAACCTTAGAAGTTCTCTGCATCTCTCTATGAATACCACTGCCTTCCTGGACAGACAAAGTGGACAATTTTCACTTACAAATTATCTGAACTTGTTTCTTAGCATCCATCTAGGGCACTGAATCAACTCAGTGAAGGGCTTTCCAGGGAAGAACACACAGCTGTGGCAATGTCCCATATTTACAGCGTTAGTATAGAAAAGTCCCAATAATTAGGTCTTGATATGGCATGAAGATGGATTATTATCTGGGAGTCCCTGCTATAGTATGAATTTATATTGACAACAAGCCTTTCCTGACATGGTGAAATCTGTAGAAAATTCCATGCATGGAATAAACAGGACCTTATAAGTGATGTGGGGATTTTTAGCTATCTGAGAATGGTGGGGCAGCCAAATAGTCCCATACAATTCATAAAGGGCTTGATCCAAAGCCCAATGAAGTCAATGGGAGTCATTTGGTTGACTTCAGTGGGCTTGAATCAGGCCCTTAGACAATGAATATTCTGACTTTGCCATCCTGGCCTCCCTCCCCCACATCTAGGCAGACGTGTCCCCTATTGTATATGCAGTACATCAAAACAAGATTTACCAAGATACACGGTCTCAGGTCAGCTGACTTTCCCCTGAACCTAACTTTGCATCACTGAAAGGCAGTGTATATCTGTACATCCTCCTGTGCAAGGATTCAGTACAACAAGCTTCAGTAGCAGGCAGCTGATTGCTGCTTTATTAAAACAATTCTAGCTGCAACAAAATTAAAAAGGTACTTTTGAAAAACGAAACAAAATCAATGATTAAATTGCATCTTGGGGTTTGTAGAACTGGTCATTTGCAAGAAGATTCTTCCTGGGCTGAGACAACAGAAGCTTGCTCTCCTGTTTTCAAAAAGCTGTGCTAGAATCTAAGCTGACTTAGTAACAGAGAGAAATAGGTGCCACATCTACAAATATGTTCTTTCAGGAAATTTGAAACAACCTCATACACAAGACCCTAAGAGGCTTCTATTAAATATATGTGCGTTTTGAATGTCATTAGAACACCATGGACCAAATTCATTCCTGGTGTAATGTCAATATACTTTAGTGGAGTTATACTAGGGAAGTACATGGTCCAACCTGTTTCCCTTAATAATTAGCAACAATGCCAAATCTGGAAATGCACTCTGCACAGCCAACTTAATGTATATGTGAACCTAGCTGAACTACCTAAATCCCATATAGTTCCTATACTACCAGAAGCAATAGAAACAAACATTTTTAAAACCCCTTCAGTTTACTAACTGCAAACAGAAAACTCCATGCTGCTTTGAGTAGAGCAAGGGTAGCCAGAAAAATGTACTCCATAAAAGGGGTTGAGAAAGGATAACATTAAGTAAGTGGGCCTGAAACTCTGAAATAAAAGCATTTCTCTCCAAACAAAGTAAGGCAAAGGGCAAGAAGAGACCTTCACTTCCAGTCTTGTAAAGCTGTTCTCTCTGAATAAAGAATCTGAAGAGGAAACACACATTTAAAAATTGAGACAGATTAGTCAATGAAAGGACAGCATGTGGCTAGTAACTAAAACCTGCTCTGGAGACTTCTCCTGGAGCAGGCTGGCTGATCTTTCCCGAGTTCTCTCTCTTTACCCTAGAGGGATTGATTGAAATAGATCATTCATTATAACACCATGTCAACATTGGATGTTGTCGGAATATAAAAGCTACAGTAACTCTACTGAAGAACTATCCTAGAGGGAAACTAAGGCACTTTCCAGCAACACAAGATAATACATACTTCTTCCTGCCATTGAGAACAGATTTTCATTGCAAAAACTGCTGGAGCTTGATGTTGTTAAATTACTTCTTAATGCTCCATATATTATAAAAGAAGCTTAACTAAACTGGGAATGATACATCCTCATCCCAACTGTAGATGCAGCAATAGGCTACAGCAGTCCATTGCTTGGTTGCAGGAATATGTGGGAAAGCTATCTACTAAAAGATTCCTTCAGTCACTTCCTGACAGAGGAAGAAGCTAAAATTTTCTCTCAAGTACAAGGTGCTCATTATTATTATTATATTTTATTAATAATTTTGCAGTAGCAATTAGAGATCCCAAAAGAGTGGGGTTCAGTGTTCTAGTTGCTTTAGCTATACATAGGAAGAGACAGCAGGGACTCCAAAAGGCTTACAATCTAAATAGACAAGATAGAAAGTGTAGGAGAAAGGGAGCATTCTCCCATTTTACAGATGGGGAATGGACACAGACAGATTAAACATCTTACCCAAGGTCACAGAGAATATGTATGGTGGATCTGAACTCGGATGTAATGAGCCTGTGCCTTAACCACAGGACCATCCTTTGTCTCCTACAGTTTATATTTAAAGAAACACAGATATTTCAAATTCATTATGTCATATATGTATACCACTCTCCTCCATTTATGCAGAATCAGAACTAATCAACTATGTGTCAGATGTTTTACTGCTTACAGATAGTCTCCTTTACCTCATGTTGGGGCCTGTACCAGACTAATTACAATAATACTTGTGTGTATGAATTAATCCAACATACAACTGAGCTTTTAATTACATATCAGGAAATCCACAGTTAGGTTTGCTGTGGAAACCTTAAACTTTAACTCTTTTGTGCATGTATCACAATTGTCTTTAGTTATGATATCCCAATACTGCCCACCTAAATTCTTCCTGAATTTCAAATGAATACAATATTTTTTTCATTTCCCATTTTAAACTACTGAGTAATGTTGTTCTGTTCTGTTAAGAACAGCTAATGAATCCCCCCAAGGAGCTCCATTTCAAGGGTAGGTAATGTGTTCCTAATATAATAATTGTTATTAGTAGAACTTTACAAAACTATACTACTTTCTCATCTGAAGCTCTCAAATTACTTTACAAACATTAATTTAGCTTCTCATCACCCCTGTACGGCAAAAAAGTATTGGCTTCAGTTTTAGAGATGGGGAAAACTGATGTACAGAGAGCTTAAGTATTCTGTTATACGAAGTCTTCAGCACAGCTAGGAACAGATCTCCTGACTTGCAGTCCTCTGTTTTAGCCAAAAAATCATCCTTCCGTTCCTCAGCTATCTGAGGCAGTGTGAGGCTCAGTTAGTTAATATTTGTAAATCACTTTGAGACCTGACGATAAAAGGCAACACAAAGTGATGTAACACTTGGCAATAAGATGCTATTTGGTAAATAAAATATAAAATAATATTTCAATCTTCTATCTTTAGATGCACATACAATATGTACCATTATGTATTGTAATGCAACATTTTATTTTCTTATTTTGTAACTAAAGACCCTAATGGAATACAAATGTTCAAGGGGGCAGAGTTAAGGCTGCTGTCGAAAACTTTGGTCTGAATTTCATTATTATTATGCAATTAAAACTTCCACCTTATTGTTGCATTAATATTTTTGTATACAAATCTCTTTTTAAAGAAGAAATTATTAAACAAACACACAGAATAAAAAAGGCAAGTGAAAATCCACAATCAGCATTGCAGGAAGACTTTATGTAGTACCTGCACTTAAGGTGTGCAAAAAATTCACCTGTTCCTAGAATCTTTTTTCACTGGATGTCTTCCAATTGACCAGACCTAACCTTGCTTAGCTCATAAGCTCTACTAAGTTTTTTGTTGCATTCACTGAAAGTCTAGGAAATAATACAAACAGGAAACAAACCACATAACTCACATAACACTGCAAAGCACTTCTACCAGGTCAGACATCACACATATATATATATCTTCAAAATAAGATACAGGATCATTAAGAGGAACAATTACATTACAGAGGTACAACAAATGTAGAACACTAAGCATTTTAGGTAGTCACTCATCCACATACTTATCAGACCTAGATTAAAAAACATAAATTGTTGTTCATCTTATCCAATCTGATTTCAAACTATTAGACCCTGCCACT
Source organism: Emydura macquarii macquarii (assembly GCF_026122565.2). Lineage (NCBI taxonomy): Eukaryota > Metazoa > Chordata > Testudines > Chelidae > Emydura > Emydura macquarii. The sequence continues at coordinate 2,971,367 of NW_027131391.1, forward strand.
TCAACTGCCATTTACCAAGACTTCCCATGGCTTCATCCCAGGAAGAACTTATAACAAAAGATGATGATGATGATTAATGATATAAAATGTATATTAAATGTCAGGAACTTTTGCACAGATGACAGACACATGCTGAGAACTAGTTTGTTGAAGTGGACCCAATAAGTTGTCCCCATAAATCCACATTCTTCATCTCTAAGAGGGTGGCTGATTGTCACTGCATGTGTAAAGTTCAGCACCAAGACTGAAGTTCTAAAGAGATGAGTGGTCCCTCCTCTTCCAGTATCTTTAGGTTCTGAAGAAATGGGTAAGGAGGGACACAGAGCATGGTTCTCCAGAAGCAGCAGGGATTTGAGGGACCAAAAAGACTAGTTAGGAACTTGGAGGGTAGTGGAACACCCTGACAAGACTCCTTAGGACAGGAACTGCTCTATACTAGGCTTATACAGTGCTTAGTAGAATGGGGCCTTAACCTAGCTGAGGCCTCTAGGTGTTCTTACGCTATAAATGTTATATAATTATAATCCTGTGTGGCACAAAGCCCAAGGAAAAGGTTTGTCTTTTTTTGACTTGTCTTTCAACTTGTTATGATGCCTGCAAGATACAATCCTTTATGAAATTTTCTTAATGACTGCCTGCGAAAAGTGGGCAAACGGAAAAGCGATCCTGAAGCTGGCAGAAATCTGATGGGGACGCAATTCACAGCCTTATTCATGTGAGGTCCTCAGCTCCTACCCCCTGCAATATCAAATCTAACCTCCAGAATGTTTCTCTAGTCCTAGATGAAGATCTCAGCCATTGAATCATACCTCTCCTTGACAGAATTGTCAGCATATGATCTACAGAGAGGAGATTCTAGATAACTATGTACGTACATAGCCCCTAACAGTGTGGTATAAGAGCACTTCACAGACATTAATGAATTTATCTTCTACACCCTAGGAGGTAGAGAAGGATTATTATGCCAATTAAAAACAAAAACCACAGATGGGAAAGTAAAACACAGATTAAGTGATTTGCCCAATGCTGCACAGGTAGTCTGTGGCAGAGCTTGGAAAAAATCCATAATTTTCCAAGTTACAGTCCAATGCCTTAGCCACAAGATCACCTTTCCTCTCCTACAGAGACCTTGCAGAAGTTACATACACAAAAAGACTAAATAAATGCACATTTGCAGCCAGAATCCCTGTGTCCAGCTAGTAGTATTCTCCTGGTGCCAGTGCTGTGTGTGGCTCAGGCCTTATTTTTCCCCTTACCAACTACTGTGTCCCATCAGCTCTAGACAATGAAATCCTAGAACAAGCCTACTTTTCTAGCTGCTTCTTCCCTCCTGACCCGAGTTCTGGGTCTTTAGGCTGAATCTACACCATTCACTATACTGCTTCAAATACTGCACCTGATATGCTGGAGTATGCAGCCAGGAGAGGTGGCCTCCCACTGAGAGGGACCCAGAGGAAGAGCCAAACTCACCCCGGCTGTTAGAGCCCAGAAGGATATCACCTTTCTGGAAGCAGGTGGGCGGGCCCAGGCCTTTAGAAGCAGGGGGGCAGAGCCAGGCCTTTAAAACACAGGCCTGCTAACTCAGTCAGGCTGGGATGGCCAAGGGAGAAGGATGCCTCTCCCCTGGGGCTCCAACCTAGAACCAGACCAGAGGCCCATGCTGAGGGGGAGCAGCTGGTCTTGCCTGTGGCCTGGGGGCCGGAGGAAGGCCTGCCTGAGCCGCCTGCGGCCTGGGGGCCAGAGGAAGGCCTGCCTGAGCCACCTGCGGCCTGGGGGCCAGAGGAAGGCCTGCCTGAGCCGCCTGGGGGCCAGAGGAAGGCCTGCCTGAGCCGCCTGCGGCCTGGGGGCTGGAGGACCTGGAGGTACTGTCCGCTGAAGAGCCCATGCAGTTTCTGGAGCTGCTGCCAGTTGACGGGGAAGGACTCGTGGGACTCCTGCACACCCCCGAACTCAGTGACCCAGGCAAATGCAATGGAGCCCAGGTACTTTAAGCAGAGGGCGGGAGGAAAGAGCCCAGGAAAGCCGACTGTGGTCCAGCTGAGCTGCGGCTCTCAGTGAGTTGACGTGTTTTGGCTGGAGCCCTGCTGACTCAGTGGCAATGCCTTTGCCACTGTTAGGGCCCTGGGCTGGGACGCAGTGGAGATGGGTGGGCCTGCATCCCCCTCCCCCCTTCTCTCTCTCACCCTGACCTAGGGTGGATAGTGGCTACCGTTGGAACCTACCCTGCCTTACCTGCCCTGCTCTGCTTAAGGGCTGGCCCCAGACCGTTGCTCACCCTGCTACGGGCTTGAGTGCTCTCATGTGCTTCTGCCGGCCTTCCCCGGCCCTGAACCCTAGACTATTGACTCCCCTGGCTAAAGACTAGAGCTGGCTGACCCTTGGCCCTGCCCCGCCCTGCTAAGGGCCAGGGCGGCAGACTACTTGCTCGCCCGGTTAGAGGGCTAGAGACTGCTTCCCGGCGCGGGGGGTAACCAGGGGGGTGGTCTCCCTCCGAGAGGGACCCAGAGGGAGAGCCCCAGGCGCTGCCCCCTACACGGGGGGACATGTACAGAGTAATTTAGCACACTCAGGCCATGTCTATACTGATGGCGGCAAATTCGCTGCCGCCAGATCGATCTTTCTGGATTGATTGAGCAGTCAGTATAGATCCACTCAATCGACCAGGAAGTTGACTGAGTAAATCCACTCCCTCAAGAAGCATAGCGCTGCATCAACGGGAACACTGTTACCGTCAGCGCAGCGTAGACAGTGCGCAGAAGGGAAGCAGAGCAGTCGATGTGAGTTACGCAAACTACTATGAGTAGTTTGTGTAACTCCCGTTGACTGCCGCCGAATTGTGAGGTAAGTGTAGACCAGCCCTCATATAAAACATTCTCTGGGAGTGGCATGGAATAAAGGCGGACAAAAGATACAGATTCTTAATTTTCTATGGCAAGTTAGTTTTTGGGCCTGACAACCTTAATCAACCTTCTTTAAATTATTGAAGGCATGCATTTAATCTAGAAAAATTTCTCATCAGTTTTTCATTTTCAATCCTCCTTCATTCAGTGGGCCAAATTATTACTTCAGTAAAAATCATGCAACCCCAATGATGTTAATAGGGTTTTGTACATTTAATCATGGACAGAATTAGCCTTAGTGAATGCATGATGTTGGGGTGACCAATTCTGCCCTCAGTTCTAACCGTATAGCTACCATTTAGCTCAACTGTCATGCTTGAATAACTGGAGGCAGAATTGGGCCTTTGGTTTTATCATTAAACTGACAGTAGGTTAATCTTGCCCTGCATATAGTAAAATATTCATGACACTTCAGGCTGACAGCTGTTTAGAAGTCTGATTTACGTTCATGGAGAGGAAAAAAGAAGTTGGATGAAAAAGTCCATAAAATAAATAGAAAAAAACTTGATTGCACAACTACAATGTGATCTACAACACAATCACATATTGTAAAAGCCCATTTTCAGGGTAGGAAGTGCAGATTAAGGACAGTACATCTTGTTAGGGGCACCAATGTAGTTTGAACAGAGTCGTGGAATAGGGCGTGTGGGTTTTTTTTTTTTTTTTTTTTTAAAGGGAAGGGTCTTGCTCATTTGTTTACAAGGTTGATTACAGAAAAGTTCGACTTTTCTGAATGACAAATTTGACTAATGACATGGGGACTTCCACCTCCCTTGCCCCATCCCTGCCATAAGGCCTCACCTTGCTGAGCTGATCCAAGAGTCTTTGGTTCTGTTCAGATAATTCCTGGATGGCTCGTGTTTTTTCTCGATCTGCTTCACGAAGGTGAACTTGCTGCTTCTCCAACTCGTCCTGTAGCTGTTTCACATCGCTTTCCAACTCTGACACCCTTCCTTCCCATTCCCCTTCTCTGTTCTCAAACCGTCGCCTTAATTCATGTTTCTCTTGTTCTAGATGCTAGATAATAGAAAAAGATTATGAAAGCAGAAACATCACTGGATGCTGCATATTCCCACCTGACTCCCCATTCCCAGATATCCTTAATGTTTTGCGTCAGCTCCTCCCTGTACTTTCATGCAACAAACACAATACAAGAGTCTGCTACTTCTATATGACTTGCAAATCTATATTAGAGTCAAGAAACAGGTACTAAAATCACTGTAATAAATCTGTCTTTGTGCTCTGTAGATCAATAGAGGAAATCAAAAATGCCAAATTTTGTTTTGAGTACAAAGAAACAGAAAAGCAGACTCTGAATGTCAATAAGCAGAAAATTTTGGTCACACAGACCAATTAATAATTTAGAGAAACATGAGTCAACTCAAACAATTTTTGGAGGGTCAATCTAATACCATCCTGTCATTTTTAACTTGCTCTCACACTCAGAGATCTTTAAAACCAATTCTGTGGAGCTCTAGATATACAGAAGTAAAACACCCTTCTTGTCAAGTGGCTCTCTTGAACTACAGTTACAAATGGTTACATAATATTTCACGTTCTCTCCTAACTGGTTACACACTGTTTCTGTGTGCTGTAAAACTATTGTTTTTCACTCCGAAGGGGGCTGTGTATCAGTGGCTGGTGAAGTAACTCCTGTACTAGGATATGTATATGCATATTTAGGACCAGATTTTCAGAAATTGAGTTTTGTGTTGCAGGCACAATTTTGTGTCTCCTTTGAATTGTTTGTGAAAATCAGGTAGCTAGAAATCTATTAAAACTTGCACATGCTTTGCAGGGTCAGTTAACTGAAGGCCTAAAAATAGAGGCTAGGCTAAAATACAGTTGAAAATGAATTCAAACTGCTTCCATATTATGCCCCTTTGTGCAAAAAAAAAAAAAAAAAAAAAAGCCAAAAACCAAAAACCACAAGGGCTAAAGTTACTTGGAAAACTCAAGTTCAGAATTTCTATGATCACAGAGGCCACATTTGCTTGCTTGCAGACTGGTCAGAGTGTGAAGCTCTTTCCTGCCGATGTTCCAAGATTCTTGGGGAAATCTGGGGTACCCTGGACCTAAAGAGTGACAGCCTTTTCTTGATATTCCCTGGGTCCCTTTGACCCACATGGCAAGCTGGCTCCATCAGAAGCCACGCTGCCAACGTCTCCTCTCCTGAATGTGGTCTTCCTTTCAAGAAAATGTGACAGCATGGGATAAGAGCCCATTGGGATTGATACAGATAGCAATTCCCCATTTTTCCCAGGACACAATCCCATAGTGAACAGGGCCCTGTCTCCCCTCCTTCATGTCCACTAAACCGATGCGAAGAAAAATCACACAGCATTATGTGGAGAGTCTTCTTGGGTATCAGAAGTAAGGGAAGAGGATGCCATGTTTCAGCTAGTTGCCTGCTGCTCAGATTGCATAGCTCTCCTTTGAATCCCTCCACCAACTTCCTCCTGCATCAAGGCAAGAACGGGAAGTCTTAACTTCAAGGTTCTTCACTACTCTATCAATTCTATATTTGTTGCTCTCTCTTGCTACTCCTCCACCTCTTCCTTGTTCTTGTCTTTGGATAATCTTCAACCCTGTTCCCCACGCCTGATCCTCTTACCCTACACCAACACAACATGCGTCCAACTTCTGTCCTTTCAAATCCTCCCTCAAAACTCACCTCTTCTGCAAAGCCCACAAATGCTAACCCAGGCCGAGGAAAATGCTGTCTCTAATTTAGGAAATAAATTGCTCTAATACAGTATCTTCATTATGTTGTAAATAATGAAAAGAAAACTCTCCTTCAGATGGGAAAGGGCTGACATTATTAATTACTTCTGACAAAGTGGGTTGCAACCCATGAAAGCTTATGCCTACAGAAATTTAATTTGTTAGTCTTTAAAGTGCTATAGGACTCTCGTTTTTATTATTAATTATCTATACCATGTTAGCACCTGGGGCCCAATCATAGATCAGTGACATTGTGCCAGGAGCTGTACAACCAAAGAAAGAAAGATAGCCCCTGCTCTGAAGGCTGCCATCTCGATTTTTAGAAAAATCTCCTGAGGAAAAGTTTCCAATTACTTTAATGATGCTGCAGTGAATGGGGTATTTTCTAATTTTAGAAGGTGAGGGGGAGTTATGCATGTATACACCCACACATCAAGCCAAAAATATCCTCCTTTATAGCTCAATATCACATTCACTGCTAAGCACTGTTCAGAAGGATATGGGGAGTTTTGTGGATAGAAGACTGAACCTCAGTATGATGTGTATAAGTAGCGCAAACAGATAACAATCAAAATTCTCAAGTGTATAGAGAAAGATAATGAACATAATTCAGAAGCAAACTGTAAACCTACAAAAAGGACCAAAATGACTATTTATTTAAAAATATTGTGCTCACTTACTGCAAAAAGATTAAATAAATGGAAGAGGTACAGCAAATGGCAATCACAGTGATTCTGGGAATGTAGTTACACAGAAAAACCTAGTATCTCTAGCTTAGTTGTCTCGTGAAAGAGATACAATAAAAGGTATTGTGGGATACAACTGCTGAGTCAAAAGAGTGGAATCAACCGAGACAGAGAAAACACAAATCAAGTCAGCCTATCTTTTTTTTTTTTTTTTTTTCATTTTTACAATGTTTTTGTCTCAATAACAGACCATTCCTGAAAATCAATTCTTCCCCAAACCTGAAGTCCTATAAGTTGATGGAGCTCTCTATTGCTTTTCCATATTATTTGGTACTGACAGAAGTGAAAGAACAGGCTGTTCTAACTGATATTTCTTTTCTAGCTGCTCATTTATTTCTACTCAGAACTGAATTTTAAGACATTCTATTCTGAAAGTGTGCTTCCTCATCCAGTTAACGGAGTTGGGTCTGTCCTGACTTAAGACAGGAGCAAGTGGTAGTTGCCTTCTTGACAATGAGAAGCTGCACTGCAAAATGCTAGAAAAAGGACACAGAAGGGAACAGAGGCATTGTTTTAACCCCTTTCAGAGTGTAACAATGAGATTCAGAGAGCATCCAAAACTATAAAAAGAACTGGATTCCATATCTGGAAATGAATTAAATCTCTGATTAGGCACTGAGAGACCTGTCAAAGTAGGTGTGCTTGGTACCAAATACAGAATCTTAATACCCAGGCTATCAAACACACAAAGAACCCTTTTTGGAGATGAACAGCTAATTGTGCATTGTGTGTGTTTTCAAGGAAAACAAACGAATGAATCTTTAAAGAATCTAGAGAGAGAATATAGATTTATAACTGTTTTGGTGACTCCAGCAGAGCAGACCAGTTCATTGGCAGCTGGAAAGTGGATACACTGGAGAAACTGTACTGAATTTTCAGCATCAGCTCTGAATAGTTAACTTAGGAGGAAAGGAAGAAATGTCTCTTGGTACATTCTATTTAACAGCAGTTAATCTGGGCGAAACTGCAACCAGGGGGATCTCAGCTAACATTTCAGTTTCAGAAAGCAGCAATAACAAATTCTACAAAAGGAGAGAGAAAATGCAATATAAGGAAATGGATAAAATAAGCACAAATCTTTTCCTCTTCCTGCCCCTCCCAGTCAAGGGTATGCTCCTGCTCCCATTGAAGTGAATGGAAGTTTTTCAATAGACTAACTTTTAGCTTGATGAACACAGGATTATCACTGTTTATTTTTTGCAGTATTTTGTAGCCATGTTGGTCCATATGACAGACATTATCTCAAAACACTGTCTCTCTCAATGTTTATTTTGTAATAAGTTATGAGACTTAGCCAAGCTTTATTTCGATGAAGTAGCATAGTCTCAGATTTGTTTTCTGAATGACAGAACAGGAAAAAAATTCTGATTCTGAACAGGTAACAGAAGTGACACTGTGTTATCAGAAGGCAGACTGTAAAAGAATTCCATGGGAATTGCTTATTAAAATCAGAAAGCTGCATCTTTGGCAAGGAGATGATAGAGCAGTATAAACACTTATTATCCCTCATGGCCTACATATCCCTTGAGAAATAAAGGATAGCTTCCAAAAGGGCCCATAAAAGTTGAGATAATCTGAGAGAAGTTACTATATTATATATAAAATGTCTTGTCATCAAAATATAAATAGTTATTTTCTCTATTTCATCATTGTTTTGTAACTAACCAACATTTTAAGCTGTTTTATACTTTAAAGACAGAACTCAGCCTCAGCAGCTTCCCAACCTGCAAAAGTTTTTCTTAAAAGCTGTGTATAACTCTTTACTGCATTTAACAAGGGAAACCCAGGTTAAAACAAAAGCAAATTTAACTATTAAACAATACTGTGGGAGTGAAAATGGCTAAATACTTAAAACATGCACTTTGGGGAAAAAATTAAACTAATAAATAGTGTAATTAAACAACATTTTGAACAAAATATTACCTTCACTACTGTTGCTATCAGAAGAGTAAAATTACAGAGAGGTTTTACTGTGGAGAGAAAGTTATTGGCTGTAGTAAAGTATTGGATTTAATAACAAAGACAGATTTCCCTTTAGGATGAAAAAGCTTAAGGAACAAAGGACTTTGGTTCTTACAATAAATTCACAAATCCTCTTGAATTTGCAAAGAGATACGACTCCACAAGGAAAAGAGGAGTATGCTGAAGTGTACACACAGGGTCAATGTTGGGCAATGGTTTCAAATTAGAATGTTAATCCGTCACTGTTCAAACTAGCTGTAAAACAGTGTTCCTTGGGTTTAGTATTTTCAACAAAGCGATTCACTGGTGGAATTGGAAATTTCTAGTGTAAATCTCTAAGCAAAGAACTGGTGTAATAGTAAGTCTTTATATAGTTGTGTAACAGAATTGCTCCAAGAGAAGCAGCCTGCACAAGCCTTTTTATTTATAAATATTCCATTCAACCTAAAAATCAATACATTGCTAAGAACTCAGTGGACTGAGCTAACAGCTTTTCCCAATTATTTATAGGTATTTTCAAAGCAGACTGTTCACAGAGACATATCATTAAGGTTCATCTGCTGGTATACATTATCCATAAGAGCCAATTGCTAAGGCACAAAGATGATATATGATAGAACAGTACCTTCTAGTTTAAGATTCAATTCCAAAGTGTTCCTGAATCTACACCTTTTTTAACCTTTTTAAAAAGGTCTATGTCCACAGTTAAAATGTACCTACTTATGCAGAGTTAGCATCTGCTTCACAGACCTTTCAGCATACTATGTTGTTGTCTGAATTAGTACAATATATTCAAAGTTCTATGAGACAGTAAAAAAAATTGAAAGGAAGAATATTTTCCCTTTATTGCATAATTAGATTTTTCCTATCATCATCATGGGGGATTTTAAGCCGATGCCTTGCTGAAGGCCTTTCCAGGTCTCTCTTGGGTTCTCCCTTTATAATAACCATCTAACTAATCTCCAGTAAACCCAAGAAAGGAAGATACCTGTATAAATATTTACTGTTTTCTAGAACAACCACAGCAGGGAAATGTTTTAAAGACAGTGGGTGGGCATAATTTGTAACTGAAATGTATTCATGCAGTTCCATATTTTGCAGTAGACTATACAGTTGTTTGATTATACACAGGTTTCACAAAACTACTGTGAAATTAATTATAGTCCCCTTGTCAGGTTCTGGTAGGTCTGTAGACAAATTTTTGCAAGGTTGTATACCTTATCTTTGGGCATTCACATTAGTTTTCATGGTTTCCTCCCATCCTTCATAGCCCTAAGAGAGAAGGTCAAGCCAAGAGTATCTCTAGGTTTCAATACAGACATTTTTTTTTTTAGAAAGAATTAAGCCTTGTAGCACACAGAGTTAATATGTATACATATTATACACACTAACAGTACATTATACATATTCAAAGTAAATTAGATCAAAAGGACTTGTGCCTGAAACCTACAAACAAGTCCCTAAAAGTACCTTTAGAAAAAGTAATTTGGCTGAAGCTAGAAAAGGGAGGAAGCCAGTTACCTGTGCCTTTATAATAATATGCTAGATCAATGATCCTGAACTTAGCATTGTCAGCTTGTGGCCAGGAAGCAGCTGAGATACAGAAAAACTTACTGTGAAGAAAAACCCTCCTCCATGCTTTCTAAAGGAGCTCGGGTCTCCCTGCTCCTCCGAACTCCCTCTGTCTCTCTCTTTCTCTATAGTCCTTAGAGCTGGAGTACTTCCCATCCGGACTGACAATGCATCCCCTTCCTTTCACCATCCAGATCCCTGGAGCTTCAAACGCTCATTGTTATGCCTGGAAGGAACCCAGGTTTCTCCCCCTGCCTCCTCTTACAAAATCTCTCAAACTTGCTACCACATATTCTGTCACTGGAGACTAGATCTTCTCTTTACCCCACCCGAAATGGTCCGGGCTCAGAAGCTCACATCTTTTCCCCATCCTACCCTATATAGTAAGTGACCCTGCAGTCACCCCACGTTTTCCATCAGCCTACCCCACTGATTGCCCCTGGAATTCTAATCACCCCTACCCCACCTTGTCTTGCATGTGTCCCTGCGGCCGGCTCTGCCCCTGCCCCTACTCCCACCCCGCGGAGGTCAGGGCTTGGCCAGCCCTCGGTCCCTCACCTCTAGCTTGTCGGTGAGCTCCTTGTGCATCCTCTCGTACTGCCGGCTTATGTCCTGGTTCCTCTCCAGCAGAGCCTTTCCCAGGCGGGCGGCCAGGACCAAGTCCTTCTCCTTCTGCCTGATCAGCGAGAGCAGCTCGGGCTCCTGCCCGGCCGGCGCAGGCCCCGCTTCCTGCTCTCCGGCTTGCTGCTGCCGTTGCTCCCCGGCGGCGGCCAAGAGAGCCAGCTCCTCCTCCAGCACCAGCTCCAGCTCCCCCGGGCCGCCCTGGAGCGGAGCTAAGGCGGCCGCGGCGGCTGCTGGGCTCCGGGCGGCTCCTGCTCCCGCTGCCCCCTGCAGCTCCATGCAGCAGGCGCTGTCCAGCTCCGCTGGTGCTGAAGCGGCGCCCGCCAAGCCCAGGCAGTAAGCGGCCATGTCCCTCCCCTCGTGCGCTCCAGGCTGCGGGGGCAGGAGCTCGGCCCCCGCCTCTGGGGCTGCCTCTGCCCCTTCTCCTCCCGCACGCTGGGCTGCGCCAGTAGCCTGTTCCGCTCTCCGTGCCCGCGCCGAGCCGCCGCGCGCGCCGCCTTCCGCCCCGCGGGCTGGCTCCCTGGGAGGACGCGGGTCGCAGCCTAGCCGCCCTGCTGCCGGAGCCGGGCTGTCTCAGCGTGCGCGGGTCGCCCTGCTGCTGCTGCTGCTGCCGCCGGCCCCGCTCCGCAACGCTGCTGCCCGCGCCCCATCTCCGCCGCGGCGCCTGCAAAACATCGCGCTGCAGCAGCGGCTGCAAGAGCCTCGCAAAGCCGGCGGCGGCCACCCCCTCCCAACCCAGAGTCCTGACGACAGCAAACACCTGTTCTCCGAGGGGCTTTGATTCGCGGAGCCGGGTAGCTCCATAAGCCGGCACCCAGGTGCTGCCCTGATTAACCCCTCCGTGCCCCGAGCCTCACCCCACTGCCCAGAACATTCCCAGAGACACGCAGGAGCCGTGGCCCCTTCCAGACAACCCGTCTGGTACTAACACTAAGGCACAGGCCGCTCTCAGGGTGGATCCCGAATACTCTGCCCTCCCTGACTGGGCCCTTCGCATGGATATAGCGCTTTAGGGCTTCGCAGTCTCTACAGACATCGTATAACTAACACCACACTTTGATGGGGCCCTCTAATACAGCTGACGGCGCCCAGGGTTGGGCTTTGGAGGGCTGGCGGCAGAGTTGTCTCAGTGAGGGCCTTCTTCAGCTATGGAACGCCTCTGAGATGTGATGAGACTGAGTCTAAACCTGACCATTAATAGTAAATAGAAAACAATTAGCAAGCAAAATCAGACAAAGAAGAGTTGGCCCCAGCTCAAGGCAAACCTTAATGGGAGGATTTGCCACCTAGATGCCATGGTGATGGCTGCCCTCGAAATTACCAGAGATTTATCTTTAAAATGCCCTACAGATATTTTTCTATAATAATGCTAAGCACTTTAACAGGGGTAACATCTTCAAAGCACTTTACAAATGTTACCTAATACTAACTCTGCATTTACATAGCCTCTTCCATCTGAGGAACTCAACACACTTTATAACTATTAGTAAATTAAACCTCACAGTCCCCCTGGCATAAATGTTATCTCCATTTTATAGAGGATGAAACAGGCAGAAAAAAATTAATTTATTTGCCCAAGACTACACACCAAGTCTAAAGCAGAGTCAACATTCCCTCTCAAGAGTTCTAAGCTCCGAAGCTTGCTCTGTCCACTAAACACCACTACCTCTATTGTTATAAATCATGATCCTCTTAAAACCTGTCAGATTCCAATAACATCCCTAATATTGAATTTCATCATGTCTAAAATTGACTCCTGAAAATCAGGATCTTTATGGTTCTCAAATCATTCAGAACTCATCTTTGGATGAATCTTAATCTAGAGTAGTTTTGTTAGACATGGTCCTCAAAGCACAGGCAGTATGGTTTAATGGTCCAAGCAGGGGATCGGGAGTCAGCAGGATTCCTGGACTCTATTTTCAATTTACCAATGCTTGCTTGTGATGCTGAAGCAAATTGCGGAGGCCCATATTTTCAAAAATGGCCTCTAGTTTTGGATTCCCAGCTTTGGGCAGATAGGGCGCAACTGGAATTATATATGCTCAGGCTGCTGAAAACTCCCCACAATTTATGTCTAAAGTTGAGCAACAAAAAGTGAGGTACCTAAAACTAGAGGCTACTTTTGAAAATGTGGGCCTTAATCTTTCTGTTTATTAATTTATTAATCTATACAATGGATGACATAACAATGCCTACTTTATAGGCATGTTGTAAGAATTACTGTAAGAGAGTCGCGATATAGGACACTAATGACACAATCAACACATTAACTTGTTATATCAGCAGAGCTGCCTTTAATTAAGTTTTGGCTCCAGGGAAGGCCTTTCAAAACATCTTTATAACAACTGTAAAATATAACAACAGTTCTTTAAAGAAATTATAGTTTTCAGTTAAAGATTATTTTTTTGTTTGGAAAAGTTTGGAGTATCCCATTTCATCCTTTTAATAAGAATGCATGAAAAATTAACGCTATTGGCCAAACCAATGGGACATCACACTTTGTCCCTCACCAAAAATGTACTATAGACAGCTTTTTTAATGCTGAAAGAAAGAAGTCATAAGTAGAGATTTTTTTACACCCACAAATCCTCTTCCATATCTGGCATAAAACTATGAGATCTGATCCTTGTAGACCCCGAGCCAAGGAAAATACCATCCTACCCAAAAATCTCCAAGGAAAGAACTTTGCATTCCTTAGAGTGGCATTATCTTACTGTAAGTCCTTCTGGAGGCCTTGGTTAGGCTTGCTAGACTAATGGGATATTCCCTAAGCTTCTTTATGGCCAATAGTTTAGTCTGCATACTCCCAACAGCCACTGGGGTTTGCCATCAGTTGCAGATTATTACTCTTGTACTAGAATAAAATTAATTTTAAAGGTAACCTCAGTGACTGCTGGGAATTGTAGTCAACTCTATGATTAACAGTTCCCTCTCCGGAAGGAGATACCATAGAGGAGTCAGGAATCACCAAATAGTGAAACTGCCTTGATCTTTATTAGAGTTTTTTGCTTAAGGCTCAGGACTCACCCTAATTTTCTACCAGGAAAGTGGGGGGAAAGGAGGAGGGTACTGAGATTTAAAATTATCACAATTTCTTTTGATGAAAATGGTATCATTTCAGCTGTGGTTGAATTGAGACCTCTTTAAGGAAGATTACACTTTTGTAAAATGAGAAAAGGAATTTTACACAGCTTTATCACATTAAAGGTTGCCTGTAAATGCCCACCCTCCCTGGACTCACTTGAATACTCTCTGTCTCTATACAATTACTCCATATATATCAATAGCTAGGACATATGATTAGTTGGGGTGGGGCTAATTCTGTCTCATAACTGAGCTGCATCCCTTCCTAGTGCTCATGAAAGGTGTCAGATTGGGAGCTCTAAAAATCTTCCGTTTATCCACAGCTATAGCATGAGTTTTGGAAATGCAAACTTCCTTCTAACTGTCAGTGGGCCTTTACCTTGCATTAGGAAAATAACTTGGAAGGTAATTTACTCAGCATACCTACTCAGTCCTTAGCCTTTTTCCTAATAACGTCAGTTAATGCAAACTGTGGTGGAGTTTTTGTGATATGAACACCTGTTCACTAAAAAGTAGACTGAGATGCTTTAATTCATTTCATATGGGCCACTAATAGCCATCAAATGGCATTAACTGTTGGCCAGTACTACCCAGAATTATATTTGAACCAGTGAGTTAGAAGTGAAAGGTTCTGTATCCCATTATCAATCTCTTCAGTCATCCAGTTCCTAAGACCCTTGCCTTTTAATCAATGGAAGTTTACGCATTAGGAAAGCAGAACTTGCTTTATTAAAAAATGATCCTGTTCAATATTATACTCCTTAAAAGAATCTCTCCCTGTCCCAGAACAATAATCATACCATTATTTAGTATGCTAGGTTCTTTCTTCTTCTTCTTAACTAGGGGAGGTAGTTTAAAATCCAAACTGATTACATGCACCTTCTGCTGTGTAGGAAGGCGCAGTGGCCTTCCTCTGAGCCTGGGCCCGCGGAAGGGCTGCAGGCGCCCAATCAGACTCTAGACTTGCTGGCAGCCCAGTCTGCCCGGCAACCAGACTACTGGGCCCCGATAGGTCCTGCCGGGCGGCCAACCCGACAGCAGGGGGGCGGAGCCTTAGGGAGGGCTGCAGCTATAAAAAGTAGGCCCTGCAGCTCAGAAGGGAGAAGGCTGCTGGCGAAGACAGACGCGCTGCCTCGCCGGCTGCAGTAAGGGGCTGAACCTCGCCAGGCTACTGCCGCAGGTAACCCCCTTGCGGCCCCGGCGACCCGCCTCTAAGGCCTGGGTTGGGCCTCCGGGCCCTCTGGACTGGCCGAGGTCTCCAGGCCCAAGGCACAGGGCCCAGCCTCAGGCCCGCAGCGGCTGGGACGAGCCAGCTGAACCAGAGAGCTGGGAGTTCCGTCCAGAAGCTGGTCCGGACCTGGAAGAGCTGCCAGACGCCCAACCCCTGGAGACAGGATCCGACCTGGAGGAGTTGCCGGAGGCTGGACCATACCACCAGCCCAGTGACCTGGAGGAGCTGCCCCTCGCTGAGGAGCTTCCAAACCTACCCCCCGTGGACGCCGAAGGACTGACTGGCCTACCCCGTGCGGTGTACCCTGACGACACAGAGGACCCGACGGACATAGGTACCGGGGAAACAGGGGAGGAAGGAGCCCAGGGACAGCCAGAGGCATGGCTGTATGAGGGGTAACGCCCAGTCGGCGTGTTTCGGCAGGAGCCCCGCCGACTGAGTGGCAACCCCGTGCCACTGCTAGGGCCCTGGGCTGGGACGCAGTGGAGTTGGGTGGGCCTGCGTCCCCCTCCCCTCCCCCCTGATCCTTGCCAATCCCCAAAAAGGGAATTAGCCTCTGCCGCCCGCTAAACTCGAGCCACTGCTCCTCGCTCGCCCGCCCTGCCGGAGGGCCGGGGCGAAAGACTCCTCGCTCGCCCGCCCTGCCGGAGGGCCGGGGCGAAAGACTCCTCGCTCGCCCGCCCTGCCGGAGGGCCGGGGCGAAAGACTCCTCGCTCGCCCGCCCTGCCGGAGGGCCGGGGCGAAAGACTCCTCGCTCGCCCGCCCTGCCGGAGGGCCGGGGCGAAAGACTCCTCGCTCGCCCGCCCTGCCGGAGGGCCGGGGCGAAAGACTCCTCGCTCGCCCGCCCTGCCGGAGGGCCGGGGCGAAAGACTCCTCGCTCGCCCGCCCTGCCGGAGGGCCGGGGCGAAAGACTCCTCGCTCGCCCGCCCTGCCGGAGGGCCGGGGCGAAAGACTCCTCGCTCGCCCGCCCTGCCGGAGGGCCGGGGCGAAAGACTCCTCGCTCGCCCGCCCTGCCGGAGGGCCGGGGCGAAAGACTAAAAGCCTAATGATCCCCTGTTGTGTAGGAAGGCGCAGTGGCCTTCCTCTGAGCCTGGGCCCGCGGAAGGGCCGCCAGGACTGGACCGGGCAAGAGCCTGTCCTACATGTTGGAAGAGCCTATAATAACAAAGCAAGCCTTCTGGTGTGGTTTCTGAAAGCCATTGTGGCATTAATTTCCATCATTAATGCCTCCTTCAGTGTATAAAACAAAAAGAGATTATATTGAGAAGATATTAATCCCCAAAACAAAGCCTCAAACAAAGCTCTCTTAGCTCTAGCTGTTGGATGTGGGGGAGAGGTGACTGCCTGAGACAAGAAATAGGCACATGTAAACAAACAACCATTATTACAGATATGTTAATGCCATACTCATACACTCTAATTCAACATGCTCAGTTTTCATTTGTGCCCAGATAACTGCACAATGTTCTATTGCATACATTGGCTCAATTTATATCAATGCTTTGTTAACTGCATGACCATCTATTAATCTCCACTTCAGAAAATCCATAACTGTCCTTGGAATCTAATTATTGATTGACATTTTTAGAAGTAGATTACTGTGTTGCTTTTAACTTCTTTATTCATTACCCTTCTGTTATTGTATCGTGTACACTGTTTTAGTAAATTAAAAATAAAATGCACATACATAAAAAGCAGTTAAGGATAAACTATTATGATCTTACATTCATATAGTGGCTTTTCATCCAGAAGAATCCCGAAGTGTTTAACAATCTAGAGCTGGGATTTTCAATAGTGTTTATGGGAGTTATGCACTCAACTCCCATTGACTTTCAATGGGAGTTGGTGCCTAACATCCTTGGTTCCTCTGAAAAATCCTAGCCTAGAAAAACAAGAGGCAGTTAATGGAAACAAATCAAAGAAAAGACATTTGTCAACATGACTTTTTGGGAAGCATCGATGCCCATGTATTGAGAATTGGAGAAAATTGCATAGTTCTCATGGTGAACTGGAGATTTTGATCCAAACATTTAGGATTTGAAGCTTAAAGTCCAGAAGAAGCATGAAATGTGCCTGCATATACAAATGCAAATATTTTAAAAAATCCCTCCGAGGATCATTACCTTGTTGTGGTGGAGGGGCTTACATGTTCCAATGAATCCTAGGGCTATATCATCTGGAGCTTAGTGCTCCTGTAGGGTCACCTTAGGTGAATAGGTCTGGGGGGAAGGTTCCAGACTAAAAGTGATCCACTCTAAGACCCATATAGCAGTCCAAAAATGATGATGAGAACCTTGCCCGGATTAGGGATACCAGGACACACCCCCAGAGCCAGACCTAGGGGCAGTGTTAGGTGAGTTTCTTGTGGTCAGGCTCCCATGTAATCCAGCTGGGCTCACCCCAAAAAAGTGACATGGACCTACTTCATGGGCCCACCACCTGTGAGGCAAACGGTGAGGGCTGGATGAGATGCCAGAATGGCAGCAGGAGGGATGGACCATGATGGACTGGCCTTCCACAATGGAAACTGGCTCTAGGGACATGGAATGTCACTTCGTTGGTGGGGAAAGAGTTAGAGCTGGTGGAGTGGAAAGATACCGGCTATATATGGTTGGCCTCACCTCCACACATAGCAGGGTCTTTGGAAACAAATTTCTCAACCGACGGTGGTCTCTTTCCTACTCTGGAGTGGCCCCTCATGAGAGGCCCTGGGCAGGTGTGGGCTTGGTGCTGCACAGTTGGAGTTTGTCCCTATAGATGAAGGGTTGCCACAATGAGACTTTGGGTCTCAGAGAGGAAAACCCTGACTGTTATGCTCCTAACAGCAGTTCAGAGTGCTCAGTCTTTTTGGAGACAGTGGTATTGGTGCTTGTTAGAGTGCCACCTACCGACTCTGTTGTTCTACTGGAAGACTTCAATGCCCACATGGGGAACAATGGAGATACCTGGAGAGGAGTGATTGGGAAGAATGGCCTCTCTGATCTGGACCCAAAAGATGAGCTGTTGTTGGACTTCTGTGCTAGTCATGGATTGTCCATAACAAACACCATGTTCGAACACAAGGTTGCTTACAAATGTACCTTGGGCTGAAGATCGATGAATGACTTTATAATCACTTCATTAGACCTAAGACCGTATGTTCTAGTAACCCAGGTAAAGAGAGGAGCAGAGATGTCAATCGATCACTATTTGGTGGTGAGTTGGATCCAATGCATGGGATGCAGGCCAGATAGACACAGAAGGCTGAAATGCTCAGTGCAGATCACCTGGGAACCTCTGGTGGAGGACCCTGTGAGGAAAGACTTCAGTTCCCAATTCTAGAACTTCTCCTGCATTCCAGGAGAGGTCATGAACATTGAGTCCGAGTGGACAACTGAGAAGATTGAGACCAAGAAGATTGTTGGGAGGTGGAAGGAGCACTTTGAGGAAAGCCTCAACCCAGTGGACACACCCTCCTTTCAGGATCTATTTTTGTTGATGAGGTCACTGCAGTGGTGAAGTACTTTTGCAGTGGTAAGGTAGCAGGGGTGGACAAGATTCACCCAGAGATGTTGAAATCACTGTACAAAGTCAGGGTGTCATGGTTAACATGCCTTTTCAATGTTGTATGGAAGGTGGGTGCTGTACCTTGGGATTGGCAAACCGGGGTGGTGGACCTAGTCTTTAAGAAAGGAGACCAGAAGGTGTATTCCAACTACAGGGGGATCACACTTATCAGCCTCCCTGGCAAAGCCTATGCCAGCGTGTTAGAGAGGAGGCTATGCCCATTAGTTGAACCTTGGAACAATGCGGTTTCCGTCCCGGATATAGAACAATGGACCAGCTCTTTGCTCTCTCACAGATATTCAAGGGGTCATGGGAATTTGCTAATCCAGTCTCCCTTTGTTTTGTAGACCTGGAGAAGGCTTATGACCGTGTTCCCCAAGATGTCCTGTGGGAAGTGCTGTGGGAATATGAGATACCAGCGCCGCTGCTGCGTTCTATCTGGTCCCTCTATTCCTGGAATGAGAGTTGTGTCTGTATTCTTGGCATTAAGTCAAGTTCATTCAAGGTGGCTATTAGACTCTGCGAAAGGTGCATCCTGTCCCCACTCCTATTCGTGATATTCCTGGACAGGATATCAAGGCGCAGCCATGTTGGGGAGTGTATCCAGTATGGGGACTTGGAGGTGGCATCTGATATTTGCAGATGATGTTGTCCTCCTTGCTTCTTCAGACTGTTATCTGACGTGTACTTGAACGCTTCGCTGCCAAGTATGAAGTGGATGGGATGAGAATCAGCTCTTCCAAATCAGAGGTCATAGTTCTTTCCTGGAAAAAAAGTGGAGTGTTCTCTCCAGATGAAGGGGGAACAGCTGTCCTTAGTGGAAGAGTTTAAGTATCTAGGGGTCTTGTTCATGAGTGATGGTAAGCAGGAGTGTGAGACTGACCGGTGGATTAGTGTGGCAGCAGCAGTGATGTGGGCTCTGTGCCGATCCATGGGGGTGAAGCAGGAGCTAAGTTTTTGGATGAAACTCTTAGTTTTCAGGTCAATCTACATCCCATCCTCACCTATGGTCATGAACTTTGGGTAATGACTGAAAAGACAAGATTGTGGGTACAAGTGGCAGAAATGAAGTTTCTCCGCAGGGTGGCTGGGCTGAATCTCTAAGATAGGGTGAAGGGCTCAGCTATTCAGGAGAGCCTCAGAGTAGAGCCATTACTCCTCTGGATCGAGAGAAGTCACCTGAGGTGGTTTGGGCACTTGATAAGGATGTCCCTGATGTTCCTGTCTCTAGAATTATACTGGGCATGTCCCAGTGGGAGGAGGCCCCGAGGCTGACCCAGGACATGCTGGAGGAATTATATTTCCTGGCTGGCCTGGGAAGGCCTAGGAGTCCCCCAGGAGGAGCTGGAACCTGTTGCAGAAGAAAGGGAGGTCTGGTCCTCCCTACTATTCATTCTGCTGCTGCAACCCTCACCAGTAAAAGCGACATAAAGGAAAAGAAGAAAAAAAAAGAAGAAATATTTTTAAAAATGGAAATTATTACACAGGTGAAAGTAGCAGGGAGCTCCACTACCTAAGACACAGAACGGGTTGACCCATTCAACTACGCAAACAGTTGGCGCCAAAGTGAGAATGGGGAAATTATTTGCCAGTTAATTTTGTCTGCTGTAACTGACATCTTCCTCATCATACAGCTATTCAATTTTGTCTAAAGAGTAGCAAGTCTCAATCTATGGCATAAGTAAACAAGGATGAAAATAAGCCATCTGTCAGAGTTGGTGTATAAGCAACAGCATATTCATTTCCTCCTCAGTCAAGAAACTTCCACTGGTGTAAAATTGGAACAAGCAACAAGGTAGGCTAAACTGGATGGGGGAGAAGAAAACCGCAAACATGGCTACTAGTGAGTAATTTCATCTCCTTTTCTCCCTGTGACAGTTATTAGAACCCCATGCAGTGTCTTAGGGGACCACTGCATTAAACTTATTAATATTTTCTATATGATGGTGTTGTCCTCCATTGGGGTTGGTTACCACAGCTCCTTTGGGAACTGAAAATAGTGTGTGTGGGGAGGGGTGATTACTTCTGGGATTGTAAACAACTACAGAGAAGCACCACCCCCTGGGATGGTTTGCATGTAGTGGTTCAGGCTGGGTTTTCCAGAGACTAGGAAACAAAGAAAGGGTTTTTGATATAAAAGAATGAATGTGAAAGAGTGTATGAAAAAAGTGTACTATCCCTTTAAGGGAAAGGCTGGAGCCTGCAGCCTGGGCATAATCAAGGAGGCCTGGCTCCACCCTAGGGCTGAGCCATATAAACAGAAAGAGGAAGTGGAGCATAAGCTGAACTGCTCTGCCCCAAGCTGATGGTAGTTGTGTTTGCAGGTGCTAGAAGATAAGCGGATCATGACTCAGGGACTTGGGTGTGGATTTTATGTTTGGGAGCCCCATACTAGGCTCCTGATGTACTGTTTGTTGCAGTGATTTCTGTTCTGAAACCTGATTAAAATGGGGACAGTCTGTTCTGAAACCTATAGTGTATGTTTGCTTCTCCTTGCCCTGGGTGGTTAAAATGAATCAACTATTGCTCTACCTAGGAAAACTAAGGAGGGGCATACCTGCAGTGCCACACTGGACTGCAAAAGGGTGCTTAGCAGCTGTTTACACCTTTACCCTGAGCTTGAACTGACTTTGTGGGTCTTGCCTTTGATTACACCAATGGACAGGACTGTGGGTTCTAGGGGGAGACCACAACCTTTGCTGAAGGGTTGGAAAGAGTGGTGTCTACCAGAGCTCTGTGTTGGAGTTGGGGGTGACCTCTAGTAAGCTTTTAGCAAGCATATTGGAACTTGTGTTGTCTTTTATATTTTCTGTATATTTTGGTGGGTCACTGGTTTTAAAAAAAAAAAAAAAAAAAAATACTCTTCAGCAGAGACTGCCACCCTTGCAGGAAGGAAATCTAGAAGTGGGCAACCTAACTCAGAACACTGGTATATAACACGTTATTTCTCCTTGACCCCTCTAGAGAACATAAACTCCAAACCACATAGGCTCTTGAAGTCTGATGTCAACCCTTCCATTAAGGTACACATTTTGAAATTAACATTGTCCTCCAGGGATCTTGGACTGTGCCACATTCACAAAAGGAATGAAGTGGTAGAGCAATCCAGCACCCAGTTTATTAAATAGTGAAGCAAGCAGAAAGGGTTATGGCTTATCTAACATCTGACTCACTTCTTTGCATCTCTGCTTCCTAGGAGATGGTCCACAATATTCTGTATACAGGATTGTATGATTTCAGAGTGGGTCAAGAGAGACATACTAAAAGCAACACTCTAGATGTTTTAAGCTTTTAGCCATTATATCTATCTTTGCTATTGAGCAAGTGATCATATGCATTATCTGGTCACTTTAGGATGAAATATTCTTTAAACATCAAGAAAAACTGAAAATTCAATAAGCACTTAGTACTTCAATCAATACCTCTTTCTCAGACATAAGAGGGCAACAGTCAGAAATTAAAACCATAAGTGAACACCCCCCTCTTCTCCAGAGTAAGAGTAAGAGAGGACACATGGGAGCCTAGAATCTTCAAAGCCTTAGCCAGATCAGAGAAAATACACTTTTGTTCCATAATTTGAACTTTAACTTCACTGGGATGAGAGAGGAAATATTTTTAGCAACTCTAAACCTCCTTTTAAAATGGTGAAAAAGCCCTGCTGTGGGCGTTGTAGTGAATATGCACTGACTAGCAGACTTCTGTTGCAGCTCTGTCTCTAGTCTTTATAAAATGTTAATTACTTTATTGTTCCTCAGCTTTCCACATTTCAGAATAATTTCTGCTTCTAATATGCCTCAAAGCAAACCTGGGCTGGTATAATATGCCACTCTTCTACTGAAAGGTGGCAAGACTAAGGTAGAGATGGCCAAAGTGCAGGCCCTACAGTTCAACATGGCTGCTCAAAAGACCAATTCAAGCAAATACGAGTCTCCTTTACATACTGGGCCTTACCTGTGAGGGCCAACATTCAGTGTTTTCTCTCCCAGAACTGTTCAAAATTCCTATGCTCTGCAAGCTACAGATGTGTGTGCATTGCTATTGGATGGTAGAAGGAGGTAGTATACACAATGGGTATGTACCTTTATGAAGGCAGATAGGGGAACAGAGGATGGAGAATTCCTGTTAAACAGGAAGAATTTGCTATATGCCCCAGCCAAAGCTAAAATAAAAAGGAAGACCATCCCAAAGCTCAAGTTATCACCAGTGATCTCAGCAAGCAAAGAGAAGCTTGTACTCCACACTGCACAGCCCTCATTTAATACAAAAGTTATGCATCCCAGTATTCTTGAGCAAGATGTAGCATCGCCTATGGAGAATTGTAGTTTCTGCAGGCTGTGCTGCCATATTGATGATGAGGATAATGATGATCTATTCTATTCCATTTTATGCAAATAATGTGTGACATTTGGGCTTTGGGTGAGTTATCAATACAGCCACCAGCTAGGCAAAGTTTGGGCACCCCTGATATAGGCATAGTTTCTCATCATGATGATGGCTAGCATCCCTTGAGTGAGTTGATGGTCAAGACTGTCCATAGGTTGTGCAGGGTCCTATGTTAAGTAACATGCAGGGCTTCTTGGGCATCTCTTACCAGCCAATACTCCTCTTGCACTTCTTAGCTCATGTCAGACCATGGGAGAATTATAAATGGATCCAGCTCCACAATTTAAAAAGCATGGGGCAGTCCCTTGATGCAGGATTTGCAGGGTTTATAGATGATAATCCATGGGGAAGGGTGATTGTTACTCTGATTGTTACTCCAATTTGGCATACATGCTGACTGTGGGGACTCAAAAGTCTCAGGCCTCTCCCAGTTTGGCTAGAAGTAGCCATTCCTGTTGTCCCTGCATAGAAACAGTTCTAAAAGATTTACTAAAAACTTTGACCTAGTAAAAAAGAAACTGTATTTTCTACAAAATACATTGACAGAAATAATGACATGGATGCCCTTAGGTGCAAGGCCCTGGAATAGAAATTGCTGATGTAGCAAGCATGTGGTTGCAAAATGTTATCATTATTAACATAAGAATGGCTATACTGCATCAGACCAATGGTCCATCTAGTCCAATGGCCAGTGCTAGATGCTTCAGAGGGAATGAACGAACAGGGCAATTATTGAGTGATCCATTCTGTGTTGGCCAGTCCCAGCTTCTGGCAGTCAGAGATTTAGTGGTATCCGGAGCATGAGGTTGTGTCCCTGATCATTTTTGCTAATAACCATATCCTCCATGACCCTATCTAATTCATCTTTGAACCCAGTTATACTTCTGATCTTCACAACATCCCCTGTCAACAAGTTGTACATGTTGATTGTGCACTGGGTGAAGAAGAACTTCTTAATGTTAGTTTTAAACCTGCTACCTATTAATTTCATTGGTTGACCCTGGGTTCACATGTTATGTGAGGAGGTAAATAACAGTTCCCTATTCACTTTCTGCTAGCTGTCTCTTTTCTAAGATGAACAGTCCCAGTCTTTTTAATCTCTCCTCATATGGAAGCTGTTCCATACCCCTAATCATTTTTGTTGCCCTTCTCTTTACCTTTTCCAATTCTATTATATCTAATATATCTTTATTTAAGATGGGGTGACCAGAACTACAAGCAGTATTCAAGGTGTGGGTGTACCATGGATTTATGATGCCATTATGATATTTTCTGTCTTACTATCTATCCCTTTCCTAACAGCTTTTTTGACGGCCACTGCACATTGAGCAGTTTTCAGAGAACTATCTGCAATGACTCCATGAGATCTTTCTTGAGTGATAACATCTAATTTAGAACCCATCATTCTATATGTATAATTGGGATTATTTTTTCCAATATGCATTACTTTGCATTTATCAAAACTGAATTTCATCTGCCATTTTGTTGCTGAGTCACCCAGTTTTGTGAAATCCCTTTGTAATTCTTCGCAGTTAGCTTTAGACTTAACTATCTTGAGTAATTTAGTATCATCTGCAAACTTTTTCACCTCATTGTTTATCCTGTTTTCCAGAACATTTATGAATATGTTGAACAGCACAGGTCCCAATATAGATTCTTGGGGGACCCCACTATTTACCTCTTTCCATTATGAAAATTGACCATTTATTCCTACCCTTTTTTTCCTATATGTTTTAAATCCTTTAATAAAGATAAAACACTAATCCATAAAGATGATGAAATAAAAATCCAAGGAAAGGTAAAAATGTTTAAACGGTTGGGTTTACAGATAGTCGGAACTGGGTGACTCAGCACTGTTTTTTGTAAATGGCTATCAGATATTCTGAATTTCTGACCCTGATATTACAATGCACTTAGTCCATTGACTAAGTGCAGCTCTGAAAAACAAGTGAAGAAAGGGGAAAGGATATTATGATAATGAGGAAAACAAATTAGACTTATTTCATAGCATGCTGGAGTATCATATTGTAATCCTTTGATCTGTGAATTAGAGGTGGAAATTTTTTACTACAGTTCTTACTCATTTGTTTCCATGTGAGAAACACCTCAAACCTTCACAACAATCTCACAGGACCAATTTCAACACTAGTGCAAACAAGCACAACTCCACTGAAGCCAATGGATTCATACCTCCATGTACTAGCAGTGAATTCAGCTAGTATTCTTTAATTCAACAGGTGCACAGTTAGTACTACAGAAAAACTCAGAAAGTAGCTTAGTTTTAAATGAAACACAAGCCTTCTGCAGAGGGTTAGAATGATCGCTTCCTGAATTTTAGAGCATGAAAATGCATAACGAGACTCACTGGAACAATCATCACAAAATGTAGCCCATTCTCTCCAAGAACTTTTTGTTGTGCATTTATGTGACAGTACAATAGCATTTTCTTCTGTTTTGTGATTTATTTATATGAAACAGTTATGCCCTAACTTTCTGGGCTGCTGTATTAAAGAGGTTAGAATTGTTTTGCAGTCATTAAATGCCGAGACATGATTTTATGCATTATTGGGGAGAGGAGAAAAGTTTGTTTTTAGTGTCTGTCTACTTGCTTATGCACATGCTGCCATTTGTAATCACACACTGCTGTTGCTACTGTGAGTCATCAATCATTACTGTGTTATAAATGACCTTGGTGACAGGAAGCAATCTTGATTTTTAGTGCAGCATCCTTCAGGAAGGATCACTGTTGTGGTCAATTATTTCATGTTAATGGCAACTCTGCCAGGTATTTGTGCTTCATTGAACGATCACGTTGTTATGACAAATAGGGTTCTATAAATTATCTGAAAACAGGCGTGAGTCACTTGTGTTGAGTGCTACAATTGGAAAATATGTTTTTCTTTAAAAAAATTTCATTTGTATTCACAAACACAGTAATTAATTAACAATAATGTAATCCAAATGTTGCAGCCATATTCACTTGCACAGTAACTGGTCTTTGGGGCAATCCTCCTTTTGGTGCTGATCTCAAGTATACAGCCTTGACACTGGAGGTCAACAGAAGGGAGAAGGAATCCTCTTTATGAATGGCAGCTGAGCCACACTGGCTATTACTGCAGCTTCATGGCTTTATCAGCCTTTGGTCAGTTGGTATACCCTCTTATGAAATGATATGTGACCACTACATCTACATACTTCAGGATCCATTGGTTCCTGCCTTTATCTTCCTTGAGACCTATCTGCAGTCATGCATAGCAATCCCTATGCAGCTGAACTCTGCATCATACAGGCAGCATGCACTAGGGACTCCTAAACTCTTGTCCTGTCTATGCAGTTGGCTGTGCTGTGGAGAAGCAGGAAGGATGTGCCCCCTTGCCTTTGATGTTAAGAGAGAAGGGGGACTGGAGAGCTCAAGGGATTGGTAATAGGGTACAGAACCTTTCTCTTCTGCACAGCTAATTAAAATCTTGGTGGCCTTTGTGAAATGAATTCATGGTCTTGATGTTTGTCCACAACACAGAAGCACCTTCATCTGCTAGCCTGAGGAGGATTTCTACCAGTACATCTTTCAATACTATCTCTGTTGGTTAGATGTTCATTTATTCACTACCTCACCCAGATAAATTTGCCTAGGAAAGGATATAAAACATGTATAAGCCCTTTAGCTCTGAGGTGCTCTGCTTATTAACCAGCTTATAGAAAATAATATGCTTTGGGCTAAAATCAGTTTTCAAAACTTTTTTAATATTATCCTTATTATTCATAGCTGAGAACTCAACCTAGTCTCTGAAGAAAATAGGAAAAAAAGGGTTAAAATGATATTTCTTCTTTGAAGATAGTCTTTGGTCTGAGCTGTGTCAGCTTCAAAAAGCCAAAGCAAACAGAGTCTTGGGATTAAAAGGTCAGTATACAGTCAACTACTGCTGGCTTTGAGATCAAAAAGCCCTCAGTATTTTCCATGTATTAAAATTACTTTTAAAAATAACATTCAGGTAAAATGTATCTTGTGCAAACTATGGAATGTAAACACTATATATTGCTTAATATTCTATTTTTAAAAAATAGAAAAATAGTGCCTTTGTTTATGCAAAAATGTAATACCATTGCATAGATTTAATAAACAGTCAGTGATGGTTTTAAGCAATCATGAATGCTAAAGATAGTTGGCCTGATTTATTCATATATAAATATAGTAAGATATGTCTGCAGGGGCTCAGTCCTTCTCTTACTGAAGTCAACAGCAAACTCCCCCGTTATTTTTAATGGGGGTATAACATGGGCTTGTCCCTTTAAGGTCTAGAGGCCTGGGGCCAGTTAACTTTAGTTACTAAATAGGCACACCTGAGCATGGATCAGGTGCTTCCCCTGTAAGAGCAGCAGAGAGCTGCAGAATTGGAAGGCTCTTGTAGGCTGTAGAGAATAAAAGATCATAGAAGAGTTTGAAACACCAAGGGATGAAAACTCCAACCAGGTAGAGCTGGGAGCAGCCTGCTAAAAGTAGGTAATAGCAGACTTTATTTTTGGGATTTTGAGTTTTGTTCTGAACTTTCATGTTAATAAATCTAGACTCTAAGGATGGGTGTTTGTATAGACAGAAGACTGAGTGGAGTTTATTAAGAAGCCTTTAAGGGGGGGAAATGGAGGCAGGATGCTGCAAAGCCACCCCAGGTGATGAGGGGAATGCTTCGGAGGTGGCTGTCATACCACAGGGGATTTTGTATGAGTAAGATGTGTGTACTGGGCCCTTATTTTGCATAGAGGTAGCTGAGCAAACCAGGGGCCCAATGCTGCAAACAACTTGTCTGCAAATATTTATTCTTTGTGCCCTTTACACGGATTGGAACTGAATACATTTGTTTCCAGCCCCTATCCTGCACAATCAACAACTTTACCTCACTTGCTGTTCCTGATTTTTTTCCCCCCCTCAGCTAAATAAGGCTCTCACTAGCCATTAGCCAAACACCAGAAAAGATTCCTGCTCTTCCACAGGCAGAGAGTGACATACTGCTGGCTAGTTTCTCACACCAGCCTCAGGCTTCTGTCTGTTGTTGGCGCTAAGATGTTCCTGTCTCCTCCTCCCTGCCTCTGCCTCGCACTCTTTGCCTTCTCTCCTGATGCAGTCTGCCTCTCTCTCTCTTGGTTCCTGACCTAGACTCAAGGAGTGTTGAGAACTAACAGGGAGCAAGGCAGTCATGACAAAAGTACAGCCTAGAGCAGTGGTTCTCAACTAGGGGCACGTGTACCCCCAGGGGTATGCAAAGATCTTCTGGGGTACATCAACTCCTATAGATATTTGTTTAGTTTTACAACAGGCTACATAAAAAGCATTAGTGAAGTCAGTACAAACTAAAATTTCATACAGACAATGACTTATTTATACTGCTCTATATACTATTCACTGAAATATAAATACAATATTGATATTCCAATTGATTTATAATTGCATGGTAAAAATGAGAAAGTAAGTACTTTTTCAGTAATTGTGTGCTATGACACTTTTTTGTATTTTTGACTAATTTTGTAAGCACATAATTTTAAAGTGAGATGAAACTTGGGGTATGCAAGACAAATTAGACTCCTGAAAGGAGTACAGAAGTCTGGAAAGGTTGAGAGACACTGGCCTAGAGGAAGATGGCAGTTTCACAACCTAGTGAAGGCCTGATGGGCTCCTCTCAATAGTTCCAAACTGTTACATGTTATAGGAGCCGGAAACCCTACATACACTCTGCAAAATGTCCACAACAGGAATCACCTCTTAACACAGCTGTCTAATCCTCAAGGTATTAAACATTGGCAGATGAACTAGTATCCTTTTGGAATAACAAATGTCACCATTAACAACGTAGTCCTGACATCCAGCCTACTTTTTTTTTTTGTTCTGATTCTTCCGATTGCCCCAGTTATACCCTTTTGTACAACTCTAAACTATTCCTCTCTACAGTGTAAACCACCTACAGGAGCTTGAAGAATGTAATGCTCACTTTTCTCTTGGTTTTCATTTAGGCAAGCCATATGTATTTAGTGCTTTTAATCTTTCCTCAGAAGGAAAAAACCTCAACCCCTCCACTCCCCAAATCATTCTTGTTGCTTTTCCCCTTAATTCCTCCAATTTGTCAACACCTTCCTGGTTTCATCAAATGAATAGTTGCCAGGCTGTTGTATCCTAACCCTAGGGCCTGATGCCTGAATAAGAGTCAATGTGGCTCTATCAGAGTCAAAATACCCAGCTTTAGGGGAGCAATCTGCTTCTGCCCAAGATAAATGTGTGGTTTTTTGTTTTGTTTTTTAATTACACCACATGTTCCTTTATGAGGATGTTTCACCATAAAATGAGATTTATAATTCTTCCGTTTAAGCCAATATTTACATTGCCAAGTTAATTGCCAAGTTAATTTCATTGGGTTTACTTGTGTTTACTATCCATTGTCTCTAATATCCTCTTAGAGATCCTAACACAAAAGTTTACATTATGATTCTGGCTTTCTTCCATTTGTCGAAGGTTGCTTTTTTGGGAAGGAGGCAAAAACCTGAATTTATAATGCTTGAAATAAACCTGCATTCCCCTTGCCACCTTTATTTCTTATTTAGTGCCAGCATCACTGATAATTTCAGCACAACTTGGAGAGATTTGTTTCTGATTTTTTGCCTCAGAACCAGCTAATGGAGAACAATGGAAAACTATTAATTTGTATAGAATGTACCCAGTGACTATTCCTTTTCAAAAAATTTTTGTTAGACTAGAACTTTTCATGAAGAGATACAACTGTAAGATTTCAGTTAAATATTTTATTTTTTTAATCACAGAATTGGAGTTTGGGAGCAGCCCTATTCAATTGTCTCAGGCCAATTTATTGCTATATAGCAAAAAAAAAAAAAAGTCATAAAACAAATATTTAGTATTGTAATATATGCTTTGTGTTCTTTCAAGTCCTGAGCCTGTGAAGTGCTGAGTTGACTGTGCTCAGCACCTCCTCTGATCAGGCTCAGTGGGATTTGAGGCCATGTGGTGTGGTATCATACAGACAATAGTTGAACATTATCTTGTACCATTTAAATAAATGACCCTGAATAAGCACAATACTAAAGCATTCAAATGGGGAGGCATTTAATTTATCTTTAGATATCATTTAAAGATGAATTCCCTATCACACAGTCTAGATTTTCAAAGTGCTATACACTAATCAGGAGTTTAGCTGGAGCATCTGCAATAAGCACTTTTCTCTCAGGTAGTTCCCCACAATGGGTACTTTAAATTATCACTCACCTTCAGATATAAGTCTATTGAAAAATGAACGTTGGAAATAAGAGTGCAACTAGATACTACAAAAATGAGGCATATGCTACATTTTATGATACCACCACAGAAGGATAAATAAAATATTTCAAGACTGCTACCACTTCAAATGTTACAGACATGAAAAGGATTGTTTTCTCATGGGTCCCTTTCAGACATGTAAATTGGCGATATCTAGGCATTTGCTAGAACAGGGAAACTTTCATACCAAAACCCCAAACTGATTATTCCTGACTGGTTTCATTTCTCCAACTAAAAACTAGGTCCAGGTTCATGAATCTGGGCTAAGCTTGCTTTGAGTTTTCAAAGTGAAACACAAGGAGTGTGAATCTGATGTAGATTTAAAAATAAAGTGAGGGTGCAGGCAGGAAGTCACATAGATTAATAGATTTTAATGTTGAAAGGGACCATTATGATCATCTAGTGTGACCTCCTGCATAACACGAGCCATATGACTTCCCTGAATTAATTCTTGTTTCAAGTCCACTAGCTGTAGCTGAACTAGAGAATATCTTGATTTTAAAATTTCCAATGGAGAATTCACCACAGCCCTTGGTAAATTGTTCCAGTGGTTAATTAGTCTTATGATTAAAAATCTGTACCTTATTTCTAGTCTAAATTTGTCTAGCTTCAACTTCCAGCCATTGGATCTTGTTCTACCTCTGTCTGCTAGACTGAAGTTTCTGTTCCCCATGTGGGTACTTGTAGACTGTAATCAAGTCACCCTATAACCTTCCCTTTGATAAGCAAAATAGACTGAGTTCCTTGAGTCTTTCACCATCAGATATATCTTCCAATCCTTTAGTCATTCTCAAGGCTCTTCTCTGAACCCTCTTCAATTTTTCCAACATCGTTCTTGAATTGTGAACACCAGTAGTGGACACAGTATTCTAGTAGCTGTCACAGTAGTGTCAAATACAGAGATAATGTAACTTCCCTACTCCTACCTGATAGTCTCCTGTCTTATACATCTAAGTATCAGATTTAGCTGCTTTTTTTTTTTTTGTCACGCTGGGTATGTTAACACTGCAACCAAAACCTCTGACTGGCCTGTGTCCGCTAGTTTGGGCTAAGGGGCTTGGCCTAAGGGGGTTTTTAACTGTGGTGTAGACATTTGGGCTCAGGCTGGAGCCAGAGGTCTAGGACCCAGTGAGTTGGGAGGATCCCAGAGCTCAGGCTGCAGCCTGAGCCTGAATGTCTACACCACAATTAAATAGCTCCTTAGCCTGAGTGGGTGTCTAATTGCAGTGTAGACATACCCAGTGTCATTCTGGGAACTCATGCTCAGCTGATTATCCACCATGACTCCCAAGTCTTTCAGATTCATGGCTTAGTAGGATAGAGTCCCTCATGCAGTATACATGGCCTACATTCTTTGTTCCCAGATATGATCTTACATTTGGCCTGTTGAAATGTGTGGTGTTTGCCTGTGTCCAGCTTATTAAATGATCCATATTGCTTGGTATCAGTGACCAGTCCTAGTCCTCTTCATGACTTACTACTTTCCCCAATTTTTGTCATTTACAAACTTTCTTAGTAATGATTTTTATTTTCTTCTAGGTCATTGAAGATGTTAAATAGTGTAGGGTCCAGAAC
Source organism: Emydura macquarii macquarii (assembly GCF_026122565.2). Taxonomy (NCBI): domain Eukaryota; kingdom Metazoa; phylum Chordata; order Testudines; family Chelidae; genus Emydura; species Emydura macquarii. The sequence goes on from NW_027131391.1 coordinate 3,003,026, forward strand.
CAATCCCCGCAGGACCCCAGTAGAAACACACCTGGTTGATGAGGATTCCTCCTCTATAATTTTATTTTGAGACCTATCAGTTAGCTGGTTTTTAATTAATTTAACATGTGACCATGTATACCAACTCTTTAATGGAAAGAAAGGGGTTAAAGAACTACTCTGGGCTCAAGGAACTCCACCTGGTCTCACTCTGAAAGCATTTCTGGAATGGAGGAGGAGCATCAAAGGAAAATAGACCAGCTCTCTGAAGATGGCTACTACAGGTGAACAGATCCACACTCTCTTAGTTCCTTGGAAGGAGCGCTGTGGAAAGTCCAGCTGCCTGAGATCTCTGAATATTTGAGTCCACCAGACAAGCTGAGAAAAGGGACTCTTGACACTGTTTGATTTTTATTGTTTTAAATCTTTATTCTGCCCAGGGAGAGAAGGGGGCTGGTAAGATGTAATTCAGGGAAGCAGCAGAATAGGACTTTTGGGTGCAAATGTTAGCTGCCTTCCATGGGGCCTTGAACTGGAACCTAGTGAAGGGGATGAGTCCCATGGGGGTGCAGAGGACTGTGAGTCTACCTGCACATAGGAGAATTTGGATGGGGAGGGGTAAGGCCCCTGAAACCAGAGAAGAAGGGACATTGAAACATAGACTCTGGGGAGGCCTGCACACCCCTTGACTGACTCTAGGACTATCCTTTGGATGTTCTGAGTGCAGCAAGTCCCTAAGTGCCCCCTTTTGGAGGGTGCGTGTGTGCATGCATGTGAGAGAGAGGCTTTTGGAGCTAGTGTCCTGCCTGCAAGGACCACAATCAATGGTTGATGCGAATGACTAGAGGCAGATCCACAAGCTGGTGCTTTGGGAGGGGAGTCACCAGCTGCAGTGTGTCATATTGGGTTTGTATCATTCTAGTTTCTTAAGCAAAATGTGCAGTAACAAGTCAAATGCCTTACAGAAGTTTACGTGAACTTCCAATGAAACAAAACAGTTGAGTTCACCTTTAGATTTTGCCTTGGGACAAGGAAGTGCCAAATAAGGGCTTGTCTAAACATAAACATAGTACTGCTTTTACTATACTAGTAAAAGTAAGCAGTACAACCCCCTTATTGTGGATGCATTTAAGTTGGTGTACAAGTACTTACGGTGGCATAGGTTATTTCAGTGTGAGAAGAGGCATAAGCTACACTAGCATGACTTTTGGTAAAAAGTCACACACACCCCAACCCCCCCCAAGCTGAAATGGTTATACACCTAAGACTTCGTCAACTTTGAATTAAAAGGCATATTTAGGACTTGTAAAGGACTCTTGCATTTGAAAACAGAAGTCCTGGGATTCAGTGACAATGTATGGACCAAATCTTGGGCCTGCATGCTAAGATTGGCATGAGGGATGCAGGAGATGGGAAGAATGAAATCCTATTCCCCATGTGCTACTTGTAAATAATACTCAAGAAATATGAGCAAATTGTCTGTGATCACTGAGGCGGGGCATGAGAGGCAGGGGCAGTGTGTACCAGCAGATGCAGCTTGCTGCTTCTACAGTACCTTACCCCTGTGAGTCTGTTTTCCAGGCAATATGTGCTCGATACTAAAAAAAAAAATCCCATCCTGCCAACTTGCCCACTCCCACTCTGTGTTCCAGGACACTAAGTCACCATGGATCTCTTACTGTACATCATGCAGAAAAATTCAGTCCCCATTTGTGGGCTCTGTGCTGCTCAGCCCATCAGGTAGCAGTAATATAGCTTTTCTGCTTTTTAGGGCTTTGCAAACCCATAGGAGTCAGGAGGATTTGCTCTTTATACAGGGAGACCATCTCGCTGTCCATTTTCCCAGTCAGTCATAATTTTGATTTGACATTGCAGTTGGTTGATAGAGAGGATTTTCATAGCTAAGCAAAATGCAACTCACCCATTTCCCTAGGGCAAGTCATTTTGTTTTGACAGAGCAAAATACTGGTAACTTTTATCCTCAGAAGAGTGGATGAGTAGATTTTTGTGCTTGGACTAGAACATTTTTATTTGGGGAAAAACAACAAAAATGGATCAACTTTTAAGATCAAAACAAAGATATGGTTTTCATGCAAATATCTTAAATTTGTTTCTAAACAAAATGTCATTAGTCATCTGTCCTTTTAGTGAGGAAATAAGAACGCACAGTTATAATAAAGTAACAGAGCGTCCACTTCTATATTCCCTTTTTTCCTAAGTTGTCATGTACATTATAAACTATAATGAATGAAACCTCACAGCAATACTATGTAGTAGGTATTATTCCCACTTGTAGAGGGGTAAACTGAGGTATAGAGAGGTTAAGTGACTTGCCCAAGGTCACAAAGTGAGTCAGTGGCACAGTCAAGAATCTAACCCAGGATTCCTGACTCTCAATCTTCTGCTCTAACTATTAGACCATACTTCCTTTCCAAGAGTTAAGCAGCTCCAAAGAACAAAATGCTTATTGCTAGCTTCCTCCTATTAGAAATATTAGACTTTTGAGACTGTGTATTAAGATTAAAGCATAATTATTCTATAATGTTTCATAGAAGACACAGATGGGTCCTGGATATCATACAAAATCCTGAAGAGAACAGAAAGACACTAACACTGCTCCAAAGACCTTGTAATCAAAATTTAAGATAAATCACAAAAAGAGGGTGATAAATAGCAAGAAGGAGACAGAAAGAGGAAGGACAAAAGTTACAGTAATCTTACCTGGTGAGATTTTAAAATTTAAGAGCCAAATCTGCTCTCAGTTATAAAAGAGGACATAGAGGTTTTTTAAAGTTCAGTCTTTCTTTTGCTCAGGTTAGGTGGATGCTGTCCAGAAAAACTGGCTATAAAAGTGTCAACATAGGAGGGCAAATACATATCTGACTGTTGCAAGACTCTCAAAATACCATAACTCCCCCTGTACTACAAATTCAGTGATGGATCATAATAGATCAAATTTAGTGACCATATTACATTTAAAAAAATCAGAAAAAGTATGACATTCTGGGCTGATTAAATCTTTGTTATAGAATGGTTTGTTGGGGGTGTTTTGTATAATGTTCATTCTTTCTTTCAATAAATGACAAAAATAAATCTTAAGGTAAAAAGTTCCCTTTGTTTTTCTGCCTCTCTTCCCGATCCCTAATACTGCATTGTACACTTCTAGATATTTTAGGAAGTGTGCAGACAATATTTGTCATTTAATATATTCTGTATCAATTATCTACTTGCACACAGCTCCTGCGTGGGTGAATTTCAGATTCAAGAGTTTCCTCAGTAAAGTATATTCTGTCCTTGTTGCCCTTTTTAAATTCACTTTAATTGTTCTGTATAAAAAGTGGCAGGCTCTCTCTCATACAAAATGAGGTTTATGAGAAAATTGCTGCAGTCTTCCCCCTCACCCAAAAGTTATGCAGGCAATCTGTACTATGCCTCTTGACTCCCAGTCCTATACTCTTTTTTTTTTTTTTTTTTTTCCCCCTCCCCTCTAAATCACAATGGTAATTCATTTAGGGCCAGACTAAACAGTCCTCCACAAAGAGTAGCACTGATGTCAATGGAGTACTAAGAGTTGCAAAACTGGTCCCTTAACAATTAAGTACACACTATAGTATTCATTGCAGCATCTTTTTTTTATAACGTAGAAGACTAATCTTCACATAAATAATGGAAACGATGTGTTTGCACTACAGTATTGTTTGTTTAGGATTTCAGAAGTGACTTTGCAACAAAAAAGACAGTGTCCATCCTAAATAGTGAGAATCTGCACTGGCAAAGCTGTTGTACCACCTTGAAGCTTACTCCTGCATTTCTCACACTGAAAAGCAGCCATGGAATTCCTCGTAGGAGCTGTTTGTGCACATTTAAAAGTAAGATTGGACTCTTGTGATTTTCATTACATTGGCACCTGCTTCATTATATGTTGTTTATCCAGAGTTGCACTGCTCTCTCCTGGTGACTTACTGCCTCAATAAAAAGGTTAAAGTCTAAACAAACCACAGTACTCCAAATATTAAAAAAAAAAAAAAAAAAAGGAAATGAATATGTCTCTCATAGGCATTAATTAAATCAGCCTAAATCTATGCTCATTTTGTGCTGATCTTTAGACGTGGTCATCCATATTTATTGAGGGCAGGTCTCAACAATTGCTTAAGTCGATCTAACTTGCGTTGCTCAGAAGTGTGAAAAAGCCACCCAGCTCAGTGATACAAGTTACAGTGATTTAAGTGTTGTCCCCACTGGCGCTATGTCGGTGGAAGACATACTCCCATCAACATAGCTTCTGCCTCTCATGGAGGTGGTGTACTTATGCTAATGGGAGAGTGCTCTCCAGTTGGGATAGAGCATCTTCACCAGATGCACTACAGCAGTGCAACTACATCAGTGCAGCTGCGCTGATGTAGTGTAGACCTGCCCTGAGGGTCATCTCTGTGGCTTCCAACCATTTTGTTGTAGGCAGTCTGTCGGTCTATTTATTTTTCCTTATTCAGAAATCAATGAAGTATTTTCTTCATGCAATGTTAGAGGACTATTCTATCAATACATCAGGGTTTATAGAAGCTATTAATTGCTGTTGATGGGAGTTATGCACATGAAATTCCTCAAGTTTGGATGGAAGGAAAGACGCTTGAATTTCTGAGTTGAAAGATTGGAAAGGGAATGATTTTGAGGTCATATGTGAACACTGAAAGCCTGTCAAAATGTATTTTATTGAATCAACATAAATTCTTGGCTTCTCAGGTCAGAAGAGGTTGAAGTGTTGTGGATATGGCTTGCTCAGCTCTAGGTAGAAGAGAGGCTGGAGTGCATTGTACCACTCTCATGGCAACCTGTACTGGATAATTTGCATACAAAAGAGCCGTATGAAGGAGTCCTGGATTCTTTACTTGCCTGCAAGACACTGCTATAGTTTGGCCTGCTTCAAGGGAAAATTCTCCATGGAGAACAGAATAATATCCTCTTATCCATGGTTACAGGAACCAGAAGAGGGGGAAAATAATCTTCTGGCCTTTGTAGAAAACTTCTGTTGACCCTCACCACTTCCAAGCTCTCTTCTTTGTTGTCTTTAGAATTGGGTCATAAAGTTGGAGGGAGAACATATCATGAGGGAATCCCAGGATACCACCAAAAAAGTAAATATCTCCATGTACATTTCAAATAGTTCTCTTTAAAAAAAAAAATCAAACCATTTCATATTCATATATTAGGTTGTATACCATTACTTGGTATCTATACTAGAAATGATGGTTCAGGCTTTTGTAGCTCAGCTCAGCACTCTGAGCTGTCCCACTTACCTTAAGGACCGATTTTGCAACTTTAGTTATACTAAATAGCAACTCATTTTATGCACAAAGTTGCTGGAGAATTAACTCAGTAAGTGCTATTTAACTTGACTAAGGATTACAGAATTGGGCCTTTAATGATCAGCTGCTGTGGAGAACCCACATGCCCCACCAATGCCTGTCTCTTATCCATTTATGAAGTTGGATATTCTTACATGTCATTGAGCTTGGATTTGTTCACAGTTAAGTTTTGATGCAGCCAAAGCTGCATCTCAAGTCAAAGCATGTATAAACAAATGGGCAGAGTGAGCATTGTCTTGTACAGCTGAGATCTTACTCCAATGAATTGGTAGTACAACTCCTAACTTTCTGGAGAACTAGAGTTGCGCCAAAAAATTGGGATACACTGGCTTAAAGTTAACACATCACAGGATTTCCAGACCAAACTAAATTACATAAACACAACTTTCATTTTGTTTTTCTAATGTATTTTTCTTCTGACAGACTATCAACATTTAGTTTTTTTTATTTTTAAAACCATTACACTGTTACTAATGCTTCATTTTGAAAAGGCAGCCACTTGCAAGAACCACAGCAGATGTTGCTGCTTATTTTATTTGACCTCACTTAACTAGTTTCCTCTGTTGAAATATCATATTCTATGTTGGGAGTTATGTCAGGAAGCACAATATGTGCAGTGTGGGTGAGTAAGGGTATATAAGCTGTCAAAGGGAATCAATTATAGGAATTCTTGAATTGAGTGTGGGATTTAAGAAAAAAAACCCAGATGAAATAGCTTTACATGTGCAAGTGTAATGAAAGCTTAAGTTAAATACAAAAAATTCTATAATCACAATGAACATTTGGCACTAAATACTATAAATTGCCCGGGCATGGTGGTTTTTTTTTGTACATTTGAGATATTGCAGTCTCCTCTTTATTTTGGTGTAAAAAACCATGCAAATGAAGTGAAACATTCCCTTTCTGCATCCTTTGCATAGAACTCATGCAGGTGTGGGTTTCTTATGAGACACAGAAATATAGGTTAAGGAAAAAGGTTAGTTACCAGTTACTGGTGTTCTCCTAATGTATTGCTTTTGCTGATGCACACTGAGTATTGTGTGCTCAGCCATGTGACCGTAGGAGCCATTATAAGATAGTTACCATTAGAGGGGTATAACTGAATTGGCACTGAGAGGGAATAAAATAAGAAAAACTGAATGTTGGTCTAATTATTGGGGTGTTTTCTATATGACTAGAGTGGTTTAACTCCATAGGAGTCTGTCTGGAAAAATTAAAGAAGGAAAAAGAATGGCCTAAATAAGCCAGACCTCAGCAAACACTTGAGTTGTTAAAGGCTCTGAGGATTCTGTCTTGATCTCCTACAGGACTGGTTTTCACCAGAAGGGTCAAAGCCTGGGGGCACAAAAAAATTATAGTAAGGTTTAAAGTTCATGTGCTCTCACTCTCTTGGCAGTTGTTTGGGGATCCAGATTTCTTCAGACAGCCCCAGCGGGGTGCTGTGACCAAGTTAGGCCTGCCTAAGTTATCAACAGATGGTAAGCGTTTAGGTAAAATATATGTGTAGATGGTTTTAAAATCCCTTTTCTTATGCTTTGTTCCAACTGTTAAAATAAATATTTTTATTTTTAAAAATTATATGCCACTAGTCATAGACTCCTGAAAGGAAGAGTCACAAGTGCTTGAACTTGGTTGGAACTGCAGGGTATGCTCAGTGGATACACAGGCTACTTATAGCCCAGGGTCTAGTCTAAAAGTGGGAGAATTTGTGAAATTCCACACGGAGATAGGTAAAGACACTAAAACCTGAGGTGAGTGTACTTTGGGTACATCTACACAGGGATTAAAAAACCTGTGGCTGGCCTCGGTCAGCTGACTTGGGTTTGCGGGGCTCATGCTCTGGGACTGAACAATTGCTGTGTAGACAACCAGGCTCAGGCTGGGACTAAGGTCTGGGGCCCTGCTCCTTAACATTTATACAGCACTTTTTAGCCCCGCAGCACAAGTCAGCTGACCCAGGCCAGGTGTGGCTGTGCCGTGGGTCTTTTATCCCTGCATAGACATACTTTAAGAGATCAGAAAAGAGAGGAGCAGCTAGCTCTATAATTATGAAAGGGTGCATACGTCTGTCCCTCAAATCCAGTATTCTAAATCCAAGAATATAAACACTTTGCCTCCTATTGATCTCTGCTTTAAACTTTTTTTCTGATGGCTTGAGTTGAAGAGAACCAGTTCTCTGCACTGGTGTTTTTGTTTTTAAATGATAGCTAGTGTTCTGTTTCAGAAAGTTGTTAATTAATAGTGAAGTTTACATACTTGGTATGGATTTCTAACTGTTGGCATTTGAATTTGGCCATTACAATCTGATGTGAACAAAAATGCAAATTGTTAGCTAATTTGTTTCATGTTTAGAAAATGTAGGTAGTATTGTATTACTGGCCAAGTTTGTGATGCTCAAGAGAACATTTACCCTCAGCTGGTATGCTACTCTGCTAAGCAGGAGATCATTTTAGGTATGTGTCCACGAGCTTCTAAAGTAAAGGGTCTCACGCTTCTTTGTGTATATAGGCCAAACTGTATTCCCTGCCAATAGCTTTTGAATGGGGAGCTGATCAATTCCAAATTTCAGGAAATGTTCTAGGCCTCAAAGGACAGAACCCTACTGATTTGGGAAGAATCAAAAAGGGGAAATTGGAGAAACCAAAGCAATAAGGATGATGGAAGTGGGAAGGAGGATAGGTTGCAGAGAGTCCCAGAACTAAAAGGGGATGGGAGAGTAGCACACACAGAGAATGGAGGGATGCAAGGAGCTCCACTGTGTATAAAGATCTTGGCCTAAAGAAGCAATGAAATATGCAGCCCCCTGGGTATTGACAAGCCAATCATAACAGTAGAGGAGTGTTAAGGGTGTGTGTGTGTGTGTGTGTGTGTGTGTGTGTGTGTGTGTGTGTGTGTGTGTGTGTGTGTGTGTGTGTGTGTGTGTGTGTGTGTGTGTGTGTGTGTGTGTGTGTGTGTGTGTGTGTCCCCATAGCCCTCAGTGTTCTCAAAACACAAAAAGCCATCAAGGAAAAAGTACAGTATTTTATTTTCAAAAGCTCCAAATGGAAATCTGATTGCAATTCTGAAAGTGGGGCGGGGGAACGCATGAAACAAAGGCTGCAGTGTTGGCTCAGATTCTAAGTGAAAAGATGAGCAAACTGCACATTCCCTTCCCCACCCCTCATAATTTGACTACTGTCCCTTAAAAACAGAAGATTTGAAGACAAATGTCCTTGGAATGTGATTTTCGGACAGGAGCTCTGAGTTCTATATATGATCTATTTCAATGTAACAATAAAGAAAGTTCAAACCACCTATTACAGCATAAAATCATATATACACAAATAAAATAATTTTAAAGTTCAGGATGAGGAAACCCAGATCCATCATGTTAAGAATCCACACTAATAAAAATAGCTCCATCACCCCCTTTTTTTTTTTTTAGCGGGAACTTTTTCTACAGAGGAACTTCCCTGCCTAGTTTATTCCCTCTTTTAAGGGCTGATATTTTAGTAATATTCCTTTGGCTGAAAAGGGCTAAATGTGATTCCTTTGTAGACCCTCAGAGGTGCTCTGACACCATAGAGAGGGGTTGTTGCAGTGACACAAGGTGCTTTCTCCACCCCAGAAAAGGAGTATGCTGCTTCTGGAGCCCTTCCAGTCCAAGTAGCAACGGAAGAGGTTAGTGTTTTGGAGAGGGAAAGGGAGGTTAATTTTTTTTTTTTTTTAAAGTTCTGGTTCTTGCTTTTCTTTCTTACGTCAGGAGTGTTAACAGGCAGTAGAACCCCTAAAAGTTCAAAGAATTATATTTTGGTCTTGCAGTGGCCTAAGGGCCAGCAAACAATTTGGTCAAATTAACCCATCTTTACTGCTAAAGTTAATTCACTTCATTTGCCATTGTTGTCTTGATCATATAAAGCATGCTTTAAAAATATTCAACACAAATTAGCATTAAAAATTTATTAGAAAACAGATTTAGAATAAAATAATAGCTCTTGCAAAATAGTGACTATTTCTTGGCCTAATCTGACAAAGCAAACAGGACACAACTACTAATTTTGAAAGAATTAAATAAAGTAATATGTAGGATGTCACTGCTGAGTTCTCCAAGACAGGAATGAGCACGCCCACTCAGAAAAAGAACCTTTTTAAATATATACAGTACTAAAATCGTGATTCTGAATTAAAAAGGAAGATGATCATATCTAAACTTCTTGTAGTCATCTTTGCAACATTCCTTGTACATAATATCTGACACTATTCATGAAGCTTTTACCTACATTGTGAACAAGTATTTTTCATTTGTTCTTTTCATGCTTGCCATCACATACATCAGGTTACAGTGTACAGATTATTATTCTTATTGGAATTCTTGGATTAAATTCTCTAAAGAAGTTCTAGCTTCTTTCTTTTAAAGTCATCAGTCAATCATGTTAAGAAGCCATGACTTTACTTTTGTACACTTTGTCATAAATGCCTACAAATAAAACAGACTATTATGTATATGTTCTTAGAAAAATGATTTGCCAGTGCCATGCTACATAATTAAAAACAAATAGGCTTATCTCCTTTAGTACTTATTTTACATAAGAAACTGCAAGCCAGAAGGAGCATGAATTTGTGTTGCTAACTTGTAGGTGTAATCCAGCATCTTTATTTTTGTTTCATATGACAGAAGTCAGGCCTATTCATTACATTTTATCCGTGCCCATCAGCAGAAACCAGCTTAAAATTTATTTACAAATTCCAATAACTTTTACATGGTAGAAAGCCAGAGAAATGCCTGGGAAGTGGAGACTTGGTATAAATGAGCTCTTCTCACCTTTTGATCAACAACTCTGAATCCTTTATCTTCAGATCTTAAATATCCATCTGTAGATGTGTGGTCAATTTTAAAAGACAAGGAATAAATTACAGTATGCAATTGTGGTTGTGCTTACCAGCCACTCTTTAAAACAGACCTATTTAAAAAATAAAGCATCTCAATTTGAAGGGAGATGAGTCTTTCCTAATCCATTAGAAACTTGACGGTTAATCAGTGAAGCTGCTTCTTCAGCCACATCTACAAAAATATTAACTTCTTGTTTTGGCCCAACCTAGTCCCAAAATGACGACTTCCGTTTTGCTATATAATGAAGCTTAGACAGAGCAACAGCACCACACAATTTACATCTAATTCCAGAAACATCTAACCAACAAACAGACTTGTACTCCAAAGAGCCACATCACTATAGCAACATCTATGTAAGCTCTAACGACATCTAGCTAACTCCCAAACTAATTCACATCACTACACCTTTCTGGAGGTCAGCCAAAGAGAGATGCATGCATGTCTTTCCACCACTCTTCAATATCAGAAGAGGAGATGCATTGTTTAGCACATCTCTCTGTCTCTGGCTAATGTCCAAGACCGATCAATCAGGAAAGAGCACATCACCTGCATTAAGACATTTGAGGATTTTCTGAGCATCCCCTTGGATGTTAAGTGGATGGGACAAAGTTAAATTCCTGCGTTAGAAGCAGGACGCAGTGAGAAAAAAGTATGGAAAGTTTACAAGTTCCCTTATGAAATCAAAATTAGCATCTGTGGTTGTAAAGTCCAGAAAAGCCTCCCACAAGCAAGCCACCAAGGAGGCCAATTATTGTTAAATTGAGCTCTAACCAATTGTTTTTTCTGTAGTATTTTGGTTTAAAGCAAGGAAAGGATCTGCATGGGAAACAACAAAACACATCATTAGCTTGCAGACTGCATTCATTCTAGGAAAACAAAAGTTCCAGTTAGAATTAAAACTCTACTAATCGATTTTAATTGTGACAGCATTTAACATCTGGCCATTTCAGTCTACGATGTACTGCCTGGTAAATTCCTTCTGTTTAAATACTCTAAAGAGAACTTTACAATTGGCATCTTCACTTAAAACTTGCACAAAAAATAATTGGATTTAGCCGTCTTTTAAACCATTAATATAGCTAAATACTGGAAAACCTGTACTTTTGAAGGCTTTGTACACGTTTACAGATAAAAGTAAACTACAATTAGTTTTATCTAAATAGTGCAAGTTCATACTTAGTTTTGCCTTTCAATAAGTTTGTTTTAATATTCCACTCCTTTCCATGCATGTTTTCTCTGCCAAGCAGTACTTTCTCCATACTTTCCCTTTTATAAAATAAAGCTGTTTATCTTAAAAGCCTCTGATACCTTGTCAATTTTGCTTTAATTAAGCCTTTTGTCATTTGTTGCTCTGCAATACATGATTCTCATTGTATCATGACATATCTCGTATTCATCTATTACACAGAATGTTAATGTGAACACATCGATATTAATATCTCTTGATAGATCATGAGGCTTAATATATCACTTTTGCAAAGTCAATGGTGTTCCTGTCATAACATAAAACAAGCTAGAGAATGAGGTATGTAAAATGTAGTTTGTTTGTATTTGGTTTTCATTCCAGATATAAATAAGAGATTCATCCAGTAAAAGTGGAACTAATTAAGTATAAATATTAGAAAAATAATGTGAATGGTTATGGGGCTACCTGTATCTCTACCCCTTTCTGGTCCCTGAGTGGACTCTCTACAGGTGTTTGACACAGGTAAAGACAAGAGGCCAGGGGGAATCATGATTCTTATATTGGGACCCAGGTACACCACCTTCTGTATACCAGTCACTTAACCTACAGGTCCAAATGGGTTTTGGGCACCTGCAGTCCTCTCTTTAGAAACCTGTGACCTTTTAAAAATAAAGTATTTTTAATTTTGTAGTTAAAACAAAGCATAAAAAAAAAAAGGATTTGAAAAAACCAAGCAGCCTATGCAGTTTTTAAATCTAATTTTATGCTTCACTACAAGCAATGTTAGGTAGACTTTCTTCTTAAATCACAGGAATGGAACTGAACCAATTTATGTTCTCTTAGCCAGGTCAAATCCTGCTGATCTGTGGGTCTCTCTCTGATTCATCCTGTTCAAACTGGCTTGCGTATTCCCCACAAGAGCAGGCTAGAGCCATTAAGGGCTAATCTACACTACAGAGTTTTGTTGAGAAAACAGTGGGGGTATACACATTGAAATGCTCTTCCCACACATGTAGCTCCCTTGCTATGCCAACATAATAAAACCACCTCTACGAGAGGTTTAGGGCTTATGATGGTGGGTGTTAGGGTGATGCAATGTCAGTGTAGACACTACATTCCTTACATTGGCTGTTGGCTGGCATTCTTGTCAATTTCAGGGGTCTGCTGGAGCCCTGAAATTGATAAGAAAGCTGCTCCCCTGGAGAGCTGACCACCACTGTTTTGTTGACAAAACTGTAGTGTAGACAATCCCTTAACGGCTCTAGCCTGCTCTTGTGGGGAGCCCCAGCAAGCTTCTTCACCCACTCCCCACTGGGAGCCATGGCAGCTTTGTCAATTTCACAGCTCAGCCTCTGAAAGGCTGCCTGGCTCCCAGAGGGCGAGAAGTAGGGGCAGCTGGACCCTACTCCTCAGGGGAAAGAAGCCCCTGGCACCTTCTCCCGACTCCTGGTAGGGAATGGTGGGGCCCCCAATTCCCCACACTGCCCCTCTTAGGTCAGTAGAAGTGCTCCTGGTGAGGATGCACATCTGACCCAGGGAGGATAGTGTGAACATCAGCCACCATAGTAATTAATATGGTGGCTGTAAGTCAACCTAACATAGGTAGACTTAACTTTGTAGTGTAGACAAGGCCTAAGGTTATTCCCTCTGCAACTGTCTCTTAACAACCCGTAAGTGTACCTTGTTAGGTCACTATTGGAAAAGGCTTCTCCCCTCTGTTTCTCTAGGTAGGTAGGCTCTGCTATCCAGACAAATTTCTATGCTAAACTATCCACTCCCAGTTATGGGACAAACACTATATGTTAGTGACAGTTACAGTATTAAAATCATCAGAGTAACCCATATTTGTCAGTGGGTGTATGACATTTATTGTGATGGAATGACACTCCATTATGATCTAGAAATGAGTAAAGGCCCAGTTAGTCACATTCAGTTCAGCTGTGTAGTAATTACTTTCCAGCCAGAGAAGGTGGCACTAAGAAGGATCATGTGACCACTCAGACACCAAGGCCTCATAACTGGGCTAAGAGCTTAGTCTGGGGAAGAAAGCCACAGAGAGCAGATTTGTGTGAAAGACCCAAAGACTGTTAGAAGCTAGAGACCTCACAAAGACTTAGGCTGAATAGGGACAGTAGTCAATACCAAAGTGGATGAAAGAACTCCAGTGAAACCCGTAAGCTGGGCTGAGAAGATGGCCTAGAAGCTGGATTGATTCTCTGGGAATTTGGACTACACTTTGACATTTTGTTACCCTGGAAGGGGTTGGAACTAGGTGATTTTTCAGCAGGATGGCTGACTCCTACACAAAGGTGAATGGCCTGCAGGGGATGCTAGGTAAGAACCCATATAACCAAAAGCTGAGACAATTAGGGGTGCTATGGCAGTGAGTAAAACCGTTTTCATTTATACACAAATAGTTAAAATATTAAGTAGCCAAGATTAATCCTTATGTCATTAAAGTTGTAAATCCATCACTGATGTATCTCAGTATACTGCTTGTATGATATTTCAAGATCATCCACTACTGGCCAGAAGACTGTGTCCCTTCAAGCAGGCATGCTTCCAGCAATAGTAATACATACATTTGCAACCTCCTGGCTTCATTACTGCAACTCCTATCTAGGAATGAAAGTACATATGCAGAAAGAGTGCTACTTATTTCAAAACTCAAAAGTCCATCTATCTGCCTACACTCATCTCTTTGTATTCCTCAGTGGTGCACTCCACTCTATGCACTGGCTTTGTTGAATGCAAAGTCCAAATCAAAGTCTCTGTTCTAATATTCAAAACCCACAAGGGACTTGAGCCAATTTACCCAAGAGATTACCTTTCCTTTCCTTCCCTTATTATGATAGCCTAGGACAGTTATCCTAAATCCAACTATGGATTTATTTCAAATGAGAGCATCCACATGGGGATTTAATGTGCTGTAACTAATGTATATGAACTTAACACCTTAGTTAATTCATTTTAACTGTCTGAGATATCCTCATATAGACAAGCCCTGAAACAAGTGAAATTGTTGACCATCAGGGAGAAGCTTGTGAACACAGCAGCCAGAACTTTCATGGGAACTGTAACAATAGTACTCGCTCTTAGAAGGGATAAGAAAGACCACAGACCTTAACAGCATTCAGAACCAAATAGAAAACCTATTTCTTCTCCTCAATAGTTCTTAACACACTTAATCAAAGTCACTATCGTTTAACAAAATTCAGCTACTCTTTATGTGATGACAATTTATTTTTTATTACTTGAGGCATTCATATTATGCGGATAAGGGCACAAGTATCTAGGTAGCTTTCTCTACCACTCCTCATGCTGCATCTGTTTTTTGGAAAAATAGGGCATCAGTCTTAGATCTATATACAAGTTTCCCAGGCATTGTTCCTCTTCCCTTAAAACCTTCATCTCTGTCTAAAACCTTAGATACAGAGCACTGCGGACCAGGGAGCATGCTTTTGTGTGTGTCTGAAAAGAGCCTACCATATTCTCAGGGCCAATATAAACAAATATAAATAGTCCTTTTCCTGGGATTCTGATCTAGCACTTCTTAAATTCATACACAAAAAGGAATTGTTAGTGATTACCTTTTGCCATGTGGATAGACTGTTGCTTTAGTGATGTCGGGAGTTCATTGCACAAGACCTGGGTGTAAGCAGAAATTCAGCAACCATGGAGCTGTAACTTTGGGGGAGCCTGGTAACAGAAGATAGATATTCATTATAAGAAAAGAGTGCTCAGATGCCAGTTCCTCAGGACAGGGATAGTGTCTGGGTTGTCTGAGAAATACTATGTGCACCTATGGAGTTCTATAAGCAAAAATATGGATGGAGTTTCAGAATCTAATAGGAAGGTTGTGATGATTTCTTTTTAAATGTTTTAATTAAATTTTATTTGTGCAAATAAATATAAATAAAGGATAAGAATTAAGTTGTATAGAGCTTATGTCACAATTCATCAGATTCCATCTAGATGCAAAGATACATGCACACCAACTCATTGATTACAGTACAGTATTGAGCAGATTTGTAAGGGCTCTTCATAGAGTACAAATAGATTTAAAAAATTTAAAAAACCAGATGTTTAAAAATCCATTTAGTATTCTCAGAATGTATGGTAATTTACATTTTGCACATAGGCAGTTAGTTTCACTACAGTTCAGCAGTAAAAAATATCATTAATTTATATTTACTTAGTACTCTACATCCTAAATGATCCTGAAGTACACCACAGCTATAGGCACATAGAATGTTTGGAATTAAGCCTCCTCAGCACACCACCCAACAGGAGGAAGGAAAATTTTAGCCAAGGAAATCAAGGAAAATTCCTAGTCTTATAACAAGAAGTGCCAAACAGACGGCAACAAATCCAGTACATGGTGAGGTGTCAAACAAGTGAAGCTGCACATCAGGACCTGGTGCAGAAGAAAAACTAAGATCTATTTACTCTGTTAAGCCTTTGATTGACCTCTAAATTAATTTAATAGTAGGGGATGAGTATTTTTTACTGTATATTTGCAGGGATTCTGCTGGTAAGCCTTTAAATTAAATGAGACTAGTCACATGAGTAAGAATTCCCCTATCTGGCCTTTAAGAAGGGAAGGAATCAACCTACCCTGCCTGCCCTTGAAACATACAATTTAAAACATTGTAGAAGTATGAAATCAACCCTTCAGCTCTCAGAACTTACAGTGATACCAACCCTTAAAAAACAAAACAAAAATAAAGCACGCTTTGGTCTGAAGCTTTTTCCTACTATCACAAGAAACTCCAGAAGTTACTATAACTGCAAGATAATAAAGAAAAACATTTTTCTCCATTTTATAGTTTCTTTGTTCATTTGACAGCACTTTGTGTATTATTAGTTTCATTTGTCTGTTTCTTCTGCACTTGTATGTAATCTCTTTTGTTTGTATGGGTTTTTCACAGAGCAGGGTGGCAGGAGAAAAAAAATAGAAATGTAACACTACTACTAGGTGGCTAATGGCAGCAAAAAGGGCCAGGTTAAATACAGCTTGGGTCCCTCTTGACAAATAACTAAACCAGCTCCACATCCTGGGAAAACTAAATACACCCGCTCTGGATGCTTTTAAACAGGAAGAACTTCCACATGTGCAAGCACTCCAAGACCATGTACAAACAATGGAAATCTTTATTAGGGAAAAGGAATACAATCATAAACTTGGAAAACACAGCAACAGAATTCATATATATATGCAAGTAAAGTCCTCCTCTTTCCAATAAGTTTGTCAACAGTGCCTCTAACTCCTTCCCACCTGCTGGTGAGACTCTCCCAGGGGTAATGGTCCCTTGGGTGTATCACCTCAGTCTTCCATCAAACCACACTCAGTCTAGATCAGCATAAGTAGCAGTAATCCAAGCATCTCTTTGCAGGTCTTCTCCAGTCCTAAGGAGGCTGCTTTGTCTGGTCCAGCCTGGAGGACCACCAGTGGTTAAAGTGGTCTTCGTGGGTTTTGTTTTGTTTGTAAAGAGGGGGGTGGTGCAGAGGTCTATCATAACATGGGCGTAACGGTTTGGTAAGACCATGCTTTAAGTGCATCACTCAACAATCCAGCTTTATATATTTGTAGATATTTATATATGTATATATTTTGCCAGGTCTGTGACCCCGACTTTAAAAACTAGGACCTATCTCCTGACCCAGCTTAGTGATTCAGCTTTATTAAGGTCCTGGATAGAATGGTGCCTCAACAGAACGCCCTCAGCTTCTCTGATGCTGTTCTCTGCACTGTGTCTCATAGCAAAGTCCCCATGGGAAGGCACCCAAGAACACTTAAGACCCTTTGGCAGAGTGTCCTCATTGCTTGGAAGTAAACTCATAGCAATGAGATCACCCTAGACTCTCTAGAAGCACAGTATCAGGGCTGGCCCTAGACCAAATGGTGCCCCAGGTGAGGAGTGTCTTTGGCACCCCCCTCACCATTTGTTAAACTTCTGAATGCCTTATTTTTTATTGCATTTGTAGCCCATTTCACAACTTTAATGCACAATGTGCATCCATGATTTATCCCTCTCATAAGACAATACATTTGCATGCTACAAACATTCTATTTTCTCTTTTGTCGCTAACATCAAAATCAGCACCTGGTGACCCCCAAACAGTCATCTGCCCCTGCCCACTACCCCCCAAAAATCCATCATCTTGTACAGCGATGGTAACTTCAAGTGTCACTAGAGAAACTGAATAGACAGCCTATGCAACTCTCTATGGCAGCACTTTCCCTTTTCACCTATAGAGCGAATAGAATGCCCTTTCCCCTCTGAAACTTCTGGCCATAAGGCTTACACAAATACAGGAAAATGCAGCTATAGGCATATCATCTGTAATTAGTTTCCTGAAATAAGATTTAACTTCATATTGTACCTTTAAATAAAACAATATTGGTTGTCAGTTATTTTTTTCTCTGAAACACAAAATTCTCATTACAGGTAAGTTTTTGAGCATGCAAGAGCTGTCTACAACAATTTCAATAAATACAGATTAAATATTCCTTTGTAGAGTTATGCATGCAAAACCCACAATAGTATGATAATACATGAGATCTGGAAGGTAGAATTGACCAGTCATTGTTCAAGCTGAGTGAAATACAAAAAAACAAATCAGCAGTGCAAATAGTATAAAGTATATTAGATATTAAAATTTTCAGTTTTAATAGCTTGAAGTGAACACAGATATGGAATTAAAATATTTTTGGTATGGTTTTTATTTTGACAGTATCCTTTTAAGTTTCCCTGGGGGGGGGAGAGAAAGTAAATCACCAGAGGAACTATATAAAATTCATAATAAAAATATGATAGAGCAATTTTTCTGTTTAGGATAGAATTCAGTATTTTCAGAGACCCCTTAATCTAGGGAGGTAAAAGTGATTTACAAAAATTTAGCTCTGTAACACCATAATGAGGTAGACAGGTATCATCCCTATTTTACAAAAGGAGAATTGGAAGTTTGTATAGGTAAAGTGACTGCACAAAGTCATGCAACCAATAACCAGTCCCATATTTTGCTGGCTTGACACCAACACGTTACCATAAATGAAATGATCGTTGGATGGTAAGACAGTAACAAGTTGCTTTGTGAGACTTTACTGCAGTGTAATTATTTTAGGGATGGGCAGCTGAGCGATCCAAAGATAACTGGTCAAATAATGTAAAAAATGGTCCTATTTTAAAGCATTAATGTATTACAAGAGTAATAAAGAGTAAGACTGGGTGGTCTCCAATAAGCTTAGTGTTAGCTTTAGATAGAAACATATGCCTAATTACAATAAACAAGTTATTTAACTGAGTTATTTGAATTAAAAAAATGTGAAAATCAAATTCTAAAAAATGATGCAACTTTGCCATGATGCAATCAAAAAGGCAGGCTGCTGCCTACATCAGGGTATTCTTGCTGGAATATTTGACTATGGTCAAATAATAGGTGGTCAACTGACAATTTCCCCAGTCAATTGATCCAGTTCCCAAGCGTAATTATTTGTAAGGAATGTAATGTCACCACCTTGCAACCTGCCATGATGCTATTGGCATAGTGACACCCTCACACTGCATAGCAACACACTATTTTCCGTGGCCCCTCACTTTGGCACGGCAGCCTCACTGCTTCACACCCACTTTCCCAGATGGCATGGCCATGCAGCAACATCTATCTTCACACGAGGCTGCCACCCTGCACCGCAGCCGAGCACCCCGATGGTGCCTAGGAGGGCCCAGGCTGCACTGCAGTATTTCCACGCCACCTAGCCAAGGACATTTAGCATGAGTCTCACGCCTACGTTGCTGTGATATACCATGTGCCCCCCCTTATTTCCTCTATGCGCCACCCGCCATTGGGGGTGTTTTCTCAGCATTACCCCCTCATGCGTACCCTATGGGCATAGACGCCGGGGCGAGCGGCAGAGTCAGAAGCTACACTGAGGAAGGCGGGCTGCCTGACCTGAGGCGAGCACGGCCTCAGCCATGAACTCCCAATTCTGCGCTCCCTCAGGGGGAGTGAAGCGGGGGAAGCGTGACGGTTAGAACCGTTACGCTGCTGCCCCTCCTTTCATTCCCCCTCCTGCGCGCGCCAGCCAGTCCCGACTTTTTTAAGGGCTGCCTCCCATCTCATAACGTCTTTTCCATCGAGGAGGGGCTGGGAGAACGCACGAACGTGCTCTGGGCAGAGCGCTGACGTCACCAAGAGGAACCTTGGGGATTGGCTAAGGCTGGACGTGCGTCTTGCGTCACCGGAAATAATGGTCACAGGGAACTACCCTCTCTCGGTTCAAACTGGCTGGCGGTAAAGCGGAGTGGCGGTGAGTAGAGAGGTCCTGGGGGTGAGGGCTGCCGGGAATACTGGCGCCCGGTCTTGGAGAGCTGGGGTGTGTGTCTGTTAATAGGGGAGTCCAGCTCCTCCCTGGAGCGCGGGGGCGCGTTCTTCCCTGCCGGCTTTCCTGGGCTCTCCTTGGAACTAGGGAACCCTTTCCTTTCCCCTTCGGGGGGAGGAGATTCCTGAAGGGAGGGGCTCAACCCCCCCAGCTAGTCTCCCCTCATTAGGGGCTGGTGTCTTTCTGGAGGTAGTCAGCCCTTTCCCTGGCGCGCGCTCTCTCTCGGCAGCTGGGCTTTCCCTGCAAAGGGGGAGGGGTGTCGAGCCCCCTCCCTCCTGGCGCTAGGGAGCTGAGCTCTCTCTGCGGGAGGGGCCAACCCCCAACTCCCCTCTCTTTCCTTGGAGAGTGGAGCTCAAGGCCCCCCCCCCCATTTCTCTCATTAGAAGTTGGGGTCTTCCTGGAGGGAGTGAGCCCATCCCATGAGTACCTTACCCTCTAGTTAGGGAGCTGGACTCTCCCTGTAGGGAGGGTCAAGCCCCCATGGCCCCTCTTTTTCCTTGGAGGGGTGCAGTCAAGTCCACTTTATTCCCCTCTCATTGGGAGCCTGGCCCTCCAGCTCCCCACAAACACACACACATGTTGAGGCATTGCTGGGGTGGAAGCTTCACTCAGCCTGTTTGGGAGCAGAAGGCTTGGTGGTGACAGCTCTGCAAAGGCTCCCCTTACTAGGTCCCATTGCCTTTGATTTGAGTGCACTAGGCTATCTGACAGGCCTGCTGCCTGATTATAAATCAGGTGCTGCTAACTAACGAGTTTCCTTGCTTCTATCACTGCTGTGGGGTGAGACTTTCTAAGCTGTCTCAAGGATTTAGACCACAGTTCCCATTAACTTTAATTGGAGTTGTGCATCTAACTTTCTTAGGCAGCTTTGAAAATCTCCCCTCACCTGATTAAAGGCACAGAGGGAGTTTACAGATACCACTTGTACATGAAGCCATAATTCTTCCTATAGTTACAAGTAACCTTTAGATTAACTGTGGCTGAGAGGGATATTCTCTTTCTCAACATCTTTATCTTGCACATTTAGCAACACTTTGTTGTATGGTCACTTTTGTTATTTCTCCTCTAAAGCTAGTAAGCAACACTATGCATCTGAGACGTGGTCTATGCTTAAAATTAGATCAACCTAGCTGCATCACAAGGTTGTGAAAAATTTTGCACCCTGTGTGACACAGTTAGATTAATCTCCATGGGGAGGTGGATTAACTACATATATGGAAAAACACTTCTGTTGATGTAAGAAATGTCTATGTTATGGTGCTATAGCTGAACAGCTGCAGCACTGTAGATGTGCCACTGTAGTGTACATGTACCCTCAGTAATTCTGTATGACAGGAGTCTCATGAAGGTCAATGCGATTGATTCATGTGCATAAGGTTACTTACATATTTGCAGGATTGAAGCTCTAGCCACATTTTTATTTGCGTGGCATTTTCACATAATGGGAGGTATTAAAATAATAAGAAAATGTGACTATAGAACTGCAAAACTCAGTGGGGGGTTTGGAAAGGTGCATTAATTAAAGCTATTTTTAACTAATGTTTAACAGGTTAATTTCAAGCTTGCTTATTTTTTTAATATTCTAATTTATTTTCCACCACCCAGGCTTTGTGTACATCTTGTAACCCACTCTTCTTGGATAAGGAAAATAAATTAGTCACTTCCCTTTTTTTAAACATGGTTCCTCTTTCTGTTCTCATGCCCTAGCATAGTGTTTGGGTTCTCAAAAATACATTGGGAATGGTGAGAGAATGGTAGTTTTAGTGATCTTGCCATCAGATATGGAACTGCAGACTCCTGAGTTCAAACCCTGGCTCTGCAATGGACTTCTTTCTTCTGTGGCTTTGGTGGAGTCACTGCTCTGCCTCTGATCTGTGAAAATGGGGATAATTCAACGTCTCTATGAGAATTAATTAATGTCTGAAAAATGTCTTGAATGTAAAAGATGCTAAGTGTTATTGCTAGTAAGCAATCTCCATTTAAAAAAATTCCCAACAAATTCTTTTAACTGAAACTTGATAAAATCATAAACAGTTCTGTTAATATTATGCATGTTGGAGTTAATGCAGGGTGATTTTTTTTTTTTTTTGGCAAATAGTTTATTCACTAAAAAATGCAGTTCTCGGTTGACTGAACTGTTCACGAATTCAGGTCAAATTCAGCAAATAGTTTCAGTCAAAAATGAGGGTGATAATTTCCAAAAAAGTTGAAACGTTTTTTTTGGACATTTTGGAAAAGAAATATTTTGATTTTTTTAAAGACCATTTGTTTATAAATTTAGCTAGATTTAACTAATGCTCCCCCTAAAAAACCCCCAAAAGCTCCTTTTCCCCCCAATGTTTAGTTTTGGATCTAGTCTGAAATTAAACTTTTTCAGTTTTTCATTGGGCAAGAAAAAATAAAATACTGTTGATTTGGGTCAGCCTGAAAAAAAATAGTGTGCGCTGCTGCGCGCGCGCCCCCCCCCCGATTTTTCTGTTTGGCCTCTGAATTGAAAAATCAATTATTCACTCTACTCTACGTTCGGTTCTGTACTGCTGCCCATAGCAATAGTATCTCAGAGCCTTCCACATAAAATATATTAGTAATAGCAAGTTCCCAAATGGACTGCATGAAGTCTTTCTCCCTAATTAGTTTTTAATATTTGTTTCTACAAAATCTAAATTTTTGGCTTAAACTAGCTGAGATTTCTTTTAAAATTTCACATATTCAAAATATCTCCACTTGACAGCCCTTCTAACTTTCTTTTTAGGATGTATATTTCTGGGATAAACTGTGAAGATGTTGAAGTTTAAATATGGTATGTGTAGTCCTCTGGAGGCAGCCTCCACGGAGCCCATAGCTAGCCGCGCTTCTCAGCTGAACCTGCTCTTTCAGGTATAAGGGAAACTGGCATCAGACCTTATGAACTGCACCTTTTTTGCATCTGCATTCACTGTATAAAAATGTCTTCTGTTGTGTTGGCAATCAAGCTTTGCTCACCTGATTTTTTGTGGAGAATAGGGGTTGGGAGAGAGGCATCTTGCTAGAAGCTTAAGATCTGCATTTAATTTGCATAAAGTGTAGTTGATTGCAGCTGACCAACTTTTCATATGAGCGATTGCTCACATACTATAGATTTCAGATCGAGATGGAGCATCTGATGCTGAGTGGAATCTCTTGGGATGAAGATGGAACGCTGCGTACTTTTTGCAGGCGCCTCACTTGCCCTTGAAGATAAGGGTGGCCATAAGCATCATTTGACTAACTAGCTGCACTTTGAGCATCTCTTTTTCAAATAGTGTCTTGGATTCAAACAGCATTTCCTTCAAGTAAGAGTTGGTGTGGTGATTGCATAAATATCCCTGAAACAAATGGCAAAATCCATGAGCTAGTATAAAAATAGGATAACTTAAATCAGAAGCACTCAGAGGACCTAGAAAAAGTCATAAATGCTGTGGTTTGGCCGTTTAGCTGCCTTGGAGAGTTTTCTTCAAGGAAAAAAAGTAAAACATTTGTAATAGTGATTAGTGATGCACACAATGATTTGATGTATTTAAAACAAACCTCTAAAATATTTGTTTAATTTCTGAAGCAGTGATTTTTTTTGTTATGGATAATATATAATCTGTTCCTATACATATGTTATTGATTTTAGGCTTTTCATTATTGTCTGAGACTCCATCTGCTGTTGCTTTTTTTTTCAGGGGAAGCCACCCTTTGTGACTCAACAGCAGATGTCTCCTCTCTCCCGAGAAGGCATCCTTGATTCTCTATTTGTTCTTTTTGAAGAATGCAGCAATCCTACTTTAATGAAAATTAAACATGTAGGCAACTTTGTAAAAAAGTGTAAGTTTTCTGAGATTAATTCTAGAACTAATTTAATGGATAGTGCTTAAAAGTATGGACATTTAAATAACCAATTTAAATGCATAAAGCATTAATATTGCTGTCCTAGATTTGATCCTGTAACTAACTTTGAGTGGGCAGACTCCTGCATGTATGTGGAGCTCTACTGAATTTATTGAAGCTCCATATTCGGGCAAAGATCCACCTGCACAGAGTCAGCTGAAGAATTTAAAGTGCATCCTTTCTAACCTGATTATGTAGTTACGATGCTGAAGTTGTGGTTGAGGAGGCATTTTGATTCTATGCCCCTCAGAGCACTACATATATACTATTGTTCTGAGTATAAATCATTGAAAGATGTAAATAATTTGGAGCACATGAGAATAATTGAAGACTTGAAAGGATTGATTTTAGAAGGAAGATGATAAATATGTAATTATTTTAGCCTGGTGTCATATTT
Source organism: Emydura macquarii macquarii (assembly GCF_026122565.2). Taxonomy (NCBI): domain Eukaryota; kingdom Metazoa; phylum Chordata; order Testudines; family Chelidae; genus Emydura; species Emydura macquarii. Next base: position 3,027,098 of record NW_027131391.1, read on the forward strand.
TTGATACCATGTATTATGCATGGTGTGTGTGTTTTGTGTGTGTGAGCAGGTGTATCTTGTAAGCTGTAGGCTGACACCAAAGAAATGTTTTCAGTCAGAATAAACCCATTTTACTAGTGACATGTTGAGATTCTAAAACTAGATTATAATCAACCAGCATTTTTGCTAAGATCTAATTGCATGATATTCAGTTAAACAGTGTTTTTAAGACCATCTGTACTTCATCTGATTACTTCCAATTGTTAGAGAGAGAGAGGGAAATTGACTAATATTTGAAGAAAATTAAAATAATGAAGAGAGAGGCATTGATTATCATTAGGGCCCTACCAAATTCATGGCTGTGAAAAACACGTCACAGATTGTAAAATCTGGTGTTCCCCATGAAATCTGCTGTGGAGGGGCAGGACTGGGAGTGCCCCAGCCCAGGCTCTTACCATGTGCCGGGCTCCAGCTGCTAGTCTTGCTGTGGCTGGGAAGGGATGGGACTTCCCCTTCTCCTGCAGGGTTTGCTCCCAAGGCCAAGTCAGACCCACCTCCAGAAACCTCCCTGGCTGCAGAAAGCTCCGTACCCCCATCCCATGTCTTGCCCCCATCACTCCCCAGTCATGGGGTGAGGGGTCACTGTGCAGGGAGCAGCTGCGGAGCTTCTTGCAGCTGGGGGAGGTTCCTGGAGGTGCGTCTGACCTGGCTGGGGAGTAGCCCCTGTGGGACAAGGGGAAGCCCTGTCCCGCCCCAGCCTGGCTGGGACTAGCAACTGGAGTCCAATGCTTGGTAAGACCCCCTGGCTGGGGGCTGCTGATCACCATTATCAGCTGTCCCGCAGCCTTTGCTGATACCTCTCCATGCCTACCTGAAGCTTGCAGTTTGGGGGGGAGGGCAACACTGCCCTCTGTCCCTGAAATGCCCATTTTAAAAGTGGGGTGGCATGGCCCTGGCTCCTCTCCGGTTCTGGTGGCTCCTGCACTTCTACAAAGGTTCTGGTAACTTTGTCCCCAGCGCTACTCCTTCCTGGTTCCGGGCCCACAATTGGGGATTCAAGGGGCCTTGGACTGGCTGGGTGGGGAACCACAGCGCTCCTGCTTGCTGCTTTCCGACTGCCCAGCTCTAAAGGCAGTGCCTCCATCAGTACCAGCGCAGAAGTAAGGGTGGCAATACTGCAACACACCACTCCCCAACCCTCTTTTGGGTCAGGACACCCATGGCTGTAATACCCTGAAATTTCAGATGTAAATTTCTGAAACCATTAAATTGATAATTTTTTAAATCCTATGACTGTGAAATTGATCAAAATGGACTATGAATTTGGTAGGGCCCTAATTATCATGATCTAACGAGGTATGACAAGGAATAATGGGATAAACTGAGCAAAGGAAAATTTAGGATGAGTATCAAGAAAAAATTGCTAGTAATTTTTATTAGACTATAGAATAGCGTCTCAAGGTAAATTGTGAGTAAGTCGTGAAAACCGTGCCACTTGACTTCTAAAACTGGACTGGACAAAAGCAGTCTAACACAGTATAGAGACTAATTTTGTATGGCAGGGGATGGTTGAGATGATCTAATAGGTCTCCATTTCTGTTAAGCTATGAAAGGGGCTGAGTTATGGTTGCTGTGTAAACTATCTTTGAATTTCCTGACTATAAAATCTCAGCCATAACTTTGCATTAATATTTTTAATTAATTATGCTTGATGTTGGTAAACAAGCAAATTAAAAAGGAATTTAATAATTATTTGAGGGCTTGGAACTAAAGGAATATTTCTTACTTTGCTAAAAATGTAGTGATTACAAAATGTCACTTCTCATGTAAAATAACTTCAATTTTGTGCAGATTCAGAGACTATAGCTGAGTTACGGAAACTGCTGCCTAGTGTGAAGGATTTTGAAGTAAAAAGTCTGGTGGGAAGTGGTCATTTTGCAGAAGTACAGGTGGTCAGAGAGAAGGTGACTGGTGATGTCTATGCCATGAAGGTGATGAGCAAGGAGTCCTTGTTAGCACAAGAACATGTATGTTCATTCATCTATTGTATATTCTTTTAACTGTGTCAGTAGAACTACAGAAGGTGATCTAGTGGAAATGGGCGGGCATTTTCTTTCCTCTATTATTAGATTTTGATTAAAAAGTCTGATGGGAAAGATGGTTCTAACTTGGGATAAAATGATATCATAAAGAATTGCTCTAGCAAGAGTGAGACTATTTACTAATATTTCAACAATAAATTCCACCTCATGGTGTTTGGGGTGATTTGGGATTAGCTAGTTTGAAGGAAATAGTATTGAGTGAACTGCATTTAAGGTAGCATTGTAACTTAATGTTTCACTATGTATTTATTGCAGAATTGGCTGTGGGATGCTAGGTCCTAATTGTGCTAGCATGGTTTCTTGTTCTTGTCTGATTTTATTTTTCCTCAACTGTGGTGGTGGTGGTGGTGGTGGTGGTGGTATTTATTTTTATTATGGAAGTGCCTAAAGGAGCCAGATGAGGTTGGGTCTGATTATGCTAGACCTTACACAAGTAGTGAGAAATGGTATTAACCTGGAGAGTTTCCAGTCTAAACAAACAAGGCAATGAAGGGTGGGAGGGGAAATAGAAATACAGAGAAGTGAAATGGCTAGTAGCAGATAGTGGTTTGTAAGTAATTTTTGAATAAATGCATGTTATAAGCTTATGGCAATAATGGATATTCCCCTGGAGCTTGGGAATTCTAATCCATTCTGCTACTTTTTCTTAGGCTCGATCTAAGGTAATCCATGTCCTTTTTGTAGGTGTCATTTTTCGAGGAAGAACGGAGTATATTATCTCGAAGTACTGGTACCTGGATCCCACAGTTACACTATGCATTTCAGGACAAAAAAAATCTCTATTTGGTAAGTCTAGATTTTTTTTCTGTTCTGTGGTGTTTATGGTTGAACTTTTCTATATTGTATTAAAAAGCATTGTGGTGGCTGGAACTTGTACCTTTCCTTTTGTAAATTCTCCTACGCTATAAGTAGGCTTGGCAGAATTTGATTTTTATTTTTTATAATTTCAATGGATAATATTGATTTTTATTTTTAAACATTTTTCTATTTTTATTGATTTATGTTTTCACAGTTGTGCAAAAATTAAGGGTCCTAAGCATGTTTTTAGATTTTTATTAATTTAAATGTTCACAGTTGGGGAAATTATACAGGGTCAGTAATAGGGGCGGGTGTCAGACAATTATTTAATGATAGACATTGATTCAAAACATTAAAGCTTTATAACTGTTAAAATACAAATTGTCAACATCATATGTCAAAATTTTAGCCTTAAATCAAACACTAATAAGTTCTCAAGCAACATTTTTCTTCCTTTGCCTATATGTAAAATTTCTATCATCATCAGTGGATATATTTTTTTCATCAGTTTGTGTCTATACGGTGAAATTGATGTTTATCGACATTTACTGATAATCTTTCCCAGCCTAACTGTAGGATTATCTGACCAATGTAGTATTTAAGGGCTTAATGGGATGTCTGTTTTTGTATGTCTGAACTACAACCTGTCTCTAACATTTCATGCAGGTTATGGAGTATCAGCCTGGAGGGGACTTATTGTCACTCTTAAATCGATATGAAGACCAACTAGATGAAAGTATGGTGCAGTTTTATTTAGCAGAGCTGGTTTTGGCCATTCACAGTGTCCATCAGATGGGCTATGTACACCGGTAGGTGGGCATCTCTTAGAAATACACTTACCACTTTATCAGTAAAATTTTGGAATGAGTATTGGAGTAGTGAACTCCAACTCTCATGTGCCATCTGTTCTAAGGACAATCTTTCACACATTAGGGAAAAAAAATTAGAAAACTAATTATACGTCAGCTGCAGTTGTAGATGAAGGCATTAACTTTGATGTAAAGTCTTAAACTAATATGGAAGGAAGGCTACAGATAAGTTTGGAAGCTGTTATATTGTGCTGTACTGTAGAAAAATGAAGATATTTTACAGTACTTGAGTTTGGATGTTTTTGGCATCAAATAAAATAAGCTATTTGAACTGTTAAAGATGATTGAGATGAGGTGAGTGCTGTGGAAAAACAAAGCCAATATACAATAGTGTTTTAGAGCAGTTGGGTGGATTTAGTGTGTTACAAGAATTTCTAAGGAGCCCATCGCCCTGGTAATCTGGATGCCATTACATAAATCTACAATTAATATCAACCCCATAGGCATTTAATAAACTGATTCCATTTTAAGCCATTCCTACTCACTGTCCTCCCGACTGAATACATGGTAATTATGGAAAGGTGCACCTTTGGCAGATCCCTCAGAGAGAATGAATTCCCAGACTGAAGAACTCTCACCCAGTATACAGAAAATATTCTGATACTCACTGCAAGTATTCAGCCTTATGGACAGACAACACATATGTTCCAATGAATGGCAGCTGCTGTGTGTAGGGCAGCAGCATACAGGGTTTTCATAGCTGGAAGACTACCTGGCTTTGAATGGAGTTTGAAAGAACCACAAAATAAGTTGGTTCTGATGATTCAACACGGTTGAAAACCATGTGATGTTGCGTTGCCATTCAAGTGCAACACATTGATGTGTCATGAAATGGCAATGCAACACCAGTTCCTCTTTTCTCTTCCTTTTCTGTCTGCTGGAAGAAATACGTTTGTTATCAACTGTTGGTTCCTCCACCCTCCAGTGGGGGAAAACTCAGTAGCTGTACTGTCTAAAACCCAGGTTGTGATTGAAGCAACAACTGAAAATCTGGACCCCCAAGAATCCCCTTGTAGGGTTATGAAGAATAGCATGCAATTGAGGGGACACAGACTGAGTATTGCTGGAGTAAGGAGATGTTATCTAGAAGGGACAGCAGGGAACAGCTACTGACTGGTATAGAGAGATTATTGATTGTGTTGTGCTTGCTTACAGAGATATCAAACCAGAGAATGTTCTCATTGACCGACTAGGACACATTAAACTTGTGGACTTTGGGTCAGCTGCCAAAATGACAGTGAACAAAATGGTAATAAAATATATATAAACTTTGTCTTGGTCTTGTTTGGATTGCTCAGTCAAAAAATGAAAATCTATTTCATGTCCATCCTGACAGTTGATACTTTATTCTTTTGTCTTTCCCATCTAACGTGGAGTATTAGTGAAAATATGTAACTCTTTTCATCTTCCATGGCTGTAGGTAGGTCTGTAAACAGATTAGCTTATACAGTTACAATGTGAATTCATACTCTAAAAAGATCTTTATAGCTATTGATTTTCCTTTATTTTTCTCTAAAAGATATCATGCATTGGTATTACAGAAGTTCCCACTAAAACATTTGAGTGGACAGTACTACTTGTACTCTCACATTTCAGAAATCCAGGATAAAAGTCATATGAAAGGGTCTAAGGGCTTTTTCTGCAGGAAGACCCCCAATTCAGCAATGTGCTTAAAAGTGCAGAATTTAAACACTTGTGTGGTTCAGTGGATTTCATTGGAAGTATTTATATACTTATAAACCTTGCTGAATCAGGGCTAAAATGTATTCGAAGTGTGCATGATGGCGGCATATCTTGAACTCTCTTGATACTCCAGTTTTAAAAGTAGCCACATTGCAGTATTCTGGGTTAGATTCTGAACATTTGCTTTATAGGTGAATAAAAGTTTGTTTAGGTTTAGCTCTCTTTACAGGCTGTTTCTAAATTTAAAATACTACATGCATTTTAAAAAGTGAGAATTTGAAATTAAAATATATTTAGAAGCTCTAAAATATAATATACCTTTCTCGACTAGAGCCTGCTTTTGTTTTGTATATTTAGCACTTTCTATAACTTCTTTTCTTTATTGTGATCTTCCCTGGTTTACTGCATTTATGTATCTTCCAAATTTTTCCCTTCTCAGTGCCCCTGTACTTTCTTATTATCTTTCACATTCACTCTTTCCTCCTTTTTCATGTCTTCTATTTCTTCAACCTCCTGGCTACTGCATTGCTTTCCCCTGCTGTTTTGTTTCATTTTTATACCAGTAGCAGTGTGAAAATGACTATAATTCTGATTCCTGAAGAACCTGTTCAGAGCACTTTAGAGACCAGGACTCCAGTAAATTTTACTTTGCTGGTGGCATACAAAGAGTGGAATGGTAGGGAAGAATGATGGATGAAGTGTATGGCAGGGAAGTCATGCTGAGAAATGTTGATTCCTAAATTTCACTTGTGTGTGAGATTTAGCTATAACACTCTTGTTAATGTCAGTGAAAGTTGCATCCCTGGCCCATGCATACCGCTTAAAACATCGGAGATTAGCAATACATGGTACCTCATGCTCTTTAGAATGCAACATTCTAAATCTTGTTTACTTCAGTTGTATGTGACTTGTAAAAACAATTAACTGTTTTAATCTGTTAATTCATTCCATGTGGTGCATAGTTTTATCAGAAGTTATTAATTTTTTCAGTTTCCCTAATACTGAAACTAACTCTATATTAATGACCTTGCTCTCTGATTTTTTTCTGGAAAAGTGCCTACTTCTAAATTTACTTGTAAACAGTGGTGGAAAACCTGGTGCCTCTCTTTTTTTTTTTTTTTTTTTTTTTTACAAGCAAGATGAAAAATTCACTTTAGTGCCAAGAAAATAATTGAGGGCAAGACTTTTAACTTCACTTGCAATGTCTTTATTTCCAGGTGAATGCCAGGCTGCCTGTTGGCACCCCAGATTACATGGCACCAGAGGTACTAATTGTGTTGAATGGGGATGGCAAAGCTTCATATGGCCCAGTGTGTGACTGGTGGTCTTTGGGAGTCATTGCTTACGAAATGATTTATGGAAAATCTCCATTCACTGAAGGGACCTCAACAAAAACTTTCAATAACATCATGAACTTCCAGGTAGGGAGCCCCTTCCATATTTCAGGATAAAGAATACTAGAACTAAAAACTAATTATTTTTACAGTTGGAAAAAGGAGGTTCTAGATGTTTTGTTATTTTGTCACATTCTAAGAGTCCTGTAATACATGTATTGAAAATGTTTCCCATATTTTCCTTGAATGTATGTCCATCGTTTAATTATCTCACTAATTATAAGCATTGTCTAAAAGTAAGTATATGCAATGCATCAGTTAAGAAAGATTTATCTGTGTCATGCTTTAGTATTGGTAAGATCTTCTTTGGTACACTGTGAAATTGGCACAAAGTATCTATTAGCAAAATACTTTCATTACCATCTTGAACCTTTAAAGGTTTTGGCATATTTCAGGATAATGAAGATTAGAACCTAACCGCTTCAGATTCTGTTTTCCTACTGAGCAAAGAAATATTTTTATTTCAAATGCAGAGGTTCCTGAAGTTCCCAGAAGATCTGAAAGTCAGTAATGAATTTCTTGATATGGTCCAGAGTCTTCTATGTGGGCCGAAGGAGAGGCTAGATTATGAGGGTCTCTGCTGTCATCCATTCTTCTCTAAAATTGACTGGAATAACATCCGTAATAGTAAGCAGAACAATATTACATTAAAAATAGGTTCTTGATAAAATGAGGATACGAGTAAAATGAGTATTTGAACTGAGTAATCATTAATAAAGAAGCAGTACTGCATTATGGCAGCAGATATGTTTTGAGAAATGATTTATTTAGTCTGTTTTTTGGGCTAGGATGTGTTAATATACTGGGTGTTATAACCTTACAGGTGAATATTTAAGAAAAGAATGATATAAAATACAAGTGTATTCGTGCAACCCTGCCCCACTCCAGTCTGTCTACACCTTTATTTTGTTTTTGTTTTGTAGTTTCTTCATCTTTCTCTCCTTACCTCCCATATGATTCAGTTTGTTATATGTGAATCATGCTGCTTTTATCTTCTGAATGTAGTGACCCATGTCAGCGATTTCAGGGGGTGCTATAGGAATGGAGTTTAAGCTTAGAAACTAAATTAGAACAGGGATTCTCAAACTCCTTTGTAGTGTGGACCACATCTAATTAGAGATTTTCTTGTGGATACTCCTGTTCACAATTGTGCAGGTCACCTTCTCCCACTGGTAATAGAATAAACCCCCCTGTAGCAAATATTTTTCCTTGTAAATAATGGCTGTAATGTAATATCAAAAAGTAATGCAATTTAGCTGCTGGAAATACTGAGGCGTCAGCACCACATGTGAAGCCAAGTACTCCACTGACCAGTGATCCTTGAACCTCTGATTTTAGAATACCATTCACAGTTATTTAAACTCTGAGATCCTTGGGACAAAGACCATGTCTTCCTTATGTTCGCTACAGAGTCAAAAACACTGATGATGCTTAATAATCAGAGGAGCCAGAGTAGTGCTCTAGATTCTCTGATTACTGTTAGGCTGAGACTGCCAGCCTCGGATGACTATTTGTCCCCTTACTTTGTGGATTCTCTATGGTTGACTATTGACTCTCACCTTCTTTCCAGCTTCAAGAATCCTAAACTTTTAGAACAGCTGTTCTATCAAAACTGTTGGTGTTATAATATCACTGAGTTTTGGTTGAGAAGTTTATTTCATTATTTCAGCATGTCTTCTACAGATTTCAGCTCACTCTACATCTTCCTCTTGAGCCATCTCTACTAGTTTGCCAGTTTTCATTCTCGAGATTCCTATATCAAGTTTAGACCTTAATCTTTTCAAAGGTAAATTGGATGCTGTGGAAAATGTTGAGTTGGAATCTAGTCTAGTGCCACTTTGGCAATCTGCTTGTCTGGCATTCTGGCAACTGCACAAGTTAGTTGGTGTTGTCTTGCCATTTTATAGGAGAACAATGATGCTGACTATTCAGTTGATAGGAAAACAAATACCTCCAACCCTAGCCAGAAGATTGTGCTCTATTTCTGTTAGATACAGACTTAGCCATGGTGAGATCATTTATTACATATAGGCATTATTATTATGACTCATATGTAGGAATGAAGCTATACACTATAGTTAGTACAAAGCTGTAATTGGTACAAAAGACAGCAGTACTTCTACTTTTAGCAACAGAATGAATACATCACCCTGGTGCTTTTCTCTCTGTACTTGTTCCCCTTTAACTAAGTTTGTCTAGGTCAATGTCTGTCTTACTATTCAGAACTGTCCATGAGTTTGGCCCTAGCTTCCTGAAAAGTTGCTGCTTTCTCCATCACTTTGACTTCCCATGACAGCTGTGTTCACCTGGAGCAATGAAACTGTCAACAGGTAGTGGGATACTTGGGAGAGCAGGAAGTGGAACTTTCACAGGAACTAGACCTAGCCTATGGAGCTCACTCCCATGAGCTGATGACTTCCAAAGTCATCTAACCACTTTCAGAATGAAATGTAAAACTCGTTCCTTTGACATGTCTTTCACTGAGTAAGTTCCATATGCACACACACACAGATACTCATATGTAAAGCAATTGAGTTATTTCTCTTTCAGGTGAGAAGGAAGAAAAGGAAATTCTGTTAGTGTGTCACTTATTAAGTATTTGGGATGTATACTATCCCTTGTAACTGGGGCTATGTTAAGCTCCTAGATAATCAGCCTACATCTACCCATTTCAGTTTAGAATTTGTGCTGTTAAGACTGAGCAAGAACATCCTTTAACTTTTTGTTATGGCAACTTATAAAACAATTGTTGGTTTTGCATTTAAATCATGTCTTCTCTTCCCCAGAGATAGTCATTTTTATAAAGCTTCCAACCTCCGTGGGTTCAGGCAGCAGAAATCTGAAGTCAGCTAACTGTAGAAGCAGAATGCAGCTCTAAGTAAGCTCTAAGTAAGCCCCAGGTCAGCCAGCTGAATCTGCTTCAGTAGGTGTTTTGAAACAGCTTTTTGTTGTTAATTTGCACCTTACTAGGAGCATACGAATACAACATAATATAGGCTGTCTGTCCTGTGTTTATTAACTTCTACTGTTTACTAAAGTCGAATGCTAAAGAAAATTCATTTCCTAAAGATTACATGTTGATTTACTTGACATAAATGTACTGCAAAAGGTTTGAATCGTGTATTTAGTATTTTACATATAGTAAAAATTATATTGGAAACCAGAATAATTATACTTATCTTTCAGTTAAATTCAGGATTTAGACTGGAAAATTCAGAACATTATCCTTTAAAGTATGTTAAAAGAATGCAGAATAAGAGAGACAAAGGAAACTGGGTATGATGTGCTGCTTGCTTACTGGCCAGAAGATTGCAAGCTATCTAATAAGCTTTTCATAACTGTAGTTTCATGTTTCATTGTTTCCTGAAGTCAGTAAATTACATTAGCCATTTAATTTGAATTTGAATCTAAAATTACAAACTTAATCTCATGAAGAACAGTTGAGAGTTGGTCAAGAGGCTTTTTACCTTAATCTAAATACAAGACACATAGGACAAGGGCAGTATTTCCTTTGAGGACTGTGCAGTGGTTGCCCTTTGGCAAAGTCCAAAGGAAAATGGCAGCAGTCGTAGCAGTAACTAATAGTGCAACAACTAACAGAATGTCTTGAAGGGCAGGGCACAATATTCACCTGTATGAAATTAATCCAAAGGTATTTGAGAAGAAAGGAAGGAATTTCTCATGTTGGCACAAAGGAAGGTGCGTGATAGAGAGTTGGAAACTACCTCTAGAGCAGTGGTTCCCAACTTTTTTTGGCTGAAGGGCCACAAATGTAATTTTTACAACCCTGAAGAGCCACCAGTCTCCAGCAGCAGCCTCTAGTCCAGTAAGGTCTTTCATTGATCTAGGAAAGTGGAATCCCAGAGAAATGTAGTATCCATTTTCTAAAGTTACATGGAAATAATTTGAAATGATGACGTGATCGTATTATTCCTTGAATTAGTCATAAATACACATACAACACAGTTAAAAATTGTTTCTCATTTGGTTAATCCTAAAGATGATGATAAACTGAGTAATCTACTGCAGTGCTATTTTTTAATTTATCAACATATGACTCCCGCTTGCCTCCAGAAGTCATTCGTTAGAGCTGATGGATGAGGGCTATGTCATTCCTCAATCAGAGGGGTATCTGAGTAAGCAATCCGTTATTATGTAATCTGCAGTTCTCTAGAAGATATTTAATAAACGGAGCCCGTGTGCTCACTTGGATCATTTTCTGCCTGTGATATGCTGCATGTACCAATCAGTTTCTATAAGATTGAAGAATCATGATTAAAATCTCTTGTTTGTAGAATAGTTTTGTCTCCTTTTGGAGAAACCTGGAGAGGGAGAAAGTGTGAATCTCCTGAACAAATCTTTAGTCTTGTCAGATACAATGGCATATATTCGCTATTCAGTTCCCACAGTCTTATTATGATCTCTTTTAAACTGTTCTTTTTAAAGAAGCTCCTGAGTATGGTCTGGATATATGAGCACAGTTAAACCTTTCTATTTGCTAGACTTCGTCTTGTTATTCTGAGGATACCATAATTGTAGAGGGATGAGAATTTTCTAGTTTTAAACAAGAAATAATTGGACAGTTCTGGTTACCCAAGGCCCCTTTCAGAGACCTGCATTGTAACCCTTATTAACCAACCAAATTTTACCCTTTTCTCAGCCTATTATATAAGCGGCACCAATTATCCTATAGGCAGTTTCAACAGTCAAGCAGGGGAATGCCTTAATCTCATGAATAAAGGAATCTAAAGACATTACCAAGTAATTAGCAAAACCAACCAAGCAAAATGAATCTAGCACATCACCTCTTTCTAAGTGTGTTCCTTCTCCTGGGAATTTGTTCTCATCCGAAGTGGTCTGAAACCTCTGAAGAAATTCATTTTTCCAATTTCAGTCACTGTCAGCAGTTCTGATCCACTTGCAGCCAGAAGTGCTTTTGTTGAATGACTGTTTGTTTCTTTTTTCCTTGCCTTTGTTTCTTGATAGTAATATTGTAACAAGGTTATAAAGAAGAGCTTCTCAACTGTGTGTGGTTGGTAATAGTTCTTCTCACATGAATGCCTCTTCAGGAGGTGCAAAGCAAAGGGCAAATTCAGGTTTTTTCCCTTTCAGCTAGCTTTCTCTGTCTCTCTCTTTTGTGCAGAATTTTTACTAAACATCAGAAGAAATTGCAGCAGAAAATGTTATGATATTAAAATTAGCTTTCCTTTTCTAAAAATCCTGTTTACTTTCCATCCTTAACTTTCTTCAGCCATATGAAGATGTTGCTATTGTGTATTGTGGTGTATCTTATTCCTCCTTGCTGCTGCTGTTCTTCCACTGAGTGCTGTTTATCTTTTATCTCTATCTTGATATTAAGTGTATTTAAATTAGCTCTCCCTCTACCTCTGTAGTCTGAATGGGCACTTTCAGAAAACATTCATTAGTGGTGAGAGGAAAGTTTTTTGCCTTTAATTGTAGTTGCCTGAGAATGGCTCCTCTGTAGATTCCCACTACTTTCTGGTGAAAGGTGAGATTCCAGCTCTCTTTATTTCTAACTTTGAACAAATCTATTAAATGTTTTTGGGTATGGTCATATATAGAGTTGTTATTATACACCCTTCTTTTCTCTTAAGGTTTGTTTTTGGCTACCCTTCCAAGAGGGATTCTAGACTTTACCATATCAATTAGAGAGTCTTCTCCATTCTACATTACTCTGTCTCATCAATCCACTCTCTTTTTAAATCTTAGATAGGGGAAAAAATAAACCTTTTAAAGGGTACCCAAAGGTCTTTTAGTTCTGGGTGCTGAAAATAAAATGTATTGTATTTGTATGTCTTTCCCTCTGCCACTTTTTAACTCTTAAGTTTGCAAAGCATTTTGGGATGCCACTTATAAGAAAAATGTTATATCCTAATGAAGTTGTATTATAATCTATTGCTCCTGTGTTTGTGTGAGTGAGAGCATTGGACAGAAGAGCTATAACGGGATGTCATTTTAAAAGAATTCACTCCGTAATACAGTTCCCATCCCATTAAATGTTTGCAATTTTTTAAAATCCATAAAGTATCGGAACCTATTTGTTTTATATTGACAAAGAAGATTTGAATGCTCTGGAGACTGTTTGAAAGGTAATATAATTTCTTTGTTATTGCACATTTTTATCTTTGAGTTTTTTTTATTCGTCCTACTCCAGTGTACTTGAAACTGTGGTATGTGAGCAGCATCTTACCTCCTTGATGGAACTTCCTTCTTTTCCCCTGTTTTGAAGCTGTGTCAGCATGGCTCCCTGAAGAGCCACTAATGGAGCATGCATGTATTGTTGCAATTTACTGATTTAAACAGGCAGATTTTTGCCTATTAATGCTGGTCTGGCAGTAGTTTGATGCTGGTCTGCTGTTAGCTTATATACAAATTTGTGTAGAAAATTAAGAGTTAAAAATTGGGCTCTGAAAGTATTTGGCAACCTAGGGGGAGCTAGCAAGCTCCAGCAGTGACTCATTCTGCTTGTGTCAGTCAGATAAGCATCAGCATCTGTCACGAATGCAAGCAGGTAGGGTTAAACTCAGAGCATGCACAGAGTGAGGAGCAGGGAGCCTGCACTGCAGGGGCTGTAATGTTTTTTCCTGGTTCTTCAATTCTCATCAGCCCTTCAGCTACAGGAGATCTATACTGGATCCATGGTAACGGTTTTAGCACACTACATTTCCATCAGTTTGTAACAATGGGCTGTGTTCTCGCTGCAGACTGAACAGCTGTCTGCTTCACAGCGCAAAAAAGAGCTTAGTAGATTTGCAGGGAGTGAGGACCTGAATGATGAAATTTAAAAAAAAAATCCTTGGAGGAAACCTGCTTTTATGAGGTAGGAATTGCACAGCAAGCTTTTACATTCATTCTTTTCACACATGCAGTTAAACCAGCAGGGACCTAAGGTGCTGCACATCATTTAGAAGAACTTCTTTTGTTTCTTTGATTTAATTAAACTGCAACAAATGTTAGAAGATGGGCTGAAATCAGACAACTGGTTAACAAGTTAAGATGTTTCAATTTAAAAATTAATGTTTGAAATAAATTATAATTCCTGCCATTGATACCTCTATTCAAAGCTGATTGTATCAAAGCCAGACTGCAGTGTTGTCCCACCAAGAGTTCCAAATCCTTAGCAAGCTGTCTTGCGGAAATAAATCCTTACTTCTTTTTCTCCCTCCTCCAAGAGCTATTGGGGTTTAGTGGCTTGCAGCATATTGAAATCTTCTTGAAACAAGATACATTTGCTGATGGTAACAAGAACCAGAAAACTGGACTGGGGAGGCTGCTGGTAGTGGTGATAGGCAGAAATTAGCCCTTAGCTGGCTAGCAAGGTAGTGGACTCTGTTCTCATGAAGTAGTTTACTCTTCTAATTGGGTGTCTTAGAGACATCTTTGTTTTTTCTAGAAAATTCAAGAATTAATCACCTGTAAATATTAGACCAAAGGTTTTCTTATCCTGGTGCCTTTGGTTGGATTCAAAATACCAGTATAACCAGCATGGGAGACAATCTGCCCGCAGAATGGTAGCCATGTTGGTAGCTGAAGGGTTAATCTCTTGTTGCTGTAATACGATTTGAGAGCAGCAGCTCAGTCTGCTTGTGTTAGCAAGATTAAAAGCAGGAGCTGCAGTGCCGTTGCAAGCACTGAATGAATGGGACCATTGCAGAGCAAACTGTAGCTGAAATTTGTCTTTTCTCCTTGTTTTTCCCACCAGCTCCTCCTCCCTTCGTTCCTACCCTCAGGTCTGATGATGACACCTCAAATTTTGATGAACCAGAGAAGAATTCGCGGGTTTTATCCTCTCCGCGGCAGTTGAACCCAGCTGGCTTCTCGGGTGAAGATTTGCCATTTGTGGGGTTTTCCTTCATCAAGGCTCTGGGGATCCTCAGATCAGAGTAAGTGGGAATTACTGTCTAAGTGAACAGTATCAGTAGAAGAAAATCAGGGCTTGTAGTGGGAAGGGGATGGGGGAGGGGGAAAGCTGCTTTTAAATGGCCTGTGCTCTGCTTTAGGGAAGCTGACAGCTTTAGGCTCTATCTGTTGCTGCTGTGGTTTTGTGCATTTAATATTGTTTTCTGGTTTTGTGTGGAAAATAAGAGGGCTGGTTTGGAAACTGACATTGCTAAAATTGTGATTTGGTTACTTTGGATTAGTTGTGTTTGCTGTTCCCTGGAGAGGAGTGGGTGGTTTGATTTCTGTTTTTGCAGGTCTCTGGAAGAAGGAAAATTGAATGGAGTTCAAAGGCTGAAGTGGTATGTTCTGTTAGGTCAGAGATGCAGAGACTGGATATCACAAAGCTAAGGGTGGATGTGAGGCTGAATCAGTGATACACAGAGATGGAGCTCCACTAATCCAGGAGTGTGTGCTGATGGGTCAGTGAACCAGAGATACAGCTTCACTGAGCTGGCAGTGTTTATTCTGTAGTCAAGTTAAACATTGAGACTGGGCATCACTGTATTGTGGATGTGTTATGGAGTCAGAGATCCACAGAAACAAGTCAGGGGGTGAGGAGCTGACATCCACAAAAATTGGTCTTTATTTGGGAAGGAATTAAGATTTCAGAGAGAACTAAGACAGGAAAAGGGAAAAGTGTAAATGGGCTGGTGTAAACCTTTTGATCGGATGAGTCCTTGGTTCCTGTTGCTAGAGCTAATGAGAAAAGCATTAGTGCAGCACATCAAATTGAGGAATCATTACTCCAGTACCAGAAGGCCTCTCAGAAATGCAGTGCCTTTAGCTGGCTTGGTGACTCACCATGCTAAGATACTATCTTTTAGTTTCAACCATTCTCGTTTATTGCTGCTAGTTAGTCCCCATCAGGGACTTACACCAACAATATGACTTAATCAAGGTACATGTCTCTGTTATATTGGCTGTGATAGTTGCTCTTGGTGCTGAGTAAGTTGCTCTAGAGAGAAACATGGAACCAAATTTGGTGGTATTCTTGGCATCAGTGCTCTTGCCCATGTTGTGAGTCAAGATTATATGATGTCTTGGCAAGTGATCAGAAGGGGAGACTGTCTTTAGTGACTGTCCCGCCTCACAGGTGTTGCCCTCATGGTTGGGAGGGAGAAGAAAGACATAATAATGATTGAAAGATGAGATATTGGCTTTTAGTGAGATGTCATTGGAAGTAGTTTTGGAGTTAGTTGGTAAATTTCAACTGTGGATGTTTGGGGTTAAAATCTATCTTGAATTATAAGTGAAATGACTTATGGTGTTGTCCTACTCTCTAGTGGACTATTCTCCACATAACAAAACCAGAACACTATTTGTGTAACTGTCAGTAGAGGCCCAGAACTTGATCTAGGTGTATTGCTAGAATGCTACATGTATTGGGGGCCTGGTACTGGGAGTGAGGCGAGAGTTTAAGATTAAGTCTCAGGTGCACTGGCATATCTGTGTGATATTGGTTGAAGGCTGATCATAATGGGGGTGTTGCCGATATAAGTATGCATTGTCAAAGCTATGTTTGAACTGATAAGTGGGAGGTGGTGCATATAATAGTTAAGGATAACTGTTGACATTTTGTTTGGGTTCTAGTAGTAGAACAGCGAGGGTACAGCAAAAGAGGGTCCAGATTAATATGCATTGAAGGAATTATGGGTAAAGTTGTGTAGACTGCCTGATGCAGCCTGGTCTCCTGTATGATGATGCACAAAATTGATCATACACTAAATTCCTTTTGGAAGATTGTGCTTATTTTGTAGGCTGAACTTTATTTTGGAGCTAGATTTTCATAAACTTGTTACTGGATTTACCTTTGGGAGTAAGCACCTGCATTTTGTTTTGAGGAGCAGCTGCTAAATATGGCAAGGAATGTAGGGAGACTAAGATACATCAGTATTTAAACTCATATTGAACTAGTATTTAAACTAATGCAGTGACTAGTGATCTCCTTGTCTATGTCTGCTAGGTGTTTTATTGAATAAATAAGACAGTGCCTGCCCTAGGAAGTTTAATCATCTAATTTTAGACAGGAGGCAGTGACTGAGAACAACAAATAGAAGGTAAGACTTAAAAATCACTTGTGCACTTGCTAGTAGTTAGTGGGGAACTTTGTTGTGAGATCCTAACTCACCAATACAAAATTTAAGCTTTCATTTAAAAAAATGAATTATAATTCTTCTGGTTGCTAAGTGATGCAGAGCTGGTTTCTTCTGTCTGCAGATTGATAGCTCCAGTGCCTTTATTGCTGCTCACAGTTTTGTCCAGCAGCAGCAGTAGAGTGTAATTAACAAGGTCCCTGTTACATTCACTACATCTGAGATGTATCAGGATAGATATTTCCAATAGAGATAGAGAAGTATTAATGCCATCGTACAAGACTCTGGTAAAACCTCATCTGGAATATTGTTTACAGATCTGGTCACTCATGTTCGAGACAGATGAATTCAAAATGGAACAAGTGCATAGAAGGGTTGCTCGGATGGTTAGGGGAACGGAGAGCCTGTCTTACCAGAGAAAATGAAGAGCTTGGCTTGTTTAGACTAGCAAAATGACAGCAGAGAGGGGATATGTTTGCTCTCTAAATACATTGGGAGGTAAACACCAGGGAGGGAGTAGAGCTATGTAAACTAAAGGACACAAGAACAAATGTGTATAAACTCACCATGGATAAATTTTGGCTGGAAATTTAGAAGAAGGTTTAAATGTCAAAGGAGAAAAATTCTGGCACACCTTTTCAATAGGAGTAATGGAGGCAAACAGTTTAACTAGTTTTCAGATGGAGCGTAATAAGTTTATGAATGGGATAATATGCAATAGCTGGCACTGGGCTTGATGACCCAGAAGGTCCCTTCTAGTCCTATGTTCCATTCAGAATCTAGTGGGCAATAGCCAAACTGTCAAGAACATGTTCCTTTCACATTGCTGCCACTGCTTGGCAAAGCTTTGGGCAGCAATAGCACAGATAGGCAATTACATTATTCATGAGTAAAGAGAATCCCTCAGAAAGAATGGAAGGAGGGAGTAGAGCAGATATCTCTTCATTCTCTTTTGCCCCAACTCTTACCCTCTTTGAGCCAGTAAGGGGCTTTGGAGAAGTGTGAGAGGACTGCTTCTTCAAATTTATCAGACACTTACTAGCTAGAGGCAAGGCTGATACAAAATGAGGAATTCTTAGGCTTGGTCCAGGTAGATATCTCAGCACCTACTCCTCCCTCCCCAGCAGCTGAGGTTGGGAGTGGGGCTGCAATTGTCACCAGTACTTTACCCCAGACTTTGCTGGTGAGGATTTCTTCCACCCTTATTTTTTATATTGATCCCTGACTGACAGGTTTAATCTAACAGCTGGTAGGTTTCTGATAAACTGTTCCAGCTGTTGTGAAGGGAGAAAAGAGGAAAGGGAGAAAAAGTGCCAAAAGTGCTGCTGTTTTAGTTCACTGCATTCGTCTTTTGATGGTATCATGCTTTATTTTTTGTTGTTTTTTAGGATGGAGCAGGCATTTAAGAGGGAGCGGAAAATGGAAAGGCTGGAGGAATGGAAGGGTAGAGATGGGAATGAAGTTAGAGAATAGAGCACAAGTAAGGATTTGATTTGGTCACGGAATCTGTGATTTTAATAGATGTCTGTGACTGCTTCAGCCCTGTGCATGGTGGGTCTCGGGCTGTCAGCCCCGCGCATGGCGGAGCTCAGGCTTCCATGATTTATTGTTTGTTGCCTGTATCCAGTCCATGACTTTTACTAAAAGTACTCATGACAAAATCTTAATCTTAAGCATGAGGAATGGGAAGGGAGTATGGATATGTGTGGGGGGCCAGGATTAGGAGAGATGGTACCATCAGCTAGGAGAAGAGAGGCACAGGTGAGTTGGAGGCTTATGACACTGGGATAAAAAGATAAAGTAGGCAGATAGGAGCATATGTAAAGATACAGATATAGTATGATAGAGGACAAGCTGTGAACTTGCCATTCATTCCCTTTTGGTTATCCTCTAGCTTTTTCTATAGTAAATCTTACTTGGAAAAATTAAGACTGGAGGATCCCTTTAGCATCTAGCACTTCTGCACCATTCCCTGCAGTTCTTCTGGGAGAGGCTGTGGCTGTACTATCTATGAATTACTAGGTAACCAGCATTAAGCCAATGCATTTAAATACATAACTCAAGAAGGTAGTTTTCCTCTTGAAAATAGATTAGCACAGCTAATGTGATTAGCATTTGCTATTGTAGATTTGACCAAGACTTGAGCTTTTTTACATCCCCCTTCGTGTTTTTTATTTGTGAGTCAATTCCCCTTTGTTAATCATTTCTTCGCACCTCAGAAGAAATTGCAGGCACTGTTTTGCTGAAAAAATTGCCCCCTGGTTTAATGGTTAATTTAATTAAATATTATGAGATGGTACCAGTTGAGTGATATGTTTGTATGGTAGCTTTGCTGTCAGATTGAATGTGTTTAATTTCTGAGATAACTCTGAATGAGGGGGTATGTAACAATGACACAACAACACACTTATTTCACATCTTTTCATAAAATCATCTGGGAGTTTGGATCTGTGAGATAACGCTTCTATCAGATTAGTAAGCATCCCATTTTTCTTGCTTACTCTCTCTTCTTGAGACTTATGGTAGGGATACTCATAATATAATTTGTATGAAAGAAGGAATTAGCTGAAATGGACACTGCTAAACTCCTAAGTATGTTTGCCTAATGCAAGTGCTGTATAAGGAGACCAGCTTGCTTTGGGGTTGAGATGTACTGATTTCCATAATAAGAAAAAATTGCCCACAGTTAGCACATTTTTAAGGGATCTTTTTTTTATTTTGAATGGGAGAGAAAGATTGCAATCTATTCCTTCCCAAACCCCACATCACACCTGAGGAGCCGCTATCTCCAGAGCAAGTTAATGACATTCCAAACTTTGGCCTGTGAGGGTCATATCAGAGTAGCAATGCTTCCTGCTCCATCCCGTCACTCCATTGCTGTGTGGTGTGCTTTCTCCCTGGGTCCCATGCAGGGTAGTTAGATGGTTTAGTTGGCTTTCCAGGTGAAGTGTTTGAATTGCAAAATGGTGTGTACAGTATTATGAGCATGTTATTAAAAAAAAAAAAAAAACACACACACCAGGATGAAATAGGAACATCAAACTGAACCAGTGTTACAAGTGTCCTCCTTTCTATCAGAGCTAGCTAGAATCTGCTGAGCAGTGCCTGTGGTATGAGCAGAAAACTAAAAGGCGGTGACTAATACTGTGGAATTATGATTATTTTAAAAAATGGCTTTAGCTGAGATGATTAGAGATCTCAAAAGTTAATATTTTAATATAAAAAGCATGTCAAAATTATCATTACATGTTTGCAGTTAGTTTTATAGTTGTGTGAATTACATTTTCAAGCAGATTCCTTTGTATCTTTTATAGTTAATGTGAGATTTTAATTTTTATTTCTAGAACAGTTTTTTTCTCACCTATCCATTTTTAGTCTTGTTTGTATGCCCGTCTGTGATGGGATTTAATAAGTGTATTTCTCAGATGGCTGCTTTTTCTCTGGAGGAGTATAATGATGTTTTGATAAACTGACTTTTAATTTGACAATCTGAGGGATCGGATTGATTAGACCAGGTTAATCCATTTAAGGAGTGTTTAACCCATGCATTCACTTTTTTAAGATTTATTTTTCTAAGAAGTCCTAATATATCTTGTCATTTGATATGGAGGATTCATTTTCCTAATAGGTTTGTTTCTTCGTTAGGTTTTTTAAAAAATGATTTCATTATATTAAACATTTCTGTGCAGTTTGGGATTGGTGGGCTCTGCTATACTTAGGCTAATATCAGGACTGGTTTTCCAAATGGCTTTAGAAGGTGGCACTCCCTAAGATCTGTGGTTCCAAACGTGCTGCTGCAGCACAGTTTTATCAAGTCCATATCTTTTTGTGTGTGATTAATATCCTCTGTGTATATTTGGACTTGGGAGTAAATTTTCTCAGAAAATGGTGGTGGTAGACTCAAACTTTCCTTGGTGTAAGAAGAGACAGTGCTGCTATGTGTGGGTGTGTAGCTATGTGCAAAGGACTGCTCGAAGCTCATTTCTCTCCATGGGAATAACTGGCTGCATACCAAGCTGTGGCCAGGAGAAGCAGGCAAGCAATGTGTGGGCAGACTGCATGTTCTTTTATTAGCACCTTCATTGTACTTTTAAAATCTCAACTAGCAGTGAGCTCAAGGCTGCTTCTGTAAAAACTAGGTCCCTCATTAACTGCTTAACTACCTAATTTGAATCACGTTATGCTACAAGGAATTGTTCCTGTTGAATATGATTTAAAATTTTTTTTTGGTAATTTGAGATGTATGCTTAAATCAGATGTTTTGACTATTATCTGCTTAAGACTACAAAGCATTAGCATATGTTCCAAATCACAAATAGTCATTTCTAATGCTTTTCTAGAATTAGTTTAAAAACTAATACCAATAGTTAATTTTATGGGGGTAATAATCCCCATCAGAGAGAGTGCTAAAAAAAATATAAATGTGTTCCTCAATTTCTTGGAGTCAAATCTCAACGAATGCTACAGTTAAGTAGATTTTTCTCATGAAGCACTTTGAGGTGGTGCTTTGAGATCTAGAAATGTGGCTAATTATATCAATGCTGATGTAATAGAGATGGAATATATAGAGTTGGACTGGGAATGTTTTAATAAAATCCTTGAGTAGCAGAGAATAAGTTAACTAGGAGGCTCTTCAGCTCACTGTGGTTCAGAGTTTGGCACGTTGAGCTTTCAGTTGCTTTTCTAGTATTGTCTGTTTTGGTTTTTGAAACCTGTTTAACAGTAAAAATACAACAGGCAATGAATTTTCAGAGAATTATTAACTTCTTGAGTGGTCAGAACCGCTTTGACATTTGGCTTAATAACACTGGCAGGTGTGTGCAAGAAGCATCTAGAAATGCTTTCCTTGTCTCATTGTTTGACGTTATGACTGAAAGCATAATGTGTAAATGAAAATACTAATCTTGTAACCAGTAGAGAAGCTGACATGGTGGTTACTAATGACACAAAATGTTGATTGACCTAATCTTGTAACAACCATAAAGTTTGCCTCATTTTTCCTCCTAGTTTAGCCCAGGATAAATACCCAATGATATGACCAAAGTTGAGAAAGTGAAGAGTCCTGTACTCTTTTGTCTGTATTTATGTATTATTTGGCTTTGTTCTTTTAGGTCTGTTGTCTCAGGTTTGGACTCTCCAGCTAAGATCAGCTCCATGGAAAAGAAACTCCTTCTAAAGAGCAAAGAGCTGAAGGATACCCAGGACAAGTGTCACAAGGTATTTATTTATGCGAGTGGCCTCCTTCATTGCGCCAGGAATCTACAACCAATGTATGCCAAGAGATCTTTCAGATGCTGCTGATCGTCCAGATCTGTGTTGGGAAAAATTCTTTTCCTTCAATGAAGTGGCTTTCTATTCAATACAGACGAAGATGAATTTAGGCCATGCCTTTGCTGTAGATATGTTAAACTTAAGAAGAGGAGACTCTGGATTTTAAACAGCCCTTTTCTCACCATGACACAGATGACTGCTTCTTCCAACAGGTGGCATTTACTCCTCATCTGTAGCAGAGTTGCTGCAGTTCTGTTCTGAGTGATACAAAAGCTCTCTTCCTAGTCCTTCAGCTTCTGCTCATGTAACTATTGCCGCTTCATTGATTATGGTGAACATCTTTTAACAGTTGCTGTTTTTGAGTAAAGAGAACTCGTTGGAGTCTATAAAAACTCAAGTGTTGTTTGAGACTTTTATGAGAGTTCAAATATTTGTCTCCCTGTCCTGTGCTGGATTTGACCATTTATTCCTGCAAGGAGAAGGGGGGAACATCCTCTGGTCCAACATGGATTTGGGATAAAGCTAAAGTGACCCATCTCTGCAAAATCAAGTGAAAAATGATTGTGGCTTCTTTGCTAATTGGGGTTCGAAGAATGACTGACTGAATACGAACAAGCAGCTTGAATGAATGGGGTGACTTAGACTTACTACCTGTCTTTGTGAAGAACTGTGCATTCCCAGGAGCAGAGACAATGGTATTGGAATTTAAATAGCATCTGGAGAATTATAACTAGGCGTCTCTTAGAGACTGAAATTCATCACACGTGGTGCACTGAAATTAGCAACTGACAGAGCTTTTGAAATGCTTTTTAACCTTTCAATGTTTGTTGCAGATGGAGCAAGAAATGACACGATTGCACCGGAGGGTGTCAGAGGTGGAGGCTGTACTTAGCCAAAAGGAGGTGGAGCTGAAAGCCTCTGAGACCCAGCGATCCCTCCTGGAGCAGGACCTGGCAACATACATCACAGAATGCAGTGTGAGCCTTTACCCTAGCCCTTTTACCTCTGAAAGTGCCACTTCTGATGGTCT
The DNA here is from genome assembly GCF_026122565.2 of Emydura macquarii macquarii. Classification (NCBI taxonomy): domain Eukaryota; kingdom Metazoa; phylum Chordata; order Testudines; family Chelidae; genus Emydura; species Emydura macquarii. The sequence continues at coordinate 3,050,279 of NW_027131391.1, forward strand.
TAGTGGTGCATATACAGTAAAGAGAGAAGATTAATGTGTAAGAGGGATGGTTGTCTCTTGAAATCAGAGCAGTAAATTGTTTGCAGAATATTGAAGGCCTGTTAGATATGGGTTTATTCAAACTTTATTCCCTGGCCTATGTGCTTACAGCATCATTCAATAGTAATGGTAAGGGAGCTCCAGCTGTTGTCTTGCTCACAGTGAATTACACTCTGGTTCTCTTGTAATCCCTACTGTACCATTTTTGGGTTCTGATCTTGACAGATTTCAGAATGAAATCAAGGTAGGATCTACTTAATATTTGAAGGAAAATATTCAAAGGACAACAAAAGTGTTTCAGGAAATGGTGGTGTTAATTCAGTTTTGTGACATTCTGAGTTTGTACTGCTCCAATTCCTCAAAATAGCGACAGGAATATGTCTATGACAAGTACTGTTTTTCAGATGGGATATAAAAACGAGGCCCTGAATACATGTCTTTTAAAATCCTTTGTCATTTTTCAGAGGAGTAGGGATGTCTGCCCTGATGTCTTGGCAAAATTCCAATGAGGGTGTTTACACTCTGCCTACCTAAATAGTGTCTGCATTTTCAGTTGGATTTGGTATTCTTCTGTCCTCCTTCCTCCCGACTCTGTCTATGTAGCATGCAGGTACAGAGTAACTGTAGTGTTTGTCGCTCCATCAGTGACTGCTTTTCAGTGGAGCGTGAAGCATTTCCTATAGAGTATAACTTCATTTATCTAAATGTAATGGGGAACATGCATTTATTTGGATAAATGGGGGGCTTTCAATGCAATAATGCACAGCAGGAAGTGCAGCTGAACTAGGTTGTACCATCTGGATTATGCTAGTTTTTATTGTATAAACAATATTAGCAAGTTTTGGATCCTTGTAGATGAAAGGTGATGTACACATTAAGTAGGTGACAGGAGCGTCTAACTTGAAGTTTTTAAGCAAAGGTTTTGCCCGAACCCCGAAACAATAGTGCTGCCCTTTTCTTTTTTAAGTTTGAGAAAGAGTAAAGGACTTAACAGAGTTTAACAGCGGGGAGAAAAATGGCCAGTTGTGGTAGTAATAGTAACATCAAGTGGGGGCCAGTGCTAGAGATGTGAATAAATAGTGCTAAAGGATGGATGTTTAATGTCGCTAAGAAGTCTTACTCGTGTGTTCTTTGACTCCAAATCTGGTCTACAAGCGTAGGGTTTGAACTAAGCTCTCTGCGCAATAGATTGTAAGTATACTGCTTTTACCTAGCTGCAAAAATTGAAGTTCAGTAGCAGTGAATTTGCAAGTTTTCTTCATTGGTGTCTTAATTTATGTTGTCTCAGATTATTTGGGAAGCTTTTTGTTCCTTTAGCTGAGAATATTTCTTATAGAGTAGTGTGCAAAGAGTCTATGCATTGAACATATTGCTTTCTGCAGAGCTTAAAGCGAAGTCTGGAACAGGCACGGATGGAGGTTTCTCAGGAGGATGACAAGGCCCTACAACTTCTTCATGATATCAGAGAGCAGAGCCGAAAACTGCAGGAGATCAAAGAACAGGTATAACTACTTCTTGGGAGCAGAATAATTGACAGTAGAACTGTACTGCTTGTATTACCCATTTTTGGTGCCAGGAATGTGTTTTATATTGGTGTGGTGCCGGGGGGGGAGGGAGCAGGAGTGTGTGTGGTGAGTGGGAAGAGTTCCTTAAAAAGTACCTAAGAACAAACTTAGGGTGCGTGCGTGCGTGCGCGCACATGCATATGCACATGCATGCAAACATGCATGCTCTCAAACCGTCCAATATCTTTGCAGTCCATCAAGTTGATCAAATGAAATCTTTGTTTAAAAAACCAAATTAGGTGAAAGTTGCAATATTTTGGGAAACTGCCATGTTGGAAAAGGAATATCCATTTTAAACAGTCAGGGTACACAAGTTAACAAGGGTTAAAGTTGCTCTCATCTAGAGTTTGAGTCCTGACATGGAAGTTCTGAATTGGGGGAGGGCCACATTAACCCATATCTTGTTTTAATTTGACCATTTTAAGTATTTGCTCATCTTTGAACATGGCTCTTTTTTGAAATACTGCCTATATCACTGAATTGGTCTTTTTCTAACTTAGCTTTCTTTTGCAAAGAAGATGTTTGTTCAGATAATTTTTTCCTTCAGAAAAGTGATAAAAATTATTCTGTAAACTTGCTTTACTGGGAGTGGAGTGGGAGCTTAAATGATAAATACAACAAATAATGTTGGGCAATTTTAAGATTAAAAATAGTCTACCACAGAGAACCCATTAAATTCTATGGTGTAATGGAAACACATTATACTGAGAAGAAGAAATTGAAATTTGCTGTGGAGTTCAAACAATAGTTGGCAATCATTTAATGCTTTTCATCTTCAAAGCACTTTACAAACATTAACTGAGTAATGTCTTAGTGTGTGAGACTTGTGTGTGTAGAACCCTTGGTAATAAGTCTCCAGAAAAGAGCTATCATGCAAAATTTAATGAAGTGCAGATACAACCTTCAGAATACGACAGAACCATATATACATGTCAAATATTCATTTTGCTGGTCATTTTGGAAAATGCCAGTGTTCACTTTGACTGCTGTTGCTTCATTAATAGAGTTGTTTTAGAATAGAATATAGAATTAGATTTTGAAAATGTATGAACTTATTTGACAAAGAGGAAAAATAAGAATTTTAATAAAACTTGCATCCCAACATGATTTAAACTCAACATCTTTTAACTTAGACTTTGGGTAAAATTCATAAGGTACTATTTAGGTCACCAAAAGGAGTTGTGTCTAAGACCCTAGAACCTACTACAGTGTTCCTCTGAGCTACCTTGAGCTCAGGTGCTAGAACACTGCATAAACATATAGTGTAATTTCTGCTCACTCATGCTAGCAGGCCAATCTTGGCAAATAAGTGGGGTTGCAGCATTTCTTTCAGGCAAAGGAAATTTAGGGTCTGAGACAGAGGAGGGAGATCCTTCCGGGAAAACCCTAAAAAAAAAAAGCCATGCTTGGGAAGAATCGTGTTGGTGATATTGTTAACAACAATGGCAAATCCCACAAGGATAAGTTCAAGTATTTGATATTTTAGGGCAATGCCTTAGATTCAGTATCAGTTTGGGTATAGAAGCATATATCTATGTAGACCAATAACCTTCAGGGAGAGAAATAAATAACCTATAAGTACTTCATTTATTTAAAAAACCATGGGTGTGTTTCTGCTGTGGAAACCTCTCAGAATAAATATTTTTGGTTACCTTTCATATCTTCTTTGAAGTAATGGCTTATTGGTTCTTTGTCATGGAAGACACAAGCCAGAAGGGAATTGATACTGTATTCTGTCTGGCTCTCACCCTTTTATTTTGTTTTTGTCCTCTCTTCACATACTTTGTCTGCTTTCTGTCTATTCCATAGAGGTACTGTCGTACTGTTTGCCACTCTGTTTCCTCTGTGCTTTCCAAAATGTGACATCCCTTTTCCTTCCCAGGAGTATCAAGCCCAGGTGGAAGAGATGAGGTTGATGATGAATCAGTTAGAAGAGGATCTTATTTCAGCTCGTAGACGTAGTGACCTCTATGAATCAGAGTTAAGAGAATCTCGATCGGCAGCTGAAGAATTCAAACGTAAAGCTACTGAATGTCACAACAAACTACAGAAGGTAATGAAGACTCGCTGGGAAAGGTATTTGTACACTCCTAGTCTCTCTAGTGTGTTGCCCGGATTTATAAATGAGCATTTGCATACAAGTCCTTGGAAGTGTGGTACAGGTTGTACAGCTGGAAGCCATTTTGTATCAGGTGTATAGTTGGAACAATTTCATTTATTCCCTGTAAAGCTGTTTATGTTCAAACTACTTGAGGTTATGATTCTGGGTGAAGTCCAAGGTCCTAAAACTTTTTTTCAGACTTATACATTATATTTTTACATTATAGGCTAAAGACCATGGGAAAACTGAAGTAGGAGAGCTGTATTCCAAACTGGAGAAGGTATGCTCCATAAGTGTCAGTGGAGTTTGCTGCCTGATTCTGTCCAAGTATGTTATCACTGGCAGAAACCTAGAACATCCATAGATTGTCAGTGGTATGAACAGACTTCCATCCTTTTTCTTTGTGGGACTGACTGTTCTGTGTGATTTGATTTAAAGCTGTGACTGGTCAGTCTGTTGTCAACTGAACTTGTACAGTAGCTACGCCAAGACAAGCTGTTATGTGTAATCTGTGCTGGACTTGGGTTAAAAGAAAAAACCTTTATGTATCATTATGAATACAGAATGGCAAATGACAAATACGATTATTCTGAAAAATAAATGTATTTATTTCTGCATGCTATGTCAAAGTGATTTTATTTAGTGACAGAAATATGGCAAATGGTCTAGAGGAAATTAGGAGCAGGAATGCACTGGACCATTTGGCAGGTTGGAATTCTAGTGAGAAACAAGATTCTGGGAAGTGAGACTAAAATAAATATGGTATCACAAGTACGGCAGACATGGTGTAGGATTCTTCCATTAATTTTTTCTTTCTTGCATTTAACTGTAGATCAATGCAGAGCAGCAGATCAAGATCCAGGAGCTGCAAGAGAAGCTGGCAAAGGTAAAGTTAGGGTGGGGTTGGTGAATTTTTCACAGGAATAATCAATCTATACATTAAATCTCCTTCACAAGGCTTTCCAGCAAAACCCTAATGCAGGGGAGAGGTGCGCTGTTTTATAATCAAAAAATAGAATTAGTCACAGCAAGGGGGTATGTCAGAGGGAGAAAGTGGGGGTGGGAACTGGTATCTGAAATCAGAATTCTCAATATGCTATCTGCTCTTGAAATGTGTCGTCAGTGTTTATTTTTACAAATGAAGCTGAGTCAGAACAGGAATAGTGAATAGAAATTCTAATTTAAAAGGCCAGCATGGGCGTACAGCATATAACATGCTATCCTAACCTTTCATTTCGGGAGATCTGGGTTCATGTCTTGCTAGTTCAGTATTGAAATGTATTTTGGTCTTGGTTTACTCTCCCAGTGTACTATGGTATTAATCATACAATCACTTCTCAATTAGCAATCTCTACTCTGTCGATAGGTCAAACAGTGGAATGATAGGGGTTCATGACAGGACTAAGATACATTAGAAGACAAGTCAGGCTATGTTTGTTATGTGAAGCTGGTGTTAGGTTTGCCATCAAACCACAGCTAGTTAGCAAGCGTACAAATTTCCCAAAGGGTGTGAATGATAGATTCATGCTACTGACACTCCCGCTTTTGGGAAAAGATGTGCAACTATCATCAATGCCTCTGCATCCACGATGACCAACCCGGGTGTGATTAAGGACAAATTTTACAAAGACCTGGGTCTCTTATTGCAGAAGTGCTGAAGGCAGACAAGCTCATCATCCTTGGTGACTTCAATGCTAGAGTTGACACAGATTACCAGACATGGCCAGGCATCATGGGAAAAAATGGCCTTGGGAAATGCAACAACAACAAAAATTTCCTGCTAAGGAAATGTGCTGAACATGATCTCCTCATCACCAATGCAGTTTTCCACTTGTCAAACTGCAAGAAGATCTGCGGTCCAAACACTGGAATCTCATTGACTGTCATCATCAGGAGAGAGACAGACAGGATGTTAGTGACAAAGGCCATGAGAAGTGCAGAATGCTGGACTGATCACAGGCTCATAGTTTCCAAGCTGAATAACCGGATATGTCCTAGTAGATGTGACCACAAGGTAAAAAAGCATCCAAAAAGGTTAATGTCTCCAAATTGAAACAGGAGACTGAAGCAGGCTTTTGTTGAAGAATTGCTTGACCAACCTCGAACAATTGATGCAAACTCTAATAACATCGAGAAAAACTGGGCATCCTTTAGAGACTCTGTGTACTTGGTTGCATCCAATACCCTTGGTTCCATAACATGTAAACATCAAGATTGGTGTGATGAAAACAATACTGACATAGAGCCGATGTTTCTCATTCAATAGTCTCCCTATGAGGCCTGTTTAGAAGACAGCACTTCAACATCTAAAAAGGCAGCCTTCAATAACATCGAGGACTGTCCAATGCAAACTTAGAGAGATCCAAAACTCATAGCTGAGCAACAAGGCAGATGAGATTCAGTCCTATGCAGATAGGAATAACATGAAGGACTTCTATGATGCTCTGCGGACAATCAACAGCAATGGTTCCCAACCTTTTTGGATTGAGGGCCACTGATATCATTTTTACAACTCTGCAGGGTCATCAGTCTCTGCCAGCAGCCTTCCTTTTCTCCACTGCAGCCAGACGGAAGGAGTTCAGCAAGGAGGCTGCCTCCTCGCTGATCTCCAGTCCCGCTGGCTGCAGCAGGGAAACGGCATGTGTCATGTAGCCCTGTGCGCACCACCTGGGTCCCTAAGCAGTGTCTCCCTTGTGCAGCCAGAGGGATGGGAGATCACTACTTCCTTCCCTCTGGCTCCAGCAGCGACCCCAGCACCTATGGACCCAGTGGAGCACTTTGCCATGCTCCCCGCTATAGCCAGGGGGAGTGGAGCGCTGATCTCTCATCCCCTTGGCTGCAGCAAGGATCCTGCACCAGTCGTGTAGCCCCGCAGCAACGTGCTCTGCCTGGATCCTTAGGCAACAGCTACCTTCTGCAGCCAATGGGAGGGGAGCGGCAGGCAACTTTGAAAGACCCCATGGGCCACAGGTTGGGAACCACTGATCTACAGGCTACGATCATCAGGAACATCTCCAATATTGAATGCTAATGGCACCACACTACTCACTGACAAAGAAAAGATACTGCAAAGATGGGCAGAACACTTTAACAGCATCCTCAATCAACAATCATCTATTAGTGATTAGTGCTCCAATTGATATCAACATATCTCTTGCTGATCCCCCAACGCTGACTGAAACTGCGAAAGCGCTTTGCCATTTGACAGCAGGTCAATCACCGGCAGCAGATGCTATAGCAGCAGAAAAGTCTATAAGGCCAGAGGCTTGCACATGGCTCTGAAACTGACTGAATTTTTCCAGCCAATGTGGACTCAAGGAACTATACCCCAGGAGTACAAGGATGCATCCATTGTCCACTTGTACAAGCGGAAAGGCAACAGATAAACCTGTAACAATATTGGGGCATCTCCTTGTTGTTAATAGCTGGCAAAATTCTTGCCAGTATTCTGCTGAATCGCCTTGTGCAACACATTGAACAAGGGCTCCTCCCTAAGAGTCAATGTGGCTTCATGAAAGGGTGTGGGACTATAGACATGGTGATATTTGCAGCTTGTCAACTTCAAGAGAAATGCCACGAACAAAGCTCCAACCTGTACATGACTTTCATCGACCCAACAAAAGAATTTGATACAGTCAGTTGGGACGGCCTTTAGAACATCATGGCAAAATTTGGTTGCCCAGAGAAATTCATTGCAATGGTTTGGCAATTGCATGATGGCATGCTTGTTCACATTGTGGACAATGGTGAGTTATCTGAACCATTTCCGGTCACCAATGGAGTCAAGCAGGGTTGTGTGTTGGCCCCAACCTCCTTCTGTATGTTCTCTGTCATGATTACAGATGTGTTTTATGACTGTGACACCAGGATTGGCATCAGATATCGGACTGATAGCAAGCTCTTCAATTTGAGGAGACTACAGGAGAAGATGAAGGCACCGGAAGTGACTGTTCATGATTTTCTGTTTGCTGATGACTGTTCTTTGAATACCAAATCTGAGTCTGACATGCAGCAGAGTATGGATTATTTCTCTTCATCCTGTGACAACTTTGGTTTCACAATCAACATCAAGAAGACAAAAGTGATGCATCAGCCTGCACCAGGAAAGCCTTACATAGAGCCTACTATCACAGTGAGTGCCAAACCCTCCAGGCAGTAGACAAGTTCACCTGCCTTGGCAGTACACTCTCACGTGCAGTTCACATCGATGATGAAATCAATGCCAGAATTTCCAAAGCAAGTGTGGCCTTTGGCAGATTATGTGGAAATATGTGGGAGCGCAGAGGCATCAGTCAACAAACAAAACTGAAGGTCTACAAAGCCATAGTATTGTAAACTCTGTATGTATGTATGCAAAACCTGGGGTGTACAGCAGATGGGTTGATTTAAATCAAGGCAATTTAAATCACATTAGTGAGGTAATAAAAGGGAGCTTATATCGCCACTTTCCTATGCTATGCTTATTCTGTGGATAGAGGAATTCATTTTCCATGTATGTCAAACTGGCATATTTCATGAGCATTAATTATGAAAGACTGTTTAAAAAACAATAACAACCCATAGCCTTTCCAATAACTCCTTTTCCTCATTAAATTCAACCTTTTCAGATAGCTGAGCACTCTCCTAAAAGCTTGCTATCCCCAACATTTCCTGCCATCCCATCTAGTTTTCCTTAGGAAGTGGTCAAGCCCCTTCATTGAATGTAATCCTCCCCTGCTGGCTTGAAACCTGAAGGATGAACAACAACAAGATACATTAGCATCTGGAGGAAGTATGCACAGTACCTACCTTGCTGTAATTAGTGCTGTCAGTCTGTCATTTTAGTGAGCACTGAAATACCAGTGCACCCAAAAGGGCTGTATGTGAGAAAACACTATACCAGCTAATACATTGCTAATGGTGGTTCTCTTTGGGGAGAGGAGAGAGCTAGCCACTTCATGCCCGTCTGGGAACATCTCAACCCCATCCCCCCAACTAGTCTGCCTGGCATTTTGGCTTCCTTAAGGATAATGAATCTGGAGGGTGAACATTGAGATCACAACAATATGAGGGTGTCACTTTCATCTCAGTCTTTCAAGAAGCCCACCAGTTTTCACCATTGCTATCTCATTCTGTCCAAGAAATGATCTGGCTCAACACAATGTTCTCTCAGCACTTTAACAGAAATACACCCATGAATCCTATTTGAAGGGATTAGGCTAAATTTGTGGACTAAGCTTGAGCTCTAGTGCAAGCAGAGTAGAAGCTATTGGTACAGCACAACAGACCTGTCGTTGTTCTCCTTCTCTCGTGCTCTTTCCAACATTTGCAACAGCAGAAGTGAAGTATGGAGTAGAGATTTGAACTTGAATTCATAGAGTTTAAGGCCACTGAACATCAACCAGCCAGCCTAATGAAATATTCCTTCACATAGTTGCATGATGTGCTAATTCTAGGCTGCCAGGTCAGGCTTTTACAAATATTTTATTCATAATGCTGAACATCTGAGGTTACTATCATATTGTACCTGCATCTGTTACTGTTAAGACTTTTTGTGTGTGTGACTCTGTACTAACCTTTACTGATTTCCCACCCCCTTATTTTAGGCTGTGAAAGCGAGTTCTGAGGCAACTGAACTTCTTCAGAATATCCGTCAAGCAAAGGAGAGAGCAGAGAAAGAGTTGGAGAAATTGCAGAATCGGGAAGACTCTAATGAAGGCATGAAAAAGAAACTGCTTGAAGCAGAGGTGAGCAGAGAATTATTGGCTACACTGGACTAGTCAATAGGATGTAACTGGGCTTAGAAACCCCTACTTGGAGAACATTGAATGGCCAGGATCCCTGTAACAGCTTGTCAGAAGAGAGAGATTAGAAAATAGCAATTGATTTTTTTCATTTTTATAAATGTATTTCTCTGAAGAAAACTTACTGGGAGGTTTTTTTGGTGGTGGTTTCCATCTGGATTCAACATGAACATGTGACTAGGGTAAGTCTTTGGGAGTGGGGATGATTTCGGATGCAGAAGAGGACCACATGCTGATGGCTTCAGCTGACTTTTTCTTGTGCCTGCTCACTGCTGTCTGATAATTAAAACTTGTTTAGCCTAAATGGCAGTTCATAATTGCTCTGCAGGAACGGCGCCATTCTCTGGAGAATCAAGTGAAGAGATTAGAGACTGTGGAACGCAGAGAAAACCGACTAAAGGAAGATATTCAGACTAAATCTCAGCAGATTCAGCAGATGGCAGACAAAATTATGGTGAGCAAGGATGAAAATGAAAGATAAAGGGAATGGAGTATGCCACAGTGGAGTGGGAAGAAAGGACATAGATCTACATAAGATAGGGTGGGAGTTGTTGAATAAGGGAATTGGATATTGTATAAATTTTATGTTTGGAAAAAACTTCAATGCACAAATTCTGTTGTCTGCAATGTTAGTTATAAACTAACTCCTAGCATCTATGATTCTATGATCTCTTACCAAATGACTCTTTTAAAATCCCAGTTGCCCCAATAGGAGATTTGCCAACTTAATTGTATTAACTCACTAGTATGTAATTCATGTTTCAAAAGCATTAACCTTCTTAATGTTCAGTGCTGGGTTGTGTAACAATTATTAATGTTTAGCTTTGAAATCCTTTTCAGTTTAGTCTGAGTTCAGATCTATTCCAAATGCTTACATTTTGCAGAAGAACAACATTAATAATCAAAACTGTTTTTCTCTGAAAATATTTGTCAGAAATCCATTCTCACCCACATACCTTCCCCACTATAGTTGGCAATTTCTTATTTCTCTTGTTGTTAGATCTGTTAAGTCGTTTTGGTTAACTTAGTTTAAAGGGAACCAAACATAGGGTGGTACTTGTACTTCTACCTCCCTGTGGGAGGAAGCCATTGTCTTGTGATGAGGCAGATAAATAAATGTGTGCTTCTCTGCTGAGTTCTGCCATTCAAATAGTGGGTTTCCTTCTGCAGCATAGGATGTAAGATCCAGACCTGTCAATCACAGGGAAGTGGTTTCACTATGCCCTTTACTATTCCTTCCCCTCCCTCCCGCTCATATTTTACACACATCTTTCCTGGTAGTTGAGTTTATCAACTATTTTTCATTAAATTACCTTTCTACAGTGCCTGAAGGAGACCCAAAAGATATATTGAAAATTAAAAATTATTTCCCACCAAAGGAGAGGTGGAATGGCAAACCTTTGACTCATTTTTGGAGAAGAGAGAACAGGATAGTACATATTTATCCTCCCCTTAATAGCCAGGTTCCTCATTCCATCAGTGAGTTTATAATAGCTGTGCTAGCCTGAAGGAGAGCTGATTAAAAACATGTTGTTGGAGGAAAGGGGTCACATATTTGATGATGTTGGCTACTTTTAGCTTGAATGGAGGTCTCAGATGAGATTGTTATCTAGAAAAGGCCTAGATATTGCCTTTCTTTATTCCCCTCATTCAGTTTCTCTGGGGCTACTACCAGGACAACTAATATGTTAAAAATATCCTTGGACAGGTGGTAGTATTCCTGTCTGTAGAAGAACTTGAGAAATACCCTATGTGAAGGCCCAATGGGAATGTATAAATAACCTTACCTGAAGTTGATAGGTGATCCATAATTGTTCTGAGAAATAGCTTCATAGTTGGGTTTCAGGATCAGAACACTTGAGCATCCTAAAGAAGATAGAATAAGTCCCTGGCCAATGTTCTTTCTTTCAGCATCAGGGTATGGTAAGTGGAAGACCACTGCTTGGATGAGTACACAGCCAGCTTTATATTCAGAGACAGTGTTAATACTTTGTGACTTGTTTCATAAGTCTCTTGTATGCAGTTGGGCATTTTTGTTTGAATGTGATCATTCTGCATGAAAAAGAGGAAGGGAATGTAGAAATATTGTTTCACTGTTCCATGGGTCTTGTTTTGGATCTGTAGTTTCTCCAGGTTTACACAGAATATTGGGGATCATAATGCCCTTATCTAACACTAAGACAAGCAGGTCTGGGGTCTCAGTGGTCTCTTTGTTAGGTCCCTCCAGTTCTGACTTGAAGAGTTAGCCCTCTTTGGAGGGCAAAAGAGAAAATGAAGTTGTTGTTTGGTGATTTGAGTTAGAGGGTTTCTTTTTATGGTGTTTGGAGTTTTTACTCTACAAAATGGTGAGATCTGCACTCCTCTGAGGAAGGGGAGATTTTTTTTTCCTAGTTTTTTCTTTAACCATAAATGCCTTATATTTCTCCTGGTGAGAAGATGACTGGCAAAAGACATAAGTCTGAAGATAGGTCAGATGTGGACTTTCATTCTGTTGGCATGTGCCTGTAGTGGAGAGGGGCCTTTTCTGTGATATCTATTTCAGTGGCAGAGTGTCTGAGGTGGTGGGCTGAGTCAGATATACATACCTTTGTCTGAAGACTCCTTAATCCCATGAGATAGCTGGCATTGGGCATTTTGGGATTTTTTTATAGGGACTCTGATGAACACGTTCTTGGGAGGGATGGGAGAAGAGGATGGGTGAAAATGTAGGAACAGGCATGGTCTCTTCTAGTTTTGAGGAAACAGTGGAAGAGAGCCAGGCAGTGAATCTTCAGAAGACATGGATGATGGCTTTCTCTGAAGGAGTGAACTCTTCTGGTTGTACTTGAGGTGGCCTGCTGGTCTACTTATACATGAAGAAAGCCACAGGAAAGAAATGCCCAGGTTCTGAGTTATAAAAAATAAAGAGCAATTTATCCTTTGCTGCTTGGGAGTACAGGTGAATAAAAGGCAGGGATTGGATAGGGGGGTGCTGAATAGGAACTGCTGGAGAAGATTATCTGAAATAAGAGACTACACTTCTGTGCCCATATTCAGAGGGCCACTCTGCTTTAGCCTGAGTACCCTGGTGGTGGTAACTCTGAAGCTGCTGCTGACCTGGTTGTGTGCTTCACTGTTAAGACCTATATTGTGTGGACTCTATGAAAGCCAAATTGGCCTCTTGGTACCAGAAGACATTTTCCAACTGAAGAAAACAGTAATGCTCCTTCCATGTGGCAGTTTAAGGTACTAAATGCTTCAGATTCCTTCTATATGACTGCTTTTTGGTGGGCTTTCGCTCCATTTTTGTAGCCTGTGTGGTGGAGGACTGATGCTATGAATGGATCAAAGGAAACTTTGTGTGCTCCCAAGGTGGTTTCCTGAGATAAGAGAAAGAAAGATCAGAGGATAGAAATGCATGTGTGCCAACTTGAGAAATATCAGGGAATTTTCCTGTGCCATTTAGATTGGAAGGCAGGTAGGAGAACTGGAAGAATCACAAAACTGGAGCTTGGTTAAATAGCAATCAACTCCCTTTCCAGGGCTTGATGAGTTTGGACCTGCCTCCTGTGCTGCAGAAACTGTTGGAATGGCAAACCTGGCCATGAAGGAGAATAATGTTCTCTGATGTCCCACCTATTGAAAGCAAGCCTCAGGAAAGGAGACTGTAGCTCCACCTTAAAGACTAACTTCAGAGAACAAAAATTCTCCCATCTACCAAACTGGTTTACTTGTGAGACACAGGGCTGCTTAACTTATTTAAGGCTGTACTTTGTGAGACTTACATTCCTTCACCATTGTGAGGATAAAATGAGGATAAAAATATTATGTTGCCACCTAATGTTAACTTATACAGCACTTCTCATCAGGGTGGATTGATTTAAATCAAGGCGATTTTTAAATCATTGATTTAAATCACCAAAAGAAAATCATTGATTTAAATTGTTTCCCACTGATGATACTTCACATATTTCTTAAACAATGATGCAAATCTGATCACTAAAACATGTTAATTTACAACTCAATACAGCATTTTACAATATCTAGGAGGATATGCTTTGTGTAACTTTTTAGATAACTTGAGTTTTATTAATTTAGGAAATAGTACATAATACTCATTACCTGTGTCAAGCTGTAGATGCAGCAGCAGTACGTTAGGAATGGTAAGAACTGAATCACACACACAAACACAATAACACTTATATTTTATTAAACTAAATCTTAAATGTTACATAAATATTTCACATTTGCAATCGCAGCAGTCTCCTGAGTTGCTGGCTGATGGCTGTTCTTAAACTTTTTTTTTTTTTTTTTAATTTTCAAATTTTATTAACTCCAACAGATAAGTCATCACAACACTAAATGTACGCTGTCCTTAACATTTCTACAACTACCCTTTCATCTTCCCCACTCCCACCGCCATTTTTATTCATAGACTGAAACAGAAAAATGAGTTTTCCTGCTTTTTCAACTCCCAGTCAATTTCTTAGCTTTGAAGCTACTGCTGTGAAAAGTTGGCTTAGCAACTGAAGGAATTCTGTTTCAAGGTGCCTGGCTAATGATTTCCACCAATTCTCAGGGGAGTGACTTTGTTCAAAACATCATCAGTAAACATGTACTGTTTAAATGGTTCTGCTCCCGCCCTGAAATTTATTATGACTGGCATAACTGAGGAGTGATTTTGAGATGCCCATGCCATGGCGGCATCATCTTCTTCAGAAGTTAGGCATCTACCTTTATATGTGGGGTTGAGAATGTTTGCAAGAAAATGAGGTGGAGTTAGTGCTTGATCCATTCGCTTCTTTATTGCCTGCAGTTTAACTTTTTGGTAAGGTATTTCTTTCTTCAATGTCTCTTGAAGTGCATTCCAAATTTCAACAGCATCAACAATGCAGCAACAATTTCTCTGAAATTTGTTTAAGGCTATGGATACATAGCCTCTTTAATCCAATGTTTTAGATGCTTTGGATAAGATACTTCCATCTATTTTATCACCGTTTTCTTCACAAAGTTTTCTGAGAATAGGCCAATTCTTAATAAATTATTCAAAATAATCAACCACAGAATTCCATCGAACATCTTGAGGGAGAATTAGTTTGGATCCTCCTGCTCTCTTCAGTGAAGCTGAAGCAAAATGGTTGTTATGGAGGTATTTTGCGACTTCAACAACTTTTTATTTTATTCCTGGAGAAGACGTACTTAAGTGTTTGGCTAAAAGATACATTAAATGGGCACTGCAGCCATATGTTATTAAGGAGCATCCTTCCGTTTCTTCTTCTAAGTATCTTCTCATCTTTGCCATGTTTGCAGCATTGTCTGTGACAAAACTGCCCACGTGACAGTTGAATTTTTGTTCACAGTTTTACAGCTTTCACTGCCACTTCTTTTAAATATTCATTTATTTCAAATATTTCATTTATGGTGTCTTGTTGGTATTTGCTGGTCCTTACTACAAATGCATCCATGGTGTTGGTTTTACTGGATGATTGAAATCTTTTGCTTGCTACTGATACACTGTTGTCTGAAATACGTTTAGTTGCAGCACTGCTGCTAAAAGTACCAACGGATGACTCTGAAGTTGTTGCAGATAGACAGTCAAAGTCTCTTATGCTTAAATGGAATCCTGAAACATAATTCAAAAATGATTTTGAATAATCGTTCAGTTCTTCTCACTTTATTTTTCAGTTAATCATTTACATTTTTTCCAGCAAGGGTGCACATCCGATTCCAAATTACTAAAAAGCTAAGACTGATCCAGTTGATCCATATTGTTGTTCAGACATATCCACATCTTCATCCACATCATTTTCTCCCAATAAGCAGTTTTCAATATGATGTTTCATTCTTGCAATTAGGCCCTGCATCTCCTCTTGCACTGCTTACACTTGACATGTTTTTCTTTTTTACCCAGGGAAGGAATATCTTCAAAATATTCCCAGATATGCCTCTCTCTTATGCCCAGAAGCCATAATAGTTTTCCTGTGGCAAAAGTGGGGGAGAATATGGGAAGCTGTGTGTGTACTGAATGTCCTCCCTTTTTCTTTCCAGTCCACCACACTGTTCCTTTCTACTCTGCCTCCGTCCTTTGTCTCTCTGTCTTTAAGACATATCTTAACTAACTCCTCTGCCTTGCTTGGCCCAGCTCCACCATCACATAAGCACAGAACAACAACAATCCTATCCAGCCCGTGTCTGTCTTTGCACGTGTGACTTTAGTCTGCTGAGAAACAGAAACTGAAAGCCCAGAACTTTCAAGAAGCAAGAGCTGGTAGTTAGGCTGGACAGACTAGAGCCATTAACTCATTTTTATGAGACTATAAGTGGGTAAGCATGTTTGTGATAAGATTTAATTGTAACCGTTATTTTTTAAACGAGAGAGAAATTTATTTTACTGATTTTTTAAAATAAATAAATAAATAAATAAAAATCTGATTTAAATTTTAAAAAATCTGATTTTGTTATTTAAAAAAAGAAAAAAAATCAATGATTTTTATCCACCCTGCTTCTCATATTCAAAGCAATTTATAAATATCCATCCTGGCAACAACCATGTGGGAAGGACAGAAAAGATTATCCCCACTTTACAAATGGAGAATCTGAAGCATAGAAATTAAGGCACCTTTGCACTGATGCAGGGGCTTACCTGCATGATCCTCAGTGCAGATCAGAGTCTTTGTGATTTGCCAAGGCTAGAGAGAAGGAGGGACATTATCAGAAAAGAGACTAAACTCCGAGGAGTTCCTTGCTCCCTGTCCTATATTCAAATCACTCTAGCACATGTCTTTTCCTTATTATCCGATATCCATGCATATATTTGGAACCTTCACCAGCCTATCTGATTCAAAGGAATTTAAAGTTAACTGCAAGATGACTGGGTTTTTTGCCTATGGTTGCATAATCCCATCACACATCTATGAGCTGTTCATAACTGCTCGTTATAACAAACCATTCTGGCTCCATTTTGGGGAATACCTTAATTTTTTTGGAAGCAGATTGGAGGTACTGGCTCAGGAGGCAGCTCTTGGTGGGGGTGGAATCTACTTTTTTAAAACATTTCATTACCCTTTTTATTATCTTACCTAGCACCAAAATAGGACAACTGATATATGTATATAAGGTTTAATGCTGGTGATATGTACTTTCATAATGGTACTTCATGCAGCTGAGATCCAAGGCCTGTCATAGATTTATATCAGCCTTAAATTGGAGGGAATGAGTGTTTTGTACATGTGTATGTATATGTACTATAAATTCATATATGTCTGACATAAATCTTTGCTGTATTCAGGAGCTGGAGGAGAAGCATCGTGAGGCTCAGCTCTCAGCACAGCATCTGGAATTGCAGCTGAAACAGAAAGAGCAGCTCTATGATGAAAAACTCAAAGTAAATATCCCTTTTCATTGCCTTTGTACTCTTTTATATATGCAGTGGGCTCTAGATCAGTGTTTCTTAACCTGGGGTTTTAGAGGGGTCGCAAGTGCAGAGCTGGTATTGGGGGTGGCAAGAAAGGCAATTGCCTGGAGCCACAGGGGCACCATGAAACTAAGTTACATGCCTCAGCCCCGTGGGGGTGGGACTCAGGCTTCAGGGGTACAGTAGTTTGGAAAGGTTAAGAACCACTGCTCTAGATAAACCCCAAACAGCTGCTTTTGGACTCTGATCCTGTTGTCCTCTGCTTGCTTCTTCGTTTCTTCTGAGAGTTGAATGAAATCTGAATAATTCTGCCTTTCTAACCTGTGCCCCTCATCCCTTCACTTTATGTGTCAGACTGTTATCCATGTGGGTTTTGTAAGAGAGAACTATAAGTATATAACTTAACTGTGAACTGACCATTCCTTTAGAATAGGTGATTCTTATTCAGTGCTTGTTGGAAATCAGACCTTCAAAAAGGCTTTTCATTCTTTCTGATGATCTTGCTTTGATCTGAAGAGCATTAACACGACCAACCCTGGAAGCTTTAAATTTAGCGCAAACAACAGCGCTTTTGAAATTCCACCTCCTTGGAGCTGTAACATCTGCCAGTGAGTCCAGGGATCCACTCACTCTGAATTTTTTTCTCTTTTCTAGGATAGTTTAAAATTTGTAACAAACAGTTGAAAATGTGATTATAAACACCACCTAAATTAGGAAAACCATAAAGAGAGACAGGATTAAGTAGTAAACTTCAGAGCTCATCTAAAAAACCTAGTTTGTCATTCAGCAGAAGTTAAGGATCTCTGTGCCTTCCAAGTGTGATCATTTCCCATTTTTCATCATTATGATTTATTACATTTATATAGCACTATAAATTTACACAGCATTTACAAATGTAAAGATGTGTTCACTGGTCCAAAGAGCTTAATCTGAATAAGATAAGACTTCCAACAACTGTTCAGGAGAGAGAGAGAGGCTATGATGATGATAAAAAAAGAGTTTCTTGAAGGAAAATACTGAGTAGTTGATGGTGCTTGACAGATTAGAACAAGCACACCTTTCAAGGCATGGAGAGGACCATGTTGGTGAGCATGAAGCCAAGAATTGGATGTTAGAAGGAGACCAAAGAAGTGGTAAAGTGAAAGGATAAGCAAGTGTGTAAAGAATGGGAGGAGATGTAGAGGGAAGTGAGAGCCAAGATGTAAATGGGGCAAGATTATGTGGATTTTGGTAAATGAGACGGGATGCCAATGAAGGGATTTAGGAAGTGGGAAGCATGTATTTGGAGCAGAAATAATAAGAATGGAAGGAAAGGCTATAATGAGAACTTGGAAACGGGAGAGGAAGAGAGAGAGGTTGAAGATTATGGGCTTGGGAGGCACTAAGGATAGTGAAGTTAACAGTGGAGCTAGTGAATTGAGTAGGATTAGGAAGGAAGGTGCAGGGAAGGGACTAGAATGAGGGACAAATTTAGTTTTGAAGAGGGGGAGAATGAGTTTAAAATGGACATGGTTCTTCCAAGAGGAGATATCTGAGAAACATTGGAGTTGTGACAGGACAAAAGAATTTAGGAGGTTAGACCACTAAATGATCATATTGGTTCCTTCTGACCTTAAAATCTGAGTCTAATTTGAACTGAATCTAAATATGAGTTGGCTCTTTAAGTCCACAAAGCACTACAACATAGTCCAGCAAGTCCAGTTGTCCTACTCCTTTCACAGCTAGATCACCGATTTGAATTCAGATCAGTAGTCACTGAAACATGTAGTATTATGAAAGCTCTTAAGTATCTTTTACATATTTATTTATTTTATTATTTCAATTTATTCAAAATATATCTGTCCAAGGCTCTGGACATATGTGCATAATATTAATTTTTAAAAATCTATGCAACAGCCAAAAGGAGTTGTTTTTAGTCCACTTCCTAGTGAACAAGTTGCCATTTTATTTGGCATCCTTGTTTTATGTCTGAGCAGAGATACAATGGATTAAAGTAGTTAAGGAAGCTGAATTACTCTCTCACACCTACATGCGATTCTTACAGGTCAACACTGAGGCACATTAGTGAGGTAATAAAAGGGAGCTTATATCGCCACTTTCCTGTGTTATGCTTACTCTGTGGATAGAGGCATTCATTTTCCATGTACGTCAAACTGGCATATTTCATGAGCACTAATTATGAAAGACTGTTTAAAAAACAACAACCCATAGCCTTTTCAATAACTCCTTTTACTCATTAAATTCAACCTTTTCAGATAGCTGAGCACTCCCCCCAAAGCTTGCTGTCCCTGACGTTTCTTGCCATCCCATCTAGTTTTCCTTAGGAAGTGGTCAAGCCCCTTCATCGAATGTAATCCTCCTCTGGTGGCTTTTTTTTCTGACTGCCCTTTGACTAATGAAACAGGTTCAAAGCGAAGAAATTTGTTTTGTTTACTCAGGTGCTTGATGCTCAGATGAAGAAAGATCTTGCTGATAAGGAAGCACTTGAGAATATACTGCGAAGACATGAAGAAGAAGTGCATGAGAAATGCAAAATTCTGGCTGAACAAAAAGCAGTAGGTGTAACTGGATCAGAAATTGAAACATTTTAAGACTAGCCATTTTAAGTCTCTTTCCCAAGGATGTTCCTAACATAAAGATCTATTGCTGCTGTGTTTTCTTGCTGGAAGCTTCTTCAGGGATGGGAATTTGTTTGTTTTAAGATAGCTATCCTTTTAATTCATGGTGTCTCCAAGAACGTTCCCTTCCAAGAAAGTCATCCATGCCTAATAAGTTATTACCTGGCATTCCAGTGTGTGGTTTACATGGAGGCTGCTTGTTGTTGATCTGGAAGAGACTTGAAAGCAGTTATAGATGGATGCAACAGATGTAACATCTGCATACATGTTTGCTCCTTTGTTTGCTTGTCCACTCAGTCTAATAACTTGTTTCTGAACAAAGTTTCTATAAGTGATTTTTTAAAATGCCCCCTTGCTGTAATCACTAACTTTCATCACATGATCTCAAAGGCAGACTGCTCTGTTTCAGATGATCAATGCCATGGATTCGAAGATTAGGTCACTGGAGCAGAGAATAGTGGAATTGTCTGAGGCTAATAAGCTGGCAGCAAATAGCAGCCTTTTTACACAGAGAAACATGTAAGTATAGGAACTGCTACAGCACTCTTGCATTTACAAGCCGTGTGTGAGCTCAGTAGGATCTGTTCTCCAAACATGCTCTTTCTCTAACTAGAAACTATAGTTTGCTCAATATTTTGTTTCCCTTATCATAGCTGTTAAGATTTATTGGTCTGTATTGTTGTATTTGCTTTGGATTGTTTCATGAGGGCTGTTGTTGTGTCACTTTTTTTGCTGCATGCAATTTTTCAAAATATATATCTATCTGTTTTGTAGAAAAATGTTGATATTTTTAAATGTCTTAGACACATCCCGAGAAGCAGTAATTCCAATACTGTTCCATTTGTGGGGATATGGATTAGTATTCCTTACTCATTGAAACTCAGTCATATTATTATTATTATTTATTTGACACTTAAAGATGAGAAGAAAATGCTAAATGTCCTTTCTTCACAAACCTTCCATCCTGCTCCCAACAGCTGTCAAGACATCTAAAGAAAAGTAAATATTCTTCTTTGAGTGATGTCCCTGTGGGTGCTCCACTTCACGTGTTGGCGCATCCCTGTGCCTTCGATCAGAGAATTTCAGCAGCAGTGCTGGTCAGGTCATGCATGCACTGTCCTTGTTATGCAGTGCCATTTGTGTTTCATCCAGTGCATGTGTCCTGACCCCCTCAGTTCTTTCTCAACTGACCTCAGCCTGAGACTGCTCCCAGCAGCCCCAAATCGTTAGATAGTACTAATGTTAAGATAACGTTATAATAATTAATATAAGTTTCAGTTAGTATTTAGATACCTACCTTCCCCGTTCTTACCTAGTTACGAAGTATTTTATTTTATTTTCCATCATACAATAGTTAGAATTCCTCCCTGGAATGAACCACCATTTACCTAATTATTCCTGGTTCACCAGGATTCAAATGCTGCATGTCCTGAAGGACACCATACTGACATTGGATGGACACTTGCAATGTGTCTGATGCCTGGGTGAGTTATACATACCCCAAAAGTGCACTCACTGCAGCAAACTGAAAGCTTGAGCCAGGAGGGACAGGGACCTCCGGCTCAAACTCATATTAATGGAAAAGTTGTTGTGCCCGTTTCAGACCCTGGCCAGCAGACTCATTCCAGATAAAGATCCCGGGAAACCTCTTCCTCCGAGTCCCTGAAAGCTCATTCCTCAAGAAAATCATCAAGGAAGCAAGCTGCAACCTCACCTCAGAGAGAATTAGCCAAAAAGAAACATTTGCTGGCAAGATCACTCTTTGGTACCAACCGCACTGCGGCTAAGTACCTATGAAGCACCAGAGTCCTTTGGCACTACCTGCTCAGTGGCACCTGCCAAAACCCAGCACTCCAGTGCAGAATTAAGTGTCAAAATTGTCTACTGCCTCCACTACAGCACCATTGACACTGTTGAAGCAAATGGCACCAAGACCCTAATACAGGCTATACCATCCCCATCTGCTCCAACAGCGTCCTCAGCACGAGTGACGGCATTACCACCGCCAAAATCTATGGCACCGCTGAAAAGCTTGGCACTGAAATCTACGACAAAACTCCACTTTCTCCAGCAGAAGGATATATGAATATCCTCAACGCTACAGTCACCTCTGTTCCACACCAATGGTTCCCTGGTGCACACAGCACCAGAACAGTTTATCTCGCCAATAGATCCTCCATTCTTCAGTGAAGAAGAGGATGAGGAAGAAGAGGGTGTCTTCTCCTCCCACCACCCATCACTTGTTAGATCAATGCCTACCTCCAGACCCATAAGATTGAGGCCCCAATACCAGACAGGACATACAACTGTGGTTCGGACACCCATGGATGAGGTCCACCCATACCATTTCCAAATGCAGTGACCCCGGTGGGACGTTTGGTCTGATTATACAAGGTATTGTAACAGACCTCCCAAGCCCCTACAGGGACAGGATAAGATCATCGCCATGGTCAATACCTCCCGCTTTGGAAACCACCTGAAACAAGTGAAGAAGGGGAGGAGGGTATAGAGCAGGAAACCACACCACCTTCTCACAACTCCTCATCTTCCTTAAACAAGGCCATAATGCACCCACCTCTCTCAACTGCAGATTATTTCAAACAGTTTCAGGAGTTATTCAGAAGGATGGCTGAGAGTCTACAGATCCCACTCGAGGAGGTCTCTGAAACACAACAGAAACTTTTGGAGATCCTCCAAATGTTCGCTGCCTGAAAATTGTGCTACCCATCAACAGTGCATTGATGGAACCTGCCAAGAACATCTGGCACATCCCAGCGACTATTCCACCTACATGCAAGAGGGCTGACAAAAAATATTATGTCCCCTTTAAGGGCATGGATTCCCTCTTTACCTACCCTCCATCAAACTCTCTTGTAGTGGAAGCGGTGAACCAACACAGGAAACAGTCCCAATATAGGTCCACACCCCAGGACAAAGAGTGGAAGAGACTTGATCTCTTTGGTTGCAAGGTATATTTGTCTGCAGTCTTGCAGTTCTGAGTAGCTAACTACATGGCATTACTGGCAAAATATGACCACAACAATTATACCAAGATATTGGAATTTATTAATGACATTCCAGAGGATGAGAGAGAGAAATTCAGATTCCTTGTTAATGAAGGCCTTCTAGTGACCAGAACCACGCTCTAGGCATCTCTAGGTGTGGCCGACACAGCTGCAAGATCAACAGCCACTGCAGTTGTTATGCGCAGGACATCCTGGCTTCACTCCTCAGGTACTACCAAAGGAGTTGCAGTCCATGGTGGAGGATCTTCCCTTTGACAGGGAAAAATTATTTGCTGCAAATATGGATGGAGGTCCTCCACACTATGAAAGAATCACGGGTGACACTCCAAACACTTGGCATCTACATGTCTTCAGCAAAGAGAAGGCAAAACAGGTATCAGCAATTCCAGTCCAGATACAATTAATAGAGCTAACAGCAGTATGACCCACAAAGACAGAGGCAGAGACCTCAAAGGCGACAACCACCTCAACCACAAACCTCAACTTCGCAATAGTCATCTGTGAAACAACAATTGGTCGAGGATCTGAACAACCTTCCTTACCCGACAGTGCTGAAAACACTGGCCAACACTCACTTTGGCCACCGCTTACATCCTTTCTATCAGGTGTGGGCATGCATTATGATGGACAAATGGGCCCTAGAGATTATACATTTGGGTTCCTCCATCCCATTTACCTCTCCTTCCCACCCAACCCCCCTTCCTGTCCCTCTTTCAGGACCCTTCTTACAGCATCTTTTACAACAAGAAGTAAACCACCCTCTACATATAGAACAAGTGGAACAAGTTCCTTCACAACACAGGAAGGATTTGTACTTTCACTACTTCATAACCTAAAAGAAAAATGGAAGATAGAGACCCATCTTAGATCTCAGAAAGCTCAAGTTGTGAGGGTCCAAAGATTCAAAATGATCACACTGGCAACGATAATACCAGCACTGTAACAGGGGGACTGGTTTTCAACCCTTGATCTACAAGACTTTTACTTCCACATAACAATTCACACCGCTCACAGGAGATTTCTTAGATTTACTCTGGGCACGGACCATTACCAATGCAAGGTACTACCCTTCGGCCTTTCTACAGCACCACAAGTTTTCTCCAAAATTCTCACAGTAGTAGCTGCACACATGCGCAAGCAAGTAGTAGTAATAATCCTATATCTAGACAACAGTCTGATTAAAAGCCTCAGCTCAGACAAAAGCCATCAAGGTTACTCACAGGACAATGGTACTTTTCCAAAGCCTAGGATTAAAGACAAACACACAAAAATTGACCTTGAAACCCATTGAATAGTTGGACTTCATTGGTGCCCACTTAAACTCTCTGAAAGCCAGGGTATTGCTACCAACAACAGGTTCCTCATTATGACAAACCTAATCTCCTCAGTGATGACCCGTCCTCATATATCAGCACACACATACCTTCAACTTCTAGTCCATATAGCTGCAACCAAATTCTTAGTACAACATGCATGTCTACACGTGTTGCCTTCAGGGTAGGCTCTCAGCCATTTATAGACCACACAAACGTGGTCTAAACAGACAACTCATGATGCTAACCAAAGTCAAAGACTCCCTACATTGGTTGGACACAACCCGACAAAGGGTGCTTGGGGATCCCCTTTGCTCAGGACCCACCTTCAGTGATGCTCACTACAGGATGCCTCCTTGATAGGCTGGGGAGCCCACCTGAAACATTATACAATTCAGGGTGGGTGGGCCCCTTCTGAAACATGCCTACACATAAATCTACTAGAACGCAGCCTTCATTTTCTTCCACTCATAAGGAACAAGACAATAGGAGTAATAACCGACAACATCGCGTGCATGTTCTACATAAATCGACAGGGATGAGCGCGATCTCACTCCCTATGCACCAAAGCCATGAAACTCTAGAATTGGTGCATTCAACACAATATCAGCATCTCAGCATCCTACTCTGGGATGCCAGAACACGACAGTGGACGCACTGAGCAGAGAATTCACCCACAACCATGAATGGGAACTGAATGATGTGGTCTTGCAAGGCATATTTCAATAGTGGGGATACCCATCCCATCGACCTCTTTGTGACATCACAAGACCACAAATGTCCACAATTCTGCTCCAGAACAGGCCTGGGAACCCGATCAATGGGGGTTGCCTTCCTCCTCAAATGGGAGGCACCTCTTCTATATGCATTCCCACCTATACCAATGCTATCGAGGATGATACATAAAATATGTGTTGACAAAGCAAAGGTGATGCCGCATTACACACAGCTCCCACATGACCCAGAAAGATTAGGTACTCCTACCTGCTACGGATGGTGGTATGCGCACCATGCACTCTCCCACTCCAGAATAACTTCCTATCACAGGACACTAGATAGGTCCACCACCCGAACCTGGAGAGATTTCATTTGTAGGTCTGATTCCTACATGGTTCCATCACGACAAACTAGCCTGCTCGGAGCAAGTGAAACACATACTACTAAACAATATGCGGTCAACCATGCAAAATACTTACCTTCAAAAATGGAAGAGATTCTCCGTATGGTGTCAGCACAAACACACTATTGCAGTCTCCACACCTCTCCTTTTGGTACTGAACTACATCCTAGAACTAAACAAATCTGGATTCTCAATGAGTTTAGTCAAGGTTCATCTGGAAGCCATTACCGCCTTCCCTCGATGAAGGATAAGATCAATGGTACATCACCGTTTATGCATCCAGTTACTTCCTTACAGGTGTGCACCAATGTTTATCCTGAAGTACACGCACCCACACCACCATGGGATCTGAACCTAGTATTACAATGCCTTACTGGGTCTCTATTTGAACCTTTAACTATGTGTTCTCTGACACACCTATCAATGAATATGGCATTCCTAGTGGCCATTACATTGGCCTAAGTGTGGGTGTGCTAGATGCTCTCATGGCACGCCCACTATATACCATATTCTTTAAGAATAAGGTCACCTTGAGACCTCTCCCAAAATATCATCTTCATTCCACATAAACCAGCCTATCCATCTCCTCACGTTCTTTCCAAAGCCTCACAGGAATGCGCAAGCTTCTTTATTACCTACTCTTGACATCAAACACGCAATGACGTTCTACCTTGACAGAACTAAATCTTTCAGAAAACCTTCAAAGCTCTTTGTGTCCATCATGGAATGATTCAAAGGAACTACCATTTCCCCACACGACTATCAAAATGGATCTCATGGTGCATTCACTTCTATTACCAACTCAAGAACCTGCAAACCCCACTGGGGATCAGGACTCATTCTGCTAGATCAGTAGTATCATCTGTAGTTTTTCTGAACAACGTACCAGTTGTAGATATATGCAGAGCAGCACTTGGGCTTTGGAATATACCTTTACAAAACACTATGCCATTGATTAGACCTCAGATCAGATGCATTGCTAGGTATGACAGTGTTATCAATGTCACTGACACGTACCTAAGTAACTCCGAAGTCCCCTTCCATCCAATGAGGGGCACTACTCTACAGTCACCTGAAGTGGAGCACCCACAGGGACATCACTTGAAGAAGAAGAGAAGGTTACTTATGTGCAGTAACGGAGGTTCTTCGAGATGGGTGTCCGTGTGGGTGCCCCACTACCCATCCTCTTCTCTACTTTCGAGTTCAATTGACGGACTCTATGATAGAGAAGGAACTGAAGGGTCGGGTCACGTGCACAGGATGAGACGCCAATGGCACCTTGAGACTGGGACAGCACATGCGTGACCTGGATGGGCACTGCCTGAAATTCTCCAATCAAAGGCGCAGGGATGCACCAACACCTGAAGTGGAGCACCCACAGAGAAAACACATCTTGAAGAACCTCAGGTACTGCACAGGGTATGATGTGTAATTTTCTTTGTTTTTAAATGTTGGTTATAAATATGAGGTATTGGTGTTCTCTGCCTGTTTCAGTTTTAAAAAAAAAAGGGGAGGGAGGAGAGGGCCTAGCCCCAGGATTGACGTGATTCTTTAATCCAGATTGCTTGCTTCTGATCCTGAAAGAATTTGGGTATGATATTAGCCACAAAGATTCTATATGGTTTTTAACTTCAGTTCCTCTTCAGATCTTCTTGTCAATGGCCAGTCTAGCTCTCAGTTTAGCCTTTTAGGGACCTTTCTTTGTCTTCCATGGCAGCTCCCTCAGGGTATTCAGTTGAAACCTACAGTCCTTTTCAGTCACTGCAGCATCAGCAGCTGTCCTAGAGGTAAATCCTT
Organism: Emydura macquarii macquarii; assembly: GCF_026122565.2. NCBI lineage: Eukaryota > Metazoa > Chordata > Testudines > Chelidae > Emydura > Emydura macquarii. The sequence continues at coordinate 3,077,034 of NW_027131391.1, forward strand.
ATTTAAAAAAAATTAATAGAATCCTGGGACTCTTGTTGCAATTATCTCAAAACTTTGATTCCATCTGACAACCAGATTTTGGTTCAGATTTTAACTTAGATGCCTTATCGTCCCATGAAGACAATTGTTTTCCCTTATTTTTTTCTAAGTGGTTTTAAGCTCTTGTAAAGCTATGCTCTGTCACATGAGATTCTACTTTCATGTGTAGAAAAGAGCACAAGCTACTTAATATCTGTTAAGTAGTCAAAAATAGGGTTTGAGTGGTGCCTATCAGTGAGTTATTAGACTTATCCAAAGTTTGGCTGTCTGGAGAAATTTGTGTGTGGCTAAAAAAAAACGCTTTAAAGCTTAAAGTAATGGCTTTTTGTAATTTTGAGAGGCAGCTCATAATTAATGTCACCAAAATAAGTACCTCACAAAAAAAAGCCAGCCCAAATAATTTAATTTATTTACACAATAAATTAAACCAAAAACAACCAAAGCAACACACTGTTATCATGTCAAAATCAGTCTAAAGTAATTTACAATAAAGTTGATTTTAGCTATTACTACTTAAAAATATATTAATACCGTAAAAAATAAACAATAAAAAAACATGCCTAAGCACATTAAACCTACAAAAACTATCATAAATGCTACCTCCAAAGCTTTAGGTTGCATACAAGCACAACTTTGGGCTCAAAAAATAAGCCCAAATATTATCCAACAAAAACTTAGTAAAGTCCTACCTAATAAAGTAAAAAAATTAACTTAAAGCTTTTTTTTGGGTGGTGGTATTATTTTAAGTCATTAATAAAAAATATTAAATTTCACAGTAAATGCCCAAGCTCAAATAATTACAGCATATATAATAATATCTAATGTTAAACATAAACATACACAAAATAGCCACTCTAGGCATTAATGTGAAAACTAAAATATTATAGCCTACTAAACACCTAACATAAAATTAAAAAAAAAAAATCAATTAATTTACAAAGTTGCACACACAAAGCCATATTAAAATCAAAATTAAAATATATTTATAAAACAATTTACATAACTTTATAAAAATAAATTAAATATATAAAATTATCAATATGCTTTATATTACCCAATAATAGCATTAATTCTACCATTGTGTACATTAAACAAAGTTGTGTTTCTGTACGCAAGCAATGTACCCATGTTGTAATTAATAAAATGTATTTAAAAAATTAATCCTGCCCAAAATAAATATTGCAATATTGCTATATTAAAAATATATAATATAATTTATAAAATACCAAAATATATTTTAATTAATAGCAAATATTAATAATATAAAATACAGTCAACCTGTAATATTAAAAATCAATACTAATTTAGTAGAACGCATGCTAACGCACTCAAACATGATAGCCTGCTTTACACACATTCAAAAACAATTAAAAACTATACATTTAATAATCAAACATAATAAAACTAAAATAATCAAAATCCTAAATGCTGCAAAAGCTGCCACAGAGCACAGTTAATAAAAAACCCTACTAAAATAGTCCCCCACTGCCACTAAAATTTTAAATCTAGCCCTGCATCCCATTGTGCACTTAAGTATGTTGTAAATAATTTCCATAATGGCTGCAGTAAAACTCCTTTAGTAAACTAAAAAAATCCCTAAAGCAACTAAAAAACCAGCATTACAAGTAAAGCGGCGCTCTGCGATATACCCTGCCAGCAAAAAGACCCTAATTGCTCGAACCCTGGCTAAATTGCCTTAAGCCATAGTCAAAGGTGTGTATCAAAAAGTCATGATGGTGGCCTGTTAAGTTATCACAGCCCCCAAGGAGGGGAATGTTGGACGCCCAGTGCAATTTGAGTTGCCTGACCACTGTCCTACAGGCCTAGCATAGCTTTCCTTGGTTGCTTGGCTATTCTGAACCCTGTAACATGACATCATCCGGTTGGCAGAAATAAATAAGACTACTAAGTAACCTTGCAGATGTCTCAGTTTCTGCATACCAGGGCACATAACAAAACAAAATACACATGCTTGCAGTTGCACATAAACAACAGTAATGGAAACAACTAGTTATCCTGAAACATCTGGGGGTACACTTTTTTATTGCCAAAGGGCATATTTTTACACTGCCTCTCCTATCACCACATGTTGTTTTAACACCCCAATTACCATAATAAAAATAAAATATAATACAAAATAAAAACCCAATATAAATAATTAACATATATAATAAAATATAATTAAATAAAAACTATTTATAAAAAAATATAAACAATTACTACTTAACCAAAAAACATGCTCCATCAACACCTAACTCCACAAAAAAATACTACCAATCAAACCAAAAAATCCACTAACTCCCTAACAAAGTCCCTAAAAAATCCCGTTCCTATATACAGCCTTCTAAGTAACTGCTTAGCTCTCCAAACTTAATAAATATATATTATAATTAATTTTAAACTTTATATTCAACTAATATATCTATAAAAGCCTTATACATTCAACCTTATTAATCTGCAAATCAAGTATACCGTATCTCACTAGTATTCACACTAATCACTAAGCGTCCAGTATCAACAATCAGCTGCATAATGGAATGCTGGACAGCATATCTGTGGACAGCAGTTGATTAGATCCATTTGTAAAATCAAGTGAAGTCAAGCAAGGATGAGTTTTGGCATAGAATCTCTTTGAACTCTTCTTTTGAACAATGATTGATTGTACCAACAGAGATGTAAAGCCAGAAATTTTTATTAAATTTCAAACTTCTGTCAAGCTCTTCAATCTGAGCAGACTGAAATCTTCCACACAAGTAACTGATAAAGTTATATATGAGCTACTTTATGCAGATGATTATGCTCTTGTTATATGCTCTCTAGTTAATCATCCAACAAGTTTGCTGAGGCTGATAAAACCATAATTTACCATTAATCTGGAGAATACAGAAGTACTGTACCAGCTCATGCCTGGGAAAGCATATGTAAGATCTAGCATCAGTCAGTGGTCTTGAACTCACAGTGGTAGTAGATTTCACTTCTTTTGAAATGCTGTTCTTGCTGACTAAAGAAATGTTTACCAGAATCAAAAAAGGATATTCTACTGATGGAAATATTAACTTTGGAACCAGCATGGTTGTCATATAACAGACCTAATTTCCATGTTCACCATGCTGTAATGATTTCTTTCTTAGTCTGTGGCTATGAAAAATGGAGAAATTTGTCAGCGTATCAGAGGTGGAGAATTTTAATTAGACACTTTTGAATCTTATGGATATTAAATTGCAAGATAGACTGGTGGCTGGATGCTACAGGGATAGGCACCTTTGTAATAATTTAATAATAAATTCACAAATAATGCAGTTCTACAAAGAGATTGCATAAATGGTTTTGAAGGACTACTACTGAAAGCATGGTTTAGCTGGACTAGATGTTGCCTGTGGAAGGAGGACACCAGACTATAGTCAAGAGGCAAAGGAAGAAATATGTTGCATAAAAAATGAATTTTTCCCAGGGAGTGGCAAACAAATTGCTTTGGCAAGTCAGTAACAGTGCAGCAAGTTTGGAGTGAGTCATGTTAGTCATTAAGAGAAGTGAGTTCTTTTGGAGCAGAGACTGCAGTTCTTTTAGATATAAGTAGCAAATACTAATGCATTACTCTGACCTGCAGAAAGGCTTATAAATCTGTAATTGGACCATATTTGAATCCACAAAAGCTATCGCTAAACTGAGCATCATCGATATAGATAGTTAGCAATTAGAGCCTTCAAGGAACTGTGGAATCCAACTACCTTTTGATCCATCAGTAAAAAAGCTAATGATTCATCTGGTTCTGAAGGAGAGGGATTTATTTCTCATTCTACTGTTTCCCAGTAGAATCTGGCAAATCTGGCAATTCTGGCTGCCAATAATCAGTTGAAGGAGGTTAAAAAAGGGGGAAGGATGATTTTGTTTGTGAAGCACAGGACTGTGACTCAGAAGACTTGGGTTCTATTTCTAGCTCTGCTGTGAGATCCTGGGCAACCCATGTAATTTCTCTGGGATAGGGATGATGATACCTATCACAGTGTTTTTCTGCATATGAGTTCCTTAATATTTGTAAGCTCAGTGAAGCACCTCAGTGGAAGACACTAACTAAACAAGTGCAAAGTTTTTAAATATTATAAAATGATTGTAGCAAACTACCACTAATTCGGAAAGAGCTTTTCTGCTCTTTTTCAATTAGGGTATGTAATTATCAAGTCCTCATGGTAAAAAATAGATCATTGCCTGTAGCAGATGTTACGATCTTTTGAATTTCTTGGGCACACAAGTAATTGTTTGTTCAGTGCTTACATGAGGGTTTCAGTCAGAGTAAAAATTTGCTCACGTTTTGGCCGCATTGGAAACTTGCTAGGAGCCCCAGGTCCTGAACTAAGTTGTATGCAATGAATCCAGTTGCAGTTGCTCTAATCTTTAATATGGAAGTCTAATATGTGGAAGTTACTGCTCCTAGGATTCATTGATCCATTTTTTTTTCCCAAGTGAAAAAACAAATGACAAGGAAAAGGGTGACAGAATGAGTTGTAGATCAAGCATTCTTGTAGGTTACCAAGGTTTGGTGTTCACCTTTCTCCATGTACAAACAGATGCTCAACCTGCAAAACGATGAAATGTGAACTATTGGATGTTCATGCTTGGTTTGATCACCAATGTGAGGATCTGTACAGAAACAGACATAACAAATCTTATTTTTTCCATAAAAGGAGTATGAAATTTAGAATAAGAGCTAATTTTGGTGTGACCACATTCTGCTTACCAGGAAACTTTCATTTTATGCCAATGGAATGATCTAAATATATCTTGGTTATGTCTTTTCTTCTTGTGTTTTTTCCTATCAGGAAAGCCCAGGAGGAGATGATCTCAGAACTCAGACAGCAGAAGTTCTACTTGGAAACACAGGCTGGGAAGTTAGAGGCCCAGAACCGAAAACTAGAAGAACAATTGGAGAAGATCAGTCATCAGGACCATATTGACAAGAACCGTCTGTTGGAATTAGAGACTAGACTGCGAGAGGTGAAAATTTAATCCTTTTCCAGACTGGTGTACTTGGGTATATCCCATTCAAAGTACTACAGTTAGAATTAAAATACTTAATTGTTTTAGTTTTCAGCACTGCAGGATAATGACTTGAACGGAATGATCCAGTTGTTGCTCTGTTTTCTGTAACAGTGGGAACATACTGCCTGCTGAAAAGAGTTGAGCATGACTATTTTGGGTGTTTGTTTCTTAGGCTGGTCGAATCTGAATTTCTAGATCAGTTTGGTTTCTTAGAACCAAATTTATTTACATCCTTTTATACAACATCCTTTAATAGTGCCTAGATACAATGGCAATGGGGTACAATCTATATGCTTAGCTGAATAGAATGTCTCATTCACTTCTTTTCATTTGCAGACTTGAAGAATCAGGTTTTTATATTATTCTCAAATTAGGACAGACAGACAGACAGAAATAGGTTGGAACCATCTTGTGTTCCGTGGTTAATCTCCTTTTTCCTTCCTTGCTGTCCCTCCTCTAATTCTCAATAAAGACAGAGAACTTTCCCCTGGTTAAAAGGTTTGGATGTCCAGTGTTGTTCCTTTAAATAGTCAGAAGTTGCTAGACATCAGTGCAAGGTCTTCTGACAGGCCTCTCTTTCACACATCTGCAATATCATGGACGATTCACCTGCAATAACATAAGGGGTCAGGCCGTTTAAAGAAAGTATTTTAACTTGAACGTCATCTTTGCCCCAGGGGAATCCTTGGAGGAGGGCATTTAAGGGAACCACCAGCAGGAAGCTAAATTTGAACTTTTTCTTTAAACTATTTCCTCCACTCTGCCCAAGTAAATGGGATCTGCCATGATGTTGCATCAGTGCAGGAGATAGATCTGTCTGTAACAAGAATCTGAAGAGACAATGAAATAAGAAAGTAATTGAACAGTATATAAAGATACTTCTTATATATTAAGAGTAATATTGATAGTTTCTTCTTATAGTGCCTCAAATGCAGTATATTAAATTGTAGTTATGGAAGATAATCATACAAATTATACTTTAACTTTCATATTGTCAGTTATTTATATCAACATTTGATATAGATTTACAACATAGCTGACATGAATCTTATATCCTAGTTTTCATTTCAGAATGCCATATGGTTTTATTTTTGAACCTTTTCAAACCAAATGAGTATTTTCAAGTGATGGATGAAGATGCATCCTGGGGATACTTATCCTCGGGTCTGATTTTTAACCAATCCATCTAAATCTGACATTAAATTGGAGTGTTGCTGTGCAATCCCAGAATGCAGTTTTAGGGCAGGCCTCTAGTTTGAAATGAACAAATATTACAGCTGTATTCTTAATTTCCGTATTAGTAACTCATATTCAGCTGCTACTGTTTTTCTCCAGGTTAGCTTAGAGCATGAAGAACAAAAGCTGGAATTGAAACGACAGTTAACAGAATTGCAGCTGACCCTACAGGAAAGAGAATCTCAGATTTCAGGGCTTAAGGCTGCACGATCAGCTCTAGAGAATCAGCTTCGTGAGGCTAAAACTGAACTAGAGGAGACTACAGCTGAGGCAGAGGAGGAGATTCAAGCACTCACGGTGAGTCCTATACTTCTGGATTGGTACTGTGAACTATACTGTGAACTATACCTGCAGCCTGACAGAATGTTGATGCACACTTCATAATAAGGCTTTGAGGTTGTCCTAACTTAAATTCTGTATGTTTTAAATGTTGCAATGCAACATATGAAATGTGCCTTGGATTGAAGAAGGCACAGATATGGTTAAAATGTTGGAGTTCTTTATTTCTCAAAATATACATATGCTTGTTGTTGTTTTGTTGTCCACTTGTGCCAAAACTGATTGGCTCTTAAGCTGAAAGCCCCACACTAAATTGACTTCCTGCTTTTTTTTTTTAAATTCATGTATGACCTTTGAAAGTACTGATGTTTCAAAAAGAATGTGATCACAAATATTCTGATATTTTCTCTTTAATAAGTTAGACAACTTTGCTATCATTTTTTTTAAAAAAAATCAGCCAAATCTTATTGTTGCTTCTCTAATTTTACTGCACTGTCTGTTTTTATAAAGAATTGTTACTTTTAGATCTTGCTTTCTCTTGTGAGGTGTGTGAATGACATAATATTCAGTAGGGGTGGGGAAAAAAAATTTTTTTTTCCTGCCCAGTGAATGGAACACTAAATTTATATGCTGCTGGTTGCCTCTTTAAGTAAAAAAAGATGCTTTTAAACTGCTGGATTTTAAATAATGTTTCCTTTGCGAAGGCTTGCTAATGCTATGGGAGGCAAAGAAGTAACTGACCTCCTACTTGAGCTGCCAGCTATCATTCATCGAAGTTATCATTCTTCAATGACCTTCAAATCCAGTTATTTTAGAGTACTGAAAATAGACAGTCTTGTCCCAATGGAATCTGATAAAAGAAATCTCATTTGCGTCCTTATTCCTGCCATTACCACTATTCAGATGGGATGGGGGTTCAGCTGAAGACTGTTGCGTGTGCATGTCAATGCTGTTTGATATCCCGGGGGGAGATCATTCCCTCAGAATTGTGCTAAACTGGTATATGCTGGGTGCTATCTGTTAGGAAAATGCAACAGCACTGTGAGTGACTTACAGTAATTGAATAGGGTATGGCAGCAGTTCATCTCAAATACAAAGCAGTTCTATTTGCTCAAAATTGAGATGGTCCCACTGAAATTTGAAAACTTGGCAGAGTTGTTAGCTGCAATGCCAACAGAATGATGACGTGCTTGATATTTCTTCCTATCACACCAACAAAACAGATGCATGTGTGTGATCTGTGCTTGCTCATGCAGACATTACCACAACTGTTCTGGTGAAATGGTAGTGCTTTTGTACCAGCTGTTGTAAGATTCCAATCTGGCATCTCCATGTCACTTTAGTCCAGTTTAATGGGTTGGGATATTTTTTGTTTTGTGGGTCTTTTATGCATTGCCTGTACTGGTAAGATAACTTTTTAGTTATCACATTGGACTTCTGCTGAACAACTTTTCCTGTTGAGTCTCTTGGCTGAAAGGAAAATACCTTGAGTAAAGAAAGGTGACAGGATGTGCTAGCACACTAGCCTTTCATCTGTTAAGGCCTGAGTTTGAATATGACATTAGTCACAAGTTAAATCAGTTTGACAGACTGAGTGAATCTTGAGAGAGGCCATGAGGCTGAAACATGAACTTCGCTTTATCATTCTTTGCTTGTTAATAAGGAAGTAAAATGATGCATGCATTATTTCATTCTCTAAAAGTGGTTTGCACCTTTTAATACTTTGGATTCCGTCTTCCAAAGAAATTATTATTCAGTTTTTCATCACTGTTTGGGAGAGGCATAGGATTGAAAAGGAATTCCCCAGGGTAGGATAAAGTAGATTGGCAGAGCAGTTTGCGGAAGCTTACATAGTGCTTTATTGTAGACTTTTCTTTGCAAACATTAAAATACATGCAGTATTAAAAACATGTTATATTCAGTATTAATCCAGATGTGGAAGTAAAAACAAACAACTCAAATTATCTTAAAAGTGAAGAAGATACAAACTTAACATTAAAGGGTCACTTACCTTCAGAGACCACTTAAGATGGAATGTTTTGCATAATCCAGTTTGTAAGCTTGTTGTACATTTTGCAAAGTAGCTTGGAATTGGGAGCATGCAGAGCGCTTTGATTAAGTAGGATGTGACTTAATCAGTTCTTTGCCACTACAGAGTGCTTTCATAGCCTGCAACATCTGTCTTCCAAACTTTGCTTGCTGGTAGATTGTTCTGCAGTTTATTTAGCAACAGCTGTTGGATTCTAATTCTAATGTATGAAAAATTGATGATTAACTTCTTACCTCCTTTAGGCACATAGAGATGAAATCCAGCGTAAATTTGAAGCCCTTCGTAATAGCTGCACAGTGAGTATTAAATACAGATCATTGAATTATTTTGAAATTAAGGATAAGGAAAGAAACAAACTCATTTGCTCCTTGATGACAATGGCTCCTGACATGGGCTTCTGGCTTTAAGGAGTTAGCAGGAGTTAGCCTGATTGGATTGGATTTCTTTTAGGCCTCAGATAAACCTCAATTTAGAGGTTTTATTCTGATTTAAAATTGACACTCTCCTTCATCTTTTTGGAGAAGGAAGTCAATTCAAATATCTCATTGCAGTGCAGCTAGTAAGAATGGTGTAGCAGCTGCAAAAATTATGTGGGATAAAGATTTACCTTTCCAAATCTTGAGCTACATTGTAGATCTAGGCCAGAGAGAAGGAGCTATCTTGCCATTCTTGGTTTTAAGGAAGGCTTTAACTCTGAAGGGAAACGACGTCCTGTGATTCTGAATAATACATTATTACATAGTATCTTGTTCAAAAAGAACTCATTTAGGTTCTTAACTTTCACCTTCTGTTACTTGAGAGATCTTTTTGATATGTTTTTTCATTCATTTCATTCATATGGGACAAATGTCCTAGATTTTGTTCTTTATCATTAGATATTCTCCAAGATCTGAACTCTTTTTGTCTATTTTTTTACGGTGCTGTGCAGACCATGATGACATCTATCTTTCAATGACACTCAAATTCTAGAATTGTCAAACACTGACCATTACCTTCTGTGTAAGAATTGGATGTAGGTCTCTTCAATCTTTCTAATTCCTCATCCATTAGCTGGACCTAATTGCTCTTTTACCTCTGTCATGGGTGTTCCCCCTCACCCCCATCCTCAGTGGCCTCTCCAAAGTTAATTTTCCACAATGCTTTGATTACATAGTCATAGATGATGCAGGAAAACCCAAGATAGATACATAGAAAATTCCTTCTTTCAAGAACATCCTTCAGTGGTGGTTTTATTTTTTTTACATTCCAAATTTGTAGACCTTGTTCCTCAGGGCCAGGAAATGTTTCTACTCTGCTTCCAGTGTACACTGACTTGAAGAAATGAGTAATTAAATAAGTTTTAGTCTTAATATAATGTGGCTTAGCCTTTTTCTGAAAGGAATTCAAACTATCTGTACCTTCTGTCCTTTCCATCTAAGATAGAGGGTTCACATGTGTACTTCTATCTATCAATGCTTATTCCCACAGTTGCTTTTTCAACTTCAGTGTTAGATACTCCTTTTCATTCCTTTGTTCTCTTGTCTTGCCATGAGCACAGAATAGCAGCTTTCTGAGGAAGTGACTGATACAGATTATTGGATTTGGCCATCTTCAAAGATCACATAATCTGTGGATATTTCCATAAATGCTTTTTTCTGCACAGTGTGCTGTTTTACAGAAGTCAAAACTCATTATTTGGCTAATCTGTGACTTTGTAAGAATGGGCAACAGTCTCCAACAGTAAGGAGTGGCACAAGGAGATGCCAAACATGCCATGTGGTTTCAAGAACGATGAGAGCTTTGGAGATGCCACATTAGAAGATTTGCAAGTGTAGTGTACATCTTAGGTCATTCAGAAGGGGATGGTTCATGCAGCAGCCAATCCTCATCAATAAAAAATTAATCAAACAGCAACTGAATGAATAGTGAATGAATGAGAAATTCCAACACCACACTCGGTACACAACCCAAGAAATGAAAAGTAATATAATTCTCAAGACTTCTCTGAACAGGCCATGAGCATAAACTCTCATTTTATATGTCACAAGATGTGTAACAGCCTACCCTCTTCTCTTCATAAGAATTGAGGCAATGACAGCACAATCTTGTATTGACTAAGAAGAAGTCAGTGCATGCTTGTCCTGTTTCTTTCTCGGATGCTTCAACCCCATATCCATTCAGTAATGACCATTATGATGCAGCCTTAACTTTTTAGTGGACATCCGAGGTTATGCCACAGTGGTTCAGAATTTGTGCTGAACTTAAAAACAAGACCCATCAGGGTTATAATTCAAACACCTTCCTTTTTATTCAGCCTAATAAGGATAGTGGCTCTCCTCAGAAGGGATATTCTTTGATAACATTTCTTCAAAATGAACATCAAGAGTGAATTTCCTTGAAGCACTGTACTGTCAAACTTTATTATGGACATTGTATTTATTTTACATTACTTACAAGTCCAAAGCAATAGAAATATGAAAATAAAATGAATTGTACAGAAAATACATTACTGAAGACTGAATGATTTTGATAATGTAGAAAGAAAAGTTGCTGTACAGAATGATAGGTAAAGATACTTACAATCTTATTTCTTTGATATCGTTTTGATTTCTTAGCTCTTTAGAGGTCCGGGCTTCTGGACACAGAGCAAGCTCACATTTCTAATATATGTTCTGGTTTATTTATGTCCTCAGCCCACTCATGTCCTTCAACCAAGTCATGTTACTGTCAGACTCTTTAGATTGTGTTCTTTAAACTTACCACAGTTTAGGATTCATGCACAAGAAACTGTTTGTTGTGTGACTGTATTACAAGCCTTTTCTTTCTGCTGGAAGCGCCACTGCTTTGTTCGTGGACTATATGTTTAGTTGCTCTCTGATAGATTCAGATTTGAGTTAATCAGTTCATTTCAGTATCTCTTTCCATTTCCATCAGTAACAAAAATAAATCTCACAATCTTATAAGAAATAACATAATGACATAATTACAGTAAAAATTCCTGCATCTCTCTCGCCGCACCCATCCTTCTAATCTTATCACATTTGTATCTTATCTAGCAAGTCTGCTGAGAGTGAAAGTCCGATTCTGTGGTTTCAAAGAATCAGTACATCAAAAATGCATAATTCTGGTGACCCACTTGACTTTTGAAATCATATTCCATAACAATTATTTTCAAGACATTTGGAAGGATTCTATTAAAAAAAAATGCATTTCACTAAATAAGGAAATTTATATTTTTGCCACCTTCTTCTTAATTATGGATTACTGATGGATTTAATAATTTTGGATAACAAAATCAGGTTGGCCTAAGCATTTCATAAATATAAATTTCAGTAAACAGACAGTAAAAATATCTATGAAAATGTAGAGAAAAATTAGATCCATAAATAAATTACAGTGACGTTTGTAAAATTCTGTACATTCTTCAAATGAATCAATATCTGAACTTTCAGGCTCTTGCAATTACAAGCTCTTCCTATTTATTACTTTGGCAAGGAAAATGGAAGATCTTGATATATTAATTGGGTGCAACAGCTCCATTTATTTAGAGAATAATCTAGTAAAGCCATCTTTCTCCCTCCAAAATAGTAACTACACTCTTTTGTCTTTACCTCCTATTGTTATCTTTAGGCTTATCAGGGCTTGATCCTGCAAACATATGCGAACAAGTGTTAATAAGATTGGACTCTGAGACATCAATCCTGCAAATCCTTTAGGTACATGCTTAAATTTACTCACGCATGTAGTCCTGTTGACTTCAACAAGATGTCCTGATTCTGAACTGACTTCATTGGGACTACACACATGAGTAAAGCTACAAACTTGCTTCAGAGTTTGCAGAATCATGTCTGAAAAATGCCAAATACCTCTTTGGTGCTATACTACATTCATTCCGTAGCAAGGAAACCTTGCCTATCAAAAGTTGATAGACTGTAACATGAGGCTAATGCCCAGGCAAAAACTTTGGTATGACTGAGTTAAATGCATAAAAAATCTGTTAGTTGCTTGGCTGTGTTGTAACAACCCTCATTTTATAGAAAATTATGGGTAAGGGTCAGTTATAGCCCAAGTTGGACCTTTACAGCTTTCGTAAAAACATGTTTGGAGGACTTTTTAGGGTCTTTAGTAGCTGCTGCTGTGAAGGAGAAGGCCCCTTCTTGGACATAATCCACTGAGGATGGTGGGGGGAGGCAGCCCAGTTGCTGGGGATTGGGTGAGCACAAGGAACATTCTATACAGATAGTGCAAAGAGGGGAATTGTCAAGCATGATCTCTCTCTCCCTCTGCCCCCAACAAAACAAAACGAAAAATTAGCTTAATGTGGAGCCTCAGACCTATAACCATGTCCCACCCCTAAGACACTCGGTGAGTTTCCAGGAGGTGAGGCAAACAACTTCTGCTCCTCATAGTGGAGGCGACTAGAGAAAGGGTAGGGAGGTGGCAGCAGTGTTTTTTTCTCCAGCCACTGAAACCACTTGCCAGGACTGAGATCTATCACATTCTACTGCTACGTGCTGTAGGACTCCTGGCACTTCTGTCTTCCCTACTGGGGCAGCCTTATAGGATGGGGGGGTGGATGTGTGGCTCTCAGGTCCAAGACTGTGTCTGTTTGTATGTGAGGGGGTGAACATGGTGCCTGCCTTGCCTCCCCCTACCCTTTTAATCTAGGATTTGGGGGAATGTTTCGTTCTCCTTCTGTACACCGTTTCTTGCCAGCTGAGAGGTGATGGTTAGGAGAAAGATGAGTAGAGCAGAACTTTAAGGAGAAAAACCACGTTAGTCTGGAAATTCCAAGTTATGATTGCACTTAAAATCTTTACTACCCCCAAACAGTAGCTGTACTGATGTGTGGTTGAGGTCATCCAGAAAATCTTAATTCTTTCTTTCTGCATCCAATCTCCTCCCTCTGCACCTGTTTGGAGCTTTTGTGAATGGCTGAGACATCTTGATGGAGATTTGAAGATGTTTGCAATGAGAACATCCTAAATATGCTTTCTTGGCATACTTTGCCTGTGGTGTGGAACTGTGGAGAATGTGCTTGTTATATACAGCTGTGTCAGATATGTAAATCTAATCACCATTCCCCTGAGTCCCTGACATTTAAATTATGTAATTTTTTATCTATCTCAGGAGAAATTTATAGGCCCAGATATGGCAGCTACGAGTCTATGTGAAATCTCATGGAACTGCAGCACTTTATATTTGAAACTCTGTATGTTTTGGGGAGAATCTCCTTTTTTTTTTTTTTTTTTTTTTTTTTTGAAGATAGCAGACTTTGTATAAAAAGGGGATGCAGTGGATCTAATTTACCTGGATTTCAGTAAGGCATTTGATACGGTTCCACATGAGGAATTATTCATTAAATTGGAAAAGATGGGGATTATTATGAAAATTGAAAGGTGGATAAGGAATTGGTTAAAGGGGAGACTACAATGGGTCATACTGAAAGGTGAACTGTCAGGCTGGAGGGAGGTTACTAGTGGAGTTCCTCAGGGATCGGTCTTGGGACCAATTTTATTTAACCTTTTTATTACGGACCTTGGCACAAAAAGTGGAAATGTGTTGTTAAAGTTTGCAGATGACCCAAAGATGGGAGGTATTGCCAATACAGAGAAGGATCTGGATATCATACAGGAAGATCTGGATAACCTTGTAAACTGAAGTAGTAGAAATAGGATGAAATTTAATAGTGGAAAGTGCAAGGTCATGCATTTAGGGACTAATAACATAAACTTCTGCTATAATCTGGGGACGCATCAGTTGGAAGTGAGAGAAGGAGGAGAAGGACCTGGGTGTATTGGTTGATCAAAGGATGACTATGAGCCACCAATGTGATGTGGCCATGAAAAAAGAGAATGCGGTCCTTGGATGCCTCAGATGATGTATTTCCAGTAGAGATAGGGAGGTATTAGTACCGTTATATAAGGCGCTGGTGAGACCTCATCTGGAATATCGTGTGCAGTTCTGGTCCCCCATGTTTAAGAAAGATTAATTCTAACTGGAATAGGTGCAGAGTAGTGCTACTAGGATGGAAAACATGCCTTATGAGAGGATACTCAAAGAGCTTGGCTTGTTTAGCCTACCCAAAAGAAGGTTGAGGGGAGATATGATTGCTCTCTACAAATACATCAGAGGGATAAATACCAGGAGGGAGAGGAATTATTTAAGTTCAGCGCCAATGTAGACACACAAATTAATGGATATAAACTGGCCATCAGGAAGTTTAGATTTGAAATTAGATGCAGGTTTCTAACCATCAGAGGAGTAAAGTTCTGGAATAGCCTTCCAAGGGGTGCAGTGGGGGCAAAAAACCTAGTTGGCTTCAAAACTGAGCTGGATAAATTTATGGAAGGGATGGTCTGACGGGACAGCCAAATTTGGCAGTTGACTGATCTTTGACTACTGGTGGTAGATATACCAATGGCCTGGGAAGGGATGTTAGATGGGGTGGGTTCTGAATTGTTCCAGAGAATTCTTTCTTGGGTGTCTGGCTGGTGAGTCTTTCCTACGTGCTCAGGGTTTAACTGATCACCATATTTGGGGTTGGGAAGGAATTTTCCCCCAGGGCAGATTGGCAAAGGCTCTAGGGTTTTTTCACCTTCCTCTGTAGCATGTGGCACGGCTCACTTGCTGGTGGACTCTCTGAACCTTAGTCTTTAAACTATGATTTCAGGACTTTAATAACTCGGTCAGAGATCTATTACAGGAGTGGATGGGTGAGGTTCTGTGGCCTGCATTGTGCAGAAGGTCAGATTAGATGGTCATATTGGTCCCTTCTGACGTTAGAGTCTATAAGTCTATGAGAAATTCTTCTGACTTTGGTCATTTACAGTGAAGAGATGTCATTTTCTTGTTACTCTATATGGTATTAAAAAGGTAGGTGTAGTTCATTGTAGCAATGTAAAGACAATGAAACATTCAGTTTAAATACTGAAGTAGTGTGCAGCCAGTCTCTCAACAAGATTAACATGGTCCAGTTAAATCATGTCTTAATTTTCAGAATTACAGATGTGATGATGATGTGCATTGTTCGAGGATAGAATTGTTCCTGTGCTTTCAAATGATCTGTGCCATTCTATCACCACAGAAAAGTTTACTTGGTGGCCTGGAAGTGCATTTCCATGTTTTCTAGTATTACTTAATGAAATAGCTAAATGTTAACTTTGAATTTTGAAGTTTTCTATTGCATTTGGGTTTTTAAAGAACACTACTATGTACTCTTAAAAGCTATTCCCTTAATTGCTGTTTACAAATTTAACTCCAGTGTAACACAGTTTTTTGCCTGGGAATTTCCTTAATTTTACAATCACTTCAAGAATTTCCTCAGTTACAAGACTCCAGTAGAGGTTGCAAGTTTTATGGACTTGGACCTCCATTTTTATCAGACTGTGTCTCCACACATGATTTCCTTCTTCCGGGTTCCCAGCCAAAGCATCTCCCTCACAACTCACTCCCACCTTCCTGTGTGGCTGTCTCTCATCCACTACTCCAAATCTGGGCTCTGACCTATGTATTTGCCCTCATGTGCTGCTCTCATTGTGACTGTGAGGGCTATGTAGAATTTATAAATTCCATATTGGGACCATAATGTACATGGAAGCTGATTTTAATAACTAAATCTGTTAGAAAATCTCCCCTTCCTCCATGCTATCAGGGGGAAGAAAAACCCTAGTAAGAGAGATCATTCCTTGCCAAAACCAACAGATTAAAATAAATTTGAAATTTGTAGGCCGAGCCATTTTGGTGTTAGGATGACACAAAATAATGTTAAGAAAATGTTCAAGAAGTGAGATCACATCATTTCTTCCATTTTTGAACCCCTCATCTCTCAAGTACCTTGTCTGATTTGTCTCAAACTTTCTAGAAATGTTCTGCTCTGGAATAAGATCACCAACTTCAGGCAGATTGATTTAGTTTTGGTGAGGTTGAGGGAAGTGAGTCAAAATCAGGCTTATAATGGAAGGTTAGCATTCACCTTAAAGGGACATATCTTGAAATTTAGTCAGTTTGGGGGAAGGAGGGGAAGAATTAAGTAGTTTCAAGTACTACTCCAACCACTGAGTGGTCCTGCCAATTTTTGCAGTTTTACACTCACTCTTTCCTATATTTTAAAAACTATTAGTGAAACTGACTGTAAAAGAGAGGTGATGAGACTGACAATACCGGTGGTGCAGCCAAATGTATAAAGAAAACAAACTGGAAATAGAAGAAAAATTTCTCTGGTGTGAAACGTAACAACTTCAGACAAGTGTTGGTTTTGGTTTTAGTTTTTTAATTTTTTTATTTCTAAGTCGGTGTCCCTTTTAACAATGTAGAGACTTACATAACCTCATGGTGCAATCAAGATTCTTAAATAACTTACATGGTGTTTAAGTGATACCAGGACAAAATGTTTAATTTCAATAATTTTTTTCTACTGATCTCTCCTTCAGTTTTTCATAGGGGTTTCCACTCATAGAAACTGGAGGGTTATATGAAAATACCCCATTTTTATTAATATTTTGAAAAACTTTGGGAGTTTTAGAAGCCAAACTTTGCATAGTTGGATGCCACGCTAGTTTAATAAATGGGCAGTCCTGCTTCATAAAGGCAAGGCTTTGTCATCCTTGTTGAATCCTTACTTTTCATTGATGGCAGTACTGAATTTTCTACTATAATCTGTAGTGTTGCCAAGCTTTTTCTTTCTTCATATTCCTCACGTTGCCATGCGTAACTCTATTGTATTAATAGTATCTGTTCCTTCATAAGTTACAACTTTTCATAACTACATATGATTTTTAGTTACAGTAAATTAAGCAGTTTCTAGGCAGCAGCTTTTCCAACAGTATCACCTATAGCCTCTCTCATCTAATGATATTAAAGATTACATTTTACAAAACCTCTGTGAGAAGTGTTACCTCACTTTCCCCATCTCTGAAATGAGGATATCAAGGTGAAGGGCCTTGTGTAAGGCACACAGCAAGCCAGTGGAAGACCTGGGAACAGAACCAGAACTCTTGGCTTTCAACCTGACATTCTGATCACTAGTGTGTGTCACCAAATTAATAATAAATTACATTGCAACATACTTTAATTCTGATTTAGCCTAAAAAGATATAAGTATCTCAAGCTGCTTTCTATAAGAGGCAAGAAAGACTGTCCATGCTAAGCTCGTGCCCATTCATCAGTTCTGCATTTACAATTGAGCTCATGTTTGAATTGGACAAAAAATGCCAAGATCTGCCTATTTGCTTGGCAATGTGTGGCTGTAGGAGTGGAGACCACCCTTTCACAGAACTCCACTCACTGATATGTAACCCAATGTTCTGCTCTTTTTAGGTGATTACAGACTTGGAAGAACAGCTGAACCAGCTGAGTGAGGACAACGCAGAACTGAACAATCAGAATTTTTTCCTGTCAAAGCAGCTTGATGAGGCCTCGGGGGCCAGTGATGAGATAGTACAGCTGCGAAGTGAGGTTGACCATCTTCGTCGAGAGATCACAGAGAGGGAGATGCAGCTCACCAGTCAGAAACAAGTGAGAGTTTAGAGATTCTGTTTAAAGTCTCTTAGGACACTTGTCCAAATGCAAGATTCTGACTAGCTAGAAATTCTTATTTCTACTTTGGAAAAACAATGGAGGGTGTTTATAACTTTTATAGCAACTTTACCCACAATAACCACTCTGGGTGGGAGTATAAGAATGCACTGAGATCTTTAGTATCTCCCTTTGTGCTCACTGCAACACTGCCAAAGAATGGTGCTTCCTAGTTGTTCATTTTTGCTTGTGGCTAAAGCCATCATGAGATATCACTGACACTAAAGGCAACCACAATTAAATGATAAAGGCCTTGAAATAAATGTGATGTGACTTACCAGTTGATGTTATAGATTTGTACGTATTGTAATTGAAATAGTGAAAGCTGTATCTTAAAAAGTGCATTTTGATGTGGGAAGTGAGAATTAAAGGGATGATTTATTTTTAGACAATGGAGGCCTTGAAGACAACATGCACAATGCTGGAAGAGCAGGTGATGGACTTGGAGGCCCTGAATGATGAATTGCTAGAGAAGGAACGTCAGTGGGAAGCATGGAGAAGCGTTCTAGGGGATGAGAAGTCCCAGTTTGAATGTCGGGTGCGAGAATTACAGAGAATGTTGGATACAGAGAAACAGAGCCGGTATGGCTTTTCTCTTCATTAACCTTTGTGTAAAAGTGCTCTGTGGAATATAGTTCAATATGTAGAATGTGACGCATAAGTCTGTGCCCAATACACATTCATATGAGTTAAATCTGGAAGATGGATATTTAAACTGATACATGTGACTCTCCAGTGATATCTGTTCCCTTTAATTCTTGTGCAAGGGCACTGAATTCAGAGTGTTTCTAATTGTACCTTGCAAGCTATCTTTCAAACACTGGACTGTACCATCATATATGGTAAACTTGTCTTTGATTCTAATTCCTTGTTCTGGTGACTTTGAATTCTCATGCAGTAGCTCCAGCAGGAGTAGAAAACAGGATTGTGTAATGTAGAACCATCACAGTAAGCTGACTGGCTATATAAATCAAAATTTTGAGTTTGAGGCAAACATCTGAAAGTATCTATTGATGTCTTGGCATCCTAGGAAGAGGTCAGTCCCAGAGAGGAAATCATCAGGTAACATTTTTTCCATTTTTAATATAGAGTGCGAGCAGATCAGCGTATTACTGAATCCCGCCAGGTGGTAGAACTAGCTGTTAAAGAACACAAGGCGGAGATTCTTGCTCTCCAGCAAGCACTGAAGGAGCAAAAACTCAAAGCTGAGAGTCTTTCTGACAAGGTCAGTATCTTTTTACCTTAATCTTCTATACATTCACTAAAGAAAAATGTGTCAAGTCGGTCTTTCCACAGGTATTCATGAAAGAAATGCAGTTTTGAGTTAGTCTTCTTCAGTTGTAGGGAGTAAATTTTAAAACAAGACTGAGGCCTTTCTTTTTGAGGATGCAATACTGAAGGCCAAGAGCCTACCTTTCCCGTCAATTAAATCTAACACAAAGGGCAGATTTTGGCATCATGAGTGTTAATGAAATATCTCTCTGACGTGATATCCACGTTTGAGTAGCAACAATCAAAACCCAGTTTTCTGGTTTTTGGGTTTTTTAATTTTCATTTTAGCCTTTTATGTTTGACTGATGAATTTGGATCTATGGGTCTTATAGTATTTGTTAGCATCTCTGGCTATATATATATGCCTGTCTGTCTGTCCCAACTGCCTAGCTCAATGACTTGGAAAAGAAGCATGCAATGCTGGAGATGAATGCACGCAGTTTACAACAGAAGCTTGAGACAGAACGTGAGCTCAAACAGAGGCTTCTGGAAGAGGTAAGGACTACCCTGTGATGGGATTTCCTGTTATAAAAATTTCAATGGAAGGATCCACAATGTGAAACCACAAAAATAGTTATACTAGGTTTAAAAGAAGCCAGAAAATTCAGCGTTCATGCCAAAGATCCAGATTGCAACTGTGTCCTTCCTTAATGTTGCTGTGGAGAACAGAAAGTAAATCAGAATGGTGTATTAGTTTACACTTTGCAGAAAGGAAATCCTGTTTATCCCAGAGATTGACTCCTCATCGATCACAATTAAGGTGTTTTTGGTTTTGCCTCATCATAGCCTAGGAGTTTTGGTGGCTCTGCATGTTTTGGATGGTTGTGAGGAAAGATGGCTTGAAGTCTTTAAGATTCCTGAAGAAGGGCAGCACAGGTGATTCACACTTAGCTCCTTCTGCTACAGGTCGGTGCAGAGACCTGAGCACTTGTAATTAATTACATCTCACAGATCAACCAAAAATGCAGATGCTTGTCCTTATTTCTGTGAAAGGTCTTTCTGACTGGGAAATGTTGAGGTAGCTTTTGGTGTCTGTGGGAAAGGCTTGGAAAACTGGCATCCAGAAATTCTTGATGTTGCTGTCTCCCTCACTACTCTAGTTGGCAGATACAGGATTTCCAAAAACTAAACAAAGCAAATTACTGCTTTATTTATTTATTTGTGTGTGTGTGTGTGTGTGTGTGTGTGTGTGTGTTTGAGCTATAAAATAAATGGATGTTAATTTTAAGTTATAGGAAGATGCTTAAGCTGCAAGAAATATTAACATTTAATAGCTTGTTTAAAAGAATCTTTGCCCTTCATTTTTCCACTAATAGCAGGCAAAGCTGCAGCAGCAAATGGATCTACAAAAAAATCATATCTTCCGCTTGACTCAAGGCCTGCAAGAAGCTCTGGATCGAGCAGATCTTTTGAAGACTGAAAGGAGTGACCTGGAGTACCAACTGGAAAACATTCAGGTGAGGGTCATTAAGAGGAAAGCAAAAGGGATACTGTGGCAAATATCAAAGGTGAGGTTTTCAGTACCTGATTTGTCATTTGTCATTGTTGCTATTTTCTTTTACTGGATAGTCAGCTCTGCTTGAGTGTTTGACTTCCTGATTGGTCCTCCATACTATCTCAGTTCTGATTGTTCTGCCACTGTTTCTCTATTGCTGAGGTTAATTTTCATTTTTCCTGGGGTTCACAGGTTCTCTATTCCCATGAAAAGGTGAAAATGGAGGGCACTATTTCTCAGCAAACCAAACTCATTGATTTCCTGCAGGCAAAAATGGACCAGCCAGTCAAAAAGAAAAAGGTGGGTTATAAAGGTTTGGGAGGTGGGATTCAGGAAACTATCCATGGAGTTAAATGACTGAAGTCTTCATGATTTAGTAGTTTACCTATGTGTTAAAAATTTTGTCTATTTTTATCCGTACTACGTAACACAAATACATCCCAGTTTAAGGAACATTATAAATGACTGAACAAAGCTTTATCAGGCAAAATGTCCTCCTTGTGGCCTTTCAGTATTTCTGTTTCCATAATGAGTCAAGTTGCAACCCAGTAATTACACCTCTTCACAGCTGGGGAAATACAAACCTTCCCCGCTTTCTTAATGAAAATGAACAAATGAGTTTTAAAAATGGTAAGTATATATGAATCTATTAGTATTAGGAAGGGTTGATCTTGCAGTTAAAGCATAGGATTTGGTAGCCAGGAGTCCTATTCCTAGCTTTGCCACAGACCTCTGTATAACCCTAAATTTAGCAAATTTAATCTATACCAGCTTGTTAAATGGATTTTAATGTTGATCTATGTTAGGGCTGTTGAGGCTCAATTCACTATTGTTAAAACACATTGAGAGCCTCTGTTAGGTGCTATAGGAAATACAAGATATTGGTGGTATTATACAGGCAATGTACATTGCTTTTTTAATTAAAATAAACAAAGCTCTCAATATTTTTTTCTCCATCTCCAATTAAAAACCCATTCTTTTGTCCATCAAAATTGCCACTAGGCCCTCTGGCCTTCAGCTAGTTAGTTTCCCTTTGCCTAGTTTAAATCATCTCTTACTAGGAGTTAGGAGTTGTCTGTGTGTTTCTGTTGCTAGGGCCTGTTTAGTCGGCGGAAAGAGGACCCTTCTTTACCCACACAGGTTCCCCTGCAATACAATGAGCTGAAAGTGGCGCTGGAGAAGGAGAAGGCTCGTTCTGCTGAGCTGGAGGAGGCTCTACAGAAAACACGCATTGAACTCAGATCTGCTCGAGAAGAAGGTAGGGGTTAACAGAAAAGTTGAATCTGGAGAAGAGAGACATTTTGATCCCCAAACTTGCCTTAAAGTGTGCGTCTCTAACAGTAAAATTACTAATTCCTACTTTGTCCACTGCTTTGAAGATGCATTAGGGCTACACGTTCTCTGCAGGTTGTAAGCCTTGAATGGTTACATTGAACCACTGCTGGGAATTAACCCTATGCTGGAGGAGTTAACAAGTTGTATTTGTCTCTGTAGCTGCCCATCGGAAAATAACAGACCACCTTCATCCATCCACTCCAGCCACAGCCAGACAGCAGATCATCATGTCTGCCATAGTTCGCTCCCCAGAGCATCAGCCCACTCCCATCAGCCTGCTTGCTCCATCCTCAAGTCGCAGAAAGGAGTCCTCCACACCAGAGGGTAAGTCTCCAGGGGAGTATGAAGTTGCCTGTTTCTATTCAGAATATTCATTCCCTTTTTCAAAACCATCTTTTCTCTTTTTCATGCAGGTGTGTATAATGGCATGTGCACAAGTACTGGTGAATTCTAGGTAGCAAACTTGAAAACTAGTTTGAGAGGAATTGTAGCCTAGTTTGTTTGAGGGAAACGGGTTCTGTTACCTTTTTGTGAGGGATTAATTTTAGTAAAGCTCCTGTCATAATAGAAGTCTTAGATCATCCCCTCTTGCTTGTGTGCTTTAAATCTCTGCTTTGAATTAAATTTCAACACCACTTATTTTATACAACTTCAATTAAAGGCTCTCTGTCCACTGGAGTTTTTGTAATTGATTGATTAAAATAAATCAAGTTTTTCATAGAGCATCCTCTAAATAGTGTATCTGGAATTAAACTTTTTTTAATGGGTTTTTCTGCTCCCTTGTTAATGTTTAATAGGAGTTTTTCAGCAAGGAATAGATTGTCTGGGACATAGTGAAACTGGCTAGACTGAAAGAGCTGTGAAATGTACCAAGGAAACATACTGGAAAAGAGTGGGTTTTTTGCTAACTCTTTGTATCTTTAAGTCTCAGCAAAGACTGACAATAAAAAGTGCAAACAAAATCCTTTCCGGTCTTCTTGTTCCATATTGTGCTGCTTCAAAGTCACCATGTTCTTTGTAAGATAGGGAGTCAGACAGAGGATATGCTGCCCAATGTCAGCACAACACAGTCTTTTTGTAAGCTTTTGCTTTTCGGAGTACACTTTACTTTCTCGACTACAGTTCTTTATTGATCAAAGGGTTTATGGATGTTTCTTCCATGGTTGGCATATCTTTGCATGTCTAAGCTGGGGCTGAGCAGAGAATACTCTGTAAAGGGAAAGGAATGGCGATAGGCATGAGGGGGAGACATGAAGTGTGCATGGAAAGGGTGGGTATTGGCTGAGAGGAGAAGTTGGATCCTTATTAGTAAGGAATGAGGGAAGAGATGCATGCTGTTGACAATATGGGGCAAGACTCATCAGCAAGAAGGACGCAATTGAAGATTAAGGGGCTATTCTCACTTGTATGTGAGAGAATTGGTACTATGTGTCTGGATGGTCCCTGGGTGAGTCATGACAATGGGGATTGAACCCAAAACCTCTGAATCTAAAATCATAAGCCTCTACTGCCTGAGCTGAAAGACCCTGGTCTGTTAGCCCAATGGTTGCAGGACACCAGAAACCCATAAGCCACTGGAGGTGGACAGAGAGCCACGTTGTTTAAGTATGGGTTACATAGGTATAAGAAGAGATGTCCTCAGTGATGGGTAGAGGCTGGGCATGGATAGGGAGGGAAGACATGTTCAGCAGGGAAGGGACTAGACATGAGAGGTAAGATTTGTTCACTACCAATCAAGTGTATTGGTAGGTGCTGAGATGTGCTCATTGGTCAGGATTGAAAGTTGGGGAAAACCATTCTCTGTGGTATGACGTTGGTATGGGGAAAGCATGCTCAGTATCTAGCATAGGTGGAGTGAGATAAGCTTTGGTGAAAGGCTTGTTTGTTGGCAGCATAGTATAGAGATCATTCATTATGGGAATTGAAGCTAAGTGGAGATTGTAATAACCTTACTGCACTAAAGTCTTAGCTATTTCAGGTATGCAATCATTTCTTGATCCATACATATATATGATACAGGGTATGCAGTCTACAAAGTAGCTATTAAAATGTTACCACAGGTTAAAATTCAGAGACTGAAAGTAAATTAGAGAAATGCCTTCTATTTTTAACAGCTGCTTTGCAATAACAGTTTATGGTCAGTTTTTGGTATCTTGGCTTTACTGCATATGCGAAGCTTAAAGTGCAGAAACCTACTGTAAGATATTTTTTGAAGTGTCATACATTCCAAAGCCAGAAGAGACCTTTGTGACCGTCTAGTCTGACCTCCTGTATAACAAAGGCATAGAACTTTCCCAAAATAATTCCTATCTCTTAGAAAAAAAGTCCAATCTTGATTTAAAAATCGTCAATGATGCAAAATCCACCATGACCTTGGTAAGTTGTTCCAATGCTTAAGTACCCTCATTTTTAAAAAATTACACTATTTCCACCAATTTCTGAAATTGTTTAGCTTCAACCTACAGCCATTGGATCATGTCATATTTTTTGTCTATCCCTGTGACATTTTTCCCCCTTCCAGAGTTCAGTCGGCGTCTGAAAGAACGAATGCATCACAATATCCCTCACCGTTTCAATGTGGGTCTAAATATGAGGGCAACAAAATGTGCAGTGTGTCTGGATACTGTGCACTTTGGACGTCAAGCATCTAAATGCCTTGGTAAGAGCAGAGCATGTACGTGAACAGAAGGCAACTGAAAGCTAGAATGGAGGGTTAACGCTTCAAGTCATTCAGAATAGATTTCTATATCCTTGTTCAGCAAAGAGGGTTAACTTCTCCACCAGCAGCCTTGATTACATTTCCTGGGCATCAGTGGAAAGAGACTTTCTCTCTATTTGGGAAGGCAGGAGACTAATTCCCTCTCCTACTTACCACATGGTATTTTATGCATATTGCCTTGCTAAAAACAGCTGGGAATTGGGATAGAGAGTGATTATCAAGAACTCCTCACCAGGGAAAGTATGTTGTTTTCTGGACCAGCACTGCCTGTGAGAACTGGAGAAATCACTGCAAGTTCTTACTCACTCCATGAGAGTATTTGATAACATATTCTGCACCATCAGAGACTTTACCTTCCAGGTTTTTCTCCCTGCAACAAAGATTGATAGCGTCCAATTATGAAGACCTGGAGAGTAACTGCAGGGTATACTCCACATTTGAAAACATCAGGTGGCTAGATTGAATGGGAGATGGTTGGAGAAGGGGGTCTCTGGGTGACTAGTTGGAAGCTGAATAGACTGGGCCACGTTTTCTTGTGTATGTCCTTATAAAGTTTTACTCTCTGTCAGAATGCCAGGTGATGTGTCACCCAAAGTGCTCGACGTGCTTGCCAGCTACGTGTGGACTGCCTGCAGAATATGGCGCACATTTTTCTGAAGCCTTCTGCCGGGACAAATTGAACTCTCCCGGCCTGCAGCTGAAGGAGCCAAGCAGCAGTTTACATCTGGAAGGATGGATGAAGGTGCCAAGGTATAAACGTGAGTCTTTGTGCCAGAGCAGATGGTGGCACATTTGAAGCTGTGCCATAAATTATCCCAGATTGTGAGGCAACTTCTTGGAATTCTCTCTCTCTCTCTCAAGATTGCGTCACCAGTGAAATTTATCCCCCTGGCATTTACTCGCCACTCTAATTCAGAATCTTGTGGAAACTGTGATGTCCTTTTGTGCTTGCTGTGTTTTCAGAAATAATAAGCGTGGACAGCAGGGCTGGGACAGGAAATTCATTGTCCTGGAAGGAACTAAAGTGCTCATTTATGATGCTGAAGCAAGAGAAGGTAACTTTACACCTCCAACAAATAAGTCTTGTCTTTTCTAATTTCTGACATTGTTCATTGAATCGAGGGGTCTAATGAATATGTTAACACTAGCTGTTGCTGAATCTCTCTGAACTTATGTGTCTGTAGTAAGGCAGAATTGTTTCCCCACCACCCTTAGGATTTTATTAACCTTACATTATTTAAATATTATAAGTAACCTTGTGCTCCAGCTATGAAAAATCCGATGTGCTACCCACTTCCTTCCTCCAGTTCATTATTTTCTCATGACTTTCTTGAATCTTTGTGTCTTGTTCTCATTCATTCTTCATGTCTCTTCCACTTCTCTCCAAAGCTGGACAGCGGCCTGTGGAGGAGTTTGAGCTATGCCTTCCTGATGGAGATATAACTGTTCATGGAGCTGTAGGAGCTACTGAACTTACAAATACAGCAAAGACAGGTGAGAATCAGTGCAGGTGAGGTAGAATAGATTTCAACTGATGGATGAGTATAGCGTGGCATCCACCTGCAGTTAACTGTGGTAGAACAGATCTCATTCTGCAGCTAACCTTTTAAACTGCTGTTCTGTAACATCATAAATCTTTCTGAGGTTACCTCTATTTCAATTAGGTATGCCTTGTGAATAGTTCAGACATCTAGCGTTGGACCCACAAAGTTGATTGCTTCTCTCCCGATGGTTGAACTGTGAATGAGGTACTCTTTCATTCAAATAGAGGTAAACCTTAGAGTGGCTTTATAAAGTTGTTATAAAGCACTTTTAAACATAGTTCATGTAAACTTCCTCCTTTAGTGCCCTCCGCCAATCTGAATTTTCAAAGTGCATGTCTTGGCTGTGTTCTGACACTTAAACCATTAACTAGAAATAATATGAGGCATATGGAATCAATTATTCTCTAAGGAGAAGTAATACTTTACTGATTGTGTATATATGAAATTGAGCTGATTTAAAGATAATATATCTCTTGAGATTAATATTGTAGGGTACAGAGTTCAGCTATCAAAAGAGAGAATATTATTGTTCCTAAAACAGATTATTGAACAAGAGCTAAAAAGGGAAACTGGCTTCTCTTGTGTAGCATAAACCAATGTTACAGACTTTTAAGAGATCACTTAGTGACTTGCTTTTGGAAAACGTAATCTGTGTAACAGTGCAGGGAAAACTACCAGGGATCACTTCAGTCATGGGATTTCTTTTTTATAAAAGGAACTTCTCTGTTATTGCTGACACTTCTCTTTCTCTTTCAATAAAGGGTGATAGTTAATCTTTACTTAGCAGATAGAAAGATGAAAACCATACACACAATGCTATCTAGCTTTAATAGCTAGTCTGCAGCACCTGGAATGGAAAGCCCATCTTTACTGATAGTATAAGTTGTAGCAGTAGACATTCTGTTATGATAACATCCTCTGACAAACCAGAAGGATGCTAATTTAAGACAAGTGAAATTGTTCCAGGTACTAATCCAAATTTTGTTCTCCCTCTGCAACACCTTAGATGTGCCATATATACTAAAGGTGGAGTCTCATCCACACACCACATGCTGGCCTGGTAGGACACTCTACTTACTAGCACCTACTTTCCCTGATAAACAGCGCTGGGTCACTGCTTTGGAGTCAATAGTGGCAGGAGGCAGAGTTTCCAGGGAAAAAGCTGAGGCTGATGCTGTAAGTACAACTAGATTATATAATAATAAAATACTCTTGAAGGGAACTATTTTGAAATTTCTGACATGCTGAGTTTGAAATGACGTTAAACTAGTTAGTGTTATTTTTGTCATTAATACCATGCAATAGGAATACTGTGAGCCATGGTTTATAGTGAGATTGATGCCTCACAGTACCACATCTTGTCTGAGATCTGAAAAATAGCAAACCTCAGAAAAAGGCTTATTTTTTCCCCTCCCTTTTGATTTGTTAGTTGTTTATTCCTGATAAAAATGGTGAGTTAGGTGGTCTCACTGCTGTTTCATTTAGAACAACCCTTTTCATCAATATTATTCTTCCTGATATAGGGAGATTGTGCATTTTGTGCAAATGTTGGCTACAGAGGCCATGAAAATCTGATTAGCAGGAGTAGTCCAGGATATTAATTAGAACCATCTTGACTTCCTCCCCAAATATTACACTGTTTGGCAGTCTCTCTTTTGAAAAAGTTTGTTTAGTTTTCCTAACCACTTTGTGGGTGCTGAGACACACAAGGATTTCTTAAGTTCTATAAATTCTCAAATGTTCCCTGTTCAAGTAAGTATTGGGATGTATATATGTCTTGAAGGGACGTAATAAACCAGTATATGAATCTTCTTCTAACTTCTGTATTATTAATAGACTGATGAGACTGTCTTAGAGCCTCCTTTCTGCTTGAGTTCAAATAGAGGGACTTGCACATTTGTTTCCTCACTTTCATAATAGCTGCGCCTTGCTATGTGGCAGCTTATTAACCCTTTCCAGATAGTATCCCTGAAGCTTTGACACAAATGTCGTGTTGCAGAAGAACTCTACTTTTCCACTGCTGAAATGCTGTACGTGAGCAGACGATTGTAGTTCAGATAGTAATATGTGTAGTGTTACAATCCGTATAGCACAAGTCTGGAGGCAATAATGTGCGGTATGTTTTGAGACATGATTATACATGCTAGTTCTGGATCAGGGGATAAGGAAAATGCAGGTTGCTGTGAGTCAGTGCTAAGCACTGACTAAGTGTTTGATTTGTTTTTGCCTGCTTAATCACACTGTGTTTTCTTTTTGTCACTTACAGAAGTTGCTTGGAAACTCACTATTGAAGCTTGAGGGGGAAGACCGCCTGGATATAAATTGCACAATGCCCTTCAGTGACCAGGTGATGACATCAGTGCATAACACTCAAACTGGTCACTGTATACCTTGCTATATATGAATGAGTATGTGTATCAGACTTGTAAATAGGAATATGTTTCCTTTTCTACCTGGTATTTGGATTCCATTTTCCATTGGCTGGTATTATGCATGAGTAAAATTTAGTCTTGGAGCATTCCTATGTTCTTATTACATTTTTGTCTTTGTAGGTAGTACTCGTGGGTACAGAGGAAGGTCTCTATGCCCTGAATGTGTTGAAAAATTCCTTAACACACATCCCAGGACTTGGTGCTGTTTTCCAAATTCACCTCATAAAGGATTTGGATAAGCTGCTCTTGATAGCAGGTATGATGATAGATTTTTGCTTTTGTGTAAGTGTTCTGATAAATGTTCTCAATTGTGACAGTTAAGGGGAAACTCCCTACAGCACAATTTCAGTGGGACTTGCTTTCCCTGGGTTCCTCTCTACTTTTTTGTATAGCTTTTCTGTGATGCCTATCATGGTATCATCTCAGATTCTCATATACACTAGAAATGAAGCAATGCTTACAATGTCCCTGCACAAAGGGAGTGAGCTCTCTGTTTTTTTTACAGGAAGGGGACTGAACAACAGAGACCAAAATTTTCAAACCTGAGTTTCTAAAGTTAGGCTTCTTAATCTATTTTTAGCACCTAAATAAAAGTGCTCTGATTATCAGAGGTGCTAAAAACTCATTGCTCTCATTGAAGTTGGCCATAAACATTTGTTAATTCTCTCACCTCTCCTGGACTACTCTGGCTGTCTGTATAGGGGAGGGAAGACACCCTTTGCTAGAAGCTATCTTAGGCTCAGGAGACCCAGACAAGCTCCTGTCCTGCTGTTTCTAGGGCTCCCACAGTTAAGAAAGGAAGCAGGCAATGGAACAGTGAGAGCAGCTCTTTTTCTTCCCCTCCTATGCAGCAGCAGAAAACTGTGATCACCCAAAGCAGAGAAGGAACAGCAACTGCATGGAGTGCCCCAAGCTCACAATGGAGTTGCCCTGGAGGCTGCCAAGGAAGTGGAGGGTGACAGTGTCCCTTAATGCCTCCCCATAGTAATGGGCCTGATGCAAACACATAAGTTTTAACTAAGAAAATACATTTCCAATTCTTAATCAAGTACACTCTTTTTTTCTTTGTTTTTAAGACACCTTGAAGGACCACAGGTCGGATGTCACTGTCCTAGGATCTGCAGCACCATGACTCTCTAATGTAACAGAGGGTCCCACAACGCAAGCCCATATAATATAACTAGTGCTGCTTTCATCTTCTACTTTTTTATGTCCCTCAGTCTGCATGCTAATTGAAACAACATACTTTCCCAATGGTGCTGAGCTCCAGGGCCTGCTCTTTGACGGAAAGGACTAGATATCACAATTTAATATCTAAAATGCCTGTATAATGTTTGTAGGTAATTAACCAAAAAAAGCTTTGGAACTTTGCTCTATAATGTTAAGATGCCCTAGCTTTCTAAACAGTATTTCAAGTTTGTAAGAAAGAAAGTAATTATTGATAAAAGTTACACCCAATGTGATTCTGAAAAAGTGATATTACTGAAACCTCAGGGTTCCAACATAGGTCAAAATGATCTTTACCTGTAGCACCATGAAGGTCTACTATAAACTTGTGTGGGCAGAAATGATACAGCACTTTTCATTTGAAAAGAAGGAGCCTTCCTCACTTATCTAGGCAATGCCTTCATGGGGCCACCAACTAATGTTGTTCAACTAGAACTAGCAACTATAACAATCCAAGGAGACAGTGCTTGTTCTCCCGGGTGTATTTATTACTCCTTTTTTTTAAAGTCCTCTTTCACATGAAATTATTTTTTACATGTACAGTGTTCTGTAGCTGTTACCACAGTAACAACCCATAATGAGAAGCTGCTGCTTATGTAACAGAATAGGCTCTTTCAGTGAAGAGTGAAATTCTCCCCTTGCTTGACTCCTTTACATTGAAAAAATGTAACTTTCTGTCTTCAGGAGAAGAGAGGGCTCTGTGTCTTGTTGATGTAAAGAAAGTGAAGCAGTCTCTAGCCCAGTCTCACCTCCCCGCTCAGCCTGATATCTCACCAAACATCTTTGAGGCTGTCAAAGGATGTCACCTTTTTGCTGTTGGCAAGGTAGGATATAGCTCCCTTGTGCCCTGGGCTGTACTTTAGTTTGTCTGTTGATCCCAGGCACAGTGAGACAGTAGAAGGGATTGCCAAGTTTAATCTTCATCAAATCAGCATCTTTATTTCTTGTCGTAATCAGCACATCCAGGGGCTGCATTCTTGTGTTTTATATTTTTCTTCAAATAAAGTAAGTCAGTGGTTCCCAACATTTTTGGCTCGAGGGCCACAGATATCATTTTTACAACTCTGGAGGGCCAGCAGCCCCCCCCAACCCTCACCCACTGCAGCTAGATGGAAGGAGCCAATCCCCCTGGCTGCAGCAGGGAAACCGCACGCGTCATGTAGCCCCCTGCACTCCACTTGGGTCCTTAGGCTGTGGCTCCCTTCTGCGGTCAGGGGGACAGGAGATCAGTGCTCCCCTCCCTCTGGCTCCAGCAGAGACCCCAGGGTCTATGGACCCAGGCAGAGCACTTTGCCGTGCTCCCTGCTACAGCCCGGGGGAGGGGAGTGCTGATCTCCTGTCCCCTTGGCTGCAGCAAGGAGCCTGCACCAGTCTAGTAGCCCTGCAGCAACGCACTCCGCCTGGGTCCTTAGGCAGCAGGGCTCCCTTCTGCAGCCAGTGTAAGGGGAGCGGCGGGCCACTTTGAAGAGGCCCACAGGCCGCAGGTTGGGAACCACTGAAGTAAGTAAAGGGGGAGAAGAGAGAGTGCGGAGTGGAAGGAATTTGAAGGATCTATCATAAGTATAAACAAGCACAGACAACCAAGAAACAGATGATGGAATATGCCAACCTGTTATATGATAGACTGTGAGATAAACCTAACGGACTGCAGAAGAGCTTTGTCACTCGAAAGCTTGTCTCTTTCACCAACAGAAATTGGTCTGATAAAATCTATTATCTCGTCCACCTTGTCTCTCTCTCTAACTGATTATAGACATTTGCTCTCCATTTTTAGACTCTTGTGATTAATGAATTCCTTATTCCTTTGTCTTTGCTCTTAAACACAGGGTGATTCTTTCCAAGGTAGCAGATTTGCTCATATGGTAGTATCATTCAGCAATGGTCAGTGTGTTTGCCAGTTTTAATATGGAACACTTGGCCATTGCAGAAGTTCTCAGCAGGAACTGCTTATGCAGATTATTTCAGATCCTTGACAAATTGAACATCATTCATTTCAAAGCACAGTTTAAGATACAAGTTCAAGAGATTAAAACTAGATCTAATGTGCCTTGGTTAATTTGGATTCATTATTCCTCTTAATAGAAACATCATTTTATTAAAAGCTTTCTGTTCTTTTAATAAACTTGCTTCAACTACAAAAGAAATCACAGAAGCAGTTTAGATGTATGCTGTCCTTTGAGTGTGTGAACAGGCTTTTCATTGTTTCACTAATCTGCAGTTACTCCACACTGGCCTATTACAAATATTACTCACTCATCTCTGCGAACAGCTGGGTATCTTTCATCAAAGAGAATTGTTTCATGTGTTCAAAATACTTTCCACAGCTTTAGTGTGAATTCTGTAGTTGCTATCTGTAACCATATTTTTAACCTTCCCTGTAGGTTGAGAACGGACTCTGCATCTGTGCAGCCATGCCCAACAAAGTGGTCGTTTTGCGCTATAATGAGAGCCTCAGCAAGTTCTGCATCAGGAAGGTACGTTTACTGATTTCTCTCTAACTGGATTGTTGTGAACATGTGAACTATTGAGACTCCATTCTGTTGAGGCGCAAGTGCCTAAAACCTATGTTGCTCATACAGATTTTGCTTGCCAGCTAAAATGACAGTAAACTGTAACCTGCCCAGCAAAAATCAGAACTGCTAGCAATTTCAGGTATGTCTACACTGCAATTAAAAAACCCCGGCTAGCTTGTGCCCGCTGTTTTGGGCTAGGGCTAAGTGGCTGTTTTGTTGCGGTGTAGATGTTTGGGCATGAGCTAGGGTCTGGGGTCTAGGACCCTGTGAGGTGGGAGAGTCCCAGAGCCCAGGCAATTAAACAGTCCCGTAGCCTGAGCCCAAGTCCATTGGCATGGGCCAGCCATTGGTGTGTAATTCCAGTGTAGACATACTCTTCCTGTAATAAGAGTCAGTAGGTACGCAGAGCAGCAGAGCAGAACTGTAGTTCAGTGATATGTGCCTAGCAGTAACCATGGTCTTGCTTGCTCACCCAAAACATGTTTTCCCTGTAATAATTTGGGAATGTTCCCTGGTCCCTTAGGGTTATCTATGTGAAATCCTAAGTAAGTGGCCTCTCTTCTTAATAGTGCTTATATTAAGTAACTGTTTTAAAGAGGCAATGAATACTCTTAATTCTCTTACTATCCCACTGAAAATACCTCCTGTACAAATGGCAATTAACCGATTGTATCAAAAATATATCCCCTTTTCTCCTGTACTAGCTCTGATAGCCAGCAGAGGGAGACAGGTAAACGGTTGTTCTTTGAGTATGTGTCAGTATGGGATCTTACCATAGGGTGCTCGTGCACACACGATTGGATTTTTTTAAATTACAGAGCCTATTTGGGCCATGCATGCTTCATTTGTGAGGGCATAAAGGGTGGAGCAGTCACTTCCCGGAGTTCCCTCTTTACCACTTGTGGCAGTGAGATGAAACCCAGCAAGTGTCCAAACCACTTGTATCTTGAGAGAGCCTAATTGGTTCTTCCTCAATCAACTTTGTAAAAAATATATATATATATTTTTCATTCTCATTTAGAGGATGTTTTTAAAAAAAAAAAAAAAAAAATGGATTGGCAGCCCTCCTGTGCGACTCCTGCCTTTAAAGCCTGGTGGTGCCCAATTTTATAGTGCCTCAACCTAGTTGACTGTACTGTACATGGTAGTCTGAATGCAGGCAAATGTCTTGCTTGAGGTACCTGAAGTTGTGTCAATGTGTAACCAGGATCACTGCTTGGTTCTGAATCTGCTTCTCAAATCTCCCTACATCCTCTCCACCCCCATAATGGGGCTGTGCAGTGACCAGCACAGCATGCCATTCAGAGCATTGGTCTAATCTGTAGGTGACAAAGGTGTAGATGAGTTGCAAGGTCTGTCTGAAAGAAACATGTGCAACCTTTTGGCTTTTCACAGATACAAAAGGCTGAAGCTGTTGCTTCCTGCACTTCTAATGGTAGCTGGAGTTCAACCAGACTCCTAGCATGCACACCTGCCTTCCAAATAGCCAGCAAACCACCTTAGAGAAGGAAACTCATGGATGTAGCAGGCAAATTAATACTTGTCCTGCCAGCAAGAGCACTGTTTCCACCTGCTGGAGATTGCAGGCTCCCAGTCTGCAGTTGTTAAACTCCTTTTATACAGGGAAATATTGCCACTCAGACTCCTATGTAGTAAGAGAAATGTTTAAACAAATACAGGGGAACTAAAAACAAAAAAGTTGAATAAAGATCATCTCGGCTCATGTCAGTGTGCCTTATCCTTCTCTTTCAGGAGATTGAAACTTCAGAGCCCTGTAGCTGTATCCATTTGACCAATTACAGCATCATAATCGGAACCAACAAGTTCTATGAAATCGAGATGAAGCAGTATACCCTAGAGGGTAGGAGTCATTTCTTGTCATACATTAAATAGCTCTTTGAATGCTCCTTTGGGGTAGATACTTGTCTACCAAAATGGGAGCAAGGATTATGAAGTTACAGAAAAGATGGTGCTGACATTGCTATTCCTTTCTATCCCCCTACAGAGTTTCTCGATAAGAATGACCACTCCTTAGCCTCTGCTGTGTTTGCTTCTTCCACCAACAGCTTCCCAATCAGTATCATACAGGTGAACCCTACAGGGCAGAGGGAGGAGTACCTGCTTTGTTTCCATGGTAAGTGTATTGTGGCTACTGCAGCTTGAACATCTGCACAGTATTTGTCACAAGACATGATGGGATGCATGATCATAGAGGGTAACATTATTGCTGGAAATGGCTTATTGTGAAAGCACTGGAGGGAGCATGTTAGACTGTAGGTCATATTATATGTAGTAAAAGGATGTACACCCTAAAAGGGCAAGACAGTTGTCCCATTTGTTAAAATACGTTGGTCACATTCTTTCTGGGTTATGTAAAGATCTCTGTGCCTGTCAATTAGCTCTTCTTTCAGTGTCCTCTGCATATTCCCATTCATGAGATGCTCTGACTAGTGCAGCCTAAACTGGTAGAACTCTAGGTAGCAGTAGTCATTGGAGTGTTCATGTGCCTCCCTTGCCCATCCCCTTAATGAACACTGAACATTCCAGGGCAAAGGTATAAAAGGGGGTGTGGCACTCCAGCTGCCTAAATTACTTCTAGTCATGACCAGCTGAATATATGAGGAACTGCTCTAGGGTGCTCCTGGATCCATAGCTTATTAGCTAGTTAATAATTTTATAGTTGGATTTAGTTAGCAGTTTGTTATATAGTTACTAGTTTAAGTGAAGTTAGTTGTAAATCTGCAGTTCAGAAGTGGCAGAACCAAAAAATAAAAAGCCCTGTTTTAAAAGATGTTTGCCATATCTGGCAGTGTTTTCAGCATCTGTGGGTGAGGAACACTCACCTTCAAAATGCTGGTTTGCTTGATTTATACAATGTGAGCAAAAAAGGACAGACAGAACAGGGTTCAGACTTTTTATTACAAGAAGCACTGTCAGTAAAACCTTCCGAAAATGGGCATGTACAAGGTTTGAACCAGTCGGAGTATTAAGCAATGCTAAACAATTTGAGATGTGCATTGCATCACTGGTTAAACAGGGTGGGTGACAACCTCCTCCTGCTTGGATGAGCCATCACTGAGACACATTACCCCTTTTGATAGGGTCTGAAGAAGGATGTTTTTATCCAGGGTAGGCTTCCTGAATATCCTCTGGATAGTGAATGGATACAGAGTATTTTTTCTCCTCCTCTACCATTTTGAAACAATGTTTTATTTCTATTCATAGACATGGCATACCCCTGTCTTGTTGTAGTGTTCCTTTTTTTTGTTTTGGCTCAAGAGCTGGGAAAGACAGAGACTCAGTGTAAGATGTGTTTTTAATAAATTGGGGTCAAGGCCTGAGGAATGCATTTCTCTCATTCCCCTCATTCAAAGAGTGATAAGCAAAGTAAAACAAGATCAAATCCAGGATAATTTTAATAGCACAAGCATAGGCCAGATAACAGTAGTACCTAGATTTAATTCACTTTTCCATCGAACTTCTACCATTAGTACAGATTTGTTGATACATCAACAGGGCATAGTCTGTCACCTGCATCTTCAGTCTCTCCATTTAACAGCATGGGGAATAAGAATCTGGATTGTTAAAAAAGACTTATTTGTTAGAGGTGCATATAGTACTGATAAATTCAAGGAAAGAGTCCACATGAAAATGTTAGTCATAAATGTAAAAGATTTTTATATTGGGTTTCTGATATGATATCAGCAACCATATACAGCACCTAATTATATATTAGAATATTTATTGTAGCTTAACAGAGTGGGACTTTCACTATTTTATTTGAAGATTCACTTCTCAGCCATGTTAGCATACCATGTACCTGTGGGTAGCAAATCAATTTTTACTCAGGAAATAGTTAAAAAGCTCTTAATAATCTATATCCTCCAATATATCCATCCTATACCATCTTGAGATTTGAACATAGTGCTTTCACAACTGATGAAACTTCCCTTTGAATTTTTGGGAAACTACTTTGTTCCAGCTGTCTATTAAAATACTGTTTCTGATAGCTATCACTTCAGCAAGGTGTATAAGTAAATTACATGCTTTAATGGCTGATCCATCATTTACTGTTTTTCTTAAAGTAATTTTCTGTACACATCCAAGGTTTTTACCAAAAGTATTGTCTGATTTTACTGGTTTTCTTTCCCAAACCTCGTACGGGAGAAGTTAAATTACATACACTGGAAGTTAGAAGGGCCTTGTAGTTAGTTAGGACTGAACAATTTAGGTGGGGAGTGGGCAATGACCAAAGTAGGGGATTGCTTGGCAGGGTGAAGTACGGTGGAGCCTGTTCCCCATAGCCATTACAGTAGACAAGAGGGCCTGTCATGAACCTTGAAACAGTTGGCAAACGAGGCTCTGGTGAAGACCGGGCAGCAGCGGAGTCTTCGTCATCCGTGGCGGATGAACCCTTCAGGTCAACGGCAATGGTGGCCATATTGCTGAAGATGAAGTACTAATAGCTAGGAAAACGGCTTCAGTCACTGCACTTCTATCCTCCTTCCCCAAGGTGGCGAAGCATTTAGGGACATACGATCCAACATGGCATGTGCCATACAGGATTGTCGCAACGGACTTTTGCTGTCTAGGTGAACTGATGATGATGATGAAACAATTTAAACAGTCTCCAAATTGTTGATTGCGCATGAAATGAAAAATAAGGGTAAAGCTGTTTCTTTAAAAGCACTATCAACATTGGTTAGATTAAGTATTAGTGAATCTTATAAATTGATGGGCTTGTCTTTTCCTTAGGGAATTAAAACATATTCTGCTAGATTGAAGGCAGCCTCTGGATTTTTCTAAGCATGTTCTTCTAATAGAGAGCAGCAATGTGGAGTTAAATCCACACTTTCACTAAACACTACTCGTTAGATTTGAACTGCAGATCTGATACAAAATTTGGCAAGGTAGTTCTACAATCTTTATTCAGTTAGGATTCCATGGTCCCACCATCCTGGATCAAAGTACTGCTTATTAATCTATCCCATTAGTCAAACAGTTCCAAGGTGAGGGTATAAAAGAGGATGTGGTGCTCCAGCCTTCTCAGTTCCTTCCCCTGCAATCCCCATTGGTAAGTAGAACTCCAAGGTAGAGGGGAAAGGCAGGCAGGGAGTGTGTGTGTGCAGAGTCCATCTCGAAGAACTCCAGCTACAGATAAGTAACCTTGATTTCTTCTGCAAGTGTCTCCTGCACATTCACACTCCCTGTGATCTTTTTAAATGAATGTTCAGTGCAATAGATATTTGACCATTCTGATTAGCTAATTAAACATTTCTGGCTTTCTAACTTAAACTAGAGGATTCCTTATGTGATGCAGACTTCCATAGAAAGATTGCTCCTTTAATCTCAGTGGAGAAACAAAGGGTTACAAGGTACTTTTAAATGTAATTATTTTTGTTGATCCTTTAGTCCAATGTCCTAGAATTTCACAAAGCTCCTTTAACTCCAATAGTAGTAATCCTTCAGGTATTTACATTAACTGCCAGCTTGGGCAGCAGGCATACTTTTATTACTAATATTCTTGTGTTAATATTTGGAGATGCTGGGCTTGATGCTGGGATGATTGTTCTCTGCAGAGTTTGGTGTCTTTGTGGATTCCTATGGAAGGCGCAGTCGGACAGAGGACCTGAAATGGAGTCGCTTGCCTTTGGCTTTTGGTAGGTGTTGAATGACTGTCACGAGTTTTGTACTGTTTACCCCTAATTACCCAGTTCCAGAATTCTGAAATGATCAGCATTCCGGGGGTTAGCAGAACCAGGAAACAGCCCCAGTGGGAAGGATCCTCTTCAGACTCGATGTTTTCTAGTGGTTACAAATAATTATAAACCTAAGTGGATGTAGCAGCCTTTCTGAAGCATGAAGAATAAGACTAAATCAAAGAGATATATTTGATTAATGTTCCCAGTCTGACAGTGACTAAATTGGCCACTGGAATTTTTAATGATGCTTGGAGTTTCTGAAATATTCAAGAATCTATCATATCAAAATGAAACTATAGGGTCTTTTGCAGTTCCTAATAGATTTTGCCCAGTTAATAGTCCATTTTTAGATCCCTTTTGTGTGATGTTATGGTTGACATAATGGTATGGGAGCCGATACTACAAGACAGTGCTCCTTTAAACTTGTTTCTCCCCATTTAGCAATATGGTATATAGCACTGTTACAGAAAACCCATATCCTTAATCTTCCCTATGGACTGCAGGGCAGGAAAAAGTTATGTTTGTCCTGCAAGTTTTCTGACTAATTTTTACTAATGTGCATGGTGTCCTTTCTCTGCTGCAGCCTACAGAGAGCCCTATCTGTTTGTGACCCATTTCAATTCCCTTGAAGTGATTGAGATTCAGGCTCGTGCTTCTCTAGGGTAAGTTATGCTCTGCTCAGAGCTTGGAAGAGAAGAACATCCTCAGGATTTGCTGCAGGGGTGATAGCTGTCTAAGAATGATGTCCAACAACCAGATTATAAAGATTTTTTTTCCCCCCCCCTTCACTCAGCACTCCTGCACGAGCCCACTTGGATATCCCAAATCCTAGGTATCTAGGGCCAGCAATTTCATCTGGAGCAATTTACCTGGCCTCCTCCTATCAGGACAAATTAAGAGTGATCTGCTGTAAGGGAAATCTAGTAAAGGAATCCAACAATGAACACCACAGAGGAACCTCCGCTACACGCAGGTATGAGTTGCTGTGTGTGTGTGTGTGTGTGTGTGTGTGTGTGTGTGTGTGTGTGTGTGTGTACTGTACTGTACTGTACTGTACTGAAAGTGCTGTTACTCATGCTATGTATGCAGCATTTGTTCTAGACCCTTTTCTCAACCATTGTTGCATGACAACCTCATTTTGCTCTAATGGGAGAAGGTCAGCTTCTCTTAGAAGCAACAGAAAATCCTGCTGGTTTCACAGATCTTTTAAAATCAAGAGTGCCAGTGTCTCGCCTCTGGAAACCTGAACTCCGTGGGCCCATATCTGGATAACTTCCTCCCCAAATACTTTCAAAACAAAACAGGAGTGTTCTGTGATGTTAACAATACTGCTGTGAAAGAAGACTTGGCCCCAGGGGATGAAAAATCTCTGCATGCATTAGTGAAAGATTCTTTTTGAAATTATTTTAATTTATGAATCCAAAACAAATCTTGCCAAGAAGGTACATCTCCTAATTGTTCTGGATTAGAGAGAGATCCCAACTGAGTTAAGGCTCCTCTGACATGGTTTTCACATCCACTTTCAGATATCCAAAGTCCTACAGAACACTTGAGAAATTATTTGCCACAAAGGAATTTACTTTAGAACAAACAGATAATTAGGCTGTGATGATTTCCATCAAGATGATGGAAAGGCCTTCTGTGTTGAAGTCTGTGGTGACAGCCTTCCTCACTGAAGAGTACTTTGCATAGAAATGGGTTCTAGTCAGTTGCTCAAAGAGCTGCAGTGGACCCCTACATTAGGACTGGATGAATCAGAGATTAGTTTTTGCCACAGGTGATCAGGATGCTTTGTCGTCTTAACATGACTAAGAAAATCTATACAAATGTTCTGTTTTAGAATAGTATATAGAATAGTAGTAAAATTAGATGTTTAAATATCAGTACACTAAATCAAATCTTTTAAAATACATATTTCTTGAAATTAATTGCTTGTCCCTACTCATGGAATTATTCTTTAACTACAACAACTGGGGCTGCCAGAATAGTATTTGGAGCAGAAATGATATTTTACTGCCATGCTGTTGTGGCCATAGGTTGGAAGCTAGTGCTAACATTCATTATTGACATGAAAATGAAACACGAGTGGCTTGAAATGGTCTTTAAAAGCCAGAATCCCAACCCTTTAATGTCTGAATGTGACAGTGTAGGAGACTGAGGTAAGCGACATGATCTTGTTCTGTTAAGCAGTGGGTATGAATTGGGCAGGTAAGTGAATATTTTGACTAACAGGGCCCTGCTGTATAGTGAACAGTGTTACCTATAAAATGAGAGAGAAATCTAAAGCTTGGCAAATTTGTAACCTCTCTCCTCAGGATGTTTATCTTGAGGTCTGGTAACTTGTGCTTCTCGTACAAATCTTATGAGGTATAAATTAATTTGTAATGCACTTTCATATAGGAAAAGCCTGTTGCTGTATTCCTAGAAAAATAAGTAGTTCTTGTAGCTGTTACATAGACTTGATTTATGTTGAATATTCCTTAAGGAGCTGAAATGTCTAATTTATCAGACACTCCTAAAGCTATGCAGTCTCCTGATGCAGAAATTTCTGCAGCAATACGTATATTTATCTTCAGAAAGAGAATAAACCTTTTTTCAGTAATAGTTGATTTCTGGTTATATAGCCTGTTTAAAGCCATACTTATTTATCTCCTCTCATGAATTGTCATTTAGGCCTCTTTAGGACACTATGTTAAAGAAAAACTGATGGTAGGAGACTCCATCTCTGTAATAATAACGTTCCATCCAACCAGGACTTGTCTGGCAGGTGGTAACAGAGCTATGGATTTGATGCTATTATATCCACCGAGCACACAACTGGGAGCCTAGGAGTGTGGCTTTTCTGAACGGGTACAGGGAAGTGGTTAGCATGTTTCAGTAAGGCTGAATTAGATCTGGATGCTCTTTCATTTGAGTGATTAGGGGAAAGATATGCTCTCATTAATAAAAATGTAACTTTAAGGTTTTTGTCACTCAGCTGTCCACGCCCATTGTTTTTGAATGACAGTAGCCCTAATAAAAGAGGTCCCCCCACTTATAATGAGCACATAACCAAGCGGGTAGCATCAAGCCCAGGACCACCAGAAGGTTCAAGCCACCCTCGAGAACCAAGCACACCCCATCGGTATCGAGAGGGAAGGACAGAGCTGCGCAGGGACAAGTCTCCTGGGCGACCACTGGAGAGAGAGAAATCTCCAGGCAGGCTTCTGAGCACCCGCAGGGAAAGGTCCCCTGGAAGATTGTTTGAAGAGAGCAGCAGGGGGCGAATGGCTGTGGGAGGTGCAAGAACTCCACTCTCACAAGTCAATAAGGTAAGCTGGGAGCTCTGTGAAAGGTCTCATCATCTATCTGAGTCTCCCAGTGGGGAGTGGGAGTTTGTACTGTGAAAAGCCTGTGTGGGTGAGTGGCTTCAATCTAAACCCACTTTAAAATATATGCTCAATCACAGTACATCTAAGCATATGACGTGCATTGGCTGTGCGAACATGTCTTCCAAAGAGAATATTTCCCCCCATGTTCATTTCATGCCATTGCAAAGTCAGCTGGTATAACACTGGGTATTTAGATCTGTATTTGACTACAGAATGGGTACTGAAGGCATTGTACATCTGTGAATAAAAAGGGTGTCTGCACTGACAAAATCAGGTCCACACTGGAAATGGGAGGGGGATTTGTCTGGAAGAAGGTGCTTATCAGTAGCTTACTATATGCCGGGTGAAGATGGTGGCCTTTATCAATGGTAGGGCAAGATTCATGCCACATAGCATTTTCACTTAGACAAGTAGACAAATGGTACTCAGTAAAACTCTGCATCTGCCACCTGCTGAAAGCAGTGCTGCTTATATGACCTGGGACTACATATAGAAGAAGCATGTTTTACTGCATCTTGTATAACTCATCATTTTATTTCCCTGCTAGGTCTGGGACCAATCGTCAGTATAAGTCTCAGCTAGACAAACTTACTCCTCATTGTGATCTGCAGGAAAAACAAAGGAAATGTACTGAGTATATGCACTCCATGCTTCTGCTGCCCTGTTACCAAAACAACGTTATTGGGCCAGAACTGGCTCCATGTCAGGGGACACGTGACTCTTACAAGGATTGTCTGCCCCTCAGTTTATTTCCCTGCATCTTCCTGCAGTCTTACTTTTTGCACTTTGTACTACCGTTACTCTTTCAAGCAGTTCATAAACTTTTTGTACTCTAGCTTTAGTCCTTAACAGTTCATCAAGAAAATCAAATAGGACGAGGATCCTATCCCAAATCTTAATGTGGTTAGCACCATTTACCAGATAATAAATCATAGTTTTAAAAAAGATGCTGGAATTCTTGATGGCCTTATAAACTGAAAGGCCATGGTGACTCAGTTTCAATAGACAGCATCACTGTATATTCTCTGCAGAACTCTATAGAGAAATAATCTGTTTGTTCACCTGCCACTTTCGAAGCTCATTCTCTTTTCTCACTAAAATTGCCCCAGTGCAGCTTTGTTCAGCTGGATGATGGTGAGGGCATATCTCCTGATTAGATGGTCACAATCCCCCATGCCCTAAAACAAAGTGCATTGTCTCTGACATACTGGGGAACAAGACTCTTTACCCAGGTTTTCTGCATGGCAATTCATTGCATGCTGCTGCACCATCATTCTGGCTGCTCTCTCCTTTTAGGTTGCTGTGCTAAGTATTGTATTGTACCTCACTTGTAAATTAATTGAAGCCTTTAAATTACGCTGCAAAATAATCGCCCCGATTTACTGGAGAATTTGGCACCGAAGAGAGTTACAATCCTTATTATATGACAAGAGAACTACAATCACTACCCCTCACCTTCACATCCCCCAAGCATTAAATACTGTCCCATTCAGAAATTGCATTGAGAGCCTTATAGTCATCATTTTCCATAGAGGCCACTCCTCACAGTGGTTGTCAGGTTGCACCCCCACCTCCCAAGAACTTCAAAGGAAATCATGAGAATTGTCATCTCTCAAAACAAAATTCTTTCCTGTTATGATTGTATCTTGTTGTACAGTAAGACCTAAAGTCACGGCACTAGAGGATACTTGCAATAAACAGCTTTGGCGGTTACCAAACACCTTACCTTTGCTTTTGCCTCTAACCTCAAGCCATTTATTGCTTTATATTCTCCAATGCCATGAACATTATCCCTTGTAACTGAGGAAGAATGCAAATTATTTTCAAGGCAGGTTTTGACCATAAAGTCTGAAAAAGGAAAAGAGCAAAACTGCATCTAAATTTCTCGTTGGCCAAATCTTTTATCTTCTGCGTGTCCCTTGACAGCCAGTGCTAACCTGTCCTGGACACCCAGAAACCTCCAAATGCCTTGTCAGTGCCCTTTGGCAAGTTTCATGGATATTGTGTTCTGTTCTTGTCTGTTGGGTTATTTTAGACCAGATGATTTGGCAGGAAATGTGCTGAAATTTCTCTTGGTCTCAGTATTTTGAAAGGTCACAGAGATCAGTCTAAATCTCTGCATCTCATGGAAGATCTTCATGACCTGAGAAATGGGCTTGTCAAGTCCTGAAAGTGTATATCTTGTGTCTTGTTTGTGAAATGCTTCCTGCTATAGAAATAGCTCAAACAACTGTACATATTTACAAGAAACTTTATATTCGTAACAAAAGGGAATTGAATCAGTTTCTACTTTTTTATTGTAAACTGTGCATTTTTCAACACTAGCTTTTTGTTTTAATGATGGTTGTGGACAGCCATCTTCAGACATTGGAGGGGCCTCAGCTTAATCCTCCCAGATCCCATGAAGAAACATTATAGCATTAAATTGCAATCGAAAGCTTGTTAGCATAAATAAGGTTTTAGGTATCTAAAAAGTACAGGATTTTTCTTCATTAACTTTTTATTATTGACAAGCAAGGGAACCAGAAGTACAGTTCAAGCTCCACTTGGAAAATATTGAACGTTGTTGTTAAACAATAACCAAATAAACCAATTAACTATCTTAACTAGCATGGTGAAATGACCTTTTCCTTCCATATAGGATACCATTAAGCCATTCTAACAGATCAGCCCATATTAGGAGCTGTGTGACTGATAGGAGTGTAAGCTTACCAAAGAGCTCACCTTCAGAATATTCCACTTTTTAGGAGACAGCTTCCCCTGCATATGTGGTATCAGAAAGTTAAAGCATGTTGACTTGAACTGAAACAGAAGTGGTTTGGTACAAATTTTTAACTAGCAATAGTAAGCCCTTAGATACATGCCCATTGATGGTAGTAGAGATGC
Source organism: Emydura macquarii macquarii (assembly GCF_026122565.2). Lineage (NCBI taxonomy): Eukaryota > Metazoa > Chordata > Testudines > Chelidae > Emydura > Emydura macquarii. The sequence continues at coordinate 3,121,726 of NW_027131391.1, forward strand.
ATGTGAGTATCTGGAAGAAGAATTTGGCCCCTGGCAAAATTTGAGTTAGGAATAAACCCTTTTAATTGACAACAGCAATGTCTAATGCTGCTGCTGCTGCAGCAGTAGTGTTTTAATAGGAAGGGGAACAGGTAGTTTATTCATCCCACCATCTTACTATTCTGGTGCTGTAATGCCTAAGAGCTGCAATTTTTTAAAAGCCTACACAAATATAATTCAGATTGTATGCAATCTGCCAAGTTACTGTACATCTTAATATCTTACACCTGGTGGGAAAACTCTCTAGATCAGACTTACATGTAAATACAACTATTTTTAACTAAACCAATTTTTACAGGGTCTGAAGAATTCTTTCACAGGAAGAGTTTTTAATATTCACTCTGCTGCCTGCATTTATTTTATTTCTGTCCTCCTACTGTTCCCTGTTTTTGTGCACATAAACACCCTACCCTCCCCATCAAGGATTTTTCTTGGAGGGTGTGTGGGAGAGTTACTAATAGCTACTGTTACACAACATTTTTCATGGAAATGTTTTGCATAAAGCCAAACTGCTTAATTTATCTATTGTGCCTACTATCTGATGTATATGATGAAATGCTAACTTGTTAAATGTTCCTTTATTTCTATTTTAATGTGCACAAAGAATATATATTTAAAACTCATTGTTTCAGTGCTCTGATGCATGATCAGACTTGTAACAAAACTAAAATAGTCCAGAAACTGGTGAAGTAAAATATTTATTAAGCCTTTTGACTACCATGAGCACTGCACAAGTTCTCAGTGTCATCTTGGCCATCTTTTCTGTGCTGAAATTTACTGGAGAAAAAGCATGGTCTACTGTAAAATTGTTATGTTTCCTTAAATACTAAGGTGATGATGCAAAGGGAAGGAGAAATACTGTACCTAGCTACATCTGTAGCCTCTAGCAACAGCCAAACAGGAGTGGAAATGTAAAGTAGCAACTCTGTTATCCCAATTTGTGCCCAGCTTTCTCTTTGGAGGGATTTAATTCAGAGGGGGTTACAGAATCTGATTCACCACTGAGGGGAGTCCAAGCCACTTCCAAAGTTTGGAAATAAGAGAGAAGGGGAGGGGGAGGGGGGCTACAGTTCAACAAACTGTGGCACATATTTAAAACCATTGTAGTAAGTGGTATTGCTTTATGAAAGGTCAAAAGTGAAAATAGTCATCAAAAAGTTTCAGTTCTTACAATGAGAGGTTGACAGAACCAGCCAGGTCCCCAAAGAGTTCTCCAGTCTTAGTGGAAGGTGGTGGAGGATAGACTCAACCATTATGCCCCTGTGTATTACCATTGGCACCTGCTATCAGCTCTGTCTGAGGGAAGTTGATTGTGGAATGGCACTAATGCACTTTGACAGATGAGTAGTGTGTCAAGATACCAACTGTTATTGTAAGAGTGGAGGGAGCAGAGATTAATTCCACTTCAGCCCAGGAAGGTGGAGCTGTATGTAAAAGTGGTGACCATTAGCTTTTCTCTTAATTACCTAATAGTTTGTCCTCAGTTGAGTTTCTTCCACATGATTTTTTTTTTTTAAACCAGCCAAAAGGTAACATATCACACAGCCATATAGTAGTCACTCCCCACCCCGTCCTCCCAACAAGGTGCAAAAGGAATAGTATGTGGCTATTATAATGGTATTGGCAGCCATCGGCGCAAACATTTCCCTTTTAGACAGCAATGTGTGAGCATGCCCCCCTGCCAAAAACTCTTTGGGATGACCTCAAACAAAGATTATTTAACTCTCAACAGTGTGAGTTTGAACCATATCAAGAGGGTTTTGTCTATGTGGTAGCCCTGTGGAGGCACAATCATATGAGGCAGCATCTCTCCCATGGCTGATTTTTCTGGAGCCCAGCAAGAAAAGTGTTGGAGCCCACGGGTGGGGCAGCTTGAGATGCCTTGCAAAAAAATAAAGGTGGCTGTAGGATCAGGTGTCAGGCAAGAGCGATTTATAAATGTTTGACTGACAGCATCCATTTAAAAAAAAATGTGTGCTAATTTTCCTCTACCCGCAGCTCTCCGAACTACAGTGCTGAGGAAAGGGGTGAATAAGTGAACCCGGTGTAGACATAATTGGAAAATACATCAAGCTTAGCTCTCGCTAATGCCTTACTTAGTCCATAAAGCCCATAAGTTTAGCACAGCTGTACCTGTTTTGTAACAAAAATTCTCATGGGTCACTCAAGGCATCCTTTTTACACTACCAAGAATTAACCCTAATTTGTTCAAAACATGAGTCCTTGGTACCATTTCACTACTTTGTGCAAACAGTATTTGAAAATAATCACTTCTTGACATCTATCTGCTAATACATTCTTGCTTTTTATTTGCTTTAAAAACAGCTCGGGGGGGGGGGGAAGGGTCTCCAATTAGGTATGCTACCCCCCACCTCTTCAACAGCCTAGTGCCTATTAGTATGCTAGGTGGTGATTTCATTTAGTATATATATATGTCCTACTTTAGCTGATTACACTCACATTATTTAGAATTACCTCATTTGTCATCTATGGGCAATTTAAACAGTATGTGTAACTGAGCTCCCTTACCTTCTATGGCTCCAATGTCAATATACTCTAGCCACTATTTATGAGTAGTCTCAGCCCAGTACTTTCTAAAGTATAGCTTTTTTTACTCTACAGTATACTAAACAGTGGCAAAGCATTGTATTACTATGCTAGCCCAATGTCTCTAATTAATGATCATTTAATTAGCAGGTTCTGTGTGCCACTGAGGCTCAGTGACTTTGGGAGCGAAGGATAAGCTGTTAGTACCATAATTTAGTATGTCCCAACAATGGGATTTAGTTGTTTTGAATGACAAAGTAATACTTAAAAACATATGCCTGTATCATAATGTAGTAAGTTAATGTTCTCTTTGAGCTTGAGCATCAAGTTTTTGGTTTGGGAATTTCCTTCCTTTTGAGACAGTTTTATTTCCCTATTGTGGGCAGAATGTAAAAGTAAGTGGTTAGGATTCTAGCTGAGCTAATCTGTGGTGCTGGAACTGGAGGGGGAGATAGGGAGCACAGAAAACAAGAACACATTATCCATTTTTCCTTAAAATGCTTTATTTTTAACCTAATTCTGAAGAGGTCAAAGATGGTGACAGGAATTTCATGTTTTCAGAACACTGAACTGGAGATAAGTGTTTAACCACTAGCAGTGTACCCAGATCTTCTGAACTACTCTAACATTGTAACATGGCACCTGAACAGTTCAGAAGACTGAAAATGAGTCTTTTATCATGAACTGTTTCACATCCAATCAGTCATCAATGACCTGAGTCACCAACTGATTAGCTACCTCCTGGTTTTTGTAATATGCACTCTGTGTAGTAGGACATGGACAGAGGTCATAATTGGCAAATTTATTGGCACTCAGAGGCACCTAGCAATGGACAGGCAGGAAGATTGAACTATGCATTCCCTGAGTTGGTCCCTCCAGGTCAGGCCTCAGGCACATTGGCAAGGAATTTTGCATTGCCCATGCTGCATTTGTTTTGGGATCAAACAGATCATCAGTCTCTTGGAGAGGTAACCTGGCACCTTTTGTGAGAACTACATTCCCCTACAAAATATATAGAAATTGTTGGAGTCCTTGCTACAGAGACCACCTGAACCGAAGCTGGCAGAGTCAAATGCAAGTACAGATTCAGGGACAGCCCTTGATTATGTGGATGCAGTGTCATTTCACAGGGGCTGCAGGTGCTTATACCAGCAGTTGAGTTTGGTCCTCAATATCTTATTTACTATACAGTTTTTACGGTAACTTGGAATCATCTTACCATCAAAGCGGATATTGATGAATTAGAGTCCTTATGGTAAATCAGTTGACCTCCTTATAGGAACGTAGCCCAGTTTAAGAAAGTCCTCTTCAGCAAGAGAATTACAAGTCTGTTACAAGAACAGATTATTGCAGGATGCATTACATGGTCTACACAAAACCCAGCAATTAAAAGCAATTGTCTTATCAACCCATACCACTGGGGGAAAGTTATTTCTCAGTTCTCATAAGATAAACAATGATAGAGCATTACTCACAGTGGAAAACTTATTGAACCCCTGTCTACTGATTAAAAAAAATAGTGAGCATGTGATGGCAACATCTCTGGCTTTGCCTGAAAAAGCCGCAACAAAAAACCCACCATTTTTCACATGTGTTTGAGCCAGAGGAATGGGCTATTATGGAGCTCAGTGATAATATAATTGTATGATAAAAGACAGCCATTGGCAATGGGTTGGCCTTTCATGCTGAATGAACAATTAAACTCAATCAGCAAGGATCCTGCAGTTCTTAGAATATAATATGTATTTTCTACAGCCTGCATCACTAATGAAAGACATTTAAGTTGTCACTATCCCCATATTTCCCAGCCCCATTTCACTGGTAGATCCCAGATGATTGTTACTGAGCTGAAAAAATGGCAGTGCCACCAGTCATCTGTTTGGTCCTGGCTGACTCTGAAAACTTCCAGGTGGGACTAGGAGAACAAGGCAAATATGAAACAAATCTGAAGTCTTTAAAATTGTATGAAATCAGAGTCTGTTTACAATAGCACAGAACATGCATATGTTTTGGTTTAGCGAAGAATTTGTTCCTTCTGGCACTTCATTGCTCTAGGATACCTGGTCACCAAATGCAGGACTGATCATATTGGCTTGTACAGCAATGTAGTCACATATTTTTTCTTGTAACGATGGGTGGCACTAAGCACCATCACTCCATCCTAGGGAAGATGGAAAACAAATTAGCACAATGTAATGGTTAACTAAATGCAACTGCTGTGATAAGGTGAGACTCCCTTACCTTGATAGAAAGTGCATAGAGGTGGTTCAGCATGACATGATTGGGCTCAGGAAGTAGAGCTGGATCGCACTGAAAAACATATAACATATAGATAGGAGCTTGAGAGAGTGGAAGACTAAATTATAGCATATAGGCACCCATTCCACAAACCTTTGTATTGGCTCCCCATCAAAATTCCAATACAGTCAGATTCCTTAAGGTGGGAACAAGCATATAGATGTGGTTACCTTTCCTTCACCTAGGAATGAGACTCTTACAGGTTTGCTATGTTCTCAGAAGCTCTAATAGTTTTGCAGTTATAGATTAGGGTTTATGGGTGGGGAAACAGTGTTACTACTATTCTACCAGTTTTGAAAAAGAACCAGTTAAGAAAATAATTACAAATGGACCAGATTGGACTTAGTTAATAAACATAATCACCCACTTGGAGACACTTCCAAGGTTTGGGATTTTTACAAACAGCTCCAGTGCATGTCTAACCTCTTAAATACATGATCCAAAGAAAAAGGTTTGTCTACTCACAGAAATGCCAGTATCCTTATTCAGGATGACCTGAAGCAGGTGTGGTGGAAGAATAGGTGGAGATTTGAAGCGTTCCTCTGGCTTACAAACATAGGGATCCTGGTGGTAAGGTCCAGGGGGCGAACTTGATAGTTCTGCTAGGGAGATGTTAAATATTTAACCTTAGAATATTCTGAAAGAAGATAACTTTGCAGTAGTAATTTCATATCCATAAACTTGTGAATGATAGAAGCTAACTGTGCTATAGATTAAATCTTCCAGGAATTATAGAGATGCCACACTTCCTGTATACTCTAGAGGAAATCTTTGGTTTCCTGGGGTATATTTCCTGCTGGGCCAGAAGCAAAACAAACAAAAAAACCAAATCTAACCACCACCTAGGACAGGGCAGTTGCAGGCTGCAGTTACACAGCATATTAGGAAGTTAGGCAGTATTGACAAAGGCATATTAGGAAAATCAGGCAGTATTGACAAAGTAGGGTCTGCTCGCCTATCCCTCCCCGGGGCCTGACTTGATAGATGTGCCAGACGCTGCCTTACAGTGCCTCTAACACAGAAGGAAGAGGAGAAGCAGCCCCCTTTCACCCAATAGCCCAGTGGTTAGTGCCCTCATACAGGTTATGAGAAACCTGGGTACAGATCCCCCCCGCCTGATGGCGAACAAAGATTTGAATCCAGGTCTCCCACCTCCCAGGTGAGTGCCCTAACCATTGGGCTATGGGGAGTTCTGGACTGGGTCTCTCTCAATCTCTCCTGTTGAAACTACACTTTGTATAAAAACACTTAAATATTCATTGGAGCAGGAACTGGAACCTGGTTCTCCCACATCCCAGGTGAGTGCCCTAATCACATGCACTTCTGTTATCGCAGTTCCATAGCACAATACTAACAGGAAAAATGCTACTGGTGTCTTCCTCATTCTAGTCATAACAGATGGGAATGCTTTAGATTAGAATACGAGGGGAACTGGAATGATACCGTAGGTTAACAAGTCTGTAGTAGCATTAAGTTGCACCACAGTTTTTCATGGTCAACCTCTGACTTCACTCTTGCTGAGGAAATGGACCAAGGAACTGTATTAGGAACAATTTGAGGCCTGACATTACTACTGAAGAAGTGGAAAAGGTACAGAAGATGTGGACAAAGGTGATCATTGCCTTCAGCTCTAGTGGGTGAGATAAGGAGAGGTAGTTTTGTATTCGTCTGAGGGTGACATAAAAAAGCTAGGAAGACAACAATTGAACTGTATGGTGTAAAGGGATACAGAGAACATGAATGCAATAATATTTGAACACAATAGGGCTTCCCACTTGCACTCAGGAATTGTAGGAACTCCATTTAGCAGAAGGTGAAGTGATTACCAAGGATAGCAGTAGAGACTGCAATTGTCAGATGTGTTACACTGGAACTTTAAGACAAAAAGGACCTCAGTGTGCCTTCTGTCCCTCTATGATACTAGTGGAAGAGGCCTTATGTTGACCTGACTGCTCATAATTAAACCAAAAAGAGGAATTTCAGGACTCAATTTCAAATAATGCACCTTTTATGTACATGAAGATCTAGTTCCATGACCATGGAATCTGAGTCCCAACATGCTTTAAGTGAAAAATGAAGTATTTGGAAGGGCAGTGAGAAAAGGTAACATCAGAAAGGGGCTCTTGCTGTTCCTCAATTTAACACAGATTAACTAGACTGTAAAAGCACCAGTCCATGCATTAATGACAAGCATCATTATTATTTATGGACAACTTCCAATTTGTGAAGAACAAGTTCTGTGAATGAGACAAACAGTTTCCTTGGCATTCAAATTGACTAGAATAGAAAATCAGACCAAGTTCTTAGCTCCTTTAAATTTTAAAAACAAATAAGTGACAGGCTGCAAAACATTGCTTCGATATTTAGAAATTCTTCATTACTGAAAGTTATAAGTAAGTTCTCATGTACCATTGGTCTTATTTCTGAAGTTTCTTTTTCTTCCTCCATTCCCTCCTTGGTGAAAAAATTTTACTGACATTATTTAACGTATATGAAAGGAGCCAAGTTCACAAATAGAAATAAAATCCTCCAGCTATCCATAAAACTGCCACAGCGTTCTCCACAAGTGCACAACAATCCAGAAAAGAGGGGTCTCAAAGGCAAGTCAGTCTTGATGACCTTCAAACTGCTGTCAAGGCAGTCAACCTCGGTATCAGTTTTGAGGCAGATACCGATTCACCAGCGAGTGGTCTGAAATCACCATTTTGTGTCACACAGTCAAATGTCCAGGACTTACTACTGACCTAAATGAAGTTTGAACCAGAGATTTACAGTCTATTACAGTCTCCTTAGCAATTCCAGCATCTCCTTTTACATTTCACAATCCCTGCACATATCCCCAACAGACCAGGGTATAACAAGACCAGGAATTACATGTAAAGGGTATTTATGCAACTTGAAACATGTGGTATAAGATTACAAATGGGTTCATACCAGACACATCAGAACATTTCTGGGAGTCCACCATTAAAGCATCAAATACTTCAAAGTCAGTTTTCTTCACCTGAATGATGTTGTTAACAGTTCCAAGCTGGCTGGTTACTACTGGCTGGGAAGAAAGAGGCAAAAGTCACAATTCAGAAGGTATGCAGGATTATTATTCTTGAGAATTGAAAAAGCAATGTCCCACTGTCCTCATCACCTACTTCTTGTTTAGCCTCTTGTTGTTTAAGAAACAGCCAGCATTACTAGCCTCAAACTGGTACAGTTATCTAGCCAGGCTGGGGCCAGGATCATTTCACCAACTCAAACAACCAAGTGCTACTGTTATCAAAGGCCCTTTCTTTTAGGTTAGCATGGAAGCCAACTAATTTCTCTCATTCATGTGCATGAATCATTTTGTATACCTGCAGGAACACTGAAAAATGTTACCTCAGAAGGATCATGTGTCCACTGACCATCCACGTAGAACTTGTACTGGTGCTCTCCTTCTGGCAGATCCAGGATTGCTACAAAGTTATTGTGGCTGTGATTTCAGATACACAAACAATTAACCTTTTATTTGGAAAAAATCTGTCCATCTACAATCATTGTAAGATAAAAATTGTGACGATCTCAAAACAGAATCTTTAAGAAAGTTCCTGAAGAAGGTAATGACCTTTTTAAGAGCGCATGTGAGACAATCCAATGCAATAATCTAAATGTAGAGAAACATGCTAAATGAGTACCTCCTCAGTGACAGCTGAGACCCATCTCTTCTGATGCACAACTGAACAAGTTTCACATTAACACTGACCACCAGAAAATCCATGCTTCTGGCATCAAAGGGTTAATGTTGGGTTTTGCAAAGCCATTCTTCTTGTATCTTCATGTTACTCAATATGATTGAGAGCCCACTAGTTTTGGCCCATCAACCAGAGCTTTACATACAAGATCAGCTCACTCCAGTATATCCTTGCCTTCAGTATCATCCAGACACACAAAACTCACCCATCAAATGAATGAACAAGAACTGTGAAAATGAAAGCAGTAACTGAACTACTGCTGGAAAAACCACATTGAGTAGATGCAGTTTTATCAGTTTGTCATTGCTGTACTATGAGCATCCTGCCTGTTTTGAGGTCTTCACTGGCATCATGAAAGTAGCTCAGATAGAAGCCATGCCATATGAACAAGCGCCAATGGGTCATGCAACACTAACAGTCCTTCCTTCCTCACTTCTTCCCAGGGAAGGGGGTAAAGTATGCAGATACAAGTCCCCATCAGAGTTGTTTTTGCCATTTGAGACTGGAATGAGTGTCTATTCGAAAGGGACTTAGTAAGACAGTTTAATAACTGATTCCCACTATAACGGCTGCCAATTGCAAATTAGAGAGAGACAGATGTCTCATTTTTCTAAACATTAAATCTGAAGATAAACCTACTTTTCTCCCCCACTCTCCACTATTATTTCTTTGTAAGGAGAGGTCTAAGTTCTCAGACAAGAAATCTGAGACTACACTGACCACTATGCCAAAACTACCTCCTTCACCTCTTGATCTTTGAATCCTTCCACTGGCTCCACTTGACACACCGCACCATGTTTAAAAGTTCTTGTTTGCCCCTTTAACGCCCCTAATAACTCCATCCTAGCCTGTATCTTGGGCCTTACTTCCCACTACACTCCTCACTCAAATCTCTTCACTCTGAAAATTATCCTAGTATTGATGCTCCACTGGTCGCTTTTTCCCCACTGCTGTCTCCATAATTTCTCCCATGCCGCTTATGCATGGACTGCCCTTCTCAAACTAGTTCACCAAGCCATCACCCTCTTTATTCAAATCCTTTAAAACAAAAAACACTTTGGGGCAATGTAGCTAAACACACACTAGCTTATCCTCACTCGTAGATTTCTCACTGTGTCCCATCTTCTACATCTACCTCTAGGCAGTAAACCCTGCATGGCAGGGACTGTATTTGTCTCTCTTCCACAGTACCAAGCAAAAAACTATATTTCCATGGCACAACTTTCACCTCCAGCAGTCAAAGAATTCCACCATTCAAGTATTGACAGTTCGCATGATAAACTAAGATTTCTATAAGTTCTCCCCTCAAGAGCTCTCAAAACAAATGGGGGTAAGCATCAATCTGAGCGTAACAATAACATGATAGATAGAATGTCAGTGATGCAATGTGACAATTTTCTTACCTTCTTGTCAGAGGAAGTTTATTCCAGTTGTTGAAGGAACCTGACAGATAAACCTCTTTCCCTCCCCCAGTCCAGCGAAAGACTGTTGGCCGATCTTGAATGGGCGCTTTTTCACTCACTTCCAGATCTTGCTGCCAAGCTAGAAATTCCTCTCTTTCTTGTGGAGCCTAGAAGCACAAAACTTTACTCAACAGAAGTTCTACGTTGGCTCCTTTACCCTGTGAAAGGAGAAGTAAGCTTAGAGAAAAGTAACATATGACTGAAGGTATCCTCAACCCTACGTGTGGTCTGCAGTATTCCCATACATTGGACACAAATGCAGGTAAACGCTCTTAGATGAGAGACAGAAATTGGTATCTCCACAGTTTGCAAACCAGTTTACAAATATTCTTAAATAACCCATGAGTTGAAAGATTAGTAGCCTTCCAAACTGGCAGAAGATATTAAAACAAAAGGCAAAACACTTAAACCAGAGAAGTAATAATCATTGAGCCAGCTCACAACTGCAGTGGCAGAAGCACAAAAAATATCTGCCTATATTTAAACTGAGGGGTAAAAAAAAAAAAAAAAGACAAATTTTCTTTTATAAGGCATTTGTTAGACCCTGCAGAATGCCTTCTGTAGAGAATTTGCAACTAGATCACAGGAAAGTTATTACTTAGTGCAACATATGATCAATTAAGTTGAACGATTGTGAGCTAAACATTCTTACTGCACCCAACAAGAGGGAGGGGTTGACCAAAATTAAGACTATTAGAAACTAATACTAAATAGGGAACTCTGATAAAACTTTTGAAATGGAAAGACAACCAGCATCTGGAATGTTACTGAATATGGAGATTGAAAAAATAAAGGAGCTCAAAAGATATAGCAAAGGAAGGCAGTGCATTGATATACAACACTGGGCAAGGGCTTAGAGCTAGTTGCCTTATTAGCTTTCCTACAATTTATGTTAGTATTTCATTCACAGAAGTCTGCTCAAAGGTCAGAAGAACAAAGAAATAAGGTTTTCTTCCCTTAAAAAGGAGATTGAGGCCTGGTCTACACTGGCAATTTACGTCAACCCCCTAAAGTATGAGTCTCCACTGGCACGTAAGTTCCGTCGATTTAAAGCACAGTAAAAGTCGACCTAATAAATCCACATTGTGGCAAACCCGTCCACTACGTCCTGCACGTTTCCCAAAGTCACTACCCTTCTTAGCAAAAGCCTATTGATGACCCTGCACACTTGCATCACAGTAGCTCCAATGGTGGATTTACTGACTCTGAATTGATTCTCAACTGACCGGTAGCAGTCTGGGGTTGCCAGCTTCCACACAGCGATGGCCACTCACTTCTCCACTGTGAGAGCTGGTTGCAAGCGAGTATTCATGTGCTTCAGGGCTCGGGACAGCTCCACGCAAAGTTCAAAGAAAGTGGCCTTTCACATACGAAAGTTCTGCAGCCACTGCTCATCATCCCACACCTTCATAACGATGCAATCCCATCAATCCGGGCTTGTTTCCCGGAACCAGAAGCAGAGCTCCACAGACTGAAGATGATGTGTGACAGCCTGCAGTAAACGGGAATTGTTCCACTCTACGGCTTGTAGCAGGATGGCCTCAGTAACATCGCTATTTTCTGTGCTGTGGCTCCCCTCTTGCCTTTGAAAATACTGCAGGATAAGTAGTGAGATATTTGTGATGCTCACAATGATAGTGCAGAGCTAAGCGGGTTCCATGTCTCTCCGGCAACGACATGCGTGCGGCATAGAAAAACGATGCGAAAAAGTGTTTGAAGTTTATTTGGGATAAGAAGGGAGGGGGAGGGAGCACGTTGCATCATGAGAGGACGACAAGCTTCCCAAAAGCCTCTGCGGCTAGCTGCACTGTGGCATAGCTATCCATGGTGCACTGCTTTGAATGTCAACCCAAGTGTGGGATGCAAAAGCCCGGCGCAAGGAGCATGGTGTGATCACGCTCCTGCAATGTCTAAAATTCGACGGATGAAGTGATTTAAAGTAAATCGACTTCAGTCTGCAGTGTAGACATGAGAAAGTGAGCAATGCTCCCAGTTTCTAGGACTGTCTGTACAGAAAATTGGCTAAAATATCACTAATTTGGTGACTTCCAAAATTTAAATTTGATAGAATTTCTAAGCAAGCCAGTGCCAGTGTCAGGGGTTATGACAAAAGAGGAGCGCTAACTTATAGTACCTTTATTTCCTCAGCATGGAACAAGTCGGCATCTTCAGGACTATCCATCAAGATTTTTGGTCTATCACCTTCTTTTGTACTAATGGCGCCACCAGAATTGTCTCTTCGGGGTGTCTTATGGCCCCCCTGACGCTCCATTCCAGCTCGCTCACTGCTTGTATTTCCCATTTTAAGGCCCTGAAAAGAAAAGAAAAAGCCTTATCCAGTGTGACACACACAAGTAAAATTTGAGCTCTGCCATTCTGCTTTTAGAAGAGATTACATAAATAAACCCATGACAAAACAGAGTGATAAACCAGATACAAACTGTAATACAAAGGCAGCCATCAAAAACCGCAAAAGATATTCCTACTCCTTTCATGCATACACAGTACTGATAGAAACACAGTAATTAGTAGACCATAATAGCTCGACTTGTATTATAAGCAACACTGGAAGAATAGAACATACAGATACCCTCCTCACCCTACCCCCCATCCTGAGCATGGACCACAGAATAAAACCCTGGTCTTCTCTATCCTACAAATATCTTTAAAATAGACTATACCTAAAGCAAAGAGCTTGCTCCTCAGGAAAAGGGAAAACTGTAAGGAAAAGTTGCATGTAGCCCTATTTATTCTGTGTTGCAAAGTAAATCCTGGCAACCCAGTTGTCACAAAAGCACAATGGCACTATCAAGTTTTTGTCCCTCCTGTGGTCTTTTAGAGAGAGTTATCATAAGATAAGGTCCTCTACTGTAACACTCAAAAGATGACCAGGAGCAAGTATCAGGCAGCTCCAAAAATGACATCTCTACAACTTGAGCTAAAGGAAGATTTCTTTTAGTTATCTATTAATGAAACCTTATGTTCTTTCAATGTAGAAGCCAGCCAAAATAGGCACACATGTTCATACACATATAATGGCACTAACTACAGTCAATAGCAAAAAAACATTACACAAATATTTATATCAATAAGAACTTGCTGGGCCCAAAACTTACCCACAAAAGTATCAATAATTTTAACTTCATTAAAATGTTCTTCAAATAAAACCAGTGCAGTAGTTTTCAAAAAGATCTAGCTACTACACAGAAAGTTTATAGGGGCAATATTTTTTGAGATTGAGGGAGACAAATGGTTGAAGTTGCATTTGTCTAATCAGGGTTTATTTTTAAAACTAACAAAAACAGCTTGATGAATTTACCCAGAGAAGCTATGAAAAAGAAGGGATCATTTCATCACCAGTTTTGTTAATTACTTTGAATATTTTTTTAAACTTCTCTTTCGAAGTGTAACAGATGTAAAGTCTTTTAAACCTCAGGTCAGGGTTTCAGGGATCCCACCAACATATCAAGCCAGTTCTAGCTTTGTGGCAAAATTTTCATAAGTGCTTCTGTGACTTCCATGCCCAAACTTCCTTGGCTTTCAGTGCGACTAAGGCCCCTAAGTGCTTATAGCCCAGATGCACAAAGGGTCTTAAGCATTGCAACGCCTAACTTTGAGGCAGGAAGAAAATCACTGAAATCCACAGATCCGGGATTAGGCGGCTTCGTGCTCTTTACAATGAATGGAGAGAGACAGGCCCCCTCCACTGCGGTGAACTCGCGCCAGGGCCGGCCGGTGGGTTTGCTCACATGTCTATCAGTGGCCCGGGAGGGGGGGGGAGAAGCAGAGACACCCCCAGCGCTGATTTGGCGCGGATCAAGGGGCAGCGTCCGCAGGCTCCAACGGCCCCCGAGCTGCTCTTGTCCCGAGGCAGCGCTGGGAGCCCGTCCCACCCCGCCCCGCCCGTGGGATACGGACCGCCTCGGGGCGGGAAGGGGGACACCGGTTCTAAGCGGGGGAGACAGACCAGGGCGCTCCTCCTTCTCCTCAGCCCCGCTCCGCCTAACCTAGCCCTCTCCGAGACTCCGCCGCTTTCCACGGGCTACCGTGACAAGGCGGGCGCGGGGCCTCGCTACCCACCGCCCAAGGTCACCAGGCCAGCTCGGTGCCTCCTCCCTAGGCCCCCGGCACGGCGTCCCAGGGCACAGACACCCCGCTTCTCAGCCATACGCAGCGGGCGGGGCCCACGGGGCAGGACCCGCCGCTCGCATCTCACCGGCTGCCGGCTCCGTCCGAGCTTCCCTCAAAACTGGAAACCCTTCGGAATACCGCCCCGTCCTCTGACCCGGTCAACTCGGCGCCGGCCCCGGGCTGCTTCCGCTTCCGGCGGCTCCTGGGCTGTGCACTCCTCTCTCTGCCCCCTGCGCTTCCGCTACTTCCGGTCACGCGCCCGGCCGCGCGCGGAGTGACACGCACTCTCGCTCCTCCCACCTCCGAGGGGAACTTCCGGTCACTTGCGCCGCCTTCCGCACTTCCGGTCAGTGCGGCTCCCTCTCGGCCGCCCGCCCCTTGTGAGGCCGGATAGGCCGGGGCGGGGCTGCGGCATTTCTCTCCCCCACCCCGCGTGAGAGAGAGACTCGCCCCGCCCCGCCCCGCCCCGCAGCCCCCTGGGCGGCGCCCGGCTCGGGGACACCCGCCGCCCTGCCTCAGGAGCGCTGCTGTTCAAGGGACGCCATTTTCCTGGGAGCCTCAGAGCCCCCCGCGGCTCTGCAGTGGCGGCACCTGCCCATGCAGCGGATCCGACCGACCGACCTCGCGATACAAACGTGCCGCGAGGGACTCTGAAAAAGGCCGCGTGGGCGGGCCGGGGCCGGGTGGGGATGTCCTCTCGGACTCGCCCCCCTCCCCCCCACTGGCACCGCCGTGTGCAGCCTGGTGCGCAGCTTTTCGGGACAAGGACGGTTGGTTTGTCTCCTCAGCGGCGCCGCGCGATGCCCAGGTGCCAGCGGCAGTTAGTTAACGGCCCCCGAGCGCTGAGCGGCAGCGCGTGACTTGCGCTCGCGCGAAGCTACGAGTCCTCAGCCGTCAGCCCGGGCGTCTTTTGAAGGCAGTGACAGGAGATTCAAACGGGGGAGGCCCCGAGTTCTGCAGACCAGAGCGGGGCCGTCGAACCCCAGAAGGGCTCCGAGCAGGAATCAGCTGAGCAAAGCAGGATTGTGACATGGCGGCTCAGCACCAGTTCAGTCCCAGGGTGTGTGAAAGGACCCGCACATCGCACACCGCTGTATTTACACTCACGAAAGCATTTTGGCATGAAACTGAAAATTTAAACACTTCAACGTAGTCCATGAATGATTCCTAAATCATTCAAGCACAGTCGTCAATAAACTGAGAGATCCTTTTCACAGGCTTACTGGATCTTTTGGGAGGGGCAAAGAACCCCTAAGTTATCCATCTCTAAACAGACACTAGAGCCAGAGCGCTTGCAAGATGAGAAAAGATGAGTCCTTCAACCAAAGAGTGGCTGAAGTGTCTGGGAACTGAATATATGTGAGGAACCTGCTTAGGCAAAAATCACCTAGGAAGACAAGGGAAAGACAGTATCTTGCATGTCTGTGGAAAGTTCTAATTGAGGGAAAGTCGATCAGTGAGAGAAGCCATCTTGAACTAAACCGGTACTGTGCTAGATTAAGTTTTAGACTTTTAAATGCATGTTTTAACTTTGATTTGCTTGTAACCCTTTCTAAAGAGCAGTGGGTATAATAGGCCAGGCCAGGGTGAGACTCTAGTGCAGCAGCCGCAGACCCACCACCAGACAGACACAGACCTGGGCTGTGGTGGCCCTGCCTGTTCCCATTCCTGCTCTGTCCCTTCCCAGAGACCCTCCTCCCCATGAAACTCTTCCCACTCATCATGTCCCTCCAGCATTGGGGAGGTGGGGTCTGGGGTGGAGTGTAGGCAGGGCCATAGGCAGAAGAGGCAGAACAGGGAGCTAACCTCACTCAGGGGAAGCTTCACCCCCTGCCCATGCTTTCTAACTTTATTTCTTTTACCTGGTGTCACTTAACTTATGTTCTATTGGTAATAAATTTGTTTTATTTTTACTATAAACCAACTCAGTGCTGTGTTTGAAGGGAAGGGTGCATTTACTCCAGTTAGCGAGCTGTAATGTGTGTTTGTCTCTTTATAGGAGCAAACAAACCTTATTATTTCTCCAAGTGGTCCAGGAGAGGATTGCACACTTTGGAATACACATTTCTGGGGAAATACAGGACCAGGAGTGTGTTGGGGTCACCCTGCAAATAATAACCAAGGCTGGTGGATGCCAGGGTGGGTCTGTAGTGTTATAGGCAGGCTGCTGGAGTCAGACTTGCTGATCCAGAAACATACAGTCCACAGACACTCAGGGTGTGATGCTTGACTGCTGGTGTCCAAGCTGTGAGCCATAGAAGCAGGGCATTTCAGGCCCCAAGGGTTGTAGGGCAGGGTGTGACAACCCCTCACTGGTCTGAATTGCACCCCAAACTGCAACAGACTGCCCTCCTCGTTACATTTTCAGGCTTTATATAACCGGTTTCAGAGACTTCACTGCCAGCTTAGTTTATTCCTGCATTTATCTATTTTGCATTTGTATTATGCTGGTGAGGTATGTTCAGTTTTATTTTAAAAATTAAAAAAATATAGGGTGGAAGCATGGTCTGATGGTTTGACCTGGGATTAGTACCCAGGGGAAAAGACACCATTCCGTCTTCAGAATGAGGTAGAGAAGAATAAGAGTGATGTCGCAGGGAGCCCATCTGCCCTTAGAGGGAGAGAAAAGAGAGAAGACAGCTGTCTAGTTATAGATCCTTCATATAGTCTCTATAATTTGGTAAGACACCCAGGTGCAGTGGCCATGGTAGTGAGAGCTACACAAATACCTGGAACAGAGAGTACTAGCTAAAAATGTCCTGAGTGCTAATCCTGGCTCTGACACTAACTCCCTATATGGCAAAAAGTTTTAATCTCTCACTCGCTTAGTTTTCCCAACTGTAAAATGGGGATAGTTGTAAAATCATAGAAGTGTAGGGCAGGAAGAGCTCTCAAGAGACCATGTAGTCCATCCCCCTGCACTGAGGCAGTGTTAGGCATACCTAGGCTGTCCTTGACAGACGATGATACTTAGTAAAGCTGGGTGAATACTGCACAAACATTTCTTTAAATATAAATTCAGATTTTTAAATGAATTTGCTCCGGTGTGTTCAAGTCCCTTTGTGTTCACTGTGCATAAACATGTATGAGATAGAGTTTCCCAAATCCTTATGGGAAACAAATTTTAAGCTTGGACACTCAAATGCTTACATAGAACCAATTTTAAATTAATTTTCCATGTGTGATCACACCACAAAATCTATTATACCGAGAGTACGAGTTCAATCAAGGAACTGAAATAATACCTTGTGACTTAGGTTGTTAGAAATCAATTTCTTTTTCCCTGCTCATTTTACCTGATTGCCGGATCTATCACCAGGTAAACTGACTGAGATCACACTAGCCGGTAACGTGTAAACAAATAACTATTTATTAAGGGTGTGTCACAAACACAAGCCCTTTAAAGCAGCACAATAACCATAAACACTGGTGTTGAGTACACAATGGGGGGAACTAAACCCCAGGCCCAGTACCACAAACACAACCCCGGGTTCCCACAGTCCATGATAGTATTTACAGTAGTTATTCTCTCCCTCCAGGGAGTGCTGGTCATGACCCAGGTGAGTGCATCTGCTTCTCTTCCTGGTCCGAGGCCATCTGCTTCTCTTCCTGGTCCGAAGCCGTGCAAACACAATGACACCTTGCCACGCTACCATTAAGATGGGCAGCCCCTCACTCTGGCAATCACTGCCTTAAGTTACTTCTGCTGGGACTGACCTTGGCTGTTAGGATTTTTCCCGCCTTGCGGGCCTTTGCACCCGGCTCTCCCATTGTGCACACGGCACTACTGCCTTTGCATTCAGCACTCTGGCTGATATTTCCTGCCTTTTTACCCATCACTGGGGAGATTTCAGGCCTTGGCATCCTACCAAGTGTCATTATCTAGCTTGCCAGGGTCAGATTCCAAGATGGATTCCAAATGCAAAATGGAGTCTGGCCTGGTTCACAACTATTTACACTTCAGGGGAGGGTACATAAAACATCTTATAACATATCTCTAACAAGGTGACCAATCAAAATTAAGCAACATAGCTTGGATTTCAAATGGCAAACCACAAAAGAAATGGGTGAAAACATTTATTGAGTAATTATGAATAACAAATCCATTTGCGAAAAACCACAATCCACTTACAGACATGCCACAAGTTACAAAAGTCAAAATTAATTAATGTTATTTATTAAGTATTATTCACTCAGCTCTTTATCACCTGATAAGTGGTGTGTGAGGTTCATTTAAGCAATGTTTGTAAAACATTTGCAAGATAAAGTGTCATATGTGATACATTTTTATATTATATCATTAGCAAACAGCAAGGGTCAAATCGGTCTCCCTTTACTACTTTCTGTAGCGTGTTTGAAATCAATGAGAATAATATGCAAATGAGTAAAGCAAGCAGGACATGGTCCTACTATTAAAACTGATAAGCAGTGTCACATTTATAATTAATTTTTTAAAAGATTTTGTTTATTGTCCGGTATGAAGATATCAGAATTAGAACTGGCTGGGAATTTGCTGAGAAAGACAGAGTTTTGTCAGAAAATGCCAGTTTATCAACCTGAGATGTTCTGCAGAAATCTCTCAGGTTTGGCAAACTCTTGTTAAACCTCAGGAAGTGTTCCAGTGCTCACCTGCCTGGATTCAAGAAAGGCTTTTGTGGACCTCAGGGCCTCCAGCTCTGAGCAGCCCACCCTGCGAACAGATGATGCCAGAGACCCTGGGCTTCATGAGTCTGCAGCTTTGGGGTAGCCCTTCCATGTCAGGGCTTGCAGAGCTTCCAGGTTCCCTGCCATGGAGCAGGAGCTTAGAAACCCAAGGAGCTCTCATGGCTTCCAGGCTCTGCGACAGAGCCAGATGCCTGGCAGCCCTGGAATCCCTGGCTCTAGCCAGGGCTCTCAGAGTCTAGGCTCCCAGATAAACTAGCAGTGGTGAAACTGACAAGACTATCAGTTTCAGTCAGCAGCTACTGGGGTTCCTGGGAGCATATTTTGTTTCGGAAACACCATCTGTTGGTTCCTATGAACTGGGGTTGAGAGGCCAAGCAGCTGCCTGAGCTGCAATGTCCACATTTCTATTTTTAGTGTGCTAGCTCAAGCTAAGCTAGCATGAGTCCGATCTACCTGGCCTGAGAGGCTCGCTCCCAGCTGCAGTGCAGACATACACTAAGGGTGCATCTACAGTGGAATAAATTACCTGTGGGCCCAGAACTCAGGCTCCAGCCCAAGCCTGATTGTCTACACAGCAATTTTACTACCCTGCTGCTCAAGCCCAAGTCAGCTGACCTGGGTCAGTCACAGGTATTTAATTGCTGTGTAGAAACACCCTAAGTGGCCTGCCGTCCATTGGAATCCTGAGCCCTGAGCTAGGCTCCCAGAATCCTCATACAATGCATGGGAAGAATTAGGCACCCCAGGAAGGGATTTTCATAAGCTGGCCAGCTGAACGGGTAGCCACCTAAGTTAGCCAGGAATGACATACCAAGAGGTGGGGCAGCGAGAGAGGGACTTAGGCACCTAAGATGCTGAGCTGGTGCATCTGGCTGCTAGGCCAGAGATACTGGCCTCCCTTCACTTGGGCTCCTCAGCTGCAAACCCTTTCCGGGAACCAGGTGCTTAAACCCGGTCAGCCGCTTAAATAACTCATACCCTAGCAGCCAAAACCATCTCTCTGTCTCCTGTTCACACTTGATACCTTTCTCACTCTTGCCCTACATTTCCCAGTGCTCCTTGCTGTCTTTTGTGCTGGCATTCTGCTGCCCTTCCACCCATCAGTGGCCTGCCTCAGGCCTTCCTGATGCAGGGGCTGGCAGGTAACAGGTGTTAAGTGTGCTCTGAGCATGCCCATAGGCCCAGGCCCCACTGGCGAGACAGGCATATTCCTGCCCAGTCTGAGAATCCCACTTTGGGGCCTCCAGGGCTTCGACCTGAGAAAGGGCTCTGAGCAAGTTGCTAGCTGTGCAGCGGCACCTGTGCCTAGGTGACTTTGCAAATGCTGATGGGTGAATATGCAGGTGCCTGTGGGGTTAGGTGGCAGCTGAGCAGCAACTATGAAAATGTCCGTGGAGCCTTAATGGTGGACTCAGGCGCCTAAAGAGGTGGATCAGTGCCTAAGCACTTTTAAGGATCTGGCCCAATAGGCCTGATTTTCCCCTTGCTAGTGCAAATCAGGAGTAAGTCCATTCAAGTTACTGGCTATAAGGAAAAGCAGAATCAGGCCCACGATCAACAGATGAGTACAGGCTTCATACAGCCAGATAGATATACATACTATAACAGCACATAGGCACAAGCTGTTGACAGACAGACAGACACTGTGACAGCATACAAGTACAGGCTGTTTCCAGGGATGGAGGCAGACATCCTTCCTCTCTCATCCAGAACAAAACATGGGTGCACGTGGCATCCAGAACACATAGGCATCATGAAGTTGCAGACCAAGGTGCACACAGACACTGTGAGAGCATAGGGAGGAGACAGGCGGCCTCCTGGGGTCACACACAGACACAATGTGAGCACATGGTGGGCAGGTGGCCTTCCAGGATCACACATGGACATGCTGTGAGGATACAGGGGGACAAACAGCTTCCAGGAGTTCGCATATGGACATGGGGACAGGGAACCTTCATGACATGGTGTGAGGATATTGGGACAGGTGACCTTCAGAGGCACACAAAGACATGGTGTGAGCACATGTGAACAGTTGATCTCCAGAGGCACACACAGACTTGGTGTCAGCACATGGGGACAGGCTGAATTTATGCTGCTGCAGCTTTTAATTCCCCATTAACACGGATGTGTGCGTTTGACTGATCATTCTGAAAATGATTGAAATTGTCTGAGTGCTCCAGTGCTAATCTTCAGTTCATAAATTGTGAAGCTCACTAATACGGCAGCAGATGGGCATCATATCTTCATATTCATCTTGGCCTATTGGTATTAATTTGCCGCTCAATCTAATGAAATATATACAGCATGTTGTTTAAATATCCATCTGACACACTTTGTACGACAGAGCAGAAATGCCTCTTATATTTAGAAGCCCTGCTCTAGAGTTACATATCAGGATACATGCACACTGCTGTTTTGCAGAATGCACCTGTCCTATAAGAAGTGAAAGATGCTAATCTGAGCCAGGAGCTGAAGCCAGTGATTTAAAGTTTCCATCTGTCTCTGCCTGTAACACACACAGGGAGGAAAAGAGGGTTTGCCTTCAGAAAGCAGCAAGTGCCTGAAGAACACCAGAAGGGTGTAGAGAAAAATCTCAGGCCTGGTCTACATTGCGAAGGTACGTCGATAGAAGGTGGCTTCCGTTGACCACATAATGTGTGCGTCTTCACTGGCTAGTCAGTTCCATTGACTTAAATCACAGGAAAATTCAATATAATAAAACCACCTCTGCAAGTGGCATAGCACTGAAATCAAATTGTTTGGGTCAAATGAGCGGCAGTGTAGGCAGAGCGCAGTGTAATTCGATGTAATTGATCTCCATGAGTTATCCCACAATGCTCTGCTGTGACCGCTCTGCATATTCACACTCTGCTGCACTGTGGCCACATACAAAGGAAACAGCCCCTCTTCTCAAGCCCTGGGAAATTTTTAATTCCCATTTCCTGATTTGTCAACCTGGAGAGATCTTGCCAGCAAAACTGATCGTGGCAAATGCACTCCCCAAATGCGCTCTAGCCTGCAGTTGACTTGAGGTCTTGGATCTCATCCGTTTGTGGGGTGAAGAGTCTGTTCTGGCTCAGCTCCAAGCCAGCAAAAGGAATTTAGCATATTGGAAAAGGGGCACAGGAGGGACGCGCAGCAGTGCTGCATTAAAATCAAAGATCTGAGGCAGGCCTATCAGAAAACTTGGGAGGTGAACAGTCGTTCTGGCTCGTCACCAAAGACATGCCGCTTTTATAAGGATCTGCATGCAATTCTCGGCGGTGATCCCACCACTGTACTGCCACACAGCATAGACACCTCAGGGGAATCCAGGATGAATGAGGAGGACTCTGTGGATGATGATGATGATGAGAAAAATGGGCCAGGCAACTGGGGAATCCATTCTCCCTGAAAGCCAGGAGCTGTTTGTAACCCCAGAACAGCCCAGCCGGACGAAGGACACCGTGAGCGACCAAAATGCCAGGGAAGGCACATCTGGTGAATACGTACTGCAAATCTCATTTCTGTGGTTATTTCCCCTGTCCAGCTTCTTGTCACAACAGGGGAAAAAAGAGTGTGGTGATGGGGATGGGCTTCCTTGTGTTAGTTCACCTAAGCAAGGGGTTCCTCCTGGAAAAGAATGTTTATATGCACAGAGATGCTCTGAGAATCATTCATGGATATCTCCAGGAAACATTCATTTAGGTACTCTGTGATCCTTTGCAGAAGGTTTCTGGGTAGAGCAGCTTTATTTCTTCCACCGCAATAGGACGCTTTCCCCCTGCCCGCCAATTGTGCAGGCATCATTGCGGAACACAGCATAGCAGCATAGCCAAGCCTGTACCCAGATGTTGCAGTAAATCCTCCCTTTCCACTTCTGTTACTCTCAGGACACTGATATCACTCATGATCACTTAGGGAAGATGGTGCAAATTTGCAGTACTTGCTCCATACAATAGGGTTTTTTTTTCCTCTGCCATGGGAGGTTTTTTGGGGTATGTAAACCACAAGTTACAAGACAGCACATGACTCCGATGGGTCTTAGGGCTTGCCAGACAGGTGCCCACAAATGCTTTCGTCTGGGGGAATTTCACCACCACCCCCACACCCTTTTTACTGCCCTTTCCAAAACCAATTTTGGGAGGATCAGGGGGGCACAACAATCCTGCAGGTTGGGGAACTATTGACTTATGCAGCATTCACTACAGAGATTTCCCTGGAATGGATGCACCAGCCCTTTACTTACCATGGCTGGAATGGCACTATGACCCCTGCAATAGGTAGAGATTGGTATGTGGGTCTGCCGTTCCCTTGGGAATATAAAGGGGAGTTATTTTTACATTGTAACATTGCTTTTCATCCATGGGGCCAGCTAACAATGGATCCCTTGTGCTTTGCTTGCCTTTCAGTGGACAGCATGGCCTTCAGCTCAGCATCTACTACTCCCATTGACCGCCTGTCGCAGCTTTGAAGGCAAAAAAACCCCCTAAACTCTGGATGACATGTTCAGTGAGATAATGAACGCCTCCGTGGCTGCTGACACAGAGCTAAGAGCCTGGAGGATTTCATTACTGGAGAAGATGAACATGGACATGGAGAACAGGAAGGCAGCCCAAGAACATGAGCATGCCATACAGGATGAGAAGCTGCACATAAGAAGGGATCAGTCGGACATGCAGAGGCGTTTGGTTGAGCTTCAAGAAGAACAGCGGCAGGATAGACTCCCTCTGCATCCCCTGCAAAACTCTCAACTCATGCACTCTTTCCTAGCCCCCACCCCCAAATTCATGCTCCACTCAATGCCAGGTGAAGGGAGCAGAAAGAGGCCTGGCCTTTTTAAGAAATGGGACTGTGTTGTTTGCTGTTTGCACGTTGAAACTTTGCTCTGTGTCCTCTAACAGCCCCATTACAATGCATGCACAGTGTTGAAGTAACTTCCTTTCCCTCCACTCTAAATGACCAACAATAAAAATTTACTGCTTTAAAGATCATTGCTCTTTCCTTATTGAGATTGCGGGGATTAGCACTGGGGGCGGGGTAGCACAGTGCTGTAATGCTGGGGAATGGGAAGGGAAGACAGAATACAGATTTTTCAGAAACATTAGGTCTCACTGCAAAACCGATTTTTCAAGGCTTCCCTGAAGTGCAGGGCTCTGCGGTTGGCTCTCAGCATAGCACTGCTATCTGGCTGCTCAAAATTGGCAGCCAGCCTATCTGTCTCCATGATCCAACCCAACAGGAACTTCTCCCCTTTGTCTCACAGACATTATGGAGCACACAGCAGGCAGAGTTAAGTGCTGGGATGTTTTTTTCACTGAGGTCTAGCCTAGTGAATAAACTTCACTAGCGAGCCTTTAAATGTCCAAATGCACATTCCATGACCATTCTGCACTTGCTGATCCTATTATTGAACCTCTCTTTCTCGCTGTCCAGGTGCCTGGTGTATGGCTTCATTAGTCAGTGGAGCAATGTGTACACAGGATCCCCCAGGGTCACTATTAGCATTTCAATATCACCAATATTTATTTTTTGGTTAGGGAAGAAAGTCCCTGCTTGCATCTTTTGGAACAGACCTGAGTTCCTAAAGATGTACGCATCATGTACTTTTCCAGATCACCCCACATTGAGGTAAAGCGTCCCGTATGATCCACAAGGGCCTGCAACACCATTGAGAACTATCCCTTTCGATTAATGTATTCTGTGGCTAGGTGGTCTAATGCTAAGATAAGGATATGCGTGCCATCTATCACCCCCCCCCCCAGTTTGGGAACCCCATTTTGGAAAACCCATCCACTATGTCCTGCACGTTTCCCAAAGTCACTACCCTTCTTAGCAGAAGTCTGTTAATGGCCCGGCAAACTTGTATTACGGCAGCTCCCATGGTGGATTTACCGACTCTGAATTGATTCCCAACTGACTGGTAGCAGGCTGGCGTTGCTAGCTTCCACAGTGTGATGGCCACCCGCTTCTCCACTGTCAGAGCCGGTCTCAACTGAGTGTTCATGCGTTACAGGGCTGGGGACAGCTCTGCACAGAGTTCAAAGAAAGTGGCCTTTCGCATACAAAAGTTCTACAGCCACTGCTCATCATCCCACACCTTCATAACAATGTGATCCCACCAGTCACTGCTTGTTCCCCAGGACCAGAAGCGGCACTCCAGATGCTGCGTGACAGCCAGCAGCAAACGGGAATTGTTCCACTCTATGGCTTGTAGCAGGGTGTCTTGAATAACATCACAATTTTCAACGCTGCAGCCCATCTTGCCCTTGAAAATACTGCAGGATAAGATGTGAAGTGTTTGTGACGCTCACAATGATAGTGCAGAACTGAGTGGGTTCCATGCCTCTCCAGCAATGGTGTGCGTGCAGCAGAGACTGAAGGGTTTACAAAAATGGCACAAAAAAGCCTTGGTCTGTTTGGCTGGGACAAGAAGGGGATGGGAAGATGTTGGATGGGAGGACGACAACCTTCCCAAAAGTCTCTGTGGCTAATTGCTCTTGGGGCTAGCTACCCACAGTGCACTGCTTTGATTGTCGACCCAAGCGTGGCTAGTGGGGATGCAATCCCCTGACACAGTGAGCGTGGTGTGATCATGCTCCTGCGACTTCTAAAATTCGGTGGGTGAAAGTTGATTTAAAATAAATTGACTTCACTCTGCAGTGTAGACATACCCTCAGGTCTGGGACAGTTTTGCCAGCAAGAAGAAGATTCTATTGTCCTGCTTTGAGTGCAACAGCCATGGAGGTGGAATTTCTGCACTGGCATCTCTTCTTCCTTGGATTTCCTATAATTCTGGTGTTTCACTGACTTCAATATCATTTTACAATGCAAACCTGACAGCCTGTTTTTCTCCTCCAACTGTGCCGGGTGTAATGAATATTCATAATGGGCCCAATCCCAGGTGCTGACTCAGGCAAAAGCCCCATTGTAAAACAAGAGGGATGGCTTAATGATCTGAGAACAGTACTTAGAGCCAGGAACCACTGACTCCTTTTGCAGCCTTAAGCAAGTCACTTCACTTCCCTTTGCCTCAATTTACTGTCTGTAAAATGGGGTAGTACTTTTCTGCATCGTGGGGAGATTGTGACAATTACGTAGTTAGCGGATGTAAAACACCACATAAAAGCTAAGCATTATTTTTAATTGGTCCAAACCTGGTTTTCTTATTCAATCCTTGTGTGGGTAAATCTTCCATTCATTTCAAGTGAGTGTTTTATGAAGAACTGAGTAAGCAGGGCAAGATCCTACCCAGTCATGATAGGAATGCTGAGCTCTAATATTGTACCCATCATCTGCAAAGTTCTGAGATTCTGTTCAGAGAGAGACAGACATTAAAAATTACTCAGGGCCATATTGTGACATCCACTTCCAAGCAAAATTCTCAGTTAAATCAGGGAGTTCTAGTTAAAAATTAATGGCATGATAATAATACATAGCTCTTATATAGTACTTTTCATCAATTGATCTCAAAGCACTTTACAAAGGTGGTAAGAATCATTATCCCCAATTTCATGAGAGGACAACTGAGGAACTGAGGAACAGAGGTGACATGATTACACCACCCAGCATGCCAGTGTCAGATCTGGAATTAGAATTCAGGTCTGCTGAGTCCCAGCCCACTGCACCGGCCACTAAGCAACACTACCCTGTGAGGTAATCCAAAGAAAAGTACATCGTTGTTACAGGATTTATTTATTTTGGATAAATAAGGCTAACTTTTTGTGAGAAATTAAACAAGATATTCTGATAAATGTAACTTATTGAAGAAACATACAATCTGTGTTGGCCTGAGCTTAACTAGCTTCTATCCAACACTCCCAGAAGAGCTAGAGATCTTTCTGCTAACGTGATCGGCTGTGAAATAGTTAACGTTGTTGACTTCTAAACTGCCATAATTAGACTTCAGCATTACCATTGCATTGCAATACATGGGGGCAGTGCATATCCCTCTTAGAGCCATTGGGCTCAATTCTGGTTTCCATTCCAATAGTGTAAACCCAGAGCAGCTCCACTGGAACCATCTCCATTGAAGTCACTGATGTCTCTGTAGCTAAATATAACCTAAAGTTGTTTTGGGTGTCTGTAGAAACATCTCCTTTCTTTCTGTTACTTAAGTGCTTTGTGTCTGTGTATATTGTAAGTAGTTAATAGTGGAAGTGCTAGCAGAAGGCACTGGATTTTATAGAACCAATAAAGATCGTTGATGTACACTGCAAATGGCAGCTTTTTCCATCTTCTCTGACCATTTTCATGGTCATTTTTTATTCTCAATAACTCCCCAGACAATCAAGAAACCCTTGTAAATTACTGAAAATGAATACATTTCTTTCTGTACAAATATTTGTCACCCTTCAGGGAAAACTATAAGCAGCGGCTCGCATCTTTCATGAAGATGATGATCACTTGGAAACTCCTACTATTGATCTTATCTGTTAGGGGCAGAAAAATCACGTCTTTTGTTTCTGTAACTGCAGGTCAACAATATGTTGCTTAAACTTCATCCACATGCTGCCAGCCCAGTATGTGCACATTTGAGATTAACAGTC
Source organism: Emydura macquarii macquarii (assembly GCF_026122565.2). Classification (NCBI taxonomy): domain Eukaryota; kingdom Metazoa; phylum Chordata; order Testudines; family Chelidae; genus Emydura; species Emydura macquarii. The sequence continues at coordinate 3,149,122 of NW_027131391.1, forward strand.
ATTCATTAAAAACACCACCAAAAACCCAACACACTTTGCCCAACTGAACTGAAAACAAATGCGTAAAAAATAGAGAAAAAAGATCTAGATGTGTCTGTCCTCACGGCCAGCACATGGTGGTGGTGGTTATAACAGCTGCCCTGTATTTAAGACAGATGTGAGAAACAATTAAGCTCCTTTATAGCAGCCTTCACCTCAAAAAGGCATATGCAAGTTCAGGCAGGAGTAAGAACTATGTGGGTGGAGGCCTTTGCTGGGTATTGTTTTGGGTAAATGTGTGCACGTGGGGGGAAGAAGCACACAGCAATAGGTGCAGAAAGCACACAGAAGCAGAGAAAGAAGCTACAGACACAGCCAGAATGCGCATAGATGTTTGGTTCTGGAATAGCTGAGAGAGAGAAAGCTGCTGGGTACAGTGCTTGCTAAAAGAGGCTTGGAGCTGTGGGCAAAGAAACTGTCTGCTGCTGTTTGAGTCTGCCTGTGTTCAGGGAAACAGGACTTTGTGAATTTGTTATAAACAAACAAGCTTGCCTCAAAGGTACCCGACTCCTCAAGTGGAACCACTTGCAAGACCCCACATTTTTGATTGGCTGCTTAGGCCACAAGGGGTAAATGTGTCTATGGGGTGTAGATGGAGGACCCACATACTGGGCCATGTTTCAGCCTCTGGTGGTCAATGGTGCTTGGCCCTTGTAAAGGAGGCCTTCATTGAACCGTCCCCAGTTCTTGTAACAGATGCTAGAATTGGTTCACTGGGGGTGTAGAGGAATGCCCATTGAAGGCTTTGCAAGGGAGAAGCTGGCACCAGCCTCTTCTGTAAAACATGACTCCACTGAGTCCCCTTGCCCACTGCTGAAAGCTGCTGTCTCATTGGTGTGGATAGATTCTGTTCAGCACCCACATGCCTGATCACTTGTTCTACCAGGGTCTAACACACTTTCTTACAAGAGGTGTTGAACTTGAGTGACCCAGCCTGACAGCAGGACATTCCTTGTTGACCCCGGGTGAGTAGGGATGCTGGGGGAACTGTTTGACACCACTTGTCAAATGTGGCTGAAAATCGTAGGCCAGGCCCAGCTTTATTGAACATAAATGAATAACTGAAGATCAACAATATCAGTGTATCAGTAAAGTAAAACCAAGACGACTTAGGACACAGAAACACTAAAGGGCATTAGAGTGATCACTGGGTTTCCCCCTTGCTCTCTTTCATTTGATGTAAATCTCTGTTTTTATAAAATATAAATATAAAAGTCTATGTTTTTATACAAAATCAAAAGTGATGTAGGCTGGCAATCTTTGTTATCTTCACAGTCACTGCAGAAACGGGACCAACTCTCAGTTACACTAAAGGCCAGATTTTCAAAGGTGCTGAAAATTGCAGATGGGCACCTAGTGGGTTTTTCAAAAGTGCTGAAACAAGTTAGGTGCCTAATACCCATTGATTTCAATCCCTCTTAGGCACTTTTGAAAAATCACCCTTGGGGCCTACCTGCGTCTTTAGGTGATTTTGAAAATCTGTCCCTAAGGCCCCTGAGCAGGGAAGCAAAGGCCCAGATTGTTCACTACACTACAGCTTAATATTTTGTAATGTTAGGGCCAGATTCTGATTGCCATTACATGGGTGTAAATCAGGGATAACTCCATTAAGTCAATGGAGTTTACTTTGGATTTACCAGTGCAAATGAGACTAATCTTTATTGTTTATTGAGACTAACCTTTATTGTTTATTCTGCAGCTCTCTCATTAGCCACTTTCCCTGAACACATTCACCATTGCTGCTCATCTATCATGAGTGACATCTGAATATGTTACATTTTGGCCAATTAAAGTTATCAGTTACATTGGTGAAATCAGGTGTAACTCCATTGCCATTCCAGATTTGTGCCCTTGAAAATGAGAGCAGAATCTGACCCAAGATTTTTAAACTATGTATTTTCTGTTCCTTCAATCTTGCTTGATGCCACCATTCGAGACTTTTGCTGCACTTGGAAAAATAAGCACGTAGGTACAAATTTTGCACTTCCTTACCCCAGTGTAAACCGTGAAGAACTCCTCTCAATTCAGTAGACTTTCTCTGAATTTACACTAACATAACAGAGCAGACTTCTATCCGTACTGGCCAGTCGCAGTGCTGATCTTTTACTTGACTATTTTATACTGCAATAATTAAAACTTACATCTTCAGTGAAAACAGAACACAAGATCCTCTTCACCCTGGATTGGGTGTGCAGCACCAATTAAGCCAGGTCATCCTTTGTTCTTGGCCTGATTCCTTTTATTCTGAAACCTGAATTTCCCCAACATGGGTTTGAAAAAGACAAACTAATCACTAAAATAATAAAAAAACTAATGACAAGGAACATTAGGAAAGACACTTCCCACACACCAGAATGAACATGATTAGTTAAAACCAATTTTATTCTGCCTCTCAATGACAATTTTGTTACAGCTGATAATAATGCAAACTACAAAACATTTGAAACCAGTGAAATAGTATCCAAAAATCATTAAGAAGTGCTCAGAATGGGTCAGTTCCTGGTCTTATTGAAGTCAATGGCAAACCAACTCCTAATTGGGCAAATTCTACCAGTGTAAATCCTCAGTTAATCAATCTATTTCAGTGGAATAACTCAAGATTTGTATTAGCATAATTAAGAACAAAATTTACGTCGCTGACTTCAATGAAAAAGAGAATTGGCCACAATGAAGAAAGAAACAAACAAAAAACCCCACAGTACAATTGTGTTAAAAACCTAACCTCAGTGCACAGAAAATACACTCGGTTGCCAGATATATGCTTTGACAGGTACAGGTTTCTGAAGATTATTCCTTTGCAATAGCATAGTTGTACACTTTCCAGTCATGATTCTCTTCTCACTTACAAAATTCTACCAATTTCAGTGGAGTCATCCTGATTTACACCATCGTGAATAAGAGGAGAATGCATGTAAACTGAAGTTGTAATAATAATTGAAGCCAACAGAGTTACAACTTACCCCAGTGGAGGATGTGGCCCTCCATGTTAATCTTTACTATACTTCATCCTTCTTGAGCACAAGTTGTTTTGCTTACAAAACAAATTTGTTCTCTTAAGTTTTCAGCTAAGAAAGTGCAGTTGTATTGTCCTGTGTATTGGTATTTGTTCAGGGGCAGAATCCGCCCCCCCACCCCCCTTAGGATATGTCTACACTTCCCATGGCAGCAAGCCCATCCCCTCCCTAGACTGCAAATTCCAGCCCAAGCTGTAACTTCAAAGTGCTGTCTACACAGCTATTTTTAGAGCGTTAGTGCGAGCCCTGCTAACCTGAGTGAGTTGACCTGGGCTAAGAGGCTCGCTGCTATGGGCTGTGTAGACGTAGCCCCACTCATGTAGATCAGTATGTCACTCTGTGAGGAGGCCATTATATTATTAGTCAGATGCTACTCAGTTTCAGTCAGGGTGGCAGGATCCATCTCTTACCAAGTGCATTGATATACATACTATCATGGAAGGATGAGTTGGTGAATCAAACACAAACACTAATGAAGGTGGGGAACAATCAAATGAACTGATTTTGCTTGAGACACTGTGAAAATAAAAAGGATTGACAAGCACATCCACTAAAATGCAGCTACTTTGTCAGAAAAAAATAAGAAAATGTTCTTAAATGTACAGTGCGGAAGAGTTTAAAGGGGAAAATACGCTCAGTGTAAGTTCAATATGGGAGTGAGGCCAGTACAAGGTGGTTCTATCATACAAGACAACATTTGTGAGAGATCATTTGGACAAAATGCATATAGATTTACAATATAGGACAAGAGAGTCCCTTAATAATCTAGGGATTGAAATCAGCCTTTAGATGGTGAAAAATCCACAGTGAAAGACAGAAAAGCTCAGGAAGACTGAGAAGCAAAGAACTGCAGGTTGAGGGTGACTCTGCAGCAGATAAAAACTGACCATAAATTCATTATGTATTATGATTATATGTTGAGACAATTTTAAAATATTATACAAATCTTTCAGGGTTCAATCCAAAGCCCTATGAAGTCAATGGGGTCATACTATTAGCTTCACCGGGCTTTGGATGAGGCCATAAACCACGTGCTGTAAACAGTATAGACAAGTTGGCTTTGTGTCACTAAGTTCAGCCAGTAAATACCCATGGATCCAGGGCGCACTCTACATAAGAAAGTAAAGTCGGTCACGGATGGCCAAGCCCCCACTATACATTAGAATAGGAGGGTGTGCGTTGCTCTAGACCAAGTTTCTTTTACAAATAATTAGCTTTGCACATCTGGTCACACCACTTTGATGCACTAACTTTGGACTATTAGTTCATCCACCAGCAACTTGCCTCTAGAGAGGGACTTGGAGGGTTAAATCTAACAGTCTGGAATGAAGGATTTTTTTCCTCCTTCTTCACACATTTCCTTCCCAGAGGTTTAGATGATGATAATCCTTCATGCTCAGTCCTGGTCTTCAGACAACATGCTGCAATGGCACAAAAATATGTATTTTTTGAGAGAGAGAGAGAAAGAGAAATCTGAGTTTAAATTATTCATTCTACAGGACTAATGCATGCATTATTTAATGGTGTTTGTTCCTATTAAACAAACACCCTAGTGGATTAGTGGTTCAATACACTTTTGAATCAAACCATTAAGTTTCCATCGACATCAGTCTTCTGTCAGTCAGACCTAAATTTTTAATCAGAGTTACCTAAATCAGTGTAGGCTAAGATCTCTTGATTGCCAGGAAACAGTCTAATGCTTGCTAAAAGGTCAATCAACATTTTCAAAAGAGCAACAGGAACTCTTCCTCCTTAAACTGTAAAGATCAGTCAGGCAAGAACCTGGTTTTGCAGGTAACACCAATGTCTGATAGCGTGGCAATGCATTATGGGTTGTCAAGGTCCTTATCCAGGGCCTGATTGTCCCTCCTATGGGCCATGATTAGGGAAGGAAAATTCTGAGAGGTTTCCTTTATGGAGTTTCCTCCTAATTTTTGCTGCCCCCAAAGAAGCAGCAGGTGTGGCCCTCAGAACTCCTGGATCTCCAAGGGCTATGCTGATCTCACAGAATCTGCTGGAGGCCCTGGGATACTCAATGGTGCTGGACTCACCATTGCTACCCCTCTCTCTTCTCTGGACAATTTCCATAATGTCCCTTGCAAGGAGCTGCCCTGGGACCTCCGTAAAGGAGATTCCAAGCATGGAATAGGGGGCTCCACTAAATAGTAAATACAACCTTAGTCATCCTTTAGCAAATTTACAGCTGAGCACTGAGCAGGACTATGTCCAGTCCTCAGTCGAAAGGGCAAAGTCCAGTGAAGAGGGTCCCCTCCATGCAAAGGTCTGAGGGAAATAATTGGGCCATCATTTTTTATTCAGTTCTTACTCAGGCAAAGCTCCTGTTGAGGTTGAAGAGAGAGCTACCTGAGAACGGACGTAAGAGGATTCTCTGCAATTCTCAGGACCAGGCAAAGATTAATAAGGACTGCAAGGCTTGCCCCAAGTTTTGCTGGGGTGCCCAAATGGTGCCCGCTCAAAGGGGATTCATTGTCAGTCTGCCAAGAGCTGGGGCTGCACTTAGCTTATGAAAAACAGAGCAGGTTGCAGCCAGCCTCATCTTATATACGGAGGTGCAGGCTACAGAGTTTACAGGTCTGGGCATTCAGGCTACGTAGGCCACTCTTTTAATAAATATGAGGGAAACTGCAGGCCCTATTGTAGGATGGATGTCTGTCTGTCTCTATCCATTGTCTCTTGTCTAAGATTGGAAGCTCTTTGGAGAAAGGACCACCTTTTTGTTCTGTGTTTGTACAGCATCTAGCACAATGGGGTCCTGGTCACTGAGTAGCGCTCCTAGGTGCTATGGTAATACAGATGATAATAATTAGCCAAACCTTGAAGACTCCGGCCCTAGGTATGTTCTTTATCCATTTGTCAGAATGCTGATAACATTGAATAGCCCCTGACTCAACTTGCCACCGTACTATTTGGTATATAAATACCTGTAACACGATGACTGTGGGTTGGGAGAAGGCATTTGTGGAGGGATGGATGTGTGGTTAACAGCAAAGGGATGCGAGTGTCGGAGGAGGAAGCACAGTCAAGCAAGCTAAGAACAGAATGGTGACTGAAAAGATCTGGGTTCTGTTCCCACCTCTGATAGACACTCGCTGTGTGATCATGGGCAAGTCACGTCATCTCTTGGCTCCTAAGTTTATCCTATCTGAAGCATGGAAAATACAATCATTTCAAGACTCACAGGGTATTTGAGGGTATGTCTATGTAGCCCACGGCAGTGAGCCTCCCAGCTTGGATGAAAAGACTTGTACTAACAGGACTCACACTAGTGCGCTAAAAATATCTGTATAGACAGCATTTTGAAATTCTGAGCCCAAGCTCCATCCTCCACAGCAGCTTCAAAGCGCTATCCACACAGCAGTCTTTGGAGCTCTAGCGTGAGGTCTGCAAGCCCACGTCTGTCATCCTGGGTTGGGAGCTCACTGCAACAGGCTGCATGGACATACTCCGCGAGGCTTAATACACTCGTGATTGTAAAGTTCTTTGAGATCCTCAGGTGAAAAATGTTAGGGAAGTTAAAAGTATTATCATGATGTATCTTTTCCTTCTAAAGAGTAATTTATAAATTAGCAAGAAAAGAGATCACTGTACACTGTCCCTGGCAAATTGCATAATTGCTTAACCCTGTTTCTTCCAGCAGGGATTGCCTGACACCAAATCACAGTGACCGTGGGTTATCTAAGACCCTATGAATGCAAAAAGGAAAAACCTGGTACTTCCAACAGTTTTGGAAAGCTTGACTGTTCCCATATTTTCCCAATGAGCCACAGGAAGCGGTTGCTTTCCGACAGCTCTCTGTGACTTGCCTGGGGTGAAGCTCCATCCAAGCAGAGATTAAAGAGGGAGTCAAAAGGTCACGCGAATGTTAAAATACCCTAACAGTTGGGATGAAATTCTAAAGTAGCTGAATACAAACTGCCCTCCTCAAGTGTTCAGCCCCCGCGGGTAACTTGAGGCTGCCTTTGGCAGCACAGTTTATGACAAATCGGGAGGACGAGCTGTTGATGTGAATGAAAACAGCTCTGAGTGCCTGCCCATTGGCAGGAACCCCTTGTGTCCCTTCCCTTTAGTATTTTGGCCACCCCTCCTCATGCTCAGGTTGTCTGTATTTCAGAGTCAGGACTATGCAGCTGAGTTAGTGTTTTTACTTTGCTGTATCAATGCTTTTTTCGTGGTTCCCCACATTTCTATTCAGCTCTCTCCAACTTACTTTGACTATTAAATCCCTTCAGAGACCCATATGAAAGAACTGGTCTTTAGCTGATATGTTTCAGTGCCTAATGGGAAAACAAAACAGATTTGATCTTTAGCTCTGCTCCCAACAGCGCCCTCATCACCACCTGCACACATATTAGAATCAAACTGAAGTGTTCTTTAAAAACAAAGACTGCAAAGGCTGTATGAAACCACAGACCTCTCTCAGAATCGGGTGCAAATCCAACCCTGGTGCAGAGGGTGGGGGGCTCCCATTGGAGCACAGAATAAATATGACAACTAAATAGGCTTTTAAAAACAAAACCTTGGAAAACTGGGGCTTCCTTCATTTCACTGCTGTGACCTGAGCTCAGGAGTCTGTCCCCCCACTGCAGCTAATGAGACGGAAATGAAATCCATCGCTGCATTGGCTCCACAGCTGTCAGCAGGAACAGAATAGTAAGACCCTCTGCTCCACAGATCCAGGTCTGTGTCTCTTGCATGGAAGGAGAATCCCCATTCACTATAGCCCAAGGCAGAGATTAGAGATTTGGTAGGCTGCACTCTCCAGCAGGTGACATGAGGCCTCACCCAAAGCCCCTGGAGTTGGTGGAAAGATTCATCGACTTAAATGGACTTTAGCTCAGGCCCATGATGAGCAAGTCTGACACTGGCACATGTACCATTCACTCTGACAAGCCACATTACGATGTAGGTATAGCCTGGTCTAGCACAGAGTGAGCAGTACATCTCCCTGCACTGTGGATGTCTTAGGGGGTATTGGCTCCTGCAGGGCAAACACAGCTTTTTTCTCTTAGGCCTTGTCAGATAAAATGCCATTAGCTTCACACTTGGGGCTAAACTCGGTGGTGAGGTAAGCAGTGGCTTAAGTTACGTTTTAGCAAGTCAGCGTGAGTGTCAGTTACATACCGAAGGAGTGGAAAGGATTGTGTGCAGGGAAGGAAGCTAAGAGGAGAGGATACAAGGTATAGCAGGGAAGGGCCTTTTTATCTTACACCTTCTGTTAAGTCTTGTCTACATTGGGAATAGCCCCAATTCAGTAGTCAATATAGTTCAACCAACGCTGGCATAGACAAGGACATGTCAAAGATTTCACCGACTGAGATAATCAAGTCTTACCATTGCACAATTAGTTCAACTGGTGAAAATGTCAATGCAATGACATGCAAATGTAAAAACAAAACTCAGAATTTCATCTGACCTGATCCTCAGCAGGTATAACTTGGAGTAAGCTCCAGTGATTTCAGTGGAGCTGCATTGATTTATATCAGATGAGGACTGAGTCAAATGATATTTTCAATCTTCTGTAGAGTTGCCCCAGTGAATTAAGAAAGTAATCCATCTAGTATTGAAAGTATCCAATTCAAACCAAATATGAACCTTTTTTGTCTGAGGCTGGTGCTGCTAAGTCTGTATTCTGTTAATGATTTGGGATCTAAACATGGTGCGCGTTTGTTTTATTTTGAAACAATCTTTCAGTGTAAAATTTAAAGGTGAATCTAACACGTCTCATTAGACTTTACTACCTGTGAAATCTATTAACATAGCTGAAGCAACCCCGGGGCCACGTTAATGGCTGGTAGATGAAACACTGGTTTAGTAACTCCATCTGTGGGGTGCATTAGCTCTCGGTGTCCTATTAAACATTACGTTTAAGAATCCCAGACTCCCCTATCCAGGCTGTGCCTCGTCCTGTTTGTCAGATGCCATTTCCCAACTTAAAATGGCTGTTCCCCACATGGCCTTGTGATGGAGTGTCCACCTTGCACAGGGCTGGAACAGCTAAAATAGGCCCATTAACATATTGGCTGCACCTGGAGGGGAGCCAGGGACTGGTGAGGCCTAATGGTTGATGAAGCCCAGCTGCGGGAGGAGCTGGGCTAGGCTTATAAAGAGAAGAAGTTGATGGTAGGAGGAGGGCTGCAGGGAGAAGCTTTGCAGTCATTCCCTAGAGAGGAAGGGAGTCGGCGAGGTGGAGAGTAAGCCTGGGATCCTGCCTTGGACTACAGACTCTGATAAGAAGCTGAGAGGGGGAAGTATCCATGGGGAGTGGAAGAGGCCCCAGAAGATAGGCAAGAGAGGTAGGAAAGAGCCCAGGGAAACAGCAACAAGGTCGGAGCTTGAGCAGATAGCTGGGCATAGGGTCTCTGGGCTGGAGCCCAGAGTAGTGGGTGGGCCTGGGTTCCCCTAGCAGCCACTGGGAAAGTGGCACAGACTGGGCAATGGATCAAAGGATGGCCTGAGACAGTTGGTCCAGTGGCCTTTGACACCTCAGAATGGGAGGATGATGTGATCGGGGCAGAGGACTGAATGATGAAAAGAGGGTAACCTGAGTCCAGAGAGAGAGAGAGAGACCACTGGGCAAGCAACCAAAGGAGGGGGGGTCAGACCAGTTGAGAGCTAATCCCCAGAAAAGCCACAAGGAGGCACCCCAGCAGTGAGTACTGACCCTGTTATAGCCCCCTAAAGAGAAAGTACTATCCTTACAAACAGGAGAACAACTTCTTCTCTCAGTGACTCCGGTACAACCCCAGAACTTGGCTCAGTATCTGCCACCTGGTAAATCTTTACCATGAAAACAGACTCTAGACATTTCCCACCATAGTTGGGCCAGCCTCCCAGCTGCTCTAACTCTGCAATTGGTTCCTCAGAACTCACCAGAGGGATTGAATAAAACTATTCAGGCTATGCAGAGAAGGACAGGATTCCTCCGAGGGTAGGGAACTCGCTGAAATATAAAGAGCTCTTCTCCCTTCTGAATCCACCAGTCTCCCTGTTCTATTTTCAGTCTGCTGCAGAACAACCTTTGGAAGTTCCTGTGATATGCAGGCTGCTGCTGGACCTTGCCACATGCTATAATTCTTCCCAGCTGTCTCTGATCTTTGAGCTCACCTGCAGCAGTGACAAGGCCCTCGTCACAGAGAGCAGAATTTTAGGGTCCAGTAGCAGCCTGACTCTGCAGGCCCATTCCCTTCCCTTAGCACGCCCTTAGTCTGTCCCAGAAAAAGACAAACTTTTGTGTTCAGAACATCCAAGCCCCATAGAACTGATCACTCTGATCCATTCCTGTTCATTCCACAGTTCAGAAATGCCAGACTTGGCTAGAATATTCAAAGGGAATCCCAAGAACATTCACTAAATCCTGTTTCCCTGTTGAAGCTAAGGAGGGCCCTGCAATTAATAGGAAGTACAATTCCTACCATTGTTTTGTACTGGGGAGGAATTTCCCTCATTTCCCCCAACCCTGCTTTACTAAGATTTTCCAACCAGCTGAAGCTGGCATAGCGTGTGTACAGCTGGAGCCTTCCTTCAACTCTGATCCAACCACTGGCCAGAGGACTTATTCCTCTCCTGAGTACTGAGCACATGTGTATGTTTAGGGAGGGAGGGGCCAAAAGAAGAGATGCTGGAACAAACCGATAACTGGGGCTGAGATTATGAAAGGGGCCTAACGGAGTCAGGCGCCCAAGTTCCATTGTAATTCAAAGGGAGTTAGGATCCTTTGAAAATTCCAGTCATAAAGTGCAAATCACCAGATAGTCTTAATCCAATGCATTCTGAAACAATTTAAGCTGAGTTGCTACCAAAAATAGGGACTCATTCAATCAGCGCCTGGACCGATAGTAGCAAATATTGTATGCACCCTAAAAAAGATGCTGGGGGTGATCCTGGGCATTACAGATCAGTTGAAACATTACCTCAATAACAGGTAAATTGGATGAAGCAACAATTTAGAATTATAAAACACTGAGCTGAACATACAAATCAGCCTGGCTTCTGTAAAGAAAAATCATGCCTCTTTAATCTATTTGAATTCTTTGAAGGAGTCAGCAAAATAGTGGATAAGGAGAAATGGCAGGTATAAATTTATCAAAGCTTTATGAACGCCCAAGTGAAGGCCTCTGCAAACTTTTTAGGAAACCAAGAAGTCATGAGAGGAGAGAAAAAGTTCTGTCCTGCATTAGAAACTGGCTACAAGACAACAAACAAAGGGGAGGAATTTTCCAGGAAGTTAATAGTGGGGCAGCCCAAAGGATCCATAATGAGACTGTTATTAAATATCTTTATTAGTTATCTGGAAAGGAGATGAACTGTAAGAGGGCAGAATTTGCCATTGACCAAAATCATTTAGGCTACTCAAGTCTAGAAAAGACTGAGGCGCTTAAGAGGGAGCTAACAATGACTGACGATAGGGTAACATGACAGCAGATGGAATTCAGTGTTGATAAACACAAGTTAATGCACATTGGAAGGTACAAGTTCAGCTATTTGTACATGCTGCTGGGTTCTACAGAAATTGTAGAAAACTGGTCAGAAAAACGGTACGCATGTCATAACGCACAGCTCAGTGAATACATCTACTCAGTGCACAACAGCAGTAGTCAAAGAAAGCAAACATCAGGCTACTTTGCACCAATGTAAAGGGGCCTTAAAGTCAAAAGCAGTTTTCCCACACAGGTCCTTTCCTACCAGTATAAAGTGGCCCTGGTGTAAATGGGAATCAGGCCCCAGATGTTTGGATGGATTAAGAAGGAGACAGATAATATGGAGACTATTATAATGCCATTATGTATATCAATGTTACACTCTCCTCTGGAACACTGTGGGCACCCTCGTCTCAAAAAGCATTTAGCATTAAACAGAAATGGTCCAAAGAAAGGCAACAAGAATGATCAGAAGCCTTTTAGTAGGGAGAGACTAGAGGTTTTAAGACGAGGAAATGAAGACAGGGAAGTGAAGAAGTGGTGACATACTAGGGGGATATCAAATAACAAGTGGCACAGAAAAGGTCAGTTGGGTGCGCCTATTTGCCCAGAGCTGCTGCCACCGTCAAGAGATTCCTCAGTGACGAGAGAGAGAAGGAAAAGAAAGGGAGAGGCGGGGCAGTGAGAGAGAAGGGGGAACCCAATGAACCCTACCGCTTTCATCTGTGATCCTATCTAGTCTCAAGCTAAGCAAGGTCAGTCTAGGCTACTCTTTGGACAGGAAACGTCTTCACTCAGAGTCAATACAGGCATCCATCTTGGCATGCTGCTAAGGGGCACTGAGCTCCGGGAGGTTCTCCCCTTCCAGTGAGCTATATGGGAAAGCTCCTGACCTTGTGGCACTTTTCATAAAGATAAGTGTACTATCTCCAACCTCTTAGGTAATTACAGGCTATTTCCTTGACTTCTCTCTGTAGTCATTTTTCTGTCGGAAGCAGTTGTGCACTGTTAAATGGCTACTGCATTCCATTCCCCAGAGATGACTGTATTTCAGTGGTGACTGAGGTGCTCTCTCTTTACATGTTGTATATTAGCTTGTAAAGCACTTTAGATGCTTTAGTGAAGGAAGATGCTCTGTAGAGGTTAAATAATAAATAGCGTTAACTGGGTGGAATGCACATTGCCAAAGATAAAAGAACATATTATTGCACAGCCTGAAGAGAATATATTGTTGTCCTAATTATTTCTGTCCTTTTTTCATAATAAACTTGTACTCTGCCTGGGTAAATCACTTTAGAGTGACAAAAAGAGACTTGTTTCTCTATCAGTGCTACAAAAAGATAAAAGCTGATCATCTGTACATAGCAGTGTGTGTGAACAACTTTCACGAGCAGCAAGGCAAATGAGAAACACAACTGATTTGTGGTTGCTTTTTGGAATGAGTATTGCTAAATAATACCAAAAAATGAATTAGTAATCTCAGCTCTTCTCCTGTTTAGCAATGTTACAATACACTCAGTGTCTTTTCTGATACTGAAATTTGGTATTTATACACAGTAGCATCTTGCATCTGAGGAGCTCCATACACTTCATTTACAGTTAGGGAAACTGAGGCATGGAGCAATAAGTGACTTTCCCAAGGTACACAGTGAGTGAGTTGTGAAAGTTGGAGGAGACCCCGAATACCTACCACCCAGTCCTCTGCTTTTACCACCAGACATCATAACCTCCTTTTCTTCTAAATAAGAAATAATGCCAAAATTGCTCTTTTAGTTAATGAGAGTGAACCCTTGAAATATAACATTGTGAAACTTGTGAAAAGTGTCTGTCATAGTCATCAATCTCTTATAATGAAGCTCTTGTTCAAGGAGAACTACTTGTATTGGAAATGATCCAGCTGTGCTTACCGTTGTGAAGTGAACTACACAATAGATCCCGATAATCAGAAGGCCAATGATGATTGATGCAACAGCAACCCAGAGTGCATTGCGACCCAGTCGTCTTGATCCTTCTATGTCTCCTTGATTATAACTATTTAAAGCCTGCAGAACAGAAAGTTTGTGACTATTGTTAAACAACTCAATCCATCCCTCCAGTCAACTGACTTTACTAAGGCTATATCTACACTACAGCCTATGTTGGCCTAACTTATGTCACTCAGGGGTGTGAATAAACCACCTCGAGTGACATAAATTACACTGACATAAGCACTCATGTGCCCAATGCCATGTTGGTGGAAGAGCTTCTCCCACCAACATAGCTTCTGCCATCTACAGAGGTGGTTTTATTATGTGGTTTTATTATTACAGCATCTTCACCAGATGCGCTGTAGCAGTGCAGCTGCATTGGTACTGCTGTGCTGCTGCAACACTATATGTGTAAACGTGGCTTTAGTTTAGTTTCCTGCATTTGTGGACCACACACAAGACTTCAGAATATTGAGCATTATTTTTAGAATACATATTTATACTACGCAAGGTTCAGTGTACTAGGGATTCTGGTTTCAAGTTTCTATTTTCACAAATTTTCAGGACTATTCTTGGCTACTTCAGATCTCAATTGTGCAACTCTAAAGTCTTGTCTACACATAAAAATTAATCTGGAATGAAGTAGCATGTGAATTTAAAGTGGATTAACTATTCCTGATTAACTCCATGTTTGGATGCCAAAATGGATTAAATTAATTTGGAATAAGGTACTCTTACTCTGGAACAACACCATGGAGTTAATTAGGAATAGTTAATCAGGAACATCTAGTCCAGAATAACTCTCCAGGCAGACAAACATAAGGATTGCTGAATCAACTCTCTTCATACTCATTCCCATGAGTTACTGACTTGCCCATCCTAGAGAAACCATTTTTTCAGCTTTATTTGAATTGTGATTTACATTTGAGCAGAAATTGGTTATTTCATTAGCAACGAAATAAACAAAAGCTAAAAGAAAAACCAACCCATCTCATTTATCATTTACATCTGTTGTATTAATTTAGATCAAATAAATGGGCCCAAAGAATCAAATTTGTTAACATGACCTTGTCACTGTCCAGTTTTAAACAGTTTTAAACAAGGTTTGGGGTTTGGTATACAGAGACGTCAGCCTGATTAGTAAGTACCATGGCAAACACACCATTAAAAAATCTTTTTCACCTTTTTTAAAATATACAGAAAAAAGAAGGAAAAACAATTAGAGCATTTGAAATGTAAGTATTAAGGAAGGTTTTCATTTTAACAACATTGCTTCTCCCCTTTCCCTTTAGCTGGAGAGAGTTTTCTAGAATGAAATCCCCCCTATATCACAGTCCCTTAGATGATATTAAAGATGACAATTACAGTCCTCTTGGGGAAAAGAGAAGAAGAGAGTTGAGATGGACTGGAGGAGTAGTTGCTGCTGCTGCTAGAATCTAATCCTGTTTCCCTAATAACAAAACAATTGCACACACAGGAGAAAGAAATGGACAGCAAACATAGAAAAGGCTGCTTTTCTCTCTGGGGTTGATTCCCACTAGCAGTCACACTGAGGTAAAAAGACAGGCACAGAACACAGTCTTATTAGCCACTCTGGACTTGTGCAAACTTGCTCCAGTATTGGGCTGCTTAGGGCACTGGTTTTAGTTTCCTTGTTGGTCACAGGCTTGCAACAGTGTTGCAAAACATACAGATTGGTTGGCTAAGCCAGACTCTTATTAGACAGAAGGAAAAAGGAGAGGGACAGGAAAGAAGAAATGAGGTGGGAAAGGAAAAGGACACACGGGGTGGATGGTGGGGTGCATGACAAAGTCCTACATCCCAGGTGGTAGTAAGTATTTAGTCGGGACTGGTGAAGGTGGCAATGCCATCTGGGTCCCTTTCTCTTAGCTCTGTCTCATCAGGCCATCTTTCAGGATAACAAAGATCCACGGTCCCAGGAGATGATGGAGGTGGTAGCCATGATGCTGAAAGCTTGCTCTTTCCCCTCTCTCTTCTTTCAGCCAGCCAGCATTTCCATCCATCCAGCTGTATTTTCCCCCCTCAATGTCTCTTCTTTTATTTTCAGGGACCCCAAAAGGGGAGTAATGGGTGAAATACCCCTCATTACTGTGTCCACCAAAGGCCTAATTTCCAACACACTGATTTTGGTTCCCTGAATTTCAGTCCCACACATCTGTTTATTAGGCAGGATTATAACAGTGCTTGAATTATATCAGGAGACCTTTTTGTTTGGACTGACCTCATCTTTTTGTCTCCCTTTTGCATGTTTTCACACCGACATTTATTGCTTTAGGTTATTGTGACATTTACCTTGTATGTGACCAAGAACTGAAATGCAAAGAGCATGAATAGGAAGAGAAATGGATGTTTTTTATAGCAAGCGGTATAAACATGAGATTAACTTATCTGAAATGCCTTAAATGAACCTTGCCAATTTCTGACTTTTTTCCAGTGTTGACTTTTCAAAGCCGAATTCTGAAGCATTAATTGTGGTGTTAAAGGGATAAGCAAAGCAAAGAGATCTATTGTAGCACAATACTAGATCTCCAAGAGGAAGCTTATTGGAGAGGGACTTTGTCCTTTTAGGTTTTGGTAAAGCTCTGCATATTATTAATGATTATCATATTACAAATCCATAGTACTCTGAAAATTATGCCACAATAATAGTCTGTTTATTACATATATAATGTGTGTGTGTGTGTGTGTGTGTGTGTCTATACGCACATACACACAGGTATAAATATTTTATATATACACACATATATAGTGCTATGATTTGGTAGTCACTTGTTTAATTATAGCTCTGCAGATAAGGGGAAAAGCCTGATTATGCCCATTTTCCCACTGAAAGCTCAATGTCCCCCAAGCGCACTGTAAAATTCCCAATAAAAATGTTTTTACTCTTGAGTGTGTTTTGTGGCCAGCAGCCAGTATTTTTAACCTTATCTGAATTTATTCCAACAAGTGGTTTTAAAGCAGTAGGACTGAGGGAAAAAATAAGTGTCCTTTTTAGTTTGAAAATTCTTCTAATGCTTTTTGAAATTCATCATGGTTCACCTGGGAGACTTCAGATGAAGATTTACTTGAAAGATCTTGGTGAGATCTAGTGCACAGGATATCTCGAAGACTCTGAGCAGCACATAAAAGAAGTCATTCACTGGAGAATTAGGAACTCCAAAATCCAGCCAGTTTCCTAAAAGTTGTTGCAACCCAGGATAATCCTTTGGAAGTTCGTGCTGAGCCATTTACGAAGTTTTATAACAGTGCCTTAAAGCACCCACCTATGCACACTCCCACTACAGCAAAGTTTTATAAACACATCTCTGAGACGAAACCTGACATTTAAGCACCATACTGACATTTGTTGTTTTTTATCAAACAAATGTAATGTCATGATCTGGGTCTAAGACTCACTAGTTCTGGGCCTAATGACAGTTGGGTCACAACCATGACTCATGGAATCTTAGGATCTATTCCAAAGCCCTATGGAGGCAATGGAAAGAGTCCTCAATGGGCTTTGGAGAAGGTCCTCGGTGATGAGTGAGAATGATGGCCTTCAGCATGCTATTTGTTTAACAAAGAATGTATAGAGTACATCTTTTTCTGTGGATACAACACTGCACATAACCATAAAGATAACTGGAGCAGGGGTAACCACTGGACACATCCATCTTTGTGGTCAGTGATGAGGTGAGCCTGTTACTGTCAGTGGATAAGGTCTCTCTGTATTTGTTTTCTTCTTCTTAAAGTGGTGCTGGTGGGCACAGTTAAGATTGGGTGACTTACTGTGCATTTACCAGTTTCAAAAGTCTGCATTTCTTTGAGTTTAACCTGAATTTTAAATTTCCTATTCTTCCCATTATTTTTATTTTTAAATAATTTTACCTTCAATTTGCTGGTATGTACTCTCATTCTTAATTCAGACTTAACTGGTTTGTGAACATGAGTGTCAGAAAACACTTCTGTGACTAAATCATAACACCTTTACTAGGTAGCTTGTCTACTGTTCCGTGCAAAGCCTCTCAAGCTACTGAAGTGCAGTTAGAACTGGGAGGATACCAAATGTTTCTGCATAGCCTTTGTTCCCCAAGGACCTGATGCTTAATCTTGGACTGATTTAGCAGCAGTCAGCATCAGAAACAGAGCAACATAATTAGGGGGTATCATCTGCCAGACACCATACATGTGCTGTTTATTAGTGAACAAGCTAAGCTTCATGGGCCACATTCATCGGTGATGTAACTTCACTGAACTCAGTGGAATTAAACTAGGGATATGGCAGAGGAGGAGGAATTTGACCTTATGGGCCAGATTGTGGTTGGCCTTGTGTAGGTGTGCCAGGGTTAATGGGAGTGTAAAGAAAACAGATGGGTGGGCATGGGATTTGTGGGAAATTCTGCAAGCTCATTTTCTTTTTCATTGCAGAATAGAATGGAAAAAAAATTCAAAACTTTCTGCAAAATGAAATTATAACATTTGTTTCATTTTGGGTCAATCAAAATATTTCATTCTGATTTGACATTTAAAAAAAAATTATGATATAAAAGAAATTGAAGCAAAAAGTCATTTTTTCTAAACAAAAAGTCAAAGCATTCCACTCCAGAAATGTCAAATGGAACTTGGCAACATTATCTGAATGTTGTGCTGGCTTTTTTAAAATGAAACTTCATCTCAATTGCCATGTTCCCATGAAACGTTTGACTTTCGATGAATTGACATTTTCCAGCAGAAAAACATGCAATTGTAACATTTCCAAAGAGCTCTGCTAAGGAGCCTCCCTCCTGGTATCTATGTGCAAGAGCCAGACACCATTCAATCCCTTGTGCTCCCTTAGGACCTGATCCCGTCACCCTTACTCACACTGAATAATACATTACTCACTGAGTAGTCCCTCTGATTTTCATGGGTAGCAGAACTGAGACCATAAAGGACCAAATGGGGTGCAAAGGTAGCAGGACTGTGACCCCAAGCCCTTTGCATTACCCAGCAGTGGTGGCTCAGCACAGTGGGAGAAGCCACACCAAGTCCTTGCAAGGGGTGTAGGAGTGACTCTGCTCCTCCCCACAACCTGGGTTCTATTCACTTGTCTCTCCCTCAGGCTCAAAATATCCAGGAGCTCCCACTAGCTGTGTGGGTGCCTGCCCTGCCTTCCAATCCAGGCTGTGGCTTAAAGCTACAATTTAACGCTGTGAGTTCATATCTTCCCTGTGTATGGGGCCCTAGATGGTAGCCTCAAAAGTCCATGTAGAAAAAGTTTACAGTTTACTCAAGGATAGAGGATTAATTTTTCCAACCTCTTCAGAAGTTCTCATCTGTTCTAACAATAGCTGGACACCCACTCTTTATTGCACAGGAGCAAGAGTCAACTTGGATGTATTCAAATGACTTTGGAAATTACTGGTGAGATGAGCTATGGCACACCGGGAACTTGCCTTCAACTAACACAAAACAGCCCGACTGATCATTCTGCCAGAAAAGCAGTTATATGTTCTGAGACTCAGCTGTTGTGTCCAAGTGAGGAAAGGGCAGTCTGTCTGCCTTTAAACTAGCAGCGATATTTCCTATTTGGCACTCCACTGAGAGGTCTGTCTAGTATTATGCTGTGTTAGTCCAAATCTTGCTAATCTACTCAAGAAGTTATTCCACTGACTTCACCAGGACCATCAGCATGCACAGAGCACGCAGAGTTTGGCTCTCTATGCTATTTAGAAGGATGGCAGGGGAGACAAGGGGATGGTAAAGTGAAACAAGGAACTAACTGTGTCACTCTTATGTTATAAAAAAAAAAAATCTCAGGTTTTCTCAAATTACACGCTTGAAGCTAAATTTAGGAACATCTTGGGCTTGGAGCAAAGGACTGGGAGTCAGGGGTGCTGGGTTCCATTTTTTGTCTCTGCCAATGATTTTGAGTATGCCCTTGGCTAAGTTACTTAATGTCTTATATCCATCTGCAACACGAGTCTAATAATGTTTACTTACCTACCTCACAAGGGGGAGGCTTAATGTCTTAATGTTTTTAAAGTGCTCTGAAATCCTCATATGGAAGAAGCTATAGAAGTGTAAATCATTCTTAAAACACAATATTATTAAAGTTGTCATGCTGGATTTCATAATATAGTGAACTTCTTTTTAAATATTTTATAATTTGCCATTTTGGTTTGATTGTTATATTTCATTACACAGAATTGTGTGGACATTCCAAATGTTCTCTGAAAATTGGTGGCTTTTTCTTTCTTTTCTGGCATTTGCTTTTCTGCGCCTTGTTTCTTATGTTTTCAAACAGTATCAGCTGCTTGCAAGAAAGACCCTGCTCCCTAAGGGGCAGATAAAAATGTCATCCTACTCTTAGGGTAGTTTGTTCCTTCTAGCATATTTATACCCTGTTGAACACACACCACAGGATAAAGAGAAGTTTTCAGCAAGGCACGGAGCTAATGTATTTTGGAAGCATGATGGAAAGCTTTAAGGAGACCTGCGTGGACACTGGATGGGTAAATAATTCACACTGTATACTTAAATAAGTAATGTAATTTGAATAAAAATCCATGCATGAGGAGGTGGCAATTAGCACTAAGGGGAAAGCACCAGATTTAAGAGAGATGGGCAGAAGAGACGCTCCTTTGTCGAGAGGTTTACATGAACCAACATTAATTAGATATTATTCATGAATAAAACCGATCTATGGGAGGGACAAATCTCAAGCCCACAGAAATCAGTGCAAGTCTTTCCATTGACTTCAAAGGGCTTTGGATCAGGTCCTGGGTTCTCAACCCCTAAGACAACTTCAGCTGTTATAGACCTAAACCAACCCAAACCCCAAACGTATTTCTAGGGCTAACCAACATGTCTAGGATAATATGTCTATCTGTGTTTAACCATTTAGGCTCTTGGTCTAGTTTCAATAGCAAATCGCAGCCACTTTCAGTCTAATTCCATATGAAATCTCTCAAATTCCTACTCTCTGATTAAAGGCCTGGTCCTGCAAACCCTTGTTTATTTCAGCAGCCCCACTGGCAACAGCATCTTTATTCATGTGAGCCAGGATTACTCATTTGTTTATACAAGGGTTCCTCTGTTGGATAACTGGCTGTCCTGCACTTACAGGTGTAGAAGTTTACAGGACTGGGCCCTAAGGCTTTAATTCATTTCAAGTTGCTTTTTCTATTAAGCATTTCTAATGTACCGGGCTTGCTAATAATTCCTTAGATTAAAGCAACATTTGACTGTATTGCAAAGTAAAATGAACTAGAGAACCCTTGGCATTTTACAGATGGCAAATACCTTACAACTCAGCCTCCCTGCTACACCTATAAATCTTAACAGCCTCAGCTGAGTTGCTTGAAGACAGTCTGCACTCCCTGTAGGCCAGATTGTCATAGCCCTTCCTTGGCTTTGCAGGGAAGCGAGGCCCCTGTGTTCTCCTGCTCGGACTGTGACTCTAGCTGAGAGGAGGACAGCAAGACATATTTGCCCAACATTACCCACTATGAACAAATGGGCCGGGAGGAAGCAGAGAGGGCAAGGGGGTGAGAGGAGGCCTGGCTCCATTAGCAAGCTAGGCACATAGGGAAGAGTCAGCTACTCTATGCCCTGGAAAGCTGATCTCCTCCAGGGGAGTGGCACAACTCCCTACCATCCTGTCACTTTGGTGTTCCTAGGGATGGATGGACAGACTATATTGTTTAAGAAAAACATCTCTGGTGGGTATCACGAACAGCTGGAGCAGACGTGCTTCAGTACAGCTGCTGAACATTGTTAGTTATTTATTTCAATTAAAGTAACAACCCCCTTCCACTCCTGCCTATACAAGACTCTAGGCGCCCTAGTGCACAATTAACTATTAGTGACTTTTTAAACAAAATGTCATTTTGCTATTCCCAGATAAACCTTCTAATAGGGGCTAACTATATGCACAGTGAAATGCCAGCAAATGTGCCTAGTGCTGACCAGAAAAAAACATCTGTAAACGGCTTTTAAAAAACACTGAGTGGGGAAGTACAAGCTTCAAAGAGCATGTTCCATCATTTTGCTAACACACTCCCACCTCACCTATGGACCTCGTGCGATGTCTCTGCTCAAGAAAAGTAACGTCAGTGCAGAAAAGACCAAGCAAGCTGCAGCAACTCTGGACTTGAAGTCAAATAAGTTGCCATTATGAGCCTTATGCCTTGAGTTCTAGAGTCTGTGGGTCAGCGGCCCACACTGTTTGAAGGATGCATCCTGTCCAGTCAACAGTACCAGCTCCCAACAGAGAGCCAACACAATTTCAGCAGAAGTAGCTCTTGAGATGCCATTGCAAACATAAAACCACATGGAAGTTGCCACGTTACCTTTCTGGCCACTAAAACAAAAGAGGTGAGGAGGCGTTACCAGCAATGGACAGAGAGGGTTAACGTAAAGGGCCCAACCAATAGGAGTCTCACCATTGACTGTTGTGGGAGCAGGACCATGCACAAAATTAGCAATGGCACCTAGACCATGTGATCTTCAGATTGATCTGTAAAGGAGGAGGCACAGAATCTGATCCATGCTCAATGAAATCAATGGGCTCAGGATCAAGCCTAAAAAGAAGAGCGAGGTAGAAAGCTGAGGAAGATAGTAGAGAATAATGATAATCGTATTTCACACTTCTTTGGAACCTTTCATCCAAGGAGTTCACACACACACACCAACTAGCCCAGCACCTCTATGAGGCTGGTAAGGGATACACAGCAATCACTTCTTCCAGCATTATAAAGTAGCTGCATGGGGGATGGAACACATCAAATTTTTAACACTGCACAGCAACACAACAAGAGGAAGAAGAATACAATAACCAATCAGAATTGCAGAGGAATACAGGTGAGGAGAGAATTGCTCAAGTATGAATTTCAGCCAGGACATTGGGGTGAACACTTCTACTCTTGCAAAAAGTGCCAAGCAATCTTTAATGACCTCGAGGGACCAGGGTCCCAATTTTACAGCTTGTGCAAAAGACAGCACCTCCTCTTGGACTCAGTGATCTTGTGTGCCAATGAGTTCTACAAAGTAGGCAAGGGATAAGGAGAAAAGGAAAATAACTAGGATGGGTGGAAAGGTCCATTAGAAATACTTAAGGAAGTAAGACCTAAGATAGGTAAGAATGGAGCCCCCAGTGGTGAGAAGAGAGGTGTGAGGAACAGATCAGCAAAAGCAAGGAAATAAAGGAACCCATTACAATGCATGAATTGTATAGACTAGAGGATAACATGCGAGACAGAAGATAGAAAATAAATCTGTCATTTAATCCTGGCGATGGGTTAGATGATACCTTTGGTGCGAACAGTATTTTGGTCATCAGCATCTCAAAAGCACTTCGGAAGGACATGACAAACAGATACAGGGCACTATCCTACTCCCTTTGAAGTTAATGGAAATTTTGCCATTGATTTTGATGGGAGCAGGATCAAGCCCATTATGGATACTGGAAGTGAGCATATATTTGATATATCTCTACTGTAACTGCTCTGTATTCTTTTCTGACGTAGCATGATATCTGGTTATCTCTGCAATGTATATAGCTGGGCATCTTCTGTGAAAAATACAACACATCACATGGATGCGAATCCTCAGGGGTTCTGAAAAACATCTGAGAGATAGAAGATATCAATACCAGGAGACGGGGCAGTGTAAGCATAACAGGTTCCAATGCAGAATTTGGTTTCTGGTTGGATGGGGTGGTTATGGGAGTTGAAACTCTATGGGGCAGGAGGGATGGGGCTCTGTCAAAGAAACTTAGACAGGTTATCTTTGTAAAAAAGGAGAGGTTCTGGGTGGTGGTGATGTGAGGACAAAGGATTTTCACATAGAAGCAAAGGACTTTTTTTTTCTTTCCGGGAGTGGGCGGTTAAAAGTTGCACAGACCGTTCAGCATTCAGGAAGTGCCCATCCCACAACTGTTTCTACATCCAACAGAGAGATTTATTTGAGCCTGCCTACAAAAGCCTGCTTGATTTTAAACTGGGACGTGGGCAAGGGCATCTCCATAAAAGGTGAAAGGGTGTTGCAGAGATCACCATGGGAGTCAGTGGGCCAAATTCAGCTCTCAGCTGTTACACGTTGACTCTAGTGAATGCACAATTTGAGTTGATAGCAAACAAATATTCATGAACCACCATAGTGAACTATTGTGATTTTATATTTATATAATACCCAGAACATCCACAGACATAAGGGATAATCACATCCCATCAGAGCTAGATCTTCTTAAATCAAGAAAGAGATTATGTGGTATAGATTGTCAAAAACAAAGAAAATATCTACCTGGTGAAATGAAGGTAGTTAAGACCATGTTGGAAAATCTGTTTTAACTAATTTTCAAATTTAAGCATCAAAATGTGATTTCTGATTAGTTTTAGTATTTTAGTAGTTTTAGATTAGTGTGTTTTGGTACACATTGTACATATGTAATCATTTCAGTACATAAATATGAAAAAGGTTTACATTTTTACTGCACTTTGCATCCTCATTGGCAAAAAGAAATGCAATATACAAACATGTTTATGTTCTTCATTAGTAAGGGACTACTTCTCATGTGAGTAAGGATTTGCAAGATCAGCCCTTTGTGTCTCAGTGTACTCAATGCATTAATTTTCATGGGTTATTGCCAAAGAATTCAAACTATTACTGTTCTGCATATTATTATAGCAAATAAAATTAGTGTCAGGCAATCAGAAAAGCCCCCATTTACTGCTAAAAATCATACACCTATAAATTTTGAATTGCTGAAGAAAAAACACAGCTGTTCCTTTGCCAATCAGAATGCTGCTTTGCAGTGGTCACTTTCACACACAAAGGTATGTTAGAGTAAATGTCTGCAATATTGAATTAGTTGGTTTAACAGACAAAGTTAATTGGAATAAAACTTTGTGACCAAGATAACAGGATATAGAAAACTTTATTTTAATCATCTTTGCCTCCATGTTTTATATATGATAAATGTTTCATTTATCTGGCTGGAGGACATTCTGTTGTGACACTGATTCATGCCATTGACAGTTATCTCCTTAACGGTTTTGGCTCTGATTCAGTTAGATACTTAAACACATGCCTAACATTAAAGCCAGCAAACAGTGCCATTGATTTCAGCGGGACTACTTGTGCTCAAAGGTAAACCTTACTGAATCAGGATCTGTATCTTTAGTAGTATTGCCAGCAAAATAGAAGGAAGAAAATGCTTCACAAGTCAGAACTGGACATTTTGTAACTTCCTTAAAAGTCTGAAAATCTTCATCTCCTTTAAATCAAATGTGAGCAGTACCATGTACCAGCTTCCTCAGGGTCTTGCTGATATTGGTGCCTGGAAAAAAGCATCTGGATAAAAACTGAATACAGGAAGGACTGAAATGATGCTAGTAAGATGAGAGGAGTACATGGAAGAACCTTTATCCTCTAGTACAACCCCCACTAGCAAGAGCATCTACCCTCAAATTGTCAAGTCAGGCTGCAGCCCCAGAGTCCTTTTGGCCTCTTCATTGCTGCTGGGTGTCCAAATAGATATGGTGGCAAAAATCACCTACTTCCACCGGTGACTGAGCAGAAGATACATCCCATCCTATCAGAGGCACTTTGGCTGCAGAGATTCATGCCTTTTGACCCCCAAGTTGTACATTGTGACTCCTATCTAGGAATGAAGCCACATACCCCAAATGCTCCAAATATCACAAAACACAACAGCCCTTCTGCTTATTAACACAGGTGCCCATGGACACATTGCTTTGCTCTCTGCCTCCTTGGCTCCCTGCTGAATCTAGAGTCCAGTTCAAGGTCTCTGTCCTGACATTCAAAGCCCTCCATAGGATTGGCCCTAGCAAAGGGAGAGATTGCTTCTTCCTCTCTCACCAAGATCCTCCACAATAGGTGCTGTTCCATCTAAATAATAGAACTATCAGCCAACTGGGGAAGGCTCCTGAGTGCAAGACAAAGATTGGCTTCACTCACACAAGAGAAAGCAAGCAAGCAAGCTAGAGAGGAGTATGTGGGAGAGAGGGAGGAGAGGGGAAACCTTTACTGCAGTGTATTTTATCACACATGCTCCTCATAGCAATGCTACTCAAGATCACAGACTGGGTACTTCAGAATACTCTGATAGCCAGGAAAGACTGGCTGGCCCTTCGGTTCTACGGATCAGGAGCATACAGGCTGTGCTCTACATTGCAAGAAGGTCGCTTAACTAATAGTTCAAAGACAGGCAAGCAGGTGTGTTCTCGCCTGCTTTAACCCCTCTTCAGATATTCAGTTGTTGTACAGAGATAAAGTTTGCAGTGATGTTTACAATCAAAGGCTGGGCTGTGTTCAGAACATTATTGTGTTTTCTCCAGTGTTGGGGGGGAAGCAGAATACATGAAAAAGAAACAAAAACAAGGGACCAAAATCCTTTGCCAGCTCTCAGGTGAACTGACAGGCGGACGCATGCTGCTGTGTTTGGAATCCCTTCTGTATGAGGGGCTCGAGCAACAACACTTAGAGCCAAATCTGAACTGCCTCGAGCGGGAGCTGGCCTTTTACAGCTACGGAGCCAGCTGCAAAGTTTGTTTAAGTCTGCGGGGGTGAGTCCAGGCCCCTCTCTGTGCACACGGGAGAGAGGCAAATACTGGTTGATAGTGATCACTGCCCAGGACACGGACAGTCATGAGTCAAGGCGCTGAAGAGGGAAAGGCGCACGCAGCCCAGAGACCGTGTGAACAGCCCGGCACTCCCGCCTGCTGCCCGTTCGAGCTGCGCTAGGACCAGCTCCGGGCAGCCAAGGGGGCTCTGCGGGGTGGAGCCCAGCGGCCCCGCGTCCAGCAGCGGCTGATCTCATCCGGGAGCCCGGCGGGCAGCCAGCGGCTGCTGGACAACCCAGGCCGGCTCCGTCGGGTAAGCTGGTAACCCCCGTCCGTCCCTCCCTCCGCCCGCCGGGGGACAGAGATATTTGCAGGGTGCCCCCTCCAGGCCAGGGAGCGGCCAGCGCTTGGCAGGGCCGGGGCCGGGCGCGGCCACTCACCATTATGGAGAAGACGAAGGCCACGATGTTGATGGGGTACGCGGGGCAGAAGCAGGAGAAGATGCTGAGCGCCAGGTAGTTCTTGGGCTGGGGCTGCGCCCGCGGCCGCTCATCTTGGGGCTGGCTGTCGGGGCTGCTGTCCCAAGCCCGCTTGAGGTCCGCGCCGGCGAGTTCAGACATGGGCAGGCGCTGGCGGCTGGGCGGGAAGAGCTCGGCGAAGGGCTCCGCTCTCTGAGCTGGGCGCTCGGCGGGAGGGTCTGAAATGCCAGCGCCAGGCTCAGGGGAGCCGTGACCTCACCCCTCATCATCCCTCCTCCCCCCGCCGCCGCCGCCGGGAAGGGAGCCAAGCGCGCCAAGCCGGGCCGGGCCGGGCCGGCCAGAGAAACGCGCACGGCACGGCACAGCCGCCGCCCCTCGCTGCGCGCCGCGGAGCGGGACCCGGAGCCGGCCCCGCTTGTTCCGCGCGGGGCTCCCTGAGCCGGGGGGAGAGGGAATAAGGGCCGGGCAGGACAACGCCCGAGGGGACGAACTTGGGGGGGAAGGGGCCAGAGGAGCCAAACGGGGGCGGCGAGGGGAGCCCTGCCCCGGGCTGAGACGGAGATAAAGCCGCTGGCTCAGCCCAGGGCTTAGGCCGCCCCGCTCGTCCGCCCGCGGGACTCCAGCGGGGAAGTCACCGGCCGACACCCCTCCCCCACCACACACTGTCCGCGGCGGGCGGGCGCCTCCCTCCCGCGCTCCGACGCCTCAGCTGCCAGGGAGCCAGAAACACGAGGCGGCCGCAGGCAGCGCGGAGCCACCGGCCCCTGGGCGGAGCCTGGAAACCCCTCGCGCGCCAGGTGTGTGTGTCCCGCGCCTCAGACCCGGGCCCGCCGCTCGCCCTGGCCGCACCAGGTGCTTCAGAGAAAGGGGCAGAGCCCTGCAGGGGGGGAGAATCGGGCTGGGGCTGAGCTCTCGGGTCATTTCCCCACCACCGCTTTAGCCTCATTCCTTCCAGCCATGTCGGATGTTCTTGTTCTTGGAGCAAAACGTCCAGTCTTGGCCTGGGCTGACGATTGGTAACAATGAGCCCCCCCGGCTCGGGGTGGGGAAAGTCTTCGCTTTTATCCCTTTGGAATCTGCCTCTCCTTGAGGGAGTCGCATTGTTACCATTAGCCGCACCGTAGCAGCTTGTTCAGCTTAGCTCACACAAGCCAGGATCAGGCCAGAAAGGGTTGGGCTGATCTCAGCAAACGCCCTTTCCTGCGGGTGGCTCTAGCTGCATGGGCACCCGGCATCCAGAACATTGCGCTTTTTGGGTGGAATACTTCCTTACTTTCCGAAAGTTCACTTCTTTTTAATGAATGCTGGTCTGTTAATAGTGGCGCAGAGACCCCCGGAGAGTAGAGCAGACTGGGACCCCCAGCCAGGGCGGAGGCAAGGAGAAGAATGGCAGCCCCACTGTCCTGGGAACGAGGGAGCAGAGCTGCAGCGGGCTGTCACAGGGCCGGTGACCCCCCAACCCCTGCAGACGCAGGGGCTACAGGCTTGGCGGGTAGAACTGAGTCCTAGGCTGGGCCCTGCCAGGACTGCAGCATCCCCCTTACGCGTGCACCTGCAGGGGTCGGGTGTCACAGGCTGAGTGAGTGGAGCAGAGAAGCCCCAAGCAGGAGTGGGAGGAGGAGCTCCTGGACCCAGGGAGGCCACCCCACTGCAGAATGGCTTTTGATTATCCGGATAAAATTCACATCCTGCCTGCTGCTTGGATAATCCGGAGCATGCTGTATCAGAGCGCCTCACAGTCTTTTAATGCATTTATCCTCCCCATACCCGTGGGAGGTGGGAGAGTGTTATTCCCATTCCCCAGATGGGAAACGGAGGCCCGCAGTGACTCACATAGGACATCCTTGGCAGAGGAGAGGCTTGAACTCAGGTCTCCTAAATTCTAGGCTAGTGACCTAGTCACTAGATAATCCTTCCTCTCTCAGGCCCCTGTACCCCCATGGAGCCCCAGAAAAGTCTATAGGCCTCCACAACCAGGGACAGAAACGAGGCCCAAGTGGTAGTGCTTAACCCTTTCGAACATTTCATTTACTCATTAAAATTACAGCAAATACTGCTAAAGACACAATTAGAGCTTTATAAACCACATGTATTTGGTCAATTCTCGCTAACCTTCAGCACAAGCCACTGGTGCACTGTACCCTGCCCACCAACAAAGGAGACAAAAAAAGAAGAGGTTTTTACTCCTTTTTGCTTCTCTCTGAGGAGTGAAGATGACATGACAAGTATTTTATCTACCTAGTTTTTTGTTTAAAAAAAAAAAAAATCTAGTCTTATGTAACTGATTCTTCCTAGAAGTCTCTATGAACAACTGGAGAGCTATCAGGTTTATAACCCTGAAGAAATGTACCAAATTAAACCTGATTCTATCTGTCTGGATTTTCTACAGCACTCACCCCTGAGTTAATTTAGGCCCTGATCCTGCAAGTTGTTCCATGTGAGCGGATACTCTGAGTCCATGCAAAACAATTTGCAGGATCAAGGGTTCCAACAGGTCTGTCAGAAAATGCAACCCTGGGACTAGAGATGAAAAAAGGAGGATGGTCATCATCCTTCAGAGTTAGTTACCTTTAGTCCCAGAAGATAAGGAAATCTGATTTCCTTCTGAAGCCTCTCAAAACAGTTATGGTAATAATGGTGTGCACCTTTTCTTTAGTAGATCCCAAAGCAGTTTAAAATTTGTTACTATCTCCATTTAAAATGACAGGCAAACTGAGGCACTGAGACACCAAAAACCAAAGTTTTCAACTGGGGTTTTGATTTTGGGTGCCTTAGTTTTTGCATACTCAACCTCAGACACCTTGGGCCAGATTTTTTAAAGGTATTTAACAACCTCAATATACAAATAAGCACCTAGTGGGATTTTCAAAAGTGCCTAGGCACCTACTAGGTATCTGTCTGCATCTTTAGACACCTAATTAGCTTTACAAATCTGTCCATTTGGGCCAGATTTTCAAAGGTGTTGAGCATATGCAGCCCACATTTTATGTGGCTCTGCCCTCCAGCCAGGTCACCTTTCAAGTTCAGTCTCCTTTCGGGGTAGCAGAAGAGTCCAAACAGACAAAACCCCCAAAGTTTAATGGCCTTTATGCTCAGCCTTGAGCTCCCTTCATCAGTTTTTGCCTCTTATCCTGAGGCTTGTGTTACTCCTCTTGCTGGGGGAGGGGAGCTCCCTGAGTATCACTATAAGGCTTGTTTTTAATCTTTCTTGTGGCTCTTCTCTGAACCCTCTCCAATTTATCAACATCCTTCTTCAATAGTGGAGTCAAAAACTGAACACAGTACTCCAGCAGCAGTCACACCAGTGCCAAATACAGAGGTAAAATAACCTCTCTTCTACTCCAGATGCCTCCGTGTATGCATCCAGAGATTGCATTAGCCCTTTTGGCCACAGTGTCGCACTAGGAGCTCATGTTCAGCTGATTATTCACCATGCCCCCCACATTTTGTTCAGAGTTGCTGTTTCCCAGGATCGAGTTCCCCATCAGGTAAGAATAGCCTGCGTTCTTTGTTCCTATACATTTACCCATATTAAACCACATTGTTTGCTTGAACCAAACTTACCAAGTGATCCATATTGCTCTGTATCAGTGACCTGTCCTCTTCATTATTTACTGCCCCTCCAGTTTTTGTGGCATCTGCAAACTTTATCAATGATGCTTTTATGTTTTCTTCCAGGTCATGGATAAAAATGTTAAATAGCAGGACCCCCCTAGAAACATATCTGTTTGATAATTCCCTGTTTACAATTACATTTTGAGACCCGTCAGTTAGCCAGCTTTTCATCCATTTAGTGTGTGCCATGTTAATTTTATATCTTTCTAGTTTTTAATCAAAATGTCATGCCGCACCAAGTCAAATACCATACAAAAGTCTAAGTATATTACATCAACGCTATTACCTTTATCAGCTAAACTTGTAATCTCATAAACAAATATATCAAGTTAGTCTGACAAGATCTATTTCCCCTTAAACCTATATTGATTGGCATTTATCATATTATCCTCCTTTAATTCTTTATTAATCAAGCCCCATATCAAGTGCTCCATTATCTTGCCCATGATCAATGTCAGACTGACAGGCCTATAATTACCTGGGTCATCCCATTTACCCTTTTACAATATTGGCACAACATACTCAAAGTGATGGCCTGGTGGTTCAGGAAGGATTAAAGGGGCATAGTTGATATTTAACTCATGGTGCATTGGAACTAAAAAAGCCTCACCACACAACTCTTATTTATGGAATTAGTCCTATTGACTTCAGTAGGCCTACTTGGGTAAGTAAGGACTGCTGATGTGGGAATACAGATTGCAGATTGGCCTTTGCTGCTGTTTTATCCCCTTCATACTCCCTTTCTGGGTGACTGACCCCAACATTTGACTGGATAGCAGAATTACCATTAAAATATTTTCATCTCCTGTGGCAAGATCCAGGTTGCTACCAGTACTCAGAGAAAATATCTGCTGCCCTTGTTAGCTGATCTAATTCTTGATGCCTGTGCAGAGAGCCCACACAACTGCCTGCGCCTCACTGAAGCACTTAGCAAGGCCTTGTGAGTTGTGGGGAATTTCCCCCAGTACGCTTTGTCTCCTGGGAGGATGTGTGACCATGTTGCTCTGGAACACCTCATGCTGGATGCTTAGCAGAGTGGCACTGGCTTGATGAGACAGAGCCACACATCTTGGCCCAGTACTGCAGAAGGGGAAGTGCTGTAATACTAACCTCTGAGTTGCAGAAGAAAGAGAAGATCGTACTAGAATTCTCCAGGCCTCCTCCAGAACCTGACATCTGTGATTAAGGATCTTGCTCTTCTAAGAGATGATAAATATACAGTTAGAATGTCAGAAAAATTTAAAAAAAATGAATGGCCACTTTCATCTTTTTGGGAGCCATGGATGAAAGCTATTATCACCTGTTGTCCCCCCCTCGCACCCCAGTTCCATTTTGAGGTACAATATCTAAAACCACACAGTATTTGGTTTCTCATTTCCAAAACTCATTCTTGTATGTTTAAATGAGGTTCAAAATACTTTGCATGAAATCCTGACCCTATTCAAGTCAATAGGAGTTTTGCTCTTTACTTCAAAGGGGCCAGGATTTCACCATTTCCATGTATTCATACTATGGGAAAATGTGTGTGTGGACATCAATGTAATATACATGCAATATTTACCTGTATAGCGAATAGGCATTTTTCAAGACCTATTCTAGGATCCTGGAATAAAACACATGTAGGACAACCTGCTGATTTATCAAAATGTCAGAAGAAAGGATTCCAGGTTGTTAGGAAATGGTAAGAATTACTCCAGTTCATTTACTTGCCAATTTTCCCATTAGTATTCAAGCACAGGCTTTCTGTAGCTGCAGAATGACTGATTTGGCCTCAAGGGGCTGCTAATGAAGAACAATAGCTTTTTAGCTAATATTATTAGTATACCATTTACCTTCTGAACTGAATGCAATCTTGTTAGCTCACTCCAAAGGGGAGAGGGGGAAAAAAAGTAGAACTGCAGGAATATTTAGATAGACTTTCTGTTTTCAGATATAGTGCCACACAGTCAGAATGTAATGGCTAAATGTGAATTAAAACAAAATACAACAGTATTTTAAGTTGCCAGCAGTTAGGTACTTAAAGCTGATGGTATCAATCGTATTTACATGGCTTCCCTTCCAAGCCTTCAGAATTAAACACAACCACGTTGATACCATAGTAATTGCCTAACACGCTCTGGAAACACAGTGGGTCATACTGCACTATTGATTTTTAAAGTACGGCTCACCACTGACTTCAATGAGAGTTGAGAGCACTGAGCATCTCTCTGGAAAGAAGCAGCACCTCCCAACATTCCTCGGGCCTTTAATCCTTGAGTGCACTTTCTGGGCGCCCTTGAGACTTTCTGGGATGAAAAGCCTGATCCTGCACTCTTGATGCAGGCAAAGCTTTCATTGGGAATTTTGGCTGAGTCAGGTTTGAAGGGCAGGGACTTGAGTAACTCCCCACCCAATTAAACATTTCTAATGTGAGAGGGCAGCAGCAACTACATTCCACCACAGCTGGAGTGACAGCCAGAGCCAAAACTTCGGCTGAGGCGGACACTAGGCAACCCCCTTCTTGTACAAGCCCCATGGGATCTTTAATGTCCAAGCAGAGCAGGAAGTACCTTGGTTTTTAATGTCCCATCAAAAAGAGGAAACAAGATTTGCATGGGGTGGGCTGTCTGTTGGGGGTTGGCCTGTTCCCTTGAGACACGTGGACCCCAGTTCCACAAGGTATGTAGGCATGTGCCTACCTTTAAGCACATGAGTAGTGATCTGCTTAAAGGGAGTCACATACTTAAGTATCTTGCTGAATTGGGGCCGGATCATCTTACAGCATTGTGCCGTTTTGCACATGCACGTGAGGATCTAGCCACCAGCCTACCCAATTAGCTCACACAAATACAGTTTGAACCCCTACACCTCAGTGTCTATACAGGAAAAAGTGTAAAAATTGTATCTACAAAAAAGCAAAGTAGTACGCACCAAAATTAAGTGCACAGAGGCAGGCAGAGGAGTGGGGTGGATTTTAAGCAGGTACAGTTGGATAGTGGGTTTTCAAAAATATGGTCCTGAAAGAGACACGTGGATGCCTCTCTTTTGCTTCTAAAAAGCATTAAAGTCTTTTGGAGCACAGGAATTTGTTAGAGGATATTAGTGGGCTGGAAAGAAAGACAGAGTGGCAGCTATATGGAGATACTGAAAAAATTCCAATTTGTAAAATGTTTCCACTTCTAATAAGAAGTGAAATCACTGAGGGGTTTGTGAAGCAAAAGTTTTATCAAATAGCAGCTACTGTATCTGAGTTTAGCAGACTTTTTTCCCCACAAAGTGCTTTAAAAAGCAAGCAGGGCAGTCTGTTAGAAGGAAATTGATTAATTTTTAAATACCATCAAATTGTCTCCACTTATGGAGGAAGACAGAGGGAGAAAAAAAGAGAGATACAATTAATCCCTTAGATTCACAGATTTAGGCGATGCAGTCTGGGAAATCTCCTGGTCTGGATGCCTAATGCAATGGGAAATTTGGGCAGAAAGTCTGTAAGAATTTCAGGAATGGCTCACCTGGATGTCTGAGTGCTCCAACGACTGGATCCCTAAATCCAGCTAGGTGATGCAAGGACATAGGTCAGAGTAACCATATATGTAAGCATGGCTGATCTCACAGTACTAAAGTCCTGCAAAAGAAATTAGACATGAGTGTTTGATATCTGGCTACTTCTGGAAGAAGCAGAGACTTTCCTCAGGATACTGATAACACATGATACATTTGAACTGCTATACCTTGACGAGACAGGCAGTGAATACCACAGTTCAGCTTTTAAGAAATGTCCTCCGTCAGTGTTTCTTAGGGCAACTGGCAGGTCAGTCCCTGTGCAACTTGCCCATTGATTTCAATAGGCATTCCAATCACAGACGGAGGACGAGATTAACAGAGAAACTTAGCTAAGTCTGTCTAACTCCACTTAACTCTTTTATAAACCATATTGGTACAACTTCTGCCCTCAGTGACACATGTATGGCTCCCACTGATTTCAACAGGAGCTGTGTGTGCGCAGAATTTGGCCCATTTGGGTGTAATGGTAAGTCTGCTGTGGTCAGATGGTGTCTGGGGCTAGTGTGGATGTGCTGAGGAGAGGGAGGAGAAAATGCAAGGAACTTTTCCATCCCTTCCTCACCCCATATGGGGCCAGATATAATGGCAATCAATCAATCAATCAATCCCTGAGCATGGGGACTGCTCTCTTCTAGCGCATTCAGGGATGTCAATCACCCCAAAGGGGCCAAGGAAGAGGCAGGGCTAATGCTTCCCCCACCCTTTACTGGCTTATGGAGCTGGCCAGGAGAAGTGGGGAAGCTCAGATGGTGCCTCTTGAGAGACAGTGCCTGCCAGAACTCTCCCTGGGGCAGCGTGACCCCACGCCACCTTTCTCAGCACAGCCTGGCCCGGTGGCTACAGTGTAGGTAAGGGACCACAGCACTTCTTTTAGATTGCTTGCAATGCCCTCAATAGGGAAAGTAGGCCTGGGAACCCTTCCAGTTCACTGGGCCCAGAAAAAGGAGAACAGCCAGAAGTTTTTTGAGACAGGATACATGGCAGAATGAATATTAGCCTGACAGCATCACAACTGGAGACATCTTAAAACTGTCCCCTGAGCATCTTTAATTTCTTTATTATCTCCCGACAGATACCACTCCTCCTTTCCAGCTCAAAGCCAGCACATTCCCCATTAGGAAGCAGAAAATAGGGGAAAAGAACAAATAAATGAGACATAGGAATAACATTTTTCTGGTTTCACAAAGGTTTTTATTTTGTGGACAGATCAAAAACAAATATGCAAATCTTTCAGAATACTCTGACCTTCCCTGGAACCATCTTCACCTAGGCTAGAAGAAGGGTCATGAGTGACGGAAGTCACCCAAGTAATCAGTCAGTCTGGTCAGTCTCAAGCCCCAATGGAATTGGAGTTGACTGCTAGAAGTCTTTTAAAGATGCACACTCCCTCAGACCACTTCCAATGTTCAGTTAGACTTTCTCCTTAGGGATTCTTTCTGTGACAATCAGAGACATTCCTGCCATTGGAGAAAAAAATAAAAAGACAGCCTCAGAAGACTGCAAATCATGTAATCCAATTTCATTATTAAACTTGGATAACAAGATTAGAGCAAAAATATTTAAATGCTTCTTAATTTCTATTCTACTGGAGATCATTCATAGGCTTTGTTTTAGGAAAATCAGCTAACAGTAGCATTAGGCAGTGTTGCCAAGAGTCCAGAGCCTGGATGCCTTTGCCTTGTATTTGATGAGAGAAAAGTATTGGGCAAATGTTGCCTGGGTCACTTGTCCCTAAATCCAGCCCGGTGCGGGACTCAAGTTTTTTCTCTCTTCAGACTTTCTACTTGATTGGTCCCTTCTTAAGGCTTTAGACATTTCAGGGTCAAAATCACTCCATGTTTCTTCAGCGTGGGTCAGAGGCTGTGATTTGGATCATAATGAGCTCAAACCAGAATCCTGGATCCAGCATACCCAAACTTCATAGATGAACTAAATCCAAATCTTGGACTGGTTTTCCATTTTGCAAATAGTCCCCATCTTTATAATGGGCTGAACCAAAACCTTAGATCCAGTCACCCCCACATTTTGGAATGGTTGAATTCAGGATCAGGTCTTTGAGGCATGAATTCATCTTTAATAACTAGCGTGTGTTTCTGAGCAGTTGGAATTTCCCATTCTGGGTAAAGTCAAAAACAGCTTGTAGGGTGGGATGGGTAGTAAAGAGAAAGGTAAACAAACTGCTGACTGAAGTCCTGCTCCTCTAACCCTCACTCTGCAAGTAGTCCTTTCTAGCATAAGCAATGCCTCTGACTGCGGTGGAACCGCACAGCCCTAGCTCATAGCTCAACTCCATTCAGAATGCTGCTGGAAAGATCATTTTCCTAGCCCCTTGTTTTGACCAGGTCACCCTCTTTCACATGCCTTTACTTGCTTCTACATCTCTATTGCATCAAACATAAGCGGCTTATATTCACTTTCAAGTCTCCTCACAGTCAACCTCCCACTTTACCTATTCTCTCTCATTCATTATCAAGCTGGTCGATGCTCACCTCTGATTGGTCCATGATGCCGGTATCCACTGCCCAATTGTTACATTTTCAAACAAGCCCCTTTGTGCTTTCTCCAGTCCTGCCCCTTGTGCTTGGGAGGAGCTGACTCCCAGGAAACATCTGCAAAGCTACCTCATTAGCCTCATTCAGATCCCTCCTCAAAACTCTCCTTTGCCGTGATGCCTACAAACAACTTGACAATAGTCAGGTTGCTGGTGTGCAGAGACCACAGCCTACTGTGGTTCCCAATATTGTCTCATTGTTTACTCGTATTCTCCCATCTGTCTATATCCAGATGTTGTCACTTGTCTGATACTTAGATTATAAGCTCCTTGGCCAGGGACCATCTTTTTTTCTGTTTGTACAGCACCTAGCACAATGAAGTCCTGGTCAGTGACCCGGTTCCTAGATGCTGTTGTAGTACAAATAATACATAACAACAAAAACTCCTTATATGAGTAAGGAAACTAAGTCTTGGCCTCTAACAGATGTAGCTGACTCACTTGTAGATGCCAGGGGATAGGTTGGCATCAGTGTGAAGGGAAACATGGGATATTTTATGAGTAAATTAGATTAGGTAAATGTGAGTACCAATTCAATAGCGAAGAGTGCAAGGGCTCCACTAAGGCTATAATAGCTTTAAGAAGCTCAGAGAAAAAGGAATCTTATACACTCCAATTCATCATGCTGGCACTAACTGACTCTTCATTGGCAACTTTCTGGGAGTTAATGGTTAGCCAGTTGATTTTAAATGCTTCAGTGTTCTCCGGCCCCATCTGCTAGTGATAATGTTTGTACAGCAGAACTTGGGGAAAGCAGCAGCATGCCCAGGGACATGTTGAAAGCATTAAGTTCCCTTGTGCATTACAAGGAAGTGGAAAGGAGAAAACTGCAGGGACTACACTCGGCTGCTTACTCATAGCTCTCATGGGGTGATTCTGAATGAACAACTGGCGTGTACTCTTCCTCTGCTATTAGGTGATGAAGGCTGTGCTATAAGATATTATAAAGATAATGTTTCCTAGATCTGAAGTAAGGTTTTGGGCTCTGATGTCACAGAGGATTAATAATCTCCATACAGGTAGCACCATATACAGGGAAACTAATACATTTTATTTTTTGGTAGGACACCAATCCTGGAAGTAACTGAGTGTCTTCAAATCCCCACAAGTCAAGGATGCTAAAATATTATTAATTTATGAGGATGAATTAAATCTATGCAATTTACTGATTTTCTAACATTTTACTTATTTACACTGGTTACACCTAGGGAATTGCTCTAATACATAATATTATATTGTAACCAATGTGGTGGGTGTTTTTGGTTGGTAATTTCTCATGAAGGCACTCGTATATCACAGTGGCAGGTGGCCTTAATAAAACTAGATATAGAGAATTGGCCAGTTGCCCTAACAAGAACATTTATTCTTGGACCGATAAGGAACAGGTAGGGGTAATTGGCAGCATACATTGACAGAATTAATTCAACAGTCCTAGCAGCTGCCTCACTTCAGCAGCCCTCTCCATGGATGTGGAGAGAGTACTCTGTGTTTGCACAGGGCCTCAGTCTTAGGCACCCTGTAATAAACATGAATAATAATAATATTCAGTAATCTCATTGGAGTCAAAAGCAAAATTCCCATTGATGTCAATGGTGGAGGATCAGGCCCTTTTTCCCCAGCCATATTGGACATGTTGGAATTTTTGTAGTTGGATTAGCATTTTGTATAACCTATCCTGAATCTCTTTGTATCAGTGGCATTATTTCTTCTATAATATACCTGGTTCCAGGGACACGACAGGACTGTCTCTTGTCTTGTCTGCTTTTCAGTAGCTCTACTAGTAGCTCTACTAATATGTGCATTTCAAAACAGAGATGTGTTAAGAGTTGGAAAGAGTTATCTTCCCTTTACTAGCATGCCGAGGGTCGTGTTTGCATTTGCTACATGTCTTTTTGCTAGTGCTGATAGTCAGCACTGCATTTGAAGAGACGAAATCGATGTATTTTCCTACTGGTGGGGCCAGTTCATGCTGATTCTTTAATGAATGTCTGGAAAGAGAAACAGATGTATCACCTTTCCTTGGTTTAATGTGACATCACAGTCATACTTGTGCAGATGCCCACTCCATCTTTCATTGCGAGCTAGAGTCCTGGGCTCTGGTTTCCCATACATTGTCAAAGGTCCCTGATGTCCTTTGGTACATGTTTCTCCATAAACAAATCTGGGAGCAAACAAGTGCCGAGGAAACAGTTGAATTTCTCCTCTCTGACTGACAGCACTGTCTCATTCACTGTTAAACTTTTTAAATGATTATTTAAATTGAAAAAAAGAAATGAGATGCCTAGACAAGGCTCTAGATGACCAAACACATAATTAATATTACAGCAAAACCCCAGCAACATTAAAATAATCATTCAGACACTAAGGAACTCTGCTAGCCAGCCACCAATAAAAAAAGCTCCTTTCCACTCCTTTGTTCTATGGAATGCTCAGCCCGCTCCCTATTGAGATGTCTTTTGTAGCTTGCCTGAAAAGTCACAAAATCGGTGACCAAGATGGGGAACAAGTTCCAGAGCCCTGGAGCACTCACAGAGAACACGCTGCCAGCTAGCCCCTCTCTTTTGCAATGAGGCTGCAATGCAACCACAAGTGCCCCTGCTGACTGCAGCTGTGGTAGTATGGCCTGGGGTTCGAGGCAATTCCTCAGGTAGATGGGGGTGCCAGTATTTAGGCTTACAGAGTATGACATCACTACTTCTGTGCTATCAACACATTTGTGTTGTGTTAATATGGCTAGACTGGCATCTGTCATTTGCTCAGTTAGGCATGATCAAAACATATCATTGGCACGGCTGACATTGACTGGGTTTCTTTTTTAATGTGGCATGGAATTTGACCATTGAAATACAATATTCTGAGTGCTTAATGGTGCACACATGAAACATGGTAAATTCATTGTGTGTAAGATGCACAATAATTAGCCATTGCTTGGAAGGATGCACCTACTTAGTATGTTCTGGTATTGCTGCACTCTTAACTGCTTTTTCTTTTCTGAGGTTTGGGTGTAACCTCTTTTGCGAAAAGATAGTCCACAGAATTCAATTGCAATGTGATTTAATTCGCATTTGGATTTGCTGCTGATTGAATTATTAGTTGTTGAGATGCTTCAATAGTACTGTGTCAGCTTGAGTTTTGCCAAGGACTAGAACATTATCACTTCAGATAAATGCATCTAGAATGTGTTGAATTGCTCTGATTAAGTAGTGAAACCTTTCTGCAACTGAGCATATTCCAAGAGTTAATTTCCTTGTACTCTTAAATCTACAAGCATTTGTCTTTGGAAGGCCATTATTTTACATTAAATCTATTGCTACCTCTTTCCATCTGGAAATAGTCATTACCTGGGGGTTTAAGATCAGACATTTTCTTAGTTATATCTTGTGCTTCTAAACTGTACAACTAATTTTCCACCCATTTACTCTGGTTAGAATCTGAAGAACAGTATACAGTGATTCAAACAAACATGAATATTTTTCTGTTCCTGTAAATGAGAAAAAGATTACAATAACATTTCTTATTTTTGAGCAATTCTTTGCCTGGAGTTACTTGTACTACCTTCTGTAGTGCTAGAATTTGAGCAGCTTCACAACCTAGAAACCATCTCTTTTATTCTGGAATACAAAGAAAGTCACCATGCTTATTTGCATTCTATCTTCCATTAGGGAGTCAAATTGTCTTCGTAATTTTGAAAAGTTTTTTTGGATCAATTTGTGTAGGTTTTTATTGGAATGTTTGCTATTCTGGGATTATTTAGGATTCTTTAACTAATATCTTTGAAACTTTGATATATAGAATGAACAAATAGACAATGGGTCATATTTGGCTCTCACCCAGTGTAAATCTGGAAGATCTCCACTAGCTTCACTGGATCAACTCCAAATTTAAACTGGTGTAACTGAGATACGAGTTTGGCCCAGTGAATCTAATTGTTGTATTTGGTTGTGTGTGTATGTTTCATGGCTGTGCTATGTATGTCTGGATCAGTTTTGTTAGTTATACATAAAGAAGGGCCTGAACCAAAAAACTGAAGCCTAGCATTCCAGACATTGGGGAAATTCAGATCTGGATTCTGATGTGAGCTTCGCGGGTTAGACCCAACATTAATCCTGTAAATAATTAATAGCCTTAACACTTTTCCATTGTGCATCATTCCATAAGAACTACATTTCTCTCTCTCTCTCTCTCTCTCTCTCTCACACACACACACACACACACACACACACACACACACACACACACACACACACACACACACACACACACACACATTCCTTATTAAAGGTTTTCCAACTACATTAATAAGAACAGTTGTCATGTTCGGGTTTGATTCACCATTGCGTTACTCCAGTTTTACTTCAGTGGAATGACACTGGGCTAAAATTTGGAGTAACACACTTGTGAAACAGGCCCAGAATTCTCCTTAGATGATGCCTATTTTAATGACTACATTAGAAGATCCTCTAATGGGCAAAACAATATGTGTGGGAGATGCAGTCCCTGTGGGATGACATACAAGGGGTCTCAGAATGTCTGCACTGCAATTTTACAGCCCTGCAACCTGAACCCTGTCAGCTGTCTTGGGCCAGACCCAAGCTTTTTACTGTAGTGTAGCCATATCCTGAGTCTCATCCCAGCACCAGTTTTAGGGTATACGACTGACTGTTTGAGAATAAAAGTTTTCTTATTAAGGTTCATGTACAAGAACATTTCGTGATTCTCCCGAGGAGCTTAGAGGGGCTTTTGAAAAGCTATCAAAAGTTCTTTCTTGCCTGTAGCTTGAATTCTTTTAGACCTGGTCACATCAGTAGTGCATCCTGGCAAGTTTGCTGTATCAAAGTCCATTATGAAGCGCTGTGCTGCTTTCTGGATTTCTTATCTCAGTTGCTTACATTATTTGGGTCACAGTGATTGTGTTCTGTTCCTTTCCTCTGTTAAGTAAATGAGAACAGAAGAGCATCATATTCTCCCTCTCAACTACTCTATTTTGTTTAAACTACATCATCTGCCAGCTCTCAATTCTGACCCACCCCAGTCTACTGTGATGGGTGTGGAGAAAGTACAAACAGCAAACAAGTCTCTTAAAGAGATGGGTTAGAATATTCCAGAAAGAGTTCTAATAAATTATGTATGCAGATGATGTTTTGATTACTGTTATTATGGTCTGGCACAGGAAATAAATTAAATACCCCAGCTGACAACCATTATGGTTGTCCTTGGTTATGGTCCTTTTAAAAAAAATTTAAAATCCACTACAACTTATAGCATCAGAACTAAATCTATAGTGGGGTGTAATTTACAAAAGATTGTGCTAAAAACCAAAACCAAATAACTCTTCACCTTAAGAACAGGAATGAAAGATAAACCATTTTGTTTTACCTTTTAAGCCTCAGTTAACTCAAGTCATTAGTGCAGGATTTAGGTCCAGTTCTGCTCCCAGCCATGCAGGAGCCATAACTAGCACCAACCTGGGGGATGTTTCTGAGTCCAGAGAGAAGGCTGCGAGTCCTGCTGGGTAACTTCAGCTGGTTCTACAGAGGCTTTTCCAGTCAGTCCTGAGGCAAAACCTTGTGTGAGCTGTGCATAGCCCTGGGCAAAGATGGTCCCATCCTCGCAGTAAACAGGGGAGGTCGAAGCCCAGAGGAGAATAGATTTTTTCTTTTTCTCTCCTCTTCAGTTGTTTCTTGACTACAGGGTGCATCTGAGGGGGGAGGGCATGACCAGACCACTCCCCACAGTGCATATGCAGTCAGTGCCCTCACCCACTTGGGAGGTGGGTCGTCTTTATTCCCTAAAGCCTCTTGTGGAACAGCATCTACTACCTTTCAACCGGGGTCTCCATACAAGGGGAAGTTTTTTTGGCTTGGAAAAAAAAAAAGAGGGCAGGGTCTGGACGTTGCCATGATAATTTGGGTGAAACTCTGAGTGAAACCATAACCTGGTGGGCGGGGCCCTATCCTCATCACACACGCTTTCTGGAACTATCAAACCAAACAGCCGAATTTCAGCACCCTACATTGTTTAAAGGGGGTTTTTATGGTTCACATATAGAGTGTAGGAAGTAGTGTAAGAATTGCTTTAGTAGATTTTAAAACTTTTCAGTTGCTTAGTATATTTTGAAACCTGCTAACAAGCTTCCTCCCATTTTTAGGTGGGTCCTGAAATATAGCTGCATAATAGTTCACCCAAGGTTGGCATGTGAGGTCTATACCAAAAGCCAGTTCCCATTGGTCATCATAAATATTGCAAAATATATGTATGGAATATATTTAAAGAGTTATGTATCTATACTGAAAATTATGCTTTTAAAGTCTTGGCATGAAGACAGCTCACCAGGAGGTGACATCCCTCAGAGATGTTTCTTTCAGGTGAGAGGTAGCTGACACCTAGCTCCCATTTGTATATTGTGTATTGTATGTCTGTTTGCATACTGAGCCAGGTGCAAATTCAGAGATTGTGAAATCTACAGGAGAGAAATCCAAAAGAAGAGACAAACAGCAGGGGCGTGTCTGTTTATGAATAAAACAAAGGATTGGTCCAGCATACCTTGGAGTACAAAGAGACACACTAAATACTTCTAGGAGGCAAACTGACAGCATGCTTATCTCATGAAAAAAGTGTCATGGCCAGCCTGGCTGTAAAGTGCTGCAGGGATTTTGGATGAGCAGTAGTTTATTGGACATAAGAATATCTTTTGTTAATTAAGTTTAGACTCTAGAATGTGTGTTATGATTTTATTTTATATGTAATCATTTATTTTCAATACTTTAACTGTTATTTCTTGACTCTCTGCTTTGTTAAATAAAAATTGCACTTCATTTCACTATGAACAAATCTAAGTGCTGTGGTGAAGCAGAGGGGTGGTCTGAGGTGGAACGGATAAGCTGGGGTGTGGTGTTTCTTTGGGAACAGTGAATATATGAACAGTGTGAGTGCCCAGTGGACCAAGGGCTGACTCCAAGGAGACGCTCGGAAGGGTCGGGGTTGGAGTGTGCCTATCGCTAACCTGTAGAGTAACAGTGGGGCCTGCAAAGCCTGTAGGGCAGTGCTTGTATTGTCTTGGCCGGTGGAGCTGGGAGCTGACCCCTGGCTGGCACAGATATCACTTCTTCATGCTAAAGACAGGTGTTAGCGAGGTGCTCCACAATCCTAGGTGCCCACCCCCGGGAGGTGTCACGCCTGGGCAGGTGGCAATCCTATTTACAGATTTCCCAGGACAGCTCTCTCAGAAGAGGGATGATCAGGGGAACACAGGTGGCAACCCTAATGAGCCTCCCACTCAAGTAAATGGGAGTTTTATCGTTGACCTTTATGGCAGCAAGACTGGGCCCCAGAGTAGTTAGAGCCAAATTGTAAATGCTCCAGAAGCTGCCCTGTGGGTGAAAGAAAAGGGCTGTGGGAGACACCTTCTCCCCAGCAATCATGCAGTGAAGGCAGCTGCAGCATGGCTGTCTGAGTGCAAGTGTAACCCGCTGGCAAGTGTGGTACACGCCCCCTCTGTGCCGATCTACAGAGGACAGGAGTCTGTCACAGCCCGACAGGGAACCTTGGTTCTTTCACTCAAGTGGCAGCAGCTCCTGGAGTTAGCTCCAGGGAGCCCTGGTTCAATCCCCATTGTGTCAGCCAGAATGGCAGCCATCCCAGCAGATGAGCCCACACAGCCTCTCCTGGCACTCCGGCTCTGGCTGTAAAGGTGCTGCAGAGGCGCAAACGGGGAGGCTCCCACACTGTACAGGCACCATGCCTCACTTCGCCCCGCTCTAGCTCCAATAGCCATAAACAAGCCCTCCATCCTTCGCTGAGAAGACTGGATTGTTCTAGCTGCTTTGCCCAAGTGAAGCCTCTCGGTCTTGTCACTTACCTCAGTGGGTGGTGGCTAGATGGTGGAGCAAACCACAAGAGTCAGTGAGGGACCGTTGAGTCACGAAGGAGAGGGAAGACCCACTGACAAACTCAGTCAAACAAGGGAGAAGTAGTTACTTGGAAACATAAAGAAATCAGTCAGTGTGGGACCTCCCATGCTTTCACAAGCGCACAACGGGAAATGAGTCTCCTTTCATTCCTCCCAGAAGAAAAAAACTCAGCTAAAATGATATCAGCCTTTGCCATCACACACCTCAAAGAGAACACTGCAGTGCTTAGATGAAGACGACTTGGAAAGCTCCGTGTAACTACAACCCTAATCTCTTTTCCTTCCATTCTGAACCGTTGGCTTTCCC
This sequence comes from Emydura macquarii macquarii, assembly GCF_026122565.2. Lineage (NCBI taxonomy): Eukaryota > Metazoa > Chordata > Testudines > Chelidae > Emydura > Emydura macquarii. The sequence continues at coordinate 3,193,547 of NW_027131391.1, forward strand.
TTGTAGGTTGCTTTTAGGTCCATGAGAAGATAGCTTCCTGCCTCTAATGAGATAAGGCTGGGCAGCTGGGGACTCTTACAAGCTGCATCCTTATTAATAAAGTTTCTTCCCTCCTCTGCCTTTTCTTTTCAGTGTTGTTCAGTTTCTTTTGTTGGTTGGCTAAATTGACTGCGAGGTAAATTTATTTTTCAGCTTGCTTTGTGTAGGTTTGTTACACAGTTATGAACATGACTATCAGTGCCACAACTGAGGACTTGAATCAGAGACTAGAGTTGATTTGCTAGAAAGATCAGCTTGGACATTTTACACCCCTTTTGATCTCACAATGACCGAGGTCCCAAATGCCCTGGAGTTAATTACTGTGTACTTTTATCTTCTGGAATGCTAGAGCTGTGATATTTATTAACAAGAGTTAGCAAAAAAGAATTGCTGTTTTTATGTCTAAAGCTAAATATGGCAACTTCTCTTTAAGACGCCAGCGCAGTGTCATTATTTTACAGTACAGTAGAATGGTGACACAGACTGCTGAAATTCCAATTAAAAAGATATGCCCCTATTTCAGAGTATCCTAAGAATAACAGGGTCATTTATTTACCATAAAGCAGCATATCTTCAGGAAGGATAGAGGTGTTTATTTTACAGTCTGTATTTATAAGCTGCTGTTCTTTATGTCTAAAGTAAAACACAGGAGTATTGTTATTGATGCAGTAGAATGGTTAGCTACTTTTCTGGTGTAGTAAAATACTTCCTACAAGAACAGAATGGAGATGTTTATTTCAAAATTACTAATAAGCAGAAGGGAAGGCTGAGAGGTGGAGCTGGATGTTATTTATTATATCAATTTATTAGATGTATTAGATTTTCTATGGCACTCACTAGCTTAATATTTGAGCCTTAATTTATGAGTCAGCAAAGTGTTGTTATCCCAGTTTTACAGATGGGGAAACTGAGGCACAGAGCAATTCAGGTCACACTGGAAGTCCATAGCACAACAGGGAGTAGAACCCTGTTTTCCTGTTTGCTAGTCCAATATCTTATAAGACCATCTTTCCTTTATATGCAATAGGCAGTCACACTGAGTTTGCGCTTCTCCTTTCAGCTAATAGAGTGGTATTAATTGAATTTAAAAGCAACTGCCCCACTAGTTGAGATTGTAAAGTGCTCATTAATCCCAAAACATAATCCCTAAACAGAGAGGAAGGAAGTTCAGTGTTTAGGATTTGAAAGAGCAGGTCCCTGCTCCGCCACAGACTTCCTGTGTGACCTTGGACAAGTTGCTTAGCCTCTCTGTGCCTCAATTCCCCAGCTATAAAATGGGGGTAATACCATCCTACCTCACAGGAGAGCTATGAGGATAAATGCCTTAAAGACTGGGAGGTGTTCAGATACTATGGTAATGAGGGCCATATAAGTATCATAGATAGATAATCTATATGACTAAGAATTGAATGTTGAAAAACTGATTCTTCAAGCTGATCCCATTTTTTTTTTTTTGCAACTAAGTCCTGATCCTAAGAAAACGTAACCCTCCCAGTTATCAGCCAATCTAAAACTGCTCTAAAATTTGGAAACGTTGCACAAACTTTGTATAAGCTGCAAAAATGTATTTAAAAAATTCTCAAAGCATATGAGTGAGTTGTCATCATTTATGTTCATTTTCCTCATAACATTTTGACAGCTTCACCACAAATTAGCTGTACATAGCCCACAAGCATCATTTCTTACTATCATCCTGATCTAGATCAAGTGTGCTCAACCATCTCCCAAAATCACTGCAACCTGCAAGAAATATTACTTAATCTTCTCAGAGTATGTAACCAAGAATTGGGATAAATCACAGTGCCCAAGATTAGGTTACAAAAGGCCTCTGAGGTTTATTTAAACAGGGAACTAGTATAGGTTGTGGCTATTTTGACACATCAGGATTATACATAAATTTATCCCATGAAAGGCAATAAACTTTATAAAACACCAAGGAACATACAAAACTTTTGCTTCAGTATAATTACATTAAATGAAAAGCGTAAATTAAAAAAAACCCCAAAAACAATGTTTACTTAAGGGAGAAATGCACACAAGCTCAGGTGTTTTAATTGTAAATGAAGGCTCTGTCTACATCGTAGCTCCCACTATCACTACCAGGCATAGCAAATTACAGCTATCAAGTTTGGTAGTGTAGACAGAGCCACATTGCCTAGTCAAAACTGGAATGGATCAAGCTAGAACAGATGTATTCTGTCCATACTGCAGCTTGAACTATGCTAGCAACAAACTAATTTAAAAGTAGTCATCACACGTTCTGGCAGTTTGCAAACATGGTTGTTGCTGGCATGGCTGTAACAGTTTCCATATCCCATTGGAGAGGGTATTTATTGTTTTTGACTACCCCTTTTTTTAAAGCATACGTTAAAAAAGTGTAAGCCATGTTACTGACAGGCTAAAAGGCTGCATATTTATGAATCAGGGATCAATGATTAAGATAAAAGCTTCCGGTTATTGATCAAGGAATACTCTCTTCGATTAAAATGATAAAACTGAGTTATGCCACAACATTCAAATGTCAGAGCACACCACAGTTGGGAGTGAGTGCAGCACAGGTGTTGACCCTGCTCGCTAGGTCTGCATGGAGGGAGTGCGCTCAGCTACTGATCTGCATGAACATGGGTAGGCACCCTGGTAATGGGCACTTAAGAAAATCTACGATAGGCAGATATTTGACATAATTCATATCTAAATCTGACTGTACCTGCATGCACGTGCAGTAACAATACACAGTCATGTACAGAGACTGGTGAGATTCTGTGCTGTGCCTCTCAGCTGGGCAGCACAGAATTCATGGCCCAGAGGGAGGCTGAAAGTAGGTTTAAAGCCATCTTTACTACCCTGGCGAGCCCACACTGGTGTGTAGCTCCCAGGGTAATTTATGCAACGCTGGGGACCTGTCTGTTACAGAGGTTTCCTGGAGCACTGCCCACAGTCTCCACAGTAGTGCATGTTGTTGTCCCACCCCAAACACACCCATCCTGCCCTTGTGTACCTTATGCCCCCTATGCCAGTGCTTGGGAGAGGATCCTTAGCAGGCCGTCTTATGGCTGTATTCTTCAGTTCCCGCGCCAGGGGAACTGTCCCCCAGCTGGATCTGAAACTTTTAGGATCTCCCTTCATGTAATTCCAGCCCTTTTACCTGACATAAATGCGCTGGAGCAGGCGTGAGGATCTTTCATCAATTCGTATAGAGGGAAGCTGTCAGCAGTGAGGAAGAGACAAGCTGCTGTTCCTACCCACGAAACTTCCCTGGATGAGAAGAAGAGAAGTTGCAGATTCTACTTGTGGGTGCCATCACCTGGACAGAAGGAAGAGAGAGGAGCTGCAGTTCTCATTGGGGCAGCCCTTGGCAAGAGGGAGGGAGAGAGAGAGGAGCCATTGCCAAGAGGGCCATCTTTTCCTCTACAAAATCTGTGTAACATCCAGTGCTGACATAGTGCTTTCTATAGTCAAAGCACTGTACAGACAGGAGCAAATTACATTAGGCAGAAATAACTCATCTGACATTTGGGTAGATTCTTTAGTTCAAACAACGAGAGTCCTGTAGCACTTTAAAGACTAACAAATTTAACTTTTGCAGGCATAAGCTTTCATGGGCTGTAACCCACTTCGTCAGATGTAAGGAATAAAAATCAGATTGGGGGTATATATATATATATATATATATATATACACACATCTAAGGGTAAGGAACAACAATGGGGAAGTTAGTTATAAGCAAAGTCCATTCAGTTAAAGTAGTTAAGGCCTATTCACAACCATTGATTAGGAGATGAGAATGTGTGAACAGTGACAATTACTTCTTGTAATGAGAGAACCATTCCAAGTCCCTATTTAGACCCAGTTTGATTGTGTCAAGTTTGCAAATGAGTTCCAGCTCTGCAGTTTCTCTTTGAAGTCTGTTTTTGAAGTTTTTTTGTAGAAGTATAGCAACTTTCAAGTCAGCTACAGAGCGTCCTGGGAAATTGAAGTGTTCTCCAACTGGTTTATGAATGTTATTATTTTCTCTCTCTGATTTGTGTCCATTTATTCTTTTGTGTAGTGACAGTCTGGTTTGGGCAATGTAAACTGCCGGTTTGGGCAGAGGGGCATTGCTGGCACATGATGGCATATATTACATTAGTAATGTGCAGGTGAATGAGCTTCTTATGGTGTGGCTGATGTGGTTAGGACCTGTGATGGTGTCACTGGAGTTGATGTGTGGGCGGAGCTGGCAACGGGATTTGTTGCCGGGGTATGTTCCTGGGTTAGTGTTCTTGTTGTATGGTGTACGGTTGCTGGTGAGTATTTGCTTCAGGTTGTGGGGCTGTCTGTAAGCAAGGATAGGTCTGCCTCCCACAGTTTGAGCGAGTGAGGGATCATCTGCTAGGCTAGGTTGCAGATCCTTAATGATGTGTTGGAGAGATTTTAGTTGGGGGCTGTAGGTGATGGCCAGTGGTGTTCTGTTGTTTTCTTTGTTGGGTCTGTTCTGTAGTAGGTAACTTCTGGGTAGCCATCTGGCTCTGTCAAGTTGTTTCTTCACCTCTCCAGGTGGGTATTGTATTTAGCTCAGTTTCTCAGTGGGTATAACTCAGTGTGGGTCCATTGATTTCCATGGAGACACACTGATTTACTGATGAGGATCTGGCCCTTTAAGTTTCCATTTCTGATTTATCAGGGAAGAGCTGGAACCTGGTACTTTGCTCATGAGGACATCCCCAATTCTGAACTGTATTCAACAACTCAGAATAAAGACTGATATGACAGTAGGTGCCAGCCAGGGAAATGACAGCTCAGCTATGAGATCACAGGCTGTTAAATTATGATTTAAATGATTAATTATGACAGCCTTTCAATAGGAGTAGTGGGTGGGGGAGGCAAGCAACACAACTAGTTTTCAGATGGATCTTGATCCATTTATGACTCGGATTGCAAGACAGGGTTGCCTTGCCTGCAACAGCAGGGGACTGGATTTGATAACCCAGAAGTTCCTTGATTTAGGTTGAATGTAGTATCAGCTATCACCACAAGATGTCATAAAAGGCCAAGTAATGAAGTATGACTTGCATATAGGCTGAAATGACACCCTAGTGTAACACAAGCCTTATTTATAGATTCTACGCAGAGTAAAACAACAAGGCCATTATATCACATGTTCATCAACAAAGTATTACTGACATTTCAGTGATTATTGTACTGACCTGGATCCTGATTTCAGTCTTGTTTTCCTTCACTGTGTGGTTGGAAGAGGAACTGAACTCTAGGGTTCTGCCCAACCAGATGTTCTGCTGGAAGCTTGACAGGCCTGGAAATCCCAAGATCAGTGGCTTCTTTCTTATTTCAGGCTTAGTCACTGAAAAGCCAGATTTACTATTAATGGGAAGAGCTGTAGCACCTTGGAATTACAGAGAATGAACATCTTGTGCTGTCATTGCATTCCTGCTCCCAGGGATGGCATTGAGAAGGCAAATTGTGGGGGTGAAATAATACATTTCCATGGAGGGGTAACTCAGTAATCTTCTTTAGTATCCTCTGTTGGTGAGGAGGAGTCATTCTATCCTCTTAGAAAACAGCAGACTGATGGTAACTAGCTGGAGAAAGCAGGTGAAAAGACATCTGTCTGCTTTTGGAAACCTGAGAGGCCACAACTGGAAAATGAACTAGAAAATGACCTCTGAATATTGAACATTTGAACAGTGATTTTAATAAAGCAAAAACAATGCAACATGGATATTCTTAAAACAATTGTATAGAACAAACTCAAACATTTTAACAACTAAAATACAAAAATTAACACAGAAAGGATTTGGCCCAAAGCTGAAAATAGTGCTGGGGAATTTTTTTTTAAAGCAAGGGCAAGACAGCAAAACTGGAGTGCAGAACAGACTGTAAGAAATAAGAAGACAGAGAAAACACTATCTAAAAATCTAAAGCAGAAGGTTCTATAATGGAAAAGAATGAGCAAATGAAAAGGTGTTGGTGATTCTCATTCTCCGTTGCTATTTGAGGAGTATTTGAAGCACTTGGATGATACTGCAGTTTACAACTTGTCTTAATTCTAAATGAAAACTTGAGAGTGAGCTCTTGCCAAGGTCCATGACACCACCTGGAAAGGAGCTGCAGCATTTGGTTTCTCTTATTTGTTGGTCCCTGGATAAATATGGCCTAGTGGTAAGATGAGCATCGTGGAATTACACATTTCAATAGCTACAGAGCATACACAATTGGAGCGCTTTCCAAAGTTGTTTTTTTTCCAGCCCTCATTCAGGCAGACCTCAACAGGAATGAGAGCTCTGTTTGATGTAGCAAGACTTCCCTCTGGTGGCCAGGAAACCATCTCAGCTGACCTTTCAACATAAGGGTGGAGCACTATGAGCTCTTTTGGAGATTCTGACTCGAGTCTGAAGCCACGCTTTGTAATCCTCTTCTGGCATCTGAACAATATTTTCACGTATAAACTGAAAAATAAAGGGTATTTTATATTTATATTATGTGTAAGAGATACTGATACAATCTGACTGTGGGACAACCACCACAGAGGCTCCAAACTATTAGCATGTTAACCTCCTTTAGATTGGTATGACAAAAATGAAAAGGGAAATAAGCCTTTTCGCGTGAGTTTTGACAATTGTGCATGTTAATTAAAATGAATTTATAAATTCAAGCCCCTATGATCTTCAGTATTATTTATCTCCTAAAAGCAGCAGATCTAAGCTTTTTTAAATTGTACCTACAGATAAATTTTATCTATAGTTTTGTTACATTAAATTGGCTTAAAGATGAATAAAAGTGTTAATTTGGAGCACATCTCAACTCTTCTGTCAATCTCAGGCAGCTCACACTGAATTTTCCTGCTTCTGAAATACTCCCGCTGCCTTTATCAGTTCCAGTCAGAAGGAACACCGGAGCCCTCCTCTGCAGGTGCTTGTGGAGAAAGTAGAAGAGGTAGGAAACAGAACTCAGCAGCATTATCTTTTTGTTTTAGGTGCCATTCCTAACACTACTGTGAAGAAACAACATGCAAAGGACACAGAATGGAAGCCACAATCAAAGACAAAGAGATACAGGATAACTGGCAGGCAACAGACAATAAATACTAGGTTTCATGAACTGTGCATGATGGCCAGGGAAGCCTCCCTGGCTACCGAATGCTCTACTTTGGGAGTTATCTAGTATGATTGCACAAGTCAGGGCTCAAGAGACAATCATTACCTTTTAGTCAAGTCACCAAGAAATAGTTAAACCATCCCCACGGTTCTGGGTGTTTGAAGAAGTTGGCCTTCGTATCGCATGACACCACCTAATTTGTATAGTTATCTGATGTAACTGTGCAGCTTGTGTGTGTTATTATTTAATGTGTTGCTTTTGAAGGTTTTCAGCTGATATTGTAACCAGGAGAGGAAAGGACTGTGATAACAACAGAAACCGTTGCGTAGCATCATTGCCTTTTCCCTTCCATCTTTTCTTCACTCCCTTTCCCCCTTATTCTTCTTTCCCTTGTGCAAATTATTTCTAGAGCCACTTTACTTGAACCACTTGAAGAGTTCTTTACACATAACTGGAGCAGCTTTTATTCACATGTTGCTGAAGCCTCTTTAAATAAATCTGCAGATTTCATAGTTCACTAGTGAGATTCTTATTCTACAGTGCTTGGCACACATCACATCTGTGAAGTACAAGCCTTTCCTGGGCACAGTAACAATTGAATGTCCCTCTCCATGTATTCCAACTACTTATACTAACCTGATGTCACTTTCACTCTGGCAGCAAACAAATCAATGATGAAATAACAACACAACAATCATTAGTAATACTTTGCAGTTACATAGCACCTTTCACCTGAAGAGTACAAAGGTGGATATTCTTATCCCTGTTTTGCAGGGACTTGGTTCCATTGTCCCAAATCATGTATCTTTATAACCTTCCATTGGTAAATCACACCACAGGGTACCTATCCTCCCCACCCTCATGGACTAGAACACTAACAGATGGACTTTTGTCACCTCCACGGCTGCACAGATGTCTGGAGAACACAACTCCCATACACGTAGCTCACTCAGCACCTTCAGAAAGGTGGTGGGACGGATTCTCATGTCTGGGTTTTTGCCAAACTTCTCCAGTTTCTTTAAGATTCTTTGTGTGTGACTGTCCTTCTTCACAGTGTCTGGGATTCTGGACAGCAAACTGGAAAACCTGTAATAGCCAGCAAAATGGAGCAGAGCTGAAATAAATGCCCTTGAAACTGGTGTTCACACTCCTGGGCACCTCAGATCTTCCTGGTTTATTTGCCCCTTCTTCCCTCCCCCTTGCAATATGGGAGAAAAAAGTATTTGTGGGAAGTTGCATTGAGCATTACATTCCAGGGAATAAGGCAAAGAAGCTTTGCTTCTATTGTTAACAAGACTGTACACCCAACTTCCTTTGTATGGCATTAAAAATGGACCCCTTGATTAGTCATTTACATTCCGGGAGACAAACCTTTGGTGTGAAAACAAACAATAAAATACTGACAAAGGTTTCCATTTTACTTCTGATTTGCCCTGTTCATCTTTTCTCTCTCTTGTTTAGCCGCTATAGATTTTCCAAAGTAATCAGGGCTTGATCTGACATACTTTCTGATTTTCTTTACCGTCCCTTTTCCCCTTGCTGTCATCATATTTCTCCCCCTGTACGTGCTGACATAAATCTTACTGATGTGAGAGTGCGCTGTAAAATTCAATCTTTGCCTTTCACTCTGAATATGGAGACTCAAGAGGAGAATTACACATCACAATAAAAGTAAAGCTCTTCTGAAAAGACACTTTCTTTTAATGTTCTGTATACATTTTTAGTGCTGCTTTGACAGCCCTGGAGACTGATGTCTCCAGTCCCTCCAGATTCTATGTGTCTGTGAAAGTGTGGTGGCTTTTTCCCTGTCCCCTAGGAGTCTTGAATTTGCCAGCACATCAACTAGTCTTTAGCAGTAAGTGCTGCCTCCCTCCAGCTAAGGATACTATCATTATGCCAGCAGCAAGAGGAGGTTCTTCCCTGAACCAATAGGAGGAGACAGGCCTTGTTTACACTAGAGTTTTCCCATTTTAATCATGCTGGTATTGTTAAGTAGTACAACCTCCCTGGGCCTGGTCTACACTAGGAGGGTTTTGTCAATATAGTTATACCAGCAGTGCTTAATTTGTGCCAGAGCTTGCCAGGGCTGAGCCTTGGCACCTCTAGGCTTGCTGTATGAATGTAAAAAAAAAAAAAGAAATTGCTTGAGCCCCAGCACCTCTTTCATTGCAAATTAATGCACTGTAAACCAGTAAAGTGAAATTGGCAAAAGCCCCCTAGTGTGGACACAGTCTTGTTTGTATAAAAGTGCTTAAATCAGTACAGCTTATGTTGGCTGCCTCAGTATAAGCACAACGAGGGCTTGTCTACACTACCAAGCTAGGCAGGTAGCTATCCCAGCAGAGCCCCATAGTGGAGATGCAGCAAAAGAAGTTCTGCCCACACAGTGACATCATTTCTCCGAATGACACTAGCTAAGCTGACAGGCGCACTCCACACCAGGGGTTTTGCTTGCGTAGCTACGCTGACTAGGTTTGATTTTTTTTACATTCCTAGCCAATGTAGCTCTGCCAGCAAAACTCTGTAGTGTAGCTCAGGCTTTTTACGGGTATAAACTGCACCTACACTAAAGCTTTTACTGGCCTAGCTATATTGCTTAAAAAATAAATCAGCCCCTCCCCACCCATAGGTCTAAGTGTAAGTATTTAAGTGTAGACTAGGACCTAGTGTGTACGCAGTTATATCGGTATAAAGGTGCTTTACACCAGGACAGCTATTCTTGTATGGGAAGGGGAGTAACTATACTGTTATAAGGCTTCTTTATAACTACATCCACACTAGGCTTGTACAGATACAATTATAGCAATAAAAAAAAAATCACCTCCCTGACTGACCGCTATAGTGGTACAGTTCTGAAGCTTAGACCAGGCCTTAGATCTGGGAGGGAGGTGGAGCGAGTATGCTCTACAATTAAAAATGCAGCTTTTCTAAATAAACCAACGTTCACTTTTAACTTACTCTAAGTTAGGGTCAGTTGCGAAAAAGCATCTGGAATGTAGACTCTCAGGTACTGACATACAAAATCCTCCACAACTTTACTTCACTTGATTTACTAAGTGAAGACTGAAACAAGATTCCTATTTTCTGTGCTGTGTGATATAGCTAATCTAATTCACACCATCAAAGGCTGGATCTCTGCAGGAGTGCTTTATTGAGAGGTGCCTGGTTAGCTTGTGGTGATGATGCCATGTTCCCCTGGTAGGGATGCAGTTGATATCTGTGTAACGTTTATAAACACTAACAGTGAAACATTTTTCAACCACGTGTGATGGACAGACAGCTGGAGCCAAAGTCCTCTCCATCATCAACATTGCTAATAGGAACACAATTTTTCATTTTCAACAACACATTATGTATGGATCAATGTACACTTAGATATGCCTTTCATCCTACAGATACCAAAGTATTTTGCAATCTTATATTTGTTTTTTATTGTATTATTTGTTTTGCATCCTATAAGGCCGTATGCTGGAGATGGAGAGGAAATGCAGTGTTGTCTGGAGGCATCAGACCTTTCAAAAAAAGGGAAGAGGCTTCTTATAACCTCTCTCCTCTTATCTTCACCAAGCAGATTTACAACACAAGGTGAAATCTGGTCCTGGATATCATTGTTGCATCTTCATTTATACAGTGTTTACAAGGGCTCTAAAACCAAGCCTTACTGGGCTTACTGGTTTAAAATAAGACTTTCTTTTGGTTTTACAAAGGCAAAAAAAAGTCTGAAAATAAAAAAGAGCTTTTGGTTCTAGAGGAAATGCTTTGGGAGTGTGCTTAGCTCTTCCTTTCTTACCAGTTCCGTTCATCTTCATCATGTTCTCTTTCAGCTCTCAGGCCACACTGTCTCATTCTTTCTAGGTCTCTCTCAAAATACGTAATGCTTTTTAAAGATTGGTATTTCTGAGAACTCTTCTCTTCCCGCCTCCTACAAATAAGCTTAAAAAATTAAAACTGTATATTTTAAAAACAAACATTCTGATTGAACATGAACTGGGAAGATACCTAGGATGGTGGAAGGCAATGAGATGAGTCCCCAATAACATTAGTGTTGGTACGGTATGACTCAGCCAATAGAGGACCACCTACTGAATTACCATCACTAATTCCTGTCACGCCCAGGTGATCCTCAGAGACCTCTCATCCAAATACTGATCAACATTGCCCATGCTTGTGAGATTTTATAGGTTCATAGCAAAGGTGGAATGGGTTCAGATAATTAGGATAGGGTCTGATTTGTTCTTTTACCCTGAAGGATCCAGGAATCAGTCAATTCTTCATGCAGTCATAATGGGTGCTTAGGGGGAGGAGACAGAGAAAACACTTTGGGAATCTGGAGGGGACCAAACATACCAGTACAGGCGTGAGTGTAAGAGTGGGGAGACAGGAGGAGAAACTGGGGATACTGCCCTTTAAAATAACTATGTGAAAAGAGATCTGAGGTCTCTTATTTTCTATGCCTATAGAGCTCAGACGACTGACAGGTGAAACATTTCAGTCCAGAGGAAAGGATGACATATGCTGGCTGATCAATGGACCAGAATTGAAGCTGGCATGGGAAAAGGCTTCTCACTTGTTCTCTGCATGAGACAGAAGGCTGCAGTTATAGCCACTGGAATAGCTCAGTAATGTGAAAGGACAACATAGTGATCTACACAACGATAGTAGATGACCCTACAGATCATGTGTGGATTAGCTGTAATGTGGGGTGACTGAATAGCCACTTTTTGGGAGAATAGGGGTTACAGCTTCAAAAGTAAATAAATCCAGTGTTGTTTAACAGAACCGCACTCCAAATATACTGTGCTATACAGAGTTGGATTTTTGGATCAAGCGTTAGACTGGAATTTGAAACCTTAGCAGCAGTTTCTGAGAGGTTTATATAACAAACTAGGAAGGCTGTCTTAAGCATGGAAAACATGAATTAAAGATATATTGTTGAACACCAATGAGTCCAATTAGAACCAACTGGCTAAAGAAGACAACAGGCTCTGAAGTTTGGGGCAACTTTTCCCCAGTGTCTGTAACTTACATATGTAAAGGTAAATATTTGGTGCAATGTCTTTAGCAGTCATGCAGATAAATCTCATCACAGTGGCTTGAATATTTGGCCCATCATGTACATCTTTGCATGAGTACCCATAAAATCAGCTAGTCATATACTCCATATGCCATTTCTCAGGTGCCACTTCACTGAAGTCAGCAGACCCATCTTTAAAAGGTTTGAGGACACGTCCTAAGTACGTTACAGATGTGAGGCATGCAGTGCTTTGACAGCATAGAGCAAGCATTCAATTTTTTACCGTTCAAGGATCTCCAGGTTGTCATGCAAACAAAAAGCTGCTTCTTCAGCTACCGCAGAGAACTTCTGTCTCATCTCAGCACATAAATTATATTTACTCTGAATGAAATAGCTGGCATGGCAGCTGTAGGTGAAAGCACACAAACATCATGAGTTGTTAATTTCTGTGAAACGGTGCTGGGCTGCTCAGAACACAGAGCTTTCTAAAATGATGTGAAATGAAAGCCTCAGCTCTCAGTTAAGACATTCCTGGTCATAAACATGCAAATTAAGGAGTACAGAGCTTGGTTGAGAACCAAACAAGTACTAAAACAAAATATGGTCTGCAAATATTCATTTGAATAAAAAAAAATATTTTGAGCACATCCACAACCTTTTAGCATTTACCCTTCTGGTGATAACAAAGTGCTTGGAGATTTACTAGTGAGAATATTCACAAAAATGAATTGTTAGATTGAATTCTTAAATATTCATGGATAGCAAATTTTTAGTTGCATATTCATTTGAAAAATTAATAATTTGCAGTGTATTGGTTTGTTACAGAAATCATCCCAAACAGGGAACAGAAACAAACTACATGAAATATACATAAAGAGCAGACTGCAAACTGCAAACAATACCAGACACTGTGAAGTGGACAAAGAGCCTCTCTGATAATAGAGGTTTATGATCTCACACTGTTTCATATAATCTGCAATTGATCAGGTTTAATTAGGCTTTTTTTTGCCCAGCAGTGGAATTAAATACAGAAGGGTAAACAATTAAGGCAAAATCCATAGATTTGGCTTCACAACTCACATTAATGTACGTGGGAATCATCTGACAAAATCCACATGGTACTGCACTGAAACCGAGCAGTTTCTGTGTCAGATAGAACCTATACTCTAGCAGGATTTCACCAATTCACTGTGTGCCCTTAAAATACCACAGGTACAGTTTGTTTCCACATGTACGCTACTCACGAGCATGGCATGCAGCATGCTACTACCTTTTAGGCCTCTTTATGTGCTTTGTGCTCTCCTCCTCCTTAAAGGTTGCTGTAGTTGTTTTATCTTCCCTCAGAGTCACAGACAGTGAACTGCAGGAAAAAACAAATCCCTTCAGATAGTTCAGTATGCCTTACGAACCCAGACATTGTCTCCAGGGTAGACAGTTTCTGAGATAATAAACAGCTATAATGTCTGGGAAATTTGTTTTTAAAGTGAACATCAACATTTAGGAGCACTTCTCTCAGTTATGTTAGTAGAAAACCCAAGGCAAATCCCCATGCACTGTATTGAAAATATAATATAAAATATACAGCAAATCAGTAACCGTCAGAAAGCAGGATTTCATCAACTAACCATTCTCTTACAGCAATAAGATGCTATCTGTCATTTGCATGCTATATTCTTTCCAAATGTGAAGTTGATGGCATGGAGCATATGCTATATGCAACATGCCTAGGTTTCTGTAATTACTCCTACCTTTTAGGCCTCTGTTCCAGTGATGTTACGCTCTCTTGGTACTTGAAGGATGTTGTGTTTACTCTGTCATCCTTCAGAGTCACCAATAGTGAACTGCAAGACAAGACAAGACAAGGTCCTTAAAATTGTACGAAGTATGCCTTCTCCAGCATATGAAGCCTCCTGCTGGCACTGATGAATTGCTCCCAATATGACAGACTTATTCAGAGCCATCCAGAGGTAAGATTTATACTTAATGTTTCTCTCCCCTTTAACTCAGCCCAAGGGGAAAAAATTGCAGTAAATATCAGATTAATATGTGCCTTGCGTTTTTCGATTCTAAAGTGGGGAACCCACCACAGAACTCAGGACTGGCTACAGAAACTGGAGCAAACTGAGTCACTGAATCAGATTCAGGGAAGGGCTGGGACATCACAGGCCCTCTTCTTTTCTGGTTTAATGACAGCAATAGGTCTATACAGAGGCCCAGTGGTGGTATGCTGCCTCTTGCTTTTGCAGTGACAGGAGGGGAGGAAGATGGCAGCTTGATCTTTCTTCTCTGTTAGTCAATCCAAAGGGAGAGAGTTGGAAAACTGATGGCATGTTGTTCCTCCTACCACTGACAAATTCACATTACATGTCACAGATTCCATGAGAACCGAACTCAAAAATGAGCTTGGAGATGCTATATAGATGTACACGTTCTGCCTGTAACGGAATTATGGCCAAAAAGGAGTTATTGAATGAATATCTAATTAACCCAATAGATTAACCTGGGTTTGAGTAAGTCTCAAGTAGAAGCCCCCATTATCTAGTTCCTAGATGAGACACAGCGTAATGACATAAGCAGTGTAACTGAGCTGGCAGACAGTTACTTAAACAGCCCTTAAGCAACCACTTTACCAGTGCAATTATAATAGATAGGCCCAAACTGCTTCCGGTTCAGACCACTGCCTTTCAATTTTAGAGGCAAGTTCAACACAATAATTATTGTTAATGAAGTGTGAGAAATAATTCTCTACACAACATACTGGCCTATTGGATGGGAGGAATCAGTAGATGTGATAGATCTTGATTTCAGTAAAGCTTTTGACACAGTCCCACATGACAGTCTCATAAGCAAACTAAGGCAATGTGGTCTAGATTAAATTACTATCAGGGGGGTGCACATTTTGTTGAAAGACCATACTCAAGGAATAATTACTAGTGGTTCACTGTCAGACTGAGAGGGCATATCTTGTGAGGTCCCACGGGGATCAGTCCTGGTTCTGGTACTAGTCAATATTTTCATTAATGACTTGGATAGCGGAGTGGAGTGTATGCTTACAGAATCTGAAGATGACAACAAGCTAGGAGGGGTCGCAAGCACTTTGGAGGACAAGGTTAGAATTCAAAAGGATCTTGACAAATTGGAGAACTGGTCTGAATTCAACAACATGAAATTTAGTAAGATAAGTGCAAAGCACTACATTTAGAAAGAAAAAATATCAAATGCACAACTTCAAAATGGGGAATAATAGGCTAGGCAGTAGTACTTCTGAAAAGGATCTGGGGGTTATAGAGGATCACAAATTGAATACGAGTTAACAATGTAATGCAGTTGTGAAAAAGGCTAATATTCTGGGGTGTATAACAGCAGTGTCGCATATAAGACATGGGAGGTAACTGTGCGGCTCTACTTGGTACTTGGAGTACTGTCTCCAATTCCGGATGCCACACTTTAGGAAAATTGGAGAAACTTCAGAGAAGAGCAATAAAAATGATAAAAGGTTTAGAAAACCTGATCTATGGAGGAAAGGTTAAAAAAAACTGGGCATGTGTAGTTTTGAGAAAAGAAGCCTGAGGTGTGGGGGACTGATGATAATCTTCAAATATGCTTAGGGCTGTTCTAAAGATGATGGTGATCAATTGTTCCGCACGTCCACTGAAGGTAGGACAAAAAGTAATGGGCTTAATCTGCTGGAAGGGAGATTTAGGTTAGATATTAGAAAAAACTTTCTAACTATTGCGGTATTTAAGTTCTGGAATAGGATTCCCAGGGAGGTGGTCGAGTCCCATCATTGGAGGTTTTTAAGAACAGGTTGGACAAACAGCTGTCAGGGATGGGTTAGTTTTACTTGGTTCTGCCTCAGTACAAGGGGCTGGACTTGATTTTTCAAGATCCCTTCCAGCCCTACATTTTAATGATTCTATATACCTGAATAATTGAGAGCAGATCAGTGCTATTCCTTGTACCATTCTTTCCTCATAAGGTCTTAGCATCACACTCCCAGTGCTGGCAAATTGTGGTAGACATTCTCTGATAATAAATGAATATTAGTCCACACAGTTTTAGCTGGCCTGAAAGTGGAGAGGTTAAATCAGATTTCATTTTGTTTACCAGTGAATGTAAACACACAAAGATGCATTTTTTAATTACAGTGATTTAGCTGCATGGCTCCTATTAAAGTTATTGTGAGCCATAAAGCAAAATCCCAATGCTCTATATTGGGGATACATAATCCAGCTTCTCCAATCCCGTCTCTTACAGCAGGACCAAGCTGCGTGTAGTTCATGCATGTGACTTCTTGAGCCATTTTCCACTGGTGAAGATGACTGCGTATTTCACACTACATGTCACATTTATTCCTTTTTAAATGTTCCTACCTTTTAGGTCTCTGTCCCAGTATGCTCTCTTGGTCCTTAAAGGCTGTTAGGCTTGTTCTCTCATTCCTTTGATATACTGGTGGTGAACTGTGAGGGAAGACAATGTCCTTGAAACTGTTCAGCACATGAGCATTGTTGCTGGAGCTGATTGTCAGCTCTTAAGAGGAGAGAGACACATGACTTCTTGCAGAGTTTAGGGGTCTCTTAACCCAAAGATGTGTGAGTCAGATCCTCAGATGGTTTGAATCGGTGTAGCTCTGATGACTTCAATGGAGCTATTCCAAGTTACACCAGCTGAGGGTCTGGCCCCTGTGTATTTACAAACAGTGGTAGACAGAAAAACACTTGAAAATTAACATGGATAAATAATCCACAACAACCAGGAAATTCATAGATTCCAGTTCTGAGTTGCAGAAATCACAGCACCTATAGCACAGCCTTGTCAAGTCTATGCCCTTCTAACTGAGTCTCAAAACTATTAATGGTAGCATTAGGACAGAGTTTAAATGTGGTTTATGCTGTTGTACCTCTCTCTTTACTTGTTAGTCTCTTGCTGACCAATGATCTGCCACTGACTTCAGTGGCATTGCATGTCTATAAGTGACAGTAATATTAGGCACTATTTTTTGGAAACTGTTCAATTTGAGGTTAATTGAAGTGGCCCTAAATCTTCAATACCATGAGGAGAACGAATAAAATTGATCTGAACTAATGGCTTACTCTAGTGAAAATTTCTAAAACCTGGGGATAACTGCAGAATGTATTTAATAGAAGTTCCATTAGAAATGTTATGGGGGAAGTCTGTGGAAAATTGTAACAGCATAAACAATTCTATAGACATTAAGAAGAAAATGATCTCTTTTTGTCTAAAGTTGCTGTAGATGATTTATACAGGAATTGTATGAAATGTTTTCTTGTAAGGTAAGGATTCATTGAGTGTCCATCTGGAAAATAAATATTTATTATGCACAGTAAAATAGGCCATTCAGTCACCTACATTGACATTTCTCTATGTCCTTTAAATTTACTGAATGTTGAATTCAATCAGCAACTACTCTGGGCAGGTCTCCCATTGATATAATTACTCCACCTCCATGAGTGGCAGAAGCTATGTTGGTGGGACAGCATCTCCCGCCGACACAGCACCAGTTACTATAACTTGCGTTACTCGGGGGGCGGGGGGGGGGTATCTTTTTCATATCCCTGAGCGATGTAAGTTAAATCGACTTAAGCGGTAGTGTAGACCTGCCCTCTGAAAAAAGAGCACAGTGCAAGTGCTGTTATAGTAAGCTGCCTTTCTTAGGTTTGTAGAATCTAATCAGGTAACATACCTGTGCAATCTGGTCTTCTTACTAATATCTTCTGAACTGAAATTCTTGGCCACATCTTCATATATAGTCTGGAGTAACTTCTGTAGATCTAATAAAAACAAACAAGTTCATAAAAATGTACCCACTGGATCTTGCACTCCTCCTCCTCTTTACAAAGGAATGCTGCATACACTGGCCTCATGTTTTGATTCTGATAAGTGATTTTGGTTGCCCAACTTTAGACACCTTAAAAGGGCCTGCTTTTCACAGGGAGGATGCTCAGCACTTCCTTTAAGGTGTCTCAGAAATTGAAATATACCAAACCACTAGTCTCTGCTGGAAATGTAAGTCCCTGTTCTTTAGCTCTGAAATAAATACCAAATAAGAAGTTAGCAAACTTCTTTAATGTTTATCAAAAATTATTGTGTAGGAATTAGAAAAGTAGGCAACTTTTAACAAACCGTACCAAAGATCAACATCAAATTCCTATGCTCATGCTATTAGCATTCTAAGAGCATATTTGTAAATGTCAAAACTTAATCTATTGTATCATTATGTCTTTCTTTAAAATGAAATATGGAATTTAACATCCGATGAGATATATATCCTTACCATGATGCATTTAAAGCAAATAGTTTATCCACAACAAGTCATTGTTTGGTCATATCTGCTGCCCAACCATCACCCATCTTTTTTCTTTCTTTCTGCTGATCTCTGCTTCCATTAATACTTCCTTTATTGCTTTCTTTCCATTGTGATTGTGTGCTCTCATGCTTTCCTGTACCTTGAATAGTCCCTCTCCCCCTGAGTGCCAAATGAACTCACTGTTCTCCTTCAAATTCTTCCCCAAAACTCACTTCTTTTGAGGATCTTACCACAACTGATCTACTTCTGCTTTGGTGCCCAACTACTAAAAACAAAAAAACCATCAAAAGAAATACAATAAGATAATCAGTACAGTGCTTTCCCCACAGCCATATTCCCTCTCCTCGTTCCCTAAAACACCATCTGCCACAGTCTATTGCTATTAGTCATTGTATTATCTATATCATTTTGAACTGATCCTGCAAGGTAGTGAATGTGTCCTAGGAGATGCTAAGTGATCTCCACTGGGAACTGAGGGTTATAGCTTCTTGCAGGAGGCCAGCAGCCCCTTGAAGTTACAAGTCAATTAACTGTATGTTCCTCAACATAGGGACATTTTCTTAAACCTCAGTAAAGCACTATGCATAAACAAGTAGGGTGGTAATATAAATGACTACTACTACTAAATAATAAATACCTATTCAAATATTGCAGAGGAGGTTACAGAATGCAGACATGGCCTTAATCTGTTGTCAATGAAACCCTAATTGACCAAGGTCCTATGTGCATATTTAGGCATCTAAATAAGTGGTCTGATTTTTAAGAGTGCTAAGTACCCAGGCAGGAGGTTCTGAGTTCTAATTCTGATTCATTCAATTACTAACTCTCACTATGACCTTGCACAAGTCACTTAAGTTATGTCTATATGGCAAAAAAAAGCCTCATGGCAGCAAGTCTCAGAGCCTGAGTCTACAGACTCAGACTTGCAGTACAGCGTTCAGATTCAAGATGAAGATCAGGTTCTGAAACCCACCTTCCCTCGGCTTCAGAGCCTGAGCTCTATCCTGAGCCTTGGAGTATGTCTACACTGCAATCAGGGGAGAGAGGGTGATTACAGCACATGTAGGCACTTCTGATCTAGCTTTACTCTAGCTAGTCTGAATATCAATAGCAGTGAAACCCTGGCAACATGGGCTTTAGTGCAAACTGTACAAGCCTGCCCAGGTCCCTGGGCATGTACTCATGTTCCTTGCTGCACTGAAGCCTGTGCTGTTGCCCGTGCTGTTGCTGAGCTAGCTAGATCAAAAGCCAGCTCGGGTATGTGTATGTATGCTGCAATCAGCCCTCCAACAGTAGTGTAGACATTCCCTTCATGTCTGATCCTACAAGATGCTGAGCACCAGCACACCTATTAAAGACAAGGGGAGTGAAGGGCAATGCATATCTGGCAGGATGTGCTCACTATTTTGTGGGATTGGAGCCTCAGCTACTCTATCTCAGTTCCCCCATCTGAAGAATAGCGATAATAATATTTAGCTTGTACATCTTCAGAGCACTTTAGAAATATTAATCCTCATAGCACTGTGGCGAATTAGCTAAGTATAATTAGAAAAGGGTTGGCCTTGTAGTTAGGATGCTGGCTTGTGACTCAGGAGATCTGGGTTGAGATCACAGGTCTGCCACAGATATCCGGTATGAGCCTGGAAAAGATCCTGTAATTCTGGGCCTCCACTGCACATCTGTGAAATGGAGTTAATGATACTCAGCTACCTCACAGGGGCCTAAGGAGGATAAATCCATGTATGTATGTGAGAGGCTCAGCTACTACAGTGATCAACACCACAGGAAAGTCTAAAATTAGAGTGTAAGCTTTACAATGAAGATCCCTTGTGCAAATATGTATCAACTTCTCTTTCAAATTTATGTCTAAGACTGGGAACTGCAACGCCAAATTATTGGTTAAAGAAGCAGAAATCTTGTTAGTATTTAATATTTCAGATACAGTCCAACGTATTTTTTTTATCAATATGAAGTAAACATCTGTCATTGGAAATGATTTTCACAAATAATTCATTATGCAGAAAACCATTAAAAATTAGGCTTATATTTAGTGCTGTGTTATTCAAAACAGAGATCATACAGACAGAATACATCAAACAAGTTTTTAGACATGGCAAAGAAAGCAAGCTTGAAATGATAATCTGTTTTTGTAAAACCTTTGACAAATCAGAGGGAGATTGAATGATAAATTAGACAACCTCAGAACTGACCTGCTTGTTATACCACAGCTGTGAGGATGACAGCTTCCAGGTCTGACTTGTCAACATGATGTGACTTACAGAGCCTTTGGATAAATGTAGTTCCTCACCTAGCCAGTGATGCTAGAAATCAAACTTGTGGAAGCAGGTTCGATACAGTAGCGGTCACAAAACAATACAGACTAAATTATAGCTGTGTAAATGACTCCATATTAAATTATAAATTCAATCCTGAAGCAAAATAAAAACCCTCTGTAAGAATCATGTTCAAATTTATCTGCAGATTAGTTGCCCAATGCAATATATTTCTCACATGTTTTCCAATAAACATGTGTCATCTCAATGGTACTTCTGTGTGAATTATAGGGAGCCTCATGAGCTGTTTAAGCAATCAGCTACAGGGCAGCTGAGCTGTTCTAATCCAGTTCCTGATCTGGCTTGAAGCATTTTATAGTCACAGCCTTGTGTTTAACGTGATTTGATAGCTACAGAATTCACCACAGAATCGATCCACTGTTATAGTGTTGTCCTGCAGAAAGTTCTTTTTTTGTTTGGGGTTTTTTTTTTTTTTTTTGGGGGTTTAGTTTCCAGTGGTTTTAGTTGTAAAGAATAGCTTCAGTTCACATTTTGAAAGTGAACTGAATGCTGTCATTTTGAGTAGCAAACAGATCATCTGAGGTGTCAACCATCCCCATTCATCTCAGTGGAACATTACCTCAGAAGCCTAACAATGGCATTGAAAATATCAGTTTGTATGATAATTTTAGAGGACAAACTAAGCTAATATCTGTGCTAAATATTGGAGCAGCGATCATTTGAATGGCTGGGTGCTGTCAAGAATAACTAAACTAGGAGATTAAAACTTCCTATCATCTCCACTGTTGGTCATAAGAAGGAAGGAAAGCGAAGACACAGATCTTCCTCACTGCCAAAAGCCTCAATTGCATCCTGAATATGAAAAACCCAAGCCTTCTCTCATACTTCCTTGGTGTATAAAATCTATGTCCTGCACCCAGGAGCATAAAGTAAACTGAATGTAATGTCAGGATAATTAACATCAAGAACACTAAGGATTGCATTATTTATCTGCAGAGATCATTTGGTAAAAACAACAACAAAAAAACCCATTTACAAAAATTTATTTAAGCTGATGCAGAATTTCCTTTTTGCCTCTAAACACAATACCTGAGTGCTGCAGAGATTAGGATTATTTTGGCACAGAGTACACTGGGCATTGTCTATAATTCACAAAATAATGTGTTCAATTTATTTTGCTTTCTATAAGAAGTAGTGCAGTCCAGTGAGCAGGGTTCTGGCCTGGGAGTCAGGACATCTGGGTTCTATTCGCCTTTCTGCCACTGACTTGTTGGGAAAGTCACTTCATTTCTCAGTGCTTGCGTTTCCCCACCCAGCCTTTTGTTTGCCTTATTTTGTAAACTCTTTGGGATACGGATTGTCTTATACTGTCTGTTTGTACAGCATCAAGCACAATGGGCCCTCAATCTTGTTTAAAACCTCTAGATGTTATAGTAATACAAATAAATAATATTAATACATGAGTAACATGTACATTTGTATACAATCCCAAATTAAATAAATACACATGTAGTCCCACTGCCCCATGAGGAATTAGAGCACATGAGCTGGTTGTTAGAGAGTTGTTCTGCTTTTGAGAGACATCTTCTATTGAAAATTGCAGAGTTGTGGATTGTCTGCCATCTGAATAATCTGACTGGATGAACAATGGCAAATCCATAGCAATTTTTTAATAATGGTTTCAAATTGTTTCATCATAAAAAGGACTATAGAAAAGAAATCATACTATGATCTTCTGCCATACTCCCCTCTCCTGGTCACTTTGGGCAAAGCACTTTTTCCTTATAGTGCAACTGGGAAGATTAAACTTTTGATGCTGTAAATCAGGTTTTCTTGATGTATTAGTCCTTGGTAATAGGATGTCCAAACTTACTGGCACCTAAAGTGTATCTGAACTGAGAACTGGACATGATCTAGCAAATCAAACCCAATTCCTCCAAAATTATTAATCTTCAAAAACGAAGAAGGAGGAATATGTAGATGAATAAAACAAACTGAATTACTGGTAAATAATATTCTCCTGTAGTAAATCAGCACAAAAGAAGCACCTGGATATAATAATACCATGAATTTTGTAGTGCCATCCATCTGAGGATACCAAAACATTTTACAAACATTAATTAAATAAGCCTCTTAAATACCTCATCTGTGATTATGCTTTATTTCTCCCATTTTGCAGATAGGCAGGAGGAGGAATGGAGAGATTAAGTGACCTGCTCAAAGTCATACAACCTACATACAAAGATAGCCAGAAGTATCTTTAAGAAAAATATCTTCTTGGTAACTGTGGGAACAAATAGATTTGTTACTGTTCAATCAACTAAAGGCAACTTACAGTGAGAAACGGGCTCTTCATCCTCTTTGGTTTGTCTGCTCTGTACTGACTCACTGTCTTCATATTCCTTGGTAACATCGATTGGAGCTGTATTCACATTGGCATAGTCTTCAGAGCTCGGGACTAGGGAACTTATGCTGCCCAGGGGAGTTCGACTATGGGGAGATGACAGACCACTAAGTCGAGAGACGCTTATGATCGATGTTCTCTTGTTTGTCTTCCTGCTAAGCTGACTACGTGGTGTTTTCTGGCAGGATTTCTTACCCAGAAGGAAAAGAAAGGAGGATAATTTCTATAACAATGTTTGACAGGGATGGTGCACTGTATTTCCATATCTAATGCCAATCTTGGATTCCTCTGGGCTTTTTTGTGCCCCCCAGATTTTCTGCAGTAAATTCAACAGGCTGGCCAAAGGGCTAAATTGGAAATCTCTTTCATTTTGTGTTCTTCCCTGCATCCTTCTCTGGCTTTCATGCCAAGTGGACCAGTATCATTTGCAAACAAGTAGCACTGCAGCTGCACAGAGTTTGGTAATAAAGAAATCCTCAACTTTCTCACCTCCAGGGAGAAAAAGGTCAAAGCTGTGGTTATAAATGTTCAAGCCTCCTCCTCTCCCACACCCAGGAAATTGATTTCCTGTGTCAAAAATATGAAAGCTCAGCAGACTGAAATCTGCATGCTTGATAATCAGAACAGAATGTATCACATGGCAAATACCCTGGAGGAATCCATATCTCAAAGATTTCATATCAAATATGAAAATCTACATTTAAATAATGTTAATGTAAATGACAACAGAGAAAAATTATGTCTAATTTAGGCTATAAGAAAAATAAAAGTCACAGCAACATGAGCGCAGGAAGGTACATCAACATCAGCATTCACTTTGGATTCCTTAATTCTTGATGTTTTGGGCCCTAAACTTTAAAGAACTACTGATCCCACATGGAAATCTGGAAAGCATCCTACTTAGAAACAATTATGTGAATATTGTAAGACTTGCTGATTCTCCTTTCTCCTCTCTTTTTTATTACTACAAAGGATATTTGCCAGGGGAAATTGTAAAGCCCAAAACTATAACAGGGTTCAAAAAAGAACTAGA
This sequence comes from Emydura macquarii macquarii, assembly GCF_026122565.2. Taxonomy (NCBI): domain Eukaryota; kingdom Metazoa; phylum Chordata; order Testudines; family Chelidae; genus Emydura; species Emydura macquarii. Next base: position 3,217,751 of record NW_027131391.1, read on the forward strand.
TTAGTTCATGGAGGACCCCATGCTCTCGTGTCCCTAACCTATGATTGTCAAAAGCTGGGAGCGGATGACAGAGGATAGATCACGCAACGATTGCCAGCTCTGTTCATTCCCTGTGAAGCATCTGACATTGGCCATTATTGGAAGACAGGACACTGGGTTAGATGGACCATTGGTATGGCACAGTATGGCTGCTCTTATGTTGAAACATGATCTTTGTCTTTTTAGAAGTTCAGCAACTCTTGCTACTGATTCCCCAAGTGAAGTCATAAACACATCATGTCTCCCGGTCTAATTCTTGGGCATTGTACTTCCTTTGTTTTCATGCAAATCTCCTCAGCAGTAGTAAATAAATAAAATAAATAAAATAATAAAAAAGAGGGAGGGAGAGCACTTGTCACTTCTTCAGAAACATGGGCTACCAGCAGAAAAGTATCAATGTTCTCCATAACATTTTTTGTAGTACACCCGATGTTGCCTTCAATAATGTCACTTCTCCTTAGTTAAAGATTTACATTTTCAATATTTTAAAAAGCCTTTCATATAAATGGCCCTATTTTCTCCTCCCCTTTCCTTGCCTCTAGATGCTGTATATGATTTCTATTTCTTGCATTGGCCTCAGCACTTAAATTTTGTTTTCCAATTTAAATTTTTACCTTTTAAATAAATAAAAAAAAAACCAAAAAAACTAATTGTTGGAGTTTGTCAGGATGGGGCCCTTAAAAACAAGCAAACAAGCAAGCAAGCAAGCAAGCAAACTGGAACTTGATCTTGCTTAATTCTTACTCACATGCCTTACAGTTGCCTACTTGTATGAGTACGGTTTACTCATTTGATTATTGGTAAGCAGGACTGCACTCCTAATTAATTAAACAAGGGGCAAGACACCTATATTTTCAGGGACTCGCATATATTTTTAGTAGTACATTTTCCTCAAGCAACATCACTAGTTACTATTCAGTCAAAGCCACAGATAATAGTCCTGTAATTGGCTAAATGTTGCTCTTTCTGTAATCCATTGTCAAACAGTATTTTTCATCAAAATCCAAAGAGCCACGTCTCATGAGGTCACAAGTTTCAAAGCATAAAAGATCAAATCAGGGAGTTGCATTAGAGAACAAAACAGAGAAAACAAATATTTTGAAAGTTGGACTAGCTGGTAAAGTAGAAGTAAGCAATGAAGTTACCTTTGAGTCCACGATAAAGTGCTCCCATCTATACCTTGCTGCCTTATCCTTATTGATTTTTTTAAATGTACTTTTACTGCCACCAGGGTCCCTAAGTGAAAAACAATTTAATGAGTTTTCCTTTTCCAGAATCTTGCTTTTATTATAAACAAGTTCTTTTTAGAAATGCAATAAATAGAGAATAAATGACAGCCAATCTTTGCTATGACATTTATCTTCACTTGTAAGGGAGGAGAGGGATAACTTACAAGTGTTATAGTCGTGAGTGAATCATAGTCACAAGTGAAGAGAAATGTTCAGAAATCTTAGCTATCATGTATTACAAACATACCATACATGCATTAGGCCAAATTCTGGTCTCAGTTATCTTTATGCACTCCCATTTCCAGAGAGTTTAAGGCAGTGCAGAATTTGGTCTAATGTTGTGTAGCTATATGGATGTAACTGACTGCAGATCTGGCCTATTACAGGTGGAGCTGGGAGTTCTGACTATACATGAAGTGCCTGAACTTTTCATTATAAAGATTCTATTCTCAGTTGCTTATAACTTTTGTCCATCTGGGCTGAGATTTTCCATGCCAAGTGCCTGCTTCAGACCAAATTTTGTTTTTAAAGTTTCAGTTAAAACATTTCAGCCATTTTTAAGAACAAGATTAGGGGAAAAGTATTGTTTTGACCATGTTAAAAATTCTTCCAATTGTTTCACTGAGAAGCTCTACTATCTCCAGACTTTGGAGCAAGGTATTAAAATTTGGCAAGGGGGAGGCCCCGATGTCTGCATGACAATTCTCCCAGATCTGGCCAAGTTATGAGACTTTGAAAAAGATCTCAATTCACACATGCTTCATAGAGACTCATTAGGATTTCTGAGCATTCAGGGAGAGAAACCAGAATAGTCTTGAAGAGCTCTGCCCGGCAGATAAAATAACATAATTTAATTAACTGCTTTATGGTTCTAACTAATGTCTGGATATACAATTAAGAAAGCTTCCTGAATAATATAAATATATTTTATTTCAATATTACTATGTCTATTGGCTGAAGATGTTGAAAAATTAAAACAGTATTTACTACTAATTGCACATTAAGTGAGACAGTAATAGTATAAATGTTCTGAAGTAATTTATCTTTTAAACTGCTCATCGATGCCACATCTAAGTGATGAAATAAAAATAGCTAGCAAATGTCACTTGATACAGGCTGCGTACTGCAATCACACCAGAGATAACATTCCAGTTGATTTCACTGGGACAGCCATGTAAGGCAGGCTGCAGAATTGGGACCTTCATAAATGCATGTAACATTTTTTAAAACTAAATTTGGCTTCAAAAGGTCAAGATCCTTTCTGCTAGTACTACAGCACATAACAACAGAGGGCCATGCTATGGCTGCTGATTTGTCCACAAAACTCATTGATTTAAAAAAGAAGTTCTGCGCACAATTTGATAACACAATATGGCCCAGAATTAGTAATAACATGTCACTTGAATAATTTTAACTTAAAAGCAAAGGGAGAGGAAAAATAACATTTAAAAGAAAAAAAATCTCATCTCATCAACGAATATTATGCAATGTGTATGTACTTTGGATTCCAGCAGGTTAAGACAGGTTTTAAGGAACAGTTGGGCTCTAAAGTCAAAGCATCCAAGAGCCAGTGTAGAGCACAAAGCTGTCGAAATAGGGGTTCGCTGTGAAAAAGGAAAAACAAACAACTGCTGTACTGCAAAGATGAAAGAAAGAACACTTAGGTCATTACATGCAGGCGATACCTGGCAAACAGTCAGGAACTAAATGACTGACAACAATAATCTTGGGAATAAACATAAAATAGGTTAACAGTATATCTTGGATCATGCCTTCTGTAAACAACTTCATGTTGGTTAGCCAGTGCACCCTGGGTGATTTTTCCACATCTGTTGGTGGCAAAGAGTAAATTATACAGCTGTATTTTGTGAAGGTGGTATCTTACACAGATCCAAATTCCTAGGTTTTTGTGCCTTTCTATGCATTCAGGAATCCTTACTTAAAGTTTCCAGATCGTGTTTACACTCACTTGAGTGACAGCAATGTGAAATCCTGGGGTGCATGTAAATATTGTGACTGAGACAACTCAAACTACGCAGTATAGCTGTAGCCGTATTGGTTCCAGCACATTAGAGAGACAAGGTGGGTGGGGTAATTTCTTTTATTGGACAACCTTGCATTTAGCTGTGATGCTGGGAATACCTTTCCAGATCTGAAGAGCTCTGTGTGGCTCAAAAGCTTGTCTCTCTCACTAACTGAAATTGGTCCAATAGAAGATGATAACTCATTCACCTTGTCTCTCTAACAACATCAAACTGTCAGTTTCTTATGACTGAGCCCCGAGGAGAGAAACCCAGCTAAAGGAGTGGAGGAAGATAGGTGTGAGTATGGGTCTGTGATGGACATTATTATTAGCGGTGGTTCAATCTCATAGGGTTTGAAGGTTTTCTATTGTATACACATGCATAAATTCAGGATCATATCCAAACTTTAATGAAATCTTCAATCTTTTGAGCCTAATCCATGCTCCCTTGCTATCACAATTTCTTCCCTATACTTGTGAAGAGGGATGCAACAGGTTTGAAAGTTGTCTTTGCTAGGTACAGATGCTGTAGACTTTCTTCTCAGCACTGGTATACTCTGGGGTCTTCCTGTTACTTATTCCCAATGCTTCTGATGGAAATGGGGATGGATTTAGCATCATCTGAATATGTGTGGAAAAGCTTAATAGTTGGGAGGTGTTAGGAGACTGAAGTAGGCAGCTGCAGAAATCAATTCAAACCGAACCTGCTGCACTAGGGCAAAGAAACAAAACGGAGCTCAACTGGGGCCACCACTCTCTCCCAGCTATCTCCAGACCCAGAACTATGCATGGGAGGCACTAAGCCCAGAGTAGCAGGAGCCATGCAGTGTCTACCCTATTCTAAGTCATGTGGCCTTTGGGAAAGAAACTACAGGGAGGGGTCAGCCAGAGACTGAAGTGGACACAAATGCTACAGAAAGCAGCTCAAGGAGGGACAGATTGATGCCAACAGCAAGCTTTCTGCAGTTTACATGCGGAACATCTCTCCCCTGTGTTGATTGGTTGTTTACTCTAATTCCTCCTGCCCACTCCCTCTGTCTTTCCATCTAGCTAATACTATAACTAAGCCCACTGAAAAGATTTAATTAACAAAACAAAAGTAAAAGTATCACAGAACTAACATTAGCCACCATCACAGTGGTCACTGTGCTTGTATGTTACATCTAGAGCTGGATGGAACATTTTTGACAATAGAATTTTTCATTAAAAAATGCTGTTTTGTCAAAGGTGAAATGTTTCATAGAAATGTATCAATGTTAAGAAAGTTTTGGATGGGACTGCCAGATCATTTTCAGAAAGGGAGATCTGAATCAAAATCCTGACCGTTGACACAATTTCATTTCATGAAGACATCTGAAATGGCTTGATTTTGTTCCAGTGTCGAACAAAATCAAATTTAAAACCTTGAAAGTTGTTGCAGAATTGTGGTGTTGTTCTCTAGTTCTATCCCTTTCCTCAATGCTCTGTCTGTCTTGTCTATTTGTAAGTAAACCCTTTGGGGCATGGACTGACTCTTGTACTATGTTCATATAATGCCAAGCACAATGGGACCTGTTCTTGGATGGCCTCTAGGCACTACCACGATAAACATGATTAATAATAAGTGAGCTGGTGGTATGGGAAAAGATTTGGCAGCAGAAAATGCCAGGGATTGGACGTTGTTCTGATGGGAACTGTATGGTGGTCAGCAACTAACCTGGGGGGTATTTAACAGGTATTACAAAAATCTGATTACTAGCTAGTGGAAAAAAATCTCCTATGTATGCACAGCTCTGACCGAAGTCAATGGGATCTGAGTGTGTGTATCTGAGGGCAAAACTTGGTCCTTGGGTGTTGGTACAAAACAATTGTGGCATATCAAATTTCTCAATGTCTCCTTTGCATTCTAGACTGCTCTGAACTTCTCTAGGAAATTGATGTGCAACCCTGATTCCTGAATGCACCATGTTTTGTGGTTATGAAACCTTTGCATGAGGCTTATTCTGTGAAGTGCTTAGTGTTTTCAGTTCCTATTGATTTTAATGGGAGTTGTGAGCATTCAACACCGACAATCATGTGAGTTTGGATTCAAAGTATGCTTTCTAAGACATTGTGAATTCACAGAAGCATATGTTTATACACTTAGTATGCACACATGCTCTCTTGTACATAAAATAATTTTTAGGTAGACAATCTAAACTTTTGAATTTGACAGCGTTTCTTTAAAATTAACCTAATCTTGAAATCTTCATCAAATAAAGTAAGAATTTGTAGGATCAGGGCTTGTGAGACAAATACTGCTTTTGATGTGTGTGCAGTACTTTCCCCAAAAGTCAATGGGAGTCACATGCATTCATCTAAGGATAGAATTTGGCCCTGTCGTAGGTAAAAATTTTGTCTATTTCATGAGCCACATATTTCTTTAATTCTAGTGTTCCTGAGCCATCAGGCAGATAGTGGCCTGAGGCACAGGTACTTTGGGTCTCATTTTACTTTGTATCCCTCTTATATGCTGTCAAGATGGGTGCATCCTAGATTTGCCTTAGAACATACGCATGTGATGCAGGTGGCTGTGGAACCAAAAGACTGTTGTAGACAGGGATGAAAGGTTGTATGACAGTCTTCTTTTTCTTCTTTGCTTTCTTCCTCAGCAGGGGACCTTCTGTTAAAAAGAAACTAAGGGAGGAGACAAAGATAAACATTAGAAGTGGAAGACACAGTATGTAGGGAACAACTGTGAGTGCCTAGCCTTATTTATATTACCCACGTCCATCCTTCCTCTTCCCTTCTTTTAAAAATAGTATGGTCTGTTCTGATCTGTCAAAACTTTGATTGCTACTACTGAACTCTGACTTAGGCATTTATAGTGAACTAATGCTCTTTTGGGCATCTAGGGTTATAAATATTTTCTTTACCGTGTTGTTGAGAAAAAAGTTTTTGAAACTGATTCTACCTTCCATTACACTGGGTTTATGCAAGTATAACTCCATTGACTTAGTGGAATTACATAGATGTAAAAGTAGTGTAATGCAGTAGAGAATCAGACCTCTTACTAGCATGTTGGCTCCTGGTAGGGTTGTCTCAGTCATATTAAGGGCTGAAGTTTCAAAAGTTGCCTCTAAATTCTGCACACCATTTTTCATGACAATGTACTGCATGCACAACAATACTAGAGATCAAATTGGCACTCATTTGAAAATTTGACTCTTATGTAGTCCGATGTAACAAACAAATTGAGCAGTAGCCATTTACAATTGTGCAAAGTGGGTATACAATGCTACTAAATCCGAATAGTAGCATTTTACACCCACTTTGCACAAATGTAAATAAATAGTTACATAATAAGCTAGATGGTGGAGAATCAGGCCCAGTAAACCTGGTGGGATGTTACAAGCTCACAAGTCAACTATATGCATGATACATACATCTATCTATCCCACACAAGACACAAAATTACTGTTAGCCATCTCACCTAGTGCTTGAGTAATACCAGCTCATAGATGAAGAGAAGTTTTTGGAGTCTAAATCCCAGCAAAAACGGAGGTCATGTTGATCAGCAGAAGAAAACACCAAAGAGTTTGCAGTTATGGGCAGTCTCCACTGACTGAAAATGCATACCCAGAAGAAGTTACTTTTGAAAATCCTCTTGGACTCCTCCCTGAACTGAACTTGCACAGAGCAGCATCCACAAGGAACTCCTTTTACCATCGATAGCTTGCTAGGATTCTGTGTCACGTCTTTGTTAACCAAGGCCAGTTTTGTTTTCATAGCCTCCTGGCTGGACTATAACAATGTAATCTATCTGGGTATGAAAGTTTCAGCCCTAAGGAAACTATAACCAGTACAGAATGTAGCAAGCATGACTCTGCAGCAATGTGGGTTTCTGCAAGCTCATCAAAACTTTCCTCTACTCACTATATTGACTCCCCATACAACAGCATGACAAATTCAAGTTCTTGGTCCTCATCTTCAAAGGTCGTAATAATCTGAACTCCGTATACTTAAAAGATTGCTTTTCATTCTGGGATCAAGACTGCTGTCATCATCTCTGCTTCCCTGGCACAATGGAACTAGCTATTATAAAGTCAATTCATGCAGGAAACAGAGTTTTGTCAAGGGACAGTCCAAGATTGCAGAATTTGCTCCCACAGAAACTAAGGGTTTGTCTACATGAACATTTACTTTGTGGCAAGATGGTATGTCAGCCTCCCCCTCACTAGTTTACCATGGACTAACTACCCATGTAGACCCTGCTGATGCACATTAACGACATGTTAATGCACTTTGATTTAGTCCCATTTTAAGAACAACTAGATCAAAGCATATTAACAAACTATTATGTGCATCAGCAGGATCCACAGGGACAGTTAGACCATGTCAGGATAGTGTGGTGGGGAGTCACACTGTAGCTTGCTGTGAACAAATTGTTTGTGTAGACAAACCCTAAGAATCACTTCAAATCACATCACTTTCCATTCCAAGTGCACTTCTTCTACTTTGCCTTCACAAATAAAAGCACACAGCATTTCATAACAACAAAATCCATACACAAGTTTATTTCTGGGAAGCGGAGAGGAATGGAGAAGGCATCCTATGTGACAAATGTCAATCACAGAGATATGTAACTGGAAAACCTCATACACAAGGCCATGAGCACAGTATGAGAACCTGAGTGAAACCTTTGGTTTATGCACTGTCACTTATTAGGAAGTTGGAGTTGCCATAAGAAATTTTATTTTCACAATTTACTCTTTAGGACTTCTGTTTTAGAGAATGCTGCTGCTTGCCAGCTCTGAATAGTGAGCTTGTGGATTTGACTATACATGCATACTTGGTGTCATTTCAGTGTAAAAATGGGTTTTCCAAGGACAGCAAGACTATGGACTTGGCTGAAATAGGAGGTAGTTCCTCCTGGCTGGAAATTCCTTGGGTAGATTATCATCCTGGGACAAGACAACACTACCTCTTGTATAGTGTTCCAAGGATATACCAAGAAAAATAAAACAGGAACCGCTGTATCCCAAAGCTTGTCTGCCTTGTTAGACTTAGGGCAGGTGAAGCAAGCTTTTAAAACTGACAGTTAATAAGACTATGTGAAGAAGTGTGTGTGCAGTACAGGAGGAGTAACGAAGAGATGAATAAATGAGGTAGGTTTTCCAGCATTCATCACTGCATTAAATAACAGAGTGATAGTGGAACAGGACAAAGAGCGAAGAGCAGGAGAAGGGAAAAATATCAAGAGCATAAGGCTGTGATATAAGTTTGCTTTTTCACAGGCGCTACTTAGCAGAACACTCCAAGGACATAGTTATGCATAAGATTAAACTGAATCCACAATGAACAGACAACAGTGTGTACTGCAATCAGTAATATGATACATTGGTGTAAATCTGAAACGATATTGCCCACATGAGTATAGCTGGCAGGTAAGGTCAGAGTCAGAATTCTTAAAAGTAGATGCAGAATTTTGAGAACAGAGCCCTTGTAGATGACTGAATATACTTCTGGAAAAAGGTTCTCTTCATGAATATGAAACAGAACTTTAGGGTGAGCCCCCTGCTACTAATTATAAGACGCGTGTAGTTGGAATCAAAAGAAAAAATGTGTGCTCCTGGCACTCCACTGCTACAATTTTCCTAAGGCAAAGCAGCAACCGTGATAGCAGATACAATATTAGCATGGCAACATTCATCTCAACATTGAGTTAAGTGACTCATATATTGCCTAGGTACCCACTGTTACACAAAATGAACGATCACTTATCTCAGTGTTCTTTAGCTAATTCAGAAATGAAGAAATCCGTGACTATTCAGCTCTGCCTACCACATTTGATACTACAGAAGGGATCCAGACTGCAGCCTAATGGAATTTACCTCGGACTGTCACAACTGAAGAGTCTTGCAGTCAAATGTAGAGGTAGTCTGTTGTGCATCACACCTTTGGAAATGGACTCTTTCACCCACAGCAGTCAAAAGTAAATTATACACTAGCAATTTATGCTGATCCAAAGTGACCATGGCCATGTCAACCACAGGTTGCATTGTGCAAAAGAGCACATTTTCATGCTTCCCCAAATTAGACTCTTTTCTTCTTCTCCATGAGTCTTAAAGAAAGTCTGACTGCCACAATAGAAACCGTTACAACCCTCCACATTTCGGAGTTCCTCATAAGTTATGCACTCCTAACTGATAAGAGGAAGGGTGTTTTTCCTCTCTCTACTGATTTCTAGGAGGGTGCTGGTGGCGTCTTTCTAATTGTTGATGCATTAAAATAGTCAAGAACATAATTATATGCTGCAGTGTATGTAACAACCAAAACAAAGTCCTATCACCACAGCACTTACAATAAGTGATATAAAATGTACAAGACTAACTGTTTATAATCTTTTCTTGCACCAAGCTACTTGCTCTTTCTAAACAAAAAACAACAAAAACTAGCTATAATTATCACTATTTCACTTTTTCAACTGAATCTGTAGATGGAAAACCAGGAAAATATACACAACTGGAAAGAAGGCTTGGGTGCATCAAATGATCTAGAACATACTTGTAAATAGTTTATCAGAACTAAGCTTTTATGTTAAGTACATTTTTAGGGTTCCAAAAATCTGCACTATTTCTCTAAACATACAATAATGTAACTATATTTATATATGCTTTCAACTAAATTACCCCCAAGTGGGTAACTTAAGCATTACACTGGAGAAATATAAGAAACATTCCTGCATTGACATGGGAATAAATTATGTGCTCTAATAGGTCCTTGCTGATGTGACTTTATGACAGAACTTCTTTGGAGCTGTGAAATCCAACAATTGAATATCTGCTATTTCCCATTTACTGACATATCTCTGGTCATTCCTAAATTGGAGATTTACTGTTAATTTGTTTTATATGCAGATCCCTCTATACTCAGGTGCCATAGGAATCAAGTTAATCTTAATCTTATATACAGTTTTCCAGATCTCCACTACAACAGGACACTCTCAGATAAATACTGCTACAGAGCGTGTCACCATTTAAGGCGCTCTAAAATAATATCTTTATTAGGTCTTACTGACTAAGGAGCACAATCTGTGTAAAATAAACTACTGTAGTTGATTGTATTTATTATAGTTAGAAGCCTCACAAGATTAAATTTAACACATCAATCCACTGTCAACAGTCAGAAAGATGCTGAAAGACTGGTTATGGCTGCTCATCTATAGCTCATTTAAGCCAATTTAAACACACCCCGTCCCATGGTGAGAAAAGTGATTATACAAAAGGCACCTTCTTATCTCATTGGTCCTGATTCTACACTCCTTTCACTGTTTTTACACTTGTGCATCTCCAGTGGCTTCAGTGGAATACTCTGGCATAAAACTGATGTAATGAAGTAGAGAATTAGGCCCAAAATATCTGCCCCAGTTGGTCTTTAAGTCTTATTTGAGAGAAAAAAAAAATGTATTCCTCTTTGAACTATAAACCCAAGACAACTATCAAATATCATTAGACACTACTTTTCCTCATACACCAATCATAGAACTGTCTGATAAATTCTGATTGTAGAACATTCATTTCTGGTATGTCAGAGGCAGAAAGAACACAACTTGGATTTTCCTGTCACAGGCAGAGTTCTTAGTGCCCACAGCCAGCAAAATCATCTTTTGATTTGTTAATTAAAAGAATTGTGGAGGTAAGTAATTAAGAAAGAATAAGTTTGGAACATCATGATGGCTTCTTACAGCCTTTTTGTCTCTATAACTTAAAAGCTTCTGTTTTAAGGTTTGCTTGAGCAATAGTGTGGTTCTCCAATGTGCAAATTAATCAAGTAATAAAACATGAAAAAATACAGTATATTCAATAGTTTAAGCTGAGATTTTCATTGTTCTCAGTAGAAGCTATAGTAAAATGCTGTATTTTAAATTGTATATAAAAATCCTTATGAAGACTTTCAACAGATAAAATCTAGCGTCAAGAGCCAAAGTGGTCCCCACCAAAGCAGTCTTTAAACTGCTTTAGCATCCTTCTTACCTTCCCTGAGTTCCCAATTTTTAAATTCAGCACTGCTACAGCCAGCAGTGAAATAAGGTATCCACAACAGATAATGATCCCTATTTCCCACACAGACTGAAAACAGCTTTTTAACTGCCTGCCACAGCATACAAGCAAACACGAATAACATGACAAGGATGGAACTAATACCTGCTCGCAGGGATCCTGCCTCTGCATAAATTACATTGGACAGTTGGCATGTAGAAACAAAGGCCTGCCAAGAGAGCGCATTTCTTTCACTAGCTGCAGTGTGCATTCTTGTCCCATCCCACACATACTGGGAGAGAGCAGCTCAGTAACCAAGTTTCCAATTAGCTTTTACTGGTCCAAAGAGCAAAATAAAGCTATGCTGATGAAACCACTTTTAAAATACTTTAACAAATCTGGTCCTAATTGACTTGCCCAAGGTCACATAAGGAGTCTGTGGTGAAGCAGGCATTTGAAACCCAGGTTTCCAAAGTCCTAAACCACCTCTGAGATTTGCTGTGGCTTCCAGCAAGCGGCTCCCTTACATTCACCCTTCCTGTGCCACTTGTCTGCCTCCACTTGGAGATGGCAGGCTACAGCATCCTTTGAGATTTTGTAATTCTTAGTCCCTAAGTGGAGCAGGAATATCTACATAGTATTTGACAACATAAAACTTCAGAGTAGCAGATCTAGTTAGAGGATATTGAAGTCCAGACCAAATAGAAACTGCATAGAGATATTGGGGTTGGGCATGGGGCTAGGGGTATGAGAGAAAAGTAAAAATCTCATTGTTTGGATGCAGACTTAAAATTCAACACTTTATCTGTTCAATTCCTGCATTGCTAGAAATGAGTATTAGAAACAAATACAGTATTATTGAAGAAACAAAACAGATTCTGAGAGGAGGAATGGTCCAGTGCTTAGCAAGTCTCAGTGGAGGAAGCATAATTATTACTAACTACAATCTCAGCTAACAGCAGCAATGCAATGGGAAGTTTGACGTTAAAGATATTTAGGTCCCCAAATTTTCAGGTCCCCAAATCTTCACAAGTGCCTACGTACCTCATTTCCATGGATTTCAATCTAGATACTTCTGAAAATTCCACTAGGCACCTATCTGCATCTTTAGAGGCCTAAATAGCTGTACAAATCTGGCCCTTAGTCTCTGTGTTCCTCTTTTGTGGCATGGCAGGAACAACTCTTAGGTGGGACAATTTAGAGAGAAAAGCATTGCAGGCCTCCTATAGTGCTCCATCCTCTTCTCTTCACAGCCAGCTCTTTTCAGCTGGCTCTTAAGCCACCCCTCCACCCATCAACTCTCCTCCCCTCCAGGCCTTCTCCTCATTTTGTACGGTTTCTCAAGCATTTTTGTTCCACATTCATTAATCAAGTTTCCATTCTATTAACTGAACGTTAAAGCACATCAAGTTTCTGTTTCATATGAGAGGCACTATTCCACCTGAGGCACCTATTTTAAGGCTCCCAATTTCATATTTTGATGTTGAAGTCAGCACATAGGTGGCTGATTATCCTCTTAAGGCACATAAGTGCCAATCAGAGGGCTCAGAATGCAGAATTTCTTGCCCTAATTTAAGTGTCAAAGTTTGAAATTTGGGGTCTGCATATGGAGTCAAGAAAGGTCTCATATGAAGAGGGATTAATCTTGCAAGATTGAATCACATGCCCAGATATTGACAGCAGTGAGAATGAGTTTAATTCTGAAACTGCCTCTTTCAAAACCATTGATTCTCAAGTCACCAAAATGCTAGAAAACCCACTTACTCAGTTAGTTCTTCATCAGAGTCTTCCTCATCTGATGAGTATCTGGGTGGCTGCCACTCAGTTCGCCATCTGGCCTTTTCTTTTTGCAGTGCTGATTTCAGTGCATTTTTCCTCTCCAGCGTTTCTTTCTGAAGAGTGTGGAAATACCCCCGACCCTGCTTCACTGAATTGATCAAATGCCTGCCAATAAATGATGGGATATCAGAATGTAAAAGAAAACCAAAACCCATAAACTGTATAGATGAAACCAGGTAAACCCACTGATGTTTTAATGTCTTCTGTCTGAGGGAAATTTCTCTTCCTTTAATTCTTGTTAGGAGTTACATGTTGGCATTGAGGAGAGTCTAGACACTTGTATATTTGGCTGGTCAAACAGGCAGGTTTGAAAAATGATCCCATAAATCAGAAATAAATACACCAGAGAGAGGCAGACATACTCTCATTTCTCAACAGTAGCAAATTTTGTGAGAACTGTTAAAAATTAAAACTCTGAGATGGCCCAAAATGTCAGTTGAAATGAATGATTTTTTTTTATACAGTAAAAGCTCAAATATGGCCTTTTCCAGACCTCTAAGATCTTGCATCTCAGTGGTAACCCAAGGGAACCAAGCAACATTTTCTCAGCTGTTCACGAATGAATGCATCTCCAAACGTGCATGCGTAAGGTGGAGAAGGGGGCCAAAGGGGAAAAATCAAGCTGGCCTTACTGTTTGTCAGCAATACAAGAAGATGTGAAATCTCTAGGAAATAAAAGAACCACAACCGGGAAATAGCAAATGTCCTTTTGTTGTTGAGCCCCAGAACTAGCCAGGATATAATGTAGAATACACCCATATTGTAGGAGAAGGTAAAGGCCATGAATCACATGGTACCACACAGACAGAGACCTTTTCAAACATTAGCACCCAGGGACTCTAGTAATATAAATAAACAGAGAGCTGAAGAATTCCCCCTCTCTTTCATTTCATAGGAACATATTTGCCTTACTGGATCACATGGTCAATCTAGTCCAGTATCTAGATTCTGACAGTGGCCAGTACTAAGTGCTTCATTGTGTAGGACCTTGTAGTACACAGTTATGGAATAACCTGCACATCGGGGAAGTCTCCTCCCAACCCCTAAAAGAGATTGCTTTAAGTCCTGAAACACGTTTTATATCCCTTCCAAAACGTCTTAAAAATTATTTATTATTATTATTTTATATATTCTTGTTATCCATACACGTCCAGTCTCTTTGAATCTTGCTAAGTTTCGGACCTAAATGACACCCTATGGGAATGAGTTTCACAGCCTACTTTTTTTTCCTTCAGCTCCCACCAACAACATAATCCATTTTCCCCAAGTACACCAGTGACTTGCACTGGAGAGGGCAGTTCATTTGGGAGGCTTCTTTTTCAATGTCCCATCTCACACTGAACTATCTGAGCATGATTTTCCACCGAGTGTGATTTTCTTTTAAGTTAATAGAGTTAGACTGGCATACAGAGAGTGGGCAATCAGACCCTTAAGGTACATACAGTGGCGATCTGGTTTAAGAAATAGTGGATGAGCTAATAATTCTCAAAATAGGGATCTGTTCTAAAACAGAAGCTTCCCCGGAAAAGTGGATGCATTGGTCAATGTACTTCAGATGCAGGCGAGATGCTACAATTTCAGGCTGATGACTGATTTAGCTATAGTTCAAGGACATAAGTATCAACAGAAGGTTGCATATTCCTCTCTAATTTATATGGGGTAATTGAAATTTACTGAATATCAGCTAAATTAAATATTTTCTTCTGCACCATGATGATGAAGGAATATCACCAACCAAAAAAACCTGAGCAATTCTTCAGTCCCATTAGATCATTCCCAGTATTTCAGAGTCTGCAAAGCTCCTCCTGGCTTTGTTCTCTCCTCAGGTTAAATAACCTTGTTTAACTATAGTTTATAGCATCTTGTTAGCCACCATGCCACTCTCTACCTTAGCCTGATTGTCACAAGCTGACAAGTATTGCCCTGAAGCCACCTGTTAGCTGCTAAATTCCACTTGCTGCCACTGAGCTTCATTGTCAGTAACAGGAAAGCTGTCAGTGAAGCCTGTCAGTGACTTGGAGCAACAGGCAAGGGCATTACAGTAAGGAGAAAAAAAAAAAAGAAACCATAATGCACTCCCTGTAGGATGATAGCGGGAACAGAAAAGAGACAGTGCACCAAGGCAGTGAAATGGATATGGCATAATAGATTACTCTGCAGCCTTTGATTAAAATGTGTCACTAGAAAGTGGCAGCTGATCCAAGTCAGACAGGATGGTTTATATCCTGGCATAGAACGTATCCTCCTAAATTAATGTGTTTCTGAGTTTTGGAGAAGGGTCGTCAGACCATACCTAACCTTTTAACACAGATCCATGCTGAAGCTGGGCCTTGTTCATTTTACTGAAAAGGAATCACACACTCTTTTCTTATTAGAGATGCCTTAAAATACCCAAAGGTTATATAGGTAGCAAACAGCAAGTGTTTAGTTCACTGGTACTCCCGGTGAATTGCTCCCACCCCCTTCCCACCTGTGAGCTTTAGGACAATCATTTGTGGAGAATAACAATTTGCTATTTTTGAGCCCAGCAATTGCAAATGCCAGTCACTCTACCTCTCTAGTTCTGACAGAAGATAACCTCTCTGCTAGACCTAGCTGTACTGGCTCAGGAACAAAACAAAAGTGCTGCTTTCAGAAAGCCAGGGCCCTCTTAAGAGATACTGTGTGCTTTATAAGATCACAAGGATTTTGGAATAAAGTCAGGCTGGCTAAATTGTTCTTCAAGGTTTTTGCATAAGCAATATCTCTTTACACATTTAGTATTTTTTAAACAACATAGCAAACTATTGCTTCATTCTCATGTGATTTTTCTATAGATTTTTCCTGTCATTACTATTGATTATCAAGATATTTTTGTATAAAAAGATGTTTTTCCTTCCTTCATACTATTTCTTCTACTTGTAGAAGCATTATTGTGGCTATAGATTATGAAGCCATAAAGACTAGATAGTAAGATTATTAAATGAATCAAAGATAATAGATGGGGAAAAAAGATTTATAAAATAGAAAATTTCTTTTACACATAAACACCTACCATAATCAGCAATATAAGGGACAGAAATATAGAAGTGGTGTAGGTTTAGGTACAATTTTCTGATATTTACCTGACTTAAAGGGCTTTTTAAATTTTGTATGCCAAAATCAGTGATCCTCTTGGCAAGTCCACAGGACCATGTGGCTACACCCAATGGTAAAAACACTTCTTTGTGTATGACTTTAGAATTGAAGCCCCGCTCTTGCAAAGTGGAGTTCTCTACAAAGAATTATTCCACTTAATGAATTTCATCCAATTTCCAAGTAGCAACAAATAAATAAATCAGGTTAGTGAAAAAACACAGCAAAGGTGTACAAAGCTATACAACATGTGCTAGACAAACAAAAAATTCACAATTCCAGAGAAGCACATTCTTGGGCAAGACAAGAAAGATCTTAGAAGTCTACGGATTTTTGGTGTGGAGAAAAAAGTAAACAAATCCTAACTTGGACTGTATATAGGTAATTGAAATATATTTCTATGATGCAAATTTACAGTATATTGCAGCAATGGCACAGCAAATACTTCTGCTAAATGCTAGCATCAGAATGCCCTGTTTATACAATAACTTAATAAATTTAGCCTGGCTGCCAAATTGACAAGTAGCTGAGAATCATTCATTAAAATGCAAATGCAATCGAGATGAAATTTGGAATACATTTATTACAGTAATTGAGCTTCAGTCAACTGTAGTCACAACAGATTTTCAACTGCCTTTCAGACAAAAAGACGTGTATTATTTTTGGTAAGTTAATACCTTTGTCAGCATGAAAATTAAAAGAGTTTCTTGAGTGCTAATAATTTGCAATAGCATTCTTCAGTTTTCTTGACAGGCATAAATTATTATAGATAAAGGTCAACCACATGCACAAAAGAATGACCTAGTAGCATACTGTATATATAGCAAATTGATTCTGAGCATATTTTCAGTGCTTAGTACTACTCCATGCTTATTAAATTACTCTTTAAATCCTTTATGGTCTCTGTGTCATCAGTTAATTGTAATGCAGCACCATAAAGGTATTAATGAGTCAAGTTTTTACCTCCAGGATTAAAGATTCTTGATGCATTTCTTTGTATAGGAATGCTTCAGACAAAACTGAAGGAATCCATTAATTTGTTTCTCTTGATCATAAATCTGGTGTTAGGATCACATTAAGAAGCTAACACAATGATGCTAAAAACTTTGTTATCAATGTCAAACCAAACCACAAATTTACCAACATATTTACATTTTATTTAAATACACTGGGCCAATTTAAGTAACTTGAGTGGAGTTACACCAGGGACGTATTTGGCCCTGTATATCACATTCTACCGAGTTCACTACCATCCTCACATCTACAGTATGTAATCAAGTACCATTATAAGTAATTTACACAAGGAACAAGGCACACCAACTGTACACAAGTGGCTAGATCCTCCCTCAGGTAGTGTAAATTGGTGTTGCTCTCTTGACTGCCACTGAACTAGGCCTATTTACACCAGCTGAGGCTCTGTCACCTTAGGTCTAATGTTACCTCCGAGTCCTGATGACTACAAATTATGAGCCAAGAGAAAAGCGCGTATTTGTCTGGGCGCATGTTATTCTGCCTCCTAACAAAACTAGCCGTGTACATATCAGTTATTTATTTGGTCATGGGAGCTGTCAATAGGCTCCTATATGATTATAGCTAATAGTAAATATGTTCCTGTCCCTAGGCACTATAAAGAAAGAATTTAGCCCTTTGCAGCGGCTTAGAGCCAATTCAAAAAACAAATAAAACAGGTGGCATTTATTTGAAAGCTGTTCACAGCACAGCAGTTTCATATATTTCACTAAAGCACCTCAATCCTTATCTGCAGCAACTCCCTACTAATCCAGTGAAGGGCCTTTCCTGGCATTCTGCCAATTTCCAAATTGCGTAGAGGATTTTGTGATGTAAATGTTATATTGGGACTGCCAGACTCCTTGCAATTGTGACAGATTGAATACAAACCTAGGTCTTCTGAGGTGAAAAGCCAGTGCCGTAACCTACATTGCCACTTAGCTTCCTTTTGACCAGGTTCTTTGTAACAGAAAAAGTCATGAAATACTACATTTTTTTTTTAAAAACAGAAAACTCAGAATATGATAGCTTTGAAACTAGAGTAAATGGAAACTAAATAATATATAGTACAACATTCTGAATATGTCAAACTGTAAATCTATGGATTAAAAATAAAATCAATTGAAATATTTTAAATGAACACTTAAATCACCTGCAAACCATACCATGCTGGGCTGTGATCCCATCAGATCTCTGAAAATAAGGGACAAGGCAGATCAATACTTGGGTTGGAGAATTTGAAGGAATACCTAAAGTGCAGGAAATGGTGTTCCAGCAGGTGGCCGTCCCTCTTCATTTTGACTTAGTATGCCATCAATGCCCTTGCATGGATTTAGGGGTGCTGTGCTGCAAAAACTGCTATCTTTCAGATAGATAATGAAACTGAAATTCTGATTGCCTGTAGTCATTCAAGATCTTACGGCAATTTTTGTAGAAGTGTTAACCTCTGTGTCCTCGTCAAATTTCAGTTCAGTTAATTAAATTTTGGTTTCTTCACTGCAGTTTCAATTGGACACAGTATTTTTTTTCATTTCCTGTCCCAAATTGTTATATAGGGTTCTATGGATATTATACAGATATCAAATTTCACTAGAGAGATTGCTGCATTTCTATAGTTGAAATAATCTCTGTGCAAGTTTATACTACAAAATTAAGTCAACCTCAGTTATGTTGATGTACAGCCACCACAGTAATTAAATCCTTTTGCATGTCCATGCTTCTTGTGTCGGCCGTGTGTGTCCTCACCAGGAGTGCTTGCGCCGATTTAAATGTCAGAGTGGAGCATTGTGGGATGGCTTCTGAAAGGCCGCAACAGTTGATGTAAGCAATGCAGTGTCTACACTGACACCATGTTGACCTAACTACATCCACCTAAGTGCTACGCCTCTCGCGGAGGTGGAATTAATTCGGAGTAGTGGGCAAGTTACATGAACAGGAGCTACATTTTAGTGTAGATGCTTACAGAGTTAGGTTGATTTAAGCTGCCTAACATCAACCTAACTCTGTAGTGTAGACCAGGGCTCTGCATGTCCCTTACCTACCTGACAGGCTGTTGGGAGGATTAAGTAGTTAATGTCTGTACAGCTGTTGTGTACAGTTAATGTCTGTACAGACCCTGGGATAAAAGCTGTTACACAAGTACAATGTATTATTCTTATTTACCAAGCACACACAAAATTATATCTAGGCCAGATTCTCATTTACTGTAAATCAGCATGGCCCTACAGAGGTCAATGGAGATACACTGAGGATCTGTCCCATACCTATTATTGATACTGTAGTAATTGCTGATTATTTAAATTATATTCTTAACTGCCTTACATCTTGTATAACCATTTACATTTGTCAAAACTGGGTCTAATTTTCATTTAACAGCAGCTGCTTTACACCATCTAGCACTGGAAAGGTGCCTTTCAGTGAGTACTTTAAAGCCCCCATTTCACTGCCAGAACAGTGTACAGTGGCCTTACAGTAAATGAGAATTAGGCCTACAGAGAGCAAAGTCCATCTAAAATGCTATCCCTGATGTAAGTGAATGGAAAATTCTGATTTGGAAGCATTTTAAACTCATAATGCATAGGTGTGAATGACCACACAAAAGTGCAAGGCAGTGGAGAATCAGGAACATGGTAAATAACATGTACTGGGTAGGTAATTACACAGTAAATACCATGTTATTAAAGGCTAAACCTAAGTTATTTTATCTTCTAAAGTACAGTGTAGGGTACATGATAATTACATTAACATTTATTAAATGTAGTTAATAATCCACAGAAGCCTGTAAATTCACTGTCATTACATATTACAGTATACTCCCATTTATCCAAAAGCCCTGTTATCCAAACCTCCGCATTATCTGAATAGCTTCCTTGTCCCCCAGCATGGGATACATGCTCTATGCAGCATGTATCTCATGCTGGGGGGACAAGGAAGGAATTTGGATAATGAGGAGGTTCAGATAATAGACCAGAGACCCCTCATCAGGACTGGAATATACTTTATTTACCACACTAACTTATTAAGTGGTACTGCGCCATATTGACAACAGTCTTGTGTAGCTGAAGGACTTGCAATCTGAAACATTATTTCAGATGCAGATTCCCATTTGCACTCTTTTTTTTTTTTTTTGT
Organism: Emydura macquarii macquarii; assembly: GCF_026122565.2. Classification (NCBI taxonomy): domain Eukaryota; kingdom Metazoa; phylum Chordata; order Testudines; family Chelidae; genus Emydura; species Emydura macquarii. The sequence goes on from NW_027131391.1 coordinate 3,238,134, forward strand.
TCTCTTGCACATCCTTTTCTTTGAGTACAATATTTTGTGCTCCATATGTGTTTGTTAAAACAAACCTAAAACCAGACCTACATTAAAGATGTATTATCCCCTGTATGTTATCAAGGGGAGTCTTTATCATAAAATAACCAATTGACACACCCAACAATTTCTCTTTTTGTATTAGGAGGCTTCCCAACAGTAACTGGGGCAAGACTATAAGGAACCAGTAGAAAAAATAAAGATTCTGAACCGACAATATAACATGGCTATTATAACAGATGTTTGTGGGTGCAGGTATTGATGTATTATTACGCACTTAGAGATATTTCATAATGTTTTTCATAAAACTCAATGACATTAAAATACAGGAAATGCTCTTTTTTATTGCTGCATAAAGCAAAATCTCTCTCTCTCTGAGAAAAAGAGGCATTGCAATGTTGAGAATCACAGCAATTTGACTCGGTAAACGTAGATACAAACACACACAATAGACATGATTTGTCTTTAGTTGGGGACCTTTTCTACCCACACTGTAAGGCATAGAACAATTAAAAGCACAATGCAAAGGAAAAGCCCCCAAATCACCACAGCTTGTTCCCCCACCATGCCTAGAAGCACATGAAGGCCCCTCTCCAAAACTGGGATGCACTGCTTCCTATCTGATGGTATGTCTGCTAGTTTTCCATGCAGAAGTTAATGTTTTGTGGTAAGGAAGTAGGGTACAAGCATGCTGGGGCTACCAATTCTAGTGTTTTAGAAAGCTATGCTACCAGGTTAGGAGATCGCTCCAGAGCAGTGCTGAGAGAAGAGTTCAGTGTAGCACTCCAAGATCCATGGGGCTGACACTAGTGGAACTGAATCACACCTCAAAGTCACATCTCAAACTCCTCTCCCCTCCTCTTTGAGGAAACTATTAGTAAAAAATTTTGCAACATAAACCTCAAGTTTTCTGGGCCCTCCAGAAGGTTCAATGTGATTCTGTGTTATAAAAGGGCAAATTTGCTGCTTGTTTAAGATGGGGAAATTCCAATTAAGGTTGTTAGAGTAGCATCTGCATAGACTAGTGGTCCAAGATCTTCAAGTGAAAGTAGAAGATAAGCCTCATACTTTAGCCATTTGCCTCTCTACATAAAGGCAGATATGCATGGAACAGTAGCATTCTACTACCTAAAAACAGAAAACCATTGTAAGTGCTAAAAGCTACTCAAATCTTCTGCAAGGAAATGTGGGTGTCACTTAGAGTCAGGTTGCATGGGATTAATTGTGACGTGTTTAGATAGACAGTAAAATCTAATAAGCAACAAACTTATAAAATTTCATACACATACACACACATTCTACCATGGGGGGAAAACAGTAAATTTAGAAGTGAACAACCTGGAAAGGCAGAAATGTTGATGGGAACGCACAATAGCAGTTTTTCCAGTGACTGATGATAGAGATAATGATTCATACAGCCATATACTTAAATAGATGTCTTTGCCCATGACTGCTGTCTAATTAATGTGAGCCATCATTCATGTAAAAGGAAATTTTTTCTTCTGGGAAAAAGAATTCTGCAAACTGCCAGCAATGACAGTGCTAGAAGCATGCCAATTAGAGTGATTTCTGCCAAGCAGCAAGAGGCCACAGAACACTGGTTTCCAAGCAACTGACATTATGAAGTATTAACTACAGCGAAAACTAATACAGACAGATAAACATTTCACCTTTCCAGTTAGCATTGCCTGATATTCTCTCTTCTTTCTTTTCCTCACTTCTTAACTCCACTCTGGTTTTTTTCTCCACTTCACTAAATTTTGTAGTAAACATTTACACTAAATGAATGCCAACATATCTATATCCCTGAATATTGAAATCCTTGGTATCTACATACATTACAGCTGGTTTGGGATAGACTCACAAATTAACTCAAGAAAGATCATACCAAAAAACCCAACAAAACCCTCTAAAAACCGAACCAAACAAATTCCAGCCATTTGAGATCTTCTAGTAGTTGCCCATGTCACCATTTCAATCGCAAAAATAACCAGTTTTCTATTTAAAAAATACCCAATGACTGCTCCTTGTCCCCAAGGACTAAAAGAAATAGGAAGTGCTGATGTTAGTGTAGCTGTCAGTTCAGACATGAAATATGCATTAGTAGTGCCAGAGCTTTTTGAGTGAAGATTGACTTCTACAGTTCTCCCTGCAGGAGTCTTTAAAGGAGTCTTTTAAAGGAGAAATATCCAGCTTCTAATTTAAAGCATAAAAAAAAACCAGTGGAATACAGTTAAAGATTAAACTGCCAACTGTTTGTCACTTAGTTTTCTTCAACTAATACCGCATGATGAAACAGATTCACAGGGGACCATTTTGTTCAATACTAGGAAACATAATAAAGTTGCAGAAGTTTAATATGCCATTTTGCAAATAAAGAGTTTGAATAGTTCATAAATTGGTAGAGATTCTTCCCTTTTGGGCTTGTATCTTAAATCTGTCAGCTCCTAGCTGTTGTTGATATGTGATGACATGTTGTCATCTTTACACTGTTTCATCTGCTTGTAATTTTGGAATCCTCTACATAACACCCTCAATCTTCCCTTGTCTTTGTTTTACTGACACCAGTGTGGTCCTTTCTGTCCCACTTAGTTCTGATACCACATGCCACAAGTTCATGCTAACCTACTAACACACCTGGATATCCTGAAAAACATGCACAATCTGTGATTACTTGCATTCAGTGCTTCAAAGGTATACAGGGTCACAGATTTTTCACTATGTCTGAGTAGTGTCTTTTTCATATTTAGGGAAACATCACTTCAACTGATGGACCTGCCCAGAATTACCTCTAAAAAGGGTCAACAGATGATCACTTCTAACTACAACTGGTCAGAGAATAGAAAAAACTTCATGAAAGTTCTGAAGATTTTTTTCTAGTTTATCTTTTAAATTTTGTTTTCATGGACATCTTCTGATCAGCTCTATTCATACACAAAGAAGTGAGTACACTGCTTGAGCCACCTACAGTGTGAAGGGTAGTATAAAGATTTAGAAACAGGCATCTGAGGGATGTCAGTGAAATGGAAGTGTAATTTTCACCCTCATTCAATTCATTGCTGAAATAACTGGTTTAAATCCTCGTTGGTGAAGGCTTTTTCTTTAACACTGTTCAGCAGATCAAAGATGGTTAATAGATAACTCTACTTGGATACATGAGATTGAAAAAGCTATACAAAATCTAATCCCTGGCAAAGCACCAGGATCAGCTGGCTATCCAACAGACTTTTATAAAAGATGTGAACAGATATTCCCTATTTTATTTAAAGTCACAGATGAAACTATCCAAAAGGGGATAATGTTTTGTGAGAGGAGGACCATCTTTACCTTCAGAATTAAAGTAGTAAAGACTATCATAATTGTTGAGATTTCCAATGTAAGTATGATGCTTGTGAATATAGGACTATAAAGTAAATCACTAAAAGTCTAGTAAATTGCCTAAATAGTGTAATTCTCTCAACTATTCGCAAATATCAATCGTATTTTGTGACAGGCAGGCTTGCTACTGATAACACAAGAAAAACATTTCACCTAAATTGCCAAACCCATTTAACAAGTATCACTTCAAAAGTCTTTTCCCTAGATCCAGATAAGAAATTTGATAGAGTGGAACGGCCATTTCTTATGACAGTACTAAGAAAATTTGATTTTGGTTCAATTTTCCTTAATTGGGTTGAAGACTTTTACAATATTGTCTTTTGCATCTGTACTGACAAATGGAATTCCTTTCCCTGTCTTTCATTTGGAAAGAGACAGGGTTGTGTCCTCTTTCCTCTCCTCTTTTATTAATCTTTTGAATGCCTAGTGATACATAAGAAATTGGCTGCCACTGAAGGTATACAAATAAAGAAAGATGAGAACAATATTAGTTATATGCAGATGATATTGTTTTGTGAACATCAATACTTCCAAAATCCCCTCCAAATCCCTCTTCCTCAGTCCATTCAAAATTTACATTAATCAATTTGGAGAATGGATTTTTCCTAAGGATCAGTTACCTCACATTTCCCCATCTCCTATATCAAACCAACAAATGAATTATGTACTTCATCATTAAAATATGCATGAACCCTTTCTAATGTCATCCATACAATGTTTGCTTATGATAAAATATCCAATGGCATTCAAAACTTGCAGCTTTTTTCCCCATCCTTAATGGCCAGAATTGAAACAGTCAAAATGAATGTATGCAGTGTTCTTGTAGCCATGTCAGTTTCAGGATATTAGAGAGACAAGGTGAGTGAGATAATATCTTTTATTGGGACAACTTCTGTTGGTGACAGAGAGAAGCTTTGAGCTACATAGAGCTCTTCCTCAGATGTGTGTCCTGGGATTACTTATGTGTCTGCTAAAATGAAGATCTCAGCTTTATTATTTGAAAGGTTGAATGAGTTAATCGCACAGAATCTATAAGAAGGGAAACAACCCAGTTTATCACAAAAAACTCTTAAAAGCCTTATCAGCTGGAGACAGACCAATACCACTATCATTTGGTCTGGTAGTGCATTTTAAACTAATTGTACTAACACTGAGTATGCCCCTATTTCATTCAATATTGAAAAGAACATGGCAGCACCAACTGATATGCTCCATTATCTAACAAAGCCATCCATGCAATCTCCCTGCTGTACCCATCTCTACCCAGGCTGCCAAGGAGATATGAATTCTTTAGTTACCCAGAGTTGTATCACAACAATCTTCTCAATAACCTTAACCAAAAAATGGCTGATTAGATACTAGACTTGTTGGCCAGATTGTCAATTTAAAGAGATTTTTTTTGTGCATACAGCAGCTTCCTTTAGATAAGTCAGCCATCTGCCCACTTTAAAGAAGAAACTGACAATTTTCATCAACATAGGGTCTTCACCACCCAGATAAGGCATAGGCCCCAAGTACAGGTCCTGCTGCAAAGTATTACCAACAACTCTAGTATTTCAGTGAGCTTCATGTACCTAAACCCAACCAGAGAAGACTAACCATTTGTACCCTCCAAAAATTTGCTCTAGTTTCTGACAATTCAATGCAAATCCACTCAATTTTCTCCACAAATTAACATGACATTTCCTTTCAACAGGAGAGCCTTGTGTTAGGCACTGAGTGAAAACAGCTAGCATTAACTAGGCAGACCACTAATCAGAACAACTCCACTGATAGTGGAAGCAAACAATATTTTTTGCCTCAACAGTTACTGTATACATTTTCAAAACATCTTTATGACACAGTCCATCAGATTCTGTTCCCAGCTTCTATCACTGCTAATCTTGCTGCCCTCTCATTCTCTCTTTTTTCTGAAGAAAATATTTTCAATGTGGCTCATTTAAATAAAGTCACTCATTTCTAAATATTTTATGTAAATCTATGACAGTGTTTCTAGTGAACTTGTACACTTTTTCTGGCTGAGTTGGGCAGCATGGGTGATTTATAGCTACATGTCTTTATGGATTTACAGGTACAGTCTTGGAATACTTTAATTTTTTTGTATGTGTTCTTGTATCTTTTTATTATTTATGATTAGTTATAAAGAACTCAAAATCTTTAGTTCTCAAATAGTACATTCTCCCCAACTGTGGATTACTGAACATTATTTTTGGATCACATTTATGGATGTCATAGGAACAAAGCAATAAGAAGGGATCTCTCTCTGTCAGAGATGATTGCCATTTCAAAGTCTCTGAGCTTGAGTTTGTTTAGTCTTTCTAAAAAAAGTATAGAAGATTTCCTACTGCAGAAATGAAAACATAATTCTTTGCTCAATGCACTAAACGTATCTGAACACTTAAGGACAATGACTTCGTCACTACTGCCCTATTGTGCTCCGTCCATTGAATTGTACACTGGGGAAATATTTGGTCAGGTTAGTCAGAGCTACTTTGTGGGGACTCATGTTCTGTTCCCACTAAAAAAAGAGAAGTTGAGAATCTGAAAATAAAGAGAACAGATCATCCTCTACAGACTCCTCAGCGGGTTTGTCCGTTCCTTTCTTCATAAGAAAAGCAAGCTTCTCAGTGCATTTTGACATGGGGCTTTAGGAAACATGCTGTTTTAGAATTGACTGAATTCCCTTTAAAATGACCTGGCATAACCAATCATTTGGAACACCCTAACTACAGCAATCATCAGGAAGCCTTAATAGTACTTTAAGTGCATCTGTGATAGAGCAAGGAGAAATATTAGTGATTGACACTTGTTGCTAGTATGAGCAATTTCTCTTCCCTATCGTGATTCTCCTTTGTGCCAGGATGGGTACTTAAGGGAAAATATCATATTTTTGTGCATGAGAGAGTGTATTTTTGTAAGTTTGTGAGTAGGTGTGAGGTGAAAATTACAGGACTTGACATTATTTTGACTATATCTTGATGACTTAACAAGAATATTAAAGCTCTGGTGAATGTGGTTAAATCCAATCCAGCAATGGCTCTTCAAACATTTCTGAGAGAGTTTAAAAATTCATATTAATGTGCTATGTCACTGTGACCACTACTAACGATAACTTACTCTTGGTTTTTTTCATTATACCTTTTAATGCAAACAAATTGTAAGACCACAGACACAACTCACTGCAAATATGCCAAGATAGATCAATTAATGCCCAATTAAGACTACTACCAAATATTCCTCTTTTGTCATGAAGACAGCACACACAAATCACTGAATAGCATTTGTATTCACCCACTCACCATATTACTTAATCACTTGCTCCTCTGCTTGTCAAACTGCTTTAATTGAAGTTGCAAGGTAGCTATTGTAATGGCTTACACATTAGTTTTTCCCCCCTTTCTTGTATTTCCCTCCCTTCTTATTACTTTCTCATCTACTTCTTTCTGTCATGCTGCAGTTGCTATATAAGTATTCTAGCACATGACTTTGGCCCCATGTCACAATGTAGTTATCTACCATAGGTATAAATCCATTCAGCAGGTTCCTATCTCAAGTATTTATTTAATTAGAGCTATTAGTTTAATTTCTTTGCTTCTTTTACCATCATTGTTTCTATAAAATAACATCATGCAAATTATCAAGACAAGTGGGAAAGACTATATAGTAGTTGGCACATTTTTGTATTAAAAATGCACATAACAGGGATCAAGATATTTCAACGCTTACAACATATATTGGAGAAAGCACTGCACAGAATCATTCTGTTAACAGACATAACATCGCTTGATAATCAGAGGTTATGTTTATTATATAAATTCTCAGTAACAGCTGAAAATGGTTGTAGCTATTGGTTATTTGTCTACCGTAGATTTTAGAAAGCATTAGATAAAATAAGTCCATTTTAAAAATTCCATTTCTCAGTAACTTCTCCATGGCCATTTTATCTCATGTATCGTAATTCACCTGCTAATCTATGAAATATGTGGCTCCCCAACTTTTGTTGCCATTGGAACCCGTTGAGTATGAAGATGTTTTTCCAGGATCTCAACTGGGAACACCTAGTAAAGGTTGCACTGCGTTGAATGACACTGGTTGGGGAAAAAAGTATTACTTGCGCATGTATTGAGACTATTGTTCCCAGAAAATTTGGATTTTAAGTGAAGTTCCCCACATGTGACAGTGACTATGCAGACTTCTCACGGTGTATTGAGACCTTTTGACTAGACTTAGGCAAAACTGAAATTCTCGTTTAAAAAAAAGTTAGTGTGTGAAATTCTTCACCAATTTATTTTGCATGATTTAACCTTACCGATCCCCATTGTCCTGTCCTAATTTCAATTTTAAAGAAATTTTGGTGTACTGAATTATTTTACACTGACGTATTTGAAATTTCATAAAGCCACTTTTGCATGGAACTGTGAATCAAACTTCTGAAACAGGACTAGATCAAAGCATATTAGCAGGCTATTAACATGCATGAGCAGGGTGCACACAAACAGTTAGATCATGGCACACTAGTGCAGGCTAGATTTGCACCCTACCTTGCTGCAAACCAAATATTCATACAGACAAGCCCACAAATAAATATTTGATGCAATCAGGATTTTGTTTACTATAATACAGTGCAGGAAACTGAGAAACGGTTTCAGTTAAAAGAAGACTAGGAAAATATTTAATTTTTTGTAGAAAACAATCCAGAGGTGGATTAGTTGATCTAGGAAGGCTTTTCTAGGAGCTTGATTTAGTAGAAAGTTAAAAAAAATCAGACAGAGACACCAGTGAGGTCTAAAACAGTGGCTGTCAACCTTTCCAGACTTTTCAGGAGTTTGATTTGTCTTGTGTACCCCAAGTTTCCCCTCACATAAAAACTTAAAAACCCCTCACTTAAAAACTTGTTTATAAAATCAGACAAAAATACAAAAAAGTGTCACAGCACACTATTACTGAGAAATTGCTTAGCTTCTCATTTTTACTATATAATTATAAAATAAATCAACTGGAATATAAATATTGTATTTACATTTCAGTACATAGTATACAGAGCAGTATAAACTTGTCATTATCTGTATGAAATTTTAGTCTGTACTGACTTCACTACTGCTTTTTATGTAGCCTGTTGTAAAATTAGGCAAATGGCTAAATGAATTGATGTACCCCCTGGAAGACCTCTGCGTACCCCCAGGGGTATGCATATCCCTGGTGGAGAACCACTGGTTTAGAAGAACAAGCAAAGGATTTAGAATCCCAGACAGCTGAGTGTCAATCTTGGCTCTACCAATTACTCTTTGTATGGCCTTAGCAATTCATTTCACCTCCCTGACTCAGTTTCCCCAATGTACTGATGGGGATAATAATACTTGCCTTATCTACCTCAGAAGGGTGTTGTGAAGATTAACTAGTTAATGTTTGTTTACATACAAATATCACATAAAAGCTAAGTATTACTAAATTTATCAATCAAATACATCCACATACGATTTTAAAAGACTGTTCCTACTATCAATAAAATACTAATGGTAAAAGATTTAAAGTGAAATAACCTTACTTAATTTAAATAAAGTAGTAGGAGAAACTCCATCCTAGTAAAAAAAAGTCCTCTTGGCCTTCAGTCACAACAGACATATCATCATATACACTGTGCCATCCATGCCAATTTAAAAAGATATATTTATACAGGAGAGCTGAGTTCAGATGCATCATCTAGTTTCCAGTCCCAATTCAAGTTTTCTTGACAGAGGTGAAAAGTAGTCAAGTGATTTGCACAAGGTCGCATAAAGAGTTAGTGGCTCAGCCAATACCTAGAATCAACATCTTCTTGATTCACACCCCTTTGCCCTCACCATTAGATCATAACACATTATTAATGTGCGAATGTTGTCATAATGCTTGTAGCATGCTGTGCAGCAGAAGCAAAATGTTTGGAAAGACAACCTTTTTTGATTTCTCTGTATATTCTGGAATAAGTTTGGCTTTTTTGGTTTTTACTGTGCCTAAAATATCTCAGTGTCTCTCTCCAGGTCAGGTTTGTAGCATAGTAACAGGGTTGTTGATGGAAGCCTGCTGCTTCCATATACTAGCTTGTGCTATACCAGTCCTGTATAATATGGTAAAGAGTATCCTCTCCAGGACTGACATCCTGGTACCTTCTAGACTGACATTCTAGTACAAAGTTCATGTGAAAGCTCTCAGAAATTACAGACTCACAAGCTTGCTATTACAATACCCATTAAATGTGAGGGAACCTTTTGAACTTTGTTAACATATTTCTAAAGAAAAATCTTATCAGAACTTAAATATTTCTAGGTGGGTCCATTGCAGAGTTTCTAAGACACCTGTTGGAAGTATCAGCTGATAGGCTAAGACAAGACCTCCTTCAATCTAATTAACTAGTAAAAATAACACTTATAATAAATGACTTAGGACAGCCCAATTTTAATGAACAAAATCGGTGAGTGGTCCTTTACTGGACCAACGTCTGTTGGTGAGAGAGACGAGCTTTCAAGCTTACACAAAGTTCTTTTTCTCCGAAAGCTGGTCTCTCTTACCAACAGAAGTTGGTCCAATAAAAGATGCAACTTCACTCACCTAGTCTCTCTAATATCCTGGGACCGACACAGCTACAACAAAACTGCAGACAATCTTAAATAGTAATACCATCACTGGGCCAGCTTGTTTCAACCAAGCCTGTGTTGGGTCATCCCCTCAGCCATCCCTCTCTGTTAAGAAAACAGCTATTATAATAGCTGTAATCAGATCCAATTAGAGCAGTTCCTGCTGCTTTGTATACTCATTAGCCCTGGTCCTTACTTCGCAGATGGATGGGTGTATAAACCCAATCTTACTTCTGTATTTAACTGGTTCAAATTTTCTCTGAATCATTCAGAGAACTGTTCTTCCAATCCTAACATATACAGATTCATTTTAAGTGAATTTAGGGTTTGTGAAAAGTGTAAAATTGCCAGCCCTCTCAAATGAAATTCCAAACCTATCCACAAAATAGATAACCATATAGAAAAGGGATTATGCACTTCCAGCACTGCCCATACAACATTTCTCATCCCAATTCTAAAGATATCACCTCTAGGAAAATGAGGGGAGTTCACTCTCCATGTCCAATCAGTCATAGACTTCTGTGCAGAGATTAATAATGATTCTTTTAGTGCCAATTGTTATGGTGGATATTGTGTTGCAGACATGTCTAAAGGTAAGTAATACAGAACAACATGAAATGAGCTCCATGTAGCTGCATCCCAAACGTCAAGAAGCAAAACTGACCTGCGGCGGGTTATCATCAAAAGAACTTTAATATGACCTCAAAGTGACAATCCCATTGAAGATTAGCAATGAACAATGCAAACAAACAGTCAATCTAGTGCAGTTGAATAGTAGCTAACAATACATTTATGGCGAAAGCAAGTCATGCCTTATTCTGAAGTGGTCTATTCAGCCTAGATAAACACAGTATTTATTTTGTTTTGTTTTATGAATTATTTATGATGTATTTTGTTACCTAGTTTATGAGGTAAAATTTCACTAGGATCTGAATAAGCACAATAATCACAGAAGGAGTTCAGAGAAGACAGGGAGAATGTAAGAAGGATGACTGGTTAAAACAGAACTCCGATATTGCCTTCCATAACTAGCATGGAATTCTGAAACTATTCTGGGATAAGATTTAGAACTATGTAAAACCATCATGCTTTTGTGAAATTTAACATTCTAATTGCTGTTTGCCAGAAGCCGGGGATGGGCAACAGGATGGATCACTGGATGATTCCCTGTTCTGTTCATTCCCTCTGAAGCACCTGGCATTGGCCACTGTTAGAACACAGGATATTGGGCTAGATGGACCATTGGTCTGACCCAGTATGGCTGTTCTTAAGTTCTAATTACATTGCAATATGCATGTGCAAAGAGAAGAGTAAAATTTTCTGTGGGAAATTTAGGTCTGAATTTCTTGACTTTTGTGCAATTACAATTTCAGCCTAATGTTGCAAGAATGTAATTTTTTGCTTTTAACATATATTACACTGATAAAATGTCTCAGCAGTTCAGAGTACACAAATTTGCCTAGGTTTAACCTAAGAAATGATCTGCTTCTTCTATCAGTGTCCATCTTCCTTATTGCTGCTTGCTTTAATTCAGCTATTGTTGTCTAGAGAATGTTTTTCAAAGTCTGCAGTCCTTGTTGTAAACACTTGTGTAATCTGTATTCCACTGGGGTTGACAGTGGTAATTTGTCAGCATTTATTTGCAGCAGGCTGTAACTAAACCATACCAGGAGTAAAAAAATCTTTGTGTGTACAAATGCTTGCTGTTTTAATTGCAAAAAAATGTTTATTTTTTCTTAGTTTGACATTCAAATTAAAGAATTCTAGAAGGTTCCAAGGAAATATTTCAGAAAACTGTACAGTACCTACTGCAAGGCGTACACAAATGCAATTTAATATTTAGTTAAGCTATTACTGAGACAATTTAGTAAATGGTCTCTAAGCGGTTCAGTGCAAAGGAACATCTGGCAGAACAGAAGACGAAAGATTTAGTTAGATGTTATTCTTTTTAACATTTCACTAAATTGACCATGAAAACAGGGATTAGGCTACTCAGTTACAAGGAATTAAGAGAAACTTTGGGGCCTCTCCATTACATTGCACCAGTACTGTGCCAGTTTAATACCACTGTAGTCAATGGAGCAGCACAAGTGTAAAACTGGTGAAGTAGAGTGGAGAGGCGGGGTCAGATATTCATTTACACACATTCTCACCTTCTAATCAATGGTTGTGAATAGGCCTCATCTACTCTAACTGAATGGACTTTGTTTACACCTACCCTCCCCATTGTTGTCTCTTATCCTTGGATGTATAGATATACCTCCTATCTGATTTCTATTTCATGCATTTGATGAAGTGGGTTGCAGCCCACAAAAGCCTGCAGAAATTTGTTAGTCTTTAAAGTGCTACAGGACTCTCGTTGTATTTACACTGAGGCTCTTTCACACCATGGCTCTAATACTTAATCTAATTTTGGTTTTTGGGTTTAGCGTGCAGGTGTTGGTGGCCTGTAACACACAGGAGGTCAGACTACATGATGTAGTGGTCCCTTCTGGCCATAAACTCTATGATTCTGTGATCACTTTGGAAGTGTAAAAGGGCCTGAAAGTGGATGTAAATATAATTTTACTTCCACCTTACACAGTTTAAGACCCCTTTACATTGCCAAAGTGGCATAAACGGGCCTTAATTTACTGAGAATCTGACTGTGATGCGATGTATTGGGCCATTTGAGGCCCTCTGCTGGACGCTTAGCAGTTCTCCCACACCCTGCCCCAGAAAAGTACCAGTGAAGGTGGGTCCTCCAGGTCTGCCTTGAAAGGCTGCAGGGAAGCAGCCAATCAGAGCACAGCAGGCTAAGATAAAAGGAGCTGCAGGGGGTGAGCAAGTCAGTTCCTTGTTGGGATGAGAGGAGTAAGGAAGGATGCTCCTTGCTGGAGCTCAAGGGAGAATCTGAAGGTGGGCTCTTCAAATAGCACATAGCTGCTATTTGTAGGGTCTCTGGGTTGAGAACTGGAGTAGTGGGTGGGCCAGGGCCCCCACATTGGCTTCTGGGGAAGTGGACAAAGCCCTGAGAAGGGGACGAGTTTCTTTTAGATGCCCAAGTAAGGGGCTTGGAGTTTAAACAGGCCCAGGAGTGGGGCTGAAGACCCTGAAGAGAGTCAACCATTTGTTGAACTTTGTTCAACTGAAGTTAAGAGTGAGTTGGCTGGAGAACGGTGACACCACCGAACAGCTAAAGGCAAAGAGTCTCCAGGGAGAAAGTCCAGTGGGTGCTGCTCTATAACAGAGCAGTGACAGATTTAAAACAATCCCAGACAGGGCTGAGGACTGAGCCCAGAGACAGGGCTAAAGATTTTAATAAGGGCACAGGGACAGGCCCCGTTGACATTTTATCCCGGAAACATTTGTTTGTTGACACATTGACTGTGTGTGACTTGACAGGAGGGCTGAACCACTGAAGACCTATCTGACAGGGTTAACAGCTGACAGGAGGTGTCGAGAGAATGTGTGTGCGCAGGTTCACACCCAACCAACAGGAGGCGCTCATGAGAGATGAATGTCCCCGGTCACACCGACTCCAGAGCTTTAACGCTCAATAGTTAAAGTTATGTTGAGTTTTATACTTAAAGCAGGTTTTAAATTTCTTATATTGCATGTTGAAACTAACATGGGAAAGGGGAGATTTTCAAAAGCACCTAAAGGATTTCAGAACATAAGGCTCACTGAAAGTCCCACTCCTATCTAATGTGTGGATGTGCTTATTACAAAATATAGGGAGTTGATCTGCAGCCCTGATTCTGACTGTGGAATCTCACATCCCACAGAAGGGGCAAGAGAGAGTCTGCACTCTGGAGACCCAAAGATAGAACCAGTGACTGGTTGCTACCCAGACCCAGCTGGCCTGAAAGCACAGGGGATCCAGAAGTTGGGCCTGGTTATTACAGCCTGGTGACTCTCCACTAGGGAGGACTCAGTCAGGGCTGTAAACTCACTTCTCTCTCTTCTGTTTTGAGACGAGAACTATATATGGTATTCCAAGTGAGTGCACACATCCATTTCTACAGTAGCATTACAATATTTTCACTATTATTTTCTATCCCACTCTTTATACACCCTAACATTTTGTTCACTTTTTTGACTGCTTTGATTATCAATCTCACCACAATATTGATTTGTGCAAAGAGTGAAGAGAGGATGCCAAGCATCTTAATAAAGGATACTGTAATAATGCTGTAACGGTGCTTCATGAGGGCTTTGAAACATAGATCTACCAAAATGATCACCATTTCTTCATGAAGAGATTACATCATTTTGAATAAGCATAAATGATAGAGATTGAGTAATAAACTCTATTTCTGAACTGTTGGTAGGTATAATGGCCTAGTTTGCCCATAACCAGACTGCTGCTATTGCAGCCCAAGGAATTTCCCTCTTTTCTACCCATAGCCTTAGGCTACGTCTTCACTGATGGTGGCAAATTCATTGCCGTCAGATCGATTTCTCTGGATCGACTGAGCAGTCAGTGAAGACCCGCTCAGTAGATCCAGAAATCGACGTGTTAAGACCACCTTCTCAAGTAGCGTAGCACTGCGTTCCCGTCGGCGCAGTGCAGTGAAGACGGCGTGCAGAAGAGAAGCAGAGAAGTCAACAGGAGTTACACAAGTTTTTTGCGTAGCTTGCATAACTCCGGTTGACTGCCACCGAATCTCAGAGGTAAGTGTAGACAAGCCATTAGATAGTCAATTTCTGTGTACTCCAGATTCTTACCTTGTGTGAGTAAGATCTTTACTAAGGGTCTTAAGATCTTTTTCTATTTGTTTAAATGGTGGGGGCTTCTTCAAAGGTTCTTGTGTAGTAGACTGAAAATAATTGAGAGGAAAAGAAACTGGATGTTAATAAAAATAGTTCATTAAAGTGGAAGCAGCAGAGGCAGCTAAAGTTAAGGTTATATAATAGTTCCTAGGTTTTTTTAAATGTTAATAGCATCAGTAGTCATAGCTTTCACATACTTTCAGATGCAGAAGTCTTTCTTGTTTACTTTCTAATGTGCTTACTCATTTATAAAAAAAATCAGGCTCAATCAGTCTTCCAACATTGTTTTGTGATAAACAGAAGGGAGATCTAACAGATTTAAAATAACCCAAAAGGTGGAAGCACACTGCAAAAAAGAAACATTGCTGCTAGACTGTCAAATGCAACCCAGCCAAATTATCAAATACAAATATGAGAGTGAAAGGTATTTTAGAATAGCCAACATGGAAACCAGCTTTCAAGGTTTTTCTTTAAATTTATGCTGTAGGAATTGCTTCAGTGCAGATACCCACAGACTATAATGTAGTTCTGTACTGTTATATTACACATCAACTAGAACATATGCTTGGGTGATCTTGGATGAATTACAGCAGCAGACTTGCCACAGTAATTGTTCTGTGCGTAGCAGAAAGAGGCATTTGAGTAAAATATCTCCATTCAATATTTAAATATGATACAGTTAGGTCATTCCAAGTGAAGGCTAGAAAAAACCTGTCTATGGGCCAAATTCTTGGCTGATGTAAATTTGTATAGCTCTATTGACCGCAGTGGAATAACACCCCCGTACACCAGCTGGTCCTATAGATCTAAATATATGCTGTGGTGGCAGATGCTCTAAAAAAATCAATAAAACATAAATAACTTTTTTAAATGAAAACTATAATAATGTGCTAACCATTTCTGCACTGAACATCAATGGAGGTTAAGATCCAGGCCTTTTAAAACATGTAAATTTAAATGAACAGAATGGAATAGATTAGCATTACTAAATTTGAAAATTAACAGCAGTGGTGTTACCAAATTAGAACCTGATCCTTCAGTCCCTTCTTAGGCAAACTTTCTACTGATTTCAATGATAGATTTACCTGGCCACAGATCATAGAATTGGGCCATAAAGTTTAGAATATTTATCAGCCAGAGAAAAAGCAGGACTTCTTAATGCCTTTTGAGAAAGGTCGGTTCAATGAGGTCGACAGTAATGATGTTGTATCATGATGGATAGTAAGGATTTAGGCCTTGATTCAGCAAGGTACTTGCGTAGGTGAGTAACTTTCAGCATGCAGGTAGCCTTATTGGCTAAAGTTATGCATGTGCTTAAGTACTTTTGCTCATTAAGGCCCTGATTCAGCAGTTAAACTCACCTTTGGTCTTGGGGAATACTTTGCAATAGTCACTTCATCCACTTTCTTTAGTACTTCTTCCTGAGCAGCAGATATCTCCTCTTTTACTGGTTCCTAAAAAATAAGTCAAAACATGTAATTATTTTGTACTGCTACTGCTAAGTATCTGTGTAATATAAGATTAAGATCTTCAAAATTAGTTGCACAAATCAATTTTCTTGTGCTAACCTATAAATATGCAGAGTCATAAATGAAGGCTAATTTTCATGTGGAGAAAGGGCATACAAACCTGTGTAATTTTGGCACTCAAAAATGTATTCACATTTGAAGCATATACAAACTGACCACTGTGCAAAATGCATGCATAGATTTTAAATTAAGTTGTGCAAGTTCTTAAAGTGCATTATAAATAACATTTCTCTTGGAAAATTTTTAGATGGGCCACTCTGTCTAACCTAAAAGGAAAATCCAATTTCCAAAACTTGGACTAGGAAATTGATTACCTGTAATTGCTGTTCTCTGAAGTTACACATTATGATAGACCACCATTCTTGGGTCTGTGCTTCAGCACACAACCAAGGCTCAGACACATGCAAGCCCCTGAAGTGGAACACAGGCACTTCATCAGTCCTCCAAACACCAGTTGTTTTTTTTCAAGTAGGCGGAAAATATATTCCCACAGGTATAAAAACCAAAACTGTTTAAAAAGTCTTAATAAAAAACAAAAGATTACAGAACTCTAACCTATGCATGGTAATCAGGCAAATGATTAGTTATTTCTGAGGTATTATTGGACGAAAGAGCTGGCTTATTGACTAATTTAATCAAAATAGGACTAGTCAGAGTCCTTGGTTAACTGCAGCTAGGAGGTTAGGGCAGAGCGGACTATATACTGAAGGTGAAGAGGTCTGCTCTTGATGCACACCAGACTCAATGCTTTGGGTGAAGTGCTCAATGTAAGTGTTGAGCACCACCAGGATAGTGTGTCACTGAGGGTGTAAAAATACCCAACCAACACACAACTTTTACCAGAACAAAGACCCAAAGTGAGGGAGTTGCTCTTTGGGCAAAGTAGCTTGTATATAGCCCTTGCGCTCCCCTAAGCACTGGAGATGTGATTCAGACAGCCCTAACTCAGAATACAGGAGCGGAATGTCCTTACACCCTACTCCCCGGCAACACAATGTTAGCCAGGGCAGAATCTAGCCTTAATGTAGTACACATGTGTAGTTTCAACACCATTACATAACAACAGAGTTCTTTCTTTTTAATTTGCAGTGTCTGATATAGGAAAAAGTAAAGAAAACAATATGGAAATGTCTCATCTGTTAAAATCTCTACATAATATTATTGAAATGACCCATACAAACAATCATGACAACATGTTATATGCAGGATTCACGAAAGGATTATTTTTTCATTTTGCTTTTTGTTTCTCTGAATAAATAGGCTATGAGGAAAAATCCCATCTCCTTTTAAAATATTTAAAGGACAGTTCCAGTGACCATTTCCCATTTTCAATATTACTGGATTGTCATGACATAATATCACACAATTCCATGCGTGTGCAGCACTGGTTTATAAATATCAAAATCCATAAATTATATATGGAAACATGACCCAAAGTAAGATTCCATGGGAAATCATCCAAAAACATTTTGATTATGATGATTAAGATCAGTAATTTTTGTTTTTTAAAATATGCACTTAGCTGTTGTGGAGATAAATGAACTGCAGAGAAGTTACAGCAGATGGCGCTAGATGCCACCTGACTGGACCCAGCTCTGTTCTTGTAAAACTGAATCTGAATCCTTTCTGTGCACATAAAATGTTGCTTATGGCACAAAAGAAGCTCCACCTTCCCTGTCTGTCCTTGGCCATACTTTGCCCATTCTCTATGCTGTTAAGTCCCATAAGTTTTCCATCTCTAAGTACTGTTTGACAAAGGGATTATTTCAGTTTGTTCCTTTTGTGCGTTCTTGCTGCTACCCAATGCATGCCATAGCAGATACTCTTGGGCTTCATTCTTAAAACATTTTCTTTTCTGGATAATTTTGGAGATAAGGAGTGTTGAACACTGACAAATCTCAGCATTTGTTATAAAATCCTTCCATTGAACACCTAGTATTTTCCTAAGGTATTTGCTTTTGAAGCATTTAGAGATCTGTCTATATCTTTGGTGGATTTCCAGCTTTCACATCTATATGTGAAAGTGGAAATAACATTTGAGTTGATGATTCATAGTTTAGTCTTTGAGAAATAGATTTTCAATGACAATCTTGTTTAAGCTGGTTAAATGCAGCTGTTGCCTTGCCAATTTGTGATATTATTTCCTTCTGGCTATCCCCAGTGGCTTGCATGTTACTGCCAAGGTATGTGAATTGACTCCCCACTTGTATTCCTTTGCCTTCTAAAGTAATGCTTTAGAAAGGAGTTTTATTACTGCTTTACTGTTATAGTTGCAAAATGTTAATGTGTTTGAAATGAATCTGTGCTGCCTCCATCACAGAGCACCCATTAGCCATATGACTGACTTACTGCATTTGTTGCTGGCCTACCAGCAACCTAGTAAAGATAACTCTTGATCATATCAATAAATCTAATCAGCCCTCATGAAACCCGTGATGTTGATGTGCCAAAGCTTCAAGTTTTGGCTGCCTACTGGACTGAATTCTGAATGTTGTTTTTTATAGGCAATAGTCAAGCTGAGTTCCAGTGTGGTACATTCAGAGCTTTTATTTTATTTTACTTTTTTACAGCCACTGCTTAGTATTGGCCTTTCCCCACTTTCTTCTCCAATAAAACAAGGAAATGCGAAACAGAGACACAAGGACTGAAGGAGAATTTGCAATTAATGCACAGATTCCCAAGCAAAAAGCTTCATTAAGAATGAGTAATGTAGAATTAAGATTGTGCTCAAAATAATATTAATAAAAGTACTTTAGTCTTTTTTAAAAAAAACCCACAGGAAAAAAACCTTAGACACAAAGGAAATCCTCAGATACAGGGCCAGATCCTCTGCTCCATTAAGGCTATACTACACCAATCTAATGATGCAAAGCACCCTAAACTGGCCATTTGAGAATTCTCTTTGCTAAGGGGAATCATTGGGTATGCAGAGCTGTTGCAGCAGCTACCATGCCATCTCGTTCTGGCTCTGGGTGCAGAAGGATTAGGGAAATGGTACATGAAGGATGTAAAAAGAGAGGAAAGGTAGGTCTTTTGCTCAAGACACAAGCCTAAAACTCAGGCTATGGGGATTCAATTCCCAGCTCTGACACAGACTTCTTGTGTGACCCCAGGCAGATCCCTGATCCAAAGCCCACTGAAGTTAATGGTATTCTTTCCAGGGGCTCTGAATCAAATACTGATTCTCTCTGTGCCTCTGCTCCCCATCTGTAAAACTGGAATAAACAACACTTCCCATCACACTTAGCCTGCACAGGGATTTTGCAAAATAAATTCATTATCGTGTATGAAGCATTCAGATGCTGTGATGATGGAGGTCATAAGGATACACAGCAAAGAGTTACAACTCTGCTGTTTCTGTACATGAAAAAAGCTTAAATAGCCTTGTTTTGTTTATCCAGTCTCTCTCCCGCAGCTTATTATATACCTCATGGAGAACCTCTTTTTATTTCCTTGTCTCCAAGGAACACTGACCTAATTTTGTTACATTTTTTGAATAATTAAAATCCTTGGGACAAACTCCTAGCAGAGTTACACCATAGTTGATTTTGGCCCATGGAGTAACTGTATTATTCCGGTTACCCTCTTCCCTATCAAATCTTTTCATGATAAGGTGACCTGAAATGCACACGGTATTTCAAATGAGTCCTCACAGGCTTTAGAAAAATTCTCTCTCTCTTGGAAATGACACCTCTATTTTTGCATCTCAGACTCCTGTTTGCTTTTGTGTTTTGTTTGTTTCATTGATGTGGTTGTTAGGCAACATGCCAAAGGGTTTAACTTTATGCAACACTCCCCAACACATCTATTCACTGTGTTTTGTACTGCATGACCAATGAAAGTATTTCCACTTCTGGTTAATGTTTTTTAGATATCACACCATTGCTGATGTCAAAATTATAAATGCTTCCACCCCATCTTCCCTCATTTTATCTGGAGATCCATTAATTCATCCCATTAGAAATTAATATAATCTGTGTTAAACTGAAAAGTAAAAATTAAAAATATTTGCCTTTCAGAGTCAGAGTGGTGCAGACTATCATTCTGGTATTTAGTAAACTTTAAATAGAGTTTAAAGTAAAGTAGGAAACAACTGAAGAATTCCAGTCAGAAATGAAGGGGCTAAAGAAATATAAACAGCTTTGAAAATTGACAATTTCTAGTCAGATGTAGGACTTCCTCTTATTGGAATGCTATATTAAAATATGCAAGTTTGTGAACCAAGAGAGGAGTTGCTAATAAAATTATCAAATCAATATCATCTGCAGCATAGGTTCCATTCAAGAGAAAAATAACAACAGAAAAAGAATAAGCTACTCTCTTCTTTTACAGTGAGAACAAAGTTAATTTGAGAAGGGGTAGAGGAAGACACAGCTAGGCAGCCTCAGGAAAGTCAAGGAAATGTAATTGAGAAAGAATTATCTCTTTAATTACTTCTGACCAAATCAATAAAAACTGCAGAAAAAAGAAGTACAACTGCCTCATGGCAGAGGATGAAGAACAGCAAAAGTTGAAGATGACCATGAAACAAAAGAAAAGGCCAGACAAGTTGGAAGCGATTAAAGCACTTCTCTTTCACAGAATGGAAAGGTACCAGTAAAATAAATACCTACAAAGGAGAATGGCTATTTCTGACCACTGCTCAGCCCTGAAGATTGTTGAATGTATACTTCGTTATTTTAATATGTTAGACAATGTTTCTTCCATACCTGTCCTGTGGGGGAAATGAGAGGAAGGGATGATTTGCTGACTGTATAAATTTAATATAGTATGACACAATCTTGTAAATGTATTTTAGTAAGATAGGCCAAGATGCCATCTCCCCCACGGCTTCATCCCCAGATGATATGAACAACAGTCAAGCCTGAAGGTTAAAAACGCATAGATACGTGTGGCCGGCTATGTGCATGATGTGACGGGGAACAATTTTCTGGCTAGTCACAGATGGAAAAGGGTGTATTTGATGCAATGGCTATTTGGGCATCCTATAGCAATGAAGATTCTATAGGACCTAAAGCTATCTAGCTTAGATACTTATATGGCCCCCTTACCACAGTAGTTGAGCAGCTCACAATCTTTAATGTATTCATCCTCAAAACACCCCTGCGAGGTAGAGGACTATTATCCCCATTTTACAGATAAGGAACTGAGGCACAGAGAAACTAAGTGACTTGTCAAAGATCACACAAGGAATCTGTATCGGAGTACAGCACTGAACCCAGGTCTCCCAGTCACAGGCTAGCAACCTAACCAATGGAACATCATTCCTCTCCTGTAAGTTGATTTGGTTAGTCTTGTCTGTGGATTCATTTGTTAAGAGGATGCACTCAAAGGCATTTGATTCTCAAGTGACCTTTTCTTACATTTGAGGCTGGAAGGGAACAGAATGGCTAGTCCACCTCCAGATTTGTTCTGTGTGTGTCTGGATATGTGGTGAATGTCCTCAGGTGAGCCAACACTGATCATGTGGTGCAAATTAGCCAGGTTGCTGTGATGCAGAGTAGATCAGGCAGATCATTGGCAGTGAGATCATGGATGGTGAAGGGTTTATTCATGACAGAACTTGCAGTGGCCAGCATGAAGATGAAGTTCTGGTGTTTGTCTGATTTGGGGCTATGTTAAGTGTGTGGATTGCTTTAGATTGGTTGCAGTTGTATAACTGTCTTCCTTATAGGTACTGGCCAGTGTTTCCTCTGTTTATTTCTTGATTTTATGACTTGTCTTGGAAAGAAATGCACATGAATGGTCACCTTAACTGGCAGCCACGGTAAGCTGCAGAGTGGCAAGTCTGCACAACTCCCTTGGGTTCTGAGATAAGATAGGCTGAACAACCTGAGCAATGTTCTGTGCTGTGGGAAGGGGCAAAAATGGTGCAAAGTAGAATTGCAAATGGGAGGTATTTTTCAGAGACCCATGCATTAGGCAATTTGTGGGCAGGTAGGGGAGGAGATGTAGCTTATGTACTGCTATGGGATGCCGCCAGGCAGAGAAAGGGGAAAGAATGAGATACTGCTAAGAAAAAGTACATGCTCCTAAGAAGAGACAAACTAAAATTTAAAAAGTGTGAAAAATCAGTGTGCTAAATTTTTCACTCAATATCTGCATGCAACTCCAGCTCCACACATAGAATCAGAATATTAGAGTTGGAAGGGACCTCAGGAGGTCATCTAGTCCAACCCCCTGCTCAAAGCAGGACTAACCTCAGCTATATCATCCCAGCCAGGGCTTTGTCAAGCCGCAGCTTAAAAACCTCTAAGGATGGAGATTCCACCACCTCCCTAGGTAACCCATTCCAGTGCTTCACCACCCTCCTAGTGAAAAACTTTTTCCTAATGTCCAACCTAGACCTCCCGCCCTGCAACTTGAGACCGTTGCTCCTTGTTCTGTCATCTGCCACCACCGAGAACAGCCTAGCCCCATCCTCCCTGGAACCCCCTTTCAGGTAGTTAAAGGCCGCTATCAAATCCCCCCTCATTCTTCTCTTTTGCAGACTAAACAAGCCCAGTTCCCTCAGCCTCTCCTCATAAGTCCTGTGCTCCAGCCCCCTAATCATTTTGGTTGCCCTCCGCTGGACTCTCTCCAACTTGTCCACATCCTTTTTGTAGTGGGGGGCCCAAAACTGGACACAGTATTCTAAATGCGGCCTCACCAATGCCGAATAGAGGGGAATAATCACTTCCTGTGACCTGCTGGCAATGCCCCTCCTAATGCAGCCAATATGCTATTAGCCTTCTTGACAACCAGGGCACACTGCTGACTCATATCCAGCTTTTTATCCACTGTTACCCCCAGGTCCTTTTCTGCAGAGCTGCTGCCCAGCAGCTCGTCGGTCCCCAGTCTATAGCTGTGCATGAGATTCTTCCTTCCTAAGTGGAGAACTCTGCACTTTTCTTTGTTGAACCTCATTAGATTTCTTTTGGCCCAATCCTCCAGTTAGTTTAGGTCACTCTGTATCCTATCCCTACCTTGTAACTACCATGTAACTAAGAATTTGCCCATTGCATGTAAGCTCTATACAGCAGGGATAGAACAACAGACAGTGGTTTGGGAACAGACTAGCAGGTAAAACACACAGACTTAGCCCTCTCTCTTTGTAAATAACATTTGACATTTTAGAAGATCACAGATTTTATAATTTCCAAAACTTTTTTCAAAAATTCAAAATTGCAACAATTTTTACAAATGAATGTTGGTCAAAAATTACAAACAATCTCCATTTAAAATGGAGTCACGCCAAAAGATTATTTATCGTCTGGACAGAATAGCATTGACATTTACCAAAAGTACCAACAAAAGGTCCAGAAAATCTCAGAAAGACTGGCTACTTTGTCTGTCACTGTCATGCCGGTAATGGAAAAGAGCTTCAAATGACAACCTAGTCAGAAGATAGCAATGAAAAATGCTGAGGACTGTATGGCTTGTGGTGGTAGAAATTGGCTATAAAACCTTTCACCCCATTGGGAAGTTGTCTTGGTCCCAGTACTAGTGAATAAATGTATTCATGATCAAAGCCATCATCATAATTGGCATC
Source organism: Emydura macquarii macquarii (assembly GCF_026122565.2). Taxonomy (NCBI): domain Eukaryota; kingdom Metazoa; phylum Chordata; order Testudines; family Chelidae; genus Emydura; species Emydura macquarii. The sequence goes on from NW_027131391.1 coordinate 3,261,968, forward strand.
CCTTCCTGTCATCCAAATTGAGATATGTTTTCAGGGAGGTAGTGGGGGCAAGCTTCCACTACTGCTGCTTGTTATGTGGATAAACAGAGTATTTCAGTCTGTAAGGTTGTCAAGCTGGCATCTTTTTTCTAAGAACTAAATTCATTTTAAGCCACCCCAAAACAAAACAACAACAAAAAAGTGAAAAATGCAACATGACAGACTTCTTGGCATAATTTCCTCACACAACAGCTGGCCCAATATGCCGTCTCAAAAGAAAAAAAATTGGCTGCTTTCTAAAGAACTTTATATCAAATAAGCCAAATCCTAAAGGTCTTTAAAAAGAAGAAAGTCTTTTTAGGAGGCATTATGGGCAGGAGGAAATATTGGTAGAATGAACGAATTACGGGGAACTCAGGCACCACCATTGGAAGGAATTGTGGATGTGGAAGCAAGTCGAGTTTTCCCTTATAAACATAGCTAGGATGGATCAGTCACTAGAGCCGGAAACTCAAACTCTGAGATTAGTTACTTTCATAGTTTTTTAAACAGCCCTTTTATGTAAGAAGCTTGCGCTCAGAAGGTTCATATGACTCACAAAGGGGTTTCATCAATTTTGTCTGGACTGTTTTGCTTTTACTGACATCTCATGACACCAGACTTTTTGGTAGACAGATTAAAATGCATTAAATCCATCTGAGAATGGGTCAATTTTTTTTTAATAGATCAAAGGAAGTCTAGTGATATGTTGAGTTAATCACTGGAGGCATGGGTTCTGATCACGAGTCAGCTTTGGGTTTACTTAGTCCTGCTTTATGTAATACCTGAAACAAGGTTAGTTCTAATTATTTTTCTTTTGTTCTCTATTTTTCTGCAGTTTGCAAATAATAATACTAAAACAAACTGACTGGGGCCTTGGAGGTTGGTAGTGGGAACTATAATTCATTAGGTGTCTCACAGACTCTGACTTCAGGGAAGGCAGAATAAGAAGTGGTTCACAGCTTGCATACAAGTATAAAATGATTCTACAAACAATACTGAAAGGGGGATTGGCAGGGACCAATCAGTGCACAAGGAAAGCTGAGTGATCTAAAAGATACTAGGCTTCAGGTTAGAGTTATTGAATTACTAAAAGCTAAATTCTTCTCTGTTTATGAGTAGCTTCCAGTGAAGTCCATAAACTTCAATGAGCATCATACGTACATCTCGGTTCAAAGTTTGGCTATTAATGTTGTAGAAAGCTGATCCTCCTCAGATTACTGTAGGAAGAATTGAGCAACTTTTGTAGGGCAAATGAAAGGCTAAAATTGCTTACATACACAGCAGTTTAGGTCTTCTGTCTTCTGTCAATCTTCTGTCAATGAGCTCTATATGCCTTCTAACATATGTCTTGTACACAAACAAGCTAGCTTACCATATTTCTTTGAAAAAACATCAAATTCTTCTCACTTTAGGAAAGCTATGAGCAACAGAAATACCGGAGAAGATTTGCTCATTTCTTTAGACTAATAGGGTAATTTGATCAGAATCTTTATCCTACTTCACATCAAGATTTTTATAGTGTGGACATTAGTGAATCATTTCTTCAATAAAACTGAGAAAGATCTACTGCTAATGGCACCTTTCCTTATGCAGAAAACTGAAATCTTCCTATTTAGATTTGCAAAAGAGATTCATCTTGGATTCATCCATTTTCAGAATATTTGATTTCTGACGTCCTAAACTAGGACTGTCAATTATGAGCTATTCACAAGTGACTTACCTGATTGTGATTACAGTCTCAGTCCCTACAAATTGCAATAAGGAAATGTATGGCCTGATTGGACAATGAATAAAGTAATCTCCCTTTGTCCTCTGCTTGCTCACTTTCAAAAGCATTCATTTAGATCAGGAGTTTTCAACTTTTTTTTAGAAACTGTACCCCTACGGTCTCAAGGTTTCACCTGAAGTACCCCTTCATGGTTTTCACTCTCACCACGGTTGCAATAAAAGGCATAATGGCCTAAAATGAACACATTTTCTTAGTTTATCTAAAATACATAATTTACATCACAGCAGAACTGACACTATTACGTTAGAACAGAGTTCCAAACAGTAGTTCTTAAAGCACCTGGCTCTGGCAGGGCTCTGTTGCCTCTGCCTCTGGCCAGGCTCCGCTGCCCCCTGCCCTGCACTTACCCGTCAACCCCCCTGCACTTACCCGCCGTGCAGCACCTGGCTCTACTGCTCCAGCCCCGCAGCCCGGCACTGGCTCGGACAGGGCGGCCTCACCTCCCGGCCTGGAGGGGGGCGCCCAGCTGGGAGCTTCCTGTGCCCTCTTGTCCCTGCTGCACGTTGTGACCCAACGCCCCCTGAAGGCCGGTTCCTGGAGGCCCCCTTAGTAGGCGACTGCCCGCCTCATGCCCAGTCCAGCATGCAGCAACTCGCCTCCCACCTAGTCCTGCTTCCTGCCAGGAAGCGGGGTGCAGTTGCCCACATACCCTCTGCGCTACTCTGAAGTATCCCCAGGGGTATGCGTACCCCTGGTTGAAAACCTCTGTTTTAGATATATTTTTTCCTTATATCAATTTTAATTTAGCATAATTCACGGTGAACAATTTGCTAGGTGTTTCAAAAGATGATCATCACTCATCTATTCTCTAATTTAGAATCTGGATCATCAAATTATTTGATGTAAATTGGTGGCCTTCAATAAACAAATGGTTAGTACTTGGTCCCCTACAGATTTGCACATTGGCAATACATAATACATTCCAGTATTAAACCTTGAAACATGTTTCTATCCTGGACCTGGATATTTGTTACTTTGACGGAGCTGGCTTTCCTGAAGACAAAATAAATGTATTGATGACATATTAGAATGTAGAACCTCATATGAAAGAAAAAGAAGATTTTCCCTCAATGCCCTGAAGTCAGCAATGCTGTGTTTCATTCTCCTTTCATTCTCCAAATACGCTTCTCCAGAGCAACTGGACATTTCCAGTTTTCTCCATTCATGTTACTGAATGCTTCCAGGGAAAGTGCTCCCAGAACATTTGTACAGTACATTATACTAGTAGCAAAAGAATAAAATGCAGAAGTAACTCTTTTCTTTTGCTGGCGCATTGTATTCACATCAACCTTGCTTTGTTGAAAGTCTCTTCAGGATGACCAATGGTTCCATTATACTTGTTGCTCCTGCTATGGTAAAGCCTGTGGAAACCATAATAGTGCAACCTATCATGGGTTTCTTTCATGGTATATAAAAATATAAGATGATCTCCGTAAATTTGGATCTTGACAAAAAATAATTGATTACCCTTGAGCTATACAGTGAGAATAATACTAGTTTTATTATGGAATTTCTCTACACTATATATAAACAATTGTTTCTTCCAAATTAAAACTTCAACATATTTTGTGCAGTCTAATCTTCTGGAATATTCCAAATCATATTTTAACAAATTCACAGGATTGAGCTGGTATAACTAGAGATTTAATGACCTATAAAATGAATAGTGTACATCTGGCAATCCAAAAAGAGTGTTTACCACCTGTACCTCACAAAATTGGATCTAATGTTCAATTTCTATTTTTTTTTTCACGCAGCTATTGCTGTTTATTCCACAAAATGAACATACACTTCTGGATGTAGCTGCATACCAAGATTAAAAAAATCTTTCAAGCTTTTTCTAATAGTCTTGCAAAAATATTTTAAATACAATGAAGAAAGAGTATTAGGCAACAATATACAGTGGCTGCTATGTATAAATGGATGTACAATACCTGAGATATCCCAGGTGTTGAAAATACAATGTTTATGAACAGAAATAAATATAAAGCCAAATTCTGGACCACTTTTCCATTTCAACTTTTCAAACAGGCATAGGACCAAATTCATCCTTGGAATACAAGTCCTGACTTCAGTGGAGTCAAGACAAAGATTAATTTGGTCCATATTGCAAAAGTAGAATTGTTTGCCCATATCCTGGCTGACAGCTATCCCTTACACAGTAAACGCCACACAGATTGATTCTGTCAAGAGTATGAATGTGTGTGTGTATTTTATATAGGCCATTGCTAGATTGAGATGCCCCTTCACCATTAGGCTCTACTTCAAATATACCTCTTTGACTCTGATTCTGGAGATCCTATGGATTAGCAGGAGCTTGAGGTATAAATTGTGATTAAGTAATTCAAGTGATTTCATTGCTTAGTTCAGTAGCTGTAAAAAAATAATTAGGCAGGCCAAAAAAGAATCTGAAGAGCAATTTAGCAAAAGACAAAAACTAACAGCAATTTTTTGGAAGTACATCAGAAGCCAGAAGCCTGCAAAAAAGAAAAAAAAAAAAAAAAAGAACAGTGGGGCCACTGGACTATCAAGGTGCTAAAGGAGACCTCAAGGAAGACAAGGCAGATGTGGAGGAACTAAATGAATTATTTGCATTGGACTTTACTGTAGAGGATGTGAGGGAGATTCCTACAATTGAGCTATTCTTTTTAGGTAACAGATCTGAGGAACTGTCCCAGATTGAGATGTCAACAGAAGAGATTTTGGAACAAGTTGATAAATTAAACAGTAATAAGTCACCAGGAGCAGATGGTATTCACTCAAAAGTGAATATTAAATTTTAGAACTATTAACTGTGGTATGTAACCTATCACTTAATCAGCCTCTGTATCAGATGACTGGATAGCAGCTAATGTAATGCTGATTTTTTAAAAAGGAAATTACAGGTCGGTAAACCTAATTTCAGTACCAGGCAAAATGGTTGAAACTATAGTAAAGAATAGAATTATCAGACACATAGATGAACACAATATGTTGGGGAAGAGTCAACACGGCTTTTGTAAAGGGAAATCATGACTCACCAATCTATTAGAATTCTTTGAGGGAGTTAACAAACATGTGATCCAGGGATATCCAGTGGATATAGTGTACTTGGACTTTCAGAAAGCTTTTGACAAGGTCCCTCACCATAGGCTCTTAAGCAAACTAAGCAGTTATGAGATAAGAGGGAAGGTCCGCTCATAGATCAGTCACTAGTTAAAAGATAGGAAACAAAGGGTACCAATAAATGGTCAGTTTTCACAGTGCAAAGAGGTAAATAGAAGGATCCCCCAAAGATCTGTACTGGGACCAGTGCTGTTCAACATATTAATATACGATCTGGAAAAGGAGGTAAACAGTGAGGTGGAAAAGTTTCCAGGCTACACAAAATTACTCAAGATACTTAAGTTCAAAGCTGACACTGAAGAGTTACAAAGGGATCTCACAAAACTGGGTGACTTGGAAAGAAAATGACAAATGAACTATACGTACAAAATGATGGGGTCTAAATTAGCTCTTACCATTCACAAAAGAGATCTTGGAGTCATTGTGGATCATTCTCTGAAAACATCTGCTCAATGTGCAGCAGCAGTCAAAAATGCTAATGATATTAGGAACTATTAGGAAAGGGGTAAATGATAAGACAGAAAATATCATAATGCTGCTATATAAATCCATGATATGCCCACACCTTGAATACTGTGTGCAGTTCTGGTCACTCCATCTCAAAAAAGATATATCATAATTGGAAAAAGTATAGAGAAGGACAAAGTAAAAAGACTGGAATTATTCAATTTAGAAAAGAGATGACAAAGCAGGGATATGATGAATGGTGCATAGAAAGTGACTAGGGAAGTGTTATTTACCCCTTCACACAAGACAAAAATCAGGGGTCACCCAATTAAATTAATAGGCAGCAGGTTTAAAAACATACATAAGGAAGTACTTCTTCACACAACACATAATCAACCTGTGGAACTCATTGCTAGGGGATGTTGTGCAGGCCAAAAGTATAATTGCGTTCAAAAAAGAAAGAATTAGGTAAGTTGATGGAGGATAGGTCCATCAATGGCTATTAGCCTGTACTGTTTCCTGTGTGTGGTGTGGCAATTGGGCCAAGTAATCCACCATCTATGCAGTCTCCCTCATACAACCAATGAAAACGTTGAATGCAAAGTATCTGTAAAATAAAGATGGTGATTGGCTGAGTTACCTATAATATCACAATGGCCCAGGACTCTTTGCATACATAGATGCCTCATTTAGCTGTACACCACACAGGTGTAATTTGTAAAGTCAAAATGTCTGAGAATTTACAAGTTGGATGGTAACAGATCGCTAATCCCAGTAATAATTGAACATAGTGATATTCTGAACAAAAAGAGCTCTTAAACATGTTTGTAGCTGTTTCCATCGCATCACACTAACTTGACTGACATTCTAGGCTTCAAGGTGACACACGGAATGACAACCATGTTATCTTATTATATAAATAATATGTGAGGTGTGTGGTCACCCAGGTACCTGAACACCTTCAGTGAGACACAAGGCTGAAAGAGAGGATGAAATCCTAACCTGATTTAAATCAACGAAAAAACTCCCATAAATTTCAATGGGGACAGGATATCAGAGACTTGAAGTGAGGGTATTCAGTATAACATCACTACATTTTTTTTTTTTTTGGCATTAACTAACACTTTACATTTTTTTAAAAAGCTCTCCCAAATTTAGTTTTTATGTATCAGTTCGAAAGATATATAAAAGTTGTTTAGAGTTTTGCATTTTTTTTAAAAGTCATATTCAAAGTGATCATCTCAACACACATCTATGAAAACATTAGATTTATTTTTTAAAATGCCTCTAAGCTACTCTATACACAAAGAAACAAAACTTGTCGATTCAACCAAAATATTAAAGAAATTCCACAAGTGTTGTTGAATAATAAAGTGCAAAGTTTACAGTGACTGGCTTTTATTAGTAATTGAGATTTAGAAAAAAAATATATTTAAACTTTACATATTAGGGGCTATGACAATTTACCAGTTATTTACACCAGCTGAGCATCTGTCCCTATAACATTTTATCTGTGGGTTAAGTTGACATATCTAAACCATTAAAGCTTTACACATACAAATTACACTGTTACCAAAAACTCAATAAAAACTCAGCCCTAAACAGTACCCACTTGGTGAGCTTTATTTTCTTTATATATACGCCTACACCATTGGTATTTGACCTTTCGAAGGATAACTATCACCAGTGACATTTTGCGATAGTAATGACAGCTGTAGGCATAGACTGTATCATAATTACAGCTTAGTTGCCTCTGTTTTGATTTCTAGGTTGTAGCCCATTAGTCCTAAAGCTTCATCATTCCAGATACATCCATAAAATCATAGTTTTGAACTGACAGTGTCCTTTTCAGCTAACCCCACAGGAAAACATTACAAAGTTTCTAAAACTTGTATTTGTGCATTTTGCTATTATACCCAATAATACTTGAAAGCCTCACTCCCAAGACATGCATCTTTATTGCAGCAGAACAAGGTCTCCAATAGCTAAATCATTCTGACTTGCAAGTTACTGCTATACTCTATTTCAGATCTAAAACATCTTGTGCAGATAATACAAACTAACATTAATTTAGGAGAATAGGCATACTGCGCAAGCTGAAAGAAAAGAATTGTAGACAAAAATACTATACTGGAAACTGCTTTTTATAAAAGTGCATAACTGAAGCTTCTCTGATGAGATATAATTGGATATAACAGCTGCTTGAAGAAGGGAGGTTTTTATCTGCTGTTCGCTAAAAGATGAAGTGGGTGCAATGTCAATAACAGTGATTTCCAACTGTCAGGCAGCAGAGCTGGATGAATCAAATGATGGTGAGCTTTCTGAAAAGCCACGTAAAAACAACCCCCCCTAAATCCCAGACTCTCATTTGATGAACCTGGATAAGGACTGTCAGAGTCTTACTAAGATTTAATTTCTCATTTTTCATGGATTGCCATTATTGCTTACAAGCCTGGCTGCTGCCTGGTGACACGTGCATGCTACAGGATGACAAAAAGAAAGCAGAAATGTCTCTGATGGGAGTTTAAAATAAACTTATTTTCCAGAAATCAGCATATAAGCTTCACCAGCAGACAATGGCGACATTTGCCCACTCAGAGTTAGTGGTTGAAAGTGCCTGAGAATGCTCTAGCGATGACACAGCTGTCGGTGCAGCTCCCTGAACTGTAATGAGCAATTTGTCTCACTGCCTTGATCCATTGTCAGTTTAGCTGACACTGACTCCAAGCATTAATTTCTTACATTTCAGTAAACAGAGAAAAACGAAGAAGTATGAGGTAGATATTGAAACCTATCAATCTGCTGCTTCTGTTAGCTGAAAAGTTAAATGTACCTCTGTTAGATGGCATAGGATCTCAGTTCCTTAAAAGTAGAAATAAGTAACCCTATGTCATAAAATACCACAATTTTATTCCCAATTTTTAAATGATTTGTTTATCTTTCTGCACTAGTATTTACAATTTCCTTTCCTTTTTTGCAGTTTCAAATGTGTACAATTTTGAAGGAGAATTTAAAAAGTCAGTCCTTAAAAAAACCCAACAACAGAAATAGGGCAGTATAAACAACATAAAAGAGGAGGGAGGATGCATATACCAGTCTTTAAATTCCAGTGTCCTTAGTTATTCTTCGTACACTTGTGCAGAGATTTTCTTACTCCACTTTAAAACAGTGAGCCTTTATTTGAAGTATTTTTAGACCTAGTCTCAGTTTCAATTTAAAAAAAACAAACAAACTTGAAAACTACTGGGCTAGGAAATATAATAGCAGTGATTTTAAATTAAATTATAAGAGAATTGTTATAGATTTTCAATTATTTTCTCAATGCAATGCAATAAGGGCATTGCATTAGAATTAGCAGTATTTCCGACCATGACATAATGCTCAACAGTTAAACAGAACAATAGGTATCACCTCTATTATCTATTTATCAACTGGATGTAAATATTTAATTTCTATTCTACTATTAAACTGTCACTTCTGCAGGTAGGTCACAAACAGTATGCATCCATTTCAGTTGCTTTCAGCCCCCTGCCAGGTGAAGACTTAACTATTGCTCTGCCATTGGCTTTGCTCTTAATCTTCAAAGAGGGAAAGGACAATCACAAAACTGTAGAACTCTCTCCCCTCAAAACATGAGCAAAATGAAAAAAGGGGTATGGCCTGAGAAGTTAGATAAAATCCTATGTTGTACATTGTAGGTCATCTAGTCTAGATAGATCACTGTGCTGAGGCAGGATCAAGTATACCAGACTGTTCCTGTCTTATCGTTTCTTAAAATCTTCAATTAGAAGGATTCCACAACCTCCCTTGGTAACGTATTCCAGTACTTAACTGTTCTTATAGTTAGAAAGTTTCTCCTAATACCTAACCTAGATCTTCCTTGCTATAATTAAGATGATTACTTCTTGTCCTACCTTCAATGAACATGAAGAACAACTGATTACGGTCCTCTTTATAAAAGCCCATAACACACCTGAAGACTGTTATCTGGTCTCCCCTCATCTTCTTCTCTTCTCAAGACTAAACAGTTTTTAAAAAGTTTCCTTATAGGGAAGGTTTTCTAAACCTTTTATCATGCTTGTTTCTCTCCTCTGGGCTCTGTCCAATTTGTCCACATCTTTCCTTAAGAGTGGCACACAGAACTGAACACAGTACTCCAACTGAAACCTCACCAGTGCCAAGTACACGGGGCAATTACCTCCTAGGTCTTACATACCACACTCTTTCTAGTAATCCCCAGAATTATATTTGCCTTTTTCTCAACTGCATCACATTGTTGGTTCATATTCAATTTGTGATTCACCACTGTAACCGTCAAATTCTTTTCAGCAGTACTACTAACTAGCCAATTATCCCTCATTTTGTATTTGTGCATTTGACGTCTCTTTCCTAAGTACAGTACTGTGTACTTGTCTTTATTTAATTTCATCTTGTTGATTTCAGACCTATTCTCCAATTTATGAAGGTCATTTTGAATTCTAATCCTGTCCTACAAAGTGCTAGTAACCCCTCCCAGTTTGGTGTCATCTGCAAATTTTGTAAGCATAATCTCTACTGCATTATCCATGTCATTAATTAAAATGTTGAATAGTACTGGACCCTGGACAGACCCTGTGTGACCTCACTGGATATGTCCTCTCAGTTTGACAGCAAACCATTGATAACTACTCTTTGAGTTACGGTCTTTCAACCAGTTGTTGCACCATTTTATAGTAATTTCATCTAGATCACAGTTCCTTAGTTTGCTTATGAGAACGTCATGTGGCACTGTGCCAAAAGTCAAATTCAAGATATATCTTGTCTACTGCTCCCCCACATCCACTAGGCCAGGAACCCTATCATAGAAGGAAATTAAGTTGGTTTGACGTGATTTGCTTTGACAAATCCATGCTGGCTATTACTTATTATCCTATTATCCCCTGTTTGCTTACAAACTGATTGTTTAATAATTCGTTCCAGCATCTTTCCAGGTATCGAAGTAAGGCTGACTGGTCTATCAATCCCCAGGTCCTCTTTGTTCCCCTTTTTATTATGTTGGCCATTCTCCAGTCCTTTGGGACCTCACCCATCCCTACGTATTCTTGAAGATAATGATTAATGGTTCCAAGATTGCTTCAGCTAGTTTCTTAAGAATCCTAAAATGAATTTTATCAGGCTCTGCTAACTTGAATATATCTAATTTAACTAAATATTCTTTAACCTGTTATTTCCCTATTATGGCGTATGTTCCTTCCCCCCATGGTGTTAATATTAATTGTGTTAAGGATCTGCTCACAAAAAACCTGTTTAGTAATAACTGAAGAAAAAATAGGGATTCTTGATGTCACCTGTTATTAGTTCTCCTTCCCTGCCAAGTAGTGGATGTACACTTCCCTTCGTCTTTCTCTTGTTATGTGGAAAGAGAGGATATGGTCCTAGGCAAGCAGCTGGTCCCATGGCAGAGTTCACTCAGCTACTAGGTAATGCCCCAAATAATTATTCAGGAGTTCATTTTAATATTATATGATCAAGCAGCAAAAGCAGAATTCCTTCTGGCTACATAAACTCACCCATCTGCAACACATTTTCTGCAATTCAGATGCTTCTCCAATGCACCACAGCATTAGAGCTTCTAGTACCACAGTCAGAGTTTCAGTCACTATATGGATGCATGTGAGGAGAATTTAACATTTTGTCCTACAGACATAGATTTCTGCTGTTAAACTACTCTCTCAAATGTTCTGCATTCTGACATGCAAAAGAGTTTGAGCTAACTCTGGCAGACATGGAGCTGCTATGGAATACTTTTATGAATACTATATATGATCTGCTCATTAAGATAAACCGTATAGTAATACTGAGTTAGTGAAATGTTTATGATATGCCGATATTGCTTTAGTTCAAAAGATTGTTGCCAGTAAGAAAACAACTCCCAGATAAGAACAACCCAGGACACACTTGAAATGGGGAAAGCTATTAGCTTCAAGGATCCTACATTCTGCCTCCTACAAAGTTGCAAGCTTTATTTTACCAGTGCTAAAAGCTAACAGTTCAAAGCTGTATAAACAGTTAAAAAGTGACTTAGACCTTGTGAAGTGGAGTGATCAAAAGACTGAGCAGGATTTAAGGACATGTGTTCCCTAAAGCAGAGAGTGAACTGTCTTGTGAGTTAAAGGAACAGATTATGCCATCCAGACCTTAGAGTCTTGGGAGATGTATAGGAATTTTAAACCTACCAGGATCCCCACCTAATAAACTAGACATGCGTTTAGTCCGTTATAAAATCTTTTTTCTCAGAAATGCTTTGGTTCAAAATAATACTTTGCATTAAGAAAGCTGGTCAGTCACTGGCTACCACTGGTCATAACTCCTGGAGGGAAGTAAATTGTAGTGCTGAACCTAAATTGGAACATACTCATGGTTAGTACCAGAGGACTACGACACGAGGCCTGGTCTAAAAGTGGGAAAACTGCATGATCCCATGCCAAGAGAAATGAAGGCTCAAGGCCTGAGACTTGGAAGGAGGTGCACCAAAAGAGACAAGGTGGGCATTAGAGGTGCAGTTAGCCCAGTAACTAAGTTAGTTGCAATAGTTTTTAAAAGACATTATAGTTTAGTCTGTTTCAAACATCACAGAAACATCCATCATTTTTGTGTAGCGAAACTTGTTCTGGAAAGGAAAAAGTTAGAATTTACACAGATATAACATATGAAAGAGTGACTGCCTCTGAGACAGATCATAAACATCCTGTGTGGTGTCTTTGGACCCTCACTGAAACGGTGTGCGCATGTGTACACACACAAAATAAATGAAGTTAAATCATTTTGGGCCAGATGCTAGCACCCCTTCTCACGGTGAATAGGACCTCATCCCTTGGAATCATTGAGGAACTAGGTGAAAATACTATTTTACTAGATTGGAAAGCATTAACTAACCAAGGTAAAATACCATTAAAAATGTCATGTATCAGTTATCATTTATAACAAAAAGTGAAAGCTTAAAAAACCTGAAACTATTTCCCCCAAATGAATAGAAATCACAGTTATATTATAGCTACTACCTCTATTCCGCATATCTTGCTTTTGAGCTCTTAATGTAAAGTGTGACAGTTATATAGCTGCCTAATTAACTTAACTATTATCTGCTAAAAATACCTTCTATCTTAGCTCTCCTTCTGTGCAAATAGCATAACGTTAATTTAATGGAAAGGTCACATTATACTACCAAGAATGTAGTGACATTCTATTATGTCCCTCTTCCCCTGCTTCCCACCCCCCTCTTTATATTTGTGAATTCAACACATTTTCTATATGCATTTCATGAATAATGAGAAACCACACCAGCCATGAAAAACACTGCCTTCCACAGCTTGAAATTTACCACACATCATTCTATAGTCTCAAAAAAGGTGAAATAACACGTTTGATTTTACAGAAATGTTTTCTGTATGTCAAAACCCAGACTTCAAATATTGTTTCTTTCACTACTAAACACCTTCATTCAATAAGTTTGCATCAGGAAATATTCCAATTTAAAGGACACTTTCAAACCATGTCATATATAAACAAACCTCTGCATGAATATGGTAGTTGTGAATTTGTATCACCTCTGTTTTGTTTGTGTCAGCTACATAAAAGAGCAGTATTTATGTTCTTCCAGCTGTATTTAAATAGCTCCCCTTTTCCAGCAATTGGTTAAATTCTGATTATCGTTGGGGGGGAACCTCATTTTTACATCTGCAAGAGACCTCAACTTATTATTCTCTCACATGGTTAATATATATGTGCAATCATCCCTAATATAATTCAGTTGAATGCTACACCAGTGGACTCCTCAACTGCTCTGTTAGGTCAGCTTTACAGTCTCTTTGTGCAAAGGAACAAAGTGGTGCAAAGGCACCATGTCATGGCCCAAAAGCAGCATTAATGTGTCCAGGTATCCTGTCCAGGGCCAGTCCTGTATACAATAATAATAATACCACCCAGCTCTTATAGTGCTTTTAATCTGCATATCTCAAAGCACTTTACTTTGCTGTAACGTTACAGATGGGAAAACTGAGGCAGAAAGTGGGGGGGAAATTACTTTCCTTAGACCATTCAGCAGACCACTGGCAGAACTGGGAACGGAACCCAGATCTCAACTCCAGTGCTCTACCCACTACAGCTTCCTCACATACAGCTCTACCTCATATACAGCTTCCTTTGAACACACTACTCCTGCCTCACATACAGCTGCCTCATATACAGCTTCCCTTGAGCACACTATTCCTGCTACAGACAAGGATCACTCAGAAGAGATGTGCATATAATGGCCACTGTTGGATCATAAGTCATATGTACATAAACATGAGAACTACTGCTTCTGACATCTAAGCGTCAAGCCAGAATGATCCATGGAGGGCCTGTAGAACTGACTCTCCACAGGTCCTGGAGGAGCCAGAACTGAGAAATCCTACACTGGGCATGTGATTTCTGGCAGGTAACTGTGAGAAGCATCTCACTGAATTTGGCCTGTAAAATGGAATATCATGGAAATGAAGTGTCATCAGCAAATCAATTTCACATGTGAATTTGGGGGTTGGAATTTCCAAAGCGTTATGGTGAGAAATCCCAAATGATGGGATGTAGCAAGGGCGTGTGGCCTCCCTTGGAGACAGATATGGAGGAGGAACCCCTGCCCACCCACGCCTACCCCACCGGAAGCAGAAGGGCAGGACAGGAAGTATTAAAGGCAGGCCCTCTATCTCAGTTGGGGTGGAGTTGCCAGAGGAGGAAGATGTCCCTCTTCACTCCCACCCCCCGTCATTGGTGCCCAAGCCTGACTGCTACAGCACTGAGAACCTGGAGGAGCCATCTGCCACCTGGGACCCAGAGAAACTGCCTGAGCTGCCTACCACTTGTGACACTGAGAAGCTGTTGGGGGTTACAACTTGCTGTTTACCCCGGGGAGACAGACAATGATCCCAAGGTCCAGGTACTCCAGGGAGGGGAGGTAGGAAGTAACCCAGGGGAATCAGACAATAGTCCAGTTCTGCTGTGGCCTGATACCACATCGACATGTTTTGGCTGGAATCTTGCTGACCAGTGGCGGAACACTCCACCACTGTGAAGGCCCTGAACTGAGACCCGGTGGAGTAGGGTGGGGCAGGTCCCTCTACTCTCTCCTCTGCTCCCGATCCCACCCTTGGGGTGGCAATTATCTCATCATAGGCCAGGAGGCCTGGTGGCACTCATCCCCCGCTCTAGAGCCCCTAGACATTGCATAATTGTCCCACCTGGCCTAAGGACCTAGGATCGACGGCTTGTTTGCTCTGCCCCTGCCGAAGGAGCCAGACCCCATAGGCTGCTTGCCTGCTCGGCCCCCTGCCTGAGGGGCCAGGGCCTTTGAACACTAATTTCCCACCTGTGAGCTTTTTTCCCCCCACAGAAGCACCATAAAAAGGGGTGTGACCTCCCTCCCAGACGGACAAGGAGCGATGACCCAACCCCTTTCACTGAATTTAACATTCCTTTAACAAATGATCTAGAGTTCCAACACTGGAGTATTGCCTATCTTACTACTATCATCTGAATTGTGCCACTGCTGGCTCTGAGACCTAATAAACACAGCTGAGCAATTAGCTAACAATTTAGAAATAACAGTTATAAAACACAAACTCCCATGTGATCAGGTTGCCTCTGGGGTACTCTCTTGTGGCCCATCACAGCATGATTCACTCAGCTACGAGTCTTTACTGTTACACCATTTTCTCTGTGAGGTCTGAGGTAGCAATGCTTTTGTCCACTGGCCACGGTCCATAGGAAGTCAGGAACCAAACCAAACAAAACTAAAAACCTTCCATGGGATCGAAACACTTCTATTCAAGGCTCGTCTCCAAACAGTCCATGCTTTTGCTGATCCCACAGAGTCTGGCTGTTCCTTCTAGCGGAGACTTAGCTGACCAGCAAGCTAGCTGAGGCTGTGAGCTGTAACCAGGCTTCTCACCCAACAGGAGAAGCAGAGCTCTGCTGTTCTTCCTGGTCAGCCCTGAACTGGGCTCAGTCTTCTCCTTTTAACTCCTCTTTTCACGCTTAATGTTTTTTGCAGGTGAGTGTATTGGGACCAACTGGGTCCACAGGCTTGCCTTTTTTTAATCCTCTTGTTGTCAGTGTGAGGCCTATCTGCCCCATCCCATCCAAATCCTGTTAACTGAGTTTGGGTTGGATATGGTTTAATGAAGCAATGTGAAAATTTGAACAGCAAACCATTAAAATCTTCATAAGAAATAACCTGCTGGTTTGATGTGGTAGACTGTGTGAAACCCACTGGTTTCACAGAAAGCACGCAAAAGTTTTTGTGCAATGATTTTCTTTGAGATATGTATGAAAACAAGCATGCAAAGCTGAGTCATAGGTTTGAACCCACAAGCTGCACTGGAAGTCAGCTGAAATAGCCAAGTTTCATCTCATTTCATTGCAAAACCATGTGAAACCATGAATGATTTTGATGCAAAGTTATGAACTAGATCAGATTCGATCTAAAGGTTCAGGAACCTTCATGAACTTTTTGATGAACGTGCTCAGAGTTTTAAATTTACAGTAAACTAGGTAATCTTTGTGTGGTTTGGGAAATGTATTAAACTGTTCTAGTTCTGAGACTTATTTTGGATAAGAAAGTATGATTACTACACATGCTAAAAATATCAAAGAACTGTTCTAACAGTATTTTTCCCCACAAGTTACCATTTGACAAAATTCTCCTAGTTTTGATAGCAAATGTAATTCCAGCTCCCAATGGCGGCCAGCAGAGCAGTGGCTTCTGCCAATGTATGGAACAGTCTGTTCCTTTTACCATGTATCCTAGAGAGCATTTTTAATGCACTGTGTAGGAGAAGCAGACACTAAACCCATTAAAAAACTAATGTTTTGAAAATTTATCGCCAAGTGTCACCTTTGTAATGTGCTTCTTTCCTGCCTCAGGCGTGATATTCCAGACCAATTCCCAAACCTAGGTTAGCAATGCAATTCGCAATATTGACAATTCAAGCAGTAATCACATGAGTATAATGCACCATGTCTGTTCCAGTAGTCTGACATTTGGCAAGTTTACTAAGACCATAATAACAATGTATTATTACATTAGATATGCTTCCCTTAATTCATTATGGAAGCAACTTTAGAAACAGAAATTGAACTTCTGAAATTGATTAGATTGTGTGGATCCAACTGGATAGCTGTTGTTCCAGAGAGATGTCAAACTAATTTAGTGATCATAAACCCTTTATTTTATAGAGCATCTCCTATTCTCAAGTAGCTAGGCTCAAGTCAGGAGCACCACCTAAAGTCTAATACTTGTGTTCAAAAGCAAAGCAACCATTCTTAACCAAATGAAAGCTATGGCATATTCTAAGAATATTATTTCTGAGCACGACTTATTCCTCTTCTATGTCTCTACCAATGTAGTTTATATTTTGAAAATGTTACACCCACCTCTAAGCTTTACATACTAAAGCAGAAAGCAACATGGTCTGGACAAATAAGCAAGAGCTGGGTATTAGGAAATCCTGAATTATAATCCCAGGCTTGTTGCTAACTTGTATGGCTTTGGGAAAGACACTCCAGTTCTGATTCAGTTTCCTCATGTGTAAAATGTGTAACATTTTCTTACCCATCTTAAGGTTGTGAGAATTAGCTATGCTTATACAAAGCTATGAATATGAAAAGTGCTAAGTACTGTGATAATAATCATAATGAAGCTAGCTACTTCATCATTCAGGAATTGATGCTCCTCTTCTACAATAGCTACAAACAGCAGAGAATTTGTAATGTATACATAACCACAAATAATGCACACCACAGTTGTCTATTAAATCACACATATGGAGCATGAGAAATAGAACTCAAATTCTGCTGCAAAAAACATACGTGTCTATCACTTGAGCTAAGTAATCTTTGCTGTTAGCTATTTATTAGCATGATCATTTTTGTAGAGGGGTTTTTATAGTTCTACATATTAGAAATTTTTTATCTTTTTCCTTTAAAGACTACAATTTAGGAAGTTACATACAAATAAACTATGTTAAAAGAAAGTTATTTAGGTTGCATAATCAAGCACTCAAATGGTAGGAAATGCAACTTTAATTCCACTGCCTTGTGTGTATATATGATGATACAGTCTTTAATTACATGATCTGTAGTAAGTGAAACCTTAAAACTATGAGTTATTATTATTTAAAAATTGCCCAGGCATCAAGGCCTTTTAGAAAGACAGAACAGAGAGCTTAGAGAATAAAAACCCAAGATTTCTCGGCTAGATTTTTTCAATAATCTGAGAAAACTCAGGGTTGCTGCAGCCTTTTGCAAGAGTGTACTGCTGGTGCAGCTAAAGAGACTTCCCCTTTTCCCCTGTCTGTAAATAAATAAATGAATAAAAAATTAGATTACTATCTAACATTCAGATATTATATGATGTGCCAAATACCGTACTAAAATAGGGATCTTGATGGAATATATAGTTAAAATGGATATAGAAGGAAAGTCAACTATAAGTGACACAGCTTTGGGCAAAATATTATAAACTTTAATGTTAGGAGTTGCGTTCATATTGATTTATTTAATTTTAAGTGAAAGTGAAGTAGTAAGGTTTGTGCTGATAGAGGCAATAAATAAAAGGAACAAAAACCAAATAGTGTGTTTATAAGGACACTTGACCACAAAATGGAATAATCCGAGATGTAGCTGTTTGGTTAAAAACGCATGGTCTCAGCTCAGCTATACATACCATAAGATTTATACAGTTGTTCCAGCCTGCTGGTGAGTAACAATTCTTGAAGTGATTTGCTTTGTATAAATGGACTGTTAAAATAAGTTTAAAGAGCACCAGAGAATATGTAGAGACTTTGTATAAATTACATGAACTTTAACCTGAACATTTCAGAAGTTAGCAGAGTGCTGATGGGGAAATTGCAGCTTGAGCAAAGATAACTGCAAATATGCTAAAGGAATAAACCACAAAGACCCCATGGAAATTGACTTGTGGAGGCAAATTTCTGACTGGAGCAAAAGACTATTGTATATGTGCCTACCATAATTAATGGTTTCATACTACCTTTCAAGTTCTAGGTGTATACAGACGTAAAATGAGACTAAGTGGGCAAGCTTTTTGAACTGCACTCAGTCTGTACAGTCTGTCATAAATATAGGAGTTTAGGTTAGACAGTCAGATCCTGAGTTGTCAGACACTAGAAAATAGTTAGCAAGGTTTGACTACTATAGATTCATTAGAAGAAGACCTTGGTGAATTGACATGTAAATAGTTGACCAAATTTTCTTGTAGGATTTGGATTATTTTTCCTCTGATTGTGTTAGCGACACTAGAGTTGATAACCAGTTGGCACAAGTGAAGCACTATTCTGGGGGCTCAGTCAAAAATCTAAACAAAGTCAGCTTTCCATAACAGTAATTGAGTGTAAGTTTTCATTTTCTATTGTGGTTGTGTGATTTTGATTCTGAAAACCTGAATGATTATAGTGACAAATTTTCTATTTGTTAGCCAAATCATAATCCAATACTATTTTTGTCTTCCTATATCCTATATTATTATTTGCTGTCATTAAAGATGGCTAATAAATGTCTATAAAACTAAATTAAATGAGTGCTTTCCTTTAGTTAAGAAATCAAAACTAAAAGAATCCCAAGAAAGTGGTATGGGTAATCATTTAAGCAGTTACTTAACTAAGGTCTGTTTTGTATCTTCCAGATCACATACTATTTTTCACAGGACCTAAGGTACATTCAGTGCTCAAGATGGATGCAGAATTAAGGTTGCATAGGAAATTGTAAATCTAGCAGTTCTTAACCTTTGAATTCTTGACTTTGAGACCTAAATAACTTTTCTTTAACTCGGGGTTTTTTATATAATAAATTAAACATTAAGGGGCAGTGAGTCTACATTAGGCCAGGTCTACATATAACATTTTGGTCAACCTTGCAATATCACTCAGGGGTGTGAATTTTTTATACCCAAGCATCATAGTTAAGCTGACCTAACTCCCAGCGTAGACACCAGCATGCAGATGGAGAAATTCTTCCAGTGTGTCTCAGAGAGGTGAATTAACTACAGCAATGGAAAAACCCCTTCCATCTCTGTAGGAAATGTCTACACTACCGTGCTACTGCGGCACAGCTGCACTGTAGTTGTGCTGCTATAGCACTTGTAGTGTAGACATAGCCTTAATAAATCCAAGTAGTAGTAAGTAGTCTAAAAGAATTCTGGAGAGTCCAATTTAATGGAATATATACATTGAGAAAGCCAAAAAAAAAAAAAAAAGGGCAAAAAAAAGTTACTCTATCTTAGATACAGCCCTCAATTTGGCAAACTATGTCTAAAGCTGAACTTATCTTTCCTCTTAAATCATCTGCTGTCACTGTTGACAATATCATTATCTTTTCTATCACCTAAACCCCCAGATTTAGTGTTACCTTAGACTACTCTTTCCTTTGATGTCAAATCTAGCTAATTGCTAAATCCTGTCACATCTTGCACTACATCTCCAAAACATGAGCTCCCTCAACCGTACAGTCAAATTATCCATCATCTTCCTATTTACCAGTTTGATTAAGTACCCTGAGCCAATATTCCTTCAAACTCTTATTACACATTTAATAAATGATATATAAAACAATGCATCCAACAATATATTATAAATACAATACACACAAGGGAGCGAAGATAAGGCTGGGCAGGCTTTATAAGTTGGATGGGGTGATAGTGAGTGATAAATTATAATATATGGTTTTGGGCAAATGGTTAGATCATATTACTATTTATTTCCAGACACCCTAATGTTCGTGGTTTTTTAGACATGTCAAATTTTTGTTACGAAAATGTAACTAGTTTGGGGTGTTACTTGGAGCCCTTTAAACACACTTTCAGCTGTAACTTTTTTAAAATGAAGTTTTTTTGTTTATAACTGTAATTTATGGTAATAGAAAACAAAATAATCAGAAACATTAAGCAAGTCAGATTTCACTTACTGGAGGTCAATGCCATACATAAACACTAGTTAGTACATTACAAGTTCTCAGTTGCTTGTTGCTGTATGTGACCTTGGTGAACATAGGAAGTGCTAATGTGTCATACCAACTTTCACGATGAAAAGTGAGGCTAAGATGCCATCTCACTTGAATAATGTGAATAGATTTTATCTTACTTGATGATTACCATGTCAAGCGTTCATACACACACATTACCATTGGAGATTATGAAGCTTGTGAGAAAGGTTAGTGGCCTAGCTTCCACAGTTACTTTTCTGTTACTGAACAGAACAGCTACTTCTTTGCATGCTCTTAAAAGAAGGAGAAAAAAAATCAAATTTGTCTGCTTAACATCAAAGAAAAAATTAGAACAGTTTAAATTTTACATACAAAAAATAAAAAGGAAATGAGCAGAGGTTAGACACAGCAGATGCAAAGTATCAGCAAAACCCAGCTACCTTAACCACAGAAATTCTCCATGGAAACCTAAATTGGGCATACTCATATACCCACTTTAATTACATGGAAAGCTCTGGAATGGAAGCAGTGTGCACTGAGGCTATTAATGTCTTTCAAACATTTCTTGAAGTATATCCAACCAGGTCTCTCAGCGACATAAGATGCTGTACTCTCATTTACATAGAAAGCAGTGAAATATCTCTTATGATGCGACACTATGAACTCTGAAATTGTAATCACAGTGTAATCATGCTTGTAACTGTTCTTTTGTTTTACATTATCTATAAGTAATCTCTCTAATATGCTTTAGTGATAGCCGGGTGATAAACTGCAAAGCCATTTGATAAACTGCATATATCAAACCACTGACAGTCTCACCTGCACTTTGTCTACCTCTTTTGTCTGCTTTGGAGCACTTCTAACATTCCAAACTTCTGAGCATGTGCAAACAACTGCCATTTTAAAAAGCAAAACAACAGCAACCCAACAGAGAAAGGTTTCCTACTGTCATCAAAATGAGGAATTTGCCTTAAAAATTACATTGTTCTCAGATCATTTATTTAGTCCTGGCCCACTGACAGGTTTAAGGCTTAATATCTTGCAGTCCATCAGGGTTAGCAATGGGAGTGCTGCACAATGAAATCTACTTTTGGACCTAGAGTATAAGGCTTTGGGATTTGACTCTGGTCTGCATGCATTAAGTGAACATTGCAGTTGCAGCTCTGCAGACAATTCTGGTGTAACTGAATATATAACACCATCTTGATGCCCAAGTAATTTTTACACCTGAAATACACAATGGCAGATGGGAGCAACTTTGGGTAACTGGAGTGGCTAAAAGTGTGGACTTCACAGTCACAACCCAATCTCCCCTCTGTGCATTCTTGGCTTTGAAGCAGCTACTTCCAGAGCTATTGTAATTCCTGACTTGGTTTTCTCCCTACAATGTGAGGAATCTGGAGAAGTACTACATGGGGAAGAGATGGGAAAAAGTTGATCCTAAGAAAAATATTGAGTAAATCCTCATAGAAAAAATGTTTCTCTGTTAAAGCTCTCTCTTTAATGCCATGACACTGTAAAGGTCCTTCAAATCTAAGTGATACTTAAGTACTAACCTGCAAAGACTCTCACCCATTGCTGACAAGCACTCGCTCAGGTTGAAGAGACCCAGTTTTACCAGACAAATAATCTTCTCACATGCTCTGCCAGGTATTTGGAATGATCTAAATAACCCATTCATTCAATCAATGCTTTGCCACTTGTGAGTAACGTGGCTTCCCAAACGCAATGATAACTTTCTCTCTCTCTTATATAGATATTACATCTCTAAGAAAAAAAATTTGGAAAATATTTATAAATATTTTCACCTGTAAAACCATCTACCTTATTAGTAGAGCTGGCTGGATGATGAGAAGAAAAATGATTTCCTCCTTTCCACTCCATTTTTGTTGAAATTTCATATTGACAGAATTTTCTCCAAAATGTCTACCTACTTCCATAAATGCCAGCAATTCTCACAGATTTCAGTGAGTTGTGAGGATTCATCAACAAGCAGGAGGCCTCAGCATATTGCAAGAAGGGGCCACATATTATAAAATGTTACATGAGATGTAACGATACTTGAGCATAAAGCAGAACTTTTCTGAACTCGGTAGAGTCATTCCCTTTAATGAGTGCCATGTTTTGCATATGGACCTGAACATGAATACATGCCCAAATCACTTCTTTTCCACTGATGTATTAAACTATTAACAAATCCAATTTACTCTTTTAAAGCTACCTTTCAAAATACAGATTTTTTTTTTAACTATTTTTTTTTTTTGCTCATACAGTATTATGGCTGCAACCATAATGACTTGAACTGGTCAACACATACACTGGACTTTCTCAGGCTTCCTGTGCAGATATATACTTTGTGCATCTGAAGGAAGAACTATGCCCTTGCACTGGGAATTTTTAAATCTGCCAAAGGCATAATAATATCTTGTGGGTGCTTGGGAGTGGGGTAGGGAGGCACACCACTTCCTACTTGTTTCAGAAGTCATTGATAGTACTCCCCGGCAGTTCAGTCTGATCTGCCCAACCTGCCCCTTCTGGAGCTGCTAGTGCATCTGGTGATACAACAGCCATCTTCCTTGTATTGCTCTCCTAAGGGTGGCAGACGAATTATGACCACCCCTTGAGAGGGTGAACTGAAAGGGAAAAGGCTCCTTGCATTATTTCCCTACCCTAGCACACCCATGCAGGAGCGGCCATAATTTGACAAATCTCTAACTATAGCAATGTGAATAACACCAGTCTAATTTCTATCCAAAGGAATTGCTCGTTTTTTTTCTCCAGTGCTACTTTGAAAAATGTCTTTGCTGATGCTGTTATCAATCTTATCTAGTGTCCTGTTTACCTAATGCACACAATTACAGAACATACTCTTAGCACAAGTACAGAGTAGGCTGGGACATTAATGATACTACAAATTCTGTGGAACTGGATTGTTTTTGGCGTGGTCAAAAAAGCCACCTCTCTTTCATGTAAAAAGTCAACAAGCCTCCCCAAAGGTGTTGCAAATGGATTTGTTACAGCAATTAATGAAAAAGAAACTGTATGAAGATAATAAAAAGTAACTACTATCACCACACTGTAAGGAATCACAAAAAGACCTTTAACACACTCCTCTGGACACTTAGGAAATAAAAAATGCTGTCTGGAGTGACACTCTGGCTTTCAATAAGCTGTCTGCTTAGTATGTGCCTGACATTTTGAGAGAGAGAAAAACCCAACACCAAACCAGATCAGGTTACTTCAAATTATAAGAAATGGATGCTAAAAGGATTCCATCCTGCCGTTTAGATACAAACTCAAATTGGGTGCAATGTGCAAATGTACTCCCCCCGGGGGAGCCCCACAAACAATTTTATAAAAGCAGCACACCAGGAACCACTAGAGAAGCTCTGGAGGGGATGAGTGCCCCATTTGGTTGCCTAATTACACTAATAGAGTGGATTGAGGCAAAAAGTTAGGGACATAGGTATGAAGCAGGCATGTTAGGCAACACCTAAAAACACTGACATTCTGTTGCCAATTGGAATGCCAGGACACTTTTTAACACCTGGAGACATCGGAGGCTGTAATGCAGGATTGGGCCATGCAACTGCCCTCGGATAATGACACTTTAGTGGATTGGGGGAAAGCAGGCTCCTCAAATCATCTAATCCCAAACATTAAACCTTTTTAAGCTCCATCCATAACTAACTATTACTGGCTACGGCTTGGTAGTGTTCATTTTATTCCATCTGATTATAGACAAATGGTATTCTTTAGTCCGATTGGCTGAGTTTACTTACTGTTTCCATTGTAAAGTGGACAACATGTTCCAAATAAAAACAACGGGAGTCCTGTAGCACTTTAAAGACTAACAAATTTAATTTCTGCAGGCATAAGCTTTCATGGGCTGTAACCCACTTCGTCAGATGCAAGGAATAGAAATCACACCCCTCTGGAACGTTCCAAATAGTTATTTAACCACAAAAGATTTTTCAAAAAGTAAAAGTTAAAATATTCAAAGATCAGTAGTAAGTTTCCAGGTATAATAGATTTACTTAAATAAATAATAATAATAATAATGCAGAAACCAGCAGAAAAAAAATACAACTCTTTTGGACATATTTGTTGGTTAGAACCTCACCGCCAAGCACTTAATACCCTTGATGTGCAATTAGCCAATGATCATTGCACCCTATGCCCATATCTTCCTATGCAATCACTTCATAATAAGCCCTCAATCATTTTTAGCCCATTTTATGAGCTTTTCAATTTAGGAAGTAGTGTTTCTCAATAGATAATAGCTTCACAGGAGAGCATTATCTCAAGTCTTATTAAATCCAGAAGGTTACTGAATTTTTTAGTCTTGCTGTTTACAGACTTTACTGTTATTCACCATCATTATTCTCTGGCTGTGTTGGTGACCAAAGCAAATGTTTATTTTTGGGAGCAAATATATTCATTAAAGAAATCAAACTTGTGGTTAAAAAGTACAGTTCTCGTGTTTGCAGTCAGCAGATACATACTCAATTATAAAAACAATCCAGTATATTACCATTCCCAAATACTTATAGTCTTTTGGGATAAAATCATGTTTTATTATATAATTGGGTTGAGATTTTTCAAAGCTGAGCAGGGGATTTAGGCACACAATGCCCATATAAATGAATGGCAGTTGAGTGGCTAAATCCCTCTAATGGCTTTAAAAACCTCTAATTCAGTGTACCCTGGGGGTATGCAGAGGTCTTCCAGGGGGTACATCAACTCATCTAGATATTTGTCTAGTTTTACAACAGGCTACATAAAAAACAGTAGTGAAGTCAGTATAAACTAAAATTTAAAACAGACAATGACTTGTTTATATTGCTCTATGTACTAGATGCTGAAATGTATGTACAATATTTATATTCTAATTTATTTTATAATTGTATGATAAAAATGAGAAAGTAAGCAATTTTTCAGTAATAGTGTGCTGTGACACTTTTGTATTTTTATGTCTGATTTTGTAAGCAAGTCGTTTTTCAGTGAGGTGAAACTTGGGGGTAATGCAAAACAAATCAGACTCCTGAAAGGGGTACAAGTAGTCTGGAAAGGTTGAGCGCCACTGCTCTAACTTAAGTTAACATCATATGCAGTATTTTCCACGCACCTTCCTGGCCTATATCAAATTACTTTTTACAGAAATTATATAATTTTAGCATGCTCATTTAGTTCAAATTTCAAGCAGCAGAGTTCCAACTTGATTCCAGAACCTCCTCAAGAGCCATATTCTGATATCACTTTCTGTGCAAAATTTCTATTGAGTTTCAAGATTAGTGTAGGGATCTAAAACTGTCAAAAGTTGCTGCTGAATATCTAAATGTAAAAGATACTTCTAGGGTCTGAGGGAAGGGCATTTTAGAGGTTATATGCTATCAAGGCTAAAATACTGTCATGGGCAAAAATACTGGCAAAATTTGCTGTACCTCTACATACATATAGAACCAAAAGCCTTTTCCCTATCAAGATGACAAGATGTTAGAAGCTAGTCAAATACAGTGGGTGGGAGCCAGTCTTTGGTTAGAGCTTTAAACATTCCATCCAGAACTTTAAGATGTAAATGCATTCCAACACACAATCAGTGCAGAAAATTAAGCAACACCTGTGACCCATCTGTGCCTAGGATAGCCACCTGAAAATGCCAAGGTCAGGGCAGGCTGCAAAAGGAAAGCAGATTCTCCCAAACTGGTGGCTAACTCTGCAGTAAATTCACCAACCAATATAAACAGTGCTTCTAATCCCCCACACTGGTTATTTATTAAGAAGCTAAAAGCAAGAAGCTACATAGCCCTCTTATTACATTTCAGCCTCAGGCTCCCAATCAGCCACTAGGTCCATTAAAGGGATAAATTATTAAAACGCTATTCCCTTTATCAAAAAGGTTCTTCTGATCCCCAATAATCCAGACAGCGTCACAACACCTAAATCCCTTTATGGATCTGAGCCAAAGTCACTATGGTTTGTATTATAATTGCTAAGTCAGAAAGAGAGAGGATGTATGTGTGACTGCATTCTGGGTATATTCAGACAATAAGTGTTGTTGCTTCACTTGGAGGAGAGCACAAACAACTCAGTGAATTACAGATTTCCTTGCATGAATCAACAATGCTGGAGAAAACAAAAACAAAAACAAAGAGTGGGACTTAGCAATTGAATCTCAGATGTTGGCAACCAGGCAAATGATATTTTTTGGCCTAGTAACTCAATCATTAAACCAGACAGTAAAAAGGGACCTGTGGAAGAGTAAGATCCCCCTTGCCTAGTGTCTGTGTAACAGCAAAAGAGACCATAAAAGCAGTTCCCAAACTATGGGTTGTGACCTCAAATGGGGTTGCGCCATCAGCAGATGGGGTTGGAGCAATCTCAATGTGGAAGATGCCATTTTGCTCCGCACAGCATGACCTTGCATGCGAGGTCTCCATGCTGTCTAGGGTCCTGGCAGGAAATACTTCATTAAAATTGGGTCGTGATGATAAAAGTTTGGGAACTCCTGCCATAGAAGGTGATAATTACACTGGTAGTCAAAGTAGCATATAAATAATCAGAGTTAACCATACTAGACGTTCTGTGAACTCAAATACAGACACCTTTCAGAACATAAAATATGCCCCATAACATCTAAAGCTGTACAACTGTATCTCTACTTGATACAAGAGCTTTCATACCACCTGTCTAACAACTCTCCTCAATTCTAACCCTCCACCCCCAGACTTTTCCTTTGCTCCATCTAACCTGTTGTCCCATCCCCTAGACCCCATCATTTCCTGACTCCTAGCTCATCCTTCCCTCATCTTCAGTCGCTCTCTCTTGATTTCATAGAATCGTAAGACTAGAAGGGACCTCAAGAGGTCTTCTAGTCCAGTCAACTGCACTCAAAGCAGGACCGAGCATTATCTAGACCATTCTTGATAGGTGACTGTCCAACCTACTCTTAAAAAATCTCCAGTGATGGAGATTTGCTCCTTCCCTTCAGTTTTCAAGAATGATCTGGTTACCTCTACTTAGAAATGCCACATATTCCCATTACTCTAATTCTCTCTTGGATCCCCCAAAACCTTCTAATTTCTCTGCTCTATTAAAACGGATCTTACTAAAGCCTCTAAAGATCAAGCTTAAAAAGCTCTTCTCTATTCTCAACCTACAAAATATAAGGTCAAAGCACTTTTCTCTGGTTTAATTTTTTACTGATGTTCTGTGGTGTCATTACTAATTCGATCATATTGGAATGATTGATTAATAGGCTGGCACAGCACATTGTGTCAGACTACTTTTTTGCTCTTTAAACATAAATTGACTATTTATTTCCAGTGGAATGTGCCTCTACAAATTTACTTACAAAATGATCCTTTATGCTTTGGAATGAAAAAAATTAATAATTCAGAAAAGGAAAGCCTACCTGCGGCAGCTGTCCCAAGTAATGGAGGGTGAGTTTCTTTGGCTCTAGGTAGAGAATCTCTCCAAGCTCCTGGTATGGTTTCCAGCTGGGTGTCCAATAACCGTGCTGAGTGAGTTGCTTGTGCCTCCTGTGGTAGTTCTCCCAAAACACTTGCTCCTGTGTGGATTCCCAGCAGTTATAAATGGTGCTGCTTCTAGCCTGGACCTTTGCACCTTTCTGTGTGGGGATGGGCAAAGGTCTTATGAGCACAAAATAGCGAGGGTCCAGAGTCTTAGTGTTCCCAGGCATCCTGATCTTGCTGTTCATCAACCTGTTGGCTACTGATACTGGTCCTTGGGTGGGACCCTGGTGTTTCTACTGCTGCTATGAGTGATTCTAATCCCCTGCCTTTCACCTCCAAGCAACCCCTGCAGCAGAACACAAAGTTCTTGAGACCAACAATCACCTGCCGCACAGACCTCAGAGCTGATCCTCCTTTTAATTTACTAGGTAACCCAACAAAAGCATCTGCCACAAAATAATAGGGGATATAAACCCAACCCACTCTGCAGTGCCTCCGCCAGGGGAGATAAACCATTAATGAACAAATCCACAACCCCGCCCCACTAAACAAACCAACAGGCCAGAGAACCACAACACACTGGGCTGAACAGAAGGCTCTCTGGGATCCCTCTGAACAGCTTTATTCATTCATTTCAAAAGACAGGATAAAAACCCATCTCCTTTGGTTGGAATCCTAACAACAAAGACATTTGGTCGGCCCCCAACCCCGGAGCTGCCCCTCCAGCTCAGGAACAGGGACCCACGCAGTTCAGAGACACACACCCTCCAGGGTTAAGGAACTGACGCCCCCTTTCACTGAGCCCTCCCCAACCCCCCCGGAGTCCAGGACCTGAGCCCCAACCCCAGTGTCCAGGAGCTGAGTCCTCCTGCCACTGAGCCCCCCAGAGCCCAGCAGCCGACCCCCCTCTCCTGATCCTCCCAGTCCAGGAGCTGAGCCCCCCTTCCCCTCCACTGAGCCCCCCCACACACCCCCCAGTCCAGGAGCTGAGCCCCCCTCCACTGAGCCCCCTGCCACCAAGCCCCCCCCCCAGCCCAGGAGCTAAGACCCACCCTCCCCCCGGTGTCAGTGCGGCTCTACCCAGGCCACCAGCCCCAGGAGTTGAGGGCCCCCCCCAAAAAAAAAACACGGCCCCCCACGCCCAGGAGCCGAGGCCCCGCCCCAGGCCGGAGCGTGCCCCCGGAGGCAGCGCGGCTCTACCCAGGCCACCAGCCCGAGACGGCGTCCCCTGTTGTCCCTGACAACGCGTCACGGGCCTCGGCCGCCTCCTGTTGGTTCCTAGCGCCAAGGCGGCGGCGCGTGCTGGGGAGGGGTAGAGAGCAGAGCAGAGCAGAGGCGGGAGCTGTCGGTCCGGCCCCCCTCTGCGGCGGGGCTGCGGCTGCAGCGGCGCCCGGTGAAATCGCTGTGCTGGTTTGCATCTTTTACAGGCAGCTGCAGCCGGCCCGGCTTACCTGGCAACTCCTCGGACCACCGCTAGCTGAAGACCGGGGAGGTTAGAGAGCCCCTTCGCTTGCAGTGAGCACACGAGCTGTGTTGCAAAGCACTGGCTGGTGTAAGCCCCTAGGATTGCTACCCCTACGTACCCTTTCATTTCTTCGCATTACCCATGTTTGACTGGGCCATCATGTGCTTCCAGCCGAGCAGACTTCAGCTGGAACATCAACAGAGTCTGAAGGGGGGGGGACACCAACAAAAACCATAACAGTTGCAAAGCATTTCAATGGGATACCACAACAGCATCATTCATGGTGGGAGATATTGAAAGCTATTCTGCAGGAGAGGGAGATGCACATTTGTATTTTCCATGATTTTGGCTCCCTGTTGTAGATATCATGAAATTAGATTACGATTAATAGGTTGAAGTTGTTAGATGAAAAATTTAGAGAGATGCAAAGTCCTTTGTAGATATTAGTATTTGCAATACTCCATGGGAAGCATTTTATTCCCATTCTACAGATGGGAACAGTTAGTATACAGATGTGAGGCCCCCTGCTCAAGGAAACACTGGACCTGCTCCTGCTTCAGTGGAGACTGGCAAAACTCCCAGGTGATTTAACTAGTGCAGGATTAGGACCACACCCAGTCAGTGGCATAGAACTAGAATTGGGGTCTCGTGCCTTCCAGTAGGAAGCTCTATCCATTAGCCAATATCTAAAACAACAGTTCAATAGCTTTGCTTTGTCAGTGAATTTCTTCCACAAACTTTCAAACTTTACACCAATCTTGGCAAACTATCCCTAAGTGGTGGAAAACAACAATTCAAGATGAGTTTAATACTATATATTTTCTGGCCAGAATACATGCAATAGTAGCAGCAGTAGCCTATTATTTATAGTACACAGTTTCCAGTGAAGGAACATTTGTATCTTGTCAAAAACTCTCCCACCCCTTTGAGTTCTATAAAACTTTGAGGGTATTATTTACAAATACATTCTCTGTTTTCTAAAAGAGGTGCTTAAATGTGGAGGAAAAATACAGTACTCCTATTTATTTTCTTTCAAATACTCTGCTAGAAATAAGAGATTAGGCAACGATAGTACCTAACTATTTTGTCACAGTCCAAGGTGAAATCTTCCATGGCTTTGCTTTAAAATCATTTACCAAGCCCTCCTAGCTGGAGGACTAAATCTACTAGACAGAAGTAGATACCAAAGATGAACTCTCCCCTATCCCCCAATCAGGCTTTTTTCCAAATCATACTGATCCTTCTTTCTATGCAACATTTCTAAGACCTGGCCTTTTCTATCTGTGTGCAGAGCAAACTAGGGATTTTTTTTCCTTATCACTTATCCACAGGCAGGTAAGACTTCAGATTTGGTAGTCTGGTGAGAAAAAATGTTTGTGCCACTTTTCCAGATGTGGTCTCATTGTCTCAAGGAAATTAAAGTGAAAACTGATACTGTTGCAAGTGTCTAAAGGCATCTCTTTGCATTCTGCTTGTTCTGATCTGGATGACTGCGCCTCATTTCTGGTTTCTCATTTTCATTTTCTTAGGTTTTAATGAGTCTGACTCTCACATGCTCATATATTTAGTTTTTTCCTTACTCAAATATAAAATTAAAATGCCACCACCATCAGCACACTCACATGACAAGTCAGAGCTGAGACTAAACCCCAGTAGCAGTAGGAAACTGACACCATACTTGAAAGCTTTGCTGCAGCCTACAGGGTTCTGACAAATAGAGTCTTATTACTTTCACTTTGCAGCTGCTGCTTCTTGCAACACTGTGAATATCAACTCCTAGAGTAAACTCTGGAGCTGGCTGCAGCCTTGTGAAGATAAAACTGTACTGAGTACACGCAATTTGCATGTGGAGGACTGCATTTGCAACCATAAGTTCTAGAAGTTTATTTTAAATGAAAGATTGAATTCTGCAGAGGTTGATGGCTTAAACTCCGCCATCCTTGCCAGGAAAAGCTTCCCATTCTGCATTGGTGAGTGGTCCGGCACAGGTTTTCCAAACCTAAATCTACTCTAAGTAAAATCTTGAGTAGAGGCATTGGAAATGCAATTTTCCCTATATAGTACATCAAACAGAACTTAAAAATAGACTCACCCATCTATTCCCCAGTATATTAGACAACAGCTGGAATGGTTAATCAGGGTACTGCAGTCAGAATATACTTCTTGATGGGTGTGTGTACATATGTACACGTACTAAAAATCTTTTCCCCATAATTTTCCTAATACAAATTGCAACATCTCATTTAGCCCTAGATTTTTATTCTAGGAATTTAAACAGAAAGGCCTGATTACTATCATGCAAAAAAATAAAAAAATAAATAAAATTGGATTTTAGGAGCAGCCTTAAAGACTAAAAAATTGATTTTACATATATGCAATAATCCCTGCCCTTGAAAAATTGAAATTTGCTGGCTCTTAGTGATTTGTTTGCATTAGAACAAATCTCTCATTTCATAAGCTGAAGACTAAAGCTAGTAACTGCTCCCGAGCTGATCTCCTGGCTATGTTTGTTTTGGCGGTTGGGTAACGTGTATGTTGTGCATGTGCATGCATATATTTATAATGAATAATTCTTTAAGATCTATTTTTACTTGGTTTTTTTTTTAAATTAACATTCCTTATATAGACTCATAGACTAAGGCCAGAAGGGACCAGCGTGATCTAGTCTTACCTCCTGCATACCACACTCCACAGAACCTCTTCCATCGACTCCTGTAATAGACCCATAACCTGTAGCTGAGTTACTGAAGTCCTCAAATCATGATTTAAAGATTTCCAATCACAGCAAATCCACCATTTACTCTAGTTCAAATCAAAAAGTGACCCATGCTCCATTCAGCAAAGGAAGGCGAAACCCCCTAGGATCTCTGCCAATCTGACCCAGAGGAAAATTCCTTCCTGACCGCAAATATGGCAATCAATTAGATCCCTGAGCATGAGACTCACCAGCTAGACACCAGAGAAAGAATTCACTGTAGTAATTTGGAGCCCTCCTCCTCTCGTGTCCCATCCCCTGCCAATGGAGATATTTGCTATATGGAGTTAAAGGTGGACTATGTGCCATTGTAGGCAATCACACTATCCCCTCCATAAATCTATACCCATCCACTGCTCTGAGCACATGTATCATATTGTACAGTGTACAAAACTTATCATGGAAATCATGAACTCCCCTTTCCCTCTGATCCATTTAGAAGGCACAGAAATTATCCCTTTAGCTCCCTTACTCCAGCCATTCTCTCCTCAAAAGACTGGATGAACAGATAACTTTCTGAGTATGCCGCAAGTGCTTAGAGACTTGAATTATACATAAAAACTAATGGACAAAATGGGTGTAATGTGCTCTTTGCTAGATGCTTTACAGAACAGTGGATAGCCACGTTCTGTACAAGTAGCCCTATGCCAAGCACATTGCAGTAATCCAAGCTAAGGATCTAAACACTGTAGTAATCCAAAGTATCTAAATGCCATTACTTAACAATAAAAGCCTCTTCGTTCTTCTTTGGCTCAGCATCTACAATTTTGGAGAGATTGTCCCGGACTAGACCAGGCTTTTCCATGCAGTAGGTTATTAGCTCCTTGCAGCCGCTGGGCAAGGCTGAAACTGTTTGAAGGCAGCCTGGATTGATTAGTGATGGTGTGAGGCTTTAGCCTGGTTGGTTTAATGTATGTGATTTGTATTTCTGTGCATGGTGCCTAGAGCTAGTGATAGGCACTCTGTGCAACTGAAAAATCAAATTGTAAGCAAATAATTTGAGTGCTGACAACGTACTCAGTGCTGGATAAGCACATTTAGAAGACAAGAAGCTATGTGCAACCTAATTTAGACACCCACACAGAACAGTTAAGGCACATTGTATAGCAGTAAGCAGTTCAGATGTAAAGATACGAGACCCACGCTAAGACGTAGCACATGAAAAGGAGATGGCAGTTCAAGATGCGGGCAGCATGAAAATAGGCACAAAACCATGTGTGGGGTAAACCTGTTCCTTTACCAGGCAACACTATTGATTTCAGTGGGAGATTCCTTGCATTAGAAGGGTCTAGCTTCAGGCCCTAAGTTAGGAAGGGCTAGAAGGCCTTCTTTCTCTATCTTGTATGCTCACCTCCTGCTGGAATTGGTCCCTCTACATTCCCTCTGCCTTGAAAGTTGGCTGGAAAATTTACTTGTGAGAGAGAGACAATGAATAACAATTGAATCAGCTCCAAGACTCTCAAGCCCCTTGCCCAGCAATGAGAGTGTCTCAGTTTAGACTATTTATATGGAAATACCACTGTGTTTTCTCAAAGGCAGCACTGTATACATTATTCAGAAACAAAAAAATGGATTTGCAGTTTTACATTTTTGGAGACAGTGTGCACAAACATTTTTATTTAATGGCACATGAAGAATCATGAGTAGAACTTTCCAATTTGGTCAGCACCTGTGCTACAGGCGTCAGATTCTTTTACTATTTGTTTTTATGCTATCAGATAAATTTCTCTGCTGCTCCATTCATTGTCTAGTCACATTTTCAAGGGTTATTCTGAGAAAGACAGATATGAATGTATATTTTTAAAGGCTGTCTGTCTGTAATTTCTCCATCCAACATACAATTTTGGTGGCAATTTAACAGCTCTTACAAATTACATTCTTATCGTTTCTTGGTTGTCATCAGAGTAAAAGTCATGTCTTTTTATCACAATTTTCAGTTTCCTATTGCCACTGTATTTAACAAAAACTTCATTTTTTTTTCTTTTTTTGTCCTTTGCTTCTATTTTCTTATTGCTCAAGGGCAGTCTCAGAAATTCAAAGCTGGTTCCTGATTATCAGTTGATCCAGTATATTCTCCTCTTTTGGCAGTTTTGTAGAAACTCTCTCTCTCCCTTCAGTTCCTTCCACCTAAATGACACCCCTTACTCAGTAAATTACCCTTTGTCTTTCAAACAAGTGGCTCACAATGTGACATTTTGAATGTATAATAGCTGCATTCCAATGTATACCTTTATCAGGGATCAAGCACAAGACCAATAGAAAGTCACTGGTGCAGAAAATCAAAAGATTTGCATATTTGTTCTCTTGCTTTCCCTTCCAAAACAGTTGCTCTGTTCTGTATTTTCAAAGTTTGATTTTAAAATGGGAGGAGTTGGTCTTTTTGACAGAAAAGCTTCTCTCCCACCCCAGCCCTACTGCATTTAAGTTATTGAGCAGATTTTCCTACCCAAATGGTAGAAGCAATGACATCTGCACAGGTATGTGCCTCCTTCTCAGTCTGAATGGAATATTATCTTCAAGATGTGTCATTTAAAGTCATACAGAAGCGATGGTGGAATCTGACCCAATCACTAAACCTAATCCAGCAGCAAACAGGGAGTATTTCTCCTAAGTGTCAATCTTCAGGCATGTGAATCAAATGTGTATTACCCCACAAAATTGCAAGGAGAGGGGAATGGATTAACTGACCTCTCGACATCCCCTCCAGACGTACATTTTTCTGAAAATTGGTTGAACACAAAACATTCTCTGTGAATATCTGAATTTTTCAACAAATCTGGTTCACTATGTTCATTCCCCTTTCTTATTTAATTTCCTCAGAAAGTTTATAGCAGGAATAGTCAGAGAGACAGGACATTTGCAATGAATATTGAAGAACAGCTGTAGAAAGTAAAGTGTGCTGGCCTATGATTAGCATTAGATTACTTGTGTGAATATGCACAATCTAGGCCTTGTCTACAGCATACTAGCAATTATGCTGGCAACATTATTGTCACTGGGGGGGGGGGGGAGTTGTTTTTCCACACCCCTGAGCAACAAAAGTTTTGCTGGCATAAGTGCTACTGTAGACAAGCCTTTATTTGGACTCCAGTGAGCTCTTACTCAGGTCCATAATCGGGCAACAGAAACATAGTGTGAACTCTGAGCCTGCACGTCATTTACTCAAAGGCCCCTTTATATCACTCGGGTAGTATAAAGGAATCATAAAATAGGGATAAATTCTATTTATATCTACTGTAAGGACAATGACATGACTAGAGCAGTGTAAAGTGGCCACAGTATAAATAAGAAGCAAGAAGCCCTTGGAATTTTTCCACTGAGTTCAGAGGGGCCAGAATTTCACCCTATATGTCTAATGTGACTAGCTTGAATTTTGAATGTTTAACAGCATTAACATACTGTTTGCAAATGAGCTACAGACCATGACTTTTTCCACAATTATTTGGTAAATAAGCAGTATTGCCAGTTTCAAGCATTAAAAAAAAAAAAAATCACGAGTCAACCCCCGTAAGAAATGATTGTCTTGAAAATCTCAAGCAAAAATTAAATGCTGGGTTCTTTTTAGTTACCTTCTGGTTTTGGATGTTTTAGGATACTCTCACTTCAAGCTTTTCACCCTAACCATGAGGGCTAGAAACTTACTTTAAAAAAAAAAAAAAAAAAAAAAAAAAAAAAAAAAAAAAAAGGAAGCTGCAGTTCACATGCACTCTCTCAATTCCAGGAGCTGGGGCTTTCAGAAGTACACCCAAAAGTGCGAGATTAACAATAAATTGCAAGAGTTAGCAACACTAAACAAGGGTGTGATCCTGCAAGCTGCTTTACATGGGGGTCAGGGGAGGGAAGAAGAGGAGCAGGGTTGGGGCCACGGAGAGGGGCCATCACTGGGAAGTGGCTGGCCCCTTTCTGCACCTGACCGAGGCTTGCAGTTTGCGGGGGGGGGGCGGCAACACAGCTTCCTGCCCCCCAAACTTTGTCCATGTTAAAAAGTGGGGGGTCTGGCCCTCCACTTTTAAAAATGGGGGGCCATTGCCCTCCAGCCCCCTGTTCTGGTACCCCTGTGGACATACCCCTGCTAAACTTTGGTCTAGCTCAGTGGTTTTCAAATCATTTCTCATTTGCAGACCCCTTTGGAAATTTCGAATGGAGATGCGGATCCCTTTGGAAATCCATTGTCTATATATGTAGTTAAATTCTGTTCAGTCAGTTTTCAATCTGTCTTTCATGGACCCCTTAGACATTGTCCGTGGACCCACGGGGGTCCACAGAACACAGGGTGAGAACCACTAGCTCAAACAATAGCAGTTAAGTTGGGGCAGATGAGCTGCACAAGTCCATCCAGGATCCTAGGCATGTACTTGAGCAGCCAGCTTGTGCTGCCACCCATGCTAATCACAGCTTCATTGCCATTACTATTCGAGCTAGCTAGATCAAAGCTAGCTGGGGTGTGTCCACACGTGCTGCAGTCACCCTCTGATTGTGGTGTAAATGCACAGACAGTCCCCTCCCCTGAGTCTCACTCCACACCTGCCCTTTCGACCTTCCTCACCTGTGCTCTCCCACTCTCCATTTCCTTGTCTTTGCTTTAGCTAGTCCTTTAACTAACCTTCCCTGGCCATCCCTCTAAAAAACATTGTGCACCAACATGATATTTGCAACCATCACACTGATCACGCTGGTTGTGTGTTCTGTCCCTTTTTCCTACCCTTTGTCCGTCTTGTTTATTTAGATTGTAAGTGCTTTGGAGCCAGGACTGTTTATTACTGTGTGTT
Organism: Emydura macquarii macquarii; assembly: GCF_026122565.2. NCBI lineage: Eukaryota > Metazoa > Chordata > Testudines > Chelidae > Emydura > Emydura macquarii. The sequence continues at coordinate 3,298,806 of NW_027131391.1, forward strand.
TGTACAGCACCTAGCACAACAGGGCCTTGCTCTTTGCTGGTCCCTAATACATTATACAGAAAAGCATGGAATTAAACTACCGCCTGAAGAGTGCAATTGAAGCACAGTTTATGAACAAGACATCTATATTGGTTTCAGAAAGAGGGGATTGAGGAGTCTTGTGAAAAAGATGGAATGTGAGATTGAAATAAACCAGACATAGGCAAGTGTGTTGTACTAGGTGGTTATTTCCTATTCCTAAAATGTTTTATTTTCTTGTTTACAAAAGAAACATGCCAGAAAATTGTTTTTTTTTAAAAAACAAAAACAAACCTACCTTGAATGATTTGACATTTGGATGGAACATTGATTTTGCAAAATCACTATGTGATAATGATAATCATAGCTCATTATTGATATTCATGTCCTTGTTAACAGAGTCTCAAGGCTAGGTAGGCAGTGCTACAATGGAATATCATGCTGCCCTAAGGAAGGGTTTGGTTTGGGAATAACAGCTTCAAGCTTCATATTTTCTGGGATGCAATGGATTGGGTTTATTACAGATTTGAGGGAGAACGGAGATACAAGCCATGCCTCTGCCAGACTGGCTGTCCTGAGGAGCCAACAGCTACTGTCCTTAAATGAAGTTGTGCCAAAAGAAAGTGCTTCAGCAATGACAGAGAATCTTGTGATGGGGAGAAGGAAATGGCTACGGCCCAGTCCACAGTAGGACCCAATCTGTGCTCGCAATGACCATTATTCCTAGTGCACTTTTAACTGTATTTGACAGAGCTGAAAAGGTGCACAAGAATCTGATTTTGTTGCAACCAACCACACGAAGTCAAAGCCCCAGAGGTAATGAAGTAGGGACATTTATAGAAGAGGTGATCTCAAATCTGAAAGTTATTCTCAGTTGGACAGATTCCTCTTAGAAGACAGGATTGGCTGCTGTTCACGCTCCCATTCTTCTTTCCTTCTCCCTCCTCATGCTCTTCCGTTAATGCCTAGTAGTGCATGCTCTTCTTGTTCACTGAATAGTAGGTGAAATTGTGGCCTTAATTAAGTCAACGTTAAGACTCCCAGGATTTCATTCCACTACAGTACATCTGTAGAAGTCTTAAATAATCACTCATTTCTCTCTATCACCCCACTGCTGCAGCGTGGGCTGGTGTGCTAGGCTTGGGGAGTTTCAGCCAAGCAGTTGTTGTCCTGGGTCACCCTTTCTGACCTTTTCTCCCTGTCTCTATAATCACAGAGTCAGGAATTTCCAGGCAGCTTTCCCTGTAAAAAGAGGACATTCTGAAAGGTCATACTACTTTTCCTACAACTGTTGTGTCATATGGGGAGCAGACAAGGCTAGGCACTGTGGAGACCCACAGGAAAATGCTTCCTACCTAAAAGATTTTTTATAAGACAAGGGACATGAGATGGGTGAAGAATGTGATAAAAACAGTACGTGTCTGGTTGTATATAGTGTAAACTGGTGGCAGGGAAGGTAAAATTAAGTTGTAAACTACAGTTCAGTTCATGTCCCTTTCCTCCAGGCCACTTTAAACACAAAGACAACTTGATAACAAGAGCACCGTGACTCATAGAATCAGAGTTACTAGTTGACCTTTGGGGTCCCTTCTGTAACCCCCTGCTAAGATTCATGATTTGTTGTGTCTAAACCATCCAAGACAGATGGTTACCCAGCCTCCTTTTGAAAACCTCCAGCGAATCAGCTTCCATGATCTCCCAAGGCAGTCTGTTCCATTGTCCTAGTGTTCTTACACTTGGGAAGTTTTTCCTGAGATTTAATTTACATCTGCTATGCTGTAGGTTGAACCCATTGCCTCTTGTCCTGCCCTCTGTGGCAAAAGAGAACCATTTTTCTCCATCTTTTTTATGGTAGCCTTCCAAGTATTTGAAGGCTGCTCTCATGTCCCCCTTAATCTCCTCTCTTCCAAACTAAACATACCCAGTTCCTTCAGCCTTTGCTTGTATGGCTTGCATTCCATCCCTTTGATCATCTTTGTCACTTGCCTCTGGATCCTTTCCAATTTCTGCACATCCTTTCTGTAGAGTGGTGACCAAAACTAGACACAGTACTCCAGCTGAGGCCTAACAAGCACCACACTGAGGCCTATTGAGGGCCAAATCACCTCCTGTGACTTGCATGCTATGGCTCTGTTAATGCAACCTAAAATTGCATTTGCTTTTTTTACAACAGCATCACATTGCTGTCTCATGTTGAGGCTGTGATCTATCACAACTCCCAGATCCTTCTCAGCAATGCTGCTGCCATTCTGTATTTGCACATTTGTTTTTTTCCCCTAGGTGTAGCACCTTACATTCGTCTTTTTTGAATTTTATTTTGTTGTCTATAGCCCAGTTCTCCAATTTATCAAGATCCCTCTGAATTTTAGCGCTCTCCGCCAAAGTTTTGACAACCTCCCTTTAGCTTTGTGTCATCTGCAAATTTGATTAGTAGGCTCTCTGTTCCTCCATCCACGTCATCAATAAAAGTGTTAAACATCTGAGAACACTTGTAATTGTTGCTAGAGGCCTTTCCAGCTTCCAACAAGCTGAGAAGATAGAGAATACACCCTTCCCCCAGGGAACAATTGTTAGAGCAGCTATGCCTGTGTTTTTATAGCTGCATCCAGATCACCCATGTGTCAGGCAGGGAACCTAGGGCTCTTTGTAACCTGTTAGATGCTGGGACTTAAGGAAACTGTGATCCTAAGAGCATCCCAGTGCTAGAGAGCTAGATCTCCAGTATCTAGCAGTAAGTCTCAGCTAGACAAAGGAATGTGGTTGTATGGGCTTGAATGCGTCTTCCATGTAAACTGAGCAAGGGAAGACAATGGATGTGCATTTACACAAAAAGGAAACAGCCATTAAAATAGCAAGTGGGAAAGAAAGCCTCTTAATTAACCTGGTATGAGGAGAAGACTGCAAAAATTAACATAGCATCAAGATCCCTAGTGAACACAGCAAGTAAGCCTCCAGGCGGTCTTCCTGATTTTGAAAACAAAGAAACTTTGAGGCTATAAGCAGAGAGAGTGAGTCATCTTGGCATCCTGCATCTGGAGAGACAAAAACCCAGCACTTGGCCAAATACCAGCCAATCATGTTGGAAGGCTGACTGTGGTGAGAAAACTACTTTGGACAAAAAGACTAGTTTATTAAGTTAGGCTGTAGTCTTATAAGACTATTTTCACTTTTATTTGTTTGTAACCATTTCTAACCACTTCCTTCTACTTGGTATCACTTAAATCTCTGGTCTTTATTAATAAACTTAATGTTTTATTGCACAGCCATCCCAGTCCAGTATTGCAAACTGGAGAGTAAAATCCTCAGCCAAACTATCAGGCTGGTGCTGCGTACTGTTGTGACACTGGCAGACCAGTTGCCAGCTCATGCCAAGGCTCCGAGGCCTCACTGAACACTGACAAACACAGAGCTGGAAACCAATTTGGCTCACCTAGGTGTTGGTATTGTTCAAGCAGGTATTAGAGATATACGAATGGGTTTTAGGGTTTAGACTTTATGGAATGCTTCTCAGTTGCTACATGGATGAATCTCATTTATAGCATCAGTACTCCATGGTAATATTTAAGTGTTTGCTCTATAACCATGAAAAGGTGCTTTAAAACTGCACACCCCCCTTGTCAGGAGAGAAGCATTACCACGTGTGAAATACTAGTTTGCCACAAGAGGTGTCATCTCCTCCCCAACAAAAGAAGGCCTGTAGATGATATCAGACAAGCCATTGGAGAACATCAGTGGACACGAGACTTGGATGATTGCTTCCTCCACGCTCACGAAGAGGAGATGTGCACAAATGCTCGTCCCATCAGCTTAAGCTCTGTGGAAAGGGAATAAAAATCCCTGTCAAGAAGAAATGGTTATCCCTAGGCTGCTTGGATTTCAGGGAGAGGGCAAGACTCCTAAACATAAGCAAGGGGTCCCTGGCCATTTAGCTGGAGTCAGTCAAAGGACATCTAGAGCTTGCCCATTACAGAAGCTTCTATTACTTTTTGAAACCCAAGACTGACCCATTTTGGTATGTGTGTTTACCTGCTTTAACCTTGTAACTAACTCATTTCTTTTTCCTAGTTAATAAATCTTTAGTTAGTTTATTATAAGATTGGCTACAAGCGTTGTCTTTGGTGTGAGATGCAAGGTACAACTGACCTGGGGGCAAGTGAGTGGTCCTTTGTGAGTGGGAGTAACCTGAACATCATTGTAATTTTTGGTGCAAGGCACCATTTATCACAAAGACAAGCTTGCCTGGGTGGCAAGATAGATCAGAGTACCCAAGGGGACTGCCTGTGGCTTCATGTTAAGGCTGTTATACTGCTTGAGGAGTTCACACTTGATACTTGGTTGGTGAAATCTACATCTAGAACTCAGCCAGTTTGGGGTTTGTGCCCAGCTTCTTAAGAGTCATCCTGGTGGTTGGCACTCAGTCGTGAGCCACTCCAGACAGACTGACAACTCTATCTTTACAGGAGCAGTGAAGGAGGTTTTGTAAGTGCTACAGTGACTGGGGCTGAGCACTGGAGGGGAGATGGTTTGTGGCGGGGCTCAGGGTTGAAGAGGCTATTTGTCACCCTGCAAGGAGTAACCAGGCTAGAGGAACCAAGCTAAAGTCACTGTACTGTAAGCTGGCTGTCAGTGTCCTGTGCTGTGCCACTTTGGCTCAGCATCCTAAGCACCCAGGGCTACAGGGCAGGTGGGACAACCTCTTACCGGTCTGGGTGAGCCTCCAAAGCATCACAGGCATCTTTATATCTTTGCAAAAGCTAAGTGTATGGGTGAGACAGAGGCAAATTATACCACAAGACACAGGGCAATGGAGAATCTAACCCCTGAGGGACCTTGGGCAAGTGATTTAATTTCTCTGGGCCTTTACAGGTTTGCAGTAGTTGCAATGGATAAGTAAATACCATTCCTTCTTATCTGCCTATCAACTTAGCCATCTTTGATTGGCTGATTTCTTATAGTCATCCTGCAGAGGTAGGTCTTGCAAGATCTGAAGGAGGAGAGATAGCAAATAGCATTCGCTCAATATCAGTGTGGGGTCAGCCTTCAATGAGTAGGCCACAGTGTGGAATGTACAGCAAAGTCAATTGTGCGAGAAGCTGAAAAGTGAACAGGCACTTTTCACACCATGTGAAGGAAAGAGATTGAAAAGTCTTTGCAGAAGTGGTCATGATTCAACCCCCTGCCTCCGTAGCTTGGGATTCTCCTATTGCATGTGTTCACCTTCTGTCTTCATCCCAAGCAACAGTTAAGCCAAACATTATTTTATTATCCCAACATCTGGCAAGCAGCTCTCTAAGCCTGTCACCGTAAAGATAAATGAGCATGTTTCTGTGACTGACTTCATAAAAGCATATGAAAAAAAAGTAGTTAACTAAAGGATATTTCACAAAGCCAGTAATATAAATGCAACCTCTGAGCTAACTAATTCACTAAAGCAGCAGTAAAAAGAGAAACCAGCTTCCCATCTGTGGCAATAGATGTTATTTTACAGAGGTTCTAATGAGTTATGCCAGGTCCTGCAGTTTATTTAATTTCATCAGGAAAATGATAGTGCACTAGATGCTGCGAACTTCACAAATAATAGTTCTTTTGTAGTAAACAGAGAGGGATAATGAAGCTGGGGGAAGAGAAGCTGCCTGTTGGGGAGCTTCTCACTAGGCCCTAGGAAATGATAGCCTCACAGTCACTCATTTTCAGCTGTGGCCAGATGACTGAGTTTTTAGCTGTGCTGAAGTAGTGAACAAATATCGAAAGTGGCATGCTGAAAACCCAAGCCACAGCTTTGCATGGGTCATTCAGGAGAAAGCAGTGACAAATCTCATCATGGTCAGAAAGCCAAGGTCAAAACCAAACTGAATTCAAGTTTTCCAACAAAGAGCTGTGGTTTGTGGGAATAATGTTGAATAATGTCACATGTTGATGCTTTTCATATTCTTGACTATCCAAAGTAGCTCTCGTTTCTTCAGACCAAGATGGCCTGCGAGGCTGTTTCAAATGCCTGGTCCTGACAGTCTGAGCAGGGTAGACTTCAGTTCAAAATCTCTTGTCATGTAAACCTTTCTGACCCTAAAATGAAATCTCCCTTTGCCTGGATACAATCTTCTTGTCAGCTCAACTATCTGCCGGCTGGAGAGGGCAAGGGTGGAAGGAATGATTTACGCTCCATTCAGAACGCTGTTAATACTGCTCTTGGTTCTATAGCAAGTGTCAGTTTATTTTGCACCTAGTCTGAGCATCTCCCAGGCTTTAATGAAACAATCTACACAGCCCCCTTAGGAGGCAGGAAAGTATCATTCAGGTTGCTTGAAACTTTTCCATCAAAGGACGTTTTCTGACAGAATGGTGGGTTTTCAACTAAAAGATTTTTGTGGGAAGTGACTGTTTCCCCTCAAAAATTCACATTTAATTTCTGAAACCCAGTCTTCCAGCTGTTAAGTGTGAACAATACACAGAACTGTTCAGAAAAACACCTTTGTGCCTCCCTCCCCGCCAGTTGAAAAACCAAGGACTTTTTAGTAGTTTTTGGCCAAATGATTTAGAGTTTTGGTCGCCAAAAGCCAAACACATTTTTGGTTTTCTAGTATTTGGTTCCCCCCCCGCCCACCCAGGCAAGGTATCTAAATTGTTCATAGAAAACACAAGCCATTTTCTGACCAGCTGTGTTATTTTTCACATTGATCAGCTGGGAAACTGAGGAAAAGAGAAATGAAACCAACGGCCCAAAGTCACTCATGGGTGCTGCTTTTCCATTGCCCTGCAGCTTGTGTGGTCATTTGCACAACGTGTGTGTAAAATTCTTTGCACAGATGGAGATGACTGCACGAGGTGCAGAGCAACAGAGAATAAGCCTCTGGGAGTCTGTGTCAGCTCCATGAGTGGACTCCAGGTTCCATAAATCTCCGTCCCCCATTGCCTTAGACACAGGACCATGATTCCTAGGTCAAGGTGAAGGTGGAGCCCACTCCATCTGGAGTTGCCTCTTTTAAAAATAGTCTCCTGCAGAACAAAGTTGATTCATCCCAACTAAGTTGATGGAGGACTCCCCTCCCCCCCCACACCAACACTGCTCCAAACACAGTTGTCATAAGGAGTCCAGAAAAACCAAAGACCAAGGAGTAGGAGGCTATTAACCAAAAGAGTAATTCAAAAATAGTATTGCATAAACCCCACATTCAGTCTACTCCCCAGCTTTGGTGGCTCCATTCCGTTAAGACCTGTTTACCCAGGACCTGTCCAGCGACTTGCAAGATGTTCCTTAAACTTTATATGTAATAGAACACATCTTAGAGATAGAGGACACCAGAACCCCTTCAGTACTATTACTGACTTCTAATTAACCATTGCTTATCTACTCTATATCTATTAATCCTATTTCCTAAACATAGGAGACCTGAGAACTCACGAGCGTTTGCTATGGTTCAGTTTGTTTTCCTCTTGGCCAAGATCTCGTCTATGGTAGGTCTGAATCAGTGTGGCAATGGATCAGCATTCTCATTGCATACCCTGTGAATACCTGGTTTAGGAAACTGATGATCCAATCAATCAGTGAACTGCTTGTCATCCAGGCACCCGTTTTGGACCTACTTGCCCTGCCCAGATTACCCTGTGGCGTTGATGTGACATGAAGAATGGTCTGCAGCTGACATTGGAAACCCATCTCTTATAATTGATCTGACCACATGTGTATGTGGCTTTGATTTGCCACGTCATTCACGGGCCCTTCTGAACCGATTTTGAACAGATCAGGGTCAACATGCAGCCAACCTTCACCCATAGGGGCCAACGTGAGGATTCCTCTGTGACACTGGCAGACCAGTGTTATAAGACTGTGTTTAGACTTTATGAAATGCTTGTAGGATGCTGCATGTATTATGTTATTTATAATGATATCTGTATCCTATGCTATAAGGTAATATTTAAATGTTTGTTTTGTTTCTATAAAAATGTTTGCTAAGACTATAAATCTCCCCAGTTAGGAGAAAACCATTACTAGTGTGAAATACTAGTTTAACCACAAGAGGTGTCATCTTATGCCCAACGAAAGAAGGCCTATAGACATCAGACAAGCCATTGTGGAACATCAGTGGACAAGAGACTGTGTTGATTGCTTCCTCCACACCAATGAAGAGGGTATGTGCCGAAATCCTCATCCCACCACAGCTTGAATGCTGGGGGAAGGGATAGAAATCCCTGTCAAGGAGGAATCATCACTAAGCCCTCTCTGAATTCCAAGAAGCAACATTCTAAGCATTTTCTAACAGACATATAGAGCTTGCATATTACAGCAGCTTCTATTAGTTTTTGAAACCTAAGACTAACTCCTTTCTGTGTGTATGTTTACCTGCTTTAACTTTGTAAAACACGCTCTTATTTATTTCTTTTCTTAGTTTATAAATCTTCAGTTAGTTTCTTACAGAATTGACCACTACTTTCATCTTTGTGAGAGATCTGGGGTGCAACTTACTGGTTCTTTGGGACTGAGAGTAACCTGAATATGGTTGTGATTTTTGATCTAAGGGACAATCTATCAGAAAGGCAGGCTTGCCTAGGTTCCCAAGTTCCCAAAGGCACTGTCTTGGACTCCATGTTAAGGCTGTTACAGTGTTTTAGGAGTTCACACTTGTTACTTGGTTCGTGAAATCTAATTCTAGAACACACAACCAGTTTGGGATTTGGGCTCTGATTTGTAACACTCTGCCCTGAGGTTGGCACCCACATTTGTGAGCCATTTCAGAGAGCTTGACACCCACATGCTGTTGGGGCTAAAGACAATACCACACATCACTGACAATGGTCCTCTCACCAGATTTGATGATGGCCTGAGGGCGCTGAACTTGGTTGATGAGACTGCTGCAAATTGGCTTGGCAAGCTCTGCATCCGATAAGAAGGACGTAAGCAGCGATCAATATTGCTAGCATGCACTTTCAGCTGTATGAGAACAGGTCTGAAAATGAGCCCAAGGACCTGATTACATTGCAGCAAACAGAACCAGATCACAGCCCATGGAGGGATGGGTAGGACATTTGCCACGTAACTTGGTTTAATGAATACATCCTCTCATTCACACTGGTGCAAATCAAGATTTGATTTGCCTTCCGACATATCCAACAAAAACCTCCCACACATTTCTGAGGGGCTGATTTGGCTCTCAGTAACAAAGCAGAAGGTAGATGTAGTACTGGGGGTATGGGTGGGGGTCACAGGTAGAGGGTCAAGCTCAGCACGGTCCGGCATCTCCAAGCTGGAGTAGACACATCAAGAGTCCAGAGATCTTCCAAATGCTGAGGTTAATGAAGGATTTAGAAGCGTTTACTCTTTTCATTGCTTCTCTGCCTGCAATGGTACTTATGAAACCACCTAAATGCCCAATGAGATCACCCATGATTAATGCTTCAACATACATACATACATAGCTAAGGGATTAGTCAGGAGCAGGCCCTGAGTCAAAAATATTACGTACTGCCCTTTTGCAACAACATTTATACTTGAAAACCAGGAATTCTGAGTGCTCTGCTACTAACCACATGCCCGAATCTCCTCTTTCTCACACTGGTGAAAGTCAGCAGTAACTCCATTAAATGGACAAATCAGATGGGAAAGGAGAAATCAGACTAGACACCCTGTATGTTCCGGTTATGCACAGCGAAGCATAAAAGCCCATCAGCCTCAGTGATGTACAGGAAAAAATGCCAACCTGAGCAGAGAGCAGGAAGCAACTGCAGGTGAAATCCTAGCCCCAATGAAGTTAATTGCAAAATACTTCCATTAACTTCAGTAAAGTCAGGATTTCACCCTGCAGTTTTTTAAAACAATATCTTGAGAAAAAATTGACTTTGGCAAAAACCCAGAGGGCCTGAATCTGCACTGCCTACAAGTCCTTCTGATTGCTACCACATAGGGCAAAGAGACCAGCTTGAACTAAAGAGGAGAGAGTATGACAGTAAAGCTAAGTGCAAGCAATTTAGAGGAGTCTGATGCCATCAGGTAACAAGCAGCTTTTAATTGGCCTCACTTGGAGAGCAGCCATGCAATTTAACATAAGGAGCAAGCATGCATCCAAAATACAGAAGGTGCAACACCATTAAAATACAAGGCAGCATAACGTCAGGCGAATTGCCGTTTGTTTGATACAGTGCTACAGTTGTGCCTTTTCGGAAGAATCTCTCCATGGAGGCTAATTAAATGCTAGAAAACAAACTGGAATTGGCTGCAGTTTGCTCTGCCTGCTGCCCTAGCAAACAATCCCTGATGCAGAAACCAGCAAATTGGGCACCGACCAAGTGACACGTATTTTGAGACACTGAAATCCCTGCTATGCATTCGGCCTTTGAGTATGGCTCTGGGCAGCTCCTGCCAACAACCATTTCTCAGAATTTCAGCGGAGTCTAGTCTCTTTCCTTCTCGCCCCCCTTCACAGCCTCTCCTTTCTACGTCTCCTGATTTGAAGGGCCAGGATGGTGACTTGTCATAACAGATTGCAACACAGGCACGTAGGTTTTAAAAGCCTGTGTCACTTGTCCTCCAAGAGACGGTTGGGAAGGTATTAGGCTTACTGGGGGAGAAAAAGCAACCTCTCTTTGGGATATCTTGTCAGTCCGAGACAGTGGTGGGGCAAGTCAACAACTTCCAAAATAGGCCCTCCACAGCACAGGGGTATCCATTCCCTTTCTTCAGGCTGTTAATATACTGTCCAGAAAGAGCAATTACTTGGATTACAAGTGTCACCAAAATTCACACACCTGATGGTTAAACAGCCCAGACTTTTAAATAGGGGCCCCTAACTCAAATCTGAAATGAACTGCCTCTTGCCACTGTCTAATCCTTACTATTGCAGTTATCCTCCCTCCCCCCTCCAGCAAGAGGAGACATAGGGGAAGAAAAGGGAAAAAGTAGAATTTGGATCAATAAAACTATGCCTAAGTCCCTTTGAAAACGTAATAAACATAAAAAAGCTGATGTCTTCGTTTTTATTATGCAACAGCTGTGATGTACCTTTACTGCAAAGTGGTGTAGAAGGTTGACAGTGAGATTTATAGGCTGAGAGAGTTTTAAATTCTGTGCACCATGGCTTACAGTGCATTATTGGTCTGGGGTGGATTACTCACAAATCCCCACAGGTAATTCCTGAAGCTGGGTGGGGGAGCAGGAGGTTAGAGGACAGCTTTTCGGTTTCTATGCCCACAGGTTTCCATCTACAAACAATTACCGGCACAGGTGAGTTCATTTCAGAGCCCAAGAACCCAATACATAGGGGTTTCTGGGTAGTTAGATGTCTAAATGACAAACTCTGCCCACAATTATGAGAACCTGTAACCTGGGCAGCTGCCAGAATCAAGGCTCAGTTAAGGCTGAGCTGAACATTTGGCCCCATCTGTCTGCATGTTTCCCCTATGGTGATACTGCCCCTGTGGCTCTGGAGCTCTCTGTTGTTCCTTGGAGTCTATGGATTTGTCTGGAGTGCCTCTTGATCCCCCTAACACACAAGGCCGCTTGGGGAGTGTTAAGCAAATGAACAGGAGCAGCCAGAGTCCCTTCCCCCATTTCCTAAACTAAGGAAGTCAGGACTCTAGAAGAGGAAGGATGGCCCAGTGGCTAGGATGCAGGCAGAGACTTGGGAAATGGGATTCAGATTCCTCGCTCTGCCACAGGCTTCTGTAGTGATCTTGGCCAAGTCACATAGGACCAGCCCCTCAAAAGATATCTAGGTGCCCGAGTCTACCATCTAAGCCACAGTGGCATTTTCGAAGCCATTGCTCAGCTGCCGCCTGACTCTGCAGGCATCTAAATTTCTACTGGTTGCCATTTGCCAAGCCATCTAAGCCCTGACATCAGTCCCCACTAAGAAATAGCTGAGAGTCCTCGCCCAAGCTGAAGCCCTAAAGCAGGATACTCAAGCTAGGTGGGGAAATACCTATCTCACCAGCAGGCCCCACCCTGTAGGCATGCTCTGAGCCACCCAATACTGGATACCTGTCAGACTATGCAGCAGGAAGGCGGGAGGCAGGCAACTGATGGGGCAGAGGGGTGGCAGCAGAGCACCTGCAGAGAAGACTGCTGGGGATGCGGGTAAGAAAGGTAGACAGGATGAGCAGGAAACACACATACATATAGTTGCAGCTGTATTGACTACTTAATCAGCCCCTTCCTGGCATTACTCCTGGCCAGATAGGAAGTCCCTGCTCTCTCTAGGCAGTCCTGGGCACCTAATTCAGGGTGGAGGATCCCACCAGACATGGGTATTATGAAGATAAGAGTGTGATGTGTCAGAAATGATGGTAAATGGCAGAAAATGCCAGACAGGCTATTGAACAGAGGAAGAAACAAGTGCAACAAAGTGGCGTGCATGTCTTGCTGCTCTTTTGTGATCTTTGCATTCCTGACAGCAAGTTGCGAGTTTGCAAAGTGACACTGCAAAGTGTCACCATGGCAATGTCGTTACCTTGAGACTCTCACACCATTGAAGGTGAGAGTGGTTCTGGGTCTCATCAGGGTGGGGTCCCACTGGCCTAGAGAGGCGTTAAGGCAAGTAGATGGAACAGACACACTTGGGGGAATACATTGTGTCTGAGGCATTACTAGATCAAAAGGTTTTATTTTAGTTAAAGTCCAGTGAGGGGAGCTTTTGAAGAAAGTTTACCTCAGAGATCATTGATGACTCAGTAAAAGTGTCCCAGGAAGATTACTTTCCAAACCAGTTCTCTTTCCAGAAATAGAAATGCAACATTGGTGCAGGGTTCCTAGATGCTACAGTAAGAGAAAAATAAGTAACATTGGTCTTGCAGTGTTGCACGTACCCAGTTCTGCAATTCTTGATCATACAGAGTGAAATGGGACTACTTAGGTAAGAACATATTACTGAGAGTGAGTAAGGGTTGCAGAACTGGGCCCAGCATGTGCAAAGTTTCTCATTGTTTTAGGAGTATGCCCACACAGAGCTCCTTTTTTCTGTACACACTCTGCACTGGACAACAACAAGCACAGTATTGTTGCATAATCTGCCTTTTTAAAAGTATAAAGGACAGCAGCAAAAATAAACTACCCTAAGCGGTGGCACTCAGGACCTGATCAGGGAAAGCTCTGTACTAGCTACACTGGAATATATAAATCCTACATTCTACAGTCCCTAGAGATGATTTCTTTTTCCCTTCCTTTCTCAGTCCAGCACATGAGCTTGCAAAGCTCAAGGGTTTCAGAAATCTATCTTTGCTGCTGCCTTACTTCTTAAAAAATTCTGTACAACATTTATATTGGGCTAAGGAGTCTTACTTTACTGTCTTTCAGTGTCAAATGCTGCCTTCATTAGAGATCCAAATACAGCTATAGGTTCCATGTAACTGATCCAGGCAGGTTAGAACAAAGGAGGGGGGAAAAAAGCCAAAGCTTTCCTTATGAAAAGCAACCAACTACCATATTAGGAAACAGCCAACTGCAACCTGCTGTCATCCCAGAGTTGTATATTTCCATGGCACTCTTTTCAGCATCTGCAAGATGGGGTCCTTTTCAAAGCATTTGAATATGAATTCCTGGCATGCTTTTGAAAGATTGCTCCACAACTTGTCAAAACTTCCTGAAGTGCAATGTTGACGCTACATTCTTGACTGCAATATCAGCTTGTTAGAATAATTGAAATGTAGAAGGAAATTCATTAAAGATCTCTCTCATTAACACCATTCCTTGCAGGCCTGGAGAAGCTGAGATTTTGTCAGGTTGCATTATCACCGAGTCTCTGCTGCTTCCACAGCTTGCAGAAACTTTTCAAAAAGAGGGAAAAAAATTACATTTCACACTCTTGAATACATATAGTCTACCTACACAGTGTATGTTTATAGATATAGGTCAATATATAAGTGTAAATAAAGAACTTGCTGATTTCAAAAGTCTTTTGCTTATATATCTACATTTTTCATTTCATTATAAAAAACAACAACTTTGAAACACTTTCAAAATATATATGGTAACTCAGATGTGAGCTCAGAAGAAAATGGAAGTGTGACTAGCAGGCAAAACACAAAAATCTTCATACCCAAAACACAACATAGATTCCAAGGCCAGAAGGGACATTTGTGATCATCTAGTCTGACCGCCTGTATAACAGGCCATAGAACTTCCCCACAATAGTTTCTATCTAGAATTTATCAACATCCTTCTTCCATTGCTGACACCAAAACTGAATGCCAGTTCCAAAGAGAGGTAAAATGACCTTTATATTTGAGGTTGTATTGAATATAGCATGAAAACCCTTTTAACACAGAGATGATGAGCATGGAAAGTGCTGAATCTTTATAATTTACTTATTATAAAAGTACTTTTTCCACTATTAAGAATATTTTAATACTATTTCCCTACATAGAAAGCCATAAACAATAACCCAAATAATGAAAGCATTTCCTAAGATCCTGTGATACCTTTATTACATCAACATTGGTACAAAATGTAGTCTAACAGGATTTAATCATTATGTTCTGTATTGCTTTAAATACTGGTGATATTACCAAAAACTGTATCCATTTAATATTAATGCTAAAAACTTATGTGCTCAAAAGTCAGAAAATGGGACTTGACAACCTTAATTCTGCTCTCTATACTTCTAGAACGCAACAGGGCCAGATCTTCAAAATCATGCATACATCTGCTCATGCTGAATGTAAGTGTGCAAAGGTATTGCTTCCCATATGCTTGAGGTTACAAGCGGTTATGAATGTATGTCCTTTTGACCATACATTTGAATGCTGGTGATTTCAAAAGGGGCCCACCGGGGCTCGATGCCCAACTCAATGAAGTTAATAGACAGTAGCTTTAAAACAGACATAAGGAAATACTTCTTCGCACAAAGCACAGTCAGCTTGCGGAACTCAGTGCCATGGGATTTTGTGCAAGGCAAAGTATAAGTGGAATCAAAAGAATTAGATCCATTGATGGATCTAACCTCCATGAATTTCTGTTAGCTAAGATGGTCAGGGACACAATCCCATGCCCCAGGTGTCCCTAAACCTCAAATTGCCAGAAGCATTTGGCACTGGTCACTGGCAGAAGACAGAATACTGGGCTAGATGGACCATTGGTCTGACTCAGTATGGCTGTTCTTATGTCGTTTAATGACACTAAGGCTAGATCTACACAACAACTGCCACAGGGTCCCAGCTGCAGCTACACCCCTGCAGCACAGTAGTGTACACACCTGCTACAGCGCTGGAAGGGGTTCTGAGGACACTAGTATACCTACCTTCCCCCTAGCTAGTAGCTGTAATGGGTGCTTCTGGGTGACAAGCCCATACTCCCTGGGGAGGCCAGCAATGCTAGCTTAGGCCTCTAACCCAAACATGGCTGGAGAGAGAAAGACCCACAAAACTAGTGCCTCCAGTAACACTTCCCAAAAGTAAATCTCTCCCCTGAGTATTAGATCCTAGAGAGCCTTGCTTTTATTGGGCACTCAGAGAACATCATTTATAATTTTTCATGGGCTTGTTTGTAGAGCCCTGCAAATCTGCAGATATCCACTTTATAACCGCGGACCATGTTTGCGGATCAGATACAGATACAAATTTTGTATCCTGGCAAAGCTCTACTTGTTTGAGCTTCCTTTGGAAGTTCTCAGTGCACCACCTTGGAGCAAGCTCCGGCATTTGAGAAACACCGGCCAATAAATATTTCCGATATCACCATCTCCCAACTGAAAGCAAATTCTATTGTCACTGGACTAAATTTTGCTTTTAAAAAACATTTCTGCTTTGCACAGGGACAGATGCATACTCATTGACATATGTTGTTATTTCAGTGCTTTTGCAAGTTGCCAGGATTTTAACAAACTGGCAGCCACTGCAAGACCAAAAGTGACACACTTAGCTGAGGAGCGAAAGCATTTCTCACTTGGAAACGCCAAGAAAAGAATGCAAAGTGAACACACACGCCCCCAGAGTGACTTTGAAGAATCTTTACAGTGGTTTTGACTGTAACAGGCCAGATCTCCAGCTGGTGTAAAATTAGCACAGATCCAGTGACTTCCACAGAGCAATGGTGACTTGTGCTAGCTGAGGATTTGGCCCAGCATCACTGGTTCTTTTCTTTGGGGGAATATGCATAAAGGCAGAAGCAGTAGTCACTTGGGGCATAATCCACGGGCAATTTTATATTAAAGAGGAAAAAATAGTTCCGAAGAAATGATAGTGCATTCTCCTCTAAGATCCAAGAAAGTTGTTGCTGTATCCATTTCTGAACAGTACACTCTTGGTATTTTTAAATTAATTTAGATTCCCCTGTCCCCAATGGGCCTGAACTAAAATCCAGGGCAAAGGTAAGGAAAATCCAACTCTCCCTTCTCTGATAAATAAGAGGAAACTGCCCCTGGCTTGGCTAAACAGCACTGCTGCCTCTCAGCTGCACCTCCTGTTTCAGTCTTCAACTACTGGGGAAATCTTCACTCCAGACATTGGCTCGGCATCTCCATAATGTAACAGGTAGAACCCCAGATCCAAGGGGGTTCAAACTCTGGATGCAAAAAACCAGAATTTCCCCAAAGTTTGAGCTATCTGGATTTGGTGATCAGCTATAGTCCATGGTACAAGTCACAGTCTAATTCCACATCAAGCGTTTGGTTAGGGCCCATCTCTACTGTGCTCTTTCATTGTTTATAAGTGGCTAAGGGGAACCATACTTGCAATGAAATCATGGGCCACATGAAACAACTCCTAAGACACAGATCTCAGGGCCAGCGTGCCAAAGAATTGGCTAAGATGACAGCGCCGCATACCCTGTGGCAAGCTTGCTCTAAGTTCTGTGGCAAGGCTGCCTTGTTTCTGGGGGGCTCTTGTGAAAAGCTTTGACAGCTTCAGGCAGATTAAAAACAGGATTTTTAGTGAATTAAATATGAAATGCAAATACTACTATTAGTAAAGGATGCTTTGTCAGCTTGGAAGAGAGATGACTGAGTGTGGGGGACACGATAGAGGTCTATTACATCATGAATGGTTTGGAGAAAGCAAATAAAGAAGTATTCTTTACTCCTTCACTTAAACACAGATCCAGGAGTTACCCAATGAAATTAATGTGTATGTGTGAAACCCACTGACTAAGGAAGTATTTCTTTGCACAAAACACAGTCAGTCATTCTGTGGCACTCGTTGCCAGGTGATGTTGTGAAGGCCAAAAGTATGACTGGATTAAACAAAACAAAAAAAACCCACACCCACCCACCCACACACACGATAAGTTCAAGACATTTTCTCAAGCATCCGAAAGCTGCACAAGGCACAGTCGTCTGCATGTTGGAGTTCAGTGACGGATTTATTGACAGTATCGGTCTTGGATTGGAGGTGAATGAGTTGGAAGAGTCCCCCGTCCATTCTGTACTGGATGTCGAGTTCGGAGGGGACCTTTTCAGTGATGAGAAGGAGATTGACAGCAAGGAAGATGGAGGAAAGGGTTGAAACAATGACACAGTTTTGCTTAATCTGAAACAGACCCTTTCCTAGTCAAGACAGGAGTTAATTGCTGATGGCCATCACAGATATGTTGTCATGGAGGAGCTGGAGAACACCAACAAATTTTGGCAGGCATCCAAATTTAAGGAGAATACTCCACAGAGCCTCATGATTGATGGAGTCGAATGCTGTCCCAGGGATGGGGGGAATAAAAGTGTCGATGAAAGCCACGTACGTAAGTCAATGTTGCTCATGGCACTTTTCCTGAAGTTGGTGGGCAGTGAAGATTATGTCGATGGTACCTTGAGATGGCCTGAATCCACATTGCAATTTTGGAAGGATTTCCTTGGCCAAAGGGAGAAACCGGTGGAGGGGAATTCTGACAAGAATTTTTCTAGAGGTGGACAACAGGGCAATTCTTCGATGTTTCCACAATCCAATTTCTCCTTTCTTGATGATGGACATGATCATGGCATCCCTAAGATCAGCTAGGATATCCTCTGAATTCCAAATCTTGAGGGTAAAGATGTGAAGCTGGTGAGCCAGCTCTTCTCCTCCTCCTTTGAAGATTTCAGTGGGGATTCCATCAGGTCCAGATACCTTATTGCTCTTCATCCATTTGATGGCTCTCTTTACCTTCCCTAGCAGCTTGTAGCCCAATGAAGGCCAATAGTTAAAGTACAGGAGCGTGCATCAAGAAATTTAGATCTTTCCCTCCCTTTGTCTCTGATCTGTATGTGACCTTGGGCAAGTCATTTCACTTCTGTGTCTTAGTTTCTCCAAACCTAAACCAGGGTGAATTATACTTGCCTACACATCAAAGGCATTGTGATGCTTACACAGAACCACACTGCTTCTTGCTAAGTATGGGGTACTGGACAGTGGGGCAAAGGAAAACTATTTTCCATTTCTGGCTAGGCCACTATTCTGCTCTGTGACCCTGGGCAAATCTCTTTGCCACTTTCACTATGTTTCTGTACAGTGCCTAGCACAACGTGATCTTGATTAGGGCCTCTAGAGCCTCCCATAATACAATCAGCAATAATCATTATTGCATGGAAAGTATTTGGGTAGAAGGTGCCACCGAAGTGCGAAGCGTTACTTCTTACTTGGGATTTCTTGAGCATGAGTACGAGATAGCAAATCAGAAAGTAGTTACAGACCTTGTAAGAAACAAGCAGGACTCGGATTGTTGGAACGACCCACAGGCTTGATTTGCCATTCAGGATCTGTACTTAACCACTATAAAAACAAATCACCATCAACACCCCTACACCAAGTCTCTAAATACATCTCCAGCAACTGGAAAAATGAAATGCCGGCATGTCATCCAGCCTACTAGCAATTTCCTTCCTTATTTAGCTTTGTCATTAATGTCCAGTAAGTGCTAAACAGGTAGAGCATGCTATATAAATTGGCTAGTTGTAGAATAAATTGAATAGTTATTGTTGCCCAGTCAGTGTTAAGTATTAATTGGCTTAAAATTTAATGATTGCAAAAATAAACAGACTCTAGGTCTGGAAGAGCCAGTTTATTAAGGCAATAATCTATACCTTACTAATCTGATGAGATGAACCTTAATCAACTGCTTCACAGTTTAAATAAAAACAACCCTCAGATCAATAGAGAATTGCTGTTTCTGTCAGTACAGCTGTCAGAGGCATAGCTCACTGTACGCTTCACTGCCATGACAGAGCATGGACAGTTCACAAAACCAGCACCCCAGAGAGGATGGAGAACGTATCTGCTTTGGATCTGGGGCATGCTAAAATGTTTCAGGTGGGAGTTTGGGTTGCCTCATTTCTCCAGTGATCTAGATCTGGAATGGATGGAGTGGGAAAGCAGGTTTGCTCACCTCAGCCAAGCCTCTTGGACTGTCCCCAAGAGAACTCTTTGTGAACAGGTAGACTAATATTGGCATGTCAGAACTGATGCTGGATGAAGTTGGCTGGGGAATTAGACAGGATGTAAACTCCTTTGGACCAGAAGGCCTTACAGTTTAAAACCAAGGATGGCTACTATGAGATGTCCTGTATGGCATGTCACCTTCAAAGGGACCAACACCATATTCTCTCTGCTTTTGAAAGCCCCACAACTCCTGTTGACTCAATTGTAACCACAAGTGCTCAGCACATTTGAAAATCCTAATGGCTCCATGTTAATGTATCAGTTAACATTTTGGGCTCTGTACACACACAAGTGGGAGTTTGGAGGGCATTAGTGACCCATGATCAGGCCCCAATAGTTAAGTGACAAAGGAAACATGCAGAACTGGGAATCACAAGACTTGGGTCACTCACATATGTTTCAGCTTCATCGTAGGACCGCAGGCAAGTCACTTAACATCTGTGCCTACATTTCCTCCTCCCTTCGTGAGATGGGGATAATGCTTTTTTCCCCACTTTGGGAAATGTTTTGAGATCTATAGCATATAATTATTGACAAAAGCCAAGACCCCCAGATTACAGGGACCTTCCTTAAGCTACGCATTGGGTATTTAGGAGTTTGGTAGAACCCCTCAATGAAGTGACATACAATGTGCAGCTGTTTATGCATTTGTTCCTCATACAAATAAAAGTTCTAGATACTGTGTTTTAGCACTCTGGTCTTGAGCACAGAGACTCATCAAGAGTGCAGCCATGGGTTACTATTAATCATATTTATTATGCTAGTTCCTACAAGCCAACTAGAACAGGGCCCATTGTGCTAGGCACTATACAAACATAGAAGAGAATCCCTGGCCCCAAAAGCTTGCAATTTAACTAGACAGGATGGGGAAAGGGATAGGACATACAAGTTGCTTGACCTGCTTCCTGCAGCTTCTGTCCCAGCTTCAAGCTCTGGCTGGCTTTTCCCTGCTATTTCTTTCCCCAAGCCCCTGTTTGAGGGTATGGAGGATGCATAGGGACAGTCCAGATCATTTACTCCATTTTGGTTTAAACTAGTTATTGTAGCATAGAACATCAACAAACACGTTTTCCAAATATGGCAACCATATGAAAAAAAGCCAATCTGGATTTCTCCGTGTGCAGAGCTCAGCCACTGTGATATGAAATGAACCTCGTGTAATATTACATTCTAAGTTTTTCTATACCCTGATTGTACAGCCACTGTGGTCTCCAGACTGTACTCCCGTGACTTCTGTAAGCCCAGAGCTGGGCACTAATGCACTAACTAGATCCTTTTGTCAACATGTTTTAGCAATAATGGGCCTGACATTGCAACACATACTCTCCTCATTAACTAGCCAACTGAGAAAGGACCATCACCCTGGAAGAGGCAGTGGGTAGGGCACCAAATGGGATCAGGAGATCTAGCATGTCTACCTGGCCTGGGTTTTGGCACTGGCCTACTCTGTAACCTTGGACAAGTGATTTCACCCCTTTGCCTCAGTTTCCCAATATGCAGAATGGGGATAATGAGAATCCTCCTTCATAGAGAATTAGGTATTTTTATTATTAGTGCAAGTAAGGACTGCAAGATCCATCTCATGGCTGGGTATTTAAGCCACTACAGCAGTGTTTCTCAATTTCCGCGGGAACACTGTTAGGGTTCCGCAAGCAGCTGTTCTCCGCGCTGCCGCGAGCAGCTATTCTCCGCGCTGCCGAAAAAGGGAAGATGTCCCGGATTTTTCGGCGGAGGGTATGGAGTGTAAGTGTAATTTAATTGAGAACCACTGACCTAGTTGTTTGTATATAATTTGCTTATTTCGACATTTTTTTTGGCCCCATATGTAAAAATACTGTTAAGAGTTTGGGGGGTTCCACAATTATTTATCGAGTTCAAAAGGGTTCCGTGGCCAAATTTAATTGAGAAACACTGCACTACAGCATCAGGGATTCTCTGGCCATCATCACAGATGATACGTTTGTGTTTTGTTCCCCTCCTGCCCCCCATTCCACCAATGTGGTCTGTGGCTTGAGCAAAGATACCTGGTGGAACTGAAATTCCAGGTATGCCTTCCCAGAGTTTGTACAGATTTCCAGAAATGTCAGGTCTCTTTTTTTGCCCCGTAAAGAGTTCTAAGTAAATGCAGTTCTAAAATGCTACTAAAACAAGGTGTTAAAAGGAAGTTAATCCTGTTGGATTGATCAAATAGTAGGAGTAAGAGGGAGAGCAAGGAGGAATGGGTGGGAGGAATGTGAAAAAAAAGACAATTGGTTTGATCATTTCTTCCAAGGATAAGAACTTTTAAGAGTAGCTTGAGGAGGAGCTTGGGGCTCATCTGATTTCTTTCCTTCCCTCCCACCCCCCAGGTTAATGGGGAGCCAGGAAAGAAGCCACACAATAGCTGTCTTAAAACATACAGTAATACCCCCCCTTAGGAGAGCGAGGGCTCTCGGGAATGAGTCCGCCCATCACCATTCAGCCTGTGGCTCTAGTTCTGAAAAGCTAAGGTTCCACATTCCCTAATGATTGCACCTACACTTGAACTATATTTAAAACACATAGAAATGTCAGGCCCACATGAAAAGAATGGTAAAAAGGCATCCCTGCATTGACTTTAGCAGCTGGTTTCTTCCATTGAGCCCATGAGTGCTGGAGCAACAGGAACAGCCAGAAATACGAATAGAAATAGTGATTAGAGAGCATCAGTCATCACCCTGCGAATTAGGAACTGTAAGGCTTGATATGAGGTGCTGAGCACTCTGAATTCCCAAAGAAGTCAAAGGGAGGTAAGGGCATGCAGCATCTCTGGGCCCTAAGTGAGACAAGGGTGAACTCTAACACAGGCATATAGTCCAGGAGAGGGAGTATGGCAGGCCCATTGGTGAGGAGACTGGAATTGCTGGAAAAATTAGGTTTAAAGTGATTTGAAGGAAGAGGGGGTGAGGTCAGTAGGTGGTTGGTAGACAGGGGCATGTGCTAATGAAAGCTAGGAACGGAGAACTGCTGATGTAGATGCACATTAATGGGAGGGGGAGGGGAAGCCATCATCACAGGAATTGGAGTCATTCAGAGGCAGCACAAGGAATATACATTATTTAAGCCCTCAAAATAGGGTGCATAGGCCCTGCAAGGGGCTGCTGCATAGGAGTGAGTTTAATACAATGAGTGACTCTTTCAAGATGCTTAGAAATTAGCATCCTAGCTAGGGCGGTGTGGGGAGAGCTGTAACGTTGGGTCCTCTGGTGAGGCAAAGCTGTCACTGATGCCTCTGTGCACATAACCGACTCTACACGGAGAGGGGACAATACGGTCTTCCTTTTCAGACAGCACTGAGTCATGAGGCCAATAATAAAACTGTATCAGCTCAATTCTTCTCACCTCTGGGCAGCTGCTGCATGTGTCACCTTTCCTTCCCAGCCCTCAGTCTTTAGCTGCAGATAAATGCTCCCCCAAGCACACACAGATTTATTCAATCCTTTCTGTAGGTTGATGAAGACTTGACAATGTCTGGTGTCTGAGCCACATCAGTTGTTCCAGCTTGATCGTATTATTTTGATACCTTTTTACAGCTGGGTGTGTTTATACTGTCTCACTCGCTATAGGATCTTGGGCCCAGATCAACAAAGGTATTTAGGCTCCTAATTTGCATTGAAATCAATGCAGTTAAAAGCCTAAATATCTTTGTAGATCTAGGCCTCAATACCTGTGCTGTGCAACCCCCCTACCTTTTTATTTATAATCTAAATAGACATGCATCACATCCCCATTTTGCAGATGGGGAACGGAAGTGCAGACTAAAGGCCAGGTTTTCAAGTGATCAACATCTACAAGCGGAGCTTGATATTCCAGAGGTGTTTGGCTCTCATTTGGGCACTTAGTTAAGGGATAGATTTGCACCTTCTTGAAAAGCTGGTCAGCAATTTTGGTACCTAATAAGGAAGCGGAAAAATCCAGCCCTTCCATGAGCTGCCCAAAGTTACACATGGAGTCTGGCTGAAGTAGAAGGAATTTAATCCAGATCTCAAGTCCCACCCCCGTGCTTTAGACCCAACACCATTCTTCTTCTACTCCACAAGTGCTGATTTGATTTTCCTAGGTGATAATCCACTGGAAGAACAGCTCAGCACTGAAGAGGAAGGTTGTTCTGGTAATTAACATGGGAAACAATTTCCACTGCTGCTCTAGAATAGAAACACTGAGCAGCATATAACTGAATAGGGGCAATTTATCTGCCTACTTTGAATTTCTCTGTAAAAGGTTGATGCACTTGGCTTGTTCAGGGGCTTTACACTTAGGATCGAGATAGCTCCCCATCCTTAATGGAGACAGTTGGGCCACTTTTTTTTGGCTTTTCCCTAGTAATAGATAGCGGTTGGGAAGGCAGAGAGGAGGCTTTGTTTGGCATTTCTTAGATTGTGACAATCATTTCCATGTTTTCCAACTATAAATCTGAACCAGCCCCCGCAGGGATTTTTCATGGATGTAGAGCCTGCTAATACATAGCTAATAGGATTTAGGAAAAGGCAGCTTGAATGTAATTAGTAACAAAGAAAGTAAGAAGGTTTTAAGGAGGTTATTAGTTATATACATTGCTGTTTACAGGAGAATTATAATATTAGCACCATTAAGCATAGCTATCAATGCATGAGCTAATCATTTCAACTTAATGAAACGAATGCATTTCACAGGGACAGTTGCAAATAACCTTTACTGGCCGAAACCATAGAAATGGGCTAGTCTGTAGGTATGCTAGTTTAACAGGAAGCCCCGACTATCTCACCCCTTACTTTTCATAGCAGTAGTATTGCTCAGTGGTAGCCAGTGAACTCGCTCCCGAACAGCCTGCTCTAACCCCCCCTCAGGTTCCTGGGTTCTAGACCCAGTCTGCTACTGACCTAGTATGTGACCTCGGTCAAGTTCTTAATTTGCACTTCATTTTACTGACTTGTAAAATGGTGCTATTAACACTAAAATCTTACAGGAAAACCAGAGGCCTTTTAATTTGCCACAGAACCTGCCATCATATTACATCGGAACATGCCCTTTTTTGCCCTGCCTTTAGAATAAAGGCCTGTGTCACAACCACAAACAAGAGTGCTTTAATTTACAGTAACACCACCTGTCAACCAGCAGCTGCCATGTGAATGAATGTATCCCAATCTAAGAAATGCAGAAAATAAGGCACGCAGAAAAGATAACTCATCCAAGAAAATCAGCAATAGAATCCCAAGTAGAACTCAAGCCTCCTGACTCCCACTGCTTAGCTCTAACCGTGAGACAGTTCTGCCTCTCACAACTCTGTCAGCATATGTTGCTATTAGCAAGTCAGTGAATTCTGTTGCTATGAAATGAACACTTTGCAATTGGATTCTTAAAGTGTTTGTCTCTACTGTGCTTTTAGAAACACATGCTAAAAGAAAGAAAAAGAAAAGAAAAAGACTCCCAAGGATACATCTCCAGGTATTTTCAATGAAGGTATGGCTAAGAAAACCCCTAAGCAGCATACCATGTTCAGGGAGAAACTAGTTCTGGAGACATTCTGACACAGGTTAAAAATTAAGGGTGTCATTTTTTGGTGTTTAACACCGTATAGGGAAGGTAGAAATCTACCCAGGATGACCTGTCAGTTGCAAACCCTGTTGTGCACGGATATGATGCTACTGCTGCCTTCCTGTCCTACACAATATGGCTTTTGATTTCTTATAACCACAGGAGGGCTGATGGACAGCTCTGCTCCTCAATACCATAGGAATTCCAGGATACGAATTGCAGACAGGGAGCATTTGAAAGGTTTTGACTTTTATAAAAAACAAACCTACACATGGAAATGTATTCAATTGTGTGAGTTCTGGGGATAAATCACTATATATATATATATATATATATATATATATATATATATATATATATATATATAACTGACTTCTGAGAATTGGTCTTCCTCATGATGCATGAGAAAAAAAGAAAATAAACTTTGTCAGACTTAGTTCCAGCAGGACAGGAGCTGTAAAGAGCCAAGGAGAAACATTAGGTAGAGACTGAATAGGCCTAGAGTAATACAGTCTAGGCGTGCCCTGACTCTGGGAGGAAAGCCATTGAACAGAAGACCGCATCCATCCAGAATCTGAATCCTGCACTGCCAATGCCTATCCGCATATAGGGTCCAATTCTGCAATGTGCTTCTGGTGATGATGGGTGGGGAGTGAGGGCAGTAGCAGCTTTATGCCATCATACCTAGCCCACCTTGTGGGTTGGCTGGCCAGCCATTGTGGCTCCCTCCCCCTCAGCATTAGAGCAGTCCCAGGAATTGCTCTTATTTACAGCAGCCTTCCAAAAGCCGCTTATGGGCTGTCCCCGTAGCCCGGAATCCCCATAGTGGTGCATGCTCTAGGCCCACACTTCCTGCCCTAAAGTAACGCCAGGTCTGATTACGCTCCCTAAGCCAGGGCTTGCCACGAGGGCTGTGAACAAGGGCCAGAAGAAAGGGAAGGGGGAGAGCCATAGTGTCGGCTGCCAGAGGAGACTGGCTTTGTGCATGAGACAAACTGTAGGATCTGAGCACGTGAAGTCCTGAGCACTTCCTTTTCATTTGAAGTCAATGGGAGTTGAAGCTACTTAGCACCAAATAGAGATGCTTAGCACCCTTCATATCATCCCCCTAGTGAGAGGGGAAAATATAGGGTGTAACTGTATTGGGAGGCAAGAAAGAGGGGGAAAAACAGACAGGAAGACTCTGGGAAAAGGGGGACATGTATCAAAGTTCAATGTGGACCCATTCTGTTCACTCGGGTAGCAGAGAGGGATACACCCACCACCAGTCCTGCAAACCAGCCTTAGCTCTCCATGTGGCAGCCGCCATCTTGGCCAACACCAAGCACCAGGGACTGAAGCAAAGTCTTTCAGCACTAGAAGCACAAGCAGCTACAGCTTGAGCTAGAGAGCTGTCTGGCTGGGGCTGTAACAGGCTCCTGGCTTCTGCGAGTCAGGCACAGGCAGGGAACTGGAACAGGCACCAGTGGGCCACACTGGATTTCTCCCTCCCCTACTCACTCTAAGTCTACTTTTGGAGCACAGAGAGAGAAAACCTCAAAGCCATTCTAGCAACAATTATTTTGCTGCTAATTAAGCACAAATGATTTTGCTTCTGCTGCGTGTAATAAAGTGATATGACGGAGACGGAAAATGCCACTTTGTGCTTTGCAAAATTAAAAAAAAAAGTGTATACGCCTCAGTCTGCCACCTATCCCTTCTGAAGCAGCTAATCAGGTACAGCTACTGTGTCAACCTCACATCCACTTCAATTAAAGACACCCAGCCCAAACTTGGAAACAATTAAAAACCCCATTATCATCAATTTGCCATTATCTTAGTCTATTTTTTGCCACAGGGCAGAACACAGGTAATATTGCCGCAGATGCCACTTAGGACACACTGCCTCATCCATCCTAGACTACCTTTGCTCCTTATTAAAAAATGCTCACTCACACCTTGTTTGACCTTCACGCTGGAGATGGTTTAGTCTTGATTTATTCCAATTAGTCATGATATTTATTGTTTTAATGAGCTCTTCTGCAGGCTTTATTTGCTTCATAACCATCCTCATCCTCCTCAGCTGTTGTGATATGCTTCAAGGAGATCTCTTAAAGACTTCCAAGACCTCCCTCTCTCTTTTTAGAAAAATATACTTTGCAACCTTAAAAAAAGCAAATCCAGACTAATCCTGGCTTTTGGGGGTGGGTTGGGGGGAGCAGATCAGCTCTGGAAGGCATTTGGGCCTTTTCTTTTTTGGGGAGTGCGGAAATTTGCAATGCAAACCTCAGTAGCAAATACATCACTCATGTCACTCAAGAGAGCTAGGCATGAGATAGTGCCAAGTCCCCAGAGTTTTTTTTTTTTTTTTTTTTTTTTTTTTTTGTGGTGTAGCTTAATAATTACTCATAGGCAAAAACTAAAGATGACAGACTGTATTCGTTCCTTGGATAAGCACAGAGCATCCTAACATGAACATTAGGCAGTTCTCCCCGCCCCTCCGTGAGGAAAGGTAGTATTCACATTTTAGCATAAAACTGGGGAACAGTTTGTGCTGCACCTCAGAGAGGGGAGGCAGAGAGAGGGTGGCTTTAAACCACCCGTGTGCTGCTTGGCTTCAGAATCAGCAGATGGCCAGTGCATACTCTGCTGTAAGTTAGAGCAGCCCCAGGAGTTACTCTAGGGTTGTGGTAGCCTCTCTAGGACTGTGTTACAGCCCAGAATCCCCATAATGACCTGTGCTGCAGAGATGCCCTTCCAGCTCCATATGCCTCTGCATGGAGGACATCATTTTGCAGTGTGTGCTGCTCTGTCCCCACCTGCCTGACCCCACAAGCACCCCCACCATTCTGGAAATTCATCCCCAGAATACAGAACATCTAGCTTGGTTGCATGAGTCAGGGGCCGGCTTACTGGGAGCTGATCAAGAGGAGAAAAAGAGACCCTGTTGTAATAATTGGCCATGCAAATTGACCCTAATTGTGAACTCAACTGTAGGAAAGTGGATAAAAACTTTATGGAAGATTGATGGGGAAAAGTGCAAAAGGGAAACAGCCTCATTTCGTCTGAACAAGGCGGCCTACTAATTAACTCAAGGACTGCATGTGTCCCATAAGCAAGAAAAGTGAGAGACTAGAAGTCAATGGACCAAAATTGGGATGTCAGCCATTAGGCCTAATTGGTGGACCACAAAATGAGAGGATGGGCTATTAACCCTCTCTCCCTTTTGGGGTTCTTACAAGAAAATATTTTGGGTGGGGAGAGCCAAGCATGAAGGCAACACTTGCTGACTGAAAAGGGGAAGGAATGAGTGTCACCATCATGGCTGTCACCCTCCATCATCTCCTGCAACCTTGGGATCCAGAGACAGCATGGGACCTGTGTCATCCTTGTCCTCAGAGGTGTTGTGACTAGACTGGGCCAGGGAGAGGGACCCAGATGACATTAGCACCTGCACTGGCTCCAGCTAAATCTCAATCTCCACCCAGGATGTGAGACTTGGTCAGTGAGGCAGTTACAAGTAATGCCTGAAAGAGCCCAATGCTACATTCAAGTTTGCCAGGTCTCAGCGGGGCTAATAAAGACCATGTTGCCATACCTGTGTTTCTCCAGCAGCGAGGCTGCACGTGAGAATCAACACCAGAGACAGAAAATGCATTCTCTTTGCTGTTCTTTTCTCTCCCCTTTTGTGTTAGAGGGTTACCATCTTTAGTACCCTCTAAAAAGATTGCCAAAAAGCGGTTTTCCCTTCTAAAAATTCTCTCCAGTTACACAAACAGGAAACAAGGCTTTCATTTTAATACCATTCCTTATTTAATATTTTACATTTCAAATGCTTTAACTCTTTTTTCCCCTCCTGTATCTTTAATAAAAGGTTAAAAAAGAATGTTGAATGATGTTTGCGCTATGGTACTACGCAAGCTAAGGTCTCTGTATACCAAGCCTCAAACCTCATTTAAAAAACTGTTCAGCGCTGGACAATTACTGCGTCATTTCAACACCTTTGACTCTTTGGGCCCATTTACGCCAACAAAATTAATACAGCAGCCCTGAAAGAATTGGAGAGCAAACAGCAGTCCACATTGATTCAGAAGATCATTCAAAATAGAGCCAATTGAATGTAAAGCATGAAAGGAGACTCAAGAACTTATACTCTCAAGGCATATCAAAATCTCCAACACCAAGAAATTCAAGAAAAATAATGTTTAGAACAAGGAGAGCAATTCTTCCACTCCCCAACCTCACCTTTATTTTCAAGTAGCAATAGGCGATATTAACCAACTGGAAGGACATTTGACAAATGCATGGCTATGGGGGTTATAAAAAATTTAAATTTAATGTTTTAGGAGCTGACCTGCAGCCAACGTTGCAATTTCAGTGCCTACTCTTGGCTTGGAGCACTACGTTGACATGGCACAGCATGACAGGATATTGCAGTATTTTCAATTGATTGACTGCAAACACTGATTTTTAATACATGTACACACAACTTCTGGTCAATTATGTACTCCTGTGTTGGGCAGGAGTTATCCAGCCTTTATATTTAGTGCATATACACAGCGGCAGAAGCTTAACCTCCTCTCACTATTTTCCATTAGCTTTTAAACCTACATTGTACAAAGTGTGCCCGTGTGTGCAGCATTTCTTGGATTTAGAAGAAACGAGGTAACTAAGAAAATGAGCTCAATTCCTTCTGCAGGAATACTTACACTGGAGACTTAGTATTCAGGCATACCACTGCAGAAGCTAGAGAGGGGGAGGGTTTGTCCACATTACATGTGCTGCTCTGAAATACCTCATCACACAGGGGGAAATTGAGAATGGAGTGAGAGCCTCAGCCCTAAGGTTCCAAGAAAAATAAGGAAACAGTGTTGTCCTCCATTTTTGGCAACCAACTCCATTCACTCCATCATTGGGTCGCAAACTAACAATCCCAACCCACCCCTGCACAGGGACCTTGGGCAGCAGTAAACCCTGAGCTGCTCCACAGAGCTTATGGGAGATCCCATAAAACTTCTACCTACCAGCCTCAGTTTCTTGCAGGTCTTCATGTCCAATAGCCCTCCTTGCTGTTGGCTAGATCAGCTCCAGTCCCTCATAATGGACTAGAGGGTCCAACAGACCCTGCTCATGTCTTTCACTCCACATAAGGCCTTCAGGGAAGTCCTGTCCCCGCCCCACAGCCTTCCCCACAACCCACCACCATGTACAGAATACACTCATGCTCCACCTTTTAGACTATAAGTGGGAATGTACGAGTGCATAGTAGCTTTGTGGTTGCTTTTGCACAGCTAGGCCTTGTCACTCTACACAGGCTCCATCCCCAGGGAGCTGGTAGGCCAGAATTTCCTCCTTTGTATTAGCCATACTGGAAATCTGAGGTGATGTACAATTCGTGTTGCCTGTAGCATTTATTTCAAATGCAAGCTGCAACTCTGTGGCCCAGTGTACTGTTCTGGATGTTATCCTCCTCCCGCCAGTCTCAGGCAGCTTTGGCGTTCAGACAGGCCTATACAGAAATAGCACGTGCATGGGCCTGCTTTGCTGAGCAGCCTCTTTTAGACTCTCCTGTGTCTGAGAGACACTTAAGATTCTCTTGTACAGGGACAATATGCTACAAGCTGTGATTGTTAGACTTGGTACCTGAAATGAACAGAAAAACAATAAAAGATATTACCTCACCCCCCTGGTTTCTCTAATATCCTGGGACCAACACAGCTACACTATTACTGCATATGGAAAAACAATGACGTATGCCAAAAACATAGGGAGGCGGTGGGGGAGTCAGGAAGCCAAATTTCCCTTACAATTGTCCAAAAGAGCTTTAGATCTATATGAACCAAGTTTGCAGCCTCACATCTTACAGATGGCAAGAACTGTTTTCTGCTGTGTTTTTTCAAGACTCTGCAGTTCTCTTTTTGTACAAAGGATCTTCATTCAGTACAACTGATGATGCCTCAAGCCGGCAATAAAGCACATACTTGCTGACAGTAGCAACAAACAGCATAATGCAAGTCACTGGCTATCTGATTACATAATTACATCAGCCTCTAGCTTTGATTGGGTGTTTTTATCAGGATTGACTTTTTTTGTATAAATCTTTCAAACATCTGGTCTTCAATCTATAGCTAGGCCTAAATTATGCAGCCAGGCATCAGTATGGATAGAGGATATGACATATGCACTATTGGGAACATTTTGTTACACTATAGGATTTGAAAGATCTAATTAGGACAATTTCTTAGCATCCTTTGGTAGTACAAATTATTTTGCTTGAAGGGATATTTATATTGATAAATATAAAGCAACTCAAGTGCAGATAGTTGCTTGGCAAACTAGTATTTTTACTAACCTTTTGGAGTAATTAAGAGTGGTTGACGGAATAATATCCTCATTTGACATATCATATGCCAATAAAATACAAATCTTTTAGTCCTGATGCTCCAGTTGGGTTTAGATATGGGATGGGAGGCACCGGGGGGGGGGGGGGGGGGGGGGGGGGGGACGGGGACGACGACGACGACGACGACGACATGAATTTGATTGACCTGGGTATTGTGGCTTTAAGGAGGTGAGGCCACTGGAAATAGCTCCCTCTTGATTGCATTCCATTGGAACACTCTCTTTGGCAGATCCATCATGTAGAATTCTCATTCCTCTCCAGATATGAAAAGCTCCCTCATTAAAATTCTGTGCATCGGTGTCTTCATATTAAAGCCAATATTAAGCCATAAAATGTAATATGTTATGACACCATAAAATGCAGCATAATTGCTATAAAACCATAAAATGTAATGTAATTGGCATAACGGCCATTATCTCCCTGTGTTATGGTTCTGTTTGAAACCATTATCTTGCACTATGGTTGAGGACAAACAAATGATTCACATTCTTTGCGACTAGAGATTATAATGGTGAAGTGATTCAACACGAACCCCTCTCATGCAGGTGCTTAGTGGACTCACTTCCTGTTTAAAGGCAGTGGACAATAAATTTCAAATGTTAAAATGAATGTAGGAATGCCACATTGTTCGAAATAGTTATTTCTCCCCTTCGTTATCCATTTGTTGCCACGCCAAGGGAAGTTTTAAAGAGCTTCCTGCAGTTTAATAATTAGGTAACACTTAAAAACAAAGCTACCTTTATAAATATTTTATTATTAAATACATGGCATTCCATAGCATGCTACATAATAACTGAAAATCACACACTAAACAGGCCCATATACAAGAATACCTATATAATAGGTCATTATTTCTAATGGCTTGTGCTATCCTCAGCTGTTAAAAAGTTATTGCTAGTACATTTTACAACAACATGCCCTATAATAAATTAAGGAATTCATCACATACTAAAACCCAAACACAAAATGAAGCTCTGATTAAAAAACAAACCAACTACCTCCTCTTTTTTTTTAGTAAATAAATTGCCTAGTAGCTTAGGCTCTGTAGTTAGCCAACCTTAGAACTGTGATCTCATAAAGCAAGTTTTCTGGCTTTTAAAGGGTTAGGCCCTGTCCAGGGGCATTTGTTACCCTTCCAAGGGAGCTGCTCATGAATATCTGAAAGCAGAATTTGGTCCTAAATCTCTCTTTAAAAAAATAACCCAAACTCATCAGCTCTGTTGCAACAAAATTTACTAACAACCAAATAGCAGCTGTTCCACTATTTCAGGATACTGTAAAGTTTGTTTTGCTGCTGCAAAGATGGCTACACCAAAGGGCATGAAAGTGTGGGACAGAAACCTCACAGGATCAATTCCCACTGACATTAGCACCACCAAAGCATGCAGAATCAGATCCTCTATTAGTGAGCTACAGGAGCAGGAGTTTCCTACATAAGGCGAACAGTTGCATCATTGATTAGGGCTATGAAAACACAAAGTTGTTCTGTGTGCCATTAGATCACGAACACGGAGTAAGCAGTGGGAGAAGTCAATGCTTTCCAAAAAGAGGAGAAGAACTAAAACTGTAGAGACTATAAACATTAGCTTGATGGGGGCCCCTTTGTCATCCAGAACAAGGTGGATTATCAACACACAATTGCAGCAAAGGAAGGTTATTTGGAAACAATGATCTTACTTTGAGAAATACTTCAGCCAAAGGGACCCCCAGGCACATCAAGAAGCAGCAAGTCAAAGGTTTCATCAGGGTTTGCTCTAAATCCAGTTTCAAAGCACCTTTTCTTCAGGGTCAAAGCAAACAAAACCCAGGCTCCTTCTTCTTCTTGGGATAACTCACAGGTATTAAAGCAAGCACACTTCGACAAACAGTTACTGTCCCTCAGCATATCTACTCAATTCTAACCAGTCCACCCAGCCAGCCTCTTTATTTTCCTTGTATATGCCCTGGCTGGCAGGCTAATTGGCTCCAGCTGCTTCTGATTCTTGCCCATTAAACCTTGTATCCCTAGATTCCTATGGGCTTTTGGCCTCACTCTTCTTCTTTAGTCCCAGAACCCATGCAAGTGGCTTGCCCCATCACATTCCTCAGTTAAGCTTTGGCCTATTCTGCCCAGATCCACCAAGGGACTTAGCTTTTAGGCACCTGCAAAAATCACAGGGTTTCCCTGTTATCCACAAAGCATGAGTTACGTGCCTAGGCTCCCTATACAATGAATGGGGAGAAATCAGTACCTTGGAATGTGATCCAGAAAAGTCAGCATGGTAGGTGGGGAGCCATCTAATTTAGCCAATGGCAGATGCTAATGAAAGGGATGTGTGCTAAGCCCCGCCCCTCTCATGGAGATAGGTGCCTAAATCCAGACTTCAAGGAAGCACCTCTTTTTGCTTAGTGATCCACAAATGGGAACTTGTCTCCTGGAGTCAGGCAGCTTAGGTGCCTAAGGGTATATCTATACTGACGGCGGCAAAGTCGCCACCGTCAGATCGATCTTTCTGGATCGATTGAGCGGTCAGTGTAGACCCACTCAATCGATCAGGAAGTCGATGCAGTAAATCCATCCCCTTAAGTGGCGTAGCACTGCATTGATGGGAACATGGTTCCCATGGGCGCACTGCAGTGAAGGCGGTGCGCAGAAGGGAAGCACAGCAGTTGACAGGAGTTATGCAAGCTACGCAGAGTAGCTTGCATAACTCCTGTCGACTGCCGCCAAATTTCCAGGTAAGTGTAGACCAGGGCTAAGCTATTTCTTGCAGGAATGAGTTAGGCGCCTGCCTTACTCCACACAAACAGCCAGAGGAAGAGATGCCCACCTTAGAACTTTTAATCCAGTGGTTAGAGCATCACTTAGGATGTGGGGAAACCTGCTTCAATAACCCCCCTCTGCTGGATGGGAGGGAGAAGGAGGACAAAGGATTTGAACAGGCAGGCTCCTCCCTTGCAGCTGGGTGCTTTACCCACTGAGCTCTGGGACATTCTGCTCTGGGGCTGCTCAGTCTCACTGGTTGAAGCTGTTCCACTGTGGCTAAATCATGAAAAAGTGACTGGAGTAGCGGGATTGGACCCTGCCTCTCCCACTGCCCAGATGGGTACCCGAACCACTGGACTTACAAAGTCATTCTCTCTCGCTCTCTGGCCCAATCACTATTCCACTGCAGATAAGTACTTAACTAATCATTGGGCAGAGAGAGAGAGAGAATGCACAAGTGAGAGGCTGGAGGTGGACTAGGATACCAAGAAGTGAGGCAGCAGGGTGCACGCTCAGAGGCAGAAATATAAGCATAGGTTTTCCCAAACTCCAGATCACGGAGGGTGTTGTAGAACAAAGTGTGATTTTGGGAGAGTGGGGAAAGACCCAAACAAATTCTTTGGTTTTAAAGTGATGAACAAATCGAATTGTTGGTAGTGGATATATGTCAACCATGGACTTTAGTGACCTGGTGTATGCCAAGGTTGATCTGTAACTCTAAAAGTATCATTCATTTCTTTTCTAGTTATTACATTTGAAGATTAAGACTAGTTGCTCTTATGAATAACTAGTGTGCATGTGCTAACAATACATCCTACAGCTAGGAGAAACATCTTACAAAGGGATGACAGTGGATTATATTGTTATACGGTGCACTTGTCAGTGGGAGGCCTGGATAAACTGTAGGTTTCACAGTACGATGTAATTTAATCTCATGATATAATCTATCTTTATGAGCCATAGCATCACATCCAATAATACCACAAGACATGATGTCACTCTTATAGTTTCATAGATTCCAAGGCCAGAAGGGACCACTGTGATCATCTAGTTCTAGAAAGACATCTAATCTTGATTTTAAAATTGTAGAACTCACATTTTTATAAATGAACATAATTAGCTAAGCTACCGATATGTGTCTCCAGAGGACCTATTTTATGTGAAGATTAAAATCTGCATGACAAGCTGTTACTCACCACCAGACTCCTGTCAGTGAATGCAGAGGGATGACTCGAATGAATTAGAATATGAGTGAGGGTTTGCAGAGTGATTGCTAAGGACCTTACATTTACAGCATGTGATTTTTGTTGTTGTTGGTAACCAATAATAAACTACATTAGAGCTGAACATGTGAGGCTGTGTTTTTAACTCAGTGTTCTTGACGATACAAAATGCCCTGGGCCAGATTCAAAGCTAATTCAAGTAAATGGAAAGGCTCCCATTGTCTTCAGCTGAGCTTTGGACCCTGCACCCTCTGAGCATCACTCAGATTTGAATGACACACAAATACTATAGCGCTGCATGCTTAACAGCTGCTTCGAGTAAACAATAACAACTAATTGATAATTGCTATGATTACTGCTTCAATACAGCCCTGAATGATCAACTTCCACCCACTGTGCTCACAGAATTGCAGCATACTTGGGAATTTTCACTGTTGGAGCCATGTACAAATCATTGGCTTCCCTTCAGGGGGATTCCCAGGGGCATTTTATTCCATTGCTATTTGAGAGGGCTTGCAGCTGGCTAAAGCTCAACTGCACCCCAAATCACAAAGCGAAACTCAGTAAAAACAATTTGATTTTCCCTGGCTTGGTGTCCAGACTACCTGAAGCTGGAGATGAACAACAGTAATAATAATACATTGCTCTTGTACAGGGTTTTTGATCAGTAGATGTCAAAGCACTTTACAAAGGCTCATTTTTCAATGGGGAAACTGAAGCATAAAGAAGTTAATTGACTTGCCCCAGGTGAGCAACTGCAGACCCCAGGTCTCCTGAGACCCAGTCCAGTGCTCTATCCACTGGGAAACACTGCTATACAAAGGCTAATAACCTAGCTCTTACAAGACAACATCAAAGTGCAGTGCTTTATAAACATTAAGTTCCTAATGCTCACAACCTCTTTCAAATTTACAGATGGGGAAATGGAGGCACAGAAAAGATACAGGAGGGTTGCTCAAGATCACCACAGCAAGTTTGTGGTAGAGTCAGGAATACAGGGTACTCACAGCAGTGTGCTCTTTCCTCTAGAACATCATCAAAATATGCAGTAACACCCGCCCCTCAAAGTGGTGTAGTGCTGTGTCGACAGGAATGTGGTTCTCGGCGGCGCAGTGCAGTGAAGACGCTGTGCAGAAGAGAAGAACAGCAGTCGACGGGAGTTACGCAAGCTACTCTGCGTAGCTTGTGTAACTCCCGTCGACTGCTGCTGAATTGCCAGGTAAGTGTAGACCAGCCCTATGTCTCAGTAAATTGTGATTCAACTGTTTCTGAGGGAAAACAATCTCTCTGCAGTTAATCTCAGGTGATAAATTCTTTCATTCCATACATGCTGGAAGGGTAAAAAAAGCAGCATTTAAATAAGCAATTTGCCATTTGCTCTATCGTCCAGTCTTGTGAGATTATCTGGTGGCTGAAAAGTATATTTTGTTTTAACATTACTATTTAAATGATCAACCAAGTAAGCAAATAAACCTAATTCTACAGATCAGCCTGGAAAATGCAAGGCAAGAAAATGAATTCATATCCAGCGTGAAGGGAGGAATTGGTTTTCTTCCAGTATACCTCTATGTGTAACTAACTGGACTCCCTTCCTCTCAGTGGTCTCCAGCTTAATTAAAAATAAATCTGCAGGATCCCAACCAAGAGCAGCATACTCTACAGGATGAACACGGCAGACGTTTGCCAATTCCTTATAAAGTCTTATTAACAAATCTTGCATCGTGCTTCAACCTCCTTAGAGCTTATTTATAAAGGGTACTCAAGAGTCCACCATAAATCATTTGCCAATACTCCAGCCACATAATTAGCTGCAATCCACAGGAGCTATCTATCGGGCACTTGCAGGGCAAGAAGAGATAGGAATCTGGAGGATTTATTGAGCTGGTAAGAGAAAGATTGTTCTGCTGTGCACAACCCAGAGGCTGATTTTGCATGATAGGGTGGAGCAATGTTTTGTATCTCTAGGAAATAGAGAGATCCATCATCAGACAGCTGAAAAATGATCTTTAGATTTAAGATTACCAAGAGATGCCTGAGGATTGGACAGGTTTACTGGCCTGACATTACAGCTTGATGAGGAAAGGTCACCTCGAGTCATAATAGTTTGACACACTGGCCCACACGTGTTCCTCAACCCAAACTGGATGTCCTCCACTTGGCAGAGTGGAGCTCAGCTTGTATAGACTATTCAGTCAATCCTTGGGCTTTGCTGAGATTCCCAACCAGGATGGTCATTCGAGCTGGTGAGGGGTGTGTGTGTGTGTGTGTGTGTGTGACAAGGATACTTTTTCCACTGGGAAGTACACTCCCAACTTTAACGCCACCACTGTCATATGAACTTTGATTAAATGTATGTGGCCAAAGAATCAAAGATGTTAACATGACCTTGTTACTGTCCAACATTAAACAGTTTTAACCAAAGTTGGGGAGTTGGTATCCAGAGACCTCAACCTGCTTAGTAACATAGCAATCACAGCATTCAACACCCTTTTTAACCTTCTATTAAAGATACAGAAAAAGAAGGAAACAGTTAAATCCTTTGAAGTGTAAAATATTAAATAAACCTTTCATTTTAATGATATCCCTTGTTTCCTTTCCCTTTAGCTGTAGTGAGAAGGAACCCCTCTCTCCCCCCATTTGACAGTCTCTCAGATGGTATTAAAGGTGATAACCACTGTCTTTTTTGGGGACAAGTGGAGAAAAATTAGTTGAGACAGGCTGGAGCTGTTGTTACTGCTAGGGTTGGTAAAGTTCAATTCTGTTTCCTAGAAGACAAAGCAAGACAAACATACACAAAAGGGGAGAGAAAAGAACAGTAAACACAGAAAATGCAGCTTCTGTCTCTGATATTGAATCTCACTTTGAATCTGATATTGAATCTCAGCTGGAGAAACACAGACTTGGCACATGGTCTTATTAGCCCCTCTGAGACCTGACAAACTTGTACCAAGATTGGGCTATTTGGGATATTGCTTTAGGCCCCCCTCTTTGGTCAGAGGCTTATAGCTGTGTTGCAAAATATATAATCTTGGCCAGCTAAGCCAGACATGTATTCAACAGAAGGCAAAAAGAGAGGGATTGGAAAGAGATGCAATGAGATGGGGAAGAAAAGGACACATGGAAAGTAGAGGGAGGGGTTGGACAACAAAGTCTCAATCCCAGATGGCATATAGGATTTAGTCAGAGCCAGTGGCAGTGACACTGTCATCTGGGTCCCTCTCTTTGGTGATATCTGTTCAAGACATTTCTAAGGCTCAGGATGATGAAGGCCCACTGGTGTCTGGTGGAGCCTGGGGTCCCAGAAAATGGTGGTGGGGTGACAGCAGTTGTGTTCACTGCTGGATTCCCCCCCTCTCCCCATGTCTTTTCTTTTAAGAACCCCCCCCAAAAGAAAAGGGAGTGATGGGCAGAATTGCCCATTTGCTCATTATTTTGCTCACCAATAAGGCCTAAATTCCTTACACACTAATTTTGGTTCATTGAGTTCAGTCCCACACTTTTCTTGTGTAGCAGGCATCATCTTATCACCATCCTGGAATTATATCAGGAGGCCTTTTTCTTTGGACTAATTCAGTCTTCCTTTTGCACCTTTTCCCATCAACATTTGTTGTAGGGTATTGTGATGTTTTATGAACTTGCACTCACTTTTCACACTGATCTCACACTTAGGATAAATATGCAGGCCCAAATATTACACCACCATCCTACCCTTTTTCTGTTCCCGTCCTTAAAAATCCCTTCTTCCATAATGCCTTCAGAAACTGTCCTCTGATAACAGCTCAGCAGGAAGCAAGTTAGGAGTCTTGTTTCTGATTGGCTATGAATTGTGTGCAGAGCTAGTCTATGTTAAAACAGCCTGTTATTTCTATTAAATATTCTCCTTCACCCCTGGCCTCCACCTGACCATTTGCCTCATGTTTTGTCTTTTAAACTGTAAACTCTTTTGGGCAGGGACTGGCATTTTCCTGGTTGGTACAGCGCCTAGCACAATGGGATCCAGTCTGCTTAAGGACTCTTGGCCCTACTGTAACACAAAGGATTAACTCTAATATCAGCTGCATAGTCCATACAAAACAAGAGGTGCAGTGGCACTAGTTCTTAATCGGCTGTTTTTGCTGAAATGTGCGTTCAACATTTCTCTTGCTGCCCTAAGGTCCAATCCCAGCCCCTTTAAAGTCAATGACAGCATGATTGACAGCAGTGGGCGCTCCAGTGGGCCCTTGGTCAGGAAAAAATAACATGGCCTGGGGAAGATTGGCAGGATTTCCTTGCTTCCATCTGTTCTCCCCCTTCCTGATCTCCCCCCACCAAAAAAAAAATTTCTTTCTAGCAGGGTTATAGGCAAAAAGGAACCTAGATCAATAGTTTTGTTTAGCTAAGCTAGTCATTTGCTGTACCCAGCTCTCACTGTAAATATTAGCCGAACATTCCACGACTCAGATGCTATCTCTCGCTCTGTTTTTTTTTTTTAAATGGGACTCAGCAGAATAGCATTCTAGTCTTTTGAGTTAACTCTTTATCAGAGGAAGCTTGCATTAGTTTGCTAGGCAAGGCAACAGGTGGCAAAGGTCTCTGTCACTGGATTCAAAATTAGGTAATTATTGACAGTGTGCCGGCATTAAGCGACGGCGTTCTCAAGGTGAATCATATAGGACCCCACGATTTACCCAAGGTTGTATTAATTTATGTTTTGCTTCCAGGGTCATGTCATATAGGCTTTGTATGTCACCGGCCTGCTGAACAAATATCTGGCTGGTTGCAGGAAGTTCTTTCATCCCATGGAAACTGAAGGAGTGATCGATTCTCCCTAAAATGAGAGCAGGTGCATGTTCCCAGGGGTGTAGGGGGATGGTACTACTCCCTTTGAAGAACGTTCTATCGCTCCCCACCCCTGTCCAGCCCAGTAGTTCCAATTAGCAAGACAATCAATGGCTCCTAGGGGAACTGAATACAGGAGAGGGTCTGCGGAAACATCACTGAAAGAGCAGCAATTTAGATCCTGCTTACGCTACAAGTACAGCCGTGTCTTCATAACCAGCTCGTGCCTCGCATATCTGCCCCCTGACAACACACACAATGCAGGTATGCCCATGCAGCAGCTTGTCTCACAGCATATCCCTGTGGCAGAGTCTGTGTATCTGCAGTGCTGTGTTTTTAACAGTGCATTCTGGGACTCTCTAGGAAGCTGTCCACTACTGTCTTTTGATATGTGAGCCCGTGCAGGGAGGGCTACTGGCCATGATACAGCAGAGGGTGAGCCACAGCCCAGGGAGGGTCAGCGTTATTGGCAGCTAACACAATTTATGGGCCAAGACTTTCCAGAGGAGCTGGTAGGTCTGGATACCCAAACCGAGATACCTTACAAGGGCCTATGGTCCAAGAAGGAGTGCGCAGGGCTGTCGGCCATTCAGACCCCTTTAAGGTATCTCACAGTGGGCACCTAAAAACAATGGAGTCACTTTGGAAAATCTTGGCGCTGAGTTCTAACCGCATCCACCCCCCCGCTCCAGGCCCAGTCTGTGGTTCCAAACAAAGCCTGGTTTACCTCAGGCGACTCCTCGGGGGGATAAAGATCCATACCTTGCAGGGCCGGGTCTGCGTGTGTCGATCCTCAGGAGCAGCGGGCTTGGGAAATGCGTGGCTCAGCCTGGTTTCCAGGAGAAGGCCCCGTCCTGGCTGGTGGACGCCTGGTTTTGGTTCTGATGACAAGCCTCTCCGTCTGTTCACTCACTTCATCCAGCCGGTCCCTTATAGCCAGCATGAGGCGTGGGGCTGCCCTTCCTCACAGCCGGCGCTACGTCTGCTGAGCAGCTTTACACTGTGCACAAGTAAGTGGACTGTTAGCCCTCACTGAAACTTAGCCGGGCTTTTTGACTGGCATCTGGCAGTACCCCCGGGGAGGGGTCCATGCGGAAGCAGGAGGACCCTGGAATGGACAGACCCCAGGGTCAGTGGGGAGACACCACCATGCCAGGTCAGCCTGATTGACAGGGCAGACAGGCCAATGAGGGAGCCAGGAGGGCAGAGGATTCCCGTCCTCCGTGTGAGCTGGAGCTGCCTGGGCAGAGATTGGGCAGACCTAAGGACACAGCAGCCGGCGGCTGGGCAGCGAGAGACGAAGCCCAGGCCAGGGAGATGAGCAGAGCAGGGCAGGGCCGCAGCAGCAAAACCAGAGGGCCGTGAGAGTGGAGCTGAGCCGGGCCGAGCCGCACCGAAGCAGAAAGGAGCTGGGGCTGGAGCCATCCGGAGCCGGGTGCGGTGAGTGGCTGAGGAGAGCGAGGGGGACCCTGGGCAGCGCCCTGCGCAGGGAGATGCCACCAGCCCAGAGGCCTCACAGGCTGGACTGGGAGGGGGATCGTGACCCCAAGAGGGGGGCCGACACTGGGGGGAAGGGCCCTATCCCCTATCGGCGTGTGGCCACGGCCAGAGCGAGCGTCTGACTCTGCATCTCTGCAGCACAGCCAGGGCCTGGGCAGGAGGCCTGCGACATGTGAGAAGTAGGCTGTGAACGTCCCTCACACCCCAGAGATGTTGTGTGTGGTGCCCCCGGGCCAGAGGGCGGCGTTGAGTGTTTTCCTTTAACCTTTTTCAGCTTTCACTTTTTTTTAATTGATTGCTGTTTAATAAATTGTATTTGCTTTGAACCATATGCATCGATCAGTGGGTCAGGGAAGTGTCCAGTGTGGAGAGGGTACCCAGGAGTGGGGACACCCAAGCCCCCGCCCTAAGTGACCACAATAAGGTTGGGGGGGTCAAGCCCCCCAGGAATTTTGGGTCCAGGCTTGTCAGGGTTACAGGGACTCGACCACACAGAAGAGTGGAAGGGGAGACCTTGAGGCCAGGCAGGCCTCTGGGTAAAAGGAGTCGGAGCAAAGACTCAGATCCTTTTGCTAGCTAATTGCACCCAGGGAGTGTATGAGCCAGAAAAGTTCCCCACAATAGCAGGGCCGTTTCCCTGCTTGCACGCAGCTGTGGTCCTCCTTATGGGAAAGAGGGTTAACTCTTTTTCACCAGTCAAGGGACAGACCCTGCACCCCATGATCATGTGACTCCCATGATGCACTGCAGCAGTTCAACCAGAGGGGAGACTATGTTGCATCACTGTAGGTATAGTCCAGCTGGGGCGCTTGGCCCACAGAGGTGATTGGAAGCATGTGTCTGCAACTCCCCCCAGGCACTATGGCAGCTCAGACAGACACAGATTAATGTCAAACTGATGCAAAAAAAAAAAAAATTGTTTGTTTTCCTGACAGAGTATAAAAAAATTTCAGCAAAACAGAAATTTCCCCCATGGAAAATTTTGATTTTGCAAAAACTGTATTTTCCATTAAAAAAGGTTTCATTGTAAAATTCCCAACCAGCTCAACTTAACTGTTATTTCCTATCCCAACCCACACCTCCCACCATGAACTTCTGTGGCACACACCCCTCCTTTGGAGACCACGCTTTCCGCCATATCCCAAACCAATCAAATCCTAGTTGGTTTCTGGAAAGACAAACACAACTAAGAATGTCAACTAGTTTTATTCATCAAGTCTGTCAGATGAAAGCACAAATCCTCTTTGGAAAAAAGGTTCAAAACAT
This sequence comes from Emydura macquarii macquarii, assembly GCF_026122565.2. Taxonomy (NCBI): domain Eukaryota; kingdom Metazoa; phylum Chordata; order Testudines; family Chelidae; genus Emydura; species Emydura macquarii. The sequence goes on from NW_027131391.1 coordinate 3,341,614, forward strand.
GCACACATTTTACATTTCTAGATCTGTCAGTTTGTCTGCCTATGAAGCAACATCTATCCCTCACTAGTCCTGGTGTTGGCAAGAGGCTGTTAAAAAAGCAGTAGTTCAAATAATGACAAAGAAAAAGACGCACAACTGATATGACTACAGAGTTACATTTTAACTGAAGAGGAGAAAAGATTTTTGCTATTGTCAGAAATATTCCATCTCTTTAACATATAGTAAAATAATAAAGAAGAAGACATCCATTTTGTTATGTCTGATATACAGATAAACAATATTGGAGCATGTAAGACCTCTATAAAACCTTGGTGAAACTGTGGGCCATATTGGATATTTATTGCGGAAGGAGAAATGTCGAAGAGAGAAGTTGGAGCTATGGAATTATCTATCTACCCCAGTTTCAGTAAGGCTGGTTTAGGGCTAGGAGCACAGCCCATGAGCAGTTTGTAAGGGGATTTCAACCACTGCTTAGACCTTGCTATGATAAATTCTCTGTCCCATGCTGGTCAGTGTCAGCTAATGGAGAAAAATAAATGACCAATACTAGTGAGATGCAGTGTGGTCTAGTAACTAAGGCACTTGCTTAGGGGGTCAGGAGAGCTGAGTTCTATTCCTGGCTCAATGATGTTAGGCAAGTCACTTCACCACTTTGTGCTTCTGTTTCGCCTTCAATCTTTCATCAGTCTTGTCTATTTAGATTGTAAGATCATTGGGGCAGGGACTCTACTACTGTGTGTATGTTGAGTGCCTAGCATGATAGGGCTCTGATCTCTCTTTGGCCATCTAGGTGCAACTGTAATACAGAGAACAACATTAGTAATGATTCTGGAGGCCTACAGCCAACCACCTTCTCTCAGTGCAAAATTAATCTGCTTGGAACAGGAATATATGTTTATAAGATGTGAGGAAACAGGGCCCTTTAAGAAAATATCCAAGGTACACTTCCATTCATCTAATACCATAACATCTGGAATTGGAGAGAAATCTTTTCAGGGAGGGAGTGGGAAGAAAGGGGAATGGGAAAGACACTTCAAGCACAGGTTGCTTCTTGGCTGTCCATTGGGATCTCATTGCCATAGCTGCTGTCTCCATACTGGCAATAGGGTGGTATCTGTGGAGCTTCAATGATCAGCAGACCTTCTGGAGATAAGGAAGCAAACACTGTGACGGGATCCACCTCATACGGGAGTCTGAAAAGAGGAATGGAAAATGAATGGGTCTACCAATGATTATTCTTCAGGGTCCACTAAGTTGCTTTCCCTTGTACTTTCCATGCACACACTTGTGGTTGTTACTAGAGCTGTATTTTCCAAACCGGGATTTATGGGAATAGCATTTTAGCATCGCAGCATCCTATGCTCCTGCATCATTACTTACTTGTCTGTCTTCATATTGTCCACTGGCAAAAACCTGTCTTGGAATAGCCAGAATGGCTGATGGATAACACAGCTGCTCCGTAGAAAAGCAGGCGCAAGTCTCTCAATAAACTCACTCTTAAGCCTGGACAGATAGGGGATAGTTCAGTTGTAGGGCTCGTCACATCAAGTAAAATGTCTCCTTGACTCAAGGTTCACATACCGGGCTGGGGTCACCATTCGCTAAGAAGCAGCAATTAAACATTGTGGGGCACATTTGAGGGATTCAACTGAATATTTTTCTTGGCAAACAATCCTTAGACTGCATTGCACTCACCAATGGAAACCCTCCACTGTGGAATGGATATAACCAGGGTAACTTTCCGAGAATATGGCCATTAGCAAATTGGACTACATGAGTTTAGGAAGAATAGTCCCGTGGTTAACGCATGGCACTGGGGGTCAAGAGTCCTGGGATCCTTGCCCACCCCTAGCACAGAGCTGACAATGTCACTTAATTAGATTGCTATGTGCATCAGTTTCCCCGTCTATGAAATGGTAGTGATAATACATCATGGGTTCTTGTGAGGCTAGATTGATTATAAAGAGAACCCCAGATGGAAAAACTATCAATGTACAAAGAATTATTTATATTAAATTAATAAACCTCAACAGATACATAAATTAATTTACCTGCATGGAGAATTGGTAATGCCCTGTATTATTATTATAACCGTGCATGTTCTGTGTATGTTTAAAGACTTCTCTTAGCCTCTCTCTTCATTCACTACAAGGCTCTCTGTTTAATCTACTCTGCAGATATGTTTGACTGGATGTCACTCACAGCTTTTGCAGCTTGAGCTTCTGCAAAGCACAAGTAAATCATCTTTATGTTACAGCCTGCGTCACAGCAAAAACCCATGTCCAAATAAGGAGCCTCTCTGACTGGTTACTAAGTCGGTTGCCTGGGCTGGGCAGCGTAAGCCTGCTTTCACACTGTCGTCTTCAGTCTCACCCAGCCAGTTTGTACTCAGACAGACAGGTTCACTTGTAGTTCACATCCAGGCAGAGAAGCCTCCCTGCAGAGTTTGGTTTGATTTTTATTTCCAAAGAAATCCACCATGGTGACCTCTGCGGATCTAACCCTCACTTGCTCTGCAGCTTGGCTCATCATTTGCACGAGCGCAAAGAGAGCGTGTCACACATTCATGGTGACTGGGGAAACTTACTCTGGCATTCACTTTGCACTGGTTTAAATGAGGATGCACGGTGCAGGACAATGGTAATGAGCCCTGGGTAGCTAGTGTTGGGGCTTGGCAAAGGAATAGCCACAGATCCACAAACCTAAATCCATTCTGAACAGGGAACACATCCCCCAGAGGCCGTGATAGCCCATGGATGCTGCTTGTGACAGCAGTGCAGCCACTCCCTGCTACACTACATGGGGGGGAAGAATCCTGCCTCCACAGTCCCTCTCGGCTGCTTTGCTCCTTGTCCATTTACTCAGGTTTAGCACTGGCTGGGCAGTGTTTGAGTATGCACTAACATGCTAACTGCTGGGCAGGTAGCAAGCCAGAACCAAACAAGGGGCCCAAGTTTGATCTCAGACAGGTAACTTCACCAACATCAGTGCTTTTACTCCTGACTTACACCAGTGCAATTGACGGCAGAATCAGGGCCCACCCAAGGGGGTCACCTCTGGCATATGCTGTGGAAGACAGGCAAGTGTGTTCCATCACAGCTCCACCCTGGAGAGGAGGTATGGTAAGGTCATCCTGAGACTCGAGGGCAGGAATATCTGGGTTTTGTGGTGGGAAAGCTAGCGTCCCAGTATAAGAAGATCTCATTTCACTGATAGCCCCTCTGACTAACCGGACCCATTTGCATTATCCTGAAAAAGCTCTTCCCTTTACCAATTCTGATCAGACAGTTTCACCATGCAATAAGTTGGGGCTTCTTAAACGAGAAGTCAGCGTACCTGCTACTTCTAACTTGTCAAATAAATACCATGGCCCAATTGAAAGACCAATCCAAGTCCCCTCTGGTGCATCCAGGGTTTGGTCCCAGTCCAGCAAAGCACCTGAGCACATGCATAACTTTGAATACACGAGCATCCCATTGACCACTCTTTAAGTTATGAACATTCTTAAGTGTTTTCCTGGACGGGGGCCTTCATTTCCATTCTGTGCCCTTTTCATTGTCCTTTAAAGAGTGCGCAATTTTTGTGAGTTGAAAAAATATCTAATGACAACTTTTTTTTAGTTGGAATATCTTTTTCTTGATAGTTTTGGCTACTCCCACCCTGCTAGTTTTTGGAGGCTATGGCATTATTTCCTTGCTTTTTCCTTCCTTCATCTCTATTTCCCGATAGGACCATTCCAGCCAACTCCAAAAATATAGTCACAATAAATATAGTTAGGATTACAGCTGGGTAAATGTTAAGAAAAGATCTTTTGTTTTGCCTTACTCATGAAATATTTATAAGCCCCGTGAGCTAATGAGACAGTCACCTCGTGTTACAGATCCACCACGCGACTGGCTCAGCCACAGCCACAAATATCACAGGCAATAAATCTGTCAAGTCCTGCTGTGAGCTGGGAACGCTCACCATCTGTAACCCCTACTTGGCCAGCCTTGTTCCTCTCCATCCTGCCCTGCCCAGCTTTGACTTTCCTGGCACTGGAAAGGATATTTGCAAAACGTCTTGTGACATGCAAGTCTCGCCCTGTCTATATTCTACACACACAGACACTTAAGGTTAAATGTTTGCATTAAGGTTAAACACCGACACCCCAACCACAATTTGTGCCTTTGTGGTGGGAAAGAAACTGTAAGATAGTGACGTTAATGCTTGGAATTGTCCGATCTTTGTTGATTTCTAATGCTTGGCTCTTCTATAGAGCATTTTGTCTAGATCTTAAAGTGCTTTTCAAAGCTGGGTGAGGCATTACTTCTGTCTTGCAGATGGGGAAACTGAGGCACGGGGGTTTAAGTGACACAGCAGGAAATAGAATGTTGGTCTCCTGCCTCCCAAGCTTAATCCAAATTCAGTTTCCCTATCAACATATATTTCCTTTAAATAGCCACAAGTTTGCAATCAGAATTGAACTACCCTGAAGCTACGGGAAATTTGGATCTGGATTTAACCACTTCGCTAGAAGCCAGCTGTGAATTTTGAGAGTGTTTGGGTTTGGGGTTTGTTTGGATTCACTTTTATCCTCAATCCTAACCCAAAAGGACCACCTCCAGGGATAAGAGGTGTTGTCTTTGGCTTCTTTTCTACGACTTCCAATAAGGGGTCTGCTTTTGTGTGGACACCTGTTCAGAAGGAACTGGATTGAGACAAACCTGTGTCAAACCATGTGGAAAGACCTTTCCCTGCCACTGTCAAACTGAACTGGATTTGAACTGGTGAGAGGCAAGAGCATTGCCATCAGCTATGCAGTCTTGTGGCTTTACATTTCAGAGAGCGTTCTGGAGTGTGAATTATTCACACAGTGTAAGTATCGAGGACTTAGGTGGGTTTTTTTTTTTTTTTTTTTTTTGTTATTACTCATGTACTCATAAATAGTTCAAATATATAGTGTGGAGTCATTGGTCTAAATTCAACCCTGCTGTAACGCCACTGAAGTCAATACGATTACACAAAAGTGAACTTGGCCTCTGGAATCTCTTGCGCAAATACAGACTTGGGCTTGTAATAACAAACCCTGCAGAAATGTGGTTTGCGGGCAGGAATTCAACACTTTTCAAACACATCTCACTGATTTATGTTTCCCACTTAGCTTCACAATGACCCAGACTTTATGGCTGCGGTTTTCAAAGCTGTCCAAGGGTTTTAGATACACAACTCTAATTAATTTCAGTGGGAATTGTGACTCTAAATCACCTAGACAGACCTGAAAATCTCAGCCCATCTATTGATGGACTCGATGCTGAAGGTCCTCAATGCCTGCTGAAGTGGATGGAGCTGATGGCCTCTGGCAGTTGACCTATATTAGGGAGTAATTTTAGCATGGGTCTGGGTATTGCATTAAGGTTCTGTAATTGTCTCCAGTACATGCACTTGCAGGTCACCCTTTCAAGCTAGTGAGGTTACCAGTTTCCCCATGAGTACATGGTTAGTGACAGTACTTTAGTATCCATATCAACACCTTTTAGATTTCAGCAGGAAGGATGAGCATTAGGGACATAATCTGCTCATGCAGAGATGACCTGTACCTGCCATGGGGGAAGGGGCAGAGTGAGGGCAGCTGGCTTCAGCGGTGTTACTGAGCATGCTCAGTCCATGTGAGCATGTTCAGTACAAGCCAAGCAGCAAATCTGGTGGGGAGGTGGCCACGTGACCCCCACATGCCGCCCCATGCCTCTGTGCCCATGGGCCTATCCCATTAAAATCAATGGGACCCAGGTCATCTGAAAGCAGAATTTGACCATTGGTGGATCACAAGGAGCTGAGCGAGAGTGACTTGATTGCTTGCTCAGAAGATAATTTCATGCTCTTAAAAATAAGAGACATCATCATTCCTAAGATCTGCTCTCCTCTGTGGAGTAATATTCCCATGTGGGGAAGCCCCATAATAAAGAACTGAGAAACCACTGTGTACATTATACATACTGGATTTTCTTGGTGAAGTTCTTGGAGACTATTCCTCCTTCTTCTTGTTGCTCTTCATGTTTACCTGCAGGGGACAGGAACATATAACATCCTTATCTCACAGGGCTGTTTTTCCAACAGGCAAAAGATAAGTTCTGCTTGGATTCTTTTCCTCCCTCCATGTTCAAACCTCCCTTCACAGTCTGACCCAGCAAAGCTCATGCGCTGTTCTAGAAGAAAAATAACCTGGGGAGAAGCTGATGGTGAAGGAACCTGCAGCACTAAGCCTAACATTTATCAGCAAAAGGGCAACATGGAAGAAGGAACTCTGCACATAAGGCCTAATTCTGTTTTCCCTTACACCAGTTTTATATCAGTGTAACTACATTAGCTTCCATGGTGTTGTTCCTGATTTACACCAACGTGAGAAGATCCACAGGCCCAGGTTCTCAATGTAGAGTCATATGCAGGTGTTATGGGGGTTACGACTACCCTGCACTTTCCATATTGGGAAATGGGAGGGGATCCTGGACAAATGGGAGGGAGGGTCCAAAGAGATGGCTAGGTATGGAAGAGGTTGAGAAGCACTGCTCTAAGACAACTTTTGCTGAAGGCCTAATCTTATTAGAGCCCAAAGCATGTGGACGATTCAGGTTCTAAATGGGGCAAATACAGAAAAACCTGGTCTCACTCCATGTACAGCAAATCCAGAACGGGAACAGGCTAACTGGGCTGTGCTTTCTGAGGCCCTGATCCTGCACCATTAAAGCCAATGCTATTGGCTTCAACAAGGCCTGAAATGTCCCCAATCCAAAGTTCTCAGCGTCCTTAAACCAATCAGGCCCATTCGAAGATTTTGTGGCAAGAGGGAAGGGGGGTGCCAGGAATTACATGTTAAAGAAGATACTTAGAATGCAGCATAGCAAGGTATTCGCTTAGCAAAATGAGATCCTCCAAACAGCTTGACATTGGGCCAGATCAATAAAACAGTTGGAAAATCTATTGAGAAGTCACAGGCAAGAGAGTTTAAATAACCTGAAGTGTTGACAGGTGAAGCCGTGGTAGGTCCAGTCTTCTGAAACTGCTGGTTGCTTAGTATTTCTGTAATGAGCAGAGAGCTCCAGACAATGGGGATAGGTCAAGACTAGCTTTGGGGAAAGCACCTGAACATTTGAGTGCATATAAGAGTGGGTGCTGATCCAACAGCAGCTGAAGAACTTGAAGCATGTCCTGTACCAGCACCTATGCCCATCAAATTATCAGCCCTAGAATTAACAATGTGCACTGAAGTTCCCGGCTCCCTCAGTCACCCTGGTTTTGCCAACCCCAAGCATTTAAAAATCCTGAGTCAGCCCCCTTCCTCCACCAATTTATGACATTAGTTTAAAACCATGACAAAATGCCTTCTGAGGTTTCAGGATCACACTTAGACCACATTTTCACACATTTCTTCACAGCCAGGAGGGTGAGAAAATTACCTTTATTGTATAATGAAAGCTGAGAGTCTCACCCGATCCCATGCCTCCAGGAGCTGGGGCTTTAAGAAAATCACTAAGTATCATGAGACTATTGATAAAATCTCACAAGGTGGCAACACTACAGTTCCACTCTTTAACTAGTTGTTCTTTTAGCATGGGCTATTTGAGGCCTGAACCTCCCTCCTTATTTGTCTGAACAGTATCTGGCACACTTTGGGCACTTCTTAGCTAATAATAATGGCTAGCTAAGCGCCCTGTGCTACATAGAGCTCAATAGTCTAATTAAGCAACTATGGGGTTAAATTCCAGAATGCAGCACATTGCTTAATTGGAACATCATGTGTTAGAAAGCAGTGAGAAAGGTGAAACATTATTGCTGCTTGTTCCCTGCAGCTGTCTCTAATTAAACCTGGGGTGTGTCTGCAAAGCCACAGCATGACAGAAAACCAGGCTGGGCCTTCTTTCTGTGTTTAAATGCAAGTTTAAAATCCAAGTGGATGCTCTGTGATTCTTCATTACATGGCAGATGTAGACATCAGAGGCCAATGATAAATATAATTACAGTAGCCATGTGGGATAATAAACACATCTGCGTAAATCAGGAGTGACGCTAGTGACGTTACGATAGTGTCATGAAGCTAGTGTCCAGAATGGAGCTGGGTGAAATTCTTCAAACAAAAAACAAATGGTCATTGAAAGATACAGGGTCAAGTTGACCTAAACAGTTTGTGAATTTGTGCAGAATTCATTGAGTTGTTTCAGTCACCCCCACCCCATTCTGAAAAGATAAAAATGTTTGGTTCTGCTGTTTTCTAAACAATGACTTTTTCTTTCAAATTGTACTTGATTTTTATTGTTTTAAATGTACAAAAATCCATAAATAAAACAAAACATTGTGTTTAGCCCAAAATAATTCCCCAACCCCATTTTTTGATTTAGCTAGATTGCCCCAAAAAATCAGTTCTATGCACAGCTCTAATCCTGAATCAGCCCCCAGCTACATCTGCTGCAGCTGCTGACCCAGCAGCCGAACTCACCATAAGCCACTATCTCCATTTATGGGGGGTGGAGTGCTTCCCCAGAGAGTCACCCCAAAGTCACACAGCAGGAAGAAAATGGGTTTCTAGCTGGTGCTCCTGGGTTCCCTTTCCAAGGCAGATTCTGCCCTACTGGGAGTGGGTGCAACTCCTTGACTTCACCTGTTAGAAAGAGTTACCACCTTCCTACTCCATGGCTGATGTGGCCCAAAGAGCAGGCATCAGCTAAGTACCAGATCAAAGGAGGAGGTGGCTATATTGCAGGCAGCTCAGAAATGCTGACTGCACTTTAACAGATCAGCTGCCAAACACAAGCCTTTTCCCCCAGGGCACTCCCAGAGCAATGCACTGAACAGAGTGGGGGTGGCATTTTGTTTGGTTCATCCTGCCCAAGGCTTATTTGTCCCTTTAAAAGAGTTTGTCACTCAGAATCCCCATCCCAGCTCTAGCGCAGGAGTCTGTCAGGAAAGGGGGAAACTTTTCTGTTCAGTTACGCGGCTCCTCCGACAGGATTTACCAAGCAACAATTCTATCCTCCTCTCCCTGGCCTTAATAAGTGGTTATTGTCACTTTTGCTGTGGTTTCCCTACACTTGCTTACCTCTTTGAATCACAGAAATCCAAGCCTGAAGAGAATGCTGGAGCTGAGATAGTCAGCCCCCTGTCAGCATAAGATTGTCCCAATACTTTCCTCACCGTAGCTTTATCGGTCATTACTCTCCACTGTTTTTACATGGCTTTGCTGCACTACCAGTCTCCATCCTGAAACTTCAATCAGAAAGCAGCTGTCCCTGGACTCCTACTATGCCAGGCCTGGTCCTTTTCCTCCACTCTCCCCAGCATAATCCTCTAGCTTCCTTCCCCCAGGGTATGGGGTGGGTAGTCAGAGCACTTACAGCTCAACTCTGTGAAGCAGAGCCACAGCTGGTGTAAATCAGCACAGGCACAGCTCTTTTGAAGTAAATGGAGTGAAACTGATTTACTAGAGCTGAAGATCCATGTGAATGACCTATGCTTTTGGGGGCTCAGATTTTCAAGGTTACCCATGAGATTTAGACACTCAATTTCCAATTCTTAGGCAGCTTTGAAAATCTCACCCCTTGCTCTTTGTTGTTTAGATTTTCACAAGGTCTAGTTTCATAAAACAAATTGGCCTTACCAATAACAATCTAGCTCATCAAGACTGGAAGAGCATGTAAAAAACGTCTAGGCCCTGATTCTCCTCTCACACTAGTATAAATCACGAACAACTTGATCAAAGTCCACAGAGTCCCACTACTGTGAAACTGGAGTAAGCAGAAGAAGAATCAGGGCCCTCAAGCTTATTTACCTCCTCTGTTTCTCCCAGACAGGACACACAGGGAGCAGCCATCAATCTCATTTTTGTTTCCTCATTCTTGTCAATTCACCTTCCCTGCCTCAGGCTGCAGTGTTTGGGTTGCAAATGCTGCAGGGGAATTTTTTTGTTAAAATAAAGCTTACATTGGATTGTCAGAAACTCCTGGAAACATTTCTTTGAACCTTAGATTCAGTAAGAGCTTTTTATCTTTCCCTTTTAGAACCTAGATTCATTTCCCTTCCTCTATATTTCTTTTTTCTGTTCTTCCCTTCCTCTTCTCCCTGCCTCTCACTCACCTGAGACTTCCACAAAGCCGTCCTTGGTTTTCACTGTCAGCTCTTCAGGTTTAAAGCTCTGCACGTTGACACACACCTTCCACGGCTCTCCAGAGAACGGAGCAGGATTCTGATCTGCAGGGTAACCGCCAAACCTGGAGCTGTAGCCAGCAGGAGGCATGCCAGAGGTTCGGGCTATTCCTGATCGCAGTGGACCGGGCCATGTACTGGTCAGTCGTGGACGAGCCCAGTCCAGCCAATCTGCAGTCAGATCCCCAGAGAAGGGGCCCATACCGAAGTCATCATCTAGGAGTCGTGATGACAAGCCAGGCTCTCTGAATCGGTCTCGGACATTTCTGTGCCTGCTGGGGTAATGGCAGGAAAAGGGCATCTGGCTGTCAGCCATAATTTTCTTCTAAGGCAAAAACAACAGCGACTGACGCCAAAACTCCTTCAACTTTATCCGGCTTTAGAGGACAAGCTGCTCCTTGTAATGTCAGTGTTTGCTTTGCTGTTCCTGAGTGAAAAAGTTTCACCTGACCAAGTTCCTAGGAGAGATTCATCCACTCACTGAAACCAGAGAGGGTGGAACTTCTGTGCCTGGATCCTGACAGTTTATATCAGAATCTTCCTTTCCCTAAAACCAACAAGATTAAAAATAAAATCAGGATTGAATTTAAAATTCAGAGATAAAAAAATTTAAAGATGCAGAGAGCAACAAATTCAGGAGGCAGGGAGCAACAGGAGAGAAAAAGTTTCCTGTTATTTAAATTCCACACAAGAGAAAGAGAGAAGGGAAGAAAAAATACCTTGTTGGTGAAAAGCTCTTAGAGGGAGCAAGAAAATCCAAAACTTAAAAAGCTTGTTTGCTCTGTCTATCTGCACTGTTCCCTTCGGAGCCCAGACAGGAGCTTAAATAAACATTTAAGCTCAGAGTCGAGAAACTTCTCTAAGGCTCCAGCCAGCTGGGTGCCTGCTATTTATATGTGCTGTCCTTGCCTTGTCAGCTGAGTATTTTAGAGAGGATGAAACACCCTTGGAGAATCTGGGCTGCAACAGCTGACCTCCCCCCACTGGGCCGGGAATACTTATGTGGGACAGCCAAGCTCAGGCAGCCTTCCTCACTTGCCACTCCTCCCGCTTTGCTCCCGCCCCTCCCTTTCCCAGTGTTGTGACATAGCAGCCAGAGCAATGGATGCTACTAATAGACACGGGGCGCAGGGCTGATTGCATCCCCCCAACGTCAGCATTTGAAAATACCCACTTGCCCAAAAGCATCTTGGAGTCCTCCTCTTTCACTGTCAGCACATGTGTTAGGGGCTGATTTAGGCAGGCACCTTACAGCACAGTGGAGCGTGAGTCACTCCCTTGTGGCTTTGCTGCCTGTGGCTGGCTCAGGGTAATGACGATGTGGGGCTACGCTCAAGCAGTCAGACTTTCAAAGAAGGAGTGTGTACCAGAGCAGCCTGCTGACTCAGCTCTGGAAGTGACTCCCAGGCCCCGCCAGTTAGGGCTAGAAGGCTGATTCCACAGTAAATGCTTCATGGCCATTGTAGCATCTGGATTATGAGCTAGATTCAGCCCTGGATTAGCTCCGCTTCTCCATGGTGTAAAGCACAAAGGATTCTTTCTCCAAGAATCAGGCAGCACAGACAATACTGAAGAGGTTTATTTACGATACCGGGAAGTCTGATAAATCAGCTTCAGCTTCATGGTGTTACAGAGGTCAATTATTTATGCTTTCTTATCAATTACATAGTACGTTTTAAATTCTTTATCTATTCACTTACAAATACAGACATTGTCCCATCCGGAGAGAACAACAGTGATAATGGTCGTTACGTACATGCAAAGACACTTTAATCACTCTACTTACATCAAGGATCCTAGGGCTACACTCGGGATGGGGGTAGGGTGGAGGAAGAAGGGGTGGGGGTCCTTACAGATAGGTGGCAGGTGAGACAGAAATTCTAAAAGCAAACGTGCTGTTCTCATTGGAATTAGAATCACTAAGAGGACATCTGGCTTCCTGAGCCAGCGGATGCTTACACTAGCCATTGTCCTTGAGGCTCAGGTATGCTCGTTAGCCATTTAAATGAGTTTCGACCTACAACTTGTTAGCTGAAAACAACCTCAAGCCTAACAATGGTAACCTCAGCAGCAGAGGTGCGTGTGTGTGTGTATGTCCATCCCTCCGTCCGTTATCCGTCCCCCAGATGGGCAGCACTGGCTGGGGAGGGTTTGACCAGGGCAGCTGGCCTCTCCCATTGACACTCCCAAAGCTGTGGTGCAACCAGCATCTCCCCCGTCCCTGGGTTGCAGCAACCCCTGCTGGCACACAGGAAGTGTCATTTGTCCCCCCAGTGCCAGGCGGAGGAGGAGGGTGAATTGAGCCCCCCCGACATCTGTATTCTCTCTCTGCAGCTGGCACCTCCCATGGGTGATGATGCTGGGAGCAGCAGGGTGGGCTCTTGGGAGGTTAACACCGATGCCAGTGTGCGTGTGGCCACTGTAGAGAACATTGTGGGTGGCTGAGTGCTGTATAAACCGCTGGTCAGGCTTGTACCAGTTCAGGGCTGTTCCTGGCTCCACTGCTGCCATGTGCTGAATGTCTAAGTGCGGGGAGCCTCCCAGTGACAGCTCAGGGCGACAATGGACTCTGCTCTCCCAGGAAGCGTAGCAGGTGGTCAGGCTCTTCTAGCGCACTGAGCCCAGCCAAACGAGGGGTTTCGGTTTTAGCTCACCCCATGAGCATGAGCCCCGCTCCCGAAATGTTAGCAGAGCTGGGGAGGTGCTTTTTGCATCACTGACACTGGGTCCCTCCCCACAGCTGCCCCGCCCAGCTGGCAATACAGTTTATGCTGTGTATAGTTATGTGATTAGGAACTACAATCTATAATTATAGTATGGAGACTCTCACCCCATCCCTACGGGGTGCATGGAATAATGGGCAGATTGCAATGCTAGATCCTCCTCTTTCTTTCTCCTCTGAAGGCAGGCCAGATATTTCTCTGTTCCTGGGCCTGACCCAGCTCCCTTTGAAGTGCCTCCCTAGGGTTTCTAGGGGTTGGGCCCATGAAGCGTTGCTTTAACCAGCTTTAACTTCTGTTGAAACTGGCCTGGGATGCATTTGACCTTCACAGACCTTGCCAAAGCAAGAATGAGCTCCCAGCTGGGGCTGTCAGTAGCAAAGGGGTGTGTGCATGTGTGACGGCTGAGTCTAAACTTTTCAAACAAATGTGCTCTGCAGCAGAATCCCGAGAGCAGTCCTCTCTGGCAGGGATGGCTCCGCACAGTCGTGTCCCCCTCCCCCGAGGCAGGGAAATCACCCCTGCCCCTTCCTTCTGTTTGGCAGCTGAATTTTATTTCAGTAGTGCCATGCATCCCCTTCCATGCATCCCGGAGGGCGTCTTGTCCCTATACAGTTACTGCATGGCTGGCTTTTAATACCCTTTGTTTTAGAAATGAACCGATGGGTTTATACTGGCTCTGGGATTGTGGCTGCAAGGCTGTGGGGGCAGAGGATATCTGCGTGCTTGTCCAGGACCGGGTGAGATCACTGGCTCAGAATAATAATGAATGACTTCACCAGTGCCTTCGTGGCAGAGCAGCCGTGTCCTGCACTCCTCCAGACCTTCTGTGTCTCCTAGCAGGAGCGAATGGGAAGCAGAGAACTATCCAGCTCAGCCAGAATTCGTTTGTGGCTAAAAAAACATCAGAGAGCTCCTTATCAAGGAATTTGGGCTACAAAAGGCCCATTAGGTTACCCAATGCACTCCCCCTGCCATGCAGGAATCACCTACTATACAGGCTCTAAATGGGGCTCCCTCCACTTCCCTGGGGAGACCATTCCAGAGGCTAGTCAGTGTTTAACAGATTGCAGTGCTAGTCTACTTTGCCTGATGTCACACCTCAATTTTCTTCTGTTTCACTTCAGCCCATTATCCCACCTCTTCCCTCGCTCAGCCTCTGCATTCTCCATCTGCTCCTGAGTCACTGTTTAAGAGCCACGTCCAAGTGGGGCAAGGTGGTGATGCTCAGCTCTCAGGGCGCACTTCAATGTTACATCAGCTGCCAGGCTAATTACAGGGCAAGAGCCTTGGAGATGGTGAGGTACCATGGAAGGAGCAGGGCCAGGATCCGTGTGGCCGCGTCCTTCTGTCACACGCTTAGGGCCGTGCAGCTCCCAGCCTCATTGCTGGTTCGCACATAGAGTAAGCAGCTCATTTTTAGAATTGGAATCAATCGATGGAACGTTTCTGGAGAGGGAATCAGGGCACTGGGCAAAAGGTGGATTCTGTGGCAGAATGAAAAGTCACAGGGCCTGACTGCCCCGCGAGGCACTGGATGAACTGCTTCGATCCCAAGGGGATTACACCAGCGTCATTCTGAAGCAGCATCATGGGGAAGTACGACTACAGGTGTCCCCTTCCCCTGGGTTGGTGGGGGGGCTCCTTCACCCTCTCCTATCCACTAGGATGTTGACTTTAAAACTGTCAGCCCCCGTTCCACCTAACCCCAGGCTGTAGGGAGCCATTGGGTCCATTTACTGATGGGTGCCATGAGCTGCCTCTCTTTGTGACAAATTTTGGTAGGCTTGTGCACACCGTGTAGTATTTAAAGCTGCTCGCTAAGTTCCATTTACAACATCTGCATGTCATACTCTGCATCCACTGGCAGGACATAGGTACCAATAATGAGGTTCTGGATTAAGAATGACGTCACTCCACAGGGATTGAAGCCTGTTTATTGCAACCCATTTACGCTGGGCTGGTCAGTGTTGATGATGGACGCCACTGGAATGCCAAAGCTGTTGCCACATGGTGAATTGAACTGGGCAACCGTATACGAAATGACTCAAGGACAGAACAAAGCGGAGTTTAAAACAATGCAACATTCACATTGTCAGCTGGGCATCATCAGCAACAGGCAGAGCATGCTGGGGGTCACCCAGTTTGAAATTAATTGTTGTGTGGCTCTGGGGCACAGAGGGTGAGTCGTAAATAGCAGGTGCAGACTGCACTCCCTTCCTTGGCAGCGGGGAACCTGTGCACGTCCAGGGGAAAAGACTTCAACTCCCACATTGGCCTTTTTAGCCACAGTTGTACTCCCAAGCTGTAAAACAGACATCAGCACTTGCTTCGGTCACAACGGAGAACAAGAAAACACCCACCCTTTGTGCATTGTCCCTTGGAAATCAGTGGCACTGTCCCCGCAGGCAGGGTCTGTTTATCAGAGGGTATCAGAATTCGGCTGTTAGTCAAGCAATGGTTAGGCCCTTGGCTCCAACTCCCCTCCCCCCATCTTTGAATACCAATAACTATGGTTATAATAGTTAAAGTATCTTTGGATGAGCAACCGTTGCTGGCCCTTCTTGATGCTCCCAATCACGGGGGCAATTATTGAGGTGGGGATGGGCTGGAGAGACTTAGGCCTGGATTCCTTTGGTCCCTAGCCTTCTGGGTTCGGACCAGGGCATGCTCTCCTTCTAGGTCTGGCAAGGGGTAAGGCATCCATGCCAGTGCTATTGGATATCTCAGCGGCTGTGGATAATGCTACTTCACAGTCAGTGCTGACTCACCTGGGAGATCTGGTTGGCTGGGTGGTAGGGGTGCCCTCAGGTAAGCCTGTGGGTGGGTGGGAGACGGGGGGCTTTTGCTTGTTTTGCCTTGTCACCTTTCCTAGTCAATGTGCTGAAGACCCTGGAGGAGGCCATGAGCCATTCTGGTCTGCAGTGTCCTCAGTACATGGTGATAGTCAGTTCCGGATCTCTTCAGTTAACACTGATTGTACAGTTTCAGGCCCTGATCCAGCAGGGCATTTGAGCATGTGCCTAACTTTAAGCATATGAGCAGTCTTCAGCCATGTAAGTAGGCCTGTTGATGTCACTGAAGATAGACCTGTGCTTAAGTACCTTGCTGAATCGGGACCTCAGTACTCTGCAATGTCTCAACCTTGGTGAGGCAAAGTGATGCTCTTGGGGAAGGGAAGGCATTTGGATGAAGGTATCATCCTTACTAGATATTAGGGGTGACTGCTCATGCAGGCGGTGCTGTAAATATTCACTCTACATCCCTCCAGCATAGGCCCTGCGGAGTTTAGCGAGAGGTATGTGACCGATGCTAGAACACTTTTCCAGACTTATCCTCCCTGTGTCTGTGCGCCATGCTCCTTCCTTCCAACACCTACAATTTCTCTTGGTCACTGGCGAGAACTAATCACACCAGTAAGAGCTGCCTGTCCTGTTGGGCGATCATTGATTCCTTTGGTGGTCATTGTGATACCTTTAATCATGATGAACTAATGTAGCATTAATGGGAAAGTGAGCGCAATTCCATTGGCTGCAGTGAGTTGTTGCCACATCAGTCCCAGGATATTAGAGAGTCAAGGCGGTTGAGGCACTATTGAAGGCTTGTCTCTCGTACCATCAGAAGTTAGTCCAATAAATGATAGGCCCTCACCCACCTTGTCTCAGCACTTCCATCAGCACGTTAAGCAGTTATTTCATGTGCTGTTCGAGAACTTTCCTCCCTGTCTGGAGGATGCTTTGATTTGTATCATAACAACGTATTGGCAACAAGCTGGGGTGGGGGCCACAGGATCTCCAGAGGGCAGGCTGGAAAGCAGCCTTCTCAGCTACCTCCACAGCTCTGTACATTGTGCAATGGGGAGACCTTACCCTCTGCCTGATTCCCCTGGAGTCCATCATAGGATCAGAGAAGTCCTATGGGTCTGTTCAGACCGTCCTCTTGTATGTGCAGAGTCAAGGCTCCCCATGGAGGGTGTAAAGGATTGTAAAGTGACACACACCCCTGCTGCTGTATTATATCACCTCGTGCTGATCCGGATCACTCGCACGAGCTAAGCAGGCTGGGTCACTGTGTGGATGGGAGCCCTGTGTGTTGCGGTGTTGATAGGTAGCACTCGTTCCCTGCATCTCCCTGATGCACCAGCACAGCACTCGGCTGCCGGAGGGGGCTGGCTGCCTGCTGGCAGGAGAGCTAAAGCTAAGGGCTTATCCTTTTGGCTTATTAAAGGGCCCATAGCACTTTTCCCAAGCTTGGAGTGTTCACCCTAGTATCCTGGTGAAATTCTGCAGTAGGAGATATTGTTTTTCCCTCTGGAGTGTCTTGTGAATAAAATTTGCTGTCTGGCTGCATAGCCTGCAGTTGTAGTATTCCTATAAATAGCACAGAAAGACAGCAGTGCTAGACAAAACCCAACGCCTTTTAGAATCTCACCAAACAAACGTTATTTTCCAAACTATGTCACTGGAAAATCTGAGTTGGTGCCAGTTATTCTTTGTGTTTCAGTCTTTGAGAGACTGAAGTGTTGGTGCCCCAGAGAGAACAGGCAGGACCGAGATGCCACCACGGACCAAGGTGCAACCACAGCCCGAGGCCCCTGCAATGGCAGGGAACTGATTGGGTGGGACAGGCCCAGATGATCCTAGCAGGGGATCTCTGTTCCATGCTGCAGAGCAAGGTGAAAATTCCCCCAGCCAATCTGACCTGGGGAAAATTCCTTTGAACCTGGCGATCACCATAACCCTATGCATGGAAGCCAGAATCACCAGCCGAGTACCTCGGAGCAGAGGATTTTCTGTACCACCTTAGGATACTGGTCCAGCCTGTCCGATGGCCTGCATCTAGCTGTGGCCAAAACATGATGCTTCAGAGGAAGGAGGAAAAATCAAAAAGGCACCTGCCCTATTAAACCTTTTTGGGGAAAAAAGTCTCCTTCCTGACCCCCGCAGGTGTCCATCTGACGCCCTGAAACGTGAGGCTGATTATACAAATTAGAATGGCAAGCAAACTCATTATCATTGGAGCAAGGCAGAGGCCCTGCCTCTTCATGGCCAGGAAGGAGAATAGAGTCAATGAACTGCCCCTCTGGGGTCCCATGTGCTTTGTGGATGGTGTCTCCCTCTCATATATAGGCTGAAGATGCTCGTGCATTGTGAGGCCTGTAGAGAGGAGTTTCACGATTATATCAGAAATGTTACACTGCTCCAGGGCATTGTCTGAGCCCATCCACTCCCCAGTGTCTGAGAGGGAGAGGAATGGAAAGAGGGAACCACCCCTATTATAACACCCAGTGATGCCATCACCACTCTGATATTGGGGCAAGAGAAGACCCTGAGTCATTAATAAATACTCAGTTTTGCTGGTGTTTATTCAGGGCAATAACATTAATCCCAAGGAACCTGATGCTTATTAACATCAGTCTGGGAGGGGCTGAAGATCCGTTCTGTTCCAGCCTCTGTTACCACCCCATCTGGCTTGTGTTGCTAATTTCTGCCTGCTCTTTCTGTGTCATTGACTTATTCCAAGCAGAGGGGAAGGGAAAGGGTGGAGCAGGGCTCTGTTCTGTGCGTTTCTGCCACTTGCTTTCAGTTTTGCTGCACCCAGCTTTTGCCGAGATGATATTTTCCGAGGCGTTTAAATCAGTGGTGTGCGAAGCCATGGTCAGCTGGACACAGCTCTGGTGAATGATGTAGAGCTGGCTGGCTGCAGGTGGCAAGGCAATGGCGCACAGCCCTGTGCAGATCGCAGCCACCAACATCAGGCATGCACCAAGCAGTAAAAAGCACTTCCCAGGCCAGCAGAAGCCTTCAGGCAGAAAGCACAATGGCCACAAGCAGCAGGAAAAAAACAGCCCTTGCAAGTCACATGTGGAAGGGAGAATTCATTGCTCCTGCATTAGCTCAATGAGCAGGAGAAATACCGCTGAGGGCACAGCCTTGGCTGGTGCTGAGCTCCTTCCGAGGGGTGCTGCAAGTACAGAAGTCAGCCTGCTGAAAAATCAGGTCACTTACTTAGGGCCCTAATTTTAGGTACCCACGTTTGAAGTGTTTGGCTAAGATCACAGGCAGAGTAGGGAATAGAATCCAACACCTTGTCTGCAGCTCTAGCCACTAGCCCACACGCCTCCCATGCAGTCCAATGCAGGCACATCCATGTTTGTTTCCTGTTCATGGACTGTCAGTCCCTGGGCTGGCTGGAGATGAGTCTAGTGGAGAGGCAGCTTATTCATCTCTGAGGTTGTGGGGGAGGAGGGAGGGTCTTGTATTCAACAACAGCCTACCAGACTTATATTGGGGCAGAGGGAGTCATGCCTATGGCTAGGATGATTACCTAATTGCATTTATCTTGCTGGATAAAGTATTGATGCCACAACATGGTGAGCCACATCCAGATGGTGAGTTTGAATGGTCTAGGTTGCAACATTGCACCAATGCTTCATCGTGACATCACACCATAACACAAAACATTGGCCCAAGAGCACTGGGTGGTGGCTCAGCCTCCTCCCACTGATGGAGGACTGGACTGTCCACGTGTCCTACTAGCTGAGACTGCAGGATGCGGACAAGGCAGAGCCATGAAAATCAGGGCTGTCCTACAAATGGACAGGTCTGTGTCTTGCCAACCTGGATGGAAGGACTGGGGCAGTAAGCATTGCCTTTGGAGAGGAGGAAAAATGGGCAGGGCAACTAGGAAGATTGTAAAACAGGAAGGACACAGCTCCCTGATTATCCTGCCCAAACCTGGTGCTTAGACAATCCTGAAACCTTACAATTCAACCTGTTCTTCAGGAGCTTCTTGGCTTGGCAAATGAATTCCACTGACTGGCAGACATTCCTGTCCTATAAGACGTGGGGTTCTAAAGCTCCAGCAGTGTACCAAAGCAATAGATGCCTTGTAAATAGGTTTTTGGTTTTTTTTTAGTTACAGGGAATGGCTCATGGGTCTCCAAAGCACAAATAATTTTTCTGTAATTGGATTAAAAAAAGGAGAGGAAATATCTATGGCTTACAACTCTGGCTTTTTGTACTGTACAGCGATTAAACCTGTAACTCCCATTATTGCTAATGGAAGTAGTCTGTGTAGTGCATTGTGCTGGGTGATGAGAATTTCCCCCGTAATCTCCCAAACACAGCAGTTCCAGGGGGCATGGAGGGCTGCCGAGTATTTCCTATTAGACTTGGTTATTTTAAATAGCTTTTTCAGTGGAAGTCTGCATTCCTGGTGCCAGCACTATATGGGGCATTGACATCTCTAGTCCAATCACAGCCAAAGTGTGCTGGTGGAGTGGAGATAGGGAACAACAGGTGGAAGAGAATCCAATGGGGTCGTTCCATTGAAAGCCATTGTTTTTGCAAGACCCCAGAAGGCAAGAAAGCAATGCAGACCCTTTGGCAGAGCTGTGGGGACTGCATCAGGGACATGAGAGTCACTGTGTGGCAGGATTAATAGTGCGAATCGGCAAGTGGAGTGCAGGAGTGTTACGGGTCAGAGCTGCAATGAAACCAGCAGAGCTCAGTGGTGCTCTACTGGCGCACTGGGTGCATTGCTGGTCTGGAAGAGCACTGGCAGAGCAGTGTTGGGGCCCAGGAGGGGAAGAGGAGAAGCAATGGGGGCACAGGTAGAGCTGTGAATGGGAAGGTTGCAAAGCCGCTTGCCCATGCTTTGCTCTTGGTTCAGCCAGTGCTTTCAGGGCCCAGGTCAACTCCTAGTGAAGTCAGTGGAAACACTCCCAGTCACTACCACAGAAGTGGGATCAGGCCCTAGAGCTCTTACTCCACTAAAATCCTCCTTAAGTGTATGTGAAAGGAACACAGAAGACGAGTTTGTAACAAGAACTAATACTGTCAGAACCTTTATTTGAACCCTTGTTGTTTCTTTCAACCAGGCTAACAAATCAAATACCTCAGGAAGACTGAAGAACACAGTATGCTTTTCAGTGGAAATCAAAGGTACTTTTACAATGAAATAAAATGATCAGATGCTTCCGTGTAATTTGATAGGGACTGACCAACAGACAAGAGTGACGGAGACACACTATTTCCATAACGGCTCTTTTCCTTCTTTTCTTTGCTTTGTTCTAAATGTTTTTGGTGAATGATATTTGAAACTGAACCTGCCATTGGGATCCTGAGAATGCCACGTCAGTGGATCTGGGGTACATTTCACCAGAGATTTTCCAGGTCATCATCAGTGGACCTTCTATTGGCTCATGCTGGATTTGGTGTCCCAGAAATCTGACAGGGGGAGGTCTTCATCAGTAACTAAGGCCACCTGAGGAAAGGCACCTGTCCCATAGTCAGGAAGCCGTGCATGGTTTTTCATTTTCAGCTGAATGGTTTATTGTAATATGTGGAAACTGCAGTACGTTTGGCAATGACCTTTTCTCTTTGTCATGTGAAAATTTTTGTGCCACAATGAAAGTCTTTTGATTTCCTAGTAAGGAAGCCATAAAACCTACTGGACATTAAGGGCTAGGGTTAAAATATTCCAAATTAGGCACCTAAATCCATATTTTAATTCCCTAAATAAGTGCTCAGATTTTCAGAAAAGACCGAGCACCTGACATCAACGAGTGAAGTCAGTGGGAACTGTGGTTGGTTCGACACCTACAAAAATCAAGACACTTATTTTGATACCTAAATATGCACCAAGGGCCAGATTTTTAAAGGTATTTAAGTGCCTAACTTCCATGGGAGTTAGAAACCTAAACACCTTTACAAATTTGGCCCTAAGGAGCCTAACCTGAGAGAACTGTTTTTTGGCCATAAAGTGCCACATAGTTCCCCCTGAAGTTAATGTGAGGGCTGCTTTTGACTTCAGTGGAGCTACCCTGGTTACACCCACAGGAGCTGGGCCACACTGTTTAGCATGTCACATGATTTCAAACCAGGAAAAGCCAGACTGAGGCAGGTCATGGTTTACACTGGTGCAACATGGACTACACTAGAAGTTTGCAAGGGCGCAGCTCCGGCCCAGGGCAGACAAGGCCTCAGAAAGGAGTCCCACGCTGCTCCCCAGTATGGAAAGGTAGCAGCTGCAATGCGGGGAAAGAGTCAAAGCAGGGAACAATAGAAGGAAGGGCGGTCTAAGGGTGCATTGGGCTGGGACTTAGGACAACTGGGTTCAATTAACTCCCTGTGTGATCATGGGAAAGTCACTTAACCTACCCGGTGCTCATGTTGCCATCTGTAAAATAGTGATACTACTTCCCAGCCTCCCATGGGTGTCTGAGGATAAAATACATGAACGGTTGTGAGGTGCTCAGCTGCTCCTGTGAAGTTGGCCACATAAGTTCCCAGATAGATGCACGGGCTATTCAGTTATCCAAAGAGCTCTATTAAAACATGGGAGAAGAACAAGTCTAATCTCCCTATTGGTGCCACAAATTACAGGTTAAACAGTTGCTTCCAGATACCTAAAATACCTTCTCAAGGAGCTGTGACTTGAACAGAAATTGGTTCATGACTATTCCCCTCCTCTGTTTGTTTCCATCTAAATGAGGCTTCCCTATAAATTACTGGCATTCTAGCTCAATCTGATCCCAATTTGTCTGGCTGATGCTTCCACTGCAACAGAACCCATTTCATTTATACTTTCATCAGTCACCTCTCTTACAACGCCCTCCCCCCGATGGAG
This sequence comes from Emydura macquarii macquarii, assembly GCF_026122565.2. Classification (NCBI taxonomy): domain Eukaryota; kingdom Metazoa; phylum Chordata; order Testudines; family Chelidae; genus Emydura; species Emydura macquarii. The sequence continues at coordinate 3,364,140 of NW_027131391.1, forward strand.
CTGGCAGCTCCTTAAATTACTTGACAGGCTCCTGTCTGTGAAGCCCCCAATGGCAGGACCCAAATATCATCTTTAAATAATGCTCAATAAATAGAAGAAATAAATATTAAATAACAGGCTAAGTCCCCTTAGCTTCTTCAGTATATGTACAATGCATAGCAAAATAACGTTGATCGGCTATATGCAGACAATAGTTTGGTATAACTTTAAAATAAAATAAATTTAAAGCATCACAACCAGCATAAAGCAAAAGATCTAACATGCGGTAGCTCACTGAGAACAGCAAGTGCATAATGAGCCTTAACTATGCCCCAACTCCTTGCTTTTCAGCACAGAAGCTGAAGAGCTGAATTCTGCAGGGAAGTGTAAATAGGGTTTGGAGAGTCAGGACAGAAAGACTAAGAGGATACCAGTTTTGTGAAGGGATATTAGAGATTAAAAGAGCACAACAAGCAGTCAACAGAACCCAGAGCAACATGATTTAGAACACTGGGCATTTTACAAATGAGAACCTCGGCGGGTTCCTTGGTTCTAGAATGTAGGAGCTTCTAAAACTCTACTGGGCTATGGGAATAAGCGAGAGGAAGGAAGGTTTAGCTATTTCATGAAACCTTTAGAGCTATCTGAAGAATTCCAAATGTCCTCGAGAATCCCTCACCCTCGGGAGTGGCTGGCTAGCCTCAGATTAGCAGTGATTCACGTATGATTGAGTTGCGTTTCCACTAAACGAAGGATGTTTTTTGCAGAACATTGGCAGAAATCTGAGATGTCAGGGTGCAAAATTCTTCAAAAGCAACAAACAAGCAAAACAACATTTAAAAAAAGCAGCTGGCAAAAGGCACAAAAGACAGAAAAGCTTGAGGGATTTTGCAAACTGGCAGAAATCCCAAATGTCAACCAATAAGCAGGGCTGCATTTTGGACTACACCGGAAATTTAATCAAGTTAAATTAAAGATAATTCCCCCAATGGGTGAAAAAAACAACCTACCCCATAACTTGGTTGGGGGCTTTTGTCATTGGAGAACAGGTTTTGGAAACATCTTCAGAACTGCTGGCTCTTCCGTACTGTTGTTTCCTTTATCTACCATGGCTACATTATTCTTGGTAACAAACAACATACAAAAGTCCGGTGGATGGCAACCACAGAGGGAACCCGAGTTTCTTTTTCAGAGAAGCCATGTTACATTTTGTACTCCGACTCAAGGAGAGAAGGGAAATAGGTATTTCAGCCAACGTGGCAATGACACTAGCAAAGGGCTATTCTGTGATTTCCCTTTGCAGGATTGCAAATTTCTCTTCCCTCTCCCATTTTGAAGAAGCAGGATTCTTGCCATGTCCTCTGTGAGATCATAGACTTGTGAAGCATAAATAGAGCTCATCACCATTAATGTTGCCATCATCATTCATGTCCATTGGACTCCAACATAGAGAAGCGTGGACAAAGATTTTGTGATGAATCCTAGTTTTCAGTGGAAAAAAACTACACAGTGTGTCCCTCTGATGTCAGTTAACCTTTCACCCCCTCCTTTCTAGCACAATAAAGTAGATTTGTTCAGCTTTGCCTTACCATCAACTTTAACCCAAGCTACAGTCGGATACTTCAATACCTTCCCTGGATGCAAAGCGATTGTAGAGTTCTGAGGCCATCTTTGTAAACCTTTACGCTTGGAAGGGGACATGGAGACATTGAAACAAATGAACATATCCAAAAATAACTTATTCCAAAAATATAATAAATAAATACTGTTAATGACCAATTGCATCCAGTCTGACATAGAATCAAAAATAGAATAATAATCACAATAATAATAAATAATTTAACAGGTTTATCCAATACAAGTCTAAGTGGGAAACCTAGGGAGTTTTAGCTGCCATGGGATAGTCCTTGTTGAGTGGATCAGGAGGCTCACGCGCAGGATACTGTAGGCTCAGCATGATCCTGGGAGCCATCTCTTTACCCTTGATCCATGTATGTTATTCCCATCGACATGGACTGAGAACAGAACATGGAGCTTTGTTCGTAGATCTCCATCAGTAAGGAAGTCAAGTCAACATAATGCTTTACTATTTACACCAATTTCACAAAGCCCCTTTTCTGCACCTCCTTTTAACTGCCTGGCGCAGTGTTTAATTGCACCTGACGCGGCTGGGTGGGTACTCAATGCGTGCAGGGTTTATTCTTGCAGCAGTGGTGGGGTTAGGCCTTGAGTTACATGTTCTAGGCCTCTGATAACTGCGACTGCATCCTACTGGGAAAACAACAATGCAATGTGTTTGAGTATCAGACTGGGCCACATGGGGAGCAAGAGTCCTCAATCCTTCCGGGTTAGATCTTGCTGCAAAACACTGAAGGCAGAGAGGCTGGCTAACATCTAGAAAAGGAGATATGCAGTTCCCTCCCCTGAGCCATTGGTTCTCCCCAGCACATTATAATGTCAATATGTAAACACTCACACAGAGGGGGGAGGTGGCATTCAACCCCCAGCCAGGACTTTGGAAAGTCTGTAGGCTCAGCTGTAGCCGGAATCCCCGTTTTCTATTTTCTAGAAGATTGGAAAGTGGGAATCGTCTGGACCCTTTTCCCTAACTACTACAAGCAACTACATGCCAACTCATGGAAGAAAGCCTGGAGACACACTGAGAAGAACCTCCATGAAACAGGGTTCTGGCACGTGGGGGAACAACAATGCCAGTAAAACAACTTGTGCTACATGGCAGTAACGCAATACAGGAATCCTTAGATGGTTTAGAAATGAGGGCATCCATTCTGTGAATGGGCCTTCTGAGAGATGGTTGCACGCCTCCTACTGGACCACTGAAAATAACAACCACCAATAGCCTTGAGCGGTACTAAGCTGCTGGGCCACATCGCTCTCTGTATTTCTGGCATGCAAACACACCCCGTTCGCCTTGCCCTTCAGGTCGCAGCTTTGCTTGTTCACTTTAAGTCTCCATGATTCAGGGGCTGCAGGTGGCTCTTCAACCGCATCTCTTTACAAGTACAGTTTTCCACGCTCTTCCATCTCCTCAATGGTGGCAGATCAACTTTCTGCTTGGCCCCTTAGCACCCTTGAGACCATACATCTTTGAGTCATTAAGACTAAACAGGATAATAATTACGCAGGATGGGGAAGAGGAAAGGGGGAAACAAATGTCTTAATCCCAAATGAACTGTTGTAAGCACCCGGCTGTTGCAAGAAAAAGAAATTCTTCCATGCCAATTTAGCCTGCACCTGGGGGAGGCCTTTGTTAGGCAACAAATCACAGTAATTGCACAGCCGGCTGGGCTGGCACTCATTGCAGAGAGAAAACAAAGGCAGGCTTGGCACACGGTCTGGAAGAACGACCACTGCCCTCCCAAATGAGAGCCAGGGGCTCAGCAGGAAATGGGCGATTGATGGATACACCCCCTTTCCTATATCCTGCTTCTTCCTCCCCATGCCCAACTCTCCACCTGAGTCTTTGCCTGACTAGACCAGAAAATAAAGTGCACATTGCAGCAACTACATCAGAGATCTTCCTGGAGGCAGGGGAAAGTGTTAAGATGGAGCTGCATTGCCTCCCACGATGCTGCAAAGGGCCGTGAAAGGTTAATTTGGATGCATTCTGCACCAGCAAGCCCAGGACTCAAATTGTAAACCTCTGCCTGGGACTGAAACCAAATTCCTTGGAGCTGAGTCTAATGCCTGGAACAGAAAACGTTCCATTGCCTTCCATTTGGGCAAGGGGTAAAGGTGCGGCAGCTGCTAATTCTTTCCTCAAAGGCACCCTGTGATTCTGCAGGGAAACAGTTCCCAGAGGCCAGGTGGCACGGCTTACAATTTATGGGATGTGTGAGGGGAGGAACAGGATGCCAGCATGCTCAGCCAGGCGTTGTTGTGCCTGTCACCATACAGCTCCCAGCAGCAAAGGCACAAGAGGAGTTTCCAACACCTGTCTCTGTGGCCAGGATCTGGTGCTAAGAGTAAGGAATCTAGGGGCAGGCGGCCATGATTCTTAGCTGTCTCTTGGAAAACAGTTTGGAGTTGATTGGTTATTTTTTAACCCTGCGCTCTCTGCTTTGTGAAGAGAGGTTATGCTGGCTATGTTAAAGCACAAGGGAAAACTCAGGCATGGTTCCCATGGCCCAGCCCGGGACTCTAAGCCAGCAGCTGTGCTCCCTTGCCCTGCACCACAAACCACTATCCTTCACTAAGACTATTACTCCAACCCCAAACACCTGGGGGGAAGGGAGCTGTGTGTTGGTAGTGTGCAGATAAACAGGCTATCAGGCCCTGGCAACTCTCCCAGGTGACCCCAGGAGAGTTCCTCAGGCTAGCCAGCCAGCCGGGACCCTTCTCTGATATTTAGGACCCATCAGCCCATTTTCCACACCAGGTTAGACAGATGGCAAGCTGCAATTGCTGCTACTGATTGTACACATCTTCTTATTTGTGTTATCCCATTTCCCCCTATGTCAGCCTGCTTGTTTGGCTCATCCACCTGTTATGTCTTAGAATGCAAGATCCTGGGGGCCATGACTGTCATTTCCTGTATGGTTGTACAGCGCCAAGCACAATGGAGCCCTGATCTGATTAGCTACAAGGTGCTACTGCAATAGTAGTAGTAGTAGCAGCAGCAAGGAACATAGAACTAACTTGCCCAGTCAGTAAAGCAGACAGGCTTTCTTCTTTCACTAAACCCAGAGATGGTCTCTGCTGCTGAGAGGTTTCCTCCTCCTTTCTGCTGATAAATAAAAAGCTCTGCAGTTGAGGCTTCTACACTTTGAGCAGCTCTGGGCCAGGCACTGTATTAAATGGGAGCTGACCTTTGGGTGAGTAGGAAGATTAGAGGGGGTTGATGTCACAAAATGTAAGCTCTTTGGGGCAGGGACCATCCTTCTGTGTTTGTACAGCGCCTGGCACAATGGGGTCCATGACTGGAGCTCCTAGGTGCTACGTACTAATACCTTTCCTGGAGCAGGAACTTACACTGCAGGGGGAATTCCATTGCACAGCAGAGTTCCTATGATGAAAACAACCACAGCAGGAGCCTTGCAAGAAGGGGCGGTGGAGAGCTCTGGGGTTGCGGGTTCCCAGGAGAGGGGGTGCCTAATGATTCTCAAGCACAGTGACAAGACTTTGCTCCCTTGCATTTCCTGACTGTTGGCCTGGCCTCCCAGCACTCAACTCTTGATTGTTCCCACTTCCACTTAAAGTCTCACCAGCGCGATCAACAGGGAGTTGGGGGTGAAGAGAAACAAACTCATGATATAATAATGGGAGTGGGGGGTCAGAAATGGCCACTTCCAACCAGTGCATGACCCAGTGGAATTCTCTCTTCACAGTCACAGCAGGAATGGGCTGACCCAGGATGACTGAATAGTCTTTCCCGGGGGTGTGGCACACTGGGAAAGCCACCTCAAGTGACAGTGAATCAATACTGCAGAGGCCTCTGGATTTTCCCTTTGTAGGGGAGAGACCACACTGCATTGCTGGAGTCAATGGGAGCTTTGCCAGAAGCAGGGCCAGACCCGAACTCTTTCTGCACGTCCCAAAAGGCTTGGAGAGCGTTTCTTTTAAATTATTTCTCTTCTTCACCTCCCCACACCAAACAATCGGTGCTTGCTGGCTGCTGGCCAGGGAAAAGCAAGGAGCTAAACTCACTCTCTGGATTAGCAGTTGGGAAATGCTTCCCTGGAGATATGCAAGGAATGGGTGGGGGCAAGGGGAGGTGGGTTTATAACCAACGGAGCCACTGCAAAGCACAGACCCTCCCCTCTCTCCCCATCTCTGTGACATGTCCACATATTCTCTGGGGCAGCCAGGATTGTCGACGTGTGCAGTGCCCAGCACAACAGAGCGCTGGTGGCTGCCATAATGTAAATATTAAATAATAATCTGTTGCCGGGGAGGTTGGAGGAGAGAGGAATTTGAAGAGACAATCCCGATGCACACGGCAGGGAGGGGGACCACCTAGCGCTGCATGCTATCATAGCTGTCCACTGAGTCGTAACTCTTGCTCCTGCTCCGGCTGCTCCTGGGGCCTGAACTCCGGCTCCGGCTTCTGCCACTGTCACTGCTGCTACTCCAGCTTCTGCTCCGGCTGCTCTTGTAGCTGGAGTAGCTGCGGCTGGGAGAGTGGCTAACTCTGCTGTACCAGGAGGAATAGCTGCTGGCACTGCTGGAGGAGGACGGACTGGGCCTGTAGTATGGGACTGGGCGTTTCCGGGCACTGTGGGGACAAAGGGAGAAGAGTGGTGTCTGTGACTGGTGACACAATGGGACCCTTGGGGGGAGCTTCTGGCCCCAGGCCTCAATGGGAGGCAGGGAGGAAAACCTGAGAGGGATGCTTCCCCTCAAGTGCTTGGAGGGCAGCGTCTCCAGGCATGATGGACTCAAAGCAGATCCCTACTAAGGCTCTCCACAGACCTTGGCCAGAGGGTCACAACGGAGCCTGCAGCCCCCAGCGTGCCTGTCTGCTGGAGGAACCAAGAGGCCCCTGGTCATTTCCTTACCTCGTGATGCGGCGAGCTTCCAGGTGGCTGGGAGAATCTCTCCTGCGTTTCCTCATGGGCGAGTAGGACCTCCGCCGCCGCCTGTCCCGCTCCCGCTGGGCCTCCTTCTCGCTGGAGCCGTACTTGGGCTCTCTTGCACGCTCCCTGAGGAATGGCCAGTTTGGAAACGGTCAGTGCCTGCTTTTACAAGGCACCACCTGCAGAATGGCTGTGCTTTGCTGATGCAACTACTCATTGGGGGAGAGGGGTGGGGCTAGAGCCTGGACCCTTCAGCTCCAGAGCACAGGCCTCTACCATTTGAGCTAAAAAACTCACCCTGCCAGCAGCCTCCACATGGCTTGACTGATAGATGGAGGCACAAGACATTTAGCCAGCGTGTTATGCAGCCACTCGCTAAGCACAGGCTGGGGAGTGCTTTTCAACAGCACACACCGTTGGCTAGATGTGCACGCAGTTCCCAGATTTAGCCAGTCTGGCTGTAGCAATGTCAGGCCTGGATATTTGCAACAGGTGTGTGCTATTTCCGTGGGGCACATCTGTTCTGCAGAGCCCCAGCCCTCCGGAGTTAATACTGCAGCTCTCAGGCTGGCGCTGGAGCAGCGTTGTGGGGAAGTCTCTCTACACTTCCCTGAAGTCCTGATCGCTGCCCAGTCCTCACTGGCACTGAATGGGAGGGAGGGAGTTGGGAGGGAATGGAGTTGATCTGGTTTCACATACTGCCTCCCACATTTGAAGCGCTTTGTAAAGTGCTGAGTTAAATATCGAGGCCTTGATTTTAACTGACATTCAGGCCCCTTTGCACTGCACTGCTGAATTGGACCCAGAGAACACAGACTTTTTAAGCGTGCAGAATGGTTCTGATGAGCTCCCTGATTGCTCTAGATATTAGAACCTGCTAGCAAGAGTTTGGAAACATTTAACAGACCAGACTGAGCCTAGCTTCCCAGTGTGTTTTGCTAGGTATTCAAAGCACAAGAGTCTCAGGGTATCTGGCAGGTACAATACATCCATTGGGTAAGTGCTAAGACACACTGACAGGACAAAGCTGCCTGGTGTGTCAATCAGCTTTATTTGCCATCACCCTGCAGCTTTGCTACATTTTTGTCAGTATTGAAATAACTGGCCCTCTCATAGAAAAAAGGATGCTGAGGGTGGGAGGAATTTGACCAGAGGACAGTCTGTGGGCGCCGTGCTGGTTCCAGTATATCACTCATGGTAGTGAATGGAGGCTGCTAAGGATGAGGGGAGGCACTGGATGTGGCGGGTGCATGGTCACAGCACTTGACTGTGCAGACAACCACAAGCTGGGTCAGGCTGCTGTAAATAGAGGCTGCTCCACATTCCACGAGGGGCCATTTCGCCTCCTGCAGCAGAGCTGTGTTGCGAGCAGAGAGTCTAGCATGGGGGTACTAAACTTATCCGGATTTCTTACTGAGAAGTTGTTATGTGACTAAACAACCAATTTGAAACACCAAATCCTGGCCAGGCTGGTTCCAAGGTCCATGTAGAACTGACCCAAGCCGAGTGCCTGCTGTGGGGTTTCATGGCCCATCCAAACTCTGGGGGCAGGCCTTGTCAACAGGGTCACAACCGGGAGCCCAGTTAGATCCTCTTTAGGGCCTTGCTGTACAATCTGTGTTTTGATGGAACTGGGCAGCCTCGACTGAGTTTCATCACTTGGCACAACTGGGCTGACTCTCGGACGTGGTAAGACTTGCTTTAAACAGAGATAACGGCTCATCCCTGCTACAGAGGCAGCCTGCTACAGGAGACGCCCACAGTGCTCTCTCTCACGGACACTTGACTTCTGTTCTTCCTTGCCTTGCCCTTTTCTTACTATAAAACAAAGTCATTCTGCCTGGCAGTGATTGGTGACTCTGTGGGTGGAGGAAGAGAACACATTCCACCCAGAAGCACAAAATAAACCTTGGGGCATGCACCCCCGTACAGTGAAGCTGAGGAATTTGTTCCCCTAACACCCAGAAGCCCTGAAAAAACAACGCCCTGCATTTCATCCTGCCTGAATTCCATGTCATTTGCTGCATAACTTTCAGCTGAGTTACTGTCTGTTCTGCCTGGAGGGTAGAGATTGTATGGCGCTCATTGTGAGAGCAGGGGTTTGCCCTAGTGTCCCTAGATTTCCACTACTCCCATTGTGGTGCTTTAGCTGCTACCTTCCACTCCAGAGGTGGCTGCATTTCAGTGGTGCAATTTACATCTCCATAAGTAGTAAAGCATTCTGAGACCCTGCGGGATGAAAAGCACTAGTCAACATTTTCAGTCCTGGATGAGCACTTTCCCTGTGGTAACTGCATTGACCTGCCAGTGCTGAATCTGGATGAACATATTTATCTTACCCTTGGGCAATCCTGCGTCTATATTCCTGGTGTGTGTCATGCATAAGTCCTTCACCTGTGCCAAGCTGCTGCCGTGGCTCTCTGCTAGGCCATTTGGGCCAGAAAAGCCCTTGGCTAAGAACATCCTTTTTAACTGAAGCATTTTAATCAGGGAGAGCTCTTGTTTCTCCCTGGATTTAAGCTGTCCTAACCGCAGACTGCCTGAAATATGGGAACACAGAGTACAAGCAAGCAACAGGCCTAAACGGCAATGGTCCTTTTCCTATAGTACGTTGCCCAGGAGAGCACACACAATGCTCTGGCCCAAAGAGAACGTCTACCACGGGGCTGAGCAAGTGGCTGCTGGCACTACTGCCGGCTTGTTATCTATATAGGGCATTTCACCACATCGGACCCTGTCTGCTCCACATGCTGAGGGGTTTTTCAATGAGCCCCAAAGTTCCCTTCAAAACCCCAGCTGTTAAATGCTGCAAATTGGAGATTTTCTGCTTCAGAAAAGTCCTTCTCTGACAATGGCTCAAGCCCTCCAAGAGACGTGAGGGTTGGCACAGCCTCCTGGGCTACAGTGTGTCTAGGATTGAAATGACAATGAGGCTAAATCCATCCAACTTTAACATTGGTGCCCCTCTGCCATCCCCAAGGGCTAGTCCTTCAAAGCCCTGAAAAAGTAGGCCTCTCTCTCCCCATCACCCCCCAACAGCTACTTAATGGGGACCTTTCAGCTGCCTGATCCCAGGGTGAACCGAGAAGGGGGGCAGTCTGGGAGGGAAGGCCTCGGTTGCAGAAATCCACACCTCAGGATGAGCCAGAGTCTTGCCACCTTCAGCTTATTTCTTTGCTCAGGCCTCTTCTCTCAAGAATCAGCATCAGAAGAAGCAACTGGCAACACTTAGGGAGGGAGATATGCCATAAACAAGGAGAACTGGAGCGTGCAGACCTCATGGACTGAAACGTGCCTTGCTCCATGTCTGCAGTCAGGGCCTAGTAAATATGCAAGACAGCCAGATCTCCAGCGTCTCAGGTGCTCTCACATGCAGCTTCATGTAAAGATTGGGACAGTGCCAAGAAAGTACAGCAGAGAAACTTGCAGAGGGGAGTCATGCATGTGCTATAGTCAGAAAGACGACCCAAAGTTCTGCGAAAGCACAAGATGCCAGTGCAATGGACTAAAATACAATGGGAGACAGCTGTACCTGCTAGGGCTGTAGCGGGAATAACTGGGGCTCCGACGCGGTCTTGAGTTCCTGCTTCCAGGGCTTCTTTTGCAGGACTTGGATGAATAGCTGGGGGAACGTGAATAGGACCTGGGAATAGACAAGAACCACAGAAGGGTGAATCACACCAGAGCGGAGGTGAGAAGATTTAAGGCTCCCTTTCAAAATCTGGGTTCAAATGGCAATAAGGTCCCAAATCGAATGATCTCAGCCCAGCCTCTAATAAATGTTTATTCAGCCTGTAAGTAAGCGAGCCCTATAGATGGCCATGCACCAACAGGAATTCTAGTGCCTGTCCATCCTTTCAGAGGCAATATCGCTGATATTATCATTTCAGCGTAATCCAAGCTGTATTTTCAAAGCTCTCTGGCTTATTCTGGGGCCTACCAAGCACTGCCACATATGGAATGGCCAGTGATAACACTGACAACCATTCAACTTGGACTTACCTTTTCCCTGATGAGCAGGATCTGCTTCGGGAGTACCTGGGCGTGGCCTTGTGATGCAATGAGCGGGAGTGGGCGGAGCGACTGGAGCCACGGGAGGATCTCCCTGTGCTGGTGTACGACTCGCTGCGGGAGCATGGTCTCAGTGGGGAGCTGTGGTCTGGGGAATGGAGGGAGCTCTGTTTCTTCACCTCCGAGCAGCCGAGACACGGGGACAGGAATCCTCTGCAAACGGACATTTCCCCACCCATTGAAGTTGTTGTAAAGCCACGACGGCTGCTAGAGAGCCCTGCCTCATAGCATACTACTGACTTTTGCTTACAGGGCCCTAATCAATGCAGGTTCCACCCTACCGTTAAATCCACTGGGTTCAACCGTTACAGTGATAGGAAGCTGCAATGGCACAATGGTGAATCAGACTCACCAGAACATCAGATTTCAGTGTTAGGTTACGCCTGTGTAAATCTGGAGTGACACCACTGACTCCAGACTTACCCGGATGCTTTCATCTAGCCCCACCCATGTCACTGGGGCAGGTTCTTGTCTTTAGGGTAAAACACTGAGGCCTGAGCCTTAAATGTTACCAGTTTTATGCTGTTGTAACTCCAGTGACTTCACTGGAGCTTAGGATGACCAGATGTCCTGATTTTATAGGGACAGTCCCAACATTCGGAGCTTTGTCTTATATAGGTGCCTATTACCCCTACGCCCATCCTAAGTTTTCACACTTGCTGTCCGGTCACTCTGCTGGAGCTAGTCCTGATTTACACAGGTCAGAGCCCAAATTCTAGCCTGGAGCTCTTAACTGGGCCCTCAACATTTGTTCACAAACAGATAATTGCACAGACTGTGCAGCTGGGCATGGGAAATGGACGAGCCTGTGGCCAGACCCTCACTGGCACTGCCTGCAAGCCTCAATGAGCTGTTTGCCGCACCCGTCACGGCAGTCAGTCAGGCTGGGAAAAGAGAAGTAGGAAGTGGGGGTGTGTGCGCCTCCTTCAGAGGCACTGTGCTTTTCCTGCTCCAGCCATTGCAGCTGCCAGGCCCGGTTTGTGACACTAATCCTCATCACGAGGGGTCACATTCTGGACGCCAGAGCATGGCCTCAAAGAAATGCACGTAGGGACTCACGGGAAGAACCTTCAATCCCAACGTGCAGCTGGACAATGGCAGCTACTGCAGGGAATGGGCGAGTTATTGATGCTACCACTCACTTTCCATGGGCCTCGGGAAACTGTCGCGAGCTCAGCCTCGCTGGCCATTGCCCCATTGCTCCCCTCTCTGGCCCAGTGCAGAGAGATGCCATTGCTCTGCTGCATTCAAGTGACACACAGGGCTCATCCTTCCAGATCCTTCATGGCTTAGTTCTCCTCACATGGAGGAAACACGGCATTTCTGCTGTGTCTTAGGCCTGAGGTAGCCATGCAGAGACACTCAGCATTTGGCCTAGTGAATCAGGCCAGGAGTGAGCGGATTGTAAATGCATATAGCTCTGCTTACCAAACACAAATCTAAAGAGAGCGCTGCAAAAGGGACAGGGCAGTGTTTGATCCTTCCATCCATCCTTCGGAAGCTTGCCCAAATGTGCTAGTGACCTTCCTGCTCTTTTGCCACAAGGTCACAACAAGTCAATGAGAGATGAGCTCAAGGCACATCAAAAGCCAGATTGTGAATGCCCCCGTGTTTGGATCTAGGTCTTTGATTCATGCCTGTATCTGGATCTGAGTGGCCTTGGGTGGGAGGGGTTGGAGCTGGTGCATGTGGAGGCTAAGGGATGAGAAGAAGATTTAATGGATGAAGGTAAGTATAATCAAATGTCATCCTTCATGGCATAAACTGAGTGCCACAGGGGTCAGGAAGGAATTCCACACACATTGCACCATTGTTCAGGTGCGTTATGGGTTTTTTCACTTTTCTCTGAAGCCACTATTGGAGATGAGATGCCAGAGTTGCTGGACCACTGGTCTGAATCATGAGTAAACATATAGGGAACAGAAATAAATTTCTATTTGGTCACCACCTGCAACAGTCAAGTGAGCAGAAGACACTGGGTCATTCCAGGAATGGACATAGCAAACACCAGCTATTGGCAATCACTGACCTTTGATCTTGTTCCTGGGCATCCGGAGAGAGATTTTCCAAAGTTGTTCCCTTGCTCTGGGAAAAACAACTGGTGAAGGAATTTCCTGAATCAGAGCTGTTATCACTGTTGGCCAATTTGGGCTTCCCAGATGAGAAGGCATGGCCAAAGCCATTGTGGGCTAGGCTTCTTTTCTCCTGGCTGTCCTTTGGCCTGGATGAGCTTGTCTGAGTGGAGGGAGGGGAGGAAGTATCGTTTCCTGAGTCAGATTCATGGGACCCTCCATTCTGACTGGCTAGGTTGCCAAGCGGGCTGTCTGTTTTGGTAAAGAGGTCAGCAGAGGACCCTGACTGAGAGATCTGAAAGCAAAAAACCCATTTGGCATTGTTTGAACTTTTTTTTTTTGGATTTATATTGTCTGTCTTTTTTTTTTTTTAAATAAACCAAGAAATTTTACCGTCATGATGCACTGTAACAAAAAGAAAGAAAGAAACGAAGAAAGAAAGAAAAAGAAGAAAGAAGAGAAGCCAAAAAACAAAAAGTACATATCCCTGAAAAAAAACCACAGAAAGAAGAAACTTCTTTTCCCCCTGACATGGTAACTGGAAGATTTAGACATCATGCAAAGAGTATTAGCATGCGATCCATGTTGAACAAAAGATTTTTAAAAAGGGAAAGGAAAGAATAAAGAAATACAACAAAAAATCAAACAGAAAAAAAAAAAAAATAAAAAATAACCCTTATTTAACCTAAAAAGTGGGGTAGAGGAAAGAAACAGGAATATACATATAAAAAACTACATACTCATTGGAAATAAAACAAAAATGGAACAAAATTCTAAATGATCAACTTTTCGTTTTAGTTTCCTTAATAAGGAGACTCAAATGTCACCAAAAAAAAGTATTTATGTACAAAGGAAAAATTGGCAAACGAACAAGTTTAGCACTTTGGAACTCAAAAAAAGAAAAAAGGGGGAGAACAAAAAAAACCAAAAACAACCCAAAAACAGAAAAATTAAAATCCCTCTGGAAATAAAAGGAATACAGATATTTCTTTGTGTGCATTTTTTCCCCCTGTAGAAGGTATAACTAATGCTCTTGAGTGACCTCTAATAAATTCCCTAGTGTCTTGCGGATAGCATCCACTTACCAATCAAGAATTCCTCCTTTAGTAGGTAAGGTGTAAGAAAAAGGGAAGAGCGGGCAACATAAGTCCATCATTAGAGTCTCAAATTACAAGAAAAAACATAAACCCTCTCTTCAAATCCTCATCGTCTATTGTTTGATTCTTTTCTATTTAAATTTCAAGACTTCTTTTTTTGTTTTGTTCTTAATGTTTTTAATCATGTTGTTTAGTAAATTGCTCTAGGTTGATTATTTGGGATGAAAAGCCACTGATTTAAATAAATCCCCATTGATTTCATGCTGGCCCACAGATACACTGAAGATCAAAAAATAAAATAAAATTGAGAGAAATAAAATAAAAAGGAAGGAAAATTATTTCCCCCAGAATGTGTTAGAGAAAGGCTGGGAAAACAAAGACTTTGATCCTGCAATCTGATCTGTATGGGTAAAGCCCTAAAGGCAGGCAGGCCTCCGAACCTGAGTCGAGTCCTGATGACATCAACAGGGTTTTTATGAGCTCCAGGGTCCATATGCATGGTCAGATTGCAGGGTCAGGGCCAAAATTCTCTGGCTGTCAGATGAAACTCTGAAAATCTCTTTGAGGACTTGATCCAAGCGCCACTGAATTCAGTGGAAGTCTTGCCTTTGACTTCAGTGGGAGCTGAGCGGTGCTCAAATCAGCCCTGAATTAGGTGTGGTCCGAAAGTGTAATAAACGTGCTGCTGCTGATCTGAGAGTGCTTGGATTTCAGAGGGTTTTTGATGGGATCTAATTTAAAAAATAACTCGGGGCCTATTCCTGCTACACTGACTCAGACGAGTAGCCCTTACTCATGGCAGTAACCCAACGAATGCAACTGGACTGTTAGACTAACCATCTTCAATATCTATTGGGTTATTACAAATGATTCAGGGAACTGCAGCTCCAGGGCCATATCAAGTGGTGTCTAGCAGTGTTGCTCCAGAACTGTGGTGATTCATACCACCTGAGGACATGGCCCTCAGTTTTTACATCAACTGTCTCTGTTTGGCTGACACACAAAATACAATCCCAGCTTTGCTTTGTACAGAGGGGAGCTGTGCGAACTTAATGCTGAGTAACATTTACGCGACCATGGCAGGGAATGCTGCTGTGCAAGGCGGCTTTCAAAGACACGGGTGTCATTCTTGATCCCTGAGCATTCCCAGCACAAAGACACATCACAACACTCTAAGGCTATTTGCTTTTAACCTTGGCTGCAGGTCCTTTGGAACAGAGGCATGTTGCCTCGCTACGTGGGGTCAGAACAAATCTGCCAGATCTGCCAGAGGTCACCATTTACTTTGAGCGTCCTGTGACACTTTCTGCAGCCAGTCAGATGGTGCCGTCTCAGAAGGCCTACTGGCTCGCGCCATCTGGTTCACACCACAGGGGTTTTTTCTCTTACTCTAATCCAAGAATTGCTAAATAGGGTGGTACTATCTGATTCAGCAGCATTCTTGGGACACCCGGTAGGCTAAAATCATGACCGCTAAAGCAAAAGTGGAGTTCCTGCAAAGGAAAAGCTGTCGAAACATGGCACAGGCTGTGAAGATGCAAGCCTTGCCATGATCACTTTGCTCTCCGATAGTGCCTTGAAGTGGAGATCTCCAAGCTGTTTACAAATATTCAGGAATGAAAGCTCCCAACATGCCTCTAAGGGAGGTATTACCAACCCTATTGAACAGGATGGGATACTGAGACACAGAGAGGGGAAATGGCTTGCACAAGGTTAGGGTGGTAGAGCTGGGAACAAACCAAATCTCTCAAGTCACTGTCCAAAGTGTCTACTGCACCACACTCTCTGTACTTGGGGTTCCTTGCTTTGTGGCAATGGTAGTCTCAAAACAACGGAGTTAATGTGATGCCTTTTACTGGGCCAGCAAAGACCTTTTGAGTAGAGCTGGGTGGAACATAGAAAACATTTTACATAGAACAGCAATTTCCCAACAAATAAATGCTCCCATCTTCCATCGGAGAATTACCCCAGAATTAGTGGTGAACCCAGATGCCGCAGAGAAGATTTTACCACTGGCTCCAGTGGGAACATTTGGGCCCAGAATACACAAGCAATTCATGTGTCGGAAAAGGGACCTCTTGGCCCCCAAGTCTTGTGGGTTAAAATAACATAGCTGTTGGTCCCCAAACTAGATCACATTTTTATTTACTGTTCATATTAACGTAGGCTGAGATTTTCCCATTGAATAGGTATCAACCCTGAGGCTCATTGGAAAGCAGAGACATAGGGCCCGAAAACCCTGTGAGAAATGGAGCTCAACTACATTAGTTGCTGGCAAAAAACACAATTATTTTCCTTCTTGCCCATTTTCCAGCTCAAGAAATGGGGAAGCTAGTTGAGATAATTTATTACAGGGATCTGGAATATGGACTGGAATATGCAGCCAGATATTTTTTGATTATTGTTTGGATCTGAACCCAGGTTTAAATTTATCTGGTTTTTGATACCCCAAACCCCTTTGTTTATTTTAAATTTAGAGCAAAAGTTCATGAAAATAAAATTCAAGATATTCTATGAATACATGAGTAAGGAAGCTTTGGATAAATTGCAACATGTGAGAATATCAGGCGTCCATACTGAAGGATGCTGATGGATTCTTCAGGTACAAATGTCTGTCCTTTCCTCACTCTCAACCAATGTCCTAAAAATTAAAGATCCTTCTCCCTGCCAGGAAACCCATTACATGTTTCTTTGCTGTAAGGGTGCCTGTAAGAGCTGGATTACTTGCTTTTGTTTCAGCTTTGCCAAAGTCTGGCTCGGAAGTGGTCATTGTTCCATTGGTCAATGCAAGGTCATTTAATAATTTGAGAGTCAATAAATTCCTCCCTTAGGCCTCAATTCAGCAAAGCACTTAAGAATGTAGTTAAGCCCCATTGAAGTCAACTGGGTTTAAGAATATATGTAACTTTAAGCATGAGCTAAAGAGTTTTGCTAAATCTTCTCCTCTTCCCCTTGCAAATTCCATTTCTTGCCTCAACATTTTAAAAATTAAGTTGACTCTTGAAACTTTATATCCACTTTTGAGAAGAGATTTGGGATCCAGATTTCTCCCCTTTGACCTTTCCTTTCTCCTGCCCCATTCCTCCTCCTGGCCCTATTCAAATGTCCAATAACATTTCCCAGAGGTGATGACACAATAATTGCACCCCTGATACCCAGCCCTCAGTGAGCCAAATCCCATGGTCCTTGCTCAGTTTTGACCCCATTGGAAGTTTTGCCTGAGTAAAGACCTCAGGATTTGGCCATATAATCTTTTCTGATAGCAATGCCGCTGACACTATACAAGTGCTTGGGACTTGTGTGCTGTTGTAACGCCGACAGACCCTGGTCGTCAGCAGGCGGAATTGAATCTGGGACCTTTGACGTTTAGTATATGAGCCTCTACTGCACGTGGCTCTTAGCCAAGGCTGTAGCAAAGTCATCAACCTCTAGTTGGTCTAGTTGCCACTAGAGGGGGACAGAGAACCACACCAAGCAGGCATGGTTCCACTATGCCCAGCTCAGTCATCCATTGTGTTAACCTAGCACCTGTACCAGCAATACTGAGGTAACAGGAAACACATGCCCAGTGCTGCATATTTCTCATCTGAAGGCCAGAGGGCATGGCCTGTAATAGCAGGGAGTCAGGGAGAGGAGAACAGCTGTCTATCTGCCCCTCCCCCAACATCAGTGACAACCAGGATATAACTAATCGGCAGGACTTCCACTATTGCTTGGACAGCTGGCGTAAAATTCAACCTTCTGCCAAAGGCCCAGCATCCGCATCACTTGAGCCCTCACAACAGGACTTATAAGGGGTGTAAGTGGGGAACAGGCCTTTTGCGGCCCTCTGCTCTGGGGTGCAATTAACCATTGATCACCCCGACTCTCCCTCCTGTTCCTTTTTGGTGCTCATGAAGAAGCATCAGCCATACAAGTTATACACCAAAACCCAGGTTGGAAACGCTGCACAGAGTTTAACGGAATTCTAAGGTTCTTTCATTTCTGAGGCGTGTTTTAAAATGCCCGGTTTTGTATGGCCTTAATTTGCTGTGTGTGAACATTAGGATTCCCCTCCCTCCACCCACGCCCACACTTCTAATAAGGAATTAAATAACCTCAGGGGACTTTGCTTCTCTTGGCTTTTGCTGGGGGAATCTATAGCTGCCCTTGAGGGAGTCAGCATACTTCTTTATTGTTTTCCTGTTTCAAATCATTATTTAATGAAAATGAAGGGTGGGAAAATAAAGAGGCCCTCGCTTACACTTCAGAATTTAATTTCTACTGAACTCCTACATCAAGAGGTAGCAGAGCCTAATAAGTTACAAAAATACAATCACTAAGAGTATTCCAATTAGACTGAACAAGTCCATTTACTGTGCTTCAAATGGCCCCATAGAGATATCTGGCTATACATTTTCTCAGCCATATGGGGAATGGGATCTTGCCACGAGTCGCTCTGCATGGCACGGCTTATAGTTGGAGGATTTCTTTCCTGGATCGATGTCTTTTATAAAACTCATTTCAAAGTAGTGTTAATTTCTTTTCAGGAAGTAACTCATCTTTTTTTTCTTTGGCATGCTAATACTGAAAGGAATAAAGAATGTGTGTCAATGACCCCCTCGAGTCTTGCTATTCATCATAGCAGCAGGTTATACAGTCAGCACAGATCGCTGATGAGCTTCTGGAATTGGAAGTGCCACCTGCTGACAGGGGTCACTTGGGAGAAAGGGCTCAGCAAGCGTTTAGGGGTATACTGTGCTTCTGCTTTCTGGGCCAGACCTTTAGCTGGGGTAAACTGGTAGGAGTCCATTGGCTTTAATGGAATGCTGCTGATTTACCCCAGCTGCACATCTGGGCCTCTGTGTTTAAGTCCCATTAAAGTGAATAGCTCTGTATAAAGGAAATAAGATACAACCCCAAAGGGCCCAACCCTATTCCTGACTCAAGCGAAATTCAGTGAAAGAATCCTCCTTGATGTTGATGAGAATTCTGCCTGCACAGTGAGCATAGGATCAGGCTCCTGGTACAACAAAGGCTGGGCCGAGTCTATTAAAATGATGCCAGACACCTGCCGTACGCAGTATCAGAGGGATTTTGCTGCGAGGTCAGTTTATTGCTGCACTTGCCGTTTGCTGCTGGATGTCTACACTCCCATATAGCCTACATCAGAAATCTACCAAAAGGGGTTCAGCCTCACCCCAAGTGAAGGCTCGTTAGCCTTGCGAAATCTCATCAGCCTGCGGGTTGGCAGCAAGCGCTCTGCCATGGCTCTGAATGGAAAGAGCTGGGGTTGCAGATCAGGTTTGAGGTGCACTGGCAGAGCTATGGAGAGGGAGTTTGCATAGCTCATGCCCCCCTATGCCAGTGCTCTCCATTTAGTCTTGAATATGCCCGGACTCCTCCAGTCCAGGTCAGACTGTTCCATCTTTACTTTAGTCCCAAACAGTGCAGGGATTTTGACAAAATCCAGGTCACTGGCTGGGATTAAAAAAATAGAAATCAGAATTTGCATAGTTCGATATGCAAATAACCCAAGTTTTTTTTTTTAAACTTCTTTCACCCTGGAATTTTAAGGATGATGTTTATTGATTTACGTGCAGTTGGGGTGTTCAAAGAAGCTCCTTCCCTATTTAAAACCAAAACAAAGGCTGGGAAACATAAAATAACATCTAGACAAAACCAACCTCTCTGGCTGGGCTTCTGAAACCTTCCAAACTCATGCTGAGAGACTTATTGCCTTGGCTGGCATTTCCCCTCCTCCATCGTTTTGCAGATATGTTAGCACAGAAATAATTAGCGTTGCTTGGAATAACTGTACCCCCAAACCTCCCTATGGGCTCGCTAAAAATTTGGCACAAGACTATGTTTGATTTAACTGCTGATAAAGGGAGTGTCAGTGGAAGTCAGGGAACTGGAGAGCAGCATCTGTGTACAGTCTGCAGTCATCTTCATCAGATACAACAAGGCAATTAGAGTCAGATCCTACAGGTATTTATATTGTTCGGTTCTACTAAGACTTCCTAAAAGCACAGCAGCATGGAATAGAGCTGTAGCAATGTGGAGCAAAGCATCGACAGTAGGTTAGGGGGCTTGTTATTAATCGGTTTAAAAATAGCTACTGCATATTATCCACAGTTTCTCAGTGCACTGAGGGGTAGCTGTGTAATCCTGTCCTGAGCAGGTTTCCATTGTGGCTGCTTGTCATTAATTGGTCAGCAGAGAGAAAACAGTAGAAGAGACTAGGAAATTTATTACAGAAAAGCAAAGCAGCATGAAATTATTGGTTCTCTTACTCTGTGTGTGCGCATGTGAGTGTGTGTGTGCATGCACAGGTATATAAGTAAAAGAGATGCAATGGATAGCACAATATGTTTTTTCTCACGATTTACAGATAGAGCTGGTTAGAAAATGGTTTTATTCTTTGTGGAAAATATGAGTGAAAATGAAAAAATAATTCATGTTTTCCCCCCTCCCACAGAAAATTTCAACTTTTTTGGTTGGTGGGGACAGGGGAGGGAGAGAGGAACCTCAAAAATCTTTTGGCCAAAAACAGAACACAAGATTCAGGAATGCTGCTGCAGTGGCTCATGGGAGTTGTAGTTTGGGTGCTCATGCTTGCATTCTCAACTATGGGCCTAACTTCCTAGTCAGACTCCATCTCCCATGATGCACCACAATCTCCCCTCTTACTACGTTGCCATGGTGCATCCTGGGAGATATAATCTGGCTGTGGAATCCAGCCCACAGAGGAGAATGGGAGTATGAGGCAACAGAACTACAACCTCCATGAGGCACCATGGCAGGAATTGCTGAATCAAAACTTTTTGGTTTTCAGCTTAGGTTTTCATATGTCGTTTTTCATCAAAGTCAAAATGTTCTGCAGAAAGCAGATAAATTCAATTTTGCATAAAAATGTAAGTCAAAAACCCAAATTTCCATCAAAAACAGTTTTGATGGAAAAATATTCAACCAGCCCTACTTATAGACTTGACCACTTAATCCTCAAAAGGCAGAATGAAACCACAAAGTAGATATGTCTGGTCATTCCTAATCCATGAGATTAATGTTTATTCATCTTTCCATTATCAGTTATTCTTTACATGTTATTTAAGGGCCTCATTCATGGAAGTGTCCCTGTCCAGGACAATACTTAAGCATGTACTTAACTTTAAGTAGGTGCTTAAGTGCTTTCCTGAATCATGGCCAAGTGTGTGTATTTTTCTTTGGGACAAGGGAGAGCACTGATAGATTGCATACTAAATGTAGTGATACATTTGTGTTATCAGAATATTTGCTCATGTTAGCAGGCTAAAGTAGGAAGAATATAGAGGTCCTGCTGACACTATGGTGTCTGAACCATAACCCGCAGCTAGATCTATAAACACAATTTGCCTTGTGTGGTCATTTACACCTATGCAAAGGGAGTTCAGAGTACATGCACAATGCTCCATCTTAGATCATTTTTAGAGGTTTCTAAAATGTTTTAGTTATTTTTTGTGGCAGTTGGTCTCATGAAGGAACCTGGCTTCAGAGACAGAGGACTAGAAAAAACAGTACCAATTAAAGGCACTTTAAAACTCTCTAAAATATTTCTTAAAGAGTTTATCTGTAAACTAAGTGTCTTATGCAGAAAACATGGTGGTGTGATGCAATGTACCAGTCTGAGTAACTGTCCTTTGGGATGAGCTATTAACTCATTCATGGTTCCACCACTCACCAGTAATGCAGTCCCCCCACATTTCATGCCAATAAAAACTTCATAACTCACATTCCATGACATTTTTCTCTCTGCATCTGTGTGCCACATGTGTATGCCCCTCTCTCTCTCTCTCTCTCTCTCCTCCCCCCCCCCCCCATTGATACTGGTTTTACATCGGTGTAGCTATTGAGCCCATGCACGTTATTCCCAATTTACAACTGCTGCATAAGTGACAGAATCAGGCTTGTAATCTATACACATCTGGAGGCTTGAGGGAGCTGTGTGCTGTGGGTCATACCCATCCCTAAACTATACACATGCAGGTCTGATTCTTCACTGTGTTGCACCTTGTGTAGTAGTTTATTCCTGTGCAAAGTGCCAAGCGAGTTCATCCTGATCTGGCAGAGTTTTACAGCTGCTTTGCACAGTGTGAAATGCTGCCCAAGGTGCATTGCGGTGGAGAATCATGTCCTCATATATTTCTCTCTTTCTCGAGAAGAAGGCAGATTCTTGGACATGAATTAGATTGTCTCGCTCTATGTATATGAAAAGATACCCCAAGACATTGGGCTTGAGTCTATCCTTGGCTGCGCACGCGGCCCCTATTGCTATCAATAGGAGCTGCTACAGGCTCAGAATTTGGCCCATAGGTTGGTCAGCAAAGAGGAGCAACGATCTGAAAAGAATCCCGAGAGGCAACGAACATCCCCTGCCAATAATCATCCGCTCATTAAATGTAAATGTTTCTTTCATATACGTTCGATTCTCTTACTCCCCTGGAGGATTAAACCATTGGGCACAAAAACCAGCGAATTTAAGTTCACATCCTGCTGAGCAATGACTGCATAAGAAACGCTTCCCTGTAAAATACCATCGCTGGAGGCTGCTTTTTTGTTAAATGTCCCCTATCCATTATTCATAGGCTAAAGGCTTAGGAAATTTTTCTCCTATCTTACCCCACCCCAGTGTAAGCACTGAGGGAAAGGAATGACTTAATACATTGAAGAACAGCACCATCAATAAATAATACAGTTTTAAACCAACTTTGTCTAACATAACTGTAATTGAGTTATAAAAATTTCATACTGGATTTTCCCCCCCAAGTTTCTGTGGCTAGTCTGAGCACGGAAGCAGAATGCAGAATACTTACTACTTCCTTAGCCGAGAGGAAGCTGTAGATCTGAAGAGTTTGGCTGGGGGAATGGCGACCCTGACCTTCTGCACAGATGCTTCGCTTTTCAGTGCTCTTTGAACAGTGCTGGGATCGTCTTCGTCTTGCTTTGTGGCCCTCCTCCCGAGCCCTGGCTCTGTGTCTGCGGAAAGAAAAACAAGCCATGAGGAATCGGTAGTATAGTATTGATCTGTACTGCAGCAATGCCCACAATGTCCCATCTTCCGCGTAGGGGGGCCATTCGCCTGTGTATAAACCGGACAGTTCTCTTTGTGTGTGGTTTGTCCCCCATCTGGTCCTGGGACGAAATCGGACATGGTTTTGTCCAGTACTGGACAGAGGATACCTTTTTACAAGTGCGCCACTTTACTCCTGCTGGTGTGACCTGGAACGCATAGCGCATGCAAGGTCACAGCAAGGGGGCGAGGTGCTACGCACTGCAAGAAGGCACCTCCTTGCCTGTGTGGCATGACCTCGAACGCACCATGTGTGCAAGATCAGGCCGATGGGGGCGGGGGCGGGGGCAGAGCAGCACGCTCTTAAAAAGGTGTCCCCCGCCATTCCCAGAAGTACTGGGATGCCTTGTATTCCAGGAACGTGAGAGTGGCCATCCTATCTGCTGGTTCCACATGTCGGGTGAAAGTGACTCCTGGGCAGAGAGCCAATACAAGGCTTAGGGAGGCTGTGTGGCCTAATGGATACAGCCCTGGAGCAAGACTCAGGAGACCAGAGTTCCAGCCCTGGCTCAGCCACTAGCCTGCTGGGTGACCTTGGGCAAGTCACGTCCCCTCCCTGTGCCTCATTTTCCCCATCTTTAAAATGAAGATAACAGTGCTTACCGCCTTCATAAAGTGCTTTGAGATCTACTGAGTGAGGTGCTCTGTCAGAGCTAGGGGTTGTTATGAGTGCTGCACAGAGGTGAATTTGACCCCTTTGATTGCTACCTTGAGGCAGGTGATGCTATGACTGGCTCTTGGAATTTGAAAGAAAAGGTGATACTGACTCCTATTCCTATATTCTGAAACTGGGTGACTCATGATGAGTTTGGACCCTGATTCAAAAGCTCTGAACTTTGGAGGGGTTCAGAATCCACACCTGGATCCAGATTCAAGTTTTTTACTTGGTAACAGACTGGATGCAAACCTTGTTTCCAAATCTCCCTGCTCGTTAGCGGGAGAGATGAAATCTGGATCTGACACTTGTGGCTGGTCTCCATCTCTATTTGGAGGTGGCTTAAAACCCAAGGTGACATGCCATTAGAGAATGCAGCCCTATCCGCCTGCTCTAATGCGCTCTGTGATTGTCTTGTCTTCACATGGCATTCCCACCTCCAGCCATCAACACCTCTTCTCATATTGCTGCCACCAAATTGCTTAAAAGATCTTTTCTTTGTTTTTAAAGTTGAGTGTTTGTGAAACTGACTTTGAACAGGTCTAGTGTGATCTTGTGTTGCACAAACTACCTTCACACAGCTTTTCCATTGCCCAGCAATGGAATATACCACCACCTTCTCCCTCCAGCCCAAAGCAGAGATGGCTAGTCATGTCACAGTGGGTGGTCGTTTAGTGACAATGGCAAATAGAGTCACCGGCAATGAGATTCACCCATGTGCCAAAACCTAGTCTAAGAGCTTAAGTGAGAGTTCAATGGTGCATAAGCCTTGGGCTAGTCATGAGCCTACAGGGCACGGTCACCCTGGGAAACTAGGATGATGTTAAGCTGCCTCCCTTGGGAGGGTCATCAGCAGCAGGGATTGAACCAGGCACCTTTGGATCTAAGAGCATGAGCCTCTACTACTTGAGCTAAAAAGACCCTGTCTGCTACACAAGGCAGTAGTGGGTTCAGACCTAGCCACCAATAGAGGAGGACAGAGCATCTCAGTGAGCCCACTCAGCTGATTTCAGCTGTGAGCTAGGCAAAAAGAAGGTCAACTCAGCAAATAGCAACATTACCTGCTTTGGCAGCTCGAGGAGAGGGAATCGCAGCTCACCGAGCAAGAGTGAGAGTGGCGGTGGCGATGGCGGTGGGATTTTCGTGGTCGGCTACGAGCACTTTGGAAAGCAGAAAGAAAACTGTTAATTAATCTAGCAGACAAAGGCATGCTGAGATCCAGCAGATGGAAGCTGAAGTTGGCAACATCTAAGAAGGAAATAAGGTGTACATTTTTCTAGTGAGGGTAATTAGCCATTGTTTGAGGTTTATAGATCAACACCAGGTGCCAAGAGATAAGCTGTAGTGCAACCACAAGTCACAGAGCTCGATGCAGGAATCTCTGGGTGGAGTTCTAGTGCCTGCACTATGCAGGAGGTCAGACTAGATGACTGTAACGAGCCCTTCTTGCCTTACAATGTATGAATCTCTGTCTGAATCTATGCATCTGCCGGGAAGAGCACGTCTGATCAGCCAACATCCTTTGGGTAACCTTTCCACAAACTATTCTGCAGGCTGGGATCTCCTTATTTCTGGGCCTCTTTGTAAGCGAGGACGACGTTCCATCAGGTAGGTCATGCCAAAGGAAACTCTCAAGGTTAGTGCCATATCCCTTTCCACAGGGTGGGTATATTAATAAATAGAAGATGCAACAGAGGCTCAAAATAATACAAAATACATGGTAACGGACACCTTTCCTGCTTCCTCCAGCTGGGAAGCAGAGGCACATCTTTGCCCCACAGGTAGTCCTTTCTTGGCCACTACAGAGATCCCTTACAGTGGGGTTTCCCTGACTCTAGGTCACTCCTCTGTGCTGCCCCTGCTTAGTGTTAGAAAGCGTTAGATCTGGCTTCTTGCAGATCATGTGCTAGCTCCTAGGGACCACCCACTTTTAAAGGGACAGGTGCACGGGGACTCATGCATGTGCCCCAACATCCAGTGGCCTGTTACACTCTCCCTTCACTCCACTACAGCAGCTACAATTGATTGTAGCTTCTTGTCTGTCACTAGAGTGGCACTCTATAGCGCGAATGGCAGGGAGCTTTTGGTGACAGGCTTTCAGCTTTAGCTGTTCCCTTCTGAGGCTGGTCAGAGCCCAGATTTGGTGACATTTTAGATATTTGTGAAGCCTGGACTTTTAGTCAGGAGATGGCAAGTGCCAACTAATGGAGACAGTGATTTGTTAGCCGGGAGGGGCTGGTTAGCATGAAGGCTGGGGCATGGCCTAATTCTGTGCCTTTGTTATTTGGCCACCTGCATCGTTTTATTTAAAAATTCTGGAATGCTGCCCATGTGTCACATGACTGGAGTGTAATAAATCAACATCTAATAAAATCAATAGACCATCTGCTTGAGAATTACATTTCCCCTAATACAAAACAATATCCCGCCTAGAGCAGATTGAACATTTACTCCAACTCCGTTGGCTGTTTGGTTTGACCATTTTTGTACTCTTTTATTATTTGCTCTGCGCTGATTTTGCCCAGTTCGACAGGTTTGGGTTTTTTGGCTTGCAGGAATGTTGGGGGAGTGCTGCCAACTCTTGTGATTTCATCACAACTCTCACGATATTTGTTGTGTTTCTTAAAGCCCCTGTTCCTGGAGGCATGTAATTTGGTGAGAAACAACTGTTATTTAAAAACCTTTCTAGCTTTCATGACGGCAGAGAAAAGCTTGGACATGTGACCCAACTGCAACCTTAAAACCTCAAAAACCAAAAGGCAACCAGGAAGAACCCCACATTTATCATTGTTTTTAAAAATCCCCCCATTTTAAGCCAATTTTGGGGCTTGGTTCATGACTTCTGAATGCTTGGAGTTGGCAGAAGCGAACATCTGTCCCTTGCACAAAGAACTGTATCTGCGCCTTCAGGGGAAAACACGAATATTTGTTCTTCACCATTTACTATCCTCATTAACCCTGCATTTCAAACTTCTCTGATTTAGGGGACCAGTCAGACACCACAAGTAATGAAATTCTGACACGAACATTTCCTCCTCTGTCCCATGAAAGAGCAGCCGGCTGTGTTCTTGCAGGGAAAGGCCCAGTGCAGATTGGCTCAAACCAGAGAGACTCTAGCAATCTCAATCAAAACCCAGCTCCAAGAGATCAGAGTCTGTCCTGGCAACAGCTGCTGACTTGAAATCACATTGTTTCCTCCTTCACTGGATTTATTTCTCTCCCTCTCCCCCATTAGTGCCAGGTTCTGCCACACTTATAAGGGGCGTCTTATACCATGAGTGGCCTCGCTGGGCTCAGTGTAGTATTAGATAAGGCAGGAGTTAAAGGGAAGGGGGGAGCACAACACTCCTTTTGTGCTGCATACAGGGTGCTCTTCCTTTTGGCTGCTGTGGAGAGAGGTCTCCTGAGTCAGGGTGTTGCAACGTGGTCCTAAGGGAGTGAAAGCAATCGAGAGCAGCATCCTGACTGCGTCACAGATTAAATGCATCACAGGCAGGTTTGTGATCATTCCCCTCAGGCTCTCTGCCCTGAGATGAAGTGGTGTGTCTCAGATTTAGGGCTCGTTTTTGGTCGGCGCTGTGCAGTGCTGGTCAGGTTTCTTCTCAGCCTTCCCTCCCCCAAGACTGTGCTGAACCCTTTGCAGGAGTTAGGATGCCCTTTAAAGACTGAGATAGTGTCCTAGCTGTATTAGCACACATTAACAAAATGTCCCTCTGCTCCTTGAAACTTCTCTTGTTTTTCACAGCATCTGGGGCCACACGTTGAAAGAAGGGTCCCAAATTGCGGGTGCAAATTACACATGCGCATGTTGCAGAGGTGACTGTGCCTGCTGATCCCACATTTGTGCACGCAGACTGTGTACACTGTATGTGCAAATGGACACTTGTACATCCAAGCCACCCTTTGCATGCCCAATTCCCTGCAGGTCCTTGTATCCATAACTACCCCACATACATGAGCATGTATTTTGCCAGAGCTGGACAGAGGCATGTGTGGAGCTAACAGCGTCAGAACATCCTGCTGCTTTTGAGATCATGTATCCCTACAGCATGGAGAAAATTTGATCACTGGGCTTCCCATGGACCAAGATTCCTTCTGACTCAACTGGCCATCTCTCAGGGGTGCTGTACATTCAATTTTCCGCAAGCACCCAGAAAGACCAAGTACAAGCTTTGTGTTTTGCACCTGCCACTTATCAGCACTTTGAAATGGCAGCCCCTGAGGCTCTGGTCTTTACACTCCAGGGAGAGTTGATTAGAGAAAAGGGACAAACATTTGACAAAGTTTTTTGGATATTTTCCTCCCCTCCCGCAACACTTGAAGTTTTTCAAGTTTCAAAATTGGAAATGTCCAAATTTGAAAAATGCCGAGCAGCTCCAATTCAAATCCTGCCTGTGAAGGATAAAAGCATCTCTTGTTTCAGCTGGAAAATAAGCATGTGATTTCAGAATGCAACAGGGGTTTACTATGGTGGATACCCAACTGTGGCTAACTCTGTACAACACCAAAGAACAGTTTTCTGGTACCAAAACCTCCCCACATCCATGACTCTGAAAGGGACAGTTCAGCAAAGACATGTCGGATAGTTCAGTACATCTTTACTTACTGTTTTTTGTGTTTTCTTTCTTCCTTCCTTTTCCTTTTTGGGCTTGAGGAACTAAATAAGAAATAGCTAATTAATTGGAAGATTTCAGTTCTAGTAAGCCAAACAATCAAACTAACAGTGCATTGAATCTCAGAAATCACCCGCATGTTTTGTTCACCATGGGCACAACTCCATTCATACCAAAAGACTTGGGCTTACTTCTCCCAGTAGAGTGAATCTGGTCCATTGTGTTTAAGTAAAAACACATATTGTATTATGAATAAGGTCAAGATTTTGTCTTGTCTATTTTCAGTAAAAATCAAGGAGAGGTCACGGGCAATAAACAAAAATTCATGGAAGCCATGACCTCTCCCTGACTTTTACTGAAAATAGCTATCTATGAACAAATGGGGCTGATTGGAGGTGAGGAGGGTGGGATGAGAGCAACAGGGCAGGGTTTCCCCAGCTGCTTGCAGAGGCTGGGAGCTGAGGGCCAGGGCTGGGAGCTCTGCGTCTGCGAACCCCCGACCGCCCTGTAGGGCGCGCGTCAGCTTGGTGCTCCGGGATCCCCCCCCGCTACCCATGGTGGCTCAGAGTTCCAGGTCTCACCTTCCCGCCACTGCCGCCTACAGGGGCAGGGAGCCACTAGCTGACGGCTCTTACCCTGCCACCTCAGCTGAAGCAGAAAATGTCACAGAGATTGTAGGAAGTAATTGATTCCGTGACCTCCATGACATTATCTTATCCTTAATTATGAACCCCAAACAAAGGGATCAATCATCCCAGCTGCCTTTTAGGTTTCTATAGAGAAGCTGGATCAAAATAGATATATTGAATATACAAATACTGGTATCAGTGGAGTTACACCAGTGTAAATCTGGAATAAAGCAGTCCATAGCGCCAAAGACATCAATGAGTAGGAGCACAATGAGCATCCTGCACAAGGTCCTTTAGATGACAGATTCTCTTCACAGTGTATATTTGCTTGTAAATTACAACATAAGAGAAACGCAGTTTCAGAATGCAGGCCAAGCCACTACCGATCTGCCTCTAGAAAGAGGCTTCATACTTTACTTTAGAGTTCAGCTTTCTCAATCTGCACCTTTCCCCACGAAAAAAACTAGAAGCTGTCTTGGGAACACAAATTTTTCCATTAAAATATACATTCTGGAACCTTTAATTACAATCAGGATTAAGCCCCAGCAGAGCGGGAAAATGACATTAGATTCTAGTTTGTTCAGTTGTGAGTTGAACCCCCAAGTCTGTAAGTTTAGGAATGAGTTTCCATCCAGCCTTTAAACTGTTGAGCAATCAGAGTAAGAACTTTAAACTAGCAGCAAAGCAGGAGGGAGGGTGGCTTCCTCTCACTGACATTGGACCCTCACAACTAACAAGGTTGCAAATGATGTCTGGTTTTGACAGTGCTGCGGTCCCCCGGGGGCAAATTAAAACCCAGGAGCTACAGGAATGCTTCAAAGCCAGGATCCATAAAGGGAAAGCTGTCAGGCCTTTTGCTGTAACAGCACAGCAGGACACCACTGCAGAAAATCTTCCAAATGTCTTTGCACACAGGAAGGCAAAAATAACACTCAGGGAATGTATGACTCCTACACTGATCCCTTTCAGTCTATGTGCTCTTCCTTTCACTATTTACCTGCCCAAGGAAGGATTAACCTAGATATAAATATGCACGTCAGGAGCTGGATTTAGTGCATGGCTTGTGCTTGCATATGCAGAAAGTTCACCAGGGGTAGAATTCACCCGAGTATAGAAGGACCAGCACGAGACCCAAGCACCACTCCGGTCAAGCCTCGCATATAGTTGAATTCTACCCCACTGGAAGAGGCTGAGATGGCACAATGCAGCTGTTACCTGAGATGCTCGGGGGTTGGAGGGGGAGCCTAGGGATTTCATAAGCTCTGCAAGCTACATTTCCTGCACCAGCACTAGTGAATCTGGACTTCCCTAGAATCTGAGGGTGTTTCCCAGGACCCCGGGTGGGCAGAATTAACCCATGCTTCTGAGATGGATGGCAAAGCTTTCAGAGCCCTTACCTGTGTCTTCTCTTCTTTGACGATAGCCTGCAAGAAGCAAATATATAAACTGAATGTAGATCTCACTGCGGAACCAACACACACTGCTGCATTTGTTCAGAGACAGCCCCCTTTCAGACTAGCTTCCTCAACAGACAGTGGAAAGGTGTTAAAATGGCTAAGAGAATAATCCACCCAGCAAGGACCTTTCAATAGACCTCAGCTGCCATTTAGCCGTCTAAGGGTACGGCTGCATTGCGAGCCAGGGGAGTGCTTCCCATCTGGTGAGACACCCCCACACGAGCTCCGATTGAGCCAGCGTGCTAAGAATAGCATAGCTGTGGCGGCACGAGTGCTGGGAGGAGCTCGCTGCCCTGTGTATGTACCTATCTGAGATGCTAGTTATGTCCTCGGGCTGCTAGTCCCTCCCGCTGCTTGTGCTGCTGCAGCTATGCTCTGTTTTTAGTGCACTGGCCCAGTCAGAGCGAGCGTGGGTATATCTATCTCCCCAGGCTGGGAGCTGCATTCCCAGCACGAAGTGAGTACAGATGTACCCTACCTGCCAGCCTTCCCAAGGCAGCTGAGCAGGCCAGGAACGGAGCTCTTGGAAAAGCCTGTAAGGGTTGCAGTGGGAGCTGTTGCATGCTGAGTGCTTTGAAAATCTGGGCCCCATTTGTGGGTGCTGAGCACTTGGCAACCTGGCCCTGTGGATAAGAGTTCTGTTGGGCTGGGCCTATTTATTCCTCTGATTGGTTTCATTTTCCCTGATGGCCCTAATCAAGCCCTGCAACTAATTCGGCCTTGCAGGGTAGAGATGAGCCTGCCCAAGGAGTTACTGTAATCCACCTGTACTGAGCAGGCAGGAAAGCCTGGCCCAGATCACTGGCCATGGGTTAAGAGAGCGTGTGTGTGTGTGTGAGAAAGAGAGAGACACACACACCTAGCAGGGCCCTAAGGGAACATAATCCTCCACACATGACCCCGCGCCAGGGCGGAGAATCAGCACAGCCGCTCCACCAATGCCGGGTGAAGGGTCCAGGAGAGAGCTGCCAGCAGTAGTGCTCTGCAGTGCACAGAGGGCATGGGGTCCCTCTGCACTGCCTCTCTGGAACCTGAGCCTGGTGGTCTCTTGCTCTGTGATGGGGCTGGTGGAGGAGGGCAGGATTCAGACGGATGCAGTGTCAGGACTTGCATTCTAGATGAGTTGATTCTACATGCATGCCCAACACTCCACTAAATAGTACTGATATCTGTGGGCCTGAGTCTGATCTCCGTGACACTGGTGTAAATCAGGAGCATCTCCAGCAATGTCAGTGGGTCTGGTTCCCCACTGCTTTGCACCTGGTGCCATAATTTACACTTGTGCAAAGTGCATGTTAAAGGCTGCCTGCCGCTCTGAACAGGGGATGGATTTGCCCCGCTCTGCACAGGCATACATGGCTACACCAATGCAAAGCAGCAGACAATTGATTGGGCCCATAATTGCTGGTGCAGGGTAGAAGCTCGGGAGGAATATTACTTGGAGCGAAGTGCACTGGAAGAGTTTTTTCTCTTTGCTTTATTCTGTCCCATTCTCCCTCTTCTTGAGTATCAGGCTTAGTTTTTAGTCTTTTTTTTTTTGTACCTTTGTGAGACTGTTCTGTCTTGTTGGTTCAATAAATTATAAATACATGAACTTTACAAGGAAGATGGTGCCCATTGTTCTCAGCAAATATTGGTTTAGTGGTTGGAGGAAGAAACTGGAATGTTTGATATTTAAAATTTTAATCATGTTCTTTACTTTAGAGATGGGCCTGATCCAGCAGATTTGGGGCTAGGTCCAGCTGAGAGCTGGTCAACTGTTTTGGAGGCATTCAGACCTGGGGGACCCTCCTGCTGTTGGCAAGGTAGGTGCAACCTGGGACGTTCAGATCTAGATGTGCACCCGAGCTGTTATATATACTCGGGCTGGGCGAGGGAGGGCTGAGTTTGAGATATGGGATTTCTGTCTGAACCGATCACAGGTTCAAATATTTGGGTTCTTTTGAGGCTCATTGAGCAAGTAATAAAGCAGGATGGAAACTGGGTGACAGACTCTTCCACTGGGTGCTGACACTGCCTAGTGTCAAAGAGAACTAGCCCCATGGGAAACTCAATGGTTTGGGCTCAGAGGGATGCTATAACCTTTGGTTTGATTTTGGTCAGCTAGCCATCCCTCCTATTTTTAGAGCCCCCATCCCCATGACATCAGAGTGCTGCCTCATGCACATTTGCCCCTCCTTGAATTGCCTGGGGGTGCCACTCGGGCAGGTTTCATTGGTCTGGCATTGGAACAGTATGTCAGCAGGGAGGCTGAGTGGGCCTGTGGAGGCTGGCCGCAGCTGCTTGATCCCAACACGTTTCTGCACAATTTAAGCTTCCATTTAAAAAGTGGGAAAAAAACCAAAAGAGCCAACGGCTGTGACAAAAACCAGATCCAGTGCTGCACAGACAGAAGCAATCACTTGGTGAGAGATGCGAACAGCACACATGTTAACGCTGAAGCCTCAGGAGAAAAACGTTCAATGACGCCTGTCCCTGCGCGGTCTGTAAGGGGAGAGCTTGAAGCCTCCCTGACCCTAGCACAAACCTTTGGGAGAGCCCAGGCATCGCTAGCGCCCCTGCAAGTACCAACTTCCTGAGCGTGGGTGGAGTGATAAGGGTGTCCGAGGTCCCACTGCAGCGGGAGCTACCTGGGCCAGGCAGAATCCCTCCCAGGGGCTCCCGTGCACCACTTAAGTCCCAGGGTTAAGTGGGAGTTAAGGAGCTCATAGGCTTCGCACTGGCCTTCCTCACAGGGGCGCATGTTGCCCAGACAGTGGGGCCAGGCAGAATGACCCTTTACCTCTCTGACACCCTCTAACTAAACCCATCCAGCTGTACTCAAAAGCCTAGTGTTTCCTAGTGTTTGCCTGGAGAGGAGTTTTGGGGGAATACCTGTTCCTTTTTCGTTTCTTTGAGCTTTTCTTCTTCTTCTTCTTCTTCTTCACAGGCGAGGGACTATACGATGGAGACCTGGGGAACAGTGACAACATGTTACTTACTGGGCGCATGGAGCTCTGAGCCAGAGGAGTCTGTCCGGCTGGGGTGTGTCTGGGGACACAGGAGTTTAACACACTAGCCTTTCACCCCAGAGATCTGCATTCAATAATTCCTTGCTTAGGGGACAAGCGACAGCTCATTCCCTCCCTAGCAGGTGTTGTTCCCATCAGGAAAGATCCCTGCATTTGCCCTGGTTGCAGGGGAGGCCAGAGGACACGTCGCAGGGGTAGCCGCAGGTTCGGGTTGTGCTGTGTTAGAATCAGAGAACATTGCCAAACCTGCTGCAGAAGGGTCCCATTTGGTCATGGGCACCCACACCCCATCCTGGCCCGACAGAAAGGCTGCTGGCATTTGTGCTCACGCTCCAGCGATGTGTGGTGCGGTTATAAGTGGCTCAGTGCTGACTGGGAGTGCTGTGCTAAGAGCCTAAAGAATGTAAAACTCCCCGCAGTCACTGCATTGCCCCCTCTCCCAAGGACTCAGGATATCTCCCTCTTTGTCACAGCCCCGGCTGCTGCGTGTACATGATCCTCTAATGCACACACCAGTTCTAACCCTCTTTCCCCTCAATACAAGTCTGATCCCTAACACTGCCCCAGCTGGCATGGCAGTTTGCAGAGGAGACGGTCACACGCTGCCTGCTGAGCCCTGCAATGTGGTGGTGGGGAGCCAGGACCCTGGTCCGGATGGAGCTCAGGACTAGCCGGCTGGGGATGTGGAGGGGGAGTGGGTGAAGGTTAAAGTGCATTCATAGAGCTAGCTCATATAGCATCTGCCTGAACCAGGGTGGGATCCAGGCACTGGCCTTTCCTTGCGCCCCAATAATCACAGAATCTTAGAAATGCCGGGCTGGAAGGGACCTCCAGAGATCATCTAGTCCAGCCCCCCTGCACTGAGGCTGGATCAACTAAACCTGGACCTTCCCTGACAGGTGTTTGTCCGACCTGTTCTTAAAAACTTCCAACCTCTCCTAATATCTAACCTAATCTTCCCTGCTGCAGATTAAGCCTTCTTGTCCTACTGTCAGTGGACCTGGAGACCAGATGATCACCATTCTCTTTGTAACAGCCCTTAACATATTGGAAGACTGTTATCAGGTAGCCTCAATCTTCTTTTCTCAAGACTAAACATGCCCAGTTTTTTAACCCTTTCCTCAGGTCAAGTTTTCTAAAGCTTTTATCATTTTTGTTGCTCTCCCCTGGACACTCTCCAATGAGCCCATATCTTTCCTGAAGACTGGTGCCCAGAAGTGGACACAGCACTCCAGCTGAGACTTCACCAGTACTGAGTACAGCAGGACAGTTATCTCCCATGTCTTAACATATGACACTCCTATTAATACACCCCAGAATGATATTAGCCTTTTTTGCGACAGCACCACATTGGTGACTCATATTTCATCTGTGAACCATTATAACCTCCGGATCCTTTTCAGCAGTACTACTGCCTAGGCAGCTATTCTCCATTTTGAAATTGTGATTTTTCCTTCCTAAGTGTAGGACTTTACGCTTATCTTTATTGAATTTCATCTTGTTGATTTAGACCAATTTTCCAATTTGTCAAGGTCATTTTGAATTCTAATCATGTCCTCCAAAGAGTTCGCCCCCTCCCATCTTGGTGTCATCTGCAGATTGTATAAGCATACTCTCCATTCCATTATCCAAGTCATTAATGAAAATATTGACTAGCGCCAGACCCAGAACTGATTCCCTTGGGAACCGACAGCGAACCATTGGTAACTACTTCTTCAGCACGGTCTTTCAACCAATTGTGCACCCACGTTATAGTAATTTAATCTAGAGCACATTGGCCTGCTTTGCTATATTCATAGATGGTCAGAGAATGAATGATTCTGAAAGAGAGATTTATTTTTTTCACAGCTCTCCCTGGCTTTTTTTTTTTTTTAAATCAGGGGACTCTTCCCCTCTAGCAATATGTTGAAATGCAAACCCTGGCTCTGGATTTCTGCCTGGTTTGATTGCAATGAAGACATCAAATTTATTTCAGCAGGTGTTACTGCAGCTGACTGTGCTGGTGGAATTTCTGAGCAAGGCTGCTGGAGCTGTGACAGCTTTGCACTGCTGCCACCTCCTGGCACCAATTTTTCACACACTGCTTATCCCTGAGCTTTAAGTCCTGGCAGCATAGCTCTGCCCTGTAGTTGCTGGCTTAAGGTTATGGGTCTGAGTCTTGCTGTGGTGATAAGATCAAGATGTTCAGACACTTCGGTGATGGGCGTGGTAAAACAGAACAGAACATATACATGAAGTCCCGCTGAAAGCAACGTGAGACTGGGTGGGCAAAAACGCAGGGGCAATGGGCTTCATTTGCACGCTGTTCTCAGTTTTTAGAAACTTTCTGGACTATTCAGAGTCAAAGCAGAGAGACCTGTGCCACCCTTCAAGAACCAGAGACACTAAGGCCAAGGTCCACAAAGACATTTAAGGCTCCCAACTTCCATTGAAATCAATGGAAGTTAGAAGCCTACATGACCTTTGTGGGTCTGGGCCTAAAGCCCTATCGGGGTGTCTAGTGCAGAAGGGCCTTCTGCTCCATTTCCCAGCCTCGTTTTAACAGTCCCAAGTGATGGGTCTTCCCTTGTTTTCTCTTATGGAGGCTATTCCATGATGGCTTAACACATTTCACTGTCAGGAAGTTTAACTTGATATTCAGTTTATTT
This sequence comes from Emydura macquarii macquarii, assembly GCF_026122565.2. Classification (NCBI taxonomy): domain Eukaryota; kingdom Metazoa; phylum Chordata; order Testudines; family Chelidae; genus Emydura; species Emydura macquarii. Next base: position 3,399,996 of record NW_027131391.1, read on the forward strand.
TTCCTTTTCTTTATTTCTCTCTATTGTTCCTAATTATGCCTCCCGGAACCAAGCTAAATAATTCCTTCCTTCCTAGTTGCTAACAGTCTTTCCTATAGGATCACATGCTCTCACAGCTGTCATCTAGCCTGGGAGATATTTTTCCTTTGCCTGGGCTCTGAGCAGCCATTGGTCTGTGGGATTTTCCCCTCTCTAAACTCACCTCCTCCTCTTCTTACGTGTGGATTTCTTTTTCTTTTTCTTCCCCCTGGACGGGGGTGGTGGTGTGTACTCCTCATCGCACGAGGGGCTGCTTGAGAGAAAAAAGGACAGTGAGTTGACCCATGTTAATCAATGTTATTTTCATCAATTTCCCCAATTCCCAGATAGTTCTAAGTGAGGGACATTTTACGAATCTTCTTGCTGTACCATGAAAGATTGGGTTTCATGGCAGATCTATAATTCAGGGTAAATGCTTAATTACCATGCCATGAGTAATTGGGTCATGCTTTAAATTAACTGTCTCTTCTCAGAATTTAATGTACATATAATGAGATCGTACTGCATGTTACTCACATGCCAGTTGATTATTTAAAAAATATTTATTGAGGTTAACAGCGCCGTAACAGATTTATAAGTTTTCATACCCTCAGTAAATACGTTTTAAATAATTAATTGGCATTTAATTCGCATACAATAATTATGGCAACTAGATGAATTTCTCTAAATTTAATAAGAGTTAATGTATGTTAAACAGCAATTGATTACAAAAAAACATTTGTTGAGGTGTTATGGTAGTGTAATGAGATATATCTCTTTTACACAGTTGTTAAACTTAAAAAAAAAATACACAGGAATAATATTTTTTGAAGTTTTGGAACATACAGTGCATAATCTCATTATGTTTAAATTAATTGCAAATACGGTAATTAAATGAATTTAGGGCACTTAGTTCATTTGTGACTATCCAGTAACCAAACCAAACATTCTTAGGCAAGAAGGAAGTGTTGTCTAGTGGGTAAAGCAAGTGATAATGAGTCAGGATCCCTGGTCTGTACTCCTGGCTTGGTCGCTGAACCCAGTGACACCTTGGCTCGGTCACCCAGGGTGGGATTTTCAACTCACTCAGTGATGGTGGAAGCACAGCTCAGCACTTCTGGAAATTCCACACACCAAGGGGATGATTTTCAGAAGTGCTGAGTACCCAGAAAGGTCAGCCGGACTTGTAGGTGCTCATGACCATTGAAAGTTAAGTTGGAATGTCTCTGGTTTGGGAACCCCAAAATGAAGGCATCCAAAATTAGTGGACACGTTTGAAAACGTAGACTTGCACACTCTTGTGCCTCAGTTTCCCTATTTGTAAAATGAGAGACTACACCTGTGTCAAAGGGATGTTGTGAGACTTCATTACTATTTGGAAAGTGCTTTGAGATCCTCAGATTCAGAAACCAGACTAGAATAGGAGCTAGAGAAAGGACAAGTATTATTAACAAAGTCTTAATACATGGAAATCATCAGAGCATGGAGATATTTAAAATGACAAGGCTGCAGACAGAGGGGGAGGAGCCGTTTTGCAGCTGTCACTGATTTACATTCAGGGCTTTCACTGCACTTTACAGGGCCAGGGTAGAATTGGTCTTATCTAGGGCTTGAATTACTACCAAAATGCTGCTACTATAAAAAGTCAATTGTTTAGTGCTTTTAATACACTTTTTTATTGCCCTACAAAACTAAACATGATGCTAATGTTTTGGTCATGAGCCATGAATAACTGAATAGCAAAGTATTTTTGGAACGTGTAAAGAAAATCTCCTTCATTGCTAGGGCTCAGGTGGTAAACGTCTGTATAACAAGCAGAATGCCCCTCCCTCTCTGGCCCCAGTGTTACTTATCTGCTCACTAGTTTATAACAGAAACGGATCCCATCATGAATATATACCCTGATGTGCCAGCCAGCATCAAGAGAGCAGCAATCTTCTAGTTACATAGCAACCTGGATCCAGAATATCAGTACTTCAAGGAGGCCAGCTTCTGTCACCGTGACTTAGGAGCATCTTGTTCCATGAGAGGAAGGATGGCCTTATGGTTAAGACACAGCCCTGTCCCTCAGAAGATCTGCGTTCAATTCCTGGGTTTGCCTGGGTGACCGTGGGAAAGTCAATCAGGTCCAGAGCCTCAAAGATATTTACATGTCTAACTCCCCAGCCACCTAACTACCTTTGAAGATCTGGCCTTTACCTCTCTGGGCCTCAGCTCCCCATCTGAAAAATGGGGATAATACCCCTCTCTCCCCCCATTCCCCAGCCTTTCTTTTCTGTTTCGATTATAAATTCTTCAGGTCAGGGGCTGCCTTTCGCCATGTGTTTGTGATCTTTGATGGGGATCCAGGCACTATGATATAAATAATAATCATCCTATTTATTTCAGTGGTTCTATTTGCACAGTAATGAACCACTCAACATGTGTAAAAACAACACAGGGTAGGCCTAAACTACTAAAAAATTAGCAAGCCAAGTCCAGGCTAACATATTCTGATGCAGGCTAGACAATACGATCCTTCCAATTTACTCTTGCTTTATGTTATTTTGCCAGCGCCCCAATACCACACTAACAACCAGGCATCTGCTAACCACCAGGTATCTAATTACAGGATCACTTCACCATCCCCTGAAATGCAACCACCTCTGTGGTGACATGTGGCAAATGTTGAACAGCACATAGCAACACCACACAGTTTAGAATAGCAAGTGAAGGCAATGCCTCTGCCCTTGTGACCAATTCCCTTGGGTACTGGATAACTGCAAATTGCCAGAACAAAACATAAGAACAGCCAGACTGGGTCAAACCAATGGTCCATCTAGCCCAGTATCCTGTCTTCCGACAGTGGCCAATGCCAGATGCTTCAGAGGGACTGAACAGAACAGGTAATCATCAGGTGATCCATCCCGTCAGCCATTCCCAGCTTCTGGCAAACAGCAACCCCTGTCAGTCCTGACTAATAGCCACTGATGGAACTAGCCTCCATGAATTTATCTAGTTCTTCTTTGAACCCCGTTATAGTCTTGGCCTTCACAACATCCTCTGGCAAGGAGTGCGTTGTGTGAAGAAATATTTATTTTTGTTCGTTTTAAACCTGCTGCCTATTCAGTTCATTTGGTGATCCCTTGTTTTCAGGCTATGAGAAGGAGTAAATAACATTTCCTAGTTGGCTTTCTCCATGCCAGTCATGATTTTATAGACCTCTATCATATCCGTATCATCTCATAAACGGTAGGTTACACAGCACAGGGCCCATCACCTGGAAGACGACATCTTCCGGTGCATATTGCATTGCACCTCCATGCTTGGCGTATTCGGTGTAATACCGTTCTTCAGAGAATGGCGCTTGTTATTTATGAAGTAGAAGGACAAAGACCCTCTCCCCCAGCCTTGAAGAGCCTGCAGCCCAAACAGACAACACAACCCACTCTGCGAGACCCAGGCCAGTTTGGTTGATGTGGGTTGGCAATTTTGGCCGGAGTGGAAGGAGACTGTCCGAGGTTGTGCCTGCCTCGGAGTGCCCCCTGCTGGCAAAGCCTGGCTCTGGGGAGGCCTGTTTCAGACGCCCCTTCTCTCAGGGCTCCTAAACATCACAGAGCTTCTTTGTGGCGAACACCTCCCTTTCCCCCGCCAGGGGCTGGTTCAATAACAGAGTCAGTTCAAACAATCCTCAAAGTCCCCAGATGAAGTCCAGCCAGCCCCACCACACGAACGCCCATGCTCAGCCCTAGCGTCTGGAGCTCCTCCTGGAACTCTTCTTCTGGCCCAGCCGGCTCCTCACCAAGCGCCCACTCCCAGCCCTTCCTCGCTGAAGCCCAGCCCAGCCTCCCTCAGCGCTTCTCTCTGGCTTACAGAGGTCAGCAGGCAAATCCCTCTGCTGCTTTCTTTGCCCTCTCCTGGTTACTCAAGGTCTCCTGCTCTCTGCAGTCTCTGTCAGAGCTGCTTCTTCCTCCTCCTCCTCCTCCTCTCCTCCTCCTTCAGCAGCCGCCGCCGCCTCAGGCCAAGAGAGGCCAGTGAGCAGCCAGCCTTCTCAGGCTGCTGTCTGCCTCCCCTTTTATAAGGCCCAGGTGCCTTCCCTTGAGCACAACTGGGCAGTACTCAGGTCATTCAGTCACAGGGGCACTGAATCCCCCGCTCCCTCTTAAAGGGGCCAGTTATCCTGGGAGAGAGACCATGTGAAGGGAGGCTCTGAAGGAGGAGCTCTGAGGTTGCTTTCCTCCCGGCGGTGGTTCGGTTGCCTGCCTTAGGTGCCCTTCATCCATTGTTGCATAAAAAAATAGAGAAACAACAGGCGCCATAAGTCCACATGAGAGCTCAAACGACACATTCTGGCTCCTACTCCTAGGCCCTTTTGAGATCTATCAGGTTTCCACCCCGTTCCAGGAAATATTCTCCCTTTCTACTGTCCTTTTCCCTTTTCCAGTCCAGTCCCTGGACACTGGGCTTGGTGGATGGATTCTCGATTTACACTGGTGTAATGGGCAGCAGCGTCAGTTCCACTCACTTGAAACCACTGGGTTTTTTTTTCAGCCTGGTTCTATGTCAGCACACTGCTTTTTAGAGGCTGCAAGACAAACTTTTTTGCCAGATAACAACCATTGTGTCCCTCTGTTGCAGAACAGAAGGGGGATGGAATAACACTGCATCCTCCAATTAGCATTTAAATATTTCCTCTCTTTTTTGCCTCAAGTAATTCAAAGATCCAGTGGAAGATTCATTAGGAGACATGGTACGCTGCCTTCTTGGTAATGGTAATGGTCTTGATGGGTCTTTTACCCATGTTAAGGTGAAAGAAATGTCTTTACAATCAGACATCTGTCTCAGTGCAGCTGCAGAGGGACTTCTTGTCATCATCGCAAGCTAATTCCTTCCTATGCCGTATTGCCCAAATTTTTGGAAAATAGCACTCAGATTGCTTTTCTTCCCTAATTTATTTTCCATAAGTCTTTTCCGTTCAGCTGCCCATTATGTTTTTCCACATGCCAAGAGCAATCCTACTAGACTTTCAGGGTCAACAAATTATCAGAGATCAAGGAAAACAACAAAATAAAACAAAACAAAAAGGTGCCCAGAGAGAGCATGGGGGGGGGAGGGGGTGTCATTCTAACATGCTGCATCAGCTCTGCCTCAAACATGGCAGCTGCCCAGCAGACAGGCAGACTCCTTAGAAGTGGAAAGCTGCAGCACGGTGACATAGCTACATCCCATCTGTTCCCCTTTCCTGATGTAGATTCATAGATGTGAAGGCCAGAAAGGACCATTGCATCAGCTAGTCTGACCTCCTATACAATCCAGGTCACAGAATTTCATGGGTCCTCCTGTATCAAGCATCAACTTGCTGGCTTTCCTCCTGCGAGGGTTTTCAAAAGACACTCATTCCTTCAATGGAAAGAAATCCCTCCATGCTTTATGGCATGAGCCGACCCCTAGCTGCCAGGAGTAGGGAAATAATACCCTCTGTGGGCATTATTCCATAACGGTCTCTGAACATTTCCTCTGAAACATCAGGCGCTGGTCACTGCTGGAGACAAGATGCTGGCCTAGCTGAAGCATGGCTCCAACCTGCTCTGGCCATTCCAAACATCCCGCCAAAGCTTCCTTGAAATTCAGCTCCCTCATTTGCCACTTGCTTCACATGCCGGGATTTGCTCTCACTTCCCAAGCCCGGATAATCTGACCAATCATGTACGAAGGCACAAAACTCCACCATCCAAACCATGCCCAGACAGAGGCTGTTTGCTGGGATCTGGGCAGGCTCCTCTGGAAGTCACTCCCCAGCTCCATGGGCTGGCCCTACGTGTTGGGAAGCTGAAGGCATCCAAGCTGCTCTGGTAAGTGGCTTCTGTTTTTGTGCCCGGACTGGCAAAACCACAGGCCAATGGCCAGAGAAATGTGGGAAGGAAGGCGGTTGAGGTTCTGGGAGGAGACTTCTCTACCAAGGTCTGCGCTTTGTAGCAGAGCATCCTGCCCTGGACTCTGTTGAGCTCAGGTGCACCCCAGAGAGATCTCCCTACTGCATTAGCAGTCCCACCCCCTGATACGTCTGGGTTCACGCTGAACACCTCCCGTTCCCATAGCGACCCAGCCCAAACATGGCAGCTTGCAAGAGCGGATTTTACCACAGAGCAAGATGGCACATGGTCCCTAGCCTGCCACTGTCAGAGACACGGCACAAGCCTCATTAATGGAACTAGCCCAAGTAGCATCCACAATGTCTGTTACTCTTTTTGTCAAGCACTGAAAGAGATTTAACCTATGCGGTCATAGGCCACTGACTGGTAGGGTGCCCCCATCTAGAACAACCAATGGCTTGTCCTGGATTGGCAACTGTTCTGTTCCTTCACTGGAACACCTGGCTCTGGAGAGAGACGGGAATCACAAACTCAGCAGGAGAGCAAGCAAAATCACCAGTATGACGACAGCTGTCCTTGGAACAGGTTCCGGGAGGCATTCCTGCTCCCTGAACATAAACTCTGTCAGGGAAGGGGGCGGGAATCTGAGCAGGAAAAAATTAAGATCCACCCCTGTTATGAACCTGCAATATCTGAGCAATCTTAGGCTCCCCTTGAAAGCTCTGGCCAGTCAGGAGGGACTAACACACATATACCATCTGCCTGAGCAGTCATGCTGCATTGTTAATATTTTTTATGATAACACCTAGGGACCTCAGCTGAGATTAGAGCCCCGTTGTAGATAAATAGTGAGAGACAGACCCTACCCCAAGAAGCTTACAGGCTAAGCAGATAGGAGAGAGAAATATTTCTATTTCCATTATACTGATTAGTGACTAAGGCACAGAAAGATTAAGTGACTTGCTTAAGGTCACCCAACAAGTCTGCAGCAGAGATGAGAATTGAACCCAGATCTCCTGAGCACCAAGTTTAGTGTCTTGTCATAAGACCATCCATCCTCTCTGCTTCCATGACCTTCCATGTATATTTCATGACCTAATTTATTTCAGTCGGCACCATAGCTGCTCAACACCTCTGAAAATACAGCTATTCAGTTCTCAGCCCATTCCACTGCCTCCTGACAGCTTATCCAGACGCTTTTCAGTTCTGGCACCTCCATGGCCCAGCGGGCGACAGGAGAATGAACCTCCTCTCAGCCCCATACAGATTCTTGTAGAGCCCTTCCTGGTTTCTGCAGATAATTTCTTTGGTCTCTGATGTAGAAACTTTCTCCCTGAGCTGATCTGATTTGAATTGTTTCTCTCCGATTGCAATCAACGTCTAATTAAGAACACACTTTAGATTACGGTGCTGGCTACCTTGAAATCTGAAGATATGAACTGTGCTTTCTTTCTCTGTCTCTGTGTCTAGCAGCTTTAACCAAATGGCTAGGCTTTAATCCCAGCGCTAATTGAACAGGCAGGGCTTGGAAAGGCTGTTCAAGTGATTTATAAACTTTTGATTCATTTTGCCTCTTTAAAACCCCCACAAGTTAAGGAGGAATTGATAACGCACCTCTGCCCTAACAAGCTCTGCAGTGTTGGTCTGTGATCTAGGCACGGGCAGAAGGGGATCTTTTATGGTGAGTCTCAACTGCTAGCACATCCCCAGTCCGCAGTGGGGTACCGGGATGCTGCCTTCGAAGCAAAGCACCACTTAACTCAGTTTGAAATGATGGCCATGCACTGCGTGGCTGCACCTTTACTCAAGTCCCCACTGCAGGCAGCCATTTTGGCAGAGAAGCCCCGTGGCTGCTGCAGGGTCTGGGAGGGGCGGGCAGTGTGGTGGGTGTAGGGGGCACTGCAGAAACCCTGCTGCCACAAGGGGAAGGATGAAGCTCCTGGGGTGGGGGCCTTGTCTACATTAGTGGGACTGAGCTGATACCTAAGAAGCAGTGTGAAGCCATCACTATCAGAGTGGAGCGGGAAGCCAGGTTGGGGGGGGGGGGGGGGGGGCGCCCGAAGCTCTGCCAGATGAGTCAATGGAACGACTCGCCTGTTGTAGGCTCTCACCGGCACTTAAATAGAGACTGTGGCAGAGTGGGACTCCCTCGGGGATGGACTGGTGGGGATCCTGCAGCGGGATTAGGAAGATGGCCACGTATTCCCTTCCCACAAAACCCCACCCACTGCATTAGCCACTGCTCCCAGGAAGGGCCTCAGTGGCTGGGCTCTTACCTGCGGGATCTGTGGCGGGCATACTCTCTGCTGTCCTTTCCTTTCACACAGCCATTGGTGTTGGAGGCCTCCTGACCTGCGTTTCCGCTCGGCTTTTCCAAGCGTCTCGCCTCTGCTGGGCACGACAGGCAGCTTGGCGTCTCGCTGCTGGGCAACAGACCAGAGAAACAAAACAATGAGGGGCTGTTCTCCAGGGAGCTGTGAATGACTACAACCGTTATTCTGTGTGTTACACTAGTGTTCAGATGCCCCACCCGAGACCAGGCCCCCCTGGTGCTAGGCACTGTTCAAACAAGCAGGAACGGCTCACAGTCAAAATGGTCAAGCAGAAGATGGGCGAAAGGAAGGAAGTTTCCCATTTAACAGATGGGGAACTGTGGCCCAGGGAGATGAAGTGAGTTGCCCAGAGTCATCCATTGGTTTCAGGACCAAACATGAGGCCTTTGCTCCCAAGCTCTGTCAGTGAGGGAGTACGAGTGTCTTGAAAGGAGAATTGTGTGGGAAAGAGACTGAGACGGGCTCTGGGTGGATTGGTGTTTTGTACATATTCATAGGCATCTCAGGCCAGGGGTGGTGGAACTGGACGGTGGAGGGGGCTAGACCTCCTGCACTGAGAATATGGGGGAGAGGGGCGTTGGATCTATGTTTCTGTCCCTCCCATGTTTTCCGCCCCGCAGTATCTCACAGAGGTGAGAACAAGATCTGGAGGGGACGGAGCAGTCGTGGTGGCACATTACATCAGGCCAGCAGCCCAGGAGCAGGTTGGACTCCTTGGCCCAGTGCGGTCCAACCTTCCAGCCATCACAGGTCCCACTGGAGACACCTGGGGTGGGTGGGAGATGGGACAGGGCATCAGCCACCGAGGAGGGTGGGCGGCCGGCACAGCTGCAGAGGAGCTTCCGTAGGAGCAGTAGTAGGAACTACTGGGAAGCTCATTCCCAGTCTGGAGATGGCTGCCCCCACCAGTCTCAGTAGCTCCCCTCACTTCCCCTCCTACCCTCTACTCCCATTCACAGGGAGCTTCCCCCCTGCCCGCCTAAGGCTCTGGATGGGAGAAACAAGCGCTAGAAGAATGGGAGGAGACAGCTCTGGGATTACACACAGCTCTCAGGCACCGTCACCTCCAATTAAAGCAGCGCGGGGCTTAGGCAGAGAGAATTCTGTTCCCAGTTGCTTGTGTCACAGGAAACACTCAACGTTTAAAGAAGACTCAAGACAACACTTGTCTGAAGCCTGGCTCCAGTGCGACGCAGACATGTTTCCTTCCGCTTTCACGCAAGAGCTGCCACAAGCATTTAGGGAGCGAGGCTGGGAGGCGGCAGCCTGGTGATGGCTCAGTGAACAGGTAAAACAGCCGGCAGAAGGGAAAAGCAGGTCCAAACAACAACAACACTTTCCAATGCCGTCGCCACCAGACCCCACAGTAATACGGAGCCTGATCCCAGCAGACAGGCGTTTCACTCTCAGTCCAACTACTCCCAGCCCCAGGCTCTGGTGGCCAAGCCGCTGCGCTGCACGACCAGTGTTCCCACTTCTTAGGCTGGCACCACCTTCATGCAGCATTAGAAAATGGCTTGGCTGGTACCTCTCAGTCCCCACCCGGCTGGCGGCAAGCACAGTTCACCAGCCTTGACAGTCCCAAAGAGACTCCCAGAATGAAGCAGAACACCAGCAGCAAGGGGAGGGGGTGGGAAAGGGAGAGTCCGGGCCGTGGCCCTACAGTTAGCACCAGCGCCGGATTGACTTTGCTAAAACGCCACCTGCATCAACTCTTCATTCCAGGCAAAAGCCTCTGTTTCACCTTCAAGGAAGGGAGTTCTCTTGTTCTGAAGAGCTATCTTGCAGGCATCCATTCCTGTGGGTTGGGCCTGACCCAACTCCCCTTGAATTATGAGCTTTCCCATCAGCTTCAAGGGGTTTTACATCAGCACGTGAGGTGGAAGCGTGTAGCAGGCTGGATTTGAGGTGAGTGGAGGGATGGTTGGGGGTAATTCAATAACAACAGAAAATGCAACTGTGACACTGGCAGGCCAGTTGCCAGCTCTTGCCCAGGCTGCAGGCCTTAGCTAAGAACTGACAACCTCGGAGCTGGAAAACAGACCAGGTCATCTGTATGTTAGTTTTGCTCAAAATAGTTCTTAGTCTTAAAATCATGCAGCTAGAGTTTATACACTATGAAATGCTTGTATGTTGCTAAATGCATGAATCTCACTTGTAATATCTGGGTCCCATGTTATAAGGTGATATTTAAATGTTTGCTCTGCAGCTGTACCAGTGTTTGCTCAAATACTGTAAACCCCCCAGTCAGAAGAGAAGCATTACCCAATGTGAAATGCCATTTTGCCACAGGTGTTATCTCCTGCCCAACAAAAGAAGACCTAGAGACACCAGATAAACCATTGTGGAACATCAGAAGACAAAAGACATTGATTGCTCCACCTCCCCCCACCCTCCGAAGAGGAGATGTGCATGTGAACTTGTCCATCATCTTGAACTCTGGAGGAAGAGAATAAAAATCCCTGACAAGAAGAAATTGCATTTTTTTGGCTGTTTGAACTCTGAAGGGCCAGAGACTCTAAACTGAAGCCAGAGATCCCCAGGGGCTGCTTCCTGGGGCTGCCCTGAAAGACACTTCAGATCACTACAACTCTTGTCATTCTTAGGATTTAGATGGTAACTCATTGGTGTGTATCTGTTTGCTTGTTTTAACCTGAAAATAGCTCTCATTCCTTTTTTCCTAGTTAATAAACTTTGGTGTAAGATCTAGGGTACTGATTGATTTGGGAGTAAGGGACGGGTCTCTTGGGACTGGATCTGGTGTGATTTTTGGTGTAAGGGACCATTTATCACCAAGTCCAATTTGTCTTGGTGCAAGATAGACTGGAGAATCGAAGGGGGCTGTGTGAGACTCCATGGTAAGATAGACTGGAGAATCGAAGGGGGCTGTCTGAGACTCCATGGTAAGACAGTTCCAGTGATCCAGGGGTTCACATTTGTTACTGGCTTGGTGAAATGAATGACAGTGCGCCCCGTTGGACTGTCTGCCTGTGTCTGACAGTCTGCCTTGAGTTAGGCACTCACTGTCATGAGCCACTCCAGACAGCATGACCGTAACGAAGCATCTTTTGACATTTTCCTTATATTGGTCATCTGCCTTGTAAAAACTGGTCCCCCTCTTCTGTGTCTGTGCAGCGTCTCACACGATGGGGGCGGGGCTGAGGTTAACTGGTAACAGACATAAGGATAAGGTTGGGCACGTTACTAAAAGCCATACCACTGCAATGGGCAATGATCAGCAGCCTGGCTGACTGTCAGTGGACAAGCCAAGAAGCCAAAGGAAGCAAAGATGGTACTTCCAGCTGGAGACACAATACAGGGAAGCTTGCCCTGCCACTGCTTCATGCCATCTCTGTTCAATAATTATTAGAAGATTTCAGCACTGGGGCTTTCAAGGCAGCAGCGCTTGTGGAGCATTAATTATTACAGGAAAAATGATGATCAGTTGATGAGATAGTTACGTCTCCTCTTTCTAATTCCTGGTACTCCAGGACAATAGATTTTGTAACCAAACAAGATCATATTCTCCTGCGTGTAGCCAAGCTGCACATGGAAAAATTCAGCCCCTAGTGTGTTCACATGCAAGTTAACCTGCTGTAAACTGATGCGACATTCTTTGCCATCAGGCGTTCAAAGAACAATTGTTCTGAAGGAACTCAAATGTGAAATTGCAGAACTCCTAACTGTGGTATGTCCTATCATTTAAATCAATTTCTGTACCAGATGACTGGAGGATAGCTAATGTGATGCCAATTTTTAAAAAAGCTCCAGAGGCAATCCCAGCAATTACAGGCTGGTAAGCTTAACTTCATGACCAGGCAAATTGGTTGAAATGATAGTAAAAAACAGGATTACCGGACACATAGGTTAATACAATTTGTTGTGGAAGAGTCAATAATGCTTTTGTAAAGGGAAATCATGCCTCAGCAATCTACTAGAATTCTTTGAGGGGGGAGGTCAACAAGCATATGGACAAGAGTAATCCAGTGGATATAGTGCACTTAGATTTTCAGAAAGCCTTTGACAAGGTCACTCTCCAAAAGCTCTTAAGCAAAGTAAGAGGTTATGGGATAAGAGAGAAGGTCTCTCCCGGATCAGTAACTGGTTAAAAGATAGGAAACGAAGGATAGGAATATATAGTCAGTTTTCACAATGGAGAGAGTTAAATAGTGGTGTCCCCCAGGGGTCTGTATCAGGACCAGTACTGTTCAACATATTCATAAATGATCTGGAAAAAGGGGTAAACAGTGAGATGGCAAAATTTGCAGATGATACAAAACTACTCAAGACAGTTAAGTCCAAAGCAGACAGCGAAGAGTTACAAAGGAATCTCACAAAACTGGGTGACTGGACAACAAAATGGCAGATGAAATTCAAAATGCTGATAAATGCAAAGTAATGCACATTGGAAAACATAATCCCAACTATACACATCAAATGATGGTGTCTAAGTTAACTGTTACCACTCAAGAAAGATCTTGTAGTCATTGTGGACAGTTCTCTGAAAACATCCACTCAATGTGCAGTGTCAGTCAAAAAAGCTGACAGCATGTTGGGAATCATTAGGAAAGGGATAGATAATAAGACAGAAAATATTGTATTGCCTCTCTATAAATCCATGGTACGACCCCATCTTAAATCCTGTGGGCAGATCTGGTCCTCCTCCCTCACCCCCCCATCTCAAAAAAGATATATTGGAATTGGAAAAGGTACAGAAAAGGGCAACTAAAATGATTAGGGGAATGGAAAAGCTTCCATATGAGGAGTGTTTAATAAGACGGACTTTTCAGTTTGGAAAAGAGTCGACTAGTGGGAGATATGACAGAGCTCTATAAAATCATGACTGGTATGGAGAAAGTAAATGAGGAAGTGTTATTTACTCCTTCTTATAATACAAGAACTAGGGGTCACCAAATGAAATGAATAGGCAGCAGGTTTAAAACGAAGAAAAGGAAGTATTTCTTCACACTACACACAGTCAACCTGTGGAACTTCTTGCCAGAGGATGTTGTGAAGCCCAAGACTATAACGGGGTTTAAAAAAGAACTAGATAAGTTCATGGAGGATAGGTCCATCACTGGCTATATTAGCAATGATAGGCAAGGATTGCTGTTTGCCAGAGGCTGGGAATGGGCGATAGGATGGATCACTGGATGATTCCCTGTTCTATTCACACCCGCTGAAGCACCTGGCATTGGCCACTGTCAGAAGACAGGATACTGAGCTAGATGGACCATTGCTCTGACCCAGTCTGGCCATTCTCACGTTCTTATGTTCTAAGCCAGAGAAGGAAGCTGCCCCATGCAGTAGGATGCTGGTAAAAATCAAGGGTGGCCAGATGATCCAAAGCTCATCACTCGCCAAATTGGCTTGGGCAGTTTAGTGTTTCTAATGCCTGCTCAATGAAGTGAGCTGGCTGCCATTTGGGCACTGGGTGGGAAAGAGAAGGAAACATGGCTTGGCATGTCCCTGCCGGGCAGGAAACCAAACAAAGGAAAAAGCAAATATTCTGCTGCATCATGTAAAGAGATCCTGCGTGTCTCGGCTCCCTAATGAAATCCTTACATTTTGGATTCAGACAAGACATGATCAGGCAGTTCACGGGGCCTGTCAGCAACTTGGAATTTACAATTTACGTTTGACATAACCATAACTGAATGTAGGTCATGACTTTCCTCTCTCACCCCCTCCTCTCTCCTGAGCCACGTTGCTGTATGAGCAGACAGCTCCTCACCATTGCCTTATCTTTGCATTCCCAACTGGAGTCACAGCCAGCCTTTACACTCCCAGATCTATTTTGCGCCCACTGGAAGGTGGCTGAACTCAGAACATGGCATACATTTTAATGACGTGCTTACATGTATGCACCGGAGGAGCAGAGCAGAATCAGGAACAACAGCTGAGGTCAAGGTACTTTATCAATCCTGCCAAAAATGAGTCTTTCAAATCTATCCCAACTGGCTTCTGCACAGAGCATCCTAAAAGGACACACAGTCAATTGCTGCAGTTCCCAAAGAAGAAGGGTGTTGTAGAGGCTCCAAAAATGTCCATCTGTCCCATAGATGGTTGACCTTCCTGTCTGCCTACTAGACCTACCTGAAATCTTTTCATCTGAGTTATTTTTCCCCTCACAAAAAATGTGTTTTCAAATGTTCTGAATGTTTTTGTGGAAAAATTTTTGATTGTTTGAATTTTTCCAGTTCTTCATTGAAATAAAATGAACAATTGTTCCAATTCGATATGAAACATTTTCTGAGTTTTTTGGGGGATGTGCCTCCCCCAACTCTTTTCTTCCTCCTTTTCTTGGGGAACAATGTGCAGAGTGGGTGGGAGGAAGAGAAAAGGGGGCAAACACCTGACATTTTTCATTTTGATTCAAATTTAACTGGTTCAGAACAAAATTTTTTATTTTGTTTCAATGATTTTTTGAAAGTGTCCCGGAATAATTAAAGACAATTTTTTTTAAATTTCACCAGGAAACTACTCACCAACTTCCAGCCAGCCCTACATAATCTGTAAGTATGGGAGGGAGGGAGGGAGAGAGAGAGAGAGAGAGAGAGGGAGAGAGATGGGTAGTGCACATTGACGGTGTTTAATGGATTATAATATCAGGGACTTGCCAAACTGGGTCAGACCCAGAGTCCATCTAGTCCAGTGTCCTGTCTCTGACAACGGCCAGCACCAGATGCTTCAGAGGAGGTGTAAGAACTCCAGAGTAGCAAGCTGTAGGATAATCTGCCCCCATATTAGGTCTTATCCTGATCTTGAGGTCTCTATTACAGGGTCTGTCCCCAGAAGGTTTTCAGAACTCCTCCTCAGGGGGGAGATGAGCCTGCCCTGTGCTGAGAAACTGACACTGGGAAGGAAAAGAACCGAGATGAAACCTCTGTGCTCTCCTGGAATAGACTCAGCAGGAAGGCCTGATAGAAGAGGACCCAAGCCACTTGATGTATGCAGTCTCCCTGGGGCTGGGTCAGCACTCCTGGCTCCATGTTGTATTATGATTGGCTTGTCAAGAAGAAGATCAAGAGGTGACTTGATCAAGGTGTATCAGTACCACTGCAGAGAGAACATCCCAGGTACGCTAGTGGAAAAAGGCAGATCAAGCATCAAGAACTTGAAGTTAAAGCCAGACAAATGCAAAGGGGAAATCAGGCACACATTTTTAACAGGGGGGTGAGGAACCACTGGAACAAACTACCAGGGGAAGTGGTCATTTTCTCCATAACTTGAGGTAATTAAATCAAGACTAGATGCCTTTATGGAAGATACGTTTAGCCAAAGACAAGTTACTGGGTCCAATACAGGAGTAACTGAGTGAAGTTCTCTGGCCTGTGTTATACAGGAGGTCAGATTGGATGATCACATTTTCCTTTCCAGCCTTCAGATCTATAATCTGCTTGCAATGAAGCTTAAGGTCTTTTCCCAGCAGTTATATTATTTTTTAACCAACAGAGAAGATACATGGATAATTACTAGATTTGCTCAAAATAATTAGCTTGTGACCTTTCCTGAACCCCTTTTAAAAACACGCTGCCTGCCTTTTGAGGCTCAATGAAAAATTTTCCATAATTGGTGACCTGTGGAAACCCTCTCTGGATGGATTAGTTACATGACAAAGCATGGGGGAGAACTTACTGCTGGTTTTGCATGTCCCCAATTATGCATCAGGCCAGGTCCATTTGTATGCGAGGCGTATGCGAACTACAGAAGTGGTGTTGAATAGTCGTCTAGGCCCATCATGGTGCAAGAACTGTTCTTCAGTGATGGCAGCACAAAAGGTTCGCCAATGGACATGACCATTTAAGACCCTACATAGCTCAGCTGCTGCACCGTGAGGGGTCCGGAGCATCTTTTCTCAGGTTATGGGGAGCAGGAATCTTGGTACTGAAGTACTGGTTTAAGATTAATAGGATTTTTTTGGTTTCCAGGGGTTAATTCTTACTTGGCCTTGAGGCAACCACGGACTCCTATCCTGGAACAAGCTACACAATATCTCCTCTGGGTTTGGGAGTAATTATCCTCCAATCCCATCAAAGGCTGCCTTAATTTCAACCAAACATTCCCTTCTGATGAACACTGGATATCCTCTAATGCACTAAACTGGCTGGTAATCCCTTTGGATTAAGCTCTGAAGATGTCAATTGAATTTTTTTTTTTGGTGATCTGTTAGTCTTTCATATTTGTGATGTAAAAGCGGGTGCAATTTAAATGAAAGGTTAATCTTAAAGAGGAGGATTATCACCAGACTTCTCCCCTTCTCCTCATAAACAAAATAAAGGAGAAAACACCATAGAAGCGAACATCAGAGATCTTGCTGTAGTCACGCAGCCGTTCAAGGGAAAATGGGGAACAAGTGGGTGGAATCACGTGGGTTGCTCATAACAAGGAGAAGAGGGTATAACTTTCACTCCTCACAATACCAAGGAATGCAGGGGTTTTTTGTTTGTTGCACTGGGCATTTTCCTGTACTGTAGTCCGGATTGCATTTGCATGTTACCAGCCTCTTATCAGGTGCCGTGAGGTTCAGAATAGGAAAGCAGTGCTCCAAGAGTTGGGTGGGTGCAAAGCAACAACAGGCTCCAATGAATTTGAAACAACCCACCTCCCTATACTTATTATTCACTGTATTAACAGACGTGCCCCAACCAGAGTCAGGGACCCATTGTGCCAAATGCCGTTCAGACACATAGTAAGAGACAGCCCCTGCCCAGGAGAGCTTACAGGCTAAGAGACAAGATGGACCAATGGTAGGAGGGAAAACAGAGAGGTGTCCAAAGCTACACAACAGCATGACAGGAGAGCTGGTCAAAGAACCCCCATCTCCTGAGTCCCCGGTGAGTACATTACCCACTGGACCATACTGCCTTGGCATCAGAAAATTGCCCTTCAGTACCTTTGAGTGAAACTTTATGGGAAGCCTCATTTGCACAATGGACTTTTCCCTCCAGTGCTGGGGGTGGCATGAATAGCCAAACTCATGTGACCCGGTTACATGCCCAAGGTGCTGTGATCTGAGCTACGTTGTGCTCGGCTCCATAGTACTGAGCCCCTGCCTCATATATTGTGACTAGAGAATTGTGGTTCATTCAAGTCGGGGGGTGGGGGGAGGAGAGTTCCTGGGTTTTAAGCCATTGGGGGTCTGATCCTGCAAGATGCTGAGCACCCCCTGTGTGGAGTTGGTTTCTTTTAACTCCATTTAATTCATTGGGAGCTGAGGGCACTCAGCACCTTACAGTGCAACATTTCCAGCCTCCAAACACACAGAGTACCACCACCATCGCCGCCTCCTGAATCATTGCCAAATCAAGTCTCTTGCATGCCTGAGCAGCCCAGACGGCAGAGCCTGTGGTAGCTGGATAGCAGGAAGAACGCCGACTGCTTAGGATGGGAGTTTCTCCATTTCCATCCATGCATAAAAACAATCTAACAACCAGCCTCTCTACAGAAATCAGTGCTTGTGACTTAGCGATGCTAGGCCAGTGGGTCTTGGTTAACCACAGCAGGCTGCATGCGGCCAGCAACTGATTTCACCAAGACCATCCACTGATACAAAATGTCCTACATGCAACCCTTGACCTCAGAGGGGTCCACGGCTCATTGAGAGACCTGCCTTTGGTAAAGTACTTTCCAACCAGAATCTGTAAACCACACTTTCAATGTCTGCAGCCTGACAGTAGATGGAGCCAGTCAGGTGAGGAAAACTACTACAAAGCTAGTAAACATTCATTCCATAATTAGGGTGACCATATGTCCTGTTTTGGCTGGGCAGTCTCTGTTTTAAGCCCTGTCCCAGCCATCCCGACATTTTGGTGGGGGGACGGGGAGGGGGTCCACAAAAGTAGGTATTTGTCCTGTTTGCTCTTGCCAACTTCATCAGCTGTTACTTCACAGCCCCAAATTTGTGCTTTTTTATGAATTGTTGGCATCCAAATGTGACATTTTCCATGGTTTTTCCTGCAGGAGCACATCCTTAGCGGGACAAAACCCTGAATCTCAATCAAATAATAGGAGCACTTTGGCATGCAAGTGACTCATTGTCATTAAAATACATTCCTAATTTGGAGCAAAAGAAGCATAAAACGTCAGAACTACTTGGAGATCGTGTGTGTATGAGAGAAAGAGAAATAAGATTAATTTTGTGAAACAGACAATGCAAAATTTCAATGCTTTTGAAGCTTATGCTCAAATATTTTTGCACAACCCTGACACTCATAGCAAAAGAGTGGCAAGGAAAACAGATCACACTGGGACAGGCAGTTCAGTGCTAACTCTGGAGGAATAGATTTGAATCGAGTTGAATCGAGCTGCCTTATGTTTATTTCAGCCATGAAAAACAAAAATCTAACCCAAGTGTTAGGGGTGACCTGGCTGATCTCCAAAGCCTGATAAAGAATAAGACAAGTAGGCTATTGCAGTATGGGTTGCTATGGTGCTGGGTGCTCTATAAATGAGCCACATTGATATGAACCAGACAGGCAAGGGATACATATGGGAAATCATCAAGACTGATAGATGCCTATGGGAAGAGCTCTAGCTGGATCCAGACGGGAACAGTTGATCGATAGCCACCTGATTGCACAAACATGCTGTTCTACAAGCTCTTCGTTTTGGGTCTGAAGCCCACCCGCGATATTCTTCCCCAGCAGTACCCACTAGGGGTGGGTCTCCCCAGCCCATTAGTATTTTACTCCTCATGTCCATCCAGCAGTGAGCGACACGGGGGCCCTGTCATTTAACTGGCCCCCTTGTAGCTCTGGCCCCTCCACTGCCTTCTCTCCTGGGGATGCCAAACAAGCTGCTGCACCTTGAAGGAGAAGCGTCTGTAACCCTTGAGGCGGCAGTGGGGAGCGGTGGCCATCAGCTTTTAAATACCAGTGCAAGCAGCAAGAGCTTTAGCTTCTGAATGAAATGGCGGCGCATTGATTCGGATTGAAGCCTCCACGCTCTCCTCCACCGTGGTTTGTACCTACCTTTTAAAAGCCAGTCCCATTACCCACCCTGGGAGTGTGGGTTTATTGAAGCATTTTATCTTTATTAGGGTGTCATCCTGCCTCTCTCCTTTCACACACTCGGCTCTGCCCACACCTGGTTCCCTGACGGGCTTTCACAGCTGGGACCGTGGAGGCTTACGCAGCTCCGTTCCTGCAGCCGTAATGTGCCAGCCTCCTTTGCTGCCTTCTGAGGAGTCAGAGTCTTTATATGAACACAGATGAAAAGTGCTCTAGGAGACAGACATGTCAGTAGCCTCCGGGATCACTGCAATCAAATTAACCACACAGCAAAGACAGATGGGCTTCATCTGCAGAGAGAAAAAGCCTGCCAGATATTACCAGGTACAACCATGCTCTTCAGTGCAATCCTTGATGGTACCTTCACTTGGATGGACGTTAACATTCACCAGCGGAGGAGGAAATCAATCATAGGCTCAGGGAGGCTAGACGGTGCCTGACACTGCATCACTTCATTTAGACTCAGCTCTCCCCACAGCACACAACAGCGCTTAGAGCGGCTAACGGCAGACATGGGGTTCAAAGTTAGAGCTATGAGCTTCAGCAAGGTGGGGGAGGGGGGTTGATACCGTCCCTACACTTAGGTCCTTCTTTAGAGTCACCCACCCATTCAACTTTAAATCAGTGAAAAAACCTCTTCAGTGAAAATCAGCACAACAGCCTGGGTGGACAGTCTTGATAAGCCAGGTTTAAAATCGACGCCAGAGTGTCCGTAGAGGGGCGTGCACCAGCTCAACTACGGCAGTTTAAAATCACGCCTTTCGTTAAACTGCTGCACCTCTGAATAGAGAAAATGCCGAAGGCCTGGTTTCCAGAACGGCTGAGTCCCACAGATCCAGCTAAAGTCAATGGGAGTTGCAGATGTTCAGGCCTCTAATGCCCTTTGTCCAGATACAGGATGGGAAGGTTCTGTTTGGGAGCCCTCCTTGGAAAGTTGGATCTGCAGTATAAACCACTCCAATCCGAGAGGTTTACACTGTTAAATTCACCTTGGTTCTTTTCTGGCTTGGGACACAAGTGAACCGAATCTGGCCATCTCAGTTTAGTCTCCACTGGATATTTATCCACACCACAACCCCTGGCCCTGCAGTCTGGCAAGATGGGCTACCTCCATCTGTCAGTACGCACGCCGAGAGCCAAGGACTAGGTCTGGAGGGTGGGGGTGCGGATGAGTTGTTGTTTCACGTTAGGAATGAGATGCCTTAGTGCAGCTGCCGTGACAAATCCTGCTCTGCGCTGTGCTTTGCTCTCACTCAGTCTGTGCTTTGTCTAGGGTTGTGTGCAACACACACAGCTCTAAAATCTGAGCACAAACTTGTCCCATGCTTAGGTTATTTCATACCACTTGAGGCAAGGTCTCCCATGCACTGAAGTGGAAGGAATGGATTTCACGGGAAGAGGGAGAGGTTGAGGCATGCAAAGGGAAAGAGTACAGCCTAGTGGTTAGAACGCACACTGGGAAGTCAGAGGGTTCCAGTCCCAGCACTACCATAGATTGACTGTGCAATTCGGGGCATGTCATTTAAACTCTCCCAACAGTCTCTAAAAAGTGCCTAAACACTTATTGCCCTAATGAGAGCACTGGGAAATCCGTGGCTGAATGTGCCCTACGAATGCAGTGTTGGCTCTTTACAGATTGCTTTCCTACCTTCGAGCATCTGCCTCTCGCCTAGGATCTGCATGAGCTTGTTTGTCCCATTAGCTTCTTTCGCAATGCCAATGGTGCTATAGTTATTAAAAATGTAGGTGTTGATTCTGCAATCCTTACACTGAGCAGCTCTTAGATCAGTAGCTCCCTAAAGTCAACGATGCTGCTAGGGGGATCAAGTGCTCAGAATGAGTTTGGGGTGCAAAACTGGATCCTTAGATGCTTCCGTTTATTTCTGCGGGATCCATTGTGTAAGTGAGAATGGGAAATTATTCTCACTTACTCTAAGGCCCATTTACACAGAGTGATGTAGAGTGGTCTCAGTGTAAACGAGAACAGGACCCAAAGCTACAGGCAGGATTTGCTGCTTCATGAGGCTGAGTCACAGCGGGGAATGCCACTAACTTGTGAGCTATCCCTGCTTCTCCATCACAGGATGTTGTGTTCAGAGCAGCAGCTGTGTGACACTTTACCATGCCCTGCAATATATCACCAGGTAATGCAGACATTAACAGCTGCTGCCCTGTGTACTTTCACTAGCTGTCTTTTTTAAGCAGTGCAGTAATATTCTCTCCCTGATTAAATACAGTCACTGGAGCTATTGCTCTGTATTTGAAGTCCCAGCACACTGGCATTTCCAACTGATGTGTCCCACTGACGGGCAGGCCTGCCAAATAGCAATCACTTTTTCCCCAATGAGGGCTGGGACTTCGCACTCCTCAGTCAAAATCAAGTTTCTGTGGCCTTTCTCCGGAGTAGGGGTGGTTTCCTGCTGCAAGGTCTCATCAATCATTGTTTTTCACTGCAGTAACTTTGCTCCCGGGCGTCGAGTAACATTGACTTTCAGCTGACCTTTCAGCCAGGGGATCTTTTCACCACAGACACCCCTCCCGCTCCAGAGGCATCTGCCTTTTTCTCCGCATGAGGACTCAAGAGCAACTAAATCAACGGTTGGCAGCTCCTCCTGCCCCTCACCAAAGTCCCTGTTTGCCTTTCACCTGCTTTGCAAGCACCAGCAGGAATACAAGAGACAGGGATGAATGGAAAAATGGCTTGGGCAAGTCATTTGCTTCCAGGAGACTTTCCTGAGGCAATCTGGATCAGAGCCCTGCCAAAGCAGACTGCAACAGCTGAACCACATGGGGCTTGATTGCTAGAACCCATCCCTCTTGTTGCACATGCAAACGTGTTGGCCACCAACACAAGGTCCACATTCGCCAAGAGCCACTGCAATTACTTCCTGTGCGGAGCAGAATGGAGTACTGCAGTGCCAAGGGCAGTAGAAAGGGCCCGCAGTAGAACCAGTCATTTTAAGATCTTCCAATAGGACTTTAGTGGTGCATAAGTCTCTGCCTACACCAGGGGAAGAATTTCACTTTCAGCTAGCAGTGGAAAGCCAATGCTTCACTATAGTATTGGTGGGGTCACTTATCCAAGAGCAGGATGCATGTCTAAGTACTCAATTGTGCCTCCAATGTCAGATAGACACCTGCATGTCACATTACCTCTGCCTGGAGTTATCTGTGGATGCATACAGTGGAGGCTGGGTTTAGGACAAGGGAGCTATTCTGGATTTACATCTGGGTAACCAAGAACACGGCGTACTCGAGTCCATGGTAAGTGAGTTTTCCGCCTACATCTGCTAATCTGAAGGTGCCTGCTCAACTTGACCCGTTGCCCTTCGTTTTCAGGAACCATGACCCAGAGCTCCAAGTCAGACTGTGAGGCAAAGGGAGGTGCAAAGTAATCCATTTTCCTGTGTCATGGCCAGTAACACAGCTCCACGATACAGCGTCCCTGTTACTGAAATGCCAGGCTGAACACTTACCGCTCTGCAGCCACCCATGAAGACAAAGGAGTGCTGATTGGCAGAGCACTGCACCTCTGAACTTGGGCCAGTCCCAGAATCTCATGATCTCAGTTTTGAGGCTGTAAGGAGGTAAGTGACGTCAGCTACACCTGCCAGTCTCATGCCTATAGCATTTTAAAGCACTCTCTACGTAGGGTGTTCTGGAGAGATAATAAAGAAACTTTACTATTTTGCCCTTTTCAGCCGCAAATAATTTGATCGGGTGCATATTCTCACCCTCTCTTTTTTGCAGCTTCAATAACCTGCAATGAAGAGGCGTGGTGAGCTGCAGGCAATCAGAATGCAGAATACTAAAAAGGTTAAAGCATCTATAAGGAGCTTATTATTAGTTTTGAGTGTTTCACTGGGCATTAAAATGAAGATGGATGCCTCCTTCTGGCAATAAAAATTATCACCCAGTCCCCCCTCAGCTGCCTGCTAAAGGACATGAGGAAAGATCTGGGGAAGACGCATAGCCTCCTAGAGAAACAGACAAGGAAATCTCATCCTTTCAATTGCATGCTGGTCCTTTAAAGAGAACTGAGTTTTCCCTGACAGAAGTGGGTAGATGAATGCAGGTTGATTAAATCAAGGGGGAAAATCAATTAAATTTAAATAGAGAGAAAGATTAGAAATCAGGCACGATGCTTTGTTAATTACAGCACCTAATCACTGGTTCAAAAAACCAGTAACTTCTGTGCCTTTCCTTTTATATACGTGTATGTATATCTGGACGCAGAGCCCCATAATGAGATGCATATTACCCTACTTGACTAGTAATTGACTAGGGGACCTTGTCTGTTTCATGTGCAGAAATGATCTGCTGTAATAGCCAGAGCTTTCAAGTGTTTGATGATTTCTCCCTCCTCCCTTCCCTAGGAAGAATGACACCAAAGAAACTCTTGCCTAACATTGTCGCTTATCATTTCCCCCTGGATGATGTGTTTATTGGGCAGAGATAAGTGCAAAAAGCTTATGGACACAATGTGATTAAATGTCCAATCTGCTTTCCTTTTCAGCCATTGGAATTAGGTTATTGCAAACACAAACGCCAGAGAAAATAGCTCGAGTTGCAATCAGCGTCCAGCCGCCCGAAATATAAATTACTCAGAACAGGAACCTCCCTCAATGATTGTTCTCTCTAGGCTGCTTTGTGCAGGTTCGGCTTTTCTTTGTCTTTTTGGCTCCTGTCCTCATTTCAGCTTAACGCATTGGTGCCCCCATGCAATCCATAATGATTTAAATGGAGCTTTTTGCAATGGGGCAAGCAAACAAAGATCAAATCCAAGTGATAAATGAGTTTCATTTGTCTGCTCAGATTTTTCCCCTCCCATGTACATGGATGTTTTACCCACTCTGGAAAACAAACCTTTTGGGGCTGATATTCTGCTGCCTTGCAGCCTGCGGGGTCATTTGCACCTCAGCGAAGTGAGCAAATGCGACTGCTCCGACTGAGTAGTGGTGTGCGTTCAATATGCCTGGGTGTAAGGCTGTGTCTGCACAGCAGTTTGGAGCAAGCCTCCCAGTCAGTAGCCCACCCCTTTCCCAAGGCTTCAGAGCCTGAGTTCCAGCCTGAGCCACAATTTCAGAGCACCGTCTACACAGCTATTTCTGGAGCGCTATCGTGAGCCCTGCTAGCCAGAGCCTGTTGACCTGAACTAGGAGGCCTCGGTCCACAATGCTGTGTAGACGTATCCGAAGTGACTGCATGAGATGCAAAGGAGTGGGGAATGAAGTCCCTTGGCGTGTTTTGTATTGACATGGTCCAGGTTTGACGTGCATGCTCTGCTTGTGTAAGCACATTTCCCCCTTGCTCCCCTCATGTCCCTACTCTGCAGTGCGGGAACCTGTGAAGGCTCCTTATTCATGTCCATTCTGCTGTCCGTCCAGCTGTCTGTGTGTCCATCCATCTATCCAGTCTAAGCTCTTTTCTAATGCATTCATTGTTGTATCTAGTCTCTGCTGGAAGATGATTCATCAAAGGCCTGCTCTGGCTACCCTTACGATCAGTGCAGACTCCTAGTGGCTGTAAAGGCAGACAGATCGGAGCCAGAATTGTGAGGGACACTGTCATGCCACTGGCCGCGGGCTGTTTGCATGGGTTTACTTCTAAGCTGCTGGGTAAAGAAGGCACCAGAGAGATGGGGAGAGGCAGAACAGCTCTGCTGCGGCTGACCAGCCCCCCGTCTTCTGCCATGAAACTCAGCTAAGCCAGGACAAAATGTTGCCATTTGAACAGAAGCTCCTGGGACAGGCACTTTAGCCTTGTACTTTCCCACGGAGAACCACGGTATAAACAACAACTGGCAGGCACACAAGAGCAGTGAAAACCAACCTCACACTTTGTTCCAGAGGGTCACCAACTTTCTCCTGTTGGCCTTTAGCATGCGCCTCAATGAACTCGTGCCAGGCAGGTTTTTGGCACCGCCACCCACCAGGCCAGACATACTGCAGATTATATAATGGTGGGGGCAGCCGAGACTCAGTTGCCTTATATATATATATATATATATATATATATATATATATATATATATATACACCCAAAAAACCTCCCAGCATTAGGATCCCATCATCCCACCTGCACTCAGACTGCATAGAACCATCACTCCACACGTAAGCCCAAGCTGTCCTTGGTGGGGCCCGATTCTGCTGCATTCCTCCCAGGGACTATTTGCATCAGAAGATGCTACTTAGTGTAAGACGAGTGAGACTGAAGACTGGCATGACACTACTGTAAAGTACTGGGACTAACTGTGTCTAAACAGCTGTTCCCTTTGCTGTACGCCCCCAGCTCTCCTGGTTACGTGAAGCTGTTTAAATTCAGCAGACGCCGCAGTAGGAAATACCAGCAGTGTTTCCAAAATGCTTCTTTGGGCGGAGAAACCTTCGGTAGCAAAATTCCCCTTTTATTTTCTCTCTCTCTTCTCAGCTGATTGAAAAAGAAAATGGTTGAAATATTCCTTTGTCCCAGGAGAGAGAGGAAAAATAAAGGCTGTAAAGACATGGCCAAGCAAAAACTCCAGCAGATATGTTAACGCCAATCTATTTGATACATGCACTAAAAATACATCTTTAAAATTAGGAGATGAGAAAATCTCTAAGCTCTTTGCCCATACAAAGAGGAACACACACAAAAAACCCAAGCCAGGTTCCTTTCCCTGCCTCATTCAAACAGGTTTCAAGAGTGCCTTAGGAACCCAGCGGTTTGTTATTGAAAATAATAGCAAATCACCAAGATATTTTCCCTGATTAAAATTGAACCAGCTTGGAATCTGTGTAATCTTCTCTTCACTATGTTCTTTGCAGCACCGAGGTGCCAGCCGCAGATGAGCTCACCCTTTTCTTTAGGCATTTTAAACACAGAAGAAAAATACAATTGCATGCGATACATTTTTCATTCAATTTTGTTGGCGCCGGCTTTCCACCTCCTTCCCCTCTCTCCTTAAACCCTCCTGGCTCTCCTGCCTTACTCCAGTGATTCAGATTGCGGTAACTGTTCCTTTTGCTACTTGTGCTCCAGGAACGTATAATGACTTCTCTTGTCAGAGTCGGGGCTAAAAGCAGCCTGGCTCTTTTTCTTCCAGAGGTTGATTTTTTATGCACGATTAAATCAGAACACAGGAACGTTCCTGCTGGAACAGACCAGTATCCTGACTTCAATGGGGGTCAGTGCCAGATGCTTTGGAGGAAGATTGTGCAATCTGACACCGTGGGGAGTAATTTCTCCTAGACACCAGCTGGTGGTCTGAGCAGTTCATACTGTGAAGCCTGAGGCTTGATAGCCCTTATGGAACAGGGCAGCAGACTCTAAAATCCTATATGGGAAATCAGGCTCTAGATGAGCATCTTCTCATCCTAGAGAGGGTCACAGATATGCTGGTCTCTCTGGTGGCTCAGCCTCCAGGTAGCCCTCTATTTTCTGCATAGCCACTGCCAGTGTAAATGGCTGAATCTGCACTCTCCCACGCAGACTGTCTAACGACTGCTCCATTTTCATAATGGCTGCTGAGTCCCTTACCATCTGGGGTCTCAGGCTGCAGCCCACGCATTGGCCAGTCTGAAACGAATAGAGATGGTTGGGAATTTTCCAGTGAAATAGGTTTTGGTCAGAAAACCCCAATCTGTTGAACTCAGCATGGCATGTGGAAATGTATCAGGCTTGAAGAATTTCCACCTGGTGGGCTGTTGGGGAACCCAGAGCTTTCAGGGCCCACAACCTGCCCTGTGCGGCTCTGGGGCAGCCCTGCCCCACTGACTGCCACAGGAGCCCCCCGAGTTTCCATACTCCCCTGCTGCAGAGCAGGGAGCCTGAAAGCTCTGAGAGCCCCAGGCTGAGATGGGGATCTCCCCGGTTCACAGCTGGAAGTTGTCCCCCCAGCTTGCCCCGACCCGCTCTCGTCAAGACCCAGGCAAGGATGCCTAGCCACATCCCTGGGGAAGAAGGTTTCTGTCCGAACCTCCACTGGTGTTTCTCCTCTGAAACCTGACAACAGCAGCCTTCAGCAGCTGTGCCATCTGCGGCTGTGTCTTTGGGCAGGCACCATTTGCATGTTTCCAATCAACCAAAGGGGCCAAAAAGGCCAGGACTCCGCCTCCCACGTACCATGAGTAGCTGCCTGCTAAAGAGAGAGCAGGGTGAGCCTCTGGGTCATCTCCAAATCCCAGTTTCCCCAGCGAAAGGGCTGGGACTTACTGGGAGCCTGGGCAATGCAGCGGGGGTCCTGGTCACAGAAGCAGATGCCCTTGCAACCATTACTGATTGTTGCGGTGGGGCTATAAGCCAGGCTTCATGAGCGGCCACCCCACCTGCCCGGATGGAGCCTGCACTTGTGGCTGGTGCAGCTATTCCGACCCCCATTGCAGGGTTTCCTTCCTATTCCCTCTTGTGCAGATGATGTCAGAAGTCCCCACTTCTGCTGCCAAGTGTGAACAGGATGTGTCGGTACCCTATTGTCTACAGCGCACACAGACCCGGAGCCAGTGCCCAAGTCAGCCCTCCCTTGGCTTCAGCTTTATTGGTAATTCGAAACACAGCACAAGTCTCAGCTTAATTCCCCAGCGTGGCTCTCCCTAGGGTTTCCCACCCAGAACCTCTTCTCTCCCTTCTGTATATGCTGGCAGAGCTAACTCTGCCTTTGCACAGCTCAGCTGAGCCAACGTGACTCATCAGCAGTGACCCTGAATCTTAATGCAGGGCATCAGCCCCTTAGCCCAAGAGAAGATCCCAACCTTCTTCAGGGGGTCTTAGAGCTTGTCCCGGCTCCATCTTGTCACTGGCTATCCTGGCTTTGTCTCACTGCAGGTGCTGGTCTAATCAAGGAACGTCTAATTTCGTATTTAAAAATTACCAAGCCATTTGCCTCAGTGGCATGCCACAGCAGTGAGTTCCACAGGTTAACAGTAAGACTATTTCAGTCTTCTTCAAAGGGGCCATCTTTTCATTTCACCCAGCTGGCCCTGCTCCTGCCCTGGTTGTACCAGTCCTGTGGGTGCAGAGAAAGTTCCTGTATCCACAGCTGCCAGCCTGACACAGCACTCACCAGCATTACATTTGCTTTTGCTTTCCTAGTGGGTTACTGGATTTCCTTTTATGAGGCATTCAGTATTGGTGCCCGCTGCAATTACTGGGGCAATACTGGTTCAGAAATCTGCTCAAAATGCATTATTCCACAGGGACCCCCAAACCCTCCGTTTGGGACAGCACTCCGACCCAGAACTCGGAAAGCGACAGGGCCCTTCAGAAACCATATGCCCAGTCCCAACGTTTGAACACGCAACTTCCGAGAGGAAGGAAGCTTATCTTCAAAGCTGCAGTGTCAGAGGGAAGGAAAGTGATTTACTGGGGCTGGGGTGGGGAGGACATGTGCTAGTGGATAGACCAGGGAACTGCGAGTCAGAACTCCTGCGTTCTCTTCCCAGCTCTGCAACGGAGTTGCTTTAGGGCTTTGGCCAGTCATTTAGGATGACGTTTTCAACAGCATCTAAGTGACTCAGACTCCTAAGTCCCATTTTCCAAAAAATGGCTTAGACACTAAGGCCTTGTCTACACTGGTGGCAGAGTGTAGGGTAAATGTAGCTACATGCAGCAATGAAAGACTCTGACGGGGGCGGGGGACAGTGGGGCTCCAGCTGCTCCCCGCTGCCAGATTTTCACTACGGTGGGGAAAGGCCCCAGCAGCAGGGATCTGTCGGTCTTTTTCCTGCTGCCAGAGCTTTTCCCTGCAGCGGAGAAAAGCTCTGGCAGCCAGGAGGCAATGAGACACCAGACTGCTAAAAACAGCAGTGTAGATGTGTGGGGCATTGCTTGAGCAATAGAGAGCTGTGTAGGATACACACCCACAGGGCTGAGACGAGTCTTTACTCACCTAAGCAGTGCCTCCCATTTACACCACTATTTATATCCATGCTAGGGAGGCATGTAGTGTATTTACCCTACACACTGCTGTGAGGGTAGACGTAGTCTAAGCAGCCTAGGTTTCATTGACACTCAATGGGACTGTCTCCTAAGCCACTTTTTGAACATGGGACTTGGGTGCTCATGAAAATTTTATTCTGAATGACTTTGGGCCTCAGTTTATCTACCTGTAAAATATTTACCTGCTTCACAGGGAGGATGAGGGGCTCAATTAATCTGTGTCTGCAAAGTGCTTTAAGATCCACAGAGGAAAGGTGCCAGATAATGATTTTAACTCATCTCCTCCCTTTGCAATTCAATTCCCTATTGTGTGTCTTGAAGTAAGCGAGCTCCTTTCTCTTTTAGTATGAGACAAACGACTTTTATGCACGTTCAGTGAATCTCAGGTGAGACTTTGTTTCCCCTAGAGCTTACGGCCATGTGGTAACGCAAGTAATCCCTCTAGGCTGCAAACATGTTCTGCACGCGCCATCGTTTATCTTAGAAGCAAATCCATTCTGGACTAAACAACGTTGCTTGATGTGTTTGTGACAAAGCAGAGGGTTCTCTGTTCCACTGTGGTGCCTCGCTTAGTTTGGCTGAAAAAAGCTTTTCTCTATTCCAAGCAGCAACCGGCAGCAAAGTACTCTGGCCCCTGCACTTGTCCACGGCAGGAGTACGTGCCATGCAGGAGTGACTTGCCGATGTCCAACTGCTCTGTTCAATTACCTCTGTCTGTGGATAGAGCAGCCCTGGTGTAATGGACTGATTAATCTGCTTATCACATGAAGCACATAGTGTAATTACATCAGAGACTACGGATCCCCGAGCGAGGCATCCATCACTTTATCACAGGCCATTTTTACTACATCTCCCATCCATCCCACATTCCTTCTCAGAGCAAAATGCACAGCTAGAGCGCCGGCTGGGAGGTGCCTGGGAAAAGAGAAGCCGGTGGGGCGATATTGACAGATAGGGCTGTTGAGAAAGCGTTGTGGAAGCTGGCGGGTGAGAAGTGCTTCTCAGCAGGACCAAATGAAGAATGTATTTGGAGTGAAACGTTTTAGTGTCCAGGCTGCATACCTGAGCCTCCCTCCTCCCCTCGCCAGGAGCAGGAAAGGGCTGCACTCACGACTATGGCAGAGGCTGTGAAGCCAGCCTCCAGAAATGCTGCGTTGGCCATCAGGAGACCTTCAGGAAGTAGCAACAAGTTTTCAAACGAACTTTCTCCTGCAAGAATTACAAGCACAGCTGTTGTGCCTGCCCACCGTGGATTGGCACATACGTTGCATGTGCAAGTGGTAGTGACCCAGTTTGTATAGCGGTGTAGGGGCAGATGCTCTGCTGGTGTCAACTGTCATAGCTCGTCATGTTAGCTGATTAAACAGCTTAACTGAAGATCCAGCCCACAGCTTCTGAATCTATATTTACAAATCTGGCTCCCCACATTTATGCAATAAGTTCTCTCTTGTCCTTAGAGCCCCATTTCAAAACTGCCTTCCATCAAAATGACTTTAGAAATAGTTGAAGTGCCACTGCGGAATGCCTTCCTTTTGTACATCACCTTGTTCAATTCTCCAGTGCAGAAAACACCCTCATTAAAACACAACACCCCAGTTGAAGATCACATTTTCTCCGTTAGCTTGGTCTGTTTCCCATCTGGAAAACAATGGCTTTTCCTCTCCTCCTCACTCCATTTTTAAATACCTGGAAACTGCCGTGTTATTGTCTATGGACAAGAGTTCATGCCGTAACGTAGGTGATTCGCCCCTTTGTTGCCACAGAGGTGCTGTAAAGGCCGCAAGAGAGAGCCCTGAGTTAGCAGGTCGGTGGTTTTACGTAGGTCCCATGTGACTGGTTATTGTTTGGTGACTGAACTTCTAGTTTAATTGGTTATTTCTAGAGGATGCTAGTGCTGTCCTTGGTTCTTAAAAGCCCTTGTTGATTCGACTCCCAGCCCGACATGCCCTATGCCGCCAGGGGCTGGAAAATGTGCCAAGTGGTGGGCTGCTCTGAGCTCTGACTGTGATGCATGGGACCCCCAGCTGGGGAAAGCATCATTATTCAGGATCTGAACAATGTGCCTCACCGGGTTTCATGGCTCAGCAGAATCTGCAGAAAGCTGCCCCCTTTAAACTAGATTTTCAGGCAGGCGAAGAGGAGTTGAGTTGTACAGTCTGCACAGGCGGCTTGACCAGTGGCAGCAGCAGGGAGCTTGGAGGGGTGTGAGATCACCAATGAGTGGCAAAGTGCTCAGCAGCAGCATGCAGTGGACTGGGAACAGCAAGGACAGAGATGGGAAGCTGACAGAGCGGCAAGAAAATGGGCAGCAGACTAAAAGCAACAGGTGTCCCTGTGCCTTCATGGCCCCACCAGGCGACTTTCAGGGGATGCAGACTAGCAGAGAAACGCAGAGACTTTCTGACGCAGTAGAGGACTTCTCTCAAACACGCCATCTACAGCAAAGAGGCTGAAACTCTGGAGAAGTGGCAAGTATTTGTTGTGGGCTGATTTTAATCAGTGGATCAGAGCAAGTAGGTGAAGTCAGCTCAGAGACACCCAGCCCTCCTAGACATGCCTGCATGTCAAAATTATGCACGACTCCTGACTACGTGCTTAATCACAGATCCAGGCTTCTTCTGACTTTACATTCAGCTCCCAATCCAGAACCTGGTGTACACCCTCCACATCTAAGATGCTTCTTCCTTTTAGTATCAATTAACTTTAACAAGTACCTTTCATCTCTCTGCTTTTGAAATCCATCAGTTGTTTCTGATGCCTGCCTTGCCGAAGCTTTAGCAGCAGCTCCCTGTGTGCAGTGGTGGTAGAGGAATTGGAGAAACTAAACAGCCCCTTACATGGATTATTGCACCAATGGTTTGCAACAGGGAGAGAGAGAAGCATCTAAACTTTCAAGAGCCGTGGAAGGAGCAGCCATGCAAGGCGATTTTGCATTAACAACAAACCAAGAAGGAGGTGGATTATATTGGGCCCCATGCTGTGAAAAGTGATCAGTACCGGGGAGCTCTTGAAAAAGGGGCGTAATTCACACACTGGGAGGAAATAAGATTAATCCTGAGTGGTTTTGTGCACCTGTGCAGAGGAGGAAGGTATCCTCAGATTCAACTGCATAGGTACCTACATTGCAGGTCACCACCGAGGGGAGCACAGCTGCTGCCAAGTGGATGGAGCCGCAGCTATGCCCCCCCAAGGTGCCAGCCAGCACAGACAAGCTCACACAGAGGAGAAAGTAAGCTGTAAGACTGCCACCAGGAAGTAAGGGGGAAGCATGGACCACATCGTGAGTCAGGAACAATTTGTCACCTGCTGCGCTCCCGGGGCAGGCTGAAAACAACGACTCCAATAGAGGAATCCTTTCCAAATGAACGGGGAGCATTAATTCGGAAACCTAATGATGGCAACACAACTGGCACCAGCGTTAACCATTTCACTGCCAATTATTTTGGCAGAAACATCCAGTTAATGTGCTCCTCCCACGTGGCTGGAGATCACAGAAGTCAGAGCCAGAAAAGACTCATCAGACCATTTCATCCCTCCCCTGGGGCCACTGCAGGATCGTGCCTCACTTTGTTCTCCAGTGCTCTGAGTGGCCTAGCACGCGTGCCAAGCAATTGCCTCCAGGCCTTCCTTTGAGAGACAGTTTCACAACGGATACATCTCTGCACTAGGCAGAAGCCACTTGATTTTTCCAGCCCAGTTTTTCCTTTTCATAATTTAATACCAGGAGCCCAGTTACCGTCCCAAGTTTGTGAGAGCCACGAGGGCAGAGAAAAAGAGGCCACAGCCACCACAGGAGGGTGTGCGCGGAATGGCACGTGAGGGCAGTTCTCTCATTCTCTCCCCCTTCCCTATTCCCTGGCTCAATACAAACGTTGCATACCCGAATTCCAGTCCCTTCCCATTGCGCTCGCATGCAAGGTGCTGCAACAAAATTAATTCCATTAGCAAAGCCCGTCGGGCGGAGACAGCTGGCGTCAGAGCTCCCTGGGATGGACCAGGAAGATTGGGGGCAGGGAGGGAGAAAGGGACTAACCCTTGTGTATAACTGCGACATCAGTGGGCGCTGCTAGTCATCAAGTCTTTGCATCAGTCTTCCATGCTCCATTGGGAAGCCATCAGAAGCAGTGTCTGGCTCCCAGGCATTCAGTGCTTTCCCACAGCGTGGCTGGGGCTGGTGCACTATGGAAATACAAGAGCCATTCCCTTTAGTTGTTAAGCAAAAACCAGGCTTGTCTGGCGATTCAAGGCAAAGCATGTTTTGACGGGAGCAGAGTGTCAACCTGCTGCAGACAGAACGGCAATCAATGAAATGTTTCCCAGTAGCTCTCAGCACCTTCCAGTCAATCAGCTGTAATCAGCACCACAGCGCACTTAGGTGGCTGCCATGCTCATGGGCTTGGAAACAGGCTACAGAGCCCTTTGCCTCTAGGTCACAGGTTCTAATCCAGCCCAGGTCAGTAGGGACGAAGATCCATTAGCCTCTAACAGCTGGTCAGTGACCAATGAGAAGTGAGTTGGTTTCATTTCAAATCCAGATGGACAGACACCTCCGGCACGAAAACCACCAACCACACTGGGCGGAGAGGCCTATGACTGAACGTAGAATGCTTAGCCTTTACTCAGGCAAACATTAACCTGCCCCACAAGTATCCTAGGTCAGGGGTATTATCCCCGTTCCTCACTGACTGAGGTGCAGTGACTTCACCTGGGGCAGGCAAGTGACTTCCCAAGACCCTGGAGCAGATCAGTGGCAGAACCAACATCAGAACACAGGCCTGCTCGATTCTGGACTCAGCTCATTCCTGCCTCCCCCTCACTCTCTTCTCCCCCTCTCAGCCTGGAGGGGGAGGTTGCGGGTAAGGGATGTGCACAGATCCTGCCTTGCAGATTTAGCTGGCTTCCTCTGTGGAAAGAACAAGGGTTTTAAGAAATAGCCTGAAATCCTTGAACATACAGACGGGATGAGAGCGATGCCTTAACCTGAGGTTAACCCTGCAACGGGGGAATGTCAATTTCCATCGGCTGTATCCACGCTGAGCTGGCGTTTAGCTCTCAGGCAGACACAGCCAGTGCCTGGGCAGCAGGCTAACCTAGCTCTGGCTGAGGGCCATGCCCCACTCACTGCTCCACTCTCCTCCAAAACCCGGCAGCTCACCTCTCCTTCCCAAAGCCCAGCAGCGCCGAAGTCCAAAGGCCTATGAAGGGGAGCAGAAGAGCAAGCACACTCAGGCTACCACGTGCAGGGAACATGTCAGCTGGGGATTGCATGTCTTGATCTAGCTCATCAAAGGCCTGATCCAGCTCCCATTGTCTTCAGTGGGAGCTAATCTAGCCCCTGGCTTATCCTTTGCCAGGCAGGGACCATCTGTTCACCCCCCCGTCGCTCACCAGCCTTCCCTGTGCCCTAAGGTAATGAGTACATTTCAGCCAAACATCATCTCTGTGCCCATAAGGGCTGGTCCCAAATATCACTGCATTCCTGCCACTCGCTACTAGCCATTTGTATTTGTGAGCAGCGATTTGCTCCAGGGGTTCGATCCACACCCC
Organism: Emydura macquarii macquarii; assembly: GCF_026122565.2. Classification (NCBI taxonomy): domain Eukaryota; kingdom Metazoa; phylum Chordata; order Testudines; family Chelidae; genus Emydura; species Emydura macquarii. Next base: position 3,434,673 of record NW_027131391.1, read on the forward strand.
ACTGCAAGCAACAAAAGGACTTGCAGTAACTCACTGAGCATTGGATCAGGCCCCAGCTGTCCGTGCTTTGCCTGCACGGAGAATCCATAAAAGATTTCAGTCCACAGGGCGTGTCACTCTGGGTCTCTTTCACGAGCGCTAATCTCGCTCTTTAATTGTAATGCATCGCAGTGCATTGGCTAAGTGATCACACATCATGGGATACTGTAGTGCCATCACCTTTTTTAGAGCTGTAAATTATTAATGGCACTCTCATTAATATGTCAATTTCACCCTTTTGTTCAAAACTGCTCCTTTTGGCATCGGGAACCACACTGAAATAAATAGTTTATTTGCCAATAACATAGCTCATTAAATTTTAATCAAATAGAGGATTGTAAGCACACAGTTACCAGGATGCATCCGCTGGGAATGCAGAGATCACTTTAAAAATGAATTAGTAATGGAGTGCTCTGGAATCGGCAATGAAACATAAAATGAGGCCTTGAAGTGGAATATCCATTTTGGGTTTTAAAATCAGTTCATTCTTCCCAACACTCCTTCCCTCTGCCCTCCAATTAAAACTTCTTTGTTTGTCATTCTGACTGGAAAACTGGGAGAAAATACGGCTCGAGGTCTGAAGGCTTACCTCCTTCTGTACAAAGGCAACGTGTTCTGAGCAAGCTCCAGCTTGTGGCTTCACATCAGTGCTCTGCCTGGCAAGAGGTCTTCAGACAGGCATTCAGGTGGATTAAGCAGCTGCTCTCTGAACCCCTGCACCCATCTGTCCTGACTCCAACTGGAAGATCCGGGACAGCTATTAAAATATGGGATTTCACCTGATCCCAAAGGAAATTAACTTTAAGGACTCTGCCATCTACGCAGAAATGACCACCACATACAAGCAGCACTAATATAGCATCAAAGAGGAGACATCAAGGACTCAAAAGTTGGGATATTCCCCAAATTAAGTTGGCTCTTACAATAGCCATTCAGCCCACAGCACATCAGGGACACATTAACATAGGTCCTGACCCTGAAACTGGACCCATGTGAGCAGTCTTCTGCCCAGAGGGGCGGAGTCTCACTAAGTCATTGGGGCCCCGAGTCCTTGTAGAGTCCCAAAGACTTTATTGGGACTCTGCAGGATAGTTCTGCCAAGTAGATCCAATTGCAGGATAAGAAGCATGAGCAATAATACCTGAAGCTTTTCATTTCACAAGAAAAGGGGGCATTCTACCCCTGTGCAATACAGCCAAGTTCAATTTATAGGCACAATCTTAACATTCAGCCTTTCCTGATTTCCGAGTACTTGATACGTCAGGCTGAACTTGTCATCAGCATGGCTTTGCATTTTATTTCCCTGGGAAAAACATTAAGGAGAGAGAAGAGAACAAAAAACAAAGGAAGAGAAAGAAAAATAAAATCCAGATCTATTGGGGCATATGGACTGCAACAGCTTTGCTAAGGAGCCCTGTAAATTCCACAAGCCAGATCAGGGCAGCCACTAGCCCTGCTAAATGACATGTCCCAGGAGCAGCGGAGGGCCGCAAGGTAAAAAGACAAGTGACATTTGCAGCAACTGTTGCACGGTGGGGTAGCAGCGTGAAGACAACTTGCACCAGTTTCATTACGCTGGAAGTAAGATGCACCCACACAGCCACTCAATTGATTTAACTCTTCCTGACACAGAGATACATCAGATTTAAAACCCTGGATTAATTTTTATTGATTGATTTATTAATTGATTATTGATTAAAGACCAGTGAGCTGTTGATGGGAGACTATTTGTGTATGGACTCAAGGCAGTTTCCACTGGCAGAAGTTCTGTTTGCCAGACGACTGCTCATATGGGTCCAATTGTAGGGTCAGGGCTTAGTTTAAAGTGTCTCTGTAGTGTTATGAGCTCAGTGGCTATTGAATAAGGCCTAAGTGATCATCTCAATGGCTCTGCAGCTGCTGTTCTAGCACCTTGAAAAACCTTAAAGCAAAATTCTGCTGTGCAGGTGTGAAACTGCTGATTTAAATGTTCTTCCCTTTAAAGCTCTGGATTGTAACCAAGTCTAAAGGACACATGCAAAACAAGACAAGGGTTTTGGCTTCAGTCCATTTTCACCTAGCCAAGTGCAACATCTCCGATTGGAACATATGGGGAAATATGTGGGATTTTCCCATGTTTGAATAACTCAGAAACAGCTGAGCCAATTTTGTTCAAACTTTCCTGAAATATCCACTGCTGAGCTGACATCAAGCATGGGAAAATTCTGCCTCAAAGGGGCTGAGAAAGCTATGAGCAATTGAAAAGGGAAGTGAAAAAAAGTTAAGGTTGAGCTACAACTTAATCTGCGCATGCTACCTGACCCCTCCCCCTCCCTTATTCTTGGTTGGATTGATTCCAGTGCTAGGTCTTATTGTGAGCTGTATAATCAGCTAGATCTGACCTTGGTGCTGAATGGTGACAGGGTCAGGCTCGCCTGGGAACACGGACTCTGACAGAAGTAACACATGTGCACACAGCCTCTCATCTCAAGGACAGCCCATCCCCACTGCAAGGAGTCCATTAACATGCGGAATACATATCTATTTCTGAGCCCATCTGGAAGGGTTTTCTGTCCGGGGGCTGACAATGGAGCTGTGGCTTTTCCGTCTATTATTCATACGTAAAGCCTTCAAGGACTCTGCCACTGCTAAGCACCCAGCCCTGTCACAAAGGCAGGGAAGGCGTGTGCTTATTGTATGACGAGAGCAGGAAATGGATGGGCTGGGAGGAGCCGGTGGAGATGGGAGCCTGATTGCTTGTGATGGATTTGCCAGGTTTGTCCTTGAAAGGCAAGACAGGGGTGTCTCGTTCTTTCCCTGGGCTGGGGCGTTGTGGTCAGTCCCTTCCAGCTGCAAAGCAATGTGGCTAGGATGATTCCTTAGCGAGGGGCTGGGGGCTGGGTGAGGGCCTTTAAATACACTTCACAGAGCCATGGTACTCTGTGGGAAAACAGGAGGTCCTTACAACGCCAGTTGGCTAGGGACTAGCAGTGCCAAAAGGACTGGACAGAGGCTGTGGGACAGCAGTGTGGGGTGAGGCAGAGGATGGCAGGAGCTGCAGACTCATCACACCAATGCTCTGTCCTGGGCCTGGGGCATGGGAAAGCAGCAGTAGTTGGATGTCTATGTGTTGGTCACAGCCCTGCACTGCTCGTGCATGGATCAACTCCTCCTATTGAGCAGCGGCTTCTTTAGCTCACTGGATAGAGGCCTACATCTCTGGAGGACAAACTCCTGGAGTTTGCCATCCATTGCCCACTCATAATGCCATGCAGCTGGGTGGTGACTGCGGGAGGTGCATAGCCATAAAGAGATCAAATGCTGCCCTCGTTTACGCCGAGGCAACCCTGGTGACAGCAATGAGGTTAGGTCAGCGTGAGAGCTGGATTTGGCCTTAAAGTGGACCTCGCAGCCTGCCCTCTTCCCCACAGCTGTAGCAGAGAAAATTCCTGCAGGAATCCCCTGAGGTCAGTCAAGATCCCTGATGAGGTTCTTCACTGAGCTACACAGCAGCTCCACCTCTAGGGGGGAGAGAGTATTTAAGGCAGACCTTCCTCTTGCTGATGTCTAGGGAGAATTCTTCCACAGCCTCACTCACTCCTGAGGAGGGAAGGAGAGGGGCATTGGGCCACAAGCTTTGAGATTTTTAGGGATTTTGGCGACATCTCCACAGCCAGAGGTACTGAGACATGCCCCTGCAATGCCTCTAGCGATAAACGTGTGTTCTTCGGGAAGATTCATGAGATAAACATCAAGGAACTCTTCCCATTTTGGTAGAAGGAAGGATTGCTCGATGAGGTCTCCTGTAGCTGGACGTTAACCACCTGCCACTCTCCTCCCCAACCACTCCAACCCCCAGGCCCATTGGTGAGGCATCCTTCCCAGGAGCAAGGTTGGCACACACATGATCTGCGCCCTGGGAGAGAATCTCAACCTTCAGTAATTCAATCCTTTGGCTTCAATGAGCCCTAGGCGAAGCACGGAGCAGGCAGCAGGAAGCAGGCAGGGGCTCATTATGCTCCTTCCGAAGGGCTGGGGTATGAAGCAGGGAGAACGTGACTAGAGTCTGAACCGCAATGAGCTGAGACCAAGCCAGTGAGTAAAGCAGAGAGGCTGATGTTGCTCAACAAACAGACGGGGAGCCAGAATCTTTCACCCTACGTCTCCCTGCTGCACGCACACACGGCTCCCTCCTGCAGCTACACACATGGTGGCAGAGGCATGCCCTGGAGGCAGCATCCTGGGCAGTGGCGTTTGATGCACCTTGAAAAAGGTGTAACTTGTGCTCCCCCGGCACAGATCTGCTGATGCAACCATGGCCATGGCACCAGCCAGGCTCTCGCCCTTTGCGGCATGCAGCTCTGCCGACAGCACAGCCCGGCCTTCCTCCCCACCCCCCTGGTTCTCGTGCATGGGCTCATGGCGATATGGCGTGCGCCTGACCTCCCCCTCAACCCAGGATCAGCCATAACGCGGCCCATCGTGTATAACGTGGGGAAGAGCGAGCGAGCGAGCGCATGCGTGAGCACGTGTCCGTGCAGGGCCAGCCCTAGACCAAACGGCACCCCGGCTGAGGAGCGTCTTCGGTGCCCCACCCCCCATTTGTTAAACTGTTCCAGAAAGTCTGGAAGGTTCCATGGGATTCTGCAAAGCCCCAGAACATTCTAGGAGGTTAGTGCACAATGAATTCACAGCCAGAACACCTGAAACATCTTACTTCAGCCATTCTACTTTCCCTTTTGTCGCAACAACAGAAACAGCCCCCGAGCCCGGCGGGTGCCTGGCTCACCTGCCCCTAAATCCGGCCCAGCGCATGTATATTTTACTTCCACAAAGACACACTGAGCACCGATTGCCCTGAAAATTAGGTGGCCTGTTCCCTGGCACCCAAGTACTGAGGCTCCTAACATCACTTGCTGCTTTTGAAAATCTTGGATGTGTTTATTTTTTAGACATGACACTCACAGCTGACTGAAGGGCCTCTATCTAAATATTTGTAGAATGGAATCAGATAATTACAGGTCTGTCAGTTCAGCTTTTTCCAATATTTGGCGATGCTCAAAGCAGCGTTTCAAGCTAAAAGGAAGCTTTTAAAGCCTCATATCCAGCCCTCAGGGACTCAGCTTTTCAGAGGAAGCCAAAGTGGCAGTGATGGGCTGGCAAGGAAGGCTACCAGGTTAAACAGTTTGAATGTGGGTATATAAACAGTAAGGCTCCAGGGCCGTGAATTATAAGCTGACCAAGGCATTTCTAGAGGGCTGGAAGTACTGTCTTCTGCTCAGTGCTTCAGGTAAGTCATCACTAGCATAAAGTGATAATATTTCATTATTACTTCCCTTCAATACCACCTTCCATCCAAGGATCTTAAAGCACTTCTACATTAACGGACTAGTACATCACAACACCTGGGAGGGAAGTATTATATATTATTAGCCCCAATTTACAAATGTGGAAACTGAGGCACAAAGAGACTCAGTGATGTAGGGCGCGCAAAACCACTGTGACGCGAGGCCAGCTTAGCATGGCGAGGCCAGGCCCTAAAAGTAATAGCAGGCTTGTAACAAGAGTTAGGCCTCTCAAGAGCCGGGCTTGAAACTACCCTCTGGAAAGCCCCTAAGGGATAGAGGAACTGTCTCCGGGCCTGAAAATACCCTTGAGACTAGTACAGAAGCCAGCTGACTGTAGGGTCAGCAGGAAATTAGCAGCTTCAGCAATAAAACCAGCGATTTTAGTGATAAACAACTAACTTCGCTCTATTGCAAAATGGCTCTTAGCTAACGGCCAATAGACTAATAAAAAACAAGTACTAAGGCCCAATCCCTATGTGGATTGAGGTATACGTCATCTATTGCTGAGTGAAGCTTATTGCAAGGCTTAAGGCAAGAAGGGTATATTAGGGACCCGCCAGGCACCGCCCTGTCAAGGCTCTCCGTGAATCCGTCGAGGTACTAGCGGATGTCCCGGGTCGGTTGGCTCCCTGGTTGCAACTCGCTTCACAGGGTGAAGAATGGGCCTCCTCAGCCTCGTGCTGGTAAGTGCCCGATTCCCAACTCTTAACAGCTTGCAATAGTTTAAGATTTGTAACTCTCATAGCTTGAAATGCTGCGTAAACCAACTGCTGGATGGGCACTTCCCTGTCCGGCTGCTCTTTTCTCACCATCGAGATCTAGAAATATGGACCCTCCGCCCCTGCGGAGTACAAGTGACTTGACCAAATTTCACTCCACAAGTCTGTGATAAGAGCTGGGAATAGACGGCTGATGTGACGGCCAGTCCTGTACTTTAACCAGGAGATCATGTCTCCCCTTGCGAGGCATAGCATGTCTAATAGTACTGCTTCCATACAGAAAACAATCGGAAAAAGCTGCATACAGCACAATGGAAAAACAGTGCTAAATTATTTCAGTCCACTAATGGGCAGGATGCAAGTCAGGACACAGTAATGCTCTGCTTATAAAAAAGTTCTGAAAGACATGACTGCATGCTCGCCTGTATGTTTGCAATACAGAGATACACATAGGCATATTGCTTTATGAGAGGATGACAACGTGACTGGTGTTGAAGAAACACAGAAAAACATGGTCCCCATCTTTGGGGAGCTCACAGGTTTAGTAGACAGACAAAACAATACAGAATAAAAATGTGATCTTAGGAAGACCACATTGCAGTTAAGCTTCTGTACCTACTGCTGCCCTCCTAACTTAAGTGGGCTAGCACTGGCAGGGCGTTGGTGGGAGAAGTGGGACAATTTCTCTGCTGACATAACTCCAGTGAAGTCAATCCCAGGAATGAAAATTGGCCTTTCATGTTTTAAGGAGGGATTTGAACAAGCTGGGGTGCTTAAATGTCACAACAGGATTTTTATTAGCACCATTTATATTGAGGTAGCACTGAGGGGCTAACCAGGTCAGAGTCCCATTGTGCCAGCTGCAGAACAAACCCACCATAAAGAACAGTCCCTGCCAAGTCTAAAAGCCAAGACATTAAAAGGAGATGAGTCACACAAATGGGGCAGGGGAGGGGGAGAAAGAGTAGCAAAAATGGGGTGTGCACAACTATTAGCCAATCAGGAGTTGTAATGAACTTTCCACTTGCCTAACTGTTATGCGCATCGAGATCTATAGATGTGCACGCGCGCTCTCTCTCTCCACCACACACCCACCCAAACACACTCACTGCTGCTTCTTCATTCTTTAGCACTTTAAGCTGAACTGACATCCTCTGGTATGTTTAAAGAAGAAAACGTTACCAGGGTTACATAGTGGCAGAATTGCTAAATGAGGCATATGACATCATCCGCTAAAACAGCTATGCGCAAAGCAGATGTCCCTGGAAAATGGGAAGTGCCTCCAGTAATTAATTTGAGTGGGTTGAAATTAATGGACAGAATTCTACTGAAAAGAGGGGAGAAACTCCCTGCAATATTCCAGTGCGTCAAGGTGCCAGACAGGTGTTAGTAGCTGTACAGCTTCTTTTTAGTTAAATATATTTTAACGCTAGAAAGGACTATTTGATCATCTAGTCTGATCTCCAGCATAACACAGGCCAGAGACTATCACCAAGTCATTTCTGCAGTGGAGAGACTTGTTCTTCCCTATGGTGTGAGATTGCAGAGGAAAGATTCCTTAATACAAAATGCTCTTCCTTGTAGTACAAACTGTTTCCAGAGGAGAATGCTACTGTGCTTTTGTATATGCTCCCGCCCTCCAGAACGGATCGCTGAATGCCTTTACAAGGCCACACGGAAGGACAACGTTCACCAATCTTCTGGGGGCTAAGCTGGATGATTTCATTGCCTCTCTCATTAAGATGCAGTCAGTCAGTTTGAGCGCTGAGCTTTGGCTAGAGCTAGGCAAATAGTGAGACCAGTCTGGACACTACTAAGAGGAATGTCATTTTGATTGCAGGAGCACCCCATTTTAGTGGCTCTACACACGCTCCCAGAGCATTCACGGGAGTGAATTCAGGGCCAGTGGCTGCAATTTGCATAAATCACCAAATGAAAAATGGGGAAGGAGGGCAGAGAGCCAGCGAAGTTTAGAGCAGTGATACTCAGGAGCCAGATTAGAAATCAGCATTACCCAAAAGAGCCACAGTCGTGTGAATTCATTGTTTCATTTACTATATATTTATATTCAACTGAGAGGGCAAATATTTAGGGTGTGTGTGTATACATATATATTATTCTCACAGCAAAATGACGGAGCAAATACTATTTTATCAACTACAACTGGTTAATGACATAGTAAAAGCCTGCTGGTTAATAACTGGTTAATAATTTACATCGCACTCTGGTTTAATATGGTGTGCTGCAAAGAGTTGCAGGAGACCCATTAAAGAGCCACCTGCGGCTGACGAGGCTCAGTCTGAGTGTCACTGGTTTAGCCCATCCAATCCGGGAGCAGAAACAATGCCGTGTGACTCAGGAGACTCATCAGCAGCACGCTGGAGGGAATACTTATGGCGAAGGCCATAAGCCGAACCATGTCTGTTACACACAACTCCTTCTGGGCTCGATCCACAGAGGCTACAAGTGTAGCTGGACGTAGTCCTTCAGCTGAAGGTGCAGCGGCTCACGTGTTTAGCTCTGGAGAACCCCGGTTCAATTCCTATTCATTGCCGAAATGAGTCGTTCCATCTGCGTGAAATGGATTAATCAGAACTGCAGCCTGCGCACAGGCAATCAGTGAACAGGACAAAGGACTAATTTGACACCCTGCTCCAGTCGCTGCTAACCCACCTGGGCTCTGTGTACCATAGAGAAAGGGCAGAGCTCTACCTGCTAGCAGAGACTAATGTAGAAATAGTCATTAACTCATGGTACATGATGGGCCAAATCCCTCACTGCCATAGCCCCAGTAGAGTTACACGGGAGATGAAGCGGTGACCTTGATGTTCTCATTCAGTCAGGCCATTCTCCTACAGCAGCCATTTCCCTGGGGCTGAGAGGAGGCAGAAACAAGCTATGGAACTGCGGTAAGCAATGCGTGCCGTGGCAGAGTCCAATCCTCCAAGATGCTGAACACCCTCAGCCCCAAAGGACTTCATAGGGACCTGTGGGTGCTCAGTCCCTTCCAGCTGATATTTGGCACCTTGCTGGATTGGGTCCATAGTTTGCAAAATGATTGTGCTTTGCATTACTATATCTCTATATAATGAGAGGGAACATACAGTCCCTGATTTTACATAAGCCAAGCTGCAATGGATTTGAGAACATCCTGCTAATTCTTGGTCAGCTGCTGTGTATACAAAGTGCCTCCCTAATAATCTTCCTGGTGTTCCATGAAGGGAAGAGGAGAAGCAAACAGCAAAGTCTACTGCTTGAACTGAAAGGGAACACTTCCCTTCGTAACTGTCCCCATTTGTTCTTGATTCATGAACATTACATGAATCTTCCTGCAATATCCATATCTGCCAGCAATGTGGCTTCAAATCAGCAAAAACGGGGCATGATTTTTCTTCTCACAGGGCCTGCGGGGAGTGGTTAGTCAGGACGTCTGAGCACTGTTCCAAACGCTGCCATTGACTTGCTTGGGAAAGTCATTTCACCTCTCTATGCACCCATCTTTAATTGGGTGTAATAGTAATTTCACAGCTCACAGGGATGTTGTGAGGCTTAGCTAATGTTTGCAAAATGCTTTGATACCCTCATCTGAAAGGTGATCGAGAACTGCACAGTACTACTACTAGTCACGTTTGGATAATCCAGAATTATTTATAAATAAAAATCAAGATTATGCAAACACATTCATTAATTCATAGAATAACCCCAGGAAAATAAAAGAATTAGTCTTGTTAACAAGTTATATAGATTCTATATCTATGGGTGTGTACGTACACACACACACACACACACACACACACACACACACACACACACACACGCTTATCTCACAAAATTTGATGCGTATAACAAGGGCTATGTGGATTTATACAGTGCCTTTCAGATGAGGATCTCCAAGTGCTTTATGGACACTTCTTGGTCTCAGCCCATGCAGAGTAGTTACCTCGCCTTTACAAAATGGCACAGATGAATTATTTGCCCAAGGTCACACCGCAAGTGGCAGAGACAGGAAGAAAGCTCGGATCTTGTGAGGTCCAGTCACCTGCTCAAATAAGATCCAAAATGGGACAGATTCAGGTTTTCAGACCTGAAGGGCCCATTCTGATTACCCAGTCTGACCTCCTGAAGAACAGAAGCCAGAGAATTTCACCCCAGTCATTCCTGCATCAGATCCAGTTACATGGCTGAACTAAAGCAGATGCTTCAGAAGGTCATCCGGTCTGGATTTAAAGATTTCAGATGCAGACGAACCCAACACATCCCAAGGTGCATTGTTCCAGTTGCTCGTTACCCTCACTGATAAAGTCTGACACCTCCATTCTAGTCAATCTTAGATCCTAGCTACTGGATCTTGTCATATTTTTGTCATATGCCATCAGAAATCTTCTCCTCGTCTTAGGAACTAAGACTGATCAAGTCTACCCAAGAGAAGATGAAGAGGTAACAATAGCTGAAATGTAAGTCTTTCACACTAAGGCAGCTTTCCAAAGTGCAGCTGTGTTTGGATCTAGGTTTTTGGTTCCCCTTACTAGAGCTCATGGGTAGCCGCAAACTCCGTCGGAAGTGAGGGGTCGAATCCAGATCCAAACTTCAAGGTTTTTGGATGCAGGCTTTTGGTCTGGGTGAGTGCATCTTCACCCGGGAGCAAATTCGCCCCTTTTGCACACCCCACCCTGGCAGATCAGCTAACAGCATTGAATAGGATGTAAATTAGAGCTGGGTCTGGCCTTGTGCAGATTAATGCAGGCATATATTTCTGGTGTTCTGGGGAAGGGAAGATAAAGGTGCACTGAAAGTACCACATGGTTTAATTAATGCCACATGCTTTTTATTCTATAGGTTGTTCGGATTGTTAATTATTTTCTTTATAAAAATAATTAGTCCCAATCAAGGCAGAAGCTCTTCAGAATTACAGCTCATTAACCGCTCTCACATTTTTCTGTTCTATAAAAAGTCATGCAGTGCTGATGAAAATTATAGGCCCTCAGAATTGGCATTAAATACAAATTCAGACAGTGTTACCATCCTATTACCATCAACTGCATCGACTTGGCTTCGGTAATTGCAGCTGGAGATGGAGTGCAAGGATTACTGCTCTGCACAGTCTCGGAGCACAAAACATGCTGCCCATTAGTGTGCTGGAAACAATGCGACACAAGGCACTAGAGCCCCCTAAGTACATCATCGTTAGAGGGACAATAGTCACCAGAGACAAAAGGGAAGGAGGAAAAACAGGGCAGCTTTTCAGGCTGTCTTAGAAAACCAGGGTGCCTCAGATTCAGTCCTGCCCTCCTCATAAAGCAGGGTCACTCATTCATCTCTAGCTGAGAACACACCGATCTGTCATTGGACAGGATCAGGAAAATAGATTGGACTCATCAATTAATGATGCATTTGGCCTACACTGCCTATTGACTAAGAGACCGTACCAGACCTTATCCTACAAGTAACATGAGTGAAAGCAGGAGGAAATTCAGAAAGGATGGCTCAGGGATCCCTAGCCCTCAAGGAGCCATGTGTGCATTCTTTCTTCAGGGCAGCACAAGGGCCCTGCGAGTTCCCAGCACATCTCCATCCTGGTCCTCCAGCTATCGGTAATCAATGCCCACAGACTGAGGTGCACCTGGAGTTCTGTCCGGAGGAGACATCTGATAGGACTGGCGCCCGCTGCTGTGAGTCCAGAGTCCATCTTGCCAGATGCTGGGCTCCAGCACTGGACAGGAAAATCAGGCTCAACTCTCTCCTCCTAGGCTGGATGAGAGAGACCCCTCACTCCTCCACTCACTGCTCCTCTCCATGGTGCTGAAGACCAGGAGCAAAAGCTCAGGTTGACAGACCCCATGAGAGTGGCACAGAGGCAGGTGGATAATAGGCAAATGGGGCAAATGACCGAGAAGAAAGGAATTTCCCTTTACCCTGTACACCTCCTAAGGAGGCTTAATTCACTCGAAGATCTCCGTGACCTACTGATTGTCTGCATGGTGGTGGCAGTGTATCAGAGTAGGTGCAGGACGCCCACAAACTCACAGCGATGTCCCAAAAGGGAGGGCAGTATGAGCAGTTCACCCTCCAGGCAAACTTCTCTAAAGCCCCAGCCACATGTTAAATTTGCTCTACTCTAAAGGAATCCCCAGGGGAGAAGAGTGGCACAAATGCCGCCCAGACTTGCTTTGAAGCTGTCCCAAATGCTGCAGAGGGCTCCGGTCTGCATCTCCCTGCACCAGGGGACACACTGAGCCTAGACGTTTGGGCCCATCTGCTCCCCATCATCTGTCATTGCGCCTCTCCTCCTCAGCGGAAGTCGTGTGGTATCATTCTATTGCAAAATTCATTGCCACAGCCAGCATCTTTGCTAGCTTTCAGCAGTGGATCTGATCTTCACCTTCAAAACTAGACATGGGCTCTTCCCCAGGTCAGGGCTGAGACATAGTAAAGGGGGTGGGGGAAGAAAAGAGAGAGAAGAGAGAGAGCGCGCGAGCACTCACTGGTATCCATCCAGATGCTACTGAATGGTTACAGGACTTCAGTCTCCACAGGCTGACAGGTTAGCAACTTTCACTAGATTCACTCAAAGCATTTGCTGATGCTAGAGGTCATATAAAGAAAGCAGGAAATCCTGTAGTGGAACTGAACTGCAGGTATCTAAGGAATCCATCGACCATCCACACACACAAAGGCTATGGAGCAGCGCTGGAGTGGCCAGCTGGTAGCCAGACATCCATCGATGCTACAGCAGGTGACAGACAGGCTGGCCTGCTTGTATGTGTGTGTCAACAACTGAGCATCCCATGCAATTTAGCTTAGGGGGCACGCTGCCCTCCAGCCCAGCTTTGCTGCATGGACTCAGTGGGGGAAGACGTTACTGCCGGCTTTGTCTCTCATTAGACACCCATTGTCTGCTCAGCAGAGGGCTCATGGAAAGTGTAATTGAAAGAAATAACTGCACTTTAAGAGCGTTCGGGTCAAATCGATACCAAGCCAGCGAAGAGAGGCGATGGCTGGCTGTGCTGTGTCCTGTGCCCAGGTCTGTCCTTCGGGAATGGGGGGAGCCAGCACAGCATTCAGATGCCCTGGCTTTGATTGCCTCCTGCGAGCACTTTTAGCGCACTGAGGTCCTGGAGCTCTCGCAGAGGCAGAGCGCGCTCCCCATAATTGGCCACTTGTCACTTCGGGTTTGCAGTCTTATGCTAAAAGCTCAGGCTGTGGCTATCGGCTAAGCCTGCCTGTGTTCTGAGAAATCAAAGCCTCCAGGTCCGCCACAGCATTCAGCGCCCAGCTCACTGCAGAAATGAAATCTGAGCCCAGGTTTCCTCTGGTGTACAATTCAGAGAGAGACCCAATTCCAGCGGCAGCAGCAGCACAGGATACATTTTCACAGCAGAAGCCCTGTAGGATCCTCCTTTCAGTTTCTATTAGTCAGGGAATGACCATGCCTTCAGACGTATTACACAGGCCAGCAGAGCAAGCGGCTAGCTCTTTGTTCCGAGAGCGTCACAGCACAATTAACCCTCTCTTCCCCAGTTTTTACTGCAGGGGTGACTTCTGGGGCAAGCAACTTTCCTTTGTAGTGGCACACAGAACCCTTTGGAAGGGCTCAGGGCTGGAAAGTGCAGTCACAGACTGGGGCAGCCCCGTTCCGATATCTGGCCCATTGAGCTCAGTGGGAATGGCACTTGCATATCTGAAGCCAAGATATCAGCCATGGTCTCACTTCTCAGGAACCCACATGCCAACCTAATAGCCACTTTCTCCCAGAATCCTTAGCTACCACGTGCAAACCATGGTATCTCCAGTCTAGCTCTGACCATTTAGGGTTTTAATTGATTTTAATTCAGTGTGCCTTCTACGGGTGACCATACCCTGCCCGGGCAGAGGTTTCAAGGAATGGAATGGATCTGAAGAGTTTATCAGCCTGTTCCGCCTCCGACATCTATGATCTTATGACCCACAGGTTTCCCTCTAACTTTCCACAGCATCTACTGTCCCTTTAAGGGGGCAGAGAATCTGAGACAAAGAAATGAATCAGTCAGAAATAACAAAACCTGAACTGAATCCAACCCCTTGTTTCAAAACGATTCCAGTATTTTATCATTATCACTCCTACTGACTGCACGATGCTCCTTTCACACACATCTCAGCCTCCTCCTTCACAATGATTTCCACATGAAAAGGGAGTTCAGGGTGAACCCCCCAGGGTCTTCTGAGCAATCAAGTGAACAGCTACAGCTTGCACCAGCGTATGCTGGTCACACTTAATTTGCACCCAGGAAACCAAGACTAATTACGTCAGGCCAGGGTGCGCATAGAAGGAATCCCTCAGATGCATTGTCACATAGCTCTTGCCTCACCTCCTCCTGCAATGATCAGCCCTGCAGAAGTCCTGCCTATCATGTCAGCGCCAATTAGGAATGACCATTAAATGCCACGCCCGGACAGTAAAAGTCAAGAGGTGGAGGAGCAAAGCCTGCCCCTGACAGCAGCCTAGATCGCTATTAATGGATCTCACGTCCTGATTAGTGTACGGTGGCTAATAGCGGCAGTAAGACAAGCCATGCGATGGGAGTGCCCTGAGGCAGCACACAGCTGGGTTTTAATGTCTCCAAGCCCTCACCTGCACACACACATTATCTCTGTGTAGTCCATCTTTGCAGGGGCATTTAGGGACAGGATCCTGTGCTGAGATTGCATGAAATGAAACCATTAGGAGCTGCAGGGGCTTCACACCTCTCCAGATCTTGCCCATTAAAAACACTTCTTTTTTTCTTTCTTTCTTTCCATATTTAAAGTGTGTGTGTGTGTGTGTGTAGATGCGCACGAGGGTGAATCTGCAGGAAGTGAGGGGCTCCATCCCCAGCATGACCCTGGGCAGGTGGGTATCCTGCAAGCTCAACTTTGGAAACACTCCCCTGGCCTGCCCCAGAGCTCCCTCTGCATCGCACCCCCACGCACAGAGTCGCTCAGTACTTGGGAACTGGGACTAGGGCTGCTGTGCTAGGTTTGCGAGATGGACAAATGCCACGAGTTAAGGCCCTGGGGTCCATTGGCCTTAGCTGACATGGGGTGGTCACGAGAGAACTGATCAAAGCCTACTTTCGCTTTTGCAGGTGCACGCTTCCCCAGAGGAGGGCTAGCAAGAGCAGCATTGGGCTCGGCTGTGTCCTCACAGGCCCCCAGCACATGCAAAGGCAATGGAGGTTGTTTGAACACCAGGGCCCACTAGTTACAAGTAAATTCACTTTGTTTGTCTGTGCAGGTTTCTCTAGTCCAAACCGCACAGCCCTCGTGCTTCATTTTTTCCCATAAGGGTTCGACTCCCAAATCTCTGGTATCTTTGGAACAAAATGTCAGCTTCCTTTGTTCCCATCTCCATCTCTGCCCCAGGAGCCTGCCATGCAGATCCAGATATTGCGGCTTCTTTCTTCCCCCCAGGATGGTTTATCAGGCTGCCTTTTCTCCATCTCCCTCACACCATAGTACTTCATTAACTCAGTAAACATGCTACTGATGGACAGACAAAAGCGGCAGAATGGGACCGCTGGCTGGGGTGGCTCAGATAACAGCCCGAGTCGATGGAGCCTGTCACTCCTTGCTGGCTCACTCCTTGACGAGACAGACAGCTGCCGGGAAGGGTAAAGCCAATTGTCCCTTGGCCACAAGACAGGTAAAGGCTGGGGTCTAGGTTTGTTGGTTGCTTGTTTTCGGTTTTTAACTCACTTTTCCAACACACTCGGTGTCCTTCGGGGAACAGTCTAGTGTCACAACAGCAGAAATCACAGAGTCCAATGTCCAACAGGGGCAGAATACAGCCCCCCAACAGAAGATGCTTCAAATATTGAACGGATCATTACAGGTTATTGGGAAACTTCTGTAACTCATGTGTCTCTCCTCAGATTTGTTGCTCAGAAAGGGTGACCAGAGGTCCCAATTTTATAGGGACAGTCCTGATATTTGGGGCTTAGTCTTTTAGGCACCAATACCCCTAACCCCATCCTGATTTTTCACACTTGCTATCTGGTTACCCTATACTCAGCCAGTTTCCAGGGCTAGAGAGGAATGCTGAGAAGTCCTACAACAGGGAAGGGAAAGGTATCCTGAATCAGTACCAGAACCTGCTTTAACATGGGCTGATGACCCATTTCACTGACCGACTAACTCACCTAGTTATTGGGTTATTTGGATTGAGGTAGTGCCTAGGAATGCCAGTCATGGACCAGGATCCCAGTGTGCTAAGTGCTGTACAAACAAAGTCAGACAGGGCTGAGCTGTCAAAGATCTATCGGTTGAACTCTTTTTGATATAAAATGGATTTTTGACTAACTGCAAAGTTTTCCATAAGAAATGCCCCTTGTGAAAAGTTGAAAAGACCAAAATGTTTGCATTTTTTGACAAAAAACCACTTTCCTTTATATTTTTCCACAGAAAATATCTTTTTCCTGGCTTTACTCAGAACTGCCTGTAGCCAGCCTTCAATACTATTTATCTGTCACTATCATCGATAGATTCCAAGCAGTTTTAACCTTGGAAAATCAGGGGAGGTGGGGAGACAAAAATCCAGCTGAGGTATAGACTGTATGAACAGGGGGGTAACAGAACTGCTCTGATATAGAGCATCAGTCAACCCAAGATCTGCAGATGTCTCTCCTACCCAGAGTTATGCTAACTGTCAAAACAGCCGCCAGCCATTCTATATACCTTGGAGATAGAAAAGCCAAGAATTCGAGGACATCAGACAAACTTTATGAAAATTTGTGTTTAATGGAAAACTAGGCTTTGAATCTAAAAAAGTTTCAATGGAAAAATGTGACCAGCCCTTTAGATACACACACACACGCCTCTCCTACCAGAGATGCTACAGTTACTATCCTGACTAGTAATGAGCCTTTATATACTGTGCATTCTGCTGCTTTCCCCTGGCTCTGTATACTGCTGTGGGAGATGGACCCAAGTTACATATTTGTATTGTATATCCAGCACCCCCCCTGCACACAGCCTATATAACAACATAACTCTGGCTGACCCAGTCAGCGTGTGGGTTTTCACTATGAAATCTCTCTTAACGCAAATATATTTCTTTTGCTGGACACTTGACTACTTCTTTATCTAAACGGTAATGTAGCGGAGAGTCACACACACTTTAAAGTGCTGCCCTGGTCTCTCCTGCAGAAAGATCAATTTTCTAGTAAAAGCCCTCTGTTCTTTGAGTGTTTTGCAGCCATTTATGTTGGCACAGTGGATGGCCATATGGCACTGTGAGCCTTACCCTTCTCCCTCCTTCCTGGAATTAGGGATTAAACATCAAGGGGTGTAAAGGCGCCAAATGCATGCTTGAAAACCTGATAGGAAGCACTACCAACCCTATCCTTCGCCCCATAACCCAGCACTAGTACAGCACAGATATGCTGTTTCCAGAGCCAGCTTTGGAGGCTTCCACTGGTATCTGGATGGAAGGAAGCTTTTTCCTCACTTTGTTTTCTGGTACTGTCGTAAGACGACGACAATGGTATGGGAAATGGAAGGAGAGGCTGCACCTTCCTTGACTAGGCCGCTGCAACTCAGCAGAAGACAAATTCTCTTTATTCATAAGCATTCTTGAGGCATGTGATATAGAGAATCCCTCTCCGGGCCAGTGATCGCTAGCCCCTCCTGTGTACCATCCTTAAATAAGTGATCCTGTCCTTTCCGCCTCTGGTTCACCCTCGCGAATATCTGTATTGATTGACATGAGGACCTGCTTGTCAAAGCCAACCAGCCACTAGCGATCCACATAGCAAAAGCTAACGTGCCACAGTGAAGTCAGAGGTCAAGCCACCTGTAACCAGATAGCAAGCGAGAGAGATCAGGACAGGCGGTCGGGAGTAATAAAAATCGGGACATCTGGACACCCCACCTCAAATTGCCTGGAGGCAGAGTAGAAGATGGCTGAATAAAACCAACCATGCAAGGAATCTTGCAAGAGCCTTGAAGATATTATCAGCCTGGACAGAGAGAGATGGGAGAGACCTATCCGATTATTTTGGGAATACGTGACACAAAATATACAGTTCCATGGAAGGCGTCTAGTGCCATCAAAAGACCTTGCTAGTAAAGTTCTAAGCACCAGGATCCTTGGATACTGGTATATCCTTAGATTACATGGTTGCTTATTTCGACTCCATATATTTTAGTTCACAAATCATATTCATAACCCTGGGAAAGCATGTTGCTAATGGGACTGTGATAAGCCTATGGGGTTTGATGCTGTATGGATTCTAAGTGTTTTGCTGGACCAGGCCGCAGCGCTTAGCCCATTGCAGGACTGAGGCTGTGAGAGCTGACTGCAAAGAAGGATGCGATGGGTGATCCTGTGAAACAAAAAGCATGCATAAAAGTGTCTATTTGTGTGTGCAATTACTAGGCCTTTGCAATAAATCCAACCAGCTCCGTATTTTATAGATTGAGTGAGTGAGACTTGAGTGAGAGTCTCAAGAGTGAGACTTGAGTTCACAACACCACAAGATCTGGTCTTACTCATGGTATTTCCATCACCGAGGAGCTGAATCACAGGGAGAAAATCAGATCCCTCATTATTTCAGTCCCATAACTGGCTCCCTAAGGCATTTACAAAAGGGCTGTGAAAAAGATAAGTGCAAATACAAAGAAACTCAGTTATCTCACACACAGCCTATGAACCTACGTAGCAGTTACCAGCTTTGCACCGGCACATGAATGCTCAACTTGAAGCCTGTGATGGTTGCATGACCATTTCTGCGGAGCCCCCACTGACAATCCGTCTCTTTCACGTGGCCTGCTGCTTTGTGGGAGTTTCCTGAAATGTATGTGGCGTGAGTATATGAGAAACTGCTATAATCCTTTCCTCTTCAGTTGTTCATGCTACCTTGAGGCTGTGCAGCTTGTCCCTGCACTGTTAATGACACAGTTGAAGGGCTGATCTGCTCCCCACACACACCTGATGCTGAATAATTGATCGGTTTCCTTGTTCAGACCCATGGCAGATCAGTGTTCTTAGAGATCAGGCATCTGTGCTCAGTCTTTTTAAACATGGTGTTAGGTACCAAAGGAGAGAAAAAAAAACATTCCACACACACCAACTTGTTTACCTCTCACATGGTCCCCACCATTTTTCTTCTCAGCCTTGATGAGAACTGTAGTTAGCTGCCTAAGCCAGAGGCTCACTCCTTTTTAACTGTCTCCAGAAGTCATAGAATGGACTTGGTGAGGTCATAATCAACTTCATTTCCATGGCAAAAGACTGTCACCAGATTCCCATGACTGATGTCAGATCAAGAAGGTGGGCAAGCTGGGCTACATGAAGAGTCCTTGTTTGTACTGGACATGGGTCTGAATCAGAGCCCTGCATTGGAAAAGCCCTTTGGACTCTGGTGAAGTCATATTGCGATCTAAACCCAAAATTCAAAACCCAACTTTTGCTTTTTACCACACACAGAGAGCAGCCATCTACCTTCACTGTAAATTACAGAAAACCAGCAACAAGCAAGAACACACTCCATGACACAGAGAGAGAGAGAGAGAGAGAGAGAGAGAGAGAGAGAGCGAGTGCACAGTGTATGCTTCTCCTGTGTTACATGCTGCAGGGATTCAGAGAACAAAATGGCTGCCATCTCTGCCGACAGGCAGAGTTATTAGAAATGAAAAGGTGCAGATCACAAAAAGAATCAAACTGATTGCAGCTGCAAGCTACATATACCATAGCCTGCCTCTCTAAAATGGCCCAAACCAAATCCTATATCCAAACATCTCCAAGCTTTGTGGGAGTTTTGTATCCAGCAATTGAAGCCCATCTCTCTTTCAAACTCAAATTATCTTCCATAATTTGAGAAATCAATACAGAAATATATTGATAGAGGGCATCTCTCTATGGCCAAACTTTTAAAGTGAAATCCATTGTGAAAGCGCCTCTTTAAATCACAGCGCAGCTAAGCTTTTTCCTCAGATGCTTGTACTTATTTACTGTACACTGTTCCTCGGGGATAGCGTGTCACTTGTTTTGAATGCAAACACTCTAAGGAGGTGATGCAAGACTCAGCCATCCCAAAGCTCTAGGGGATCCTTCCTCCAGCTCTGAAGCAGCTTTCTCTCCCCATACACACATTACAGCATTTAAAAACCTGTTCCCGCTTCCTTTGCTGCGTGTTAATAATTCATGGAAGCATTGAAATTTATTCTCATCAGGTTTTTCCCCCTTTGCCTCCCCCACCATGAATTGAGATCAGGGCTATAATTATTTTGTTCCTATTTTTGTTAATGAAGAACCATGAATTATCCATGAAATATTAAATGTGTGTCATCAGCTAAGCAATTAGCCCCAAACTCTCTTCCCCAGCATACAGCCCAAGCGGCGGGTTGGGGAGTCCCTCAGGGGCTGGGGTGAAGGACTGCTCCCTGCCAGGCAGCAGAGCCTACGTAGGTATATCTACACTGCAATTACACATGCGGGTTTTTAACTGGAGTGTAAACATACGCTGAGGCTAGATGAGCAGTCACAGGGTGCCTACTTGCCGCATGTACACCCATTCCACATGGGGGGACAACGCATGAACCCTGTCCAGCCCCGTGTGGTGTGGTGGGAGCTGTTGTAATAGCTGGGCCTACAAATCTACCCTCACTGTGAGCTCAGCTGAGAAAAGTGAGTGAGAATTTGCAATAGCCTATTAACAACAAATGCGGATGGGGAAAGGTGCAAAAAGGGGACAAAGAGAGTGAACTGGTCCAAACAGAAAGGCCTCCTGCTATAGATCAAGGGCTGTGTAAAAATTGTGGCTGGTAAAGAAGAAAAATGCAGGACTGGAAATCAGTGAACCAAAATTGTTGTGTCTGAGGTTAGGCCTAATAGGCGGACACAGTAATGAGAGGACAGCCTCTGCCGCCCATCACTCCCTTTTAGGGTACTCAAAGAAAGACTTTGGGAGAAAAATTGACCATTGAGTGAGCTTCATTATTGTGGCTGCAACCCCCCCAGTCTCCTGGGACCGTCTTCATCCTAGTCTTGAGAGATGCCCTGATCAGATCAGTCAGAGATGGAGCCCAATGACATTTGCCACCAGTGCCACCGGCTCTAGCTCAATGAATCCCAGCCACCACCTGGGATGTGATGCCTCATCCGCCCCTCGCCCCGGTGTGTCCTTTTCTTTACCTAGCTCCTGCTCTTTTTCCCCCTCTGTCTAACAAGAACCTGGCTGCACCAATACAGCATATCTTGCAACATTGCTGCAAGCCTGTGACCAAAAAGAGGCAGGTAAAAACAATGCCCTGAGCAGTCCAATGCTGGTACAAGTTGGACAGGCCTCCAAGTGGCTGATGAGACTGTGCGCTGTGCTCTGAGGTTTGTGGTCTGCTTGATCTCCTCAGAACGGGAGATCCAAATTCCTGGGCCGAGCACTGAGGGAGTTCTGTGTCTGTCCAGGGGTCTCCCTTCCAAACCACTCCGGCTGCTGTTACATCACAGAAGGGCTTTTCCCATCAACATAAGAATTGGGTAAAATGCTCAGGAACAGATGCTCTGTAGCCCTTTTTCCTGGTGTGTGCATTACCATAGCTTTAACTCTTGTGGGTTCTTTTTATCCAGGGCTACCTTGTTCCCTGTCTAGGGCATCTGTGCGTTTCCACTGCAGACAGAAACAATCCCACGTTTGGGAGCAGCGTAGGACTGTGCCCTCAGTCAGCTGCCAGAAGAAGTGGCTCCCAGCAGGTACAGCAATGCCCTGCAGGGTTTCTTTCTGTTCTATTTGTGACAAGGCAGAGCTGGCTCCAGATTTGCAGCACAGCAAGGGACTCAGGCTCCAGGGATCCGAGTGATCAGGGGCAATGTCAGGGAAGAGTACCTATGGAAATTACATCACAAATCTAAAAACCCACAGAACTTAAGGCAGAGTCTGGGCTTTTGCGGCTCTCTCACAACATTGTCTGACAGTTCTACCAGCACTGAGGTATAATCCTAGGCAGAACACCGCTCAGTGGCAGCTAAGGCATACAATATAGTTCCACAGATAGCAGTCGTCAAGTATTAGCCAAGAACGGACACTTCCGGGTAGGGAGCATCTTTTTGGTCTGTGTTTGTACAACACTTAGCACAATGGGGTCCTAGTCCATCAGACTAGCAGAGAGAGTCAGGGGAGTGCCACAATTGTGGTACTGGCTCAAGCCCCTGAAAAGGATGGAACTGGTCATGGATTCCTAGACCCACCTGGAACAGAGTCTGGGATGCCACCAATTCAGGGATCCCTTTAAAGGGCTATGGAATTTGGTCTAATTCACATCCACCACCACCATTTGCTCAAGAGAAGCACCAGGAGGTGATGTAAGGAAGAGCTGATGTCCTGTTCAGAAACAGCTGGGGAGCCATAGCCATTAATGCCCCTACAGCAGCATAGGGCTATGGTTATGTGTGGGGGAAGCAGGAAGCTTGCCAATCACCACTCCACAGTGCTTGGCTCTAGGCAGAGCCATTAGCCCCAGACACATCAGTCTAGACCTCTTTCTGGCTAGAACACTTCGCACCAGAGCGCTCAGAGTTTTACTGCGGTTTCCCTTTACCAAGGAGGGAAATGAAGATATCCCTGCCTACGTCCCAGGAGACAGGATATGATGTATAGTAGAGGAGATGTGGCCAACGACAAAGATTTCACATTTGCTGTTGGCACGAGGCGTCTGGGTCCCCTTTTATAGGGTGATTAATGAGGGAACACAGCACAACGGAGATGCGACAGCCTTGAAACGGTCTGTACTATCCCGCCAGCCAGTCTTCTCGGTGAATACATCAGCGGCCCCAGCTCCGCTCTCTCTGACACAGTGGCTACCCTCGATAACAATGGAAACAAATTAAATTGGTCCTTCCACCTACGCAGCCAGGAGAGGAAGATTGGTCTAGAGACCTGGACCCCCCTGCTCTTGTGTGTGAATGCATCCCACGCAGGACCTGTCACAACCCTGTCATTCCTAAGCCTGGCCCTATGCTGTTCTGACAGCACTAACGAATATGGTACAATGGCTGTTTCCAAACAGGACATCAGCTCTTCCTTTCATCACCTCCTGGTGCCCCAGCCTGGGCTTCTCTTGAGCAAACGTTGCTGGTGGCTGTGCTTGGATGGGGAGTTGAAAGGCCTGGGTTCTAGTCCTGGCTCAGCTGGATAACCTTGGGTAAGTCACTGCCCTCTCTGTTTCTCTTCTCACCTGTCTCGTCTATTTAGATTCTAAGCCCTTTGAGTTTCACCGGGTTAGTACGATGCCTTGCAGAACGGAGCCCTGATGGCCAGGCAGAAGCAGAATACAAACAATAGACCAGCCTTCTCCTGGAGTTGCAGGGTGCTCTAGAACTCCTTCTGCCTCTGCAGTCAGAAGGCGGCCCATTTTAACAGGGACAATGGCTTGGTCCTGTAGCCATTCACCAGCTGGGGTCCTGCCAAGGCTTTGCCAGCCCCCCAGGCGAGCTCAAATACCTACTTCTCAGAGGCTCACACTTCCCCGATCCATAGTTCATGCTTGGACCCATCCCTTTTGTCCTGCTCACCCCTGCCGTTGTTAATGTAATCACAGCACATCCCATTGGGTGCAGAAGGAAACAACAGGGTTTAGAAAACCTGCCCTATAGCTCAGTCTATTTAGCTTAACAAAGAGACGGTTAAGGGGAGACTTTATTACAGACTACAAGTACCTATGTGGAGAACAAATAACGGGCTCTTCAATCTAGCAGAGAAACGTCTAACACAATCCAGTGGCTGGAAGATGAAACTAGACAAATTCAGGCTGTAAATGAGGCAAAGTTTTTTAAAGGTGAGAGTAATTAACCGCTGGAACAATCTGCCAAGGGTTGTGGTGGATTCTCCATCACTGGCAATTTTTACATCAAGGTTGGATTTTTCCCCCAAAGACCTGCTGGGAGTTATTTTAGGGGGCTGTTCTCTGGCCTGTGTTAACCAGGAGGTCAGACTAGATGATCACAGCAGCCCCTTCTGGGCTTGAAATGTATGAATCCAGAAAACAAGAGTAGGATGTGCGCGGGGATCAGGCAAGGGGCTAAATGTGTTCTTTATCCCAGGACCTTGTGGCAGGCTGGAAGCAGATTAGGCCTGTGCAGGTGGCAGAGAGGGCTGACGTCAATGGGAGTGGCTCCTAAAAGTAGCAGCTGTGTAACTGGGCCCAGTCTGCTGTGTCCTCATTAATAGCATTGATGTCCATCAGTACATCAATGGCAGGTGTTGCTGGGCAGGAACTGGGTCATCCAGCCTGCTCCCTCCCTACCTGCA
Organism: Emydura macquarii macquarii; assembly: GCF_026122565.2. Classification (NCBI taxonomy): domain Eukaryota; kingdom Metazoa; phylum Chordata; order Testudines; family Chelidae; genus Emydura; species Emydura macquarii. The sequence continues at coordinate 3,459,015 of NW_027131391.1, forward strand.
AAGTGGAGCTCTGCAGCTCACCCACAGAGGCTATTCTAGAGGGCTAGAGAAGGGGGAGCATGCTGTGAAGGTGATGCTGCCCCCTTCTACTGGGATCTGCTGGTTTCATGGAAGCAGAGGGGAAGTTGGGGCCCCGTCTTCCAGCCCAATGTCACAGCTGAATTTCCAGCAGACTCAAGAGACACAGTGGGGACCTGATTCTTTGCTGCCCTGCAGCTTGTGCTGTCACATTACACCAGTGGCAAAGCGAGCATAAAACATTGCCAGATCAGGAGGGCAGCATTTTGCATTTGCTTTGCGCTGGTGTAAATGGCCACACAAGGGGCAAGGGCATGGAAAACTGACTCCTGGATTTCTACGGTCATACGCATCCCATTCTCAGGGCTGGTCTACACTGGGCAGGAGACACTTGCAAGCCCTGATCGTGCAGACCCAGATATTATGGTTATGATCACATGAGAACAGGAGATCGTTGAGATTCAAACTCAGAACCAGCTGCTCAGCACAGCAATGTTTCCAGACTAGCTCAGCTGGTGGAGAAAACACACAGACTAATCTTCTCCCAGTAGAGTGCGGCAGCACAGATGCTGCCAACCCATGCCTCATCACACCATCCTCTTGGAGAATCTTTCCTTTTAGAGCCTATTCTTATGCGTATGGTGCTTTGGGGTAGTGTTAATGGGCATCTGAAAGATCCAACAGTAGCCCTGACTACTGCGCCTCATGAAACTGAAGTTTCTTTATTTTTCGCTTAGGTATTTGGGGAAGTTTGTTTTGGTTTCCCCTCCTAATTCTTTATATAGAGTTTTCCAATAGTGGCTGGATTTTCCCCACTCTGGGTGCTAAAAAAAGGAGGCGTGAAGTGTCTAGAAGCAGGCACACAGGCTCATGGGCGGCCTGCCACCTGCACAGATTTCCTTTCTAGAAAGTATTAGAAGTGATTGCTTTTCATAAGATATTCCCCATTCACACAGCAGCTTTCCGGATGTCAAAGGGTTTTCCGAACAGACACCGAGCAAGTGCATAACACTGTGGCTGGGAAAGGTGGATTTGGCCTAGAAGAGCAAGACGAGCTCCAGTTCCTTTGATAAGAAATGCCATGGGACCTTCCGTGCTCCGCACACTTACAGAGCAACATTCGTCAGCAGATCCCACAGGGAAGGTACAACATCCTCCCCATTTGAAAGGTGGGTAATTGAGACACAGAAAGTAAGGCTTTGTCTGCACTGGACACAACCACGTCAGTGAAACTGGGGTCTTTCAAACTGGTTCCAAACACGGCGAGTCTGCAGCTTAGCATGCTCAGTTCAAAGCCGCACAGGGCTTACTGTCTTCCACCCATTAGACCATAGATCCCTTAGCTATTTAGGAAGAGCAGACAGGGCTTCTGTTCGTAAGATTTCATCCAAAAGACCCTGCCCAACATGCCAGGTGGCACGCCACAAAGAATTTGTAAGGCTTCGTAGTGATGGTTCCAGAAAGCCCATTTATTACATTATTTAGTTTCCCTATCTTTGCCTGCTTGGTTTCTATATTGCTTCCTGTTCTGTCTCAGGATAAATGATCCCCCTGCTCATCATGTACCTCACTGGAATCTGTATTTCAGGGAGTGCTATATAATTTTATTCCTTACAATTCGATAGCTGCTCCTTTCAGGAGATTTTTCTTTTTCTTTTAATATAGCTGTTCTTCACTGATGGCTTTTTTTTTAAAAAAAAAATCCTCTATTTCCCCAGATCTTCCCTAGGAGATCTCGATAAAAAAAACCTTTCACCAGATTCGCTTCCAACCTCCTCCCTGAAAATCTCATCAATTTCAGGAAAGTCATTTGCCCTTTCACATTGGGCTTGTATTTTAACTAGTGAATATCCTTTTCAGGACTTCTTGTCCCTTCACTTCCTCCCGTTACATCCTCATCTGCCCCACACCCCTTTTCTTTGCAGCTGGGAGGCTAGAGCTTGTTCTGCTTCAGCTGCAATGTCAAGAGAGGGCGGCTGCTCAGTTTGCAAAGAGGCAGTTATTTCAAATGGGCTGCATTTGGTGACACTTACATCCAAGCATCTCAAAGAAGATTTGAATTTAAACGTGGTGGGCCACATTCATCCCTGAGGGTCTCTGTCAACTAGACAGATAGTCATAAGGGGCCTGTAGACAATGGCTCTGTCTCTAATACAGATGCAGATTCACCTCGCTGTGTTAGGAAGTGCAATGTGTTACCACTCTACAGGGGGCACCTCTCAGGGCTCGGGGTTTCCAAACCCGGGGAGCAACTAAGTTCCTCTCGGCCCTTCACGTGTGTGTCTCGGTCAGTGGTCCCCAAACTATGGGGTGCTCCCCGAGGGGGTGCAGAGGAACATTGGGGGTGCGCAGCAGGGCCTGGACCAGCCCCCAAGGCGGTGGGGAGGGAGCACCACCCGGCCCCGCTCTGCCCCCACTCCTGGCCTTCGCCCCCAGCTCCCTGCCCTGCTCCCGGCTGCAGCTCTGCCCCTGGCTCCCAGGGGGGTGCGGACCAGGTTCGGGGGGGGAAGAGGGAAAAGTCTGGGGACTATTGGTCAAGGCATTTCCATCAGGCTGACCACTGTGGTGACTATAGACTCTCCATAGCCAGAGGTTTGCCAATCCTGGGGGCCCTGCCTGTGGCATTTTACCCGTGGAAGCTGACGGCATCATAACTCTGCACTGAATCGAGCCCATAGCTGCTTAACCTCACAGGTGCACGCAGCATGATGAGCTCGTTACTCTGCTCTCACCTAACGCTGTTCTAGCTGCACCCCGTGCCAAGCCCAGGATGCTGGTTTAGACAGAAGGGCGCAAGGACAGAAGAGACTGGGCCTGTTTCTGTGGGAGAGGGGCCCAGGACACAGCTTTGGGGAGAGGTGAAAGTCTGCTTCCCAGAAGCATGTTTAAATAATGAATGCTGTGAGCTTGTCACCACTTCCCTCAGATTACACTTTGTTTTCACCTGGCTGGAGCCTCAGGCAGCTATTAATTTAATCTGTCTCTCCAGCCCCATTTTTATACTGTGCTCGTTACCATGGCATCCCAGCTTCTAGGTCTCAAAGCCTCTGCCCAGCTAGCCCCTGGGAAAGGCCATTGGACCTTCTCAGTGGCATGAACCACTAGGCTAATCCCAACCCGTCTCCCTCTGCTCCACTGAGCTCTCACAGACAGGAAGAGGGGAGCAGCCAGACCAGACCCTGGCAGCCCCTCACTCTAAAATGCTGCAGCACCAAAAAACTTCATGGTCTAGTGCGATGCTCTAGGTCAAGGTTCTCAACCTTTTTTCTGGGACCCCTTTGAAAATATTTCAGGCTGTGATGATCCTTCCCGCCCCCCCCCCAAAAGTGACAACCCCCTCCATACCATGCCACCATCCCCCCACCATGCCCTTATTTCTGCGCTGCCGCTGGGGGCAGCGCTGCCTTCAGAGCACCCAGCCAGCATCTGTGCTCTACATGCCACCACATGGAAAAAGGAAAAGGAAAAAAGGAAAAAGGCAGCCATGCCTGAAATGATTTAATTTTAGAGAGGCCGGGTTTGCTTTTGACAGGTTTATATTTTTAAAAATTAATATTGAAATTTACTGCTCGAAGATGCAGCGGAATGGAAAAGAGAAAAAGCTTGGGAGTGGTGGAGTGGCAGAGAAGTGGCCATCAGAGAGGGTTTAACTTCAGGATCCGGCCAAATAGGGAAATAAATTGCCAGCTGAAGGAGGTTTGTGGTGTGCATGGCAAGAATACAGTGGGCAGGCTCCAGGTCCTGGCAACCTTACTCCCTTGGAGTAGCACCTTACTCCCAGAGCATCAGAGCAGAGTCTTCAGACCTAACCCTGCCACCCTTATTGAGGCTGAGCTCCCCCGACTCCAGTTACACCTTAGCCTCAACGAGGCTGCCAAGTTTGCATCCTCAGAGGGGGAATTATTTGTATTACAGACGCACTTAGAAGGTCCTGGATATACAGATAGCAAGAGGCAGCGCCTGCCCCAGACACCCAATCTAAACAGATGAGGCAGGCAAACTGTATGCTCTCTGGGGCCAGGACCATCTGTTCCCCGTGCATGTGATGCTCAGCACAATGGGGCGCTGGCTGCTGAATGGGAACTTACAGGCTAGTTTTGGTTCTAACTTCGGAGACTGCTGAAAAACAAATGAAAGGGAACAGACACCTTGGGGGGATGGGGAAAGAGAGATAAGGGGTTGTGATTTCCCTAAACAGTACAGCCCTGTCCTTTAAAGCGACTGTCAGATGTTCCCTACCAGCATTATTTATTACGCAGGGCCTGCAGCATGCCAGGGGCTTTCCCAGCCCAGAGGGGCATGCAAGTATGGAGCCCCCCGGGCCTTCACACCACACACTCTCCTCCCCACACCGGACCCTGACGAGGGCTGTGTGCGAGAGGCCAGAATTTGCTGCTTTGTATAGAACTACGCCCTCACACAGAGCCATGGCTAACTGCTCCCAGGGGATGTGCACCCGGACTGCAGCCAGCCCAGCTCATCCTGCCCGTTATAAAGATGAAGTTGGTTTATTTCTGCTTTCCTACCAAGTAAAGTCCTCCCCACATCCACTCTTGCCATGGCGCCACAGTGGGAGACGCTGAGTTTGGACAAGCTTTTTATTTCTAATCACACCCGTTGATCTACCCACGTGGGCCCATGGGTGCAGTATTTGAATGCACACCAACAGACTGCCCTTCTGGGATCCCTGTGCCTTGACTAACGCTGTCTGCAGCTGCCCAGCTCAGCTCTGTGTTCCTCTCTCCCGGTACCGAGCTGTCTAACTCCAAAGGAACGGACGGAGCCTTGCTTCCCGCCGGGAAGCGGAGAGGATGAATGACATGGAAGACTAGAGCTGTCTTCAAGACAGACTGCAGCAAACCGACAGACAGGGCCGCGTCCCCCCAAGTAGCACCTGACACCGCAGGAGGCAGTCAGCGCACTCAGATCTCCCCGGTGCTGGCCCAGGCGAAGGAGACAAACCCTGACAGGGACGGCTTTTCATACAGCATGATGGACACTGGCAGTCCGTCACTGCCAGGGCACGGCTGTCATTCATGCTGCGTCAGGCATGCACTTGGGAATGGGGCCCCTGCCGGCAGTGGAGGAGGGGAAAGGAAAGGCACCAGAGCCTGCGGTCATGAGAAACATGGCACAGCACAAGAACCGCTCCCCCAGAGAAATCATTCACCTGCAAATTCTTTTCACAGGCCCTTGCCAGCACACAGCGCCCCCGGCAGGGAGCACTGGGGCTCTCCCCTCCCAGAGAGGTTGGCTCCCTGAACCAGAGTCATTATGATCCAGTCTGTCTGGTGACTGGCCTTCAGCCGCTGCAGGAACACAACCACACAGCCAACACCCTGGCCCTACTGCAGTCACAGCACCAGGGCTGGGTGCTGGGGAGTCCCTCGGGGTCTGGAGGGAAGGGATCCTCCCCGCACTGGCCAGAGCTGCTGGAGTAGCCTCCACGCCGCGTACACGATGGCTGCTGGATCCACAGAGCACTCAGTGCTTTACCCTCTCCCTGATTTGCAGCAAGCCTCACAAGCCGGTCTCTGGGGGCCCTATGCACACGCCACTTCCCTCCTTTCCTGCACCGCAGAACCCCACTAATTCCCAGGCAAGGGGCTTCCGAGCCAGCCTGCACAAGGAGGGCAGATTCGCCCCATGACAGACAGAGTGCTCCAGCCGCGTGTGCTGCAGTGACATCACTCCGGAGTTGCATCCGGCAGGGAGCGCCTTGGACATCAGAGCCCCAGGCCACAAGGCAGAGTGGACCCTGTATGTGACCAGACATCTTCAGTCGGAAAGTCTCCCCTAGCTTCTGCTCCAGGGGTGAAGATCCCCGGGGGTCCAGTTGTCCTTCTCCCTCACAAGCCAGCTGGGCTGGTTCCCCCTATCGACACCCAACTGCTGGGGCTGCCAGCCTGCCAAGAGCAACCCGAAAGTCTCCGAACAGTGAGCTTCTGCTCCAGCTCCGTCCCAGTGGGATGGAACAGCGGCTCCTGGTAGTCAGGCCACAGCCAGATCCCGAGAAGAGAGCGCTCGCACCCGGGACCTGGAGAGAAATGTCAGCCTCCCTCTCCACTGCCAAACCCTCCAGCGCTGCACGGGGTGGCTGAGTGAGCCAGGCTCGTTAGCTCAGGGGCCAGAGGGCTATGCTCAGAGATCCACAGGGCTCTGGTTCGAGCCACGCAGAGCACAACCCACTCTGGGGTGCGCCTGTCACTGCACTGACCTACCCCAGGGAACTCTGGGTGCATCAATCCTTCTTCAAAGCTGGATCCTTCTGGGTGGCCTCTATCCCCCAGTGCTCTCACCCAAGAGCCGTGCAGCGCGACTGGCTGCCTAAGCCCAGGCCCACATGGAGAGAGAGGCCGGTTGGCTGGGAACACGCTGGTCAAGCTGGGAATTTTAGAGCAGACTTTGCAAGGGAAGATGGTGAGGGACAAGGTGGACTTAGGCTTATCACCCCTCCCCAGCCAGTGAGCAGCTCAGACACTTAGGAATGAACGTATCCCCTTGCGGCAGGGACATGTCTTCCCCTTGTATAAATGAAGAGCTGAGGCACAGACATTAGCACTGGGGCTTTCCAAAGGGATTCGGGTGCTAATCTCCCTTTGGCAAACCCAGCCCAAGTAGGCACAGGAAGCCTGTGGTAGAGCTGGGAGTTGAATCCACGCTTCCCTATTCCCAAAGCCAGAGCACTAACCTCCTACTCCCCTTCCCTCTGTGACAGCACCACCGTGCTCCAGTGGGCCCGTGACTGCCCCCGAGCGAGAGAAGACCACGTCACCCAGGGCACGTAAAATACAGACAGGGGAAAACCTCCACATATGAAGGCAGAAAACTGAATCAAGTAGCAACAACATAATGCGGGCGGCCATCTCATTCGCACCTTTCCGGGCAAGAGCGCTGATCCTCAAAAGCAGCATTAGCCCCCGGGGTCACCGTTGCAGAACACCAGAAGGGAAGGACGATTTAAATAAAACATGGTTTTAAAGTACTACATTGGGATTAGCGGCAGCACCTGCAGGCCCCCCACTCGTGATGCTAGGCGCACACAGAGGAAGGGAGAACCCTGGCCTGGAGAGCTCACCATCTAACCTCAACCCAGCAAGTGGGAGAGACAGGAGGAGGGAGGGGAGAGTGACTGTGGTAAGTGCTGGTCTATAGGCTCGGAGTAGCCAGGGGACCAACTGTAACGACATGCTCTTTAAAGCGCAGCAACCCCCCGGCTGCATTTAAAGAGAACCCACTGAATTGCCGTTTCACTCACTGGGGGTAGGGAGCAGGGCAGAGAAGAGGAGCGGCTCTGTGGAGTGCCCCTTTAAGAGCCTGGGAGCTCGTCAAGTGACAGATGTTCAGGGGCTGGTCAGAGGAGACTTTGGCAGGCAGACAAGCAGCCTGCTCTTGTGAGAAGATGGGATAAAGCGAGGCCTTCTGATAGCTTCATTTCATCTGCAACGGGGGCAGGCGGGGGATGCTCGGGACCCAGCTGTCCTCAGGCAGCTCTCAGCATCCCTGACCAAGCACCTTTCTCAGCTTAGCTCTGCAAACAAGCCAGCTTCTCCTCAGCGAGGGGACAAAGCGGCAGCGTGTGCGCTGTCCCTTCTCTAAAGCCCGCAGCAGCAAGGACGCTATTTCTGAATTCATGGGCATTGAGCAGGGAGGGGACCCCACCCCACCCCATCCAGCCATTTCCTGGGTGGTTGCTTTAGACCAGCTCTGCCTACAGGAGCCAACATGCCTGAATAATGCTCAGATGCCAATCTGGATCCAAAAGTCAAGTTGGCACTTGGCCGTCCTCCTTCGAACAGGCTGTGTGCACCTCTCCTGTCTCCCCCCATGCACATGTCCTTTAGGGCATTTGAAATCCAGAGCCTGAGCTGGGTCCTGGGGCTCTGTCTATAAACTGCAGGCTTCAGGGGAAGCCCCAGCTGATTCTGCAGATACTATGTTCCACCTGCACCAAGAGGAATGTCTATAAACAGCTTTATTGGAGGGTGAAATCAAATATTTATATGAACTGCTTAGTGTTTCCTTCCTGTCTTTGACACTAATTTTCTATCCAGCCAGAGGATTTTTCTTTTGCCTCTTTCCACCCCATTTACTCCCCATTCCCACTTTAAAGAAAGGATCAAAAACCACATCTTCCCTGCTGCTTGCAACCAGGGAACGGTTGGTCAGTTCTTCACACTCACTAACAGCGACCCTTCACCAGCTCCTTGTCTGCTGTTCCTAGCTGTGCTCACAAGCCTTAGTCTTGGAATTAGAGCTGAGTAGGTATGGTGGAATTCACATCCATGTCTGCATATTTACAGCCCTGGACCAAGCCCCCACATTAAATCTGGGGCATGATTGGATTGGAGGTGGTGATGTGGTCCACTATGAAGAGGAACTGGTTTCAAATCAGGGCTGGGTTCGGGTCTGGACTTTGAGCCACATCCTTCAGAGTTCAGGGGTTTTGAGTGTGGGGATCTAGTTCATCCCCATCTCTACTGGTGACATTTTCACAGATTCAGGGTGTCTGTCTGTCTATCCACCCTGCGCTCATTACCATGGTATCGGAGCATCTGCAGTGGTTTGCGAGATAGGCTGTTGTGTGAACAAGTTACAGAATGCCATGGCCTCATACCCATGTTCTCTCTGTGCTCATGGATATTTAACACTCCTATCACTGTCGTACCAACACCCTACAGTCAATGTAAGGCATTTGTGAACAAAGAAAATGAACACAGACATTGACCCTGGTGAAACTCAACTGTTTTGCTTGGCCAAGGCTTGTGCAAATATATTCTTTGATTCTGATCCACATGGGGATGGCAGCTCCTGAGTTTCTGGTTTGGGTCTGAATTCATAATGGTTCAAATTGAGGAGCAATCTGGTTTAACACAGGCAAAACACAGATTCTGCACCATTTCAGTGCACAGCTACAAATCAGCCCAGGTACATTTTAAACCAGGCCTCCATTCAAGAGCCCTCTAGAAACTTTCAACCCAAAAGGCCAAGAGTATCGAGTTTGTATAAACCCCAACACCAGGTGAGTGTCACCATAAAACCTTGATGCAGGTGAACACGTCACCCATCTTTACTCGCAGCTAGAGAAGAGCCAGAATCAGCTTCCTAAATCCAGACTTGCCCAAATTATTTGAGAGCATTTGAATGCCAAACCTGGATCCAATATTTGCAAATGGCCCCTATAATAGGGCATCCAAAATCCCCCAGGCTTTGTGGGAGAGGGTTGTGAAATCTGGCCCTGCATTTTAGATCTTGAAACCTTCTGTGCTCACCACCCTGCCCCATTCCCTGCCCAGGGAGCACTAGGAGATATTTGGGTAGAAAGGCTTGGTTCCTGCAGGACACAGAGCTCCTTCAGCTTTCATTGACTTCCCTGGGAGTCTCCGTCCCTCAGAACATCAGAGGATCAGGCTGCAAAAAATGTAGTTTTCATTTCACACCAAGGATGAGAATTTTCTGACAAAGGAAAAATATTCAGTAACATATCCTCAGCAAATGTAAACGGAATGGCGCCAATGAAGTTCGTGCACCTGCACCAATTTATACCACCTGAAGATCTGGCACTGAATATTTTAGATAGATGTTAGAGGCAGATGAACTCTTCACACAGGCCTCTAACTCCACTTCCTGCCCTAAACGCTTCAGGACTGATCTCCTCTTTTCAGCGTATATCTGAAGCCAACAGATCTATACCAGCCAGAGGAAACGCAGGCCCATCGCCTTCTATCGAGCAGCTGGGGAGGAAATACTTTTCCCGAGTGACATATTTCACTAGAAGCTACGTTGTTATTTACTTTCCTAGAGATGAAAATGAATGAGTCATGTAGAGAGACCTTATTAGAACAGGAACATTTACTAATTAACAGGCAAGGCAACGGGGCGGCTTCTGTAGCACTTTAAATGGACTCCATTGTGAGGGGCCTGTTTTCAATTTCTTCCAAATATGCTGCCACTTCCCCACTGCGGGCATTAATCATTGCATTACCCGCCTCTCTGCTGACCCTTCAACTGGTGACATTTCGGTGACCTTTTCCAGGTCCCTATACGTTTCTCCATCTCCTGAATGTCAACTGGACACTGGGGGATTTTACCGGAATACAAAAGAAACCCACGTAAAAGTAACAACTTGAGGGCTGGCCCAGCATCTGCTGTGGGGTGGGCATTCTCATTGGCACAGGGGCTCCCCCTCCCTCCAGCTGTTGCAGCTAGTGACAACATAGTGAAACCCCCACGTCTATGTTAGCTACAGAAGGAAACCTACAAGACAGATGTCAGCAGGAAGAAGGGTCAGCAACAGGGAGAGCAAACTTGACTGCACCACCACCCTGGCATGATCCTTGTGACTACACTCCAGCAGGGCATCATGGGGCCAATTCATCCCTGATTAACACCACTGAAGCCACGTCACACCCAGGGGAAGTCAAGGCCCAGTGCAGCTTTAATGCTCCGGCCAACCTGTGCGTGAGGACAAAGCCAAACTGACTTGGGAGAAAACTGGGGCTCTAGTGTTGGCAGGGAGCTAGGCTAGAACGTGTTCCAGCAGCGTGTGGGCCTGTCTGTGTTGTCCAGCCAAACTGTTCGAAGCCCATCTGGCCACACAGGCAGCTCAGCTGTCACATCACAGCCCTGTCTGCCATTGCTAACGCTGGGTCAGCTCCACGCTGTGTTTGCAACACTGCGGAACCGCAGGTAGATGGGGAACTGGATGCTGTAGGCATTTTTCTGTTCACATTGATTACATTTGCTCTGAGGCGGGCTGCATGAAATGGTAACAACCTGGTTGCACCATAGCTCCCAATGTGCTAACACCATGGGAGAAGAATCTGTGTTAGCAACAGCGGGAATTTTCTAGACAGGACAGTAGCTCATCCAACACACCCTGTTAGTACCTCATCTGCATGCATCCACTCCCCAAATAAACATCCCTCAGCTCTAAATCTTCTATTGTCTAACTGCACCATCGCTTTTAATCCCCTTCCATTACTACACTTCCATTATTACACCCACCCTGCACCTTTGCCGGCGCTGAGCGAGTGTTCGTGGAGTGTTTGTTTGCAGCAATCAATTGAATTTTTAAATTAATTCGCTTTGGCCACGGCCAGCCACACACACACACACACACACACACACACACACACACACACACACACACACACACACACACACACACACACACACACACACACACACACACACACACACACACACACACACACACACCGGCTTTTTGCCCTCATCTACATGATTGAATTCTACCAGAATGAACATTTGCAGGACCCAAACGTCCAAGCTGCCCCACGATTATTTGCGCAAACCGAGTTTTAAATTCACACGTGCATTTATTCATCCAGAAGTCACTTGCACACAGCCAATTAGAGAAGAGCCATCCCCAGCCAAACACACAGCTCAGGCACCATCCCAGAGAACTGTTTATGCAATCTAAAAAAAATAATTACATTAAAATGAGAGTTATTTTGATCATCAAGTAAACGCACAGAAATTGCGCTCTGTTCATGGACAAAGGGTAAAATTTTCAAAGGCGTCTCTGGCTTAAGGAGCACAAATCCCACGGAAAGGCAAGGGGACGTGCACTCAAAGGCACTTCTGAAAACCTCACCCTAAATCCCTTAGCTCCTTTGTGTAAGTTATCCTTTGTGCTTGAAATATTCCCTTACGTGGCCGATCCTCGCCCCAGAGCAGGCTCCCACGGGATTTCAGTCCAGCCAGCGTTGGCTGTTCTCTTTCGGGGTAGCCCTCAGGTACCCCAGCAATTCTGCTGCTGTTGAAATATTGGCCCAGTGGAGGCTGGTGACTTTCCGAAGTCCTCCCCCCCCCAGGTGAATAGACCTAGCGCTGACCCACCCTGACGAGATCCGTGCCAGGCGCTGCTCTCCTGCCTAGCAGCCTACGACAGCAAGGGGCCTGGAGGACAGGGATTCAGGCTGAATCTGCTCCAGAGAGGCTGAGCTTGTGCCCAAGGGGCAGTGATGGGAGAAAAGCAGTTTTATTACTCCAAGCACATGCCACACAGGGCACCTGATTAGAGGAGCCAGCAGAGAGGCAGACGGACACGGGGGGGAGGGGAGGCAGAGAAATCCAAAAGGGGCAGCAGAACCGGGAGGGGAGAGAGATGGCTCCTTGCGACCCCTCCCCCTGCCTCATCCTGCCCTCTGCTCCTGCTTTCTGGTGGATACTTAATCCTCTCCCCGACCCCTCTGTGCCCCCCTCTCACTGCGTCTCCCTCCAGGGCTGCCCCTGTTGTTCTTGTGGGCTGGTAATTACAATTCCACTCCCCCCCCAGCCACTGTACAGCTGGAGCTGGGGGTAGGGAGCAAACAAAAGCTTTGCTATTAATTGCATCTATAAGGAGGGGTTTTTTATGCCTCCCTTCCCCCCTCCCCCCTTCTTTTGGCTGAGGCCACAGACTCATTAAAGATTCAGCTCATTGGAAGCAGGAGGAGGCTGGGAAGAACCAGATGGCAGCCAGGCGGATGGTGGAGCAAGCCCTGCCTCCTCTCCCGGAGCAGATGCCTGGGGAACAAGACAGAGGAGGGATTAAAGGGAGCTCTGTAGCAATTAGCATCAAAGGCCAAGGAAGCATCCATTGGCAGGCCAAACACAGGCAGCTGAACTGCCAGAGCAGGTAGCAGCGCTCGCAGCTCCGCCCAGGACCTAGTTTGGCCCGGCTGTGCATTGGAGTGATTGTTCTCAGCAAGGTTAGGCTCTCGCAGCGCCATCTGCTCCAGGGTTTCTCTCTCTCTCTCACACACACACACACACACACACACACACACACACACACACACACACACACACACACCCCCAGCCGTGTGTGTAACTTGGCTGGGGCAAGGACAGCATGAAGGAAAGCAGGATGGGAAACCTCCGTGCTCGGATTTTCCAGAGAGCCTGGGTTCTGCTAACCCACTGTCATTCCTCTCACCACCGGTATCCGGACTTGAACGGTGTCATTGAGGGGTGTGTGTGACATCAGTGGCTAGCTCCTAGATGCATCCAGACTGTGGGCAACAGAGGAGACCTTTTTGGCTGGGACAGGACACTCTTGAAAGCGGTTGGGTTCATAACCCAAGGATGGGTCTACGCTGCATGTGAAGGCCTGATTGTAGCAGGGAAATGCCTATCTGTGCCGGCTTTAATCTCGCTCGCATGGGTAACAACAGTGATGTAGGCTTGGCACCGTGGGCAAACAACCAGCATTCAAGCCCCCGAGGCAGCCTGGCTACATACTGTGGTTGCTAGCCTCTGCTGCCACCTCTACACTCCGATCATGATTCGGGGCCTACCCATGTTGCACTCACACCTTGCCGTGCCGTGTAGATGCACCCTCAGGCTTTGGGTGCAGACACCAGTTGTGGCTAGGACTGAAGATGGGCTGGAGATGGGTCTGAATGTAGCTCATGGGACCAAACTCATCCCTGGTGTAAAACAGCATTTGCGGTTCTAGACTGGGGAGGAATTGGCTTCTCGTTCTTCCAAATTTGAGGATATTTTTAGTTCCATATTTGCAAAGCCCCACGTGTCTCTAGGGAGCATGTGGGAGACCAAGAAGGTTGGATTCCACCAGGGCTGAGGTGAGGCCCACACACCCATCACACTTCCCCCTGTAGCAGGCACAGGCCCTAAGCCACGGCACCCAAGTTGCATTTACACTAGAAACAGAGCCATGTCTGAGTGCTGGTGGCAAACAGCTCCCCACCAGCCACGGCGGAGGCTAATTTAGCTGCTGGCGTAGGAATGACCAGTCCATGCTCAACATCCAAGACAGGAAGTGGGCCTGGGCCCCTCTCATCCTGATACATCGCTGCCAGGAAGCTAAACCTTTTCATGAATGCTTGGGGCACACAATGCTTCCCCTGGTACCATTTACACGCCTTGGTTCACACCGATATCTGCACTGAAGCAGTTTGATGAGTTCCCCTGTCACCTGCGTCGCCCAGGGACAGGTGGGTGCTACTGGTTGGATCATGCCAACCCAGGCTCATAGGCCCTGGGGTGGTTGTGTAGATGGCATTCCAAGTAAGGGGAAATCTCAGTGGCTATACAGGGCCAGGAAAGGTCTGTGTTGCAAGGAGTCATGGAGGCAGCAGAGAGGCTGGGGTGGGGGAAGAACCAAGTTTTCATCTTACCCTTAAACTCCATTCAGATTTTTACTACCTAGAGGAGGATAGCATGCTCTCCTAAGCTCTTCTTCATATACCAGCATTGGCTCTACTCACACACTGGGGTTTCAGGAAGCAGGAGGCTGCTAATTTATCCGTATTCATCCCTTCCTCCTCCCCCACCCCCATGCCAAGTTGGTTTGCAACAGAACTAGCAAGTCTGTCCCCCGAGTGCAGAGCAGCAGCTCCTGAGCCGGAGCTGATGTACATTCCAGAGATTTCAAACGATTGCACACCAAGCAGATCAAACCTTTTAATCTGTCCCTGACAACGAGAAGCAATCAAATCCACCCCCACCCCTGCGCATACTATCTGCCAGAGGATTAAGGGTTAAAATGCCAATTCCCCAGAGGTAGCCTGGTGTGACCCACTTAAAAGGCCATCTGCCACCATGGCCACGGGCTCAGAGAGGAAGAGGGAGGCTGAGGGGATGGGGTCCTTTGTCCATTTCCAGGGCCTGCTGGTAATGGCTCATGGGGCTGCATCAAGATTGCGGTGTTTCTCGGTTAGTGGGCGGTGTTTCACTGTCTTTGCCAGTGAGCCAAGAACGCAGCCAAGGGACTTGCACAGAACGTCCACCAGGTGGGTGCAGCTAGAATCCACTCTGATCCTACTCTCAGGGGCTGCGCCCAGAGTTTAGTCCTGGTGGACACAAGCCCGGCAGCGGTTCGCCTCCATATTGTAAGGGACTGAGCCAGGTGGCAAGGAGGTCCTTGCTTTCCTGCCAGGCTTGCTCTAGAGTTGGTCACTTTCCACTTGCAAAGTGCAAGTGAAACCCAGGGAGCGTTTCTGGAACCACCTGAGACGCATTCTGGTGCTGCAGCAGCAAGGACGGGCTTGTGATTAAAGATAGAGTGCAATCAGGAGACCCAAGTTCAGTTCCCAGCTCCCCCCCACTCTCTGCGGGACCTTGGGCAAGTTGCTTCATCTCTGGACTTCAGCATTTGTCTGCACAAACTGCTGGACTGGGGCAAGCTGGGTTGAGAGTCTCCCCCGCACTTGCTTGCTATGGGCCAGCTGTCCTTATGGACCTTGCTGCCACATATTAACCAGTGCTTCAACCTAGTCACATTTCAGAAAGGACTAGATCAAAGCAAACCGCTGAACTGTTCATGTGCATTGACAGCGTCCATACAAACAGACAATCCACAGCAACTAGTGTGGGGGAGATTCACGGCTCAGCTTGCCATGAGCTAAGTGTCCGTGGCGATAAGCCCCTCCGTTCCCCATCTGTGAAATGGGGATACTAATCCTGTCTGAACTGTTTAGATTGCAAGCTCTTGGGGACGAGATCTGCCCCACTACATGTACATGCAGCACTGAACACAATACAAGCCCAAGCTCCGCAGGAGCCTCGAGCTGCTGGAGTAGTGCAAACGACAATACAGATCACACTCCAGTACAAGGAGTGTGATTTTCCAGTGACATCCTTTCAGCAAGACCCACAGTGCAGACAACGATCCATATTTTTTCAATTCAACTCATGCTCAAATCCATCTCTCTGAGCATGACTTGGGGCCAGAGTTAGCACTGATGTAAACGGGGGAACTCCAGTCATCTCAGCCAGTTTCACCACTTGGCCTACGATCTGCTAATTAAGTGCCACAGTGAAAAATGCAAAAGGCAAAACAAAGGCAGGCAGGTTTCACGCGGCCAGGTGGCAGTGGGCAGTAGATGTGCAGAGCCCTTCACAGGGCGGGTTTTTTAAAATTGCTAATTACTTTTAGTTATACTTGCATGACTTGTAAGGGTAAATAAAGGTTAAACATGCCAACACGGGTGAGATAAACAAATGCAATAAGTCGCCCACGAAAGAGAAATCACAAAAATTCAACAACAGGAGGAGAGAATTGGACGATTGAGTTCAACTTGCACTGTCAAGGGATAATGGCATCGTGGGTTTAATGCACTATAGACACTTGGTTCAGATCTAGCTTAGCAAAGTGAAAATAACTTCATTGGTCTCAGCCTTGTCCCCAGTCGAGTTTAGACCTTGTTACTATTATATTACAGTAGTGCCTAGGGGCTGCAGCTGAGATCAGGCTCCCATTGTGCTAGGCACTGGACAAACATAAGTGTTCCAGCAAGCTTTATCCTTCAAACAGACCAGACAGCTAAAAGGTGGGAAGGGAAACTGAGGCACGGAGTAGTGACGGTAGTTGCCCACGGTGACAGCAGGTCAGTGACAGAGCTGGGAGGAGAACCCAGGTCTCATGGCTCCCTGCACAGCGCTCTGTCCAGTAAACCACACTGCCTCCGGTGATAAGTGCTCTGCAAGGAGCTAGGCAGAGGCTCAGTCACACCCCCCTAACGAGGGCAGTCCCTGTGGATGGGCAGACTTTGCTGGAGACCTTGGGCAGGTACAGAACAGCAGGTCAGTGCTTGTGGGGTCCCAGGTTTGGAATGGCAGAAGGGACGGTAGGATGCAGAGAGAACAGCATGAGGAAGCTGTACACTGTACAATGCCTGGCTCTAGCCCATGCTAAGTACCTTTCGTTTTCAAAGACTGACTGTGCCCAGGAATTAAAAGGTTCTTCCAGAGCAGTTCACCCACCTCTCCAAACACTGGACCCTGCCCTGCAGTGGAGCTACGTGCCAGGCCGAGCTACCCGGCAACACTCCAACCCCAGGAAGATGCCCCGAACATTATCACCATTACCAAAGAGCACAGGGATGAACAAATGGACAGTTGCTTTCTTGAAGGTTTGAAAGCCCTCGGAGAGCTGGGCTAAGAACGGCATTACGTTCACACCGGAAGGAGGCTGGTTTACGTGAGTCTGTTCCATCGGGATCATGATGATCATTGTTGCACCCTCCCACCGGCATTTCTCATGCTGAATGCTACATTACATGCATTCACATTCGATTCTTCATCATGGCTATGGTTCCTACCATGCAGCATACACTTGGCAGACAAGGCCCTGCTCTGGGAGAGGACTCTTGTGCTCCTGTTAGCCCTTCTCCATTGTTTGTTTCCATGTAGCCTTGTTACAGAATCACAGGCTTCTCATCCAGGGGTGCCCTGAGTTAGTCTCCTCCAGAGAAGACTTTTGGGTGATGCCAGGAGAAGAGGGGTAAAGAGGAAGAAAAGCCAAGGGACAGAACAAACAGGCCTGATGCACCATCGCTGCCCCTTGGTCCATCATTTACACTAGTGCAAAGCCAACGTAAAGCACTAGCATTCTCCATGCACTTTGTGACTCTACAAGGTTCAGGGCAGAGAATCCGTCCCAGCACCTGTATGTGAATTTCTGGAGCTGGAAGTATTTTATAGTCTGCCCTTCCTTGCATCTTCCCCTTTGAATCTGTGGCTGATTCATCGGATCAGTATGGGCCCCCAACTCGAGACACACTTGGTATGTGCTTCCGCTTCCCGAGGAAGCTGGAAGGCTGGGGCAGGGGAAGCGCTGCCATGTCGCTGATGGGAGAGATGTTCCTCTCCGTCAGTTCAGTTCCATTTCACTTGGGGAAGCAGAGCACTCCCAGTCCGCTCTTGTGCGGCTTGTGTAATGGACTAAACCAGACAGGGTTTATAAGTCATGTCCTTACCCCTGGCACTGCTAGCAAAGCTGATGAATACAGTAAGCCTCTCATAAGGACAATCTTAATGGGCCAAATTTATCTCCGGGGCAGCACCAAAGGAGTCAATGGAGTTCTAGCAGGGATGCATTTATCTCACGGTCTCCTAAGTGGCACTGACCACTCCCCACCTTCCTGTCACTCTCTCCTTACCACTGTCTTATTCTGGTCTTCCTCCCGTTTGCAGAAATCCAGGTTGCATACTGAACAGACCTTCACCGCCTTTTATTTAAAAATCTATTCGTGGGAAATTTACCAGCTGCAGTTTCTCAGTATAGTCTCAACTAAGAATTTCAGGTCTATTTAATAAGGCCAAGACCTGCTGCAAGGACTCTGCTGCTCTGGGGGAGCTGGGAAAACAGCCTCCCCCGCTCACTTGTGCCCAGCTACACACCCAGTGCTAGACCATTTTGCCGCCCCTACTGTCCTGGTGCTCTGGACCTTACACGTTCTGCCCAACCAGCCGGGCTGCCCCCGAATCAGCCTCTCCGTGGACGGTAATTATACAGCAACTGATTGCTATAAATGCATTTGCCAAGGGTTAGCACTCAATGGCTGCATTATTTGTTGTTCGATAGGGATGGCTAGAAGGCCTCAATCCAGCTCCCACTCAAACCAACGAGAGCAGGAACACAGATCTTAAGTGAGGCAGAGTTGCCAGCTCATCGCATTGGGCATTGTTCTTAAAGCCCAGCTCCTGGAGCCAAGTGATTACATGAAAATTTCAGCTTCAAATGTTTAGCCTCCCCATGGCTGCAGAGTAAAACTTGAACATGTGACCCAAGAGCCCAGAAACAAAAAGACAATGAAAAGACCCCAATTTAAAGAAAAAAATAAATCATAACTTAGCCAGACTCTTGATTTTTCCACTCTTGGGGTTGGCAGCTCAGCATGGGATGCTGCTGGTGCCATGAGAAATAATGGAGCAGGAATGGGTGAATTCTGAATCCCCTAGCCACCTTTGTCCTCACTTTAGCCACTATTAGTGTCTGTACTAGTTTAGATCCCATAAATACCGGTGTAATATCAATTGATCTAGTAATGCTTAGTTCCCTTCATATGTCTTCTATTGGGGTGCTGATGCTGTTAAATAAGTTCTGTCCCCATTTTATAGAGGAGGAAATGGAGGCAGAGACTTTAAAGGCCTCATCCTGCTATCCTTCGTGTGTGTAAGTAACTCCTGCTTGCCCCGGCTCCATATGACTTGCCCCACGTAGCTGCCGAAGGAGTCCGTGTTAGAGCTCAGGAGTTCCGGTCTCTCAGTACAACACACACACTGCCTGCCTGTCTTCCAAAGACCCTGCTGCTTATTTGGTATGCAAGAACTAGCCCTTTAAATGTGCTCCGTGGCTCAGCTGTTTCAACCTCTTCCATACCAGGACCCTAGGGTACAACAGAAAAGGGTTTCTTTGTGGCTAGCTGTAGGAAGGTCGCCCTGACAGAGTGAGCATGCCCTCCTGAAATGGATTCACAACACCCAGGTGGAGAGCCGGTGCATATTTAACATGCAAAATGAAAAGAGCTAATGTCATTGCTAATGAACTGACCGCAAAATGCATCGTAGCAGGTGCTCGGCACCTGTCACTCTAATAATTACTAACTGATCATTAACAATTCATACAGCAGCACCCTCATTATGCAGCGAAGCCACCTTATGGACATAAGAAGTGCAGATCAAGTCCTGAGAAGCTTATTGTCTAAAAGCCCAATCACCCGGTGAGTAAATCCATTGAAGAAGATGTAACATGTGACATGACAAATGATGCTGAACAAGAAGGGGGAGGGGACGTCAGCGGGAGCCACTGGCAGGTACACAGCACCTCAGTATTTGGCGGACTCTCCGCAGCGGTTTATGAACATGCTGAAGTAGTAACAGGGGATAAGGAGATTGTGGCAGTTGCACATTCAATATTTTCCCCTCAATATGCCAACCTTGAAAACCTGCAGTGGAAGTTCCACACACAAGGCGCACACGGCCTCAGGTGAGTCATTTCCCCTCTCAGTGTCTAGTTATGGGGCTGTCTTACTACACTTGTACAGCAGTGGCACAATGATACCCTGACCTCAGTTGGGGCTTCTAGGCATTACCGGTATTACCAACCCCACATGTTCAAAATCATCAGTCTCATGCTTTTTGGAGGGGCCCTATTAAAATGCAGTGTGTGTTAATTTCATTGGTCTTCTGGTGTCTTTCGTCAGGAGACACTGGCTTTGAATTTTCATGCTTTTCTCTGCAACCATGAAGACTAGACGCCCTTTTTTTTTTTTTTTTTTGGGCTTGAAAACCTCTAAAGCCAAGTTTCTCTAGCAAATCACCAGACTCCAGGAGCTGGAACTTTAAGTGCTGGATACCACAAGACTCATGATAAAATTGCAGGAGCTATTAACCTTGCTAACAGAACACAGCTGATTAATAATAGGACTGATCAGCTCTGAAAACAGAGCCAAGTTGAAAGAGAAAAGCCCTGTTAAGAGTTGCACTAAATGTACAGACACATGGAACTGCAGCAAGGCTGAGAAATACAAAAGGACTCTTCGGCTGTGATGCATAAAAAAAGTTCTTTTTTTGCCTAGAGAAACCCTATTTGAAAGGAAAGGAATGGATTTCAGCCTGGGTCATACTGTATGTAAGAGCTTATCTTTTTAACATATGGTAGAGGGTTAATTATTACAAGGAGAAGAGGTGAATAGAAGTTGCGTTTCTCCTCCTTTTCTAATCCCCTTTTCCCTCTCTCAATTTTCCCACCCCTCTTTTGTAAAAATCTCCTTTTAAAAAAAAAAAAAAAAAAGAGGGATCTTTAATTCATAAAGCTGGAAGCAACGCATAAAACCCTTGGCTAGGTCAATCTGGGAATTCCTTGCAGTGGTAGGGGAAAGGCAGGCCAAACAGTGACAGAGCAAGTCTCTATCCCTAGCAGGCAGCCCACAGTGCTATCTGAGCAGAGCACCAGAATCCCAGTGTTATTCTAGTCAGCTATGGCACAAGAGATAGTAAACGGGGGCGGAAAATGCTCAGTCAAGATGATCAGCTTTTAGAAGATTGAATCCTGGCATGCCTCAGCCTCCAAAAGCAGCCAGGGCATTTCATGGATTCTGGGGAAGCAGGGTTTAGGGTCTGGATCATCACACATGGCAGGTGCATCCCGAGGACAAACCAGTGAAAGGAATATGGCCTTGTGGTTACAGCAAAGGGCGTTAGTAGCAATGAAATTCATCCAGGTGGTGTTGGTGATGAATTACTTTCTCAGCTCCACTCAAGGGGCAATCCTGGAACGATAAGTGACTGGATAATGTCCTAATTGCCAGGCTTCCCCGTCTCTAGTGTCTCATTCCACAGAGAAAGCAGGAGGGAAGAAAAAGGTAATCCAGATCCCAAGGAATGGCAGGCTTCCAGCATTGAATCCAACACCTTTAAATCTCAGGGAGGGGGAGGAGTGAAGACCAGCAGAAGGCCTGTGAGCAACTGAAGCTGTAGTTTCAGGTCTAAATGTTGCATTGGCCTTGCTCAGGCCCTTTTCCCCAGGGTGAGTTTCACCTAGGTGCACATAAAAAGCTCCAGGTGCCACCCTGTTTTATCCACTAAGATGCTTTTGATCCAAGGGAAAATGGTGGCTTCCCCTTGCCACAATTGTGATCAGCAAGCAATGAGAGAATCGCCTTACCCCTGTTTTGCTTTTTTCCAGTGCAGTCCCTTGCTACTGAAACAGATCCTGTTGGAACATAAGGTTAGGTGAGCATGACCACCCAGCTGATTAGTGGAGCAGAAAGTGCTGCAGGTGGCAAAGTCCCAGGCTACTTGTAGGTGGTGCTTGTTTTACATATCACACATGAAGAGCAGTAATAAAAGGGCATTCCCTGATCGATAAACAGTTCATAAAACTCTTTTCAATATCCCTGCCTCAGAAGAAACTGATTTCGTGACTGATCCATAACGCAGGCAGGTTAATACCCAATTAGTTCACTGGGCCATTTAACATTTCATGGATATTAGATAACCTATCAATAAGATAAGCAAAGCCAGACAAGCCTTGCTTAAAAAGTTAAACATGATAAAAAATAGGGATGGGAAAGCAGGGGGTGAATCCATCTCAGCCTTAGCAACCAATAGCTGGCTCCAAGTGGCACAGAAAATGAGAATTTTCATACGTGTCGCAGCTTTTAATGCAAGGGGTGACAGTAATGTGATGCCGTTAGCCAGGGACACCCAAGAGGGGTCTCCATTTGCCATTGTTCATTAAAGAAAATAAAACAATTACAAGCAGGAGAGCGTGACACATGAATAATCCAGCTGTAATTGCAAACCTTAAATAAACTTTCTTTCATCTCAGTGCAAAGAGAAAAAAAAAAGCTTAACTTTTTATCCAGGAAATTAACGCAATGCTGCTGAGTGCCACTGAATTAGTGCTTGAGGGCAGGCACTGTGTAATTTATGTGGCTGCAATAATCACTGTCTATTTACTGATGGTTGCTGTTCGGCTGGCTGCATCCTACCTGGAAGGGAACAGATGTTGGGAAGTTCTTTGAGCATTTCATTAGGTAGGATGAGGCAAAGAAGAGAACACTCAGCTTTGGACAGCTCCAGCCTGCTGCCCATTGATCATCCAGACTGCAGTTTGCCATGTGGTAATGTTGGCTCTTCTGGATTATCATTTATCTGTATTGCCCTAGTACCTAGGAACTCCAGCTGAGATTGGGGGCCCCACTACACTAGGCACTGTAGAATCAGAGCAGTTGAAGCAGAATTAGAAGAATTGAACAAAGTCCTGGCTTGCTGACGCCCGATCTATGCACACTGCTGTTTACTTCAATGGGAGATGCAGCTGTGCACCCACAGACAACATGTGGCCCGTAGCTGAAGTACCGGGAAACAGATCTTACTGTTGCACTAACCCTCTCAAAACTGGCTTTGGAGTCATGTGTTTATTGCGCCTTGCTGATTCCAGATCAAAGTTGCTCAGTTTATAGGTGAAAGACTTATCTCACAGCCTCCTACTGAGCCTGGAATCAAGCTTTGGTCTTGCCACCTGCCAGCAAACCAGGCCTTCAGATACACCCAGGCAACCCAACTGCCTCCAGCTTCCACTCTCTGCAACACCTGTGCTAGCCCACTTGGTTGAGTCGGTGCAACAAAAGGCTTGATTTGACCATTTGTCTGGCAGGAATTTCATGGCTGCAGTTGTGTGAACAGGCAGAAGCACAGCTCAACTCTGAACCCCATTACATGGGGAGAAAACCCATGTTTTGATGTGTAAACTCTGCAGACTGTCCATGGAATCAGTGACACCCCCTTCCATACCGGATGAGGCAATCTAGCCCCTTCCACATACAACTCTCAGCGGAATATTTCCTCACCCTGGTTGGCTTTTGTGTTTAAACTGAATCATTCCTGGGGATAGAAAAATGGGTTCAGATAGCAGGAAATGAAGATTCAGGAACGGAGACCTGTGAAGTGGTCCAAGCCACGTGCGCACCCTTTGTTCCAAGGGATGAGTCATCCTCCTGGAATCCAAGGAATTCCAGGGAAGTGTCTCCTGGCAAAAACCTGGGGACTAGTGAGTTCATAGACTTGTAAGGCCAGAAGGCACCATTCTATCATCTAGTCTGACCTGCTGTGTGACACAGCGCTTAGTGACTTGAGTTGTTTCTCTTAGCAGAGTCACTGACCTGGCAGTGGTGGCTCCTGTTGCAGAGACTTAACCCCTTCTGCCCCGGAGTTCGGTATTGGGCAATAATTATTTAGACTTTAGGCTTTATTCACCTTGCCCAAAGAAACGTGCACAGGTGAAAAGGCTGTTTCTCCCAAAGACTTATACCGACAAGAGCAGTAAAAACAGTAAAGCAGTGTCCAGAAACCTCTCCTATCTGAGCGAGTCGTCGTTCCGCCACAAAGCAACTCCGTACCGAACAGCTCATCCCTGGATCACAAGGAGAGCCTTCTGCAGGTCCAGGGATTCCCATTTGGGGCTGAGGATCTCCCTTCACACCAAGGAAATCTCCTCTTGGTGCAGGAATTCTGGAGGGGAGAGGGTGTCCCCGGAGCAGTGTAGCCAGAAAGGGAAAGACCAGGAACATTTCAGCTGGAGCCCAGTCACAGGACCATGGATAGGTCCTCATGGAGCAGAGAGTGGAACCCCTCTCTTCCTCCACAAGGGTGGGCATGCTGGGCACCTTCTTCCTCCTCAGGAGTGGGAGGCTCTAGGGAAAACTCCCAAGTACCAGCACTGAGTTTGTGTCCCTCTCCTGGTCTCATAGGCTGGGCATTCCTTCAGCCCCGCCTTCCCTAGCCATGGGGCCGCCTCTGCAGCGCAGCTGAGGTTGCCCTGTTTAGTATTTATTTTCTCATGAGAGAATTTCTCTCCCCCAGCTTTATTCCTGGATTTGCAGTCTGCTGATGGGGGGCCAGAGGGGGAGAGACCAAGGAAAAGGAGCGATGCTCAAGGCCCTTTCTGAGCCGAGGACATCCCAGTGGGTTTGCAGTTTAAGCGAGGAGCTTTTCCATCCCACTTATCCCATCTATTGAGCAAATCACGGGGACCACAGTTACAATCCAGTGGTTCCTAACCTCGTCTGGGAATAGAGTTCCCTTCACAGCAGCAGGGGGGATCTGGGGCAGATGAATGAGGTAGCACATTGCCTTGCATTTTAACAGTCAGCGTACCACAAAGGCTGGTAAACCTCAGACCCACCTGACCTTGGGGGGGGGGGGGGAGGCGGTCCTCTAAGGGTATGTCTCCACGGCTGTCAGAGGTGTACACGTACCAGCTAGCTCTGATCTAGCTAACACACTTACCAATAGCGGCACAGCCTGGCTACTGGAGAACATCCCCAGGATACTAGGTGAGGTTGTTCAGTCAGTGCTACCACCGCTCCACTACTGCGGTCACCTGAGCCAGCAAGATCAAAGCTAGCTCAAGATACGTCTACACGTGCTGCAGTCACCTCTGACTGCAGCGTTGATGTATGCCAAGATTTCCGAAGCAGGCCCACGTTTGAGCTTCGCTTGGAGTTCCCTTGTAATGCAAGTCTCAGCACCACATAGCTCTGCAGGTTTCAGGAGAGGTTAATTGGAAAAGTCCCTTTTCCTGATTGTCTTATTTGTTCCTTAATGCTACAAAGGGATCAATAATCCAATTACTTAGGAAAGCACTTCTCCCCACATCCTAGAACCACTCCCAGCAGGGCTGGCTCCAGGCTGCTTAACAACTGAAGTGCAAGTGACCCCCACAGATGGTCAGGCTATTCCATTTAACTCCACATAGGTCTCTAAACTCAGCCCACAGCAGGTACCAGAAGTGCAGGGGCAGTGAGGGGGGATGTGAGATGGGGTTAATGTCTTCTGCTCCAGGATGGCACATGGGTTTTACTAGAGAAAATGCTCCAAAACCCCTATAGCTTGAGTGGATTCCAGACTCAAAGGGCTTGATCTTGGGGCCCAGCAAAGCTGTGCCCGGTGCAGGACAAACTTGGCATCATGCCACCCTCATGGCCAATATAGGGGCTCTTATACCACATACTTTCCTTGCTGCCAGAGTGGAGGCAAAAGGGGCACAGTTACGGAGAGGGCATGGGTCAGGACTGAATGACAAATTCCCTATCATGGCAACTCTCAAGGGCTTGACATTTGTTTTAATTCTATGTGTGAGACAGACAGACAGCGATTATAACCTGGTGGCTAGGGCACAGGCCTGGCATATGGGGTCCCCAAGCCAAGTCCCTGCTCCGCCTGGCTCAGAAGAGTTTGCCTGACTCAATCAACTGGGATGACAAAACAGGAACTTGACCCTGGGTCTTCCAGGGTATATCTACACAGTGCCCAACAGCAAGTCTCCCAGGCCAGGCTGACCGATCTGGGCTTGTTATAGCACTCTAAAAATAGAGGCTCAGACAGCACTCGAGTTGCGGCTCGCACTCTGAAGCCTGGGGTGTGCTCAGAGCCTGAGCTGCAATTTCAATGAGTTGTCTATGCAGCTGTTTTTACTCCGAGTCCAGCAAGGCCAAATCTGTGGACCTGGGCCGGGAGGTTCACTGCTGCAGGCGGTGTAGACGTGCTCCCATGTTTCCAGCCATGGCTGGCTAGCTCTCCGGCTCTTGACGAAGCTCTTGCAGAAGCCATTACAGCGCCTCGAAACGCTTTGGCTCAGTTGAAGCGGCGTATTTCATTGCACCGGACGTGTGTGGAGCACGGACTCTAGTCAGGCCCCGCCTTCGCCACGCTGACTGGGGGCTAGATTTTTTGCCTTTTGTGGCTGTTATAACCTGGTTTACGTGGGAGGCACTCTCAGGTTGCTCTAGCCATGCAAGGTGGAGGAACAGCACAGAGCAGCAACATTATAGGCCACATCCTTTGCTCCGTTCCATTGGTGTGACACTGGCTGGGAGAACAGGATTTCTCCCAATTAATTCAGCAGTTAGACAAGAGTTTCTGATAAGCTCTATGCTAGAGAGGACACAGTTGTATCTACCACGGAAAAAGCCTAAGAAACCAAAGATGGGTTTAAGTTCTGTAAAACGTACAGATGAGCAGCTGTCAAGCGTGTGACTAAACAGAAATCCAGACAGCTCAACTTCATTTTTAATTTGGCTAGCTGGTCTCTGATACTCTCCTCTCTGCTCATGGCCCAGTTGCTGCCGTCTCTCCTAGATAAGGCTGAAAGATGCTCCCTTCAGTGTGGCCATGGGGCTAATCCAATGTGCGTTTTATCAAAAACACAGGAAACATTTGGAACTCATGAACATAACTTCATTATTTCGATCACGGTAGCACTTTGTGGCCCCAACTGAGACGGAGCCACGCTGGAGCTGTGTGTTGTACTGACAGTGAGAGACAGCCCCTGCCCTGAAGAGTTTACCATCTCAATAGATAAGACAAAGGGTGGGGGAAGGTATGTTTTCTCCATTTCACAGGTGGGAAACTGAGGCAGAGAGAGATTAAGGTGACCCTGGCCCAAGGTCACAGAGAGTCTGGGACAGAGCAAGGAACTGAGTCATGGTCTCCTGTGTCCTAGTCCAGCACTTTAACCACAAGACCATCCTTCCTGGGTGAGAGTGAGGGCAAAATGCATCACCCGCAGGAACAGAACCAGAGCCCCAGCTAGAGAAGCAGAGGGTGTTTTTTTTTGGATGGAGTAGCTGAAATTTGTTACTGGGAACAATACAAACCTAACACCTGTACAGAGTGTTTCAGTGCAGATGGACAGACCACAGGGAGTATCACATTGCCTGTGCAGGGTATTGCTCTTCTGCAACATATGCTGTGGGAAGACAAAGGGAGCAGGATTTGGCTTTTATATGGGGGCCTTGAAACCTCTCAGCAAGAATGCTTCTAAGCAGAGTACCGGTTCAGAGACCCTGTTCCATGGAGTTAGCAGCAGAACTTGCTTGTAAGAAAGTGTGCAAAGCATGAAAAGTGGTCTGATGAACTCCACTTTTGCTATTACATTAAAAGCCTTCTACACCTAAGCACAGATGGTTCCCTCCCTCCCACTGGAGTGTTGATTGTTTTGTAAAATGAAAGAACACTTGCATTTGCTAACTTCTAATGAAGCCTGAAAATTATCACATCCTGAGTTTCTCTGCATAGCCATCAAGCTGGAAATAAAGCTTTGGCAAATCAAGCAACCAGGAAACGTTTTTAGTCCACGGTATCTGAATATTTGTTTTGAATAGTCCCTTATCAATATGAATTACTTAATCACCATTTTGGGAGCCTGGTATTGTTCCTGTTACTTGGGCTCGCTTTGTTTCTCTGACATCTTAATTCTGCGTTTTATTTCATCTTCAATTGTGACATATTTAAAAAGCAAGGATCTTTCAGTGAAATTCGAGAGAGAGTGTAGTGTTTATACACAGCTCTGGTAGCTATGTGCAAGTAATATAGCCCAGTGCTTAAGAGGGGAAAAAAAATTGTGGTCTCTCTCATGCATGAAGACAGAAGATACTCTGAATGCTTTCTGTGGAAACTAGATTTGCTGTTCTTATTTGGAAGTCTAAGCAGTGTCTTTTTCAATTTCCTAATCTGATTGATCACAATCAGAGAGATTGTAAATTTCACGCTTGTCCATAACAAAACATGCTCCTGCAGCTGGTCCTCTGACACCGCCAGTTGAAAGTCTGCATTAATGTAGATATACATCACAGGCGGCAAAAACAGGACAGTCTGGGGAGGCAGTTCAGAGTAGCAGCAGACCGGCTAACATCCTGACTTGGGGGGAGGCGCTCTCCCTCCCCAGAGCTTCCCTGAAGCTGAAGGGCTGAGAGAAATGCAGATTTGGTGAAGTGCAAACAGCCCTAATATTAGAAAGCACAACACCCTGCTCACAAATCAAATTGTCACTGCACTTAGCTTGAACTGTTTTGTTTTCTGGGAGAGTTTGTTACCCATTAGAAAACGTGGGCCAAATTCTGTGATCGGTTAAACTGGAGTAAAGCGAGAGCAATTCTGGAAGCCAATGGGATGACATCCCTGCAATTGTGTTTTAGACCAATAGAACTTTACAGGGAGGTGAATCCACTGAAATCAGCAAAGCTGGAGGAAACAGCTGCAAATCAAGGCCAATGGATTCACACTGGTGTGGCTGTGAGCAGAATCTGCACCAGGAGAAATATTGCTACAGACTGTTGAATTCCAGTAGCTCATATTTCACAGCATCAGGAGCGATGTCAGACGTTGTAAACTGGCATAGCTCCTTTGACTTCAATAATATATGCTGATTTCCACCAGATGAAGATCTAGCCCCACAGATATAAACACACAAGTGTTCTAGGGTCCAATCCTAGGAGTTGCCATGTGCCCTCAGCCCCTTGATTGTGGTGGGAACTGGGGGTGCCTGACATCTTGCAAGATCAGGCCTCCTTCCTGCCCCATAGTGTTAGCATCAGAAAGTAGTCTTGTCCCAGCGCCTCCCTCTAACTCCCCAGCATGGTCCATATTTAGCCAAAGCTCAAACTGGATTGCCATTAGCTTTGGTCTGTGTGTGACAGAAGGGACTGTTGATTTTCTGTCCCTGCTAATATCCCATTATGGTGGTGAAGTAAAAAGGCAACACTAATTACTCCCTTCAAGTGGTAACAGTGTTCTTTGCACTCGTGGGTCAGGGGCCCCCCAGCCTACAACATGCTGGGGAGGTGGGGCAGAGGAAGTCAAGCGATCAGCCTGCACGCTAATTTGATTAAAAATTTCAAGTGGTACATGCGGCCATGAATAGCAATGTGTAAAGCTTGGGCAGAAGCAATTACCTTCTGGTCCTGAAATGGTGCCTCGACATGTAGTATTACATGGTGCTCTGATTATTTCTGACAATTCTGACACCAGAGAGGAAGCACCATCTAGTGCCTGAAGCAAAGGGCTGGGGATTAGGAGAACCGAGTGCGCTTCCCTGTCTCTGCCACTGACTCATTGTGTGACCTTGGAAGAGTCACTTTACCTTGGAGCCTCAGTTTCCCCACCTGTAAATTGGGGGCCATTAAAAAAAATAATCCCACTCAGAGGTGCTGCAAGGTTAATTTTGGTTTCTAATTCCAGCTGTCACTGATGTGCTCTGACACCTAGGACAAGGCATTGCAGCTGTCTGCCTCAATTTCCCCTTCTGGAAAATGGGGGCTAATATGCTTCAAGGATTCATCACTTAACATTTTCAGATATTTGGATGCAAAGCATTCTAGAAGTGCCCACCATTATGGTCTCCTTAGTGATAACATGAACCTGTCCAAAAATCAAGAAGAAAATTGCAACAGTCTTAAATTAATTTTTAAGGGGAAAAAGAAGAAAGCCGTTCTGACAGAACTGCATCAGTTCCTTCCCAGCACAAAATGCACCTTCTTTCCAAGAGCAGGGCCATCCATTAGAGCCCTTGTGATGGCCTACGGGCTGTCAGACGTGCCCTGCTGAATATGTGCAGCACAAACATTGCTCTGAATTACTAACAGATATTTGGTATCAAGTCAAAATCTTTGATTCAACCAAATGGGTAGAAAGCCACTCTCATGTTCCATCTACGGAAGAGCTGTGACTCACTTTTTAGAGATTCTGCCTGATGCTTCTAAACTTATTTTTCTTTCCTTACAAGTGACAGAGAGGCTAGAAGGTCAGGGCCTTCAACGCAAGGACCAGAAAGCCACTGGATGCGTTTTACCAGTGTGAGCCTTTGTAATTAACTGATGGATTACAAGATGGTAGCTATGGGTTTGAAATTGAGGAAGGAAATAGGTATATGAATGCTTGTTTTGTCAGCATCCGATAGCTGGAATAAACCCCTGGGGCCTCCTTACATCAGTGTGCAAGCATCTGAACGAGGAATAAACACTTGAAATAAACCTTTCTGGACTGATCAGGCCTGATTTTCGAGAGGTGCTGAGCTCCCCGAACGCCACTTGAAGACAATGGGAACTGCCAGAAATCAGGCCTAGCGTACATTGAAAATCTATTACTATGTTATTAGATTGACAGATTTTTTTGCCTGTCAGCATTGTTGAATAGGTAGAATCCATGCAAAGCTTTTGGGTTTATCTGCTGTGCCCCAGAAACCGAGAGGTGTCCTGGAGAGCAAACTCATTTGTGAGTAGGGGGTGCAGTCCTCATGGCAACTAATCAGTAACTGAACTGTGCAGCTGGCAGCCCCCCTCCCACACAGGACTACCCAGCATTGTTCAAACCCTAATAGATCCTAGGTATCCTGGGAGCCCTGGTGGGAGGGGAAGGGTCAGGGTGGAAAGGGTTCCACTTCCTGCACATGGGCTTTCCAGAATCCCTTGCACCCTCCTTTCAGGGCTATTTGCCTGAAAGGAGGTGGGGGGAGGGTAATGGTAATGTCTCTCCCCCACCCCCACATGGCAGGCGCTGAAAGGAGAATGAAGAGGGGAAAGCACAAGGGTGCTGGTGTGCGCTGCCCAGGAACCTGCAGGAAGAATGCTGGCTGTCGGCACTAGAATTCCTTCGGGGGACTGACTGCTGGGTGCATCTCTGTGCCCTTTTAATGTGCCCGAAGGCACCTGTCGTAGCAGCCAGTAGTGCGCAAGGCCAGGCATGCAAATCCCATCACTAGCTTTGGCTTTCAGCATAAATTCTGGAAACAGGGCAGCAGCTGGCACACAAGGCTGGAATCTGGATCTGATTCTCTGCAGCCCTCATCATCATCTGCACCTGTGCAAAACGCTACCCTTCTGACTGGGTAGCCGCTCGCCCCCGCTTGGTATAGGTGTGTATGGCTACAAAAGGCACAGGGCAGCGGGGAATCAGGCCCCATCGTCTTCTGCATGGGTTCTATTTGGAAGATATAAAGTAACAGATTCTTTGTGAATGCAATGAAAAAGACACAGCTTTTTATAGGCGCCCAGCTGCAATAATGCTGCATTGCCACTTACCACATGAAAAGGTCTATATTTAGACTACCATTTCATCTGAATCCACCTAGTCACAGTGAGCCAGTTAGTTGCTATGAATGAAAGAAGCAGATCTAAACCCAAATTGGAATCTTCCTAGGTCCTCTCCTTAGTTTATAAGAAAGAACATTCATCTGCACGTTACTGACTTGGTAACAGGTTCAGTGACAGATGTGTTAAGTAGGCACCCATTCTAGAAAGGGATAAGTTATAGATTCTAGAGCAACATTATTGATGGGTTCCAGGTTCCAGAGTTAGAATACAACCAGTGGTGTGGGACCAGTGAGAATTCTGTAGGTGCTAAGAGGACGTTCCACAGGTTCTAAAGGTGTGCTGGTTCCAGAGTGATGTTGCCATAGCTGGTTCAGAAGCACAATTATTTGTGCTTCTGAACAGACGACTGGCTTCTCAGAGTACCAAAAAGATTTTAAATAGCAAGAATATTAAACTCCTTTTAAAATATCTAGGGCCAAGTCTTTAGCAGATGTAAACCAACACATCTCTAACATCAATGGAGCCGCAATGATTCATATCAAATGAGGACCTGACTTCTAGACTGTAAAGGTAGGATGAGATTAAAAAAGGAAAGTCTTATCTAGGCTGAAAGTTTTAAAAACACTTATAGGACAGACTGCACAGCTGTTGGCACAACAATACAGGGAAAGATTCTGGTGTAAACTCTGTGCTGTAAATTTCCAGGATAATATACAATCCAATAATTTTCTTCTGTTGAGAACTGCAAGCAACTCACAATATTTCTCAGTCATCAAAGGATGAAATTAATGGCAGCAGCCGAAGAAAATGAGAAACCCTGACCTTAAGACACTATACTATACTCCTAGTTCAAAGCAAAGAAATATTTTCACTTTTCATGGCTCAATGCTATTTTATTCAGTCCTTTTATCCTGCTGCTCCTGCATTTTTATTGTGATTGATTTTTATGAGAAATCCTCAGAGGAATTACAGATAGACACCTACATAATTATTTGTTTAAAGACAATATCAGTTCACAAGCGCAGAAGACTAGAATAGATAAACAGCCATCATCTCCCGGTTTCAACCTTCATATGCACCTCAACCCTCCCAAACAATAGAGGAAAGACACAGAAGTCAAGTAAAATATTGGTCTCTCTGCAGGCTGTTAGACATCTGTAGGCCAGTACGTTCTATAATTACTAAATAAAACACAACATAATCAGATTTCATTACCCAGAGCAACACTTTCTCAGATGTCCTCTAAGGAATCCAAGGCAGATAGTAACGTCCTGAAGCATTGCAGGCAGCACAACCTGCCCCCTTAAGTCCCAGCTATAGGCTGGAGCAAGGCTTGACAATGCCACCTTCGCAGATATTTCCGGGAAGTGCATGCATCTGCCTGTTCTTGTTACTAGTCATCCTGAAAACAAAACCTGCCGCAAACCACTGAATTACTGACAACATGCAAACAGGAAACTAACCCTAGACACCACTCCCTGCAAAGCAGTTCACTTAACTCCAATTTTGAGTTTAAAATATACTGAAGTGTCCCTATACATTGTGTTATCAGGGAACAGGCTTGGATTTTCAGAACTTGGAGGTTTTTTTTCTCCCCCCCCCCCCCCAACAAATGATCCATGCAAACATACTCCAGCATTCACCAGGACCACTGCTTCGAGTATTCGCTGTTCGTACTGGGTTACGGGTCAGCTAAGTCACATGGTGTTATCAAAGCTCAATGATTGGACGACTCCCAAAAGCACAGGGTGCAGGCGGCTCTAATACCCACAGGAATACATATTGGCAGGAATATTGTGACGCGCTCGCCGTGTGTGCACAAGTGTGCTTGTTTGCATGCACTCGGCGGGACTAGGAAGCATCCCCAGCCCGCCAAGAGCTCGCGGCTCGAAGGTTTTCTTGCAGCACGCGGCCAGCGCGGTCTCCCCGTGCAATATCCTCGTTAAACACCGATGGTCCCTGGCGATCTTAGGAGCTCGGAGCAGGAGCAGGAGCTGACCTGAGCTGTGTCCGTAAGGACTCGCCGGGGCCGTGATGAAATCGCAGGGCGCGTTACTGGAATCGCTTTGCTCAGGGTTAAGTTTGAAACGATCAAACTTCGACAGTGTCAGCTCGAAGCACCTTCTAAATCCTCCCCACCCGCCTTTCTTCCTCCAGTCCGGGCTCTTGGTCTTATTTCTCCCCATCCCTTTCACTCAGACCCTGCCACCGCCGCCAAGGGAGGCGGCCTGAGTCTGACCCTGCCCTGCCCTGCCCTGCACACCCGATCGCCAGCCTGGCCAACTCCTCTCGGGCGGGCGGTGACCCAGACTCAGACCTCAGCAGCGACCCCGTGGCATCAAACCCTCCGGCGCAGGGCAGCAGCCGGAGAGGCTCGACCAGTAGCAGCCGTGCATGGAAACTCACCGGCCCGGCTCAGAGAGTTGATGCCAGCTAGGAGACCCGAGCGTGCGGCGCTCCCCAGCTGCTCGCCCTCCACCGCCACCTGCGAGCCCTGCCGGCTGCCAAGGCAGCGGGAGGGAAAGTTCCCCCGGGAGGTGACCCCCGGCCCAGCCGCCCTCCCGATCCCCCCGCTCAACCCACGCCCCAGCGCGGCGGAGCCTCTCCCCGCCGGCCCGCCCGAGGAGCGCCCGGCGGCTGCCCGGAGCCTCACCTCGGCAGCGGCTTGCGGGCGGTGATGCTGGCTACGATGACGCTCTCGGGTCTCGGCGTGGCCACGGCTTTGAAGGTGCCTCTCCAGAACTTCTCGAAGAGCTGCTTCTCGCCCTGCTGCACGCTGGCCATGCCCGGGGCTCGGCTCGGCCCGCCCCGCCCCGGGGAGCTCTCCGCGGTGCTGAACGCCCCGCCGCCAGGGAAGGGGCTCAGCCGCTCGGCGCGCCGGCCTCCCCCCCGGCAAAGCAGAGCCCGCCCCCCGGCCCGGCCCGGCCCTGCCCCCCCGGCCCAGCCCCGTGCTCCCGGCCTCCGGGCGGCGTGGACCCAGCGGCGCGGCCGATCCGAGCGTCTGCTGCGCGCCTGGGCTTGGCTCCGGTTTTGTCTCGCTCCCGCCGTGACGTGGGAAGGGGCTGGTCGTCACCCCCCCGCCCCTCGGGCTCCTGCCGGCGTCTGCCGAACAAAAGGCGGCAGGTCCCGGCGAGGGACGTGTGCCGGGGCCGGCTCCGCTGGCGACCCAGGAGCGATCCCAGGCGAGCGAAGCACCCCCCCCCCCCCCCAACAGGGCCGGGGGGGCGCTCGCTAGGCCAGTGCCCCCCCGGCGTTTGTCAGCCCCATGGACGCGGGGCGAGCTAGGGCGAACTCGGAGCGTGCCCCGGGGGGAGGAGGGGGCAGAGTTCGCCCCTTCCCCACGCTGCACCCCCGGGCTCCAGGGGCTTCAACTCCCCCCCCCCCCCCCCCCCCCGGCGCCGCAGGGCTTATCCCAGCAGGGCCCAGCACCCGGCGGGAGAAGCCCTCGCCATCTGCTGCCTCCCAGCGCCCAGCCCAGCGTCTTTCCAGCTGCTCCCCGCCAGCCCAGCGTGCAAGTCACCCCATCACCGGCCGCTGCAGCTGCCTCCCCCACCGCCCCCGGGAGCGCCCAGGGAACGGCGGCTCGCTCCGGCAGGGAGCGGGGCTAGTGAAGTGGGAGAACTGCTCCAAGATGGAGTCCAGCGGGTGAGACTGCACAGCCTGCTCTGCCTCTTAGCAGCGGAGCAGGGGCTCACTCAGCACCACAGCCGGGGTAGCAACTCTGCTGCTCGCTGCTGGTGGGGGTATAGGATTGCCCTGGGAGAGGCTGTGTCAGGTAGCAGCCGGGAGGGAGCTATCCCTGCCCTAAACCCTTTACAGGGGAGCTAGTTGTGGGCAACTTTTCTTTTTCTCCTGGAGAATGTGTGGGGCCCTGTTGATCCCTGGGGAGCACCGAAGTGGAGGAGATTCTGTATATCATGGATCAAGACTGCTGCAAATTCCTCATTTTGGATTATTGCACCTGCCCCCCTCCCCAGCTTCAGTCTGCCCACAATGCCTAGGGGCCACTCAGCCCCCTCTGGTCATGGTAACTCTCCTTTTGAATCCGTCACCCCTGCTTCTACATATCCTCCAGACCTCTCATGTCATGGGCACAGCCCTGCTCCTGCCTGTCTTTGCTGCCCTTCCTCCAGCGCTTCCAACCAAGCCACTCTCCTCCCTCCCTGGCTCGTGCTCCCATCCCTGTCTCTGCACCACCACCTATGCTAGGACCAGAAGCAGCCTCCAAGCTGTGCGCCACCAACCCTCTCCCCTGCCAGCTACTCAAACAACTTCTGGAAACCCATGAAACCTGCTGGCAAGACCAGCCCCCCTCCCTGTGCTGCCCTTTAGTCACACACTGCGCGCACATAGATTGTAAGCTCTTCAGGGCAGGGAACTCTCTCTTGCCTTTGGTGAGTGCATCTCCTCTGCTGCCCAGCTGCTGCAGGTCTACATTAACGGAAAGCTTTAGAGCCACAATGGTGTGAAACAGTGAAATGACCCCCTCTGGTTGAGGCAAAGAGCAGGCATGACAGTGGAGCTCTCAGTGGAGAGGGTGACTAAAAGAAGGGCTCAGATTGTAGGATCAACCCGGAAAGCAAGAGGGCCCAGAGCCATGCCCCAGCAGGTCTCCTTCACCTGCAAACTAGTACTGAAAAACCACCAGGACAGGGTCATTTTAAACGGCACAATGGATATGCTGTGCACTCCCTGGGGAAGAGCTACCGCCACTCACTCCCTGCCGGCTGACAGCAGTGGTCAACCCCCGGCTGCAGAAGACCCTTAACCTCTTGTTTTAAAGAAGGGTTTCCTAACACGTGGCACATGGGCAGTGGTGTTGGGCCTGAGTTTGTTGCAGAGCAGCAGGTTCACACTACACGTGGTTACAAGGAGAGCTCTCCAGTCAGTGTGAACAAACACCAACGCACCATTAAAAGTCAGTGAAACCACATCAGCTTTTACCAGCTGAGGGGCTGGCAGGGACAAGGACTCTTCCCAGTTTACAAATGGATTACTGGGCCCCCACGTCATCTTCAGCTTGATTTTACTAGTCCCTATTGACTAATGGGTCTAGACATCAGGGTGGTAAAAATATCAATGGCTGCTTGCAGTTGTCGGCACTTGCCCTATTGCAACCAACAGTGGAGTGGCACCAGTAGCAGGGCAGCAGCAGGAGATATAAATGGAAGAGGTCAGTGTAGACCAGGCTATCGAGTCATCCTCCTATGTTTGTTGTCTATGGTTAGGTGTCCTAAAATTCACTTGCTCTGCACTGTCTGGCTGTCCTGTAAAAGAGCCCAAAGTCTCTGAATACCAGGTTTGGGAAATGGCCAGACATCAGAGAAAGTCACGAGTGCGATTCATTCCATGACCTACTTAACTTAGTTTGAATCTACGGAAGATGCAGCTCCCCTGGGGCTTTGACCACTATGTGGTCATAGACCAGAAGCAGGTTTAGAAAGCATCCCTTTCCATACATATTCTCCTTATCTATAGCAAGGCTATGTGCAATTGTGCGAGTTGGGGGTTGCTCTTTGACGCAATGTAAGTGCATAGTAGGACTTGCTGCATTGTGCGCCTCTTTGTACTGAATACAAAGGAAAAAGAGTCTTTAGAAAAATTGCTCCTGGTACCACATACTTTGCTTCAAAGTTAAAAGCAGCTGACCTTGGATGAGTGAGACTATCTATATCGTACCTTGAAATCTTGCACAAAACATTTATGTAAGCAACTAGAGGATAATGGAACCAGGAACAATAAGCAGTATGCATTTATAAAGAACAAAATCACAGAGAAACCAGATGACTCTTTTTTGGAGAAGAAAAAAGTTAGGAGATA
The DNA here is from genome assembly GCF_026122565.2 of Emydura macquarii macquarii. Taxonomy (NCBI): domain Eukaryota; kingdom Metazoa; phylum Chordata; order Testudines; family Chelidae; genus Emydura; species Emydura macquarii. The sequence goes on from NW_027131391.1 coordinate 3,495,983, forward strand.
AAGGGAGTGCTATAGATATGATAGATCTGGACTTTAACGATCTGATAAAGCACCTCACAAAACCTTGTGCAATGACCCTTTTATCATTGGGAGGAAGTGTGGCCAGAGAACAGAACACTGGACTCTAGGGATCTGGGTTCTAGCCCTACCTCTGACCTTGGAGAAGTCATTCCCCTCTGTGCCTCAATTTCCTAATCTATAAAATGCAGATAATACTAATCTCCTTCATAAAGCACTTTGAGAGTTGCTGATGTAAGCATTATGCGAAAGGGAGGTGGTATTGGTTGGTGGCTGGGATTGGGATTGGAACCTTTAATGCTCCTCTATCGCCGGAGCTAAAGGAATCCCCGTTAACTGGCTGCAGTAGTAGTAGGCTCTTGTGGATCAGGCACTACAGCAACACTTGACACTTTGAACCAGTGGCTTACAACTGCTTGAAAAAGGCAGTTCAGTTTAGCTTGGGTAAGGGAGAGGTCACAGAGGGAAAACTTGCTGAAGGATCATCGGTTAAGAATGGCAGCGATGTGGCAAAGTGTGGGGAGGTGTCTAATCAGGAACTGTGGGGCTCAGCGATAACAGGCCCCACTTTTAGCCTCTTAAATGATGCGTCAGAAAGAATAAAGCCCAGACTGTAAAATCAGCGGTTCTCAAACGTCATTGCCCCGTGAGCCCCATCTGACAACAAAAATTACTATACGACCCGAGGGGGGGGGTTGGGGGGGGGGGGGCTGGAGCCAGAGCCCCCCGCCCCAGGGTGAAGCCATCAGGCTTTGTCTTCAGGCCCAGGGCAATGGAGCTCAGGCCTCCAGCAAGTCTAATGCTTGCCCTGGTGACCCCATGACTCACTTTGGGGTCCCACCCCACAGCCTGAGAACTGCTGCTGTAAGCTCTTTGGGGAAGGGAGCGCCTCAGTTACACGTGTAGACAGCATCTAGCACAATGGGGTCCTGGATTCCCAACTGAAGCATGCAGGCACTACCCATATTAAAAATGAATTGCCTTAGTAGATTACATGACAGTACATTGGGAGGGTTGTGAACAGAGGGGCCTTCTCTGGGAAGACAGAGAAACACAGAGGGGCCTAGAAGGGTTATGACAATTGATAAAAGAGGAGATTTAGCTTAAAATGTGCTGTAACAGGGCTCCTTTGTTTTCTGACAGGTTGTGGCTCCTGCGTACTCTACTGGAGAAGAGTCACACCCGTTTGTGTATAAAGAGCTACCTAGTCTATTGGGTGACCTACTGAAGCTGCTCTTGTTTAGTTCACTGGGTGGAAATCTGCATTTCTGAAGCCAAGAGTCATGAAAGAGAATGCTTTGGCTGCATGTATATGGCTGGCAGACAGTTACAGAGTGTGTGTTCTGTGGCCATACGTAGTTACAAAGAGGGATCTTATAGATCTGTTGTAATAGGAATGACTCCAATAGGGTTTTTATACAAATTAAATAGGTTCCTATAGACATTACTCTAAAAATGTAATAGAGAAGGATGACATTTCCACAGGATTTCTAAACAGTCAGAATTTAATAAAGAAGAGATGCTTGCTAGGGAATTTGGTAGGCTGTTTTCACAATTCTATATAGAGATCGTCAGTCTATAATGCGCTACAGGATTGTCACACCAGGAACAGATTCACTTGGGTGGAGCAGACAAGACAAAACACTCTCCCTTTTGGGTGCACAGTATAGGCAAACAGAAGGGCTGGTAGGTGCTATCTTTTGATCACGGATGGTTTAGTCTTCCTTGGAAAGGGTGGGGAGGGAATACACCCCACCCGTGTCACTCATGTTAACTTTAAAATGTACATTAAAAATGTCCCCTGCTCGTGCCAAGCCTGTTCCACGGGCAGCCACTGCAGGAAGCTGCTGTGCAACCTGCCACCACTCCAGCTGGGTTCTCTTGCCCTCCAAGCCTGCACTGGTGGCCGGGCTAGGGCTGGCAGCTGGCCCTTGCAGGTCAGGTTTGTAGAACTGCAGAGGTTCAATTAATCCCCACTCATCTGTGGCTAAACAGCCCCAGTCATTAACGCTGAGAATCTCCAAAAAATTTCACCACTGATTGCTTTTAGCGCTTAATTCATCTTGGGCACTAACTGGTCTGGGTCATTTCCCTTTGGTTATAGCCCATTCCATTTCTTGAACCACATGCATTAGCACAGAGTCAACACACTGGAGCTCTACAGGGCATTTAAAAATCACTGCTCAGACCAATGGTCCATCTAGCCCAGTCTCCCACTGGCCAGTACCAAGTGCTTCAGGGGGAACGAACAGAACAGAGCAATTACTCAGTGATCCATCCCGTCATTCAGTCCCAGCTTCTGGCAGTCAGAGGCTTAGAAACACCCAGAGCATGGGGTTGTGCCCCTGAATATACTGGCTAATAGCCATTGCTGGACCTAACCTCCATAAACTTATCTAATTATTTTTGAACCCAGTTATACTTTTGGCCTTCATAACATCCCAACAATGAGTTCTACAGGTTGACTCTGCGTTATGTGAAGTACTTCTTCCTGCTGTTTATCTTAAACCTGCTGCCTGCTGACATCCCCGTCCCTCCCCCGGTTCCTGTGTTATGTGAAAGGGTAAATATCACTTTCCTGGTCCATTTATTTACACCTTTCATGGTTTTATAAACCTCCATCACCCCCCAACCCCCACTACCTTTAATATATTTTCTAAGGTGAATAGTTCTGGTCTTTTTAGTCTCCCGTCACATGGAAGCTGTTCTAGACTCCTCATCATTTTTGTTGCCCTTCTCTGTACTTTTTCCAAGTCTCATACTTTTTTTGAGAAATGCAGTTACCAGAATTGTACCCAGTATTTGAGGTGTGGGGTGTGCCATGAATTTATATAGCAGCATTATATTTTCTGACTTATTATCTATCCCTTTCTCAATGATTCCCAAGATTGTTAGGGGTTTTTCTGAACTACCACTGCACATTGAGCAAATGTTTTCAGAGAATGATACACAACGACTCCAAGATCTCTTCCTTGTGTGGAACCAGCTAAGATCCTGTCATTTTGTTAGTATAGTTGGGAGCATTCCTCCCCCCACCCCCTTGTGCATTACTTTGCATTTATCAACATTGAATTTCATCGGCCATTTTGTTGCCCAGTCACCCAGTTTAGTTGAGATGCTTCTGTAACTCTTTGCAGTCAGCTTTGGACTTAACTATCTTGAGTAATTTAGTATCATCTGCAAACTTAGCCACCTCATAGTTTACCTCTTTTCCCAGATCATTTATGATCTGGTCTAAAGCCGTAGTTTACCTTTTTAAGATCAATGCAGAGAGGTCGTTGTTTTTAACTACACATGCAGAAACATCCCCCTCTTTACTTACATTTTAGGCCGAAAGCATGACGATTATCTCATACAGAAAAGAGAAAAATCCCCTTAAGCTGCTGTTGAGGCCCATAAAACAATGGTGGGTGCTCCCCCTGCTGGCCTCCAAGAGAAAGCTAGCCAGCCTGCTCTCCAAGGCCCTGCTCTCAGAACTGAAGCTAGTGCACTCAAGTGTCGAGGGAGCTTCAGTTAATTAATGTTCAACCCAAAGCAGCTATATTCATTATCACTCCATTCAAAATGTGGAGGGACTGGCAGGGGATGGGGGAAAGAGGGCAGAAATCACAGTGGAAAAATACAAAGCGTTTCTAAAAAGGGATGGATGATCCTGGTCCAAAGCCTTCAGGGCCCGAGAGATCCAATTTCCATTTAAATTGTTCTCTATCAGTCAGAAGAAGAGGCTGAGAGAGACCAGATGGGTGAGGGAATATATTTTATTGGACCAACTTCTGTTGGGGACCGAGACAAGCTTTTGAGTTCCACAGAGCTCTGTGATATTACCTTGCCCAATTTGTGTCTCAGCCTGGAACCATCCCAGCTACAACACAGCAAACAGCTTAAGGAAGGAATGCCCACCTCAGAAACCTGGCAGAGGAGGGTTCAGTGCACTGTATGTGTGGTGTCTAGGACTAGCAGAGCAAAAAGATAGATAGTAATTTAATAGCCCCGACATTTGAGAGTCGTAATGGAAACCAAAAAGCTTTACAAACTCATATACCATGTATATACCCTGAATCACTTGATAGACCACTAAAATGCAGCTACTTCTGGGGTGAAGCACTGTTAACACTGTATAGAACCACTACAGTATCTTGCAGTCTTGGACAAACATTTGAAGCTGCACTATCTCCTGCTTACAGATTCAGTGATCCTTAGCGACAACTAGTGGCCAAGATTTTACCTCTTATCCAAAAGGCAGCACCGCCAACAGCACAGCACTCCCCAGTACCAGGATGGGACAGGCATTGGTTCAGTACTTTACGGCCAATGCCACATGCTGACATACCTAGGCATCTCTTCGGTTGGGAGACCTCTCCTGTGCAAGCCCAACCTTAGACTGCAAGATCTTGGAAAGCTGAGAGCTCCGATGGCTCAGACAGGCTAAGTCCCTGTGGAGTCCCAGTGCATCTGAACTGCCTCCCGGCATCTCTCCGCTGTACCCTGCTGTGCTGGCAGGACCTCCCCTAATGAGGGGGCTCCCACGCACAGACGGGCTCAGACTTAAGCTCCAGCTTAAGGCTCCAGAGGGACAGGCTCAGACTTAACCAACGTCTCCATGGAATCTCTGCCACTTTCTCCCCTGCTCCTTAGCTGACAGGCCCCGGACAACTTGCTGACCTCCGGCTCCACACCGCACTCCAAGGCCCCCCCACGTCCAGGGAATAGTCGTTACTCTTCTCTCACTGTATATATACAGGGAACTGGTGTGGGACTGGGAAGCAGACCCTAGACTCAGGCTCTTGGTTCACATGGTCCCGAGATGCTGCCCACACATCATCATCTTTGCCCACTGCACCAGTGAGCCATTTTCAACGGGCGTTAGCAGTACCCACCACCTGCTCCACAGCCAGAGGTTGCACTCCAAACCAGATGGCATCATGCCAGGCTGTATCCTCAGACTTCTGCTTCCCTCAAGGGTTTCTGGGGGAGGGCAGCCCATACCCCCATATTTGCATCTGTCCAATCCCAGATTCCCAAGGGAATAAATACCAGCTGTTGAGGGGTTTTTTGGTTTTTTTTGCTAGGAAGTTTTAAGATCTAGCATGTTCAGAGACAGAAAAGCAATAGCGGCACATTAACAACAGCATCAGCCACTTGAGGAGCTCTAAACACTTACACTCGTTAAGGCTTACAACTCTCCCATGAGGCAGAGAAGTACCATTTCCCCATTTTACAGATGGGGAAAACCAACAGGCAATTAGTTACAGAGCAAAAAATAAGACACGGGATCCCTGCAGCTCACCATTGAGCTGCCCGAGTGAAGTGCAGTGAACCAAGAGGGCTGCAGTTGCCTTTACCCACTCTTGAGCAGCTGGTCCTCATCATGGGTGTGCATCTCAGTCTGTCTCCTTCTGCATTTGCCTTTATTCTGCGAGGATGGTTGTGTGGTTAAAGCATGAGCTTCGGAGTTCAGAGTCCCTTTCCTAGCTCTGCCAGGAACTAGCGGTGATCTCAGTCAAGCCCAACCCTCTGTGTGTGACTTTCCTCATCGGGACAATGGTGACGGGAACGTAACGATACTTTCCCACCTTCCAGAGGTTCTGCGGGGCTTAGTTCATTGATCTTTGTAAAGTGCATGGAGACCTTCCAGCTGAAGGTGCCAGAGCATCACAAGACATCACTGCTTCTTTTAGTTGAGGGGACTGAGCCAGCCAACAGCTTTGAGGGACCCATCAACAGTTGCTGCTCCTCATGTCTTCAGGTGCATTCAGGAGTCACTGCTCCTTAGACTTCTAGCTTTCGCTCATTACCACCAATCACTCAAGCTCAGAGACCATGCAAGAGACAGAACAGGCTCACCTCACTTCATGGAACGTCCTCTGGTGAAGCAATCAACAGAATTCAGTACATACAAAACAGAGCAGGCGTCCTGCCAGCCAGATCCATTTCCCTCTTGAGCCCAGAGAGTTTTCAAGGTAACTAAGGGCATGCTGGAGAAGCAGTTACCCGTTTACATTCCTAATGGCAGGTGAAAGGAAGCAGCAAGCGTTAGGATGGAAAACACGTCCCTCTCTGGGACTCCAGGGGGCACCTCTGGAAATGGTTCGGGATTTGATTACCATCTTCAAGTCTAATAGCTGCTGCTAAAAGCTGCTATTTCCTTGCTTTGGATCAATGGTTGCTGAAGACCTGCCAACTCTTGTTTGCACAGGAGATATTGGATTTTGGGCTACTCATGAGGCTTTTCACCACAGTGGAGGACAGGTGGGCACTTGCCTGCCTTTGTCATTGTAGCCCGGAGTGAGTCATGTTTGCTTGGGTCTCTACTAATTAGGACTACTGTGCTTAAAAATAAAAGCAACAAACAAGCAAGCAGTAGTGGATGGCTCCAGCGAGTGGATGGGGGAAAATACTGCAAACTGTTTTCCATGCAGCTCCTGAAATACCAGGAAATGCACCCCCATGGAGTGCCAAGCAGCTTCAGCTTGCACTGAAATCAAACAAGCCATTGATCTATGTGAAGCTGTGGATTTTGTCAGGAGCTTGACCACAATCAGGCCTGCAGGATTCAGCCCAAGAGCTGTAAAGATCAATTCTGGACCCATGACCCCGCACAGAAAGGGAAGGTTTTCAGCTTAACCCAGCCACATTCCCTTTACAGTGGGGGTATGCAGCTGCTCCAGCAGTCAGAACAAACACTCACAGCAGATCTGCTATTAACTCCGTCCCTGCCAAGCACTTACTGATGTTGGACGCAGTGTCGCTGTGGCTGTGTCGGTCCCAGGATGTTAGCGAGACAAGGCGGGTGAAGTAATACCTTGTATTGGACCAACTCCTGCTGATGAGACCTGAAGAAGAGCTCTGCGTGGCTCAAAAGCTTGTCTCTCCCACCAACAGCAGCTAGTCCAATAAAAAGACGTTACCTCATCCGCCTCGCCTCTCTAAGCACTTACTGAGGCTGTTTTCACACCCCCACTGCAGCTTCAGAGAGAACACCAGAAACACATCTGTTCCCATGAGGGCGCACACCTAGATTTTGTGGGCTGAGGCCAAGGTCTGGGGGGCTGTTTTTCCTGAATTTCATGTGGAAACACCATGCTGTTTATAATGCTAGCCCAGGCCTGTCCTAAGGCAGAATTTCTCCTCGTTGGTCAGCAGTGCGGCTTGGGAGGGAGCCAAATGCCCCATGAAACTCCCCATTAGGGGTGAAATCCTTTTCTCTACTGGAGTTTATAAAGGAAGAAGAGAGGCCAAAGGAGCCTTGGAGACAGATTTTTGCTCAAAAGTTGGTTTCAGTTACAAGCAAGACAACACCACTAAAACCCAACAGCTAGGAAGAAAGGAAACGTGAGATGTCAGAACCAGATCTCCCTTCCCTCATCGCATTACTTAGACACACACTGCTCCTCCATCTGCTGTGCTCTCCTAAATTAGATGCGTATTGTCTGGACCAGCAGATTTATTCCGCTTGTTTGAAGCACGAGCTGTCACAAGGAGGTAAGGTTGTTACACGGAGCCATGATTTAGATGCCCCCCCACTGAAACAGCGCTTTCTGCAAGGGCTTAGCCCAGTGTTCCTCACAGTCAGCCCCATAAACAGCAGCAATATAACTATGGCACCCAAGATGGCCATAGCCGAGACAATGGGGGCGGCTGCACGGAGGTCAATTACTAATAGCCAGCTATGGTAATGGCTCACGTTTACATAACACCTTTCATCTCAAAGGGTCCCCAAGTGCTTTACCAAGGGGATTTCAGCTCTTAGTCGCTAGAGGAGAAAGAGGCCTGTCTGACTGTTAAGGGGCTCCATTCTCCCCATCTCCCAGGCATGATCCTGAATGCTGTTCAGCATCTCAGGATCTTAACAAGGAGCCTCTCTGCTGGGCCTGAGGGATTATTGCTGCTTGACTTGTATTGATTTCTGCATGTTGGTGAGATGTGGGTTAGCACCCAACTGAATCCCAGGGGCCAGGGTCTAGCTACTAGAGAGGTCTTAGGAGCAGCTGGAGCAGACTAAGGACTGGGCACACTGCATGTGGGAAACAATGGAGTGGACAGATGGGCCAGGGGCACAGGTGCTGGTCTGGGACTCCAGTCCCTGCTCTGCCACAGCCTCCCTGTGTGGTGCTGGGCAAGACACTTATTTTCCCTGCCTCAGTTCCTCAGCTGTAAAATTGAATCCCAGAAAACATAGGGCTGGCAGGGACCTCGAGAGTCATGCTCATCATCCTGCACTCAGGCAGGTCCACAGATCCCTGGCCCAGCTCTGATGGGGATTTGTCCAGCCTGTTCTTAAAAACCTCCAACCACAGGGACTCCACAACCTCCCTTGGAAGCCTGTTCCAGAGCTTAACTCTGCGTAGAGTTAGGGCTAGTCTACACTTAAAACTTACAAGTGGCACAGCTGTATCGGTACATAATAAAACCACCTAAATGAGCAGCAGCAGTTATGCTGACGGGAGAGTGTCTCCGACGACACAGCGCTATCCACACAAAAGTGCTTATGCAGAGAAAACTTACGTCACTCTGGGGTGTATTTTTTCACACCCGAGTGACAAAAGTTTTGCTGGCATAAGTGCTCATGTAGACAAGACCTGAGATAGTTTCTCCTAATATCTATCTTCAGTCTCCCTTGCTGCAGATTAAGCCCATTACTTCTTGTCCTACCTTCAGTGGGTATGCAGAACAATTGATCACGATCCTTTTTATAACAGCCTTTAACATCTTTGAAGACTGATCAGGTCCCACCTAAACCCAGTCCTCTTCTCTCAGGAAGAAACATGCCCAGGTTTTTTTTAGCCTTTCCTCATAGATCAGGTTTTCTAAACCTTTTCTCATTTGTGTTGCTCTTCTCTAGACTCTTGCTAAATTTGTCCACGTCTTTCCCCAAAGTGCGGCACCCAGAACTGAACACGGCACTCCTGTGTCCATAATAGCCCTGGCACACCACACCGGCTGTCAGACACTATGCTAATGCAGGGAAGTACTTAAGACAGATAGGTATAGTTTGGGGCTATAGGGTCTATGAAAATAACAGATAAAATAGACAGAGCACCCTTGGGGAACCAGACAAAGGTAAACCCTGATTGCATGGTGCTATCAGAGATTCATAACAGGCAGATTATCACTTCATCTAGCAGCTGAGCAATGAATCAGCAAGAGACTTGGCAGTGGATCAACACATGAAAGGAGATAGCTGATGCTAAGTGGACTGGATAACAGGGGAGCAGAGCTGTTGTGGAAGGAAGCCGGTCCTGTGATCACATGGAATCCCAGGTGTGGCAGCCAATTCTGCTCTTTGTGAACACGTATGAACAAAGCCTGGGCAACGTCTGTGATTAAGAAGTGTGGGTGTCATGACCACAACACCCCAAATGCTGCCACGCGTCATCTGAGAGCCCCATTCTGCAAGGCTGCGAACGCCATCGGTCCCTGGTGACACCAGTAGCCAGCGAACCTGCTCTGATCCTTGCAGGGGGCACAGTGCCAGAGCCAGAGCCAGCCTGAAGAACCGTTCGCTCACAGCGTGAGGCACCTCAGACAGCCCACGGTAGGTCTGCAATACTTCGCCAGCCCCCGTGCTCTCATTGCTCAACTCAGCGGCAGCGAGGGGTTCTCTCAAACACACACTGGCCCTGGCCTAGTTGATTTTATAAATCACTGGCTCTGTACACACACGGTTACAACTGCACAGGCAGCAGCTGTGGTGTTCTTCTTCTTCGGCTCTGGGGGTGGGGAAGAGAACCACACAGAGCTTTGCTATCACTTCTCCAGCTGCTTCTCGCCATTCGGTCAACATGGTGAGAGGGGGTGTTGCTGTATTGATTTATTTAACTAGCTCCTTTTACAAGCACACAGCCCCCTGCACCCGACTGCTGATGGAATTTGGATCTCGGTTTTCCCCACCCTAGGCAGCAGCTTCCTGTCAGAGACGCAGCTTGTCACGGGTGTATTGGGCCATTCAAAAAGCTTTTTGTTTCACATAATTTAGCAAACATATGGGCTGGAAGGGCGGAAGGATCATCTTCTCCTGCCCCCTCTTTAATAACTGGGAATGCAGATCACAACGTGCCCGTGCTATGCATTCCCCTGCTCACAGGTTCAGGGAGACAGTTTAATTTCCTTTTTGAGGGCCCTCAGGAATCTACAAAGGCTCTAATCCCAAGAGGCCATCTAAGTATCACACCGTATCTACAGCATTTACTGTGGCTGTTGAATCAGTGACATTGCTACAGCCAGAAGGAGAGTTCAAGTGTGCAATAAGGAACCTGTTGGTGGAAATCGGGGTCCAAGATTGGCACTTGCTAACCTTAGAAAAGCGAGAGGCAGCAGGGGCTTCTTTTAAAAAGCACGGCTGAAGGTGATAGGAAATTGGGCTCCCCGATAGAAATAAGTGCACCCAGCAGCAGAGCAATAGGAACAAGGGATCCCATGAAACAGGGGCTCCTCCTCCTGCAGTGCCCACACACATCAGAGGGATCAGAACTGAGCCCAGATCCGTGCTTGGTAAAAGGTGACCAGCCAAAGGGCACAACTGCACTGCGCTGCGCTGCACTCAGAGGTGTGGCTGCAGCACATCTAGAGATCTAGGAGGTCGCGCTCATCTAGCCAGGGCGGGTCCAGGGAACAGTGAGGCTGCAGATCAGGCTGGCCACTCGAGTAAGGCCCACGCCCCCTGGCGGGCGTGTGGTTGGGCAGCTCGCCCACACTGCCATGGTTTCACTGCTATTGGTACCCAAGCAAGCTGGCTTTAATTTAGCTCAGAAGTGTCTACACAGGCTGCAAGCACAGCTTGAACTGTAGCACAGGCGTACCCTGGGAGGCAGAAATACTGTTTATCCACAGTATGGGCAGCGGTACTGCTAGCTTCCCCCACCCCCGTATGGGTCCCTGCCAACATGCTTTAATGCTTAGTTGGGGGGGGGGGGGGAGGGAATACCCCTCTCGGTCATTCCCTGTGGCCCAATCAATCAATCCTTGGCTGTTTTGCTGCAGGTGGCAGCAGGGTGTGTCGTGCCAGCTGCACTGGCAGCTTTGGTGCTGCAGTCCCAGCAGGTCACTGGACAGCCCTGGGCTGGATTGATGCTGGTGATGCAAAAGGCTCCATGTCCTGTGACAAACTGCCTTCGCCTTCCCAGCCCACGTTACCAGCCCTACCTTTCATTACAATCATCCCCTTCTCACCTGGTTCATGCTCATTCCACTTCCTGGGGCCACAGTCTGTAGATCCCAGGTACACCCACCACCAACATACACCGTCTAGACAGCATCAGGGCCCAGCTAACGAACACTACCACACACCTCTCTGCTCCCTGAGCCATAGGAACGACTCACCCCTACCCACTCTTGCCTGGCCTGTGGAGGGAGCTGGCCCCCGCACATCCAATAGAGGGCAGCGGTGCACAGCCACACAATGAGATACTGGCGCACGACGTTCGGGTTTAGGGAAATGTTTGCTTCCGTTTTGTTTTGTGGCTGACTGATGCGGAAGGAGCTCAGGGTTTTATTGTGCGGAGCTACACCGAAGGCGTTCTGTGCAGACAGCCCCAGCTGGTCAGAGGAGATCACGTCCCTCTATATGCTTTACTATGAGACTGATCCCCAAAGGAGTCAGACTTAAAGAGTCAGGCCCATGACAGCAAAATAAAGGGCAGCTCCAAAAGCCACAGGTAAAATGACAGTTCAAATCTGCAAAGGCAGCAGCCCTACCGGGAGACCCCGCAACGAGCTGGTGGGCTGGGGAGGGGAAGCGGCTTCTTGGTCTGCTGTCACTGCCACCCTACGGATCACTTGAGGTTTCTCCATCTAGCCACTGGTCTGGGGCAGAAGCACTTGCTGCACCCTTAATGTGCTGGGTGGGTCAGTGAAGCCAGGGTCGTTCCTGAACTCTGGGGCTCTGCACCACGGCATCCGGCACTGCCATGAGAGCCCTGCACTGTTCAGCTTCAGGTACCAGGTGTGGGAATTAGTTCAGCATTGTGGAATAAGCACATTGGCTGAAGGTTTCAGCTATAATGATTAGCAATGGAAGAGTTAGCAATGTTGACATTGCATCGTCATTAGGCTTCAGAGTTAACATTCAACCTGGACAAATGGGGCAGCAGACACCTCTCCAAGCAATCACTGACAGGGAGAAATTGCTGCACCGCTACACTTGGCTCATCTTTGTCAGGTTATCTTAGCAGCTATGTCCGCAGGTACTCAACTGGATATGGGACTGCCCACCACAGAAGTGGTAGGAAGGAAGCAGCCCGAGAGCTAGCAGTCCTCAAGAGAGTCACTAGTCTTTATTGCAGCAGCTTTTACCTTCGGTGTCTCAGTCCCACTTCACTACAAGTTTTCTGCGTCCAGTGTGCACTAAGTGTGCTCAAAGCCTTTTTCAGGTACACCCAGTTTCTATAGGAGGGCAGGAGGGAGGGAAGCCCTAACCTGTGCCACCCCTATCTTCCTTCCAACGGGGTGCTGCCCCCCCAGTCTAAGTATTCTTCAGCCTGCTGCTGCTTTTCCCTGGCTGACCTTTAGCCACTGCTATGTGCCTCAGTTTCCCCTCTCCATAAAATAGTTCTGCTACCTCCTTGGTAGTATGAATGAAAGGCCTTATACAAGGGCACAGGGTTACTCATGGCTCAGCTCCACAGTATCCTGAAGTTCATAAATGGTTTGAAGCCGAAGTCCTGTGTGGGAATAGATTCATCAGTCTGCTGCTCTAGCCACTTCAATCCTTGCTCACATACCGGAACAAGCTTCCAATTGACACGGCCTCAGCTCCATTCAGAGTACTTAGGCCCTTATGTCTGTAACTCAGGCCTGTAACTTAAAAAGCAAACATAGACCCGCCTCCACTCCAAATGACATGTAAAGGAAATAGCTACTGCACTTCATGTGTGGTTGGCTCCTACTCTGAACTCATTTGACACACAGGATCCATGTGTTGCTTTCAGTCAAGCAGCGCTCTGAGAAGACATCTGAACCCTGATTTCTCCCCCGGTCCCTCCAACCCAAAGGAAAGCATCTAACTTTGACGGATTCATCCAGCTACTGAATGTGCCTTAAGGAACTGCACCTGGGGCAGGGGGGAGCCACAAGCACACCAGCAATCACTCAGTCTGGCTTTTTATTCCAAACCTTTTGTGTCTGTCACATCTGTTTACAGTTTACAGAATATTGATCGCTCCCCAGTTATGATGTGTGCAGTCATTTCAGGGCATTTTTTTATTCCAGCATGTTTGTTTTCCATTTGCTAGGCAGATACAAGCAAAGCCTCAGTCACAACACAGCACGCACCAGTGACTTTGAAAGGAGAAGAGCACAATGAGCACGCTCCAGCCAATTCAAAAGAGAAGGCTGGCTATTCCATCCGACTTTACCTCAGAGAGAAAACAAACAGAGCCCAAACAAACTGAACCTTCAATGGTTTCTTTGTTCCTTTCAGAGAGGCCCCGTGATGCATAGCCCATTAGCCAGCAGCACGTTTGGTCCAGATGCATTAGGTGTTTTATGTAAGTACTTGACCATCACTAGTCTGAGTTAAACTTGCTTTAAAATACATAAGGAAGGTAGCATGGGGCTCTTCCTTCCTGTGTCATTTGGCCGCTTTGGGACTCAGCTCCTTACACACAAAATGGAAATGACATTAACACTGCCCGTCTTAACACGTACAGCTTCTAGCACAATGAGGTCCCAGTCATGGCTGGGGCCTAGCGCTGTACTGCCACCACCAGATGCATCCTTTTCCCACCCTGTATTTCTTCTTCCCTCTCTGCTAACTGCAAAGAGATTGGTCTCTAAATAAAAGCATCGGCTCTTCAGTGGCAGCTACTTCTCCTCCTGTACAACTGCTTCACTCATGTTTGTTACCTTTCTAAACATCATCTTCAGTGCTATCCTGCTATCCTTACATGGCCTGCAGCAGCCCAGCACCCCAGCCTCTCTCAGACGGTGGGGAAGGTATCCCATGAAGACCCCTGTGACGGGATGCAATTACTATTCACATTTTAAAAGAGGAGACCTAGGACATTGGGGCTAGATTTTCAACAGCTCAGCACCCACAAACAGGTCCAGATTTTCAAAAGAGCTCAACTCCCACTGAGGCACCTATGTAAGCGACCAGGTCTCCAAAGAGCCAGCCACATAGTGGACTTGCTCTGGGGGAAATCTGGACCCAACTGCCGCACTTGACAAATCACCCGCCAAGCGGTTAAATGACTTGCTCAAGGTCACACACGGTGACTGTAGCAGGGCTAGGAACTGAACTCAGCTTTACCAAGGCCCAGTCCTGGGTCTTAATCACGAGGCCATCCCAATGTGCTCCCTGAACATTGCATACATCACCACCTCTACTTTTATTGGGCAGATTACCTCAACATCTGTTAATGGCTGCTGTGGTCCCAAAGAGACTCAGCACAGATATTGCACCCTTTCCTATACGTGACCTATCTGAGAGCACAAACACAGCAGCAAAGAATCACTGAAGGGCAAGTTTATTAGGTTTGCCCTTTGCTGCAGGAGGTAGGGGTGTATAACAGCTGGAGATGTGGAGTTCTCCTACTCCTCACTCTGTGATACAAAGCAAAGCATCAAAGCAATATGTGTTTGTGGCACCAGCAGCCCTGGAACAATTCTAAACACAATGAGATAAATGGCAAGATAAAAGGAATAATAAACATTTGGACTATTAAGTTAGCAGCACTGGTGGTGTGTAGGCAGATGCAAGGCTTAGCAGAGTACAACGAGAAAGCTCTTTAGTAGCTTACCTCAATGGAGGCATAAATGTGCCAATTAAGCAATTGGCCCAATCATCAAGAGGCTCCTAGGGATACAATTTCCCTCCTATATAAGCACTTGCCTACAATAAATTGTTTTATAAATAAGCAGCCTAAAAAAGCATTAAAACAGGAAAACTGTATTAGTAGAAAGTCTCTGACACTTCTACAGCATCTATTAGCACAAAGAATCCAAAAGCATCGCACAAGGTAGGCTCAAATAGGGCCACCTTTCCTACCCTTGAAGTCAATGGAGGAATACAGGAACTCCCGCAGCAGAACAAAAGATGGCAGAATTGGGCCTTGTATGTACTTCACTCACATCTGAAATGCAGTTGCCTCTGGGGTGGAATGAAGCTGCTATTTGACAGCAAATAGCAACATAAGCATTTAGTATTTTTATAACAGAAAATATTACCAAAAACCCAGGCATGTGTTATGCTCCATGCTATACAAACATCTCACATCTTCCACGCTCCCAAATTTAGTTACCTGCATTAAACTATAATACAGACTTTCGTTCATTTATCCCAACAGGGTCATTTATTCAGTCAAAAAAAACCTGGAACTCCAACTACTCTCAGTCCTCCACATTTAAAGTTCAGACACCAGTTGAGTTCTCTGCCACACTTAGGATAACCAGATAGCAAGAGTGAAAAAATCAGGATGGGCCTGAGGGTAATAGGTGCCTTTAAAATAAAAAAGCCCTGACTGTCTGGATTGTCCCTATAAAATTGGGACATCTGATCACCCTAGTTACAGTCAAACATTTTGCTTCTATATAGTCACTGATAAACTGTAATGCAGAATCACTCCAGAATCACTCAATGTTTTCTAGAGAAGAAATTTCAAGGGAAATCACAAGGGGGTAAAATGTTAGTTACCCAAACCAAAACTTCTCTTGCACAGACTACCAGTATTCTTTAATGGCCAGGACCCTAGCTTTCCCTCTCATTTGAAAACAGAGCCATAAATTAAGGCAAGAGATTTGTTTGTCAACCGTGAGAGAAGCAAGAAGCAGCCTGAATTTAATAAAAGGCTGCATAGGGGAATTTATGCTAGCAAAAACAATTGCACCTTCCAAACTACAGTGAATAGGCCAGTAGACACACTTGGTGTGCTATTAAACCATTATTCAGAGACAGAGCTGAGTACTGTTCTTTGGCAGTCATTACCAATAAGCAGCCATGCCATCCATCAGGGTGACCATTCACTGCAGTTCTACTGTTCTTATCCTCAACCCTCTCATCCCTAAAGGAGCTGCCTGCTGAGAAAGTCTCCAGCACATACAAACTATTTACATCCAGTTCATCATTGCAATCACCAAGGAGCCATAAGAATCATTTTTTACAGCAGGCCTTTTACATAGGAGGATTCATGAAGCGCTCCAAGTATTACACACAGACAGCACCACTAATACCCAACCACTTCTGGGGTGGAGTCCAACACCCAGCTATGGCACAGCATAGCAAGGCAAAATTCTAGCGAAAAACACAAGGACAAACTTTTCCTCTCACAAAGAGTGCCATGGGAACATGAATGGCCCTCCAAAGCTAAAAAGACCCTGGTCTCAAATTCTCATGTAACAGATACACACATCAGAAAAATGCCAACAGCTCACTTCCCTTGCAAGAATAATACATTGGATTCAGGCCCCCTGCCCCTATTTGCAGTTCTATGTTATTTAAGTATTTCAAACCCAGTGTTGACACTACAGAGTTAAGTCTCTACAGATAATATATACTTAAGAGAAGAAATCAGCTCCTCAGAAGTAAAAAGAGGAAAACATAGCAAGGACTTACCTACTTAGAAGAAAGACCAAACACTGAACACTAATTACTTACAAAACAACCACAGCTGCTTGCCTGTGCCAACTATAAAGGGCCGGCCCCCTGAAAGGCAGGCTGGGGGAAAAAAAGTCCTTATAAGAGAGTAACCATGCAGCGGGGGAAGGAGGGAGGGAGGGAGTTGGATGGATGGATGGATGGATGGATGAATGAATGAATGAATGAATAAATAAATAAATAAATAAATAAATAAATGTATGTTTGTAAAGAAAGAGCTGCTGGTTTTTCAGAAGCACCTAGTAGTACTAGCTACTTAATTTATACTGAAATGAAGAAACCTTAGACTCCAAACAGAAAAGGATGATACGTTTAGGCCAAAATGGTGTTTTAAGAATCTGTGGTGGACAGGAACAAAAAGATCTGATTGTTTCCTATAAGATCTGTTTAAATACAGTGTAATTCTGAATACATCCTCTCCTTCTACATACAGAAGAAACTAGGGCTTGTTTTAGAGTTGGGCAAATGTTTTTCTTTAATGATTTAATTTTCTACATTCATTTGCACTTGTATGTTCGGTGAAAATAAAATTCACGCTGCGCAGAAAGCTAGCAGAAAGTGTATGCACCCCTTTAGCCACAGTGTGGAGATGGACGTGGGGCCCAGGATTGGTACTGATGCTCTTCCTTCTCAAGTGTCTACTCAGCTCCACTTTATGCAAACACTGATTGAGCAAGTTCAGGTACAAAGTTCAAACAGAAAAAGCAGTTTTAGTCTAACTATCATCAGGGGCTGGTATGAAACTGGGCAAGCCTTCAGCTATGATGAGCTGCTCTCAGGCTTTAGGCTCGCCTGCCGTGCTATGGATGTCTGCTGTTCCTAAGATCACGCTGGATAATTTTTCTTATAAGCAGTAAAATAATGCAGGGGGATAGTGTGGTGAAAGACGTGAGTACAACCACAATGGGCGTTGCTCAGACATTTCCTAGGGGTATGTCTTGGAGCATGAATGAAAGCTGTGTTCTCAACCATGAAACCTGAGGCTGGGGAGAAATTTTCCATGTCACCTAGGCAACACCTAGGCTGTGTGAGGTTTCCAAGAACTCTAGAGTCCTCTGAACAACAGCATGGAGAATATTAGCAGCTAGTATTGCTGGAGTTCCTGCAGAGGTGGGGGAGAGGGACTTTACTAATGCATGTGAAAGGGGAAGAGAGGCAGTGTGACCTAGCAGCTAGAGGGTGAGGTTCTATGTCAGCTCTGCCACTGGCTTGCAGGGTGGCTGTGGGCAAGTCTGTTTCCCCACCTGTCAAATGAGGATTATTCTTCATATCTCCTGCCCTAGCAAGAGTGCAGAGAGGCTGAGCTAGCTATGCTGTGTGAAGGGCCATAGCTGTGTTCTTACTGGGACAATACCGGGAGGGGAAAAAGCCACTGTTTAAAAATGACCCTTCCTTGTACATACTTCTGGAGCCCTGGGAAGTGTTTTCAACAGGCCCAGATATAAAGGGGTTCTCTCCATGGAGTACTGCTCTGGGGCAATGCTGACTCTCCCAGGGCAAAACTAACCCCTCCTGCTAGGAAGCCACCCAGGAGGATAAGGCCTTCCCCGTGCAGTTAGGTAATAACTACTCCAAGCATGGGCCGTGCTGCGGCTGCAAGTCTGGGATTCCCTCATGAGAGTGGGGTGGGGGGGCTGTGAACAAGGTTCAATCCCAGCCCTATTTAAAACTAGTCCTTCTAGGGAGTCGGCCCTACCTTGGAGCGCTCTACACAGGATGTGGGCTGGAGTGATTCTGAAATGGCTGCTTGAGCTAAGGACTGTGACTTCCCCTGTGCTCTGTGGGGCAGGGAGGACCCCAGCACTGATTCATCTAATAAGGGGCACTTATGCGAGACCTGGTGCTCTGTTTGCTAGCCCCTTCTCAGGTAGGACTCAGCTGACAAGGCCGGGTTCTGCTGTCAGCCTGAGAGAGAAAGTGAACTAGGAGGAGGCAGTGCATACAAGCTCACTGGTTCCCTCGGAGGTTGGAGACAGGCTTTTGCTTTTGGGACTGGCTTGAGCCAGCAGCCATGTGGGTGTGCAGGCTGCGTGCATGGGGGAGAAAGTCCAAGGGAATTTCCCATTCCCTTGCATGCCTCAACCGATGCTGTCCAGTGCCCTGGGGAGAGCAGAGTCAATCTTCCCTCCTATGGGAGCTCAGTGCCTGAAAAAGGGCCTAGAGGGAGGGGGCCAGACTCTCCACACACCTCAGAAGCAGAGAGAGGCTGGCCAGATGCAAGAGGGCAGGTATGCTGCCGCATCATGTTCCGGGCTGCACACCCTGCCTGCCACTGTGCGTCACTAGGGGCACCCAAGAGGAAGTCTAGGGGGACCAGGAACAATTCTTCCTGGTCTCTGGCTGCTGCACACCCTCTCTGGGCTCCCACAGGCAGCCTGCACAGAATCGAGCTGTCATGAAGGGAACGCTCTTCCAAACAAGCAATGACAACACCTTGCCAAAGGCTCCTACACTTCAGGAGAGTATGCCCAGCACCTGCCCAATTCTCTATGCTAACAGCTCATGCTCTACCCACTGGACCACACTGCTGGCACCAGCTGCACCGTAAACCCTGCATTTATGCATTCAGAAAGGGGCAGCTGAGCTTGCGTTCATGCAGTGCCCTAGCTGTGGACACAAATGTGATGAGCATGTGTACAGGGGCATTTCAGCAACCAGCCAGGTGTCCAGGCCACTGCCAGTTATTGGGATGGACGGTCAATTATTCTGCTTGCTGCTTTTAGCCATTCCCAAGCCTTTCCAGGAACTTAGCATAATTAGGCAAACTGGGCGAGGGGGGTAATAGACAGCGAACATGTGAAGTGAACCTGGCTTTATGATTCTCTCGCTCTCTGAATATGCTGGAGCAAATGTCTGTGAAAAACAGGAAGTCTGAATCTATTTTAGAACTGCAGCTATGGGGAAATTATTGCTAGACTAATAGCTAAGGCTGCTTGCTTAACCACTTTTTGTTTAGTGACATGTTTCTGTAACTCCTGCTTCTGCCTAATGAGTGATGTGTTTGGTCAGCTATGTAACGTTTTTCTTGATTGACATGTCTCTGTAATTGTTAGGGTATAAGAGGGAGGTAGCGAGTCTAAGTCAGCGGATGACTTCATGGACACATTGAAAAAAACTCGAGGCGCAGGCGGAAAGACTGGCCATCCAGAAATCTGTGACTGATTCACCCAAAGACTGCCTCAGACTTGTGGGGGTAATATTAAGTTTTGGGGTAACTTTAATCATCTATTGTATTGTGTGTGCTTAAGACTGATAAGTGGAGACTACGGTGAAAGTAATTCTGAAGGGGGCTTGCTGGGGACCAGAAGTAAAGCTTTTAAGTCATAAGCATTCGGTTCTGACATCTTTTGCTGGCCATATAGCAGGTGGATGTGCTGCGTTTCCTTGGTTTATGGCCTGATACTGACTCACAGAGACTAAAAGTTAGTAAGTTGAGGAACGCTGGGTAACACATGGGGCAGATTCACGCTGGCCAGAAGGCCAGCACAACGCTGATGCAGCACTCACCGACCTGAGAAGAGAGTTCTCCCTTGCAAACAGAAATATTGCACGGACAACTCGGGGAAGGGTTTTCAAGTTGTTTGAAGGATTTGGATGCCCAACTGCAATTACATTTCTAATGGGCATCCAGATGCCCTAGATGGCTTTGAAAATTGCAGCCACAAATAACGGCTTTTGGACTGTATTCCCGCAGTCTCTCTGACTTGATTTGTAAACTCCCGAGGTAGCATCTGGGCACTAGCCCCTGCGCATAGGTCACCCTGCCTAACAAATAAATGCTCTTGTGCACCAGTAAGGAAAGTAGCACAGGCAGCAAGAGGAAATCATGGTCCCACTGTTCGTTCTTTTTGCTTAATACCAAATAATTCTAAGACTTCACCTAGGTTATTCACAGGGTGCTAGTGTAAGAAGCAGCCAGACTGGTGCATTCAAAGGACAGCTCTTTCTGCTACACACGAGTGGCCTCACACATCACGCTTGAGTGCTGGTGGATGGAAGGGATCCAGGCATTGCAGCCAGAACTCCAGCCTGCTTGATTAACCTCCATTTGGAAATGATTTACCTTGCTGACATTCAGCATTAAAATATAAACATCCCCATGTCTGATTTAATGGACAATTAAAAATTAAATTAAAGAGGTAGCAAACGATACACTCATTTACTGACTGTAACCACATTAGCTTGATGTTTGGATCAGTGTAAAAAGAGGGAGGAGGCACTGCCAGGGAAGGAGAAAAAAAAGCCAATGGACCTCGTATATCATCGCTTAAATGGATTTGCTCTTTAAAGCAAAATCACTGCAAACTCTGGAGCCTTATATTAGTGTGAACATGTTTAGGTAGCAAAGTAATGAGAATTAATGGGTTGATAAAAAAAATACAGTAATGTGCACTTTCACAGCCTAGGAGCCGGGCGAGAGTCTGCTCCACATTTCCATGAATGATGAGCTTCGTGAGGCTACCCCAGGAACAACATGCAGGCTTCCCCTCGCATGCCTTTCCGACAAACCAAAGTGTTAGTTACAGCTCTCTACACTGCACTGGCAGCATCTTCGGACTCCGCAGCTTGCTGCATGCCAGCCTGCCTGAAGAGATCTGGAAGATGCCCCAGCTCAGTGCATTGGAGCCCAGAGGAGTTGGGCACTCAGCAAAGGAGGCGGTTCATGTACTTGTTAGGACACTACCATAAAGAAAAACAACCTGCTAAAAAGCCCTCAGCTGTTAAGTGACTAAGACCAAGGTCAGCCTGGGTACCCAGGCCCAAAGTAACCCCCTGATTATGTTGTGCTAGCAGCAGCACATCAGTCACTTGGCTTTGGGGCCTGACTCTCTTTGTGGTAGTGTCCTACCATGTAAATGAGCAGCCTCCAGTGCCTGGAGTCATTGTGGACAGTTCTCTGAAAACACCCACTCCTTGTGCAGCGGCAGTCAAAAACGCTAACCAAACGTTAGGAACCATTAGGAAAGGGATAGATAATCAGATGGAAATATCAAAATGCCACTATATAAATCCATGATATGCCCACATCTCAAATACAGCGTGGTCACCCCATCTCAAAAAAGGTATGTAAGAATTGGAAAAGGTTGAGAGAAGGGCAACAAAAGTTATGGAACAGCTTCCATATGAAGGAGAGATTAAAAAGACTGGGACTGTTCAGCTTGGAAAAGAGACAGTTAAGGGGGGATATGATAGATGTCTATAATATTATGAATGGTGTGGATAGAGTGAATAAGAAAGTGGTATTTAACCCTCCACGTAACACAAGAATCAGGTGTCACCCAATGAAATTAATAGGCAGCAGGTTTAAAACAAATGTAAGGAAGTACTTTTTCATACAACACATAGTTAACCTGTGGAACTCATTGTCAGGGGATGTTGTGAAAGTCAAAAGTATAACTGGGTTAAGAAAAGAATTAGATAAGTTCATGGAGGAAAGGTCCAGCAATGGCTATTGGCTCAGATGGTCAGGGAGGCAACCCCATGTTTCGGGTGTCCCTAAGCCTCTGACTGCCAGATGCTAGGACTGGTCAACAGGGGATGGATCACCCAGTAACTGCCCTGTTTTGTTCATTCCCTCTGAAGCATGTGTCCGTGGCCACTGTCAGAAGACAGGATACTGGGCTAGATAGACCATCGGTCTGGCCCAGTCAAGCTGTTCTTATAAAGGTCCTGGGTTCTAACCCCACTTAATCCAGAGCTGGAAGAGTCAAAAACTGCATGGGTCAGGGTGGCTGAGTGATCTAAGGTGCTGGGTTAAAATCAGTGTCCTGTGGAGATGTGGGCTTGATTCCAAGCCCTGATACTTTGCCTGCCCTTATTCCAACCCCACCCCCATGAGCTTTCTGCTGGGGGGAAGTTGGTCTCAGAGAGATGTTTTGAAAGTATAAGGCCTACATTTTTAACAGGAGGGTAATTAACCATTTGAACAATGTACCAAGGTTCATGATGGAGTCCCCATCACTGGCAGTTTTTAAATCAAGCTTGAATGTTTTTGTAAAATGCATTCTCCAATTCAAAAGGAATTATTTTTGGACAGTCAGACTAGAGGTGATCACAATGGTCCCTTCTGGCCTTGGAATCCATCCCGACTGGGGCTAGCCAGTTAACTGCTCAGCCTGCAGAATGCAGGAGGTACTGACCTAGCAGGCACATCTCAAAAGCTGCCTCTGAGTGGGGGGTCAATGTCAGGCTGCACAAAGCAGCGTTAACACTGTCTGGAACGTTACAAGAGAAACATTCTTATTCAAACATTGGACAGCAAACTTTCTACTGTGACATGAAACCCAGGATTTAAGGGGAAGCTTGGAAATAGCCTTTAATTTAATAATCTGAGCCCTTCCATTGTCACCAAGGACTTGAATTTTCATTCAGAGGGCAAATGTCAACAAAAAGATCATATTTCAGCTTCTAATGCATTTCTCAGTTTATACATGGTGAAGGATTTCTCTCACCTTGGCCCAAATCCAGCTTCTGTTTAAACTATTTTCCTACCTTCTGTCCTGGGAGCTCTTTTCCTGTCCCCATGCTAAGTAGAGTAGGTACCTCTGCCTCTTAGATACTTCTGCATTCTGTTCAGCCCATAATTTTTGAAGCTCTGAAGGGCTGCAGGTGACAGGGTGAGAGGAGAGAATTGGAGATGGATGTGGAGCCAATATGAAATGGGCTTATACAGACAGCAGCCTTGTATAAACACAACACTTTGTTCAGAGCAGAGCTGGGCAAACGGGTCTACCTGACTTCTAAACTCATTTGCAAGGGGGCTTTCTTTGGAATTGACAGACTCTTGAAAATCTCTAACTAGCATCTCCTCAAGCAGAAGGCTTGCTTTGATTTCTCCTCTGCCTTATCTTTAAAAATAAAGCCACATCCCTGGAGATTAACTCCTGAGACTATCAGGGTGAGGGTCCCATTGGCTTTGTGACCAGAACGCACGCCATAGTATGAAGGATCTCGCCTGCACCTGGAAGAATTCACGCACCGGAGTCAAAGTCTGAAATGTTTCTCCTAGTCCATTTTACAAACAGGATTTAAAGCAGGTAAATTGACAGCCTTGATGCACCTGACACAAAGGACGGTAAAATTGTTCGAATCACAAATAGCTCAGCTCTATCAACAGGCAAATTCAAAAGCCTCTCACAGCATTGAATCCAACCTAATAACAGAACCAAAGGCCTGAGATGCATTAAGCTATCCAAAAATCAATGTGAAGCTGCATATCTGCTGGTTCCCAAGTACTATACTGTAGGTGCTTTACTCTTCACTCTGCTTTAAAGGACAAGCTTTGTGCCGGGCTGAGTTTATATTAGCAGTAATATTCAATCAAAGAAACAAAGCACATCAGATTGTGTTTCTGTGGGAAAGTTGACCTGCAACAGAACCCAGCGACACAACCTTAGGGAGATGACCAGGTTAATGGAGAGAGGTCAATGTATTTATTTGTGTGTATATGGAGGTAGATACCAGGAGGTACCTGCACACATCTAGCAATGTACCTGAATCCTGACCTGCAACAACGCTTGCCCTCTCTTGTGCACAGACTGTGCTGTCCAGTGAGAGCAAGGGTGACATGCACCAAAGTCATTTGGATTTGTTAGTACTGGTATTTTGGATCCATCCATAGTCCCCAGATGAGATTAGTTACTCCTGTGCTGGCTCCAGCACAGACACATAGTCTGAGACAGTCCCTGCCCCAAAGAACTTACAATCTAAACAGACACTGGACAGGGGAATAGCAGTAATATTAGCCCCATGTTGCAGAGGGAAAAATGAGGCAGAGAAAGTAAAGCCCAGACCCTTCAAGGTATGTCAGCACCTCAATCCCCTTGATTTCAATGGAAATTAGGAGTCTAAACATCTTTGAGAATCTGGGACTAAGTGCATTGCTAAGGTCACACAAGGAGGCAGGAACTGATCCCAGATCTCCTGAGTCCCACTCCAGTGCCTTAGCCACAAGAGTGTCCTCCTCTGCTGTGACCCCAGGGGATCCGAACACAGAACTTCAGAGCTGACAGGCGAGCTGGCCTGAATTTATTTACTGAACAGTTCCCCCCTTCCGCAGAATTGCCTTGGTGTTGAACGGGAGTTTTGCCCCATCAGAAACCCAGAACACAGCACTGGAAATAACAAATGAAGACAATAACAGCACCTGAGGAATTAGTCCAGCCAGCGAAAATCCTCCCCAGCCCGTTGCCTAGCACAAGCAGTCTCTCTGCTGTGGCAGGTGAGTAAAATATTCTTTGGCTTTTCTCTTGACTTTACAATAAGAGTAGGAGATTCCATTTTTTGCCTGGGTTGGTGCATGTTCCTGACAGTCTTGAAAGGCTGGTTCAGACCTGAGCTTCCCATCACTGAGTACAAAAGTTACCCCTCCCCCCCACACACACACGGTGCTTTTTTTCCATCTTGTTCTATTTTAAATGGGTGCCTGCTCTGAAAGGTTACACTTTAACAAGGCCTCCCAGATAAACCACTGGCTCAGGATAACACTGTACAGATTGATTGTGTGTCTGCGACATTTAGAGCAGAGATACTAAAGCAGGGATGCAGAAATGGCAGTCACGGGGCCTTGGTCCTGTTGTGGCTTTGACACTGACTCAGTATGTGATGTTGGGCACATCCCTTAACTTCTCCCTGCTTTGATTTCTCCTTCTGAGAAATGACACAATGCCCTCCTTTGTAAAGTGCTCAGAGATCTACACATGAAAAGCATGATGGCCCAGACCCCCCGAGATATTTAGGTTCCTAACTCCCATTTAAATCAATAGAAGTTAGGAGCCCAAGTACCTCTGAGGATCTGGGCCTTAGTGCTAAGCATTATGTGTCTCCTTAGGAGGAGTCTGTTCTGCTAGGATTATTTATGTTGTTGGATATTGGAGGAGACATATAGGGCAGACTGTGGAAAGCCACAGAGCTCAATTTATCCCTGTACTGAGGTGTACAGCTCCCTGAATGTGCTAGCCCAGCTCTGACATCAGTCAGGGGCGGCTCTAACTCACACTAGTGGTGTAAGGTCTCTAAAAGCAACCAGGTGTGGACATGGATAGTGCAGGAGTCCCATCTGCTGAGTTTACACCAGGGGTCAGTTGTTCCCATCCTAAATGATGTGAAGGGGCCAGACTGCTGCAGAGAATCTGGCCCTTTGTATTGGCCAGTGAAGGAAAGTTCTCCAATCTGTGCTTGCTAACGGGCATGTGGGAGATAGTTGCCTTGTCCTCCATATTCTCATGAATCCATGCTGTGAAGCTCCGATCTGGATCAGATTTTTAGGAGGGTTGGATCTTCCTGGGCAGGCCCATCTCCTACAGGAACATCTCAATGCATGTGCATCATCCTGAAGGCCTGTTGTACAAGCTTCAGCTTTTTCGGGCAAGCCCTCTGCTGCACAGGGGCATGGGAAATTTATAGAAGGGGCACTGAGCTCACTCAGCTAGGAGGCGCTTTGGTTTAAAGCTAGCTTCTCCGCCTTGAGGCCTTACCATTCTCTGCCTTCCAAACCATTGTTCCAAGTGCGATGGGGCCAGAGAGATCCATTCAGTGTGTGGCGAAGCGGTGCTCCTCCGGGACTGACCCACGCCGTCTTTGACTCACTCACCCTCTCAGTTATCCAGTAACCTTCCCTCCCTAGTGGGTAAGAGCTCCTGTGCTCCGGTGGGCGTGTCCTCAGACGTCTGAGACGCAGAATCAATAAGTGTCATTACTGAGGAGAGGAGGTCATCAGAGCCGTTACAATAGCCATCGATTTTCACTCCAAAACCACAAGCGCTGGAGCGCTCAGATAAGGAATAAAACACGGGGAAAGTGTCCATGCTGTGCAGGTTCCTCTGGACTTTACCTGCATTTCTAGCTCGTCTACCAAGATCCTGGAAATGGTTTGCGGACCCACTTGTATGGGGTGTGCCTGGGTCTCCTCTTACTTATCCTGGGGTAAGCCAGGCAGACTCTGTGGAAGTCGGTGGAATTACACTGGGGTAAAAGCAGTGTCAGTATCACAAACATCTAGGCTAGTAACTCTAATGTTGGGGAAATACTTGAGTGCTTCCTGTATCCATTTAGCATTACCATGGGGACAAAGGATGAAGGGAAAACCAAAGTAAAACCCAGCCAGCCCATTCAACGCCACATGTTGTGCGGTCAGAAAGCCTAAGGATCTGGACAAGAATATACCTCTCAGGCTAACTGAAGTGAAGCACAGAGGCAAAGCACGGCCATGTAGAGAGCCCACTGCAGGGCAACAGGAGAGCCCGCCCCCACTCAGAGCGGAAGGAGCAACGTCCATACGAGTAGGCTCCAAGTCAGCCCTACTTTATGGGCCAGGTTCTGCTGTGCAGAGTTACTGCAGCAGCCCTGGGCAGGCTGGGTGCTCTGGGCTGTGCCAGCAGGCAAGGGTCACCCAGGGACGGTCTCCACTGAGGTTAGGTGGACTCGCCCCCCACCCCAGGAGCTAAGAGGAGAATGGCGTAGGAGTCCCACTCGGGTTTCCCCGACACTTTCCAGCACAGAGAATCTGGTCTGGCCATTCTGATATCATGATGGATGGTGAGCATGATGCATTCAGTCAGGCTGGGGTCCACTGGAGAGGAGGGCGGACCCAGCTGTCACTCTCCCAGCAGAGGGCTGTACGGGTGTGGGTGGAGAGGCTCTGTCCACATTACCCCAGCATAGCCATGATGTGGGTGCCAGCAGCAAGAGTCTCTCTCCCGGCATTTTCTGCTGCAGTGCTGTTGGCAGAGGCCCACAGTGCAGCAGGTTTCAGAACTAACACCCCATCGAGATGAAAGGGGTTGTTCACACCTCTCAGAGTCATTGGTGCAGGCTCTCTGCAAACTCAGGCAGACATCACGATAGTTGTTACACTCAGGGTCCTGTTTGCCAGGCTTGTTTTGCAAGGGTGAGGGCTAGGGACAATCTTTTAAATGGAAGCTGAGATCCTTGGAGCTGGGCCCTAGGTATGTGCCCATATCACCTACAGTACACAGAGTACCTACCCCTTAATCCAGCACTGCGCCCAAGGCCCCTTTATTCTACACACTCCCCAGACTGGCACTCAGCCAGCCAGCCTGAGTCAGAAGTCAGGCAAATTAAAGACATGCAAGGTTAAAATCTCCCGTGAACAGATTTGCACCGTTCGCTATTTCATGTGTCGGAGCAGCCAGATGACTAATAGAATTAAGCTCAAACTCTCTTTCTTATAACCCCATGCTGGTAAATGAACATCCACCGCACCTCTGATCAGAATAATCTCTGCAGCCTTCAGAAGCAGAGTTTAAAAGGAGAAAGGGAATAGTGGGCTATTTCAGGGTGACTGGAAAGGTGTGTGTTGGGAAGGAGGGGAGAGAGGAATGAGCCACTCAAGAGGACGGAGATCAAAAGCGTCCAATCCAGCTCTCTGTGCTCCCTCCTTCCTCGTCCCACTGTGCTCTCAAGTTCAAATATTGATCGTTGCCTGAAGAGGACTTACAGGAATCAAACGAGCTGTGCTAGCAGCCCTTGTCTCTCCCTCCCTGTGTCCTCCGTGCAAACCCGCAACACGCACCGCCGTGCAGCCTGCACTGCTCACGCTCCCCCCATGGCAACGGGAAGGGGCAGCCCTTGCCTGCTCACTGCATGAACTGCTAACGTAATGCTCCCGGATTTATCCTGTGCTCAAGGCATAGCTGGAGCGAGGCAGCATGTGTGATGCTCTGAGCTGCACTAATTAGAGAGAGGGATGGGTCCAAGAGACACAGTCTGGGCCTGTAGGGCTCTTCCAGCTCACATGACTATAATGAGGGTTCTTTTTACTGAGACACAGACAGACCCTCAGTAACTTCCTTACTATAAGAACTGTAGGACAATGGAACAAACTGTCTAGCGAGGTCATGGAAGCTCCTTCGCTGGAGGTTTCCAAAAGGAGGCTGGATAACCATCTGTCTTAGATGGTTTAGACACAACAGATCCTGCATCTTGGCAGGGGTTAGACTAGATGACCCTTGTGGTCCCTTTGAACCCTATGATTCTATAAAACAGGCCATTGAATCCCACCCAGTCATTCCTGCAGTGGAGCGAGGGAGTCTTCTCTGCTAAATACTTACATGGCCTCAAGCCCAATAACAACTTGTGGCTGGACTAGCACCTGCCTTCCAGAAACCGCTCCAGGCTCCATCTAGCCCTGTAACTCACTGCTGCTTGTCCCTGGAGCTCTGTTACTATACTCATCACATAGACAAACAGGTTTTCTAGAAATGCAGAGAACCCGTAATTATCATTGGAACCATTTCGTAACTCCAGAGTCAATCAATAAAGAATGCAAGTGCCCTCTGTTCATTACTATTCAAAAGCACCTACCAATTATTCCCTAGACTAATCCAGCTCTGACTGGCGGAGCATGTATTTTACACCGTGCCTGATGATTTTACTTTGGATATCATCTTTCCTACAAACTGAATTGCAGACCGCAAAAGGGAAGTGACACAACGTGGATGAGGAGGAAGGGAGAGCTGCACACGCCAAGGGAGGAAAAATACACTTTCAGCTGAGATTTGAACTGGCGGGTAGACCCAGGGCTGGGGGGCAGAACCCCCAGCTTCCACTGAAATCTTCTACCCTTACCACTGGGACCTGCAGGCGCCAAGCACGGCCCAGGTTCAGGCTCCCGCTAAGACGGAGAGATGTAAGGTGGCTGTTCCAGGTGGCTAGAGCTGCAGAGGAGAAGGGTTTTGCACCAGCAGTGGTGAGATCACGTGACGAGATACAAAGAGAGCAGTTATCTGAGTGGAAGGAGTGGGATGGGGAAGAGAGAAAAGCAAGGCCTGAGAGACAGGCTAGAGCAAGCTCGGGGAAGGTTTTATAAGGAAACCTAGGCTGATTTTGAACTGGAGTCTGATAGGAAAAAGGCATCATGATGACGTGTGGGGTTGATGGTTCCAATTTAAATAGGAAAATTGATCATTAGCATAAAATGTAGAATATATTGTTCCACCGCTAGTGTAAATTGGTGTAGTGCCACTGCAGTCAGCAGAGCTATGCCAGCTGAGGAGCCAGCCCTTGGGTCCCAAACACTTATTTAGAGGTGTGCAGTCGATGAAGATATAGGTACATGCGCGCACACACAGAGCACACCAACAGTTACCACTGGAACCATTTTGTAACTCCAGAGTCAATCAGTAAAGAATGCAAGTGCCCTCTTTCATTACTATTCAAAAGCACCTACTGTTACTAAGTGACTAGCACAGAGTCCCGGTGTTCATTACAGTACACGTCTGTGTCAGTATATATAGACTTCCATCCCATCTGTGGAGGTGAGATCCATGTGACTTACGGCTGAGCCTTGGCCTAATTTTATTTATCACCCTTTTGCTGCTCTCTTCCCACAACTCCGTCTCCCTGGGGCCTCATTCTGCCATCCCAACCCATCAGCAGCTTGACACATATTGTAGAGGGTGTGCTACGTATATTTTAAATATCACATGTCCAAAGACATGGTTCTTCTTTCTCTCCTGAACCTGCAGAGCAAGAATTGGGTGCCCAGTTCCCAGTTACGCTGACACTCGATTACTTCGTTCCTGCGCGTAAAGCAGGGACCGTGGGCTTGGGACAAAGGGAGAGTTGAGCCCCCCTTGTGCACCTTGTCCTCTGAGCCACATAGAGGCCTGCCCAGTCCCCACCCTAAGGGCTGCTCTAACTTACGCTCTGTTCTCCATGCAACCTCTGAGCCCTGGGAAGCAGCTGTAGTGCAGTGTGCAGCGACCACAGCTCGGACCTGCCCCCTCTGCCCAGTGCAGGGAGCAGGGTCATTGGAGAGTTCCATGCCAGCCAGGTGGTCATTCGTCACAAGGGGGATTCTCAGGAGGCCTTTTGTCCCTTCTCTAGGGTCCTTTTACATGGCCAGAGCCCAACAAATGGGCTTGAGTGTAACCAAGAAGCCAGCTGGGGGTCTTTACACTACTGGGAAGGGGAACTTCCCTGCTTCCCCTGGCACACACCGCATTTGTCACTAGCCTTTGAGAGTCTGAGTAATGGGCGTTAGAGTCAGGACGTCTTTTAGGCACAACAAAGTGACTGTGGGTCATTTCAAAAGTGTTTTATGGAGGCTCGGAGCCCTGTACAGCTGGACTTGGGGTAACTAAAGCACCTGGAAGATAAATATATATATAAGACCCAATAAAAAAGGCTAGAAATCCCTAAATAATTTCTCTGTAACACATGTAGTGCCTCCAGAATATATGCCAGGGAGCGGGAGGTGTGGAGTGAAAGTTTTATTGGCACTTACTTAGCAGTGAATACTCCCTGGGGGCTCCACGGCTTCTAACAACACCCCTACTTCAAATACATGCAAGAGCCTGAGGGTCTGTTTTCACTGCAGTTAACCTGGCTCGTAGGGTTAGTCTAGCGGGGATGTGAGTAGCCACACTGCAAAACCCTGGCCTAGTTACTGTGTCCACACTGGTGCTGTGCTCACCCGTGTGCATGGCGAGGACGTTTGGGAGCATGCCCCAGGGTTCTTTGTGTTGCAGTGAGTGTAGTCATCCTATGAATCTTTTCCAGTGAATTGTGGGAGAACTTGTCTCTCCTTCGAGGTACAAGGAAGAATTGTGAGACGGCACGGGAGGACTATCAGCATGTGAGTGGTTTAGCCTGTGTCCCCACAGTGAGTGAAAGTAAAACCTGGACTCTAACACATACATCCTCCCCCCACCAGGCCAGCTAACCAGGAGATGGGTCAGTGAGCAGAGTGCAAGTGAGGCAGGCAAAACTGCATGTTAAATAAGCTTATCACATACCTCTTCAGTGCATCAATGGTGGCATTTCCATACGTGTGGTGTGAATATACACCCCCTTCCCTGTGCACTTCTTGCTGCATACTATATTAGGCATAACATGTGAAATGTACCCAGTGCTGAGATCCAGCACAATCTACAGCGTGTGTGTCTATTACACACACACACACACACACACACACACACACACACACACACACACACACACACACACACACACACACACACACACACACACACACACACACACACACACACACACACACACACACACACACACACACGGATGTGATCTCTATCTGATAAACTGAGAGCCATGAGATAAGCCCTGAGGGCAGAAGTGGTTAAAAGGCCTTGTGCTGACCCTCTGCCCCGGGGGCAAATTTTGCTCATCTATCACATGGAGCTAGCACATATCTTCCCATCAGATTCAGGCAGGAAACAAAGGCAGGGCTAAACACCCTGTGTCCTTTCTGCACACATTTATTGACGATGCAGATTAAACTTTCATCATGTTGCACTAGCTCAATTTCCAATTGAAATTAAAAGTCTGAACCTGCTGCAGCTTTCTATTATTACCTTCCACTTCCATCCCTGATAGAAGCAATAGCAGAGGAGCCATCCCCCCGCCCAACCTCAACCCTCAGGTGGGGTGGCTCCATTTCAGTCAAATGAATACTGCAACATAACAAATGGGATGGGAGGCAGGCAAGGATGGTGAAATGCAGTGAGAGACAAGAGGGATTAAGAGCAATTTAGCAAGCACGGGCTTAATCAGCAACCTCAGACCATAACATGCGGAGGGAAGGAGGGGGCTACTCTTCCTTGCTGTTGGGAAATATCTTGAAAGATGGTTCAATGTCTCTTCTGAGCCTTCATTACCACTGTCGTTACCTTAAAGGACCTCTGTGTCTGAGCTGTGCTGCTGGGTGGTTTTAAAGGGAAGGTTTTCCAGCAGAGAAACTAACAGAACCGAAATTGACCTGGATTTGGATGGAGATGATGGGAGAGATTCTCAGCTGGTGTAAAGCATCAGAGCCAGTTTACACTAGCAGAGGATCTGGCCCAGTAAACGTACAAATCTTCCTCTCCCCCACCACCCCCAAAGTCAGTGAACATAATTCAAGCAGGAAATCAACTCAAGCAGGAAATCTGGGACCCAATCTGGATTGTAAGAGATGCAATAATTCAGTGGTGTTCCGAGGGAGGAGGTTGGTTACAGGGCAGCTGTGGGCTAGTGGACTGACAGTGAGGTAGCAGTCAGGAGGTTTGGGTTCTGGCTCTGGTCTTGAGGTGTGATATTGGCCAACTCATTTAAGCCCACATTTTCACGACATCATCTAACAGGTGAAGCCTCCGTTTACTCGAGTCACACCCAACCTGATTTTCAGAGAAGCAAAACAGCCTCAACTCCAGTAGAAGCCCATGGGAGCTGCAGGTACTCAGCTCCTTTGAGAACTAGCCTCTAGAGCCAAGATTTTAGGGATCTGAGAAGCCCAATTTGAGACACCTTTCAGGTGCCTGGTTTTCAGAAACTCACTGAGCACTGTCCATCTGAAAATCAAGCTGGTAAAGGGTCTCAAGTTGGACACCCCAATTCACTAGCCATTTTTGAGAATCTTGGCCTAGCTCAGTTATGGGCACCCAAGTTTAGTGGCCTCTTTTGAAATTTTTGACCTTTTTCTGTGTGCCTCAGTTTCCCTACTTGTAGAAAGGGGACACTGACACAGCCACCTTTGCAAAGCTCTTTGAGAAGTACAGATGAGAAGTGCTATATTAGTGCTAAGTATTATTATCATCATTAAGTGCATTAAGGTAAATAATTTTAAAAACCCAAAACACAAAAAAGTGTCAGACACAAGCTCCAGAAAGAAAAAAAATAATGGCCAAACCCAGCAAAGTACAAACCAGACACAGGATTTTTCTTGGGATGAACAGTTTGGGCAAAATAAGAATGGGACTAACCATTTGATGAAAACTCAAGCTGAAGCCTTTCAAGAGTGAAAATATCTTGGACGACATTCTAAAAACTCTTCATATTCTGGCTGATTCAACATTTCCTGGTGCTGGCCGGAACTGGAAGTAAAAATGCCAAGATCCAGGGGAGAAAGGCTGTTCCTGTGCTATTCTGATCCCACAGGAAGCAAGATAGGATAAAACTCTGACAAGCAAAGCTAACGACAGATTTTGCAGCCCAGCTTTCTAACTTCCAGAAGGACTCTGCTAAGGCACCTTTTGCCCAACCTCTGTCATTATAACTCAGTACCAACCTGCAGCACCTCCTGGTATTTCTCTCCTATCCCAGCTCCCATCAAGCTTTGCTGTTAACACACTAGACCGGTTCGTACCTTAGCTTCTTCTCCTCGTCAAAACAAACTGCATGGGGAGAAAATATTTCCTAGGGACGATGCTGAGACCAGTTAATTTCCTTTGGGTCCCAAGTCAAATCTGAAACTAGGGGCCATATTTGAAGGCAGGTCTGAGTCGAAGAGAGGCTAAAGAAGGAGGAGCTATAACAACAGCTTCTTCCAGCTTTTTCAATATGCATGTTACATCAACTTGGTCTCCCTTAGAATTACTCAGACTCACTCATCTACCCCTAGATGCACACCGCTGACAAACAGGGTCCACATTGCTTCTGAACTTGACCCATTGGACCAGATCCTCACTGGTGCAAATCCACACAGTCCTATTGACTCCTGCAATGGATCAGCTGCTGCCCAAGGAGGTGAAAGGAATCTGAGCTGGTGTAATTCTGACACCTAGATGCCAGAAAAGAAAAGTCTAGCAGGAAAAACAGCTACCAAGAGGATGTAAGAATGTGTAAGTCAAGGTAGCCCTTTCCCTGCTTTAACTTATGCCTTCCTCTGGGTCCTGAGTGTGAGTCACATCAACTTAGGTGCTCTTAAACACCAATAAGTGGGTATAACGAGGTCTAAGGGAAGTCTAGGTTAGTGGAAGGGAATCTAACACGTACCAGTTTCCATATCACCTCTGAACCTGAGCTGGCTTCTCCCCTGATGAAACCATTCATTGAGTGAGTGCTGCAAATCATCCCAATATATGGACTTGGTAAGTTAACAGAAAGCTCCTTGCCTTGAAAGTATCCTACAGAACCAGCGCTAACAACACAGTAGAACAGCTGGTTCCACCGGCCCCTGCACATGCCATCTTGCCAGGCCCATAACACTGCCATTAGCCTCATGAATCAATGAAGAATTGTGTGATGGAGCTGGGAAAGTTGTCAACTATCACGAGAAGTGAATGAAGACACATACACAGCTCTGATCCTGAGGGGATTCTGAATCCGTGTGCATCTCTGTGAAGCCTGCATCTGGGGTACAGAGACTCTGGATGTCCTGTAAAATATCAGACAAAGCCTTCACTGAGTTAATGGGTTCACTGTTGCCAATTACCAAATTATCTTGGTGCAGGTTAAATCATTTGCCTTTCTAACACCTCCACCACATTGCATTTATAGAATACAGCACCTTTCAGCTCAGGCTTCTGAAGTGCTCTGCAAAGGTAGATAATCATTATTACCTCTATTTTATAGGTGAGGAAACTGAGGCACAAAGAGCCTAAGTACTCCTGGAAGTGCAGGTCACAGCATCGCCTGACACCACTGCAGCCCTGGATTAACTCCACATGTCAATGCCTTGTAGTGATATATGGCTTTCCTGTTTGTGGGTCCCCTGGAAATCAGTTGTCCCTTTCACTGCAAGTGGAGTTTGTATGTGTGTTGATTTTAGTTTTGGACTTGGGTGATTCAAGCCACTCACCTGGTATGTAGCTGGCATGAAAATTCTTTCCCTCTGTCCAAAGCAGGTGGCTATCCCATATTTCAGGAGGTGTTTGATTGCTCCACTGGTAAGACTGTACCTAAGTAGTCAAGCAAGCAGAAGAGGAGGTAAATAGGAGGGCAGCGGGTTGGATGGAGCAAGCCCACAGAACAGATTTAAAGACAGTCCAGTTTTGTACTGGTTTAGAAACCAGATCCTATTTCCTGACTACAGCACTCTGGCCCTCCTGAAATCCTGACAGCAGAGAAGTAGTAAGTCCATAAAAAGAGACAACTGCAATAGTCAAGACAACAAGCCCACAATATCTCAACATGACCAATTGTCTCAACATAGCCCTACATCGTCTCCGCCTCACCAGCTCTGTCCTTTAAATCAGTGGTCCCCAAACCATGGTCTGTGGATTACCAATAGTCTGAAGAGAACTAGTAGGTCACATGGTGTTGCTCCTCCTCATTCTTTCCCCCCAGCTGTTAAATCCCATTCAAAAGAGCTAAGATTACCTCATATCTTCCCCAGTGTTATTTTTCCATATGAGCAATTGGAGGGTGTTAGACAAATCTGAATGGGAGGTGGTCACTCGGCTACATGAATGAGAAGAGTTGTCCATCCAGGGGACAATCACTCTATTACCCACTGTCAGCCCAGGCTTCGAAAACGCTTGAGAACTCCTGCTTCTAAAGATAGCAGTGTGTGTGGAGCTGGAGTTGGAGAAAAAATGGAAACAAAATTTCATGGGAAGTCCTGGAGCCATTTTTGTTCCACAGGTTTCAAACAGGAACAAAGTGTGACATTTTTCATGAAAATTTTAAATTGGAATCTTTTGGTTTAGAAATGTCTTAATCTTGGTGGATTTTTCTGGTTTTCCATCTTCCCCCAAGTCCTTTTCTCTCCCTTCTCCCCCCTCCCTTTTTTCCCCTTTTTCCTGTTTGACACTGAAAAGGGAGGAAGGAGGAGGTAAAACGAGGGTAAAAAAGGAAAAACCACAAACCGAAGAAAGAAAACAAAATATTTTTCATTTTTTAATGTTGTCAAAAAACAGATTTTAAAAAACCCATGATTTTTGCACACTTTCTGATTTAATAAAAAGACTGTTTTCTAATTTAAAAAAATTTACATTTGAAAAATGTTAGCCAGCTGTACTAGCTTGAAAATCAAGATTCCGCATTTCCAGAATGACCTGCCCTGCACAAGCAGAGGAGACTGGGACTTGGTATTTCCCTCCCATCTCTAATCTCTACAGTGCCCTCTCTGAAGTAGCTTCTGAGACGATGCGCCGACCAAAGAAGGCAGATGTTAAGATTTCCCTTCTGCCTCTTTGTCAAAAATATTATTTCCACACCTGAATACAAGGTACAAAGCAGCTGCCCTATTTGTCAAACCACTTCTGGGGCTATATTTCTCTGTCAGAGTCTATGGAGAGACAAGGTGGGTGAGGGAATATCTTTTATTGGACCAACTTCTGTTGGTGAGAGAGACAAGCTTTTGAGCTACACCGAGCTCTTCCTGGGGTCTGGGGCACTGGGCGATACTCCTCAGAGTGGCACAGCTAAATACAAGGTGGAACAGACTATTTAGCATAAGTAGTTAACACATATTCTAATCTAAGGGACCATTCAGGGTAAAGTGGCTGGTCCCTCTAATACCCCAGGACCAACGCTGCTGCTACAACACTGCAAACAAAGTCTATGGAGGCAGTTTTGAAAGAGATGGACAAAAGAAACACCCGGCCTTAAAAAAAATGTGAACAGTTATAGCCTGGAGCCGGCAAAAGTGGAAGGAAAATTCAGTGCAAAAACTTGTGCTCACACGTTTTTGCTTGTGACTGTCCGGCGAACATGTGTATGTTAGTGCCTGTGTGTGATGGAAAGTCCGTGTGTGCGGATGTGTGCATGTACACGAGTGCTGTATCAAGTGTATATACACGTACCATGTTAGTAGGTATGTGCACGGGAGAATACAGGCGAGTGTACATATGTGCATGCTGGGGGGCTGAGTGTGCATGGGTGTTCTATATGCACATGCATGACTTGACGTGTGTTTATATGTTTGTACGCACAGGAGCATACGGATATGTGTGTACATACCACAGCCTTGGCCTGATCCTGCAGCTCTTCTGCATGCCCAGCTGCCTGTGACGCCGCTGGCAGCACAAGCACAGCAGGGGCAGGCCCCACGTGTTTACAAACCGACAGTCCCCTGGAGCCTGCCAGGAACCCCATAAATTCATAATTTGCTAGATACCAAAATCGTGGACTGAACAGAGACACTGGATTTATGGTTTATTACAACAAACTATAACGCACTAACAACCCCCCTACCTGCCTTCCCCCACTCCCTACCCTTCCCTCTATGACTGGAGGGGTGTTAACAGGCCACTTCACCTTGAATGGTCCCTTGAAATAGGTGTTAACTACTTACGCTAAACAATCTGCTCCACCTTGTATTTGGGGGGGTGACACTCTGAGCACGTTTCCCAATCCCAGCCTGCATGAGCTCGGCAGTTTGTCTCTCACCAACAGAAGTTGGTCCAATAAAATATATTCCTTCACCCACCTTGTCTCTCTAATATCCTGGGACAAACAAACATTGCATACCAGGATCCCCATCGGTCCTTCGCTGCAGTTCCCTCTCCCACCCCCAGAACAGAGACTGTCGAGCTAAATTAGACGCCACGGCAGAAACGAACTGCGACTGTCTAGCCATCCAGGCCCGTTCCTTCCCAGCCATCAAGGCCCCTCTCTACAGAAACTTTTCAGGGATCATCAAGAGAGAGAAGACATGAAAAGACACGGCTCCCAACCTGCACCCCTCCCTCGTCCCTGCCCGCTGCTCTTCCTCCTCCAATAGGCCCCTTTTCTCTCCTTTGTCTACAGCCAAGTGCAGTCAGGCTGAGACTCCAGAAAGGAGGACGGCTGCAGGTCAGATTAATGGGTTTAGGGAGGCAGCTGGTGTTAGCAAATGACTTGCAGCTTCACTGGCCAAGCAGAGAATTCCATCCAAAGTCGTTAGCAAGGCGCTCGCAGCTCTCCCCGGAGGGAGGTGGCCACATAAAGTAGCTCCCACAGACAGAAAGAGAAAAACAGCAACAACCCTAACAACAACCGGGGAGGGGGACGGAGAGGGGAGAAGAAACAACAGAAGAAAATCCATCACAACAAACCACCGAGCCGTAAATGGCGGCTGTGAACCTGCACCTGCCAGGGAGGCAGCAGGAGCCTTGCTGAGGATCCTGGGCTCAGACTCGGGGCTACAGTGTGCAGCTCCAGACTTCGATGGTGGTGAGAATTTTGAGGGGGACAGTCCTGCTGGCTCTCGTGTGCAGAGATGCTCAGTGGAGAGAGACGACCCCGTGGAAACTCTGCTCCCCACTGCCATCCCCAAGCACCAGGGGGACAAGGGAGAAAAGGCTCAGCAGCAAGTGCTGCCGTTCTTTCTACTCACTCCAACCCGCAGCAGCTTCATCAGTTCAGCTGCTGATCAGCTGCTCGGGATTTGGAGGGGTTGAGAAAACAGCTCCCCGCAAAGGAGACATGCGGCCATGCTTAGCATTTTCTCAGTTTAAAGAGAAAATCTATTTCCCAGCACGGGCTCTTCCACGCCGAGCCTGGCCCCAAGTTCCTGGCTAACATCAAGGGCAAAGGCACCCAAAATGAAGGCCACAGCGGCCGCCTGCCGTCTTTATTGAAATGGAACAGGTCACACATGCCCTCTACTGAATACCAAGGTTTCCAGCCCTCTGGAGACCTACAGGTCCCAGAATGCGATGCCGCTTCTTGATAAGAGCACCCAAACGGGACCTGGCAGAACAGGGCCCCAGACTTGATGGTTTGATCTGCTATGGCAAATCCCATGAGCCCATAAAGAGGGGAAGGCTGGCCAGTGCTATATCCACTAGACTGCACTGCCTCTCTTGCTGAGAACTGTGCAGCTCAGATCCTCCCAAAGTATAATGATTTACCACATGCTTCAGAAGCCCTCCAGTGCTCCAAGATCCCCCTCTGCTGGTTTCCCCTGAAGGCCTCCCAGCTGAGTGCTAGCCTCCTATCTTGCTTAGGTTAAAAACCACTCCCTTTAAGGAGAATTCCTCCATAAGGAAGGGAGGGTTTACAGTCAGGTATTTGTATCCCTTCTGCCAGTTGCCCATGACAGCAAAATGGGCCAGGTTCTCTGTGTCTAGGTGTCCTTTTCTAAAATAAACATGACTACAGCTCATCCCCACCAGGGGTGCTGGAACAATTTGTATAGTGCGGGTGCTGAGAGCCACTGAACCAAACTGTAAACCCTGTATACAATGGAAATCACTTCAAGCCAGGGAGGAGAGGAACACCCCCAACACTTCTAGTTCCAGCACCTATGTCTCAGAACTCACGATCCTAATTGTGCTCTGGGAAACTAAAATAGTTTTGGTCCCCTGGTCTTCTTTCAAGTGGTTCTTCCCCACTCAGGTGTCCTTGGGAACATGGAACCATGAGTGCCTTTCCCGTGGGGGGAAGGGCTGAACCAAACGTGAGAACCAGAGAGATATTTGGGCAGTGTGGGGGGAATGTGGCCAGTCCCACAGATCTAAGTATTAACTGGCCAGCTTGTTGAGGTCCACACAACCATCCAAACCCACCTGAAACCCCGCCCCAGAGGCCAAGCAGACTCAGTGCTAGTCAGAACGGGGTATTAGGAGCTGGCTTTCCTCAACTTTCTCCAGTCCAGAGTAGTCTGAACCACCAGGTTCTGTTCTGATGGGAGGCTACTTTCTCCAGTTCTGAGACATCAGCTCTGTACCGCTGCTGGTCCAGTTGGGCTTCACTGTGAAGCCTGCTCCACGCCACCACCCACATCTCGCATAATCACTGGGGCAAAGGGTCCCGAATCTTCAGGCAGGAAAGCTGGTGAACATGAAGACCCTTTGCACAGAAGCCCTGATCGCTAAGACAGAGGAGTCTGTACTCTCCTGTACCCTCCCTTGTTGATCTTGAACCCAGTTCCCAAACCAGAGTTCACAACCTGATCAATCCAGGTGACCCCTTGCCCCATGGCATATCTTGCCCTGTTCCAATGCCCTTTCCTGACATTTAGGCTAACAATCTATTGTCATTTATACAATCTGCACATCAACAAATTCCAACTAAAACACCACCACGTGGCGTGTGGAAGGGTGGGTCAGTAATGTGATTGTTCATGTAGGTAAGGCTGGCCAGTGCAGGCTTTCCACACCTCAAAGCCTTCCAGCCCGGGGGCTTACATATTGATTTTAAAATTCGGGGCCTGATAACATGGGGTGTTGTGCACCCTCCCACCAGGTCGCTGGGCTTTGAGAACTTTGAGCACTTGGCTGGGTAAATGTACAGCTTATAAACATCAACTGACAGCCCAAGCCAAAGGGAACACAGCGCAGGCAGGTGCAGGTCACCTTTGCTGTGCACCACAGCCCAGATCAACACCCACCGCATCCAATTCCACTCCGCCCCCTGGAGGAAACGGCTTTTACTCTTTCCAGGAACTCAGTGTTATTCAGTGGTACCTACCCTGCAAGGGGGAAATATAAGGCTCCACAATTGCTTGCCAGCATGGAGCTGCTCCTAAGCAGGGATTGTCAATCCTGCAGGATTTCACGTGACTGGGTGATGATTTTGTCACATGGACAATGTCTAGCCAATCTGACGTACCACGCTTGTCTCATTTGTGACCTTAGGTAAATCTGAACCTGGCTGTAGGTGAAGTTCTGCCCTGGAGTTGCATCCCATGAAACACCATTGAATTTAGCTGGTGCGGCACAGGATCCAAGACCCAGAGAATTCAGTCTAGAGTCTCCAGTGGTGAAAAATAATTGCATTAGCCCCTAGTGACTAGCATGCTTGTTACAGGGAAGTGGCAGAGGGCACTCTGGCTGGGCGATGTTAATGAGAGGCATTCATTCATTCTCTGTGGGATTGTTAGGTTGTGGAATTTAACTTGAGAGATGCAGACATGCAACCAGCAGGTGTCTCAATTGGAAAATCACCCCGATGAGAAAAAGGTTTACTGCAGCCAACCCAGACTAGTGAGTCCACGCACTCCCCAAGGGTATGGCTGGCTTTGGATGGTTCAGGAGGAGGAAGCACGCCCCTTCCCCTACTGTTTTCGCTGCCGCTTTCCCCCATTTGCCTTCATTCCCCTCCCACTGCCACAGATGGGGCCAATTCCAGACTCATTTCCTATCCCAGCACGTTGCACTTTCCTCCGCCACACAGTGGCAGGGGCCCCGGAGCCGCAACCTCGGGAACAGGAGGAATTAGAGCAATTAACATGTTGAAAACAAAAACAAAGCCAAGCCTGCTTCGAGGGAGGTCCAAAAACAAGGACACTGCAGGGCGCAGGCTCCAAATGCCAGACAGACCCTGTGTCAGCAGCTCCTGGGACAACGATTCCTATAGCAACTGGCTGATAGTTAAACCTAGCAGGGTGCTAATCAAATCTCCAGTGGGAAGCACTAACTGCATGCCCTGTTAGCACGCAGGGAGTGCATTATGGCAAAGCTGTCTTGAGACATGATGGACAAGCTGTGGGCAAAGGCGGCAATCAGCAGGGGTGTGCATGTGCCAATTGCTAGCTATGCCCCTGATTCACATCTAATGCTGCTTAATAACACCCCCAGGAAGCAATGTGGATGATCTCAGCCCTTCTTTTAGTGCAAAAATAAGGGAATGAAGGAAATACCCATTAGAAAGGAACATGGAAAGCTGAGATTTGGGGAGCCTCATTGGAAGAAACCCCACAATGGCCCCTCGTTGCCAAATCACCAGACATGGCCTGTGCTTTCTGATGGCAATACACTACAAGGATGTCACAGTTCCTGTAGCATAGGACGGAAGTATTGCTGTTCTCTACTGATGGGCTTTGCTATGGCATTGACCACAGCAGTATTGGAGCACCTCATAAACATTAAATAATTTAACCTCACAACATCCAGTGAGGTGGGGAATTATCATCACCCCTGTTTCACACTTGGGGAAACTGAGGCACAGAGTAGTGATGTGACTCACCCAAGGTGGCATAGTGAGTCTTGGATACAACCATGGACAGAATCCACAACTCCAAAGGCTATGCTTTAACAGCCTCCTTCCCTGATTAACAGAGTGTAAGTACTTTTTGCCCTGGCCCAGTCTTCTTCAGCGTGATTTGCAGAATGCAGCAGAGGAATAACTGTGACTGGAGATGTTAGGTAGATGATAAAAATGTCAACGGAGATTTGCTACACGATTTTTCAAGCTACCATTAAAAATGATTTGCAGTTAGGATAAAACACAGGAAAACAAACATAATAAAAACATTCCAGAATTAAGTGGCTGCTTTAGCTATTGTTCTGGATTCTGCTTCTTCTTCTCCCCCCTTTACCTCCCACTGCCCTTTCAAAGATTCATTTTCATACAACTAAGATCAGAGAGCAGCTGGGGAACCTATTTATATTTTCTAAACGGAAAGAGCCTCTAAAGAGATTTCAGTTCTAACAAATGCAAAGCACAGTTATACACACTTCCCTTCTACCATGTTTTGTTTTGATTTGTTTGTTTCTTGTTTCACAAATGGATGGGTCACAGCCGCTACTTGCCCTTCTGAATCACAGACAGACGCATGTCAGAAGTTTCAGATAAGCTGGCAAACCTTTGCTGAAATAACCTTGAGTCTGAAAACCTGGGCTGGGGAGAGAGAAAATTCTTCTGAAACATTCCCTCTAGCTGTGGTTTAGAGACGATTCATCTTCATGCCCTAATAGCCGAATTTCACTTCTTTAGCTGGAGAGGAAGGATGCTCTTAGAGGTGCGGTACTGGACTAGGACTCAGGAGAAGTGGGTTCAATGCCTGCCTCTAACTCAGACAGTCACTGATGTCCTCATTTTCCAGAGGTGCTAAACAAGCTCTGTCCCACTGGTGTCACTCAATGGGAGATGCCTGGTTAGTGCACTGGCTTATGTGTCAGGAGAGCAGG
This sequence comes from Emydura macquarii macquarii, assembly GCF_026122565.2. Taxonomy (NCBI): domain Eukaryota; kingdom Metazoa; phylum Chordata; order Testudines; family Chelidae; genus Emydura; species Emydura macquarii. The sequence continues at coordinate 3,539,111 of NW_027131391.1, forward strand.
CATCTATCCCCACCTCTAGCACCGAGCTGCTGAGTGACCTTGGGCAAGTCACTTCCCCATTCTGTTTCTCTTCCCATCTTTCTGTCTGTCTGTTTAGATTGTAAATGCTTCAGGACAGAGACTGTCTTCTGGAGTTTGTTTATTTATACGGAGCCTAGCACAATTTGGCCCTAATCTTGGCCGGAGTACCTAGGAGCTACCATAATATAAAATCAGGCCACACCTGAGCCCTGGACATCAGTGACTATTTGCTTAAGAAAGACTATTGAACATGGGCAGGGAGAGGTTGCCTCTAGGTTACTGGTTCAGATCAGTTTCCTATACTCCACTCACCACTGAGGTTTCTGGGCAACTAGGTCCCATTGGTTTGATATATCCAGCATCCATTGCTAGTGGACTGAAAATAATGACTGCGGTGGCCTAGGTGATGTGAGCTGATGGATGCTAGTGGACAAAGGTCCCAGTGCAAACCTCCACCCTAATTAGCCACCCTGTCAGTATTCGCAGCAGAGAGGCCAAGGATTAAATAGGATATGAATAGATTAATTACCCACCTTTTCCCTAGAGCTGGCCCCTCACTGGGAAGGATGAGGCATTGGTGGGAGAGTGGCTGACGGGCAGCTTGCGCCCTTGCTGCCCATGCTGTTCCTGTCTCCTGCACAGAAGTCTTCTGTGCTACAAAGACAGCAAGAGGCAGTGTGTTCGAGTGGCTAGCGCACTAGCATAGGAGACCAAGGTTCTCTTCCCAGATCTGCCACTGGCCTGCTGGGTGACCTTTGTCAAGTCACTTCCCTTCTCAGTGCCTGCTTTTCCTTGCACCTTTTGGCTGTCTGGTCTATGCAGGCTCTTTGGGGCAGGGATGATCTCTTCCTAGATGTCTGTACAGCACCCAGCACAATAAAGCTAAATCTCAGCCAAGGTCTCTAACTGATACCAGTAGAACGTTTGGGAACAGGATGTCTATTAAGGGGGAAGAATTTACATTAGAAGATTTAAAAAAAACAAACAAACCCAAAACAATCCAGTGCTTCAAGGAAATGGTTTCCCTTGCCCTGCACTGATGGGATGTTTTGACTGGCTGCTGACCCCTCCTAGGGGCTAGGCTAGTGGCTGTAAACCACAGCCTTACAAAAGCTACTGTCAAACAACACGGGCACATCACCAGCTCTCTGCAACACACTGCATTTCTAAAAGACTCTCCAAGAAAGACGTAAAAAAATAAAACCAACAAGCAAACACCAAGAGCTGTACACAACCACAACGCTCCCTCGTCTCCCCTCATCCTACCCACCTCCCCTTCTTTTTTAATTTTATTAGCCAGGGATTTCATAGTCACAAACATCAGTGACTTGACAGGAGAGCTGAAGGAAGTGTAATCAGACTCTGCAGCTCTTCGTTCAGCTGCTGGGGGTTGGTGCGATGATTGATGGGTGTTTTATTACAGAGGTAGAAATCTGCATGCCTTCCCCCTGCTGCCAGCAGACCATCGCTCCCAGTGCTCAAGCACATGTCACCATGCGGCGTGCATAAAAGCCTCCATGTTCGCGATGCCCCAGTCAAGGCTCCTCAGAGTTTTATGTGCATTTGCAATCACTCTGCAGGAGAACAGCTGTACCTTTTGTCTGTTGTGTCGAAACATGGCCTGGCTGTCTGTACCCCTTTGTCAGGCTGGTGACGCTAAGGAGATGGGTCTAGGTTCTTTGCACAAGGCAGGAGGTGCTCAGCACTGCCCAGAATAAGTCCCACTGAAAAGAAAAGGGCTCATTTGCTGGTTGCACGTAACTGATTCTGGCAGTACGGTAGCACATTTAAGGCCCAATCCAAAGCCCGCTGAAGTCAATGGGAGCATTTCCATTGATTTCAGTGCGTATTGGGTCAGGTCCTCGAGGACCAGCATCCCATGTGAATGTTTGGGTGGGAGTGGGGGTGGGGGGGAGGGAGAGAAGCCTCAACAGGGAGACTGGTTGTGTCAAGGCATGCTTAGAGACACATGAGGTCAGCTGTTCTGCACCCTTTATGTTCCTACAGTGAAGCTGTATCCATCTACTGAGCACAATGCAGGGCTAGGCAGGAACCTTTCCTCCACCACTCAGACTTGTACCCAGGTTATTTGTATTACAGTAGCCTCTAGCAGCCCCAATCAAGATCAGGGTCCCATTGTGCTAGATGCTGTACACACACCTGCCCCAAACACCTTATAACCTAACAGGCAAGACAAAGGGCACTGTGGAAACATCAGCACAGAGAGGTAGAAAGACTTGCCCAGGGTCACACAATGGGACCCAGGACTCCGGACTCGCAGCTCTATGCAACCGAATGTGTTCCCTCATCACTACTTCTCACTGGCTGAAGTCACTTTACCTTTATGGGCAGAAGATTCATCATGCTGCCTTTACACTTCTGAAATGTACAGCTCATTGCAGGATGGGAGAGGGTGGAAGGGTTTTGCACCAGCCCTGTATATGAAGGTGAATTTCATTCATAATGTATCCAACCTCCAGTCCCCTTCTGCCCCTCCTAGCCCCATCCATCTCTGCTGCTGGCGTTAAGTGCTCTTTTCAGACACTATTACTTCTGCTGCTGTTCACGAATTATTTTGGAGCAAAACCTTTGAAAATGACTAAATGCAAAACAAAAGGGCATATTGCATAGGAGTGCTGGCTCTGTCCTTCTCTTTAGAAACTTCTACTCCAGGGGCTCAGGGATTGTGCCTCTTCCACTGTGCTGATGAAATGTCCCTGCTCTGCCCCCCACCTTGCCCTTTCAAGGTACTTGGGACACAGCCCTGCAAAGGGATCAGCACCCCCTCAAAGAGTTGGGGGCACTTAGCACTTTGCAAGTGTAGACCGCTACGCAGTGTGCATGATGAACTCCCCCGGCCTCCTCAAAACAAAAAAATTGTTCAGTTGGGTTTCTGGTCTGTGATGCTGAAAGAAAGAAAGAAAGCTGATCCAGAAGCCTCTTGTATTCTCAACAGTTGATTCTTAAAGCCAATTTGTGGGTGAATATTTGAATAATCACTCTTGGACTTTTATCCAAAAAGGTTTTGTCCAAGGTCCTGAACTTTAAAAACCCACCATCTGTGGTGCTTTAGGTGCTATTCATCTACTTCACTGTTTTTGAACATTTTCCCACACCTTACACACCCATAGATTTGTTAACACCTGGTTTAATACAGCAACTACACACATTTATATTAATCACACAGTTGGAACTAATCACGTAAACAGGGGAAAAATTAATGCAAGTTTCTTGAAAAAGAAGGGAGAAAACCATGATAAATTCTGTGCAGAATTCTGCCCCGGTTACACGCATGCAGCCCCAGTGACTTCAGTGGAGTTGTTCACATGTAACCAAGGGCAGAATGTGGCCTTCTGTGTAAAGGGATCACTCCAATCCTTAGTGCAATGAAGATGCCTTCAAACAACATGACATGACTCTATGAAGCAGCATTGGGCAAGAAGTACAGTGTACGTGATTAAAGCCTCAATGGAAGTTTTTGGAGGCAGGCTGTGATCACCTAGCAGCAGTCAGGTTAAACCTCCCATGTTATCATTTTTCCCATACCCAGAGAACACACAGGAGTTATCAGACAGAATGAGCTTGAGTGTAGCTTAAGAGAAGATGAAACAAGAGTGAACCAAAGTCAATTCTCCCCGAGAGAATACATGGTGTGTAAGCCTCCTGGGCCACTCTGTGCTGAACTGAACACAAACGGACTTCCTGTCCCTGCAGTGTTGTCACAGGTCAGGGCAACTGCACCTGGATTCCCTCTCTATGGTCCACCCAGGGCACCCATTCATAAGCGTCTGGCTCCTGGGCATTCTCTCTCTTGGTGGAGACCCACCTCTCACTCCCTCCTGCCCAGGGTTTTTCTAGGCTGCACGGCAAATTCCCCAGCAAGCCAGACTGCCTAAGGCCACCTGCTTTGCTTTCTCCTCTGAGGCTATACACAGCATCACTGCTCACAGTTATAAGGCACCAGAAAGCTTTTCCTAAGCAAGCACATTTATTTGTAAGGTGAAAGCGTTACAGAGAAAACACATTCAAACAACAAAAGAACCTGCAGACATGCTAATAAGCTTACCAGAAATCACCCCAGCTCCAACAAGGCTCTGGTAGACATCAGCCCTTCAAATCCTACCAAGGGGCTTTTCTGTGGTTACAAGTTCCTATCCCCCTTGGCTCAGAAATCTGAGTCCTTCCTTTACACAGTTTGCGCCTCTGAGCTTGTCCTTATGCAACAGGAGATCAGCAGACAAAGGCCCCCTACTCATGGCAAAGCTCCACAAGACATAACTGGAGTGGGTACATCTGCATACACCATCCCTTAGATATTTCCTGGGAAACCCACTTAACTTTAAGGTTCATTCTTGGCTGGCACATTGTTTCAACTAGTCCTTCAAAGCTCATAACACTCCCCAGAGTTGGCACAGGTTAGGTCTCCCCACCCCCCGAGATGTTACATGCAATCCCAAAATAATCACACACATTTGCATTTTTAACATAATGAACTCCTAAAATACTGAATTCAATTTAAGTAAGGTTTGTTCAGGATATTACAGGAAATCGCCATAGCGGTCACAAGAGTCTTTAAACATTTGGAGGGGTGGTATACAGGTAAAACAAAGGCATAATCAATAGTACAAGACTAGGTATAATACACCCTGATCTTTCATGGGATTTTTAGGGGAAAAACTGCTCAAGCCCTCAATTTTATAGTTCATTAAAGAGATATGGAGTCAGGTGCTCAGTCAGTGTAATAGATGTAACTCCATAGAACTCAATGGAACTAGACCAATTTATACTAGCGGAGGATCTTAGCCCATCACCTCTAACGGCCCCCAAAGGCATTCTCCAGCACAGACTCAGATGGAAGAAAGCAATACCATCTCTTCTTCACCTGAGTTTTCCTGGCAGTTCTCCCACTCAAGTTCTGACTAAGCTCAGTGCTACTTAGCTTGAGGGACAACCCCAGCCTGAGATAGTACAGCTTGTAAGCACTGCAGAAAGACACCTGTAGATGAGAGTTTAAAGAAACGAGATATGGAGAGGTCAAAACATAAAGACCCAAGTTTTTCCAGGAGGGTGGGGAAATATTGCCAGACGCTCCCCTGCAGGAGCATTTCCGGTCTTTACTGCACAGGAACTCGGAACTGCACAACTAGAAGCATTGAGGGCCACGGCCGAGCCGTTTATTACCATTTTGGTTGGCAGGTTACTCTCCTCGCTGCTGTCAAAAGCCCTGAGAACCAGACACCCACTTTTCCTTGATGGGCAGGGACATTATTTCAAAAGGATCAGATTCAGAGCTCTCATCTTTGATTCTCTTACATCTCCTCACACTACTTCCAGCCAGCGGACATTGTCAGGTTAAGGGTATGCTAATGCTTTTCACACACAGGCTTCTCAAGGGAATGGCAAAGGCCCAGCCAACACACTGAGAATACAAATCTCAGAGGAGGCCGAGGGGGACAAAGCACATTCCAGGACGTGCGCAGAGCGGTGATAGAGACATCCACTAAATCTATTCATTAGGAAAGACAGCGCTACATCCTCTTTGAATGAAGCTTCTCCAGTTCTGTCCAAAGGAACCCAGACTCACGCACAAGCCCTGAGATGGGACGCAGCATCCGAGCTGAGTGGATACATGGCTTGAGTGCTGCTCATCTCAATGGACGCTCCTAGCAGCCAAGGAAGATTCCTGCTGTTTCTGGATCTTTGGGAGAAGGGATAGGCCAGACCTTTCAGAAAAAATAATGCTGAGCCAGATCCGCAGCAGGTGTGAGCTGAAGTTAATGGAGCTATGGCAATGGACAGCAGCTGTGAATCCAGTCCAATAACTCTGAATTTGCTCTTATTTTTGGAGCCTGACAAACCCCCCTTTCTCTTTACCTCAGCCTAGCAAGTTTTATTTACGTGGGTGATGTGTAAAAAGTTGCATCTTTTATCAGATGTCAAGAAAAAAATGCTTTTTGCATTAATTTTGAAGTGAGGAATTCAACATTTTTTGGATGAAAGAATATGCCCTTTGATCTCCATCCATCCCCGGCCTGCCCCCAGCAAAAGGTTCACTCGCCATATCAGCTCCACCCCCAAGAGACATCACTCCCCATGTAAACTCCACTCCCAGAGAGGGGCCCATTCACTACTCAAGCTCCATCCCCAGTAAGGTCACGCCCTATATAACTGCACCCCCCAGGGAGGGGCCCACTCATTCACTATATAAGCAGCACCCTCAAGGAAAGGCTCACTCACTGCACTGACCTCCCAACAAGGCTGAAGTACACCTGTCTCCCCCTCCCGCAATGCCTAGAGGTTTGGGTGTGGAAGCGCTAACAGCTCTAGCCCGGATCTGATACTGACCCTGTACCGAGCTACTGTCCCTCCAGACCCATCCTCCGGACTTGGAGATTCGGCTCTGTCGTTTCGACAGCGATTCAGACCAATGCCCAAGTCAGACAACACAGGGCAGGGCTTGTGTTTGGGGTTACTTTTTTTTAAAAGCATGACTTTAGTGCTAGTGAAAAGTGCAGGACTGACAGCCCTGGAAACAGGAGATGCTGTTGATCTACAGCAGGTGCAACTCCAGAAGTGTCCCTGGGCCCTGACCCACTGCTGTGCCTCAATGCAGCCCGGGCAGCGCCAGCCCCAGGATAAGCAAGCTGTTCTTTTCCCATTGCACCTCTGTGAAACTGCCACCACAAGGCGGCCACAGGGTGCCAGAGTTTCAGAAAAGCGCAGCACTTTGGGAGCCGAGCCCTTGGGAAAGCTGCCCCTTGCGGTCACAGTATATGGCCCCAGTCATGGGGGCTGACGGAGCACCGTGCAAAGCCAGCCCCTCTGCCATTTGCAATGGTGCCTGCTGTTTGGGGTGCAGTCGGCCCAAGAACAGGAGCGAGCCGCTCAGCTTTCTGATGACATCGTTTGGGGGGCCTTGGGCTGCTGTGGGAAAATCTGCCATGGTGGGGTGTTTCCAGTGGTGAGGACTTGTGATGCAAATGGAAATCGCCCAGCCCACAGGCAGGGGAGTTTATAACCGTTATTTTGCTTTTCTCACAGCCTCAGACTCAGTAGCTGAACCAGCAGCTGCTTCTCCCCAAAATCGGATTTTGTGCAAGTGTGTGTGTGTCTGTGAGCGCCCACGTGTGTGTGCGCACAGCCCAGCTCTTGGAGGGATGGTGTTGGGCAGCAACTTCTGTGCACAGGTCACTCTCTGACATGCTCCAGGCACTCCTCCTGGTTCTCTCTCAGCCCTTCAATTATCCTGGAAAGATGGCCCTTGGGTGAACAGATGCTGAGCGGATCAGGCATTTCCTGATGCTGATGGTCCCAGGGGTGGGGGAGAGAACAATTGTGATGCTTTCTGTCAGATGATTACACAGCACCATATGGCCTAATTAGTCCTGACATTTCACCTCCCTGGCTGCCGGCCTGGCAGAGGGAAGAGCAGCTTGGCACCTTGAAGGGTTTACGGATGAGCCAGGTTACCCACGGACCAAGAGCCAAACAGGCTTATTTTCCAAGAGGGCCCAATCTGGGGAGCTGTGTGCATGGGGAACAGGGCAAAATCTGCTTCAGCTGCTTCCTGAGGTTGATGAAGGGATGTTGGCCAATAAACATAGAGATCTTTTCAGGGGCCCTTGGGGAAAGGCACTTAGACACCCAGTAGTGGGAAATTCGCCCCTATGCTGGGCACCTCTGCACAGCCTAAGAAGCTGGAAAGTCCCCCTCCCCACAGAGAGGCTATCCCCAGGCTAGATGGGCCTCCATGGCAGGCACAGAGCTGCTGTGTCTCCATCACTCCCCTCTCCTTGCAAGTGTCCCCAGTTTAAGGAACAGGCCTGGATCATGTCAGGGAGGGAGGGGACATGACTGGGGTGCTCGGCGGCTGGAACAGCCTACAGGGACTGTGGCAGCTGGGGCAGCCCCTGAAGCTGTTCTACCCACAGCAGGTGCTGACCCAGCCCTGAGATCAGGGAGGTGAATTGTCTCTCAGTCCCTGCACCAGCCTCAGCACAGGGTGGATCTGGCCCCACTCCCTACCCCTGAACCTGCTTGTTACTACAGCTCTCAGTCCCCTCACTCTCGTGAGATGAGGCATCCAAGGCCTGGATATCTTGCCCTCAGTGAGAACACTGCCTTAGGTTTCTATCCTTCTGCCCCAAAGGATCCCAGCAAGCTTTGCGAAGAGGGGAGTCCCTTCCATCACTAATGAAATGCAGGCACCTCCATGCTGGGATACACCACCACTGTTTGCAACACAAATGCCATTTCCAAATCAGACTGGAGGGACAGTTTTAAACTGGTGGCCTGGATCTACCCACACTGGAATGTGGGCAGGACAACAGGATTTACAACTCCTGCTCTGCGGAGAAGCGCCAGGGGAACTATCATGATCACAGACTGTCAGGATCTTGATTTAATGTCGCTTTCAGAAGGCAATCGCAAAAGGGATAGGCCTGGGGGTGTGTGCTTGGCTGCTCAGCGGCGTGCGGCAAAAATGGCTGATTTCATTGGGCAAATAAAAGAGTTGGCACTTATATAGTTTAGTCACCTGCAGAACTTGCAAAAGGCGGGTGAGCAGCGCAGTCATCCCCCATTTACAGACAAGGAAACGCAGAGCAGGGACATGACTTGCCTGAGGTCATGCAGTAAGTCAGTGGCACAGCTGGGACAAGACCCCCAATTTCCTGACTCCCAGTCTTGTGCCCTAGCTGCTGGAAACATTACTGTTCCTCTTTAACCTGAAGGGAGCTGCTTGAGTAGAGAGCGCTCATGGAATGAAGACAATTGAGGGGAACGCCAGCAGGCCCCAGGCGAAGGGCCTGTCCGACGATCGGCACAACCCTCAGACGGGAGTCTCTGGGGGTAGTCAGTCAGGAGTGGGGATTGGGGGCACAGGATATGCACATTCACTAAACTCCAGTGTCCTTATTTGACCCCCCAGTGGGCACCAAGCCACGCACAAAATATCCACCAACTCACACGCTAAAAGGCCTAGATCAAATTGGGTCAGGAACAAAACTAAGGTACTCTGGCCACTTCCCACCTACCCCTCTGGCTGAGGCTAAAAGAGGAACTGCTGCCCCAGCTCAGTGAGGAATGCTGGGATTTCTCAAGGGAGCGAGGTACCCAATACGCAGTGAGAAACTGGGGTATCTAACTCCCTTAGGCAGTTTTGAAACTCCCAGTCCACAAAACAGCCTGTAACCCAGTAGGGCCCACATACATCAGATTCTGTCCAAACTCACAGAACAACGCCCCAAAGAGTCTGCTGTCTGAGAGGACATGCAACAATTGGCAGAATACAGTTTTTATCTACGTTATACGTCCCTTTTCTGGGAAGAGAAATAGCTTTACCCAACTGCCCCTCAACCTAGCCGACAATGACTTCTAGAGTTCTTATCTATGCTTTTCCTCACTAGGTGGTTCACTAGGAAGATCAGTCTTATTACCCCCATTGTATAGATATGGAAACTGAGGCACAAAGGGGCAGAAATTTGCCTAAGGTTGACCAGTTAGTTGTAGATATTGCAACAGTAGTCATTCTTGAGGTAGGATTTGCAGGACAATGGGGCAGTGATCTTACATAGCACAGAGAAAGAACAGTTCAAGTTGGGTCTTGGTATGATTCCTGTCATAACAGTTGAGCCCAGACTCCATTCCTGGCTAGAGAGAACTCTAGGCCAGGATTTCTCTGCCATTGTCCCAGGTGAACGGTTTTCTAATGCAGTTAGACAGCGAAAGTGAAAGCTCCATCTGTCCCCTCTGTGGGACCCACCCCACTTGTTCTATTTAAATACCTGGCAAAGGGCAGGCGCTGCTGTGTGGTCTTCCTGAGCCCTCTCACTGCAGCTGAGAGCTCTGCAGACGCAGCATCAGATCCTGCTCCCACTGAGGTCAACAGGAGCTTGATCACTGACGAGAAAGAGAAGGATCAGGACCAGATCTCCTCTTGGCTACCCCGGGGCAATCAGAATTTCAATGGAGCTGCACGGCTCCACCAGTGGGGAAGGAGAGCTTGGGGTCACTCTAGTGACCTCTTCCGGTCAGTGAGAGCAAGAGTTCACGGCTCCACTCATCATGATGCCATTAAGGGGAGGAGAGAGAGGCTGGAGGGGAAGTTCTTGGCCTGACAGTTTGTTCTCAGCCATCCCAGGCTTGGTTCTCCACTCATTATTGTTATTTGCATTAGCCAGCTAGCTCTCCAAGACACTTACTGAAAAGGCCCCTGTGAGCGGGCGACACGGTCTGGCTGGGGCGTCACGACCCTTCCTCGGTCCCAGGCTCCGAGGAAGGCCCCAGCGCCTCTGCTGAGGGGAGTTAGCAGCTGGTTTAGGAGCCCATAATCCCCGGCCTTCCCACGGGCAGGGCTCTTAGAGCAGTCTATAGCCCCGGCCCTCAGGCAGGGCGAGGCAGTTAAAGGAGTCTATTGCCCCGGCCCTCAGGCAGGGCGAGGCAGGAAAGTAAGATGCCATCTGGCCAGTAACATAGAGGCCAGCGATTACTCCCTGGGTGGTGAGGGAAGGGGGGAGGGGACGCAGGCCCACCTGACTCCACTGCATCCCAGCCCAGGGCCCTATCAGTGGCAAAGGCATTTGCCACTGAGTCAGCGGGGCTCCCGCCACAACACACTGACGGGGGTTTCACCCCTGACTCAGCCACTTGCTATGGCCACTTCCTCCCACACGTTCCCGGGGTATCTGTAGCCACATATCTCCCTCTGGTCGCTGGGGGAGGTGGTGAGAAGGCGTCCAGCAAGTCCCTCACCACTGACCGGCGGCAGGTCCGGAAACGCCTGAGCGTCATCTGCGGATGGTAGCTCCTCCAGGTCACAGGGCCGCAGGGTTTCCTCCAGTCTGCTAGGGTCCGTCCACACCAGGCAGCTCCTCCAGGTCAGGGCTGGCCTCAGGGGGTTTCTCCCATCCCGCGGGCATGATTAGCTTCTCCCAGCTACTAGGGTCCGGTGGCCCTATCCAGTCACCAGGGTTGGGCAGCCCCCTCCAGTCACTCAGGCCTGGCAGGTCTGGCAAGGTTTGGAGGCTCTGGTCGGCAGGGCGTCTATGCCAAACAGCCACGTAGCCAGGAAGACACATCTGCCTCCAGCAGCAGCTTCCCCTCAACTGAGCTGCTGGGCCTGTCTTTTATACTTCCTGCCCCGGGCCTGGCTCCACCCCTCTGCTTCTGGGTGGCTGGGCCTGCAGGGCCGGGTTCTGTCCAGCGGGAGCAGAGCAACCCTTCCTCCGTCCCAGGCTCTGAGGAAGGCCACAGCACCTTGCTACAGTTCCCAATTGCCACAGGTCAGGCTAAATACACGAGGCTGTGGAGTGCTCAGCTACTCACCACCCCATGTGACGGGTGGATAAGGGAGGCTCACCCAAGATCAGACACAAAGTCTGTGCTGGAGCAGGAACTTGAATCCAGGTCCCCCAAATTGCAGCTACAGCCTTAACCACTGAGCCATCCTCTCTCTATTACAGTAGCATTTGGGAAGATAAGAACTGCCAGACTGGCTCAGACCCAAGGTCCATCTAGTCCCGGATCCTGTTTCTGGCAGCAGCAGTGGCAGATGCTTGAGAGGAAAGTGTAAGAACCCTGCAGTAGCAGCTGTGGGATAATCTACCCCCCCTTGGTCTCATCCTGGTCTTCCATAGTTCGAGATTGACTTAAACCCTGAAGCACAAGATTTAATACCACTTCCCAAATTTGTCCTCATTAGAGGCCCAATAACAATCAGGGACCAATCGTGCTAAGGTGCTATGCACGTATACATAGTAAGAGATGGTCCCTGCCCTGAAGAGCTTGCAGTCTAAACAGAAGTCGCTCATACTGGTGTAAATACACAAATCTCAATGGACTTAATCCTGATTTACACTGGATTAAGTGTGAGGAGTACCCAGCCTGCATTTAAATAGTTTATTAATGAGACTTGATCAATTTAAATAATTCTACGTCCCCTCCCCCACTGAGTTTAAATTATTTTCTCTGGGCCTCTGTTTACCAATTCATGCAGCACTCCACAAGGGGCCAGAATAAAAATGTGCAGAACAACCCTGTTCCCCTCAAGATAGTCTATCCGACACTTGGAAACCATAGCTGAAACTTTTGGCTACCAAAGAGTGAGGATCAGTTCATTGAGCTGTTTGTAACGTGCTTTGAGCTCCTTCGCTGAAGTGTACAAATAGGATCGCTACTGATAAAACTCTATAACCGGCAGAAAGCCGCCTCTGCCTCCACTGCATCAGGGAAGGCGCCATGGAAAGGATAAAAGGCAAAAGCATGCTGACAGCTGATGAGGAAGAAGTGGAATAAATGAAGGGCTGGCCCGTCTGGTGGATGGTTACTGGGTGGTGATGATAGATTACTTCATGCAGTGAGACAGTTCAATGTCTTGAACAGGTGGCCTCAAGGATGTGCAAACACCTGGGAAATATGAATGCAGAGAGTCCGTCCCCCCTCCCACAGGCAAGCCTGGTGATAAATAAGTGACGAGTCTCAAATGCAGAAGTGCAGTCTACCTTGAAGATTGCAGAGGCTCTTGTAGGTCTAGGTGTATATATCACAAGCAAGGGCACCCCTATCTATCACATTCCCAGGGTAAGCTATGAGGGCTCAGACTTAATCAGCCTTGCTAAGGATAGGCAGTGACACTTGGGGGAACGTCTACCCATTAAAAACAGAAACGAGGCAAACGATCCAAAAGTGTTGGCCGAAAGGCTAGTGCTCTGGCCTGGGAAGGTTAGAGAGGAGAAGGGGCACTCTGTTGCACCAGGCAAGAAGGAAGACCCACATTCATTTAAAGCCACTGCTGTTATCCACATTCAGCATCCACAAGCTCTGGAGGGAACTTTCTTTTAGTCCTCTTAGGCTGAAGGACAACACCTGTGATGAAAGGGCTTGTAAGAGGGTAGGACTTAAAGGGAGGAGGCAACAATCCCTGGGAGGATCGTTAGGGTTCCTGCTGCATTCAAAGCACATAGTATTCGTATGCATGGAGCTAAGCAACTGAGACACTTTTGTGTTCTGTGTGCTGTACCTTTAATTCTCTGAGGTCTCTGCTGTCTGTGGAGACTGGCAGCCATTATGTGTTCAGTTCATGCAGACTGTTACAGAGGACACACACGCTGCTCTCTCATGGAGACTATGGCTCTTTAGTCAATTTGTTAATCTTTTAAATTAAGTTCATTCTGTCTGAAAGCAGATGTCTGGAAAAACCTAACAAATATTTAATCCCCTGCACCAGCACTTGGGGCTATGCCAAGATGGTTAAAACACAATATGTAACAAACAACCTTTGGTAAATAAAAAAACAAACAAACAACTGGGACGGGAGGAGTTGGAGCCCTGCAGGGAGAGGCTGACCCCTTGCTGCTGATGCCCCAGGGCAGTAATCGCTGGTTCGCTCCACCCTGGGCATAAGGGAGGTGGCAGTGATTTGTGCGGCAGAAGGGTTGCTGTAGAGAAATATTAGCAGTAATTGCAGTAACTGCATGTGTAAAAAATTCCTGCTCCCTGCAGCTTTAGAACAGCAGCGCATTTTGTGCCTTAATGTCACTTACTGGACTCACCACCTCTTTCACCGTTCTGCAATGGCCCTGCACTGACCCGGATGCCAGCAGCGCAGCGTGTCTCATGAAGACACCCCTGGGTATTGTGAGTGGATGGCATTATCCAGCTGACAATGAGGTGAGGCAGAGGAAGGCACCAGGGCTCTCTAGCCACGGTGGTACGAGCACACGCTTCCCCACCTGGTCTTATTAGTTCTTCATTCACTTGATCGTTCCATCAAAGAAAGCTGTGTTAATGCAGTAGCAGAGCCAGGGTTCAGCCAGCGCTGTATCCCATGCAAATGGCTTTTTCCATTCTGCAAGAACAAAAGGGCTCTCTCTTTCTCTCTCCCATCTGTGAAAGCTGCCCTGCCCTGGTATTTAGGTACCGGGAGATGAAAGGGTGCAGTGACAGCTAAGTGAGAGCATTTTCAGGCAAGGCGATTCTCAGCCTAGGAAAAGGGAAAGGAATGAATGAGTATAGGAGAGAGAGAAAACATGTTCTTTTCTTCCTTTTGTCTCTAAAGGTCTGAAGCAGAGAACGGAGATGGGGGAATGTAGATCAAAAATGTAATTTTCCCTTACAAGTTGCTGTAGAGCAGAGGCTTGGTATGTAGCCTGTGCCCAGGGGCCACTCGGCAATAACTCTCCACCATTTCTTTTACAAAGATGGTGCTTATTAAAGGTCAAATGTAGCCGGAGGAGGAGTGGGAGGTGGATACAGGAAAGGGGAAGAGAAGGGGGGGGTGCTTTCCAGGGGAAGAACAAACACACACGCAGGGCCCAATCCTCAACTGGTATAAAATCGGCATCACTCAGTTGAAGTCAGCGGAGCTCCTGCTTTTTACACTCACTGAGGATCCGGCCTACGGAGTCTGTAAAGGCTTCTGCCCTGAAACGTTGTCTATAAAATACAAAGTTGCCCTGAGATGATTAGAACAGCTATGAAGGGCTCAGCTCCAAGGGCTGCAGCTTTCCCGTGTATTCACTGCCTCCTCTAGTCAGCAACTAGCAGCCTCTGATCATGTCAGTATCACAATTAGCTGCATTAAAATAAATTATTGGCTAATAAAGACCCTCCTTGGCTTTGGGCAGAGGTGTCTCTGGTTATGGTGAAAGATCCAGAAACGCTGGCCACTGGCTTGTGTTGCCATGTGTAATGATCTTTGGGAGTTTTCTTAAAGTCCCAGCTCCTGGAGTCATGTGACTACGCAAGAATCCCAGCTTCCATTAAATAAGTTTCTAGCCCCCATGGATGCTAAGACAAGCTTGAAACTAGAGGCTCACTAAGCAGAAGGCAAATACAAATACAAACTGAACCCAGCATTCAAACAACCTCATGATTTTTGAACACTCGGGGTGAGCCATACTGCAATACATCAGGAAGTGTTCATTTAAAGGGACAGCGCGTTTGCTGCTCTTTTCCCTGGAGGCTTTAAAGCAACAGTGATTCTTTAGGAACTATACAAGGCCGAGCCCTCACTCACCTTCTCTATTAGTTAAAGATACTGCTGGCTACAAGAGGTGTGATGTCAGATAGTTCAACAGCGATTTCTCATAAAGGCTGAAATTCTATGGCGTGTCTCCAGGAGGCAGAGCACAAGGGGGCGGGGTGGGGATAGAGGTGCTCTCGGGATTCTGGCTGCTCCAGCGACTTGTGGCCCCATGATAGATTAGAGCAGTCCCTTTCTGCTCTAATATATGGCATCCTCCCAAGAACTGCCCGGGAATCCTCCATAACACTCGGCCCTATAGCCTCCCTCCCCACAACCTCGGACACATCCCCTCCCACTCCTTACACTGGGGCAGGAGAGGGAAGCAGCACAGGGTTGTCACAGCTCTACACTGCACATCCGTTCAGGGAATCCTCCCCGGCCCTTGTAGCACAGTTCTGACCTCATTTATGCTGCCAGGCAGGGGGAACAGAGTCGGTTAGAGAAAGCATATCTGCAGCTAAAGCACTATAGCTACTTACCTGTTTGTTTCAGTGTGTGCAGAGAACTTGATTCACAGAACAGTAAGCACCCAGAAACATTTTTTTTAAAAACCAGTAAGTGCTCAGACCTTAAAACCCATCTCAAACAATGTGTAAAAACTTGCCGCATTAAGCAACAATGTACTGCAATCACTTAAACAGAGAGCTGTAGCGTGTACATACGGTGAAATGTAAGAAGCCTGTACCCTGCAGCACAGAAGAAGGAGTTAAACACATCACTGCTCACAATCTGAGATGGTACCAAATCAGCTAAGGGAAAAATATCAAGTTTGCCTCAGTGATTTTAGAGTAAAGTGCTTGAGCTTGTCTCTGTTTCTAATTTTGGTTAAACATAAGAGCAAAGTGAAAGAATAAAGGATAATTAACAAATTGCTTGTTATACTTACTAGGTGAATTTCTAAAGAAATTAGAAAGTAGCTTTAAATTCATTCAGGGCTGAATCCACTGTTCACTGAAGTCAATGATTTCAGTGGGATAGCCTGGAATCACATGGTGTGGGCGTGTGTTTGTGTGTTAAAATCTTACTATGGTTCTTTTTAATACCTGGGGAAATCATTTGACAATAAACGTTTCCGTTAGGTGGATTTCTACTTTTAAAATTAACATTGATAACTGCCACTGATGATCATAGTGACTGGTTGGTATAAAACTTGACTAACCTTTAAAAGGGTCTTTATTAAGCATCCACATATGGACAGAAATGGTCTTCCTAGGATAGAGTCAAGTGAGATTATAGCACCTTGATTACTATGCACTGCATTCACTGAATTTAATCACTAAATTTGATAAATTCCATACAAGCAGTTCTCTTTACTCATTGTGTAAATATTTCTTTTTCTTTCTGTAACTTTTTATTTCTCTATTGTTTTGTTTGGTTAATAAAAGTTATAAATGCAGAAAAAGCCTCAATTCTGCTTTCTTTTGCCTCAATGACATAGATTTGAAATGAATCAGTGGGAAAATCTCGAATGGTTAATGAAAATCGTTTAACCTTTTCTCACCTATGTATCTTAAACAGACCCAGCTCCCACTTCTCTCAGACACACAACCTTCTCCAGTTCATCTCAGCACAGACTTCAATTCTTTACAATGCCTGTTCATGGAAAGCAGAGCAGTCAGAGCAGAGGAAGTTTTGCAAACTTCAGTGCTTAGAGTAACCGATTCTATCCCCAACCTCAGTAGATCTGTCAGAAGGAGCTGTCCCAGGCACAGGACTGGCTGAGTCCAGGAGGGTGCCAAGGGTGTGAAGAGCAGCCAACAGGTGGCCACACAAAGCCATTAATGTAAACAGTCCTTGGACCTGCTTTAACTAACACCAGGGGCCATGCAAGATGAGAGTTTAAAGGGTGCAAAATGATGCAACTTTTACTCCCAGGCCCAGGCTGCACCTCCAGAGAATCTGTCCCATGCTGAGCTGACCCCTGGAGCCAGCCTGTCTATTGTTCCCGCTGTGCCTCCCCTTGCTCATGGATCTTTGGTGAACATCCAATGAGACTTCGAACAGCAGGGAAGTGAAACGCAGCAAGGCCATGCAGCAAGTAGCAGCAGAAAGAAATCAATGTGGACCATGTGGCTGAGGAATAAAGTGAAGGAAAGAAATGGTGTGTTCTGTTCTAAAAGCCTATTATGTATAATGGATAGGAAGAAAAAGGCGTAGAATAAAGGCACTCAACAATGTCGCTTTAAGCATTAAATAGGCTTTTACTACAAAACTGCTTCTATTTAAAAAGCTTCCTGATTCGAACCGGAGGCGTTGCTGCGTTCTGATAAAGCCTGGGCTCCCTCACTTATCAAGAGTCCTGGTGCTACATGCTTTTAACCTGCCTTGTAATGACTGCCTCCTGCCAGCCACCA
Organism: Emydura macquarii macquarii; assembly: GCF_026122565.2. Lineage (NCBI taxonomy): Eukaryota > Metazoa > Chordata > Testudines > Chelidae > Emydura > Emydura macquarii. The sequence goes on from NW_027131391.1 coordinate 3,556,511, forward strand.
GGCAGCCCTGCCTGTTTCACTGCAGAGCACGCGCTCTCTCAAAATAAACCTGTGCACTTTGCATTTCATGAAATCAACTTGGCTGGCTGGGCTGGGGAAGAGGACATGGCCTCCAGGGGTCAGTTCAGGAAGAAGAGAATGTTCTTCCAGTGATCGGTGCCTGCCTGAAGTGGAAACAATCAAGCGTGATCACAATCCTGCCCTCGGGACAGGCACCCAGCACCGCTGCCAACATGTATTATTCTCTTGCAGATTTGTCCCTTAGTTTCTGGAGCCTCTGGAGATCTAAAGAGGTAGGTCTCTTCCTCCCTAAAGAGGGAGGGCAATGCTGCCCCTTCCAAATTTGTCTTGCATTTATCACACACACACACACACACACACACACGGGTGGGGAGAATCAGGCTCCTCCGTAGATTGGCACAGATAACGTCTGGAATGCCCATTTCAAGGGGGCTAAGGAGGGTTAATTCATTAAGCAATATTCCCCAGGGGGAAGGGGGAGGAAATGGAATGCAAAGGATCTCTCTCTCTCCCCCTCCGCCCCAAGGGTAAAGCAGATGAGAGATTTCCAAGATCCTGCTCTTCAAGGTTCATTGCGCCATGTGACATTCAAATAAAATCAGCTGCTGTTCATCTCCCAGCATGTCAAGCCAGCAGGGACACAGGTGGCCTCCTGACTCTGAGAACAGGGTGCTGCTGGGAGGCTAGCTGACAGAGTGGGTTAATAAAAGTCACAAATGAAGTGAGTTGCGGGGTCTCAGCCATGGGTGGACAGCCCTACAATGAGAAGGGCCTAGACATGACAGCAGCCATGCATCAACTCTAGTGTACCTGTGCTCAGCAGAAGCTCAGAAGTGGAATAGCAGGAGACATTTGTGACTCACCAGGACTAAGGCAGAGACACAGGAGGGCCAGTATTTGAACTGCAAGGTGACGTACCATGGGTGAGAGCAGTGAAAGGGAGGCCAAGAGTGGAAGTGATACACACTGGGATTGAGGGACAGCCACAAAGCTGTATTGGAGGCCAGCACTTGGCTAGAAGGAGTTAAAGCAGGTCAGGCCTCAGGTACTCCAAAAGAGCTTTGCTGGCAAGAGAGTGGCACCTGCTCAACGTGCAGGCTCCAGCCAGGTGCCTGTCTCACTTTCATGAGCATGAGAATTCACCCTAACCGTCATGAAAGGAGAGCCTGGTGCAGCACAGCAGAGGAAAGGAACATACAGGTAAACCCCTGGGAGGCAGTTCCTGCGTAATCTGGCAAGCAGCGAGGCCCCACTGCCCAGCTCAGAATGGAGGAATGCACTGCGCTCCAGCGGGACGCTTGGTTTTCCCATCTGCTTGGCACTGGGGGGGCATGTTCCTCTTTGGAATGATCAGCTGCGCACACATGCACGCACACATACACACTTTCAAATATTAAACCCACAGGAAACAAACTCTGAGGGCCCAGGCCACAGTGACTCCCAGTAAGGACTGGCTGCAGGTGCAAGCCACAGAGGGACTCTCTGCAGCTCCCCCAATCCTAGAACTGGTTTTCTATGGTTCTAACCCCAGCATGATTAGAGCAGCCTTAGGGCTGCCCTATACTACACCATCTCAGGGCCGTTATACCACAGGAGCTCAGTGTGCTCTAGCCATGCTCTCTGCACGCCCCTAAGACACCCCCTATGTCAGGGAGGGGAGGGTTGAGATGGGGCTACGGTAGAACTCTAAAACAATTAACAGATTAATTACCAGTAGATGGCACTCGCGAATCCTGGGTTTGGTAGGACCAGTTAAACTTCTGGTTATTATACAGTGCAGCAATAGCTTCTTGTGTGCAGCTCTTTACATCAACTATTAACAAAGGCAACCCATGTGCACAAAGGGGTAAGGGCATATTATTCTCCCCGTTTTACAGCTGGGGAAACTGAGGAACAGAGACATTAAGGGAGCGGACCATGGTAACATAGAAAAGCTGTGACAGAGCTAGGAAGAAAAAACCCAGTACAGTACCTTATCCTTCCTCTGATAAATCCTTCTGTTATAAAGGATAGATAGAGCGGCAACAAGGAATTGCACTTCCTGCTGTTGAAATGCAGCTACCTCTGGGGTTTAAAATGTCCATGTTTAACTAGTGTGCCACAAACACTACTCAGCATTTAGTGCAGAAAAAGCTAGCTGCAACTGCATGTGGAATTTATTTTAGGCAGGCAGAATAATACTGTATCATAGCACAACTTCTGACACCAAATCAATAGCATCTCTTGAATCTGCATGACAATATGCCAACTTCCCCTTGTATCCTGCACCAGGGACTCTAGGTAGAGCCATCTATATGGTGCAACACAGCACTATTTTTAGCTCCACCTGTGGCTGAAATCCCAGTTTAGCATGTCACAAAACCCCATTGCTTTGGAGTGAAAACTCACTCTGAGCAGCAGCCTTGGTGATCGCCATGTAGAACCAACACTACTGAGCAAAGGAGCCTGAGAGAGGAGGAAGTAGCGCATAGGAACTGTTCTGCGTTGGGGCAGGGAGTGTTAGGGCTGGTTCACACTGACTGCGCGATTCAGAGTAGTTTGCGTAACTGACGTCGACTGCTCAGCTTCCCTTCTGCGCGCTGTTCTCACTGTGCTGAGCTGATGGAACAGTGTTCCCATCGGCTCAGCGCTACGCTACTTGAGGGGGTGGACTTATTCAGTCAACTTCCTGATCGATTCAGCGGGTCTCACTGACCGCTCAATCGATCAAGAAAGATCGATCTGGCGGCAGCGATTCTGCTGCCTTCACTCTGAACATAGCCTAATACTTAATGACCTGGGATGCATAATGGACTCTAAAGCCCTTCCGTTAGCTGGTCGCTACAGGGCTAAGTCTGGGCCCAGATAGTCGTACCCACCCAATGGTTGTTGTTGGCCAGCTAGCTGCTCTCACTGCAGTTCCTAGCACTCAGGGCAGGGCAGCACTGGCGAAGTTTGTACTGCCGCTCCCTTTGCTGTACCAGCTCCGTGACTAAATGGAGGGTTTCATTTCCCAGAACTATTGAGCAAGGGACAGGCAGAGGTGGGAGTCAAAAGGGGCTACCTGCGGGCAGACCGTAGGCAGGATCTAGCCCTTGTAGTAGTGGTGCCATTTCACAGTGATGGGCTTCCTCTTGCTGCCCTCACACACCAGTAATGCAGAGATCATGGAAGGTGTTTCGTCTGAGGCCAGTGCTATCTTCCATGATGTGCTGAGATGCTTCCTGAGCACAACTTCATGGAATGAGATTCAGAGCTGCGAACGCCCTGGTTTCATGGTGGATCTAACACATACGAGGTGCATGTGCTATACTCTGCTCTCCTTGCTCACAGCGAGTAGCACTTACTCACACAAGGAGTCCCATTGAAACCAGTGGGACTCCTTGTGTGAGTAAATATTACTCAGTGTGAGTAAGGGTGGCAAAAATCAGGGCCTCATGTGCCATTTCACTTGTTATAGATAATTCATGAGGTTGCACTCTTGCCTACACATTGAACTTGAGTGTCTGAATTCATGGGGGAAAAGAACGATCACTGGTTTAAAAAGAAAATACATACATTCCTCAGGGTAACCAAAGCAACGCAACTTATGCGTCCCAGGGTGATGCATCGAGAAATACTAAATTTCAGGAATAACTGAGTGAGGAAGGAGGTCCAGTGGTAAGGCTTCTAGGGAGACCTGGCTTCAAATTCTTCCTCTTCCACAGCCCTCCTGTGTAACCTTGGGCAAGTCACTTAGTGTCTCTGTGCCTCCATTTCCCATCGGTAGAACAGGGATAATGCTTCCCTGCCTCCCAGGGATGCTCTTGTGAGGGTAAATACATTACAAGTTGAGAGGTGCCCAGGTAATTGGAGACGTTTCCCATTTTGTGAAAATGCAGTTTTGACTTTTGTCCTGTTTTAGGATGAAAACAAACTATCCAAATACTGGAATGTCCTGAGGGACAGAAATTCCACTTTCTGAAGAGCTCAACTCAGCATCCATTCAGGCACCTCCATAAAGGCCAGGTTTCCAAGAGGGCTCAGAACCCAAACACCTACCATTGTAATCAACAGGGTGAGGTGCACCCAGTGTGCAGAGTCCTTTCCAAAATCTAGTCCTGGTTCTGGGAGCTGAGCCCACCTGGACATTCCAACCTTAGAGACTTAGATCAGCACTTCCATGTCTAAATGGATTCACAGGGATTTAAGTCTAACAGCAACCATGAAAGTCAATGGAGACCGCTCCCCCCCTGAACCAGGTCATGTGAGTGGGGCTAGGAAATAATGCCTCCTGAAATCCCACCTCAGACCTTCGTTACACAAGGACTGGAACCCGCAGGATGCAGAAGCTGGGTGCCTAATTAGTCCCCTAAATTAAAAACTGGGTGCTTTTGCTCTGGTGGAAGGAATTCCCCTCCTCTAAGTCAGGCCACGTGTCTCACTTCACTGACAACAATTATGTCTTATGGCTAAGTCTGCCCCGTAGCAAGGTCTCTTCATTTTCTTCCTGGCACTTTGTTTTGACTGCAGATGTTTTTGTTCCCTGATGAGGTTACCACCCAGATGGTGCCATGTTTTGCTGAGTAATCATTGGGAGAGGAGGCCTCTTTGCTCACTGGCTGGGAAGACAACTGGCGTGTTGAGTTCTAACCCCACGTCTAACAGTCACTCCCAGTCCCTGTGTGAGCTTAGAGCCGTCGATTTTCATAGATTCCTAGGCCAGAAGGGACCACTGGGATCATCTAGCCTGACCTCTTGCATAACTCAGGTCAGAGAACTTCCCCACAATCGTTCCTAAAGCATTAGGCAAGACACCCAAACTCAGTGGGGCTCGACTGCCCCATGTGAAACAAGGGGCTACTAATGCACACATTTAGAAACCATTGGAGAGGCTGAAGTGCAAAGCATTATAATCATGGCCCCTATTTTACAAGACACCATGCCAAAGTATTCGGGGGCTGGCTGATTCTGGGGGTTGGGCGTGGACCTTCCCACTCTGTAGCACTAGTTTGCAGGCAGCACAAGAGTAATGAAGTCACTGCCATCCGGCGGCTGGTTCGGTGTCGTCTCAGCCTGTTCCCACATCACAAAATCTGGTGTCTGAGCTGCCGATAATTGGCAGCTTTGCTGGCCGAGAGGCCAAGGACTGGATAAGCCTGGAGAGTAAATGATCCTATCAGCCCTACAAAGAGGCCGGGCCAGGCGAAAGCTGAGGCAGGTTGCTGGGGAAGTTTTCTTTGCCCACTGCCTGTGCTGTATCTTGTCCCCAGATAGCAGGGCATACCGAAATGCTCCGTTTATCAATTTCAAACCATGGGGCCTTTGCCAGTCACACGTCTGGGCAGGGTTTCTCTGGGCGATGTACACTGACTCCTTGGACCTCATATCTTGCAGCAGTGGGCAACATCCAAGGTTCTCTGCTTTGTGTCGCCCTCTGGAGCACTTGTGTTTGACTTCACGACCTGCACTTCCCTTCCTGTTTTCTCTTTTTGTCTCCCATAATCCGTTGATTCCTAGGCCACTCTCACATCGAAGAGTGGGGATGGGGGCACGGACCTTTACATTTTTTGGCAAGCTCCACCCACCAATCCCAGTTATCAGAGATGCTGGCACCTTCCCCCAGTAACAGTCACTCTCACTTGCTCACCCATCAGGTTATTGATCATTCCTTGCAGGCGGATCAATTTGCATCCTGCTAAGCACTGCAGCTACAGTTAAGTGCCACAGCTGTCATCAGCACGTTCTGTGGTTGGTCCCAAGGGTAAAGGGTTAACCCTGTCCTTATCAGACAGAGGGATTTCCCACCCCCCACTATTGCAAACAGGAAGGCCCAGATACTCAAAGGTATTAAGTGCCTAACTCTCACTGGCACCTAAACACATTGAGAATCTGGGTGTAAGAGCTCCCAGTAATCTTCCACTATTGTAACATCACAGGATCACTGCACAGAGGGGCAGTTTATAAACTTCTGAGCAAGAAAAAGCTTTGTCACCACACCAAGCCACATGCCTTGCCATGCCCTGTTCTGAGCAACCTGGCTCTCTTACGTGTCTCTTCCACACTCTTAGATGAGGCATCAGCTGGCATTTGAATAAATCAGAACCATCAAAGCAGGAAGCATCTGTTCCCGTTCTCCGGTCGCCACACAACAGTTCAGAAAAGAAGAAGCAGGGATTCTACTAGACACTGTGCATTATTAACTGTTAGCGCCACAGCTAATGTGTAAACTCGCATGGCTCCACAGAACAAATAGAAGGTTTCAGGAGTGGACACTGCCTATGAAGAGGAACTAATGAAATGTGCAATGCTGTAGTTGTGTATACGTTTGCACACTGCTGCAGCTGCAGTGCTGTTCCATTTGTGGCTAATTTAAATGCCCATAAAAACCAAGCTAAATGATAATTGAATACGATCTGGAAACTGATGTGACTAACAACGTGTGCAAGAGCCCAAAACTTTCACCCTGCCCACAGCCACCTCTACAGATTATGTGACAGCCAGCAGGAGTGCCTTGCCGTCCCATTGTCCCTCTGAAGGTCATTAGCCGCACTCTTTTCAGTTCCCGAGGTCTACAAACTCTGAACACACACCCCAGCTGTCTGCAGCTTGGCTGCACCGCACAGATCCCTCCCATGGAAATGCCGACAGGAATGCAAAGCCATTGCTTTCTGCCGCAGTCTGGGAACGGAGGTGGGACCCAGAAGCAATGGGGTTAACATAGTTCAGGCTATGTCTACACTAACGGCGGCAAATTCGCTGCTGTCAGATCAACTTATCTGGATCGACTGAGTGGTCAGTGAAGACCCACTCAGTCGATCCAGAAATCGACGTATTAAGACCACCTCCTCAAGTGGCGTAGCGCTGCGTCAAGGGGAACGCGGTTCCTGTCAGTGCAGTGAAGACGGCACGCAGAACAAAAGCACAGAAGACGATGGGAGTTACGCACGTTTTTTGCGTAGTTTGCGTAACTCCGGTCAACTGCCGTCGAATCTCCGAGGTCAGTGTAGACAAGCCCTCAGATGGAAGTGGCAGCTTCTTCCCCACACCTATTTTGCTAGTTAGAATTACCAAGTGACTGCAACAACAATTCAACCAGACTTTATAGACATAACAAGCTAGACATGGATTGTCCGAGTGGATCTGTCCAGGGTAAGTGTGATGTGCCCAGGAGAGTGCTACACACCATATTTGGGGTTTCATCCTGTGTCCATTCATTAGCAGAGCCTGGTGGCAGGTCGATGCCTAGTGCAATGCCTGCCACCAGACAGGACGCCAGGCTGTGGGTCTGGAAAGGTGATGTTATAGTACTCATGAGTGGAGGTGGTCAGATTGGTTTTCTTTTTGTTAAGACAGTTACAATAAAACATTACCAAGCTGTATCATACATTACTTATTACTTATTCAGGATAAGGTCAATATTTAAAGAACCTAGCTAAAGATCCCGGCTTGGGAGCCTTCCTCCTTTTTGACAAAATGTGTTCTCATAAAAAAATGCCAATTCATCAACACCAAACCTTCCCGCAGAAATTTCCCAGATTCTATAATACTTTCAGTCAGGATGGCTTCAAGTCCCAGGTGGGATTTGTGGTCAAAGCCAGAGAAAAACCCCACCAACACGCTGAGTGATTATGGCCTCACCTGAAATATGGAAGACCCAGGTTCAAGTCCCTGTTCTCCTTGATTCAAGCCAGCAGAATAAATCTGCATCTCCCACCCACAGGAGGATCTGACTATTGGTTAGTCAAGAGTGAGCACTCTCTCTCTCATTTTTCATGAAAGACTTTGGAATGTTTTGGTTTCATCCTGATGTGAAATGAAATTTTTTTTTTAAATCTTAATTTTTTTTTGGTGGGAAGGAAAAAGCATTTCCAGTCATGAAATTACCGGATTCAAAATACAGCAGCAGCCTGGATGCTATAAACTCAGAGACAACGTTTCCTCCTCTTGGGCAGGCATGACCATGAGCAGGGCTGACACAGCATTCCCATGAGGTGTCAACAACAGATCCTTTTGCAAGGATGACACCCACCCTCTGGCCACCCTTGTGAAAACCATAGCCTTGTCAATCTCTCCGCTTTAGACTCTGCTCCCCTGTTTGATTGCCGCACACATGCGTGTGTTCATGCACGCCTGCAATATGCTTCTCCCTCACTCCATCTTCATAATGGGACCTTTGGTGCCTTATTCTTTGTCTCCAGCTGCACCATCTCTCTCAGTCCAGCTCAGCACAATGTCCCAGGCAGCAACCTGTCAATAACATCTCAGGAAAGAGCCAGGCTCATTCTGGCCCTAATAGGACAATTGTGCCAATGCTCACATTCTGCCTTTGAAAGTCTTTTGCGGCACAGCTGATTGCCTGTTAAGCAAAAAGTAGAGAGATTGATTTCTGCTACGTGTGGAGGGGGACACAAAAAGCAAACGGTTGTGTTGGATCTTCTTTCCCTGCCTAGAAATACATTTGAAAGCCCTTCAGAGAGTCAGGGGAGGTGAGAATGTAGACAGAGCAACAGACCAGGAGTCAGGACTCCTGGGTTCCATTCCCAGCTCTGCCACTCACTCACTAGAAGGGGCTGGATAAGACACTTAACTTCTGTGGCCCAGTGAACCCCTTGGTAAAGTGCACTGTAATTTCAACGAAATGGAAATGACATAAACCTGCAAGAGGACTGCTTTCCAACACAGAAAGCTGCCCGTTTACATTCAGTCACAGCACTTAGATTTAAATTACACCAGATTCCTGCTAAAGAGGCATGTTTAATGGGAAAGCTGCTGGGCTCTGGAGTTAGCTCTGAGGTGTTATCTGAAAGGTCAGAGGGCACACATGAGTCACACTCACAGGGGTCCCTGCTGTCTATTAACTGTAGTCCAGACTCCAGAACAGGCTGAGCCATAGAGTCCTCCCCGTCCAGACATGGACTCATTGGACCAGATACACCAGATGAAAATCGGGCCCATTTTGCACAGCCAGGACATGCAAACAAATTATATTTGTCTGTATGAAACAGCTCTACTGGAAGAGACAAAGGGAAGCCAATGCAATGGGCATTAGTCATCATTACGACTGGCTACTGGCATAGCAAAGTGGACGGTAACCTATGTTGTCCCCATCTTTAACGAAGGTCCTGAATTGATCCAGTGCAGCCATGTCAGTGCCAGGTAAACGGGTTGGGCGGGGGAGGAGGCTATTTACCTTTCAGCACCGTTGGTCGATAGGAGCGTTACACTGTAGCTGTGTGCAGTGGTGCCAGAGAGCTTTCCCTAGCGGCACCTGTAGGGGCATGTGATGGGGTCCCCACCTCACCCCAGCTAAACTAGACTAGTTAAGCTACAGGCTGCAGCTGGAGGGGAACCAGGGACTGGTGAGGCCTAATGGCTGATGAAGCCCAGCTGGGGGAGGAGGCTTATAAAGAAAGGAAGTTGGTGGTGGGAGGAAGGCTGCAGGGAGGAGCTCTACAGTCACTCCCTAGAGAAGAGAGAGTCGGCGAGGCACAAGGAGGAGAGTAAGCCCTGAGATCCTGCCTTGCATTATGGACTCCTGCAAGAAGTCAAGAGGGGGAAGTAGCCAAGGGGAGTGGATGAGGCGCCAGTGGTAGCCTAGAAGACAGGGCAGAAAGGTAGGAAAGAGCCCAGGGAAACAGCAACGAGGTTGGAGCTTGAGCAGACCATGGTAGCTGGGCATAGGGTCCGTGGGCAGGTCTGGGCTCCCTGCCACCCCATGGGAAAGTGGCACAGACTGGGCAGTGGCGCAGAAGATGGCCTGTGGCAGTTTGTCCAGTGGCCTTTGTTATCCTGCAGGGGCAGGCTATGTGATCTAGCCAGAGGGCCAAGTCATGAAGAGGGAGACAGAGAGAGAACTGAGTAACTCGAGGACATTTCAGTGCACTGTAGCCTTGTGGGCAGTCCACAAACCTTGAGCTCTAGGTCTCCAAGGTGTCTTCCCAGCCCATGGCGGACGCACCTGTTACCAAAGTCATGGTGGGGTGCTGAGGGGAGGAGAGAAAAGAACCACTTCACACAGGTTGTCTTGACTCACCAACCGGGCTAGAGATGACAGCACCCTGACCAGGAGCAGGCCAGCCTGTCTAGATAAGGAATCTGAGGGAGGTAGACCGAGGCGAGCCACGTCTGCACAGCATGGGTTCAGCCGGGTGTGAGGACTGATATACATGCTGCCATGTGCCCTCAGGGCCTGAGACAAGTCCTCCTAATGGTCTAAGGATGGTCCTTGAGGGACGCCAGGCAGCCTCATGTCATGTGAAACCTGGCAAGAGAAAGGGAAGCCACGGCAGAGACTGAGTCCTGGACCGTGCCAATGCATTCTATCCTCTGCCCCAGTTCAGATGTCAACTTTTCTTTGTTCAGTTTCAGTCCTGAGACACCAAACAGATGCAGGACAGCAACCTGTATGAGACACGTGCAATGGACCCGAACCAACCAGCCGTCCAGGTAAGGATGCACGTACATGTCTTTCTTGCGTAGGTTAACAGCCACTATTGCCATGCATTTGCTAACTACCTTCGGCGCTGATGATAGGCCGAAAGGCGGAATGGTAAATTGGTAATGGTCACTCTCCACAACAAACCCCAGGAATTTCTTGTGGGCAGGATGGATCGATCGCCACATGAAAGTAGGTGTCCTGTAAATTGAGGGCAGCACAACAGTCCCCCGGATCCAGGGAAGGGATGATCACAGCCAAAGCCATCAGGTGGAACTTTATCTCCTTCATGTATCCGGTGAGGTCCCGAAGGTCTGCAGTGAGCCAGACTAACTCTGACTTTGGGGATCAGAAAGCATCAAGTGTAAAACGCCCTGCCCCAAGGAAGCAAGGGCACCTCCTCCCAGTGCCTGAATGTCTTGTCTTAGCACAGACTTCTGAGAGGGGTTGCCGAAGAGGGACTGGGATGAGGAATTGGGAGGGGGATGGACAGAAACTGGAGGGCATAAATAATCCAATTCCACCGTGCCTAGTACCCTCTTTGTCTGAGGTGAAGAACTACCAGGCCCGGAGGAAATGAGACAACCTGTCCTGGAAAGGTGGGAAGGCCAGTGAGATCCGGGTTGGACAATACGTAAGTCAAGAGGACTCGTTGGATGCCTGTGGCTGCTGCAATGAAGTGGAGGGCGTGGGCCTGTCAGACACTGACAGATTTTTGGAGGGAAGCTATCAGGGCCCCTGATTTTTGGAGCACGAACCATAGCTCTGCAATGAGATCTCTAATAAGCGGTGGAGCTGTGAAGCCAAAATAGAGGACCACAGTGCAGGCCGGGATAAAGACAAAGGGATTAAGCTGCACAACTGAAAGGCCAAAAACCAAAGGGGAAAGAATAATTGTTCAAGTTTCAGCATGGAAGGAGGTTAATGTTGAGGTGTCCCATAGCCCCACCCTAGGACCGGTGTTTATTAACAGATTTTGGGAAAGGGTGAAGCATGAAATGGCAAAATTTGAGGACTTCAAAATTATTTAGGTTTGTCCAGACTAGAGGAGACTGTAAGCAACCCAAGGAGGATCTAACAAAACCAGCAAATAACCAGCACAATTTAATGCGCAAGACAATAAGTGTGAGCTTATGTGCTTTGGAAGGAACTATTTTAATTATTTGAATACATTGCTGGGCTCTACAATAACAGTAACCACTTGGGAAAGAGACCTACAAGTCATTATGCACAGCTCTGTGAAAGCCTCTGCTCAATGCACAGCAGCAGTCAAAAAAGCAAACCTTTTACGCTGTATTAAGAAAATGACAGAGAATAATATTGAAAATATGATAATGCCATTCTATAAAGGGACGGTACACCCACACCCTGAATAATATATTCAGTTCAGGCTACTTCATCTCAATAAAGATATAGCAGAAAGAGAGAGACAGATAGAAGACATCCAAAATGATCAGAGGAATAGAAAGATTAGTTTAGAGAGGAGACAAGCTAGATGGGACATGACAGAGGAATATAAAATATTGACTGGTCTGAAAAAGTTCAGTCAAGTGCTCCTGTTTACCTTCTCTCATGACAAAAGAAAAAGGGATGCTCAGTGAAGTTAAAAAGGCAAATTTAAAATGAATAAGAGGTGTTTTTATTTTTCATAAACCTACAACCCTATGGAACTCACTGCCACAAGATATTAGGGCGGCAAAGAGCTTAATATGATTAAAAATGATTAGCCATTGATATGAGCATGAGAATATCTGCACTTATATTAGATAGAATAAAAATGTTTAAATGAAGTAAAGCCTCATGCTTCAAGACTAAACCAGCTGCTACACACCTGTTGTTAAGAAACTTCCTCCAGGGGCATCTTTCTGCATAAAACTGCATTGTTGGGGTGGTTCTAAACCACACACCTTCCTCTGAAGCATCTCTTATCTGCTACTGTCAGAGTCAGGGAATTCAACTCAGGTTACATCCATTTTGTCTAGTACAGCGGTTCCTGCATTCCTAGAAGCCGCCTTTGTGCTGGCCAGAAGTAGCTGTGCTAAATTCATGTCAGCTTAGGTCACTCTTGGCGCCTCTTACAGTTCCTAATTGACAGACATGAAAGTCGAGCTGTCTTGCAGTGGCTCAAGCATCAGTGCCAACCTCAGGCAGACTGGTAGGAGGCAGGTACAAACCCCAGATTGGTTGTGAGTTCTATACATAGATTCACCAATCATCAAGTGCAAACTCCTCAGGCACAGCCTTAACATGAAGTTGCAGACAGTCCCTTTGGTACTGTCTTGCCACCCAGGTAAACCTGCCTTTGTGATAGACAGTCTTTTACCCCATGAATCACAGCAATACCCAGGTTACTTCTAGTCCCAAAGGACCAGTCGCTTACCCCAGATTAATTGCACCTTAGCTCTCACACCAAAGATCACACTTGTAGCTAATCCTATAATAAACTGTCTAAAGATTTATTAATAGGAAAAGGAAACAAGAGTGTTATTTATAAGGTTAAAGCTAGTACACATACACACAAATGAGTTATAATCTTAAATTTCAAAAGGTAATAGAAACGTCTACCATAAGCAAGGTCTACATGTCCTTAGGGCTAAGCAGCTGGGGATCCTTCCACTATACCTAGAAACCTCACCCACAGAGTCCAAGCAGCAGTGAAATCCAGTTTCTTTTTGTTTGAGGTTTTTAACCCCCCCTTGGGCTCTGAGTTGCAAGTTCAGCTGATGGGAGGAATTCATTTGCATGACATCTGCATGGCGGGGGGAGGGGTAACCAAAGTCTTTTGTCTGGTGGCCATGAGCCATTCCTGTTGGCTTGGACATAACATCTTCTGTTGGAGATCAGCATTTTACACTAGTTAATGTCTGTCTCCTGTCTGGTGATTTACACAGTTACAGAGGCTTACAATATAAAATGCTCAATATTACCTTACAGTATGGGACAAAGCTACTACAAGTGAGATTAATGCAGGCAGCAACTCACAAGCATCCAATAAAGTCTAAACACTGAACGTTATAATTCTAATACTTGTTTTAATAAGTCTTCTAACACCCAGGTGAGCCAGATGTAGTCCATCTCTGTATTTGTCAGTGTTCAGTTGAGACATGGGGACCTTGGCAGAAGCAGGCACCTGGTCTGCCAACGTCACAGTGAACATCACATTTCCTGTCCTTTCTGAATTTTTCCAAGCTTCCCAAAAGGTTGGATTCAGTTTCACTTTGAGCGTGGGGTGAAAGTTTGCAGTGGCTCTCATTTTAACCAGCTCATTTATGCTCCTTCCATGCGCATACACAGGCACATCTGCTTTCTCCCAGACACAGAGAGAGGCACAGACATGGTCGACTCCCTTTAGAGTATCATGTACATGCACACACAGCACATATACGAATATATATAGGCATGCACACATATGCTCATATAATACATGCAAGTGTTACATTCTAATGGACAGATCCAAACCAAAATATCAAGTGTAGAGAAAGTCTGGATCTGGATCTGCTGCATCTTCCTCTTTACAATGGAAAGAAACTCCGAACTGGAACAACTCTAAATTCCAAGGAAATTAGGATGCAAATTTTACCGTGTGGACAATGTCAGCTACTAACAAGCACAAACCCACACTCAGACACAAACACACTCATGCACACCAGCCATTTGTCATACTTGCATACTTATATTCAGTCACACACAAATATATATGCAGCGCACATACACACATAATCGTATGCAATCAGACACACAAATATCCATGCACATTCACGTGTGCATTCTTAGACACACACGTGCAGTTGGATACAGATACTCACTAAGCACACACATACAGTAGATACATGACACACTCCATTTACTAGTACAGTTTACAGTTACTTCTTAAATGAAAGATTCATGTTTACACAAGAAAAGGTGGGAACTACTTGAAATTCCCCAGCACAAAATTTGCATTATTTCTTGTAATTTATGTCACATGTCAAATATCATTTAATCATATCGCAATAATTTGCAATGGTAGCAGATTAGGCATACAGTATCTATCATCTTACAGAGTACAGGCATTCTATTTCTACTCTCTGAAGCAGAGAGACAGTTTGATGGGTGTGAGTTTTGGATCTACTTAGATCAAACAGACAAAAACAGCAGGACATTAATCAGGGGAAAGCTATGCTAGTTACCATATAAAGTAAAGGGCACAGGAGAAAGCTGAGCATTGTAACATGACATGCTACCAAAGAGGGGAGGTGATGGAGAGGGAAATCAAAAGTGGGGCAGCCAGAACCATGACTGGCTGACTTTCAGCAATGGATAAAACCCTTTCGAAAAGAGACAAAATAAGGGTTTGTTTCCATTAGAAACCTTATAGGCACATATCCTCAGCTGGTGTAGATTAGCATAGCTCTACTGAAGTCAACACAAATGTGAGGAACCACATCAGCTGACTACAATGCTGACCAGGGCTTGACCCTGTCTACATTGATTGTAGCAATTGTGGTCAGTGTTACATGAGTGAGGCAGCTTCACACAGTGGGTGAATCCGGCCACAATCCCTCTCAGAAGGGTTTCAGTGAGACTACACCCCATCGCTCCCCTTCCAAGTTCACAGGAAGCTGTGGGAGCCAAAGGCTCTGCCTGGGCCAGGCATATGAGGAGGAATGCCATGCTCAGGATAAAACAACAGTGAACGATCTGAGGGTGTCTGTGTTTTCTCAGAACGAAGAGGAAGGTAATTTGAATGAGGAGCTCCCAGCGTCTCTCCCTCCCCAACTCCCATTTCCGCAGTAGCCCTTGATATTAAAACCTAGTAAATACAACTCCATGGATTCCCTAGGATTTTACAGCCTCTTGTAGCTCGCAGATAACATGTATTCATTTATTCATGCTCCTAGCTTTTTCCTCCCTCCCCACCCCCCTCACACGCTGTGATGTCCTTCCCTAAACTCCCAGCATTTCTCTTCAGACCCCACAAAAGCTCTCTTTATTGATGTACTGGTTTTCCTGCACAGTAGCACATCAATGAAGCAGAGATCTGCCATTGGTCTGCTTGGGCCTGCTCATGGTGGGGGAGCCCTTTGATTTTTGGAAGAATGTAAACATTCTGTTCACTTTGAAGCAAAGAAGAAAAAAAACCCAATAATCATTTATAAAAATGAAAGGTGAAGTTCTACTCGCTGGACCCCTCTCCCCCCCACTCCACTAGATTTTACATAGTAAATAATTCCTGCCATGTGGTACTAGTGATCTCTACAATATGCAGTCACCCGGCCAGAGGGTTCCAAGTTTGTTTTAAAGTCCAAGAAGAAAAATTGTTTCAGACAACCTAATCTGCAGCTATTTTCGGTGTCTCAAAGCACAGACACTTAGGGTACATCTCTACTGCAATCAAACACCCTGGGCTGGCAGGGCTATGACACTGCAAGGTAGATGGGTCCCAGAGTCGGGTGCCATGCCGGGCCCAAACAGCTATGCTACAATTTTATAGCTGCAGAACCTGAGCCTGAGTCAGCTGGCCCAGGCTAGCTGCAGGCGTTTTACTGGAGCATAGACCTAGCCATAGAGGTTCTCCTCCCTATTTTAGGGTCATGCTCTTGGTTTGGTTTTTTAGTGAATGGAGCTCCAGCATTCACCCCATCATAGATGAGATCCAAGGTTGGAATTTCCCGAAGCACCCAACCAGAGCTGACTGCCAAGCTCCCATCAGTTTACAATGGGATTTGGGTGCCTAACTCCCTTAGCCTCCATCTACATGAGAAAGTTGCACTGTTTTAACTAAAAGGTGTTATTTTAAAGCAGATTTAGTTAAACCAGTGAAAAGGGCTCTGAAGGTCTGTCTACACTACAGCATAAGCTCAGGGTTTGAACTCAGACTTAAGCCTAGCCCCCTTCTATCGATATACAAATTGTGCTAACCCAGAACTCAGAGCCAGGGTCCAAGGACCTCACAGGGGTGGAGGGTCTGAGCCTGAGTCAAGCCAGGAGCCAGGTTTCAAGCCCTATTGTTTTGCAGGGTTGACAGTGTCCCACAGGACTCATGCTCTGGGAGTCCACCAGAACTATCCCACAATCCCGAAGACTGGCTTTCTTTGACCTCTGGAGAGTCAAGTTTGGTGGACAGTCAAGTTGTCCCACACTGCATCATGAGCAAAGGGCTAGAGCAAGCACATTATGGGAGGGCACTAGGAAGTCTGGAACATGGGTGGTTGGACTCAGACCTGCATAATGCAACGTAGATGCGGCAGCCCTAGGCTGGGATCCAGCGTTTAACAATTCCTAACCTGGGGTTACAAATGAGCGTAGACTCTCAAGCCCTAGGTTAACAAGCCCAGGGTCTGCTAAGTCGAGTTCTACTAACCCTGGGCTTACATTGCAGTGTAGACAGACCCTGTGTGGATACTGGTTTCAATTTAAAACAGGCTAAATGCAGTTTAGTGGATTAGGGTCAAGGTTTAAACCAAAATAAACCTATCAAACTATAGAAAGATGTGTTTTGACAGCGCAAGTTATAACTCAAGTGTTACCCCTAACTCAACTCCCATCCACACACACAAATCTCTTGCTTGAGTTAAGGGGTATTTTTAAACTCAAGCATGGTAACCTGTCAGGGGAGGTCTATACCACGGTTTGGAGTGTGCCTCCCAGCCCAGCCAGGCCAGATCAAGTTAGTGCACTAAAAAGAACAGTATAGGCATCTTGGCACTGGCAGAGATTCTGGCTAGCTATCCAAACTCAGACTCACCCAACCCCCTGCTCCCAGCTGTAGTGTAGACATAACCTCAGGTAGTGGGCTGAAGCTCAAGGTAGTAATGTGTGCAGTGGGGATACAACCACTCAAATTACAACATCTCAGCAGCAGCTAATCCAGGCACTCTGCTAATCCAACCACTCAGTGTAATTTGAGTGTTGTCCTGCAGTGTGGCAGTTTTCACTTGAGCTAAACTAGCTGGAGTGTGCTAACTCGAGTTAACTATGCTGTGAAGACACACCCTGAGTGTTGCACACCAGTTGTTTGCACTGGTTTAAAAACCTATTTAAATTAAACCTGTGCCATTTTCTCATGTAGAGGCAGCCTTGGGCTCCTTTGAAAACCTCAACCTAAATTTCTGACCTAGCAACATGTACTAGCCTTTTCTGACCAACATTTTCATTTCAAAAGTGGCCACTAATTTTGGGTGTCCAAAGTCAAACACCTAAGGCCTGATTTTCATAGGTCCAGAGCACCCCGCAACTCCAATTACAATGGACTCCAGGTACTCAGCCTCTCTGAAAGTCAAGCCTTAGGCATCTCAAGTAGGGGACCCAATTAAACATGCAGAACCACTCTCTCAGTGACAAGCATGGTATAATATATAGAGAGTAGAACAGAAACCAATGGCCATTTTTTTTTTTTCTAGTTTCAACTTGTTTTCTTAATCTTATCTCCCACTCCTTTGTCAAGGGACTTTTAGAGCTTCGTACAGAAAACACAGCATCAGGAAAGTTTGATTTGATTGGAATTGCAGCTCTTTGCTACAGCCATGTGAAACTCTTCTAAATAAGCCAATGAGGAGGCAAAATTTGGCCTGGTTCACAAAAAACTTTGTTTTAAACTTGCAAATCCCAGGAATAGAAAGAAGCCTGAGTCAATATCATAGATCCCAACTCCAAGATGCTAGTGATGTTCAGAGCTGGATCTTGAGCTGAGCTTAACATCTGACTCCCACCTCTGTAATGAGGTGTAATGTCCATCAATGACCCTGTTGTCTAAAGTGCCTGTGTAAGGGTCATGTTAGAGACAGGTGCTCCATTTGTTGTGGCTTCAAGAGCAGGACAAAGCAGCACAGGCAGGAGCATCTCCGCTACATCTTCACAGAGGCAGCCATGAGACCAATGTTGGAACCTTCTTGGTCATTGAAGGGAAGCTCCTTTGCTTCACCAAAAATGCCAACCTTGTTCTCCAAATTCTCCATTTCTCTTACAAGCACTTTCATGCTCTCTGCCTTTTACACGTGTGAAAAGCTCCCAGCTGAAATCCATGAACCCACTGCCTAGTCCTCCTTCAGATCCACCTCTCCTGTAAGGCAGACAGCCAGAAAAACTGCAACCCAAAAACAGCTAGGCAAGGGGAGAGCTGTGTCAGTAGTAGTGGTCACAGGAGAGGACATTATAGACAGAGGACAGGATTAAAATTCAAAATGATCCGGACAAACTGGAGAAATGGTCTGAAATAAATAGGATGAAATTTAATAAGGACAAATGCAAAGTACTCCACTTAGGAAAGAACAAATCAGTTGCATACATACCAAATGGGAAATGACTCCCTAGGAAAGAGTACCGCAGAAAGGGATCTGGGGTCAAGCTAAAAATATGAATCAACAGTGTAACACTGTTGCAAAAAAAGCAAACATCCTTCTGGAGTGTTGTAAGCAAGACATGAGAAGTAATTCTTCCACTCTACTTACTCTGGGCTGAACTTCTAGACAATGCCCCATTTACAGACACCCAGGAGACCCTCCCTAAAAAGTAGCAATCACACTTCTAGCTACAATAGTTAAAACTGAGACAGTGGAGGCAAAAAACTAGATAAAGATCCAAACTATGGCAGAAGGAGTGGACTCCGTTAAGCCAGCACCAATAAAGCTGCAATCTAAAATCAATAGAGCTTTTCTGTGATACTATTGTCCAGCAAGGAAAGTTTAAAACATAAATTGTGTGGGTGTAATATGAGATTAAACAGCTTGATAGTTTGCAGATGTCTACACAGAAAAAGGTGAAGGCTTATGGGGAAAAGCTGGGGGAGTGCTCAGACAATTAGAATCTTTATGGCTTTGGGGTGATGGTGTTATAATGGGGTACAGCCAGGTCCCAGCACAAAGAGCAGAAGGCAGGCAGAGTCCATGGCCTGGATACCTTAGGCTCTGATATTGTAGTTGGATCTAGGCAAGCAGAGCTCCATTGACTTCTGGATCAGGGCCTTACACTGGACAGCTAAATATTTTCTGGGTGAGAGGCCAGGAAGGACACACTTATGAAGCGTTAATCTGTTTCTTCTGTACAAGCTGTTATTCACAGCCAGTTTCTTGTTAAAACTTATCAGTCCTGATACCTACTGAATATACTACCTAAACAAATCATCTGTTGAATCAGTCATCCCCAAGCAATGATAGCAGGGGTGTGCAATCAGATAGAGTCCGTATTGGGGACAAGAGAACGGATTCAGAGACCCAAGCTGACACTTGGCCCTAACCTCAAAGCAAACCTGAGGCCTGGTCTACACTTACCAGCAAATTTGGTGGCAGTCAATGTTGAAGATGCTGAGCCCATCTCTTGGGAGCAGCTCAGCACCTTGCAGGCCAGGCTAGGGGGACAAGAAAACCTGCATCTCTCCCTTGGAAATAGTTCCTCTGGACGCTATTCCTTCTTGCCTGCCAGAGGATCTCTTGCCTTTTGGTGCCCAGTGGATGGAGTAAGTATAATTGACCCTGATCTAATCCAGCCCCAAAAGGTCCACCCCCGACAACTAATCCTAGCACTCCTGCCTCCCTGTCCTGATATTGCTATGTCTGGTTCCCCAGTCCTCAACACTATCTAAGAGTGGGTCCCCATCCCATGGAGTCTCAGGTCCAAACTTTGATTCCATGAGTCTCATCGCCCAGTGAAGGACCTGGACCCAGAAAGTCATGAATCCTGCCTAAATACATCCCTCTAGGTTCTTTTTTTCACTCCATCTGAACCACTCAGCATCAGCTGACCAAGGCAGCCATAATCCTTGTACTATTTTCTGCTGATGCAATAGTTTTGATCTGGCCTACTGTGATTCTGAACTTTTGCTGGGTCAGTTTTCTGATCAGTGCTTTGAGGTCTCTAGGTTTTTCTTTTCTTTTACTTAAGCAAGGGAATCCTGTGACCTGTAAAATAGAGATGCTAAATCCAGGCCCTCTCTTCTAATTCAAGGTGTTTCAGGATCTTCTTCATGCAGGCTTCTTGTCAAATAACGTTACTAGACTAGATATGAAGGAAGAATTTTGTATATGGATTTATACTATTGTAACCCCACATTCATATAATGAACTAGCACTGGCTTGTTCCCCCCCCCCACACACGCTGTATTCAGCAGTCTTGGGTTGATCTGTAGCTTTTTAATCATATCTGCCTTTGTGGCTGATTAACCTACAGGGAGGAAGGATGGTCCAGTGGTGAGGGGGCTAGGTTGGAACTCAGGAGAGCTGCATTCGTTTCCTTGCTCCACCACAGGGAAAGCCACTAAGTCCTTCTGTACCTGTAAAATGGAGATAATTCTTCCCTGCCTCACAGGGTGTTGCAAAAATCATGATGTTAAAGATCCTGAGGCTACTAATGAGGGTCATATAAATATCTAAGACAGAGTCCAAGATAAGTGAGGAGGAGATGCTGGGATGAAATCACCCCTGTACAGATGGGCAATGAACCACAGAGTGAATTTACATACACACACAAAACCCTCCCTTGATTCTTAAAGGCCCTTCGTGTTTCTTTTCTTCAGAGTCAAGATCAGGGATGCAGAACTCCATCCTGACCATAGTATTCCCATTATATTTGAATAATTGAAAACACACCATTTATTACCTGTCTATCTGAGCATGTAGAGGCAGCCCCACCTCTTCCCTGGAATGTTGCCTCCTGATCAGCTCCAGCTGCGACTTCAGGGGTATTGTCAGGGTAATCAGACATTCCCATAGCTCTGCAGAGTTCTTCCATCCCCTTAAGGGTCTTTATCCCGTGTCTATTAGTTAATTCCTATCTTTGGACAAGTCTGCAGTCCTAATGGTTATTTCTCCTCTCTTCCCCTTCCAGCCCTCATTGTTTTCGGGACTCACAAATTGATCTTTCTTGATAAGTAACTTTGTCCCCCGCAGCAATCGCTCATCATTCTTATTGTCTTGCAGGAGCGTGCACACAGTGCTGATTCTGCTATTGCCCTTCCTCTTCATTTGCTATTTGTCTTGGTTTGCATCAGATACCATTTTTGAAGAAAGCTAGATTTCCAGCGCCCTTCATTTTAAGTAATTGTGTTGAGGACTGTCTAACAGAAAGGAGCATTCGTCAGGGATGGGGGAGGCAGGGATTCTTTCGGAAGGGCTTGAAATTCATTGCTGCCTGACTTTGCCTGGGTCTTGGCACCCCTTTTAAATGGGGTGGCCAGTCAAACTAACGTGCGCCAGGCTGCCATGGAGCAGCAGGTTTCGGGATGTATTAGGAATACTGAATCTGATCCAAAACACACTGCAGTCAAGGGAATGGCTAACACTGACTCCAGCAGGCTGTGATTCAGGCCCTGAAGAAGTTAAAATATCACAACTCTTGTTTCAGCTTTCATTCTGGACTGGCAAGAGCCTATGTCTTTTCCCAACAGATTTAGCTGGGGAGAGGCAGCACTGCCCCATTAGGGTATGTCTGATGAAGACATGCAGAGAAATTCCGCCTTTTTAAAAACATGGATGAATGGGTCAGTTACTAACACCATGCAAGTTGATTCAAAAGGGAGGGTTAGCTTTTGAACTCCTCACATGTGGAAACTCACCGAACTATTGGGACAGCTAGCACAAAGTCTTGTGGAAAAAACATTTTGCTCAAACACTCTAACGTTCACCATAAGCAAAATTTTGAACTGCATAGTCAATCCAATTGTTAAATGCATAATTTGCCCTGAATTAAGTTACATAAATCAGCCAATCAAGAAGCAGAAAGATTACCATGTGACTCACATGACCAACACAGCACAAACTGTTAATATTTTCAAAAAACTATTTGCAAATGTTCTTCAGACCAAGGATTATTTGCTAAAGAAACTCACAATTTTAAACAAGGGGGGGTGGGGTGGAGAAATCTGTTCCAGTATTTACTTTGCTCTACCTCTGGATAAATTTGATCCATGACTCCAGATTTGACTGGCAAGCCTCATAACCCTTCCACAACATAATTAGTTAGTTTAAACTAAGTGTTTGCAATTCATGCCACCACCTTAACCTACCATAGGGAAACTACCATAGCCTTTGCCCCTGCCCTTTCAAACTCATTTCTGGCAGTCATGTTCCCTTGCTGAGTCACTATCTCTTCCACGCACGGTTGGAGTCACAGGTGTTATTTAAGACAGATATCTGCATACCTGTCTATATGTAGATAAGTAATTAAAAGAAAGAGCACCATCTATTGGCACATGGAAAAATATAGCATTGCTCATAAATTAGTAGGTTCAATAAAGTTACATATAGTGTATGGTTTCCTGATTAAGCAGCTTTTAACAGCTGATTTTTCATAATATATATACACACACACACTGGTCACACTGTTCTAATTCCAATTTGTTTTCTGTGTTCAGTCCCTCAGAGGAGACTTGCCATAGTATCATCATTCTGATCCCCGGCCTGTACAGGTTTTCACCTTATGTGCAGTTGGTGACCTCAGTCCATTACAGCTGAACAGGGATCCACCCCAGCAAGAGATACTGCCACCAGCAGCACCAGTGTGGAGGGAAGTGTCAGCAGGTCACACAAAGAGCGGATGAAATACTCCTCCACTCTTGGATTCCCCACTGTTTTAACTTCAGATGTAAACACAGTGAAGGGGCAGCTATGCTACAAAATAAAAATGTCCTTTAGCATTCAGGGACCAACAGTGTTATTTTCTGCTCCCCCTGACAGGCTGCTCCTGTAGGATACTTTTCAGGAGGAAGCCCACCGCCCAGACTGGAAGGCAGGAGACTTGCATTCAATTCTCTGCTTTGCCACAGAGTTCCTGTATGACCTTGGCCACATCACTTAAAATTTACCCTTTCCCTCAGTTCCTCATCTGTACAATAAGGATAATCTTCACTCTCTCTCTCTCTCTCTCTCTCTCAATCTGAAGGGAAAAAAAGCCATTTGTGACAGAGGCCATGAGATACTTTGAGAGCCATAAATGAACCTAGATAGACACAGACCCATCAGAGTTGAGGCACATCAGCATGATGGTGCTGTAGGAGCAGCTTTCACTGCAGGTGCCACTGCTGTAGTTATTCTAAAGAACAAGCAGAAAACTTCAGAGGCTGTCATAACAGCTCCAAACTGATTGAAACAAGAAACCTTTTAGCTGGTCAAGCCTCTAGTAAAGCAGTTCCAGCTTCAAGCTACACACACTCTTCAATTCAGGAAAAGAAGACATTCCCAGAGCTATCCTTCCCTCTGGCCTTTTTAAATGCCTGCACAACACTTAGATCGCTTTATCAACAATGCACACAAGACCAGGAAAAAAAAAAGACAAATTAGAAAAAATGAGAGCATGGAGTGGAAGGATGTTTGCTTTCAGGCACCCTTTTTTTTTTTTTATTTAATAAAAAGGAGATTATTGGGTACAATTAATTGTTCAAACTGTCAAGAAGATGAAAGTCTAGGGAGTAAACAGATGCTGGTCACGATGCAATGCTCATTAAGGCAGAGAAAGGATTCATTTCATATGCATGATTAACTTCTGGCCACTGATGATTTACACTGCAGATGATCAAAAGAGAATTAATTATTCTGCAAATAAGCACTGCTGTTATCCTGGTACTTCATGCTCTGAGGAGATGCCCCCTTACAAAACAAGGCCTCACTGTTTGGATAGTTTTGGGGTTTCTTTGCAAGGGCTTTCACTCATTTCCAAAAAAGACATTAGTTTCTGATATGACTTCAGAGGGAAGCCATTAATCAAAGCCACAGACAGGCTTTCCTATGGTTTGTGACAAACGTGTGCTGCAAACATCATACATTCATCTCCACCTTGCCTTGACATGCTTAGAGGGAGATCTCCCCAGCGCTTTGGATTTAGAAGAGAATACAGTGGCTAACAAGGAAATGCTGGGATTCACAAGAGCTGGATAAGTTACCAGCTCTGCCATAGATTCCCGGCCCTCTTAGGGTCTCCATTCCCCAGGTGTAAAATGAGGATGCTAGGTCGTTTGTCCACCTCTCTCTGCCTTCTCTATTTCCACTGTAAGCTCTTTGGGGCAGGGACTCTCACACTGTGTAAGTGTAGCACATAGCACAATGCGTTGCCAATAACATGGGGCCTCTGGGTACTACTGTTGTATAAATAATAGATGGTCTGTGGACAACTGTGGTCTATGGAGCCGCTTCTATCACAATGGTCCACATATGAAGGCCAGAAGGGACCACTGTGATCATCCAATCTCCCCTCCTGTGTGTAATACAAGCCAATGCATTTTCCCCAGTGATTTCTGCAGTGGAGAGAATTCTTCTTCCCTGCTACATGCATGAACATTGTCAAGCCCAGGAACTCAACAGCATCTTTTAGTAAGATTGGCTGAAACACCTGTCAGTCCTCCAGTAGCTAGCAGAAGTCAAGCCCAAGGGCCCGATTCTCCACTGCCCTGCACCTTGTGCAGTTTCCCCTGTGCAAGGTGGGGTAAGATACAACCTTCTGGAGCATTCTGCACTAACTGGATACAATGTAAATGGCAAGCTAAAGTGCAGAATTAGGCCCCTGGACTCAACTCCTTCCAGAGGTTATTTTTAACTAGTTAAGTTTAAAAGAGAAGCTCCTACTATCTATCAGCACAAATGCTTTGTATTTCTCAACAGGGGACTTCTTTGGGGTAAATGTTACCAGGATCAGGTTTTCTGCCCTTGCACACAGGCACAGGAAGACATACCCAAACTGCAAAGAGACCTTGAGAGAGCAAACTGATGACCGCTGCAAGCAACAGAAGGGGATTTGATGTTAATGTAAAATCTCACTCCCAGCATCACGAGTAAATGAACTGCAAAGTCTAAAGTGGGTGGGATAAGCCATGAGACACACATACCACATTATATCTTATGCTAGTCATGCAGCAAAACTAGCTGCCAGTGGGAAGAAGACAAGAAGGATGGCGACCATCAAACAAAGTGGTCCACAAGTTGGAAAACCACTAAAGAATATCTTGAAAAGCAAAGGGTTAAAAAAGGGTCAGACAACAGTCTGTCTGCATGTGCTTGTGATCCAGTCTTTCTAGTATAGTGGTGCCTAAAACTTTGCTAGTTCACTGTACCAGCTGACCAAACTTGAGACCTATCAGGGCTGAAGAGCTGCCTAGACCCCACTGCACAGGGTGAGTTTCCTGTTCTGAGTGCTGGCGTTCTGAGTACCGTGGGTCAGCTCCAGAAGCCATTCACCCAGAGACTTAGAAATGCAGGTAGTTCGAATGGGATTTACTTTCCCCTTCTTCAGGTAATAGTGAAAAGTTTGACACTGAAACGACTGAGGTATTGATTGTCAAGATGGACAAGAACACTCGCTGGTTTAGAGTTTTGACCCCTTCTCCTCTAATAGAGTACCTTCCTCCACTCTATGGACTTCATCTTTTTCCATTGGCAAAGCACAGTCATTTCAGAACCCGCACCCCACTGCTGTTTTCTAACACAGCTGAGAGTCTATCTAGGTACCTACATGCTACCTCCCCTGCCCCCTGCCCATCACTGCAGTACCTGATTGCCTCACAAATATTAATACATCTATACACACTACACCCCCCTGAGAGGGACGGAAGGATCATTACCCCATTTTACAGAGGGGAAATGAGACACAGCAAGATTAAGTGACTTTACCATGGTCACACAGGAACACAGTAGCAGAACCAGGAACTGTACGCAGATCTCCCAAATCCCAGTCTAGTTCCTTACACACAAAGCCAGCGGAAGCATCCTCCCCCAGCATGCAAGTCCAGAGAAGACACACTGACTTACTATGGCACCAGGAATGCAAACGGGCCCGATTCAATGTATGGGAACCCAAGGATTTGAAGCCACAGCCTCCATAGGAAACGCAAATCCCACACCCCATGGAGATAAGAGCCAGGATGTGAAACTGCAATTTCCCCACATGTGGAGGAACGTGGAACAATTTTTCAGTTTGAGCAAACTCAGACAGAAGTATTCCCCCCCCCCCCCCCAATATTTACCCAGCTCCGTTATCTCAATAGCTGGTGAAATCATTAACCAAGTTCTTAAGAGAGTGAGAGACAGAACATCTCAGCTTCCCCCTTTCGTTCAAATGGGAGTTATTCTCCCACCATCTTACTCAATGTACCCAGAGTATCAAGACATCACCTTAATATCTGGTTAATTATCCTTTTAAAAACTATATTTAGAGCAGTGATATGCAGACCTCAGGAGCCAAATTAGCGACCAACATTACCCAAAAGAGCCATAAGTCATGTGAATTCAGTGTTTCATTTACTACTGTACTATATATTCATATTACAACAGAATGACAGGGAAGTATTTAGTTTTTAAAAACTAAATATTTCCCATGCATGTGTGTATATTATTCTCACAGCAAAATGATTGACCAAATATTATTTTATCAACTGCAACAGGCTAACAACATAGTAAAAGCATCCTGATCGGTTAATAGTTACATCTCAGCTTTTAAGATCAAGTTCTGCAAAGAGCTGCAGGAGATAAATTAAAGCGTCACTTGCGGCTCATGAGCCGCAGTCTGAGTATCAGAGGTAGAGTGTTTGCTAGGGGTTCCTCTTCTCTGGAATTAGCTGGAGTGATCAGACTGCCTATTACAAAAGAGGAGTTCTTTCGGACATTTGAGAACCTTTCCACAGCCAGGGCCAGCGCTTTACCTGGCGTACATCAGCAGACTGCTAACTTCAGCGGAACGACACCGACACCAGCCCCGTGTGCATAATGCATAATATATTCCTTCAAGTTTAGGGCTCTTTGTGGCGGAACTGCCCTAGCAAACAAAGAATCTAGTCTTTCCAAGTAGGCGGCTGGGACACAGCCTGGGGACTGCCCGGCTGGGGAAGGCAGGTTAACAGCATTTTTTTAAAAGCCCATTTGCTTCATCAGCAGGGAGTTGGCCACTGATAAAAATGAGCCGTGTAACAAACGATCCTCCCTGGAGTAACACACCTACTAAATCATTTGGATCGAAGGGCAATTGAATTATGCTTAGGAGAAGAATGCTACAAAGCCGGAGGGCTGCTCTGTAGGCTTGCCCTTTGGATAATCCTTTGCATAAAGTTATGCTTTGGAAATGCAATTTCTTTTCAAAAGACGATTGTGAGTTAAGCCCCCTTTCTGGTGCATCCTCCCCCGGCACGTGAGCCCAAAGAAGACGCACAGACTTACATTGGCACCAGGAATGCCAACGGGCCCGATTCAACGTACTCAGAGCCACGGCCTTAATAGGAAACGCAAAATCCCACCCAGCGTGGCATTAGGAGCCAAGGTGTGAAATCACGATTTCCTCACGTCTGGGGAAACACGTCTGCTGAGCAAGCTAAATCCAGGGCCCAGCCAGCATTTGCCAGTCAGGCTCCTTTGGCAGTAGGTTCAGTGTGACAACAGCCAATCTATACTCATCTGCCAGGCTGGAGGGAAAGGGAGAGGAGGGAAGGTATTAAGGCCCACGGTTACAGTCAACAGTCGCTTTAGTATCAGTTGGTTTCCTAACAAGGAGGTTGTTTTTCTACTGATCGGGAGTGAGTGGAGCTCTCTCTGGTGATATAGTCCTGGGGCAGCACTCAGCACTTCAGAAAGAATACAGGAGAAGCTTGCATGTCCTATGGGGAACCAGGTCTCACAATCTGCATTCAAAGGGCAGCTCAGTCCTCCTCACTTATTGCTTTGAGCTTATCTGATAGAACACGAAATTACCAGCATCCCCCTTGCTTCCCCCTCCCCCCCCCACTCAGTCACCAAGAATGATGGCTTGCATACGCTGTGATGAACTGCAGATTCTTGGATGCTCTGCTGCCGTGCTTTTATACATAACCCTCTTTATACAAAGACCCTTCCCAGCTATACGTAGCTGAGAGAGAGAGAGAGATTAGGGGCATGAGAGCCAGAAAGATATGTCTGTTTCCAAAATGCAATTTCATTTAGAAATGCTGTAGAGGACAACAGTGGGTTGGCTGCAGTTCCAGGCAGGGTTAATCAAGAGATCTGGGTTCACGCCCCAGTCTTGTCCCCTTGTTGTCCAGAAGTAGTTAGAGTGCACCGTGGAAGGGATAGCCACTACTAGACTCAGCTCCCATTTGTTTCACCTCAGCTAAACCCCATACCTGGCTTTGAATACCTGCCTGCTATGCCTAGTAATTGTCTACATAGCTCTCACTCTGGCTGCATCCCTGGGATCGATGGACCTATTTTTCACTGACCTTCCATGCATTAGCCCAGGAGCTGAGATGTACAAATACACTGTGTTTAGGTACATATCTGCTATTCCAGTGGGTGTAAATGCTGCTTAAAGCTGGCAAGTAAACTATATTAGCTCCAAAATCCACCTTAAACCCTCCATCCTCTCTCAGAGTTCATTCATTTTAACAAAGGATGAAAATGTCAGAACTTTTTTATTCCTCTCCTGCTTCTCCAGAAAGGCCCCAGGTTGCCAGGGCTTGTAATATCTGACCCTTCTCTTCCTGGTCTTGACAAAAAGGCGCTGTGTGTCCATGCAAATTATGTCCCCGGGAGCCTGTGTTGAGTGCATGGAGTAAACAGCCCCAAACAACCCTGACACTGGACTGACCTATTTAGTGATGACATACCTCGTAAAGTCCAGAAATGAGGCTGATTACACTTGACTGAGGGGCTGCAGGATATCGAGAGGCATTGAAAGGAGAAGCCAGCATTTGCAGGAGATGAACTAACGAGCCAGACATCCTATGCTTTGCCAGAAGTCCCATCGATCTTAAACCCTGTTGTAGAGCGTTTGCATATGAATTAGCTGAGAGAGAACCACACCAACTCCAGACACACACTGCTAGCTACAGCTTGACAGAGCATGGGCAGGTTTCACACAGGCCCACTTTAATATTTTTGGTTTCTGTAGCCTCTTTCATCCCAAAGCTTCTCAAACCAACTAAATAAGCCACAAACTTCCAAAGTGCCTTTACAAACCCAGCGAGACAGACGATGTAAGGCCAGTAGAAACTAGGCTTTGACTCAAACTTGTTTCATTACAAGCTCAGGAAGACTCTGCTTTTAAATAGTTCAGGAAGAGCAAACTCTGCAAGTTCGGCCTTAGTAGTACTTGTAGTGTATTATTCATCCACTAGATGTCACTCGGTGTTGTATGGAAATCCACAGTGGGTATGGTCCCTGGTAAATATGAGACACCAACCTGGAACTCAAGTTGTGTGTGTGTTTGTTTTTGTTTTCCTTAATAAACATACCCTCATTGAGAGTGATTCCATATGTCATGACAAGGACTAAGGTGGGTAAGAAATCTTGGCTCTAAGCATCCCTGGAGGAGTTGCTGAGGTGTTTTCTGCTTCAGCCTTGTACTATAGATCTACCTATTCTGCTGGTGTTCATATCATATCATAGGCTTGGGTTGGTAAATAAATATTGTTATTTACATCTTACATCCTGAAGGATCTCAAAGTGCTTTATAAAAGTGTATTTATAACAAGAATCACTGCACACACCACTGAAGAGCAACCACCTCTGGAGCAGAGCACAATCAATCACTGCTGAACAAGAATAAGACTGCAAAATTGCTATTAAGGAATTCAAGAAGAACCCTGCACACAGTGAACAAGGGATTTCGGATAGGCATTCTTCTCCTCTCAGATGTTGGCTGGGAACCATGGCCCTGCGGGCACTGGTCAGGATCGATGCACACACAAGCAAGTGCATCCTACCACAGAGCTGCAGTCCACATACACACAGCTGTGGCCAGGAGCTGAAAGTGCCAGTGCTAAGCCCACAAACTGGTACGACAGTGCACAAGCAGCAATGGAAACATGGAAAGCAAGAGGGGATGGTGAGATCACTGTAAGCATGGGCTGATGAAACTCAAAGATGCAGAAATCAATGTTATCTTTTCACTCCGGTCTGGGGCCATCCTCACCCCTTTAGCCACCACTTGCAGTGTTGGGTTCACCTCGCTGTCTGAGTTCCTCTTCCACTTGCAGTCTCTGACCATCACAGTGATTTGTCCATTTGCAGATCACTGCTCCCATGGCTTGCTGCTTGAAGGCCAGCCTTGTCCACCTGCCTGGAGTGAGTGCTCAGTACAAAGCACCACCCTGGAGTCAGTGCAGGACATGTCCTGAAGGGGTTGCATGATGAGGCTCAGAAAGGTGGTCTCCTGCTTCAAGAAGAAGCAGTTCTCTTCTCGTTAGAATGTATTCATGTAGAAGGACAGCCAAGTTCTCTCGCACTGTGAAGATACGCATCCACCCTAACGGGACCGGAAATCGGGGCTAGCTAGGCCCCATCTTGCCTGTAGAGAAGATGCCAGCAGTTGGTTTATTTCCCAGACACGAGGGGGAATACCCGAATGTCCTTCGGAGACTTACAGTACAGTGAACCTCCGCTTCCGGCCGCCCGAAGACCTCACGTGACAAGGCCGCTAATGGGGACTCCAAATTGGCATGATAGGGAGACAGTTTCTTGGGGACGAGAGGATCAAGCTGAGTCTCCAAACCCAGGCTGGGGCTGTCCCTCACACCACATTCTCCTGTCCCTCATACCACATGGTTGCCCCCGAGGGGTGGCACAGAGCCTCGACTCCATCTTCTTTTAACCCTTTAAGTCCAACAACTGTCCAGTTCCCAAGCTGAAGGGAGGAGGAGGAAATATTCCATTTCTGCCTTAGTGCATGGGGTGAACGGGCGCGGCTCATCTTTGTACTTGACTGTGGCTAGCACAGATATCATTAGGCAACTATAATTTCTTTACATGGGAAATTCCAGTTCAGATGCAGCATCCAGTGTTCAGGGATTTGCCTTTTACCCAGGTAGGCCAAGGGATTTGCTCTGAGCTATGCAGTAATGGTTCTACCCAGCACCCATCAGCATCTACCCATCTTCCAGCCTTTTCCCTTCATTGTATCATTCACAAGACCATGGTCCACCCAGGACACCCATCTTCTGGGGAGGGGGGACAGGAAAACGAGAACAACAGTTTGGGCTGTTGTTTGCTTTGCATGGGTGTAACATAACCCACCCTTAATCCACAGAGGCCAGTGGTGAGACTCTGAATAGCAAGTGATCCATTTTCCAGAATGAGACACGGTTCTGATGTTCTATTTGGATGTTGCCTATAGCTCAACAGGCCTGGGACTGATTCCACTGCCGGACCCCACCTGGTTATAGTGAACAAAGAACATTTGGGAGGTGAGGGGGTGAGATTATGGGATGCTGAGACCAGGCTTTCTGGTTATGCTGTCAGGTGTCAGATGCTGCAGCAGGTTTTATGTAGATCTCAGCTAACAATAGAAGCTACCACTGCTGTCGCTGGTCCCACAAACGTGCTTGTGGCATGTCTCCAGCTCACACCGTAGTTCTCAGAAACCTGTCTGCTGCAGGCTTCCCGGACACCTACATCCAGCTTCCAGATCCCACTGAAACCCTGCCCTGAGATGCTAACAATTCATAGTGTCTTGCCTCCAGGCACAGCCAGGTATAGGTGACAGACTGCTCTCTTAAGAGAGAGGATGGCTGCATTTCCCTCCCACTGCATATTCTCCACCTGAACAGGTTGTCAACAGCATCACTGGAGGGGGGACACTGGAGGGGAGACATGGCTGTAATTAGGGATAGTAAGAGGCACTCAGCACTATCATAATATTTCAGTCCAATGACATATTGTCGACTGCTGTCTCCTCCATAAATATTCATATACCAGACACTCGCCCAGCCCGTGTGTGTGCTTTCCGTTTTTCTCTGCCTTTACCCAGAGAAGGTGAAATCCAACCCTATGCCAGCAGAAGACCTTTGCACAGCTACGCCCACTCTAAGGAGCACATGGGATGTGAATGTTGGACAGAGGCCTTGAGCTGGCCCTCTGCACAGGAACAAATTTCATCGAGAAAGCATCAAGATCCTTGAGTGCAAAAGCCACTTACCAAAAAGGTAAATGACGACATTTACCTCTATTTTCTCTCTCCCCCAACCCCATGTCTCTGCTTCAAAGCAGAGATGCAGTTGTACTTTGACACCCGTATGGACTGTACTAGACAGCATATGATATTGACTCCAACAGCCCTGAGTTTAATCAGTGTGAGAGCTAGCTGGCTGCTGTCATCAGATCCCAAAGATCAGAATTATCCCCCCTGAGTTAGAGTGATAGGGAATTAGACCATGAGAGGCTGGCAGGCCAGGCATCTCAAGGCAGGAAGCCAGGGCAGGATGAAAGGCAAGGTCCCAGGGGAGGACACAGCTTGGATGATTCCATCTGAACGCAGTGGAGATGGCATCTGCAGTTCACATTCACAGAGCCAGTGGCCTACAGGAATGGAGAAGACAGCGTTTCAGTGGAGAATGATGGGAGCAGGGTGCTGGAAGGCTCCTATAGACTACCTGCCACAGAGAAGGGGGAAGCGGGATACCCATCATAAAGACTGACTTCATTAGTCACCTACTGGGTTTAGGAGAGACCAACAGCAGGTTGGCCTGGTGCGTGGTGCTGTGTCCTTTCAGGACTACTTCCAGGAGCAGAGTCATGCTACCCTCACCGGTAAGTAAAGAGTTGTTGCCAGCTCAGGATTTGATCACAGGTTTCATGATATTTCATACTTCTCTTAAAGCCCCAGCTCCTGGAGTCAGGTGATTACACGAAGAGTTCAGCTTTCACCTAAAAAGTAATTCTGGGAAGTTTATAGCTTTCATGGTTGCAGAGAATAGCTGGAAAACATGAAGCAAGTGCCACTTAAATGCTCACAAAGCTGAAGGCAAAGTAAAAAACCCCAACATTTCAGAAGAGCTCACAATTTGAGCCCATCTCATTTCTGAAGGGGTCTGACTCAAATCTTTTCAGTGCTTGAGGTTGGCAATATGGGTAAAAGCATGATATTCAGAACACTCACCCCCACCTGCTGATATTCCCCCTCCCCCCACACACATGAAGGATGGTCCAATGGCACTAGCCTGAGAGCCAGGACACCCAAGTGGCCTGTGTGATCTTGGACAAGTCCCTTAGCCTTTCTGTGCCTCAGTTCCCCTCTAAAATGGCTGCTGCACAGAACTAGTGGGAAGAAATACATGAAATATTGTGAGGTGATCAGATACGTCAGAGATGGGACCACACGAGTACCACCTGCACCTGGGAAAGCAAATGGCCAGTGTGTTCACATTCATGAAAATGGGTCTCAACCAGATTTGGCTGAAGACACTGCAGAGAACATTGGGTGAGAAGCTTCTTTAGACAAAAGAGTAACTTGTTAGTTGAGTGTAGTCTCTAGAAAGCATGTCATGATTTTGTTTTATAGGTGACTGTTTGTTTCCATTCTCCGTACTCATTATCCCTGGAGTCTCGAATCTTTGGTAATAGGTATAGTTATAGTGAAAACAGGATAAGTTTAAGTGCTGTGAGATTAAGTAGGGCTGATCCTGAGTTGACACATACAAGCTGGTGAGCCACCATTCCCCTGGGGACAGCAGACCTGGTATTTCTGAGAGCATTCAGGGGATAAGGGGCTGGACACTACAGGAGAATGCTTCAAAGCGGCTCAGGGACTGGGTGCAAGGCAAAGTGAACGTTGCTGGCATGGCCCAGAGGAAAGTGCCTGGCTGGCTCACAGGCTGGTGATGTCAGGGAACTGACATCCAGTTAAGCACAAGCAAGTCCAATGAGGCAGCCAGGTGACTCACATTCCCGCCGCTCTCCCCCCCTCCCCAGCCATCCAGACCCACTTACTAAACATGAAGTGAGGGAGGGGTAGAGCATGGTGCCATCTCATAATACTCTGCCTAACCCCGTTAACCCGCTCATGACCACTTTACTACCCTGCACAAAACATTCGGTCAAGTCTCTTTTTGTCTCCAACTGTTGAGTATTGTCATTGGGAAAGTAAATCCTTAGCGCTGTACCATGCTGTATTATATAAACTGCACTGTTTATAAACCATTCTATGCATTTTCAAACGGGATTATTCAAATCACCAAGTCCTGTGACATGGCCCTATTGTTATCCTCTAGCAGAGGTCTCAAGACAGATATTGGTTTTCTAACGCCTTCCCAATAATCTCCTGTTCAGTTAACAGTAATTAACTGAGCAAGTGTTTCTCTGTACTTGAAACTCTCTTTTGTTTTTGATTGATGAAGCCTCTTGCCATTACTAATTACGGTCTGGATTTAAGGAAGGAACTCCACACCCTGTACCTG
The DNA here is from genome assembly GCF_026122565.2 of Emydura macquarii macquarii. NCBI lineage: Eukaryota > Metazoa > Chordata > Testudines > Chelidae > Emydura > Emydura macquarii. The sequence continues at coordinate 3,591,019 of NW_027131391.1, forward strand.
ATTTATTTTGTAGTACAGTCCTTCTTTGATCTAGTCCCTCTCTTACTTCAGTTACAAGCTCTGAATCAACATCTCTCCACTACCGATGCTGTTCTGCCTCACTTGGTTTCCAAGGTCTAGAGAGAGTCTCTTAAAAACTTTGGGGCTGATGATTATGAAGTGTTAATCAACACATGAAACTTCACGTTTGGAGTTTCTTATTTAAATGGCAAATGTTACCCCTTTGTTTTAGAATTTAATATATTTTACATAATCAGATTTGTTTTTCCAGTATTCAATTTTTTAAGTAAAAGTTTGGGGTCTTTGATATTACAGGATTAAGAAAGCATTGTTTTGCCAGAAATAAATTCGCTAGGTATTAACCCCAAGATCATATCCGGAGAGGGATGGTCTTATAGTTAAGGCACTGGACTGAAGGTTAACCAAATTAAAGGTAGAGTGTGAATTTAAAGCAGATAGTGGATTGAGCTAATTTGGAATAAAACACTCTTAATCCAGAATAAAACCATCCACACATGGAGTTAATCAGGAATAAGTAGTCCAGAATAGTTAATCAGGAAGGGAGATTCTGGACTAACTCCCTGCATAGACAAGCCCTGAGACTCATGAGATCTGGGTTCCATTGCCAGCTCCGCCACTGACTTCATGCTTGATCTTGGGCAAAAATCACTTATTCCACCTCATTCTCCCCTGCTCCTCCCCTCAGTATCATAGGGATAATATTTCTTTCTTCTCTTTGTTTTATAGATTTAGATTGTAAACTCTTCAGGGCAGGGCCAGTCTTTAACTATGTGTACGTACAGCACCTAACACAACAGAGGACGCACCTGAGACCGGTGACCCCAGTCACTACCGTAATACTAGTTACTAAGGTACTGAGCACTTTTGAAAATCTGGCTCTCCACACTTCTGTTGGCTGGCACTTCTCACCTGGGATAGCCAGAGAGAAATCCAGGCTTGGGGAAGTCTGCATATAGCCCTTGTGTGACTGGTGTCGCTAGCTATGTTTTTAGAGGCCTGTCTAAGAAAGAAGCCGAGGCAGCTGGGGGGATTCCTCAGTACCACATAGCAGGCAGATTCATTGCCCTGGCAACCTCATTTGTTCCACAAGATTCATCACTAGCTGCCAAAGTTTGCAGCTGAATCGGAGCATGGTTCAATCAATGCCTGCTATTTTGGGACTGGCTGGTGGCTTTTGGCCAGCTTCATTGCATCGACTGGCCAGCATGGACTTCTTTTCAAGCAGAACATGCACTAGGAGACTCTTGGAATGGAGCTGCCAGTCTCTCTGACTGGACTAGAAAGAGACGTATGGAACAGAACTGGTGTGTTCTAATTAGAAAGAACCTTGCAGTGAGAGGAAAAAGAATGCTACCAACTCTCTCAAAGAGGGCCTGCAGCTTTCAGGCATCTCATCTGCCTCCATTATTCAATTGGACCTTGCTGACCAGTCATTCCTTCATGGTCTGACCAATTTCTAGTTCTGCTTTTCCTGGCTGTGAGACTCCGTGCATAGCAAAACCAAGAGGGATGCACATGGCTTCTTCCTAGAGGGTTTGTTTTGCTGTCAGTTAAACAGGGGGAGAGGAGGAAGGGTAAGAATATTGAAGTACATGCAGTTAGGTTATGTCATCATTTCAGGGTTAACTCATGTGATTGGCCTCCAGGTCCTAGAAACCAGGATAGCTTAGCCTAGGTGTGAGCTGCCACACTACAAAGCCCTACCCAATTTACTGTGTCCTCACTGGTCTGTGTTCCCTTGTGTGTCACTAGGACATTTGGGGATACATCCCAGGGCCTTCGTGCTGCTGTGAGCTAAGTTACTCTAGGATTCTTCCCTAGTTCATTGTAGTAGAACTCATCTGTCCTCCTGGGCACACAGGCATGTGCTACTTAAGTGACTTGGTCTGAAAAGTAGGTGGATTCCAGCCCGAGTGAAAATAATCCCAGGTTTATTCCACCCCCCACCCCTCCCCGCAATCAGGCCAGCTCGCCTGGATTTAAAGCATCCTCAGACTCAGGGGAGAGGTTGTGTGGGTGGAGAGGGGGAGTCCGAGAGTCCAAGTTAACTTTGCAGTGAAGACATACTCTTAGGGTTTATCTACACATAGAGTTACTCCTGATTAACTCCATGTGTGGACACTCTTATTCCAGAATGAGATAATGAGGAATAACTCCATGTGTAGACAAGCCCTAAGTTTCACTTGGGATGGACGTGTTCTGATTGCTGCCCTGTCACAGAGTTTGAACGAACACACACACACACACACACACACACACACACACTCTAAAAGGCACCTTGGCTCTTAATTTGTATGTACACTCTGTGCTGCCTGTCAACAATCTAATTGATCCAAAAGAGTAAATCGCCTGCAGCTACAAAAAGACCCTGGAAAAAAATAGAAGAGGTCCTCTACATTAATTGAGACATTTACTTTGAACATGGCAGGAGCCAGGAGTGTTTGTTTGCATTATGATTAGTGCTCGTTATCTGCTGTGTTTAGTCAACACTCCCCTTGTTCTCTTGTTAGCCAAGCTGCTTGTCCAAATCGCTGAGGAGAAGCAAACCCTGAGGACTAAACAGCAAAGCTAGCTCTTATTCAGACCAGAGCCATGCCACCATGCAGCAGCCAGAGTAGGTGTAGACGCACTGACCGACACACAGCCACCCGGGGCTTTCAGCTCAGTTGGAGAGCAAGCATTTGATATAGCAAATGTATGCTGGAAGAAAGTCTTCTGCAATCCCTTGTGGCTTTTTAATACCCCTTCCTTCCTAAACACGGCAGCTGCTGTGCAGCACCTCCAGATTAAATTTGGGATTTTCCAGGACTCTGGTGTTTGCCAATCAGTGGAGCTAGGACAATTCTCAGCAGTTTTAACCCATCTCAGATTATTCACCATGCCGAGGGACTGGGAGAAAGAGGGTAATGTAGTGAGAAAAGCAGCAGCTCTCTCACTTTCAGCTGCTGGTGCACAGCTGAGAAGATGACTGGTCTCCACAGCTAGATGGAGGAACATGTACGTTAGAGCAGGCGGCTCCCTGCTCTGGCCTATGCCTGCTCGCTTGTCACCGTGTAAAATACTGATGTGTAAAGAAGTCTAAAGGATGTGAGTAGGTCTAAGGGAGCGCAAGCGTCTGCATCCCACCTGCATTGCCCCTTAAGGGCTGGGGCAGCCAATCCAGAGGATTAACGAGGCACACCTGAACAGGGGTCCCCTGGTTCCCCTGTAAGAGCATGGGGGGATGCTCAGGGAGATCAGAGACTGCTGGGAGTGAGTAGGTTCTAGTAGCGAGCCCTGGGACTTGGGAGTGAGACCAGAGGCAGGAAAGGCCTGGGAGGAGCCGGGATAAGACAGTAAATACATGGACTTGAGGAGACTTTATTTGAACTGCATAAAACCAGATCAAGGGGAGGGTGGCCTAGGATGGAAAGAGAGCGGACTCCACAGGAGTAAGAGAAGACTCCAGCCAGGTAAGGCTGAGAGGGGCCTGCCAAGGCAGGGAAGAGCTGCAGACAGCAGAGCTGGGGGAGAAGAGAAGCCCCAGGACTGAGTTTTGTTTCCTGTCTAATTGCAGTAAATTAGACCCTGGGAGCAGGGGCATTACTGGACAAAATAGTGTGTGGAGTTTATAAAAGGAACCAAGAGGGGAAACTGAGGCAACAGGCTGCTTTCAGGGCCACCCTGAGGCCACCAGGTAGTTCCCGAGAGGAGCCATTCATTGACAGATGAAGCAGCTCTTCCCAATATGATCACCCCCCTCCTTTCTTGTTTTCTCTGGTCAGCAGTAAAACAGCTAAATGGTGAGATGATTGAAATATGTTCCATTAGGCTTCAGAGCTAACAGTCCCGTGAATGAAGTAGAGGCAGCTCACAGCTCTCCGAGCTATTGGCTCAGGCTGCCTGCAGCCAAAGAGAAGTCATGCGGTTATTTTACAGTCAGCCCACATTGTGACGCTTGTCTTTGCAACCACAAGGGCCAGAGAGATTTATTTAAACAAAAATGAAAGCTCAGATTCTGAACTCGAGCAGCAGCCCCTAAGGGAAGTGCACGAGAACAACAAGCCTCTGTGAGCCAGCCCAATTCAACCCTTGGCTACCAACAAGAACAGCCTGCAAAACAAACTGGAATGACCCCTCTGTGGAAGATATTCCAGGCCAGATGCTGCACCCATCTAGCAGAGAGGGATGGGAGCTAACTCACTCCATCCTGCTACAATGGAGGGGAATGGATTAAGTGACCCTCAAGGTCATTCAACCCCAGGAGCCTGTTATCGTAGCTGTCAGACCCTTCCACCTGAAGAAAGGCTCCATGAAAGGATGGCAGGAATGAGCAGTTCCTTGGCTGACTTTCCCCACTGCGGATTTCCTCTCAGCCCCACTGCTTCCTTCTACGCTTTGCAGAAAACGCACTGCTCCACAAATCATGCTGAGGTATAGCTCGCCTCTAGGGGCACGTCTCCTCCATGATAAGAGACCCGCAGCGCTGCCGCGGCTGGCCTGGGTCAGCTGACACGGGCTGGCGAGGCCTAGACTGCAGAGCTATAGAAGTGCAGCGTAGACATTTGGCCTTGGGCTGAAGCCGGGCTCTGAGACCCTGCAAACCTGAATGTCTACACTGCAACTTTTAGCCCTGCTGCCCAAACCCCGAAACTCAGTGCCACGTTTTTCTTTTTTTACTCTCAGTAGCGCTGACAGGAACATGGCTGGCTCCAGGGATTTACACAGGGCAAGTGGCTGTTAACAGAGAAGGAGAGACCAAGTTACAGCCATAGCACTTTATCTCAAGAGCCTATGGTCTCGGCCAACCATCCTCTGAGGGACCATCCTGAAAAGCCTGCAGAGCCCCTCAGCCCCCATGGTCTGCAGAGGGGAGAGAAGGCTGCCACCACCTCCCCAGAGCGTGACAGATAGGACAACATCCTGGACAAACCTTAGGGAATCAAGATAAGCATCACTGAATTAGGGTTAATACCTTTGGGGTGCATTGTATTAAAAATGCAATTGGGGATGTGCTATTGTACGTAACCTCGGGTATGCCGATGTAATTCCTCTGTTCCCAGCCCTTTGAAGCCACCGCTGGAGAGGTTCTCCAGGAACCATCAGACAAAGACAGGGGTTTTGGATAAATAGTCGGGTTACAAACAGGCTCAGGACATTCGTCCTGATCCAGCAAATGGACACAGAAGGCCCCAGTCCAGGGCATTGACCTGCTGAGGCCCACAAGATTGGCTGCAACTTCTGAGTTGATGCTGCTATGAACTTGTGCTTGCATGAAGTGCTGTGTGGTACCTGACATCTGGAGCAATTACACTGTAACTGTCTGAGGAGAGGACAAAGCAGGCCTGCTCAGGCAGTCTGACTTGGCAGATAAATTCAACAGAATAGTCTAGGAACTGTGCAACCTGCAAACACCCTGGTCAGAAGGGGGAGAGACACGAGTCTCCATCCAAGAGAGGCAACAGCTGGGGAGCCGGAACCCGGAGCGTGGGTGACTTTGCTGAACTCTAGAGGTGGAATAGAGGTGCAGTTATCCTGGAGTGAGACACTCAGTACGTCACAAGTCCCTAGTACCCAGGGCTCCTAATAACCCCATCTTTCCCTCCCTCACCCCAGAGAGATCAAGAAGAAATCCAAAGCACTGAAAGATCAGAGGACCTGCTGTCTGACTAGCCCTTTACTTTGGTCTGGAGTGGCCTTATTTAGTACAAACATGCCCCGGTTGCACTTGCATCAGGCTGTATGGCATTCATTGCCCTTTGTGCATGTGCATTATTTATCATATTAAAGGTCTGCCTAATTAGATGCATCTGGAAATGCTAAAAATACCTCTGCCACAGCTCCATGCCTGAGAGGGGGGTATACGAACCAAAGGCAGTGTCTAAAATGAGAAGGTCTGCACTATTCCAGCAAAGTGCTGGGCACCAGCAGCTGCCCCGTCTTCCAATGGGGATGAAAAACACTCAGCATCTCACAGTATCAGCTGTGCAGCGAATTTAATAATTAGAGGTAGATCTGAATTTTGCAATTTGGGCCCATAACTGCTCAGATACAAGCTTTTTAGTCTCTCTCATTGAATTGAATTCAGATTCAGGTCTGGATTTCAGAGCTTCCCCAGAGATCAGGCGTGTTCTGATTTGGAGGTGCCAGTCTGTGCTTGTCTAACACTTCGAGATATCCAGGTGTCAGGTGCTAAAAAGCAGCAAAACACTTAGCAAATTTAACCTCACAATCCCCTATTGCTATCTCAGTTTTACAGACAGGGAAAATCAAGGCACAGAATGGAGCAGTCAAGTGTCTTGACAAAGGCCACTCAGTGAGTCAGTTGCAGAATAAAGAACAGCACCCATGTCTCATGACTTTCAGTCCTATGCTTTAGCCAAAGCCACCAGACAAATCCTTAAGAACAGGAAAGAACTAAGCGAAGGATGCCAGAGAGATTGATGAACTTGCTGTGCAGAAGTGAGCAGTAGCCAAACCCAGAGTACAGCCGAAGTCTGCCCTCAGTGACATTCTTATGTCCTTGCCCTCAGTTAAGTTGTGATGGTCCTTGGCACAGGCACAGCTGACAACTTGCCTTCTGATTTGCTAGAGACCCCTGAACACATGAGCCAGCCAGACATTTTCTTTTAATATTCAGATCACACTGACCTCTCCATTGCCTTCAAATATCAAATGCTAATCCCACTCCGGTGGCAAATCTACTCACCCAGCTGGTGTGTTTAGAAGTTCAATACAAACCCTTTGCCCTTGATGGGGGTTGCCTGATAGCAAAGCCCACCGATGCCAGACACACGCAGACAACGAAGACCGTTCAGAATCCACTCTCTGAATCTCACAAATGGTCCCTCCTTGCCTTTTAATGGGCCAAAATAAGGACATGATCCAAAGGCCACTGAAGTCAACAGATCGACGCCCTTCAGCTTCAGAGGACTGCAGATGGGATCCAAATAACACACTAGAGCCACACACTGACGAGCATCGGCGTTCTCAAATCCTGGCTGTGAGCATGGTGGCATTATCCCCTCTCCATCTCCATGTCCAATGAGGAGTTCACCATCTCTCATGCTGGTCAAGGGAAACCCCCATCTTCTAGTTATCACAGATCATGGCTCATTCTCGCTCTGAAGGTAAAGGTTCATCAGCAAGCACCAAGCAAGGGTGTTGAGTGAAAAAACACCTGCACCACAGTCATTTCCAGCTTCATGCACCCTCTGGTGAGACACTGCACTGCCAAAGGAAGATGTTCTAATGAATTGTTAAGCTCAGAATTTGAGGATGATTTCCAGCTAAATACATCTTTTCCCAAAAGGCAATTTTTAAAAGTTTAATGGAGGATCTTAAAATCCTGACTCTTCCCATCTGCATCTCAGATTTGCTCTACAACACACAGACACCTGCTTCAATACCAAAAACAAAACATAACATCAGCAGTTCAAAGTTGGCACCATCTTAAGAACTGTGGTGTTTTAAATCAGACACATCACCTCTAGGCAGCCGCAGGCATAGCTTTGCACGCTGTCATGACTGTACATGTTGCAGCACCCCTCGGTTACCCCCAATTTAGAGGTGAGGAAACTGAAGCACAGAAGTGAAGGCCAACCTTGTAAAAGAACTGTTTAGTGCAAAACAAACACCCTGGCTTAGTACTGCAGGCTGGGGACATGCTGCTTTCTTCTCCTACAAGACAAAGACTTGGGGGAAAGGAAAACAACTCACTAAACAGAAAGTAAAGGTGTGTGTGTGTGTGTGTGGGTGGGAAATGGAGCATAGTTCCAACCCGTAATATTCTCAACAACCCAGTTAATCCCTTGATGACCAGTTTACTACACCAGCATTTTCAAGCAGAGGCCTTAAGTTTTGGGTGCCTGATTTTACGCACCTAGAGGTCTTATTTTGCCAGAGGTGCTGAGCATCTGCAGTGCCCATTGACTAGTTGGGCACCCCCCAAAAAAATAAATCAGTGAAGGCCTAAACCACGTGTGCCTAAACCAGGTGTCCACTTGAGGAATGTGCACAGCAAGCATTAAACAAACCCCTGACATTCCCAGCACTGCTGCCCAGAACCAGCCTGCATTCTCCATCGCACGTATGACTGGCTTTTTCTCGTTTCATCATTAGCTGTGTATCATAACAGAACCATCTCTGCCCACCCTGTCTTTCCAGCACCCTGCTGGGGGTCCAATTCTCAGCTGCTCCCCAGCTCCGCTTCCAATCCTTCTGTCAGCAGCCATTCCCCAGAGCAATGTAAATCTGCAGCATGCATGCAGACAGCGAGGGGGTGAGTCACACAGGGCCCATTGGCACGTGGATCGCAGGCCAAAAGGATACCACGAACAGCCGTGGACTTGCATTTCTATCAGGAAAAGAGTCCTGGGGTGAAAATGGAATTTAAGGCGAGAGTTTAAAGCCAGAATGTACAGCGTGAAACTCTCACCAGCAGAGCAGTCTTTGCAGCCAGAAAGGGAAAGCACATGAAATAACTCAGATTTCCATCGCTTTCCCTTCAGGAAAGTGCCAGCAGGATTCAGACTGGCAATATCTTTCCATCACCACACCTGCCGCTCGTCCTCCAGCTCAGAAAACTGAGTAATCAATTTCCATATTCATTCAATCATTTCAGTGAACTCCAGCAGGGGTGGCATCCTGCTGCACTTTGTAGAGAAGGTACAATCTCAGTGGAAACTGGAGTTCTTCTGTCCAAAGAGCCTGAGACAAAGGTTGTGTGACACAGGAGTGAATGAAATAGAGCAGTGTTTCCCAACCGGTGCGCTGCAGCACACTCGGGTGCCGTCAGGCCGCAGCAGATGTGCCATGGAATTTTTTGAAAAACTACTTGAAAAGTTCTGAATTGGCTCATGAATATTCAGGAGCCAATTTGGAGACTATATGGTGGTGTGCTTCAAAATAATTAAAGGTATCAAGGTGTGCCGCAGCAGAGAAAGGTTTGGGAACCGCTGAAATAGAGGAGGGGAGGGGAAGATGGAGGGAAAGAGATAGAGACGGGAAGGAAGAAGAGACGGACATTTACAAGCTGGATATTTCAGATTCAGCTCCAAACAAGTGATGCCCCATAATAAGCAACAGTGAGGTACAGCCATGTCTCACGGGACCAGTGACTTTATGGCCAACACCCAGCAGTAAAAGGAACAAGGGAAAGAAACAAACCAAATGACGTTATTTTCCCTTTAAATTGGACTCATTGGATCCGATTCACCCCTTGCCTAACGCACAGGAGGCAGCTCTTGCCTCCCTTATTCAGAGGCTGTCGAAGCCTGTGCAGTCTCCACAAAGTGTTGTGCCCCTGCTACAATGGCCCCCCAGAGCTACTGCAGAGGCAGAGAATAGTCACACCCCTCCGCCCTCATCCCCCCGGTGTGCCCTGGAATACCCTGTGTACTCAGCTCTCCTGGGGAGGCGGCACAAACCCAGAGGAGCTGGCTGCGCACTGGGCATAGATACCCTCCGGCAGCTGGGGTAGGGGCTCTCACGCCCCTTTGTTGTCAGCTAGCTGCTGCCACAGTGAATCAGGCCCACTGGGTTTCTCTATGTCAGACTGCAGATAGGCCATATACTCTAATCTGCGTGTCGGCAGGCCAGCGGTCCGCTTTTAAGCCTGACAGTTCTCTTTTTCCAGTGGCTGTCCTCTGTCTGGTGCTGAGACAAAACTGGGCATGGCTTTGTCCAGTTTCACGGAGGGGGATGCCATTTTGAAGAGTGCCCTGCTCCTGCCAACGTGACCTTGCACATACAATACATGTGCAGTCACACTGGTGGGGTTGTAAACATCTCCCTCTCTTCTCCCTGCTATCCACAGAAGCACCGCAGCATCCGGTGTTCTGAGGATGCGGCAGTGGCCTCATGAAAACTAGGGAAATACCTACAGCATCATGGCCAAAACAGCCCCTCTGCTCCACTCCTGTAACTCCAAAGAAAGGATTGGGCTTGCAGCTTCAGCGAGACCTGCATTTACTTAGTGATGCACCAGAGGTGCAGGCCATCCACTGGCTCCCTGCAGAAGAGAGCAAACCAGGGCATCTGGTCCCAAGAACTCAGGCCTTGGCCGAGGAGCTAGAGACCAAGGGAGCAGATCTAGACACAAGCAGTCCAATACACTCCATCCATTAAGGACAAGCCACCAGGGCTGAGTATCTAGAAACTGCTTGATGGATTCGTGGGTGGTGCTCTCACTGCCCTTCCCCCATGGAGGAGAATTCTCCATGGAGCAAATGCCGCAATTTATTTATTTTTTAAACAACTGAAATGCTGTGGGAAGGCTCCATATTGACAGTTTTGGTGAATTAAGTCCTTTCCCTACAGAAGAGTACAGCACATGCCAGGCCAGGGCAAGCCACGCACTGTGTGCCTTAACCCTGACCTGGAGGGGCCACCTGCAGTGACAAGAGGCTAGCTTCTTCTCCATGGAGCGATCAGGGCCCTCCTACAGCAGACGGGAGAGTCACTTTACCATTGATGGGAAATGATCCAGGGAGCAGCATGAAGCATGGCAAACGTAGTGCGTGAGAGGCACCAGCACTGCTGCCCACAGAGAGCAGATCAAAACAAGCCCAGCTCCGCACAGAGCAAGAACACACTTACTGTGAATTTCTTTGCCATCATTTTGCAGAGGAAAGCTGCTGGAACAACGGCCCTGAAATCCTGCTTATCAGTAGGGCAGGTATCAGCAGTGCTGGTGAGGGATACGGACCTGAATGGAATCAGGTCAGCCTCCCTGAGACCATCACCTAGAGCAGGGCCGTCCCCGGGGGAGTGCAGGGCCCAGGGCAAATCACATTGTGGGGGCCCCTTTAACATTTTTATACAGGTGAAATCTGGGGCTGTCATAGTTGCCAATTTCAATGGGCAAGCCGCTGGGCTCTCTGCCTGGCTTTCTGGACACCAGCTTTCTAGCCCGGAGGGGGAAGGGGCTGCCACTAGGGCAAGCTGCAGGCAGCTGCCACCCGGCTGCCAGCTCGGGAGATGGGTGGCTGCCGCCCACTCCAAGCTGAGGTGCAGGAGGCTGTCGCCTGGCTCCGAGCCCAGCTCGTGGGGCACGGGAGGCTGCTGCCTGGCTTCCCACCAAGGTGCAGGAGGCTGCTATCTGGCTTCCAGGGACTCGGGCGGCTGCCACCTGCCTCCCAGCAGGGAGCTGGGACTGGGCAGGACACGGGCGGCTGCCTCCAGGAACCCATGAGGTTGCAGGACCAGGGGACTAGGGGTTGGAGGGGCAGCCCACAGGGTCCCCCAAAGCATGGGGCCCAGGGCAGTCACCCCAATTCACCTTACCCTACGGATGGCTCTGACCTAGAGCATCTCTCAACCTTTTCCATGCTGGCGCCACCACAGGATCTGTCTCACACAATAAGATGGGAAGGAGAGCGCGGCCATGATCCCCAGGCTGAGAATCCAGGACTCAAGGAACAACCTCGGGGTTGGAGGGAGGAGAGGGTATGGCAGACTCTGTGCTCAGTCCTTGACTTCTCTGTAGAGACAGTCAGCTTATGCCACATGTGGTGGAAAGTGTACACTGCTGTAAATTGCAGTCAGTTGCTTAAGCACACTTTGGTTCAGTAGATAATATACTCAGGAACCCTAACAACCAATATCAGTCAGGTTTATTGCTACAAGTCATCATAATATAGTAAAAGAAAAAGGCTTCAACATGATACTAATTTCTGGGAAGCCATGTCATGCAACATTGAATTCATCTTACAAGGAAGGCTTGCTTCTGAAGTTACCACCCTAAAGCTATCCTTTTTACACCCAAGCTGTGTACAAGAAAAAGATACGGTATGCATCGTCCCAGGCTAGAGTTAACCAATCATCTTTCTACCTTGTTTTGATGGTACCCCTTAGCTCTTTGCTCTAAACATATGCATCCAGGTACCAGGGACATGAAGGCCCCCCCCAGGCTTGTACCAGGGTAGAACACTCATAGCTTGTCCTTATCTTTTGCACATTCCAATATTATACTGCCTGCCTGGCACTACTGTAAAACACCCAGGTCCTGATCCTGGCAGATTTCCTATCTACTTGAGCCAAAGCTTATGTCAGCTAATGCAAGGTGTTATGGGACACAGCAAGAGTGAACAGGACTACACAGAAAGACAGGCCGAGTCAGGCCACATAACTGCTAGAAATATATACATACGAATATACACGCGTGCACACTATAATGTTATATTTATACTGTGTGCTTAATGCATATTAATATGTGGTGTGAAGAGCCCTAGTGGAGCGCCAGTCCTACACTGGGACAGCGGGCTCCTGGACACAAGGATAACCAGAGCAATAAAGCACAGCCCTAGCTTTGATTTGTAGATCACAGCATTTATTCCCCTGAAAGGCACCCGGTGGTTAATGGACTCAGCATGTAATATATCCCAGGCAGTAAAGCAGAACAGAGGCTGTTCTCGCTACAGGCTTCTGGCTCTTAGCCTTGCCCTAGATGTTTACATTTAGCCCTGTTCCCCAATTTGTTAAACTCGAGGGCTGTTGTGAAAAGCTGAATGCATTGAAAGCTGACGCTGACAGCAGCATGGGTGGTTCTCCACCGTGGAGCACCATCCTTCTCCCAACTGGGACTGATGGAGCAGCCGCCACTAGAGGAGCTATGCTCTGCATGCTGTGGTGCCTTCGTTATCTGTTTGCAGAGAGATGGCCTTGGATCTGAGGAGGCAGGTCTCATGTCAGCGGGGGAGGAGATTTGATCAGTTTTATTAAGCAGTACCTTACCAGGCACAGAACTCACAGCCTTTAAGCCAAATGGTCCACGTTTATTTTCCAGTGTCTAGGAGACACCTTCTGGGGGCAGGGAAGATAGCTGAAAATCATCTCTGAATTATAGCATCGGCTCGTTCACGCCAATCCTCCCCTTAATCCCGGACATTTCACGTCGAGAGTCTGCCTGCCTTACCTGAACAGGCTAAAAAGCTACTTCTGGTGGGGGACTTGACAGGCCAAGCGGCGCATACCAAGGTAGCCAATTCAAAGCCAGCCTATCACTACATAAGGTACTACAAACATGTTCTGCTGTAATTCGTGCTCCACAATGTGTCTTTGCCCTCCTGTAAAGAGGATAAGAGCCTACAACAGCTGTCAACTAGAGACATTACTTTTTTACCTCAAGTAGTTAGAGCATCATGCGTGTAGCGCTAGAGGTCAAGGGGTCTGTCCCCGCTTCTGAAGCAGTGGGGGGGAGGGTCTTTAATTGACTCTTCTCTTATATGGACCAGCCACTAAAGAAGAACAAAGATCACCCACAGCACCAGTAGGTGGGCAATGTGGAGCACTTTTTAAAAGGTTATTATTTAAGAGATTGTTTTTGCGCGGACTGTTTACTTCTCATGGCTATTCCAGCCTGCTAGTCACGAAGTAGCCGCACCGTTCATTCCCCTTTTGTCTGAACTTTTATGTAGCTGCTTCCGCTCAGACAGTCTCTGCATGTGGACTCTATTATTGGTAATTTTGCTTTTCAAAATGTACTTCATTCCCAGCCTATTCCCAGCGCATTACCTGACTCACGCTGAGAGAGCTGCACCGGACTGCTGTGCGCATTATTTCTCTCTTTGACTGAATCCTTCCCAGCTTTCTAAACTCGGCCCCTCTCTCTGGTGCAGGAGAACAGTGGGGGGCGGGTGGGGCTGTGACCTTTGCGAAAGCTGCAGGTTTACACAGGGGTGGTTAGAACAAAGACTGGCTGGGGAGTTCCATTTATAACTCACGCAGCAGCTCCAAGCATGGTCATTTGGGCTGCAGAGGTCGGACTGTCCCAGCTTCAAGGAGATCTTTAATGGAGCAAGCTATTAAAAATCTTTTATTTCCCTTCCCTTTGGCAGCCACTGTAACGTTTACTCCTGTTTGGCAGAGTTCCGGGCAGAGCTGCAGCATACTGAGTGAGTGATAATTGGATGCGACAGTTCCCAGGGCCAGACTGGGGCTCTGCAAGTCATCCCCAGAGTGGGGGACACCTTTGTTTCAGACACCCAATTCACGAACTGCAAGTGGGAGGCACGTGCCTGCATGCTAGACTTTCCAGGCAAGAGCTGAGAAATCAGACAGAAGTTAAGTGCACCTATGACCCCCTCAAGGACACTCCCCCTAGGTCTCAGGCCACCTCTTTTGAGGCACAATCCTCTCTCTCCAGAACAGCACCGGAGAATGCAGATCCTTACAATTCATCACGATCACCTGCGCAGGTCAGAGGTCAGCTCAGCACTTGCAGTTACACTCTCTCAGGGCAGAGTTACTGAGTGACCAGCCAGCTCTCAGGGAGCAGTATTATTTACTCAGAACAAGGGTGTTTCAGAGAAAAATACGTTTTAAAATAATAAACAGCTTATCTCCACATCTAGCATAGCTGGCCCTCCTTCATCTTTCACATGGAGACACTGGTAGATCTAGAATACCTCAGGTCCTGACGCAAAGCCACTTTCTGCTGGTCACAGTCTCACACTTATCAGTTCTCAGATGTTGTATCCCAAGCTCAGAGGCTATTATTTAATGCAGTTCCAAGTCCTTTGATTTGAACTGATTCAATCTGCACACTTTATCCCCAGGGTGTGGAACTTCAAAAGACGTGTTACCTGCTTTGTTTCAGAATTGGAGATTTGCATTAGTTACCCCCCTCCCCGTTGTCTTTCATTCCTGCAGAAAGCACTCTATCTCCACCCATTTAGCCAGGAATAGCATCACTCACAAGCCCATATGGTAACAGATATATGTTTATAAAGTTCTTATAGGAGCCTTGGAATAATCCACAGTTCTATAGCATCGCATCTGTTACAGGAGTCACCAGGAGGAGGCGGGGGCCGATTGCACAGACCTAAGAGCAGAGAGAGTTGACTGTAGAATGGAAACACTTGAGATGCAATAGCTTTATGTAATAACTAGCAAGTGGGATACAGAAAGCCACGAAGAAGCTGGTATTTACCATGACTTCTAAACAAGAATGGCGATATTCCTTCTCTCATCCTGTGCTCCACTTGTCTAGTTCGTAAGCTCATCAGGGTAGGTACCTCTCACTATTAGTCTGTACAGCACCTGGCACAAGGGGGCCCTTATCTCAGTTACACCCCTGCAACTCTACTGTCATCCAACCAGTGGCCACTTGACATTAAGAGATGACAGAGAAAATAAATTCCATTGCTAAGCCATGTGAAGCTGGATAAGTTACTGCTAGAGAACACAGGAGCAGGCAGTATAGCAAGATTCAGAGAGAAGGGCTGGACAGCAGCATTGGATACCTGACTGAGGCCTTCTCTACACTGGAGAGTTTTGTCGACAAAAGGTGACTTTTGTCGACACAACAATCCCGGTGTACACGCTGCAATGACCCTTTTGTCGACAAAACTGCCCTGTTTTGTCATCAAAATAAAACCACCTGGACGAGAAGCGCAGAGCCTTTTTCTATCACTCCCCCAGCTTAGTGTCCATTAGAGTCAGTGTAGTTGCATCAGGGCAGGTTTTAGCCTCTTGTTCTTCTCTGGCCAGAGAGGCTTTAGCACAGCAGCTGAACTCAGTGTGACGTAAATAATTACCCTCCTTTCCAGGCTTCCAGCCTCAGATGAGGAGGGACCCTGTCATCACCGGGTTTGTTTTGTCCACATGTAGGAAGATTGCCAAGTGCTCTCTTTCAAACTGGAGTTTTGCCTTTTTGTGACCATTCCTCGTCCTGCCAAGAATGGGACAGGCAGGGGCGAAAGGGGGGAGGAGTTGCACTGTATGTAAGAGAGCACTATGACTGCTCTGAGCTCCAGTATGAAACTGGAGATAAGTCAGTTGAGTGTCTCTGGGTTAAGCTTAGAAGCAAGAACAATAAGCGTGATGTCGTGGTGGGTGTCTGTTACAGACCACCAGACCAGGAGGATGAGGTAGATGAGGCTTTCTTTACTCAACTGGGGAAAGTTTCCAGTTCACAGGGCCTGATTCTCATGGGAGACTTTAATCACCCTGACATCTGCTGGAAGAGCAATACAGCAGAGCACAAACAATCCAGGAAGTTTTTGGAGAGTGTCGCTGACAATTTCCTGGTGCAAGTGCTGGAGCAACCAACTAGGGGCCGTGCTTCTCTTGACCTGCTGCTCACAAACAGGGAAGATTTGGTAGGGGAAGTAGAAGTGGGTGGCAACCTAGGCAGCAGTGACCATGAGATGGTCGAGTTCAGGATCCTGATGAAAGGAAGAAAGGGGAACAGCAGGATACGGACCATGGACTTCAGAAAAGCGGACTTTGATTCCCTCAGGGAACTGATGGGCAGGATTCCCTGGGAGGCTAATATGAGGGGGAAAGGAACCCAAGAGAGCTGGCTGTATTTTAAAGAAACCTTATTGAGGGCACAAGAGCAAACCATCCCGATGTGCAGAAAGAATAGCAAATATGGTAGGCGTCCAGCTTGGCTTAACAAAGAAGTCTTTGGCGAACTTAAACGCAAAAAAGAAGCTTACAAGAAGTGGAAGCTTGGTCAGATGACTAGGGAGGATTATATAAACACTGCTCGAACGTGCAGGAATGAAATGAGGAAGGCCAAAGCGCAATTGGAGTTGCAGCTAGCAAGGGACGTGAAGGGGAACAAAAAGGGTTTCTACAGGCATGTTGCCAACAAGAGGAAGATTCGGGAAAGTGTAGGCCCCTTAAAGAAAGAGGGAGGCGACCTAGTGACGGAGGATGTGGAGAAAGCTGAGGTACTCAATGCCTTTTTTGCCTCTGTCTTCACAGACAAGATCAGCTCCCAGACTGCTGTACTGGGTGGCACAGAATGGGAAGGAGGCAAACATCCCGCAGTGCTGAAGGAACAGGTTCAAGACTATTTAGAAGGATTGGACATTCACAAGTCCATGGGGCCGGATGCAATGCACCCGAGGGTGCTGAGGGAGTTGGCTGAGGTGATTTCAGAGCCATTGGCTATTATCTTTGAAAGCTCGTGGCAACAGGGGGAGGTCCCTGAGGACTGGAAAAAAGCAAATATAGTGCCCATCTTCAAAAAAGGGAGGAAAGAGGATCCGGGGAACTACAGACCGGTCAGCCTCACCTCAATCCCTGGAAAGATCATGGAGCAGGTCCTTAAGGAATCCATTTTAAGGCACTTGGAAGAGAGGAAGGTGATCAGGAACAGTCAACACGGATTCACCAAGGGAAAGTCATGCCTGACCAACCTGATTGCTTTCTATGATGAGGTGACTGGTTCTGTGGATGTGGGGAAGGCGGTGGATGTGATATACCTTGACTTTAGCAAAGCTTTTGATACGGTTTCTCACAGTATTCTTATCAGCAAGTTAAAGAAGTATGGGTTGGATGAATGGACTATAAAATGGATAGTGAACTGGCTAGAGCATAGGGCTCAACGAGTAGTGATCAATGGCTCCATGTCTAGCTGGCAACCGGTCACAAGCGGAGTTCCCCAGGGGTCGGTCCTGGGGCCGGTTTTGTTCAACATCTTTATTAATGATCTGGAGGATGGGGTAGATTGCACCCTCAGCAAGTTTGCGGACGACACTAAGCTGGGGGGAGTGGTAGATACCCTAGAGGGTAGGGATAGGATACAGAGTGACCTAAACAAACTGGAGGATTGGGCCAAAAGAAATCTAATGAGGTTCAACAAAGATAAGTGCAGAGTCCTCCACTTAGGAAGGAAGAATCCCATGCACAGCTATAGACTGGGGACCGACGAGCTGGGTAGCAGCTCTGCAGAAAAGGACCTGGGGGTAACGGTGGATAAAAAGCTGGATATGAGTCAGCAGTGTGCCCTGGTTGGCAAGAAGGCCAATGGCATATTGGGCTGCATTAGGAGGGGCATTGCTAGCAGGTCACGGGAAGTGATTATTCCCCTCTATTCGGCATTGGTGAGGCCGCATTTAGAATATTGTGTCCAGTTTTGGGCCCCCCAATACAAAAAGGATGTGGACAAGTTGGAGAGAGTCCAGCGGAGGGCAACAAAAATGATTAGGGGGCTGGAGCACAGGACTTATGAGGAGAGGCTGAGGGAACTGGGCTTGTTTAGTCTGCAAAAGAGAAGAGTGAGGGGGGATTTGATAGCGGCCTTTAACTACCTGAAAGGGGGTTCTAGGGAGGATGGGGCTAGGCTGTTCTCGGTGGTGGCAGATGACAGAACAAGGAGCAACGGTCTCAAGTTGCAGGGAGGGAGGTCTAGGTTGGACATTAGGAAAAAGTTTTTTACTAGGAGGGTGGTGAAGCACTGGAATGGGTTACCTAGGGAGGTGGTGGAATCTCCATCCTTAGAGGTTTTTAAGCTGCGGCTTGACAAAGCCCTGGTTGGGATGATATAGCAGAGGTTAGTCCTGCTTTGAGCAGGGGGTTGGACTAGATGACCTCCTGAGGTCCCTTCCAACTCTAATATTCTATGATTCTATGATTCTATGATTCTAATGGGCTGTTATGTAATTGGAGTTGCTGGAGTTACTTCTTCAAGCATCTCTTTCATCAGCTGAGCAGAAGCCAAGACAGAACTCTCCCAGTGCAAGAGCTTTGGAGAACAAGTCTTTGATGGCAAATTGGAAGTTACCCACCACTTACAAACTTGCTGTGGCATCTTTCTGTTTCTACCAATGAAATCCCCATTGGTTTCAGTCTCTTAATTAAGGGAAGGTGTATGAGAGCGCTGAGGGGCTCATTTAGTGACCTGGAGACTAGGCATAATGCTGAATGATTTACATTTGGAGAGGAAGGTAAATGAGCAGTATTTCTTCCCATCTCCCAATGTAGGAGGGGGAAGACGGGCACTCTGCTTCTGTAGTTCTCAGCACTCCCTCTCCTAGGGCACTCTGCTGAGGAGGTGAGTGAATAGATTAGCACCCAGGTTGCCTAGTATATAGTGGTAGATGGCTTCAGATCCACTTGTCTCTTGTAGTTCAAACCCTGCTTACTTCAAAGTCTCTCAAACAGCCAGCTATTACACACTTCTCTAGAGAACCATCTAGAAAGAGTCACTGGAAGAGACTGAAGTTACATAAGAATGGGGCCTGGGGGCTGTTGCCAAGGTGAGGTGGCAAGACCCTTCTGCAGCTACAGGCCCCTTCCATGACAGGTTTTTGAGCCTGATCTCAGCTGGTGATGAGCTGCCCATATACCTGGGGAAGCCAGTTTGAATTCCAGTCCAGGCAGTTTGTGGGGGCACAGGTTTGCTTCTGGAGAATCTCAGAGGATGGCTACTTTGCCTTTGCAAGTGGTGCTGTAAACTACAGCTTTGTTAAATGGAAGGTCTAAAGTTAGAGGTTTAATGGCAAGATGTTGCTGAACAGGTCCACTTTCATTCAAGGACGGTGCTTTTCTGGAGAGAGAGGCCCAGAGGTCTTTACAAACAACTGGATCAGCGTCAGAAATTGG
Organism: Emydura macquarii macquarii; assembly: GCF_026122565.2. Classification (NCBI taxonomy): domain Eukaryota; kingdom Metazoa; phylum Chordata; order Testudines; family Chelidae; genus Emydura; species Emydura macquarii. The sequence continues at coordinate 3,610,360 of NW_027131391.1, forward strand.
AAACAGAAGGCAAACCCCCAAGTTCTGTGATTTTCAGATTCTATTCTGAGTATCCTGCACAGCCCTACTAGCCTCTGCCTTTGGTGGATCTTTCATACGTCTCCATTACGAAGACATTTTTATCCACCTCCTAAATGTTAACAGTCCAGCTCAATAAAATGTCCCTCCCCCACCACTCCCAGGCATTTTGCAAGGTTTCATTTTTAGAGATCTCTGTTCCTAGTGTATCTAGGATGCAGCTTATTTAAAATGCAGCCATCCTCATTCTCTCAGACATAGGACTCTTGTTTTAGAGTCTCTGCATCCACTCCCTCTCAAACTATGCACAGAGGCAAGAGTTCCTTTGTTTGCATTCAGGGTTCTGAGCGGCCCTGACCCAGCCTACCCAGCTGATAATAGGCTGACAGAGAGACTATTATTATGGTGCATGTCAGCAGGTTATTTGTTTTGTTATAAGCTTGAGCCAGGGCATTTTGTAGCTAGCTAGTGCACGAACATGAGCTAGGACATTCCCTTACTAGTGGAACTGAAGCAGTACAGTCCATCACACAACACAAAAGAAGTATGTTGACTGCAGCTAAATGGCACAAAGTACAATTATGTTTTTCCAGTTAATTGTGTTGTGCTCCAAGGACACAGCTGAAGGGTAATATAGAAGTGAGAGCTGTTGCAGGAGGCTATACTTCATGATCTCCTGCTAATACAAAAATCTAGGCTCCTGCTAGAGAATATCAGATATTGAAACGACTCCACTTGATCTTAGCTCCAGGAGCTGAAGTTTCAAAGGCACTGCAGCTCTCTTTGTGGGAGGGAGGAGACATCAGGGGACTTTTAATACAAGGATTTTTAGAGTAGGTTAAATCAGTGCCCCAATTGCCCTTCAAACCAGACAAGATTCTGGGGGATGAAGAGTATGAGACAAGTAATCACTGCTGATGATTTTAAGCCCCAAAATAAGATTACTGCCCCTTTCCACCCAGCTTTTCTTGTGTCTTTAGAGGAGTCAGAAACCTCGATTTATCAGGCTGTAGTCAGAAGAATCCGTGGCCTCTGTCAAGTCACAGATTGAGCTTTCTGGCTTCAATATAGGCACATAAATACACAGATGAAGTGGGCTGCTAGTGCAAAAGGCGCAAGGACGCTTGTCTGAAGAGTATTTTAATGAATGTGCTGCTATGTCGCATGACATGCCAGGTGACCAGAGTGATGACCCCCCACATCAACCCCCTGCACCACTGAGTTCTGCAAGCTTTACGCAGGCTGTCCTTGAAGAGGATTTCTGGTATAGAACAAAGCCTCTTTAAGGATGCAGTTTACACTCTTACATCCCCTGCTTCAATCTGTTGCAGATTTAAGAAGTCACCTCTGCTTTTGTAACAGTAAGTTACTTATTGGTCTTTTCCTGACAGCTAAAAATAAACTCCAGGGGCCAAATTCATGTCTGGTCTGATGCCCATTTGGCCCAAGAGGATTTTATACACAAGCCACATTAGCACCTCTTGAAATTTAGCAGCTAGAAAGCACTTAAAGTCTTTCAGTAGCCTGCACGGGTTTCAGTACATGTATAGCACAGAACGCCAGGCTGTCACTTAGAAGCACCAAATCAAAACATTAGATTTTTCCCGAAGGATGGAGTGAGTCCAGTGGAGCACGGGCAATAATGCAAATGCTCATTGACAGAGTGTCTAATAAGATTCCAGGAAGTAATTCCTGTATTTCAGCTGAACAGCATCTTCCCCTCTAATAAATCAAACCCACACCTAGTGAGGAAATGGTGGCGAGAAGGAAAGAGAACCCGTTCAATGGATCAGATGGTGGAACAGGAGTGCTGTTAATTCCCTGATCAGCCACTGCTCTTCCCAACGCTGGAGGCATTTTATATTAGATCACTGTTAGACCATTGCTTCCTCCAGCTATTAAGATGGGGGAATGAGGGAGCTGTGGGAAGGAGGGGAAGTCGGCAAGCTATTTCAAGTGACCCAGCTAATGCCACCTCAAGTTTCAGGTACTTCCAAGATGACAAATACCCACCCCTTACATGACACCTCTCTAGGCCAGCCCTATTGGCTTCCCTGGATGGATGCACTGCCACAGAACAATGCCCTCTCCAGAACAGAAGAGGAACTGCTCTGCAAGCTTACAGGACTGAGAAGAGGGAAGCAAAGAAAGGGACAGTTTAGCCCTTTGTGACAAATGTTTCTTACTTTGCCTTGTTAGTGGGGCTGTCAGAGTGCCATTATTTACATGGGACCTTTCATGCTAGGATTTCAGACCTCATAGTTTTACAGTGGAAACTGAGGCACACAGACAGGGCTGTTGGCTCTCCCCAAGGTCACACAGCTGACCCCAAAGACAGACCGCAGTGCCACATCCCCTCCTCCCCCCTCCCACTTTAAACGCTAGCCCATGTTCTGGAGCAAATTAAATTTCTCCCTCAGGAAGAGTGACTAATGATATACTGCCTATGCATTAAGTCACATCTGTTTTGTTTCTTGATAAAGAGGGGTGATGTCATAGGAGGTGCACACTTTTGGTGGGAAGGAGTATTCTCCCACTCAGAACTTGTGCTACCATCAGCATTGCAGAGCCCATAATAGCTGCAAACAGGCGAGCTGCTTCTATTGTGCCTCCTGCAGTTTTGGGAAAAATGCACCAGCTAAGTTCTAAGTGCAGCCCCTCTGTCACTGGGTTGATGTATGATTAGGAGGAACACAAGTTCTTTTCCAGAAACCACAAGGAGCTCGCAGCACTGGTAATTAGGAAAAGAAACAAACACTTTTATGTTCATGCATCCAACAAAGTGGGTTTCTACCCACGAAAGCTTATGCCCAAATACATTTGTTAGTCCTTAAGGTGCCAACAAAACTCTCATTGTTCTGCTAAAAACAGACTAACATGGCTACCCCTCTGGAACTCAAACACTTTTATGCTTCTTGGCAGGTTTGACATGGGAGTCACTCAGGAGGACAGTCACAGGATACAGAGGGAGCTTTTTGGTATCTCATCATTTCCTCCTGGCTTCCAAAGAAGCTCAAGGCTCTTCACACAGAGCTCTGCTTTAGGAGGACTGGGCCCTGCACACACTAAGGACAGTTAAAAGACACGTTACACACCTCACCTACTATTATTGTGCCTGTTAAGCTGGCTCAATTGTGAACACCTGCATTCCACTTACTACAACATAGTCTATGGTGCAAGACAGTTTGAGAACTCCTGTTCTGCAGGGTGAATGGAAAAAAGGCGTCAACTCTGATCAAGAGTCACACAGCTGGAGGGACTGTGGAACAGTTTCCCCTTGGGAAGTGGATGCCTCTTTGCTTGGGTTACTTGAAACTCAATTGGGTACTGCACTAGAGAGTTTGCTGAAGGGGGAAATCTTGCATTGTTCCTCACCACTACTCCATTTCCTGCCAAACAAACAAACACACACACTAGAGTAGATGGTAGGACTGGTCAAAAAAGTTAAATGGAATATTTCTCCATCGGAAAAAATATTTTTCCAATGGGGAAAAAGTCAAAATGAAGTATTCACGGAACTCCCATGATACACTGCAGCAGCTCAGCCCCAGGGAAAGATTGCACTGCATTGTGGGAGATAAGATCTGGCCAGGGAGCAGGGCCCCTAGTGAGAACAGGGGCCCGAGGGATCCAGAACTACAGAGCCTGTGAGTCACTGCTGCAACTCTTGCTGAGGCAGAGGTGAGTGTTGACCTGACCTATTTTTCTCAAAGAAGTAAAAAAGTTTCAACTTTGTCCCAATTCAGGACAAAAAAACCGGTGTCAATATGAGAATTTCCCCTGGGTTGGAAATTTCCTTTTTCAATTAGAGATTTGGGATCTTCCAGAGGTCCCCACCCCACTGTAGGAAAAGACTAGCTTTCCCATATTGTCCCCTCCATTCTGAGGGACACCCCAAATATTCTGGCTGCCTGAAAGTGCCTCTGTGCATTTCAGCAGATTAAGCCTATTGATTCACCTCCATCTTTCTAGAGGGGTTTATATACTAGGGAAGACAGATCGCAATAAAGAAAGATAAGAGTACCTTTGAATTAAAAACAGGCACACATGACACAAACCACACAGCCACCAGCTCTCAGAATATGACAGCAGCTGGAGCACTGAACCTTTGCTAGGACAGCCACGCGAGGAAAGAATCTAACTGTAAATATAGATTATTGTGTCAAGACAGAGGAGGAAACAGAACTCAGGATTGCGTTTCTCAGTGATTTATTTCTTAACACAGTAAAAGTGAAAAGGGCTCCTTGTTTCTTTCCCAAAGACAAAATTACCAGTAGGGCTTTTTCAATACTTTTGACTTTTACAGTCAACGAGCAGAAGGAGCAATGATTTCTGTATTAAAACTTTATGGTACAACACCAGTTGTTATGACATTTATATGGAAGGCCACAAAAGGTCTCTCACTTTAATTTTCCCTGGCACCAAGTGCCTTGGATGAAAGTAAACCAATCTCTGCCAAAAATAGTGCCTGGGAGGCAACAATGTCTGCTCTCAGGGGATTCCCCTGGCCCCCACCCCTATGGGAAAAATAATCTTTTACAAAGAAGTTCAGAGTTGAATTCACTGGCACATTAGACATCAGGAAGAAGCTGCCTCCCTATTTCCCCCTGCTCAGGGTCTAGGTATCATCATTGTAACAGGAGCCACTCAGCATGGATGAGTTTCTTCCCAACATCCCTGCAAGATGGGTAACTGAGGCACAGAGCACATGGGTCAGATTGTGGCCCGTACTGAGGCAGCACAAAGTAGTCAGAGAGCTGGCCCCCTTGGGGATTCTCCTTAGGCAACAATCCCCAGGATATGCAGACTCAGCGTGGCTAGAAGACTCAATGGTCTGGCTAGTCCTACTGCCAGAATGGCCCCGTGGGGCTCTGGGAAGCCAAGCAGAAAAGCGGCTGCTTTGACTTATTCCAAAAGACAAGTTCCCAGCCAGACCTGAAAAGCACGTGTTGTGCTCAGCACACAGCCCTGCCCAGAGCATCGTGTACTGGAAAAGAGGGTAAAACTGCCCCAGCTGCAGCACGTGCCATAAGGCCTCTCTCCAAGGATTTACTGTTGGGCTGTTTAAGTTCTGACACCTGGGACTTTGCTCTTTCTGTTGACAGTGGATCAGTTTATTTGCCCTTCTTCTGAAGAGGGTATGCCCTTCTGGGGGGCTGTCGCTCTATCCCCTTCTCTCCAACACATGGCTGTGGTAGATGAGGCACTTGGTCATCTTCATAAAGCACTGGACAGGTGTCCACACTCCAGAAGAACCCCCCCTGCACTCATGGACAGTCTCAGAAGAGCTGCCAAGGAGAACAAGCTACTTGGTCACTTCCAGAGGGGATCCTTCCAGAAGAGTCTGGTACTGCCACTTCTGGTTTTAAGGACAACTAGACAAAGGGCTTTATCCCTCCTTACTATCCCCTGGCACCTTTCACTAGCATTAAGCCCACTAGTTTAAACACACTGTGCGAGTCAGCAATTTGTAACCTCCATTTGGAAGTCACCATCTTTGCTGAGGCTACCTCTTCTGCGAGGTTATGCTGGAACTGGAGGATGGGGAGTGAAGGAGGAAATGACAAGGAAAGAGATGGAGCTATGATGAGCAGCAGAACCGCTGTTGCCTAGGAAAAACCAGCTGGCATTTAGTGATTACTGAGAAGGACCAGGCAGCAGTTCCCTCATCCGTCCCCTCCCTCTTCCTCCAAATTTCTTGAAGTATGTTGCCTATGGAGAATTACTCACATCAGGAGTAGCTGAAGGGCAGACACACAGAGAACCTCCCCCATCTGCTCCTCGGGCTTGTCTTCACCACAGAAGCAATTCAGGCTTGTAGTCGTGTTCTGTCCCCAACCCCTCCCATCCACACACAAAGGCCTCTCACCCAAATGCAGTGCTGCTTTACTCCAAGCTAGCTGGCTCATCCAGAGTATAGGCTAGAGCTCAGGTGTTGCTTTCAGTTGGGCTGGTTACCCACCAACTTTGCACCATGGATACAAGTTAAATCACTTAAGTGCGATTATCCTCCAGTGCCTTCCCACAATTCCTGCCAGAGTGCTCAGAGAAAAGACAAGTTCTCCTATAATTACTGGGGAAAAAATCAGAGTGGCTCAACTTAGTGCAGCTCAAAGAACCATGGGATGTGCCCCCAGAAGTCCTAGCAACACATACAGTGCAGCACAGCACCAATGAGGATAGAGTCACCTGGTATGGCTTTGCCATGTGACTGCTCATACCTGGGAGCTGATCACCAGAGTTCGTTCGCTCTGCAGTTACAACATACCTTCAGTTGAGACAAACACCCCGCCCCACCCCCAAGGGAAGGGATGTGAAGTCCATAAGCTTATTTTGCCCATGATAGTTCAGGGAGATTCAGGCGTACAGAGCTCAGTGCTGCAAGAGAGAACTCGAGGACAGCAAGGTAAGCAGGCAAGGATCCTGGGCAGATATGATGCTCTAGTAGGAGCACTGCTCAGTCCACACACTGCAGCCATAGGAGAGAGTTGGAATCTTAGCTGAAGAGGTGATTCCTTTTCGGTAATGGACAGGAAGTCCTGGTAAGAGCAACACAGCAGTAACCCAAAAGCCTTCGGAGTTCATTTGCAAATGCTTCAGGGCAGGGACCATGCCTTGGTAAGTCTGGGGACATAGGTAGGTGCTGTGCAATGCAACCAGGGCCTCTGGGCACTACCATGATATTTATTAGTGAGTCATTGGATGACCTCTATGGTCCTCACTTGGACAGCCCTGGTTTCCTGGCAGTGTTCCTGAGCGCAGTGGTGACTAAATGAGACACAGGCATGTCCTCCATCTCAGTCTCTCTTGGAAAGCTTATGAGGGGCACAGCTGCAGGCACAGAAGGAAGAAGGCTGGAGAAACCCTGTCCAGTGCAAGCCTGTGACTGGAATCCATACTCTGCGTTTGGAGCAAGGAATGTTCCAAATCAGAGCTGAAAGGGTCTTTGCTCTGCCTTGTTGCCTCCACTAAAGGTGACACGTGTGGATTAGCCATTCTACAGAGCCAGATGGCAACTACACTGCTTGCAATTCAAAAAGGGCTGCTCAGCTGTGAAAGGACTCACTCAAGCCCTTGTAACCAACACACCAACTACCTTCTTGCTGCTCTGGGAGAATTCCACCCCTCCCTAAATACACACGCCCCACTGTACATTGCTAGGATGTGACCTAGTCCCTGTTCGGTCCCATTCTCAGCACCTTCAGGCCATCTTGCCTTTTGTCACCAGCTAGCCCTCTGCAAAGAGTAATCAGAGGAGTCAGCTGGATGAGGGCTCACTGTGTAATCTAATGAAGACTAAAGACTCAGATGCTCTTCCTAGCTATTGGAGGAGATGTTTGCAAAGACAGTTCCTCGTACAGGCACAAGCACTCACACTGGCAGCCTGTGTGGCTCATATTGCACTGCCTCCTTCCCAGCAAAGCTGCAGTCCTGGAAAGGTGATGCAGGGGGGAGGAGGAGGAATGCCATTGCTTTCCCCAAGTGCTTTCAGGACTTCTCAGCGACCAAAACATTTTGTCTAGACCAGTATTTCTATGGTGCCAGGCATCTTGATACCCAAATGCCACATCGAGACCAGGATTTCTCCCAGTGAAGGTTAGTTTGGCCAACAACTTAGGATGGGACACACTGTAGAGTATTAAATGCTTCTACAGGTGTAGATCCTCAGGAAAAAAATCAAGCAAGGAATTGACTCCTGCTGGAGTCAGTAAGAGTTTTGCCAGGAATCAGGACCTGGCTCCCTATGCTTTGGGGGAAGAACAAGAGCTGCTCTTTGCCGTCTGTTACAAGTAGGAAGAGTAACTCAGCTAACCTGAGCTAGGTCATGCTGTGATACTCATGCAGCATTAGGTTTGGTGAGTATAACCTTTAGGCAGCATCTCTGCACCGCAGAGAGAGACAAAGACAATCAAAAAGCTTTTAGACTAGAGGTAATATGCATAGCTTCTGTAAAGAGCTGCACCGGAGCTAACAATAAGCAATTCTCCAAGACCCAAAATCTATACGTTCCAGTGAACAGGACCAGCAATGCTGGTTTCAATAGTGCCCTCTGGTGACTCCCAGTTCCATTACTGGAACAGTTTCACAGGCCTGGTCAGAAGTCACCCAGCCTTCTTTTTAAAGCTGACATTTTTCATGCCCTTTCCTTTCCTTTCTTCAAGAAGCTTTTTACACCATTAAATCTTCAAATTGGAGGAAATGTTTAAATTGAGCGAAATAAAAAGGTTCGAGAGGCAGCTCACATCATTTCACAAGACTATAAAAATGTGATGGCCAAGTCTCCTAAAAAGTATTGGGGCAGGAACAAGTGATCAGAATTAATGGGAAACGTATGCAGTCCCCTCTCAGATGAAACCCACAGAGCAGTCATTAATATGGAAGCACGGCCTAAGAAAACTGACAGCATATAATGCTTCATCTTGACCCAGATGGAAAGAATGCTTCCATGCAATGATCCATAGTGTGAAGGCCATATGCCTGCATTGGACAGGGTGGCTGCAATTTCTTCTACAGACATCCAGCCAACCGACACTGAAAACAAAACACCTTAATATATACCCCAAAATCTGAGGGTTCGTTTGGATCTAGGGATTTGGTGCAGCCCCATCTCTAATTTAATGAGAGTAGTCACTGTCTTGCTTAGAAAGAGGGAAGAATAAAGCCAACACTCATGAAGGTTTCCATGGACAGCAGCTGCCCCATTGCCAGTAGGAGCCACTAGAATCGCTGGGTTTCCCTGAATAGCCTCGCAGTCACAGCAGAGACTGGAGAAGCACAGTCAACGTCCCCTTTATCAGTGTGCTAGCATGCAGCCAAGGCAATTCCGTGCCCCACCTAGAGCCACCACTGTGCTTATAACAGCTGCTGTGCTTATAATGGTCCACAATCAAACCCAGGACCCAAACTGAAAGAAGCAGGAGCCTGATCCCATCTCTATAGCTAGTGTAGAAAGACTTTACAGAGCATCCAGCCCCCTCCCCTCTTCCACTTCTTTGTTTTCCTCAGGTTGCGGAACACACATTTAAGCTCAGAAAAGACTGAACTCCTCATGGTTCTGACTTTTCTGTGTGTTTCTAATCACAGGAATTCCAGACGTCAAGAGAGCAAATTCACACTATAGCCTCCCACCTTGAGGGTGGGGGAAAGGCCAGGGGAAATTGTACAGCACTCCAACTTCCTGACGCAGAGTCAAAACACCGTTTCAGCTAGGCATGTCTGCTAATGTGTATTGACAGCTTGAACAAGAGCAGACCCAGCAGAGAGCCCTCACAGGAAAGCAGCTTGAGAACCGTGGAGTTTAGCCAATATGGTGCAGCCCAAAAATCAGATTTTCATTTAGGGATTTTGTATTTTCTTGACAGGGCAAGGATTAAAGGTCTTGATTAATCTCTAGCCCAAGTGCAGAGCTGCTGGGACTCAGGGTGTGATTCAGAAGTTATTGTCATGAATAATAAAGGGCATGGGGAAGGCTGCAGTTACCACAGAGAGGTCAGGAGTTCTCATCTGGAAAGAATATTTCACTACATGTTGTGACTCTCTCCTTTCCTTTGACATTTCAGCTAGTTCTATATTTAATGGTTCCTCCTGCTGACATGGTGATAGCAACCCAGGGTCAGGAAGACGTGCTTCATTTCATGCGACTGGAGTGCACAGCACATCAGCGATAGCATAGTGGTGTTCGCTCCCGTACCAAGCCTCCAACATTGGCCAGTGACAGATTAGAAGCAGGATTCTTCACTAGAAGGACCACTGGCCATTCTGGCATGGCAAGAGCCCCACATCTGTATGGGCATCACCAACAGAACTAGGTGAGAAACTATTTACCTAGCCCACAAATCTGTGACAGTCTGAAACGCCTTCTCCTTTCCCTCCTCCGCCCATCTCAAATTGGATCAAACAGTTGAAATCTCAAAAATATTCTCAGACCAAGGTGTGGGTTTCTTTTGTTTTGAGTCAAAACAAAGTCATTTTGAACCAAAAAACTAGGTTTTTTTCTTTCTTTCTTTACTTCTTCTTTTTTTTTTTTTTTAAACTCAAAAGAAAGTATGTCAGCAATTTTGAAACCAGCATTTTTTCAAGTCGGGAAATTAATCAAACCCAACCTTGTTTTGGGGACAGTTTGGTTTTGATGAAGCAGCATTTTTTATGAAATATGATTCATCTAAACAAATTCTGACCAGCTCTAACCCTAATAAGGTTGTATCCATTTTACTGGGTGGCAAACCTGCCAGCTTTAAGCTGTGGGGCCCACTGGCCACGGGCTGATGTGTGCAGCACAGTAGGCCCAGCTAGTTGCATCACTTGGGACTAGCTGGCCTCCTTTGGCAGAGCTCTTTGTGAACATGGAGAATTGCGGTTTGTATTGATCAGTTCTCATGAGGGTTGCAGCAGCTCAGAATCCAGGCGGGTGAGATTGTCCCCATCAGTGGGTTTGCCAGAGCCTTTCAAGGACCCTGTGCAGGAGTCTTCTCATAGCAAAGCCTTCACAAGGGTTTAACACTGAAGATATTTAGGATGCAGCAGCCATTTCAAACCCTCATGAGCCCACCATTGAGATATCTCTGACATACACTAGACTAAGCTACCCTGGTGTATCCCTCAGATTATCTGGAAGCCACTAGAGCTTGCCTTTATAAATGAAAACTAAAAACCCAAGGTTTCAAATTGCTACAGTGAGGATCAGAACACATGCACTGGGACCGCTAATGGCCCATGTGCCTAGCAAAGAGCAAGATATTGGCAGGGAGGGAGCCATGCATCATCCTGGCGCCACGTGTGCTCCAAGGGGTTGTGGAAGTGATGTGTCACGAGAAGTGTAATGGCATAATAACTCTCCCCTGTGGAGTCTGGGCAATGACAGATCTTTTAATGAAGGATAATGGTATTTTGCATTTAAATATACTGCACTGTTGACTCATTACTGCGGTAGCCCCAGGAAAAGAGAAGTAAATCAGAAAGAGAGGGAGCATTTGTCAGTTGCAGGTTCTCATTGACTAGAGATTACACTGTGCAGAGACTCACGCCGTGCTAGGGTTCCCCTGCCATTTGGGGAGTTTTTCTGCAGTGACATCCCTCATCGATTCAGCACCAAACTGGAACTGAATGGGTACTAACAATCTGCGCAGACTGAGCTGCAGACTCTGGCTCTGCATTTCCAGTGTAGTGTCTGACAGTGAGGGGGACACAGGACTGTATCCAGTTGCCTCAAGTATTCCTCTTTATGTTCACAAAGGCCAAACTGCCGTTCTTGCTAGCTCCCAGACAGACCCATGCCACTTCGTGTCAGCTCACAGGATGTCCCAATCACGGACAAGACGGCTGAGAGCACGGGCACGAGGCTTTGCAACCACTATGCTACAGACTCTTTCCTGGAAGAGTAGGGTTAGCCAGGACTGTTTAGAGGTGTCTCTAATTTCCATCCTGTTACATTCTGGGGAGTCCTTTGTGAATCTCTGGCATGTGTCTCCCCAAGGATCAGAGAAAGGGCATCCCCTAGATGAGTGCCTTTGGCAAGCAAGTGCTGAGAAGGCAGCCTTAGAATATGGCCTGCCCAGGACTGGGCATTGTTATTTGTACTGCAGTAGTACTTATGAAGCACAGCGGCAGTCGACGGGAGTTACGCAAGCTACACAGAGTAGCTTGCATAACTCCAGTCAACTTTGTAAATTCTGTTTAGCGCACCATCCCCACTGCGCTGCCCCAACGGGAAATGGGTACCCATCGACACAGCGCTACACTTTTTGGGGAGGTGGTGTTATTAAATCAACTTCCAGATTGATGGAGTGTGTCTTCACTGCTGCTCAGTCGAATGGGGGCGGGGGAGGAAGAGGAAATGGATCTGACGGTGGTAAATTTGCCGCCGCCAGTGTAGACATAGCCTCAGTCAGGTCACTAGGTTTAGCCTGGAACATTCTAGATCAAGACCCTCTTTGAGGTGCCCATTAAAAAGGAAGGATGATCTTTTGCTTAGAGACACTGGACTGAGAGACAGGAGACCAGGCTTCCATTCCTGCCTTTTCCACAGGCTTCCTGCATGGTCTTCTGCAAGCCATGTAATTACTGGGGCTGGGGGAAAGTCACTCAATCACAGGTTAACTCAGCCACTGTTTTCAGGCACTCGAACATCCAACCAACAGATGGTTGTCATAGCACTATGACACAGAATTACCCTATCAAAGGAATAGCTTTTCAGGGCAGTTTCCCTGAAGTTCGTGTCTTTTTGGTGAAGAGAGAATACAAACAGCCATGTGATGCTATGGATTAAGAACAGATGAGGACATTTAAGTCACTAGCACACCTCATTAGGATGCTGCTGGGAACAGTGTTCTTTTTTGCATTTGTAATCAGAGAAGTGAAGCAGATGGTGACTTCCTTGGTTTAAAGTGATGTGTCTATTAAAATAATACCATTAGATCCTCTCCCATGGTTTGTTGCAATTGTAAGAATATTTGTCATGAGAACAGATTATCTATATGATGCTAGATTACAATTGCATATTTTATTTACAAGAAAGCACAGTCTTAGAATGGTAACACCTTATGCAATGAATTATACATGCTTCTGACATGCACTGTTATGTATTTAGAGTCTTATCAAGATCTGTGGACAAGAGGAGGAGTTATCTGGCCAACATAAATGGCACACTATCCAACACAGTGAGTACCATGAAATAGCCAGTCAGCACAGAGTGGGTAACGTGGGACGCAATATAGAAAGGAACTTCTCCCTTTCCTCTGCAGTGATCCCTCTGGTGGGGTTGTTATTTACCCTACAATTCATGTGACAGCCTTAGTTTTCATGGGTCTTTCCTTCAGGTTTTGGGGCATGCCGAGTGCCCAGGGTGCAAGTGGGAAATATTTAGGGCCAGAGCATGAATCCCTTGCTTGCACTCAATGAGAAGAAGGATGATCCAGCTGTTAGGGTAGTAGCCTGGGCTATAGGAGACCTGAGTTCAAGTCCCTGCTCGCCCCCAGACTTCCCATTGCAAAGGGAATTAGGCAGTGTGGTACCTAGCCACCTACTGGACTCCACAAACCCTTAGGCAGGTGTGCTAGAGGAGCTACTAGAGTGACAGGGACCATGGATAGTGAGAATAGCACCTTACGCCACAAGCATGCCCTCCTCTCCCCCCCGCCACATGTATATGCTGAAAGCCTGCGTGCCTATGTTAGGGCTCAGCTACCCTGAGGTGCACATGTAGCTTGTGTGAGCCCAGCAGAGTGTTTGCACAGCTGGGTCAGACACACTTTGGGACACAATGGTTTAAAATTCAGCTCCAAGCTCCCCATTAACTCACACAGGCTCAATGCATCCACTGAGGGAAAAATTCCCTCCACTATCCAAAACCTCAGTTACCCATATATATATATATATATATATATATTCTCCCCTGCCCCAGACATTCAGATAAACATGGTCTTATTAGACACAAGTGGTGTGTATAACATGCTTCCAACAGGGGGAAGTACATCCCCTCCCGTCTTCACTCAAACTGAGCCTTACCGGTATCCACCCACCCTTAGCTTCATCAGGCCATTGCATCATGGAGAGTTAAAATGGCCTTATGCTTGCATTTAATTTCTTTTCTTGCCCTCTGCACACATCCCTTGCTGCTGCTGCACCGCTGGCCACAGCACACCTTCAACTACAGGCCAGACCCCTTTAGTTTCAGAAGCAGAAAAGCACAGGCTCTGCTTTGAGCTGGAGAGAAGGCACGGTGCCTTTATACTAAATAGGGCCTCCTAAAAAACAGCAGCAGGTGTGCAGAAGATGCCCGCCACTCTTCGTTTGCAAATTAGCTTGATGCTTATTTAATGAATTTATTATGATTATTACTTTTATTTTTAAATCTTAATTCCCGAAGGAGTCACCTTCAGTGCTGAAAGGCATCCCGTCACGGAGGAGGAGGAGGATGATAGATGAATTGATTGCTTGCAGCTGATTAGTAATTATATGCAGAACACTTCAGCGCTAAATACTGTCACCATCTGAGGGGAATGAGGCTGGTGGCAGATCGCAGGTATCCCAGGGGAAAGCTCCTGGGTGGTACATTATTTATAGGGGTCAGGGAGCCCTAAGAGATGGGGATTGTGCTTTGGCATTTAGATGCGAGGCCTAGTACACTCTCCACCTGTGATGCCTCCATGTTGAGTGCCGAGATACCCATGGACTTGAGCCCACTCTCCACCATGACAACAATCTCATCACATGGGGAACTCAGCCCTGGGGCTCCCAGACAGCGACCGACATGCTGGCATTAGGAGCCAGACCTGAGCCTCCTAGGTTTGAAAGTCTCACCTTGAGGTCTTTCTGTGGTCTGGCTGTTTCAGCCCCCTAAGCCATCTCTTCTCTCTCCCCATCCCTGTTTTACCTGCATTCCAGCAAGGAATGAGAGCTTCTGGGCCTAAGGGAATCAGTGTGTTCACACTGATGGAGATACTGTGGGGATGGCTCAGCGGATCAGCAGCGAGCGATGGAGCCTTTCCAGTGTGCCTCACAGGCTCGGCCTCAGCTGGGGACTGGATGTTGGAGTAACCAGAAGCTGCTACTATCTGCTAAATGTTCATTGGCTTGTATAAACTGGAATGGTGTGTTCTGGGTCTGAGTTTATAGGGGTTTACACCTCACAAACTACCCCCCTCAGCAGATAAGGCACAAGCCTGGGAATCAGTAGACTGCCCTTGATCTACTGTGAGATCTTGGGAAAGTCTGTGTCTCATCTGTAAAAGGAGCTATTGCCACCTACCCACCTTTGCGACGAGCTTTCCGCTGTGGGGTTGTAAAGGTCTCTCTAAGCTCTATAATAACTGGCACTTGCAGCAGAGGTCATGGAGAACAAACTCCTCTTTCCCCAAGCAATGATCCACCTGACTCAGGATGGAGACCACTCAGCAGGAATGTCTGCATTACCGCACCCACACTACACCCATTAAAAACAAAGGACTTCAGTCCCCGCAGCTGTCAAACTATTGCATTCATTTCCCAGCTTCTCCTCCACCCACTAGCTCTTTATACCAGTGAGACGAAGCAGCGTCTGTAAGCATGGTACCCTTAAACTTTATCTGGTGCAGTCTGACGCTCCCAGCAAGAATAGCCAGTGTTGCACCACACGTGCAAGCGCTTGCCCCCACAGAAGGTCAAATGTGTTGCTTTGTGGGTCCTTCAGAGCTGCAGCACATAGCTGCTGGGACACTCACTGTAGCAGGAGGGGCATAATGGAGAAAACGGCAGAGTGGTAATTTTTCATGTGTCATAAATAATGGGACTTCTGTTTCCCTTGGGCTTTGCTTTGTAAAGTGCTGCTGGAGAAACGTGTGAACCTGTGACCCGCGAGAGGAACCCCAAAAGGGGGGTTGGAGAAGGGAATGCTAGCAGGACTGCAAGGAAACTGCCTAATTGCCAGAGCTTTTATTCCAGCAGCAGAAGCAACAACTGCACCTGACAAACTTCTGCTATCTTCCAGGCTCTTTGCTGAGTGCAAAGGAAGTGGAGTCATGCCCTGTGCTCCCACTGGCTGGGTTGGCAGAGCTGGGTAAGGGGCCCTGCTGTGGAAGAACTGGGTGGCATTTAGGCGTCCAGATTAGGGGGAAGGAGGTAATGGTAGAGCTGGAACGTTGGGAGGGTCAGGGCAAAACTGGTGGATGCTGGGAATGAGCTATAGTTGCAGGGGGTAGGAATGGGACAGAACGAAGGTGGCATGCTGCGGTGGAGGTGCACTGGCAGAGCTACGAAGGAGAGGCCTGCCCAGCCCCCAGGTTAGCTATGGCCTCACTTGTGTTGCTTCAGGCCGCACTCCACAGTGCTTGGCGCTATTTTGCTGTACACATCACGTCAGAAGCAGGGCTCAGCACCTGCAGCACTGGAATGGCAGGGCTTCAACAGCCAGCTCTGCTGCACACTCAAAGCATGACCGTGGCTGCTTATGTGGCCTCTGTGCCTCACAGTCTCCCCAGCTGTAAAATGGGGATAATGCCTACCTCACAGAGCTGGAAGGCTTAATTAATACTTGCCAAGTGCTTTGAGAGCCTCCATGGAGAGCGCTAGAGCAGAGCAGAGCACAGACCCCGGCGCAGGATAGGCGGGAGGAGTAGAGCGAGTGCTCTGAATGCTAAATGGCAGCTTTGCTTCCAGGGCTGTATTGAAACAGACGTTTCAAGCAGGAACATCCTTGCCTCATGCAGCACTTGTCAACCTGTGACATCCTTCCGGAGAAAGGGCACGGACATGCTGATTAGCACCCTGTGTTGGGGAGGGGTGTCAGCAAACAGCCTAATCGTCTAGCTTTTGTAGCCGAAGCAGTTGCCAGCCCCTCTGCTTGTGCCCCCCAGCAGGCTGAGTGTGGCCGCTGAACTTGCCCGTCCCCTGCCAGCCACAGGATGCCTGCCCCACCCCCAAGTCCTTATCTGCTTGGCAGCACTTCACATCCTGCAAGCTGGCCTCCCCTGGCAGGGCAGAGAGGTGAGGAAATCAGGCCTGCCCCTTGGAAAGGGGGACCAATGGTGACTGATAGGAGGCAGGGAGCTGAAATAGCCAGAGATGCTGCAGATGAGAGGAAATATGGTATGCTGACAGGACAGGGTGTGAGAGCCACATGGGTATAAATCAGGATGGGGATGGGGTGAAGTGGTCTTGCTGTGGGAGGAGGATGACGGCAGAGAGGGCTGGCATGAGCTGTTTTACTGGAACGGGAGGAGGAGCAGAGGCTCAGCAGCTTCCCCCATCAGGACCCCAATTCTTCCCCTGTC
The DNA here is from genome assembly GCF_026122565.2 of Emydura macquarii macquarii. Lineage (NCBI taxonomy): Eukaryota > Metazoa > Chordata > Testudines > Chelidae > Emydura > Emydura macquarii. The sequence continues at coordinate 3,627,123 of NW_027131391.1, forward strand.
AGAGAGCACCTGCTCCTTCCAGGCAGAGCCATCCTATCCTACCAGGCACTGAGCCCCACTCCTTCCCCCTCTGCCACTGAAAGTCAGAGCCATTCGCTGGAGGGGGTAGAGAGCTGGCTGGGTTGCAGGGGTGGCTCTAGAAGGAGGGATGGCGTAAAGAATGTCAGGATTAATCTCCAGGCCACAAACATAGGGAGCTCCCAGAGGGTTAAGCTAAGCTGCTTTCTTGTTTGCCTCCTCCAGCTGGCTTCAGCAGCAAAGCAGCACTTGCCGTAAACTCTCCCTTGCTAGGGACTCTGGACCAGATCCTGCTCTCATTTACATCTGGAGTTACTCCAGCTTTACACCAGTTTAACCAAGCACCTTCTCTGAGCAGTGAGCGAACCAACTCTTCTCACATCTCCCTGGAACTGGTCTTAAAAAAAAAAAAAAAAAAAACAGAAAAAACCCACACACACCACCGGAAAGAAAAGCAAGAAGAACTACAACCACCCACTGTTCCTGTTAACACTTTGCTGCCCTTTATTCCCTGTGCTTAGCACCAGCCTGGCATCTGCAGCCCCACCTCATCCATGCTGCCTGCCCCATGAAGCACCAAGCGCCTGTTCTCAAGGCCTATAACCGAGCCCTTAGCAGGGCACACAAGGCGATACACTTAGCGCCGAACTAACTCTCGAATTGCCAAGGGGGGCTGGAAGGAAGGGCGGCTCCCTCCCATCGTTATGGAAATCATTTTTTCATTACCCATGACTGAGCATTAGCCTGGACCGCTCTAGCAGCTAAAAATAAGCAGCGGTTTCTCCTGGGTCACTTGGCAGTGGAGCTCACTGGTTCAGAGACCAGTCATAGGTTAGCACGGTCCAATCTGCTCTCTGGACAAGCCCCGTTTCCTATAACCAGGGGGTTGTGCCGCTGACGTGCTCGTGACCTGTGCGAACTGTCTCTGCAGGCATTCTCCCCGGTGTCATCAACATGACCAGAAGGCAGGGGGATGTCACAGCACTCGCAGGTCAGTGGGGTCATAGAATTCTGTTACATCTTTACAAGGCAATCCTGGTTCCTACAGCAGCCCATACAGGACTGATGTTTTAAAAAAAAAAAAAAATCACCTCAAACACATCACTTCCTCCAACATCACTCCAAGAGGTAAGGACCCTGCATTCTCAAAATACTCACCCCCACACAGAGGATGGCCAGCATCCTTTCTTTACAAGCAACCTAAACTTACACTGAAGTGTTCATGTTATTTGGAATTATCAGAACTAAAATTTTAACCAATAACTGTCAGTTTTCTCTTCCACCCATGAACCAAAGAAAAAAAATATCATTAAGAGTCAAAATAAACAGAGGGAGAGGGAAAAGTTAAAGACAAGTGCTATGGACACTCTCAGAAATTAGTGCCCTCATGTGTGGTCAGTTCAATCTAGCAATTACTCTGTAAGCTATTAACACTGGTATGCCAGGCCTGACCCAGGAAGGTTGATCTGGATGCAAAGTTCCCCAGTGCTAAAGAATTCAGATCACTGGGTATCTGCCTTCTGTCAGTTAGAACTTGGAGAAATGCATCATAGCTGACAATAAGCAATTTTTCTGTACCAGTAAAATGTGGTTATTGCCTCAGCTTCTCTGACTGGAATCACTTGTATAACACAAGCAAAAAAAGCAACAGAAACATTACAGGTTGCATTCAACCCAGTGCAGTCTGAAGTATGGTTACAAGCTTAAATGTCAACATATTTACTATTTCACTATTAATCATTATAGCAGACACATCCAAATGACATGTAGACAGAGCTTAGACCTGATAGCACTGTTCTTTTTTTCTCCAAAGTGGCCCTTCTTTCCTGCTCCAGTGCTGATCCAGTTCATCACTGCTTAGCTTGTGAGATCAGATAGAAACACAAAATCTCTGGGAGGGTGTACATACACACACACATGCCCAGACAGTCCATAAAATAAAATATTTTCTAAGCATCGGAGGAAATCAATGCTGCAGGTTGTATTTTTTTATTCCCGCCCCCCAAGATAATTGTATTCTCCTACAGCCTAACTTAATAGACTGGTGCTTACAGGCATTCATGAGTTGTGTCTTTAATATGGTACTGGAATATTTACCCTATAAATTCTTAAGAACAGATTTATAGATCAGCTATTACTAGCATTATAGGCTATTAATAAATCAGTTATAGCTACATACAAAAATTGCATTTCCCCCCTTTATGTGGGGGTAATAAACACATGAAAATTGACAAGAGACAGAGTGCTGCAGTTAGAGGAGAGGCTCCCGGATTACAGCTGCAGTTGTCCACCCCGAATAAATAAATAAATAAATAAGAGGCCGCAGAGAATCCCCAATTGGAAAGGAAGGCTGAGCTGGCCCCCCACAAGCTTTGGGTGAAAGAAGTCCCAGGTGCTCCAGCATAGCCAGCTCACATTCCCTCGCCAAAAGAGATCTCCATGAACCCCCCTTCCCCGCCCATTAGCCTTCCTACAGCATTTCAGAAAGCAAAGGAACACTCCTCAAGAGGACTGGGACCTGGCCCCACAGCACCTGCCTTTCACTGAATACGCCAGGCCTCATCCCCCACCATCTGGTAACAGGCTGAACAACTGGCCCCCACAGTCAGAAAATAATTATGACTTAGCTCTGCTCTGGGGTGCTCCCCTCACCCCAAGGCAGCACAGCTCTGGGGATTACCTCCACCTGGTTCAGTGCCCCCTCTCGTCTCTTCTCCCGCTCATGGAGCTGCAGTCCAGTTGCTTTGTGACTCACCTGCCTGTCAGGCCAAGCTGTGATTTCCCCTTCTGGACAGGGCCTTTCCAAATCTCTCTGCTCAAGCAGCATCAGGCAGGCCTCACGCCCTCTGCCCCACCACACTCACAGTGACCCTGACAATCTTCCCATTCACTGCCCCAGCGGTACCATGCTGCAGCATGTGGGGCTCCAGTCCAGGGCCTACAACAGGCAGCTCAGATCTGAGTCTTCACCAATTTTACTGCGCTCTTCCCTAGACTACCTCCTACCGTGCTTCTTTAAACGTCTCCTTCCTTCCTTCCTTGCTTGCTTCCTTGCTTGCTTCCTTGCCAGCCCACCTGCCTGCCCCCTCTCCTGGGCCTGTGAGGTGAACCTTTCCTCATGGCTATCTAGGGGAGGGAGGGACAGACAACTACAGGCTTTCTAGAAGCACCCCCTGTTCCCTCACAGGTGAGCTTCCTTCTAATTAGCTCTCTGCACACACAGCCTCCCTCTCTCTCTCTCCCCCCCCCTGCCGGTTGCAGCTTGATTGGGCACACCTGGCCTAATTCCATTCCCTCAGGGCTGGTGTGGAGAGCGCACCCCATCAGAATCTCCATGGGCGTGCATGATGTTTTACAGTCAATGGCTGATCTGATGTACCTGCTGTAAGCCTGGGGTAACTCCACTGAACAATACTGTGGAGTTACAGTAGCGCAGCCAAGAGAAAAGTATGGTCCAAGGTTCTTGCATTAGGGTCACAGTCTAAAGACCCCGGCCCTGCAATTGAACTCATGCTGATGGACAGGCTCTGTGCAGATACAGGGGGCCTCGTGCATATAGCAGGATCAGGGTCTAAAGTGAATCTAAAGACATATCGAAAGAAGAAAAGACATGGAGCGCAAGGGCAGGACAAGGGTGGACCTATGGAAAGGGACTCTGCCCTTTGTCAGTGCCTTTTCCCAAGGAGGAAGGTAACTTCAAGAGGCGGGTGACATTTTTCAGATCAAACTTTTTTCACCAAAAAAATGCATATTCAGATCAAGCAAAACATCTCATGCATTCGTGTCAAATTCACCAAATTGTGTCAGCTAAAACATCAAAAAAGCAATGAAAGGCAAAACATTTCATTTCAACATTTTCCAAACAAAAGGTTTGATTTGAAATGATTTTCATTTCCAATTGTACTTCTATGTTATTTTTAAGAAAAGGTATAAAAAGAACCCTCAAATGAAATATAATGTTTTATTTTACCTGAAACATACTCTTTTATTTCACTGAAAAATTTGATAAGTTTTCATTTCTAGTTGACCCAACAGGAATTTTTTTGGTTCAGCCCTTTAAGTGTAAAGCCAGTTATTTGCATCGCTTTTGTAACGACAGCTGTTGTTCCTGGGGAATTACATTGTTAGGACCTTTCAAGTTTTCCTTTTAAAGGAATGAAGGCTGACTAACATGGTGAGGTCCTGCTGAAGAAGTAAGTTTTAGTTATTTGTATTACAGGCTGGGCGTTGCTGAGATTGTGGCCTCATTATGCTAGGCGCTGCATAAATGCATAGTGAGGACAGTCCCTGCCCCAATGAGCTTGTCTAAATAGACAAGACAAGCAAAGGAAGTATTATCCTCCCCATTTTACAGATGGGGAACTAAAGCACAGAGAGACTAAGGGCCAGGATCTGATGTCCTCACTCCTATTGAGTAGCACCTCACTCCACTTATAGCCTTACCTACTTGGATGGGGCCACTCATGGAGCAAGATACCTTTACTCAGGCTGAGTAGTATCGGAATCTGGCCCCAAGTGAGTTGCCCAAGGTCATGCAGGAAAGTCTGTGTCAGAGCCAGGAACCAAACCCCAGTCCAGTGCCTTAACCACAAGGAGAGACTAGGAGAGTCTGGCCATTGGTCGCACAAGATCAGATAGACTTTTCTTAGCAGCGAAGGCAGCATTGAAGCTGGTGGGAAGGCAAGAGTGGGATAAGAGAAGAAATCACATGAGCAGGCTTAGGTGGAGGGAAGTGCCCATAACGGGTCATTAGTTAGCTCATGGTGGGCTGCAGATGCATGTTCTCTCGAAGAATCTGCCTTTGGTACTTGTGATGGAGTGTGCACCCCCCACCAGCCCTGCCTGGCTTAACAAGGGCCTGAGAGGCCAATTAGGTTCCTTAGTGGCCAGGGTTAATTAAGAGTGAAGCCCAGCTGGGGAAGGGCTGGGACATCACTATAAAGCCAGGAGGCTGACAGCAGATAGGGGCTGCAGCCAAAGGAGGCTGCAGCCAGCCCCTGGGATGAGGGATGCTGTCAGGGACAAGAAGGCAGTCTAGGGGCAGAGTGAGCCCTAAGAGCCTGCCCTGGAGTACGAATCTAGTCAGAGGCCGGGGGGGAAGCAGCCATTGGGAGTAGAGTAGGCTCCTGAGGTAAACCCAGAAACACACACACAAGGGAAAGAGAGAGGCTGGGTAGGAAGGAGCCCACTGAAACAGCACCATCGGAGGTGCCAGGCAGAAGCACTGAAGAGGGCATGAGGAGCTTCTTTGGAATCTGAATGAAATTAATGAGGCCAACACACTTTCTGTGCAGCTCCTGGCACAGCAGGGTCCCACTCCATGGCACTTTGGCAATAGTAAATACTACCAGCACCTCTCTGGTCGTGATAGGACTCACCTATCCAGCCCACCTGCCTTCCCAGCAGCAGGCCAACACAGGGGATAAGCAGTGTGCAGAATGTGCTGCTTTATTTCCATCTCACCGCCTACAGCAGCCTTTTGATTATACAATCAGCTGGTTTCTATTTAATTTTAACTCAGTGTCTATGGTTTCTCTGGGCAACAGTTACAACCTTGGCTTTGCCCTTAATCAAAGCCGTGTCTTGCTCACAACAAACTGAGCTACCCAAACAGGGCAGTCGGGACGTTCAGCCTGTGTTGTTTGACGGGCGCTCCACCGTGCCGGGAGTGTACAAATGGGGTGTCAGGGATGTGTAAGGCAGGCTTGGATTGAGCAGCAAGTCCACAGCCCGCCTCTCAGCCCTCCATCAGATCCTATTCCTGAACGTGCACCTGCAAAAATTTGGAAGGGAATCTGCAGACACCAAGACGGCAACCAACAGAGACTGGGGAAAAATAATGAGAATGAATAAGCTGCAGCGAAGTTTGGAAAATATGAAAGTGCAATATTTTCTCAGGCCATCAAGATTTCATCAGTGCTGTCTGGCTGAGTGTGATTAAATCGCCTATTTATTAAATTTGGGAAGAAAATATCAGCTATCAGATTCAAAGCAAATAGGACCCATGTAGCAGATTCCAGCCATGTTAGTATCCCCCCCAACCTCCGCCAGGTGCCTGGAAGTGGATTGGTATTTTTCATTTTAATGAGGCCATGGGGGAGGGGGAGTTTACTGTTCATCTTTCTGCAGCTCAGTGCAATTGCAGGATGCCTTCCACCTCCACTGCTTCCCAGCCCTTTGGCCTGAGCTTTGCCAGGACTGTGCATGCTAGTTTGGCTAGTCAGAGTATTTACAGCACGCAGCTGGTGAAGTGCAGACATAAATACCGAGAGGTGAAATAAGAGGCAGCTGCGACAGGACAAAAAGTTACACTGGTGGGAGAATGGGAATGTTCTGATGTCTTTATAAATCCTGATTAGGCCCTGCTCCGGACCGTATGTGCCACAAGCAGCAGGAAGCAGATTAGTGTCCCAGGGCAGGAACAGGATAGGGCTGATGTGAGGGGATAGGCTGGGGCTGCTTGCAAGCCCAGAGTAGAGGGTGTGCTGGAGGATGTAGCTGAGAAGCTTGGTGCTATGGAGATTCCAGCCCCTGGGGCAGCTCTACTTTCCACTGAACGCCCCCAAGAGCAGCTCAGACTCTGGACAGCGCAGAAGTGGGATAAAGCCATTTTTGCTCCCCCTTTGCAACCTCGGGGCTGCATGTCTTGGGAGGAGCAGCACCGAATCCAGCCCAGGCGTCAACAGAAACCCAGGGACGATGGCCTATTTTGAAAAGAGACACACTGTTTAAATGCTGCAAACAGCATGTTTGGTCCAGAATAACAGGGGCTGTGGAGCAAAAGAGGCCTCTGAATGATCCCCACAGACAGCTCAGCTGCTGGTCAAGGAGCTACTCACATTTTCATGGCTGAAGGTTCTGAGTGTTTGAATGCAAACTTTTCATGTTGCTGTTCTGCAGCATCTAGCTGCTGATCAGTTTTAGTTAAACCTGGGAGGGATTTCCCACCAGTTGGCTGAGACAGACACTTCAATACATAACAGAACTCCCATACATTTCTTCCAATGAACCTCACTCTTGGTTTACTGCTCCTGTAGTCTAGTCCTAGGTCCCACATGCAGCTCTACCAATACACCTCCAGCCTGATTTACCCTGCTGGTGCAATTCCAGCACTGCCTGTACAGTCTGGTCCCAAAGAGAGAGACAGTGCTGCTGCATTTATCATCCTCTAAACAGATGCCAGGAAACTCATTTCACTTGTGAGTTAATTCAGATTTGAACTCACATCTCCACAGCTGGGAAGCATTGACCACAGCTGTGCACATCATTCTCTCCATGAATATCCTTGTGTGATAAATTTTGCTCAGTTTGCAAATCAAAATTTTGTATCAAGTTTGTTTGTCATGAATAACCCTCAGTGTGTAACTGAACTGGACATGTGCATTATTATGGGACCTACACTTCTGTTCCATGACTGCATGAGTAGAACTCTTAGAATCAAGTTACCGGTACAAATATTCATGATTACGAATTCAAAATTGACTTTCTGTGCATATTCACTTACTCGGTGGACTTTCCTGCCCGCAAACTGATGCACTGGAATGTTTGCAGAAAGTCAACCCAAGAGACAGTGAACACAGTGGAAGGAAATTCCTAGGCATATTGAAAAAGACAGCCAATGGAAATATTTTTGCAGTATCCACCCAGTCTTAGGAATAGCCAGCTTGCCCACCCAGCATTGCTCTCTTTGAAGATGCTGTAATCAACAAGAAGCACAAATGGCCACTAGTGCTCCCTGTGTGTCGGACGGATCAGACAGGATACGGGGTTGTGCACTGAGCATAAACCCAGCACCATCGACAAGGAATCAGTTTGACATGGAACTCCGCACTTCCCATTTTAATCACAACCATTAATCCTTAATGAAGGAGCCAGGGCATGGTCTCTCTGCTGGCATCCCAGGATGACAAGAAACAAAAGCAGATGCAATTAAAACAAAATATGCATTCGGCTGAACCATCTAGATTGAGAGAGAGATGGGCGAGTTGTGAGCGTTCTGGGCTATTTATTCTCGGGCTCAGATCTCTCTTCTCTTTTTGAAGTTGAGAGAACACACCCAACCATCTGAAAGTGCCTGCTCAGTAATTAGCCCCTTTGGTAATTCCCATGCAGAGAACGCTAGGATCACCTCTGTGCCATTCTCCCTTTATTAGGCACTCTCCACTGGACATTGGTGGTCATTTACCAACTAGATTGCAGCTACAGCAATTCAAATATTTGCTTGATGTACCTTCTCTCTTGTTCTCTTTCCTCTCTGCTTTTTTCTAGAAAGCACCAATTGCTTGCCGTGTCATGGAGGCTGGTCCCTACCATCCCCGACATCTAGAACAGCCTCCCCACGTCAGAGGCTCACCAGCCTGTTTCAAATCTCAAATGACAATACAGCCTCTCGCATTTGCCTACCCGGCTCATCTGCACTCTGCTCTCAGTTAACTCTAACTGTATTTCACCCTAAGGTGTTTACAGACACTGTTTGCATGGATGATGACGCTACCACACACATTACAATTGTATTCCACCTACGTTTTCCATCACACCACACGTGTGGGCAAGTGTGCAGAAAACAGTGGGTGTCTGAACTGCTGTCCCTTTGGCTATCTGGATACCAAAAACCTCTCCGCTTTAGTTCACCCTTTCAGCGGAGTCTTCCCAACGTGTTCTCTTCTGGCAGGTGGCCTTGGAAATCCAGAGACAACCAGCTACAGCCTGAATCTTGCTAATGAGTGTGGCAGGATCGGTCTCCTTCCCTCCCTTTCCGCAAGCATTTTGGCTCCTGTTATGCCCTCTATTCCTGAAGAAATGGCAAGCCCTCATAGATCACATGGTCAGAACTGCTCAGATACTCCCATTAAGAGCATGACAGAAGAGTAAGTCGGGATATCAGATCACTAGTCTGGAAGTGACTCATGACTTGCCTACTTTACGGGGGCCATAGCAGCAGAGCTACGGAACTGTCACTATGCTAACATAACCCCATAGTGTAAGTGCACCCTACAGCAACAGAAGGGGTTTTTCTACCACTGTAGGAAAACCACCTCCACAGGCGATGGTAGCCAGGTCAATAGAAGCATTCTGCCACTGACCAAGCTGCATCTGCTCCGGTTGTTTGGTCAGCACAGGTACGGCACTCAGGGGTGCCAATTTTTCACAACCCTGAGCATCATTGACCTAAATTTTAAGTGTAGACAAAACCTAGGCTAATGCCTTTGGTGAACCTCTGATCATGGCCACGGTGAATTAAATGTTCCTAGAAACCTGAGCAGACGCAGCTCAGGTTGAGACAGGCACTCAGCATGAGCTGAGTGATTGGGATTGGGAAATTAATTTGGATTAAGATAGGGTGTGAATTTAAAGCCAAATAGATATTCCTGATTAATTCCCTGTGTGGATACACCCTTGCTTTGGAAGTGGGTTAAGCTAATTCAGAATATGGCACTCTTATTCCAAAATAAATGCTTCCATACAGGGAGCTAACCAGGGATAACTCCTCACATAGGCAAGCCCTGACAAAAAGATCCAGACCTCCTTTCCTGACACACCTGACTCCTGAATGCTCATTAAACACCAAAGGAAGCATTCATCTTCTCCTTGCAGCCCCTTCCATCCCACCCAAGCTGCTGAGACAATGATGCCCTGGCTATAAGAGACACCAGTGGGTCAGCTGTTGAGCGAGTCACCTCTTCTCTAACTCATCCTTGCTCTTGCCAAGTGGGGTTTCTGCAGATGGCATCCAGTCACACTTCTTTCAGCACCCACTGGACATGGGCTATTCTGTACATCTCTCAGGAGTACAAGTGGGAGGCTGATATTCGCGAGCCATTGCACCTCTATGCTGTAGCTCTGCTGCCCTCGGAAACAGAAATCTTTGTGTTTTTCCTTCTTAAGGGAGTTTGCCTCTCTTGCAGATCCCTGTTCAAATAGTCCTGCTAGATTCTGAGTTTTCATCAATTGTACCATAGAGCAAAGGCAAGCTGAGCAAATGAGGTGCCATTTTCAGCAGTCACATAGGCTGCACAGTTCAGATCAATCGTGCTGGCATAAAATCTCAGGAGATTGGGTCATTCATGGCAGGGCAGCACCACCAGCACTGGGTAACGTGGCTGAAACCATGGGAGCCCAAGAGTGAATAGATCTTCAAAGCACTACAACAGGCTCCAGCCTATTGGAAGTCTGTCTCCCTAGCTCTGATCAGTCCATTTTGCATCAGCACCATTTCAAACAGTGAAGGAAAAACATCCCTTTGCTCCCACAAGTGAACTTGCCCTGGGAAATTCTGGCTCCATTAACTCTGTGCAGACTTGGGGTATGTATGTATATCATGTGCTGTGTTACAGCCTAATGGATGCCTATTTATTGTAACTGCACCAGTAGCAAGCACTACTGGAGGATGCAAAATTGTGCTACCCTGAACCTGCTCAGAAGTGTCTGAAAGATTTTCCTTCTGCAGCTGAAACCATCCATACTTGCTGTTTTCAGGCCTGGGTTCTAGGCCCCTACTACCACACACTAGGGATACATCCACAACAGAAAATTAAGAGACACCCTCCTCCTTAGAGAGGCCTCATTTATTAATTGTACCAAACGGTGCCAGACTCCACTGCCCTGCACAGCATCTCTGGGGCTACTGGACTAGCAGCAGAATATACACAGGCAAGACTACATTGCAGGGCCCGATTCCCACACAGACTTCAAGAACTTCCTGGGGAAATGGTAAGTGGCTCTCTCTGGCAGCGTGCTTTCTTAGCAGCTGTCCTCAGCTCAGATGTCTTGAACGAATCAGGCTCTACACGAGTCCTCTCTCAGCTCCCCGGAGCTGCACAGACTGCTCTGGGGCCTGGTTTCCCCTGAAGCCCCATGCCCAGATTCAGACGTTAATTCTTTATTATTATTCATGTTTATGACGACAGAGCCTAAGGGCCAGCCTAGAATGAAAGCTCCTTGGGCTAGGCGCTGTGCAGAGCAGTGTATGGGTCCTGCCCCGAAAAGCTGATGATCTACGTAGACAATACAGACACAGGGTATCCGGAGGCCCAGTTTCCCAAAGTCTTGGTGGAAGGGGGGTCCTTCCCTGCACTGTTCTGAGTTGGAAGGGGGAGCCCAGGCAACTCCATTGTTCATACTCTGCTGAGTGCAGTGGCCTTCAATGCTTCTCTGCCTGCAATGATCACAAGCTACAACATGCTTTACACCCTGACAAACGCCGCATGGACACTAGATCCAAAGAAGAGGAACCACCACAGATCTCGGTCCCAGTGTCTGTCTAAAATCCAGCGCACCACCTGGCCAAAGGGATCATGTCTAAACCTTCATGAAACTAAGATAAATAGGAGACTTTTCCCAGGGATAGGGACTTAACAGTAGCAACTGCACAGCTAAGCACCTAGGGATGAATTCCTCTCGCTGAAGGCTTTTTACTCATGAAATATAAATCATCTGGGTTTGAGCGAGGAGAGCACGAAGCAAAAGGGGAAGTTTGCATGACAAAAAACAAGGCAGGCATCAATGAGAAACAAGGGCCAGATGCTCAGCTGGTGTCAAATCAGCAAAAGTCAGTGGCATGATGCTGATTTACACCAATTGAGGATCAGGCCCACAGTGGCTAGGACGAGGTGTCAGCTGCTCGGTCACTGCAAAATGCAACAAATCATGTTGCATCCTAGCATGCCAGGTGACATTCTGCATCTTTTGTGCGTATTTTAGATTTTGGGATCAGGGGAACCGCTGCTGGCCACTTCCAGGGATTTATCTGGCTGCCTGCTTGTTTTATTCAATGCCTGGTTAGTCTTTTCGTTGATGGTGATGGCAGCATTGGGGTTACTTTATTTATTTCATCAAGCCGCTCTCTTTCCCAGGGCAGAGTTAATAAACTTTAAAGGAAGAACCACAGTGGCATGGAGCACATGGAGACAGGATTCAATAAAACTTACAGAGCAGTGGAACAGTCAAAGGTCTTCTTCTTAGTGGCAACAGGAGACTGATACGTTGGAGAAAAACTTCTTTAAAGGAGTAGGGATTTCTACGTGAGATTTATCAATCTAAGATTTGCTAGAAGGTGGGAATGCATAACAGGGATGGATCACTCGATGATTACCTTGTTCATTCCCTCTGAAGCACCTGGCATTGGCCACTATTGGAAGACAGGATACTAGGCTAAATGGACCATTGATCTGACCCAGCATGGCCATTCTTATCCTCTGATCCCATGTGTCCTGGTAGTTAGTGCTAGTGTCTATCTCGGCACTCGCATGGCCCCTCACTGGCGTGTCTAGGAAGAAGTTCTAGATAGAAAGCTCTACAGACTGAAGTTCTTCGCTCTCTCTAACCACATAAAAGACCACATGGACCAGGCCCATCCTTCTCCATCACCATGCTTTCACACTGAACTGGGACATCCTCTTCGGCTAGGGAAGAGGAAGGATGAGTAGATCAGTCTTTATACCCATTCAATCCTTTTCCTTTCTCTGTCCAGTGTTCAAACAAGGGTGTAATGAGAATTACTAGTTTTTGAGATAAGGACATCTGTGCCCCTTGGAGCTAGAATGAGACCAACCAACTCATTACACATAAGCCTCCCAACAGCTAAAAGACAGCAGCAGTTTTCAGTCACTACCATCCTAGGATGGATTCAAACAAGCAACCTGGAAGTGAAGGTCTCTCTCCAGCCTTATTTCCAACCCTTAGACCATCCAGATCCTCCTTTTCCAATTACCTTAGCCCACCCCCATATTGTAGCAATGTAAATAGCAAGGATCTCCACAGCACGGGCCTCTGCGTGGCTCCCTGGGCCTTTAGCAGGTCTGACCTGGAGCACATGCCATGCTTTCCCAACAGGAGCCATGCAGATTTAGGCTGTGTGCACTTTGTGGAGTCCTGTCCAAAGCGGCCTGTGCACTGGTTCAATGGCATGCTGCAAAATAACTTACAATTCCTATTAGTCAGATTCTGGCTCCCCCCTCACTTTTCCCACCATCCCATGAAACGGCTGCATGTGCATGTCAGATGAAATTCACTTGTAGCGCACCATGCGGCACGTGCACTTCTTTGGCTGCTAGGAAGCTATGTTTATTCCACTGCCTGGTGAGCTTCACTGAATTATCCACTGCCTCCATGCTAGCTTGGTACCTGTTTGGCATCACGCTGGCCCTCTGTGTATGGGGGAGTTTTGCTCTGCCATGCCAATTAAATGGGGTGGGGAACCCCCCAAACTCTTGGTTGAAATAAGCAAAGGTCAGCATTTCTCACTTAAATTACACTTACACTGGATACCCTTCGCCAGAGAATCCGAGAAATCTTCCCTTTTTTGGCGCGGAGAACATCGGCGGCGCGGAGAACAGCTTGACAGTGTTCCCCGGAACCCCACAATTGAGAAACACTGCTCTATGCCAATGGGGTGGGGCTGGTTGGTTTATTTACAGTATTGCCATCTTGAACCCCCACAGTGAAAATTGATGGCAACGGGGAAGAAAATAAAGAATAGGAGCTGAATGAGGCTGCATGTATGTCACCTGTAGCTCCCTCACCTGTCTGCTTGAGAAAGATCCTGGGGGACAGCAATAAGAAACGATGCATCCTTTCCTCAGGAGAAAACAAAATGTTTCATCGAAGTAAAACATGCTGCGTTCTGCAGAGCAGCCTTAGCTGCCCCTACCAAGCCTGTGAAATGGCCACCAATCCAAATGGATCCCCTGGCAAGTCACCTGAAATGAGACTGTTTATTCAGACACATCATGGCAAGCAATATACATAATATACCCCCAAGGTGCCTATGACAGAGAGAAGCATGGTTAATATTCATACCCACATTGCTACTGCTCTCCTATCAGTTTTAGAGAGTTATTTTCTTCTTGTTGATCAACAACATTTCTTGATATTTTTCTTTAAGCAGATGCTCGCATTTTTTTCAGGATAGAGGCCAATCTCCCTTTGCATCTTCAGATGGATACAAGCAGAAGTTTCCCCCTTCCACTTGATACAATCCAAATTACATTTTTCAAAGCAGTAGTGGAATATAAAAAATATGACCAGCATCAGTTGCATTAAGTGATCACTCTCCCTGTGACGTTATATCTTCATAATACATGCATGACATTCTCATAGTACCTCTCATCCTGAAGGATGCTAAAACTCTTACTGTACATATGAGAATTACTCTCACCAAGTGGTGAAATGCAACCAACTCTGGAAGGCAGCAGTTATTTTGCACCATCAAGTTTCAGGACAAGGAGTGCAGGATGTTTTCTCCAGTTGAAAAATCCTGGAGAGAATTTCAGCTAGAGAGATTTGCAAGTGTCCATGCGGGAATATGCCCAGATTACTGCAGTTAATACCCCTACGCTTGTGAAAAGTATCATGGAAGATTTTAACGGCCCTAAGCAATCAGGACCTCAGTTTGATGTCTCATGCTAAAAGATGGCACTCCACAGCAGCACAGGGCCCCTGCTCTGTGCCTGGGCACGAGTTCAGTATTGAGTCATGGACAATGCTGCCTACTGAATCATCTGCTGCATTTCCTGCAGGTGCAGCCTCCCTTGTGTATTGATTTGGCCTGTCCCTGCGTAGTTTATGAGCTATGCAGAGAGCACAGCCTGCAGTCACCAAGATCAAGCCTGGATGCATTAATTCCACTACAAGATCCTGATGCAGGAATTTCTGGGTGCAATTCTCTGGGCTGTGTTCTCTGGTCAGATCAGATAGTCATAGTGGCCCCTTCTGGCCTTAGAAATCTAGGAATGCTACAAAGCACAAGAGAACACAGTCTAGCCTCTGGAAGCTGGAAATGAGGGCACTGAAACCAGCATCAGTTGCATTGTCACTAGGAAATCGCACAGCTAGAGGCTCAGGGATGTCAATGCTCATTAATTTATGAGTTTCATACTAAAAAATTAACTCTTAACTGAAACCTTACCCCAGCTATTAAAAGCCACTGCAGATATAACACCTGCATATTCTCATTACCTCTCATGCTGTTACAAAGTAAAGCACGCATAGCGACAGTGGAGTTTGCTCATGCTCACTGTAACCACAATGTAGTTATTTTAGAGGATTTTGTGGTAAGTACATGTAACTAAATGCATCGCTACAGCATCCTCTCAAGCAGAGACTGAGCCTGATTACATTGGTCTTAGAATCTAAAGGCATGATTCTCAGCTCCTGTGGGCCACAATACCTCACCCCTGCCTCATAGCCTGCAGTGGAGGGGCCATGGCAGGGAGAAGGCAGCAGGGTCAGAGTGCTTCTTTCCTCTGGAGAGCCCCCAGACACAACTTAGAACAGCCATGGAACTGCTCTAAGTTGTTCCAGGGGCAAAGGCACCCCCAAGCTCAGGGGAGCCGAAAGTGGCAGAACCCCAACTTTGCATCCCCCACCCTTTCTGGTCCTGCAGCATGCACCACATTCAGCTGGTCGGAAAAGATAAGACATTTCTGCGCACAATAAAAATTAATTTAAAACGTGAACTAAAATGCATTTCATTTGAAAGTTTTCATGGAATGTTCTGATTTTTTGATGAAAGGAAATGAAAACTGTATCCAGTGGAATAAGAGAGAGAGATGAGAGGGAAGGGGGTAGAAATACTGAAAAAGCCAACATGAAAAAAATCTATTGTCAAAATGTCAAAGACCACGGCCAGTGTCTCAGTGAAGTCACCACAGGGCAGAGTGAGATTGACCGTTCCTTGGGGAGTTGAGAGGGTATAGATAACATCACCAAACAAAGGCTCCAGAGGTGGGGGGGGGAGGAAACCTCACAACATCAAACCCTTTCTGGAGTGGGTTCTCCCTTAAATGGGAGCTGTGTAGAGTCAACACAGCTGACACCAGACAGCTCCTAAATGCATATTACATGCATCATCACGCACATTTCCAAGGCTCCATTACCTGGGTTCCCTTTACACATCGTTTGAAGCACATTTGTCCCCAACAGGACCAATAACGTCTCTCCGGCCTGCAATTCTCAGAACCAGCTTCTTGCTCAGCATCACCTCCCTCTGAGTAGCTCAGGTAGGAAGAGCTCAGAACAAAGAGGTGGCTTGCGTAGTGCCCTGAATGAGACAGGCTCAGCCTGACCTTGGTACGAGTCCATCGCCAAGAACTCCCCACCATTAAACTTCCCCTCTGATTTAAATTGCAAATTGGTCCTGATTAGTTGCAGAGACATCGCCAGACCTTCCTGTGTGAACCGACAAGGTTCTCGCTGGATATTTCCATAGGGTCCCCATCTCGGGAAATGCTTCCTGAGACTTGGCAACTGGAGAGGGTGCACAGCATCGGGCCCTACCTGGCCTGCTCGTCGCTTTGTATCTGTATTGGAACGCACTGCCCGGCATTGCTTCCCCTTCCCTGGGGTTCCCAGAGCACTGGTGAAAAACAAGCCATCCCACACCGGTGGCAGCTCACAAGATGGTTATTAAATATTTAATGCCCAGCAGGAAGACTGCCACAAAGGGAAGAGGCTCAGCACTCAGCATTTCCCCTGTCTGTCCTGGAACAGGATCACACACACTCTGAGAAGGCCCTGAACTCCTTTCTGAGGAAGAAGTTCTGCCTTCAGAACTTCATTAGAAGCTGACTTGCTTGGGCCTTACTAACCAAAGCAGGCACACGGGCTAGTTGCTCTTACCCTCGTGCTCTCTCCCCTCCCTCACATTTATCAAGCTGTATCTGCATTTAGAGTGCGAGCTCGCTGGGCCACACAGCTTGATGGTGCTGCAAGCAATGTTAACACAGGACCAGCCAGGCCTCTCCAGTCCTTCCAGCATGGGGTATCTCGCTGCCTCCAGAGGAGGCATGATGATCTCAGACAGTGTGACTGTGGGGGCTGGGGACTCGGCTTCACAGTGGCTAGTCAGGCACATTGCAGAGGGCCTCCTCATTAGCAGCCTCAGTGGAGAGAAGAAGCGAATGGACGAGGATGAACGAACTGCCCCTGTAGCTTCTAAAGGGGGTGAGTTCCACTGCCCCAGGGTTGAGGCCCATTGGCAAGGAGCATGGGGGCAGCTTCCACATTACGTTGCACAGAGCATGTGAACCCAGCAACTCACTTCAAACGTGGGACACCTTGCACGGCCTTTCCACCACGCTCGTTGAGAGAGCCATGAGCTCAGCTTCCGTAGCTTGCACCTGGGGATCTAGAAGAGTTTGCCCAGATTAACTCTGAACACTGCACAAGGAGTAAAGATGTACCAGGGTAAATAACTTCACTTTTTCTTTCCTCTTTCATTAGCTCTTAGCTTTGTCTGCTGCTGAAATACCTAGATGGACTTAATACATTTTGACAGCCATGTTGACAAAAAGATGCATAAAAAAATCCACACACATGCCGTCGGCCTCACAATCAAACTGCAGAATGACAGCACGCAAATAGCCCAATAAAGCCCTAGCTACACTGGGCTTCCAGTATCAGAATCAGTAGTGTGGTAACTGTCCATGGTGCTGAGATCTCAGTGACTCCACAGAGTGCAGTAAACACAATTGCTTCCCCTGCACAACACAAGCACAAGCTTTATGAATCTCTGTAGCTCAGCCTACTTGGACACTTGCTAGAATCATGCTATTTCCTGCAGGCAGTCGTGGCATGGAATTTCCGTACCAGGTGCTCTGTAATATAGCTCTGCCATGGCCCACTGAGAGTGCTCAATGTGCAGCCTAGCCGAGTTTAAATGCAAGACACCTTACTCCTGACCGACACAGCTGAGGTGCCGTGCCATGTCAGGAGACTTGGGGGAAATCAGCAATGTGGTGGAGTGCCCTCAACTCCCAATGACTCCAGTGAAAACTGAGGATGCTCAGGTGTTAAACAAAGAAGCAAACGTAGGCGTTCTTATGTCCTTTGCCGTACAGACTAGAAGAAGGCGTTCTTTTGGTGATGTAGGAACACTACGTCCCAAACGACATTAGCTAAATCAACAGGAGCTCTCTTCTGTCAACATGGCTGTTTCTACCCAGGGGTTTTGTCAGCATAGCTGTTTTGGTCAGGGGTGTGGCTTTTTCACATTCCTGACTGATGGAACTATGCCAACATAACTTTTAAGTGTCGACCCAGCTGCACTCTGTCTTTTGATAGGTATGCGATCTCAAGCCTTGATCTGGGACAGCAGCTAAGCACCTGCTCAGCTTTGGCTGGAATTTGGCCTGCGTCCTGGGTTTAGCACCCTTACTCTTCGTGGACCAGCGTGGACTTTTCAGTTACTTTAAGGGATTGTGACCTAAGTTTCACATCTCATCCAGAAGATAGGAGCTCCAGAAGCACCTGTCAGACTGGTTCAGTACCGATTTAAAAGGGAAGAGCACCGTCTACTGAATCGCCAACACCACTTCCTCCAACTACCTGGTATTCCTTGACCATCTCCCATCCAAGGAGGGACCTAGACTTAACCTGCTTATCTTGTAGGACACAACAGGACCCTAGATTTGAAGACCAGAAGTTCATCCAGTCTGACCTGCTCTATAAAATAGCCCATCCACTTTAACTTAGTTGCTCCTCTGTTGAGGCCAATAAATCATGTTTGACAAAAGCATCTCTTCCAGAAAGACATCAAGAGATGGGGAATCCACCACTTCCCTGGTAGTTTGTTCCACTGGTCAATCACCCATACTGTTAACAATGTGTGCCTTGCTTCTCATTTGAAGGTGTCTGACTTTAACTTTCAGCCATTAGTCCTTGCTATGCTTTGCTCTGCTAGATTAAAGAGCCTTTAGTACCTGGCATAACATGCATGGCAGCATTACGCATGGAACTTGCGCACTGAGCAAATAAAATCTAATGTATACAGTGGAGTACCAAGGGGGGTGTCAGCCAGGCACTGCTCAGAGGAGCCACCCCCCGCTGACATCCCCGGCAGCTGCGCTGGCTCGACCCCTCCGCCTCCTGCCTCCTCCACCCCCATGCTAAGCACAATGAGGGAGCCGCAGGGATCCTGGCCATGCAGGGGCCAGGTAGGGCCTCCACTCTGCTGCCAGGCAGCCTGGGGGCATCTGCTCGGCCCCTGTCATGCCCGCTACCCGCCGGAGGGGCTGGGTCGCCGTGGCCACCGGGGATGTCTGCAGGGGGCGGCTCCTCCAAGGACGGCCCGACCGGCGTCCCCCCCAGGCTGGCACATGGGGGCATAGCCCCTTCGGTACGCCACTGCCACAGCCCCTGCAGCGGCAGGGAGTGGGGAGAGCAGGAAACAGACCCACAGACACCCCCCCAGGGGCGCTGCTGCTGCCACCGACAGAGGGGAGCACAAATACCAGTATTGGCCCCCGGATGCTGGCGACCCAAAGTACGCCTCTGAATGTATATCAGCTTTGGAATCTTAACGCCAAATCCTCTGTCTTAGGCAAGACTAGAAATCACTCTCTCAATCTTCAAACAGCATTCAAAGCCTTTACATCACTCCCAAGATTAATTAGGCAGCCAAGTAATAATCCAAGATAAGCCTTACCAAGGCTTATTAACTGTGACATGGTCAATTCCCAACACGGAGAACCCATCAGAGGAGAAAACTCAGTGTACATGGGGTAAATCCAAAAAGTCTCTTAAGGAAATTCAGTGTTTTCCCACAACAAATAGCAGGGTGTTGGGGTTAATCCCCACCAAAGGAAGGTTTCCAATGAAATCAGACTTGGGCAGAGTGTCTGCTCTCTAGATACCTGCTTTACAAGTTATCTTAAGTTTACACGTGTTACATACTAGAACATTAAACAAAAGTGTGTTACGTGTTACACCAAGTGGAATTTCCGCCAGCCAATCAGATAGCTGGATAATTGTCAGCTATATTATTAAAAAGCAGAAATCAGATATCCTGGGCCTGATTCACTTATGCTGAGTTTACACTAGTGTAATTCCACTGACTTCAATGGATGCACTCCTGACACTGGTCTGGATTGAGGCAAGCACTTCAGTCTATTGAAGACTTGCTTAAAAGCTGCTGTGGATTGAGACACTCAAGGCTTTAGAGGGGCATGGGCATTACTTGCCCATGGAGCCCCTTGCACCATTCCTCATTTATGCCAGCATCCCATGTAAAAGAGGCAAATCAGGCCCCTCATCACTATAATCAGAGGGGGGAATGTATTTCTAGTAACCCCGTTAGCCAATCGGAGCCCCTTGGTACCAATATAGAAACAGTCTCCCTTCATGACCTTGCTGGTTTTGAGGGAATCAGGGAGTCTCTACAACAGAGAAAAGCCATCAGAGATGAGCCATCTTTTTGTTCTGTGTTTGTATAGCACCTTGCACGCTGGGGTCCTGATCCATGCCTGGGGCTCCTAAGTTCCAATGCAATACAAATAACAAAACAACAACATTCACACCTAGATTTCAACCCACACCCAACTTCCACAGTGCAGGAGTGCTTTGATCTGAGATTTTGATTTGGCCTATTAGAGTTAGAGGCTAATTGCGAAATGTGGACCTGGATTCCAAACACACCCTCCTGTAACATTTGAGAGTGGCTGGACCCTGGTCTAGGCCCTGTTATTAAAACTTCAGCTGAACAGGTATTTTCTTTCCATAGGTAGAGTGACTATCTGCCACTCCACTGCACCAACCTGCCATGCTGTCACAAAATAATCTTCATGTCTGACAGAATTGGCAGTCTCTGTGCAGGAGAGCCCCAGTAGGGGTGCTGCAAGCCAAGATGGGGGCACATTGGTGGAACTGCTGCAACTGGGGAATTAAATAATAAAAGTATTGCAGCAGGGCACATGGGATGTGCATCTGCAGAGCATTTGGACATAGAACTAGACTAGCATGGAGTGGGGTTCTGGCGCTACGACTGGTTCTAGCCAGCCCACATATTCAGGAATCCCTGAAAGCCAAACTATATTAGGCACCAGAGTTGCTTTTGCTCCCAGAGAGGTGAAGAGCCCTGAAACCATTTTTCCATTCTAGTCATGTTGTCTATGGTCACAGCGCATGCAGCGTCTCCCTAATGCTGTCTTTGCTGCCAGGTGGAAAGTAATACGCAGAGCTACAAGGAGAACCTAAAGCAAGAGAGTGAAATCTTTGCAGAGCTGTGTGTGTTTCATTAAGTTACTTCAAATTTCATTTTCCTCGAGCAGCCCCATCCTGTCTTCAAAATGATCACAACAAAAATAAATAAATAAGAGGCGGCAGCAACCAGCCAGGCTGCACTACAACATTTATTTCATATAATGCATCATTTATTTTCAATTATCCCCATACACTTGGCAGATCAGCAGTGGAAAGTTTGCAGAGTTGCAGAACAGCTGTGGCAGGAGCGAGCATCTCCCGGCACAAAGTGGTGATGAGTGAAAGGCAAGGCGGAAGAGAGATGGATTTTTAAGCACAGATTATTAAAACATCAGCTTGAGAGAGAGAGAATTGTCTGGAGAGCAGCATGTCAAGATGACCCCCGGGAAATCGTGTGAAGGATGGAGACCTTGGAGCCCCCCACCACTGGAGGCCAAACAGAGACGATGTGTGCTGTCTTATGTGCCGCATCTCATGCAATGTCCCAGCTTGTCAGCATACCTTGAAACCAACAAGAAGAGATCGGCTGTACACTGCACCTACCAAACCAGTGAGCCAGGAGGCTGCAGGATGTGCCTCTTGCAATACTGTGCATCATTAGCTAGTCTCCTCTTCCACTCATCCTACCCCAAAATGCTAGTTACAAATATAAGGACCTTCCTCCTCTCTCAGACCTTCGCCCGGTTCTGCAGCCAGATTGGAAACTAATCTCTCAGGCTCTGGAAACTTCAGGTGAGAGATGAGCCCAGCCCAAATCCCCAGACACAAATGCACACACTTGGGGGTAGCCCAGATCCAAACTTTCTAACTAAAACCCATTCACCTGGAGTTCAGATGTTGTTTCCTTCCTCAACCAGCAGCAGAAGTGAAAGTGCTCAACATCTATCATCAGTACGAAGCCTGTTCCCATGAACCTTCCAGCCCAGAGGCACCTCTGAGCTTTCAGATTCTTTTCTGAAACAAATCAAAAACTCCTTCTTAAAGTTCTCTCATCACTAGCTGTATTCAGGGTAAGTTCCATCCCTCTTCTGCCAGGAATGTTCCCTACTCCCCTAGCTAGACAGGATGGTGTGGATGCAGGGGGTTCCAGACAGGTACTGGCTCTGGTTTTTGTTTATAATGGTGATTTTATGGCCAGATTCACAGGTCTCTCTGGCTGAGTCATTGTAAGATTGCTGACATATCATGAGGGATTTTCAAATGGGGTTCAGTGGACTTTAAGATTTATCTCAAAAGGTCCCAATTTGTTGAATTAATGCTGCAGAACAAAACCATGGCTCCTAAACAAGTGGCGAATCAGTATTTTATGGCAACATAACTAATAAGGCCATTAATACAAACTGGGCTTACTCCTGGCATTTATATCATTGTAAATCTCTCTCTTGGTGCTGGAATTATTTATGCCATCCCCGCCACGCTGGAAGCGCTGTCATCCTTTATCAGGCTCAGAGATTTAAACAAGGAGCTTGTGATTCTAAACACACTAAAGGAAGGTTGGGACAGCACTGATACCCTGGGAATGGGGCCAGATCCTGTTCTCAGTGACAGTGGTGTAAACCTGGAGTAATTCCACTGAGTTCCAGAGAGTCACTCTGGATTCAGAGCAGTGTAAATGAGAACATTATGCTGATCTACTTGAGCACTACTGGAATCTAGAGGCTCCCTTTGAGATCAGGGCCCCTGCATACATACACAGAACAAGAGACAGTCCCTGGCCTCAACAACTTCCAAACTGAACAACGGTCAGACAAAGGGGCGGGAGAGAAAGAAAGAGCATTATCCCCATTTTACTGGTGGGGAGCTGAGGCACTGAGAGATTCAGGCTAGGTCTACACTAGTGACTTCTGCTGGCATAGCTATGCTGTTCAGGGGTGTGAAAAGATGGGATCCCTGCCTGACACAGCTGTGCCTACAAAAGCCCTGGTGTGGTACAGCTCATTTTGCTCAGGGCGAGTTGGAGTAAGCTATCCTGGTAAAAGTGACGTGTTTCTGGTATAAGCTGTGTCACAAAGGAGCACTTTGCTGGGATAGCACATGGGTACAGTCATGCCTGAAAAGCGCTGCCAGGATAGACCTGGCTTAAGGGTCTTGCCCAAAGTCACCCAGAGAGGTACTTGGGCTGCTCTATGCTGATTATTGTGCCTTGATGGCCCACTCTGAAACAGCACTACGGAATCTTACAAAAGGTTTTGCAGTGGCAGCTCATACTTTGGCCACACCATCAGCTGAACGAAAACCGCGGTTATGTACCAGCCAGCTCCTCAACAATCTTGCCAAGGCGCATCAGTGAGCCCGGACGGTACCACACCGCAAGCCGTCAAACAATTGACTTATCTTGGCAGCACGTTGAACAAGGAAGTGACGATCGACCACAAAGTGGATGCATGAATGAAGAATGCCAGCACCACATATAGTCACCTCCATCACTGAATCTGGAAGCAACATGGAATCTGTTTGCAGACAAAAATCAAAACCTATAATGCCGTTGTTCTCATGACATTGCTCTACAGGTGCAAAACGTGGACCTGTCAACAACACACTGAAAAGCTTGACAATTTCCATTTACCTACGATGACTGCTGGGCATGAAATGGGAGGACTGGGTTGCCAACACTAAAGTCCTGCTGAAAGCTGGACTGGTGGGCATCAAGCCTCATTGGATCTACACCCAGTTGAGATGGACTGGACATGTAATTCAAATGCCTGAGACCCATCAATCAAAATACGTCTTATATTCTGAATTAAGCTTCGGCAGTCATAAGCATGGAGGGCAGATGAAATGCTTCAAAGACACTCTGAAACAAACTCTGTGCAAAACTCACATATCTGACTCAACCTTTGAGCAACTGGGGATAGATCATATTGCATGGTGATGGTGTCACCCTGTAAGGGTGGGTGTCCATATCTTTGGAAGAATCGTGTGGAGCAGCTGGAAGCACTGCACCAGGTGTGGAAACAACGTGCAGCTCAATCAGCACAACTAGGCACATGGCTCTGTGGCCAGTTCAGTGAGCTCTGTGGCCAGTGGGTTTGCAGAGTCACACAAAGACCAATTAGTACAAACTACGATTGTCAACGTCATCCTTGAAATCAAGGTGACCAGAGCAGTATCACTCCATGCCCAAATCCCAGAGGCAGGTTTTATAAGAGCCAGATTATGGGACGAAGGAGTGAAAACGTTGCCCTAAGCAAAGAACTTATGAGGGTGAGGCCTACATATGCCAGAACTCAGGGCAGGATGCAGTGATGCTGTCTGATCTCACTCCCAACACAGAGCATTCTGGGAGACGGAGGCCACATGTTATTACTGCCAGTGAGGCAGCAGAGTGTCTAGTGGTTAGAGCAGTAGACTGGGTGTCCAGGCCACCCTCTCCTGCATCCATGAGGAATCAGACATGCCCTCCCTGTGCACCTAGATCCGACTTTGATCCATGAATCTGCCTGTAACCCACCTTCATCCCATATACTCCTTCATTTTACAGAGCTCTCTGTGAAGGCTGGGGCTTACCACTGGAGCCCTTCTTTATGGCTAGCCATGGCAAAATTGCTCTGTCTGGCACCCCCTGACTATGGTCGGTGTGGTCCTCTGATTGTCCCCCTCTTCCTGTGACTTAAGTCCACGCCTCGTAGGGTAACAGAAGGTCCAACAAATAAGAGTTTGGTGTGCCTATATCAGGTCTCCAGCCCCATCTCTGGGCCCTGTGGTCGTTGTACCCCCTTTTAAGGGCTCTTCATCATCCTTATTCCCCTCTCCAGCCTCCTGCCACCATACCAGTGGCTGGTAGGGGAACCCAGGCCTGCTCACTACACCAGGTTCCAACACAGGGACCCTATAAACCAACAGCCAAGGAATGTTCTGTCCAGCTCCTTGCTGCTGCCTCCCTGGACTTCTTCCTACCCAGCCTTTCTCATACCTTTTCCCCCACAACCTCTCTAGGTTCATTCTTATCTCCAGGCCAGGACTCCCAGGGCTCTTCCCTGGAATGTCCCAACAAAATCCCAGACCAGAAGTACAAACTCAAAGCAACTCCCTCCCTTCTTGGGTTTGGCTTTCCATGCCTCTTAAGTTCCCCATGCTGTTCCTGCACTAAAAACCTCCCGGGGCTCTCTCCCTGTAAATCCAGATCAAGCCTTTTATCAGGGCTTACCAGCGGAGCCTGCTCCACTCTTGGTGGCAGCTTCTTCTCTCTTAGCCATTTGGGAGTCTTCTCTACTCAAGCAGGGATTTCCCCAAGGCTTACTCTTCCCTCTGTGATTCCTCCTTGACCCTACTGTACCTCCATTCTCTCTATTCCCAGAGAGTGACCATAGCTCCTCTCCTGGCAGCCCCCTTCTGCCCTGAACTTCCTCTTTTTACAATAACCCTGGCTCCTCCACAGGGTTGCCAACTGTCCGTAAATTTATGGACAGTCAGTAAAAAAATGTACAAATACGTTAACACTGTTCGTAAACCCGTAAATAAATGAAAATGTCTGTGAAATTGGGTAGAAATAAAACATGTATTTTGACACCGATTGTCGTCGTTCAGAATCACTTCTTGTATCATAAAACTACACTGACCATGCCTTTATCAATTTCCTGTTTTCTATCATTGCACACACCCAAAGAACCCGACTGATCAATTAACTGTGGTGAAAACAATTGCGTCATTCTGAATGCCTGTGTACAGAATATCGCAAGTGAGTACACACTTTTGTGACATTATTGTATTGTTTATGGTATTTTTAGTGATGTCAGTAAAAAGTTCACCATGTCAGTAAAAAAAAAATAAAAATCAACTTCAGATCTTCATGTCAGTAAAAACTAAAATGCAAGGTTGGCAACCCTGCTCCTCCATCAGATGGGATTCATCAGTAACTGGGGCTGGTCCAGCCCCCAGGTGTGGCCAGGGAAGTTAACTGGCCTCTCAGATGCACATTCACCCCGTTGGAGCCTGCGTGGCTGTCAAGCTGCGTGGAATGGCTCACGACTGTGAGTGGCTACCTCAGGGCAGGCTGTCAAAAGCAGGAGCAGACACTCCAATCTGCTGGGGTGCCCTGTAATTAGATTTCACAGAGCCTGTACCAAATGTCAACTCCTGGATCCCTATAACAGTCTTACCGTGGAGTCTCCTTAGATCTCCAGTCTGTCTTGCCACCCGGACAAACTGGACTCAGTGATAAACGGTCCCTTACACCAACAATCACAAATATTCCAGGTTACTCCCGGTCCCAAGAAACCAGTCACTCGGCCAGGTCAGATTGCATTCTAGATCTCACACCAGAGACAACGCCGGTAGCCAATGCTGAGGTAAACTAACTATAGTTTTATTAGCTAATAAAAGGAAATAAGAGTTATTGAGAGGTTTAAGCTGGTAAAATATATGCATAGGTGAGTCACAGTCTATAATTCCATATGGTGGCAGAGATGTAATAAATTGCCAGTTTCCCAAAAGTCTTTTCAGGGTACCCAGATTGTCTCTGGTGATCTCCACTTTGCTCCCACTGCCCTTCCCTGTAAGGGTCTGTCTACACAGAAACTAGTACCTGTGGCTGGCCCTGGTCAGCTGACTTGGACTCTTGGGGCTCAGGTTACAGGGCTGTTTCATTGCTGTGCAGATGTCTGGGTTTGGGCTGGAGCCTGGGCTCTGGGACCCTGTGAGGACCCAGACATATTAAGACAATTTCCTGATCTGAATCTTTTCTCATTAGGCACACAAGAGTGAAATCCTGGCTGCGAAAATCAATAAGGGCATGGCACAAACAGTAGTTAGGTCAATGGAAGATTTCCTCCATTGACCTAGTGCTGTCTACGTTGGGGGTTGTCAGCTTAACTATGTCTTTCAGGAGTGTGGGTCAATGTAGTTAAGTCAACCTAGCTTTCTAGTGTAAACCAGACCTCATACTTTAAAAACTCCAGACATCATTGGTTCAGTGCCCACTAATGACCCATCCAGAGGCATCATTACATTTACATTTAATCGAACAGCCTGCCTGCCAGAGTATTTACCAAGCTGAAGTGGTTTTCGAACTTCAGATAAATACACACTTAGTGGAAAGATAATGGGTGAAAATCATCTCTGGTGCATTTCCCCTAAGTGCACCAGAATCATGACTGGAATTAATTGAACAGAATTCATTTGTAAAAGCAAGGGACTAAATTCAGCACTGACCCCCACTCCATGCCATTCCCCCCTTGACTTTAACTACGATTAGGGTGTAATGCTTAACTATTCATGAATGTGTCTGAAGCATCCACATCCAATCGCAATGAGGACCTTGGAGGCAGGTAAAACGGAAAGCATCCAGCCATGCCACAGCCAAAATCCACTGAGCAAGAAAACAAAGATTGCACAATTAAAAGCTGCTTGGTCCCTGACACAGACCCAGGAATATTGTAAATATTGGGAAAGGGTGTAGTGGGGGAGGTGCACTTCAGTATGCTGACAAATCTTAGTGAGTCCTAATTATTTCTGGCATTATCTGCACAGACAGATAAGGTTTTCATTAATAAACTTGAAAAAAGCCTGGTGCCAAGTAGATCTGCAAATTAACCAAGACAACCAGCAAAACATAATCAGGTGGAGGAAACAATTAGAGGCAGGCTAGCAGTAGTGGCAGCTAATTAGCTCAGCTGCTAGTCCCAGAATGGCTTTGTTTCGTCGGCTGCCTAGTAATTCATGGCATGTTGGAAATGAAATCGTTAGTAATCTTTCATACTCAGGGCCTTATTAAAAACACTATCTGTACTTCTTTAATTGGAAAGAGATAAAGTCGGCAGGCTAAAGAGGCAGAGCGAGGAAGAGGCATTTTCTGGTTACAGGCTGACTCTCATTTAGAGAGGGGGGTGTGAACTTCCATAGTGTTCTAGAGTGTATGGCCAGAAGGGACCATTAGGTCATCTAGTCTGACCCCTGCACCTCACAGATCAGAGAATTTCACCCAGTTACTCCTAGATTGAGCCCAATTACTTGTGTTTGATTAAAGCATAAAATGATCTGCCAGAAAGGCAGTCAGCCTGGAATTGAAGACATCAAGAGATGGCGAATCCCCCACATCCCTGTGTAGTCTGTTTCATCGTCATGCTACTTAACTCTGACCTAGGGCTTTCCATGCATAGATCTCAAAAGAGCTCTCCCACGGAAGGTAAGTCTCATTACCATGTGTTTTTCAGCAGGCTCTAAAGCACCAAGAGAGTAAGTCTGTATAAAGAGACTCCCTCTGCACCAAAAGGGAAAACAATGGAAACAAGCCGGACTGTCAGCAGGTTCCAGTTCAAGCGCACGTGTGCAGGTTGTGACCCATCATGCAGGCATCTGCTAAAATAGCAAGTGGGTCTATTGCAGTCCGCAAGAGCACCATGGTTCTTACACTGATAATCATTATGCTTCCTTAGATCCTTTAGCAGGATCTGCCTACAGCCCAGTCACTTTAAGATACCATCTGCTCAGTTCCTCTTGTCTGTGATTAATGGGCCCAACACAGAATACAACAACAAATCCATATCCCCCGCCTGGCTGTGAACTGTAATCCAGAACTGACTGAGCTTCCCTTCAGAAATGCCCCTGGCCTAGCTACACTATTTGCTAATCAGCTGCCAGCTACTCAGTCAACATTTTTGTGACCTGCCTGATACAGCATCCAGGACTCAGGATGGTCTTTCATGTTCTGTAGGCTCTGGCAACCACCTGAGCCCTCACTGTGACTCTGAGCCAAACTAGTGCCAAATGTGCTGAGCTTTTCTTAGCAGCGGTGCTGCCTTGGATCCAATGGATTTCTCTTGATGTTCTTGCAGATGCAACTTGGGTAGATCAACTGTACGCTGGCATCCGCCAGTCTGACATTCACTTGAAGCCCTCCCTTCTCCCCAGTCTCTCATTCTGAAATCAGAGCAGGCATGCTCCCTTGCTGTCTTTCACCTCCCTCTGCTACAGCAGGGGAGGACAGATCCCCAGAGATGAGGGAAATCCGACTAGCTATAAACCTATTAAGCATGGGACATATTGGTTAGCAATGGAGCAGCATGACCCCTCTGTCTTCTCTGTGCTTAACTGAGCTGTAGGACACTGTTGAAGGGTGAGAACCAAAGAAGTGCCATCAATTGAACCAGCTAGTATGAAACAAAGATACGTGCTTTGGGTCAGCCAAGGCGCACTGCACCACTGTCAGTCTTAAACATGCCTTGTGCCACAAACAACCCTGCTGGATCTCCAGGGGACTCTAGGGTCAGGGTCCTGGGACAGACTGAGTTCAGTCTCTCACTCCACATGCTGCTGAGCACTGGGTCCCCCCATCAGGAGGAATTAAATGTGTGTGTCCGTGCTTTGCTGAATAGGGATGGGCTGAGGCCTGAGCCCTGTGGATGGAGTTCTTCCTTGGGAGCAAAGGCCTCTCCCATGGCCCCAACTCACCCTGTGCTTCAGGAAGCCCAGGCAGCTTGTACAATCCTGCCGGGAATTTTTCCTCCCTTCCCAGAAAAGGTATTAACCTGTCCCCTGTGGCGGGGACAGCACATGCACCCCATCACCAGACCCTGTTCAGCTCAAAGCCAAATGAGGATTCTCCTGAAGGAGCCAATGCCATGGGCATGGAATACAACTGATACGCTGGGCCCTCCAGCCCCTGGGCCCACATGACCCTGATGTTAGGGTTTCCTATGTTCCCCTGGATATTCCGCAACTTTCCAGGCCAGTGTGTCGAGTGTCAGTTCATCACGTCATGAACCGCCACCCTAAATTGTGCCCCAACAGCATAGCCTTGTGGAGGCAAGCAGAATGGAAAAGGGAACCAGCTGGGCTATATACAGCTGAATATACACAGCAAGGAATACAGATCTGAGTGACAATTACACCTGCAGCTGATAACAAAAGGAATGTGTTCCTTTGCCATGTGCCTGTCTGTGCACTTTGACAGACACTGTCAGTATTTTTAAGCTAACTCTGGTGCATTAACTATCTAGAAAATCCCGACTCTCCAACACACTTAGCTGATTTATTCTGACAGTTATAATTTTATTAATATTTATTAGTACTCAGTATTTGATGCAGTGTATTGCAGAGAGGCAACTGCATGAAACAACCCAGCTTTAATAAGGAGGACCACCTCCTAATGAAACCCACGTAACCAGTGCCCTAAGCAAGTAGCCTCTGAGGATTTGATTTTAGCCCACAGAGCACCGCTACTGTTATGCCAGCAAACAAGTCACAGAACCCTCCCAGCTGGAAATCAGGTATTAGAATTACCCTTGAATTCAGAGAGGTTTCTTCCAGCTGAAGCTCCTTCCTGTAACAAGGAATTTCCAGAGATGTTCTGTTCTTCTGTAGGGGAGGGGAGGACTCTGCATGCTACTTTATGGACTGCTCAGCGAATCAACACCGTACCAGACACTGCTATCGCATCCTTGGTTATTCAGGCTTAGGTTTCAATTGAAAGCTGAGAAGCAGCAAAACAACTGGTAGCTGACCTTGGATTTCCACTGAACTAATTCCTGGCCCAATGTACGTGTGATCAACGCAGCCAGTTATGGAGGGGATTTTGTCAAGGGGTTTGTATAGTCAAAGCTGGTTGAAGCACAGAGAGGTGGCGAGAGGGAGCGAGTTTTGTGCTCTTTGGTGCTAGTTATAGTCCACCCTAACCGTGGTTTAGATTAAGACTCTTAGATTAGGTTTGCATGATACAGGACATTATTTTGGACCAAAATTCTGGCCTTACCTGCTTGTGTGTTCCACTAGGATGAATGGCAGGTAGGATTTGACCCATTGGCTTTAATTCTGCCAAGCTCGATTCTCAGACTCGGTTTCTCACTCTCCTGGCCAGCAAGGGTTCAGGGCGTTGCAGATATGCCCAAAGCAGCAGTACACCTCGCTTCAGTGGCGGGATACTACAGCTCCCTGATTGCTCCTCACCCACTCACTTGAGGGTCATGAAGGGGGTAGTATGGAAAACCCCATGGAGCTAGCTGTCTTCCCAAGCTTGGACCCAAATCCAGAGAGGCCCTACAGCTGAGTAGTGCTGGGTGGGTCTGACTTCCCCTGGTAGCTGCATAAGATTTGGGCATAGCAGTCCAGGATCCTCTGGGGATGACAGGTGCTATAGGAATCTAAGTCTCTATCGTTACCAGACAATTTCAATCAGTCACACAATCCTGCGAGTAACAAACTCTTCATACTGACAGTAGGATTGGCTGAACAGCATCTGGTCCCAGGGCTGCCAGAGTGACTCTGCCTAGGCAAGGGGGCGTGAGTTGCAGAAGTGTTTGTTTCAGGACAAGCAAAAGGTCAAACCCACGGCACCAGCTCCAGATCTCCAAGGTGGAACTCATGCATGTTCATGAGTTCAGCCAAGCCCGGTCTCTCCCAGAGCCTGGACGTCCAAGAATTAAATAAGCAAAGGCACATGTGGGATGCAGACGGGACTGCTTCACTAGAATAAAAAGACCTAAAGTCTCTTTACAAAGTGAAATGTGTCGCTAATAAAGAGCCTTGGAAATGATGCTCCTTCCAAACAGGTGTAGAATAAAAATTGCACAGGGGGAAGGTCACTGAAGACCCTCCACACGCACTATTTAGAATTCATTCATATTGATACTACCGAGGTCAGGGCCCCTTTGAGGTAGGTACTGTACATCGAGGAGCCCCACCTCTAAGAGTTTACAGTCTAAACAGATCTGGCAGCCAACTGCTGGGAGGAGAGAGGGATTATTCTCTCCATGGCACACGTGGAAAAAAAAGACCCAGAGAGATTAAGTGACTTGCCTCAGGATCACTCCAGGAATCTGTAGCACAGCTGGGAATCAAACCCAGACCACCTAAATCCCAGGCCAGGGTGCACGGAGGGGCTATCTATTGTTCACACCACGCAAACTCTAGCGGTGGATCTGCAGAGCTCACTGATGCCTTTGTTGCTCCTGCTCACTGATGAGTGACCAGCCAAGGAGCACAAGTAGCCTCTGCTGCTGAGTTCAGCAGCTTCCAAACGGAATCTGTCTCACTTAGGCGCCTTTCTCTGCTTCTCAGCATCTCTCCACCACACCTGGCTGGCGTTGCAG
Source organism: Emydura macquarii macquarii (assembly GCF_026122565.2). Classification (NCBI taxonomy): domain Eukaryota; kingdom Metazoa; phylum Chordata; order Testudines; family Chelidae; genus Emydura; species Emydura macquarii. The sequence continues at coordinate 3,659,141 of NW_027131391.1, forward strand.
TGATTGCCAAGCAGCAATCTCATAGCTCTTCTTTACCCTCCCCCAACCCTCATCCAACACGTACTGTACTTCCAAGCAAACAGGTTGCTATCTGCTGGGGGAATCAGTATCTACAGCTCCCTCCACTCCTTGATTGTCTTTCTACTTTTAAAGAAGATAACTTCCCACCTGACTGAGAGATCTCCAGCTTCATCATGAGAAAGTCCTTTGCTTTTAGTGAAGCAGGAGCTCCTGGGCCCACCAGCAAAACTTCATTCATAGGAAAAAATGTAAGCGTGAGAGAGAAAGCACGTGTGGCTGGCTGGGGGCAGCTGGAGGAGAGAATTACTTTTCCATCTGTTTTACTGGGGAAGTCTTTAAGTGGATCGCCTCAAACTCAAACTCGAGCATTAGAAAGGAAGCAAGTTCCACACAGAGGGAAGGACAATATTTCTCCCAGCAGGGCAGGATGCCACCTTGGTACTATATAATTAGAAGTCAGACTGTTAGACCAAGGAGTTGCTTTCACCTGAAGAAATTTATTGCACACAAAGATAATCTGTTCTAGGAACTCAGCAGTTTAAAAAGAAAGTATTTCCTTAGATTTGAAAATAACAGTGGGCCTGAGTCCATTTCCCCCCATTTTAAACCACTGTAACTCAACAGACTGCAGTAGGGTTACTCCCAGCCCAGAAGCGAGAGGGGAATCATGCTCAAGGACTTTAACTCTGACTTGACAGAAAGTCATTTTACCGGAATGGATCATATAATCCCTGTGTCGAATTTGCCCACTAATCTCTCCCACCCCTCACTCAATGCCCCAATACGGTCTTGATCCAGTGTTTAATTTGGGCTGGGGCTTGCCGCATCATAGCCCCGGAACTTCTGGGCTTGCCACATCAGTTCTTAAAGTAAAAAACTCTCTGTTTTTAGCTCTGAAATGTGTTTTTCTTAAAATTCTCAACACTGTTGTATCCATCAGGATTGTAACTGGGGAGAGAGTGGGGGCAAGCAGGGCAGCTGCCAGGACACAAAGCAGGGGGGAGGAGGTGAAAAATGGGGCGGACAAAAAAAATGATAGGGGGTAGACCCCTGCAGCAGGACTGGGATCCCACTGGTGCCGTTACTGTACCATGCCACTCTTACTTCTGCTGGTGGTGGCGCTGCCTTCAGAGCTCGGTGGCTGGCCAGGGTGTTCATGTTGTTTGCAGAACAGGAGGACTATTTTTTTTTTTAATACCACTCCTGTCCCGCCCTGCAATACCCACTGCCACCCACTCCTGCATTGTTTGTTGAATTTTTATCCCACTCCCGCTATTATGGCAGCAGGTCCTGGGAGAAAACACTGGGGAGAAAGCCAGAGCAAAGGTGGATCAGTCTGTAGCTAGAGAATATATTCAAACTTTCTTTTTTTCTGCACAAGCTAGTACTTTGTATATGATGTAGAATACATAGCTGAAAACATCTAACACTAGCACATATAGTAGGTTACGCTTTCAAACAACCTTATGACCGAATGTGCGGCAGTAATATTGTCATTGGTAATAACAATAATACCGCAGCACATTCAAAGTCATAACAAGTTTAACATTAAATCATTGCTTGAGCCCTGGCCCCTCTTTCATTATCAATTAAGCACTGTCTGTATTGCTGGTTTTATATTTATTTTTCAGTTCTGCAACCGGCTTAACCATGACAAAACCCATTAACTTTTTCACTCATTTTTCAATGGTAGGGCAATAAAGCCAGTTCATGAGAGTCATCCATCAATTATGGAAGAGATTATTCATCTCAAGGAATCAGTGTGGTTTACCAAAACAAGTTTTTCTGGACCTCAGACAGAGCTTTGACCCCTTTCATCAAGAGGAATTCCAAGGCTTTACTCAGCCTGCATGTTTACACACACACAGATCACTTTATCTACTAGGGAAGTGCAAACACCTCTGGATGACAATACACAGCAATGCTCCAGCACAATAGTGAAGGACAGGTAGTAAAGAAAAAGAGTGCATTAATAGAAACCTCAGGGGAGATTTCAGTAGGCAGAACTCTAATACCCTAGTCAGAATCTGGCCAGGGCAATAGGCTAATGGGTTGGGGATCCATCTACATATCAAAAAACACTTCTCCAGTCATAACTAACCATGTTGCTGTAGGTTTCTGCGACAGCATGGCTACAGTGCCTCAGCCTGAGAGAATCAGAGAAAAGGCATTTTCAGGCATTTCCCCTCTTCACGGGAAGAGAAGGCAGAGATCAAGCCTGGAGACTTTGAGAGCATGTTTTAAAGCTCCCCATCTTGCAGAGCCTTTCTGCAATAACCTAGAAACACATCACAACAATGAAAGAGAAGTACAGTCACTGTGAGCAGACCTGCTAGAGCCAGGACACAGGGGGACAGGGGCCCAGAGTGGACCACTCGACAGGTGAAATGCACCCCTGTGCAATGAGCTGACACACCTGAATCTCACTCAGTCCCTCAAACCCAGGTGTAACTAGCACACGGGCCTTGTGTCAGCCCTCTGCACAGGGGTGAATTTCATCTGTCAGTAATATAATTCCCATCTCTGACACTCAGATACCACAGTGATGGGTGTCCTAGAAACATCAGAGAGACAGAGGCAGATTAAACACACCTAATCCTGGAAAGAGTGCCATGGAATCTAGAATGACCATTTATGAACAGGAATTAGGCGCTCTGTGTCCTTCTAAAAAGAAACCATCTGCAGCACCACATGTTCCCCAAACACCATGTTGACTTATTGGCTCACTACTGATTCCAATGGAAGGATGCCACCTACCTCACTTCCTAGAGCATCATGGACTTTATTTGAAAATCTCCCAGTCAAGTGTTGACCCGAGGAGATGCTGCTTAGACCTACTGAGATTTTAGCACAAGGTGACCAGGCTGCAGAAGTGGAATAGTAACAGCTTGGATCCCAAGGAAATCTGGTCCAGAATACCTGTTAAGAGGGGGAAACATTTGCTATTTTATAAGTCAGTAAACATTCAACTGTAACTCAAGCCTGCATTTCAGAAATCACTGATATTTAAGCTGCTGAAAACCCAATATATGCTATAGGAAAACTCAAATCTTCACTACATCAAGCTGATTGAGTTTGTATCCATTCTCTGAGACACTGCACTATTTTGGATGCATCTCAGTTAATGTCTTAGAACCTGGGGAAATGCAAATATTTATACCTTGTGTCCAGTTTCATTGGTTCCTGCGATCCCAAAGTCAACCCACTCTCCTCACCCTGTCCCCGCACACTAATTCCACAGCTCCCAGTAAAGACAGGCTAATGTCAGTTCCCACATTACTATTTAACACTGCAGGGGATTAATGGCATCTTTCTCGGAGTCTTTCCCCCCCATTGTCACTCAGGCAGGGGAAATTTTCATCAGTTTCCACAAGGTAATTAAATACCACATTTGTAGCACATTTTATTCCAAGGAGCAAATCACATGTCACACACTCAGTTGGATCTAATGAGAGCAGACACACACAAGGGTAGTAGTGTTGCATTTTCTTCTTCAGGTTCCTGCTGGTTTTTATAAACTCACTGACTTCCTAAAGATCCTCTTTAGGCAGTCCACGCACCTGATGTGTCAATTGTCTCTCTGGTTACCACATTACAATCTACCCTGTCCCAGACGGAAAGCACAGGGACCAGTTCTGACCCACGCAATCTTGTATCGATCCACAGGCTTGAGTATGAGCTACGTCCTGCTCTCCCTGTGCTACGCTTACTGATTCACTGTGACTGCACAGTTCGTAAGGACAGAACTTTGTGGGGCACCAAAAAAAAAATTAATCAGCTGGAACAACATGATTGGCCAAATTCATCTCTAGTGCAACTTCACAGACTTCATCAATGCAAAAGACAGTGAATTCTAGGCAACTCAATACACAATCTTGTCGCTAAGAGGGCTTATCAGGCAGAATGCCTTAATCTGCTTCTGGAGTTCAAATTAATTAAATGCTGAGTCTCTGTGCTAGCACTGCTGCCTTTTCCCAAATCTCTCTCCCACAATAGCCAATATTAATGGATTCCTATTTACGATGACAACAGACAAATTGGGGGTGGGGGGGGAAGGGAGGGAGTAAACTTGTTTGCAAAGTAAAATAGCTAGAGGAGGCTGTAGATGGACTGGAGAAAGCTGTCCTAGGCAGGGTTCTCCACTGGACTGGACTGGAAGTAATGCCTAAGTGAATAGCTCTGTGTCTGTCGCTCAGCTGGTAGGGACTGTATATAACTTCTGCAAGGAGAGAAACAGAGCTGAGGCCAGCGCACGCTTCCCTAACATTCAGTACTGATCAAATGCCCCGTTCTGAACACAGACATGCTCTCAATCTGCATCTCTCCATCGAAGGCCAAAGTGATTCACCAGCTGAAGATCTGACCCAGCATAGGCTGGACTCTCAAAATTGGAATCCCAAGGTGGATGCAAATTTGCTCTCGTCCCAAGTTTTGTGGGGGTGAGGGCACCGGCTTAATGCACCCTTTCTGAAAAGGAAACACACTTGTGGAGGGGTCACTCTCCAGGTGTGGCACAGCAACCTCTTGGACTCTGATACCCCATCCACCACCCCTCCGAGCCTGCCCTCATCTGCCCCTTCTCATGAGTCAGCCCTCCAGCCAGCAAGCTTACAGTGCCCACTCCTTCAGGGGAGGTAAAGTCAGGCTCCACAGTCCTTGTTCCAATGCGAGGGCTTTATATCCCTTCTCCTGGTGTCAGGTAGGGGAACCCAGGCCTTCCCTCGCCTCTGGCTTCCAGCCCAGCCCCTGTACTAAACAGCTACTATCTGACTCCCTCAGACCAACTTCTGCTTCTCTGGGCTCGTTCCTACCCTCCTCTGCCTCCCAGCTCCTCTCACAGAGCAACTCGGTTCAGTGCGTTGTCCCTGGAGGTTCCAGCGCCTTGCGCTGCTTTCTGCCCATTTGCAGCTGATGCAGCATCCTCCTCAGACTCCCTGGCCATCTCCTTCTGCCTGATCCCAGCTGTTTATGGTCCACCAATTAGCCACGGCTCAGGTCTCTGCTGTCTCTACAGTAAGTCTACACTGTGATAAAAGCCCCGCATTGGGTCTCAGAGCTTGGGGCAGCTACCTTGGGCTCACGGCCCAGGCTAGAGAGCTAAAGACTGCAGAAGAGATGTTGGGGCTTGGGTTGGAGCCTGCTTTCTGAGACCCTCTGACAGGGGATGGTCTCAAAGCCCACTAGCTGCCACCATGCCACAGGTCTTTTATCACAGTGTAGATGTACCCACAGGGATTGTGGCAGGCTGCGGGTTTACACTCCATCGCAACACTATTCACTATTCAACACTATTCCTGTGAGCAGCAGGACTTTAAGGCAGGCCTAAGGGAATTAGAATGAAAGTCAATGGAATTTGAGTGCCTAACTCCCCTAGACTTCTTTGGAAATCCTAGCCTAAGAATGGAAAAACCAATTCCCCACCAACATTCAGGATCTGTTTTTTGAGTCCCTCTTGCATGGAATTCTCAATGAAAGAAACAAAATATCCTTTCTTCAGCTAATCATGGCAGCAGCGGAGTTACCTGATCCACTGTAATAAGCAGCAAAAGCCACCAAAAACTTGCACAGATGGAGAACATTTAAGAACCAAAAAATTAAAAAAAAATGGATCTGAGCTACAAGAAAGCAAGCAAAATCCATCATGGCTAATTATTTGCTCTTAATTGTCAAAAAAGATGGATTGATGAAAGGAGGTTTTCAGCAGAATGATAGCGTAAGTGTTCTTAAAGCCAAGCACTGTAGCAGAATCTGAAAGCAAGACTTTTCATAATCCACGGGCTGTTAATTATCTAAACACAGGTCCTTTGGAGCTGCCTGAGTGAAGATTAATTAGTTTTTGAAATAATAGCTAAATTGATGCTGGGAAGGAGTGCAGACTCCTAAATAATGGCTGAAAATTAGCCGCCTGTTTCTTCATTTCTCTTTGCAGCATTCAGAAGGCTGTTTGTCTCTGTTGCTTTTTTGGAGATGAGCCATTAATCACACAGGCAGCTGGTCCCTTCCCAAATTTGTGATGCTACAAAAAAAAGAAGACGAGGAAGGAATCACTCACAAAAGTAGGAAAGGGAAAGGAAAGTTAAAGAAAATCCAGCAATTAGCATTCTGCAGAGGCTGTCTGCCAAGAAAAATCTGGATATGAGGTCTCTGGGACTTGCACCAGTGTAAATCAGGAGTAATTCCATTGGAGTGAATGGAAAGTGGGTATAAGTGAGGAGGAAATCAGACCTTCTCGTGACAAAAAAGTCACTTCAATGTGTTGGGGACTGATTGGGCTATCTAGTGGTTAGAGAACTCTTGGGTTCCATACCTAGCGTTGTCACAGTGTGACAGTCACTCATCTTCTGTGCCTCAGTTTCCTCATTATGGAGATGGAGTAAATACTTCAGTTTACGTATAAGCGGGTTGTGAGGCATAAGTAATCAATGACTGCACAGCACTTGAGTTATTTGGATGAAAAGCTCTTGTGTCAATAGGAAAGCCTGATGGGAAGATGTGTTAAAGGATGGCTCGACTCTGGGGAAAGATGAATCAGGTTGTTTATAGCACACCTTCAAGTCAAATCAATGGACTTTCTCTCTCTTGTTCTGCTTACCTTGAAAATACAAGGGAAACTGTTTGTAGCTTCACCACTGCACAGGGCAAGACACAAGGACAAACATCTCTAGATGAGGAATCTGCATTCCAGCCTGTCTCACACCCACCATCCTGAGAAACGCCAGGAGCCTCTGTCGGTACAGATTCAATGAGGCAAACCGTCTTCCTCCGTGACCGCCTGCACGCGAAACAGATGGATTGCCAGCAACCCTCTGGGCAGTAAAACTGCAGCATGCCAATTAGCCTTCTCCCGTGGAGTCTGGAGGTGAGCTGGTGAAAGCTGACACAACCGTGAGTGCAACAGGTGAAGCTTGTGGGATCTGACTCAGAAAAGAGCAGGCAAGAAGCCAAACGCAGCAGCACTGCACAGAACTCAGTTCATCCGTCTCCAAAGCGCAACGTCAACCCTGCTGGGATTTGAACCTCTGGGTTCAGGAAAGGTAAGTGGTTTGAAACTGACCCTTCAAGAAAGGATGAGCTCTCTCTATGGATTCCCACCCAAATGGCTTTGATAAGCTGATGTCGAGGTGGTGGATACCTCACAGTGATTTGAGCACAGTTCCCTGTTCAAGAACATAGAATTTTTTCTACAAAGGAGGTTGAACCCTAGGAAATGCCAGGCTGACTTTACAAGTACAATAAACACAAAGTTGAAAGTGGGAGAAATCACTGTCATTGTTCGTTTACAAAGGGCTGTAATGCCATGCACACTGGGCCAAAAATCCACTCCCGGCTGCCCACCCTAAATAGCTGGGCCATACTCTGGGGAGATGCCCAAGGCAGGGTGGGCGGGGGGCAGGAGCATCTGCAGAACAACAAATCCTTGTGTCGTCCCCCCCCAACCCCTGCATACAGAGCTCCATGCTTCCCAGGAAGCACCACCTCAGGTGAGTCACCCCGGCAGAGGGCACAAGGCATGTGAACCACTTGAGCCCTCAGGGCATCAGTGGCACTTGAGTGGCACACAGGCCTCCCACTGGGCCTCTGTCCGGGGGCAGTTTATTCAGTTCAGTGCAGTCACTGGACACATCGATCCTCCCCACCCCTGTGTACAGTGGGTCGGCTGCCAGGGGCATGAGGGCCTGGCACAGGGTGGGCTCCTGTGAGTCACTGCAGGCCTCGATGCCAGGCCACAACCACTGCAGGCTTCCTTCACTTCCCCCGGGCCTGGCTGTGTTTTATAGCTCCAGGGAGTCGCCAGCTTCCCCACTTGTTCTGGGGACACGGATGAGAGCAGCCACCAGTCCTGCCTATTTTTGCCTTCCTTCAGGCTCCCAATGCTTCCCCCGTCAATATACATCACCCCACCTTCTGGAGTTGCTGCCCCTTCAGTTAGCTCTTCAGATGTAGAGCCACTCAGTTAACTGACACCCTCTGTCAATTACCTGTCTTCCAGATAGGTTCCAATTAACATCAACTGGTGGGTGTCAGAGTGACAGCTCCTGATTTAGCACACCCTCTTCCCAGGCCCTCAGCACCCACTCGGGACTCAGAGAAAGCAGAGCTCATCCCTTATTGCACTATATACAGCCATGATTGCAGGTACTGAAAATATTCTGAACGCTGAGCTGTCTCACCCCTCCAAGAGATGAAGCCAGGGCTATGAAGCTCAGATCGGAAGCTACCCCAGAGTTTTGGGGTGCTCACTTCCGACTTTCCACTTGTGCCCATTCCAGGATAAGGAGTCAGGTGCCAAGAGCCGAGCTGGGCTTTGCCCGGGACCCTTCTCTCCACCTTTCCTCAAGGGGGAGTTTTTACTAGGAAATCCACTCCTAAGAGAGACTTCCAGAAAGGAAATACAGGCCTTTCCCACTGGCCACCTTCCACCCAGCAGCTGAGCAATATACATTTGCAAGGCACTGTGGGAAATTAACGGTGTAACACATTTAACTGAAACAGCACCCAGCTGAAGGCTGGGACATTAATCACCCAAGGCTCCATTTGCAAAACCCGTTGTCTCAAAAGAGTGTCTGTTCCATAAAATATGCACAGCTGCCATGTGCAAAACCCTCAGAAGCATTTATTGATGTACATTACCTTGAATTTTATAGCACAATAAATAACGAGGAGAGCCTGACATCTATCCCCTAATAAAGTCTACATGGCTTCACCCATCACAGCTCCTCAAACCAGAGAGTGGAGAAAATGTGTTAACCTAGAATAGCATTCCTCCTACAGGTCTACGGGCGTGCATGCACCTGTGTGATAGAAAGGGCCCGTTCCCAGAGCAGTATGACCAAGATCTCATTTCTTTTCCAGGGGATTTGTATATGGATCCTTAATAAACCTGTATGGGCATGATGAACAATGAAGGGCCATCAAAACTATTAACTGACGGTCTTTTGCAGCAAACAGCTGTAACAAAAGCAGGCTCCGCTTTCTCTCTGTTCCTTACTTCTCTTCGGGGGCTTTTTGCTCCTTTTTGTGTGTGTGGGTTTAGTGCTCAGACAGGAAAGGCTGACGATACTGGACAGACCCAGGCATACTGCAGTGAGGTGCCATGCAAGCTTCTGGACAAGCTACGAATGCACTGGAGACTAACCCCATTGCCCCTGATATGTCAGTCTCAAGCCTCCTACAATGCACCTCCCCCTCCTGACAGGCAGTATCCATGCTTTAGGCCATGGCCTGAGTCTGATCTCACTGACACCAGCGTGACTCCATTAAACATCAGAGCCACTCCTGAGGTGCACCAATGGAAGGGAGATCAGCCCCAGTGCATCCAGAGCAGGTGCTTGTGGAAGGAGATGAGGGAATGCTGGAGGGAGGTCCTCTGTTAGAGAGAGGAAGGGGGGAGCCTGTGACATGTCCAGGACAAAGACGAAGGCTATCCCAGTTCCCACGGAAGCTCACGTCATCACCCCAGTTCTCACCCAGCGTGAAGCAGCTAACGCAGTACTGGGCAGTGAGCAGTAAACATCTCCTGAGCGGTGGCTGGGTCCCCCGCCGCTCTGCCAGCTTCAGCTGAACCAACCCTGGGAACAGGTAACGAAATTCCTCTCACGGCAGCAGATCACAGACAACGTGGGGAGAAAACGCACAGCACAGCTCGGTGCTGGGGCAGCCTGATGCCCAGCTTGCGGAGAGCACGGGCTGGGGGCCGCATCACCTTGTGGCGTCGCTTGGCTGTTGTGCCCTATCTAAATTAATCACTCTCACCGCGGGCACGAAAAAGTCAAGTGGCAGCCGCCTCCCCTCCCATTACTTTGATTTTTCATCCTTTGCCTGCTGTGAATAAAAAATGACTCTGGCTGCAGCTCTCCGCCACCATGACGCCAGGCAGCCTTTGTGCTCACACAGCAACACGCCATTTATTGTTACCATATCAACAGGGGGGCCTCATCTGAAACAGGGTAACAGAGTCCCATCATTCACTCTGTCCTTTGCTGTCCAGTGCAACGAGCTAGCTGATTTACCGCCTGGAAGGGAGCCTGGAAGGGGCTCAAGGCACAAGCAACCCTTTAACAAAATGGTGGTACGTGCTACTCAAGGCAAAACCAGCTTGTGCTTGGAGATGCCAAGCTGCTTATTTGGGGAAGATGCGGCTGTTCTGTGGAGAGGCGAGGGAGTCTCTCTCCCAGATGCCCAGTGTTGCTTTGTATGATGCTGCTGATGCTCCTGCAGGCTGGAGAGCAGGCGTGGTTGGACTAGCCATGTAACCAGCAGGAAACCAGCCAGCTGTGAAAGGGAGGAAGCCATCAGATGCATTCACCAAAAGCAGAGCAGTGACTGATGGAAGAAACCAAAGGAAGCACCGTATTTCAAGTGTTCGTTATGGGCCTGATTTTCACAGGTGCTGAACACCTGCTGCTCCCACTGCCCACAATGCTCAGCACCTCTGAAAAAGTCAAACTACATGTCACCTGATTACAGAAGACCTGTCTACATGGGGACATCCAGAAAAGTTAATCTGAATTAAGTAAAGGCATGAATTCGAAGTGTCTTTGTTAAACCACATTAAAATCCTCTGTGAATATTGGTAATGAGAATTAAAGTGGCTTTACATTCAGTTTAATTAATCCACTTCAAATTCACACCCTAGTTAATTTGGATTAATTTTCCTTGTGTAGACAAGCCCATGGCCTTCATTCTTCAATAAAACTCGAAGAGCCAAGTTCACCTCTGGGCTAAGAAGGGCAGCTCCACTGAAACCAGCAGGGTGGCATCGGCTTACAGCTGCAGGGGATTTGGGCCAATGTTATTTTTGTTGCCTCCTAAGCGGTGTTTTCCATCCTAGATATTTTAATCTTTGTTCCCCCACTTTCTCGTCCCTGGGCCCCAGCAATTCTACAGCACTAATACTAGACCACTAGGCAGTCCGCACGGCAGCTAACACTGCAGGATACATAGTGCCGTCTATTTCTGGTTTCCCTTTTAGCTATTTCTTAGCCCCAGGAGGCAGCTAGTTTTCATCCTTTTTTACAAGGTGATTAAATGCTGCCTTTGTAACACACTTCATTCCGGGAAACAAATTATGTACAACACACTCAGTGGGATCTAATGAGAACTGACACTGTCAGGTGACAGCAGTGACTTTGCTGTCAGGTTTTACTTTCAAACGGCTGTTGAAAGGCCACCTAGAGAGCCTGCTAGGCCACTACCTATCAGCAACAGAAGCCCCCACCCTGCACATGCCCAAGGAGGCCTGCTGGCTTAGCTCAGTCTCAGTCTTCCTTTGACAACATGAAGCCTGCATCTAATGCTGCAGATGGCAGCGACATTGGGTTTTCTCGGGGTGTGTTTCCAGTGCCGTTGATAAACATCCTCCACCCTTACGTTGCAATGCTATGAACTACATGGTTACTTCCTGTGGTCCCAGCACAGTTCACAAAGTGAACAAGGTTGGCTGAGCTCCATGTGTGGATGGGAGCCAGTCAGGAAAAAAAAGTCTCATGCTGCCTGGAGTGCTATTGGTGCATCAGCAGACGGATCTCTCCCTTTTAGGTAGCAGCTGCACTTGGCCTCTTACTGAAAATGTCCCACTCTGGCTATCATCAGTGCAGCTCTACCAGTGGTGGCAATGGTGGGAACACTGAGTGCAGACGGGCCACATTTCAACCCCCACCTCAAACACCTCTGGTTCACTAGATGATATGATGGTTAAAATGCTAGTGATCGCTGGGGGCCTGTCTACACTAGTGCTTCCAAGATTGCTAATACTCATAGGAAGTCCAATGTAGAGAAGGCTTCAGTACTGGACCAATGCTCCTCCATGGAGCTAGCGAGGGCCATGTGGTTGGCAATGTGAAAATCCAAGGCCCTAACTTCAGGTAATGATTAAAGATCCTATGCAGCATTTTGCCAGAGCAGGGAAGTGCTAACCCAGTGGCCTGCTCAAATTCCAGCTCTGGGAAGCACATTCTGCCTCCCTTAATCCTCCTGTTCATTCAACTGGGCAAGACAACCTTCACTTCCTGTCCTTAACTGTTATACAGTGTTGCTATTAAAGAGGTGCTGCCTGAAGGAGATAATGATCCCCCTCCCCCCTGCATTGCCTAGTGGTTGAGGAAGGATGGTCCAACGCTTAGCTTAGTAGGATTTGGGAGGCCTAAGTTCAAGTCCACAGCCTGCCGGGGTACCTTGGTCAGGTCACTTAGCCCCTCCATGCCTCAGCTCCCCACCTGTACAGTGGAGATAAAAGCACGGCCCTGCTTCTCAGGGGTATTGTGAGGATAACTACATTAAAGATTGTGAAGTGCACAGATACTATGGTAATGGAGGCCATCTAAGTTAGACAGATAGGTCAGTAATGTCTGAAAGTACTTGGAGAGCCTCCATCAGAAAGCACCACACACAGGCAAAGTATCATTCTATGGAATAAAACAGAATTGGTACCAGAGCCTGGGTGACGTTACTGATATACAGGGGTGCTGCCCTTGACGGGCTGGTTCAGTGTTGCAGGAGCTAAGCTGCGCTGACAGGAGGAGGGTAGTTGACCATTGTCCTCTTGCTCACCCTCCTTCAAGTTCTTTCCAAAAAGCCCTCAGCACCTGCTTATGAAGGCTTCTGCAAGCGTTCAGAGGGGATTATAAAGAGCTCAGAGAGAGGGAGAAAGCTCTCTCACACACAGTCTTCTGCTGGCAACGCTACACCCAGGAAGGGAGAACTAGCATTTCTCCCGCATCAAGCCCATCGAGTTGTCATGGCAACAGGGATTTTTAAAAGCAATTAGTGGCGGGTTCATCTGCATCGCTTTGAGAGACAGGATCTCAAAGAGGTCTCTACAGACAGAAGGGCTGCTCCAGCACTTGCTGCACCCAGACTAACAGGTCCAAATTGAGCTCCAGGTCAATCTGGAGCAGCACCAACACTGCGGGCTGGCGGATGTTCACAGGGGTTCTGAGCGAAGCCCACTGGCTCCAGAGTGTGGATCGCAGCCAAGGAAGGGGTGTGAAGGTGGCTGAGAGTCAGCCGGTTTCTCACACTCAGACAGACAAGCATTTGTGGAAGGTCTGTCCACAGCTCGCCCAGGCCTTGTGCGGTCAGACCAGCAGGGCAGGGGCCCTGCAGCCTGGCACAGTAGGGCTGAGTACGGAAGGCAAAGCTGCCCCTCCCTGAGTATTCTCACAGCCAATTGATAGCAGCGGATGAAGGTCAGGCTGTACCTGACTCAAGACAACCAAAAGTCTCTCTGTTAACCTGGAGCAGAACTCCCCCGGGGGAGAAACCACAGCTACTACCCGGTGTGAAGAGCCACCAGAGCCCCCAGGAAACTTTGATGAGCCACCCTATTTAGGAGCAAGTCTGCCTGTGCTTCTCCTCCATCCCTGAATGCACGGTAGAGAAACCTTACATAAAGACAGAATGGCGAGCTCATCCCTCCTGCTCTTTCGGGCCCAGCTGCCTCCGTGCTGCATGTGACTCTGAGGGGAGGAAAGAAGGAGCTGCAGGGAAGCAAAGCCTCAAGAATGAGTCACTCCAAGGGCAGGTGGGTTTCTCAGTGGTCTGGGAACTTAGCTCTTTCTCCCTGCTGTAAGCGTGTGGTGCAATGCTCAGCGCCCGGTCTCCCTGATGGGCTTGCAAAAGCACATGCTGCACACCAGGGAGGAACAGCTGCCTATAACTGATTCCTACAGGAAGGCCCTTCCGCTGGGGTCACAGTTACAGGACTGCTTGCACATCTGTCCCCTCTCTGGTCTCAGAGCGCATCCCCTCAGGTGTTAGGCCTTCTGTGTCTACCTGCCTTGGGGCGGAACGTTGCAATTCTGCCATGCTTAGACTGGGACCTGGCTATAGCACCCTATCTATGCCACGCCTTTACTGCCCTGCAGGTCCATCTGGGTTCAGGTACCTACCGTTCCTCCCTTCGGGAGCCTGTGATCAGTGATCTACAGCAACCAACACCCTCCTTAAAACAACGGTACTGTTCATTTAGCAGTAGGAACAAAGCTTTAGAGAAAAAGGATTTTAAAACAACAGTCTAAAACACTGTCCTATTGTCCCGATGGTAACCTAGGAAGACCTGGCATCTCCAGCCACCCCCAGCAGGCTCCCGTTCACTGCCCTCTTTTGCTCAGCCTCTTTCTGAGCAAGCTTCCATTTTAAACCTAAGTTCTGCGTTCTCCTGGGTTTGTGGGTCTTGGCCATTCCTAGGGAAACCTGTTTCGCAGGCCAAGACTGAATAACTAAAGTTAACAGCTCTGGCATTGGCAAAGACCATTCTTCTTTGCTCTGGCCAATGCTGCCTGCCCTCAACAATTTTTAAGCTTTTGCTGGTGGGTGGCTATCTTGAGCCATTCATTTAATTCCTGTGTGCACCCAGACAGCCTGGTATCGATTTAAACCAAGGTAGCCACACAATAAACACCATCCCAATAAGCAGGTTGACATACAGCATTCATAAATTATTACAAGGCAGCTCCATAGCTGGCTTCTCTGGAAGGCACCATATCCTAGACGAGAGGGGCTTCTTCACAAGCTGCGATGGGAATGAGGGGGGGATGAAAAACAGAGCCCAGTGGAGGTGCATAAGGAAGCAGCAAGGTCAATGAGTTCTTTAGACCTTTAAGAAACAAAGAAGCTGCTTTCATGCAGTAGTAATGGTTTGTGATGTAATGTGCTTACATCTGGTTATTTATCTAGCAGCAAAATTGTACCAGCTGCTTCGCAGCTAAGTGTGAACTCAAGGATCTCAACTTGAAAATTACAATTGAAATAATCCAATATGTCCCTAGTAGTTAAATACTTAGGTGACGTCTGCAGAGAGGAGCTGACTAAATCTCACAGCACCTCAGAAAGGTGGACAAGGCTCTTAAGCCTGTTTTCCAGATGGGGAAACTGAGGCACAGAGCATTTGAGAGACTCGCTCAGGGTGACAGTGTGATCAGACTGCTCTATCACATTTCTCTCCAGGCAGCATCACCGCTAATTAGAGGAAAGAAATGCAGGAAATCAATGCTCTAGGAGCAGAATTCTCTCTGCACAAAGCTAGGGTTTTTAACTGGGATTTTCAAAGGACCATAAGGGAGTTTGGCACCCAAATCCCACTGAGGTTAATGGGAATTGTGTGCCTAACTCCCCAGGTCTGCACAGAGCATCCCAGACAACGTATCTTCTAGAAGTTCTAGCACATGCTTTGCGCTCACACACTGGGCTGTGGAAATTCCCATTTGCATCACACCCCTTCTTGGGTGCCTAGGGATTATAAAAGGAAGTTAGGGCAGAAGATTATTAATGGCTTCAGTGTTGGAGTCTCCCTATTAACTCTTTACAGGCCAGAGGTGTTTTCAGGCACCCCCCTCAAGATGCAGGTATTGTGGCAATGGGCAGTTACTGTAGGGCAGGCTCCTTTTCTTTTAAGCCCTCTGGTCAGACAGGCAGGAGTGAGACAGCTGTTCCTGAAACCTCCATCAAGCAAGGGGCCATGCGCTGCAATGACAGTGACACTTCCACCACCCAAGGGAGAAGGAGCTGCTGCAGGAACATACCCTTGTGCAAACGTCATTTCAGTGATGAATGCAGTGGGCAAGTGGGAGGAGCATCAGGCATGGAGGCTACAGATCAAGCCACTTCTGAAGGCAGAACAGCTGGAGCAAAAAGCACCTCCTTCTCTGGAAGCACTTGGCAGAATGCTGGAGAAAACATGCCCCAGGTCAGTGGAGAAGGGGAGAGAGACTAGAAAGATGCTAGACTGCACCCATCTTGCCCACTGGAGCGAAAGAGCAGGGACGCTGCCCCTAGGACAGGCAGCACTCGCTGCCCTCATTTGCAATATGTTTAGTTAAAGTTAGTATAACCATTAGCAGGGTAACAAAATGATTGCCAACAGCCAGCTGCCATCTCGAAGCTGGCATGAAGGGGACCAGAGCACAGGGATTATTCAGATATATGCACACACACCAAAGGGCTACTCCGCTCATTTATCCTTGGAACTCTATCCTCATTCTCCAGGGCTCTGCACCTTGTGGAGTCATTTCTAGAGCTGAGTGAAATTTTTCAACCAAAACCTTTTTTAGTGACAAATGCAGATCTGGCAACACTGCCACAACGTCTGCGAATTTATGGTGATTTTGCTGAATTATTCATGTCGAGGGAAATAAAACAAACCAAAAAATTCTGGAAAAAAATCAAACTATTTTGTTCTGACCTTTTCTAAATGAAATGGTTTGATTTTTTTAGTTCAAAATGACTTTTGATTTTGACATTTCCTTTCTTTTTATTTTAAAAAATGCTCCAAAAATCAAAACTCAAACATTCAGTTCAACCTGAAACAGACATTTTTTCTGATTTCTCAACTCACCAAAAATTGCAAAAAATTTCATGTTCAGTCCAACCTGAAATGATTTTCTTTTCCCACTTTTCAAAATTGCCAACAAACCAAAAAATCCATTATTTCATCCAGCTCTAGCCACTGGCACCTGTGCCAAGCACAGCGGGCATGAAACGCTTCCTAGTCAGTATGGTAGCATTTTGCACACAGTTGGTACTGGTAGAAATAACTGTACAAAGGCTCTTCCTATTGCCCCCCAGCTAAACATTTTCCAGTGGGAAGGAGCAGGCGGAGTTGCTGCCGGTTTCCAAGAAGCTGGCTTTCTTTCAGGGAGAGAGAAAGATGGGTAACGCACATCTGCAGAGGGGAGATAAGGTAATCAGGCTGCTCAAATGCTTGGGATCTTATTAAAGGAAGGCTGACTGGGGAGATCCTATCTCAGTGCTGAAATATCAATGATTTTATCCTTGACTGTAACTTGAACCAAAACAAATTAAATGGGAAGCGAGATCAGTTCAGACTCTTTTCACAGAGACAGGATGGTCAGGAAGTGGGGGCGGGGGTGGAAGAGGTGGGGAGGTGTGTTGATTTGGAAGGCCTTGCTCGAGAAAGATGGCAGGATGGGTCTATGCACATGCTGTGGGCAATTGCTGTCGAGAGGAAGCACGCAAGAGGCAGCAAAGGAATGGTGGTAGCGAGTTTGCCTGAACGGCAAGAATGGTTGATAAGGGGCTCTGCAGCTCCTGAGGAGGCCAGCATTGTTACAGCCACAGGCCAGGACGATGCCAGGAGGGGAGGGAGTGGGCACGCATTGACAGACCAGTTTGCATGGCACAACTTCACTGCCCTTATTGATCCTTTCATTCCCGAGGTGCACTTGGAAGTTCACACAATTTTGCAAGGCAGCGAGTTTGGACTGGGAGATCCATGCAGGGCGGCACGCTGTCATCCCATCGTGGTGGCTGGATCACATATAGAGACTGACAAGCCTGCCACAGCCTTCGGCAGCAGAGACAGGTCTTTTAGCTCAGCCAGTAAAGGTTTGGAGCCAGAAATTTTAGAGCCAGAGGTCCCAGCTTCAATTCCTGCCACCAATGACTCCCCCCCACACACACACACACAGACGTGCAGCATAACAATCACAGCAAGGAGACTGGGGCATCATTAGCACCACCATATCCACCAGCAACTCCAACAGCACTGTAAAGTGGGACCCAGAGACCTACCATCACATTGCTGGGCTGCCACTACTGCTACCACCAGTACAAGGAGCCAGAGATCGACCACTGCACCTTCTTCCTGCAGGCCCTGCTGAGACACACTCCAACCGGAGCAGACGGGAAAGACCCAGGTAGCATGGTGTCCATGACGAGCCAGGACAGATTTAACCTTGCAGCCCTTTCCCTGTCAGAGTGCGATTGGAGCTCCTGAAGGAAGATCCAGCCTCGGGAAGCTAGCAGGAGGTAGAGAAAAGTTAGCAGTGCTATTCGGGCACTCTTATAGTCTGCGTATTTTTGGTGCATTTCCAGCCTGTGTTGTTTCCCATTGGCTTGATTAGCCGTCCAGCTAGAGAATGAACAGTCATGGAATCACATGAATGGGGCAGCACCGCTCTCCCTCCCTCACACCAGCACTTGTTCCCTCTGATGAATCCCATATGGCAAAACATTCCTTCCAAGGAAATAGGAGCTGGCACCTGAGCTAGTGGCATTGACTGGGGTAAGGGTGTAACTCAAACACTGGAACAATTCTAGCACATTCGTTGGGAGCAAGCATCCATCTCCACAGGTGATGGCCCATTGGGGTATTGCTGGTGGATTTTTTCTTTGGCTCACATTCCAAGTCATCTGCTGCTTGCTTCTCTTTGGGAACGCCAGATAGTGCTGTCTGCAGAAAAGAGCCATATATGTCATTTGAGTCAGAGAGGGATCTGTCAGAGAGCGACACCAGCTCCATGTACAAAGGTTGGTCTCCTGACACCCCAGAGGTTTTCTTTCTCCATGGCAGGGAGATTAAAGGAGCGAGTTAGTTTCAAACATGAGGATAACAGTCAATGAGCTTCACAATGTGACCAGAAACCTATCACATGTGCTCCCCTAAGCAAAAAAGTCACTGTCTATCTAGACAGGATGAATATGGCACTTACCATCATAACGTTTGAGTACCTCTCATATTAATGAATTAATCCTCATAATACCCCCAGGAGTGAGGGAAGAATTGTTATCCCAATTATTCAAAGGGGGGAAATTGACGGAGAGAGATTAAGGGCCCCCGTGAAGCTGTCAGAGCTAGGAATTGAATCCAGGTCAATGCTCTGTCCTAACCACAAGACCATCTTTCCTGCTACAGATAATTTAGTTTGAAGGTAAAAGCAGTAATTGCTAAAGTTTGCAAGTTAAAACAGAAAAGCAATGCATCAGGCTGAGTAACCTGGCAGCTCACTGATCAGAACAATCTTCACTTGAGTCACATAAGGGGGCAGGCATTTGTACCTCCTACCTAATCATGAAAATAGAGTGCTTCTCACAACCGCTTGTTTCTCACGCACTGACTATTCCCATGCGCTGGCAGGGGGAGTTAAACGTGCCTTTTCCCACAAGCGACCAGCTCACCCAGACCATGCTTCTTCAGGGAAGGGGAAAGAAATATGTAACTACTACCCCCCCCCAGATCGCTCCATGCAGCACCTCAATGGCATGTCAAAAAGGATGATCTTTGCTCTGAAATGGAAACTTTAGTCTTGGAAGGGCTCAGGTGAAGGATGCTACAGTGGAACCAAGAGATCCCTCTAAAATAGAGCTCAAGTAGATCTGGGGAAGAGGTTCAGCAGGACAACATCTGCAGTGTAGCAGGAGAGATGGCGTAGCAACCTGCATCAAACTTGGAGGGAGGAGTTCAGAGAGGACACCAGGGAGCTAGTCTCTGGGCACATGGCTGGAATGCTAGCTGCAACTGCAGCACCTCTGTAGATAGTTCTCTTAATAAAGAATCAATTTAGTTTTACAAGACTTGAGTCCTCTCCTGTTACTGTCTTGCACATGGTACATTAGACGGACAACACTCAAGGAGGGAGACTCCAGTGCAGAAGAGGATGATGGGAATGCATAGAACCATGCACCAGAAATGCAGGGATGTTTAGAGAGGCAGCCTTTAAACCACAGGATCATTATGACCTTTGGGGATATTACCTGCAGCTGTGGAGATGCATCCCTCGCTAGCTGCAAGCTCCAATGAGCGTGACGGTCCTGAAGATGCTGGCAGAGCACCACGACCCTGGATGTAGTCCCCCATTGGGCACTCACCAGATTGCTGTACTTTGGCAAACCAAAAAGGTGACGCTCTGCTCCTTTCTCTCAGCTCTGGTTTTAACAAGAAGTTGATCGCAGTGAAAGGTTCCAAAGCAGGGAGTTCATGACACTGACAGGACTCCCTGGTCTCTCTCTACCTTTACATCTTGTGTTGTCTCTAGAGACTCTAGTTGGGATGAAGCGTCCGCACCAGCCTAGCCAGGGGAGCAACGGGCATCATACCATCAGATCCAGCTAGCGGCAGGTCACAGGACTCAGTCAACTCCCAGCACCAATTAACAGGTCCAAGCGGAAAGCAGGACGCCCCTTCAAGTTGTAATGTCCTCACTGCCTGCCGTTTTAGTGCCCAGTATTTTCTAGGGAAAAGCAAATCTGCAGAAGTACACGAGAGAGATGTACGTCCTAAGACAGACTGGAAAGACTGGAATTGTTGGAGATAGGCAAGAGGAGCTAAGGTAAAACAGTGAAGGGGCTAGAAAAGGTAGATTAGAAGCTTGGGTTCTCCCTGGCCCGCAGCACAAAACCAAGGGGACATTCAATGAGAATGAAAGGGTGGCAAATTCAGAACTGATTAAAAGAGAGACTTTTGCACACAGCACATCTTCCAGCCATGGAACTCATTGACACTGGATGTTGCTAAGACCAATAATTTAGGAAGACTCAAAAATGGACTGGACATGAATATGGAGAACAAGAACTACATACTAACACATTTTGGAAGCGATATTAAACCTCGCACTTCAGAACTGAAAACAATCTCTAGCTGTTCGGGATTAGGATTATCCCATGTCTGTTTACTATGGGGTTCTTGCACATTCCTCTGGTCCTGGCCAGTGTCCAAGACAGGACACTGGACTATATGGGCTTCGGTCTGATCCAGTCTGGCAATTGCTATGTGGTAACCAGGCAGCAAGAACAGAGGCATCACAGAGCAAGGAGCAAACTGCTCAGAATCTGGGCAATCTGCACACTGCTTTATAGAGTTGGGGGTGTTTCTAGCAGATCAGTGATCTGGGGAAAGGAAAGGGCCCCAGGGTGCTTTGCCTGGCACGTCTTGGCCTCTTTTGCCATTGCTGATAGGCAAACTAAATACATAAAGTGACACTGCTGCTGGGTAGAAGCCACTTCAGCCCCCGCTACACATGTCGCAAAAATCCTGCTAGAGGGAAGAAATTGTTAGCAGAAAAGGAGGCAATGAAACATGTCAGCTACTTCCAAGCTCTCACATAAGCCCCTGGTATAAAAGTCTGTTTCTAGCACATGTTGCTCAGCACCAAAATAGCGTGGGCTGACTCTTTAGAGCAGCACAACATATGCTGTGAACAGACGTCTGGCACCAAAGGTACATGCAGTGTAACATCAGGCAGCCAGCGTTAAGGAAGCTAGTATCTGCTGAGGGAATCCTTTGCAATGAAGTTGGTAAATGAAGCTGAGCAGTCCAAGATATTAAGTAGATGGAGGATTAAGATCAGCATGAAGGGGTCTCAGCAGGGATTTGAGGTGGCGGTGCAAGGGAAGGAGAGATGATGGAACTAGTACCGTTAAAATATTCTACATGCAACAGGAATATTCCAGACAAAGCCAGATCAGTCACCTGAGTATCTGCACTCACTCAGGGAGGAAGGGTGGGCATATGAGTAAAATAGCCAGGATGCATGCATTAATCTCACTTACCACATCTGTATCCTTTATTGAAAGGTAATATTTGAGCATTGATATTGTAACTCCCTGGGACTGTGTAAATCACCAGATAGGAGAGAGATTAACTAGTGTGAAATGCTGGTCTCCAACAGAAAGTGTTATGTCCTGCCCAACAGGAAAAGGCTATCAATACCAGATAGACTATTGTGGGACATTAAAAAGGACAAAAGACGTTGTTTAGCTATTCTGCCCCATGGAGATGAGTCTTGCATGTGGATTCCTCCTATCAGCTGAGTTTGCAACTCAGAGCACACGCCGGGGGGGGGGGGGGGGGAGGGAGGGGGAATAAAAACACTTAACAAGAAGAAACTGGATTGCTATGCTGCTTCAATTCCAGGTGGCAAGGTTTTCTAAGCATAAGCAAGGGATCCTCAGCTGCTTAGACCTAAAGGACATAAAGAGCTTGCTTTTTCTAGAAGCTTCTATTACCTTTTGAAACTAAAGAGTGAAACTCCTTTGTGTGTATATTTGCCTGCTTTAACCTTGTAAATAATTCTTGTTTTCTTTTCCTATTAATAAATCTGCAGATCGTTTATTACAGGATTGGCTACAAGTGTTGTCTTTGATGTGAGATCTAAGGTGTAATTGGTCTGGGGTAAGCGACTGGCCTTTTGGGACTGGGAATAACCTGAATAGTGGTGTGATGCTTGGTGTAAGGGACCATTTATCACAGAGGCAGGTTTACCTGGGTGGCAAGACAGATTGGGGTACCCAAGGGACTGTTTGTGGCTCCATGTTAAGGTTGTTATAGTGTCTGCAGAGTTCACACTTGATAGGTGAAATCTAAGGATAGAACTCACAATCTGCCCTGAGGTTGGTACCCAAGCTCCTGAGTCACTGCAGGACAGCTTGACACCTGCTACAGGGGTTCCTGCACCTTCCTCTGAAACACCTAGGACTGGCCACTGCTAGAGACAGGATCCTGGACAGGATGACTGCTGGTCTGACCCAATCTGGCAGTTCTTAACTCAAAGTCAGGACAACCTGGAGAAGAAACTGCCAAGAAATGTAAATGAATTAAAGGAGTTGGCTCCCAGGGTATGTCTGATTCAGGTCACAATTCCCTATAAAATCATTTGCAGCTGCTATCTGGCCTCCCATTAAGTGAGCTGTCTATTCCTGGGTTAGAGAATACAGCCAAAATACTGCCCAGAACCCAACTTCTCATCATGGGCAGCTTTTGCCTTAGCAATGTAACCAAGTTAATACAAAAGCACTAGCCACAGATGTTCCTGTCTCCCCAGATCTAGAACACAGGCTTATGGTTGGCAGAGTTACCAAATATTGTTGTTGTCTGGGCTGCCTGCCACTCACCAGAGTTAGGGTTGGAAATGGTGAGAAACTGAGGTTCAACCTCCTCTGACCAGGGTCCCCTCCTCAGGCTCTGTCAGTAGGAGATAGTTCAATAATGTTTCCTCTAGTTGCTCAACTCTGCCCCTTCCAGCTCAGCTCAAAGAAATCTGGAGGCTTTTCTAGCCTTTATCTATGCCATTGACTCACTGTTGATAAATTTCTTCCCCAGCCAGAGCAGGTCAGGTACATCCAGCGAGTACGCGGATGCTACATTCCGGCCGGAGAAGAAGCTTTCTCAGACAGTTCTATTTAGTACTGTGGACATTGCTTCAAAAGCAGATCATTTGCCCTATTGGTACCACCCTCTCTTGGCAGAAGGACAGTCTCCATCTTTATTCACACAGTCATGACTACTGGACTGCCATTAGCTGCCAAGAGCAGTTTCTTGTTCAGCTTTGAAATTAACTTTCCCCCTCCCATGGTTTGAAATAGCCCAGATCTGTTGACCATTCAGGCGTGCTGCAGAACTCACATGTCCCAGCTGGCATTCAGAGTAAGGACTAAGGCAGTTTGGGTGGGGAGCATAGGTTACTAGGGAATGTGAGAGGTAAGAGATAAGATCTGGTATTGGTGCATTGATGGTTGTATGCGGGGCTGGGGGTGGGGTAAGGTGCATGCTTGGTTTTTGTTCTGTAATGATTTTTATATTGCATTTTTTAGCAGTCAGGGAATGTAAGCCCTGTTATGCTGCTCTCTCTCTCTCTCTCTCAAAAAAAGAAAAAAATCTGTCAACCCCAGCCTGCTGATGGCTCATTGGGCTGACAGTTTAAGCCATGTCAGTTTCCATAGCCAACAATACACAAGGAAGTGATCCACATCCAGCTGCCTTTGACTTCCCTAACCTGATGGATCAGAAACCCATTTTGCATCTGGGAGAGCTGGAGTCAGCTAGTGAGATCAAGCAAGACTCAAACCCACACCTGCCACAATTGTCCACAAGTGCCTTAGCCACTGCACCTCTTTATGCTGCCGTCCATCAGCCAAACAGATAAATAATATAATTGCTGAGCAACATTAGACACATTTTCCCTTGTAAAGCTGCCCGGCAGAAAACACCAGTCATTTCACTCATTTTGCAGTTAACACAAGAGCAGATTTAAAGGTACGGGAAACTAAATGAGAGGGACTGTGTCCCTGAAAGGGTTCCTGGGAGTGTCTAGATCACGAAAGCTTATGCCTGCAGAAATGTGTTAGTCTTTAAAGTGCTACAGGACTCTCGTTGTTTTTGCTGTATACAGACTAACACGGTTACCCCTCTGGAACTTAGCACCTAAAGAGCTATTCTCTTTGGCAGATAAAAATGGCAAGCATTGCTTAGTCAAACTCCTGCCTGGTAAGGCACCAGAGGTCTGTTTAAAGAAAACGAGAAGCCTTTTCCCCTTCTTCTGTGAAGTGGAAAATGAGGCCAGAAACTGCAACTGTGAACCCTTGAGACAGATAATGGGTTTGGTCCCGTTTGCAGTGTTCAATCCATGCTCCACCACCCGGAGAGCAGTCCCCGGGACAGGGAAACAAGTCAGCTAAGTGCCTATTGGAAGGCCTGTGGAGGAACACAGCAGCCCAGAAACCCCCTGCTCCTCACCTTTGATTGGTCTCTGGAACTCAGCCCTTTGCTTTCAGGTATTAACTGCTCAGTACAGCCTAAGGGCCAAGGTCTGCTCTCATTTGCACTGGGGCAAACCCAGAGTAACTCCCACTGAAGTCACATAGATACCCCCAGATTACACCAGAGCAGAACTTGACCCTGCGGCTGGTAAGGAAGTACTGAAGTTCAGAGGTCTTTCCCTCTTCACAGCCTATGTCTACACAGCGAGCTAGGGGCATGGTTCCCTGCTCTCGTGGCCACACTCATGCTAGGGCTCATCGAGCTAGCATGAGTATGAATAGCAATGCAGTCGCACTAGCACAGGTAGCATCAGTGGAGGCACAGCTGAGCCGTGCTGAGTACAAATCCACCTGAAACAGCTGGGCCTGCGTGGTCACTACCCCTGCTACCAGCAGCTATGCTGCTATTCTACTTGTATGAGCGCAATGAGAGCTAGCACAAGGAGGCGTACATGAGCAGGGGAACCCAGCCCTCGCTCATAGCACAGTCATTGCCACACTTTGCTGTCCCTTCTGCCTAGCTCCCTTAAATCGGTACCCACAGAAGAAAAAGGCAGGATTTGATGGGGTTCTCATGTTCACTGTCCCTACAGCATCCCTGCCTGTAGGGACAATACATCATCAATGCTGGTGTGTCACAGCAAAGCCACACCTGTGAACTATCCCAGTTTGATTGTTGCAGGACATCTACTTATTGGCTGGATTTCACTGAGAGAGGAGCTGCGGTGCCCACAGCATACAAAGCCACCACTACCCTAATGAAAACAGCTTTTAAATATTTTAGCAAGGCCCCAGAATCCCCTCCCTTGGAGGAAAACCTGATGGGCAAAGCAGAGTGAAACAGCTGTCAGAACCTCCCTTCTCTACCCGAGGGGAAATTCTATGCACTGTAATGGGACAGACCCTCAACACACAAACACACGTATCCAGGGTGCTAACAGGTCAGTTAGCTAACTGAGATCATCTCAGATTCCAGATAAACTCATCTTCCACCACACAAAAAGGGACATAAAGGGCCCAATTCTCCTCTTGCTCACACCAGTGTTCAGGCCTATAGAAAGAGCATCCTGACGGTCCCCAAGGGAAACAGTACTTTAAAACAAAGTCATTCCCCTGAAAGATCTGCAACCAAAGCACTGTGCTTGGGCATGAGGAGTGCACAATGAAACCAACCAGAGACCTAAATTAAGCTGACGAGGCCCCAGTATTCAACTGCTGTAAACCCAGGGGTTTCACTGGAAGGATGCCAATTTATACCAGCTGAAGAGCTGGCTCAAATAATCTATTCTTATTGGCCAAGGTGAGAAGGTAAAAAAGCACCAGCAGAGAGAAATATCAATTAGATTTAAAATGATTTCAGTGTGAACAGTCAGAGGTGTTAGCAATGACACAAGCATTTTAAGAATCCAGGATCTTTAACAAAAGAGGGAGGAGAATGGTTTATCTGCAATTCAGTCAGCAAGAGGACAAGTATTTTAGTTAAAGTTTTGTTTTGTTTTTAAAGGTGGTTTGTTTGTTTCAGGGCAATTGTTCGAGCTGGGAAAAGAAACCTCACACTCAGAATAAAGCCGATTTTCCTCAGGAAATCTGTGTGATTCACTGACTATGTCAAGCAGGGTAGGGAGGAAAAAATCCTTCACTAAAATACTTAGACGCCTGTAGGCTGAACTGTAGAGAAACTTCTCTCTTTAAAAAAATCAAAGAAATACTAGCTAGGAGACAGCACTGCACTGCACTGCCCTCTTTGGGCTAAATCCTCATCTCTGGGCCTGAGCTGTGCTGAAAAACAGGCTGCTATGGGGTGGGATGGGTGGGTTGAGAGAAAGAAAGAGAGAGAGAAAGTGATCTCTGCTGGAGGGAATTTAAGACTTGCTTATGTGTTCGTGAGTCTATTGGCCTCTAGTGGCTGGACAATACAACCTACTACTGCAGCTGCCAGAAGACTTTCTCCTCTGCAGTAACTGTTGCCAAGCAGGATGCAACTTGGGGACCATTATGCTGAACGAGAGGCTGCTGTCAATCGAAGAGTCACAGGGGTGGCTGTGCTGAAGTAGCTAATTAAGTGACTGGATCACAAGATCCCCTTATAGTGTTAGACCCCTGCACTCACCCCAGCGCTGCACACACCTTATTATTATGCCTGTTATTCCTGCAATCGATTGGCATTAGAAATGCTGGATTGTAAAGCCAGGGTGACAGAAAATATATTGTATTAACAGAAGCAAAGCCCAGTTCCACTACTCACACTCCCAGCTCAGCAATATTTCCTCCCCAGTGCCCATGACCCCTCTGGAGTCTCCTCCACAAGAGAGAGGCAGAGTCAGGCCCCAGATCCTACTTCAAGCTTCTGCATTTTCTACTTCCTGGTGTGTGTTTGTCACACATTTGGAAATCCTTGGGGGGAGCAGAGCAGAACAACTTCTTGGGTGGAATGGGAGAGATTGTGCATAAGGAGACTGGAACTGAAAGCCCTGAATTTAAATGGTTCTTGCTGGCTACCTCTGTGAAAACTTGCTGACTGTGGTATCTGAGTGTTGTCATGTGCTACAACAGGAAGTAACCAAGCATTAACAAGGCAGTGCCCACCGTGAAGCCAGCCAGGAGAACCCTTTCACACACAGCAGGAGGGATCAGTCAAGATGCTCTGATAACCAGAGGCATTTCTAGCCAATGGAGCTAGAAACCAGGTGCTGTGACATTACATGGAGGTGTGAGTGGAGGCTCCTGAGGACAGGCAGTAAAAGTGCAGACGACCCTGTTCTGAGTCAGACACAGCAGGAGCTTTCCTGCCTCTGAGTGTCACTTTGCATGCTTATAGGGTGTCAGCATCTTCGCCCGAGCAGTGCAATGACAATGCAAGGAGGGGCAGTGAAACCATAGCTATGTACTCACCGAACATCCACCAAGAAATGGGACAATAAATACAAACACATTGGGGTCCCAGTCGCTGGAGATTCCAGCCTGTGACTACTGCCTGTAGCAAACTGAATATCACAAAGCAGAAAATTATTTAAGGGCTTCAATGCTCTAGTTAATACATTTTTTTCCTAAAAGCCAATTTAGTGAAAGAGAGAAAGGGACAGGGGAGGAAAGGTCTTTTAGCTGAAACTCTTCAATAAACGATAAGAAATCAGCAGAAGCGGAACCAGCACAGACTGAGCCAAGAAGAATCCAAGTTGCTCTAGGTTTTGTGCATTTCAACAATATATACTTTCCCTCATCAGACCCTTTTCAGCTGCTTATAATTTTGCCCAATGTTAACCATTTGGGCTGAAATTTTTCATTACCTGGCGTCTGCCTCACGTTGAATCTTTTGGAAAGTTTAGGCTAAAAGGGTTCTGCAATTTCTCAGAACAAGGTTAGAGAAAAATACGTTTTTCCTACGATAGATTCTGACAACTGTTTTGTTGAGAAGCTCTCATACCTCTATGCTTTGGAGCAGATTTGAAACTTGGCAAGGAGGTCATCCTGGTATTACAGATGTGTCTTACGTCATCCCCGTGAAAATTGGCCCAAATTTGCCCAAGTTATAAGCCTTTGAAAATTTTCACTCTATGCATACTCAGACACTTGTTAGCGATTAGCAGCTAAATTCTCCAAACATTCCATTTGCACCAAGCACATTCCAGCCCCTCACAGCTGCTAAGTGTGACCAGACTGCACCTATGCCATCCCCACAGAGCAGATGAGCATGCTTCATCTCTGGGAGACAGGGGCTAAGCAGAACTCTTCCTTCAATTGTTCCTCCAAGCCGCTGGGGACTCCTGTAGGGTCAGGGAGAGGAAATGCAAGCAAGGAGATGAGCAATCAGTGCTTCCCCTGCTGGCACCCAGGCCACATGGAGGAGGAAGAGGAACTTGATTTGAATGTAGTGGAGGCAGAAGATCAGGAGCTGGGTTTGGGGTGGAGGCACATGGACAGTATCTATAACCACTAGATGACACTTCCCTCCAGAAGTGCAATTGAACCCAAAGGCCTCGATCTTTACATTCTTCTGCTGGCAGAAAGTGTCTGTGAAACTCATTGACAAAGTGTATGGTTCATCCCCCCAGTAGGTCGTCCGCAGAGAGGATGACAACCTATTACAGCCATCATTTACTCCATTAACTCAAGGGGCAGAGGTGTGTGCTGTGGATCTAACAATCCAACCCCTACTGATGAATGACCTCTGTGGGTGTCAATATTATACACAATGGAATTTGTTTTTTCAGTTTCTTAAAACAAAAAACCACCCACCTCCACACACAAAGCCTTAGGAAACTACATCAAAACATCTATGTTAAAAGAACAATCTTAATTGTGAAGTCAAGCACTCAGAAGTTAGGAAATGACAAAATTAAGGTTGTCTATTCACTTTTAATTCACCTCCTGTTGCATATGCATTATGATAGTCGTTAATTACATGAACACATTACTAAGGATCCTTGCCTCACTCAGTGCTCCACGGAGGAATCAGGGCAGTCTAATGAAGGACAGTTGTCTGCAAGACCCTGGCTTTATTTAATACAGAAGTTGGAAGGTGTGTAGTGAATGAGACAGGGAACTGCAGGAAAAGAAAGGATGGTCTCATGGATAAGACTATTTAATGCCACCTATATGATGCTTGGTAAGTCACATGATCCAAAATATTCACAGTTGGCTCATAATTGTGTGTTCCTCATTTTTTGGGTACCTGGGGACATCTGGGATCAGATTTCAAGAAGTGCTCAGCACTCACAGCTGCAACTGAAGTCAATGGAAACCATGCCTTGAATTATAAAGTGCTTTAAAAATACTTATAAATATAAAGTATTGCAGAAAATCAGGCCATAGGCATCACACGTTGGGGCATCCAAATTTAGTGTATACTTTTGACAGTTTTGGTTTTAATCTCTCTGTGCCTCATTTCCCCGGCTGTAAAATAGAGACAGCAATACCACCCTCTCACAAAGGTATTGTGAAGATATATTCATTCATGTTTGGGAAGTACTTCGATATTATGATGAGAGCACCATAGAAGTACCCAAGAGAAATTTCATAATTCTGTATTCAATGCAGGACTTGGATGTGGGGTGTTAAATAAGGCCATACTTTGAACAAGAAAGATAAAAAGAAATATTGAATAATGTTCATTAAATGAGGCAGGGATCCTTTGGAAAAAAATATGTGATTGTTCAATTAAAGACTATATCATATTGCATACACACAAGGGGGCTGAATTAAGGTTACACTGGTGACTTTAATTCTGCCATTTCCTAACTTTTGAGTGCTTGACTTTGCTTAACATTCTTTTAACTGTTTTTGGACGGTGTATAGATATATGTATGAAGGTTTCCTTTTTGACCTTAAGGCAACGGGCTTGAGGAACAATTCCAAGGCGCTCTGTATGTGTGCACGTACCCGTGTGTGCCCCTGTGTGTGGAGAGACACTGAGAGAGCATGAACGTTGTGTACAGTGTATAGAATGTCCACGCAAACCATGTGAAATCTGTACATGTACTCTAATCCTTAGCTTTTATACAGCAGTTCTGTCAGTAGAGCTCAAAGCAGTTTACAAAGAATAAAGCATGTACACTGTGGCATGCACTTCTTAATATGCTCGTATTTCTAACGGGCACTGGTTTAGGGTTTTGTCCTGGTACACCTCACTACACTATTTGAGTGTGTGCCAGGTTCATTAGCTATGCCAATCTAATCTAGGACCCCAGCCTGGCAGGATTTCCTTTGCTCCACATTAAGCCTTGTATTAACACTTCAATAGATATCTCATCGAAGTACCCTGCTATGCTGGAGATCATCTTATTTGTAATAATGGCAGATTTACTGTGGGAGATATGGGGTAAGCTGTAGGGAATCACAAGCAAGCAGTGTGGTACAGGTTTCAAATTGCTAGCTGTGTCCCCGACTCCAGAAGGTCACACCTGTATTTCCCTCTATAATGATGATCTTTGTGCCTGACAATGTATTTCAATCTCACAGTCCAGACCTGCTGCCACTGCTTTTTTACTAGGTTCCCTCCTCTTCCTTCCCACTTTACTTTCCTTACATCTCTATAAGCCATATATGGGACCAAATTCTGCTCCCAGTTCCACCTACTGACCCCATGGAGTGCCAGCATTCCTGGAAGCACAAAAGAATCCTAGAAAGTGGAGATGGAAGACAGCCATGAGGTCAGTGCAGGAGCGTTCCCAGCTGCATAGTGTTGAGTGCTTTGTCTAGGTGAGTGCCCATAATGTGAGCAGTGGAACATCTGCCACTGCCTGAAGGAGGCTGCGCACTGTGTATCAGAGCTTGCCCTGAGGTCCTGTTTCCTGATTTTGGGCCAAATGCAGACCCGATGTAACAAGGAGCAATTCCATTGATGTCATCCACTTACACTTGGCCTCAGTTTGCCCACTGCACCCGCTTAACACGACATCTTTCTTTGGCTCTGTCATACCTAATATATATCAGCGCTACTGGAAATCACGGATTCACTGGCCAGGACAGCCATGTCATCATTTCTTTATGTGCCACATTCTGAAGGCAATGCAGTCCAGCCTTAGAGAGATGGTGGGCCTCGTGCTTATCAAGGCTTTGCCTGCCAACACCCCCCCTCTATGCAATGACATGTTACACTGATCTATCAAGCCCAGCACCAGGGTATTGGAATCTTTCTCTCGCTCAGCAGCAAATTCACTCATCCCCATCCCTGAGCCAGCTTTTGCCACAACAAGAAGCACCATGCGAGAAGCCAGGCAGAACACAAGGGAACAGAGCTCTACTTCCCTGATGAATAAATCATTAGGGAGTGCATTATGTATCCTTCCAACATCCATACGGATGTGAATTATATATAACAAGGCAGTGAAAGCAATTTGTCTAACGCATGCACGAGTCATAAAACCAGAGTTCTCCAGCACTCAGGACACATTTCCAGATATTGCACTTTTACAAAAGCAATAAAAGCCAGTTCAGGAGCACCCTGGGCTCACAGCGCCATGCCGCCTTAACCAGGTTTATTTATCAGGCTTTGTGGAGCAGGTGAAGGGCTCAGACATGGCAGTGTTTGGTGCTGCTGATCACTAGGTGCTTGGAGACATGGAAGGGTTGAGCCGTATTGGCCTGAGCCAGCTGCGATCCTGTCTATCAGACCATTCCCTATGAAAGCACCCCTAAGAGGCATAGTCCTCTCTCCCCAGGCTGCTCAGCTTCTATGTAAAGCCACTAGTAATGACGGAGAAGTGCTACCTTTGACTGCCAGATGCTGGGACTGGACAAAAAGAGATGGATCACTTGAGGATTGCCCTGTTCTGTTCACTCCCTCTGAAACATCGGACACTGGCCACTGTGAGACAGGATACTGGGCTAGATGGGCCACTGGACCTATATGGCGTTCTTATGTCCTTGGTCTGAAGGCCATCAGTCTGCTGATGGCCTCCATCTCCACATCTCCTAGGCTGTCCATCAAACATCCCAATACCTGAGTGAAATTGGTACCTGGACAAAGAGCTGCTGACACCTACAGAGGTGATTTTGGCAGCAAGGGGGAAAGAACTGGCCGAAACCAAACATCACACTTGGTATAGGGCCTGCCTCATTGTCAGGACAGTACATAGCTTCTCGCCCCTCCTAGCCTCCTCTTTTCTATTAGACATGGAAATAGCAACCGTTGTTAAAAAACCCTTTTCCCGTCTACAGTTTTCTAGGAGCCCATGTCTCATCCTGAGAGGCCGAGATCTAGCCTCAATCATCCAGACATTCATGACCTCCTGTCTTAGCTCTTGCCAGCCAGCATATTTAAGAACAAACCAAACAGCCTTAAGGATGTTCTGAATAGTCCATCGTGCTGCAATGTGTCTAACATTCACAGGAACAATGCAAGATACAGGTCTTTGGAAACACCACCTCCCCCCCCAAACAACCATCCTGCTGGGGGGAATAGGAAGAGAAGAACAGCCACCAATGGGGAAGAAGAAGATGGGATTTTTTTAAATTGAATTTAAGTACAATTTAAAGCCTCATGTCAGGAGAATTAGGATGTTCTTCAGTAGAAGGAGAGAAACCAAGGAGAAGACCAAACAGCTACACCTATGGTAACTGGCTTACTCTTCAGCAGAGCAGGGCAAGCTGGCTGCCCGGTGGCTGGAAGCGGAGTAAGCAAAGTTACTATGTGGGTTCCGGGATGTGGGTGGGCACAAGCCCGCTCACGGCTAAAAGCCCCTCCCCTGGCTGCGCAGCTGCTGTTCACTCAGTCTTTTTACAGATTTGTCTGTACACCAGGTCCTGGCCCTATTAAGTTTGCCTGCTCCTTGTCTACATCTAGAAATCACCATAACATCCCACCACTGTCCCGCCACATGAGATTGCTGTCCCCCCAGCAGAGATACTTCTGACATTAATAAAACAATGCATGGTCTTACCCAAGGACAGCACTGATGGGGCACAGAAATCAGGGTCCGCCCCTGCCTGTTTGGAGCTGTGAGTGAGCTCTGTAGAAGTTATCTGAATAGGGTTCAGTATTCATCCTGGTGTGAAGTTGGCATCCAACAGCTGGATGTATGGAAGAGGAAAGATCATGAGCTCACACGCTTGTTACAGCGTGGAGTGTTCCCTCTTCCTAGATCGAGATCAGACCCATGGCTCAAGAGAAATGTTAACAACATGGAAGAGCAGTTCTCATCTACGTATCTTGAAAAGGAAATTTGCAGGCGCCATCTGCAGTTGTCCCAGCCTAGCACATTATAAGAACATCAGTCCACTTGATTATTGGACAGACTTGCCGAGGGTGAAGCTGCTAATGATTTTCACACTACTGTAGTTATTTTCACATCATATTAACATCCACAAACGACTGAGCCAATAATAAGGCCACTGGGACGCTACTGTAAATCAGCAATTGGACTTTCTCCTCCTATGTGTCCTTTCTATCACACTAGCAAAACCAAGAACACAGTTTTCCCACCAGATGAGAATTCAAAAGCAAGCACAGGGCAAACTCCCTGTGGAGCATCAGATCCTTTTGGAAGTAAAATTTCTTGGGAAACAAACTATCAGTCAAACAACACCTTGGGCACAATTGATGCTGCGCTCATTTTGCCTTCTATAAACCTTTGCCTGTCGATGAAAGAAGTTTAAGAGTCTCAGAAACATGGAAGCTAGAGATTAAAAACAACAGGCAATTTGCTCCATCACATTCCCATTGTCCCCAAAGGAGGGGCTTCCAGTGTTTACCTAGGTTTGAACTAGGGCTATGTTTACACTGCAAGAAAAAAAACAACACAGCAGCAAGTCTCAGAGCCCAGGTCAAATGACCCAGACTCCTAGGGCTAAGATTAGCAGTGTAGACATTCCTGCGCAGGCTGGGCCCAAGC
This sequence comes from Emydura macquarii macquarii, assembly GCF_026122565.2. Lineage (NCBI taxonomy): Eukaryota > Metazoa > Chordata > Testudines > Chelidae > Emydura > Emydura macquarii. Next base: position 3,692,764 of record NW_027131391.1, read on the forward strand.
TCTGAAAGTCAGCAGGGGGACTGGGTCTCAAAGCCCAGGCTCTAGCCTGAGGGGGAACATCTATGCTGCTAATTTTAGCCCCGTGAGTCCGAGTCAGTTGACTCAAGCTCCAAGACTCACGGCCACAGGTGTTTTTCACAGTGTCGATGTACCCTTAGTCACCCGGCACCACAGGAGAAGTAACCACCACTTCCCTAGCCAAACTCTTCTGCAGATTTGTAAACAATACACCCCTTAAAGATAGCCACCTCTGTTCTGTATTGCTTAACCATTTTCTGACTGAGCCTCTGACTGTCGGAGAAAGGTTAGCTGGACCTTGGGTCTGCTCCGGTCTGCGACTTGCTCTCTTTGGATGAGGTTAGTTAGCACACGGAGGGATGTCTGTGGTTAGAATAGGGCACGAGGGGTCAGGATTTACCACTGACTTGCTGCAGAAATGGATGGGTAGGTCACGCTCTCGGTGGCTCATTTCCCCCCTGTCTGAGAGATGTGTGCTGCAAGAATTAACGGTTAATAAAGTGCTTGGAGAATGTCTTAGGTGATATGTTGGTGCAAAATACCACAGCTTCGCACTGGCTGGACATCTTGCATGAAGAGGAGAATAGCTTTGAGAATCAAGTTACAGAGGCACTCGGAAGTTCTGGGGCACATAAGCTGTAGGTAGCCATGGACAGTACAGCCACACCCAATGAGACAGGTCAGCGTGGCATTTAAGAGGAAACAGCAGAAAAATCCAAGTCCCTCAGGCTGGATGTGGGAGCAACTTGGGTGAGGGCATGTAAAAGTGGCCATGCAACACTACTGCCAATCTTGTTGGCTTCAAAAGTTGCTGCCCAGTAGCAGAGTCCTGTGTGGCTCCTGGGCAAGGGGGCGGGGTGGGACTCAGAGACTGTGTTCAAAACATGTCAGAATTAGCCCGCAGCTCAGACTGGGGCAGTCCTTGCAGCCCTCCAAGTAGGAAACAGGGAACAAGCGAGAGGGAGGCGGGTAGCTCTCTGCTCAAGGAGTGATGTGCACAGACTAGTTTTTCCATCTCTGAACATCAAGGCTCCAACCCTAAATCACTGAGAAAGCTCTCATTGGGAAAGAGCACATTAGGCCAGATGAGTAAGAGAACCCTCTCCCCCTACAAAATAAAATAATCATGGCTGTAAAATAAATAATCATTGCTGTCGCCGCACTGCCCTGAGATGGTGCGCGTGATAAACAGATTTCCCCTGCAGCCCTCCATCCATTTCACAGGAGAGAACGCTGCTATTACTTATGCAGGCAATAACTGAAAAATCCCTGCTTTACAGCTCCCTACCAGGCCGGGCCATTCAGCGTGATTTCCTGACCAATTCATGCGCATCAGCAATCATTGCTTCTTGATTGGCTCTGTGGTCCAGAAGGCAGTGGAAAAATAGCACACCGGGCTTGAAGTCAGAAAGCCCAGTTTCCTATCAGCTGGGTAATCCTCCCTGACACGATGCTGGCCTGCTGAGGGTGGACCTGGCCTTCCTGAGGGCTGGTAGAGTTATCACATTTGCACAGCAATTACGATGCCGTAACTTCACAAGTCTGGCGTTTGCGGGTTGTTTTCGGTTCCCTTTGCTTCATGCAAATTCATAATGAGATGTCAGGAGCTTTCAGAATAAGCGAAGGAAATTGCATTCCTTTATCTCATTGGTTTCTAGCCATACCGCCATGCGGAACTCGGAGGAAGAATGCCAAAGCGGCAGCTGGAATTCGTTTCCCTCCCAGGTAGAGGAGGCTTTTGTGGGTTATGGATCAGCAGCCTCCTGCAGGGGTCTGCTAAGTTTTCTTCATTTTAACCCCTTCTCCCTCATTGAGGCCACACGCTGTGGTGACTAAACACAGGCGTTGGGCTCATGCTCAGTTCTTCTTTTGGAGCGTCTCAGGGCCACCGCTACATTCCTCCCTGGGCTGCTGCTGAGTGACAGCAGGAGGTAATCCTAGCTCCCTGGAGGCGAGCACGCCAGCTCTGCAGTTCTTCGAGTCTTGGCTGGCTGGGTTCAGGAATCAGATAGGGGTCTCCCATGTGGCCACACACTGGTTGGACACAGCAGGGCAAGCATGGCATCAGCTTGGGGTTTGGTGTGACCACCTCGGAGGGCAGGAAGCAGGTTGGAGGATACTGTGCCTCAGGAGAAGGAAGGCTGTCACTGCTCACCTCCAATAGAGCGTGTGTGACAGGGTGTACGCTGACAGTGCTCATCCACCTCTGCAAGGAAAGGGTTAGGGCATGCTCCCCTCCCTGTCAGTCAGGCGACGAATAACTCTGATGTCAGTCCATCCCCAGTGTTTAGTTTGTCCATCCTCGCTGCTTGGAGAGTCCACAATGGCATGAAATGTTACTATTGCTGCCCAGCCCTGCAGTAATTCAAGGCTCTGCAAGACTCTCAAACTACCTGTAGGCCAGCTCACTAATCTAGACAGAACACAATTAGCCCGTGGAGCCATTAAAAACATCCAGTGCCTGAAAACGTGTGTTGTGTATCAAGCTGAACTGGCCTTGTGGATAACCCACTGTTCAAAACAATGGCTTCTTCAGAGGACAGGTAGAGAGAACACTGCCAGGCCTTGCCAGCATGACAAAATGAACAAGTTATTGCATTCTAGTTATGCTCCAGTTCAGCATTAAATGTTTGTTATAGTAGCACCTAGAGAATCTGGCCAAGATTGGTCCCATTGTGCTGGGCATTAAGCAAACACGCAGTGAGACGGTCCCTGGCCTGAGCAGATTACAATCTTATCATCTGAAATTAATCTAGCATGCAAAATGCACAAGTCACAGGTTCTTCTCTCTTGCAGCTACATACTACTAATTATGAGATTGGTGAAGCACACAAATAGAAACGTGAAATCTACTTAAAATCCAAATAAATCCCAGCATAATTATAGAAAAACAGATACATCTAACAAAACACCCCCTGGACTGTGCATACTTACAGCTTTAGGCTGGCACAAGATAAAGCAATCCCCAGTGATTACATACTTACAACGCTGTGCATGCTGGTATCAGCAAAGATAGAAGAAAAAGTAAGCGGAGATTATCTCAAGAGGGCTTGTTCATACTCAGGCTTCCACCATTTGGTCATCCCTGGTCCCAACTTTGGCAATCTTTCATACTCCTTTTTCTATTCATCCACATGCATATGGGAGCATACCTGATCAAGTCTCCCCCCTCTATTCGTATTTGATTTTCCAGGAGACCATTTTTAGGGTGCTGGCTGTCCAGATGTGGTATTGTGGTTGACCACAATTGCATTTCCAGCAGTTGGACTCATGCGAATAATTGAGTGTTTTCCAAATAGTTTTGATACATCAGCACAGTTAGCTCTCATTACAAAAAGCCTAAGATGCTACCATCTGTTCATTTGTGATTTTGCCTATGTATCACAAGAGGCATTGCTAAACTATCACAAGCTACATACATATTGCTAACATCTAGGCCTCACTCTAAGCCCTAAACGCAATGCCTAAGACCTATAGCCACGCTTATTTTTAATACATATATTTTGGTTCCTCTACTTGCTGTTAGGCTTCAGTAGCATCCATTATGATGTTACCCAAAACTATAGACTCCAAGATCAGGTCAGGGGTCCACAGTCAACAGCCTAAATAGAGAACTGGGAGGCAGGGGGAGGAGAGAAAGACAAGAGAGGGGAAGTCATTTCCTCAAGGTCACAGAGCAGATCAGTGGTAGAGCAAAGAATAGACCCTCCCCCCCAGGTCTCCTGACCCCCTACTCTGGTGTCCTACCCACTAGAACACATTGTATAGCTCCAGGCATAGTAATACCACTTCACAGCTGCAGTCACTTTACAGAACATAAATGCACAGGTCTCTAAACCCATATATAAAATGAGCTTCCAGCATGATGCATTGAACTAATAATTCCTTCCAATTAATGAGACCTAGGTCTAACTCCTCAGTCCATCCCAGCTCCAGATGCCCAATTAAAGAGATGAACTTTACTGTCTTATAGTCCTTCTACCTACAAATACCCCCATGCTTCCAGCTGGAGAAGTTATTCCTCACGTGGCCGCGCTCATTTAGAATTATTGTTAAATCAATGCTATTATTCATCCACCTGGCACTGGTTATGTATTGTGTCCAGACACGCTCCCTTCAGAGGGGGCTATGTTTCAGTGCTGGGTGAACAACACCTAGGGGATGCTTGTAAAGTGCTTTGGGATCCTTCCTTATGAAAGGATGCTCTATAACCGTAGATGGAGGATTTATTATCATCAGTCAGATTAACACATGAGTCTGTCCCACTCTGCACCATGAGCAGCCATTCTCTCCTGTGCAAAGTGAGTGTAAACTGCTGCCTTGCTGATCTAATGGCATGTGACATCACGTGGTTGAGGTGTAAACAACTGCACCAGGTATAAGGCACTGGGAAATCAAGCGCACTGGCTGTATCACTATTCCATTCACTTCTTCCAATTCTGCTCTCCTTCATGCTGGTGCAAATCAATAGTAACTCCACTGAACTGCCCTCAGAGAGTTACACCGGTGCCAGTGAGATCAGAACAGGCCCATTGTTTCTGTGCCTAGGCTAGCATAAAGAAAGAAGGCTAGTGGCTGCTGTCTTCTCTCTGCATCTTTCCCCTGCTGGGACCAATAGATTCCAGCAATGGTGTGAGTATTTGTTTTGGCATCAAAGGAGGTTAATAATTAATTACCCAAGCTCTAATTATCTCTACAAGTAGATGCTGCCAGTGCCATCATATCTCACTGAACCCTGCGCGTTGGCGAAAAGCGAGTTGGGACGGCAGAGCCTTTTGTACTGGTAGGTGGCAATCCCCAGATTCTGCAGCTGGGATAGATACTCTCTCCTTGTCGCTGCTGTGAGCCTTGGGGTTCCCAGCCGCAAACTGGGGAAAGGGCCATGTGCATGTTAGCAGAGACTCTGCTACATCCGAGCAGAGACCTTGATCTGGCCACAGAGTCACTTCCGCTCTGAAGGCTACTGTGTGTAGCCCTTAATTGAATGAGACAAGAAGAAGCCAGCCCAGCAGCCAAACATTATGTAAGGCAGCAGATTAATTAGGAGCAGTTCTTCCCCCTCATTCTATTTGCCTTTTCCCCAGCTAGGAAATGGAGAATGAAACCTGCTCCACTCCAGAGACTGGACATGAGGCAGCTGTAATCCTAGCATCCCAGGTAGCCAGCACACAGATGCCAGCCTCCAACACTCACCTTAGCCACTGAATCCCTGCCAGCTGACCAACCACTGGGACAGCCTTGGGAAGAGCACCTTAGATTGCTTAACCCTTTGCTTTCCAGAGCACTGGCTTGCAGTGTCCCTGCACCATCAGGCGGGGTTATCATTAGCTCAGCACCCCTCCAGTAGATGTTGCTAGGGCAATGGAAGAGTCTACAACAATGGGTTAAAGTAAGAGGCAGTAATGCCCTTCCCTGCTAGAAACAGGAAGTTCACCATCCTTTCCCTCTGCTGGAGGAATCCAGCTCCCCAGGGGATCTCTTCCACCCTCAGCTTCTTGCTGGCTCACGAAGCAAGGACTTGCCAGGTAGGGGAGTTTGAAGTGGCCGGGGGGGGAAAGCTGGGAGGTTCCTTGCACTCCTGGGGTTTTCCTACTAATGTGTGGAGCAGCAGCACTAGTTGCTGGTGCCACTTCTGGCAAAGATCTGTCCCCTCCACAGCTCCCTTTTCCAGCACACAGGGGGAAAAAGATCCTGAGGCACCAACACAACCCTACTGGCTTCCTCTGCATTCCTGTGGAATGTAGGAGAGGGGAAGGCTGGATGGGAGTGGCTGGGCAGAACAAAAGGGGCCACAGTAGGGAAGTGGAGCATATACAGAAGGAATTGGGGCCTGTGGAGGAGAGTTAACCATAGGGAAAACTGAACTGCCAAGAAAAGAGACTAGCAGAGAGAAAAGGGGGGGAGCAGAGCGGGTTAAGAAAAGGCAAACCTGCCAAACAGAGCAAGTCATGACAATGACTCTGGCTCAAACCCGCAATGCCATGCTAAGGGGTGCTCTGCTGTTAGAGATGCACAAGGCTCAACAGGTGTCCCTAAGGCTGTCCAAGTGCCAGCTGAAGATCCTTCTGCATGCCTGAAAAGCAAGGGGGATAACTGGGTCTTGTGACGTTAGGCCTGAAAAAGCCAGGCAACTTTACAAATTGCATGGCCCAAATCTGACCTTTCAAGATATATTATAGGAAAATACAATGGTAGCGAGGGTCATTCCTCATAAGTAGACTACAGCTTTGATATGCGAGTGTATTGTTGGTAGTTATTTGCTGTTCTTTACACATTTCTTGTTACAGTTAGCAGTGTAGATAAACTGCTTTCCTGTCTATCGCTGTTCTATTGATTAAGGGTTCAAAAGGAACATATGAACAGTTAGATGGAACTTTGAATGTAACAATACAATTTTGTATTTCTCTTTGAAGTTTAAGTAGTAAATGGTTGTAAATGGCCAATTACCTTGAGTTAATGTAACTAGTTACCCGTGTGCAGGGGAGACAGGAGATGATACTTCAGAGTCCCATGTAATCATCTATTAATTATTCCAAGAGGCACCTGCTGTCAAAAAAAATATTGGTCAGCCTGCATGGATCTATAAAAGACTCTAGTGGACTGATCCCTTTTATCTCAAATCTGTCCAAACTCATCAGGGAAAGTTTGGATCGCAAAATTGAGATCCCAGCACCAGCCTGGAATCACCCTGCTAATTCTCATGGGAGAATTTGAACAAGCTCTGCACATGGACTATTTAGTCTTTGTTTCTCTGGATTTCTAACAAAGAAGCTCTAAACAAGGACTGATGACCTCGAAGCTGTTTGGGTAATTTCAGAGACTTTGCAATTTAAGAATTTTGCAAGTCAGTGATCATCTCTAGTTTGAAACTGACCTAAGAGCTTTATTTTCATCTGTATGTATACTGACCTTCCGACAATTACTCTTCCTTTTTTTAAAAATAAATGTTAGTTTAGTTAATAAGCATTGGCTTTAAGTGTGCATTTGGGTAAGGTCTGAACTATTCATTGACCTGTCTGGTAATGTGTCCAAGCCCTTGGGATTGGTAGAACTTTTTTTTTACACACATAGGATGGATAAAGATTTTCAAGAATCCCCATCATATTTGACTTGGCTGTCTGGGGGCTAGCCAAAGGGCTGGATAGTTTTAAGGGAACTGTGTTTTGTCTACTGAATGAGCAATGAGGTCATCAGAACCTGTTTGTTGCTGGCTTGGGGTGTATCTAATGGAAGAAAAAACACCTGTATTTATTCCAGAGGGGTAGCTGTGTTAGTCTGTATACAGCAAAAACAAGCGTAGCACTTTAAAGACTAACAAATTTAATTTCTGCAGGCATAAGCTCTCGTGGGCTGCAACCCACTTCGTCAGATGCAAGAAATGGAAATCAGATGGGGGTATACGTATACATCCAAGGGTAAGGAACAACAACGGGGACACAATCAAACTGGGTCTGAATAGGGACTTGGAATGGTTCTCTCATTAGGAGAAGTAATTGTCACTGTTCACACATTCTCACCTTCTAATCAATGGCTGTGAATAGGCCTCATCTACTCTAACTGAATGGACTTTGCTAACACCTACCCTCCCCAGTGTTGTTCCTTACCCTTGGATGTATACATATACCTCCCATCTGATTTCTATTTCTTGCATCTGACGAAGTGGGTTGCAGCCCATGAAAGCTGATGCCTGCAGAAATTACATCTGTTAGTCTTTGAAGTGCTATGCTTGTTGTTTTCATCTGTATTTAGGGCTTTGCCTGCCCCATTCTTTGCAGTCTGCCCTGTTTAAACTACCTCAGCATGGCTCCCCTGGAGGCCAACGTCACAGGTCTAATGGTCTGTGCTGCCCTGAATCAGAGCAGCTTCTCCAGCAAAGCTCTGGGTACAATATGGCTGCACAAGAGCAGCTGTTTGCTTGCTCACCGAACACGTTGCTTTCTAGCGCACTCCGGTAACCCCAGGGGGCCCAGTACTTAGATGGGGGGTAAATGAGCACAGTGCTTTGAAGACAGTGGGGGAGCTGCTCAGAGTATGAAAGGTACTATGCAAAACCCAGTTCTGTTCTATGGATAAGCTGATTATATATAGAAATAAAACAAAGAAATCTATAGATGCTAAAGATGTTTCACGTGGCTCAGTCCATGGCGTATGTTTGACTTCACATATGCTGCCGTTTCTATTAAAGAGTGATGGGTCTGAACCAAGCCCCTGAATCCCACATACAAGCCCAAATCTGAGTGTGTTCAGAAACCAAACCCAGATCTGGAATTTTATGGCTGACCCCTCTCTGACAGGCCAAACCAAATCCTGTGCCTAAACACCCCAAACTGTGCCCTACATGCTGTGGTGTTTTGAAATAAGGCACAGAGGGTTAACAGGTTAATCTGCCATGGGGACAGGTTAGCACTGGATTCCATAAATTTGCCATCATTTGGAGTCTTTAAAACAAGACCAGCTGCCTTTCCAAGACAGTCCAACCCCCAGTTACTGGGCTGGATTCAGTGAATGGCTGGGTGAAATTCTTGGGTCTGTGCTAGGCAGGAGTTCAGACCAGATGATCAGAATAGTCCTTTCTGGGGTTAAAATTTATGAAATCCAGATTAGGAGTCAGAATCTGAATTTGGCAACTCAGGTCTATCTTTACCTTTAGTAATAATAATAAACATTTACACTTCTGCAGCCCATTACATTTCCAGGCAGCTGAGACATATATTCCTTATTCAGAAAAATAAGCGTAATATTCCACTGCACAGCTAATCCCTGGTGGTGAAATGAAGGGACAAAATTAAAATGGGTAAATATGCGCCAATTAGTATTCATTATGCAGATTTATTAAATGAAAAATCAGATGCAGTAGGGGGCATGAAGTTCATGTAACTCAAAGCGTCCTGTGATCCGCAGGATTTCCCAGCAGAGCACCCAGCTCTGCTGATCTGAACCTGTCTCTCATTTAAATCTAATCAGAAAGAGAGAGGTGTGAATGACAGAAAGATGAGAGCCTCCATCAGAGCTCCAGGTCACCCCTTTAGCCGTGTACACTAAAGTCTACAGAGTTTTATACACCCCAGTGTACAAACTCTACCCCAGGGCAGAGCCTAATGAGATGTAAGTCCTTATGTGAAATTCCCCCTTGTGCAAACAGACAGCTCAAAGCTCTAGCTGCCTCAACTGGGGCACAGGCCCTTGGTCCTGGCAGGGATTTCACCCCAAGTATGTATCAGTGCCAGGACAGAGCAGGTTGTCCCTGTCAAGAGGCAGCCTACTTGTGCCTCTCTGATAGCACTGCACAGCAAGGAGGGAGCAGGAAGTGCTGTGATGGGGGGGATGGAGATGGGACCAGGCTGAGCAGACTTGTGCTGCTCTTTTGTTGCCAGGTGCTTGGTGTGCTTGAGCCTAAGGGGCTGGTAGGGAATCGAGAGAAGGGAACTACTGCTTGGCTCTGTCAGAGTTTGGGTTCATCACAGACACCTGACCGCCAGTCACAACACAAGAGCAGCCACATGAATACATATAACTCCGGGGTCGCCTCCCTCCATCACCTCTGTGTGAATTCACCAGGCATGGCATTTTAGCCCAGGAGGTCCATCTGCATCACAAGCCTGACACCCCCTGTTCTCTGCACAGGCAAATCCGGTGCAAGAAGAGGTGCACTGCTGCATTCCAGGCTGCTGGAGTCGGTGCGGGCAGGACGCCTGCCTGTACCCCATGCTCTCACAAGCACTGATCCAGTCAACTCAAAGATCCCCCCTCACTGTTGTAATCCTATTAACTTCGCTGGAGTCACTCCTGGGCTACACTGGGGGAAGCAAAGGGGCAAAAAGGAACCAGTGAGTGTCCCCTAGTCCTGAGAGACCCATTGGGTGCTGAGCCCCAGCAGTGACCTCGGTGAAAAGCATTAAACATACCCAAAATAACTAAAGCCTAAGATATCTGCCTCAGTAGCGCTAGGCTAACTGGCTATTGGAGTCCCACAAGGGGTGCAGGCACACCAGGGCACAGCCACAGGAGCACACGCTGCCACCGGGGCTTAGGGAGGAGTTCCCAGTTCCCAGGGGTACTTTTTTTGTACCTGTATAGCTGTCATTGGGAAATATAGCCAGGTGGAGCAGTTTCGATCAATGCTGGGTGAGAAGGTTGTCTTGGGCACAAATTAATCTTCATCTCATTTCTCCGAAGGGCTGCTGGAGAAATTTTCCCAGAGAGGCTGCAGAGATGGAAAGAAACTCAGCCGGGGAGACACTAGAAATGTATTTAATGTGCTGCCGAGAACAGGCAAGCCAAGGAGACCAGATGCTTGTGTCTCTTTAGATCAGGACTCTGATTTCTGCTTCTGCCTCCTACCCAGTCCCCTTCCCCAACACTCAGCTGTTTCATGAGTCAGAGACTGGAGATAAATAGGAAATGGAACTGTGGACATAGAAATCTCTGTGGTTTTCAGGGCATTCTCTAATGCTGCAGCCTAGCTCCATGGACTGAGCCCAGCAGAGCTCCCACTTGCCCAGAGGTTTGAGAAGCAACGTGGGCAGAGAAGGTTTTTTCTGCAGGACATCTCACCAAGTACGAGGTGACTCAAGGTGAAATGACATGGTGCATTCTGGAGGAATCCCTTTGTGGGTATTAGTCCTGGGACTTAATGCATCAGCAAAGGTCCAGCAGAGCAGCTTAACAGCCCTAAACACAGCTCCTTTCCTGGAGCTCCAGCACTGGAGATGGAGAAAACAAACAGCACTCCAGCAGCTTGGTCTGCAAGAAGCCATAGTGATCAGCTCACTGATCTTTCTGAGCCCTCGTGGGAAGCTGAATGGAAAGGGAAACCCACGTGGAAGCCAGTCTGCATAGGGGTTTATTGACTATTCTCATCCCCACTTTAAAAAGCATTACCCTGTACAAATGAAACACAGCAACTCCGGGCAAGTGTGGGAGGATCAGCCTCACACCCCCTGTTTGGGGAAGGCATGGGAGAGGGGATTGCCCTTGTGAAAATGAAGTACAAGGGCATGGACACTGGCATCCCTGTTGCCATGGTGATGATATGGGAGTCAGGCATGGAGCCCACTATATAGTGTGGACGTCCAGGCAAGGGCACCAGAGACACGGGGGTGGGAACCAGGGGAGCAAGGGCACATCCTAAGTAGCCATTGGGAATGAGGGGACCAGTGAGGTCAGAACCAGGGTACGAGAGCTGCACTGGTGCCAGGGCAATGCCGCAGGTCCACTGGCAGACGAAGGCACTGGTCTTTGAGCGTATAAAGTGGCACAATGGGTCCCTTAGAGATTTAGGGCCAGATTTTTTAAGGTATTTTAAGGTGTCCAATGCCCAGTGATTTCAGTGGGAGTTAGGCACCAAAATAGCTTTAAAAATCTGTCCCTAAGGCACTAAAGGGAGTTCCTGAGCTGGGCACTCACCCCCTCTTATCCAACAATTAAAAATGCCTCCACGGCCCTGTTCTGCTGCTCCAGGATAAGAGAAGCTCCTCTGAAGTCAAAGGTGCCTGGCTCCGACACTGAAGTCCACAGGCATTCCCCATCTCCTCCAACAGGAGAGTCAAGGCCCAGGAGCCTTCCTACCCGCTTGGAAAGCAGAACGAGGTGAATGGGCTCTGGAATCCTAGGCTTGAGTACCAAATACAGCAATCAGCAGTGGAGCTAAGTGCTAGTATCATTCCAAGCAACCTCACCCAGTCTGCCAATGGCAACCCATGGCAATCAACAGGGAAGCTGCAGTGCTGCCTGAGGTCTTCCACCCACCGCAAGCCCAGCTCATGCACTGTACACACGTCCTGAGGTAGTTACACCTACAATCCCCCCACACGCCACATCACTAACTTACCCAGGTACGCAGGAAAGCACAGCCCCCCCTCACCACCCTGCCTAATGCAGGTTTCCCCTCCCCTACCTGCTCATGGCCAGGGTGCAGAACCCTTTAATGAATGAGACAGAATTCCTGGCACAGAACAGCTCCACGATTTGATGCAAAGTTTAATTTGATTTCTTACTTGAGTAACTGAGACATTCTCAATACACTGCCCTCGGCCTCTCAAGATACATTCTCTGCATTCAATTACCACCACCAGTTGCCCATGTTTTGCCCTCCCTCATCCCCTGCCCCACTCCTTCTCTGCCGGTCCCTTCCTTTTCTTCCTCGCTCCATTAATGCTTTGAGATGCCAGCTTCCTGGCCACACAGCATGTGGGTAAGAGACACCAGCCTCTCAAATCCCTCTGTCTAGTGAGCATGTCATACTCCCAGAGGCTCTCAAAGGGAAGGGAGCTAGGACTGAAAGACTTCCCTGTGCCCATATACAGAGTCTAAATATAGGCCTTGCTGGACTCCATGCTTTAGGGGAGCTGGTGATGTGCAAGATGAAAGGGCCAGAAGCCAGTATATCGCAACTGGAGCAGTCTGCCATTTGTGCCAGACTAGCGGCCATTAGAAATCTCTTTCCAGTTTAACACACTAGCTACGTATCCAGCAAAATAGACAGAGGGACAGATAGATGCTTAAACCTTTGGTTACCTTTTATTCAATATTCAAAGTACATTCACCTGCAGAAAACAAAAAACAGTGCACCTGTCCAATTTTTTTGACTATTGACATTTGACAGACACACCTGGCCAGTTAAATGTGTATACAGATTTCAATCCATTTAATACAATCACTAGAAACAACCTGGGTGTTGTAATGCTGCTCATTCTGTCATACAAGAACACCCCGTTAAATAGTGATTTGATGACTACATTCCTGTATGATGGCTCTTTGAATAAAAGCTACCTGTTGTAATGTTTGTTTTGTTTCGGATAGTTACATGGTGGGGATTTGTAAACTTGTTAATACTTCCAAGATACTAGTAAAAGAAAAAAAATCCCTTTCCAGGGTCTTCCTGTAGGAGCTGCTCCGCGCAGTCCCCCTTCACACACCCTCCAGGAGAGGCTGCCAGTCTTATCAGTCACGTTTCCGCCTGGCTGGTGCTGGCTACATGGGCCTGCCCTTCGGAACCCCCCCACGCTGCTCTGGCAATGGTCAGAAGGGCTGATGCAGGGGGAAGCCAGGCATTTTCTCCTTCTGACGTAAGACAGCATGGGCGAGTAGTTTGAGTGTGGGAGATCCAGACTCTGTCCCCAGCTCTGCTACCAATCTGCTGTGCCACCTGTGCCAAGTCACTCCCCCTGTAACATGGGATCAAAGCACTTACCCACCACCCTTTGTAAAATGCCCAGAGTAACACAGCGTCAGGGTTTGCAGCTGTGTTGCTGAGAATTCCCCCAAAATAGCCTGCTCCTGTGTTCTATCAATAAGGATCTCTCTCTCTACATCTCATTGCATCCCATTTCCCCAGCCCTTTCCTGACCGTCTGGAGCGGGGACTTCCTGGAGAGCAAACAGAGCAGCTGCCCCTGCGCAGGAAGGACTCGACAGCTCCATTCAGTGGCACTGGGGATTGCATGGAAGAGATGGTAGCATTGATGGAGTCAGGCAGCCGAAGTCCCTGTAGGGGAGAAGTGTTATTCTGAAAATGGGAGGAGGATTACAACACAATGTGGTCCCTGCAGGACACCAGCCAAGGCAATGATGAATCCTTTCTGCAGTTTCAACTGCATACAGCATTCCTCTGCCTTTCCCATGGTACACTGCTGCATTCCACCCCAGAGGTGGCCGCATTTCAGTGACGGAAGAAGTTTGTATCCGTTTATAAAGTGCTTCAGGAAACACTTAGGGATGAAAAGCACTAAAATGGAAACTGTATCACTATTGCTACAAAGATGGTGGCAGCTTGACTGGGGATTGGTGGCTTTTTAAATGTTCCACATCTTCACAGGCTGCGCTGCAATCTAAGCCCAAGATGTAGAAGCCAGACCTCAATGCACCCCATTCAGCCCGAGATGTAGAACTTTCATGTCCAGTGTAAATATCTCCAGCTCTGAGGATGCCAATGGAACTGCGTTCACTTCCACCAAAGCTGAATTCAGGCCAGAGCTTGCATCCTCCTCATCTGGAAGCTGGTTAGCAGCACGGCCCCAACCCCAGTTCGGTCTTAAACCAGGTAATCCCCAGCAGGCAAGGCTACCCAGCCCCCTCTCTGCAGTCTCTGTTGTGGAATGGCTGCTGTCTCCCTCTCAATTCTCCCAAGCACAGATGCTTTCAAAATGCTCTAACGCTCCATTAGAGAACGAAAGGTACATGTGCAAGAACTAAAGCTCCAGAGTCAGGAGCAAGCAAACCCTTTTGATGGGGGAAAATCAATGCCAGGGTTCTACAGCATTTCACTAGCTTCATCCAAGGAGGAGGAAAAAGAAAGCAAAGCAAATCTGGGGAGATGGCAGTGTTTCTGAGGATGGAGAGCATGTTAGAGAACAGTCCAGTCATTCTGCAGCCAGCAATGTTCCAGCAAAGCTTGAAACCAATGATTGCATTGAAGCATCTCGGCAGTTTTGGGGTCTTGAAGCCTGTTGACTATTTCCATGCCTTTAGAAATGAAAAGCAGATGCCTGGGATCGGAAAATTGTGTCAAAGGTTTTTTTCCCTCCCTCCCTTTCACAGGCAGATTGATCCGAGGGAGCGTGATGGGACTGAGAAGGTATCCATGTGGGTTAGAACCAGGGACAAAAAAAGCGCAGCAAGTGGAGGAGCCGGTCTCAGTTTTTGTGCAAATTCTGGATTTTGTTTTCCCGTTGGTGCCAGTGGGAGCCATAATAGGGACTATATATGCTCAGATTGGCCCTTTGGGCACGTAAAGTGCCCAGTCATGCAGAACTGCAATGCCCAGCTCAGGAGCCTGTACTTGAAAACTAGCCCCACAGTTCCCTTTGCTTGAAGGAAAACTGGCTCTCCTTCCCCCTTCCTTGCTGCTCACTGACTGGGATTTTTAGATTGATTCGCCCACACTGCCTGGTTTATACACAGATGCATTATGGGATCATTTCCCCCCCAGCAGCACATAAAGAAGCTGATGCATCTTGGAGCCAGCATGAAGATCATTGCTCAGGGCTGCAGACACACAAGGGTCTTGGCATTCAAACGTGTAGTAAAAGCAGAGGGTGAACATCTCCATGTAGTTTCAGCAGATAATTTGGCAGGAGCTCACTTTTCCTGCCCCAGTCCCTGCAGGAGATCACTCTTTTACCCCCTCTGCCCCAAGGCCCAGAGGAGCTCTGTGCCCCCGACAATTATTGGGGGGGGCATGTCCCTGCTTGACCCCCTTATGCACACCCTGAAAGCACAAAAGACATTCTGACAAATTAAAACAGACCATTAGTACCTGCTGATATATTTTTAAGCTCTTTCTTTTGATCTGCTTTCTTCTCCTTTGTATTCTAAAAAGTCATCTTCAAAAGCACGCTGCACCTCTCAAGAGGAAAATACCCCTAACACAAGGCAGACTTACCTCTAGGCTATGAGAAGCTGTTACCTGGGCAAAAAGGCTTTCATCTCTTGATGCCATTTATTTCCACAGAACTCAAACCAAAAGGAAATTTCTTGTCTTTTATTTGATACAGAAGTCACTTTCTCTGCCAAGTCCTGTGGCCTCAGAATAGGCTGACGGCTCTTAATCTTTTGTTTTTTCTTTTTCTGTTCCACTCTCCCCAGTATCATTTGTATTATAATAGCATATAGAGGTCCCAGTGTGCTAGGCGCTGTGTAACCCCAGTAAGAGACAGCCCCTCCCCTAAAGAGCTCTCAGTCTAAAGGCAGACAAAGGGTGAGAGGGGAAGAGACTTGCCCAAGGTCACACAGCAGCATAGCTGGGAATAGAACCCAGGTGTCCTGTCTCCAGTACAGTGCCCCACACCGCCTCATTGTAGGTGTCTTTGCGTCAGTGGCACGCCATGAGGCACTTTAGTTCTGAACGGTTACACCAAGTAATGGCTTCGCAAACTGTATCAAGCAGCCCAACAAACTACACCAGCCCAAGGGAATCAAACAGCAGCCAATACAGCAATCAGTGGGGCTGTCATCTCTGGCTTGTTTCTCAACAGACATTGAGACAACAAGCAAATTCACCAGCTCTCTAAAGGAAACCAGAGAACAGGAACATTTCTACAATGCCATCTGCAGCACAGCCTGCTGTCATCCCACCTAGGAATTCGATTGCACATGCAGGCAGAGTCAGGACATGGATGGAGAGCTAACCCCCCTTTGGGTATTGCAGGAAACTGCGGGTGACTGAGTAGCGCTATTTAATATTTGCTAAGCAGCAACAGCGCACTTATCTCACCACTCTACAAGGAGGAAGAGGTCATCCCTGCCTCCAGGAGCTTACAGACTGAACAGAAAGGCAAAAAACCCCAGGACTGCCTTCAGTGGTTCTGTTTGGAGCATTATATTATGGGAGAGCTATGGCAAAGCTATGTGTGTTTAATATAAGGAGCGCCATCTACCGGCAGATAGGCATATGTGTAGCATTGCCAACTCTTGCGATTTTTTCTCGCTCTCAAGATAACTGATGTTTAACATAAAGACCTAGTGCTTGGAGAGGAGTGATTACAGGAGACTCTCAGCTTTCATTTTTAAAAGTGAACATTGCCATCCCTCATGGCTGTGAAGAAAATCTTGAAAAATGTGACCCCCTCATGGTTCGCTCACCAGCAGGCAAGTAAACAGAATCCAACCTGGATTTTGAAACTCTCATGATTTGTAAGCCCCTCTCTTGATTTTTGAATGTTCAGGGCTGGCAATACTGCGAAATGGCATCCTGAAGGCAGATCCTCACCCATGGTTTGTCATCGTTGTAAATGGGACACTACTGAAATTCCTCTGCCTGACGGGGGCGGGACAGTGCTGGGCTGCCCAGAAGGAACAAGTTTTCAGGAAGGGCTTGAATGAGGAGAGGGAGACTGCATAGGTCACATGTTACTAAATTGCTCTCTGCTTTGAAATGTCAGGTGACTGGTATGGCCAGATACCACAGTGATGGGGGCCATATTTAGGTACCTAGATAGTGTGATATAACAAAATGCAACAACTTCATTGCATATAAGCAACCCCCTAACAGCCCTTAAAATGAAGAAGTGGCCGGGAAAGTAGTGGTTGGAGAACAAGACGGAGAGTCAGGAGTCCCGAGTTTCCTTCCTGACTCGGATGCTGACTTGCTCTCTGTGACCTAGGGGCAAGTCACTTAGGTCAAATTCCTCAAGAGGGGTCATTACTTTTTGGCCTACCCTACCCCAGAAGGTCCTAATTTCTGGAAGTGCTGAACACATACACAGCTCCAGCAGAAGTCACTGGGTGCTCCAAGTGCTCATCAGGTTTGAAAATCAGGCTCCCAAGCATCTGGGCATCCAGCATTAGTGCATACTTTTGCAAGTTTTGACCTTAGCTTCTTGGGCCTCCATTTCCCCCCATCTGTAAAAGGAGGATGATGCTGACCTTTCCCCTAGGCAGAGATTGGAAAGCTTGAATAAAGTAGTTGGAGATGGGTGGATGGAATGTGCTGTACCCCAAAGTCTTTAAACCATGATTTGAGGACTTTAATAACGCAGTCATAGGTTAGAGGTTTATGACAGGAGTGGGTGGGTGAGGTTCTGTGGCCTGCGTTGTGCAGGAGGTCAGACTAGATGATCATATTGGTCCCTTCTGACCGTAGAGTCTATAACACAGAGGGCTGGCAGTGTGAGCCTCTGTGAGGATGACAAAGAAACGTGTGGGTAACAGCAGTTTCCCTGCAGCTGGGAGAAGCTCTGGAGGTTTGAGCATGGCAAGTTTCTGACTTCATGGTATAACGTGGAAAGGGGCAGTGAGGTTCCAGCCTAGCATGTTTATACATGGCTCACAGTTGGCAGCTGTTTCCTTGAGAACAGGGGAGGGGAGGGAAGGAAAGGGGGGGGGGTCAGAAGTGAGTTTGGCAAGCGTCTGTCTAGGCATTTTCCCACTTAGGCTTCACAATGGGAAGCCTTCGGTCCCAGCAGTAGGGAGTCGGGGCGCTTGGCCAGTCAATCTGCCTCTGCAGAGAGAAGGGATACAGAATTTGGGGTAACTGCTGGGCCGATCATGGTCCCAGGAAAGGAAAGGGAGTGTCTTGCCAGCAATTTCAGAGAGCGGTGTTTCTAGCTGTCCTGTCTCCTGTCCCTGGAGTGCTAATTAAATCAGACAGCAAAGCGAGTTTCTCCTAAGAGGAAGAGTCCAAAAAGGAGGAGAAGGGCAGAGTGGATTAGAACAGTCACTGCCCCAGCCTTCCACAGCCTTTACCTCTCAGGGCATTGCTCAACTCTAGTGTAGGTCACAAGGGATGTGTCAGAACAGGGGCCCCAGCCTAGCCCTCTGTAAGATATGCAGGAACACCCAAGCCAAACAGAATCTGATGGCTTCTGCTCTGGAGACAAGCCAGGGCTTTGCAGGTCAGGACTGTAGTGCACTGGCAGAGCGGGGGCGGGGGGGGAGCCAAGACTGGGATACACCTTCCATTTCTCTATCCAGGCCCAGTGGTTCTGCCTTGCCTTGGCTGCAGTCAGTGGCATCTCTCCCACCTGAAACAGTGCAGGCTGCAGCTCCCTGCTCTGTGACTGATGCCATCGTCAGAGAGGCAGTGTTTCATACGGCATTGACTGGGACTGGGGAGACTTGGGTTCTATTCCTGGCTCTGCCCCGGTGATCCTGAACAAGTCATTCCCCCCCACCCACCCCACTCTGTGCCTCAGTTTCCCCATCTGTAAAGCGGGGGTATTTATACTGGCCTGGTTTGGAAAGCACTTTGAGATCTGCTGATGAAAAGACCTTGGTATCGCTATTATTAACTGCTGCAGGAAGGAGACAGAACCTCAGGGGCACAAAGAACATTTCTGCTTGCCTAGAGAGGCAGGCATGAAGGCTGAGGCCTAGTAGTGGGAGCTAAGAGTTCCTGGCTCTTCTGTAATTTTCCTGTGTGACCGCTGTTAAGTTGGTGCCTCAGTTTCCCCACTATTAAAGAGGGGTGGTAATATTTATCCTCTTGCAATGGAGGTGAGAGTCTTAATGGAATGTCTGCAAAGTGTGTGGGCACCCTCCAGCTACAGAGCAGCCAAACATGATGTTAAAAAACACCTGAGTTAATTCTAAGCCCACAGATTTTATTGTTCCATGATCTGAGATCTTGAATGATTTGTGTTTGCTTTTTTAAAAACGGCTTTTCAATTCCCTTCTAGACTAATCAGTGCATTCCCCCAGCCCGACAGCACGTGCCAGGGGGAAAACACAATGCAGCCCTGTATTTGTCTTACAAATACCTTAAAGCTGGAAAAGCCCTATTAGGTCAGCTAATTTCTAAGAGATCCAGGAGTGGCAGGGGGATGAAAACTCCAAGGCATATAAACTACAGTGGAATCACTGACCTATTAAAGAAACAGACACGGTACATAGGGCAAGCTATTTCCTGCAACCCAGCCCCCCATGTCAGGAGTGGAATGGACATGTTCTTTCTAAACCAAATCTATTTTGGTTCCTCCGTGGTGACCAGCTTTCCCCTGTATCTGCCCCCTCTACTCCCAGCAGGCTCGCCTTGACTGCTGTAATGATGTGATTCACTTTACTGACCTATTAGCTGCCACCTGCTCGGGATGCTGCCACAGCGGATTTGCCATTGTGTGAGCAGCAGCTAAAACACAAAACCCTAAATACATTTTCAGAGGCCCTGAAAGAGTATAATTACTTACATGGTTCTTTTGGAAACAGCACAGACGGGGATGCGGGACGGAAAACCAGAAGGTTGCATTGCAGTCTGACTGAGAGGGCTCGTGATTAGAACTGCTCTTGTGCTTGTATGTGTTCCCCCCTCCACACACAGTGAGGGTTATAGGCAAACTGAAGATAAAGGCTTAGAGGCAGGATAATCCCCCGGACTAGGAGCCAGGAGAGCTGGGTTCAAATCTCAGTTTTGCCTGTGACCTTGGGAAAGTCACTACATCGTGCTGTACTCTTAGCTGTAGGAGATGGCAGTACATGAAAGGCACTTTTTGATCAAAAGAATAGTAGTAGCTCACAACCAGGTTGCACAGGTGCAAATGCCAGTGAGAATCAGGCGCTCAGCTCTCTTACACTTATGTCCTTAGATGCCTGATCAGTGTGTAACTTACAGATCCCTCCTCCCCTTCCACAGACTCTGAATTTGGCCCACCAAGGGAGTAAGATGGTGTAACTTGCACACCAAGGTGCCAAAGAGAGGGATGTTGAAGGAAAGGCAGAAAAGAAGGATGGAATTTAAAGTAACCACCCCCTCCTTTCACTCTTCTTCTGGCTCCTCAGCATGCGAATTACAGCAGCTCGTATCTCTTCGCTCATGGCGGCAAATTCGGCGCTGCCAGATCAATTCTCTGGGATCAATTGAGCGGAAGTGTAGACCCGCTCAACTGATCCGGAAGTCAACTGAATAAATCCACCCCCGGAAAAAGATTAACGCTGCTAGACGAGAGGGCATTTCCCTTCGGCGCAGCATAGTGGGGACGCTGCGCTAATTAGAAGTTAGGAAGTCGATGGGAGATATGCTACGTAGAGTAGCCTGTGTATCTCCCGTCGACTGCTGCCGCATTTTGCGGTAAGTGTAGACCAAGCCAAAGACTCCCTTTCACACGGTGAGTGAGTGTGAGGCTGAGTGGAAGTTTTAACCTACACCACATTATACTCAGAATGAGCCCAGCTAGCACACACAAAAATGAGGTTCTATGTGATCTGCTTGAGCTCAGGATGCTGATCAGGAACCTGTTTACAGCAAATCCCCTGGAGCAGCAGACTGCAGGGATGGCAGTGCCAGCTGGGCTTCTGCAAAGGGGGAAGATCCAAGGCACTACACCTGGGTCTGGGAAAGACCCCATCCCCCCTGCCAGTCTCTGTGTGTGAAGTCCAGGGACTGGGCTAATCACACCTGAGAAAGCAAGGGAGACAACAGTTCTCATCAGGACACCATGAGCTGCATCCTGTCTGATCTGTCCAGATCCAACTGTGGAGAAGGAGAGGAGGTATTTGCTTTGGATGAAAGGATCATGTTTGCATGTAATTTTATCTTAAAAATATATCAAAGCACCTGAAGGGCCCAGCCAAGAGCAGGGCCTCATTGTGCTAGGGGCTGTACGCCCACATTATAAGAGAGTCCCTGCCCTGAAGAGTTTATCTAACTGGACAAGACAAAGGATGGAAGATAGGAAACAAGATACCTGTTCTTCTACTGCTACAGAACTGAAGCAAAGCGAGGTTACTTGGTCTGTCCCCCCAGGTCACAGTGGGAGTCTGTGTCAGAACCAGGAACTGAACCCTGATCTCCCGACTCCTTGACCAATGCCTGAACCACAAGATCAGCCCAATATCAGGGGCACTTTCATTCTTGTGCTGATCCCCTTTCTCTGACTCACATGCACCCCTCCCCCCCACTTTCCCAGAGAGCCGCCCTCCCTTCTCCTTGTTTCTCTGGCCACACCACACACCGCTGGCAAAGTGACTCCAGCAGGAAGAATTAAAAAATATTTCACCCTTGGAGTCCTGCTTTAATATTTTATCTTTCTCCTTTCATCAGAAGACAATGAATTCTCTTGCCAGCTGGGCTGGGACACCTTGCTCCACATCCCCACCACAAATAGTCCTGGCTGCCAGCCCCTCCACACAGATGGCAAATGCAGGGCTCAGACCTCCTGCGCATACACACACACATCCCTTCTCCTCCCTCATGCCTTGAGGAAAACGTTCAGTGGCCAATACTGGCACCCAGAGAGGACTATGCCTGCCATGATTAGATGGGAGGCAGTGGTGGGAAAGGGAGAGGCTGTTCAGACTAGTGAGAGGGGTGGGGAGAAGTTAATTTTAGACTGATCAAAGCCCCACAGGGAACAGTCCTTCACTGACCAAGAAGGTTGGAGCTAAATGACTTGATAGGTGTCTCCATCCCAGTTCTATAGCCCTGGTGGAATTCACACAGAGAGCAGAGGACAGGCAGTCTACGGAGAACCTGCATTTCGTGCTGTGGGGCACCAGAAATATTCTTTTATTTTCTGGTGATGAGAATGATGTTGGGAAAAGAGATTTCAAGCCTGGGGGAAAAAATCCTGGGACTTCCTTGCACAGAGACAGAGACGTATCTTTGCGTACTTCTCTAGGCTCTTTCATTCAGGGATCTCAAAGCACTTCGCATAGAGGAGATGGAGGTGATACTATTTACCTATTTTACATGGGGGGAAATAGAGGCACGGGGAGGTTAAGTGACTAGGCCAAGGTCACAAAGCAAGTTTGACACAGCTAGGAATAGAGCTCAGATTTCCTGATGCCTAGTCCTGCGCTTGTAATCACTAGACCACTCTCTCTCCCTTACTGAAAAAAAAAAAAAAAAATACAGAGCATTCCACACATTCATTCTGTCTGTGGACTGCGGCTATTTGCCCTGAATCGTCCATCCCTAAACCCAACCACGACAGTGTCAAATGACAAAATGCACAGGCCAGTGAGCAAGGAAATGCAGCTCGTTTGGAGAAAGGCTACAATTCAGCAGCCACATGGTCAAAAGTTGATCTGTCACCGCTACACACAGGTGACTGGTATCTGTGACATCTGTCATCTGCGGCCCCAAAGCCCTGCAATCTCCTCTTCCCCGAGAAACTCAGCCACCATCTCAAGTCCCACCCCAGCTCCCCCTCAAGCAGCAGTTGCAGCAGTGTTTCAGCTTTGTTTTTATTTTAAACTTATTGCCTATAAAGGATTCTGGTTTTAATTTATTCTGAAGACTCACTCAGTTAAACAGCACTGAGTCAAGACAAAACCATCTTATTGTCAGCAAAACAGATTCACCCTGACATCCTCTAGCGTGTTGCGAAGCTGTTGCTATTCTGGAGAAAGAGACGCCTAAAAGCTCCAGCTCTGACGGCTTTGAAACATGATTCCTGTCCACTCAACTTCAAACAAACACCCAGCAATAAATAATCTTGCCATATGCGGATTGATATCACTCTCTCGTAGAGCCCACATGGATTGAGACGGGGGCTGGTGCTGGAAATTGCTCAGCACTTATGCAGTAGGACATCCCGCTTGCTGTTTGAAACACCTGCCCACCTGTGAGATAGGGGTTCCCCCCTCTTACTCTGAAATACAGAGCAACATTCCAAAATGACTGATTGACCCTTTCAACCCTGGAGAGCTTTGGCTTGTCTGTGGACAGTCCTTGAGAGGTTCAAGCTCGCCAGATTGCAAAGGAGGAAGTCCTGACATCAGCAGATCAGCTTCAGCCTTTCCCTAGCACTATTCATTCAGCTGGGGGGTCTCAAAAGAACTTAAAGGGTCCCTCATCTTGAAAGATCATTTAACCTGAATCAGAAGTCCTTTTAGGTACCACACCTGCTACCACCTCTCTCTGCCAGTGTTTTCAGGGTTACAAACGCTTTATTTTTTAAAAGTTCCTCACGCCTCCCCCTGTGAAAGATCCACAGGAAGATCAGGGGAAACAGGCTGACTCGTTTAGAGCATCTGATGTCTAGTTAGTTTCTCTCTTTCCCCCCATAGAGTCAGAGAAAACAGTGAATAACGTTTCCCCCCTTTAATCTCTCAGTGGTCCTAGGTGTTGTAAGTAAGACATGTCACATTCAGGCCAAGCATTGGGGACCTTTTTGTCCTCTCTCATTAACTTTGTTACCTGCCCATTACCACTAGAATGGGTGGAGGGGTGTCCCTCTCTGCTGATGACGAGGTCCCAGCTGTGCACCTCTGCCTAGAAATACACAGCTGTGAGATTAAGCACAATGACCAAGGGATCCTTTAAAATACATTTTTGACCAACAGCATCCATATCACTATGCCAACACAGTGGGGTGGGAAGGGATTTCCAGGTAATGGCTCCTCCTTGTGGCAAGTAAAAGGTACTGAAGTTCAAGCCCAGCAAACGAGTCCTGATGATGCACGTAGGAAAAATCTGCAGGCACAGTGGAGAAATCATCTGTACTCAGTGCTAGGCTACTTAATAAAGAAAGAAACCTGCTGGGTCATAGCTGTATCCCCTGTGCTGCAGGGAGCCTATGCACAGACCAGTTAACAACATGGTGATTGACTTGTCACAGCCTCTTTTCCAAGGACTCCTGACACCTTGAAATTTAGCATTGAACCCCTGCTGCTGAAACATCCTTTAAATCAATTTATTTAGGATGTTTGAAGCAGTAATCCACAAGCACTGGGAGGCTGTCGGAGCCTGGGTACTACAGAAAGGAAATGTTACAGAGTAATAAAGAGTGATCATAGCTGCCAAGCCAGAGAGTTGGTCTTAGTGATCCAGACCCAGGTTCTGACTGGGACACAGGGACCCATTGGCAGTAGTGGGTGAGTGGAGCACTTGTTCTAGGGCACAAGGTAGCATGCTTTGTATTCCTCAGCAACACAGAAGCTAGTTTGTAAGAATTCTACAATATGCTTTAGATCAAAGTTTACAAACACTTTATAGGGACTAGGCTAGTTTTTCCAGAGAGCCTTTTTACCCAAGTCCAGTACTAAAATAACCCCTTAATAGAAAAAGAAGCTGCAGCTAAAACAAGAAGTGGTAGTCCCAAGGTTGTGTTAGAACCGGACTGGGAATCAGGACTAAAAATAAAAGTCTAACTAAGCCAAAGATGGCAGGTTTCTGGGTTTTTAAAGATGCATCAGTTTCCATAGTCCATGGTATACAGCAGCTATGACATGGCTAGCATCATGTCCAACTGACTTGACTTCCCTAACCCTATGGATCAGGTGCCAACTTGGCAGCTTGGTGAACTGGATGCAGCCTTTCAGCATGAGATCAAGGGAGACTCAAATCCTTGAGCATAGTCAAGCACCTTAAACACTTGGCCACCACACCTCATTAGGAGTCAGGACACCTGGGTTCTATTGTCAGTTCTACCCCATGTGACAATTTTCAAATGAAAAGGTGGTTTTCATAACCCCCAGCCCTGCAAACTCCCTCCAAACAGAAAGTCACAACGGGTTCTCCCCAACAGCACCAGTAACAGATTCTGCAATCAGACGAGCATTAATAAACCCAGAGATGGTTGCATAAACACAACAGAATCCAGTTTCCTCCTGAGAGCCCTGCAGAGCTAAGGGAGTAAAGAATCAAACCCCATTTCCCTTTTCCTAAAGCAAGCTGACTGGAGTCTGAGTACACCCAATAAGCTGATCTGTTGAGTAGTAGGGGACCATTTTTACACAGCTACTTTTCTGACCATTCCTCGAATGCCAAAAAAAAACCCTCAGCAATTCCTTCACTCTAAACAGTCTATGCCACACTCCACACATCTGTATAAACGTGATAGCATTGCTGCATTGTCTTGCTATAAATCTCATGCAACTCTTCACACCGAGTGAAAGAAACACTGGCCACTAAATATTCTAAATTGGAAAAGGAAAATCAGGAAGCAGGTGAGTTTCCAGGAATCCCTTTTCTAGGAAGCCACTATAGCCACATCCACAGCCTGCTCCTAAAGCATACCAACGTTACTACTGGAGGTCCAGCTGGGCTGGCGGGACTCCTCTCATAGACTGCCCACCACTGTTCAAACTGTTCGCCAAGCACTAGCACACCAGTGGAAGGTGTTTAGCTACTATAGCGATGAGGATAGTAAAAGGACCAATAGAGAACACAGAATAGACTAGCACGAGAAGACAAGGCTGGTGTGAAAATGCTGATGGAGCACTGTACTAGCCCTCCCTCAATTGCCACAAGTGGTGGGGACATGAAGACAAAACAGTGTTTCAACACAGCTTAGTAGCCAGGTGCTTCCAAGTTCAGCCACACATTGATTTGACCTGGGCCTGCATTTCCCCCATAACTTAACATGTACAGGTAATGAGTCAGTTAGCTGCCCAATTGCAGAACAAATGTTTGAAGAGGGTCAGTGTAGTTACAGAGACAATGGAATGTTTACTCGCCTTGTGATGACAGCCATTATTCACAACAGAATTACAGACATCTAGGAGATGAATGCGACTCTCCAGAGATAACAGCATTAATGCATGAGCTGCACTGATGGGGGGGCTCAGGCAGGCAGTGCTGACAAATGGGACTATGTCAAAACCTCATTATTATGCACTTAACAGCACTGAAATCTGTTATCGATCTAAAACTCCTAACTAGTGGGCATGGACTGGAAGGGACAGACTCTCTGTCCGACAGAGCCACTGCAGCTTGTCGTCTTTATTTTAGGCCCTACTGGTGGTGTTTACTTCTATCTTAACAATGAAGACAGATGTCCCTCCAGGCTTCTTCCAGAAGTTGTACTGGAATTTTGAAGAGCTCATACACAGCCACACACCAGAACCGTTCATCTTCTGGGCAGACACAGCATGTCAGACTCAGATCCAGCCATTCCCTGGTAGAATTTTCCTGCCAGGACCATGAAGTAGCAGCTGCACTGAGTCAGCTTGTAGCGAGATCTGTTGTAACCAGGTGGGTCCACCAGCATTCACCAGTAGCTGGGCACTGGGCACCAGACCTCCCGTTTTATCCCCATCTCTGTCACTTCCTCCTTGCAACTTTTGTTAAGTTACAACCTCTGTGCTGGAGTTTCCCTCTGTAAGAGGAGGCTGGTGATATCTTCCCCTGCAAGCTTCTGGGGTTCATATTATTTGCATTCAGATTACTGCAGTGTGTTCTTCATGGAGCTTCATTTGCAGACCACTTGGGATTTTCAGCTACTGCTGATGGAATCGCCTTACTGACAGGATGTTAGTGACGGGAGCCCAGGCCCTCTCAGTGGAAAGCTCTATGCTCAGGTTCTGTCAGACCAACGGGGGAAGCTGGTGCCCTTGGGACACAATGCAAGACATCTCTTTGCCCTGGCTCATGGAGCTGGCAGGATTGAGAGCTTTGAGCTAGGGCGTGTCAGTGTAGATGGGATTTAATTAACTTGGGTTTAGCAGCTACGTACACACACCTAGGCACTGCATTATGTGATTAATTTATAACAAAGGGCCTAAGCTAGAATTGGTTTATGGCTCCTGAGAAAGGCACGAGCCAAGACGTTTTTCAGCTGTGAACAGCACTGTTCAGTTGTGGGGAGATGTGTGTACACAATCCAGTTCTAAACCTAATCATTTAATTTACCATAGGAGACTCAAAGTGGCATCAATTAACATTTCCCAGCCCCATAACAGAAGCATGTTTTGTCTGGAGATTATGTTGATTAAATTATCAAGTGCCATAATCCCCACAATAAGGCAGCAAGAGACATATGAAAATATAGATATAGCCTTCTAAACCACAGCAGGGAAGTGTAAATTCACCTCCCAGTGACATACTGGCTCACTAGAGTGCATGTATTTCTCCCCTTCTACTCCCTCCCCCCTGCTCCCTTCCCAGGAAAAAGCTGCTCTGATCAAACTGGCATGATACTAAAGGAAAACTAATCTCCAGTTAAAATCGAAGGGATGCTGTCAGAGCAGTCCAGAGGATCTTAAAAGCTACTTAGCTTTGTACTGCTGTCATTAAAGGTTTGACTAAATACAGAGACCAGGCCTTTGAAACCAAAGCTGTGAATTTCTGACCGTGATAAATTCTGCCAAGAGCCCCAAGAGGGAAAGCACACCAGGGCAGATGTCTCAGGCCACAGCAATAAACAAGCCATCCAGCTCCAGCCCCCAATGGAGTTTTGGCACCTTAAAAAGCTTCTTAAGGTCTCAGCCTATCTCCATTCCTATTGGTCTCCTCCTCCCCCTCAACCACACCCACAGCTTGGATTCCTTTTCCCCACCCCACAGACATGTCCTATCCCCCTTCTGATGCCCACTGCCCCATGAACTACCACCTTCATCTCCAGGACCCTTGGACTGCAAGTAAAGTCCCTGAAAATAGCATTAGCGATCTCAGAATGCAGCAGTCCTGCGCGCTCAGCACAAGTGGCCATGAATGCCTCACCCCAGTGCTCTGGCTGCTACGCTGATTTTGATTTAGCAGGAAGATACAGTCCTGGGCCTAACCTTCAAAGACCTTGCTGGACTTTGTTACTGTACAGGCCACCTCTCACCCACAGCTCAAGCCCTGCTGTGAGAAGAGGGCTCATCTAGGACAATGGAACTGTTGGCCGCTAAGGGTAGATCCACACAGGGATATAAGACCTGTGGCACGACTGGGGCTGGCCTGGGTCAACTGACTCAGGCTTGTGGGGCTAAAAACTGCCAAGTAGACATTTGAGCTGGGGCTGGAGCCTGAACTCTGGGACCTCCCCCCTCACAGCATCCCAGAGCTCAGGCTCCAACCCAAACTCTACACAGCAGTTTTTCAGCCCCAGAATCCGAGCCCTGCAAGCCTGAGTCAGCTGACCCAGACCAGCCATGGGTTTATTATCCCTGTGTAGACATACCCTAAGAGGAAAGTGGTGGTAGATGGGGAGTAGTACTGCCTTGAGGCAGTCGAGCTCCCTTCCACCAGGGCTGTACGTGAGCATGGGTTTCATCACCTCCACGACACGCTGCAAGCCCCATCCTCTTGGCTCTACAAAATGGCGGACTGGCTGGGCCCTCCTGCTCATTCTCACCTGCCCCTGCCTCAGTTAATCCAGAGCAGAACTACTCTGCTCCTGGACTCTACCTTCTCTCTCCACTGTTTTCATTTCCAAAGAGCAGTTCTAGTACCTTCCCAATCTTTAAATGCCCCATATCCAGTGTCTTAGAAAACCCTATGGCTTCCTCTCCATCTAGAAGCCATATTTCTACCCCTCTCAGTTAAGTATCCTGCCCACATTGACCAGGATCTGTGTCCGAGGCTCACTGTAACGGAGCAGGGGGCTTTGGTGGATGGTGGTTTTCCAGATAAGGCAGAGAGGCTGGAAAGACACCCTGCTCTATTACTCTTCCTCCCCAGGGACTGTTGGTGGGAGAAGATCTGCAGCCCCAGGCCTGTGACTTCTATGAAGTCAGAGTCCCCCTGCCTGCAGCGCTCAGTCAGGGACTGCAATTGTGTAGCAGTCACTGTCCAAGGTGCTGGTGCCTTGTTGCACTAGATAGAGGACTGAAGCTACATGGCAGGTGCTGTCTGAAGTGCTGCTTATCAGTCCTGCTCACAATGCTCCCAGAGACTAAAGCTTCGTGTCTAATATACTTTTATGGCCCGTTGTTGTAGTAGCCCAATATCTCATGCTCTGTAATGCAATTATCCTCACAACACCCCTGTGAGGTAGGGAAGTGCTCTTATGGCTATTCCATAAATGGGAAATGGAGGCAGGGAGACAGCAACTTACCCAAGACCATTACAGGGAGCAAATGTGGGGGAGAAGGTAATTGAAGCCTGAGGCTCAAGAGATGTGGGTATTGCCCTAACCACTGGACCATCCTTCCTCTATGTAAGGGAGATGCTTCCCCAGATTTCCACTGCTGCTCTTTTAGCATGCCACATCTTCCTTTGATGACCCAGGGAGCGAGTGTGTATTGCAAGGAGCAATCCCGTATGATCCTCTCACCATACACACACCATTTCAGTCTCTTCATCTTGTTTATTCTCTCTGCATCTCCAACAGAATCAGCTCCTGAAAACAGGGTGGGGGCATTTCAGGCAGAGCTTGTTCCTTTGGGGATGGGGGCGGAGTGAATAGTCATCTAAGGACATTTTCCAGCAGCATTTCATAATTCAACCACGCTCAGGTATTTTATGTTTAAATTAATGTTTTTATCTGTATAGTGCCCAAGGGCCCCCGGCAGGTCACTTTAGAAATACAATACGTTTTTCAGATCTCACTGAAAGTGCAGCTTTTTGAATTAGAAGACCTTCTTAAAGTCTGACAAAAAATCTCACTATGATGGTGACTGGTGGAGAGAGGTTCAAGGCTGAGATGACAGCAGAAAGCCACATCACAACAAAGCAAACACAAGGAATGCTTTATACATTGGCCTTAGAAACAAAACCACACACATGCAGCAGATCACACATACAGTTTTGAGGTAGGCCACAATGGAAGAGAGAGCTTTGAGTACTTGCTCACACTTCTATCCAATCATTCAACCGGGTAAACATAATAACAGAAATAGAATTTAGTGTGGGAAATGAAACTAAAGATTTCACCTTCTTGTTTGTAGGCTTAGTGGTTAGTGCACTGACTGGAGTCAAGGCTCCTGGTTTCTATTTCTCAACCTCTACCAAAGACCCTGAACGTGGGCTTGGGTAAATCATGTTAAACTCACCGTCCATATGTGTAAAATACGGGAAACTGAGGCAGAGTCTCATATTAGTAAAATGCTTTGAGATGCTCAGATGAAAAGTACATAAGGAATTCTTTGAATTGAAGACTAGGTACATGGAATGAGGATACAAAGCATGGAAAGAATTACATTCAGCCAGAAGCAGTGCAACTCCGTTTTCTCTTAGGCAGATCTGTTTACAGAGAGATGCTCAAAATGCAGTTGTCATCTAATTTGGTTTTGCTATTTGGGAGGGAGTGTGGAGGACAGACTCCTGTCCCTGTTCTCAAATCTCAGGGCTCTAGTTTTTGTTTCTGTTTGTCTGTGCAAGGGAACAATTCAACCACAGAGCTGCACCAAAAAAAAGAGGAACCAAACACTGAAAGTTCTCTAAACAAGGCACTATCAGCAAGCTTTTTGCAGAGGGAAGGAAAAGTGAAAAGGGGAGTTTGCTGATTTAGACATATTTGACAGACTGGAAGCTGCAATTGCACTCCAAGAATGCCACATTTTTTCAATTATTCTTCATCATTCCTATAGCACTATAAGTGTGCCCAATGGTTTACAAAGCAGAGGAGGAGATCTGTTCCCTACCCTGAAATTCTTTCAACTTAAAATCCAAGCCCAGGATCCAATCTCTCCCAGAACTAAATGGCCTAGTTTTACCAGACTCCACAAGTATAAAATTATTCCAAAAAAAAATATTATAAAAAAAGAAGAATTTAATTTCACACCTGTCTTCCCTATCCTTGTGATACCATTTTAGAGCTGGGATAATCCATTTGATTGGCTGAAGTGAGGGGGAGGGTCAGAAAGCTGGCAACAGATTGCATTTCAACATGTACCTGGCACATCTCTATTCTGAGCTTCACACCTCTTCACTTCCATTAATATGTGCTGCACAAAGGCTGAGAACTTCATTACTCCTAAGTGAAACATCTTCAAACATGTCAAAACCACTTGTCTTCAGTGAGATCCTAGTCCCTGACAAGCATGAGGTTCTAAAGAGAAGCCCTAAGCTAGCTAGCTTTCCTCAAGCAAACGCGCAGACACGCAGGGCTGAAGTTTCAGAATGGGTATAATACATCCCTCCTTTTCTCAGTAAAACAAACAGCAGCACAGCCCTGTGGAATTATATCAAACGGTTCTATCAAAACTAACTTACCTGCCAAGAACAAGCCTGACAAATTCTCAGTACAGAGGGAGATTTTTTTTTTTAAATTACAGTGCAAGTCGCTGAATGCAGAGAAGCAGTTAAGAGTGAATGATCTCTTCAGCCGTACCACCACATAATGCATGCTCACACTCTGCCTCTGCCTGCTAACAGCCACTTTTGAAGAGAAGGATTTTGAGTATTCAGGGAGATGAGCATAAAGAGCTAGGATGGATAGTTGCCCTACCTCAGCTCTTGGCCAGATGGGTGTGTGATGGGGGCCACTCACCTCCTGACTGCCTGCTATCAGCTGGGTGGGGTGCTTCAAACTTTTTTCCCTGCTCCTGGCACCCCCGGTAGGTTGCT
This sequence comes from Emydura macquarii macquarii, assembly GCF_026122565.2. Lineage (NCBI taxonomy): Eukaryota > Metazoa > Chordata > Testudines > Chelidae > Emydura > Emydura macquarii. The sequence continues at coordinate 3,724,372 of NW_027131391.1, forward strand.
GACCTCACTAGGCAGGTCTTCATTGACTCAGTCCTCTGACCAAGTCACACAGTCAATAACAGATTAACCCCTTCTGGGATAGCAAAGAGTTCAACAAACAGTCAGCCCTCACCGGGGTCTTCAGCCCCATCTCTGGGCCCTGTAAATTCTCCCCTTCACATGGGCTTCTAAAGGAGCCTGGTCCCCTTCTCAGGGCTTAGGCTACTTTCCCCATGGTCGATGGGGGAACCCAGGCTGGCCCACTGCTCCAGGTTCCAGGCCGAGGGACCGTATCCATGGCAGCCACTTATTACTTCCTTTAATTAGTTGCTGCTGTTTCCTCTGGGCCTCTTCCCACCTGGTCCCTTTATCTTTGCTCGTTACCTCAGGATTACAGTTCTCAGGTCCTCTCCCCCCCAGGGCTAATAAATGCTGCTAGCCAAGCTCCTGTAGCCAGAGCAGAGGCCCCTTCCTCACCATCTGGCTCCAACCAGGGACTGAGCCGCTCCAGTCCTGCAGCTCCTTTTATCTGAGCCTGCTGGGTTCTGATTGGTTGCTTTAGTGCAGCCTCTCTAGGCAGGCCTGGAGCATCAACCTTCGCTACACCATAGGGCCTCCAGCAGGGAGCCACAAAGGGCCAGGTACACCCGTCACAGGGAGAAAGTATGTTGAGACCAGACAGCGAGTAGGGATCATAAATATGTATGTTGGCTTGGAAAAAGCTACATGCAGACCAAAATACAAAACACTCGTCTCCTCAGCAATGCAGGATACCAACAGCACATCATTCCTCTATACCACTCACCTTCTCAAATGCAGGATTAAGTTGAGGGCCTTGGGCCTTCTTTCAAACCTCTCAATAAGTTAAGAATCTCCAGGAGACGAAAGTTACTGCCTCACCCGTGGTTGTGCTCCACAGATCGTTTACCTCAAGAGTGATGCTTGCATGCACAGGAGTCATTAGCTGGCCAGAGACTGAAATGCTCTCCTGCAGGAAACATGACTGACCATAAACCTCATCTGCTTTCAAATCCCAGTACAAAACTCACTTCTTCTATGTTGGTTTTCCACAAAGCATACTTCAGCAGGCCAGGGTGGAGTGTGAGCATGCATCTTTTATACAGACACTGCTTAACTTACTCACCACTGACTGGGTGGGAGGCAATGGAGCAAAAGCCAAAATTCATTGATGTAAGTCATGCGTGTGCGTGCACACACTCTCTGGAAGACATTGCTACTTTAGACATGGAGCAAAACCTTAAGCAGAATTAAAAATAAGACAGGTGAATAAAGCAAGAGACTTGGATTCTGTTCCCAACTCTGTCACTGATTCGCTGTGTGACCATTGGCAAGTTACTTCACCTCTTTCCCTCAACTTCCTAACTTCAGGATTGGGGTGGGGGGCAGGGGGGAAAATCACATTTTCACCTTTTGTGAAAAGCTTTGACATCTACAGATTGAGTGCTATAGGAATAGCAAGTAAAGATTGCTGCTAAGAATAACAGGCTCTTTTTTTGGCAAAAAGGGAATCTTGACAGCACTGATCAACCAGAGATGTAGCATGCTATTGGACTCACTCTGTAGTTGGCTCCTTTTAATCCAGTCCCTTTTCCTTTAGGGGCGGGTCAGACTATCACGCAATTCATTTACAAATACTGCAAAGAGCATGTTGATATGAAACTGGAAATATGAACGGCTGGTAACCTCCATCACACTGAACAGTGAGCAAAATACAAGGGGTGGGAGAGGTTAAATATGCAGGGAATTAATCTGAATGAGTTGCAGATTGAAAGACCTGTGGTAAAACAGAATTTTAACCCTAATCAATTCCAGGGATCTCCCAGTACAAACCTTTTCTTCTAAATTATCAGAAATTCATGGTTATTTGCTTACATGCAGTCCAGGTTACTGGTAAAAAGGACAGCCAAAATTTACTTATGTTTAGGGCTAAAACTGCAGAACACCTCCTATTATTGCTTTAAGACGGTATGTGAAATTAGTGCTGGAGAAGGGTGCCAGTCTATCTGAATCCTGGGAGGAAGGTTAGCAACTGGATGGCACCCCCTTAAGGCCTGTCTCTTTAGACAAGGGAGGGGATCCCAGAAATCAACTAAAGATCTGGCACAACAAATTAAAAAAATAAATAAATCAGGGACAGGTGAAGGTCAGATGTATTGACTATAAAAGATCACATACAAGACAAACAACAGCAGGGCAAACTTTTCCCACAATGAACTGTGGTGCAGTCTCAACTAGCCATTCAGCTTTTGGACCCGCTGCCAATTGTGGTTGGTGGTGAGGGAATCATCAGCACCAACTGAGGTAAGCTTTGTGTTCAGTTGAAAATGTGAGGCCTTTCCCATGTTCTGATGAAGCTCATAGCTATGCTCAGTGCACAATGAGCAGTTAAGAATGGACAACATGCTCGTCTTGCATGACTGCTTCTTCTGAAAACATCTTCCCTGTTCATTACAGCTAGCACCCCACTACTCATCCCAAAGGTCAACCTTCTCCTCACACAGCTAATTCTACAGTAACCACCTTGGGAGGAAACGTAACAGGCTTCTGTAAGGAGCTAAAAACACACCATCAGCTGTTACACATCATTTTGTTCCTGGGATTCATTCATCTGGCCTTGGAAAGGCAGCTGATTTTTTTTTTTTTTTTTTTTTGGCGGAACAGACATATGCCCATCACCAGGGAGAGATAATCGGATAAAGCCTAGGCAGGTAGTGAGCTGTCATTACTGCTCTCAACTGGTTGAGAATGGTGCACATCCAATAATTCAGGTTATCTCCTCTCCTTCACTCACACGCCAACCGACTTGAGTGTCTGATGCACCTTATATCTCATCTTTCAGTTTGTAAACTGTTTGCGACAGAGCCTGTCAGTTACTATGCAACTGTGCACTGCCTAGCACAATAGGTCTTGCTCTGCTCGGCCTCTTGGAGCTGCTGCAGGATTCCAACAGTAAATAAAGAGCCCTTCCTTGGAGAATAGCACTTGTGTGCTGTCCTGAGAGCAGGAAAGCAAGCACAAAAGACAGCACACTGAGTTTAGTTCTTGTATTCTGTGCATTGAACCCCAGGTCGACAGAGATCTAGGATCTGAAATAATGTTCTCTCCTGAGATATAATATATGGCATGCATATAATAGTCAAATTATACTGAGCATTAATAGCAATACAATTTATCCAAGTGACCAAAGGCTGGCCCTCATGTAAACCATTGCATGTGTTGTTTTTACAGGATAAGAAGATAGATAATGTAGAGATATTTAAAGAAGGCAGAAGCACTGTAAAGATTTACTGGAATAAAGCACTTGGGTATTTATAGAAACATGATCTATTACCTCAGGCTTCAGGTACATTTCCATCAATACAATCAATGTTTAAACTGCATATTGCATTGGCATACTACAACCAGCTGCAACAAGAATGACAATGGCACAAGCCTCTATATCCAGCAAAAAATCTGGAGACAGACAGACAAGCCCTGCACCACCCTGGTGATCTGACAAGGGGAGAGTGTTCTAGAGGTGAACAATATTCACTGAAGATAGCCTGCCTTTGGTCTACATAATTCAGATCTAGGTCTTAACAGAAACACCTTAACTCATCTCAATAACTTAGGCAGAGTCATCATAGGTCTCCATGGGGAGAAGGTAAATATTGTAGGTTTCTTTAGATAACCAGAACGTAGGCCTATAAGGGCTTTACAGATTAATACTGATACTTTGAATTGTACCAAGCAGCAACTAAGAAGCCAGTGCACCTTATGGAGCCCACCTGTAATATTTAAGGAAGGTGCACACCACACACTAAGCAAGCAGGTTGTTCTGTTCTGGAAGGTCTGCAGCTCTTGGGTGGCTGAGGGTAGCCCTTTGCAGAGTCCATTACAGTACATCCAGTCTGGAACTGAAAGACATAGAAAGCTGTGGTCATGCCCACTTCAGAAGAGGTCACAGCCTCCTGAACACAGATAGTAAAAATGACTGTCATTGCTGCTAGCTGGGAATCCAGTAATAAATCATTTGGACCCTTAACACCTTTGGCAAAGCGAGGGCACAGCACCCTCAAGAGAAAGCAGCAAGCCCTGCTTTTAAATCATCTCCAGGCTTCCCCTTCACAGCAGCATCTCTTCCATCTTACCTGGAATGAGCTTCTGCCAACTCGTTTTCATCTCAAACCCTCTCCCGCTGGGCCAGGCCTGAGAAGAGTCAGGACACCACCCCTCCAGCTCTGACGGAAAGAAGAGAGTTGAGCATCAATGGGTTTGTAGCCCAGAATGTCTGTTACAACCCAGCAATGGCACATACAAGAGGGAAGGAATGACCTCTGCAGGTACTCCATTCACACATACAAGAGGGAAGGATTGTGAGCCCTCCTTATCTTTCCAGCTAGATGAGAGGACATGACAGCAAAGCACCTGCAAAGGAAGGGGGAAACTGAAGGGTTTACCTGAGGCACGATTAAGTAGCATACCACAACATTTTCCTGGATAGACTATTTCTCCTGACTCTTCTTCAGGCAGAAGATGGGAAGAGTCATTTGGTGGCTTGCTTTTGTATTTCACCCCAGACCTGCAAATTCTTCTCTCTCAAAGCAAGCTACTTTAATGGAGCGAGGAAATTCATGTTTTCATTGTTATAGTACAGGTCAAGCCTAGTAGATCGTGCCAGTGCTGGTAATTATTTACATCAATTTTGCAAGGCTGTTTTACCCTCCTCAGTAGTGATGAGTTACACTATTGAATTAATATTTTAGAAACAGTGGCTGTGTGCGCCTAGAACACCGATTCCTGGGTCTTAATAGATGATCTTTTAAACTTATGGGTCAAGATGGGTTTTGTTTTGTTTTTTTGCAGTACACTTTATAAACCTCAATTTTTAAAAATCACTAAAGGAATAGCCTCTCTTTTAGAAATAAGGTTTTAACATTTTGGGAGTCCTTTTCGGCAGAATATATTTTCCTCCTATCTTTATGCTGATCTTCGTGCAATTACTCTACCTGACTTGGTATTATCAGCTAGAATTCTAAATCTTCACAGCTGCTTGCTGCTCTGGGAACCGTCATACTGAAGTTAATACATCATAGTAGGACACTGTGTCTGTATGAATGTTAAGCACCGTTACCCTCTCTACTGCTGATGGTTTGAGGGGGAATTTTCTGTCATGCATGTGTGCAAAAGAGGCTTTGATTCAAAAGCTTCTCTCCCAGAGAATGGCTGTTGCTTCCAGTAGTTCCTTTGTTAGGCCCATCCACATTACTAGTAGAACGGGTGGTTCCAACAACAGTTCGTGATCAGAAAGACACTGATTCCTCTCCATAACATAGTATTGAATAATTGTTCAAGTGCATTATGGGAAAAGAGGCAGCTTCTCCCTGAAGCATTGTGAGCTTCTTTACATATGCTTTAATTATATTGGCACACTAAAGGAAATGCAGTTATTCCACAGTTGTTTTTTTCCAGCCTTTCCCCCAACTCCTCTAACTGATCAGCAGAGAGAACTGGTTAAAAGCAAGGAGTTTAATCACGGTTTAAACCAGGAAACCTCAATTTAAACCACCACATTCCAACTTTAGTTTTTGTACTTTCTAATTATTTTCCAAAACTTCATTCTCATTGGCTAGTAAAAAATAGGTTGATTTGCAACCATTAACTTTTATACTAAATTTGGTGCTTTTTGGTAACCAGGAGCATACATTATACCTAAACACATTTAAGTAATTATCTAACTTAACATACATTTATTCAGATTCTTAATTTTTATTGTTAGAAAATGATGAATGATGCATTCACTAGATCTATTTATTTTTACCCTTGATTTCTGATCAAGCAAGATTTGGAAGGAAATTGGAATTCAGCTCAAGGCATAAAAAAACCATCATTTTACCGGTGTTTTTAATAGTTGTTTCTTTGCATTATGGGTCAGATTTTCAATACCTCTGAAAATCTGGACCCCTCATCCTTTAAGCTTTTAAGTAGTTGATCACTTCCTCTCCAGCCTAATTTTCATTCATAGATTGGAAGAGGAAATAAGCTTTCCTGCTTTTCAACTCCCAATCGGTTTCTCAACTTTGAATGAACTAGTCCAAAATGAAGACTATATTCTTTCTGCACCTGGTAGCTAAACTGAAATCAAAAGTACATGAGGCAAGATTATGCACAACAAGTAAACTTGGAAAAATATGAATACCAGCATTTGCTTCATTGTAAAGACTGAAAATAGATGGTTATTGAAACACATGACAGTGACATTTATAACCTCAAAAAAGTTAATGTTAAAAACCTGCACCCCAACTCACTGAAATTTGAGTTTGTTGATGTGGCATTTATTTTTTATTTAAACAGATTATGGTGAAGTCTAAACTTCAATTTCACATTTAAAAAAGAAAAAAAATTGTTGAAATTAAAAGAGAAAGGTAACGTAAATAAATTTTAAAAAAATTTTGTATCCACTCTGCTGATCAGAGAATGTGGAAATAAAGCAGGATTATTCTGAAGGATAAGAGATCTGGACATTTGACAGAATCATGAAGTACAGGTATTAGACGCATGACAGAGGCCCTGATCCAGGCTGACTTCAACACCACAAAATTATAAACAGCATTCAAGTGTTGTTCTCCCTGTAAAAGCTGATTTTTTTTGCTCTCCTGGAACAATTACAAATGGAAAGACATTTGGTTCCTACCATATTAAATGCAGTGGAGTATCAATTATCCAGTTAGCCAAAACAGCTATGAATTGACATGCTGTTTGAGCTGATGTTCATGCAGAAGGTACTGTAGAACTTCTAGTTGCTATAGAATACTTAATGCACTTAATGTGGGATTTTCACAAGTATGTAAGTGACCTGAGAGACATGAAATAGACCATCTTCTGTTAGTGGAAGAGAAGCTTTTGAGCTATGCAAAGCTCTTCCTCATGTCTGGAGAAAAGTGACCTGCAAACAAATTTGATTGGAAATAAATTTTTGCACCTAAAATAACTTAGACACTAAAAAATCCCAGCGCAAGTGCTTGCATCTGAAAATCTTGTTTCCTCTTGTATTTGGCATATTTTGTAATCTTCCCAAAGCAGAGCTTCTGACCAAGAGTTTTGAAGGATCCCAAGGGAGTTAGGCACCCAAATCCCATAGAAAGTGGATTTAATTTATTATGAACACCACCCTTTCAATTCAAGGAAGATTTTGTGCTCCAATATATTTGAATGATTAAGGGGTTAGTGAACAATTTTAAGATGAAAACTGAAGTCTTTCCATAATTACACTCCATTTCAAAAGGAAAAGGAAATAAATGCTTAATATGGGTCTATAATAAATTGCAGTTTAGTTTTCCTGAAGAGTGTTTATTTTTTGAATGAGGTCCATCCTTTTTACACTCACCTTTCACAACCAGAAGTCAAATTAATGATTTTATACTCGTGTTCATAGTAAGTTAACTATTTCTCAAAACTGTAGCAATTGCATTGGTTTTGTCTATTCATTTATGTTATAATGGAAAGTGTCCTACGGAGATGCCACCTCCCATTTAAAAGTTACGTCAGAACTCTAATGTACCCCTTTGGAAAGGGACAAGAAAAACTTACAAGATGACAAGAAAACAGGTTAGAAAATGCAAACTGGACTGTATTTTTCTCCAGTGCTGTTGTTCCCACTCAGTCTCTATGCTCTTTATTGTACCTAGTGCTGTTGTTCCCACTCAGTCTCTATGCTCTTTATTGTACCTATTCAACAATCTGAAATACAATCCTCTCCCACTATTAAAAGCTTAATACCTCCCTCAGCTCCCAACTACAAGGTACATGGATATAAAACCAGAGACAATAAACACATGCAGACCATCATAGGACAAGCTGCATGAAAAATAAAATAGTTTCCCCACAAGCCTTTTGAGTGTGGACGGGTGTCTAGTTTGTATGATGATCAGTTAAGGTAAGAAAAACTTTCCCCTGTCATTGATGAAGTAGAAATATAAACAACTGCCACAACGTACTAAAAAGGGACATTTTCATTAGGACATTGTAAAAAGCCCATTAGAAAAGATTGCTGCACACTGGCACTACTCCAGATGGTCAAAACCAGGATGGACTGAAATTCAAAGGCAGCTCTGGAATAGAATGGGGTTTACAAGGAACTCAGGCAAAAGACAAAAGGGCTAAAGGGGATATTAGAACTCTTAGGGGACAAATACTTGGAAGACCAGAGTTTGACAGTATTATTCTTCTTCCGCAAGCATTTCAACACAGGTTTCATCTCAGTATAGATACATATGGCCATCTTAGGGATCCAAGACCAGTATGTGCACCAGGGATGAGGTCGAGACCAAGTTCTGACCCTTATTCCCCATGATGGCAACACCAGGAGCAGCACTGATGAACTATGGAGAACATCCCATCAAACCCTTCTCCTTGCCCACTAAGAGGAGCAAGGTCTCCTTACAGATACACATACTCTGTTTACTCCCTTCCCCACTTTGTTCACTTATCCTCCGTTAATACTTTTATCTTCTCCAGCTACTCCCTCAGATCAGCCACAATAGCTCAAAGTATTGTCATCAAGCTAGTGAGAATGCTATAAGGCAACTTTAACATTCCAGTAACACTTCACACATGGGACATGAGCAGGGGACAACAGGTTAAGTTAGCCCATTAGACTTGCACCTTTAGAAAACATGGCCTAATCAGAATGTGAGCAGTAAGTCTGATGCAGGTTCTTTCCTTCTGCAAGATGGAGGGACAAAGGTTGGCGGGTCATTGCAGCAGCCACTGGTCAAGCAATGCCCTGGACTGCAACAGAAGGTGAGGCTGCTGATCAAGACTGAGGTGCATTGCCAAAGCTGTGTATTGACGCTTATACAAACCATGTCCACACTGTGCCTGGCTCTAGATAGCATCTGATATTTGCAGAAGTGTGGAACAAAAATCACCAGAAGTGTTTAGTTATGTCCTAGCTGTAATGTGATGGAGCTTCCTCTCTGCCACAGTGGGACCAGCGCTTCCCTGTAGCAGCGGGCCTGGCTACTTCTTTGTCCCCCAGAGCTTCCCACTCTAGGGGCAGGTGAAAGTAATTCTGTCTCCCAAACTGGGCGTCCCCCTCTGGCTTCCGGCCCCTCTCGTCTCTGGGCCTGCTAGGCCTTTACCCCTTGGCTGGGCCTCTGGCCGCTTTGGCAAATGGCCGCTGAGGGAGGCGGAGGCCCAGCCTCTACTCCAGGCCCCAACCCAGGGACTCTACCTGTAGCAGCCTCCTGCTGCTGGCTTCAGGAAAGCTGCTGGCTTCCCTGGGTTACTTCCCCCACGCCTATTGGCTCACTGTCCATACCCTGCGTGGGCAGGGTCCCTCCCAGCCTAGGGAACCTCTTTAGCCCCTCTGGGCGTGGCAGTGCCAAACCAAACACTGACTCAGTTCAATCCCCCCCCCCCCGACAGGGTCTTTCCCCTCAGGCCCTGGAAAGGTCCTCAGCCCTTTCTGGGCAGTTTCTCCCCAGTCTTTGTACCTGCAGGGTCTTCTCTTGCCGGCTGCCTTCTGCTCCTCCTGCACCCACCTGGCTCTTGACGGCATCTGTACCGCTCATCTCTCCAGCAGCTCAGCTCACCTCACTCCCCTCCCACAGCTCCTGCCACCCCCTCTCTGGCTGGAGGGGAGGCTTTTAGCAGCTTCTAGGCAGAGCCTTGCTTGGCTCCAGTGTCCTAATTAACCTGGAGTCACCCCCGTTCAGCTAGCAAGGAAAAAGGGACCTACTGCACTGATCCTGGGGCCCGACAGACCCGTCTCTGCCACACGCCCCTGTACGTGTGGAACTGCAGGGCCCAGAGCCCAGGCCCCGCTGCCGCTGCAGTTTGCCAGGCCTTCCCCCTGTCACTGCTCTGCTCTCTCGTAGCCCTCTCCCCGCTGGCAGTTGGTGCCTGGGGGGCCCCACTGTCCTGCCCTGTGGGGTAGGGAGAGGGGGGGAGTGAGGGGCCCCTGCCACCTCCACCATTCTTCCTGGGGCCTCTCCTGACAGGTTTACTGGCTACTGCTCTTGAAACAAGTGCTTGTGGGTATACCTGTCTGTCCTTCCCCTTCCCTTGGATCTGTCCTCCCTTCCCCAGCTGCCTCTGACCTGTGGCCCCCTCCATTTTGCCCACCAGGCTCCCTGCAGCAGTCTGCCCCTCTTCCCTTTGCTGCCTCGCCTGCCTGCTCGACCAACCATTTGTTTTGTCTTCCCTGCTGGCTTTATTGGCTCCCTGGCCTAGAGGATTTTTTGGTTAATTTGTTTGCCTCCTCCCCACTGTGTTAGTTTGTTACCTGCCCCTCCCCCCCCAGCCTTTGCAGTTTGTTTTTGAGCTTTCCCTGCCCCACCCCACTCCTGGCCTGTATCTACCTTCTCCTTTTCTCCTTGCCCTCTGCCGTTTGCCCCTCATTCAGTCCCATTTGACCCATGTGCCCTTGCATCCCCAGCACTTAACCCTTTTAGTTGACCCCTTAGCACTCTGCACTCCCCAATGCTGGCTTAGCCACGTCCCTTCCCATCGCAGCCAGAGGAGCTGGTGTTCCACCTATTTCCGCTCGTCTGTCCAATCACACATTCAGGGCAGAGCTCCTATGCACTGTGTCTGCTAGCTCCTTAGACACCTTGGAGGAGCAGTGGGTGCTGTCCAGGGTTCTCTGCTCGGTGTCCCCTTCAGGTTCCCTCCATTTAACCCTCTGACCTTCACGCCTGCTCCTGTTTTCTCATTTGTTGTCCCCCGATTTCACTTGAGTCCATGGCTCAGCAGCAACTCCCCTTAGGCTGGGGAGGGGCTTTTAGCCATGGCAGGCACCCAGAACCTAAATAGTACTACTCTTCTGTAGCTGTCTGGCCTGACTGTCACAGTATATAGAAGCAAGTCATCTGCTGCTAATGGACTGGCAGGTCCCCTACCTCGTGTTGATCCCAGATCCCAACTGCCTCCCCCAAAAGCACACACAATTGATTCAGGTAGGGAATCCTATTTACTTAATACTATTTTATTTATAAGAACCATGATGTTCATGTTTTAAGGCTCAGTGATAAATTCTGTTTGGTACACCACCTTATAAAAACCTCTCTCAGCAGCAGAACATTGCATTAAGTGTGGTGTTAACTGAACTCAAAGAGCCTGTTGCTTTCCACCTGACTGCATTTGCAGTGAGGATGGCATATCTTAGAGAGGTAGGCAACAGACTTCCTCCCATTGTCACCTTGGGAAAGGTGCAAAGGTGGCAAAGACTCCAAACAGAATAGGATTCGGCTACACAGCCAGCATATCAGAAGCTCATATCTAAGATTCCACCCTGGCCTAAGACCCAAAGTGTGTACGTGTACGTACACGCACACGCACACACGTACACACACACACACGTACACACACACACACACGTACACACACACACACACGTACACACACACACACACGTACACACACACACGGCTTGACTGCCACCCAACTGTAGCAAACAAAAGGAATGGAAGAAAGGTAGTTTAAAATATATCATTTACCCTGATATGAAACACAAACCTGATCCTGAACAAGAAAGCATTTCAAAACCAAGAACAAAGGATCCCACCTGCCTCACTTCCTCCCTCCCCCCAAACAAAAGTGACAGACACTGATAAAGGAGCAAACTATAACTCATTGCTCAACGTTTTCAGGTACAGATTAGCTTCACTCAGAGAAGGCAGAAATTTGACACTGTTTCCTATATGTTGTGTAGTTTGTGCTGATGCATCACCTCATGTCATGGTGGTCTCTGGCCATCTGTGCCAATTTGTGAATAAAGTTTTTTCTTATTAAAAAAAAAAAAAAAAAAAAAAAAAAAAAAAAGATACCAGGACCCAGAGTGTTTTAGACACACTTGAATGGACATTCACTGCCCCTATCAGTTAAATATTGCAGAATTACAGCACTTTTGGAGGGACAGTGGAGAGACCCATCTTGGTTTCTAATAACTAAAATTCCCTTGAAAGGGAAACTTTGTTACATTTGTGGAATTTAGGTTTCATATAACTGTCAAGGCCCAGCAATACAGCTTTTCATTTTGTATCAGGCCTTTTTGAGAGCAACAAAGGTCTAATATCATAAGTTACCCATCTACTGTTCCAGTATGACCCATTAATTACAGTTGAGTCATCAAAATCAAGGAAGTTATACATCCAGTACTGAAAGGTAAAATCCATTAGTGCTGCTCCTGTAATCTCACTGTCTAGTGCAGAGTCTAGTTAATCCTTTGGTTTATACTCATCTATGTAAGGAAATCTAGTCTATCAACATAGACACACACTGTTTGTTCATCTGAAGGGTTTTTAATGTAAAGAGAAAGGAAGCTTTGGATTCTCCAAGTATGACTGTGTTTAACCATGTTAAAATTAACTGGAATATCAGCACATTACAAGTTTCCAGAACACTTTTCACAGTTTCCTAAAAAATCCTTGTTGCATGGAAAAAATCTTTCAACAGCTTATCCAACAGAACTGATGTCATGTGGTTACAGAGAAAAGCTAGCTGGAGTAGTCATCTGCTCAGCAGCCTGAGTTTTGCAGAAAAACCAGAGCTAGCTTTCAACGAAGAAAATAGCTGGGATTTTTTCCCTGATTCAAAACTTAAGTTATGTTGTTTTCAATGTACACACACGCGTCATGGTACAAAGATATAAAGATGAGAAAATATGATGCAGATTCTTCTTAAATATAGTCTCCTGAAATATGAAAATAGCTCAGAGAAGCTTTATGGCAAAGTCCAGAAGTAGTCCAGGGCTCCAGGGCAGTGCTTGAGTGTCACTAGAGACTTTCGGACTATTAGGATGATGTGGCCAGCCACAAACTGTCTGTCAGGAGGCCATAACAGCATTCTCTGTTGCTATGGCTGAGTGGATAGACTGCTATTCCCTGTAAGAGGGTTCTTTTTAAAAAAAGGTCAAGGAAGAGCGTATAGACAGTCATGCAGCTGATCGCCGTCGGATCACAAAAACCCCGCGCTGTAGCTGTCCCAGATAGATCCTCATTTTTGTGCTGTCACTGGTCTTCCTGACCCAGATCTGCATGAAAGAGATAAGAGAGAGACCCACCAAGATTAGAAATATTGGATAAAGTCTTTCCGAGATCCTTAATGTCAGCCATAAAAGTTTATTTCTGCAGCTCTCCCCATTTTCTCAGGAGGAAGAGAAAACATGGCTTTTTAAAAGCCACCTTGGCAAATGTAGTTTTTACCCCTGTCTGCTTCCAACCCTCAATTACTATCAGGAAAAGAAATTGCTCCCCTTAAGCATTAGGCAGGTGAAATTCGCTACTGTGACAGCTCACAACAGAAAGCTTGCATTCAGCTTTAGCTAATCAAGAATAAGTCTCCCTAGATCCACAGATCATAAAGTTACCTGTCCTGGGATTTGCTCAGACAAGTAACTATTAATCAAAAGATAAAGCTTGTCCTGATTTTGTTCAGTGAAGCATCTCTTACACTATTAAATTATAAGTTGTATTTGAAGATAAAAGTGCTTGCTTTTTAAACACCTACACTGAAAAATTCTTACTACTGCAGATATATAATCTATTTAAAAGGACAACAAATTGCATCTACAGAAAGAGCCATTTGGAAAATAAAGTTTTTAAAATCAAAGTCACTGTCAAGGATTTTAGACCCCAGATCAGATACCTTTAAAACTGCATCTGAGCAAACGTGCTCCTGGTTTTATCATTTTTAGCTTCATTAAAAAAATATTTTAAAGATGACTGAAAACTTGTTTTAAAAATCCTAGTATTACTGCAGTTATGAATAGAGCAAAGGATTGTAAAATTTACTCTTGACCAATTCACATTTTAGTGCTGGCTTTCAGGCATAGTCTTAGTCATTGCCTTCCACCAGTCACAAGGTGGTGGTTGTATTCTGTGTTATATTATTGCTATTAATTATTCCTCTCATTGGGAGAATGTCTCCATAAACATCTCTACTAATATTCAACATTTAAGGATTTTAACTTTGTAACTGGTGAATCTACTTCCAAAAATTCAGCTGTCCACAGAAATCACATTTAGCAAGTTTCAATTCCAGAGTGCCACTGACATCTGCAAGTTCACCTTCTCTAAACCTTAAAATATTCTGTCTGCTCCTGATTGAGTATATAGAGACCCTATCTCACACATTTTCCTTATTACTGTTCCTTTCAGAAGTACTTTCCTTGCCTTTCCATTGTTTGCAGTTGAAATACCACATGGGAGAAAAAAGTTATCAACCCCTTTCCCTCCTTCTTCTAATCCAATGCTGAAGCCAGCTGCCTCTGAAAGAACCCTCTTCTTCCACTTCAAGAAAACGCATGTCTGCATTTTCCTTTTGCAAGATTCTTTAATTTCAGCTAAAGCCTTTAATCATTTACAACATTAAAATCCTTAATGTTAATTGTAATAACCTTAATCAAATTAGCCATTTCTGTATATGTTATAATACATCTGTTGGCATTTTGCTACAAATCAATTTAAATAATCAGCCATAGAGACTAATGTTTGCTCCATGACTATGGCTCATTGTTATAAAATAAAGAGTATTTCCCATATATCAGATTTATTTTGTTGATAAAATATTTTCTCTTTAATACCCATACATATTAAAGGTACTTTTTTGGTTCACGAAGGCTACTGAATTTAAAAAATCCTAATCCCATTATCTATTGTCTTGAAGTTTTTACATTGCTTGCCAATTGCTTTTTCCTTTGCACAATTCTCAAATTGGCATTGCTTAAATATCAAGTTTGTTTTAGGTTTGATTCATATCAATCCTAGATGCACATGCCTCTTAACCCCCCCACTAACCTCATCCCTCACCCCAACTCCTCATCAGCAATTTGAGTAGTATTAGCCAAATGATTTATCCTCTTTTACTACCTAAATGACTGGTGAGCATTGTTGACATAATCCCCAATATGCACTCCCAACTCCTTTCAGATTGTGGAAGGCATCAAATATTATCAAGAATCTCAACCCAACCTGCTAAAGACAACAATTTTTCTGAGCCGGAGGTGAAGGAATTTACTATGTCTCCTGGAACCCTTGATACAAAACCAAAATTATCCATACAACATAAAAAACTTTGTATCTATAGCAGCCAAAGAATGGGACATATGAACAGCAAAGTACGTTACTGAGAGCCAGTAATTTTAAACCCATTCACGTTGATAAAACTAGGAGGACATTTAAGAAATAGCTCAACTTTGGCCTTTAACTGTATGCTAAACCCATAGTCATTTCACACTGACACAGCTACCCTCCAGCTGGCAGTCACCATGCTGCTGCATAGACAGCTGCTATATGAGGAAACAGTGTCTGGTTTACAACCAGAGTTCATCCGGCTGCAGCAAAAACCGACTAACTTTCCAAAAGTTCCTATCCTGCCTTCTTATTGGTAGGGTAACAGGTTAGTCTCCACCATAACCCACATTTTACTGATAACGTGAGGTTTCTCTACAGCAAGATAGTGGCTGCCAGAGGCAAACTCCAAAATGCCAATTTCACTCACTGTCAGATGTATCCCAAAGTTTGAGAGATAAGAAATGCTTTCCAGCATGTGAACTTCCAGGACACAATGCCTGCTGTTTTCTTTCAAAAGCAGACTTTGGGTCTTGGTTTAATTTCATGGGTAATCTAGAGGACCTGAACACATACCACTAGGTTAGCAGTAAGATGAAAATATCTGATCTACACCCAAACTTAGTGACAAGCCTTCAATTCATTCTGTTTTGGGTCCCCAGTGTTTTATATCTAATGTGAGTAAATATTTGTTCCTAGGAAGTTTAAAGACTTGAAGTTATGGAAATGGAAATTATTTTCGAGCCACAGCCAGGGAAATACAGTGCAAGTCTCCCTCATGATGCCCTGCCAATTGAGTACCTTGGGCATAGCGGGACCACCACATCTACACGTGAAAGATATTTAAGTCTCCTGCCAGTTCAGTCCTTTGCCTCTCCTAAGCAGAGACACTCAGTTATAAGTAATGGTTCTGTAATGTGGATTCTTAGCCACCAAAGACTGAGCCAAGACAATCGGTATTCATTTCACATAGGAACTTAAAGACAGACTTGGCTCTGGAGCCAAAGCTGAACTACAACTTCTTTATCCACTAGGCTCACCTCAAACCCTCAGCTCAATAAGCTTTTCACTCTGCAGTTATTTTCGAGGGTATGGTCAATGCAGGTAGCAAGGAGGAATCAGAGTATATAAAGTAAATAATCCAATTTTAACAGGTTGGCTGTGCACCAAAAAACCTCAAATGAGCAACACAGAAGAGGGATATGTAAAAATAAATTTGTTTAAAGATGTGTCAATAAGAAATCAACCCAAACTAAATATTAAAGTTAAAAATTTTAAAACCCACTAACACTGCAGAGCAAGCATCACTGGCAGCACTATTATAAAGATTATGAACTGAACAGTAATTCAACTGCATCTCAGATTCAGCTTCTTAAATACCACACAACCACACCTTTCCCCAAAGGAAGAGGTTGCTAACTCTCCCAAGCAACCTGTACCATGATTGAGTTTTTAAACCCAAATGACAGCAACCAGTTTACTTGTCTGCACTGACCCTTGTCATAGTGTCATTCTGATCAAAACTTAAAGAAGCCCATTACCTCATTGGCTCCTACAGAGCTGATCACACAGCTGATCTTAGTGTTCTCTTTGGACTCCAGGTAAATAGCCTGGCTCTTGTGGTACCTGCAAAAAGTAATGCATGAATCTGTTAGCTGCCCAGGAGGTCCCATCTGCTGCTTGTGAAGATTTAGAAAGGAATAAGTAGCTTGATTTATGAACCACACAGATTCTATAGGCATGAGGAAAGTAACAAAGGAGTCGCACTTTTCTCAGCACATTCTCATCGTTACATAGCTGAGGATTTAAACCCATTTCTCTCCCAACCACTTGCACTCAAACATTACAAACACATGAAGCTGCATACCGCAGATTCCCCCATCTCACTCTAATTATGGGGAGTTGTAGGTCACTGTATATTTAAGGTTGTAATAAGATTTGTTACTTACGTAAAAATGTGTATTAGCACCAAAAATTTACAATATTTACTCTTAGGGCAAAAACAACGGGAATCCTGTAGCACCTTAAAGACTAACAAATTTCTGCGGGCATAAGCTTTCATGGGCTGCAACCCACTTCGTCAGATGCACGGCTACCCCTCTGGAACTTTTCACTGTTAGGGCAGAGTGCTTTTTTTCCTGCAACAGATTGCTTCCAACTGTCAATAGCTACAGGTACTAAAACAGATTCATCTAAAATTATCTGAAGCACACAGACTAACAAATGGCTGGACTGTAATAATTCAAAGTTTAGGAAATTATAGAAAATATCAGATATGCCATTTTAAAGAAACATTAAGGTTAACAACTTTGTGGTGTAAATGCAAGCAGTTACAACAAGTGAAAACAAAGAGTGCTTCTTCACTAACACAACAGGTATTTATTTAGCACAGGCAGTGAAGTGCTGAAGCATCAGTCTTTCACTGCCCATTTTGTAATCAAGACCCAGCTCACTTCTCCAGCCTTCTGGCAGCACCCCACCCCCAGTAACTCCTCCTTGCTACAACTCTAGTTCCCAGGCCATAACTCAAATCAACTTCCTAGGCTGGGGGCATCAACCAGCAACTTATCTCAGCCCTTTCCTCAATCCTTGCTCCTTTCACCCCTACAAAACCTCCACTTGTGGTCCACCTAAGGTTGATCAGAGGGAGGCTCAGTGCAACTTCACAGGCTATGGTTGCCACCCATCTGGTTTTCACCCGGACAGTCTGGGTTTCGGCTTGTGTGCCCGGGTGCCATTTCACAAGCCCTGATGCTCCTTTTTTAAAAAAATCTGTTTCTATTATGACAATCCAAGCTGCTCGCTGCCAATTTGAATTTAGCCCTCAGAGAGATACACAGCAAATGTTTGCCACTTACCTGGCGGGGACAGGAGGACAACGACAGAGCCCAGCCAATCACAGCCTGGCACCCTGCCCACCTAGCCAAACACAGCCCACAGCTCTTTATGCCCCACCTACTCCCCACCACCCAACTGGGAAAATTTGAAAGTTTCTGAGCCTGGAGTTTGGCAGGGCATGGGAACTGGGCAGGTGTGCAACAAATGCAGGGCGCTCCCTGCCTCTCCTTTCTTGGGTGGGCATGCTGCAAATGGGGGAGCACCCGTTTCTCTTCCTTCCACACTCCCACTGTGTGCGCACAAGTGGGGGGACCCACTTCTCTCAGTTACTACTGCAAATAAGTTCCTTTCCCAATCTGGGCATCCGTGTAAATATAGGGAGCAGTCCTCCTTTTCACCCCAGCTGTACATGCCAAAGGGGGGGCTCCCTTCCCCTGCTCCCCAGAATAGATGTGCTAATGAAGCAAATCTCCCAGTGTGTGTGTGTGTGTGTGTGTGTGTGTGTGTAAATAGAGAAGTTCAAATGAGTGCCTGTAAATGAAAATCCCCCCATGTGTGTGCAAACTATGCTTATTACCCCTAGGATGTGTGGGCAGATGTACCTCAGAGGTAGCAACCCTACCGGGGAGGGGGACAGGGCCACAGGGGCCTGGTTACCAGCCATTACAAAGGTGGCAACCTTAACTTTGGCAAACATTAGGAATTGCTCTGACACTGCAAGTCTCTCCCTTTCCTTGTCCCCTCCTACCATGACTCAGCAACAAAGGTGACTTGCAACATCACTGGAGTGCCTGAGACTTAACAGTGAATCTATGCACCAAACCACATCACTAAGTCCTACAGACTGATTCATTGCTGACTCGTAGCAGGTCAAGCCTCGAGATTCATGGCAGTTTGGTAAACAGGCAATGTCCAGACTTGCTCTCTGCACTTGCATTACTGCATACTCAGTCCCCTACCCCAGTCACTTCACATTTTCTTTTCTCAAAACATGTTACACATAAAATAGAAAGCAGGAGGCATAAAACTGGTATAGAAAACAGGCACATAGAGATAAGACCTCAGGGTAAGCAGAAGGCTGCAGCAGCTTAGGATTCATAGCCATATGAAAGGGGTCAAACAGGGAGGCAGAAGATGAATGTATGCCTAAGTCCAGAGGTTTAGAAGGGGGACTGCAGTTGATAGGAATGGATATGGAAGGGACAGGGGGAAGAAAAGGGTAGAAGACACCAGAACAGGGAGTTTTGCTCATGTTGCAAGTGTGAATAATTTAAAGTTAAACATGGGTGAAAGTCTCTCCCTTCCATCTCATTTCACAATACCCCTTATTTCAAGATCTTCCCTTAACTTTCACCTTCCCTGCACAAGAACATGCAAAGGGATTCAGGAGGGCAGCCCCCATACATTAGGCATCATATGGTCTGTCAGAGCCGCCATCCTGAAAACTTGATACTCTAATCACATTTTAACCTGATGCTAGAAAAAAAATACAGGAAAATTGATACACAAAAAGTTTGAACTTAGCATTAAGGAAATGCACTTGAGCAACCTATCAATGCAGTTGATAAAAAGTCAGGCAACACATCAATATTAATCCAAGCTAAATCTAATCTACATGGTTTCTCCTCTAATTGTCACGATACAAACGTCTCCGTACATGTAATTCTTCAAAAATCAAAACTGACCTTATATTCCTGTGGCTAATAAAGAAACTAGGGACATTAAATCATGTTTGGATAGAACTGCTTAATCTTGCTAAGGTTAGAATTAAAGTTGTGGAAGTGTGATTTTTCAGAACTAGATACGTACCTGATGTGTAGGAAATGAGACTTTATGGAGATGATGAGTATTTAGGTGTTATGTTTGAATGATAAGGCACATGACTGAGGTGGTGTGGATTTTAAAAAAATTAATTAGTGCATTGATAAGAAAATCACTTGGGGAATCTATCAAACGTAACAGTTTGTAAGCTGTATCCATTCCCTCTTCCCACAGAGTCTGCCAGTCACTGACACAAAACACAAACACTCACTTGCCCTACAGGAGCTGAGCAGATAAGAGAGACTTTGAGGTGACTGAACTCTTAGGAAAAAAAAAAAGTGAACTGTTTTAGAAAGTCAGGAAGAAAATTATGTTTATTGAAGTCTAATATTTGATTTCTCAGTTCCTAAAGTCTCATACCATCCCAAGTTGTCAAGTAGAGACAAAGCCTGTATTGTAAGTAGGAAGCCATAGGGCCCCACGTGACATGTGCGCTATCCAAGCTTGTACAAGTTTCCTTGTTTGTAGAACACTAGATAAAATATGGTCTTATCTTATTTTGTCTAAGGCTTATGCCCAATGGTAATGCGGTGCTTCTAAGTGCTTGGTTTCATAGTCTTAATTTTAGCTTTCTGCATGGAACACTTAAAGATTCTCCTTGTTAATGCTATAGTTAAAGTATGCTAGGTCTCTATTTTGCCCAATATATGGTTATCCCATAAGCAGGAATCACCTGAAAATAACCCATTTCAGTATAATTAAGTTAACAATTTTAACCAAGAGTACAGAGATACTCTACGGTTACTTTGTCATTCAAAGTGGTCAGCCAGCCATTGTGAACAAGGGGCAAAAATAGAGGGGGAAAGATGGACTAGGACAGAATTTACCAGAGAATTTTTTTTAAGTTTTTTAAGGAGAGAAGGAAAATAGCACTAATGGGTGAACTCTTACTTTCTGTTAGGTAAAATAAACTGTCATAAAAGGCTAGCATACATTGAGGCTGGTTGAAACTTCATCTTCTGCTAAGAAATATTTAACCTGAACTCTGAAAAGTCTCATCTTGTTCTTGTGAATAAGTTTTTCAAAAAGACAAAGGGATTATTGTACGAGGGACAAATGGAACACAGCCCAAAGCCTCAGAGATGCACACAGGAGTTCAGACTGGTGGTCAGTAATGAAAACCAGTCCCATTCCCTGCTATGAAATTCTTACTTATTATACTGTGCACATCTAAAGTTAAAATTAAAGAAGAAAATAAGTGGTTATGCTGCAGGCAACTGTTTTAGACATTGGGGCAAAATGGCTGAGGAAAAAATAGACAGACTAATTCCACATCCAGCTGGGATTCCTATTATTAACTCTCCATTTTGTGAAAGAAGTTTGCCAAATGCAGCTACAAAACCTCAGTGAGTCCATTTCTAGCCCTAAACATTAACTATTTTGTGAGACTTGTCCTTTATGTCTCCCATCAGGAGGAAGAAAAGGTAGTCACTCCTGAGCTGGCAGAGTTCATTATTTTTGGTGCACACTAGCAGCTTCAGCTTTAATATGCATTTCAAAAAAAAATTACCCTCCCACCACAATGAGTTACTTTGTTATTTTAAAACATCAGCTACTTTGCAGAGGCATTATTACTATCAGTCAAACTATGAGCGGGATTATTCTAGCAAAAATGTAAAATAACTTAAAGCAGTATAAGACTCAGAAAAAGGCAATGAATACAATCCTTGACAATGAAACCCCATGACAATGGAATGCAATGAAAAATATTTATGCTACAATGCCATATGTCCTAACCACATATGATTTAGAGTTTCTTCATGCTTTTGTGAAGCTCATCTGTGGCCCAACTGTGTATTTCTTAGCTTGAATTCATGGGAGGTTTGCTTGACTAAGAGATGCAAGAGCAGCCTCTGTTTCTAAGAGGGAGGTCATAAGCCTTTTAAAGATGTCTGTGTGCTTGAAATTCTAGGGAATGGAGTTTAGTCACCACAAATGATTGTGGTTTCAGAAGGAGAAAGAAAGGATAGCAGTTCTAAATAAAAATAGCATTTTAAGAGCAAAAAGAACTTAATGCACTTGTGAAAAGACTCAGTCTGTTCATTCCTAGCTTAAGCCACACACACAAGTTCAAGCTCCTTTCTATTGCAAAGCCACTGGTATACACAACAAACCTTTAGTGAAATTTCACTGCCAGAGGGTTGGCAACAGGAAAATTACTTTAACAAACTCAGCAAAACTGCTGCTGTGCTAGGTTACAAACCTTTAGTTACTGCCTCCAGCTTAAATGCTAAAAAGAACAGGCCTTAAATCTGATGAGAAAGTGAACTACCTTCTGGTTGCTCATCTTGAGTAGAATTCATTTCCCAGGCCACCCATTCAGTGAGAAGGTCCCTTTGGTTTTCTGAGTTATCATTACACCAAACTAGTCTACAACACATGGCTCAACAGTTAAAAGTATTACATATATTGTAAGACTCACTAAATTGCTTGCCATGTAAAAAGGACTAGATTGTCTCCTGGATTGCTCACACCTGCATTATTATAGGATTAAGCTTAAAAGGGAAGACTCGGTGAAATAAGATCTCTGTACAAAACGAACATCTTCCCTGATGTATTGTGAGGCTTCAGCAACTATATACCCATAAAAATTACAGAGATAAATCTGATCATCATTTCTGAAGTTGGTTCTTGTGTGTGGGTTTGATCTTTAAAGGTTATTTGATTTTAGTTATTAGAAACATTTTTCATTCTACTCTGCTGCTGCATATTTTACCACATTCTGCCACCTTGTGGCATAAACACTCAAATGTACTATAAAGCTGAATTAAGAACTTCCAATATTGTAGAGAGCTGCTGCATCAGCACCAATACACTTGGGTAATAGCTTAAGGGACTTGCGACGGTATGCACATAATACTGCATTTAATGGTGGCTATTTTTAAAAAAAATCTATTTCTTCAGTGTTCTAGCACAAAATAGGCCCCCCATGCCTGTAGCTTACACACCCATAAATACCCTTCGACTAAAGCCAACTCTGTCAAGACTCCTGCTCATCACTTCTGGTTCAGTATGAGCACCACCAGGAGTAAGTGGCTAGCTCCTGCTCAGAAACACATTTTGCTTCAAACGCTTTCTCCAAAGTTAGTTCTTTGCAGTCTTTTTGTCATTACACAGCTCAGACTAACAGCAGCAGCAGCCACGTTTTCCAACTACACTTACCATCTTTTATCATAGTAGAGTTTGCCATCTTCTATCCGGGCCTCAAACCGCTGTGCTGGACACTCTGCAGGTGTGGCTGGAAGGTGTTCTGGAGATGAAGGAGATGCTGGAACAGAAATAAGTTGTATACACAGACTAGCCAATCATTCCCAACCTTTTTGGCTCGAGAGCTACAAATATAATTTTTACAACCAGTCTCCACCAGCAACCCCCTCACCCCTCACTGCAGCTACAGGGAAGGAGTTCAGCAAGGAAGATCTCCCATCCCTCTGGCTGCAGCAGGGAAACGGTGCATTCCACCTGGGTCCCTAGGCAGTGGCTCCCTTCTGCAGGCAAGGGATGGGAGATCAGTGCTCCCCATCCTCTGGCTCCAGCAGGGACCCCAGAGCCTAGGGACCCAAGTGGCACGCTTTGCCATGCTCCCTGTTACAGCCAGGGGGAGGGAGCACTGATCTCCCATCCCTTGGCTGCAGTAAGGAACCTGCACCAGCAATGCGTTCTGCCTGGATACTTAGGGAGCAGCTCCCTTCTACAGCCAGGCTTGTCTGCAAAAAGCTTCAAAAGTAATAGCCTGAAGATTAGTGGATAGACAATAGCCTTTGAATTAGCTTCTTCTAGCTAACTCAAAAAACTGAAATAAAGCTAGCTACAAACATAAGACAAGTATCCAGATCCCACTGGTGAATTGGGCAGCACAAAACCAAAAGCCAAATGCTTCCACCCGCCTGAGAAAACTGTGTGAGTCATCTTAATATATTTTAAGTGTGTAATACAAACAAAACGCCTCTTACAAAAGCATTTTGTTCGATTCCTGAATCCTACATTTAACAGACCTGCACAATCACATTTCACCATTCATAATGCTCATTTTATAGTAAAAAAAAAGTAAGATGGCAGTTATGAAGCAGTAGAACTGCCAGTAATTCTCATTGGATGGCTAACCACAGACACTAAAAGAAGTTCCAATTTAAAGACAGCTACAAGTCTCCAACAAGATTCACGTTTGCTTGAGAACATGATTGGGGTACAAATGTTAATATCATGCACTTACCTGGTCTCTTGGGTGATTTAAGCTACCAGAAAAGAAAGGAACAAAGCAATTTTAGACATTTGAAATGCAACTTGTGGTACCATAAAAGCATTAGTCTGAAAAAGGAATTGTAACAAAAGAAGAGATACCATTTTACATTCCAATTCTTTTTTAAAGTAATGTTATTAGTTATAACTAATATCCAGAGCATTAAATCATGAACAGTAAACAAGATTTGATATGGAACATCAGTACCATGAGACAAGATCTGGAAACTGAAGTTCTCATCTAACTTCCCCAAATAATTCCCCAAAGTAAGTGAACCAAAACCAAATTCCGACTCATCTTCAGAGTGTTCTGACCAGACTTGGTGTAAACAGTTAATTGATGAGAGAACTGAAAGTTCACCCATTATCTTATGTAGCTTCAGCAAGACAATATGGGGACCCTGATTATGGAGATTTGTGGATTCTGGCAAAAAAGACAGTAGGGTAACAGGTCTTGAAGAGACAAACCTTTCATATACAGGGATACACGTTCTCACATCACCCAGCCAGCATCCTGTGATATGAAATAAAGCTAAGATGCAACACTACTCAGCTTTGTTTCATATCATAGGATGCTGGCTGGGTGAGAAAAGAGGAAACACATGACCATCCTCTGTTTTAAGACTTGAGATCTGACAGAAGCATGTGTCAGTGTCTACCAATCCAGATGAAGTAAGAGGAAAAACATATCAGATTTCTCCTACTTTATTAGAATCAGAAGTACTGTTTGCAGAAAACACAGTATATATGAGCTATTACCATTTTAGTTTGGTTAATTCTAACCTATTGGAATGGTGGGGGGGAGGAACCACCACCTTGATAAGTCTAGCTATATAAAGCAGTGGAGTACAGACTAAAAAGCTGACTTGGCAGGGGATACCTACAACCTACAAGTGACAATTTCCCAGCATTATGAAAAGGAGTGACCGATTAGCCAGATATGGAGATAATGCTTAGCATGAAAAAAAATGAGGTTAAGTTTCTTTAGATCAGGCTACTACCCACCTTATTCAGTGTTCTCAGGTCCTCCATTATCTGTTCATCTGTCAACAGATAATTTAACTGGGGTAGTCAGAATTAAGGTTCATGTAACCAAGATCCTTTTGCTTGTTAAAAGTTGGAATCTAAACACCACGGCCTCCCTCTCACTTGACCAGAACATAAATTCAGAACTTCACAAGAAAGTCATCCAAAACTAGAATATTCAATGAGTCATACCAAAGAAACAAACCTACTTATTACACACCTATTTCCAGGGCTTCATGTATTCTGTAGCAAATGGACAGTTCTATTGCACTGTTCGACAAAAAGCCAAAGTAGTCGAGCCACCAGGCTTAAAAATTGGGCCTAGGAATTGGCTTTTGTTATAGTCTTCTGTTAAGGGACTCAAAATATTGAGTTTACTTACTCCAACACTGCTTAGATAGGACAGATTACATTTCAGAATGTCCTAGATTGACAAATTAAAATCAGGTCCTTAGACCTTATTTATAATTCTCTTTTCTATGTTCTACAATATTGACATACTGTATCTTATGTGCAATAATCAGACTCATAAAATAGCACTCGAACGATTGTGTAAAAAGGATATCAGGGGCAGGTTTTCTCCTCTTATCTGGAATCGGAACAGGGTCATTTGGTCTCCTTCTCAATTTCCTCGTCATGATAGGCTTCACTTCCATGGAATCTGCAGAATGATGAGGTTGGACAGCTGATAAGACCATAGGAAGATTTTCAAGAATGACAGGGAGATGAGAAAGGAAGCAAGCTTTGATAAAAGGCACAAGAAGAATATTTTTTCTTCCTTCATACAGAGAACTGGATTTTTCAACTTTAGTTGCCAGCACTGGCGAACACTGAAACTGGTGGCAGTGAATTGAAAAAAAAATCCTAAAAACTCTTGATTAAAACTAAGATTTAGCCATGGGTATTTTTAGTTAAAAAACAAAAACAAAAAATTAATGGAAAGGTCATGGGCAATAACAAAAATTCATGGCCTGTGACCTGACTTTTACTATAAAAACCCTAAATCTTAGCTGTTCCCAGGGGTTCGCTGCTCTGGGAGGCCTGGGGTCCGCCAGCTGGCTCTAGCAGCAGGGGCTAACTGCCCCCAGCCTCCCATTACTCCAAGGCCCCCAGGGATCCTGTTCAGGCTGCCCCCAAGCCCCGGGGCCACCCTCAGAGGCAGCGGTGCGGCTGCCATGGGGCTAGCCACTCGGGCAACCCTGCAGTTAGCCGCATCAGCTGCTGCAGAAGTCATGGAATCTGTGACTTCCACAATCTCCGTGACAGAATTGCTGCCTTACTCTTGATCACCAAGTTAAATACAGCACTGTGAATCAGGGTACAGCTATGCCACCTTTACATGATACAGCCCTGTTTTCAGGGTTTTATAGCTAATTGTAGAAATATGCTATATTAAGGTCTCAGCATATCTATCTATCTATCTATCTATCTATCTATCTATGACATATACACACACACTTTGGAGAGATTAATATCAAACATCTGTTTGTCCAGGTTCAATTGGAATTTTTAAAAGATTTGGTTTATAAAATTTTTTGCACCAATAACAAAGCCTGATTTAAAAAAAATAATCAAAACACAGCTTTGCAAGTCATCAGCCTCAAATACAGAGAAGTCACTTTGCCAATAACACTTTTTACCACTAAGCTACATTGGGGATGTAAAGAGAAGTAGTGCACGAGGCTGCTATAATGTAGCTTTTTAGTGCCTCAACTCTGAGCAAGCCAAATTTCTGCTTA
Organism: Emydura macquarii macquarii; assembly: GCF_026122565.2. Taxonomy (NCBI): domain Eukaryota; kingdom Metazoa; phylum Chordata; order Testudines; family Chelidae; genus Emydura; species Emydura macquarii. Next base: position 3,751,088 of record NW_027131391.1, read on the forward strand.
ATTAGTCTTAAATTCACAGAACACATTTAATTCCAGAGGATCGCAGATTATACATAAGGTTTCCTTTATCTACCCCAGACATGCAGCCACCTTGAGTGAGTTTAATAGCACACAGCAATGGAACAGAACTGTTTTAGCACAAAAACTTGAGAAAACCATATCCAACTGAAACTGCAAGAATTTTAGGTAGCTGAGTATCTATTTGAGCTGAGATTTGGCTAAGAGTCCACATCTATTCTTAGTTGATCTGCTGAATCTGGATGACCCTACACAATTCATTTTGTAAAGATGCCCAAAGTCAGAACAAGGGAGAATCAAGAAAACACCAGAGAAACACCATATTGCTGATGACAGAACCTACACCTGCCTCCTGCCAAAAGATTTTAAGAGCGATTTGTTGGGCCAATTAACGACTGAGGTTGACAGTTTCTACATGGAAACTCAGCCAGTCCTCTTTGACTGGAAAAGGGTCCTCACAAAAGCAGTAACAAAAAGAGTGCAGTCAGCAAAGTAGCAAGAACAGAAAAACCCTCAGTGTACCAATGTGGAAGCTGAGGATCCCTTTCATCCCCATCTCACCCAAACAAAAAAAAAAAATATTTACTCAAGTATAGTGTACTGAGTGAGAGCTCTCACCATCCACAAAATACATTGTGCAGCACCCACAAAAAGACTACTCCATACTCAGTGTTCTCTGGTATACTAAAGAGTGTCTCTGAAAATGGAATTAAATTACATAAATTAATAAAGCTTAAATTAACATGCTAAATTTCAGCCCAAGGACAGACATATTCAAAGAGGAGAAGAGTCCATACTACAGCAGCTATTACCTCAGAAATAGAAGCTCAATAAAAAACAGCGAGTGACAGTCACCAGCTTTTATTCTTAAACCCAATACCACTCAAAGTAAGGAGTATGTCAGCATGTTATCTGGTAGCAAAATACACAAAATAAAATGGAAATGCTTTGGAAATCAAGTTATTACATGGACAAATCTCTCAAACTCTAACCCAACATGTCTAATTCTTTTGTTAGGTAGTAAGCAATTTTGCAAACCCACACACTTTTAAGCAGTTTTCAACAGAGAGGTTAAGATTTTCAAAACCAACTAGAGGATTGAACTATAGTTTCTATTAACACGCATGAGAGTAGTGTGGCAAAATCCCCTACTCATCTCCGAAAAGCTCAGCCAATGTGCATAACTTGGGTGTCTAATACAATTATCAAGAGAGCACATGGACAGGAAAACAATCTAAAAATGTGGGAATCCAACTGTAAGTTGGCTTCAGGGAGAGGAGCTCAACAATTTAAAGGATCAGGCAAAGTTTTCTGTAGAGGTTCTTAAGCAATTAACTCGCCTGCTTTTCAGTTACAGAGCTCTTTCAATATACTGAGAATTTAGGCAGATCTTTAAATATGCCTACAGCTATAATCAGCATCGAGCTTGGCTGCCCACATGGTCATCTCTGAACACAAGGCTATCTCAGGGTGTTAACTCTTAGCGCAGTTATGCATGTTCAAAACAAACAGGGATCAAACTTCTCATTTCAAAATCAGTGAGGGGCACCATACCACACATTAACATTGTGATAAAAGATAAAATACAAAATGGCATTCACTGATGAGTTGACTGCAAAAGGAAATCTCCATGACTGAAAGCTGAATTTAGAGAGTATTAACACTAACAGCTCTACAAGACACTGAAGCAATGATTACGTTAATCTGAAAGCATGAAAAAATTACTACATTATGCGGAATCCATTCAACTCTTGAATTATGACGGACTTATCCAAGGCCTTAGTGAAAAGGTCGGAAGCCGTTATTGAGTATATGTAGCCAGATCAAGCTGAGTCCTTTTAAAAACAAACAATGGTTCAGCTCAATAGTTCACTGATTTGGGATCTGTACTACTAAAATGGAGACCAGGCAAGGATGTCGGTTGTCTCCTACTTCCATGATTTATCTTAGCATTCAAATTCTGACAATTCAGCTGACAAAGTTAGTATTAAAGCAAGTTTTGAAATGTTAAGGGAATTTATTATTAGTTTGACATTTGTTAATCTTATCCACCTTTTTAAAGAGCTTTAAGATTCTTAGATGAAAGGAGATATATAAAATACAACAACATTTGTATAGCAGGCCTCTGATGAATCCTTATGCACTTGCACATTTAAACTGAAATACAAACGACACACAAGATCACTAATTAACAGCAGTACTAAAGAACAATTTAGAACCAGAGGTGAATACCACATTCAAATGACATGTCAGGGACTGCAGTACACCATGTTTAACACCCTCTCCTCTTGTAAAAGATGTCATGGGACCCTTACTAAAAAGTGGCCAGTACTTAGGTTTTCTGCCTGAGTCAAAAGTTGACTCCTCCAGTAATACAGTATCTTCTAACACCATAGCAGGGCGTTGGGTAAATAACTGTGACCTATTTAATGAGCAACATCATACCTGGCAACACTAACGCTCCTTGGAGGCTTCCCATCCAAGAACTAACCTGGGCCAGCCCAAACCTGCTTTACATTCAAGAGGTGTTGAAGCATGGTCTGCAGAGCATTCTGATGTAGACCTTCCCACTGAGATATATATTAGAATAAGACCTCATCTTAGTACTGACCTTACCTTATGCATAATTTATCCCCCAGATTTCAGCATATATAAATAAATATAAAAGTAGTCTAGCCTCTTCCACCACTAAAAGTGCTTTGAGAGACCTGGATAATAAAATTCTAAAAAAAGTGTTACTTATACGTCTTGAAAATTAAGACATCAAAAAGATTTAGTACTATGTTCCTTTTATCACTTTCCGTTTTCCTCCCAACTCACTACTTTTAAATAACTAGCCATGCAGCTGTAAAGATTTTTTTTCTGTAGCTGGTCTGATTCAAAACTCAGCAGATTTAGAATTGGCATTAAGAAACTCAGATTCATGACTTCTTTATAAAAGACCAATAAGCAGATATACAAACTCTGGTGGTCTAGAGTTGAAGCCACATGGGAACCTATCAAGTTACACCACATGCAAGAAAACTATTACATCTCAGGAGTGAGCATCCATCACAGAGGGCTAACCCGGTGAAATCTCCTTCTATAATTTCTATGAGAAATTAAGATTGTAAGGAGCTTCTTCCTGTGTCTAGTCACTGTCTTGCATACTGTAATAAGAAGCAGCATCTAAATATGGATAAACACTTGATAGAATTTAAGGGATTAATTATGAAAACCGCTGAAATGCAATATTTTACATGTGACTGCAAAGAACTCAGGATTGACATCATTAATTTCAAAAAAGTGTGTTGGCTCAGTCAAACTTATGATATGAATGAATTCCCCTTCAGATTTTCTGGTTAGAAAGCATGAACTACATTCAAATACACTGGACATCTTCAATCTATTATCTTTCAATCTAAAAGCCAAGAAAAGTTAAAGCAATAACTCAAAACATGGGCTAATATTTTGGTTACCACTGCTCAAGAAATTGTGTAAACTGAAAATGACCATGGCCTGAAGTAAAATTTTCCTCCTGGTTTTGTCAGATATGCTTAACTTACAAAGTGACAAAAATCACAGATGAAAGAACAATCTGCTTAATTTTATAGGCATAGGACCCCCTCAAGTTTTAATGATCAAGTTGAGTGGTTGAGATGCTATTATGTAGTAATTACATGTATCAAATGTAATTGGTTGTACTGTTTTCCCCCAAATGAAGGCCTGTATAATTTTACTAGTACATTTCTCCAGGCTCACCTGAACTGCATATCATTAATTTGCTCCCTTACTTTTATTTTGCCTTCAGATTACGTATGGTCTACATTTTGGGTGTTGTATTGCTCTAGGTGTGTATTTTGGAAGTGAATTCTGAAACCCCCGATTATAAAAGGTTCATCTGAATCTAAGCAGTTTATTGAATTAACATTGAAATCGGTCACGTTTCTCAGTTTGAGATGTGGTTTCTCTCAAATTAGAATAAGATATTTGCACTGTAGGTGGTATCCAAAACTAAAGAGCATCCCTTGATAAAGTTAGCTGATTCTCACATACCAGATTTATCTCTGCAGATGTAAGCAGTCTTCCTGAATTTATATTTGGCTATGGGAATTTTCTTCTGTACAATACCATGTGGCTTGACATTATAGCAGGAAAACAATTAATGAAATTGTCCAGTTAATGATAAAACTCACATGCATGGGTCCTGCACTTTTACCAGACAAGCTAGAAAGGGAGCTTCTATCTGGCTAACCCAGTACAAGACTTTCTAAACTTCTTAGCTGTAACAGGGAGTCACTTCCTGTATGCTACAGCTAGACCATTCACCAAGCTAACTCAAATAGAAGATGAAGGGAACTCTTAACTAGCACACAAAGCTGACACTGCACGAAAATCAAAAAGTTTCTACACAGTAAAAGCAACATCAAGGTATAATCCTTTGGTAAACAATTTTAGAATGCACTATGGTCTAAAGGCTTCTCCTATTTTGGATTTTTATCCAGATTTTTGGTTAACATGTCAAATACCAGACACACAAAGTGCTCTTATGGCCAATGTTAGATTATGCAACCTGCTCAAAGCTATCAGTGCTCATATCTATCCATACAAACTTCATTTCTTAGTCCTAAACAATAATAAGATTGTAAATCTGTAAACTTGCACAGAAACTATGAAGGGAAGTATAAAAGTTTTCATACCCAATATTGTGAGGGTACCCATAAGGCAAGGGTGTTGCTCTTTATTAGAAAAAGAGATCAGGCCTTTGGTCCAATATCATAGCAGCACCATCTGTGAAGTAGGCTAATTATCCTTCTACCTACCTTAATGTGTGTCATTTATTGCCTTGGCAATGCTTTCTGCACCAAGGGTACCAAATGGTTTCATGAAAGAAATCTGTCCACTTAACGCCCATTTTCCAGAGTCTGAACACAAATGCAATTTCCCCTTATCGATTTTAATGGCTTCATATGGCATTTTTCAACTTTTATTGTTTGCCTCTTTAGCATCTGTTACTAAAGAAATCAGAAGCCAGTTTAAATCCTGGCACTACTGGTTAGAGCAAAAAGGTGGCACATCTCAACAGTTTAACCACCAGATTACAGGTACTAAGTAGTCCCAGCAGGTGGAGTGGGAGGTCGTCAGATGGCATTTCCCAGTGGCCCAATGAAAAAAACCACTAACATCTGGTGTGTGTTTGCAGGAAGAATTCAGTAATAAAGATGGCTATAAAGCATTAACTCTAATTGCCACCATACTTCAGGCAAATGACGAGAGAAGCTATAGGGATATACATGAGGACTTTACTAGGTATACAGATAAGTAGCCATTATTGCAGATCTGATTAAACACATTTTAACATGCAAATAAGCCACTTTTAAACAACTAAGCTTTAAACTGTGCTGCTGTTAGAAATTGAAAAGCCAACCACAAGGACTCACTCTTCAGACAAAAGTGTGAATTAAGTGTCCACCATTCCATGATTTCAGAAGAACCCTACAAAATCTATCAGCCGGTTTTCCCCCTTCTATATGTTGTAGCCCCAGGGAGTCAGTGTTTATAGGTCCAAAAGATTAAGTTAAAGGGAGCAAACTTCCCTCTTTTATATCTAGGTCCCATTTATGTCTGGTTTAACTTGACCATTTAAAGTACCCTGTTAAAGTTTCTGCTGTAGGTATTGTCCTTTCAACAACTTGCCTTTTCTGTGCAAGGCAGCTGATGCTACTGTTGAACTTTTGTTAGTGGCTGAGTCACATGGTCCTACTTGAGGCATTTGAGATGGGAATATAAATATTCTAATAAGGAAATTAGAAATTATTTGATTTGACAAACTTTATTCTTATGTGGTGTATGTGAGCAGACTGCAACAAAATTTCATATCTGCTCTTTACACTAATAAAAGGGAAGAGCCTCAGGAGGGGATAAACTGATGCTGTAGCACATTCAGGGCAAAAAGATTTTCTATCACAATGGAATTTAGTTTACAGGGAAAAAATTTGTTACCCTTGAGCTTTTTGAGCATTACACCACACTGCTGGTTGCATGTGGGAAAGGGCCATCCCTTTTTTCCATAAATCTCAAACTTGGTCCCAGTCTCTGGCTCCAGTTCCAATACAGAAATAAAACTATGAAGATTTACATGCTCCTTCCAGAGATGGTGGTCACTGGAATTCCATAGTCAAGAAGGAATTCTGACCGGGTACCTGCAGAAGTGCTGCACTGCCCCAAAACCACCACCAAAAAACTCTTATCCTTGATACAGTAATTGACACTGAAGAGATGCAGAACCACATGGGCTCTGTTCACTCTTGTAACTTAATAGCTTTGGTCATTCTAGTAGACCAAATGGTACAAAGAACTGTAATTCTCTTCTATAAAATAAAAAAATCTTGGCATTTAAGTTAAATAACTCCTAGACTCTACCTCAAACAATTTAAAGCTTCCTTCAGATCAAGTTACAAGGTGGCCAAACTGTAGAATGGTAGAATGGTTACAGTGGTGTAACACCACACAGGCTTTGCAACATGTTCTGCTGATCAAGAACAAAGTCAATGCAATTCTAGACAAATCCTAAAAAATTCCATCAAATAATCCTACAAGAGTCTGTGGGATCCCTCAAATTTAACTATATTGATCCATTAGTTTGAGCATTCTGAAACTAATTACGTTTTGAATCCTAGTCACTGATCACAGACTGAAAGGAAGCTTAAAGTTTTCTGAAAAGTATTTAGATCTCATTTTTGAAGAAAAGAGATGGATATTACAGAGTTTGTTAGTTTCCTTCCCTTCATTGTTAATATGTAAAGGAAAAAAAATTGTTTTCTCTAGGTCAAAGACCTTTATTCTGAACAGGTTAGCCTACCAGCAGGCCAAAAGTTAGTGTTCCATGGACCAACAGATACAGAAAGATTTCAAAATCCACATTCTGACTGCTCATATGGACTAGTTTTGCTACTTTAATACATTTAGATAAAAAATGCAAAAAATATGAGAAAGAAAATGACATGTTTATCTTGTTTTACCTCCTGTTAGCTCCATGGTTAGCTTTTCATTCTCAATCATCTTCTTCTTCTCTTCCAATTCGGCAATCAGATTTTCCTTCAACTCAATTTTCTTATCTTCAAATTCCTTCACTGCTGCTTTCTTCTCCTTGATATAATTTCTCTCCACCTGCTCTGTCTAATGCAAGCCAAAAAGAAACAGGGACTAAGGAAATGAAGCCTTATGACCAGGATGTACACTAGAGGTAGAAAGGGGACCTAATGCTAACAAAGACTGATTACTTTTGGAATAGAGCAGCCATAGTCAAGTTACATTTTAAAGGTATAATCAACATTTATATGATGAGCTGCAAAATGCTTAAGACAATGAAGAATAAAGCAAATGACTACACTAGCAATAGTTTTGCTACTCATTAAATTAATCTTCTTTTGTAAAGCTTCATGACATCTAACTCAAATATCTCGAAGTCCTTTAACAGAACAATCTTCAATAGTATACAGTTAGTATAATTTACCCATTTTGCGGGTAGGTTAAATGGAGAAAACAAGTTAAGTGGTTTATCCAAATACATAACCAATGTACAAAAAGTCCACAAATGGCTCTTTGGTGGCTCTCTAACTTTTTGAAACAATCTTCAGCTGTAACTTGAGTAGTAGTATTGATGGCAGTTTATACTGTATCTCAGCTATGGTAATTAATTTTAAAACAAAGAAAAGCTCTACATAGATCTCCCGGAAAAAATGAACATGAGCCACCAGCTGATAAGATACTAGACTTAAAAAACATACTGGTATTTTCATTTCTAGAAGCTGAGAACACATGAACACTTACTTCTAGCTGGAGGAAAAGTTCTGAAAGACAAAAAATACAGCTCTAGTTAGCATCACATTACTATCCTCTCAAGACACACGACGACTTGCCTCACTATGTAACTCAGTGTTGCAGCCAAAAAAGGTGACGTCAACATTGTACGTACCTATCCAATTTTGATAGGCATTTTATAGTTCTACATTGCTGGTTCCAGCACATACACACCAACATTTCTGTAAAAGTATGTTGTAGGCTGACATCTTGTGTGTGTCTTTATACCACAGGTGGTAGAGCAGTATCCTATCTACGACCCATTTCTGTCGGGCCTAGAGGCCATGTTTAACAGCATTTAAAAGGCAGTTGGGCATTTTTCCCTGTTTAAGTTGTCATTAAACTAAGTTGGCACCAAACTTAGCTATCCAAATTAAATGAAAACTTGAAACACACAGCTGACACTGCCAGATGAATACTCTGCAAAGAATCATAGTATAAACAGATTTCACTAGCCCCAGCTGTCACTGTTTCAGCAGCATTTCTCTGGCAGAAAAGCCCTTTCATCAATTTAAGTTAATTAACATAGGTCTGTGGTTTTAGACATCAGGTGGCCCTTGCCTCACAGCAAATCAGTAAGTTATGCACTGGAAGTAAGTTATGCATTTCTCAATTACATAATTCAGTTAATACAGTGGGGTGAGGGAAGAGTGTTGCCCATAAGTGCAGCAATCCTGCTCCTAATGAAATCAATGGCAATTTCCCACTAACTTCAAAGGGAGAGCAGGATTGCTGGAGGATGAGTTTCCCAGAATGAGGATGTTACTCAAGGCTGTGATAAAAAATTCAAAGAAGTAAACTAAGGTACTTGATCAGTCCTTAATTCTCTGTATCAAATATTGATATTGCGATCTTCAGCACCTGGCGAGTAGCAAGAGCTAGGAACAATAGGTGAGTTCTGAACAGAACAGGAGCTTTACACGAGTTTAAGAGAACAAACTAATAGCATCAGAGAATTATATTTGTGATTTATTTTAGGTAAGAGTTTATATGAATCAGGAAGCCACATAAAGATGTCATAAAAACTTTTGTTTCAAGGCCAGAAATGACAATGGTGCAATTAAGGCCAGTCTCTCAATTTCTTAAGGACTTTGCCACTGGTGCAATGAAATCTTAGATATGGAACTGGTGCTTCTTTTACAGATATAACCAAAAAATTCAAGTCCAAACAACTGAGAATTTTGTACATATTAAACAGACAGAGCCAAATAAAAATGCAGACAAGGCAAGAACAAAATTTAAAATGCCACCCTTCCCAATACTGCTATAGTTGGCCGCAGTTCTATCACAAAAGTGAAAGTTACCACCATCTGCCCCCAAAAGGAAGAACTCTGCCACTGCAGCTAAGATCTCATTCATTCTTGCCAGCCCAGGATATGCATTGCAAGCTTGTGTTTAGTTGGACATTGACAGAATATGAAAACAGAAATACTGCTGGAGGCCAACTCTAAACTGCATCCAATTCATCTTCAGTGCTCCAAGTGAGCAAGAGAAAAAGATCAGTCCAACTCAAGTTTCACTAGCAAATTCTTTGGTATGACAAATAATCCTAGAAACATTGGTTGTACACCATTCATATAATGGTCAGAGTTCACCTGAGATTTGTTACTGGCTTTTATACAGTGATATCAGACCACCCAGTATAAACATACTTCAATGCAAAAGGGCCTGGGCATCAGTACATCATTACAAGGTTTTATCCCTCATTGCTGAAGGGTGGAAAAACACTGCTACATTTTCATTTCTTTCTTCTGTATATTCCCCTCTCAGAAAGCATTTCTAATTTAGTGGAAGATAAAAACCTACATAGGAACGAGTGAACAAGAGCTAATTTAGTTTCTGAACTACTTACTTTGGAAGCACACCCTGGAAGACCATATGGCAGCCTGTTTCCCTGACAACTTCCCATAATAGCTATGGGAAATCTTGAATTAGTTAACATGTTTTTATCCACTGAGTTTTATACAGAAAGATGTATTGAGTGTCCTAGCAACAGCTTCACAATTAAAGTAGCACTGCTACTGGCCTCATGGTCAAGCAGTAGATACCTGGAGACTAATCTAGTCCTTTGATCCTGGGCCAGTAAGCAGTGGTATGATAAACAATCAGCATACCCAGCTCCCAGCCATGTAGGACAATTCTGCCCTAGAACAAAGCCTCTAACCTATTCCAGAGCACAAGCAGTGAGCTCTTCAGAAGTTGTCTAGGCCCCACTGCATGCCCCTCTTCTTGGAAGGAATCATTACAACAGGGGGTTTGAAAGAAGGTGCATGAGAAGAACAATTAAAAGAAGTTAAATACTATAATTTACATGAGATCATAATTAGACTATGGCACCTTATTACTGGAAGAACTGTCAGCATACTACAAGCACACAGTCAAGACTACTGTTTACTGATAAACATATTATAGTTGGCAAATACAGCTGCAAAAGAGCATGTTGGGTTCAGTTGTGCCTCATGCATCCTCAGCAAAGAAGCCAGTCAGCATCAACAAAAAGAGTGACAGACTGGAGAATCCTTGGCTCCTGCCAGCCTGTTCTTCTAGTACTGAATCCATGTCACGTTTCTCAGATGTTATGTAGCTGCCTCACAGATCAGAATAAGTCAAAGGTTCTTTGCATGTATTATTTTTTAAAACAAAAATCCAACTCACCTGCATTCCGTATCCGTTCTTTGTATTGCTGATCCAGTTTTTTCATTCTTTTTTGATATTCTTGCAAAGTACCTGTTTGAAATAAATTACAGATTGAATATTAGAAAACAATACGATTCTAATGGCAATCTTAGAAAGTCCAGACTTTCTAGGTAAATGTTGCATTTCAGATAGAGTATATATTTATTGGAAATAGATCTAAATAGAAGACTGCTACCCTGCTTCCCAAAAAGCAGCCAGAATGTTTATGTGGCAGCATGTGTGCACTTTGTGTGCATGGCAGGAGATGGCTGAATTTGTTTTGTTACTAGAGTCATACGTGTTTGCGAGGTATCATGCCATCTCCCAAGGGAAGGCTGGATATACCCCCCTGAAAAGACAGGAAGCTGCCAAAGGCACATCACATACGGAAAGGGAAACAAATAGGAAGTTTGGACTAAAACAGTGAAGAATGAAGGTGTATGAGAAGATCCATGAGCTCTAACAGTAACTTTTCCTAGTGAAAAACTTTTCCTAGAGGAAACTTTTCCTCTGTCTCAAGGGACATTTTTCTAGAGGGCTATGAGGTACAGATCACTTACAAACCCTACCACAATCAGGTGAAACAAGCCCTCACATTTCCTACCCCTCATTTAATTGCAAACCATCTCACAAGTGAAATGAAGAAAGTGTCTTCCTCACAAAAATGTAAAGTATTATTTCAAGCCCTCATTCTACTGCACACAGAGCAAGATAGTGTGTCCATCTTCTATGGCAACACTTTCAGGACATTGCTACTGTCATTTCTCACTTCCACTTAGACACTTTTTGGAAACTGAAAATTTTATTGTCAGAAAAAAGCTACTCATTGTAAACCCTACCTTCCTGCAATTGCTGTAACTGCCTCTTAAGAGATGCCAGTTTGTCCTGATACATCCTGCAAAGAGAGGGCAACATCACATAAAAAGACCAACCACACTGTTTATTTCACCACCTGCTCAGGTGAACAAATCTATTTAATTTTCTCACCAAGTAAAGAGGTCCTCCTGAAAAACCTTTTACAAGAAGTAGTATTGTTCAATTTAAAAACTGTACTGCCCCATTTAATTATACAATAAACCAAAAAAGTTATGCTGGGAACCTCAGAAATAATTGTTGCAAGATGTTTTGATTCACTGATATTAAGAACAGTACCACAGAAACATTTTGACTTATTAACCTTCGGCAAGTCTCAATTTTTATGCCTCAGTTCCCCATCTGTAAAAACGGGCTACTTCCAGACCTTTGAGTCTTGGGATTAGAGTAAACCTACCCCAATACCAGTGCTTAATTTGTGGCTCAGTCCTGGCACCTCTGGGCTTGCCATGTCAGTTAAGTAAAAAATTGTTTGAGTCCCGGCACCTAATTGCTTGAGCCACAACACCTCTTTCATTACAAATTAAGCACTGCCAATACCCATGCAAAGGAAGTTAAGAGTAAAACTGTGGCAAAGCCACAAACAGAACTTTGATCTCCTGCCTTGAAAATCCATGGTTTAACCTAAGTTCATCCTTCCTGCCATGCATAAAACGTCTGTCAACAAGTGAGAGACTACAGAATGCTACAAATGCTTTTAAAGATCAAGAAAAGCTGTTTTACTAGGCTCTCCGAGTCCAAAAAGTCTGCCTTATTGAGCTAGCATTGTTGGTATTGTACTATGCAAGAGAATGAAGTGAGTGTCTTACTTCTTTGTTTGGAAGGTACCAAGTGTGCCCTTCTGGACAATATCTGGATCAGAGTAGAATGTCTCCTCACATCCACCTTTTTTTGTCCAAAAGGATGGTAACCAGCATGTAGGTTCTTGAACAGGTTAAGTTGTTTGTGTGTGTGAAGAGTGAAAATCCTAATGAGTCTAATATAATTAACTATCCAAGTTGGGCAAGGCACCATACAATCAGAATGTCAGTTCCTATCACAAAGAGCTAAAAAAAAAAAACTCAGGGTATGTCTACACTAGAAATGCTACAGTGGCACAGCTGCAGCTGCGCCATTGTAGTGTAGATAGTTACGACAGTGACAGAGGGGTTCTTCCATCACTGTAGTAAATCCACCTCTCCAAGAAGCAGTAGCTAAGTCAACAAAAGAATTCTTCCATTGACCTAGTAGCGTCTACACCAGGGCTTAGGGCAGCTTAATACACCATGCAGGGCATGAAATTTTTCACAGCCCTGAGTGATGTACTTAAGCCATTTTAATTTTGTAGTGTAGACCAGCCCCTTAGACACCAGAAAACCTTTTTGGTTGAGGAGGAAGGAGGACATTACTTACTGTTCTTTCATTTCTACATAGTCCTCTTCATCATGCTTTGCCAAGTCAGTTTCACTAGCATCCTCAGTATCTGAACAAGGGGAAGAGAGATTTGATAACACCAAACAAATCAAATCATTTTTAAAGAAATGAGTGATTTTGTCACATGTGCAATTATTCCAAATTAATTTAGTGCAGCCAAAGAAAGGGAGTATTTTGACATTTCCAATTTTGGAGGTGATTCAAACCACCATACATGTTTCCTGCACATATAAACTGTCCAAGATGGGTGCTCAAACATGTAGAAGAAACTTTGGTAGTATATTTATAAATAAATAAATAAAATTAAATTTAAAAAAAAAAAAATCAGTGTTTGACATAGGATACCCCTGTGATTTACTCCCACCCCCTTCATTTATCAGATGAAATCAAGTTATTTTAGCACTTTTAATAAATGTAAAGGCTTGACATCATTAATTTGAGCCAGGCAGGGCACCAGCAGTGTTTTTAAGGCTTTCTCCTTATTGCTTAACCCTGACATGCGGCTTTGATCCTTAGCTCCCATTCAACTGTATCAATACACTCTATCTTGACCTACAGCACTCCAAATCAGAGGGATAATTACACCAAGTTCTATTGTGGTTTGCAATGGAGACAAGGGGCTCACTGAGGAGACTATTAAAGTAATGTTGTTTGACCTAGTCTTCTCAAATGTGTACTTCAGCATATATGTATAGTACAGCAGACACTACTACTAAAGCTTTGTGAGACACTGATAAAACAGGTTAATTCCTCATTGCAAAGTCTCTGCAGCTCTTCAAATCTTGTCTTCAAATACAGAATGAGCAGTTAACTACCTTCTCACTCCTAGAGTTCATCCCATCAAGTGAGGGATTAGACACATTGGAAGTGTGGAACAGGAAAACTTGCACTACCAATGTATTAGCTACTGTGTGGACTGGGGATGTCAGTCTCTAAGTCCATCTGTCCTTCTCAGATTTCTTCCTTAAAATACCATTGAACACATCAGGCTCCTTTGTGTTAAGATAAAGCTCAATATAAAAATAAGGTATCAGGCAAAGAGACATCTACAGCAGACCGTGCTAGAGAGGTCCACAGCTCCTAAGATGAACTGATGAAGTCTTGGTATTTTAATTCAAAACACACCATAAGAAGTTTTAGCCATACTAGATATGTTTAAAATGATTTTAAGGTGACTCAACATCAAAAGGGGAGGACTATTCAAAGAATATGGGAAGCCCATAAAAACATCCTCTCCTTCCCCACTCCAAGCTATCAAGCTGGAACATTAGAAAACACACACTAATGTTTTCATGCTTTGCCACAATGAGATGCTTAAAGCAACTAGACTTAAACTGAAATGTGAAGGAATGAGAGCACAAAGCAAATGCTTCCCTTTCACAGCATCACCTCCTCCTTGTCTCCAAGACAGCCCCTCAACATTGTGCATCGCTCATTTCTTCCTCCCTCTCCTTCCCCTTGTATCTCCCCAGAGTCCCTCCATTCACCTTACATTATACTCTCATTTCACCCCTCTGTATCTCCCACTCTTACCCTTTCTTCTCAATCCCTGAAGAACAACCTCTTTTTCTGTTACTTTCATACCACTGAAACGAAGCCAAATCCCACCTCTACTGCCATGTCCTTACTTTGTGCTTTCATGATCCACCCCCACAGCCAACCCCCTCTTCCTAGCATGCCCCATTAAAAACCTCCTCTGCCCCAGTACCTTCCCTGATCACACTGGAGTCCCCTCCGCCAATTCTCTTCTACAGCCCTTCTCTGTTTCTCTTTTCCAATCTCATTATCCCAATAACCCTCCTACAGCCTCCTCTTGCCCTGCTCTTCCTTGGATCCTTTTCTCCAGCAAGTCACCTCATCCTATGTCCCTGAACCTCCAACTTCTCGCCAAACGCTTTCCACTGCCTCTTTTATCTCAGGTCGCCCCCACTCGTGCCTTTCACCCCAAGCCGCTAAATCAAATTCACCGCCCAAACTTCCTCCTCGCCCCCTATTGCAGTGACTCCTTAAACGTCCTCTGCCACCGACTGCTACCCCGTTATCACCCAGACACCCGCCCTGCCCCGCGGGCTGCCGAGCCGCCTCCCAAACCCGCCAACTTTACCCCTTCCCCGGGTGCCCCTCATCCCCTCCCACAGCCCGCAGGTCCAGCCAGCCGCCCCTGGCCCTTCCCCACCCCCACTTCACCCGGACCCCGCGCTAGCTCTGTGTGTGTGTGTGTGTGTGTGTGTGTGAGTGAGGGGGGGGGGGAGGAGACACACGACGACACACTCACCCTCGTCGGAGTCCCGGGCCCGGCCGCTGCGCTCGCCGTCCTCCTCCTCGGCGCTCTCCAGCTCCTCCTCCTCGAAGTACTCGGGGCCGAGAGGCAGCGCGGCCGGCGGCACCCCTACCGGGACAGGGGCCAGGGGCGCGGGAGCCACCAGCCCGGCCGCGCTCATAGCGGCGGGACACGGTCCGGCCGGAACTCCGACTGCCCGGCTCCCGCCGCCTCTGCCGACCCGTCGGGCGACGACAGCTGAGCTGAGCTGAGCTGAGCTTGAGCTGAGCTGTGCGGCGAGGGGGGCCTGAGCGCGCCACTTCCGGGTCTTACGGCCACGGGCTGCCCGCCCACCGCCTGAATCGAGAGGACCGCACGCAGGCGAAGGCGCGGAACACCTAAATCCGGGGAGAAGGGGCGGAGTCAGGGGCTCGGGCCGGTAGGGAGGGCGTGGGGTGCCGCTAACTCGCCGAGCCCTGCTAGGCCCCTCCTTCGTTAGGGGAGGAGTCAGCCGGGCGCGCGTACTGCGCAGCCGCCAGCCAGGCTGGTGTGGGTGGGGCCGGGGAGCGGCGGGTTCGAATCTCACTCGGGTGCGGCGCGAGCGGCGGCCGGGCCCGGCAAGGCCGGTTTCTGTTCCCGGCCCGATGTGTCCTGCTGGGCTCGGGGCGGGGCGCAGTCCGGGGCGGAGCGGATTGAGGTCCCGGGCCGGGTGAGGTGCGGATCCAGGGTCGGGCTGCAGGCAGGGCTCGCTCGGAGGTGGAGGCGGGATTGGGCAGGGCCGGAGGGGCAGCCAGAGCCGGCTGAGGGGAGGATCCGCGGTCGGGCCGCGAGGGAGCCAGGGGGCGGCAGGGCCTGGTCGGGGCGGATCCAAGGTTGGGTAGTGTCAGGACTGGGGTACAGCCGGGCGCGGGCTCGGGCGGGAGGATTTGGGTAGTGTAAGGGCTGACTGTGGGGCGGGCAGGGCAGGGCCAGGTGAGGATCCAGGATCGGGCACCGTCAAGGGTGGGGGGCAGGCAGGCAGGCCGGCCAGCCGGGGTCTGGTTTAGATCCTGGGCTAGATGGCAGCAGGGTACATCAAATCAGATACTGGGCTGGGACCCTGTGGTGGGCTAAAACAGGCTCAGGTGAGGCCGTTTGAGTGACTGGGCCTGTCCAGCTGGGATGTAGACATGCCTAGTCCAATAGGATCGAGACCTCTGCCTGTATGTGGATGTGAAGCTCTTTGCAGTTTACTTTGATCTTAAAAACCTAGGTCCTGGCCAGTAGATGTGTATTAGCCCAGATTAACAAGGATTTATCCTGTATTATGTAGGGATGAAAATTAACACTAAGAAAAATAAAACCATGCGAATCAACCCACAAGAAACACTCATAATACTTTGTGGGATTGACATATATAGAAGAGGTTTGATATTTCACTTATCTGGCAGCACTGTAAGTACAACAGGTTGAACAAAGTCATGAAAGCCAAAATAATAAAAGCCTGACATTCCTTTAAAGCTGATCTAGAGAAACAGAAATCTTGCATCCAAACTACACTTCAAATATTTTTTATGTTGTAAAGTTGGTTTTACTATATGGCATTGAAACATGGAGGCTTATTAAGATCTTACCATTTAAAGTAAACTCCAAATGTTCATAAATACCTACCTCAGACAAGTCCTCAATATTAGATAACTAGAAATAAATGACAAAGGATGCCAGAGGGGATGAAACAGAAACTGATAGGACAGGAAATTAAACTGGAGATGGCTTGGACACACATGAAGGAAAGATCTGAATAATATAGCAAGACAAACATTGCACTGGAACCCCAAGGGCGAGAGGCAGTGAGGTAGACCAAGAGTTACATGGAAATGCACAACAGAAGCAGAATTGAAAGCTATCAAAATGACATGGGAAGAAGCTAAGACTGCAGCAGGAGACTGGTAAAAAAAGAAGGCACTGGTGAAGGTCCTATGTTCTGCCTGAATAGAGAGGGATAAGAGAGATACTATGCATGGCTTGCCACCTCAGAGGGAGCTGTATTTACTGGCTCTGAATGTATACAACTATCATATCAATTTAGCTTAATTTGGTAACTGACCAACTTAATGTAGATCTCTTTGTAATAGGCTTATACGTATTTAAATGAGTTCACAAGGGGGAGAGGTTGCACCATTTTAACATGATTTTTAAAAATACTTTTAAACAGGAACAGCTTTTGTGTGGTGGGAAGTCCTAATTCTTAAAGTGCTTTGGGATCTTCAGAGAGAGCATCTTCCACATAAAAGTAAAGTTTCCCTTATTGCTTGGAAGCAACAGAGGGCGCCTAAGAGCTGTCAAGGATTTTCTTGCCTTGTACTTCCTACCAACTTGTGTAAAGCTGTTCAGCTGTGACTTGTTTTGTTCCAGCACATACAACACACAGTTACATACTTCAGCCACTTCCCTTGTCTGCTTGTTGCAATGCTCCTGCCAAGAAGATTTACTTTGCAGCTGTGGAGGAGGTCTGCAGAACTTCTCAAATCTGGAGGGTTGGATTCACCTCATCTCTGGCCCAATGGAAAATGAGTGTGATTACCTCATTCGCTTTAGTGGATGCTTATAATATCTATGTCACAAACCACAATGATTTTGATTATCTGGTTTTGCTCATCATCAGCTACTCAGGATCAAGTACTGAGCAGGGTGTTATAGGAGTGAGGACTGAAGTGAAAGGACACCTCTCCCATTCTTTCCTTCTTTTCCTTTCAATTAATCACACCCTCACCCCCTTTTGTCAGTGACAAGCTGTTATTGGTGTGTGGGGATGTCACATCCATTAACTGAGGTAACTACATCACACCTATGAATAATAGCTTCCATACAGGCAGGAGTGGGTTTAATCCATTATAAATTATTAGCATCTTTTAGAGCATATCAGAGTATTTTAATTTCTGAATCTTCCAAATACTTTTCCCACCATCCAGCTATCATATCCACACAGGCAAGCACTTTGGCCTGCACAGAGCTAATTGCAGGATTAAAGATCCGATGTGATGCTTTGATCCCCAATCAGCATGAGAATGACAAAAAATAAAAATTGATTTAATCTGGTTTAGTCCTTTTATGTAAAAACAAAACACCTAAAATGTATTGATGGACTTGTATAGCACCTAGCATAGCTGCAACTGAACACTTACTATAACATTTGCAAAAATATGTTCCTCTAAAGTCACTGGATGTTAAGTCACTGAGACATCAGTGACCCATCTACTGTAAACCTGCAACCAGGAGAAGGGGAACAAAAAGGAATGATGGAACACAAAAGCCTTGCAGAGTGAGCCAAAATTAATAAACCTGGGCTCTGACAAACTGTCAAGGTCATCGAGTTCTACCCATTATTATGAACAGAATGAGTATTATAATTTAATACATGTAATGCTTTGCCCCTTCTATAACTTTCAAGCCAAGAATTTATCCTTGCAAATATTAACAAATGTAGCCTTCCAGCACCTTTGTGAATTAATGTAAGTAAATATTATTAGCTGAGTTGCAAGGTCCTACACACAGCTCAATGACATTTCTCCATAACATTTAGCAACATTGACTCAGCCTTTGGTTCTTCTGAGATAGAGAGATGAAATACGGTACAGTTTTCCTTGTGTGGTTCTTTTATATGAGACCTTAAAAACAGATCTTCTCAGCTCTCTGTAGATCTGGAAAAACCCATGCCATTTTGTGCCTTGGATAAAGCTTTCCTCTCTCTAGTGTTTCACAGCATTCTGTGAACTACTTGGTTGCTGCATTCCAACCAAGAGGTGGCCATATTTCAGTGGTGATGTATGCCTGTCAGACATGAAAGTATTTTGGGAGTCTTACGTGAAAAACACCCTTAGAAGTATTACTATTGTAGAGTTATTAATAGAATTCTACCACTGCCCTCATGCTTGAAATGCCTTCCTACTTCCCAAGAGTCAAGACATCTTGTCTCTCTCTGATTCATCCTCCCTCTTCAATATCTTTGTGATTTCTTATGTGTAACAGATGCTTTACCTACTCTGTTCTGGGTACCTTCACTGCCTCAGTTTCCCTTCTCCAATTAATCAAACTTCACACTGCAGGGTTTCACAATTATCTTCCCCTTCTGTCTTATTAACATAAACTTCAAAACAAGACACTTTCCACCTAGCTTCCTGTTAGGACACAACTCTGGGTATAGGATTTATAACCAGCCCCTATTTAGACTTTTATCTTGGATGGCTGGTAGGCATGCCCTCCACCACTCATACATCCCTACAAATTTACACTCTGCAGGCATTCTCTAAGGGGCCTTGTTATTAGCCACATGCCCCCATCACTTAACTCCTAGACTGAGAGTTAAACTAGACACAGGTGAGGCTGAAAGCAGGACTCCCTTCAAGGACCAGTCACCCTGTGACACACTGCCTCAACAATTAGTTCTGGTGAAGGAAGTTGGCTTTTTACATGCCTATAAAGGTCTGGCTATATTTACCAATGTAACGTCACACACATTTCTTTGAGGTGTACACAGTATAATTGCTGAGGCAAATATGTTTAGATCATTCTGTGGTCAAAACCCAACTCTCACTGTAGTGTTCCCTCTACGCCGCACTGCTTATGTTTAGCATTAGCCTTGTGGAGACACCCCATGCTGTCATCTCTCAGGCATTCAGTAGGAACCCAAGGGAGGAGGGTTAGCTTTAAGGAATGCCATGTTTCCTTTGCAGATGCAGCAGCTTAACTGTCTACGCCCCAAAGAGCTTCTAGAGAGAGTTTATCCTCTCATTCCAACTACTGTACATGACATGGCCCAAGTTTCCATCAAAGGTCTTTCCCTCCCCCCCCCCCCCATCACTTACTTTGTTTATGCACATCCCTTCATTTGATGAAAGATTTCTTTGTCCTGCCCTGTCAACATCAGCTATTTTCGGTCACTGAGTAGCTATGTGAAAGAAATTAAAACGTTGATACTGAAAAAAACGAAACAACCTGTCAAGGTTGAAGCTGAGATTATGAAGAGAAATGGATTCTATACATTTGCCATGTGAATGAAATGTTTGTAAGCAGAAAATCTGTAACACTGCATGCCGGATCTCAAGGGCCAGGTGCACCCGCTATAGCCTGCTGCTGGCT
Source organism: Emydura macquarii macquarii (assembly GCF_026122565.2). NCBI lineage: Eukaryota > Metazoa > Chordata > Testudines > Chelidae > Emydura > Emydura macquarii. The sequence goes on from NW_027131391.1 coordinate 3,771,288, forward strand.
TTTAAGGTCAAGGATCCTGGGACTTCTAGTCCCAAAAGACCAGGTGAGGCTAGGCTGAGAGCAAAGGAGAAAGACAGAGGCTATACAAGCCACAACACCATAGTGGCGCGTGAGATAAGGGAGGTATGGAAAGTAAAGGGGGAACCAGCTGTGATTATTAGCTCTTGTCTGGGGAAGGGCCCGCGTGGAGCTATGGACAGAGATCAGTGACAGATTGCTTGGAAACACTGCGGAGCTTTGCAGCCAGGAATAATGAAGGGCCATCTATATACAGACTCAGCTGTGACAGACCCACTCCCAGTTCGAGCTCTGCCAGAGGGGCGTTGGGAGCGGATCCCCGCCTGCCCCCCAACTTCGAGCCCCGCCGAGAGTAGCCGTCTCTCCCCATAAAGGGTTAACCGCCTCTCTCTGTTGCCCCAGTGATTCCAATCGAGCGTCGATTCCCCTACACCGCTATGGGCCCAGCCTGCTCCGAGTGATCAGGTTGATTAATCAAGCGCTGAACCAGTTCCGCGGTCCAGATAGCTTGAAGTGATAGGATTATGAATCGACCTCCGATCCAATTCCTCCAAAACCCTTCCTGGTCGGTCAGTCCAGCCGATCTCAAGAGATTAAGGCCGTGTAGTCGAGCTCCAATCCTCGTCCCCTCCGTGGCTTACGTGAACACCTGATTAGTCAGACGCAGACCCATTTTTCCACGCCCCCATCGGCCTTCTTGGTTGGTCTGAGTGGGCGGGCTGCGTAGTCGAGCGCCGATCTCCCTGCCGCCCGCCCGAGCGATGACCAGACTTGAGAGCTGAGTGCCGATGCAGCCGAGCGATTGGCCGCGCCTGGTAGGAGCCGCACCTCACCTCGGGCAGCGGCAGCGGCGGGGTCCGTGGCAGGAAGCGGCCAGGCTGCGGAGCGCGGACACAGCCCCAGCCCCAGGACAGCGCCGAGCTGCGGCGGCCTCACGGCTCCCGGTGCCAGGTGAGAAGGAGGCGCCCGCACCCGCCGGGCATCCTGGCCCCGGCCGGTCTGGGGCAGCGGGAGCGGCTTGGCCGGGGCGGCCGCCGCTGAGAGCCGGACAGCGCCGCCGGCTTCCCCTGCGCGGGGAGCGCTCCCGGCCGGGGACCGCCCGGCCCGGCTCGGGTCGGCTCGGGTCCCGTGCGGGCAGCAGCCGGCCGTGCCCTGAGTCGCCGTCCGCGGGGCTGAGCGAAGGCAGCCCCGGGGCAGCGGGGGATGCACGGGGTGGCGGGGCCCCGCCGCCCCCGAGCCCGGCGGGAGTTGGCACCGCCTGGCCTTATGCGGGACGGGGCTCCCAGGCTGCCCACCGCGGGAGCCCCAGCGGCCAGCCCCGGACCGTCGGAGGCGGTGGCTGACTCTGAGGGAGCAGGGAGCGGCGTGTCTAACGCCTCCTAGACCCCTGTGGGCCCAGGCTGTCCCCGGGGTGTGCTACCTGCCCGGCTAAACCACTGCCCAGCCCAGCCTGGCTTCGCCGCGGGCTGCCTGCCCTGCTCCCCTGGGCGTGCTGTTGGCGGAGGCACGTGTTACCGGTTGGTTAGGCTGAGGGACATCTCTCACATTCCCTCTTCTGGTGCTTCTGTCCCTGCCCTGTCAGTGACCTTCCCTGCCGGGTTCGTGTGTGTGTGTGTGTGTTGAGGGGACGTTGTTATCAGAAGGGCCGGCTCAGGAAATGTTAAAGAAAATAATCTTCAAGTCAGGTACCAATTCCTGCTGCCCCTGAGATGGGGGTGTGCTGTCCCTCGTTTTAGTTCTTTGCCCACATGTAGTCACTTGCAGGCTAAATGATGAAGTAGTGACTGTGTGAGGAAAGTAATACATAAGGTAGGTGGGGTTAGCTGCTTGTTAAACTCCAAGATGAGGATTACAGTGGTCCCATTCTTAGGCACAAAGAATTGTGTTGTGGATGAATGATGGGACTGGGGATCAGGAGATCTGGGTCCAGGCTGTGACACTGCCTAGGCAGCTGTGTGACTTTAGGGAAGTTGCTTGTGTCTCAGTTTCCATATCCGTGATATGAGACTAATCACTGCCTCTTAGGGGTGTTGTGAATGCTGGCCATGTTTACACTAGTGAGTTTACAGCAGCACAGTTGTACCGATGCAACTGCACTGCTGTAAGATCGCTTGCATAGCCACTCTATGCCGATGGGAGAGAGCTCTCTGTCAACATAATAAAACCATCACCATGAGTGACTCCTGACATACTGCTGGGCATACTGTCACTTATGCTGGCAAAATTTATGTTACTCGGGAGGGTGTTTTTTCACATCCCTGAACGGCATAAATTTTGCTGGCATAAGTGGTAGTGTAGACATGGCTTAATTCTTTACTGTTTGTAAATGGCTTGAGATCTATAAAAGAATGATGCTTTGGAAATTCATTCTCTCTCTCTCCCCCTCTCTATTTCAGACTGGTAGTCCACAAAGAAGAGGCATTCATATGGCTTTTTACATAGCCTTTTTGTTAGCCTTTTCATTGTGTACATTGATATTGAGAAAGTACAACTAGTACCAAAGGAAAGGTGTTATGGGGAGAAAGAACTCTTAAAGAATAAACAGGTTTTCTTCCCCAACAGGCAAATCCAGTGTAACTATATATAGTGTCTTTTGCAGAACATGCTTTCTCTAGTGTGCTGTGGGGTTAAGTAGTATAATTGGGGTTAAACAGTAACAGAGGAGAGAAATTAAATAGTAAAACCAGGGAGACAGGTGTTTTCAGCTGAGATCTGAACAGATAAGAGGCCCTGAGGCAGAGATACAGGAAAGCTATGTAGTACACAGTCTTGTACAATTCAGAAAATTACAGTTGCATATCCTTCTTAGCTGGTTCTCTACTTCAGGGATATGTGTTGGTAATGGGTAGCAGCATCTCTGTAGCTTTTCAGACATCACCGCTTTCTGTTGCTGACCAACATATGAAATGAAAGAACTCTGTATTTTTCTTAACAAAACAAAGCATCTTCTGGTGTCCACAGATCAAAAAATAATCTACAGCACTTATGGTTTGTTACAAAATTTGGTCAAAAGTCCGTATCTCTATCCCACCACCACCACACTAAGTTCACTAGCAGAAAACAGAGCAGAACCTTGATTATCCCGTCTTCAGGGGCACCTGAAAGTGTTGGGTAATTGGGATAGCTGACTTAACAGACTTTGAGTTGTTCACCGATGGTCTCTTAACTTATGGGTAGTCTTCCAAACTTCCTGGCCGGATACCCTGTTTATAGGCATACATACTTACAGACCTACTTTCTTATTGAAAGAACCCTGGTCAGTGCCCATAGATATCAACTAGCCTTGAGGAAGCTGCACAGCTTTTGCAGGACTTCAGCATGTAGATCTTTATATGGTGAATTGTCCTTAGCTCATATGTCTTGCTTAAGAACTCCACAGACAGGGTTATTTCAAGTAGAAGAGAAGATGCCTGAGGTGGAAAATGTGGAAAAGCTGGAGCTGCAGTGGGTGAAACAATTAACTAAGTTACACTTGCCTGAAAACAGAGATCATGACCAGGTTTTGGATAAATGAAGTTCAGATTCTTAAGGTTTTACTTTATATCAAATATTTTCACATTTTGTTGCTAAATGATCATTTGAATAACTTCATATTATAAATATTGATCTAATGAAATTAAAGTGAAAGTGGAGGCTTCATTCTCATACTAGTTGTCTTTTAACAGAGTAGAAATTAAGTATACTTCATTAAATGAAATCTTAAATCTTCCCTGTTTCAGAGAAGGAAGCATCTGTGCTTGAACTGGCAAAGTTCAGGAAGCATTTAACGTAACTGCTGCTGACTCTAAACTAGTGTAACTGGTGGTGATTGTGAGGTTGAGAGAAAGGAATAGGAGGAGGGAATAATGTGTTTTGCAGGCTGGTACAAGCTCTTTGGTGTCTGAAGGAATAAAGAGAAATAACTGAATTTAGGGCCCCGTGTTGCAGTTGTTTTACATGGAATTGCCTTTGAAATCATTGGGAGATTTTCATGTGGAATGACTACAGGATCTAGTCCTATTTAGCTTCGAAAATTTTGGAAAGGTTGCAGTTCTTTCTTTAAATGTATTAAGAAGAAAATGAGGTGCACTTTTTTGTGTTTGTCAGTGGACAGCTCCATTTTGCTTATGGTCAGGCTTACCAGTTGGTGTTACTATTCTTTTTATAGTAATCTCTGCATGTACATAGCAGCTTCCATGTGAGGCTTTACCAGTGGCAATTAAGGTTCTCAACAACCCTGATGGGTACAATAAGTATAAAGCCAATTTTACAGATAAGGAAACTGAGGTATAGAGAGATTAAGTGACCACCCCAAGAAGTCAGAGGTGGAGCTGGAAACAGAACCCAGTTTTACATGTGAATCACCAAACCATCCTCCTTCCTCCCCTCTTGTTTACCTCTTCAACTTATTATCTGTGGTAGTCAGTTGATACTGAGTTTTCAGAGTAACTTAATACAGAAAGCATTTGAAACTGGAAGGCAGGAATATTTGTTTCTGTTTTTTTCTTTTTAGACTAAAATCAGTTACTGGGCCTCTGGTCCTTTATATCCACATGGAAAAATGCTGGGAGCTTCAATAAACTGTTTGGATTTGCCATACTGTTTTCTTCATATTTGTACCTTGTTTAACCAGTAATGAAATGTTATACAAACCAAATATGTAATTTCCTGCGGGGCTCAGTCCTGAGAGAAATTCACCTCCTCAGCATCAGAGCTTTAGTGCACAGAACAGTTCTCACTTGACTGTCCGTGAAGCCAGTATATGGCGATTCCTGTTCATTACATCTTTGAGCTATTGTGAGTTAAAGGGACACTACCAAGTTAAATAACATCTTTTAAAAAGAGACATTTTTCCTTACCTGTGTTTATAAATAAGCATCTTCTGTTCTTGAAAAAAGAAAACTTGTTAATCATCTAATTTACTTTTCATTATGTGTCAGTGGCTTGAAGATCCTTTAAGACAGTGGCTTTCAACCTTTCCAGACTACTGTACCCCTTTCAGGAGTCTGATTTGTCTTGCATACCCCCAGGCTTCACCTCACTTAAAAACTAATTGCTTACAAAATCAGACCTAAAAATACAAGTGTCACAGCACACTATTACTGAAAAATTGCTTACTTTCTCATTTTTACCATATAATTATAAAATAAATCAATTAGAATATATTATACTTAAATTTCAGTGTATAGCATATAGAATAATATGTCATTGTCATTGTCTGCATGAAATTGTAGTTTGTACTGACTTCACTAGAGCTTTTTATGTAGCTGTTGTAAAACTAGGCAAATATCTTGATGAGTTGATGAACCCCCGGCAGACCTCTGCGTACCCCTGGTGAGAACCACTGCTTTAAGAGAGCTGGGTGTGACACCCTTTTTGTGACTAATCAGTTGCATTCCAGGTGGTGAGATAAGACCAACATACAGCACAATTGGCTGTGAGACCTGCAGGCAGTAGATAGGCTCCTCAAGGAGTCCCTGGCTCAGGGAAAAGATCCTTGTTTACATGTGATGCCCAGACAGATGGCCTAGGGTTTGAGATCTGTGGGGAGTATATAAGCTTCTCCATTAGACCCTGGATCAGGTGGAAAGGACATGATTCATGTGAAATTTATAATAGACTCCCTTATTTGGAGAAATAAAACTCAGGCCCTAAGGAAGGGACCAAATTCCTGTGGCTGTTTAGTACTCTTGGATGTATTGGCTTATGAGTTTGCACACTAGCTTACAGTAGCTACATAAGCCAATACATCCAAGCCATCCTGTTGGCTTACTTTTTTTACATTTTTGGTAACTTGGACCATGAAAATAGACTAGTCAGTTTGTCAATTTCTGATTTATTTCACTTCTGGGTTCCCCTGCCTCCTAGAAGAATAGCCGGTGTTTGGGATGTGGATGCTGCTGGGGAATGATTTGTTTTAAAAACCTATTTCCATTTGATTTTAATTTAACAAAAATACATTTAGTTTTACATTTTTGTAAGCTTACTTTTATAGAAATTTGGGGAAAATATGATCAGGTAATATCCTTCTAAGGTAAAGCTACAGTATCCTTTATAAATTCATAATTCAAAAGGTCCAAAACTTGCCATTAAGAATTTTAGTAGTTGAGTAAAAGTGAAAGTTTTATATAAGGTTTTATATAAGTTTTATATACTCAGGAAGTAAGGTTTTTATGTAATCAAATTTCAGATGCTTGCTTGGCCTTTTTAATGGGCATATTTTTTTAAAAGTATTAAAAAACAAAAAAAATTTGATTTTGCACTATAACCTTTTCAAATTACTTCCTTATGTAAAGGCCATTGATTAAAACAGAATGAATTGGTTGCTTTTGGCTCAATGCTAGATAATATCAGTTGTTAAATTGTCTCATATGCCTGTTCGCTAATTAGTTTTTTGCAAGGTACTACAGTCTTTTTATCATGGACAAATTATTTCAGAAGAATTGTTTTAATTTACTGGGTAAAAAGTGTCAAAATATTGATTGATAAATCTACTCTAGACTCCTGGGTGTAAAGGGGAAACACCCTGCCTCGTATTCTTGTCCAGGGAATGAACTTTTTGCCTTTCACTTTAATAATCTGCCAAAAGATGCAGTTTGGGTGCAGCTAAAGCACAGCCTGTGAAGTTCTGCTCCACACTACTTAAATCAGGATGGAGTATTGCATGCTGGGAACTGTAGTCTCTTTGAGCAGTTGGCTTTAATGCCTACTAATGAAGATACTCTAAGCTGATGGGAGAGAGCTGTCCTGTAGACTTAATTACTCCACCTCCACAAAAGGCGGTAGGTAGCTATGTTGGCAGGAGAAGCTCTCCCCTGACATAGCCCTGTCTACATCAGTAGTTAGGTTGGTGTAATTTATGTCGCTCAGGGATATGGATTATTCAAACCCCTGAGCAATGTAAGTTAGACTGAAGTAGATGGTAGTGTAGACAAACGCTGAGTCTTTTTTCAAAGCCTCATTTCACATCATTAAATTTTAGGCAAAGAATATTACTCTTAAAGTGTGAACTACATTCATTATCCTGATTAAACATCTGTCACATGCTTCATTTTTACTTCCTCATGCTGGGAGTGTAAAGTGTGTGTGTGTGGCAGGGGAATAACAGCTTTTGCTTTCAGGATGATGATGCCGCGATTATTGCTTTGCTTTGACCTTTGATCTCATGTATAGAGGGTTGGGTGTGGGTTTTTTTTTTTTTTTTTTTTTTGAAGATGGGACAGAGCATTTCTGATTTCTGAGCTTGAGATTTCTTCCTGCTTTATCAGAGACAGAGTTACAATATTAGTGTGCTTAGTCTTGAAGCTGGGCTATCTTTTTGGATTCTCCCTCCATGTCAGGAAGTGGTTAGTTATTTGACTTTAGAGGTAGGAAAATACCATGTTTAATACAGAGCTTACAAAACAAGTTTGTCTGACTTTTATAAATAAGCACTTTATGCTGTTGAACAGGTAATAAATAGCTTAATGTTGATGGATTGCTTTCCTCCTCACCCTTTCTGTTTATTAGGTCAAAATGGACCCTGGTTTCATTCAATTTTAGTGGCACCAATAACTATATGAGAACATGCAGTTGCATGCCTTATTCCTTACCCAAAAATTGGTTTATAGCCAAGGGAATTCTCATATATTGGTTACTATATTTACTTCAGGGCTATCTTTTCTGCATAGCAATAGTAGAGTTGGCCACATATAGGTCATCCAGGCTTAATAAAACAAAGTTAAAGAGAGTATAGGTCATCCAGAAAAATCACTGTTATAAAAGCTGGATGGCGTTAGTACTTGGGACTACTGAAGTTAACTTTGACCTGCAGCCCTTGTACTTTGAGCTGTGATTGCATCCGGCTTCATGGCTCCTGGTTGAGTTGGATGGGAGAACAAGGAATGCTTTGAAGGAGGAGATGATGTTGATTTTATTGGGTGGTGTTTTTTAATCTGAATTGGTCTGACCAAAACTGATCCAGAGTGAGAGGAGCTGCTGGATGTTCCATCTTTGGAAGGAGAGCTGTAAAACTGCTTATAAATCTCGTAATGCTTTTCATAAAAGCAGAGGTGCTAACCCTCGAGTCCTGGCCAAATTCCAGCTAAGGGAATTCCATTCTGTCTACCTAAATTCCCCTACAGCTTCAGATACATATGGTATTTTTCACCACGTCTCCAAGTGTTGTATAGAGTTAGGCAGCTGCCACATTCCACCCCAGAGTGTCTGTGTTTCAGCACTCGTTGGAGTGAGCCTCGTATATAGTGTGTACATGTTCAAGTATGTGAAGTACTTGGGGATGATAGGTGTTATATAAGTGCCAGACATCATCATTCTGCTCATAGAATAATGTCTTTTTTTATTACATAAAGACTGCTTGAAATGGAAGAACATACATCTGATATTTTGTGCATAGTGATTCTGGTTCTTTTGGAGAGAGGCAAATACTATGCTGACTTTCTAGATTAAATCATTTTCCTTTCTTCTAAATAAAAGTGATCTGTAATCCTATCCCTGAGAATCTGGCAAATAAAATTCAGGAGGCTTATTTGGGGGCTGCCTGATTGTTTTTAGTGCTTTTTAAGCCAGATTGATGAGAACATAGACGCTGATGATTCATGTTCAGATGTTTTTTCTTCCCTGTAATGGAATATATGCTAGTACGTAGCATATGGTACTGCTGAACAATGTTAAACACACAGAGCTCTGATCTGATGTTATACAGTGAAATGGAATTTGGGGATTTTAGCTTGAGCTTAAGATGAAAGCTTTAGTAGATTGTCTTTGCTGCTGGTCTGTTTATCAGATACAGGACATTTTGGTAGCAAATTCTGCGTATGGCAGTTTCCATTTAGGGGAGCTTTTACCCATTATTTACTTGCATATGTGAAGGTTTTTTCAATGTGTGCAGGAGCAAATGCAAAACCTTTGAAAATATTTCCACTAGAGAAGGAAATGTCTTACAGTGCTAAGTATTAGCTTTGAAATAACTAGAGTCATTGTGACCATGTGTTTCAATCCTGACAGTCACTTCAGCCCTTCATTCTTCTACTATAAATGTTTACCACCATGAAGTTCATTTGCTCTCTCTTTGAGATGAGGCCTTAAACTGAAGCCCTATCTCCTCTTTGTATATTAAAAGTGCAAGGCACTTGTAAATGAAGGGGTTTGCCCCAATGCTCCTGGCCTAAATTTCCATTCCCTCTACCATTGTGAAAAGTGCTGGCTACCCTGTGCTGGGAAACCAACTGGAGGTTGAAAAAGCAAGAAAGCTTGTTTTCCTCTTCTAATCGAAGACTAAAAACAAGGCGATAAGGGATGTGATCTACTGGTTCTAAAATTTGAAGGACATGGCGACCAGAAAAAAATCAATTCATTTCACAAATTACTTTGTTTAGTAAATCAGTTTTAAATGTAACACATTTTGATAAACTTTTTTGTTATGTATCATGTACATTTAATGTAATTTTATTTAACTAAGAAAGATTTAAAATATTTTTATGCATTTTAACTGAACTCCGATTTCCATTCAAATGCAGCTTGACAAAATCACAAGTAAAATATTAATCTTCTAGTACAGTAGTTTTCAATCTTTTTTTCATTTGCGGACCCCTAAACAATTTCGAATGGAGGTGTGGACCTCTTTGGAAATCTTAGACATAGTTTGCAGACCCCTGGCGTCTGCAGACCACTGGTTGAAAACCACTCTTCTAGTAAATAAGAAATGCATCATTTACCATTTTCTACTATAATAAAAATATATATAAATATTTAGAATCTGAATAATGTAAATAAAGCTATGTAACTGCTTAAATAAATCTACATATGACATATCCTTCCACTGAGCAAAAAGACATACCAAATTCAGTGTAAAGGCTATATTGTTGCAAATCACCATGTTTTAATGGTTACCAATCAATGAGGATCAAACTCTCTTTAGGAAAATAAAGTACAAATGCAAAACAAGATTATAATCAATTATTTAAATGAAGACACAATGGTGAATAATTATGTGTCTTGCAGTAGCATCTAGAAGCCCCAGTCATGGATTAGGGCCCCGTTGTGCTAGGACCCACACAAACATATAAAAAGACTGTTCCTACCCCAGAGAACTTGCATCTAAGACAAGAGACAATAGGTGGATACAGACAGACAGGGAAGCACACCAAACCCATGGGGCTTGAACAAATGGTTTCTGGGACTGTAGTTTAGTGCATCTTCTCCTGGACTACAGGACAATGAGTGAACGAGTCTGATGTTTTGCTTCCCCTCTCCCCCCAGCAAAAAAAAAAAAAAAAACACATGAAAGCTGGAGTTTTTCATATAATCACTAGATTACCTGCAACAGATGCTAAAATTGTGCTACTCACAATGAAGTCATGTGAGTTGGCAATGCTGAATTTGTACTGAGTATTTCAATTTAGACGATCCCAATCACTAGCACGCTATTAAGTCTGAATGAACTGTCATTGAACTTAATTAGTTGAATAAACTGAAAAGTATATTCTCTCTGCACCTGCAGAAGAGGCTGCTGCTTTTAAAAACTGGTTAACACTTTAGCAGACTGGTTCTCTGGTGCTTAGCTAGTGATTTCCATTTCTTTAAAACTTTGGCAACAAACACATACTGTTTGAGTATTATTTTATTTAATGTAAATAGCTTTAATAGATTGTACAAAGTTTAGGCCTTACCATGGGTTGATAATTACAAGTTCAATTTTAAATAGGTTCTTTATTTAAAAGAAAATTGTATTTAATTTAAATTAAAAAATACAATTTAAATATAAATGGATTTTGATTAAAATCATAGATTTTTATACACCCTGTCGTTCACCCTTTTACAAATAAAATAGAGAGCTTGCACGAGGTCGTTAGACAGAGCTGGAAATAGAACCCATGTCTCTAACATAACAGGGCTAAGTCTCACCCACTTTGTCATGCAGTCTTTTTAGAAGGACCATGCCAAGTTAGAGGTCTCTGTAACCCACACTAAGACTTGGTCTACACTTACCTCGGCAATTCGGTGGCAGTCAACGGGAGTTACGCAAAGAACTTGCGTAACTCCCAACTGCTGTGCTTCTCTTCTGCGTGCTGTCTTCATTGCACTGCGCCACTTGAGGAGGTGGTTTTAGTACGTCGACTTCTGGATCGACTGAGCGGGTCTTCACTCACCGCTCAGTTGATCCAGATAAGTCGATCTGATGGCGGCGACTTTGCCGCCGTCAGTGTAGACAGCCTAAGATAGTTGGCTCTGTCATCCTCTAGATAGCTAGAACACAGAGGTTTAAGACTCTGCTACTTAAAAGATTTGGTTCTTCAGATCAAGTGGTAAAGGCACATGCTTTTCATCTGGAATTCCTAGGTTCTTTCTCTGCCAACATCCCAAACAGTTTTGTTGTTACATTTGGCTATGTTGATGCTGTTTGTAAACACTAGACCAGACCCCTGCAACCAGAGCTGGGACTAGAAACCAAGAATTTTCATACCTAGTGGGTCACTGCTGTCTCTCAAATATTTGTACAAACATCTGGCAATGTATATTGTATCCTCTGTGTGGATTAGCCCATAAGGGGACAACCACCTGCTTTCTCCAAATCAGTGACTCCTTTGGCTGAAGTCAAAGAGGTCTCCGCTGTGGATCTGAAGATTGTGGGTTCAGACCTGGCAGGTGAAAATAATATATATCTAAAAGTTAGCATGAGGACCCTCAAGTAATTACTGGAATGATTTCATATTGTAAAACGTGTTTGGATGTTGTATTAAAATTCTACTGTTGCGTTTTTAGTGTGTGTGTGTTTTGGTTAATGGAAGCCTTTAAGAACAGTGTTTAACTCTATTGTAGAATTTGTCTGACACAGAGAGCTATGTGTGGAGCGGGCGGAGGGATTTTGCCTGTGTCCAGAGAGTGGAAGCTCCTACCTTTGTAAACGCCAAAAAGATCAGAACCTGATTTAATTAATTTTATCTCTCAAAACATCAAGCTTCATTCTCAGATATTTAACACCTGCGCTTACTGAGGAATGGATGCTTTAGGGCATTGCTAATGAGCTAGAGAATTTTCCTCTTTTGGATCACCAGCATGAATTCAGCCCAATGCAGCATGGATTAAGTTGTTAGCATCTAATGGGTGTTTAGCTCCTATATGAGATTGATTTGGTGGGTCTTAGTTCCACCTCCAATGTCACAAACTCACCATTATACTTTCCATCAGACTGTAAGATCTCAGACAGCTGGGACTCTTACTATGTGTCTGTACAGTGCCTAGCACAATGAGGCCCTGATCTCGAGCAGCAGGGGCTAAAATTGCCTTACTCATTGTAAATCTGCAAGTATTGACAACACTGTTGTTCTATGCACATTGTGGGTGGGTAGGAAGAGTTCGGAAGGCAGAAGAAAAACAGGGTTTGATTTGGCCCCCAGATCACAAGTCTTAAAAAACAAACGAACAAACTCCCTATAAACAATTTTTGGAGGATTGTGGGAGGAAATCTGGGTTATGATTTCTGAACTCTTGGGGTTGGCAGCACTGTCAATATGTAAGAGATTGTTATACTATGTAAAAGCATTGGGGCAAGGTTTTTCTATTGTAACCAATGATTGTGATTTCCCACTGCACTAGATGAAGAGGTACTAATTCAGTGGCGAAGGGCTTGTCTACATGGCTCCCCAGTTCAGACTGTGAGGGTGTAAACTGTAGCTCACACTGGGGTGCTGTGCTGTAACTGTCCCCTGTGGATGAACTGAAAGGTACCTTGATCACATTAATGTAGTCCTGTGTGAAGAGAAGTTAGTTAACATGAAGCAGGTATATTTTTAGTTTGTGTTAGCAGTGTCCACATGGGGCAGTTACAGGGCAGCATTCAATGTGTGCTACAGTTCACAGCCCTGTAGTCCACACAGCAGTGCAGCGTAGATGTAGCCCATGATTCTTTGCCTCCACTTTCCCCTGAATGTTTTAAGGAAATTCATACTCGTATTGTGGGGCATTTTTACTGCTTATTTTTGATTTGCTGGACTCTGAGCAGCCAAGGGCCGTCAGACCATAAATTGCCTCCTGCTGCTAGTTGCAGTTTGCATCAGACCTAGGACTGCAAGCTGACACTTGCTCTGTTCCTGCTTACGGTCAGCTCTGTTTGCACATATCATTTTCAGCAAGTAGTGTATTCAAACCCCATTGATAAAACCACATATTTGTAAAGATAGTCTTGTGGTTAATGACAGGACTGAAATCCAGGGTATCTAGATTCTGCTTCTGCCATAGATCACTGTATGCCCTTGGGTAATTCGCTTGCTACCTTTCTGTCTCCTTTTCCTGTAAAATGTGTCTAAAACTTGTCTACCTCACAGGATGTTGAGTCTTAATTAATATTGATAAAGTACCTTGAAATCCTTGGATGGAAGGTGCAACAGGAATACACAAGGTGGTATATGATGATGAAGGCACACACAGTGACAAAACTGGTTAAGCCTTGGTTATACTTAATTTTTTAATGAATGGGTTAATGAATGCTTAGATGAAAGCTGTTTCTGGCTTCCCCTTTCAGTTACACTGGCTAGATACAGGCACACTGCTGTAGCATTGGAGTTTGCAGCAGTGTGGAGAATTAAAGCATATGCATTAGATTGTGATGTGTTCTTCAGCAAGCCTTGAACTCTTTATTTCTGTTTCACAGCTGATTTTGCATGCAGGTAATGTTCTAGCCTTCTCAGGGAATTTTGGCAATTTAGTGTAGTGATGGTTACTTATTCTGCCATTCGTGAGCCCTTAGAACTGTCAGGCCAACAATACCTATGCACAAGCTGAATTTTTCTTCTGGATCTATTTAAATGTAATTTTGACTGATTGGTTTTATTTCTGTGTTGTCATTGATGCACAGCATTTAAAACTTTTTACCCAAACAACTAAAATGCCAGCATACAATTTCAAATATATAAATCAAGTGAAGCAACCCCTCCAATGTGTGACAGACCCCAAACTCAAGTTCCCTTTTTTCTTTGATGTACTTAATCTGAAAATTTTCCTGTCACACACTATAGATAGGTTTGTTTTTTTGTTAAGATAAGTACATTTTTAAAAATTAGTGCCAGCACCTCAGATCTTATGGGAAGCCCTACAATAACAAACTACTGTGCACAGAATGAAGAGAACCCATTTTAGAAAAGAAATAGACACAGTCAAGATGATGTTTAAAAAAAAAAAAAGAAAATCAGGAGCAATTATCATTGCTTGTGTAACTAATAGCATAGTCTTGAAAAAGAAAGACTTCCTTAGAATCCAGTGTCTCAAGCATTACAAAATTATGACTCAGCCCCTCCACCCCCCCAAATCATGACACAGCCTTAAAATTATAAGATTTTTTTAAAAATAAATGTTGGATTTTTTTTATTTGCCTTTTCAGGTTTTTGTGCCTTCTGGTTTCACATTTTCAAGTTTTTCTCTGTAACTAGGAGAACTGGAAAGTAACATACTATATTTTTAAATTGAAAGTTCAGATTCTGATGTAATCACATGATTCCAAGAGCTGGGGACACCAAATATCATGAGACTTGTGATTAGTCATGCAAAATGGCAACTCAGGTAAACTACTGGTTATCTTTATGCTGTTTCTTAGCTTTCTGCACTCCATTCATCTTGGTTTAATGAGAATAAACGAGCCAGTTTCACTTTCCATTTTTCACACATTAGCTCAATGCTGCGGCATTTGGGTTGTGAACACTTCAGGGGAAGGTATAAATCCAAACAAAAATCTGTTCATTGAAATTTCAAACAAACATTTGTGTTTTATTTTTAAAAACCTTTTCTTCAGAACCAGATTTTGGGGCCTTAGCTATAGACCATTTTAAATTCCATTTTCAAGCTTCCAACTGTGTCCAAAGAATAAGACTATTTTGTAGAGATTGACAAATATTTTGAGTGTCAACAGCATCCTTGGTGTTGTATACCGCACACAGGAAGACGTGTTCCTGTCCCAAGGAGCTGAAGGTCTGTATATTTGGATTACGTTCTTTACAAATTTGTTTTCACTTGTGTTGCAGAACATGAACCTGTGGATAATGACAGGGGAAGGAAAGCAAACAAAATCAGTTTCATTTTATTTCAAGTCTTGCAATATTTGGTGTGTTTTCTTAAAGCTCCAGATCTGGAGGCGTGTGACTAGGTGAGAATCTCAGCTTTTACTATTAATTTCTGGTGCTCATAGTTGTGCAACAAAGCTTAAAAATGTGAGCAGAGCATAACCAAAAGCTGCAGAAATAAGAAGATGAAAAAATAGAGCCCCCAAAACATTAATCTTTTTAAAAGTCTCATTATTTTTAACTAATTGCACAGTTTTGGGGGGCCTGTTTTATGATTTTGAACACTTTGGTTGGCAATACTGTGAAACAAATATTTTCAGGCATTTCTAAGTACACTTGGCTTTCAAAGCCATCCAGGGAATTTACGTGGTGGATGTGTAAAGTATAGAACAC
The DNA here is from genome assembly GCF_026122565.2 of Emydura macquarii macquarii. Lineage (NCBI taxonomy): Eukaryota > Metazoa > Chordata > Testudines > Chelidae > Emydura > Emydura macquarii. The sequence continues at coordinate 3,786,731 of NW_027131391.1, forward strand.
CTTTAATTAAAGAACATTTGGCTTCCAGTGGCAGACCCTCCTCATCCAAAGAACATTTGCAGCTGTTGTCAGTAAACTTGTGGGTTAGAATCTCAAGGGTGTATACAGAGGAAGTTAGAACACTTTCATATTTATGATCTCTGAAATTGACTTCCCAGTTGCCTTAATTTAAGCTTCTGGCTTCTTTTGTTTAAGATTATGAATGTGAAAGGCCATGTACAAAGTTTAACCAAACCACTGATTGTCTAGATGAAACATATTCTGTATTCTGCAATTTGTATTCCTGGAACTCAATAGATTATATAGAAACTGGTGAGATTGTGTATGTGAAGAGTTATCACTTATCTCTTTGGTGCCCATAGCAGGAACTTCCTGGTGTTGACTGCTAACATAGCGGAACCACCAGTGTGTGCTAGCTATACTAGTAAAAGAGGAGGTAAGGGTAGAACGTACCTCCCACTGGCAAAGGATTAAATGAAAGAACTAAACTGTTGTACAGTTTAGACTTAGTGTAACAGATGGCTTTTCTTCCCTCTCTTCTTTTTCTGTCACCAGTGGTCCTGTTCAGGTTGGACAGAGATGCTTTCATTAAGCCAATGACTCTGCTCAATTAAAAGCCAGACTGGCAATTTGCCAGGAGCCTTTGGGCTCTATTTTACACAAAACAAGGCAGATTTCGTTACCTTTATCTTTAATAATGAGGTGTGTTTTGTCTAGGCTTCATGGCCTAGCAGGTGATGCTTCATCTTGCTCTGGATCAGTGAAATATTACCTAGTAGGACCTGTAGTGTTCTTCTGTTCTGCATGGGTACTTACACTACCCACATCACCGTAGTATCTGAGCACCTTCCAGTACTACGTGAAGTGTGTCCTTCTATGCCATGTGATTCATTCTCTCAGATCCTGGCCCTAAGGGGAGAGTTGTGCAGGTAGCGTTTTGGTTTTTTTATACATACATATATACACACATGCTGCTATTTAAGTGTGTGTGAGAGAAGGCACTTGGAGTGGAAGGTGGTAAGGTTTGTGATTGTCCTTAGTTCCTTGGTGAGTTTGTCCTACTTTCTTGGACCAGTTCCTGAGACAGCACTGTCTCCCCTTCCTGCTTTACACTTATGATTTCATTGGTTTGCACCCTTGTGTTCTGGATGAGGATAGGACCCTGCCACAATATTTGGATGCAATGTCTTCTTTTGTATGTATATTTAGGTGCAGTTTGGCTTCAAGGTTTTCTGTTCCTGCTTCAGAGACTTGAAATCTCACAATGCTCATGGCTTGTTATCAAATATGGTCAGTGGAGGTAGCATTGTCTATATTAGCAGAGCAGCTGATTGAGGCTTACCCAGTGAACGCTCGTGTTAGGAAGAGTTTAAATCCGACATATGGGTGGCATAAAATAAACCCTACCTATTTTGGCCTTCCTGCTTTGTTTGATCAATTAAAATATGTTGAAATTAAAAGTAAAACTGGAGGTGAGTGAGTTGGACTTTGTTCGCTTGATACCAAAGGTTGATTTTTATGTCATTCCTGGGGAGTGACTCGAAATTCTAGGCAGTTTGTGGCATGTTAACGCCAACTTGAGCTTCCGATGTTGCAATGAAGAAGGAAGTGTGTGGGGGAAACAAAGCATTTCTGCCCAGCTACATTAGGTGGGAATTGCAGCTGGCTGGTTATTTTTAGCTCCTACAGTTATCTCACTGTGAGCCTGAATCTTTCTTTGTGGTCGGAGAGGCTTTGCGTGGATGGGGTGGCTGTTGATTGCTCTCACAGGTTCTTTTCATACCACCCTGATTTTTTTTATATAGTTTTTGATACTGTGAGGTACTGAGTGCTTCCGCTGAGTGAGCGAATGCTATTCCAAGAAACTCCACAGGAAGATTCACCAAGGAAGAATTAACATTTTACACAGATTAGGAGATACTGGGTGCGAGTTCTCTCTCCTCGCTCTGCACAGGGACATATAACGTAATGTGGTTGTGATACCCCGTGGGTGGGTAGGGGAGGTGAAAGGCAAAGGCATTGGTCTCCGTCAGTTTCTGTTTGTTTCTCTCTTTGGCAGAATAGTTTAAGATTTTTTTGTTCATTTTAGTTGATTAGCATGAGGGAAGATACAGAATGTTTCCATTTTAAGCTCTGCAACATCAGAAATGCCCCTTCCAATATTGCTTTCGCCAGAGTAGCTGAGCTTTCTGGAATCAGTCAGTCTATTTCAGTGTACTGGCCTAGAAAACTCCACAGTCTGATAACTTTTCCTCTGCTATCAGAACACTGACGGAATAAAATGTTCTTACCATTTTGTTTCAGGGTCACTAGTCTTGAAGCTGTATCATTCAAAATTACAGATTAGCTAAACACAGTGCAATTTATCCTCATCTCCTTCCCCCAGAACTTGGGCGGGGGGAGGGGAGGGGAGGAAAGGAGGCGTCTGGTTGATGCATTTTAATAGCCATGAGTACTGTGGCAGCATTAGTAATCTCTGTTTATGGAAAGGTGCTCTGGAGACTGACTCCCTCTGTCCTCAGAATAGGTGTGGCAGAGGCAGCTCGCATACAAGATTGTAGCAGTGCTGGTCCCCAGCCAGTGTGCCTCAGTGTTGACCTGGAGGGACCCCCTTCTGATGGTGAGAGGTAGTTGTCTCAGTAGTCATTAGCCTCTGCTGAGCCTGTCAACAGTGCAAACTGTGGTGTTGGTTCTTTTCAGGTGGATACCTCTGCCTGGTATCAAGAGGATTGAAACCACCAACTCGCGTGACAAAGGCCAGCGAATCGCTGTCAGACTGAAGACTCTTAGGCTATGTCTACACTACAGACCCTACAGTGGCACAGCTGTACCACTGCAACTGCGCTGCTGTAAGGTCTCCGGTGTACCCGCCGTCTGCTGACGGCATAATCAAACCACCCCCAATGAGCGGTGATAGCTGTGTTGTTGGGTGAGTGTCTCCCGCTGACATAACGTTGTTCACACTGGCGCTTCTGTCAATGAAACTTATGGCGGTTGGGGGTGTGGTTTTTTTCACACCTCTGATGGACAAAAGTGCTAGTGTAGACAAAGCCTCAGCTTCTGCTTACCTGTCACAACAGCTTTTAAAAACAATGATGATCTGAATAGATAGGAAGCGGGGGGCGGGGGACCAGGGAGGATAGATTCACACCAGTGTCATTTCAAAAGTGAAAGCGTTGAGTTAGAACTGGCTTAAGATAACCTTTTACTAAGCAGTGGAGGAACTGACTTGGCAGGAAAGTACTGCCTGCCAGTTTGGGGCAATGGGCGCATGGTACCTGTCCACCCTTGGGTTCAAACCATGCTTTCAGCCAGTTTTTATACTGTTTTAAACTCTCAGGCTGACTCCATCTGGCTGACTCTGAAGGGGCTAAACCAAGTTTGATAACGTCTAGCCTAGAGCCAGGTTTCCTGTCAACATCACAGATCTAGTGTGAGTAGCAGCAGCGTAAGTCTCCCCCAAGCCATCCCATGCCAAAGTGCCTCCCCCCATCCTGATCTGGTCTGAGAGGGTAGCTGATTTTCCATGGCCTGGCCAGTCTCTAATCTCTTTGTTGAGGCTCTCAACATGAGGGCAGATTATTGCCATTTATTACGGTTGGTTTGGTTTTGATATCTTCGTGATCTCAGCTAAGAAGTACATTGAAACCTACGAGCTCACTTGACATGCTGTATGTCACTGAAAAGACATCAGGGTGATAACTTTCAGTTACCACTGACATGGACTGGTTTTGAATAAAGATGTGGAGATGAGACACAATACTCAAGTAACCAATCTTTGGGTTCCCCAGAGACAAAGGCATTTTAAATGGAAGCTAAATCTCTCACCTGTTCAGAAATCCATTTCACATTGCATTGAAGGCCTACCCTATTATATTTTGCATCTAATACTATTCTAATACTTCTGCTCACTGTTAAATACATTCAATATCATTTATTTTCAGAATTAAATCCACGGACTCTTCTTCATTGAACTCGAAACCTTGAACCTGTGTGATGGATTTGTCTTACCAGCTACAAAATTTATCTATCTGCTCAAGCCTAAAAATTACTGCAGTCAATTAAAAGAGGCTCCAATATCTGCAGCTGAATAGATTAAAAAAACCCCCAAAACCTCTAGAGACAAATGTGTCAGAAAACAAATAAGTTTTGTTTACAAGCTGGCGTGTCTTGAGAGGTTCTTAAGCAATAGGGGACATGTACATGACTTATGGTTGAGTGGTAATGGCACAAGTTTTGATTGGCACTTAAAATGTGCTTCAAATGAATTTGCATGCAGTTGTGTTCTCTGTTCACGCTGTTTACACCAATCCTAAAAGTGTGTGTGATGTGCATGCTTTCTCTGTCTCTGCTTTGGCAGATCTAGAATAACCTTTAGAAGAATACTCTGATTATTATGCAAGGCCTATTGATTTTCTTTAGCATTTGTCTTGTGTTTGTTGATATTTGTTTTGACAGTTTCTCTCACTTGATATTAGCACTTTTGTGTTATGGCATGTGGGTGATCGGATAGGAGGCATTTGGTTGCTAAGGTGATGTGTGCCAATAAATTAATTTAGATAGAGGCATTTGGAATGCCATTACTTGAGGGTAGTTTATTTAATCTGTTTTTTGGTCTGTGCTCAATGCATTTGACTGCCATTAGTGATAGATGCTATGTACATTAATACAAATGAAATAAATTGTTACACATTGTAATGTGCCAGGGGGCAAAATCACCGCCAAACCAAGTTGATAACTTCTAGCCTAGAGCAATGTTTCCTGTCAATATGACAGGTCTAGTACGAGTAGCAACAGAACAAAAGGAAGTGTTTCTTCACACAACACACAGTCAATCTGTGGAACTTCTTGCCAGAGGATATTGTGAAGGCCAAGACTATAACGAGGCTCAAAAAAGAGCTAGATATGTTCATAGAGGATAGGTCCATCAATGGCTATTAGCCAGCTGGGCAGGGATTACTGTTTGCCAGAAGCTGGGAATGGTCAACGAGATGCATTACTTGATGTTTACTTGTTCTATTAATTCCCTCTGAAGCAGCTGGCATTGGCCACTGTTGGAAGACAGGATATTAGGCTGGATTGACCATTGCTCTGACCCAGTATGACTGTTCTTATGCAGCTGTAAAATAGCCAGCTGCTTGTACTTCCTATAGTGGTTCTGTGGTATTGGTCCCTCTCTGAAGACAAGCTGTGTTCACAGGCTGTGGTGAAGATCTCTTTCAGAGTGTCAGACAATGTATTAACTCTCTCAAGTTTGGTAAGCAAATATCAGGATTGGCTTAGTTAGATACTTGGAGGTCTTTTCATGCTCTGCTGACATCATGGCCGCTGGTCATATTTACACTGTCGCATTCAGTTAATGAATAGTGCCCATAGCCAGCAGCAGAGTGATTCCTTATTGTTTACATGCCGACCATAGCTGTGTTCTAGAAATCTGTACATTTACCATGCTGTTTACTTGATGTAGTACCTCTCACTGGGGAGGATTCCCAAATGCTTCACAAACTATTGCACTGTTTTTCAATGGGAGCTCCAGATGCTCAGCACCACTGAAATGCAGCCATCTCTGGGATGGGAGTGTGACAGCAAACAGGCACACTGCACTACCAGACAACAAACTCCTACTCTTGTTAAAATGCCATGGGATCAGTAATGTCCACCAGAATAACACTGGAGTAGCAATTATATGTATTAACCTTTCATAACTGAGATATTCATTTAAAGTGCCATAGTGAAATTAAGGCAATGGTAGTATTTATTCACTGACAGAGGAGACATGAACAGTATATAATGCAATATGCTGCTGATCTGGGCCTGAAATGATTTTTTTTTTTTTTTCCAAGTGCTCAGTTGACTTGCATGAAAAGCTTTTGTTAGCCTGGCTATCTTGTACGTGTGAGGTATGTAGTATAACTATTTCACACTCTGTGGGGAATAGGTTTTTTAATCTACATATTGATGAGGATATTATTGCTTGTGTTAGATTGGCTGCACTGATATTTGGAAGTCCTGTTCAACTACAGAACAGCTGGAACACACAGCAGTGCTGCAAGCTTTCTCATGCCGCCTTTCAATGTAACTCAGCTCTGACCTGGAGGGACCATTTGTAAAAGTGAGAGCAGTTCAGTTCTCAGCTCTTTTCCTGATGCAGTTAATAAGAGTGTCACATATGGAGGTGTTTTATAGTGTGACTACTGTCAACTGAATATTAAATTGAGGCAACAGCTCATTTCACATATGTTCCCTGTCTGTCAGATCTAACCTGGGCTGAATTCAAATCCATGACATCAGGTTTCCCTCAACAATCTCCAAAATCTCATAAGAATAGCCAGTGAATCTTCAGCCTGGTCTACACCAGAAAGAGATATCATGGTAGAACTGTTTTGGTTAGGGAGGTGACTTTTTATTGAAATAGTTACACTAGTACAAGCCCTAGTAAGGATGCAGTGATACTGGTAGAAAAGTGCTTATATCAGTATAGCTTATTTCTGGATGGGAAAGGGAATAAGATATATCCGCATAAGCATGGTTATCATGGTAAAATTGCATCCACACTGAAGATATTGTGCTTTAAGTACACTGTTAAAATTCTAGTGGTTCAACTATAATGTGTAGGCGAGCCTTTAGTTGAAAACTGGAACATAAAGCCATGTGGCTTGATGGGTTTCAAGTGAACACAGCTGGGTTTTCCCAACACAACTGTTGCCTTCTTGGTGTGTGGTTGTCTAAAGAGCGAGAGGAGCGTTATTGGTCACAATGGTCATGCTGCCTCCAGAAATATTGAGTCAAGATTGCCAAGCTGTGGTGGCCAGCGACTGCTTGAAGCTTTGTCTGTTAGTTTTAGCTTACACTTTTAGATCCTATTTGGCAAGCAGTGGGTTATCTCCAGAATAGAAATTGCTATGTATTATTAGTTGATCATCAAAGGAATATATATTTTATGCATACCAGCAAACCAAAACCGTGGAGAGCTTGTGAGATTTATCTTTATTTTCTCCCTTCTTTTTAATCTCAGGGAAAACAGATCATTGCTGAGGAGATGTTGGTATAAGAAAATCATCATCTCTGCAGTGGGGCAACTTTATACCTTGCTCAGGGGTGTCTAGGGAAGTCTTCAGGAATGACTGGGATTTCAATATTTGATGCTGCTATTCTGCTATGGCCTGGTTCCATGTTTCTTTCGCATGAGCAGGCAACTCAGAAAGTCTGCTTCATTTCCCTTGCACCGTATGTGCATTAGCATCAGACTCTGAGGAACTGGCTTTGGCAGTTGATGCAGATGATCCTGACAGGAACCACTCAAAGTTAAGGAAAGTATGAAAAGCAGCATTATTGAACTGTATTTGGTGGCACAGCAGGGGAATGGCAAATTATTGCTGGCCAGCTCTCTCTGTCTGATTTGGAAGCCTAGCTTACAGTATGTTAATATGTTTCCAATGCTTTAAATTTGTCAGAGGCAAAATCAAGTTAGTTGCATGCAAGTCTTTTGAACCATGATCTTTAAGCAGAAATATCTGAGATTTCAAAAGGTTCAAATGTGGCTGAAGGCTGTTTTGTTTGTTTTTTTAAGGGTGTTGGTTATTTCAGTTTCTACATTTAGCCCTGTTGCTAATCCTAAAGCAGTTTGGAGTTAAAGGAGGTGTTCCTCTTGCAATTATTAAACAGCTTTTCTTTTCTGTTTGATGTTTTTTTTAAATAGAGGTTTGCTATGGGTTTGCTGTGCCATGACTTCAGGCGCATTCAGTGCAGATCTTTGTATCTTCCAGTTCACCAGCCTCACCCCAGTCTGAGTTGGCTTCTTACCACTGTTGTGCCTCCAGATCTGGTTTTGGGAGAGGAGGTCTAGTTTTTTAAGCAGCCACTAACTGCCAGAGATTACTGACAGATATGTTTATTCATAGAATCATAGCAATGTAGGACTGGAAGCCACCTTGGTCATCTAGTCCTGTCCCCTGCACTGAGGCAGGATTAAGTATTATCTATTCTAGAGCATCATTGATGAGTGTTTGTCTAACCTGTTCTTAAAAATCACCAATGATGAAGATTCCACAACCTCCCTAGGTAATTTGTCCCATTGCTTAGCCACCTTTCCAGTTAGGAAGCTTTTCTTAATGTTCTAAATTAAATCTCCCTTGCTGCAATTTAGGTCCATTACTTATTGTCCTGTCCTCTGTGGTTAAGGAGAACAATTTATCTCTGTCCTCTTTATAGCAATCTTTTACATACTTGAAGATGGTTATCATGTCCCCTCTCAGAACTCTCTTATCTAGACTAAACAAATCCAATTTTTTTCAATCTCTCCTCATAGGTCATATTTTCTAGACCTAATCATTTTTGCTCTGAACTTGCTCCAGTTTGTTCACATCTTTCCCAAAGTATGTTGCCCTGACCTGGACACAGTATTTCAGTTGAGGCCTTATCAGTGCTGATTAGAGTGGAAGAATTACTTCTTGTGTCTTGTTTTTACAGCACTTTTGCTAATGTTTGCTTTCTTTGCAACAGTATTGCATTGTTGACTCATATTTAGTTTGTGATCCACTATAGCCCCCAGAGGCATTTCTGCAGTATTCCTTTCTAGACAGTCATTTCTCATTTTGTATTTGTGCCATTGATTATTCCTTCCTAAATGTAGTACTTTGCATTTGTCCTTATTGAATTTCAGCCTATTTATTTCAGACCCTTTGTCCAGTTTGTCAAAATCATTTTTAATCTTGTCCTCCACAACGCTTGCAACCCCTCCCAGTATACTTCATAAGTATACTCTCTCTGCCATTATACAAATCATTTCTGAAGAAATTGAATAGAATTGGACTTGGGTCCTGCAGAGATCTGTCCTTACTTGACATGCCCTTCCAGTTTGACTGAACCCTTGATAACTACTCTGAGTACGCTTTTCCAACCAGTTATGCATCCACCTTATAAAGTAGTGAGTTTGTCTAGACTATATTTCTCTAGTTTATGAGAAGGCCATGTGAGACAGACTCAAAACCTTACTAAAGTCAAGATATATCACATCTAAGTTCCCCCCTCCATCCACAAGGTATGTTACCCTATTAAAGAAGAATATTAGGTTGGTTTGACATGATTTGTTCTTGACAAATCCATGCTGATTGTTACTTATCACTTTATTATTGTCTAGATGTTTGCAGATGGATTGATTATTTGTTCCATTATCTTTCTGGGTACCAAACTTTAGCTGACGGATCTGTACTTCCCTGGGTTGTCCTTGTTCCCCTTTTTATCTATTGGTACTCCATTTCCCCTTTTCTGTTCCTCTGGGATCTCTCCCATTGTCCACGAGTTCTCAAAGATAATCGCTATAGGCTCAGAGTTCCCTTCAGTCAGTTCCTTAATATTCTAGGATGTATTTCATCAGGCCCTGCCACCTTGAAGACATCTAACATATCTAAGTAATTCTTAACTTGATTCTGTTTTAGCCTCAGATCCTACCTCATTTACACTGATGTTCACTGTCAGATATCCAGTCACTGCTAACTTTTTTGGTGAAAAGTGAAACAAAAAAGGCATTTAACAGTTCGGCCATTGCAGCATTTTCTGTTGTTGTCTTTCGCTCCTCATTGAGTAATGTATTAGCAAGAGTGTTGTAAGCAAGACACAAGAATTCTTCCCAACCCTTGTCCTTGATCTTCCTCTTCCTTCTAATGTATTTGTAAAATGTTTTTGTGTTACCCTTATGTCCCTAGCTAGTTTGTTTGTGTTTTGCCTTGGCCTTTCTAATTTTGTCCCTACATGCTTGTTGTTTTTTATATTCATCCTTCATAATTTGACCTAGTTTCTAGTTTTGGGTTTTTGTTTTTTGTTCTTTTGAGTTTAAGGTCATTAAAGATCGTCTGGTTAAACCAGCATGGTCTCTTACCATATTTCCTGTCTTTCTTGTGCATTGGGATAGTTTGCTTCTTTACCCTTAATGATGTCTCTTTTTTAAAAGACTACCAACTCTCCTGAACTCTTTTTTCTCTGAGTGAGATTTGCTTCCCCAGGGATCTTACCTACCAATTCTCTAGGTTTGCTAAAGTCTACCTGCCTGATGTCCATTGTCTTTAATCTGCTGTTTTCCCTCCTACTATCCCTTAGAAGCATGAACTCTATGATTTCATGATCACTTTCACCCAAGCTGTCTTCTGCCTTCAAATTCTCAACCAGCTCCTCCCTGTTTGTCAGAATCAAATCTAGACTACCCTCTCTTATGTCACTTTCTTCACCTTCTGTAATAAAAGTTGTCTCCAATGCATTCCAAGAACTTGTTGCGTGATCTGTGCCCTGTTGTATTATTTTCCCAATAGATGTCTGGGTAGTTGAATTCTCTCATCACCACCTAGTCCTGTGGTTTGGAAGATTTTGTTAGTTGTTTAAGAAAAAGCCTCATCCACCTCTTTTCTCTGGTTAGGTGATCTATAGACACCTACCATGACATCACCCTTGTTTTTTACCCCTTTTATCTTTACCCAGAGACTTTTTCAGCAAATCTGCCTCCCACTTCTGTCTCAGCCTCAGTGCAGGTGTATACATCTTTCATATACAAGCAACACCTCATCCCTTTTTTCCCCGCCTGAACAAGCTGTACCATTCTATACCAATATTCCAGTCACATGATGTTTCTGTGGTGCCAATAACATCATCATTTTGGTAATTCATTGGTGTTTAGTCACTCCTGTTGATTCCCCATACTTCTTCCTTTAGTACACAGACATCTAAGATGTTCATTTGATTTCTCTTCTATATTTCCTCTTGTCTCCCATAAGAGCATAAAAATGGCCATACTGGACCAATGGTCCATCAAGTCCAGAATCCTGTCTTCTAACAGTGGCCAATGCCAGGTGCTTCAGAGGAAATGAACAGAACAGATAATCTCTCCTTTTTCCCTGCTGTGATTGCCCATGTTCCCCCCCAGATTCTGACCCTTCATCCAAGTCTTCATGTTCTGGACCTACCTGTGGGCTTTTGTCTCCTGCCCCAATCGAACCTAGTTTGAAGTCCACCTCACTAAGTTAACCAGTCTGAATCCAAAGTCTAACTTTTCCCCTTCCTTGATAGGTGGACCCCATCTCTGCTCAGCAGTCCTTCTTCTCAGAACAGCATCTCATGGTCAAGGAAGCCAAAGCTCTCCTGGTGACATCATCTGCACAGCCGTACATTTGCCTCCAGGATATGTCTGTCTATCTGCCTGCCTGGGCCCCTACCCTTGACTGAAAGGATCAATGAGAACACCATCTGTGCCCCCAGTTACTTCACCCTCATTCCCAGAGCCCTATGGTCACTTCTGACCTGCTCAGGGTCATACCTCGCAGTATCATTAGTGCCCACATGGATGAGCAGCATGGGGTAGTAGTCAGAGGGCAGGATGATCATTGGCAGTCTTTCTGTAATGGCTTGATTATGGGCCCTAGGCAGGCAGCACACCTCCTGGGGTTCTGGGTTAGACCAATAGATGGACACTCCTTCCCCCTTAGAACAGAGTCATTGACAACCACCGCCCTTTGTTTCCTTTTGAGGGTGGTGGCTGCGTTCTTATCATCCACGGGGGTACAGAGCTTCTGCTCCTTTGCCTTTGGGGGAGATTCCTCATCCCTCATTGCCAGGGCAGCATATACCAGTTTTTTTATCTGTGTGGACGGTGGGTTGGGAGCTGGGATGGAGCACTGTGTGCTGCCTGAAGTAACCAGCCGCTGGCTTCCTCCCTGTGAAGGAGCTGTTTCCTCCTCCCTTGGGGGTGCTACTGCAGTTCTCTCCAGCTGGATTGCTCCTCGACCTTGGAGGTCTCCATATGCATGTTTTCAGTGAATTTCTTCTGTGCACCGGTACTCCTCAGCCTTGCCTGTAGCTCTCCCACCTGCTTCCTGAGCGATTCTGTCAGTAGCCACCTCTCTCTCCGGATAGTCTCCCCAGCCTGGCTTTCTATGATGGGCAGTTGCAGGCCACCTTCTCTGCAAAGCCACACCTGGAGCAGGGTAGAGGTTGGATTCTCTGTCTGGACACAGGTGCAGGTGGAGGAGCCACGATTGGGTTCTCTGTCTAGCCACCACCGGCAGGTGGAGGAGCAGTGTTGGCATTGGTGATGCAGCCTTTCCAACTGATTTTATTCTTGTTCCCCTCCCACAAACTGCCTCTCAAACTCCCTATTCGTTAGCTCCCTGGGCCGCTTAGCATCTGGCTCTTCAGTCCTTCTCTCCTAGGTCAGCCCTGCTCCCTGTTAACACACACAGAAAGGGTGATCACAAGGACAATCAAAGGACAGGATGCTAGAGCCTTGCTAGCCAAGCACTCATCTAGCAACTGCTGGGCCTCTAGCCCCCACTCCCACACAGTCCCCAACAGACCACTCTGCAAACTTTAAGTAAGCCAAAGAAAAACTAGAGAGACAAACAAGCTCGCTCGCTCGCTCACTCACCTCAAGAATCAGCGCTCACTCCCTGTGACTCCCCTGTTTGCTGCCCTCTATTCACTAGTTCCCCTTGGTGGCTTAGTGTTATTGCATAATTATAGAATTTATTGAACCTTCTTCCGATACATGTGGTACTGATCACTTTTGGAGGCAGAATAGTGGCAGTGGATATACTGATGGTCTTATTAAGCATGGCAATTCTTGTTTATTTTTTTTCATTTTTCAGTCTTCTGTATAATTAGGAGTTTAGTTTTAAACGTCTGAGTTAGCAATTAGATAAGATCCTTCTGTTTTCAGGTGTCCTATGGCTTTTAATTACAAAGCAGCATTCAGTCAAGCTTAAGAGGCAAAAGCTGCTATAATTGATACTCTGCTTCAAAACTAAAAGCAGCCATAGCTTGTTGTCATGCAAGCATCTCTCCTTTTTGTTCAATGCTACTAATTGTAGCTATTTGGTTCTTCAGCATAGAATGCTAACTTGCTGATCAGAGCATGGTGTGAAAGAGAAGATGTGATATAAATAGTTCATTGAAAAAATTGGATTATATCACTGAGTTTGAGTATTAAAGAATAAGATGCTCACACTGTGTACATAATAAAGCTGTATTTTATTTGTATTCCAGTCATGTTTACCAGCTATTCTACCATTTGTTCTTCTCTCCTGAAATCCTTGATGAAAATACTATCTTGGTTATGTGGCAAAAGCCACTAATATTGAATATGGATCTTTTTTAATAGTGAAGTTGATTGAAGGTCCCAGATTGCTCCGTTGGACTTTTGCTTGCAGTGAATCTTCATGCTGTTGTGCTAATTCACTTTGAATGTAGTAGTTGTCTCTTACCAAATGCTAAATGATGAGATTTTCATCTTCCCGCTCATTAATTGTTTATTTGTATTGCTATAGCACCTACAGACTTTCACCAAGATTGGAGTCCCTTTGTGGTAGGCACTTCACAAATGCATTCATAAGAGAGACAGTCCTTGCCCCGAAAAGCTTGTGGTTTGAACAAAAATGGCAGATATTGGTTGAAAGAAGGGAGGTATAATTCCCATTGTACAGATGGGAAACTGAGGCATAAAGAGTTAGTGACTTGCCCAACGACATACAAGAAGTCTGTGCAAAGGCAGGAATTGAACCTAGGTACCCTGACTCCCAGTCTAGTGCTGTAACTGCAAGATCAATCGCCCTCTCACTGAGCAGAGGAGAAGGAGAGAAGTTGCCTCTAATTCGCTTGGGAAGGGAATGGAGACATCTCGGACTGTCTTGCCCCAGCTACCCCAAACAAGGAGTGCAGAGAAGCTGGGCCCCTCTTGCTGCATGGCTCACACCAGAGTGTGCAGATATTGCCTTCCGCCCTCTAATATAAGCACTGTGGCCATCTTACCACTATCTGTAGGGTGAAAAGCAAGGAATAGTTTGCCATGTAGGCCTCTTTATAATTCAGTTCTTTTTTTGTAAGAGAAGATGCTGATGGAGATGGGTCCTTCTCTGGCTTGTTCCCTCTAGAGTTGAGAACTTTTAAGTTATTGAAGATAAAAGCCGGCATTTCTCTAATTCACTCAGCGATTTGTGTCTGAGTCTTGGTAATTCAAGAAGGCCATCTAATGCTCTCTTAAGGTGAAGCTAGTGCCACTGAGTAATTCGAGCTCCTTAAGGGATCATCTGGCGCTGTCCTTCGTGCACAATTCCCCACATCTCGTGGTAAACCAACGTATGAATGTTTGAGAGCTGGCTATTGAATCACGAGAAAGCAATAGCAGGAAGTGCCTCAGCTCAGAATTCCAATCAATAATACCACACAATTACCCGTAATGTTGTAAAAGCATGTATGCAAATTCTGGATATATGGCTTTATGGGAATCATGTATTTTACCTGCCTGTCTTCCCCCCCAGTAGTATCAAAGATTTCTGTCCAGGCTAGACCAAACCATTTAATATACCTTGTCAAAGGGCGACTTGGAGTTTGATGTCTGACAAGAAAATAGTTGCATGCAGTGTCGTTCTGTCTGTTTTGGTCCCAGGATATTAGAGAAATAAGGAAGGTGAGGTTAATATTTTTTACTGGACCATCTTCTGTTGGTGAGAGAGACCAGCTTTCAAGCTCTATTTGAAGTCTCTGCGTAAGCTTGAAAGCTGGTCTCTACCAACAGAAGGTGGTCCAGTAAAAGATATTACCTCACCCTCCTTGTCACGCTAAAAATAGTTGTCCTAGTTACAGTACTACTGTAGTCAAAATGATTTTTACTGTACTGGTAAAGTTAAGTTGGGTGCCCTCCCTCAAGGGCCACCTACTTATCTGACCGGACCTGAACTTTAAAATCCAGGCTATATTGACCAATCAGCATGCCTGACCCGGAGCACAGCTCATGCAAGATGATCTGTTGCTGATGGCGTTCTCTACAAGTGCCAGGAATGCTAATGATGGTGGAGTGATGTGAGACTCCTTAAAAGCAAAGAAGGCCAGCCTGGCCATCTAGCTGCTGTGTATCCAAGTTCAGGACAGGTCAGCATTTGCTTCCCTGGTCAGCCCAAAAACTGTTACTACTGCACATTTAGCCTTTGGGAAAAGGGTTTGGGAGCTTTCCCTGTCTCTGTCAAGCACTTAATGGAAAGCATAACATAGACAAGCTCTATAGACTGCTGTATCTAGCCTTCTGCGGCAGGGCAAGTTTAAAACATCATTATGATGGTGTTAGTGGGGAGGAGTAAGCATATGGAAAATGGGGGTGAAGATAAGGATGGCGTGGTTTGTCACTCACAGTTTGAATGGGGAGAAGAGAGACCTAGAAAAAAGTGACACATTCAGTTTCAGGCTTGTGGGGGAGGGATTAGATATGAGACTATATTTAGTACCACTCCAGTTAATGGTACACATTTGGAAAATGCAAATAGCCCCTGTGAATGTTGGATTCCTCCCCAATATTTATGTGTTGGAGAGGAAGAAAGTAAGCTTAAACCCATGAAATGTCCTTAATTACTTTTTCTTTTTGTTTCTAGCAGTCTTTTTAACAACGTAATCCTTATTTAAGAAGCATAAATTTAGTTAAAATGGGCAGTATTATCCAAAGATGCTTTGTTTGTATTTAGAATTTCTCTTATTTGAAATTTATGATCAGCATAGTCAGAAACTAGCATATGTGCATTTATTGAAAGAAAACGTTTCCTTCTGTAGCATGGGATGAGGATTATTTGTGTCAGTAAGTGTAGTATCTGAATGTAGCTTCAGTCACTTGCAACCTGATGAATTCATAGTCAATGACAGGGCGTAAATGGAGGGGGAATTTCTTATGATTCATATTGGAAGAAACAGATGCCACATACTTTCAGAACTTTTATGGTAGTTCCTGAGACTTGTGAACCTCCATAAAGATAACTGGGTGCCAGAGGTCTCCTTAAGAGAATGATTTCAAAACACTCCTCTCCCCACTCAATTCTGTTTCTCTTGCTCTTTGTGTAGCGTACACAAGTGAAAGCAATAAAAACTGCCCTCTGTTCTGCCTTGGTGTTGTAATCTGGAGAAGCAGCATTATGGTGCACTTCCGCTTTCTGATGGTGTTTCCTCTTCACTCAGCTTTTGACAAGGACCAGCTGTTGGATATTAATCCTGACCAGGTCTGAAAAATGCACAGTGATTCTCTGTGTGACAACCATCTTGATTTTGGGGGCCCGATATCCCACTTTTTAAGAGGCTCTTAATTGTTTTAGCAACTGATATAAAAGTTGCCATAACAACTTACCCCACTACATGTATTCAGAGTAAAGAAAAACAACTGAATACAGCTGAATTTGTCTTCCTTAGTGTTTCATCATCTTCTACATGGCAAAGATGTTAGCAGCAACTCAGCTCTTGTCTGTAAATAGTCTCACTAAATGAGAGCAGTGCGTGCATGAGCCATATATTCTGTTTTTTCTTTGGGTCTGGATTGAAGAGATATCTGTTATCCCCAGAGAAGATATTGTTTAGCATAAACACAATTCTTTTTTCACCCTTTACATTTGTATCTCCGAAATCATTTCACAGTCTGCGCGGTTGGTCAAAAAT
This sequence comes from Emydura macquarii macquarii, assembly GCF_026122565.2. NCBI lineage: Eukaryota > Metazoa > Chordata > Testudines > Chelidae > Emydura > Emydura macquarii. The sequence continues at coordinate 3,803,177 of NW_027131391.1, forward strand.
TTTTTAAATGTCAAAATTTGGATGAAAACATTTCTGGATGTTTTTGATTGAAGAGCAGAAGGTGAAGTCACTTCTCTCTCCAACTCTCTCTTATTTTTCAACTAATTTTACTGACTGGGGCTTGCATAGATTATGGAAATTTGAACTGATTTATCTGTAGTTGAATTGGTGCATGCACCTATGGTAGATATGGTGTAACTTACAACGGTCAAGCCCTGACTTTCACCAATGCAGCACATCTACACTGCAGGTTAGTGCAAAACCCCTCAGTATAGACAGGGCCACTAGTGTTTGGGAGTACTCCCATTTATCTAGATGGAAAGCTGCAGTGCTACATTCCTGCTACCAGGGGATGCTTTGTAAGTTTATAAATGAACAGCACTCCCCAAGTCACGCTCCTGATCAAAAGTGGTGTCCACTTTCGTATATGCAGCATCACTGACAAATGGTCTTAGTTTGTTTGTCCCTTCCATGTTCATGTTGATCTTTGCACAATGCTTGGTGCAGTAAACTTATGTTTGTGGAATTCTGAAATCTACAAAGATAATGAAAGTAAGCCCAAAGAGGAAATGTTGGGTTCTGTGCCATGTTTGTGTATATGGTTTGTGTACATCTCTTCCTGACTCAAAAATACCCACAAGGGTATTGTACTTTCTATGACCTGCATGTTTTCTTGTAAGTTATGTGGATAGAGAACCACAAAGCCAGGCAGTTTTTCTACTGGGAAAAAGCCCCATAATGGAGAGTCTGTTATAGGAGATGCTAGTGGAGGAATTGCAGGTGGAGGGAACAACTTAATGTTTTAGCATCAGGTTTGAAGTTACTAGACTCATAGATATGCCAGCCAGGTTGACTCTGCTCTTCATTCTTTCTGAAGTAGATAATGCTAGATCCATGCAGCTTCTTCTGTGTAAGTCTTTCAGAGAAGACCTATGAAACTGAGGTTGTATGAGTTCAGTGCAAATACTGTCCATGCTCCATTCATTCTTAGAGGGAGTGATTTGCCCCAGTCTCCTTGGCCAGAATTTCCCCTTCTAACTGCATTTGGTGGATTGGCCTGGCTTCTTTCTGCACGCTGGCAGTTCCTGCATATCCATGGTACTGTACATGTAGTTGCCAACATGCTGTGGGCTTCTTTGGCATTCAGGACACCATATATACATGTGTCAGATGTTGAATCAGTCTGATTTTATTAGCTAAGTCATTGCGTTCTTCATATCTTTAATTGTTTTGTTTTCAGGGAGCTTCCCTGTTGGTAACATGCCTCCACCCACACAACTTACCTCATCAGTCAGGCGAGGTCACCCCATTTACTGAGCCCTGCCTAAAACTAAGCTCACAGCAAAATAAAAGGACTCAGAAACCTGCTTGATAAAAATTTTCCTGAGTTACAGTCACTGCATTACTCATGAACTGTGGAATTAGCTATTTTTAGAAGCTTCCAGTCAGTTTTCAATCTCTCTCTCTCTCTCTCTCTCTCTCTCTCTCTCTCTCTCTCTCTCTCTCTCTCACATATATATAAAATCTATGAGACACTGAAAAAATATATTGTCAAGGGAAAGCAAGGTCTTTTGATGAAGATGTAGGACTGGCTTTTCTTCCCACTTCTGCCACTGACTAAGTTTGTGTTTTTTCTGGACAAGTCACTGAACTTCACGGTGCCTTGTTTTCCTCATCTGTAAAATAGGGACTGTAATACATATCTGAGGCATTCTGAAAAACTACTGAAGGCTTTTAAAAATTGATAATCTCCTAATTTATGCATAATGCAGTCATTGTAACGCTTGAAAATTTGATCAGCTATTAGCTTCGCCGTAGCTACTCAGTTCTGAATACTTCTTATAGTTTTGCTCATGTTTCTCAGAGCTGTTAGTAGGCTTAATTAATTAATGTTTCAGATTCTTGGATGGAATTTGCTATAGAAGGGAAAGGTGTATTACAGGAGCGGAGAAGTAGGTGGTGATCTTGTTTAGGAGAACGTGGGGTAAGAGGAGGAGAAGAGAGGTTGGAGCTGAATAAGGTTGGTTCCATTTTTTAATTGAAGAATTAGAGGGTGTGTATGTGGAATTCTCCTTTGATTCACTTAGAATTGTAACTATTCAAAGACATCTGTGGTGCTTATAAATAGAGCTGCCTTGTAAAGGGAGGTGGTGCTGTTCTGAATACATAATCAAGTGGGCATATTTGTGGTATGAGTCTGGTAAGGGGCTAGGTCAGCCTTGCAAGGTTGTTATGAAAATGTACCAATCTAGGCACCAAATCTATTTCCCTTGCTCTACTATGCAAAAACTAATGAGGTTCCTCTCACTTTTAGGGAAAAAACTCTCCCTGGGAGAGCAAGTGAACAGAATTTTGCAAGGTGAAGCCAGGTATATTTTTGTGTGTGCTGTAATCCCATGTTGTGTCCCAAAACAAATGTTGTCATATCATGCATGCTCACTGCATTCCTCCTTCATAATTATCTTCAGTGCACCCCAGAATGTTTATCAAGCAGCAGGAAACCATTCTCCTTTGGACATGTTCTGTCCTGTTGATGGTGTAGCAGAAGCTCAGTAATTGCTCTAAAACTAGGAGACCCGTTATGAATTACCAAACTCTGAATTAGCAACTCACTTAACAAATTTAAAAAAAAAACATCCCAAAAATCATACTTTCCTCCTTGCTGGGAAAGTCTGACTTGCCCATGATGAAAATTGCCAACTCGAATTGCGCAATAAATGCTATGGAGGAGAATGTGCAGTCACAGAAAAGGGATGGCCCTGTAGGTGCCTGTTCTGAAGATAATTTTACTGTAACAGAAAGTAGGTAAGCGCTGAAGAATCTGTCTTAATGCTACGAAAATTTGTATTTTGGATGCTCTAAAAGACGTAGGTATCGTTGATGTGAGCTTCTTGGTGGGGAGTATGATTACTGCACAATTGCACCTGGATGTATAAGATAACACCTTCATGGACCATTGTTACCCTATTGTGGTCAGAAAGAATGGCAGCAGGCCTGACATAATTGCTGTCCTTATTCAAGTCTTACAGAAGGGTTAGGATTTTGGTGACTGCTGCTAAGAGAACGCAGGACCTGAAGTAAACTGACACAAATAACTGATCTTTCCTTGAGTCCAGCAACATTGCCTGGTAAGGAAAATACTGTTGGCAATAAAATAAGTTTCTAGTGATTAAAGCTCTACTGTAGCAGTTAATTTTTTAACCATCCTAAGATAAAAATTCTTGTATATTCAGTCTCTGCTGAGTCTTCTTGTCTGTAATTTAAAAAGCTAACAACTGGGACACCATGGAGTCTATTGATGAATAAACTTTAAACTCATTATTCAGAAAGGATTTCTTAGAAAAGTTCTTGGTTGTGTGACACTGGACTGATTTTATGGCTTGGGTGTGCATCTGATATGTCTAATAAAACTTGTGACTGTCTGATTCATTTGGAAGACAGTTCCGCTTGGTCCAGATCGGTTTAATCTTAAATTGGGTAGAATTGTTAATGTTATGTTGACCCTTCTGTAGTTCTATCCATGCTTTAAATTTGAATGTGGACAAAACACTTGTATTAGGTTTGTGGTGACTTGCAGCACACACATTGATTTGTGCTGCCTGTTTGTTGGATACAGTTTTATTTGACTGTTATTGCCAAGATGGTCACAAGTAGACTTCTGTAACGGTGATCTGATGGACATGAAAAGGTGGGGAATTCACTGCATATAGAACAGAGGAGCCATTATTAAAATGTAGTCCTGTGTTGTAGGTTTTTTACTTAAGGAGGCCAAGGGATATTGTGGGTTTTTTGTTTAATGAAAGCCTCCATATAACACAATATGTAAATAAACAAATGTCCAACTAAAGTCTTATCTTCATTGCAGTGTTAGTTCAGCGTATAACTGGAGTGTTGCCCCTACCCAGACTCCTGTCCATGTACCAAAATCTCTAGGTGTTGCTTTAAGCTCAAGTTAGTTGCCCCTTCAGGGTATCTGGGCTGAAGGTTGCTGATACTTGAACTAGTGGTGCAGTGATGCAGTTACAGGCTGCCGCTCCAGTATGCACAACTTATTAGCTGCTAATCAAATCATGCTGTGCAGCTTCAGCGTTTGGCAGTTTGGACACCCTCAGTCGAGCTAACTGTTGCAGTGAAGACACGCCTACACTACGCAGGCGCACACTGACAGAGCAATGACACACTGATTAGTTTCAGATGAATGACAGAGTTTGTTTCTACACTTTGCACTGCATCAAGAATCAGTTAAAAGAAAATAATGATTGTAAGATAGGATTGTTAAGCTTTTTCAAACACTGGGATGCAAATGCCAGTTTTCTTATTAGTAACAATCAGTCCTTATTGTATTGATAAAAGTCAAATGATGTTGCTTGATTATAATTGTAACTAGTGAAAGAGGGTCAGTATTGAACTATATCCCTTATACGTTGTGATATCCATGAAACTTTTCATGGCACGTTATCACACTACCATAACAGGCAGTGATTTATCCATAGTAACCAAACTTTGAATGAGAAGCAGGTTATAACATAACTCTCTTTTTCCAGGAACATCCTTGGAACAGGACTGACAATTCCAAGAACTCTTAGAAAATGTAGCTGGAATTGGTGTGTTTAAAAATAAATGGAAAAAGTGATTTTTTTGTTTGTTTCTTGAGTATGTAAAGTATAGTGCATGGGAAACTGATAAAAGAAATATAGGGGAAGGAGAGGGCTCTTGAACTACTTGCCGCATGAATTATAATTCACTCTCGGGGCTTAAAGCAGTTGGAACACATTTATCTAGAGCAGTTTGTGAAGTCACTGTATGAGGCAGCAGGGCCATTGATGGCTTACACGGATAATTTCTTGTCAGGAAGAAGGAATAAATATGATTTAAAAGAAACCCTTAACACTTTTCAGACTTTGTGCATTATCAAGCAGTTTAGGGTCGGATGGTACAAACAGGCATACATCTTCCAGGAAAGGAAGAAATTATTTTAAAACTCCCCCATTCCTCTCTCTCTCTCTCTCTCTCTCTCTCTCTCCCCCCCCCCAAAAAAAAAAAAGAAAAAAAAAAGTTTGGAGACCAAATGCTTTGGGTCATGATGAGTCATGCCATTTCCTGCCAAATTCTGGGATGAAGGAAGAGGACCCTTTAAGCAAAACTGTGGGGAAACTGTAATAACACTCAAATTTAGGAACTGCCATTCCAGAGGTCCATCTAGTCCTGTATCCTGTCTGGAACAGTGGTGGTAAATACTGGATGCTGTAAAGGAAGCGCAGGAACCCCTGTAATGGACAAATACTGAATAACCTGCTAATAGAGGAAGTTTCTTACTAATCCTAGGCAATAAGTGACTGCTTTATGACCTGAAGCACAAAGAGTTGGATCTGTTAGGTAATCTGATGTAACTGTGCATGTTCTCATTACCCATATAAATGTCTAAACCTGTTTTAATCCTGTTGAATTCCTGTACAAACTATCAGAGAGCAGCGAGACCCATAGATTAATTGTAGAGGGGAGTGTGTGTGTGTGTGTGTGTGTGTGTGTGTGTGTGTGTGTGTGTGTGTGTGTGTGTGTGTGTGTGTGTGTGTGTGTGAGAGAGAGTAAATCATCAGTTTGAAGTTGATATATGTTGCCTTTCACTTTCATTATATGCCCCTTTGTTCCTGTGCTATAGAAATGTAGAGCTGGAAGAGACCATACGAGGTCAACAAATCTACTCCCCTTTGCTGATGCAGGGCCATGTATACTTAGACCATCCCTGTCTAATCTGTTCTTAAAAACTTCCAATGATAGGGATTCTGCAACCTCCCTGGGAAACCTGTTCCAGTACTTAATTATCCCTAGAGTTAGAAAGTTTTTTCCTAATATCCATCCAAATCTCCCTTGTTGCAGATTAAGCCCATTACTTCTTGTCCTGCCTTCAGTGGAACACAAGGAAAAACTGATCACTGTCTTCTTTATAACAGCCCTTAACATATTTAAAGACTGTTATCAGGTCCCCCTTCAGTTTTCTTCTTTTTTCAAGGCTAAACATGTCCTTTTTTAACCTTTTTCAGGTTAGGTCATGTTTTTAAAATCTTGTATTTTTATTGCTGTCCTCTGGAGTCTCTACAATCTGTCCACATCTATTTTCAAGTATGTTGCCCAAATCTGGACACAATATTCCTATTGAGGCCTCACCAGTGCCGAGGAGAGTGGGACAATTACTTTCCGTCTCTTAACGTACAACACTGCTGTTTATACACCCCAGAATATTAGCCTTTTTTGCAACTGCATCACATTGTTGGCTTATATTCAATTTGTGATCCACTATAACCCTCAGATTCTTTTCAGAAGTACTACCACTTAGCCGGCTATTCCCCATTTTGTATTTGTGCATTTGATTTTTCCTTCCTACGTGTATTACTTTGCACTGTCCTTTATTTAATTTCATCTTGTTGATTTCTCTGATTTGTCATGTTCATTTTGAATTCTAATCCTGTCCTCCAAAGGATTTGCAACCCCTCTCATCTTGGTGTCATCTGCAGATGGTATAAGCATTCTCTCCATGCCATTATCCAAGTCATTAATGAAAATGCTGAATAGTACTGGACCCTGGACAGACCCTGTGTGACCTCACTGCAAATGTCCTCCCAGTTTGAGAGCGAATCATTGATAACTGCTCCTTGAGTATGGTTTTTCAATCAGTTGTTCACCCACTCATAGTAATTTTATCTAGAACAGTGTCTCTCAACCTTTCCAAACTACTGGACTCCTTTCAGGAGTCTGATTTTGTCTTGTGTACCCCCAAGTTTCATCTCACTTAAAAACCACTTGCTTACAAAATCAGACACAAAAATACAAAAATGTCACAGCACACTATTACTGAAAAATTGCTTACTTTCTCATTTTTACCATATAATTATAAAATAAATCAATTGGAATATAAATATTGTACTTACATTTCAGTGTATAGCATATAGAGCAATATAAACAAGTCATTGTCTGTATGAAATTTTAGTTTGTCCTGACTTCGCTGATGCTTTTTATGTAGCCTGTTGTAAAACTAGGCAAATATCTCGATGAGTTGATGTTTTCCCCTGGAAGACCTCAGCGTATCCCCAGGGGTACATGTAGCTCTGGTTGAGAAACACTGATCTAGAACACATTTTGCTGATGAGAATGTCAAAAGCCTTTCTCAAATAAAAATATATCACACCTCCCCCCACATCCATTTGGCCAGTATCCATGTAAAAGAAGGAAATAAGGTTGGTGTGGCATAATTTCATCTTGAAAGATGCATGCTAGGTATTCTTTATAACCTTGTTATCCTCTAGGTGCTTACAAACTGATTATTTAATAATTTGTTCTGATATCTTTCCAGGTATCAAAATTAAGCTGAATCGTCTATAATTCCCCAGGTCCTCTTTATTCCCCTTTTTTAGATAGATCCAAGTTCTAAGATTGCTGCTGCTAGTTCCTTGAGTACCCTGGAGTGAATTTTATCAGGCCCTGCCAACTTGATTACATGTGACTCATCTGTAAATATTCTTTAAACAGGTCTTTCCCTATCCTAGCTTGTGTTCCTTCCTCCTTGTTGTTAATATCAGTGGTGTTGAATATCTCATCACAATTCACTTTTTATAGAAAGGATTGCAGCAAAATAGGTATTAACCACCTCAGCTTTCTTGGTGGTGTTTGCTATTAGCCCTCCTTTCCTGCTAGGTTAGAGGACTTACACTTTCCTTCATCTTCTCCTGTTCCTAATGTACTTATCAAACCTCTTCTTCTTGCCTTTTATGCTCCTTGTTAGCTTTAACTTATTTTATGTCTTCGCTTTTCTCATTTTGTCTTTACGTGTCTGGGCTATTCTTTTGTAGTCATCTTTAGCCATTTGTCCATGTTTTCACTTCTTGTTGGATTCCTTTTTGATTTTCAAGTCATTGAAAAGCTCCTGATAGAGACATATTGGCCTTTTACTATTCTTTCTACCTTGCCTTCGTGCTGGGATAGTTTGCTGTCGTGGCTTTAATATTGTTTCTTTGAGAAACTGCCAGCCCTCGTAAATGACATTTTCCCTTAGATTCTGTTCCCAAGGGACCTTACCTACTAGTTCTTTTAGTTTGTTAAAGTCTACTTTTTTAAAGTCTACTATCTCTGTTCCAAAAACAACGAGAGTTCTGTGGCACTTTAAACACTAACAAATTTAATTTTAGCAGGCATAAGCTTTCATGAGACTCAGCTCACTTCGTCAGATGCAGAGGTAGAAAAATTAAATTTGTTAGTCTTTAAAGTGCCACAGAACTCTTGTTGTTTTTGCTGTATGCAGACTAACACGGCTACCCCTCTGAATATCTCTGTTCCATTCCTCTCACTTCTTTCTTGTCTTAGAATCATAATGGCAATCATTTCATGATCACTTTCACCTAAGTTGCCTTTCATCTTCAGAGTCACAACTAATTTCTCCCTGTTAGTCATAATCAGCTAAAAAATGGCATCCTTCCCAGTTACTTTCTCCACCTTTGGAACAAGTAGTTGTCCCCAACCCATTCCAAGAACTTACTATGTTTTGCCATCTTACTTTTTCAGCAGATATCTGGATAGTTAATTCCCCCATTATTAGCAAGTCTTGTTTATTTCAGTTGTTAGTTCTAGAAATGCCTCATCTACCTCCTGCTTCCGATCTGGTGGTCTATAATAGATACCTACCATAGTGTTGCCCCTGTTTTTCCTCTTCACCCGGAGATGCACTGCCTCTCACTTCCATCTGGATCTCAGAATAAGCGTATACATTCTTGATGTACAATACAACACCTCCTCCTTTTTTTTCCTGCCTGCCTTTCCTGAACAAGCTGTACCCCTCTGTCCCAATACTCAGGAGATTTATCCCACCAAGTCTTTAATGCCAATTGCATCATAATTTTGCTTGTGCACTAAGACTTCTAGTTCTTCCTCTTTATTCCAGAAACTCCTTGCATTTATGTATAGACATCTAAGATACTGAACATATTCCCTCATTGTTTTTCCTCTTGTTACCTCCACTGAACCTGTTGTAATTATCCATTCTCCCCCAGCACCCAACTTTCAATTCTCTCCCAAGGTGACCTTTTTTTATACTGACCTGTGGTCTTTTGTTACCTGTCCTCTTTGAATATAGTTCCAAGTCCTCTTCACTAGACTGTCGTGTCGGTGTCCCAAGATGCTCTTCACCTTCCTTCTCAGGGGCACTCCATCCCTTTCCAGCAGTCCTTCGCGGAAGAGCACCCTCTGACTGAGGAAGCCAGAGCCCTCCTATCAACACTGTCTGCACAGCTGTGCATTAATCTCCAGGGTGCATCTGCCCGGGCCGCTACTCTCCATCCAGAGGATGGACAGGAACACCAATGAGCCTATTATTCTTCCACCCTTGTTCCCAGAGCCCTGTTGTCACTCCGGATCTCAGGGTTATACCTGGCAGTATCATTAGCGCCTGGGTGGATGAGCAGCATGGGGTAGTGGTCAGAGGGTCAGATGAGCCTCAGCAACCTTTCTGTAATATCTTGGAGATGGGCAGCACACCTCCCAGGATGTCATGGCAGGTGGGCAGATAGATGCGTCTCTCTTCCCCTCAGAAGCGAGTCCCCGAGCACGCCCTGCCCCGCCCCCCCCATGTCCTCCTCCTGGGGGTGGTGGCCGTGAGCCTCTCAAGGTGGGACCGATGGCTCCTCTTCCCCAGTCACTGGAGTCTGCTCCTCTTCTCCTGCATACATAGTACTGCATATTACACTGTGAGAGAAGATTAAAAAGGAGAGTCTGACTTACCTTCTTTTTCCATTCATTATTTTATATACCCCATTGTGACCCCTCTTTGTCTCCTCTCTGAAGTGTTAATTTTCAGTCTCTCCTCATCTAGAAATCTCTCCATGCTTCTAATTATTTTTGTCACCCATTCCTGCTTCTATTTCTGCTATCTCTCTCTTTAAAATGTGATGACCCAAATGCGATACAATGTTTGATGTGCAAGTGTACCATACGTTTCTGTGATGACATTATAATAGTCGCTGTATTATTTTCTATCACTATTTACACATCTTAACATTTCGTTGGCTTTTTTTTGAATGCCACTATGGATTGAGCAGATGTTTTCAGAGAGCCATTCACAATTACCCCAAGGACTTATTCCTGCGCAGTTACAATTCATTTAAAACTCAGCAGTGTGTATGAATAGTTCAAATCATTCCTTACAGTGCATATTACCTTGCAGTTACATGCATTGAATTTCAGCAGCCCTTGTGTTTCTAATTTACCTAATGTGGTTAGCTCCCTTCAGAGTTACTCACAGGCTATTTTGATTTTGACTATTATAAATAACTTTGTCTTCTGTGTCTCCCCCTTTCCTCTCCAGGCGCACCTTTCATAGTCTATGGGCTTGCTCAGATCTATTTACTTTTTATTTTTTAGATTTATGATTCATAAAAATATGAAATCTCACTATAGGTGCTGTCTCAAAAATTAAATATGCAAGCCAACTATGTTCAAGCCCAAAAGCTGCTCCATGCCCATACCTCAACAATAACCAATATAGTAAAAATCAAACCTAATAATATCCCCCTCCACAAGCACCGGTACAACCAGGGATATCTTTTCTATGCAGTTTTCTCATTGATTTATTTCTGGTGATTCCACCATGTTTCAGCAACACCTATTATGTCAAAGTTCTCTGCTGTTGCCAGGCACCCCAGTTCACTACTGATTTGCTGCGCATGTGGGTGTAGAGACCTCTATCATTTTTATTTTTGAGCATGTAGCTGTTTTTATTTAATTTCTGTGAAATCATGTTAGTTTTCTGGTACAAACCTCTGACCTCAACCTGTCCTCCTTATTTCAATAATAACTTTTGCCCTGTCCTTGACTTCAGGTTAGAATGAATATCATATTGCTGATACCTGACAGTTTAGTGTTCCTCAGCATCTATCTTCCAAAATTTTATCAGCTTTCTGTGCTAGCAGTCTGGTTTGGAATTGTCCCCTCTTTCCCTAAAGAGTTCCCCAGTGTTTAATAAATTGTAACCCTCCTTTTTACATTATCTTCTCATCCAAACACTGAGATGTTGGCAGTTCCCACTATATAGCTAGCCCTGTATATGGAACCAGAGCATTTCAGAGAAAGCTACTGTAGAGGTCTTTAAGCTTTCTTTAAGTTTTATTTAAATTTAGCTTCCAGTATCTCTCTCATACTCTTACTTAACTGGAATCAGTAATTATCAATACCACAACCTGCTTCCGTGCACTTACTAGAAGTTCTCCTACATATCTGGAGGGATATGCCACCTTTGAACTTGGTAGGTAAATCATCGAACAATAGTCAAGGTTGGCATGTATCCAGCTATTAATATTTCTTAGTATAGAATCCCCACTGCCATACCTGTCTGCTTTACAAAAGAGCCTCCATTTTCTGAAGGGACTTATGTAGTGCATTAGGATTGATTCTGTTTCCTCTGTCTACGAGAAGGTGGGTCTCATCTAAAGGAGCCTGACATTTCAGTCCATCTCACTCCCTTCCCATGATGGGACTAGATGAGAGAGGCACTGAAAACTGACAGATAAATTAATCTCAGAAGCAGGGCTGAACAGTCTGAAACAACAACCCTTCATTCAATACTTCAAAGTAGATACTTGTAGCTAGACTGAAAATTTTCATTTTCAAACACAATCAGATACAGAATTTTGGACCATCAGTTTCATATGAAAAACAAATGTAAGTAAATCATGACTGAAAACAGTCTAATATAAATCAGTCCTTATTGGCTGGCAGTGTTACAGACAAGAGTGGTATATGGGTAGATAATTTGCAGTTGTGCTTATGCTGTTTTGGGAGAGTACTCCTTTGAATCCTATAAATGATTGATCAACCTTTATTTTGGCCAGAAATGGTAGTTATCTGCAGAAATCTCCAGACTGATCTTTTGAACCCTGCACATTCAAGAGTTAATTTAATTTTAAACCTCAGATTCCACTGCCCAGTTTGACAAGTCTATTTTCCTCTAGTTCTAGATTAGAACTCTTTTTACTTAAAGCTGCTATAGGCCAAAAATTTGCATTAAAGCTACATTAAGGGCTTGGCTTGACCTGACAAATCCCAAGAAAATAAGACTTAAGAATGAAATCACATACCTTGACTTATCCATTGCCCAGATATTGATCGAGTCTTGGAGTGGTGAATGTTCTTATATATGAGGTGTGTGGGCACAGCAGGTTAAACTAAAGATGTGGTTTCAGTCTTAGAGCTAAATTTCTTGTCTTCTGTCAGTGTAAGCAAAACCATTGTTTCAGTTTAGTATATTTATTTATATTTTTGTTTTTGGAATTGACACAATGCACAAAATTTTTAGGTATTTTTCCTAAAATGCATAGTTACCTCCATTATGCCCAGCTATTGCAATACCACCTCCCCTTTTTCTGATCTATCCCGACTGTGAAATCTAATGGTGGTATTCACGGTACGTTTCCCTTTTCATTTATTTTCTTCCAACAATTTGATCTACGGTTTCAACATTGCCATAGTTTTGGCCTTAATGCATATATTCAGAAAAGTGCTCGGTGTTAGTGTTGGATATCAAACACGCTTGTAACAGGAGGGATATTTTTTTGTGTTAATTCACTAGTCAAAATATACCAAAAGGGGGAAAGATAGTGACAATGGCCTGCTAAAACTGGCTACTGATAACCTTAAATTGTTTCTAGCTGGCAGGGCTGGAAGAGACAGCAGTTGGTTTTCTCCTCATGGCAGGTGCTCGGGTACCACAGTAGTGAGCTCCCATCTAAGTAAGAACCTACATGGGGAGGGAAAACTACTCACACTGTTGATGTAGGCCTTAGAAAGAAGGTGTATTGGAAGTACTGTATTGTACCTTGCTATTGATGATCAGTATTCACACTGAATTCCCCCACGATTGGCTTTAATTCCGGTAAGTGTGCTTGAGACAATGATTGAGGCTATGTCTGTACTTCCCGGTTAACATGGTGATTGGGACCTGAGTTAGCCTAGCCTGGCTTCGTGTGTTCCTATTGCAAAGCCCTGTTTGAGTTACTGTGTATTCACTCATATGCCACTCCCTCGTGTGTGGCTTAGGGCAGATCCTATGGTTCTGTGTGGTGAGCTGCTCTAAGATTTTCCCAGTCAATTGTGGGAGAACTTGTCTGTCCTTTGGGGAGAGTTGTCGGAAGGTATTGGAGAACTGTCAGCGCTTGAGTGATTAAGCCTGCATTCTCACTGCAAAGTGCGCAGGTTCTAGTGCCAGATTTAAAGCCGAGCTCAAGCTGTAATCTGCACACCCAGCCAGGACAGCTGGCCCAATTTTAGAGCACCTCTAAACCCAGGTGGATGGTGGGGAGGGTTAGGTTAAAACCCAGGTAACGAGCCTGGGTTAACTGTGCAGTACAGACACACCTGAGACTTCCAACAAGGGTGCTTCAAGACTGAAAACTGTGAACTCCACCTCTCATCCTTTGAAATGGTTTGCATGCCTCCCAGAGAGAGCTTGAGGTACACACAAGAGTACAGGCAGGGTCTTGGGTATAAAGCAGTTCGGTAGCAGCATCTGTTGTATTATAATTTATGATTATTGTTAAATTGCTGCAGAACTGTGCTCCAGAATTTAAGCTTTAACTCGGGGAGGGGGAGGGGAGGAGTGCTAGCTCTTACAAATGTGAAGAAACCTTTGAAATGTCAACAGAGTTGTAAACTGGTGCCCTAGTGATGCCTGCTTGAGTCTGCAAACAGCCTGAAACAGTAGGTACCTCATTTATTTCAATGGGGTGTCAGCGCTGTAGTCTGAGAGGCACTGGAAATGTCAACATTAATGACTTGCTTGTCTTTGCAGTGAAAACATCAAGCCTGTGTTTTATAATCGGTCTGTATTCCCTTCAGCTCTGTTCTCCTTCATGGCTCTTGGATCCCTCATGCACCTGCTCACACCCCTTGTGGGGGAGGACCCCAAAGGCTATGAAGTTCCTCTTGACTGAGAATTCTGAGTGGGTTGAAGCTTCAGGCACCTTCCTTCTGAAGGTAGCTTATTTTGGGGAGGGGAGGAGGCTGTCTATGAGAAATTCCTCAACACAACGGTCCAAGAGTCCAAATGGTCTAATTAAAACAAGATGTGTTGAGAGCAGAGGTGGAGAATCTTATCGTAAACAAAAGAAGTTGCTTGTGTAACACACCTAGCCTAAATACTTTGTGAAGTTGAGCTAGGTGGGTGTATTGAAGTTATCTTCTTTTATTTTTCCTGTAACTACTTTATTGCCTTATGAGCTTTTCTCCATTCTCCCAGCCATCAGCATTGCATTCTGCTGCTCTGTCCTCCCATGTCGGCCTCCCATTCCCTCTGATATACTCATTGCAGTGTTTCATCTTGAAAGCGTCTCAGGGCGTCTTACATCCAGCACTATTCATAAAATGGATTTACGCAGATGTTCTGCCTTATCACTGTATCAGAAGCTACATATGCACTCAGAGGCAATGGTCCGTCCTCCAGGATTGTACTCCTTCTGTCCCACTTTAGTTTATCACCCCCAGATATTCCTATTGAAGGTTGATGCGCAATAGTGCCTATCAATGGTTTGCATTCTTTTCCTCCCCCTTTAGACAGGAGATCCCTTGTTGGAGGAAATTCCTTAGGGGTTGCTAATTACCTTCCTTTCTGTCTGCAAGGTTTGTACTACTCACAGCTCCTTGTCTGTTTTTAGCAGTACAGGCTTATGGAATTCCATAACTTGGTTTTAACACTATTTCTGCTCTCTCTGTTTAATTGATGGATTCCCACTTGTCCAGCAGGCCATCCTCTTTGGACGTGGTAGTAGACCTTGGGTGCAGGGTATAGTTGCTGTCAAATGCAGCTGGACTGAGGAATTCAAATCTCCTTCCCCACATATTTAGCGTCACTTCTGCCTCTGCCTGAAGCGGGGGAGAGGAGGAGATGAAGTATCCCTTCACAAGTAGCAAAAGTTAGCTCCTGGACACACACAATGTGAACCACCTCCTGAGTTCCCAAAGCCCCAGTTGTCCTCTGTCCCAGTTCTCAAAACCCTCAGCTTCTACAATTGAAAATGGGGGGAGGCATCATAAAGTAAAGGAAATTTTTTATATCAGACTAATGAGAATACCCCATTGAAGTGGGGACAGAGGACCTTGGAGTGCCGCATATTTCTGGAGTCCCTCTGGCATAATTACAGCCTTCCTGCCACCTAATTCAGATCTCCTGTGCTGTCTATGACAGGGCTTTGAGTGTAGCAAAAGCTTGTTCTGCTGCCCGCCTGTGTTTTGTCTGTTTGTGGCTGAACACAAGACATCAGTTTCTAGGGCTGTCAGCCAACACCTTTCACCACACTATAACTCACTAGAATATTTTGAAACGGCTCAAGAAATGACATTTAATTATAGGCAATGGCCCTTGATGACTAATATTTATTGGTTGAGCACAGTCCTTATGTGTTTCTCAAACTCTGCCAAACCATTTTATTTTTTTTAAACTCTGATGAGTAGCTGAATCCATGTGCTTTCATGAGCCTGGAGCAATTTTTTTCCTGCTTTGTTATACTCAGAAAAGATTTTATGATGGCAACACTAGCACAGCCGTAACTCTGGGATGGTAACCCCGACACTATCATGGTGTTGGTGTTTTCATGGCACAAATCTCTTCAAAACATAATGGCCAATGAAACTCAGCTTTCTGCAGTGGTAATTGCTATAGTTTGATTTTTCCTTAAATGATTTTCTGAGAAGGGGAGGAAAAATTGCTTTGTATATTTGTTCCTAAAATAGACAAAGCTGTTAAAAATTCCTGGAGATCCTAGAAGAATTATAGAACAAACTTGCCAGTAAAAAAAAGAACCAGTTGTAAAGGAGAGAGAGAAAAATATCTAACATTTCAGTATTTTGCTGCTGATGATGTGGTTCAGCTATCACGCCCTTCAGGCTAAGCCAGAGAATGCAGACTTGGGACAGGAAAGAGAATGCCTGCTACAATAGTTCACTTTCCAGTTTATGTACAATGATGTTTGTCTGTACGTCATTTAAAGATCAGCCGCAAGCCCTGTGGGATAGGAGATAGGCTTTGCAAGCACTGAGGCTTTTCATTGCTTTCTCATACACTCCTTTCCCATTAGCTTAATGTCTCTGTCTGCATCAACACTGTTCTACGGTATTTGGCAGCTTGTTTGTGGACAGGAGGGAATTACCTTGGCTTGTCTCCTTCAGACTACAGGAGTGTTTTAAGGCTAAATCATTGATGCTTGTGAAGCACTTAGACTATATAATGATGAGCACCCTGGAAAAGACTAACAAATGAATTGATTCATTTATAAATCTGATCTACCTGCATGCTAAATGGAAATCCTGTCAATATCTTAATTTGAGTGTATTCACTGGGAGCAGGAAAGCAGTTTCCTTTGAAGCCAGCGGCAATGGTACATGATGGTCAGCAGAAGATATTGAGTGATGCGACAGGTGATTATCCTGGGAAAAGGACTTGATGAGATGGTTAAAGCAGTGGGGTGCGAATCAGGAAATCTAGGCCCTGTTCTCAACATCGCCACTATTTTTCGGTGTGACAGCATCTGTTTCTCTGTCTTGTAAAATGGGGGTGATAAGCATCACAGAACATGTGTAGGGATGGAATGCATTGATAGTTGTAAAGCACTTTGCGATCCTGAGATGCAGGTTGTTGGATAAGTGCAAAATAGTATTGTCATAGTTAGGGTAAAAGATGATGATTTTTATGCTTACAGGCCTATTGTGACTTAGTCACATTAACAGTGTCCTTGGGAGAGCATATTGGACATTTATTTGGGGACCACGCATAGAACTCTAGAAGAATTTAAGTTCATATAACACGAAGTCTTTCTGGCCTAAAGCTGCATGCTCTTATAGGCAGTCTTAGCATGACAGAATAAGAAGTTGGGAGAAAATTAGAAAGGACTCAACCCTTCCAGTTTGACATTATCTACAAGACATTCCATTTTGATGATTCTTTCAAGTTGTACACTCAGTTTTGAGATTGTTTTGCCACACTCTGTCATTTGTACGATGGAACGATTTTTTTAACATTACAATAATTACATCAAATCCTGTTGAAAGAACATTTAATATTAAGGTAGCAAAGTCAAGCATTAAAAAATTGAGAAATGCCAGAATTAAAGTTGCTTTTTTAACGTTAATTCAGCTGCCTTGTACATATGCAGTATGATAGAGTATGTAATCATATGGACATACAACTTTTTTCCCTCTGGATCCCTGCCTCACTAACAAACAGGATGATGTTGTGGAAATTAATCTGAGTTGTCATAAAGAAGATTCTGTTCTACTTCTCTGTCCCTTCCCCACCCTCACCTTTTTGTCTCAGTTCTCGGACCTTGCTCAGGTCTGGTTTTCACCATACCCACACCTTAGGCACTTCATTCCACTCCCAAAGTCCTTGCCCAGCCAGTCCCCATTTCAGAACATAAAATACATTGGAATTTGGAATCTAAGACAGGTAAAAAGCTCAGTAAATCCCTTTTTCATTTGCCATCAGGGAACACACTTTTTATTTCAAATTTTCAGAGCATCAGGTGTAGGGTCTGTTTCTTAAATAGTTTGTGCAACTCTGAGACTTACACAGGTAGGTAGATTCTCCCTCCTTGTATACAACGATTAGACAACAGCAATAGCCATTTGGAAATGAAACATACATACTTTACTTCGGTAGGCATTCATTTTTAGACAGTAATAAAAATACACATTAGCTTCCCAAGTTTAATAATCAGTAGGTGTAAATCATGTAATATTCATCACCAACTCGGTTATGCTGGTTGATGTTAGGTTTAAATTCAGTTTCCATTAAAACACACACAGGCCTACTGAACTTGCTTGTAACTTGCTCAAATACATTTCTTTTGGGCATATGTTTTTCACACTTGGTCTTTGCTCAAATATTCCAAAGTTCACTTTTGGGCCAGGTAGGTTCAGTCATTTCTGAGTTATACAAGCATGAATAAAATGCCTTTTTCCATAGGTTAACTGCTGCCATCATGCATGTAACTAGGTCAGGAAGAGAGTCCGGGGAGCTGGAGTGGAGCAGAGTAAAACAGTAGTACTTGGGAAACTCTCTCTTTTTGGTCATTTCAATTTATCCGTGGCCAGCAGAGAGGCAAGAATGAAAAGAATCTGTAAAAGAAGACACCTGCAGTGAGGAGAGAATTATGGGAAGTACACATAAACCAGCATGGGAGCAAAACAAGGGAAAGGGGAGGGAACAAAAGTAGAGCACAGGAGAAAAGAACTGTTTGAATTAGAGGAAATACAATAAAAGACTGCAACTTTATCTACTTTTTTAACCAGCATCAGTGAGATACAGTAGCCCTTGCCTCTTCTAAATTTGATCTCTGAAGAAAAGAAACAAAATCCTTACACAATCATTTAGACTTTATTTCTATTTGAACTTTTCCAATACATTTCTAAATGTTTGTTTTTTGCAGTCATGAGGAATGAACTTCTGCGTTCCCTTCGTCCACTGCAATCCCCTAAAAATTGAAAATAAATCATTGCCTGGTTTTGTGGATTCTGTTTCACGTGATCTTCTTGACTGACACTTTCCCAGTACAAGCAATAACGGGAGCTTTCTTTTCCCTTTCTGCATGTGAGTAGGGGGTGCATCTGTTATGCCTTGTCTTGAGATGCACCTGGATCAGTCATTTTCTTTTCCTTTGCCTGGTGCTCTCAGTAATAAAGTAAAAAGATTTCTAACAAAAAATTACTTTTTCACAGACAGCTGGAGTAACTTTTCCAGACCCAGAACTTGTTTGTACTTTTGTAGAACAAATTAAAGAGGATTTCATGTGGTATTCTGCATTTATATATTAGAAGTACCTTTCATCCCAAAGGATCTCAAATCAATGTATTAATTTTACATACATCTCTTCCCTTCATACTAAAGGTACAACAGCTTACAACAATCAGCATACAGCAACAGTTTATGACCTGAAGCTTATAATATCCTAGTCAGATGACTCTCTTGGGGAAATCTAGGAAGCTAGAAAACAGTTGCAGAGAGACAGATTGGGTTGGTATTAACCACCTCTGATTTCTGTGATGTACAGTCTAGATTTTGGCAAGGGCAGCATGGCTGGCACATTTACAGATGCAAATTGCCATTGGTTTTTTAAATGTTCAGGATGGCATTAAAGGCAGTTAATTCCTCTGCTCCAGAAATAGTGCTCTTGAAATTGGAGAATTCTGTATTTCATGTGTTCAAAGCCTTTTTACACATTTATTAACTGCCCTTATGGCTGTTATGTCCAGTAGCCAGTGGGTTTGCTGAACTATGGCAGATATCAATCCTGCAGTTGGAAAGGTAATACAGGATAGGCGCAAAGAGCTAGAAACGTCCCATCTCTTGCTAGGCTAAACACCGTTTACTTGTGGATGGTTTGGAGCAGCTCAAAGCTCTTAGCACTGACTTGTGGGAGTAGATTTGCTGTGTTGCTGACTTTTTTGTTGTTGTTGTTGTTGTTTGTCTCTGATTAATGTCAGCCACAATATAAACTCTTTAAAAATGTCTAAAAATAGCTGTAAACCATAAAATGGTACAGTTCTTTCAAAACTGTTACACCAATAGGTGTGAAACCCTTAGTGCACTGGTGTCTGTCCAAGCTTTTATAAACAAATTGGGTGACTTATTTTTGCCTCTTAGTTGTGCATGGCATAATTGTCTAGAATTATTTTAATCTTTTGCTCAGCATACTTACATTTTTTTTTTAAACTTTAAAAGGATCTGCAACTAAACTGAAAAATTATTCTTACAATAAATGAAGCCACATCAATGTCTCATACAGACTGTTTGCTGCCTTATAAGGTCTGATTTGGATAAAGCAATGGAAATACATTTCCACCTTTTTAAACTTAATCTGTGATAATCTTAGTCTAGTCATTTCGACTGGACTTGGATTTTTCTTTGTAGTTAATAATAATAATAATAAAAATATTTAGTATCGTTTATACAATTTTAAAGATTTTTCCAAACATCCATTAAGCCTCATGACCTAAGGTTTACCTAAGTAGATAAATATAGTTTTTAGTGAGGCGCAAAGAGGGTAAGTGACTTGCACATGGCCAGTGAGAGAGCCAAGAATAGAACCCCGGTGATAAGACTCTTAGTTCCCTGCTCTAACCAGAGGAGAACACTCCTTCCTTTTTGTTTCAGTTCGTTACTTAAACCTTCTGTGGAATCTTAAAATGTTACTTCTAGGAAGGGCTTGGAATGATTTCAAATTCTTACGTTCCAAGAACGTACTTGTTTTGATGTTTACTTTTTGCAGGGAGTTAACGTTTTCACAGTTAAGCCCATTCTCCTGTGTTTTTAAACCCATTTTTGATCTGCTCACAATTTACTTATTTAAATATCATGTATCTTAACAGCTGCAAATAGTTTCATAATGACACTAAAACTATCTACACCAAAAAAG
Organism: Emydura macquarii macquarii; assembly: GCF_026122565.2. Lineage (NCBI taxonomy): Eukaryota > Metazoa > Chordata > Testudines > Chelidae > Emydura > Emydura macquarii. The sequence continues at coordinate 3,823,618 of NW_027131391.1, forward strand.
TCAAGAGCATGTGTTTTGTTAAGTAATTTGACAAATTTAGAGTGATGTGGATTTTGGAAAAGATTGCCTGGTGTTAATTTCCTCTTGCAGATGTTCCTAGGTTCCAGGAGGAGGAGGACACAAATTTTACATTGTGATGGAGTGCAGCGGAGTAGTGTGCTGATTATTACCATGCATTCAAAGGAACATTGGGGAACCCACAAGATCCCTGCATTTTTGGCTTAAATACTGTCTAGGGTCTTGTTTCTTAATTCCTTACATAACTGTTGTCTTTGCTCCCCAGCCACCTTGCATGAGCTTTGAACTCATTAGGGCACACTGCTAAAGAGAATCAATCCTGATTACATCCAAGCCAAATTTGGGAGCTGTAGGAAGTGATGAGGTTGGTGAATTGCTAAGTGTCGTTTCTTCCCTGTGCATCAGAATCAAACCAGCCCCATAGCACTCTTTTTGTTAAAGATGGGGTATGAAATGGTTAAAGGCTTTAGTGGAGCTAATCAATTGCCTAAGGTTAAGCACCTGCTGAAGTGTTTTTCTGGATTGAGCCCTAAATGCATGCTACTGAAATCTCATAGTCAGGTATACAAGTGTACAATTCCATTCCTATTATGAGTTTAGCCATTGGATAGCTTAAAAAAAAATTGGACAGCTGATTTGAATGGCTTTAATATAATATAAAGAGGGCCTAGAAAGCAGAGTCCTGTCAGGAATATAGGGCAGATCCAGTGCCCATTGAGGATAGTGGGGAGCCTTTCCTTTGACTTCAGCGGGCTTTGGGTCAGGTCCATAGGGAGGATGGCACCTCTGCTGTATACAGTAGAGTTTGGAGTGGGGTGTTGCCTTCATAATGACTTACTGCAACATCCTGTGAACTTCTGATTCTGCTCACATCCTAGCAGGATTGTTACACTGGCTGCTGTAGTAAAACCACACAGTCAGTGTCCTGGTAGTTTGTATGTCTGTGGCTGCAGTTGGTTGTGGTGGGCCCAGTTCTGCATGTTTGTTTGCCGATAGTGTGCTTTGTAATACTGAGCACCCAGGCTATACCTCAGTGACAGCCGTTGAAGTAAAGATCTACTTTTTGGAAAATGTAGCAGATGATCCTAATGATACTTGTCTCATGTAACACTTCTCATCTTTAGAGCTCATGGTGCTGTACAAAGGAGCATGAGCATCAATATCGCCTTTTTATGGAGGGTAAAAGAGGCAAAGTAAAGTGACTGGCCTACGGTCACAACAGTCAGTGGCAGAGTTGAGATTAGAACTCAGGTGTCCCGTGGGTGCCGTGGCCTGTCTACTGGAGCATGCGTCCCCTTATAGTTCTGTAGCGGAGCATGCCCCCATGGCACTGCTAGTATTGAAATTAATTATACACAGATGACCATAAGGCCATTTGGGTTCAGAGGGACCTTTAATAAATATATAAATATATTAATAAATTATATAAATAAATTGCATTCTGTCAGTACTTACAATATCCTTAAAATATCTCCACTAGTGGATTGTCTTGACCTTGAAGATTTCCAGTGATTCAACTGAACTATTTCCTTTGGAAGCATGTTCCATTACTGTGCCTGATCTTATGCTTGTAAAACTTTTCCTACCATTTAAGCTAATTGTTCCTTTCTGGAATTTAAACCTATCATTTTTAGTCTTTATCTTTGATTAGCGAGAGTGATTGCTTCTCTTATTTAAGACACCAAGTACCAGTACATCAGTAGTTGCAAGCTGAACAAACAGAAGTAATAATGTGTGCCTGTAAAGATCATGTGTACTTTAAAAGTCAGCTCTTTTGTTGCTGCAATAAAGATGTATTTCTACAATAAGACCTCTGGTTTTAAGACCAATTTAATTTGCCTACCAGTACAGTGCACAGTTTCCTTAATTCCCTGGTGAAGTACTGATTCAATTTCTTTTAACCCTCACAAGTAATATTTTTAGACTCCCAATCTAACAGAGTAATGGATTAAAGTTTGCTTAATTCAAGAATATATAATATATGGATAGCACTGATGAATACAGAGAAAGGTAAAAATCTTGTATTTCTCTTCCTGGAAAAGAAATATTTGAAGGCAACCCAAGGCCTTCTGCTGTAAACAAACTGTAGTGGTTCATTTATGTCTTTTTTTACTCAGCTAAAGTTTCTGGGCAGTTCTGTGAATTGCAAAGTAAAGAAAACTGAGTACAGTTGAAAACAAGTCTGTCAGAGTCATACTGTTGCTGAATGTACTGGGCACATTTGCTTATCCTCCGCTACACCATGGGTTTGATCTGAGAGTCTAAAGATTCTATTTCCTTTCCCAAATCAGAAAAATTATACTATTATATTGAAATCAATGAAATACATAGATAACAGCTATGCAAATTCTCTTGTAATATTGAAAAACTCTTTTCTCAGGTACAAAGTAGTCAATGGGTGCATTTCATTCTAATGTGCAAATCTGAAGATATTTCTTCTAAATACAAATGCTCTTCTCTGAGAATCTGGAGTCTGAGATAAATTACTTAAAAGTGAATAGTTGCTTTTTTATATACAATATCTAAGAATTTTAAATAAATGAGTTTATATAATTAATGCATGTATCACTTAATATTCTACATACTTGTCAGATTTTAGGGCTGAACTCATAGAGGAAACTTATGCATTGTTTTGGTATGCTATACAAAATAGTAAGTCTTTAAATTTGATAATTTTAGTTGCCAAGAAATGAGAGCTAATAACCGAAATAAGTAAGTTCCAAGGGACTTTCTCTGACTGGGATTTTGACAGTTTTAAAGAATGGTGTGTTTCCAGCGAAAGCCACTTGTTAATGCTGGATGTGATGGTTTTAGAAGTGTGTGTGCATGTACCCTTTTGCCATTCACATTCCCCAGAAGGGACAGACAAGTTCTCCCACACTAGCCAGCAAAAGCATCCACATGGTGGTGCAGTTTGCTGTGGCACTATGAACCGTGCGATTTACTCTCAGAAATTTGTGTCTAGCACAATTGATTATAGTGCTAGTGTGCACACAAGGTGTTAGAGCAAGCAAACAAAACTCTCTATTGTTTTGTCGTGTGGTTGTGCTCTTTTGTTGGCCTCGCATGAGTGAGGTCACTCGGCTAATTTGAGCGATTCTGTAGCCCCCTGTATGTGATCATGTTGCCCTCTACAAACTATAGAATAAAAAGACATCTGTTCTATTACTACTATAGCTAACAAGTGCTACTCTAGCCCTGTTGGTAGTCCCTGTTGACAATGGGAACCATAGATTCTGTCATGCTACTGTAGGCCTGGCTTGACACACGTAACTTGACATAAGTAACTTGTCTCATTTCTTAGCAGGCCTAATTGGGAAGGTGAATGGAAGGTTAAGTTGTCATAACAAGCAGTACGCAGGATCAGCAGGAACATGCTGGGTATTGGTGAATAAGCCTGAATTTAAGATAAGGCAGAGGTCAGATTATGCATGAACGGAGCATGCTGTACAGGGATTGGTTCCTACAAAGTAACGAAGCCACTCCCAAGATGTGTGTTGCCGTGTGTAGTAAATGCAATGTAATGTTTAATTGTATGTAAAGGAAAAGGATTTCTGTGTAACTTGGGATGTGTGGCATGCCCTATACCCACCCCCATGCTTGAATCTGATCAGCTCAACATAGTTTTGCTGCATGCCAAATAAAGGACAAAATCTGGAGTCAAACTGAGTTCTTGAGAAGCCGAGTGGAAAGGGGTCACAGAGGGCATCCCAACAGCTTGTGGTGACTCTGTATGCAGCAATGAAGCCTTTATACAATTAATTTCCCCCATTTTTTTTTCTAGGAACATTGAAGAGAAATAATTTAAAGTACTGTAACTCCCCTTTTTGGTGGGGGAAGGAGTGAGAGGGGGTGGAAGTTTCTTTCTTGAGGATGAGACTCAAACCCCAGGAGAAGTTGCTGGCAGCTGTGGCATCTTTTAAGCTTGCATGGCAAACGATCCTTCATTAACTGTCACTGCTGAAGGTTCTTTTTAGTGTCCACTTGTTTTTACATAAACTCGACTCCTATGAGGAAATACATGGGGATTCTGTATTGAGGACGTCCTAAGTTTAAAAAAAAAAAAAAAACTGACTCCAACTCATTGAGATGTTTAGTAAATAGTGGTATGTAGAATTTTTGATGCAGATAGCTCCCAGAAGCTAAATCTGTTTCTATTTAATTTTTCTTTTATCTATCAGTTTAAAAACAGGAAGATCCTTTGCCCCTTCTGTCTGTTGTTCTATGTGTATGGCTGCATGTTTCTTCATGGATCTCAGTGAAAGATTTTGAAATGGAATGGTGCTGCTGCTGCAGGCTCCTTGTGCTTTGTGGGTTGAGTACTTTTAGAGAATGCTGGCCACATGAAAAATAAAGTACCTGCTTTTGCTAAGTAATAGGAATTTTGAGCCTAGGTAGTGATCTGCGCGTAAGTGGATTAATGAGGACGAGTGTGCTTCAGTTCACTGAAGAAATATTGGATGGAGCGGTTGTGTGTGGCTTGGCAAACCTTGTTCAGCAATCAAGGGGGAAAGGTTTTTGGCACGTATTCAGCAAAGCAATTAAGGACTTGCTTAAGTCACCTTGACTGTAATGGAACTTAAGCATGTGCTTAAAGCTAAGTATATGTTTAAGTGCTCTCTTGATTTGGGACCTTTATCATTTGCTTCTGAATGAATCTGGGACTTCTGGGCTCATTGTCAGGTTAAGAAAGGGGGTGGAGGATATATATGTGAGACACTCTTGGGAAGGGATGCTTTATGCAAAAGAAAAAGAGTTGCGTGCAACATAACCATAGATACAGATGGGCTGTGCTAGCCTGTTGCTCTTGTGCGTGGAATCTGCTGCTGTTCCACCTACTTCCTGCAGCTTGTTTTTCTGCTTGATTCTAAATGGAGAACTTAGTCTTTATTTTGGGAAATGTTGCATTAGGTGCTAGTTTGCATTAATAAAAGGTTTGCATGGTTCTTAATTTTGAAAAATCAACAGTAATTTCAATATGATTTTAATAGCATTTCCCGTCTCTGTGTTGGAAAGGCTCCTGTAGGATTGTGGACTACCATTATAAATATATTTAGCTATCAGTAGAGAACAATATCCCTGAGAGGTTAAAGGTTTCCAGATTCTGCAAGAACATTTTCAGTATATACAGTAATGAGCAAGTGAGACAGGATAGGTTGCAGGTGGATTTGGACCAGTTTTTAAAGGTATTCAGGTACCTAACTGCCGTTGAAATCAGACTATGCAGAATCACTTTTACTGCTTAAAACAGTACTAATATTCACTCTATACTTTCAAGCAATTAACTGATGCTGTGTGTGTCTGCTCTTAAGTTAACAAAAAACAAAAAAAACCAACCAACCAAAAAAAAAAAAGTAACCTTGTAGTTGGTGGGACTTTTAGACAAGGCAGGCTGCAATACAGCTGTAAGTTTGGTGACAGGCTGACCTCAGCTGGAGTGGCTGGGCAGTCGGGCAGAGCAATGGTATCTGGTTCCATTTCTAATAAAGAACAGAATTTAAATTTAAAAATAGCTGCTGGATTTGCTCCCCCCCTTATTAAATATTCCCTGGAGGCAGAGACAATACCTTCAGAGCATGGGCAACACAATGGTCACATTTCCCACTTCTAAGGAGCAAAGTGGCTCTGAGGCTAAAAACAATGGATCATAAACTCTATTACAATCTCTGTAGTTAGTTTAGGCCAGTGTTTCCCAAACGTTGGAAAAGCTGAGCTTGCATACCAGCCAATTAAAACCAATCGTGCCTTCCCCTTACCCTTGTTGCACTTGCTGGGTACTTCATGTGTTATGAAGGCCCACCCATCTTAATTTATATATGTGTTGCACCCTCAGCTGGTCTTTTGTGCTCCCATCGCTTTGGGAAAGGCTGATGTAAACCTTCAATATATAATACGCCTTTTTACTTCTTACATGCTTTGAGCTGTGAATGTTAGTTAGCTAAATGTGAACTCTCCTCACTGGCATCTGAGTTAGCATCCATTGAAATGAGTGAGGCAGTTCTTACATCAGAGCTATTGTTTTAGGCTCTCTGCAAAGTCAGGAAAACTGTGCTTCATCGGTTACTCACTCCACATAGTGAATATTTTCTTTGCAAACATAATAGCTAGAGTCTTTATTTAAAAAAAAAAAAATCAAAACGGAGACACTAGAAAATAGAGGTCCACATCTGTGTTCCCCAGATAGTGATTTGCCCCATGCTTTGGGGAGCAATAATTAAGTCACTTGAGATTTTCTGCAAGCATACAATTAGCTGTTTTTAAAAAGTCATATGTAGTCACAGTGCTGCTGTGTGTGAGAAGCAAAAATAGCTCCACAGATGCTTTCTAGTGATGCCAGATGGTTAAAGAGCTTCCAGAAACGGCCTGCCTTAGAGTTCCCAGAAGACCCCAGCAGTTTGACAGTCTGTGTCATCTCCGCTGCCCTCTGCCGCCATCCTGGTACAAGTTAGCGCTGGTAGACTCAAGTAGCAGTTTGTGTTTGGGATACTTGTGATAGTCCATAAAGCTACAGCATTCCCACGTCACCTGAGAAACATCTTGCACACTGGAGATCATCAGTCTGATTTTAAATCTGAAGACGTAGGGTAGAGGATATCTTTTTCTCTGTTTTCCTCCTTTTGCTTGTGAAGGGCTCAATTCTGCCTCCATCTGAAGTCCATGTCAAAATTTCCATTGTCCTCAGTGGTAGCATGATCCAGGCCCATAAATGTTCTTGTCTTTTCCTTTCCTACCATTTAAAATGGAATCATTTACAGTCTGTCAGTAGTTACTTTCTTCCAAACATTAGTCCCACTTTCCTGCCCCAGATATTTGAGATCCTTTTTTTTTTTTTTTTGGACAGCACTGCTGTTACGACAGTGATAGTTAATGAGAGCTAGCCAGTCTGAAAGGCTGAGAGTTTGTCAAAAGTGCCCAGTGACTGAGTGGGTCAGTTTTTGGGTGCCCAACTTCAGACACCCTTAAAGGGGCCTGATTTGCAGAAAATGCTGAAAATCTCACATCCCTCATTTGCTTTTGAAAGTCTTGGCCCGTGTTTGAAGCACTGTCAATATTTCACTGCTTCAGAACATATGATCTCTCCGATCTTCTCAGTTTGCTGCTTGGGACGGTAAGAAGACTTTTTAGGTAGAAACTGTCTCTGGCTGTGCTAATTAAGTAGCTTAACAAAGACAAATGTTCAGCTGACCATGCTTTGAACTTGTTCAGCTGTCCCTCTTTATAACCCACGTTTACTGTAATGCCTGCAAGAAGTGAGGCAACCAACTCAATTTAAAGTTTTTTCTTTGATAAGACTTTTAATCTGCCCTTAAACTAAAAAACACCTTGTTTAAAAAGCCATGACTTGGCCGAGTAGCCACACAATCTTGTGACTGTGCCCAGTGTTTCTCCTCTGCTTTGTTACCCATTTCTTGCACCATGTCACTTAGATTAATGTTTTTGGGGCAAGGATCCTGTGCTCTTTGTACCTAGATGCTGGGTGCACTTCGGAGCACTAGACAGGTACTCAGTAATAATGTTCAAATCGGTTGGACATGCAATAGTGATTTTTTGGGAGGGAACATTTTACAGCTTGAGTTTTGCTTGCTCTCTCTCTCTCTCTTTTTTTTAAACTGGAAAATACTAAGTATCAAAATGGGTGTTAAGAGTACTCTTGAATCTCCTTGTCTGACTCTCTGTCCATCCCTGTAGCATGACCCAGGGACTGGCATTAAAAATGGTGCTTGCTTTCTTGCTTTAAATGGTCTTTCAAAGAAAGATTAGTTGAACTGCACAGATTTCTTGGTTAGTGGAAGAGTACATTTGAATAAAGAGAGTTGAATAAACTGGTATTTTCCTTAATACAGCATTTTTTTTGTATTGTTCTAAAGCCAGATGGATTTCTCACTTGGCTAATGGACAGTAGACCTGATATACTACATTTTTTGCACATATCTGCTGGCTCGCTGTAAATATAGCATGTTTGGGTGGAGCTGGTCAGCTGCAAAGGAATAATTATTTATTCATTTGTTTTTTGTCAAGAGTTTATTTTTGAGCCTTTTTTATTTTATTTTTTTAAATGTAGCATTTCAGGATCTCTTTCTGGAGTCCTGCTAAGAAGAATGTTCAAGCCAATGTTTCACTGTATTGCCCTCTTGAAGGGGATGGATGATGGTATCTTTCTTTGAAATGATACTACTGCCATTCTTGGTGCCAGCTGGATGAAAGAGAAGGCATTTCTGTTAAGGGAGTGTCCTCTAGAGGTTAGCTCCAGGGAGTGGGAGACAAGAATCTTCACTTCTGTTCTTAGCTCTGACTCAGGCCCAGTCTGTCCTTGGAAAACTTTGATATATGGGTGTAGTATACTAGCAAAGCAATTCTCATGCGGACGCAGCTTATACTGCCAACAGTTTGCTGGCATAGCTTATTCCATCATCCGCCCTCCACCCCCTTCCTTCCCCAAGAAAAATAAGCTATACCCGCAAAAGTGCAGTTTGCCAGTGTAGTTGTGTCTACACCGGGAGTTTTGCCAGCACATGTATGTCCCTCTCAAATCTCACCCCTGATCGGCAGCTACTCTGGCAAAAGTTTGTAGACCTGGCCTCATTGTGGTCATCTCTCTGTGCCTCAATTTTTCCCCCACTAAGAGCATAATACCTACCTTACAGAGGCGTTGACGCGTTCAGCTGTTTGCAGAGTACTTTGAGAGCATCAGATGGAAAGTATTACATCATTGCAAAGTACTATTGCTTGTTTTTATGACACTGTAGCCGAAGACTGAGGACAAGAGGGTTTTAGACTTGATGACAGTTGGAGCTTTATCTTTGAAACACATACGGTCCACCCAGGCGGAGTATCCTACATGAGTTAAAAATCGAGATGGGCTTTCTTAGCCTCCATTTGTCATACAAAATGCCAGTGGTGTTGTGGAAACTAGGCTTCTGTCGGCCAAGCCCATTGCACATGCCAGAGGCTCCTTGCATCCGTTTATTTCTCCCTCCCCCCCCCCCCAACGCTCTCTTTGTCCCCTGCCATCTGCCACTATTTCAGGGACTCCTTGAAACTTCCCCCACCTCCACTGGGTGTTCCTTCCTTTCTTCCTCATCCCTGGCAGTGTCCCCATTCCCTCTGTCCCTCCACTATTTCTTTCTGGGAGATAAATCGGTCAAAGTTAACATTCCTGGTATTCAGCGTGATTGGGAGGATGGGCAATTGGGAGGTATCCTTATGCTAATAGGTGCCACCAACTGGTTCTTTGAGTGATAGACAGTTGAGACCTGACTTAAGCAGATGAGTCTACCAACCAGGCGTCAGTAGGTACTTCCCCTACTGGTTTTCCCATTTTTTCACAGACATCAACAGGGTTCTTCCCACTAATGCCTAGAACATTTCCTGAAATTTTGGATTTAGTTGAATGAGTTGTTCATGAGTTACCATATTACATCCAAACAGAGAAAAGCCATCGAGTTAGGGCCTCACAAGCTCAGCCAACTACAAACAGTTAAAAAAAAAAAAAAAAAGTCTGCCTGGGACCGAACAGATACAGGTGCTGAATCAGAAATTTTGTAGGGGACAAAATGAGGAAAAAGACTTGAGGGGAAGAGAAATGAGATAAAGGGGTCGGATACGAGGCTGAGCTAGTGGCAACTTTAATAAAGTTGGTGACCTCTCTCTTGTATCCCACCCTATGATATATCACAGGCCTGAGATTTCTAGAACACGGAGAGTTCTCTTCACCCAGCAGGGAAAGAACAGCATTGATCATGAGCATTGCTTGCACCGGAGCACACCAGCATGGTCCAGTGATATCCAGTAGACTTCCTTTTAGCTTTAATCTCTGCGTACATAGATATTTATTAACGGACATACAAAGAATGTATGCAGTGTTCCTCTACGTGTTTTTTCATTGCAGTAAAATCGAGTGCACAGAACTTGGGGAGACAACATGAGAACGCACACGAAGAGGCTGCCGACATGGATCTGAGCCACAGAGTGTGGTTTGTGCCACAGTTAAACAGGTATGATTCAGCTGGGTGTATTCTGCGTGCCCTAATGGACATGTATTTATCTGTCATGCATTATGCTCCATTAGTTCGCAGTCCTGATGTGGCAAATCTGAGTGGCCATGGCTGCAGGCTGTGGAATGATTCCTACCCAAGATTAGACCCTTGCTTCGCCATCACTGTACCTTGAGGTTTCAGACCACACCAAGGCCTCTTAGTCTACCGTTGTTGTGCATTGTAGTTTATTTTATTGCTGTTGTGTTATGACCAGTCCATTCTCAGGTGTCCCACTGCCATAAAGGATCTGGTTTCTAGCATTAGAGTGACACAGTACGTTGTGCGTTATCAGAAATCTGCTTCTGTGTGATGTCAGAGTCTAGAAACTTGCTCAAAAAGCCAGTGCCCAACAGGTAGAAAATGATCTTAATTTGACAAAGCCACAGACAAACATGGGGTACATTTCAGCTTTTGGTTAAAAATAATGGTAATGTAAATTTAAAAATGAGGAACCATATCCTTCTCAAGAGCAAGGTTGTCTTTACTGGAGGAATCAGGCTATTATTTCAGGCCCAGGTTGCATTTTTAAATGTTGCAGATTTCTAAACACAAGCAAGAGCAGTTTAGATGTATCTTACTCTTCTAACGGAGAGATTTCGAAACATCAAAACCCAAACTCTCATGACTGGTACTCCTCACTTTTGGCAAAACAAGTCAAATATCAAAGAGCCATTTATTTTTGTTGTCTGTACTGACTAATATAATGCAAGTCAGAGCATGGCTTGTTGTTGCTCCTCTTTCCCCTCTTTGTCTTGTTGGTGTATTTTGTTGAAATTGATAAGCTGTAACACAAAGTGACCCAGAGAATGGAAATATCATAAAATGGGCCTGTATTACATTTTTGTGGTGCTTTTTTTTTTTTTTTTCCCCTCCCAAACAATTTATAGTAAATAAGAAACAATCTAGTGATTTTATTTTCAGGAATTAAAACTTTTTGGAATGAACATTTTAAGTCTTCCATTAAGTACAGTTCTTTGCTGTGTAAGCTGATACACATACAAAAGAAAGATGAACTCCAATAAAGACCTGGCTTGTTGGATGACATAGGCTGTAAGGTGGGATTTTTCAAAAACACTTGAGTGATTTAGGAGCTATTGAAAGCCAATGGGAGCCGTGCGTTTAGGCACTTCCTGAAAATCCCATCCATTCAGATTATCACGTGTAAACTAAATAGAGCAGGCCATCAGTTGGCAAGTGAGAAGCGAGTAATATCCAAACGAGAGACTAGGAAAAGGATGCAAAACAAAGTGTAATTCTTCAGAAACTGGCACATCAGGAAATCAGCACTGAGACTGTTGGTAGAAATTTCTGTCACATAATGTTTTGCATAGTCCCCAAACATCTTCCCTCTTCAAATGGACATTAGTGTAACCTCAAACTGCAGTACTTGCCTCTGGTATCCTTTAAAGGGCTATTACACATCAAATGCCTAGTTATCTGTACAACTGTATTTGACTAATAATTAAACATAATTATTTGAAGGAAACAATGGGTAAGACCTGTTGTTTTGAAGTTATTTCCTCTAATCTCATTGTAAAAAGTTTGAACTAAAATATGCATAAAAGAAGGTGGTAAATGATGAACATTATTATTCCTCCAGGTGTTGAGTGTTATCTGCAAACTACTTTGTCAATGAGGGAAGAAACTGATTGGGAATTTAAAGCGCGAACTAGGTCATAATACTGTTCAACATGCGCAAAGGGGTGCCAAAGGACCCAGAGATAGCTGACCTGTTCTACAAAGATGATCCCGAGGACATATTTGTGGGTTTACATGAAATTGGACATGGAAGTTTTGGAGCAGTTTACTTTGTAAGTATATTTGTTCACCCACATTTATCCAAAGAAGCACTTGTCAGTAGTTGTAATACATGGGACATTTAGAAGTGACTCTGATACAAAGTTATGAGGGCCTTACATACACTAGCTTCCTTTCAATACACCTGTGAGATAAATATATGATAGTCCTCTCTGAATCAACTGCTGAAGTGCAGCTGTCTCTGAGGTGAAGCCCAACCTCAATTTATTAATGCCAGGCATTTAATACACAACTGCTTGGGGTGAGAAAGGAGTGCTAGATCTGGTTGAAGATGGACAAATTTAGCCAGGCAGAACTTAATCCACCAAACTAATTTTTTATCAGAAACGCCAGGATTAACACCATTGTTCTTCTGAAAAGTGTCATGGGTTCTTTAATGACCATAAGTGACTTGAATTTGTTTTCTACCTTAGCTACTTTGTGTTTCTAAATTGTCTGCAAATTCAAGGATCCAAAGAATTGATGAATTCAACAGGCAACTGAAGCTGAAAGCCGTTTTCCTTAATAAATTGGTCCAAGGGCTGCTGGCCTAGAATCTTCACTGATTGAATAGCAAAAACAAACATATTGTGGAGGTCTCCTGTGGCATTTCTCTACTGCTCCTAGCATTAGAGATATTGAGCTGCCCATATTGTTGTGCATAGGCATTACACTGTGAGCATTTGAACCCTGCTTCCCTCCCCACCTCAGCATTTTTAACCACAGCAAAATCTGTATGAAACAGTATTAATGGATGACGTTAAATATCCATATTAACTGATTAAATATCATGACAGTAATAGTTTCGAGAAGCAAATAAAAAAAAAGTTTGTTCAAAAAGTAACTATAGTTGAATCACTGAGTGACAGTGCCCATGATAAATTAAGTTCAGCATGCTTCTGGGAGGAATTGTACCAAAACTTGGCACGGTAATGCTGAATTTAAAAAAGAAAGAATTAAAAAAAATGGGAAGATAGAGAAATTAAACACAAAAGTTTGATATATTCTTTGATTTAAGACGAGGGCCTACGGAGGTATGTTATAACAGAATCACAGTAAGTATGTATAGCCCCAACAAAAAAACAAGCAAAAACTGGTTAAATGACCATGTTAAATGGCACTTCATTCAGAAAATGGCTGCAGCTGAATTACATTTTCATTAGAAAGGAACATAAGTGAAGACATTCAAAAGTGATAGGTGACTTGGATGCTTAACTTGAGACATATTAAATGGGCCCAATTTTCAGAAAGTGCCAACTAATATAATAGCAGCAAGTCACCCAGATCACCTGAAATTCACCCAAAAGTTCTGAAGAACTTAAAAATCGGAGACAGGATACTGGACTAGATGGACGAGTGGTCTGATCTGGCATGGCATTGCCTATGTTCCTAGTGCTTGAAACTAAAAGGTACAAAAAACACTAGAAAATATACTGTGTAGGGCAGATGTCCCCAAATTGTGGGGTGCACACCCCGAGGGAGGCGCGGAGTTCAGCAGGGTGTGGCACGGCCTAGCCAGCCCCACAGGGGACGGGGAGGGAGCACCACCCCGCCCTGCTGTACCCCAGCTCTGCTTCAGCCCCGCCCCCAACCGCAGCTCCGCTCCTGGTTCTGGCCTCAACTACGACCCAGCTGCAGTTCACCTTCTGGTCCTGCCCCTCACCAGCAGCCTGAGCCATGGCCGCGGTTCCACTTCTGGCCTGGCCTTGGTCCCTGGCTGTCGCCCCAGCCATGGCTTCATCTTTGGCCCCGATCACGCCCCCGACCCTGATAGTGGTCCTGCTTCTGGCCCCAGGTCCTGAGGGGGGTGCTGATGGTGTAAGGGGGATGCAGCATAAAAAGTCTGGGGACCACAGGTATAGGGAATAATCCTGCACTGGCAGAGAGAGTCTCGGCTGGGCTGCCGTATTCTCTTGAATGTCTGTAATCCTATGGACCCACAACATGGGTTCAACTTTGAAAAATGCCCTTCTGGAACCACACTTGAAAGATACCTTTACTCTTTTGCGAATTGTTTCCCTTCCTTTCAGTTCTCAAAACCTCTCCCTAAAGACTTGTCATCTTTGCCAATCACTTCATATTGGAAGGACAGCGTTGCTCAATAGTTTGCCATTCTCTTATTGGCCCAGTTTTTCCCCCCCAATCTGGATGTATAGTCCTGTTAGCAACTTTTTGCTGTTTTGTCCATTGAAACAACTCAGGGTGACATCTCAGTGCATGGAAATGAAGATATATAACTAAGAAATTAATGTAGGATGCTAAATATGACAGCTTGGAGAGAAATAGCTGCAGAGATCTGAGTCTTCCTTTTTTGATGTTCTTTCTTACAGTTAGTGCAGTATGACTAGTTCTGTGGTGGTGCTTTGTTGAGCTTTCTAACAGTCATTATCTGTACAGGCAAAATTACTGAGAGGTCCCGTGTTTTTAAGGATAATTGTCTAGTGCAGTGTGTATGTTTAGGCCCAATTGATTAGCTAGTTTGCTGCGTTTATTTTGTTTGACCTTTTTATTTGAATTGGTACTGACAACACTGTATTCAGCCAAGGCACTGAATTGTTTCTTTTCATTATAATAATGCCATCTGAATTTCAGAGCCCTCCTATGGGCACTAAACTTCGACAGGATATTTGTGAAGTATTAGTTTTGTTAGATAGAGAGCATAACAAAATGAACTACTTTTGACTATTATTGGTATTTTTTTCCTAGTGGACTGAATAAATGCCAGAATATTCATGGCATCATTTGTCACCAGGTTTCAGATTTTATGCACCATTCACAGAGTGATTTCATGCTTTCTTTCAAAAAGAGCATTTTCCTCAATAACATTAAGCTAGTTAAACACTGAACCATCAAAGCAAAGTGGTGGATATTATTTAACAAAGCAAATGCGAGGGGGTTTTAAAAGCTGTGTTCTGTGCAAAATATACTTGTGATCTGCCAGCATCTTCAGAAATGATCTGCTAAAGGCAGCCCAAAATATTTCAACATGTAGGTATTTGTCATGTTCACTTGCAGACTCTAGCTTATTTCAGTCTGAAGGATCACAGAGCACTTTAAATGCAACAATTGCCTCCCACACCGCTATGATGGAATATGGCAGCTATTTAATATGGCACAACAATACTACACAACAAGTCAGGGCAGGAAATGAATACTATATCCAATAATGGGGGGAACTGAGGTAGAAATAATTAGTTTGAAATTTGTCCAGAATGAGAATGCTAATTGAGTGAAACGTGCTTGAGATCTTTAATGGTGAATCAGGATCTCAAGTGGTCGGGGCCACAGCTTTTCATCTTATCCAAAAGCTGTTTCTTCTGGATTTCCTTAATTCATCTGATGAGGGCTTCATGCTTCTGACAGTAGAACACAGTTTGCCAATTCCATCATGTCATACATTAGTCTACATCCATTAGCTGTCTTAAATAATTCTCTTGCTATTTATTTTGGCCCAGTGTAGCACTATTTTCCCTTGAAACCACTGTCTGCATTACAAAACATCTTGGGGGATTAATATATTTGTGAAAGGACATTACTTGTCCACACAAGTGAAACACTGAATTTGTTATGCCTCCCTTTTAATTTATTACAAATTCAGAGATTTCAGCTGTTGCCAGTCGTGTTCTTCAAATTCCCACTGGTTATAGAGATAATGGCATTTAAGCATTTTTCAGACTAAATTGTTCACTTGCTCTACTTGACTCTTTTAGAGAGCTCAGGGTGGCTTGTTGCAAGTCCAGGTAAATAGATCACTTGTTCTGGAGCCATGAGTTTTCAAGCTTCAATCAACTGTTCTTTTGTTATGCAAACTAAAGAAAAGTAGAATTTCCATAAACTCGGTGGCTTTCATTACAAAACTATTTAATATGCAGTTAGCTCATAATACATGGTTTAATGTCTTGCTCATTCCTGTGAAATAACATTAAACATTTGACCTACAATCTCAAAAGGCAGGAAATGCGTGCTGCTTTTGAAGTGTTCTCCTGAGTCTTCCCTGTGCTACCTAGGTACAATATTGTAGCACATATATAAAAATCACCCGGGACTCACATTATTTAGGGTCCAATTTTGCAGCGTATATTGATCATCCCCATCTCAAACTGAATTCCCTGGGTGCTATGAGCGCTTGACAACTTGCAGGATCAGGCCTTTAAAGAGGCACAGGAAGGAAGGAATTTCCATCTCAAAGGGAGAACTGAAGGGTGTTGGACCTGAAAATCGTTACTTGCTTTGGTTTGGGTATGCGAGCCTGCATGTGACGCTGTCACTCTGATCAGCTCTCCAAGAACAGGAATTCTTGGAAATAGCAATACCTGCCTCATGAGAACCAGTCCTGTAGAATACAGGGATGGTGAGAGTCAAACGTCCAGGCACCCTCAGGCTCCTGACACACCCAGTGACCTCTCTGTGCAGGGTTGCATGTCAAATGTTGCGCGTTTTGTCTGAAGGCTTACACTTCACAAGAAGTAAGTGACATTTAGGGGTCTTACAGGGTCTGTTTAAAATCGGAATGTCCTTGGGGGATCTTTTGGTGCTTTTAAACAAAGCCCCTGTGCTGTTTTGCTATAATCATTTGTGTTTGAATTGATACAGATAATTTAGCTTCATAATATGGTGCCTATTCCGACACTGGCAGTCACGAAAATGATTGTTGTACATGGGTTGTCTACATTAGGTGACCCAATTTTGTAAGTGAAGTGGATTGCTGCTATTACTCCCTCTACTTCAAAACCATTCCTGAAACTTTATTATTCCTTGGTTACTATGCAATAAAACTGCCACATAACATTACCTGTAATATCTGTGATGAGCCTATTCCTTCCCAACAGTGCAATGTCTTGGACTGCGGATTAGTCTTTCAAGGAAAGCCACAAGAGCCCCATTGCTTGAATCTTTTAAAACTAGACTAAGTGTTGAAGAACATATGGTAGGGCATGATCCTTCACTGGCCAAGGGGATGGGGTGTAACAACCTCTTTCCTCTCCAGCTGCTGTGATTCAGGAACCAAATGTAGGTGATCTTTTGGTGCCTTAAGTTGAACTCTTTAAATTTAAAAAAGCTTCACATAGTTACTAAAATACCCCTCCCTTCTTTCCCCCCACCCACCCAAGCATTAGGGACATGCACAACATTACTGACATGTAATACAGTTAAAGCATAATGAAATCTCCCTCAACATTTAAAACAAAGACAGTGAAGGGGGATTGGAAACAGGAGGAGCGAGGAAAGGGGAATAAGCATTGATGTTGGTTTCTCTTGATTGTGAGGCCTTCCAGGAAAAAACAGAGTTCTCTTGGGAACTGGGGAGATGTGGGTTGAGACGGATGCCAGGAGTTCCATACCTGTAAATCAGCCACTGCAAAGGCATGTGTGACTGCTGGCCTTATCTAGAGCGGTGAAGTCCTCCGGAAGGTGGTCTGTGGGCTCAGCTCCCCCTCACGAGAAGGCTTTCATATTAGTGCACAGCTAACAAAACTGCAGTTTGCTGGGGTTGAGGGTGTCCACGGAGAATGAAATCTTAGATAGGCCAGTCCAACAGGAGAGCTGTGATGCGTTCTCTTTGTGCTACCTGCCGCCTGGTGGCTATTGGAGAGGGCCCTTCTCAGCTGGTCCAGCATGTATTGTGCTTTGCCAAGTTGCTCTGCCATTCCCATACCGCTGGAGTCAATAACAAAGCTCTCACTAGGCGCAGAGTTGGGCCCCAGGTTTGCACTGTAGTAGAGCTGTCGTTGATGTTCAGAGGTGGGCAGGAGGGTAGCCTGGAATTGGACAGGTGGATGAACCCTTGTGTCAGCTGCGGCATCAAGAGTTGTCCTGAATTGGAGTCCAGAGAAAGGGAGTCTCCTAAGCATATGAGCTTGCAAATATGTGGAATAAGAAGAGAAAGCCTGGAGTTACACCAAAGGCTTGTCTGACTCCACAGGAAAAAAGTCTGATTTAATTTCTTTCTCTCTTCCCCCCCTTCCAGGCCACAAATTCCCACACTCATGAAGTGGTGGCGGTCAAGAAAATGTCCTACAGTGGGAAGCAAACGAACGAGGTAAGATAGATAGAGCCAGCTTTGCATGTGAACTCTGTAGCAGCAATATAAACCTAAACAGGGAGGTTAGCTGGGGATTTCCTTTGGCCCTGGCAAACCAGATTCTTTAATGCATGAAATAGTCACTCGCTTCCATAGAAAGGAAAATTGAGCAAGTGTGAATTCTGATGAATGGTAGGTTTTAAAAGGGTCAAGGTGAATTCAGAAAGGTTTGTGTGGTTGTTACTTCAGTAGCATCTGCGTTAGAAGCGCATCAGAGCCATAGCTACTGCAATGCTGTGTCAGCCAGAAGGTGCAGCTAACTTTCACTACAGACTCTGAAGCTGAACAAATGGTTTCTGCAGTTTTATGGAATCACTTCCTGAAAATAGTCTCACTTCAGTTGATCTTCTCTTGTAAAGCTTGCTACTTGGGTAGATGTTATCTACCTGGATTGATGGGTAAACTTGCAATGGAGCGCAGGCTTCTGTGCGATTAATAAGGAAGAGGAAGTTTCAGGTGTTTTTCCCACTCCGCTATATTGGTCTCCAGCATGTGTGTTGCCTATTACCTCTGTGACATTTCAAACATCAGTATGCCTTCTATTACATCACAGAAAGAATCAAAACCTGTTAAAGAAATAGTAGACTTCTCACGCCACTAACCTCCAGGACAAATTTCAGTTACTGCCGTCTGTTTTTGGAATCACTAGTCTCTCAATAAATCTGAGAAAACTTTGTACTTCAAATGCAAATTGTAGAACAGTAGTAGTGCTTTTTGAGAAAAGTTTATTGCTGATAAAAAAAACTCTCACAAAAGTATTGTGAGGATCCTAAAAATGACCTTAATAGAGTCAAAAAGAGCAAAACTTAGCTAACTCTTTTTTTTTAACTTGTCTTCATACAACAGGGACCTAGACAACTACAATACAATCAGCTCTTCCAACTGTTGTTTCAGAGTGGGACTGTACTTGTAGTTTTGGCATATGGAAAGAAGGTGTTAAAATAAACCCTGAACTGGTTATCTCTAAGTTAGTCATGGAGGGATAAAATAAATCTACTTGTCATTGGACCTGTTGCTGGATACCGATGTGATTTATTTAAACCTTTCACCAATTTGATTATACTTAATGCATTGAGAATCAATTTTCTCTCTCAATACCTGGCATTATTTGAGCTAGGATGATTTCAAAGGTCAGTGATTGGAAGTGACACCACCTTTAAGGAACTTTTTTTTGCTTCTGTGTAAGATTAATAGAGCTAGATTTCCCCTCTCCCATTTGGCTCAGAGTTCACACAGAGAAGTTTTGAAAGCCTCCATCCACTTCCTAGTATTAGTCTATAGTTCTCCTTATATGACTGGCAGGTCTTCCTACTGAGTAATTTAACAACGAAAGGGAAAGATGTGATGGTAGCAGCAGAGGGATATGGCTCTCGTTAATGGGGAGGATGGGAAAAGGAGAAAATGGAGTTATTGCTCTCTTGACTTTCTCAGATAGTAAAATTGTCTCATGGTTGCTTCCCAAATCTGCAATACCTAATTGTGCTCCAATAGCCACAGGTTGACTGAAGAAATGAATTCCTCCTATTTTGTTTTCAACAGAAGTGGCAGGATATCATCAAGGAAGTCAAGTTTCTGCGACAGCTGAAGCATCCCAACACCATAGAATACAAGGGCTGTTACTTAAAAGAGCACACTGCCTGGGTGAGTGAGAGCCATGTGGTATTTACAGCTCTTCTCCAGCAGGAAACTTGCTGCAAGGTGACTGAATACCTGGTCATGGTGCTGTCTGTCCACACAACACTAAATTCTTAACATTCCTTGTAGTCCCTTTCATCCTGAAGGGTGATTTACAAGGGGAGTGGAAATTTTGGACAGGGAGACTGGGGCAGATCCCTATTTCTGTATAAAAGTGCCATGTTTGTTCATGCAGAGTGGCCAGGACATGTAGTTTTGTAATAAGAGTTCTTCCAACTTCCCCTCACAGTCAGTATTCTGGCATCTAGCTAATCTGCTTTAGCAGAATGAAGGGTTTGGTTAACTCTGCTGGGTTATGACTGGGTAATCAAAGGGGCTGTAGGTAATTTGAACCTGATCCCAGAATCCTCCTCTAGCTCATCAGTCTGCTGTAAGGAACAGTTTGTCCGAGTATTTTATTTATTGACCTGCTAGCATATTTATTGCCTACCCCAGGGTTTCTTTGCAGTTTCTCAGCCTTCAGCCCAAACCTCTTTTACTAGTGATTATATATAGCACCTTCTCCATAGCCTGTTGAAGTCAGTGTCTTTGTTGAATTCAGTAGACTTTGGATCAAGCCCATAATTTCTTGATGTTCATGCCCAAAGGCCTTTGTTTTATAGTTTCTCAGTACTGAAAGCCCAGTCTTTTACTACATGGTCTTTAACACAATAACCTCCATATAGATGACTGCTTATAGTGGTAGAATCTACCTAACCCTTTGCAAAAGCTTCACCAATCGGGTGATCCAGGGCATTACAGCTCAGTAATCCTTACATCTGTACTTGGCATATTAGTTGTAAGTATAACTAACTAAAAAAGAAATAACACCTAGAAGAATGTGATGTGATAGGATCTAAGTGGCATGGCTTTGCAAAGGAAAACCATTCCTCACTCATTTATTAGGATTCTTTGAAAATGTCCATAAAGTAGTGGATGAAGGAGAACCAGGTAATTCACTTAGCTTTTCAAAAGGTCTGACAAGGACTTTTACAAGAAGCTACTACAGAAACTAAGTAGTTGTGGGGCAAGAGGTAACATAACAATGGATCAAAAACTGACTCAGAGAAAAACAGGAGAAATTAATGGTCAATTTTCATCAAGGCAGACAGATACTAGCTGGACATTTCAAGGTTCGTAATAGGCCTAGTAGCGATTATTATGCTCACTAAAGATCTGGAAAAGGGGACAATCATTGAGGTGGCACCAGTTACGTTATGATGCAGCTTGTAAATCAAGTTTTATAGCCAAAGACAAACTATTTGCCATCTATAACCTACAAACTTCTCCAATTCTATCATACAACTAATTTCTCTGCCTGAATATAAAATGTGCAAGAATTCCAGTGATGGTGAATCAAAACAAACACTGAGAATGATATATATGTGCTGTGTAATTAGGTGAGGAAAACAGATACCAACCCAAATGAGCTAAATCTATTAGTCCTAGTGGGCTAGCTAAGAAACCTCTGGGATCTGGATTTCATAAACCTGTGGATTCTGAGATCCATGTCTGTGTAAAGTGTGTCCTACATCAGCCCTTCTAAAATCCCATCAAGCACGATCTCCACACATACATGATCTTACTATGCTCTTACCCAAACAAGAGGACTGCAATGTTAGTCCAACAGTAATCTCATTCAGAATGCATGATACAGGTGGAGTGGTGGACTATAGCAGTTAACAATAAATTAGAAAGAACAATAAGAAATGTACAGAACAGAGAGCAATGGCTAAACAAATTGTAGGAGATACACACTTAAAGAAAAGGCATCCTTGTGTTAAGTAAGTGACCCCATTCTCAGTAACCGTATATTTTTGAATGTAGAATCAATCAGATTGCATGATAAGTGGAAGCATGATACAATGAAACCACAGTGATTAGCAAGGCTGTTCTATTGTATCCGGAATCAACAATGGGAAATAACTTGTAAATGAACAGTGAGTCAAAGGGTACGGCTTTGGATATCATACTGTATAGAGGGGCTGGTTCTTAGTCGTTAGAATACAGCACTGGAAGTCAGCTCCTGAATTCTATTCCTGTCTGACATTGACTCCCATTGCGACTTTGGGCAGATTACATATCTTCTGCTTCTCAGTTAAACTATCTCCAAAATTAATATAATGCTTAAGAACATAAAAACAGCCAGATTGGGTCATACCACTGGTCCATCTAGCCCAGTATTCTGTCTTCCAACAGTGGCCAATGCCAGATGTGTCAGAAGGAATGAACAGAACAGGCAATCATCAAATGAGCCAACTTTGGCCATTTCCAGTCTTTGGCAAACAGCAGTCCCTGCCTATCCTTGCTAATAGCCATTGATTGACTGATCTTCCATGAACTCATCTAGTTCTTTTTTTGAACCCATTATAATCTTGGCCTTCACGACATACTCTGGAAGGCGTTCCCATACATGACTATACATTGTGTAAAGAAATACTTCCTTTTCTTTGTTTGAAACCTGCTACCTATTAATTTCATTTGGCGACCTCTAGTTCTTGTGTTATGAGAAGGTTTTTAAATAACATTTCCTTATTTACTTTCTCCACACCAGTCATGATTTTGTAGAGCTCTGTCATATCCCCCCTTAGTTGTCTCTTTTTCAATGTGAGAGGTCCCAGTCTTATTAATCTCTCCTCATATAGAAGCTTTTCCATACCCCCTGATCATTTTGGTTGCCCTTTTCTGTACCTTCCCCAATTCCAATATATCTTTTTTGAAATGGGGTGATCAGATCTGCCCACAGTATTCATGATGTGGGCGTACCATGGATTTTTAAAGAGGCAATACAATATTTTCTGTCTTATTGCCTATCCCTTTCCTAATGATTCCCAACATTCTGCTAGCTTTTTTTGTTTGCCGCTGAACATTAAATGGATGTTTTCAGAGAACTATTCACAATGACGCCAAGATCTTTCTTGAGGGGTAACAGCTAATTTAGTCCCAATCATTTTATATGTATAGTTGGGATTCTGTTTTCCAGTGTGCATTACTTTGCATATACAACATTGAATATCATCAGCCATTTTGTTGCCCAGTCACCCAGTTTTGTGAGATCCTTTTGTAACTCTTCGCTGTCTGCTTTGAACTTAACTATCTTGAGTAGTTTTGTATCATCTGCAAATTTTGCCACCTCACTTTTTACCCCTTTTTCCAGATCATTTATGAATATGTTAAACAGTACTGGTCCTGATACAGACTCCTGGGGGACACCACTATTTACCTCTTTCCATTCTCAAAAAACTGACCATTTATTCCTACCCTTTGTTTCCTATCTTTTAATCAATTACTGATCCAGAAGAGGACCTTCCCTCTTATCCCTTGACTGCTTACTTTGCTTAAAAGCCTTTGGTGAGAGACCTTGTTAAAGGTTTTCTGAAAATATAAGTATACTATATACACTGGATCAACCTTGTCCACATGCTTGTGGACCCCCTAAAAGAATTCTAGTAGATTTGTGAGGCATGATTTCCCTTTACAAAAACCATGTTGACTCTTCCCCCCAAAAATCGTGTTCATCTCTGTGTCTGATAATTCTGTTCTTTACTGTAGTTTCAACCAATTTGCCTGGTACTGAAGTTAGGCTTACTGGCCTATAATTGCAGGGATCCCCTCTGGAGCCTTTTTTTTAAAAATTGTCATCACGTTAGCTATCCTCCAGTCATCTGGTACAGAGGCTGATTTAAATGATAGGTTACATATCACAGTTAGTAGTTCTGCAATTTCACATTTGAGTTGCTCAGAACTCTTGAGTGGATACTATCTGGTTCTGGTGACTTACTACTGTTTAATGTATCGATTTGTTCCAAAACCATCTCCAATGACACCTCAATCTGGAACAGTTCCTCAGAGTTGTCAACTTAAAAGAATGGCTCAGGTTTGGGAATCTCTCTCACATCCTCAGCCTTGAAGACAGATGCAAAATAATTAATTTATTTTCTCAGCAATGGCTTTATCTTCCTTGCGTGCTCCTTTAGCATCTTAATCATCCAGTGGCCCCACTGGTTGTATAGCAAGCTTCCTGCTTCTGATGTACTTAAAAATTTTTTTGCTGTTACTTTTTGATTCTTTGGCTAGCTGTTCTTCAAATTCACTTTTGGCCTTCCAAATTATATTTTTATATTTCACTTGCCAGAGTTTATGCTCTTTTCCTCAATAGGATTTAACTTCCACTTTATAAAGGATGCCTTTTTACCTCTATTTGCTTCTTTCACTTTGTTGTTTAGCCAGGGTGGCACTTTTGGGGTCATTTTACTATGCTTTTTAGTTTGTGATATACATTTAAATTGAGCGTCTATTATGGTGTCTTTTTAAAAGTTTCCATGCAGCTTGCAGGGATTTCACTTTTGACACTGTACCTTTTAATTTCTGTTTCACTAACTTCCTCATTTTTGTGCAGTTCTCCTTTCTGAAATGCTTAGATCTCAGAGGGTTGT
This sequence comes from Emydura macquarii macquarii, assembly GCF_026122565.2. NCBI lineage: Eukaryota > Metazoa > Chordata > Testudines > Chelidae > Emydura > Emydura macquarii. The sequence continues at coordinate 3,847,662 of NW_027131391.1, forward strand.
GGTTTGCTTAATGCTTGCAAAATGCTTTGAGACCCTCAGATGAAAGGCACAGTAATGATTTTAATATTCTGCTCTTACATCGATATAAAAGTGCCCTTCATACAGATGGGTGCCAGATGCATTGCGAACTTCAGTGTGTGCATGCACGCATGTATACACACACATCAGTTTATTTGCTACTGAAATGCAGCGTTCTCTGGGTTGGAAAGCTGCAGCTGCTTAACTGCACTCAGCAACAATACACAACAGTTTAGGACTGGAAATGAAGTCTTCTAACCAATTGAAATTGCAGAGACAACTTCAGTAGGCACAATATAATCACCCAACTTGATGTTTGGCTAGATAGACACTTTTACAGGAGTTTTAACTTCTATCTTTAATTACAAGTGTTTGTGCCTTGGTTTTACATCTTCTCTGGAAGTTGGCACCTCCCAAAGCATTGCACCCTTCAGCATTATGTTGGAGCAGTGCTCAGTGCTGTTTGAGAGGGAGGAATGCCACTTACTGCAGCATTTAGGTTTTCCCTAGAAGTCTCCCATCCAGGTACTGATCTGGACCAAGCCTAGTCTATGTATTTCTAACTAAACCTAGCCAAGAGTCCCTGGCCAAACCTGAGTGACACTGACTCCACGTGCCATGTTGTAACACCACTCACTCAAATTTGGCCCCGCTGCCCCTCAGTTGTGACCGAACGGCAGTTGGGTGAAACTTAAATGGTTTTGTGGCATTGCAATCTGGTGCCTGGAGTCCAAAGACGGAAGTTGGGCTGAGTTGCGCAGGGCAGGAATAACACCACTGCAGGGTGAATGTGGGGGGACTTGCTGCTTAGCATCCCTTCATCTCCCCTCTTCCCCAGGCCAGGACAAGGGTTGTGGTGCTAGGGCAGAGGGTGGTGCAGGTGTCTGGTGCCCCCTCCGCAGTTTAGTGGAGTGCATTGGTTGAATGGGAAGGTTAGATCCACCCCTGACCAAGACACACCTAATTGGATGTTGTTGGCATGCATTGTGTGCAGAGTAAAGGATACCGCAAAGCATTGTGCCTGGGCCATACTAAACATGCTGATGCTTTGTCTCTAACCGGCTGAATGGCGTTACTGGAAATAGTGTAGCCGGAGAAATACCAAATAAGCACTAACTGAAAATATCCAGCTCTAAGGGGATGCTGCCAAATGTTGTGTTTGTGGTCTTCTGCGTTCCATGCAAGAGTGCTTCAAGCTGCTTTCGATTTTTCACATTTCATTAAGAGGAGAAATAAACAGAGTCATTTTAAAACATGCTCCAGCTGTGAAAATCCACGTTAGGGTTCACTTTTTGAGTTCAAAGAAATCCTGCTAACTGCACTTGTAGCCCTGGAGTCCTACATTTTATGGGGAAGAAAAAAAATCAGCTTCTGTTTTTAATTTTTGTTAGGAAAATATGCAAATAGTTAGTTGGCTTCCTGCCATAATTATCGTATTTAATGTGCTTTCAGCAGGTAAACATATTGGGCTATATAATGTAAAATGCCAACTTGGGGCTAGAATAGAGTAGTAGGCATTCTACAATAAACTCTTAGATTATAAATTATGACATAGTTAATTAATTAGATTTGTTTCTATTCCTAGATTGATTAAAGACACAAAAAACTAATGCAAGTTAATGCACAAGTCGATCCTAGTTAGTCCAGCAAAAAAGGCATTACAATTCATACAATCAGTTTTAAGATCTACATTTAATACGACTCGATTCTTTGTATCTCAAAAAAAAGGCCTTCGCTCAGCCTATGTCTACATTGATGGCGCTACTGTTGGCGCTGCTGGGTCGATTCTGTGGGATCGATTGAGCGGCAATGGAGACCCGCTCCATCAATCCGTAAATCGACGGTGTTAATCCACCCCTGCCAAAAGAGTAACGCTGCCTCGACGGGAGGGCATTATGCAGTATTGTGGGGACACTGCGATAAGTAGAAGTTAGGAAATTGAAAGGAGATACACAAGCTACTCTATGTAGCTTGCATATCTCCTGTTGACTGCTGACGAATTTCGCCGGCAATGTAGACATAGCCTCAGTGACTTGAGGCGGGTGAGAGCACAGATTCCACTAATCAGCAAAAGCCTTGGATCATTGTCTCCCCACGTGCCTTTTTGTGTCTTACGCTCCCTGGAGGCCCTACACTGTAACCACCAGGCTTTCGGCAGCAGTGGACTGGACCGAGCTCCCTTGGGAGCCTATTACTGCTGCTCCATAATTACTGAGCAGTGCAACTCACCCCTTTCCCCGGAATTAAATATGCCATTTTTGCCACACGCCCAGTGGCCAGGAACTTACCATGATGGAGCACGAACACAAGGTAACTAAGCTACCCATTCCCCTCCCATGTCCTCCCAAATTTTATTATTGGCCCAGCTAGTTAACTTTTCTCAGGTTCTGAAGCAAAATAGAGATGGGGTTGGAGAGGCCTTGTCTTGGGCCAGTGGATGTGATTGGCCCAAGGAAGGAGGATTCACCGGCCGTGTGCTGGGCTGAGGAAGGGGCTGGTGATACTGTGGACCTCTTCCCATTCATTGGGCAGGGGAGTAGGTCTGGGAGCCTTGCTTTGATAAAAGGTTTTGTGATTTTTCCTGGGCTAGGATGATGCATTATGTTAGGGCCCCTGAAAGACTCTGCAGATGGCATCAAACACTCAAACTGGAGTGAGAGGTGCCCTGTGTAAACAGCTTTAAAACCCACAAATGTCTCTTTCTTGTTGCTACATCTGGTTGAGTCAGGACTAGGAAAGGCCAGTTGTTTATGGGCCATTCTTTAACTGTAGGATTCCATATTACTTGGTGCGCCGAGCCAGTGCGAAACACAGCAGCTCCTGATTGCCTGTCGCTGTATGACCAAGTCAGAGTGCACGCCTCGTGTATCTCCATTATTGGGTATTCTGCCTCCTTAGTGGCTAATGCTTGTGTTTATTTCTCTCTGTTACAGTTGGTGATGGAATATTGCTTAGGGTCAGCTTCTGATTTGCTAGAAGGTAAGCTGTGAAGTATCATTTCTACCGTGTGTTTGTTCAGAATATTGCTTTCTGGAAGGGGGTGGTTTTTGGCTGAGCGAGGCGCTGTGGAAAGCATTTCACAGATGACAGGCTGTCTGTACTTCCGGTGACCCCTCTTAGTGCCTTAAGTCATAGCTAAGTCCTGCATGGGGCTTCTAACCCTGGTATTTTCTATACCAGGGTTGACCAAACTTGAAGATGCCAAGGGCCACACTGAGAATTTGCCAGGAGCCCAAGGGCTGTACCTCATTGCCACATTTACATATTGCGAAATGAAAAAATAAATACGCACAGCCTTTCTCTTGGGCTTGTATCTTCCTTGATAAACAGGAACTGCTTGCTGCCTGTTCAGCAACAATGGAAACCTGCAACTGATCAGCTTTGTCCTTGCCCTTCAGTTCGAAGGAATAATTGCAGATGGTTTTGCAGTGCAGGAGGCTAATGTGACTACAGAACTACAACCAAACCCCAAGTCATTCACAGTACCTGTAAAGAGCAGTAGGAAACCCAAGCTCAAGCTTGCTAAAGTATTACTTTATAGGCCACACCTCTATCTAAACTATAGTCCCCCACAGGCATGTGCTGGTCATATTTGAGGGCTATAGAATGTGCTTAGGCACCTCTACTTTATATGCTATACATCTTGCCCTCCTCCTACCACTTTGCCATAGGACATACATAGCCTGTCTATAGGTATTTCCCTGCTTATGGCCTGCTGAGGTCAATTGTTGTGTTCCAAGAATGTGAATAACTCTTCCTGTCCCAGTGCTGTGTAAATCCTTGGCAAGGAACAAATCACACTTACCCCAGCTTGTTGTTTAAACCCTTTAGTTCACAAGAAACCACTTCAGGAAGTGGAGATTGCTGCCATAACCCATGGTGCCTTGCAGGGGCTGGCCTACCTGCATTCTCATGCTAAGATTCATAGGTAAGAGTACGGTCTAGTGCTGCCATGTTTCCATTTATCTTGCTCTAAGTTGAGGGCTCATGAGAAGCCTTAGAGAATTGCTCTGCTATACTTGGATAACGTTTTATAAAACGGTAATATTTAACCAAAGCTTCCCGACACACTTGTCATCTTTCTGTATCCCCTTTCTCAGCACTGCTGATGCCAGACTGAGTATGTTTATAAACAGAAGCTGTCTCCTTGTTAATGAGCCTGCTCTTCTGCTGCAATCATTAGTGAAGCCACAATCCAATGCTCAATTTATTTTGCTGTGATAGTGGTTTTCCAAATACTTCACTCTCAATCTCACAAACAGAGCTGCATGTGAGGGAAGAAACAGTTAGGGAAATACATGAATGTTGGAGATCAGAGATGACAAAGGAAATACAGGAAAGATACTTGACAGTTTAAAGGTGTGTAAAATGAAACATAAGCCAGATTCAAGAGACTTGATTAACTTTCTGACCAATAATAGTAGTGGTTATACCATACTTGCTAAGATATGAGTAGGTAAAATTCATGCCTCAGGAAATTAGCCGACCACTGCAGAGGTCAGGAAGAAACACCATTTCTCCAGGGAAAAGCATTGCACAAGTGGACAATCTGTGCAATGCATCTTTCTCTGAAGCAGCAGGCATAAACCCCCAGACCAGCTACCAGACTTGAGCTGGGTTGGAAAATTGTATTGCATAAGGTAAAATTTGCCAGTGTGTGGCAATTTTAATTTCTGACTCTCCTGTTTTTTGTCAGAAACTTAACATGATTTCACCCATGTGTGTTTCTTGTCATGTTTTGGTCAATCCTAATCCCTTAGGTTGGGGCCTGCTATGAAATGGGGAGATCTGGGTTAGTACAGAATCAGTGAGACGGGGAGGATTCTCCATTTCCAGAGCCAGTTTGAAACCAGCTATGGGGCTCAAATCCTTTCCATATTGGTAGCCTAATGTCATGTTGTGGACTGACTTTTGGCCGAGAGGCAGTTAGCACATCCTGCGGCTGCTACAATGAGCATTTTTCTTCGGAAGCGCTAGGGACACTCTGATTTGTTAACGTGTCATGGATACCTCATGAAAACCATTTCGCTGGAATTGTCATCCACTCTGTTCTGCAGTAGCAGAGGCAAAACTATTATTATGCTCTCAGCCATGGCTGTTTGCACACTCCACAAGGCCACACCTTGACTCGGGAGGTGGGGAGGAAAATCTGTCCCACAGCAGAGAGTGTCAAGAGCGCTCTGATTCTCTGCTAGACCCTGGGGACTGAAATTATGGAAGACGAATACTCTGTGGTTGACCTCCTTTGCTAATAGAGCACAGTATTGCCTTGATGAAGCCAATTGTCTTATTGTTCCCTCACTATTGTCTTATTTCCTTGTACTGCATGTCTGTCTGCATTGTCTCTTGTCTCACATTTACCCTGACAGCTCTTTGGGGCCAGGACTGTATTTGTTCTATGTTTTTAGAGCACCCAGCACAGTGGTGTCCAGGTCTATTACTGGGGCTACTAAGCATTACAGTAATATGAATAATAAGTGATGGTCCAATTGCAGGGGACCGTCTCTCAGAGGAAAGTGTAGGCCTCCACTGAGGTTGACTTTCATCTGCCTCCATGCAAAATTATTTCTACATACGCCACACCACCGAGTGACCACCAGACCAAACTGTCCATGTAACTTCTTTTATTGGACCAACTTCTGTTGGCGGGAGAAGTCTGTCCAAGAGAAGCTATCACATCACTCACCTGGTCTCTTTAATACCCTGGGACCAACAGGGCTGCAACACTGCATGTAACGTCTGTTTTCTTGCCCCGTAGAGAGGCAGACAAGCTGAGCGTGACCTAGCATAAGGGGGACACCATGTGGTGAGACAGGAGAAGTGTACTTTCCTAGCTGTGCATCCTCTTCTGTTCTCTAACATGATATATCTGTCCCACATAGCTGCGTGGAATGCAATAGGATGAAGCTGTTTTTCTTTTAAATTGCAGATACAAGATTAAAACTGTAAACTAACAAGGAGCAAATATATTTGTCCACACCCAAAGTTCTTTATGTGGACTGTTACTTGTTACCCCAGTGAATCCAATGTCCTAGCCTTGCTAAGAATAACTGTAATATGGGCAGTACATCATTACTCAGTGAAGGCTTTTTTCTGGTGACATAGGACTGTTGATTATTGTCCACAAGCTTCTGTTAATTCTTCACAGGTGAGAGTGAACTGGAGATAAAAATGGAGGTAGCACTGGAAATAATGGTGTATGCTTCCAGAGTATTTTGCACTTTTTCTGGGTTTTGTCTTTGCACACACAGGGCACGTTTGTAAAATGCTTCTCTGTAGGTGCACCCTACAGAAATAAACTCTCTGCACAGGCAAGCACACTCAGACATTTCAGTGAATTCCCCTAAGTGGGACACTGGTACAAAAATATTGGTGAAAAGTTGTTGGACTAGTATTAAGTATTAATATTAAGTATAGTTTTAAGTATTAATATGTAAGTATAGTATATACTTGAATAGTATAATAGTGTGTGTATATATATATATAGTATAATATATATATATATATATATATAAGTATTGTGTGTGTGTGTGTGTGTGTGTATAGTATAGTATAATATATATAAGTATTAATATTAAGTATAGTATTAAGTTTGAGAGGGGCGATAGCGAATAGCACTCTGGACCGGGAGTCAGGGGACCTCGGCACATCACTTTACCTCTCTGTGCCTCTGTTTCTCTTCCACCCTGTCTGTCTTGCCTGTCTAGAATGTTAGGATAGGGATCGTCTCATATCAGTGTTCAGAACCCTAAGCACATTTCACTCTCTAAGAGCTACAGTAATACAGATAATGATGTAAAGGTTTATGCTGTTCAGGGACATATGTAGTGAGCTACGGAGTAGGAAAAACTGCAGATTTCACATGGTGCATTGTGTATCGTGATGTTTTTTGAACACATTCCTTATGGCAATGCCGAGTTCGACAATGTTAACCGCCTGACTCAGCTGGGTTTTTTAGCTCACCTTCCATTTCTACTGAGGACCTGCTTTTGCAGAAGCAAATAACTGAGATGCTGCCATGTGAAAACATCCCTGGTGTACTATTTTCCCCTCATTATCCAAATGCTGTCTCCGTTTTTACAGTACATCACTGTGCTGTGTCTTTCAGCCGGCAGCATATCACTAGAGTTGGATCTCATAAAACACTGTTTTTGTTATTGGTTTTTCTTCCTAATTTTATATTAAGAAGAAGTGGGAGAAGAGATGTTTCCAATGTAGCAAAGACTAGACAAACAAGTCTGGGTCCTGAGGTTGGGGGTAAAGCACGTTTAGGTGACTTTATCCCTCGCTGTAGATAGGCACTTAGCCAAGTGTCCTGGAATGAATGCTTTAACCTTTTAGCAACATTTCACAAGTTCATTTGAATTTAACCCCCTTGCTGTTGGCACTTCAGAATTTGTTTCACATCTGCTAAATGGTTTCATATCTGTACAGCTTGTGTCTCTACTTATAGGGTTGCCATAACCATAATTTGAGCCCCTACCATTCTAATTAATCCTACCCTCGCTGTATCCTGGTGAGATGAGAAAATAGTGGTATCCTCATTCAGATGGGGAAAATGAGGCACGGGATGGCTGATGTGACTTACCTGAGGTCATACAAGGTGGCAGAGCTGAGCATTGAACCCAGATCTCTTGAGTTTCAGTGCAGTAGCTAAACCACAAGGTCATCATTAATCTCTTCTCGTTTCTAGCGCCTAGCAGTTCACTATTCCTAGGAAAGCCACATGATTACTGAGTCCCTTTCTCCAGCCAGTAGGAGCTGTCGCAGAAGCAGCCAAAGTAGGAACCTCGGGACATTCAGAGACATTCTACAGTTCTGACTGGACTTTCTCTTCCCCTTGCCCTCCCATTCTCTTTACTCAAGCGTCACTCCATGCCTGCCCCTCTTACCTTCTTCTCCCCTGCCTTGTCCCTTTCTGTGTCCCCTCTCCCTTGGATTTTCTCTCTGTTTAGCTTATAACTTAAAAACAACAAAACCTGACACCTGCTGCCCTCACATTGTCCACTCTGCTTGTGTGTGACACCCTTTTCCCCACCAGGTGTCTGTCTTGTCTATTGAGATTGTAAGCTCTCTTGGCAGAGTCTGCCTATATTGCCCTGTGTTGGCAAAGTGCCTAGCATAATGGAGCTCATTCTTGGCTGGCTCTTATGTGCTATCATAATAAACATGAGTAAATAATAGCTATTTGTGGGCTTTTAAATCTTTGATGCAGCTTCGAAGTTTATTCTGAGGAAAGGCTAATGAACTGAAGTATCACTGCACTTTTTATTGTAACCAAAATTGCACTTCTCCTCTTTTGTTCCAAAGGGATATTAAAGCTGGAAATATTCTCCTAACAGAACCAGGTCAGGTGAAACTAGCTGATTTTGGGTCTGCGTCTATAGTCTCTCCTGCCAACTCCTTTGTGGGGACACCTTACTGGTAAGTAGAGCTGGGACACGTTAGTCTTCATAGGTCTCTCTCTCACGTCTGGCGCTTCACAAACAATATCTGGCATTAAAAACCTCTAACCAGTAACAGAGTTCCAGAGGGGTAGCCGTGTTAGTCTGTATACAGCAAAAACACCAAGAGTTCTGTAGCACTTTAAAGACTAACAAATTTAATTTCAGCAGGCATAAGCTTTCGTGAACTTCAGCTCACTTCCTCAGATGCAGATGCGAGGAAGTGAGCTGAAGCTCACGAAAGCTTATGCCTGCTGAAATTAAATTTGTCAGTCTTTAAAGTGCTACAGAACTCTCGTTGTTTTAACCAGTAACAGTAACTGAGCCGTCTTTTAAAACCTCCACATCCAGCTCTTCAACCCACTTTCCTCCTTAGTGCCCTTGAGAAAAGGTGGGTTTTGCAGCACAGTTTGATATGGCAACTGTCAACTTTTCAACTAACATCGTGCCAAGAGTCTACAAAAATGAATCTTTGCCCTAGGTGATGGACAAACTCTATGGTAAGAGGGACAAGTGCCCTGCCAGTCTGACTGTGCAGCAGGGAAAGGCATACAAATGATTTAGAACTCTGTTTTGAAGAAACTTATTGGATGTTCATTGGAGTTGATTAATGTTCCTAACCCAGTAGCCCAGCACAGCTTCCCACTCCATTTATTTCATGGCAGATGATCTAGGCACTGATGCCAGAGGTTACCTACTGCCCACCTCTAAGCAAGTACCTGGGGCGAGAAGCCTACTTCCTCTCTGAAGTAGCAAGTTATGAGGTTGAACCTTTTCCAAGCTAGGTCCCCTGTTTTTTCACCCCTCCCTTTATTCTGGACCGCCATATTTCCCCACTCTGTTCCAGATTCCCCTGTTCCTTTCATAGCTCACTCACAGGCTGCACATGTCTGCTGGAAAATGCTCCTGGTGTGCCAGTGGAAAAACCCACCATCTCTGGGGAGACTGAAAGTGACACCTTTAGGACACTTCAGCCTCTGCTGGCTGACTCCAGGGACAATGCCTTTGAGATTGGTGTGGGTCTCCCATGTGCCAGCATGTTGCACTAACAGCAAGATGATCCAGGTTGGCTTCTTGTTTTCTTTCCTTTCTTAAAAATGCCTATTGGAGGAGCTGCTAATACAGATAAGCGTTGTTTTATTTCAGCCTGGCTTTCCTCAGCCCCATGTTGATTCTTTAAGTTCTAGGGCTGCTGCGCTACTGAAGATCATGAAGGTGTCTTTTTAAGAAGGTCTGTGCTGTTGATTGTTTTTCCTTATAACTTTTATGTTTTGTGCTGTGCTTGGTAGGATGGCCCCAGAGGTGATCTTGGCTATGGACGAAGGACAGTATGATGGGAAGGTAGACATTTGGTCTCTTGGGATCACGTGCATTGAGTTAGGTGAGTAAATACATTGTTCTGCTCCATTGCCAAGTACCCATCAGTCTGAATTTGCGACTTATTCTGGTGCCCTAAAAGACTGGAAGATTCTTCTCCCTCTTAAATAAAAAGACCTTGACTCACTTAGAAAACCCTGCAGGTAAATGCTTGACTTAAAACACTTCATCCTCTCTGGTAGAACAAGGGTTAACCATCACCATTGCTGTGTTTTATACTAGCCTGATGTGCTCAAGGAATAACAACTCTGAGCACAAAAGAGCTTGGTTAGCCTTTGTTAATGTTTTTAGCCTGAGCTGGCTTTTGGCTGTTTCTCCATTGCTGGCAGATGAAGATGCACTGAAGCTGCTGTGGCTGATACAATATTCAGATTCCTCTGAATAAAAAGGGAGACCTTAAGAAACCATCCCAAACCTACATTTATTTCCTCTAATTGGCGCTTAGTGTAGGAACAGAAAAGGAGCATTTACATCCCTATGAGACCGTTTAAGCATCCAGATGTAGGATTGGGGTGTCTTCGTTAGCTGCTAGGTTTGGAAGTTGAGCTTCCTCCTGGATGACTGTGGGTTTTAATGATCAGAGTTTCTGCAGTTCTGTTTGAATGATACCCTATTCCCCAAGTTTACGGTTTAGTTCCAGCAGATACACATGGATGAGTCCAGAGTAGATTGGTTGCAGTCACCACAGGGGAGCTCCTCCTGACGCTGGCAGATTCTTACTCTGAGCCCAATGCTATCTGTTGCTGAATGTCTCTACAAGGCGCTGTGTGCTCTCAACTCCTTTTAATTTCAGTAGAAGTTGAGGTACTGTCCAATACCTGAGACTGAGCCCTTTGGTAGCAAGTTCTTGATATAGAACCAAATTCAGTGTTGGTGTAAGCAGGTGTAACTTTCAATTGTCCTCCTGTACCAGTGTTGAATTTGGCCTAGAGCAAACAGCTAACAATAAAGATTCCAACATGCTTTTTTGAAACCACTTACAGGACCGGGGCCTATTGGTATGTAAAGTTGATAAACTCATGTAACCTCAGATCTAAAAATAAATGCCTTAAACCCTGTCAAACTGTTGGAGTTGCTATATAAATAATTCTAAAATCCTCACTCAGCCCTCCCTTCCTAGGCTGTATCTCACCAAACACTCTGTTTCAGTCCATGTGGTTTCTCACTGCTGCAGTATCATCCTAGGATGACTCTACTAGACCTGCAGAAGAATAACCACAATCTATGCACAGGAAAGAACCTGAATATCAAATTCTCGAGCAAGCAGTGTGAGTGGGTGGATAATTCAGCCTCAACCATCCAAGTACTCCACCTGATTCTCTGTGCACAGAGTCTGTTAAGCTCCAGCAATGAAGTCTGACGGGATCTTCTAGACTGTGGCTGGAAAGCAAGCCTCCTGACCTGCTCGCGCAAGTGGGGCTTGAGCGGTGTGGACACTGTGGCTCAGGCAGCAGCTCAGTTCAAGCCCACCCCACTGGGTCTGAGCTTGAGTGGCTATCGCTGGACCCACAGTGCGCACGCTGTTTCTAGTGTGCTAGCCTTCCTAGTGCAGGTCTGTCTACCTAGGCTGTGAAGCCTGCTCCTAGCTGCAGTGCCGACATAATCGCAGAGAGTGATCGCTCCTGGAGATGTCAGAAGATGGCTGTGGTGCTGACTCTGTATTGTAGACCTGTCCCTGCATAGAGCCATTGTGGAAAGGCACCTTCTGAGAATTGGAAAACACATGACTTTTGTCGTCTTTAAATTGCTACATTTAAGTCTTTAAAGACACCCAGGCCCAGCAGCCTCTGGGTGCCTCAACTAAAGGAAACTAAAAAATCATGTACAATACTTGATAGTCTCATTTCTTCCTCTCCCCTCATGCCAGCCACCACCTAGCCATGCACTGTCTATCCTCCTCCATTCTTTATTATGCCTCCTTCGGTACTGCCTCTTCTGGCGAGCATCACTACTCGCTCCATTTAAATCCCTGCTTAAAACCAGATTCTCCCATGATATCTTTTCAGTGTTCATTCACAGAAGCCATTTTAAAAATACCCACACACACACACACATTGAGATGGGATTATTTTTACCACTCTCAAATTGGTCATCTGGTTATCGTGTGTCTGAACCGCACTGTCCATACAGGTGAATTGTGTCTGGAGGACTGGGGCCACATCTTCTGTGTTCTGTAGAGAGACCAGCACATTCACAGCCCTCGATGGATAACAATAGGAAGTGGATAAGACGCCAAAGTGGGAACCAACTCCAATTTGATAGCTGTTAAGTGTAGTTAAACATTCAGACAAAACCCTGTTATGATGGGACCTTCTAGATCTTGAGAGTTGGATTTTAAGAAGGCTTTAATAAACAGGGCACTACAGCAGGTAGTAGTCAGTCTTTCAATGAGAATAGGCCAAAAAACACCCAAAAGGAATGAATGGCAACTGTTTGGCTAGTTAGCACTAGCACATGTTGCTGAGAGAACTGCTGGATAGAACAGCTGTGCACATCTGAAAATTAACTTTGCATTTGTTCAGTAGATAATTTTCAAGGAAAAGAATAACCTATATCAAACCTGTGCTTGTGGTACTCTATCAGAAGTGACCTCTGCTTGTCAGGGCAAGCTCTCTGAACATGGTACTTCTGGTAAACATTCAGCTGGGAAGCAGTACCTGGGGATTGGCAAAGGGGACAAGGGATGGGGAGAAATGTTGTGTCTGACAGGAAGGGGTTAGTTCCATCTCTCGTGCTGTGTGATGGTTGGCAAATATTAATCTTGCATTGAAGTTCCTAGGTCTAGTCTCACCTTGATGCCGTTTGTATTTTAGAATGGATAATCAGAGCTCCTGGGTTCACTTCTCCGTCCTGCTTTGTGGGTTTGAACAAGTCATTTAACCTCTCTGTGATTCAGTTTCCCCCACTGTAAAATGGATATTATAATAGACCCACATAGGCATTGAGGCTTAATTAATATTTGAACTTCCATGGAGCTTTTCATTCAAGGATCTTAAAAGCCCTTTTACAAAGTATTTCTTGTTGTTGCTAATCCTTTTGAAAATTATCAGTTTTCTTATTCAGATACCAGGGCCTGGCTTTCAAGTGTTTGTCTTGACCCAGAATAGTGGGGACCTAATTTCTTGCATAGCCAAAATTAGTTGCGCAGTATTCTGAAAAAAAAATTGAGTTGTATGCACATTGCATGTCAGGGACAAGCAGCTGCTCGGCTCTGACCTGACATGAACTTCAAAATCCTGCTGCACTGAGTGATGGCATGTCTGACCTTGGACCAGGGTGAAAACTGGCCTCTTGCCTCTGTTTCTATGTAAAATCCACTGATTGGCGGTAGTGCCCCGTTCTGGGGAAAGCACAGATGGACAGTAGTTGAGTGCCCTTTCACAAGTGCACTGCCAGGGGTAACTGGCTCAGGGGAGCTGAGGAGGAATTTAGGAAAGAAGCAGGTAGGCAAGCAAGTTGTCTTCCTTCTGGTTGCAATTACAAGGACACCAAAGTGGAAGGCTTCTCGTCCTCTTTCGCCTCAGTTGTACTGTCACTCAGAGCACCCAGCATTTTTAGGTGCCAGTTCCCAGCTTTTCCGGGGCAGATGGTTACGTGTTTCACTTGCACCGATAGCTTTTTCTTGTGCTGTATTTACTGTAGCAGGCCAGACTTGTGAAGATGTCACTAGGGTAAAAGTTATCAGAAACCTTTTTACGGGTAAAACCCACTGGGTTGCACTAGATTTCTCGGGAGCTGTCCCGTCCAGCATTCAGATGACCAACAGTTTTCCCTAAAGGGCTGTCCTGAACTAACCTAGGAGATTAAAATAATTGGTTTATGTGGCATGACGACAGTAATGAGCTATATTATTTAGCAGTGACACCTTGCTTGAACTTCCTTGTCTTTCTCCCTTTCCTTCCCTGCTTTATCACTCCTCTCTCTTGTCTTTCCAGCTGAGCGGAAGCCTCCCCTTTTCAACATGAATGCAATGAGTGCCTTATATCACATAGCCCAGAATGACTCCCCTACGTTACAGTCAAATGAATGGTAAGAATGCTACTATCAGTTCTGTTTTGTTTTTTTGTTTTCCTGAAAACCCTTGGCTTCTCCAGCACCCTTCACATGCTTAAATATCTGAGAAGGAAAGTGCTTGTTCCTGGGTAGCGATTGACTATCAGCTGTCAAGTTCTATGTCTGCTACTGCACAAATATTCTCCAGTAGGTAGGCTTCGCTTTGACGTGCTGTCACTTGGCTGTCCTGCACTCAGATGTGTGCAGGTACTAATTACATGCCTGTAGATACTGTATGAAGTAAAATGTTTGTGTATGTGTTAAGCCAACCTAAGTCTGTATCAACAGAATTTTAAGCCGTGAATGGTGCTTGGCTGAAGGAGGAGGTGTAAGTGTGACTGCAGCAAAAACTGTGAGGAAGGAAAGCTGCAGATGGGTGGATTCAATTCGCTTTTCAGGGAGTCACTTTAGGAGCTTTGTCAAATATACTCAATGCTCCATGGTTGCAGAATTCTCAGCTTGCCCCGGGCTTGTGTTCCAGAATCCAAGCTTTGATTTTAAATAACGTCTTGCCCTTTTTTGGTTGCAAAGGAAACTTTCCAAAAGTGAAGTATAACTGCGGCAATACTGGTTGCCTCAGTCTGCAGCCAGCTTAAACAATATCTCAGAGAGGGGTATGAACTTGCCCCAATTATCACTGTAGGTTAACTCTGAAAACTAACGATGTCCATTCAAATATGTTGGCGATTTCATAATAGAAACATTCAGCTAATGTACTTATCCCATGATCCCACTCAGCCTTGCACACCTTTCCAGGTGCCAAAAACTTGATGATCTACACACACACCCAAACCTCTAACTTCCATCGTGACAATGTTTATTATGCAGTTACTGTGCTTCATGTACAGCACATGGAAAATAAAAAATCTAGGGGCAGAATAAAATAAATTAAGTTTAATAACGCAGGAGGAGCATTCATTGTCATAATTCACTAGAACCTATGTGAAGCTGCCGTAGACTTTCCCATCTGCTGCTCTGGAGCACCAGAGAATCCAAAGGCCTGGTTACTGAAATTAAGGGGAAGATTGCTGCAGAATACCAATAGCTCTGAATACAGCATATGAATACAGCATCTCTCTTAGTGATTGGCTTTTCTACTGTCACTTGCGTCCTCACGTTGACGTAAAAATGAAGATAGAGACTAAGAACATGAGGATATCAGTGTAGTCTGTACAGAAATATTATTCTTGTTGAAATGAGTTAATGTAGGAGTTTTATTGGCAGGGAGGGAACGATACACTCAAGGAGATTGTTTGTTTTTCTTTTCCCGGGTGTGGGGAGGCAAGGAATCCTTCATGATACCAGCCCTAGTTGAGCAAGGCACTTAAGCATTGCTTAAGTCCCATTAAAGTAAGCATGTGCTTAAATGTTCTCCTGAATTAGTGCTACAGCTGGTGCATTATCAGTGGTGATCGGATAAAATGGATATCTGTATCACTGAGTTATTAAAAGGAAAGCATCTTTCTCATGGAAGATGTCAGCTAGTGCAAACTTCATCTTCACTAGAGTAAAAAGACTTGAACTCAGTACAGAACATCTTACTGTCCAACACACCCTGTGATTTCCCCCTCACTGTGGGTGCCCATGTCTGCTCCATTGCTGATTCTCTCCCTGCATTGAAGAACCAAGGGAATTAACCTGGTACACTTGGAAACTATCCACTTTGCCTTGTATTCCAGAACAAAAAAATACAGATTTTTCTCTTACTGGTACAGATAAATTTTGAAAGTCACCAGTGTGCTTTCTGGACCTAGAATTGATTTCCCGTTTCAAATCTCTCTCTATATACAGGACAGACTCCTTTCGGGGATTTGTTGATTACTGCTTGCAGAAAATACCTCAGGAAAGGCCATCATCAGCAGAGCTGTTGCGGGTAATTTTTCACATTTCTATTTCAGAGTTTGGGGGAGGGAGGAGGTGGATGAATGTTACCAGTGTTGGTGGTACAGCACGTCGCTTGTTTGAATGTGTAGTGCCAGAGTGGAGTGGACCATTTTCTGGTGTATCCAGAGACAGTAGCTAGGTTTAGGCACTGCATGGTCAGGATTACTTGCACCCTGTGGCTTGGTTTTCCTGATGAATTCTCCCTTTTTATTGTGACTACTATGTAGTTTCATTTAGAAGTGTAATTTCAGCTTCTGTTCTGTTTTAACAACTTCCCTTCACGTAGCTCACACAATAAAGGGTGGGTGAAATAAGCAAAGACTTTGGTCTCTTTTTAAAGCAGCTTTGCAAAATTATCATGACAATTTTCCAGTCCAGGCACTGAACCCGTTTGCATCTTAATGATAATGAAAAACTGGTGATATTTTACTTGTCCTTTCCAAAAATTAAATCTCACTTTGGGCCAGTGGCATTTTGCAAGGCAGCATTACAATTCTCTGTGACAACAAATGAAATGAATTCATGGTCCCCTACGTCTTGCCACCAGACTGTTGCTAATATGAAATACTACTTGGGAATGCCAAATGTCTCGTGGAATAAGATGGCATTTCAGACAACTGTGGTTAACCTGGGCTGAAACTCACCTTTGTGCACTGAAATGTTGTGGAGGGGCCTTGGACTGGCCCTCTGCACAGGGATGACTTTCATCCTTTATGCACAACCTTCACTGCCTCTGTTGTTGATGCATTTTTCTAACGTGTCACATTTAGCATCCTTTCATGTAAGGGGGTTCATTTAAAATCCACCCTGTTACAGACAAAACAGACGGTTCAGAGAATCACTTTTGATATCTGGCTGCATTGTTCCTTCATGAAACTGCCACCTACCAGTGTGACGTTTAAAAGCCTGGTGGCCTTGTTTGTTTCAATTGCTAGAGAATTAGGGCACTTGATGTTCTGTTTTCAGACCTCATTCTGTTCCTGTTTAAATGCATCTATTGTAACAGGATGCTCTGAGGTTCAAGCTATTGGAGAGGACTAAGGGTAAGCTACATGGTAAAAGGGTTAATGTTGTGAGGAACTAATTTGGGAGCAGTCGCAGGACTCCTGCCCTTTTGTACCCCAGTGGGCTTTGCAGAAAACACGTTTGAGTTCTGGAAGGGAGTTGCAACTCTCATGAGGCAATGTTTTGTGTAATAGCCTCCCTAGCTGAAGGAAGGGCCTGTCAGCAGCAAATGGATCAAGGATTTAAACATGATTTCTTCAGCAGTGCTGAACGTAGTTTAGCTACAAGCATAGAAAAGGACGAACCAGCTCCAGCATTAGTTAGGTTGCACCTGTTGCAGGCAACCCATGGTAAATTATCCAATGGGTAGTTTTTGTTGTTTAGACAAGACTTAAGAATACATGCTCAAATGTACTTGGATTTCTGCACCCCGGATTTAGTTTAAAACAGCAAACCAGTCTACTGGTCTAGTGTTGAGGCAATGGAGGGTGCAGGAAGCAGAGTTGTGTCCTGAGTTACAGGTGTGCTTTGTCTCTAGGCTGGAGGGAGGGTGACCTCGTGTATGGTCTTAGAAGTGGAGAGGGAAAGAATGTTGATCAGAAACGGGATATTAGTGTGTATATTCCTTCTCTGTCTTCCCCTTGTCCCATCAGCTGGGGTTGGGTCATCGTGCAAGCACCCGCCATCTTCCACTGTCCACGGCGGCACTAAGGTCCACCTGCTGACCGCCATATTTGATACAATCCATCCATTGCTTCCTTGGCTGTCCTTGGAGTCCCTTTCCTGCCATGCTATCTTCACCAGGTCTCTCTCATTCATCCTCTGCATGTGTCCGAGTCAGTGAAGTTGCCCTTCTTGTTTTTGTCAGCCACATCATGGACTTTGACTTCCATCCTAATACTTTCCTTTAGAAATCTGTCTCTTTGTGTAACTCCTCTTATGGCACCTACCCGGCCCACCAAGGTACTGAAACTGCTCTGTCTGGTTTAGTCTCACTCCATTAATCTCTCTGTCCAATTTCCCTGGAGCACCTCTAGTGATCCGCATGAACTTGGTTTCAGTCATGCTCATTTTCATCCCATGCCAGCTTAGCTAGTTATACCACTGGCTTACTGTTTCCTCGGCTTCCTCTTCTGGGGGTGCCCTCATTGCTGTATCATCTGCATAGAGCAGCTTCTCATCTTTTTCCATTGGGATCTTCATATTCAGACAGTCCATCAATATGATAAACAGCAGTGGACTTATAGCCAACCCCTGGGGCCGTCAACTTTCATTTCAAACAGATTTGTCATTACAAAACATGTTTGGATCACTGGTTTAGGTGGTGTATGTAGGGCATTCCCCATTACTAAATCCTCAGAAGTGCCGTATTTCCTCAGCACTGGTGTGAGCATCCTTCTGTCCTCTTTAGTGCATGCCTTTTCGAGGTCTATAAAAGCCCAGAAATGATCCTGTTGGTGCTCTAGCTGCTTCTCTGTCCTTTGCTGATTTACAAACATGGCATCTGTGGTTCCTCATCCTTTCCTAAAGCGGAACTCTTCTTGTTCAAGGAGGGGATCCACCATTCTCCTAATTCTAGTATCTAGGATATGTTCCAGTAGCTTCATCCCATGTGACATTAGTTTTATCCCTCAATAGTTTCCACATTCATGGAAGCTTCCCTTCTTCAGTATTGGGACCAGGATAGACTTGCAACAGCCTTCGGGAATTGTCTTGTCTCACCAGCCTTCGGGAATTGTCTTGTCTCTCTGCTTAGCCATTTTATGCCTTGCTCATCTGATATTTTCACCAAGTCTGCTGTCACTTCATCAAGTCTTGATGCCTTACCGTTATTCATTACCTGGATTGTCTCCCTCACCTCACCCTCCATTACGTGAGGCTCAGGTTCCACATTAGGGTCATGTGTTGGTAACTCCACCCTAAATGGGTTTGCCTGATTTAAAAGGCTCTCAGAGCATTGTTTCCACCTCTCCTTCACTTGTTCAGGTGTTACTAGTGGTATCCCCTGGTCATCATTTACAATTGGCGTTACAATACCATCCTCCTTCCCTTAGCATCTCATTTTTTGTAATGCTTTAGATTTTTTTGCCAGCTAGCTGTGGATCGTTTACAAGCTCAGCGTACAAGTCATCTCGGGCCCTTTTCGCTGCCTTCTTGGCAGCTTGCTTTGCTTCTTTGTATTTGTTTTCATTTACACTCGGATTCTTTCTTTTTCTTTTATGCGCCATTTTCTTATTTTAGATTGCTATTTGCACTTCATCAGGCCACTGCCATCCCTCTGCTTCCCTGGGTTTTCCCCACCTGTGATGTCCACAAACCTCTTCCGCTGCCTCAATCCATGTTCTTTTAGGAGATTCCACTCCAGAAACAGATATGGCATCAGTGAACGGGGATACTTGCTGCTTGCACAAACATCTCTTCCGCACTTCCCCTTGCTGCCCGGACTTCTAATCCTCTTTCTTTTGAGCTCAGTTCCCCCCTTGTCCAGTGCTCTACCACAGTCTTTGCCACAAGAAGTTTGTGTTCTAGCCAGACAGGAGTGCTGTGTTTCACTTTTCACTCCCTAACTCAACTCCATTGAGATTTCCTCACCAATATTATATGAATCTGGCTTTTTTCCCGCCACTGAGGTATATAAGCAGATGACTCAGCCTCTTTTGGAACTATACATTGGCTGTCATCCATTGTTACTGTATATATCTCCTTCCTTAACAAAGGCCCTACCTGGAGCCTTTACACAAACTTCTCTGTAAATCATCAGGACCATTAATCTGCTGATCCACCCCGTTTTACTCCCTCGTTCTCCCATGGAGGAAAACGTTATCTTTCTGTTGTGTAAGGGGCAGTTTCCTGTTACCCAGCGTTCATGGAGTTGCACAGTAGATTTGTAAGGTTTGTGATTTGCTACAGGCTTTTTCTGTGGGAGAGATGGGAGATCTAAAAAGTAGTGTAACTAGTTGGATTTAGATTTTGAGTGAGCAGCACAGAGTTTCTGGGAAAACTTGCTATTCTCCTTGCAACCTTGTGGAGCTACCAGTTCTCCAAGATCCACCACTGCATTGCATTCTGCATGATCAGAGGCCTGAGTCATTAATAAAGTTTTGCAGATAGTTACTGATTCATAGAAATTAGGGACAGAAAAGACCTTCTAAGTTGTCCAGTCCATCTCCCAGCCAGAGCATGATTATTCTGTATGGTGCATTCTCTAGTGTCTTGTCCAATCTAGTCTTAAACCCCAAGAAATGAGTCTTCCACTATTTCCCTAGGAAAACTATTCCACGGCTGGTCAGGAAGATTTTCAGCCTAAATTGTCCTTTTCCCAATTTCATGCTATTAATCCCAGTAATGCCACCTTGAAGCACACGCTCACTTCTTCTGCCGTTTTGGTGTTCACACCTTTCAAATGTCTGTAGTGTTCTACAATGTCCCTGATTGTTCTGCTTGCTCTGCTCTTCGTCAAATGACATGTTTAGCTCTTTTCTCCTAAGTCCGTCCTTCCAGCCCTCCTGATCGTTTTGTTCTTCTCTAAAACCCCTCCATTTTGACATGTGTCTGGTATTGATGTGCCCATGGCAGAGAGCATTATTCCATGTGTGGTTACTCTTAAGCCATATGATGGGTTATTTCCTCTCTGTCTTGTAATGGTGATGCTTCTTTGTATGCAGCCCCAGACTTCACTGGCCTTTTTGGCTACTGTCTTGTTACAGAGTCTTGTCTAATTTCCCGTCTACTGCCACCCTTAGGTCTTTTTTAGTATTACTGTTTGCCGGATTTATTGCATGTATTATTATTATTTGTTAAAGTATTAGATTTTCCAAATGGAATCTCCTTTTGTTGTCTATTCATGTTTCTAATCTCGCCATCTCCCTGTTCCTTCTCTGTCCAGACTGATGCAAGACTCCTCCCAAGTTAGTGAGCTTTCAGACTTCCATTAACATGCCCTTTTACCCCTTTTACTGTATTATTAATGAAGACGTTAAATTACAACTTACACAGCACCAATTCCCACAACAGCTGATCAGACCCTTACCCTAAACTTGATATCTTGTGATTTACTATTCCCCTTTGTTTATGGTCTTTCAATAGTTTCCATTCCCAACCAAATAAATTAGAATTTGTTTTGGAAATAAAAAAGTTTATTTTCTGCGCTCACTTTGCAGCAGTTTACGGCTGCTGATGTGAAACTAGGAAAGGGAATACATGCTGAAGGGTGAGTCCCCAGTTTACTGAAGTTACGGATAGGAAGCGATTCATAAATCAGACATTCAACTTCATAAGTCATCTGGCTACAGCCTACCTGAAAAGTCTAGGAGCCCTGTGTAACTCCAGAGGCTCTGTCTTTGGGAAATTCAAGGAGCAGCTTTTCTTTAGGAGGTAACCATGTGTGAAATTTTGTCCGGCCCCTTTTCCATCAGGCTTTTTTTACATATTGCCTTTCTTTAAAATTGATCAGTGGGCCTGCTATTCCTCTGGTTGCAGTGCCTGGCTGCTGGTGAGAATTGCATGGCATGCTGCTGTTCCACACCAGGTAAACAGGACTCAGTTTTTCCTTAAATATTTCAGTAGAAGAATCCCTAGCTCCATAGTGTTTTTTGCTTAATTTCCACAGTTGGGTAGATTGCTGCTCTGTGCTTACCTGACAGCCTTTTGATGCTGATTTTTGTTCTAAGGCTACCATTCAGCCTTTGTTTTATGGCTTCTCTTGTTGCTCTTTCAGCTCAGTAAAATGCGTTCTCATGGATGCATCTGAGCCTCTCTTGGTTCGTGAAATGAGAAATCGAAACCATACACTGTACTGTATAGTCAGCTTTGCGCTCTTCTGGCTTTGCTTTAAACATGGACTTTGTAGTATATTTAACTCCTAGGGCTTGGCTTTCCATTGAAATGCTGATAAATCAAGCTCTGTTTTTAATCTCTTCGGAGCCCGGTGTATTTTTTCCCTGCGATCTCAGTATGTGCTGTACAGCGCATACCAGTGTTTTCTTCTCTGGTTCCACTTGCAGCGCACGATAATCCTTTGACCAGCTAATAGGTTTATGTTGTTAGTTTCTTGATGATTCATTCATGTGGCTTGGCAGTCCTTCGGCTCTCTAGTAAGAGTGCAAGTTCATTGAAGGATATGATTTCATGGTTACCTTGGGCAGGAGTCTGTGTAAACAATCCGAGCTGAGACCGTCATTCATAGATTGTACATGTTCGGTCCTTTTTAATTGGTTTATATTTGTTCCCTTCTCCATCAGCCCCAAAGTTTCTCAGATTACAGCATACAATACTTTTGTCTTTCAAGGTATTTTTGGGCAGGCCATGCTATTTTACATAAGAAGGGATATAGGTTATTTTATGGTGTTATTTTTCTATGAGGAGTGCACTAAGTGAATGTTGAATTAAATGTTTCTGAGAATGAATGCAGCGTCAGCACAGTATATGGTATGGCCATAGTTTAAAGGGACAGTTAAATTAAAAATGTAGTTCAAAAACCAAAACAAACAACCATATGTGTATGATTAATATCACCTTAGCTTTTTTTAAACTGGAAGGAAATTTTAAAATTTAACTTGATTTTCACCACTTGTTACTTGGATAATGAAGGTTCCAGGAGACGTGGATTCTGTTCCTGGCTCTGCCACTGACTCTGTCACCTTGGGCAATTCACTTCCCCTCTATGCCTCCATTTCCCTTCCCACCCTTGATCCGTCATGTCTATATTTAGATTGTAAACTGTTTGGGACAGGGATTCTTTTAATATGTGTGTGTGCAGAGCCAAGCACGGTGGGGCCATGATCTTGTTTGGGGCTTCTAGATATTACTATAATACAGATAAGCAATCATAATTTTAGTTTGCCTAGATTAGGATGACTTCTTACTCTTCTGTTTCATGCATGTGCCTTGCAATCTAACTCTGGCCCTGATTCAGTAAGGTATTTTAACTTTAAGCATGCAATTGGTCCCATTTATTGCACTGGGACTACTCATATGAGTTTAAAATAAAGCCTGTGTTTGGGTACTTGACTGAATGGGCGCATTTGGCATGGATTAATGTTGGCACTTCCAGAATTCAGTAACGGTTTGAAATGCATTTTTGCTATCTTAAAATTTCTCTGCAGTGAGATGAAAATGGTAATTTTATCTCCACCCACAATTAGCTGCACGCTGACTTTATTCACTTGCCAATGTTTACATTATTTAAAAAAAAATTAAATTGGAGGATCTGCATCTAAAGGATACATTTGTAAGTGTTCTAAGGAGCAAGTGTATCCTATTTATCAAGGCCGGGACAATGAAGCAAAGTGAAAAGATTCTGCCACCATAAAGCCTGATGCAGCTAACGCTCACAACTGGGATAGCGCAAAGTACCCTGAAGAACCCTGTTGACTTCCATGGAACTAGTCACAGTGATAAGCACGACCCTGGGTTCAGGATCTGCCCCATATTTGTTCTATTTGCAATATAAATCCAAGCAAATCATTAAAAGAAATTAAGCCAGGTATCCATGATATGTGAAGATGAAGCACTCCTCGGGAGAGACGTCTCACATACAGAAGAACCAAGAGGATCAGATGAACTTGTTTTTGGGATCTGTAAACAGATTTATGCCAAAGGCTTACATTTTATTTTTTATTGAATTAAAACTGTTGTGCAGTGGAGTTCTGTTAATGAAGTTGCCCATTCATTTCAGTATCAAAGTGTTGTTTACTAGGACTCTTGCTTTGAGTGTCACTTCACAGGGAAGAAAATTGAATGATTTCTACTCTGAGTTGCCTATAAGCAACATAGTCCAGTGTAAAGACAATGTGCAGAACATTGGCAAATGAATATCCTACCCAGAATGTTTTTCATTTAGTCACCATTTGAAATCAAAAGGTTGCTAGCCATGAATACTGTCAATTCAGGAAAGCATACCTATTGACTATGTAGGGGCGGGGGGGCATTCAAGCATGGGTTTAAGTGCTGCCCTAAATAGAGATGGGCTCCATGTGCTTAAGTGCTTTCCTGAATTGGGATCTATGTAAGGACCTGATCCTACTCCCATTGACTTACTGGGAACACAATAAAGTCCTTGGTTCTGCCATTATTCCTACTTATGAATCAGAAATGTATAGAGGATAAATCTTTGCATGAGATTTAGGCAGGACATGTCCAGTAACAGGAGTAATAATTCCTTCCTCCTTGAGTGTCCACTTTTTATGCACCTTATTTATTCATCTTTACTTAAACTGTATATAATCTGCAAGTTGGGTCTTGTTTAAATTTGATTATGTTGCTCCTTGGACTACTTAAAGAGTGTTGTGAGAGAGAGGAAAGGGGTGTGTGCATGCGTGTGCGCGTGCCCGTCCGTCTGTCCGTCCATACATACATACATACAGGGGGGAACAGATCAGTTACTGTTCATATCACATAGAGGCCCCAGCCAAGGTTCAGGCCCTGTTGTGCAAAGCACAGGAGAGATCTGCCCAAAGCACACATGGTTTAAACAAGACAGACAAAAGGGTGGGAGGGAAAACGGATAGAGAGGGGTGAAGTGACTTGCCCCAGGATCACCTAGCAGGCCAGTGGCAGAGCTGGGAATATACTTCAGGTCCCCTGACACATAGTCTAGTGCCCTACCCTCTAGAACCTCCTGCTCTGAGTTGATCTCTGATTTGTGGCAGTCCATTTTTTTAAAAAAAACCTATGTTTCAGGTAGAACAATGACCATATTTCTCCACATCCTTTGCTTGCCTGAGTCCTGCGCCCCTGCTGATTTTATAACCATTGAATAAAGCATTTCACTGCCTGAACACTACATCCTAGGCTGCCCCATGGCCAGCTTGCTCATTTATATTGATGTGGCTGATGTACTGTGCATTTGATTGGTGCTAAATGAATTTTGAGAGCTTTGATGCCTGACAGTGTTGAGGATGGGGGAAGAACTGTCATTTCAGGTGACTTTTAATGTAACAATGGTCATGGCCCATGTTGTATAGCACCATGTCTAAGGCCACATGTCTTCTCCCCTTTCAAAATCAGCATGACTTCGTTCGCCGAGACCGGCCGCCCCGGGTCCTAATCGACCTAATACAAAGGACGAAAGATGCTGTACGTGAGCTGGATAACCTTCAGTACCGGAAAATGAAGAAAATCCTTTTCCAGGAGGCACGGAATGGGCCACTGACAGAGTCTCTGGAGGAGGAGGAGGTATCATTGTTTGTAATTACATCAACAGTGTCTAGAAGTGGGCTGGGTGCTTTCCGGGGCAAGTGGAATTGTGTGGTTGCTGCCCCGAGGAACGCACAGGTTGTGGCTGTAGATTGGTTGACTGCACTGGGGCTCAGCAGAGATGGGGTGAGGGAAGATATGGGTGACATCAGCAAGAGAAGGCACTTACTCAGATAAGGTTAGGCATATGTTGGTGGCTTGAAAGCTTTTCTGAGGGCTTTTTTCAAAGGATCAACTTTATTCTTGAGCTTTGCAAAAGAAACTTATTTTAAGGAGGATTTTGAATGAGAGGACAGTGGCTTCGCAGGGCAGATTAGAGAGGGAATAGATAAGGTTATAGTGTGGAGCAGTGAAACTGGCCTACCAAACAAGGATTTGGAGAACGAGGGAAGTAAATTTTCCTAAATCTCATAAGCTACAGTTGGGTGGCGGGTTTGCTCAGGCATTCTCTTACAGCTTGGCCTCTGAACTTTCTACTTGTGGCTAGATTAGACCTTTACCCCTGATCTCAGGGGCACAAGATTTTTACACCACTAGGTTAAAGAGGAAAAGTCCAAAGTAGGGTCCCAACAGCATTTGCTTATGTGCTCGCTTTATAAATGGGTGCCAAGAAAACTCTGTAAAGAATTAAATATATACATTTAAGTCATCGTCATCCTTACCATGAGGAGACTCTGCCTTTGGACTGCGCTTCTCCCGCATCCCGCTCACCTTGGACTGCCAGAGTTTGGATGTGTTGATCTTTCAGGAGCCCTACAAAGCTCATCGATGGAGGGAATGGGATGAGGGTGGTGTGATGTTATTTTATTGGCATGATATAAATGGTTATTGAGCTGGATCTAATAATTGTCTGGGCAGCAGGTTTAATGGGATTTAAGTGGTGGTTGTTTTTAAGTCCATGTAAAGGATGCCAAGAGCTTTGTATGGACACTTGGTGGTGGAAGAGGAGACCAGCTGACCTCACTCAGTAGTGATCTCTCCAACTGGTTTGGAGAGCATCAATAATGGGTTTTGATCATCTGGCAAAAAGCGGGTGACTGCAAAGGAGTCCTTTAAGGATGATGAGGTTAAATTGGGAAGCTCACAGGGAAAGTAGAGGGGAGCTACGGGACATGAAACCACCCCTTCCTAGAAAGTGGGTTCCACCAAGGCATAGTCTGGCTCAGTGCCTTGAAATGTGTAGTTGTGGAGGGGTGAAGGGCACAAATGAATGAGCTTTCAAAAATGATGTGCTTTACCGTCAGTGACTGATGGCCGAGTCTCTTCTTTGGTAAATACTGGCAAGCCTGTTTAATGTCACCATTGCAATGTTTTTACAGTTACTGAGACTTTTCTATAAATTAATTGGCCTATCACAAGCTGAAAATGAAATCAGATAAGCAGAGATGCTTTTTTAAAAGTTCTTTAATGCTAAAAAATGAAAACCAATGTTCGATATACAAAGCCTGATTGAAGGCATAAAATTAAAATCTGGTGCAGTTCAAACCTTCAACTGTAAACGGCCCACTTAATCAGTGTGCAGTAATTGACACTAACTGTGGTTTAGAGAAGGAAACCAGTGATTTTTCAATTAATAATATTAAAGGGAAATTATTTAATGTCACTTGATATGGGCACATTTGGATAAACTAATGTCTAATGGCTTGCTGCATGGAAAACCTTTTTCCATTGAGCACATTAATATATTATGTGGCCTTGACTGTATTTATCTTTTTCCTACAGTGCAGCAGGCAGACATGGAGGAGGGAGGTCAAAGCCCAGGGTGCAGGGGCTAATTTTTTGGGTCTGTGTAGATCAGTTATGTTATTTTGGGAGGAGGAAGAGTCTTGGGCTTGGAAGGGTGGGTGTCTGTGCTGAGATACACTGTGGCATTCATTGACAGCAGTTTTGAAGAAACACCTGCCTGCACTTCCAGCTGGAGGAGCGCAGCCATGGCTGTCTGCTTTGAAGAAGAATGGTCACAATACTAGAGGAGCAGCAGCAGCGCCAGCTGCTATAGTTAGAGCTGCATAGGGATTTCCGTTCCAACCCCCTGTTTTCTGTCACTTAGAAGTTTCCAGAATTTCCAGACTGAAATTTCCCGGCTCTCTCTCTGCCCAGGAATGTTCTCCCCTTCCTCTTCTCGCCTCTCCGCCCCCAGTGAAAGTCGGAACGAAATCAGTTCAAGGACAGCAAGTAGAGAGGAAGGGGAGCACTTTCCCCGTTGTAATGTCCTAGTGCTTAATGAATTGGCTGGGGTTAGAGTGCTGAAATTGTCATGGTAATAGCCATCACCAAGAAGTGCCTTGCACAATTTCAATAACATTTGGTTTTGATTTCACTGAGTTACAATCCTCAGCACACACTGCCTTATTACTCACTAACCTTATTAAGTATCTCACTAAGGGAGGCCATGTTGCTTGTGCACGTGTGCGTGGCTAATTTATCAGTACAGGATAAAAATTAGTGAGAGTGCACAATTAACGAAGCTCTGGTGTCAGTCACTGCTCATCTTGTTAGCAAAAGCTCCCTATCCACTAAAGCGCCCCCCCACCCGCCCGGAAGGGAGGGAAGGATTCTCTCCAGTAGGTTTCCTGGGGAGTGGAGGAGATGTATCCTATTGTGAACTTCACTAGGTGTATATCCTGTGAATGCCACATCTTGAAGCTTTGAAACCTTTTTCAGAAGGAACTCCCATCAAAAACTGCCAGGAGAAAGTTTAGGTTGCATGTTTAGGCCCTCAGGTCTGGAAGTGAGAAAGTTCAGGTTGTATGTGCAGCCTCAACACTGTCCTTTGTGCATGTGCATTCTTTACTTACGTACCCATGTGCTGTTTCTCAAATGCCGCAGTATAACATGCTGTTTAATTACGTACCCATTTGCTGTTTCTCAAATGCTGCAGTATAACATGCTGTTTCTTCTGCAACCTTAGATGCACATGTGAACTTCGTGTGAAATTGTTCATTCCTGTACACGAATATCACGGTCTGTCAAATGGTATTTCTTCATTTG
This sequence comes from Emydura macquarii macquarii, assembly GCF_026122565.2. NCBI lineage: Eukaryota > Metazoa > Chordata > Testudines > Chelidae > Emydura > Emydura macquarii. Next base: position 3,875,630 of record NW_027131391.1, read on the forward strand.
GTTTTGGATAATAAAAAGCACCCATACACAGACCGAGTGCCCTGCCAGTTACTTACAAGTACAAAACTAAATACAAATATCAGCCAGCTACCCTTCCAAGCAGCAGCTCTCAATGCAGATAACAGCCTGTTAATTGGCTAGGAACTTCCCTCTCCCCAGCTCTTTTCAAAGCTCAGACCAAACAAGATGCTCCTGCAGCATGCACTGAATTTTGGCCAGTCAAGGCTCTTGTGGCCCAGAGATTGAAGGGAATTCCAGGGCCCTTACAGAAAACTCCGTGCCAGCGGCACCTCCTTTGTTGATAGCCCTTTGACTTAGATCGCTTTATACAAGTTCTCTTCTCTGTAAGTCAGTACGGGTCAGGCTAGCGCATTCTGATTACTCAGCTAGTGCAAGCATACAGGAAGGAAAAATATCGGAAAATGCTACTCTTGTGTATTTAAGAGTGTAGAAAAAAGGGTATGTTTGTGGCATTTGAGAAATAATTGTGAGATCATGCAATTAAATATATTGTAGTGCTTTCACCCGGTGTAATATAGCCTCTTCTATGGTGCAACTTGTTAGCAGTTTAGTTGCGCTCAGCCCCTACATAAACTAAGTAGCCTAAGCTCTTATCTTAATAGACACTACAAGTGTTGTTTAAATGAACAGAATGGAATTTCTGTGTGTGGCCAGGGCATCAGGATTAAAACCCCTACTCCTGTGAAAAGTGCCCTGGGATGCTTAAGGGATCACAAACAGTCAGGACCAAGGTTTTTCCATCTCTGATAAACAGCACCTCAGCTAAGCCTGGCTGGAGCGTTGTTTCCACACAGACTCTGAAGGAAGAGTGCCCCTTTCTCAATCGCTGGCACGACTTACAGGAGCACCTCCATGTTCCCTGGTGGGCTCCCAGTCAAACACTAACCGTGTCCAGCACTGCTTAGTTTGAGAGAGAACCGGTTTGCAGCCTGAGGTGCCATCGCTGCAGAGTATGGAAGAGAAAATGGATTGCCACAGACTGAGAGCATCTGGTAACCTTAGTGTGATGTCTGCTTTTGCCTTTAGATGATGAACCACAAGGAATTTAAATGCCAGAAAATAGGAGGCAGAGAACCTTTAACTCTGCAGGCATATGCAGAGCGATGTTGGGCACTGCAGAAATATGCACTAGGCAGTTCATCTGCAATGTTTGTAACTCTGCTGCCCTTGTTTTGTAGGACAGTGAGCATGGATCAAACCTGAGTCAGAAGATGGACAGTTTGGGCAGCAACCATTCCATCCCAAGTATGTCTGTGAGCACAGGCAGTCAGAGCAGCAGTGTGAACAGCATGCAGGAGGTCATGGATGAGAGCAGCCCTGAACTGGTCATGATGCAGAACGACGAGGGCACAATTAATTCCACTTCCTCTGTTGTGCACAAGAAGGTAGGTTCTCTGGTGCTCTCTGCAGCTTCACGCAGCCCCTGCTGTCGCTCAGCTTGGTTCCGGTTACTTAAGGCCCAATACAGCAATGAGTGGTGAGTTCCCTCGCTAACCTGTTGTGAGGGCCGGAGGCTCAGCAGACACCTGTGGAATCGAGCCCTTAGTGTTGTTTCTCTTCTGGCTTTAGCATTTACATGATCTTTGAAAATAATGATAAAAAGCTGTTGCTTATAAGTTGGGATCCCGCCATAGAGCAGATAGGTTTTCTGCAAGCTTCCTCGCCCAGCTGTGCACATGCACCTTCATCCTGGCCTGCAACACCTCCTAGGCTTCCGGTCCTTGTTCTCTGAACAGTTGTGCCTCGTGGTGTATTGTGATTTAAGTGGCCGCATCTACTAAGGTAACCATTTAGCAGTCACAGTTTGTGACCAAAGTCTGAGTGTACCTGGATCCTTCCCCTTGACAAGAGGGTAGCACACAGGAGCACTCCGGTGAGATAAGTTTTGAGGCAAAATTCCACTCTGCACTTCTCTGCTCTTTCATCATCTCTTGCTCGGATTATCTGTTCTGCTTATTAGAGTGACAGCTTCAGAGGTGAAGTCATCTGGATACTGGCCAGGCTCTAGCCCTGCACTTGCCATTCAGAAGAAACTTTTACATAACCCTAGTAGTGTCCACAAATGATGGACAGTAAAATGGAGGTGGTTGCTGTAACTGTTTACAAAGAATTTAAATATATATATATTGGTGTTCTGCAACTAAAGAAGCTAAAATGCCGCAGTACAGTAATACGATAGAAGTGTGAATTTCTCAGTGGCATGATAACAGCAAAGCCTAGTTTCAACCATTTAAATGCTTATTTTTCTAAACAAGCTTGTCTAAAAAAAACCCTAAAGTTTGTCATTGAAAATTGCAAAGCCTGCAATGTAAGACTTTTCTCACGTGCTCTCTATTATATCTTCAAGCAATAAATTACCAGATATGTATATTTATAAAGATACTGATAGTGGAGTAGCATAACTTAGTTACAGCTTCAAAGGTGCTCCCTGATTTATCTTCTCTACAAATATGCTTGAAACCCCACTGTCAGAGTTAGCTCTTTTTAGGGAAACAATGGTGAAGTGTGAAACATGAGTTTGCACAATCCCCCTAATGGAGAGGAGATGTTCCAGAGGCTTTATATTGTCCCTGATCATAGCTGGAACTTTCTCTTATTCTATATAGGTTTTGGAAATTACATTTTTATTTTTATTCTTACTACTTATGCATCTGAATGTATTGGCCAGATATACAAGATACACTTTGGGGGCGATAATGTGGATGTTTGTTTTCATAAGTTACAATGATTTTACTACAACTCATGAGAATAAAATGTGTGCAGCTCCTATCAGACACAAATTGCATTTATTTGATTCAAGTGGAGTAGCTCTTCATTTTAAGAATAAACTTTCATTTTGTAGTAATTTTACAATACTTCCCATGTATAAATACAGGAAGATTGGTAGGGTTATGGTCTAGTCCTTCCAGATCTGTATACAGCTGTCAGTGTCTGGTGCTGAATATCTTACATCTCAAGTAATGCCAATGGGAGTTTGGTGCCTAACTCCCTGAGACTCCTTTGCAAATTCCCACCATGCCTCATTGTTTATATGCAGTGTTGATGCAGTACTCATGACTGAAGACAGACATGTAGATTACTGATGACACAGCTAGGACAGATATATTTGTCTCCCAGGAGAATATTCTTGCATAAATTCATTGTTGCACACTGCATATACGCGTCACTCCCACTGTATGAAATGAACACGTAAGACACCAACTAGTTGGCTGTTTCTTTTCTCAGAGCTTTACAAGAAGGATGTGTGGGCACTTATTCACATCTGTGATTTAAGGCATGCTTGCTCACTTGTAGATCACTGAAAAAATAAGTGTGTTCTTAGGCTGATTGTTTGTCCTTTATATATAGTGGTTATCATTAAAAAGTCATCAGTTACCACAGCACATTTTCTGAGAAAAATCACTGTTCTTCCCCCTATACTTACAGTATGATAAATCTCTGATAACAGCTGAAAAATGTTAACTTTTTTTGTCTTCCACTGTATTTGCACATATAGGAAAATGCATAGAATAGGTATGCAGGATAATGTATATCACATCAAAAGTTAGAAAAAAAATTTGTTTTTATTTTATGTATTTTACCCCATCTTATTAGTTTGATGATAGCAATTCTCAATGAAGTTAGCTATATTTGTTATAAATGCACATGCCTGCTAATAAAATCTAAATGCAGAGATTAAAATATAGAAATTAAATTAAAATAGGCTTTATGCATCCCTGCATTTACAATCTTTTGAAGATAGACATTTTAGTTTCTTTCTTAGTTTCCACCTTTGAAAAGTTTGTTAGTGCAAGTTTGAGACTTTGTTAGTTTAGTGCCCATATTAATCATGTCTCTGTGTAATCTGTGCCCTAAAGCATTCCTCACCAACTTGTGTTTCTCCTGGCAGTTGAAAAAGTACCATGGGAACAATAGGTTGTTAGTGTCAGTCTGTTGCCTTAGCCACAAACAAGTGATGAGGAGCCCAGGTCCAGTTTGAAGTCTTCATCTTGAGTTTGACTTCTAAAGCAAAAGAAGGAAATGATGATTTAAAATAAGAAGTCTCTGGGCTTGTTCTAGCCACGATCCCACGCATCATCTGGTCTCACTTAACTCAAATGCTTTTATACAGTAGATTTGACCCTTATCGAAATAAACCATGTGCATTTATGATGCTCTGTAAATGATTAATAATAATGTTGCAAGCTCATGTTGTTTGAAAACTACAGGTCCCATCATGCAGTTCTCCATCATGGTCTGACAGGCCAGTCTGTAGAGGAACTGCAACTGATTCTGTTTTATGTAAATTAGAGGAAGGCCTTGGGTTATTGGCAAGTCCCCAATGAAGTCCTTGGTTGAGCAAAGTTTAGGTGCCCCTGGCAAAGATTCTAAGCATCCCAGCTGTTAGTAGCTATTTTGAATTCTAAGTGAAGCATAAGAAGCAGGCCAAAACTCTTGTACTGACATGTTCATCTCTATTAGACAGCCATAGATAGTTAAAAATAAAGAAATGGAGCATGCTTGGTGGCCAAAAATAAATAAAATGACCTTGTGTTTCTCAACTATCTGCTTTGGTTACGGTAACTTTTGGTACTTGAGGGTAATTCGCTCACGCCATGCTACATTTGTGAACATAGTTAAGCTGTGTAGAGAGAAGGTGTGTCCCAAGCCCTTCCCAGAAACATCATCTCTCACAGAGAATTAAAGCCCTTGGCTGTCAGTAGCATCTAAGATGGTGTTTGGAATAAAGGCCACTTGAGCTCATCTGTTAAAAGTCCAGCAGAGCAAGACTGAGTTTGTAGATAGGGTGTGGGGGAAGGCCTGCCTCTCTAGGCAGGGTGGCTAGTCACATCAACTCTGAGCCAGAGGTCACAGCTGGTTCCAACAGAGTCCATGACACACAAATGGGATAGAGTGGCAGAGAAGTCAGGAGACAGCAGCATGCCTTCCACTGCCTCCCTTTCCTGCGCCCCACTGCTGCTGTAGGATCTCTTGATCGAGCAGTCTGCTGGTCCAGTGACCAACACCACATTTCTTAAAGAAGCCCCGGTGTCTGTCACGTCTCCATCCAGCCCCCACAAGCTACCTGGGAGCTTTTTCCTTCCCAGTGTGACTATCCTAGTGTTTGATCTCTGTATGCTGTGCTAATCTGGCTAGTGTAGTGGAGAAGCGTCGAACTAACTTTGTAGCTGGAATGTGGATCAGTCTCTCTCTAGAGAGAGGGGTAGGTAATTGTACTTTTCTTTAGCCAAAGGTCGTGTTGCTTATGGATATACATTTCCCTGGCTATCTTCCTTTGGAAGTGGATTCAGCCATTCTTCTTTGAGTGCTTGCTCCTGTTGATTCCAAGTAGGAGTGTGCACAGTCACTGGAAGGCTTTTCCTTTAGTGGTATCTGTAAGGTCGACTCTGGATCCCCCTGGAGTCCTGCCTTCATGGCGCCGTAGATATGGCCCTGCTAATCCCCCACCTCTTCAGTTCTCTCTTACTGCCCATGACGGTCACTGGACCGTCCATCTTCTCTTGCTTTGCAAGCAGCTTCCTAGTGGTTGCTTGAATTGATACCTGTAAATAGTCAAATAGTTTGAATTAGTTTGTAGTTAGAGTTAGTTTAGTTAGATAGGACCCTGCTTATCGTGGTCATCTCCCCTTCCCTTGGGCTGAGGCAAGCCTCGTTCCCCCAGCTTTAAATCATGCAGGGCTTGCAAAAAGCCCATGCCCAGGGGCGATCCCCGTACCACTTGTCTAAAGTGTCTTGGGGAGACCCACTGGAGGATCGCTGTAAGATCTGCAGGGGATTCCGCCCTAGGACAAAGGAGAGGAGCCAGAGATTGAAGTTCATCCTAACAGAGGCTGCTCTCCGGCCACACTCAGCACCGAGTCCAGCCGAGCAGACACCTAGTATGTCAGCTTTAGTGCGGAGTGCACCGGTGTCCTAAGAGAGATGCTGCCAAGGAAGGACTCTGTCTAGAGACCCAGCACCATCCTGGATCACCTCACAGATGTGGCACCGCTCGCATTCCCCAGTTCCACGTAAGAAGCAGAGGAAGATGGATGGGGGGTGCTCGCCGATGTCCAAAACAATGGGGCGTCAGGGCTCGAGCAGAGTGTGACCTGCGTTGGGCCACTCAAGTGCTGCACCCTTGGCCACACCACCGTCGACTCTGGCCATGGGAAGGGGTCTGTTGAGTCCAGTGCCTTTGGACTTCCTGCCCAAGGAGACCCACAAGGAAGACCTACAGCTCCCCTCCATGCTGGAGACCTTTGAAGTGGCCAGGGAACTGATAGAAAGCACAACACCGCTGTCCCCTCCCATGTTCAAGTGTGCTCCGGACACCAGACCACCAGTGCTGAAGAAGAATCTGGTTCCATCCAGGGGAAAGCCGGCTATGATGCTGCGGTCGCCATCTCCCCGGCACCGCTCGCTGGCACCGACGGGAATCACACCACCCTGGTCCCCGCAGAGCCAGTTGTCAGACTCCAACTCTAAAGCAGAGTCTTACTCCCCTGGGCGTCGCCGGCATCAGTCAGAGAGGCAGTACCAGAGGATTGAGACTGGTCAGCCCATGCCCATGCCTTGGCCACCGCAGTGGCAAATGTCAGCTCAGTGGCCTTTTTTTGGACCCTTTGGGTGTTCCATCAGGCTCAAGGGTCACAATTGGGACGGTCTCTATCGCTTGTCTCTGGGATCAGATATCACCCACCTCGATTGGAGGATGTGCTACCGCTCAGTACTGAAACTGGCACCAAATACGATGCTGTGCCCAGCACCGAGCATGACGGCTATCCTGGCACCGAATTTGAGGAACTGACACCACGGGACTGTCTGGAAGCAGAAGGTCAAGAAACTGCCCTGGTTAGAGTGTCGTCATCTTCGTTCCCAGATGAAGCAAGTTGCGGATGACAGCAGACCCCATCAGGAGCTCTTGAGGAGGGTGGCACAGAATTTGAGGCTCCAAATTGAGGAGGTCTCCAACAACGTAGACCCTATGGTAGACATTCTAGCCTCTGTGGGCTCATGCAGGGCAGCACTGCCAATAATAAAGGCCATTCATGACACAGCAAAGTCACTATGGGACACTCTGCCTCAACTGCAAAGAGGGTAGAGAGAAAATATTGTGTACCCTCCAAGGACAACAAATACCTATATACTCATCCCCCACCAGGGTCACTCGTAGCTGCAGCAGCCAATGAATGTGAGAGGCAAGGTCAGCGCAAGGCCCCACACCAAAGGCAAAGGGTGCAAAAAAATTGGACCTCTTCAGGAGAAAGGTGTACTCGACTGGAGAGACTCCAAATCCATATTGCAAATCAGCAGGTGGTGTTGAGTAGATACAACTTTAAGTCGTGGGGGTCTCTGTCAAAGTTCTCGGAGTCTATACCATCAGTCTCCAGAGTGGAGTTCGCAGTCCTGATAGAGGAAAGCAAGGCGATTGCAAGGGTCTTGCTTCTGGTGGCACTGGATGTCGTGGATGTCGCAGGTTGCACCACGTCATTGGAGGTCGTGATTCATCAGAGATGGTTGCAAGCCTTGGGCCTCCCACATGAGGTCCAGCAGATGATTCGGACCTTCCTTTCGACGGAGCTGTTCTTTGAGAGGGAGACTCGAAACTGCATAGCCTTAAGGACTCTCGGGATACTTTAAAGTCCCTAGGCCTCCAGACGCCAACGCCGCAGAGAAGGCTTTTCAGATCTCAACCCCTACCTCAGTTCTACCAATCCCTGCACAGGTAGGAGTATAATCATAAAAGGGGGAAGAAATGACAGGAGGAAACCCTCTCAGCCTTCTACCAACTCAAGGCCCTGGACCGACGAGGCAATCCTCCAGTCCCAAACAGAACTTTTGAGGGCGCGCCTGAGGATGGCGTACCAATTCAGGACTCTGATCCTTCACCCCTCTTCTTTTTGGACCAGTTATCCCACTTCTACCATGCATGGACCCAGATCATGTCAGATTGCTGTGTGCTAAGTAGAACTGGGATACTCCCTTAAATTCAGTTTGCCCCCTCCCCTTCCTGCCACACACACCCACCCGTATTAGAAACCCTCCACTGGGGGCTCAATCATAGTCAGTCTGTGCAGGACTCTCCTTCTCCACACCTTACCCCTCACTGTCCCTGGTCACTGATGCCCCGGCAATGTGCTGGGCAGCTCATCTGGGAGGACTCAGGACTCAAGGCCTCTGGACCCAGGCAGAGATCTTACTCCACATCAATGTGAGAGAACTGAGGGCGGTACGCTTGACCTGTCAGATCTTCCAAGCCCACCTGTATTGCTCATGATGGACAATACAACAGCAATGTTCTATTAAACAGACAAGGTGGAGCATGCTCCTCTCTCTTGTGCCAGGAAGCCCTCAAACTGTGGGGCTTGTGCATAGCCCACTCGATTCACCTTGAGACGTCCTACCTGCCTGGGTCGCAAAACAAATCGGCAGACCATCTCAGCAGGTCTTTTTCCAGCCACGAGTGGTCTCTCTGCCTAGATGTGGTGGACAACATCTTCCTATGGTGGGAGTTCCCCACATAGACCTGTTTGCGATGAGATGCAACTGGAAGTGCATGCAGTTCTGCTCCTTCCAGAATCGGAGCCTTATCCCTTGGACACACTGTCTGTTTTACACGTTTTCACCAATCCCACTCATTCACAAGGTCATGAAAGAAAGGTCCTCCATAATTCTGGTATCCCCAGCATGGCCGCGCCAATACTGGTGTACCATGATCCTCAACCTCGCAGTGAAAACTTCTATCAGTCTGCTGCTGGTTCCAGACTTGATCACTCAGGACCACAGCCCCTTTGTCACCCCAATCTAGAGTCTCTCCACTTCATGGCATGGAAGCTCCATGGCTGAACCCTCTGGAACTAGAGTGCTCAGAACCAATCGCAGGTACTCCTTGACAGCAGAAAATCTTCCATCAGGGCCACTTACCTAGCTAAGTAGAAAAGGTTCTCCATCTGGTCAACGCAGAAGGATACGCCTGTGCTGTCATCAGTACCTTTCATCTTGGATTATCTGTTACATCTCAAACAGCAGGAGCTGTCGGTATCGTCAATTGAGGTCTACCTGGACCCAATCTCGGCGTTTCATGCATGGGTTGCAGGCCGTTCAGTCTTCACCAACCCCATGGTGGGGCGTTTTCTTAAAGGTCTGGACAGGGTATACCCTCGAACGCATCAGTCAACTTTCCAATGGGATCTCAATCTTGTACTGTCAGGACTGGTGGGTCCTCCATTCAAACCTCTAGCGACATGCTCACTTCTCTGTCTGTCCTGGAAGACAGCCTTCCTAGTACCATAATTTCGGCCAGGAAAGTCTTGGAACTCAGGGCCATCCCGTCTGAGCCTCCTTATATGGTTTTCTTCAAAGACAAAGTTAACTGCAAATGAAAACAAAATACATGTACAGATGTGGCAATGCCCCACTCCATGATGCCTACGTGGCGTTGTTGGTTGGACCCAGAGAGGAGGATACTTTGGGTGGGCAACCAGTGTAGGAGGGTGGATGGCGTAAATAGGGGCAACTTGAGGTTTCTAATTTACCCCTAGAGAATGAATAAGATACGATGGGATTTTCCTTCCAGTTGGGGAGGATGAATGGGGCCTTTTGGAGACTCTGGCTCATTTGAGTGGTGAATTCTGGGCTGCGAGTGACGAGTAAGATGTGGTTATGTAATGGCTTCTTGCCTGCCTGCCTTGAACGATTCCAAGCATTGTTAGCAGCACGGAGCGTTTAGCAAAAGGACTCTTTTCGAAATGTGATCCTAGCTGCAGGTTGTTGATACATCTGATATGTTGTGCTAAACTGAAGGGGTTCATCATTTTATTCCTTCTTCCCCACTCCCCCCCCCCCCTTTGAATTCTGGGCAATGGAGGTGGTTGTCACAGCCATGGACTCCATTGTACCGTCCCTTTAGGGTGCTAAGCATGGTTAGTTCAGTAATTCCCTTTCCTGTTTGTATCTAGAAGGCTGGCAGTTCTCTTGGTCTAGTGGATCCTGTTGTCCAGGTAGCATCTGTCCTCTTGAGCTGCCTGAGGGGAATATGCTTGCTATGCAACTGCTTCTTTCTCCTAGCATCAATCAAAATACAAAATGTCAGTGACTGTTCTTTTGCAGAGAAAAGCTTGGGAATTAAGCTTCTTGCTGATCAAATGTGATCAGCACTGGTGCATATTTTCTGTATACATGAATTTCTCCAATCAAATTTCTCAATGAGCGAAGATCATGGAGATTTTTCTCTAATTTTGTGTTGCCTTGATTCTTTGCACTTAAATGTGTCTGCTTCACCTTTCACAGGATTGTATGGGCAACAATGATTTTATGTACTGAAACTCTAAAAGGTCAAATGCAAACTGTGGGCCTGGTCATGCTCCTGTCAAAATCACAGCCAAAATTCCCATTGACCTCAGTGTGAACAGGCTCAAACCATATATACTTAATATGCTGAGTTCACCCTTTCTCATCCCCAGCTATTGCTGGCTTCTGCTCTGCAGATATTTTGAGCATGTGTGCGAGGGTTATGTTTTAGAAGTGTTTTCTGGTCCATGCAGCTGTGAATAATGCTCTTTGGAGTGGGTCAGTTTAAAAAAAAAAAAAAGGGGGGGGGGGAGGGGAAAGACCTAATTAAGCTAATTCTCATGAGTGTGGTCAGGAAAGAACTTGATCAGACTATGTGGTCAGAGCAGTGGGGGGAGCACGATGTATTCAGTAATATGAGTGCTGTGAGTATCAAGATGTCCTTAGAATGTTGCATTAGTATGGTGGGTTAGTTTTTAAAGATTGTTTCTCAGTGAGCAGAGCAGAGGATGGATGGTCTTGTGTTGATAGCACTGGGCTGGGACTCTGGAGATTGGAATTCAGTTCCTCACTCTGCCTGTGGGACCTTGGGCAAGTCACTTCACTTCTCAGTGCTTCAAATCCCCATCTGTAAAATGGGGATGCTAATACCTTACTGCCTCACAGGTGTGCTGTGCGGGTAGTCATTCATGTATATAAGATGTTCAGATGTGATGGGACCCATATAAATACCTAGAGAGAGCCTGTTTGAACCCAGTTATGTGCCTTATCCTGTCCAAGTCAACAAAATTTATATCTGGGATAGACCCAGATCCAGCCTTGCCCAAAGTTTGGAGTGTTTGGATCCAAAGGTCTGGTTTCACCTGTTGCGGAGGTTGGCTTGAGATGCCAAGTTTGGCTCCTAAGAGCTTCAAAAGAACCAAGCGAGGGGGATTGGAACCAGGTTCCAAACTGGACCCATATCTGCTGGAAACAAGGAATGTTGCTCAGGCTAATGGCAGAAAGGAAGCAATAGAGGAAACTTACAGAAACACATTCTTTGAGCTTCTCTCTCTGTCTCTGTAGCTGTTGGCCTCACTACCCAGTGTATGCTTCACTGGCAGAGGGAGAATGGGATTCTTGGCGGTTTATTTGTCTTAATTCCTTTTACCTATTTGGTGCTAGCTGTAACTACAATAATGTCAACCAATGGTCTTGACAACGATATTGTCTGCGTATTTTTTCTGGCCAACCTGATAAATTTCTCTTAAAATGTGTTGCCCTGTTAGCTCACACAAGGTTGGTTGAGAAGTATTTTCCCATGTGCTGGAGAATTTGCCTGTGGCAGAAGCCCCTACCCTGACTCAGGGATTCCAAGGACCATCATTGGGCTTTTGTCTACTTCAGGTTCTCCAGCCATTACATTTTCCTTTTGTGGATTTACAAATAAACTGCCCCATTCCTCAACTAGGTCAACAAAGGGCTGTTGAAAGCATGTATTTTATTCACATCTTGCAAACTGTTCTCTGGGCAGTTAGATTCTGCCCTAAGATGCTGCTGCACATAAGTCAATGGAAGTTGCACATGAGACTGTGAAGACGCAGTTTTAGTCTTTGAGAATTCACCCCTTAGAGAATCCAAGGGATATCACCTGCTTATCTCTTATGGGAAAAAATTAAAACTAATGAAACAGGGTCCAGGAGAGGCATCATTTCATGCTGTCTTTTGGATATTTTGGAAAATGTAAAGTAGGATATTTCACTTAGAAAACTCTTTTTACAGCAACTTGATTTTTTTCATAGGAATGTTTTAGTATATTGCATTGACCTCCACCATGCTAGTATAATAGATGCTGTCCTACTAAAGACCTACATCTTTTGCATGCCTTCACCTGTTCAGAAAGCCCCCAAACACGGCATTTCTCCGTGCCTTGCTGGACTCTGGAGAATCACTGTTTCAACCAGTGGTGTCCCTTCCCCTCAAGGCTCTGAATTGAGACCCCGATCCTTCCAGCCAAAAAGGAGCCCATCAGTGTAGTGTCTTAATCTGTTGAAGGGTTTACTGTGGGGTGATGCAAAGTGTAGCCTCCGTTTCGCCCCTGGCCACGCACTCTAGTCCCTGGCCATGCAAGAGCCTAGGTGTGTCATTGCAGTGTGGAGAACTCCAGAAGGCCTCCGTAATATACTTCTAGAATTCTAGTTTGGAACATTTTTAGAAGATTTATTTTTAATGGCTGGCCCATCTGCTTGGAACACTATTGTACATCCCATCCGTAATCTCTTTTAGAGAGCCCTTAATTACTTGTGCTAGATAACCCAGAGCACTCTGATCCTACAAAGGTTCATAGATTGATATTTTCCCAGTAGACCCACAAGAATCTAATTAGCTAAAAAATATTCTTGAAATTTAAATATTTAATCATGATATTTGAGTAAAGATTGGGATCTAAGATTTAGCTTCGTTCAGGCACGTGTATACATTTTAGACCTTCCTCTCTCATGCACACACACAGCTGAAAGCTAAAATTCAGACTAGTTTAAGAGCATAAGAACAGCCATACTTGGTCAGAGCAATGGTCCATCTAGCCCAGCATCCAGTCTTCTGACAATGGCCAATACCAGATGCTTCAGAGGGAATGAACAGAACAGGTAATCATCAAGTGATCCATCCCGTCAGCCATTCCCAGCTTCTGGCAAACAGAGGCGAGGGACACTTCAGAGCATGATTTTGCATCCCTGCCCAGCCTGGCTAACAACCATTGATGGAGCTGTCCTCCATGAACTTAACTAGTTCTTTTTTGAACCATGTTATGGTCTCGGCCTTCACAGCATCCTCTGGAAAGGAGTTCCACAGGTTGACTGTGCGTTGTGTGAAGAAATACTTCCTTATGTTCGTTTTAAACCTGCTGCCTATTAATTTCATTTGACGACCAATAGTTCTTGTTATGAGAGGGAGTAAAATAACACTGCAAAATCCCAAAATGAGGGACACAAGAAAAACTATTGGCTTAAAGCACTTAAAACGATGTACGGTTCACTTCTGGATATAAACATTTCCTATAGCCCTTACTTTTCTGCTACATATTGTTCCCAGTATAGAAAGTGCGCACCAATATGTATAAAATGGAGATACACATGGGTATTAAATGAAGTCTGATTGAGAGGTGTGCTCCTAGGAGGTGAGGAAGAAGCATGCCAAGACACACCTTGTCTACTCTAGAATTTTTTCATATAATTTTCTACTAGGAGTACTCCTGGTAATGGGAATGCTAGAGTAGACCAGCCAGGAAGAGTGGTTTCTTATCTTGCTCAGAGCTGGTCTAGAGGACAGGATGGCTACAGTGTCAGTGGCCATCTGCACTATTACCATCACCATGTATTCAGAAATAATGACTCAGGCCTCAGAAAATCAGATTTTTGTTAAAAATAGTTTGTGAATCAGGGTGTTTTTTTTTTTGTTTTTTGTTTTGCCTTTTGTTATGAGGACCTTTATGATTCGCATTTCAGCCTTTACCCCGTAGCCACAAAGGCCAGAAACCCTTTTTCTTTTTAAATGAAAACAGAGATTCTCATGTAATTGACATCAGGAGCTGGGGCTTTTACAAAAACATCGAATCACAAGAGTTGGCAACATGGCATCTGTAACTCTGTCTGCTCCACAGCTTCCACCCTTGCTAGGTCCATTGAATCTGCCCTGGTGAGAGCAGCAGTTGAAAATCTGAGGCAAGAATTCCAGTGTATACTGTGTGCATGGCTGGGCTGACCTGGGAACACAGCTTGCAAATACTTTTTCCTTTTGGAAGTAATTTATAGACATTTCTCTTAACAGGTCGTCAGCAGTGATGGCTTTTCAGAGGCCTATCTAGACAAGGCATGTATTCTGATTGCCCAAAGAATACTGCTTATTATTACCCCACTTAAATGCATTGTATTCCAGCTGCAAAATCACTAAATTCTTAAGCCTCTGACAATAGAGAGTGAGCGATTTCAGAGAAGACCATCTGTGGTAAACTTGTGAGCTGTCTCTTTAAATGGGGGGGGGGGGGGGAACCCTTTGCAAGGCTGTGGAGAGAAAGTGCTAGAACTGTGCACGATCATGACTGGAAAGCAGGATCCCTGAGTGGTCACTGAGTCTTCCTAGCACAAGATAGGAAAGCTGGTCTCTTCAAGCCTGCATTGTTTTTAGGCAGAATGGTCTTTCTTCAGAACAGATAGCAAACAAAAAGATCACATTAAGGAGAAAGCAAATCTTGCGAGGGAATGAGGCAAAATCTTGCTCTTGTGTTAAAAGGGAACAGCATCCTCCTTGCTAGACATGGAAATCACATTTTTAAAGGGATTATTTGGTTGCAGCGATTTAAGCAAACCTTTCTGAAGAGCCTGATTGTTCTGCATTGCTTTGTGCTTTTGATTCTTTTTTTTGCACATTTGTAATTCTGGAGGTTAAAAAAAAAAAAATTTCTGCCAGGGATTCAGGAGGCATCCCACTAGCGATCAGCTGACATTCTTAACTGAAGGCTGCAATGTGTTGCTTATTCATTTTGTACTGTGGGAGCTGCAGGGGCTAGCAGAGAGCTAAACTATGCCTTTCAAACAGCAGTGCTTGTGCAGAAAGAGGGGTGAGAAAGAGGCAGCCGGCGAGGAAAGAGCACAGCTGGACTTTCTCCTTGTTTTTATCCATTTCTGCAGGATCATGTATTTATAAGGGATGAGGTGGGCCACAGGGATCGCAGGCCTGAGCTGCGGCCTACCCAGTCAGTCCAGAATCAGGCCCTGCACTACCGGAACCGAGAGCGCTTTGCCACAATCAAATCAGCATCTTTGGTAAGCAAACACCACACCCCACCCTTCTTCCTCTCTGTCTCTTGGGTTGGGAAGGGGGTTAAGAATTTTCTTCTTGCCCATATTTTTTTTTGTTGGTGGTGGTATAGCAGCTAGATGTTACATAGAAAGGGGTGTGTGTGTGTGTGTGTGTGTGTGTGTGTGTGTGTGTGTGTGTGTAAAAGAAAGATGTAAAAAAATCTAAGCTAGGTGTGTTTCCAGCCTATGTAAAATCAAACACATTTATGAATGAAGTTGATTTCCTCTCTTATTTTTCTATATTGCATCTCTCTCTCATAGGGATGACTACTAGTACGAGAATAATCTGTGTGCATGCATATATATTTATTTGCATGTGCATAGGTAATATATTTTGTTTAAAAAAAAAATCAGTGCTGATGTATTTGATCATTTAAAAAATGAGACAATTCCCTTCCAGGGATGAATTGCTGGCTATATATGGCTCATTGATTTATTTATTTCAAGCAACTGTATTTACTGCATTTTTTCCCCATTCAAACCCATGAAACATTGTCTGGCTCCAATAAATGAGGGTTTACAGCAGGCTGTGGGCTTACAAAGGGAGGAGGAGGAGGGGTTGGTAGGATCAGCCAGCATTTGTACTATTGCAAATGTGATGGGTGTAGATGGCTTTGTAGTAGCAAAAGGGGTGTGTGCCGGAAGAGTTAGTTTTCTTGCCTCCTCCACCATCTCTCTCTCTCTCCATACACACAGCCTGAACGAAGGAGCAGCCTTCCGAGGCGAGAGAGATGTCGTAAGCAAGAAACAGGGTCCTCCTAAACTAAAAATAATTGAAATATTAAATATTTCAGCCAAACTGATATTAGAGGTCCCATGGGCAGGGAGATTTACAAAGTATCCAGTGTCTGGCACTTGGATTTGCTGCCTGTTATGACATCATTCTAGGCCAACCCAGAAATTACAATGGGTAGCCCTCCCCCTTTTTGTTTTAGTGTGTATCGATCCCCCCCCCCCCCCCCCATCACCACCATTTGCTGATTCCCCGCCATACTCCTAGCTCTTTGACATATACAGTGGGGGGGGAGAGGGGGGGGTTGGGGGTGAGAACCTTAGATTAAAGCCTGTGCAGCAGAGATATTAATATTGTTTCTGCTACTGAAACCTAAAGTGAAGCAATGCAATTCCCACTAGTACCATTCCAGTTGTTGGCCTGCATCTAGGCCAGTGAGTTTCTTTTCCCAGGTGTAACACACGACCTGTGCATTAGAGGTCTTCATGCCAGGGTTCCTGATACAGCAGAGACCTCAGATATCCTAGACCCTTTCTCTGATATTCCCGTGTTGGGAACTGTCTGCTTTTTGTGCACTGTACACTGCCAAGCAATTGTCTGCACTGAACAAGTGGGCTAGCCTCTTTCCAGTCAAGCTGGAGTGAGGGAGGAAATGATAAAACTATTCAACATGTCATGCTCCAAACAAAACAAAACAACCCGCCCCCAACACACACACACACACACACACACCCACCCCCTTGCTGGCTGGTATCTTTTACCCGCTGTGGACAGCTCCTCACTGCCTTGCCCCTAACCCCAGAGGGCATCATTCCTGTTCTCCTTCACCTTGTAATTCTCCAGGGGTTCTATTCTTGTGCCTCAGTTATCAACAAGTGACCCCCTAGGGCTGGAGGAGATTTGAGAGCCCTCTGCCAGCCGGCACCGCGTGCTCATGTGCAGATGAAATGCATTGTCCATACAGTCCCCTGAATGCCTCTGCTCAGGGCAGCTGACATCCCAAGGTCACTCCTACACCCCACTTCATGGCAGCTTCCTCTGGGGCTTATATTATTTCCATTGGGTCTCCGGGGCACTTAGGCAGTGAAGCTTTAGCAAATCCATCAGACCAAATCCCCAGGCAGTTAAAGGGGTTGCTGAATGGGGATGAAGTGAGGCTGAGATGGGAACTCTTCTCTTTCCCTGTCATTTCCACGGGGCATGTTTCTGAGGCGAAGCACGTTGGGGTCCTGCTGGGCCGGTTTGGCATTTACACCAGTGCAATGGTGCATGTGCGCCATAGTGACTTCTGGCCAGAAGTGAACAGGAGACTGATGATGAGTATACCCACCAGTTAAATCTACTCAGTATATCAACCACAGCACCCTCTTCTTGGCTGAAGCATGGGATTTCCCTTTCACCCATCCTTCTGCTTCCAGTGTCTGTATCCATGAACACCTCCCTGTCCTTTCTGATGCCAGGAACGAAATGGAATGACACTAGCAGCTCGTGGAGGTTTTGGTGTTTCTCCCTTATCCCAAAGGAAAAGATTAAAATTGTTTCCCCGTAAAAACCCTTCAGGATTAGAGGAGATGTAGTTGCATGTGTGGGTATTATAATCTTTTGTGTATATTTTATTTCACTTTATAATGGGAATATTTGCTTTCTTTCAGTTCAGTTATATCAGTGGCTTTCCCCCCTCATTTATATAACCTTTTTGTGGTTATATGCCAATACACTTGCAGTTAATAATTCTGCAGAGGGGGAAGGATTCATAACACACCTTCACCCCATTCTGGTTTAGGGTGAGCGCACACAGGGAAAGCTCAGAATTACCAGAGGGGGGTTACTTAGTGAGCATCAGGTGTGAGATTTCTAGCATCCCTGCACAGCCATTCAGATCTCAGTGGTTCGTCAGTCTTCTAATTAATTTTCACTTAGTGTTGCTTCCATAGGGTATCTTAAGTGAGGTCCTGTCTTCTCTACATGGATGTTCGATCCCACGGCACCAGCATCTTCTAAAATAAGAGTAGGATTGATTGCCCATTGCTATCCATCAGTTGCTTTCTCTGGGTTCTGCCGTCCAACCCCAGAAGAGTTGTACAGCTGTGAGACAAGTAATGTCTATATCATAAAGGCCATGGACTGCTCGGATGCTAAATAATTAGTAGAAATCTCTTGGGATGAAAACATCTGTGTAAAATACGTGTTGGTTGGTTGGGGTGAAAAATCATCTTCCAATGAGACTCACTCAAGGCCCTCAACCTGAGAGGTGGACAGCACTGTAAATAGAATGCATTCTGCTCTGGGGAGGGAAGGGTGTGTGCTGTGGAATAGCTGTCCCTGCTGGTTGAATTCAGGAACAAGAACTGCGGTCTTTGAACCTTCAAGCCCTCCCTGATCTAAGACTGATTGCTGTAGTGCAGGCCCTGAGAGGAGATGGGTGTCTCTAAAAGGGCACTATCAATTTGAAATGTAGTCCATTTCCAGAAATTAGTTAAAAGTAGTTTCAGGTAGTTCACCTGCCCCTGACTCCATGCTAAATGTTATGGTTATACAGTCACACGTTTCCATTGATCTTCAATGTGTTTTTCTGCCCTGTTTCTGCATGAGAGCACCACACAAACAATAGGGAAACTGACCGACTTTATAGGGAAAACAGTGGACTACCCACAAAGTGCTGCTAGATGCACAAAGGAAACAAGCTATGGAACAGAAATATTTTTTCTCTAATTGCTTTCAGAGACTGTGATCTTAGGTATGTTTTTGTAACAATAGTAGGTAAAAATGATTCAAGCAAGAGCATACTTGTTAACTTAGAGTGCCTTTGAAGGCAGATTTGAGTCCTCTCCTGGAGCGGAGCTGCTCAGATTTGTTCATAGTGTGGCCCACTACGTAACAGTGCCTCATGAGCCGCCTTCTTGCTCCTTATTCATAGTTCAGACCATCTGCAGTTGTAGAACATCCCTGTGGCAACAGTAACCATCACTAGCATGGGACAGTCAGGAGAAAGCCTTCCATAGGTTTTCCGCTGATTTTTATGTAATATAGTAACTAGAAAGGAGGACTCAGCCTCATGTGCCCAGCCACTTCACAGATCATGAAGCACATGCTTTGGAGATCACCAGTGACCCACAGGCCACAATTCAAGAACTTTCACTCCGGAGTATGGAAACCCTAGTGCCCTTCACCTGGATAGAATGCAGGACACGCTGCATCTTGGTAACAAAGGTCAGGCAGCATCTACCTTGAAAAGGAAGATTTTCAAATCCATTCATTTAGAGACAGGATGCGGTTGGATGACGGTAACAGTATAGTCTGATTTTTATTTATTTAAACTTGGCCCCTTTTTCTAAGAACCCACCAAACTTTTGTATGCCTACCTTCATAGTTGTTCACTTAGTACAGGTTTTCAAGACAATGGCCTTTGGTGCTTGAAATCCTAGGGAGATATTATTCTGTTTGGAATCAAAATGCAGATGAGGGAATCTTGTATTCTCATTCCTGGACCTTAAACTCCTTAAAGCATCTGGTACATGAAGACAGTGTTCTATGGGTGTGGTCACTAAAATAGCATCAGGCCAATTGGACTCCAAATACTGATATATATTTTAATTAATAGACTGTTTTCTGGGTCTGTTGAAAGTCTATCTTGACTTGTCTTTCTCTTGACAGAATCACTTTGGCTGATACTACCCCAACCTCTGTGCAAAAAGTCTTCAATTGATACTTTCCTGTTCTGTTGTCTTCTCATAGTCCTTTTTCTCATTGTAAGAGACTGGGCATGTTTTCTTGAAACACTTCACCCTGCTAGTGGGGGCTGGTCTTCTGGAATCTGGTTATGTGGATTCTGGTTGCTCATCTCACCTGTATATGAGAGATGGGCATGGCTCTCTGGGGAGCGGGTCTGGGGTGTGGGCTGAGTAGTGTGGAGGAAGAAACCCAAGTAATAGGTAGAGCTGCGGAGAGGTTTGAGCTAAACTTGCATGCTGTTAATGTCTGTTAATAAAACCAAATCTCAGGGAGGGTGAATTTGGATTCTGCATAATGTGTAGGGAGTGGTTGAGAGCAGGCTGGAAAAGACACCTGGTTATATATCCCTTAAGCATACTAAAGGTGGGGAGACAAATAAGCATTGTAGTTCAGGGAACATCAGCCCTTGGTAAAAGATATTGTATTTTATTCAGACATTCAGTTCTGTAGATGTCCTAACAACTGTTGAATGTTTATTTCAACAGAGCTTTAACGACTTCTAGTATGTTTGTCTTTAAAGTATTCTGACATTTTCTGATCATCTAGGAAATAATATTGCAGTGAACAAATCAGTCTCCTTCCCTTTACCATTATAATCCGTGGAATCATGTTTGTAAAGTACTTTAATGTCCTTGTATAGTTAAGGGTGCCATTAACATGTCACTGTGCTTTCTCCACTGTTCTTACGATTTTGTGTCATTGACATCTGACTGACCTTCACCCCATCTTATCCGTTCAAAGACTGTCGCTTATCTTGCCATACTTTGTTTCACTTCCTATTGCTGGCATGCAACTGCAAATATATGATCAGTCTAGTTAACTTCAGAGTAGTGTCCTTAGATCCTTTATGTAAAGAGGAGACATTTCTTTCTTTTGCACATATTTGGCTTTAACAGAGTCACAGTTTCTCCCTGGGAATGGAGTCTGATTTAGAGAGAAAATGGATGGTCTGGGTGGATACATTCCACTGAATTAAATGCATGTTTCATTTTTTTTCCTACAGTGCTAGTGGTTGCCCATTTTGTGCCACAAATTTCATTGTTCTTATCAACAGTTATTCTGGGCCTTTGGCTCCAGTTTTATTGGAGGTTCATTATTACGTAATGCTAGCCGTTCTCAGCCCATGACAGGTTCTTTATTCCTCCATCCAGATCCACTTTTCACATTGCACTGCAGAGCAAAGAACTCTTCAGCCCTGGTAAATGGTTTGGCTGGAATGAATTTGAGCTTGCATCCACCATGCTTTCACTCTACAGAGCTACGACTTTCATTCCCAGTGACGTCTCAGCTGTCTTGTCAGACTTGTTCAGTTTTGTTGATTTCGATGTTTTTGTTGATCGCTGCTTCTTGCCAGCTAGTTGTCTTAAAATGCAGAAAGCGTCTGTTTTTCTTCCTTTATTAGAATTCAAGCTATCCAGTGACCCAGGCTGCCCCCTATCCTAAGTCAGTGCTTGGTTCTCAGCTGTGTCTTCTTAACACCTTCTAATGGCCACAGTGATGCAGTCCATTCCACTTCTGTTTCTATGGATGCTGTGGTCACCACTTAGCAACCCAGAGTCAAAAAGGAGCTTGGCATCCCCCAAACTGCAGAGAAAGTTGCCACTGTGCATGAGAATCAGTGTTATATAAAGTTTACATAGTCTCTGTCAAAGGTCTGAGCACCATTTGCTTCTTGCTCAATCTGTGGAGTAAGTGTGGCGTTCAAGCCTACTGCAGGACTACGGTCTCTGATCCCTTGTGCCATCCCTGCCATGCCCAGCTTTCAACCCCAGCGACTAGCTGTAAATAGCAGCAGATCATTAGATGTGGTTTCAATAGGCAAACCTAGGGTCAGATGTTTCACCAAGATGGAGATGAATTTGGGCTGTCCGACAGTGCTCTGCTTTGAATGGGGAACACTGTAACTGGTATTTTCTCCTTAAAATTCCTGGCATAACTGGGGCTGTTCTCTCTCCTTCACACGCATGCACTTAGAGCACGGAAATCAATGTGAACTCTGTGAGTTTGTTTCAGCTGAATAGTATTTGTAATCTGCTTAGACCGTATGATCCACCTTGTTAATACTGTTCAGTTACAGAACAGTGTGCCCTTGTGTTTGGAAACACTGGGTCCAGTGGGCAGGATTGCTCTTTAAGGAGCATGCAGTATCCAGTGCCTTGTTTCTCTTGCTACAAAGCAACCCTCGTTTGTGTGTGCCACTCATGGGAACCTGAGAGCAGAAAGATTTGCTTCTGTGTAGAATAAAAACAAGAACAAGGCTTTCAGCATCCACTGTAAGCAGAAAATAACACTGGCAAGCACATTTTGACCATCATTCAGGAGCAGCTCAGAAGGAACAATGTAAGGCTGTTAAAGTCACTGTGGGGAGATAAAAATCGGGAGTGGGGAGAGAATCCTCATGGGCTGGAAACCAGGTGTAACGTATAAGGTGCAGATGTAGATGGCCAGATAAAGGGTTTCCACCCTGAGTTGTAGTGAAAGGTGGGGGCAAGCAACCAGCAATCTTAAGGTGAACCTGCCAAGGGGGAGCAATTGAATAATGAAAAGTGCTTACCTGGTTTGCTCTGGTGTTACTCCAGGTTAGACTGTGGGTAGGGGAAGGGAAGGTGTGGGGGAGACCATGAGACCTTCAGAACTTAGTGCGGAAGCCTGGAATGAGGCAGCTCCTCGTAGGAAATGAGCATTTAACAAGGGATGGAAGTGGAGTCAGAACAAATGGATTTTGTTGTTCCTCCACATAGCGACCATTTTTTTAACCCTGCCCAAAGCATCAGTGGGAGTTGATTGTGAAGAGAGACTTTCTAGGTCTTAGAGCTGCCTCTGTTTCCAAGTGCACTGCAGGGTTCCCTAACCTGATCAGCGAGGTGCCTGCCTCTCTTCTGCATACGTCTGGACATTGCCTGTAAGGAACATGGCATGTTCCGTTACTGGACATGCACTGAAACGCCTTAATAATGTGGAGAAAACTGGCTGTCCATCCCTGGTAAGAGGAGTTCATGGCCTGTATGATTCCTTCGAGTTGGGCAGTTTGTGACCTTAGACAATAGCTCCCTCTATAAAAACTTGGAATAGCGTTCCTTGGGAGTTCATCTGTGAGCACTGTGAGTTTGCTTAGCAGGTAAGTAGCTGTGAAGGGGAGACTCGCCTGCAAAAGAAACCTCTAATGACTTTTCCTTTTCAATGGCATCAGGTTACAAGACAGATCCATGAGCATGAGCAGGAGAACGAGTTGCGGGAACAGATGTCAGGTTATAAGCGGATGCGGCGCCAGCACCAGAAGCAGCTGATCGCCCTGGAGAACAAGTTGAAGGCTGAGATGGATGAGCACCGCCTCAAGCTGCAGAAGGAGGTGGAGACACATGCCAACAACTCGTCGATTGAGCTGGAGAAGCTGGCCAAGAAACAAGTGGCTATCATGGAGAAGGAGGTCAGTAAGTATATGAACTACATGTCTGGGCCAGGAGACTGAACAGGAAAGTGCTGCAAGTGAAAGACAGGGAAAGACTGTTCATCCATATCTAAAACATGGGTATTTTGGCAGCTGCAAATGGCTACTGTCTGAGGGTGGTTTGGTAGCTTGTTTTACCCAAACAACCAGGTGGATCTCAGCCTAGTTCCTGATGCACAAGCGTCCTGAAATGTCAGCTGGCACTGACTAGTAACGTTGCTGGCATTCTCAGCAGAGAATCCTGCGACAGAATGGGCCATGAAGACTGATCTGCCCTCATAGCCCTAGATGTGGTTCTTCTAGGTCCTGGGATGAGACATGTTAAGTGGGTACGGTAAAGAAGTTTGCACTGCCCTAACCTTTCCTTTTACCAGTATTGAATTCTGTTTAAAAATCCACATGCATACAAGGTGTTCAGGCTAATGCAAGAGAATGAACATTTTCACATGCAGTTTTGGGTTCTGGTGGAAGAGACATGAAACATGAAGACATTCCTGAATGTATGTGGGTCATAAAATTTTTACAATAAACTTCCACGTTGTTGAATACTGGCTAGGGTCTTGCACCATAGGGTACGAGAGTGACAGATGCAGAATTACAGATTGTTTTATGATAGACTCCGTGCACTCTCTTTCTCTCAGGCAAAGGCGGCTGCAGCAGATGAGAAGAAATTCCAGCAACAGATTTTGGCTCAGCAGAAGAAAGACCTGGCGACGTTTTTAGAAAGTCAGAAGAAGCAGTACAAGCTTTGCAAGGAAAAGATTAAAGAGGTAATTACCACCATGTTTCCAAGACCAAGGGGTGTGGAGCAAGTATGGTCCAGGCTTTGTTTTTGATAAACTTGGGCCTGCCCGGTGGCTTAAGGCACATTTGCCACATGGCAATCCAAATTCAGATTCCTAACTCCTCAGGCTTTCAGGAATGGGGAGCTCCTGCCAGCGTCCTAGAGTGACCTACTAATGTTCTGAATGGCATCAGTGGGGCTGCAGGAGGGTGACTCTCTACAAGGCAAGATCTTTGAAACTGAATGTCATGGAGAAAATGAGAGCTCCTGAAGAATTCCCTCAGACATCACCCACAAAGCATCAACTTGGTCATCAGCTTTATTTAAACTGTTCATAAGGCACCTGTCGATAGTCATCAGCGTGCCCAGCAATTACCAATACAAAATCAAAATAAATAAATGGCCTGCCTATGTATCCAGCCAACCCAAGCCCAAACCACATGCCTAAAGGCAGTCACCACAGCAGGTCAAAAGGATCAGTTAACATGAAGTGCAAGGAGAAAAAGGATAGCAAACGAGCAGGAGAAGAACCCCATAAAGGGTGTGATTCAGCAAAGCACTTGAGCATGTGCTTAAATCCCATTGAAGTCAATGAAATTTAGGCATGTGCGTATGTGCTTTGCTGAAGGTGTGCTTAAGAAAATACAGACATGGATAATCTGCCGAAACGATGAGGCATTCACCTCCGTGCTCCAAAAGCAGCCAGCAGGGGACCCTCATTGTTGTCCTCTGAGTGTTCCCTGCCCAAAGAGCCTTGACTGAGAGAGTCCTGCCTCCAGCCCCAACTTTTTTTAATGCACTTTAAGATGCAGAGGTTTATTTGAGATGAACTTAATGATACAAGGAATCTACAGAACCGCTGCCAGCCTTGCATGCTAATGCTAAGCAATGTTGTGTCAGCTGCCCAGGTATTGACTGATTTATACGGGGGAGTTGCCTACTCCTGATCAGAAAATAAACCAGCTGCCTCCCTACACCTAAGAGGGGAAAACGCCTGAGACACCCCAGGTGTAATTATATATCCAGACGCCCTTGGGGCTGGCCAACACACTGTGCAGCCTGGGCTTGAGAGCCCATTTGGCATCTGTATAATGTTGCTCTTTAAATGACGGGGTTCCTGGGTATCCCCACAAGGACTATTTTGCCATTCCCCATCTCCTGGCAGAGCTGAGCACACTTCACGCTCCTTGTTATCTTGCGGGGACCGTGACCAGACAGTAATTCTCTTAGTCATCAGAGGTGTCCGAGAATATCCCGTCTAGCCTACCTTTAATGAGCTGTAACACTTGCTTGAAATTTAAACAGAAAAAACCTTCATCAAATACCCTGTTTTTAAAGGTGTGCGACATCATTACATCGGTGGAAATTCTTCAAAAAAAAGTATATTTTGAAATAGCACTTCACTGAAAACTGCAGCTAAAACCGCTTTAATGCAATTGCACTAAATGTCCAAATGGCGCTGTTCTTCTTGTGGCCTGCCTTACAAGTCTGTTTTGGTACATGACAGAATGTGCATTTACATAGCACCTTGCAGTTGGGAATCAAAAGCACTTTATAAACATTTCATTTATTAAGCTTGCTACCAAAACCCCTGCGTGTGTGTGGACAGGGAGATAGATAAGTATATTATCTTCATTTTGCAACTGAGGAAACTGAGACATAGAAGGATTAAATGACTTACCCATGGTCACAGGACAAATCAGTAGCAAAGTTGGGAAGTGAATCCAGGAGTCCTACCTATTCTCTTCCTGGAGTGCTCTCTAGCAATCCCTCTTGATGCTGTTACATTGTGTTCTTATCATTGCCCTGTATAAGCCCATCCTATGTTTGCCTGTCAATAAGTTTGGTTTGTTTCCTCTTTCTATTCCCCTTGGAGGCAGTATATAGTAGTTCAGGTATAGAGGTGGGTGGCTGGGGACCCATCTGGATCCTGTGAACCCTGTGGTTCCACTCTTGCGATATACTGCACAGTTGTGTAATAAACGTGTGCTTGAGAAGCTGGCCAAAGGGTCTCCAAGCTAGCCAGACTGGC
Source organism: Emydura macquarii macquarii (assembly GCF_026122565.2). NCBI lineage: Eukaryota > Metazoa > Chordata > Testudines > Chelidae > Emydura > Emydura macquarii. The sequence continues at coordinate 3,901,490 of NW_027131391.1, forward strand.
AATGACTTGGGAACCAGTTCAGCTGTAGTTAGCAAATGAAAGTAGTGGCTCTCAACTTAGTACCCAGTGTTCCTTGGTAGCATTAAAGCTGGGACTAGTAATTCCTGTGGTTCTGTCTGGGCCCAGACTGAGGGCGACCCCTGGAGGAAAAGCCAATCTGGATTGGGGAGTGTTTCACTACATACCTGAGGTTCTTTTCTGGAAGTCATTAAAGACGTTGGTACTGCCAGCCCTTGCAGGCTTTAAAGAACCATCCAGGCTGCAGGTGCTGCTTCAGACAGGACAAAGGAAGCCAGATCATGATCTTTCAGTAGTGCATGCTTCAGTGTTAACATCTCAACACAGGTTTCACTTCTGTATGTTATAAACTGGTTCAGGGAGTTTGAGTTTTCTTCTGTGCCATTCTTAGCATCAGGCACCATATAAATGCTGTGTAGTATCACCATCAAAGAATCACGAATAGAACGGCCGTGATTGTGAACTGGAATACAAGCTTTTCTGGCTTCTATTCATAGCTCTAACACTGACTTGCTTATGTATGCTTTGGGCAAGTCGTTTGTCCCTGGATCCTCATATATAAAATAAAATTCAGCCATGGTGTGAGGGATAGCATCTTTAAAGCATTTTGAGATCCTAGGCTGAAAGGTGCTTACCGGAGTGCAATGTATTATTCATTATTACTACTACTGTTACTAAGTAGGTAAAGGGTAGTGGCTAGTCACATGAGTGTACCACTAACATCTGTCTCCAGAGGGTTCATGTGGGCATCACCAAGATAGGCAGATTGGTCCTAAGAAGCGATTTGTTTCTTGATCGTTTATTTGTGCATGCACGTGCCCAGGAGATGAATGAGGACCACAGCACACCGAAAAAAGAGAAGCAAGAGCGAATATCCAAACACAAAGAGAATCTGCAGCACACACAGGCTGAAGAGGAGGCCCATCTTCTCAGCCAGCAGAGGCTATACTACGACAAAAACTGCCGTTTCTTCAGGCGAAAAACCATGATTAAGAAGCACGAGATGGAGCAGCAGCACATTCGGGAGGTATGTCACTCTTCAATACTTGGTGCTTTTTAACCTTTCACTAGCTGGACTGTGTGATTAGTTTAGTTCTTAGCTGTGTTCTTCAGGCTGTAAAGCAGTGGTCCTAGAACTGGGGGGTGTGACTGACTGATGATTCCCAGAACTCTTGCTGGTTACCTGATACTGGCTCTTCTTGTTTCTCATTGCTAAATTGCAGGAAGGGCTAAAAATACATGAAACGTTCTGGCTGTTCATTTTCCAAGTAAGCAATTGCTGTAGTGGCAACAAGGCTCCTCTTGCTAGTGCAGGGGTTGGGGCAGGTGGCTCCAAGGGAAGATACTGAGTTTGGTAGTCTGGCTTTCTTGAGTGGAAGACATCTACTTGGTCTCCTTGACATGGAATTTGTTGGGTGACCCAGCTGGACATCCCTGGCAGGAGACCCAAGAGAGTCAGCTGCCATGTGTGCCAGTCTTGTCAAGGATATCCATGGGAGACGTCTGTGATACACACACGAGAGCAGTAGCACAATTGAGTATTTGTCATGTGACCAGTTTTTACTCAGTTGGATTGGTTAAGAACATTCCAACAGCTGAAAGTAGATGTTAAACCCATAAAAGGACAGTTAAAAAAAAATACTAAAGCTGCAAAATCAAGCACTCAGAAATTAGGAAATGGTAGTATTAAGGTTGCCTGAACAACCTTAACATAATCCCTCATGTGTATGCAGTATGATCGTCTGTGATCATGTAATTCAAAACTATTTTTTCCACAGGACCTATGCCCCATTCAGTGCACAGAATGGACTTGCTCTGGGATTAATCAGGATTAAGTGGTAAGAGGCTGTTGATTTTGTTCCTGCCTCTGCCACAGAGGTCCTCTGTGATTGGCAGGTCACTTACGCCAAACTTTTCATAGATGGTCATTAATTGTGTGTTCCTTATTTTCTGGGTGCCTGACTTGTGACCCTAGGGTCTGACTTGCAGAAGTGCTGAGCACTCACAACTGCAACTGAAGTCAATGAGAGCTGTGCTTGGAACATAAAAAATACTATTCAATGCAAATCACTTTGAAAAATCAGGTCCTAGGCATATCCAAATGGGCACCCAAAATTAGTAGATGCTTCTGACCTTAATCTCTCTGTTTCAGTTTCTCAGTTGTAAAATGGGAATAGTATCAACTCCTTCTCTCACAGGGGTTTTGTGAAGCTTGATTAATGTTTGTGAAGCACTTGGATGAGCAACTTAGAAAAGCCCATGAGGAAATTAAAAATTCTGTCTTCAGAGCAGGGACTGAATAGTGTGGTGTAAATAAGGTCTGGGACCACACATTGAACAAGAAGACAAACTCCTTAAGTGAGCACTATCCATCCTGTGCACTGAAAGAGGCAAGGTCCTGTGGAAAAATAATATGTCATCATGAAATGAAAGACTGTATCATCATGCAAATGCACAAGTGGACAGAATTAAGGTTGCACAAGCATTTCCTAACTTTTGAATGCTGCCTGTCTTTGTAATCCTGATGTTCTGGTAACATTGTATTTTTGTGTGTGTGATTTCCTAGGGTTTTAAAAAAGCAAACAGAAAAAACAAATTCCATCATATGTCATCATATTGACATGGATCATCAGCAGAGTTGGAACATGCAGATGCGTAGCATGGTCCTCTGTCACTTGACTTAATAGAGTAACTGATAGCAGTAGTGGGTTGTCATCCTCTGTGGACCAGCACTAAAGGAGGGTGGGACAATTTTCCAGTGAGTTTCACAAGTATTTGCTGACAGCAGAATGGTGAGACATGGAAAACTTCATCCCAGATGGCTAAAGCTTGTCGTCTGTGCTTTAAGCAACTGAAAACAGGTTCTTCTAATGAGACGTGTCAGGCAGTCACACAGAGGTTGGCAGGCATAGGTAAGCAAATCTGTATCCACACAGATACGTATGCAAGCCAAGATTTTCATCTAAGACTGGTAATTCTGGGTGTCTTGATTTTTGGGTGCCCAACATGAGCTGCCTTAAAAGGAGCTTGATCTTCCGAGGGAAAGTGCTCAGACTCTGTGATACTCAGGCCCCTTTGTGGAATCTCACGTTGGACACCCAAAATCACAAATTGTTTTTGAAAATCTTGGCCACTTATCTTGGAACATTAAAATAACTTCACTTATTAGTGAGGTTTTCGTTTCATGGCAACAGCAAGGGAGTGTGTGTAAAATGGGATATTTCCTTTCATTTTGGACTGGCTGGAACTAGAATCCAGAACATCAGAAGGGGTGCGATCCATTTTTGTTTCTTTCCTAAGGGTGCCAGGTGAAGATTTTTGACATAAAGAATCACTGATTCCCAGGCCTCAAGTACTGAGTGCTTTAAATCCATTAGATCCTTTCAGATAAGAGTGTTAAAGGACATCAGGATCTCAAACAATTTGGCTAGTGACCTTGGCCATCAGATGCGCTTCGGTTAAATTTAGGCACTGCGTACTTTGCAGTACAGATTCCCTGCCAGAGATGAGCCATGGCTTTGAACCTGCTTTTCTTTTCCTAGCTTAAAGCTGTCACAACTGCTACACTACGGGCTGATACACCTATGTTCATTACAGGTGTGATGTGTAGTGTTAGTGGTATATAAGCCATAGTGTGGACACTGTTACACCAGTATAGCTTATTTCACTTCTTGAACTGGAATGAATTATGCTGGTAAAGCCCTCATCTGGAATACTGTGTGCAATTCTGGTCTCCCATATTTAAGAAACATGAATTCAGACTGGAACAGGTGCAGAGAAGGGCTACTAGGATGATCCGAGGAATGGAAAGCCTACCTTATGAGAGGAGACTCAGAGAGCTTGGCTTGTTTAGCCTAACCAAATGAAGGCTATGGGGAGATATGACTGATAAATACTAGGGTGGGGGAGGAGTTATTTAAGTTAAGCACCAGTGTGGACACAAGAACAAATGGATATAAACTGGCCATCAATAAGTTTAGGCTTGAAATTAGATGAAGGTTTCTAACCATCAGAAGAGTGAAGTTCTGGAACAGCCTTCCAAGGGAAGCAGTGGGGGCAAAAAACTTAGCTGGCTTCAAGACTGAGCTTGATAAATTTATGGAGCAGATGGGATGATGGGACAGCCTACAGTAGCATGTAGTCTATCTGCGACTGCTAGCAGCACATAACACACCCCAAGTGGCTGGTGATGGGAAAGTAGACCGGGAGGGCTCTGAGTTACTACAGATAATTCTTTCCCAGGTGTCTGGCTGGTGGGCCTTGCTGACATGCTCTGGGTCTAACTGATCGCCATATTTGGGATCAGGAAGGAATTTTCCTCTGGGTCAGATTGGCAGAGACCCTGGAGTTTTCTTGACTTCCTCTGGAGTATGGGGCACAGGTCACTTGCAGGTTTAAACTAGTGTAAATGGTGGATTCTCTTTAACTTGAAGTCTTTAAATCATGAATTGAGGACGTCAGTAACTCAGCCAGAGGATGGGGTCTGTTACAGGAGAGGGGGGGTGGGGTTCTATGGCCTGCGATATGCAGGAGGTCAGGCTAGATGATCATGACGGCCTTAAAGCCTATGAGATAGCCCAATCCCTTTTATCATGTCTGAATTGTATTACTCTATCGGGTCACCTAGTCCATTCTCCCAGGGCAGGATTGTTCCCTGGGGGTGTGATTTTCAAAAGCTCTCATCATAAGCCTAATTTTGCTCTCACTTAAGTCAGTGCAGTTTTACTCCAGTGCTTTGTCCTATCAAATGTACGGTAAGTGAATCAAAGGATGGAGTTTCCATCCTTCTGTTTGGGTGACTGTGCCACAGCCTCATGGAGTTCCCTACAGGGAAAGTCTTTCTGATGCTCAGCCTGTAGTTCACTTTGCTGATTTTTTGTCTCATGGCTCCTAGTTAAAACCCAATGGAGAAGTGATGTCCCCCTAGTGAGCGAAAAGTCAATGAATTTTCCCCTCCCTCTCTTTCAGCATAGGCTAATTATATCTGTGTCACTGCCTCCATCAGTTGCATACCCCCAGACGTTCATAGCCTGGGGAAGAGGAAGATCTCTGTCTGGATCTGAGAAGGGGAAGGGAAAGGGACCAGCTATAGAACTTTGGAAAATCCTTTGTCTGGGCAGATATCCTGCTCAGTTCCAGGCCCCAGGGCAGAACAGTCAATGGCCCCCTAGAAAGGGATGGCTGAGGTCCGAGTAGGCTTCCACTGGAAGTTTTTACTTATTTATTATGTGCCATGCAGGTTCCTGGGCAGCTGAGGCAGAGGTATCTGCTACTCAGCTTCCCAGGTCCTTTGGACTTCCCAGGGAGATTGCTGCTGAACCGGGGAAGCTGAGTAGCAGATACCACCTTCTCAGCCTGCCTGGGAACCTGCATGGTGCATAATAAATAAGCTCAGCTCAGAGGAGGGGCAGAATGGAAAGAAAGGGATGTGGAGAAGAAGAGGCTATGTATCTATCCTCCTATCTGGTGAGGCCCCTGGGCAGTTGCCCCATTTGTCCCCCCTACCCTCCTCCAATGGGCCTGATTCTAATCTTAGTTCAGATTTGGCTTGCAATGCAAATTTTCTGGCACTGATGTTTAGAAGTCCAGCAGGATGCCGGCTTGCACAAGAACTCTGTGTTGGCTCTTGCTGCAGCGGCTCAAAGGCTGGGACTTCACTATGCTAGGCACTCAACACACACAGGAAGAACCAGTCCCTGCCCTGATGACCTTACAGTGTAGTGCGAAGCACAGCAGCAAGAACTGGGCTTCACCAAACTAAGCTCATAGAATGGCCACCAGATATACATTAGATGGGAGTAACTAGTAATCTGTGCTGAGCTGAGCCCGATTGATACTGCTGACCTCATGTGAAAGCCTCTGGAGCTCACAAATACCCTGAGGCAGAAATATTAGCTGCAGTCTGTGGAAGAGCTGGGACTAGAATTGATGGTCTGTCCTAGCTTAAACTCCATGCATGTTTGCAAGGCCACAGGGTGTTGTGTGGCACACTCCATCCCAGTGTGTGCACACGCTCCAGTCACATGGATCCAGGAGCATTTTGAGCTTCTGCACAAGCTCTCGCAGCAGGGCCCAAAGTGCGCTCTCTGCAACAGCTGGCAGCACGGGGGTATCAGAACTGATCAGCCTGGCCTAGGCAGTCGTCCTGCTAGGAATGAGTGGAGATACCTTCACTCCGGGCACCCTGCAGGGTATATATGAATGTGCTGACCTGGCAGGCAGGCACCAGCACTCAGGAGCCCCCTGGAATTTCTCGTTTCCTGAGCATGCATAGGGTGTGTTCAGATATGATCTACTACACCGGTGTATGTTGCAGAGCATGTTGCCCGTCAGCACCACCTGCTGGATACTTGGTGGTAGTGAAAAGATAGCAGCCAGATATGGTGAGGGTTAGAGGCAAACTGGGACTAAGAGGGTTAGGAGCACATTTGTTCTGGGACCTATCTTTTGAGATGACTCCTCTGCTGTTGGTACTGCATGTGTCTTGGCAGCACATGCAGCTCTGCAGAAATGAATGGGGTGACTTGTCATGCCTGTCATGGCTGCCCATGTGCTCACATCTGCTGTGTCTGAGCACGAAGAGATTTGCAGCACAAGGGAGGATGAATGTTGCTTATTTGCTGAGACTGCTCCTTCCAGCCCCTATCTTCTGTTGTCCTGTGCCTTGTGCAGGAATTAAACAAAAAGCGGACCCAGAAAGAAATGGAGCACGCCATGCTGATCCGGCACGATGAGTCGACGCGCGAGCTGGAGTACAGGCAGCTGCATACGCTGCAGAAGCTGCGGATGGACCTGATCCGTCTGCAGCACCAGACTGAGCTCGAGAACCAGCTGGAGTACAACAAGCGGAGAGAGAGGGAGCTGCACAGGAAGCACTTCATGGAACTCCGGCAGCAGCCCAAAAACCTGAAGGTATTGGAGATCTTCATTTTCTTCAGCTACTTTGCACCCAGTCCCTCCTTTTTGCTCTCTGCCCTCTGGCATGCCCTGAACGGCCTCTCTCATCCTTCACCACACACCCTCCCCGTCAGGCAGCCCCTCCTCCTGACACTGGCTGACTCCCAGCTGCTCTCAGTCCTGAGTTGGCCTCCTGGGCCTGGTGTATGGGACAGGGGAAATGTTGTTTCTAATAAGTAAATTGCCATGTCAATGTAGGTAGCTATATAAATGTTTGATTGTAATACTCAGTTGACAAGACATTAAAGAGATTTTCCTCCTATCAATCTGTCCTTTTTCAGCCACTCAGACACACATGTTCTTAAATCTCGGTATTGAATCTATTGGTGAAAAGTTCTAGTGTTTCCTTGCTTCTGAAGTTAGCAAAAAACTAAATAAATAAGGGTGGGCTGGTCCTTTGATGCATCCTGCTAAAGCAGCTGCTGAACAGTTAGAAACCCTCTGAGCTGTTCTTGCAGCTTTTCTTTGCAGCTTTTCGGAGTGGTGGGTGAAGAGGCATGCATCTTTCATTCCCCTTGCCATTTTCTTTCTTGCGTTTTCAAATCCTGTAGTGTTGTGCAGGTGAGAATTGGGTTTGGAGTCATTTCTGGGATAGAAAGATGGGGAGGATTTGAGGAGCAAAGGCACATGGTTGGTGGGTCATTAAATATGATAACTGACCCATGGAGCAGTGATTGTAAAAGAGAGAAAATGATCTAGGGTGACTAGCATCTAGTGGATGCTACTGGTTAAGGCCCTTATTCAGCCACACACTTAAGCACATACTTAATTTCCATTATCTTCTATGGGGACTTAAAGTTGATAATGTGCTTAAGTGCTCTGCTGAATAGAGGCCTAAGTCAGAAGCCTCTTCCCTCTCAGAAAGGGAATACCGCTTGTATTAGTGGATCAGCTAGTCACCTTTGTAAAACAGTGGGCATAAGGTGATGGAGAGCATGGCAATATGTTGGCTGATAACTAGCTGTCTCCAGGGCTGGATTTCCAATTAGGCACAATAGGCACATGCCATGGGGCACCAGTGTTCTAGGGGCACTTAAACAGCGGTGGATTACCTGCACAGGTCAACAGGGCCCGTTCCCAGGGCCCCTGGCCAATTTGGGGGCCCCGCACGAGCACTGGAAGTCTGGTCCCGCCCCCTGTTCCTCCTCTTCCACTTGAGGCCCCGCCCCCTGGCCATGTCGGCAGCTGGAGTCCAGTGATGATGATATTCCGCCCTGCTGGTCAAACTGGTCACCCAGCTCCTCCCGCCCCCCCCCCCCCCCCACACCCCCACACCCCCAGCAGGGGAGTGCTGAAGATGCTGTGCCTAGAGACATGTAAGGTGCAAATCTGGCCCTGACTGTCACTATCCTGTTTGTGCTTTGTTTTGGATGTACCATAGCCTTGCCTGACAGCCTTCTCAGTACCCAAAGCCCTCACTTCTTCATGTTGTCCCATTTCCCTGCAGGCTATGGAAATGCAGATCAAGAAGCAGTTCCAGGACACATGCAAAGTGCAGACGAAGCAGTATAAAGCACTCAAGAATCACCAGCTGGAAGTTACTCCAAAGAGCGAGCACAAAACAATCCTGAAGAATCTGAAAGATGAGCAGACGAGGAAGCTCGCCATCCTGGCAGAGCAGTACGAGCAGAGCATCAATGAGATGATGGCCTCACAAGCCGTAAGTGCAATCCAGAACTTCAGATCCTTTTGGTGAATGGGCTATGCCAGGATTCGTGCCCGCAGTGCAATGTGGGCGTGAACATTAGTGTAGTGCAGGGGAGAGAGCCAGGTATAATGTGAGCAGCTCCTGTGAAAGCTTCCCCTCCCATCTCTGCTAGTGCACCTCACTCTTAAGCTGCATGACCCGTTAGTCCCCACACAGCTTTGCCAGTGCACCTCTGCTTGACATGAAGAGCCCTTGCTTTTCTAGTCATGGGCATCTCCTGTTCAGTCTGCCAGTCATGCTGAATTGTGATAGTTTATAGGGTGAGAATCGTTGTCAACTGGGTATCAAATAAAGACACTCAACGAGTTTTGCTTCTGACTTCAGTAAAGTCCTCAGATGTCTCCTGCATGGCAGTCTTTGCCCTTACCACTCTGCTGCTCAGATGCCTAAGTTCACAGTTAAAGAGTAGGCATCTTCCCTAAACTGCTGTGCAAACGGCATACACAGTGTGTGAAGTTCAAATTCACCCCTTTCCAGAGATTTGCCTTCAACAAAGAATACAAAAATCTTCTTCCAAGGCATGAATGTGGCTAGGATTCGTCCCTCTGTGCTGCTCAGCCCACATCCTAGATCCTCAGTGCCCAGAGAGAGACTCCCACTCCACTTGCATCCAGGTGTGGTAATGAGCCACCTTGCTCAGTGCGTTGGTAGAACCCACTTAGCATCTTTCAGTGATTAGCACCTGTATGTGGAGTGGGATGTTGGAGGTAGACACTGCAAGCCTCTTGCAACAAGTAACTGTCCCAATTTGCCGAATGGGAACAATAAAATGTGGATTTGGAAGTCCACTTAATGGAAGAACTCTTCCAGCTTATTCTGGGCCTTTGTCCTGGTTCTCTCCAGCAGTAGGTGCCCTCACTTTCTCTGCTACCCAAGGTATTGAGGCATTGACAACGCCCAGCCCTGTCTATGTGGGGCTCCCAAACACACAGTATTTCTCTGACTTTCCCTAGCTATTGTTAATACAACAAGCACCTGTTCTTTAGCCAGCAACAATCCCCCTTACCAGCCATCATCAGTGTTCGTCGCCCCCGCTGGCAGGGTTAGCAGTAGTGCTGCTGTCTCAACAGCGGATTTTGAAGTAGTGCTTTCGGCACCATGCCTCCACCAGTGAGCAAGTGGATCAGTTCCTTTCCACAGCCCAGCCCTATAAATCCAGGGGAGTGTCTAAAACCAGACTCTCCAGTCTGCTCCCACATGCCACTGGAAAGACAGACATTTGTAATACAGACGCCACTTTCTGCCAACCAGCAGCACTTTTCATGCTGGGATATGGGTCATGTTTCGGTGCAAGGTCATCAGTGAGTGTAGGCATGGAGCAACACATTCCCACCTCGCAGCAGAGCAGGGAAGTAACTGAGTTGACATTTTGTTTTGGAACAATCTTGCAGCTACGGCTGGATGAGGCTCAAGAAGCAGAATGCCAAGCCCTGAGACTGCAGCTCCAGCAGGAGATGGAGTTGCTGAACGCGTACCAGAGCAAAATCAAGATGCAGACGGAAGCCCAGCATGAACGAGAGCTCCAGAAGCTGGAGCAGAGGGTGTCTCTGCGCAGGGCCCATCTCGAACAAAAGGTACGTTTCAGACCTGCTGCCAGGCAACATCTGAATCACTCCATTGTGAATCGCATTCGAGCAGTCCTTGTGACTAGTTAAATCAATGCCAAGAACTGAAAGGTTAAATAGAATGGATGTGCTGAAGGAAATTTGGGCAAATTTCAAAATTAATAAAAAAAAAAAAAAAAAAGCCTTTTTCTGGCATAGGTAATTCACCTGTAGAACCCGCCTGCCTATTTGTTGAGGTGCATTTTCCTATGAGATTTCTTAGAGAATCACTCATTTAAACAGGTAAGGATAGCATCTGCAGTTAGCCCTTGTAATTTTACTGTTGGGGGTTAAACAATCTTCATGCTTCAGGGCTGAACACCAGCTGCAGTCAGGAAGAAATCTGCCCCACATTATAATATTAAACGACTCGGTGCATTTAGGAGGTTTAAGTATTGGCATTGGTAAGTGCTGGAGGCAGGATACCAAATTACATAATTAGTCCTGGAGCTGCTCTCGTGAGGTGGTCCCCAGGCAACAATTGGATTGTCTGTTCTGGTAGAGAGGCCAAGGCCAAAGCCAACGCTAACCAAGGTGTAGGACCATGAGGATCCTTAGCAATTCTCCTTAAGCCCCCTTTCCATCTTGCACATCCGGGCTTCTCACTTCATGGGACACCAGATGCTGCTCTTAAGTCAGCCAGCAGGGGGTCTCCCTATTGTGGTGGATGCCAGGCAGCTGGTAAAGCTGTTACCTAGGAGCTTGCTGTGCTGTGAGGAGCTGGCTAAAGAGGCTGCTGATTGTGCTTGTTTTAGATTGAAGAGGAGCTGGCCGCCCTCCAGAAGGAACGCAGCGAGAGGATAAAGTTTCTGTTGGAAAAGCAAGAGCGAGAGATTGAAACGTTTGACATGGAGAGTCTGCGAATGGGCTTTGGGAATTTGGTCACATTAGATTATCCCAAGGAGGACTATAGATGAGATTAAATTTCTTTTGCCATTTTCAAAAAAAGCAAACAAAAAAAAATTATAAAAAACCAACATTCCCCATGTTAACGGGCGTGCTCTCTCTCTCTTTCTGTCTCTTACTGACATCGTGTCGGACTAGTGCCTGTACATTCTTACTCCGTCAGGGCCCCTTCCCCTGCGTCAAGTGCCAGTGCTGCACAGCTCCTGGCAGTCTGTTTTCATAGTACGTCACAGTATTGATGTCTCTGTGCAATGATGAAAAATGTTTCAGTGAAAGCTTTGGAGACAATTGTAACGAATCAAACAAAAGTGGATGTATGTTGCTTTTGAGCAATCACTCATTTTACCACCAATCAATGAAAGTACAAGCAAAAAAAAAAACCAACCCTATATATGAAAACCCAGGGGGAGAGAGACGAAATCCGCAGCCTTACCTTAACTAGCTGCTGCATAATTTTATTTTATTTTTATTTTTTTGGTATTTATTCATCAGGAATAGTTAAATAAAAAAATTTATTAAAGATTGAGAAATTTGATACATTTTACAGAAAAAAAATCTTAATCGTGATGTACATATCAGTGGTGACATATTACTTTTTTGGGGGTGGGGGAGGGAATGGGGCGGGGTGAAGAGATCTTGTGATTTTTTTAAAGAACCATGCTGGGTGAGGTAGGGGTTTGACCTCAGTCTTCAGCATATTCTTGATTGTATCATAATCATTTTCTGCTGTTGCAGAGAATGTGAATACACTTAAATGAGCCCACAGGATCCCAGTAGCACAAATTGGGCTTTGTCAAATTGTGTATTTTGTGTATAGAAGGAATTTAAGGAGAGCTTTTACTTATTTTCATATTGTATTTTAACTGTTTCTCTGATCAGAATTTTTTTATTCCTTCCCTCCTTCCTCTCGGTATCCCCAGCCACCCCACCCCTGGACTTTCCAGTTCAGTATTTGGAGTTCAACACTGTCTCTCAGTCAGATCACCCTGATCTCTTTATTTTCTTTTTTCGTCCCTCTCCCAATCCTACTCCCCTCCCCAGAATCTTGGTCATAAATACTGCATTATTCACACTTTCAAACTGTGTATTTTCTTACAATAAAAAGCGGTAAAAAAAAAAAGGCTTTACCTTCTCTTGCATGCACTTTAAAAAAACAAAAACAACAAAAAACATTTTTCAGGTTCCAAGGAGAGCATGAATAACTGTCAGAGCTTTTAATTATATTTGTAAATAAAAGTGTTCATCACAATGCCTCGCTGTCTCATTGTAGAACAAGGGACACTCGCCCACATGAAGTGGTTAGCCATTAACGGCCTTGCCCCTCCTCTGATTTCCAAACAGCAGCTGAAGGCGCTGTGTCATTTAATGTCCAGTTAATGCTGCCCTTCCAAGCCTCTGCATTTGAAGCCTCAGAGCAATCTCTCTAAGGAATCTGTTTGACTGCTCGGAGCGCAGTCCGCTTGTGATGCAGCTGGAAGAGGTGGTGCCAGCTCAGCCCAGACTCTCCTGCAGTCCAACATGGGGATGGATGGTTCTCTCTCCACGGCAATGCCCATATAAACCCATCTGCTTACAGCAAACATGTCTTTAAGTGACCATGTCCTCCGTTCCCCCCCCCCCCCCCCAACAATTTGTGAATGTGATTTCTCTGTCATTCTTCATCCTGCTGCTACCTGAGGGTGGATTTGAATGACTGAGCTAGTGGTTCTCAACATTTTTTTGGAGATCACAGTGCAATAGATGAAGGGCCTGACCTGGCCTCCCTTCCTAGGTAGAACCCTCCTGCCTCTTTGCTATACCCTGGCACAGTTACAATTACTTACTTTTTTCTTTCCAGTGTGTTGCTATTCTTTTTTTTTCCCCCGTCTGGGGGAAACCGAGCTAATACTAATGTGTGCTGCTAGGTGCACTGCAGTGCAGCCAGTCTATGCCATTCAATTCAGGCCTGACTCTGTTCAGTTTTGCTAATATACTTCCACTCTTGTGTATTCAGTAGTGGGTGCTTCATTTTGGCCTGAAACAGAAGTTTATATTATTGATACTACAACTAGCAGTGACTGTAATATACATACAAACTGTTTCCACCTACTCTCACAGCCCTTACACTGGGGAGACGGGCACCTCTTCCATTCATAATGAGAATGAGGGAGAAAATTCTGGCAGAGACTAAAAAGTTTGCAGCCCTGGAATGAACCTTCCACCTTAGACTCAAAGGCCGAGATCTTCCTCTGCTGTTAGTGAGCATTCCCATGTTGAAAGTGGTAAAGCCATGCTAATTAGTATCAGCTGAGGATCTGGCCCAAAATGCTTAGACAGGCATTTTGTTTTCCACTGGTAAGTCCCTTTAAGTGCTTTACATTTATATCTCAGATGGGTTGTTGGAGACTGCATTAAAGGCTGGTGGAATAGCTTCTCTGTTCCCAAGTGAAACTGTAACTGGTGATGCATCCTGGTTTTTTTCCACATTTGATGCTTTGATCATGGCTTTTCAAGCCCCATTTACATGAAGCTCATGGGGGAAGGAAGGGGTACTACCAAATATAAGCCAAGGTTGTACATAAGGCTTCTTTGTCTGGAAACTTACTATTTAATTTTGGATTCAAATGTGTCTGCTTCCCAACGTGGACCACAGGTGTGTTTCTACAGCTCACAGCTTAGAAAATGTCCCTGGTTGTAAGCTCTTCACAGCCTTTGCCAAGTCATCATAGCACTTGGAAAATGAATGTGCTTTCTTGCAAACAGGCAATGGCAGTGCCTCTAGGCTACCATAGCAACAAACTGGGCCTGCAGTATAATTGTGGTGGAGGTGAACTGAAGTCTCTGCAAGTGGTTGGGGATTTTTATTGTTTTGGAGGAAGACATCAGGTGGACATTAGAGCATCTTGCTGGAGTAAGACAGTGGCTGGGCCACAGCTGGATGGATCCTGACAACAGGCTGGTCCTAAGTTTTGGGCAGGAATATGGAGGCCTCGATGGAATACACTATCAGTAGAGAGCCACCGTGGCAGTTTGGAGACATGGAGAACTGTAGTTCTTGGCACAAGGTGGTTACCTCTCCCACCCAACCCGCTAATGCCCTGCCTAGAGTTCTGTTCCATAGGCTGTGGAGATGTGGCCTCAGTCCAGTTCCCAGTGGGGAGCAGGTGCTGGGTTTTAAATACAGCTGTACTGTGGCCCATGACCTAGCCTCTCACACTCAGATGGTGTCAAGAGTTTTAAGTGCTGCTGCTGACACAGCCTAGTTACAGGACAGTGAGAAAATCACTTTCCCTAGCTGTACAGTGGAGATCATAGCTTTAAGAAAGTTAGGGCAGCCTTAGAGTGCTAGGCATCTTCCACAGTGCCCAACCTCCAGGGTGTGCTGCAGCCACTATTTCCCCCTCTGCAGGCAAAGACTGTGCCTTCCTTGCTCACACCGTGGACATATGGACTGTGCTCAAGGCTAGTGGTTCAAGCTGTATGGTGTTAATGACTTAAGCTTTAATTTCATTGATGCAGCAGGTAGGTGAAGTGGACAGACTAGGGGAAGATTTTACACTGGGACTACGAACCAGCTCTTAATGGCTAATATAACATGAAAAGATGATGTGCATAGGCCACTCCCAATGTTACTGTCACTGACTGCAATGCTGCTGTTACTGTTTTTAAAGTTATCAACTGCAAGCTTAACATTAGACTATGGCTGGCTGTTCAGTTTAATGAGTCACCTGCTCCCTCTTTGTAAAGATCAGAACACTGCTTGCTCATAGCAACTTAGTCAATGCTGGGACAAAGGACCCCTCAAGGGCTCCCTTATACACTTTTTACTCATCTCCTGAATGGAGCTGTGGAGTTTAGAAAAGACCAATTTTCTGGCAGTGCTAAGGTCTTGCAGCTTGTAAAGCTAGTTTTGTAACCACTTCATAGAGCTGTACATGGCTAAACTGAATGGTAGCAATTTTAAACAGGTGGAAGCACTGACAAGCTGTAAGGAAGAGTCAGTACTTCACAACTGCAGCGAGGAAGTGCCACTGGAGTTTAGAGGAGGCAGCTTGGCTTTAAGCAGGTTTACTGTTACTGCAAATAGACAGCTCACCTTGAGTGCCAGGTGCTCCTTGGGCCCCATCCATCACCCCCTGACCTTGTACATGTTGAGAATACTTTTCTGGAAGTGCTGGGTGGGAGCCTCCCTTCTCCTGGAGCATGGATTCTAGCTCCCACCCTAGAGTTTAACAAAGGTGATCTCAAGACTCCTAGAGAAAGTCAGAAGGCCATTTGTTAGCCACCACTACGGAGGCTTTTTCCAGCAAGGGAATAAAAGCATAGTCAAGTCCACCTTTGATTCTGTCCTTTTAATTAAACTAAAAGCAAATAATGCACAGCAACTTGCACAAACAGCAGTGTTTCAAGCTTGAAAACCATAAGGAAGGTCACAAGACAGCCTGTCAATATAAGCCCCAAACTTAATTTTCTGGTTCAAAAGCGTTAGTGTCAAGTTGTGCCCCCCATGCCAGTATATAGTTAAATTAATGAACACAGCAATGGCCCAATTGATACTGGTGTGGAACAGAGCAGCTCTGCAGTCTGACCTACTGCCAGCTCCAGGGAACATCTGAAACTCTGTTGGGTAAGTAGCTGCCCTGGGTTAGTTACTACAGTATTCTCCCTCTTGCATGGCAATCTGCTAGGGATAGTGTTAAGTGACTAGGGAATCCTGTCCTTCCCCTGCTACTTAGTAGCATGTCTGCATCTAAGCAGGCTCTGTGTTTAAGAACTTGTTTGCTACCATAAGTCAAATCTTTCTGCTTCCAGACTAATTTTGAAATTTGACATAGGATTGCAAGTGCAGCTAGGAACACCATGCAAGAACAGATTAGTTCTCACCCAGGAACCTCAGCTCTCAACATGAGGGAAGAGAAGCAGAAGTCATTTTCCCCACCACAAGGGTGTTAAAGACCCAGGCTTTTCCAGATGGTCGAGGAGGCATAAGCAGCTCTCAGCATTTCACCTTAGACTGCTATGTTGGCACACTAGTGCTCCTTAAGCAGCAATGGTTTCTGTAGAAGTGGGCATAATAAATGGTTCTTTTTCTGTCTGGGTAGGGACCAGTTGCTACTAGCAACTGAAGTCTGCACTGATGATTGGGCAGGGCCCTCCACCCATGTAAGAGCTACGCTAATAATGAAGCAGGTTCAGATAATCGCTGTGCATGTGGTAAGGGGCTCTGGTTCCACCTAGTAATTGTTTGCAGAGCTAGCATACAGTTGGTTAAGAGGAAAAATGTCCCCAGGAGCAGTAGGGACAGTGGTAGAAATTGCTCTACTCCAACATTGTTACTTTTGTTCAACCTTTGTCTCCAAGATCAACATCTCATTCAAAGCTAGTTTTGTTCTAGGTGCTGGGATTTGACAGTGCAGGAACAGGGGTGAAGGGCTAGGTCATCTCCCCTGCCTACTACCCAGACAGCTGCTCATAGAGTTTTGGCACATAGCTATCCCACTCTGCCTGATAGCATGTGCCAGCAACCGGGGGTCCCAGCTTGTACTTTTTGCGGAAAGATGCCACTTGGAACTTCCCACGTTTGTCACCAGATCGGTTAGAGAGGATGGGTTCGTTGCAGTTCAGCGGCTGTGGCTGCTCGTAGATCAGCCACACGTACCGGTGAAGTCCTGCAGATTGAGTGGGAGAGAGACATACGCTATGTTAAATAGGGAGAAAAAGAAAATCCATATTTGTTTTCAAGGTAAGCACTATGGTACATAAGCTTGTAATCACACACCCCCCCATATAAGGATCTCATCCATATGCATCTACTCAATCTTGTTATAGTGTATAAACAAACCATTCTGGTATCCTACACCATCGAGGCTGTCAATTCAAGTACACAAGGAATGTGCAGACATGGCACCAGATGAAGACAGATCAACATGCCAGGCACTGTACAAAGACAGACAGGAGCTCTAGGGCAGACATCTTACTGTACCGATGGAACTTTTGTTGATTCCATGGTTTGGATTTTAAGCCATCTCGTTGCACACAGGTTAAGAACTACTTGAAGTCTTCTGATGGAAGGACTTGTTAGATAAAATAGACTCAATGGCACTATCATATTAACCACTTTTAGTAGTGGTGTCCACTTTAAAAGACTGGGGCTGAAAGCAGATAGAAGCATGTATTTTGCATAGATGCTAGGTCTGGCACAGAATAATTTCTAGTTTTCTGGCATAATCCAACCACGCCTTATAAGAAAGCACATTCTTCATCCAGAAGAGCACCAAGACAATTCCCCACAGAGTGCCTTGAATGCAAGGGGCTTGTCAAATGTGGCAGTTTGACACTGAGAATGCGGGGTCAACGTCATCTGTCAGTTTATTTTAAAGGATAAAGTAATGTGTATGGACAGGTCCAACTCACCCCTTGTGAAGATAAATATCTGCCAGGATCCTTTACAATGAACACTCACTAGATTTCCAGTATTTTCCCCCAGGTTTGAGGAGGGCACAGAAAGAATGTGGCTAATCCAGATCTGTGGCATGAGTAGTGTTTGAAAGCTGAAATGTTGGCATCTACTGAACACACCCCCTGCAAATATTTCTCCATATGCAGGTGAGCAGTTTAATACAGATTGCACCAAGTCCCAAAAAGAGAAGTGTTCCAGTCTCCTAGGCTTAACACCTGTTCTAAATGACCGAAGAGCTTAATAGGCTCCCAGACAAACACCACTGACTTCAACCTGTCTACTACATTTATCCAGGAGGAGAGGGCTCCAGCAGCTGGTATAATCTCCCAGGTAAAAAGCCACTGTAATAGCTTCTTTACTTAGAGGAAACAAAGTTTAATACATGAAAAAAGAATGCACCAGCTACATTTTAATAGCTTTCAGGGTCAGATTTGAACTCAATTCGCAACTTGGAGCACCCAGCTATCAACTCAGTGAAATTCTCCCCACCCCCTGATGCAGGCAATATGCCAGTCATTTATTTTCCCCATGGTGGAAATATGCTAGAGGCAGATGGTCAGTGCTGGGGTCTTGCTTCCCACCTCACTGCTTAAACAGCGGTTATCTCCTGCACCAGTAGTACAGAACAATACATGTGGCCCTCATTTCTGTCAGGTAGCTTTTCCCACCAAAATAGTGACTTCCTTTTGTCGATTCATTACAGCTCCCTGCACACTCCTGCTTGGGTTCCTCAACATAGTGAGTGGATTGTAATGTTAACAGCATGGATCTGTTAGTCAAGTCCACGTACTGTAGTAGTCATTAGAGCAAGGAGTCTGGCCTTTGGCTGTGCAGGACCTTCATGAGATGTGGGGTTACCACTTACCTGTCCCTTTAGGTGGCCCAGAACCAATATAATCAGAAAGGATGAACCCACTGCTTATGTCATTCCCTTTCATGTTGACAACCAGGAAGTGATGCCATTCCCTAAAAGGAAGAACAGAATATGCTCAAGTTAAAACCAATAATAGACTCTAGAGATTAATTCACTTGGCAGTTCCAGTAAATTCACAACCATGAAGATGGCAATGAGAAGCAGAGTATTTTCCCACTCCCTCTCTGTCCTGGTGGAACATCACAGGCTCTTGCTAGCTCTGCTAAGTTTATGCCATATACGCACACAAAGATGTAGTTTCACATCAATATCATTGACCTGAGCCATTCAGATGAAGCCATGACCAGCAGGGAAGAGACAGGTGCTTCTGTCTCATCACAGAGTGCAGCAGCACTGCTTTAGGCATTCAGTGCCAAGGCACATATTTCCCAGTCTTGGATGTCTGGGTAAGGAAGGATGATTACCAGCTAACATTCAGGAGCAGGAGAGCTGGGTTCTGTTGCAAGCTTTACTACAGGCTCCGTGCAAGGCCTCTGGCAAGTCACATCGCCCCTCTATACCTCATTTCTGCTGCCCCAATCATCAGCTGAAAGAGGCAGCATGAAAGCTCTACTAATAGATCAGTGGTTAAGCTATTGTCATTGATGGCAGACAGAGGAGAGCTTCCAAAACTCTCCTGCTGTTACCTGAACTTTGGATCCTTTCTGCTAGGAGCATCTGGGTCAGTAAGAACCAAGGTGTAGAGTTTCTGTGGATCACAGCCATCCCACTCAATGCTGGTTGGGCGGTTCTGAACCTATAATGATTAAGTTGTATGCCATTCATTAAACAAGAAGGGAAGAATAGTCCTCTTCCCATACAGCATCCACTCCCCCCCCCGAATGTGCTGCAAGCCGTATGTTTTATTGTGCATGTATCTGACACACCAGGATAATGTTATCAACCAGACCAGTTTTCATTACACCAGAAGGGAGACTGCTAGTAGATGAGACCTAAAAAGTAAGATTTTGAAACAGAATTTTAATGATCTTAATGTTTTTTCCTCCATTTAAAACACATTTGAATAGAAACAACCCACACAAACTCTGCAATATTTGGCACCTGAAAACGGCACCTCCTTGGTAGTGACAAAACCTGAATGCAAAACACAGAAATGCTTTAAGAATGAGGCAAATCCGTTACCATTTGTCATCCAGGCATCGTGAAGTGTAACTAGCAGGTGCATGCCACAAAGGAAGGTTAGACTCTTTGAATCAGTTATGGTATGCATCTGCTGCTTACCTTGTATTTGGCAGCAGAAACACTCACTGGCTTGGTGGAATTTTCCACTCTCCTGAGACATGCCTACCCACTGTGCACAGCTGTTGGTGTATATATAATGGTCCCAATTTTGCTCTTGTGCTGGTGCAAGTCATTGAAGTCAACGGAATTAGCCATTGGAAGCAAGAGCAGAGGCAAGTCCAGTATCAGTTAAAACCAGAGACTCCTAAACGGGTCACAGGGCCACCCAGCTCATTCCTGTTAGGCTCTCACCTACCAGCAACCTCAGTGAGCAGACATGAGAGCCCAGATGCATTGCTCTGTATGTATCCACAGCAAAACCCACCCGCCGCTTTGCTGCCCAATTTAACAGGTTCCAGTCTATCTGCAATTCCCCCATGCTGGGTAGTGGCAGCATGAGCAGCCAGCTTCGTGGGGTCTCTACCAGCCCCTCCCGGCTAAGCGCCCTGCTCCCCCACGCCCCCCCGACCAGCCCCCTCTTCTCGGAGCCCCCTCCTTTTCTCGTCCCCGCCTCCAGGCTGCCACAGCGCCCTGCCCCGGCCGGGGCGGGAGGTTCCCACAGCTGCTCCGCGGTCCGTGCCGATAAGAGGGCGGCGGCCCCAGGCAGGAGGCCAGGCCAGGCCCTGGCAGAGGTGAAGCAGCTACTGGCAGAGCCCGGTCCCGGAGGGCGCCGGGGCTGTGCTCGCCCCAAGGCCGAGAGAGGGCGGATGGGCAGCCTCCGGCACTGCGTCCCGCATCAGCGGCTCCTTCCCTCCCGCCCGGCCCAGCCGCCTCGGGCCTCACAGCCCGTCCCCGCCACAGCACCTGCGGCCCCCCTGCCTGCGAAGAACGGAGCCGGGGGGGCGGGGGCCTACCTGTGTGGGGGTGAGCACCTTGCCCAGCTCGTCGATCTCCACCGCCCCGTACTTCACCCGCAGGGGCTGCGCCGGCTGCTGCTCCACCTCGGCCAGGCTCAGCGGCCCGGCCCACGCCCCCAGATCCAGCGCCATCCTCGGCCGCGAGGGAGGAAGGGACCGTTACTGCGCGCGACCACAGGCGCGCCAGAGGTCGGACTCGCACCGCGTAACCGCCCGTCCGCGCGCCCGGTAAAGAACCTCCCTCCTCCCCCGGCCGCGCGCCTAAGTGACGGCGGGGCCTGCCAATCCCAGGCGTGATCCTGCTCCCATTGGCCTCTGCGGGCAGAGGGGGCGGGAGCCCGTCTCCTAGTCTCTCCGGCGGCCGCCGCGCGGACAGGCTCGGGGGGTGCCCAGAAGGGGGCGCGCGCGCGCGCGGCCGGCCGGCTAGTGGCTCCCCTCAGGCTACAGGCAGCCCCTCGGGGCGGGCCTCGGCCCTGCCGGTGGAGCGGGGCAGCCCGTCCCCCTTCTAATGGAGCGAGGCTGGGGGGTGCGGCAGCCTGGCGGGGCCTTGCCCCCTGCCTCACGGAGGCGCTAGATCAGTAAATCGCCAGTCTCACTCCTATTACTTCGCCCCCACCCCAGAGGACCCCCCTGCGCTGCGTGCTGCACAAATGCACCCCAATTGCAATGCAGACATGTAGGCCTGAGACCCCTCTGCACCTTCCTGTGTTATGGGACCATTGGGAACCTCCCCCTCTCACCCCAGCCCCCTGCATAGGTTAGAGCAGCCCTGAGGATTGCTCTAACTTGCACCTGCTGCCACTAGCCCAAAAGGACCATTGTAGCAGCTAGCAATAGCCACGATGTAGGAATGCCCTGGTTACAGCCCTTCCCCGTGGCTACCTGGAGTAGGAGGAGATACAGAGCTGGTTGGACTGATTCAGCCTGTCAGGGATTTCTTCCTATGCTGGAGGAGCATCCCAAGGAAGATCCAGCTGGTTTACACCTTTTCTGTGGGTCAGCTCTGAAATGGGCCCTTAGAATTGCCACACTCCAGGGGAGCAGTGAGTAGAATTTTGCAAGGCTGCACTGGAGTGTTTGTAAATAGCAAACCAGGTATTTTACAGTCGCTGAGTTCTGTGCAGCCACAGGCTGGAGAAAGTGTTCTGAAATTTCTCTTTGCAACCACAAGGACTATAAACTTTCTTCCTTTAAATGAAAACTTCAGTTCTTCGGCCCAATGTGAATACCCCTGAGGAAAGGATTGTCTTGCTAAGCCGCTGCAAGTGGGCCCAACTCGACCCTTGAGATGAAGTGTGTGTCGTGCAGTGGTGAGTGGAGCTCAGCTTTGTTTTTGTTTTTTTAACCTAAAGTACTTAAAACAAAAACTCTATTAGGGTCTGACATGGCCTGGGAAGCAAGGCCATCATCATTTCTCATAAAGTACGTGTGCCCCAGGTGCTTCCAGCTGACAGCTACAGCCATGATTGGAATCTGCAGTTGCACAGAGGCTGCCTGAGGTGATGGATTTCCTCACTGGCTTAACCTGGCTAATCATCTGATTAATCCTAATGACTTAATTCCATGTTACTAACTACTGTAAAGGGTGTTCAGGTAGTTAGACCTTTTGTGCTGCTTCCCCAAATGCTATTCATTTACAGTAAGTGTTCTATTTAAACCCCACTGTATAGAGGAAAAACTACTTGTGTCACTAGAATTATGTGCCTACCAAAATACAGTATGTTAGGGCATTGGTCCACTGCCCTTTCCATACTGGGACTCCCTCCACACCCTCTCCAGTCTAGCTGGCATCCCCCTCCGTTAGCTCTATGGGAAGGGCAGGGAAGCTGCAATCCCTGCCCCCTGTTTGCAACCCCCAGGTTGAGAATATATCCATTAAGTGTACTGGGTGTATGGGGCAGGTAGTCAGGACTCCTGGGTTCTCTTCCTCAGTCTACTGCTGATTCAACATATGTGTGCCTCAATTTCCCTATCTGTAAAATCAGGATAATAATTCCTACCTTATATGGGGTGGTGTGAGGCTTACATTTAAAGTGCTTTAAAGATCCTCAGAAGAAGGACCTTATTGGAAGTTAAAAGTATTATTATTAGCTGTGTGCTAACTAAGCGTTACCATAGCATATGGGGGCCAGTTAGCATAGTTCTTCAAAGGATCCCAACATATGTCAAAGCAGAGGCTATGCCTGGGAACCTGTTAGCTACAAAGAAATTCCCATGTCATTCACTTGCAGTGGAGAGTAATATTTCTAGCTGCAGTTGCAATGGGAAGGCTGGTAGGGAAGCAGCAAGGTCACCTCCTTGCATGCCTGCATTAGGGGAGATAGGTAAATGTGACATTTTTTCAGGGGGGCCCAGGCCTATGAGTCACCTTGTTACCCTCCTCTTCCACAGCATGAGAGAGAGACTTGCTTGTGCTTAAGTGGGTGCGAGCTCTCTGACTCCAGCAATCTGTTAGCCATCTAACCAATCTCCTCAGGGCTCTGCCAGCCCTCAGTTTGCCTTGCAGGTAACAATAGGTGCAACCAGTCCCTGAGCCCCTCTGAATGCATCCCTCTGTAGCGTCCAGCCCTTAACCACTGGACACGACCAGTTCAGCCGTCCCCAGAGGAACAGTGCACACACCAGTTTGTTTGATTCAACCGAGGATCAGCTCCAGTGTAACATCACAGCACAGAGTTACAGTTACAGAGAAAACAATCCTAAGATTCTTATCAAAGGCTAACATGTAAGAGCTAGTGAATAAGAGTAATGGAAATGGTTACATATAAAACAAAATCGTAACATGCAAACCTAGGTCTACAGTTATCAGTGGGGACTCTCTTATCTAACAGAGTAGATTTTCCCCAAAGGTGCAGTCTTTTGCAGAACTAGCTGGTTTCAGACAAAGCAAGATGCAAGCGTTCATGAAGCACTTGCCCTCCGCCAGGGGCTTTCCACAGTGAACGGATCACAGAATGTCTCCTGGCATTCTATTTATGCTCTTCAGAGTTCATTTTTGCCTCCCAGAGATAGGGCAGTCCCATGAGGCTTAGTCTCTGGTGTCTTCTAACTCTCCTGTTGACTTCCTATGTATATTGGGCTCCGATTCTGTTGGCTTACAATGCTTAATCTCCACGTGAACTGAAGCAGACAGGACTAAACATGTTTTCAGCACGTACACACAGCCCCTTAAATATAATCCGAACCTACGTCTTGCAATGATTATGAGTTTATATTAGAGACCTCATATGACCCTTTTTGGAGCAATACTATGAAAGCAATGTGGTAGGTGTAGTGAGTTTGTCAGGCCTGACAGGAATTGCTGCTAGAGAACAGGAAACCCTTTGCCAGTGAGGGGTTATTAGGGTCACAGTAGCATGGCTCTTTGTTTCTGTCAGAGGAATTATTAATGGGAAAGTTAGGCCAGGTCTACGCTTACCTGAGAATTCGGCAGCAGTTGATGAGAGTTATGCTAGCTACGCAGAGCAGCTTGTGTAACTCCCATCGACTTCTTGACTTCCGCTTTGCACAGCATCTTCACTGTACTGCACCGATGGGAAATACGTTCCCGTCGACACAGCGCTACGCCACTTGAGGGGGTGATTTTAGTGTGGCGACTTCCTGCTCGATTGAGTGGGTCTTTACTGACCACTCAACCGATCCAGAAAGATTGATCTGACGGCGGCGAATTTGCCATCTCAGTGTGTACACAGCCTGAGTGTTTTGGTCGAGGTCTGCTGTATTTCCGTGTGACTCCTTGATGCACATTTGAGTTGGCAGCTGCCTGCATAACGTGCATCTTGGCATGCCACAGGTGGGGGGGGGAAAGAGAGGCAGTATGAGAACCTGCACAATGTGTGGTCTGATCTGCAAATGCCTATAGAGCTAAGGGTGTTTTATGCCCTTCCCAGTGTTTTTCGGGTAGGGAGCGCATTGTACAATGATTCGTAGACATTAAGGCCAGGCGCCACCATTCCAATCACTTCCTGCATAACACACAGTGATCCCTGCATCAAGCCCACTAACCTGGGTTTAGCTAGTAGCTGGACAGTTCCAGCTGGCAGAAATGCCACTTTGCTGTTTGCAGCAGGAACGAGTTTCTGAGGAGTTATGTCTGCATGGACTTGATCCAAAACCCATTGACATCAGCGGGCTTTGGATCACGCCCCACATATCCAGAGTACACTGCTGTTGGTAGCACTCGTGACATGAGAAATCAAAAGCTGTGCACTCCAGGTGGACATGGGCTATTCTATTTAGAGCTAGATCATGCCCTTGAAATCTCTGCAGGGAAGGGCTGCCCCAGGTATGGCTTTCACCCTCCTGCATGTAAAGGGGGAGGTCACACACCGCTGCAGCACTGTTTCATCCTTTGAAGGACCCCATGGAAAGCTGTATTACATGTAACAGCCTTCCTCTGCACTAAGGAACCCTGACATAAGGGGGGAGCTGTGATCACTGGAGGCCCTACCAGGCACTGGATAGGGTTAGCAGGGCCCCAGAACTGGTATGGAGTTTGGGATCAGAACCCTAGTCTGTTTCATAGGTTGAGGGGGAAAAAACTTCCCTTCCCTACAAGGCAGTGATCAGAGGGGATCCCTGCAAAGGAGTCCTCAGAGTAGCCTGCTGTCTTTTGCTCTTTACACAATAAACATAAAACAAAAGAACGACACAGGCATGGCAGGGTTCCAATAACACGGCATGCAAGATCTTGCTACCTGTGCACACTGCTGCTTTGGGTGGTTTCTGGCAGCTTCCCCAACGCAGAAGATGGTGGGCGCCACTAAAGGGTTTGCAGATCATTTAAAAGAATACCCTACTTCTGCATACTACAGGGCTGTCTCCTACGGGGGCTTAGCACGGTGCTTAGCTTGACTTCAGTGGACTACTCAAGTGCCTAAAACTAATCACACACGTAGGTCTTTGCAAGATGATGGGCCACAGCTTTTCTCCTCCTCCTGGGAGGGCAATCTTTCTTTTGTCTCCTTACATGCACTACATTAAAATAAATATGGCAGGATACGGTGCAGTGCCTGAGAGGCAAACCAAGTAATGCTTTAGGCCCAGGAAGTTACTTTGAAGTGGATAAAAACGAGAGAGGTATCTCACAGGCCTGGTTGTTTCCTCTCATCCCGTCTACAAGCTCCTGATGGAGAGCACCATTTGTCAAAGACATATTAACAGAGTGAAGATAAGGAACTGGATTGTCTAGACTAGAACCTATTCCAGGGGGGAGTGGATGGCTCACAAGCTTGGTAGTGTGATAACAGTGAGTAATCAAGCATGTCACCTGTAGGTGGCTGGTTCAGATCTAGGCTGGATTGGGGTAGGACTGGCACTGGTAGTGTGTCAGGGTTGCGGGGGGACCTGTGTGAAAGAAGGGAGGTGAATCTCAGTCCACTGAGATAGTGGTAAGTGTTGTGTTTGGTGTTGAAGGTGACAGGTTCAGCCCTCCTTGGGCACCACGCTCACTGTATATAATCCTGTTTCCTGTGTGTTCAGGGGCAACGTATGGCTGCAGCATGGAACAAATGAGATGGTACAGGGTCTGGTGGGGGATTTGTGCCATGGCTCCCAGGCATCAGGAGTGCAGACTTGCCAGGTCATAAGGACACTGGATTGTTTCTTCTCCTCCCCCAAGGGGCCCAGGACTGCCCCTTGTGCTAGGGCTATTTGGGGGGTTTACTGTCTCTCTCTGTGGCACAGCAGTGAATTGCCCCCAATATCTAGGGTGGCTTTCTACCAGTGTGTGCAGAGCCCATGCCCAAGTCAGTGTCCTGTGCCCAGTGCCATCCCCTTATTAGCTTTGGCCACAGGAGACTCCTGTGTTTCTATTTACTCTTCAGAGCAGGGTTCCCTGGCATGCAGCAGCTGGAATTCCTTTGACAATAGAATGGCCCCTTGGCCCTGGTGTCCCCCATGCATGGAAGGGGACTAGCAATGTACGGCAAGTTAGGACTAGGCTAGCGTGATGCATGCAGAGGGACTGGAAGGGAGGAGTGTGGAGAAGTATGGCAAAGCAGAGCAACTACAGGACACAAGAAAGGCTTTGTTACAACAGGCCAAGCCACTTTAACTGACACCTTCTTCCAACACCTCATGTAAATTACATGGGAGTCTACGCATGTAAATGACACCAATGTAGACTCCTCTGCACTCACAGGTTGGGATGTGGGTGTGAGTATACCCAAGGGATCTCTGGCACCACCGTACGTGCCTTCTCTAATCTTGACCCAGGGAGTGTAACCAAGAGCAGAATCTGATTCTGCGAGCCAAGTTCTTAGCCTTGTTGGCACCGTCTTTGTTAACTGAGTGACCTAATAAGAAACTCTATGCCTCACTGACTGAAATGAAATGCAGGCCTGTGCTGCACAGAAATAGACAGGGGAGTGTGGTAGGTTGTTAGGAATTCTTTAAGAGTGCTCCAGATATTTGGCCCTTTTGGTAGGGAAGTGCTGTATCCTGAAGTGTTAACAGTTAATGGCCCTTCTTCTTCATGGCTGTCTGGGATGAGCTAGGCAGCCAAGGACAGGGGTTGCAATGATGGAGGATTCTGATATAAAGACTCATGCTGTTCCCTTTTCTGTGAAACTGACAAATTAAGAATCTCTCTCATTGTAAATGTCACCCCCAGCCCCTCAGTCTCTGTATCAGAGTTTAGCCCTTTCAACCTAGCCAGCTCAGCAATGGGGAGTGGAGATGTAGCCCCATGTATCCTCCACCATGGGGGATGCTGCTGGCAGGGGGCAGGATTCCAGTAGGATAAGAGTAAAATTAAAGTTAGCTTAAATCTGGTTAAGAAAATAACATTTCATCTTATAGTTTGTGGCCAGTAGGGAAAAGGCCCCAATCAGCAAGTAAATGAAGACCGTGAAAATAGTAAATAGTGTTACTTGTAGTGTGGGAAGGATGTATGGTTCCAAAAGTAACTAATACAGTAAAAGAGCTGCAGTAACAAGACAAAGAAAAACTGTCTTAAAAGAAACAAGCCCAAACCTTCCCATGGTTCTGCTGGTTTTGGGGTGGGAGGAGGAGAGGGAGAGACAGAGAAAGAGAGAGGAGAAGATAAGAAAGCTAAGGCCTTCGGAAGAAAAGAGGCTGGAAATCTTATCTGGATTAAGACTGGAAATAAGGGTGAATTCTCAAGTTGGTTTTTAGCTGAAGTCACTACTTGGCAATGACATCACTTGTTTGTTAAAGGGTATAAAAAGTAAACTCTGAAAGGGGTTCATTGCTAATACTTGCCTGACCATGTAGGAGCCAACCCATAAGGGTCTAAGCACCCTGGGTTTAGCCCATTGGTAAGTATCTTGATCAAATGTGTATAGATGTTTTGTTACTGTTTGGCTATAAGAAATTGCTTACTAGTGGGGGTTTTTAGGCATGTTTAGAGCAATTGTATAAATACCATTTGGCCTTTGGATTTAAAAAAGGAATGTATGGTTAAATTAGGGTTTGGTGGTTTCCCATATCAATATTAATCATTTCAAATCTTATTCCTCATTCCAACAATTCCCCGGGCTGGGGCTGGGAGCAGGATGGCTGTTCGGACCCCAGATGACTTGGAAGGATAGGTGAGTGCCTAACCTACCTACACACCCATCCAAGGACATGTTGGCAGTAGCTGGGCTTACCTCCTAATGCAGTCCTTTGCGCTGAGGGCCTGATCCAGCTCTCATGGAAGTCAATGGGCGTTGGATCGGACCCTGAGGATGGATCCTGCTCTGCTGTTTGTTGGGAGTGGGGGAGAGAAGAAAGACTTAGGAAGCTCCCTATGGACTGAGGAAGCTCCAGTGTAACAGAGGGCAGGACTGAGGCCTCAGGCTTGGTTTCCTCCCTAGTTTCATAGGCTAAGCCTGGACTCTCCTGCTGCTGACTCCTTATATGGAGGTTGTGGTTCTAAGCATAGAAATAGGAATTAGGGAGCCCCAAGTTGTAATCCTGGCTGTGACTCATAAAAAACAGTTCAAGATTGGGGGTGAAGATCATTTTATCCAGTGGCGTTGGAACAATTTTTATAGTGAGGGTGCTGAAAGTCATTGAACAAACTGTAAACCCTGTATGTGATGGAAACCACTTCAAGCCAGAGGATGTTGCTGCACCCCCAGCACTTCTATTTCCAGCACCCCTGATCTTATTCAGCTGATGCTACAGAGGCCATGTGAGTATGCAAGATGACATGCATAGAAATTTATCCAAGATACCAGATCAAGTACCTTCAACTCTTGCAAAAAGTTGCAGGAGACCTTTAGAGCCACAAATGATCCTGGCCTTGATCTTGTGCCTCATCCAAAAGACAGCTCCATAAATACCACGGCACCATTTAGTAATGTGTTGGGGCAACAGATTTTGAGCCAATCTGGAGGAAACCACCTTATGGCACTGGCTTGCTTGTTTGGTGCTAATAATCAGAAGTTCCCGAACTGTGGCCGGCTGGCTCTTGGAGAGCTGGTTGGTCAGACTGTGCTGACCCTCATAGGTAAATAGAACTAAAAGAGGATATGAATACATAGATCCTTTGCTAATATGTGAGCATGAGTTCTATGTGAGCAATTGCTGGAGTTGCCACAAGAGTTTTACTTCATTATGCGTAGGACAATCTCTCCTAAAATGTGCTCCACTCTGTGACAAAGTTCCTCAACCCCTCATCTAAGACATACCAGCAATACTAACATATAACACATCAGCCTGGAGATTGCTTTCTGTGGGGGTCTCATCTTGGTTGTTAGCAATGTAGGGGCATTACGTCCACCCTTGGAGGGGGGCCCATGACCCCTTGTGACATTTCCCTCTAACATTTCTAATGTTGGTTTTAACAAACAAAGTAGATTTGTTTTGTAGTAGAATCCCCAAATAAAATCCAAAGGGTAGATTGACATTTTATTTTAAAATACAGACAAAATCTGTGTACCTTCTCAGTTGTTATACTTTGGGATTTACTTTCTCCTTTGGGTCCTTTTCCTCTTTCCACCTCTTTTCCTTTTTCACCTTCCATTTTGCTGCCTCTTCTTCCTGGCTCTGTTGTTCCATTTCTTTTCCTTCTTCTGGGCTGCTTTCCACTTACCAACTTTATTTTTATCTCTGCACTTGAGAGCCCTATAGTATTTTAAATCTTGCTTATTGTTATTATTTTTATCTTCATCCTTCCAAACAGTTTTTCTGGCTGTTGCATTCATGAACTTTGTTCCTCTATCCCAAAGCCCGTGTGGGTGAGGGAAGGATTGGAACTCTATGGGTGAAACCCTGGCTGCGATGAAGTCAGTGGCAAAACTTGCTTTGAACATCAGTGGGGCCAGGATTCACCTTAGGAGCTTGATTTTCAGAGGTGCCGAATACTCACTATTTCGGTTGAAAACAATGGGAACTGTGGGTGTTCAGCACCTATGAAAATCAGGCCCTGACTCCCTTTAGCCCAAAGGTAATTTTCTCTGTAATTCTGCACCCATCAAAATGAGACCTGTGGGCAACATTTAAACCTGGTGAAATGGTTGTGTCTCAGTGCAAGTCAGTGGAGGGGCATCCACTTACATCAGGTGTGAATTTAACCCTTTGTCTTTCTGCGCAGCTCTGTGTTCACCTTACCCCCGAAGCCTCTTTCCTCTCATTTTAGATCCTTACTTTCTCCTTTATCTGTACAAGTGGGTCCAGCTATTCACTGGTGCATTCCTCACAGCCTGTCTTCCCCTTCTCTGCTGCTGTGCTGACCCCTGCTGTCAGCTAGGACCAGTGAATGCGCTGTTGGGGCATACGAACAGTAGCCCTCTGCGAACAAACCGTGGAGACCTTTGCAGTGCCCTCAAGGGCGTGTATTTATTGGCGCTCTTTGTTCCTAGCTTGTTTTCCCCTGAGTTCTGGGCTTGGAGTCTAATCTCTGAGCTGAATCAGGGAGGAGGCGGTTGCTATGAAACCTTTGAAAAGTAACAAAGAGCGATAAACAAAGCAGATCAGTGAAGCAGAAGCAATTGACACAAAGGTAGAGCATGAGAACAAAACACCTGTGAGCAGGGTGGGGTGGTGGATTATCATGGCTAAAGTGTGCAGGAAAGGCATGAGCAGAAAGCATGATATGAATGCTCAGTAGAAACGCTCCATAGAAAAGATTAAACACAGAAGGTGGGGAAGATCACAGACAGTGTGGAGAACACACCTGCATGTCAGTAAGGAGATTGAGTGAAACACTCTTTTTCTGCATGGGGACTAAGCAGGGAGCCAGTTCCCCAGGGCATTGAGTATAGTCATAAGAATGGCTCTACTGGGTCAGACCAATGGTCCATCTAGCCCAGCATCCTGTCTTCCGACAGTGGCCAATGCCAGGTACTTCAGAAGGAACGAATAGGATCATCAAGTGATCCATCCAATTGACCATTCCCAGCCTCTGACAACCAGCAATCTATGCCTATCCTGGCTAATAGCCATTGATGCAGCTATCATCCATGAACTTATCTAGTTCTTTTTTGAACTTCATTATAGTCTTGGCCTTCAAAACATCCTCTGGCAAGGAGTTCTATGGGTTGACTGTGCATTCGGTGAAGAAATACTTCCTTTTCTTCGTTTTAAACCTGCTGCCTATTAATTTCATTTGGTGACCCCTAGTTCTTGTGTTATGAGGAGTAAAATAACACTTCCTTATTTACTTTCTCCACACCAGTCATGATTTTATAAAGCTCTAGCCTATCCCCCCTTAGTCGTCTCTTTTCCAAGATGAAAAGTCCCAATCTTATTAATCTCTCCTCATATGGAAGCTTTTCCATACCCCTAATCATTTTAGTTGCCCTTTTCTGTACCTTTTCCAATTCCAATATATCTTTTTTAAGTTGAGGTGACCAGATCTGCATGCAGTATTCAAGATGTGGGCGTACCATGGAGGCAATACAATATTTTCTGTCTTATCTATCCCTTTCCTAATGATTCCCAGCATTCTGTTAGCTTTTTTGACTGACACTGCACATTGAGTGGATGTTTTCAGAGAACTATCCTCAATGACTCCAAGATCTTTCTTGAGAGGTAACAGCTAATTTAGACCCCATCATTTTATGTGTATAGTTGGGATTATGTTTTCCAGTTTGCATTTATCAACACTGAATTTCATTGGCCATTTTGTTGCTCAGTCACCCAGTTTTGTAAGATCCTTTTGTAACTCTTTGCAGTCTGCTTTGGACTTAACTATCTTGAGTAGTTGTGTACCATCTGCAAATTTTGCCACCACACTGTTTATTCCCTTTTCCAGATCATTTATGAATATGTTGAACAAGTACTTCCTCATTTTTGTGTAGTTCTCCTTTCTGAAATTAAATGCTACCATGGTGGGTATGCTGAACGGAGGGCAAACCCCAGGAAAGACAGAGAAGGGAGCAGTTTCTTGCTAATAGGGCTGGTCTCCATGGTCCCTGAGCTGGGGTTTGTGGAAGTGGAATTGCCTGTGTGTGCTTTTGGCCACCCTCTGCAATGTTAGCAGGACTTGGGTAAGTTTTGTAAATGTCACCAGAACAGCTTCAGGATCTGTGCTAGCTATTTCCTCTTCCAATGGGAAGCTGACCCATTGTGTAACCCTGAATCTGGAAAAGATGCTACAGTATCAACTCGGGGCCTCAGGGCTGTGTGCTAGCCAAGTTCTGAGCTTGGTGCGCCTACGGATGTGAGAGCTGGATATGTAGGTCTAAGCCAGTATATGGTCCTGTGTAGTGCACGGCATTAGGCTGTAATGGGAGTTTTGTGATGAAAGCCCTCAGACTGAGGGAGTGCTAATTATTCATTGTCCTGCATCACATGAGCATTGCCCATAATGCTGACTTCCTTTCTGGGGCCCTATCCAGCAGATGGTGTGACACACATCTGGTTTGGTGCCTGAAGAGGGAAGCAGGCACTACTGACTCCGTCCTTGGACTTTCAGAGTAGCTGTGCCAGAGAGGCAACCTGCAGCCTCACCATTTCTAGTACATCCCTTGCTGGTCTGCTAGGATCATAGAGCTTTTCTGTAAGCTCTTTGGGGCAGGGGCCATCTTTTTGTTTTTGCAGGGTCAGGTACGCACAACCGGGCCCTGAGCTGTGATTGGGAGCAGTAGGTGCTACTGAGATAGAAAAGGCCTCTTACACACCAAGTCCTTTCCCCTGGAAGTGCAGGACAATCCCAGAGGCAATAGCAATCGGACTGTGCCCTCGTAGAGCATCTTTCACCTGAGCATCAGAGAATTGTGGCCAAGTATCATTATCCCAGTCCTCCTGACGGGGAACTGAGGGCTGGCCCGGGTTAATCCGGGGCTGGGTCCTACTGACAGGAACTGAGGGCTTGGCTGGGGGAACCAAGGGCCTGCTCCGACTGACGGGAACCAAGGGCTTGGCTGGGGGAACCCCCTGCCTGCTCCTACTGACGGGAACCAAGAGCTGGCCCGGAGGAACCTAGTGTCTGCTCCTACTGACAGGGAAGTGAGGGCTCGGCCGGGGTAACCCTCTGCCTGCTCCTACTGAGGGCTGGCCCTGTGTGCCCCAGGCAGTCAGAGGCGAGGACAAGAGAGTCCTGGCTCCCAGCCTCCTGCCACAGGCAAGTAGGGTGGGCTGCTCCCCAGTGCTCCCTGCCCATGGGGCAGGAGCTGGCCTGCTGGGCTGTGGGTGCCCCAGCTCCCTCCTGGCTCCCAGCAACAGCCCGCAGCGAGGCGAGGCTGAGGACGGCCCCGGGCGGCAGCCTGGCCCCGGCGTGGCTGGGCGGCCCGGCGGCGGTGCTCGGGGCGGCTGCTTAGGGCAGGACCGGCTCAGCCGGCCGGGGCCCCGAGGTGTAACGGCGGGGCGGGGCCGGGGCGGGGCTGCCGCGGAGGGGGGCGGGGCGGGCGGACGGGCTGGCGCCGGGGGCACCAGCGGGGCGGTCCCGGGGCTGGCTGGCGGCTTGGGCACTCGCGGAGCGGCCTCGCCGAGCCCACCTGCCGCGCCGCGCCGAGCACAGATGCGGGTCCAAGGCTGGAGCCCGGCCGCGCTGGTCCTCGCCGCCTGCCTCTGGCGGCTGCGGCCGGGCCGAGGCGCTGCAGGTACGGGGGGGGGGGGGGGAGACGCGGCCCTGCCCTGCACGGTGCCAGCTGATCCGCCCGTGCCCGGCGCTGCGCCTCGGCCCCCGCCAGCCGGCCGGGGGAGCTGTGCAGGGCGCGGGCTGGGGGCCGGGCGTGCCTGCCAGGGGAAGGGCTCCCTCCCCTGCTCGTCCCCCGGGAGCCCGTCCCCTGGCCTGGCCGAGCTCCCTGGCGAGCCGGGGGTGCGCTGTGGCGAGCAGAGCCTGCGGAGCGGCGGGGTGGGGCCTGCCCCTTTCGGGGGAGCAGCCGGGCAGCTGTAACGTCAAATGGCTCCTGCTCCTTAGCCCTGCCCTCGGCAGTTATCAACACAACGGGGCAAAGTCTCCTTGTTCCCGTTTTATAGGTGGGGGAAACTGAGGCAGGGAGCCTTCCCACAGTCACCCGGCAGGTCAGTGGCAGAACTGGGAACTCTGTTTTCAGTCCTAGGCAGTGCTTAATTTCTGCTAGGGCTGAGCCCTGGTACCTCTGGGGTGACGAGCTGTCCCGATTTTATAGGGACGGTCCCACTATTTGGGACTTTGTCTTGTATAGGCACCTGTTACCTCCCATCCCGATTCTTCACACTTGCTAGCTGGTCACATGCAGTAAATAAAGCGAAAACACCAGTCTCCACTCTCCAGGGTAGTCCAGCTCTCTAGCATGATCACTGAGTGCACAGGGAAAAGGGTATGTATTTTCTCTTAAAGTTACATAGTCTGTCATCAGCAAGAAGCTGTTGGAAACATCCCCAGGAGTTTTGTTTGACTGACAGGATGATGCCTGTTGCCTCATGGAGAAGCCTTCAAAGCAGTCCCGTTATTAAAACTTCACAGGTGCCTTTTTTAAACAACCCAGTTAGGTTCTTCTGTATATCATCAAACTACGGAAGTCCTCATAGTGCTCGTAGGCCAGACAACAAAGAATTACAGGAGGCAGCGTGGTCTATTGGATACAGCACTGAACTGGGATTCTGTGTCCAGCTCTGCTGCTGGTTTGCTGTATGACCTTGAGCAAAGTCACTTCCCCTCCCTGTGCCTCAGTTTTCCATCTGTGAAATGGCAATGCCTATCCTTTGTAACGTGCTTTCAGAGATATGGATGAGGAGAGCTATATCAGAGCACGCTGCTATTATTTATTACAAATAGTATAATTATGCTGAGTACTTTTGATCAGAGACCTAATTTCTTCACAAAATGGGTAAATGGTGCTATCCCCTATTTATAATTGAGGCATAGAAAGGTTCAGAGTCACTCTCCACCTGCAATTCCTATTGACTTAATTGCTGTTATTATTTGTATATATACTTGTATTTTGGTAGTGTCTAGGGGTCCTGACCAAGATAGGAACTCTGCTGTGCTCGGTGCTGTACTAATATGTAGTGTTAACTAGCCCCTGCCCTGAAGAGCTTCATGTTTCAATAGGGTGGGAGGAGAAACAGAGGCACAGAGAGAGCAAATGACTTCACACGGCCGGTCAGTAGCAGCGCTGAGAATAGAACCCAAGTTTCCTGGGTCCATGTCCAGAGCTCTCCACTAGGCAGCACCAATCCAATGTGAGAACGCTCAGCCCGTCTCAGAATTTCATTAGCAACTGGCCTGAGGTGACTTGGGGAGTGGATGGCAATGCTGGGAATGGAACGCAGCTCTTCTGGCAGTGTCTCTGAGCTGAGTTCACAGGCAGAGTGATTTACACTAACTTGGGCCATTCACTTAGTTGCCCTGTGTGTGTTTGCAGAGCAAGTGCCAACCAGTGAGGGATTAGCTACTTATACGTAGCCTCTAAAGCATGGTGTGCGTAGGAAAGAATAAACACACCACCATTCTTCTCCGTTCACCTTCCTTGTTCTGTCCCCTGCAGCTTGGTAGCAGTTGCACTGTGAGATATGTTATCAGGGTTTCCGGTAAAGCACAAACAAAACAGACTTTTATCAGGTCATCTGTTGTTTCCCTTTTACTGCCCCCCTCTCCCTCCCACACACACCTACTCTCCTCTTTATTTTGTAAGTAGCAAGAGGCTCTATGTAGAGACAGTTTTAGTATGATCACCAGCTTTCTGCATTTAGACCAGGGGACCTGGCCTGGGTAAATCAGATTCTAAGGCCTGTATCCTGAGCATTTTAATAATCCAAGCGTGGCCTGCTTTGGGCTGCAGCGATGGCTCTGCTCTAGACGAGCATGTCTTAACGGGAGTTCTGCTTGCTAGCGTTGGCCTCAGGCTGAGCAAGATAAGCTCTGATCACAGGATGATGAGGACAGTCAGCGGGAGGACTGGGTGGCATCTATCGTCTTCCAGCTGCTACCAGTTCTGGAGCATTATTGTCCCTTTACTGGAGACTGTCTTATTCCCCAGCCATGGATGAGTGTTGCAGTTGGAGCTGCTATAAAGGAGGAAAATTGGGGTGAGGCAGGGAAGTGGTGGCTGTGAATGATGAGACGGGTTAGTGTCTTTGAACCCTACTGAGACCAGATAAATGTAGCCTCCAGTCATTGCTGGCCCTAGAAGCACTGGTCCCAGTAGCCCAGATGAGATCAGGGCCTCCCAAATCACTCACTCACTGCTCCCTCCCTTCCACCAGCACAGCTAGCCCTGTATCTTCCATTTTCAGCCCTCTAAGAGAGTTCCCTGTTGCTGCTCACTTGTCAGAACTAGGCGTCTTTAGCTGCCCAGTGCACCCCAGAATCCTTTGCATTGCTTTGTAACAGTGCTTCAAAGGAGGCACTGTGGCAGCTGTCACAAAGGATTCTGGGATGTACAGCTGAGACCCAAAGACACCCCCTTGTGCATCTGAGCAGAAACAGGGATGCAGGTTTGGAAGGGAATTTGGGTGGGCACAAACTCAGCAGCCAGGGAAAAATGCTTTGAGATGGGCCTGTTGGTGAGTGATCAGGGTAGTCTCAGTGTTTTTCCCACAGCAAGCCCCGCTTGTGACACCCTTAGATGGCTCCTACCTAACCAGTGGTTTGGATGGCCCCTGCTTTGTTTCATGGAGGAAAAGGCTTCCTCTTGGGTGCATGCCTTCGGGGATGGGAAATCCCTTGCTCAGATGCCCAGGGTGATTCAAGGGTGATTCACCGCATCTGCAGGAGGGCAGCCAGCAAAGGGGGTGGTGAAGATGGGGGATGGTGCCCGTGCTAATGCGCTCCTTCTCTTTGCACAGGAATGGAAAAGGTGATCGTCGGGGAGGCCGGAAGGAACGTCACTCTCGTGTGCCCAAATGTGTCTGAGCGAGCGAGCGAGGTGGACTGGTTTCACGGTGACCCTGGCGCTGTGCCCCCACTCTTCTCCTCGAACACCACGCTGCCCAAAGACGCCCGCTTGTCCCTGGTGGACAATAGTTCTCTGCGTATCGGATCTCTGCGCCTGCAGGATGGGGGCAATTACACCTGCAAGGAAGTGCTGAACGAGGTAGCCCGAGAGCACAGAGTCCAGCTCCTAGTCGCCAGTAAGTTCCTCGACACGCAATGTCCTGTGGTTGCTTGGCCACGTGGAGTCCTTGAGTTTAAGGCCAGAAGAGACCATGTACAGTCTGACCCCCTGTACATCACAGGCCGTCAACTCCACCCAGCGCCCACACAATAAACCCAACCGCCAAAGCGAGACCCACAGGAGACCAGACTATTGTATGCCATGGGCAGGAAACAGAAGGGACCTAGGTGCACCAGTGCCCGAGGCCCCTGCAATGGCAGGGAAATGATTACATGAGAGAGACCCAGGTAATCCTGGCAAGTGACCCGCATCCACCCGGTGAAAACCCCTGTGGTCACTGCTAATCTGACCCGGGGGAGAAATTCCTTCCTGACCCCACATGTGGCGATCAGTTAGACCCTGAGCATGTGAGCCAGAATTAGGCAGCCAAACACCTGAGAGAGAGAGAGAGACAATATGCTCGTGCCACCTCAGAGCCCTGGTCTGGGCTGCACATAGCCACAGCTGCACCCCAGGTCAGGGCAGGCAGCCACATGCAAAGTGGCAACCTCGCTTCCAGATCCCCCCTTTAGAGGGTGGTGAATACTCACCACAGATCGCCCTGTGCCCCTCCAACGGGAACGCCTTTTGGGATTGAGATTGGACCAGCGACCTGTACCAGTTTTGGAGAGAGCCTTTATTCCACACCCAGTCCCTGGGCTGCTTGCTTTCCCTCTCTGAATCAGAGTTGCCCTTTGGGTTATTTGAGCTGAATGAAAACAGTTTATGATGTCAGAGCCGTGGCCCTGTATGCGAGCTCTCAATGTCTTATTTCTGTGGCTCTCCCCCTTTTCTGGGCCTGAGTTAGTCATGGATGCTGCTTTGTGTAGATCCACAATCTCCCTCCACAGAGATCTGTTCCTTCTAAACAGGAGTAAGGACACCCTGATGTGTCCTGTCACTGGCAGGGATAGATCAGTCTAAGGGACGATCGGGGATGTGAATGGTGAGCAGAGTTAGTGCCTGGGGAGAGTCGGCAGGCAGGCAAAGCCACTTGCAGAATTGAAACGAGGGAATGCATTCCTGCCGGCAGCCGCCCCGCCTTGGGCTGCCATCCTGGTAGAGTGCTCCAGCTAAGCCAGATTGATCAGTGCTTGGACAGCAAAACGCAGGCTGCTGCAGGACCTGGTGGCGGTGATTCAGCAGATGGCCCTCTTCTCGCTGAGTCCATGTTGAACCATTGTCCTGCGGGGTTGTGGGCTGAGAAATAAAACCAAGGTATATCTGACGGTTAAATATCCTGTGGCACTTTCTGTGAGAGTAGGGCTGTTAGTGCCGATTTCCTGGCCAAGTTTCAGCTTGGGTACTTGTATTCTGCTGATTTAAATCGCTTTTGTAGCTTCAGATCTGGACAGAATTCTTTTTTAACTCCTTGTCCTAAACGACTGTGCACTAGTGCTGCACATTGTTAAATGGCTACTGGGTTCTTCCCCAGAAGTGACTGCTCTTCACTGGTGAAGATTCCTCCGTGTGTAGTTTGTGACACGTGTTGGAATGAAGGGTGCTGTGTAAATATATGAATAATTTAGGACACCTGGAAGGGGTTCTGAGTTCCTCTCGGTTTCCAGATGCTGCTCCCCACCCCTTTCAGTTTCCAAGCCCGCTTGATCACTGCAGGGCCCTCTTAAGAACTGCATCCAGGGTTGTGCCCCGCAATAACTGTGAATCTAGTGCCAGGACGGCAGCATGAGAGTGCAAAGCTTAGAACACCCGCAGCACAGGTAGCCAGGACTTCCAACCCAACCCTGATCCCCCATTCCCTACTGATGTTCCTCACCTCTCATTCAGCAATAGCCGCCTCTAGAGATTAGAGAGAGTTCTCTGCCAATATAACTGTTTGTTAGCCTCTCTGCCGAGCCTAATTGGTGCAAAGTGGACTGTGATCCACTAGGGCTGGACTGAGACCACCACTTCCATTGTATACCCCGCTGCACAGCCCAGTCTGTCCTCCCGTGACCTAGGGTATGTCTGCATTCCAGCTGGAGAGTAATGTCTAGCCTGGGTAGACATATCTGCACCAGCGCTGATGAGCTAGCCTGTTAAAAATAGCAGTGTGGCCGTGGCAGCATGACCGGTGGGATAGGCTAGCTGCCGCAGTATATACTAGGGCCCCAGGCAGGGTTGTACTCGGGGCAGCTAGGGTAGCCACTCTGCTACTTTACTTCACTACTCAATCAAAGCCAGCATGCCTCCTTCTACCCGAGCTGGACTTTACACCTCCAACTTAAATGAAGACATACTCTGGCATGTGGGGGGGTCTGTGTCCTGTTACCAGGCTCTTGAGTTATCCAGTCCCCTTGTGTGACACTCTGCGTTAGCTTTGCTCCTTTCTTCCTCATTTGTTACCTGCAGTGCATGAGCGATTGTATCATTCCTCCCAGCCTTATTTCCTGTTTGTGTTCAGGGTGTTCCTGCTCTTCGGCAGTCTGGCTGTGTGTGGATCCTCTAACAGAGAGCTGCACCCATTTTGCCCAGAGCAGTGCGCCAAAAGGTCACGCAGGCAGAGATGCACGTCAGGGTGCAGGGGAATGCCATCACGGCTTGGAAATGAACAGCTGATTTGTAGAGTATTAAAATGCAAGAAATAAACCTTAGGCTGCTGCGGAGTGTGGGTTAGTGGTTTGAGCATAGGGCTAGGTGGCAGAGATTCCTGAGTTCTAATCCCAGCCCTGCTATTGTGTCCCAGTGACCTTGCGCAAGTCATTCAACCTTTCTGTCACCCAGTTGCAAAAGGCAGGTAATTATACGTAACCCCCTGTTAGTGCTGTTGGTGAGCCTTAGTTATTTACACTTCGTCGAAGACCGTAGACATGCTCTGTATGATCATCGTTTGTTGTTGTTGGTTGATGTTTTGGTTTTTTACATGGAATATATGAAACAAGACCCAACTCATGGTTAAAAGGCTGGCTAAGAAGTGATGGGAAGCTCGGTCTTTTTAGTTAATCCAACAGAAGGTTAAGAGTGACTTGGGCACTGTCTACAAGGACCTACAGCAGGGAGAGATTTCTGATAACAGATGATGCTTTAACCCAGCAGAAAAAGGCACAATGAGATCCAGTGGTTGGAAGCTGAAGCTAGACCAATTCAGATTGGAAATAAGGGGCACATTTTCCACAGTGAGGATCATTAAGCACTGGAAGATCTTATCGAGGGACTAGTCATTATTGTTGATCATCACAGGTGAGGGTGGTTCTCAAGTTGCTGTTTTGAAATGTGTCTGAATGCTAGTAGCGTTATACTGATGCCAGCCAGGAGTTCAGAAGCTAATAGATGGCTAGTGATGGCAGATTCCAAGACCCAGCCCAAGCACACAGTGCTTTTCTGCTGAGTCAACCTCAACTCAGGTACTCGAACTCTAAATAAAGATGTGGAGTAATTTCCGATGGCTCATGCTGGCCGGTCGCTCATATTAACACCAGCAAGGATTCAGGACAGGTCGGACTGGCTCTCTGGAGCTGGGACAGAGGAAGTTGAGCAACTAAGAACATCCAATTTTGGCAAAAAAGCTTATATTGAGGGTTATGCTTAGTCACGGAAGTTACCAATAAAGCCAGATGCCACGAAAGGATACATTTGCAGCATAGAGACTGTTCAAAGCAGGGTGAGGATTTCACCTGCTTCCAGCTGCTTTTCCCTGGATGTTTGTAGGAAGTGGGTGCGTCAAAGAAAATGAATGTTCTCTTGTTTATACTAGTATGCAAATGAGCTCTGGCTGAGCCTGTTCATCCTTCCATTATCAGTCAGAGATGGAGCAGGGGTGCTCCTGGCTCTGCCACTAACTCAGTGTGTGACTCTCAGCAAATTGCTTAACTTTTGTGCCTCAGTTTCCCCATCTGTAAAATGGGGATAATAATTCTTCCTGCAGGGGGGTGCAGTGAGGACTAATTATTTAGTGTTTAGAAAGTGCTGTGAGCTCTCTCAAATGGCAAGTTCCACAGCAGGATACATGTTTTCCCTAGCGTACGTGGTTGACACTGTTTATGAGCAAAAGAAACACTCTCTCAAATTCTATACACAGCATATAGCCTAACTCTGCTATCTAAACTACATGCTTAACGAAAAGAAAAGGGAGGCTACAGGTTTGCTACACTCTGCATTCCTCCCTAGTCAGCCCCGTGGCAGAGTCCATACTCCTGCCCAAGGGAAGCAGATGCTTCTTTCTTAGAAGCTGCTCTTAGTTTGGGGTGGTGTTGGTAAACCGTGGTGGTGTTGCAGTTTTTCCTGACAGAATTACATCATTTCTTAAGGCACTTGGATAAATGCTCTGCAGAGCAGCCCTCAGTTCTCCTTTCCCTTGTGCCATCTCCTGTACAGACTGCAGCACCAGGCTTTGTTTGACAGTCCCTGTGTTGACAACTGCTCTCTAAAGATAGAATTGAATTACGAGTTGGATTGTGCAGGCTGGTGGCGGTAACACAATACGCTAACCCTGAAATCCCCAAGAATATTACTAG
Source organism: Emydura macquarii macquarii (assembly GCF_026122565.2). Lineage (NCBI taxonomy): Eukaryota > Metazoa > Chordata > Testudines > Chelidae > Emydura > Emydura macquarii. The sequence continues at coordinate 3,943,063 of NW_027131391.1, forward strand.
GGGGAGTTGTTTGATTACTGTTCGAGTGCCAAAAATACACGTGGGTGGATGTGGAGCTTAAAGAAAACAAAATACAGAATGGAAATAAGGAGAAAGCACTCTCACCCCAATCTTTGAAACAGGTGGGAGCCCACCCTCCTCTGCTCCCTCCCCCCCGTGCTGTCACCTTCTGACAATGTGGCAGTCTGTGGCTTCAAATGGCTCTTGACTTGCTGTATTCACATTCGGTTCTTTCGCTATTTAAATAATTAATAAATATGCTCCCGGTTGCTATTAAAGGAAGAGCCCAGGAAAGACTCCAGAAATGACTTTCCCTGAGTCCTCTGCATTGTGGAATTTGCCCCCACAGTTGAATTACAGCTTGTACATCGATCTGGGCTGGCACACACAGCCTTCTTGCCGCAGGCAGAGTAGGGCTGGCAGGAACGGAGGAGGCCTGGATCTGGGTCCAGGGGCTCATTGCTAAGACCCCGATCTCGCAAGCTGAAGACACAGGCTCCCATCCTGCAAGCTGTTCTGTGCCCACGTGGAGCACCAAAGTTCAGCTTCCTTCTGCTGGCCGGGTTGTTTTTGGCCAGGTGCATGGGAAGCACTCAAGCTTCGGCTGCCCGTGGCCTGGCGATGGGGGCTCGTGCACCTTCCCCAGGAGGCCTTTAAAAGCCATTGGCGGTAGATAGCACAACGTGCAGGGGCATTATCAAATGGGGGCGACCTGTTCAGAACTCCGAAGGGCCCCAGATAACAAGCCTCCCCCCAGCTAAATATTGAGAAAGCTTTGCCCAGATGTAAGGTAGCACTTTAGGCTGCTTTGTTACCCCAGTTCTGGTTTCTCCTTGCCCATTTCAGGTGGCCCCAGCCATGTGACTATCAGCATCTCCCCCTCCACAGCGCTGCCCAATGGCACGGTGTACGTAGATAAACGCGACACTGTTACGTTCAGCTGCACTAGCGACTCCTATCCAGAGCCCACAATGGGGTGGACTTCCCAGCCGCCCAATTCAACGCTAGAAACACCACCTGCAGTCAGTGGCTCCTCCACCGTCTTCATTCTGCGTAATCTATCCTCACGCTTCCAAGGGAACTACTCGTGCTCCGCAAGGAACCCTCTCAGTGGCAGCAGTCGGACCTCAACCAAGGAGCTCCTGGTCTACTGTGCGTATGAGCGTTTGCACTGTTACCGCGTGGTGAAAAGAAGGCACGAGGGGGGGAGGGGTGCTTTTCTTCTTGTTAGCACAGGGGGTGATTGGAGGGGGAATGGCTTCTCAAAATCTTGCTACAAAAAATTGGGTCCAAACGTAAACCTTACACCCTGAACTCTCATGTGGGGTGGGATTGCTTTTGGATTTGGATCTGTGTATCCAAATCTGCCTTGACCACGCTTGTGGGTCTGAGCCAGAATAGGCATATTTTCCGAATCACGTTTGAGTGGATGATCTTGGTGGCTGGGATGCAGGACTAACCCTGAGCTGGAGTTGGATCTGACATCATCTGCCTGGTGCAGCTTTGCGCACAACTGAAAATAGATATCTGACAGTTGTAATCATTTCTGCGGCACCAAATTTCATCCCATGTCATCCGACAGAATGCGTTGCCGTTTCCCATGCTCTCTGAGTGAAACAGGAGAGGTTTCACTAGTGGAAATGGACTGTGATATTTACGGTTGGCAGTGTTGTAGCTGTGTTGGTCCCAGGATATCAGAGAGACGAGATGGGTGAGTTTATATCTTTTATTGGACCAACTCCTGTTGGTCAGAGAGACCAGCATTCTAACTACACAGAGCTCAGAAGCGGGTCTCTTTCACCAACAGGAGTTGGTCCAATAAAAGATATAACCTCACCCACCTTATTTCTATGCTGTTACTGACAAGTATTATTTGTACAGTGCTTTGATTTTGTAGGGCCCTAGTCTCACCTGATGTAAACTGGTGTAGCCCCTTTGAAGTCAGTGGAGCTATGCCAACATAGCAGCTGAGATCTGGCCCCTAGTAGCTGTGTACATACCACAATGTATCCGGAAAGACTAAGGTGTGATTTCTAAGACACACTGTTGTATTAACATCAGATAAACAAGCTAAAACCAAAACTGTCCCTCACAGCAAAGGGAGGATGATTCACTGTCTAGAGTTTAGGGGGACAGACTTTCATGGTCACGGTAAGGGCTGGGCTGAGATTGCCTTTCTGCTGGGGACCTCATCCCACGAACAGACATGTCCCTCAAAGACTGGTGTGGAATCGCAGGGAGAGAAGTGAGAGGAGAGAAGAACCGTAAGATTTTGAAAAGGAGCTAGGGGGGAAAATAATACCTTCCAGGCTAAAGTGCTGAGCTACTTGATGTTATGGTTACATGGCATGGTTTGTCTTAGCAGAGATGAAATGTCTTTAACCTCATGCTGTTTTGTTGTTAGATCCCCCGCCGTTGGTCCCAAGGTGTTGGGCTCAAACTGCCCAAGTGGGGTTGATGCTCCAGTTGTTTTGTAGCTGGCCTGGGGGATACCCGCACCCCATCCTCCAATGGACAGAAGAGGGGCAAGACTTGGAGAATTCAAGCTGGGTCGTTAATGCAACAGGCACCGCAGACACCCAGGTGGAAACGCTGAACAGCTCTCGCCTCTTCCACGGGAAGGAGTTCAGGTGTGTCGGGAGCCACATTATAAAGCAGGAGGAAGTGGAGTCAACCTGCGTTGTGCAGATAAGTGCGTCAGCTTGTCCCTCCCTGGTTAACCATTAAAGAACCTGTGCATGCGATGAACCAGCTGCCGGTTTGGCTTCAGTGAGAGCTCCAGACACCTGTCTGAGGGCAGAGAGTCATCCAGTGAGTCTGATTCTCTGCTGCCCTACGCCTCCTGTCGTCATTTCCAGCTGTGCAAAGTGGGGCAAAACTCTAGCAAATAGAATGGGAGCTTTTGACATGAAAGTAAATGACTATGCAGGGCACAGGGCAGCAGGGATCAGAGCTGGTGACCCAGAGCCTGCACCGGGGCATAATTTGATGGATATAAGTAGCTCCATTCAGATCAACGAGATGACTCACATGCATAAAGCTACTCGGGCAGTAAGTGTTTGCAGGATCAGGGCCCGTGGCCAAGAATTTAAAAAGTCTCTAGTGATATTGGGTACCTCAATTTTTGGTTGCCCAACTTGAGATACCATAAAGAGACTGGATTTTTAGTGTGAGTGCACTCAGATAGGGAAACTGGGGCCAAGAGAGGTGAAGTGATTTGGCCAAAGTCACTCAATTGGCCAGTGGCAGAGCCAGGAATAGAACCCAGAGCTCCTGAGTAGAGCCCTGCGTGGATGCAAAATTTGGATCTGCATCTGATCTGCAAACTGCAAAAATGATCTGTGGATATCTGCATCTGCAGATATAAAACAGATACCTGCAGATTTGCAGGGCTCTACTCCGGAGTCCCAGTGCAGAGCTCTATCCCTCAGGCCACACCACCTCACAAAGGAAGTTAGCACGTGCTTAGCTTTGAAGGTGGGCATGTGCTTACGTGCTTTGAATCGGGGCCTAAGAGACTTGCCCAAGGTCAAAAAAGGCAGTCAAGCATTGCTTGGACTTGAATGCAGATCTCCTGAGATCCAGTCCCATGCCTGCTCTAATTATCTGGATAGGCAGTGGCTGCCTGTCAGTTGTGGATCCAGATTTCTCATACATACACCCATACGTGGCATGAAAGTTGCTATAGGAACATAAGTTCTTCTTACTGTAGGGTTTTCAACCTCCTTCTCGACTCCCTTTCTCCCTCCCTGTTTAGAGGCCCCTTCGCTGGAGACTGAGCCACTGAAGACCTGCTTTGTGGGTGGCACCGTGACCCTCACGTGCCGGGTGACAGAGAGCAATCCCCCTGCGAGAATCAGCTGGCTTCGGAACGTCTCCCAGCCGGAGGTGACGATCCAGCCTGGCGAGAGGTACCTGATCACACAAGAGGGAAGCATCTCCAATCTCACCGTACAGAACTGCTCCCACAGCGCTGACGAAGGCTACTACGTCTGCAAAGCTGAGAACCCCGTGGGGCTGCAGGAAGTGTACATTTCTCTCACCGTGAAGAGTAAGTTAGCAATGCCGCAGCTGAGGGGAGCTGGAACAGGGTGCAAAGAGAGGGAGCACGACGGGAACAGTAGCAATAAGTGAGCCTCTGGTGAAACGACCTGGACTCGTCTCCTCTCAGGCTCCCCAAGCTCAGTGAGACGTAAAACCACAAGGAGAGATGAGCTTATGTCTCCCGTTCATCTGTGTGCGTTCAGACTTGCCTCCCACATACCCCTGCACATCGGAGCGTTCCCAGCTGCGTGGGGGGCAGCGGACGCTGGCTGGCAGAGCCGTGAGCTTAGTCTGGTGAATGGGCCCAGTTGCTGGAGGTGACAGGAGCAATGTGAAAAATGACACAATTCTTCCACCCTTTATGATAAACCAGGCCTGCTGTGTGGCGGTGCCTCACTGAGACAAGCTGTTTCCAGGCCAGCTGAGTGACTGGGGCAGTCCCTTCGTGAGGTCCAAAGCGTGTGTTACTGTGTAGGGATATTGAGCGCACATGCTGAAATCAGCAGTTGGGCGGAGCACAGCCAGGGCCAGTTCCAGTGGCATGCTGCAGTAGTTTTCATCTGCCTAAGGTGCGTGCGGGTGATGGCAAGCGGGCATCCGAGGCACCCATCCTGCCAAAAGAGCAGGCCAGCGACAGGGTAACCATTGGCATCCATGCAGCACTGGGACCAGCCTCTTCACCTGTGTCTAGCCAATGACAATCCCATAGACTGAGCTTCTGCATCTCCCCTCTCATCTGCACAGAGCCGGTGAATATAGTCGGGGTGGTGGGAGCAGTCGTGGTCCTGCTGCTGCTGGGAGTTCTGATCCTCTCCGGAATCGTTTTATACTACAACCAGTTCCTGTGCCTGAAAGGTAGGAGGAGCCGGCACCCCCTTAGCCCTTCCCACCCTTGGGGTGCACAGACGGGAGCTCTGCTTCTCCAGGCCTGACCTGGTGCAGTCCTTCAGTTTTACCACTAGCCTGTGATACTGGAACCATGCCCTTCCCTCCCCTCCCCACTTATCTGTGTCCACCACTGCTGTGCACACCTTACCTCGGGCTTCTTCCCCTAGCCCCTGTAGGAATGCCATTGGCTTTGGGAGCAGGGCCAGAGGTACTGAGCACGTGAGGCACTTGCAGAGCCGACCAATAGTGGATAGCATGGATGTCTGTCTGTCTGGGGGACCTTGCACAGTACTAGAGAGTGTGTGTGTCCTGTGCTAAACTGCCCTCCCCTTCCCCTGCAAACTTATATCTGATACTGTCATCTCATCCATCCCTGAGCAGCTCACGGCTGTCTTCTGCCTCCTTCAGCGCCACCTCTCAGGACCCTTCCAGCACTATGTGGGCCATGTATCTGTGTGTCGATTGCCTGGGACAATCCCAGTTCAGTATAATAGATAATATTGCCAAAGGCAGCAAACGATCTTACAGTGAAACTGAGTTAACTGTCTAAGGAACCACGTTTATGAAGATTTCATTAAATCTTTTTTCCCCTCCCCCTCCTTTTTTCCCCCCCCCTCATGCAGGCAGCATGTTAAGGTGAGTGTTTTCCTTTCCCTGATCTCTGTGCAAACCGAGCTATATCAGCAGTCTGGTAGACTTGCTGTGGTCGTAGCTAGGAAATACGCTCCCCTGGGGAGGAGCTGTACCTACTGAAATCAGATGATAAGGTGAGTGCAATTGTAACAATGCCACGTCCTGTGCAGAACCGAGGACCAAAGCCACTTGAGCTAATGGAGACTCTGCTAGCTGCTGCTAGTAGCCGGGCTTCTGTCCTCTGTGGAGCAGCCGCTAGAAGGGGTGAGATCACACACGTCACTGACCTGAGTGAATATGCCTTCTCTAGGGACGAAAACAGCAATGTAAACACATCTCGCACTGTTTAACAAAGTGCCATTTGGTTAAACTAAGTTGTGGGGAAGAGGGAGCAGGAAGGTAATGGAGAACCCGTGGCTGTTCTTGTTATGAAACATCCATGGCGTTGCCGGGGAGGCCCTGGCATTTGAGTCACACCCCCAGCTTCCTGAAGACAAGGTAATTCTGCCTTGATTCTTTAAAGTTTAGGGAGTAAATAAAAGCAGCCACATGCCACCTCTCTGGTTTACAAATGGCCTTCTCCAACCCAAAGGGCAACTTAAAGTTACATAAAATCCCCAAAACAAGAACCTTCCTGGCATTGTGGTGCTCTGCATTGCAGCTACCTTTTCTGGTGCTTCCCCCTCCTCCCCTTCCTGGTTCTGTCCCTGGCTGTACTCTTGTGTGGCTTCAGGTGACTTCCTTCCCCACCTGTGTGCCTCAGTTTCCCCACCTACATCAGGGGGAAAGTACTCAGCTCACAGGGTGATGGGTTCTATACATGAATGTTTATAAAGTGCTTTAAGAACTTTGAATGAAAAATGCTGCGGCGCTGCAAAGCCCCGTCAGTACCATTGCTGCCCGTGGATGCTGGGGGTATGGGGCTGCCCTAGCAGCTGTTAGTACAGGACCATAACTAGCAGCACTCTGCGAGAGAGAAAGACACAACTCAGTGGCCCCCCTGGGAGAATGGAGGGAGGCTGGGGGCTGGAAGAAAGAGGGAAGGGAGAGCCCTGCAACAGTCTGTCATTTGTCCTCTTGATCACAGGAATCAAGACTCAGATGATGTGTTTGTGCTGGTGGATTCAGAGGGAGAAGAGGAGGAGGAAGAAGAGGAGGCAACTGGCAATTCCAATGTGCATCGGGTGACGGCCTTGGTGAATGGGAACAGCACCCAGACTGGTTATGGCCACCATATTACTGAGAGTAAGCACCAGGCTTTGGAGGTGCATTGCCGCACAGTAGCATAGGTTGCCCCTACCAAGCTGCTTGGTCAAATTTCTGTGGGTGGGAGAGGCCACAGTTTTCCAGCATCCTAGCTCAGGGATCACAGCAGCAACAGCTGGGGACTGGGAGGAGCCGTGATGGACTCCACCTCTTCTCTCCACGCAGTCAGATGGCTGCTGACGTTAGGTGATGAGGATCATTTGTATAGGGACCGTGTCTAGAGGCCTCGGGCGGTCAGTATTAGGGCCCTGTTCTTCAGGGCGCTGCACACACCTTGCGAGAGAGAGTCCATGCTCAGAGGAGGAGCTAACTGTCGAAATGGACAGACAGAAGGAGGACAGGAGGAAAGGAATGTAGTGAGGCTATTGCACACTCCGTGGCTGGCTTGCTCTTTCCTCGCTCCTAGACAAATTCAGTCTAATAACATGGCTGCTTCAGATTACCACCTTGGCGCGGGGGAAAGCCCCTGGGGGCTTTGGTTGACCAGGCCATGACTCTGGTAGTAACAGTGTGCTAGGGTCTCCTGCTTTGTGATTCCTTCTAGGTGACAGCAGTGAGCTGCCCAGTGAGATCTCAGCAGAGGAAGTGGAGAGAGAAGAGAGGCCGGCTGCGCAGAGGCAAATTGTCCATTTTCTTGCTGAAATGGACGGAACTGTGGGTGGAAGTTAAACTTCAAACACGTCATTGATACATTGCTGCATCCTGCAGTGGGATTGGTTTGATCTAGTGGTTAGTTTTTCTTCCCTCTCCCCATCCCCAATTTTCATTCTTTTGTTTGTTCATTCTTTCCTCTCACTCAGTTCTTTTTTTTTTTTTTTTTTTTTGGCTATTTCTTCCTTCTCTTCCTCTGTCATTGTCTCAGGTTTTCTTGTAATGAGGAAGATCAGAGGCAGACAGAGTTCAGGAGGAATGTGCCTGTGCTTCAAATAGATCTTGCCCCGTGGGTATCCTCTTCATCTCTAAGCCTGCCGTGTGGAGACACACGTGGAATTAACAGGAGGGCTGCTCTCCTTGGATCATGAAAAGGCAATCCCAGCCATGTATTTGTTTGTGCACGATGAAGCAAATATTGGGGAGGGGGCGGGTTGGAGGAGTTTGCTTCATAACTAGAATGCTAGAATGTGAATGGGCCTGGGCCTGGGTCTGGTTTTTATGCAAGCGTTCCGTCACTGGACGGGATCATCAGGACATGCCACATGCTGCGTGGCTTTCACAGGGCTGGTTACCATGTTGCTCTGCACTGAGGAAGTTAGGAGAACTCATTGAAGCTTTGCAATTGATTTTAATCCAGAGACCTTACTGCACTCTAGAAGCATCGTCTAAGGCTAAGCTATGGGGTACTTTTGCTGCTTGCTCTGCCTAGAGGACAGGAAGAAAGGTGCTGTTCATTGAATCCCTGCTGTCTTTCTCATCAGGAAGGAAGGATGTTCTTGTGATTAAGACACAGGTTCAGTGTTCTGGTCCTTCTCCTGCCACAGGCTTCCTAGCGGGCAAGTTTCACAGGCTGTATTTTCAAAAGTGGCCTCTAAGTTTGGGAGCCTCAATTTTGGGCTTCCCAACTTTAGATGAATGTCGGGAGAGGCAGGAACCCAAACTTGCCCACGTGCCAACCTCTTTCCACTTCAGCTCCCCTGGGGAGCTCTGTGCTCGGACTGGTCCATGCCCATCTCAGTCGCACAGGGAGGTAACCCACAAGAATGCTCCGAGTGGTGTGAGCAGATGGCCCAGGATGGAAGGGCACTGTTGGTGGATTGCTCACTCAGGCTGAAGGGAGCCCTGCCTCAGCAAAATCTCCTTACACAATAAATGCAGTTAAAATTTATTCCCCATCTGATAGCCAGTTGTGTGCTGCCCTTGCCACAACTTCAAAAAGCCACAGGGAAGCACCTCTCTCTGTAGATATATATGTATATTCTTCCATGAAACACAATGTTTCTGGGGGGTATGTGGATGTGATTTTTGTTTATGGAATAAAATTATTTTTCAGACAAATCCATCTGCTATGCGTTTCTGCCTGGAGGGGGAGGGGGCAGCTGTCCCTTTTCTGAGACATAAACGTATTCAATAACTCAGATTTGTATGTGGTTCCTGCTCTGTTGGGGCCTTAGCTAGAGGTGCCTGTCAAAGTACGTGATGGCTCAGCCAGGACCTGCCTGTCCAGCCCTTAACAAACCAGGAAATGATAATGTTTGCCGAGCTCATTAGTGTTGTTATAAGCCTGTCTGCACCTGTTTAGTTACACATGCAAAACTCTCTGTGGCTATCGGGTTAGATGTATCGCTTCAGCTGAAGAGAATTCCTTAAAGGAAGTAACCCGTATCTACAGTGCTCTATGAAAGGGGCTATGTGGAGATCTGCATTGGTGTAGCTAAATAGCTGCAAGCTGGTGTTCGAACAAGGGCCGAACACTGCACTGCAAACAGCATGGGGGGTTGCTCCCACTTCTGCTTTCCCTACCCACTCTCAGTTCTTTGACATGAAGGGAAGCCCATGGGGGCTAGCTAGGCACAGCTTTTACTAAAGCCCCACAGGCACCAGCCCTAAACACGTGCTGCTGACCAGCAGACATGGCTCCAGAGTGCTAGCAGGCGAAGCTCTGGGGCACACCAGCATGCTCTGCCAACCTGAGGAGTGAGAGGAATCCTCCTCTCCATCGGGATAATGCTTCTAGGCCCTACAGGGCTGCAGAATGAAAGAACCCCTTTCCCAGAGACTCTGCAGACCTGAACTCAGATGCTTTGATGTATGCTGCCCAGTAGAGCTCATCTTACTTCTCCCTTCCTTATCTCTTTCTCTCCCCCCCCCCATTCTTCCCACAGATAAATCATATGCAGTGGGTCTGGCTTCTGTTATAAATAAGACTCTGATTCTCCAACCTGCCTACTCTTGCCAGCCAGCTAGTTCCCACCTCAGGTTCTTTCCCCCTGTGCTTTAATTTCAAGCCCTGCAAAGTTAATACCAAGGACCTTAGGCTTCTACTTTGCAAAAACAGCTGCTTGCCAGTGGCGCAGTGGATGCACCAGAAGCCCAGTGGATTGCAGGATACAAAGACTTTAGCTTCATTGCTGCTTTGAATCCAGTTCTGACTGGAAGTGGGTGGGAGCCATTCACAGCCCACAGGGCTCTTTTGCCTCCTAGTCCTTTTCCCAGTTTCCAGGGGTTGGGAGATCCCGAGCTTCCTATGTTACAATACAATCCGCTGGGGCGGTCTGTCTGGCTTCCCTTCGGCAGCTACACCAAGAGGTGCGACATGTCATCTAGGGGGGTGGGGACGTGCTCCGCAGGGGCGCTTCTCTTGGCAGGGTTTGAAAATCTCCCCCAGCACCCTAAGGCCTGCAGGCGTTGTGCGCACGGGTGTAACCACGTTGGGGAGAGACGTGACCCCAGTTACACCAGTGCAGCCCCGGGGGGGAGCCAGTGTGACGGAAGGTGCCGGCATCTAGCCCCGCCTGGTCCCCGTCCCAGCCGGAGGGGCTGTCGCGGTGCGCACCGGGCTCCCCGGGACCCCCTGGCTCGGCGCGGGGGAAGCTGCGGCCGGGGTAGCCCGGCCCGGGGGCGCCCCGCAGCCCCCATCCCGCCTTCGCGGCGCCCGGGGGGGGCGAGCCGGGTCCCCCCTGCCCTCCTCGGCCGCTAGGTGGGGCCGGAGCCTCGGCTGGAGCCGCCGCCCCCGGCAGGGGCCATGTGACGGGAAGCAGCTGTGCGCCGCGCCGGCCCCGGTCCCTGCCCCCGCCCCGAGCTGCCCCGGACCCGGCTCCAGCGGGCTCGGAGCGGCCCCGCGACTCCCCCCCCCCGCCGCCCTCAATGGGCCCCGCCCCGCGGACAGCCCCGGGCTCCCCTCTCGGCTCTCCCCGGGGCAGCCCTGCCCAGTCCCGCGCCACATGGAGGCGCCGCCCGGAGGCCCTGGGGCCCAGCAGGTGGAAGGTGAGGGGCGCAGGGGCGGGGCCGGGGGCGGGCGCCGGGGGGACGGAGGGGGAGGGGGGTGCAGGCGCCGGGGGCGGGGGCAGGAGGCCGCTGTGGTGACGGGGGGGCGGGCAGGCGGCGGGGGGTGTTGGGGGGAGCTGGTGACGGGGGGGGGGGGCGGGGGGTGTTGGGGGGAGCTGGTGGGGGGGGGCGGGACGGCCGGGGGGTGTTGGGGGGGCGGGCGGGCAGGCGGCCGGGGGGTGTTGAGGGGGGGGGGGGGGAGCGGGGGTGTTGGTGACGGGGGGGCGGGCAGGCGGCCGGGGGTGTTGGGGGGAGCTGGTGACGGGGGGGGCGGGCAGGCGGCCGGGGGGTGTTGGGGGGAGCTGGTGACGGGGGGGCGGGCAGGCGGCCGGGGGGTGTTGGGGGGAGCTGGTGCTAGCAGCGCTGGCCTGGCCGCGGCGCCCGGGAGGCCGGATTGGTGCAGGGGAGCTGGGTGGACCTCTCCGGGGCAGAGCGGAGTCACAGCCGGGCCGGGGGAGGCTGCAGGATGCGGGGGGGGTGGCTCTTGGCCGGGCTTCAGCTGCCCTCGTTCGGTGCACGGGGCGGAGGATTTCCAAGTCCGTTTCAAAGCCGGGTCCAAGGTTCGTTAGTGGGCCCAGCCCCTCGGCCAAGCTTAGGGGCTCGGCACCCCCTTGGCCCTGGGTCTCTCGCCCCTGCTGCTGTGTGAAAGACCCCGACAAATCGGCCAGCTGGGCTGCGGGGCAGAGACCAGAGCAAGGGATTGAAGGTCAAGAGCTAAGGCACCCTGGAGCCGTCTCTTTTCTGCCAGGTGCAGTGACCCTGGGGCTGCCTGGAACAGCAGCAGGTCAAGGCTTTCCAGAGAGAGAACGATTTTTCTTTTTTTGATGGGGTCACTCGCGGGTCACTGAAGTGTCCTGGTTAGCGGAGTGCATGGGGCTTGAGGGGTGACTGTCTCCTCAGCCAGGCTCTATCTGCTTTCAGCGGAAGGAGGAAAACAAAAGCATTCCAGGAAACTGACTGGGAACACCTTGTATCCACACACCCCAGCAGGTGTCCCAGGCATTTCACAAGAGTTGGATTTAATGACTGGCTACATTTAGGAGTAGGTCTTCAGCAGTGCGGCACTGAGCCAGTGTAGTCTACAGTGGCTTTTTTCTGCCCAGAGAAGCAACAGATGCTGCAATTCACTGCTTCATGCGGTGGTCTTATTTCCATCCCACAAGCAGGGCTTTCTGTCTGGAAATTACCCAAAAGCTCCTGCTCCTTGCACCACTGTGGTGTGTTCTGAGGCAGGAGTCCCAGAATGCTCCGGCACAAGGGTGGTTTTCAGGAATGCTGATGATCCATAACTTCCATTTACTTCGGTTGCAGGTTCTCTGCACTTCAGAAAACCTGGCCTACTGTGTGTAAATGGTTCTGTTGAAAGCACTGTTGCCATGAGAATATGCTTGACGGTTGCAGAGATGATCACTAATAAACCATTAAATACACAGTGGCTATCTCCTGCTTTTGAGCAGACACGCCTCGTAAGCCATATCTTCACTAGGAAACTCAACCAACATGGATGATGATTGTCAGTCGTGGAAGGTATTGAAAATGGTTTAAAGGCTAACATAGACCAGAAAAAAACATTTCACCCGTGAGCTGAGGCTGGGTGAAAAGCATTTTCAGTAACAGGTGTATTTCCTAGCATAAATCGCCCTCAGGAGACCCCTTCATTCATTCTGCTGACGTGGGAAAGTCTTTCTAGGGGATAGCCGTTGCTGGGGTTGCAGTGGGGAGGGGGGAGTAAAGGGAATAGATAATTTTTAGGCTTATAAATAGGCAGCCCTGTTCTTACATCATGTGTTACGGGAGGCATTTACCTTCACTTTTTGAGGAGTGAAATATAACTTCATGTTAAATGTCAGACACTGGTATTTTATCAATACACACTTTGTATTAAAAGCCTACCAGTCTCCTGCTGCAAATCAGTGACTATACCGCATCTATTTGTTGGTATCAGATTTTTTTTGTGGCTGGTGAGTTATGGAAAAGCCATATAAAAGTGCACAACGTTGCTGTTGCAGTTGTTTACTAAGCTCTTCATTTCTTCCTAATGTATCTTTAATACCCATCCTCTGAAATCTAATATTGGGGGAAATTGCAAGTGATCATGATAGTGTTGGGTCTCCATCAAGATGTTTCCTGTTCTACATGCTGGTTATATCCTGGGGCTTGAACGACTTTTTTGGGCTGGAGTTTCCTCTCTGCTGTTGTGCAAGGTGGCGTGCATCTAATTTGCCACCCGAGAGGTGGCTGCATTTCAGTGGTGGTCTGTGTCTGAAGTTTCTAGAATGCTTTGAGATCCATTGGGATCAGAGGCGCTATTTACATGTAAGCTATTATCCCGCTGACCGCCAAAGCCTAATTGGAAAGTAATGTACTAAGGTAGTCTTGGCGCAGTGTCAGTGTGATTATTGTACTTTGCCCTCCTGTAGCATCTTCCATCCAAGGTTCTCAAATTGCATTGTAAGGATCAATGAATTGTCACTTCTCCCAGATTCCCAAAGTAGGTGTTGGGGAAACTGAGGCACGGAGGTGACGTGATGTGCTCAAGATCATAGTGAGGCTATGACAGAGTCTGCCAGTCTGGTGTAGGAAGCACTAACATCCAGTCTCATTGTGTGCACTCGTACTGGGCTAATAGCTGTTCTTGGCAAGCTCTTTCCCCTACCGGTGTCATTGTGACTGCTGTTTGGGATAAAGATGAGCTCGTGTTTCTTTCAAACTGAGAATGGAGCTGCAGTTAACATCCTGCGATACCCGTGTTCTGTTTCTTACCAGTTTAGAGTGGTGGCAGTGAAGCATTCCACTTCACACAGCACCTCTCTTCCACAGAGTGGTTACTGTGACCATCCAGCTGAAAATCTGGTTGCCCAAATGTTCCTGGGTGCATCATAATGTGACATGCACCTGCTGCCTCTTTCCTCATTCAGTGTCATGGCCTCAGGTGAGACCCAGTTAAAGATTCATTTCTTCCCCTTGCCCCTCTGTGCTCCTGGGGACGCTGCGCAGGGACCAGACTCTGCTCGTGGAGGTCTGGACAGGAGGGCTCCCTTCAGGTTTTTGTCAACACTCTTCCTGAAATCAACAATCCAAGATTCACTGAGCAACTCACCCGCACTGTCAAGTAGCAAAAAAGGGCACAGTCCCTTTCCTCCTCTTTTCCCTTTGCAGGTCACCTTCCAGATCTTTTTGCAGTGTAAAACTGAACACTCCTATTGCTGTGGGTTAGTGCCTGAGCTTAGTTTCTGGAGAGCTGGGTTCAAATCCTGGACTGGTTACAGGTGAAAACAAATTTGGTGGCTACCTCAGAAAAGCACGTGATTGGCAGCCTCAGAGGCCCAGAAGTGGCGTAGCTGCGAGTACAGCAGGCGACGTGCCTCTGTTCCCATGCTAAGCCTCGGCGCTCGCCTGCTCTGCTAATTCTACAGTCCTGTATCACTGCGCTGCTGCAGTCTCCCTTCATCCCAGCCTTTGATGCCATTTAGCATAACGTAATTTCTAGTGTTCTGCTGCGGGGAATGCCCCATCGAGATTAATGTACTTTGAAGACTTATTCACCTGAGCAAAGCTCAGTAGGCAGGAAAGTTGAAGGCATGGTTACTGGCTGCCCAGACTGCTAAAATGTAAGGTTGTAACATTACCGCTGTGGAGTGAAAAATGCCGTCCCAAGCAGATCCTGGTTTCAAATGTAGTTTAGTTCCCTGGGAGAATGAGTTGTGTGGTGTCAGCCTAACCCTAGAGGGCGTTTGTCCCTGTTACAAAACCATCACTCAGTGTGGCTCAGCAGCTGGACCGGAAGTGTTGCCATGTCAAGACCGGTTTGGAGTAAGGGCCTCGTCCTGGGTCAGGCTTGAAGTACGTTGCAGGACTCTAGGCAGTATGGTTGGTCTAGTCCATTGGCGTTAAACTTGTGCATGAACGGAAGGGCCAATCTGTGCTTTAAAAAGCAGTGATGCAGCAGGTGGCCGGTGTCATAGGATGCAACGTGATTTATCCAGCTGAGTTGCCTCCAGGTGCCCTCATGAAAAGTGCCTGCTATATACTTTTGGTTTGGTAAAAGTACACCATTTATTGGTAAGGATGACCTCTTCTGTCTGCTGTAAATGAGCCCCACAGGAGCTGAGAGATTGTGTTGCGGGAGATATAGGCCCGTGTGTCCAACCTAAAGGGGCCACCTTGGAACGCGAGACTTCCCTCCCTGCACCCCTGCTTGCTTGCTGGGTTGATTCTAGTCACGCGTAACATATACACTTTGTGCAAAGCTTCCGGTCTCTGATTCAAACAGGGATTCTTGAGGCTTCTGAAGAGGGGCCTGTGTTGATGGCAGTTCCAGCCTCTGGCTAGACGAGCTGCGACTGTTGAACATGTGGTATTTAACATCTCGAGTAGTAAACCTTGTGAACGCTAAAGCGGAACAGCAACCAGACTGTCCTGTTTTAGAGCAGAGGCCTGCAGCAGGGCGAGCCAGTCAGTATTTCAATAATAACGTAGCTCTGCATCGGGAGCCCTCAAAGTATTCTACACCTAAATAGCTTTACAGATCTGGCCTGGAGTGCCTTGCCGAAGGCCACCCGCGATCACTGGAGCTAGAAATCGGGTCTCCTGCCTTGCCGGCTAGTGCCCTATCCTGCAGCTGATGCGGGGGAGCTTTCACAAAGTGTAGCTGGACAAAACAGGCTGCCTTTTCTCAAAATCCTTGGACATCTTCAGGTGGTCCCTAATGTCTTGAAAATGTGGCCCGGGGGGCCCATGCCGCACCATGAATTCATGGGAACAGGACAGGGCGCTAAATGACTCGCCCCACGCTTGCAGAGGGAACGTCGGAGCTGGGGTTAGAATTTGAGAGGTCCAGTCCCCACGTTCCAGCCACTAGACTTGGCTGCTGTTTGTGTGGCTTCGTGTTTGCTGCCGACCCTCAGCTCAGCAGTGCTGCCGTCCCCGTGGGTGGGTGGGTGGGGTGGTAGGGTGGAAGGTTGGCCCTGTCGCATGCTCTTTCAGTCACCGCGCCATCTCGTTCCCCAGATGAGCCTCTCCTGCTGGCAGAGCTGAAGCCAGGGCGACCCCAGCGGTACGACTGGAAGTCGAGCTGTGAGACGTGGAGCGTTGCGTTTTCCCCAGATGGCACCTGGTTTGCCTGGTCTCAGGGTCACTGTATCGTCAAGCTGATCCCTTGGCCCTTGGAGGAACCGGAGCTGTAAGTACCATCCGGCGGCCCAGAGGGGGAGGGCGTCTCTCCGGCTCTTCTGTTCTTTCTGCACTAAGTTGTGACCCTCTAACTCGGTGTCCCCCAGGGCTCAGCAAGCAGCGGGTAAAGAAAGGCGAGGGACTAGAGATTAAACCTGGCCTCCCATAGCTCCTGCAGCATCAGGGTCAATTCCCACCTTCCCCCGCCTCCTTCCCGGGTGAATTCATCAGTCAGGTTAGCAGTCTGTGCTCTTAATGTCCTCCCATAAACCAGCCATCGAGGGAGTCCAGGTGCCCCCCAATAGGTGCTCTAACAGCTGAGTCTGGGTGCTGTTAGGGCCCTCGCAGAACTGTGCTGAGCCATATTACACGACTCTCTCAAAGATCCCTGCACCGTAAGCTCCCTGGGGGAACACCCAGCTGGAAGAAGGAAGGATTCCTGTTCAGCCTGCTGCGTCAGGACCCGCTCTGCTAGACAGCACGTAGCACATACGGGACTAGCCACCAAGGCTGAGATTAGTGATAAAGCTGTGGATAAGCTTGGAAGAAGTGCTAATGTGCAAGTCAGAAGTCAATGGATCCCCCATCACCACCATGCCAGTGTAACCTTCCTGCATGCCTCCCTCTGGCTATCACACCACCCTGGGAGCTTGCCGTCTTGTTACCTGGAAATGTTCTGTTAACATGTCGCCTTTCCTTCGGCAAAGGAAATGCTCCTGGGAGCCTGCAGATCTGAAACCCCATCCCTCTGGTGGGTTAACGTGCTTGCTTTGGGCTTGTGTTTTTTAATTGGAGAATGAAACCTTTGCAAGAGATCACCTCAGTTAGACAGCCATCTTGTCTTCAGAGACCATCCTGGCATATGGCTCAGTTTTCCTCCCTCCCGCTGAACTGGAAAACTACCTGCATTAAGCAATGCGTTTTTGTCAGTCCCTTGAATGGTCAGATTTCAGTGTAAAGGGGCTGTCCATAATTTAGGTAATGCATGGGGGGGATCCTTCATTTTGCATGTTTGTTTCAGTGTTACTAAGTGTCATAAGGGGGTGGTGGGTCTTGAAAATCACCCAAAAGATGTTACGTAATTTATGGACAGCCCCAGACACTTTCGCTAATCGCTAGCACAGTTTACAGGAAAGTTCAATTCTCTCTGTTATCAAAGGGTTACATACAGTTGCACAAAACGGTGGGGTTAGTCACTAACACAGGAGATTGTGCTTCAAGCCACCTCGCAGCGTCCGTAGGCTCTCCTTCCCTGAGTGTGAATTATGGGGGCTGGGCGAGGGCGAGGCAGTCCCGGCAGCTGCTGAATGACCAGACAATCCTCTGCTCTCTGCAGAAGCTGCAAAGCATCTGAACGCAAGAGCCACGGCGTCAGAGCCGACGTGAGAGGCGGAGGCGGCGCGAAGGAGAAGACGCTGGAATGTGGCCAGATTGTGTGGGGGCTGGCCTTCAGTGCCTGGCTGCCGCGTGGGGCTAAGGAGCGGGACGGCCTGCTGGCTCCGGGTCGGTCCTGTCTGATCCTTGCCACGGGACTCAATGACGGGCAGATTAAAGTCTGGGAGGTGCAAACAGGTGATTGGTGGGGGTGAGGGTTCAACCTGCTGGATTAATCCAGCCCCTGAGAAGAGGGATAGGTGCATCACTTTGCCCCACAGTCGCCCTGCCCTCGCTGTACCCTGGATGGGCTGGGCAGTCTGTGCCTTCCTCTCCCCCTTCTCCTCCTCCCATGGAGCTTTTCTGTGCCCCTGAGCACGGTCCTCGTATTCCCCAGCACTGCGTCTCACATTGCAGCCCCTCTCCGAGCTGGCCTGGCCCAGCGTGCCCCTGGAACCTGGCAGTGCTGCTTCTGAATTACCTGGCAGCAGCCTCCGCTCGCTGTGGTCAGTGGGACAGTGAGCCTGCCTTCTGTCCATTACCTCTATGGATACCCTTCTCCTTCTGGGCAGCAGCTCAGAACTACAGCAGCCAGGCTGAGGAGGGGGAACAGACAGACAGACGAACTCCTGCCTGTTCTCCCACAGGAATAGACCAGGCCAGTAACGTTGACCCCAGCAGGCGTTTTGCACGCCGTTTTGCTTCCTGGTGGCTGTGGGCCGGGCTGTGGCCACAATCCTTAGGGCTGTAGAAGGTCACTCGTGGCTAAAGAAGCGCTGCCCCCTTCTCTAGACCACATGCCCTCGTCAGCATTTGCCAGGCCCTCGATGCTGGAAGTGCAGCTAGTAGCGGGCAGTGCATGTGCCTGGAGCTGCCCCGACAAGCGCATCCGCCCGAGGTGGGCTGCGTTCCCGCGGGTGGGGCGAGGCGAGATGCGCTTGTGTCTGTGCCCATGGAGAGACGGTCCTGAGCTGTGCGCTCGTGTCCACAGGACACTTTCTTTTCAGTCTCTCCGGGCACCTGGACGTGGTGAGAGACCTGAGCTTCGCTCCCAACGGAAGCCTGATTCTTGTCTCTGCGTCCCGGGACAAGACCCTCCGCGTCTGGGACTTGAGCAGAGATGGTCCAAGTGAGTGCACGTGTTCCTGTAGAGTGTGCAGGTGGCGGGGGGGGCCCCCGACTCTCAGGTCATTCTGAGCAGTTCTGCGACACTGTTGGAGCTGGTATCATCCAGACGGGTCTCTGTGCTCCTTGGATGCAAGGAGGACTTCAGGGTCCATGCCCCCATTATTAATGTGCATGTGCTGAGCTGTCCAGTCCCAGCTCATGGAAAGCACATTGAACCTCGCCCAGTGGAGAACTCCAGGCAGACAGGATAGAACGCCCTGAGTTGTGGTAGCACAAGTGAGCAGCAAGTGGAGCGAACTCTCGGTTGCTTCCCCCAGTACGGTTAAGGGATGCCCAGCCTGCTGGGATCACTGGAGGCTGACTGAGGGCATGTCTGTGCTGCAATCCGGGGCATGGGGCTAGCTTGAGTAGTCCTGCCTGAGCTAGCTAGCTTTGATCTTGGGTATCAGAGCGGCAGGGCTTCAGCATGGGCTGTGCCAGCCCCCTGGAGCCCTGGGGAATTACTTGCATGATTTGCCTGCGCTGAGCTCCAATACTCCGGGATCCAAGCTGGCTAGATTAAAGCTATCTCAGGTATGTCTGCACAAGCCGCAGTCGCACCCCCTGATTGCAGGGTAGACGTACTCTGAGAATAAACCCCATGCAGCAGAGAGGGCGTCCACATGGGGAAATGTATCGGATCTAATCTGGTCTGACAGATCCTGTTTCCTTGCTTGAGAAGGCTGGCTTCAGAGTGAAGGCAGGAATGAGTGGTCCAGCTCTCCCTCTCTCTGGACTGGATGGTCCTCTCTCAAACTGTTGTTACCATCCCCAGGTAAGCACGTCCAGGTGCTGTCGGGCCACACGCAGTGGGTGTACTGCTGCTCCATCTCCCCTGATTGCAGCATGCTGTGCTCTGCCGCTGGAGAGAAATCTGTGAGTCTTGCATGTTACTGGGGGAAGGAGTGGGGGTGGGTGGTCTCATTTCTTACCCATCCAGCTGCCAGAGAGCCCACCGGATCCTCTGTAGTGCAGGCGAGCTGGATTAGTGGTGTGTGCTGGCCCTTGGGACTCCGGGATCCAGCGGCTCTTCTGAATGGACCTGCCTTGTGTCTACTGCCCCCGACCGTTACCCATCTTGCCCTTCTCCCTGGCGTCTCGCTGATATCAGTGGTGGTGCTGTTCCATAGACTGGTCCGCCGGAGCCATCCTAGTACAGACCCATGTCCCATCACTGAACGTTCCCGCCCTTTGCCATTCCCAGGTACGATGTCCTGCCCTCCCTCAGTCCCAGGTGCTAGAGTCCCCCAGAGTCCAAAGCCGCCTTGTCTTTGCTGGGTCTGCAAGTGCTGCTGCTTGCTCATCACGGGGAGGAAGGGAAGGGAAGGGCAGGGCTGTCACCATCTCCTGGAGAGAGCGCTGCGTTTCCCACCTGCACGCCAGCTTGGAGCCTGTCGCCTCAGACTTAAGGCAGGGTTTGTGGTCTCTGCAGTGCGGGGGCGCTGCTCTTTCACCACAGAGCAGGCCTACAGCCATCCCTTTAAAAGGGAAGCAGCTGGCCAGGAGGGGCTGGGCACGGTGCCCCCAGTCAGTGTCTATCGAATCCCACCGCTCATGGGACCTGCCAAGTGGCGCAGACCTGTGACTGTTCCTCCTGCTCCGGGTTTCGAGCACCCTGGTCCTCTACGGGGGCATGTTCTGGTGCCCTGGACGCAGTTGTTCTGGGAGCGCCTGGGACCCCCAGTGGGAGGATCAGGGCCCCATTGGGCTCGGACCAGGGAGAGTGTCTCTGCCCTGGGGAGATCAGCGTGTGGATGTCGGGATGCAGCAAGCAGGGGAGATAGGAGAACAAGGTCCATCTGTAGTTGATCTGAAACGTGTCCCAAGCCCTTTTTCTTACCATTCCCGGGGGGGAGGGCTCTGTCACGGCTCTGGGTCCTGGCCACCCTCCCTCCCACTGGTGACAGTGGCCGGCTCCAGCTGCTGTTTCAGCCACTCAAAGAGAGCCTCAGCGCAGGCAAGCCATGCAAGTAATTCCCTGGGGCTGCAGGGGGGCTGGCACAGCCCGTGTTGAAGCCCTGCTGATCTGGTACCCAAGATCAAAGCTAGCTAGCTAGCTCGGGCAGAGAGCTCGGGAGTCAGACCCGTTCCTTCCCCTAGGCACAGTCCCTGTCGTGCCCAGCCATTCAGTTGGAGTCTTTAAGCTGCAGAGTGTGTCTTGCTGAGCCGAGCGCTGGCGTGCATCAGACCGGCTGCTGCCTGCACGAGTGGTGCCCGTTTCCCCCTCCCACACCGCCAGTGTCCCAGGGGTTAACCCTTGGGTGGTCTGAGCGCTCCGTGGCGGATAAGAAGATTCTTCTCTCCCTAGCGTTCCCAGGCTAGGGTCTGCTCCCCTCCTGTGAGCAGAGATTGTAACTCTCCCCTATGGTACCCGCCCCCAGGCCCTCCTGTGGAGCATGCGCTCCTACACCCTCATCAGGAAGCTGGAAGGGCACCAGAGCAGTGTGGTGTCGTGCAACTTCTCGCCAGACTCTGCTCTGCTGGTCACCGCCTCCTACGACACCTGCGTCATCATGTGGGACCCCTACACGGGGGAGCAGCTGAGAACGCTTCGGTAAGGAGGGCGGCTCCGGTTGGCATGGCAGCTTTCTGGGCACACAGGGAGCAGAGGGCCCCTGGAGAGAGGGAGCGCTGGGGCAGAGGGGGCCTGAGGCTGCTTAGCCTAGGGGCTGCTGCACATTGCCAGCTCGGTTCCCCTGCTGTGTACATCGGTCTAGGCCTCTCCTCCCCGCGAGGGAGAAGGTAAATGAACGGCCTTTTCCCATCCCCGAGGGTAGGTGGCTGTGTTTTACTGCTTTAGGTGTTGCTCTTGCGGCATAGGAGGGAAGGGATGACGCCCGCCCTTTCCCCGCTGCTCTTTGGCGTCTGTAGCTAGTCCCAGGCCCAGCGTCCCCATAGCTCTGCACGGTGGCACTTTCCTGCCTCGTTTTTGAAGAGCAGCCCAGGAAGTGGACGGCTCCCGCCATGGAGGTGGTCGCAGTCTGCGACCCACTCACGACCAGGGAAAGGCGCGTTTAACAGTGACACCTGTGAGCTGTGCTCCAATGCCGTCCGCGCTGACTCTCGGAAGGCAGGAGCCCTGATTTACCATGTCTCCGTCCCCCCACACCCAGCCAGCCGTAGGGGCCAGGGCCAGGACTCCATTACAGCTCAAACCGACGTGGTGAGTGAGCGCTTCTTTTTCCCTCTTGCTTAGCCACATTCCGCTGCACGCGGCGTTGGACTACGGCGGTGACATCCACTGCAGCTCCCTGAGGTCCGTGTGCTTCTCTCCTGAAGGCTTATATCTTGCTACGGTGGCAGACGACAGGTGAGGGACTTGGAGGGTGGCATTTTAGAGCTGACTACTGCAGGGTCCCTGTCACAGCCGTTGAGATGAGCGGCAAAGCTCTTCTCAGCTGCTGGTCCTCAACTTTCCAGCAGGGACCTCTGCCTTTTAAAGTTGGTTGCTTCTGCTAGTGCCTGGGCTTACAGGCT
This sequence comes from Emydura macquarii macquarii, assembly GCF_026122565.2. Classification (NCBI taxonomy): domain Eukaryota; kingdom Metazoa; phylum Chordata; order Testudines; family Chelidae; genus Emydura; species Emydura macquarii. The sequence continues at coordinate 3,965,065 of NW_027131391.1, forward strand.
TTCAGAGCAGCATGACTTGACTCTGGTTTTGGTACGACATGTCTTTTGTGCCTTGTCCGTTTATACTGACACCAGTATCCTGAAACTGGAAAAGGTTCAGAAAAGGGCAACAAAGATGATCAACGGCTTCCATATGAGGAGAGATTAAAAAGATTAGAGCTATTCAGCTTAGAAATGAGTTGAGTAGGGAGCCATATGATAGAGGTCTATAAAATCAGGAATGGTGTGGAAAAAGTGAATGGAGAAGTGTTATTTATACTTTCACACATGTAAAAAACGGGTCACCCAATGAAATTAGTAGGCAGCAGGAATACAAACAAGAGGAAATATTTTTTGACACAATTGACCTATGGAACTCATTGCCATTGGATGTTGTAATGGCCAAAAGTATAACTGGGTTCAAAAGAGAACTTGCTAAGTTTGTGGAGGATGGGTCCATCAATAGCTATTAGCCAAGATGGTCAGGGATGTAACCCCATGCTCTGGGCAAACCTAAATCTCTGACTACCAGAAGCCAGGAGTAGAAAATGGGGGTAGATCAATCCATGATTGCCCTGGTCTGTACACTCCCCCTAAAGCTCTGGTATGGGCCACTGTCAGAGACAGGATACTGGGCAAGATGGACCATGGTCTCACCCCATATGGTTGCTCTTATATGTTGTTATAATCTTGAGCCAAGTCACTTCATCTCTCCCTCACTTTAAGCTCCTCTAAAATGGATATGATGCTTGTCTCGCCGTGTTGTCGTCAGGCTTAAGTAATGTTGTAAATTGCTTGGAGGCCTATGGATGAAATTTGCTTTAGAAATGTGTGTGGTTATTATATTTTAACTTCAACAGCTGAGGATTTATTTTAGCTGCTGCAACTGGAACAGCTGGTGCTACTTGGATTTGTGAACTCCAGGGTCCTCATGGTTTCTCTCTTTCCCTCTCCTTTAGACTCCTGAGGATCTGGGATCTGGAACTAAGAACTCCAGTGGCCTTTGCACCTATGACCAATGGTCTCTGCTGCGTATACTTCCCACACGGCGGGTTTATCGCTACAGGGTGCGTATGTTGTGTGCAGGGCAGTGGGACGTGCTGTCCTGCCAAGAGCGCGTTGTGTTTGAGCTGAGTTTGGAGTGAGGGAGGCAGGGGAATGTGACTCCACTTTGACCCAAAATACACACCATTCTGCAGTGCTGCTGCTGTCTCAAAAATGGGCATCTCCAGGGCAGCCAGGTCTGCGCTACGGGCTTCTACCAGCACCCAGCTGAATCAGTCGCCACACCCCTCACCGACACAGTTGTGCTGGTAGAAGTCGTAGATGCTAAACCAGCAGAACTGCACTTCTACCAGCAGAGCGTGTTTTTTCATGGGGGGTGGTTTTGCCATGTTAGTACGAAGCACAGCTTTGCTGGTGTAGCTGTGTCCACACTAGGAGTACTTTACGGGCGTATTACAGCAGGATTCTTCTACTGGAATAGGGTTCCTAGTGTGGGCATGGCATTGGTGCCGGATAGAGCTGTGTTGGAAAATACTGTGCTTGGAGCATTGTGTTTCCCTCACCATTTCCTACTATCCAAGCTTCACTGGGTTTCTGCCTTATTCTTCCGCCTCAGCTAGCAATCCCTGGTTCCTGCCCCTCTGGACTCCAGGGCTCAGCAGTGAGCTGTGATGTTGCAGAGTCAGCCCTTGCTCCTGTGTGTCAGGGCTCCGAAGTCTGCAGCAGCCTCTGCTGGAACATAAAGTTTCAGTGCAGCTTTTTCAACCAGAATTGAGAGGCCTTGAGTTCTGGGTTTCTTTTAAGTGTGAATCTGCTCACCTGTGGGGTGATCCAGGATGGGCTCTCGTGAAGTCATCCCAGTCGGTAGTATGCCCTGACATTTGTGGGGTTGGGAAGGGGAGGGTGCGTGAGCGCCTGTCGTCTCCCATGGAGTGGAAAATCTGCAAGGCTGTTGCAATCCCAGGGTCCATGCATGGTGACTATCCACTTCCTAAACATCACGTGAGCGTGGCTTTTTCTTCCCTTCCTACGCAGGAGCGGGGTGAGCGCATGCCTGCTGCATTGTATGTTCAGGTGCTGAGGTGCAAGGACGCTAACCTTTGTCCTCGGTCTCTTGTTGCAGGACAAGAGATGGCCACGTCCAGTTCTGGAGTGCCCCCAAGGTCCTCTCATCACTGAAGCACTTGTGCCGTAAAGCTCTCCGCACCTTCCTGACAACTTACCAGGTCCTAGCACTACCCATTCCCAAGAAAATGAAAGAGTTCCTCACCTACAGGACCTTTTAAACCCTGTGTAGGATACGGGGCCCAAAGAGACATGGAGCTGGCCGGCTTCCTTCCTTATTTCAGAGCTTTGTTTGTTCATGGTGAAGCAGCTGGGGTTGTAAAATGGACACAGAGACCCACTCTGCTTTATGGTTCTAGAGCAAGGATTTCTGTTCCTCGGTTTGGGGCTGCATCTTTGACCACGAAGGTTATTTTAATAAGAGAACCCAGCAAAAACACATGCAGTGAGCTAGTTGATTGAGCTTTGAATCTGTTAGAACTCAACTCCCAGACAAGGAGGAGCAAAGAGTCCTACTCTGATGGCTGTGTGAGGAGGCATTTGGTTCAGAAGCATCCCACCAACAGCAACACAAGTTTCAGTTCTCTCTAGGTGCTTTCACTTCAAGTGCAATTACTGAACATTGTGTTAAAAGCTCGAGGGCTCTGAGAAGTCTTCACTGGTATGGCAATGCAAACTCAAAACCTGCACTTTCATGAATGAGAGACTGTGTCCCCTACTTTAGCTACTAAATGAGGCAGTGGCTTTCATATTTACTTTCTTTGGCCTGGTTCTGAGACGGCTGAACCTGAACAAGTCTCTGCTTTGTGGGCAAAGACTTAGAAATAAAAGGTTTGTTTCCCCCTTTTGTTTTTGAAGAGTTAGAGATGCTCTTCCTATAGCCATTTTGTGGGTGACACCGAGGGATATCTAACTGTTCAGTCGCATGGGGCCTGGTGTGGAGTGGGATTGAGGTGTTAGCTTTGCAGAGTGAAAGATCCTCTTGATACCACTGTGGCCACCATTCTGAAATTGTGTATTCTTGACTTCATCAGCTCACTCAGCTGAGACGCAAGACACTAGCACAGTAACTGTGGTTTTTATGGTGTAACTTTCTCCTCTGTGTAATGGAAAGATGAACATATTAAGGACAGTGACTGGGGGGTGGGGAGGTGTTTTTGTGAAAGTGATTTCAACTTTGGGCAGCTTTTTATTTTTATCCCAATGGCATACACTAATCCTGAGCTTGGCTCGTTTGCAGTGGGGGGAGGCCAAGCACACACTTGTGTGTGGGTTATAACAGCAAATAACTACCTGAGCTGATTTGTTCACTCATTTGGACAAGTCTAGTTGTTGGATTACCCAGTGTAATATCCTAGTAAATATTCTGTGGCCTAGTTTGTAAGAATGATGAACTCTCGGCACTCTGGTAACTTCTTACATTGGCAGAGAGAGAGAGAGGACCAGTTTTCCATGCAGATAACTGGGCTCTATTGTCCCGCTCTTGTGCTTCTTGTTCACTTTCTCTCCAGCCAAAGTACTGCTTTTTGGAGTCTAATTTCCGGGGAGTTTTCCAACCAGGGCTCATGACTCATGTGTAGCGTATCAAAGGGGTGTGTGTGCGCGTGTGAAGCAGTGTCAAATACTGCTCTGTTTCATGTGGCCTAGTTTTTGGCAGCAGCAGCAGATGCTTTATCATAATTGCTTCATTCCCCCTTTTTAGAACTACCCAGGTATCTAGTGCCGTACAACTGGAAAGGTTGTAGGCTACCTCAGCACGCACAGCAGTGACTGACAGGACAGGAAGATAATAACTTCCCCTTGAACCTAGGGGCGAGACTTCCTCTTTTTAGAAAAATTAAATCACCCACAAACTGGAATCTAGCCTGAAGAGACCAAGCTTTTAATATCCCTAAATCTTGCAAAACCCCCAAAACCCGAAGTGCTGTTGGACTGTGTTAATGAGTGCAAATGTTAGCAGGGTTTAGCTGGAAGATAACTGTCCGCGGCAGGCTGCTGCAGTAGTAAAATAAAGGGAAGTGTCACCGTTGAGTGGCCACACTCAGCTTGGGTAACTCCGGGCCTCATTGACTGGGTGAAGCTTTGCTAGGCCGGAGCCCATGAACCTAAAACCAATGTGTTAAAGGAGAGCTCACTAAAAGATCCCAGCAGCACAAGGGGGCTCGTTCTGTAATGCAAGGACCAAGGGTTTTTTTGGGGGGGAATGGAACATCTCTTTAAACTAGCAGGTTTTTTTTAAAAGATGTTTCTTAGCCAGCAACTGTGAGCCCTGTATGTAGACTGTGGCTGTGTAGCAGAAAGGAGTGGTGAAATGGCCATCATCAACAGTGAAGAGCAGTCACCAGCCACTCGTTATACCCCAGTAGCGCAGCCGACCACCTCACGTGCACAGCTAAGTAGCACGACTGGGGCATGGAGTATCGCTCTTCCAGCCCGTAGAGTGACTGGACCCTCTGCAAGCGGAGGGCTTTAACCACGTGGATATTTCTTCTGCATTGTATGTGAAAAGCACACCGGGATACAGATCGGCCTTGGCAAGAGTCCTCGTGAGTGAAGATGCTTTTATTTTTTACTTGAACGTGATCTGTAGTATTTTTGCCCTCATGTACACAGGAGCTGGAGATATTTTTATTAACTTCAAGAGGCAAAATAAATTTTTTTCCCCTTTCATACAAGTGACTACTACTATGATGTCATTCCTAGGCTGTACCTGCACGAACCTGCTGCAATTTAGGACAGGAGGCCAGAAGCAGCTACTGTCAAGCCAGTTTCCAGACTCTAGAGCACTGATTAAATCAAGATGTCCCTGTAATTGGCAGTGGGTAATGGTACATCATCCCTGGTTGAGATGATCCTTTGGAGACCAGTTGCAGCCTCTTGTGAAACTAAGTGTCATGGGAAACATCATTTAACGTCTCCTACAATAGGAAAGCTGCAGCACTCTTCTGCTGTATACAATTCTGTACCTAAAGTTCCTGCAGGCTGAATGGGTCAAATCTGCTGCTGCTGCAGGAGTGCAATTCCATTAGTCAGGGGCAGTTAGACGCTTGCACTGAGGGTGAATTTGGACCCAAGTATTAAGTCTCCAAGTGCTACACGTAACAGCGCTGGAGTATCGGTGCTAAAAGGCAGCGCCTAGTCACTAGCTAAATAAAAGGATCTTGCAGCCTTAAAAAGCCCTCCAATAGCCAGCTTCAATTACATACGCTGTTCCCCTCCCCCCTTTCCTTGGGTGTAAGGGAAGAGGAGCCTGCCTCTCCCCTTCAGCAGTGTATTTCACGCTGCATTTAGCTGCAAAGGGCTCAATTCTGCTCTCCGATGCTTGTGCAGAGTTCCCCTGAAGTCAAGAGCAATGAGGTGCATGTATCTGAAGGCCAAATTTGTCCCCTATATTGTCACTAGTAGAGGGGGCTTCTAATACAGTGAGCAAGGAACTGCAGAAGACAGTGGACTTTATGTTCGGACAAAGACATTCTTCTCTTATGTCTTGGGGGAGTAGAGCCATTTGGACCTAAGCCTCAGCTACAATCAAGTCCCTGGTGACCTGAAAAGCAGCAATAAGGGAGCTTAGCTGAATCTTCTCACTTGTGCCAGCAGCCAGTCTGTGCCTAAGCCAGAAGAAAAGAAAAACTGTCAAAACTCCATTTGGACAAGTCCTGCACTGCAGCTATTGCTGGTTCTGTCCCAGCGCAAGCTGGGCAAGACGTGAACTTTACAATTAAATATTTCGTGGATAGCTTCTGGAAATTTTGCAGGCAGTGTGCTAAAGCACATGCAGGTACCAATTAAGACAGTGGGTGCAGTTCTGTAATTGTGACTCTACAGAGTTGCCAACCGTGAAAAAGCCAGGGGTGCAGCCTTAACTTCCCACTGGAGGGGTTCAGCCAGGCCAAACATTATTCTTAAAGATAACCGCTAGGGGAGAAAAAGCAGATGGGGCCAGCGAAGGGATACTCACTCGATGTCTGCCATTTTGATCAGTAGTTGGATTCGGACGGAAGGTGGGAAGTCAACTAGGGAGAGATGAAGACTGCTTGAGTGAATGGGGCATTTTTAAAAGAGCATGAGTCAAGTCATTTAAGGCTCCTTACTGGACCTGCCCCAACCTCTGAGGGAGAATGACTGGCTGTTTAAGACAGGAATGGAAAATGTCTGCATAGCCACACGTTAGCTCTGCTGTAGGGAGACAGCAGTTGCAGCCAATCTTCCCCACCCAAAACACCTGCTGCTACTAGCAAATGTGTGTCAGATATGAGAACCATGCACCACCGAGAAACAGAGTGGAGCAGACAGTGCTAAACGGGAAGTGAAAAACCCAAACGGGGCTATTGGTCTGCATGGGGGTGGAGTAAAAATCCTGAGGCCCCCTTCCCGTAGAGCAGGATCTCAGTGCCCTCTCTCTGAGCCAATGACTGACTCAGGCTGCAGTTCAGAAGGATACCAATACACAACGGCCAGTTGTCTTGTTCTGGGTTTGTACAGTACCTGAGGTCGTGGGCCATGAGGAGAGCTCCTTAAGTAATATAAATAATATTTCCCACCCGGTTTAAAACATTAAATCCACCAAGTGCTTGCCCTGCGCATTCCAGCACTTTTAGACCTCTTACTCCCCAGAGGCCTGATCCTGCTCCCTGATTGCAGTGGGAGTCTTGCTACTGACTTATGAGTGCAGCATCAAACCTCAGACATGTTACGTATCTACCTCTGCGTTACTGTCTGCTGTCTCCCCAACACTCCTCAGCAGGGAAGCAAACAGTCCCTGGAGAGCCCTGTCTACAAACCAGCGCTCTATCTTAACGGGTGCTGGGGAACCCCGATCTCAGATGATGACCAGCTCACTTGCCGGGTGGGCTTTGTTGTTTTTAATCTGTTGCATTAGGAGAAAAATCAGCTAGGGAGTGGTTCTAGAAATGAAAGGCAAACAAGCCCTCAGGCCTGGGGAGAAGCCCAGTGCTCCTGGGGGCTGGCCTTTAAACAAAAAATATCACCCAACACAGCTTTAGGTGCCATTTGCACCTGGACAGCAAACGGGCCCACGTCGCTGAAGGTTAATTTCAACGGGAGTTAGGTGCCTACATCGCTGGGCCAAAGGCAGTGCAACGGGTTGTCGGCTTTAACAGTCCCCCAAAGGGAGCTTCACCCCCCCCCCTCCCTCCCTCTCCACTGCCTGCCTCTGCACAAGAAGGGGGAGAACCTCGTGCTCTGCAGTGTGCCTCACCAGGCACCAGCCCTGTGGCCAGCTCAGGCCAGTTCTTCCCCCACTGCAGTCTAAGGGGCAGAGGGAACCATGTAAGGTAGGGAGTTACTAGCGGGGCTTCCTCTTCCCATCGAACAGACATTTCTTCCCCTGTTACAGCTGCACCCTAGACAGGCCCCTGAGGGATTAGTTTCCTATGGGTTAACGAGAGGCCATCTCCAAGCTACTTCGGTGGCTACGCCTGTTCGAACGGGGTGGCCACAGGAGCATTACCTCGGTGCACAAACAGGTGGATCTCTGTCAGGATGTCATGCAGAGCCAAACCCTTCAGCAGCTTCAGCTCCATGATTTCTGAGAGGAAAGTCAAGGGATTTTCTTGCACAGAATTCCTAAGCCTAGGAGCGGATGCCGCCAAAACAAGGGATCCTTGTCCTCCCATTCATTAGATCCTTGGGGATGGGGGGAGGAGGGACCTACTGACTGGTGCTCTTGTCAGCAAATGTGTAGGGTCCCTCCGTGCAGGATGCCACGGGCCCTTGGCTCTGAATCAGAGGCAAGGAGGCAGGCTCAGGCACTGAGCGCTGGGGCACGCACAGGCTTTCAGGTTGGAAATGAAAGGAGCCGCACCCAACCAGCAATTCAGACTTCAGCCCACAGGACTCAGCCCTTCCCCGTGCTGGGAGAGAGGCGCTAATGCTGCTTGAAGGGAATCAGCACCCCAGGGGGAAGCACCACTCCTCCTGAGAGAAGGTGAAATCTATAAACAGATGTAAATGCACAAGCCGAGGTGCTATCAAGGTTTAATTGGCACAAGCTACTCGAGTGACTACGTGCCTTATAATGCAAAAGCCTCCCTTTTCCATTAGCACGTACGTGCGAAAGGAGCCGCATGATGCCACCCCACCGTCACCATGCTAGTCAGACGCCCCTTTCACTCGCCGCTGGCGGCAGCTAAAGGCGAGCGATAAAAGGATACTCCTGTAGGCGGCGGTGAAGTCCTGGTTCAGCAGCCAGTCGAGGATGTTGGCGATGTCGGACTGCAGGGGGTGCCCAGTGCACGTGTACACGTTGTCCTCCGTCACCATCCCAAAGGCCATGGCAGTGCTCTGGCAGCAAAGGGAAGGTCAAAGAGCAGCTCTGCTCCACAAAGCAGCTATGTAAAAATGGCCTGTGCGCATCAGACCTTGGGGTACATCTACAGGGAGATAAAAGACCCGCAGCATGGCCATGGCTGGCCTGGGTCAGCTGACTCAGGCTCCTGGGGCTACAAATTGCTGTGTAGATATTTGGGCTCAGGCTCCAGCCCCAGTCTGCAGCAGTGGTTCCCAACCCTTTTGGCTCAACGGACACAGATATCAGTTTTACAATCCTGAAGGGCCACCGGTCTCTGCCAGCAGCTCCTTGCCCCCCACTGCAGCCAGATGGAAGGAGTTCAGCGAGGAGGCTGCCTTCCTCCTCGCTGATCTCCTGTCTCCCTGGCTGCAGAAGGGAAACCGCATGCGTCCTGTAGCCCTGTGCGCTCCACGTGGGTCCCTAGGCAGTGGCTCCCTTCTGCAGGCAGGGGGACAGGAGATCAGTGCTCCCCTCCCTCTGGCTCCAGCAGGGACCCCAGCACATAGGCCCCAGGCAGAGCGCTTTGCTGTGCTCCCTGCTACAGCCAGGGAGAGGGGAGAGCTGACCTCCCATCCCCTTGGCTGCAGCAAGGAGCCTGCTCCCGTCTTTTAGCTCCACGGAAACGCGCTCCGCCTGGGTCCTTAGGCTGCGGCTCCCTTCTGCAGCCAGCGGGAAAGGCGTGGCAGGCCACTTTGAAAGCCCCCGCAGGCCACAGGTTGGGAACCCCTGGTCTACACAGCAGTTTTTCAGCCCTGGATCTTGAGCCTGGCAAGCCCAAGTTGGCTAACTTGCAGAGCACGCGCCTGGTTATTTGTAATCGCTGCGTGGATGTACCCGCTGGGAGTAGAATTTCTTTTCCCTCCAGTGAGCCCTGCAGGGCCAGTGCACAACGGAAGACAAAGCTGGATCCTGTTCTCCCTTGTGCATCAACAGACCCGGCTCTCTGAGTTACAGTGGGGGACACCTGTGCCATCTAGGACAGGCAACGGAGGCTGCGAGAGTGTCACGGGGTCACGCTCTGCCCTGCAGAACCAGCGTGACTGGTGACAGTGTTTGAGGGAGGAAGGAACATGGCTTGACTCTGAGCCCGGGGTGAGTTGCAAGGAAGGTAGTAGGGAGAGCTGTTGTGCTTGTCAACTGAATCAGAATCACCAAGAGGCAGACATGGAACCCCACCCACGAGGCCATTTCACAGTCACTTCAGTACGAGGAGTGCAGAGGAATCTGCCATGGTCTCTCTTCCACCCCCCAAAACAATCTGTGCAATCACTAACAGAACAGACACTAACCATCCCACCCCCCTCCCCTGTTTACCATCTGCTGCTGAAGCAGCTTTACTCAGCCCCTTGTCAATGGCCCTCAGACAGCGCTGGTTCCTCAGAAGTCACTGCAACGCTTCAGGGGCGCTGTGGGGAGAAGGGCTGAGAGCTCTGGAGATCTCTGCAGAGAACCAACTGCCCGTGGCTGAATCTGTGGTGGCACTCTGCATTACCATCGCTACACCTTGCAGCTCTCGCTGTAGCCACAGTCTCAAAGGAGACCCTGGACTGGAGCCGAGCCAAGCCAGCAAGCAAGCAAGCAAGCACACATGGGAAGCCTAGGCCCCTCCGTGCACTCCTGCCTACATATACCATCTGCAATACTGAGTAAGTGGAGGAAGATCCCCTGCATCTCTCCCTTATCCATGGTGATGAGGGTGCTGCATGTGACCAATGGGCCTGACTCCCTGTGAACCATTCCACACCCCTGTCGAGGGAGAAGAAGTCCATCCGGCCATTACGCAAGTTGCACCGTTGCCACTCTGAAGTCAGAGATGCGGTCCCTGGTGCTAGCAAACGTGGTGGGGACAGCAAGCAGAAGCCACACAAAGAACTGTACCTGTAAAATATTCAGAGCTCTGCGCATGTCACCATTGGAGAGGGTCACGAGTGCCTTCATCCCATCTTCACTTACATCAACCCTGGAAGACACAGATTTCAGGATGCAAAGCAGGGGTCCTGCGCCCTGGAGAATCGCTGAGTCACAGACCAGCCACGACGGGACACCCCAATATTTGAATAGTCCTGGCAACACCCCAAAGCCATGTATGGACATGGCACCATGACAGTTTGGGAGCCCTCTGTCTCTGTGCAATATCTTCTCCCCTCTTCCCTCCCACTTCCTGGCTGCCAGGAGCAAAGACGACAGATCCCGACATCTCAGGACTATTTGTCCGGTCACAACTAGACTGCCCAAGTGGACAGGCAGTGTCGGGACGGCTCCTCTGATTGCACTGCCTGGAGCTGGGCTCTGCAAGACTATCGGCAGTGGGACCAGCAGACTCCAAGAGGTGCATGCAGAGCATGGGAAGAGCCATGAGGCTGTGGGGCCAGAAAGCAAGTATTCCCCCGGGGAGAGGCCTATGGAAGTAGAAGTGAATTTGGTGTATGAAGGAGAAGCACTGCCTAGAAGCAGGTGTTGCGTGGGCCAATATTGCACAAGCTTCCATCACACACACCGCTCTGCCAATGCACTCATTCCTCATCTACAACACACCGCTAGTCCTGTGCCCTGGCCCTCTTCTGGTCAGAAGTAGCCAATCAAGCCAAAAGGTTCACCTCAAAAGACCCCGTACTTGGGACTAGGCTGAGCTCAGACTGGGTTCACTTGTTACCCGGGTCTCTGGACGTTAAACACCAGAGCACAATCCTACCATCCCACCAAGGGTCTAACCACAAACAGTGGCTGGTTCTGTTTGACTTAAAGAGCAGTTATACTCAGAGAAGGAGCTCTGAGCAGATGGCGCCTTCTCTCCCATAGCACACGCTCCCTGTGTGGGCGCACAGACAGATCTTTATTACTAGAAGCAAGGAACTAACACCGCTATAAAGGGAGTGAACTGGTTTCCACTCCCCCTTGAGCCATTAAAGCTCCAATCGTAGAGTGCTGTTCTGCTGTGTTGCACCTGGGCAAGCCCACTGACAATGGAGAGGCTCAGGTGCAGTTAGGGCAGAATTTGGCCCTGCAGGACCTTCATTAGCGGGGGTGATGAGTAAGGAGAAGAGAACCCAGCTCCAGTTTACACAACTGGCAACCAGCAAAGGGGACCTGAGCAAGTTTGCTCTGGAACACCACAAACAAACTGGGCTCCAGGAGGCCTCTCCTCTTTCCTGCCCAATGCTGCATTTGAAGCTTCAAAGCAGCTTAAGGAAGGGACCTGCAGGCATCTCTAGTTGCCAAAGGTTGAAGGGAATTGATTTTGGAACAAAAGAAAGGACACAGGGAAAACCAAAGCTCCCTGCGAGGGGAGAAATGTGTGACAGAAACTGGAGAGAAGGAAAAAATCAGCTGATACTTCCAGAGGTAAGAGGAGGATTTAGGAGAGTGAAGAGAAATTGGGGAGGGAGGATATTGTGGAGATCAGTGAGGACACCTGTGATTGCAAGAACAAAGGCAGGAGGCAGCTGAACAGGTCAGAAGCTTCCCCCATGCAAAATTCCATTTCCATCTTATTCTGACTCAACTCCCTTCCCCCACAGCACTTTTTACTCACATCTCTTCCTCGATGACATGCTGCAGCCTGGGGACCATGAGTTCGGGAGTCAGGGGGGCAAACCGGAACCTTGTGCATCTGGACTGCAAGGCAGGGATGATCTTGGAGAGGTAGTTACAGATCAGGCAAAACCTGGTGTTCTCAGTGAATTTCTCAATCACTGCAAAGATTGGGGGGGAGGGCGGGGGAAATTGCCAGTTAGAACTTGCACCAGCCTGAGTGTGTGCAGTCAGAAGATAGTTTGTGAACACAGGCAGCATGAGCTCCAGACCATTCCACTCTGCAGAGGGGGGCACTGGAGGCTAGGCAGCCAGCATGATATAGCCTGGAATTCCCACAGCTAGAGGTTTGATCCCCTTTGCCCTTCCCAAGAAGGAGTTCCAGGAATTTGTGTGTGGTCTCTTTGGTCAAGACCTGAAACACTGAGCTCCTGAGTCATTATCAGGAAGATACCGTACAGATTCCTCCTCTCAGAGCTGCCTTCAGGAGTTAACGTATATTGCTCCTTTCATCCAAAAACATGGCACTGATGGATAAATGCAACCACACTCCCCAGCCACTTCAGCCCTGGAGATACAATCACTGGGGGGTTAGGCAACAGCTCCCTGGCCTTCAAGAGCGCTCTTACATACACCATCATGTCGCGTGCACACCGTCACCATGTGCTTGCTTGGGAAAAGCCTGAGCAAACAACTTGCTCTGAGGGTGGGGGGCAAAACTGCATGAAATCACAGCTGAGCACGATCTCACACCCGTTCCCAGTCCCAAGCCGAATGCCACTCACCTCGCCTTAGGGCATTCTGGGCATCTTGAGTCATGGCATCTGCTTCATCCAGGATCACAAGCTTAAAGCCTTTCCTAGTGGAAAGAGAGAGGACGGCTGGTTCAGTCATTCCCATCTGCGGCAGGCCCCCTGCCTGAACTCTTGAGATGGAGGAAGCCCATGGAGCTGAGTCGAGCTTGGCCCAGGGGAAGTGGAGCTGGGAGAGACTCAGTCCTACCAAAACATTCACTCCTCTTTACACCTGTCTCTTTCTTGGTTGAAATCCATTATTTCGAGCCCTTGCTCCCAACCAATTCACACCACTTCTCCCCAGACTCGCGGTAGCCTCCCTTTACGTACCGAGAATCCTCAATCTTCTCTTCCCTCCGCTGCATTGTCCATACACTGCCAATGTATAGACATTTTCAGAAGCGGCCACTGAGTGTTGGGGCCCAGCTTGATACACCAGTGACTTCGACGGGGGTTGATGTTCAGCATCTCTGATAATCAGGCCCAGGATGGGGTCCCCAAAAAGCAAGGCACGGCACGGCAGGGGCTGCTTCTGAGTGTGTTGGCCTTGATTCCTTTAATCTTTTAGTCCATTCCCCCCACACTCATCCAAGTGGCTTGTCTCAGCACTCTCCCCCTTCTTTCCTATAGTAAAGCACCCACAGCAGCATACCAGACGGGAGCTGTGGGGACACACTCCACTCCTTTGCTTCCTTCTTACCTCACTGAATACTCTGATTTTCTCCTTCCCGTCACGCACACAACGCTCTCTGCACCTCTCCTGTCCACGCGCTGCCTGCCCCATTCTGTGTCCTTTGAGAAAGCATGTGCTTCCCCCACACACGGACTATCTCCTTTTAACCCAGGAGTGGCCAGTCAGTCAGTCAGTCATGCTCTATGTTCTGGGGACTCCTTGTGACTGGGTGCATGTCAGGGATGGAGGAGAAAGGAGCAAAATGTAGCTAGAAGGAGAAATCACCTCTTGGGAGGTGAGGGATATAATCATCTTCTGGCACTTACTTAAAGATTGTCCTCGTGCTGGCAAAGCTCAGAATGGGTCCTCTGACTACATCAATTCCTCTGTCGTCTGAAGCATTCAGCTAGAGAGAACAGGGGAGGGGTGAAGCTGGCATTAGAAATACAGCATTAATGCATCTCTGTCCAGTAAGACCTTGTCTACACCCAAAAGCTGCACGATGAAAGCCTACGGTGGAGATTTAGATTTAGTTAAACTGGTGCAAGCCACTGTATGGACACTTATTTTGGTTGAAGAGTAACTTAAGTTTACTGAGATCTACTGATGAAAAGTGCTATATAAAAGCTATGTGTTGTTGCTGTTTATTAATTGGGAAAGGTTTAAGCTAAATGGACATAAGCCTCTCACTGTAAAATAAGTGTCCACACAGTGATTTGTACTGGTTTAAATTAAACCAGGTCAACTTTTTTGGGTACACCGGGCCTATGCCAGCAGCGTACATGCAGGTCTCAAGATATAAGTAGACAAAAGGGAAAATAATCTTTAGCAGAGTTTGTTTATGGAGAAGCAGCACTCCGGGATGCTAAACGTAACCTGGGCTAACCTTTCCCTATCCCAGCAGCAGAGTTCTCGGCGTTGGAAAGTACCGCCCTCAAACGAACAAGAGCACCAGGGCCACCGAGACATTGCGATTTACCTCTAAAACCATGGAGTTGAATTCCTTGTCTTTGTAGAGCTGTTTAGCACAAGCTAGAATTGTAGAGGTCTTGCCAGTCCCAGGAGGTCCATAGAGGAGAAGGTGAGGCAGACGATCTTCACTTATGAATTTCTGAACTGATGAGACAGATTAGGAGGTGAGGAAACGAGACTCTTCTGATTAGATAGGACACTAAGTGAGGGGCTTTTGGTCTCCCTGCTCTTAGATTTAGGGGGCTAAACTCTAGCATCCTCTGCATGCTTGATTCCAGCAGCAGATGTGCTGTACTGCCAGATGCCTTCAAAGTAAACGTGCACTCTAGACCATTTTTTTAAGAGGGGCACATTTGAAGCAAGTTTATATTTTTGCTCCAAAATACTTAAATGTCCTGCTTGGTTTTGCCATAACAATCTAGTTTAGGGTTGTGCCCTTTGTTCCAAAGCACTTTACCAGCTATCTACAGAGAGACCTTACATGGCAGTCACCAACGGAATGTAAGGGTCATGAAGCCAAGTGGGACACAAAGGAGGTAAGAAGCAGACACTCTGGGCTAGGACATGGTTGCCCTTAAAAACAGTGCCATAGGATCTTACATGCCTGTGCAGATGAAGAAAATGTATCTGTGCTTACATGAAAGTTTCCTTTCTTTGGAGTAGTAAGAGCCACAGATTTCTTACGTGGGTACTTCAGCCTGCCTGCAGCTTGAGGGCAGAACCAAAGCAGGCATGGAAATGCCTCACCTCCTGAAGTTCCCTCTAGCTGACAACTTCCACAGCTGGGATAATTCCATTCTGCTTTCCTAAATTACAGATTGTGTTAAATATTGAGGAAAAGGCATGATTATCTCTTCTGCGGCAGATCATGGGGTAAATGTCCCCTAATGATATAAACCTGAATATTTGAGTGTCAATTTCCGTCTCTATTCTGGATGACCATTTGTCTCCAGGGTGTGCTGGATCTGTGGATCTTATTACTCAAAGAAAGGAGATTTTCAGGTAGAGTGCAGATAAAGATCCCTATTCTTCACCATGTTAAGGTCCACAGTTCTATTACAATGGGGCTTTCCCAGCAGTGTGGCTCCAGGGTGGGAAACAGGATCATCCAAACTGAGGTAGTTTATATGTCCTCTACCTTCCCAAGCACTGAAGCGTGGAGAAGACTGCCAAAAAAAAGTCATTGGCTAAAGAACAGATTATCAATATGTAGAATTTGGTGAATTTATGGACACTTAGCCACCTAGTAGATCTCAGTATAAGAGAAGTGACTTCTCTGCCCTGAAATTGTCAGTGCCTCTGCAGACGAGGCTTTGATAATTGTCAAAAGGAAGAACATTTCTTGCATTCACTTTGGGAATGAACTCTGAGACAGTCATGAGGACTACCTGTCTGAATTCAAAGTACAGGACTGGGTCTCATCTGAGAAAGTTCCCATGGTGTTAAACCATGGACTTTAGTCAGCTGCATAAGTTTCGCTTGTTGACATCTTACTGGGACCCAACTGATCATCACTTCCTCTAAGTATCCATTTTTAACCGGTCTGGTGCTGAAAGGGGGACTGGATTCAGTGACAGTGGAAGGTCTGACACTAGGGTAATCAGACCCAAGACCCACAGCCCCTTCAGTCAGAAAACAAACAGTCTCACTGCTGTGCTCCCATTCCTCTTTATAGGGTCCTGGGAGCGGTGGGAACGGTGAAGGCAAACAGTAGAGACATAGCTCAGCTGTAAGTAGGTCATTCACCACCTTGCAGCCGGCTCTTGACACACACTGAGACCACAAGGTGCTGCGCTGCTGTTCCCGCATACAAAGAGATCCGTCACCAGCCACCAAACGGACTTAAAATGAGCCAGGATATTTCTGGCTGGAAATTCCAGTTTGCTTAATCCAGCCACTGCCATGTAAACCTTGGCGTTGCTCTAAGGCAACAGAGAGCAGCTATTGACCCCACCGTGGCACCCTAGGTTTGTTCCAGCTGCCACTTATAAAGCGGTATTCTCTTTTGTATGTTATGGCAAGCTGAAGCAGTCCCTGTGACCTGTACTTCCTTCCACAGCATCTAGCCAGAGCCAGGATTGTAAATCTACTTGTTCGATGACTCTGTTACTAGGCTGAGCTTCCCATGATCTCCCAACCGAACACGAAGCGAGTTCGGAACAGATCTGCCCCACTGTCTGATTCAATGACAAAGGCCCACATGAGCTGCATGAAACAGACTGGTGTCCCTTAGGCTGTGAGATTTTTAGGCTGAGAAGACCATACTCTCAGTTCTGTCTACCGCGTGAGTACCCTCTGTGACAGCAGATGGAGGGTGTTAGATGACACGTCGCTTTATTATTTATTTTTGTTGTGGGGCTGGTGGTGCCAGAGAGCTTTCCTGCCAGGGTAGGGGGCTGAGGGGACACCAGCCTAGGAGTAGCTGCTTACAAAGGGCCTGTCTAGTGAGGAGGCCACTTCTTCAGGTTAAAAAAACAAAACTCCCCCAGTTCAAAGCGCTGAGTTCCCAACCAGCAGGGAAAGTGGCTGTGTTCACCTTTGTAGTGACACCAGGTTGCGTTTGGACTGGTGCACACAGACCATAAAACAGAGGCCAGAGGAGCTAGAATATAGTAAATGGCAGGGCCAAGAGGCCCCTTCCTGCCTGCTTGTTCTTCCACAGTTGGGCTGCTCTCCCGGCTATTCCAATCCTGGGTGTCTCTTTTCCTGTCTACGGAGAGGGGGCCAAGGCAGCCGCAACCGGACTGGGCTGTGAGGGAGAAACTGCGCTCTGGGCACAGAGCCGGCCAAGCTCCCCACCACAGCTCTCCATGAAGAGAATGAAGCAAGACACACAGACTTTGCCTTTTGCCTCTCACTCTGCTCGGCCTAGCTCACTCCCAGAAGCCTGTCCGGGCGGCAGCTGCCACAAACAGCGGGGAAAAGGAGCTGAGGGGACAATCCCCCCAAGGAGCAAAAACACAGCCCGAGGATGTGGCTGGGGCTGAGAGCGTGACATTAATTAGCTGTCATGTTAGCCAGAAATATGAAGAGATGATGGGAATGTTCCTCAGAACAGCTGTGCAGCTGGGCGGCCTGGCCAAGCTGTACACTGCTGGGGAGGCAAATAAAAGCCGGGAATTTCAGGGAGCCAGGCATTCCCCAACTGCCAGAGACTGACAGGTCCGCTTCTTCCCCCAGGCAGGCTGAGGTACCCACTGTAATGGACCTGTGGACCCTAGCATGAAGAAGAAAGGATGTTTTATGGACTTTCTGGTGACCATAAAAACAAACTGCATGGAACTCAAGACTGTAAAGCTGGATTGATGCTCCTGGAACAGAAGTGGTGTTTTACAACAGTCATGCTGAAAGGCTGGTAAGGATAGGACAGGAGGCAGGATGGGCATCCTATAAAAGCTGTAACATGTGCAATGAGGAGCCTCTTAGCAGGTTAATTCCAAGCACCTGTGGCACCTCTACCTTTAATCTCTCTCCACAATTTCATGCTGACCATTATAGAATCTAGGTGCACCCCCTCATAAAAGTATTACAGCATTTCCCAAAAAAAAAGGTTCATGCAAGAGTTTTGCGTAGGCTACATGCATACATTTATATGAAAGCTCCTTGTTAAAATAATGAAAACACATCACTGATTGGCCGACGAGGAAGTGATTCTATTTAACAGGCTTCTGTAAGCTCGTCACCCATTGCAAAGCTGCTTATTTCCACAGCAAAAGAGAAGCTGTGTTATTGAGTGGCTAGGACCTAATGTGGAGTGGGGACTCCTGGGTTCTAATTTCAGCTCTAATATGGACTTTCTCTGTGACCTCAGGCAAGTCATAGCTCCTTTGCCTCAGCTGCTTCAGCTGTAAAATGGAAATTATACTTGCTTACCTCAAAGATATTGTGAGGGCTAATGTCTGTAAAGGGCAGAGAGAGGCTCAGATGGAAAAACGGTGGAAATACTAAATACTCACTGGTGCTCAGAATGTCCTGATGGGAAATTAGGTCATTCAGTGTCTGAGGACGATATTTTTCCACCCTAAAGATGAAGATATTTTAATATAAATGCAGATGAAGAGCTGACTTCAGGCATTTCACAAGGTGCTCTAGGCATGACTTTTCTCCCCCCAGCACTGGACAACAACCCACAAAGCTAGATCCCCTTCAATCTACTCTGAACTTGGAACAGGTGTGCTGGCATCAAAACCTAGCCCTGTGGTGCTGGTTGCAGGTCAGAGGGGTCTGTTTTCCAAATCTAGTCTAAGATGGCAAAAACATCACAAGAAAAGCTGAGCTTGTAACTTTTCTGCCCACAGCCTAGAGAAAGGCGGCTCCGGCATCAGCAAATCCAAACCCCAGTTGAATCCTAACACCGAGAACCTGATCCAGGCACCACCTCATCCCAGCGGAGGATTACTGCTGCAGTTCCCTCTTAAGTTTGGGCACGAGGTCGCTCTTTTGGCATCTACAGCATCTTTAAATGCTCCAAAGGTTTGTCTTGCTATATACATTTAGAAAAAGCCTTGCATAAATCAGTTGCAGGGATATCACTTTATAGGTGCTGCTAGAGTTTAAGGACAAGATCCAATCCCATGCTTTTAACTGCAAGATACTCTGCAGGTCTGATATCTTCACTGGCTTTTAGAGGGGATTGACTGGGGGGTGGTGGGCAGAGAAGAAGCTGGAGGCAGCTGAGTTGGGAGTTGCTAAACTGTCCCACCCCAAAAGAGCAGGTGAAATGTGTTTTTGTGTGGCTGAGTACTGGACTAGGTGGACACCCCGCTTCATTATTTTATTCAGACAAATGCTTTGTATTGAGCTTAGAGTGGGCTAGGCCTAGTGAACAGAGAACTAAGATCAACCAAAGCAGGGTAGCCTTTTTTCTGTTGATCCCTAGGGAACAGCTGGCTTTGGACAAATTGCCCCAGAAATAGGATTCCATCTCCCATGGTAGGAGGAAAACAGCATTTGATGTCATAATAAAGACTTGGTTGTCAAATTACCCAAGTGACCTCCCAATAAGGTCCGTGGAGAAGGCAGGCTGTCCCAGAGCAGACCAGGTCAGCAAACAAACCAGCATGCCCCACTTTAGACAAATTAAGTGCCTGAGACTGACCCCACTTCCCCAACATCTCTCCTTCCTGCACACCAGTGTTCACTCTTGCCCCTGAAGAAGGAATGGCTCTCAGCTGTCCCTCCTCAGAGTGCAGGAGGCAGGTGTCCTTACAATAAAAGTGGAAGGGGCCACGCCCAGCTTCCTAACCCTACTGCCATCGACAAGAGGCCGTAGACACCTGCACTCACTGGGAGGAGAGTCTCATGCAATTGCACATCCCCTTGCATGGAATTATTGCAGAAACTGCTACAGCTTCCCTAGACTTCCCTTCAGCGTAAACGTCAGGGAGGCTCAACCCATGCAGTGCTTATTACAGAGCATGCCTGCAGCACAGAAACGACATGATGAAAGTAGGTATGGGGGGGCGGGCCGGGAGACAGTAACCAAGGGAGAAGACGACCCATGCTGGCTGCACAGTTTGAGCCGTGCCCTGGGTGCAGATACTGCATGCAGTCGGGGGAGGGGGGAGAGAAGCCTAGACAGCTCCCGCATGCAGCTGGGGGTGGGGAGGGTCTGGATCGCAGCTGCCCCCCGGCTAGCTTCTGCATGCAGCGAGGGCCCGGGGGACGTGAAGGGGGCCCGCTCCCGCCGTGCCTACCAGGGAAGGTTCCTGCTCTTCCTGGCCGGCGGCGGCTGCGCGGGGGCTGCAGACTCCATGGGGCCGGGCCAGGCCGGGCCCCCTCCCTTTGCACCGCGGCGCGCAGAGACTCTCCCGGGTCGGGTCGGGTTGGTCCGCCCGGCGCGCGCTCAAACAGTTCCCGGATCCCGGCCCTCGCGAGAGCGCCTGGCTTCCGTCCCCCCAGGCGGGGCGGGGCGGGGGCGGCGCGCGGGGCAAGTCGCTGCCCAGCTGCCGGGGCCGGGCGCGCGGCGCTTTGCTGGGGGAGGGGGCTGGCGCGAGGCGGGCGCGCGGTCGGTCGGTCGGTGTCGCAGCCTGCACGAGGCCGGCGGAGCGCAGGGGTCAGGGGAGGCCCCTCGGCTCGCCCCGCCCCGCCCGTGTCTGGTGCCCGGGGCCCTTCCCTTGAGGCGACGCGAGGAGAGTGTCCCGGGCCCGCCGCCCCCCCACGCTGGTCTCGGTCTGCCTTTGCTGGCGCCGTGCACCGGCCCCCAGCCCGGCTTCCTGCCAGTCCCCCGGGCGCAGCGATCCTCAGGCTGGCCCTCAAGATCACGGCGTTAACTGGGGGGTCCTTCCTGCCGGCCTCCCGATTGCTGCGCCTTCGGGTGCGCTTCTGTCCGGTTTTCCAGCTTTCCTCTGCAGTCAGGAGGACTAGCCGCTCGTTTGCCTTTCACGAAGCAGAAGCGGCGAGTCTCCTGACTCCAGGAGGTGGGGCTTGCAGGAGAGCACCACATTTCGCAAGACTGGGGACAAGATCACCGGAGTTGGCAGCACTTTCCTTTTCGCTTCTGTAGGTCTGGAAAGCCTTGGCCCCAGTGAGGTGCCTTGGAACTAGTGAGACATCACATGGGGTGCAGGTGCCTGGCCTTGGGAAATCACCAGCGGGGCTTTGGGAGTCTGCCTGTGAACTTCCATTGGTTAAATTGCTTTTTCTAAAATCAGAAACAAACTTTTAAAGCTCCTGTTTTAGAAATAAATTATAATAAAAAAAGCTTCATTTCTTGGAGAGGGAGAGTAACAGGTAAAAGGATTTTCTTGAACACATACTCAGTTATTTAATTCAAAGATATCAATGTCCTGACTGGCATATTTTTGTTAGTCACGAAACATTATCCATACATACGTATTTTGGAACTTGCCATCTGCTTAAACTGGAAGGAATATTGAATGGGGAGCTGTTGGCATGCCAGAATATGGAGAAATCACTGCACTCCAATCTTACAAAAGCAAAATCGTGTTAGATCTCTTATAAAACAATTTAGTGTGATGGGAGGTTATCCTTAAATCTGTAACATAGAGAGAGGAGAATGGAAAGAGCTGGGTGAGTCATTTAGCTTGTCTAAGAATGGGAGAATTTTAAACTTTCTAAATGTTTTAAATAATGGTCACAAACAATGCACAATTCTAAATGTAAATTAAACAGGATTTTTAGAGGTAGCGTGCAAAGCAGAAAAAAGCTTTCTGCTGTATAATGGAGGTCTGAAGACTTAGCATGTTAATTTACTTTTTATTAAAAATAATCTGTAGGTTTTATTAATTTAAAATTTGATATTTCTGATTTTTTGTTTTTAATCTTCCCTGTTTTTGCTGAAGAATTTATTGGATGAGTCAGAGATGTGGATTGGGAGCTTTCTCAGCCTTAGTTGTAGGGGTGGAGATGCTGAATCTTTAATAAAGAGAGGTTTTCTCTCAGGTGTGTGTTTTTAAACAGGTGTTAAAACAACAACAAAAAAATCGCAGAGTTCTAAACAATTGCAATAAAAATCTATTCCTCTTTCAGTTAATCAGTTTTCCTTGCTTGCTGCCTCTAATGCCATAGATGTGCTAGCATCCTACTAGGCCATAGTCTCCTAGGGGAAATGGAGTAGACAAGATGGGAATTTCTAATCTATAAAAATCAAAAAGCAGCAAAAAAGGCACAAACTAATTTTCCCACTATTAGGTCTCCAGTAATGATAGGCTCAGTGCTAGTGCACTGCTTATCTGCCCCATATATACGTTATTGTCATTGGCACTGGAAACAGGTATTCAGTATTAAAGGTTTTACCCACCCTCACAACTCATGAAGGTTTGAAAGCAGTTCTTAGGTAACATATAACATCTCCGTGTGATATGACTGGGATGGAATGACACAATGAAACCAAGAAAATGTACTTTTCAAGAGCAAGCTATTTCCTTAAAAACACATAGAGAAAAGCAATGGTTCCAATCAGAACTCAGCAAATCTCATTAATTTTCCTGAGAACCTATTGGAATTAGCAGATGATCACATTGAAGTGCCACTAGGGTACTTCAAAGAGCAACTAATGGAAGTATATATCAGCTGTAAGGTACGCTGTATTATACATGATGGTTTTGAACTTTGCTTTTACTTAGCTCCTCCTTGATCAGCATCTAGTCTTCTCTCTGCCCTCTCTCAGCTTCGCACTCCAGTTATGCTGCCCCCTCTGCTAAGAACAGGCTCTCCTTCCCTTCATCCTTTAAATCCTCCTTTAATACCCAGTCCTTCAAGCCCCTCTTTCTTTCATCATGAACAACCCTTTCATTCTCTCTAGAGCTTGTTGAAACCTTCTAAAACTTAAATAAAAAGGTTTTTTGCAAAACTTTTGTGAAATTTTTTGCAAGGATTTTTTGCTGGGTTGGTTTGGTCTGGTTTGGGTTTTTTTGGACCACTCTGTGAACTTGTTGAAATACTTCAATTTAAAAAAAACAAACAAACTTTTTTTCAACAATTTTCCTGCATTTTTTTGACCAGCTCTATCCTGAACTGTTGACCATTGTCTACTCTATGTTTGTCTTGACTTATTTACATTATATGCTTCTTGGGAAAAGGAAATGTGCCCTATCAATTTATTTAAACAGCAGTATAAATTTATGGTGCCAAAAAATTTTTTATTAATAATCATGTGTAGTATGCCTCACCTTGTGTGAGGATGGAGGGATTCCATTCAGCTGGGGATAATAGGCCTCAGTGGAGGCTCTTCTGTAGTGGAGACAAGTCAAGTTGTCTTGAAAGTCTGATTACAGTGAGAGGCAAAACTGTCGTCAGTTTTAGATTCCTACAGGACACCCAACAGCACTGTATCTTGATGGACCACAGAACTGCATCCTCATTTAATTTGCATGCTGTGCAGCACATTACCTGTGGATACACATGTTGAACAATAAAGATAAAACAAGACTATTAAAAATCTGTCTCATTCAAAGAGCAGCATTCAGTCTGTGCATTGAAGGGAACATTAGTCCTAATTTAGAGGGCCAGCAAAGGGCTTATGCAACATTTTAGCACTCACAATAGGTCTTAAGTGGTGTTCAGGCCTAGCACTGGTCCTTTGACCGTTATCAAACGGGCTTTGTGGAATAAATTGTGATGATATCTTAATACGTATGCACAAAGACCAGAATTAAGGGGGTGTGGGCAATCTTTACTTTGCAATTTCCAGAGAGCGTCACTTTACAATCTTGACAGCCTTTTAATGTAGTTTCTTTTATGGCAGTGGTTCTCAACCAGGGGTACATGTATCCCTGGGGGTACACAGAGGTCTGCCGGGGGTACATCAACTCATCTAGATATTTGCCTAGTTTTACACCAGGCTACATAAATAGCAGTAGCAGTGTCAGTTCAAACTAAAATTTCATACAATGACTTGTTTATACTGCTCTCTATACTATACACTGAAATGTAAGTACAATATTTATATTCCAATTGACTTATTTTATAATTGTATGGTAAAAATGAGAAAGTAAGCGATTTTTCAGTAATGTGCTATGACACTTGTATTTTTACATCTGATTTTTGTAAGCAAGTAGTCTTTAAGTGAGGTGAAACTTGGGGTATTCAAGACAAATCAGACTCCTGAAAGGGGTGCAGTAGTCTGGAAAGGTTAGAGCCACTGTTTAATGGAATATTGCTTAAAATCACCAACCAAGATAATATTTTCTTTTCCTGAGGAATAATTAATTCACACTGCTTGGTACAAGGGCTTTAAAAAGGGCTAATTTTGTTGCTGGGGTAACTCCATTGAAATGAGTGGATTTACACCAAGCCTGAATTTTGTCTCACCTCGTTCAAGCAATGAGATGATTTGACTTAAATGTCTTTTTATTTAGATACTACTTTTTATGCTATTGTAAAAACTGATAATGTGCTAGTTGTGATTTAACTAGACACTAATTATTTATTCATCAAAATATGTATGGAGATAGACTAGGTAAGCCAGTGGGAAGCTCTTTCCTTTCCAGCTTCTATGATTTGGTGTGAAAGGAACATTGTTTCTGTTAGAATTAAAATAAAAGCATTAAAATTAGCATTTGTACATGCAACTATTCTAAACTTGCTGCTGTATAATAAAATCAACATAGTGAATTAAATTGAAATAATATACATTTGCTATTTGTTCAAAACAACTTGTGTTTAAAAAAAAACAATGTTGATGACCGTATTCTTACCTAGCACATTTTCAAAACCCAGGCACCTTCAAAGAAGGAAATTAATAATGAATATTCTAGACTGTCCATATAATAAATATAAACACTTTTCTTATTTGTCTTAGTCCCCAATCTTGCACACTTAAGTACATGCTTAATTTTATGCACAATGGGCCTGATACAATGTTGATTGCACTCAGTGGGTGCTGGATCAGCACCCATGAGTCTGATCCAAATCCCACTGCAGTCTCATAGACACATAGACTTTAAGGTCAGAAGGGACCATTATGATCATCTAGTCTGAACTCCTACACAACGCAGGCCACAGAACCTCACCCACCCACTCCTGCAGTCAATGGAAAGGCTCCCATTGAATGCAATGGGTATTGGATCATTCCCTGTGGGCTTGATCCTGCAAGATGCTGGTTCAGCACATGCTTAGCTTTAAGCACATAAAGCCCATTGACATCAATAGGACTACCAGCAGTGTGCAAAATTAAGCCTGTGCATAAATCTTAGTAGGATTGGGGCCTGAATTTTTAAAATAATTTTATTTAAGTTTCTTGGTTTTTAAATTTCC
This sequence comes from Emydura macquarii macquarii, assembly GCF_026122565.2. NCBI lineage: Eukaryota > Metazoa > Chordata > Testudines > Chelidae > Emydura > Emydura macquarii. The sequence continues at coordinate 3,990,113 of NW_027131391.1, forward strand.
AGAAGTGGATTTTATTATTGTTACATTTTGTGTGTGTGTAAATGAAGATACCAGGTGTTGGGGTTATTTTTATATTTTAGATTAACAGGATGTCAGGGCCACTAGATTATAAAAGAGGGAATAGAGTTGGCCAAAATATTTAGTGGGGAAATTCAGCATCTAGATTTCCAAATACACTGATTTTCTACCTGGGGCCAATGACCCTCAGGGGGTTGCTAACAGATGGTGGCAGAGAGGCGGGGAAGAAGAGGGTGTTCTGACCATTCTGCCCTTCTCACCTTGCTATGTGGGATGGGAATGCTTGGGCGATTCTGATGTAGAAAAGGTTGAGAATACGGTCTAGGACCTTTGGGCAAAAATCTCAGTGATAATACAAGGAATACCTCACTCTGTTATTTTTGCTTTGATTACTGAAATAATTTATTAGCGATAAAAGTCATTGGGCAGGGGGAGGGGGAATATATTTTCCACTGCGTTTTTCTTTACTCCGCAGAAATAGTGTCAAGTTTTCAATCATTTGCAATATCTTAAACATCTTGCTATCCATGCCCTCAGAAATTGCCTGTTGCACAAGTCAGTGTCAAAAATTTCCCTCTCTACTGGCATTGATAAAGCACATATTACGGTAGTACTGTACCTGAGCCCTGATAACACAGTGAAACTATTGGACCAGATTCTTTTCTGGTTTAAACTGGTTTGCTCCATTGGAGTCAGTGGATCTGTGCTAAATTTACTTCAGTTGAAAAATCTAGTCTTTATCTCTAAAATAATCCAGAAAAGAAGATGGAAATATTTGGGCCACATGTTAAGAACGAAGCAGAGCATCTTCCATGGCAAGTGTGCCAAACAAAAGAATCACTCCATTGAACAATACTTTGAGAGGAAAAATTGATGGGACCCAGGTTACACAGTGTTGTCCGATTCTTCAATATCATGATGTAATCCCATTTCACTGAGCTGACAAAGGGACACAGAAATGTTCACTTAAGGGAAAATAATCTATTTTAAGACTTTGAACTTTTAAAAAAAGGACTTTATTAAAAAAAATTCAGAATACATCCTAACTGCCAATAAGACTTAATCCTAAATATTATAGAAAGCATGTTTGTTTGTTTTTCCAGTTCCAAGGGGATTAAAAATCAGCCTTAACTTCCGACAAGCTACTGTCTTTGCATGATGTGGTGTCTTGGATCACAGTGCTTTGCAAACTGTACAGGCTAATCATCATCTGATCCTATTCAGCTGTCAGAAAGGTAAGGTCTTTAATCGTTTTAGAAATAATAGGTTGGCATCTCTTTGTTTTTGTGGGTTTTTTTTTACTTCCTGATTTGACGCCTTATCATCTATTTCTTAATAGTCGGCTCCATGCTCTTTAAATCTTTCTATCAATAACAGTGATGGATTCCTGGAAGGAGTCCAGCCTTTGTGTTATTAAATCATTGCCCCCAGTAATCATTTCTGAAAATTTCTGCAAACTCAGCTTCCCCTCTGGAGCTGCTTCTGCTTCTGCTAAGGTCTTGACTCATGAAATGTCTCTGGATAATAGAGGATTGAAATGGAAGAAATGGCTGTTTCAGGAGGACTGTCTTAGAACCCTCAGGCATTTTTATCTTGGGTGTGGCAGTGGAACCACAAACAGACGCTGGAAGGAGGAAAATATATTGGAAGCTCTCAAAGTACAAAATCATGCTCTCTGAACCACCCTCTCCTTACATACATGGAACTCCCAGAGATGTCACTGTTTTTCTGCCCATGTAGATAAGTCAGAATGCCAACTGAGCCAGCTGCAATCTATTCTGCTGAGGTTGTGAAAATAGGGTTTCTCTTACCAGCCCTCAGCACAAAACTTTGTAGAGCAATACAACTGCATATTTGTTCTGTCCATGTACATAGCAATAGTCCCTCACCCCCAATTAAGAGAAGCAGATTTATACAGTGCGTCCATTTTTTTCCAATTAAAATATAAATTGCTCTCTTCCCCAAAAAGAGTGTAATTATCACAAGTGCAAAAATCATCACATTGCCTTTAAAGGATATAGGATTTTATTACACTTCATTACAGATGTGAAGACCAGACTCTTCATTATTTTTCCTGCCCATCCAGATATGCTCTTTACATGGAAGACAAGAACTAGCCAGGGAAATCTTGCCTAAAATGGCCCAAAGGGGCTATTTCCATCTCAGATTTGCACGGTCAATCTTGCTATTAACTAGCTTGCTTAAAATTCCATGGTTAACCTTCTGCATTCTACTGGAAGAGGCCAAAGAACTAAATTCAGCTTTGGGGTGAGTTCAGTTCCCCTGATTTCAGTGGAGTTGCCACATTTGACAGCAGGGCTTAGTTTAACCCAAATTGCTTAGATCCATTTTGGAGTCTTGCTCCAAAAGGTGGATTGTGCTTTTTGGGTGCCACTTTAGCACTTATTCTGAATCTGAATCCTTCCCGGTGCTGTCAAATGGTGCCCTAGTAAGGCTCAGCCAACCTGGGTCTCATAAATTTTTCCTCTCAAAGTATTGTTCAAAGGAGGGATTCTTTTGTTTGGCACACCAATGGCACACCTGTCACGGCAGATGCTCTGGCTCTATTCTTAACATGTGGCCCAAATATTTCCATCTTCTTTTCTGGATAATTATAGTGGTAAAGTGTAGTTGGACTCCCTGACAAAACTCAACATTTGATATAAATTCATTCAGTTTAACACCTAGTATTTTCCTGAGGCATTTGATCTTGAAGGCATTTAGATGTCTGTCTCTACCATTGGTGGATTTCCTATCCATATGTTAAGGTGGAAGTAACATTTGAGTTAAAGATTTGTGTGTGTGCGCGTGTATAAAAAATGCATTATGTAAGTTCTCTGTATGAATTATTGGGAAGCTCCTGGACAACAGAGCTCAATTTATAAACGAATGGAATTACACAGAAAGCTCATGTCAGGGTGTCACTCATGGCCTCATGAATTGCACTCTAGAAGGGATGGAACTGCTTTTTAAAAGTTGCTCATATTTACACAGCTAACCATTACAACTCCAATGTATGTAAACCTGCTCTTTGGCGCATGTGCCCTTGATCAGAGTTACTGGACACACTACCATGTTTCCTTCGGTACCCTTCAGAGTAATTGGGTCAACATATGGGGCTCTATGCATTTAAACAAAACCCCACCCTAATTAATACCATTCAAACACCCCCCCACACACACCTGCCTTTTGATACGTTGTACTATTTGTAACCTGGGAAGTGGGTGGGCGGAGTTCCCAAAATGTAAACCAATAGCTAGGGAGGCTTGTCTATGGGAAAAATAAATTCTTTTCCCACCAGAATTGAATTTACTCAGACAAGCTTTTTGTCAATTAAAACACATTTTAAAAAAATGGTCACCATAGTTAAAAACTGTTAAAACTTTTTGACCAGTTCCTAGCTTGAAAATGGAAAGTGAAAGACTATTATAGTGAAGTTGATTAAATTCATCAGGCATTTGTAAAGTAGTTTAATTTTTATTTTCCCTGTGGATTTTGTATGACAGTAAAGAAGGCCAGAGTTGATATGCTCACTGTATGACTAAGAGTAAAGCATTCTAGTTTGGGTGGGTAATGATGAAACTCTTTGATTTGGACAACTGAGGTAAGTCTGAGTTTCTATTTTTCTCAGGGTATTGATACAAGGGCAGCTAAGGAAATTGGGCTGCCTTAAATGCAATTGCCATATTTTCAGATAATTTGGCTTTCTCGTGAGTTTAACTTCAACTCTCAATTTCTTAGGTCTTTAACTTTTTTCCTCCCTTGCCTCTAAGATCCTTGAAAGGTAGTATGTGCTCAAACCACAGATATGTGTCTGTGCACTTTGTCATGACAAAGTTTTTGTTTTTTATTTTTTGCCTGGATATAATAAATATAGGGTTTGATGATCAGTGCTGTGTGTTCTGCAGTTATGAGGCAAAAAAAGGCTTAAATAGGACTTAAATCATCTTCCTACTTTTTAATAAAAAACAATGTGCTAGTTACATGACTGTAGCCGGGAGGGGTGGTTCCCCTCTGAGAGGGACCCACAGTGAGAACCAAACCCACCCTGGCTGCTAGAGCCCAGAAGGAGATCACCTGGCCGGAAGCAGGGAGGCGGGGCCAGGCCTTTAAAACCCCGGCCTGCGAGCTCAGTCAGGCGGGGGCGGCTGAGGAAGAAGGATGCCTCTTCCTGGAGGCGCCAAGCTAGAACCAGGCCCGAGGCCCATGCTGAGGGGGAGCGACCAGTGTTAATCCCAGACTGGGGACTGGCAGAGAGCCTACCCGACCTGTCTGCTGCCTGGGAGTTGGAGGGGAGCCCACCTGAGTCACCTGTTGCCTGGGAGCCAGAGGAGGGCCCACCTGAGCTACCCGCTGCCAGGGAACAGGAGGAGGATAGACCCGAGCAGTACAGAGCCTGGGACCTGGAGAACCTCCCAGCCCTACCTGCGGCCTGGGGGCTGGAGGACCTGCCCTCTGAGGAGGAACCCATGGAGTTGCTGGAGCTGCCGCGGGTGGACGAGGAGGGCCTGATGGGACTACCACACCCCGGCGACCCGGAGGAATCAGGTACCTGGGAGTCCGGGGAGGAAGAAACCCAGGGACAGCGCTAAACAGTGGTTGAGTCTCTGGGGCAACCCGGTTGGCGTGTTGCGGCAGGAGCCCCGCCAACACAGTGGCAGGTGCCTCTGCCACTGCTAGGGCCCTGGACTGGGACGCAGTGGAGACGGGTGGGCCTGCGTCCCCCTCCCCCCTTCCTGAGCCACCCCGGGAGAACCTTACCCTCCTTACCGTCCCAGAGACTAGACTGCTTGTTTGCCAGCCCCGCCTACGGGCCGGGCACTAGACTGCTTGTTTCCTTACCTGCCCCGCCCAGGGCCGGGGCGAAAGACTAGGCTGTTTCCCGGCAGGGGAGAGCCAGGAGGACTGGTCCCCCTCTAAGAAGGACTCAGAGGGGAACCCCAGACGCTGCCCCCAGAAGGGCATGTTCACAATGACCAATACAATGTCATCTCCCATGTGCATTAGCATTGTCTTTGGGAATTTGTGGTTAAGTGAAGTAACTGGCAAACCTACAGCAGCAGTTCATTGTCCCTACATTGTTTGGAGGGAAAGTTGGTCTTCGATGGACATGCATTGCTCCTACTGCCAATTACTACCTACAGTATGAAATATTGAGCACTTCTTCCATTCTGGCCTCCCTAATTTGTAGGGAGCACAAAGTTATCTTTCTGTCATGCTTACCAATGTGTTCCACTTGTCTCAGTTTCTTGTACTATAAAAGTCTCTTAGAGCAGTAGTTCGGTTCTCAGGGTACATAAACTCATCTACAGATTTAGGCTACATAAAAAGCAATAGCAAAGTCAGTTCAAACTAAAATTTCATACAGACAGCTTATACTGCTCTATGTACTATACACTGAAATGTAGGAACAATATTTATATTCCTGTGGATTTATTTTATAATTGTATGGTAAAAATGAGAGAGCAAGCAATATCTCAGTTACAGTGTGCTGTGGCACGTTTTTGTATTTTTATGTCTGATTTTGTAAGCAAGTAGTTTTTAAGTGAGGTGAAGCTTGGGGTACACAAGACAAATCAGGCTCCTGAAAGGGGTACAATAGTCTGGAAAAGTTGAGTCACTGTCTTAGAAATGTAATTGGGCTTTGCAGATTGCTCCTTGTTCACATTTCTGCTACATCAAGGGCCATCTATGCTACTGTGATCATAACATTCCCAGCAGCATTGGGCTGAGCCCCATATGCACATCTTTTCCCTTACTTCCCAGTTTTCCATCCGTTTTGTCCATGGACCATACTCAGTTGTCACTCACACACAGAATCATAGAAATGTAGGGCTAGAAGGGACCTTGAGAAATCATCCTATCTAGCCCTCTGTGCTGAAACAGGACCAAGTAAACCTAGACCAGTGGTTCTCAACCAGGGGTATGTGTATCCCTGGGGGTACACAGGTCTTCCAGGGGGTTCATCAACTCACCTAGATCAGTGTTTTTCAACCTGAGGGTCATGGTTTACGGGGGTCGCAAGTGCAGGGCTGGCATTAGGGGGTGGCAAGCAGGGCAATTGCTTGGGGCCCGTGCCACAGGGGGCCCCACAAAGCTGAGTTATATGTGTCATCTGGGGGCAGTGGGGCTCAAGCTTCAGATTCCTGAAAGGGGTACAGTACTCTGAAAAGGTTGAGAACCACTGACCTAAACCATCAATGGCAAGTGTTTGTCCAGCCTGTTCTTAAAAACCTCCAATGGAAGCCTATTTCAGAGCTTAACTACCCTTATAGTTAAAAAGTTTTTCCTAATGTCTAACCTAAATCTGTCCTGCTGCAGATTAAGGCTATTACTTCACGTTCCACCTCCAATGGCTATGGAGAACAATTGATCATAATCTTCTCTACAAAAGACCTTAACATAGTTGAAGACTGTTATCAGGTCCCCCTCCAATCTTTTTATCTCCAGACTAAACATGCCCAGTTGTTTTTTGACCTTTCCGCATAGATCAGGTTTTCTAAATCTTTTATCATTTTTGTTGCTGTCCTCTGAACTCCTTCCAGTTTGTCTAAATCTTTCCTAAAGTGTGGCACCCAGAATGAACACATTATTCCAACGGAGGCCTCAGCAGTGCCGAATACAGCAGTACAATTTCCTCCTGTGTTGTACATACAACACTTCTGTTAATGCATCCCAGAATGATATTAGCCTTCTTTGCAATTGCATCACATCATTGACTCATATTCAATTTGTGATCTGCTATAACCCCCAGATCCTTTTCAGTAGTACTATCAGCTAGCCAGTTATTCCCCATTTTGTAGCTGTACATTTGATTTTTTCCTTCCCAAGTGGAGTACTTTGCACTTACCTTTACTGAAATACATCTAATTGATTTCAGACCCAGGTTCCAATTTGTCAAGATTGTTCCACATTCTAAGCCTGTCCTCCAAAGTGCTTGCAATCCTTCCCAGTGTAGCAAATTTTATAAGCATATACTCCATTCCATTATCCAGTAAGCATATTTTCCATTCCATTATCCAAGTCATTAATGAAAATATTGAATGGTGTCAGACCCAGCACTGACCCCTGTGGGACTCCACTACATATGCCTTCCCAGCTGGACAGCGAACCACAGATTGCTTCCCCCCATCCACTAGGCCAGTAACTCAATGATGTCCGTGTAGTTGCACGTCTGTAAATTAGTGTAGAAACTGTCTCCTTTTCTTTCCTTACCTGTACTTCAGATCTTCTCCCTTATGCTATTTTCTTCATTGTCTGATCACCGATCCTGACAATCTCCTCAAATTCCAAGAGCGCAGAGGTCTATGCTGTAAAACTACCAACAACATGGATCTGAGGTATGGCTCCATCCATCAATCATTGCCCAGAACAATCATAAAGCTGCAAGTGTTAATTAATACAGTACAAGGCAACAACTTACCCCAGTGCCTTGTGGCTACCATCTGTTTCTGCAGCCATGGACCAATGAATATTGCCTACCTGATAAGACAGCAGAATAATACCCAATTCTATGTATTAGCTGATAGCCAAAGTTTAGCTGCTCCATCCAGAATTTAAAGTAGATCTAATCCTGCACTCCTTACTCAGGCAAATCTTCCATAGATGGAGGGAGTTTTTCCTGCCTGAATTGTACAGAACTGAGGACAGTAATTGCATTTAATCATAGATATCTGTGGTTGGGGTGGGCAAAGCCAAGCTTTAGGTTCTGCCATGGGCCTGATGTGTGAACTTGGGCAAGTTGCTTAGTTGCTCTGTGCTCAGTTCCCTGATTATAAAATGGGGATAATGACACTGACTTTCCTTTGCACAGTGCGCTAAGATCCGCAGGTGACAAGTGCTAGGTAGGAAGTGCCAAGTAGTGCTTGTAAATTATATCTCTGCTTAATAAAAACGAGACTACATATTCTAGATCCAAGCCGTAGCATTATGTCCAATATTTCCTGCAGTTATGTGCGTGCAACCGCCGTAGACTCCAAAAGCTTATGTTGGTATTTAAAATCCTATTGTGGCAACCAAGAGTAGCATTTCTAATACAGTAGCTCCCGTGAAATCCAAGTAGAGAGGGAGTAACTGATTGTGTGTGTGTGTGTGTGTGTGTGTGTGTGTGTGTGAGGGGGAGATGGTTTTCAGCAAGCATGACTATGATGCTTGGAATTCTTTTGCCATTTGGAAGTAGTTGCTTGATTATGGGCCAAATCCTGATCCTCACAGACAACAATGAGAGCAAAAGCTGGCCCTACAGTTTCCCCCATTCTCTTGCACTCCTGCTGTAGGACTGTATCGTGTTTGCCTTCATCACACAGGTTGTCCCACTGACTTTGACCTGGCCATGTAAGTTAGTAAAACAAACAGGATTTAGCCCATATCTTAACCATATTCACGTCCCCTTGAGGTGAAATGAAGGTGGGAGGGGACATAAGAGTGAAGAGCTTTTGAAACTACTGCTGTTGTCCATCCAGTTCCACAGATCATTTGCTGTAAGTTTGGCTAGTAAGGAAAGAGGTGGTGATTGCCCGTCTTTCTATTGACAATTCCTATAAACCTATTTCCACTGTGTTGAAAGGGACACTATTAAATCAGAAATTTATGGCCCAAATTCTGCAATGTCTATACAGGCCAATGGGAGTTTGATTTGCTAATGAATACAGGACTTGATCCTGCATATGTATCTTTTAATTCCTAAGTATGTTACTAATGATACCCTATAATAATAAAGAAACCCTATTGTTCACCCATTATGCTGATTATTTTTATTATTTAGAAAATGTGCTTCTAAAATATTTAAATTGTGAACCTAAAATTAGTTGGCATTGTTCCCTCAATTGTGCTGATGATAATCCCTAAACAGGGGGTATAGATGAGAAAAACACATACCTGAAGCAAAAAACAAAAACAAACAAACCCAACAAAAATAGTTGGAATAGATGGGATGGGAATAGATAGGCACCATCCCATTTTAATTGTTGTTATGGTTTGAAGACATTCCTGCAAGTTTACAAGCTAAACCGAGATATAATACTACAGCTTGCAACGGTGATGCTGCTTTTGAAGCCGTTACTGTGGAATACAGTAGTATCTTCTTTTAATAAACTGAGTTCATGAGACCTACAAAACAGGGCAACTGGGCTCATAAGATGCCCCCTCTCTCTCTCAGCATATATGCCATGCGCCCAGCCATTTGATAGCATCGTCATCACGAGTTGTTCGAGAAACCCCATCTGAAGAGATTGGCCGCACAGTCAGGGCAATGGATCAGCATTCACGTTGTGCTCCCCATTAGTACCCAGGCTGGGGAAGTTCATGATCTAACCAGTGGACCAAATTCAGCTATGAATTTTGGTCACGTGCCATCTGACTGCGACCTCACTGTGTCGCTCATCCTTCGACTTTTGAGCCAATGGACCAGCGCTTTGAATTCTTCAGCTTCATGTTCTGTCAGCAGCTAAGTGCAGCGGTAGAAGAGGCCCTCATGTGCAGGAGAGTCCTGCATTTCATGTGGTACTGAGATGTTCCCGGTGGAGTTGCTGCTGTTCATTCTACTAGCTGGGCCTGTCCTTAGGTATGAGACAAGGAGGTGAGGGAAATCTCTTATTGGACCAACTTCTGGTGCTGAGAGAGACAAGCTGTGGAGTTACACGGAGCTCTTCTTCAGGTCACCTACGGGCACCCCTCTTCAGAACCCACCACTCCCATCCTGGGGTGCATCCGCTCTGCCCCTCTCCAGAGCCCCCGCACCCACCATGGGGTGCCCCTGCTGCACCCCTCTCCTGCACCCATCTTGGGGTGCCCCTGCTGCACCCCTCTCCTGCACCCACCTTGGGGTGCCCCTGCTGCACCCCTCTCCAGAACCCCCTCCTGCACCCACTTTGGGGTGCCCCTGCTGCACCCCTCTCCAGAACCCCCTCCTGCACCCACTTTGGGGTGCCCCTGCTGCACCCCTCTCCAGAACCCCCACCCACACACCGTGGGGTGCCCCTTAAGCGCGTCCCTCCAGAATTCCCCCCACGCCTGCCTATGGGACCCTGTGCTGAACCCCCTGCACTCACCCTGGGGTGCCCTTGCTGCACCCCTCTCCAGAGTCCGCCACCCTGGGTGTCCCTGCTGTGCTGCACTCCAGCGCCCTCCCTCCCACTTACCCTGGGGTGCCCCAGCTGACTGTGCCTCTGCAGACACCCCTCCCCCCGACCTCCCACGCTCTCCCTCCAGGAACCTCTGCAGCACTCCCTGCCCAGCGAGCCCGGCTCGCGCACAGAACGGGCTCGCGCCTCTCCCGGGGACAGGCGCGCGCCGCGTTGATTGACAGGCAAGATGTCGGTGTGGGAGCCAGGCAGAAGGGGATGCAGCAGCCAGCACGGGAGCCAGGCAGCAGCATCCGAGCAGGAGGCAATGCAGGCAGCATCTTGGAGGAGCCTTTAATGCACGCCAGCCTCCCACCATCACCACCTGCACAGCCTCCGGCACAAGGTGGACAAATGCAAGCCCTTCACTGCCAGGGGCAAACCCGGATCTCACCCTCAGTGAGCAGAAAGAAACTGCCACCAAAAATTCTGCATGGAGCTGGTGTGTAAACAGAGCTGCTGCCCGATCGCTGCGGCTGCCACCGGCTCCTGAGTGCACACACAGCATCAGCACCACTACCTGGGGTGCTCCGGCTCCAGCCTCTCTCGCTCACGCTCTCCCCCACCCCTCCGGAGGAGGCACTCAGAGGGGAGAGGACACTCGGATGGAGGCTGCTTGACACACAATCAGATCCACTCTTCCTATTTATTCATTTGATTTGGGGGAGGGGGTTGTTGTCTCCCGTGTAAAGATGCTGGCTCCCTTCATGTTGCATTGTTGAGGACTGGAGGGGTGGGGGTGAGCAGGAGGGGGTGGGGGTGGTTGGGGGAGTTGGACACCACCATCCCTTTGATCTGGGAGGAGGTGGAGGAGGAGGAGGAGGGGGCTGCAAAGCGAGCTATGGATGAGGAAAACATGACGAAAAGCGAAGAGCAGCAGCATCTGAGTTTGCAGAAAGCCTTGCAGCAGTGCGAGCTGGTCCAGAACATGATCGATATCAGCATCTCCAACCTGGAGGGGCTCCGCACTAAATGTGCCACTTCCAACGACCTGACGCAAAAAGAGATCCGAACCCTAGAGGTAGGTTTTACCTTTGCAAAAATATATAGAGATCATTTCAATCTCTCGCTCCCTCTTCCCCCCAACTCCCACAAATATACTGGGGAGGGGGGGGGGGCGAAATATGCACGATTTTGTATATTTCTACAATCTGTCAAACCCAAGCTTCCTTTTCAAATGCTTTTATTTCTCTCTTAGTTTTTGCAAGGGAGGTAGATTTCCCCCCCCCCCCCCACTGTGTATTTGTTTATATACAATGGGGGCTTGTGTGCAGTGTAATAAATTAAGGAGCTGCAGTGAGTTCAAATGAGCCTGCGCGCTCTGCAGGTGGCCAAAAGGTGGTTCTTGCACATAAAATGTGGCTGTCTATAAATAGAGAGTGCTCTTTCCCCTTGTATTATTCTGATTTTTTTTTTTTTTTTTTGCATGTCAGGAGGCAAGCATTCAATTTTGCATTGCAAACCCCAGATCTCTGGGTGGACAAATCCCCTTAAGATGTAATGAACAATTGGCATGTTTAAAAATAAATAAATCCTGCCTGGGTGAATGGAGGTACTGGGGATCCCCTCTTGGAGAAGGCCAGTGATGCTGCTGGGAATCTTTCTAATCTTGCATTAGGCTAATCAGTCTTTTGGTTTCATGCAAACAAGGAGGTAAAAGGCTTCTTGCCAGCAGCACTGTGAATATTGCAAGAGACCCAGAGAAGGCTAGCATGACGGCAGTTTCTAAAGGCCAGGTTTGCAGGGGAGTGATCATGAGGAGTTAAAAATAACTTGCATGTATGCACTGGAGATTCATTTTAAATGCCAGGAGGGCTAAGGGGAAAAGAGGATCCCCCAAGGCGTTAATTGGTTTGGGTAATGTGCATTGGGTGGTGCTTGCCAACAGTAATGGCAGCCCTGTTGGAAGCAAAGAAAAGGAGTTTTTGGGGGTGGGGTGGATTCCCAGTGGCTGGGATGGTAATAAGGCGAAGCATGCCGTTGTCATGCATGACACCAGGATGCTTATCCTCACTCCCCACCTGTGGAGGTGATGGGGATTTTAAAAGGACTCTGAGGCCTGAAGCCTCCAGTATCTGGCAGTGTGCTGGTGACAGACCTTGCTGCATTTTATTCTAGCGGCATTGCTATAGAGAAGGTTGTGTCAGCATATCCCTTAGAATAGAAACCCCCGATACAGCTAGACTGTGGCCTGTAATCCGGGGCAGTGGTTCTGCCTGTTCCACCTCGGGGAAAGAAGTATGTTTGAAAAGATACATTAGGACTCCCCTGTCTGCGTGGGTTTGCAGCTTGGTATTACATTTCCCCCCCACCCCAGTTGAAATTTAGCACAAGAAGTCTCAGCTTAGTGATTTAAAAAAATAAAATAAAATAAAATAAAAAGGACCTTTACAGATGAAAGAAATATAAATAAAAATCAGTGCTGTTTCCATAGAAGTTGGAAATGGGCAAGGGCTCTTGGATCATCCAGTCCATCTGCATATAAATAGGCTCTCTTTCAAAGTATGCTAAGATAATTAGATGTTTACCAGTTTCAGGAGGATTTGAATGTGTGGATGTAACTTTAAATAGATGGGAGGCTTTAAATAGAAGGCAGAGACTCCACAAAGTCTGCTAGGGCAGGAGTTCTCAGTTTGGGGATCCTAGCTAGATGAAGAGGGAACCCGGTGTGCAAAAGATAGAGAACCACTGCGGGCTTTGTTGTTACCTTTCTGTTTTATGTGGAAAATGCTCAAATATTTGGGTGATGGACAGCGCTATAAAATCCTAAAGTAGATAGGTAGAAAATGAGCTGCCGAGCGTGGAACTAAGCAAGTGACTGTGTCATCACATGGTGTAAATGCTGTTGGAGAAACATGTTGAAAAGAAGATATTTAACTTTGTACCATGACTGTTGCTCATTGGGGATTTATTGCCTCTCTTTGTTTTTTTTTTTTTGTTTTTTTTTCTATGAATACTAGAAAGTTACGCATTTTTGTCCAACAGTTTTTCTAACCTTGAGGCCTACAGTTAAGCTCCTAAACCCTACATGGGCACCTTAATAACTGTCTCTTTGAGCAGCTCTGAAAGTCAGGCCACAGTTATTTAGGTGCCTGTCTATGTAATTAGGGCCCTAACTTTAGGCCTGCAGGGTAGAAAACTGCATCTTTCTATATAAGAAGGCAGTCGTGGCTCTGGCGATGAGGATCCCTGTCCACTAGCAGTTGGACTAGCCCCCAGCATGCTTTACGTGAACGACCAGTGAAAATATCCGTGTTGAAATTCTGCTTGGGAAGTGCAAACTGCATCTGCCTGAACCTTCAGTTTCATTTTTGGGGCTTCATAGGAACCTTGTTAGCAGAGGCTGGAATAGGGTTGTGCTGAATCAGTGCTTCCCACTCTTGGGGCAGCACTGTTTCTCTGGGTCCCCTATTGAAAGGGAGGCTGTGACCACTATCTGCCACTGCAACTCTTCCCACACCACCTCCCTGCTGCCCCACCTTGGGGTGATCGTCCTACTTTTGGAGACCCTGAGCAAACTTAGCCCCAGATGGTAACGACTTTGGCACGATCCTGCAGCCACCACTCATGGGAAACTTCTGTTGAAGTCAGTGAGTGGCTTTGGTGTGTTGAAGTACACATTCAGGGCCTCTGCCACCACAGATCTGCGCTACTGACCTAGGGTCTGGTTCTTTGCGGTGCCTCCAGGGGGTGTAGCTTGGAAGAGGCAGGTCAAGGAAAAGGAGGGGCCGAGGTGGCTTTCTGACATCTTTCCGCTCTCTAGATTGCAGGCTGCTCTGGGGACTGAAATGGCCCTCATAGTAAATTAGAGTCTCCCGCAGCTGCTCCAAGGTGCAGCACCTCATCCTAAGTTGGCTGCAGCCTGCAGCACTGCTTAGGAGCCCTGTTCGGTTAGGCACTACAGGCCTGTCCCATCCTATTACTAATCCAACCCCTCTGGCCTTCAGACCTGACCCTGGCATGTTCCCAGTGATGGGGCTTAAAGGTGGACAATGTAGGGCCATTTAAGGAAGTCTTATGCTGTGCCTGTACCAGGGGAATTCCTCTCTGGCCAGTTGCAGTGCCTGCGCAGCCTCTGTACGCTGCCAGAGTGGGGCACCTCTGTGCCCCAGAGGTGAAAAGCTCTGTGTCCCATTAACAATCGCCCAGAGCCATCCAGGGGCTTTGAGTCCCTGGCCACGAGTGATTCCACCAGACCGTTTCCTATACACGCTTCTGAGAGGGACAGGATTATTTTTTTCATGTAATTAAAAGAGGAAATAAACTAGAGCCATCCGATAAACACAGACCCCGTGAAATGGATAATAGAGGGACAGGCATTGAGTTGGGGGCACTTTGCTCTGCTCACTGCCAGGGCCAACTGGTTCAGCTCCTGTTCCCCCTCTTTCTGGGATGGCAAGGCCAGGAGGTGCTCAGCTCCAGAGTAGGGGGAAGGCGTGTCTTACATCACTCAGCAGCACCTGGTTAAAGAACGGGCTCTGAAAGACGCTGTGTCCAGTCAGCCGAGAGTGGTTGGCTGGGATCGGGATGTGGGATCTAGGAGGCAGTGGTTTAAAGTGTGTGAGGAATCTGTAGGGCACTTCCTGGGGAGCAAGAAAGGATTTGGGCTGGGCTGCTGTGATGCGAGGCCCAGTTCCCCCTGCTTTGCACCTTGCAAAGTCAATAACTCCTCTGCCGCCTGGGTGTAAAATGCTACAGCATTAGACCAGTTGTGTTGTACGTCCACATTGCTTAGGTGTCAACAACGACATCAGGTGCAAGGCAGTGGGGGAACCAGGCCTCCTCTGATCATCATGTCTTCTGTGGACCATAAGAACCAGCAAGTATCTTTAAGGCCACACAGACGGTGCTTTGCTGGGTGCGCGCTAATGATCCATGCCCACTACCAAGCCCACGCAAGCAGTGAGGGGAGTAGAACTCACGACCTTCTGCTCCATAAAGGCACAGGGCGTCACCTGCTGAGTTAAAAGAGCAACACCTTGAGCTTATCCGCTGTAGGGAAGTGTCTGGCTTTCAGATCCTAGGCATAAGTTTGCTGGGCTGAGAGTTAGAACAAGTCTCTTGTGAATCGAGCAGACGGGATTTTGAAATCCCAGAGGGACAACTCCTAGGGAACCCCACTGTGGCATTTTTACCAAGTTATGTCCCAGAGCTGGTCTACAATTTAAGCAGCAAATTAAAATGAAAAACATTTGTGGTCACAGGTAATTGCTATTGAAACTTATGGTCATCATGTTTGGTTTTTAGAGAGGAGTTTCTGGTGAAAGGGGCTGTGGGCTGGACCGACTACCCTTTGGGATGAGGGGAAGCTGCTAGTAGGCATGTTGTATAATGCACAGCTGCAACTAGTACCTGGGGAGGTTCTCAGCGGAGAAGCCAAGGACTTAGTGTACATGGAGATCACCTATCTCCTCCTGTTTAGGATCGGTCCTTCTAAGACGGCTCTGCAGCAGGTTGGTGTGGAGGGTCGTGCCCTTCTCTGTCCATGCCAAACCTGTGGCGTGTGTTATGTAGGAGGTTGATCGAGAAGATCATAATGATTCCTTTTGACTTAAAAATCTATGAATCTCTCCTGTGAGCCAATAGACTGCTCTCTCTGGCATGCAATTTACTAAAACATTTCAGTCAAAGCTTTCCCGCAGAGAGGCACGGAAGTTGTATGGGGTCACTTAGAGTTTACAAGCCAATGGTTACGCAGAACACTCTCTGGCCAAGATTTTCAAAAGTGACTACTGATTTTGGGTGCCCATCATCCATGCCCACCATTGTTTTTCAGAGTGTGGTGATCATCACTTTCTGGAATTGGGGCCCTTCTCAAGTATGATGCTCCAAAATCAAGGCACATCCAAGGCTTTTGAAAATCTTGACTTGTACATGTTTTGGCAGCTAAGGAGAAATGCAGCAATTGGGGGATGAGGTAAATGGATGATGGATAGCAACCCATCCTCCACTGCATCTTTTGGAGCTTTGCCTCATTCTTCACCTTGATAATCTGATGAGTGGCTAAACAAAGCAGTTTTCCTGGTCCGCATATACCCTATCTAACTAGGCATTTGTACCACACTCATTTCATGGTGTCTGGGCACTTTACCTGTGCTGCTTTCCACCGGCAGTTAGCAGATATAGTTCATGCTGCTGTTGCCTCTAGGAGATGTAGCAGGTCCTTATGTTATGTAAAATATTCTGAACAACCACAATGAATAATGTCCAAATATGGCTATCATTATGGTTTGTATTACTGCGGTGCTTACGGGTGCCAGGCATGGACCAGGAGCCCGTGGTGCTACACGCTGTGCAAACACTGAACAAAAAGGCTATCCTTGCCCCAAAGAGCACCTTGCAGTTCCATAAACCATGAAAGCAAATCCCTGGTAGTTCCTGATGTCACTAGAACACCTTAATCTCCTTGTATCAATCAATTGTGATGCATGTAATTCTTAATAAACTCTTAATAAGCTCTCTCTGATTTATATTTACAATAAACACACTCTTTGCATTTAATGTGGCCATTAGGTTTCATGAAACAAACAGATTTAATTGGCATGGATTCTTCTTATTACAGGTCAAACAATTTCCTTTCCCATAGAAGAGAGTTTTATGTAGTGGTTAGAGCAGGTCTCACTCACAACCTTGGACAAGTCATTTAATTGTTCCATGCCTCAGTTTCCCCATCTGTGTGATGGGGATAATACAAGGTACATACAGCAGAGCACTGAATGCATGGGGTTTACTGAATGCAAAGTGCTTGCAGTTCCTTTGGTGAAATATGCTCTACCAATACAAGTATTGCTAATATAACGAGTTGGTGTGGGTTTAGCGCATTTTGTTGAGGAGGAGGATGGATCATTATTTGTATTACAGCAGTATCTGGAGGCGCCAAGATCAGGGCCAATTGTGACCAGTGCGGTGCAAATACACAGCAGGAGACAGATCTTGCGCTGAAGCACTTACAGTCTGAGCAGACCAGACAAAGGGTGGGAGGGGAACAGAGGCACAAAGGGGTGGAACAATTTGCCTGAGGTCAAACAGCGGGCCAGTGGCAGTTCTTGCGATATCTGGTCCCAGGCAAGTACCCTATCCACTGGACCAGGCTGCCTCTGAGGGATGAAGTTTGACATGAGGATCATTTTGATCTCCCAGGCGTGTAGAGTGGTGCATGAATAGCAATCAAGAGAAAGGGAGTTCCCTGACGGTATCAGCCAAGCAAAACGGGAATCCCCTGTTGTGTGTCTGGTGTGTGTGTGTGCAGGGAGAAATCATCGGTGTCTGATTTAAAACCCAGGCCCTGCTGCACTAAGAATCAGCTGGCGAACTCTGTTTAAGTCAACAGGTGGCTGCAGTAAGAGTAAGCTGTGTGATAAAAGCATCTGCCCAGGTTTTTATAGAGGTGCTGACTGATGGTGTTTCTATTATAGAAACAAGATGATTTCCAGTAAAGGAGTGATAAATGGTAAACTCAGGGCCAGATTCTGGTCTCTGGCACAATCTGGAGTGACTCCATCAAAGTCAGTGGATTTCAGTGGCATTACTCTGGATTTACAGCTGTCTAAAGGAGATCAGAACTTGGCCCTGGATCCTTGCCACCACAAAATCCCAAGGACATGACGTAGGCTCAGAGCCCCAGTGAAGAGGAGGTGTTTTGTAGCTTTCCATCTGTCTGCGAAGAATCAAGTCAGATAGTGCTTGATTGTCAGCATGTGGCATAAAAATAACAGGCTAGCTCTTGCGCTTGTGGAATAGCCGTGGACTTGCGGCCTGATCCAGAGCACATTGAAGTCAATGGAGAAAGACTCCTGTTGATTTCAGTGGGCTGTCAGGCCTTGTTTACTAAATAATTTTATTGTGTGCATCCGGTGGAGTCTACAATTTGGGGAGCTATGCACTGCTCTGAATGGGGAGTATTATCCGGCGGGGGGGTTAAACAATACCTCTGATTAAGACTTGAAAAGTTTAGCATTTTTTTAATTGCAACTTTTAGAAATTATTTAAATTCTAGAAAAACATTTGAAGTGTCCTTCAGTGGAGAGGGCTCCAGACTGCAACTTGGGAAACGTAGACTCCATCTCTCTGGCTCTGCTTCTGACTTACTTCGGGACTTTGGGCAAGCCACCTGCCCTCTTCATACCTGTGTTTCCTCTCTTCCCCTCCATCTGTCTTGTTGTTTAGATTGTAAGCTCTTGGAAGCGCCTCTTACTATGCGTATGTACTTAACACCACAGGGCTTTGATCTCCATCAGGGCCTCTCAGTGCTATTGCAAGGCTAATAACAATCACAGATTTTAGGTTTGATTCTTCCCGTGGTTGTGTGCATAGTGCAGAAGAGAATACATGAAAGATGGGGTTAGATTTACACCAGTATAGCTCCATTCCATTGAGTTCAGGGGAATTACATCAGCATGAACCTGGAGTAATCAAGCAGTGAATCAGACCTTATATTTTTCACCTGATCCTGATCAGCTAATCCTGATTTGGGGGGATTAAAATAGCTATCTCAATTCAATTAGTTTTTTAAATGATTGTTTACCATGTTATAGTGTGTGGGATTCTTTTTATTTCAGATGGTGTAATTGTAGAGGGAGTTGGTAGCAACCTCTATGCTGAGGTTGTTCAAAACTCTCCATTCAAAGGAATTCTTGTGACTTTTTTTCTTTGAGATGCTCTCAGACCACATTGTTAGCAGCAGTCCTTTGACCAACATCACTGTCACTCCTTATTTTTAAAGGCTAATTGGGAGAGCCATTTTTCATTTCTGGACACCTGGGTTCGATAGATCACAAGTGAAATACCAGCTAGTACCAAAACCTTACACCCAAAAGTCCAGACAGTTTGGATCTGTTTGTAATCTGGATTTAGAGCCAGATTTCGCAGATGGCCTATCTCTGGATAACAGACCAGACCAGAACATTGGATCCAAACTTCCTCATGTTTTGGAATGTTTGACATCTGGATCAAAATTATTGGGGGTTGAATTCCTTTCTAGTGTAAATGTTTCCTGTCCTCAATGGCCGTTTGTCACCTTGCATTTGGATAGTGTAAAGTACTGGCTAAAGTGTTCCACTGCCTTCTGTGGGATAGAATTACTGCTGCTCAGCTACGTTTCAGAGACCCTGTACTGCTAACAGTTAAGGAGCCTTTTCTAGTGCATGTGGCTTGAGGTCAGTGATTTTGGAATAAGTGAATGTGAATTCTGTTGCGGCTGTTAGGGCGAAGTTCTGAGTGGCCCATGCTGGGCTAAGTAGCAAGAACGACGAAGCCCTGGGTGGCTTTGCATGTGGTATAATAGGACTGGACATCTCTGCAAAGGAGAGACTTGCACTAGTGATGTTCCTGGTCAGGTTTGGTGTACACTGGCAAAGCTGTATAGACAACAGGTGCTGAGGCTCTGCCTACACTATGCATAGCTCCAGTCAGTGCTGCATTTCACAGCCAGCAACATGCAGCATTGTTTACAACCCTAAGCCTGTATTTCCCAGCAATGTATTATAATAATTTATAATAACACACTGACAGTACAATGACCGTGGTGCCTCTAGCCTTCAACAGAGCTCAGGGCCCCATTGTGCTTACAGAAACACGTCGTGTTCCAGGAAATAAACTAACGGGACCATTATGGCAGAGAAGGCCCTTCAGAAATATCACTGCATGTTACAGTGCTTCATAACATTACATAAAATGCAAAGGGTCCCTCATCCCAGCTGGCTGACCCAAGTGTTGACCTAACTCTTACTTTGTTTTCTTCCCTTTATTTCTAAGTCCACATAATTCATTTTTCCCCCGGTGTATGTGTGTGTTTAATGCTGGTGAAAGGTGACTGCTCTGGTGGTCAAAGTTCTTTATTTAACCATCCAGTAAGTACACCATAGGCAGTGCAATGCAGCCTTCCCACCCCCGGCCTGGCCAGAATGCTTCGACCCTGCTCTGCTTGGGATGAGCCGGGAGTTCAGACTGTGTGGCCCATTCATTCCTTGGCCCCTCTGATGAGACTGTTGGCAGAGAACCCAGTTACAGCCTATTGTGGTGGTTATGGCTAAATTTACTTCGACCTGGTCTACACCCAGTGCTTGTGCCCTACATAACTATTTGAGTTAGGGGATGTGATTTAAAAAAAAATTGATATAGTTATACCAGTACATCCCCTAGAATGGACACTGTTATTTTGGTACAAGAGTGTTTTATACCAGTATAGCTTTTTCCTCTTCTCGTATAGGAATAAGCTATTCCAGTTTAAGCCACAATTATACACACAAGGGAGTTTTAGTGCCTTAACTATACCAGTAGAGATAAAGTGGTGCAAGTTTTCTGTGTAGGTCAGGTCCCTGACTGTAAGCTCTTTGGAGCAGGGATCCCATCTCCCTATGTCTTAAAGTGCCTAGCACATCACTGGTGATTCATACATAATAACAATAACGAGTAGTTTTATCATGTGGACACTTGCGCACTAAGAAATGGACTGAGACCCACCATACAGTCATTGGATGGCAATAACTTTCCTTCCCTTGTTATTGACCTGAACAGGATTTGAAGTGGTGTCCAACAGATTCTGATCTGACTGATTTCAGCAGTGTTACTCCTGATTTCAGTATGGCCCACCACAAGCATTCATAAAGCATGAGTCAAGCCCCCCCCAAAATCATGACATTTAAAAAAAAATAGTGACTTTCTTTTTACTTGCTTTCTGGTTTAGGATGCAATTGGATCACATTTTCAAGCTTTTCTCTGCAACCACAAGGGCTAGAAACCTCCCCTTTTTTTTTTAAGCATGAAAGCTGAGATTCTCATGTAGTCACATGGCTCCAAGAGCTGGGACTTTAAATAAAATACCAAATATCCCAAGACTTTAAGATAAAATTGCGAGAATTGGCTACAAGCTTTTTGCAGTTGTGTGAGCGAGATTAGAATCCAGCCTGCAGTCCCCATGTCCCAATATTAATTCTTTAAACCACCCAGTCTCTTTGTCCTGGTACATTTTAACTAGACCATCTCTCGGTGTATTTTCTTAAAATATAAACACGCTGATCAATTGATGCCAGCATCTCAGCTCTCATGAGCAAACCCTATAAACAAGTGTGCTTAAGAGTTAATGGGGGAGGGGTGGGGCGGGAAAAAAAGAAGAGAATGAAATTAATGGAAAATAGATTTTATTCTCAAGCTTCCAAGGGGCTATTGTCAAGAAGAGAGTTAAAAAAAAAAATTGAGAGAGGGGAAATGCTGACCGCATCTCTCTAACTTCTGAAAAGCCGATCAGTGAGTGTGTCATTTTCAAGTGCATGCCACAGATTGTAAATCTACAACAAATTGATATGTGTTATATAGCCTGGACCTTTTTATTTAATTATAGAATTGGCGTTTGGTTTTCCACTGGAAACATAAACAGGCCCGCAGACATGCCCAGCTGTTGTGTATCTGCTGTTTGTGAAGACACACTCCCCAATCACAAATGCATGCACACTGTGTTTGGCCTGCAGATAGACAAAAGAAAAAATCCAAATACAGGTGTGTGCTCTGAGCCTGATTCTGTTAGATGTTGGGCACCTTCCACTCCCAGTGGCTTAGGCTGAGTTGTGGGCAATCAGGCCCAGTGCCTCTAAGATATTTTGGTCCGTTGGAGGGCCTCAGCACTTGGCAGGAGTTGCTGTATGCAAAGTGCATGTCGGTTAGTGTCCATGTGCATTATGGGGGCAAAGGTTTACATTCTTCTGATGCATCAGGTTTTTCTGGAGGCGGGATGTTACAGTGAACGAACTGGAAGGTTGATCTTTCATGGCCAATCCTACATTCCCATGGATGATTTTACGTATTACCATAGCCCCTAGGAGCCCTAGTCATGGACCAGGACCCCATTGTGTGAGGTGCTGTACAAACACACAATTAAACAACGGTCTCTGCCACTCCCCAGGTTACTGTTTAGCTGTGTTTTGACATAAATTGTTTACAAGAGTGGTGGTGGGGTGGGGAACAAAGTATCCACGCAAGAGAAGCTGTTTTGAAAATACACCCTATTTGGTGCATTCCACAGGCCAAACATTGCTCTTTCAGGTATCTTTAGGATAAAAGGTTTCTCTGGCAGGGATCCCAGAATGGGGCATGTTCTCCACCATAGACGCAGGTATCCTCTCACCCCTTCCTTTGATTAGATTGCTGTTGTTCACCTCAAAGTGGGAGGAGTGCAGATTGTGGCAAGGCCAGGGTTAAATAACTTTGCTCTGTGCCTGCTTTACTGCGAGATTCTGCGGAATGCGTCTAAAATAAGACTACGGGCTTCATCCAGCCCTCAGATACATGGGCATGTGTTTGGTGTGTACCTTGCAAAGTCAGCCCCACCTCGTCTTGGAAGGCCAGGAGCTGGTTTTGCAGTGCACCTAGCACTGAGTCCTCTCAGGTGTCTGTATACAGCTATAAATGCTATGGACTGCCAGCTCGATAAAATGCATGAAAATGGAACCGATATGCAAATACTGCAATCACACACTCATTTTGTGCATGTAGCTCTCGAGTGAGAGACATCTGCTTTACTTTTCATGCATAAACTAACGGCAATGATGACCCTTTGTATTTCTATAGGGCCTCTCATACTCAGGGATCCTAAAGTGCTTTTCAAACTCCCTGTGCAGGAATCTCTTCCCCCGCCGATGAAATGTAGCCACTTCTGGGGTGGAATGTGGCAGCCATTTAACAGAAACACAACTGTTTAGAACAGGAAATGAAGAAGAATGATGCAGCCATTTGAAATGACACGGGGTGGGGGAGGAAGGGGGGATTGAAAGAGTCAGGTTGTCTGTATCCAAACTGGAACTTGGCCTGGACCCTGGGGTTTACCATGCTACTCTTGTGAAAAGTGCCCTGACATCTTTTATGGCCACTATAGTGAGGAGTAGGGATGCCACCTGTCCATGTTTTGAGGTAGCTGTCCTGGGAAGTCTAGTTTTATGGGCGCAGGCTCATCCTGGATGTCCCTTTTTTGTACCTCAGATGTACTCCTGTCATCATGTTGCTGTGCCATCCCCTAACGACCTGCCCAAATTGCTAGGGGGCGGTGCTGGGAAGGAATCCAGGGGCTGGAGCAGCTGACAGGGCCCATCTGTGTTTTAACAGTAGATTAGCCAGCACTCTGACTCTTCTTATGGCTTGCCCATGATCTGTATCCCTCTTACTGTCCACACACTGCATCCAGGGGTCTTGTATGGAGCAGGAGTCTACGCCATGCCAGGCATGCATGCCCTCTTGTATGAACTCCTGTCAGCCTTATTATTTTTCTGTGGGGTCATGGTTCAGAGGCGCCCTCTTCTCTGTGCCAGGCCCTGTATATGCACATAGCAAAAGACAGGCCCTGCCGCGAGGAGTTTATACCCAGTGTTGCCAGGCCCTCCCCCTCGCTTGAGCTGTTCCTTAGACCCCCATCTTGAGTGCACCCTTCAGGTGCCCAGCTTGGCTTCCTTCACCTCTCACAAGGCTGGAACCCCCACGGTCCAGCCCCTCTGGAATTTGGTCTCTCTGTTTCCCACTTGTGTTACCACAACAGGCCTGACTCTGTTTTGCATCTGGAAGCTCTTTTCCTTCGAGGAGCTTTGACCAGTGGCTGATTAAAGTGACTCAGAACAGCTTCTTCAAAACCAAGCATTATTTATTCACCCAAAGGTGCGTAGCTCAGAGAGAGGAGATAAAACAACAAAAGGCCTGAGACATGTGGATCTTCCCTAAATTGTATTCATTCCTTGAAAGTTTTGGGTAAGTTCCACCCTGCCCAGACACCCTGCTCCTGTCCCAGGAGAGCCAGACAGCCCCGCAGCAGCATCTCCTGCCACTGCTGCCTGCTCAACCCCCTTATTCCTCCTCCCTAGGCTGGGGACTTCAATGGGTCAATATCCACTTTGATCCCAGGTTCTGGCTTGAAAGAATAAGCCTTGTTAGCCTCACTGGAGCCCTGGGAGTGGGCATTCCCCAATGAATAGTTCTCCCATTGTTCCCTCAAGGACCCGTGGGCACACTCTCTGATGGTGCCTTTTCTGGCCATTGTTTCCTTTCCTGTTTGTTTCCCCCTAACAACTCCTTTGATTTAACTCCCTGCAGCCAGGCAGGAGACTATCAGACAGGTAAACTGAGGGGCATATGATCTTCATGGAACAAATACAGGGAACTCCCATGTTCTCCACAAGGGCCCTGTGCAGGATTGAGGGAAACTTCATCCCCCGCTAGGGAGTGAGCTCCTCTGGCGGGACTGTGGGGGGAGGGAGCATAGTGCTGTTCTTTGCTATACGGCTGTATTATGTGCAAATCTTCCACGCAGAGTCGATCTGCAACCACCTTTCAGTGTTACCTGCATTAGCAGTGGAGGGAGAGTGAAGGCACAAGAGGTGTGGGGCAGGGAGCAGATGAAGTGGAGAGAGACAGGAGGGCTTTTCTAGGGGGCAGGAGATGCAGAGGAAAGGCTCTTTCCCCAACAGCAGTGAGATTATGTGGAGGGGCAGAAAGAAGGCTAGCGTGAGAGCAGTAGAGGGGTCACCTAAAGGAGCAGGGAGAAACAAGGCCCTTGAGATAAGCTGAAGCAAACCCGCAGAAAGCCTGGCATTAGCCATTGCTGTCACAACCCTTCTGTTTCTCATGCACCGCATTTATCGGGAACGTTTTAAAAGGGTGATGGAAACAGCCTGGCCTGTAGCCCCTTCATCAAGGTGCTAAGTGGGGATGGAGAACCTGCCTAAACACATGGTTCCAATCTGTCAACAAGTTTCATAGGGCTTTATTCTCCATTGCCTTACACCTTGTGCCATCATGTGAACCTCTGCAAAGCAGGTGTGAAACACTACCGTGTTAGGCTCATAAACGTGTTCTGCTCGCACTGCTCTCATTTTGTGCTGGTGGAAAACGCCTGGTGCTGGGAAGGGGAGAGTCAGGCCCTGAGTTTGGATGGGCAGCTCTCCGCGTTAGTAATAGGAGCTAGAAGCCATGAGGTGAAGTCCCCTAGAGCGGCACAGAGTGATCTCTACACTTAGCAACGTGAGGCCATGCTGACCCTTGTATCTGCAATGCTAATCAAGCAGGCAAGACTATACCCACAGTCGAAAATACATTGAGACTAATTTTTGGCAGTGCCTGCAGTGAGGGCTCCCACTGAAAATGGACAGCCCCTCTGTCGCCCGCCATGTCTTATTCATCATCTCCCTGTGTCCTCCTCTCTCAGGGAATTATCTTCACACTCGAACCTAGCCTGAATATTCCAGATGTTTGCCCGGTAACATCACTGGCTCCCTCTTTGTTCTGGAAGAGAGAGATCAGCATGAATGTTTGGTTGTCCTTTCAAGAAGCTGGCAGCTTTGAAGGGTGCATTGTAGGGGGATCATTTATCACTATAGTTGGTGTATAGCCTAACAGAAAAAATATGCATTCATTAAAATTTTAAATGCAGCATGTGGCAACCACTGCCACCTTCAGACATTACTGGAGAGCTATCAGAGGTGGATTACATTTCCACTGCATTTGCATAGTCTGACTAATCCAATACGAGGTTAATTTACTTTAGCCTTGTGCTCCTACAGGTGGTTTATTTGCAAATTTTTCCATCCACATTTTCTTTGATTCAACCCCCTGATCTTAATCTCTAAGCAGGTCAGGGCAGGGAAGCAGTTTCCAGTGCGGTTGACGTCAGTACAGTTCCACAGATTAACTGGCATAGGGTGCTCTGAGAGAGGTGCAGCTGCTGTCCCTCTCCTTGGAGACCAGCTTTATCACCAATCTAGCCTGCTTAGCGTCTGTGCTCGGCTCAGGGCGTACACAGAAGCTGGTCCCATAACGCTGCACAGCCTTTTGCTGACGGTGTAACGTGCTGCTGCCGACCCAGCTTTACAACACCGAAGGACAGGTGCGTTGAAGCAGCACCAAAACAACCTTGCCATTGTCAGGGTGCACATCTAAGTGTGCACAGCCTGCTCTCTGGGAAGGGGAATTCCCATGGGGGCCAGGGAGGGAAGAGTGGAAATCCCCTTAACCTTTCCAGCTGAGATGACTGCAGTCAGTGGGTAAAGTAGCTTATCACAGGAGGGTGAGCTCACCACAGCAGCCAGGCCTGGGAGAGGAGGGGGAACTCCTCTCTCCTCGGCTCTTGCGCAGGAAGGGGCTTGATGCTGCCCACTACTTTTAGGATGGCTAAGAAGTTCGGCTAAGAGCTGAAGAGAACTCAGACCCCCAGCTGCATATAGAGAGTAGCACACAAAGGGTGAAAGACTCATCCAGGGCTCCGGATGTTGGAAGTCCCACGCAGTTTCTCCGGGCAGCCTTTTAAAACTTGATGGCAACAGAGGCCGCAATGTGACACTTCTTGTTTTAATGATCATTAAGGGGCCAACGTGCTCTGATCCACTGGATTCGTGAAAGCAGCGGTCTCACCTTTCGGCTCAGCATGTGTCTTGGTAGAATTATTCTTAGTCTCTATACCTTTGGCTTGTCAGGCCATAGTTTTTTTTCAGAGCATCTTTACTGTGCATAATTTTTTTCTGCAGCTCTTAGACCAACTGCTGCCTATTAACAGATGCTGATGAGGCAATAAGGCCTAATAATGAAAGTGACACTGCTTTGGCAAACCTCTGGCAGCTGATTGTCAACTTCTGTAACTGATAAACATTTTACCCATGGGTTAGCACCTCTCCTTAACACTGAATCATACTGTTTTGCGCTTCTAGGGAACTTCTCTCCCAAGGATCTTATTTCATTAATATTTGTAAATTGCTTTAATTCTGACAACACTGGGGAGGGAAGGTAAGGAGGGAGGTTTTGTTAAAACATGTAACAGATGGGGAAACTGAGGCACAAGAGAATTTAAGGACCAGATTTTCACAGGTATTTAGGCCCCTAAAATACAAGTCCTTTTGAAAATGTGACCCTTAGCGACTTGTACAAGAACATGCAGTCAGTCGAAGAGTTGGGAATAGAACCAGGAGTCCGAAGTCCTTCCTCTAACCAGTGCAATGAGTCAACTAGTGATTTTGTTTGCATCCATTTAATTTAATTGATCTACATAATAGAATCTCAATTATCCAGTTGTAATAATGGGAGAAGGGGAGAGGCGCATACTAGACATATATATGGGTTTAACTGAATTGATTTTAAAAATGGATCTGCTTAAACTAGTACCAACTCCTAATGTGGGTACATTTAAACCGGTTTAACCCTTGCTTATACTGATTTAGCTTGTTCCAGTAAGCTAAAAAAACGTAAGGAGGGATGAAACTAGTTCAAGGGCATCCACGTGAGGGGCTTAACTAGCTAGACCCCCTTGTCAGGCAAGGAATGACCTTGTGTATCCAGCCAGCTCTCTAAACAGGGAAAGTTTAGGAACCTGATTATTGTACCAAAGCAGAGAACTGGGTACGAACAGTCTGAATTAGTCTGACCCGACCATAATTAACCTGTAACAAGCTGGCTGTGTTTCAGAGCTTGCTCCTACTCCCATTGAAGCTGATGAAAAGACTTCCATTAGCCCAAGGGAGAAGAGGATCAGGCCTTCCTTTGGGGACTATGCCAGGGAAAGTCTCTCAGCACAGGGCAGAAGACTCTATAACAGCTGTACCATATTTGAAAGCTGTTACCACCCGTCTTTTCTCCAGATTAATTTTTAACCTTTCCTTATAGATCAAGGTATCTAAATCTTTTATAGTTTTTGTTGCTCTCCTCAGGACCCTCTCCAATTTGTCCACCTCTTTCAGAAATCTTGCCACCAGAATTGGACACAGTACACAGTGGCAAATGAGGCAACCCATTTTTCCCACTGCTGTCTGTCCAGAGCAAGGTATTTGGCTCCATTGTAAATTGTTTCCATGATAGCAGCATCCTTTTCGATTGTCCTACGATAGGTCATTCTTTGTCCTCCACACCCTCTCTTCCCTCCAGATGGGACCCAATCGAAGATGCACCTTCTGCCTCTGCCAAGGGTAGCCTGATGACATGGCCAAATCTGTAGCCATCTCTGTCTGATTATTGAGTCTGAACACTTCCACACTGGTTATGCAGACTCTCAAATGATCCCAAGTTTCTTAAATAAATGCTGGTGGAGTGCATTCATCTTCCTTGTTTGTGTACTTCCACCATCTGCTATGCTTCCGTAGCATACCATAGTGATGGAAGGACAATAGCACTGTAAAATCCCATTTTAGTGGGTAGATGTCTCTTCTTACTCTTCCAGATGCTTGGTAACTGGGAAAATGTTCCACTGGCTTTGCTGATTCTTGCCTTCACTTCTTCTATGAGCTGGCCATTAACAGACATTGCACTTCCAAGACAGATAAAGTCATCAACTCTTTCACACTCTTCTCCGTCAATCACACATCTGCCAGTGTTGACAGCACTCGCTCCCATTTCCTTGGTGTTGGTCTTCTGAGACAAAGTCCCACTTGGCAGCTTCTGCTTTTATGTTCATAAAGAGTCTCTTCATTCCATCCGCGTTGGTATCCAGCTGACTAGATCACCTGCAAAATCTAAGTCTTGCAGCCTCTCTCTTGCCCAAACAAGCAAGTATCCTTGGTAGCAACTGTCATTCTTCTCATAAGGTCTATGACAATGCAGAAGAGAAGTGGAGATAGTATGCAACCTTGCCTTACATCAGTAACAATATTAAACCATTCATTGTCCCCTCCGCTCTGCCTTGAGGCAGCATGCATCCTCATCATACAAAGCTTTTATCAAATTAACCATCTTCGCTGGAATTCCATAGTGACTCAGGCACTTCCAGAGGGTTTATCTGTGGCACTTTCAAATGCTTTCATAAAATCAAGGAAGTTAAAAATAATTTGCTGCTGATATTCTAAGCCTTTCTCCATAAGTCTTCTCAAGGTGAAAATCTGGTCTGAATATGACCTACTGGATTGAAATCCAGCCTGTTCTTCCCTGAGTACTTTATCGATGGTGGTTTTCATTCTATTCAAAACAATAATGCAAACCACTTTTCCAGGAACAGGTAGGAGTGTGACACCCCTCCCCCTCCCCCGCTATTGCATAGAAGCTTGCCCACCTTTTTATGGATTTTGCAGATAATACCTTTTCTCCGACCTTTACGATAGAGCTCCTTTTCCCAAACCATCCTGTACAACCTGCACCTGTAATTCACCATCATTTCCTTTCCAGTTTTTAACATCTAAGCATCTGCCTTACCATAGCCTTGTGCTTTACCACTCTTCAGTTGGCTTATAGCCTTAGTTACTTCCTCAGTGGTGATTACTTCTAGTGATACAAGTCCTCTATTCCTTCACATTTGTGTGTGTGTGTGTTAGTGGGTAGGCACAGCCTGGAAACGTTCCATCCAATGGGCTCTTTGTCCTTCCTCTGTCATTAAAATTGCACCGTCTCAAACCTTCACAATGGCTCAAGAATTGTGATGTCAGTTGTTTAGATACTAGACAACATTTTTTAGAATCCCCTCTCCCGTATGCCTCCTCTGCTTCTCTTGCTTTGTTTTCTATCCAGTCTCTCTGATCTCTTTTGGCTGATCTTTTAACTTCCGTGTTTTTGTCTGTGTGTTCTTGTTGCAGAATAGCTCTTTTAGTGTTGTCTCGTTCTTGCTGAATTCTCTTCTCTCTTCAACATTTCTCCATATATTTGGTTGGAGCTGTTCTTTCTTAGATCTTCTCATTCTCACTGTAGTCCTGGCTGCACGCTTGATCCAAGGACTTCTTGATGCCAGCTGGCAGAGGGCACAGGGGTACACAAGGGTTACAAAGATCTCTGGGTCTAACATCTACCTACTAGTTTGCCAAACAATGTCATGTGAGATCTCTAGTGAAAGCCTGTGTCACATGGGTCACCATAACATTGTGAGATGTAGGTACAGAAAATATGTGATGAGTTGTGTGTGTGTGTGTGTGTGTGTGTGTGTGTGTGTGTGTATTATATATATACTAAAAATTATGACCTCTAAGTCTGTGAGTTAAGGCAGGTCACCAAGAGGTGATACACATACCTGTGTCAGGCCTGAGGGAAGAGATGCTTCTCTGTGACTGATCATGTGCAAATTGAGTATTGTATGGTTCACAAAGGATGCCCATCCACAGCATGAGCAAAATGCTAATCAATAGATAGCAGAGCTTGCAGGAAAAATGAAAACAGCCAGGGTTCTCCAGTTTAGGAATAAGACCATGAACTTCTGAAACTACCTGGGGTGCCGATGAACCCACAGGTGCCTTCAGTCTGCGAGGACAAGCTGCCACCAGGCTTGATCTTATGAGAAGGGATTTCAATCAACCTAGTTGAAAATGCTGGGAAAAGGACTTGGAGAAAGCTAGCCTGTAAGAGACAGGGGAATGCCTTGTTAGATAAGTATAGGCTCTAGAAAGCATGGTATGTTTTTATATGTAATCATTTGTTTGCAATATTTTTACTCTCTCTCACTTGATTCTCTATTCTTTGGTGATACATTTTGTCTTGTTCTCACTACATATCTATCTCAGTGCGGTGTGTTAAGAAGAGAGGGGACCCTGACTTGTCTTGCAAGCGGGGTGTATTATTTCTTTGGGAACGGTGGATCTGTGAGTCTCCAGCAGAACAGGAGCTGAGCACTCCAGAGGGACACTCGGAGGACACGAAGGGTTAGTGTGTGCCGATCGCTAACCTGCCTGGAGAGAGGCCTGCAATGCAGTTGCGTTGCCAGAGGCTAGTGGTGTCAGGGAGCTGATCCACAGCAGGCACAAACCAGACTTCCTCACTCTCAGGGCAGGAGGTGTCAGCTGGTTTTGCAGCTCGGGCAGTACTACCAGCACATCCTGGTTTCCCACAGCTGATATTTGTATTTGCCAATCCAGGACAGACAGGCCTTGTCTCTGAAACAGGAAGTGGTTTTACATGGACAGGTTGTGAGCCTGACTCCCAACCCCTTCCTAGGAGGGCTGGTGGATTGCCTTTAGTCTGGCTTTTATCCTTCGAACTGTTTGCCTTGGCTGGCCATGCCAGCATAGCTCTCAGCATCATCAGAGTATGGAAGCCTTCCCACTCATCAAGGTTCAGTGCCACATCAGGCAGAGCAGGGATTTGAACCTGGGTCTCCTACATCCTGGCTGCGTGCTCTAACTGTTGGACCCCAGGTTAGCACACCACCATGAGGGTGATGACCTGGTGTCTAGCACAGGGGCAGATTTAGCAGGGGCTCATGGCTCCAATTGCACCCACAGAAATCATGAAACCAAGGATGCATAAACAGGCAAACATAGACTTCTCCCAGCCCTGTGTGGAGGGGAGGTCCCAGAGGTCGCGAGGAGGGGAATGTTGGAGGGCGTCCCCACCCCACACTCACACTGCAGCGGCAGCTCCCGTCCCACGGAGCTGGGCCTGGCTCCCCACTCTGGGCGTTGTACCCTGGCGCATGGGGTTGCAGCGCGCCTCGGATTTGTCCCGGCCACGTTTCCATCATGACAGAGGGGCAGCTGGGCCAAATGTAAGCACGGGGCTTTGCGACCAAGTCCTGGTCACAGCTCTCTGGGGCTCTCACCTCCAAATTACTGCAGTGCGTTCTCCTTGGGGAACTCCTGGAGGCCAGTCAGAAAACTCAGCTGGTGCAGGCTGCAGCTGCCTGCTTACCCAGCCATCCCCTCACAAAGAGGATGGAGTGCAAGGCCTCATTTTACCAAAGTGCTGGGCACCCACAGCTCCCACTGAAGTCGGTGAGAACTGCAGGTGCTCGTCACCTTAGCAAAATCAGGCTCAGCCAGCTCCAGCCTGAGAGGGTGGAGAAAAGATCTCTTGTGACTTCCTAGAGCCAGGACCCTGGCTTGGGTGTTCTCCTGACTCCAGAGCACATCAGTGTGATTGCTCACCAGGGTTACTGAACCGCTACTGGCTGGCCCTATTCAGTTATGCACACCTGGGTCTCTCAGTCCCTGCATTAAATAACAGTGAGCTGGGAGAATGTGCCCACCCTGGAACTCTCCTGGGAGTCTTTACTCAGAAGAGGCCCAGGAAGATTAGCATGAAAAGGCATAGATCCAAATGAGAGTGCAGAGCTGGGGGGAAGGGGGGGGGGGGAGGATGATGGGATGAGAGTGCTCCATGGACCTGCCTGAACTATTTATTCTCTGGGTCCACTGAAAGTAGGACAGGAAGGAATAGTCTTGCTCTGAAACCAGGGAGATTTAGGTTAGATATTAGAGTAGGTAAGCTCTAGAATAGGCTTCCAAGGGAGGTTGTAGAAACCCCATCACTGGAGTTTTAAGCATCATCTTGTCCCTCTGAAAGGGAGCCATAGCAGCAGGAAGGCGTTTGGCGCTTGTTTAAACATAGTTACAAGCTCATGGAGTTCCAGGGGTAGGCAGTGAAAGTAGGGGCTGGTTAATTTTCTCTTTAGCCTATTATAAGCTTAGGGGCAAAGGTGTTTTCCAAGCCCCCGGGCTCTTATAAATCAAGGAGTGCTTTTCCTCTTGAGTGCCTTAGGAGCCTGACCCAAGAACAGAGAAAAGGAGGGAAAAAGAAAAGCCTGGGATGGAAAACTCCTTGTGGGTGTGTAATGACATGTTGGGGAGTCATGAGGCCCAGGGGTTAACAGGACACAGCTGCTGCCTTCCCACTGCACCAGGAGTTGGTGGAAGGAATCAGCTGTTTGGCCCAAAGCCGTTCAGGATGACAGGTGGGGCTCGTTCCCTGAAGACGAGTGAGGGAGAGCTGTCACTTTACTACATACAGTGCTGGAGAATGTTGTGGTTGCACAGGGGTAACACGGGCAGGATTTTGCTTGCAGAATCTTTTACTGGTAATGCCCAAGAACTAGTGGGAGCCCTGCTTGACTCTTAGACCCTAGCTGAGGGGTTGCTTGCTGCAAAAAACGGTATCTTCTCTTGTAAATGGTTTATGCTCTCCTGGAGCAGCTGAGAGGTGGACTACGGTGAGCAGGGCCTTGGGGGGGGGTCTGTGATTTGGGGAGGATTTCAGCTGTGTGCAAACCGGGTGGCCTCCTTGGCAATTTGTGGGTGACATATGCCCTGGCTCCCTAATAGGTCCCTTGCAGCCTTGTCTCCCTGTGCCCCAGAATCACGTCGTTTCTGCTGTGAGCTCCATGGGCCACCCAGACAGGGCAGGGCCAAGACTAAAGTGAAATGAGGGCTGCTGAATCCCAGTGCTGAATGAGCACTTGCAGCAACCTGGGTTCAAAAATGATGCAACAGAAGTTACACTGTCTCTGGCCGTGTCTTTCTCATGTGAGAACCGAGGGTTAGCAAAACTTCCTTGCAGCCCACCAGTGTGGCATGAGCAGGAATGTTCTCTGATTCCTCAGGTTTATCCACCTCTTTGCTTACCCGGCCTGTCCGAGGGGATGCCAGTGACAGACTACCGGTAAATGATGATGCATGGTGCCGGGGAAGAGAAGCAGGCACTTGTTGTCCAGAACAACCACCCAGCTTATAACGTTCTTCCTCTCTATAAAATGTCCTTTAAAAAAAGTGCTTGTCATATAAGAATAAGAAACCTTTAAAGGGGCATCATCAACTTTGATATCCTACTTGGGTCAGGATGTCTCCTTACTTGCTCTTACAAGCAACATCTGTGATTTCTAGCAGTGCAAGAGATGAGACAGTCAAATTATCTACCTCACTTGTAGTTGAGGTGACTGTGCCTGTTGTGTGTAGTCCCTTCCCTGGCATAGGTGTCTGTCAGTTCTCAAAAGGACAGGGGCCCTGTTCTGATGGGACTGCTGAGCACGGTTGTTTGTGTTGTAGGAGCACCCGGAGGCCACCCGTCAAGATCAGACTCTCATCGTGCTAGGCACTGCACCTAGCACGATGAGATTCTGATCTTGATGGGGGGCCCCCGGGTGCTCTTGCAACACCAACACTGTGCTGAGTGGTCCTCTGGTGCTTTGGGTCTGTCCCAGCACACCAAGGGGGGAGTGAGTTTTTATAGATGATTGTAAAAAATAGGGCATGGCAACGGGGGACTCAGGAATGTTCCTGACACTACTGCTAATTTGAACAAACACTGACTGAAGTTCAAGGGCAGGTGTGCACCTTTTAGGGAAAAGGCCTTGTTAAAAGAACTCAGAATGGTGTATTTGCTCCAAATCTCTTCTCTATCCTTACCCCCCACCCCCATTTTTGAACACTGCTGATTTTTAAAGGGCTCTCAAATCAGAGGTGGGTTTAAAAAAGCAGGTATGTCTAGCTTTCAGCACTCTTGTATGTCAGAGTTCAAATACAGGGCCCTTTAGGAAATGAGGCAAGACATGCTGCTTTTGCTTAGTTTCTGTCCTTGTTTTGGGGTGTCAGTTTTCTGTAATTGATCTGTGCAGGGGTCAGGACACTAGGTGCTATAGAAATCAATAAAACAAACAGCAGCTCAAACTGCCGCTCATGTGCTGGCTTCTGCTGCTTTGGGAGCAGGTGTCAGACTGGTGGAAATAAAGGAAGAGTTGGAAATACCAAACTTTCTTTAAAATAAAAAGTTAAAAGTCCTCTGGTTAAATTTTCCCCACTGAGGTCCCAAGCCTACAACCAGTTTTTCCACTGGTGTCCGTGGGAGTAGTCCTACTACATATTTATTGATTTAGATTTAAAATAATAAAAAGCCCATCCAAGGGTCTCAGTGATCTAACACATCATTAGTAACACAGTAAAACCCCAGCTGTATTAAAGTGATTATTTTAACAGGAACTCCCTTCCACCCCCCACCCTTCTGGGGAGCGCCCTCAGTCCTCTCCAAACACACTTGCAAACAGATGACTTTCGCAGAGTGCCAAGAGGCCACCAAGACAGCGATCAAGTTCCAGAGCCCTTGCAGGGAACGGGGGCCAGGAGCTTCCTCTCTTCTAGAGTGAAGGGGGAATCCAGCTCAGGTGCCCCTGCTGCCCACAGCTGTGGCAGTATAGCACGGGGGGAGCGACAATCCCTCGGGTAGGCTGGTCCCAGACCATTTAGGACTTGGAGGAGCGTGGGTCTGAATGCTCAGTCCATTGGGGTCCATTTCTACAGCAGGAGGAGCAGAACGGCTGCTGGTAGGCAGAAAGCTGAAAATCTCACGGCAGTGTCAGAGGCGCTCTGCAGGTGCAATGGTCTGACCATGCTCCCATTGACTCAATGGAAAAACTTTCTTCAGCTTTAATGATAGCAAAATGGAGGCCTTGGTTTGTGAAGACTAACTGCTGGGTGGAGGGCCCAGTTCTTAAAGGCAGATGACTACAGATCTGCCAAAGGCACTTGACCCTACCGAGGACTAATAAACCCCAGTCTGGACTGAGATCAAACAGAGGGAAATGTCAGCCTTACATGGTAAGTTTTAGAAGTACCTTTAAAGAGCGTGTCTTCTACCTTCGCAATGCCTGTTGCCTCGCTGGTAAGAGAACTTGTTTCCACCAGGGTGGATTGATTTAAATCAAGGCAATTTCAATCATGATTTAAATCACCAAGAGAAAATCATTGATTTAAATCAAGTTTCCCCACTGATACGTCTTCACATATTTCTTAAACAATAGTGCAAATCTGATCACTAAAACATGTTAATTTACAACTCAATACAGCATTTTACAACATCTAGGAGGGTATACTTTGTGTAAGTTTTTAGATACCTTGATTTGTATTAATTTAGGAAATAGTACATAATTACCTGTGTCAAGCTGCAGATGCAGCGGCAGTGCATTAGGAATGGTAAGAACTAAATCTCACACACAAACACAATAGCACTTATATTTTATTAAACTAAATCTTAAATGTTACATAAATGTTTCACATTTGCAATTGCAGAAGTCTCCTGAGTTACCAGCTGATGGCTGTCCTTAAACTCTTTTTTTTTTTCAATTTTTAAATTTTATTAACTCTAACAGACAAGTCATCACAACACTATACGTACGCTGTCTTTAAAACTTCTACAACTAGCTCTCATCTTCCCCACTCCCACTGTCATTTTTATTCATAGACTGAAACAGAAATACGAGTTTTCCTGCTTTTTCAACTCCCAGTCGATTTCTTAGCTTTGAGTGAATAATACCAAACGATGAAAATATTCTCTCTGTGCCTGCAGAGGAAGCTACTGCTGTGAAAAGTTGACTTAGCAACTGAAGGAATTCTGTTTCAAGGTGCCTGGCTAATGATTTCCACCAGTTCAGGAGAGTGACTTTATTCAAAATATCATCAGTAAACATGTACTGTTTAAATGGTTCTGCTCCAGCCTTGAAATTTATTATGACTGGCATAACTGAGGAGTGATTTTGAGAGCCCATGCCATGGTAGCATCATCATCTTCA
Organism: Emydura macquarii macquarii; assembly: GCF_026122565.2. Classification (NCBI taxonomy): domain Eukaryota; kingdom Metazoa; phylum Chordata; order Testudines; family Chelidae; genus Emydura; species Emydura macquarii. The sequence goes on from NW_027131391.1 coordinate 4,026,449, forward strand.
GAAATTAAGCATCTATCTTTATATCTGGGGTCGAGAATGTTCACAAGAAAGTGAGGTGGAGTTAGTGCTTGATCCATTTGCTTCTTTATTGCCTGCAGTTTAACTTTCTGGTGAGATATTTCTTTCTTCAATGTCTCTCTTGAAGTGCCTTCCAAATTTCGACAGCATCAGCAATGCAGCAACAATTTCTCTGAAGTTTGTTTAAGGTTATGGATATAGGCTTCAGTATACTGAGCATATCCTCTACATTCCTCTTTAATCCAATGTTAGATACTTTGGATGAGATACTTCCATCTATTTCATCACAGTTTTCTTCACAATGTTTTATGAGAATAGGCCAGTTCTTAATAAATTGTTCAAAACAATCAACCACAGAATTCCATTGAACATCTTGAGGGAGAATTAGTTTGGATCCTCCTGCTCTCTTCAGTGAAGCTGAAGCAAAATGGTTGTTACGGAAGTATTTTGTGACTTCAACAACATTTTCTTTTATTCCTGGAGAAGATGTACTTACGTCTTTGGCTAAAAGATGCATTAAACGGGCACTGCAGCCATATGTTATTAAGGAACATCCTTCCGTTTCTTCTTCTAAGTATCTTCTCATCTTTGCCGCGTTTGCAGCATTGTCTGTGACAAAACTGCGCATGTGACAGTCGAATTTTTGTTCACAGTTTACTACAGCTTTCACTGCCACTTTTAAATATTCTGTTGTGTGGGCATTTCCTGATGTATCTATTGTTTCTGAAAGATGTGCAACTCCATCTTCTGTTGTCAGACAAGCACATATTACTGGATCATTGCGTACATTGCTCCACCCATCAAGGCTTAAACTGGCAAATTTCCTCTCCGTATTTCTTGCACACTGTTCAAGTTCCTTCTCATACAATGTATCTAGCAACCTTCCACCAATGTCTGCTCTACCAGGTGGAGTGTAGCCTGGCCGTAAAGACTCAACCATGTCAATGAAGTGTTAACAATGCCAAAAGGAGAATTTGTGGCATAAATGAACAGAGCAATCTTTTCATCTATGGTGTCTTGTTGGTATTTGCTGGTCCTTAATACAAACCCATCCATGGTGGTGGTTTTACTGGATGATTGAAATCTTTTGCTTGCTACTGATACTTGGTTGCCTGAAATACCTTAAGTTGCAGCACTGCTGCTAAAAGTACCAACGGATGACTCTGAAGTTGTTGCAGATAGTCACAGTCAAAGTCTCTTATGCATAAATGGAATCCTGAAACAAGATTCAAAAATGATTTTGAATAGTCGTTCTTCTCACTCTATTATTCAGTTAATCATTTACCTTTTTTTCAGCAAGGGTGCAGATCCAATTCCAAGTTACTAAAAGAGCTAAGACTGACTGCACTTAGAGTGCACTTAATTTTGGAGTAAGCCCCATAGAACTCACTGGCACTTCTGTTTTTTTGAGAAAACAAATATAGGATGGAGTTCCCTTGGGAAAGCTGAGTTATGCTGAAGTAAAATAGGAAATAAATGTATGGCATCACCATTATGGTCTGTGACCATGATGTTCCAAAATAAGGGGCACGTATTATGTAATATAAAATAAGAAAGTGACATCCAGTGGCAACTGGTAACTCTAGATTTCTCTTACTGCAGCTTTCTGCACCATGTACTTGGGTGATAGATTCTAGACCTAGTTACCTATTTAAACAAGCCATAAGGATTAGCTAAATTAAACTTTCTTTCCTAGCAACATTCAACATAGCTTGGGAATTTACTTGTTAAATCGCACTTATACTAAGAGGCATAGAGAGAGTCTTGAAGAATGATGCATTGCAAAGTGATTATTTAAGTTACTAACCAGTTGATCCACATTATTCTTCAGACATATCCACATCTTTATCCACATAATTTTCTCCTAATAAGCCATTTTCAATATGATGGTTCATTCTTGCAATTAGGCCCTGCATCTCCTTCTTGCACTGCTTACACTTGACATGTTTTCCTTTTTTACCCAGGGAAGGAATTTCTTCAAAATATTCCCAAATAGGGTCTCTCTCACGCCCAGAAACCATGACAGGTTTTCTGTGGCAAACGTGTGGGGGAATATAGGAAGCTGTGTGTGTACTGAATGTTTTCCCTTTTTCTTTCCAGTCCACTCCACTGTTCCTTTCTACTCTGCCTCCGTCCTTTGTCTCTCTGTCTTAACTAACTCCTCTGCCTTGCTTGGCCCAGATGCACCATCACATAAGCACAGAACAACAACAATCCTATCCAGCCCGTGTCTGTCTTTGCACATATCACTTTAGTCTGCTGAGAAACAGAAACTGAAACAGAAACTGAAAGCCCAGAACTTTCAAGAAGCAAGAGCTGGTAGTTAGGCTGGACAGACTAGAGCCATTAACTCATTTTATGAGACTGTAGGTGTACGTTTACCATGTTCGTGATGAGATTTAATTGTAACTGTTATTTTTAAACAAGAGAGAAATTTAGTATTTTATTGATGATTTAAAAATGATTTAATTAAAAAAAAAAATTCAATTTTTTTTTTTTTTTAAATCATTGATTTTTATCGACCCTGGCTTCCACCAGGCTTGTTTCAAAACTCTTCTGTGGCTGAGAACTTGAGCCAGGTGAGATGAGCCCAACAACTCCTCCTTAAAGGGACGCTGTCAGGTCAAAAAGCATGGGCCTGATTCCTGCCTTGTATCAGGCTGTGTACCTACGGAGTCATTTAAACCTGTGCACAGGAGGCTCAGACCCCCAGATTGGCATTTCCTGCTGCCAGCATTGGCAGGGCTGTATGCTCACTTTGCACAGGGGTGAGGCCTGCGTAAGGTACAACAGCCAGGAGAACAGGGCCTCATGTTCTTAAGAAACAGATTCCCTTCAGACTGTTCATTCAGCACCTTCTGATTATCGCAGCAAGGAAATTTGAAAACTCCAACTCTTTTTTTTTTTTTGCTGCTTGTTTCCTTTTTGCCTGGAGAGCTGAATTAGGCAAGTCAGTTTCACGCTTGGCCTCTTGTGCTCTTGTATAGAGCTTTCCAGCCTCAGAGACCACAGAGTCTCTGGGGCAGAGATCCCCTTTCCCTGACCTGTGCAGGAAGGAGCTATTTATTGATGGATTACTCCACTAGCCCCCCTGGTTGCAGGCTGCGACTGACCGGGTCTCCTCGGGGCTCCTCAGTAGCTGCCATGGGCGCAACCCTGCTGGAGGGAATGCCTGCAGGAGAGCCCCTCTGTGTATGCACATAGAGGGGATGCTTCGGCCTGGTACCTCTACTGAAGCCTAAAGAAGAGTCACGAGGCTCCATGTGGCTCGCTCAGGATCCCATGCACAGGCCTGTTGCCATGGAGAATAAGCTGGTCTAGGGGTGCTAGGAGGCGATGTGGATGTGTGGTTCCCCTTACAGCCTCGTTTCCTTCCTCGGTGATGGTGCCCAGTATAGCACTGCGAGACACAGCCCAGATAGAAGCAGAGCCAGAATCTTCTTTTGGTTTTGCTGGCCAGCAGGGGAGACCAGAGACCTGGAGATGGCTCAGTGGTTGGGGCAGTGAGTCAGGCAGCCCCTCGCTCCCAGGCCGGATTCTCCTCGCGGGTAAATCCACTGACTTCAGTTGAATTCCTGCAGATTTGTGTGCTGGGGGTAGGAAGGGGGGGGATAAACAACAGGATCCAGGCCCTGCTCGACAGCCCCCTTTTCCCAAGTCTCCACCTTGACCCTAGACATGGGAGAACCCAGCCTGCTCATGTTTAAAGCAACAATTACAAAATAACATTCAGTCCTCAGCTGGGCCTGGGAGCCCTGTTATGCTGCATGCTACCGACCTGTCGACCTGGCCCGTGATACTATCCCATCGGAGGAGTGAGCAAATCACTTCCCAGGAGAAGCCTGGAAAATATCACTGGAAAGATTTGCTAGGAGAGTGCTGCTCTGTTGTGCCTCCATTGCTCCCACTATTCCTGCTCCTAACATCTTTTAATCCTCCCTCCGCTCCGCCGAACCAAAACCCACAGCGTATGTGTGATCTAGGCCACATTTTCCTAGGATTTACATTGATGCAACTGCTGTAACTGGAACGATGTTCTACCTTTGTGAGTGGAGAAATTGGCCTGTAGGGAACACACTGTTGTGCAGTACAAAATGCTATATTTACTACTGAGGTAGCAAAAAAATAACGAAACTATCATTTGACAAAATAAATGAACAAAGCCCATTGAGCGATGCATTGTGCTAGGTTTTTGAGTTAAGCTCTTTTAGCTGATAACATGCAAAATGTTAGGCTTTTTTTTTGGGGGGGGGGGTGATTGTTTTTATACTATATTCATTGAGCACCTAGAAGCGTGCTGGGTGTTCTGAATAAAAGACCCAGTCAGAGGCTCAGAACTAACCACTTGAGGCCCTGATTCTGCATCACGATCTGCTAAAGCAGGCAATCGTGGCAGTACAGTGTCCCGTTGGCTTTAATGGGACTTAGTGAGGAGCTGTGCTTGTAAATCCTGGGGCACGATGGGGACCACAGAGAGAGAACTAGACAGGACAAACCAGAAAAAGATGATTGGGAAACGGGGCCAACTATTACTAATCCAGCTCCTGGGTTAGCCGAGTGGTACTGAACACATCCTGTTGGGGTTTTTTTGGTTCTGTTCACTTCTGTGTTTTTTGTAATCTTTGCCAATTGCCTTTTTAAAAAACCCCTAAAACTTTAAGGTGCTATTTTCATCTTAGCTCTCTTTAACCTTTTCCCCTCTGTTAACTCTTCTTTCTGTGGTCCAGCTGTGCAGCCTTTATGTTGACGAGCGCTTAAGCGGCTACGTAAGGGTAACCCAGTCAAGCTCTGAAGTCGAAGGGAGTTCTGCCAGTGACTTCACCTGGAGCAGGCTGACGCTCACTATTTTTAGGAATGTCTTGTGTTTTACCCTTATATTTTTAGAGCGCGATATGTCACATTAATAATAATGCATCTAGCAGGGGATGTTGTGGAAACGAGAAATTTTCAAACAGGCATGTGTGGTAGCCCACTGCCACCTGGCGTCCACAGAATTACCAAGCCAAAAAGCAAGGACAGGTGATTGCAGAGGGTTTCCTTCTGCAATATTGTCTTAAATGAGCCATAGTCTAATCTCTATTTCAGTTCAGTGAGGCTGGGTGTTTCGCATCATTCCAGTTCAGAATCTGGAAGTCTGTTAGTTAACCTCAGCTGTCGGGAGTGGCTGCAGAATGTCCATAAGCTATTGCTTTGAAATTTGACTTAGAAGGTCCTAGATCTAAATATGTGTGTGTGTGTGTGTGTGTGTGTGTGTGTGTGTGTGTGTGTGTGTGAAATGTCGATCTGTCTGTGCAACTAGCACCAAAAAGCCAAACGTCTCCCACAATCCCCTGCAAACTGAAATGCTGGGATGATCATGTAACACGTGTCCAGCACTTGGACTACTGGGGCATGCGTCACAATAGCAGAGCTACCACCACACCACGTAAGGGCGTGTCATTATTTCCATTGTGTCCTGGCTGAGGTCACGCAGTAAGGCAGTGGCAGGAACAGCAACAGAGCCCCGGGATCTTGATTGCCAGCCCCTTGATCTGACCACGAGGCACTGCATCAGAGATGGTTGGGGCTGAAAGTAGAATAGCTTGTCAGGGCAGGGATTGTGTCCTTTCATTCGCACCGGGAGGCACTTGGTATGCTGTTAGCAATAACAGGAATGAAGGTGCTTACATTGGGCTGAGTTCTAACCTTGCTGGCGGCACCCACTGAAGTTAATTTAACCCTCTGTGCTCTGCATGGGCTTGTGATGAAATGCATCAATGCTGCCTCTGCGCTGTAGACTTGTCAAGCCGTCTGTGCTGATTGTAGATGTTGGCCCTTGCAGAGGGAGAGTTGAGCCGGTTGCTGCTGTGAGTACAGTGCGGGCTGTCTTATGCAATCTGCCAGTGGGAAGTGGGCCGGTGTGAACGCAAAAGGCTTGTTGTCATCTCCTCTATCCTGCCTTCTCATGTGGATGCTCCCGATCTGGCTTCCTTCGCAAGACAGAATTCACAGACTTTAGTGTCCGCATTTCTCATTTCATCCCTTCAGTGTTGCAGATCACCAGGTGCTTCTGCAGAGCTTTTAAAAGAGGGAGTGTGGTGTTTGGACCCCTGACATGCTAATGGGCAGGCCTGGGCTCCCATTTTGCAAATTCCCATGCACACAAGAGTTACCCACAGGCATCCGTGTCGGCTGGATGCAGGTGCCTTTCCCAGAACAGCAGGACAGAGCTGGGGAAGCTCATTTGACCCCTGATATTTCTGGAGCAGAGTAAGCAGGTAGGTAGTGTTAACTGGCGCTTCCCCTCTTGCTGAATCTTCTTGGGACCAGGAAGAACCAGGCCTGGGAGCAATCTTGGAAACACAGCGTTAGTCGTTTCGGAGCGGACTCTGATTTGTGTTGAGTAGTACTTTGCTCTATGGATAGAGCTACTGACTTGTGTATGGCAGTTAAAGACTCTGACCTCTCCATCAGTACATGTCATTCTCCCAGGCTGGGGTTTTGTTCCTGCAGAGCCGGCATGTGCTTTTATGGGTTTGTGCCTGTAAAGATGCAGATCTCTGGAAATGGATGTAAATTAGCAATCTCTTGGATGCTGGCTGGCAGGTGTGGTATATAATGCTGAAACTTTTCAGTGTGAAGTGAATGGTTGCCCTTTGTCTTCAAAGATGGGGGACGTGGTGGCTTTGGGGAAAGAGGGCAGAGCGTGTGTGGGCACATGCGTGTCTGCATTTGCTGTGTGCCAGCTGCCTCGAAACGCCTTTTCCCTTCTCTTCCAGAGCAAGCTGGTCAAGTACTTCAGCCGCCAGCTCTCGTGCAAGCGGAAGGTGGCCCTGCAGGAGCGCAATGCCAAGCTGGAGGGGTTCCCACAGCTCCTGCACTGGTTCCGCATCGTCGACATCCGCAAGGAGGTCATGGAGGTAAGCAGTGTGCACCCACCCATCAGCCTGGCGCGTCTCTGCCTCGCCCTTCCCTGTGAGCTCCACTCGGTTCCCTCCCTCCCTCTGCCCCTTCTTTCCTGAGGTCCCCCCCCCCATTCTCCCCTCACTTCTTGTGTGCCAAGCACTGCCTCCCCTCCTGCAGATCCCTCCTTAGGGCCTGCTCTCTGGTTCTGACCTCCGCACTCAGAGCCAGGTCTCTGTCTTCCTGTGTGTGCCAAGTGCTGAGGACAGAGATGGAGTGAGCTCACAAAGCACAGGGAGTGTGCACTGTACGGTCAATTCATGGTATGCCCTAAAGGGTGTTGTACATCAGAGCACAGCCGGAGCCCCTGCTCCCACGGGGCACAGCCAGTTCCCAGGGGCGTGAGTCGCTCCCCTCATTGAGCTCATCACAGAGATTTACAAAAACAAAGAACAGGAGAGACACACCAAACCCAGCCCCCTGCCCTAGGCCATAGTGTTTCCCGGGCTGCGTGTCCTGGCACGCTTTCTCCTGCGCGTAAATGGGCCTGTAACGTGATCTGAGGTGGGGTTGCTGCTGCCCCTTTTCAGAGGAAGGCCTCGTGGCCCTTTCGAAGTGGCGGCTCCGTGGGGTAAGTGGGTAGAATTCTCTGAAGTGCCTTCGGGTGCGTCTGCACTGGGGCTGGAAGTGTGGTCCTGCCTGCGCTCGCTGTGACTGAGCTAGTGTGCTGAAAGTAGGGTACCGCGGCAGCACGCGTGGTGGGATGGGCCAGACAGCCGAGTCCGATCCCATCCGAGACCGTAGGCATGTACTCGGGGTGGCTAGCCCCTCCCACTGCTTGTGCCGCTGTGGCTACGCTGCTCCTTTTAGCACGTTACCCACGCTAACGCCGATCGAGCTGTGATGCCTCAAGCTGGAATTCACACCTTCCAGTTCCAGGGCAGACACTCTCCATGCTTTGGAAAATTGTACCGAGCAGCAGTTTACAAATATCTAGGCTCGGGGAAAGCACAAGCTGAGATCCCAGCAGGGCTAATGCTGCGCTTTGTATTTCCAGGGTTGCTAGACAAAGTTCCAGTGACTAGTTTCCTGGCGTTTAAGGCCAGAGGGGACCATCATGATTGTGTCGTCTGGCCTCCTGGGTAACGCAAGCCAGAGAACCTCACCCAGTCATACCTGCACTGAGCTATGTGACTTGTGGCTGAACTATAGCATATGTTCTAGGAATATTTTAATAGTTTCCTTAGTATGGATCTTTCCGATGAGACCTTAAAAACCAAGGTCCTGTCTTTCCTGTACAGGATAAAATACCTTAGGGCACTGGTTTTGCTAAGGGTAGGGTTTTGTCGCCAAAAGTTGATTTTAGCTGCTGCCCGCCAAACTGCATGGATTGAAACAGAGGGTCCCGCAGAAATACGTGATTGGGTAATTATAGACTGTCTCCTTAATGCATTTGCACAAGAGGGCGGCGGTAAGGTTTTGCAGCTGTCTCTTGTGCTATTAATGCTCTCCTAACACACACTTTTTGGGTAGAGAATTATCTCCTCCCCCACCCCACACACACCCTTTAAACCATGCTGCCTGTGGAGCTTTGTATTGATTTTTAATGTCAGGTGCCCATTCAGGGGGCTGGGGGCTCAGCTGACTGGCAGTGGGGAGGGAACATTCCATCTTTAGGTCATTTGGCTCATATCTGGCCCAGCTTGATAACGCCTGAAAGTCACTGGGTGGGAAATGAGCTGTTGGTCTTCTCTCTCTCTCTCTAGTTCTTGGTGGGAAGGTGGCCAGGTTACAAAAGCCAGAGGTACATCTCACCCATTGGCCGGCAGAAAGAGTCTAAGGGGAAAATACCCTTTGCATTTCTGTAGCACCTTCTAGGCAAGCACTTGGGTTGATGACTCCCTTAGAGGTAGGCGGCCTGGTCAGACATGAGGGGAACCAAGGCACAGAGGGTCTGAGTGGCTTGTCCAGAATCTCAACAAGGGAGTGGCACAGCTGGGACTAGAACCCAGGTCTCCTGACTCCTTGTCCTTTGCGCTAAACACTGGGCTGTCTTTGTTCAATCACAACAGCTAGCTGAACGTGTGTGTCCTGCTGAACTGATCCCCGAACGTCTCTGCTTTGGGTTATCCCCTAGTCCCTGTGGGCTTTGAATCACTTGGCTTATACCTACCCAGCCCTGTAGCTTCCACCCTCCTGGCTGGTGAAACGCTCGATAAGGGCAGAGGTCATGCCACTGTTATGCTGGGCCCTGCATCTGCTTCTCTTCGAGGCTGCCCACATTAGGGGGTCCTGAAGCCCCAGGGCCAATCCCACCTTTTGAATGCAGCAGCTCCAACAACACAGGAAGCCCCACAAAATGGGATGCTCTAACCGGAGCAGCTGTGGGCCATGCAGTTGGGCCTGCTGCCGTCTCCAGAGGGGAGCTGAGGCCTCTTGTTCCTGAGTGCGTGATCCAGTGAGGTGTTGATGTCCCTTGCTGAAGGCTCTGAGCCCCGCTAGAATTGAAGGACCCTCCCCTACTCCGTCCTCCTCAGAGTGCCTTTCTCTAACTGCGTCTCTCGCACGTGGCTGTTGGAAACGTCCCAAATCCCTGTAGCATTTAATGCTTATATGGTACCTTTCATGCAGAAGGATTGCCAAAGCGCTTCACAAACGATATATACAGAACCAGTGAGATGCAGCCCGTTCTGGGGTGGAGCCACCATGCTATGCAACACTGGGAACAGGAGAGATTTTAGCCCAGGAGATTGGGGCAAACCCTTTTCTTGGAAGAAATGCTAAGCATGTTTTCATGTCTCCCCTGGAGCAAACAGGACCTCGACCTTTAAGGCCTCATCCAGAAGATCAAGGCTCAGCAAACAGCAGGGAACTTGTTTATTGGAAGGGCTGAATCGGCTCTTCTAGGATTTGAACCTGTGACTCCAGGGAGATAAAGTCTTGACAATTCAATACCTCAGCCACAAAACCCCCTCCACATAGGGAGCTGTCCTCTCCGGGCTAGCCTGTCTCCTTTCATACTAGACCCCAGTATTTCGATGCAGCCTAACCACTGGCTGAAAACAACAGGATCCTTTTTACAATTAGGTTTGAACATCTATTTTCTATCTTGTAACCCTATACATGGGGTATAATCCCCGCTATGTGCCCTAGCTGGATTTCAGTCGTGCCTTTTGTCAGGGGTATTTAGTCCTTAGATTTAAACTATATTCTCCTGTTTGTTTGTCCAGTGCTGTGTTGGCTCTTGTGGTGTCACTGTTATCTCGGGTCCCCTGCTTTGTGGCTCCCCTACTGTAGCCTGCAGAGGGTTTTCTCTATTGCTACCTGCATGCGGGGACTCGGCCACGCCACCCCGAGTTTCCCAGTCACTGGGTCTGCCTTACCCATGTGTAGTATCTGCCCACTCCTGTCCTGGCACCGTCATGGGCACCCTGGGCCTGATGTTCAAAGATCCGGGGTGCCCCTAACTCCTTTATAGTCCGTGGGAGCTGTGGGTTCTGAGCACCTCTAAAACCCAGGCCTCTGGCAAACTGGACTGTGTCATGGGGTGACTCGGCCCCTTTAAGGGTGTGTCTACACTGCAGCTGGCAGTGAGCCTTCCGGCCTGGCGAGACAGACTGGTGCTAGTGGGGCTCGAGTTAGCACGATAAAATTAGCAATGTGGATGTTGTGGCTGGGGCGGCAGCTTGAGTTCTCGAGCCCTCCTGAGCCCCGGGGTCTCACCTCGGGCGGGTAACCTGTCTCCATCAGTGCTGCAGTGTCCACCCGGCTATTTGTAGCATGCTGGTTTGAGCGAAGGTAGTGTGTGTATCTGTCTGTCCAGGCTGGGAGACCTGCACCCACCTGCAGTGTCTGTGTACCCTAAGGTGCCTCAGGGGGCCGGGCAGGGCTGATTAGGGGAGCCCAAGTTGTAACTGGGGATGGATGAACAGCCGGAGGGCTTGATGGAGGTGATCTGTACCACCTGGGGAGGGTGTGGCTGGGGAAGGGGGAGTGTAGGGAGGGGATGGAAGGCAGGCAGGGTAAGAAGGCCTGAGGTGAGGATGTGCTGGATCCTGTCTTGGGAGGACTGGTTGGAGCAGACCAAGCTCGAGGGGGCGAGAGAGAGAGTAAAGCTGCAGGGGGAAAAGATCAACACCCGGGTAGGCCTGGAGAGGGCCGGTGCTCAAGGGAGCCGACGCTGCGAGTTAGGGGCTGGAAGAAAGGAGAGCGAGCGGCATCAAGGCGGAGCGGCTGGCGATTCTGGGGCTGCGGGTTCCTGAGGAAGGGATGAAGAGTCCAGGTGAGGAGGTGGGGGGGACCCTGACCCAGCAGTGGAGGGAGAGGTAGTTACGTTTTGGACTCTGTTTGGTGGATGAGGCTGGCACTGGAAGCTCCAGGGAAGCTCCAAAAGGGCAGCCGATCGGCTGGGATTTCTTACATGGGCTTGAACTAGGGGGAAGGACGTTGTGAGACACTGGAAGGACGATGCTGCTCTGGAAGAGGCTGGATGTTAGGGGAGGCTGGCCGGAGGGCCAGGTCCCCATCACAAAAGCCTGTCTTGAAAGCCAAAGCAGCTTAGGAAGTCCCTTCTAAACGTGGAGTAAAACGTGCTGGCGCTGAGCCTCGTTGGACACCCATTCGCTGCCTCCCTTGCACCCCACTCAGCACGCTGCGCTATAGCTGGCCTCTTATCCAGCTCTCCTGTCTGTCTGCGGCGGCACCTTCGCCTGCTGGCGAGTAGTAATGCTCTGCCCTTCCATAGCCTCTGTCATCTGAGATCTCTGAGCGCTCCACAGACAAGCGCCTTACAGCACGCCCGGGGGGCCAGGGCTGAGGGGCAGCAGAGGCCCAGCAGTTCAGAGCGAGTTGTCTGCCACACACCACATCAAGGGCAGACTCAGGAATGAAACCCAGGAGCCCCAACTCCTAGTTCCCCCCTCTAACTGTTAGACCACGCTCGGGACCGGATGCAGCCTGGATTCAGCCTAGACAACTCCCACTAGGCCACGTCCAGCCTTGAAGGAAGCAGGCAAAAGTCCCACTCAAGCCACTGTCGCTCCCCTCCAGAGGGGAGTCTTGCAGGGAAGGGCGGAGTAAGAGGGGGGAACTCTGCAGGCTGGCACTGTAGGCCAGGCAGCCTGGAAGGAAAATGATTGCCCAGAGTTCAACTCTCCACCACCTCCTTCAGGACCAAGCCCTTTGCCTTATCCCTCCTGGGAGTGGGGACTAACGTGGCTCTCCAGATGGGGAGGCTGCCGCTCTTCGGCCTCCCAGCTCTTGGGCGAGTCGCTTAGCTGCTGTTTGCCTCACTTTCCTAGTTGGTGAAGTGGGACCAGGGGGACTCAACCACTGGGGCGGGCTGGCGAACGACGCTGCTCTGTCGGTTTCGAGCGGCCAGACTTCCTGTCTTGGGGAAGCTGTGTGTTTGAGCCATACAGCAGGCTCCGGGGCACTGGTGGGGAAGGGTCGGCGTCGAGGAGATCGCAGACGTGTGGTGGCAACAGGGAGGAAAAGGGAAGCAAGCTGCTTTGTCCCATTCCTCCCCATGAAAGTAGGTAGTCCTGGCAGGGAGATGCACTTCACCAGGTGTTCCACCAGGGGGCAGACTTGCGCCACCAATTGGATCTCTTCTGCGCAAATCGGCGCCTGTTGTCCAGACCAAATACCAGAATGGGGAGATTTCTCCTGCTCTCGGAAACGTGGTGCTGCGGCTCTGTGATGTCCCAGCCGATAGAGGCAGCGCTGTCTGGTGGTTAGGACCCAGGCATTGTATTTAGGGACCTGCGGTTCTGGATTTCCGCCCACGCTACTGATTCTCTGTGTGAACCGGGGCAAGTTGCTTAGGCCCAGAATGGTCACGTGTCTGCTTAGCCTGAGACGTGTGGGGCCTGGTTTTCAGAAGTGCTGACCTTGGCGGGAGCTGTGGGTGCTCAGCACCTTGTAACTCCGCCCCCAGCATCTCGAGTTTGACCGCCGGTCAGTGGGTTCTTCTGAAGATGTAGGCCTCACGCTTTCCGTGCTTCATTCTCCCGTCTCTGTAATGGGGGCAGTGGTGCTGCCCTGCCGCCTGCGAAGAGCTTTCCAGAGCCTTCAGTCAAAGGATGACAAAGCCGTGGCAATGCCCTGACGTGGCCACTGGCAATCTCCCTCAATGGCTTGAAATGACTTACAGCTACTGGGAAACCACTGGCAAATATCTGTCTAGCTGCGCTCTGCAGACCAGGGCTGTGCCTGACTGGAACGGCCCCACCAGAGAAAGGGCAGGCCGGCCTGGCATTCATTTCCCCAGGTAATGCCAGGGATGGGGCAATCCAGATTCCTGGCACATGATGAGGTGGGGCCTCCCCATGTCTCTATCCCCACCACTTGGAGTCGCCCTCTTCCCCTCTCAGAGGCCTGGGTAGTGACGTGGGATCTCCCTTCTCCTCATAGGAGTCACAGCAGGGCCCCTATTCCATGGGAGAGAAGTGACGAGCAGGGGTCCTTTCTTTCCCCAACAGGCAGGGACTGGGACTGACCTCAGCAGCTGGAGTGAGTCTGCATGGGGGGGGGGGGTGTGAAACAAGCTTGCTGCTTTCCTTCCCTGGCCCCACAGAGTCCTCAGTCGAGGTGCTGTGGATGTGGTTCCCCAGAGCATCAGGCTTGGCGTTCACACTACACCGAGGTGCAGAGTGCAGTTCATTCCTGTCCAAGCTATTGTGTCAGGCTCTCGGCAGACTCAGGCTGATGTGAGTATCTCAGTTACACTCAAGTCACATTTTCAGGCTTTTCGTCTTGATTCTGAAGGCTTGAGACTTCCTCTTTAAAATGAAAACTGAGATTCTGATGCAGTCATGACTGCAGGCGCTGGGACTGTCGGCATGGGCCCAATGAAGGCACAGATGCCAGCTTCAAGGCCTCTGAAGGGGTGTAAAGAACCGAACTTCTCAAAGTCTGACTTGAGTTCAGTGACTCTTCTAAATTTTGCCCCAGCCCCAACTGGATCAGCCCTGCGGAGCCCCATGTTCGAGTGGACTGCAATCCGACGTAGCATGGCGCCTGTCACACCATGCAGTCCCAAAGCGCTTGCCTTGTCATGTGTTACCATCCAGCAAGGTGCGAACACCCTCCACTCCCATTGACTACAGTGTGAGCAGAGAGCGCTGGGCACCCTGCTGGATGGACCGCTGATGGGCTGTAGGAGCACAGTCGTTCTAGATGCATGTGCCTTTATGATGACTCTTAGCACTTACTCACTTTGACAGGCGCTCTCCCTCTCGCTTGACAAAGGTGGGTCAGTATTTCAGAGGTGTGGGCATTCGGGCACAGAGAGGCAAATGGACTAGGCCAGGGTCACGTGGCAAGTCACTGGCTGCATGTGATACAGAATTCAGGTCTCCTGAATTCCAGACAGGGCTGACTGCTCTGTGCTCAGCAATAGCTCAGGGTGATTGGCAAGTTACCATCTGCTTTGGAATGAAGCAGTTTTGATCATCGGGCTGGTATTATGTCCACCTCTTCCCACAGTGGCCCATGGGGTTTTTATCTTCTGCCAGGACAGCAACCAAAGACAGAAAGGTCAGACCTTCGTTAGTATCTTACATGAGATCAGAAAGCAGCTGTTTGGCTCTGCAATGAAACTTTTCCTTATGCTGAAGCTTCATTTTCAGGATATCTATCAATGCAGGCTGTAGTTGCCTCAGGGATGGGAGTGGAGAGATTTCTTCATATATGCATATAACAGTCTACAAATAGTTGGAAATCCTATAATAAAATTGCCTACTGTGCATGGGTCCACAGGGTAATGACATGTTTACTTGGCGTGTATTTTTCAGCCACTAGATATCTCTGTGCTGTATAGAGTTCCAGGTGTGATTGGGTCCTGGTAAACAATATGAGACAAAGCTGGAACTCGAGCTGTGTGGAAGTCTGTTTATATGTGTTAGTAGGTGGTAGCAAGTATCTTTCTTAAGTGCATCCTCTGTGGGAAGGTCTGTGATTCCATGTGTCATGGCTCTGAGGAATGGGCTTTCCTGTCTCTATTTTCTGAGATTGATTTGCCTTCAGCTCCCAGGATGCTTCTCCCTCCCTCATCCCTCTCCTGTCTCTCATCTCTAGGAAATCACACCTGGCCAACTGAGCCTGGAGGACCTTCTGGAAATGACTGATGATCAGGTCTGTGAGACGGTGGAGAAGTTTGGGGCCAACAGCGAGGAGTGCGCCCGGCTTAACGCCTCTCTCTCCTGCCTCAGGAGCGTCCACAAATCAGGTGAGGAAGGGCTGTGCAGAGATTCCTGCTTTCTCCTGGGTCTCGTGGACTCACTCATCTGCTGGGGAGTCTTCAGACTCTCTCCGAGAGCCCTAAGTGCTCCTCCGTCTTCTCCCCTTTGCTCCCTAAACCTGGTATTGGCCGACTGGCGGAGTGCAAGTCCCTTGGTCAGTCTAATCGATGTTAGTCCTGAGCTGGCTGGAAGAGACGGGCCTGCTGTCACTTCACGCCCCCCAACGCCAGCCCAGGTGGGCATCAAAGTAGCTGGTGGTTTCCATCAAGGTCCTATTGTTTGTGGCACCCTGGGCACCACTTGTCGCCTTGGTTGGCAGCGTCAGCAGAGTTTCCAGTTATGGTATATAGACTAGAACATCGGTAGCATTAGAGCCCATGTGGAATTAGATCCAACCTCCAGGGGGTTCAAACCCTATCGAATTGCTATGTTTCCTGTATAACCCTTTGTGTCCTGCCTGTTAAATTCCATGCGACTCTTCCATAGTGGCAACAGGCAGGACAGTGCCAACTACCCTCTCCCCCTTAAAGGCAAGTCCCTGCAGGCCAGAGTGGAGGCGCACGGGCATGGAGCAATGCATAGGAAGCTCATGTGGCCTTTGTCCATGCTGTGGATAAGCAGAGCCCTTCAGTCTCTAGAGCTGTCATGCTGGCACCTCTCTCTCCCGCGTGGGGGAGATGATGAAGAAGGAAAGCTCTGCCAAACCTCCCTGGATGGGGCCGTTCAGTGAGTGGGAATGCCAGGAGCAGTCTGACATGGGGAGTGCGTGGCCACGCCTGATGCATGCCCGTGCTGGGAACTGCTCTTGTCTTTTTACCAATCTGATGACTTCACATTTTGCCTTTCCTTTGGGATTTTCCTGCTTCGTTTTGGACAAGAGGATCCACAGAGAGAGAGACACACACGTGCTGTTTGGGAGCAAAGCACTTGATGATCAAAAGTTATGGCAGTACAAATGCAGGGAGGTGTGAGCCCATCTGTGTCTCACTGATTTGACAGCTCATAAGGGGCCAGTCCTGGCTTCCGCTCATCAGAGGCTGGGTTGATGGCGCAGTGTGGATTTGGATTCAGAGCTGGATCCAAACTACCTCCAAACCCAGGGGCTGCCTTGGCGCCAGGGGTGCCAGACCATTTCTAGTCTGCATGTTTGTGAAATGCCCGGGATGTGCTTCCGGGAGGAAATGGGGGAAAGAGGTGGAGACATGAGCTCTTCCTCCCCTCAGCCCCTCACCCCTCGGCACAGTTACAGGCAGCAGAAAGCTGGGGAGGAGGCTGCTGTGAGCCCCAGAAACTCCCGTCTGAGATCACGGTCAGCCCTGAGGCAAGTCTTTCCTCGGTGCATGGGGTATATGATGCTTTCTAAACTGCTCCAGCAGGGGAGCCACTGCCTGCGCCTGCTTAGAGTGCGTATGTGCTGAAGACCCTTGTCTACCAGCCATGTTTACACAGACCTGTAGCTGAACCATGTTACAAGGTAGCTTATTACTGCCTGCTGTGATTTTTTTCTCTCTGCTCAGACAAGACTGAGTCATGTCATGATGTGATTTGGCCAACGCCATGTTGAAACACGTATCTCCCCCGGGGATGTTGTTTTCCACCCATGTCGTGGTCCTGTGTGAGCTCTGGCAAGTCGCGTAGGCCCGGATCCTGCAAACGCTTGCGCGCACGCTTAGCTTGACACATGGACATGAGGGGCTGCTCATGGGCTCAGAGCAAAGCATGTGGATAAGTGGGTGCAGCCTCTGGGCCATAAGCTCTCCGCAGCTGTTCTCCTGCTGGGAGTACTGCCTGCCTATCTCCCAAGGCTCTGAAGTTTGCATTGTCCATGTTTGCAAAGCACTTTGGCTGATGTGACAGGAGGGCCAAGTATCATTACAGGGAAGTTAGCCACGCTGAGGCTGTTACATACAAGCTCCAAGAGGGCTAGGGGAAAAGTTGCCCTCCCTCCACCCCCCGGCTCCCTGCCTTGTGGAGTTCACTGCACGTAGCGGGAAGACGGCACTGTTGCACTGCACGGCCACGTTCTTTGTGTAGCTCCATCAGTCTTGTCAATGCGTGCGCCGAGCCTCCTTCCTCTGTCCAGCAGAGGGCACCCGAGGTCCTTGAGAGAGCTACTGCCGCTTGGACCGCACAAAGTCCTGTTCTATTAGGGTGTGAGGACGGTGCCATCTTCATCCACAGCAGGTGATGTGGAGCCAGGCAGCCTGAGAAACCAGAGGGGTTTTGCTGGAACTGAAGTTTCCATCTAAAATGCAAGGGCCAAATCCAGCCTTTGCCTTGCATCTCTGGGCTCGCACACAGCAGGGCTGAATTTAGCTCAAGATCTTCCTCTAAACTAAGTCTTGCTTAGTTCTAATCATACTGGACCTGAGCCTCCAGGCCCTCCTGTGAGTTCTTGGCTGTTTGCCTGTGTTGGGCTTGCAGCCTGGGCTTCCCTCTTCCCCGGCTGGCAATGAACTTGGGCCTCTACATGCAGAACTTCCATTATGGAATTGCAGCTGCTAATCTGGTTTGTGTTCAGTCCTCTTTTCCCTTAAATTTCACCTGTCTCAACAATATCTGGTGGCCGTGAGTTCCACAGGGTGACTGAGTAAAACAGGATTTCCTTTTACCTGTTTTAAAAGTATCTTAATTTCAGTGAGTGTTGCCACAGATGGCAGCCTTGCACGACCTTCTCTGCCCCATTCATTCTCTTTTATACCTGGATCTCCTTTAAACCAAACAGCCCCAGACTTTTTAATCTTTTCTTGTATAGAAGCCCCTTGGTGCCTCCGTTTCCCTGCTCTCCTGGGGACAGCATCCATAGCTGCTAGCGCCAGTCCTTCCTGCGGAGGTTAACCCAACAGGTTAATTCTGCAGAGACATCCTCTGGTGCCCCGAGCAATGCTCCAAGGACTCGCAGTGTTTGAAGGGGGCGGCAGGCCAGTTATGCCAGTAAAGGAGGCCGCTCCGACCTGGCTGGGTCAGACAGGACAGCACAATGACTCCTTGTCTCACCTCTCACTCGGGTTGGGTCAGCTGCTTTCTCTCTGATTTCCAGTATCTCATTTACACCCACCAAAAATTTTTCCCAGCTCAGGCTGTTGGGGGGGGGGGGGGACTCGCAGCTGCACTGCAGCCCCTAAGCCCCAAAGAATAACTCCTGCAGACGTGGGGCCTCCTTAGTACTTTTTGCATCTGCAGCTCAAACCTTTGCCCAGAGTGGGTAGGTGTCGTTACGTCCAGTTCACACAGAGGCAGCCAGCCAAGCACTTTCCAAGTGGCCACTGGTTTGGGTGCATCTCAGCTGCAGTCAGATCTTTGCAGTACTGAACACCTGCAGCTCCCGTTAACTTCAGCTGGAGCTGTGCTGCACAGCGCCTTTGAAAGGTAGTGCCCCAAAGTGAAAGTGCCAGAAGTCAGTGGACTCTGCTCCATACTATGCCTTCAGGACAGCCCAGGGCCACCCAGCCGGCCAGTGGTAGAGCTGTGAATGGAAGCCTGGTCTCCTGACTCCCAGCCCGGTGCCCTACCCAGGCAGGGCCATGGCTCTGCTTTGCTAAGCGAGCTGGCGTATGGAATGCAGCTAGCAATTATTCTGCGCATTCCTCACATCTGCTGATGCCCTCAGTGCCCAGTGAAAGGCCGTGTGAGGCACTGGAAGCGGAAGGAGAATTGGGGCGGGGCGGTGATGGCACCAGCCCACGAGAGGAGGCAATAAGTAGCATGCCTTCTGCAGCGGCGCAGTGAGTGGCTAGGAGTGGAGACCCCAGAGCCGGTCTCGTCGGGGCCAGGCAACTTGGGCGTATGTAAACTGTGCTCATTTACATCTGCCTGTGATGTAAATGGGGAAGGACAGTCGTGATCAGGCATGTGCACGGGTGGCAGGAGGAATGCGATGGAAACTCTCGTGTGGAAGGATAAACGGCTCTCCCTCTGCAATGGGCTGGCAGGTGGCAGCAGTACTAACAAGGTCCCAGAAAGCCGCTGACTGCATAGTGCTCACCCAGCTTCATCCCTCCGCCGGGTTCCTGTCCCCATCACGAGGGCTTTCCACACCCATGGCCACGCATCATCTTCTCTGGATGGTCCCCTGCGGACATGTTGGTGGGTTTACTCACGTGCATGGTTCCTGTGGTGCTTTCCCCCTCGTGGCCCGGGAAAGTCTTCGCTCCATTTCCCTCTCCCGCAGAAAAAGTCAGAGTTCTCACTCACAAATGCTGCTGATCTCCGGGGTTTGCGGCTGATTCAGTGGCCCTGGGCCTTTGTATTGATTGTGGAGCCCCTTCTGGCCCTGGCTGGGAGCATGAACCAGTGGCTGTCTCTGGGGCAGCCTTTTTAGGGTAATCCTACAGAGTCTGGGGGTGGGCGGGCAAAGAAAAGTCAATGCAGCCTCCAGATGGGGATGGCTCCAGCCCCTCTAGCCCCTGTCAAAGCTGTAGCCCCTGGCCGTCCTACTGCTGGGATGTGCCGACTCAGTGTCCCTGGGCCCAGGGATGGGACGAGGTGGTGCCATTTTGGCTGCACGTTCTCCCCCATGCTTTCTTTCGGGGGCCAGAGGAGACAGCCATGTGTTGAGGCACGGTGTGATCTGCCCCACTGTGTCTGCTGCTTCCTTCATAGTATCCGCTCCAGCTCCTCGTTGATAGCTGGCTGGTGCACTCTGCAGTGTCTCTGGCTGGCAGCAGAGGGCATCCTGCGACAACGAAGCTTCCTTGGATGGGTGAGCTGGAGCGTGGCAAAGTTGCAGCTCTCTTAGGGGATGTCTACACGCAGTCAGACACTCTCGGGCTCGTGGGGTTCAGGCTAAGGGGCTGCTTAATTGCGGTGTGGACAATCAGACTTGGGCTCCAGCCCGAATGGGACCCGCCCGTGAGGCCCAGTCAGTTGACCCAGGCTCTTGGTCTTGCTGCGGTGGGTTTTTTTTTTTTTTTTGCAGTGTAGACGTACACTTCGGGCCCTGCGCTGCCGTATGTGGTTCCCGCTGAGCGCCCTCTGCAGTTGGCCTGTAGGATGTTCGTGGGGGTTGCTCCTGACCTGTGCGGGGGGAGAAGGGAACCCCACAAGAGCAGCTGAAGCACTGCATGCCTCTATGGTGTTGGATATCCTGGGGCTTGGATAAGGGCTCTTCTCCCTGTGGCCTGGCAGCTCCCCCAACTGCATCTATGCCCGAGTCTGAATTTGTGCATGCGCCAGCAGCTGCAGGGTTGTACGTTTGGCCCTGTGACTTCCCTGTAGGAGGAGAAGTCGGGGCAGGTCACCCCCATTGTAAAGTCACACCAAGGGCTTGTATAAGACACAAATCTGCACCAGTGCTGTAGCTGTGTACACCCAAGAGGTGGAAGTGCTGCACTAGCACAAAGTGGGGTTTACACCACTGTCGCTTAACCGGTTCATTACTGGATGAAACGGCGCTGCTGCGAACAGCGGATTTCCTTGGTAAAGCTGCATTGCTGGAATCTTGCTGTGCACCGGTGTGGTGTACCTGAGGGTGTACCGACACCATGTATACTGGTGAACCCTAGCTCCCATGCCCTCAACGGGAGCCGCTCCAGATTTGCCCGGGTACAAGTGAGATCAGACATCCAGCCGAAGTAGTGAAAGGTGAGCTTGTGCCTGACATTTCCCACCAAGCACAAGTCTCTTTACCATGGTTAACTCCCTAAATCCAAGCCTCTCTCACGTCTCTGCCCTCCTTCCCTTTGGCATTTTTGCTAATTCTTCCCAGTATTTGTCCAAGCGTATTGATTCTTCCCCTTGGAGCCCACTGCCAGACTTGAAATGTAAAAGGCTCCCAGCGTTGTCTTTGTTTAAATACCTTCTGCTTTTAAAGCCTTCTGCAAACAAATCCCATTTCACTCTTGGTGATAGCGCTGAGCCCAGAAAATAGCAAGGATTCTGTCCGTATCTTTCAGCCCCCGTGCTCCCTGGATGGCAGCTTTATGCTGCTCCTGATCAGTTTTGCACATAAGGAGCAGCATCAAGTATTCTGCTGCAGTGGCATCATTTGCATGTTGAAAATACTCAGTATCCTTCGCTACATAGCAGAGGTCCTCTCTGAACATCCCAGCACATGACTGCAGGTAGGCAGAAGCCCTGCTGCCATTACTTGTGCTCTGGTTGTTTCGGGAGACACATTGGTAGAGATAGAAGGAGAAGGGGAAAGGGAAATACTGCAGGGTCAGGAGATGGTGTACAAGGAGAGGTGTTTTCCAGTGGTCCGAACACAGCAGTGAGAAGCAGGAATTGCTGAATTCTGGTTCTGGTTCTGACAATGAAATTTTCTGTGTTGTGCAATTTACTTAATCTCTGTGCCTCACTGTTCCTGTGTGCAAAACTGGACCTGTTAACCCTTGCTGACCTTACAGGTGATGGAGAAATAGCACTTTAGAAACACACAGTGCCCTACGTGCTAAAGAGTACTTTTGTAGCTGCGTCTCTGTGTGTGGGGAGGACAAGATCAGATCCCAGCTGTGTTTTTCCATATTCAGCCCCCTCAGAGAGAGCAGCAATTAGATACATTGACATTCTCCCCAGTATTGTATTGGTGCTATAAATGTCATTCTTTACAATCAACTGGAGGCAAGGAAGCATGGCACTTAAGCGCTTTCCCCCTCTGAAAGCATGCACCTGCTGGGTGGGATGGAGGCAGTCTTAGGAGGTGGTGTCAGGCCTGTTGGTGAGTAACTGCACTGGAAACCCTGGGTGGTTTTCTGCATTCTCAGGGCACCCAGACTACTCGCAAATTCGGGAGGAATCCAGAAGAATGGATCTCCCATTGTCAGAGTTTTTGGACATTTTCAAAGCGAGCTCTTTGGAACGGACGTTTTCAAAACCTTTCATTCGACCTGAACAAAATCTGTTTCTGTTTTGTGTTTGGGTGAGAGAACTGAAAAAATCCAGTTCGTGTTTGAAACAAATGGATTTTTTTTGCCCTGGATATTTTCAGTTTAGCCACCACAACGAAAAACCAATTATGCAGTCAGCCTAGTGCCTTGTTTTTAATGGTGCATCCCAAGTTCATCCCTGGTGTATGAAGCCAGTGTAATTACACCAGCAATGAATCTGGCCCAGCGTCTTTTTCGCATGTTTTCATCTTACTTTTACATCCAACAGCCTCTAGCGCTGCATTTAAACAGAGCCACGGGAGCCAGCTAGGCCACCGCCACTACCATGCCGATTTGCACCGTACTGCTCCAGGGTGCTGTGCTGGGCTGCCCAGTGGCACCGTGCAATGGCACTGGACCTTGTGGTGACCTGGGTGTGGGCCCCACGACATGGGATTGCACCATGAGGACTGGGTGATCCTGGGGAATATCCGTGTGCGTTGCCACCAGAGCAAGCGGGGGGAAAGGTCTGAGTTTTCAGTCTTAGGGTATGGCTGTGCTGCACTCCGAGGGGGGCCCACAGCACACATGGACATGCCCCCGCTGGCTTTCACCTAGCCAACTCAAATAATAGCAGTGAAGACCTGACAGCGGCTTGAGTACACGCCCCGGCTCCTGGGGGGCCTGCATAGCCTGTGCTGCTGCAGTCTCCCTCTTGCTGGTACCGCAGCTAGCCAGATCACAGCTCGCTTGGGTGTGTCTACACGTGCTGCCATCACATCTCTGACTGCAGTGTACACGCGATCTCAGGGCAGCTTCTCAGGGTGCTGGTGTTGCAGGGCAGAGCGGAGCTAGACTAACCGCAGGGAAGGTCTGATAGAGCAGTACTGGCTTCAGACCCCACCTTGACGACCAATTCAGTCTTGGGGCAGAAGAGAAGGCTCAAAGGGGAGCAGTGATGGCTACAGAACTTACCATGCCATAGCCAAAACCCTTGTCTGCACCCAGATTGTCTCTGCACAGGACACTCCCACCGTCGGTTTGCATCTTCCCTCTTCTTTTAGGAAAGCTGCACCTGCCCCACGGGGGAGCACGGGTCCCGAACAAGCAGTGTGCTCTCTAGTGAGGCGTGTCGTGGGTCCCTGGGGGATCAAGGCAGAGCTTCCTTGTGCTGTTGGTGGTGCAGAGAGCAGTCACTCGTGGTCAGGGGAAAGCTGGCAGGTCATGTGATGCTGGTTGTCCTTATGAGAGCTAAAAACCCTTTCCCTTTGCCCCACCACTGTACTGCAATGTGAAGGGCAGAAGACGTGGGCTGTCCAAGGGTGAGTGAGAGAGGATGCTCCGTTGAGAGACTCTTTGTACTGGATGTGTCTTGCCCTATGGAAAAGGCTGCATATCCCTTTGCTAGCACACAGGTTTAAACAGCGTGGCTCCCCACCCGTCTTCTCCTTTTAGGGACTTTCTCTCCCCCCCAGTGGCACAGCAGCCTCCTCTCCATCCATCTGCTTCCCGCCACGCACTGATCCTCGTTCTGCGGGCCGAAGAGTTGTCAGGCAAGCACAGCAGATGCAGTTGATGGAGGAAAAGCAAATGACCATCCTGTAGCTGTTACAGTGGTTTCTGGGGCCAGGCCTGCTGGCTGCGCAGTGCTGGGTGTGGCCACACAGGGCTCGTTCTTGATTCTTGGCCGAGGAGGGACATGGGGAACATTAAGGGAAGGTAGAGTCAGGCTTCCCAGCTTACAGCTCGTTAATTGGGCACAAAGGGAGTTCCTGGCTAGGTGGGAGCCACCTGCTGTCAATCAACTCTTGCTTTTTCTTTCTTTTCATCAAGCAACTGTCTGTGCCCCCCTGATCTCTCCAGGAGAGAGCACTGCAAAGCTGCTGCTGCTGCTGCTTCTAGGCTTCTCCTACCCCATGTCCCAGGCGAGCACACAGACCCCTGGAAACAGGAGGGGGGAAAGACCCATCTTTGTTCTTCCGGGCAGCCTTCTCCAGCTTCATCTGCAGGCACTGCCTGATTTGCTTTAAACTGGTGCCGCTGTTGGGATTTCCACCCCTCACGGTGGGAGGCTGCCCCACAGTGGAATGGATCTCTGCATTAGGAGGTTTGCCAGATACGTGACTACCCTTTCCATCGCTCTGCTTAACTCTATCCCTCAGCGTTCTGCTTGTGTGTGTGTTGTTCTCACCCTAGAGGGCTGCAGTGTCTGAATCTTACGTTTGCACTGAGCTTCTCTGGGTCTCTTCAGTTAGAGGAATGCCCCAGCTGTGTTGTCAAGGCCAGGTTGTGAAAGCCGGGACTGGGAACAGTGCTGCGGGAGAGAGAGGTCTAGTTGGTGGGAATCTGAGCAGATATTGGTGTTGCCAACTCTCATGATTTTACGGCGAGATTTGTGACATTGGGTGCTTATCTTAAAGTGTCAGCTCCTAGAGTCATGTGAACACAGCAGAATCTCCGCTTTCATTGACAAGGTAAGTTTCTAGCCCTCGTGGTTCCAGAGAGGCACGTGAAAGCATAGCCACCATGCCGCCGAGGCCTTCATAAACCAGATAGCAAAGAGCCCAGGGGTATTTTAGAAAAGCCACGATTCTGAAACCAATCTCATGATTTTGGGTGGGGCTGACTCCTGATGGAACTTCTGGGGGGGGGGAGGAGCATCGAGGCAAGACTAGGTGGTGAGGATTAGGGGCATAGGCCAGATACAGGATGAGACAGGAAGCTGGTGAAGACATCCAAGGCAGGAGAAGTGACTTGGCTGGAGGGCCAAGGAGAAGCTGGCTTTAGCACAGTACCTTGGCTAGAGTCAGGAGGAGGTAAGAAACAAGGATCCCAGAGGGGAGAATACTAGAGAAGTCAAGAGAATCAGGCAGTGCAGCCTAGTGGGTGGGACTGGGACTCAGGAGACCTGAGTTCTGTTCCTGGCTCTGCCACTGACCTGCTGGGTGACCTTGGGCAACTCACTTCCCTGCCTTCCTTATCTGGTCTGTTTAGATTGTAAGCTCTTTGGGATAGGGACAGTCATTCACGATGTACAATTCTTTACATGTACAGCGCCTAGCGCAGTGTGGCCTGGATATTGGCCAGGGCATCTGGGGGCTACTGTAACCCAAACAATCACTGTGGATGAGGGTTTCCACTGTTGGAATAGTCAAGGGCAGATATTTTATCTTACAGGAAATGGGGTTTTTTTTGGTCTCACCTTTGTACCTTCCTCATGTAGCCTGAGTTCAGCCTCCCTTCTGTTCCTCATAACCTTCTCCCAGAGCACTTGGCTTCACCCTCATCGCTTGTGCCTGACCTGCAAGGTTCAAGAACCTCTCCTTTCCTGGCTGGATAGGGTACAGCCAGTGTCACCAAGAGGTGACTATAGCTGAACCGCTTGGTAACAGTGAATATAATAAAATGTAACATCCCTGTGGGAGGGGAAACACCAAAGCAGCCCACCACGGAACCTTTAATTGCAGAAAGGGGAACTACACAAAAATGAGGAAGTTAGTTAAACAGAAATTAAAAAGTAGTATGCCAAATGTGAAATCCCTGCAAGCTGCATGGAAACTTTTTAAAGACACCTTAATAGAAGCTCACTATAAATGTATACCCTAAACTAAAAAGCAGTAAGAGGACCAAAAAAGTGCCAATGTGGCTAAACAACAAAGTAAACGAAGCAGTTAAAGGCAAAATGCATCCTTTAAAAAGTGGAAGTTAAAATCCTGTTGAGGAAAATAGAGAGGAGCATAAACTCTGGCAAGTGAAGTGTAAAATATAATTCGGAAGGCCAAAAAAGAATTTGAAGAACAGCTAGCCAAAGACTCAAAGTAAAAGCAAAAAAATGTGTAAGATCATCAGAAGCAGGATGCTTGCTCTACAACCAGTGGGGCCACTGGCCAATGGAGATGCTAAAGGAGCACTCAAGGAAGATAAGGCTATTGTAGAAAAACTAAATGAATTCTTTGCATAGGTCTTCATGGCTGAAGATAGGAGGGAGATTCCCAAACCTGAGCCATTCCTTTTAGGTGACTAATCTGAGGAACTGTTGCAGATTGAGGCATCATTAAAGGACGTTTCGGAACAAATCGATAAATTAAACAGTAGTAAATCAACAGGACCAGCTGGTGTCCACCCAAGAGTTCTGAAGGAACTCAGATTTGAACTTGAAGAACTACTAACTGTGGAATGTAACCTATCATTTAAATCAGCTTCTGTACCAGATACTGGAGGATAGCTAATGTGATGCCAATTTTAAAAAAAAGGATTCAGAGGCGATCCTGGCAATTATAGGCCAGTAAGCCTGACTTCAGTACCAGGCAAACTGAAACTATAGTAAAGAACAGAATGATCAGACACAGAGATGAATACAATTTGTTGGGGAAGAGTCAACATGGTTTTTGTAAAGGGAATCCTGCATCAGCAACTTACTAGACAAGGGTGATCTAGTGGATATAGTGTACTTAGATTTTCAGGAAGCGTTTGACAAGGTCCCTCACCAACGGCTCTTAAGCAGCATAAGTGGTCATGCGATAAGAGAGAAGGTCTGCTCCTGGATCAGTAACTGGCGAAAAGATAGGAAACAAAGGGTAGGAATAAAACATCAGTTTTCAGAATGGAGAGAGGTAAATAGTGATGTCCCCCGGGGTCTGTACAGGGACCAGTACTGTTCAACATATTCATAAATGATCTAGAAAAGAGGATAAACAGTGAGGTGGCAAAATTTGCAGATGATACAAAATTACTCAAGATAGTTAAGGCCAAAGCAGACTGCAAAGAGTTACAAAGGGATCTCACAAAACTGGGTGACAGGGCAACAAAATGGCAGATGAAATTCAATGTTGATAAATGCAAAGTGATGCACACTGGAAAAAAATCCCAACTATACATATAAAATGATGGAGTCTAAATTAGCTGTTACCACTCAAGAAAGAAATCGTTCACTGAAAACATCCACTCAATGTGCAGCGGCAATCAAAAAAGCTAACAGAATGCTGGGAATCATGAGGAAAGGGATAGATAATAAGACATAAAATATCGTATTGCATCTCTATAAATCCATGGTACGCCCACATCTTGAATACTGCGTGTAGATTTGGTCCCCCACCCCCTTCTCAAAAAAGATATATTGGAATTGGAAAAGGTACAGAAAAGGGCAACTAAAATGATTTAGGGATATGGAACAGCTTCCATATGAGGAGAGTTTAATAAGACTGGGACTTTTCAGCTTGGAAAAGAGCTGACCCAGGGGGAGAAGGGGGAAGATATGATAGAGCTCTATAAAATCATGACTGGTATGGAGAAAGTAAATAAGGAAGTGTTATTTACTCCTTCTCATAACACAAGAACTAGGGGTTACCAAATGAAATTAATAGGCAGCAGGTTTAAAACCAAGAAAAGGAAGTATTTCTTCACACAATGCACAGTCAACCTGTGGAACTCCTTGCTGCAGGATGTTGTGAAGGCCAGCACTTATAACAGGATTCAAAAAAGAACTAGATAAGTTCATGGAGGATAGGTCTATTGATGGCTATTAACCAGGATAGGCAGGGCTTGCTGTGTGCCAGAGGCTGGTATGGCTGATGGGATGGATCATTTGATGATTCCCTGTTCTATTCATTTCCTCTGAAGTACTTGGCATTGGCCACTGTTGGAAGACAGGATACTGGGCTAGACGGACCATTGGTCTGACCCAGTATGGCTGTTCTTATGTAGGGTCAGGGCCCAGAGAGTGACAGCATTGGCTCTTGGAGCATTCCAGGTGTTGGGAGACTAATTTCCCTCCCCCTTTCTGGGCAACAACCACAGTCAGGCAGGGGCTCTGAGTGTCCAAGCAGGGTGCCATCAGTGGACATGCTGCCTCCCCGGCATGCTGAATGTAGCAGGCAGAGCCTTGTCTCTCAGTCAGGGGTGCCTAGGGAATGACCCCAGAGGCTTCAGCACTGCAGCGCAGCCCTTTACCCTGTCAGCGTAGCAGTAATGAGCTGTTATCCTCTGGTGGAGCAGATGTTAGAGGGGCAGGTGATGCACTTCACCAGGGCTTACACAGAGATGGTGTTTTCTGGCTTCTGCCCTGTTGTCGCCGTCCTTGGTGGCGCGTTTACCATTTTAAGCCCAAACACTTGAGCTGAGCACTGATTCCTTGATCCCCTGACTGTGAGCCCGGTGCTTTGCATGTCATTAAGAGTGAACGAAGGCAGATGCAAATAGCTTTGTTTAGTGATGCGTCAGTGCTTGTCTCCCTGGCTGAGTCCTGTTTCAGAAGCTGCAGGGGCTTCAGAGATTTCTAGTTCAAAGATTCATTCATTCAGAACCTCTCCCACCTGCAGTTGGCGGGCTGTGAAGGAGACACTGCGCCATCGCAGAGGTGACTTGCGTGGATATCCACTTAACTTTTTTCAGGCTTGGCATTGCTAATACTTCTTTGCCCTTAAATAGGCTCTCAAAGCACTTTGCAAGTGGTGGTTATCTGACCCTCCTCGTGCATCCCTAAGAGATAGGTATTGTAACCCCCCTGTTCTGTAGGAGAGTGAATTGAGGCACAGAGGCAGTGGGACTTGCGCGAGGTCACACAGCACGTCAGCGACAGAGCCAGAAAAAGAACCCAGAATAGACTCCAGTTCTAACCATTAGGCCACCATCACCTCCCACAGTGTAAACGGAACTCAGGCAGACTGACACCTACTCCCCTCTTCAAACCACTGGCCAGCACTGCTATCTGGAATTGGCGTAGGCTGTTCATTTCAGGACTGGAAATTGCGAAACAGCTGTGGTGAAGCATTACCGGTTTGAAGAGAAGGGAAGAACTAAGAACTCAAGTAAAGTTTCCCGGCTCTTGTATCTTATGGGGAGGAGGAGAAATTAAATGAATTCTGCATGAGCAGCGCTGAGTTAATACGGAAAAAGTGGATTGGTGAAAGCATCCGACAGCTCCCGGCCCTGGGAAAGCTGTCATGTCATGCTACACGGACTGGTGGTCCAGGGAGGGAACTGCCTTCTGGGGCCTTTGCTTTAAAGGAGGAGGAATCTATTGCTGTAATCCCGATTCCTTTTGCAGTTTGTTTCCCCATGCTCACCTTTCTCCCCCCAGCTCTCCGGCACGAGTGAGGTGACATTCGCTAGTGCTTAGCAAACAATCCACCCAGAGCAAAGGCTTGCGTTGAGTTTGGGAAGTTGGGGATTTAACTAGACAGTATGTGTGCTGAGGGATCCTTGCTGGGGCTGGTGAAACCTACTTCATTCCGGGGCATGAGTCTTGCTCACCCTCACTGAAGAGCTGGTTTCATCAGCTGGTGTCCTCAGGTTTGTTCATGTCCCAAAGTTCAGAGAATCCACAAAACCCCCGTTTCCTCCTAACCATCTAAACTAGCTTGGCTTTGCTCTGACACAGGGCTGGATGAGCTATCAGACCTCAGGATTCAGGGTTTAAGCCAATCTCTAACTAATATTGATTAGGATGGGACCTGTGTGGGGGGCAGATTATCCCACAGCTGCTTATTGTGAGGTCTTACCGTTTATTCTGAAGCAGCGGGGGCAGGCCAGTGTCCAAGGCAAGACAGGGGGCTAGATGGACCTTGGGTCTGATCCAGTCTGGCAATTCCTGTGTCACTAGGACAGCTACTCCCTTGCCCGTCTTTGGGAGGGTGGAGATAAGATGTGGCTTTTTCTGATTATCTCCAGACAGGAGGATGATTGGACTAGCCCCAAGTTTTCATAGGGCAACTCGATGGTCCTCTTCCACCTCCTGGAGCCTTCGAGTGGGGTGAGCAAGAAGGCTCTACCTAGCTGCCTGGTTTTGCACTGCTTGACTTAAAAGTCTCCACTACAGCCCATGTGTCCCAGCTCTGTCCCCTGATTGACATAACAACCCCCCTCTTCCAGGTGGAAGGAGTTTCATAATAAAATTACTACTTCATAATAAAATTCTGTGTCCAGAAATTATCTAGTAACTTGTTCTAATCTTTGCAACTCTTGGGAGCATGGTTCAGGTTGGGTGGGATAAATCTGCTGGGAGGGAATAGGAAGTGATGGAGATTTATAAGGCAGCAATGAACGGGCTGGATCCCTTAATTGTTTCCAGACAGCCTCACATTTGGGCTTTGAAAAGGTGTAGACTTTGTGTAAAGAGCATGATGCTGGTGTTAGGTGTGTTAGCTGTTCAAACAAACCTACCAGTTTAGCAACTAACACTTTCTGAAGGAAGTTTTTTGGTTTACAAACTTAATTTCTGTGCCTCCATTTCTGCCTTGGTACAATGAGGATAGTGGTATTTTATCCCTCTTTGCAGAATGCTCTGATGTGTTAGATAAATGTAGAGTGGTGAGTTTAAGTCTCTGTCCTCTATGGGTTTTTTATCTTTACTGGAAAAGGATTGTAAACATGCTGCCTAGATTTGCTGGTTTCAGTTACAAGTCATCCTGTCCTCTAGCAATAGTATCATGATCAAGTCTAATGGGAAAACAGTTTCAGCCTTTTCACTGCTATCCAACAGGGCATGTGCTGATAGGGGAGAGGGAGCAGTTGAAATAGGAATGGAATAATGGTGTGAATGATGCAAGAAACCATGGGAACCTTCATTCACCCTGGGAGTTGAAGCTGAACCACATCCTGTTTGAGATCTGAAACACTCTGGATAATTTCCACCCCTTCCTCCCTGTTGTTTTTAATTTTAATGTGTGTTAAAATACTACTACTAGTATTGACTCAGAGGGAATAGTGCCACCTACCGACTCACCAATATACTCTGGATGCTCCTGGCCAGTCTCCCATCTAAGCACTGACCAGGCCTGACTTGGCTTTGGGCATGTCTACACTGACGGCAAAAGCCGCCGTCAGATCGACCTTTGTGGATCGACTGAGCAGTCAGTGAAGACCTGCTCAGTCGATCCAGAAGTCGACGCAGTAAAACCACCCCCTCAAGTGTCGAACGTGGTTCCCGTCAGCGCAGTGCGGTGAAGATGACGCACAGAAGGGAAGCACAGCAGTTGACGGGAGTTACGCAGGCTACTCTGCGTAGCTTGCATAACTCCCATCTACTGCCGCCGAATCGCCGGGTAAGTGTAGACCAGGCATAGTAGGAGATATGAGCAGATCACAGCCTGAGCTGCGTGACTGCAAGCACCTTGCCTTAGAGTCTCTCCTAGCCAGGGGCCGTGAAAGCACAGAGTAGTTTGAACACTTCCCCTGTAAGACTTCCTGTGGCAAGGGACTCTGTAGCTCTGTGGTAGTCTCCCTACGGGTGCTGGGAAGCGACTTCATCCTTTAATCTTTGGGGCTATTATTTTTCTTTCCTGTAGTTCAGACCTTGGTGGATGACAGTAATGTTTCCCCTCCACTGATGTCAGGCACAAAGCGATGTTTTGCTGGTCACCGGGTCAGGTTTAGCTGGGGCGCCTGTGCCTCTTGATTGGCACATACTGAATATGCAAAGGGTGCAAGGTTCTTGCCGTCCAGTGCAGTTTTGCATTTCTAATTGCTTGGTCTTGGGCACTGCATGGTTATACCGAGGCGATGCTTTAGATCTGATTCGCCTTTCCCTGCTGTCTGCTCAGCCCAGACAGCAGAGCAGGCAGCATAAATCCAAGGGCCACCTTTGGTGCTTGAGAGAGAGAGAGAGATTTTGGGGGGACACAGGCTCAAGTCCAGTAGAAATTGCAAACCTCTAAACCTCTTTGGCTGCTGTCTGTGCTTAGTCGCGGGGTGCTGGGATTCAGTAGCTACCCAACAACTCGGCCTAGAACTGCTGGAACTTAGGGCAAAGCAAAGCCTGAGATATCACATATTTAAAATCAGAAAGACGGGGAGGGTTGAGGTTGTCTCCCCTGGCCTAAGCTTGGTTTAAACACAGCTGTAGCCAAATGGGGCTGTGCCTAGGGGCAAGGGGATTTGTTCAGTCTAATTTTGAAGTTACGCAGACTTTGGTGGCTTGAAAGTTGACTCCAACTGAAAAAGCCCCTGAGTTTATTTCTCTCTTAGGGGAGACCAGGGGTTGGGGGAGCATAGAGAGAAGAGGAAAATCTGATGGTGGTGGGTAAGAGTGGAAGAAATGGAGTAGAGATTGTAATGAGGAAACACCCGTTGTTATTTATATTATGGTAGCAGCTCGTCTGCGATGTTATGGTAACAGCTAACTGAAAATGGGGCCCCATGGTGCTGGGTGCTGTATGTGTCCATAGTAAGACTGTACCTACTCTGGACAACATACACATCTAAATAGACAAGACCTGCGGGAGATGAGGGGAGGGATGTATTGTGCCCATATAGGGGATTGAGATGGCGGAGCTGTGGCACAGGAAGATGAAGTGATGTCCCCTGAGTCTCACAAGGACCTTAGAATCATAAAATATTAGAGTTGGAAGGGACCTCAGGAGGTCATCTAGTCCAACCCACTGCTCAAAGCAGGACTAACCTCAGCTATATCATCCCAGCCAGGGCTTGGTCAAGCCTCAGCTTAAAAACCTTGTGGCAGAGCTGGGAATTGAAATGAAATGTAGTTGCTTTAGCCACCAGCCCATCCTTGCTCTTTGTGATTTACACACCTCCTAGGATGCACAACAGGGCGAGCTGAATTTTAGCAGGGGTGGGGGAGGAATGGCTCTTCAGTCCCTAACACAGATCACAGGCTTCAACTGTCACTTTTTAAAAGATTTTTTAAAGTTAAAATTACAGGAACTCAAGACTACCAGGCTGATCCTAGCTTTGTGAACTGAACAAAATGGCTGGAGCTATTCACGAACGTTTAGACTCCGTAAAGCTCTCTGGTCCCTACATCTAACGTGGCTTCGCTCTCTGCTGTGGACATGGTTGGATCATGCTAGAACTCTGCTGGACTATAACTAGGCGTCATCGTGTTTTGATAGCCAGCGGAGGGCCTGTTTACGCTCCACGAGCAATCAAGTCAGGGGGCTTGGTTGCTGCACTTGGACATGTCCCAGCCTGTAGCCTGGCTATAGAATGTGGCTAAAGCTGTGTCGCTGCTAAATGGAACCCTGCTGTAATGGGTCCCCTGGCTAAGTTATGTCTGTGGTGTCGATAGGCGTTACGGGCTACGGCAGTGAAGTTTGATGGAAGGGGATGGAAGAGAAAGGAAGCAGGGTGGCTTATGGAGACTTGGAAGGCTAGTAGAACAATTCCCTTTGCCCATCCGCACTGTATCCAAGGACTGCCCCATCCAATCTAGTGGTCAAGAACATTTGATCATTGCAGCAGAGTCATTTGGACATAGTATTTTCTGTGTGCTTCATTTTTCTAGGTTTAAATAGGTTCTATATTTTAAACTGTATTTTGGTGAGATGTGAAAATAAATCTCAGGTCTGTGTTATGCTGGAGTTCCTGAACCCACGGAAATGATTTAAAATATACCATGTGATGTATTTTCTGGTATATATTTTACATATGCTATTGTGTCTTAAACGAAAAAGCTGCCCTTAAGATCTTACAATACCATTTATAAATGGATTGCTGCCTCTTTAAAACATTGTGTGTTTTAGTCACAAGTACAATAGTAGAGTCAATCTCTAGAAGCCAAGATTTATATTAATAAAGTTGGAATGGCTTACAAAGTTAACCTTTTCCATCCATCTCTATTTGAGTCATTAATTAGAGCCATCTAATTTCCCATGGGAAATGGTGTGGTGAGGGATGGGGGGAAGAGAAAGCAAGTCATTATTGTATGTATCACACTTACAACATAATGAAGCTTTACAAGAATGATTTTCAATATTCAGCAGCTACCCAGTCTCCCAGGGGAGTTAGATTAGACTGGAGGGATAGAGTGGGTCTCATACCCTCTAAGGACCTGTTTAAGCAAATTAAGGCTATGCATCCTGAAAGGTCATAGGAGGCTGTGTGGAAGTCCATAGAGTTGGAGTTGATAACCTTCTCTGGACTCAACCAGAGGGCAGTTGTGTTCTACTGAACAGGGCTGGGGAATAGGCCTTGATTTTTACGCTTGACTGTGCAGTTGACATAGGGTGTGACCTGGGCCAAGTTTCTAACTTTGGGAGCTTAGCTGTATACGCCTATGTGGTGGAGTGTTGTTAAATGGTAGCAATATGCTTGTAAAGGATGTTTTAAGAATGCAGTTCCTGCCTTGAATAGCTTTCAAACTAAAGCTTGTTAGTACATGAAATACAGTGCCTACAGGTTATTAAAAACCTGCTTATTGGGTTAACATGCATGTAACAGAGTCTACTCCATCATGGCTATGAAACCTTAGACTTAGAAGCAATATTTTAGTTGCAGATAAAGCACTGATTTTGGACTCAAAACAGGATTAATTCAATATTAAATGAGATCTCAGTGGAGGCACTGTGGATTTAGGAATTAATGGTGTGTGACTAGTGTATTGTGAGCGGAGCTTATTATCTAAGGGGAAAAATGATCTATCATTATATATTTGTCAGTCAATCCTGGCTATTCAGGAGGGTGCACGTGCGTGTTTGGAGGGAGGGGGGGACAGGTGAGGAGAAGAAAATTGGAACTGGGAGTGGGATCTGAATAAAAAAGATGGGAGAACCACAAAGAGATACTGAGGTCAAATCTTGAGCCAAAAAGCCTTTGCTGAAATCCATATTTACTCAGTGGAAGAGGATAAACTCAGTAAGGAGAAGAAGAAAAAATAAGCCTCTTAAGAGGAAATTGGAGCAATCACGAAAAAATGGTGAGGTTAAAAATATATAGATAACTGAGTCAGATTTTCAGGCAGGCCCTGGAACTGTGCCCACAAGGTCTGTGCACTCCAAATCTGCCTTGAGTAGTTGGAAGTCTGACACATCTGCACCCAAAAATGCCTGCCTCTCCAAGGGCAAAGCTTGGAGGCGCAGTTTTGGAGGCTCGGTTTGGAAAATTGGCCCTTCTGTGCAATAAACTGCTTCTGTGTCCTTTTGAGCAGACTCTCTAATGCTTGCGTGGGGTGGGGTTGAATTAAGTAGAGCTCTGAGTAGAAAAGCAGACACATGAAGACCTGTTTGAAGATTCCCTTCCATGCAAATGACAGTAAGAGACAGGGAAAAG
Organism: Emydura macquarii macquarii; assembly: GCF_026122565.2. NCBI lineage: Eukaryota > Metazoa > Chordata > Testudines > Chelidae > Emydura > Emydura macquarii. The sequence continues at coordinate 4,061,400 of NW_027131391.1, forward strand.
AGCAGCATTAGCTTTGTAATGTTTAAACTGCTGGGGTGTGGAGAGGTCTCAACTGCTATGTCCACACTTGCCGCCGTCAGATTGATTTTTTCGGTTCGATTGAGCAGCAGTGAAAACAGACTCAAATCAATCTAGAAGTCGATCGAATAAAACCACCTCCCAAAAAAGTGTAGCGCTGCGTCGACGGGTACGCATTTCCCATCGGTGCAGCGTAGTGGAGACGGTGCGCAAAATGACGTTACGAAGTTGATGGGAGTTACGCAAGCTACTCTACGCAGCTTGTGTAACTCCCGTCGACTGTTGCCGAATTTGCCAGTCAGTGTAGACCAGGGGTCTGGGATTCTGTCAGGTGTTGTACAAACAAGAGAAAGTTCCCATCCTAAGCGAAGGGGGAGGTAACTGAGGCACAAGGAGTTGAAGTAACTTGCTCATTGGTACATGTGAAGTTCACATTAGAGCTGGGAATGGAACCCAACTCGCCTGAGTCATAGTCCCGGGCTCTACTCACAAGACCACCTACCCAATTCATTTTTTATCTTAACAGACATGTTGGCAGATCAGGTCTTCATTCACAGGGTCAACAGTGGCCTACAGCTCACGGGAGATGGTGTCAAAGGAACAGGGCCCCTTGTACTCCAGAGGCTGATTTGTTGGATTTGTTTGTTCTACATCATTTTGTTAGATGTTCTTCTTTTTAAAAAGGTGCTTTACTGAAGCGCCAGAGCACAGCTTATTCTTGAGTGCCCAAAGAAAGAAGGTCCGTGGATATTTTTTTGGCCACAATTCAGCAGAGCACTTAAGTGCATGCTCAACTGTAAGCAGCTGCTTTATTTCACCCCTGTTCAGCAAAGCACTAAATTTAAGTGTGTGCTTTGTTGAATAGAAGCAGACTTTAAACACATTCTTAAGGTTGAGCATGTGCTCAAGTGCTGTGCCTTAGTATATAATGCAAGGCCTTTAAAAATGGGCCCTGATCCTGTGATCCTTGTGAAGGGAAAACTCCCGTTGGTGTCAGTGAGTTTTGTATATTGCCTGAATGAAAGGATTGGGCCAGTAGCCTTTTTGCGTTGAATAATGCACCTGTCGCCTGAGGATTTCAAGGCAATCTGTAAGTGAGGATTAGCCTGGAAGGTAGGTGGGTTTTGCTATCCCCCTGCTAAAGATCTGGCACAGTCACCGAGAAATTAGGACCAGATTTTTCACACACAGGTGGGGAAAGTTTGGCACCTGAATGAGAGCTGCCTGCATGAGATGAAAAGGGCTGTTTGGGCCTCAGGTAAGTTTATCCCCTATATTACTAAAAAGGATAGTCTAGGGCAGTGGTTCTCAACCTATGCCCTGTGGGCCACTTGCGGTCCAGTCAGCGCACAGCTGCAGCCCATGTGGCATCCTCAGGGCCATTCAGGTAGTATACATATTGTGTGGATGCGGCCCACATAACACACAGAGAGCTGCATGTGTGGCCCGCAATGGTAAATAGGTTGAGAACCACTGGCCTAGAAAAACAAAAAAATAGGAGGGCCAAATTTTATTAACTGCTTCTCTTAATGCCATGTCAGGGGTGTGACTCCACTATTTTAGTCACAGGGTCCGCTCGTGCCTTAGGGGACACCACAATTAAAGAATAGTAAAATAATCCCAGTTACCCACTATGACTATTTTGTTATTAAAAAAGGAAAAGAAGGAAAAATTGAAATCAAACCACAGAACCCAGTCAAGCAGGAAACAATGGTTCCTTCAGTTACAATCTCTGTGGTATGTCTCTCTCTGGAGAGTTCTCGACAGATGTTGTACCTTAAGAGTGGGTCTGCTGCTTGTGGGAACGTTCTTCTGTAGGTGAGCTGTGCAGATAATTGATAGTTCGACTTGCTGCCAAAAAAGAGAGAAAAATCAGTCCCGTTCAGGTGCTTGCCTAGATTCTATCATCATTGGTTCAGCACCTTCATGGTGACATCTTCAGCTCATGAAAACATAATCTGCTGAGGTACGTGCAGCAAGATTGTGATTTGTCACCTTTATGGTTATGGCTTGTGTCTTTGCGGCAGGAAATACTCAAAATATCTTTGAAGTTGTAGTTTTAAGTCTTTTATTCAGTTCATTTTCTGAGAGATCCTTTAATAAGACTAGACATCTGTTTCAAATGAGTCCAGACACACCTATTTTCTATTAAAGTCTTTCAGTTCTTAAAATAGTCTTGTTTTAAAACTTAAATTCTTGAGAGTCTTTAAACTGGTATTGTCTTTTTTACTAGTCCTTGGAGAGGTGACTCTTGTCTTTTTGAGTTTGGTAAGGAGTTGCTTAAGCATTGCCAGATAAAGAATGAATTCCCCAATTAACATAAATATTTCTACACTCAAATGGCTACTTATATTATTAACCAGTTATAGTCTCAAGTGACCTTGTGATATTTATACATAAAACATCTTAATATCTTAATAAAACAGTATCAGGACAGTTATTATATAAAGGTTTATTTTAGAGACAAAATATTTGCAAATATATATTTAAAAAACGTATACCATCTTAAGCATTTAAGGGGCCACAAAGGTTTTCACCTTTAAGTGTAAGCATGAGTGGGAATTAACCACTATCTTCTGTAAAACATTTCCCAGCCATAAATGTTGTCCTTAATATTTGAGGAATGGACACTTTAGAGCAAAGGGTTTGTAAAGTCAGTCAGTTTCAATAAGAATATGTCTAGAATTCTTTGTGGGTTTAAAACGTAAAGGTTTTTCTCTTTGCAAAGAGTGGGGGTAAAAGGCCCACTTTTCTGATGTCGTTTATAGTTCTGATAATACATTCTAAACATCGCGTAATAAGTATGTCTAAGGTGGTGTCATCCTCTTTGGCAATTGGTGCCTGTCACTGGTTGACAGAAAGCAAAATTTCCTAGGAACCTTCTTAATTAGCTTGAACACTGTAATTCAATAAGCATTGTGTCTGTCTCCTAAAATTCAGTAAAGGCAAAGTCAAGATTGTAATAACCTAAATTTATTAGAATAAATAAGACTGTTATTAGCCATTTTTGTGTCTGGATTGAGGTGTACTGCCATACTTGACTTTCAGAAGTGCTGAACATCATCTGTTTCCACTGAACTCCACGGGAGTAACCAGTGCTCCGTGGACCTGACAATCAGTGCACTTTTATGTAAGTGACTAACTTTTGGCTGTCAGATTTGAAAATATGGTCCTAATTTTGCCATGTTACTACCTGTGCAGGGGAATATTTTTTTCTCCTCAGTCTAAGCCATGGAGCGTGCATTCAGGTCACGGGGGTTTGGGTGTCCTACGAACACCTAGCGCAGTAATTTTCAGAGTGGTTTGAATGTCAGGGGGCTGTTGGCTCCTCACTGAAGCTTAGTGGGTTTTTGGTTGGCCCTCTCCCAATACCAAAAGAAAGGGGAAGGGCAGAAGAGAAATCAGGATCCTGAGACTGACAGTTCCTAGGGCCAATGGGGAGAGACCAACGCTCCAAGTCAGCCCGATTGACAGGGCTGACAGGCCACTAAGAAAGTCAGGAGCCCGGGGGCCATCCTCTGTGTCAGCTGGAGCTACCTGAGCCAGAGTAGGGCAGAGCTAAGGAGAGAGCAGCAGCCTGAGCTGGGCTGGAGGCAGAGCAGCAGCAGCCAGAACCAGAGGGGCCAGAGAAGCAGCCCCGCAGGCAGAGCTGGGCTGGAGGCGGAGCTGGGGAGCTGCAACTGGAGCAGTGCAGACCAGCCGTGCCGATGGGGAGCCAGGGCAGGGCTACAGTGGGCATCTGCAGCCCAGAGTCGGGATAGCGGACGCCTGCTGTGCCCCACGTAACCCTGCAGCTGAGCGGCTGGGGAGAGCGAGATGGGACCCTGGGCTGAGAGTCCAGTGCCAGGAGAGGTTGCCAGACAAGAGGGCCTTGAAGGCCTGACTCGGCAGCGGGACGTGAACCCGGCGGGAGGTCTGATCCTGGGGAGAAGGGTCCCTACCACCGAGAGCCTGAGGGCGTGTGGTCAGCACCAGAGCAGTGCCCTGCCCACAGTATCACCGCAGCACAGCCAGGGCCTGGGCAGGAGGCTTGGGACGCGTGAGGAATAGACTGAACTTTCCTTACGTCCAGGAGGCTGCTGTTTGCGCTGCCCCGGTGCCTGTAGGGCAGGGTTCCTTGTTTCCTTTAACCTTTTCCATTTTTTCCTTATTTTTCTTACCATTGTTTAATAAATTGTATTTGGTTTGAACTTAATGTAGTGATCAGCGGATCAGGCAAGCGGCTGGTGTGGAGAGGGTACCCCCTCGCCCCTGTCCTAAGTGACCACAACAAGACTGGGGGTTAAGCCCCTCAGGAATCCTGGGCCCAGCCTTGTCGATTCCACCGGGGTCGTACAGAAACGAGGAGTGTTCCCCCACAATCGCGGGACCATTCCCCCTGCTGTCGTCATAAAGCTGGGACTCCATCGCTGGTCATTGGTCTGCTCAAGTCTAAAGCAATGCCAGTCTGGGGTCTGAATACACCACACTCACTCATGTGAGTAATCCCAGAGGACTACATGCTAAGTGAAGTTATTGTGGGACTGGGCCTCTGATTTGGTTATTGCACTGAGAGTCTGGGCTTTCCATTAATGTATCCTTTTCTAATGGGACCTGATCGTGCACTCCTTGAAGTCAACGGCAAAGCCTCCACTGACTTCACTAGTGCAGCTAGGCTCAGAGACAGACCCAAAAAATCCTTCATTTAAAAAGGAAAAAGAACTTTTCGGTAGAATTCTGCTGCCTCCTTGCCTTTTTGTTGAAATGCAGGGACTTCACCGAGGGCAGGCAAATTCTCTTCTGTTTCTCCAATTAGTTTTTTAATGGAATGGTTCATAAGGGGCTTTTCCTCCTCTCATTAAATCTGACAAAGTGTGCGTGTGAAAGATGGACAGCTTAGCCAAGAAACAGGGCAGCTGTCACCCAAGTCGTTCTGGGAAGCCACGCTGCTTAATAAACGACGAATGAGAAAGAGAGAGGATCTATTTTGCATCCTCTTTATGCAGAGAGCTAAGGCTTCAAAGCTCTGTGTCAGGGATAAAAGGGCACCGGTGTCGCCACGCAGCCATTTCCTCGAGACGCGTGTCAGTGGCTCTCTGGCAGACGAGCCCTCAAAAGCCGCTCCATGTGATCGGTATCTCTGGAGCTGCGGTGTGAGGCGAGAGGATGTCTGTCAGTGCCAAACTTGGAGGAGTCACAGAGTGTCCTGCACATTTTTCTCTCCCACCCCTTCCTCCTGGGCGGGGCTCTTTGCGCTCACTGTGTTGCAAAAGGCCACGGCTGTCCTCGTCAGTCTGGGGGGTTATTAATGGAGGGAAAGCTGCATTTCCACCCACTCTTTCTCTGTGCCCACACCAATAAATCACCATGACAGGAGTTTGCTCTTACTTAAGGCGCTGTGTTGTTTAGCTGGGAGGAGGGGAGGGGGCGGGCAGTGGAGGGAGGGTAATTTGACTGAAATTGCTGCACACTAGAAATCGTCTCTTTTAAAAATGTTATTAGTATTCAGCATATAAACAAGGGAAAACTATTGTAACGATGGCACAGGCAATACATCAGTTCTGGCTCACCAGTGCAATTATCAGACAAATACACCAGCTCTGAAATAATGAGGGTCCCCCCCCCCGATTGCATTACATCTCCCGATGAGTTGAATGGCGAGAGAGATGGGCTTCCATTTGTCACGTATATAATGACCAATACCTCTTCATTATGATGGGTTTCATGCACATGACTGACTCCCTAAGCATCCAGATGAGAATATAACACACACACTTGGGGGATGTGGTTAAATGCAGACCCATTAGTTGCGATATTTTTGTATATTTAAAGGGACACAGTCAGATGGTTAGCGCCAGTATTTAGGTTTTGTTTTTCAGTAATAGAGTTGTTTTATTTGGGCTTTGAGAATAAGATTGTATAAAACGTAATGTGCTTTTAAATAATGTCAGAGAAAACAGGATGTAGCCTTGTTGATGGATTGGTGGGAAAGCAAAGATTTCCTAGGAACTTCCTTAACTAGCTAGAACATTTTAGTTAAATAAGCAGCCAAAACATAATTGGGTGAGCTCTTGTATTCTTCTGTGGTATGGTAATCAGTATTGCACACCAAATCTGATTCTCCATTGCCATGGACCTTGTCTTGTTGCTTTTAAATTGGGCAGTAAGTGTGTTTAGATAACACTGTTCTGATTTTTTAGTGATTTAGACACACTTTGCATAGCTGAAAATGATGTCAGGTGGAAGGCATTGAGGAAAGTCCACCCAAGTGCCTTATTCAATGCCAGTTTCCCCTTTCTTTGCGACTTGTGCTTTTGCTACAACTGTCACAGTTCAGGGCAACTGCACCTGTATTCCCCATCCATGATCCACCAAGAGCACCCACTGTAGGCTCCCAACTCCCCAGGCCTCACCTGTCTTGGGGGAGATCCGCATCTCTCTCTCTCTCCCCTCGCTGTGTGTTTTTCCAAGACTGCTCAATTCCCTGCTTACACTGTGATATCCCCAGCCAGCCACCATCTGAGTTGCTTTCTTTTCAAGGGCACATGCTACAGGTCTTGAACCCAGGTCCAGCAAGCAGGAGCCTTCTCTGCTGCGTCCCCAAGCTGCAAGGACTGATAAGAGAACTGCTGCTAATACCCCACCATCAGCAGCTACACTGGCTGACTCAGCAGGGTCAGATGACTAACAGCAGGCTGCTGATTGGACACTACAAGGTATAAAGCTTCCTGTTCTTGTCCCAACCCTTGTCTGAGCAACTAGTTGCTAGGTCTGTTGCTGCTCAGATCTCTCAGACCAAGTCCCTGCTGCCTTGCCTGGTTTCTGCTCCCTACCACAATCCACACCTGCTTCCTTACCTTGACCCCAGTTGCTGACTCTGGCTTTGAGCCTTGACATGACCATGACTCAGAATCTACTCCTGGCTCCAACCACTGGATGAAACATCCCATGTTACGGGCCCTGACAGAGGCTGAAAGCATTACAAAGCAAACATCAAGAGCAGTCTACGTTCCTATGGACATGCTAAAAGCTTAGCAGAGGTCTCCCATCACTCTTATGGGGCCTCAGTAGACCGAAGTCCTTGCAACCTTTCTCAGGAAGGGTTGGGGGCCCTTTTTGGACTGAGGGTGCTGACCGTTTGCTGGATCAGAACGACGGCTCTGACTGAGTCAGTTTAAACTCAGGCTGTTTAGCCAGAAGTCCCTTCTTTATCTATTCGTTGGGGGAGAATCCAGTTTGAACTAGGATTTGTGAATCTCTCCAGGTGGTGGTATCTCTCTGGAGGTGTTACAGTGAATTTACCTACTCATCCCCCCCATTGTTCTCAGTTCCTGGAGGGCTGTGGAATTACATACAGTCCCTGGGTCACAACGGTACATAAGCTTGATACAGTAAGTTCTCCCAAAGACAGGGCAGAAAATTGCCACAGCTGTCACACTTACCTCCAAGTATCTCGTCTTCCTTGGGGTGAGGTGAGGTGGGGTGAAGAAGAAGCATTTGACTAGAACTGATGATGGAAGGGAGGAAGGGCAGATGAGTGAACACCTGACAGAGTGGTCTAATTAGGGCAGCGTTTCTCAAATGTGGCCACCAGGGGCTTTTCTTGTGGCCACAGCCTTCTGGGCAGTGATTGGTAAGGTGGGGGGAGCAGTGGTCCCTCCCCTGGGGCTGCCAGCAGGGGTTGGCCCCAGCCCCCCTTTGGAGCCAGAAACACCAGAGGAACAGGCAGCCGGTGTGAGTTCCCCTTCCCCACCCACTTTCTTGGGTGGGGCTCGAGCTTCTGGCTTCAGCCCTGAGGTGGTGGATGGCAGGCTCTGGTTGTGGGGCTTCGGGCTCTGTCCCCCAGCCCTGGGCTCACCGCTCCCCTCATCGCCCCTGGCCCCTGCTGCCTCCTCTGGCCCTGGGCTTCAGCCATGTGGCGGCAAGCCTCGTCTCCTGGTGTCTAGCCATGGGGCCCCGGGCTCCATCCATGGGCTCCAGCCCCAGGCTCCCTGCCTGTCGCCTGGGCCCAGCTGCCTCCTCCATCCCTGGGCTCTGGCTGCGCGACAGCAGGCTCCATCCCAAGGAGGATCCAGCTATGGGGCTTTGTGCTCCAGCCCCAGGCTCACCATCTCTCCCTCCTTCACCTCTGGCCCCCGCTGCCTCCCCTGCTCCCTCACCGCTCGTTGTCCCTGGCCCATGCTGCCTCCTCTGGCCCCCCATCCATCGCTCCTGGCCTATGCTGCCTCCCTACCCAACTCCCCATCCAGGGCTTAATTTGTCCCCCCACTTGCCAGAGCTGACTAAATCTGCTGTGAAAAGTGATATTGTATGTTTGTTAATATCGCTTTTCTGTGCCTCCCAGCTAGCTAGTCAGTCCCTTCTGTGAACAATGATATTAACAATCATGCAAATATCACTTTTCACAGCAGCAGACTTTCAAGCTAGAAAGTCTTTACAAAAAAAAAAAAAAAGGCAAACAAAACAACAACAACAAAAGACATGCAGAACACCTTACTTTTGTTTCTATTCTGTTTAGGTCCAATAAAGAATAGAGACAACTATTCATTATTTTTATTATTGAATTTGCAAAAAAAAAACAAACCCAAAAATCCTCCATAAATAAATTGCAATGATTTGGACATGTAAATGTGCATATTGATTTGTTTTTCCTAAAGTTAATTAAGTATTTTAGGAAAAATTGTCAGAGCAGCCACCAGCAAGAGTTGGTCGCACTCTGAGGCCACCCAAAAATTTGTTGTGAGAACCCCATCAATTTGGTTTTATCAGCCTGAGTTTGGGCTGGCCGTATTACTGAAGTGGAATATGTGGCATGCACCGAACACATACTGGCATTTGTATAGTACACGCTACAATATCTCTAGTATTTTTTTCCTTTGAGTTCTGTACAGCTCTCTCTATATATAAAAGGTTACTGGTATTTTTTTTTATCCCTCTGTCTGAAAAGCCAGGTTGCCATAGATACCATCAATCCAACTTTACAGGATGCTGAAAGAGAGGAAAACACCACATGATAAATTTTGGAAACCTTAAAAAATTATTCAAAATAGCTCTTCCACTGTGATTTTAAGGTCCTTTCCCTTGGCACCTACCAGGGCTAGAAGCAAATGCTGTGCATCCCATTGGAAGCTGAGTAACTTCCCCACAGCTCTTAATGCTAATGAGTTTGGAGAGATTGGACCATTAACCCGGGACTGGTACAGGACTGAATGTGTAGCTAGGCCTGGACCTCAAGCCAGTGTCCTCTGGGGTGGTGGTGATGGTGGTGAGAAATGTTTCTGTCAGGTATTTTTAAAATGAAAAACGGTGGCTGGATCTACTCAGATGTTTGGAGTGGTGTTAGATTAGTGGGCAGAGTTCAGGTGAAGGAGCAATAAATGGAGTTTATTGACTGGCTCTGCATTTGATTACAAAGATATCTCCACCACCTACTGTGTGTGTGGCATAATGTGTTGCCTCTATAAAACATATCTTTAGTTACTCTGTGTTGTATGTAATAGTGGATCAATGCAATAGGCCCAGTTCTGATAACCCAGATGGGAAGCTGAGCCTGCTTATGCCAATCCAATTGCAGGATTGAGAGTTTATATTGTGTCTATGTGCCCCTATCTTGTGTTTGCTCTTTCCCTTCCCAGCCAGACCCACCCTCCCTTAGAACATTAATAATATCCAAAAAAGCCCATAAGTGATGGAATAAAATGGTTTTGAATTTAATAGTTTGGGGAAATAATTTTTCCTGCCGTAAAATGTACTCCCCATTTAACCAAATCCGACCCAAGAGGAGTGCCACGGCATCTTTCCATGGGTTTTGGCAATGAAATATTGGAGCCTTTACTTGTCCAGTGTCTTAGGCTGGTCCACCAGTTGTGGTCTTGCGGTGCTAGACCCTGGGACCAGTCTACTCTGATGTCTAGGAAGTGTTGGTCATCACTGATTGTCTAGTGATCGTTACTGGTATCTAGGGCAGGAATTGTCCTCGCTAGTGAGAGCTCTGGCATGCCGATAGGCTGTTCCTGGCCCACAGCTGCATGGTCCTCTCCCAGTCACGCAATTGGCTAGTGGAGTGAGTGTTCTGATTTACATCACACTTGTGTGGCTTTCTCACTCACCTTACCCCACGCAAATCTCTGTGCTCTGATTGGCTGAGCGACATTAATAATTGGCAGGAGTGCAAGGATTTACATAATGGCTGCACAGTGTCACAGTTCAAATCCCTGGGCCTCCAACAGGCTGTTATCCTGATAGCTCCTTACCCACATACCTGCAAAAACTCCTCCATCTAAGCAACCCCTCTATGTCCCCTGTGCTCTCCAACTCCTCCTCCCAGCTCCAGCTGGCTGCAAAGCAGGCCTTGAGAATGCAAGGTGCTAAGCCTTGGTACTGGCTGGTTCAGGGTCTGTGAGCTGGTAGAACAGGAGAGAGGAGCAGAGCCCAGCACAGGGGCGTGGTTCTTAACTTTAAATAACTTGCTAGAGCCTAGGATGGAGGCTCTCCCTGCCTGTTCAGTGAATGCCTCCTTCACACCATGCTAGCGTGGTACCAGGGAGGAGAAATGGTTCTTTTGTAAACTCACACAGACTCCAGCTGCTTTCCTCCAGATCCGTTCTTCTGCAAGATGAAGTTTCTTGGGATCAAACCCTCCCCCCAACCCCATTCCCTCAGCTGTCTGCACTGTTGGTGAGGGGCAAAATGCAGAGACCTCACCCTGGGGTCCTTGTTGTTCTCCTCATTTTGTGGTGCTTAGCTTGGCTGGTGTTCCATTTGCACAAGGGGATGTTGCAGCAGCATCGGGCATAGGGTGGGAGAGTAATAGGCAGCTGGATCCACTGGCTGGTTCTCCCCCAGGAAGGGGGAGCGCACTGGCTGGGGCAGGCTGTTCCAGCTCTGAGGCTTCAGCAGTAGCTGTCCTGCTATGTAGCCTGGGATGGGGATGTGTTCCCACCAGCTCCCATGGTGATCTCCAGTGCAGCCTGCACACTGCCATCCTGGGTTTGTCCCTTAGAGACTTGCCATTAGAGGAGAAAAACACTGAAGAACTGAATCTAATCTAATCATTGCTACCATGCTCATCACTGTAATATCGGAGTCATTTATCTGCTGCATTAGGCTGTGCAATAGTCTCCCAAGGGAAGTGGCGGAAGCTCCATTGCTCAAGACATTAGAAATTAGACTAGACAAAACGCTAAGGAGGATTTAGCAGGGAAGAGCCCTGCACTGGAAGAGGGCTGGGCTAGATGCACTCACACTTTGGACTCTTGTGACCTCTCATTAGAACTGAAATCTCTGAGCTGGCCCCCACCCCACCCCATCCCATCCCATCCCCCCGGTCCCCGCTACCTCCCCCAGACCTCCCCACCTAGTCTCCCGGCCCTGCTGCCTCCCCACCCATACCCCCGGCCCCCACTGCCTTCTCAGGGTCCCCATCCCTCCCAATGTCCCTTCCACAGCCTCACACCCCAGGCCCGCCCTACTCCTTGCCTCTTGACCACAGCGCCCAGTGCTTCATTTGTAATGAAAGAGGTGCCGGGGCTCGAGCAATATTTTTACTTTTGTAACTGATGCAGCAAAGCCCAGGGGTGCCGGGCTATGAACTGCCAAGCCCAGAGGTGCCGGAACTCAGCCTTGGCAAGCCCTGGCACAGATTAAGCACTGACCGTGCCCCCCTGGCTACAGCACCCTGGGTGGTCACCTACGTTGCCCACCCTGTGCATACAGCCTCATTGAAGTCAATACGAACTGCAACCATTTCCATCGGCTAAAGGTCTGGCCCTTTAATCTCAGTTCAAGCAAAACCTACAAAGCACAGCTTGGCTGTGGTGTAGGTGGAGTTTTCATCCTCTGCTTCACTCCTGCATTTGCTTCCGTATTGACATAGTCTCTTCCCCATTTTATTTTCTCCGGCTCTATTTAACGAGACTATTTCCTTCCCTTCTCTACCTGTTGCCTTCATCTCCTCTGCTGCGTTGGTTTATCAGATGACCCCGTCCCATTCTGGGTGCTATTTCCACCCCCCTGTGCTTCTCATTTGGAAATCTTCCCAGTCATATCAGACGTGTCCACGTGGCTGTGAATTTCACTGCTGAGGCATGTGTTTCTAGGCCTGAACAGGCTCATTTCCATCAAGTTATAATGTACCAAGTGAGTGATGTGTCACCTAAAGAGTGTGATTGTTGTTTGGTGCTGCTGTGTACTGTCTTTAGGTCTTTTCTGTTCTCTGGGTCCTATCTGCACGTCACCACTTCCTCCTTCAGAAATAGCCCTGGGAATCTAGGCCTGATCCAAAGCCTGTTGAAGCCTGTGGAAAGAATTGCCACTGATGTCAGCGGGCTTTGGATTCAGCCCGTTTCCGATCCTCTGAGGAACGCGTCACGGTGAGCATGTGCTTTGTGCAGGGCGGAGTAGGTGCATGGGGACCCTGCGTGCCATAGACCTCTGGACAAGCTCCCAGAACACAGCGCTCAGGGTGATGGGCCCTGGGAAGGAGAGGGGTGCGACTGGTGGATGTGCAGCTGTGCCATTCCCTCCCAGAGAGCGTTTGCCATGACAATGCTGTAGAGCTGTGGCATGTGGGGGTGTGAAGATTTCTTCAGCCACCACAAAGGAGCCGCGTTGGCCAGCCTGGCTGCTTAGGAAGTGAAAAGGAAACGAGATTCTAATTGTTCTCTGTTTGTTCTCAACCATATAGGTTTTGTGAATAACCCAAAGACATCCACAGCCCCTTACACCATTGCTGGGTGCGGGCTGGTTTGTTAGCAGACTCTGCGTGGTGACACTAGCTTTGTTAGCCAACCTGGGAGCCAGAGGGAACCCTAGGGTATGCGCGTGTCCCCAGTAAGGAGCCGCCTCTGTATTCTGCAACAGATGCTGCAAAAGATGTTCTGAATTAAACTGGGGTTTCGACTTGGTTTTGTTTGAACAGACATTCCTCTAAAGAAGCCACTGAACTCTTAGAAAGCTTCTCTGCACCAATCATAGTGAAACAGTAAGTGGGACTTGAGGGCTACAGACTGCTTCTGATGTTCACACCAGCTCCTCAAAATCTGACTTTCACTCACCCACTAAATTTTAATCTGAAGACAGACTTCCCGACCCCCTCCCCCCATCTCTCCCTTTGACAAGAACTTTTTTTTTTCTCTTGCCTTAGCTGAACAATTCAGAAGAACCCCCCCTCCTGGAAGCTCTTTTTAATCAAATCCTATACCTCTTATTTCCAAAGCCCATTCTTCCTTTTTTTTTGTTCTCAAAAGTGCTTGAAATAAAATGATTCCCATGAAAAAGATGGGCAAATAATAGCCAAAGAAAGTGGGGGAGGGGGAAAATCGCCCTTTTTAAAATAGAAGAATACGTTTTTATTCAGGTTTTATTAGAGGAGAGGATCTGCTTCATGACACTGCTCCAGCATCACTGCAGACAGGGGTGTACCCATCCTTGTGCTAGGGGGCACTTGCATTAATTAAGTGTGGCTTCTTTTATTTATCCCCCCCTTCCCTCCCAAACTGCAGAACTTGAAGTGCACAGCATGTGTGTGTGTTTGTGTGAAAGTGAGAATTGGCTGGGCGGGGAGAGAAAGCGGTGCTGTCACTTGTCAGCCAATTGGCAGGAATAGATCTCGCCTCTTATTCTCAGAGCCTCGGCGGTACTTGAGAAAGATGGCGTCCATTCGGCAGCACTTGGAGGTGTGAGCGGACAAAGAAGCAGAGGGAAGGGAAGGCCAGAAGAGTGTGAGCTGGGAGGAGAGGGGAGAGATGGAGGGAGAGACACTAGACTAGGCAGAAATAAAAAACCTAGATGCCATGTGAGGCTTAAAAGCGAGAGAGCTGGGAGAACCCTTTGAGGCAGTGTAGCTATTGTGCGCGTTTGCACTAAGCCATCACCTCAGCCCTTCCCGTGAATCTCTGTGGCTGTTCTCTAGTGTCTGTTTCTTTTTAAAACTGATGGATACATTTGAGTCACTGAGTTCAATTTCGGCCCTGCCGTAGACCCCATGTGTTACTTTGGCTAAGTCCCTTAACCGCTTCCTGCCTTCCATCCCCATTTTACAGATGGGGAAAATCCTCCCTTTCTTCCACCCTTTGTCTGTCCTACCTGCTTAGATTGTGAGCCCTGGGGGGCAGGGACAGACTCTTCATTTTGTGTGTGTACAGCACCCAGCGCAATGGGGCTCTGATCCCTGACTGGGGCATCCAGGTGCTATCGTGATGCCAGTCGTAAGGAGTGGTGACCCGCAGCAGAATTCCTGCGGAGAGAGAGGGTCACGTTGGCTTCTCTGGAGGGAGGAGGATGTGATCCAATCACCATCCTGCTGCACATTGGTGGTGAAGTGCGTGCGTAGCACCGGGCTGTACAGGGATTAAAGTGAAAACAGCCCCGTTTTGCACGTGGGAGTCTCACGGAGCCTTTTCCGTCTCAGTGATAGTGATGAACTTGTCACATAGTGTCCCAAGGTGGCTGTCCACTTGGTCTCGGGGCGCTTGTTCTGCAGGCGGGGGTGCTGGCCCAAAGCTGCCTCAGGAATCAATTTGACATATTTTCGTGTCCATTTAGCATTGCTGAAAGGTGCCAGATGGGCAGCCCTGGGGACTGCAGTTTTAGGGCCCAGAGAGCAGCTGTACAAGCTTTCCCTGTGCTGCCTCCACTGAAAACCCCTGCCGTGGAGGGACAGGCTTCTGGGAGTGGGATGGGCAGGAGAGAGCCAAGGCAGTTCTTTCTCTAGGGCCCATTCAGTCCTAAGACTCTGGACAAAGTTGACCCCCATCTCTCCAAAAAATCTGTTCTGTGATAGTTGCCCTTGGTTTCCCACCCCAGAGACAGCTGCATTTCGGTGTCCGTGATTCCTGCAGGTACAGTAAAGTACTCGGGGGTTCTTTGGGATGGAATATGCCCTTTAAAGGGAGAGGGGCAGAAGACTAACACAGTGCTCATGACAGCGTTGTCTGGGCAGGCTGTATGTAGGAAGCCATGTCCTGGGAGGCTGGCCTCCCTCTGCAGGGTCTGAGGGGTGAAGAGGGAACCTGTCTCTGTTCTTTCTGAAAAAGTCTTTGCACCAAACTCAGAAGGTGTTAAGATGTGGGTCTAGTCAATTCTCTGGTGGAACCTTGTTCCCTGCCTCTGGGTTTGTCAGTCGCAGTGCGCTGGTAGAAGGCAGCTGGGGCACGGCTGAGAGACAGGCTGGTGTGTCAGCCAGGTCCTGGCCCGTTAGGGTTTTGTAAACAAGGACCAAGATCCTATACGTGGAGGCCTGATTTTCAGGGATGCAGAGCACCTGCGGCTCTTGCTGGCATCAGCTGGAGTTGTGGCTGGTCAGCACCCCTGAAAATCCCCAGTAATTGGAAACGTGTGTTTAATGCCAGCTGTGTCTTATTTCATTGCGACGTTTGTTTGTTACCTCAGGAGGCAGCCTTTCTAAGCAAGACTGGACCATCCAGTGGCCTACGACAGAAACGGGGAAGGAGAACAACCCCGTGTGTCAGCCCGAATCGGTGCAGTGGATTAGAACGCACCTTTCCCAGAGCCCCAAAGTGCAGTCCAAGTGCATGCAGCACTTCTGTCACCCGGGTTCGGCCCACGGACCGGCGTACGCCCACGTGGACAGACTGACTGTGGAGGGCTATCCAGGGCTGTGCCCCCCGCTGGAATCTGGCCACCGCTCCCTGCCACCATCTCCCCGGCAGCGGCACACGGTTCACACACCCCCACGGACCCCTAACATAGTCACCACCATGACTCCTCCCGGCACACCGCCAGTCAGGCGGAGAAACAAGCTGAAACCGCCGGGGACGCCGCCCCCGTCGTCCCGGAAACTGATTCACCTCATCCCCGGTTTCACCTCTTTGCACCGGAGCAAATCCCATGAGTTCCAGCTGGGCCATCGAGTGGATGAGTCGCACACACCCAAGTAAGTGAGCTTTGCGGTGGTGCCTGGCAGGCTGAGCAGTGCGGGGAGGCAAGGACAAGGCGGGGTCGTGTACACCCCCCCATGAGTGGCTCTGAGTGAGTGCGGTTCAATAGCTAGAACGCTGGTATCCCAGGATTCTGGGTTCTGCTGCTGGTTCGGGCACGGAATAGCCCTGGGTGAGTCAGTCAACGCCCCGAGCCTCAGTTCCCCTCTCTATAAAATGGCAGAGATGCCTACCCCACAGAAGTGTTGAGGAACTGAATGTTTGTGAAGCACTTTGAGATCCATGGATGAAAGGTGCTAGAAAAGCAGAAGGGGTGCTTGCTGTTGCTCTCTGTTGCAGCAGTTTGTGAGAGCTGTGCACACTCCATCCAGCCTCTCTCCAGCACCTGTCAGCACCACGTGCCTGACACTGAATGTAAGACCTCCCTTGCTACAGAGATCCTGAGCCCCCGGCCTATTAAACCTGATCTGGTCCTTAGGCGCAAAGGCAATGGTGTGTGCTGTGTTGTGTGTTGCAGCTGGAGTGGTGATGAGTTAATTTGGATGCTGGATTCTGACCAGTGGAAATGCTACGAGAGAGCCAGGGTTGGGTTCCTTCCATGCTGGAAAAGGTTGCTGCTGAGGCAGTGTGTCTCACCCCTTGGGGGTGCGGAGAGGTGGAATAGGTGCATCAGAACTAATGATCTTTCTGGCCAAGGCAAGGACTGGCGTTTATGGGCTTTCTTATGATATTTGGTCCCACCTTTGGGGAAGGGGAAACTGAACATTGGTTAGAGAGACCATTATCTCCTTTAGCTTATGCTGGGCACTGGATCAGTCCCCAGCCAACTCCAGAATCTGGGGGGGGGGGGACCTGCGAAGGTGGCAGTTAATCACCTGACCTCTGCTCCTCCCCTTCTGAGCTGGGTCTGGTGTCTTTGATCTTTATAAAGCCCTGTGCATCCTTGCAGGTGCACTTCTGTGACTTTGGGCAACTCCCTTAACATCCCGGTGTCTCTATTTGCCCATCTGTAAAATGGGGTTCATGGAACTAGCTCTGTTTTAAGTGCTAGGTGTGTGTGTGTGCGTGTGTGTGTGTGTGCACGTGTGTGTGAGAAAGAGAGAAATGATGTTGTTCCAGGCCAAGTGTAAAACTTGGGTTTATTTATTAAAAAAAAGAAACAAAAACCTTTGTAAAGAACCTTCTCAACTTCTCTTCCCTCAATACTGTTGTTTCCAGAGCTCTCTGTAGCCTGATAATTTCTGATGCTGACGAGACTTCAGAGGCAGGAAACGATGAAGTCAGGATGACAGTAGGCGCTAGATGCTGAAAAGTGGACTCTTGCATTGCGAATGATGCAGACACCAGCTCCCTGGTTCCTCTTCATCTGATAATTAAAAGCAGCATTAGACCAGGAGTGCAGCAACCTCTAGCGTTGCTGCGGCATCCTCCTTGCAGCTTTCAATGGACAGTCTGTAAGCTTAGCTAGTGAATACCCAGGGCATTCTTGGTTATTGAGAGGAATGTAAGAGTCCACGGGGTGCCCGTTCCTCTGAGCTGCCAAAGAATCTTTCAAGTCATTGGCTGGCTGAGAGTTTTTAAGATGAAATCCTGGCAGGAATGCGGGAAGAATTGGTCTTTGCTGTAGTGAGGTGCATTTTGAGCTCATTATTCTTCAGCTAGCAATAGAGTTCACCCAGAGTGACACGCTGCTCTCCTTCCTTTTCCAGTGGTGTGTGCAGGCTCTTTTGAAACAGGCGGCAAAATATACCTTCTTCAGCACCAGTGATGCTGCCCTTTTGCTGAGAAAGTTGCTGCTGCTACTGCTGATGAAACCATGTTGTTCCAGGTTGTAACTCCCCCAAGCTATTCATGTGTCTGCACTAGGTATTATTTATACCCTTCCAGTTTTCCTTCAAGTGCTGAGTTTTGTCGAATTTCTTCGAGCCTCCTTAGCTCTGCGGATCAGCAGCCAGCAGTGGGTGCTATTATTCTGAAGAATGCCGTTGTCTTCCTTATTGCGCTTGATTTCATCTGTCCCCCTGGCTGCTGGAACTGGATTCAAAGTCTGTTTATGAAGAAGGAAGGTTTCAGTCCCTAGCACTGCCCTGCTCTGCTGTTGAGTTGCTAGCATGGCCTTTGTTACGATGTCCTGCATCGTGCACGTCCATGTCCTGGATTTTGTTTGAAATGGATCATCCTCTCTTTAGCTAGTGCAGGATCCTTGTGATACAAACCCGCAGTCTGAGAGGGAACAGGGACGAGCCAGAGACCCCACATCTGCCAGGGACTTCACTATGGCTAGTGATTGTGTGTGGAAGGCACTTGGCTACATGGCAATGGGTGGCAGTAAAAAACCCTGCGTTAGAGTTTGGCTCTCTGATTGTGTACTGCATCCTGATCTCATCTGAGTGGATAACAAGTGTAATTAAATCCTACAAGGTTCTTAGCCAGTCACGGGCCTTGAAAGTGCGGGAAGGTTCTACCACTCTCCGTGGGGATGCAGATAGCTTTCTTTTTCTCTGACTTGCTCTGATGTCAGGTCAGGTGGGTCCTATTAGCGCCCTTTAAGGAGCATGAGGGGTTAAAGCCTTGCTAAAGAAAAGGGAACTGTGGGCAGGGGCGGGGTTCCTGCAGGGAAGACCTCAGAGGAGCCAAGCTCAGGAGAAGGCTTTGGCTGGGTCTGTGAGTTGTTAACAATAACGGTAAATCCCAGGAAGGCGCTAAGCGTGGCCCATATCCAGTGTACAGACACTCCAGAAACAGGGCTAGGACTGAACTCCCCCAAACTTCAGTGCTTTCTGGATCTGGCCCCAAAATGTATTGCTCTTACCCTGCCTCTGCTTTACACCTGTATTGCTGTGCAGGCGCTTGTGTGGTACGGGGTAAATGTATCATTCAAAGCAAAGCTGTGTTCTTTCTTTTCTTGAAGTAGAGCTTGTTTATTCCTAATGAATGGAAACAGAGTGCATTACCCACTTCTGATAGGTCTTTGTAGATACTGAATTCGGGCGCCCACACGCATAAATTAATCGGATTGCCAGCTCATTAACTCCAAATGTGGCACCATCTCTCATCAGTCAGTGCCAGAGTGTCGTGTTTCATGCCCTGCATACACAGAGCGTAGCATCTATCTAATGAAGGGTTGCATTGCAGAGTGCGTACCAAGGCATACATGAAGACTGTGCTCTTCTCCTGGTGCCCCGTTCCTTTCCTTTTCTTCTTGCATGTCACTTTGTTGTTGTTTGATCTTCTGCTCTATTTCTCTTTTCTTCACATTAAAGGGACACAGTCAAAAATCGCACATTTCTCTGAAAATGTCCTGTTTTCTCTCATTATAAGTGACACCTAAGATCACTGGAGTTGAAAGATTGCAGGGAATTTTCCCCCTCTCTTTACTTTGTTTACTTTGTGCATTTTGCAGCCCTGTGTCAATTCTGGCATCTGTGTTGCTTGTTTTCCCTGTGCAGTCAGACAGTCGCTTTTCTCTGCTTTGTATGGGTCTTACACATGGCAACAGAGGAGACCATTTAACAGTTTTAAAAAAAGGAAAACTACAAAATTTGGCAGGGGACTCTCGCACAAACTTGTATCCCTGAAACTACTTCTTAATTCTTCTTTGCAGATGACTTGATTTCAACTTGATAGTGAGCCTTTTTAAATGAATCCTTTCTCAAGTCAGATTTTGAAGCGCTCAGCACACATCCTTGGGGCCAGGTTTTCCAAATAGTTCAGCTCCCAGTTAGGCACCTAAAAAATCCACCACTTATTTTTAATCATCCCTAAGATTAATAAAAACATGTTCAGCAGATAAAGTTTAGAGAACTGGGGAGTAAGGGGTGTTTTGATTTCACCATCCTCCTGCAATATTTCCAGTCCAAACACAGCAGCCTTGGGCCAGTGTGTGAGAGGCAGCAATTGAAACTGGCTGCCCTATCTGAGCAGAGAGCAAAGAGTAAAGAACATCTGTAAAGAGGGAAAAGGTTTTACAAATAATCCATGTGTCAGTAACATGGGTCAGGACCTTTGCCTCGTAAAATATGGGCTGAGATTTTCAAAGCTGCTGAAGGGTGTCCAGATCCTGTGGGGAGCTTGGAAAATCTCAGCCATGATTTTGAAGCTGACAACGTCCCTGTAAGCAGTGCCCATTTGATTCTGTTAGGATTCACCCTCACGCCCATAGCAAGTCGTGTGGAAGTCACTGGGGCTCCAGGGTCTGCCCATGCAGGATCTGGGCCCTGTGTGCAATGGAATGCAAGCCACCACCGGTTAGCAGGGTGGCTACCAGTTGGGATTCAGCACCCTAAAAAATAAAAAAGGGAGTGGGAAATTACGACCGCTGCCAGTTAATTTCTTTCATGTTCATATCAAGCAGACAGGTCTTACATTTTTCATGTCGCATTCCAAAGGCTTCCACAGTAAATCCCATAGCATGTGACTTGCCTGCCTCAGATGGGAAGGGCTAAGTCTGCCCTGTGGAGATTTGAGCCTGGAATTACAGGTGCTCTGGGTTTTTGTGTCTGATGGTTACACCGTGAAAACAGCCCCCTTTGTAGTGGATTCTATTATTATTGATAATTTGTATTATGGTAACACCTTAGGGCTCCTGTTATGGCTCAGAGCCCCATTGTGCTAGGTGCTGTACATGACTAAAAGATGATCCCTCTCCAAAGATGAGCTTCCAATCAAGGTACTATTGTAAAAAGAACCACTGTTACAATTATATTAGAACTATAATTGCTCTTTGCTCTCTCTGTGCTAGGAAATCTGCTCTTCCAGCCTTTTCTAAAGCACTAGCTCTGAATCTTTTATTATTCTCCTTTCTCTGTAGCTTTTGTTGCATATTTTTCTGTTTTAGTGTTATTTATTATAGGTAATTGTTTTCTTTGTGCACTGGTAGCTGTTGAATCTCTTCTTTTGCTTTCTTGACTTTTTCTGAGCTTTTATTTATCTTCCCTGTCCAAAGTTCCAACACAGGAGCTGTCAAGAGAGCTAGCTGTCCCTCCGCCCGATCGAATCACATTTCATATTGGGATTTTTCTCATTAAGGAGAAGTTCCTTCAGATCTCAGGGACCTTTTGATGCCTTATGTCGCTACTGCAGCTGAGCTGACGCGCAATGCATTAGTGCATGGTCATGCTGGACTGCAACGTTCATTCGGAACAATTGACAGTCCTTGTGGCTTGTAGGTGGGAGAGGAGTTTGGCAAAGCCTGCCCAGCAAGAAATGCCCTGGGGGCGTGCGCATCATCCACGATGCAGGGATGGTTAAGGCATTTTGATGACCACCTTGGTTGTCTTTTCTTCTGCCCCGCAGGATGGGTATCATTTGCTGGGTGAGGGAGCTGCTGTGCTGGGTCCCCTGGGCTCTGAGTGGTGTGGAAATTGTGATGCTCCTGTGGTGTATCATCTAGTCAGCATCAGACTCCCTGCCCTCACTCCCTGGTTCACTGGAACTCAGGGGCTGTGTCAGCACCAGGCTTGGGTCCCGCAGGGCAGGGGGCCCCACCTCTCACTGACTCCGGCCAGCACGCTCTGGAGCATGCTGTTGGCACGGGTTTCAAAGGGGGCCACATTCCCTCCCTCTCAGTGGCAATAGGACCACAGCAACAGGGCCCGTCTGAAGGGTGGGGCCATGGTGTAAAAGGGGCAGGCTGGTCAGGGTTACCCAGGCACCACTCTAGCTGAAGTGAGCCTGCCTGTGGGAAGCAGAGATCCCAAAATACAGCCCCAGCCGTTAGCAAGTGAGCAGTAGGCACGTAAAGCAGCTGCTTCCCACTTATCCCAATGAGACGTGGCTGTGTTGCACTGCTACTCTGTTAGTCGCTCGCCAAACCCACACTCAGCTGCAGCTCCGACCCCTGGCTTCTTTTGCTGCCTGTAAGCTGCTTAACCACAAGTGGCAGGCAAGCACTGCAGCGTCTCCTGCATAGTTACAATGACCCTATGGAAAGGGGAGAGGAGTTGAATCTTTCTTGGAACTGAATCTAGGGAGATAAACCTTTGCTCATGTAGTGGGAACCCATCGTGCTTGGTTTCCAGCGAGTCCATTCCTAAAGTCAGTTTTATTCACTGAGAGGGGCAGGAGCCTTTCTGAGTGGGGTTAGCGCTTGCGCATGATGCTGGATTAGTAGACCCACACACTGATTCTTGGTACTCTTCATTCCCAGAACAGGCCCAGCTCTGTTCAGCTAGCACTCAGGAACCTGCCAGTTCAGGGACCAGGCTCTCGAGGAGAGAGCATTCTTCTTAAATATCAGCATCCTCCACGGCAGAGTGGAGGTGAAATGCAGTGAGGTGGGGAGGCAGCTGCTTCCCATGCAAGTGCCCTGTGTTTCACGACGCCCCTCGGCGTGACAACCACAGACATGAGAGCCTCATGCGCTCTCCTCCGGGGATAGAGAGAAAGTGATTTAGATGCTGTTTTCTGAACTGATCAGTTACTCAGTCTGCAGTGTCCAGTCTCTGTTAGTATCACTAGCAAACGACTTCTCTCTGCCTCATGTCCAATACATACAGACACGTCCCCTCTGTGTATGTACATTGATAGTAACGATTCTCCTCTCAGTCAGCATGGTCTATTTAATGTCACCATTGTTTCGCCCCTGGTTCATTTGTAATATCCTTTCTCAGACAAAGGACTCAGTGTTGCACTTCTATCCTGTGCATGTGTAGCTTGTCAGTGGAGTAAGCTAAGTGGACTCTTGGTGTGCTCTCCCGGCTGCAGAGCAATATTTGTTCTACAAATGATAAAAACTACTTGGCCAAAGATGCGGAGGTTTTCAGCGCTATGTTTTAGGCTGGGACATTTGTTTTGACAGAGGGGTGTTCCCTACAGGTGAGCTGCGAAGCCACAGCTACCTGCTATCTAGCTATCATGAAAGCTTGTTTTGCTTTGGATTTTTTATACAAACAATACCAGGCCCTAATTTACCCCATCTTTTTTTCCCGGATGACATTGACAATCTGTAGAGAACCTGAAATGGCATATCACACCTGGAGGTGGACACCTGAACTGCATCTCTTCCAACCAGCCATGTTACAACTTTTAACCAGGTTTGTAACCAATTACTGGCATGGCTCTAAACCTTGGGCTGTGTCAGCACACGCCTGTTTTAAGAGCTTCCAACCATATTAACTCCTTTGGCAACCCCATCCAACAACCAAACCCTCAAATGTTAGCGGCTGAATAGCTACTTCAGTGGCTATTGTCATGCCTAGTGTAGGCAGGGAGTTTGAATAAGCTGCAGTGTCATTTAAAGTGGGGAAACTGTAAGTCACATCCTGAAAGTGAGCGGGAACTGTACAATTATGGAGTGGCTGGACTACAGACCAGCACTGTACCATGGCCCATCCCCAGGAACTGCGCTGCTAGCTAGCGAAGCTCTTCCCTGTAATTCCCTTATAAATGTTCAGCAGCTTCTCAAGCGTCCTGTCCTACCCCATCACAAACTTTGAAAATCTTTGTTTGCTTTGCTGTCGCTTGTTCTCGCACCTGGTGGATTATCCCTGGAACTGTAAATGGTGCCCCCAGTGAATAATGAATTAACTCAATCTCATAGACCTGCTTGGAGGCCAGCTGTGGCTAGAGAGCATTGCTGCTTCCTTCTTCATAAATCTTCCCTTTTTGTAATGAAACATTCCAGGTGATCTCAGTACCTTCTACTGATGGATTGATGGCACCCACTTGGGAGAAATCAGTGTGGAATGTAATCATCCATTTCCAGCAGCTAATTGCAGACGGGCCTCAGCCCCTGGCATGCTGTTTCCTTCTTGCTTAATCTCTCTGCTTTCCCACTTCCTATTGGTGCTCAGACACATTAGGTCATGCTACTTTAATTTACAATTAGTGTGACATGAGTCCTCCTCTGCAGTGACTAGCAAGAGGCAGATCCCCACAGGCCAAGGAGTTTATTAAGGTAAATGAATAGAGGAAAGAGAGAACCAATATTACGAGCACTCCATCTCTCCAGCATCCTGGTGGGGGCTCATCACATTGATGCAGAGCGATGGGGACGGGCTCCCAAAAGCTGCTTGGAGAACAGTGGAGGTTAATTTAGTATAATAGCACTTAATGATTTTCAGTAGGCAACCACTGAATCCTGCCTTCTAATCCCATTAGTGTTTCGGGATTTTAATTAGTACATTAAAGAGGCAGCTCTTTTTTGTATTCTCAGGCGAAGCACACAAAGGTGTAAGCAGTTACCTAGTCTGTGTTCAGCTGCTAACCCCTCTGGCTGGTTAGAGAACAGGGGTGGCCTTTATGTTTGTTATGGGCCAGGTCCTTCAGTCCTTACTCACACTGAATAATACCTTACTCTGCGAGTGGCCCTGCTGATTTCTGTAGGGTTTCTGATAGAGTAAGATACTTCTCGAGAGTAGTCATACTGAAATCCACAGGAACTACTTGCAGAGTAATATATTTCTCAGTGTGAGTAAGGGTGGAAGAATCTGGCTCTAGAGAAATTAATTCCACTTCTTTTGCAAAAAAGGGGTGTCTTTTTATAAAATAGATAATGCAATCAGAAAGTTGACTTTAGTTAATCTTTGCCTAGCATTTTTTGTAATAGATCCCCTTATCGTGTGTGTGTGTGTGTGTGTATGTGTGTGTTGTTCCTCTGTTCTTTACTAGAAAGTTAGCTAGGTGAGGCACAGTGGACTAGGACTGACAGCTAGATCCACCAAAATGTGAGACTTCTCCAAAAATGCCTTTAAGTTTCCTACAGTCCAACCTCTCTGGTGGCTCCACCCTTTCCAGGTGTACTCTTGTCTTCCTTCCTCTCATTAATATTGATTATTATTATGATAGTGTCTAGAGGCCACAACAAGGAATAAAGCCCCTTTGTGCAAGGTGCTGTACATAGACTCCGTAAGAGGCAATTCCTGCCCTGAAGCGCTTACCTTCTAAGTAGACAAGACGAGTGGGAGAAAGGGAATACTAGGACTTGCCTAAATGGTAAGTTTATACCAGTGTAAGATATGGTGTGAATTTAAACTGCTAGAGTTATACTGGCATAACTCCCCATGTAGACAGTCTTATTCCAGAATAAGAATGGTCTTTTCCAATTTAGCCTATGTTACTTTGGAAGCAGAGTAATTATGCCAGAATGAAGTCACTTTTCTTCCAGAACAGTGTCCACAGAGCATAGCTATAGTGGTATAATCGCATCGCTGTAGTTGTGCATGTCAGTTTCCTCATGTAGACAAGCACGAAGTGACTTGTCTGAGGTCGTACGGGAAGTCCGTGGCAGCGCTGGGAGTTGGAGCTCAATCTCATAGAGCCTCAACCCACAGCCTTCTCGCCCCTGAATCTTTCTCCTTAGCAAGGAAGTTCTGTTCAGCTCAGCTGGCAGATTGCCACCCGTAGTTGACCCTGGCAGTTAATACCCAATTTGTGAAGGCCTGTTGAAACAGAATTGGTTGTGGTCTCAGGTGGAGGTTGGAACAGGTAGAATGCAGCTGAAAAGAATAAGCTAGGATCCCACCCAGTGATGTATTCATGTAGATGGCTCCTTACTTTATTTTCTACAGTCTGTGGAAAGGATTTGAAATGTTATGGGCTGGCAAGAGCAGCTCTCCTTTCAGGAGAGTATTAGCAGTGACCATACCCTTTAGTCTTGATGATGGGTGCTACAGTAGTTTGCATTGTGCATTGCAGAGTTTGCATTTGATAGATTGTTTCTGCATGGTAACTTACCATTTCCAGTGCTTGCGTCTGTTAAGGTTAAGTAACGCTAGCCGTTCCTGAGTGGTGGTTACATTTCTGGAGTTTATAGCAGCAAATTGCCTTGACAGAACTTCCAGCTGTTGTCCATAATGCTGATGTATGGAACATTACTCCTTAAAAAGTCCCCTTGGCTTCCAGAAATCTACAGTCCATGAAGATCTCAGGAATGGTCTGGAAATTGAAATGAAATGTTTAGAGTGGTTTATAATATAATGCCTTTTTAGTACCTCATGAGTTCCTTGGGCCATTTAAATTCTTCATGGGTAGTTAGTAATTATTCATCAGCAAGCAGCCAAAAACAAACTCTGAATGGAAGGTCTTAAATGCATGTTACTCAGGAGAACAAAAGTTGGGTCAGTTAAAAGTAAACTCAAGGCACCATATAACACAAATTTCAAGAGCACATTTAAAATAGCCATCTCTGCAAAACATCCAGACATTTTAACCATCCACTGTACAGGCCAGATTAACAGATACTGTGCATGTCAGATTCTCTTAAACCTGCTTCTCGCCATTACCAGGGCATAGGGAAGCCTAATGCCTTGCTGACGTCCTGCTTTAACTTTACTGGTGTACTGCCAGCTTAATGCGCTGCATGGCCTCCAGGGGGATTTGCTTCTTGCTCGTGATGGCAGAGGAGAGTTTGTGTCACACTAAGGTTATGTCTGCAACTGGAGCTGGAGTAATAAATTCCATCTTGAAGTGTAGACATACCCATGCTAGCTCTGACTGAGGTAGCGTGCTAAAAATAGCAGTATAACCATGGCGACATGAGCAGTGGGACTGGCCAGCTGCCTCAGATATGATCCTGTCCGAGATGACAGGCATGTACTCAGGCGGCAAGGCCCCGCGGCTTGTACCACTGCAGCTCCACTTCTGTTTTTAGCGCGCTGGCACTACCAGAGTAGCAAAGATGCGTCCACATTTCAAGCTGGAACCAACACCTCCAACTCAAGAATAGACATCCCCTACGTGTAAATTAAAGTGATGTGACCCAGTGTATGTGAGCACCCACTGGTAAGCTGGGCTGGTGCAGTCAAAGCAGTACAACCACCCTAGTGTGGATGCATCTACAATGGAATACTTGAGGTTATGCTGGTGTAGCTCACAGGAAGGGGAATGAGTTTATTGGTATTAGGCACCCTAGTACCAAAATAACTGTCCACACAAGGGCTTGTTCAGTTACAGCTATTTTGACACAACGTCACCTAGTATACTGGTGCAGAACCTGTGTGCAGAGTGCTCTGAGGAGCTGGAAGATGTTGTATGTTAAACTAGAGTAGATGCTTCAGAGCTACTACCAGGATTTGGATACCTAAGGATCTGAAATCTCTGAGGCAGCTTTGAGCATCCTTAGAGACAGAGCCTGATTTTCCTCTCCCTCAGCTGATTTGTGTCCCTTGACTTCAGCAGAGTAGCTCCTGATTGTCACCAGTGTAAATGAGATGTGCACTGGATCAGACGCCTTCATTGCATAGCAATTCTCCTGGCATGTTACAGTAGATTTCCCTAGTCTCGTGCTACTTCCAAAGACATCAGCATAATTCATAAATAGTTTCCGTATGTTTTCAGATAAATCTTCCTGTCCTGTATCTTGACTAATTGCTTTCAAGAGATGGACTCAGAGTAAGACTAGCCATCCGTCCATCCTGCCTCTGCTAGGGGTGACCGGCTTATCCAGTGCCTTAAAACATGTCTTCATCACCATTAACCCAGTCTGCATCCAAGTAGCTTTCCATGGTTTTCCTCAGGGGTCATCATTTAGTATGTACATCAGAACTGGTGATAAAATCCAAATCCATCTTCTCCATTGTCTTTTCCCATCATACATGTGGGACTGCACGCTCCTGGAGCACGTGTATTTATAACTATACAGGTTTCAATTGTTAGTATCCTGGATGCTATCCCAAAAATGAGTAGATTGGATCTAAGTCCTAAACATTTTCATTCTGAAGGTCTCACTATGATAGTTCAGTAGCTGAATCATGCTGTATTGGCTGAAGGGTTCCATGTTGTCACACAAAGCCTGGTTTGACTGGTTATTGCGGGGTACAAGACCTGATTCCTGATCCGGGTGTCTCTTTGCTTTGGCCATCAGGGATTTGTTGGGCTATAGATGCAGTGAAGTTGGCCCCGGAAGCAAAGGCATGTTATTGAAAGGCAACTTCAGTCATTCCCAGGCCCTGGTGGATGTTCTGTGTAAGGAGGATTGGCCAGCTTGTGAGTGGGAAGATCCTTGAGTCTCTGCAGCAGGGTGGGAGAGGAAGGGATTAAAATGCAGGAATCTGGAGAACAAAATGAGCATCTCTGTGTATTTGAAATAATCTCTTTTACCACTTGACGAGCTGTCAAGGGTGTGGAGGGGAGACAAGTGTTTTTGTCCAAAGACCTGGAATGTCTCCAGCTTTCTCTAAGCATGGCCCACGTACAGTATCTGACAGTGAGATGCAGCCTGGGTAACAAACTGGCTCTTTTCTGGAGTTCTCTCCGAGCTCTGGCCTGTGGTGCTCCTGAGGTATGTCATTAATGTTCATTACTGCTGCAGTATTCCGCCACGGGGAGCAGAGGTTTTAACATGCTTGAAAGAGAAACTTGGGTTACGTCCCTTAAGGAGAAGTTGTGCATCTTTTTCTCCACTTTAAAAACAGAGTGTGTGATTATGAATTTAGATGAGAAGTTATGTAACCATTGTGAAACACAGAGGGCTTCCCTTGTTGTCTAGGTGCTTGCTTGGTGAGCTGCCTCCCCTGTGCCCTTGTGGAAAGATCTGGGCCAGAAGCAGCAGTGTTAGGCTGTAGTTTTCCCAGGAGAATGGTCATCTCGAGAATGGTTTAACTGCTTGCCCCATCTTGGAAACTGTCAGTCACCATGAGGGAAAGGAGCAGTAAGAAACATTGGCTGCCTTCTCAAGACTCTAAGGCAGGGTTTTGGCAAGAGACTGAAAAGCTTCCCTCTGTGTCTCTCTAGTCTCCCTTCATTGGCCCAAAGGAGGAGTGAACTATAGGGAGTGCAGGTCTCTTTCCATTCTGTCTGACCCAGACTCGGTGACTTCCAGGCATCTATTGACGTGCCATAGAACTTGCAATGTCCATGCCAGTTTTCTTGCTTGCGTCTAGAATGCCCAGGAAGTTTGTGGCTGTGCTGAACACTTTTATAGCTGCTTGGTGTAAGATTTGCTTACTAGAAGCAGGGGTTAAATGTTACCGGAAATGGCTGGGTGAGGAGATCGCCAAAGGACATGTAAGGGATTCTGCTCTGACTGTTTTTCTTATGAATTAGAGAGTTGCACAGAACTGCCAGAAGGGAACTGGGTTCTTTGGAGGAAGTTCCCCTGCACTCATGCTTGCAGGGCATAAATGCATAGCCTCACAGGGCTGCTTCCAAGTGTTCTCTGACCATGGGGAAAAACTGTTTATATAGTTTCTTCATAGGTAAAAGACTGAGAAACTCTAATTAGTGTTGATGACTGTGTGTCTTCACTTAGGACATTATGGTTAAGGTTCCCCTCTGTTTCAGGTTGAGCTTTTTCACCTGGTCACGTAGTGTTTCCTATTAGGAAGAAATTAATGGATTCAGTTTTCTACAAAGATGGTTCAGGTCAAGGAATACATCATTCTCCTTCTCTTATGCTTTTACAGGATACAGTTCGGTATACTTTATTGGCAGGCATTCTCCTGGCTGATATGTTTTCTAGTTGGGGGCTGCAAGAATAGAAGGAGTGGTGATGAATGGGACGTGATGGCTAGAGAGAGGAATGAGGTCTTCATCTCTCATGTTTTGCAGAAAAATGCTACCTTGTAACAGGAACTCAAGCCTTGATTCTGATCTCAACTCAGGATGAATCAGGAGTAACGCCAAAGAATTATGGCAGTGTGAAACTGGTGTAAGTGAGAGGAGAATTGGTCCCTCAAGTTTATAATGGTAACTCAGTTGCAGCTAAAACTATGTAGCAAGTCCATAACAGATTGTCTGGATTTCCCAGGTAGGTTTGTCAGCACAAGGAGATGTTTATCTGCCAGATAGTCCCTGTATATTCAGCAAAGAAACATAACACTGGAGGAGAAGAAAGCAAATACATTTAATGAAAACAAAGACTTACTGTGAGTTCCTGGCATTAAATTTCTCCTGAGTGCCTGTTGTCAACCTTCCAGTCCCATCCAGGCTGCCTGTGGGATCTTGAATGTGTTCTTCCTCTCTCTCTCTCTCCTTCAGAAGTTTCTCTGCAGAAAGAGCATGTGTTTGGAGAAAAAGTTATTTTGGTTAGTTAAAGCTTCCTTCAAAGAATTCTCAGGTTTTATAATTTGCAGCTGTATTAAAAAGTTACACTTTGTGCTACAAAAAGAGAATAATAGATCAGTAAGACTTGAACCTTCAAATTCCGCCGTCCTGGGAAAACAGGGATGGGCACTTGAATAAATATTTAACTATCTAAGCTTTGATATGAAGAACCTGCTTTTTCCCAGCCATATGAGAAATCTTTTCTGCTTCAGTCTCACCTCTTAGAATAATGAGAGAAGGATAAAATATAATATCTGGTGATTATTTTCCTTTTTTAATATCAAGGTAATATTACACAGAAATCATGTAACCTCAGGCTTATAACTAGGAAATTCCTTCCATTCAAAGGGCTCTGGCAGTTTAAATTAATCTGCTGGAGTTATCCATGAAATCACCTCATAACTTTGGAAGCAGGAAAACAGAGCCTTCAGATTAATTTCCAAGAGCTTTCACTCCCCCCTATTCTCTCTCTCCCCCCCCCCCCCCCCCCCACACACACACACACACACACACACACACACACACACACACACACACACACACACAGAGCTCATCCCTGGTCATTGCAGATCCCAACGGAGTAATTCGTGGGAAGTGTCCACCGCTTGCAATAACCAGATCGGTGACCAATGCCTGCTTTTGTTGCAAGAACAGAAGTTTGGCGGAGTGGCCGTTCCAGAATGTGGACTTTGTGTCGTGGCTGAGGGTTGTAGCAAAAATCTCTCTGATCTAGCCGTACTGGTACAGAGGAGTGGTCTCCTGGAGTCTGGCAGTGGTGGCTCTGCCCCGATTCTTTATGGTCCAAACCCTGAAGCCTGCTCATTCCTTAACGCTGACATAGCATTGGCCTAGCTGTTCTCCCACTGAAGTCAGAAGCAGTTTTACAATTATTTACTTCCGTGGGAGCACAGCTGGGCCTGTGTAAATCTCACCCTGTGCGGTCCAAGTGCCAGTACAGACAGTTACTGACTAACCCTCATGGCAGATGAAGACGCAGTAGGCCTCACCCCATTTTACAAATGGGGACACTGTGGCAGAGACCAACATTTTCAAATTTGGGTACCTGATATGAGGCTTGCCACATCCATTACGTGAGCCTGAATGAATTGTGCGATTGCTGGAGCTCTGAGCGCCTGGAGCTCTCAGCCAGTGGGGAGCAGCAGGCGCTTAGCGCGTTGGAAAAAGAAGCCACTTAGTCAGGTTTGGAAGTGGCTGATTTAAGGCACCCAGGTTTCAAAGCTTTGGCTTTAAGCAGTTTGCCCCAGGCCACCCAGTGCTCACCAGCAGAGCTGGGACTAGGACTTGGGGCTCCCTGTCATCCAGAGAACACTTTTCCCCTAACCTCACCATCCTTTGGAGCTAAGAATTCACTCAGCAGAGGGAGAAGTGTTCAGCCCATTTCTCCTTGCCCCTCCTCCAGTGAGAGATGGTAGCCGGGAGCTCATCTACCTTTCTGGTGAATTTCTAACGCTCTGTCTCTTTCCCTGCTCTGTCTCTCTGCTGCATCTCATGCCATTGCTTTTCCCTCTCTCCTGCTGGTCATCCCAGGCATGTTTCCAGGCTTTCTGTTAGTGTCCCTATTCCTACACGTCTCTCCTCCTGACAGGATGTGTCTATGCTCTCCACAGGCCTCGTCTTTTCTCCCATCTCTTGTCATGGACCGTTCTGGTTCTAACATTGTCCTTTTTCTGTGAAAGGGGAATCAACCAAATTCTTTTGCTGCAGCTTGAATAGCAGCAGAAGGGAAAGACTGTCACAGCTTGTCTCTGTTCTGGGAAAGAGGGTGTTAGGGCAGCGGAGAGAAGGGGAATGGTGGGGGGTGCCTTGAGCAAGAGAAGGAAATGCCGGTCACTCAGGTAGGGTCAGTGCACTAAGATCTTTGCTGTCCCGCCTTTCAGGATCAGCAGTAGATGGTCAGGGTGGGAGAGCGCAGGAGAGTGGGGGATCTGGGTGCTGCGAGGGTCTATCCAGAGCCAGGTACAATCCATTGCGCCTGTCGTCTGGAGATGGCTGTCGTGATGACGATGGGGCTGCCCTCAGATGTTGGGCCCTCACTTTTCCCGGCAGCTACCCATAGGGAGCATGTTCCTAACTAAGGGCTGTGGGCATGGTGGCACCTTCCTGAGGCACAGGGTGCTTCCTGAGGCCTTTGCTGCTGTGGCTGTCTGCCGCTGTTCTTGGAGCGTGATGCAGCAGTGCCTGCCGAGGGCACAGCCTGCCAGGTGGCCCGGCTTTGCGGAGATGTGGATGTGATGCTGGGAACACTCTGAAATGCTCCGTGGCTGCCTGCGGGTGTGGGAGGTGCTCAGTGGCAGCACGGGACCTGGGGAGGCGGCACCCAGTGGCCACAGGGGAGTCCATGGTGGCCCGAATACCTAGAGGAGTGGCTGTGGCAGGGGCCCCATTGCCCTCTGCGGCTCTGCATTCTGGGAAGGGCAATACAAGAGAGCTCCACCGGGCCCATAAACGTCCACGTTTTAGATGCTGTGAGCGGAGAGCCAAGTGCTTTCCGCCCCTGCTACATCACAGATTGGCGCTGCCTTTTCATAGTCTCCTCACAGCCCATGAAATGTTTACCATAAAGTCCTGAACCCTTGGGTCTGAATTACTCCTTGGCCTCTCCAGTGCTCTGCTGTAGACACAGGCTGTAAACTAACGGACGGCACGGAGCCACAGAAAGCCTTTGACCTTGCTGCCCTCTCACTCTGTCTGCAGGAGCGATTGTCAACAGCTGTGGCTTCCCTTCTTCCCTCGCCCTGAACTTGGGATCCATTCCTCCCTTCAACCCTCTGGCCGCCTCCTCCTTTCCTGCCTGCCAGCTCAGCCTTTTCCCCGTTTTATTACCACTAGCTCAGCAACCCACCCCTGGTGCCTGCCACGTCCATGCAATGTGGAATTCCAGGAAAAACAGGAGTAATCTGAAAAGTTTCAAATGCCTGTTGGGCCTCCCAGCTGCATGGAAAAGCAGTGTCCTCGTAGGTCCAGTTTACTGTGGGGAGAGGGCTGGAGCAGTGATTTTTCTTTATGCAGCAAAAAAAAGAAAAACCACTATAGTGAGAGAGAGAGAGCAACTGTTTTATTTTCCCTTTGGTCACTGCCCAACAATTCATCTTGTTCAGGTCAGAGGGAAATAACCAGCTTACCTGTCCTGGGGAAAAATCTTAGTGGAGGGGAAGCCTGACAGTATGCCTCAAAAAATCATAGACGTGTAGGGCTGGAAAGACACACACAGCTTGATCTGGCAAGCTTTCCGAGTGTGGTGCTCCCTGTGACTTGAATTGGTGGGCTTTCCAAGCCCAGAGCTAGAGCCAACCTCTCTTTTGGGTGACAAAAAACAAACCTCTCCTTAGGCAAGTAGATGTCTATTTCCTCCTTTGTTGTATGTAGCAAAACCCATTCCACCTCCCAAACCAGCGTATTCGCCCGCGGTGTGTTAAAAGCCAAGGGTGTGGTTCTGGGGAAACCACCCTTCTTTCCCGCTGAATAAGACATTGCGATGCCATTGAAATCCTATGGGAGGGGCACCTGTGTGAGGCCCCAGTTGAGCAAAGCACTTAAGCAGGGCTTCCATGCTTTGCTGAGCAGGGAGGAACATGAGCACGTGCTTAAAGTTAATCATGTGCTTAAGAGCTTTGCTGATTCAGAGCTGAACGAGGCCCCAGCTTTTTGAAAGCCCTCCTCTGGGCTGTGGCCCTGCGATCGCCTATATATGGCGGTATCCCTGCGCCTGCTGCAGGCAGCTTGACAGATTGTGGCCTGTCTTTGTCCATTTGCTGGAGGCACCTTTGCTTCTTCATACAGGGGGTCGGCCGAAGGATTCCAGCCTGTGGCCTGAAGAAGAAGTGAGTTACCTTCCCCCTTCCCTTCGTTTAATACAAAGTATTATGCAATTAGACCAGCCAAGGGCCGGCAAGTCTTCTGGGATGAATCCTGGTCAAGGCGAAACGCCTAAGGAGCAGACAGCAGGAATCGTTAATGCACCGCAGAAGACTAGTTGACATTGCTCTGTGCATTTTCCCCCCCTTCCTTTAAAATAAGCTTGTGTATTGAAACTGAAGTGTGCCGGAGAAGAGCAAAGCAGTGAATAAAATAAAGTCTGAATCAGTCAGCTGTACAGTTGATTCTTCTTCCTCTCTTGAATCACCTCTAGAATTATGTATTTAAAAAAAAACAATAAAATTTGCAAGTGCCAATAAATGTCTGCAGGGCACATGGATTTAATTACTTCTCTTCAGTCATTGATTTAACAAGGAGATTGGTGACATGCTTCTAGGCATTCAACAAGCCATGAATGATGCAGGAGGAAACACTAGGTAAAGGAAAAGAAGTGATATTGGTGGGCACAGCTGCAGTCAGCTGGTCCCAATCGGGGTAGGGGGCGCTCATGAGAAATGTAATTATTGAGTGCACATGTGTTTGAGTGGTCCGGTCCTCACTTGGGGACTGGCAGGGAAGGTGTCAGTGCCATCGGGCGCTGGGACTCGGCAAGCTCTGCACACTTACATGGCTATTCTAGAGTGTTGCTGAGCCAAAGTGTCTTGTACTTATTATTTTGATGTTTTTTTCCCTTTTCTCCCTTACTCCTGAGCTAAGGGCACTGGGTCCCTCCCTGAGGCATCGGGAGCTCTCTTTAATGTTGATGGGAGTTTTACTCATGGTTGTATATTGAAGGTTTCCCCTTCTGTAACGTGAAGAGGATAAATGTTTGTTATCAGGTGGGGTGCTGCAGCTTAGACGAACGCTCCAGAGTGCTTTGAGATCCTTAGATGAAGGTACTATAGTGATTCAGGGGCTTGGTTTTTATTATTGCATAAGGTTAAAGTTTGTGCTGCAAGTTGGGAGCTGCTGCCACTTTCACCGAGCAGAATTAGACGAGACTAAAAGAACGTAACTTCTCCTTAATGATGGGGATGCCAGTGAGAATGAGATAAATAAGACGAGGCCATTTGAGGCCTCAAGACTGATCTGCTTGCGCTTTGCTTTGCGTGCGAGGCCTCTCTGCTCGCGGCGCGCATGGGGGTCTGTAAAGAGCCTGCGTCCTGGTGTTTGTTGCTGTTCGGGGTGCCAGGATTTGTCTATACAATGTCTCTGGGGATTAATGATCTGCTGAAATGGCAGCAGTTCAGATGATGCCTGCTGCGTCGCTGTATCTGAATATTAATTTCCTCTAGACAAGATTATTACAAGTTCTTCATTTGAACTCTGTAGGGAGTAAATAAACACATCCATGGACTGGATAGCGCTAACAGATGAAACAGCCGTTCCCAGGCCCCTCATGCCACTTGAAAGAAAGAGGGGGCCATTAGTGCGGTCCTGCAATTCTGATGCAGGTAGCTAGCCAGCCCATTTGAGTTACTGAGGATGTCCTGCATGAGTAAGCGTGGCCAGGGTCAGCTTCCTCGCGTATGTCCCCACTGCAGACAGAAGTGTGATTGCAGCACGCGCAGACGTAGCCAAGCGAGCTTCGATCCGACTCAGGTGCCAGCAGGAGTGAGGGCGCAGCAGCATGGCCTTAGCACCCGCTGCCTCGTGAGTACAGTTGTTATGCGCTGGGTGAAACTGTATTATGGGTCAAGTGAAAGCCCCATTGAGACTGATAGGTGTGAACTCACCCTTCAATACGTAACTGTGAGCAAAAGCCCCCAGCTAACACACAAGGGGTGTGTGCTCCCACCCAGGCGCCGTTGGCTGAGTATGGTTTTGGAGAGAGGCTGTGTGGGAGGAGGGAAAGCACAGACACTGAGGCCAAGTCCACACTACAAAATTCAGTTGACCTAAATGACGTCAGTAATTGAATCAGTTTTACACATCCACGCTATGCTCCTTGTCGTGGCGGCGCGCGTCCTCACCAGGAGCGCCGGCACGGATTTAACTGCCAGCGTGGGGCATTGTGGGATGGCTTCTGAAAGGCAGAACAGTCGATGTCAGCGACGCCGCCTCTACACTGGCGCTGCGTCAACCTAAGGACATCAACTTAAGCGCCACGCCTCTCGCGGAGGTGGAGTGATAAGTCGGTGTAGTGGTTGGGTTGCATCGGAGGGAGCGACATTTTAGTGTAGACGCCCAGAGTTAGGGCGATGTTAGGTGCCTTGCGTCGACCTACCTCTGTAGTGTAGAGCAGGCCTGAAAACAGACAGGAGCAGAGAGAGGGAGAGGCAAGACAGCCATGCAGCAGCCTGTGAATATAGTGTGGCCCTGGAAAAAGCTAGAAAGAGCACTGGTGGGTCTGGTGTTGGCCAAAGAACCTTTGGGGGCTGCAAGCTCTGACGCTGCTCCTGTTCTTGGTTCCTTCTGCGTTCAGAGCCGCAGGACGTTGTGCTTTCCTTGGAAATAAACAAGGCTGCATCAAAGAAAATACCAGACTCAGTTTCTGCTTCCAACTGGGACGTCCCCACGGCCCTGAACTTTGAGTAGCCACTTGGGTCAAAAAGGGACATCGGGGAGCAGGCAGGCAGGGTAGTACCACCTGCGCTGAAGCCTGGGCTGCAGCAACTTCCCTGCTACTGCGACCTGAGCTAATGAGAGTAAAGCTACCTTGGGTACGTCTAAACATGCTGCCGTCGCACTCCCTGACTGCACTGTGGATGTGCACCAAGGGCCCTGTTTGCCACCAGATGTAGCACTTGCTACTACATCAACGTCTGCAGTGCTACGGACAGTAGTAGTGCTATGCCTAGCGGCAAGTGTGTGCAGGATCAGGTCCTGAATTTAGCTAACAAGCACCTGCTAGGCTGCCGGGGAGTTCTCTCCTTCTCTTCTAGAATCTTAACTAGTTTGCCGTTTTCTGCCATCCTGAAGACATAAGACTCCAAAACTGTATGTAGGGGACAGGCATGTTGACTAAGTAACCCAGCTCTTGTCCAACTTGTAAGATACTTACATCTGAATGGTGTTATTTCTCCCCGATTGCATTTGAATCCATCTCCATTTTATGGACAGCATGTGATTACGGTGTACTGTCGCAGCTGTGTTTGTGCTTTTGTGCAACCTGGCTGGTTATCCATATGTTGTGGAATCTGTAGAAGCCGGAGATTGATGCTTTGTCCTGTTCCGTATACCCCGTTCTAAACTTGCACGGTAAACATCTGTCAAACCATAACTGTCTGCCACTGAAACCAGTCTTTGATCTCCATTGAGCCCTGCTCACGCTGAAATGGCTGACGTGCCTTTTTATCTTTTGCGTGTGTTAGTGTCCTCTAGAATCTGGTGGTTTTTGAGAAGATAATAAATGTTTGACTGATTCGGTGCTGTGAGCACAGCTGATCTATTCAGCTCTCCGGGCACGTGCGGATTGACACCTAAGCAATGCGAATGAAGCAATTTGTACCTGCTACTTTATTTGAAAATGAACACAATACATTTAGCAAATTCTTGCATAAAATTACATGCACATCTAATATTCAGCTTTTACCCACTTTCATGTTGAAGTGATGTTGCATTTACTGTTGTGCACTCATTTACATTTATGAGCATATGGGAGGGGCACCTTCATTTCTCCTGTCGGTTCTGTAAACTTAAAATATGGGAGAATGTCCTCTTGAAAGGGAGCTGCTGCTGGAGGGTGAGCGTAAGTGCAGGACTAGCTGTGCAATACACCCAGTGACGGGGGTTCAGGAGTCTCAGAATTTGTCTAGAGTAAAACAAACCTGTCCTCATTTTGCATCATATGCTTTACATTTATACATCTTCCATCCCCGGGATCCCAATCTACTGTACAGGTTGTAGCTCCTTGCACTAGAGAAGAGGCAGGACCTACCTGTAATGAATGTAAAGGGGAGGGGCTCTTAATTGAGGCTCCTGGACTCTGACAGATCCCAGGGCGTTCTCTGGCTCCCAGACTGATGTGGTCCCTGCTGCCCGGTGACCCCGACCTTAGCGGCTATGCAATGTACTGCTGACATCTTTACACGAGCTGTTTTACGGACAGCGCTGCTGTTACGCAGCGACCTCTGGGACGCTGGGCAGGAGCAGTGCAGGCTGACAGCACTCTGTACAGCAGCCCGGGGAGGGGAAATACTGGCCTTGCCCTGAAGGACAAACCCCTTCTCTTACAGATACCATGGCATCTTTAATGTCCATACAGAACTGGCAGCGCCCTCAGGCTTAGAGGCTCCTCTGGAATACCCCTATCCTATGAACTGCATGATGGGTCTTGCCTTATCTGCCTAGGAAAGATGAAGTTCTCCATTGTCACTGGGTGACTGAACAACTGCTGCTCCCAGTCTGCATTTTGAAACTGTAATGGTTTAACTGGACATAGAGCAGCCTCTGGTCACCCCACTCGGATGTTTGTGGGAGTCTGATGTATCAATTCAATTTTCATTTCTGTCCAGTTTCATCATATTCCTATATAGGGCCCGCATGGTCCCCCGTGTAGTGCAGTAGGAAAATTCCCCTTGATTTCAGTGGGAGCAGGGTTGGCCCACTGTCCTGTATGACAATGTATCTGCTTCTGGGAAGGAGCAGGAAATCTCTTGCTGGTAAGCATTGTTCCCATCTGTGTGGCCTGTCTTTAAACCACCCCTTCATAGGCTGGCTGTCCTGGAAGAGGGTATAAGTGCATCGGTGGTGTGTTATGAAGTTAGTGTGTTAAAACAGAAATGTAAAACTAGGAAATAGCTGTTTTGTTTGAAAGCTTCCTTCTCTCTTCTAATAGTTTGCCAGATCCCCTGGAGTGAAGGTTACATTCTCATTTAGTCAGTTGCCCAGCTATGACTAAAGGAAAAATGACCCTGAATGCGTAATGCCTCTGCATTGGAAGGTACCACTCAGAGCTAAATAACTCCTTATGTAGACAGTGACTTCTGAAAGCCTCACTGTGCTTTCCGTTGTGAGGCATTTGCTTCTCCAGCAGACCTTTGCAGGAGGAACTCTTGTTTTCTTGTCCCAGCACTCAAGAACATACTGGGATTTCTGAAGATGTCTGAAATGTTATTAATGGGAATATTAGCACAGCCAAATTCCATGGAGAATCTATGGCCTCATTTTTCTGAAATTCCCAGAAGTGCATTACAAATTGGCTGTGCTCCAGGAAGTCTTCTGTTGTTGACTCATGACTTTGCTTTGTTGATATGGAAAAGTAGTAGACGATCAAGCCTCGTGACACTGGAGCAAACCTCAGGGTCTGTCTTCACTAGGCAAAAAGGTGTGAGCTAAAACATGGTAACTAGCAGGAGGTAAAATTCTAGTGAAGACAGGGCAGCTTGCAGTCTTCACACCTCTTAGCAGGTTGACGTAAGGACTAGGTGGGAGGCTAGGGCTTCCCTTGACCTGCTATCTCGTG
Source organism: Emydura macquarii macquarii (assembly GCF_026122565.2). Taxonomy (NCBI): domain Eukaryota; kingdom Metazoa; phylum Chordata; order Testudines; family Chelidae; genus Emydura; species Emydura macquarii. Next base: position 4,100,562 of record NW_027131391.1, read on the forward strand.
GTAAAACTACAAACTAACTTGTTTTCAGTAGGATTTTATCTCCTGTCGGTTGTCACGGGCTAAGACCAGGTAAGAAACGCACCCTTTTTCCTAGTGAAGACAAGGCCTGAAAAGGTGACTTAGGTTGAGTCTCTAATTTCCGGGCAAAGCAGACAGGGCCTGATTTCTTAAGGTCTCCTGCCCAGGGCTCTCTCACAAGGCATGGCATGGAACTCGGGTTGTTTATCTGGGAAGGCTGCAGTTTAACTTGGGGTTCCGGTGGGTTTGTTTCTGTTAGGCAACGAATCCCTTTCCTGTGCTATGTCGGAGTCCTTCATTCATCATGCGTTCATTCTCCATGACAGTCGTGCCAGCTGTAAATCCTACAAAACAAGAAATCCTAGCACTCACTGCAGGTCTTACACATAAAATGGTGCATGCAAACACACAAAATCTGCATGACCTTACAGCATCGCAAATATAATATTCTTTCTTTGCACCTAACAAGCCTTTGCCGAGACTCATTCTTGCTAAGTTTTTTCAAACTGGCCATGCAGTGCAAATTAGAGGAAATTAAAATGTTTGAAAGCAATAATTGAAATCTCTCCCAGGAATGGGCGAGTCTCCAGTGATGAAGAGAGAGAACCTTATCTGCTTGTGTGGGGAATTTATATACTTATCTCCCATAACTGGTTTAAGAGAGAGAGACCTTTAACACTGAGTGGAAAAACCTAAATTGGGAATGGCTTAATCCCATCTGTTTCTGAAGGTGTTTTGCAAGGAGTGGCTCCTCTAGGATCCTCTATTTTGACCCTGTATTCCTCCCCCAAGAGGCCAGCTGGTGCACTTAATCCTTCATCCAGCTGTGAAGGGCTGGACACAGCTCTGTAGGTAACATTTTCTAATGTGTCTCAGACACTTCGGAGCCTAAGTCCTATTGAGTCTTAATGGGACTTAAGCGCCTAAATCATTTAGGGTTACCTCTCTGTCTTAGGCACTTATCTGATGCGCAGCGCCTTACTCTCTGAATGCCTTACCTTGCCTTCGGTCAGGTAGAGGCTTATGGATAATTTCCCTTCAGAGTCCTAGCCATGAGTCTTGGGTTACCTGGAACAGATCCCATGGGACCAGGGGCTGCTCTCGATTAGCTCTTTCCAGTGTATGAGGCAGATTGAGGGGAAGTGGGGCAGAGTGTCTGTAAAGGTATGTCTGCACTGCACACCACTGGCGGTATGTGTGTAGGCTATATGAAAAGCAGCTTGCATCCACACTGCAGTGTGCAGCTACCCATGGCAGTGAAAGGCTCTGGCACGGGAGAGACAGTGGGGAAAGGCTCTGGCAGTAGGGAGCCGGAGTCTTTCCTTACTAGAGGGGCTGCCGGAGCCTTTCTCTATGATGGGGAAAGACTCCAGTGGGAAGGAAGGAGGGTGCTACACTGCTAAAAATAGCAGTGTAGACAGGAGGGTCAGTGCTTGGGAGTGTGGAGAGCCATGGAAGGTACATACCTTAAGGGTTCAGGAGTGTCTTCACTCTACTTGTGTAAGCAGTGTCTCACCGCATACACAGCTGTTTATACTGGTGCTTAGAGGCGAGCAGTGTATGTACTCCACATGCTGCCATAAAGCGTGTGCAGTGTAGACGTACCCGAAGTCAGCTCTGAGGTCCTTGTATTCTGGGGCAACCAGGGGCCTATCCAGTCCCTGGCATCGGTGGTGGCAGTGTAGAACTGTTATGTCAGTGCTGTGCCAGCCAGGGAAACCCTGTGCAGGGGACATTTAGGCACCGTAGCCACGTAAGGAAGGTAGAGAGAGGCATGAGTGTAAGTGAGCAGCCCCGGGTCTCCGAGCACGCTGCCTCCCCAGCCTCTGCTGGCTTAGGAAGTGAGGGACATACTTTGATCAGAATCGCTGATGTCCTGCCACGTGCGAGGACTTAGTCAGACTTGGTCTAATATGAAAGTGGAGGGAGGGGAAGACGAGCTAGAATGCTCTTGAAATGCCTTGTGGCTGGCGAGCAGCAGAAGGAAAAGGTGCTTTACACTTCAATCAGACATTGTAAGTTTCAGCAACACTTCCTCTCTCTGCTTGTCAGTTTTGTAGCTGGTTGGTGAGTGTGTGTGGTGGAGAAGGCTGGGAAGAAGGGAGAGGGTGTGAGCCAGGAAGTGAGTTAAAGTTAGTGAAACTGGACTGAAGAGAAAAAATTCTGCATGCTGAAAATTGAGGTGCCGGTGTTACGAAGATAGACCCAAGGCAGGACAAATGCTGGCTCACCAAATATGGCTGCTTGGTACCTCACAGGATGATGAGTCTTTGAAGCCATAACAGCTACAAATGATTGCAAGGACTGCAGGTGGAATGCTTGGGGTAGCATGCAAACAAATCAGTGGTTGTGGCTTTTTATGCTCTGCATTCCTAGAGAAGCCTCCATCTGAGGGTACAGCTGCACTTTGAGTTGGAGGTGTAATTTCCAGCTTGAGGAGACATACCCGTGCTAGCTTTGATCTAGTTAGCATGCTAAAAATGGCAAGGTAGCCATGGTGGCAAAAGCAGTGGGATGGGCTAGCTACCTGAATACAATCCTGTCTAAGACCTTAGGTACATACTTGTGTAGCTAGCCCATCCAGCCACTCGTGCCTCCATGGCTACACTGCTATTTTTAGTTCAGTAGCTCAGTCAGAGCTAGTGCAGGTGTGTCTGCTCGAGCTGGAAATCACACCTTCCAGCTCCTGTGTAGACATACTCTGAGGATCTTAAACCACTTTGTAATCATGAATGAACTAAGCTCACATTCCCCCTGTGATAGAGGTCGCAGTAGCCCTATTTTACAGAGAGGGAAATGGAGTCACACAAGGTGAGTTGCCTGTAGTTACAGAGTGAGCCAGTAGCAGAGCGGGGAATGAAATCCAGGAGTCCTGACTCCTCTCTCTAGCCTGGAATGTGAGTGGGAATAGGCTGAGGCAAATGCTCCGGGGGAGACATTTCACTCCCACATTAGGGTTTGCAGAGGATAGTGGCTGAAGTCTGTATGTACCAACATAAAACGGTGAGAAGTCATAGCTGCTCAAGCAAACTGATGAATTATGCATGCAGATGGTCATGCACACAGGTGAGTATGACATTCACCCAGCTGATTTGCCTGTACAGCTGTGCATGCCTACTGTGTTTCACAAGGATCTCAGACTGCACTCTGAATACCCATAAGAGTCCCATTAAGGAGACTAGTATGTGTCTGTCTACCTGGCTTGAAAGACATGCTCCTAGCTGCAGCAGAGACATACCCTTAAGGTCATATGTCAGCACTCCTGTGCCCCTGCACCGGAAGGGAAGAAAGCCAAAGGGCTGTACACAAAATTTCCCTGCTACGTGATTAACATACGGGCCGTTGAGGAGCATGAGTAGAGAACAGAGAAGTGATTGTCAAGTAGAGAGAATGCCCCAGAGATAGTTGTTCTGCCTCAGGGCTCTAGTGTTTGAGTAGCTGTCCTGTATGGCGGCCTAGCACAGAAGTTGCTCAGACTGGCTTTCAGATGGTGCGGAGTGGCAGGTTGGCTCCTGCTTTTTGAAAGCTAGTCACGGACAGCATTGCAGCTATGCTGAACGTACAACTTCCCTGCAGGCCCCCGAGACGCGGGTGCCAGGAAGGGAGCCGGGTACGCTGCTTAACAGGCTGTGAAAATGGGCCATAATACAAATAGTTTTCTTGCTGGCTAAATGATTACTTGCACGGCATTGGAAAATGAGGTGAGGGGGCTATAAACCATCACAAATCGATTGCCTGTCATCTCGGACACATGGAACTGTGAGCGGAGTGTGGAACGCATTCTGGAGTTCTTCTCTTACAGCACCAGGGGGAGAAAATAAACCATTGATTTTATGATAGGGTGGAAGACTCCAGGCTTGGTAACTTTTCACCATCTTTTTCCTGCCCTCAAACCCTCACTTGGGTCTGGAGAAAGTATTCAGAAGTAGTTAGAAAGAGAGAGAGAGAGAGTGCTATTCACTGTGCCAGTGAGTTCTGGATCATTGTCACAGTCTGGGTTGGAAGACAGGGACAAAGATGATCTGTAACCATCTGAGCTGCAGTAGAAGTGCTGCTGGACTGTAAGGTTATAATTTTAACAGGGCAAGGGGTAGTATATAGCTGCAGGATGCAGGAGAAAGGTCTGAATCAGACTGTGACTCAGTGTAACAACATAGAGCTTTCCCCTCTGAGCTGGTTCTAGCATGGCTGCCTTCACTAAGCTCTGCCGGCTCCATGCCCTTGCCTGCCCACCAGCATGGGAGGAGGAGCAGCAGCCAAGTGGCAGCCGTGCTCTGCATGCCTCCCTGAGCTTAGCCTGTGCCCATGTAGGTAGCCTGCCCAGGGGAGAAGGGGACTTGTGCTCCCTCACTTCCTGGTGCAGGGGCACAGGAACGCTGGGAAATGACCTTGAGGGTCTGTCTCTGCTGTGACTGGGAGCATCTCTTCAGCCGGGTCCACAGACACGTGCAAGGTCTACTTAAGGTGGAACACTAAAAATAGCAGTGTAGTGCTGTATGTGGGCTAGCTACCTGTGTAGGAGCCTTCCCGGCCCCTGGGGTCTGGGTGGCTAGCCCGTGCCACCATGTCCACCCAGCTATTTTTAGTGCACTGCTCGAGCAAAGCTTGTGTGTGTTTGTGTGCCTGGGCTGAGAGGCATGCTCCCAGCTGCCTTGTAGACGGACCCTAAGAGATCAACATAAAAGATGCACAGGTACTGATTTCCAAGCCTCATGGGGTTCACAGATGTTTTAAAAAGTTATTTATTTATTTAGGAAGCTTTAACAGGTTTACAAATTGTTGCCATGTAAATATTGGAGAGGAAGGATCATTGTTACAACAGTGAGCTTTTGTTCGGAGAAGCACTCTTCAGTAACGTAATCTCGATTTAAGAGAGATCACAGAGTGTGCTCTCTGACAGAATGGACCATTGTGATAACCCACTCTGACCAGCAGCATAACAAAGGCCAGAGGGCTTCACCCACTTGTTCCTGAATCCAAGCCAGTAACTTGTCCTGCGTTATTACAGTTGCACAATTTCTGCAGCGTTGTGAGATCAGTGTTTGTGATAGCCGGTGGTTCTTGTATGTATTGCCTGCTCATTTTCTTAGTAACAAAGTAAGAAAACGTAAATTGCAGAAGGAAAAACAGCCGCCTGCATGTGACTTTCCCTCCTCACTGGTTACTGCCAGCCTCAGCGTGACTGTGGCTGAATTTTACTGTTCCTTAGCTGCTAGTTAGCGAGGCTGCTTGCTTTCTGTGAGTTGCGGGATCCTTAATGACTGACTGACCTGTGCTGAGCAGTTAGCTGAGTCAAGCAGGCCCAGGAGTTCTTTAATGACCAGTTGAAATAACAAATGTGCAATGGGAATAAATAACCAAGTTAAAATATATTGTTGATTGGTTTGTCCTGTACAGGGACAGTCTCTCTGCAGTCAGACCCCTCCAGCCCAATACAGATCAAACGGTCAAGTTAAAAATCATAGACAAACATATAGCCTCAGCCCAGTCACCAGTGGTGGCTTGCTATTAAAAGCCCAATGTACTTTGCACTATTTACAGGGTTAGCTTCCCTTTTAAATTTCTTTTGGCTTGAACCCAAGCACTGTTGCAGTGCTTTATACCCACTTTCACCTTCAGGGTTCTTGCCATTACAGCGGCTGGGTGGCAAACTGTGACGGGTATTTAAAAAACAGCAGCAGCAGAAGCTGTTTTAAAGCCATCGTGGAATCTTTTTTTAACAAAACCGAATCTAAACGTGAGTTGACAGCAGGTGCTTTCCCAGCCATTTCCAAAGCAGAAATCCAGGCACATGTGAAGTCAAGAAGTCTTCAACTTCCTGGGCTTTGGTTTTATGAACAAAGACCAACAATGCTACAGAGTTCAGCTCAAACCCTAGCTTAGCAGGTAGGAGAGCCTGATTGCCTTTTTCTCTCCATACATGCAGAGAGGCTTTTGTTTGTCTAGGGCCAGTTCTGAAGCTCTTATGTCAAGTGGTACATTAGCCAGCGAGCAGACCTGTTAAACTCAACAGGACTCCGCACGTGGTAAATGGGGCAGAGTCTGGCCCTGACCTGTGCATGCAGCTGTGCAGGGCCCAAGCATACATTTTTTGGGCCCAGTACAAACGTCTAACATGGTCCACCTCCCACACACATACCACAATCCCTCATCCCATACATACAATCTCATGAGCCAGGAACATTTTTTTCCTCATGATAATGGGGGTGCAGCCTGGGCTGGACCCCACAGAGCCTCCGGGCCCCAGTAAAGCGTATCCTTAACCCCGCCCCATGTTGGGGGCCCTGCAGCTGCGTGTAAACACCCAGACTGCACATGCGGTTGTGGTAGTTGGACCCTAAATGCCGCTGCTGGCCATAAAATCATCCAGACTTTTAGGTTTTTCAAAGCCAGGATTTGACTGGATCCACCCACAAATTCCCACTTTTCAGACCCCTCTTGCTTTCTGACTTCCTGGCAACAAAAATGGGAGAAGCGGAGCCGTTTTGTGCTTTTGTTTGTCTGTCTGCTCGCTGCCTCTGTGGCTGGCTCCTAGTTAACTCCCCCTGTGGTGGACAGTGCTGCACGCCACCCAGATTAGTGTCACAGGGAAAGATGGCAGCCCGGGCTGGAGGGGGAGGGACAGCAAAGCATCTCCGCAAGGTTTCATATGTATGGTAAACAAATGGCATCCAGAAAGGGTCATTCGGTTTTTCTTGATCTGATGATTCTTATTTGCACCTGCCGTGTCCTGTCTGTCTCTCTGTCAATCAGTCTGTCCTCTACCTGCCGTACATAATTCATTCTAATGATACTCAGCAAAGCTGGCATGTCAGCTTGAAGAGAACGGGGTCAGAAGGACAAAGGAGTTTGCATGGGCGAGAAGGAATCCTATCGCCTCTCGGGATGTCTCTGTAGCTCACTGCTGGGGATAAAGGCGTGCTGCCTTCCAAAGCTTTGGCTGTGGAGAACTCATCTTCGGCTAGGTTTTTGTGGCTGCTTTCTATGGCTTGGCCCAAGGCATGAGGCATCCACAGAGGGCTATGGCGTCGGCAGAGAGGTCCAGCTGCTCCACGCTGCTCCCCTGAGCGCCCGCCCTTTCATAGCATGACTCCCACTGCAGCCATTCTGTTGCCCTCTGGGTCAATGACCCTGCTCCTAGGTTCGTGATGGCTTGTGAAAGGGCTCTGTGTAATGCCAGCATTAACTTATGCTGCCGCTCCCCTGTGGGGTACCCAAGAGATGATGCCATGAACAGGTGCCGGCCACATCCCAGCCCAGTTTGCCATGCCCCTGGAAACCGCCTGGAGTTCTAATCACCTGGTGGGTGTGGAGTTGGGCTTTGGGTGAAGTGGTCTCTGGCACAGAGTTTCTGTGGAAGGCAGGAGACTGTTCTGTTGTGTTGCTGGTGAGCTTTACTCCAAGGACAGGGTGCAAAGGGACTTGAAGAAGCCCCAGTGAAATTAGAGAGAAATTTGAATTACAGAGAAAACATCCACTTAAGTCCTGGTTTAGAATTTGCTTCTTTAAAGGTTGCAGTACAAAACCAGCGGACCAAGTCCTGTTTTCAAATGTCTTTTTTGTGCGTGGGCCAAGATTTTAAAAGGTGACCAATGATTTAGGGTGTCTCTTTTTGGGCTTCATTTTTCAGAGGGTGGGTTCTCAACCCTTTCTGAAAATCAGGCTTCTGTAAGATGTATCAAGGTAGGCGCTGAAAATCACTAGTCGCTTTTGAAAGTCTTGGCCTTGTACTCTATTTTAACGTTGACCCTCCCCTGCTGGGCCGTGAACGGCACCCAGGGTGTATACTAGTGCCAAAGACATGGCGTGTGATGTTCACTCTCTGCCCAATGAAACTGGATGAGTTTCTCTGTGCAGGCTGAACGAAATGCCAAGAAAACACTAAATGTACACGTTGATTGAGTGTTTTAGCAATCCATGGTGTTGTACGCTGTGAGTTTGATCTCGGTGGTGCCTCTTTAATTTATCCAGACTCTTGCCGTTCCCCATTTTAAGGCAGGGGAAACACTGGGGAATATTGAGCAGAGAAAGTGCATTTGTATCCCATGTGTGGTATTGGCCACAGCTGTCTCCTGAACTCTCCAGCACAGTCCTTTATTCGGCCCTAGGACAGAGGGGCATCATTCAAGGCACAGAGGGGGTGGTGCAGAGGAGTTGAGCGGGGCAGTAGGCCCCGCTGTCACCCCGTAGTGGCTTGGACCTGCCCTCGTCACTTCTGTGGCTGGGAGGTGGAACGGGAGCTGTGCTTCCCTCTCCAGCCAATGGATGGGCAGGAGACAGAGCCATACTAACCCCCCCTGAGGCAGCCAGGGGACCTGGCCAGAGTGAGGGGTGCGCTACACCTTGTAAAGGACTTTAGCAAACTCCTCCCTCCTATTCCCATCTATCCCCGGCCCAAGGCAAGAGGGAAGCCCGGAGGAATTACGCCTGGCTGCACGGCAATCAGGGGTGCGATTACAGCTCGTGTAGACGTGCCTAAGCTAGCTTTGCTCTAGCCTAGCGCCAGTCCTGGAGCAGGGAAGCGGTGGCAGCATGGTTTTCAGCCAGGGCTGTACAAACCCACCCGGAGCGCTGGGAGATCATTTGCGTGCCCACTCCGTGCTGCTGCAGCTCGCTAGATGAAAGGTAGCTCGGGTATTGGTACAGAAGCAGCAGCTGCACCCCACGATTGCTGCATAGATGTATCTTTAGAGGGCTGTCTGTGTGCCCTGAGACACCTGGGTTCTCGTCCCAGCTCTACCACAGGCATCCTGGGCAGTTTTCTTCACTGTTCTGTGCCTCAACTTACCTCTATAAAATAGGGATCATGCTCCTCCCCCCCATCACCCCCTGTGTGCAGTGCTTCGGTGTCCTGGGAGGGGTTGCTCTGTGCACCTGCCCAGCGTTGTGACTGGAATGAGAGTTTAACTCTGAGGCTGCAAATCGCTGGGGGAAGCGGTAAGTGTATCGCTCGCCTTCCGATCCACTCTGGGCAGCTCCACAGCAGCTCTACTGCGAAGGCCAAGGTGTCAGCTGTTCCTTCACTTGGCTGATCTCTGGGGTCAGTACACAAGAGAGTAACAGGGAGACTTGACAGCAGCCCCTCACACGCGCAGACGGAGATAAAGGTTCCAAGTTTGCACTCCGCTCTCTACATGTGCGGGCGCTCAGCAGGGAGCGAGCGCTGAGTCCATCAAACCAATCATCAAGCCATCTAATGGGCCCTTAATGCACTCTGAGAGCCGGGCATGGAACCGCAAGGACTTGCATATATTAAGGGCTCCGTCCTGATGTCCTCACTCAGGCAAACACCCTCCCCCACCCCCCCAACATCAGTGGCAAAGTGGCTTAAGTCAGGATGCAGAACGAGTCCTTATGTGGTTTAATGTTGCAGATCAGAGAGCAGAGAAAAGTCATATCCCCACCTGTGCAGCCTTTCCTGGACTGTGGGGATACTGCCTGTCCTTCTGTACTCCTCCCTCTTGCTACACTAAGCCACTTAGGGCCAGATTTTTAAATGGCCTCCTCAGTCACACCTAGGCAATTTACCAGGGTATCCACCTGCACCTGCAGATTATCTCGTGGAGGCGAACACAGGAGACGTGAACATGCACAGTAGGAGGTTAATGGGCTCACTGAGGATTTGGGCTTTTCCGTGTGTATGTAGACTTGAGCCAAGATGCTAGTTCTTGTATTGGGGCTGAAAGTCCATCTGCAGAGAGGGGCAAGGCAAGGGAGTAAGGTCCAGCAGGTGTGGCCAGCCGTGGGCAGAGGCTGTGCAGACTAGAACTGCCCACCCCCGGGGGTGCTACCTTATCTCTTGGGGGTACTGGCCAGCCGCGGTGATGCAGTTGGCTCTGTTTCCATTGGCTGCTGCTGCTGGATTCTGGAGAGCTTTGGCACATCAGTGGATGATACAAGACTAGTTTTGGTTCCAGCCTCACCCAGCCCTGTGTAGAGTGGCTGTGCTCCATCCTCTTTCCCGGGGCAGGAGGTCTGCTGAGAGACATGTGCTGAGGGGCTGGTTTAAGCCCAGCTCCTGCAGCCTTTATGCATGGGCGCAGTCCCGCTGACGTCAGCGGCAGAAATGAGGAGCAAAGAAAAACAAGGGAAGCTGTGAGAAAATTGCCATTTACGACCCGCTCCTTGCTTTGTCGCTGTGGTAGAGCACAGTGAGAGGAGCCGTAGGAAAACCAGAGAGAGGGACCTCTGCTCCGCCTGGGTCTGTTTACAGTGCCCATTGCCGTGGCATTGGTGGTGGTGGTTGTATTGCAGTAGTGCCTGGGGGCTCTGATGGGCTGGGCACTGTATGACACAGTGCGAGACGGTCCCTGCTCCGAAGAGCTTGCAGTCTGAGTAGACAAGTACGGATAAAGAGACGGGAAGTGACTTGCCAAGAACAGTGGCCGAACCGAGCTCTCCTGACTCTTTTTCTCCAGTGTGCAATTCACTAGGGGCAACGTTTGCACAAGTCCCATTGAAAGCCTAGGGGACTTAGATTCATAAGTCACCTCCCCCCTCAATGCTAGGCTGTGTCCCATCCCCACTTGGGCAGGCTTGGGGCGACGGAGGCTTATGGAGTGTGAGAATTGCACTAGCCGGTTCAGTACTGTCTTGTTGCTTGGAAGCACGGCTGCCTTTTGCCTGCTGCCTAATCACACTCCTCTTCCTTTCTCCTTCTCTTTTGCTTTTCATTTCTTTCTTTTTAGCGGGTTGAAGACTTCATATATTTCCCCCTCTCAGCCCGTTAGCTCCGCGAAGGGAGGAAGAGAGAAAGAGAGACCACTTCAGGGAGCTTTCCCCAGTCCTCTCTCTCTTCCATTTCTCCAGTGGTTTGCAGCCACCCTTCTCTGACTCTGTTCGACACCAGAAGACGGATGGATGATGTCAGTCAGCTCTCATCATTCTTCCTTTTAAAATTTCCATTTCTTTTTCATAGCAAGAGGGGGGGAATCTCTGTCCAAAATCACTCATCCTTCCTAATAATGAGAACTGTCACCAGCCTTGCTTGGCTAGGAAATGATCCTCTCTGTAAATATTTGGTCTGTAACTGATTTATGGGTGGAAAAAAACAAGATTAGTATTTAATCACCATGCTGCAGGAAGCTCTATTGGGCTGGATGCCTGCGAAGAGCATCTTGAGGAGACAACGCCAGGGGCTCTGTCTGTCTCTGCTCAGAGGCTGGGCTGGAACTCCACTTCCTCGCAAGTGGAGAGCGCTCCACTGTGTCTCTTGGGCCACGGGTTTCCAGGAAGGCTGCTTAGTTGTACTGACCCTTGACCGGGCCCTCAGCAGGGTCTGAACCTAAGACTTTCAGGTCCGTAGTAAAGATCTCCACTACCTGAGCTGAAGGAAAGGTATCTTCCACAGTGACCAGCAGCTAGTGGGACGTGACGCACACTCTGTAAATTGTTCTGCGGGAGCTGCTTGTTTGTGTAAATCTTTCTGAGGCTGCTCGGTTGGGTATCTGCTGAGAGTGCTGTGACGAAGGGGATACCGGGGGATCCATCTGGGAATAGCAAATATGGGGACGAGAAATGGAAACGAGGGAAAAGAGCCAGGACTGGTTCAGGCCATGCTGCCAACCTGCAGCTGCTGGACTCCCCAAGGTCACGTGGGCCCCACCCCAAGGCTGAAATGTTAGTGTGAACTTGCCTGTCGTGCTCCAGTGTCCTGTGGTGCACGGGGGCTGCCCTGGGCTGACTGGCAGCTCTCTGTTGGGACAGTAACTTCACTCTCCTCTCAGAAATGGGGAGGCTTCTCCTCTTCTTCTCTGTCTCCTGCTCCAACTACTGGCTACACTTCCTGCTGGCAGTGAAATCCCCTTTAGGATTGATTGTCCTGCTGAAAAGGGAATTGTCCTCTCCTTGTCCTTTCCTGCCCCGGCTAATGGGCTGGCCAGTGACAGGGGGGACCACAAAGCTCCCACTTTCTCCGGGAGTTCAGATTCTCAGCTGCCCCTTGTCACCAGGCTCGCCTTGAAACTTCAGCTGGTTTCAGAGACAACGGTATTGACCTGATGATAATTGGGGATCTTTTTAAAGGTCCCAATATTGTTGCAAAACTTAGCTCATTAGTTTTCTGCCTTGTCGCTCTGCAGGATAAATCCATTGTTAGGAGCTGCAGACAGCTGGACTTGTGTCGTCATGGAGATAGCAGGAGGGGGTACTCTGGAAGTATGGAAGGCTTGGAAACATGGGGACAGGTGTCTGGGGTTGGGCTGACTCTTAGCAGGTGAAGACACGTGATCGTGTGCCAGCGTACTAGAGTCTCCAACTCAGTGGGAGCCCTGTTGAGAGAGTGCTGGGCCGTTAACCCCAAGTGCCACAGCCTGCCTCAGAGACGAGACTGCGTCGCAGGACCTCATCTGATTCAATTGTCTGTTCGGCTAATGAGCCCAAACGCAGCGCAATGGGAATGAAAGAGCCCCCCCTGGACGGCGAGTTGTTTGCACAGAGACATTGAAATGAGCAGCAGCTTTTCCTGTGCAAGGAAACGATTAGTGCATTAGAGTTTGGTTTAATTTGTGCATGCTAAGGAGGACTGTGAAATGCTCGTGGTGCTGCAAGGTGGTCATTTCCTAGCAATTGGAGTGCCCAGATGCCCATGGTGTTGTTATGAGTTTGGGGTTATCGGAGATGTGCTGTGGTTGAGAGGAAGGGTAGGATGCTGTAGTGGTGACGGCACAGAGCTGTGAGCCAGAGTGTTCTGGTCTTGGTTCTGCCACTGCCTCCTGGTGTAAATTTTTTTTTTGGGGGGGGAAGTCACTTCACCTCTTCAGGCCTCAGTCTCCCTCTGTGTGCTGGTGACCCCCCTAACAGGATGGGAGTGGGGGGACAGTCCCTGTAAAACACTTGCACAGCATCACATGGAAGGTGCTGTATTATTAATGGAGATGGGCTCAAGTCGTGAAGTCTGGATAGAAGTTTTGTCTTGAATCATTATGAAGAGGGACAATTTGAGATCTGGATTTCAAACGGCTGCATGTTCTTGTATGCCTTTAGACCTGGGGCGTGGGCCCACCTCTACTGAACAAGACTCTGGTGCTGTCTTGCTAGCCAGAAGGCTTGAGCACCTGCCGGGAAGTGGTTGAGACACTAGGGGACATAACTCAGAAGTGAAGGAAGGTAGGAAGAAGTAGAGGCTTTGGATCGATCATTTTCATGCCGATATGATTAACGGATGGAGTTAGCTACCTGGGAAAGTGAGGAAGCAGGAGACTATACTCAAGACACCCTGATTTTTTTCCCTGTAAAACAAAGGGAATGTGAGAGAGGAGGAATGTGGCGGCAGTGATGGTGGTGGGGGGGTGGTTTAAGATGAACCAGAAATATCTGTTTTGAGCTGGAATGATTTTATGGGGCAGTGGCCCACGCACGAGGCTCCTGTACTTGTGCACTCATGGAGACCACATTTTCAGAGGGAAGATGATCCATCCCCTTTGGAAGCTGTGCCTGCTAGTTTCCTCTGATTGTTGGGGTTTGTCCAGAGCTTGGTGTGATGTTGGTCTTTTCCCCCACCCGTGTCAGAAGGCTGTCTCTGTCACAGCACGCTTTCCCTTCTCGAGATGCTGCATGCTGTCTCCTGGCTGCCTTTGTGCAACTGCCTTCCTTTATAACACACAGCCTGCTTGTCCTAGGGGCTTCCCCATCCCCCTTCCTGTCACCCTGGCAACTCTGTTCCAGGGGCGCTAGGGAGCCAATCGTGCCCAGAATGACACGTGCGCGGATGCCAGGAGATGGACATTCCAAGGGTGTGGCTCTCCCTTCCCAAAATCAGGCTGACACTAGGTCTCTCCAGTTTGAGTAACGCATACAGCATGTCTGATGCCTACAGCCTCCAGCGCGACCCCACAGCGCTCCCCTACAGAGCACTGCATGGACACATTTGAGTGAAAACAAAAGACATGCAATGAGCAGGGGAAATAATCCAGCATTAATAAGAAAATTAGAAAACACCAACATTTAAACCCTGCATGCCCTCACTGGAAGGCTTCTGATCAAACCCTGCTTTAACTCATCATCTTGATGGCCCTATCCCATGGTGGTGGGCATGGTAGGAATACTTAGAAACTGCTTGGTGTCTAAGGGCTCGTGGTGTAAAGAAGGTGCCACCTGGCTCTTTCTTTATTCGCATGAGCTGTTGCATCGATACAGCAGCTGCCGTCAGGATTCCTGGGGAATCTGCATGTCCAGTGTTTGAAACCCAAAGAAGAGGCAGTTCCTTATGGTGTGGAGCTGGATCTAGATCCAGCTGTGTCCGAGACCGACTGCTGTCTCTTTCCACCAAGCGATGTCCCCTCCACACTGGCTAGATGCAAGGGCACTGCTGGCGCTGCCTTCCCTGGTTACAGTTGGCCTCCTACTAAAGCCCCAGTTCAGCAAAGCGTTTAAGCACGTGCCTAAATCCAAGTCTATTGAACTGAGCACTCAAGCACATGCCCGGAGTGGACTTAAAAGCACCGGCGTGAAGTTTAGCGTGTGCTTTGGTGCTTTTCTGAACAGGGGTGTGAGCGAGGGACGCTGAACAAGGGAGAGAGTCGCTTAGGGATGGAGGTGATGTAGTAAATTGATTCCTTGTGCCCCCCGTCACCCTGGTATTTGGGCACCATTCTACATGGACCCCTCCATGGAGCTGGCTTTCATCAGTCCAATCCCTGCATACAACCAAAATTGCGGCCAGGAGCAAAGGCCGAGGCGTTTGTGGGAAAACATCCATTGAATGCGAGGAAGAGAGTTTCCAAATGAACGGTCACCGGGCTGCCAGGACGGTGCCTGGGCTCACACAGGCTTGTTGTCACCACAAGAGGGCGTGCGGGGCTACGGTGAGAGCAGACCGCGCCGAACTGTGCTGTGCCCCTTTCTGTTCCGATGCAGCTCGGGGCAGCTGGCAGTGGAGATGTGGTGGCCAAGGCGGGTGGGCTCCGGCCAGAGCTGGTGGCACTGTCTGTGGCTGAGGGAGCCCACCGGCTCCGTGGGGAGGATGGGCACAGCAGATCCTTGGGAACGCTGCGCAAATAGAGCCAGGGTCGCTCCTCATGGTGCTGAGACCAGAGCATGTGGGAAAGGGAGGGCACTGAACAGCACCCACAAAGCTGTGTCCGGCTGGGCTGTGGGGTGAGCTGAGCTCATCTCTGGGGCTGGGATGTTCAGAGAACCCAAAGGGAATTAGGTCCTGGAATCCCACTGAAATGCAATGGGATTTGGTGCCTGAATCCCCTAGGCTATCCTGATGCCTGAATCCCTTAGGCTATCCCACCTCTATGCTTTGCAAGGATTGTGCAGGGCTTTACCCTTGCTTAGGCCCCAGCTTCTTTTTCTGCTTCAGTAAAACTACTGACTCCTTCTCTGTGCCGGGCAGGCCTGTGCTGGGGTGCTACAGAACAGAACTGGGCCCACGGCCCTTCTACCTGGGATCCTTCATCTCCAGCTCCTGTGTTAGATCCCCTGCTTTTCCTTGGTGGGCGGGGGGAGTTTCTCCTTTTGTGACCCTTCAACCAAATTCCCAGGGATGGGTGGGGTGAGGAGACCCCCTCGGCAATAGATTTCTGGAGACAAGAGCATTTCCATGCAGGCGAGAGGGGCAGTTTTGCTGAAATTCCCCATAGGAGACATCTCTCGCTGCGTGGGGACATATCCTGTATGAGATTCCCTTGGGGGAGGGGCCTGTCTGCCTCAGATTCCCCTGTAGGCATCTCCCCCAAGAGAATCGCATACAGGATGTGTCCCCACGCAGCGGGAGACGTCTGGTCCTGTCTGCCTCAAATTCCCCTGCAGGCACCTCCTGCACCAGTTTCCAGGGGACTGTGACCCCCACTGGGAAGTGTGTGAGAAGTTAGCCTTTCTCGCTTTGGCATCCCCCAGGAGCTGGCCAGCTGGGTCTAGGGGGGAGGGATGTGGCACCTCCCACATTGGATTCTAGGGGGGCCATGTGTGGGGGGAGTAACGGATCTTTCTGTCGGAGCTGTGATGGAGGGCACTCGTGAGAAGTCTGCTCAGCTTGGTGCAGAAGGAGACTCTTGGGTCAGTGGCAACAAGCCTGATGCAGAACCTCTGAGTGACGCGGTCTGTGGATGGGCTGCCAGTCTCACACTCTCTCCAGCCATCTCTGAGCAGACCCATCGGCGCGATGCGGAGGAGGCACAGCGGCTGCAAAGGGCTGATCCAGCTGGATCCACCCTCCCGTCACCGGAGAGTTCATGCCATTCATTCTCTACTCTCTCCACTCCTGCATTGTGGTTAACTAATTAGTTACAACAATATAACCCAAAAGCAAATGCACCTGATTGAATAAAAGGCTGTAATTCAAGCAAGAGTTGATGCTAACCTCATAAATCGTGAGAAAATATCTGCCGCGGTTTGGGAGTGTCAGAGCCAGGGAGGCTGGGTGGTGGCTCTGGGAGCCCCTCCAGGCCCTGGAATTGTATTGATAACATCAAGGGCTGTTGCGCTGCCTGCTCGCTGCCAGAGAGGACAGAAAAAACACCAGCAACCACCCAAAAACCTCTCCAGGATTAATGAAAGGGACCTCGGCTCCTCAATGGGAACATTGTGTCCATGAGAGGAGCAGAAAGTGCTGTAACCAGAGATCCCAGGGAGGCTTGGAAGTACTACAGCAGAACGCGCTGCGCTCTCTGTACCAGCTCCTCAGGACGTGGCCACGCGGCCGGCTGCACCTTCTCACCACCCTGCCTGTTAATATCCATGATTATGAGCCGAATCCTGAGCGGGACTGAGCACCCGCACCTCCCGCTGACTTTAGCAGGGGGCGTGAGTGCTTCACTCCTGTGCAAAGGCCCAGTCCAAGGGCTGTGGGTCAGTCGAGTCCCACGCTAGCCCTGTTTTGAGGGCTCAAGTGACGCCACATCCATGTGCTGACTCCCTGCAGGGGTGAATTTCACCCAACCTGCTCACACTGCTCAGGGGCTGGCCCTTTATACCCCCTTCCCCTCTGCCAGTGCTCACGGACTCCCCGTCGCTCCTGGTTCGACATTCCACGGCAGGCTTGAATTAAACCAGACCAGTTAGCAGTGCAGGGAGAAAAATCTGCGTCTTCCCTCTCTAATTCCGAGAACAGACGATTGTTACTGGGGAGCCCCCAATCTCAGACTAGCGCACGGCTGGCCTAACTGCCCGCTTAGCCGGCATGTGCCCTGCCTCAGATCAGTGTGTGGGGGGGGGGGATGGGCTGGGGGGGCATGCTCTTTGGGTCGCCTATGTGAATGGGTTTATGGACTGGCCTCTTGCTCTGGAAGTTGGCCCTTAGCCTTCAGTCTCAGTGGGAGGTTCCATGGATTTCTTCATGGTCAGTGGTCCAGCCGCTAGCCTGGGGCTCAGGAAATGTGGCTTTACCAGATTTCCTGTGTGACTTTGGGCGAATCCTGTTAGCCTCATTCTGCCTCAGTTCCCCTTCTGTCCAAAGGTGACAGCAGCAGTGCCCTGCCACTCAGGGGTGTGGTGAGGAAGCCAGATTAGAGTGTGAGGTGCTCAGACACTACAGTGATGGGGGCCCTTGCTGCTGTTGTATTAACTTAGAATATGGAATAAATGGGCCAAGTGTGTTAAGATAACTCAGGCACTGTCCAGCATTCAGCAGTGTTAAGTAAAGTCGAGGGTTTGTTGTACAGAGACCTCAGCCCGCTTAGTGGCATGACAAACATAACATTAAACATCCTTTAAACCTTTTACTGAAGGTAAAGAAAAGAAGGAAAAACCGGTAAATCGTTTGAAATGTAAAGTATTAAATAGGGCTTTTGTTGCAACTACATTTCCCGTTCTTTTTCCCTTTAGCTGGAGAGAGGTTGGAAGGGAAAAGCCCTTGTGTGACAGTCTCATTGATGGTATCGAGGAGGGTAATGACTGTCCTTTGGGGAAAAGAGAAAAAAGTTAGTTGAAATGAGCTGGAGCTGTTGCTTCAGCTGTGAAAGTCTGATCCCATTTCATCCCAGCTGGTGGCTGGAGTTTAGGTGGAGCTGGGACGGGGGGTGATGTCATCTGGTTTGGTCAGAGCATCCCTCAGGATTAGGACAAAAAAGGTCTAGGGTCCCAGGAGATGGTGGGGGTGGCAGCCATGATGGGGAAGCTCACTGCAGTCCGCTCCGTCTGTTCTTCCGTCATTTCCCCCAAAGTCTCTTTCTTTAAGGACCCAAAAATGGAGTGATGGGTGGAGTAGCCCATCTCCTTCATATTTGTTCACCAGTTAAGCCTACGTTGATTTCATTTGTTAATTTCTGGTTCCAGGTCTGTTTTTACCAAGCATGATTTCAACACACCCTATGGGTTATATCAGTAGCCTGTTTGTTGAGACTAATCCATTCTGTCTCCCATTTGTGCCTTTTCCCATCAGCATTTAGTATAGGTTATTGTGACATTTTATGAACTTTCACATACGTTTCACAGTTGTGCTCACAATCAGAGTACGCGTGTAGGCCCAGTTACCACAACAATACCTCCGTTACAGCACAAGGCCAGATCCTCAGTGGGTCTCAATCAGCAGAATGTTACCAAAGTCTGGGGAGTTGCACAGATTAACAGCAGCTGAAAATCTGGCCCTGTAATCTTCCTCTCATTCACTTCGCCAAACTGAGCAATAAATTTGAAATTGAGTGGAATGAAGAGATGTTAAAAGACTGAAAAGAAATTCCAGTTGAACATCCCTAGGTGCAATATAGCTCTGTCTCTCTGCTTGTCTGTGAAATGCTTGGCTCACTATTGGCATTGAATTAATGGTAAATGATGTCTGTTGTCTGTGTGGCCAAAGAATCAAGGAAGAGATTTTCAAAGCTGCCTAAGGAATTTGGACTCCCAATACCCGTAAGGAATGGGAATGAGGCATGTAAACCCTCTTGGTGGCTTTGAAAGTCTCAGCCCTAAGATTTAGTGGCACCAACAATATTTGTGTTTCTGTCTATCTTAGGGTTTTATACTGCTGCCCATCACCATGGTATCTGGACTCCTTCCTTTTTAAATCAATAGCATTAGCAAAGTCCCTAGTGCATGTCATGGTGTCTCTGGTTCCTCTCCTGTGTTGGGGTATAAACTCTGCTTAGGATAGGGTTATTTTTTCTTATTTATTTTGTGGATTTTTGAGGTTGCTTCAGAGTTTGTTTTTTTGTGGGAAAGGGTTTGGGTTGGTGTCAATGTTGTGTCATTTTTGTGATGCTGGATAGACCTGACCAAACAGGAAGGTTTTGTGCCCAGATTTGTGCACACAAACACCTATTTGGATGGGGTAGTACAGCTTGACAATCATAGTGGATGTGTTTTTAAAACAAACCTTTTGTAGGATCAGCTTAAGCACTGAGTTTTGAAAACGTAGCCCCAGAGTAACAAGCTTGTAAGAGAAAATATTTCCAAAGTTATCAAAGGTCAGTGCAGACTCCTGACTGATTTGTTCCTTTCCAAGTCTTGACTGAAAACAGATTTGAAGAATGAATTATGGTGAGGCTCCAATTCCCCAGAATGGCATGACATTTGTCTGTCACCGGGACTAGGGATTTTCCAGGTAGCAGTTGTGTCATTCCTGCAGGATGCTAAAGTTTGATGCTACCATGCAGTGTTAACATGCAGTAGTTTCAGGACTGTGAAAGGCAGTAAGGATAAGGCTGGAGTGTGATGTGATTTTTCTTAGCTTGTGTTACCATGTGAATAACAAACCAATGGTAATAACAATTTGCATTCACCTAGCACCTTCAATCCAGGGATCTCAAAGCGCATTATAAATGCCTCTACACTGGAATGTGGCTTGGAGGTAAGCCTCAGAACTGGTTCTGACTCAGGATTTCCAACACCCCTTCCTTCGGAAATGGGATCTGGTTCAGCTCGTTATTAAGATCAGGGGCCACCTGCAAATATGGATCTGAGTCCATGTTTGGATTTTGTGTGTTCCTGATGTTTGGGGTCATTCCGATGTGTGGGGACCTGGGTTTGGACCCATCTCTTTGTAGGACTAACACCATGTCTTTCTGTGCTTGTGTTTTAGTCAGACACATACTAGTGTTTCCCTGAGTGGATGCCTGGCTTGCTAGCGCTTTTCCCCTCTCGCCTGTTTACCATAAGAAAATGTGTCCTGTTTCCTTTCCTGCTCTTCTTCATTTTTCTCCTTCTCTTTTTCTTAGAGCAAAGAAAAAGAACAAGCCCCTGAACTTAAAGATTCACAACAGTGTGGGAAGCTGTGAGAACATCCCTGCTCAGCGCTCTCCCCTCCTGTCCGAGCGCTCCCTGCGTTCCTTCTTTGTGGGATACCCGCCTCTCCTTCCTTCCACTCCTCCTGTCCACACTGAAGCCACCTTCTCAGCAAGTAAGTCAGACCAGCTCAGAGGAGAGCCACTGATCGGGATCACGCGTCTCTTTCCTTTAC
Organism: Emydura macquarii macquarii; assembly: GCF_026122565.2. Classification (NCBI taxonomy): domain Eukaryota; kingdom Metazoa; phylum Chordata; order Testudines; family Chelidae; genus Emydura; species Emydura macquarii. The sequence continues at coordinate 4,120,918 of NW_027131391.1, forward strand.
AGTTTGTGAAGTTAGGCATCTAGCGTGCTCCACTTCTGCTCAGGTGGGCAAGGAAGAGCAGAGTGGAGGCAGGAGGTTTCAGGATTCTGGTTCTGCAGCCAGTTGTAGATAAATGGCTTAGAAAACGTTGGTAAATATCGCATGTATATCTGCCCTGTGCACTTCTCTCATTGGTTTTGCAGAGGGAAACTTGTTGCTCTAAATATTGACTAGTGATCTAAGAATTGTTAGAATGAAGTATGGTGTGTGTGTGTACATATGGTGTGCGTGTATATAAATATTGAGGTATTAAATATAAGTGTGCATATATAAAATATGCAGACAGACACAAATCCAACCCTTCCTATAGCCCCAACCACAGGTCTACATTTCAGTGCAGTTCTGGAGAACCATTGCTCTAGGCCCTGATTCAGAAAAGCACTTTGGGATTTTAGGACACTGAAGGATTCATAAAACCTGTTTCGTTTTGGTTACACAGGTCTCCCATGGAATTGCTGCTGATTCTGGCTCTCAGCTTTGAACATTCAGGGCCAGTTTTTCAGTGGGGTTCCTTTAGTGCAAACATAAGCCTTGTCAGCAAACACTGGTTCTGTGTCTGTGACCTGTTTTGCATACAGATTTCTTCAAATGCTGTTGAGAAAGCCCACCGCAAACTTGGGCCCTGCTATAAAAGGTTTGAAACAATCTGTATTGGGTCAGTGTCTTTTTAAAATTTCTTCCTACATGGTATGTTTTTCCTCTCTTTGATGCTAGTGGCAAAAAACCTCCATTGTATTCAGTGGGAGGATTGGGCCCTGTTTGTAATGTCCATAAATAGATGGCGTTACAGCAGAATATACTGTGTTCCAGGCTGCTGGGCTACTTGTGTACATTCTGCTGGTGCTCAGATGGCATGGTGGCGTGTGAGTGGGTGGCAGGTGGACGGATTAGCCCTGGATCCAAGGGGAGGGGAAAACACTTTTAGATTCTGACCCTTTTTTTCCTAGCCCCAAGCCAGAGTCCTGATTAATTTTGGAGCAACTGAAGCTTTTACAGCACATCTGTGAGTATAAAGATAAACAGAACCCACCCATAGAATGCGGGGAAGTCACTGGAGAGCTAGATATCATACACATGCCAAGTGAAATGGATGTGTACATCTGGCACGGGGCCTGCCACTTATTTACCGGTTCTTTCTGCTTATTAATGTTCAGTTAAGCCAACTTTCTCTAACTCTTTTCGCTCACTTTCTACTGTCTCACCGCTCCAGCTGTTAATGACTGTCTTTCCCCCTCTCACCTTCACATTTTTTTCTCTTTCTGTCTGTCCTTTTCTTTTCCTCCCTTTGACCTGTTCTTTTCATTTTACTTTATTTTCATTTCCTCCTTTTTTCCTCCTCTCCATAGGGCTCTCTGATTCCCCCTCTTTGCTTCCTGTTTATTTCCTAGTCTTCATATTCCAATCTTTTATTTTGCCTTTCTCCGCTCCCTTCTCACTCAGTTTCTCAGGGCACTGGGGAGTCTGTGAGATGTTTGAGATGTTGCTTGCACAAGCTGTGGCATCTCCCACGGCATTGCACATCCTTACGCAGACCCCCTCCCCTTCCCCAGCAGATCCTCCTCTCACAATATTCCCACCAGGGAGCATGTGCCAAGGAGGGAAGGTGCCAAGAAACGGGCATCTAGATACCGTGGTATTTGGCATCCTATAAATACCTAAGCTAGAAGAAATGCGATCTGGAGCAGCTGACAGCAGGGTCTGTGCACATGAGCTTGTTGTCCTTTGGGCATGTTTTAATCAGGGGTAGGTGGTACTGCTGTGGGGGAGAGAGGCGGATACACAAAGAACTAGGGAGTGGGTAAGTGGAAAGCACCCCTCAGCTAAAAAGCAAGTTGGTCCCGTAAGTCAGCTATAGCCATGCTTTTCTCTGGAGAAACGACATTTCCCCCTCCCTATAGGAAGGAATGCAACCAGCTGTCTCTATAAAAAGCTGCTTCTATGTATGCAGCCAAAAATAAATGGTGGAAGGGGGAGTGTGTGCATGTGTGGGCTCTCTCCTTGCCCCATAGGCGTGAGGCTCTGTGGGTAAGAGGCTGATGAGGCAACACATGGCAATCAGGAGGAACAGAATTCAGCATGCAGGGGGTTAAATCTGTAGTGCTGCACCTGGCAGATTACACACACAGCATCTCCTGCTGTTTTTAATTAGAGCTAAGCCTTATTCTCCAGGCAGGGCACTGGGAATTTACCAGGCGTTTTCCTGGCTGGATTAGATAGAGCAGATATCTGGGTACTGCAATCTGTCGGGTGTTGGGTGTGCAGGGATCCCGGGTCCCTAAATCACAAAGCAATGCCACTGCAAGCATAGCTTGCTGCTGGGGAAGCAGTCAGGATCGTCAGTTTAGTTCAGATACACAACCTGGGGCTTTCCCCCCAGTTACAGAGAGAGCATCTCCTCAGCGATTTAGCATTCGGGGCTCACGCTTCATGTGAAAGGGTGACAGGGGAGTCTGTCCGCTTCAGAGTGCAGAGATAGCTGCAGGACAAGAGGCCTTGGGAACATGAAGCTGCCACTCTAGAAGAGGGAAAAGCACATGATTCCCAAATGGGCTCCCAGGTTCCCTGATCTCCAGGACTGAGAAGGCAACAGGTTATGAATATGTGGAGGTTACTTTAAGCCAGGGTGATTAATTTAAATTGTGGCCATTTAAAACGGTGATTTAAATCACAAAGTGGAAAGCCTCGATTTGAATAATTGATTTTAATCAGCCTTTCCATTTGTACTTCACTTATTGTCTAAGGAAAGGAAGAAAGGTCCATTCTCTTTGGTTGATAAAACCATTAAAACATGTTGATGAACAACTAAATACAGCCTTTACACTAGCTTTCGTACATGTTTTGCTACCTCGGACGGTAGGCTATAACTATATACAGTTCTTTAAGCAAATATATAGCTTTATATTTTCAGATCCTTATTAATTGTACATTTTGGTGTGTTAAAAAATGGTGAATGGTATATTGCTTCTTTACTAGATAATGACTTTTTGCTCATGATTTGTGTCAAAACTGCATTAGGAGGGTAACTGGAATTTAATTAAACACACAAAACCAGCATACTTATTTTGTATTGAAATGTTTTAAAAGATTGTAGTAAGTTTAGGCCTTAACACATTTTTTGTATTACATTCAGATTTCATTTTAAACAAGTGTATTTTTAAAAAGAAAAACGTATAATAATTTATATAACCAAATTAAAACAATCCAAATGTAAATATATAAAATCTGATTTTTAATTTTTTTTAAAATCAATTTTTATCCACCCCGCTGTAACCCTTCCTGCCCACTCTTTGTTCTCCCCATCCCAGCAAGCCTACCCATCCAGTGGTAACTCTTTCAAACCCTCCCCATCATTGCCTCTGGAGCACTGGCAGAATTCCAAGGGCTGTGCTCCTCGGAACTGGAATGCAAATGCCAGAAAAGTTTTAGGTGCAGATGACCCAGTAGCTTGAGGTTTGGTTTCCTCCTGTGCAGGAAAATGCTCAATCTGTTTTCAAAGCCAGCGTGAAAAACACTTAGGAACTCATCCTCCCTTGTCAAGCTTTACATTGTACCCATCTGCTTGGCCAGCACCCCCAGCCTTGCCTGCCTGCTTGTCCATGTCTTGCACCATGGGCCCTTCTTTCACAGGGCCCTCTATGCGTGGGGCCACTTCCCTCAGCTCATTAAATTGCAAGGGCCCCACGCTGTCTGCATTTTAGTCCCTCAAAGTCTCACTTCCACAGTGCTGACTTGTCTGTCCATTGCCTATTGTTATGCCCTGTTGTCTGCTCCTGTCTTCCTCAGATTTCAAAGGATCATCCTCAAGTGTTTGGAAAGCACCTAGCATGGAGTGGACTTTGCTTTAAACAAATAGTTAATGATAACATTGTTGATCACAGTAGCTTTGCAAACAGCCCACACAGACTCCACTCCCCTCCTTACCAGCTCAACTAGCCTTGGTGGACACTCGTGTTTTTGTCACCAACTAGGTCAGACTTGCTCAGAGCAGAGTGGTTAAAGATGCTAGTGTCTTGTCTATAATGGAGCTTCCACCTTTGCCAGCAGCAGGCGCGCTGCACAGGGCAATATTGCACAGGCAGTATTGCACAGGGCAACAGTGGGGACGGTTAAGAAAAAGCTCAGTGTCGATACTGGGGTGCAGCTCTCCTTCGCCCCTTGGAACACAAAAAGACAATGTCTTGATGAAGGGATCGAGGATCAGCTTTGCAGGCGGCCTTCAGAACTGGAGGTTCCTGTGAGGCCATTTGTTTTGCATACACTGTACGTCAGCAGTGACGCAGTATGCCCTGCTTATCGACTTATCCCCAGCACGGCACCTGGGGGGAGAGTTTTGTTCATTAGCTGGAGAGCAGCCCTGCAGTCATGACTCTCATGGCCCTCCTGTGAAGCAAGGATCTTGTGATCTTCCCCCCAAATCATCTGCCTTGTGAAATCGTTCAAGGTTCAGCAATCGTTTCTGGCATTCCCTCACTCCCATTTCTTTGGCTGCAGGGTCAATGGGACGTAGCAAGAGTGCTGATGGCTGGTGATATTATTTATAGAGATGTCCAACTACCTGACTCTTAGTGGCACAGCTAGGAGATTTGCCTGGAGTAAGGACATTTTTGTGTTCTGCATCAAACCAATTTATCTTGCTGCCCAGAATGATGGTGAGTAGTGGACCAGAAACCAAGAAATGAAGTCCATTCTCAGCAAGCCATTGACGTGTCTCACTGCATTAGGTTCCCTTATCCATCAGTATTGGGTTACACCAGGTAGTGGGATAACCTGATGCAATGTGGCCTCACAGGAACGTGATACAATGAGAAGTGATGGACTAGTAAATGACTGACCTTTTTCTGGAGAGGTGGATTTTTCTCCTCCTCCTCCCCCTTCAGTCCTGGCAGGTCATCCATTGACATTTTGAGGTGTATGTTTGCATGATCAGTGGATGGAAGCTGTGACTCGTCTGGCAAATTATTCACATAGGATAGTGGATCTTGCAGTCCACTCTTTACCAAAGCAGTAATAACATTAATGCGTTTAGTGCCAATCCTGTTCAAGGTGCTTTACAGACAAGATCCCCACACCAAAGATCTGGCAGACTATTGGGAAGTTGTTAGTTCAACAATTTAATTTACATTCCCACTCCTCCACCCCCCAATCTATCTTAACACTCTGTTGGAGGCAAGACAACTGGAGGTAGTGTACTCTAGGGGGTAGGGCAACTAGACTAGGAGTCAGGAGACCTGGGTTTTTGTTCCCAGTTCTGCTACTGATCTGCTGGGTGACCTTAGGCATGTCACTTCATTATTCTGTGCCTCTGTTTTTCTTCCCATCCTTTGTCAGTTTACAGTCTAACTGCACCAAACATTTTGGCTCTGGTCTGTCTCTCTGTCTGTACAGGGCTAGAGCAAGTCTCTGCTGGAGCGTCTAGGTACAATTGTAATAGAAATACCTTTTGTGAGCCTGCTAGGGACATTCCTGCTTTTCACCCCCTTGCCGGTGACAGGAGTGGTTAGTTGCTTCCGCCCAGTCAACCCTCTGCAAACACAGCTCCGAGGAGCTTGTTCTTCCAAACCTCGATCTGTTCAGTTTTTCGCACCCCTGATGAGTTTGACTGTTTGGAGGTAATGACAGGAGATCGACTGCATCCTGCATTTCCATCTCCTGAATTGCCTTAAAGTGACATCTTTCTGTGGAGCAGGCAGCCAAAGAGCAGTGACCCAGCAGAGAGGTGACTGGTCACACAAGGGGACTGCAAAGCGCCAGCAATGATGTCAGCAAAGCCAACAGATGTTCTAGTGGGAGAGAAATATATCGCTGCTCCGCAGCAGGGAGCGATGCCTTGCCATTCAGTTGCTGCTCTGGAGCCTGGAGTTACAGTTTGGGGGTGACTTCAAATCATCACCCCCTCCAGAAAGCTCTTTGACACCCCCGGAGAACAGATAACACGTCTGTAGACAGCAGCCTGATTGGTATCGATCTTGAGGAAGTCTGGCCGTGGAGATCTGCATGACAACGAAGGATGCTGCTCACCACCCTTCCTGTGAAACAAGCCGTTGGGAGTGTTAAAAAGAGAGTGATTGTACGGTGCAGTTTACGGGGGAGAGAGGGTTATGACAAACAGCGCAGAAGCGTATTTGTTTGGGGGAAAACATCCCTGCAGACCATCTGTCCTCTGACCCTACCGAGTCTGGGTCTGTCAAATGCAGTGGTTGGGGGCAGCACTGGCCTAAGTGCAGCACACATCACGTCCGTCCCATCAGGGGCACTCTGCATCCCTCCTTGTTCTGCCCAAGAGGCCTTATTTCAGCTCATCTAGCGACATGGCTCCCATCTCTGAGCGCCTCGCTGTCATTAACGAGTCACTGAACCTCCTTAACCTGCAGTAGGTCGGCATTATTCTCCCTGTTTGACAGATGGGGAAACAGAGGCACAGACAGATTAAGCCTAGGTCCCATAAGGAGTCCATGGTAGGGCTTTGATCTCCAGGGTCCCAGTCCAGTCTTAACCATGAGGCCACCCTTCCTCCTGGCATTCATGCACCTAATCCCTTGGTGGTAAAAGCAGACTCCAGAGGAGTGTTCCACTTATGGCTTGGCTGTGCACACTAAAACCATGTTCATTGCTCCCCTTTCGAAGGCAGGACATGATCCACATCCTGCGCTGTTGCCTGTAAGGGTCTGCGCTGTCACTCTGGAGACTCCAGGGCAGCACGAGCACTTTTGGACCCAAATCCATTGGGCTTCCCTTCGGAATTTGGATTCATTTCCCTGCCCCTTCCATGGTTCCCCTTTAAATTGGGGGACTCCCCACCCAGCTGCAAGCAGAAGCTGCACATCCATAGGGTCAGAATGCCACCTTTACTGAGCTCTGTCCTATTAACAAAAAGAGTAATACCAACATCCCCTTGCATGAACTCCCAACCTAAGCCTTCTCCCTGGGCTTAATTGTTCCTAGGATTCCTGCCCTTCACTGCTCTGTCTCATACCCTTCAATCCTTACAGGGTGTGTCTGCTCTTCGAACAGAGGGTCTGAGTCCCAGCTTGAGGAGACGTACCCACGCTACCGCTGATCGAGCTAGCCTGCTAGAGTGGGAAGGGCTAGTCGCCCCGCGTACATACCTGTCTGACACTGGATGTGGGCTGGCTGGCCCCTCCTGCTGCTTGTGCTGCCGGGACCACCCTTCATTTTTAGTGCCCTCGTTCAATCAGCGCTACTGCGGGGCTGTCTCCTCGAGCTGGGAACCACACCCCCAGCTCCACCTGTCGACGCATCCACCACCATCAGGGCGGGACCTCATGAGCCATACCTGCCCCACCCACTCAGCGGCTGCCTGCAGGGATTCCAACCCCTGCCAAATGCAAAACTGCCCCCCATCCCTCATGGGGTGATGATATCCCTGGGAGGAGGGACGGAGAAGATTCAGCCTGTTACGCTGTCCTGTTCCGGAGGCACGTTGGTACGTGTCAGCAGTGAGGATCCTCACCAATAGCTTAGCGAGGAAGTCAAGCATATACCTGTGTTTTTCAGAAGAGCGGTTTGAAAATGCCTGCTCTGCGTGTGTGTTGTAGGAGCAGCAGAGCAATACCTGGTCTGAATTGCTAAGGAATTACTTGTTTCATCAGGCTTGTCCGTGCTATTACTGCCAGCAAACAGCATGATCAGCACTTTAAGAAAAAACCCTATTTGTCTGGCAGAAGAATAGTCTCAGGGTGCTTTCCTTCTGACACCGGCTAATCATACTGCACGCACCTGTCTGAGCTCTCTGCAGTCCTTATCAGAGCCCCAGCTAATGTGCTTTTGGAGGGTTTATTTTTTTAACTGATGATGGGCCCTAATTAGAATGAATCTTAAAAGATGCACAACGCCACAGGGCAAGGGAAAAGGAGGGCATTTAATTACCAAACAACTGTGCTTTCACAGCTCAGCCTGATTGTCGGTGGCTGGCGGGGGGAGGGGAGAGACACCTCACTTATGGCACAGGCAGAATTTCCATGAGCAAAGATCAGTTTGCCTGTCTGGACAGTGTCGTTGCTCTAATTTGGCGTGTCAGTGCCAAAAGGCAATGGAGAGGGGAAAGCCATCACCAGTGGGGAGGATGTGAATTCGAGCCTGGCTCCAGATTGGCACAGAACTGCTGAATTTCGTGACTTCAAATCTCATTGTGGGATGGTGAGAAATAGGTGCCTGCTTGCTATGCCAAATGTGTTTCTGTTTGGGACCTGGAAGTTCCTTTCCCTTTAGGCTGTACATTTTCCTCCATGCTGTTTCTCTATTGAGCTTTGTAGAATGGACCATTTTCCCCCAATGGCTGCAGGGTCTCTGCAGTTTTCCTGATAACCAAGTGGCATTATGCCTGTCTTGCTTTGCTGCAGGGATTTAACTACCTGGGATAAGCCAACTTGCACCTTTATATTGTCTTTTGTCCAGTGATCTCAAAGAACTTTGCAACCACCAACTAATTAAGGCAACACAGCATCCCTGTGCAACAGGGAAGGGACATAGCTGAAGAATAAATACTCTGAGTGGAAGAGGAGCCTTTGGTTTGACTAGATCCAGTTATTATGCCCCAGGGGTCACAGCATCTCTGCCTTACAACACTGCCACCCCTTTCTCAGGAATGTGTATCAGCTGCAGAGGTATTTTTACTCTGGGATGGATACATTATATTTATTGTCCTGTGAATTTGTTGTGGCAGGTCCCCCTCTCAGACCTTGCCTGCGTCCTAGGGTGGATAATTATATGAATAGTCTGTGCCTGGCACATCCGGCATTCCTGAGCTACACCTTCACCAGGGTGTCTTGGAGAGGCTGTGTGTCATTCATGTTTTTCTCTGCTTCTGCAACTCCTTAGCACTTGGGATTCTCCCCTCCTTCACTCCCCTGGAGCACCCCACTCTTGTGGGTGTGTATCAAGCTGCTAGCGTCCTCTGGAATGGATTAACAATCAGCTCTCCTAGATATGCCCTCCCACCAGGCTGTATGTGGCGAACTGCTATCCTTTCCCCTCCTCAGGCAGAGGGACGCACCATCTCATCCGGTTAACCAGAGAGTTCCCCACTTGTACCCTTCCTTTTGGGGGGCTGGCCCCTGAGCAGGTGAGTATTTTCTGGCTGCAGTGTTGGAATACACCTGTCAGCGTTAGAGACGGTGGCTCTAGGTAGAACTTAACTCCCTTAACTCCCACCAAGCACAAGTTATTTTCCCAAATACATCACTTGAAAATCTCAGTTGGTGCCAATTATTCTTTGTATTTTGGTGTGTAGGAGACTGAAGTGTTGTGGCCCCAGAGAGAACAGGCAGGACCGAGATGCCACCAAGGCCTGAGGCCCTTGCAGTGGCAGAGAACTGATGGGGTGGGAGCAGGGCCGTCCCTAGGGGAGTGCGGGGCCCGAGGCAAACCACACTGTGTGGGCCTCCCGCCTGGTCCAGCGCACAGCCAGGAGGCAGGCTGCAGCCCCCGCTTCCTGCCCGGTCTGGCCTGGGACCCCTCAACGCGCAGGGCCTGGAGCGGTCATCCCAATTCGCCCTGCCCTAGGGACGGCTCTGGGTGGGAGAGGCCCAGATGATCCTAGCAGGGGAACCCTGCTCCATGCTGCAGAGGAAGGTGAAAACCTCCCCAGGTCCTGCCAGTCTGACCTGGGGAAAATTCTTCCCTGACCGCAGACCTGGCGGTCAGTGTGATTCTATGCGTGGGAGCCAGAATCACCAGCCGAGCACCCAGAAGAAGAGGATTCTTTGTACCACCTCAGACATTGGTCCATCCTGTCCAGTATCCTGCCTCCAGCTGTGGTCAAGACCTGATGCTTCAGAGGAAGGAGGAAAAAACCAACCAACCAACCCACATTGAGTATGTGAGGGGAAAATAGTCCTTCCTGACCCCTGCAGGTGTCTGGCTGAATCCCTGAAGGCTGATCATACATATTGTCTTAAAATGGAGAGCTGCAAGTGAACTCATCATTAGAGTGAGCCAGGAATGTCTCTCCCCATGGCCTGGAAGGAGAACCAACTCTGTGAATGTCCCCCCGCCCTCCCTCCCAGGGTTTCTTGGGCCTTTTGGGTGGTCTCCAGTCTCTCCGGTTGTTGCGCGCACACACATACATGTCAGGGCTTTCTCCCCTGAATGCACAGTACATTCTTGATGAGGCGTGAGGTACATGAAGCCTGGGAAGGCTTCGCTGAAGAAGTCTCACCTGGTCCCTCTGCTTTGGCACTGCTCACCTCTCCCCTCTCCCCACAAGCTCTTTTCTTTGCCATGTTATGTGGATTTATCTCCCCTGGTCCTTCCCCAGATCTCTCTCACTTTCGCTCAAGCTGCCCCACTCAACCTGATTTCAGAGTTGTCCCCTTCCTTCTGCCAGTGGAAAACCCCCCACGCTTGGTGGGGGAGGGTTTTGAAATCTGGATCTGAAATTTCTGGCTTAGCCCCAGAATTAGTTAGTAGTGAGATTGCTCAGAGTGGTTGATGCCTCTTTGCCCTCTCTGTCTCTCGTTGAGTTCAAGAGAGCTAGAGATTGAGAAGCCACCTTCCCGAGACTCGCTGTACGTACTTATTGGGCGGTGCTGTGCTCTGCTGACTGTTCCTGTCCCCTGTGCTAGCGGCATGTCTGCTTAGAGAGGGGCCTGAGACCAACCCTGGATCCCCACACCGTCCTGTCTTTGGGGAAAGGGTATAAATCCAGGGGGGGATCAGAGTTCTGTGCCTCAGGCCCATCTCCAATAGGACCTGTCCCAGCGACTGGGAAAGCCCCGGCAGAGCTGGGGAAGCAATGTTTCTCATGGGATAACAATGCTGAGTGGCCCTTGGGTTATTGGCCAGACTGTCCCTGCCCCAGCCTGGTACTGAGGGGGATGGACTGGTCCTGACAGAACATCCTGGAGAAATGCGGTCATGGGCATTGTGACACCCCATGGATGAATCCTGCCCTCTCTGAATGGCTGACCACTGAGATCTCTGCATTTTAACTGATCTCACACTCAAAGTCTCAGCCTTACTGTCTGCCCCCAGCCAGCTCCAGTCCCCCTTGGGGCTAGTTCTGCCCTTGTTACCCTGGTTCCTCTGGTTTCTTTGGAGAACTCAGCTTCATCTCCTGAAACAGGAGCCCTTTAATTTCACCTCCCCTCCGCCCCCAGCTCCGGTTAGCTCAGAATAAGTTTGGTATATTGCTGGCTTGGCCTTTACTCAATCACTCTAAGGTCTGGGCTGGAGCAGAAGGCTTTGGGCAAGTACGAATGATGTATAGGAGGCAGCACTTTGCCTGCGGTGTGAGACTCCCACTTGCAAACACACTGCCCTGCCCTGGGAATGTACACAAATCCCCTGCAGCCTTGCTATTAGGATCCTTCTGGGCTTTATTTGTTTAACGCAAGGTGTATTTATCCGAGGGGCGAGTTTGTCAGAGCTGCATTAACTCTGCACTCATGGCTCCCCCCTTTTCTTGCTCTTGGCTGGACTGTCCAGGCTTCTCAAGTGAGCAGGAATCAATATTGCTAACCCTTCTGCGGCAGGCTTTCATTTTGATGTTGCTCCGGCTACATGTTCTTGTGGGTCAGGACTCTGGGGATCTATCCCTGGCTCTGCCACTGACTCATTGTGTGGCTAGCGGCGAATCGCTTGCCTTGGTTGTGCAGCAGTCTCCCAATCCATTCAATGCTTAAAAATACCTTCCTAGCGGACAGGTTTGTTTCATCAAGAAATAGTTTCCGTGTGAGCTGCAGGTGCTGAGGTTCCTACTGCGCTCCTCATGTCTTAGATGTGCTTTGTTTACTGGTACTTGGATTGCTGTGAAATTCCTCTTCCCTCACCTCCTGAAAAGCAGACATTATGGCATGTGCTCAAGCACCTTGCAAGCTAGGGCTACATCTGTGCTGTGGGCCAGGGGTTCAATTCCCCTCCTCGATGTACATACTTGCTCTAGCTCTCAGTGAGATAGCATGGGTATAAATCGTAGCGTAGCAGCAGCGGAGGCATGGTTGAGCTGTCCCGAATACGGACCCGCCTGGACCCCATGGATACATACTCGGGGGCGGGGGCTAGCCCTTCTTGCTGCCCTTGCCACCATGGCTGGGCTATTTTTAGCGCACTAGCTTGATCAGTGCTAGCCCGAGTATGCCTACATGAGCTGGGAATCACAGCCCCAGCTCCAAGTACAGATGGACCAAGGGTCTGTCTGCGCTGGAGTAAAAGACTCACGGCTTGGCTGCGGCCAGCCCGGGTCACTGACTGGAGCTCATTGGGCTCAGGCTGCGGTCCTAAAAATGGCTGAGTAGCTGTTCGAGGCCAGGCTCCAGTCCAAGCCTGAATGTCTGCACAGCAGTTTTACAGCCCCGGGAGCCCAAGTGGGGGCAGCAGCGGGTGTTTAATTGCTGTGTAAACGTACCTGAAAAGCCCCCTTGTTAGTGGCCAGTTCTCCTTTCAGTTCTAGCTGTACATATGCGTGCACAAGGCACTGAATCCTGCTCTCTGTCACTTCCCCCATGCAACCACGCTGACGGTGATTCGGAGCTCACCTTTATGAGTGTAAAGTTGGTGTGATTCACCGCAGTGAATGGGGCACAGCCGTGTAAAGCCAGCGTTAAGTGTGAAACCACAATCTAGTCCAGTTGATTCAGGTGTGAAGTGATAGCAGAATATGAGCGTCTATCTTCCCTGGCAGGCGTATCCTGCTAAGGCAAGTTCCTCTTTCCAAAAGCTGACTGCCACAGCATCATTAATGACAGTCCTGCTGTCTGTCTGCTCTGTGCATCAGCACTACAAAGACACACTGGCAAACGTCAGGTCCCGAGTGTGGAGGATTTCCAGTTGTGGCAATGTTGTGCAGAGATGAAAGAATACTGCTTTGTCGGATTAAGTCTAATTGTCCTTATAAGGCTGAAAATGGAGGGCAAATCATAATGTAAGTATTTAAACCAGGAAAGTGACTGAATATGGCATGCCTGCTATATAAATAGGATTGTCACGCTGCAACAATGAGATGCCATTATTATAAAGTGACTTCTGTTTTCCTGCCGAAGAGAAATTCTGAAAATAGCTATGCCTTGTGCACCTCCGATGCTTTTGATGAGCAAATTTGTAAAATCTGAGCTGAAATTTCAATGCCGTTGAGTCTTTAAGCTCCCATGTAGTATAACACAATAAATGTTGCGGTAGCGTGGTACACAGTAAAGCAAACCTGCACAGACCCAAGTGCCTGGGATCTGTCTAGAAATGGATGCAGGTGTTAACATTTTCAGGTTTTTCATTTGAAAATCCAGGCAGCAGGTCAAACCCTTAAACTTTAATTCTGTATCCAAATGATGCCATACGGTGGAATGCTGCCACTACTGCCTGTCTGTCTAGATGTTACTATGTCTCCCATCGTCACAGTATCGGAGTGCCCCCTAGACATGGAACGTAGGTCTGCCGCTGGAGGAGCTATTTCCAGCTCAGGTAGCTGTACCTGCGCCAGCTTTGATTTGCTATTTTTAGCAAGCCAGCTCACTGTGGCAGTGGCGGGATGGGCTAGCGGCTGAGTCCCAGCTAGCGACTCGGACGGGATCGCACTCATTTGGCTAGCGCATGCTGCTGCAGTGACCCTGCTATTTTTAGCATGCTAGCTCAGTCAAAACTGTCTGATGTGCATCTGCCCACGCTGGAAATTACATGTCCAGCGGCAATGTAGATGTACCCTATGTAAACTTTGCACCTGGAGTGGCAGTCTGCATTCCTCACCCACAGCTGCAAATCTGAGTTAAGATGCCCACTCTGTGGGCAGGTCGATCTCAAAGAAGGATTAAAAAGCAGTTCAAGAGGCATCTCATTAAAGGATTCATACCCTCCAGATAGCTGTCTATGATCACTTTGCAAAACCTTGTGACTACACAAGAGAATGAAAGTAAGGGTATTGAACTAAAAGTCAGTGGGAAAGGCATTTAGCTACAAGAAGTGCCTTTGTTTTTTTGTTTCACACACACACCCAACACTTAATCTACTGAATTCCTGTTCTGTAATGAGGGGAAATTATTCCAGCTAAGCCCATCACAGACATTTTGTCTCCTCAAGGATGGTGTTCAGAGAAGGTCAAAGAGCTAATCATCCAGAGGGAAACATGTTCCTAATTACCTCTTCAGACAGGCCCTTAAAATAAATTGCCAGACTGATGGTGGAGAAAAGATAACATCATACGGAGAAGTATGGACAAACCGGAGGAGATGCAGAGAACAGCAGGAGTGACTCGGGGGTGGAAAGCTCAGGTTTTGAGAAAAGATTAAAGGAACTCAACACATACACAATATAACTTGGTTAAGTTTGAGTGAAGGGGAGGATGGCAAAGTTTTTCTTTTGTGGCAGTTGTCTGTGTGGTTTGCTGGCTTGTGTTGCCCTGGCCTATCACCAGTACAAGTCTGCTTGGCGAATTCAGAAGTATTGATATGTGACAGGTGAGAATAAGCTAAAAAATGTTGTTTTAAAAGCACCAACCTCCCACTTCAGGAGGCATTGGTGTAATTTCTGGATCAATTTGCAAATTGCTTGTCTTTTATGGCTAGTTTCCCAAGCCTAGCATCAGGTGAGTGGGGATCTAGTTCTGGGTTCCCAGTCTGGAAAACGGGGATAATTAGCTTCCATGCTGGGAGGGAAGGATGCTGGGAAGAAGAATTCACGATTGTTTGTAAGGCTTTCAAGTTGGAAAGTGCTGCTAATTATTGCTCGTGCAAGGCCCGGGGCACCATAAGGTTTAGTATTTGTAAAGGGCATCACTGTCCTGAGGGAAAGTGTCTAGAGCAGTGCAAAATATGAAGCCCTTCAGCTGCATACTTAATTTACCTCCACCCAGGCAAAGGCTTCGGCACAGTAGGAGTTGAGACTCTCCCCCTTCCTTTAAATCGAGTGAACTCTGAGGCTGGAGTAAGGGCGGTGCAGGGACAGTCGCGGTTTTACTCTTGCACCAGACCAGGTGACAGTAAAAAAATGTACTGAGCTAAAAATTTCACAGCCGTGAGTGTGTAAATCAGGAAGCCCTGTTACCTTCTGACCTCCCCCTGCCTGTTGGGGAGGTATCTTGCCTTGGTTGAATACAGGGAATAGCCCGAATAGATTACACCTAGTGAACAACTGAACTGCTCTGAGTGACAGGCAGTCCCAGCTGGCAGCTCAACCAAAGCTACCCTGCAGCTCTATCATTCCTCAGTTTCTTATGATGACTCCAGCCATTTGCTCACAAGCTTCTTACTCAACCAAATGTCAACCAAAGTCAGCTGCAAAGGGATACCTGCTAATTGTCAAGGAGTTGGATCAGGCCAGCCCCGGTGGATTTTCTTTACCAACTCAATCCTTTGCCCTGGTCTGTCCTTCCTGTCCTCTGAAAATACTGACAGTGCTCATGTACATACCCGCTTTCTTCCCAAAGGATCACCATGGTGTCTGAACGCCTTTGCCAACTGGCAGAAGTCCAGATGTTTGGTATCTACGTAGACCTAATCTGTTCTCCTTCTTTTTAAGAACAGGAGACGCTTATTATTTAGTTTGGGAAAGCTGTGGCAAAGAGATGGGTTTTGCTTTCTTTGTTCTGGAGGGTCATCACTTTTGTGGTCATTCTTAACACCTCTGGAAGGGGGTCCCCAGCTGTGGAGCAGCTTCCAAGATCTGTCTCTCCTTTGCCAATGACAGCTCTCTTGTTGCTGATGCTCACAGCTGTTGAGAACTGGTTTGTTGCCCAGGTGGTCTCTGAGAGAGCCTGTTGTCAATGTAGAGTACGGTTTGGGGGTGTGGGGCCTCATGGGAAAAGAAAACTTTGTGGATCCCTGGAGGGGAGAGTCCTAGAGGTGCATTGCCCATCACCACCTGGATTTGGGATATGAGAAAAGTGCACAATCGTCTCTCTTCATTGCTGTCGGGCCTGAAAAGAGCAGCTTAGCTTTCACTGGCTGACAGTGTCAAATGCTGCAGAGAGCCAGGAGAAAGCAGCTAGTTCTTTGCTCTTGGCCCACAATCTGTGTTAGTTATTTCAGCCTTTCACTCCACCTTCAGTGTCATCTGTTGGATCAAATAAGGGCTGAGAACCAGGACTCCTGAGTTCCATTCTGAACTCTGCCAGCCGTCTTGCTGTGAGATCTTCAGCAAGTGCCTTAACCTTTCTCTGCCTCAAGGTCCCCGAGCTGCAAATGGAGGGTGAGAGCTTTCCTCACTGCTAGGGGTTCGAAGTGTATTTCGTGTGTCTGGAAGCAGGTCGAGAGCCTCAGAGGCAAAGGTTCTGCCTAAGTACAGAGTTGTGTTGTTTCCCATCTTCGAGATGATTCATTCCAGGGCTTGTGTCCAAGTGTGAAGAGTTTACTTCCATCAGTTTTATCCATCCCATTCATCATTTTAAAATAGACTCGCATTGTTTATTGTAGTAGTCAGAGGAGGGTTTGTTTATCTGGCTGTCACCATGATGGATAACAAATTCATACAAATTCCCTGGGCATCCAGAAAGGTGCCAGTGAATGAATAAGGGGAATCTTATGCCAGACTACAATCACAATAGATACACTTCAGTACACATCAAAGTGATTTCGGGGGCAGCTGTTCCTGAAAGAGAAATATTTATAAACCAAATCTCTGGATAGAAACACCAAACAGATACCAAACCAGGATCTACGTTAATATAAAAGGCTAGAAGGGACTGGGATTCCATACACCTTGGCTCAGGAAGGCTTTGCAAATTGTACGCTCCTAGTTCATCAGGAACATCTCTGCACCCAGTATCCCATTAGCAGTAAGTGATGTTGCAGGAAACCTGCTGAGAGGCCAGTGTTGCATGCTGAGGCTTCTAGTGTTTGTGCAGTAGTGGCCTGGTCGTGGCTTGCAGTGCTGAGAGACGCCCTTGATGCCTCACTACGCTTGGTGCCACCTGACCTTCTGTCTGCAGTTCCACGTGTAACGCTGCACCAAGGCGGTGGTGGTTGGCGCCGGATGAGCATCGCTGCCTTCTCTGGGGAGCTCCACCAGAGACAGAAGCCTAACGTTGCTGCTGGATCTGGAGGACGATTCTCATTAGACAGGCTCAGTAGGACCCTAGACAGGCCAACTAGCGATAGTGGCAGTAGCAGCTTCCCAGTGGGGTGGAGGAACTTTGGCTGCTGTCTGGCCAGCATAACGCCTGTGTCCCCAGGGAAGGCGGAGTCAGGGGCTGTTCCTTTCCACCTCGCCCTGCTCAGCGAAGCCTTTATTAAACACACTGGCCATTACTCAGACCTGCCTCAGATTATCATTCCCCCCTGATCTGAAGCTGGAAGTTGATGGAATTACGCCAGCAGGGAATTTGGGCCCCTGTCCTCTTTGTGCTTCGAACAGGGTGGGGCACATTATTGGCACTGAAAGAGCAGGTCTGCTCTGCGTGGCTACTCTGTAAAGCTAGCACTTTCCGCTCGCTGGTGGTGGTGGAGTCCAACCTGCTGCCTTTAGCAACTAAACCCCAGATTTACTGCCTTTTACTTCAGCTAGCGCGGCAGAGCCGACCCAGCTAGGGAAGAAGGGTTCTGCTCCTTCTTGAGCATCCACAACAGGACTGTTTGCTAAGCTGCCGCCAGGATCTCACTGGAAGGCGGTGGGGAGGAACAGGTGTGGCTGAGGCCCTGGTTTGCCCTGCAGCAGCCTTATTGTCTGTGATGTGTGAGAAAGGAGGAGCCCAGCTTGTTTCTCCAAGACCAGGGTGAGTTTTCAGGGCTGGGAACTGGAAAGATATCGTCCTGCTTGGGAACAGAGGTCATGTGATGTGGAGACACTGAGAGACGGTAAACGGGGACTCTCCTGATGTCACTTCTGCAGAGCCAGTCTTTGGAGCCAGCCGTACTTCAACAAATACTAGCGGCGTGCGGGAGAGTTCACTCCTGCCTCGGGACCCCTTGGGTGCACACCAGCTGCAAGCTCCTCCAGGCGGCCTCCCTGCCCTATGCCAAGCTGGCTTTGTGCAGTACATACCTCCTGAAGGAGCCCACAGGACAAGCAACATGCCAGGAGATATGCTAGGGACAGGAGGGGGAGTTTCTAAACCCTGGCCATTGTGCACTAACACAGGGACCCACAGAGGGAAGATACAACAGGGGCACAAGCTAGAGCAGCCTCGGGGCTGCTCTAACCTGCACTATGAGCTGAATCCCAGGATAAGTGAGGCACGAGCCACCTGAGCCAGTGTGGGGATGACTCTGGGCCCGGCTGTACTTCCAGTTTAACAGCCAAACCGTGGCATGGTGGAATGGCCTGCTGTGGAAACGGTCTCCGGAGCAAGAAGCGAGGATGCTGGGTTGTACAACCAATGCGTCACAGCTGAGGCATTTCCTTGCATAGTCTGTGTCACCAGCTTTGCCCTGATCACCTTAAAAGAGCACAAGAGCCATTCAGGCACCTGCACTTGTCACGTCTGCCTGTCACTGGCAGATTGCTGGGGCTCACAGGGTTTCATCTGTTGTGTCTCCTGTCACAGCAATGCCAGTGTTGCTGTCACCTCTGCCTCTGCCAGGCTGCTGATTTTCCTCCCTCCGTTTCCCAGCCTCTGACTGCATTTGATCCCCGTCAAATGAAGTCTGTTGATTCAAGGATAAACTGTGCTATCCAAACCAAAAGCCGTGACCTTTGCCAGCTGTCTGTTCGGAGATACCCCTTGCATGGAAGAGAACTCGGCATACGCTCCTGCACACCTGGGCCTTTCCCGATTCCGAGTCTTCTCTCTTTTGTGTTGGATGAGGGCATCTCAAAATCCATCATCCCAGATTCCAGTTGGGGCGCTTCCCAGCTTGCAGCTTTGTTTCCGCTCTTGTAGTGTATTTATGGGATTTGTGATTTAACTGCCTGGTGGCCTAGGGGGCAAATCCCTGTCCCGTGCACACACAGCCTGGTCAACCCTTCCTGCTGGGTAGTCTGGCTCTGCAGCCGGTCTGATGGGAGACAGGCAGCCAAGCGGGGGATGACGTTGTGAAATGAGCTCACGTGTGAGTCATGCTTTTGGGGAGCGATGTTGTTCCTAGCCAGCCCTGCCCAGGTTAATTGGATGTAGTGGGCGAAGAAAGGAGCTGGCACTCGCATGGATGGCCTCTGTTATAGCATCAATATCCTCTGCCTATAAACAGTGCATGGTGTTCCCCAGACAGGAGAAAGAAAGCTGCCATAGAGCCAGACCTGCCTATCACCATTAAGCTCTGCACTGCAGCTCCATCTTCCAGGCCGTAATCTGAGGGGGTTGTACAATTTCTCCCCTTAATGAATAGCTGGTGTGACCTATTTTTAAGGAAATTGCTTCTCAGTAACTTTCCTTCTCCCTCTTCTTATCCTCGCCCTGATTATTCTGCTTTGCCCCCTGCTGCCATGGCTGGCTTCACGATTCATAACTGCCCCAAGCAGCTGAAGGGCGAGGCGGGAATGGGCTGGCAACTGCCCCCCCTCTGTGGCCACGCTGCCGGAGGAGGTGGGGTGCTGGGTTGCGAGTTGTCCCTCTCTGCTCCCCAAGACTAGGGAGGCAGGCGGGACTGGTTTTATGGCTTGTCTAAGGGGACTAAGCAGTGGCTTGACTTGCTTATTCCCAAGACCAGGTCTGACTACAGAGTGTTTCTTCCTGCCAGGGAACTGAATGGTTCCTAGTGAGGAGAGAAGGAGAATTAGCACAGATGGAACTGGAGCAAGCTTTGGAAACGAGTTTTGCTCATTGGCCCCGGTTCTGAGCCGAGCTCAGTGCAGCACGCCGCGGGGGGCGAGGATGGAAAGGCGTGCACTGCCTATGCAGCCCCCAGGCTGGTCCCCAGCATAAGCTAGAGCTGTTCTAACTTATGCTGAGCATCAACAGCTGCCCAGAGTGCCCGCCAGCAGAAGAGGATTACTGGAGCACAGAGGGGCTGCCCCGGCTATCCCCCCGACGTGCGTCTACACCAGGAGCTGCAAGCTGGGGGCCTCGAGTGTGGCTGAAGAATCTCCCAATGCGAAGCGGCTGGTTGAGCTGACTTACCCCTTTGGCTGATGAAGAGGTGAAGGGGCAAAAGAAGAGGCAGGGAGGCGGTGAAATGTCTCTTCAGACAGCCAGGGAGCCCAGAACCAGCAGCCCCTGTTGCTCTTTGAAGAGGGGGTTTGAGTCACAACCTAGCAAATGCCCCCCGCACGGTGCTGGCTCTTTCTGCACCTCCCGGGTGAGCTTATGTTCCCCAGGAGCTGAGCGCTGAGAGCCTCTTTGCAATGAATGTGCCGTGCTGAGCTTAGGCTGAGTGGGGCCAGGCTTCTGGATTCCATTAAAATATTCCTGGGGCAGCTTTTCAAACACCTGCACTTCATCTGCGGCTATTAAACCCAGTCAGGCAATGCGTTCCACAGAGCAGCTCTGCACGGAGAGAGCAGCCGGCCGGCCCTTTGTTCTTCTGTGGGCAATTACCTCCTTGCACATTAAATACAGCAATGCTGCAGGATATTAAATAAGGAACGGAGCCACACACACTCCTGACCTAAGGGACTAGGGGTAAAGCGCTCTGATCGAAGAGCCATAAACTAAGTTCCAGGCACTAAATGTATAAGTAATGGGTGACGTCCAGCAAGGGGGGGGGGGGTGTCAAACGATGATATCAATTGCTATAGGGCAGCTAAGGTTTATTAAGGAGGCTCAGCGAACGGCAGGCAAAAGAGGGGCGGACAGACAAAAGGGGAGCGATGTCCGACTTCAAAGAGCCTCTTTTATCCCAATTTGCTGATGTTTCGTAGTGAATGTGCAGCACTTCTGCCGTTCCCAAGCTGTTCCTCAGAAGAGGACTCTATCCCCCACTCCTTGCCTTGGCTAGTGGGGGCTGCACGCTGATGGAGTGACGCTGTGCATTGCTTCTGACAGCTGCAAGAAGCTTTGCTGCGTTAATATCTCCCTTGCCTCTTGCAGAGGTCAAATACCCAAGCGTTTTTTTCCCTTTATTTTGGCTTTGCGAGTTGAACTTCAGAGTGCCGGCAGCAGCTGTCACAACCCCCGCCTGTCAGTGTGGTGCTTGTTTATGCCGGCATCTCTCAAGATGATAGCATTCGCAATTGAAACTGATGGAGCAGAGGTGGCTCGTTTCTCCTCTTTCAGGGAAACTCATGGTGATGGCAGCCTTGCCCTCTGTCTGCTCTCATCTCATCCCTGCCTTGAGCTTGAGCCAGCGATGGAAGGCTGTCTTCCAGTTGTAATGTGCTTCCGAGGGATAATGTGGACTAGTGGTTAGAGCAAGACACGGGGAGTCGGGAGGGAGGGAATACCTTCCTCGTGGGGTTGGGGCTTCGGCCACGTCTACACTCCGGGCACTAAAGTGACATAGCTGCGGTGCTGTCGTTATGCCACGGTAGCACGGACCCAGATTACAGTGATGGAAGGGGTTTTTCCATCACTGCAGGGACTCCGCTCCTCTGAACAACGCTGCAGAAGCATCCTTTCTGTGACCTGGCTGCACCTGCAGCAGGTGTTAGGGTGGCATAGCTATGGCACAGGGGGGTGTGGATTTTTCACGCTCCTGCGAGCTGTAGTTATGTCAGCCTATGTGTTCAGAGTAGACCAGGCCTTCATTTGGTGGCCTGGAGAGAGCATTCAGTCTAATCACCTCTGTGCAGCTGGTGCCACTGGGCCGACCTGCATTGACTGGTAAATGCTTAAAGCAAACGAGCGAATGGAACGTTAGCAAGTACGAAACCAATGTACTCAGCAAGGTGCCTGACGCTTAATTTAAAAACCCTCCCGCTGTGCAGTGTCCTAGACAAGCAGCTCGGTGACTGGCCGTGGGGATTTCACAGGGTAGTACCTTGAGGGTGGTTCCAGGAGCAGCTGCCGCTCCACTTGCACCCACCTACACTGGCTGTGGGTTGTGAGGCTTGGCACACTTTACCTGCACAGCTTGACCAACGTTACGTGGCCCTTGGCCCCCCCGTGCAAGGGAGGTACGCAGTAGTGTGCTATTTAACAGATGGAGAAATTGGGGGCAGAGGTTAAGGAACTTGCCAAAGGTGACGCAGCAAACTGGTGACAGAGCCACGAATGGAACTCAGGGCACTCGGCGCCTGGTTCCACGCCCAGATCCAATATTGCATGTGCTGTACCAACCAACTCAGTTACTGAGCTTACTGGAGACACACCGGAATGAAACCCGGGCCCTGACACAAGCCCCAGA
The DNA here is from genome assembly GCF_026122565.2 of Emydura macquarii macquarii. Classification (NCBI taxonomy): domain Eukaryota; kingdom Metazoa; phylum Chordata; order Testudines; family Chelidae; genus Emydura; species Emydura macquarii. Next base: position 4,143,057 of record NW_027131391.1, read on the forward strand.
TCCCAACTTTGCATCTCCCATATTGAACAAGAGGGTTTGAAATTTGGGTCTGAAGTTGCCCAGTGTTCGGGATGTTTGAGTTTGGGGTTGGGAGGCAGCCCGGTAAAGAACGGAGACCAGTCTGTGAACCTGATCTGGAGCTTACATGGGAATCTGGATTTTTGCATGGACCAGGCGCAGGCATTCTCACCAAAGGATCAATGTCTCTTGGGCTCAGCTTCCCACAGCATTCATTTAGCAGAAGGAGAGGAAAGGAGGGTGCTAATCTGTGCTAATGCGTCTTTCCATTGAGACTGCCTCTGAAACCACAAGGACCCTTAATTCCAAGCCTAGAAAAGTTGGGGAGACCTAAGGGAGCCTGCAGGTGCAGAATGTGATGGTATTAAATGGCCGCAGGTCACAGCACAACTGTCTAGCCCAGTGACCAATTCCCCTGTACTGTGCGCGCACACTTTAGGGTAAAGCAAACTGATTTGGGCTCTTTCCTCTCCAGCCTGCTTTCTACCCACCCCAGATGATTCCACTCTCAATAGCTTCCATTTCCTTGCACAATGGACCCTGGAGTGCTCCTGGGACACTCGGCTCTCCCTTCCCCTGACTGGCAAAGGCTTGTGAGCACGAGGAATGCAGCTAGCTCAGGCCTGGATGGGCCGGACAGGGCTGGGGTAGGGGAGTACTGTGCTGTGCTTGTTGCCATAGTGGTGTCTAGTGCTGGGCTCTAAAGGCAAGTTGCCCCAGGGTCATATGGAAGTTGGGGTGCCTAATCGTGCTGGGGTTAAGAGAATAAATGGTGTGAATCGTTAGGACTTCGTGGCATCAAAGGGACCTGCCAGGGGAGATAAAGGAATCTGGAGACTGTAAGGAGTTTTGTGTAGTTTCTTTTTTCGATGGCATGACAATCTGTCCTGTGCTGCCTGTTGGGTCTCCGATGGTCCCGATGCCCAATGACTGCTGGTGCCATCACTTGAAAGGATGCAGCTTACTTAACAGCCTATTGATTTGGTAATTTATGAAGATATAAGCACATCCCTAAGAACTGTGTCTGCGGGGACTGACTGACTGATTCTAGTACCACTAGCTGGCCTTTTCTCAACAGAGCAGGGGAATGGGGCAGACCCAGGAGAGCTAGGGAGTGAGTGACACAGCCCTGGGGCATAGTTAAAACATGCGCCGTCCCGAAAGTACTTCAGCAGGTGTAGCGGAGCGGTCCCACTGAGCTGGCTGGAATTACTCCCGCAAATGAAGTCAATCGTAATATCAGGCCCTTCGCATGTTCAAGCAGAATATGACCTTGGCTGTGTTAGTACTTGGTCATTGTAGAGCACCGTCTTCCAACCCTGCTGTGACTATCCCGTTCCACGGACCAGGCTTTCAGCTAGCTCTGCTGCCACTTAGCACCTAAAGGGCGTGGCTGGATTTTCAGAACCCCTCAGCACCCCGCAGCTCCTGTTGTTCCCTCCCCCCGTTCCCTCTGCCTGCAGCAGGTTAGGGCTCAGCAAACTGTAAGGTCTATGTGTGGCCCTGACTCCATAGCAAACACAAGCTGTTGAGTTGCAGCTCTGTGGTTGCAGCTTTATTTGGTTCAGCTCCTCGGTGTTTAGCATAAAAATCCAGGATGCTCCAGAGGCTGGATTTTGGTTCAGTGTCACCCTCCCTAAATATAAATACTTCATGTGTGAAAGAGGTAGAACTGCCCCAATGAGCAGAGTTGTCATGTGAGCATCAGGTAACTAGAAGTCCTGATTTTATCGGGACAGTCCTGATATTCGGGGCTTTGTCTTATATAGGCGCCTATGACCCCCAGCCCCCTTTTCACACTTGCTATCTGGTTGCCCTGTATGGGCACGAGGATTGTTGGCAAGCAGATGTCGGCTCATGTCCAAACAGAGACGTACATTCAGCATCATCCGTGAAGAGCCATTCGGTGTCATTGTCCCAGCTGGTCACTTCTGCTGAGCATTCTCTTCCTTGCTTTTCCACCTCTGTGAGAAATCATTCTTGCCTGGTCTACAAGCACACAGCTTGTTTCTTGCTTTTTTTGGGGGGGCGTTGGTGGTGGTTTGTTTAGTTACAAAATGGGCATGCAAGAAAGTAGGCTATTCTGTGCCAGCTCAGTGGGAATTTTGAATGGAACATCTCATTTTCACTTCGGAGGTGGTGGTGTTAGCGTTCTTGTACTAATGTTGGCAGGCCACTGGCCCCGCAGCCCTCTGTCATCTGGCATTAATGGGGTGCTGCAGTGCATCCCACCCTTTCTTGCTAGGAGCCCCGCTTTGGGGTGGATTGGCAGATGGGTGACCCTCCTGGCCTCTCCTGATAGTCATTGCCGTCTCTCCTTTTCTAATGCCTCACCCTTTTTACCTTCTCTGTGTACTTTCCCCCAGCTCGTTCCTTTTTGTCCTCCTCTGCCAAGGGCTTTCTGCTGCTGCTTCCTCCTTAGTTCTGCAGTTTCATATCTGAGCTCCTCCAGAACTCCTGGGTGAATACCATCTGGCCCTGGTGACTTATTCCTGTTGTAAATGTATCCGTTTGTTCCAAAACCTCCTTTATTGACACCTCAATCTGGGACAATTCCTCAGATTTGTCACCTAAAAAGAAGGGCTCGGATGAGGGAATCCCCGTCACAGCCTCTGCAGTGAAGACCGATGCAAAGAATTCATTTAACTTCTGCGCAATGGCCTCATCTTCCTTAAGTGCACCTCGATCATTCAGTGGCCCCACTGATTGTTTGGCAAGCTTCCTGCTTCTGATGTACTTAAACTAGTGGCTCTTCAAATTGTTTTTTGGCCTGCCTAATGATACTTTTACACTTGACTTGCCAGAGTTTATGCTCCTTTCTATTTTGCTTAGTAGGATCTGACTTCCGATTTTTAAATCATGCCTTGTTGTCTTTAACATACACAGATCCTCTCCAAAAACCATCCCTGATTATCCAGGATACTTGGGACACCTTTCCTTGCACCTTGAATCCATGTTCCTCTCTATCCTACAGCCAGGCCTGAATTTATGTCCTGCTTTTACTTTTATTTCTGTTCATCTTGTTTCTTTTATCTCAGAACGTTTAGCTCCTCTTGCTAGATGGTAGAGAGAAGGCTGATTCCCCTTTCAGAAACCATCTTATCTTCCTTTTGGAGCTTGCCACTGACTTAATATCAGGCAAGGAGAAGGTGAAAGACATCTCTCCACATCTGCATATCTCTGCCTGGGTAGACGGGAGAATCTATGATTAACTCAAAGGCCCGTGAAATCCTTTAGGTTGTTTCTGGCTACCATGTGAAGCTTTCCTGTGCCCTACTGTCTTCCCACTCCTGTTGCCTTCTTTTCTGCAAACAAGTGGGTCTATTGTGAATGTCACAGATTCTTCATATATCATCCCTGTAATGAAAATAATTACCTGTGAAGAATGTAGGTCTCTTGTCGTTTTGTTCGGAGGTTGAAAACTCTGATACACTTTAATAAATTTTGCAACGAGCACATTATAGAAAGTAATTAAATGCCTCGGCCATCCTTCTGCTGCTTTTTTCCCCTCTTCATATGATAGTGGGATTTAATTGAGGCCAGCTGAAAGTTAGTTGAAATAAATCGTAGATGATAAAGCAGAGGTTTTAATTTAACTCTGGGAAAGTAGCTGTAATTGCCCACATATTTGATTCATACAGAACTGAGGGGGGAGGGATGCTTGTTTGTATAATAAGATTTACTGATGAGAAAATGGGATTTATGAAAATAATAGCACTTTGCACTCCCAGGGCCAAATCCTGGTTCGGTATAAATCAGTGTAGCTGCATTGAAGCCAGTGAAGCTACATCAATTAATGCACCAGCAGAGGATCTGGCCCCTAGAATACTCTTCATCTGAGTTGCTCAGAACATCTCACCAGCTCTGTGAGGTACATAACTGTTACTCTGCCATTACCAAGGCATGGAGAGATGGACTTGCTCAAGGTTATGCAGCATAGAACCTGGTGGTCCAGACTCCCAGCTATGTGCCCTTCCTATGTCCCCGATCCCACAGAGGGATCTATATGGACAGTCCCTCATCCTTGTGTGACCTTCCGTTGTCTTCAGTGGCATTCTACAGGGGCATAAAATTCTTCAGGACCAGTAACCGTGAATTAGGGAAGATTGTTCCCCATGTGGTGCCCCAGATAGAGGGCCGGGCCATGTGCTGGGTACAGGGGAAGATGTTGTCTGGGAAATCCTCTCTAGCGCTTTCACCCACTGTCCTGGAGAGATTGTCCACTCCCTGGGTTTGCAGTGCGGTGTGTGCTACTGCTTTGGCAATGGCATGGGCCCAGCCTTAGATTAGACTATTAGAGGGTTGGGCGTGCTGGCAAAATTTTACTTGCAGTTCAAGTGGAAGACAGGAAATGTCGATTTCCCCATTTATATCACAGCCAAACCTGAACAGAATTTCATGGGACAAAGAAAAGCCACTTCTCTGGCACCAGGCCTTTCTCCCTTCTGAATTTTGAAGGCCTGCTGAAAACCAGGGCGGTGTTGGAGCAACTCAAAAGTCACAAGAAGCTTTTATGAAATGGAAAGTATTAGGCAATCTAAAACAAGAATCATTACTAGTTCCCTCTGCAATAGGAGAGCTGGATCTAGAAGTCCCAGCTAAGATTGGCACCCAGTTATGGTGTTATGTATACATACAATGCCTGCCCTGAAAAGCTCACAATCTCAATAGACAAAGTGGGAGAAGAAACAGAGGCGTAGTAACTTGCCCAGGGTCACCCGCAGGTAGTGGTAGAATCAGGGATAGAACTTACACCTGAGTCCCACTCGGGTGCCTGCCCACAAGACTGTGGTACCTCTCAGTCTGTTTAGCTGCTAATCCTTTTAATTGATTCCATACTCCTAAAGCTGCTTAATGGAAGAGTGCCCCTGATGGGTAAATGGAGGGAGAAGAAACATGGGCCAATGTAGAGGTGGCTGAATAGCAATAAACCTCAGCTGTGAATCCAGGCCCTGGGTTTGGGTCTTGCTAATTGGGAGGGTGTTTTAGGAAGGTCATATAATGTGTTACCTCCAGCTATTCGGATAACTTCTGGCTAAATGGGGAAAGTTCTGAGATTCCAGAAATAGTTTCAGACTATTTGACATGACTTTTTGTCTGTAAATCAGGGAGCAGAAGCAATGTCGTGGGACTTTGATGAATCAACCACAAAGAGCAAAGAAACAGCTCTTGGACAGCCCATACTCTGAAACCTGTCCAAACTGTTACCTGATGGTTGCTTCTAAATGGCTGTGTTGTAAGAAATCGTATACTGGTCTGTGAGCTGGAAGTACGGGGGGCCAAGGGCCCGGGCCAGTTTTCAATGGAGTCCAGGGGAATCTTCCTCTGAATCATGCCCCAAATCCTTAATAAATATTATTGTTAATGACTGTTTTACCCCACTCTCGTGAAGAGTGTGGAAAGTTAGCTTTGCACAGGAAGTGGCATGTAAATGTAACCTTCAGAAGTAGCCTGCAATTAAAATACACCTCAGCCTGATATATTAAAATTGGATATTAAAGCAAACAAAGGTACTCACTGCTTATACAAGCCATATTGAAAGCATGTTTAGTGAGGGATTGGTTGGCATACTGAATAAACCACTGGGATCGCAGCTAGGTTCTGGATTGCAGCCCTAGGTGATAAGTCTGGTGGTCTGGGCTTAAGTCCATGATGGACAGCTTTTTGGCTTCTGAGGATCACTCCTGGTTGCTGTTTGTGCATGGGAGTCTCTGAAACAGTTTGTCATTAACAGTCCTGCCTCTGCAATTGCGCTCACCAGAGCAGAGTGAGCAGCTCGCCGCCTTCTTCCTTTCGAAGTGCTAAGGTCAGAGGGAGCCTGAAATCCGCTCGCAAGACTGGATGTCTTTCTCAGAGACGTGCTGCAGCTGAACCAGAAACGAATCAGGCGGGAGGCAGGAGTTCCGTGGCCTGGGAGGCAGTAGGTCAGGCTGGGTGACCTCTTGCAGTTCAGGGCAACTGCACCTGAGTGTATTTCTCCCTCTGTGGTCCACCGAGAGCACCTCTCCTGGACAGAAACCCGCGTCTCTCTCCCTCCTGAGCAGGGTTTTTCTAGGCTGCATGGTGCCCTGCCTGTACTGTGCTATCCCCAGCAAGTCAGACTGCTTAAACAGGCCAGCATCTGTGCATTGCTTTCTCTTCGAAGGCTATGAACAGCTATAATTGCCAGGCGTGATAAGTTACCACACAGCCCTTCTAAGCAAGCACATTTATTCTTAATGTGAACGCATTACAGAGAAAACAGAAAAACACTCCAAGTTCTTATACGCAGGCTCAAAGCTTACCATGGGGCTGCAGCAGAGCAGACCAAAGTCCTACAGCTCTTCCCAGGAAGAGTTTGGGGCCCCCTTGGGTAGGGGGTCCTGTCTGTTTGCTGGATCAGATCACAGATGCCAAGTCATTTTAACTTCAGGCTGTTTAGTCAAATGTCCCTTCTTTGTCTGTTTGGTTCTGGAGAATCCAGTTTGATCTAGTAGAGTCTCTCCAGGTGGTGGCACCTCTCTGGAGGTGTTACAGCCTGAGTGAATTTCCCCCACTGTTCTTAATTCCTGGAGGGCTGTGGAGGGTGACCCTCCCCCCCGGAATTATAGACAGTCCCTGGCCTGGCCCACAGTGACACACAAACCTAATACAGTAAGCTCTCCCACAGCCTGTCAAAGTGAATGGGAGGCTTTCCGTTGGCTTGATGGGCAATGAATTGGGCCCCAAATCTGTGTGTGCATCTGTAAATCACTGAGTCTCAGTGCATGACACAAACACTGAGAACTTGATGGCTGGCTTTGCAATGACTTACCTAGCCCAGCCCTATCAGCCAGCGAGGAGCAGGGGGCTAAGTAACTTGGGTTTGATTTGCTTTTCAGGCGGAGCTCCCGCTACCCTTTTCTTTCACAAGGGGAATACAAATCAAATACAGATTTTAATCGTGCATTTGAACAATTGGTTTCTAAGAAGTTGACACTTGACTTTTTGTTAAGATCGTGATACAGCCACAAGGGTGTGATGCCTTATTAACAAATTCTGCAGTTGCCATTTAGGCTTCCTCTTGCCTTTCTGGTTTCGAAATCATTGACTGTCTCTAACAGATTTGCATTCCCAGCTGGCCAGAGACTGCAAGTGCTGGATCAAATGCATCTTGGAGGAGTGATCAACTGGTGTGATACATACATGCATTCTCTCTCGCTCGCTGTGGGTTTAAATCCCTCATGCCTGTACAGAGCTAGTTACTTTCTTACTGATCTTTTTTGATTATTGTGCGTGGGAGGGAAGGAGAAGCTGCTTCCTTAGCTGATTTAAGGGCCTGACCCTGCAGTACTTGCTCAGGGGCTGTGTGCCTGAGTAAATAAAGTGCAGGAGCAGGCTGCAAATGGGAGAGATGAAATAACTCTGGATCTTTCCAACCTGTGAAATTAGCAATTAAAGGGGGTGGGGGGGCAGGAGTTTCTCCCACCCCATGGTGGCTGATAATGCATGAGCTTACATGCTTTCCCAAGTAGGGATGCAGTGTTATTTACCTTTCAGATGTGACCAATCTGTCCTGCCAGTCTCTGAGCATGAAGGTTGAGGGCTGTTGCTAAGCTTTGGAGGAAATGAAGCCCACACATCCCACCTCCACCCCCAGACCAGATCTTCAGTGCAATTTGGAGTTTGCTGGTTTGGTGAAAATATCATTCCGGTAAATGCTAGGCAAAGGCCCCTTTCTGATTTTCCCTTCTGCTGATTGGTCATAATCCCGCAGTAACTGCAGTCCCCCTCTCTCTTTGGTTGGGCTGCTAGATGCTCCTCTATTCAGAGAGTAAAGTCTGACCGTCCCCCTTATTAATCCTTGTTTGTTTCTGTTCTGTCTTCTCTCCCTGCAGACACACTGTCAGTGCCTCGCTGGTCCCCACAGATTCCCCGCCGAGATCTAGGAAACTCAATCAAACACAGGTATGGTATCTCTGAGAAATGCAACATGAGTTTGTCCTCGGAATACACACTTGAACACAAGGTCCCTGTTGTGGCAGGCAACAGCCTTTCTATTCTATAGTACACTCTACCTGCTCTCCGCATCCCCCCTGCTCCCATTATCTGGGTCAGAGTCATGCCCCCTCGTATGTGTGTGAGAGAGAAACAGCAAGTCATTTTCATTTGATTTTGACCCATGAACAAACTTCAAGACTGACCGCTGTGAAGACTGAGAGCTGAGATCCAGAAAATGTGTGTTCGTATTATGGTAGCCTATAGGGACCCCAGTCATAGACCAGGATCCCAGTCATAGACCAGGATCCCATTGTGCTAGGTGCTGTACGAAGCTACAGAAAGACAATCCCTGCTCCAAGGAGCTGACACCAAGCAGAAAAGCTAACTCCCCGTAGGTGGCGTTATTGCAAAGGACCCAGGAACTGCAAGAGTAAGTCAGATTTGTGGTGGGATGGGAGGGATGCTTTGCCACAGACAGGGTACTTTCCTATAGCAATCCAGCTTCAAGTCCTAACCAGCTAGAACATTGTAATTGAAGATGGAGTGAAGGGTAAAAGGAGTGAGCCTTGGAGACAAGCTTCTCACGCTGGCAGCACATTCGCCAAGGCAGCTGCAGTGTCTAATCTGGGCCTGTCTGAGGAGAAGCTGTTCTTGTTAGACGTCACTGGCCCTGCTGTTTGGGGTCTCACACCAGCACATAAGAATGGGAATCTCCCTGCTGGGAACTTGCAGTCAGAGCCCGGATCTCTCCCAGCCTTTCTGAGTAGGTAGCTGGGAGAGCTTTGCATTTTGCTTTAGCACCCGGGGTGCCCATAACATGAGCTTGCCCGCCTGACTGTTTGGCGTGGGGCAGGCTGGTCAGAGCCCACGGTCACATCACACATCTCTAAAATTGTGCCCCCTGCCAGACCTTTGCACTCGTCTTTCAAGTCCTGCAGCAGCAGTAAATGGCTGGCTGCCATAACAGAAATGCCCAGCGATGCACTGAGGTGGTGGCAAAGCAAAGGGAAAATTCATCGGCTTCATCACCCTCTGCCTAAACTTCATGGAGTTAGGTCCTCAGCTCCTGCAAATCAGCACTACCCAAGTGATGTCAATGGAGCCACTCTGATTTACATCTACTCCCTGGGTCTCTATGACGGTGGTGAGGAAAAAACCTCTGGTGACCATATCCTAGCTCCCCAAGCTTTCTGGCCAGGGGTTTGATGGGGTGAAACATGCAGCCCATTCAAGATGAATCTGTTCAACCACATTATTCAGACTGCATTAAACGCCCAGTGCCCAGCATGAAAGGGCAGAAATGGGGTCTCCCAGATTTCCCCCATCACCAAACCACAGAGAAAACTAGTGGGAGAGGACAGAACACTTCTCAGCTGCTTCCCTGGATTGTGTAATTTATTGAGTTAAAATCTCTGACCCAGGACAGGCGAGGGGCAGCAAGCCCCACCCTTTCTCTTTCTCCAGTGCAGAGCTGATGGGCAGGAAGGAGGGAGTGCAGAGCCATCCCCTTCTACTTCCAGCTCTGGGGCCCAGCATCCTAGGAGCACATTCAAATTCCTTGTCAGTCGAGATGCAGTTTAGATAAGGCTTGAGCCGATGTCGATAGAGACTGTACGTTATCTGTGACCTGCCACCCTTGAGTAAATTCCACATGAGCTGTTTTCTGCTCTTACATATCTACCGCGAGAAAAGAAATTGCAACGGCCTCCCGCTGCCGTGGGGCTGAGCAGCCGTTCGGGTGACGCACAGGAGTCCAGATAAGATGCAGGAAAGGACCGTGGCGCTAAGTGGTGGCTTGAAATGTGTGGGTGGGGAAGCCAAATCTTAGCTTTCATCTTGATTACGTGAGTTTATCTAAATTGAGGGGGATGCTTCTCTCGTTCTGCCCATCCTCACTTGTGTGCAGCTCCTTTCCAGACCTCCTCGAGGATCCTCTCTGTTCTCTGCCTTACCTATACAGTCATTATGAGTTATTTGTATGCCTTGGGAAGGTGATCAGAGCCCCCTTGTCAGGCAGACACACCCTGCCCCAAAGAGCTTACAATGCAGCTAGACCAGGCCAAGGGCGCAAGGCAAGGGAGCGTTACACTCCCTACTTTACAGATGGGGACTGAGGCGCAGAGGGATGAAGTGACTAGTCAAAGATAATACAGGGGGTCCATGGCTGAGCTGGAAGCTGACGCCTCTTCTGAGTGTAGAGCCTCTGTCAGGAGACCACCCCCTTCTTTTAGCTGTAGTTAGGGTTACCTGGGAAATGCCTTTCCATGACAGCTGTTCCAGCTCAGCTCTTTGTGGCTTGGTTGATATTCTGGGATTGTTCTCTACCAGAACAGTTTTATTTGTGTGGCTCCTGCATACAGTAAAACAAGCCCTCTATGGTACGCGGTATTCACCCATCTGCGCTGTAACTGAACAGAAGAGGTAGCAGGCTATGAATGAATGAAGGGGAGACCCACTCCCTTTCCCATCTCTCGGCATTTTGCTGGTGCAGGCTGATGCCTAGATGTCCCTAAAAGCTAATACCTCACCTTCATTCTCTCCCCGCAGCTCGGGAAGGAGAATGTGCTCCCTGCAACACAGACCTTAGTGGAGGGTTTACTCAGCAGCACAGTAGTAGTAGCCATGGAGTCCGGCAGCCCAAACGTGGGGACCTCGGGCTGCCCTTTCATACGTGTTTCACTCCGGCGAGGGGCAGAGCTTCAGGCACAGACCAATGTAAGGCCTTGGACTGGTCATACGGTGGAAACTGAAGTCACTGGAGCTCTGTTAGTTTACACGAGCTGGGCATCTGGCCCCTAGTGTCTATTTAAATGCCATCTTTAGTAAAAGAAGGGCCCCTCAGGAGAGCTGGGAGGAAGTCTTTGGACAAAACTTTTTTATTTTCACTGAAAAATGGAGGTTTGGGTACCGAAACAGTTCAGAAATTCATGTTAAATTCACCAAAGTGTTTTGTTCCCTTCCCCCCCCCCCCCCATTTCTGGAAAAGTCAAAACATTTTTTATTTAAAATGACTTTTTCAAATTTTCCTTCAATTTTTAAAAAATGTTAAAACCCTCAAAAATTACACAAAATGTTTTGTTTGACTTGAAACAATTTTTTCCCCAATTTTTTTGGTACGGCCACTGAACCAAACCCTCAGTTATTCTGACAACTCTTCCTGTCAGTCATCCTTGCTTTGCGTTGTCTGAGCACCCCCTACCCTGTCCGTACCTTCCTAGGGAGGATGCTACTAAATCCTGGCTGCCCGGACACAGTCCTATGCGTGCTTAGGATGTATGTGCCCTAACTGAAAGTTGCACAGAATGGGCCAAGTTGATCCCGGCAGACACACCATTGACTTCATTGTGGACACACCAGGGATGAGCCTCCAATGGAGTGGCAGAAGGGGCAAAATAAGCCCTATATGTTTAACACGGTAAATGTGCAGAGTGACAAATTGACTGATGTGGCCGTGGCTAAGGGCAGATTAACATGAAAAGGGATCTTGTTTGTAATTGTCAAACTCCTTGAACTTCCTCACTTCCTTCTCATTACTCCTTCGCTGCAGTCAACTTCCATCAAATGCCATTTCCACCCTACGTCAGCTGAGTGGCAAGGCTCGCGCTCTAGAGGTATATCTACACTGCAATAAAACAGCCACTAGAGCGAGTGTCGGAACCAGGTCTGCAGGTTTGGGCTCACCAGGCTCATGCTGCGGAGCTAAAAATAGTGTAGATGTTCTCGCTCGGGATCTGAAACCTGGTAAGGAGGTGGGTCTCGGAGCCTGAGCCCTAGGCCGAGCGGGAACATCAAGCCACCCTGCTATTTTTTGCCATGGCTGCTGTGGCAAACTCCCTGCTGTGTCTTTTGTTTTGCTTTGGCGGTGTAGAAATACCCTTGATTGGGTTAGCTGGGCCCTCCACTCTACACAGGCCCAGACATTCTTGAATTGTAAGATCTTTGGAGTAGGGACATGATCTCCCTCGTTGTACATGCCGTACCTAGTGTACTTTAGCATGTAATACAAGTACATTATAATCCTTATGTTAAGACTACAGTCGTTTGCACATCCAAAACTCTCATTGACGATACTGCAAGGCTTGGGACCACTGGGACTAAACCTGCTCATCTAGGTTAGGATTGAAAGGATAAATTAGACTCAATACACAGTTTTGTCTTGGCCGATCTCTGGAAGAGACTCAAATGATGGTGCTGTGTGGAGAGGACTAGAGAGCAGAGTGTAGCGATGCTTATAAATAAAGAGTTTCTCCACTGGGTGTAGGGCACAGCAACCTTGTTTGTTCTTAACACTTCTCTGATGTTTTCCTCTGCAGATTTTCCACCAAGTATTGGATGTCTCAGACATGCACCGTCTGTGGGAAAGGAATGTTGTTTGGATTAAAATGTAAAAACTGCAAGTACGTCATGGTTTCTACGATGGCTTTGTTGTTGCTTAATGTTGCAAAGGGAATAACTGGGCTGTTGTCTCCTGAGTCTAGCAGCAGTGCTTTGTGTGTGTGCGTTTTCTGAATGGGGCTCAGACATGCCAGGGCCTGCCATTGTCTCCTCTCGCATTTGCAAGCTTAAAAAAAAATTCTTTCCATGACTTTGAGATAGGCAAAACGCCCCAAATAGCTGAAGTCCTGAATTCAGTCACCATTTCTCCCACGCTGCCCTGCCTGCGCAGCTCACCATTACCAACCCTCGGTCAGGGGAAAAGCTAGTTCCATTTTCCCAGCCCGTTGATCTCTCTGCTGACCCTGCCTCTCAGGGTGGCCAAGCATGAGGATTGATTTTCATGAGATAAGGCACCTGCTTACTACACGCTGACCTGTGACAGCAAGGGCAGTTCACACTGTGCACCAAATGCCTCTCAGGTGGTAACAATTCTCAGGAAGCCTTTTGATTTCCCATCATGTACCGAACGTGCTGAGTGGTCAGCAGTGCATGCCGAGGCCTAGTGATTGTGTAGTAGGAGTCTGAGATCCCTGTCTCCCACCAGACTCCATCCTTCCTGTAACCTAGCCTTCGGTCTACAGTTCTACTTCTGCATCAACTTCCTCTCTCACAAGTTGCCGTTCTCTGCAGTTCGGAAAGTCAGCATTTCCCTTCTGGTTGCTACCGCACCTGGCTAACACAGGGCCAGCTGGTGCTTCTGTTACAGCAGACTGACATGCTGGTCAGTGCCGGCAGGATTCTGTAGGCCTAGCTGCTGTTTAAACACCTGTGTGTGGTGCACTTTACATTACCGTTTCTATTTTAGAGTGAAGAACATCCTGCCCCTTCAGTGGCTAGACCCAGTCCCCCAGGGTTTCTTTTGGTGTAGTTCAAGGTGATGGTGAAGATGCAAAGCTCAGTGTATTTCCGCCAAAACCACAGCAAAAACCTAAAATGTGGCTCACTTCAGCCAAGTTCCAGAGAGACAGAGAACGTAAACCCCTAGATCTCCCTTGCCCCAACCACTTCCCAGGGAGCCAAACTCAGACCCTGCTTCCTCCAGCACATCCTCTTTCCAGCGTGCTGGGGATGGAGCAAACTAATGAGCTGACCAAGCTCTACTGCTCCGCAAATCCCTGCCCGCTGGGCTGGCAATGGAGGGTCCTCCCTTTAACCAGAGGGGAGAGAGTTAACCCCATTTCCCACCCCCTCTGGGCTGTGAAGCTTGTCACAAGTAGGCCTGTGTTTGTTTTTGTGTAGGGTGCACAAAATATGGATTACAAAATTCTGATAACGATTGATTTGGGAGAAGAAGGTGGAGAAGAGCTGAATGGGAGAGAACGCTAATCCTTGTACCCGTGGAAAGATTGCTCTGCAGCTAGTAATTGGGGGTGTCAGAGGATGGCTGACAAGACTTCAGTTTGAGTTCCTTGATTCTAGTGGTGGAGACCCCAGCCATGTGTTGTGCCATAAACTCAGAGGGGAGGTAGGGGAAGCTCTAGGGAACAACTGGTTAGCATCTGGCTGATAACCTGTCCGTTCCTGATGTCTTTACAGGAGACTCAGTGCATGGTGTACCTTGGTTGAATTTGGCCCTCTGAGTGTTACCTAGCCAATCACTCAACTCCTGGCAGGAATTGAATTTAATGTACAGTTCCGTGATTGAATACGAAAGGACATTAGTAATGGATGGATAACAGGGGGAATTTTATGCCCAATAATAGCAGCTGTAGCTATGCAAGCTGAGAGAGAGGTAGTCCAGTGTCATGCTTCAGGGTGCAAAGCACATTTCCTGGAAGAATAGGAAGGAGTTCTCTCCTGCCTCCCCTGACAGACACACGGCATAGCTGGGGAGATGCACTGTCTTCCACTGACGTTTCAGGGTGTGTCACTGTTGGAGGACAGATAATCAGACCTGAGAGACTCCTGGTTCTGACTCAGTGTGGCAGACCCTGTGCTCTAGGCCCAGTTGACCTAGTACAGGAAATCCAGGCGGCCCTTAGGTGATGCCAGCAGAGCCCTTTAACTGCACCCTAAGCCAAAAGAAGTTGTATCGTTGTCTTACTGGGAACAGCACCAGTCCCTAAGTCTGAGGGCACTGTTGCAGGGTGCCAAACACCTCCTGGGAAGTGAGCGCCCTCCACTCGCCCTGACTGTCATGGGGGGGTGGGGAAGGTGGCATTGTGCACCTCACAGGATCAGGCCTTCTACATGCAGTTGGTTGCCCTGCACTATCCCACCGCCTCTTCCATATTCCTCAAGGTTCCTTTTGCAGGGCAACACTGATGGATTTCCAAGCCTTGCTGCTCCCGCGCCTGTGGCGTTCCATTCGCCATCCTGGAATGCTTTCTCACGCGGAGCCTCGGAGAAGGCAGGGCTACAGCTGAGCAAGCCAGGAGGCGAAGCAGCTGTGCGAGCAGATGAGAGTAACTAAGATGAATTGTGTATTACCCAGAGCATGGCGTAGCTCAGAGCTTCGGATGAGTCTCGATTTATGGCAACGTTGCCTTGAGCTGCATTCTCTCTTTTATGGCATCAGCCAAAATCTCACAAGCTTGTGTTCATCCGGGAAGCTCATTGTGCTGCAGAGGATCCAAAGAAACGGAAATTGCAATTAGGGTGCGATTTAATGGAAACGGGTCATGCTTTAGATGCTACGAAGATGAGCAGGATTTAAAAGAATAGTGGGCCAGATTCTGTTTCGTTACACCGTTCTGAATCTGGAGTAAGCCTGCAGGAGTGACTCTGGATGTCGGAGATAGCGTTTTCTTTTCTAAGGTTAGGGAATATGCCACGTCACTGCTTCGAAACGGCGTCAATGCTAACTTCTCACTTTTATGTTAGATATCCAGTCAGTAAAATGCGCTTTAACCCGGGGCAATCTGTGATATTATTGTGTAGTTAAAGCTGGATTGAAGTGTTCGTACAGTGACGTTGCCAAGAACCTTTTGTTTTTTAGGTACACCTTTGTAATCACTTGAGAATTAAATGGAACTCTCTTAATATCATCCTGTCCAATTTGACAAACCTCCCACCCATCCCCTTTCCTGTGCGATTGCTTAGAAATGGATCCGTCTGATTAACAATGGCAGCCAAAGCTGCTGCTTCTCACGGGCGGAAATTGACATGTGTGCCAGCAGAGGTGCCCTAGCCCTGCTGTATGGGGGCCGGCACTAGCACAGCAAGATGAGGTTTGAGGTGCCTGGGCTAGACCAGTGAGGGCCGTGGGATGGGGACTGCAGGGCGTTCTGAGGGGCATTGGCAGAGCGAGAGAGAACAAGAGGATGCAGAACTGCTTCTCGGGATTGAAGGGCACTAGGTGGGTGGCTTCCAGAGACCTGCCTGTGCTGTGCCTGGTTCTGTGTCAATCTTGTCTGAGCATTTCGAAGAAAACAACTTAATCGTGGATTTTAACAAAACAACTCGGGTAAATACTAACAAACTACTCCCGTTCCTCCTGTTCCGCCGTACCCAGCCAGCTCTGGCACTGGTCTTCACCGTAAAGAAGCAGTTTACCAAACAAATAACTCCTGCTCCTCCCAAATGCCTCAAATATCAAATTAATCCTTGACTCTGCCTCTAGGAATCTTTGTATAATAAAAGCTAATACACAAGGCTCCTGGATTTTCATTACCCAGCTCATTGACTTGTGGCTGGTTTTTGGATTTTGTTTAATCCCTTGACCCCGTTTCTTTTATAATATTGTTTTTTCGTTTTCTTCCTATGTTTGAGCATTGAGCGCTTATAGAACCCTCCTCTGCTCTGGCCCGTTGTGGCAGAATGGGAGGCTGGGACTCGCACATTCTTAATTAGGAACAAGTGAAAAGGTTTTAGGGGCATAAGAGTCTGCTTATGTCTATATGTATGAGCCAGGGGTGAGAGCCTCAGTAGACTCATACTCCCGTCTGTGTTAAATAATCAAAGCTGCACAGAATATTAAATGAAACAATCATAACTTTAAATGGTCTAATTATTTTTGTTAAATGTCCTGGTAATAAAGCTATAAGGAACATCTCCGTGGCAGAGATAAATTGAAAAACAGAGGAAGGGAGTCCAGGGGGCTATCTAAATATTTCCCCTCTGCTGCCGTATGATTTAATTAAGTGTAAACCAGCATTAGCTCTGGATAATATTTTCAGTAGGAAATAGCAGAGAGGTCTTCACACAGCGTGGCTCTCTGCTCCCTTTGTCTCAGGCTGGGTTGTTGGAAATTACACTTGCCACAGCTCTGAGCTGTAATGAGATTGCTGGGCTCTTCTAGCAGAGGATGGGTGCTCAGGCATCTCTTTCCGTTCAGCATGGAGCGGCACTTGGCTGTGTGCTACATACGGGATTGTAGTAGTGAGAGAACAGAAAGACCCAATAGAGTGTTGGGTGGCCCTCCTGGCCAGGGTAGTTTTAATCCCCCTTTTTAATGATCTCAGAATGGAAGCTGAGGGGCCAGATACGTTCTTGGGAAAGCCCATGGTAAAAAAACCCAGATGGTGCAGGAAACTCTATTGGTGACTTGCTCGGTAGCACTGCTACACTGAACTGGAAATGAACCAATCCCCCAGCATGGCACTAGCAGAGCACTACATTGGAGGTGGTTGCGATTTGGGGTGAGAAATGAATTCAGGTTTCTGACTCCTTGTGGCCTGGATCCCATGAACTTTTCACAAAAGCAGTGGAGATGGCCTTAGTTTACAGTTACATTCCTCCCATCTAAATTCCCTGCTTACTTTAACCAGCTAAGGCTTCCCCATGAAAACAACTTCAGGTGCCTTTAGAAGTGATCTGGATTTTGGTTTAAGGTTACCCACCCCCAAGGGTTCACTCGACAGTTGTGAGGTGGGATGGTCAGCGCCAAATACAAGCGTCTGGGTGTCAGTTATTAATGGAGAGGAGCTGGGAGGGTGAGCAGCAGCACGTGAACCTATCGCGTTAGAGGGGATCTCTATAAAGGGGAGAATGGAAGTGTCAGTTGGTGGGGGGGCCGCTTGCCCGGAGAGATGCCCTCGAGCTACCTCTGAAGACTGCGTTTGTGAATAGCTCAAAGAATGAGTTTTGCAGTTTGCTCATTTTTCAGCTCTTCCTCCCACGCCTCGGTTGGTTGGGCGGGGGAAGGACAAATAGCCCTTGTCTTTTGCCTGTCTGAGTGGGGTGGGGCCGGTGTTAGTAATTACAAGGTGACCCAGTTCTTTGGGCCTTTTGAAGCTACTGCTTCTCTGTTAAACAGATGACTGCATTTCTGTGATGGGTGAAATGATCGCATTGCAGTTACCTCCGCTTCTCCCAAACCCGTGGCGGTCTGAATGCGTTACTTTCCTCCAGGAAGTTCTGATTGTCAGAGCTGTACTGTATCTTCCCCTCTCCTCTCCCCTCCCCTTCATTCAGAGATGTTCAAAGTCAGCGTGGAAGCAATGTATTTTTTCATCCCCTGCATGGGTCAGGCAGGGGACTATCGACTCCCAGCAGCAAACAGGTGGCTTCGCTGCAGCCATCCTCTCTTGGGGTGGGGAGTGGCTCCAACTCTGGCCATGGTCCCATAGGAGTCTAGCAGGTGGACTCTGACTGGGAGATTTGCTAAACCAGTGCATCTCCTAGGTGTCCTGTCTCCTCTCTTCCCAGCCAGTGCCCGCCCCTTGTTTCTGGAAGATGTACCTCTCACCACCGCTACTTTCTGGAAACCCTGCCCCAGGTCCACCAATGGACCTAATCCAGTGAATCCAGCCCAGTTGTTTGGATGAAAGTTGCCGCAGAGTGTGCATCTTTGGAAGTGACAGCTGCAGGATGCTGCTGAGCCCTTGCGCTTACCCCACGCTGTTGCGCAAACGACGCTGCACAAAACAGAAGCAATGGGGAAGTTAGCTCGAGTCGCCTCCTGTGCAAACATCATTTCTTTCTGCGTTAATCTTCCCTTGTTCTCAGCTGGCCCCTGTGTGACAATCCCTTCTCACCCTCTGTCCAGGGATTGGCCCTCACATTTGTTTTTATCGCTTCTTCTCTTAGGCTAAAGTGCCACAACAAATGCACCAAAGAGGCCCCGCCCTGCCACATACTGATCATCCACCGCGGAGGTAAGAACTCCTTTACTAGCTTTGGCTTCCTTCATGTTTTTGCCAGGTAAAAATTTTCAAAAGCGCCTGAGTGACTTAGGAGCCTGATTCCCTATTGATAGCCAATGGGACTTAGGCTCCTACATCACATAGGCACTTTTGAAAATGTTACCGACCATCTTTTCCGCTTATAGGGAGACGAGCTGTCCGATGCGAGGCAGATTTGCATTCCAAACCACTTCCACCCACCCTCCCCCTGCCACCCTTTCTTTTCAGATTCCCCACAACGCGGGGTAAGTGCAACAGGTTTGAGCCTTTTGCTAACATTGAAAGCTGGCCTGGGTGGAAGTTTGGGACCCTAGATCTGCCGTGGCTCTGTTGATGCATGCGGGTCTCATTTCACGACATGAAACAGAAGCGTTAATGTCAGGCAGTGGCACATTCAGATGCTAATTGTGCTATTGAAATTGTCTGCTTTCCTCTCCTCCAGGAGCGCAGTTCATAAATATGAAAAGGAACGGGGCACACTTACAAGTCCAGAAGGGAGGCTTTTCACAGGAAGAGATTTTCCTTTTATTTTGAATTCTGGCTCTGTTCCCAATGCAAAATGGGTGATTTGAAATTACCTAGGGGAAATGCTGTAAATTAAATTAAAATAAATTGAAATTAGGATTCCAAAATATGCATATAATTTTAGATCTAATAAGGCCATTTGTGTATGTTAAATACCATCTGATTATTAAAACCATATGCATTGAGCATAACCCTTTTTGCTAATTTAAAAAGAAAAAAAGTAATTTATTGCACCTAACGAGGCCAGCTGTGCTCTGGAATCTACAATTGAGAATGGGGAATAGTCTAATTCAGAGGTGGTTAACTTCTTTTCACATGTGGGCTGCCCTGTAGTGCCCCTGGTGTTAGGGAAGAGACTGGACTCCACTGCAGTGAATATTAAAAAGACAGTTCTGTACCGTGGGTGTTTGACACAAATAGACCCTGTGGTTCTCTCTAGCTCCCAGACTGACTAATAGCTTGTGCTATATAGTGTTCCCAAAGTCCTGGCCTGGAGCAAGCAGTCTTGGAAGGGACTGATGATTACCTGCCCTGCCTCCGAGTTGCTCCGTAGACTTAGCTGCCCTTCAAGTTGCTCCACCATTTCTCATGCCAACCTTTCAGCAGGTTATTTCCTTCTTGATTCTAGGTCAAGCTCCTTCCTTTGTCCCCGTGAACTATTAGCAGTAACAGAGAGCAGAGAAAAGCCGGTGACTGCTCATCTGGGCTGCAGGCTTGTGAACGCCAGCATCCACTGTCAAGCACTGTCCTGGCAACGTTAGACCTGTGGAGGGCCACGTATAATAGTAACATAAAATAACGTGTGAGGAGCCCTTCTTTGCAGAAACACTCTGGGTCGCTGCTCAATATTCATCATAAAATCCACCCTTGGGAAAATTACAACTACAGGAGTCAAGTGGGGGGAGGAAAGGGCTGTCCTACTATCTGTGGTAAAAGGGAGAAGCTTCTAAACCTGGAGGCCATAGTAAAAATAGATTGGGGAGGAGCAAGGAGGAAAGTGTCCAGGTGTTGGGTAAGATTGGTGAAGAAGGGTCCGAGACTGTCCTGAAATGGGAGTGAGGTCCCATGCCAGGACTCACCAGAGCAAGGGCCCAATCGCCTGCTTAACTAAGACACAGGGATGGAACCCCGGAGATGTGGGTAGTGTCAGGACAGAAGTTTGCATCAGGATGAAGTTCAAGACAGAGGCCTTGAATATAGCTAGGGCCTACAGCAGTTGTCTGTCGTGGCTGCCCCTAGGGCATCTGCTAGTTAAGCAGCATGAGAGAGTGGAATGATTCTGCAGAAAAGTTCTGCAGAAAAGGATCTGGGGGTTACAGTGGATAAGAAGCTGGATCTGAGTCAGCAGTGTGCCCTGGTTGCCAAGAAGGCTAATAGCATATTGGGCTGCATTAGTAGGAGCATTGCCAGCAGATCGAGGGATGTGATTATTCCCCTCTATTCAGCATTGGTGAGGCCGCATTTGGAGTATTGTGTCCAGTTTTGGGCCCCCCACTATAAAAGGGATTTGGGCCCCCCACTATAAAAGGGATTTGGAGAGAGTCCAGCGGAGGGCAACAAAAATGATTAGGGGGCTGGAGCACAAGACTTATGAGGAGAGGCTGAGGGAACTAGGTTTGTTTAGTCTTCAGAAGAGAAGAATGAGGGGGGATTTGATAGCAGCCTTTAACTACCTGAAAGTTAGTTCCAGGGAGGATGGAGCTAGGCTGTTCTCAATGGCAGCAGATGACAGAACAAGGAGCAATGGTCTCAAGTTGCAGTGGGGGACGTCTAGGTTGGATATTAGGAAAAACTTTTTCACTAAGAGGGTGGTGAAGCCCTGGAATGGGTTACCTCGGGAGGTGGTGGAATCTCCATCTTTAGAGGTTTATAAGCTGCGGCATGACAAAGCCTGGCTGGCATGATTTAGCTGAGGTTAGTCCTGCTTTGAGCAGGGGGTTGGAGTAGATATTTCCTGAGGTCCCTTCCAACTCTAATGTTCTAATATTCTATGATTCAGCACGGGCTCTTCCCTCAAGGGCTAGTGCTCATAGCAAGAAATCAAAATAAGTTTAGCCATCAGAGAATAAACGCTTATTCTCCCCCAGCCTGGGCTTCAGTGCAGTCCTCGGACCCTGGGGGTGGAGCTTGACTTTCCCAAGCAAGCAGTCATGCCGAGAACCCGTGAGAGGATGAGCAGAGGTTGAGTTTAAATCCTCCTGCCCTACGGATCAGAGAGTTCTCCTGCTACAGGCGGGGGCAAGGCCCAGTTCTCCCATCGCTACAGAGGCATTCAACTGAAATTGGTAAAACTGACGTAAGGCAGCGAATTGCATCACAGGCAGAAAACAGGGTCTAGACACCATGGTGCAGAATTGCTAGTGGCGTGTGGTGTTCACAAATATTTACTCCTCTCTGGTTCAGGAGATGGTTGACATGAGTCACCTTCTGCACTGATGACAGCCATCTGATCACAGTAAACCAACGTGTTCCTCCTGGAGACGGGAGCCCTCTTCTTATGGGATGAAATTCATCCCCCTGCAGTACTTACCTGCCACTTCAGCCCGTAGGCATTCAGTCCGATTTGATCCTGAGTGTGTTCTGATTGGCTGATGAAGGTTCTAACTGTGGTAGGGGGCGGGGAGGAGCGTGGGTACAATCTGGCTTCAGCTGGCACTCTGTGTCCCAAATGTCCAAGGTCAATATGGTCCCAGGCCGGGGAAATTGAAAGTTTCAGGAGGAAGGTGCAGCTGTATAGTGAAGAGGTTACTTGGGGGTTTAGCTTAAGTATTTTTAGAAATTCAAGAAGCAGATCTGGATTGTCTTCAAGTGCAGGGCTCTTATGGAGAGTGACTTGCAGTCAGGCCTGAAGTGCTGTTTTAAAGCTTTGATGTCTCTGTATCTCTCTCTCTCTTTTTTTTTTTTTTTTTTTTTTTTTTTTTTTTTAATTATTTCCCCCATCTTCATTATTGATCCAGCAAGATTAGTCCGGACAGAATCTGTGCCGTGTGACATCAACAATCCCTTACGAAAGCCCCCCAGGTATTCCGACCTGCACGTCAGCCAGACCCTTCCCAAAACCAACAAAATCAGCAAGGTGAGGCATACCCTCTTCCTCCCACTAGGCTGTGCAGTCCCTCAAAGTCCTTCTCCATGTGTTACATCATGACTTCTGCATAGAAACAAATGCAAATGTGAATCCCAGGTAATGAGCAAGATGTCAGTTGCTTCATGGGAAGGGGGTTCCTTACCCCCTTCCTACCCTCTCCAAAAGGACCAGCAGGTGTGACCATCTGTTTACGGTATCAAAGTCATGGTTACCGGACGTAACCCATTGTGATGCTGCAGTGGGGGAGTAGGAAGCAGGCACAGACAAGTTGTTGATAGACCATGGTCCTGCTGCTATGCCAGTCACCTTAATTCTAAAGCATCAGGGATGAGAAATGCTGAATGATGGCTAAGAAATATCATCTCCAAGCAAGCTGCTTTTCAGAGCTTTCCAAGAGGTATGGGCAGCTGTTTAGTGTATTCATAAACTGGGCATTAAAAGTTGCCAAGTGTGCAATCCTAGTGGGTCAGAGCATGTGAAATTACACAAGAATTTTTCAGCTCTTCACAGTAGGTCAGCACCCCTTAGACAGACAGATTGCTCAAACACAGAACAGAATTTGGCCCATGCAATTCACTCCAAAATACATCCAAATAAGCCTCCTGCCCCGGATATCGAGTTGATTCCAGGGGTGCAAGGGAGAGCATAATTTGGCCCTAAATCTTTGGCATCTCACTCCTTGCTTTTACTTAATCAGCCACTCTCTTGACTGGACCCAACTGTCACCTGCTGAGCCCTTTGGGGAAGCAAAGATGGTCTTGTGGTGGAAGCACAGGACTATGGGAGTCATGTGGCCTGTGTTTCTATTCCTTGTTCTATCACTAAATTGCTGTGTGACCTTGGGCAAGTCACTTAACCTCTCTCTCTGCCTTGCTTTCCCCATCCATAACATAGGAATGCTGCTAATTTCCTACCTCCCAGTAGGGTTGTGAGACTTAACCCATTTGGCTAGAAGGCTCCATGGAAATTCAAAATGCTGTTACTGTTTGTTTTGCTCCTCTTTAGTTCAGTAGCAAGAAGTTCTTGACCTATTTTTCACAGGAAAGGTCAGCTAATAGGGCTGTGGAAGCAGTGACTCCCTCTGTACTTCTCCCTGATGGCGTAAGGCTCAGTCCTTCTTCCATCAAAGTCCGTGGGAATATTACAGGTGGCTATTGTCTGCCTGGAAGCACCACTCTGTTCGTAGTTGCTAATCCTGTTGGGAAATGTTTGTGTGCTTTGCTGACTGAGGGCCTGTTTATACCTGGAGCTATTCCTGAATAACTCGGTATCTGAACACTCTTATTCTGGAATAAGCGTCCACACATGAAGTTGTTCTGGAACAGCTGTTCCTGAATAGCTACATGTGTAGACAAGCCCCCAGAGACAAGTGGTTCATTGCCTTTCCTGGGTGTAAGGGAGGTGGGAGGAGCTGTCTAGAGAAATGGAGGACCTAGGGTATGGACTGTGCAGTTCTCATAGAGGAACCTTCAGAACAGCCAAGGCTGAGATTTCTCCCCGCCATCAGATATACCCCCAGGAGAAGCTCTGAACATTACAGAGCATCCAATAGCTTTTCCTTGGTGTGCCAATTCCCAAATGTGATTATCTGCGGAAGGAATGCGTGCACAATTACTCCAGCACCAGGAGAGTGGCTAGAAAGGTAAGAGCGTGTGACAAGTTTTAGAGCCCAGTGAATAAGTGCAGAGCTATTCTGCTGATTGATCCTGACAGTTAGACCATATGAATCTCTGCAGCTCCATATCAGGGATAAGAAGGGCTGAGCATCTCCACGAGAAGAGAGTGCTCTGGGGGGAGGAGGCAGGATATCTGGCTTTTTTAAACGGTTAAGTTTGCAAGTGCAGCCTTGACTTAGGGCTCCAGTACTTTAGTTACAAATTAAGGCAAATGCCAGGAAGTCTGTGCCTTCATTAGGAAAAAACGCTGTGTTCTGACTGGAGTTAGCTAAGCTAAGGGCTGGTTCACACTGACGCGTGAGATATATATACATATATATATATACTGCGTAACTGACGTCGACTGCTCTGCTTTCCTTCTGCGCGCTGTTCTCACTGCGTTCCCGTCGGCTCAGCGCTACGCTACTTGAGGGGGTGGACTTACTCAGTTGACTTCCTGGTTGATTGAGCAGGTCTCACTGACTGCTCAATCGATCAAGAAAGATCGATCTGGTGGCGGCGATTTTGCCGCCGTCAGTCTGAACATAGCCTGATACTTAAGGTCCAGCTTTCTTTCTTAGCTCAACCTGCTAACTCATGTGAAAACTGCAGACTCACTTGTCTTCACTAGGATTTTTCCTGGCGTTAGCTCACGCACGATAAGAACACACATTTTTCTCCCAGCAGAGAAAAGGCCGAAGAGGCAATGACCTAGTGCCTGTGAGAATTCGAGCTAGGCACAAAACCACAGTCACAAAGCTGCCTATCTCAGCCCTGATGGGCTGCACTTATCTACCAAAGAATACGTTGTATGCACACACATCTACATCTTCCTCCCTTCTTTCAGTGCTCCCACTCCTCTCCCCTGCTCCATTTGATTCCTTCATCGTCTGGCCTCTCCTCCGTAGCTTTAAGAATCAGCCTGTCCTCTTAAGGACAGGCTCTTGTAGGCACAGCGTGAGGCTGACCTGTGTAATCCTGTGTGGAGGTGAGTAGCTATTGCTGCTTATGCCTCATTAAATTCAGACGCGAATGTTACCTCACGACAGGCATGCTATTGCGGGAATACAAGAAGTCCTTGGGAACATAGCGTGGACGGAGCACCGGTGAGCTGCCTGTTGAGTGCTGCCAGGATATATACTGATCACAGCCTGCAAAGATCTCTATAGGACAAGAAGGCTGGCTACCATACTTCATGCAGTAATAACAATGTGTACTTACAATCACCCCTCCATCCAAAGTGCTTTAGTGACATCAGTGAGTTAAACCCTACATCACTCCCCATGTGGCATACAAGTATCACCGCCTCCATTTTTCAGAGAGTGAAACTGATGTTGGGTCACCAAGGGGTTACTTTACAAACGCTAGCTCATCCGAGGTGCCTTGGTTCTGGGGTGCCTAATACGAGACGCCTGGGGGCCTGGTTTTCAGAAGCAGTGGACACCTGCAGCTTCCCAGGGCTTTCGCTGGAGCTCTGGATGTGCAGCGCTTCTGAAAAACAGGTTCAAGGGGTTTGATGCCGCCTGTCTGAAAATCGGGAACGCTTCTGCCAATGTAAGGCAAAGCGACTTGCCCAAAAGGAGTGAGTGGCATCGCCAGGCGTGGAGCCTGGGAGGCCTGAATCCCTGAGATCTTGGTCCCTCAGAACATTAAATGGATGAAGCATTGGGAAAAGATGAGCCAGGATATGCCATGGATGTCTTGCCCTTACTATAACTCCTTCCTCACCACCGCACATTCATGGCTTATGACGTCACTTCCCCTTGAAAGGGAAGAGAGGAAAATGAGTTCTCCCCGGACCATTCAGTTGGGAGTTCAGCTTTGGTGAAGTGTCTTCCATCCGAGGATCTCAATCAGTAACTGAGCTTCCCAACATCTCTCTGCAGAACATGGTTTACCTGTCAGTATCCTCTAGGAAACAAGGCCTGGAGATTCGTGATTTGCCATGGACTGAGTCCGAGTTGGGCCCACAAACCAGATGACCTGACCCCTGGTCCACTGCCGTAACTAGCAGGCTCCCCTGCCTCTCCGGCTGTATAATCTGATTATTCATGGCTGTGTGATGCAGCTTGAAAGGAGAGGCTCCAAATCCTGACTCTTTGATCTGAAGAATAAACTTTTTGAGGTTGGGGGCAGTTCCTGCTCCCCTCTGAGTCAGCAGCAGAACTGCCTGGATTAGTCTTCACACCCTGAAACACTCCAGGCTGGCTTCTCAGGGGCCCTGCACCTTCCCGTTTGTGCTGCTTGGTGGTGTTGCCTGTGGGTGCCAACGAGGATCATTCCCGTCTGCCGTGGAAACATGGTTACTCTGGAGTGGTGAGGGAGCGTCTGGCAGACTTTCCTCTCTGAAATAGCACCTTCCAGTTTGCTCAATGGTCTGTTCAGCCATCTGCTGGGGCAGAACTTCACAGATGGCTTTTTGGGTTTCCAGGCACGTCTGCTTCTCCAAAACACCAAGGGACTGATCTATATTTCAGCGAATCTGGTAGAAATGGAATAGAAACCTGTTTAGGGGGATGTAAACCAATGAATCATAAAGAGCTGTGCTAATTGAAGAAGCAGACATAGGCCCTATACAGTAAGCTAAGACCACTTCTCTAATGAGTTCAGAGCAGACTTTGCCAACACAACATATATTGGCCTCTTTCTTTTAAATGCTTTCCCCCTACTGTTGCTCCAATTTCTTCTTTATTCCTTAGGAAGGATACAGACTTTTCTTACAGTCTCTGGTCCAAATTTCACTCTTAGTTACACTGGTGTAGATCTGGAGTAGTTTCATTGGCCTCAAGAGTTACTCCAGATTTATACCAGTGTAACTGAAATCAGCATTTGTCTCACCACCTCTCCACCCTCCCTGTCAGAGCTGCTGTATATAAGTGCCAGTAAGCTGGAGCTGAGATTAGCTGGAACACAGAGTATCTAACACTCCACCTGTTGGGATTTTCAGTGTGTTTGCCATCAGGGTAAAGGCAGCATTTGTCAAAGTTATTTTCTTTAACAGCTTAAAAATAAAATGGAATCAGTGCTTTTGAAATAGCTTGTGTCCCACCAGTCCTGCTCCATTTCAGCTTGTAACTCTCCAGAGGGAACAAATCTAACCTGAATTTCTGTGCTCTCCAGGCTGTCAAAAACTTTAGTAAAAAATATTAAAAAATAAAACCTACAGAAGCGTGACGACTTGATCATGTCCGTGCACTTGGCTTGTTCTTTCTCCTGCTCTGTGTTAGCAGCAGCAGTGGTGCTCAGATTCATTCTGGATTAAATGTGATGGAGCCTGTTGAGTCCAGCTCTGTCCAATAGGGAATTTAGACGCCCCAACAAGTGGTGGATCAGAAAGCATCTGGCTTTTCATTTATTCTGACTGGCAAATTCAAAATGTTGCTGGCTGACTGCGGCTGTTCCTAGGAGTTTAATGGCCTGATTTTCAGAGATGCTGAGCACCTTCGCAAATCAGCCCTGAGGCTCTTCAGCTCATCTTGATTCCTCCCCCTCCCTCCCCCCCTTTTCTTCAGTGACTGCTGTTCCAGTGACTGCTGGATACTGGAGGATGCTCTCTGAGACCTAACACTCTTGGAAAATTCCAAATGGTAAAATAATTTGATTTTTTTTTTTTAAGGTGGCTTGGTGCAAATGATTTCTGTGGGTCCCCAAGAGATTGCAAAATCATAGTGGGAGCTTACAAGGAAAAAAAGCCATAAGTTAACTAGAGTCCTTGCTGTGAATTGTGTCATTTTGGGTCCATCATACTTTATCTTAATACAGGGCATCATGGCAGGCAGGCTGGGTAGTGGGTAGGGCACTGAACTGGGATTCAAGTGCCCGGGATTCTCTTCCTGGCTCTGCTACTAGCCCACTAGGTGACCCGGTGTAAATTAAGTTGCCTTTTTTGTGCTTTAGTTTTCCCATCGATAAAATGGGTATAATGATGCCCATCATGTAAAGCACTTTCAGAGCTATGGATGAATAGTGTTATATGTGTATTTTACTTTGCCTCCGCCACTCATCAAATCACAACAGCCATAGCCAGCCTGTAAACTTAAACAGAATATTTCCATTTAGGCCAATTAATACTTTCTATTTTGACACCTCCTTCTATTAAAAAAAATAGTCCCCAGATCTCCTATTGTCTTTCCACCTCACTTCAGCCCAGCCACTCCTGCACCAGTTAATGACGCTGTTAATTTTTTGCTGTGTGAATGTGAGTGTAAGCTCCTTGGGGCAGGGACCCACTCTTACTTTCATATCTGTAAAGCTCCTTAGTAGCAGTGGTGCTATATAAGTAAGAGCACAGATCTTCATTTCTACTTGCTCCCATAGCTGACTTTAAAAACAGCCCACTTTGCCAGCATCATCTCGCAGGACAAGATATAAATAAAATATCGCGTGACTTTCCCTGAGATGTCACGTTGACTTAAGCTTGTCTGAGCCCTTCTTGGTGATCTGCTTGTGACTCTGGCCAAAATTTTCAAAAGTGACCAGTGATTTTGGGCATTCAACTTGTGACACCTAAAGGGACCTGATGTTCAGAGAGAGGAGGCTCAGCATTTTCCGAAAATCAGGTGCCTTGAGTTGGACAAGAAAATCACTGGCAGTTTTGAAAATCTTGGCTTCTACTCTTTCTTTGCATCAGTCAGGAGCAATGTGGGCACAGCCAGTGTAGAGAGAGTCTAATATTTCAAGGCAAGTCATGCAATGTTCCCGGTTGCATAGATGTCATTATTATGCAGTGTCTGGTGTCTGTCCCGTTGCTAATCCATGTTTGTTTGGATGTGTGGGGGGAAGACATTAATTCCTTATTTCAGATCATGCTGAGTTCAAACCTGTCCTGCTGGTTGTGAATTTAGATGCAATTTGATTTTAAATCATTTAAACCAGATTTATCCATTGTCAGATGGAGAGTCGGAGATAACATTTGTGCAGTCTTTCCAGACATGTAACCTGGCCAGTTTCCAAGCAGATTCTCCTCCACCCGGCACACCAGCCTGTTGCATTGCAGTCAGCCATTCCTTCCTTACCGGCCAGCCCGGGCCAGTGGGGGCAAGCAGTGTTCTGTATAGGGCAGTGCTGCCGATGAGAGGAGGAGGACAGGGACGTCTGTGCTGAGACAGAGAGAATGGCTAGCTGAGGCGCACTCTCTCCTGGGGATCCAAGTTAACCACATGCCGTGTTTAATAAAACACCTTCGTTTGGCTCGCCCTGAAGTTGTGTCTCTTGCCTCAATTGAATGGCCCAGGAGGAAGGATTAACTAGCAAAGCTGGGAGTGCGGAGGTGTCTTGAGGCTCTTTCCAGGAAACGAAGATGGTGTTTTTTATTGGGAACACTGACCAATGCTTGCAAATTTAGGTGCATAAAGTAAGGCACCTCCGTCTCCAACTAGCCACCTCCATGCCTATCCGACTGTTTCATTTCCGTGCACGCTGAGCATCCGTAACGGCTGCTGAAGTCAGTAGATGCTGCCGGGTGCCCGGCATTCTTGGACGTCCAGCCAACTACGTAGGTGCCTTCCCAAGTGACTCTTGGTTTTGGAAGCCTTCCTCTTTGGGTGCCCAGCTTTACCAAGGCCCTGATTCCCAGAGGGTGATGATTCAGCACTGTCGCTAGCCATTTTGGAAAATGCTGGCTCTGGGGCCTGGTTCCTCAGAAGCACTGAGCAGCCGCAGCTGTGTCTGAAGCCACTGGAAGCTGCAGGGGCTCAGTACCTCGGAGAGTCAGGCCCTCTGTCTGGAAAGTTGGCCTGGACAGAGTGTTGAAACTGGTGAAACAGGGCCTGTTTTACTTTGTTTGGGGCTCCCAGCTGTGCTGCAAAGAGGGGCTCCCAGCTGCTGGGGTGAGCACCTCACTCTGTAAACCAGAGCATCTGCCGGGAGCTGGGGACAGATGGATTGGCAGAGGCTGTTCAAGATGGACCGGGTGGCTGTGTTTGCCGCAGCCCATCCTCCTCCTGCTCTGAAAGCCCCCAACCAAACAGTGACTTGGAAAGCTGAGCTTCTCTTTTGCCAGGGAGTCGCCTGCCTCGCTGCTGACTGAGCGTGGCGAGGTCAGTCTGTCTGCACCGCTCTCATAGGCTTGTGTTGTTTTTCCTTCTCCCTCTCCCCCGCCCTCCTTGCTCCTGCAGGACCATATTCCAGTGCCCTATCAGCCGGACTCCAGCAGCAATCCCTCCTCAACGACATCCTCCACACCCTCCTCGCCGGCCCCTCCGTTACCGCCCAGCGCGACTCCGCCGTCTCCCCTCCACCCTTCCCCGCAGTGCACACGGCAGCAGAAGCAGTTCAACTTGCCAGGTACCTCGCTGCATGCAGACTGCCCCTGCAGGAGGCGCTGGGAGGGGTTTGGAATAAATCGCTCTGTAACAAAGGCAGTTATCAGTCAGTCACATGGAACTTGCTGAGTCCCCCGTCCCGGGAGTGTGTCCGATACCAGGGCTTGGCAGGGATCTCGCCTGATATGTCCTCAGGGTAGGGAACAAAGCTTCTCCCTTCTCACTGTTATGCAATGCTGTGGCTGCTTCTGGGGTCCAAACAGGATGTCGAAAAAATTGAAAAGGGTTCAGAAAAGAGCTATAGGAACCTGCCTGATAGGGAGAGATTGACGAAGCTTTATCTATTTATCCATGAGACGGTTTAGAGGTGACTTGATCTTAATCTACAAGTACCTACGTGATGAAGAGACGTCTGATAGTAGAGAGCTCTGTAATCTAGCAAAAACCATAACTAGAGCCAATGGCTAGAAATGGAAGCTAGACAAATTCAGGCTAGAAATAAGGAAGAAAAAATTTGCAGCGAGAGTAATTCACCACTGGAACAACTGACCAGGGAACATGGTGGCTTCTCCATTGCTTCCAATTTTTAAATCCAGTCTGGGTGTCTTTCTAGAAAGATGTTTCCGGCTCTGCCAGAAGTCATGAGCTTTGAGGCAGGAATGGTGGGAGAGGTCCTCTGGCCTGCGTAACGTAGGAGGTCAGACTAGATGATCTCAGTGGTCCTTTCTGGCCTTAAGATCTGACTCATCTTGTCCCAGTGCAATTGCCCCCTCCAGGGTTTCTTTGAAATCCACTGGCCCTGCAGTCCAGTGGACATTTCTGTACATTCAGGTCTGGCGCACGGCTCCTGAGGGGAAGGTGACGTCCTCAGCTGAACGCCACGATTTGCAGAGCATGGTCCGTGGGAATACTGGCTTCGTCAACCCACCCTGTCTCTGCCCCACACTGCCTCAGCCCTATTCTAGAAGGACTGGGGCTTCCTGGGAGTGGGAATGAGTGATATCTTCCTGAAACCAGCTTCCCCCGTTTGAGATGCCGCTGTGACTACACGGTTGATCTTTCATGACAGGAATGCTCCTTCCCTTCCTTTTTGCACTCATTCAGCAGTGAACCAGTGAGCAGTGTCGACGATTCCAGGGCTAAGAGCAATTAAAATGGTCCCCCTGTCTGAGCTGTTGTTTTAGGCTGTATTGGCTACATTCCATTCACTTTTTGACGCTTGTCTTCACAGCCACAAGGGCAAGTTGTGTCTTTTTTTTTTTTTTTTTAAATGAAAGCTTAGATTGTGGCGCATGAGTTGGCTGCCCCCAGAAAAAGGTAACTGTCACCCAACCCCCCCCTGACTGGCCCATCTCTACCCGTAAGGCAGCACCACCTCTCAGAGCAGGAATTCACTCCAGGCCCATTCTCCACAGCCCAGTCAACACTCGCCCATTCTGGTGATGCTGCCAATTAGCGCCAGTTTGTCCTTGGTCGTTCCTGTGTCGTAGAAACCCATTAATCAGGATCAATGCCTGCTTTCTTGTGGCAGACCACGAAACAGCCACCTGCTAGTCCCCGCTTTCACCTACTGTCAACCAGGGCTGGAATCAGGCCAGCGACCCAGCAGCATGGCCAATGGCTTCTGAGCCGCAGGGGTGATTTTACTTTATGGCCTGTGTTCTCAGCCGGAGGGTCACCACCAGGCCATGAGGGGTCATGCCCATCCTCATTACCATTATGGGAGCACTGTAACATGGAATCACAGCAGGGAAAAAATTGGGTATAGCTGTTGTAAAGAAACCAGCTCTTACATCTTTCTGCTTGGCTAATTTTGATCCTGCCTCTCACCTCATTGAATAACCTGAGAGACAGGATGAGGGGGATTGAGCTGGGAATGGGTAATGTTCACCACAGAGCTAACAAACTTTGCCTGATGGGGAACAGGGGAGAGCAGCTTGCCAGCAGCAGCTGGGATCTCCCACCTCTAAACTTTCTGAGCTGCCTCCTCTGCAGACAGTCTGTAGCCTCACAGGAAATGCCCATGAAATCGACGTTCATCAGGAAGTCAGAATGGACAATTGAGGGAAACCATGAAGACGTTGGAAGTGCTGCAAGGAAGCACTTGGAGTATTGATGGCCTTGTTGAGAGTCGCTTGGGAAGGAACAGCTTGTGCTGAGGACAATGTGCTGTCTCGTGTGGCATTTATTTTTTATCTGGTAACTGCACAGCACGCTCTCTGCAAGAAATTCCCCTGATCGAAAACAGATAAGTCAAAGTTTCTGAACTACATAAAGGCCCATTAGCAGTTCCTCTTTCAGCACAGGCCATTGGAGAGTTCGTTCAACGTTCTAAAAAATGTGTGTCTGTCACATGTAATCTGTAAGTGAACTAAGTCTCCTAACCCTCCAGTATGATAGATACAGGACAGCTCACTTCCCCCGATCGTGCAGATGGGCAAACTCAGGCAGGGATGCAGAACAGCTGGCTAGGGTCACGTAACAAACCGTTGGCCGAGTTGCGACTTCGTTCTGGGCCCCGGTTCAATTCTCTAGACCAACCAACCAAAAAGCACTGGCCAAGGCCGGGTATCAGACACATAAACAGTGACTTCAGGTGGAGGAAAACCCAGACCATTGCGGAGGCTTTCATTTGGGCTTCCAGGCTGGGCTACTTCCACTAGAGCCAAAGGCTTGGCTGCATGATAATAGGCAAAACACGCACAATGAGTCCTATCTGCTAAATAGCTCAAGTCCACACTGTGGGATCCAATATCAGGCAGGAGCCGTACGAGGTTTCTTCATGCTGTGGCACCGTGCATCACGAGACAGGTTTGCCACAGTCCTGGCTGTGCCATTCCTTGGCCGCCTGTGAGCAGAGGCAGTTCTTTGCACTGACCTGGCCGGTGACTTTATGTTTTGACAAACGCTCGTTCGGGGGTAGGGTAAATGCAGATTTATTCTTTGTGTTCGATCATGCTGAGTCCTGTGTGGCCCTTAATCAAGTCCTAGTGTGTGGTAAGAGGAAGGCAGGTGCAAGCTTTGAAATGCCCCTCCTGCCCACGCTGGCCACCAAGAAACAGCCAGTAGTTTCCTGCAGTTTAAAACTGCAGTTGCAGTGGTTGGGTGCGTTTGTTGGGGGCACAGTGTCTAGGATGTTGGACAGGATTCTAATCCCAGCTCTGCCACTGACTTGCTGTGTGGCCTTGCGTGAGTCACTGCACGTCTCTGCCTCAGTTTCCCCATATGTAACATCGGGGTAATGATACTGGCCCCACCTTTGTGAAGTACTTTGAGGTCTGTGGATGCAAAGCAGCAGATCAATGCTATTTAGTATTATTACATACAGTGATTTCAACGGTATCCGCTAGCTACTGGAGTGACGGAGAAGATTTTAAAGCACCTACGTGTTGTAGTTTGAATCAGGATTTAGGAGGCAATTTACCGACACGCACTGTGCCCCAACTCAGATGTGCTTAGCTCCCCGGAGAGATTTTGTGGAATGGGCATAGGATACTCTCAAAGCACTAAAACAGGCTAATGAACCAGCCCTGTTGGCCTCGATATTCCACTCACTCATCTCATTGTCACCTCTTCTTCCTCCTGAGCTACTTTCTCACCCTGCCCTGGCTGCTCATTGGGATTGGCTAACCCCAAACAGACCCAGTGTCCGAGAGGAGCATGGGAGGTTGAGTTTTCACGAAAGGTCCCATTTTTAGCTTCTGTTCCTCTCCACTGCCAGCTCCTTCTTCTCATCAGAGCCCCTAGGGACTAGGACCCTCAAAGCGCTTCCCACAACAGATTCTGCTGCAGCCTTGATCTGCAGTATCAGCGGCAAAGCTCCTTGCAGAGCGCCTTCCCGTACTCTGACAAGTGTGGTACAGGATGCTTTTGCACTGGTGTAGTCCCCTCCTTCTCCTGGGAGATGTGAGTGCCCCCTCCATGCAGTCTGCCTGGAGGGGAGGGTTCCACATACGTGTGTTTTAAATTGTATTTATTTCAGTGATGATGAATTTTGTTCAAAGTGGAAATAACCGAAAAAAAGTCAGCGGCAGCAGCTTCTTCGTGGAGGCATATGGCAGTTAGAGCTGCCAGCTCGCAGCGTGGCACAGATGCCCATAACATGAGTCATCTTTACTGAATCATCCAAGTTCCTTCCAATGAGTTAATTAGACAAATTGGCCTTTGCACATGGTGAACTCTGCATTGCCAGTCTCCAAGACAGTCCATCCTCACTTCCCCTGCAAGGAGGGGAGAGACCACGTCAGGAAAGATCAAACTCCCAGCTGTTACCTGCGCAGCAGCTCAGAGCGAGGGACATTTTCTCCTGTAACATGTTTCATTCGCAGTCTTGCTGTGAGTGAACAGTGCTTGTGACGCTTTTCATCTCTGTGCTAGGGCTAGACCCAGGCAATGCATCCCACTACTCTCAAGATGCTATTCTCAAGAATTTCAGCTTTCTTCAGAGGCTTCAGACAGGGCTGGGAGGCTTGAAACGCAGCTATTTCTCCCCTGGATTTCCAAAAGGAGTCCACTTTAATCTCAGCTCAGAGGAGACTACAACAAAACCAGTGACAATGTTCACTGTAACCTGTGGTCTCGGGAGTTAATAAGGAGATGCTGAGCCGGATCCTTAATGGGTGTAAATCAGCAGAGCTGTATTGGCTTCAATGGAACTCTGCAGATTTACACCAGCTGTTGATCTGGCCCCATGGGTCAAATTCAGCCCTGAGTGTACATAGGTTCCAGCTTCAGCCAAGCTATGCACGGCTCCACCGTGGTTTGTCTGTCCTTGCTCCAGCCACCTCTTCCATGCTTTGAGCTGCATGGGGTGCTCTGCAAACGTGGATGTCTACAAGGGCCGCCTAGGGCATATTTGATCCCTGTAAAACCTCTTTCTTCCCTGTGTACAGCTGTGGTCCTTTCACTTGTGGTCTTTAAAGAGCTTTTCGTATTAACACTGTGGGTCTGTTCTGATATCCTAGCCAAATTCCTCTATATAATTAGATTTAGGTGCCCTGAGTGTCCCCTGTTGCTTTATTTGAATCCAATGTTCTTCACTGCCACCCCTTAGCTGTTGTGTAGTGCTGCATCAGCAGCTCCAGAGGTGGCTGCGTTTTGGTGGTGGAAGAAGTGACTCTTCGGCCATATGCACTTGATTCCACCATGCTGCACCTCAACGCACCGGTGGAGACAGCTTTGTGTGGGGCAGGGATTCAGGCAGGGAGAAGGCAGGTGGGGGTTTTGCTGCAGTTCTGCAATTCAGAAGCAGCTTGAAGTGTCAGCCCAGGCTCCCAAGAGGCCATGCTGATGGCTGACTAGATGTGCCAAATCAATGCAGCTTCCAGGTGCCCTGCTCCTGCCTAGTTTCTGGACTGTGCCAGGAAGCCTGGGGCCCAGAGTGCGTGGTGGTGTGTGCTGCTGTGACACCTGCCCATTCCCACAACGACAGTCAGACTTTCCATTGCCAGGGGACCTCGGTTTGAGCTCTGTCTCTTGGAAAAGGCTCCATTTATCCCTGCCACTTCAGCCATGTCCTAGCCTGGGTTTTCATGGTGCTGACTAGCTGCTGAAACGCTACCCTGGGGGGGACTTACTTTTGGAGTGGTGTTTTGGTGTGAGTGCAGTGACTGAGGGTATGTCTACATTGCAAAACTATCTCGACCTACGTCACGTCGCTATCCAGCCACCACAGTAATTACATCGCTTTCGCATGTCCACATATGCTCCTCGTGTCGGCGGTGCGCGTCCTGACCAGGAGCGCTTGCACTGATTTAACTGTCAGTGAGGGGCCTTGTGGGATGCAAAAATCACCAGGAAAGGGGCCCTCTGTTCTGCATCCTTGTTCAATCAAGCGTGTTGCATTGTCACATGAGGTCTGATCATCTCTACACTCGAACAGGCAGTTTGAGGTGCATTCCCAACTGCACTTTTCGGGTAGGATCAGGCCCTTTGTTTGTGTTTAGCTTAGAAGCACTCGTCTTCTATTCAGACATCAGTTATCTGCTTTTCAAGGAGTCAGGGTCAAGGCTGAGAGCACTGACTCATGGATGAGTGGGGAAGAACCTGCAGACTGTAGAAATCCTGTTGAGTTGCACTTGTCCGTTCTTGCCCTCACCTAGAACTAAACAGAAGGCTGCAGTTTGTAAAGTGTCAGGGGCTTCCTTTCTCGTCATACAAAACACCAACCATCTGGCTTCCCTTCTGATTCTCAAAGTGCCCTTCCGCGTTTGAGGGAAGAGGTCTCCACTGGTCTTTGCCTGTGTGCTAACTGTCACCTTTTGCCTGTATTTTGTGTGCCTTTGGTGCCGATGTCCAAAGTTTTCTTGTGTTGAAATTGTTATATCGTGTCCATCATGTACAACTGGGATGCAATACCCTCCTCACAATGAAAATCTGTATTTAAACAAAACTGCTCCAAATGGTCGGGAGAGTCTGCTGCTTTGGGAAAATCCAATAAAGTGGGCAAAGGCAAAGCGACCGCAGGAAGGAAGAGCTGGAGGGAGACAGGGACAGGAAAAATAATAACTGAATAATTACTGAAATAACCTGCCTAGAAAGGCCTGGTGGTGGGTCCTGCAGATAGCCATCTGGTCGCAGAGAGGCGTCGAAGGTCCAATGTGACCCAGCATTGAGAAGGTCCTTCACACCTGATCCAGTTGGGTACATTGGGATGGAGGGCAAGGACAGCCGTGCCCATCATAACCCTTCATAGGGACGGATTGAAAGGTGGGCGCTTGCGTGTCTCAGACTTAGATTATTAAGATTGTCAGGAAGACGTAGAATTGAAATCACCAGAGTCCCCCTAAATAGGCCTAGATGCTCTTGTTAGCTGTTAGCTGCCACCTTCTTCCCTGTGGACCTCTAAAGCTGTATGCAGTGGTATCGTTACCTGCGAGATGCCTCCGTCCCTCTGTGCCATTGGGACAGCTGAGATCACCTGGGAGGCTGTTGATAACAATCCCGAGACTGATCACTTGGGGAATGAGGGCAGGGCATTTTCACAGAAGGGTCTTTGACTAGAATTCACCTCCCCCACCATCCTAGTAGGGACAGGGGCCTCTAGGGTATGGCTGAGCTGCAGCCAGAAGTGTACACATACCCAGCTAGCTTTGATCTAGCTTGAAGAACAACAGATCCATGGTCCTGAGCAGGGGGAGGCGAGCTTGTGCCACTGCCCATGCTGCTGTGACATCACTGCTATCGTTACCTGCGCTAGCTAGCCCCACGCCAGCTCAGGTGTGTCTACACGCACTCTAATCCCTCCTCCCGACTGCAGTGCACCTTAAACCCTTTAGGGGGTGGTGCGAGGACCATCTCTTTTCTCATGTTGCTGCCTCGGGCTTGCTTGTCAGTTGGGTCTATGGGGCTGAGACTGATTGTGTTGATTTTGATCAGTGTGTTGGTGTAGCTGCTTAATACTGGACATGGGATGTGTGTTTATAAGTAGAGCCACTCAATTCCTTGGCAGCGAGTTGTACTGCCCAAGTACTGGGCTGTGATGGCACTGATAGGGAAGGGAGAGGAAGGGCTGGCTGATCTCCAGTGGCTTGCGAAGAAACAATATCAAAGGTAATTCCATTCCCCACATCTTTTGTTTAAGAGCCATCCTTGGCTGTTACCTGCCCTAGATTTGCAATGTGCTTTAGTTAATCATGTGCATGGGGCCTTAGACATATCGTTTAGAACTTTCAAAGGAGTCTAAAGGATTTAAGTACCCAAATTAGGTGGCTAAATCCCTCAGGTGACTTTGAAAATCCAAGCAGCAAAGTGCTGTATAACTGCTAAGCGCTGAAGGCTGTAGAATGGGAGAATTAAATGTTGATAGATAACATGGCTTCTAACCAGAGATCTATGGCACTTAAAGCAGCCAGATGCTGGCCTGCTGACCTACTTGTGTAGTGGCTGTTGTTATTGAAGTGCCATCAACAGACTTGGCATTTCTACAAGAGACAAGATACACAGACCCTGCCCTGAAGAAGTTGCAGTCTAAGGATATGTCTGCACGTCAAGTTGGAAGTGTGAATTCCAGCTCGAGGAGACATACCCACGCTAGCTCTGATCAGGCTAGCAAGTTAAACATAGAGCATAACTGCAGTAGCATAAATAGCAGGAGGGCCTAGTCACCTGAGTACATGCCTGTCTAAGATGCTAGGTATGTATTTGGGGCAGCTACCCTTCCCGCCCCGCTGTGGCTACGTTCTGTTTTTAGCACGTTAGTTCAATTAGAGGTAGTGGGAGTATGTCTCTGTAGTGCAAACATACTCTAAATAATGGACATAGAGGAAATGGAGTGTGTGTGTGTGTGTGTGTGAGTGAGAGTGAGTGAGTGAGTGAACGAAAATTCTCAGGAGAGATTTAACTGAAGGCAAGTCCATGCCCTGCGCTGCCAAGTGGGACAGTGGGATCCAGTGCCCAATTCTGGTCTGTTACTCCCTGCTCCAGCAGAGACTGGGTGCTCAGTGATGCAGGACATAGCAGTTTGCAGATGCAACGCTTCTGATTGTGCTACGTTGCCCTAACATTGCTCACTTGTTTAACTTCTTCCTTTCTCCATTGCAAGCTTCCCACTACTACAAGTACAAGCAGCAGTTCATTTTCCCAGGTAAGTCATTTGGAAGTGATCATAATCAATTGATATAATGCAATGCATGCGGAGTTACCTCTCTCTGATTTAGTAGGAACAATGCTCTCCCTGTCCTGTGTTGCACACCTTATTGTCATGGTTTGGTGGATCTGGATGGTGCAGAGGAGTGGGGGAGGCAGGTGGGATTTCAGATGTGTTCCTTCCAGAAATGTATTGTATGATGGTGAATTATTCAGGGTGAAATTCACCCCCTGTGCAGAGAGTCAGCTTAAATCTCTCAAACTAGCGCTTGTGGGGATGTGAATGATACCTTCGGCTTGTGCTGGCTTTCTGCACAGGGGTGAGTAAATTCAACCAAGTGTTTGCTGTGTATTTCAAGTGGGCCAGTCTCTTCTGAGGCCATCCTTAGGGCTAGGGTTTTCTGTGGGGAGGAGGGATGTAGTATTAAATGAGGAAAAGGATCCAGGGGGAAGCCCTCTAAATACGTATGAGGTCCCTGGTGCTGTTGCCAGTTTGCAGGGTGTTCCCCTACCCTGATCTAGGGCAGGTGGAAGGAGGTTTCGGAAGCCGGGCGGGAAGAACAGGCAGATTTTTTCAAAGTTAAATCCGTCCCTAGATGGGTTTGATTTTTGCTGCTGTTTGTCAGCTGAGCTGTTGAGCCTAGAGCTGAGCATGATGTGACTTTCAGCACAAATGGCTGAGAGCCATGGTGCGGGAGGGAAAGGAGGGTCAGCCGCGGGATGCAAGGAAAAACCTGCCAAGGGCAAGAAGTAGCTGTGGAAGCATCTGTTTTCTGGCTATGGCTGTGACCGTGAAAAGTGAACTTCACGTTAAAGCAACACAGCCAATGCCAGCTGGAGAAGCGCCTCACTGGCCTTGTTTACTGATGGTACAAGCTCTAGAGGAACTGGTAGAGGCCTCTCCAGGTCTTTTGTCCATCCTCTGGGGGGCTCCCACCCAGTCTAACACCAACTGCCTCTGTATTTGTCTCCCTCGCAAATGGCCTGATTCTCCACTGCTTTGTACCTCGTGGAGTCATGAATGCTTGTGCAAGGAAGTGCAAAATCCTGAAGGGCGTGGAGCATCCTGACTCGGTAGCTTTTTATCCCGGCTTTGCCCAGATGTCGTTGGCTCCACAAGGTGCAGTGCCATGGGAAAGAGGACTCTAAGCAGAGCTCAGTGGGAGCCAGGACGTAGCCACTTCATCTCATGTTTCCTCCGTTTTGCCAACCTCTTTTGCCTTTCCCCACTTTCTCCTCCCAGGCCGTTCTCTGCTTTCCCCTCCCTCTTCCCAGGCTTCTCACTTCCCCGCCCCTTCCCCTGCCTTCACTTGGCTCCCTTTGAAACACGATTTCCTTTTCGCCTTCTCCCCCTTCCCTGAATGCTCCATCCTGGTCTCCTGTCCCTGGCTGGGCCTTCCCTGTCCGAGGCAGTTCTTCCTCACATTGGTTGGTTGACTGACTGGAGGTGCCACTGCCCAGGCAGTGCTGATGTCAGCGTGCCTTGGTTTGGGCGCAGCTCTGAGATGGGAGAGAAGAAGAGACGCTGGGCCTGATTCTCCTCTCCCTTCTGCAGGTGTGACACGGCCAACGTTAGCCGAGCCGCTCCTCTGTGAGTGAGAGGAGATTGTGGGCCAGGGACTCGGGGAGAAATCTGGAAAATAATGGTTGTCTTACTGCAAACCAGCTGCCTGACTTGGAAACTGAACTCATGGCAGCTCTGCTCTAGCTACAGTTTTCACACTGAGCTTTCCTGTTTTCAGATGTTGTGCCTGAGACACCGACCCGAGCACCTCAAGTTATCCTTCATCCAGTGAATTCTAACCCAATGTAAGTGGGTCTCTCCCCTTGGCTTTGTACTTCCTCTTCGCTTCGTGTTCTGTACACTTGAGGAACACCTGCTAGGGACGCAGGTCCCTGACTGACAGCTGACAGCTTGCTTTGTGTAAAGGGCATCCATGGAGGTGGCAGTCGGGTTTATTTTGGTAAGCAGACCAGTACTCATGGAAACCCCTGTCCGGCTAGGACCAGCATTCCCGGGGAGTGATCACAGTGGTGACAGGTGAGCTGTCAGTTGCATGTGGATAAACAACATTAAGATGTGACGGCTGAGCTAAAGAGGCACAGGGAGTATTCAGTCTCCTCCTCCCCTTCCACCCTGGCTCCCGGTCTCCTGGCCCATCCACTCCATTCTCACCAGGTACCTTGACATAATCTACTCCTGTCCCTCCATGGTTTGGCTTTCGCTCCTGCTATGTTGGAATCAGGCGGCTTCCTCCACCACATTGCGTAGGTGCCAACAGGAGACTCACTGAGAGCAGAGGAGAGACGGGTTTCCTGTTCTCTGTTCCAGTGCCCAGCCTGAAGCCGCAATCACAGGGAAAGTTTGGCTTCACCCCAGTAGCTCTGGGATGGAGCATGCTCCATTGCTCTGTGGGGATGGTACATGTGCAGTCTGATCAGCCCAAGGAACTGTGAGAAACTTGAGCATGCTCAGTGACGATGGAATCTTCAAAGGTTTTAGGAGCTAGAAATCTAAGAAGTTTCTTCTGAGAATGTGCAAACTACAGTTTTCCAAAGACTTATGATTTGACCAAATTTAGGTGGATTTTTCCAGAGAGGGCAAAAGGCACATTCCTGATACAAAGGCCAGCCTCCTGCCAAATTTCAAACTCCTCCTTCAAAGCACAGGGATGCTAGAGCTGTTCAAAGAAAAGGGTCCAATGCTTTTTTAGCATGGGTAAAACATATTTTTCCCTATCCTCGTTCTCAGAAACGGCGATTCCGTTTTGTCTGGAATTAAAAAACAAACAAAAAAACAGTCTGAAGCAGACACCCAGCATGGAAAATTTCAGCTGAAGGGTTAAAGTTTGGCAAAATTATATGCAACTGAAAACAGGAAGCATTGGATAACCTTAATAACAGACAGCCCCACCAGCCCCACCAATAATATTTGTTAAGATCCCTAAACTTTGCATTCGGTGTCTAAATGATCCTGAAACTTGGTCTATAATTGGCAGCTAGGAAAAGCTCTCCCCAGTAGCTTTTGTTTTTGCTTTTACTTGTGGCTGGTTTCCCTGTTTAGCTCAGAGTTCACTTAGATCTTCCTGGTGAATGCTCTGATCAGTGTTGCATTAGCAGCACCCAGCAGTGCTGTTACATTTCAGGAGCTGTTGCTGTTCCTTTTTATAAACTCCACCTTTCTGAGATTATATAACTCAGAAATTTAGCAGATAAGAGCTCAGCCCAAACAGAAATGTAGTTTCTGTCAGGATCGCCCACACTTTTCTAAATACATTGGTAACCTGTCAGAGGGGCTAAAGAATTGCATCTGTGTCCAAGTGAGGCAATCTGAATGACAAAGACAAGGCTGCTGGTGGCCTGATAAATAATGCCATGATGATTATTTGAGAGCCTGTATCTGAGTCAAACTAGAGGTTAAAGAAAGTCCTCTTCACAACTGAAGCCAATGCAAGAGAGAGATGGAGTTCTTACACCCAAATTCCCCTTGCTTCCCTCAAGCATATTTAGACCTTCTTGTGACATGGGTCCTGCCTTTTGGTACATCAGTAAATGCATTCACATCAGAGGTATATTGTAGTAAAGCAGGCTCAGGTATGTGTAGAATTTATAAAGCTTTGGACTAAATTCTGATCTCATTTATACCAATGAAAATCTGAAGTAACTGAGTTGACATCAGTGATGTTACTCTGGATTTACCACCAGAGTAATGAGAAGCACTGAAATGATTTGGGAAGCAGGATCTAGTCTATACACTCTTAGAAATGGGTATTATTATTATTACTATTATTATTAAAAGCAAGGTGCAGAAAACTGCTTACCTGACTGTACAGCACATATAACAGATGGAAGCAATATGGTTGTGTGTTGATCAGGTATTACAGTTTTCATCTGTGTAGGGTTTTTTTGTGTGTGCACGCCAATTAAACTATCGGGACTGTCTTCTCATTTACATTGGTTTTGTGCAACTATAACTCCATTGATTTCAGTGGAGTAACTCCAAATTTACTTTGACATGTGATGGGACCGTCAGTTCCTGTCTGAAAATTTTCCTCTTAAGGGTTTCCCTGCCACATTTAACACGTGAGGCCCGATTCTTATTGAGACTCAGGGCCCCTTTACTGTGTCTGGCAAAGCAGTCTTGGGGTAAATGAGAACTCACCTCCAGAAATGTAAAATACCTAAAATCAGAGAGAGAAGGAATGATCAGAGAACAGTGTGCAGAGAGGACACAAAGCAGTGTCTTCACTGGATGTAAACGGATACAGAGATCTGGGAGGGAGGTTTAACTGCCAGTAACTTACAAGTGAAAGATTGAATCAGCAGCTGGATATAATTCACTAAATGGTGCACAACACTGGTTTGCAGAAACAAAGATTTTAACAGTCTTTAACACTCTAATAGCTTGACAACTAAACTAAGTAGGACAGGCAGGGCAGGGCCGGGCTATGTGAATGCCCACGGGGCCTGGGCTGGGCTAACCAAGTCCTTGCTTTCCTACTCTCACCAACAAGCTCCATTATATCTACTTTCAATACTGTCATACTTTGATACTGCAAACTATCCGTGCCGTTACTGCTAGTACTGCTTTGTGAATTCCTTTACTATGAATATGAATTTATTGCTATTGATACGGTGGTAGTACCTAGGAGCCCCCAGTCATAGACCAAGATCCCTTTGTGCTAGATGCTGTACAAACATAGAACACAAAGAGAGCCAAAGAACTTCCAGTCTGATAAAATACCATTACTGGGCCAAACCCCGAAGCTCATAATCAGTATTTGTTCTGTCCTTATTCAGGCAAACTCCTTTGAGTCAGTAGGAGTTCACTGGGGTAAGGACAGAGTAGAACCACACCAAGGAGCACAGGATATGACTCAATAGTTATTATATAGCACCTGGAACGCTTCTGTGCTCCAGTCCTGCAAACACTAAAGCATGTGTGGAACTTTACTCACCTCAGT
Source organism: Emydura macquarii macquarii (assembly GCF_026122565.2). Taxonomy (NCBI): domain Eukaryota; kingdom Metazoa; phylum Chordata; order Testudines; family Chelidae; genus Emydura; species Emydura macquarii. The sequence goes on from NW_027131391.1 coordinate 4,186,617, forward strand.
GGTCCTGTTAGCTCTCTGGGGCTACTCAGGTGAGTGAAGTCTGGCCTTCGCAGGATCAGGGCCTAGGGGACAAGCGTCATTAAGGATGTCAGACTAAGGGCCCATCCTACAATAGGTACCATAGCTACATAATCATTACTTCCAGCACTATAAAGAATATCTCTGGATTTCCAAGTCCTGCTTATCAAGTGCAATGGGGAGCTGGACTCTCAGATGAATAGGAAGTCTTTAAAACCCTGCCTTTCTGGTGACCCAGATGTTCTAAAATTATGACAGTCAAAAAAAATCCCCTCTTTTTTCTAATATCAAATAGACAGGTTCACCTGCAGCTTCACCTCCCAGCACCCGTGCTAGAGCAGTTTCCCTGCCTTTCTAGGACCTGGGCATCCTTTGGCTCTGGGGTCCCTTTGTTATATTAACTGGTGATGGGCTCGAGCCACAGAGTTGGGGTTTGAACTTTCCTAATTGAGGGTGGGGGAGAATTGGGACGGGGGAGAGGGAGTCCGTTCAGACCTGCCTCTGAAATTAGTATGTTGCCAAGTCATGTAGAAAGCCTGGCGTGTCTGCATGCTGTTTTCTTTTGTCTTGGTGGAAGCTAAGCGGGAGGGAAGCAGGAGTTTACAGCCCTGTCCTGGTGATGCTGTTCTGTGTGTCAGTGCATAGAACGGAGGGAGTTTTCTGTGCACGTGGTGGCATATTAATTTGTTTTGTTTTTAACAGCCTTGAAGGAAATCCATTACTTCAAATTGAAGTGGAACCAACGTCGGAGGTAAGACACACGCAATGATATCGCAGGGTTTTTTATTGCCTTTGTAGAATGAAAGGAAAATTTTATGATCTGAACTTTGTTAAAACAAGACTCTGCCATGGCCTAATGCTTTGGCATCTTGCCCCTTTTATGATCTATATCTCTTCTCAGAGACAATTATACGGAGCTGGCTGGCCTCAGCATTGTGCTTAATGGACCGTTACATTCTATACATCTCAGAGTGCACTGCACAGAAGCTGGCATACAATTTGCATCTCCACTGTGAACTGGCCTGTAATTGAATTAATGGATGGATCTGATTCTGCTCCCACTTACGCTGTTTTTAATGGAATTACCGCTCTTGACCAGCCGTGGGAACAAATGGAGAATCAGGTTGGAAGGGGAATTGCTGCCCTGCTATCCCCAGTCGCTCAGTGGGAGGCAGGGCATCAGGGGGTCAGCACAGACTTTTAAGCTTTTGATAACAAACTAGTAGAGGATGGTGGGTCTCTGCTCATACCAAGTGCAGAGCATAGATATAACAGGCACTTTTGAAAAACCATCCTAAGCCTCTAAGTGAGTTAGGAGCACAGGTTACACTGCCTTTCAATGCCACGTGAGCTCTTAAATCACTTAAGCACTTATGAAAATCCCGTCCTGAAAGCCAAAGAGCCTGATTCTCAACTCAGTTACATGGGTTTTATGCCAGTGTAACTCCATTCATTTCTATGGTGCTACATCCGTGCAACAGAGCAGAGGATCAGACCCCAAATGTGTAACAGCGATCAGCAAAATAACATAGGTACACTCTGGCCTAAAGCTGTCTAGTTTTCCCTGGTAATTTGTAAATCCTTGAGTTTGCCTGTCTGTTGTAGGGTTATACACAGCTGCACATCACCACATTACCTGAGCGCCTTCCACATAGACTTTGCGACTGCAGTTGTTTTTATCTGTCCCCTGCCTCTATCCATCACAGTAATGTGTGTATCTGTCAGAGCGCATTGAATGCACTGAAAAATGATTTGAATTAATGAAAAATGAACAATGGCAAAATTCACCTGGGAATAATATTTGATCAGCTCAAGTATCTGTCTACCCTAATAACATGTCTGTCTGATTTTCTACCTACCATTCATCCTAGGGATTTTTTTATATGGTCGAAATTCTGCTTTTGTTTACACGGTTGCAACCCCGTTGAAGGCAGTTTGCACTAGTATAAATAGGAGCAGAATTTTGTCCAATAATGTATTTATATTTCAATGTCCTCTGTACGGGAATATATGTATTTTGTGTGTGGTGTAGGGGTGTGGGTGTAGCCTCTCAAACGTACACAACATTTACTAAGACAATGTACATTTCATAAAAAAACAAACTCAGGCTAGTTCTGAGAGTTTCAATCTGCAACAGTCTGAGCACTGTGGTAATAGTGGGGAATCTCAGCAAGGCGAGCCTGAGTTTTGTAGGATGCCATGCTGGTTTCAGAAAAGCCATCCAAGAAAATACACCGTTGTGTTTCAACCTCTTGCTTTGAGCAGTTGGTTTGCAAGTTTCCATGGCAACTCACTGCAAACAAAATGTGTCATTTACCCCTTCCGCTGCCCCAAAGTACAGTGCAGCTAGTCCAGTCGCTAGCTAACTTCCTGGTGCTCTCCAAGTGCACCTGATAGGCTTCTCGCCATGTCTGAGGGAGACTGGAGCTCGGGCAGGTTTTCATGCAATCTAACTTTCCTGGGCTCTGCTTTTCTTCCCTATTAATCCTGATCCCCAAGCCCAAGTCACTCTTGGCCTCATTCATAAACAGCCTCCAGGAAGTGCTGCTACAGCACTAGCTAATCCCCTTCTCTGCAGAGACTTGGCACCGCCACGCCAAGCTCGCCCGCCATCTGGTTAAAAGAATGCATTGACGGTGTGATCTCTTCCAAATCCTCCATCTGCCTCCTAACCAAAGGAGGAGGAAGAATGGGCAGGGGGGGAGAGGTGGGGATACGGCATTCCCAAGATGTGGCTTTGACCATGCCTGGATTCTTAGAAACACATGTGCTGGCAAAAAGCAATACAGGGAGCTGTATGCATGACCACTGCATTGCTGGGAAATGCTCCGCCTCGCTTTGTGGTGTGTTTCACGTTCAAGCAGTGGAAGTGCATGTTCCCTTCCTGCTCCTGCTCGCTCCGTGCACAAAGGGAGGCTGAGTACACAGTGCTGGCTGGTCACTGGTCAGGCAAGCCACTAAACTTGTCTCCCTGCAGAACGAGGAGGGAAACGACGAGGCCGAAGAGTCTGAGGACGACTTTGAGGAGATGAACCTCTCCCTCCTGTCTGCTCGCAACTTCCCACGCAAGGCCAGCCAGACCAGCATCTTCCTCCAGGAGTGGGACATCCCCTTTGAGCAGCTGGAGATCGGAGAGCTGATCGGTAAAGGGCGCTTCGGCCAGGTGTTCCATGGGCGCTGGCACGGTGAGGTGGCCATACGCCTCATCGACATCGAGAGGGACAACGAAGACCAGCTGAAGGCCTTCAAGCGGGAAGTGATGGCCTACAGGCAGACGCGGCACGAGAACGTGGTGCTGTTCATGGGGGCCTGCATGAGCCCTCCCCACCTCGCCATCATCACTAGGTAAGCCGTGGGCTCTGCTGCCAAGCTGCGCAGCTGCCACTGATCGGTTACGGAACGTGCAGGACCATCGGTGCGGGAAGTAGGGGTGTGGGCAGCACAGTATATATAGTGTATATCCAGTTCCCAGGATGTACATGATTTGCAGTTCCGGTTCAATGGCTCTCAGCATCCCCACTACACAAATAGGTCCAGCCCTCCCTGGCCTGCAGAGCTATTCTGTGGCATGGGCAACTATACCGAGAGACTGGTGTTTGATATGTTTGACCTACAATATGGTGTGTTGCCAACTTCTAGCGGAGCTGCTGGAGACGATGCTTTGACATGCCAGAGAGAGGCCTGTGCTTTTGGAGCCTGTAGATGTGATTGACAGAAACTGCGATGTCTGAGACCAGAGATCAGCACTGGATCCAGAGGCTCTAGGATCCTCTGGGAGACATACCTCCCTTCTTCAGGAAGTGCAGATCTAGGGACCAGTCCTGCCTGCTTTGGGGTTGATGGCTGGACTCTGACTGATGTAACTGAAAGCAAGGCTCCAGCCGTTGGCATGTTACAGCTGTTCGTATGTTCCTCTAAAAGAGTTACTGTATAACTGACCTCTTTGGGACAACTGGTGTGCTCAGTATAACAAGTGGGACTAGGCTGATTAGCACCGTCTAAAGGCTTCTGAATTTGGTCACGTATGAGAAGTGCTGTCGGTCAGAACGAGGAGGGACCTAACGCGCTTTGGGTGTGAGTGTGTGACAGATGAGAAAAGCGCGATTGATGGAATTGCCGTGTTTTCTGCTTGTCTTGTATGTGAAGCCAAGTGACAATGGCTACTGCAAACTCATGTACGAGTGGTGCTTCTGTGCTGGGAATGGGTCTGATTAGGCCGGCCAGCTGGGTACGTGGCCGTTGACTGCTGTGTAAGGACAATGGACTGCCTACGGGTTCCACAAATAACTTGGTGCTTTGCTGGTGCTGTGAAACATTCTCAAGCATCTGAAGACTTCATGAGTTTTAAGTGTTCAGTGATAGTGTCTAGAAGGCCAGTAGCTGGAAGGGGCTGGTGCGTCATGGGGTCAGAATTCCTGTTCCCCATGGAGTTCAAGGGTCTGCTGGGTTTGAAGGTGACCCTCACCTCCCTGGGGAGCATCCAACAGCAGCTTTTAATAGTAAACATGTGGTTCATGTTCCTGGGCCATCTCCTGAGGGCATGACAGGGCCCCAAGGAATTCTAATGAAAGCTAGCAAATACTACGTATCTGGGCTCCCCTGTAATGCTGTGCTATCTGTTATGATAAGGGGCCAGCGTAGAAACAGGGAAAATAATCACCCTATAATAACTAGTATTTACATGATCAGTGGTCAAGTTATTACATGGGTGGGCAATTACACAGTTATTGATGCCCATACTGGATCAGTTTCTTCATCCTAACAGAGAGGCAAACTGTGGCCAGCCTCTATGCAATAATAATACTACGTTTCTTTAGCACTTTATGTGTTTAAGGCACCATACAGACATTAACTAATGAATCCTCACAACCTCCCCAAGAAATAGGTCTGTACACATTGTTCCCATGTAGCAGTTGGGAGAACTGAGGCATAGAGGTCAAGTAATGCACACAAGGCCACACAGCAAGTCAGGATTAGAACTCAGGACTGCCTGACACCCAATCCTGTGCTTGTTTCGCCAGACCACACTGTTCACCGTCCACCGTTGCAAAAAAAGGAGGACACAGGAATGGACGCCCCTGTTATAGACACATGCTAGACGGGATTCTGCCTCTGCAAATCTGATCCAAGTTATCCACTTTCCTCTCCTAACCCTTACTCAAGGGTCATCTAATCTCACTGTGCAACAAGATTAAAGTATTTATCTTCGTATTGGATGACTTCCATCATGTGATGAGCTGCCACAAGGCTGCTCTGTTAACAGCCAGCGCTCTGGGCTTCAGCATCCAATCCTTCCCCAGGTTAAATTATCATTGAAAAGTTTCGTCAAGGTGAGGCTAAATCTCCAGCCTTCTCTTGGCAGAATTTCAAAGCCCCAGGTTATGCGCTGACATTGGAAAGCTTCTCAAAGCCATTAGCAGTGAAATATTTCATCATCCCTTTCTTGAACTCCCTTGAAATGGCCCATTCCCAATTGACTGATCCCAGTTCAGTTGAATAAGCAGGCACTGGGGAGATTTGGTGGGGAGAAGGGGTTCTTGCAGGCTCACTTGGTGTGCTGCACCTAATGTAATGCCAGGAGAGGAAGACACGGTACCAGGTGTACCGGTACTATTGTTATCAATTGCTGCTCTTGCTCCGTTGAATTAATTTGTTGTTTGCCTCAGCATTCTATCTTTCTAAGACGCGATTTTCAGGAGGCTGGGGTATTTCTCGAGGAAGAGAGGAAATCTTCAGGGCAATCCACAGAGCAGGGAGCTGGGGAGGTACAACTAGAGCAGAATGCAACAGAGAGGAATAACGTAGAGTGACTGTTGGGTATAATTTCTTAACTGTGAGACTTTGGAATCCTCTCCCAAGGAAAGCGTTGGGAGCCCGATTGCTTGGGAACCTGCCAATTAAACAACATACTATAGGGAACAGTCCTGGGGGATAGTCTAGATCTCAAATGTCTGTGGTTTCCATTTGGTCCTAGAGAGGCCTCTTTAGCAGCCAGAACTGGAGGAGACTCAGGCCTCTGGGGGCCTCTGTGGTCCTCATTGATTGCTCCCAACAAACCACCACCTGAAGCTGGATTGCTGAAGGGTGGGTTCTTTGCAACCCTTATTTATTATGCTGGATGTGTGCAGCGAGCCAGCCCAAGGGCTACGCAGCACTTTTGGCCCACTGAAGCCCCTCAAAACAGGGCTGATGGAGGACTGAAGCAGTGCCTAGCCCTTTGACGGGCACTTTGCACAGGGGGTTCTTTTACCTGCAGTGCAGTGCTCATGTTGAAGTCAGAGGGGCAGCTCAGATAAGTATGTGCTGCTGTCCAAGGTACTGAAGGGTTTTAGACAGAAAAGCCCCAGAAGTGGTTGAGTTGGCTCAAATGACATCTCTCCTTTAGTTCGGGGTCCTTGTCTCTTTTTCCAGTGGCTAATGTTGAAAACAGGGTTGTGTTTTATCCGCAGATGGTATAAAAATCTTCTTTGGGACATGAAAAGTAAATGCTTTAGAGAATAATCATCATAAACCCTGGCAGTGAAGTTAAACTGGATTTCAGCTCTCCAACCTATTAGCAGGTACTCAGTTAAAAATTTAAAACCCCATGTTGATCCATTTATGTAGTGTCCAAAGCCATGCTGGTGTGTTACATCATTGGTAATTGGCTGTTCCAGTTACTGGTGTACACGGCCTGTGTGTGTTGTCTCTTTGATACAAATACTATTTAATGAAGCCCTTTTGATGCATATTTGCACAGCATTTAAATTCCATTTAGCATCAGGACTCATGTAATATTTTTCTAGCTTCAAAGCATGTTCTGTTCGAATGCCTTTTTATATAATTCCAACAAGGTGCCATTTTTGACAGCTTGACAAAATAAATATGTGCGCTGTGGTAGCTTGATGCATTAATATCGGGTCTGGGGAGCTTTCTGATCTGCTTTTTTCCATATGTTTCCAGTCCTTTTTAAGGTCAGAGTACAGCTTTATCGGATTGCCCTAAATATAACTCATGTCCCTCATGTCTGCAAGCATTGAATGCTTCTGGCTTGCGATCTGGAACTGACTTTACTCTTTGTACATTGGAGCTGAATTGGTTTGTATGGTAGGGTTTTTTTAGTTACAACTGGAACCATTTTTTGTTTTCTGCTGCTTTTAATAGTGCTGGATGGTGAAGTGCTCCAGTACCTCTGTGCTAAGTGCTCTGTAAATGTCCTGTATTATAATTGGCCTGCCTAGTTTGTCACAGAAGAATTTGGGAAGGTAGAGGTGGCTGGGGAAACTCACAGATGAATCCCAGTGAATTTTCATTAAAATCCCAAATTATAATTTATGTTTGTAACACGTCCATCATTCCTCCATTGCTTCCAGACATATGTTCTCCGGTCCGTTCCTCCTGCCCTCTCCAGGGACCCAATTAGATGAGGGTCCTGGCTATGGAATCGGAGGCCTCACGTGATGTTCTGACCCCTGGGATGTGGCTAGTGGAGCTGAGTGGAGTGAGGTCCTTGATGACCATTTAAGGGAAAAATGGGAGGAAGTGGAATTTGAGACACCCCTATGACAAATTAACTGTCCTAATTACATTCTTATTAGATCTTCCCCTTTTATCCTGTGGTCACCTTTTATGAAAATTGTCCTGGATGAATTCTAAATCCTGTGTCTCTAGCCTCCTGTCCGTGGAGTCTGGCTTTTGTGACAGCTAGAAAAGTCCAGGTGATGTGGGATGTGTATTTAGCTTAGTGGCAGTCTCCAGTTTTCAGGGCAGTGGGCGATACTCTGTTAACCACTTCCTAGACAGGTACATGTAGCGTCTGTACTGCAAGGGAAGCGTTAATATTTGCCCATGTTCTGTCTGGTGGCAGCTGCGTGGACAGTCTTTTGTTCCATGCACATTATTCCTACTGGCCATCTGCCCTTGAGCACCTGCTCTCTGAACCCTTCCTAGGATCCCTCACCACAGCTACTGCTGTAGAAGGCTTTTTCTCCATTGGCTCAATCTGTGTCTCACGTGCTTAGATGGGTGCCACAGCAAGAAGAGCCAACCAGCTTCTATGAGTTAAAAATGACAGCTTCTGGCAGAGCCAGGTTGCAGTTGGGGTCGTCTCTGGTACACCGATCAGGTGGCCTGGCCTCTAGGGCCTTTTATTGGTTTATGATGCTTTCTATGCAAGGCTTCTACTCAAGAAGCAAATGTGCTTGCTTAGAAAGAGCTGCATGGTCACGTCTAACCGTGGGTGATTGCACTGTTCTTAGACGCTGAAGAGAAAGCAAGCAGGTCTTTTGCTGGGAGTAACGCAGTGAAGGCAGGGAACTGTGCAGCCTGGAAATACCTTGCTCAGGCAGGAGAGGGATGCGGGTCTCTGCCCGAGAGAGGCAATGAATGACTGGGGAGCCGGCAGCCTGAGAGAGGCCCTTGCTGGACCACTGCAGGAAATGCAGGTGCAGGTTCCCGGGACTGTGACCGTGACCGCGCTCTCTCTCTCTCTCTCTCTCTCTCTCTCTCTCTCTCACTCTCACTCCTGCTGCCAAGAAGCAGACGTGGGGCTTGCTAATCTGAATGAATGAGGGCAGTCACAAAGCTTGGGAGACAGTGACGTAGAGCTGGGTGCCATCCGCACGCTCCTGACACTTCAGCCCTTGCTGTCTGACTGCTGCTCCCAACGGCTTCATGCAGACATTGGGGGAGAGACACGGGACCTTGCGTGGGAAGGGCCTGGAAGGGGAGGAGCAGTTGCCCAGGATGATTTTTTGGGTTCAGCCTGCGAGGAAAGACCTGTCTCATTGCCAGGGCATTTCTGCTCACTCTGCCTGCTGGGTGGGTCTGCACAAGAGGTTTGGAGGTGCATGGTGTCAGCTGGTGCGGAGAGGCCCGGCAGGATTAGTCAGTGGGCTGGAGGAGATCATCCCTGGGGGATCAGGGCTGTTCACTCTCATTCCCTGGCCTGAGGCTGCATTGGGCAGGATCCAGGATACTAGAGAGGTGGCGCTGGATACAATAGATAACAAATGTCTTAGCTAGCTTTGAGGGGAGCTTTTTTGTACCCCGTTCTCCTGCCGCAGGGCATGCACTGCAGGGGCCGGTGCCTATGTGTGTGTGTGTGCATTGCGGGTGCGGGGGCCTAGGTGCATTGCCTGCATGTGTGTTGCAGGGGCCTTGGTGCGTTACCAAAAGGCTTCATCTGCTGACGTTGCTGATCTGCTCAGAGCCATTGTTTTTAGTCCTGGGCTCACTAATATAATCAGGTGACTTGTGTAGCCTAAATCTGCCTTTCCCCAGTCCTGTTTGGGCTAGGCTTAGAACAAGTATTATCCTTAATAGCAGCATAATACTTGTGAGCTCTGTGCAGCGTATTTACCCTTCATTGGCAAAGAGACAAGGTTTTATTTCTTCTTTTAACAGGCTTAGCTAGAAGCAAATGAAGTTCTTCCTGTGGCCTTCAGGGAGCCAATAGACGGTGCAGTCAGGAAGGGACTGAGGCGTATCGCTTGGCTCAGGGGATGTTAGCTTGATGGTTCTACTTGCCATTTGGGGCTCATTAAAGACAAAATCAGTTAAAAAATTCTGAATTTCCTAACCTGATCCCCACACCCAAGCAGCCTGGTGGTGACCGGCGGGGGAATGTTTGCACTGATATGCAGAATGCCAGGGCACAGGCTGCCATCCCTATCATGGTGATGTGACTTAGCGGGCTTCCTTCACCTGCACTTTCCTCCTAGAACCATCGCCCCTAGACAGGCAACTCTGTGTTTGAGCAGCTCCCGAGGACTGCTGCTTGCTGTTAAAGAAGCCCCCTTTCTTCCTGGTCACACAGTGTTTGCCGCTCGGGAAGGCAACCATTTTCTACATTTAAAAAAAAAAATCTCTAAGATATTAAAGAAATCTCTGCTTTCTGTCCCCTCGTTTTCTGACCTGGTGTTCAAAACACTCAGCTTCCTAGGAAGGCGCTTCAGCAGAGCAAAGAAATCTGTGGTGCATGAGACAAGGAAGAAGTTTTCTACCCTGTCTGTACATTATCCATCGCCTGTGTGTGGGTGTTGTCCAAGGGTTGTCTCATAAGCAGAAAAGTCTCTCCTCTTTCACCCAGACATTTCAGTACCAAACCAGACGAGCTTTGAAAGCTCTGTGAACATGTGACGTTGCAACAAAGTACAGTAGCTACTGCAACCTAGGGCACTGTTATCAGACCTTCTGAGTGCTGGGAAACTGAGGCACAGAGAAGTTAAGTGACTTGCCTGTGAGCACATTGTGTGTCCGTGGAAGAGAATGACTCAGTTCGGTGCTATCACTTCTAAACTATCCTACTCCTCTCCATGTTTCCTGAAATGTCTCTGAATAGAAACCGTCTGACAAGGCAACCCTATAACCCATATAGGAAAGAAATATATTTGGTTGTTTCAGGGCAATTGTAAGCACTGGCATCTTGATTTGACACCTCTCGGAAGCAATGTGGTGGTAATTCCTAGGAGAGTTTCCTTCAGAGCTGCTAATAGATTTTCCCTGGGGTAATGAACAGTGTGGACAGTTAACATTCATCTTGATTTGACATTAGCAAGAATGAGTGGGAGTCGTCGTGTCCCGAGAGCTGCATTGTAGATGGTGTGAAACCACAAAAGAGAAATAGCATCAAACTCCTCAGCCCTGTGGAACTGAAGGATTTTTAAAAAAATATGTATCCTGCATATGAAAAATTCCATGTTTCTTTTGCAGGCTTTGAAAGAGAGAGCCTGCACCAGGAAATCCTGAACACAACCCCCCCACAAATACACAGGGGATACGCTAGGGAAGGTTATCCAGTGGTGAGAGTGGGGTGGAGGATGGGAGAGAGGTGTTGGCGATCGGGGTCCTGCTGAACTCTGCCACCGACACTCCATGCGTGACCTCAGGCAAATTGAATCACTTCTCCACTCCTCCATGTGTCAACACTTACCTATCCCACACGGGGATTGTGAAGCCCAATTAATGTTTTTCCAGTGCTTGGAGGTCCTTGAAAGGACAAGGCATCACTATTTGATGATGGTAATGACGTTATATTGGCTCCAGCCCTCACTGAAGGAGGAAGGGTTGCATAATTATGGAGCTGTAGGACAGAGTTCTAGGTTCTCCTTGTCACAAAGAGAAGGAGATGTGAATATTTATTGATCCCTTTTCCTTCTGTGGCTCATTAAGCCTTGATTGTAAAACTCCAAGGAAATATAAAGTTTGTGCACACTGAAACCTTTCTGAGAAACTAACGATATCCCCAGCGTTGAAAACTGCTTACGGGAGGGAAGAAGCCTTTACGCAGGCGATCTGAAATGTAGAAAAGATCAGATTTGGGCCAAAGTTTGCTGAACATTTCTAACTCCCATTGATTTGTGTGGGCGTTTCAGGTGCTTTGCACGTCTGAGAACAAGCCCACTTTTATTTAGGAGCCAACTATAAGCCTCCGGCTTTGAATCTTCTAACCTTAGACTCTTAAGGCAAACTTCTGCTTTTTCCTATACCAGTCTACATCCGGAGCTGCTCCAGACTGGCTGCGGGGTAACGGAGAAAAGAATTGACTGCTGCTCATGTTTCTGTCAAAGACTGCAGGGCATAAGGAATTAAAGAGCGGTGTATCCAGATTTATAGTCCAGTAGCACCCACAATGTGCTAGGAAGACCCAAGAAAGCACTGAAGAGCAAGAACCAGTAAACTGACACCAAATAATGTAAGAAGCACTTACAGATGGTGCCTATCTCCAGGGCAACTGACAGCATGCTTTATGTTGGAGAGAGCAGCCCCACAATGCTCTCATGAAGTGGATGGTTCTGGTGGCTGCTGTTCCCGTTTAGAAAACGGAACCGAGGCACAGAGAAATGAAGCAAGATGTCCAAAGTCAGAGCATGAGTGGCAGAGCTGGGAAATGGAATCCCAGCGCCCAGCCTTGGGCTGTAATTACACATCTTCCGTTTCACTGCAGCTTGGATTTTCAAAAGAGTTTAAGGGAATTGGATTCCCAAATCCCATTGGATTTGGGCACTGTGACAGTTCTTGGGGTACCCAGGACTCTGAGTCATCTCATTATCTCCTGCCTCTGGTGTGAGGAAGTCTTCCTTGTGGTAGCTGGATGTCTGCTCCCTGTAGTCTTTCAGCCACTCAAGCCCTCTCCTCTGGGCTCTTTCCTACCCAGTTTCACTTTACAGGGTAACAGTAGGTGCATCCCACTCCCCAAATCTCTTTGAAGAGTTTCCCTATGATATTGAGCCCCTGACACTGGCTACTCACAGAAATTCCAGCTCCTCTGTCCCCAAAGATGCAGTGTACCCTAGTGCACCTGTTTTGCCTTAAACCACCGCTCCTGTAAACCATACAGCACTTGTGAGCACTTATAATAAAACAAGAGAAGGTTTATTTAAGAAACAATAGAGATTCCGCTAGAAACAAGAGAGAGTTGTGGAAACAAATGGTTATAATACAAAACAAAACCATAAAACACAAACCTGGGGCTACGAGATGCCTTTCTTATCTAATACAGAAGACTTCCCCGCTTCCCCCCTCCAAGTTCAGTCTGTTGCAGAGCTGGCTGGTTTCTCAAGAACCAGGATCCAAATGTTCATGAAAGCATCCCCGATTCCCTCAGTGAATGGATACAAAGTGCTTCTCCCTTCTCTGCCTTATACTGAAAACAGCCTCTTTTTCTATTTACAGGCAGGGCGAAACCCTGTCTTGATGGAAAGTGGTTTTTTTTTTTATCTTCAAGTTGTTTTGATTGTTTGTTTGCCTCTGATGGTTTCCCATTCAAAGTAGTAACGCTCAAGCGAAACAATTGAGCCTTGTGTTGCATTCCCATCCAAACAGGGCGGAGTAACAATGCCGTCTTGCCCGAATGGGCCACCACTGAGACACATTATCTCTTGGTGATTAACTTTCTCCCAGTCCCTGAAGCATGCTTTCAATATAAATACAGTATTCCTTAAATATTACTTGCACATACATCTTATGAAGATTATGAATCTTGACAAGTTACAAGCTTTCTGTAGATCCTTCAGATGTTATTCTCTATGGATGAATATCCTGTAAGATGTGTTTGGTGGAGTGAGTTTGTCAGGTCTGAGATGAGAGATGTCTGCAAAGAACAGAGGATCCTTTGCTATGGGATCTCTGTCACAGGTGCCTTTCTCTGTTCAGCTCCTTTAAAAATCCCAGCCTAAAAGTAGACCGATGCCCATGTTGCTCAGCACTTTGGTTGCAAGTTGATCATGCTGAGAAGCACGTGACCTGTGAACTGTGGTTGGAAAGTAACTTTTGAAATGACAGTCATATGCCAGAGTTCACTAACGGTGGTACCCACGCTGAATACACACAAACGTGGCACAGTGTGGCAAGCCCACGGAGCAGTCTGTAAACAGGTTTCTCTCCTGGTCCCTGCAGTAATGCTGATTAAACAATCATAGAAGGAAGTGTAGTGTTTAAACCTTGGACATTTTGATGAAATATTAAACACAACCATTTTCCTTCGAGCAGGATGCAAGTGGGTTTACGCTCTCTTACCCTGGGCTCCCACGCTATCCTTGTCACTAATGCTGTCTCTCTTTGTAAAAGAGGGCAGTCAGCCCAGAGAAGCCAATCATAATTAGGGATCTTATGCTCAGGTACTTCTTACTGGTTCCAATTAATTATGGATGCACCAGAGAAATGCCAGGAGACTCATGCCTCCTTCTCAGAGGTGATTTATCAAGTAAACCGCCAAAGATGAAAAGTGTATTTTCTGAGTTCTTCCCTCATGGCAAAGCAAACATGTTTTAATGACCTGGAAATCCTTATGCACCACTAATTAGCAGTTGGATGGGAAACCGAGTGATGGAGAAGATCCCATAAAGTATTTCAGTAGCATCTCATCTAACTTCTATACACTGCATGGCTGGATTGTAACCTGTATAGGCTTTAATCTTACTACATGCTGTCTTTTGGAGGCCTGCCATCAAGAATCCCATCAGCTGGAGTCAATAAAAAAAAACACATGGCATTTTTATCAAGAGTTCTGGGCATTAATCCTTTCTTCCCCAGTCTGGATTGTGCCTACTTTAAATGCCCATGCAATAACATCCAATCAATCAATATTTTCACTTCCTAGGATGAGCAAAAAGTGTGGGCTTTTCCTTTAACTAGGTCTTTCCAAGACTGAAACTTTGGGATTTAAATAACACTTCTGGGCAGCTGCGATAGTCCTATGGGATGTTCGTGTGGAAGTGATTTAGGAAGAATATTTCCCCCACCCTTTTTTTTTTAAAGGTATATTAGTAAAACTGGAGGGATCGGCTAAATAGATTGTATATTGCAAACCTGGTGCTTAGATTCTCTGCAACCAGAACTTCAAATCCCAATTTAGCCATTGATCCTCGCCAGATACATTGGGTATCAAGCAATTTACTGTGGGGGTTCTTCACACACAACCTTTTATTTAAAAAAAAAAAAAAAAGAAGAAGAAGAAGAACCACCACCTCCCTACTCCGAGAGACATTTAACGGTGTCATTCAGTAGTCACACTGTTTAATGTCCTACCGGAAGGTGCTCGTAGGAGTTTATTGCATCACCCTTGCCCACAATGCAATGTGTGCCCATTGTTTGCTTGGCTGATGCCCTGAACCCACTAGACGGCTACGCTTGAGTGGTGCTGCTCCCTGCCTAGATGTTTTTGGGAAGCCCCCTGGAGAAGTGCTGTATCCATATGAAACCCTGACATTAACCAGCGCACCCCCAACCCACCTCTGTTCCCTTCTGGGTTTATTAATTTTTGTAAGATGTAAAGAAAAACAGCAGCACTTAATTAACAAGCTGATTGACAGCTCTGTGCATACTATGTGAGGAGTTCAAATGCACAGGAGGCTTGTAAATCTCTAAGCTACATGGAGTCACAGGGTCATCCTCCCCCAGGAAATGTCTGCAAACTAGATGCAGACTGGAAGCATTTTGAGGCTAAAGGCAGGGGAGGGGGAAGTGACACAGTCCCATCACCAGCTCCCCCTGTCAGGACACTGAGACTCCCCTCCCTGGCACATCTCTCTTGCCTGTTCTTGAGACTCCTTTTACACCCTCCATCGTGCTGACCTAAGCAGCCTGGAGGGGGCAGATCTCCCCACACTTTCCTCGGTTGGAGCTGTCAGTGGTGCTTGCTGATTGGCCAGAGGGGTCATTGTTGAGTGACGTTAAGCGTTCTCTTACTTCGATCGGCTGGGAGCACAGGCTCGTCAGAGTTCTCCCTTGTGTCAGCTTGGAGATGATTGGGACGTAACCCTGCATGGCAGTGCACAGCGCTGTGTAGCAGCTGCTGAACTTCTTTATCAAAGGGGAAGAAGCCACTTTCTTCTAGCATGGTTTGCCACCCTTGCTTCCTATGTGGCTTGGTCCAGAAATATGGCCCTTGTTGCTCGCTGGTTTCAGCTTTCCTCTTATAGGCTGGGCTATAAAGCAGTCCTCGGTCTGTCTGCCATCTCACCCCTGAAGGAGCTATTTGGAAGGAGCCCTTCCTTTCTCTGCCAGGAGGAATCAAAGCAGTTAGAGCTGGAGCCAGACCTGTTAGCTCATTTCGCTCCTGACTGCCAAGGGTTCGATATAGGACTGTTCCCTGCATTACCTTCACTAATGCTTGATCCAGCCTAGTGTTCACAGTCCCCAGCAATGGGGCGTCCACCACTGCCCTGAGGAGGGCGTTGTAAGATCTCTTGCTGTCAGTAAGTTTTTCTGTTAGTCAAGCTCAAACTCCTTCTTTTTCAGTGTCATCCCACAGCTCCTCCTTACATCCCCTTGCCCCACACCAGTCGCTCCAGCCCCCTTGCAATCCCTTCACCAAGGTCTCAGGAGTCAGCCCCTCCAGCCCCCGATCAGTTTTCATTGCTCTTCTTGGAGCTTCCTCCCATTAGGATGAATTGCCTTACTCTTCTCCACTGGGTTTGAGTCCTTGCTGGTTGTTTCTTCTCTCTTCATTCAGACTCTTTTTCCTTCTCCATATCCTCTTGTGGTTTCTCCCTGCCCTTTCCTTCTACCCTGCCCCTTCTGCCCTGCACCCCACTCTCTCCCCACAGTGGGATCATGCGTTTCCCATCTCTCGAAAGCTCACAGATGGCACTGGCCACTCCCCTGAATGTCCCTTCCGGCAGCATCTCGTCTCTGAAGGAGAAGGCAGAAAGGCTCAGTGGCTATTGGAGCCAGTAGGACATGGATTGGCACACACGAGCGTCTCGGGATGGGTGATCAGCTGCCCAGAGCAGCAGGGTGGAGGTGGCCCCAGGTGTGGAAAGCAGGACGGTGCCAGGGTTCAGTGTGCTGTGATACACAAGCTGTAAGCGTGTTGCGCAAGGGGCACGGGAGGGAATTCTCCCTGACCCAGTTCCCTCCAGGCAAACACAGTGCTGCGTGGGAGCTCTCGACAGAGACTTGAAACTCTCAGCCCAGTGCCTCTGTCTGTGCCAAACCTGCTGCCATTCACAACGTCTCATCATCTCTTCTTGTAAATCTGACTGTATAATGAGGGTGGGGGTGGGAAGCGTATTTCACATATTTAGAAGGAAGGGAGAAATGTAGAAGTATATGGAACTGAATGACTCATTACAAAATTCAGAAGATCTTGTATTTCTTTCCAGCATGGGTATTTTTCAGGGTCAGTGTATGATCATACTGAGAGATGAGGGACTGTAAGGAAGGAGGGAGGAAGATATCCAAACTTGTAGCTGCTGCTTTGAGAGGCTCAGTTGCTCTGCTGAGTAGCTCAGGTCAGCTCAGAGGTTTCTTCTGTATGTTTCTGTTGCCTTTCCTTAATGCATAACAACATTTGCCCCCTGTGGTGCTTTCCTTCTCAGGATCTCAAAGGACTTTCCAGATCTTATTCTCAGTAGCCCTGCAAGGTTAGGTAGGACTTATTATTCTCGCTTTACTGATGGGGAAACTGAGGCACTAATAAGTTAAGTAATTTTAGTCACACAGTGAGTCGGTGACAGAATCCAGAACTCATGTGTTTTGGCTCTCAGGTCCTTGCTCTGTCCATTAGACTGTGCCTCGCTCTTTTTCCTCAGGCTAGTTCTCTTAGGAACCCTGCCAAGGGACTGGCATTTATTAAGATTTGCAGTGCGGGTGGATGAATAGTTCAGTGTATCCCATCCATCCTTCCCCCTTCATGGCTTGTGTTGGCATCTGTGAGCTGGAGCGATAAGGTGTTTGCCCCCAGTAATCACATTGCTTTTGGAAGCCTCCAATGTTTGGGCTTGCGGCTAAGGTCCTTCCCTGGACTTTAGTTCCTTTTCTCCTCTCGCTTTCTGCTGTGACCCCTCCACCCCCACCAGCATTTAAAATAATGAAGCCCATAAATCACATAATAAATAGCTATTGACGTCCTGCCACGGACTGACTCACAATTGATTGACCTGTGGGAATACTGTTTTCCTCAATCAATAAGAGGCCATGAGGGGGAATAAATCTTGATAATGACTGACAACAGGAAAGTCAATATATGTATTAATTTATACATTAAGTGAGCATATATCTTCCCCTGAGATTCAGCCCTTCGTTTGGGCCACTTGTGGGGTGGGGAGTGAGGAATTGCGGCTGGAGCAAAAGCATTCAGGCCTTCCAGAACTGTGTCAGGAGGCGGGATTGGCACAGAAAGGCAGCCCCTCTAATCGGTGAGGCCCCACCTTCCGATCAGGTGAGCAGCAGTGTTTGGTCAGGGTCGGGGAAGTGCTTTGTGTGTTGGTGTCACATGACTTCCAGTGACTTTGTGGAAAGCAGCCATGGAAGAACATGCTTGTGCTTTCCATGCATGCTCTGCCCCCTGCCCTCCTAGGTGTGTTCCCCCATCATGCTAGGGGCTAGAAACCGGCTTAGAAAGGCGTGTTTTGGGGACGAGAGAGAGGTCGTGTCTCCCGCCGCAGGGCTTGTGTGGTGCCCTCTGTGTTTGGCACGTGAGCACTGTGAAAGGGTTTCCCCTCCGGCAGCTCCAGTGTGTTATGAACTGCTCTGACTGACCCACTTTTGCTTTGCTTCCTTTCCTCATGGGCCGTGCAGGAAGAAAGGAGGTTTCCTGGTCGAGACCCCAGGCTAAAGAGGACCAGGCTGGGGCAGTAGGTGGTGGGGAGCTCCAAGTTGTTCTGTGACAACTTTCAAGGGCTTGAAATCTGGTGAACAAGTTGGAAACGAAACCTTTTGAACATGGGCCCCACGCTGGAATCGTGCTGAAATATCCATTTTTGGATTGGGGTCGAGGGAAGGGGACTCTGACGCTCTCTAGCCTGGGGAAGGGGCACCTGCTGTGCTGCATTTAGAGTAATCTGGGATGAAAAGCTGTGCTCTGAAAGAACAAGGACTTGAACATGGGTCTCCCACATCTCGGACCAGTATCCCGGCCATTAGGCTAGAGAGCGTGCGCGTATCTCTCTCTCCCTCTTGCTGTATATGTGCAGTGAACCTTGGTGAGTGACACCGAGGTCTGACAGCCCAGCTTGCCTTGCCTGGCCTAAACCATACTGGCATACTGTGTTCTCACTGTTCCTGCACTTGCCCGGGTGTGTCTGGGAGCAGATGCCATGGTTCATTGTGTGGAGACGCTCGAGGATTCTTTCCCAATTAGTTGTGGGAGACATTGTCTGTCCTTTGGGGGGAATTGTGGGAAGGTATTGGAGGACTATGAGCACTTGAGTGATTTTAGTCTGCAAAGTGGGTGGGTTAAAGCCGAGTTAGAGTTCTAAGCCACACACTCTCAGCCGGGTCAGTCAGGCAAAGCTTAAATCACCTCCCAGTCCAGGGCAGAAGTTTTTCTATGTGGACGATAGGAGGGTTTGGACTAAAACCCAGGTAGGAGCCCAGGTTAACTGTTCAGTGTAGACATGCCCTATGCCACACTCCCACCCCCACCTTTGTGTCTCTCTGCATTTCTCTCTCTCTCTGTTTTGGAAGGGAGTCTTAGTATGGATACTTGTGCATTTTATTTTAAATGTCCCGTGGGCCCATGCACCCAGTGCTAGACCATATAGGCAACTTGTAAACATCCTGACTTCTGGTGTGATTTTGAAGCAGAAAAGATATTAACCTCCCAGAGCAACAGGAGAGGGAATGCAACAGCGCTGTTGGGCTCTGCGTTAATTTAACCCCCCTGGGGCAGCCACTGGCAAGAATTGTCTGAAAGTAACCTAAAGAGCTGCCTGGTGTGATTTGCAGGCTGCCCAGATTCTGCTTTGAGTGTGTTTTATCTACCGCAAAGGAGAAGTGACATTTCACTGGTTCATACTGTCTGAGTGCACCTTACTCGGCTCTGTGCTTGGATGGTGAATCCAGCCAGAGTCACTTCCTTGGTAGCATGCACTAACATAATCCTGGTGGGGTAGGTTTCCAGCTCTGCAGGGGAATAGGCAAGGCAAAGCCTTTTTTTTTTTTTTTTTTAACTGTAAAGTTTTTTAAAAAGTGTTCATGCTGAAGATAGCAACCCAGGCTCTGAAACAACGAAGCACTTAAATCAATGGGACTTATGCATATGTCTAAAGCTAAGCACTTTGCTGGAGAGGAGTAGGGGTATTTAAAGTTAAGTGTGTGCTTGAATGCTTTGCTGAACTGGGGTCTTGCAAGGTTTGCTTCTCACACCAGTTCAGTGTTGCTCTTAACTTTTTACTACTCCTTCTGTCTTCTACATCTGCCTTCAAAGTGGTTCTTTATCTGCAGGCTACCCCAATGTGGGGATCGTCTTGGGAACTAAGAAGATTTTTGGGTCAGGAGGGCAGAATATACTAAAGGCGGAGTACAGAGGGGGTTTTGCTGGGGACCTTGTATGCCTGGGGGAGAAGTACACAATTGCCACAGAGTAAAACGTTCCGCCCTGCAACACTCCCACTTTCCAATGACTGATCAGATTTGTTTCCCATCTGCCTGTCTGAAGATGAAGTACTAGGGGACAACTCATCAATCTTGTGTGGACTGCTTGATTCTTTGCTAATTCTAAGGTGGAGATAAGTTCCAGCAGGGCCGTTTTTTTAATAAAAAGGTTTTTCTCTTCAATCTTTTAAAAAGAAGATTTATTTTTTTTCTTCTTCTTCTTCCTAAAGTTCAAAAGACTGGGAAGAACATGGAGCAGAGAATATATTAGGCACCTTCAAAGGGAAGGAAGGGGTCAAAGCTGCTTTGCATATTCCTGTACATCCCACCAGCCCACTCCAAGCCAATTATAAGCACATCTTTTCAAAGGGGAGTGAGAGCAACATGAAGCGACAAGTGTTCTCAGTTGACTTGTTTGCAACAGGGGGTTGAGCTAAGCCATTTGGGACTGTGGCTGTTTTCCTGTATCCTAGCTGTTTTCAGAAGCAGGGGAACAGCTTGTCTTCTCTGACAGTATCTCAGAATGGGAGAAGCCTCTTGAAATAAAAATGCATTGAGTTTGCTTCCTCTAAATAACTGGTTTCTTCTAAAGCCCTGATGGAATTGTAACCACTTTTTGGAAAGGTTGTTCTCCTCCCACCTTTCCCTTCAAGTCGACTGAACTTGCAACAGCTGGCATGCAAGATAACTACAGGAGGGTCAGCTGAGAAAATTCTGCTGCTTAAATAATACCCATCCAGGGATGGCATTTTCATCCAGTGGAGCTAGGCGAGGTGGGGAGATAGCGAAGAAAAGTAATAGTCTTTAGGGCTGTTCTGTGTACCTCCATATGTAGCTGGAGCTGAGTGGCTGCAGGGTTCCGTACGGCAGGGTTTAGCCAGTCAGTGTTTGCTAATGTAGTGGCAGAAAATGTTACATTGGAGTTTATTTAAATCCCTACTTTGCCCTTGGTGTTGTTTTGTCAGTTCTCTGTTCTAAATGGACAGTGTGATTGCTACCTAGCTGGTAAGACTGGATTCTATGACCTGGCTTATCTGTAAGCTAATGAGCTGTTGTAACAAGTGTTTGTATTTCAGACCATAAGCATCTCTCTAGGCCCCCATCCTGGACACATACTTGAGTAACTTGTTTCACATGAGCAGCCCCCTCACATGAGTTAAGGGGTTTGCAGGATCAAGGCCTTCCTTTCGAATGAGATGTACACAGTGTTGTTGGAGCCATGTCGGTCCCAGGATGTTAGACAAGGTGGGCGAGGGAATATCTTTTACTGGACCAAGTTCTGCTGGTGAGAGAGACAAGCTTTCCAGGTACACAGAGCTCTTCCTGACATCTGGGAAAGGTACTCAGAGTGTCACTGCTACATACAAGGTAGCACAGATAGTTTAGCATAAGTAGTGAGCACATGTTCTAAGGGACCATTCAAAGTGAAGTGGCCTTTTATCAGCCTGTAGCTAGAGGACAAAAAGAGGGGTTAGTGGGTTACAGATTGTTGTAATAAGCCATACATTCAGTGTCTTTATTAAGGACATAGTTTTGGAATTATATGGCATTTTGCTAGAGCTTCACCAATATTTCTCTCAACATTTTCCACTGCTGTGCCCATAAACCTCCCATTGTTCTACGGTTCGATGGAAGTGCCATGTGCCTCCATCACAGTGATGCCTGTGCAAAAAAACAGTGTAAAAAACAAAGCCACCCCAACGGGCTGCTATTAAATACTATTTCCGTCAAAGAAACATAGGCCGTGCCTGCCCCAAGGAGCTCTAATAAAATAACAGACGGGCCAGGGGCAAGATAAACCTTGGTTGACAGCTTCACAGAGCAAAGAAACCCTTTTCTCCCCACAATGGGTGCAGCTTAGACAGCAGCAGTGCTACCTTCATAGAGTCCAAGAGGAGAAGCAACCATTCTGTCATCTAGTCTGATCTCCTGTATGGCACAGGTCATAGGGCTTCTCCCAAATAATCCCTAGAGCAGATCGTGTAGAAAAACATCCAGTCTTGATTTAAAAATGATCAAAGATGGAGAATCCATCACAACACTTGGTAAGTTGTTCCAATGGTTAATTACCCTCAGTGTTAAAAATTTACCCCCGATTTTCAGTCTGTATTTGTATATCTTCAACTTCTAGCCATTGGATCATGTTATGTCTTTCCCTGTTGGATTGAAAAGCCCATTATTGAATATTTGTTCCTCATGTAGACACTTATAGACTGTAATCACGTCACCCCGTAAAATTATCTTTGTTAACCTAAATAGACTGAGCTCCTTGAGTCTATCCCTATAAGGCAGGTTTTTTAATCCTTTGGTCTTTCTCGTGGCTCTTTTCTGAAACCTTTTCAATTTATCAAAACCCCTCTTGAATTATGGGCGCCAGCAGTGGACACAGTATTCCAGCAGCAGTCATACCAGTGCTATATACAGAGGTGAAATATCCTCTCTGTTCCTACTCAAGATTCCTGTCTGTACATCCCAGGATTGCATTAGTTCTTACCTTCAGATGAGTATCCACCACAACCCCCAAATCTTCTTCAGTCACTGCTTCCCAGGACAGAGTCCCCCCATCCTGTAAGTATGGCCGACATTTTCTGTTCCTAGAAGTATACATTTATATTTAGCCACATTAAAATGCATATTGTTTGCTTGCGCCCAGTGTACCAAGTGATCCAGATGGCTCTGATCAGTGACTTGTCCTCTTCATTATTTACCACTCCCCCAAGTTTTGTATCCTCCGCAAACTTTATCAGTGATGATTTTGTTTTCTTCCAGGTCATTGACAAAAATGTTAAATAGCATAGGGCCAAAAACGATTCGTGCAGGACCTCACTGGAAACACACCAGATTGATGACAATTCCCCGTTTACAATTACTTTTTGAGACCTGTCAGTTAGCCAGTTTTTAATCCATTTAGTGTGAGCCGTGTCAATTTTATACCATTCTAGTTTTTTATCAAAATGTCCTGTCCACATGTCTCAGCCATGAACAGCAAGGATCACCTCCAGGGAGGGGAAGGGGCTTATGTCTCCCAGGCCCATCCAATGCTTGGCATTTCTACTGAGACTGTCAGCACAGGTTTGGTGCAGATATCTAGTGAGGTGGATGTATTTCCATTTGAAACGGAGACCTAGCAAACTCATTTCACCTATTTCACTGAACAGCTGTCTGGTTATGGCGACTGTTCTCTGCTGCTCTGCGCTAGTCATGTGGAGGCCAAAAAGTGAAAGGTCGCGTAGGCCAAAATCATCCTCATTACCTCTGTAATCATGAGTCCATTTTAAAAGTGAGCCAGGTACTGTATTGTGGGTGCGGTTCACCTACAATCTGATCTGACTGCCACTGAGCTCAGTGATAAAGCTCCCATCAATGGCAGTGATGCAGGATCGGGTCCCTCTTGCATATCCCGCTGCAGTATTTTCAGTTCTGTATAAATAAGTGAGCTATGGAAATGGAACAGTTGACAGCTACCCTGAGGGATGTAGAATTTATCAGCCCTGGGAAAGGGCCGCTCTTCACCCAGTGCTGTGGCTTTTCTGAGGGATCAGGTCACCCCTATTTCACAGAGAGAAATTCCATCTCTGCAGTAGTTATGACATTTTGGACAGTTCTCTCTAAACTTAAGATGGCTGGTCCCCAAGCTTTGTTTCCCCATGGCAGCTCCACAGGGCAGACGTGGGCCACGGATGTGATTTTATATTGGGTCTTGGAAAAAAACCAAATCATGGACTGAACATAATAGGAACCAAATGCTAACATCCCGCTCCTCCTCCACCACCAGGCAAATCTCTCACCAGCTTTCTCTCCCTTCTTAGGTTATTGATCTGTATTTATCCCTTTCGGCAGAGCACCACCATTTTTAAAACTGCAATCGTTTGATGTACCGAAATTGGGGGAAAATAGGGGGTGAGGGAGGAATTCAAAGAGAACGTCTGAAAACTCCCTGAGCAACTCAGAAAATTCAATTCCCTCACAGACCACGGTCTGTGGCAAAGGTCTGAGCAAACGCACACCTGTCTGCTTTCAGTGGGGCCTGATGGGCCATAAATTCAGGTTGTATCAGGCTAACAATGTAATAGAGGAAGTCATCTCTCTCTCTCACCCTACTCCCTCCTCTTTCCTGCTATTCCAGTTAGGAATTAAATACATTCTTGTTGCTTTTTAACGAATTCCAGGTTACTCCTTCCTGGGTTCATTTATTTTTATAGCAGCTTTCTCCCTCACTCTTACCCACAGATCTGCTCTTTGCTGTTGCAGTAAAATAATAATAACGAATAAACTCTCAGTAAATATCAAAGCAGTTTAAATGTCAGTAGTAACCATATAACTGTGGGACTCCTTCTTCTTTGTTATATTGTCTACCTCTTCCCCAGCACAGATCCATTCCACTAGTAGTGGCGTAGTTGACTTTTGAATTTAAAATGCTTATTATTCTTAATTCTTCTCTCTGTCTCTCTGGGTTTTATA
Source organism: Emydura macquarii macquarii (assembly GCF_026122565.2). NCBI lineage: Eukaryota > Metazoa > Chordata > Testudines > Chelidae > Emydura > Emydura macquarii. Next base: position 4,210,896 of record NW_027131391.1, read on the forward strand.
ATGCCACCCATCACCTAGGTATCTGAACTCCTTTCAGATAAAATTGATAGCGATAGCAAAATTGGTAGTGGATTACATGGAACCTGTGGTACATGTTTCTTTTTGGGGTAAAAGCCTGGTTGGGATAGGATTTAGGACTTTTTAAATTTCTTCTCTGTTATGCTGCTTTGTTTTGGGGTAATTTTTATTTATTTTTTTGATTGATTGGGGTATTATGCTGGAAGGGGTATCAGTGTTGTGTCATCCTTATGGTGGAAAAAGGTGTTTTCAAAGATGAACGTCTTGCCACATTTTCTAAAGACAGTTAGACTGGATTCATCTAGTTGTGCATGGCATTTAGGGTGCATGCAGCACTGATCTCTGTAGACTGTTTTTTCCCCTTCTCGCAGATAGCATTGGCCTGTGCTTCATTGAGTTTCAGTTCAATTTCATATGCAGTATAAAGTCTTCAAACTTTAAACTCTGCTGTTGGTCAAACTTTAAGCTTCTTAAGTGTTTGTTCTTCTGTACTGTCACTCCGTAAAGTGGGGAAATTAAATAGTAATATCTGTTACTACATGGGATGGGGATGGAGCCGCCATGGTTGATCTTTGTGAGATATTTTGAGATGATCAGGTAGAAGACGCTATAGGAATGCAAAGGATTATTAACTAGCCAAATTCCAGCTTGGGGAATTACATTCTGTCCTCTAACTGTCTCTTGCAAGTTCAGCTTTGTGGAAGGAGAGTCTTCACTTGTGCTGTTTTGCTCTGCTAACTGGTTGTTGCATTCCACTGTGAGGGAGGGTAGGCCTGATTCTCCTCTCACCTGCAACAGTTGTACACCTCTGTAACGCAACTAACTTCACAGGAATTATTCCTGATTTACACCAGTGTGCTTGAGACTCAGGCTGATATATCAAAAATGGTGCAGATCACGGTAAACAATGTTTAAAAATGTGCCTAATTGCACTGATTTCACTCCAGATTGGAAACCCGTTGAGGGGAAGTGCCCCAGTCCTTCCCAACTCATTTGCTCCGAACTGATCCTCTCTGCAAGTCACTTTCGCTTTTATCCCTTTGCTGATGTCTTCAGCCCACGCTGGTGGAATGTGGATACAGCAATTTGGGATTTGATGTGCTTGGCTGAACACTTCTAAAGCTCATTTTGAATAGAGAGCACATCTGCAATGATCTGGTTTTAGTGGCGCTGGAAAGTTTCCTGCTAACTGGGGAAAGGATGGAGAGCTGAAGGCTGTTGGTAAACATTTTAAATTACATTCATTTACATGTATATTTAGGGGTTGTTGATAGTTACTCAGGCTGGATGCTTGTCACAGCCATAGTTTCACCACTGAAACCAGGACTTTTAGTGATTAAAAAAATCTGGGTGTTTTTTCGCCTGGCCAGCCTGCCACTGAGCAAGAGCATGAAGTTTGACAGGCTTGACTCCCCTAGTAACTGATGTGTGTATATCTCTGTCTACTTTGTCTGTCTGGAAGTCTGCATGGCCTTCATCTCCATGGCACCTCCTCATGCCTTCAGTGATTTTGATTCTAAAATGCAGGACATTTATGTCTATTTTTCATAATTTCCTCATGACAAATAACTTACTATTTCACAATATTATTTGCAATGGTCTTTTAAATTAAAATGATGACTTTTGCTTTTGGTGTGACAAAGCACCACTTTATGGGGCCATTCCTGGGTTTATTTCTCTTTGACAGCACCGTTAATGAGCCCCCCCTATAAACCAAAGCATACCACTGCTTAGCTGACATCTAGCCTGAATTTTCTAATTCCAAAAGAAGAAATCTCTGGGGTACTGGGTGAACAAGCTGAATCTATCGGAGGACACACTCATTTTATCCCAGCAATACGTAAAGGCTACAGGATCTCTGCAAACTGGCTCAGCTACTCCATTAGAGATTCTGGCCCAAACTCTGTTGGCAGTTTACACTGGTGTAGATCTGGAGTTACTCTGGATTTACCCTGGTGTAACCAATACGTGAATGTGGCACTATGTCATTAGTTCCACTCCCTGGACTTTCCCCACAGTTTCTCACACTCCACTTCTAGGGTGCTATGTGTTAGCTGGGTGTCTTTGCAAAGGATCCATGGTGTATCAGATACCACTGTGAAGAGTGGAGTAGGTCAGGTCCTCGAATGATAGAGCGCCCTGGCTGTCTCAGCACACACCTCTCTCCTCCTGTCTTAACTTGGCAGATGAGATCAGCTAGAGCTTACAGGCCCTTTGTGCATCTAGGGACAGGACGTTCTCAATAGAGAGTCCTCAACCCTGGAGTTTGTTCACACTCAATTTACCTGATAAAGCCCAAGTTTGTTCATGTCAGGCTTTCTCGATGGGAGTTTTGAAGGGATTGTTGTGTGGGGGCGAAGGTGTGGTAGGGAAGTTATTTCACTTGCTGAACTAACACTGAGTGGCTGATGTGCTGTGCCATTGTTTTTATTGTAAAAGGTTTTGAAGTTTGACTGGGCGTTGCATATTAAAAAACACAACCAAAAGTTTTGCCCGGCTCCCTGTATCAGTACATATCTGTAGTGCAGAGTTCCATGTGAAGCCACAAGAAGTCCGACACTCAGTGTTCTGGGGCTAGAAGGAAGAAGGAAGAGTTTGTTTGACACACAAGTGCACCTTCTCCTCTGGTATGCATGGGTGGTCGTTCATGAAGCGCGTCGGCTGAAGGTCTCTTAACAGTAGCTCAAATCCACGTGGAGTGCTTGCTCAACACAGTAAAGTTGGACAGTATTTCACAAGCCTGGATTTTGTGTTAACACATGCAAGTGTACGATTACAGGCAGAGGGTGAGGTGAAGCAAACATTTGGTTATGAATACACACTTCAGGAGTGAATAAGCCAGTGTACCTGAAGAGGCAAGTCTGCGCTCCTCTTCTTCGTGTTGTGAGCACAGACAATCTTTGGCCTCTTCACCCTGATGTAGTCTTGTGATGGGGAGAAACATCTACTCAGGGCTGGGTAAATACCTCTATGCTGCATTTCAGCCCAGGTCTCCAGAAGTGAAAAGCAAGTGTGTTATCCATACACCCTTGAGGCCTCTTTTTGTTTGCTTCGTGAATGTTATTTTTGCTCTGTTGGAGGGGGACTATTCATGTCAGACAAGAAGTAGGAGGAAACAAAATTGTCAGGAGTTGTCATGAAAAGATTCTGCAGGTGGGTTGCAAAGTGGCTCAGGTGCTGAATAATAGTTGTAAACAAGGCTTTATATATTGGGGACTAGCTTCTTCTCCAGCAAGAAATCTCTTTGGCTGCAATATTTGCTAGTTTAATTCAGTTAGAGGAATTACTCATCAGCCTTTGAAAAGCATTGAGAGCTGAATCACCTGGGTTGATGTATTGCTACTTTTCTTGGGGTCCAGTAAACTTTTGTTGCAGCATCTCCTGCTCCTACGTTGCACGGTACTTCGCCTTGTGTGGGTACCTTTTTGTGCCAGGCTTGACGTGCAGCTGGTTTCTGCTGCCTTATTAATATGGACCTAGTTTCTAATGTAATGGGCCCAACGTGTATGTAATCTATCATGCACTTCTAAATGATTGAAGTGATGAAAGCCTGTCTGAATAGGGACTATACGGTTGAAGTCTCTATTCCCAAGGTTTTCTCTGCAGTTCAGAAATGCTAGAAACTATGGTTTTTGAAAACTTCATTCCACCCAGAAAACAGCTGATCACAACACACTCTGGGGCCAAGACCAGATCCAGTTCTACTTTCTCTCTTCATTTTGTTTATGATGATGCTTCATTACCTGTTTAATTTTCTTACCAGTCTTCTATTGTGGTCAGTTTTCTTTGGGGAAAAATATGAATTACACCAAGAAGGAATGGGAGGATGTAAAGATACCATAACTTAAGGTGTGCTAAAATAGCAGAACACAGCAGGAAGCATGTGTAGTAGTAGATTATGTTATCCTGGTTTCTTGAATAGATCCATGTAAAAGATTCCACATAAAAAAGGTAATGGGGCCAGCTTTTTAGAATGTGGTTTACCATTTTGCATCCACAAATTTCAGTTGCAAATAACTGAGGGAACAATTTTTCACCGCCATTAATTTGCAGGTGCAATTTAGATTGCTCACTGTGTAAATTACAAATTAACCATGTTTAGCCATGATTGTGACCAAACTATTTTAGAGCATCATTTCATTTTCCTTGTTCAGACAGAACAAAATATGTTTAGAATTGTGTTAGGTCAGTTCTACACTTAAACATTTTACTTGTATAGCTATTTTGCTTAGGGGTATGGGTTTTTTACATCAAAATAGTTATACTGGTAAAAGTCCTGTTGTGGACACAATTATACTGGTATAAAGGTGCCTGATGCTGGTATAGCTTATTCCCTTTCCTCTATGAGGAAAGTTATGCTGATATAAGCATGTTTATAATGATTAACTGTGTCCACACTAGGGCATCTACTCCGTATCGGTAGAGCGGTACAACTTTTAAGCATAGACAAGCTCTTAGAGAACCATATTTAACCTGGGTATCTATATGGGTTTTCTAATCTGTTATAACCTGCCATTTATTTCCTGTCCATACAAATAATAAAATTATAACATAATTTGGCCATATCCATCTTTCACTGTCTAAACTGTTTAAACCTGTTCATTTTTGTAGGATAAATGGGTTGTAGCTCCATGAAAGCTCGCTCAGTGACTACAATAGCTGGTGCAAATACAGAGGCTGGGTAAATCTGGAAATCTGCTACAAAACTCCTTGCAGTGTTTTCCTAGCTTAGCTATGTGTGGAATCACTATGGGAAAGCCTTAGGGAGTCTACAAGGCAGACTGTTTTGGTCTAAATGAGGATGACATGTTTCACGGTAGAGTGGGTTAAATGCCACTACATTGATACAACCAAAAGCATTTGACTTTTGACCAAGCCCAATTTGAATGCGAGTCTCCAGAGGGGAAGGCTAATGCGATCCGAGGTGATGGGAATCGGCTTGCATGTTAATTCGCTCTGCTGGCTAGAGTGACACTAATGAAGGGATGCGTTCATTTTCGTTCCGTCAAGGAGCATTTTCACAACTGTTCCTTGATTCTCTTTTAATTTGCTCAAGTCCCCCTTTCCTTTAGTTTGTATTCCCTGGTGCCTGACACATCAGACACGGGTTCATCACGAAGGCTTCTGAACAGAAATACACATTTCCCATCTGCACCCGGGGGCTTTTAGACATTGTGGTTTCTATAACAACTCAATGCAGTGCTTTCTCGGGTATTAATTTCTTTCTTGTTGTGTGAGTGCCAAGACAGCAGATTAACCTAGCCTTTGGGACCGAGTCTCTTCTCGCTGACATCGATATGAATGGCCTCATGTGTTTCTGTAATCTGGCTGGGATTACCAAAGAAGCCCAAGGAAGGTGGGCACCCAACTTTCACTGAAATTCAGTCGCCGTTGGTCATCTAGCAGTCTTTGGAAATCCCAGCCTTGGTCATTATTTTATTCTCATTCAGACGTAGTCATCTCTGGAAGCCATTAATACAGCAAACACAATGAGTTTAGGGTGGATTCTAATCTGCACTCAATGGGGGAGTTCAATTTCTGTTTTTTTTCTATGAAATAGACAGTGTATCTGCCCCAAGTGTTCACACTGTAATCTCTGAGTAAGACTTAGATGTTCTGAGGTGTTTCAAGCAAAGCTTGAGTTCTAATGAGCTTAAAAATTGGCCTTAAAATAATTTCACATTCAGAGTCTCATGATTTTGGGGGAGTTGATAACTGTAGAAAGTCACTAATCTGTACCACACCGGACTCTGCTCTGCTCTTTGGTTAAGATTATTGCATTTCTTGCCCATTGTGCTTGTTTTCTTCCATGCCAATTCTTGAGTGCTCTGCTTTATTCTGTCTACGTTTTTATATGAGCGCTCACCACTGTGATATCTGAGCATCTCTTTTGAGGAGTAAACACAAATTTATCAGCTGGGGTCTCTTTAGCTGGATCCCTTCACTTCTCTAAGACAAAGCCTGGGAAAATGCTCAATGTTTTGTTTTCTCTTGCACTTTCTGGTATTTTTATAATAAACTTTGGACAGTCAAGCTCAGAGTTTGATGATCCTGATTGCCTGGGAATGGAACTTTGTGCAAATTATCAACATAAATGGGATTGATTATGCCAAAAAGAAGATGGAAAACTATTTAAGATGGGGTGGAGGGTTTTTTTTTGCTGTTGTATAGCTTCCTAAAGGGCCAAATCCGGCCCCCATCTCTGAAGTTCTGGGCATCCCTCTGGCAATGGGACTGGTGTAATTCTGTTACACAAGGGGGCAGAGAAGGGGCATGCAGTTGTTATTTATTGCAGTAGAACCTAGGGGCCCCAATTATAGGCCAGGACCCCATTGTGCTAGGTGCTGTACAAACACAGAACAGAAAGACAGTCCCTGCCCCAATGAGCTTACAATCGAAGTATAAGACAATAAACACCTGTAACGCTGGCAAACCAGGTGCCAGCTCATGCCAAGGTCTCCATGTCGCAACTGAACACTGACAGATACGTAGCTGGACTCTCTCTGGCTCATCTCTGTTAGTATTGCTAAAATAGGTATTAGAATGATAAGAAGTGTAGACGCAATATATGCTGCCGGTTTAGGAACACCACCTATCCTGCAGGTTTTGTCAGCACAGCTATGTCACGGGAGGGGAGAGGTGATTTATTTTCATTCTCCTAGCTGACATAGCTCTGTTGGTATATGCTTTAAGTGTAGATCAAGCCTATGAATTTCCACTTGTGTCCATGCATCTGGAGACTGCCAGAAACATTTAATAACTATAAATAGAGTGAATCAATCATTGGACAGAATAGGAATGAAATGACCTTAGAACTGAACCAGTTTGGAATAATAGCGATAGTAATGATTAAATGGGCCCTTGACCCGAAAGCTCAACTGCCTTATACAACGTGACAAGGGCCGCTAAGCAACATGGCTCCATGGTAACCAGGGACAGGTTTCAGGAAAACCAAAATCTGCAACTTGCCCAACCACCGAACATAAAAGACAGACAGCGCCCTCCCATTAGATATGAATGCGATCGAACTAGGGCCTCTCCAAGGTTCATCTGCAGAAGGTAGATGGAAGTGCTTCAACTCTGAGTGAATGGAGACTTGGGGCCCAGCGAACTTGACTCCTTTCATCAGGGGGCAGCCTGATATACTCAACAGCTTCTTTAGTTGGGCTGCCCTCTTGCTCAGAAATGTGGTGTCAAAGTTTCTGCTCTCTATCCACTCTTTAATGGTGGTTCAGTACGCAGGTGTGAATTGCACTGGGCGTGCTTTCTTTGGACTCATCTGTTACTCCTTTGATTGACTGATCAAGAGATTCAGGCCATCATTTTCTGTGAAGCTTTCACCCCTGATCTCTTCCCCACTCCATTAGCTGAACCCCACAACCTCTCATTTAGCTGGACCCCACAACCTCCGGGGCTGCCACTGGATCCACACCACTTGATGCTCTAAGGGATACATGAAGTGAGAGGGAGTCACTTGTCCTGAGGTTGCATTTCATTCACCCTGCCCTTATCTCACAAGGTGGGAAAGACAAGTCTTGTACTCTCTACCTAGGATAAGTGCCGAACAGCTGCAAACGTCATTTCCGTTTAAGACACTGTCTAGAAGTTTTTGAACATTGTCAGTGTTCTGACTCCAGTGTCAGAGCAAAGGAGGAGGAAGATGATGAAGAAGAAAGGAGGAAGATGTGGTGGGTGGGATAAAGGAGTAATTAAAAGCCCAAACTTTTGTTTCATTAGCTAGAACAAGATCAAATTAACATCTGTGATTCTTGAAGCATATTTAAATAGAGAATTTTTTTCCAGGTCCTTTATTATCCAGGCACAGGTATTTAGTCTGTTCTTTCTCAAGTTGCCTGTAATGAGCGTAGGTGGGTATAGATGGTTAAAAAGCCCTCTTTCGTGGGCGGAAGTTGAGGCAGAATCCACCCACATACTCCATTACAATATTCAAATGTCAATATATTTTTAATTGGCTTATATGCCCCCTTCCCCCTGCAGCTGCTGCTATCAACTGCCTTTGGTAATTAAGGCCCTGTAAATAGCTTTTACCGTAACTGGTACAAGAAGGAAAATTGGAGGACATTGTACAGTGTACAGGCTTTTCTTTTTTTTTTTCCTCTCTCCTCTTTTGGCTTCTCTTAGATCTGTGAGAGTTTTATCCTATAGAGGACGAGGTGGAGAGATACGGAGAGCTCTAAACAAAAGTCTGAAGCTGTGAGGCCAGGGGGCTTTCTCACAACCAGGAAATGGAGAACAAAATCAGAAAGAAGAAAGGGTTATCGCATACTGCTCAGGATCTATTTGGTGCAAGCAAAATATACTAGAGAGCTAAGATATTTCCCTCCCAACATGCCAAAGTGGGGGAGAGAGCTCTAAGATTTATTCCAAAGTCTGTAGTCATTGCTTTGATATGAAGCCAAAATACTGTATCTATTTTTATCCCCTTTTACAGCTTCTGTCTTTTTAATGTGTGTTTGGATTTAGTGATGTTTCTTGGGGTTTTTTTTATCAGCATCCTTATTTATCTCCACCTCTTTTTCTTTCAGTTTGTGTAAAGGACGGACGCTCTACTCGGTGGTGAGAGATGCAAAAATTGTCCTGGATGTCAACAAAACGAGGCAGATAGCTCAAGAGATTGTGAAGGTACAGTACAGCACCCGGTCATCCTAGTCTCACTGAGTGAAACAGCCACTGTGCAGAGTGAATAGCATGGCACCCCCTCTAGGCACTCAGGGTAGGTCTACACTACAACAAAACATACACAGCTGGTCTGTGTCAGCTGACTCGGGCTTGGGCTTCAGGCATATAAAAATGTGGTGTAGACACTCAGGCTGGAGCCCAGGCGCTGCGACCCTCCTCTGTTGCAAGGTCCCAGAGAACGGGCTCCAGCCAGAGCCCAAACGTCTACATTGCAGTTTTATGGCCAGCTGCCGGTGTTTTATTGCAGTGTAGACACACCCGCAGGGGTAAGCTCACGTTTAGTAGAACTCAAGTTAGCAGACCCTGGGCTTGAGTGTCCATGCTTATTTGTAACCCAGGTTAGGAATTGTTGAACCCTGGGTCCCAGGACGGGGTTGCAGCATCTACATTGCATTATGCAGGCTCGAGTCCAACCACCCAGATCCCAGACTTCCTAGCACCCTCCCAGATGTGGCCGTTGTAGCCCTTTGTTCGGTGCGGTGTGGGAAAACTTGACTGTCCACCAAACTTGATTGTCTAGAGGACAAAGAAAGTCAGCCCGTGGGACTGTGGGATACTTCAGGTGGACTCCCAGAGCACAAATCAGTGAAGCTCTATCTACACGGCAAAGCAACAGCACTAGAACCCTGGATCGCAGCTTGACTCAGGCTCGGACCCTCCACCTATCACTCTGTCCAAGCCCTGGGTTAGCACGATTTGTGTGTAGACGGAAGGGGGGTTGGGCTTGAGCCTGAGTTCAAACCCTGGGTATCCATTGCAGTGTAGACAGACCCTTTGAGGCTAGATAGGATGATTCCAATGGTCCTGTCTGACCTTAAAGTTTATGTAGCTAAAGTCCTACTTACGCCCTTAAAATGAGCATTAAGTGGTGCTTTCGTCTTGTGGTCTCTGCAGGGTGGTGATCTTCACCCACTTCACCCTCAGCCTGGGAGAACAAAATGTAGGAGAAATCTGAGATATCAACTACTTAAGTACAGCTGGACAGATCCTCAGCTGGGGCAAATCAACAGCCAGTGGGAAGTTGGGTCTTACTGAAAAATTCTCCATTTTGGCTGTAATTCCCCATGATTGTTGTCCAGAGGGAATTTTTTTTGACATTATTAAAATAAATTAAATCAGTGCAGCTACATCTGAGGTAGGCGTTCGTGTGGGTGTGTGTGTGTGTTTGGAGGTGTGTGTGTTCAAAAACTAGAACACAAATAGACTTTTCCCGCTCTAAAAATCGCTGCACCTTTTGCTTTCACAGAGAGAACTGACAACTCAGCTTTGACATTTGAAACTTGGCTATAGATAGTTCTCAGCGAGGCGCATGGCCAGGGTCAAGCCAAGGGGAAAATGGGCTGGAAACTAAAAGGTTATGTCTACACCGGACCTGGAAATGTAATTTCCAGCTCAACTCGATGTCTAGCAGAGCCAATAGACAAAAGTTAGTGTCTTTGGCCAGTGCGTGCCAAGGACATGCACCGAGAAGCAGAGCTGTAAAAAATGCATGTGAATGTCTCTGGATGGGAGAGCTTTAAGAGGGATTTAAAAAAAAAAAGTGCTGTATGTTCTGTATGCACCTTTCAGACATGTAGCGCTTTCTCTGGGTGTGTCTGCACCGGAGAGGGAAGGTGTTAATTTCCTGCTTGAGCAGACATACTAATGCTAGCATACTAAAAAGGGAAGTGTAGCAGCAGTGGCATGAGAGATGGGAGGGACTAGCCGCCCCAGGTCTGATCCTGTCCAAGACCCTAGGTATGTACTCAGACAGCTGGCCTCTCCCATTGCTCGTGCTGCTGTGCTTACACATCTATTTTTAGCATGCTGACTGTACCAGAGCTAGCACGAGCGTGTCTATTCCAGCTGGAAATTACACCTTCCCGCTCTGGTGCAGACATATCCAGAGAAAAGTCTAAACTTTTGAAAGCTCAACAATGAGCATATGTAGCAAAACAAATCCTTCTCAAAGCTCTCTCCTCCAGAGAGATCACATGTACATTTTACGGCTCTGCTTCTCCGTGCGTGTTCCGTGGCACGCACGGGCCAGAAATATTGACTGCTTCCTGTTAGGTCTGCCAGGGTATAGCACTCCTCGCAGGACACTCAGTACTAATGGCTGACTGGTGCCTATTAGGTCATGACTAGGCAGTAGAAAACAGGAAGAAAAGGAAAATTAGGGCATGCAGTATGGCTGGCATTTTCAAAGAGCAGTAAGGAATTTGGGTACATTTTTCAAAAGTGCCTAATTCACCGAGGTGCTCCTGGAGTTGGTGCAGGTAATGTTTTCCACTGACTTTCAACTTTGTCGTAGGCTGGGATATTTAAAGGGGCCTATCTACTTAGGTGTGTGTACACGAAGCGCTTGCATATGCAGATCTGGAGAGGGACAGACTTTAAAAAGCAGGCTGAGAGATGCAATTCAGAGCACCTTTGTGCTTCCCACCTCCTCTCATGCATTACTTGCTAGAGCTGCTCAGCAGTTTTTTGACAAAAAAACTTCTTTTTTTTTTTTAAATGCTGATTCATCGAAAGCAAAACAATTTGGGGGAAAGGGAGAGTTTCAGTAAATTTCCTGTTTTGAAAAATATTTGCAAATCAGTTTCCAAATTGTCAGTATCTCTCGGTTTGACCTTTTTTGAAACAAAAACGTTCCATTGTTAGGTTTAAATGACTTTTTGTTTAGAAATGTAAGTTAACTTGTAGGGTTTTTTTAAAGTTTTTTTTTAAAGAGACTTGAAATCGAAAGGAAATGTTTTGATTGACCTGATCTAAATTTTCTTATTTTTTTTTATTTTTGGTTTGTGAAATTTTTGGTAATTCAGGATTGGAACGTTTCTCAAAATCTCAGCTGATCACAGGTTGGGAAAACTGTTTCCTGCCCCGCTCTGCTCCTTCCACCCTTCACACTTAAAGATACATGTGTGTGGTACTTGCAAGACTTCAGATGGTGCTTTTGGTTAGAGAGCTTTGCTGTTTTTTTTAAAAATAAATAAAGCAATAAAGCAATCCTGGGAACTGAAATGCAAAAACTGCATTAGTGCATCGCAGCGGCTGTGTAAGACAATCTACCTTGCTGGGCAGTACTTCAGCGTGCCGCCCCCTCCTACCTCCTAGAATAGAGCTGCTGAACCAGGGTGGATGATGACTTTCTGGGGTGGGGGCATGGCAAGCCTTCTGATTGTTCTATCTTATGGTAGAAGGAGTGGGGGGGGGGGGAAGAGAGTAAAAGGAGGAAGAGACACGCTAAAGGGGAGAGGAGACACCAGTGGCGCTCACTCAGGTTTGGCCCTACTGTTGTCATGACAGAGGGGTGACTGGGCCAAATCTGTGTGAGCACATTAGTGACCTGGTGCACCAGATTTCAGCACCACTCAAGTGTGACCCAGCTGCCCTTGCTGCCCCAGACAGCTGCCTGGTTTGTCTATAGCTACGGCTGCCTCTGGTGCAGTGTGGAAGTTACACAGTTAAAATCACAAAAAGTCAGGAAATACTAACATTGTTTCCTCTCACTGTGCTAGCCGGGCTGCACTGCATGTATGTGGTAGTCCTCTAGTCCTGTTTATCTTGCAGAACATTTTCTTCTGTGAAGAAAGAAACAGTGACAGCTAAATATATTAACTCTTAAATCCTTAGTGTGCCTCAATGGCTCTTTCTTACTACACTTAACATTTGTGGACAGTCTCTCAGACCCTGTTTTTATCTCTGCTCCCATTCCATCAGGATATTCCCTTCCTTCCATTCATCCGCTGGGGTGCTTAGTGGCTTGTTTCACTTTGACACGCAGGCCCGTGTATTCTACATTTGGATCTCTGAGATTAGGCATCTGTGATATATTGGGGGTACAATCCAGACTAATGAGTTCACAAACAGCCGCCAGCATGCAGGTCACTGCCAGCTCTGTCTGTGTGTGCTGCAGCCAGCCAGCCACACCTTGGCTCTTACCAGCCTCAGTTCTCATAGAATCCTAGAATACTAGGGTTGACCTCAGGAGGCCATCTAGTCCAACCCCCTGCTCAAAGCAGAGCCAATCCCCATATGCCGCAGGGTGAACCCAACTCACTCCCAGTCTTAGATTTCCCTCCAGAAATGTATGTCCTCTACTGCCCAGCCCTCTCCTGGACAATAGAAGTTAATATAAAGTTTGTCATATCATCAATAGAAATGATAAGCACACAGCTTGTTACCCCAAATGGAGTTTCCCAGACACGTCCATTTAAACACACTGGATTAGAGAAGGACGGGAAATCCCATGCCATATCCCCAAACCTTTCGAGCTTGGCATGTTTTTCAGTGCGGGCCTTTGCTGCGCCTCCAGCATTTCACCAAGGCATCCATCTCCAAGCCAGACTCAGCGCAGCCTGGACTGAGGGAGGAGAGGCAGCTCGGAGTAAGACTAGCCAGGGATCCCTAACTGCACTACATCGGTCACAGTAATTGAATGCCTCTATCCTTTTAGTCGCCTTACTTGATTGAAGATCCTTTAAGTTTATTGGATTATTAGGTGCAAGGGTTCCTGTTATAATGTGATCCTAGCTAACCTCGGGTTAATTCGTTTAAAAAGCTGAGCCAGCAGGGGGAGCTGACTTTTCATATACACAGGACGCCTGTGACAATTAATTCAGTACTTAGCAAAGGATGCTTGTCTCATTGTTGATGTACAGGCTGTGGGGGCGAGGGGCTAGTGTATGTGATGTGGGATCTGGGATGAAAGATGTAGGGGAGAGGTAAAGAATTTGGGCGGGGTGGCAAAGATGCTGTTGGCTACCCAGGGCTTGTTCCAGCTTTAGAGAAATATCCTAAGCAATAGGTTGGATAAATTCCTTCCTCCTAAACTGCAACCACTGACTGAGCTGACCCTGCTGCCGAATGAAACAAATCACAAAGAGCCAAGTCCTCCCCTCATGCATCATGCACAACTCCCAGGCAGGTTTGAGTGTGTGTCTGAGAGGGGAGTTTGGCCCCCGATGCAGGTTCCTGTCCTTGAGCTTAGGAAGTATCTGAAATAGCACATCCTGTGTGTAATACGACAATGGTCTGTTCAAACGAGGTCCTCTGAAGTTTTACGTACACAGCAACGTGCTTTTCCTACAGGAAACTTGTAGCCAAAGCCAAGGCTATGTATAACGCTTTGCAAAGCCACCTCTTCCTTTCATTGAGAGCTACCCCCTCTTTCATAAACACATAGGAGGCACGAAGCAACAAGGAGAGAATGACCCTTGGGCAGGCACACCCAGTGACTAAACACTGACTTATCGTAGGATCTCTGCTGTTGTAAACACACCAGGAAATCACTGCTTGGTGGCCCAGCCCAGCTTCAAAGCCCTTCGCCCAAACTGCTCATCCTTTTTTTGAGTACAGAACAAAACCCTGAGTCAGAACATCTCGCACAGCGGCTGTGTCAGAGAGGCCAGCTGCCTTCACAGTGCTTCAGGATAAACCTTACAGGTCCATATCCCTGGGTCCTGACTCAGATTTTGCAGAGGTAAATTCCCACAGACTTTGGCTGAAGTTTGGCTGAAAATATCCCTGGTGAATTTGGTCTGTAATGAACAGCCGTAGGTGGTGATGGCTCGCTTAAGGTTATTAACTTCTACTATAAGGGCCATTTGGAATCTCATTGTCACTAACATAATAGTTAATCTTGTGTGTGTGTGCATGCGTGTGTGCGCGTGTGAGCCTGCATGCACACAGCGCTGAGCAGAGTGATCTTGGTTGGGAGCTCCTCCGTGCTACTGCAATAAAAACAAATCAAATTAATTTCTTTTCTCCCCTTTAGTGTTTTGCCACGGCGATAGTAACAATCATTTAAAACAGCCAGTGTAGAATATTACTCTGTAGGTTAGGGTTTGCAGGGTCCCGGTTTAGCTGTAATTCCGGTAATAATCGCTGTGTTGTTGAGGTAAAATACTTGGCACTTCTGTGGTGTCTTTCATCAGAGGGTCTTGGAGCACTTAGCAGTTGTTGGGGAATTAAGCCTGTGTGTGTTAGGAGAGTGTCTGTTCAACAGCGGGGGAAACTGAGGTACAGAAAACAGAAGCGACTTGTCCAAAGTCAAATAACAAGTCCCTGATAGAAACTGGGATAGAACCCAAGTGTCCTGACTCTGTCCTCTGTTCTAAACAGTAGACCACAAAAAAACTCATGTCTTGGCAGGAACCCGCTGTGTACCTGGTGTGTGGGTGGCAGAATAGTGACTGTTTAATGGAGAAGCAACTTCCTCCTTCTTTAGTCCTGCTTGTGGATTCTTCAAGTGCCAGGTCTCTATATGACTGGAGGTTTCCCATGGGACCAGCCATCTCATGCCACCTGTGCTCTGGGGCTTGGTCGACACTGAAAAGTTGTATTGATGGAACTATATTGGTCAGGGGTGTGAAAAAAACACGCCTTTGACCAACATAGCTACGTCACTCAGGGAGGTGCTGTTCCTACACAGACAGAAAAACTCCTTAGAACATAGCATCAGAGCAGCTGTACTGCATCAGACCAATGGTCCACCTAGCCCAGTATCCTGTATCCAACAGTGGCCAGCACCTGAGCTTCAGGGGGGCTGTACAGAACAGGGCCGTTGGAATGATCCACCTCATCTTCCATTCCTGGCTTCTGGCAGTCAGAGGTTTAGTATTGCCCTGACCATGGGGTCACGTCCCTGACCATCTTGGCTAATAGCCATTGGACCTAACCTCTATGAACTTATTTAGTTCTTTTTTGAACCCAGTTATACTTTCAGCCATCACACCATGGCAAGGAGTTCCACAGGTTAACTGTGTGTTATGTGAAAAAGTACTTCCTCTTGCTTGTATTAATCCTGCTGCCTATTAATTTCATCGGGTGACCCCTGGTGTTTTGTATTGTGAGAAATTGTGTTCTGTCGGTGTAGGCTGAGTCTACATTAGGGGGCTAGGCTGACACAGCTATGCCAGCATAAGCTCCTTGGTGTAGGCACTGCCTGAGAGCGGGCTTCAGAGTGTGAGTTCTTCCAAACACGATGACATTTGCAGCGCAACCTAGCATCGCAGCCCAGACGCCTGCCTAGCAGAACTCAGTCATTGGCTGGGTTTGACCATCTTGAACATGCTTCCTGCAGGCAAGTTCTGATCTCCCGTCCCTTCCCTTCTTCATATCACTGGTGCTAATTATAATTATCCACCACATAGTTCTCAATAGGGGACAAAGGTAAACCAAGACTTTCCATGCCTCCTCCACTGCTGTGATGGCTAGACTATTAGAAATTCTTTCTAATTACTTCTAGACTGATCTTGGGGTGAAATTAGGAAACATGAATCAATGATTCAGATGGGATGATGGTGGTAGGGATGGAAAGCTTTGAATTATTACCTTCCAGCTCCCCAAATCGAAAAGAAAATGAGTACAAAATTCATCATCCTCATCCGTGTCTCAGCAGAGGATTGGGAGAAAGTAAACGCTATTTGTTATGCTGTTATTTTTTTCGGCATAATGAATTAATCAGGATGATGAAGTTGGAACCAGCTTAGCAAAGAGCCATAAATGATAATACAATGTCTCTCCTCTGGAGCAGCATCCAGCCAAGGATCTCAAAACACGTGATAAACATGAACCGATTCCCAAAGCACCCCTGTGACTTCCTGGATTAGCCTAGTCATCCCGATTTTATAGATGGGGAAGCTGAGGCAGAGAGAGGCAAAGTGACAAGCCTGAGGTCAGACAGCGAGTCCTGTGCAGCGCTGGGAATAGTCATTCCCTTGTGTGCCTGGACATCTTGTGGCCACCTAAGGCAGAATGGCTCCTGAGGCAAGGCAGCTGCACATTGCCCCTACATGGGCAAGGGTCATCACTTAGCAGATAGTAACAAGTGAAGCTTGCCCCTCTGCACGGCTGCACGTGGCCGTGGCTGCAGGGTCAGTGGTGCAGCAGCACTGTGCAGGGAGCATGCCGCTTTGGGGGAGCCAGTGCAGAGGTTTTGTTCCCTGTGCCCCCAGGGCAGAGCTCTGCTGGGGGTTCACACTCCCAGTGAGTAGAGCTTTAGGGTGCAGGTGTGAGCTGTGGAGTGCTGAGTGGATCTGGGCTATCTGAAATCTTAGTTGCTCCCTGCTCATGCTCGCACTAGAGCATAACGGGCCTACGCGCCCTGCCGCGCTCCGCCCCAGGGCTGTGTGCGGGGCAGGAGCTGAGGCCTAGGGATGAAATGATGTCATGTGGTTTTCTCTCACCGTTGTCATTTCGTTTTGCAAGCAGAGGGACGATATCAGTGTGTCTGCTCCCACCCGTCCTGGACCCCTCGCTTGGACCAGCCACGCTGACTGGAAATGAAGGATCACTTGTGTCTGAAATTCCTTCCCCTCTCCTTGCATTCGGTCCGTACAGAGACGGTGCTGCAAGCCATCCGTAACCATGCTGCATGCTAGCACAAGCTGGTGTTTTCTCCTCAGGGATTACGCTATTCCAGTTGTTTGTGCCTCTCTGCCAGTTCCTTCTCTCTCCTTTCTTGCAGGGAATGGGGTACCTGCACGCGAAGGGGATCCTGCACAAAGACCTCAAGTCTAAAAACATTTTCTATGACAATGGGAAGGTGGTGATCACAGACTTTGGGCTCTTCAGAATATCAGGCGTTCTGCAAGCAGGCAGGTAGGATACAGCTAAACCCTGTGGTGTGCTGGAAATGCTGCTGTATGAGTTAGTCCTCCACAAATTCATTTGTCGCTAGCATCTCCCGTCCCATCTTCTGGGAGGGAAGGGGGATGAGATTCATAAGAGATTTTGGCTTGTCACCATTCACAAGACAGGAGGTGTTGGTGGTGCTACCTCCTGCCCCTTAAAACCGTAGGCCACTGGCACTTGCCTGGAATGGGGACACCCGGGTTTGGGTCCCTGCTTTCCCAAGTGAATGTCCCACACACTGAGCTAAAGGTTATGAGGGTCCCACCACTACCACCCTTCTTCCTCCTTTGCTTTCATTAAAAAGGAAATGTTTCATTAAAATGCTGAATGTTCTGTTCAACCCAACACTACATTTTTCCAAATTTTTGATGCGACAAAAATTCCCCCCAAAATCTCCTTTTAACCCTCCAAAAACTTCATTTTTTTAAACTGTCAGTGACCCAAAAAAATCAGTGATTTGTACAGCCCTCATGTAGGTATTATTGTCCCCATTTTACATGTGGGGTATTGAGACAGAAAAGCTACGACTTGTCCATGGCCATATAATGAGTCAAGGGAGGAGCTGGGATTGGAACTTCCTCCTTCTCTATCCTTAGCCCATGGTACCTATCCTGCTTCATCCAGCCAAGAATCTACGTGTTGCAGTGATTCACCTGTTCTGTCCCTCACAGCTTGGGGTCCTAGACGAAATCAAATGATCAACTCCTTTCTAATTTTCCATTTTTAGCAAAAGCCTTGGAAAGTGTGTTGATAATTCTGGCACAGGAATATTTTTGCATGCTGTCTGATGCTGCATTGGGTACATTTAAGTCTGGATCACCCATGTCATAGAACCGAGACTGTGCGTCTCTGGGTTTGGAGTGATTTCAGGATAACTTCAGGAGAAGGATTTTGTCTCTTGCTTTGGCAGTTGCACTGGTTTGCTGGTTTTAAGACTGTGACCCATGGGTTATTAGTAGAACAACTGGAATTCTGGGGCAGAATGTTGGGGGTGATCCCTCAGTGGCTTCAGTGTTATCTTAAGAAGAAGACAAATCATATGACAGTGGGCATCATAGCTCCCAGAGGTAACTGTTCTCTGCACTTTCCCCCTTAGCAATGTGTTCTCCAGAGAAGTGGCTTTGACTATTCTATTTATGCACCTGATTTACAGCTGTTGTGGTCTGTCCCTGCAGATGATCCTTTCTCTGATGAGAAGCACCAGTTCAAACAGGGCTGCAACATCTGGTTCCCTTCACCTAGGCCAAAGAAACATAGAACAAAGTCACTTCCAAATTGTTCCTCCCCTGATCTCTTGGTCTCTGTTAGTGATCAGCTCTAGAAGACCTATGCTGCCATCAGTTAAGATGAGGCCAGTTTAAGGCAAACTCCACTTCAGGTGCCTCCTAATTTAGATTCAACTTATTGTAATATTTTTAATTCTTCCTATATTTTTAAAAAAATAAAACCCTTGGTATTGTAGAGATTTATTGAGATTAATTATTGCCTTATTGCAAAGCCACCTGTGAGATAAACCGCATAATTTAATCTTTTTGTAATTATAGTATTTCAAAGTCAAATGATTAAAGAAAGAGATAATGGGCCACAGGTTTCTATCCCTCACCTCTCTTGCCAGTGTATCCACTGTCAAGTTAAGTGATTAACTGTGCGATGAGCGTTTTTCTTACCACTTGCATAATTAGATCATTGCTAATTTTTAGCACAAACTTTTCCCAAAGCTTTAAAAGTCCTAGGAGTGCAGCTATCTTGGCACTTTCCACACCGTATCTGCAAATGTAATACACTGGCAACTTGTGTTCCATGTTCCACTTCAGTGGCTGGTCCACTAGAAGATAACAACTTACTACAGCTACCAGATAATGGGCTTACTCATTAGGCTAAAGTGGCAGTGATCTGTGCTCTCAGAGCAAACATTTTGAGTTCAAACCCTGCTGTGATTACAAAGGTTTGTTACAGAACTGATCCTCCTCATATTAGCTTGTTCTGATTGTTGCTTTGTCTTATTCTTTTCAGATAGTTCCTTACCCCAATGTAGCCCATCCCTTAGACCTTCACACGAGGTGTTCTTCCGTCCCCTGCCTGGGTGGCTGATGTCTTAGAACACTATGTATGTTGAAATAGAGCCCAGAGGCAGGTGCCAAAACTATGGGAATCTCATGGATTCAACTGAGCTTTGTCTGGAGTTTTTGGACTGAAGAGCTGAGGTGGGGCCCCATGAGTTGAAACCAAAGGAATGGCTGAAACCTGGGAGCTGTTACAATCTGAGATGCAGAACCTGTTTAGGAAGCCACGATGCTGTATTTGCAAGGTTTTGCTTTTCAGAGCCCAGTGTGTGCGTGTGCGTGTGCGTGCACCTGCTATTATTTGTGCTTGTCTCTTTCCCCTCGGCCTCACCCACCATTAGAGAAGAGCTATGAGCAAGACTTCAGTAGCAGGGGGTACCTTTGTGCCTTTTAATTGATCTCAGTGCTTAACAGCAACTTGTAATTAAGAGGTGCGCATGTGGGCCAGCAGAGAACCTGGAAGCTCGCTGGTGGGAGTTGAAAGCTTCCTTTCTGTACCAGAGCACTGACTCCTGGAGCATGGAGGCCTCTGAGCATTGCTGGTGCTATTGATTGCCAAGGTGCGCTCCCCCCCCAGCGGAGGTGAAGAGAAGCTGTCAGGTTTCTGGAGTGATGGCAGAGACGTAATCAGCTGTGTGAGCTCCTTGTGCTATTGTGAACCCTTAGCTATATCCCTTCACATGTTGTATTGGGAGGGTTGTGTTTCTGCGTTTTGGGGGCAAGCAGGATGGAGAGTTTGTATCTGATTTTGATCTTGCTCACGGCCATGTAAACCCGTTGACTTCAGCGGAGTCTCTTCCGTTGTCCATTGGTGTGATTGGGATCAGAATCAGCCTTCGGAAGAGCAGCTTGCTATAAACACACATTTGCTGCCTCATAACAATGGCACATTTTTGTGGCGAAGGGGAATTTTAAAGAACAAATGGCCGAATTTTATCAGGCCTCATAAACGGAGGCAGGCAAGTAAAGACTGGAAAGAACTAGGAAAGGGGAAAAGCAACTCTATTCCTGCGTGTGTGTATATGTGTTTGTGTGCATGCTTTGTATACACAGCCGCACAAAAGTGTGTTAACTTCTTAAGTAGGAGGAGGGAAGTAAGGAGCCAACGTTTGCTCTGGGAGTTTATCATTCTTGTGCCTTGTGGACTGGCCAGTGGAGGAAGAGGAAGTGATTTGGTGGAAAGAGCCAAAAGAGAGTTGAGTCCAAACTGAACAGTTTCTGTCTGAATCTGAATTATCCCCAAGTCTGGTGGGAGTGAAGCTGGGTTTGGGTCCTTTGCAGAGACAGGCCTGGGCTGTGAAGTTCAGCGAGAAGAGTCCCCAGAGCCTGCCCCCTTTCCCCTGCTGACTGGTAACCTAGGGAGGAAATGGGGGTGGGGAAAAGAGGAAATTTCCTTAAAACCAACAGGCCAGCCATCTCTGAGGGCGACTGTACTTAAAGCAAACCATTGCCGTTCTCTGCCGTTAGGCGTCCCGCTCCGCGAGCTTGAGAGCGTGTCCCTCCCGTGATGTTTTACTGCAGCTGCCCTCAGCGCAGGCTGGCATGTGGGGAAGAGCCTTCGTTTTCTGGTTTTATTTAGTGTCAAGTGCCCTGGGCATTTATCAGAGTTTATTAAAAATAGTTTAAAGATGGGTGAAAATCAGTAAAAGAAAATGAAGCTGCAGGGAGTGAGGTGTGCAGTGGGGGGCAGAGGCTGGGGTGCCCGGTATGCATGTGGGGGCAGTGAGCATGAGGGGTTCCTGGTACTTTCAAGGTTCCTGGTGGGGGATGGGGTGCCCAGTCCTCACAGGGCGCAGCAGCCCCTGGACCCATTGGCTATGGTCTCCATGTGGCAGTTGAGGAAGCCACTTGCTCCCTGCAGGCCTGTCACTGGGCTCTGGCTCCCCATCCATCGTGCTCCCCGACTGTGGAGCAGCAGCCACTGACCAGCATCCCCTCTGAGCAGGTGTGCTGAGCCATCCGGGGGAGATTCTGTGAGGGGAGATCCCCTGGAGTCTGGCCCTGGTTCCCTTCTCCAGAAGGAGAGATGGCAGATCTCCTTCCAGAGCAGGGAGCTGGGCCCGGGGAGTCGGCACTTCCAAAATCAGGGTGACAATCGGTAAAAGGTGAATGATGGCTTTTTTATAACCGACGAATGTTTGGGAAAAAATTGGTAAAAACCAAAACCGAAGAGCCTTCTATGTGGGCTATTGACTGGCTATGCCCAGCGTCTTGCTGAGGGGAGGCACACTTGCCCTTATGGCCATGGCTTTGCTGAGGAGATGGCTTTGTTGAGCAGCTCCAGTGTGGCTTGGGAAGCAGGTTCAAGTAGAGAACGGTGCCCGTCGACGGGGGAACGTTCCCATGTGACTGACACCTGCTAGGCTCCAGCCTGGAAGGTGAAGGGAGGAGGAATCAACCTACCTGGCATGCTCATATCATCCGTTTGCTAAGTGATTGTCATGTATTTGGATTGATTAGCTGAGACCTTGAGGAGATAAAGGATGTGACTGATAGATGAGGTGGGAAGCAGGATTAAAGATGAAACAAAATTCCTGGGCTATGTGCTGGTGAGGGAAGCGGCTCAGGATTAATAGTAATGTCACCGAGGAGATTGGCAAATACATTTACTGGGGCAGCTAATTATAATGAAGCATGACGTGACAAGTGGAATTAGAGTGAGAATGGGCTACCGTTTCAGATGACCCTGACTGCATGCTGGCAGGGGGGGCTATGTGTGATTTGTGCAGAGCCGTGGGACACAGGGATGGAAATCTAGCACATGCAGATTGACTGGAGGGGTGGGGGAGCAGGCAGAGCTGTAAGAGTTGGGAGCTGGCTGCGGGTAACTGAACCTTGGGTAATGCAGAAAAGTGGAGAGTAGACCTGTGGGTGAGGCAGAAGACGCCTTGAATTGATTCTGTGGGGTGTCCCTTTATAATACACTTAGCAAGAGAGATTCCCTGACCCAAGGATCCTATGGTCAACAGTAATCCAGGTGAAAACATGTATATGGTACGACAGCTTGTGCTAGAAAGCACAGAGGTGATCGCCTTGGAAGGAGGAGATCAGTATATGGAGCGAGAAACTTCTGCTTTCATTGTTAATTCTGTGGGCCAAATGACCCTTTAGACTGGACTGGGTGCATGAGGTAGATGGAGATGGGCCATACGAGTGGGTTGATTATGGTTTAGGAGGCGTCTTCGAAAATGCTCCCCTTAGCATCCTGCTGTAAAGAAATGGGGAAAGTCAGTATTTACTGGTGAAAATGTCAGTCAACATTTACTATTTCTGCATTTTGTTTTCTGCTCTGAGACGAAATCTAGCTTTTTGCCAGGTGGGGAACTGGTTGATGATGATCTCCTGCCATAACCCCGACACTCCAGCTGGAGCATCTGAGGTCCTTTCGTCTGACCGATCAGGCAACATTGCAGCAACCTTGCTCCTAGAAGAAAGTAGTGAGGCTGCCTCCAGTTCCCCGTCTTCAGTTAGCAGCCGCCTAAATCTTGCCTTTCTCCCAAGGTTCTGAGCTTCACCTATTCAAACTCGTGCATGATGCTCCCAGCCCCATCCAGCAAAGTGATAAAGGAGCTGAGCTCATTGATACACATCTAACCAGGTCACTTTACACAACCAAGGTAACTCAAGGTGCTATTGCTGAGCTCCCAGGCCACACGCCTGACTTCCCTGAGACGTAGTCACAAAGCAGACAGTCGGAGCTTTGTGCAGTTCCCTCTGCTTGCAAATGCTGACCTGAGTTCACTTTATTAACTGACGATACTTTAATTGCTGTCAGTGATGGCTTCCCTGGGGATTGTTGCTCACTGTAATGTGGCATCTGTTTTTAATGAACAGGACTCTAGGGAAGGAAAAGGTTGAGCTCTGGGTCCTAGGCTGTGCCCTTGCTGGGACGTGAGCGATGAATGTTAATGTTCTGAGTGCTAGGCAAGGCTGTGGAGGTCGGTGTTTTCTCCTTGTGCCAGCTCAGATTGTGATCTGTCCTTTCAGGCCAGCCAGCGAGTGACATAAAGGTTATTGCTGGAGCGGAGACTCTGGAGACCAATGGATCACAGTGGTCATGAATTAGGCCTTGCATGAACTGGTGTGGTTCAGTGGGTGAGACACCAGCCTGGCATTTAAAAGACCTGCATTCTAGTCCCAGCACTGCCTGCTGGGTGACTGGGGGCAAGTCACTTTACTGTTATTACCTTTACTTATTATTTGTATCGCACCAGTGTTATGGGTCATCATCGGCGGTGCAGGGCACAATGTGCAGTAACAAGACTCGTCTTTCACCTTGGTGTCTCTTTTTGTCCATTTGCAGAATGGAGATAATAATGTTTCCCCACCCATTTATACAGCGTTTTGAGAGCTGCTGCCAGTGTTAAGTTAAAAAACATCTATTCAAGAATAATGTTTACAAAAAGAAGGGGCAAAATGGCCTACAATTAACTTTGGCATTGCAGTACTGGATGACTCTGGGCATATCTGTGGATCCTCACACACACACATATATGTGCGCAAATCTGTTGTATCGGTAATAAAAATATAGTGTGAGATTTTCAAAGCCAGTTCAGAAATTTAGCCATCCAACTCCCATTAAAATGAATGGCCTTTGTATGGGCACCTCCCCTCCTCAGTAATGAAAACTTTAGCTCTATATTGCTAATAAAACTGAAATAGCTCTCCTCAAAAACTCCTTTCTTCTTCTCCCAGCTTTCAAACATAATGTGACTTTTCCCCTTGATTCGCTAGTTCACTTGTCCATCTGGACGTTTCTGCTCTATTTAGATTTCCTGCAGATTTCCCTTTTGTAATATAGTGCCTTGTTGCTCTGCAGTGGATGCATGTAAAGGTCTTTTCTGTGGTTTGGTTGCATTTTTTACGTTCTGTACAAAACTGGTTGGGTCAATGAGGAAGCCACTTGCTAGAATTGCTCTTTGGTGTTTCTCTGACTTATTTCTTGTATGGACTCATAGACTTAGAGGCTAGAAGGGACTACCATGCTCATCTAGCATGCTCCAAGCACATTGCTGGCCACAGAACCTCACCCACCCATTCCTGTGATAGGCATATATTATGTATATATCAGGCATTGCCATAATAACTGCCTGAAATTCCAGGGTGTCTTTTCTTTCGCACAGTCTGATGTTTGCTGGGTAAATTCTTCTCTGTTACAGCAGTGTAAATTTGGAGGCCCTTTGATGAAGTCACTGGAGTGACTCCAGAATTGCACCAGCATAACAGATCAGAATCTAGCCTTTCGTTTGCTTATCCCTAGCTGCTTTGTTCTGTTTTAGGACCTGATCCTACCTGGATTGACTTCAGTAGTGCTAACTCCAAATACAGTTTGTTGCTGGGTAAAGTTTTACCTTTTGCTTGTGTGGATTTCTGAGACAGCCGTTGATGTGAAGAACTCATAGCACTGAGAGATTGCAGGGCAGGCACTATGCAAGGTTTCTTCACACAACTTTCCTGACTAATCTCAATCCTGACTGAGCTATATGTCTCCATTTCTACCATCCCATGCAAGGACCTGTGCCCCATCGTATAGTTGTTTTGTGAGATGGCCAAACATTCACTAGGGACAAAAGTGAGGTCACTCATTTTGTTTCCACTCATGATTTATTTAGAGGAGTTAGAACATAGATCCCAGCCCAGAATAACCGTTTTGTTGACCCAGAGTGATAAACCTGGCTTGTCTCTGGACTGAATCGATGCAGCGAGGCTGTGCAGTCATAGTCCTTTGCTATCCCAGTTCATCAGCTCATGGTCAGTGACCCTCGTGGGAGGTCTGGTTGAAATGGCAGCTCAGTGACACACTCGTTATTGCCTTCTTGTCTCCTCAGGAGGGAGAATAAGCTGCGGATCCAGAATGGCTGGCTATGCCACCTGGCCCCGGAAATCATCCGCCAGCTCTCACCCGACACGGAAGAGGACAAGCTGCCGTTCTCCAAGCACTCAGATGTTTTTGCACTTGGGTAAGTCCTGTTGTGGGCCCAAACTAATATCTGGCTCTGAGGAGAGGAGTTTGTGGTTGGGAGGGGAGCCCACGCCTACCACAGTGTTGCGGTGCTACTGCAAAGTGGGCAGGAATGACGGGAGGGAAGTGAAACGGAACCAAAGGGAATCCATTTTATTGCAGCAGTAGTTACGTAATTCTCTGTGCCACAGAGCAGCCCAGTGCATACGTGTGAGGGGCTTGTGGAAAGGCCGGGGACGTGGCTGCACCAGGCCAATCCAGGATGGCTGTTTCCATCCACTAACTGTATGGATCCATTGGCCATCAGCTCTACTTTGGAGAATGCACAGAGGATTTCTGCAACCTATAGATCATATAGCATCTGCCAGCTGGCTGCCCTACACCCTGAGGACTTGGTCAGCATGAAGGATTCTTTCCCTCTTCTCCCTGCCAGTGCTTAAAGTAGTCTGAAAAGGGGGAGCAGGGCTATCATAATCTGGGAGCAGCAAATGTAGACGAGACTGATTAAAGTGTGCCCAACAGCAACCCAGCTCCGTTTTTTAAACATTTAAATATTTGTTTGCCAGGTGTGTGACCCTCGTGGCCTTGCCCCCCTTGAAACACCATTCCCCGTGTTGCATGAGAGAGGAGATCGTCTCCATGCCCGCACTCTGCAGCACGCTGACTGCTGGTATGGGGAGTGCTGGAGCAATCTCACTGACCAAACTAAAGCAGGGATGAACTGCAACCTAACCCTTTCTTCCAAACTGTGGGGTCTTGCATCATCCAGATCCAGATTTCAGAGCTGACCCTTGTCTCCAGTGGACTGAATTGAAACCATAAATCCAAATGCCAGCCCCAGCTTGAGGCAAGTTCCCATTTGAAACCCAACGATTTCAGACTTCAGAACTTCCACTTAATGACTGGGGCCACCTCCAGAAAACTAGCTCCACCTTTAACTGTGGGGTTTTGGGTCCAGCCCCATCTCTCCCTTATACATACTTCATCATGTGAACACGGATGAAACATTTAAGAGGGCCCCGCTGACTGCGTGTGATGGGATAGGGTAGGAGAACTGAGCAGAATTCTAGATTCTGAATAGTCTAAAGACACCAACCTCCATGCTAGATAATCTAGAACTATTTATAAATCATTAGAATTTTGCTCTAAAACTGCAGACAGGAGAGAGCGGGAATGCTAAATGACTGAGAATAGAGTAAATGGTCAATTTTTCCTCCAGTTGGAGCATCCAGTGCACCAGTTAATCATTTATGCTATTTATCTAAAAGAAAATATTCTTTGTGAAAGTGGTCTAACTATTTCCCTGATAAAATCTTCCTTGAGGAGGACATAGGACTATAGGTTTTATCCGTTGGATTAATTTTCCTTTGTGCCATATTGACTGACATCTTAAAGATTTGCAGAATACAATGATTAGTTTATGCGAAACTGTTATCTGATGAGATATTTCCATTAAAAAAATGCAGTAATTAAATCAGTACATTTTTGGTGTAACTTTAGCATTAAAAAAAAAAGAGAAGTAATTAATGGATCTTATCAAACTAAGCGAAAGCCATTTGCTTAAGACTTAAAGTTATTATCTGAGAGCTCTTCGCTTGTTTAAAGCAGCCGTCGATTTCTTTTAAAAGTTGTCAGTGTTTTTGCTCTTCCTGGTTCGTAATATCCTCTCAGCTGCTAGGAAATGTTGGGCCAGATTCTCAGCTGCTGTAAAGTGGTTTCAATGGAGATTTGCCAGCTTACACCAGGTGAGGATCTGGCTCACAAATTCTTTTCCTGATGGAATTTGGGACCAAATTATCTCGCAAGGACAAAAAATGGCAGCAAAGGGAAATACTCATAAGGCTTGATAAGACTGCATTGCATTTCTGACTCCTTTTTACTCCCTTTCCCCAGCATACTGCAGGACAGCACTAATTCTTCTCTTTTTGGTAAACATCAGTGGGCAGATCCTCAGCTAGTGTCATTGACTTCAGTGGATCTGTTATAACTGACAGCACTCTGGCTTTGGCCCCAGATTTGGCTGGTGTTCTAGTTCTTCTAGAGTTACTGGTGGTTGGAGAGATCCAGCTGATGTGGGACTGAGAATTACCAGGATACGGGGAAAAGCCTTCATGGCCCCTTTCCACTGAGCCATAGGAAGCCAGGGTAGTGTAGGCACTGCTATGCTACCTCAACCCCTGTGGTTCATTCCTCTATGCAGGGATGATCCTGCTTGGGGCTATACTGGCTGGCCTTATGGGAGACACTTTGTGATCCCACATATCTGCACTGCTGCTTGGGATCTAATCTCTAGTCCCTGGGAACAGACTGTGGCGTAGACAAAGTTTTATGAAGAAACATACAGAATATCAGTGTGATTAAGACCTTGCTTTGCAGAAGTGCTACATCAAAAAGGAGGAAAAATAAGGACTGAAATCAATCAATTTAGCAGTGTGAAGTGTCAGAAAGCTAAGAGATGCCATCAGCTCCACTGCAGTAATTAATGTTATAGGTTCACTCCTATAATTAAGGGAATAACCCTACACAGATCTGTGAAAGGGAAAATCTTGCTTAGAAAAACAAATTAATTAAAGCAGGTTGCAGCCATCAAAATAAGAGGCAACTTCAGGATGTGGTCTAGGATGTGGAAAGAAAACTCTGGAAAATGAGTTTTCAGAAAGGTCCTTCTGAACATTGTCTCTGAAAAGCCTCTTCCTCTCTGCATTCTGTAGATGGACAGCTGCAATCTTTGCATCTGAAAACTGCTTTGCATCACTGGAATTATGAAAAAGGAATTGCTGTCCATCAGTCATGACTCCCGGCTTAGCTGGCAGGAGTACAGCTGCCTGTGTGATGGTGCTCTTCGACTCAGCCTTTCAAGACACTTTTATCCCCCTATTTAAATTGCATTGCTTGAGCCTACTTCTTTTATTTTGCCTTCACCGCAGACAATGCACAATCTTTATCAAGCTGGTTAATGCAAGAACCAGTTCAGGTCTGAGAACTCGTTAGAAAGACTCCAGACCCCCACTGCAGTGTCTCAGGTTCCTGTTCCTTTGGGAGCAAAGTTGGGGATACAAGCCATTTAGAGCCACTAATTTGGAGGGGGCCCAATTTGATATGGCCAGGGCTCGGTTTTCAGCAGCAAAGAACGCCAGCAGTTCCCATAGACTTTTGTAAGGAGTGCGAGTGCTCAGCGCCTCTGAAAACTAGGATCTAGCATGTCAGGTTGGGCTCCTAAAAACAGGAATCCAAAATTAATGGATGCTTTCAAAAATTGAGGCCTTTGATACCATTACACTTAACATACCACAGTGACAGGCCACTTAGAAATACCATTGGTAGACAGCACCTCTTCCTCTAATTGTGGTGTATCCAATCCAGCAGACAATATTGTCTCTCAATTACTGGATACTGCCAGCTGGAACTGCCCCTTCCCTGAAACCCCAAGACTGGCACAGTTCCGGAGCAAGAAATATTTTATAAAATTGCTACTCCCCTTTTGTAAAGATGCAGGCTTCTCAGTCAAGACAACTTTAGAATGGTTTGTGTTTCTATTATTCACGGCTCAAGGATCCTTTAAGCTATAAACCTTCAAGAGTTCCAAACCTGGGGCCTCATCCTGCCCCCCCTCTGCTCACACGACTCCCATTGATGAGAATGGGACTTCTATGCATAGAAGGATTTCAGGATCAGGCTCTTAGTAAATACATCAGCAGATTTGCTACCTGCCTCGCCTCCATTTTGCAGGTAGCTACCACCATTGTCTTCAGAGAGGAATCCACTTATTCCCCTAAAGTAACTAGTCCAGTTTGCTAGGAAAGGACTGAGCCATGGTGGATGTACCTGGAGCCAAAGGCTCTGAGCTGCCCTGGATTGTGTCAGCAGGGAATTTAGACCTGGTGGTTAGCAGACTGGAAATATGTAGCTAGACCTGCATTGTCCCCAAGCCTATCTTTAGACTCTAGTGCCTTGAACACAGTCGATGTAAAGAGAGCTTCTGGCATTTGTTGTTGGTGCTGCTGAACTTTGGTTCTCAAGCAGTGATATGAGAACAACAACAACAACAACAACAAAATAGAAGAAGAGATGAAGCAAAAGTTCAGTAGACGCAGAAACAAGAGAACCCTTCTTAAAAAGCGCTTTGTGTGCAGCCAGCAACGCTGATCCCAGTGAAATATTCCTTCCTTAAGCACACTCTTTCAAAACAAACCCATTCAGGGCCTGAAGGCCAGCAATACTAGCACAGTGCAGACGACAATTCCCCAAGAAACCTGTCAATTAATCCCAAGAGTCCACTTAAAAGCATGAAAAAGTCACTTTTTCATAAAATCCCATTCTCCAGACACCAGCTAATAAGTTTGGATGTCAGAGGGGGCAGAGAGCAGACAACTGGTTGAAGGGAGAGCCAGCTGTTGAATGCATCTCCTCTTGGAAGTTATGTTGGAGGCTGTCTCTGGTCATAGAGCAGCAGTGAGACGTGGAAGCAGCTGGCTGTGGGGAGAGAAGCTGATGTTTCATGCCCTCCCCTCCCACTAGTTCCATCTCAGGAGCAGGAGACAGCTGTGCTGGTGGAGCAGGAACCAGGAGCCCATCTGTCTTGTGATACTTCACAACTTTGGAACTCCACCTCCAGCTCTACTGTGAGCGAGAGGAAATCTCAGTGGGGTAACGGGGAGGGCGTGATGTCCAAGGAGACTTAGATCTTCCTTTCACGCTGGCTGATGCTTTTCAGTACGTCTCTCATTACCCTGTCAAGGCGCATTTCCCGTTGGACTTGATGGATTTCTGGTTTTCAATTAATACCTGAGAGCTGAAGCACGCCAGGCTGTATTTCCTTCCTTCCCTTGAAGATATTTTGCATGGTGCAGCGGTTGCTGCTGTCACGGACAATAATTTTTTCCCCCTCCCTCTCAAGTCATCTCGCGGTGAATATTAGAAATGTGAAGCAGAACAATACCCATGGACAGAGCTGTCCGCCTCTGAGCATTTCTGAAGCAGAAGATTGATGTTTCTTGCAAATCTGAGGGAGATGGCTCAGAACTCCTCTCCCATCACCGTTGTGGGGGTGGAGAGTGAGGGGAGAACGCTGGCTTCTACCACAGAGTGTGCAGGGTGAGGCCAGAGTGCACTGGTATAATGGCACCTGGGGCCCCTTACAAGCTGGTAGAATTTAGCACAGGCTAGTGGCCACTCGAAGCTATGCTGGGGGTTGAATTGGCTCGTGGAAGCCACAGGGATGGGGAGGCACACGGGGTTTTAAGCCAAACCAACTTCGTCTTTAGCTCAGCTTTGCCAGATGTGAGGATTTGAGCCTTAAGCTTTCATTTAATAAAAGGGATTTAATGTCTCTTCCACAACCAAAGCCCACCGCCTGTGCTTCCCCAGGTGACAAATGGCCCAGCTGGCCCCCTACTCAGGTGCCAGGATTTCCGGCTTCCCCCTGACGGCACAGTTCAGTTCCATTAACATGAACATCTGCGGCACATTGAAAACCCCTAATGCTGGAGCAGCGCACAGTAAATGAAACTCCACACAAAGTTAACTACGCGGCCTGTGCTATTCATGGCCACGTTGCATTGAGACGACAGTTCGGCTGTTGACTGGAAAGGAAGCTGCTGCAGAATGTCCAGTCTACACACCAGATATCTGCCTCTGAAGCTGTTGGCCCAGCACTGAATTCCCTTTGGGGAAAAAATGGAAAAGCAAATGCTTTTCCCTCCTGTTTCTGCAGAGCTTGCATCCAGCTCCAGCTGGCACAGGTGGCGTGAATGTGAAAAAGGCCCCCTCGCAGCTGTAAGGCATGTTTACCCCCTGCATTAGCTGTTACGCTGCTCCCCAGGCAGAAGGTTCCACCACTCTCGCAACGCTGCAGGAGCCTCCCATTTGAAGGGCAGGCTTACTAGGCAGTCTGTGTGTGCCTCCCATCAAAGAGGCCTATTCTCTTCTCAGTGGGCCAGATTCTTAGCTGGTGTAAATGGATGTAGCCCCAGCAACATCAATGGAGCTGCACCAATGTTACGCCAGCTGAAGATCTGGCCCAGTATGTGCTAGGGAGGGCAGGGGGGCCTTTTCGTGGTAAAGAGAGTTACATTCACGTGTAAAATCCCTGCAGATCAAGATGAGACGGTCATAGAAGGACTTAGCAAATGGGAGGCAATGTATTGGAACATGGGGCTGGCAGTCAGGAGAGCTGGGTTTTCATTCAGAGTTTGCCAGCAACTTATCATATGACTTTGATAAAGTCACTGGCTTCTGTGCCTCAGCTTCCCCATCTGTAAAATGGAGTTAATACTCACCTTCGTGGATGGCCCTGATACCCCTGGGTACAAGGTGCTGTCCACATAGGAGGTGGTCGTGGTGGGGTGAGAACATGCCTTCTCTGAGATGCTGTCTTGCATACCCTGGATGCCGACTAAGGAATGGCCCTAGCGGGGGAGAGACTGTGGCCTGGGTCCAATGTTGAGTGTTACCCTCTGCTGTTTATGTCATTCTAAGTCCCAGTGTTACTGTCTCCTCACAGCACTATCTGGTACGAGCTGCACGCCCGGGAGTGGCCTTTCAAGACGCAACCGGCAGAGGCAATAATATGGCAAGTGGGAAGAGGGATGAAGCCCAACCTCAGCCAGATCGGCATGGGGAAAGAGATATCGGTACGTCATGCAGCACTGTGCCACCTCTGTGGATGTTAGGAGCGGGGTTGGGGGCTTCCACTGTGATGCAGCCAGGAACCACTCGTGTCTCCAAAAACCACCTTTGCTGGGGTGGCGGTGGCCCGGAAAAAAATGCTCTGGTGTGCTGTCCTGGGATCTAACTTCTCTTCCTGCTGTCTCAGCCAGAAGAGACGGCTAGGGTGGTGGAGGCTCGTGCAGTGCCTGCAGGGGAAGGGGTGCCTCATGTCACTCCACACCAGCCCTTTGCACCCACCTGACCTATTTGTGGTGGGCCCCATGCAGCTCTTATTGGGCGGAGGGAGGAAGGTGTTGAGAGTAGAGGGAATAAAGGGGAAAGCCGCAGGGCTCCAGCAGCAAAGCCGGGTGCATCCCTTCCCCTTCTGGACAGGAACACTGCTGCTCAGCCCCTCCTGCATCCACCCAGCCTTTTGTAGGGTCTGGGAAGTGGCATGTGCTCCTTTGAGTGAACTCCACTGCTTGCCCCACCCGTCCTTTGCAAGAATATGGGGCTCAAGCTAGAGAATTCACATCAAGCTCTGATCTTCGTCCAAGTGTGGGAGCTTGTGGGTGGTGGTGAGTTTGTTTCAGCCCATCATAAAGATGGGGGCAGTTGCAAAGTTCCCCAAAGCCCCCGGGGGTTGGGATCCAGGGCTTTGCCTCGGGCCAGCCTCTGACGGGGGGTTTGCAGTCCCAGTGAAGTGTGGGGAGAGGGCTGGCTCTGTTGTTCACTGTCTCTCTTCTGCACGCTGCAGGACATCCTTCTCTTCTGCTGGGCGTATGACCAGGAGGAGAGACCCACCTTCACCAAGCTCATGGAGATGCTGGAGAAACTGCCAAAGCGGAACCGCCGCCTTTCCCACCCCGGCCACTTTTGGAAGTCGGCAGAGTAAGGCTCCTGCCCTCCCCTTGCATTTCCACTGGTTCTCTTCTCCCGCACCGAATGCTGTAGCTCTTCCTTCAGCCAGTACCTTACGCGAGACAGCCAGTCATGCTGCCCCTTAGTGTTGGGCTGGATGGGGGAGGAGAGTGGTGCTGAATTAACAGGGAAGTCCGTCACCCCCATCCCGTCTGGACATTTCCAATGGCAGCAGTCCCACGGTGCTCTCGCTCTTGGGCTGGGGCAGGACTGCAGCGTCTGCTTAACCCAGCTGCTCCCAGACTGTGGTCCAGGGACTGCTGGTGATACATGGAGCACGCGCTGGCGATGCTTTGGGGGCTGGCTGGTCACATGGTGACCATCTGCCAAATGGGGCTAAGGATACTTACCTCCCTTGTAAAGTGCTTTGAGATCTGCTGAGGGAAAGTGCCATACAAGAGCTAGGTGGTGGTGTGATTATGGCACTGGCTTTCCTTGGTACCAGCTGCTCCTATGGGTGAGAGTCCTGGAGCCTGGCTAAGCTGTTGGAAACAAGCAGGTGGAGCCGGTTTAGCTGCCTCCATTGAGATTGCTGCTAGACAGAGAGGAAGAGGAAATGGGCTGCCCTTACAGTCTGTAGCCACTGGGGTGACGGGAGCTACCAGCCGCCAGGGGGAAGGAATGTTCAGTGGCAAAGCGAGCACTGGTGAATGGGGTGTGGTGAAGACAGAGGGAGGCTGTGCAGTGATGGATGAGGAGGAGGGAGGCCTGTGGGATGGGGAGTGGGGCAGAGGGAGAGAGTGGCTCATGTGGTGGCGGAGGCAGTGACTGTGTTACAGTGTGACTCACACTCGGAAGAAGTTGGATAACCCTTGCCCTACTCGTGCAGTTCTGTGTTTAGCTGTTACATTTCAGGCCCAGTCACTCATCAGAGCCATACGGGTTTTCCAAAGCATCAGCATGCCTTGGCTAGTCAATCAGACAGAGACAGGTTACATGCATTCCCTCTCTTCCTGTGCTTCTGCTAGTTCCGCTTCCCCCACATATCACCTGAGCCTGCATCAGCAGGGTCCAGCGGGAGCTGCCATTGAGTCAGCAATGGATCTCAAACTGGAATTCCTAAAATGTGTTTGTGAGACATGATGCCCGGTACGTGATTTCCGAAACAAGCGTAAATGGACTTCCATCGTGTGAAAGACTTACCTGGCCTTTCACAAAGGCTGTTAATGTGAGGACCATGATTGCCTCACACAGTGCCATGGCTTTAGCAAGAAACAGCTAAGATTTCAAGACGTTATTGTCAAGGATCTTTTCATTTCTGAGACGCAGAGAAGTCAATAGAGGTGGTGATTTGTGGGTAGCCTATTGTCTCTCAGGTGGCCATTCGCATGTGAAAGTATAGCATGGTTCAGGCTTTCGAGATCAAACAGTCAGAGAGTTTGCAGGGCCAGGAGAAAGCTCTTGTTCTGACAAGCCTCTGTTGGCTGAATCCTGCCCTCACATCATTTTGGCTTACTGCTTAGTAAGATCTCCCACTGGCTTCAGTAAACGCTTTGCCTGAGTAGATCCCACGTAAGGGCCTCAGGACTTGGCTGTATAATAACTGCAAGGAGAATGCAGAAAATCACATACAAAAAACATTGTTCCATTTTCTTCCCCTAAATTTCCTCAGTGGGAAGGTCCTTCTCTTTCTCTCTATTTTTCCTCTACAATATCTAATGTATACATGGGGAAATATATTGCTTCACAACATAAACTCATAGACTTTAAGGTCAGAAGGGACCATTATGATCATCTAGTCTGACTTTTTGCACAACGCAGGCCACAGAATCTCACTCCTGTAATAGACCCTTAACCTATGACTGAGTTACTGAAGTCCTCAAATTATAGCTTAAAGACTTCAAGGTACAGAGAATCCACCAGCAAGTGACCTGTGCCCCATGCTGCAGAAGAAGGCGAAAAACCGTCTAGGCCTCTTCCAATCTGCCTTGGGGAAAAATTCCTTCCCGACCCCAGATATGGCGATCAGCTAAACCCTGAGCATGTGGGCCAGACTCACCAGCCAGACACCCGGGAAAGAATTCTCTGTAGTAACTCAGAACCCACCCCATCTAACATCCCATCACAGACCATTGGGCATATCTACCACCAGTAGTCAAAGATCAGTTAATTGCCAAATTAGGCTGTCCCATCATCCCACCCCCTCCACAAACTTATCAAGCTCAGTCTTGAAGCCAGCTAGCTTTTTTGCCCCCACTGCTCCGCTTGGAAGGCTGTTTCGGAACTTCAATCCTGTGATGCTTAGCAACCTTCGTCTAATTTCAAGCCTCAACTTCCTGATGTCCAGTTTATATCCATTATATCCATGGAGATTTTTAAGAGCAAGTTAGACAACCACCTGTCAGGGGTGGTCTAGATAATGCTTGATCCTCCCATAAGTGCAGAGGACTGGACTAGAAGACCTCACAAGGTCCCTTCCAGTCCTACGATTCTATGGGGCAGCATGACCACTTCTATTACCATATCAAGCTGGAGGGGAGAGATT
This sequence comes from Emydura macquarii macquarii, assembly GCF_026122565.2. Lineage (NCBI taxonomy): Eukaryota > Metazoa > Chordata > Testudines > Chelidae > Emydura > Emydura macquarii. The sequence continues at coordinate 4,246,312 of NW_027131391.1, forward strand.
TCTCCTTATCTTGTAATACATTTCCTGCCATGGAATTGTAGAATTGAATGGCAGGGCAGAACAGGACAGGTATAATGCGTTGGGGAGAGTTGTGCTAATCCACCTGCATAACCAAGGCCTTTTTGCATTTGGACTCATTTTATTTGTGCAAACATTTTCCTGGGAGACAAGAGTCTTGAGATGTTGATTTCTCATCCTGTTTCTTGCAATCTAATCTCCCAGCCTAGCATTTTAGGTGAAACTCTTCCCCATAGAATCTCCCTGTTTAAAGTTCTCAGCTAGAGAAGTTCCTTCTGTCCTGTCTTTCTTAGTGTTTGGAGGCAGGGCACGTCAGCAATCCCAGAAATAATAAAATATCAGATGGTCCAAAGCCTGCCATGAATATGGATGGTTTGACAGGAGTGATGTTAATTGACATTTCGTGATGGGAATAGGTTCTAGCTCCAGAGCTGTTACAAGGAAGATACAGAGGTAGATGAACCTGAAGCTGGTAGGTTACTTGTTTGCTTTGTTACGTTTGGTCATTTAAACAGCTGCCCTTTGGGGTACTGCCCTCATTTTGCCCTTGCTACGACTGCTGGCAAACTTTTTCTGGCTGGCAGCTTAGCCTAATTACTGTAATTCTGCCCTCTGGTTTGGTAGCTGCATGGAGATGAGGAGAGGGAGAGGATTTCAGAGCTGCAGTTGTTTTCTGTCAGAGGTAGCTCTCTGGCTCCCTCATTAAGGAGAGCTTGGCTGCTGCTTGTCTCCTTGTGCTGCTGCTTCCTCCAGAGCAGTGTCACAGGGTATTGAGAGCTGCAGTATGCATTTTAGTAATGATTTGCTTACTCCTCACCCACACTCTCCCCCAACAACTGATTACTCATCTCGCTGGGAGGTGGAATGAAGGCAGTCCCGAGTATGCCTGAGACAGCACTGCTGTCCCCCGGTTGCTAAGCCAGCTGTTTGCACACTGCTGAGGTGAACATTACAAGCTGTTTCCATTCCCCATCCCTCTCTGCACATGGACGTGTTTGCATGGGGGGGCTGAGAGAAAGCGGTTGCTAGCCTGCAACCAACCTTCCAGCAACACGGATCCAACCCCGAAAACATGCTAGTTTATTAATAAACACCCTCCTGATTCACTGCCCTTGGCCTATGGGCTCAGACGACGTGTGCTGTCAGTTTGATACACCACATTGCACGTCCTCTGGGGACTTTGGGCCCCCCTTGGCCATGGACTAGATGATCTGAAAGCTCTCCCCTGTCTCTTACTACTGTGGTGTGGCTGCTGTTTAATCAGCTTTCTGAAGATGATGGTAAGAGACTGCATGAACAAAAATGTTCCCATGAAGCTTTGCCATGTTTGGGCCCAGATCCTCAAAGGGGAGGTGCCTAAATCCCACTGATTTATTGGTACCTTTGAGGATCTGGGCCCAAACTCCTTGGTGCTAGAGGTAATGAAGATTCTCCTCCTGCTGCCATTGCCAGGCCTAGTAAACCTGCAGAAGAAGGACTTCATCACCAGTTGCTGGGTGGTGGTGCAGTGAGACTTGGTGACAGCAGGGTTCTGGAGTAGCTGCATATTGGCCAGAAGGTGCTGTTATGAGAAGGCATGACGATTGTGCAAGATAATGGAGATGGGGAATCATGATCAAAAGAGGCCTTGTAGCTAAGGATATTCTGTGGAATAGACCTGCAATAGGGCTGCCTGGATATTTGCTGCCTGCATCCTGGAGTGAAGGGTGCCTTAGAGATGATAGATCAGGGGCTTGGATGCTACGGTAACGGAAACTGTATAAAAACCTTTGTTATTTATCATTGTCTCAGTTTTATGCAAACGGACACAGTGTATGTCTGGAGCAATAGAACCCTCCATATGTAGGGCTGGAAGGGACCTCAAGAGGTCATCTAGTCCATCCCTCCACGCCAAGGCAGGAGACAAAGATACAGCTACCTATACTTTATACGGTTTTCTCTGCCACCGATCTGGGCAATGAAACTGAGGGCTACTTACACCAAACAATAATGTGAATCTAATTGCTAAGAAGGTTCCGGGGGAGGTGCGGTTACTTAGGCCGTCTTACCATGGCCATGGTAACTCTCCTTTCCATACGAACTAATGGACTTTTTGGAACTTTACCTGCTACAAGTTACTTCCGTCCAGTGGGTATTCCCCAGGTCTGCGGATGCCTGACGTGAGCAGGCTAATACGTGGCCACTCGTGATTTTGGAGAGGTCTGTTCCATGGCGGGAGGCACCTTGGAGTGAACTGCTCTCAACAGAACATCCAGCTCTTGTTCTTCAGGTGCTGACTGCTGTCTGTCTTGTCTCTTCTCTCCAGGCTGTGACAGATGGAGTTAAGGGACGGTGCCTTTCTCATCCCTTCAGTTCTCCTCCTCCTCTTCCTCTCTCTTTCCTCCATGCACTAAGGAAGACCAGAGGGTACCATGGACTGGGAGCGTGAAAGGAATAAAGACTTCCTGCTAATTGTCTCTCCATCCCCAGATGCTTACCCGCTCTCCAGAATAAATGCCAAGCTCGGACAGGACAGGCCAGGAGGAACGCAGAATTCACAATGGTGGTCTTGAGTGGATGCTAGGGGGAAATGTCTGGAGACAGAGCAGGTTGGAAAGAATAGTCGCCAAGTGCTGTCTAGACTTGTCATGGGGCCACTCCTTCTTCCATCTCCACTGCAGCAAAAGCTGTGTGGGAGGGGACTGTGAGTGTGTGTGTGTGTGTGCATGTGCGTGTAAATGACCTTTTCATATTTTTCCACTGGTTCGTACTGAGCGGGAAGCAAACAAGCAAACAGTTTCAATTTAGTACTGTGGCTTCTGAGACCCCAATCAGCTATTCAGTGCGAACGTGGGTGATTTGGGGGATTGTTTTCTTCTTCCTCTTTTTTTTTTTTTAAGAGGAACATTGCTGCTCTATCAGTTTATTACTTGAGACTGTGCCTGCTTGTTGGGAATGTGAGACTTTCACTGCTATCGTGTGAGCTGACTCCTACAGGGAAATGTGTCTGCAGAGACAGTTCGGAGAGCCCTGCTCCGACACTGCTCTCCAGAACCTTGATGAAAACCTGTCACCTTTCACAAGTGGCTTTTCTACCTCTCAGCCTACCCATTTGCTCATCCTGTCCCTGTCTCCCTTGCAGCATGGCACAGATCCAGATTCATATTAATTTTAGTATTTTGCACTGTCTTGTATCTAACCAGCAAATCTTTCTTTCTTTGCTCCCCTGTGCTGCAGCTTCCCCACTAGCTCCCTCACGCTCTCTCTGCTACCCACGTTATACATGCAGGGGGTCTGGTTTTCAGACACATTGTCCACGGCTGATCAGATGCACCCATGCAAATTGTGGTTCAAGTGCATGGCTAGACCACGCACACACACACACAATAGGGATTTGCAGTCAAGCATCTAGCAGTGCACTGGAAAAAGGTATGCCTGCGTGAGATCTAAAAACAACCCCCAACATGCAGTATGTGTGTGCGTCTGTATTTTATACACGTGCAGAGAATAGTGTGGGAATTTATTAGAACAAGCCTATGAAACCCTCACCTGTTAGTGCATAAGCTGACCGCTAACTTCCTCTGGTTAGAAGAGAATTTCCTTATGGACAAACCATTCCATAATTGTCCACTGTTGCTTCTTGCATCTTCTTCTGAAACATCGGGCACTGGCTGCTGTCTGTGACAATACTGAACTAGCTGGGTCACAGGTCTGATGCAGTATTTCTATTTCTATGCTCCTATTGTTTTTTTCCCCCAATGTATTTCTTTGGTGGACTGGATGGTTTTAGAGGGGTGGGAGTGGAATGGAAATTTTCACCTCTAGGCCACCTGTTGCAATCCAAACTGGGCTGGTAGTGACCAAAAATCACCCCCAGCTGATTGCAGTTTGATGGCCTATGTAAAATGAGCCAGTGATCTCAGTTAAGATTGTAGAAGACACAAACTGCGGCTTCATTTGCAGTTACAGCAGGTTGGCCCACGGTTGGAATGACCCTCTTAACCCTTGGAGTGAATCCCTCAAGTCAGGTGAAGCTCCTTGGCGAGGTGAAGCACACTGGTGGAGCATTCATGCTGTCCCTGTTCTGTAGCTAGATAGAAAGCTTCCCTTCCCAGGGCTGTCAGTTCTGGACTTTTCACAAACACAGAGATCACAGCTATTTGTCTGCAACATTTACTGCTATCATCACCTTGGCTCTCTCTGTACCTGACTGGGAGCTAGATACACAGCCTATATTGTTATCTGTTTTTCTGTACATTCATCTCCTATCAGAAAGAGCCCACAATTACTTTGCATTTCTGAAGAGCTGCTTTGTGGTCAGCATCTTAGTGCTGCTGTTTTTCATTTGCATACCACATATCAGTATTTCTCTATCCCAATCAGTTTGGATGCGGCCTTGAACCCATTACACTAGTTATCAAGTGACACATGATAGCAAATTGCATTTTCGGCCTTTATTAAACATAATTACTTGACAGGAACCATTCTGAATCATTTAATTGTAGTATAAGTTAGTTTTAATTTGGGAGCATTACAAGCCTCTGAAAATTAACCAGTCCTGTTTTATTTTTCATGAATTACTTTAACCCACTTTTTCTTACATTGCAACTGTTTTAGCCTAAATAAATGAAGGTTAAAAAATTACTGGTAAACATTACATTTTGGGGGGAAATTGCTTTGATTGTGAGAACACACAACAAAGCTGGCTTGTTCTATTAAATTTGCACGCACATCCGTGCGTGTCTAAACTGAGAGATGGGCACAGTCTTTAAGGATTGATTCTTGATCCCAACTTCCTCTAAGTTCAATGTTGTTTAAATGCAGGGCATTTTGTTCAGGCCTGTTTTTAGTGTTTTATGGGTGGAAATTTCAAAATCTCTCAGCACTGAACTAAGTGTGCTCCCAATGAAATCAAGTAAGTGGGAGGCAGTGTGGCCTAGTGGATAGATTTGCTGGACTGAAGAGACTTGGGTTCCAGTCCTGGCTCTGCAAGTCCTACTTGGTGACCTTGGGCAAATCATGTCCTCTTTCTGTGCCTCAGTTTTCCCATCTGTAAAATGGGGGTGATGAATCTGAACTCCTTTGTAAAGTGCTTTGAGATCTACTGATGAAAAGTATTATTATTATAAGCATTTCACCATCGGCTTCAATGGGAACAGAATACATCCCACCACCTATACCATGCATAGTCACATTCTGCCCTGCACTGACTAAGAGTTATATGTGGATGGCCAAAGGATAAATCTGCCTCTGCTATACCTCTGTGCCCCAAATGAAGTGAGTGAGGCAGAATTTGGCCCTGAGGATGTCAGTTACACACCATGCTCTGCAGCCTCACAGACTGTCCACTCCTTAGGGATGAAGAGCAGCAGTTCACTGCTGGGTTCCTTTGCCGTCCCCCTAATCCACAGAAGAGAGAACTGTGTTCTGTTGCTCACCGCCTCCTCTCTTCTCTCAGTCGAGATGGAGCCTGGCTGGGCCCAGTAGCTTCATTCCTCGTTCCGCTCCCATTTCTCACCTCCTCGCATGCAGCAGCTTCTTCATTAAGCCCTGGGCAGTAAGAGAGATGTTTTCTCTCAGCTTCACTTTCTAAATCCCTTTCTCTCTCACACTTTCCTTGTCCCTCTTTGTGACCACTCTCCCTTATTCCCCCATCTCTGCATGCCTCAGTTTGTGTGCGTGCATCATGTGCCATAAATGCCATCCTACTGATCCTTGGAGTCTCTCTAAGGAGTTTTCACCAATGCCTTCTCTGTATCGGGGTGGAAATGGCAGCCCCTTAGGACACTACACCTGCTGTGGGAGCAGAGGGGAAGATTCCTTCTGATCTCTTCTGCAGGGAAAGACCGTGGATTTGGACTTGTCCATCACTCCGTCTCCTGCTACCCTTCCACTCAGTACCTGAATTCATGGCTCATGAGTTTTTGTCTTGTGCGGGTGGGATGGGTGCATGGAGCTACTTGTGCGTGTCTGGGGGAGGAAGGGGAAGGCCATATGTGGTGTGTACAAAACAATTTCAAAAGAGTTTAATTTTTCTTCCCATTGTTCAGACTTTCCCACTGGGTTCAGAGGTTTGTGTCGTGGCGTTTGAGTTTACATATCTGAGCACAGAGGGGGAGAAATTGTATGTTGGTGTTTTGTCTTTATTGATTTTTTTATTATGATTTTGTTTGTAGAGTAATGGCTCAACTAGATTGTGCACAAACAAAGAGGTGGTGGGTTCCCTGGACTCCATATGGTAATAGACACAGTGGCATGCATGCTTTTTCTGACCCTAAAAGAAAAAAGTCCTGTTATGCACATCACGGCTTTGTGGTGAAGAGTAAATATCTCTCTACCCAGCCTCAGTAGCTAGTGGAATCTCAGCTTCTCTGATACTGCCTTCAGTAGCAATTCACAGCATATTTCCTACCATGCTTTGCAAGTTCAGAAGCAGTCCCCTCTCTAGTTTTGTGTTGTGGTATCTGCCCTGCCCCCTTCTGGTGGAATGGAGTGGTGCAGAGACAGACTTCCTCTTCTTTCATATGTTGAGTGGATTGCAATGTTTGAAATTTATTTGCATTTGCATTTATTTACACCCCGATTGCCTGAAAGACTGTTTAGCTACCTGGATGGGTGTGGCATAAGCTGCAACAGTTCAGGCCTCTCCTGCATTGCCCCCACCAGAGTGCCTCAGCCTTTGCAATGGGAATGGTAGTTTGGTCTCTGTGCCTGCTCGTTCTTCAGCCTTTCGTTTGAGTGCCCACACAGGTGCCAATTGTGTGGTTGTCCCAGCTCACTAGGAACGTGGGCTGACATCACCCTTCACAGCAGCAGCCAAAGAAAGTTTAGGTGGCAATGACCTTAGATGACAAACGAATTTAGTTGGCAATGACTTTCAGCCGCTGCTGACTAGGTGACCCTGGAAGTTGACACGGACCTTTACATGTGTGGAGATGAGTGCTAACCAGTCCCCGAATATACCGCCCATGAATGTGGCTGACAACGAGCCCCTTTGTGGAAGAGCATTGCAGAGCATCTTTGCTCCAGTTCTGGATCACCCGCAGAGAATGCAGATCCCATTCAACTGTTGTCAGCCATGTTTTGCCAGGCACCATGGTTGCCATTAGAAAAGTGAACAGTGGTTCCTGATAATGCTCCATTGTTTCTCTGTACATTGAACAGGAGATATTGGTGATGTCCCAGATTCATGTGTGTTAGCCCAGCATGCTCCTCCATAGGCAGGCCTGTTACCGTCGGAGTGCCTTGCAAACGTGAGAAGTTATGACAGCAGAGGAAAGATCTGGTATCACTAATGTTTCCACCGGGGCTTGAAAGCGGGAGCCAAGCTGAATTTCAGGCTGTGTCATTAGCTGCTCCATGGCGCGTGTAGAGGGAAAGATTTGATTATATTGTAATGACATCCAGTGTTTTCTGCTAGACAGGAGGTTGTGCTGGCAATACAGGATTTAATGGATAGGAATCATCCATTCCTCTCCTCTATCTCAGATTATTTATGCCCTGTATCATGCTGTTCAGCTGCCTCTTAGATCATTGGAAAAGCTAATCTGGAATCCAGCTTCAGAAATCAGAGTCTGCCCAGAAAGACCATTTTGTTCCTATTAAATGGTTTTAATTTAAAATTTGACAGGACTTCAGAGCCCTAGAATTAACGAGTGGAACATGCCAGAGTGATACAATAGTTGGAAGGACCCTGAACCACTGGCCTGACATTAGGGAGTGCAGCTTTCCTTGGCATCAGTAGAAAGTGTACACACTTATGCAAGAGCTCAATTTGGCCTTATGTGCACAATGTCCTGCTTGGTGAGGGGAGACAGATTTGCAGCAGTGTCCTGAGGACTCCTGCACTTGAGTGATTTCCTGAAGAAACGTCTCAACTCCTTTAGCCACTTACCTACAAGAATTTCACCATAACGTGGCAGATACCTTATCTATTTTAGCATCCAGCTGAGATGTGAACAAATGAACAGTTGAGATGGTAACTGGTTAGAGGAAGTGCAGGTTTGTTCATAAATTAGCTCCAGTTTCTATCTAAAAAGCTTGCACCCTGAGGCAGTTCACTACAATCAAATGATAGATAGCCAGAAGAGTCACTTTTCTTGTAGCATATTCTGGCATGGAAGATGAGGAACTCGTGGGTGACCATGTACCTAGATATTTTTCTCTTCTGCAGGGAGACCACCCTGTTACTCTCTGCCCATCCTATCTTCAAAGGCGTTTCAGACAGGAGACCAAAATAGAATGTGTTTTACCCAAAGTAAAGTTCTATGTCAAAGACAACCCCTAGATCAGCATCTAGTTGGAGTGGAAATGTGTCCCCATGCCCAGGCTCTAATTAGGACTTTGGAAAGCACCTGAATAGCTTATCGAACTGTGGCTAGATAACATCCAAATTGCACAGCTCACTTATTAGGATGGAAGATGTGGATCTTGACATCAGCACTAGATTTTGCATGCAGTAGGGTGGCAGAGAGGTATGAAACCACCAAGAGCTCAGTAGAGAAGTTCTGTTTGCTTTGTGCTTGCCATAGTTTAGCAGACCATTATTCAGCTAAATCATTGTTAGGGGCGCAATTAAATATGTAGCAGCTCTATAAAAACCCACTACTTGGTGTCCTGCTGCTTGGTAGATCCTTGAGCCGGACAGATCTACAATAAGAGAAGCTTAGACCAACCAATGTATCTTGTTGAGCAGGAGTCTGAGAAAGGGCAATTGCAGTCCTCCAGCGGCTTGTGGCTGTCTAAAGTTATAGGTCTGTTCGTAAGGAGGGGATGGCTGATGTGACCATCACTTCTCTGTGCACGTGGGTGTTCCTTTGCTGAATGATAAGGGAGTTGGCAAGAAGCCTGCAAAGCGTCTCACGGGCAGATGTGGTCTCTGTGGTTTTTTTCCCCTTCAGCTTACACTGCTGCTAGCGTGATTTGTGTGCAAGATGCCAAGAGGGTGAATGTCGGAACTTTAATTTCTCCCAGCAAAGCTCAGATGTGTGAAGACCTGCCCCCGGTGAGCCAGAGCTGCACAGCGAGGCCGAGGCCTGCAGTAGAGCAGCAGAGAGCCACCGTGCCCCAAATGCCATCCACCTCGGTTCCTCCCGCACCGCTCTTCTTCCTTCCTGCATGTGCAGCGAGGCCTATTCCCACCCTTCACTGTTACATCCCCTACATTGTTCTGCCGGGTGTAGGATACATGGGCATGGAATTGGACTGATCCAAGTGGAGCTCTGACGTGGTCTATTTCTTCTCCCCCCGGCCCATCTCTTTTATTTAATCACAGCCTATACTTTCTCCTGTTGTAGCAGAGCTCAGTGCTCCAGAAATAAGCATCCGGTCTGATGCTAGGTGTTTCCTTCCTCCCCCCAGTGCCCTTGTGCCACTCTCCCTGAGAGGCTTACCGAAGTCTGCACAGGCTGTGAGTGGAAGAGGTAGAAATGGAAACCAGGGGTCCTGACTCCCAAGTCCCTGCTCTGATGACTAGGCGATGATTGCAGCAGTGAGGAACTAGGCTGGCAGCATGCCATCCGCAGGCCACGTCGGTGGACTCAGTTACAGTCTGGGCAGCCAGTGCTATCAGGGATCAGAGGGAACAGGAAAGGAACTACAACAGCTTCCTCCTCAGTTCGTGGGACATCCCCAAAGACAGAAACACTTAAGGTGCACATCAAAACTAACCAATCTGTCTTACTGCTTCCAGTTGCACATTTAAACTAGCGGCTTGGAGACTGCTGCCTTCTGATGTGGCTGCCTAGGGTGTATGGTCATTCACTGACAATGCCAGGGAGTGTCACACCTTGCCCTGGCCCAGGAGGAGTGAGAGCACTGAGTGAGCTGCTAGGTCTTGTCCATCTCTGCTTTCTACCTCTGTGACAAATTGGAATCCCTTATCCGCCCCCACCACTCCTGTCCCAAACCTGGAAGACCCAGATAAAATGTGATGACTGAAACCACCCCACTCCTGTCCCTCATTTCTGTTTTGAAACAGAGAACAGCTACATCGAAAAAGTCCCCTCTGAGGGCCAATGTGTTTGCACAGATTACATGAGGTTGTTGGAAAATTGTTTGACGCCAGATTGCAGGTGTCTGAACAGAGAGGAGTGAATAATCCAGGCAGAACATATGAGCCCCTTTCTGCTCTCACAATGGGTCTACTTGGAAGACCAAACCTCTCTCTGAAGCTAGCCTATTTATATATTCTGAGAGCAGTTTAGCTGCTTCCAACACCACCGTGGACTCTCCTTTTGCTGAATGGGAACTCACCGGGCCCCTAGCCCAAAAGCTGAGCGCTACCGAGAAGAATTCCCCAGGAACACCATGATCTAAGCACAGGGACAGTCTCTTTTTGGCTCTTCAGGAGCAACAGGACTCTTCTTGTCATCTGTCCTCGGCCATTGCTGCCCAAACACCTGGACTCTTGAAATCTTGATGATACTTCTTTATAAATGCCCCTTGCCCTCTGCAACAAAAATATCTCCAATTGTTGCCTCCATATCTTTCCTGCTTTCTTCCCTCATGATAACGTCTCACCCAGGCCATGAGCAGTGAAGGCTGTTGCACAATAGTGTAGATGAAAAAATAGCTGCCCTGTATTTATCATAAATTAGCTCAGAAGAGCAGCTCCCTTCCTCCATTCAGCCCAGCAACAATTGTTTATGCAAACGTGTTATTTGCATCATGCTTTCTTATTTTTGAAAGTCTTAATTATTAAAAAACAAATCTTACTTTTTTTTCATTCTTTGTTTTTTAATCCCAGCTTTGTATATCATTTTTTCCGGTTTAAAAATATCCAGCCCGTCAGCACAGAGAGAATGTAGGAGAAAAATCTCCACAATGCCGACTAATAGGAGATCCGAAGGAGCAAGGAAGTTCATCCGGTTGCTCAGTTTAGCTGTGCAAGCTACGATGGAGACATGGGTTATTTACAGAAGTGCCTTGTGACAGTAGAGTGGAGATGAACCCAAAATAAATCCCAGATCCAGCTCACAAATTTAGCTTACCTTTGTAGGGGGCCATATCAAAGTAGCCTGAGATTTGGGAAGGTTCAGATCTGATTTTTGCAGCCCCAAATTCAGGAGTGTTCTGTTGTGGAGTTTAATTTCAGTCCGTTTTAGAGAGATGACTCTAAATGATCTGTTACACAAACAGCCCTTTACACTGCTCTGGCAATGTTAAAGGTTCTTAGAATATAACTGAGAACTCCAGAGGGGGTTCTTAGAATGTAACTGAGAAATTCAGATCTGGATCTGAGAGACTGACTTGGGTCCCACCTTTTGACAGCACATTTCAGGGATGAGCAAATGGCATCACATATAGTAAGAACTAACCGGAAATCTTACCTAAATGTGAACTGAACTGTGAGCCGTTGCAGTGGGAATTTCCAGGATCACTTTTGGAAATGGGGTACAAGATTGTAGTGGAATCTTGTATGTTGATTTTGTCGGCCACGATCACTCAAAAAGTATTGCATTTTACAGACCTGGCTGACCACAGAGGATGTTTGCAACGGCAGAATAGAAGGGGGGCAGTAGTAATATATGGTCAACAAATAATGCAGTGCTCTGCTACATCAAAAAAAGCAACGTTTGTTTTATTTTTTTCAGCCTATCTTGCAAAAAAACAGGGAAAAAAGAATAATGTGAGTTTCAGTAACTACATTCCTTCACTTCCCTGAGTACCAAAATTTCACCAGTATTTCGGGAGAAACCAACTGTTTTTCTAACAGTACTGTCCAAAATCAATCAACATCTTGCATGTGACTGAGCAGGAATTGCCGACAACCTCATCTTATTATTTGTTCTCTCTTGAAAGTAGCACAAAGTTAAATTAGATTTCCAAAACATACACGTTTTGGGACAATCTTCCAGTTTATAGAAGAGGTTCCCAAAAAAATCCATTATCATACTGGTGCTCTAATTTGAGGTGCCATTTTGAAAAAATAATAAAATATCATTTGGTATAGAAATTTCTCTTACATGGCTATCTTGATATTTTGTGAACCCTCCATTACAATATTTTAAATAGTGATTTAAAAAAAAAAAAGCCAGGGCTCCATTTCCAGTATGTATGTATTGGAAATTGGGTGCCAAAGTTACTGTTCTGAACATGAGCTCATCATGTCTGAGTGGGAAATCTTTCTCTGAGAAGAGACTTTGGGGGAAAGATGATTTTTACACTTGTTAGTGCTTAACATTTTAAGTGGCAGAAAAATGTACCAGATAAACTGAAAAGACAGCCCTACTGCTCACACCCAAAATTGCTTATTTTTTAATCACTGTTTACTACAGGTACCCAGATATCATGTCAGGTCCACCACAAAACATCTGAGTCAAGCATGCGATAGCTCCTGTGGTGGTTATAATATTATAGTGTCACTGCCATATTTTCACAGGCAATGAGGGCCCCTTCTGACAGCACCACAGAAGCTAGGATTGAAAAGACCTTTCAGCTCATCCAGTCCATGTCCTTGCCGGAGCAGTTCCCTAAAGGATGTTTTCTAATGCTTTGGTCCAGCCTCGGGTTAAAATTTCTGAGCAACAGAGTTTCGACCACTTCCCTTGGGGGACTATTCCATAGTGAGATGGTGTCTCTCTCAGCGTTAAGGGAAGCCTCAGATTCACCCTTGGTGCAGCTCCGTTTGAATCTGGGCTGTAATCGCAGCTGAAACTCCCTGCCTACCCCAACGGGGCCAAAGTCTGCTCTAAATTGTACCAGGGCACCCTGATGGGGTGCATAGTTGTACGTGAGACAAGGGTCTGGCCCCACTTCTTTTGTTTGATAGTCTTGGAGCCTCAAGATCAGCTGATGTGCCCTAGGTGTTTGCAAGTCTGCGTACAGCTAAAGTTGTAGATGAATAGTGTGGCCAGAAGCTCCAGTGCTTGCTGACTGTCGCGGCTTGGAGCGACTGCTCAGTGATTGGTCAGTCTCAACTACAAAGGAATGAATCTTCTCCCCCTTCCCACCACCCCATAGACTGCAGCTGCTTGGAGGAAAGTTTACTTCTTGTCAGAAAGCCTCTGTACAGCCTGGCTCAGGCACAAATTCTCCTCCTCTCTCTGCACCCCCCTGCACGCCCATTAGCGTTAATGGGAGCTGTGTGTGTGCAACCGGAGCACAATAGACCCCCAAAGTGTCGTCTCATAAACAGGACGACTCCGCAAATGGCTGCAGACTCTCGGAATGGGTTTTATGCTCGTCGGAGCATGGCTGCACAGTCCCTTCTGCTCTCTGTTTTTTGCATGGGTTCTGCCCCCAGCTCTTGCTAGGGGATAGACTTAGTAGCCTGTAAATGCTTAAACGACAAAGTTTTGCCCATTTATCGCAAGGGGATCAGCAGATGCTGACGCTAAGAGATAATGGTCCCCTAATTTGCTCTGCCGTTCTCTCCATCCCTAGCTAGAAATGGGCTGCAGCATTGCTCATCCGCTGTGCTAACTGGCACGGTTTGCTGGGCACACTGGAAACAAGCAGGGGGATGCTGTGTCCATCCAACCTGATGCCAGCTTTAGGTTTCCGTAGCTGACGGTCAGATGTTCTGGGGATGTTTTTATTAGTAAGAACCTTTTAGCCAATTTTCTGTGGCATTGCAGCATGGAGCGAAACTTATGCAGCTAGCAGATCTGATATCCAGGTTGCCCCAGGTCAGCTGGATCCCTGGGGAATTGACCTCCACAGCCAGATTAACATTTATTTTCAACACTTTTTCTCGTGTAAATATTCCTGGGCCCAATTCCCAGCTGGTGTAACTCAGCTGACTTGTTCCTGGAGGCAGTGTGGCCTAGTGGGTCGCATACTGGACTAGATCTCAGGTGCTGGGTGACCGTTTCACTGATCGGTGCCTTGGTTTGCCCTTCTGTAACCTGGGAGTGATGATACTGGCCTCCTTTGTAAAGCCTTTGGTGCTCTACAGATGAAAAGTGCTCTAGAAGAGCTGGCTATTAGTCTGTATGTAGGGCTGTTTCTGGATGGATCTGGCAGGACTAACAGGTGAAGATGGGCATTCCAGAGTGTACACACCTGATTCCATGAGCCACCCAAAATATCAGCGTGCCTTTGAAGCCATTTTGCTGCCACAGCTTCCTACATATGCAGCATCCACTAAGGGTAGTCCTAAAGCAGTCCAGTCAGTCATTCCCTCCTCTCCTACTCACACCACACACCCACGGGGAGTGTAGCTAACAGTTTGAAACATGTATGCCCATAGAATGAGCCTTTCCACCCTCAGCATACCCATAGCTTCCCAAGGCAGACCTCGATTGCGCCTAGCGGGTCCAGTCCCATGCTCACACACCTCCCATTGACTCCCTGAGCTCAACCTGACCCCTACCGCAATGCATGCAAGTTAGGGAGATCTGCCCGTGTGTTAGTTAAAGGTCCAGTTAAGCACAAAAAGGATCTGCTCCTTGCCATAGGAAATATAGTCTCCTAGGAAATAAAATGTGCCCCCTGCAACATGCATGATGTATGCATGTCAAGTGAAATTCAGTCCATGCAGAGCCCGCACAGACTCTGTCGCTTGAGGGCGTATGTGGGACTGAAGTGGTGCAAAGGCTGTCCTGGTTTTTGGACTGGAGTGATTTCTACCCATTAGATCCTTACACATTCAGAAGTACTTCTGGCTATCTTTTTTTTAAAAAATTTTTAGACACTGGATCATCGGCTTTCTGGAACACATAGTTTCTTAATCTACCCCAGTTAAATCAAAGCGATGATCTGTTTCAAAGCAGAGGGCTAACTGCTGAGAGAAAGGCAAGTGAAAATAGCACTTGGGTTAGTGCATTTTGGCTGTGATGGAAAATGAGCATACATGCTCACTGGGTAGCATTGCAGAACTCAAAAGCCTGGTGTCTATTGCCTGCTGCTCAGTCATGCTCTGTATGCATCAATCTGCTGGCTGTGGCCACTGCTTAAGTCCACACCTGTGACAAGCACTTGGCATGTTTGATTTTATTCCTCTCTCTTTTTTCTTTTTTTTTTTTTTAAATAGTGACCTTTGGGAAATTTTGTCAGTTGAAAAAGCCTTCTTATTTCCTTTCTCTGTACAGTACGCTGTTACATTTTCCTGTACATAGAGTATATATAAATATATATACATATCTATATATGTATGTATAGAGATATATACATACATATATAACAAACGCTAAATCCTGTACAGTTTCAAACCAAACTTGATGGCCTGCTTTGTTTTCTGTGTGTTAGTTCTGACTGTTGCAGAATGAGCTGAGATAAGAATATTAATTTTTGTTTCCCTCTTTTTTGTTTTTGTTTTTATAAATATATATAAATATATATATTTTGTTGTGGTTGTTGCAAAATTCTGGTCACTGGAAAAGAACAATTGATTCTGGTGCAAAAAAAAAGAAAAGCTTAACTAAAAAGGCACGATGGATCTCACTGATGTAAATTTGTACAGGAACATTTATAAAGTTTTCTACACTTTAAGAAAGTATTTATAATTTCAGCTGTCTGACTGAGTGCGAATCTCTGTGATCTGCGGAAACGGTTAGCCATTTGTTCCTGTGTTTTTGTGCAGTGTTTGGTGAGGTAACAATGTATGAATTATTTATGCCAATAAAGACTTTGAAAACTATTGCATCACATCATTGAATTGGTGTGTATCTCTTATGGGTGGAGAGCTGCTATCTATAGTGCTTTTATTCACACGTGGCATTTCTACCATACCTGATAACACTGTAATACACTCCTGCCCTCCCTCCCGCCCCCCCCCCCCCCCCCCCCCCCCCAACTGTCTCAGGCTGTAACTCGAGGTAGCAAGATCACTGTAAAATCCTAATGGAGACAAGGCACAGATACTATTTTACCTCACTCTACCTAGCTGAGGTTAATTCAATACTCCCTTCCGCCCACCCATGGTATTTACCTGGACTAGCCCATCAAGAAAAGGACTAAAAATGCCAGTGCCTTGTCTCCATTGGGATTTGACAGCCATCTCACTAACTCTTGTTAGCCATCTTGACATGTACACGCCCCGTTTTTTGTAGTGTGGACATAATTACAGACTCTCACACACCAAACTAATTTAAGACAACCACACATACTGCCACACAAATGCCTCGGCATGCTGTGTTAAGAACTGTACTTTAGCCAGGACAGCACTTTTCCTTCACTGGTAAACCTTCCTTATCCTTCTCGTGACGCACCTGCTCCTGGCAGTAAACAGTGCAATCAGTCAGGACTTAAGGCAACCAGACAAAGTGTGAGCAACAACCCAGTTCCCTTAGCGCCGGGAATGGTATGACTGTGTTGGCGGTTGGGGAAAATTCTGAAAGAAGCCCTTGCTCCTAAGTTCCTGTCCTGGCAGTGCTGCGAGTCAGTGGGACAGTTGCCTGAGTGAGGACTGAGCAAAAACGTCAAAATTATGCCTCTTCCTCCGTTTGGTGTGTGTTTTTAATTATGCAGCATACTATGGGTGGGCTTTTGAAAGGGACCTATGCAAGTTAATGTTCCTATGCTCCCCGGAAATTCAGTAGGAATTGGGTGTCTAAATCCTGTAGACTCCTTTGGACAGTGCTTTACAGGCCTAAATAGGAGAGGTCCCTTGCTTTGCTGAGCTATTTTCCTACATAAAACTTCCCTGGAAGTTGGTTCCCTGCAGAAGTAAGCAGTGCTGAGGTGGGTGAGGGGTTATCTCGTAGGGGGTGCTGATAATGGATCAAATGTAGCCCAGGCTGCTAGTGGCCAAAAGCTGTTACGTTCTGTTGGCTATTTGCTGCCTGTGACAGAGCACCGCCGCTGCCCAGTGTCCCAGGCTGCCTGCTCTGCTTCTTGGTCTCTGCACCACCACCACACTCCAGGTTGTTACCGTTTCGCCACGGGAGTGTTTATTCGCAGAGCATACTGCAGGCTTCCAGCTGGAGGAGCCTTCTCTCCTCAGCCCCGGCTCGCCCTCTGCAGTCCCCCTGCTTCCTGTTCCTTCCAGTCACTGAGCCAATTGCCCCATTCGCCCAGCAATTGCCACACAAGTGCCAGTAACCCCCAACAGAAACTGGTTCATTAGCTTCAGAGAAGCCTGCCCTCTTCCCAGGGCTGCAGCAACCTCAGTGAGCAGGGTGCTACTCGTGGCAATGAGATTGGAATCTGTTTGTCAGTGAACGCACAACTCCCCTCTCTCTTATGTGTGCGAACACATGCACACCTCCCCACACACCACCATAACCAACACCCTTGTGACCAGACACAACAAAGAGGCCAAGGAGTGAATGGGCCGTGGGGAGTTCTGCTCCCTTTCCATCCTGACTCCAGGTGCCCACCACGACCTATAGGCAATCACACTGGTGAGATGGGGTAGCCTGCGCTGCTCTCGCCCCGGCTACACATCTTCTGGGGACACACAGAGGCCTTCCTGCCCCGGAGCTGTCAAATCAGTTACTATAATCGGCATAAAATTCATGGCATTTGTGAATACGTCTGGTTCCTGGACAGTGCGGGTGCTGTGCTCGCTCTAGTCTAAAGATCTTTGCTGCCCTAAAGGTCCCTCTAGCATAAGGCTTGGATTCCACCTCCATGGAGGTGCTAGAACTCTGTTAATAATAAACTGGAATAACTTTACATTTCATCTTAACCCCAGCCTGAGGTTAGGAATCTGACCCTGGATCTGAAATGTGTAGCCTGCTCCTGCCTCTCTAAGGGGCTAAACTGAAGACCCAAAATCTGAACATTTCCCAACATTGGAGAGTTCAAAATCTGGATCCAACATGTAGTAACTTGGGCCCAGTTCACCTTGAAACTGAGCTCAAATCTTGATGTGCTCCAGAGTACTCACGTGAGGGATGGAGGAAAAGGACAAAGGCGCACACCCAGGTGTTGCATTCCTGACGCCTTGCTGGGCAGCCCTCATGCTTTGTGCAAAAGTGAAATTAAAGCTGGGCTCCATGCCTTGCTTCTATACAAGCTGCGTAGCCGCCGCCAACAACCCTCGGTAGATTTGTTGTTGTTGTTGTGGGTCCGTGCTGATCCCCAGCGATGCCTGCATGTCTTAATGCCAAAGAACAGCTAGCAGGGCCCAGGGCATCTAACAGCTGCCTATGTTCTCCAGTGCACCGTGACAGGGACAGCCTACATGGCTTCCGGAGAGTGCTAGAAGGCCAATAGATCAGCCCCAGGGAGAGCAAGTCCCTTTTCCCCTGGTAGCTGAGCAGGGGTTACCCCAGGTTAATTAACACCTGAAGCCAATTAAGGTCCCACCTAGGACCTGCTAAAAGCCTCCCCTCCAGAGAAAGGGTGTGGCTGGAGTGAGGAGAGTGTGTGAGCAGGCAAGGCGCTGTCAGAAAGCCAGGCGGGTCATGGAGAAGGAGCAGAACGCTGGCAGGAGAGAACCTTGCAGGCACAAGGACTGGGGGAGGGGAAAACCCTGCCTGAAGAGGCCTGAGGGAAACCCAGGCCTGAGGGAAAAGACCCTGCCAGAAGGGGAAGATTGAACCGGACATTTGGTTCAGCACTACCATGGCCAGTGGGGCTGTCAGGGGTCAAGCGCCTCCCCTGGCAAGGAGGCCAGGAAGGGCCCCTGTCTGAGCAGGGCCCGGACATTAAGTCAAGGGGCATGGGGAAGTAACCCAGGGTAGCTAGCAGCTTTCCTGAAGCCACAGTGTGAGGCTGCTACTTGTAGGGTCCCTGGGTTGGGGCCTGGAGTCGAGGGTGAGACTGGGCCCCTCCCTCACCCCATACCAGCTGTTCAATGGAGGGGCAAGAGCCCCAGCGAAGAGGCAAGGGCCTGTCAGAACCAGAGGCAGGACAGGGAGCCATCAGGGAGCGGCCATCTTAGAGAGGCTGCATTACCCTCCCGCACCGCTGGAGGGTGGAAGAACGCTAAGGGGTGAAGCGGTTCCCTGACCTGCCGCTAGAAGGACGTGCTGGACCCACCGAGGCAGAGGAAGAGCTTTGTCACATGCACCTTGAACTGTCCTAGTGATGCTCTAAAGCCTAGGCCGAAGTAACCGAGCAATGATCAGTGCAAGCAGAACGTCCAATGTCCTCTTTGGGGGTCCTCCGCCAGCAGTTGTCCCCCCTTGGAAGTGGGTTTCTGGGGACCCTGAACCTTAGCTCTGTGTGAACTGAGCAAAGCGCCCCCCCAGCCTTTCAAGGCATCTGGTTTAAAGAAAGGACTGACATGCCTGATCTCCTCTCACACCTCCTCAGAATCAGCTCTTTGGTGTAGACGATGACGATGATAATTAATTGTGAACAATTGGACAGGAACAGCAGGGGAGACCACAGCCGAAGATGTAAGAGTCATGAAAATTAGTCAGACAAATTCTATTGTTCCTCACAATTACAGAACTCGTCTGAGGTGCCCATATGTATGGGAGAATGTGTGCTACACAGCGACAGACTGCATCACAGCTGAGCACCGGTGCAACCTGGCTAGCCAGGGGGAGAGAGGCTGAAAAGGGGCAGGTGAGAGCAGGGGAAAAGGAAAGAGTAGGGCTGAGAGGGAAAACGCTACCCATCTCTGATGGGGAATGTTTCCTTCTGAATTGCAGCACGCATCTTCTGGAGTGCAGATCATCATGGCCTGGCACCGTTTTTGGGTAACTGAGTCGCCCAGCACCGTCTGCCTAGTTTTTTTGCGTCTCTCATGCTGTGTTACTGCAGGGCCAACTTAACTCTGCAAAATGGCCCACTGAGACATAGCGCTGGCTTCTGCTGCTATGTTCGCCCTGAACGTGTGGAACTGATCTGGTCATTAGCCTGGCGGTACGCAATTTAAGAGAAAATCACAGCCCTCTCTGTGCTCGTCACTGTAGCCCCAGTATTTGAAAGGTAAAACAATTGCCCCTCTCCGCTAATAAACCAGGCTGCTCAGCAGTTGATGATGAAAAGTAGTGGAGGCAGCAATGCCTTGGAGCGCCGTTAAACTGCACACACCTGCTGAGGTATTTAGTCCCATTTTGGGGCTGGGAAAGTGAGGCACAGAAGTGAAGTGAGTAAGCCAAGGTCACACAGCAAGTCAGTGGCAAAGCTGAGATTAAAGCTCAGGAGACCTCTCTGCAAGCATGGGGACTCTGCATTTCAAAGGTAGCAAAGTGTGCACAGGATGACTATGCCCCCGTCTCAGGCACGCTGCTCATACAGGTTCTACGCATCTCAGCAGCTCCCTGGTAGCTTGAACGTGCGGGTGAGGTGTTCCTGCCTCATTGGCCCTCCAACTAGCCCCCAAGGGCCGGGTGCTTGTGATAGAGGGTATAGTCATCCAAGCAGTAGGAGGGAAGGGGAGGTCGTGTAGGGAAGGAGCCCCTAGCTGCTTTATCTTTTACGCCCCAGCATCTCTGCCATGATGGTGCATGGCCCATCCCAAAAGAGAGAGGAATATCAGGCCAGTTATTCAGGGCTTAGATACCAAACTTTAGCTTCTGAAAATGATGGCCTGTGTTTCCAGTTTTCAATACTGGGCCCCCAAGCCCTTCATTGTGATACCCAGATGGACTCGGGGTGGGGGTGTGTGATGGTTTATTTGGGCAGCTGCAGGTTCCCTGTAGTGCTGAGGTGAAGGATTTAGACTCAGGGGACCCAGACTTTTCAGCTATGCAGCACCCACAGTTAGGGGCAGATTTATACGGAGCTCAGCCCTGTGACAGTTACAGCCAGGTTTTCACAACGGGCACCCTGAGCACCATTGGCAATCCTCAGGCCACTCATTTTGGTGCCTAGCTGGGAGTGCAGCCCTCTGGGAAATTCCAGTCTCAGGCTCCAGCTCCCGTGAGCTTTAACTCCACTGCAGTAGACGGAGCTGCTTCTGCTTCTGCCGACAAGGCCAAACAAAGGTGGGCGTAAGCAGCGGGACGATGTCAGGACCCTCCCTTTTGCGTTCCTCACAAGGGCCAGCCGCAACCCCAGCTCTTGGTTCCCGGGGCTCTGTCTGCCCACAGAGGGTAATGCAGGCTGACCTCTGCAAGGAAATACAAGGAAGAGTGCCCATCGGCACAACAGATCTCTCACGCCACTGGGCTCAGTCTTTGCATTTTGTTCTTTCTTTTCACATGTCTGCATTTCAGTCTCAACAGATTGCACTGAAATGGGCTGACTGACAAGACACACGTGTGTGCTGCAGTAGCCACAGCCTGCACTTCTTTGCTCTAAAGTTCTTGGAACTCAGCTTCAGGAGATTTTTCTTAGAAACTGCATCTACTGAAAACATTTCACATATTGCCTCCTTCCTGGCCTCTTTGCTACTGAGCACAGAACCACCGATGGCCTAGTCTTGACCATGTTTGGGCAACTAGAAACAGTCTGCATATTTTTATAGACCCACAAGAACATGCACCGCACAATTCAGGCCAAATTCTGCTCTTGGTTACTCAAGTATAAATCTGGAGTTAACCCCATTGAAGTCGGTATAGTTGCCCCCAATTTGCATAAGCATCACTGGTATTAGAAATAGATCCAATGTGTGCAGAGTTCCAGACAGAGAGCTAGAGAATATCTGACTGAAATCACAGCAGCATCTTTCAGCACATGCTGAGATCTGTACATGAGATGCTGAAATCTCCTGGGGTCCAGCATATAGTGAGACACTAGCCCAGATCCGCAGCTAAACACGCTGTGTCTCTCTAAAGTAACCTTAACAATAACATACAATCACTGTCACTCCCTTGCAAATGCATCGCCTCCTCTCTCTAGATGTGCATATATTCAGATTCTGAAACATTCATAATAATACTATGCCTTGTCCCAGAAAATAGACTGATGGAACGAAGTGCAAGGATAAAAGACCAAAAGCCAAAGTCACCTTTAGCATTCTCAATGTTTACCAAGACTTTGTTACTGTTCTGTGGCAAAATAGCTCCAGAAGTGCCTAGTTGTACTGTTATTTCAGAAGAACACAGAGAAATAAGGAGACAGTCAAACTAATCTGACACAGATTCAATGAGATTCAGGTATAGGGCTGCATATTTGACTTGGTGCCTGTGATGGGGTGGGCTTACCCTGCACTGAACAGGAAAGGGTTAAATATACTCTATGGGCGGCAGAAGTCCCGCTCCTCCAGGCTGTGCTAGGCAGGCGCCAGCTGCTGCCCCAGTATAAAAGGGAGCAGCCCAGCTCATTACAGGTGGATGGATGGTTGGTGGATGTGCCAAGCAGGGAGCTGCTTCAGTCCCCAGCTGAGGGAACCAGATGCACTGGAGACCTGCATGGAGACCCACATGGAGACCCACAGCTGACTGCCTGAAGACAGACATCCGGGGAGCTTCTGAAGCCAGGGAACTTGAACGCCCCAACGAGACCTGGACGACAGCATCGGGAGGTACGGTAGGAAGTAGCCCAGTGGGAGGGTGTGAGTGGTATCTCCTGCCAGAGGCAGGTCAGTGTGTTACGCTCGGATCCCTGCTGACCAGGGTGGGATGTGGTGGAGTCAGGCGGGCCTGTGTCCCCCAATCCCACTGCCGATCCCCTTGGGGTGACAGCAACTCCCCACCTGAGCTGTAGACTGCAGAGGTGTGCAAACCCCTGCTGTGGCAATGGACTGTCTGCCAGCTATGCCCTGCCAGAGGGCCTGAGCTATATAGACCATTGCCTGCCCTGCCCTGCCCTGTCTGAGGGCCATGGCTACAGATTGACTCGAGGGTGACTACAGACTCTAAGGTCAGAAGGGACCAATACGATCATCTAATCTGACCTCCTGCACAACACAGGCCACAGAGCCTCACCCACCCACTCCTGTAATAGACCCTGACCTACAACTGCATTATTAAAGTCCTCAAATCTTAAAGACTTTAAGGTACAAAGAATCCACCAGCAAGTGAGCCATGCCCCATGCTACAGAGGAAGGAGAAAAACCCCCAGAGTCTTTCCAATCTGCCCTGGGGGGAAATTCTTTCCCAATCTCAAATATGGCGATCAGTTAAACCCTGAGCATGTGGGCAAGACTCACCAGCCAGACACCCAAGAAAGAATTCTCTGTAGTAATAAAGAACCCAGCCCATCTAACATCCCTTCACAGGCCATTGGCATATCTACCACCAGTAGTCAAAGATCAGTCAATTGCCAAAGCTGTCCCATCATCCCTCCCCCTCCATAAATGTATTAAGCTCAGTTTTGAAGCCAGCTAGGATTTTTTGCCCCCACTGCTCCCCTTGGAAGGCTATTCCAGAGCTTCACTCCTCTGGTGGTTGGAAACCTGCGTCTAAACTCTGGCTGCTAGGTCCCAGTCCTCAGGATGGCCACCCTTATTCGGACCCTTGAGACATACGGCCAGGAGGGGACCAGTCTGCGGGGCTGCCCCAATCCCACTTTGCTCCCACTGGCAGGGGGATGGGGTGAGTTTACCCCGTGATAGGGCCCAAGTATTATAAAAGTGTTGGTAGCAATGGTATAATTAAGGGTGTGTTTAGATTTTCAGTTTAAACAGGACCAAAATCTCTCTGTGCACCTTGATAATCAAATTTAGACTCCATATCTAGCACAACAACTCTTTTTTTTTTTTTTTTTTTTAAAAGGACAGTTGAATGTACAATTTTAGTGGAATATTTCTTAGATTTTGCAGAGGCAATATTTTTAAATGCTGAATTTTTTTTTTAAATTTCCCCTGTATTTCTCCAATTCCATTGGGTTCCTTTAGGTAAACCATTCCCCTCTGTGCAAACTCCAAAGTACATAGACGTGTGTGTATGTACGTACATGTGTGTCCCCACACTGTGACGCAGTGTGTCCCCTACACAGGAAAGGAACGGGTTAATGTGGAGTTGAGAGGCCAATTATGCTACCTGGCTGCGCCTGGAGGGTGGGCCAAGCTTAATTAACGATGAAGCCCAGCTGGGGAAAGAGCTGGGCGATGATGACTATAAAGAAGGGAAGTCTGGACTAGAAGGGAGCTGTAGGGAGAGGATGAATTGCTCTTCAGTCACCCTTTGGGCCTAAAGAATGAAAAGACTGGGAGGAAGTTTAAGGGAACAGTTGGCCCTGGGATTTTCCTCCTGAGCAGAGAAGCCTGGCAAGAGGCCAGGAGAGGGGTAGTGCAGGCTCTGGTGGTGAGTGCTGATATTATGGAATGGCAGGCTCTGGACTTGCGGGACTCCTGGTAGGTATACAGTTGAGGCACAGAAAGGGGTGGAAAGTCAAGCCAGAGGAGAACAGAAGGGGGAGGAGTTTGTTTGTACCCTTTCTTTGCGGGTTTGTTGGGGGATTCCAGGGGAGATCCCTGTAAGCCCTGGTCAGAGAGAAGGGTGAACCTAGAGAGGTTGTGGGAGGCACCAGAGAAGGGTTGGATGGAGCAGATCTTGTCTGTGGATTATAGGGTCTCTGGCCTGCAGCCCCGTGTGGAGTGTGGGCCTTGATTCCCATACCAGCCACTAGTAAGGTGGTATGAAGACCCTGAGAAGAGGACATAGAGTATTGAAACCCCTGAGAGACCACTGGGCTCAGAGTTGAGAGCCATAGTCCTTCGACCTGACTTGTTTTTGTTCTGTCACCCCAGAAGGGGTTGGATTAAAACATGACCTGGCTAGAGGGCTCGTCATGAGAAGAGGTGAGCCACCACGGGACTGGGGTGACCATCAGTGGGGGGCTGTGCCTAGGTTGACCAGTTGTCTTATATAGGCTCCTGTTACCCTCCCCCCCCCCCCCGTCCTGATTTTTCACTCTGGCTCGCTGGTTACTCTAGCGGTGCCACACCCAGCCCCAAGGAGATGGTGAGTCAACCCTTCTCCCTCCGTCCCTCGCAGTTACACCCCTTGTTTGGGGTAACCTCGTGGTGTTCTGCCCAGTTACCTGACGGAGCTGTTTTCCAACACTCCTTCCCTGCCTAACTAGCTGCTGATGCCAGGAGAAAATGGCCCGTACTCGGAGGATGAGAGTGACCGTAGAGGGGGCAGGCAGCACAGGGGGGAACGTGGACTCTGAGGCTCGGTGGAGAGGAACAGGGTTTGAGGAGCTGTGGCTGTGCAGGGGCCCTGCACTGCGGCCTCTTTCCCTCAGCTCCTCGGCTCCTCAGCGCTGCTGCTGGGCTCCCCGCACACCATATAGCAGCCCCAGGGTAGCTGTGTGTGTGTTGAGCCTGAGGAGAGTCGGGGGCTGTGTCTGGCACTGCTACTGTGGGGCGCTGGGGCAGCCATTCCATCACAAAGGCCTTAGTGTAGAGATGCTGGGCCCCCACTGCCCCGGCTGCCTGCACGGACCTCATCCTCCCATCGAGGTTCCCCAGCTCAAACCCTCACCCTCAGGGTGGGTGAGCAGACATGTGGAGTGGGGATGGGAGGCTGAACGGGGAGGGGGAGGTATTAGGGGGTGTGGGAAGGAAGAGAACTGTGCTGGATGGTGAATGTGGAGAGGGCAAACTCAGGCTTGTAGGTTGCGGGGGCTGGCTGAGGACTCAGCCAGGGAGTTCCTGGCTAGTATGGAACTGAATAAGGGTATGTGCATTTGGGCAATCATACGTAAGTCTGGTATGTTCATGAATTTTTGATTTGGGGGTTTTCTATACACACAAAACCCTCCATCCCTCGAATGTTGCAGAGCGCCTGCTGGTTACCACTGATTTTCCCCTCTCCCCCTGGCCATACCTCTCCAAACTGTCCAAGGCTGCGTGCTTTGCTCTGGGCTCCCATGTGCCCGGACCTTCCAGCGTCATTCTCTTGGTTTCTACTGTCATTCCTTCTGGGGCAGAGGCAACTGAACATTTGGAGCAGAGTGAGACCCCAAAGCACTTGGACATAGGCTTCAATTCAAAATTAAGCATGTGTGCTTAAGTGCTTTGTTGACCTGGACTTAAAAAAAAACCTGAGTCAGCATGAGCGTCCAAAGGGATGGATACCATGGTATTAACACCCTCCCCAGGACATTAGAGTCTTGGTCCTATGTAATGCAATGAGCCAAATTCTACTCTTAGTTCTGCTGCCCCTGTGGCTCCTCGGGATTTGTTGATGCCAAGAGTTGACGGCGGTGTAAGAGAGAGCACAGTGTGTACCTGCACGCTGGATCCCAGCTTAGAGACCGGGTGTGAATTCCTGGTAGCAGTGTTGGGGGTCAGTTCCACTGTGCAGATCAGAGAGATGTTTTGCCCTTTAATTTCTGCGATTGAGCTGATGCCGCCTGGTAAATCTGGGTTACCTGCTGTACCCACAGCCCCACTGTATGCCCCCTATTCTT
The DNA here is from genome assembly GCF_026122565.2 of Emydura macquarii macquarii. Lineage (NCBI taxonomy): Eukaryota > Metazoa > Chordata > Testudines > Chelidae > Emydura > Emydura macquarii. Next base: position 4,272,403 of record NW_027131391.1, read on the forward strand.
AGACTGAAGCGGCAATACAAGCACCTTTTAAAAAAGTTGTTCTGGGGAACTGGGGTCTCTTGGATGGAGAATCTGTTTGACAATGTGCTAAGAAGTGGTGTGAACCCAGGAGTTTTAACCTCACCTCTGACACTAGCACCCTACGTGGCCCTGGGCAAGCACCCAAATTTCTCCAGCCCTGGTATTCTCATCTGTAGATGAAAGGAGGTAAAAACTTACCTGTCTCAGAAGGTTCTACACTTGTGACCTGCTTGGATGAAGAAAAGTAGCTGCCCTGGATAAAGGACTCAGTTCTGTAACTTGGGACACAGCATCATCCAAAACCACTGGTCACTCGCTCTCTCTGAAACAATGCCGGGATGTTACTGGCATGGGAACTTCAGCTTGCATTGTATTTACTAGCCTTGGGTTGACTCTGGAGAATCCTGTTTGTGACAGTCTTCCTGGATACTATAATTGCAGTGTAGCTGCCCTAGCAGGGGTTGTGATTACTGCGGCGTTCGACAATGATGGCATTGTTTTGCTACTGTAATTTGTCCTTTCCCAAATCTGCACTTTCTCTGGTATTGTAAATAAGCTCTCGCTGCTGGAGTGCTGAAGGAAATCCCATATTGGCTTGCGCCCCCAGAAGCCCTGCTCATGTAAAGCGGATTATGATGCCCTCAGGACCACAGAATGGTGTCCCAGCCTGGTACTGCATTGCATGTGCTTGTCATCTTTCCCTTATCTACACCTTGGGCAAGACTTGTCCCTGAGGTTACTCAGGAACGAATGCAGCCCAGTACATTTGCTCCACCTGCTCTCTTCTCTCTGGACTCACTCATACTCCACAAACATTGATCCTTTATATAGCCTGTAAGTGGAGCCACATCTGGGCTAAAACCAAAGTCTCCTGGTTCTGCTCCAGCTTCTATTTATTGCCCCTGGACTCTCTCATTGGGTGTTTCCAGTATGTGCTGGGGCTGGGCCAGGGCCATGAATGCTCCCCTTGTTTGCAGTTATTTACAGCTTCTCCCAGCCACAGATCTCAAAATATTTCACAAAAGGGCTCCCCTCACCAGCTACCAGGCAGGTCCAAGACCACCCAACGTGTCCGTATCCCAGCTGGGCTTAGGACCTGGGTCTCCTGACTCCTGGCCATTAGATCAGCCTGCGTCACCTTAGCTTATCACTAAAGCTGGGTGAAGCCTTCACACCCAGGACAAGCCTCACGCAGAGGCATTACATTCTGCAGTGAGATGCTGCTGGCGTCTCTCTGGGGACAGCCCCCTTGGTTGTGGCCTACACTACTGTCTTGCTATGAATAGAGATTCCCTCGCCTGTTATTTCTTGCAGACACGAGTTGAAGAGGTGCAGGCAGTTGCTGAGTGTTTCCTTCTCTTCTCCCCCCGCCACATCAAAGGCAGAAGCCAGGGCCTCTCGATGTGAAAATTTGGTATCCGTGCAACACCAGCGTGAAGCCACGTGTGCGAGGGGGGGGTCTAGGTTGTGTTCTCTCACTCATCGGCGGCTTGGTTGTACAGCTAATCGGGCTATTGCTGGAGTGGCCACCAGCCTTCTAACAGGATTGTGGCTAAGACCTTCTCTTCAGTGGAACAGCGCTGATCCCACTTCGTGGGAAATACCCAGCGCATTGGCTGGATTAAGCATTAGCCTGCCAAGTGCAGCCAGCGGCTGCTATTGGCTAATGGCCATAATAGAGTACGGTGCTCAGGCTGGCTTCCCACAATGTGCATTCTCCCCCGCCTTTCCTCTTCACAGGCCCCTCTTGGTCCTGCACCCTTTCCCTCCACCTCCCTTGGGAAAAGGGAAGAAGCTACTTTGCCAGTCACTAGCCCCGTCCTCCACTCCAACCGGCTACTGCTGCCTGTAGTTCCCCCTCCTTGTCTTCCTCTTCCTCTTCCACATGACCCTGCCGCCCCCTCCCTCTTTAGCTCGTCTCCCTCTGGCATTCTTCTACCCACCCCATTCCTACCAGCGCCTCCATTCTGCCACTCCCCCTCCCATCTCCCGATTTCCACTCTCGGCTGTCCTGCTTTCTGCCACTCCAGTGCCACCTGTTCATCAGTCCCTCTCCAGCTACCTTTCTCCTTTCTCCCCATTCCCATCTCCACCACTACCTCCTGTCACTGCTGCCTCCTGATGAGTTCATGTCTTCACCACTGGGGTACCCCTATGAGTGCCCAGTGTTGGCAGGGGCAAATCTCTGCTAGATGGGGTGCTCTGGCTCTGAGAAGAGGGGAGCCATTTGCCAGAAGATGCTGTCTGGCCAGGTGACTATGGCTCTCTCTGTCCTAGAAAGGGGGAAGGGAAGTCAGCCCAGGAAAGGAGGAAGGTAAAAAGAAAGGGAAACTGAGTCAGGGAGAGACATGAGGGGGCTGGAGCCACCGAAGGGAAGGGTTCAGAAAAGGTGATTTTGCTTAGTGCACCAGTCTGTGTAAGGCTGGCTCTGAGCTTTAATTTCTCTCTGGATTTAGTTTTATTTTTAACTCTGTGTGGCCTTTTAAACTATAGGGAACCCTGAACTGCCCCTGACTCTGAGCTCTGGGGCTGTTGGAAATCCACCACTGCAGCGGGATCTGACTTTCCCAGCTTGATTTTTCTTTAACTGAACCAACCCAAGCTCTCTTGAGGTTTTGTTTTTTGTTTTTTTTGGGAGGGGGAAGGGAGTTTGAACCCCGCAAAGCATAGGGTTGCTTGGAGACCTTGGGTTAGCTATGATGAGCCCAGTGTAAATGTCAGGATGGATTAGGTTAGACAGAGCCGACTGAGCATCTGGCGTGGGCTCAGAATCCAAATGCCTGGAGGTTCAGATCCGGGTTTTGGTGCTGCTTCACTTGTAACTTAAACAAGCCCTGTAATGCAGAAGAAACCTGACTGACAAGCTGTGCCCCGGGCTCTGGTAGTGTCTGTCACTCCCAGCAGGAAGCTAGTGAGTGCAGATTTTAATTACTAACTTTATTTTCAAATCCAGCATGTACGAGTCCATATGCAGGCACCAAAGAGAATGGCTCTCCCCATGTGAGCTTTCCCTTGAGCTGTGCTAACTGAATATGGCATTGCTAATTGCATCAGTATAAATAGAGCCCTAGAGGTGACCTGAGCCCGAGCTGGGGTATTTTCCAGTGGCATTACATGCAGTCACAGGCATCTCCCATTAAACGACCTCCCATTGCTCAGCAGATTCTGTTTCTCCCACATCTATTTTTGTATTGCTCTTGTGTAACCATTTTCCACTCCCACCTGTGGACTCCAGTAATTGGAGCCAGACCTTTTTGCCACTTGTTTTGGGGGAGGGTTGTATGTTCACAACATCTTAATTTTTTTGAGTTGCAGACCGCACAGGAAGTTGAAATATGGTACCATGCTTTATTGCAGAACCCCGGAGATGGGTTACACACGCCAGGTGATCAAATAAAATACACACTATAGCAATAATAAAATATCACACATCCTGGCAACAGAGCAATGGGGAATCCTTCTCCTCCCCCCAATAGATCACAAAAATAAACAGGAAAAGTATTTTACATTTCATGCTGGCATTTTTTCATGTCAGAGGCTTCACAAATGATGTAGCTAAGAACCCTGAAATGCAGCCTCCACTGGGGTGGAAAATGGCAGCCAACCAGAACACCATGCTGCATGACAGTGTGGGGAGAGGAAAAGTTGTATGGCTTTTCAATTACTTATTTGTGTATTTCTGTTGGGGCAGAGACTTTTCTGTTCTACATACAGCTCCTAGCACAACTGACTGAGCCCCCATCCTGCATGGGCCTGCTGGACACTGCTGGAATACAAAAAATAATGGTCAGGTGCTAATGCACCTCCCTTACTCTTGTCCAAAGGTCCCTGAGAGCCTTGACGCCTACAAAGAGAAGACAGGAATTTGGATCTTAAGGTCTTTTCTGAATAGACTCCCTCCTACATAAACTGCTTGGATCAAGTTCATCTGCCTTGTAGGCTAAAGGGCTCAGTTAACCCAGCTGGCATTTGGATTTGTTGCAGGGTGGCTAGATATTTGAAACCTGCTGTTTCAGCCAATACCCCTTGAGCACCGCGTGAGAGTACAACTAGCACATGTGCAATGAAAAGATCACTCGCAAAGGGCTGGAAATTGACACAATGCTTTACAGACCCAAGGCCTGATTTTTTTTTTCCTTTCCAAAGTGCTGAGCACCTATTGCTCCCATTAAGTCTATCAAACCTCCCATGGGTTCCCCACAGGAGCAGGCCTGAGGGATCCAATCCCTCAAAAGGCAGAGCGTCTGCCTGTTCTCAGCTCCCGCTGACACGAACAGAAGTTGACGAAGGCACTCTGCACCTTGCAATATTGGGCCCATATCTATCAGCTGCTGCCTGCCCTGAGGCGCTTGCAGTATTAATAAAAGACGAGGCACAGGGGATTAATTGGCGCAAGAAGAAGTCTGATTTCAATAGTGCCACATCCCCATTCCAAGCCAACCCCCTCAGCAGGTATTTCTGGGACACTTGGGGCCAATGAGATCCCAGCACATATAGAGCAGGCTGGTTATCCATGTTTATCATTCACTCTCAGCTCCTTCCCCCTCTGCTTATGCTCCCCATGTTTTACCCCCCACAATCCTGTGACAGGCTCTGCTCCCCTTGGATCAACAGCTCTGTAGCACTGACTCACTTGGGATCCGTTGGTATGTTACTGGCTGGGCCCTTGGATGTCACGCAGTGGGTTCTGTTGTCAGCTATCTCGTCCTCCTCTTGAGACGTTGGAATGTGTCAGCTGAGTCACGTTCTCCACTTCCCTTGACCCATGTGGTGACCAGAATTTGCATGACTGCTGCTGAGAGGTTCCAGACCTGAATAAATTATCCAGCGAAAGATGGAGGGGAAACTACTAAATTTGGAGAGGTTCTGCTACCTTGCTTCCAGCCTGAAGCCATGCATGGTACCTGTGTTGGATGATCTCACTCTAGGAAACACTACTCTGAAAGTTTCTGAGTGCTCATCGGCTAATTAGGGGATGACAACCACTCTTGGAAGTATTGCGTTCAGAGGATGTACTTCCTAGAGTGACATCATTCAATATGGAAGTGCTGGTTCAGATACCATCCACACTGAAAGCAGGGCAGGCATCTGTAGACCACTGGTTAGCCTGGCACTGACCAGAACTAATTCACATTAAAACATTGCAGTGGGACCAGACTTGCTTATTTCAGGAGACAAGCCAGGAAGATAAGCTTGACCAAGTGACAGCTTTTCTATGTGCAGGAGATCTGGCTAAGAAGTCCTTAAATGTCCTTTGTTTGATTAATTCTACCATTTTCTGTCTCAACAGACTGATTTTTCTTGATTTTTATTCGTTGTTCGAAATGATTTTCTCCGTCATTTCCATGCTCGAATCCTGAGTTTTAAAGCTGTTCTGATAAGGCAAATCAGTCACATTTCATGTTTCTTTTCGCTAGTTTGCTTAGCATTACCTTGTTGTCCAGGGTGAGAAAGCATGATTAAGAATTCAAAATATTTGCAGTAAATGTATCAGTTCCATAAATGTTCCATCCAGCTAAATAGTTTCTCAGACTCCTTTCATAGAACGAACACTAATGGGGCGCGGTGGGTGTAGAGGGCATGAAGGGAATTTGTAACTATTCACTGGAATTTTTTAAATAGACACAAATTTTAACTCCATGTTCACCTAGCTGTAGAATGACAGGGCCCGACTGTCTCTTCTGCTACTACTATTCTAAGCTGCTCTGCTATACAAAGGAGCCAGCACCCCAGTAGATGCGGCCAGCTGGGAATTGCCCTGCATGGAGGATGTGGCTGGGGAGAAGGGTGTGTGACCAGGACATCCCTCTCCTCCAACTATTCCCAGCTGCTGGAATGGTTCCTTGAGGCTGTAGGCAGCCTGGCTTAAGACAGAGCATCGGGGTCAATTGGAGGCTTGTAAACAGGTATTAGGAGGTCACAATCACCCAGCCTGTCTCACGTTGTTAATGGGGAGGGGAACCTGGCTAGATGGGAGAGGGTGGTGCGGTGGGTGTATGAAAGGAGGTGGGTCCAAGTATGAAAAAGGTTGTTAAAGAATGCCTGAGGCTGCTTTAACCTAATGCAGGGATGGAAGTGTCCCCCCGTCTTTCCCCCCCAAACCAGCTGGCCCCAAAATTGAGGAACTGAGAAGCTTTGCAATGGGACGGGGGGATCATCACTGAAAATTTGGCCCATGAATCTCTTCTCCTTCCCGATCAGAATGTGGGTATTATCCACAGCTCTTACCCTGTAATGCTGTAGTATCCACAGAGGAAATGGCGTCTCAGTAATCATCAGCGAGAGCCACTAAATAAAGGCCATGCTCTGGAATCAGTGTCTTTGAAAATGAGTGCGGTGACTTGCCTCATGCTCATCTAACAGCAGGAGCCCTTTGTCTTGTGACATTTTATTCCATTGCCATAATCTGTGGAATTAGGCCCCATCATCTAGTAATGTGACTGCCTTGTATAATGCTCTGCAGAACTACCAGCCTCATTCACTCTCCACCATGGGGCACCAGCAATGCTGGAATGGCTGCTGATGGAAAATTTGGTGCGACCCTTTCTCCACCAGCGGTAGCAGTGTAGGAGTGGGAAAGGTTCTTCCAGATTAATGCTGGCAGCCGGGTTAGCCAGGACGTGTATCCTGCTCTTGCAGATTCTCCATTATTTACATGAAGTGACTTATCCTGATGTGTGGCTTCACCCATGTGCCTGCTCCGGCAGTTGTTCACCTATCTGTAGCTGACAGAGCTCAGAAAGAATTTTGGGGGCAACCCTTCGTAAAGAGAAACGCTGATCTTCACGGCCCAAACTGGCAGAAACGCCAAACGGGAGCCTGGGGCCCAGATTCTCAGCCCCTGGGGCAGGAACAGAGCAGAGTGGGGGAAGGTCGATTGAAGCCACCTTTGCCCACTGCATATTTTGGGTCAGTCTTGGCTGCTGTAGCTTATGCTCTGTTCCCCATGGCCCCTTTGGGAAGCAGAGCAGCTGGGGTGCAGTGCACTCTGGCCATGGGCTCGCCCATCCCCACCTGTTACCAGGGGACCTAAGGAACAGGGATAACACAGTCCCAGTCCCAGGGAGAGCCTTGTCCATGGGGTATTCTCAGGCGACAGATTCAACCCTTTTTAAAGCAGCATAGGGGGCCTTTAAGGTACGTCTACACTGCATGCTAAGCCCAGGTCAATGGGATGCAGGCTTGTGTACTCGGTGTTTCTAAGTTCACGCTTGAGCATCCTCACTATATGGTAAACCTGGGTTCACGGTTGCTGGAGCCGGGTCTCACAGTTGTGGCGACATATCCATACTTCACTGTGGAGCTCTTCTGATTCAGTTCTGCTTGAGCTGCGTCCACACTGCAAAATGGCAGGGCTTGGAACACCACAGTGGGAATCTAGGACCTGGGTCCTGCGTGCCTGCTGACCTGAGACAGCCTGACTAGTGTGTGGACAGAAGGGGGGCTTGGGCTCAAATCTGAGTCAGAGCCAGGGCTTAGTGTGCAGTGTAGACGTACACTTAGAGTCACTGGGATTTGGGCCCTGTGACTGGCACAGGTGTGGCTAACTCCTGCTGCATTGAATGGGGGTGCTGGTTCCTTTAGCATGTTGCTGTGCATTTAAAAGTCACTCGTTCGGTACTTTCTGGAAATGCAGGGGAAAGATCAGGCTTAGCTGAGGCAGGGAAAGGAAAAGGCACATTTCTGTAAAATGTGTCAGAATCTGATCTGGAACCCCTTCAAAATCCAAGTAATGGTGGAAAGGTCACAGCAAGGAGAGAAACCCAGAGCCTGTCATTAACCCAGTGGGGCCCCTAGGAGTACATCATAATAAAAGCCTGTCCAACAACAACAAAATAGAATTAGGGCTGGGGGTGACAGGCACACCCCTCCATGGGCAGCCTTGGAACTAGCCATGCCTGCTAGCAGGGTGAAGGCACAGGTTGCTGTTCCCAGGTGGTGTCAATTAATCCTATTTCATTCAGTGTAACACAGGCAGTGAGGCTGGTGAGGGCTCTTGCTGATTAATTACCACTTAGCCTCCAGATGGGAAAGGCACGGCTAGAGGTGGGGTTAGACTGAAAGTGAATGCAAGAGGAGATGGCTGGACTCGAGCGCGGCTTCCGAAGGGCAAGCCAAGTGAGTACGCTTACTGCAAATATTTTACAGTCCCATTACCTGGCTCTGCGTGGGGTTCCCCATGTCGGCACGGGTGAGATGGTCTGTGCCGGGCTCAAATGCCCTTGGAGAAATGCTTCATTCCATTCCTAGGAGTGAGTCCCGGTCCGGCTCTGCAGCTGCTGCAGCAAGGAGATGGTCCCTTGATGTGTGTCCAGCATGCTGGTTTGGTAATGTTCCAGGATCTCCCCATCCCCAGTTGCAACCTCCCCAAAGAGGCAGGAAGGAAGGTGCTCTGCGGGGTCTCTCCTGGACTGTGCTATTGAAGCGATATTGTTTCAGGAGCTGTTACCCTGGCAAGGGCATTGCTCGCCGTGCTCCTTGGGGAAAGAAAGCACAGGGCAGTCAAGTGATGGAAATTGGGGCAAAAACTGAGACCTCCACAAAGTTATTTTCCTTTAAGTTTGGGCATTGCTAGCATATAGGGTTGTGTGCTCGGTTGTCTGTTCTCTCTGGGCAGACAGGAAACTGTCTGCATGTTTACTTTCCAAATATAGCCCATGTGGTTCTGCCCAGGGTCTTTTGCACCCAAGCTGTCTGCTTGCCAGCAATTGCAGCATTAGCTGTTGTCTGTGTTATAAATCCTGTGTGTGTGTGGGGGGGGGGGGGGATTGCTCTCCATAGCAACTACCCTTCTTCCCACTCTGCTTCTGAAGGTCATGTAATTTTTTTTTTTGCTTGTATTTCAGTAGTGCCTAGGAGCTGTAGTAGAGGGCCAGAACTGGATTGTGCTTGGTGCTGTACAAATGGGTTAAGTTAGGCCTGGTGGTGTGTGTCTTTTTGCTGATGTTCTCTCTCCCACCCCCAACATCTCCCCAAGGAGATCCTTAGGGTACTAAACCATGGCACCAGCCATTCCAGAGTTTGAGAGACAGCAGGCAATGTCACCCCAAGCTATTCCTTTCCTGCCATCTGTCTGAGACCCTGGGTAGTAGAAAGTCAGTATTCTGAAGGGCTGCTTTTAAACTCTGGGTGTGATCAAATTGTGAACGGGGTCCCCAGTGCTAGTCAGAGTTCATGAGTGTGCTTTGAAACCCATGCTTTTGTTTCTTCTAAAGGGAGACCTGTGCTACCATCTTAAGGATAAAGCCCTGTAGAACATAGGAGATAATTCTGTGTTAGTTCTTTGCCCCAAGGAGTTTGCAGTCTGACTTTTGTTCTATTTGTACAACACCTAGCACAATAGAGCTCTAATCCCTGACTGGATAATCCAGTTCCTAGGTGCTATGTCAATATCAATAATATGCCTGCTACAGCATTTTGTAGGGTGGTTCTGAAAGCCTGCAGAAAGGAGATTACTGTGTATTAAAGACTATAGGTTTGTATAGTGATTGCTGTGGAACGCTATTGGTTTTATCCCTGTCAGGATAACCAGAGCCCTCTAAAATGTAGGCTGGAGCCACACAGACTTAACCTATTAACCACATGCCACATAGACTTAATCTATTTATTTTTTCCCATGGAGTCTCTTCCTTCTCTCATTCTCCCAGGCAGGATCATGTCTGAGTGCAAGGTGAGCTTCCCAATCGGTAAAGTTTGGGTGGGCTTGGAATGAGGCAAACCGAATCTCCCCATCCCTGTCAAACAGTTAAACAGAAAACTCAGTGTTTCACTTCCTGTTTCAGCGTCCAACCTTCATTTGGTGCTGAACGATCTTCCTCCACTGCCTTGTTTTCATCACACAACCTGTGATTTGGGTCCGTGCCACCAGCCCCTTCCATGCCATGGAAAATGAAGCTCGGAGCACTCTGTGGTTGTGAATCGGGGAAAAAGCCAATGCTGATTCAGGGAGGAAAACCCCCGCAGCCTCCAACCACTCCAAGGGCCAGGTGCTCTGTTGGCTGCAGGGCAAGCATTGGCTGGTGTGAAATCTTTCCTTAACAGCCATGAAGTTACTCAAGGCTGTGATATATTTGGCTGGACCGTGCCCGGGAGACGGTGGGAGAAGGTAGTATGGACGGATCAGCTTGTGTAGCGTGGTACACAGTTGGTGAAACTGTATTGTTCAGTATAGGGGCAGGCCTCACTTCCGCTAGGTGACTCTGATAACTGAGGATCTTATGGCCAATCTCTCAAAGAGGCCTGCAAAATATGGACACACAATTTGCAACAAACCTATTTTCATCAACGAAAACCTGCATTTGTTAACAAATACTTCTTCCCTTTTACCAGGGATCTCCAAGCACTTCACAGACCTTGAGTAAGTCTCAAAACATCCCTGTGAGGTAGCCGGCAGTATCCCCATTTTACGCATGGGGAAACTGAGGCACGGCGTTTGCATGACTTGCCTAAGGTCACGTAGCAAGTAAGTGGCCTAGATGAGATTAGAACCCCAGTTTTCATCATTCTAGTCCAGTGCCAATGGATTCCTCCGTTTTAATGCCGAGGTCCTAGTCAGTCACTTGTGTAGAGGGGCATAATAACCCATGTGCTTATTGGTTCCCTTGAAATTCTGTGGAGGAATGCATGGACGCCCCTCTGAAAACCTGTTGCGTCAAGTTCCCTCAGCTGGTGTATGAGCGTGTATTTATGTGTGATGCAGATGGTGGATAAAGTACGTGGGGAGACAAGATTAGAGTGGTGCCATCCTGACCGCAAAGGGCAGCGGGCTGCTAGCCGCGAATCGGGTTTCAATGACTTGCTATTTTCAGGTGTGTAAATCCCAGGTGCCTGGGGCTGTGGCCCCCAGTAAAGTTCTCTTCCCAGGAGCGACTGTATTTATTTCTTCAAAGGACTCCTTTTCATGCTCCTGGATCTCTGAGCAGGAGAAGTTTTTATTCTAAATCATGGGCATGTAGGATTTTCAATTTGGATCAGATCTTCATGGCTTGATACCTGATGTGAACGTGAAAGAGCAGAGGGTTTAGTGCAAGGGAAGGTGTGACTGTAGTGCAGAAGATAGGCAAACCTCTGCTTGTAGTAAAGGTGTTGGCATCTGGCCCTGTAATGTGCCTGAGCACGGTGGTGTGATGTACGATGCTGGCTGGGCGGTCAGGGCCCTTGTGATGCTCTGCGTCTCTGCGATGAAGTCAGCTACCAAGAGAAAAGAGGAGGCCCTGCCTAGGAGTTGCTGGGCCTGCTCTGTGATGTGTCTGTCTGGGCCCCCTGGCTGGGATCCCATCTGCTCTGGTTCTGCTGGAGACGCTGCCTCGCAGAGCAAGGCAGGTGTGGGCAGGCTCTGCTGCTTGTGTGCTGCATGTTGCCCTCCTCGGGGACTGGGGGTGTGTGTGGGGAGAATGGGGCAGTAGGTGCTGCTCACTAGGGTGCTGTGGACCAGGGTTCCCTGCTCCCCCATTCCCCCCAAATCACGGGAAATTTTCAGCAGGGTCAGATCCTATGCTCCCTGTTCAGGCAATGTCCTCTGTGACTTCAACAGGGGGTCTGACCTGAGTCCAGAGCTGCCTGGCCTGGCCCATAGCATACATCCCTCTAGTCTCCGTGCAAATAGATCGTTCCATTTCCCTTTTCCACGGCCGGAGACAATAACTCTGGCAAGATAAGAGTGTGTGGATTGTTCAGTAAAGCTCCAGGGGTCTCCTTTGCTTAAACCTGCCAGGCAGCTGCCGACTGCGGGTGACTGAATAGGTCACAGTTAGCCTGATTGCAGGGGCTGTGTTCCCAAAGGGAAAGTCACACCTGCTATTACACCCACTTCCAGAAAAAGAAACACAATGAAAGCAAGGCCGGCCGCGTGGGAAGCTCTCTCAGCCTCTGCTTCTTGCTGAACTGGAGCCAGCAGCAATCTCCAAGGCATCTGAGCTGCTCCATGCTCCGCAAGCTCTCTCGACTCCTTCCAAGTCTGCCGCTCTGGGTGCACCTGGCTACCAGGTTGGTGTGTGGGAGTCCTGCTGGCTCTTAAACGTGAATCTTCTCCACACCTGATCATGCCTGATGTTTCTTCTCTGGCCTGGTGAGTAAGACTCCTAGTCAGTCTTGAATCTGGGTCTCCAGGCGCGCATGCCTCATCACGGAGCTAATGCATTTTGCGTGTTCAGGATCAGAGCACTGGCTTTGTACTATAGCAGGGCTGGTGGGAGAGGAGGCGGAGGAAGAAATTTGCGGCAGAAAATCTAAATAAAAGGCTTAGCAGATCGCTGTTGTATTGTGGCCGGTTGTTACCTGGGACTTAGTGTAACGGGCTCAGGCCTCTGCCCCATGATGAGGGACAGAGGAGTCACTGAGCCACTCCATCCCCTTGACAGTAACCCTTTGGTGTTCAGACGTGTTGCCGAATGAGCACCCATGGCCTGAGAGGAGAAACCAGCACTGCAGTGGAACAAACAGGGTGAGGCCTGTGGAACAATCTCACTCCAAAAATGCAGGCAGAGCAACTTGCTGACGCTGTCTCTGGAGAGCTGGGCTTCCCACAGGGGCACTCTGGCAGGGAACGGTCGACTGCCAGGGTGCTGTGACCGAAGTGATGGGAGACCCTCCCACACTCCTGTTTCAGCACAGATATTGCAGTTGCTGACGTGCCCTGGTATATGAGCCGCATGCTCGCTTGCTCGCTCGCTTTCTCAAGCGTGCCAGGAAAATGGGCTTCGTTTCATGTTTTGTAAGCTTCCATGTCAGAGGCTAGGAGTTTGGATTCAGCTTTGGCTAACAGAGCTTATGGGTCAGTGGCCCAGCAGTGGCTTTTGGGGACTTCTAGGACCATCGTCGTCGTCTTTATTACAGTAGTGCCTGGGGACCAACCAAGAACAGGGCCCTTTGTGTGAGGTGCTGTACAAACAGCAATAGATCGTCCCTACCCCAAAGAACTTACCAGCTAAATAGACCAGACAAAGAGTAGGGGAGAGGAGTATAACACACAGACAGAGAATAATACGATGGAGGCAAGCATTGCGTTAGTTCCACAATTTTTTGTGTACATATTTTTGTTTGCCTTTAATTTCTCAGGCCTTTCCTTGTAAATCAACAGTGGCCTATTAATAGGCCAGTCCACTCTGACTGTTTCTGTCATGCCTAGTTTTTATCTGGTGTCTTTAATCCAAATATCTCAAAACATTTTGAAAATAAGGGTGTCATCATCTCCATTCTACAGCTGGGGAAACTGAGGCACACAGATGACAAGTGGCTTGCTCAAAATTACTGGGATGGTCAGTAAGAATTTGAAGGAGAACCCAGGTCTTCTGGCTTGTTGGTTAGTGGCCTATCTGCAGGGCTGTGCTGCTTGTTTCCTTTCCAGCCTGACCTCTGAGGCTTCGTTCCATTATTCATGAACTTTTCTTTTTTGATGTTGTCTTCAGGTTAGATGAGGGGGGCAATTATGCTGCTGCCCGCTGACGTGCAGTGGGGGCGAGAGCAGAGATGTCTGATCTTTTCACCTGTCTCTCAATATGGAAGATGACGAACTCTCTCTAGAACGCCTGCCTTCAATTATGAAAATTACCTGCTTTAAAACTATTATGTTCTGCTTTCCCCAACTCCCTGTTTTTTTCCATAAAGCTGCCTCATTACGGGTGATATTAAGAGACTCAATCAGCCCTTCCCTTCAGCTCTGGGCTGGGCAGCTCAAGGGAGAAGAATGACCAGGAGTTTAAAATCAAAACTATCCGAATCTCTCACACCAGCCTAAAAGGTTTGTAGGTTGTTTTGTGTGTGTTAGTTGTGTGCCGTATTAAAGATAATTAGCCACTTAGAGAAACACAGAACATCTGACACGTAGTGTTCAGATGGCTCCTGGTACAAAGGGACTGAGACTGGCATTTGTGAATTTCTGTGTCTGAAAGATGCACAGAATTAAATGGTTTACACGGGGTGATTTGGGGGGGTGTGAGAGAGAGGCATAATGGAGGTAAGGTCTGTGACTATGAAACATGCTGCAAAGGTAAATTGTAAATTTTATTTAAAGGTAGAACCTAGTGAAAGCTTTTGTTTAATTGGTGCCTCCTAATGAGACAGACATGTAATTGGTGATGACGTAGGAGTCTGAGAGCGCTTCCTCCTTACAGACAGTGAGTGTGTCGATTTTAGTGCATGTGTCTTGTAGAAATCTAGCTCAGCAGGAAGCTTCGGGTCATAGCAGGACTCCAAACTAGTCTGGTACAGAGACTTAACGTTTCTAACCTCTACCCCCTGTAGGAAGAGGGTTAAGCTGCTTGTAGGATCCAAACCAAGCCACCACTTCCTGCTTAGGCCATGTCTTGACTAGGAAAGCAGGCTGTATTTGTAGACCATTTTGGCTAACTCCTATGGTTTTAAACAAGACTTTGTGCCTAGTGTAGACAGGGCAACAAGTGATTTTTGTTTTTAAATGTGTGGGCTAGTTGTGATCAGCCTTAGGTCCGTAGGAACCATAATGAAAGACAGACCCTGCCCCAAAGACCCTGCAATCTAACTAGGTAAGCCAGACGAGGGGTGGGAGAAAAGCAGTATGGTTGCCATTTGGGCATGGGGAAACTGAGGCACAAGGAGCTGTGGCTCAGATTTTCCATCACCCTGCACCTTGTGCAGTCTCTTACATCGGTGTAAAATGGGATTGGTCATGAGAGCGAGACTAGAGCTAAGTGACTCCACAAGGTGCAGGGCAATGGAGACTCTGGCTTTAGGTGACTTGCCCTAGGCTACCCAGGAAGTCTGGAGCACTCCCAGTTGGTGCCTCAGACGCAGTGCCATCATTCTCAAGAATGAAGGTGGACGTGTCTGAGGGGGCATTGCTCCTTGTTCGCAGCACAGTATCTCATGGTCCATACGCAGAAGGGCTCCATACCTCTCCGTGCTAGATGCTGTTGGCTTCCTGTGTGACATGTTCTTATGCCTGGCTTGAGCAGAGCAGCGCTAGCATGACCCTTTCTGGCCTCCCCAAGTCTGCTGCCCAGCAGGATGTTTCCCAATCACCCAGTTCAGGGAGCGCGCAGTAATTTCAACCCCAAACGCTTGCTGCCCACTGTGGAGCTAATCAGGATGCTGACTTAGCTTTTCATCAGCTGATTTAGAGATGGGACCGGGAAGTGCTGAGTCCCCAACACCGATTCTATCAAAGAGCAAATGGTTTAATTAATGTGGTGGCTCTAGGGTGCATGCTAATTCCCTTGGCTCGTGTGACTTTGGAAAAGCAGGAGATGCACTGAAATGGTGGGAGCTGTGGGCACCTCTCTCTCTCTCTCTCTCTCTCTCTCACTCACTTTATGAGTGAGGAAAATCAATATAAAACGCTTTGAGATGCACAGAAGTGATTGTTATCTCTTGATTGAGCCCAGGAGATAAAGTCCAAATGAAATTCCTTCATCACATGAAGGACAAGTAAACACCTTCTGTGATCTGAAGAGGGTGGGACTCATTAATTTTTTTAACCAATCACCCACCTCTTTATAACTAAGATTTCCTGGTAACTCCATTGGAGTGGAGACTTTCGTTAGTGCATTCCTTAATTTGATGCTCAGAGGGACAGAAGTAGGGGTCTAACATCAAGGCTACATGATACACCCATGCTGATGGCTGTCTGTTGTGTCTAGAATGGTAAGAGATCAGCCTTGCTTCATCAATAACCTCTCAAAAGTCAAACCATCAACTGCATATTTTCACGGCTATATAATGAGAGTGAGTAGAGTGAAGGTCGAGTTGGATGTGCAAATGCCCAGGAGAAATACTGAAGGTAAAAAGTTGGTGAAGTAGGACAGAGCTGGATGGAGAGCTTAACCTGTTCACTAACAAACTACTTTAATATTTTAGGTGTGTGTGTAAATGGGGATGGTGTGTGTGTGGGGGGGGAGGGCAGATACTGATAGTTGTCTGTGCTTTTAAATGCAGCAAGGGGGTGTAAAGTTTGTACCATTTGCTGCTATTAGTTATCCCTTAAATTAGCCAAAAGCAGGTGCACTAAATTTCTGATTGGCTGCAATTTGCAATGGACTTGCTGCCCATTCTGGCTAGCTCTTCTGGGGATATGCAGAGATCCTTGGACTCATGGGCTGACAAGCCAATATTCTGCATAAGAACTACAAGTTTCAGCACTAATCTTCTCTCTTGACTTTCAAAGCTTGCATTAGGGATAACTAACTGCATGTAGATTTTAGTTCTTTATATATAACCATCGTTCATCCTGACAGATCCCAAACGCTTCACTAGCTAGTGGCCCAAATCTGCCTTAGAAAGGCAATTGCTGCTAAACTAATAGGAGTTGCCTCTGTGTATCTGAGAGCAGAAACGGGCACTGAAGACGTGACGATCCTTTCACTCCCCTCTTAAATGCAGCTTGCTTTGGTGTGGGGTGTAACGGCTGAGTAGCAGAGCAGCCAATGCTACACAGCCGTGTCGGCTGTGCACTTGAAGAACGTGATAGCTGGCTCTCCCAACACAGAGATTGTAGGCAGACAGGATGTTGTCACCCACACTGGGATGAGGCTACAACACTGGAACTCTGGTCTCATAAGTGAGATACTTAATGGTAAATTCTCCCAGGAAATCCGAAGATACTGAAGATGTTTATCTTTGTGGAGTTTGAGAGTTATGAGTCAGCACATCAAGCACCTGTAAAATTTAACTCTTAGGGGAAATATGTTTCTGTTATATTTGTCATTCTTGCATGTGTTTCCAGAATGGCCAAGTGGTGTTTTACCAGCCGTCTGAATGAAATTTGCCGGCGGATTGGAACAAGGGCAAGAAATTTGAAACACCCGTTGGTAATAGTCCCTCAAACACAGAGTAAAAGAATGCAAAGGGTCAGGCCAACAATGGAGTGTGGTGAAAAGATAAGCAATAAAATCTTTGACACGGCTTGGACTGCTAGAATGAATTTGGCTTGCCAAGGTTTTTCAGTAGGGGGTGCTCATTTGCTGACGTGCACCAATTTAGTATTGCCTAGAGGGGATTGTAAAGTGAGCTCTTTACATCTCCACCCAATTGTGAAGCCAAACTTCTTCTTGGGAATGTGGTGTTGTATTTGGATATGGGTGTATACTGTGTTAAATGTTATCTGTCAGGTCAACAAAAAAAGCAGCTTCTTTCCTTGCCCTGTGTTCAGGGAGATACATTAGAGGTCAGACTCAGTGATCACGATGATCCCTTTCAGCCATAAAATCTGAGTTATCGCAGCGTTACAAAACATTAGTGAAGTCTTTTCCTTTAACCTTCAGAAACTGCCATCAGGTTTTCCATTTATGCTGCCTATAAATCATCTTGGGATGGCTCAGGAGGCCTTGATGTCCGTCATTAATACGTTAAGTATGCCTTTTAACATATTATGGACTAAACTTGCAAATTCTGCACCGCAGCTGCAGTTGGTGTCACTTATCTATAAATTTATGATTTGGAAATCTTTCCCCTTCCCCTGGGGGAGAAGGGGTTTATATGGAAGAAATGTAGGAAATCACACCATGATGCATCAGAATTACTTGTAAAAATAAAATATATAAAGCAAACATTGTCCATATATTCATACCTAGCTTTGAGTTTGAGTAGCTTAGGAACTCTCTTCTGATTGGTGCCGTGTTCTTTCCTGTACAGCTGTTTGGATCCATAGCCCCTCCATCCTCTACCAGTTGCATCAGGGCCCCGTAATAAGATGGTGGCTTTCCCGAGGCTGCCTGGCAATGCAGAGGTGAAGCTATATCCCACTACAGAGCAAAGCAAGCCCTTTAACCTGTGCAGAATTGTTGTCTGTCAGTTTAACTGAATGCTGTGGTCTGGGACACATTGGGGCTGAACTCCTCAAACTACCATTGAGGTGATAAATTGGATTTTTTTTCTGCTACAAAGGGCCCGGACAATGGAAAGTCACCTTGACAAAAAGCGGCCCAGGCAGTTAGAAAGGATTGCACAGTACATTAATCTCAAACTTTCTCACAGTATTTCAGAACTTCCTCTTCCCAAGAAAGCCCAGGGGCTTGTGGAAACATAGGGAGGAAAGCAGGGCAAAGTTAGCCACGCTCATAATGGTTTGGTTTTAATACCAAAACCAATTGGTTTGAAATACCCCAAGGAAGGTGGTTTTCGTAGACTGATAACCATCCAGGCTCCCAAGGAGCTGTGTTCTGTACAGCCCTTTCCTCTCCAAAAGCACACTGATGGGCCTCGCGTATTATTTCTGGTCCTTCTTGTCTGGCACTTTCCGCTTCCATCTCATGAGCGAGCCTGTTCTCATGAGATTTCCAGACTGGTTTTGCAGAGCTAAAAAGTTCCCATGAGTTTCTATGTTACCATCCATCTGTGGGCAACAGGCAATTCAGATCCTTTAGGGACCCTCACACTCATGATGTACCTTCTCCTGGTTTCCCCAATGAAAGGAAGCAGTATCCAAATGGACAGGAGAGCTCTCTGGAGAAGTTAGAACCCAGCAGAGGGGGCAGCTGGGGTCTTCCTGGAACTTGATTCCCTAAAAGCAACTGTATTTAATTGCTACGTGTGGGCAGCTACAAACCATGACACACGTTGTTGAGGATTGCAAAATGACTCAACTTCCTGGAAGTCTTCATGCCTTGAACATCACTGATAACGTTGTGGTTTGGCTTGACTGGATTGCATACGCCTAATAAATAAATTGCTAAGTGCTTCATTACCTAGGGATGTGGTAGAATTTTCCATCACTTCAAGTATTTAAAACAAGACTGGGTGTGTTTCTAAAAATACTGTCACACAAGTTATGAGGCACTATGCAGAAATGACTGGGTAAATTTATCTGGTCTCTGTTAAGCAGGCGGTCAGAGGCGGTCATGAGGGCCTACAGAAATAGGGCAATCTTTTGAAAAGGAGCCTGCCAGGGGAATCACTCCATTTCCCCAGGACCTTGGGGAATCTGCTTGGGCAGAATCCAGAAGTCAAGCCCATATGCTGTATGTCCCTTCACTGTTTGTTTGTTTGTTCGTTCGTTTGAGTAATGAGCGCAGAAGCATTGGGGTCAGGATGCTGGGAAGCAAGCTTTGTTGGGATCTCAACCACTAAATGCTACCCAGTGGATTAAAAGCAAGCATCACATTTTTCCCTAATGTTACTTTCTCGATGTTGGCATTTGCTGGTGCTGCCATAGTGATGTCATGAGCTTGTGAAGGGTGTGGGGGAGGCTACATGAGTGAATGGGAGGAAAGTTGTACACGAGGCAGTCTCTCATTGAAAATGTTGGACACTCTGTTAAGAAATTGGAGAACCCTGTAAGTGAGGGTATATAGATGCCCTGGAATTCTGTGGAGTGTGTCAAAACCCTATAGAGAGGGTCCTGTACTCTGTCAAAGCCTATGAGCCACATGCATGCCAACCTGATATTTGGGACTGTCACACCTTGGTAGCAGGGGTGCTTAAAGACAGCTGGAAGCCACAGGGTTCTGGTCCACTACTAAGTGACAATTTAGAGGTATCTCCTGGCTGTGCTGGATCTCAAGAGTTCTGTGGTCATGCCCCTGCTTCTCCAGCCATATCCCTTGCACAGGTTGGTGGATGGAGGGGAAAGGAAGCTGGCTGTGCCAGCTGTATGCCACAGCTGATTTCTCTGTGTGAGGGGAATCATCAGGGGGCTAGTGAGGTTGAGATTGCTTTTTGCTACCAGAGCAAGGCAAAGCAGGTTTAATGGGATCAAGGATCTGACCCCAGAGGTTTGTGGAGTCTTTTCTATAGAATGCAATTAACTATCTAGCATTGCTATTGGCTTCGTCCCAATTAAGGGCTGTAGAATTTTTCTATAAACACCGCTTATGGGAGAGCTAGAGCTAAACTAACATGGCAGTATTGTGGGTAAGGACTGAGGTGGGTTAGCAAAGCTGTGCAGGGGGACTAGGGCTGGGACAGTTGGGGATGCTTGAGGCCAGGACTCAGATGAAACCTCTCCCATACCATTTGCATGGACCAACTTGGGATTGAATCTTGGAACTGTTCTCTGTGAGCCTCTTCCCATTGATTATGTACCAAATATAGGGCTCAGCTGGCCAGAGAGAGGGAGATGTGAAATGAAAAGGCATTGGATTCCTTTCTGAAGAGGGTTTGCTGGAGAGTGGGCTGAGGTGGCCTTTTCTCACCTTTCCAGCCTGTGGATTCTTGAGCTGGGTGGGGAGTAGGACTGGTCTCCAGCCTTTAGGCTGTTTCAACTTACTCTGGGCTGCCTGGAGCCCCACAGGCCCTTTCCGGCAGCTGGGGATAGTTGTAGCGTGCAGTGTCTGCAGCCACGCTCCATCTCCCTGAGTCTGTGGGTATATCTCCACTGGAGTTGGGGGTGTGATGCCCAGCTCAGGCAGACATGCCTACACTATTTGTGATCGAGCACGTGTGCTAAAAATAGCAGTGTGGCCGTGGAGGCCTGAGCAGCAGAAGGGACTAGCTACCCTGAGTATGTGCCTAGGTTTTCAGCTGGGACTTTATGGGGCAGCTAGCTTGCCCCACCACCCATGTGAACGTGGCTTCCATGTTTGGCACGCTTGTCCTATCGGAGGTGGCATAGACAGGGTCGACATGTCTTCTGTGTGTGGAGGGATGGTGTACAGCCATGATGCTGACTCTGGGTCCCCCAAGGATTCTCCCTGAAAGTGATGTTGTATGGCTGGAAGAGGGCCAGAATCCAGCCCTAAGAGCCTTGGGGAAAAAAATTTGCAAGCTGGCACGTTAAATTCCCTCCTGTAGCTTTAAACACCTTGTGTAAAAGAGGAGCTGAATTTCTAGGCATAGGCCTCTCCACAGACTAAGGGTGTTCAGTATTTGTTTAATCTTCCTAATGAAGTTGGGGGTTAACAATTGGAAGGCCAAATCCAGCTGGAGGGGTGGGCCAGGGCAAGCTTCCTGTGGGAAACAGCAGTTTCCAGCATTTGCTTCAGCTAGGAAGTGGCTGCATTTTAGATTTGGGTCCTAGGTTTTGCTGAGTTCCCCCGGGGAAGGGGGGAAGGGGCAGGGAGACTAGGAGCATGTGAGTCAGCACCGGTTCCTCTTTATCAGATGGGGAAGGCCTGAGGGAAAGCAGGTGGTAGCACCGAGGGGAACATCTGTGCATGTTCACACCAGCACTCTGCTCCCAGCTGCTCTTAGCACTCTGGAAACTCACTGGTGGGAGCTGCACTTCCAGCAGAGTTTTCTGTCACCCCGGTGTGTGAGAAGCACCGTGATGGCTGAAACATTTGTCGCCCGTCCCCTTTACTCTGCTTTTCCCAGTTACATGAGGGGATCCTGATCTCTTGAAATGGCCAGCAGGTGCCTTGTCAGAACCAGAAGCCAGAGAACAACTGGAAACAAGTAAGCCGGGGTGAGGCAAGGGAGGGCTCTTCTGTTCTTGCTGGGTGGGGGGATGCGCCTCTCTTACCTGAGGCGTACTGTGAATTATTACACGCTATCCCATGCTGCACTGCAGTAATCTGCTGCCTCAGAACCTTTCAGTAATGTGTGGCTTTGTGCCCATGTGATCACACGGCAGTACACAACAGCAATTCGTTTCAAAGTGATGGGTGACTTTACCGCTCGCTCTCCGGGGCTGTCAATGCAGCACTTGCCATGAAGTTGCTACAGAGTAGGCTTCGGGGTGGTACAAGCCACCTCATGGGGCTCATGTGCCTCAGCCTGGATCTAGCAGGGGCACTCCTGGGGCCAAAGAGGCATTTCGGTCTCTGATGGCCATCAGTCCTTGATTTTTCTGCTGAAAGTGCTGATGAGGGCCTGTTAGTACCAAATGTGGCAGAGGCTTTTGTGATGTGGATATCTTCCACTTGGAGTTGTACTGAGACCCACCGAACTCTTTTTACCCAGGCCAGCAAACAACCATTGGCGGTTAAGAACTTGAAGCCTGATCCAAACCTCAGATGAGGAGGGCTCTGAGTTTCGAAGAGAATTCTTTCCTTGGTGTCTGGCTGGTGGGTCTTGCTGAAATGTTCAGGGTCTAAAAGACTGCCATATTTAGGGCTGGGAAGGAATTTTTCCTGAAATCAGATGGGCAGAGGTTTTCACCTTCCTCTGCAGCACAGGTCACGGGTCAATTGCAAGTTTGAACTAGAGAACATGGTGGATTCTCTGTAACTTAAGTCTTTAAATCGTGACTTGAGGACTTCCGTAACTCAGCCAGAGTTAGGGGTCTATTACAGGAGTGGGTGGGTGAGCTTCTGTGGCCTGCAATGTGCAGGAGGTCAGACTAGATGATCTTGATGGTCTCTTCTGGCCTTAAAATCTGAGTCCCGTTGGCTTCACTGAGCTTTCAGCCAGGCCTGGGGTCATTATTGCGAAGGAGGAAGTTCTTGTGGGTGAAGAACAGGATTGAGTCCTGGGCTATATTCCTGGCTTTGTCATGGAATTCCTCTGTGCCCTTGGGCAAGTCACTTAATCTCCCTATACCTCAGTTTCCCTGTATGTGCATACTCTTTTTAAAAAAGTAATACCATTCAAGGGGGTTGTGAGGTTTAATGTCCATAAGGTGCTATAGTAGATCATAATACTTGGATCTTCAGCGTGCTCTGCAGTTGTTGTTGACTCTTGTAGGGCTTGGAGAGATTTGAAAACTGCCTATTTGTTAAGTAGTCCAAGGGACCCTTAGCAGAGTGAGAATGGGCCACTCTCCTTATTGCTATGAGACATCTACCCCCTCTGTTCTGACTTAAGGTCCCAGGGAGTGGTGCTTTTTGTAATCTTGGAGCTTTGCCATTAATGGATGTTCTCTTCTGGCCAAAACTTCAGCTTTGGCTTAGTGTGGAGTTGAGTTTTGCTGTTTCACGTTCAAAACCCTCCTTCCAATCTCAAAGCAAGATCAGTTGAAATGACGCAGTTTGGGGTTGACTTGACAGCATATGGACCCCCCTGCCCTCCAGCTTTGCATGACTTTGCGTGAAACGAAATCTGACCAGAGGCTTGCTTGGAACTTGGCCTGGGTTTGCCAAAATGTCTCGGGCTTGAAGATGCGTCGTGAAACCTGAAACCAGACACATCTCTCCTGGATCTGAGTTTTTGTTAGTACTTCCATAACATATGCCTATTCAATGCTCTGTACTTGTTTAGTGACTAGCATCACTCCTATCGACCCAGGCTCCTAAATCAGTTAGGCTTTGCCATGTAGAGTGCAGCACTGCTTAAATATCCTTAAAACGTTAGGCCTCTACCTAATAAAGTTATGGTGTAATGTGGTGCTTGGGACATTAGCTGCCCCTTTTATCAAGTACCTAAGGAACAGACTTCTCTGGCCACTGTTAGCTCAGTGCTGGCTCCATCTGGTTTATATGGCCCAACTGACCGTCCCTGCTCTTCAGCTCTCTGGAAGCAGAATGTATGCTAAGAGGGGCCTGAACATGAGTGAGGCTGCACAAAACCAGCTGGAAACTGTGCAAACTGATTAATAGCCTGTCCCAGTGCAACATTAGCACCACACAGCCTCCAGAGGCACTAAAGTGCCCAGAGTCTCTCAGCACCCGTGTTAGAAACTACAGCACACATGGCAACAGATAGCGAACAGCATGGTGCTGGTGGCTTGTTGGCCCCTTGCCGAACAAACTTTAAGTAGAGGAACCCAGAACAGTTCAATAGGAAACATTACCACGCAAAGAAGAAATGCACACACTGCAGTACTGCTCCTGCCCTGATGTACTTGCACAGACTGACTTGTCCTGATAACCACAGAAGAGTAGCTAACTCTGCCTATTCAGTACTCTTCCATACTGAGCTGTCCCCAGGTCTGTGGGGACCCATTTAGCCCTCCTGCCCTGATAACCACAGACACCATAAGAATATCCATGGGAGACTGAGTTAACCCATCCTGACCTGATAACCCTGGATACTGCCTCAATGCTCATGGGAGAGCAGGTGATTGGGGCTGCCCTACCTTTCATACATATCATTGGCATGCTCCCCAAGAGGAGATCACTCACCATCATTCGCAACCCGATGGCACCCATAGAATATCTGTGGTAGTGCAGGCAACATGGCCTGTCTCCAGACCTACAGATGCTGTCCCACCACCGTGTCCCTGCACATGATGATTTGTTTTGCATGCCACCTGGTGACTGGAAAAGAGATCGCAGAGTTCATGTGTCTATACATGACTTCCTGTTAGACAAGATGGCTGTACTGACAGATGTGAACTGCAGGTCGAGTAAAACAACTGTGCTGGTTATTTAGCACGTCTTTGTGTTCAACCCTTGGCACTCTGTGTCCCAGTGCTCATGGGATACCCAAGTCAAGGCTACCTCATTCTTCAGCAATTATTTCAAGGGTATCACAGCTATGGGTGCGGCATCAGAACCTTAAAACAAATTGCCTGGAAACCAGAAAAGTTCAAGTCAATTGACTGAGTCTCTGAAACAACCAATGAATTCTCTTACCAGCTTCCCGTAATCAGTGTTCCAGAAAGTGTCTAAACTGATCTTATTTGAACAGTGAGAAGACTTCATCTTTTCTAAGGCAAAACACACCCATTGCCCAGCTGACTTAGGGTTTGATGTTCCAAAATGTGAATGTGTTGGTGGAAATACCAAATATTGGAGTCCTTGTAATTCCCTTAATTATTGGTCATTATTGCCTTGGTTTTAATTAGCATTTGGAAGTTGAAAATATTAATATGTGAGTTGTAGGTTTGGACCAGTACTTCTCTCCTTCCGCTTTTTGTTGTGCTTCTCTCTAGAGCGGGGGCGGGGGTGGGAATAAAGGAGATAAGAGGCAAGTGCTGGCAGGATTTAACTTGCTCATATCTGTGATCTAGCCTCACTGGAATCTGCTAGCCAGCCAGGTTGTATGAATATGATACCCTCCGGTATTTAAACACAGGCTAGACCAAGGTATACCGTGAGAGACTGCAGTATTCTAATCCCTTTCACATCAATCTTCCTATTCTTTTGAGACTGTTAATTCTTCGTGTGTGACAGGTTGTTCTTAAAAAAAATTGCTGCCCTGGAGAATACAATGTGGGTTAACCGTGTTGAAGTATTATGAATGAATTGGTGTTTGTAAAGTGCTTTGAAACTGGCAAGCACTTGGCAGTGGGTGTCATTTTAAAAAAAACAACCCATAAACCCTGTTAGCACCAAATTCCCATGGGGTGTGCTATATGTGGAATACCACCATGATGTATTTATATCATGCCGTACTAAGGGGAAAGACTCCAAACACTTCTGCACATGAATACCTTTACTTAGCTTATGCCAGTCGTCCTATTTCTCAGGTAAACTATCAACATGCATGTGTGTCTGCAGGATTGGGCCCTATTTTTTTATTTTTAATGGCATATATTGTATAGCTCCATATTATCATTATTAATAAATACATCCAGTTTTGGTATCGTGAGCCCTTTTAAATGGTTTTCTCAGGTTTAAGCCCAGAATTTTGGATTTATAAATGAGATTTTGCAAAACTCTTTTATAATGGAATGTTTCATTGGATTTTCCTTCTTTAGTTGAAAGGAAAAGTTAACATTTTTGTTTTTGGATTTAAAACTTTTGCAACCCAAACACTGAAATATTAGGCTAGTGCGTAAGACCTAGGAGTTGTAACTAACTAAAGATCAGATGTGACATGAACTAAATCAATTTTCCTTGTCAGAGCTAAGTGAAATGCAGAAAGCAAGCAAGTAACAAAATGATGAACAATAAATTAGACTTTAAAAATTCTTTCAGTTTAAATAGTCTGAGGTGGTAGTAGAAACCCAGGTCAGGAAATCTGATTTTGATTTTCTTTTAAAGAATGGGGCCAGATCACTGATCAGTGTAAATCAACTTGCCTCCATAGACTTCAGTGGAACTGCACCCATTTATACCAGTTGAGGATCTCATCTGTGGGTTTAAAACAAAAAAAACAAAAAACAACCCAGGTCTCTCATTGAACTCAAAATATTTTGAAAGCTATAAGAGGCAGTGAAAGGAGAGGAAAAGGTAGGCAGGAGCAGATGGGGACAAAAATCTATCACACCCACAAATTCACACAGCCAAATGAGGCATCAGAGCTGAAGCACATGCAGACTTGTGGTGCAACAGGCCGTTGTTCCACACTCAGTAAATTCCGTCACCTTCTTGGTCCCTTGGCAACTACCCCAGGAGCTTCCTGAAGTCTCCAGACAGAGCATTCTGTTTATTTCAGCTTGCTTGTTTGTCTGATATTTGGACTCTTTCTTTGGTTGTATCTTTTGTGGCTTAGAAAACCACACCCCATCTGTGAGCCTCTGAGTGGAAGGACCAGCACCCTTTTCATTCACAGCCAATGCTTAGCAGCTTAACGAAGCTGTCCTTGCCCTGAGTATGCTGGAGGATGCCCGAAATCATGGCGTCCCACAAGCGCAGGTGATCAAGATGACTGTGACTAATCACTTCGCGTCTCCCTTTGCTGCTAGTAGAAACCAAGATTCCAAGCTGGTTGGGTTGGGTTTGGAAGGGGGTCGAGGTATTTCCAATAGAGCTGGTCAGGAAAAACTGATCTTCTGAAGAGGAGGGGGGGAAACCCCATAAATGGTGAAAATAGTTCCCATTTAATTTTTTGTGTGGAATTTTTTGAATGAACTTTCCCTGTCTCCCCCTTCCCTCCCCCCAAAAAACAAAAAAACCCATATTTTTTCATTTTTGTTTGCTTGTTTTTTAAAATGGGAATCAGGAAAATATTAACATAAACAGAAGTATTTTTCTAGTGAGAATTTCTATTGAATTGAGAAGGCTGAATTCTTCCAGGCTTGGCTCTGGGAGAAGTCCATGCATTTCAGCTCTTCGGTGGTGGGAAGGTGGGCATGCAGCAGGAGGAGAGAACAGACCTGGTCGTGCCCCCTTCTTGTCTCCATCCCTGCCTTCCCTTCTCTCTGGACCTGCAATAAAAGCAGACCAATGTTTGGGGTCTGGCTGATCAATTCTTGGTGCAGGACTCTAGAGAGAGAATAATTATGGCAGAGAGCAACCATTCCCATGGGATTTTCATTCACTGGTCACTGTGGTGGGACAGGGAATGAGGATTGGAAGTGACCAAGAAGAGGAGAAAGGGGGAGAGGGAAGAGTTAGCATATGACATTTCCACCAAAAGTCAAAATTGGGACATGAGCTCCTACCTGACAATGCAACCATGTATTATTTCAGAACCCTGTCTCTTTCACACAGACTTGGACCCAGAACTCTTCCCAGAGTTAAATAGCAGCACAGCTAAAATGAGAAGGAAAGCAGAGCAGCAATGGGGCTGTAATTGCAGATGGGGGCGGTTGGGGGGAATGTGTTGACATGTCAGATTTGGAAAGGGATAGAGAGAGACAGGGAAGCCATTCCAGGAGTGCAAAGGAGAAGGCTCTGCCACCAGCAGTTGTCCATCTATGTGAAGGAACAGAGAGGAGGCTGGTGCTGAGAGAAGGCTGGTTTAAGAAGCGGGAGCCCAGTCCACAAAGTCTTTATAAAAACCGAAGGCTGACATTTCTGAACTGACTTCTGGAGCCTGCAAATACAGCAAGCAGCTGAAAACCAGCTTGGTATGTGCATTGGGCAAATACATGTACTCTTCCCCCCATCTCATTCCTAGTGATTTCCTGATTGCTGGGAGTACCTGCCAACTCACCCTGCTTCTCCCAGCTTTCTTCTCTGCCGTGCTGTCTTTTCACTTAGCAGTTTGGTTGAAACATCCCTTCTGCTCTCCATGGTGCTGCTGCTTGGAGCAATAGCTGCTTGGTAATAAGCAAGCTGAGGTAAGCGAAGCAGCTGCAGCAGGAAAGGGAGAAAAGGAAGGACCCAGCCACAGAGATCTTCTGAAGAGGTTGCTGGATAGTCTGGATGTGACTGGGATATACTGGGAAGTCTCTCGCTTGCATGGAGAAGGGCTCTCCTTTCTCTGCATGTCCAATGCTTTTTGTCTCCTGCATGGGTGCAATGTGCCAGGAGTTGAAAGCAGATGGCAGTTGAAAGCAGGCACTATCTCAAATCTCCATGACTTATGGCACTTGATTGGACAGCTGCTGCTGTTCTTAGTAACCCTCCCACCATCTTCCCTTAGTAACCGCTCTCCAGGAAGGAGCTGGTCGTTCTGTCTCTTTTTGGCTGTTTTCAATTCACATTTAAACTTCTCTTTCAACTTCACGCAGCTTCTCATGATACATATTTCCTGCTATTGATGTTATGGCAGCATATGTGACATGGATGGCACAGGACTAGCCCATGCTAAGAAGGGGGAGATTTTTATTTTATTTTAGTAAATGCTTTTTGCCACCATGCTACAGAATCTGCCTTGCCCAGAAATTCTGCAGTCATTATTCATTATTTAGAAACATTAGTTATTGTTCCCTTTATTATTATGTCAATGACAGAGCTTAAACACCAGAGGCCAAGTCCCCAGCTAGGATAAATCCGTCTAATTCTACTGACTGAAGTCAGTTGAGGATTGGACCCCATGTCCTGTTAGTTTTCTCTATTACAGTACAGCTGGTCAGAATTTGCCATTCAAAATTTTTTTTATGAAAAATAGCCTTTTTTCTAAAAGCAAATCTTGAAAAGGAAAATCTCCAGGAAAACTTGATTTTTTTTTTTTTTTATTAATGGAAAAACCCAAACCCAAACATTTCATTTTTGACGTTTTAAAAAATATCTGGAAAACGTGGTTCACAATTTCTTAATGTTCTTTTGAAATTTCTCCTGGCTCATCCTTGCACTTTCCGCCCAGCTCTACGATGCAGAGGTGCCCATGGGTCTGAATGGAAATTGTGGGCTGAAGGGGCGGAGTTTTTAGTAGGTAAATAAGCTAGGATACAATTTTTGGCTGAGGTCTAGATGCTGAAGCCGAGCATTATTTTAACTCTTCTCCATCACTTTCCACAACCGCCTGACTGTTTGGACGGTCCCATAGCATAGACAGCAGGGTTCCTCCTTTGCTAAAGCACCACCAAACATCAGAGGTTAATCACCAAAAAAAAGAAATTGTGGCCAACAGTCTTGGATGTACTAAGTGTATCTGTTGGTGGCGTGTAGCATACATACCTGCACAGCCACCGGCATGGGTATAAAGAGCACGGTAGCCAGTGAGACACATCTTAAGCAAGTAGAGAAGACACCTGAAGGGTGTGGGTATGTATGTGAGTACAGACCCTACAGGCTCTCTACTTGCCCAAGCTGTGCCTCCCGTCTACTCTGCCATTTGCAGCTGTGCGGTGTCCCACTGTCTCTCTGCTACTGGAGCCCTTTTCCTGCCACAGAGAGAGGCTGTGGCAGGAGGGCAGCCACCTTTTCTGCTGCCACCCCTGGCCAGAGCCTTTCACTGACACGTGGAGCTACACGCCACAGGGTGGACTAGGATGACCAGATGTCCTGATTTTATAGAGACAATCCTGATATTTGGGGCTTTTTCTTATATAGGTGCCTATTTACCCCACCCCACCCTCTGTTCCAATTTTTCACATTTGCTATCTGGTCATCCTAGTGCGGACACAGCTTGCTTCCTCACTGCAGTGTGTCGCTATGTGTATGCAACTCACCACCGCCAGTGGTGTGCAGTGTAGTTGTAGCCTAAGGCGGTCCTTGCCTCGAAGAGCTTGCCGACAGAAGGCAGGAAGGTAAATAGAGGCAAAAAGAGGGCAAGTGACTTGCCCCTGGTGTAACAGCAGGTCAGCGGCAGAGCTGGGAGTAGAAACCCAGGTTTCCTGAATGCCCCGTCCAGGGTCCTGTCTCCTGCACCATGCTGCTGGTATTTCCTGAGTTCCACTTCATATCCAGAAACCTTAGTTCCACCATGGCCCTTTAAAATATCACAATACTGCTCCTCATTCTCTGCCTGTGGCATGCAATAGTTTAGTCTCCCAAGGACTTTGGTCTAATTTTGGTGGCTGGGTTTAGTGTGCAGGTGGTGCTGGTGGCCGGTGACATACAGCAGGTCACACTAGAGGGTCTGGTGGCCCTTTCTGGTTTAAACTCCATTGCCCACCTTTATGTATAGATACCAGTCTTGGTTTCAGATATCTGAAGCCACAGCACAGTATGGCAAACAGAAGCAGCTGAGGCAGATGGACAGGACACTAGTGGGGGGCTAGATGACCTGAGTTCTATTTCTGCTTCTGTTACTGACCTGCAATGTGACCTTTGCCAGGTAATCCCCTGTCTGTGGTTCCACTCTGATCCTTTGCCTACTTAGATCGTAAGGGGCTGTCTCTTTCCATGTGTATGTGTAGGGCCTAACACACTAGATTCCTGACATCAGTTGGGGCCTATATGTGCTACTGTAACACAAACACATAATAAAGGGCATCTCCTGTTACCTTTTATGAGACCTTTCCATGGCCTCCCTGTTGAGCTTTATTCTCCATTGTTGTCCTAAAATGTTCTTTGGTCATTTATATCCCATTACTGTTGTTCTTTCCCCTTGGTAGATCAGGTGAACAAATCCTTTCCCTCCTGGTGCTTATCCCCATCAGATGCTTGGAGATTGTTAACATGCTCCCTGTCCCTTAGCTGTGGCTTAACAAAGCCATGGCCCCAGTCATTTAATCTTTACTCTTAAAGATGGCCAGCCAGGGCAAGGACTTTGAGAATCTGCTACCCCTTTTCCATGCCTTCAAGCAGGCTCCACCTGATGCATTTTTTACCCAGCCCCTCATTGACAGCACTACATCTTGTACACCCAGAGGGGAAGAGAAATTGGGAACTATCCAAAATGAAACACATTTTTTCCCACCTCCCGAGTGCCAATTTAAGACCTGTAGGAGCACTGAAGTTTGGGCAGTGTGTTTGCCAAGAAATAGGCAGGGCAGAACACTTCCTGTGATGTGTATAACTATATGTGAGAGAGGTTCTTTTATAAGAACCATGTCCCAAGGTGAAATATGCTGAGTCAAATTTCCCTCCTTGTTGTGTTAAGTCACCTAGGGGGCTGGCGAAATCAGTTGCCAATTCTAAGGCCATGTAACTTGGTAGCATAATAGCTGTCCTTAATCAAGTTATGCGTCCAGCCGGGATAGTTAACCTATCCCCAGTGAATTTGTATTCTGAGCTGGGAATAATTTCCCTGTGTTTAGGTTTTCAAAATAACTCTTCAGAGAAGATCAAAGCTCACAGTTTAACAGGCCTGAGTGACTGTTTAATTTAGGAAACAACAATCTCTCTTTTTTTTTTTTTTTTCTCTTAGCAAAAATCTAGCCGTTCCTGTCTCAGTTGTCATGGATGGTTGAGATTTCTTAACAGTTTTGTGGATCTCTAAATAAGATGCGTGTTTCTAAAAAGCAGCAACTCTTTATTGAGTGTTCTTATTCCATTAAACAAATGGAGAGTTATTTACCCTTTTTTATTTTCCGCAGTGTTAGACTAGTTTAAGATAATTCCTATCTAAGGGAATTTACCAATTTGCGATCGTACTTCTGACAATGTTTTTTTAATTGAACTGCCTGCCTTACTTCTAAAAAGAGGATTGCAATTTAAACTAATAGCACTAATCACTCTTCGAAATTAATTAATCAGAAAACTCCAGTGTTGTTCCCAAATAAATCAAATCCTCAATCAGTGTCTGTTCAAAATAAAGTGCACCACTTTTTTTTTTTTTTTTTTAAACAGTGGCTGTTGTTAGTCTGAAATCAATATGAAGCAGGAGGAAAGTGGTGTGGTCTAGTGGATAGAATACCGACCAAGAAGTCTGGAGCCATGGAATTATTTCCCCACATCTACCAGACTTGCTGTGTGACTTTAAGCAGGTCTGTGTGCCTCTGTAAGAATAGGGATGCTGACACTTTTCCTCCTCCATGAAGCTCTTTGCGCTCTACAGATGAAATGTATCATATGAGAGAAGTATTTTAGTTTTTACTGTGATCTATTGCAACGGCTGGGTTTAATGTCATCTGAAAGCAGCGTAGGAGTGTTGATTTACACGTTAAACTATTTTGACTTGTAAAGTCCCCTGATGGAATTGCTCAGATGGCAAACTGAGTCTGTGTGTGTGTGTGTGTGTGTGAGAGGAGAGAGAGAGACTCATGCGGGTGTGCAGATTAAAAACATACAATCAACTGTTTTGGTTGGTTTCCCATGGCCTCTCCATCTGAACCTTTGTATCTCATCTGGTCTCTATGCAGTCACAGACAGCAATGCTCAGTGTGTGTGTGTGTGTGTGTGTGTGTGTGTGTGTGTGTGTGTGTGTAAGTGTAATAGTTTTGGATGGCCTCTGGCATTCCTGGCTTTTTCTGTCTTTCCTTTGCAACTGTTTGGGTCATCGTGGTAACTAGCTCTACCTTTCCCATGTCTCCACATTACAATCACATGGCCTCACATCAACCCATGCACAGAACTCCCTGCTTCACGTTTGTACTGAAACTCTGCTCCCAAAATGCTTCCTGACATGCTGCTGCCTCCCTCAGTGGCTAGTGCTTACTCCCTTCGGTTTCCTCTAGCTGAAATGCAGCTGTTTCTACTCCAGTGTGTTCCCATCAAGGATCGTTCCCTGAAAGATAGTGGATTGAGTAGAGTGCTCAGAGTTTCCTTCTGCCCTTTCTCCCAGAGTTTCTTCAAAGCTATTGGGCTAGGTCCTCAGCCCTCATAAGCTTTCTTTATGCAAACTTTTAAAACTGGTCTAAGTGGCAGCTGAGGGCTTCCTAGTGTGGGGGAAATCTTCAGGTGATGTAAGTTTGTGCTCCACCCCTCCTGGGGCCCTGAGTGGAGGGGGCCTGCTAGAGGAGTACTGAGCCTCCATTGTGGGTCGGTGAGGGCCTCCTGATGAGAGAAGCAGGACGGTCTGTTGGTTCTGATGCCAGGTTAGGCTATGGAGATCTGGGTTCAATTCCCAGGTGTGGCACAAACTTTCTGTATGACCTTGGGCATGTTACTTATTCTCTGTGCCCCACACCTGTAAATGGGATAGTAGCACTTCTCTCAGCACTCTGGTGAAGAAGGGGATACAGACATTAGAGTGTGAGGTGCGCAGATGCTGATAGAGATGCCTTCTAGTCAATGACACCGCTACTCGTTGTTAACTGTTATTTCTAAACAAAAATAACCAGCACCAAAGGACTTTTATTTTCAATCCTTGAAGGAAAATCTGTTGTGCTTTGTCTGATGAGCTTTGTTGCATCTTTCTCCCTCCCTCTCACAGCAAAGCCATTCACCAGGCACCTTGAGAGTTTGGTGGATTTTGCTAGATTGGAACATACGTGCTAATTTTCACCAGAGGGGTCAAGCTGTGGTAAACACAGAACCCACAGGTGACTGATTGTTCTTTCTTTTTCCCCAACCCAACTGGGGCAGCACAGAGTGGAATTTGTGCAGGGGCCTCCATCCAACTGAATGACCTAATGCCTTTTCTCTCTCCCCTCAAACCCTGTCACTGATAGTTACCATGACGACACTGGAAAAGTGCCTCCACGTTTTCCATGTAAGCTAGTTTTGATGATGCATTTAGTCCAATTCCCAGGTGTCCCTTGCACCATGCCACCATCACGCTGGGCCTGAATGAGGACCGGTTGGTGGTGGTATTAGCAGAGAGGTCAAGGATGAACAGGCCACAAAGCTTGCTCTGCTGCTGTCAGAAGTGGCTGCATTTCGATGGGGCTTGATGAATCTGGTTTTTAAAGCCCTCTGAGATCCTTCAGGAGGGAATAGTGATGTCAATGGTAAAGGCCCTAGCAGAGAAGGAAAATAACAAATTGCCACTGGATGGTTTATTCCAGCACCAGAAATTGCCGCTTGCTGTACTGAAGAGGGTCCTTCCAGAGAGATTGTTTCATGGTTACATTTAGCATGAGGGCATATTAGGACACTGTCTTGAACCATGCTCCTGAACAACCCCAGGGTATGTCAACCTGTTTGGGTAGTTGCTTTTACTTGGTCTGTTTATCGCTATTTTATGAAGGCCTACTTCCCTCCATCTGAATACCTCTATAATCCACTAAAGGACCTCACATTTCACTGGTTTTAAACAATTAGCCCAGCTCAAGACCTCTGCAATATATCAATTAATACAATCTGTGGCAGTAAATTAAAGGGAAACAGGAATGGACTCAATGGGATTAGGTCACTGAAACGATAAACTTTGGAACAAATCAGATTTCCTTGGGAAGTGAAATGGACAGCAGCAATATGTCAAACAGTGAGATGAGACAGGCTTAGAAAAACTTTCCAGAGTGTCTTGAGGTGGACTGTATGAGCAATAACACCTTCCCTAGGGAGGTCTCATCCACCAGACCCCTCTGCTTGTAGTAGATCCTTGAATGCTAGAAAGGCGCTAGGGTTGTTTGGTGGGATTTACAGGCCATAGGGCTTCACATCTGTATATTGGTTGAAATGAACATTTAAAAATAGAAGACCTCTTATAAAGCTGGAAAATGATGACAAGAGAGGGTCTGACCGGCACGCTTACTAGAAAGAAAAATTGTACCTCACTTAATCTATTAGAATTCTTTATAGCAGGAAAGTGGTGCTGGTTGTCATCACTCTTATTTAGACTTTCAAAAGGCCTTTGGCAAGGCACCCCAATGGAGGGTACTAAAGAAGCTAAGTAGTCCTGGGCTGAGAGGCAGAGTATTGTCATGGATCAAAAACTAGCTAAAACAGGAAACAAAAAGTAGGATAAAACGGTCAGTTTTCACTATGGCTAAAGGTTATAACAAGAAGGGCCTATACTAAGTCTTGTCTCAGTTAATAATGATCTGGAAAGGGGGCTGAGCAGTGAGGAGGAACTTCAGAGTGCCCTAATCAGTCTTGGCAGGGAGGAGTAGCAGCGTGATGGCAAATGAAATTCAATGTTGATTAATGGTGGGAAATAGTTGAATGACTCCTACACCTTTATAGGGTTATAAATTAACAGTAACAGCTCAGGAAAAGAACTTGGGCAATGTTGCCAACAGTTAACTGCTTAGTTGCTGCTTTGCCTCATAGGTACCTTTCCACCTCTGTCTTAAGTCTGAAATTTTAATCCTGGTTTGCAGAAGTGAAAGTCCATTGACCTCCTGCCATCCAAGCTCCCACTCCTCCCTCTCTCCCCCTCTTTCATGTTAGCTATGCACCCCTAGGAGAGCAGGTGGTCATGTTACCCTACTGGTGAGTCTGCTTCCTTGCTGCCACTCCATGCATTGCGGTCGCATTGAATAATTGTAAAACGTGCTAGGCATTATTATTATTATTATTTTATTACTACTATTATTCATATATATTAAAGTACTTTTATAAATGAGGTCAGATTTGTGAGTGTATGATGGGATTGCTGCTGGTAGAGGTGAGGAACGGGAACAGAGCTCAGCAACCCCGAGAGGCCCTTCTGGTTGTCTGATGTTCCTAAAATCACATGCAGGTGGCAGGCTGAAACCCTACAGCAGAAAGGGATCCCCACCCCCAACGTATTGTGGAAGGGGGTTGTCTCCTTCTGAAGCATCCGGGATGGACATGGCTGGAGAAGGGGAGATGGGACACTTGATGGGGAGGGCCAGAGCTCTGAGGTAACACCTAGCATCCTCTCTCTCTTGGGTGGTTGGCTGGCTGGTTCTTGCTCAGGGTTAAACTGATCGCCATAGCTGCAGTTGGGAAGAAATTTTCCCCCCAGGTCAGAGTGGCAGTGATCTCAGGTGGGTGGGTGTCAGTGGGGGTGCAGGTCACATGCGGTGATCATCTGGGAATATTTTACTGAATCATTTCCCTGCCACTGCAAGGCCCTGGGGCACTGGTGCATCTCGATGCCTCCTGTTCTCTGCTTGTGGTTCATAACAATGTAGTGTGCCGAGGGCTGTAACACCGGAGTCTAATTTAAGATTAGTGTGTGGGTGCTGGCGACCTGGGATGTATAGGAAGTCACAGTGGATGATCTGTTAGTCCCATCTGCCCTTATGTACCTCATAGTCATAGAATTTATCATCATTTTCCCCATCTTATTGAAGAGGAAATTGAAGGCAGGGCTACACTAGAAGCACTACATTGGCGTAGCTACACCGATGCAGCAGTGCTGCTGTAGTGCATCTGGTGAAGATGCTCTATGCTAACGGGAGAGAGCTCTCCTGGAGGCATAATTATTCCACCTCTGCAAAAGGTGGAAGCTATGTCGGTGGGAGAGCATCTCCCACCAACATAGCGCCAGCATGGACAGTACTTAGGTCGCTGTAACATGTGTTGCATCTTTTTCCACACCCCTGAGTGACGTAAGTAATATAGACCTGCCCTGAGGCTATTTTGAGATCACACTGGCAGGATAGTAGCAGAGGTAGGCCTAGAACTCAGCTCCCTATGGCTTAGTCCCATATCTTTTATCCATTGAAGCTTCTAGCTCTCTCACTAGCTTCAATGAGTGACATCTCTGGTGCCGATAGCCACCATAGCTTCCTTTCACTGGCTTTTCATCTGTCCTGACTATTGTTCTCTGGCCCCAGAATTGCAATCAGAACTTAGTTATGGTACTTCCTTGACGGCTCTGCAGCTGTGGAGAAGTGAGCTGCTCTGAAATAACTGCATCCAAGTTCTAGGAACATGACGGGGTTTGTCACGGCCATATAGTGCCCCTAGATCTGTGAAAGAAACTCCCATTGAGCTCTGTGGCAGATCTGCATGTCGACCAAGAACAGGGCGTGACCCATAAATATAGTGGCATGATGAATGAAAACTGGCCTTTCTCGTCTGTGTGGTAACACTCCTCTCCTCTACAGTGCTTTTCATTTGAGGCTATAGAAGTGCTTTACAAAGATGGGGAAGTATCCTCCTCCCCATGCTATAAATGGAAAACTAAGGCACCAAAAATTGTGACTTGCCTGAAGTAAGACTGCGCATGGATGGCAAAGCTAAAAACCTCATCCAGATTCCTTTGCCCTGGTCTAAACTTACCTGGAGATTCGGCGGCAGTTGCCAGCATAACTCCCACCGACTGCTGTGCTTCCCTTCTGCGCGCCGTCCTCACTGCACTGCTACGCTACTTGAGGGGGTGGTTTTACTCAGTCGACTTCCTGATCAATCAAGTGGGTCTACACTGACTGCTCAGTTGATCCAGAAAGATCGATCTGGCGGCGGCGACTTTGCCGCCATCAGTATAGACATACCCTTTGTTGTTTATACCCATGTAATTTCGGAACAACTCCATTATTTTCAGTGGAATTCAGAGTTCATCACTGTAACCTGGAGCGGAATCTAGTCCCATGTCTCCTGCCTTGCTGTGTTCAGTCCACTGGACCATGGCTGCCCTTCCTCCACAAAACCATTGCTGTGGAAGTCAGCCTGCCTTTTAAGCACACACGTATGCAGCCCCTCTCCGCTGCTGACCTGTGACTTGACCTGTGACTGACTCACACCCTACTGAGACCTGGCTATGCAAAAGATCCTGGGAGCTAGAATGCATGGCAGTCCTATCTATTTGCTGCACAAGTGGGTGAAGCTGGGCAGGTTAAGTCTTGGGCTACCATTTGAAGCCATGTTATCTTTCAGCTAGCCAACAAAACCTGCAAAGAGATGCTGCTGAGTCACTTCAGATTATCTTAATGAGTTCTTTATGCAGATTATCTTGTAATCCTTCCCTCTGCTTTCTTTCTATCTCTGGTCTGACTGCCACACCAGGCAGGTGTTAAATTCCTAGATGTTACCAAACCTGGTTCTGGAATAGCCGGCCTGTCTGCTCTGATTGGCTGTAATAGCTTTTCTTTGTTTAAGAACCATTACATTAATGAGACATTTGCAGATAGTTTCTGGTGACACTTCAGCACTGAGAGGCAGTTAGTCCGTCCTGGTGAAACTGCCGAGTCAGTTACATCCACTCTGTTGTATCTAATTTATTCTTGCTGCATTGCCTCCTTATTTGTATTGTTTGGGGCTGGGAGTGAAGAGAGGAGAGATTTGATGACTTCAGCACTGGCTAAAACCAAGCATGATGTAAGTAAGCAAACACCCTAATCTGTCCCAACAACTCTGTCCTCCTCTCTTGATCTGAGTCAGGACTCCTTTGATCAGTAGCATCCCAATCATCATGAACTGTGCAGCCTTGAAGTAGGAAGCCTGGTTCTCTGGGAACTAAACTAAGATCATCCAAACTTCTTTGGCTCGAGGCCTGTCTGATGAGGAACCCAGATTTGCTTAAGTGACAGGCCCAGTGGTTCCTGACCTTTTATGGTCATCTATGCCAGTTTTAAGACTTCAGTTGCACTGGAAAGTACCTGCGTGCTTTCTCCTATTCAGTTGTGTTGGTTCTAACCTGTAATGGAGCTTGGACTGCTTCAACTTCTGGTCTTCTGACAGCCCAAGATCTGTTGTGGGTTAGAGCATGCACAACCGAATGGGAACTGGGCAGAGAGAGTTATCGAGGGCCAGTTTTTCTTCTGATGTAGCAAAGTGAGTCTGTGTCCATGCCTTAAGTGGGAGAAGGATTTGCACTGTGGGACAGGGAGAAAGCCGTGAATACCAGTAGCTGGAGACTACAGCACCCATCTGGGAACATATACTCAGACTCTTGCTATTGACCCTCTGTGTCTACTTTTGTCGCACTCAGCTGCATTTCAGAATTCTGTAACTGGTTCGCTTTTGGCTCTTGAGTCTGGTGTGGGAAGTGGAGACAACTGCAGTGAAATCATGAGGTTCATATGCTGGCTAATAGTGTTAGGAAGCCAGTGGTTATTGCAAGACTTCCAGTGGGACCTGGTAAATGAACCATAATTCCGTAATGTGATTTCCTTTTCCCGGACAGACTAAATGTTCTTGGCCACTGGGAATTAACTTACACACACACACACTGTCTCAAGCTCTGTCAATCTTGATCACATCAAAGATGTGAAGAGCTCTTGGATGTCTCTGCCCATCGCAGCTCACTCATCCAGTCTGGTTACGTGCACTGGTAAGCTTTCTAATAGCTAGCTCCACATTCATCTCCAGGGTCCTGTGGACAAGGAAACACATCTGAGGCTGTGATCATCCTCTAAATGGGGAAAGTGAAATGCCTTCAGGGAGCCAGAGGGGTCTGGATAAGGCAGGGGAGGGGCCAAGGCTCTTTGCCAAGAAGTGGGCTGAGATTCTCTGAGTGGAGTAGGAAATTAGAGGCCTAGGTCTACTCTCAGCTAAGAGTGTAAGCAAGAGTAGAATTTATCCTATTGATTTCTCTAATTGCAACTTTTATATAGGATCAAGAGATACCTGAATCACGTTTTCTTCTGATGCCATCAAGAGCACTAAAATCAGCACTGTCCCTTTCCCCAGTGAGATCAGCAGGTTTTCATGGGGGTATAAGTGAGGATAAAGTGTATTCCGTCTACTTAAGAAAGGCGGAGAATTGTTATGGATCACTGTATATTGCCCCATCTGCTGCAATAGTCTAATGTGGTGAGTCATAATCATCCTTGTTATAACTCCCTTGACTTCAGTAGGGTTACACCAGAAATGAATTTGTCCCAGGCTGTATATAAATCTCTGGATGTCATGTGAACCAAAGGTCTAAGGGCGTCTGTCTTCTAACTGACTTTGTGAAGAGTTGTATGGGCATTGCAACTCCACTGAGCAGTGTGCTCCCACTGTGATGTGTTAGTGACCTGCTGTGGCTGAGGCAGGACCAAGAACTTGCCTTTTAATTGAACACACACCCCTACCTTGCACGGAAAGGGTAGGTGGTAGTGGGGCAGTGCACATGCACCCGTGTGCTATTGGAATGCCGCGAAGTGTAATCAGGATATTGCTGTGTTGGAGTTACTACGCGGTAAAGATGCTGAGTATTTATTTGCTCTGGGGAAGATGATCAGTCTCCAATGAAGTGGAAAACCAGTATGGGGATTGTCATTAACTTAAATACTTTCTACTGCTATCCTGGGACCATCTGTCCCCTGCTCTGCTCAATGAGCCTTTCCGCTCAGAGATGGAAGACAAACACTGTTCCTGAAAATGCTGTGATTCCAGTGCCTCTGACTTGCCTGAGGACAGGAACTCAACCCTGAGGCAGGTGATACCTTTTAAAAGTGTAATTACACCAACTATGAGAAGGATGAAGTGGAGGCATTAAAGCAACGTGTTTCTGATTAAAATCATTCATATAACTCCTCTAGAAGGGACTCCACAGACCATCGGAGTTCCTGACGCTCACCCTTAAACTCGCTTGGCTTCTGGCTATGTAGCCGAGGTCTGGAGCATATAGTGCCTTCTCTGGGAAAGGATCTGAATCTCACAGGGGTATAGATTGATGGCAGGGACTGTCTTGCTTGAAATGTGAAAAGTGCCTAGCACATTTTGGGTGCTACCACAATCTAAATGAATAATAAACATATGGAACTGATTCTGATCTCTCAATTATACCAGGGTAGTTCCATTAATGTCAGTTGAATTACTCCAAATACCCTAGTGTAGTTGAAATCAGGATTGGGGCTATATATTTAATGCTTCACCCTAGGAAAACCTGGCTCAGATGCAATGTCTGTGTCTTGTGGTTTTAGTTGAACAATAGGCTTAGAGAAGTGAGGCACAGGGAACTTGAGAAAGCACTGTACATATTTCTGACATAACTGCAGGTCTGGACAGCTCTCCTAGTGGCCCTCTGTTCTGACCTGCAGCCCCCCACCAACCTCCTTTCTGCTGGTCCAACCCTGGGTCCCATGCTGCTCTGGCAGTACACGTCAATCCTGGTTCTGCATCACCTCGAGTTTCCCATGGGAGCAAGATTTACATTTCTATGGCTTCATGGCAGACAGTCTGATTTATAATGTGTGTGCACGAGAGGAGAGGCCCAATGCCCTGTATTTACATGGATGTTGGGTACTAGCACCAAAGTGGTACAGTGTAGTAATTGATGTTAATAAACTGTTTTCAAGGAGAAATTGTTCAAGTTGATGCAGTGCTACGCTGTGGCTCCTCCTCCCTATATAAACTCTTGAGTTTAGATCCTGGTTTCTGACCAAGATTTAATAGACCACATGTGAGTAAAAACTGCACTAATGAGCACTTCGGCTAGGCAGTCTCCACCTCACCCCCACCTCTCTTCAGAGCCTTCTTTAAAGTATTCCCTAAGTTTCTAGTACAATTTTGTTTTACCTCTTGCTAAAACAACCACCTCTTCTAGACAAGTGACCATTTGTGCCGGCCCTTGCAGACCAGCTTCCCTACATGTCTGTGTTCTGGATGGGAGTATTGTGGGTCTAGATCTGAGGGTATGTGCATTTACAAGAGGACCGGAGATCAGAGAGGGACTTGACCATTGCAAATTTAAGTATAGGGTTAGGGCTTTCTTTCTTTCAGTGCTTGTGTTTTTTACTCTTAATTTTACACCTTAAAGGTGAACAGAAAAGCTTTTGACCTGCAGCCTCCTGGGCAATGTGTTTCTCCTGCAACTATTGACACTTCGATGAGAGCATTTTCTAGCACGCCCTGTGCTCTGTAAAGATTAATGATTTAATTTAACTATTGCAGTGGAAACACTGTGTTCTGGTCTTGGCAGGTAAGCAAAACACAAACACTTTTTTTCAATCCTTTTTTTCCTTTTAAAATGTTAGTCTCTTTTAAGTTTGCACCTACTCCATTGGGGCTAAATCCTGCAGCCTTCACGTGCGTAAAAGTCCCTTAGAAGGCAATGGATGGGTTAGAACTGCATGCTTTGACTTTGGAATGCTTATGAGCCAAGCCACCTCACGGAGCACCTGTGAGATATCTCTGTTTCACAGTGGGGAGGACTCAGATGTGGAGAGGTGAAATGATTTGACCGAGGCTGTTTAGTAAGCCAGTTGCAGAATGTTTTATCTAGTTTGCATGACTCCACAACCAAAGATTTAAAACAAAAGGCTGGATGAGTCTCTTATGGCAAAGGAACAAACCTTATGAAATGTGCATCACCCTCAATGACAAAAATCAGAGACTGGGGATGTAGAACTAAGTTGAGATTGGCCTCTCTCTAAGCAGGCACTGCTTTGATGTGTTAGCAGGCAGCCCTTTGTCATGCCTGTGTCATGTATACCACTGCTCTGTGTCTCTTGGGCACCCTGCGGAAAATACAGTTCTACTGGAATATCTTGGGTCTGGGACATAGAATAAGGATCTGGATCCAGCTGCAGATTTGCACACACATGGCATCCCTTTCCTCCATTTATATCATCGCTTCATCCTCATTAACATTTATCATGTGGAGCGCACATACAAGGTCTGAAACCGGATTGTAAACCCTAAAAAATATTCTGAATTTCATATCAGAAGTACTTAAAAGGAAACTGTGTTCTTTTGTTTTCAGTGGCCTAATGGATTGAGCATGGAACTCAAACCAAGGTGATTTGGGTTCTAGTCCCAGCTTTTGCTGCTGGGTGACCTTGGGCAAGTCATTTCACTCCTCTGTGCCTCAGTTTCCCCATCTGCAAAATGGAGACCGTGATCATGAACTCCTTTGCTGAATGTTTTATATGGCACCTCTCAAGAGTGAATGTTATGGTAGTATAAGGTCAGGACTTTACCTGATGATGCAAGGCTGCTTTCAGTGAGGAGTGCCTACCAGTTTCTTACTTGGCACTTTCTTTTCAGGGTGCTTTTAAGCCTAACCTGCCCGAGCTCCCATCAGAAGGTGCGTTTCTGCTTGCACTAAAAAAAGATCAAATGAAGGGGAGAAAATAGTTCTACTGACTTTAAAAAAAAAAAAAAAAAAAAAAAAAAAAAATCCCAATGTCTGTTGAATGTCAGCTGTACTGGCATTATCCAAGTGGTTTTCCTGCCAGTCAGCTGGTACCATTCAATACTAATCTCATCATTATATATAACAGGGGAGGAAAGGTGCCTTAATAGAGCAGCACCTCTGTTAGTCAGATCCAGCTGTGCTGCTGCTCCAGCTGCATGGCAAAGCACACAGCAATCTTTCCTATGCGCTATCACCTTTAAAAGAAGAAAAAAAGAACCGATGAAATGCACCAGACTGACAGCCCTGGAAATTGTAGTTCTCTGTTTATCCAGGAAATAAGGTGCAACATGGACAATGGTAATGCTAGTACTTAGCCCGCTGCTAATGGGCTTCTGTCCTGACCTGGAGGGACCCCTTCTAGGGCTGAGAGGACAGTTCAGCTACATCCCCCTTCAGTCTTTGGCTTCTCTGCTTGCCAACTAGGGAGACAGGCAAGGCCAATTGTCCTGCTGGTTTTTATGATGGGAACTGCTGTCTACTTGGAACTGGACCGAAACCATGACCTCCTGTTCATGTGATGCCAATCTCTTCCTTACATCCCAAAGGACGTAACTCGTTCAGGAATCGTGCTCCCACCTTGGGCCGGAAAGCAGCATGACAGTGGGAGGAGGGTAAATGGTGCCTGCAAAGATGCTGGGGGAAACCTTTGCTCTCATGAAAGGAGGCCTGGGATAATGCAGGCTCTGGAGTTTTAAAGTGCGATGTGAGAGATACGCATGCTCTAAACTTCATAGAACTCTAAGCGATTGATCTTGCCAGGGTCCAGGTCCCTGGCATCCTAGGAATTCACTGCCAGTGCTTGCACACCAAGCCAGTACCCTCTGCTGTGGTATTGCAGTACTTCTGGTGATGCCTGAAGGCTAGCATATCCCATTGCCAACCCTCTGAGCCAGCCTCTCCTCTGGTGACTCCCTGTTCTTCAGCACTAAGGGATGCAGGTGAAATCAGCAGTGACTGCAATAGCCCTAGCAGTTTTTCCCAGTGCAGAAGTCACTGGGGGATCTGGCCCAGTCACTGGTTTTCTAAAGACACCTTCTCTTTCAGGCTGTCCTGTTTGGTTTAAAGATAGAAATGTGGTCCCTGTGCCCCGCACAATCCCTGGTTTTGTACTGGGAGGGAACCAAAACCTGCATCTGCAAGTCAGACCAAAACTAGCCTCCCTGAAAGTTGGGACAGTTCAGGCTCCAGTCCAGAGCTCAGCCTCGTAGTTCAAACTTCTCTCTAGTTTGAAGCAAAGAGCGAGTGCTGAGCTGTGCAGCCTTCCAGGGAGGCATTTGAGTTTTGTCCTTCTCGCTGCTCACAAAATGCCAGGAGAACTTTGAAAGGTGAATAGGGAACAAAAGATTTGTCTTTGGTTTTCCGCTCAGCGGCATTTTCCCTCCTGTTAAAGATTCTGTGCATGTGAATTGAAAGTGAGGGGCTAAACCGCAGCAGGCAGTCAAGAACTGTGGAAGCAGGCGCAGGGGTAGCTTTCTTAAAGAGTTCTGTTCATGTAACTCACTCCTTATCTGCTGCATCCCTGCTGTTCTAATCTGGACAGGACACCCTTCTGCCAACACCACCACCGCCTCTCTGCTAATCTTTAAATGATCCCCAGCCTGCCTTCATCCCTCCAAATCAAACGATGCAAGGCAAGTGTTGGGC
This sequence comes from Emydura macquarii macquarii, assembly GCF_026122565.2. Classification (NCBI taxonomy): domain Eukaryota; kingdom Metazoa; phylum Chordata; order Testudines; family Chelidae; genus Emydura; species Emydura macquarii. The sequence continues at coordinate 4,316,605 of NW_027131391.1, forward strand.
TCAGTGTAACCAATATACAGGTATATTTCCAACAAGTGCCCTCAATAGACCTTGGTTTGTCTGCTGTGAGGGGTGCTGCCTCCCCCTAGGCTATGATTATGGTCCCTGTAAACTGTTACTGTTTAAACAAATCCTTCCTCTCACCTCTTCTCTCCAAGGGCACATACCCTGGGGACAATAAGGTGTTTTGCAGGCTAAGGTTAAGGTCACGCTTTTATGAGACCATTGGCAGCGGGTCACTGATTAGGTGGTGATTTTGTAACGTGTGCTAGGGTTAAAAAGCACCAAGACTTTTATCATTTCTGAGCTAAATCAGGATTTGACTCCATGCCTCCCAAGAGTCCAAAAAACCAATAGCCATTGAGAAAGGCGCTCAACTGACTTCAGAGGGGAATTGGATCAGGCCATTAACCCACAATGGCTCCTAGCTCTCTTGTCTTTTACATTTCTATTGACACACTAGCATCCTGTGTGTGCTGACATAAAGAAACTATCTGGTTAGGGTTTATCTTTTTGCATAGACCAGAATTGTAGTCGTGCTCCAAAATTTACTCTACAGGAATCTTTAGCTGTAAAATGAAGCCAGGAATAGTGTTTTACCTTTTGAGCAAAGCCATTACACTTGCTGGAGATCAGTCAGTGTGCTAGACCATCAGTAACTGATGGCAGGTCCACACTGTAAACTCAGTATTACTCTGTTGCTCAGGGGTGTGGTTCTTCCAGGCGTGTGGAAAATCCACTCCCCTAAGTGACACAGTTCTACTGACCTAACCCTGGCGTAGACAGCATCATGTTGACAAGAGGGATTCTCTCACCGACATAGCTACTGCCTCAAGTGAAGATGGTAGTTAATCCACCTCCACAAAAGGGCTGCAGCGACACAGCGGCAGCAGTGCAGCATGTTAAGTGTAGACCTGCCCTGAGAGCGAGCGAGAAAGGAAGTGTTAATTCTATGGGAATGCCAGTCAGCTAGGACCAGGAGGATATTGGCATTATTTGTGCATGCGCATTTTTATACTAAGAGCTAATTTACAGCAGGAAGAATCTAGCCTGCAGCATTGGAAAGTACTGAAGGTTTTAAAAATAAATAAATAAAGGTCCATGTAGACCTGTCCACCTGTTGTCTCGTCTTTAGATCAGGGGCCATCTTTTTGTTTCGTTTGAACACCATCGAGCACAATGCAGTCCTAATGCAAGACCGGGGCTGTTAAGTGCGGTAATGCTACTAATCATATCTGGGGATGAGAGATGTTTTATGCATGAGTTAATATTGAGGGCTAGCTAACTTTATTCCAAAATTACTCAAAAGTATCATTTTAAGAAAACAAGGAACATCCAGGGGTATTTTTATATCCATTCAGGGATCTGACCTCCCCTATTTTAGTCACCTGAGAATGTGTCTCTGCCTTGGAGGATGAAAGACAAACAGAAGTACTTATGCTTATTTAATAAAAGAAAAAGAAAAAGAAAACAAAACAAGCATGAAAACAATGGGTTTAGTTACCCTTTTTTGTTGTTGTTACTTCTCTTTTGTAGAGAGCTTCTAACAAAGATTAGACATTTAGGAGAGGGTCCATGTTGAATAGGGGCACTTTTCTCTAGAGGAATTTAAATCTGAAGTTGATTACTTCCAAAATTAGTAGATGGATTCTGCTTAGTTTGTTACAGATAACTAAGGCTTGGAGCTCTGAAACCAATGAAGCTTTGTGTGTGTACATGGTTCTGCTCAGATGAAGTTCCTTGCAGGAATGGGATCTAAAACAGTTTGTAAACGGATTAGGGATAGGTGAATTTAGCTAAGTTGTATGAAATTCAGTAACTGGAGGGAGGATTTGTACATTGTATAAAAAGCCATTTGAGAATTACTATTTGCGTACTTCACGTTGTCTTTTAGAATTTTTGCAGGACGGGGCCTATATTCACTTAAAAGTGTAAGGTCTTTTATAAACCCCGGTCTTTAAAGAGCCATTTGGTGACAGGCAAATTAATGAAAATGAATCATCCTAAATGTAAACGAAATGTCACAATGTCGCTGTTTTGCCAAAGTCATCTTCCATCTCCTCTCCAGGAAATATGGTTTAACTTCATCCTGGTTTAAAAGGGAGAAGCTGTTAATACCCTTACATTACAACAGCCTTTCAGTATCCCATTAAAATCATTCCAGAAATAAATCTAATTCCTGGCAAAGCTTCTGTGAACTTCTTACCCATCAATGCGAAGGCTGAGTGGAGTCACTCTTTTGTAGATTGCAGAGGCAGCACTAGGTCTAGAAAATTGGGTGGGTTTTTTTTTGTTTTGTTTTTTGTTTTTTTAAGCTGCTGGGCTGTTTGATTAATTGTGTGGGGGGGGGGGAGGGGAATCATTGCTACTGTTTGTTTGCAGTGAGATGATGCTGATTCAGAAGTGTGTGAATGATGCAGACGGTGTGTTTGTGTTTAGCATCCACTCCCCATACCCTATGGTTTTTTATCAGAGTTATAAATATGCCTCTTGCTGAGTTCATCACCTGGATGGGCTGGGCTGGCTGACTTATTTAACTCATGAATATGCATTCAGGTTACTGTTTGTTAGCAAGATATTTATGACACTTTGGTTTTGGGGGTGGGCTTTTTTTTTTTTTTTTTTTTTTTTTTTTAAGAATCTTTTGAAGTGAAAACTGTAAACATTTTCTTTTAGCGGATTTTGTTTTAGTTTTACAAATAGTCAATGGTATTGGATTTTTAATTTAAAAAAAAAAGTACATGCACATTTATAATCCTTCTTTTCTCACACCCTCTGTCTTTTTAGACTCTAAAATCTTTGGGGCAGGGACTCTGAATCTGTATGTACAGCACCTAGCACAGTGGGGCCCTGAACTTGACTGGGGTCTCCAGGCACTGCAGGAATACAATCATTTATAGTTTAGGGATATTTTTGTTTTGTTTGTTTTTTTGGCTTTTTTCCCTTGGCTTTTTGGTATTTTTTAAACTTTAAAAAGCTATATTTAAATAGTCTTTTTTTATATCTTGTAGATTTTTTTAATAATAATGCTTAGAGGATTTTTGTCTTTTGAAGTGGGTAAGAAATATATCAGTTAGTTATTTTTCCTATTATAAATAACTTTTCAGCTACTGTAAATCATCCTAGCTCTGTCAACTTCAATGGAGTTTAAACCAGCTGAGGATGTGGGCCAAAAGGTAGAGCTCTCTTTTGGTTGCTAAACAATGCCAGGGTGTAAGGAGAAATGCTCATAATTAAAACTGGCACCATTGCAAATAAAGCAATTTGGGAGAGGCTTGTACCACTTCAAGAATACAAGGAACAAACAAGGTTTCTATCCTTTAAATAAGAGCATGAATTAACAATACACCATCAAACCCTTGTATGTTTTCTGCATTCTAAATATTTCCCTTAAAGTCTGAATGTTTGGGGAACTTCCATTAAAAGTATATTAATAAAAAGACTCTATCTAGAATATTTGACTAGTGAGAATGAGTGTGATTTTAAAAGATGGGTGTTTGAAGTGAGAGGGAGAAATGAGGGAAAGATAGATAGATAGACAGAGTCTCCTCTATAGCATCGATATACCGATTAAGGAATAATTCATCCCTCTGGAATTTCTTATGTGGATCTGTTCACAAACTTTTCTCTCTTTTGGTGTCTTTCTGAGACTCAAGCTAGGCCCATGCCAAGAGTCTACCACTTGTTCCATCTTCTGCTATTTAACTGCCTTTTTATTAGAATTTTTTGTGATCAGCATTTATATCCACATTCAAAGTTTCTATAAAAGAATAACAAATATATATGTACATTAACAGGTTTAGAAATAAAGGCCCCATTTCAGTAAGCACTGAAGCATGTGCTTCACTTCAGTGAAACTTAAGTATGTGCTTAAAGTTTAAACATGCGCTTGAATGTTTTTCTGGAATAGGGCCAAATTAAGTGAAAAGCTGCAATCCAGGATGTGAGAGGCTAGACGCTACACTACCAAATATTTGTGACTTGTCTGTTAGCTAAAGGACAGGTGCTAAGGAGAGTTTTCCTTTCCGACTGACAGAATGCAGAGGAGAAGGAGAGGAGGTAATTCAAAAATAATTTCTCCTTTGGGAGGTTTGATATTACTTTATGCTCCAAGCCGAGTTATCTTGATGGGATGGATATTAAAGGGGAAGTTAAACATGATTTTATATTAGCTGGGTCATCACAAGGTGTTCCGATTAGTTACTAATAGCCAGTGACTTTTGCACGCATTTTGAAATCTGACTTCAGTCTGCTGAAAAATTATCTTAATTTACAATGGGGTGTGTGCGTGCGAGAGTGACACAGAGAGGAGTAGTTGAGGGTAAGCAGGGAAGAAATCTGTCTTCAGGATTCTTCACTGTGAGGTTGGCCAGAAGTTAGGGGTCTATTACAGGAATAGGTGGGTGAGGTTCTGTGGCCTGCAATGCGCAGGAGGTCATGATGGTCCCTTCTGACCTTAAAGTCCGAGTCTGTTTTATGTCATGTGTGGACGTGCATGTACACCCAGAGTGATGTAATATAGGAGCAGCTGAACAGAGAGCACAAACCCCAGAACCTTCACGGGACTTTCCAGCCCTCCCACAATGGTGTACAGCTGCATATGGGTGCAACAGTGAAGGTTCACTGCCACCTCTAGGCAAGCATTAGTATAGACACCCTCTACAAACTGGAGCAGAGAGAGCAAACAATCCTGGGATTTGTCCCAAATCACTCCAATCTCTGTGCCAGGCCACCTACTATCAGCTGCTGTATGTATGTGACTGCATAGGCTGTTTAGGCTTTGGTATAATACGTTTAGCTGTTTCTTTATTCTCAGTGCAGTAATCCCAATAAGACACTCAGAATTACACATGACAAGCATGTGAGTGACTCCAGAGCCATCATTATACACTGGATTGCTGCCTAGGTTACTGCATCCTTGGTTCATGCAGGAGCTACATTTTTGCTAAGGACCTTAAAAAACTAAGCATTGAGAGCAGTCTGTTCTGGACAGCCTGGTTCACAGTTAAACCCCTTCACAATGGAGCTTGTCTGCGGCTGCCCCTAAAACTGGCCCAACCTGGGGATGTGCTGCCACTCCCTTCATAAGAAGCTGTAATATAAATTTACCCACACTTAGCCTTCGATAACCAGTTTGTTCTCAGATGAGCGGGGGAGGATGTGTTGGAGAGGGGAGTAGAGGACAGTGCCACAGGAGAAGAAAACTTCGTATTGTCTCTGTTACTGGGAATATTTATACTTGGCTCCTATAACCACACTGCATGTGTGGTTAGCATAGAACAGTGTTCAGCCTGTGTTGTTTGAAATGGGGGAGGGGGGGGGAAACGTGCTTGAAGACATGGAGGCAATTCTGGCTGGGGAGTGGATAGAAAGAGTTGTTTTCTGAGTCTCTCTTTTTTTTTTAAAAACACCTGCCACTTTAGTGCACCCCAGAGGCGGATAATTTGTCCTTCCCAAGTATTGTTCTATGCCCTGGGGACAAGACATCACAGGCAGGTTTGTTTCAGCCATATATAGAAATAGGGAGACACCATCCAAGGAAGGCACAGCCTCCCCATCTATTCCCTGGGGTGATGGCTCCTGAGAGTCCCCTCCAGCCCATCTCTGTGCCAACGGGGGCATTTCTTGCTCTGGTTTTCTTGGGTCCATCTGGTGTGTTGGGCAGCCTCTCTGATTTCCTCGTGAAGGATGCTGTATGAGAGAAGGATGCGAGTTTGAGAACTAGCATGCTGGTAACAACTTCCCTTTCCCCCAGAGGAGGAGGAGGAGGGCACAGAAAGTGAGTGCCCTCTATGGAGAAATTCACTTTGCGGGTGCCTGTTACCAGAAGAACAGTCTCTTACAGAGGGATGCAAACATCAGCTGTTCCATCATCAAACCCTCTGCTGTGTTGGAATGTACTCACTGAACACTGATGGGACGCAGTGGTTCTTTATCCTTCGCCTTCTCTGTCTACATGATCTTCCTTTGGGTTCCAGTTTGCCTTCTGTGCCATTCATGATTCTTTATTAACCCCAACATCTTTCTCCAGGATGGCTCACAGGTGCTTATGGGAAGGGAGATCTGACTTAGATTCTTCCATGGCTTGTGAAGCTTAACAGGGTCCACAGAGACTCAGGGGCCCTGGAATGCTTTTTGAATACACAGAGCCAAATTCTGTTCTTGACTACCCTGGATTTACACATTGAACCAGATCCTCAGCTGGTATAAATCAGCATCGCTCCACTGACTTCAGTGCAGTTGAAGTTATCAGGGCTGTGTTGATTTGGGCCAGATGAGGATCTGGTTAACTTCAGTGTGGATATGCTAGATTGACACTGGTGTAACTGGGAACAGAATTTGACCTGTAGGGCATTGCAAGTAGATGCTCAGTGATTTCACAAACGTGCCACCTGGCGCTTGACCCTGTACCGCTGGTGTCCGAGATGGGGCAGCTGAATGGAGTGGGAGCAGAACCAGGCTTCTGAGGAGGAAGGCAGAGATTAACTAGGGCTAGGGGTGGGAGTGGGAGCAGTGCTTATTTCCTCCTAAAACATGGGCCAGTGAAGAGTGCTGGAGTCCCTCAAAGGGGCCAGCCATGTTCCTGTATGGCCCCCCCTTTCTCAACCCCCACTGCACTGTCCATCTCTACATAACAAATCTGTGCAGCATGGAGGACAGGCTTGGAAACCCCATTCTGGAGGGTCCCTCTCACGAGGCAGCTGAGCCCTGCCCAATGAGCCCTGTGCTGAAGTCGGCAACTTCTGGCCTAGCACTATCCTACTGTCCACTGGGCCAAGCTCAGCATGGGCGTCACTCTGCTGCACTCGCGAGGGATGAGCTGGGCCAATTGAACGTTTAAATACTCACGCTGATCTGTCAGTCCTCCCAGTGCCCCAACCCCAGTCCTTAAATTGTGTGTTACAGGCAGGTTTCCCTGCTGAGTGTATTGCAGCAGATGCCTTTAGATAGCTTACTATTAAATGAGTCCTCCCTGCATCCAAATGGAAATAATTATGTTTTCATTAGCCTGGCTTGATGTATTACATCTTGATGTAACAGGCATGCCAGAAAAAAAGAGGTGGAACTGGACTTAATTTCTTTTGAACTGACTGATGCAGCTAGCTAGACTCTTCAGCTTTCCCATGCTGGGTGTGCTTAATTAGTCTCTTCTTTTTTTCTCCCCCTTTTTTCATCGGCTAAATGCTCTGACATCTCAGTGTATGTCAGGGGTTCGCAAATGGTTTTTTTTTCTGAGAACTCTTTTGAAAATATTTCAGGCTCTGATGACACCCCCCAAAAAAGTGATGACCCCCCCCCCATGCCATGTCACCCACACCCCTATGCCATAGTACCCTTGTGCTTACTTCTGCACTGCTGCTGGGGGGGAGAAGGGGACAGTGCTTTCTGCTCTCTGGCCACCCATATCTGAAGGGCTCTGGCTGTCAGCCATGCATGGAGCTGATAGCCATAGCATGCGTGGGGGCTGACAGCTCGTGACACACCCACCCCCATAATAATCTTGCGACCCCTTGAGGGGTCCTGCCCCCAAGTTTGAGATCCCCTGGTGTATGTGATGGTTTTTTTTTTTTTTTTTTTTTTTTTTTTTTTAAACCAACTGCGGAAAGTTTTCTGATAGAATTACCTGAGATGCTGCTGGCTAGCCTGATTTGCATACCATAGGGCAGGCAGCTAGACAATCTGCCGCTGGGCAGTCCGCCTACCAGCTCCTGCCCTGGCCACCTTGGCTGCCCTTTTTACACACAGGGAACCCAGTACCCAGGTTTCTCAGGGGAGGGCTTTGCATAGGCAGCTCACCAAAGCAGGCCCATGCATCTAGGTTTCTTGTTTTAATCAGGTGAACAGTGAACTCTTGAAGAACAGATTTTTGATATATTTTGTGTGTTGTTGCTATAGAAATAGGGAGCAGTTGAAAAGACTGAAGATTGATGTCAAACCTGTGTTTACACTGTGCTTTATAAGGAGCAGGTAAGGTGCCACAAAGGGAAGAGAACTAAAGACAGCCCCAAGTCTCTGCTTGCTGGAGCACTGTGTCTTGGCTGTTAAGAACAGACATATATTTCATTGAGAAAAAAAATGTGTGTACCTTCCCACTCAGGCAATCCAAGCCTTTCTTTCCTTCCCTTGATATCTCTACCCTGAGCACAGACTTCTAGTGGCAAAGAGTTTTTTCCCTTGCTTTTCAGGGTGGGCTCCTTTCCTCAACATAATAGATGGGGGGTGTGGGTGGAGGGTGACAGAATAAGGCATACCTTCAAAACCCTTGTGTGTCTTTCAAACTGCCTGAGGCATCCTCTGGCTATCCAGTCCCCCACCCTTCCCTTTGGAAATAGATGGCTTAAGAAGAGTGTTTAGAGGGAACCTGCGGGATGTACTGTTTGCATACCCAGGGCCAGGGCAGTAGCTTTATTTCAATACCTATGTCCATGAGAGGGGAATGCTTCCTAACCAATTCCTCCCCACACTGCGTGCTCTGGGATATATCCTATACAAATCTATACCCTTGGGGAGCTTTCTTCCTTTCTGGGGTGGGAGGGGGTGTGCAGAAAGGCAAACAATGTTCCAGGCAGCACAGTAACTAGGGATGGGCTGGAGCAGGATCTCTGTGTGTCTGTGGCTTTTGACGTGGCACAAATCTCTCAAAGCTCCAGAAGTGAGTGTGTGGAGCCTCTCCCTAACTGGATGATCAGAGGGGCATCTGTGTAGAGCCTTCTCACCAGCGATTTCTGGCTGGAATGTCCTTGGCTGGAGCCCCCATTGGTTGGGAAGGGAGGGTTTGATGAAGCAGGCTGCAAAGTGCTTGTCAACAAGACCCGGGTGGGTGGGTGGGGGGAGTTCTTAATCGTTCTCTAATTGGAAAAGGAATTTCCGCTGGGTTGTTGTTGTTTAGTCCCCTGCTAGAGTGGAAACACCCCCCCCCCCCCCCACCAAACCTGGGAAGGAGGTTATATAAAAGATGTATCTTGTTGCGAACACAGAGACTCTCTAACCAGGGCTGCATCGTTTCGCTCCACACCCATAAAAAAAACTCTGGTTGGACGTCAAAGTGAATTCGTTTCAGTGATGATAGGAGAAAGGAGGCACATTAAGGAATAAATTCCTGCTCACGACCTGAGTTGAGCTCATCACTGGGTCTCCGTCCCTACATATTTATACTGCCTTTTCATCTCCCAGCGAAGAGACACTTAGTGCTTTCAGGGGAGGAGAAAGAGGAGAGGGAGGGATAGGAAAGCTACTTATTCCTCGCAGGCACCGGAGAGCAGAGCAGCCAACCCGAAGTCTTGGGGGAAGGGGGAAACCACCTTGGAAAGGCAAAGACGGCTCCTCTGCGGGAAGGAAGGTAAGTCGATTGCGCGGGGCATCTCCTCGGGCAGAGCAACTTCAGCAGCCTGGAAGCTGCTTTTGTTTTTCAAACTAGGAGCTGGAGAAGGGGGGTTGGAAGGCGCATGCCGTCCTCAGGAAGGTGAGCCCTGGCATTACCTCTTCATACACTAGGATCCCTCCGGGCACGTTTTTCCAGGAGCAAAGTTGTGCCCCTGCCTGCAGCAAATGGGAGGCGTGCGGGAGCCCGGTCGTGGGAGCGGGCACAGGCCAGCCGGGGTGTTCGGCCGTGGGAGCGGGCACAGGCCAGCCGGGGTGTTCGGCCTGCGTCTCTCTAGCAAACTTTGAAACCACTTCGCAGTTTGTTCGCAAGCGCGCGCGCGTCTCTGACACACACAAGCCGCAATTACAACTGCGGGGCAAGGCGAGCGCAGGGAAAGGTGTTCGACGCGCTAAGCTGTGTGTGTGTGTGTGTGTGTGTGTGTGTGTGTGTGTGTGAGAGAGAGAAACAGGCCGCGCGGTAATATTTTTGTTCGAACCGCGAGCTCTCCATAGGGCCCCTTGGTGCAAACCGAATCCAGGCGAGAACAGGCGGCAGAGCAAATGATTTCTCCCCCCCCGCAATCGCATACACTCGGCGGCGCTTTCCGCCCGGGCAGCTCAACTCCCGTGTTAGCAAAGCCCATCGCCCTCGGGTTTCCTGGCTTCTCTTTCCGTTCACACGCTCGCAGGATAGGAGATTGCGGGGGGAGAGGCGCGGGTTACGCGTTCATGCCGCTCCAGCTGTGCCGCGGGGCTGAGTCCCGAACCTGCTGCGGATGGGAGACGGGCCAGGCGCAGAGCTCGGCCCGCCCAGCCCCGGGGGGCGAGGGAGCGGTTTGGAAACCCGGCGGGGCGGCGTGTCTCCGCTTTGGAAGTTTCTTTGCTCCCAACTTTCCCAGCCACTGAGCCGGGAGCGGGGGGACCCGCAGGGCAGCCCCTCGCCTCTGCTAAGCGGGCTTAGCCCGGTGGCAAAGGGACGGGTGGGAGCAGGGCACAGAGGGTCCCTGCTACGCGCCCCCTCTCTCCAGCCAGGCCTCGGACATACCCGCTGGCGTTAGGCCGGGTCTTTGCTTCGATTCGAGAGCGGCCAGAAAACGTTTTTCAAAGATCCCCCCCCGCCCGCCGCTGTCAGGACAGCAACTCTCCCCCAGGCCGTGTCACTTCTCAAGGGTCCCTGTGGCTGGTCGCCCCCGATCGGGCCGGGTTCGAGTCGTGTCAGCCCCGCCGCTGGGCGGGTGTCCGAGTCTCCCGCTGGATTTGGAAGCGATCCCGATGCGGGCGCCAGGGATGAGTCTCCACTCGTTAACCCCTGCAGCCGGGCGGAGGGGAGGAGGACGTGTTCCTGTGAAGACGGCGAACCCGAGGCCCCGCTCGGGCCCCTGGCCGTGGCACGGCTGCTCCAACCCGGGCGCGGAGCTGCGCTCTGCATGCTTGGAGAAGAAAGGGGCTAACAAATCGAAGTGGCGGCTGGCGCAGGCTTCACTTCGTATGTGATCTTTCTTGTATGATGGGGGTGGACTTGGATGCCTCTCCTGTTCTATTTTTACCCTGTTGTGAAGATTAGACAGCACCGCTAAAGCCGGGGGGGGGGAGGGAAGGGGAGCATGCTAGCATCTTATTAATGTGTACATGTCGGTTCAGCCGCTCCGCTCCGCTCCGCTCCGCTCCGCTCCCCGGGCCCAGGTAAAGCGCCCGCGGGGTCAGATCTGTTGTGCGGACGGGCTGGGGGCTGCGAGTTTTGCTCTGCGGGAGTGACTCGCCATGTTCATGAGAAGGGTCACCTGGGCGAATTGCTCTGCTTAGGGCTAAGCACGCACAAGAGGGGGATGCTGATAACCAGTAGCAAAAAGGGGACTCCCGTAGCGAGTCTCCCTGGCGGAAACAGCGGAAGAAACCGCCTTGCTTGGCGTTCCCAGCGTGTCTGGCTTTCCCGTGTGTAAACTGCATTGGGAGATGCCCCTTTAGTTCTGCAGCGCAAATGCGTTTGTTTTGTTTTTGTTTTTTTTAAAGCAACCCGTTGACTTCCCTGAGTTTTAATGCTCGGCGATGCCTGGCTAGCGCTGCTCCTTCCCGCCGAAGGAATGGCTCTTTAGTAGGTACCCTCCCTGCCTGCCTCCTTTCGGGCTGACCCGCTCCCTCCGGAGTGGCTGGAGGCAGGGGAAACCTGGACAGGAGACAGAACCGCTGGGCCCACGGGGATAACCGCGCAAAGCAGGGAGCTCTCAAAGCCCGCGGGAGAGGGCAGGCGCCTACTGCGAGCCGCGCTGCGCTTTCTGCCCCCGGCCGCGCCTGCCAGAGATCTAAGGGGGCGGGGCTGCTCCTAACGTTTTCCCACCCGGGTCTTCAGAAGTTGTGAGACTTTATTTTGTGTGGCACAGCCCCGCTTTTCAGCCACTGGACTGCATCGAGCCCGGGCAGTAAAACCAGCCCTGGGGTCCGCCCTTCTCCTGCCTTCATTGTCCTTTCACCCCAGAAACGGGAACCACTCTGCCGGAAAAACGAGTGGGAGCGGATCAGATAAAGCCGCTTTATTGTGCGCTGAGCTGGGCTGGGGGTGCGGAGCTGGGGGTACCACTGAATAACTCCAGCCGCCCTCCGCTTCTTTTAAGTGGCTGAAGCCCCCTTTCTGCGCGGTGCACAGACGTGAAGCTGCTCAGACTTCTGGCGGGCCACCCGTTGATCACCCCGATAGACAAGTCCTCCTCTGTGCCCGACTTTCCTCCCAACTGCCTTGGCTGGCCTGGCCCCCCCGGGGGCTAGCGCGAGCTGCCGATCAGCTGTAGCTTTTTCCTTAGCGAATTGCCCGCGAGAGAGCCCTTAACCCGAGCTGATCCTGGCTGCGCCGGCCGGGCAGGGAAACCGGCGCGCTGTGTGGCCCGGTACAAGGGGGGGAGCTGCAGACCCTCTGCTTGCGCTGCGGGAACGCCGCACTGCCCGGCCTGTTCTTCGCTAGCACAGGGTAGGGCCGGCTCCGCATCCCCCCGGCAGATCCGGAGCAGCGCCCCGAGACTCAGCGCGGTCACCCTGGGCGAGCTGCCCCGGCTGGGATGGGGATCTGTCCGTGGTGCTGGAAGCTAGGCAGCCGGGCGCTGGGCCGGCCTCTTCCCGGTGGGATGGACGCGCAGGGCACCTGTTTGCCGGCTTCCCCGGCCCAGCGTGGCCCAGACACCGCGGCTCACAAGCGCTGCAGGCTGAGGAGGTGGAGGGAGGGAGGAAGGAGCCACTGCGAGTTGGGTTCAGAGCGAGGACTCTGCACACGCCTGGGGCTCCGGGGAGCCTCTCCGCCAACCATTGCACTCCAGCGCGCTCGGACCCGGACCCGGACCGAACCGGGCTCCGCTCCCCTGCCTGCATGCCCGGTTCTCTGTGTGCAGCCAGCTCCCACCGCGGCTTGCTCTGCGGAGTTAGCCCCGGGGAAGGGAGGGGGTTTATCTCCCTCCTTCCTATGTCTGTCGAGCGGCGTGCACGGTTAGGAGCCCGGCAGGATCCGTTCTCTGGGCTCTCCGCTTCGCCCGGCTTCACTCCGGTCCCGCTTCGTGTTCCGGCTCTGCCCTTCCGCCACACGTTTGCCTCGGGCAATCCGCTCCAGAGTGGGTGTCGATTTCTCAAGCTCTTTGCCCGGTCCAGTACAACCACATTCCTCTTTTCCTCCCACAGATAACTCCTTAATAAGCGTGAAACGCCCCATTCTCCTTCTACCCCAGTCTGGGAACTGTCCTGCACCCTAGCAACAAAATCCGGAGTCAGGCTTCGAGCGCACCACAACTGAGGAGCGGGAGCCAAAAACATGGGGTTTGGGCGGTGCACGGCAGGGAGACAAACTTCAGATCCGGATCGAGCTTCAAATTTTGAAACTCCCCTCCCCTCTCAATAATCTGGGGGTGTCCAGACCTAGATCTGAGACTGGACAAAATCCTTGGAAATTTCGCCTCAAATCCGATGCACGCTCGGTTTTACTGCCATTTAAAGGCTAGATAGAAAACGAGGGGTAGAGAATGTGCTTGGTCAAGGAAACTGGGAATTTCATTTATTCGTTGATTTGGTTCAAGGAAATTGGGAGGTAATTTTAATCTTTTAAAAAATGTAATTTTGTTACCACAGGAATAAACTGAGATGTGCCCGGTTTGCTGTGTGCATCGTGTGACTCGGAGCAGGATTGCATGTAGTGTCTAAACATCAGCTGCCTCGAACTAAAGGGGGGGGGGGGGGGGAATGCTGCAATTTCATATTTTGTTAACAAATAATATGGAAAGATGCTTTATACAGTAACTAATATCCAAGGGGCCAGATCCGTGTTGGTGTAAATCAGCTTTGCTCCATTCAAGTCAGTGGAGCTACATGGATTTACACCATCTGAAGATCTTTGCTTAACTGGCCGCTTTGATTATATAGGTAGGTGCACTCCTTTTCTTCCTATGCTTTCAAGTTAGGATTTTCAGGAGGAAAATCTGTCAGGCCACTTGATAATTATGTACTAAATCTCTGGAGCTCTGACCCACCGAAGTCAATAGAAAAATAGGTGCTCATTGATTTAAATGGGAGCAGAATCTGCTTTTTGGTGTGAATGGAGCTGTACAGGTGTGTGGGAGGTAAAGTGGGGGGGACTTGACTGCCAAAATCCCACAGACTTTCAATGAGCATGGATGCCTAAATGCCATTTGTGCCTTGGAAATCCTTCCCCCCAGAGTCCCTTCCCCAAAGAATTTACAATCTAGGTCTAGATATAACATCCTAGTGGTAACCTAGCTGAGGATCTGGTCCTTTTTGCTAATGTAGTCCGTATTTGCAGATCAGTAGTGAATCTGTATAAAGGCTCAGGAAATCTGCCCAAATCAGTGACTGAAAACTATGTATAGTAACTGATAAGTTATGTGCACTCCACTTGCATACATTAGCATTTACCTTTCCTGAGTCAGGAGGATACTGTTCAATACCTCTACAATAAGTCCATGCTGGGAGCCGGATATGTACGGAAACCATGACAATGTTGTTCTACTCATGTCACAGTTATTGCATCCAAGCATCAAAACAGATTGATGTGGATTATCTGGTCACTCATGTATGTCCATAAATAAACATGTTCTGGCCTAAAAATAGAGAGATCCATAAGCCAATGTCTGCTGAAATTTAGTTGAACATCAACATACACTGCAGCTGTAAAGCAAGCAGTTCTAAGGACAATGCACAAACGTTCAGAGGTTGTGTGTGACTAGATATGGCATGGATGTAGATTTGGATGCACCCGTTCTGTTGCATACAACTTTTATAGATGCACTACTTGGGTGTCTGAGTATTGCATATATAAGAAATCTGTATACACTTGGGCTAATACCTTGCCTTTCTATCTGAGGATCTCAAAGCACTCTGTAAACAATTAATTGGGCCTCACAACTCCATTTATTATCCTCATTGTAGGCCCACCTTTTCAGAGGTGCTGAGACCTTGCAGCTCTTATTGATTTTTGACAGGCGTTGGTGAATGCTCAGAGCCTTTTAAAATTGGATCCTCTCGCCAATTGAACTTCCCCCTCCCCGCAAAACTGAGGCATCCAAAAATTAGTGGATATTTGAAAATTTGGACTTGGCCAGGTATACGAAGAAGAGGTGAAATTGGCACTCTGGGCTCATCAGTCCCTCTGCTTCTCTCAATGGTAGTATAAAAACATCTCCATGAGTCAATCCTTGGGGCACAATCTGGCCCAGATTTAAGAGTTCATCTGCTCCTGCTCTTAATTTGCCCTCCCTCCAGTGTACAATAACCTTCGGTTTGCGATATTGTGCTTATTTCCACATTGGCCAGAAATGATGAGACACATGCCCGCTTATGACATCAGGGTGAGGGAGTGTAAGCATCCAGAACGGATTCGCTCTGAGGGCCCGATCCTGCCTCTCTTGCTCAGCTTGAGTAGTAACTTTCTTGGAGCTTGATTCTGCACTCTGCATCCAGCACTCAATACAGATGTTTTCATGGACCTCAGTGGATGCGGGGTCAGCCATTGCAGACTAGACTGACTGAAACCAGTGGGACTACTCGCTAGGTAGAGTCCAGACCTTGTAGTCCTAGAGGGATCTCCTGGGTTATAGAGTCCAGTCCCCAGCTACTTCAGGCAATACTGTCATTTGGTCTTATTCATAAACTCATCGAGCTCCATCTTAAAACTACTGACAACCATTTTTACTCTTAAACCCCCACTAACAAAAAAAAAAGGGGGGGACCCCAAACTCCCCTCCCAAAAAACACATCCCCAAAAACCAACAAACAAAACCCCTTCCTCAAGCAGAACTTTCACACTGTATAAGGAATTGCCAGAGACTACATGAAGTTCACAAGGGATTTTGCTATTGCTATCGATTTTGCACGGAAGACACTCAGGTTCTACAGTGATGGGTGGCACATTAACCCCTAAGATAAAAGAAGAAGCTGAGATTCTGGACCTAAATCATCACTGCTCTACACCTCGCACAGTCATTTGCACCAGTGAAAAGTGGGAGTGTAAGACTACTGGATTCTTACTCTCCAGTGGTGTAAATGATGACTCAAGGTGAAAGGTAATGGAGAATCTGCCTCCCCCTGCTTTTATACAAACGTCCCTAAAGATAAAAGTAGTGATGCTAGGTGGGAACAGGAGAACATGAAAATTTGGAAGAATTGTCTCTAAATGAAATGTGTCCATAAGGAACTGGCAGCAGATCTTGAGTGCCACACTGTCTTGATAAATGATTTTTCTTCAAACCAAGAAACCATAACTCATGCCAGGAGAAGTTTGATGTTTTCGTGAGGATTTTAAATAGTGATATGAGTCATTCTTTCTGAAAGTCTGTGACAATGAAGTTTATTATCATTTTGCGTCTTAATTGAGCTGCTTTTCTCTCAGGCTCGTTATATTAGGAACATTTAACAGTAAGCTAGGAAGATTTCTGAGAGTCAGCAGTAGAACGAATGTTAGAAAATCTGGGCTTCTATGAAATTAGTCTGAAGCTTTATCCCTGGAATATTTTAAATTGAGATTTCTGCCATTGACTTTATTGCTTTTGGCTGGCTGTCTGCATTAGAGCTATTAAAGTTTGAGCCAACCTGCTGCAACTTTAAACGTCTTTTAAAATGGAAATATGTTTTCTTTCTTGTGCCATGATTGGATTTTAAAGACATATATCAAATTACATTTTCTCATTTATTTCCCATCCATCTCTTGTATTTTTGGTGAGAGTTTTGGACAAACTGTTGTCATATCAGCATAGATCCATTTGTCAAATTGGAACCTCCGATAAAATTCCATTCCACGCAGCAAATTGATATCAATGAAATGTCTGTTCTACAGATGGGCCCATACCTAATAAGAACATTAATTTTGCTTGTGGATGGGGGTAGAATGGACTGCTTTATCCAAATTGTTTTAATATCACATTTCAGATACAAAACAAAAAATAAACACTGTACAAAACTGTGAAATGGAAGCAGCGATCATCAATATCACATTTTAAGATGCAAAAAAACCCCAAGCCCACTTACGAAATGGAAGTGGCAATCATGTTGTTGAAATATGTTTAGCCCTGGAACTCTAAAAAAGCTGTTTCCATCATCAACATAGTTGTCTTGGCAACAATAAAATTTATTTCCCTCAATCTGCTTAAACAGCTGCAGGTTATTTCATGATATTTCAAACAAACTCCAATGGCACTTTATATATAGGATCCAATCTTGCTCCCACTAAAGATCAGATCCTAATGTGATGGGCATTACCACTGATTTCACTGGGAGTGGGTAGGAATGCTGTCCAGATAAAATATAATTGGCTGGTATTACAAAACTTGTAGGTTTACCAGACTTGGCATTACTTGGTCATGAAATGCACTGAACAACAATGATTCAGATAAATACGAAACCGTGTCCTAGTAATTACATAAATGTACCTTGGTTCCCACTGAAGAAATACAGTATCATTTGGATGAGCTGAGGTATGTTGGATTCAGTTCAACTATATTGGGATGAGTAAACATGAACTGCTTTAATTTCACGAAAACAAAACCCTGATTAGGGACTAATGTATTCTCTTAGGAAACGAATACAAATTTATTTATATCCGAAAGTAGGCAACACTTTTATTAACTGCTTTCCTGCTGGTGCCCATTCTGTATCCATCCTCAATGAATACACACCAGCTGTACTGCTGAATATAGCGGGTATATGGCAGGCTAAGCATCTGGGCTGAGCACTTAACTTCTCTGTTGGGGCAAAGGAGAGAAGAATCCTTCCTATGTCACAAACAGGCTGCAGAATGGCAGCCCAGCTTGTTCACAACAGCTACTGCCCCCAGTGCCTGGCAGGGGCTCCATGGCTCTAGCTCGTCCCTCATCTCCTGCCCCCATTCCTGGGGGATGAAGCACCAAATGCTATACATTGTAGTAGACTCTCCATACCTCTCCCTGCAGGAGGCTGCCTGGGCAGATCCCTCTGATCTGGGCGCTGCGCTCTGTAGGGTGTTTGCTGCAGCCTCTTTACCCTATGCAGCGGAAGCACACCAGTTACGTTACCAAAGGGGTTCCCATGCTTAAGGAGGAATAGGCAAGAGTTGTCCTCTAGAATGAAATCCTACCATTCTTACTTAGACACAACTTCCATGAAATCTATGGGAGAACTGAAGGATTTGGCCGTAACAGTCCGGTGATTTCAGTGGGATGTCAAATGGTGACAGATGCATATCGGGTGTGGTGGAGACACAGCAGGGAAAAAGTTAAAATGCACTGCTACAGCTTGCACGGACTGGCTAGGTCAACTCTAGTGGTCCCACTAAATACTGGGGTGGTCACTGGCACAGAAGTGATAGCCTGGTATCAGGAAGCACAGAGCGCTGGCAATGGCAAATTAACTTATTTTATTTGCCTGTAGGTGCAAGTCAGCCCAGGCACAAGTCAGCCCAGGCACAAAATCTACTTAGCTGCCCTTTACTATATCGCTGATAACAAAACGCATCATGTTTTACTTTCCTGTCAAAGAAAAATTATCCTGTTCAAAGTGGGTTTGGGATTTGTCCCAAAAATAGTCATGGAAGCAAAAAGGCACTGACACTGTCTATGGCACTGCATTTGTTTGAAACAGAATGGCATTGAGTGCAAAGCAGTTGGCAAGAGTACAGATGACTGTCAGTGAATCATTTCAATGCTTCATTTTCAGGACCACAAACACGGGTTTACAGTAGCTGTGCATATGTTGCAGCCCATTGCTCTTCATCAGATTCACTGAAGCTCCATGGGTTGTAAAATTAAATCGGTATAAATCCATCAGCTCCGGGGCCCTTTGTCTAACAATATAAATCCCATGAAAACTGATTTAAATAAGACAATAGTGTGCATTTAAAGCTGGCACATAAAAATGTAAGCCATTAACATAGCCAAGATATACGAGGGAGAGGACTCAATTGATTTTTTTTGAAGGCCTGGATAAAGTGAGTGCCGTTCCTGAGGGCAGGTGTGTAATGTGTGTGTACTTACGGTAGCCTGGAATTGATGGCTGGGGTAATTAGGGGACTGTATATTACCACGTAAGATTTATTTGGCGTCTGTCTTGCTTTTAAATAAAATCAGCCAATTACCATATGTGCTGGATTTTATTACTTGAAATTGTATTTTGTGACTCTAAAAGCTTTTCTCATCAGTTTTTGTGGGATTTGCTGTTTCTGAAGCCAAGGACTGCCAAGCTGTTTGATTTTTATGTCTCATCAACTGTTAGCTCTAACCAGGGCCCAATTCTGCCACCCTCACCCATGCTGACAAGGTCCTTGTTCTCTGAATAGTCCCATAGAAATCCAACAGACTGCTCAAGAGGTAACGTACAGTTCAGTGGGAATGAGTGGATCAGCATCTGGCCCCGAGTTAATCACCCAAGGTTCTGAAAGCTGCCACAAACCATTAGACCTTGCAACACCTTTGTGAAGTGGGTCAATATTGTTATCCTCTTTTTACACATGAGGAAACCGAGGCAGAGATTTTAACTGGTTTGTCAATGGTTACAAAGCCAGCCGGTAAGAAGTTCACAATCCCTCCTTGCGCTGACCCTCAGCCCGGACAACCTCCCTCCATGGCAACCACTGTGGTGTCAATATAGTGCTTCTGGGTTTCATTAGATCACAGTAACGTGTGTGTGTGTGTGTGTGTGTGTGTTGCCAATTCTGCATCCTACAGCATAGCACAGTCAATCAATATCTATCAATAGCAGGTATTGTTTGAGAGGGCTGCAGTGTGTGTGTGTGTGTGTTGCTATTAAATGGATATTTATGTCTGGTAGGTATTCTGTGGTTCCCGTTATGTAATATCGGAGCTGCCCACTCTCTTCAATGTTTTTATCATCATCACACCACCCCCGTGAGGCAAGGCACTGCTTTTATCCCTGTTTTACAGATATGAAACTGAGGCCCAGAGAGACTGTGATTGATTTACCCACGCTCACATAGGCAGCCTGTGGCAAAGCAAGGAGTAAAACCTGGGTCTCCCAAGTCATAAGTTAGTGTATTATTCATAGACGTGCGTACGGGGTGTGCAGGTGTGCCCAGGCACACACTAATGCGGGGTGTCAAACACACGGCCTATATTAATACAAATCCGGCCTGCGAACCTTTTTTATCCGGCCCGCGTACCTTTTTGATGTGGTCCACGGCGCTGTCTCACTGTGTTTCCAGCTGGTGCTGGAGGGTAGAGCTGCTGCCGAAAGAGTGGAGGGTGCGTGATTTCTCGGTGGACGGGCACAGCGAGCTGCCGCCGAAAAAGAAGCTTCATTGCACGCTCCTCGCACACGTTCCTCGCGACATTTCACGGCGGAGTCTAGAACATGGCGAGAATTCCGCCAGTGGGTAATTCAAACGTGGCCCGCCGGTGGAATTGAGTTTGACACCCCTGATAAAGATGAAAATGAAAATTCCCTGGGTGCAAACCCTAATGAAATGTGCTGTGCACGTCTATGGTACTATTTAAACTAGTTCTCTTTCATATGGAAATGAGAAGATCATGTATCAATGCAGCATATGTTTACTGCATTGAAAGGCAAATCCTGCTCTCTGTATTCACATGAGTAGCATCAATGGAAGTAAGCAGGATTTGGCCCCTAATAACTGTAATTCAATGTTAACTGATTATCGGAACCAATGCTCTTGGATTCATTGATCACAGATGTATTTTTGCTTGTACAAATCGTTCTCCTAAAGATAACTAAAGTGGTCTAACACCATTTTGCCGTCTCGCTAGAACCATACTGCATCTCTCCATTACTTTCCATTAGTGGAATGCGTCAGCTTTTGTCCAAAATTTGTCATCCTCAGTTCATAAAAGGAGATCTGCAGAAGCTGTGAAAGGTCATCGGACCTGCTTGTGCAGGGAGCCAACATATACAGTACGGAAGCTCAGCCTAGTGAATGCCTTCAGAGAGAATGTTGATGCTTCGCTTGTCCTGCTCTCCCCTCTGTCTGGAACCTCCTTTCTGTCCCAGTCCCTCATGCCTCCGTTTATAAACAGCCCTTTGCACTTTGATAGCACCTCTTTAATCTCCAAGCACTTTACAAAGATTTATGAAACCTTACTATGACTCTGTGAGGTAATCAACTTATCTCCATTGTAGGGAGGGGGAAACTGAGGCACAGAGTGGTCACATGAGTCTAAGGTCATACACTGTCAGTGTCTGATCTGATCAGCACTGAAAAACACTTGTCCTCTCATCTTTGCCCAGGAAGATTGGAAGGGATCCTGTCTCCTTATTTCTGCCTAACTCCCTCTCTTTCTGAAAGGGCTTTGCACCAACAGACTTTCCATAAATTTTAGAGGCATGTAAGGAAAATATTTAACTGTTAAATTTTTAAAAATCTTGGATTTAGGGGCAAATATGCAAAATAACATTGGCTTAAATTCTGCTTTATTGTACCTGTGCAGCTTCCTTGCCTCTTCTCCATGACTGAAGGCCATTGCCATCTGATGCACATTCAGGAGTCTGTATGAAATGAATTGGTGGCCACAGATCGGCTCCTGGTGGGAAAGTATTTGTATCACACACAACATCCTTGTAGTTGAAGCTATGAGACCTCTCTGCTGAAACTGCAAGGGGCAGGGACAAGGGCTGAGTGGGTCACAGAAACTGAACTGTCTTCTAATCTTCACCAGTGGTCCCCGGTGGGAGGGCTGGGGCTTGTTACTGGGACAATGCTGAGCAGGAGCTGTGCTGAGTCCATGCTGTCCTGGCTCCATGGATAAGTCCCCAGGCCTGACGATCTGGCATTTTCCACAAACCAATTTCTCTAACGATGTTGACCTTCTTTGTAAAGTGTTCTAAGATCTATGGGTGAAAAGCTCTGTAGAGGAGCTAGGCATTATTATTGTTTGTTATAAATGAAGGATTCGATTACAATGATTTACTATGGAGGAAATTACCAGAGTTATGCAACATTTAGAATCTGAAGGATATTTTGTGAGCTGTGTGCAGGAGTGGAACTAGTGCATGAAACAATCTGTGCTGCCTGGAGCCCCTGGAGCTGTTCCTTAGGCTTCCCTCTTGGGGCATTTGCCTGGAGACCAGCGTTTTATTACTATCTCTGACTTCTTCCTGAAAAAACGTCTCAGCTAATTGACATGTGATGGCCTCTAATGGGCTCTTGTGCACCTAGGAAAACATTTATAATGACCATGTGTTGACAAGCTGAGTCCTAGATTTGGAGCTTGGCTCCTCATTTCCCAAGCACTATGTGGGTGGCAAATCTGCTCTCTCTAGTCTCCTGTAGTGACACCTTCTGGGCCTTTAGGAAGGACATTGACTAGGCTGGAGAAGATTCAGAGGGACATAACTGATATCAGTTACAGCCAGGAGACTCTCCACTGAAGTCGGCAGAGGTAAAACCAGAATGAGTGAGATCAGAATACAGCCTATGGTGTCTGGACAGAGAGCAGGGAAGGTGTATAAAGGGAAAACTGAGGACAAGTCTGACCTACTGTATCTGCAAGAGTAATTTTTCTGACTGCTAGAGGACCAGTCAGGGCTAAGCCAGCAGAATCGTAGGGCCTGTTTAGGCTCTGCACATATGAGTTTCTATCAGGGGAGGGAAAGATCTCTTTGATTTCTCTCTGCACTTCATAATTCTGTAGGAAACAACTGAAAATTGGTATTTTGGGGAGAAGTGAAAGGCTCGACTTTTTATTTTGCAGGGCTGGAAGATATTTTCTGTGGTCTCCAAACATGTTTCTTAAACTGCTTCAATGATGGGAACATACAGTGATATCGACACCTCTGTGCCCAAAGTATGATTTCCTGGGCAAACAATACAGATTGGAGGAATTACGGGTTACGGGTCTGATTTTTGCTAGAACTCAGTACCAATGGCTCAATGCAGGCACCTGGATGCAGGGGCTTAGTTTCCAGAAGTGCTCTGCATCCAGCTGCTGCAATTGCTCAGTGTGAATGTGGCTGTGGTGTCAGCTTGCCCTTTCTCAGAGGAACTGGTTTGGCCACTCCCCCAACTTACCTGGAAAACATACGTCTTGTCACGAGTTCATCTTATGTTTGTAACTTCACATATGACGCTGCCGTGAGCATTTTGCCTTGATGTTCTTGATCAGCAAATAATGAGTTTTTTTCAAATGATACCACATAAGGCATACCTTGTAAAAACATTGTTACACCAGTGTGCAGGGTGCAAACACGGGGGTGTGTTCTGTCACAGCAGGGCTTGAAGAACTGATTCCTACCAGATCGCTTGCTAGCGTTGGGGAAGGAGATGATCTCTGGGAAGCTTTTTGGCCTGTGAGTAGGTTCTTTTATTGTTTTTAACGTTCTCTCTGTAATGCTTTCACCTTAAGAATAAATGTGTTTGCTTAGAAAGGACTGTGTTGGTAACTCATAACTATGGGTAGTTGCGTCATTCATAGCCTTGGAAGAGAAAGCAAAATGCAGCCGCTGGCCTGGTTAGGCAGTCTGGCTTGTTGGGGATATCACAATGTAAGCAGGGAACTGTGCAGCCTGGAAAAAATGCTAGTCTGGAGGGAGAGAAATGCGGGTCTGTACCCAAGAGGTGACTGCTGGGAGCTGGACGTCTAAGAGTGGGTGCCCTAAGGGACCACGGAGTGGTACATGAACTGTGACAATGACCACTGCATTTAGGTGCCTAGAGAAGTGCTGGGATCGTCTGAAAATTTGGTCTTGCCTGGTCTCAAAAGATCTGTGGGGATGGATCTTAAGCCCTCAAAGATGCAGGATAGTGGCTTGGGCAGAGGCTTGAGAGTTGGGGGCTCCTGTGTCCTTCCTTGGCTCTTTCTGTGACCTGGGCCAAGTCACTTTGGCTGTCTCAGATTGTGGATGTCCAGCATAAAACTCCTTGGGCCTGGTTTTCAGAGGTGTTGAGTCTCTCTGGCCCCCAGTGACTTAAGTTATTGCAGATTTACATCAGTGTGAGAGTCTGTCGTCCCCACCTGCCAAATGGGGATAATAAACTTACTGTCTGCCTCACATGCAAGGATTAAATTAGTAAATGTCCGGGAATTGCTCTCTCAGTACAAATATTCCCACAGTGCCTAGGGACTCCAGTTTTAGACCAGGATCCCGTTGTGCCAGGCATTGTACGACCACAGAACAAAAAGACAATCCCCACCCCAAGGCGCTGACAAGCTAAGTGCTATTGCTGTGTAAACCAGTACTGATAGCAGGATTATCCACCTTGACAATCGCACGTTCACATGGCGTATACGCTGACTGTAAATTCTTGTTTATGCTCCTAGATTATTAAGCTAGTCTGTCTCGCACTCGCTATCCTCTCCTGTGAGCTCAGCGGCCGGGGTGAGGACTGAAAGCAGCCTCAAGGGAGAGCCCAGGCTGCGGTCACTTAAGGCACAGCCGCTGGACAGGCCCGTCGGAGAGACGACTGGAGAGCAGAGCTGCTTGCATGATGTGGAAGCGGCCAGGTTATGGCAGCATTGCCGGCTCAGAAGAGACAATCAGACAAGAGGCTTAAAGGAGATCTGAGCTTGAGAAAGGGTTTGTGGGAAATTCCCCCACTACTGCCACCTCCGATCTTGCTCGGCTTTAGTGTCCCTGTTGCAATGTAGGCACGATCCCCTCCCCCGTCTCGATTCACACCAGCTGGGGGCAGATGATGCGAGGGATGTGTCCATGTTTAGCAATCCAGGGAAGAGGGTCTCCCCCGTCTCCCATTCGCTCAAATGAGCACCCAGTGACAGCAAGTCCCTTTAGGCAGCTGCTGTCCTCCTGCTGCTAGCAATGGCAGAATGAGAGCGAGGGCTAATCAAATACTCTGGATGCAAATGGCTGCAAGGGAGAGGCAGAGATTAATGACCCGAGATCGTTGTGGGACCCTTCTCTCCCTTCCATTCTCTGCCTGCCCTTTTGGCGAGCTCTGGGCACAGCCAGTGTGTAGGGAACTAGAAAACAAAAGGCTTTCTCTCTTCATCTTTGCTGAAATGGCTGTTGGACAGAGGAACAGGGAGACTGTCTGAACTCTGGTTCGTTCCCCTCCTGCGTCTCACTAGTTGTGCATCAAGACGTGCAGGAGACATGTTAGTGAACTGAGCACTTGTCCACAGCGGAGCCTGGGGATAAAAAGGATCCTACGAAGGGAAGCTAGCTAGTGCTGGATTTTCTGTCCCTGCAGTAGCTGAGGGCACTCCCCTGGTTCTGATCTCTTATGTTGGTAAATGAGGACTTACAATAGTGGAAGTGAAATCAGACTCTGGGCCGGGAGAGAGAGACAGATGGACTGACAGGCAGGGAGAAGGTGAGAAATGGCCTCAGTACCCTACAGTACCTGCTGTATTGCTGCTCCTTTGGATAGCTACGACAGTATCTTCTTCTATCTGAGTTGTGTGTAATGGGCACTGTGGAAGGGAGATGACGGGCGGTGGCAGTCGGCCTGTTATCCCATCTTGCCTACACAGATGGAGAGCTGCAGAGAGAGCAGAGACGACAGAGGGGGATGTTAGAGGATAAAAACCTGTGCCCCAAATGCCGCAGTTGACCCGACAGCCAGGTCCACAACCAAAACGATGTTGGCATCAATAAAATGGTTAGAATAAACCGGGAGTGCAGTCTGTCTTAAGTACCCTGCGAGGGGGAGGGTCCCAGAGCCTGGGCTTCAGCCAGAGCCTGAACATCTGCACCACTGCTTTATAGCCCTGCAGCCTGAGACAGCTGACGTGGGCCGGCTGCCAGCATTTAATTGCAGCCTCGATGCGCTCCTAGCGAGCTGGAGAATGACTTTACCCCACAATAGGTGGGTTATGCTGCATTGGAATGGAGACGTGGCTGCCCAGCCGATAGAGGGCCTGGTAGAAACCATATAACACAAGAGCGCTCTCACTTGAAAGCTACACTTGACTTAGTCTGAAGCACGTCCACAACAGGTTAGTAAAACGCCCCCAGCCCTCCATAATGACCGAAGTTTGGGGCGGCTCTCCAGCAGTGCAGTGGCGGCTTTCCGAGAGGCCGGTTCTTCCAGCTGCCATTGGGGGACCCCAAAACTGTGTCCAAGAAGAGATCCCTGAAGAGTCCAAACCTCTTCTCCCCCCTCCCCCATTTATCCTCATTAGCAGACAATAACGTCATGGAAAAAACTTGTCGGGCCAGCAGTTTCAAAAGCTAATCAAGAGGTTTCCTCAGATCACTTATCAGTCAGATGTGTTTGTGCAGAATCCTCATGTCTTGAGGCCCAGAGGGCATGCAGAGATACGCTTCTTGCTTTTCTCCTAAAACACAGATCCCAGCACATCCACCAGAGACTTCATCGGAGGGGGAGGGTGCAGAGTCAGATAAGGTTGAGAAAAAGGCTCCCTTCCCCTCCTGGCTTAGTCATGCCAAGGCTGCACAGGCCTCCAGAAAGGCCTACCGATTTTGGCTGTTGTTAGCAACAAGTATGATAATCAATATTACGCTATCAAGCGGTCCCTGACCCTTTTACTGGTCTATCAAAATCTCCCTGTACTGTCCCCAACTACTATCCCCACCACCAAAGACAAGGAGTTTATCAAAGACTTGTGTTATGAGACCTCTCCTCCCACAAACTCATTGCACTTGTGGCCTCATTTGGTCCCAGAGGAGGGATGTCCTCACACAACACCTTCAGGCTGTTCAGCTCAGGAGCTGGTCTCCTGTTGGAAAGGAGGGTGAGCGCCTGCCCTGTGCCGCACCATCCACTCCCCCGGGGCCTGGGCAGGGGAGGGGGAGTCCATGTGGAGCTCAGCCCAGAGGGTCGGTAGGGCAGAGAGAGCACCACAGTTGTTTTTTTTTTCCTTGCAAACTCAAAGGAATGGCAGCGAGGGTCCGCAGTGAAATGAAAATGATTTTGCCCTGAACCACCTGCACTCCAGCTGCCTGGCAGCGTATCCAGCCCATGTCCTTGAGCTGCTCTGGTTCTTCTTCCTTGTGGCTTTTCAGTTCTTTGCTGTGTACATGGAGATAGAGTGCAGGGAGCAAGGTGGAAAAAGCAGGGAGCCGAGCCTACTTCACGCTGCAGAAGCAGGGAAGTGCTGCTGCTATGAGAACAGGGGACTCCCGCAGAAATATTCCCCCTCGGGCTACGATGTAGCGTTCTGGGTCCTTAGGTGTGTGCCTGCTGTGACGGTGTACACACAATGGCCGGCGGTGGAGGTGTTGCAGAAAGGAGTGGGCAACTCTTGATGAATTCTTTCCCTACCAAAACCAAAGAGGGAGGAAGCACCACTGGGCAAATGGACTTCTACTACCAGCACTTTGCTGGGAATGTGTGCGCTTCGTCCCCGAAATGTATCCTGGGAACGCAGAGGCTGGGCGTTTCAAAGAGGACTGGAGAGTTAGGTGCCCAAATCCAATTGAATCTCTTTTCCTTAGGCACTTTTGAAAAGCCCAACCTGAGAGTGAAGAGCAGTGTGGTGTTGGAAATGGGGCCGGAGGGTGAAGATCTTGGGAAATCCTGGGGTTTTCCTCCCCTGGGAATTACCCACCCAGTACCTGCCATTTGGTGCAATCTAGCCTATTGTAAATGCAAAATAATGTTTCTTTACAAATATTTTGCTGAGCCCCTGAGTAAGTTGTCCCTGGCAGGGAGGGTAGAGCAGCCTCCAGGATCGGGGTGACTCCATCCGAGAAACAGATCCAATCGTGCCCTTCATTCTGGTAGCAATGTTAACCCTTTGCACATGTTGCTGCAACGTGGGACAGAGCTGCACAGCAGAGCTGGGAGGGTTAAATCATTTCTCTCTCTGCATAGGATGAGAGCCGGAAAGCGGCCCCTCAGTACTGTCTTGGATTATTCTTTATTCTTTTGCCCTTTTGTTTGTTTGGGCTGAACTGCAAATCACTCTGCCTTGCAGAGAGCTGACTTGGTATCAATGTAGGAGAGAATGAGCTAATGCTGAGCGTCTGCTACACAGACGAGCCAGGCTTCTGCTCCTGGCAGCTCCTGTTCCTCCCTTTGGGCACTGGCTGGGACTCGGCTCCCTGCTGCGTGCCTTGCTGGGATGCTGCTCCCATGCTGGTAGTTCCCTCAAGCCAGGACCTGGCCCCTGAGGTCCTGCTCGCTTTCACCATTGCTGCAAGGTCCCCATGGCCATCTGGCAGGGGGAGCACTTCCCCCACCTATAGAAGGTTTTTCCAACTGCAACTACTGTTGTTTTTCTTCTCTTGGCTGCATGAGAGTTACGTGAGTTCAGCCAACAGGCTGCTGTTTGGCTGGCTGCCTGCTCTTTTCTTGGTGAGAAGAGAAGCTGAGTGAGAATGTGACTTTACGGAATAAAAACACCCAGAATATGCACGCTTGGGGGGGGTTTGTGACCATTTGCTTTGACAGGCAAATTCTTCCCTTCCACCCAGCCAGTGACGCACAAGCAGCGGGCCAAACGTTCAGCCATGGAGACTCTGTCTTAAATGAGCTCTTTAATATTCAGATTTCAGTTGCAAGTAAAAGAAACTGTGTCGGGAACACTTCTGGTTTGTAGTGAAGTGAAAGGAGGAGATGAATTGGGACCAGGTGGTGATACCATTGCCTGCAGTGGGACTAGTCGAGGAGTAAGGTGCTACTCAAGGTGTGTAAGTGTCTGGGCATCTGTCCCTTGATCTCTTCCCCAGTTAGGGTTGTTATATGATTTTTGTTTGTGATTTTCACTCTTTCTCCTGGACCCTCGGCGCAGGGTCAGCATTCATATGGAAGGGAGGCATGGACCTCTCTGGATGCTCTTGAAGCTAGGTCTACACTACACATCGGTATAACTACACATCGGTATATACTACACTGACATCGGTATAACTACGTCGCTTGGGGGTGTGAAAAATCCACACCCCTGAGCAGCACAGTTATAGCGACCTGTTCCCCCGGTGTAGACCGTGCTGTGTCAGCGGGAGAGCTGCTCCTGCTGACGGAGCTACTGCCTCTCGTGCAGGTGAAGTAACTACCCTGACGGGAGAGCTGCTCCTATCGGTGTAGTCGTGAAGCACTACAGCGATGTAGCTGCAGCATGTTATGTGTAGACCTGCCCTGAGTCATCTCTGCCGGGCAAACTTGGGCTCATGAAGATACTTTGAAGAACAGGGGCCAGAGCTTTTGCTGGTGTAAACTGACATAGCTCCATTGAGTTCAGTGGAATTATACTGATTTATACTAGCCAAAGAATTGGTCCCAAAGTTTCTTTGCCAGGACTTTATCCCCTATCTCTGCACTACTCAAGCCAGACAAACCAGCCAGTGGGAGAGTTTGCAAAGGGGCATAGGAAATACAGCGTGGAATGGTTCCAGGCCACAGCCTGCCTTTGAAATACAGCTCTGGAGAGGATACCAGTGTTGAGTGTTTCATATCTGGGTGGCTGTAGCATTCAGATCTCTCTATGGGGCCCATATATAACTCTGTCCAAGCTCACGTCTTTCTCTCTCCTTTTTTTTAATTCCCCTTTACAGATAAAGAAGCTCAAGATCTATCCAGAACCTAAAAACTAGTTCTCAGAGATGTCCGTGAAGTGAGCCAGTTCCCAAGCATCAGACCAAGGGATGGTTCAAAGCTGTCATGTCTCATCTCTAACGGTTTGTCCCTGAGCCTCTCTTCAGCTGAGAAATGCCTAGTTCAGTGTGTGCTCCCTCCAGACCAGCCTTCTGTTGGTGACACGCTCTTGCTATCCCAGTGAAGATTACCTGGGCTGCTAGCATCGCTACGCTATGAGAGAGAAAGCAAGAGAGAGCGGAGGAAGGAAGGAATGAATGAATGAAATTATGCTGCCGAAGACAGAGCTGGAACTGATGTGCAACGACTGATGCTCTGCAGAATTTGCAACGAGGCAAGTCATTCTAGAGCCAACAAGTTCCTCCTCACGAGCAGAGATAAACCGTGCTCTCTTCTCAGCTGCTCATCTTGCTGCTCGGCAGTGGGCTAGTCTGTGCTCAGTGGGTCTAGTGGTCTCAGGCTGCAGGCTAGAGGACCAAGGGGCTACAATGGAAGAGAATGTGTTCAGTGTGCAGCAGATCCAGCCCAATGTCATTTCGGTGAGACTCTTCAAACGCAAGGTTGGGGGTCTTGGGTTCCTGGTGAAGGAACGCGTCAACAAGCCCCCGGTAATCATCTCCGACCTAATCCGGGGAGGGGCAGCTGAGCAAAGCGGCCTCATACAGGCCGGGGACATTATCCTGGCAGTCAATGGCAGGCCTCTGGTGGACATGAGCTATGAGAGTGCCCTGGAGATCCTGAGGAGCATCGTCTCCGAGACCTATGTGGTTCTGATTCTGAGAGGCCCCGAGGGTTTCACCACTCACCTGGAGACCACCTTTGCTGGAGATGGGATGCCAAAGACCGTTAGAGTAACCAGACCTCTGTGCCCAGCTGCAAAAGTGGTCGACTTGTCCAACCCAAGTATCCACAGCAGAGATCTGCAGCAGGGTGCGGACCTGGCTAGTGCCACATGGGCCAGGGAGAACGGGCAGGAAGTAGAGTCCCTTGTGCACGTCAATGGTGTGTTCACCAGCATCAAAGGCGAGGAATCTTTGAAGGGAAAGGACAATACCAGTGCCAATCCTTGCTTGAACGGTGGGGTCGAAAACAATGAACTGCTAAAAGAAATAGAGCCAGTCCTGAAACTCCTGAAGAGTGGCAGTAAGGAACTCAATGGAGATGTGCCAGCCCAGGCGGAGACAAGAGATGTAGAAGTCCAGGTGGACTGGTAGGTACCTACTTGCATTTTTTTACATCTGGTGCAATGTACAGGTTATGGTGACGCAGCTCAGATGGGTGTGGTGGGGTCTGGTTAGAGCATGCTCCAGATCGCAGACCCATTGCCCAATAAGGCAAGATGGTCAGGAGAGAGGAGGGGGGAAGGAGGACGACAGCTAGCAAGAGAAAAAGTGGGAGCAGTGTGTAGGAGAGATGGAAATGGAGGTAGGAGGCGGACAGATGAGTGGGGGAGAAAACAGTAAGCGGGCAGGCAGCATGGGAGAACAGAAGAGGAAGGAAAAGGAGATTGGAAGAGGACAAAGGGAGGGGAAAATAAAATTCCATGGATACAGGAGCTAGCCGTGTGGTATACTAGGCTTGGCCCTGAATGGGTACATGGGACACCTGGCTTCTATTTCTGGGTCTGCTGCTGACTTGCTGCATGACCTTAGGCAGAGTTGGTGCCTCGGTTTCCCCATCTGTAAAAAGAAGCCGATGATTTTGGCCCTCCTAGTACAGTGCTTTGAGCTCTCTGGATAAAAGGTGCCATATAAGAACTAAATCTTTTATTATTACAAATCATCCTTTCCCTGAAGGGAAGCTCAACTTGCTGTAAAGAATGCTTCTAATGGGCAGTGTATTTCCAACTCCTCTCTGCCTGTTTTGCCACCCAGCTGTTGGAAGGAAGTCCAATCCTGCTCCTTACGGAAAGCAACGGGAGTTCATCCATACATGTCAGTGAGAACAGGTTTGGATCCTAGATGTGCAGTTCGGCTTCTCTATTTTTACACAAGCAGGAGAAATGCTGTAAGCGGAGAGTCTTTAAAGTGCCCCGGAGAGCTTGAAAAATTAAGTTTCACTAGAATGTAATTGATGAGCTGCATAATTTTCCCCCTGTGTTTTAATTGTTGTTAATTGTTCTGGTGTCTGTGTGCTTGCAGGAGCAGGCTCCTTCCTGATTAGCTCTCTCTTCCTTTCCTAGGCCCTTCCCCTAAGAATCTCAAAGCATTTTACCAATATTTAAGGCACGTCTACATAGCAAAGACAGCCCCACGGCAATGAGTCTCGGAGCAATGACTCCGGCAATGACTCTGGCTTTGGGGTCTTGCGCTCTAGGGCTAAAAATAGCAGTGTAGACATTCCCTGGGCTGGAGTCTGGGCTCCAGGGAAGAGAAAGGGCAGCTGACCCCAGGCTCCAGCCTGAGCCCAAATTTCTCCACTGCTATTTTTAGCCCAGCAGCACAAGCCTGGGTCAGCTGAGCCAGACTTGCTGCTGCAGGGTGGTTTTTTTGCAGTGTGGACATACCCTGAGCCTGCCAGCCCCCTTGTAAGGTGGTGGTTCTTACTTTACAACTGGGGAAACTGAGGCACGGAGAGGCGAAAGCCAATATTTTTAGAAGTGATCACCGATTCTGGTCATCTCAGTTTTTGGATACGTGGCTTGAAATGCCTGTGGACCTGATTTTCAGAGGTCCTGAGCATCCTAAATTCCAGTTGTAGTTAGTGGGATCTGCAAGAGCTCCACACCTCTGAAAATCAAGTCTGTAGCTGTCTCAGGTTGGGCACTCTAAAAATAGAAGGATGCAAAAGCAGTGGTCACTTTTTGAAACCTGTCGAGCTGAGGGAGTCACCAGCATCACACAGCGAGTCAGCAGCAGAAGCGGCAGTAGAACCCGGGAAGCTTGATCCCACCAGTTTCTGCTGCCCTCCTTTGTTCACTACAGTGATGTCACAATACAGCACGGCTGGCATCGCAGCAACGTCTGTGGACTTTACTGTGAAGTCACAAAGACTCACTGTGATGTTGCTGAAGAGGAGGGGAAGACCGATTGTAGAAGAGAAGGCACCTGATGATAAACCAAATGAATGGTTTGCCAGGCTAGGAAGGCAATAAGCCAGGGTGAAGCCAGTGTTTATACGGGAGTTTGTTGGTGAATTCGTCTGTTTGAAAGCCACCACACTGGCATTTCTGAATTGAAATTTTTGGTGTTCAGGTGAAATTTTTTAGCTAATTTGAGGGGGGCGGGGGGGAGAGGGGGATTTATTAATATTATTTTATTTGGCCAAACACTTGAAATTTTCTGCAGGAAAAAAAATCCAAGCAACTTCAAGAAGCTCCATGATAAACCTTGCATGATTTTAAAAAAAATGCTGAATCAGTACGCTTCATACAGAATCATTGTGAGGAAAGGTGAACAGCTTCAACTCTCTGGCTTATGAAGAGAGGCCAAAGAGCAGAGAGAGTTCTCATACTTTATTCCCTGAGGGCCCTGATCCTGTGCAATGCTGAGCACCACCTATACCGCTCATTGAAGTCAGTGGGAGCTGAGGGTGCAGCATCGGGTCCCCAGTGAAATCTGTCTTAAGCAGCTATCCTGAGCACCAGCAAGACTAGGTGGCCCTGAAGAGGTTCGTGTTTAACTACCCCTCAAGCAAAGAGTATGCTAGGATCCCAGGGGAAGTTTTAAAGTGGTCTCTGGAGAGATGCTCTGGCCAAGGCTTCATTGAGAGGCTAGTATAAGGTTGAGAGGGAGCGTGAAGCCCTGTAAGGATGGAAAGAGCGATGGCATTGCAGTGCATTGTGGGTGAAATCCTGGCCTGAGTGAAGGTGAAGGCAAAGCTCCTTGTGACTTTGGTGGACCCAGAATTTCACCCTCTTTAAATTCCACCAGATTTTCCTGCCCTCTCTGACCCCTCCACGTTTCACTGAGGTGGGTTTCATTCGATGGCATCTCACCCTAGTCTGGAAGGAATTTGCTATGTGCTGCATTAAAGCTTTTAAACTCTTTCACTTGTTCAAATGCTCTCAGCTTGGCTACTCAGCTCGTGTGGTGGGGGCTCGGTGCCAGTGGCTTTAGAAAGACATAGAAGAGCAGAAACCCTGCAGGGAAACCCGCAGAGAGCAGCTCTGTGGGTCAAAGAGTGCTTTCACCCTTGAGAGAAACATGAGCCAGCCGCCCCATCCCTACCCACCACTGCATTGGGCTGAAGATGGTCAACTCATTTCCTGTGCTATCTGCTCAGTCTGAAAGAAAGCTGATGCCTTGGGGAGGCCTGATCATCCGAAGAGAGACAGTGGAACAAGTGCAGAAAACCTAGGTACTGGATAGCAGGATAACTATGCAGATGCCATCGAAATGCCTATAAAATAAGTAACCCTTAGAAGAATTAGAGAGTGGTTAGGTGAGGCTCTGGCACCAGATCCTACAGGGTAGGCAAGGTTTCAGAAGGGGAATGGGAGATCTGCAGGTGAATCCCAATTATTGCAGGTGCTGATGCTCCTTCCTCCAAGGTCACTACTGAACATATGCCTCGATACGGCGTGAAGGGGACACTGTGATTTAAAGATGCCGTCTTTTGGATAAGATCTAAAGCCAGGTGCCAACCGCTCACGGTCACTAAAGAGCCTGTGGCACTTAGTCTCAGAGTAAAGGTGTTAGTCTCAGCTACAGTCTATTGTGAGTAATTGTGTTCTGCCTCCTTAATCCCCCCCTGTATTTGTAGCTGGGTGCCACATTGTTCTCTTCCTGGTCCTTTGTGTAATGTGGCATGTGCTGTTAAACAGCTGCTGTGTGCTCCAGAGATGGTGGCATTTCACTAGTGGATAAAGCCAGTTCCCTTTTGCAGAGCCTTAGGGATTCTCTGGAACAAAAGGATTGGTGCAAAAGTGGAGCTTATAAATAATGGGTCAAATAGTGAGGGTCTTATTCCGGACCAACTCCCTCTGAAACGAATGAACATTTTGCCCAAGTAAAAAGTGAGTAAGTAAAAGTCAGGATGTCGGCTCACTACAATAATGTCTGAGGTAAGAGATACAAGAAGTCACTAAGACTGCAGCTGGCAGGAGGTGGCTAAATTGTATCCTAAGCTTCCTTGGTCTGCATTCATCTGGGAAGATGCCTCAAATATTAATGTCATCCATTCACTGCTGTTTTCTGGATATATGCTCATCCTGTGTGTTTGCTGTATGTCCTCAGGTGGGCTATGACCACAGCTGAATGTGCATTACTCGGGCAAACCATCTGTAACGGTGCTAATATAAAAATACATCCTGGAAGTGGGAAGAAAGGTATGATGAGAAGCAACTTCTCATCGTAAGGGTCTCGGCAGGCTACAGGGTAGAAATGGAGCATAATTCATTCATTGCCAGCTAACCTTGTTCTATTTTTGACCTTCAGCTGGAAGAGAATTGTCATGTCCCATCTCCTTTTCATATTGCCAGTGTTTATTTTATATAACTATCTCTCTTCCCCCCCCCTCCTTTTCCCTCTAAGGCCAAGTTAGCTACATAGAAACATGGCAGTTTTAGGCAGTGATGGCCTAAAGAACAGTAACACTACAGAAAGTGGTCTAGGTGTGTGGAGGATGGAGTTTGTTTTGCAAAGGATTGAGAAATCTGGCTTTGTTCTGTAACAGAATAAAATCCCAAAATTTTACGATTCTCCATGAAGGAAACTTCTAAAGAATATTTCATTTTGGGGCAATCAAAAGATTCTGATTTTGACTTTTTTATTTTGTATTATAATATACATTATATTATAAACACAACATTTTTTAAAAAAAAATTCATAACAAAGAATTATACACTTATTTCCGGAAATGTTGAAACAGGACGTTTTGACATTGTCAGAATGTCCTTTCTGGTTTTCTTCTAAAACAAAGTTCCAGTAAAAACAATCCACTTTCGTGAAGTGTTTTGATTCTGTTGGAACCACATAATCTGACAAAGCATGGTTCTGTTGAAGTTTCACCTACCAGCCCTAAAAAGGCAGACTGCGTGGGAATATTCTTACAGGATACTGTAGTATACTTTTCCCTAAGGGGTTGCATTTGTTCTTGTGCCTTGAATTCCATCTATTCAAATGACTGAACTGCTTCATAGTTGAGAATCTGCCTTGAGCAGTGGTAGCTAAAATCCTGGCCGTGGGTCCATATGGCCTGATACATTCTACATATGTGGATTTCCACTTCAGTGCAGATGTTCTACCTGCAGGCAGCATTCCAGCCAGGCTGCTGTGACCAAGAAAGGAGCATTGCACGCTGAGATCTAGCCAGCTGCAAGCTGCAGCTCCGTGTCAAAGATGAGAGTGACCTCAGTGTGCTGTCTGATGCTTTTAAGGTATCCAGTGCAGCCTCCCGCAAGCTGGGAGGTCATGTGGTCTAGTGGTATGGGTGAGTCCATAGGCATCAGGAGATGTGGGTTCCACTCCAGAGTCTGCTATTGGCTCATCAAGTAGCTTTAGACAAATCACTTGACCTCTTGGTGCCTCAGTTTCCCCAGTAATTAGGTCCTGTTTGTAGAGTTCCTTCAAAAGATGAAACTCTCTATAAAATACTCCATAGCAGCATCATTAAATTGCCAGGGAGGGAAAAATTGGAGTGCACCATGATTTAATATCATGTGGCTGAGCTAGGGGCTAGATTTACATCCCTGGGGCCTACTGCTGCTCCTACTGAGGTCCATGGCAAAGGTCTTACTTACTTTAGAGAGACCAGGCTTTAACCCTAGGGGCAATACAGTTCACGATGATTCACTGGCCAAAAATAAGGATCACTTGGGAAATATGCAAGATCTCAGTTCCCTGGGAAACAGCCCAGGAATACATCACCTGAGCATACAGAACTCCTAGGGCCATGCTTAATTTGGGCTGGGGCGAAGGCTTGGTAATTCATGGTCCCAGCACCTCTGGAATTGCCGTGTCAGTTGTGAAAGTAAAAAAAAATAATTGCTTGAGCCCTGGCACTTAATTGCCTCTTTCATTGCAAATGAAGCACTGTGCTGGGGGAGGGGAGGAGGGTCACCAGAGGTGGAAACTCTCTTGGGTACGTTGAATCCTACCCTTGCCTATAAAGAGAAGAGCAGACACGGGCAGCCAGCGGTTGCTGTTCGTGGCAGCCAGCATTTGTCACTCGCAGTCTGATGAGTGGACTGCTGAGAGGAAAACGTACAGCCAGGAAGTCAGAAGGCACCAGTAATGATATGGAATGTACCGAACACCTGAACGTAAGTCGAATTTAGTATAGTAACCTTAACCCAAGTTTAAGGCAGGTGGAAGTGCTGACACCAGCACGGCCATGAGATCACAGCACCCTGCAATTCACGTTTCAGCAGGGCTGAGCAGATATTTATTGGCTGTCCCCACAGGAAAAACAGCTTGACTGATGCCTGATGAGAATTTCTCTCCTGATCTGGTGATGTAGTGATGGGATTGTTTTATCTTTTGTTTTGTTTGTTCTGCCCCTTTAAGTCTCCAAGGACACTTCTCTTTACTGAGGGGACTCTCTCTCAGCTCTTTCATGGGGACTTTATTTTTGTCCTTTCTTGTTTGCTGATGTGCTTAATCTAAAAGAAGACATTTATGCTGAACATATCTTCTGGCTGCTCTTTGTGTATTGGAAACCCAGCTGGGGGGAATGTTGTATTATGCAGTATCTGAAACTGACCAAACCCCAACTGATGCCAATGAGGGTTTTGTGTCCGTAAAGGCTTTTGGGTCCCGATGTGTGAATTCCTCTAACTCCCGCAGTAGTGAAGGGGATGTCCAGAACCTGTTTAGTACCTTTAACAAACACTTATTAAATAAAAAGACACCACTAAACATAGCCACCTCCATTACTTAATCCAAAACCTTAGCATAATTCCTCAGATGCAGCATCTCCTCCTCAGGGCACAGGACCCCCAATGGTTCCACACGAAGTTCTCTTTCGGGAAGCTTTTGCTCTTTGGATTCGTACTTTTTGAACGCCCTTTTATTTATTTATTTATTTATTGACCTCACTTTGCTCATTTGTGATCCTGTCTGCGAGAGCAGCCCCGGTGTGCGGGCCTTGTTCCATCTTGGGCAACTGCATCCCGCCTCTTTCCAGGCCCTGTTTGGGTCTAGTCGGATGTGACGTTCTCCGCTTCTTCCCCGAGATGACTGCAGAACGCTGCTGTGCACTGCCCCTTGTTCATCCCAGGGGGGTTGCGTTTCATTGCTTTGTGAAGCGTGGGATTGCCTCTTTGTACTGGCGTGTAAAGTACTTTGGGATGTTTTGACCTGAGAGCACGGAAAAGCTCGTTGTTACTCTCTGACGTCTGACATTGGTTTGACCCCAGCTAATGGAGAGAAAAGACTGGGCAGTAACTTCTTCAGCGTTACAGACCATGAGCTACGACCTGGCGTAGCTGCTTGTGGCTGCAGCAGAGCACAGTTCCTTCTGAGCCTGAAATGTTCCCCAGAGCAGGAATTGCCACCTGAGGCTGTGGGAAAGACCAGAGAGAGGGTGAAGGAGAATCATTTACAAACTACCTTTTGGCCCATCTTAGTGGATGGTGGTGGGTGATCCTGCCAGAGGAAGCTTACGGCAATGCCCAAGGGCAAAGTGAGATGGGACAAGAAAGCTGTTCATCCTGCACAGCCCAGAAGAACACACACACTCTCCTCCTCTCACACACAGCTCCTCTCCCAGCTCATCTTGGCACAGACTCCTAGAGCCAACATATGCTGTTCACCCAAGTGCACGCCCAGAGGATTTTGGCTGCATTCTGCCCATTCCCAACAGCAGCTTAGCCTTCTGGTTACTGCACTCAGTGTTGCTCACGGCATCAGTCATAAACATTAGCCTTCCAAGCTCTTATTGGTTCATCCAAACAGATCCCAGGAATCAGAGCAGCCAGTTCTCTCTCTCGTCTATGCATGGGAAATTAGAGAACACCTACTGCCAAGCAAACACAGAGGAGTAGTCCCCAAACGACAGACTTTTCCATTAATTTATTTTTTCTGAAAGGCTTTGGGGAAAGCTCTCGGAGGAACATGGCTGCAGCTTCCTTTCTACTTCATCACTGTAAATTCAGCAAGATCGTCCCATTAGTTGAAAGAGAACGGTGGGCTCTTTCATTGCTTCTAAGCAAGCCAGAAACGATTCAAAGGATGCTGTAGAAGTTCAGAGACACCTCAAACGAGAGAGGGGATCCTTTAAAAAGAATTTGGATTTGAAAGCAGATGTAGATCTGTGTTACCGGCCATCCGTAAAGAGCTGCTGTTGATCTGCAAGGTCTTAGTAATACATTTTCTACATTTCAGTGTGTCATGGCACTGGGATGGTTCCCATGGAACAGGAATTCTTGCCACCTGGCAGCTATTCGAGCATTACCACTGATGTTGAACTTTAACAAATATCTTAGTAAGGGCAGGAAATCTTCAAAAGATTTGGAATAAAATTTCCATAAGCATCTAAGTCCCTTTTTAAAAGGTGACCTAGGCTCCTAAATCACTTAGGTGTTTGAAAAATTTGCCCGTGGATGCTGGATTCAGATAACACTTTGACTATCTATAACAACCTTTAGCTGAGAATTTCAAAGCACTTCACAAAGATGAATAAGTAGTTTTACCTCCCTGTTCCCAAGGGGGACAAAGAGGTGCAGTGACTTCCCGAAGGTCACACAGTAAGTTGGTGGTATCATCCAGCATACTAACGCAAGTGTCCTGACTTTCGCTGAAAAATTCCGATGCTTTCTGGAGCTGTCTAGATCCCTAAGTCTCTACAACTGAACTGGAGATCTCCTTGCAGTGTCCCGTCACCGCCTCTGCCCAGCCCAGCCCGGCCCAAAGCCGCAAATGAAGAGATGCGGAGAAATGAAAAGTAACTTTTGAAAAATTAAATAAATGGTTTGGAACCTCAAATCACATTCAGGTTTGGTCTTGTTTTACCCAAACCGGTTCTTCCCTCCTGCCATCTCTTCAAACAGCTGAGCTGACCCGTTAACCCTGTCTGTGCCTGCAGGAAAGCAGAGCTAGCCACAACTTTAAACGATTGTGAAGGACAGCGAGGCCAGAGGTGGGCTGAACTGGTTCCCGGCACAGTTCCTGCTAGCAGCCCAACACCACAATGATGGGGTGACTGGAAGAACCAAAAATAGAACGAATGGGCTGATTTCTCCGTCCAGTGTGGATCTCCCAAGCAGCATAATAGCTGAAACCATGCTATGGATGTGGGAACCTTTGGACTTTGCAAACAGACTGGTCTCTGGGGCAGGGCCTGTGTCTTTCTCTGGATCCATAAGGCACCTTGTGTAGCTATAGCTCTGTATAAATAGTAATAACCAACCAATTTCAGCCATGATTCCAAGCCCCATGGGAAGGGTTTTCAAAAGCTTGCTCCTGAGCACCTGGCCTTGTAGCAGGTTTGGTTAATATGGGGAGAATGTCCCTGTTAGCGTAGCATGGATTGTTTCATTGTGGGATGGGTCTGGCTGGGTTCTGGCTGCAGAATGAAGAGGAGAGGCTGTAGCTGGGGTGTTTTCATCCGACTTGCAATGCACGAGGTTGACACCTGCAGGGATTCCAGCATGCTTGCAGACATCCACTTGGACGGGCTTGTGTGCGCCTTCCTGGCAACGGCAGGGTCATGGGGGGCTCCTGCAGGCAGATGCTCGGTATCGTTGCTGAGTCTTGTTTGGAATATCTGGCACTCTTGGGCCACCACTGGTTCCTGAAGGAGCCACCCCTGAGGGAGACCAGGGGATTTCCTGAGAGAGGGGAGGCTGCAGTGAAGGGGGCAGGGGAAGCTTTGTAAACTGCAGGCTCAGCCTGTGGAAAAGGCTCCTGCAGCAAAGCCCTGACCTTGAGGGACTTTCACTTCTCTGGCCCGGCCTTCCTACACATTCCGATTATGTCATGTGCCCACAGGTGCTTTTCTGCCTGTGCTGCTGTTTCCCCTCCCACCACTCCCCCGCTGAACTCACTCCTGCTGTGGAAGGAAGGAGGTAACTATGCAGTGGGAATTAGGATGAGGGATGAGAGAGGAGATGCCAAGTGCCAGCCAAAACCTGCTGCTGGGGAAGCCTGGAGGAGTACAGGTCTGAGCAGGTCAAGGGCTGCTGGGGAACTTGAAGTAAGCCCAAGCAAGTAGAACAGCACCAGTGCTTGGGGCCTCCGAGGAAGGGGAGGAGGGAACTGGTGCTGTGTGGGCAGCATCCATGGATCAGTGGTTTCAGTCTCCAAGACAGCACCCAACATCTTGTATCAACAGCCAAACTAAATGGATGCAGCAGGAGGGAGGGATGCTATCCAGTGCTCCCCTCCGCTTTGCTGCACCTGCCCCTTCTCTCTGCCCCTAGTCGGCCTGGGAGATCTGACTTTAATGAAGGTGCAGGACTCTGTAATTTAAACAAAATTCACCCCTGTGTATTATCTGTAGCTTTTTCGGGATATGGTTTGGATCAGTGAGGCCAGGCTGGGAGGAGAGGCTGTTTACAGACCTAGGGAATCAGATGGGTGTTCACTCAGGTGGGTTTGTGGATGAAGGCTTGGGGACGGGAAGGCACCCAGCTCTTTTTTAGAGTTGTAGCTGCAAATGGAGACAGCCCCACCTTGCTGCCACTCTCTGCATTTCTAAGGACTCTCCAAATACATCAATGCTGCTAAATCAGAGAGTTAGAGGTAATGGGTATTTTTTACTAGGGAGAGAGAGAATTCAGGAGCATAACATTTTGCGTCTGATATTTGTCTGTAGCAGCATCAGAAGCATCCAAGATGGTTTTTGTTGTATGAACTAAAATGAGGATATTATGGGCCTTCCAGGGCAAAGCTTGTGCATTGCAGTATCCCAGATAGGTTAATGGACTGGGACTCAAAAGGTCTGGGGTTAAATCCTGGTACCACTGAAGTTGATGGCAAAACTGCCCTGGGCTTCAGTGGGGCAGCTTTTCAGCCCTGGGTTCTATCTACATCTCTGCCACTTACCTGCTTAGGCCCTTTGTCAAGTTCCTTGACTTCCCTGTGCCTCTGTTTCCCCTCCTACTCTTTGCTGATCTTGCCTATTAAGACCGGAAGCTCTTTGGGGCAGGGATGGTCTCACTAGCAGTAGGTCTAAACTACAAATTTGCAGCTGTGCTGGTGTAGTGCATCTGGTGAAGAGGCTGTAAGCCAACGGGAGAGAGTTCTCCCATCCATTTAATAACTCCATCTCTATTAGAGGCGGTAGCTGTGGTGGTGGGAGAAGTTCAGCCACCAGCACAGTGCCCTCTACATGGAGGGTTATGGTTGGTATAACTACATTGCTCGGGGGGTGGATTTTTCACACTCCTGAGTGGTGATGTTCTACCAAAGTAAGTATGTGGTGTTAGACCTGGCCCAGGTGTTTGTACCATGCTGGGTCAACAGGGTCCCAATTTTGGTTGGTGCAACCTAGGGCTGCCTGGCAGGGGATG
This sequence comes from Emydura macquarii macquarii, assembly GCF_026122565.2. NCBI lineage: Eukaryota > Metazoa > Chordata > Testudines > Chelidae > Emydura > Emydura macquarii. The sequence goes on from NW_027131391.1 coordinate 4,358,301, forward strand.
GGGGACAAAAGGAGCGGTTTGCCCCAGGTTCTCCATTTGAAAGGGCCCCCAAACCGAATTTGACGGAAGGGCAGCCTGGCCAAACCTGAGTTGCCCTGAGATCCCCTGCGCCAGGTTGGAATGCCCAGCCCTGCAAGGACAGGAGGCGCCACTGCGGGGGGAGTACAGGTGGGTGCACTCTCCAGTGCCCCTCACCCCATCCCCCAGACCCTCCCTCTAAGCAGTTCTGCACCCTTGCTTTCTTGATTTCAGTGGGTAGTGTTCTTCTTACACTCTTTCGTCTCTCTGGTCATATTTTTGGAAGTGGGGGGAGTCCTCAGCATCGGATTTTGTCCTGGGCCCTCCAGAACATCTCTGTGGCCCTGGTGCAACATGCATATAAATAATACTAGCAGTCTTGGAGGCATCGATAAAGATGCTAGGGCTTGACTGTGCTAGCAACCACAAGTCAAAGGAATGATGGTCCAGTGGTTAGGGTCACTATCTTGGGACTCAAAAGATGATCTGGGTTCCGTTCCTGGCTCAGCCCTTGACACCTTGGGCTAGTCAGTTAGCCTCTCTGTGCCTCAGTTTCCCATCTGTACAATGGGGATAACAGCCCTGCCCTGCCTCACGGGGGTGTTGAGGGTAAATACGCCAACACCTGTGGGGGGGGGGGTGTTCAGATCATGCCGTACAGGGGCCATATAACTACCAAAGCACAGGCCCTGCTCTGAGGAGTTGCTGTATTCCCTTTCTGTGACATTCCTGTGTTTTTAGTTCTCATGCACAGCCGTGGCAGGGTTTGTGGCATGGCACAATAGGTAAACTGTGCGAGGCAGGCAGGAGTGGGGACAGCACAATGCAGAACATTCACAGTGGGTTTGATGCATTTGTTAGCCTGCATGTAGCACGTAGGCATGATTTTGCATTTATCAAAGTGTCGGGCGTGTTGTCTTCGACTTTGAATGGAGCAGATTAACTTATGGGTGAGGTTCTGTATTTTATCTGATCAAAACCCTTTCGCATGCCCAGAAGAGCCAAGTTAGGAAAAGAACAGTTTCCTCCTCCTAGAGATGACAGACAGGAATTTCAATGAAAAATACAAGCCCTGTTGGGTTTGAACTCTGTTGGAAATATCAAATGGAGGCTTTCACCCAAAGGCTACCCCGGTGTTTAGAAACTATCCATGGGATCTGGTGTAACATTTTGACTGCTGGAAGGCTCTGACTTCATTCCACAAATGATGTAGAAACTTCTGGAGTGACTGGAATAAAAAGAAATAAGCTGAATGCTGTCTACCTAATTTATACCAAAAGCCACATACATGGGAAAAGTCTCATGAAAGTTAATTTGCTACGTGCGATTCCCTACTACTTAAGCTGCAAATGGTTTCATGAACAGGTCATCTATTCAAAGTATGTTTTGAGTGCCATGTTCCTGATTAGGACCTGGTCCAAAGCCTACTAAAATCAGTGGAAAGGCTCTCCCGGACTGCAGCAGGCTTTGGATGGGCCTTAGCTGTGCAGCAGGAATAGCTTCTCAGTGCTTGATGTTGTCCGGGGAATAAACATCAGACCTACATAAAAAGAGAGGAATTGCCAGAGCGGTTTAGAACAATAGCCCATTTAGTCCAGTAATTTATAAAACCCGAACTGTGGGCAATTGAAGAATAGCATTCTTATGGAAAAAGTTTCTTCCCAACCCTGGACAACAAACAGCTGGCTTATGTCCTAAATCATAAGAGCTGATATCATAGACACATTTTAATCCTAGCTAGTGTGACTGGATTGTTTTCTTATAACTCAAATACCTAACTCCTTATTATCTTAGTGTTTTAGTATTCATATTGCAGTAGGCCTTAGACACCTTATTGGAGCCTACTAAATAATTATTCTCAATAATATCTTGGGGTGGTAAGTTCCACAGGTCAATTCTGCATTGTTTTGTTGGTTGTTTTTTTTAAAAAGCAAAACCAGTATTTCTCTGTGTCACTCTTAAATTAAATCTGATCCAGTACAGGTAATAATAGCAATGTTCTTTTTCTTACAGTACTTGTCTCTTAGCACATTAATCCTCCAGTCCTGGAAACACAAGTGATTTTACACATGTGAGTAGTCTCACTTCAGTGGAATTCACTGTGTAAAGTTACTTCTGTGCACAAGTGTTTGCAGGACCAGGTTCTCAAAGCATCAAACTCTCCTCCCTGGAGAGCTATGTCATTTTGTTGCTTCCCACTCATAAAAAGTAACAAGTCCATCTCCCCCTCCCCAGCTCTTTTAGAATAACCGCCATCAGCCCTGTATTTTATCCCCTTTCTTTCCAATCCTGTTTGTAAACTAAGGCACCTAATTTATTTCATTGCGTTTATATATCCATGATTACGCTCTTTGTTCTTATTCAGTTGGACAGCAGCGTGCTTTAGGGGCAGAGGGCATTGTGTACAACTAAAATGAGGCATGGCTAACGTTTCTCTCGCTCCCATGGTGGCTGGTGCTGGGAGTGTTAGTCCTGTATCTAAACTCTCAGCAGAGGGGAGTAACAGTTGCGTGCTCACAGCACACGGGCTCGGGTTCATCCCCCGTGCGGTAGGCCAGAGAGAGAGGCTTTGTGGCAAGGGTGAGCAGGCTAAGATCTCCGGCGGGGAACAAGCGGCGTGCGGCTCTGTGAATGAAATGACTAATTTGCCCCGCCCTCAGTTTCAGGGACGTGGACAAGTCCCAGAAACCCATGCCAGGAGGAATGGAAAATGACAGAATTTTCAGTGACCTGTTTGGGAAGAGCAACATGCCCGTCGTCCTGAACAACCCCTACTCGGAAAAGGAACAGGTAGGTGCCCGTGTCCCGGCGGCTGCTGCTGCTCTTCCGAGGTGGAGATCTGGGGGGGTGAGAAGGGAAGGGGTGGAGAAGCATAAGATTGGCTGCAATCCGTTTGCGGTGGCTTCTCCATGTGGGAAGGGAGCTGTGCTAGAGACCCGGCCTGCGGGGGAGACTTCCTTTAAAGCTGAGAAGGGCTGTGGCAGAGGGAGCACACTGATCCTGCTCCCACAAAGACCACTGATTTCAGTGGGAGATGAGCTCCGCACCGTGCAGGTTGGGACCTGGGGCGTGTCCCAGGTCAGAGGCTGCTGCTGCGCTGAGAGCAGTGGGCTTTACAAGCCTGGCGGACAGTGGCCCATGTAAGTCTCCTTTCTCTTAAAGCCACAGTCATGCGTGGTCTGGCTCCGGGTTATAAGGTAGCTCAGGAAGAGGTCGCTGAAGCCTCGAATCGCTCCATTGGGTTGGATGCCGATAGGAGACGCATTTTCTGTGCCCCAGGGTGCAATACTCGAGTCCTTCTCTGAGCACATGACACCAATGGCCCAATCACGATGATCTGTCCATCTAGGTGTGGCCCAGTTCCTCCAGAGCAACCCCCTTTGTTGCAATGGGATCGCACTGGTGCAACTGCGAAGGAAGTAGGGCCCATTCAGTCCAGAAGCCATGTAGCTGGTGGGATCCCATTGCTGACAGTGGGGCTGCAACTTGCACTGGCTGAGAGTCACTGCAGATCTTTGCATCCTCTGTGCAGAGCATAAGTGGCAGGGTCCAGTGCTTTCATGATGGAAGGATTGCTTGTTAGCTCAAAGCTGAGGATTCCCGTTGTTCCAGCCCATGGCCAGAGTGGGACATTCAGAGCAGAATGGGGTAGCATGTTCTGAACAACAGATCCCTTGCGAGCAAAGCCCTTAGAGGTGGTAAGCATATTTCTGTTGGCATTAATGTAATTTGACCTAGCAGTTCAGGTAGTGTTTACATGGGGCTCTTCGTCTCCTAGCGCTTGGCAAACATTCATTACTTCTCACTCTGCCTTGCTGGAGAGGCATTCGCCTCGTGTTTGCAGAACGGACAGAGAGGTAAAGAATGTCACTCCCACGTCAGTGGGATCGCACCACGGGCAAGGCAGTGCAGAATTTGGCTACTGGATTTATTGGGCCAAATGCTCTTTCTCAGGCGGGAGCGGTGTCAGAAGTAGGGCTAGGACATGGGCGTTCCTGGCACCTAGCCTGGTGCTGAGATCATCACATTGCCTTGGCTCCCCCAGCTGTAACTCTTGGTAGGCCTCGCGGCAAAGAACATTTTCCTTGGGGAAAAAACAGGTGACCATTCAAATGAAGAAGTCCAAGAAAAGCCACATTGCCTCTGCTCAGCTTATTAACTGCCCGAAAAAAGGGCTGCACAATGTGGGCCTGACCACCTAGCCCCTTCCTGGCCAGGAACAATCTTCAGGGCACGCACATTTGATGGAGTGCATGGAAGGCTATTTTTCTTTCATGCTTATATTGGTCGGCTCCTGCCCTCTGGACTGGTGTTAGACCACTTGCCAGCTTAATATTTTATGTCCATTATTTATATTCCAGTAGTGCCGATCAGGATCAGGGCCCCGCTGTGCAGGTCAAGAGCGGGGCCCCACAGTGCTAGGTGCTGTACTAACAAGTAGGGTGATGTTGTCCCTGCTCCAGAACATTTACAGTGCAAGAGAAGATGTGATATAGCTGTGGTCATCACTCTCCTTCCACCTAGCCATTATCTGGCCCGGGGAGGTGAAGTGACTTGCAACGCTCATGTAGGGAGTCTGCAGCAGAGTTAGGAATGTAACTTAGCTGTCTGGACTCCTAGTCCTGTGTCCTAACGACTAGATAGTTCTTTCTAAAATAACCTTGTTCTGCTCTGTCCAAGATCACAGGGTCTCCATCGCTTGGCACACTCTCTGTTCCTTGAGAACCTGAGCCTGAAAGGGGCTGAGCGTCTTCCAATGGGTGACAAGTCCCTTAACTCCCACTGCAGTGAGTAGGGCTATGTCTACATGACAGCCTATGTCAGCATAGCTTACATGTGAATAACTCTCCCTCCTCTCTCCCCCACCCCCGAGCGACGTAAGTTACACGATGTAAGCTCTCATGCGCACAGTGCTGTGTCGGCGGGAGAGTTTCTCCTGCTGACATAGCTTCTGCCGCTCACAGCAGTGGTTTTATTATGCCAACAGGAGAGCTCTCTCCTGTCAGCACAGAGCGTCTTCACCAGATGGGCTGCAGCAGTGCGGCTGTAGCTGTGTGTATAGACATGGCCTAGGACTCAGGGGTTCTTGGTACCCATGTGGAGAGCTTACCTCTCCATTGAGCCCTCAGTATACTTAGCGAAGTGACCAAGTGCAGGCATTGTGGTGGACGACTTACAAGTGGGGTGTTTCCTTGTGCCCCCAGGAAATAAGGGGCCTGGGAGACCTTTCTAAACATCTCAACCTGCTCCTGGAGTTTAAACCTCTCCGGCATGGGTGACACCTGCCAAAATTGCATGATAATTGGATGGTTTTTTGCTATGATCTTTCCAAGGGAAAGATCCACTCTTCAGTCCCTAACTAGATTTTATAAAATAGACTGTAAGGGCTTTTAAATGTTTGTTTAAACAAAAACCACCCCACCACACAACCTATGGGGATGTGCACGCAGGAAATACAGCTCCTAACCGAGGTTCAGTGGCGGGTTTAGACTGACGAAAGCCAGACAGTTCAGAGTGAAGTCTGAAAAGCTGTCCTTATCTCACCCAAATGCAGCCCCATATTGCAGATGATCTGGTTCTCATAACAGCGTCGATGATCTTGCCATATGCGCTGTAATATTTACGACACACCTCACTCAGTTGCCAGAGTGATCTCCGTGTTTAAACCTGACTCCTTCCGCTTAGTTAATATAAAGGGGTCGGCAGGATGTTGTCAATCCCCTCCAGCCAAGCTCAGGTCACTGCATTGGTCCTTTCCCTTGTGCCTGTAAGCACAATCTTTGTATTTTCTTTGCTAAGCTCCTTGCATGTGTCTCTGAGCATAAGCACTTTATAACCTTCTGTGTTCAGAGCTTAATTTCTCTCTGTGTTAGTGCTGCTAAAATCCCCAGTCTTAAGCTGCTATTAAACTCATTTTTTCCCTACTGGATGTGCAGGCTTCCCTTTTTATCCTTCTTATCCATATCATCCTGCATCCTCCTCCACTAGCAGTGTTGGTCTCTCTGTACACTTACTGCTTCCACATCCCTCTCCCGCTCCCCATCCGGCATCCCCCAGCTACAGCCAGTCTTACAACTTCTGCTATGCCAACCAAGGCTGGTCTATGTGGGTTCAGGGCCAGGAGAGGTTGCATCTGAGTGCGTCCCTTGCACCTTACAGCCTATGACAGGAGCTGACCCAGTGCCCTGCCACTCAAATCCCCACCAATATAGGTCTGGGACCTAAAAGAGGCTCAATTAACAAGTGGAGCCACAGCTGAAGGGCTCATCAGAGGGGGAAGCAACCCCAACAGCCGGGAGTAGATAAATGGAGAGGAAGGAAGGAGGAAAGGAAGGGCAATGGAGAGCCTGAAGGAGAGCAGGGCTGGCAGCTGGCGGCATAGTCCCTTTCTCTCCCCAGGTAAGAGGGGGAGCTGAGTGGGGCTTGTACATCTGTAACTAGTACTACAGGCAACAGTCGGCTAGCCCACTACACTACAACACGGCGGTGGTGACGTGGGCTGGAGTGAGAGTGGTCTGTATCTGAGGTGACACTCACAAAGGCCCACCCTGAGATACAGCCACACGCCTGCTTGTTATGCATGTCCCTGCTGTGGATCCCGACAGCAGTCGGAGCTCAAAACCTTCCCCACAGCCATGGCTGTTTCCTCCCAGGTACTGAAGCTTCTCTAGGGCTTCCCAAGGGTCAGGCTTTCATTCGGATGGTCAGTGTTATGTGGCGCATAGCCAAGAAAGGGTGCCGTGCTGGGGCTGAGGAGTATCTTGGGGCCTACTGCTGCAAACGTGGCCGAGCAGAGAGCTCGCTGCCGTGAGCAATTCCACTGAACTCCCAATACCACGCCCCATAGCAGTGGCAACAGCAAGTCCCCAGTGTGCCCAAGACACACGCTGGGATTTTTGTTCAGGTCTGTTTTTAAAGCTTGATTTTCTTGACTGGCTCACCAACCCTACAATAACCGGGGGGAGGTTATATCTGTTTTGTATGATGAAGAAAAGAATGTTGGTTTCAAGCGTCCAAGGGCTATCGAGCCCTAGAACAGTGTAAAATAAATAATTTATTCATAATAAGAGTCTCTGAAAGAATCAACTGATTTTTAACCTGGTTGTACGTGGAGGCAATATTCAGCTACGCCCAGCCTACTGGAGAGACGAAATGTTGGGCCTGCTTCACCTCCACCGTGCCCCATCCTTTACGCCCTTGCGAGGTTAGTGCAAAGTGGGTAGAAGATGCTACCAAGTCTCAACTCTCCACTCACCAATGCCAGGGGTGACAGGTACTGAGGTCTGTGCAGAGACAGACGGGCTACAACTTACGTGTCTTTGTTTCCAGAGCTGCAGGGGGCAGATCAGCCCCTGAGCCAGATCTCAAATCTACCTGAGGTGGTGCCACAGTCGCAATGGTCCCTACAAACCCGTTGCCAAGGAGTAAGAACAGTCCAGCCAGACCCCCTCCCTCCTTAGGCCTGCCTCTGCCCTGGACCCACCGCCCCTCAGCCCACCTTAAAATGCCCTCTGTACTGGGGCCATCTGTAGAGTGGAGAGGGAAAGGCTGCAGCTATGGTAGGGGACTCCTTGTGCCAGGGGTTTTCCCTGGCTGTGGGTACCTATACCTGCACTATGGTCTCTTTGTGCCCGCACAAAGGGATAAACTCCCCCTGTTTGTTTCACACCTCCAAGCAAACCAAATACTTTGGGAGCTGGATTGCATTCCCACATACATATGTAATAACTGCCGAAGGACTGCTAATCTGCACACTTACCAGAAATACTAGCATGCTCTGTTGTAAAAAGTCTTTTGCATAATGCATGTGCACCCCTGACTGCTACATTAATCTCTCCATTTGTCCCCCTCCTGAATCACTAATATTGCTGCTACCTAATTAAAATATAACAGGTTCTAATATAACCTACCTGACCGAGCCCAGGATAATGTTTGGTTTCAAGCATGCAAGCCAGTGAGGCTGAGTAGAGAGGCAAAAAGCATTTTGCATTTTTCTGCTGGTCATCAGTTTCTTTCCTGTCGCACTGCACACAGTTCCAATCCAAATGACACATCTTCTTTAGGATGCTATCTCCCAAGCCATTATAGGATACATTCTTCCCTGTTCAGTGTGGCATAATGAATCTCTGCCTCTGTCTTTTAACATATGCTTCCCCGCTAGATCCAAAACACACACACACACACTCCTTCAAAAACTTCACAAACCTCACAGAATTCCCCAAGGAAAAACACCATGCACAACGGAGTATCTGAGGTGGGCTCTAGCTTGAACATCTGGATCCAAATTTCAAACAATCCAAAGTTCACTGGTGTTTGGCAGCAAGTTTTGAGTTTGGCCACTTCTGAAGACAGGCACATTTGCATAACTGGCTTTATAATGCTCTGTGAACGTGCGGGTGTGATCCATGGTTCTGGTTAAAGATCTGCTCTCTGCATTCAAGAAGTATGAATTTCATAGTAATGTATAAGAGATTTGCCAATTTGTTGCAATTTGTTATGTCTGAGGCGGGAGGGAGGAACCTTGATTTTTTTTTTTTTTTTTTTTTTTTGAGGGGTTTCATGTGTCAATTTTCACTGAAGTAGGAATTCTGTGGATTTCATGGGAACTTCATCCCACAGAAATAAAGGGCCAAATTCTCATCTCAGTTCCACTGGTGCAGCTCAGGTGAATTCAGCTGGTACACAGTAGTGTTGTTGCTGGCCCACAAGTTGTTGAGATTTCTTGAAGGAGGCAGGTGTATAGGAAAGAAGATTACAGTGTGGCCATCCCCAAGCATTAAAAAATCATTAGTCAGGCCCCCAAAAGCCATGAGATTGTCTTAAAATTCCAGAGATTTCAAAAATAATAAATGTCGGGGCTCTTCTGGCTTGCCTCCAGATTTTGAGCTTTTAGGGTTCACATTTTCAAACTCTTTCCTGCAGCCACAAGGGCTAGAGACACATTTTAAAACAATGAAAACAGAACGCCTCATTTAATCACATGACTCCAGGAGCTGGGAAGACCCCACGCAGCCCGGCAGAGCACAAGCAGGGGTAGCGAGAGACTCCAGAGCCCATGAGAACTAAAGATTATGCTACAGTAGTATCAGATTGTGTTCCCTCCCTCTCCTTAACACATGAGCATGGAGTAAGGTGCCAGATACTGCGCCTGATCCTGCTGTCACTGAAGTGAGTGGCAGAATTCCCATTGTCCAGGGGAAAAGACATTTTTTTTTGGTTGTTTTTAAACTAACTTGTTGAAGATTTTTGTGAAACCATTGCTGCCTGAAAGCTATCTGCTATCAATCTTGCCTAAGGAACCCAGACCATACATGGCTACTTTTTCATATGCTGCAACGTGGTTTCAGAGCATTCCTAAACCAGAAGTGTGGAAAGAAGCTTTGGGTTTGCTGTTTTCTATTAAACACTTCTGCGTTTCTCTAAAGCACATACATTTTCACATGGAGCAAAGTGACACAACGGGACATTCAGGGGCAAATGCTGCTCTCGGTTGTGCCAGTGTAAAGCTGGAGTTGTTCCACTGAGAAGAGTGATTTTCACCAGCGCTTTGGATTTCCGCCAGCCGGACTGAGAGCAGAATACTGCATATTGCAACAAAACGCAAAGCCCGCTCTCATTCTAATTCCTACTGCAGCTTTAAGAGCGGATGCTGCTGGAATGTCTGATTACTCGCCTTCCCTGGTGGGTTTTAGAACATAAGCTCTTTTCTTGTGGCGGTCACAGTGATGGCTGAGGGTCCTTCACCACTTATCTCCACAGCTATCAGGCCTGTCAAATGTGTCAAGTGAGTGACTGCCTCTGAAGAATGAAGGCAGTTTTCTTGTCTGTATTTAAATGTGGATGGGAGAAAAAAAGTTAGATCGAGGAGAAGCAGATGAATCTTAAGTGACTAGATCCTTTAAAGGCCTTTCTAATAACATCGGATTAAAATATTTCATCTGCGTGTTCTTCGTATGGGTTCCATCATTTTTCTTCTAGTGTGTGCTCATCAGCAAAGCCAGTTGTTTTGAAACATGGGCTTCCTTCATCACAGCTCATCTCTTTCCCCCTATTCAGCCCTTCAGTGACATCATGATGCCAAATTTGTGCCATCACAGCCATTTCATGATGTGGGGGGATGCCATGAGCACAGGATTGCAACTTCCCTACAGGATCACGGAGACGGAGCATGCCTATCTGCATCGAGACTAAAAAGAATATGGAAAAACGCAGGGCATTGTTTGGTGGCTTTCTGGGTTTTTGAGTTTTTTTTAAATCTTAGGATAAATTAGAGATGGACGTGACCCACAAAGTTCAGATCCAATGTCTGGATCCAGATCCAAATTTCCCCAAAATCTGAGGCAGTTCAGGTCTATTTTACAGAGATGGGCTTGAGATGCCATGCTGTCATCTGGCTCCAAACTTCCCCAAGACGCAAGTGGATTTGGAGAGAATGCCCCAGTCTGGGACCAGATCTCTTCTCCATGGAACACGCAGCAAGGCCTGAATAGTACCAAGTGATGAGTGTGCGCTCTACTTGAAAGGTCTAATTCCAGATGGGCTAGCTCCCCCTCCCAGGAGCAATCTGATGTGACATTTCTCACCCCAGCATGACTTCCTCTGAAGTTCACTAGAACTTATCTTCCCCCCCCCCCACCTCCAGTGTCACTACAGGATCTCTGCAGGCCAAGTGTACCCATTGCTGTGTCAGTATTTGCACAATGAGGTTCCATCCAAGATCTTGGCTTGGCACATCCCTCCTTGATGCCCTATGTAGGTTTGGGAAGTTGGGGCAAGATGGGAATGGTCCAAGTGAACATAATTCAGAAGTCCTTTCACTTCCTCCATATGCTCATCCTTAGTCCTACATTTCTCAGGCAAAAAGGGGCATAGGAGAGGCCTGCTTTCTGTACGTTCCCTTAGAGTAATTATCAGATATTCATACACTCTTCCTTGGAGTAGCCAACCACTGGTGCTGGCTTTGGTGCATTTAAATCTCTGGCAGATAATGCATTACTGAATGTAATGTAGGAGAAAATCCTGCACTGACAGGGAATGGACTAAATGATCTAATAAGTAATTTCCATCTCTCTTTTCTATGATTCTTTGCTCCTTCGAGGTTGGGCTTCTTCTAAACAGAGTTAACTTTGCAGCTCCACAGAGTAATTTGTTGATGTGGGCAAAGATTCATTCGGATCTAGATTAAGACCACACAATTCTCACTTATGTTATCCAGGCCTCCATATCTGAAGAAGTCCATTAATCCAATATCCACCTACTGTTGCATCCTACACGTCTCCTGTAACTGGTCAGGGAGCAATAGTCTGACACATCATCCTTTTTCTCTCCTCCAGCAGCCACCATCTGGTAAACAGTCCCCAACTAAGAACTTGGTGAATGGAAGTCCTTCTAAGTGCCCACGGTTTGCCAAAGTCAAGAACTGGGAGACTGGTTCGGTGCTTCACGATACCTTACATCTCAAGACAGCCATGGTGAGTGGGACTGAATGTTTTGGCCAATGGTTTCTGAGTGCAGTGGACCAGATCAGTGATTTAACTGGCAGAAATAGTTGCTTTGAATAAATTGAGCCCATCTTGTGTGCTGCTGTGGTGTCTTCAATGAGTTGCTCTGTCTTGGGCTTGACTAGGTTGAATCACAGAGAGGCAATGAAGCTCTTTTGAACCTTTACAAGCTGGTGGAATATGAGGGTAGGGATGATTTAGAATGTACGCCAACTGCATTATCCCTCTTTCGATATCAATATTCTCTCTCCTTGGCAATAGATGGCTTGTTGGAGAGACTTCTAGGTTATAGATTCTGTATGGAAATGTTGCAGGGTGCTTACACCTAGAGCAGGGGGAGGTGTGGTGTCAGGGAACGTCTATTGTATGGTGTGGAGATGGGACTCTGGGGTATGGAGGAGGGTAGTCTGTTACCCTCCAGCAGCTCTCAGCGTTGAAAAGAAGATGTTTGCCTGCTGCTGGCAGAAAGGAGAACACAAAGCTGATGATACATGATTGTTTCCTCCAAAGAGGGTATGGAGACCAGCTTGGGGGAGAGAGGGAGAACAAAGGTTTAGGTTGGACTCCTATGAATCCCACCTGTCCAAGCCACAGTTGTAGGTCAGGCAGAGTGAGGGACACCTCTCAGTCGTATGCCTGAGATCAGTGCCCTTCTCCCTCCAAAAAATGCACACATGAAAGCAAACACAGTGGGAATATCACCATTTGTCCCTGCTACAAAGCTGACATTTCACCAGTGTGAGTGCAACCCATCACACTGGCCATGGCCATGTCACCAGTGGTGCCTTCAATAATCTAAGGTTCATATATGGCCCTTCTGTCCCTGCAGGCCAGTGCATGTACAGAGCAGATCTGCATGGGTTCAATAATGACGCCCACCCAGCATATCCGGAAACCAGAAGACACCAGGACAAAAGAACAGCTGCTCCCCTTGGCTAAGGACTTCATTGATCAATATTACTCTTCCATAAAGAGGCAAGTCTTCTAGCACTCACAGGTGGTGCTGCTAGTGGGTTTTTAATGTGAGCTACGCTGTGCAATAACATACCTCTGACTTGTTACTATCCAAGCTGGATGCAAACTTAGACTTGGTGGTGTGATCAAATTCCAGTGCACAGGGGTTAGCCAATGGTCCTATCGCTAAATCTGTGTGCGTAAGTTGAGCATACCCCCAGGGGCCAGACCATTTGAAATCTGTGCTAGCCTCAAAAGAATGCAGGACAGCAGAAGTGCATGTATAGGTCCAAAAGGATGCTGCTCAACGCCGGACAGCCTTGTGGTTCCAGTGGTCTGCATCTGCGCTCTGTGTGCATGTCTAGCTGGACATGCAAGCAGGAGAACACACACACGAGATCATGTGGGATACTGATCTGTCTGGAGATGGTAACGCGCAGGAGCAGCCGTGGAAATTCCCTTCCACAGAATTCCATCCTACAAAGAGACAGCTCAGCATCAGGCCAGTGGCTCAGAGGGAAGTGTTGACCCCACAATTATCATGATTGGTCCAGGGTTACCTCCAGCTAGCATGTGTGTGCACATATGCGTGCCAGAACCACACTGCATACTTGTGTGCAAACAGCATCCAGCACTATCTGCGGCTTTGCACGTTGGAGTTGGTCACTTCTCCTCCTTTCCCCACGCTCACAGGTTTGGCTCCAAGGCCCACGTTGAGAGGCTGGAAGAAGTGACCAAGGAGATTGAAGCCACGGACACCTACCAGCTGCGGGACACAGAACTGATCTACGGAGCAAAGCATGCCTGGCGAAATGCATCCCGCTGCGTAGGCAGGATTCAGTGGTCAAAGCTACAGGTAAGCAGCAGACTGCACTGACTACAGCTGGCAGGTTTCCCTTAAAGGGGCCGTGAGCATGGAAGGTAAAGGTAAATAAGGAGAGATGAATTTGTTTCTCGGGATGTTAAGGATACAATCACTCATGCAGGTGGCTCTGGGCAGGAAATGTAAAGAACATCCCAGCCTTTCACCTGGGTATCTGTGGGTGCTGTTGCTTGTCTGGAGGCTCTGGGGAGTGGAGGGCATTGGAGGAGAAGGTGCTTATGGGGGAGGGTTGCATGGATGGTGGTGGAAATGTCTGCATTTGAAACGGCAAAGCAGACTTTGGAGGTAACGCGATAATCTTCAAAATGTTCTGGGCTCCTTGAAAAACTGTAGCCCTGCCATGGGTGGAGGCGATGGGGGGAAATTTCTGCTGAAGTCAAAGAAGCTATGCCAGGGTTAAATATGGCCCAGCCCCAGTGCTCTTTGGACTGAGGGTGGAGGGTATTGTTTGAATGAATCATCTCCAGTGACACTGGGCCGTAGCTGCAGTCTGGAGCCATGCACCAACACACCCAGGAAGCAGTCACGCCAAAGCTGATGAGCGATGCTTGTAGCAATTTCATACTGGGCCTCAGGGTGCCCTTTGGAGCCAAGAGGTCAAGCCTCGCTCACATCAAGTGAATCCGCCTGTTTCTGTTGTGTTAATTCACATTGGGAAGAGCACTTGGCTACCACAAGGAAAGGACTGGCCACAGCCAGGCTTGGTGCAGGAAGATGCTTGCAAGAGCCCCTGCACAGCTGTGCAAGGGAACGTCAGTCCTAGCGTACCTGGGCGCTCACCACCACCCCCCGCCTTTCTACCAGGCCATTGCCTCTCAATCCTGGCTTCAGTCACTGCTGTTTCAGCCCTGGGTCTCACTGGATGCGAGACTGCCGGAGCCAAAGCGGATGGTGGCTTGTGTGGCTGGACAAGTCCGTTGCTGTTTTTCACTCTGCAGACCGCAGTAGGCTGAGAGCCCTGAACAAATTTCAGTCCTGGCTTAACCGGGCTTTAAATTTGGCTCCCCAAAGTGGAAAGGGCTTGGGCGGGAGGTGCTGAGACACAGTGACGGAGCACAGAATGGCTTAGCTGCAGCTAGCTGGATCCTTGTCTGTAATATCGCTTCAGCCCCTAGGCCTTTCCCGTGCAGTTGGCCTGCGTGGGAGGAGCTGCATGCTTATTTCCGAGTGAGAGCTCTCTGCAGATCGTCCCTTTCCACTATTTCAGGTGTTCGATGCCCGAGACTGCACCACGGCCCATGGGATGTTCAATTACATCTGCAACCACATCAAATACGCCACCAACAAAGGGAACCTCCGGTGAGTGCCCCGGCCCAGGGGAGGGAGCCCTGCTCTGTTGGGAGGGGCTGTTAACGTTTGTGTTGGTGGCTTGGAGTGAGAGTCACTCTCTCTCCTCCAATCACCAGGCCCTAACCTTAGCCAGGTGCCAAGGGAACCTCTGACCTGCCGTTAGATGGGGACTCAGGATTACAGGCGCCGTTGTGCTGGCTGAATTCTAATCGCACCTTCCCTATGCCCTGCCTCCCCTGGCTGTTGCACAATGGCATACCCCCGGCTGAGCCCTGAGATCATTGACTCGCTGCTCGGCTGCAGGGTGGAGGTGGGCTGAGCTGCCAGCCAAGCATGCGAACAGGCTGTCTCCCCCGGCCCTTGCTGGTTGTGAGCATCGTCGTACCAGGTTCTACAATAACTCAGGCCAGAGTGAAGCACCTTCCTGTGACCTGCTTCGAAGGCAGCATGCAGGCTCGTCCTTCACCTGCCTCTGGCAGAACGTTACCCGGTGTCTGCGGCGGAATCACTGCAGAGCGCCAGGTTCTGAGCTGACACATCTGGATGGTGGGGGTGGGAGTTGTGGAGGGGAAGGAAGGAGCGTCCTGTCTTGCTCACTCACCCTTGAGCCAATATCTCCTCCAGCTGTAGAGAAGCCATCAATTAAACCTCTCTGTTGCCCACTCCACCTAAGGGCAGGAAGCAAAACTTAGCCCCAGGAGCTGGCTGGGTCCAAGTGCTGAAATCTGCATCAAACCTGCGCGTGTGTTTAAGAATGCATTGGACACAGCGTCCAAGCGATCGGTGTCACGGCAATCATGATGCTTCGTGCTTGTGATTTACAAAGATGGGGAAGGATCAGTAGCCCCGCTGCCCAGCTGAGAAAACCCAGGCACTGAGAGACTCAGCAACTCTGCCCAAGGTTGTGGTGCAAATCAGTACTAGAGAAGGGAACAGCGCGCTGGTCTGCTAGTGCTGTGCTCTACCCATTGGGCCACTCTGTCTCTAGTTGCTGGCCGGTAGAGAAACACACAACGTGTTTCTCCTCCTTACTCTTGCTTCTCTCTCTTTTCTTGGACAGAGCTTCCCCTCCCGCTCGCCCTCATTTACTGGAGGCCTGTTTGATCTATAGTGTAATAGGTCACTGGAGCCAAGGGCACTGAGGGGGGAGATGAATTTGGCAGTGACACAGAACTCTCCCTTCACCCCCACTGCCTGTATGCCAGACTGCAGTACCTGGTCTGCAGACTGAGCTGTTCCTCTCCGTAGGAACACCCACTCCATAAGGCAGCATGGTAGTGGCTGGAAAATCAGTTGAAAGAGGCACTTCTCTTTTTTTGGACAGGAGGGGAGTTAATCTCTTCCCAGGCACGTTCTCAAGCACAAAGCCCGTGGCAGAAGGCATAGCAGCTGAGGTGCTGTAAATGCTGGCAAGGGCAACCCTGTTCAGTCTTTGCAACGAGCCCGTGCCCTCCCGGCCGTCACCTTTCACATCACTAATGCCAGCACCATCCCGTCCGTTCCTTTCAGGTCTGCAATCACCATATTCCCCCAGAGGACAGATGGCAAGCGTGACTTCCGAGTCTGGAACGCCCAGCTCATCCGCTATGCTGGCTACAAGCAGCCAGACGGTACCATTCTGGGAGACCCAGCCAACGTGGAACTCACAGAGGTAAGCAGTGCGAAAAAACCCCATCCTTCCCAGTCTTCGTAGGTCAGCATGGCTCACCTCTTCAGGCGCTCAGATAGGATGGGGACATCTGCATATTGTAGTAGAGTGTTTCAGTCCATCTAGGAAACCCACCCACTCTGATTTGCTTTGCTTTGCCTGAGACAGGTCATGAGATGCTCTGTAGTCCCAATAGAGGGACCCTTCGTATTGCCATGTAAACTTGCATTTGTGCTTGTGTGTGCATGCACCACGGCCCTCTGCAAGGCGGAATCAGAACTTCTTACGTGTGTTTCACAGTCTCTGTACTGCTGCGGACGAACGACACTGTACCTTTAACTCAGTGTTTTGGAGCAGGAGCTCCAGTTTCTAGACTCACTGTCACCAGTACGTCCCAAATGACTCCTGGTACAGAGCACAGAGACAAGTGTGAAGTCCTAGGTGGCCGTGGATTTGTTCCGATAGCCAGTCTCTGTGCACCCTACGGAGAATTTGCTTATTGCCTGACTCCTGGTTTCAGAACACTCCTCTTCAGTGATTGTCTGAACTATTAGCTCGCACATGGCTCGGACTGGGTGCGGATGACCTTATTTAAAAAAAAAGAAAAAGTACAACAGTATTGTGTAGTAATAGCCTAGCACTTTGCAACCCCCACTTCCTGCCTGCAGTGCCTGAGAGAGCCAGTAACATCACTGGACAGCCAGGCTGGCCAGAATATTAATGTGAGCTCTGTTTGGCTGCAGATCTGCATCCAGCAAGGATGGAAGGCACCCAAGGGGCGATTTGATGTCCTGCCGCTCCTCCTCCAGGCCAACGGCAATGATCCCGAGCTCTTTGAGATCCCCCCGGAGCTGGTGCTGGAAGTACCCATCAGGCATCCCAAGTAAGCTAGAGCACATCTGGGTGCTGGTGCAGGGATGGTTCTGCAGAGTTCTGCTCTGCTGGGACCACCCACACGCACGCCTTCTCACTATGCACTACATGGCCTTGCCCCCGGAGCTAAATGGGGCCACATTCAGACCTAGCGTCCCACCAACATGGAGTTGCATTCATTTCTGCCAGTTGGTGCAACCCTTTAGAGCTTCCTTCCCCTCTGCATGGAAAACTGGCACTGGCTTGAAAACGAGTGACCCTGCCCCTTTCTAATGGATGGATGGCAGGGCTGGTTTCACATCACTTCAGTTTCCCCAGTCCCTCTGCCCTGAGCCAGTCATCTCTGTCCCCCTCAGCTCCTCCCCACAACTCTCCCCTTGCGCTTGCCTCCTCCATGGGAACAAGGGAGAAGGCGCTGTTCCTAATGCATTCTCGTCAGACCCTGGAGAAAGGAACTGCCACTGGGCTCTGCTCTGTTCACACGTTCCCAGGAGCGGTTCTGATGGCTGCTGAGAACTGGCTCGTTGTAGTAAGAAAAAGCTGCCTTCAGGCTTCCCATGGGATAGCCGTTAGGGCAGTCCCCCACTTTGTTCCCCACTTTGTTTGTGCCTGTGGGGATCCAGCTACCTGGCTAACCCGCTGTGTGCTCGGCCGGCAGGTTTGCCTGGTTTAAGGACCTGGGGCTGAAGTGGTACGGTTTGCCAGCGGTGTCCAACATGTTGCTGGAGATCGGAGGCCTGGAGTTTACTGCCTGCCCCTTCAGCGGCTGGTACATGGGCACTGAGATCGGAGTCCGAGATTACTGCGATAACTCTCGCTACAACATGCTGGAGGTAACCCTGCCCTCGGCTGTCGCCTGCCTCTCATTGGGGCAGCTGTGGGGTGGGCGCCGGTGCTTTGGGTGTAAGGAGTTGCTGCACCGAGCTGGGTGCGTCACTGCTTTGTGCTGGCAGCAAATGAAAGCCAAGTGCTGCTTTAATATGCTCTGAAGAGAAGAGTGAATTGCAGCCACCTGCCATACCAGGGCAATGTGGGGCCCAGCAGGTCCCTTTTACGTTGGGGTAGGGAAGGAGGAAGAAACTTTGGTGCTAAACACACCCAGATTGTGGCTTCCCCGCCCTGTGTTGGAGGAGTGGCCAGGAGTCTGACACTCCTCCTCCACAGAGGTGCACTGTGCTCCCCCCTACACCCAGCCACTTGGAGGTGTAGGAGTGCAACACATGGTTCGCCCCCATCCCTATGGTGGGCACTGGTAGGGAGCTGTGCCTGCTGTCAAGATTTCTGCAGTGGCTCAAGGGCGTGGGAAGCAGTCGCAGGGCGGACTGTTAGGATGCAGGGAACAAACCCCAAATTGGTTGTGAGCGACATACTTAAATTTCACCAAACAGTTACAAGTGTCAACTCCCCAGACACTATAAGATGCAGTCACAGACAGATCCAAGTACCCCAGGGGACTATTTTGCCACCCAGGCGAGCCTACCATTGTGGCAGATGTTCCCTTACACTAAAGATCCCTGCAATGTTCAGGTTACTCTCAGTCCCAAAGGAGCATCACTTACCCCAGGTCAATCACACTTCAGATTTCACATCAAAGGCAACTCTTGTTGTCAATCCTATAATAAACTATCTAAAGATTTATAATAGGAAAAGGAAACCAGAGAGCTATTTACAATGTTAAAGCTGAAACTCATTTGTGTGTATGTTTACCAATCTTATGTTCTTCTAGAATAAGCAAACTCTATATGACCTTAAGGCTAACCCAGGCTAAGCACGGGGGATCTTTTGCTTATGCTTAGTAATCCTTGCCCCTCAGAGTCCCAGCAGCATAAAGATACAGTTCTTTCTTGTTAGAGCCTTTTTTCCTTTCTCCTGTTGCGCTTTGAGCTGCAGACTCAGCTGAGGAAGGAATTCACTGGCATGCCCCCTCTCTTGATAGTTGGGCGACAGCAATCACCAAAGTCTTTTGTCCTCTTCAATGATCCACAATAGTTCACCTGGTGTCCATGGGCCTTCGTCGTGGGGCAGGACATAACAACTTTTGTTGAAGATCAGCGCTTTACACTAGTTAATGTCTCCCTCCTGTCTGGCAATTTACACAGTTACAGAAACTGATGGTACAAAAAGCTCAAATATTCCCTTCTATGATGGGATGTGGATGTTACAAGTGAGATTAATGCGTGCAGCAACTCACAAGCATTCAATAACATCTAAACACTAGGCACATTTTAATAACTAATACCTATTTTAACAATGCTACCACACAGGTGAACCAGACAGAGTCCAGCTACATATTCCTCCGTATTCAAGTGAGGCATGGGGACCTGGGCATGAGCTGGCACCTGGGCTCCTGCCCTCCCCCTGGGATTGTCCACAGCCTCTGTGCGAGGCTAGGCACAGCTGAGCCTGGCTGTTCAGGAGGGAACCAGGCCACTTCAATTAGGCAGGCAGGCCATTTGCTCTGACCCGTACCCAGCAGCCTGGTCTCCAGTCACTGAAGTTCTCAGTCAGGTTCAGCGATGGGGCTTGCCCTCCCTTAGCTCACGCCTCAAGTCCTTAGCACCTTGGTTTGCTGCTGGTAAGAAGTCCAGGCTCACCGATTACTGCGTGTCTTTGCAGGAAGTAGCCAAAAAGATGAACTTGGACATGCGGAAAACCTCCTCGCTGTGGAAGGACCAAGCACTGGTGGAGATTAACATCGCTGTTCTGTACAGCTTCCAGGTACCCGGGCGGCAGGACTTGCTGCTGCTGCAGCTTCGGACCAGGCCTGCCCGAGGCTTTGGGGTCTGGAATGAGACAGGTCCCTGGTGTGCCCTCAGGAACTGGCGTGGGAAGGGGAGATCTGCCCCAGGGCCACGGCAGCTAGCGGTTTAATGTGCTTCCATGCGGCTCTGTCCTGACACGGAGGTGACGGTGACCTGCTCATGAGGAGCGATGCCACTTTTGGGGCCACCCTCATTTTGGGTTGTTCCAGGGGCCAGGGTGGCCCCTAGTGAAATTTAGCCGCACTCCATCCCCTGCGCCTTGCACAGAAAGGTGGTGTCTGGCTGCCTACGTCAGCCCCCTGCAGCCCTGGCCCTGTGGGACTTTCCAGCCCCTTTGAGTGGCACAAAAAGGCTGCAGCGGGGTCGAGGATCTGGCCTTGGGGAGCCACATTTGCATGGAAAGGGATTGAACAATCCCCTTGGCCAGTCTGCAACAGAACCTAGGGGGTTCAGGGTCCCTCCTACCTGTCAACCGAATCAGGACAATAAACTGAAGTGAAGCTGCAAATGTGAGGGCTGCCTGCTCTATCAGACCTCCCCACGGGGCCCTGCCGGATGGTTCCTCCGGCCCCATTGCCGCTGAAGGAAGCACTCTGTGGGGAGGAAGAACTGACATCGCTCAGCCCAGAGGCCATTCGTTGTCCTAATGTCCGGACCGGGGGGGGGGCGGCTCCTTGTTCACCCCTGTGGCAGGCTCTGCTCCCAGCTCCTGTCCTCCTCGCCTGAGGCGTATTCACCGGCAGTTACTCCTGGCTCTTCTCCTCCCTCCAACAGAGCGACAAGGTGACCATTGTGGATCATCACTCGGCCACGGAGTCCTTCATAAAGCACCTGGAGAATGAGTACCGCTGCCGGGGGGGGTGCCCTGCCGACTGGGTGTGGATCGTCCCCCCCATGTCCAGCAGCATCACCCCGGTCTTCCATCAGGAAATGCTCAACTATCGGCTCACCCCCTCCTTCGAGTACCAGGTACCATCCATAGCCAGGCTTCTGCCTGCACTGCACACCCTGCCCCGGGCACACGAGGATACAGTGACAGCCGGCTGTCACCAGATCTCCACCCCAGCCGTGGATTGGCTCCGTATTGTAATCACTGTCTCTGCAAGGCAGTGGTGCCTGCTAACAAGCCTGGTTGCTCCAAGGTATCAAGGTACAATCAGGTTTGCAGACCGCCTGCGTGAGTTGCCTCCCTCAGGACGGGCAGCTCTTCGCATCTCTGCCAGAGCCAAGAGTTTCATTAAGGTCTCATCTTGCATCCTTCATCCCAGGGCAGCTGAGCAGAGCCCCTTCTGGAACTCATCAGCCCTGCTCTTCAGTCAGCCATGGGGGGCTGCTCCCGTTCCATGCCAGTCACCCCTTCCCTTCCTCCGCCGTCTCGCAAACTGGAGCGAGCTGCTCCTGCCAGCCTGGGGATGGAAAGTCGGACTCTGGTCTCTAGCGTGGCAGTGTGGAGCATGAGTACTAGGCCATTACGTTAGCAACAGAGCACTTAGCCCCCCAAAGAATGAGACGAGACCCTGAGCAAACACCCTCATTAGCCAGATGTCTGTGCTCCTGCGGCTTTCAGTCAGTGTGACCCTTAGTCTAGATCCCATATGGAATAACCATGAAAGGGAGCCATTTGTTCATCTGTGTTCTCAGTCCACCACGAACCTTGCCCTGAGTATGGAGGGACTCAGGAACTGGCACTGAATCCATGGGAATTGCAGAGCTGTCGATCCTCTTTCATGCCTCTGCCCCTTCTCGAGACTCTATGAAAAAGTGGAAGGTGCATTTCCTGCATCTCCCTAGTCGTTAGTTGTCACCACTTGCTGGGAGGGTCTCACTTCTGGAGGCAAAAGAGGCATGTTACCCAACCATGTTGTTACATGTGAGAAATCCTCTCACTGTCTTGTGACAGCGTGTTGAAACCCTGGGGCATCCAGTCATACCTCAAAGACACGGGCATCTAGAGAGAGGGTCATCTCAAAGCTTAAACAGCTGGGTTGTGGGGAATGGGAGGGGGTCACAGAATGGCCCCCAAAATAAAGACCTATGAAGAGGGTCTGCGGTCAACTGGTCCCTAGCACAAGGGCCCTGAGACTGTATTTAAACAAGCTGTCGTTACAGACAAGTGCAGCTCCATTGCTGGCCCCACAGACCCTGCACTTGTTGAATAACCAAGCTCTGTCCCTCAGCTCATGACGATCTCCTTCCTCCTAGCCTGACCCTTGGAACACGCATATCTGGAAAGGGGTCAATGGGACGCCTACCAAAAAGAGAGCCATCGGTTTTAAAAAGCTAGCAAAGTAAGTACCCAGTAGAAGATATCCCTACGCGCTAGGGATCAGAGCACTGAGATGTCGTGCACTGATCGTTTGCTGTTCAGCTTGCTGCTCTCTGCGGTGGAGCTGCCATGTGCTCCTTGAATTACTGCTGCGCCGACAGCTCCTCACCTGCCGGGATTCCCCCGTTGTCTTCTGAAGGCTTCTCTTTTTGCCATGTCACCTTGTGTGGCACAGAAGAGAGGGGCCTGGAGAAGTGGGCAGCATCTGGGACATTCCACTGGAGCGGTAAATGGGAGGGTGAGGTATCAAATAGCTAAAAATTGTCATCTGGTCTCTTCCCAAAAATCAGTTCATTCTCCGGCAGTGTCACTGGTTCTTCCAATGCTTCGGGGGAGAGTTCCAACGGCTACTCTTCCTTTCTCTCTGGGCTTATAAGGCCTGATTCTCCCTACGTATTCCCCAGGTGACAATGATGTACCTCCATTGACATTACTCCAATTAATGCTGGTATAAGGGGGAGGAAACGCATGCCCTCAGAGACCTCTTATGTGCTATTTAGCGACTTCAGGAGATCGCTCTGCTACAGTTCATTTGGACCCCAGAATGCAACCTTTGCAAGTGTGAAAGGAGAATGGTGTGGGCAGCCTTTCTACATATGAATATAATAGGTGGGCTCAAACCAAGGACCCTTGACATTAGGAATCAAAACCCGGCTCCATATTTCACAGCTAGTCCCCATCCCTTCAATGGGCAGAATAAGCCCCCTAAAGCTGAACACCCTGGAAGGCTGAGCGGTGATCTGAGATGGGCAGCTTTGGACAATCTTGGTATTTTATTCCTGGTCTGGAGACCTCCCCACCAGGGGGTGGTCTTGGGAGAGGTGTTCCAACAAGGGAGACAGAGTAGAGAGAGCAGTGGCCTGGGACTCAGGACACCCCTGTTCTATTTCTGGATCTACTACTGGCCTGCTGGGTGACCTTGGGCAAGCCACGTCACACCTCTGTGCCTCAGTTTCACAATCTATAAAATGGGAATGATAATACTGACCTCCTTTGTAAAGTGCTTTGAGATCTACTGATGAAAGAGCACTATATACGAGCTGGGTGGTGGTATTATTCACCAGTAACGTGCATATGTCACAGACTACCTGCCCATGGTCCATGGTGCTACAAAATCATCTAGATGCTGCTACTTCTTGTTGTGACTCTGTTCTCATCCTATGTCCCCCGTTCCTTCCATTAAGTTAGTTTCCATGGTGCGTCCATGAAGCACTGCACATTTTTGGGGCCAGTGCCGGGCTCAAGGGTTTCAGCTGGAGTCTGGGGGAGGTACAGGATTCAAAAAGATTAATTGAGCTATTGAGTTAGAAGAGGACACAATGGATGTTAATTATAGCTGCTCTGTGTGTATACGCAATTGATAAACAGCTTTATAAAAATGTGAACTTGGCAGGTAAGATTTTTAAATAACATCCCCTCCATTGTTCTTGGCCTGTGGGTGGTTTTAAATTTTTTTTTTTTTTAATTTACCGTTAATTCTGCCTGGATCTGAGCTAATCTGCTTTTTGCCTGTTCCCGCGTACATGATGGGAACAGCTGAGTGAGCAGAACATTCCTGACCAAGTGGGTTTTCGTTACAAGCTTACAGAGATGCTGTCCAGAACTGGTTCCGAAGGAGCCAGACAGTTCATCTCTCAGCTTCCTCCTGGACCCCTCGGTACTTTTGCTAAGATCTGATCAGTTCCAGGGACAGGGGAGGCCAGTGGCATCTGAAATGAGTGGGTGACATTGACATGAAAGGGTGAATTCAGGAGCTATTTTATAGCAGTAGATAACAATCTGAATGAATGAGACTGAAAGCACAATAGAAACTGCCTAGAGAAACCTCCACTGCTTGAGGGATGCTCCCCTGGGGCGTGTACCTTGAGATCATGTTGCGGGGGACAAAGAAATCCAGTTCTGGCTTTTCCTCCCTACCCCCTTATTCTGAGTAAATGTACAGACTTAAAAAACCTCCTCACTGTGTGAAACCAGGGCAGATTTGCTAATGGACACTCGTCACCTGTAACCGTGGCAGTGGGGGAAACCTGGGCTTTCCTAATGGATTCTCAATGGTGGGCCTCTACCTGGAAAATTCAATGTAGCTGTGACTGGCACCCCATCAATGCATGTCTGTTCTGATGAGGGCACTGGCATCCCACCAGCCTGCTGCGACTAACGGGGCTGTTGGAGCAGAGCTGTCACGAATCAGACTTTACCTTGCATCACCATCTGGGGAAACGTGTCTTTTTCAACCCACCTCTCAACTGCCAAAAAACTCAATCAAGCTGCCACGATTTCCGTGGCGTCTACGTAACAGGACGCCTTGGCTGATTCTGCACTGATTGCTGCAAGAGACGCTGGCTGGACCGG
Source organism: Emydura macquarii macquarii (assembly GCF_026122565.2). NCBI lineage: Eukaryota > Metazoa > Chordata > Testudines > Chelidae > Emydura > Emydura macquarii. The sequence goes on from NW_027131391.1 coordinate 4,382,908, forward strand.
GGCTCTTGCTCTCGCCTGCCATTTTGATTGGTCCATTTACAAACTTGGGGTCACTTTAGAAAAAAGAAAATGCTGAATATTTTTGAAAGCAGAACTCCAGTCCTTACGGCTCAGCTGTTCTGAGTGACCCTACAATAACAAACAAGTGTGTACAGTGTTGTGCTCGTGGCCTTACAGTACAGTAAGAAATCTGCCTCTGCTGGTCCTTTTTTGCCCCAACTTTTCCACTGTTGCTACCACCAGGAGCACTGGTGAAGACTGAGACTAGTGAAGACAGAGTGCTGATGGCCACTGATGCGTTAGGTGCCATGTCCTGTTGGGTGCATCTACATGGGAGCTGAAAGGTGTCATTTCTGGCCTGGGTAGACAGACATGTGCTAGTGATGGTCAAGCTAGCATGCTAAAAATGGAGTGTAGCTGCAGCGGTGCAAGCGACAGGAGGGGCCAGTCACTCCAAATACATGCGTAGGGTCTTGGACAGGATTGTAGTCCAGGTGCCTAGCGCCTCCCACTTCTTGCGCCTCTCCGGCTACACTGCTGTTTTTCCGATGACAGCTCGATCAGAGCTCGAGCAGGTATGTCTACTCGAGTTGGAAATTGCACCTCCAGCTCCAGCGTAGGCATCCTGTAGAGCTGCTCTGAGCTGGGTTAGAGGATACAGGGCTTGAAACTCGAGTGCTCCCTGACTACACGAGTGCTAGAGCTGGCAGAGATGAACCAATAGTAATGATGGTGGAAAATTCAGGAGCGAAAAAAGCTTTAATGTAGAGAAGGTTAATGGGTGCATCTGCTCAAGGAACTAGATTCCGGTTACAGACTATGAAAGGCAAGTGGTTAGAGCCCCCGTCCTGAACCCATAAAAAAACCATGAGTAAGTTGGGGGTGATCCCCTTGGGACTGATCCCACGAGTTAAGCTGTGCCCCTAAGTGCGTCCCCACTGGGACGTGATGGTGGGGAATGAGTGGTTTCAGGTGAACAAATGCCCTCGCTGATTGGGGTGAGGTGCAGGTTACGTTTAGTTAATAATCAACACTATTCCCAGAGCAACCCAGGCCAGGTGTAATTCCTAGGCCCCGTGCACAGAGAAGGAAGTGTGTGTGGGGTTTTTTTGTTTTTTGTTTTTTTTCCTTATTAAAACAAACTCAAAAGCCGTGTTGGCTTCTGTGTTATTGGAAACAAAGAAAAAAGTCATTTCCCAGATGCTGTCTGAGCATAAGTGAGTGCCAGGAATAAAACGTTCTCGGGAGGTATTAGAACCGAGAACCTGAGGGAGCGTGCTGGCAGGCTTCCCTTAAAACCAGCCGTAAACTGGTGTGTTTCCATAGGCAGTAGGAGACTGGTTCCCACTGCCTTGAGCCCTGGGCAGTTACTTACAGGTGTGCAGAGCACAGAAGGCTGCCTCTCCAACCAGGCCAGGGGTCTATGCCCACCTCTATGCAAAGAACGACTGAGTGGGACGCCATGGCTGTTTAAAACAATTTCTTACTTTTCCCTAGACTCTCGAACTCTCACCCCGCTGTTGTGAGCTAATAACTCCCCCGGGGATCACACAGCCAGGCTTGAAATTTGGGGGAGAGAGCAGGAATGTGTCAGAGTATCTTATTGAGGCTTCTACTTGCTTCCCAGAGCCGTGAAATTCTCTGCCAAGCTGATGGGACAGGCGATGGCCAAGAGGGTCAAAGCGACCATCCTCTATGCCACGGAAACGGGGAAGTCCCAAGTCTATGCAAAAACCTTATGTGAAATCTTCAAGCACGCTTTCGACGCCAAGGTAGCGTACCAGCTCCCTGCCCACAGGGAACAGGCCGTGTGACCATGTGGCTTACGTACACCAGGCCCAGTGCAACAAGCTGTTGGGTGCCTTCCGATCCCAGGAACTTTCCCAGGAATTGCAGGCCCTCGGCACCTTGCAGGATTGGGCCCTTGGACTGGTTAGGAGAGAGAGGCCGGGATGCAAATAAACCTGCCTTCAATGTGATCACATTTGGAGAGGACTTTGGGGCCAGTTTTGCCCTCTGTTACCCATTTAGCCCCGTGGAAGTTAATGGGATTTTGAGCGCGCGACGAAGAGCAGAATTTCTCTCTCCTCCTTAAGTCTCTGGGCCTCCTCCCTTTAGCATTCTAGATCTGTGCCAAGTCCTCTGCCCGATCATAGGGCCAAGCTCTCCACCAGCGTAACTTTGGCCCCTAGTTTTAAAGCCCAGCCCACTGACTGGCAGGGAGTTTCCTCACCCAAAGGCCTGTTACCAGCGTCCCTGTCTCTCTCAGGTGATGTCCATGGATGAGTACGACATCGTCCACCTGGAGCACGAAACCCTCGTTCTGGTGGTCACAAGCACCTTCGGCAACGGAGACCCACCGGAGAACGGGGAGGTAGGAAAGCTGCCAAGTGCAAGGACTGTCCCATTACTGCACATAGCAGTAACGGTGGGGGAGGGGCACCCACTTGTAAGCCCATTCACTATGGGGAGGGGGGAGCATGGTGCAGTGGTCAAAGCACATGACGAGGCATCATGAGACCTAGGTTCTGTCCCCACACCTGCCTCTGACTTGCTGGGAGACTTTACGTTGCTTTAGTTTCCCCATCCATAGAATGGGATCACATCTGCCTGTCCCCCAGGGAGGCTGTGAGGTTTAATTAATTAAAAGCCTGCTCTAGATCCCATTAAAGTCAATGGAAGGACTCCTATAGATTTTGGTCAGTTGAATCAGCCCCTCAGCACTCAGAGACCCTCTGACATAAGGTATCATAGAAGGGCAAATTATTATTACCCTAGTCACTGAGCTCCGCGGAGGTTCTTGGTGCCAGCCCTGATGGGCTTACAAACCCGGCAGTCAGGTGGAGGAGTTCAGCCCCTGTGCAAGCCGCCAATGAATGAAGGTGGGTCCCAGTAGTGAAAGCTGGTGAGGGGACTCTGGACACAGGGTGGAACAGCCACACAGACCCCCTGTGCGATGCTCGGTGGAGCTGACGACCCTGCTGTGTTTCTCTCTCTCTAGAAATTTGGCTGTGCAATGATGGAAATGAGGAATCCCAACTCTCACCTGGAAGAGAGGAAGTAAGAGACTCAGACAAGAGCCCCACATCACACCCACAACAGCGGAGCTGCCCGGTCCTGGGGAACCAGGGACCACAGCCAGCCCTTGGGTTAGCTGGCCTCTGAGGCTGGATTTGAAATCCCAGCTGAAGCTGCATGTCTATGGCCTGGGGATGGACTTGCCGTGTACTCAGGCAAGCAGTCCGATGCTCCAGGTAGCATTGGCCTCTCCCCTCTGCACCAGCCTGAGGTCACAAGTGAAACCGACTTTAGCAATTCCACTCCCTGGTGAATGTTCGTCCAGCCAAGGCTGGCCTCGGTCTGTAGGGACCCAAGCAAGAGATGAGGCTGATCCTGCTGTGGGAGGGGGAATGCAGCCTGATGTGCCTTCTGTGAGCGGATCTGGGACTGGGCCTTGCATGTCTTGTGCTCTGCTAGGTGAGGGGGAGAACCAGGGCAGGAGCTACCCTCTGTCCCCCGTCCCTCCATCTCTCCCCCCAGAAGAACTGGATTCCAGGCAGTTGCTTGCTTGATCCAGAATTCCAGGGTTTGGCAGGCAGGCCTGGCTCTAGGGGAACCACGCTTTATACCTTCCCTGGTTTTAAATCCCTTCAGATAATCCCCTTTCCTCCCTCCAACAAGACACTGAAACCCTCCCTGCAGATATTCCTTGCCTGGTAAGAGACAGGGCTGAGAGAGGGGGTCACACTTTCCTTTGCAGATACGCTTTCTACCCCTTTGTTTGCCATGGGAGTGAAACCAGTTACCCCTGCAGAAATGCAAGCCTATGGCCTGGGCATAAGAGCCCTCGTAGGGAGAACTAAGTGCGCTGAAGCAAGAGGAAGGATGGTTGGCGGGTGGGGGCACTGGCCTAGGGCTCAAGACCCCGGTTCAATTCCTTGCTCTGCCACAGACATCCAGTGTGACCTTGAGCAAGTCACTTAGAGTATGTCTACACGAGAAACCAAACAGAATACAGCAGCGAGTCTCAGAGCTGGGTTAGCTGAGTGGGGCTGGCGCTGTGGGGCTAAATATAGCAGTGTAGACATTCAACCTTGGGCTGGAGCCTGGGGAGGGTCCCAGAGCCAAACATCTACACTGCTATTTTGAGCCCAAGTCAGTTGCCCCGGGCTCTGAGACTCGCTGCGGTGGGGTTTTTTGCTGTGTAGCTAGCCGTCCCGTCAGTCTCTGCGTGCCTCAGTTCCCCGTGTGCAGAATGAGGGTAATGGTACTTCCCTACCTGCGTGAGGAGGGGAGAGACTTTCAAAACCATGAGATTCTCAGGTCCTGTGGCAGGGAGACTCAAGACACTCCTGCTGCTGCAAGACTGAACTCAGAGCCCACAGACTGAACCAAAGCCTGGGATCCAGCTCCTCCCAGGTGTTCTGCAGCTGCATCCAGGCTGTGCAGCTGTGCCTCCCTCTGATAGCCTCTAGAGCAGGCAGTCACCTGGTCTGGCATTAGGCCAGTCTGCTGCCTCAGTTTCCTCCCTCAGAGCATTCATCCACAGCCTCATAGGCTGCTGCGGTGCTTCCAGGCAGGCGCCTTCCCCATGCACTGCAGCCCTGAGGTGTCTCAGCCCTTCGGTAAGCCAGGGTTCTCCCTCGCCGGGACACAACCCAACTTCTAAGGGCTCATCTGTCCTCTGCAAGAGCCTTTAGCCTTTCCACGGGATTCAGCTTCCTGCTCTCTAGGCCCAGGGTCTTACCACTCCCTTGTTAACAGCACTGGCACCTTGGGGGCACCCATGCCTACCCTCCGTGTCAGGTCCCCAGCCTTAGGATGTAAGCAGCTGGGCTGTCCATGCTATAACCCAGACTGCCGTCTTTCCGGCACAGCGCCTCTTCCTCATCTCCCGATCTGCTGTCCTTGGACTCTTTCTCCTACCTGGCCACAGGCTACCCTTCTGTCTCACAGCAGGCCTGGCTCTTAGTCACATGTGAGCCCTGTCCTCTGGTTCCCTTCAGCATGGGAGGTGGGCTAACCCTTAAAGGACCAGCTCACACTGGGACAGTGCCTGACAGATAAACACTCCCTGCTAACTCCACGGAGCTCAAACCTTTTCGTAGCATGGACTGCATCTTAACAGAGAGATGGTCTCATGGACATCTCCCTTCCCACTCGCTGTCTTTCGGTCCTCTCCCCGGCTATTGATAACGGGATATCATCCCTGAGGCCACCGCCGCAATCACTTACGTGGAAAAGGACAAGGAAACCGTTGCATGTATTTTTAGCTTCTTTTAATGCAAATTGACTGTTGCAAACAAAGAGCAGGAGCCAGCAGCATGTGACCAGCCAACTCCCTCTGGCCCACCAGCAAGTGCTACTATCCACGTGTCTGTGGGCCACCAGCAACTGGTCCCGGACCACCAGCAGTCCAGGAACCACAAATGTGTGGCTTTGCTTTGCATGTAGGAATGAATCAAACTGCCACTAGGTGGCAATGTTTCACAACGTTCTCTTCTTACCAGTTCCAGAGGGGGAGCCCTGTTCCTCTCTATACAGCAAGAACAAGGAGAGTCCTGGAGCACCTTAAAGACTAACAAATTTAATTTCTGCAGGATCAGCTTTCGTGGGCTGCAACCCACTTCGTCAGATGCAAGAAATAGAAATCAGATGGGGGGTATATGTATACCTCCAAGGGTAAGGAACAGCACTGGGGAGGGTAGGTGTTAGCAAAGTCCATTCAGTTAGAGTAGATGAGGCCTATTCACAACCATTGATTAGAAGGTGAGAATGTGTGAACAGTGACAATTACTTCTCGTAATGAGATAATGAGACTTGGAATGGTTCTCTCATTACAAGAAGTAATTGTCACTGTGTTCACACATTCTCACCTTCTAATCAATGGCTGTGAATAGGCCTCATCTACTCTAACTGAATGCACTTTGCTAACACCTACCCTCCCCAGTGTTGTTCCTTACCCTTGGATATGTGTATATATATATATATATATATATATATATATATATACCCCCTATCTGATTTCTGTTTCTTGCATCTGATGAAGTGGGTTGCAGCCCATGAAAGCTTATGCCTGCAGAAATCAAATTTGTTAGTCTTTAAAGTGCTGCAGGACTCCCATTGTTTCTTCTTACAAGCAGACCCGTGTCTGTATTGCCACCCCTAAACATTGAGATTATTCAAAAATAATAAATGTTGGGTTCTTTTTATTTGCCTTTAAGCCTTGAAGGGTCAGATTTTTTAGCTCTTCTCTGCAACCATAAGGCCCAGTAGCTTTTAAAAAAATGCTGAGATTCTCACATGACTCCAGATGTTGGGGCTTCAAGGAAGATCCCAAACTTAGTGAAACTTACCATAAAAATCGCTTTAGGTGGGCTGACAGGACTAGGAATGTTGGAGGGGCCTGGACTTAGTTTGCAGTGTTGCCACTGAAGCAAGGTGAGACTTGGGCAAGTCACTTATCTGCTGAGTTAGTTAACATTTGTAAAGAGCTTCCAGATGCAGGTTGCTACAGAATGGCAAAGCGTTGAACATTTATTGCTGTTATTATTTTAGGTGTCAAGTACAGCGTATTCCGCTTAATTGGGACGTCAGCTCCCTGTGAAGTCATTTGAGTGAATGTACTGATGATAGTGATTGGTAATGTTTGCTACTTACTCAGGATGGGGTTAGCATCTGGCCGATGATAAGTGGGGTTAATCAGGTGTTAAAGAGGTAGGAGAGTTCTTGCAGAAGTTAAGAAATGATGTTAAATAAAGTTGAAGTGCAGCGAATGACACTTTTGTTCAGAGCAGTAATGTTAATTATTTGCACACTGATTGTGGTGTTGTTACATCTCCCAAATGGCTTACCTGCTGTGTGAACATGTAATATGACAGATCCCTATAGGGCTCGCAATCTGAAAACCCATTATGGAGTTTAATGGCCTCTTCCCCTAATGGGGACAGCTGATGGAACAGGACAATAGGCCAGCCATAGGGGTGCCTCAGTGAAAAGGATTCCACCGTGTTATTCATGTGGCTCTTACCCTGGTTACTGGTCGGCTCCAGACTGGACTCTGCAATACACTGTATTACGGCGTATCCTGGAAGGAGACTGTCGTTGAGTTACGGGATGGGCAGCAATGAGCATATAACTCAAGCATCTGAGCTCAGCACTGGCTGCTGTCATCACTTCCAAGGACAAGTCAAGGTGTTGGCTACTATCTTTGAGGGCCCGGAGCCTGGTTATATGACAGATGGTTTCTGGTCTCCATGTCCCACAATGAGCTCCAGGGACGGTCTTGCTTTTAGCATGGATCTTTCCAGTGCTAGTGGCTGGAGTTTCTCAGTCCAGGACATTGATCACCTTCTCTCTGGGGGAAGCCACCAGAACCCAGGGACAGTGGCCGTCACATCACGGGGTAAAGAGCACTAGTTTATGTGCTAAGGTCAATGTCGCCGAACTTGAGTCTCTAATGGCAGGCACTGAGGCTAGGATTTTCAATGGGGCCTAAATCCCTACGGCACCTCTGGAAATCCTGAGTAAGGTCCGAGTTCAGGATTCTGCTTTCCCACCACAGCTGATCCCAGCCATGCTGGGAATTGAACTGGGGACCTCCAGAGAGCAAGTCTCTGTAACTTGAGCCAGCTGGCTAGCAGAGGCTGTAACGGACTCACGTCCTCAGTGCACCGGGGGGGCATGTAACATACATTGATGGTGGGTTGCACCCACTGCAGGGAAGGGAGTGTAGCTCGCTGCTCTGCTCTAGGCACCACTAGCAGCCTCCCCGGTGGCAAGCAAACCGCAGGTCCCTGAACTCAGGCCTTGGCAGGCGAGTGCTGCCCCAGCTGTGCCCCAGTTCCCAGCACGTGTCTGCCCATCCCACCGCTGGCACGGTGGCCCAGTCGCAGGACAGGTGCAGAGGTGCCATGGCTGCTGTAATGCTCGCTGTCCTTGCTGTTTGCAGGAGCTATAAGGTCCGTTTTAACAGTGTCTCCTCTTACTCGGATGCACGGAAGTCTTCGAGCGATGGGCCCGGGGCCAGGGACAACTTTGAGAGCACAGGACCTCTGGCTAACGTCAGGTGAGCAGGATGGAGAGGAATGGAGGGAGGTGCTAGCTTCCTGAGGGTGGTGGTCCATTTGATCTTGTTGACATCCGGCTGAAGTGTTGGCTAGCCTTTTGTCTCTGGGGAACGTGTTTGTGACTGCCCTCCAGAGCGTGCTGGAACATGTCTTGGTAACAGTATACAGTGGAAGCGTGGCAATGTTGCCACACATTTCACTAGGGCAGTAATGACCAACAGATCATGAGTTTTCAAATGATACCTTACACGTATGCTTTGTATAAAATGTAACATAGCCTTGTAAAAGAGGTGAACACGGAGGTACGAACAGTCACAGCTCTATAATGAGCAAACTCTACACGTCCTTTAGGCTTAACCCAGGCTAAGTACTGGGGATCTTTTGCTTATGCCTGATAATCTTTGCCCCCTCCAGAGTCCAAGCAACATACAGACACAGTTCCTTCTTGTTAGGGATTTTTATTCCTTCCTCCCCAGCTGATGGGAGGAATTCACTGTCATGACTCCTCTGCATGGTAGAGTGAGAGTAACCATCAAAGTCTTTCATCCTCTTCAATGTTCCACAATACTTTGTCTGGTGTCAACAGGCCTTCCTTGTGGGGCAGGACATAATGCCTTCTGTTGGAGATCAGCGCTTTACACTAGTTAATGTCAGTCTCCTGTCTGGCGATTTACATGGTCACAGAGGCTTACAATGCAAAACACTCCACCATCCTCTTACAAGCTGGTTACAGAGGCTATACGTGAGATTAATGCAGGCAGCAACTCACGAGCATTCCATAAAGTCTAAACACGTTATTCTAGTTCTAGCACCTACTTCAGCAATACTAACACACAGGTGAGCCTGGACTGGCTCTGGCTTTGTATTTGCCAGTGTTCAGTTGAGGCCTGGGGGCCTAGGCATGAGCTGGCACCTGGCCTGCCAATGTCACAACACCCTGGAGCAAAGATCTCCTCTAGGCAATTGTGCAACATGTAAATAACCACCAGCTCCCTGAGCTAGCCTGGCTCAATGTGTCTGTTATATTCACCCACTTCTCCTGACTCACTCGGTCAGTGCACTTGACCTCCTGGGTCCCTAGGAGACTAGTCACAGGGCATCGCCCCAGACCACCTAGGATAAACTAGCTGTGACTCACTGTGCTTGGCTCATCTACATCCCCTAGGCGTGGCAGCCCCGGATCAGTGATCTCCAGCCTCTCCGGCCCCGGCATCTTGCTGGCCAGTTCCTTCTGCCCTGGCATGGAGCTGCAATGCCATGTAGCACTGACGTGGTAGATGGAGCCATGGCCATTTCTGCCCAGAAGTGGTGAGGCACAGAAACCCTCCCGCGGTTTCAGACAGGGGAAGGCTGAGCCCTGACGCCCTGGCTTTGGGGAGGGTTTCAACGCCTCTTTTTTTTTTTTTTTTTTGCTGGTGCTGTTGGGCCCCCAGGCTGGGCAATGGCAGTACCCGATGGCCATGTGGGTGGGAGCCCGGCCTCTGCAGGGAGACGCTGCTCGCTCTGCCTCCTGTCGTGGCTGTCATCCTCTGGTAGTGACAACTGTCTCATCTGCTTGCAGGTTCTCGGTGTTTGGACTAGGATCGCGTGCCTATCCCCACTTCTGCGCCTTTGCCCGTGCTGTCGACACCCTCCTGGAGGAGCTGGGAGGGGAGCGCATCCTCCGCATGGGGGAGGGGGATGAACTCTGTGGCCAGGAAGAGTCTTTCAGGACCTGGGCCAAAAAGGTCTTCAAGGTAGCTTGCTTCCTTCATCTTTGGGAAGGGGGGGGGGGGGTTCAGAGGAGGCAGGGGAAAGAGCTGCCATTGGGCAAATCTGCTTTCAGTTCAAGTTGGGCCTGACCTCGGCCCCCAGCACCCTGGCATGATACAAATCATTTGGTGCTCATCTTTAGCCTGTCCCTGCTCTTCGAACGGCCTGCAGCAGTACAGCAAAGAATCAGAGGCCTGCCTCCTCAGGCATTCTGCCAGCGCACCGCAGCCCCCAGGGGACCAGAGAGGGCACGGGGGCCTGGTTTGGGTGGCACAGGGTGCAGGCGGGAGCCCCGCTAGAGACCTAGAGCGGAACTCAGGATAACGTGGCGCCTTCTCACCAGCCTGGGTTGTGTCTGATGGCTTGAGTGTTTGGATCCTGGGAGCCTTGCCCGGTGGGGGTGTGAATCCAGGATTGTTCAAAAATCACGTCAGACCAAAACAAATCGGAGACTGCTACCAGCCATCAGTGTTGAGCTCTGTTTAATGCCCGTCTGGTTCTTGAGCCTCGAGAGGTCACGTTTTTAAGGTTTCCTCCGTGCCACGAAGACGAGAAATTTACTCCTTAACTTTTAAGGAAAGTTGATATTTCTCATGTAATAACCTGACTCCAGGAGCTGGGCCGTTACAGGGAAACCTCGAATACCAGGAGACTTGTAGGCAAGTCACAAGAGCTGGCTCTGGCCCACTTCCCACTCTGGAGGTGGTCGGAACCACGGCTCTGGTCTGACCCACTGTAAAAAGAAGGGGCCATTTCTGATCCCAACCAGCCCAAAGAGTGGGGGCGATCGGAACTGGGGTCCTTGTCTGAGCCCATCTGCAGCCGAGGAGGGTGAGTTCTAGGGAATATTCCCCTGCTGAGGGGTGTGCGTGGGGCACTCACGCTAACAGGAGATGTGCCCAGACACCGCTGGCAGAACATACCCTTGAGATGTGCAAGGGGGTCCATACACTGGCCTTCACTCCAGCCAATGCCCCCCCTGCCCTTCCATAAGCACATAGGCGGGATGGGAGGGATGTGGGGCAAGTGTGGCCAGTGGCAGCTACTGGGAGGCAGGTTGTGCCGTGCTGGAGGCCTGGCTGAGCTGAGGAGTCCCCTGACAGCCAGCTGTGTGCTGCAGGCAGCGTGCGATGTGTTCTGCGTGGGAGACGACGTGAACATCGAGAAGGCCAACAACTCCCTCATCAGCAACGACCGGAGCTGGAAGAGAAGCAAGTTCCGCCTGACATACGTGGCTGAGGCTCCTGAGCTCACACAAGGTCCAGCCGCTTGGTCACGGGGGATAACTGGGGGGCTCTGAACATGGGGCAGATCCTGGGAAAGATAAGGATCCTTGGGGTCAGTGGTGGGCTTACCTGGGACAAGGGTGCAGATCACTCTGGACAGAGCTATGCTGAGACCCCCTCCCTCCTCTGTCTGGGCATTAGACCCTCTCTTGTCCATCTCTCACCCTGCCTCAGACTTGTCCTGCCACTCCTCCTTCCTGGCTCCCTCCTGCCCTTTTGCCTCCCTCCCTCTGATTCCTTTCTGCTACTCTCTTTACTTCCCACATCCTTCACCCGATGTCAAGTAGATAGAAAACTCCCCCTTGGAACTCCCCCCATTCAACTTAAAGGCTCCCAAACTGGTACAATGACACCTAGGAGGAGAATTCAGCTGAAATTCTGTCTATTTTCACCTCTTCTCCGCCCCCTCCTGTCCTAGGCAGGGTAGGAAGCCTACGCATTGTCGGAGGAAGGGGCTGGGAACAGCCGCAGGCCTCTCGAGCAGGCGGAGGGCCAGTGCCCGTGCCCGGACAGTGGTATGCTCGGGCCGCGTTAAATCTGGCCTTCCTTCCCCCGCCCCCTCTCACAGAGCAGACGCACTCATTGCTGAGAGCAAGGGGAAGACGTGGAAACCCAGGAGCGCTCAGCCACATGGCTATCCCAGGGGAGGGAGGGTTTTAGCCAAGGGCAGGGTCAACCCACTAGCACATGGTGCCCTCGTGCGGCTCCTGCAGCTGGTACGCGTGGCGCTGCCTCGGCTCCTCCTGGATTCAGATGCCCCCTTGCCAGCCAGATGGCACTGGTGGTGAGAGGGATGAAGGGTGCGTGCGCACGCCTCTGGCGGTAGTGGTGGTTTCTCAATCTGCCTAGTTACCTAGCCGCTGAGAGCAGGGAGCTGCTGCAATCATTCGCTCCTTTCACGTGGTGCCGAAGGCTCCTTGGAGCTCAGGCGCTGTGGGTCACCCACGGGGTGGAGCAGGAGGTCCTGATCCATGGAATCCCCCAGCACGTTCCGCTGGCGCATACCTGACCGAGTGTCCAGCCGCACCCTGGGGGCGGGGTGGTGCAGGCAGCTTGCGTTCGCCATTCTCTGCTGCGTTCACCTGACTGACTCTTCTCATCCACAGGGCTGTACAGCATTCACAAAAAGCGGGTCTATGCAGCCCGGCTTCTAACGCGCCAGAATCTGCAGAGCCCAAAATCCAGGTAGGAGTGGCAGCCGTAGACCTCACCCATGTAGACACGGCTTATCCGTGACACACACACCGTCTCCGCTGCTGCGTATACATGACACACACACGCCCAGCATTTTCGAACGTCTTAATTCAAGACATCTCTGTTGTCAATCAGCCAAGTCAGTCCTAAAGCGTGCCCTGCGTTAAAACCCTGAGTTCGAACTTGGTGGTGACTGTTTCCTAGCATCTAAAGCAGGGAACCCTCTCTGGATAGATCAGGCATGCTCCTGTCTGTGAGGACCCCCCCCCCCCCCCAAAGTATCCCCAGCAGCAGTAATGAGTCCGATTATGCTTCATCTTTTGCTAGAAAACAATCTCCTTTAGGCAACTGGCTTTCATCTGTCACTTGGCTGGCCCGTGAAGTGCCAGATTTTACTGGATTTAAAGCTTTTGGTGCGGATTCTCCTCTCAGGGCAGGCCTACACTTAAAAGCTGCAGCGGCACAGCTGCATCAATGTAGCTGGAGCCCTTTAGCAAAGACTCTGCTATGCTGACGGGAGAACTTCTCCCATCAGTGTAGTTACTCTCCCTCCGCGAGAGATGGTAGCAGTGTCGGCAGGAGACGACCTCTCGTCGACCTACCACTGTCTGCCTGGTGGCTGGATCCGTATAATTGCATCACTCAGGGGTGTGGTTTTTTCACACCCCCGGGCGACGTAATTATACCGAAATCAGGGTGTTGTGTAGACCTGGCCTCATTTACACATGCTTTACAACAGCAGGGCCACATGGGCTTCAGCAGAGTTCTTTCTGATCTGCACCTGTGGCCAACTGGTTTGATGTGACCCACCAAAACAGTACCTGGGCTTCTGCTGGTAGTGTTGCAGCAGGTCAGGGACTAGCTGTTTTCCTTGAGACGTTCCTGCGGACATAAACAGTGCTCATGCAGAGAAAGGGATGGTGCTGCCTGCACCCTGGGGTGCTGCATTCATGGCATGGCAGGTGATGCGGTAGTTCCACCAAGGGAAAAACTGGGGCAACAGGTTCAGCTTTCCAAGTTTTGTCCAGAAGAGTGGCTAGCCGTGAAGAGCACCAGCATGCTGGAGTGGGGCGGGCTAGGTGTGAACAGAGGGCTGAGTCTTTCCCAAACTCCTGTTCTTGTTTCATTTTTGTTAGTTCAGGTAGATGATCATCTGGGCAGACACACTGGGCAGCTGCTGTGCTCTCCTTCCTGCTGCCTTAGCAAATCACCCTAACGAGCCAGCTGCCAGAGCTAGCGCAGGGCTCGCAGCTGTCCGGAGGGCACTTCACAGTGTTCGGTTTGGTTGGTTTTTCACCCCCTCCCTGTAGTCGGTCAACGATTTTCCTGCGACTTCACACCAATGGGTACCAGGAGCTGCACTACCTGCCTGGAGACCACCTGGGAGTGTTTCCAGGCAACCACGAAGACTTGGTCAGCGCCCTGATTGAAAGACTGGAGGATGCACCCCCAGCCAACCAGCTGGTGAAGGTGGAGCTCTTGGAGGAGAGGAGCACGGCTTTAGGTAACCAGGGCCAGTGCAGATACCCTGATTAGAGCCGACTGGACCCCATCCCCCACCCCTGGACAATTCTTGCAGAGTCTCTGGCTGCCATGTAGCTCCTAAGAGGGTTATTTTGGACCCACTCATTCCCTGGTACGTTCCCATAAGGACTGTAGGGTTTGTCACGCTGTCATGAGAGAGGGTGCACGGATCCACACCTGGTCTGCCCTCTGGGACTGTGGAGCGCTGAGAGCAGCGGTGTCATGGGAGAGCAGGGCTGTGGGGGAGGGTTTTCTGTTCCCTCTGGCAAGCTGAAACCTCTTCAGGTATCTAGGATGCAAGAGCTGAAAAACTGGTCCATGGAAAATAGCATAAAAGGATCTTGATGGGCCAGGTGCACTGAGCTCTTGCATAGTGGAAATTCTATGGGCGTGATGCCCCATTGCCCTGTGCAAAGCGGGTGGCAAATGCTCTCTCCCCAGAGCGATAGGGTCTGGTTCTCCCAGTCTTGTATCTCGTTAGTGTGGCCGATTGCACCAAGTAAGGTCATTGCGAGCACCAGGAGATCATGCCAGACTCTTCTTTCTAGCCTCTCCTCATTCATTGTCTCGCACTGGAGTTGGAGCCTTCCTTGGCTTGCCCAAGGTGGGCTGGCAGGCTTATCTGATCACAGCATCATGCTGGATTCTCTCCCGTCAGGTGTCATCAGTAACTGGACAGATGAGAACCGCATCCCACCCTGCACTATCTTCCAGGCATTTAAGTGCTACCTGGACATCACCACTCCTCCCACCCCTCTGCTGCTGCAGCAGTTTGCCTTACTGGCCACCACCGACAAGGAGAAGAAACGTCTGCAGATCCTTAGCAAGGTAAATCAGCGGGTCCTGTTGGCAGCCTCTTCCTAGTGTTGGAGGGTCACACGCACCACCCAGCCCACGCTTCTGCTTAACCTTAGACAGTGGGTAATAAGGTTCCCTCTCGATGAACACGCTACCTCTCTATCTGCCTCCTGAATGTCTTAGGATGAATCTGGCTGAAGAAGGCAGCTTGTCTGTATAAACTGCTGTCAGTGACTTGCCTTCTCTGATCCGAGTGCAGGATTCCCCAAAGGAATTCCAGGATTCCATTCCAGGCCTGGGACGGTTCATTCAGAAATGCAGCCTGTAGAAATTACATGTCCCCAAGAGGCATTTTTCCATCTTGGTCAACGTGGTCTTCCCCCTGGCTCCTCACCTAGGGCTATTGACACAGTCTAACGGGTCAATTCCTCAGCTTTGATGTGTGCTTTATGCTCAGTGAATTTAACCTCACATCTCCGTGTCTTACAGAGGAGGGCTCTGAAATTAAGTAAGTTGCCCAGGATCATGCAGGCAGTCTGTGGCGGAGCTGGGGATTGAACGTGCAGCTCCTGACTCCCTGGTCTGTGCCCTGATCTCTAGACCATCCTTCCCCTGACGTCTGCATGGGTGTCTTGCACCACTACTGCTGCATCTGTGTAGGAGTTTCTCGGCCTGGGGTCCCTGTGCTTGTGATGCACAATCACCTTATAACGGGAGAAGCTCAGAAACCACTGAAGATTCAGTCTGGAATGCTAGAGCCCTGAGGAGCAGGCCCTAGACTGGGTGGCAGTCAGGACTAGAGCAGACCAGAGTGTCCTAGAGTCCTGTGAGGCAGTCACAGGCATACGTCCTGGGACCCCTGCCAGAGCTCTTTCATCTGCTCCATCCTGCACCGGGGCTGTGTGCGCATGGTGCGATGTGTCCAGCCCAGGACAGGAAGACACGGTCGCTCACTCCTCCTTTCCCTCCTTTGCTACAGGGATTGCAGGAGTACGAGGAATGGAAATGGTCCAAAAACCCCACCATAGTGGAGGTGCTGGAGGAGTTCCCATCTGTGCAGATGCCCTCCACCCTGCTGCTCACCCAGCTGCCCCTGCTGCAGCCTCGCTATTACTCAATCAGCTCCTCCCCCGACATGTCCCCGGACGAGGTGCATCTCACCGTGGCTGTGCTCTCCTACCGCACTAGAGGTACCGTTCCAGCAGTGCTGCGAAGGGCTCGTGGTTTGTGTGGCAGCGACGCTAGAGCTGTCTGAGAGCATGGTGCTGGGTGCCCACCTTGGCCCTGGGCAGTGCTGAGATGGAGCCCCCTTCTCCACTTGCATTCTAGGTGGTGGCCATTAACATATGGGGGTGTTTGGGGATAGGGTATCGCTTGTTAAAACCTTGCTGCCGGTTCCCATGGGGCTCCCTCCGGCTGGGGCTGGGAGAGCCAGACACAGCAGCAGAAGCAGGGAGCTTTCAAGTGCCACCAGGCCGCTCCGCACTATGCAGCACAAAGGTGCATGTGGGTGTCTCGGCTGCCCCACGCCAGTGGGTGGTGGGGAGAAGAGAGTCCAGATCTGCCCCGGCTGCCCCAAGGAGGGATCGGCCAGGCCCCCACCCGCAGCCCTGCGTCCCTCCTGCCTCCCCCCGCCTGGCTTGCGCAGGAAGCTCAAAGAACCGCTGGCCGGTTATCTTCCATGTGACGCTACCTAGTGGTGGACCCGCTTACCTTGCCAGGAGAAGGTCAGCGTGGCACAGACGGCCATTGCCATCTTCTCAAAGCGCGTGTGAGGAACCTGCCCAGGGCAGCGGGTTCATAAACCTCCAGAAGGAGCCCAGGGCCCTGGTTTCTTAACAGGCACTCGCCTGGCTGGAGCTGGCTCTGGAAGATCCATTGGCCTTGGCAGGGGTGTCTTAGGACACCACGCTGCTGTGAGCACCCCAGCCAAGGCAGAAACTGCCCTGCTCCAGCCAATGGGACCTCCTGGTCTTTGCCTGGGAGAAGCCAGCACGTTTGGGGTGCTGCAGTGGCCCGGCCCGGCCCGGCCCAGTGAGGGTGTTCTGAAGAGAGGAATTGGTGCCAGGACCATTCGGTGCCTGGCCGTTCTGACCCTGGATCCCAGGCTGGCTGCTATGACGGGGGACGTTGGGGCAGAGCACTTCGCCGGGCGCAGATCAGGAAATGGCCCAGGCATTCCGCCGCGACCATTCAGAAGTACTGAGGCAGGGTACAGATCGTTTCCTCCTTTCCTCTCCTAGATGGGGAGGGACCGATTCACCATGGGGTCTGTTCCTCTTGGTTCAACCGGATACAGGCCGACGAAGTTGTGCCCTGCTTTGTAAGAGGGTGAGAAACGTGTTCGCTGCATGTGGGTCCTGGGGAGCCAGGAAGGGAGGGGGTCGCACCTCAACCCCGAGCCATGCCAGAACTGGCCGACCTGCAAGGCGCTCAGAGCAGAGAGCAGCCACGTCCCTGTCTGAGCCGGCCGTGTACGCTCACAATGGCGGAGGCGCTGCAGAGCAGCAGGCGACAGTGCAGCACAGACCCTGGAGTGGGATATGGTGCCCAATGCCCCGGCACAGCCAGGGGGCACGGAAGAGAGCGCAGTGTGGACTGCAGGGGGCGTTGTTACCATGCGCTCTGCTTAGGGGTACTGTGCTAAAATGCCACTTTTTGCCATTGCTTTCCATGCTCAAACTTCTGCACCTACTTGTCTGAGCTACGTTTCTCCCCCCGCTAGGACTTCATTGACCCAGCCTTGGTTTTGTCCCATTACGGGTGTCTCTAACTTTATAACTTGTTTGTCCAGAGCTCCTGGGTTCCACATGCCACAAGATCCCCAGGTTCCCTGCATCCTGATCGGCCCTGGCACGGGAATTGCCCCGTTCCGGAGCTTCTGGCAGCAGCGGCTCTTTGAAATTGAGCAGAAAGGTGGGTCTGAGGTCTGAACCTTTTGTAAATACCAGGGTGAGTGAGTGACCCCACAGATGAACTCGGGTGTAATATGCTGGCTGAGTGGGTATCCCCCTCCGGTGGCTGGTCCTGGTGAGGACTGGAGCCCATTACTTACAGCTAATCGAATTGTTCCCTGAGCAGCTAGGTCCACGGATAGGGACTTGTGTGTCTGGTGCTAGAGGCATCGGCTGAGTCCCAGATGGCTGCTGTGGTGTGTGTGCGTGTGTAGCCATGGCTGTGTTTCGCTGGCAGTCAGATGAGCTAATGTGGAGCTGGTTCAACCTTTTTCCAGTGGCCTTTTTTAAATGAAAAACTTCATGAATTTTTTTTAAGTACACTTCATTCAATTTTTTCCAGTTTTTGATGAAATTTTTTTTTTTAAATTTGATTTTTAAAAAATTATTTTTTATTGCAAAAACAAAAACATTGGGTTTTTTTTTTTTGTAGTTTTCCCCCCAAAAAAACCCATTTGAGCTGTTTCACCCAGCTCTAGTTACTTGGGACCCTGGATCGATGCCTATGGCTCTGAGTGGTAACACAACCTCCCCCAGTATCTCCTCTAAGACCCTCTACCCTTCCCCTTCTGCCATCTGCTGTCCCAGGGAACAGAACTATCAGGCACGTATCCAACATACCTTCCCCAGAGTGCATAGACCAGCTGCCAGCCGGTAAAGAGGGAATCCAAGTACAGCAAGGTGGCAAACCCAGGCTTGGGAACTGGGGTGCCGGTGATGCTTTCCACAACTCATTGCTATCCCACCTGTCTCTGCTCCAGCACTGAAGCCCTGTCCTATGATTTTGGTCTTTGGGTGCCGACAGTCCAAGATCGACCATATTTACAAAGAGGAGACTCTCCTAGCCAAAAACAAAGGCATCTTCAAAGAGCTGTACACTGCCTACTCCCGGGAACCAGACAAACCAAAGGTAACCGCAGCCACTGCTCTGTTCTGTCCTCTACGCTCATGATCAGTCCAAAGCAGATGGTGAGCAGAGCTGTGGATTCTCTCAGCCACGCAGGGGAAGTGGCATGCCTCCCTGCAGTCCCCTGGAGGGATTTGCCAGCACTAGTTGGAGGACGTGATCTTGGTTTGAGCTTTTAACAGGGGCCAATGAATCCTCCACAGAGGAGAAGCAGCCAACACAACAACCCTGGGGAGGGTTCAAATCTCAGACTCTTTAAGCAGCCCTGTCCATCTCTCTACATTTCAAACAAGACCTAATGCCACTTGTGGACACTAACAATCCGCTGGCACTGTCCCCTAGCCGAGTGCTACCCCCAGGGCCCTGGCTGAGTCCCATCATGCCTCTGGCTTCCCCCTGCCGGTACAATCATGCTGTGAGCCCAGTTTTTCAGGCGTGCAGCGCAGCTGGAGGGTTCTACTAACTTCAGCTGAAGTTTCTGGAGCATTGCACCTCCAACCGTGCAGGCCCCGATTGTCCTCCGTTCCCATCCTAAATGGCTATGCAGCATTGTTGGGCGTTGTTAAACGGCTGCTGCGTCCCACCCCAGAGGTGGCCGTCCTGCACTGCTGGATGGATGGATGAAGTGACTCCTGTGTGTCAAGCTGGGTTGTGCCCCTTAGGAGCTCTGGGTGACGGGCGCTGTGCAACGTCTGTTCTTGTCTCCCCCAGAAATACGTGCAGGACGTGCTGCAGGAGCAGCTGGCTCAGTCTGTGTACAAAGCACTGAAGGAGCAGGGAGGCCACATCTACGTGTGCGGCGACGTCACCATGGCTGGAGACGTCTTCAAGGCCATTCAGCGCATCGTGAGGCAACAGGGGCAGCTGTCCGCAGAGGAGGCTGGCGCTTTCATTAGCAAGCTGAGGGTGAGTAGCACCTCCCCATCCCCCACATGCCACAGGGCTCAGTGCAAGCTTGCGCCACGGGTGTCGTCCTCGGGGCTGCCTCTTAAACAACCATTGATGGTGTGAGCATTGCAGCAACGAGCTCTGGGAGTGCTCAGCAGGCAGTGCCCCTGCCGGCCTCCTGGCCCGACTTCCTGGGCTCAGGCTCCCTGCCCACCCTGCTGACGTATCCCTGCCCGGGCCCCTGCCTTGCCGAAGGAGCTGGGTGATAGGGGAGCTGCTGGCGGGTTCGGCAGAGACTGCCAGGTTCCCTTTCTCCTGGGATCTTGGGCAGTACCATCCGAGCCCCAGGAGTCTGGGACTGGACTCAGATTTGTTACCCAGCAGAACGATTCTCACCAGGCCCAGCGCAGGAAGTGGTCCAGGGCAGCAAGTCTGTGCAAAGGACTGATTCCGGGCAGGATCCTTGACCTGTCACGGGACAGCTTCTCAGGGAGCTCAGCTCCTGCGGCCTTGTCCACGCTAGCACATCACCCGCCGCTGGCCCAGCTTTGGTGCAGCTCCAGTGCCCAGGAAGTGCCAGTATCGGCGCTTGTTCTGTGTGCTTTAGCGATGCGTGCTCTGCACAGGGGAGGGCTCTGGAACATTAGGCAGTGCCCATCCAGCTAACAGCCTTTACCCACCGGGCACTTTATTTACTTACCTAACAATTGGCTATAGCGTCCTCACTTTAATAAACAAACCTGGGGCTACCTCGCACCTTCATGTTGCTTTATTTTGCAGTACGGGCACACAGGTCCTACTGCTGCGTAAGCCCAGGCCTCTGCCACTTGAGCTTCTGGGGAAGCGCCTCTAGTTGTTAGCAATATAAGGCTTCTGACACCCAGTCAGGCAGTTCTGATTCCATCCAGTAGAGGGCACTGGTACCCATGCATGCTAGTCTGTTCACGCTGGCAATGTTCCTCTCAGGTCCCAATGCGATCTCCAGTTCCCCTGGGCTTTCTCTCTCTCTCTCTCTCTCTCTCTCTCTCTCTCTCTCCACAAGTAGCCATGTAGAGAGGCAGCACAGTGTAGTGGATTGGACACTGGACAGAGTGCCCAGAGACCTGGATTCTATTCAGGGCTTGGCCCCTGACCTACTGGGTGACCTCGGGGAAGTCACTTCCCCACTCTGTGCCTCAGTTTCCCCTTGTAGGCTTTGCCTGTCTTGCTTATTTAGAATGTAGGCTCTTAGTGGCAGGGACTGTCCCACACCATGTTTGCATAGCACCTAGCACAATGGGGTGTTCTTGGTTTCAGGATGACAACCGATACCACGAGGATATTTTTGGAGTCACCTTGCGTACATATGAAGTGACTAACCGCCTTAGATCTGAGTCAATTGCGTTCATTGAGGAAAGCAAAAAGGACACGGATGAGTGAGTTGACGTACTTATTTTAACCTGCGTTATTGTTTCGTAGATGTAAGTGGGTTGTGGAATAAAACTCGGAAGGATCCTTTTATTAATTTGCATGGATGAAGCCTGTAATAGCAGAGATAGGAACAGGCAGGTAGGAACAGACCAAGCTGCAGTACAGTTTCTTTGAGAGAATAATCAACTCAGGGGACCAAATCCGTTCCTGATGTATCTCTGTTGCTTCCCAAAGGAATTGTGCCAGGCTGAATCTGGCCCATTGTATCCGCTAACACAGCCTTTTCCATCCCGCGAGCCCCTGGCACAAGAGACGAGCTATAAAGCGTGTGTGGACGGTCACCACTAGAGTTCACTGGAAATTTCCCGATGGAATCGAGTTCAGTGGGAACGTGCCAATGCGATGGAATCGACTCGTTCTGTGGGAACGTGTCAATTTTGTCAGCGGAGGCCAGGCAGGGCGGCTGTCAGGGTCCCTGGGACCTGTGGCTCTCCAGAGCCTAGGCTGCACACCTGGTGAGGGGGCGGGAGGGAAGCTGGTTGGCTACCCAGGAAGCCAGGTGGCCGGTTCCCCAGCCAGGGGAGCTAACTGAATATTTGATCCCGCACACATTGACCCCAAATGGCAGAATACCCATTAGGGTTCCCAGGTGGCTCCCAGCTGACGTCCGTGGCTCAGTAGTGACGCCTGGTTGACTTCAGTGACTGACAGTCACCATTTAGTACCAGCCCATGCAGCATGCTGGCTAGTGACCGGATATGCTTATTGCATTTCAAAATTAGTTGTCCCGTGCCAGTAAGGGAGACTGCTGGGCTAAGCGTGGACAGGAGCGTTGGCAGCTAGTCATTCTCCCCTTTCCCTTGCAGGGTTTTCTGCTCATAACCTGAACCCTTTGCCCCAGACGGGATGCCAAACTAGTTGCAGCGGCAGCCGCCCCCTCCAGCCGGAGGGCACTGGGTTTTGTATTTACATGGACACGGCAGCTCCTTTTCTGCGGGGCCTGCCCACGGAAAGTGCTCTGTCTCTCGTCCTGTCGTCGTGTCCTGATGATGATGATTTCCCTTTCCTTTCTCTCTCTGTCGTCCTGTGGCGGTTTCTTTTCACTCCTTGTTTCCCTCCTCGGAGTTCCCTGCTGAAGTGCGATGGCTTTATAATCCGCAGTGGCTCTAACGAAACTACATTTCTTCTTCTCTCGGTCTGCGGCTGCATGAAATCACCACCTTAGTGATCATCTGCATTCCTTGGTGTTTGGGGGTCGGGGCTGGGGAGGGGGAGAAGCTGGCTATTCCGGATCTGGCAGCAAGGGCTGGGGAGAAGCTGTTTTGCCCAAGCCCCTTTTCCCCAGCACGACTTGGAACTTGGCTGAATCACTGCATCTTCCTCGCTTTCCTTTGGACTCTCTGCACCTGGGCCCAGGCAGAAGTTGGACGTAGCGGAAGTGTTGCCCGCTCCCCGTCAGTGGGCTTTATTTCTGTTGGTGGGAGGCACCAGAGCTTTGTTCTGTTTAAGGAGTGGGGTTTGTCTGTGGTCAGTGGGTGCTGAATTCACCGTGCTGTTTGTGTCATCAGTCCCTGCCCCCACTCGTTGGCTCTGCCATCACTCCTCTCTCGCCTGTGCCCAGTGCCGATCCCTTTGCCTTCCTGCTGGTACAAAAGTCTCCACACGGAGTGCACGAGCACAACCTGTGCAGGCTGAGTTCTGCAAAAGGGCAGCACATGGGCGCGCTCTGGGCATGGGGAAGCATGGGGTACCGCCCACTCTGCTTCCAAACATCCCGGCCTGCGAACGTGTGAAGCGACACGGCTGGGAGGCTGAGCAGCTGTGAAGTCATCTCTGCCCCGGTCCAAGGGGCACCTGCTATTAAAAAAGCTTGATAGAGCGGCTGCTTGCTGGCTTCCTGTCAGCTCTCCTGCAGCCATTCCTGACCCCTGGTGCCAGTCCTTTGGGAGCCCCCGTAACACCCCCTTTAATCAGTAGAATACTCAAAGGACGGCAAGTCCATCCTAGCGCGATCGTGTGACGTGGCCTCCCTCAGCAGTGGCTCCCGAGGAGCTGCAAAGTGCGGGTGGTGGGCTGGTGCCAAAAATCCCAAATACTCTCCCTGCCCACTCTGCCTCCCGCGTGCTTGGGTCCGTTGTTCCACCTGCAAACTGCACCCGGCATCTGGGCCGGGAGCTCCGTGGAGAAAGGGGAAGCACGCCCAAGAACAGAGGCAGCAGTGCTGTGTAATGCCAGGCTCTGAGGTGCTGACCGCTCAGCCCCACTGCACAAATCCAGCCCCGCAAGAGACTTTTACAAGAGCTGTTCCAGTGCTGGCCGCCCCCAAGGGTCAGGCCCTTTTCCAGGTAGAAACGTTGCCTCCCCACCCCCAGGCTGGCTCACTCTCTCTCTTTTAGGGGGAGGGGGCTTCTCCTGCCATTCTCCCCTCCCTCTCTAGCTGCCAGGTTCTCTGGGGTTATGGGGACCCCTCATCACCCCCATACAGCATCATCAGCTGTGGCTCCACTGGAGGCAGTGACAGTAAACCGTTGCCTTCACGTAGGCACAATCCCCACACCTCCGCAACCCAGTGCTGCTGCAGGACCCCGTCCTGCCGCCAGCATAGGGAATTCCCGCGGGGGTGGGAGAGGGTGTTCAGGACTTGGGCCTGACAAAGGGAGAGGGTTCCCGCAACCGCTGTCACTGGGGTGTTTTGTTTTCCGTGACCAGGCTCTGCCAGCGACTCCCCCGGAGCCATGTGTCTCACCAAGTGGGTCCAGCAAGCCTTGAAGCCTCCCCAGCCTAAGCGCGACTTGGCAGCTGGGTCGCGCCATCTCAGCTAGTGTTTGCTGACCACCCTCGAGGCAGGGCCCACGTGGTTGCTTTGGTTTTGCCGCCTGCTCTCTCCGGTGTTCCTAGTCGCTAGAGTGCTGCTACCTTCTGACGTAGCAGCATCCCTGATCTTCACCCTCTCTGGCCACCACAGCTGGATCTGACCCCAGACTCTGGGCCCAGCAGCCCCACAACTTTGGGAAAGCTTTTTGCTGCTCAAATCCATCTCTGCTGAGGGTGTTGCTCAGCTAAGAGCTGGCAGGACTTTAACTAGGGATGTGCACCCATGCTGCCACCTTGTGGGAATTCACATGCACTCTATTCTGTGAGGGTGGCCAAACTTGTGGCCAGACGAGGATGAATAACGATCCCTGGCTAAGGCCCTAGCCACAGCACAGCGGTGATTTTGTAACTGGTTTTAAGTAACACGGTTCAATTTGCAGCAGCGACTGTGCGTCCGCACCTGCCCAACAGTGTTTGCACCGGTGCGTTCTCAACAGCTGCCCTGCAGTCTCTCAGCAAGGACTAAAGGGCCCAGGGGACATGCACACAGCGCAGCTGGTGGTGCGATGGATTCCGGGTGTCCCACTGCACAGAGGGCTGGGAAGAAGGGGGCCAGCCAGACTAGGGGGAGAAGGGGCTCCTGTCTACACTGCAAACCCGCCAGTGTGCTGAGCCAATTGCCCCAGCCTAGGTCCCTGGCGCACGCAGAGACTAAGGGATGCAGGGAGCAAGGAACTTCACCTTAAAATTCAGCTCTCAGATCCACTGGCCAATTCACACAGCACTCAATGGCCATCGATTTCTACCTGCTTCCAGGCAGCATTGGTATTTCCAGGAAAGGTGGGGGCTGGGTGCAAAGTTTGGATCCAAATTCAAACTCGCCCAAAGGTCTGTGTGGGGTGACACGAGATGCAAGGGGTCAGCCATGGAGTTCCAAGCTGGATCCAGATCCACCTTTCCCCGGTGTGTGGGATAGGAGTGAGGGGGCCGGAGTAAGGGATCTGTCATCTTCCTCCCTCCCCCCAGGGGCTGGATCCCTACACAGATTTGTGAGCCACAGGCTCTAGAGATGCAGCCTCTGCCCATGCCACACTCATTCCTGCCCCCCTTCTCCACCCCTTGGCTTCCATGGGGTCAGGACATGCAGCTGGAAGGGTTGGCGCCTGCCTGAGGCCTTGCCCGAACTAAAGAGCTCACTGCAGCTGCTGCAGGCTGGAGCACTAGGCCCCGGTTACACTCCAGGCAACACTAGTGTTTGGTGGTTTGTTTGCACACCACGGGGTTAGTAACCACACCTCCCCTCTGCCTGAACGGCAGCGGAAGCTGGCCTACATGCTTTGCTGAGCCATGGTCTGCAATCGGTTACCCCGAGCACTGGGTAAGTAGGACGAAGAGTTTGCAGGACCAGCTCTCTCTCTAAGTAGGTACGAACTGGGCACAATCGCCTTAAAACACATACGGTGCTTGGAGGCCTTTTATTACTGATGGGGGAATGAGCGGGAGGTGTCCTTCTGCAGCCTCTGAGAGCTAAGCCAAATACATCAGGCTGGATGCTAAGCTGCTGAAAATCTATGTAGCACCATTGACGTCCATAGAGTGTCTCTGATTTACCCAAATGGAGGATCTTCTCCAGGGGTTGCTGCGGTTCTGAGAAGGAGAACTTCATGGTCTAAGCCAGTGATTCTCAACCCGCAGCCATGCGAGTAGTACATACAGTGTGTGGCTGCGGCCCACATAACACACCGAGCTGCATATGCAGCCCACGATGGTAAATAGGTTGAGACCCCCTGGTCTAAGCTAATGGTGCTGCCACCGTCAGGCTCCATAAGTGTGGCTATTGCTACAGAGACCTGTCGCTGAGGCTGGAATTGTTGGTATTGTTTCTTAATGACTTGTACAGTCCCACAGAGGAGCAAGACCCTTCTCAGCCCAGAGAGAGCTGGGCGGCGCTCCGCATTGCCCTAACCTGGCGTCCGCTGCGCGTTTGACGTCAGCAGGAGCAGCGTTAAGGCAGTGCCAAGTGCTTCTGAAATCCCCCCAGCCCCGGAATCAGATTTGTCCATCAACTGCCTTGAGATTACAGCATCCTGTGAGGCACGAAGTACCCCCAACTCCCATTGGCTCCGGTGGGAGCTGAGGGCGGGTCTCCGCAGCATCAGGTCCGAGGGCAACAGCAGGCGCAGTGATTATAGTTTTGCATGCATTAAGCTGCGCGCGCCCGCAATGTGTTATTCCGCAGTAATCCTGCTCGATGTCTGTCCCCGGCTGTGGGAGCTGAACGCTGGCTTCTCCCACACAACGACGTTTATTTACTGAATCCTCAGGGGTGATGGGAAAAAGCTAATGAGTTGATTTAAAGCACTCAGATCCAGGACTGAAACGGGCCCTTCTAGGGTTAGTGTTTTCTGGGTTTTGTTAAGGAGAGGAAGATAGGCCCATTAAATATGTCAGATGCTAGCGTCTTCCTGCTGAGTGAGGATTAAAACAGGATGGAAATGGCCTGGACTCTAAAATGCCCCATGCTAGCGGTGTTGCTTATAAGGGCCAATGATGAGAAGCTGCAAATCTCATTTCAACCACTGTTTGCCGTTTATAGACTCTCCGTTCGTGAGAGCTGTTCATAGTGATGGGCTGATCACAGATGGGGGCACCTTTCTTTCTCGTCCATGTCACTAAATGGGGGCCAGATGTGTGGGCGTGACTCAAAGGCAGTAAAACCAGATGTGTACGGGTCTGCCTCTCATGTAAGGGATCCCACAGGCTAGCACTGTGCAGCAGCTTGAGCTGAATCGCAGTGACTAGAGCTAGCTGGAAAATGGTCTATATGTGGGGATGGGGACGGGAGGGTTTCCATGGAAAATGTGGATTTTGTTGGGGGGGAGGGGGAAAGGCTGGCAGAAATTCAAATACTGACAACTTTGAAAAACCTAAATCTTTTGGGTTGGGCATGGGTTTTTTGATGAAAAATCAAAAATTTCCAGAGAAACCAGGCATTTTGAGACCAAAAAAAAAATTTTTTTTTAAATCAAAAACTCAATTTTCCTTAAAAAAAAACAGCTCTGACAGAAAATTTTCAACCAGCCCTACTTGGGAATCTAGCAGAACAGACAATAAGTGCAGCAAACCCTGCCCCATCTGCTCCGGAGTCTACTCTGAGTCTGAAACCATTGGTTGTTTTAAAGTCGTGTGTTCAAAAATGTAAAAGTTTGTGTTTCCACAAGTGCCAACCAATAAGCGACTTTGGCTTTAATAATAAGGTTCCAGATGTTTGCATGTGTGTGAGCTGCTCCCGTTGATTTCCATGTGAGCTGACTGCACCCATCCAAGGCTGTGTTTGGCTCATCTAAATAGTGCTGAGTTGATAGCAGAATCCAGTCACTTCATTTTAAAAATCAACTGCAGCTGGATGAAAAATCATAAACCCCAAAACCAAAAAACCAGGAAATTGTTGTGGAAATTTTTTACTGAAATTTCAAAATTAGACACAACGTTGACCAGCTCCTTATCTGGTCAAAAAAACATTGGGAGGAGGGGGGATTGTGAAATTGTTTTAGGGGCTTTGTTTGTTTGTTAAAATTCAACATTTTGTCAAAAAAATCCTTGGGGAAAAAAAATCAAAATTTGAAGACATCTACCAGCTTCAGGGGAAATAAAACAACCTTTTAAAAACTGTATCTAAATCCACCTGTAGCTAGTAAACCTGCGTGACTCCAAAGCATCCATTCATACCTGTGTGGGGTATTGAATGATGTATAAACAAAACACACTACAATCACCCGAATGCCTTTGATGTAGGAATGCACTTCAGACCCTGAGGTTTGCCGATGTGTAGCCTTGAAGTGATGGTTTGAAAGTCAAGAAAATGCAGTGCAAACAACAATTGTGGTTACAGGTCTGTAAATAGACAAATGTCAGGAACGCCCAAGTATGGTTCAACTCCTGGCCTCGAAGAAATAACTTTTGCCCACTTGGGAAGCCCCTCAGAAATCCTGATTTCTATATTCTGAAAAGAACTGAAGAATGGTGATGGCTGAGTTCTACCTGGTTCTGGCAAAGTCTCAGTTCTCTGCTGTGCATGATTCCCCAGGAGCAGGGCAAGAGTGACTTTCAGGCAGGACTCCTTACTGGTTGTATAGCACAGGCTCCCATCTAGCTAGAAACACAGGCTGAAATTCTCCTTGCTGCCCAGAGGATTTTGGGTGCTCTGTTCCAATTAATTTGAAAAGGAATTGGGTATCCTATTCCCCAAGCCAGCTTCGAAAATCTGAGGTTTTTAAATGACTCTTCTCATGAAGAGGAATGGCCCAAAAGTGAAATGGGGACATTTGTGAAATGTGACAAAGGTTGGGGGAAACCTCAAATTCTAGCGGTTTCCTGAACCCTCTAACTCTCCAGGGTTTGCCCCTGTTAGCTGGAACTCCATCTTTTCCCTATTCTCTCATCCTAGTGACCTTTCCACCTCCCCCTCGTATCATTGTGCCTTCATTTTATTTTTTAAACGATGCCATGAGTTAAGACTGGAGCATTGGCTTGACTCTCACTTTGTGTTCCTGAGGTGGATGGGCAAACTGGTTCATTTTGTAGCATTAGATGTGATTCAAATGTAGGTTTCTTTTGAGGAAGAATGGGTGGGGTGGGAGTGGGGGTGGGCGGGTGTTGTCTTTGATCAGACCAGTGCTTTAAGCAGTCAGAAACATGATTTCCCCTACCTCTGAGCTCTCAATGCTGCTAAAATCTCTGCCATTCGTACAATGTACTCCAGCACCTCTCTCATGGACTGACTCCTGCTCTGTTTGCGAGGTATCCACACTGTTCTAGAGCATGCACCTCTCTGTATAGTTCCAATCTTTTGATTTTATGGAATAAAATACTTATGCCTGTTTGCATTACAGTCAAAATAAAAAAGTGGACTAAATCTGGTGGACTGTCTTGTTGGTTGGTTTTTCTGTTCCTCTTACCTCGGATTCCTGACACTGAAAATTCACAATACATCTGATGAAGTGGGTTTCCGCCCACGAAAGCTTATGCACAAATAAATCTGTTAGTCTTTAAGGTACCACAGACCTCTCGTCATTTTGCTGAAAATTCACTGTGCACCTCACTACAGCCTGTTGTCCCTCCATTGACTGACTGACAGTAGTAGAAAATGCCAGTGCTTTACAAAAGAATTACCCATAAATGATCTCTTGTATTTCTCTATGATGGGCACTTCCTTGCAGGGCTGTTTGGATTCTGAGCATTACATTTTAATCCCGTTTGCAGTGAGAGACTTCGGCAGGGCACTTACACTAAGAAAACATCGAAGCTGAACAGGGTTAGGTGGCTGTCCTCTGTCCATTCCACAGTGTCCATTGTTGGAGCTGCAACACCCATAGCACAGTCAATGCCAGAAAGCCCTGGCCAGCATGGCTGGCAAGAATGGCTGCAGGAGGCAGGTGAGATGGGCGGAATCGGTGTGGCTGTAATGCCGCCCTGACCTACTGGGCTGGCAGCTGATAAACCTTTGCCTTGACTTAGATTCAACTACTTTTCAACGCCCCAAAAAAAAGTGGGGGTCTTGGGGGAATAGGAAGAGAACAGAGAGAGGCGCAAGACTAAAGCCCAGCTCCTGCCATGCCTGTACTTTGGGGACATTCAGTGCCAGATCAGAATCCAGATCCAAATTTTGCAGCTCAGGATTCAATCTCCAAAACAATCAAGTTATCTATGGAGCCTTTGGGGCCAGAAAAATCCAGCTCCCGTGCCCCCTATCGCAGGGTAGGGCACTAGTGGGCATCTTACATACCAAACAAAGGGCTGCTTCTTAAACATGAGGAAACTCCAAAGAAACCAGAGGAACCAGGGTAAGAAGGGCAGAACTAGCTCCAAGGGGGATGGGAGCTGGCTGGGGGCAGACAGTAATGCTGGGACTTTGAGTGTGAGGTCAGTTAAAATGCAGAGATCTCAGTGGTCAGCCACTCAGAGAGGGCAGGACTGATCCATGGGGTGTCACAATGCCCATGACCTCATTTCTCCAGGATGTTCTGGCAGGACCAGTCCATCCCCCTCAATCCCAGGCTGGGGCAGGGACAGTCTGGCCAATAACCCAAGAGCTGCTCAGCATTGCTACCCCACGGGAGACACTGCTGCCCCAGCTCTGCCAGGGCTTTCCCAGTTGGTCACTATGGGAGCTGGGGCCATGGCACAGAATTCTGATCCTCCCCCACCCTCACATTTCTACCCTTTCCCCAAAACTGGGGGTGTTGGGATCTGGGATTTGGTCTTGGGTCCACATCTAACAGAGCCAGAGATGCTGATAGCACCGGGGACAGGGCCTGTCAGCAAAGCACAGCACCGCCCAGTGGGTATGTGCAGCGAGTCTTGTGAAGGTGCTAAGAAGGGGACAATGGAATCCATTCTCCTAGGTGTGTGCGTGGAGAGAGAGAGAGAGAGAGAGAGAGACTTCTCAGACTCGCTGCTCTGCCGCATACGTGATGAGTCGATACCAAAGCTGAGGCCAACCAGCAAATTTCAGATTTGGATTTGAAATACCCGAATGGGACGGGACTTTTGGCCTTGTGATTCTTCTTTCAGCTCATTATGGATGGGAGCTGGTGAGTGAACTCGGACCCGGTTTGGGTTCAAAAACCGCTGCTAAATTCCAGAGGCTTGAGAGCCAGGAATTTGGTTTGGGAAAAGGCAGGGCTCGCTTGACTGAAATGGGGCATCAGGAAAGAAAGTAAATGGAGTATAACTAAGGGCACTGACGCTAAAGAAAACTGAAACAAGGAAAAGAACAAGGGGCCAAACTGGCAGAGGTAAAGCAGTGCCCTATGTGCGCCTAGCCGGCCCTGTGTTCTTTGAATGTACAAACTGCATTGTAATGAAACGCAGGTGCCTAAAAGTAGGCACCTACATTCATATTTCAGCACGTCAGTAAGTTTGGCTTGATTCCAGCATGGATGAACGTCCACAACTGCCCACTGACGTCAACGAGCCCTACCGGTGCTCAGCAACTCTTACAATCCAGCCACTCGTTTAGGGGCCAGCATACCAACTTAGTTCAATTTTAAGCAAGCTATTTTGAAAAATTTGGCCTTGGGGTAAATGAGCTGGAGACAGTCTCAGTTCAGATGGATGTTGGGTGGGTGACTGGCCCCAAACGGTGTCTCTGGGGGGGAGAGCGAGAGAGAGCAGTTGAAACGCAGCAGCCTTATTGGTGAAGAGCAGTTGAAAATTGGTATCACAATGGTGCTGGTCTCATTGTCACGGGGCAGGGGGTGGCGCCCTCTTTCCTTTGCTTGCCCTTTCACATCTGCCACTGGGGCAGGGTGATGGGGTGGCACTTTGACAGTGTCCTGGAGCAGAGTAACATTTCTGATATGATAGTGAACATTCTTTTCCCAGGCCTCACGGTTCATGAGAACCTTCAGCCTCTACATGAGGGAGAGAGAGAGAGAGAAAACTGTGTGAATGACAGCAAGCTCAAAAGAGACAGGAGACCATCCACAAAGCCCATGGGATCCCAGCGGGGCAGGTCACTAAGTCAGGAGCGAGGAGAAGCCTCTGTCTTGCTCCAATGGTACTGAGTTCACTTGCAGCACTGGATGCTAAGATAATTTTATAATCAGCCTCATGCTTCAGTGCTTCAACCAGTCACCTGCAGGGGTCAGGAAGAAATTTTGCTTCCCTGATGCATAATTGATCAGGTTCGTTATAGGGGTTTTTCGCCTTATTCTGAATCATCAGGCTTGGGCCACAGCTGGAGGCAGGACACTATCTGCACGAGATTATGAGAGACTGAAAATAAGACCTAAGCAGGGAACAAGAAACAAAAGTAACTGGGTATTCTGGAACAAATATACCAGTGCATGGACGCTGCTTCACTAGCATTAACCATAAACACACAATATACAGGCTCCCTTTCATTGTAGTGCCACAGGACGTGACACCAATTCTGGGCCTGGCTGCACGTGAGAAACTCAAGCTGGTAAAACGGGTGCTCTCACTACAAGATTATACTGCACCTGGCTATGAGGTACTCTTTCAGGAATATCAGGACCTGTTCCAGGGATTGGGTTGCTTGCAGGGTGAACATATAATCTGGCTAAACAAGCAGGTCCCTCCAGTTATTCATCCGTGTAGAAAGGTGCCATTTGCACTCCATGATGAACTCAAGGCTGAGCTTGCACGGATGGAAGTTTATGCACATAATACAAAAAGCAGAGGGGCCAACGGAATAGGTGAGCTCCCTAGTCATCGTGGGGGGAAAGCACTGGCCAGCTATGCATATGCTTAGATCTCAGAGACCTCAACAAGTCTATACTAAGAGAACATTTCAAACGACCAACCAGAGAAGAGATTATGGCTCAGTTTGCAAATGCTCAATATTTCAGTAAATTGACTGCATCCTCAGGATTTTGGCAGCTAAAATTAACAGAGGAAAGCTGAAAATTATGCACATTTAACACTCCATTCGCAAGATACAGATTTTTACACGTAGCCTTTGGTATAGCTTCAGCACCAGAGGTGTACCACAAAACCATACACATGATCTATGAACATATTAGGGGTGTGGAAACCTCCATGGCTGACATCATCATCTGGGGCTCAATGAAAGGGGATCATGATCATCGACTTCGGCAAGTGCTGGATGCAACTAGAGCTGCAAACCTCAAACTAAATAGGGACAAATGTAGCTTAGGAGGTAGAGAACTGACTTTTGTAGGGGACATTATTTCCCATGAAGGTGTAAAATCTGATAAGAGGAAGATTTCAGCCATTGAAATGATACCACGTCCCCAATCAAAGAAAGATGTCCAATGGTTCCTGGGAATAGTTAATTACCTTGGAAAATTCATACCCAATCTTTCTGCCAAAGCAGCGGCGTTGAGCTAACTCCTAGAGGACAAAAATGAATAGTGTTGGCGTGCTGCACAGGAGGAAACAAGGGAAGGTTTAGAACAACACCTGATACAAGAACCAGTATTGAAATTCTATGCACCAGGAAGGCCTATTAAGATTTCAGTGGATGCATCACAGTCTAGGTTGGGTGCAGTGATTTTACAGACACATGAGGATTGCTGGCAACCAGTGGCATATGCATCCAAATCACTGACTGATGCAGAAATTAGATAAGCACAGATTGAGAAGGAGCTTTTAGGAATCTTGTTTGCCTGTGAGAGATTCAATCAGTATATTTATGGACAGACAGTGGAAGTTGAAACAGCCTCTGATTGCATTATTCAGCAAACTGCTAAATGACTGTACCTTAAGGCTTCAAAGAATGATGATAAAGTTGCAGAAGTATAATTTGTTGGTGACCTACACGCCTGGTAAATTTATGTTCACAGCAGATGCACTTTCCAGAGCAGTGGCGCCCATGGCACCGGAGAAGACACTGGAGACAGAGGTGCAAGCCTACGTGGATATGATTGTGAGATCGATTCCCATAGCTAACAGGAGACTGCAACAAATAAGAGAGGAGACTGAGAAAGATGAATCACTGGGAATCCTAAAAGAAGTGATAATTAAAGGGTGGCCTGAAATAACAAGCAGTTGCTGTCTAAATATAAGAGACTATTGGAATTGCAGACATGAACTGACTGTGATAGATGGGGTGATTTTCAAGGGTGGTAAGGTCGTAATTCTACCAAGCCTCCAAAAGAAATGCTACAGAAGATCCATGAGGGTCATTTAGGAATTGAGAAGTGCAAAGTACGAGCATGAGAGGTGCTATATTGTCCGCGGATCAATCATGACATCACTAATGTGGTAAGAAACTGCTTTTCATGATTGAAATATAAGCCATGCCAACAGGCAGAGCCACTGAGACCCCATCTTGTTCCACAAAGGCCTTATGAGGAGGTAGGCGCTGATTTATTTACCTGGCATTCAAAGGATTACTTAAGAGTCACTGATTATTACTCTCTGTATCCAGAAATTTGCACACTGCATGGTACTAATAGTAAGTCAGTAATCACTGGCATGAAAGGAATTTTCTCCAGACATGGAATTCCAGATGAGGTCTTCAGCGATAATGGGCCACAATTTTCCAGTGCCAAGTTTAGGCAATTTGCCTTAGATTGGGATTTTCATCACGAAACCTCCAGTCCAAATTACCCCCAATGAAACGGACTGGTGGAAAGGTCTATACTGATGGTAAAGAACCTGATGAAAAAGACTTTTGACAGTGGGGGTGATATTTATAAAGCATTGATAGTCTACAGAAGTACAGAATGGCTTTTCTCCAGCTCAGCTGTTCAGGGGAAGACGGATCAGATCTAATTTACCTATTGCTGATAACTTGTGGCGATCTCAGAACAATGCCACCGTTCGGAAGGTGAAAGAAAATCAGAAGTGGAAGCAGAAATATTTTCACAGAAGGGCCCATGATCTCCCATCTCTTAACCCAGGTGCTAGAGTGTGTCTGAGAAATCATCTCTCTAATACCGGCTAAAAGGGTACCGGTAAAGAACAGCTGCATCAACGGTCTTATGTGATCCGGACAGACCCAGGGGCCACATTTCGACGTAAGCGAGGGGATCTGTGAGTTATCGCAGAGAGTTCTAACAATTCCAGCATATTCCAGCATATTCTAACAATTCCAGCATATCTCCTCTGCCTGATCCGCTATCATCACTACACGGCGAAGAAACGGTCGGGGCAGGAGAGAACTCGGGCTGGAAGGAAGAGCTGGCGCTGAGAAGATCGAATCGGGTGATCAAACGTCCGTCCGTCCGTCCGTCCGGAGAGACTCACAGAGACTCGCTGGGATATGGGCGGAAAGTGGGTGGTGAAGACGCAGGTGGGCGCGCTCTGCTCGTCCCCGCTCCGCTCCAGGTGGTGACAGGCGGAGTGACGCGGGAGTGCGCAGTGCAGGTCTTCGATCGCCGCTAGGCGCTATTAGAGGTTAGCGCACGCCTCCTGAGACAGGCCTTCATCTGCCGCCCAGGGCTAACTGGTTTTCCTGGGGAGGGCAGAGGGAGCCAGCTGCTTGTAGAAGACTGTGGTTGGGAGACACTCCCGAGGATGGGAGGGCATTGCGCGAATTGGGAGACGCGCCCTACATCAGATCTAACCTGGCGGCTCCCACGGGCCCACCTGGGAACCGCGCCTGTCTGTGCTGGCCAAGTTCTGAGCAGCTCTGGGGCCAGCTGGGCGGGCCCTGGTCCCTGCCTTTGCGCCTCCCGGGGAACGTGAACTTTGCAGACGCTCCCTAACTCGTCTGGGCCCCGCCCCGCGCCAGCTAAAGCGCTGCGCCCCCCCGGGGAACAAGCCACTGACTGTTGCTTGATGGACTCGCCTCCCTCGGACTCGGCCCTTTGCAGACGCTCCCTAACCCTCGCCGGACTCCCGACCGCGCGGCGGAGGGGGCGTGGCCGCGGCCGCGGCGGTCACTCCCGCCTCACTCCCAAAGGTAAACAACCAAGATGGCGGCGGCTGAGGAGAAGAAGGAGCCCGGCGGCGGCATGAGCCTCATCGACCTGCCCGGGGAGCTGCTGGAGCTGATCCTCTGCTGCCGGGTCCTGGGCGCCGCCGACGTCGGCCGCGTCTCCTGCACCTGCCGCCGGCTGCGGGAGACCTGCTGCAAGGTCTGGCGGGAGCACTTCCGCCTCCGGTGAGCGCCGGGGCGGGGAGCAGCGGTTCCGACCCGGCCCGGGCGGGGGGCGGTTCTGAGACCGGCTCTGCCCCTCGCGCTCGGTCCCCGCCAGACCTCTCACCTCAGCCGTTGCCGCGCCGTGCCGGGCCGGGCCTGACCTGCCAGCGGCTTCCTGGGACCTCCGGCTGCCGGATCCTGGGTGCGCCCCCGCTCCGTCCTGGGGGCCGGGGGTGTCCCGCGCCGGGCGCGGGCTGGACCGCCTCCGCGCCGCCTTGCAGAGCTGGGGGTCGGAAGGGCCGCAGCTGCGCTGCTCCAGGCCGGCCTGAGCTGTGTCCACACTGCGAAGCGGCAGAGCTTGAACCCGGGTCGCAGAGGGTCTCTCGGGCTCTGACCCACCCCCTCACAGGGCCCTGGGTGTTCGCTGGCTCGTGTCAGACGGACCGATCCGGGTGTGAATGGAGGTGGGAGGGTTCCCCATGTAGCGGAGATTAGCCCTGTCAAGGCATGTCGGGGAGCACTGTGCCCCGTCCTGTGTGCAGTGCCCTGGGTCCGTCCCTATTGCATTAAACACCCAGGCTGGCCTGTGTGGCAGCTGACTCGAACTCAGGCTGTAAAACTGCCTTGTAGACACACTCCCCCTGCCCGGGGCTCCCGGGACTCAGGCTCCAACCTGAGCCCAGACATCTACACTGCAGTTTTACAGTAATATAGCCTGAGCCCTGTGAGGTGGAGTTAGCTGACACCGGTGCCAGGTGTGTGTGTTTAATTGGAGTGTACAAGTACTTCTTGGGTGCAGAAATGTGGAATAAACTGCCCACCTTCAGATTCCCTTATTGAACAAGTGAACCAAATTTCAAGATTCTAGCTTGATTGATGGTAGTTGGAAGGGATAAGTATGAATTGGGTATTTAAGTAAGTAGGCCTGAAATGCAACGCCTACCGGCTGAAGCCTCTTAAGATTTTAGCTTGGACTAAGTCTTAGAGTTTTGAAATGCTTGACATAAGTAAGTGACCAAAGAATGACCCTAGGCCACAAAATTATGGGAATAGATGTACCAGTGGGTGGTATTGTGAAAAATTAGGTGTGAAATTAATTTTAGATCACAAAATGCCATACAGGCACATTTCTTTCTAATACATGCCTTAACTGCAGGATGCAGGTTGTGTGTCAGTGCTAATGAGAAAAGGAACTGCAAACAACTATGACAAATGGGGTAACCCAATATTCATGGGGGACACAACACAAATAAGAAAATAAGGGTGGACACTTTCACGCACATGCGCAAAGCATTAATGTAGTCAGAATCACAAGATAAAAGAGAGCTCCCAGATTGGGGAAATGAGTTCCCTACAGGAAAACTCCAGCAGGAACTATCCCTCTACCTATGATCAATTGGCAAGGCATCCATCAGACCCTAAGAATATCATTCAGGATGTGAGTATGACTATATTTGTAACTTGAGCTTAGGTCTTTATAGGATTTCTTGGGTGGTAATAACCTTAACTGTAACTTTCATAAAACTTGTAAAGCAGACTAGACCTTGTACTTGTAAATGTATGTGTGGTCACTATTTCCTTGGTCTTTGTGTTCCTAGAGGCTCTAAATCTGAAGCAAGTAGCAGAGGTGACTTTCATTCTGTAGAGCTTAAAACTGTAGCCACCAGAGCAGAACCTATGTTGGTGTAATACAGCATTATTAAATACATAGCCTTTTATTTTATTTCAAGTGTCTGTGATGATTAAAGTAAATTTAAAAAAAAATACTACACTTAATGAAAAAGACAGGATGCATGACAATGAAAATTACTTTGCAACAGGCATTGTAATATAGATGCTATATCACTAGAGTCTTATAGTAAAAATATAAATAAAATTGGATCAAATCATGGCAGCTGGAGCAATAGTATGACTTGGTATTTTTAGTTTTAACATTATAGTTTCAATGGCTGTGGAAGTACTAGATAGATCTCTATAATTCACTAAAGCCATTGGGCTTTTTAGAATAGAATAAATTCATCTGCTACCTGGTTTTGTTCATGTCTTGGCACAAGAAGATAAATTGTGTTGCTTTCTCTAACTGCCAGTTGGCTTCTAAAATTTAGGTTAGTTCGAATGAAACTATTCTCTCTCCACCTGCGAAAGAGGCTACTGAACAATAGCTAGTTCATCAATTCAACAAGCTATGACTGTGGGTAGCTAGCCAGATATTTTCATCAATTCAATAGTTATAATTTCAGGATCAAGCTTGAACTTTTAGAATGGTTCAGAGCCATTCTTGAAATTGATTATGGTGGGTGATTAATAGATGCTTTCATCCCAGTAGCATCCACTTCTTTGATAATAGAACTTTTGGCAAGAGTTTAGATAGATATTGACCTTGTAATCCTGGCCAGATTCCATCTTCAGCAATTACATTTTATCTCTCTCAAATTCTCACTGTAATTTCAGTTGGAGAAATTATTCTTTATTTACCATCCTAAAATAAACAGTTGTTAATATTGTTGCAATGTGGCTGCGTTTTAGTCATGGGTGAGCGATTTGTGATCAATTAGAATGAAAGTTACTATAGAAATATAAATGTGTTTGGTTAGTCTCTGAGTTTGTGTGTCAGCAAATTCAGGATAGTCTTATTTTTAATTAATACTAAAATATTCTCCATGTGTTTTAGTTCAAACATGATAGTTAAACATTAGTGACTTGGTTAATATCTATTAAATAGAAATAAAACATGTCATTCATTACTTTAAGACTCTGAAAACATTTTATTAAGGCAAGTCATGTCATTGCTTGAAGAAAACCTAGATTTTTTGTTTTCAAATTAGTGACAGGGAAAAAGAATGCATGAAAACCAGTAGCATTCTGATAAAAATTTTAAAATACCTAATATAAATTACAGTAAGTTATACGTGATAATATTTCTAAGTGTACTGTGTGCAATTCTGCTTCATCTTTTAAACATCTTCATTAAGCAGCTGATTTTTCTTTGGCTTTTGAGCTGTCAATAGGTATCACTATGGTGGTTCCAGTTCTCTTACACTGGGGCTGCCACTCAGCAGGTTTGTCAAAATGGTGCCAGTTTAGTAGGAAAAGTGCTTTTGTCAATACTAGCCACAGAAATATCAATTGCAATTGAGTTTTCAGTTCAAATACATTTTGTGGCTTATATGGTGAGAAGGGCTTTGTGCTATGTTAGCTTTCAGACTGATGGGCTGAGCAAAATAGGTGCACCTTTATTTTAAGTTTGCATGTGTTTGTACTTAAATTTGCAGAAGCCTATAGTAAGATCTGATTTCAGAATTCTGTGACTTTCCTGCAATAGTGGAAGTCATTGTTTACACCTAACTCAATGTACAGACTTACATTCTGCATATCCTTTTAGTTATTAGAGATGTCAGCTGTAGTAGGAGAAACACAGGGCAATGAATTCAAGTCCTGGTAGGTGAGTACGTCACTCACCTTTAAGTTGTTTTGTTTTTTAATATTAGAAAATATATGTACGTTTAAAACTATAGGCTTATTCTCTTATTGATCTGAGGACATACAATTATTTTGTAAAAGCTTTGGGGGTAGATTCTGAAAAGGTGTTTAGGAACATGAATCCCTTTGAAGTCTCTGATATATGTACCCCTTTGGCCCTTTTCCCCCCTAATGCTTACTTTGTGTTTACTGTAATTTCTTATGCTATAACCAGAAAAATCAGACTGGAGGGGAATAGGAAATATACTCTGCTTCTTTTATGTCAGTATGTGGATGAATTTTGAAAATACAGCATGTCTTGACTTAGTTTCAGGTACTCAAGTCACAGATGGTTAACTGCCTAGCAATAAGTAACATTTTACAATATCAAACTGTCTTGTGGAGGTTGAAGTATTAACTACTGAACCTGTTCCTGTGTGTGTATTATAGGTGGCCATCACTACTGAAATACTACAGCCAAACAGACAGCGTTAATTGGCTAAAGGAATATAAAGCACGGCACAGTGCTGGCTTAGAAACTCAAAGAACTATAGCATCATTCTCCAAAAGATTCTTCTCAGAACATGTAAGGTTTCTAATTTATCATGCACTTGAAATAACCTGGCCATTTGTGTACAAGTATCTCTTATTTCATATTTCTTGTAGGGATGTAAATATCTGTTAGAAAAAGTATCTGTTTAAACTATTAGAATTATATCAACCATTTAACTGATATCATTTTGTCCCCCCCCCCCACACACACACACACCCTGCTCCCTCCCCTCAGCTCCCGGGTAGCGCTCCCCGCCTGGCTCTGCAGGGGACCCCACTCTCGGACACGTGGGCCCCAGTGTTACGCAGTGGTCATTGGCCTCCGCAGGCTGCAGCAGCAAACGCTGCTGCCTTCACCCAGGAGACTGAGAGCCCGCACCACTGGTTAACCCCCGCATTGTCGGTTAACTAATAAGTATTAGTCTTAATGAAAAAACTAATACTTGCTGGTTAACCATTTAACCATTTAGTATTTTACATCTCTCATTTCTTGTCGTCTTCTCACTCTGAGGGTGAACCCTTACATTTCCTTCTACTAGCCATTATTATTCTTATTTATTTGTATTACAGTAGCATCTAGGAACCCAAGTCACGGACCACGACATCACCTTGCTAAGTGCTGTACAGATATAGAACAAAAAGATTGTCCCTGTCCCGGAGAGCTTCCAATCTAATGTAAGAGAAGAGAGAACAGATGGATACAAGGGGAAGTACAAGGAAACAATGAGACATTATTGGCCAAATAGACAAGATGGACATATGGGTGGGGGAAAAGGTGTAACATAAGCAGCATGGACTATGTGATGTTAGTTTCATGATTTTTTTTTTTCCCCCCATGGGTGGGTTTACTTAGGGAACAAGGCAAGTGTGGCCTGAAGCTTATGTGAAGGGACTGTGATGGAGGATAAGGAGGGAAGGAGCAAACAGCCAATGAGCGCAGGGCAGAGAAAGTCAGAGAAATGTCAACCGTTTTGTTTAGAATGTTAAGAGGTCGAAAGGTCCCTGTTTCTATTGACTAGAGTTTCTGGATCGTTGCTCTCTGCAGTTCTTTCCCAGCAGAATCATTCTTAGTTCATCAATCTACACTAGAGAACCAGTCTGCATCCAAAGAAGAAATAATCCATACTGTCCAAGTAAATAAAAACTAGTTCAGTAACACTTGAAGTTCCAAGTCTTCTCTGTACGTGGCATGTTCAGCTGCTACTGGGACTTTGGCTGCATCTCTAAAAGCTCTTGGCAGAGTGCTGGATAATCAGAGCAGAATCTGGAAACATACTGATCCTTCAGAAGCTGCTGCCTCTCTCATTCTTTTCAGATTAGTTGGCTCTGCTATTTTTATAGATTGTGTGACACTGTGTTCTTCTCATGAATGGAGGATGCTGAGGCTAGAAAAGCATTTTCTGAGAAATAATATGGATGTAATCAACAGACACGCAAAGCACTCTATTTTATAGTTAAGTAAAAGTAACAAGTATTTTTCATGTCCATTTCTGTAGCATCTGTGCACTTTTACACTGAATGTAAAACTAACAGGATAATTGTTTCATGAAGAATTACTGTGTGTTTCATTTGCCAGGCCTAGAAAAGATGTTTTCAGTCCAATTTCACTTGTATACACAAAGTACTAAATTGAAACTTCTTTGAAATTACCTATTTCTGTTTGAGAAAGTAAACTCTTCTGTAGTGTATAACACAGTGTTCTGTTTGCCAGGTCCCTTGTGATGGCTTCAGTGACATTGAGATTCTTGAGTGCCCTGGTCATTTTTTTGAGGACGAGCTGATGTCTATCCTTAACATGGAAGGAAGGTGAGAGAGCATCAAAGGAGTTAGAAATGGAAGGGAAAAAGACTAATTTCTTATTTGCTGAGTGGAAATGGATCCTACTGTGCTGAATGCACTTTGGCTAAATTCAGTCTCATTTCATCCTCCCTTGCTTAAAATAAATAGAGAAATTTCACAGCCTAATAAATCTCAATGTTGGGAAGTTTCTCTTGATATTCCCCTTCCTTTCCCTTGGTTAGTAGCTGTCTTTGTTTTTAAACTTCAGAGCAAGCTTGATGGAAATAACTTTCCAGAGGGAAAACATTTTAAATATTCAACAATAAGCATGACTTTTGGCACAATGTGCTCATAGTCCTTTATGTTGCTTTTCTGGTTTTTGATAGAGAAGTGCAGCTTGTAACTTTTTTTTTTTTTGTCTTGAAATCCGTTTGTCTGAGTCACTACAAAATACACTGGTTAAATTGCATAAATACAACTGTTAATTTGGTCACTTAAATTAAAGGTAGAAACAAACCAATACACCTCTGGTTCTTGACTGCATAAATATTTGTGTTGCCGTTGTTAACCTCTGGAGCAAAGAAGTGGGCATTATCATTCAAAGAAGGTTCCATCACAGGCTGTTCTATCAGTGGCATACGAACAGTAGAATGCTGCTTCTGTTGTGATTGAAATGACAGTAGATTCCTCTTAATGTGGCCTGGTAGCCAATTGTCCTGATTAAGGGGACTGTTTGAAAAGATATAAACTAGAATGAAACTATTCATTTCATTTTCTCTTCACATTTATTTTGTAACTTCTGTGTTGAAACTGTGGCTTTCATTTCGTATTTGACAACTGGCTAAACACAATTTGAGCCTTTTCACTGGCCGCATGCATCCCCATGAAGTAGAATTCATGTTAACTACACCCTGATTGAGATGTAGTGTTGCCATTCAATATCATTAAGCTAAATCATTTCCCTGGAAAATGTCCCAATAAAATAGCTGTCCCTATTGAGCATCCTGATTAGTTAGTGGAGGATAAAGTGTTAGGAGATGGCAGAATGGAAAAACGTTGCTTGGTGTATGGTTTGGGGGTGAAGGAAGAAAAGCAGGGGAAGGGAAGGGAATTATCTTCAAGGAAGCAATTCAAATGTATTTCAATGGAAACTCCACAACATGAAGAAGGAAGCCAGACTGAACAGCAACATTTACTTCCTGAGCAAATGGAAGAAACAGTGCATCCTAGAGAGCTCACCATCTATAACCCTCTGACCAATACATACAACTCCAAATACGCTGAACAGCTCTGTAGAGGGACCTCAGAAAACTGAGAAGTCATCTTCTGCACCTTATATATTTCAGAAGAAACCACTTCAAACAAGAAAGCATCATATGCTCCTACACCACTGGAAGAAAAAAAAAATCAGGAAACCTACCTAAAGATCATGCAGGAAACACAAAACAACTATTTAAAAAAAATGAAATGAACTCTGATAGCCATCCAACACAAAACCAAAACGTGGAGCCAACTACTACAGCTCCGTAATGCACAGTACATCGTCTCTGGGAGAAACCAAAGACACCATGACCAACCACATGGACATTGAATGACAACCTACATCAAAACTACTCCTAACCGGAATTGAAAGATCTGTACTCTCCAAGAGACTGAACTTCTGCCCCACCACAGAATATGATACCATACTAGCATGTGAAGAACTAAAAGAATTCTTCCATTGACTCCATGACACTACCTACAACTATCACATCCTTTCATAGTCCATAAGTAAAAAGAATCATCTGGTTTGATGCACCCTCCCACCCCCTAATAGCCGAAACCACACACTGGATCATTACATAAATTGCTTTAAGGAAAAAATTTTACTCTGAAATCCTCAGCAAACATTGTCTGTCTGCCACAATCTCTATACCACTGACAGAGTAGCTATACAATCCCTGAAATCGCAACCACCAGATTGTCTGTCTGCTGATTTGATCTATGTGGGTGCCATGATACTCATCATGATTAATGACTATGTCAAAGAGTCCAACAGATTTCTTTACACTAAGTGGTGGCTGAAAGTTCTCAAAGACCCCCTACACCACAGTATACACAGAAATTTAATGATACCAGCAAAATCCTTCCCCAAACAATTTACAGAAAAACTTTACAATCTCATCTCACACGAACCCAGCCCAGGGACATTCTGCATCTGGGGTTCTCAAACTGGGGATCATGAACCCTCAGGGGGTCACCAGGTGGTTATGGGGGGGGTCACAAACTGTTAGCCCCCATCAATGCCAGGGTTCTGGCTGTCAGAAATGCCCACATCCTTCAGAGCTGGGTAGCCAAAGAGCCGCTGGCCAGGTGCCCAGCTCTGAAAGCAGTGCCACCCCCCACAGCACAGATGTAAAGGTGGCATGGCATGAGGGGAGTCCTCACTTTTGGGGGGGGGTCATCACAGCCTGAAATATTTTCAAAGGGGGTCCCAGCCAAAAAAGTTTGAGAACCCCTGTTCTATATGCTTCCCAGGATACACAAACAAGGGAACCTAGACAGGCCCATCCTACTTAGCCCTTCAGTAAAAGTGTCATGGCTATCAGGACCCCTAAAATCATCCTCAAACCACTTACTACACAAAGGGCCAGCTTCCTCTGAGACAAAACTGACTTCCTCCAGAAACCCAGCAACATGAACATCCTCCCCAAGAACACCATTCTTGCCACCATAGATGTCCTCTCTATACACCAACATCCCTCACAATGATGGCATTGCTGCCTGCCTTGGATACCCATAAGATAATTTACAACACACAGAAATCCTTTCTGAATACAACACCAAACTCATCCATTTCATCCGCACCTGCAACAGTTTCACATTTAACAAACATTTTGTCCAAATCATGGGAACAGCCATGTGTATTATTAGTATGGCTCCCCAATATGCCAGCCTCTTCATGGGCCACCTTGAGAAAAAATTTCTGGGAAAACCCACATGAAGCCTATGATATATCTGAGATACATCAATGATTTTCATCCTCTGGACAGATGACCTAAACTCCCTCGTAGATTTCTACCATAACTTCAACCACTATCACCCATCCATCAAACTCTCCTTAGTGCACTCCTACACCAGGATCAACTTCCTGGGCACCACAATTAGTTTCAGTAGTGGAACACTACAAACTACTATATGCAAGAAACCCACAGATCACAACACTTACCTTCACAGATCCAGCAAACACCCCAGACACAGCAAACAATGTATCTACACCAGTTACTCAGATACCATAGAA
Organism: Emydura macquarii macquarii; assembly: GCF_026122565.2. Taxonomy (NCBI): domain Eukaryota; kingdom Metazoa; phylum Chordata; order Testudines; family Chelidae; genus Emydura; species Emydura macquarii. The sequence goes on from NW_027131391.1 coordinate 4,427,152, forward strand.
TTTGCTCTGAAGGGAAAGTTCAGGATACATACCTAAACACACTGAAAATTGCCTTCACTAAACAAGGCATTCTACCAGAGAAGTAGATTGCATCTTGGAAATACCCAAACACCCTGGGAAAAACCCACTGACTGCACACCCTTAGTTGTCGCCTATCACCCCACTTTGGAACCCACATTGGGTTTCCTCGAACAGTTACAACCCATATTTGATGGGGACCAGAGCCCCAAAGGAATTTTTCCTGACCGCCCACTCTTCTGGCCTTCAAACAATTCCCCAACCTCTGCAGGCTCATCATCAAAAGCAAGCTCCCCACAGACCAAGGCACCCCAACTCCAAGCAGCACCAGACCCTGCCAGAACAACAGAGGCAGAACCTGCAGATGTATTGCCACAGCTACAATGATGGATACCCCCCACAACACACCTTTCAAGATTCATGGGTTCTGCACATGCCTGTCACAACATGTGGTGTACCTCAACCAGTGTATCAAATGCCCCAACAATAACCGTGCAGGTGAAACTGGACAATCGCTACGCTCTGAAATGAACTCACAGAAAAATAAGACAAAAACATTCTATTGCCTGTGGCCAACGAAATTACTCCATATCTGACCTCTCAAACGAAATCTGCACAACATCTTCAAAAGGCGAGCCTGGGAGCTTAAATGCATAGTTCTGCTAAACACTAAAAACCATGGACTCAAGAGAGACACTGGTTTTATGGTTTATTACAACAGTTTGGAACACACTCCACTGCCTGCTAATCCTCAATTGCCCATTTCATTTTAAGTGGTTTCCTACAACGTGGGGAATCCCATTTGCTTAACAGTGTGTCCCAAATTGTATTTAGTTCAGACACTGTGAAACTTGAAAGCTTGTATCTTCCACCAACAGAAGTTGGTCCAATAAAAGATATTACATCACCTACCTTGTCTCTTTTAAATACATGGCAGTAATAATGAATGAAATAAAACTATGGTGAAAATGAATGGTATTCTGCCTTGCCATTCTGGGTCTGGGACCTGCTGAGTTGTTAACTTTCTTGAACAGGAGAATTTGAGGAGGCATTTGGTAGTACATTGGCAAAGGCCAGTGATGACCCTGATAGATGTGATTTATGAGTGTCTGTAAATTGAAACTGTTGGCATTTAAAGCCCCTGATCATGTATGCCTTGGCTGTCTTCAAGATCACCTCCTTAAACCTCTCCTGACAGTTATTAGCTCTTTGAAACAGCCAGGCTTGCAGAGATTCTGCCATTGGTTGTTAATGTAGTAAGCGATAGGACCTTTATGTTTTTGTTTAATTCTACAGGAAATGGCTAACCTGGAAGTACTATGCAAAGAAAATTCTTTACTTTCTACGACAACAGAATATTTTAAAAAAGTTGAAGGCATATCTTGAACGACCTGCGGACCAACAGTCATTTTTGGAAGGTAAGTGTTGGCCTGAAGCAAGTCTCATGGGTTATTGGGATGGATTCACAAGGTCTGGTCTATGCCCTACCCTGTAACCAATCTCCTGGGAGTGTTTTTGCAGCGTGACAGACTCCAAGGATCCACACATCCAGAAACAGAGCTGTTGCCTCCATGACTCAGAAAGTGGGCTTTCAGGCACCAGCAATCCCTGTTTCTTTCCGTGGTTCCCTGCAGCAAGTCCAGCCAAGCCAGAGTCCTGGGGGGAGACTCGTTCCCACCCCTTCAGGGCACAGTGCTCTGAGTAAGTATCTGCAGTGACACCAGGCAGCCTTTTCAGAACAGGGTAACTATTGATTAATCACCTGCAATACAGAATCTGAAAGTCTTTAAGTTAGCATGAGAGAGGCAGGCTTAGGATATGGTTCCTCTTGGTGGGAGCTAGAGCATTGCTGTGCCCTGCTCCCCTTTTGTCTCCCAGTCCTAGGAGAATCTCTCTCCTGTGTCAGTGTACCCTGCTCTTAACGCCAACACTTGACACCTTCCCCTTTTGTTCTCCAGCTTGGGGCCTTTGCTCTGCTTCCCTGCAGACACGTAGGGGGAGTCTCCTCTCCTTGGCTATCTGTCCTTGGGTGTGACTATTCCAGGCCATTGGGATTTCCATTGCCTCTTCTGGATCCTCCATTCACAAACGTAGGCTCTGTTCAGTTAATTATTCTGCTGTCCAACCAACAAACAATTTGTCCCTTTCCTTTATGCTCAGACCATATCTATACTACAGGAACTATAGCAATATTACTGTGGTACCATAACTATGCCAGCATAAATGCAGTGTACAGCAACAGAAGGGTTTTTTCCATTGTTGTAGTAACATTACTTTCCCAAGTGATGGAAGCTACATCAATAAAAGCATTCTTCTGTTGACCTAGCTGTGTCTACGCTGTGCAGGATAGATTAGCACACCTGTATCTTTCAGTGCCGTAGCTACATGGACTTAAAATTTCAGTGTAGAGCAAGCCTCAGTACAAAGGACAGAGGGAAACTGAGGCACTCATATGAATCCCCAAAATATTACCAAAATTCCTACGTTCATCACCATTTTACCTTAACAAAGCAGTGATTGAATGCTGTCTTGCTCAAACGGACTGTCAGCTTGTATTTTTACTGTATCTTGAGAGGTTGAACAGTAGATCTGGACTCTTTAAGTAGTTTAATCCTCAAAAACAAATGCTATTTGCTTGGACTTGTATTGGTGTTGACTTCATTTATTTCTCTCAGTGCTGAGCATTGTAATGTTTACAGATGCAGACGGGTGTGACTAGGAGAGCAGAAATACTTGTTAAATGCATTGAAATGGCATTGGCTACCAGAAGGTTTCTAGGAGCCTAATTCAACAAAACATTTAAGTATGTGCTTAAATCCACTTATGCTTTTATAGACAAAATGCAATTAAATATATAGGGGCAAAACTAGCTATAGCTCTCATTCAAGTATATTTCCTTTGATCGTTTATACTAATATAGCTACTATACATCTCAGTTCCAGTTTTCAGAACCCCTTGCATCAACTTTTAGTCCCTTCAGGTGTCTCTAGAAATCACCGATCAGACAGATTTTTCCCTTTTATTGAATGCATTTTAAAAAATAACCATTGTTATTTTGTACATAAAATATAATACTTCTGAATTTTTTTGATGGTAGGAGAGGGAAAGGGCAATATAACCGTGGTATTTAGCTGGCAGTTTTAATGAAAATGACTTAACAATATCAGCTAAACCAAGCCAGACTGCAGACATGCTCAGTGACATGACATATAGTACCTATGTGGTATCATCTAAGGTAAGATGCATGATGTTACCATTTATTTCCCTGTTTAAATTTTGTTATTTCAGCATTAACTTTTTTAGACATTTGGGAGGTGGATGGGTGGCTTTGTTTATTTCTGCACCAGCTTGGCTATTTGTTAGACTATGGAGATGTTAAATTTTTTATTAGACACCTTGGCCTAAATTCTGCTGTGTCTATTTGCAGAGCACTTAAACATATGCTTGAATTAAATGCTTTGCTGTAAAAGGAACTCTGGTAACTGGAACTGAGGTATATGGTAGCTGCATTGGTGTAATCGTCAAAGGAAATGTGCTTTAATGAGAGTTGCAACTAGTTTTGCTTCTGTGTCTATTTAATGATATTTTGTGTAGAAAAGTATTTCTGATGTTTTCACTTTGTCCTCAAATGTTGTTAGCCAAATATGCATGAAATGTAAATATTTATTCTAACGGAATGAAGATTGTTTCAACACTATGAAAGGTTTGTTTTTATACCATGTTTTGTAATCTCTCTCTGTGTAGAAATGGAATCTACCTTTATTAACTATCTTTCAGGTTTGTTTCTCAGGGTAACTCTTTGCAAAATGCATTTCCTGTCATTTCTTTACATTTCAAGTAATCTTATTTTTCTTTAAAACAGAGGACACTAGGACAAAAATGGGAGATTGTGCCAAGAATAGTGGACATATTAAATGAAGGCCGACCACATCAAGGGTAGGGGGAGGAGATAAACAGAGCAATAAGAAGAGAGGCCTGAAGGGATGTGAGGAGCAAGGCTGAAGCAGAAAGAAATCTGAGCAGAAATGGAAGTGGGATTGAGAATATGCAAGGCCTTAAAGATAAGGCTCTTAAGTTAGACATAGTAAGATATAGCAAGCTGCTGAAAAGATTCTAAGAGGCAGGGAAGAGAGATGACAACTGGTACAGAATTGATCTAATGCAGCTTCCCCTTTTGTACATAAGACTTCATTACTTCTGCTTTCACAACATTGGGAAACCTTAGCTCTAAAGAGCAAGAGATTGCATATTTGAGATTCAAAATCTAACGATCTGTCTGAGAAGTGATTTGCAAGATGTAAATTCATGTCTCTTTAAGTCAGAGGATCCATAAGATTTGTGTCCGTGTCTCCTTGTTTTATGCTTGTCAGTATGACTTTATATCAACCAATGAACATTTTAAAAAAATCGTGTTGCTAAAATACATGCTTTTCTACAAAGACTGGAAAGTAGGCATATAAAATTAAGTGAAGAAAAGACCAAAATCCTGTTTTAAAATAACACATTTGTTCCAGGTGCTGTATTAATTGACCAGTACTGCAATCCTCTATCAGACATCTCTCTAACAAGTGTCCAAGCGCAAGTTGATGATATCACAGACAAAGTTCGCAAAGTCCTGCGGACAAAAAACCCTAGGCATCCAAGCTTGGCTCCAGAGGCAGGTACAGCAGAGAAATGTGGTCGAATCAGCTCTTCCAGAGTGGTGTTGCTAGCCTTGATGTTGCCTAAACAATGCTTATTTGTTTAACTTATTCCATAATTTTTAAATAGTCCTAATGTGGGACTAGGCAGATCTGGGGTTGGGAGGTATCCTTCTCTTTCTTGGAGATGTTACAAAGTGAGCAGCAATCAAATCACATTATTGGGTGTCTTCTAAGATCTGAAAGAGGAGAGCCTCTCTCCTACGAACCTTATGAAGTGTTCTGTAAAGTTTGCTCTCTTTCAAGGAATGAGCAGCCAGTCTATGTATCATTAAGTAATAATCTTTTCTCTGTCTTGTCACTCTGGATGCATTTTAGGAGAGGTCTTGATAGTTCCTGAGGTGGAGTTTCAAAGGCAGGTACTGGATGGTATGAACTGTGTCCTGTATGAACAATTAAAATACAAAGGAAATGAGATGGATTACTACAACTGCTTGAATTCATACATTCACCAGGCAAGTGTGTATTTATTGAAGCAGACTAGTACAAGTTTGAGAGCGAATTCTATTTATACTTTTGTCATTTTTGCATGGATGAGTAAGTAAAATAAACCTGTACACATGTATGTCACAAAGGGGTGAGTTTCTGTAAGCTGTACAGTATGTTATCTCTATGTGCATGTGTTGCTGAGTCAGTGGATTTTGAGGCATTTTGAATAAAATTACATCTCACCTGAGACCTATGGTACTATGTAAACTGAATTTTTTAACATCTTGCATTGTGACCTATGATTTGTAAGCCTTCCTTTGACTTAGTCTCTTTTTTCAGGTTTTAATCCGTAGAACAGGAATCCCTATCAGCTTGTCTGTGCTCTATTTAACAATTGCCAGGCAGTTGGGAGTCAGACTTGAGCCAGTCAACTTTCCTAGTCACTTCCTGCTGAGATGGTGTCAAGGGACAGAAGGGTAAGATTTCTGTTAAATTCCATTTGGCTTTTGGAAAGACCAATAAACCATTTATCCCTAGGAGGCAGTTTTCCCAGCCTGAACCTCTGTTGGCAGTAAGGTCAAGTAAAGCAACCATCTCTGATGGACAATTATGTAAAAATAGGTCAGCTAAAAGTTCCTAGTTAACTATTTTTCACATGATGAAAGCATTGTATAGTTTTTTCTGCTACAAATAGAAAAGTTACTTTAATGCTGAAACAGAAAGTATTTTCTGAGGGAACTCATAAATGCAGGAGTATCTTGTCCAATATAGATCTATGTAATTTAATTGCTAAATCTGTACATCAGGCAACAAGTGAATACATGGCTGTGAATTCACTCCAAGGGTTCTGATGACCTCATAAACTGCAACAGGATTGTTCATCTGTTCATGAATAGCAGCAGTTTTTCCTGAGTAAATATAACAGTAGTTAGGGTAGCACTTCTGCTTTTCATGGTTTTATTGTTTTTTTTTTTAAAGGAGTTTCATTTAATCCTTTGTGCAGCAGAACTGATAGAGGCTGATGCTACTGTGTCATGTACCCCTCTGCTTTCTGAATCTGTGTTGGTGACTCCTCGAATGACCTCATGATTGCTATTGGCAGTGAATGATACTCCCAGAAGTATACGTTTCAGGGGTAATCTTAGTGATGTCATTCAATACAATTAACTTGATTACACATACCCCTCCTGTGTATTTGACTCCCATCCAGACACAATACATTGCCATGGGCTACGTTGTGAAACAATCTCTCGTTAGCCAAACGTGGCCTTCTAATATATCATAGCATCAGGTAAAGCAAACTCGAAAATAGTTTGCAAGCCTCTGTGGGGAGAAGTAGCACAACTAATAAAAAATTTGATTTTTGTAGTCTTTTTCCTTGTGGTTTTTAAGAAGGGTAAATAAGAGGAAACTAACTAAACCTTGTAACTAAAGGAGCAGAGGTACTGACAGTATTCATCTCAAACTTAAACACAAGAGTGAGGGGCATCTGAAGAGGACAAATACATAATCCCATTTAAATGAGACACCTATAGGTTGTTTTATTTTCTTCATGTTTCATTAGAAGCACAGATATCTTTGACTACATTTACATAGATGCCTTTGGAAAGGGAAAGCAGCTAACTGTGAAAGAATGTGAGTACCTCATTGGCCATCATGTGACAGAGGAGTTCTATGGAATGGTTACTTCAAAGGAGGTGTTGCAGCGTATGGTGGGAAACCTCTTAAACCTTGGAAAGCGGTAAGGTTTACTTAAGCCTCATGCATAATTTAAAGCCTTATAATAAATGAGGACCTGAAAAATGCTGCTTTGATGTACAGTAATATGCTTCTTTATGGTAGTCATGAGTGGCTTTGTGGGGTATAAGCTGTGCCAATTATTCACTTGGCAGTTCTACCCATCACTTCTCATTATTTACTGACTCTTACTCACTCTGCAGGAATATTCTAATATCAGAAAAAGTACTTAGTAAAACAGAGTTCATACAAGCAAATCAAAGGACTGTTTTTCCTTGGGGCATGTTAGTTTTCTCTACCCTGTTGAGAAAAAGGATCTTCCCTTATTATCTGGTGGATTTATCCCACATGATCAACTTTGTGTAGTTACTCTGAGGCTGTCATCATTGGACTTGTAATTCTGTTTCTGTTTATGAACACCTTCCTTCATATAATTTAAGTGGTTTTCACTGTTAGTTGTAGAAGACCAAAAAGCACAAACTTAAAATAATTGCTCCGAGCATGACTAAGCGAGGAGAACCATAGCAAAATTTGAGAGAAAGTAAGCTTGCAACTTGGAGAGCGAATTCTCTGAAAGGAGATACTAGAACCATGAGATTTCTTTCCAAGAGGAAAGAGTAAGTTTGGAAGGGCAACTTTAGTGCATTCCTCTACTAGCAGGGTAGTGGATGCTGTTAGCAACAGTAAACTCTTGGAGCTGTTCCAATTGGATGAATATACCAGTACTGTGTAGTGTCTTTATTGATCAGTGTCTCCGAGATGCTGAAGTAATAGGGAAAGGAAGTGTAGATTTAACCTTAAAATTGAATTTCTTCTTTGCTGGTAGGGAAAGCACTGATCCGTCCTACCAGCTCTTGAGAGACTCCTTGGATCTCTACCTAACCATGTTTCCAGACAATGTGCAGCATCTAATACACCAGGCTAGGTTATACTTCCACCTGGGAATCTGGCCAGAAAAGGTACTCTAGCATTTGATCATATGTTTTATGATGGGCTAAGCTATAAAAACAGTAGACTATTGATTCTGAGCTACAGTAGCTTATGTTGTCAGCCAAGAGCTGTTTCTGTTTTACAAACAATGTAAAGAATTATCACACTTCAAAAATCAATATTTCCCGTATATAAAAGAAATTTTCCTTTTTGTATTCCCCACTGTATACATGTGGATAGCCTCTGACCTGAGTCAAAAGTTAGGATTTCCTGTCAGTAGCCATTTTTTCATTCTAACTTGGGCTTCCAAATACTCTTGATGTATCTATTAATTTACCTCTAAACTGAGATTGTACGTTTATGGGTATACTTAAACAGCCGTAGTGTTTTACCTGGCTTATACATAGGTCATGGGTGTAAGAGCTCTTACTGGAGTAAGTAAAAATATTCCCTAATAAAGTAAATCTTTAGAATTACCTGTTACAAACTAAACTAAAATGGTGTCTTGGTGCTTTAGACCCATTCCCACTGAGTTTCATAATAAAAAAACTTCAAAAGGAATCCTGAGCATGAGGATCTTGGTGCTGATGCTTCAGTCATGCCAAGCAGGGTAGGATACCGAACAATTTGACAGAGAGAGGACCTGGACATATAAATTGCCTGGGTCACTCAAGCCTTCCATCAAGATGAGACTAAAGCACACAATTAGGGAAACCATTTAATTACATTGAGCATGTTGCTACAGTGAGACTGCATGTAATTTACAAAATTCAGTTCATATTAAAGAAGGGGGATACCTCTTAAATCAAAATCAATGTAAATTTCTACTCAGCAGAGACTCACCATTGGAGCTTTACCCGTGCTCCCGGGTATTGCTCAAGTCTCATATTGTTAGTTCTTTGGGGCAGGAACTGTTGCTTCCTGTATGTCGGTGCAGTGCCTAGAACAATTGGGTCCCAATCCTGGTTGATTATGGATAATACATGGCTGCATATTCCACAGAAATTGTCAATTGCTTTTGCACAGCACAGTCATGTCAACATAGTCATTGGTAAAGTGATATGATTAAAGTTAGTGGCTAAGTTAAGAGGATAATTATATGTGTACTGTGGTTTTCTCTTGTTCACCTCCTGGAGTCGAGAATACAACAAAACAAGATCCACAAAACTGTATCGCATGCCTTTACCTGCAATATCCTTTAAAAAGCAAACTCCATAGCTGCATGTTCAGATTCTGAAGAATGTACAAAAAGGAGCCCAAAGTATCAGGAATATTCACTTCATTCCTCTTGCCATTCTTTCAACAACTTCTGAGCAATGTCTTCCCCCCCAAAGCTCGTCTTAGTTTCCATGGACTTCAAAGCGACCATCTGTCCGTTACCAATTTTGGAGTATCTAAAAATACTCTTTCCATTTATAAAAATAAGTGATCTGACTACAAAACCACTGACTTAAGGCCTGTATACCTAAATTCCTCTTTGGCAGGCATGCTTCAGTAAGTTTTGGTGGTATAACTGGTGTAAATGACTACCTTTTGTATAATAAATTGTTCACCAAGCTTGCTGTTGTCAGGATTGAATACTGGATTTAAGAGATTCACCCACAAATAAAATGGTACAAAGTAATGAAGATTCTCCTCTGGGAATCTTCAAGTAGAAATGACAGATGTACTATAACATGGGACAGCTAAGCATTATGATTCAGAGAGCTACCTGTGACAAATTCCACAAATCATCAATGTACTTTCTCTCACACCAGTGGTTTTGAATGGTAATTGTTGATATATTTTCCATTTCCACTTTACTATTCTGCAATTTGTGGACTTTAAATACAGATGATTTATATTCTCCCTATCACTAATTTTACTGCTCCAAATTGTCATACACCTTGAAAATCCTCAATCTTCTCAGTGACCACTAAGGACTCCTACACTGCATCCATCTGTGCATGTGTTAATTCCATACTTTTGGACTTTGTCTTCAGTTTCTAGCAATAGGGATCAGTTACTGGCACATGTGAACAGCTGACAGACAGCCCAGCATCTTTCTCCAGCCAAGAATATACTTTTAACTAGTCTCTGTGAGGTGGCATTTTTATTTTTAAGGGTTCCCTTTTAGCAAAATGTACATTAAAGCATAGACAAAAATAAAACAACAATGGGGAGTACATCACACTTGTAGAAATAAATGTAAAATCTTAAATGCATGTTCTACTATTACATAAACACATACCTTTTGCAAATGACTTATATCACCAAACTGGATTAATTAAGAATAGACAAATGTCCAACAGCATTTAGAGAGCTCTTATAATCCATCCATAATGTCAGATGAAGAAAAGATCCACTTATTTTGGTATCACTTGATGCAGATAAAGCTTTTGATGAAACGTAAAGTTACACACTTTTCTAAAGCCTATCCCATATGGACATTGGCCCCTTGTTTCTTAAATGGATAACTGCTCTTTACATCAGCCCAAAAGCAGCTGTGTGAGGTACTGGTATTAAACCTCCCTGCTTGAATTACTCAGGGCTATGTAGGGATGTTCATTGTCTCCTTTACTTTTTGCATTGGCCATAGAGCCTTTTGCACAGTGGATAAAGAGCAATGAATCTATCACAGGACTAAAACTTGCAGGAACATATAAGAAAATAGCTTTATATGCAGGTGATGTAATATTTTTATCTAAACCAAATATGTCCTTAAAATTCAGGTCTAAAGAAATCTGAGAGTTTGAGAGAGCTTCTGTATTTAAAGTAAGTTTTATGCCAAATCTGAAATACTAGCAACAGATTTGCTAGACTTTGAGAAGTCATTCCATCCAGAAAACATTTGAGTACAAATGGGCAAAACATCCTATAAGATATCTGGGAATTCAAATCTCAAACACTAGAAAAATTCAGATTTAAATGTCAAGCTGGAACTTCAAGAAATGAAGGGGGAGGGAAGGGGGGGAAGCTGGAGTGCTGGGAGAAGTATGCAATTTCTTGATTGGGAAGAATAGCCTTAATCAAAATGAATGTTTTGCCAAGGATATCCTTGTCTCAAAATCTTTCTGTAATCATCCCAGATAAAACCCTTATAGAAATACAGAGGAGATTGTTAGAATTTATATGGAATAAGAAAAGACTGAGTGAGTGCAGGTACAGTACTTTGTACAGACCTTAAAACAGGTCGGACTAGCTGTTCCAAATCTGTGGTACTAACAAGCCAGCCAGCTCAAAGTAGTAGTGGATTGAGGGCATCCTAACCCAGCCAAACACTGGGTTTTTATTGAACAAGAAAATGGTGGCAATGTGAACATCACTAGGCTACCATTGATTGATAAAAAAATCATGTCCTCCAGAAATTTATATTTATCCTTAACGAAGGTTACTCTGTGGGTTTGGGATAGAACTAGAAAGAAGTTCTTTTCCCTCACCAGTGACACCCATTATAAACAATCCAGATCTTAACCCAGATCATACACCATAGAGCTTTAAAGACTGAGTGTGCCATGAAACACAAACAGTTGGCCGGCTATTCAGTAAAGAAACCTCTCTATCTTATTTAATTTTTATCTGTAACTTTAATTGGCTCATTCTTCCCTGGTATTTCAAATTAGGTATTATTTCTTAATTTAGCTGTTTTATATAGAAAGCTAATTTGACTAGAAATAATGGCATCTGGTCAATTAGGTAACACAAAAATTATAACTAATTTATATTAATCTTTGAAGACTGCTTTCCTAACAAAAAGTCCATATAGGACCTGTTGTGAAGAGGATACAGATAAAAAAATAGATAGCCCAGTGGTATGGGATTTGATCTGGAAAAGAAGACCAGCAGCCTCAATTTGTAATGCAATCAAAATTTCTTTAAGGTGCTGTTTCAGTGGTACCTCACAGCAGTCAGATTAATATATGTATATGTATATAATCTGTATATAAAATATAGATTGAATGGAGATAAATGTTTAAAAAATGTAGTTGTCTTTCTCTCACTGCTGAAGGTTCTGGACATCCTGCAGCATGTTCAAGTGTTGGATCCATCCCAGCATGGAGCAGTAGGGTATTTAGTTCAGCATACCCTAGAACATATTGAACGCCGTAAGGAGGAAGTGGAACCTGAGGTGAAGCACCGGTCTGATGAGAAACACAAAGATATCTGCTTTTCTATTGGGCTGATCATGAAACACAAGAGGTAATCAATCCACTTGAATTTTTCAGTGTCTAAGAGCTGCCATTGTAATGCTGTGTGCTCTTGATTGTATATGGAATGATGTATTCAGCTACTTCCTTCTTACTGCGATTGAGTTATCATTTTATTTACATGCTAAGGAATGATTCGAGAAGTGTCTGAGAAGGAACATGCTGCCCCTGTGTGTAATTATGTGTATCCTTTTAGATATATGAAGCCTGACTTCTGTATACTTCCCTGTCCTTTGACAGACCACAGGTGTGTTGTGCCTTCTTTGCTTAGTAAGACCATGAAGATGAGCCACATATTGGTAGGGATTCTATGGCTAAGCTCTTGGAACGGTACCAATAGCAATGAGTATATTTCATTGCTTTCTCTGTTTTTGCTCTTCTGTCCTCTTTGGAGGGGCAGTGGGAAGGAACAGCAACACCTTTGTGCAGTCTTTCTCTCCCATCATATCTTCCCTTCTCTTTCCCCCCTTCACTGGAAGTTTCATTTTTCTACTTTTACTTTCTGGTGCAACCTTCTGATGATGTTGCTTCAGCTGTCCTTCTGGCCCCTGCTTCTGGTAAGTGTATCAGGAGCAGATTTAAGGGCAGAGGCAGTAATTTTGACTTCTCTAAGGATACCGCAGAATCATGTATAATGCTATAAATATACAACAACCTTTGTTTCTGAAAATTCTTTGCCCAGAAGCCCATGGTCACATGGCAGGAATGGACAATAATTGTCCCTCCCAATACACTGATTTCTAAACTGGGTGATAAATGTAAGCTGCAGGTCACAATTCTTAATTTTTCTGTAATTTCACTGTAGTTTTCAAGTTCACTTTAAACTGTGCCACATACTGATTCTTATCTATTAGTATTTAACTTATGATTTATATTTCAATCATTCGAGGATTTAGTTTGTTTGAAGGAAACTTTATAAGCTCTGTTCTATGAATGTACCATGGGTCGTGGTGATTTTCCATCACTGACAATTTTTACATCAAGACAGGATGTTTTTCTAAAAGATCTGCCCTTGGAATTATTGTGGGGAAGTTCTCTGGCCTGTGTATCATACAGGAGGTCAGACAAGATGATCCCAGTGGTTCCTTCTGGCCTTGGAATATATGAATCTATGTACTTATGTGACAGCAGGTGTTTGTTACCAAAGAAGATGGGATTGGGGGCAGTGTGCATGAGCTACATGCCTAAGGCTCTTACAATCTTGTCCTTCATCCTTTAGAAATTCTTGTACCCTAATTCTACATAAAAAAAAAAATTTATTGGAATTTTTCCTTGGGCTTATAAGTTGTGTGTTATGGTCCCCTATGACCATTTGCTGCAGACTAAGGTTTATGGTGTATGAGCTGTGAGCTAATGCATGCTGTCCTGTTCTGGGTATTCAAATACTATGGTGAAGGAGAGGCTGGGACTTGTCACTCTTTGAGTAAGGGAACGAAGGTGTCAACGTCTCTGAAGTGATTTACATAGGAATGGTGTGAGGCAGAAACAGTGGTGATGATGATTATTGGCTTATCAGTGGAGATGGGGAGAGAATAGCTGTGTGTGGTCAATTAAACATGAGTTTGCTGCTTTACTCCAGATATTTTCTTTGACCACAGAGTTAAAGTACAAGATGACTGTTCCAATTCCTTTCCATATGCCAGGGAATATTATAAAATGATCTCTTTGAACAAGTTTTCTACTTGCAGTCACATCCTCAGGTGGATTACATTAGAATTGGCTCCGTGTGAACAACATTAATTTTTTGTTTTCAAAATGACTCAGTTGGCTTTGTCTTCAGTTTCAAAGTGGAACACTGAATTTCTTAACCTATTTCCATCAATGGTGTTCTTTATATCGAATCTCTCCAAGGAGTTCATGAGGGCCAGCATGCAGCTCCTATATCCTTCAGCCGCTATCCCACCCTCTCAAGAAGAGTATTTAGCTGTGCACCTTTCAAAGTTTTTGGATTTTATACTTTTAATTAGATATGGCTTTAGCTGTGTGATCTATGGCTGGGATCCCACCTGCATGATGGGACAAGAATGGATTAGAAATATGAATGTCCGTAGCCTGCCTCATGGCCCCCATCAGCCTTTCTACAATGTACTGGTGGAGGATGGATCCTGCAGATATGCTGCTCAAGGTGAGCAAATAGATCAGCTTGTGGATTTGATACGTGTGCATTTCATTTATACGTATGTCTTCGGTATATCAGATCTGTAATGCGTATTATTTGAACGATATTAATATTTGTACTAAAGTTATATGGATATTAAATCACTTGTGCTTAATGTTTAAACAAATTAATATTTACTCTGAGAAGCAAGATCTTTAATTGACCTACCTTGCTTCTGAACACCCCTTCGCTTCTCAGTGAGATCAGTGCTACCACAAATAAACTCAAAAGTTAACTTCAGTTTAATTCCTCACCCTCCAATTTTATTTTGAAATACGTTTAATAGTTTTCAGCAAATTTTGCTTATCATGTAAACTTTGATTGCTATGTTTGGGACAGTAGATCCAACTTTCACTTACATCTGGAAAATATTTGGTGGTGGTAGTTTTTGGAATTCTGTAATAGGCTGCAGAACAGTCTGATCACATAGCACGTGAGCTTCGTTATCGAGGCGGAATATGTTAAGGATGAATTTCTTGGCTTTTGTGGCATAAGGAGATTTGGACAAAAATAAATAGTAAATTAATTGTATAATGGAAGGATTCATTTCATCATCATGATGCCTTTCATAGAAATTTTTCTGGCCATTTTTTGATGCCCTGTACTATATAAGAAAGAAAATCTTGTGGTCAGAACACAGGACTATTGGGTGCTAGGAACCGCTGTGTTCTAATACTTCCTGTGACGCTAATTTCGCCTTTTGCTCTTGGGAAAGTTACTTCACTTGTCTTCCTCTCACTCTATAAAATGAGGTTAATACCTACATTACAGGGGTGTTGCGAAGATTGATTAAATGTTTCTGAATCATTTTCTGGAAATTTATTTTGACTAAATATGGTTCAGCTTTCACTAGAGGGTGCTGTCTAACATAGTTTGCAATACAGTATGTGAGAGTAAGTTTAAAAAAACCGTAAAGGTCAGTTATACTTGTAGTTGTAAAATACAGGGAGATTTGTAGTTCTACATTTCCCCAAATATTTTACTTTGCACTTGGTGGTCCAAAAATAAGTATTACTTGGGATTCTTGAATCTGTGCCTCTGCCCCAGTGCATGTGTGTTTGTGATGCAGACGTGGGAAGTTTCTGCATTTTATCAGAACCAATGTTTTTTTCTCTCGGCACACACTACTATTAGGGTTTGTGCCTAATAGAAAACTGATAAGAATAAAATATCTGCCCCGGTATCTTACTATAAGTGTTATATTCTCATCTGTTTCACTTTTTTCTTTTTTTTTTTTTTGGTAAGCAAAATTAGTAATTCTAATAGTGACTTGGCGCAGAAGCCAAATTCTTCTTTACAAGCTGTGGGCTGGTACTGTCGTCTTCAGTGAGTTCCAGGGTTTTTGATTCTAGAGCACAATCTTGTATGCTACAGTTGTTTTGTCCTTTCTTCTCATCACCTATCTCCCTTGACCAGCCACACTTACTGCCCCTTCCAAATTGTGTGCAAGTCATTTCTTTCTTGTTGCGTAAATTTCAATTTTGTACATTGGAGAGGGAGTGCGGGATTTTGAGGAGGAGAATTTCAAACAAATGTGTTTGGTTTTAACAGTTGCAATTCATATGATTTGGGTCAAAACTACTAACTGCTAAACATGTTCTCTATAGTTTTAAGTGGTTTTTGCCATATTGCTTTTGAACTATCAGTTTAACTGTTGCTAGTTTCAGATCTAGGGATCAATGTATTATTACTAAGTGGTGGTTTCTGCATCCCACCCATGCACTACAGATAAGCCAAACAATGCTACGCACAGTTTGTAACCACCCATATTCCAGTTATTGCCAAGTATCTGTTACATCATTCAAGACCTCCAAAGGGATCATACACCTGTGAGTCACTAATTGGCCACTGCACAGCAATGCTGCTTTATACAAATAATGAGAGCTTTTCCTCTGACAGAATAAATGAGAGTAGTAGTCATTTGGTTCATCTTCTTACTGTAGCACCATTATATCTTATCTTTAATCTGTGTGCAATGATTAAATGGTCATTTTTTTAAAATAGGAAAGGACATGAAAATACTGGGATGGTAAGGAATAAACATTCACTTCTTATAGGACTGCTATTCTAGAAAATTTTGATTTTAAATGTTAATCTCTGTGTGCTACACATAGCTTAAATCCCTACTGATACTCAGGAGTCTTCAAGGTGGAAGTCATGGTTTCCCTTCATGCCTGTTTGATACAACTGATTTCTCCTTTGCCCTTCAGATAATTTGGCAGTTTGTAAGGACCTCTTCTGGCAATTGGCTTCCTGACTGTGGAAGTTGGAGCCCAGTTCTTTAGCTTCTGCATGGATAAAGTGCCTATAGGATTGGGACCTAACTCCCAGATGTCCTTGTTCTCTCTTCAGTATGAACCTAGTTGGCTGAACCATTCCCTTCTCTTCTGCACAGAGAACTGATACCCATTAATAACTTCAGAGCAACAGCCAGTCAGCATTTTTATACTCTGTTGTAATTCCAGACAGTACTGTTCTCAGTCACAGTAGTTTGGCAGTAGTATCAAAAATATATCCGCACTGCTCAGAAAACAGAGCAGGTGAAACCCTGAAACAGAAGACCGATTAGATGGAGGCAAAGACAAATAATTTCTTCTTTGCAGGGCATCAGTGTGGTGATAACTGCTTTTTCTTCTTCCTACAGAGAACCTCGAATATAATTTGGAGCCTCATGAAATCCCTCACCCTGATATTGGCCGCTATTTTTCAGAGTTTACAGGCACTCACTACCTGGCAAACGCGGAGTTGGAGATTAGGTATCCTGAGGATTTGGAATTTATGTGTGCAACAGTCCAAAAGATCTACAAGACAGTCAAGGAATGAGTCTCGCAAGGACAAAAGAAAGTTTATCACAGATACTGCTATATCCTATTTGAGGACAGAATTATGGAAGCCAATTTTCACAATGAACTTCTGGCTTTATACCATAGGGACTGCATTTCGCTTTGTAACCTGTGATATAACATATATCCCCACAGTTACCATCTGCCCACATTAGTCAATTAATTTGGGATGGCATTGATATTCAAGACAAGACAATAATCATCTTGAAGTGACAATCACAGTATGAAATATATTGTCCCCTTGAGGTCTTGCATTTACCACTGGTGTGTTTATGATCTATTTTTCATATTTCGGATGTGAGCATGTTACAGCTCTAGCTGGAGTCTGGAATAATCTCATGTTACGGATAAGGAGGTGGATAATACTTACAGTATTTTTTAAATATATATTCTGTGTATGTCATAGTTTTACAGTCTCTCTAAAGTTCCACAATTGTTTGTTTTTTCTCTCCTGATCTTTCCCCTAACCTGAAAAGGATTAGTGTTGCTAGCATTCAAATGTTGAAATCACTTGTCAGCCTTGGCAATGGCACTGAAATGACCTTGAACAAAATCATGAGGCCCCATATGCTGGTGAGTTCAGCAGTAACTTGAATGGACCTGATACACTTCACGCTTCCAGCTGTTAAAAACACCACAGTTGAATCATTTTAGAAAATGAGATCCTGGCTTATGATGTCCCCTTCATGATGTTGAATTTTTTATATGGCGACATATGTATCTTTCTACATAGAATCATAGAGTTGGAAGGGACCTCAGGAGGTCATCTAGTCCAACCCCCTGCTCAAAGCAGGATTAACCTCCGCTAAAATCATCCTAGCCAGAGCTTTGTCAAGCCTCAGCTTAAAAACCTCTAAAGATGGAGATTCCACCACCTCCATAGGTAACCCATTCCAGGGCTTCACCACCCTCCTAGTGAAAAACATTTTCCTAATATCCAACCTAGACCTTCCCCACTGCAACCTGTCTCCTCTTATCTGGTTGAAACTGTTAAAACTTCTAGTTTACTAGTAGAACAACCATCTTGTGATGGCAAACTGCCGAAGGCTTTATTTAATGAGCTGTCTATACTATCTATACTATATCTATATCTATACTATCTATACTATATCTATATCTATACTGTAAGATTGTGATTGTGCCATGAAAACCAGTAGACACAAGTATCTGGCAAACAATACATGGAGATCTTATTTCCTATATCTTGATGCCTTCTTTCTTTTGATCAAAAGAAAAATGCCCCTTGACGGGGAAGACAAGATTAACTATTTGTCAAAATTTTGACTTCTGCAAGAGAAGTGCTTCAGAAACCCGGGATACTTGAATTGTAATGAGGCTACCTTGGTAGAGTCTGCAAACCTAAAAAAATAGTACATAATTATTTTCATTTAGGCTTACTTAAGAATTGGATGTGAAGCTGCAAAGTATTTACAAAGATATGGAATATACACAGTAATTTAGTTTCTAAATTAATAACTCTAGGCAAGCTGCAGTCATCCTGTCTAATTACCCTGTGGTTACATAGTTACAGAGAAAAGACCATTATCTTGCCTTATTGAGAAAGATGACACCCTTATTCTAAGTTTCTCTGTACGCTAACATGCACCATTCTTTTTAAGATAGTCATTGATTTGTACGCAATGTTGTCTAAATATTTAACAAGCACCTTATGCTTTTCACAGTGAAATTGTGGTGATCTGCAGGTTCCTCAGTATTTTAGAGAGGCAATAGGGAAAAAAAACCTGTTAGTGCTAATAAAATGGAGAGAAGAACAAAATTACACTACAGCAAATTTTCTGATAATCCCAGCTGAATTGAAGTGGGGTTAGCTACAAAATTGTCACTGATTTGAGAGCAGTGTAGCTAAATCCCTGTGCAAACTCTGCAAACTTCAAACTAAAATACAAATCTCTGTCTCTGAGGGGTTGAAAATGTAATTTTTAGGGCATATCCTGAAAGATTTCCCATGTTTGGAGGGACTCTGCTTGTAGAATAAACTAGAGAACACCCCTTTCAGTTTTAATTTCTAGTCTGTTGTGCATCTGACCTTTAAACATATAGTAGAAAGAGGCAGATGACTAGGAGTCAGGATTTCCAGGTTCTCAGCTCAGCCCCTGCCCACTATGTGATCTTGGGCAAGTCACTTCTCTCTGCCTCACCTCATTTTGTTATCTGCAGAATAGGTGGTCTAATGTTTACCTGTTATACCTGCCAAGGATGTTTTGAGAATTAAAGTTTGGAAAGTGCTTTGAAATCCTTAGATGAAAGGTGCTGTATAAATGCAATCTATTATTCTGCTGTTGAATATCAATGGTACACATGCACTTAAGCTCCTGTATGAGCTCTGACCACATAGGAGTTTGTTTCATCATCATGTTTCAATGTGATTTTATTTTCCTTTGTTTTTAAAGGTGTAACATTAAAATTTAAACCTCAAATTAAACTGTGAATATATATTTAGACACATTTTAAATATATGCTATTTATTATGATGCTAAATGGGCTCTAAAGTAGTCCTTACAGTCTGTTATGTAAATCTTTCTCTGGGCCTTTATATATCTATTTTTAGAAAGTGGATTTGGGCCCTAATAAATCATAGCAACTGTTCTTGATCTTTTTCACAAATCTTTGCCATAGTTTCTTGTCACACTTATTGTATCAGTCTGTGAGGTGGAACTATTGCAATGTAATATTGGATACAAGTATTAAAAGTGAGTTTTGTGTAGCTGTTTTTCAAACAATTGTTTCACTATACCATCTTGTATCTATAATATAGACTAAGTTGATCTTGTCCATACAATGGACACATGGTCTACAGAATTTTATGTACAATGAGTAACTTGTGAATCATAAGATCCCCAGAACACTTATGCATGTCTATAAATTAAAAATAGCAGAAAGATTTCTGTGGCTGTTGGAAGGGATTTGTATGGGAAAGTTTAGCCTAGATTATGGTTCTGCTCTACTGTATGATTCTGTAAAAGGGTCATCATGTGACTCTATATATATTCAGTTTTCTTTTCATATGGACTAAGTTTAAAAGTAAAAAGATTAACTTTCTAACTGCCAGTCCTACACACCCAGTGTGGGATCTGAGTCAAGTTTGGGTTCTTTTCTTAGATACCACCAGTAAAAAAAAAAAAAAAAAAATTCTGCAGGGGAAGTTACATCCTCCGTGATACCCATGTGATTTCCATGGGGTTGCAGAAATGAAAGTGATTGGAACTTAGTGAACAATGCTGTTGCACAAGAATGAGTTGCTCACTCTTAGCTTCATGGATTCTGCACAGCTAACTGGAATAAAAAATAGCGTGAGCTTATTTTAATCACTAAAAGTGTCTGATCTGATTGTGTATATACACAGGGAGCAGATCTGATAAATCAAGTGCCATTTTCACAGTCACTTCTCAGAGTAGAACTGTAATTCACCCACTGCATATCGTTGTTAGATGATATTTCAGGAAAATGAAAGATCAGGGCCGCGGGGAAAAGATCATTGACAGGATTACAGATATCTATAGGGTCAGGCTTGCATAACTTAACAAATCACTTCACTTACATCATTTTATCCTGAGTAAATTATATCCAAAGCCAAATTCTTGAGTTATCATTTCATACTTGACAAAAATCTGCTTTTAGAACAATTGCGTTTTGACCTTTCTAGTTTGGGAAAAGCCTTAAAGATAAAACACAGCTCTGTGAATCCTATCTTGTCCTATGAAGTGTTCCATGTGTCATTTGTAGTCATTATGTTCATGTTAAAGATACAAACAGTTTTCCCTACAGTAATATTGGGCTTTATGAACTTGCCCTTACAAATTGTATTAAACATTCTTTTGGTTTTGTAGATTTATTGGGCATGAAGAGGCACAAGGGGTTAATCTGACTTCTAGGGAATGCCTATCCAACTTTATTGATCTTGTGCAAGGATAACTCCAGTTTACCTTGGATGCATGCATCAGCAGGCCTCTTTCAGCCCCAAACCACCTCCATTGGGGTGTGCCTTTTGTAGAATATTTTCTAGGCTGCACTGTTCGTTTCAGGAAGTCATTGATTCTGGAAATTTGGATTCTCTTGAGCCATTCTTTTTGAGTGGCTTCAGACAAAATATATACAGACAAAAATAATACTTAAGCTGGTTCATTGCCATCCCTGTGCATAGCTTTCTTCTGGAAGTATGGCACATTTTCCAGAGAAATCAGAAGATAGAGCCTTTCTTGTGTCATCCATCTTTGCTCCATCTCTTTTCACCAAGTAAAACAGATATCTATACCTGTCCAGTCTAGTACCAAATTCCTCTTCCCCATGGTAAATATATACACTCTACTTTTTTTTTAAATGCACTTCCTGCTGCAGCTAATACTATCTTCTTCCTTTTCACCCTCTGTGTCATGAATATTAGGAGGCTCCTATCCATATTTCAAGAGGATAACAGCGTTAATTGTTTAAAAAATCTCACAAGGCTTTTGGCAATGGAAGATAATGCAATGGAAGATAATACAGTAAAATATGGGAGGAGATAGGAATGTGGGAAGATAATGAGGGGTGGGGGACCAAAGTATAGTAGGTTCATGATTTACTATAATCTTCAACTGATGGGTGATTAAATCTGATTGGGTCATCTTCAAGACATTGGGTAATCCACGTGGAAGTACTATTCTGCCCAGTTATCAGGTTCACTGTCTTTAGAATGTGATTACTCAAGTCATGGATGCTTTCAGCTCCAGGCACAGTTGGAACTGATCATCTATTTTCATCTATTTCTGCTATACTTCGGGGTAAGTATAAAGTCTATTGTACAAAGTCCTATTCTTTCCCTTTCTCCCAAGACACTTGGACCTAACTCTTAAGGGCTTTTGGTTTTTTCTAGCTTCCTCTTGAGAAACTATAAAATGCTTGGTATTGAATTCTCTGGTTTACTTTTGTATTGATTTATCTGAGGGGGTAGGGCAGTGGACACCTGTTCTGGATGCTAGTACTCAAATTGCTATGTAATTTTCGCCTTGATTCTTGCCAACGTTTCACTTGTACCACACTAAAAATGGAGTATTACATATTTCTCTTATCATGGAGAGGGAGTATTCGATACCTAATGACTCATGTGTTCCTCTCTGTAGGTGCTCTGGCTTTTTCCCGATTTGTATTTCTCCTGAAATTTTTTTTTTTTTTATTCAGTGGGTGGACACCTTTGGCCCCCACATGCTATGGTCTTTATGACTTGGAAAATCCCAATAAAATAAATAATTGATTAAAAATATGGCTATTTGTTTTTATGCTAAAACAGAAGAACTGCTGTATTTCAAACAGAGGCTTGTGTGGTTTTAAAACCAGATAGCAGAGGGTTGTTAAGAACTCATTTAAGAGTAAAGAATGCCAACAGGTAATATATACCCCCGAAGCTTTCAAAAATAGAAGAATCCATCTGATATGCCTCTTTCTACATTCTCTGGTATGTCTGATTAGAATATAAAATGTTTTTTTCAACAATGTGGACAGGAGTTCAATTTTAACATTAAGGTTGGTCTTCCAAAGCATATGCCTTAGACTCTAAAAACATACCAGCATATTGTGTCCATGGCTGGCCATAAGTAAAGACAATCTAGTAACTACACAAGGCTCTCTTACTTTTTGATTCCCTGTAGAATCAAGGAATCAACTCAGAGCCATACTTATGTTGCTTTGTAACTTTTAATTGCTTTTACACAGGTTAGTGGAATTATCTTACTTGCTGTGTACAGGAATACCCCTATCTTCCTCTTACAGTCACTTACTTGGCATTGATTACACTGCCTTTACAAACAATTCTTTGACATCTCTCCTGGCAACCATTGTGGGTGGACATGTTGATGCTGAACAGCAAGTGCTGCATTCAGGATTGGGATCCGTGCACTCTGTATAGTGTCTGAGAAAGGAGCTTTTACTCCAGAAATGTCTGGGAGGTGGACAGACCAACTCTTGCACACTAATAGAGGGAAGCAGATGGCTTCATGGGGGTATTTTATCACTCACATGTACTGGTGTATGGCTGCTTGTAATAGTTTTGTCTAATTGATACTGGCTAGGTAGAGCACAACATGCATGACTCACCCGGATTGGTTTTAGAAGCCAATTTTGTGGGTTGCAAAACAGCTTTGGCAAAGATAAGCGTGTTCAGTCGTGGCTTTAAGAGATCCATAAACGGACGATGCACATTCATTTGATAGAGACTCGTGCTTGCACTAGGGAGAAGTGTGGTATAATATGGAGAGAGACTGAACTCTAACAATAACTATCCCAGTTTGGGATTTTTATACAATAGAAGCTTAATTCCTAATATTATATATTTCCCATTTAGAGATGGGCTCTAAGTGGGAGAGAGGATGTTAATGATTGGCTGGGGCAGGAGAGTTGTAATTTTGCAAAGTTTATACTGTACATCAGAGCACGTGAAAAATAGGAACTGCTAAAACTTTACATTGGCTATATTTCCCCCCCTTAATTTTCAGTCTTTTGTCAGGAGTAATAGCTGCCTTTCATCACAAATAAAACCTTGCCTTCTCCTGTCACTGCTGGCTAGACAACGCCACCTCCTTTGCTTCTAATTTTAATAAGCAGAAATAGATTGAAAAGTCCTAGAAATCGGTCTTCTGGCCAAGGCATAAGCAGAAGCAATAAAACAAACTTCACCACTCCGCTTCAGCTGTATTTGGCCCTGACCTGGAGAGAGCCTTGCAGTTTCTCAATTATAGCACCAAAATTTTGCCAAAACAGGAAACTGGTGAGAAAATTTCCATTTCATCACAAAGCCATTTTCGTTAGAAAAATTTGATTTTTTTTTTTAACCACCTTTAGTTTCAAGATAAGATTTAAAGTTTAAAGGCACTGACACAGAGAAGGGTAATTTGTTTGTTTTGCCATGTAGTATCTGTGTGATGGAAGGACAGCTGTATACACATGATCACATAGATTCTAAGACCAAAAGGAACCATTGTGATCTAGTCTGACGTCCAGTATAACCCTGGCCAGAGAATGTCCCCTCCACCCCCCAAATGATTCCTAGAGTTAAGAAAACATCCAGTCTTGATTTAAAAATTGCCAGTGATGGAGAATCCACCACAACCCTTGGTAAATTGTTCCAGTGGTTAATTACTCTCACTGTTAAAACCCAACTGAATTTGTCTACCTTCAATTTCCAGCCATTGGATCATGTTAAACTTTTCTCTGCTGGATTGATGAGACCATTATCAAATATTTGTTCCCCATGTAGGTGTACTTTAGCCTGAAATCAAGTCACTCCTTATCCTTCTCTTTGCTAAACTAGATTAAGCGCCTCGAGTCTTCCACTATATGGCATGTTTTCTAATCATTCCCACGGCTCTTCTTTCAACACTCTCCAATTTACCAACCTCCTCCTTGAATTGTGGACACCGGAACTGAACAGTATTCCAGCAGCAGTCACACAAGTGCTACATACAGAGGTAAATTAACTTCTCTGCTTGAGAGTCTCCTGTTTATGTATTGTGATAAGGTATAGCCAAGTGGCCATGAGAGTCACTTTTTTTTCCCCTTGAAAAATACTGTATTAAGTAGTACTTATGTACATAAAAACAGGAATTAATCTTATGGTCTTGATACAAAAAATAAGATACATTTTGTTACAGTACACAGTAAGAGACTACAGTTTAGAGACACTGTCAACCTCTTTGCTAAGAGTTTTATTCTTTTAAACTCTCTCCAAGGTGACTTTTAATTACGGGTGTAGCTAAATAAGGGCAAACAATAATCTTGCAGTCATTGCCAGTGTAATACATAATACCATTGAAGTCAGTGGGCCTTATTTCTCATAGTAAATAATATGCCTGGTATAATATTTACAGTTATAGGTAAATAAGGTTTCTTCACTATGAGAGAGTCAGGGAAGGCAGACATGTAAGCCTCAGATTAGTCAGAGCCCTGTTCCTGGCCAGCTGGGAAGGGTTAACCTTAAATCAATGAGACCACCTGGGACTAATTAATGCCCTGCCTAAGACCTATTAAAAGGCTCTTGCTCCACTCAGAATGCTGTGGGAGTTTGGAGCTGTGAGACTGAGGATCCGGGAGCTGAGGAAAGCAGAGCAACAATCAGAAGCGGGAGTGGACTAGGGGACAGAACCACGGTAGGGGAAAGCTGCTACTACCAGGAGGGTGGCTACTAAAGCCGGGGGAGGGCAGCATGGGGAAGCAGCCCAGGGAAAAGACTGAAGCAGTTTAGGCGCAGCAGCAGGAGGCTGCTGCCATCACGGTCCCTGGGCTGGTGTCCGAAGTAGAGGGCGGGCTCCAACCTCCCCGCTCCCCTCCTCCGCTGCAGCTGGGATGGCCAAAGCTCTTCCCAGAGAAGGGGTGAAGACCCCGTGGGTCCAGCCAGGGCCATAGGCTATGGCAAGGACTGACCGCCAAGGGAAGCACCGGACCCAGGGGCGCTGGGCAGGTGCCCCATCAAGTGCCACCCCACAGCATCTAATGACTGAATTAGCCCTTTCGGCAACACTTCTCGCTGGGAGCTCGTGTTCAGCTGATTATCCACCACATGCCCTAAACCTTCAGTCACTGCTTCCCAGGATAGAGTCCCCCCACCTGTAAGTAGGGCCGACATGCTTTGTTCCTGGATGTATACATTTACATTTAGCTCAGGGATTCTCAAACCTTTTTTTGCTAGGACCCCCTTTGAAAATATTTCAGGCTGTGATGACCCTCCCTCCTCCCCCCAACCCCCCAGTGCTGCCCACCCCCCATGCCTTATCACCCTTACCAGCATGTTCAGAGGCTGACAGCTCATGACCCCCGCCCCATAATGACCCCATGAGAGGTCACAGACCCCAGTTTGAGAATCCCTGAGTTAGCTTTATTAGAATGTATATTTACTTGTGCCTAGCTTGCTAAATGATTTGTGTCCGCAACCTGTCGCCTTCATTATTTATCACTCCTCCAAGTGTTGTGTCATCTGCAAACATTATCAGTGATGCTTTTGTTTTCTTCCAGGTCACTGATAAAAATGTTAAATATAGGGCCAAAAACCAATCCCTGTGCATAACAAATTAAGGAGACAGCATTTTGGTCATAAAGATATTTGTGAAGCAAAAATAAGTGTGGTTGTGGTTTTGATAGACTTGTGGATATAAATGTTGGTTGATTGTTCACCCCCAATATACATTCAGCATCTGTCCCTACAAAAGGAAGACCAACCACCTGCGAACACTAAGGAAAACTCACTATCCATCCCCCGCCCCCCCTTCTAGTTTCTTACACCCTCTGATCTATTAGGTTTGGGGCTCTGGTTCCATTGTTTACTGTTTTATCTGAGTTGACTGTGGCCTTCCTAGCTTGGTGTTTAGTTCAGTTCCTGCTCTGCAAATTCTATCTGACCTCTCTGAGAGTAAAGGGGGGGGGGGGGAGGTTCTCTAGTTCCTGAGAGCCCACAGGTCACTCATCATTTGAACAGGTTTCCCTTTAAAGCCTATCGGATTCACTTATCAATTGATGTACACAGCCCCTGCCATCTTCCAGCCCATACAGGAGGGCCATTGGTAGCTTTATGCATTAATCCTGCATCTTCTTTTAAAGCTAAGTGCTCCAGCACTGAAGATCTGCACATGATGTTGTCTTCCTCGCTGTGTGGTATTTTTGTCTCCCCCTTCAGCAATGCAGGAGAGGTATTTATGTGCATTGTCCCTTTGCTGTGACACGGGGGCCTGCTCAGGACATGCAGAATTTTAGTGTTTTCTTTTCTAGTAATCCCAGCTGTGCCTGGCCCTGATTCTGTCTCCCATTCCTGCTCTTTCTAATCCCATTTGCACTCAACCCTAAGAGTTATTTCTCAGTTGTATCAGAACAGGAGGGAGACAGGATGGACTTTGAATTGCTCTCAGATTAGCCATTTGCCGAAGAATCTGATCTAGTAGATTGTATTCTTAATTCATAATAAAACCAAACTTGCTTCCCTCGGAGTATTATGAAACAACTAGTCCTCCTTTGAGGGTTTGTCCATATGGATCCCACTTTTGGTGTACATGCTGCCATGGATTAACAGGAGTTTTTAATGCCTCAGCCTTCTGTACAGTTTCTTAAGGATATTCCTATTATTGGCCATGCCCCAGAGTTAGCTTCTTTGCAAGGGTGCATCCCAGGCCTCTGACTCAGAGTAGGCCTTTGAGCTACAGCAGCCCCTGTTTCTCAGTGTGGCTCTACAACCAGTCCAAATGAGTTCAGATTCCTGGTCGAGAATTACCCACTCAGCGAGCAATGCAACCAGTCATTATCTGCCATGATGCAGCCCTTTCAAAACAAGCCTGCACTTATTATACACCTGCAGAACAGTATTTAAGCATCATCTAGGTTAGAGCGGTCTAGTAAAGCTTAAGTCAGCATCCGTGGGAACAGAACAGTCTGCCCTGCTTTTCGTGCAGGGATTCATCTCTATCTGTCTCTCTGATCCTGTGTCCAGCTGCTCTAGGCAGCAGCAAACTCAGTTTGGTCTGTTCACCGCTGGTCTCTTTAGCGCCAAAGGCAGCCTGGCTGTGTGCTCTCATGCTGGCCTTGCCCTGGATCTGAGCCTTAAAAGTTAAGGTTTGGTTGTTGGGGCTTTCCGTGTCTCCCAGGCACTCTGTTCATCTGGGGTGGTCCCACCCAAACCAAGGATGTGCCTCCTTCCCCTTGTCCCAATGGAAAAATTAACCCCTTCACACCCACTGGGTAGTAATACAAAGTGAGTGAGTAAACAAACAAAGCCCTGGCTGGGGTGATCTAGTCGGGCTTGGTCCTGCTTTGATCAGGGGGTTGGAACTGGATGACCACCTGCGGTTCCTTTCAATCCTCATCTTCTATGATTCTATGGAACTGAGTCTCATGTTCCTAAAAATCTTACAAAAATTCTCCTGTTCTCCACACGTGCATGAAAGGATGGAGCACATGCACCAGCAGTGAGAGCCAGAGAGGCACAATGTCTCAAAGAACCACAGTTACTCCGAGGTAAGTAATCATTTAGTTTTGGCCCACCAGCACACTGAGCGCACAGGCCTGGGATCAGTAGAATAGGGCCTAGAGGGGAAGTGCATGGTGGGGGGATCAGTGGGACAAATGGCGGGAGCCCCAGAGAATGTGGCTTAAGGGACGAGACTTCTCAAGCAGCGCACATGGTTGAGTGCTAGAGTCCGTGGTATGAGAGGAGGCGTAGTGGGCATCGCTGCATACTTCTGACAGGCAGAGGACAGCTAGACTCAGATTGCACAATTGTGCTCTCAAGGAATTGTCTGCAATTTTCCACCAATATAGGTTGGGATTTTCAATGGCACTTAAGGACAATCAATTTCAACGATATTGGACACTGAAGGGGCATTGTGCGCCTAACTCCCTTAGGCTCCTATAAAAACTCTGCCATAGTCTTCAGTAAATGGACTGTTCTGCTGTTCCTCCCTGTGATAGGGGATATGCCCCACACTGGCAAATTAAGAGCAGTCAGAGTGTCTATTCAGCCCACAAAATTACACTGGGGGAGGGAAGGCAGTGCATTGGGACCAATCTAGTATCATTCCCAGCTGAGAAGCGAGTATGTCACAGGTTGACTGGCCCTTTAAGAAGAGCTGGGCTCAGCTGTGCCTGTGACATAGTAGCTATCCCACATCTTATCCTGATCCAATGAGCTAGAAGGCAGGCAAAGCTCCCCCGGATAGAGTCGTTTCAGGATGTGTGTAGGTTTACACATGCTAAAACAGACCATGAATATAAAACCACTCTTTTGAAAGTGACAGACCTAAAGAGTTTGTCCAGGTAAGGTTGTAGAGGAAGAGAATGCTGGCTGTGCTGACTCTGGCAGAGATCTGGGTCTGTCTTGGGGAACCATGATCATCATCTAGGGAAATGTCTTTTGTTTTTTCATCATTTAGTCCCTGATCTGACAAGCTGCTAATCTCGCTATCTTTACAGCACCTAACAGAACGAGGTCTTGGTTTCTTTGCACCACTGTACTACAGATATGTTTTATTAATATCAGCTTCTTTATTTACTAAGGAAACAGCAGAAAGAATAGGATGGCTGCTCAGCTTAGTCTAATTTTTACTCTTACAGCTGCGGTATCTCTACACCAGCTAGGAGGTACTGCTGCTGCTGAGAGACAAAGCAGTGAGCAGCATGTAAAGAGAGGAGATAAGAAAGCAGCCCAAAAGAAAGAGTTCTGTGTGAGGGCTGTGGTTGCTTGAAAGTGGTGAAAAAGGATGTGAAATTGCTTATGCATGCTAATCAAGTGAGAGAGCAGCATAATTTCACACTACTGTGGTGTCTAAATATCAGCAGTCAAGCAACCACTAAATGCTGCTGCTTAGACATGTTTTTTCAAAGAAAATTGTCAAGATGTTAAATTGCAGCAATGGAAGTTCCTTTGCAGACAGGTTTCAATACATGCCTGTATAATTTATCCTTTCTGGTGTTTGCTTTAATGTTTTTGCTATCGTAAGCCACCTGGGTTTCAAAAAGATGTGGATAATTTTGTTATAAAATTAATAACGGGGTTTTATGCAGGCAAAGATTCAGAAATCAAATCTCATTTTCAGGGCATAAACTGATGAAGGGAGGAATCACAAGTGGTTAACTAATAGAAGTGTGAAAGACAGGATGGGTTGTTGGCCTTTGCTGAGAAGGTGGGAAACATCTGTATTTTAATGAAAATGGTGATTCAGTTTTTCCACTCACTTTTGTATTGCTACCTACTGGATATAAAGGGGGCAAAGCTCTTTCCAAATACAGGAAACTAAGCAATGAAGTGACCCTCTGAGTCATGTAGACGTGTCAGGGTTGGTATGCAGGGACTATCAACATGTGAATGGAGCTACTTTGGTGGTAAAATGGATGACCAATGACCAGTCCACTAACTTTTAACAACTGCTGACCAAAGGGACTTTTGGGATATGGCTGGGCAAGTTACATGTGTGACCAGGGCAGGGAGTGAATGTGAAACCCAAGATGGGGGGGCAATACATGTGTGAATGGCACTTGAAACACAGAACTGAGACATGAGTAGCCTGCAGTGAGAATCCTGCTCGCTTAGTGGAAGGATGATTCAGTCTCCAATGATTGGGTAAGGCAGGAGGTTTTTTGCTGCAAGCATTCAGCCTTCCTTCCAGGCCAGGGCAGAATGGGGCCTGCACAACTGAACAAGCAGATGGTGCTGTGTTAGGTTACGTGCATGTAGACTTTGCTTTACCACTTTAACCTAATGTCCCTAATGCCGTATTCATCTGACTAATAATTGATGTCCTGTGTTGAAAAGGCTGTTTTCTCACTTGCAAAAGCCTGCCAGTTGCACAGCTCCCCCCAGATAAGTATCCAGCAGGGGTTCAAGTTCTTCTGGACCTGCTGAAGGAGCCACAGCAAGAAACGGGTGTCGAAACAAGGGGCCTGTTGTTGGAGTAGCAAAGTAACAGGGCTTCCCCATGCAAAAAGTGGAGGCCCAGGGCTAAGCAGTAGGAAGAGTAAGTTTCCAGATGGACTGCGTAACGGTCCGAGGCCTAGCACGTCTGTGGATCCAGGCCAGCGTTCCTTCAGGTATTGGTCATTACTAGCAGCAGGATACTGGACACAGTGGGTGTCACAGTCCTTGTCAAGCTCCCCTTTGTTTGAAATGCACCAAGCTGCTGTGTTTGGACCCCCATGTTGGTCCTTGTGCGTGTAAGTTGCCTGGGCAGACTTCAGTCACAGTGCCTAGCCTCAGTGGCATGCTTCCTGGGCACAGACCCTGTCTGGTCCCTCTCTCTTGGAAGAGAGTGCTGGCCCTCAACACACCGCAGTAGCTTAAGCACACACTTTCCCACAGCTCCGCTCTTCTGAGCCCTCAGGTTTATAGTTTATCCTGGCAGCTACACCTGATAATTGAAGCAAATAGCCACAGACTTTACAGAGGAACGTTTTAAACAATCACTCTTCACTTGGGCCAGCACAAGATACACAGATCCATGCAAAGTAAGAAACATGTACAGGCACCTCCTGGCCCCAGTTGCTTCACCTCTCTTGAGCATTCTTTAGGATTTGGTCAGGGTCCTCCAAGGAGTTCAGGATCCTTTCTCTCCCCATTCTCCTTTGGCGCATGGAGTCTCTGCTCTGACTCCTGCAGTTATGGTCCTTCTGCTCAGCTGGCCAGACAGCCAGAAAGGTTCCCTCTGCCTTAATCAGCCTGCTCCAGTCCAGACCTCTCACCCATTAGTTCTTAAGGGCTGTTCATTGTGCCCAGGCTGTGTTCCCCTGCTGGAGATTTTTCCACTCCTCTTGAGAGCTGACAGCTGGTTTCACCTAAATTGCAGCTCCTTCTACGCTGCAGCTCGTTCTTTGTTCTGCCAGGACCTAGGGGCCTATTCACTTGTTGATGACAGTACTTAATGTCTGTCTCATTCAAAGGCAGAAGTTCAGGCATGGCTCCCTGTCTCCTCACCATCACGGGGGTCGCTGGAAAGAAGTTAACTCTTTGAGACTGAGTAGGTAGCAATCCAACAGTGAGCGGAGAAACTGAATCATACAGTTTTAATACAAGTACAGAAATTTCCCACATTCTTCTCCTCAGGATATTGGCCCAATCTGGAATAGCAAACCTCACTGGCCTAAATAATCAACCATTCCAACTCCTAGGCACCTGCACCAGCAAGTATCATAATCTCTCGTTGCCCTTAGGTGACCACTGTTTTAGATTGCATAATGAAGTTGTCCATGGTCTTTGAAGGAAGGGAAAATTCTCTCTCTCCTCTTCTCCCCCTAACTACACTCACCCATTCCTTTAAAGAAACAGGGTTCCTGACTTTTGCCCTTCCTGGTTAATTTTTGGTGGCCTTCTATTCCATGAATGAATGTGCCTTTCAAACCTAGAAGCTGACTCCAATATTCTGGTTTTCAAGCTTTGTCATTGTCAAGCTGTCCTGCAGTGGGTCCAGAGCATGAGTGCCAAACTCCAGGCAGAGTGTTAAGGTTTAGGGCACAACCCCAAATGGGCTAGTTCTATACTTCAATCTCCCCAACCAATTACCAAGTGTAACCTCCTTAGATACTATAACAGCTATGGAGTCCCAGACAGTTCCTTTGGATACTCTGATCTGTCTTGCCACTCAGGTAAGCCTGCCTTTGTGATAGATGATCTCTTGCACCAGGAATCACAGCAATATTTGGGTTAGCCCCAAAGGACCAGTCATTTACCTATGTCAATTACACCTTAGATCTCACACCACAGACAAGGCTTGTAGCCAATCCTATAATAAACTACATACAGATTTATTAATAGGAAATAGGAGCATTTACAAGGTTACAGCAAGTAAACATACATATACAAATGAGTTCCAATTGTAAGTTTCAAAAGTAATAGAAGCTTCCATGATAAGCAAGCTCTATATGTTCTCTAGGGCTAACCCAGGCTAAGCACTGGAGATCTTTTGCTTATACCTAGTAATCCTTGCCTCCTGGAATCCAAGCAGCATAAAGAGACAGTTCCTCCTTTTTAGGGGTTTTTATTCCCTTTCTCCTTCTGTGTTGAGCTGCAAACTCTACTGATGGGAGAAATTCACTTGCAATTCTCATCTTTTGGGGGGGGCAGAAGAGTAAACAGTCTTTTGTGCTCTACAATGTTCCACTTGAATCAGTCTGGTGTTGATGGACCTTTCTTAGTTGCCTGGAGGTAACACCTACCTTCTGTTGGAGATCCGTGCTTCACACTAGTTAGTATCTCTTTCCTCTCTGGTGATTTACACAGTTACAGAGGTTTACAGTGCAAACACTCAAATATTACCTTACAGTATGGGGTCCAGATGTTATAAGTGAGATTAATGCAGGCAGCAATTCTCAAGCGTTCCACAAAGTCTAAACGCTAAAAACATTTATAATTCTAATATCTTTTTTTTTTTTTTACCATACTACCACAGAGGTGAGTCACACGGACATCAACTATGTTTGTCAATGTTTAGGGGCCACATGGGGACCGTAGCCTAAGCTGGCACTTGGTCTGCCAGCATCACGGTCATGCCGCTCTCTCTTCAAAATACCCAGCAAGCCGACATTAAAGGGGTTATTGTAACGGAGTGCTGTAAGAAAACAGAAGAAAATTCTGCTTGTTGTATTAAGGGCTTTGTAACAGGAGCCATCAGCAGGATATTGTAGAAAAAAACCCCTATGAGGCATGAGGCAGCTAACTGCTTGTATTTTTAGATGAGCTATTACGCTTTTTAAGTACAATGGTTGCATTGCTGCTGCAGTCCTTATCTCTTGCCCTAAGTAGGGGGTTGGGTTTGTTTTCTGTACAGGAAGAAAGAGCAACATGAACTGGTGTAAGAGAAGGGAGAACTTTTGAACTGGCTAGTTGATGAGCATTAAACACTAATCTGAAAACAATGCTGTAAGGTCACCGCTTAATAAGGAATTTCCCCCACAATCTGAGTCAGGCATTCACACCAGAGACATAATTCCAAACACTGAGTAATGAATCCTGTATAACCCACCTGAGGTAGGCAAACATTAGTGTTTTGATTTTACAGCTGAAGGTGAGAGACCACAGGGCCAAAGCAATTGCTTGTGTAGCTTCATTGACTCTAGTGGAGTTCCACCAATGTGAATTTAGTCCATTATGATTATAATTTATGCAAGGTCATAGGTGGCATTTGATGTCAAAACTGGAATTAGTACTGAGAAGTTCCTGGTTCCCAGGCGTGGTCTTAGATCAGGCCTCTTTTTCTATGAAATACGACTCATCCTGTTTGATTTCCCTAGCATCATGTTGCCATGTCACCTCATTTTAGCCACATAAATAATTTTGCACAGGTGCCTTTTGCATTAAGTCACACTGGTCGTCATCTCCCTATTCCCATTTCTTGCAATTTGCTGAGAGCACAGCTGAAGCCTCCACATGGGAATGGAAGGAGACCAGGCTGCAGTGTAGTCCTTAATAGACTCCGGATTTTAAAAATGTACTCTGGATGATTTGGCAAACTTTAGAGCATGGGAGGAGGGGCCAGTTAACCCAGTGTTGGATTAAACTCTGAGGTGGTCCTACTGCACTAGAGTTGAGTGGAGAAGTTAGTTTTCACTGAAGATTTCAGTTCTATTTGGTTCATGTAATTAGATATTTATGCTAAACATTTTTCATATAACAGAGCTTAAGGTTCCTGCTGAGAGAAACTATCTAACAGACTACATTCAAGGAAAAGTCCAACAATTCAATGGGGTAGCATCTTAGACGAGCATAGCAGCCACTGAGACAGGTGTGTGATTTAGGTGACTTAATCTGCCCTTATCTCTTGGCTTTTCCCATTAATTTCCCATTAGTTTTAAAGTGCAGATACATAAGGCCTTAAGATCACCCAGGGTAAGGACAACAGTAGACCATGGCATCCAATATCTGGCCATGTCTCATTTCCTTACACATAGTCTTGCTGCAAAAGACAAAGGACCTGATTCTCGTTTACACTCAAGGCGCTCTACAGTGCTCTGATGATCTCTTTATAGTGGCAGAGTGATGCAGAGGGGCCTTAAAGGAGAATCAGGCATCAGTTCTTTTCCCCTCTGAATTTTCCAGTCTGGGGTGGAACTGGGCCAGTTTGTAGTAACTTGGTATCTTTTTCCTGGTAACTGTGGTCTCATGCTTCAGACTCTCAGCTTTTATGTAAAGAAAAAAGGAGTTTCTTCAGGTTACAATTGTAAAAATAAGCATGAAAACACCAACAGCTGTGCAAACCAATGCTGTGTTGTCATCCTGAAACAATAGCTCTGAGCAGGGTAAACTACCTCCCGTTTCTCTCTCTGCGTCTTGGGTATTGTCACAACCCGGCTGGACACTCACCAGGCTATTGTGTTTGGGTCTCACACTCGGGACTGAGGTATGTACTTTTAAGCTTCCTGAGGCTGAGCAGAGTCCAAGGTCCGCCTCTGATCTCAAGCACGTCTCAGAGTACAGCTTGTCTGGCTCACAACCACTTCTGACAACTAAAACTCCACAGTCCAGCTGCCGTAGGCCCCCAGCGCCAGTGCTGACCCCCAAGACCCTCCAGTTACTTAAACATCCCCTTCCCCTGAGCTGCAAGCTTGTGGGCACTCTAGATTACAGTTCACCTTTCTGGGGACACGGAATAGTTGAAGCACATAGGCTTTGCAAAAGGAATTTCTAACTCATTCCTTTTTACTTTAGACAGCACAAGAGATATACGGGTCCAGACAAAACAATGAAACACCTACACACACCCTTCCCTGCCTCAGTTTCCTCAGTACTCTGGACCGTTCTTCAGGTCAGTGGAACCCAGGATGCTTCCTCTCCTGCTGCATGCGGTGTCTCCTCTCATCTATATTCAGCCTGCTGGTCACTTTTCTCACTCTCCAAAAGGGCCAGTGGGAAACTATTTAAAAAAAAAAAAAAAATCTCCAGTCCCCTTAGTCAGGTGATCTCCTGATCAGCCTTCTCAGGTGATCAAAGTCCCCCACCACATGATCCTTTGCTTATTTACCAGCCCATCTGGGCAGACTGGTTTTTCTTGCCAATAGCCAACTCTTTGTCCAAGGGTACATCCCTGTGAAAGAGGCCCATCAAGGTTTAACAGCCTTCCATGGTCAGCCCTGTGTCACACACTGCCCCTGGGAATTCCAGTCCGACATGGAAGTAAAAAGACCACAGACAAAACTCATGTTAAAAGTGGAGTTTGCAGCTTGACACAGAGATATACATAGTCTTCATGATCTCTGACTGAATTCATATGTTGTGCAAAGACAGATCATGACAGCTGTTAACCCTGACTCTTAACAATGGTAGTTTAAGAATTCCCTCCACTGTGGCTATTCCCTTGGCAGGAAATAGCATGGTACAGCTTATATCCAAATCTTAGAGAGAGAGAGAGAGAGACACACACACACGCACCCCCGATGTTTCCTAAGGTGAGAAGAAAGAGCGTGATAAGTACTAAGAGAGCAAAACTTTTTTCTTCTCCTTCCCCTATAAACAGAGAATCTTAGATCAATGTTGGTGTAATGCAGCTTTAGGAATGACTTGTAAATCCAGAGCAGGGAAGTTTCTTTGCCTTATAGTTGGAGCCACAACTGAGAGGGAAATCTCCTATATTCTATTCCTGACTGCTATGGCCTCTCACTGTGCCTCAGTTTACCCCTGAGTAAAAGGGAAATAGGAACACTACATCTGTCCCATTGGAGTGTGGTAAGGCTTGCTTAATTTAACTGCTTTGAGGTCCTTGGATGTGATGTGCTATATAAGTGCAAAATAGTACTAATAAAGGTGAGTCTTCTACGTTCCCTTCACAAGTGTTCCTTGCCACAAGGGAAGAATGCAGAGTAACGCACTTTTCTTCTGTGGCTATAAATGCAGAGCTAATAGGATATATTGTGGGTTTCTATTCCCAAGTGATTGTGTTAATAACAAGTGAGCACCCTGCTGTTCTAAACCAGGCATATCTAAGACTTGGCGGGCTCTTGGACCCTGAGGAAGCCTGGATCTTTCTCTCCCTGTGTGTGTGTAGCACTGTATTATAATTAGTGCCTCACGCTTCCTCAAGATTTAAACTGATGCACTGTACATTCGTCCTGCTGGCCCTGCTTTTAGCCAGCTCCTTAAAACACTCCCTTAGCAGGGCTGCTTCCTTGTCTGCTCTCTTTGTATGTTGTATTTGTTTTTGGTCAAACAACTTCCTCCTCCCTCCACCTTAATATTCATCTCTACCCTCAACCCTAGTTTGGATTAACTGGATTTTGCTTAGGCTACTTCATTTAAAGAGATGGGTTCCTCCAGCTCTATGCCAGAAGAGGTTCAAGAACTTGCTGACAAGACTGGCTGTGAGTACTGCTCTGTGTTTGATTCCAACCTATTCTTTTTAATCATTGCGAATGGCTTTAAAGGGGATCTGGCACCGTGTCTGTCTTGTCTTATGCATCTCCAACAGACAGCTGTTCCTGCAAGGGTTCACTAAGCGTGGAACTTGCGAAGAATGTGGTTTTACTGCATAACTGACTCTGAACTTTAGATTGCTCTATGTTGTTGCAATTTACAGTGGCTTTCGAAACCTAGACAAGTGATGACAGCGAGATGACAATGCTCTTTTGGGCAGGAAGGTTGCGTAAGTAATTTCAATCACAAATCATGTTTTCTCTGCTCTTGCTTGCTATGCAGCCCTTTTAAGGGATGTTAGTTTTGAGCGTCTATCTAGCAGGTGATTGTTTGGCGGATGGATTCACAAGTAGTCCGAAGAGCTGAGAAACTGAATGTATAAACCTGTAGTGTTTTCATAATAACTGCTAGTCCTTCTATCTCTCTGTGCCTTGACATCCCTGTCTATAAAACAGAGATAATACCAATCTTGCAAGAGTGTTGAAACTCAGATAATTAATGTTCGTAAACTGCGTTGAGCTCCTTGGATGAAGAGTAAATGGGACCTGCTATAGCTACCCATTGATTGTTCCATCATTCTCAGAGCGAGTGAGATGCATCTTACCACCTGAGGAAGGCAGAAGCTAAAATGCCTTGTGAATGGATAATTTCTGGATCAAGCTCCTTTGCCATGTTAATATTGGGAACACTTTAATGTGGGGTCCTGGAGGGATCAATTCTTGGTCCTATGCTGTTTATCATTTTTATCAATGACCTGGCAGCAAACCTAAAATCATCACTGGTAAAGTTTGCAGATGACACAAAAATTGGGGGAGTGGTAAATAATGAAGCGGACAGGTCACTAATTCAGGGATCCCTTGGTGAGCTGTGCGCAAGCAAACCATATATATTTAATGTGGGTAAATGTGTACATCTAGGAACAAAGAATGTAGAACACACTTATATGATGGGGCATTCTATCTTGGGAAGCAGTGACTCTGAAAAAGATATGGGGGTTGTAGTGGATAATCAGCTGAACATGAGCTCTTCACTGCAAAGCTATGGCCAAAAGAGCTAATGCAGTCCTGGAGTGCATAAAAAGGGGAATCTTGAGTAGTAAAGATGTTATTTGACATTTGTATTTGGCTCTGGTATGACTGCTGCTGGAATACTGTGTCCCGTTCTGATGCCCACAATTCAAGAATGGTGTTTGATAAATTGGGGAGGGTTCGGAGAAGAGCCATGAGAATGATTAAAGGATTAGAAAACCTGCTTTATAGTGATAGACTCAAAGAGCTTGATCTATTTAGCTTAACAAAGAGAAGGTTATAAGGGGTGGCTTGATTACAGTCTGTAAATCTATCTACATGGGGAACGGAACGAATATTTAGCAATGGGCTCTTCAATCTAGCAGAGAACTGTATAACACAATCCAATGGCTGGAAGTTGAAGCCAGACTGGAAATGAGGTGCATATTTTTAATCGTGAGAGTAATTAACTGTTGGAACAATTTATCTTGGGTTGTAGCAGAGTCTCCATCACTGAAGATGTTTAAATCTAGATTATGTGTTTTTGTAAATGATTTGCTCTAGGAATTTATTCTTAAGGCAAAAGGATTACAAAGAAAACATATCAAAACAAGAGAAGTCCCTACACACTTAAAAAAAGTTTACACACACACACAAAAGCTCTGGTAGGGTCAGTCTTTCTTCAGCAAAGGTTGAGGTCCCCCTGGGACCTAAGATCTGTCAGTTTGTTGAATCAAAAGAGAGACTAAAAGTCAGTTCAAGCTCATCCTTTTGATCAAAAGCCCTTTCTTTGTTTCCAAGCCTCTGGAAAACCCAGCCTGAACCAGTATATGCAAACCACCCCAGGGGTGGTATCTCTCTGGGGTTGTTCAGTCTTCACTGTTTTTGGTTCCTGTAGAAGCTGTGGTAATCCTTCCCCATCCAGTAGAACACAGTCATACATAAACTATGCCTAAATTTAATGTAATGATCCCAAAGACAATTCATGGGGTTGAAATAAGCGCATACATGTGCTAGCCATTGTCCTGATCCTAACCCAGATCTAAACAATCTGGATCTGTGAGATTCAAAATTTAATTCTCAATTTAGTCACCCTCCCCCAAAGCTCAGGAGTTTCACTTGGGACCTTTTTATAGAGGGACAAACTGTGAAATTTGGATCTGAATGCAGATTCAATTTCTGAACATTGCAGTGTTGAGATCTGTGATCTTAGTTTGAGCATGTTTCATGTAAAAAAGTGCCTGTGTGTAATATTACTATGTAAAATCATATACATACATTTTGTAATGAATACGTTTGGGGAAGGTGTAACATAGTAGACATTTTTCTAGATTCAGATGCTTTTTGTGTTGCTGTGCTATTCTGAAAGTTTAAAAGTTGGCAGTTTTGCCCTTAGTTCACTACTAGTGCTCTTAGACCTTTTTGGAATTTTTTTTCATACATAATCTTCTTAATTACAAAATTAAAAAAACACACCACAGCCAAGAAATGGTAATAGCTCTGCATGTGATGAAGCATTTTGTTTACAGAACAATTAGCCTGTCTGTTGCAATCAAGACAGAAACAACAAATAAAGTAAAACCACACGGGGCCAATTAAGAAAATCAAATGAACTCAGAATAACTTAAACAGACAGTTCTCCAGATTCTCACTCAGATGGTTAAACTATCTAATTTATAACATATAGTTAGGAAAATAACCAGTTACGTAAGATGGGCCTGGTTAGGAGATGAATAAATTTTACTCTGATTGGTTCATCAGCAAAAGAAAATACTGTCTTATTTCTACAAGGTCAAATTCCCCACTGCTGTATATGGCCACAGTTCCATGGAAGTCACTGGATTTACACCATCTTGATTGTATTTCCTTGTAACTAATGAGCGGTGTATTCAGGGCAAACCGATTCTCCCTCCATGGTGCTTTCCCTTTATCCTATATTCCTTAAGATAAAGGGGTCAGTATTGTAGTGTAAGTCAGCCCACCAGAATTGCCCTGAAACATAGATGCTCTAAATGATCTAAGATAAATTACAAAAACCTGTAATAGAATTAACCAGCCTTTCTGGCTGTTGTACTGAAACGAGATCAGTTTTAACTTCCGTGCTTTCAAACTACCTGTTGAGGCACGGAGAGTATGTCCAAGAAATGAACTTGCCCTTTATAGTTGGGAAGCACCGGACACTGGAGCAATGTGATGTTTTCATCCTGGAATCACACACAGTTCCCCTGTTTGGGGTGGGAATTGTTCCAAATGTGTCCAAAGCTCTGTAAGCGTGGGCTGATTTAGGGTTTTGTGTTGTAATGGTTTGAAACCAGGTGACACATCCTCAGTTATGTTTTTGGGATCGAATTAAATTGTTGCTTGTCACTCAGCTTCCTTTCAGAACCACCAGCATTTGTGCAGTCCAAACACACAAACAGGGCTCTGGCTCACTCAGAGCTGGGCTCATTTTAAAGGAACCGAAAACAAAACTTGGGAAGTGGAGTGGGGTGAGAGTCTGTGTGAAGCACCCCGCAAAGAAAATGTTTGCAGGACATGCTCCCGCCGCCTCCCACCTAGAGAATCATAACTGGTGGGTTTCCCTGCAGATCCAGCTGGTGACTTGAGCCATTTCGGGTGATGTTCCACTAAGGCGTCCCTGTGCCTTCAAAGGCTTTTTCATTTTGGTTTTTAAAGTGAGTGATTTGTTTGGGTTTTTGGTGGTGGTATGGTTATTTCCCTGGGTGTTGATACCTGCTTCATTCATCCAGGGTGCAGTTGCATCCTAAAGGTGCCAGCAAGAAAGCAAGGACACGCGGGTAGGTGGAATAAAGGAACTGCTTGCAAGCGGGAGGTTGCCATCCATGTGTTGGTCTGAGTCAGATTGCTTTTCATTCCGTAAAATAGAGCTGGGGAGCGTATTAGTGTATCCTTCCTTTGTAATCCTTCCTGTCCCTAGTGTGAATTAATATGGGCACATCACCCAGCGCAGCATCAATTTCACGTGGATGTTACAAAAGGAATCACTAATCTGTTGTGAAATAAGTGCCCACAATTTGAAACCCTCACAGATGACTTCTTGGCTCCAATAAGCAGTCATCTGATTTTGTCCTTGTTTTATAATTTTTTTTCAACGTATAATTTCAAGATAGAACATGTATGGGGCTGTTTGTACAGTGCCTACCTAGCACAATGGGTCACGGGCCATGACCAGGATTCCTAGATGCTACCACAGTATAAATAATGTAGAAGGATAAGCTGAGAAATACTTACCATAAAACTACCCTCACAGCCTTTATAGAGATCTTATGAAAAGGCTAAAAAGACTCAGTATGCCCTAGGGATTAATTACGCATGCAAACACACACACACACCACAAAGATGAGCTTCAACACAAATAGAAACCAAACATT
Source organism: Emydura macquarii macquarii (assembly GCF_026122565.2). Lineage (NCBI taxonomy): Eukaryota > Metazoa > Chordata > Testudines > Chelidae > Emydura > Emydura macquarii. Next base: position 4,468,408 of record NW_027131391.1, read on the forward strand.
AACCCTCTGCAAGTGCATTCAAGTGCAATGTTCAAATGCTTTGGAAGAAAGAGTATAAATGTTATTGCAAACAGAAGCTCAGCAGCAGTGAATTAGTTTCAGCATCAGAAACATGTTCCCCATCAGACTCTTGATAGGAGGTAGATGTTTGGATCTACAAATCAGTAGATCATAAATCTTCCAAGCTACTTCATTTTGCAAAGTGTCTTTCATACAAATTGCATCCTAAGATGCTTTACAGTGTTGATACAACTACAGAGTCGAATGATACCTAGTAGGATCAGGAGCGAGAGATGAAATGGCACAGACAAAGGAGAAAAGGTTTGTGGTGCCAGCTGAGATCTGAAATGAGGAGAATCAATGAGATAGAGAAGAAGCAGGGCAGCTGTCCATGTGTATGGAGCTGCAGGGAGGAAGGCTCTTGCGCTCCTACTCTGGTCTTGTGTGTGGATGGGACCTGTGCTTGATAAGGGGAGAGGAATGCAGAGGCTGCAGCAAGCCCAGGATTAACTCCAGGCATTGACTGTTTTTTGAGCATGCTGAAGTGTGGTAGGTGCTTCATGCAGGCAAGTGAAGACATTGTACCGGCCCCGAAGAGCTTGTGTCACGTCTGCTTTATACTGTAACAAGTAAGGGCGGTAAACAGACCAAAGGGGGAGCATGGTCTAGTGGATAGGGTACTGGGAGACCTAGTTTCTATTCCTGGCTCTGCCACAGACCTGCTGCCTGATCTTGGGCAAGTCACATTTCCCCTCTTTGCTTCTCTCTCCCTCCCAATCTGCCTGTCCTGACTCTCTAGAATGGGACAGAGATTGTCTCATATTATGCATCTGTCCAGTGCCTAGCACAATGGACCCCTGATCTTGATTGAGGCCTCTAGAGGCTATTCTAAACCAAATAATAACAGCAAGAGTCAACCTTTTATTTTAAAAACCTAAAGGCAGCTTGTGTCAGGCCATTCTGACATGGTGTTATTTCTAGTCCCTTCCTTTGCTAATGCAGTCAAGTGACTCGGTGAGGATTGGGGTATGTACAGTGGATCCTACTTTCTTATCGCAGCCTCTTGTTAGGCTCCAGTGAGAGACTTTGGAATGTCAGCAGCATCCATTGCATGCCTTTAAAATCAAACGTCCCAGCAACATTCCAGGGAGATCTATATTGAGCATAGCGAGTCTCCTGCCTGGACTGCATTCTGCTGGAAATCTAAGCACGCTTATTACATCGGAGTATTCAATACAGTAATGGGCTTTAATTTGGGGCTAATTTGGCTGCATTTGACGTCTCTGTGCTTGCAGACAGGTGGGTACGTAGGCCTGGCTGATAACTGTCCCCTCTTTATCTATTAGATTAACATTTGAGAGAGAGAGAGAGGCTGGAGCCTATGGTTTTCCTCATTGTCTGAGAGTGCGTCTGATTCAAGCCTCAGTCGCACCAGAGCAGGAAGGGATGTTTGAGGAATGAGGAAATATTTCGTTTGAAATTGGTGGTGATGATAAATTTTAAAAAGTTAAAACCAATGATTAGGAAAGGGAAAAGGCCAGTGGGCCGGATTCCATTTTGATAAGGCTCAGAATGGAACCTGGCTGTACGTAGCAGTGGCCTCTTTTGGAGTTTTTATAGGGCTTGATCTGCCCCTCCCTGCGGCCCCACTCTACCACTGATGCTGAAATGGTTGCTCTTGGGAAGAACTTAGAAGTGTCATTTCGAAGGTTGAGCTGGTGGATGAGAAGCAGCACAATTAACTGCCTCACGGGAGTGGGGTGCTCCGTTCTCTGCGGGCAATCTAGTGCTCTCATTACGGTCATGCCACAACTCCTGTTGATTGCAATGGCAGCAGAGGTTAGGATCACTGTGCAGGCAAAACGCTGAGCCCAAGACCTGGGTCTAGGGAGCTCCTGTTGCTCTTCCCGGTGGTATTGGAGCAGCACTGAGATGAAAGGGGGTAGAGTCTTGCTTTCCTCTGCCAGGTTGCTGTGATGTGCGTAGGTACGTGGCCAATGCGCACATCCAAGCCCCCGAGTGTCGGGTGTTCGTGTTCGTGGGTCTCCTGCTGCCTTAATCCGTTCTCAGTGGGGCAGGGTCGTGGAAGGTGGGTAGAGAAGGGGAAGGAGAGGAGAACGGGGATGTGCCTTAAAGGCTCACGAATCCAATGGATTTTTTAAAACATTTCACAGCAAACTGAGATGCTGGTGAGTCTGGCAGAGGGTAGCTAGAGGAGTCGTCCCCTCACTCCTCCGCCTCGACGGACATCAGTCACAGACAGGCTAAACACAGCCGCTAACACAATACTGCCTGTTTGGGTTCCAGTTCCCAGGGAGGACAGAGACCCTAGTGCCATAGTCTGAACTGTCGGCATGTGCTGCTGTCCACCGTGGATTGGGACCTGCTTTGTGTTCTGCAGAGGCTTGTACAATGATGAATGAACCAGTCATTGGAATGAACGGATCACATGACCTCTGTCTAGGGCTGGACGGACGGAGCTGAGGAAAGAGTAAATTAGTGACAGCTATGGGGTGAATGGGGAGTATTTGAATGCCAAGGTGGGGGAGAAGTTGCGGAGAGGGGCTTGGGGCGGCTCAGTTCAAACAAAGGCCATTTGAGGATGATACCTGGAATTATTTCCTAATGATGAGACTAGACCACAAGAGCCTCCCATGGGAAGGGGTGAAAGCCACATCTCTGGAGCTGTTTGCTAGGACTAGGTAAGGCCTTGCTGTAATACCCTAGGCTAGGGAGCCATCCTGCTTCCACGGGGCATGTTCTAGACGACTCAGCAGGTCTCGGACTCCCACGAACTGCCGTCTGACTGTCTCTGCTAGTCTGCGCAGTCCTTCACCCTCTAAAGCAGAGTCTGCCTAGGACAGAGCACACGCATTAGTACCACTGCCCAACAAAAGAGTTTAATTCACCCATGATCTCTTTGGGCCCAGATATTTCTTCCGTTGAAATCACGAGGAGTTTTGCTGTAGCCTTCAATGGCAGAAGGCTCTAGCTCCTAAGGAGTAGGTGACTGGGACACAAACTGTTTACAAGCACCATCTTTAAAGGCAAAAAACACCCTTCTTTAGTGCAGGGCCACAACACCTAATCAGCCACTCAGCTGCTGTGCAGCGTAGAACTGTGCTAATGCACTGGGCATCTCTGCTTTGCACACAGGACAGGAGTGGGGCTGCGTTTACAACCTGGCTTTGGCTGGAGGAGAAATCTCTGATCATTTAAGGACATACAGCACTGTGTGCTCATGTGTGTGCACCTCATACAGGCCAGAATATCCAAATTGACCACCTGAGAAGTTAAATGATTACCCTGTCCAGGTGGGCCAATACACGAGTGATTACTCAGCACCAGCTGTCTGTTTGGTGGCCTTTGTGAAAGGAGTTGATGATCTCAAGCCTGTTTCCAGGGCACAGGTGTTCATGTTACAAAAATAACTGTCGGAACAGGCACAGCTGCAGCAGAGTGGGAAGAAGAAACCTGCACTGCCCTGTGTTTGCCCTGCCTGTGCTGTGTGGGTAGATGTGCTTCTGGGATAAACTGTCAATCCAGCACCTTTCACTGCTACTAACGTTCACTTTGGCAAAAATAAAACTGCCCTCCTCCTCAGCCGCGATTCCCCTCTCTCATGTGCATAAAACCAATGAAATGAGACTGCTTAGGTTCCCCTCATCTATCGTGCACATCCAAGCAGTCAGAGGAACATGGAGAGAGGCTCTAGGAGTCAAGAGGGTGTACGTGGTACCCAAGAACTGGCTTATTCAGCTAGAGCAGAACTCAAGCCCCCAACTTTACAATGCACCTTTGGTATCAGGCACTCTGCGACAAGGGCACATTTGATCTCTGTAGCATTTCTAAAGTGTCCATCATTGTGGCATCTAGGCACTGAAGTAAAGTCACTATGCTGTACAGGCGCCAGCCTTGTTGTTATCAAACCTCTCGATCTGCATCTTATTCCTGAATGAGATCTGTAAGTCTCTGCTGCAAAGGACATACTGTTCTAGAACAGGAGGGAGATCAGGGATTGGGGAAGAGCGTCTGGTTTAAGTTGAATGTCTGCATTTGGTATATTTTAGTATGGAATACAATTATAATGCAAAGTAATAACCTATGGGCTATTACAGCTGGGTCACTTTTAATTGTGATCCAGTCCCCATCTCTCTCTGTTCTGGCATTTTAAAAAATGGGCCAAATTCATCCCTGGTGTGTCTCCACTGAAGACACTTGGCCTAACAAGCCCAGATTATTCTTTGCTGTGTTGGGATCAGAGAAACCAACTCCATCAAAGTTCTGGCACCATTTCTGATGCCGTTTCCAGAAAAGAGCCATATATCCTGAGCCTCTGTAATGTAGCAGGGCTGAGATCAGACTGCAGAGCAAACTGGAGCTTTTGGCATAGCCGGCGCTCCTTTGCACCTGTGCAAACCGTAATTGTCTTCAGAGCAGCCTGATACCTCAGTGACACCTTTGCCATAGCCTGCCCTCAATTGCACCTGTGCAAACCGTAATTGTCTTCAGAGCAGCTCCTCAGTGACACCTGTGCAAACCCCCAGCCTGCTAATGGAGCTGTACAGGTGTCACTGAGGGCCTAATTTGATTGGCAGACTCTCTATCTCTGGTGAGGAGATGTGAGTGCCTGAGTGCTTCAGTGCCTGAGCCCAAGGTTAAGTTGTGGGGCTAGCAGCTAAGAAGAAGGGACCTCCCCCCCAAAAAAACAAACAAACAAACAAAAAACCCTTCCTCTGTTCACTGGCAAACATCAGATTTGAGCTAGAACCAGTGATTTTTTGGATAGGGAATCAGATTATGCTATTTGTTGAGGAGAGACAGTGTGGCCTAGTGACTAAATTGCTGGACTGAGCATCAGGAGACCTGGATGCTATTCCTGGCTCTGCTACTGGTCTGCTGGGTGACCTTGGGCAAGTCCCTTCCCCTCTCTGTGCCTCAGTTTCCCATCTGTAAAATGGTGTTGATACTGACCTTTGTAAAGTATGTTGAGATTGACTGATGGAAAACTCTGTGTGAGAGCTAGGTATTATCATTGTATTAGCATCAGTTTTCAGGGCAGAACCACATTTCAAGTACCACATAGCTACAGCCTGTCATCTGGGGCTAGTCTGGGTGCTTGCCCGGGGGAGATCCAGGTTCAAGAGAGACCTTTCCTGCTTCACTCAGGAGCTGTGAATGATCAGAAACGGACTCTCTCCGGAGTGTAAGAGGTGGGGGAAAGTGGGAGGCAGATTGTCGGCATAGCACCTACTCGTGGAGCAGTGTGACCGTCTGGCAGAGGCTGCTCCTTCTATTATTTGTAATGTAGTTGCAACTGCTGTTGGCCAGGGAAAGGGCTCTGGCTGGGAGCAGCAGGAGGGGAAGGGAGAGTTCTCCAGGGAGTGTGAAGGTCTGAGGCCTGCATGAGCACTTGGCAGCATGGCTGAAGAGAAGTCTGCAGTGGCTGGCCCTTGCCAGGAAAACGTAAATCTAAAGAGATTTCTCTGTTGAGATAAATGCATTGGGGGAGGGGGTGGGCTGGCTGGTACAGCACAGACGCTATGGATTGAGGCAGAAGTGTGTTTGTCTGAGTGAAACAGAAATCTTGGCCTCTGCAAGAGGGTCATCACCCTGGATTATTTTCCCTTTCCTGGTTGTTTACATGTGTGCATTAGCAGGCTGGGTGGAGAAGAGGGAGTTTGTGAAAGTTAAGATAGAAACCAAATGTGTGTAGATTTGGCCCAGCCCCAGCATAACCCAAGTTCCAAGAACTCTGCTGGGGACTGGATTCCCATGACTCTCCACCTACCGCTAGACCTAGAATGTCACCTCCCTGGGCAGGGCCGTGTTTGTATTGCGCCTGGGTGCCACCGGAATTCAAATAATGTCTAGGGAGACAGTCAGCACAGGCCCAGCGTGAACAGACACTCACAACTCGACTGTATTCAAGCCACAATGCAGCTGCGCCTGCTCACATCAGCAGCAGCTCTGCTGACACTCGGAACCTAAAGGCCAGTATTTTAAGGTGTCTGGGGTGCCTGAAGATGCAGATAGGTGCTGGGTGGGATTTACAAAGTAATTAGGCACCTCGTGGGAATTCTGAAAGCGCCTAGATGCCGATCTGTGTCTTCAGGCCCCTAACGACTTTAAAATGCTGGCCCTAATGTCTCAAGTGGTGACTTTGGGCCCCAGTGGTGCTTGAGGATCTGAAGCCGCTAGACGTTCCATTGGAACTGAGCTCTGGCCCCAGTCAGAAGGGGCTCAGATGCAAGGGCCCCATGACTAGCCTGACTTCTGTCCCGGAGGTTCATTTCATGCTGGAGGTGGGGAGGAGGGAGGGTGCTTTGTTGTAGACCTCCTAGTTGCTGTTATGCACAAAGCTGACAGTTGTTTACATGACCCCCAACAAAATAAACCAACGCTGCAACATTCTGGGAGGCTCAGGGCAGCTGTGTTCTTCTCTGATTCCAGGAGTGCTTCTCCTCCTGAAATGTGGGGCTCTGACTCAAACAGCACAGAGACCAGCAGACTGGAAAAGAGCCTAATAAATCCAGTGCCTTTTTCTATAGCCTGGAATCCTGGACTTGGACAAGGGCCTGGGACATCCGAGACTAACATTATTTCTAAGGGATATAAACAGAAACTGTTGACCCTGCGTGTCTCTTGTGGGGAGTCCTTTCCCTTGTGCAGGGGTTGCTGCTTTATGGAAAATGACTGAGATTCTTTTGAACACAGTGCCCGATCTCATCTGATAACCTGCCTGTTCAAAAGGAGAGCTGTGCCCATCCTGGGGCTCCTTGGGGTGACGTGAAGAAGACCTGGCTTTGGGGGAGGAGATGCCTTTTGTTTTGTACCGTGGGTAGGTGAGTCACCTGGAAAGGGCAGGTGAGCGGATGCTGGCAGCACACAGAGCTCCACCCCCCTCTCCACAAAGCAGTGTAAGCATTTCACTAGCATATAACATGGCCACCTGACGACCATGAGTGGTCCCTAGTATAGTAGCACTGTTACTCACGTGGTGCCTTCCATCTGGGGATCCCAAAGTGCTCCACAATCCTTTGAGGGTGGAGGGGGGTATCCTCTGTGCTAATCACTGCCAAGCCCCTTGTGGAGTACAGTATTCTCTCTGAACACCATGATGTCTGGGAGAGGAAGAGGTACCATTGTGCTGCCAGGTGTGGTTTTTTGTCACCGCTTGCACTTTCCCTGAGGTTTACAAGACTTTGGTTTAAAACCAAGTTCCAGATGCTTCCTGGCCCCATTGTTTCCATGGCAACGGTGATGTCTGTCATCAAGTGGCAATTTGAAAGGTCAACAGCTGACCGCTAAGAATTGGAAGCTACGGGTAGGAAAAGTTTCCATTTCTGTGGAAACCATGAACAGAAGTAAAACAGCAAAGCATAAAGCCGAGCAGGATTTAAAAATGCTACTTGGCTATCCTGGAGACTAAGAGTAATAGGTCGAGTCCCGCTTTAAGCAACTAGAGAGTCAAAATAGAGAAGGATCCTCATCATTCAAATCTACCAAGTTTGCTTGGCTAATCAGGAGTCAATGACAAGGAGACATGTTAGAAGTTACAGGGGGTTCAGATGTTGGCAATCTCGGTGTGTAAGAACTTTTATTGGTAGTAGTAGCTTTTTTAAAAGAGTTCCTGCTGCATCCCCTGGTAGATTCAACTACTCTTAGAAGGGACATGGCTGGAATCCATTCCAGGCTGGTGTTAGCAGGCAGCTGTTTCTGGTGAAAGTGAAAAGTGTTAGTTGATGAAGTTTACACCTCTGTGTGTGAGAGTGAGAAAAGGAAAATCTTGAGCCACTTGGGATGGAAAAAGAAATGCTGGCCTCTGGATTTCTGTGCCTACTTGGTATTGACTCACTCCAGGAGACCATGAATTGGATGGTTGTGTCCACCTGCATGTTGATGTCAGAACACAGCCACTCCGAGCAGAACCTGAACGCTCGCTGGGGTGGACTTTCGGCTGCACGCTTGCTCAAACATGTTTGCCATCCACCTCCTAAAGATGAGATTTACTGTGTTGTTGACACTTGGCTGAAGCTTTAAACTGGGGGTAGCAGCCATCCCATTCCTAGTGTTGTTCCCTTCATCATGCTACATGGCATTGGATCCTTTTCAGGTCAGCCATTGGGATGATGTGGATCTGGTCTAGCCATGCCTAGTCATAGGTGTTTGATCATGGCATCCTTCCAGAGCTGGAAAGAGTAAAATAGTCCCATCCCCACCAGCAGACTGTTGCTGCAATAGGTGTAGGGATAGCTACTGTGAGTCACTGAGTGCAATCAATTGCAAACGAGTTCAGCAATAGGCACAGAGAGACACAGAAGCTGCAGCAAACAGCATAGATAACTTCCCAGTCCATCGATCAAGGCCTACAAAATATTTAGGCCAATGGACTAGTGTGCTTTCCATTTCAAGGCTGTAAAACAATAACAAAAATGGAGCAAAGCCAGTTACTCAAAAGTAAGAAAAATATCCGTACAGACCTGTCGTCTTTTGGCAACTGCAGTTAAAATCATAGATCTGCCAGTGATTTTTTTTTAACATGCTCGTGATCTTACCTGCCCTGCAGTGAAAGGCCTATTAGCAAAAGCTGGAATTCCCTCGTATCCCACGTGATTCAATATGCCATGTGCCATATCTCCCATCTCGGGGCCTGGGAAGGAGAGAATGTGAAGCTCAGCTGGCACATGGACAAGAGCCAATAGATTTTTGTGAACAAAGCCAAAGGCTGCTTTCCCCACTGCTGATAATTGTTATGGTCAATATTTATACAAGCCTGAGAAGTACCAGCCCATGACTGACTTATGAGTCTTGTAAATATGAACGTGGGTTTCTGGCGAGGTATAAGTGAAAAGAAAATAACTTCCAGCAAGAGATTAAGGAGTCAACAAATCAGTGATTGGGCTTGCCACAGCTTATTGCAGGTTAACATTAGGGCTAGTTCCTCTTGCAATGGGAGGGCAGTCTTGCGTGCGTAGTGGTTAGAGCATTGCCTTGGGAGTCTGGAGTTTGTTCGTGGCTCTGTCAGACTTTCAGTGTGATGTTGTGCAAGTCGTCTTCCAGCTCTTGTCTCAGCTTCCCCATTTATAAAGTGGGGATAATTCCTACTTCCTGTGTGGCATGCAAGGTGTAATCAGTGTCTGTAAATCTCCTTGAGGTTCACAGATGAATGGCACTAGGGATTCACTCCAGGGGCCTGAGTTTCTGAATAAAGTGATATCATGACTTGTCAGCTCTCTATAGATAGCCGGTAAATGTCAGAGTTTCTCTTCTTCCTTCATGAGCAGCCCCCTGCCAGCTCCTGGACACGGCCAGTGCAGTTACAGCATGTACCCATAAGTATTAACGCTGTGAATGGGACAACTGAATTATTGACCTTAACAGTCTTCGTATGTAGCAGCACTCTCTTTCTCCACCATGGGGACATAAAATTTGCCACACTGCAACAGAGCAGGGATCTGCCTAGCTAGGTACCAGATATAAGCCAGTAGCTAATGGTAGATACTTGAGAAAGTATAATGTGCCACTACAATGCCCGTTGTTATTCCATGGGGGCTTGGGGATTGTCGTCTTGACCCTCAGCTGGTGATCATCGTCATGATTTGAAGCAGGAGAATCAATGGCTCTTAATTTTATCCTACGTAGCATAACTCTAGATTCTAGGTTGACTGAGTGTCTTGACCAAGATTTTCAAAAGTGACCAGTCTCTGTGGGTGCCATGTGTTTGGATGCTACAATACAGAGGCCTGATTTCCAGAAGAGGGAGATGCTCAGTGCTTTCTGATGATCAAATTGGCATCCAAAATTGCTAGTTACTTCTGAAAATCTTGGTCCTGACCCTTCCTATGCAGTTTGCATTTCCTGCAGCAGGGAGTTTCACAGGTTATTTTATATAGTCCAAAAGCTGTTTCCCTTTCCTCGCTCAAATATATTGCTTTTGAATTTTATAGCGTTGTGACATTCCCCCCCCCCCCCCCGCCCAAATCCAGGCTGGTGTGTAGTTGTGTCACCCCAATTCTTCACTTTTGGGCCCCGACTTAACCCGCTTTGCTGTGTGAACCACCCACTCCTGGGTCAGCCCACGCCCAGCCTCCTGCGTGTAATCGGTCCCTCATGTAGTGAAGGAGTGCTCCGACCAGCCACTCATGGGATAGACCCCCCAGCAAACACCCCCAGTCCCAGAAGCAACCCTGGGAACTGCCATCTTGCATGCAGCTCTGAGAAGAGCTGCTTGGACTTTGAACCTTGTCTAAGGCCATGTCTACACTAGAAGCGGCGCAGCAGCAGTTTGGCTCCTGTAGCTCTGTAATGTAGACACCTGCTACAGCGGGGAAAGCGCTTTTCCATTGCAGTAGTAAATCCGCCCCCTGGACAGGCAGTAGCTAGCTTTCCAGAAGAATTCTTCCATCGCTCTCGCAGTGTCTATGCCAGGGCTTAGGTCAGCTTAATTATATCTCTCGGGGATTAATTTTTCGCACCCCCTAATCAACAGAGCTAGATGAACCTAAGTTGTAGGTGTAGATCAGGCCTAAGTGTATCCACGTCCATTATGTGGCAGATATTACCTCACCCACCTTGTGTGTAATATCTGGGGACTGGTAGGGCTGCACCTGCACTGTGTATGTTATTTGTTACTCAGGAAGCCCCCCTGCCCAAAGAGAGTTTTATTTCACTGGTGAGCACAGACTAGCTGTGCTTTTCCTAGCAGGAAGATTTCGCCTGACCAGGTTTTCTACTGAGCTGCTAATTGTAGATACCCCTAGATACAAACACCAGGTTAACGCAGCTCCCTGCTGCCACAGCCTGCCACCTTCCCTGCAGGGACGTGCTGCAGACAGGTCTGCAAAAATGTTCCCTGTGGACTGGGGAGAGCATGTTGCAGAGAGAAGCAGGAAGGGAACGGGGAATCTGCTCCCTGAGACAAGAAGCGTGGTCAGGAGCCAAGGAGAGCGAGAACACGCTTAACATATTTGTTTACTAAGTGCCATGTGCTTCAAATTTATTTTACCAGGGACCCTAGCCCAGTGCTCAGGGTGTGTGACATGATGGAGCCTTTCTAGGGGAGCCAGGTGTATCCCCTCTTGTGGAAGCTTTCCCTGAAGGCAAGAGATACAATGCTTTTCAGAAGTCCTGGGACTATTTAGCAGGGGTGGATGGGTGGTAGTCCTAGGAGGAATGAGATCCAGGAAATCTGCCCAACCCTTGTTTCAGGGCAACTGCAGAAGGTTAAAAAGTCCCTGTGATCCTCCTCTGATGCAGTGCTGCTTCCCCCAGGGAAGGGCTGGGAGCCAATGCTGAGACCTCACCTGGTTAGAAGGTTTCAGCTACTGCCTCATCTGCTGTTTCAGGAGAGGTTAGTGACAAATGATCTTTCCCTTTTCTCTTCCTAGTCACTTTGGAACAAATAGAGCACCTTCACCGGCGATTCAAGCAGATAAGCGGGGACCAGCCGACCATCCGGTAGGTTGATCTCTATTTCTGCATCCTTTGTTTATTGACCCCGTTGGGTTGCTGTTTGTAACCTCATTCCTTTACAGTGCATGTGTGCTCTTGCTCTGTCTCCCTCTGGAATTACAACGCCCTGGGGCGTGGTATTTGGATCATATCGATACCATGAATTTTACAGGTGATTGGTTCTTGGAACTGCCCAGAGAGGGAGAAAGTGAGAGCACATCTGTCATGCCAGGATGCGACCCTCCCTGACTCAGAAGGGAATGGATACCACAGCCTGGTGCCAGGGGTTGCTGTGCTGCTGGAAGGAGCATCCCACTTTTTGGAATTAGACTTTCAAACAAAGGTTCTGACCTCTTTCTGGTCATTAAAGATCCCATGGCATTTTTCACAAGTCAGTGGAGTCCTAGTTGAATCTCCTTCTGGGTAGTTAACTAAGGTCCCCTTGCAGTTTCAGCTGCCAATGGCATCCTTGTCTTTACTTTCTTTCCTAGATGGCTGTGTACTGTTACATCAGCCCTGTTCCAGAGGTGGCTGCATTCCTCAGCTGCTAAAATACTAAAGCTGGTTAAAAAAATTGTGTTGAAACTTTTCCCCCCCAGCATAAAATAGCTTTTTGTTTAAAATGAATATTTTAAAAAAAAAAAAAAACCCCTGGAAACTAAAATCTTTTGGTTTAAAAAAAAAAAATGTTCAGTTTTACAAAACCAATTTTTTATCCAAAAATTCCCCCGTTTTTTAAAATTAATTTTGAAAAGTAAGATGTTCTTGTTTTGTGGTTTGTTTTTCATCAAAAAAGTGAAATATGTTGAGAGGAAACTTTTAACAAAACAGACGTATTTGTGTGCATGTGCTTTGGGATCCAAAGTCGCTGTCTCAGTGTTTTGTGGGGTGTTCTGAGACTGGCTGGTAGACAATGGAGCCAAATTCAACATAACTGTGCGTTAGATACTCCCTCCCTGCATGTGACCTCTGACAGTATAAGGAATGTCAAAGCAGGAGATGTACGGAGCATCTCGGAAAGGGCAGAAAAAGACCCAGGCGAGGTGACCATGAGAAGTCTGGTCTCCATTTCCTGTTATTGTACCAAGTTCACTGAATCCCGTAACTGACCTTATCCAATGGGGAAATTGTAAATTGACTGTTCCTGTTTTTAATAAGATTTGGCTCCAGCAGGCAGTGGTTTTCTGAGGGAGCTTGTTTTACACACATCCAGATGTTTATCTCTGAGCACAGCCACTTATCAAACAAGAGACTGTGCAAGATGCTGTGATAAGGTGGAAGAGGCTGAGTCACAGTAAGGAGAAAAGATGCAGTGGCCTCGCATCTTGCCTTACTCACTCTGTTTAGCCTGAAACGACTCCATTCTTCCTGGGTCACTGTCATCGCTCCTATTAATGCAGGCCAGGACCTGGTGAGGCGAGAAGGCACAGAACAATCTACATCTGCCTGGCCATTTTTGGCAACTCATTATGGCTTCAGACACCATAAACCTGAGATTAGTTTGTATGTGAAGCAGCACAAAGGAACTCCTGGGGCCCCTGACAACATGGTCCGCTGAATATGTGTGGGGCTTGTGTATGCAATCAGCTTTCATTGGAATTGGAGGCTGCAAAGTGCCAGGCGCTGGGGGGGATCCTACAAAGGAAGAAGCATTTTCCCCTGCATGGCTGAATAGAGATGAGAAGCTGCTTCCATAAATGATGTGTGGGAGGAAGGGAGCTATGGAGCCTCCAGAAATACTTCCAAATGGGGAAGAATAAGGAAGCATGGAGTTTGCAGAGAGGCCCTCCTCTACCTGGGTGTGGGGAAAACGGAGCCCTTCTCTGCACCTCCAGACAAATGCACATGGCCTGCTTCCCCACTGTCTCCCAGCTGGATATATCACCACACCTGTGAGAGGTGGGTGTAAATTGCCAGGGCAAGAGAGTGGAGGGTTCTGATTGCCTGATGGTCTAGCCCCCCCTGCCCAGGTGCAAATGACTCCCGGGGATGCAAGGCAGTGAGAGGATCAGGCCCTTGAGATCTTGGTCCCCTGACCCAAAGCTCTAAGTGTCTGGGCTCCAGAATGGCAGGAGGCTTTACTAGCAGCCCCGCTCCCTGCCCTGGCCCACTAAGAGCTGTGCCATAACGTGGCGCTTTTGAGACTGGCGGTAGAAAATGGGGAGCACCAGCCAGCGTGGTGGATTCCTTCCTGAAGGAACATGCTGCCAGCAGCGTGTGGTGTCCAGAATCACAGGGATATTGGTGGGGACTTGGAAGCTACCAGCTAGGAACAGGGATGTTTTCTCCCAACTCCTTGGTGAGGGTGAAGGAGAAGGGTTCTATGCTACATGTTATCCATGGCATGGAAAAACCCACCAGCATTTTCCATACCTACCCCAAGCTTCCCAGAGCTCTCTGGTTGAAGTCCTCAAGTCCCTTGTTGGTTGAATGGAGTTCCCTGCACTCTCCTCTTCAAGTACAGTGCTGGAAACTCATCACATGTCCCAGCAAGATCCCCGTCTTAGCTTTTCCTTTGGTCAGCTCTCCATGAAGACTCTATCCTGGGTTCTCCAGGAGACCTAGTGGCTGGAGGGACAAGACTCTGGCCATTTCCTGCTGTGCTGTGTCCCCCTCCATGGGGCTGGCCTGGCTCAGTAAAGCTGCTCATTCAAGAGCGAGTTTTCCTGTGCTGATACAATCTCTCAGTAACCAGGCATACCGTGCTCTTCCTGGCCCCGCTATGAGTCAGCCCGGCTGCGTGGAACAGCAGGGTGACCTTTCTGTCACAGCACAGTCAGGTGGAGACCCAGCAGGGACGAGGTGGCGCTGCTCTGTGGTGGAACCTGTCTGTCAGACAGACCCACAGGAACCTGCTTTGCATAATCTGTCTGTCACTCTCGCCCCGTGTCCTTCAAGAGAGAAAACAAACAGCAGCTGTCACAGTGACAGACAAAGGAAAACTGCCCCCAGCAGCACAGTGCAAATGTAGCTGGCAGTAACCCCTGCTCTATCCTGAGGGGAGAATGCAACGAGTCATTAAACCTGGTGTCATTGCATCCGAGCGCAGGCTAGGGCAGTGGTTCTCAACCAGGGGTACATATACTCCTGGGGGTACCCAGAGGTCTTTCAGGGGGTACATCAACTCATCTAGATCAGTGTGTCTCAACCTGGGGGTTGCAGCCTCAGGTGGGGTCACAGGATGGATTTAGGGGGTCGCAAGTGCAGAGCCAGCATTAGGGGATGGCAAGCAGGGCAACGCCCAGGGCCCCACGACGCTAAGCTACATGCTTCAGCCCCGCTGCCGGGGGCTCAGGCTTCAGACACGGCTCACAAGTAAAAATCAGGCTCACGTATCACGCTGAAGTGTAAGTACAATATTTATATTCCAATCCACGTATTTTATAATTGTGTGGTAAAAATGAGAAAGGGAGCGATTTCTCAGTACTAGCGTGCTGTGACACGTCTGTGTTTCTATGTCTGATTTTGTAAAGCGAGTCGTTTTTAAGTGAGGTGAAATTTGGGGTACGCACCACACATCAGACTTCTGCCAGGGGTACAGTCGTCTGGGAAGGTTGAGAGCCGCTGGGCTACGGGACGCTGAGGGCTGGCACTGAGGTGACTCCTAGTCCTTGCTGAGAGTCCCAGCGCTGACCTTGTGTCTCTGCCCAGATGACTTGTCCCCGTGGAGCAGGTGGTGCCGCTGGAAGCTGTCTGTAGCCTCTCTAACCCGATGGGAGCGCGCTTAGTTCCTCCCGCCCCCGCTGGTGGTGGCAGCTTTGCCTGCGGGCGACGCTGTCCTGCCCACGTAGCTCTGTCCGCCGCGCGCTGCGGTCGGTTAAGTCATGTTGCTCGGCGGGGAGGCTCGCTCACACCCGAGTGACAGCTTGGGTCGCTGGGAGCTGAGGTGTGGCTGTAGCCTTAGTTTCTTCCCGCTGCCCGGGCGCTGCCTGGCTCTCTCCGTTGCAGCCTCCCTCCAGCGTAGGGATGCCCCAGGCGAGCGCAGCAGTGGCAAGGAGCTGGTTCGTGATCGGAGCAGGATGTCACGGTACCTGGATGAACTGCACCTCTGGCTCCTTGGGGTCTCGTCGAGTGCACCCCTCCCCCCGGGTCTCCGGCCTCGAGCCGGCACATGGCTCCAGGTGGAATGATGTGAACGATGTCCCTGGTACCTCACCCGCTCTGACTGAAGCTCAGACCCTGCAGGCCTGTTCCCTCTGGGGCAGTGACAGGGCAAAATCCATGGCAAACTGCCTCCTGAAAGTCGAGCATCATTGGTGTAAAAGCAAAGCGGTTCAGAGAGAACATACCCCACAACTAACCAACCAGACGCTTACCGGTGTTGGACCATCTTCCACAGGGGAACCCACGAGGGACAAGCTCCCTATAGACTCTTCCGCAGAGCACCCCCCTTGCATTGCTCTCCGACACCTCCCTGGACAGCTTCTGACAATGGACAACCTGCCCTGCCCCCCACTTCTCCTCCTCAGAGGCCTCTTAACTGAGCTCAGACTCCCAGCCCGGCCAAACTTCTGTATCACTTGGGCCTGGAGCCTGGCAATTTACCGCTGTTCTGTAACTGCCCTTCCAGTGCTTGCTGGGATGTTCCCACTGTGTCGCCTTTCTGCACAGCCCCCCTGAATTTAAGCATTACAGGCAAGAAACAAACATTCCACTACCCGCCAGTACAGAAAAATACAGTCCACAGGAAACGGGACTAGTCCAGTATACAGGAACTCCTCCTCATTGCCCTGGCCATCCAGCGTCCATCAAAATGTTCCATCTCAGTAGCCATTTCTGTCACGTGGGAGACCTGGTCCCTGGACCCAAGCCCCTTGCTTACACCCAGCTCCATGTCACTTATTGGTGCTTTTCACTGTCAGATTTGCAGCTGCCCCTCCAGCCCCCTTTTTTCTTCAGTAGCAGGGATTGCCAAGAGCTGTCCAGGCGGTCTCGTTCTAAGTGATTTCATTCAGGTCTTTCCTACTATGAGCTCAGCTGCTGAAAACCTGTTGCATGTCCGGTTCCTGCTGGAAAGCTGGGAGGGAGGTGGTACATTTTGCAATGCCACTTCCCTTCCCCCAGACTGAAGGTCCATTTCCTAGGCAAAGAGGGAGCTCTCTGGATCTGTCCCTATCTCCATATATAATCAACCCTCCCTCTTCCCCATCGCTCAGCGCGTGACTCTAAAAACATGCAGGTCCCTAACAGTGTCGTAACAGCGAATGCCGATTGCAGCAGGGAAGAGAACTGCAGGCACTATTACTAGTAATGATGCAGGGCCTGGTTGCTTGGTAATTCCTCTGGGGCGCACGCATCTCTGCCACAGTGACCCTAAGCCATCTCTGGGCCAGCCTTTGCTCCCTCCCCATGATGCTGGGGTGACAACTGCAGGAGAATGCAAAGCATGGAAGGAAGCAGCACCTCCTAGGTAAGATTGTTACTTCCTGGTTCTCCACCTGGGCTGCTTCATGCCAATGATGCATGCTTGCAGATTCAGGGAGGAGGTGGTGGAGTTGGCAGTATGGCTCCCCCAAACTCAGAGTACTGAAAAATCATGAGACAGGCCCCGCCAAATCATGAGCTTACAAAAAGGTACGTGTTGGGTTCTTTTAATTTGCTTTCTGGAACAGGTGCTTTTAGAGTTTGTGTTTCCAGGCTTGTCTCTGCAACGAGGGTTAGAATCTTTTTTTTAAAAAAGACTTTCTATCTGATCACATGACTCCATGAGTTGTGGCTTTATTTTTATAAAACAAACCAAACATCATGACCTGGCAATGTTGGGTCTGAGCGAGCCTTGCTGCTGTAACACCTAATAACCCTTTGTATGGACCATGCTATTCCCCGGGAGTGTAGCGCTAAAACAGAGCCAGAACAAAAGCTGAGTGAATGGGAAAGCAGCCACGTGGAGAATGCAACATAGTGTGAGATGCAACAGAATAAGAACGAAGAAATGCAACATCAATGAAGGTGACAGAGAGGAAGATGCTATTTCCTTCAGCCCTTTCCTGAGCGGACCACAAATAGACTGGGCCTTAACTGCTTGTGGGGCGGAAGGGTCTGCAGCTGTGCTAGTTCTGATGCTGCTGGGTGCTCAGATCTTTCCGCCCTCACTGCCGGACAGGTCTATGATGAGCTGACTGATCTGAATAGCATGCAAGGGTGTGTGGACAATGCCAGACACGTGCTGGGTAAATGCCCTGTAACCAGACGGGTTAAAATAATAGCTCCTCCATCACTGAGAGAACCTCTGAGTTGGGAAGCTTTTTTTTTTTTTTTCTTTATTGTAGGCATAGCTCAAAGCAGCTTAACACAACGGTCAGGTTTGGCTGACACTGTTAGAGCACAGCTGTCGGTCTTTGGTATGTTCCTCTGTCAGTTTTGTGGGTTGCATTGTGCGTGTGGGGTGGTCTACTACCATGTGCACTGCTGGTTAATCAACTTAATGAAGATGGTCCTGAGGCAGGGATGAATCTGATTAAGCTTATGTGCTTTTGAAAGTGGAAAGTGGATTGCATGTAGTATTCTGTGATCAAATGGTCTTGAGCTCTTCATGGAACTAGATCCACTTTCCTGTCCCAGCTTCTGGTGTTTTAAAGCAGTAACTGAAGTCCCTGTTTCCTTTCTGCTCCGATTAATCCACACTTTGTTGGTGTTTCTTTTTTTTTTTTTTCTTTTTACAGCAAGGAGAGTTTTGACAGCATCCCTGACCTAGAGTTCAATCCAATTAGGTCAAAAATTGTCCGTGCCTTTTTCGACAAGAGGTAAGACCAGCATCCAGGAGGTTTGATGTAACTGAGTTTTTAAAAAATAACAAGCCCTCAAACAATGCTGGAGAGAGAACACGAGCAGGGCACTCTGTCTGAAACGCAGGCAAAGCTGTGTTTGATTCAAACCCAGCCTGGAGTCTGGGAGCCCGTCAGATAAAGGCTTGAAAGAAAACAAATGAGCACACATGGATGAATCAGATTTATTTAGAGGTACATGTGTGTGGTTTGGGGACTGAGGCAGCATTGTTAAATCCCCAAAGGATCTGAAAGGGGTGTGACAGCTGGGATTTATCTGTATCTGAACCTAGTGGCTGTGGGTGGGTAATTGACTGAGTAGTTATAGGGTAATGCTAGCAGCCCACCAGCCATTACTCAAAACTGTCTTAGTCCCTCCGGAGTCTCATTTTCATTATTACTGATCATTGTGTATGGGAGTGAGGCGCTGGGAGCATTTGTGAGAGTACGGGGACAGCAGAGGGGCTGAACCTCAATGATCAGCAATGGAATCAGCTGATTATAATACAGTAGCGTTGTCTACAAAAGTGAGCTGAGTTAGGTCTTTTATGAAAGCCAGGGACACACTGCTGATGACTACCATTGCGGAGTGTCTGTATTAACATTGTATGAGGAATTAGAGATATTCACTGATA
This sequence comes from Emydura macquarii macquarii, assembly GCF_026122565.2. Classification (NCBI taxonomy): domain Eukaryota; kingdom Metazoa; phylum Chordata; order Testudines; family Chelidae; genus Emydura; species Emydura macquarii. The sequence continues at coordinate 4,487,261 of NW_027131391.1, forward strand.
TTAGGCTTTAACGTCTCTGACCAAACACAGGGAGACGCAGGTTTCCTCCCAGACAGGAGGGACGGTAGCTATCTACCTGACTCCAATGTAAATTAAGCCTTATGGAATCAAATCAATGGAAGCCCCATTTACATATGAATTTAGCAGGTGGGTGAGACATCCGCAAGAAGGGAAGAACAGCGGGAAGTCATCCTGACTCTTGAAACAGAACAATAGACTTTGGTTAATATAAGCCACAGAGACCTGAAGAGGCAAAGAAACCCAGCACTTTCAGCTCTGCGTTGGATCTCGGCAGAGAGCTGGCCAGCCATGCTGGGAGGACAATGGTGGGGAGAACATTGCTCGAGTTGGTCAAGTTGCATTTTACTCCTAGAAGCGTGTTTTGGCATTTGTTCACTTGTATCCGTTTCTAATCTGATTCCTCTTCCTTGGGATCACTCAAATCTCTGTTCTGAGGGAGTGAACTTCATCGCGCGTTACAAACCTTCTCAGTCGCAGTGTTGTCAGCTGAAGGGTAAAACCCTCAGCCAAACGAACAGGCTGACTGTGGTCTGCCTCTTTACAGGCGCAGCGAACCTGAGGAGGTTTTGTGAGTGCTGCAGTGGGGGGCTGAGCACTGCAGGGGCGAGGGTTTTGGGGAGACGCGGAGCCGGAAGGCCTGTTGGTGTCACTCTGCAAGGAGTGACTAGGCTGAGGAAAGCCGGGGCGAGGGCCCAATGCTGCCAGCAGGCGGCCGGTGCCAGGACACTGAGCCAAAGCTGCACAGCACCGAAGCACCCAGGGTTACCAGGCAGGCGGTGACATCCCCTTATGGGTCTGGGTGGGCCCCCAAAGCACCAGAGCGTGGGCCTGTGGCACTGGTATGAGCGAGGGGACACTCCAGACCACACTGCGCATGTGCCGAAGGCTTCTGGGGGTGCATGCGTTGTATTGGGGGAAGTATGCAGGGAAGCCTTGGTGGAAGTCGGGCAGGCCTTGGCAAGGATGGGGCGGGTGGGTATGGGACAGAGCCTAGGGGGGCGTCCTGTGTTGGGTAGGATTGAATGGGGGAGAAATCCCGGGGGTGGGGGCACACTGGAGCCATATTGCAGTGGGGGTTGGAGAGGCAGAGACTCAGGGAGACTTTCCAAAATGGCCCCTTTCAATGCCCGCGTTACGCCAGCTGTGGACCCACAGAACAGCCACCCCGAGTAGGCAGCCGGTGTCCCCAAAAGTCGGCCTGGCCTGCGTCGAGCGGGAGCCCTTCCGTTATTTGGCCTGTGTGAAAGGAGCGGGTGGCCACAGCAGAGACGCTACGGACGCGACTGGCCCCATCCTGGCACTCTCCGCAGCAGGCCAAGCCTGCACAGGTTTTGGGTCTGAACTGAACTTACAGCCCCAGGGCTGGCTGGTCCCTGCAGGCCCTGCACTGCCGCAGCTGGTGCGCCAGCCGTCCTCGAGAGAAGCCTTCCTCCTCTGCGCAGGCGTGTGTTGCGTTATGAAGCAGAACAACCACGGGGCGTAGAGCGGGTCTGATTTTCAGGGGGTTGGAGCCTGCTGCTGTAGATTCGCCTGGCCGATGTGCCGGCTGAGTCACGGGAAGGGGGATGGCCGTGGAGTGTCCTTAATGCTGAAAATGGGGGATGGGATGAAATGAAGGAAAAGAACCTTGAGGCTGAATATGAGGACAGCCATTGACCAGCAGCTCTTCGTGCAGTAACGTGTGTGGCTTGTGCTGGTGATAACTCTCTGTTGTATCCACCTGTTGTGTCTTGCTTTATGCCTACTCTGTAAGTCCCCTGGGTCAGAACCTGTCTCTCTGTGCGTGCCCAGTGCCTGTTCTCATGGGCCCTGATCACTGCCTCTAGGCACGACTACAATACAAGTAATTAATAATGGTCTCACAACAGAGGTGATGGAAACCTCATCACTGGGGACAAATAGGACATTTTGGGATTCAGCCCAGACCAACACTCCCCATCTCAAAAGCATCTGCCTCGGTAGCGTCCAGCCCTCTCCTGCAACACTCACGGCAACTATTAAGTTCATTATTCCTATAAAGAGTCAACGCCACAGCTCATTAACTGACCTGGTGTTTGACAAACACACGTATTTCAATCGCAGCACTGAAGAGGGTGATAGCAAATGTAAAACAAGTGTATTCAACAAAAATTAATAGGTTGACGTGATACCAAGGAGTATGGATTGAGATGGTCCCAAACAGAAGTAAAAATACGCTTCTAAGACTAAACTTAACTTCAGTGAGTTACAATCTTTGCCTAAGCAGGTTTCTCACCTATATCCAGTTCCCAGAAACGTCAGCCCCTCTAGCGGAAGGATCTACTTTTCAAGAGCCCTGGCCGCTTGTATCTGCCCTGTAGTGTATAACGGGGGCTCTCTCCTTTTTTTCTAGTCCAGTAAATCTTTGCAATGTGTTCTTTGAAAAGTAAACTCAGACAGTTTCTCTCTCTTGCTGGGGAGTAGATGCCCTGCCTTCCCCCCCACTTGTTAACCTGATAGCTTTGTTTATCTCTTCATTGTCTCTGCCTGACAACGAGGTAGGTCAGACAAGCAAAGACACATTCTAAGCAGATTGTGCTTATGCATTGCTTGCTGGACACATTTGAAGAACATAACGTGAGCACGTATTTACAACTCTTTGTACACACTCCATATGTCCCTCACACAAGAATAGCCGTGAGTTATTAGTGTCCCAGTGATGCACTACATGCCACCTTCGGGGTATATCTCATGAGTTGCTAACCCAGAGTGGAGAAGCACCCATGGGCCTCTGTGTCACAGACATTTAATGTTAGACTGGGCAGAGCACTAGCAAATGGAGTTCAGGGAGCAATCCTGCACTGACCGAGTGGCCTGGGTGATCTAACAGGCCTCCTCTCTCATCTCTGATTTCTTATGGAAACACACTTGCTGGCTGAATGCTCGTAGCTTCATTGCTGTCCTATCTGTCACGTTTCACCTTGTCGTCATTGCGTGTCTCTGCAGGAACCTAAGGCAGGGGCCCTGTGGGTTAGCTGATGAGATCAACTTTGAGGACTTCCTGACCATCATGTCCTATTTTAGGCCTATTGAGATGAACATGGATGAAGAGCAGCTGGATCACTTCCGGAACGAGAAACTAAAATGTGAGACTTGCCAAGAGTCCCCAGCCCAGGGGTGCCCCGTTTTTACAGGGTGGGCTGCAGAGACACTGCTCCTCCAGCTTCTCTGGCGCTTTCGTTGTTTCCTTACATTTGCCTCTGGGTTCTGGGGTGCATGAGTCTGATTTGGCTGTCAGCCGTTGGAGCCCAGGCCTGATCCTGCTGTTCTCTTGTGCCCTGTTCCCTAGTTCTCTTTCACATGTACGATTCGGACAACGATGGAAAGATCACCCTGCAGGAGTACAGAAAAGTAACGTATTGGTCTAGCCTTTCCCCCTCCCAAAGCCTCTCCAGCAACCCCTGCCGCCCTAACACTGGTCCAACTCGCTGCCCGCTAGGTGGTGGAAGAGCTGCTGTCCCGGAACCCCCACCTGGACGAGTCGGCGAGGTCAATTGCGGATGGTGCCATGATGGAGGCTGCCAGCATCTGCGTGGGACAAATGGTGGGACCCCTTTGAGTGGTGTAGTGATGTGTGGGGCTCGCTGCAAGGCCTACAGCGTGATGGGCGCTGCGCAGCCCCAGTCTGTTCTGCTGCCATGCCGGGCTTACACTTGCACGCCCGTTCTGCTTTTGGGCTGGGTATTACAGGGCCATGTGCGGTGTCCTACATGGTGCTGTTGTTATTCCCCCTTCCCTCCCCCGCCCATCCGGTCCCAATCGTAGCTGGTCACAGCTCACCCATTGCAGCCTAGGTGCCGTGAAGGCTGGCACGCCCAAGCCTCCCTTTGCTAAGAAGCCCAGAGAACTGAGCACCAAAGGAATAAATTATTCGCCCCCCTGTGGGTGCCTGTTCCTTTGAGCTGTACAAACCAGGCAGCTGCTGCTGCTGACCTGAGCTTCTTGCTGGTGCTGAGAAGCAGGTGATCGTGGCTGGCTCGGTGTCTAGCGCAGCATTCAGTGTTGTATACGTTGTGTGTTGGCTTAGGGTGTGATGCCGTGGCAGCCTGCCCCAGTCTCGTTGTCACAGCCAGCCCCAGCAGCCCAATTGTGTTTTCAGCGATGTTCTTTTTCTCTAGCTCTGAAAGTCTTGGAGACAAACATCAGCCCATGCCGACAACACAGTGATTGGACCGGGTTTTTACAACCATCTGCCGCCGCCCTCCCCCCCCCCCCCGCGTCTTATATAATAATAATCCTTTGCAGTCCAGCACTGAGAGGTAGCTAGGTATTATCATCCCTTTTTTATGGGTGGGGAAACTGAGGCAGGCGAGGGTGGGCCCGGTCTCTGGACTCCCAGGCCCCTGCCCAGACTGCCCTGTCCCTTCCCAGGCTTTCCAGCGCTATCAGCAGAATTGTAGTGGAGTAAATTCTGTAACATTCTGTGTCTCTTTTCCGAAACCCCAGGAGCCAGACCAGGTGTATGAGGGAATCACGTTTGAACACTTCCTTAAGGTTAGCAATGATCTTTGTGTTGCTCAGACTAACTTTTAAACTGGGAGCCTGGCTGGGTTGGGAGGGACCCTAGGACTGAATTCAGCAGAATTCCTCCCCCAAACCTGTCTTGTGCAGCCGTCATTACCCAGTGCATTTTGGCGTTGCAGTGACAGTGAAAGTACCTGTGCGTACCCCCCGAATCCTCTTGAGCTAATGTGTCTACGGTGCCAGTTCCCAGCCCGGGCTGGTTCACGGTGACATTGCAAAGGTTGTGGGCGCATTTAGTCCTTTTGTTAGTAGCAAAGCCACAACTGCCCCCAGGCTTTTCTCTGCTCCAGACACTGCCAGTCACTTGCTAACAGCTTCCAGAGCTGCAGCACAGGCCCTGGCTGGGCGGGTTTCCCATGGGCTGACTCCTGCCAGCCTCGGTGGTGCTCTGAAGGGCTCACTTCTAAGGTGAGTTTGGTCCCCATGGCCCCTTTGATCTTGACAGAGGCTGTCAGCTAGGGATGCCAGAGGGGACTGTGGTTTCTGTGATGTGGACCCTGGCCCCAGATGAATTGGATGGAGCCATTGAACTTGACAGAGCTGCCAGGTGGCAGCAATGTTCAGCATTCCCAGGCTGGCACCTCCTTGGGCACTCAGGGCCCATGTAAACAGAGCAGGTCAGGGTAAAAGGAACGAGAAGGGCCCCTGCCTCTTAGGAGCCCCAGGCAAGTCCCTGGGACCTCTCCAGGACAAGTCCAGCCCTGACACCCAGCGTGTTTAACCCTGCCCATTGCAATTCCAGATGTGGCAGGGGATTGACATCGACACCAAGATGCACGTCCGCTTTCTGAACATGGACACTATGGCACATTGCCACTGACACTGCCAGCACCACAGAGCCACCGAACGGCAGGGACGAGGAGGAGCAAGGCCAGTGACCTCCGAGGGCAGGTCTGTGCTTTGGGTACCAGATGTCTGTCGTTTTGCTACTAGTGTGTGTGTGATTAAATCCTATGAGGCCCCTTAGGTGCTGCATTGTGCTGTGTAGAAATGTCTGGGGCTTAAACGCCGACTCCTTTGTAGAATAAAATATCGTTTCGCTTTTTACACTCTGCCCGAGGAATGTTTTCCCCCCTTCAAGGTAGCCTGCAACCTGGGCGTGCAGCTTCTCTGCAGCCTCCTGTTCCAAAGCAACCAGGTTAGCAACAAGGAGGTGCTGCTCTTGTGGGGATAAGCAGCTGTGGTCCTCAGCTAGAAAGCAACTGCTGCTGTTGCACATTGCAAGTGCAATAAATCACTCTCTCCTGCCCTCTTGCGGCCAAGGATATGCTCAAGCACCTAGCACAGGGGGGGCGGGGGAGGGGGGAGAAGGGAGGGTTGTGTCTAGTTGTAGGTTTTATACTTGTGCTTTTTGAATTGACAACAGCAGCCAAACAACCCCAAGCAAAGAAGAGACCCAAGCTTAATGTAACAGGCAAATGAGTGAGACTGGACCTTTGTTACCTTAGATCCAATGTACAGAGAGGCAGGCCTCCCCTGTTCAACCTATGACTCATATAACCTCCCCCAGTACATACACTGACCTAACTTCACAGGAACCTCCCCATTTTACAGGGGAAAAGAAGGCCCAGGCCCCACCCTGGGCTGGGATAACACTGGTCCACTCATGTTGGAGTTGTACAAGGGTGCTGCCTTCCTCCAGTTCCTATTCCTCATCCCATCAGGCCATACAGAGGGTAGGTGACAGCCCCTGTGTGCTAAGGGAAGTGTGGGCCATACACTACTTCCCTGGGGTCAGGGCTATGACCCTCTGTCAATAACCCACCCCCCCCACCCCCCAAAGTACATTCATTAGGCCCACAACTCCAGCTATGTCTTGCAATGGCACTGACAACTGGGCTGCTGGGATGCAAAGGGCTCTACCACAGGCACTGACCACAAGCAGGGTTCATGGACACTTGTACCCACCCTCTGGCACCTGCCCCTCTCCACACAACTGCCTGAGTCACTGTTGGTCCTAAAGTGGGATCTCGGGTCAGCAGGGCAGCCCTAAGGAACAGGGGGAAGGAGAGGATGGTGCCCTCATCACGGGGAAGCAGATGGAGCAGCTGACCGTAAGGAGGCCATGGTAAGGGGGGAAACTGGTGCTTCACAGGCAAACAGGCTGGAAGCTCCTGACTCATCCTGAGGAGGGGTTAACATGGTGCAGGAAGAAAACAATGAAATAGAAGTCCAAGGGCCCCTCTCCACAGCTGCTGTGCATCAGCCCCAAGCTGGGGTGCAGCAGGCAGATGCTGGGAACCCAGGCCCAGCTCTAACCCCACTGCTTTCCTCACCACCCAAGGCAGGTGCCAGCCACTCACATGGCGGTAGAGGCACTCTTGCAGTACACACTGAAGGTGGAATTATTGGCATCTTAGAGCTTTTCTGGCACCAGAGACCACCAGCCAGACCAGCCATGATGCAAGGGGGAGATGTGGGATATTGGACAGATCCACGTGCATTCGGGAGCTTCGTCACCACTAGGACTGTGCACAACTACAGGCTCTTACCACAAGTGCATGCAAGCCTGTGCAGTCCCACCCACCCCTCCTTTCATTCCTTGCGGCTGGGGCGGGGAGCCAGAACTCGGGTTAGGGGCTCTTCAGATGTTTGGCCTTGGCATAAGCTGGAGACTCTATGAAAGAGCTGCCCCAATCCTGTACTCTCCTGTTTCCTTCCAACATGTCCAGGGCTCGCTGGGCATCAGGACCAAGTAATCTCATGCTCACCTTTACTGGCCTCATTGATGGAAACACCGAAAGATGCCTTGAGATTCCCTCAGCCCAGCCAGCTTGTTCTGTCTTCGATACACGTTATCCCCTAACTACCCTCTTCCTGTGACCTACCAACTAGCTCATCCTTAGGGGAACATGGCCCTGGGACTCTACATGGCCACAACCCCTAAAGACAGCCCAGCAAAATGATCAGGATTAACCTCTCCTACCAGGTCTAGCAATAGTGTAACCCCATACCTGTTATCTCAACGTCCCCCAACTCCAGAGCCTGTGTCTGGGCAGTTCTCTGGGCTATTGTGCAATCCCTGCTGCTACTCCCTGCATTTAACACCACTTCAAAAGGCCACCCAGATACAGAGATCGATGCAGCTCATTATGGAGCTGTCTTTGTCCCAGGATTGAGTAGGAAGCCAGCAGAGAGGATAGTTTCCCCTCTGGAAGAAGCAGCGATGAGATTCCTCACCCCTCAGGTGCTGCAGCTGCTCCGAATGTCCCTGCCAGGCACCAGTGCTGGCTTCACACGCTCCACCCAGCCCGGCTCCTCTGCTAGGAATGTGCACTTTGACTAACAAGCGATGGCTTGAGACGCAGCCCCCATCAGCAGGTTACAGCACGCTCTCCGTGCAGTTGGCACGTGGTATATTGGCAGTTTAGGCCATGCTGTGTCTGTCCTAAAGGCCAGAGGTTACCTGTTATTGCTGCAGAGCACAGGGGCTATTTGGAACCATGCTCAGTTTGAACACAGGTAGGCAAAGTGCACCTAACAGATCTTAGTGAAAATAAATCGTATTGCATCTGTACAGCACAAAGTCCATTAAATGCCTACTCAGAAAAGACGAGCGGGCAAAGATGCGAATTACTTAGCACAGCTACTTTTGAACACCAGCAAGATCCTAGTATCCACTTGGGTATGTACTATTGCTAGAACTAGCAAAAATCTTTCTGAAGCTGCTGTCTCTTAAATGAATGCCGGGGATAGGCTCAGTCCTGTTAAAGCGCTAACCCTCCAGTACCCCCCACTGGAAAACTGCAACAGAGAACTGAGCTATACAATAACAGCAACATGAAGGGCCAAAAATCATTATGGGCCCATTGCAGACCATAGCAAAACCCCACTAACTGAATAAGCCCAGGTTTGGTTCTAGTGCCAGTGCATTGAACCTGACTATTTCACAGAACAGCAGGGATTCGTCACAGGATACTCACAATACTATGCAGAGCATCTCTTTCACAGCAACCCCCTTCCGTCTATTAAGGAATAAACCAGTGAGATTAAAAACAAATTAGATAAGACTGGGGAGGGATGTGAAACGGTCAAGATGGATTCCAAGAAGCTGTGAAACAGGCTGGGACAATGTGCAAAAATGCTTCAGCCACCAGCAAAAGGGAAGGACAAAGTTGCCTAGGGGCAATGAGGCAAGGTTAAGGAGTGGCCAAATGAGTCAGCGAGTATGGTGTAAGGTTGAGCAAAGGTTTACAAGGCACGGCAACAGGTCATACATTGTATTCTACCAGGGACAGAGGTGGGTGATGTGGCCACACTAGCATGCTCATGTTAGAATAACAGAGACGGGAATATCCTCGACCAGTTAACGAATATCCTCGTGACAGCAGAAATGTTCTTCCTTAGGTTTCTACTACATGCCTTAACGAAACCAGATACCCAGGCTGCCCATGCAGTAAGCCACAGAATGGAAGGAAGGGAGCTGCCCCCCCCCCCCAAAATGGAAGGGATTGTTAAGTTACACTGCAGAGATCAGAAATACCAAGGGCTTCTTGAAAACATAAAATGTATTTTATTGGGTGGTCAGCTTGACTGAGTTTTTCCTACACATTTCCACTAACAGTGTGTTAAAGAAAAATAACAAGGCTGTTATAACCAAACCCCACATGGAAGTTTACTTGGGGTCATCACAAGCCAAATACAATAAATAATTGTAAATGATATCTTCTCTCAGGCAGGAGAGATTCCCCTGAGACTGTTTGAATATCCAGGGTGGTTAATTTTTAATGTGAAGAGAGAGTCCAAAAAGAAACAATTTCACAAACAGACTTCCTAGGCCTGCTCTATACATAAAGTTGCACTGATTTAACTAAAGGTGAGATTTTAAACTGATTTTGTTAAACCAGTGAAAACATGTAGATACTCTGAATCTAGTATAAACCTGATTTATGTTGGATTAGCTTGCACTGAGAGATGTACAGATGCAAGCCAAACCAATAACCACCACTTTTAAACTGATGGAAGTTACGGCCATGCAGAACTTGGCACCAGCTTAGCCAAATCAGTTTTTAAATTAATTTTAGTTACTGAAATGCAACCTCTGGGTGTAGACAAGGCCCTAGTTCTACTCTTCTTATCAAGTGTCAGACCCAGCCATCCTTTAGCATGTATAATTCTCAATGAAGTCAACGTGAGTTAATCACGCAGAGGGAATGCAAGACAAAATCTGTGTAATCACCGAGTTTGGAAGCTATGTCCTCTCTGCTTTGCTAAATGGGCATGATTAGTCTCAAACAGCATGTTATCTCAGTGATTGTAAAAAAGGTTCATAGAATCATTATTAGAGACTACTTGGAATCAAAACGTCGTCAGATACAGTGAAGTGATGTGGTTCAATTACAAGGCATTGCACAGCAGAGACCAGGAGAATGACAGCCTTTCACATCAGTGCACAGGGATAGTCCACCCTAAAATCTGTAAGGATGAAAGTCCTTACAATAACAAACATTTGTGAACTTTTAATGTACAGATTTGGAGATTTTTTAAAAATAAAAACTTATTTAAAAATAATTTTGATGTGCATGGCCAGTTTGGTTTCTAAGCCGCTCCAGCCTGGATGGGAGCAAGCTCGCCTCTATGAACAGCACACTGTGCTTCGTTCTGCTGCATATCGCTGGACACGCCCTGCCACACACGCAGGGAGAGAAGAACTGGCAGCTTATTACACAGGAAAGAGATCCCAAGCACGGGGCTCTCCAGCAGTCCTTTTCCCAGTTCTTGTTTCTTTCTCTCAGGACAGGCAAGCATCAGTGTATGCTTGAGCTCCTCCATGCCCTTATCATCCTGTTGAGAAAGTATCAGTTCTCTTTCACTTTGCCATTCAGGGCTCTCCTTTCCCCCACCATGGTGCATCAACCTGCCAAGAGGATAAGGACACCAAAACGCTTCCTAGGAGCAGTGGGAACGGACAGTTTCCCCTACGTTTATGTCTCCCACTCATTCGTCAATCTCCACCGACCAGAGCAAAGGTACAAAGGTCATTTTGGATCATCAGTGTGTTTTAGTGATGGGGGCAGCTTCAGAGTCTGCTCTTGCATATGCCTTCAGTTTTCAACAAGAGCCCAGCCCACTAAATATGTCATAACCAGTCAATGCAATCTTCAGTAATCACCTCTTGTGACTCCCAGTTACCTTTCTGCTCTTTGTTGGTTGGTAGGGGACTGGACCACCAAAAAAAACAAAGAAAAACCATTCCCAAGTTACCTAAATGTTATCATAGGGGACAGCAAGACCAATGTTGTAACTGTATCCAGTAACTTCATCATAGGAAGAGCGGCAAATAGGAAGGACGCTCTCTCGAGCCAATTGGTCCACTGAGAACTCATAGGCATAGATGATTCCTCGATGCCTGGGCAAAAAACAAACAAGAAGGATAACGTGCCATTTCCAATTTGCTACAAGCAAAGTCAAATTTTTACCAACATGCAACAAGTCTGGTATTCTGCTTCCCAGCAGCAGCCAACACCTGTTGCTTCAAGACACCAAATAAGGCTCAATACACCGTAAACATTTATGCAGTATTGTAGTTAAAAAGAAATCCCTTCCTGACCATTACAGTGTTCGCTGTATGCCCTGAAGATGAGATCTGATTCGCTTGTTTTAGCAATGCACTTTAGTTACCTGCCCTAAAATGATTTGATTCAGGGACAGAGAAAGTCAGTATATTATAGCTTAATACTTGGAATCAGAAAGGGAAAAGTGAACTGATATGCAATGCCAAGACCTTAGTTTAGGCTTCCGTGTTTTGTCTTTGGGAGCTAATGCCATCACTAACATTTAAAGCAAAGCAAGGAGCTGCATTCCCCATGCTGTTTCAGGGACTTGTTTATTCACCTACTGAAGAGGAAACAGAGTTCAGAGGTAAACAGAGAGCATGTGATTTCCTAACAGCTTGGAAGATTTCTCTGTTTTTAAATGCTGCACATCTATCTGAGTACTAGGCTGGCATCAACACCTGGGTGTTTTTTAACTGATATATTTTCATAAGTGTCTTTACTCCTCCTTAAGACTGGGCTTCAGGTGCAGAAACTCCTGCCCTGCAGAGCCAACTAACTCACCTGCGATGAGCTGTCAGGTCGTCATCCATGATGCTGGCACCCCGGGGGCTCTTCTCATCTGGGATGTTTGCTGTGATGAGGCTGTGACTATTGAACGAGATATGACGGACCGGGTGTCTGGAAAATAAACAGCAGAAGTGGGTGGGAGAACCCAGTTACACACGTCTCAGACACCAATCCAGCAGGAACACAGGAATTGTTGTATTGGGTTAGATAACGATTCACCTACCTTAGTGTCAGTCACAGGCTGAGAAACTAGACACATTGCTGCGGGGCTAAAAGACCGGTGCAGGCCTCTTGCGGCAGCCAAGGGGACAGGAGATCAGCACTCCCCTCCCCCTGGCTGTAGCAGGGAGCACAGCAAAGCACTCTGCCTGGATCCACAGGCACTGAGGTCCCTGCTGGAACCAGACAGAGGGGAGATCAGTGCTCTCCTCCCCCGGCTTCAGCAGAGAGCAAAGCGCTCTGCCTGGGTCCCTAGGTGCTGGGGTCCCTGCTGGAGTCAGAGGGAGGGGAGCACTGATCTTCCGTCCCCCTGGCTGCAGAAGGGAGCCACTGTCTAGGGACCCAGGTGGAGCGCACAGGGCTACAGGACGCATGCGGTTTCCCTGATGCAGCCAGGGAGATGGAGAGATCAGTGAGGAGGGAGGCAGCCTCCTCACCGATCTCCTTCCGTCTGGCTGCAGTGGGGAGGGGTGGGGTGTCTGTAGACGGAGGCTAGTGGCCCTTCAGGGTTGTAAAAATGATACCTGTGGCCCTCAAGCCAGAAAGGTTTGGAAGCCCTGCTCTAGGCACTAGTTATGTACGTATGAAAAGGAAGCATTTAGCACCATCTAGTGGAGTATTTCTAGAACACAAATGGAATTGAGAGTATATCCCCGCAGCACACATTTGCTTATCTTCCCTACCAATGCAATAACACCCACGTGTGCAAAGGAGAAGGCCCCTCAAAGCTAAGGGTACCCAGGACCACCACCATGTGACGGGAATGCCTCCGACATCGGCTGTGCGACGCAAAGCTGAGTGGTTCTCCCATCATCCCTTCACTTCATCATCCCTGCCCTTGTATCAAGGCAGGCGTCTTCCCATTTGAGACATCCCAAGAGGATGACAGAATAGTTTCTCTCACTCTCCTATCGTCTGCCAAACAAACCCACCTCTTCCCTGCTTGTTTTTGTCTCCTGCTTCCCCCCCTGTGGCTGTGGGTTATGGACACAGACACTAGGGGTGTAAAATATGAAAGGATTAACCGATAAGTATTAGTCTTACCATTAAGACTAATACTTATCAGTTAACTGGTGGCACGGGCTCTCAGTCTCCATGGTGACATCATCAGGCCATGGTGGAGGCGGCTGAGCTGCTGCTCGGGGAGGCCGAGGTCCTGGTGCAGGTGTTGCGGAGCATTGGGAACCACGAGTCTGAGACGGGGGTCCCCGGCGGAGCTGCGCTGGGGGCGCTACCCCGAGGCTGAGGAGAGGGGCAGGGTGTGGAGGGGACACAACGGTTACCTTTTTTAAACAAAATTTACATCGCTAACAAACAACTGATGGTGCCTTTCCTTTCAGCAAGGGCCTCCGGGCACTATTCATTTAGATGATCCTTTCTGGCTCATCCACAGGTTAATAATTTTATAACTGCTAAATCTAATGACTTCAGTCATATGCTGTGATTCCTTCTCCACCCCAGAGGCCCATCAGATACAAATCGCCCTCTTCCCTGACATGCTTATTAATTGTTGCATTGGACGATAGTCAATGCAATAATGTCCCTAATGCATCAGCTGCATCACAATGAGCTTAACAACTCATGGGGTCAAAAGAGAAGGGGACCACCTGATATTAATCAAGGACCTAACTTGAACTTTCCAGGCAGTAAATATCTTGTCTCATTCACCTTGGCCTTGGGAAAGGGTCATTAAAATCAGGATATATCTGTTCATTTTATCAAGAGATAAGAGCAGGGAATCACTCTCAGACTTACTAAAGGCTAAACACGGAGGTCTTTGCATGGGCAGAGCTTTAATCAAATAGGAACTGTGCCTGGGTAAGGACCACCTAAAGATGTCAAGATTTGGCCCAAGCAACTAACGGGTCTTTCTCCATTTCCAAGATATTATTCAAACATCGTGCCCTTCAGCATCAACAGTCTGCTGATTCACAAGCACCGTTTTTGGCCTTCTGCTCATTGCTTTTAAAGGGATGTGAGTATGTGCGAGGGAGTCTGTGTGCCGCAAGGGGGAATAATCTCTGTAGGCTAATCATTTTTTTTAAATGAAACCCTCTCTCTTGACCTCCCAAAGGCATAGACGGTGCTGTACAAACAGTTAACACAAGAGCAAAACAGACAAGACTGGCAGGACCAAAACTGCCCAAAATTCAGGGTTTGTAAAGTGAGATTTGACAAAAGCTAAGACAAAAGAAATTTTATCAGAATTTAACTCTACACATCAGGATAAGGAATTCCCCCAGAACCAACTCTAACAAAAACATTTCCCTTTTATAGTGGTTGCAAGCAATATATTGCAACACCGTGCTATGGAAAAGAAGCAAATAAAATGAACAATTTATCATCTAATCTGAGAGAAATGCAAAAAAAAAATCATGAAAAATAAATCAGATTTATAAAATTCCCTTCATTGCAGTTATGATGTGTTAGACAGAAGTAACCTATTTAAAGGACCTTGGTCTATTAAAAGTTTGTGTTTCAGCTTATCAGTGCTCCTTTAAATTAAATGAGCAACAACCCCCATGCAAAGTGTGAAGAACACACACACACAATTAACCATTTGGAACCGTAACCAATTGGAACCCTCTTTAATCTACGAATCCAACTGGGCAGACCACAGATTCCATTAGAGACTGAAAACTAACAGAACTACTGTGCTGTCCTCAGAAACTTTAGGCATAGGATGTTCAGGACCAAAGTGAAAACATGCCAGCTCAGTCATTCCTACTGTCTGCTGGATCTGAAATGACATGGCAGTAAATCCTCTTGAGCAGATGAAGTTACCTAGCATGCACTTCCCATAGCTTGGTGCCCATCCGCTGATCCCACACGCAGACCAGACCTTCCTCGCCTCCACTGACAATTTTCCAGTCATCCATCTGCACGGCAGACACTCCTAAATGGTGGGCATAGAGGGAGCACAAAGATTTGCTTCTGCGGAGGTCGTATACCCTGACCCTGCACAAATGGAAATCAAAAACAGATAGGAGCAGCTGTTACTACATTTTGGTCTGCAGCTCCTGAGAATGCAAACACTATCTGGGTTATGTTAGCACATTGATTACAGTTGCATTATACTTACAAACACCAGAATACTTTTAAAGAGCCTGCAATTCACAGGCAAAAGCAGAAAGCCAATAAAATCAGCAGCTAAAAACTGTCAGCTAATCCAATCGTTCCCTTGGCTAAATGCCATCTAAGGCCATGTCTACCTAGTCTACGGGCCGTAGCTATGCCATGGTGTAGAGATGTAGACTACAGCACAAAAGGAGTTTTTGCATCACAATAGGAACTCGCTGAGCAACAGTACCTAGGTCAATGGAAGCATTCTTCCATCAACCTACCTGCATCTGGGGTTAGGTCGGCATAACTATGTCACTCAGAGGTGCAGATTTTTCACACACCCGAGTGCTGCAGCTGTATTAACTTAAGTTTTAAGAGCAGACCAGGCCTAATGCTAGATCTGTTTTTCAAAAGGACTTTTGGAGTCTATGCCAAGGTGTGCTTCCATTGGGACTGTTAGGGTTTCTTCATTTGAAAACCATGTAACATGTTAGATACGTGCCTTACTTTTCAATTACTATAATACAGACTATATACTACTGTTGAGAATGGAGATTTGTCTTATCAGGATTAGTAATTAATATAATACTAAACACTAGTCAATGCATCCCAACTTGGACTACAAAAATTGCTAATCCTTGCCTGGCAATTTCTCTGGCCTTGCAAATACCCCTCTTATAGCAAAGAGTGCATTGAACATGAAATTCTCTTCTATGTAGCCTTTAAAATTACTCCATTTCAGTGTCACTGTACCAGCTCACATCCATACTGATGGAATCGGCAGCAGACTTTCTGCAGAACCTTCTGCACCACTGGATTTTCCCAGTGCAATATCCACTGTCAGTTGAAAGATTTTTGGTTAGGGGCTCTTCCCAGCTTTTAGGAATTTGGCCTCTTTGCATGTATTATGTAAACTGAATATTACGTAAGGAGAACTTCAGTCCAGAAGATTATTTGTTTGCCTTGTGAACTGCTAGCATTATTCATAAATGACCATCTATTTGGGGTATTGCTATTGCACCTGTCTCTTTGGTATCTAAGCACTGTCTATAAAAGCCACAAAACAATACCAAAGATCCAGCTAAAGGACAAGAAACAAAATGGTATACTATCCAAGAGAAAAATCAAGGGAATCATAGGTTAACACACAAATGAGTTACCATTAACACTGACACAAAGCTATCTGCAAGCATAGCTGCCTTCTTTAAGGTGTCTTTGGCCTAGATTTCCAAAAATGACTGGTGATTTTGGTTGTCCAACTTAAGCACCTTAAAAAGCCTTGATTTTCAGAAAGCACTGAGCACCCAAATAAGCCGTCACCTCAGTTTAGCACATCAGAGATCAAACAACATTCAGAGCAGCAGAGCTTTTGATGAACACCTCAGACTACAACTGCTGGATCAATTAGCCAAAATATTCAGTATTTTTTATCTAAGGCATATCTGTGGCCATCATTCCATAAAGTTTCCATTCCCATCTGCATTAGCAGAAAGGTTTGCATATAATATTTCATTCCAGGTTTTGCCTTCTTTGCCATTTTAGTATCCTGTCCCACATTATTACTACAAGAGCTTTAAACGCTGGGGAATGACTGACAGGTAGTATCTATATTATGCTCCCCTTCTTTCTACCTTTGCCTGGGGCCAATTCTGATCTTATACCAATTTTGCACAGATGTAAATCTTCTGATTTCCAGGGAGTTTCTCCTATTTTATAATGGTATAAATGAGATCAGAATCAGGCCCGTTCAATTCAATATATTTTTTTACAAGAGACAAGGTGGGTGAGGTAATATCTTTTATTGGATCTGTTATTTTATCTCACCCACCTTGTCTCTCTAATATCCTGGGACTGACATCGCAACAACAACACTGTATACAATATTTTTTACAAGTCAATTTCTATGCTAAAGCTTCTTGTTAATAAGGTCCATTTAAATCCTAATGGTCTTCAAAAAGAGCTCATTTTCTTCTGTTTTACAATTACTTATTGATTTTTGTTTAGATATCATCATGTATGACGGGAAGGAAAATTCTATTAGAATACTAGGACCCCAATTCAGGAAATTTAAGAACATGCTTAGGTACATTATTGAATAAGGGTGCTCTCCTGAATCAGGACCTAGACACATCATGACTGGAACATTCAAGGGGGTAGGATAGAGAAAAGTTTCAAACCCATCCAAGGGAAAAGCACCAGTTAGAGAAGGAGAAACCTCTACCAAGTCTCATTTTGAGATAAAGAACTGAGTTTATCAGCCACTTCTCTCCTTATTTACAGAGACAGTGAAAATGGGTGTCTTTGTGTGGGGAATTACTTACACCAATTCAAATCTGTCTCTGAGCTCAGCTGAAAACAAACCTACATCACTGCCTGATATGCCTAAGAAATCATCATGCCATATATTAATACCCAGCATACTGCAGAAAAAGGGGTGTGGGTTTTTTTAAACTTAATATTTCAAGATTAAAAAATAAAATGTAGAGTTTCAGGAAACAAATAATATAGTGAATGGGAATGAAAGTAAAGGAAAATCACTGATCCCAGAGTTGAAAAGAAGCTGCAAGAAGACCCTCTAAATCTAATAAACGTTAGGAATGGAACAATCAAGCAGACTGAAGTCCAAATTGTATTATGTTCAATATTCATAGTTTGATCCTTGTGCTGTTCCAAGAAGCCCACATTTTCTCCCGCTTTAATGAAAACCACACCATAGGAGTTTGCAAATAACTATTCTAACAATTAAAACAAAAGAAGACAGAACCATCCAAAGACTCCAACAGGGTAGCATCCATCTGACAGGCAGAAAAACATGCTGGAACAGAGATGGGAGTACGCTGAGGATGGTTCTGTAGCAACACCTATGGAATATCTCATCAGAACATTTACTGACAGAGTGAAAACAGCTCCTAGCTTTCTCCCACTTCAACAGTGAGAAAGAGCGTCTGGGGTGTATTCGAATGTTGGGTAAGATTATAATATTTCTGAAACTCTCTCGTTCACAGCACTCTTCCCATCTTGGGCTGCAAGCGCCCCGTATGATCATTAAGGTTTCTTCTATTAGTAAGCACAGTTGGAAACGAAACTCTGACTGCGTCCCAGTTGATATATCTGCAAGGGTCCAGTTTTCAGGCACATTTCCATCCTGCATGCCCTCAGACAATTAAAAAGAACACTTGGGTTGTTTACGTCTGTTTTAAAAAGAAAGAGCATTTTACAAACCTGATATGAGGCTGTAAATAATTGGAGCCTCAGCTATCACAGAGATTGCCATTCCTCTCCTTGCTCTGGAGTGACAGCTATGCTCAGTGGGAATGCCTCAATTCTATACTAGTCCAAATGAGTCAAGAGCAAGCCTTTGTCTCTGATATTTGATTGCTCCAGAAATAAGCTTGGCCAGGTTTAGGGGGAAATGTAAACCAACATTTTCTTAGCCAGGCTTTCTAGCAATGGCAGGTCCCAGATTTCCCTGATATTTAATTTTCTGATGCTATCCACTGTCTTAGGTACCTTCAAGGAAAGCAAGGCAGCTGCAGTGGAGTGTGTCACAATGTGTGCTCCTCATTCTTGTGATGGTGTTTGGTTCTTTTTATTTGCTAGGAAGTGCACCTAGACTGAAAAACCAGTTCTATGAATCCTGCCAAAAGAATTACTCCTTTTCTCAATGGAAGGGAGTTAGGGCTTTTTGTTTTCTAACAATGATGTTGAACAGAACTTTCCCTATCGCAAAACAGTAAGGTCAAATTTTGGGCCCAGAAATCCTCAGAATGTCCATTTTAACTCCGGCAGTAGGCTCCCCCATTGGCCATTGCAATTTAACATTCATATTGTGAATCCTTAATTGGAAATACTTGTTCTACAATGGGAATTCCGGGACACTAGGTCCACTTGATACAGATGGGGGTCCAGCTGAGAAAACATTATGCTGCTGCTGCTAATGCCCTTCAAACAAACCTTCAGGAATAATTGGACTTTGTTTTGGGTGATGGAGGGTCTTTTTTCAGAGGCCCTATTTAATTGCTGAACCACACTGGATTTCTGCTTTTCTGGTAGTTTAGCTGCAGCCTATTCCCCTGTCCCAGGTACATGGGCTGTAAAAATCAGAATCAAAAAGCTTTTCGTATTCATATTCCGGAAGGAGAGGATTTCAGCATTTATTCTCATATAATAAGGGGAGTTATTTTCAATTCCTTATATGAACAGGGTTATCAAATTTGCCCGTGCTCCTTCGTCTCCACCTGCACATATTGTCACATCATTATGAAAGAGAATAAAACTGCAAGTAGATTTGTTGGGATTTGCAGGACCCTAGCATACATAGAAGAAAGTCATATCTTTAGGATTCAGTTACATGTAACAAACTTAAGCTGTTCCTTGTGTTTTCTTTGCTGACAAAGCCGGCAATTTGCTTATATTGCCTCTTTACTGAAAAGAAAAAAATGTTTGACAAAATAATCATTTTTGCAAGCTGCTCCACTGGCAGGACAGCGGTCTGGGATTTGGCAATGGAACGTATCCGCCTCACAATCTGATACCCACCACCGAACCAGACCACCACCTGCAGCCCCATGCCCAGCACGGAGGGGAGGAGGGGAGGAGTGGGGAGCCATTAGAGACTGGCCTCTCGCCATCCCACATCTCTTCGGTGTAGTGGAGTGACCCTGCAGATAACCAGCCAAAAAAGAAAACCTAAAAATTGGACTCAAAGGGTCTTTTTAAGCACTTTAATCCTTTCACACTGACTGTTCCCAGCGCGTCGGTTTCTGGCACCGGATATCATGCAGGGAAAATCCGACTCCCCAAGCCAAGGAGTTAAAGAGAAGGCTGTTAATCAGCTAAATAGAAGCTGGAATCTGTTCACATGAAAGTCTCTTTTCTGTCACCTGAGGGACTCTGCAGTGTTCCGAAAAACACTCCTGACATCATTTGGCAGGCGGACCCATCTCATCCTACATGATTCATCCCTGAGGTTATTTTTTTAATATCAGAAAGTGAGCTTTTAAATGCCAAACTAATTTTGTGGGTGGGTGGGGGGGAAGTGGAAGATGTTCCAAGTGGTCTCGCTGGGCTGTACACCAACTGCGTCCACCAAATGGCTTAAAAAGAAAGTCTTCCCATGGTGCTTTCAGAAACAAAGCAAAACAGCAGCCACATCCAACTATTACCTAATACTTTGTTCTTGAAGTTCACACAGGCTGTGCTTGCAGTATATGGGGAGAACTTACCACTCACCAGTCCGGTTGTTGGCTAGCAGGGAATGAGGGAGAAGAAGTTAACTCTAGCGCTAGGTAAGGTGTTGCCTCTGCTTGTACATACCTCCTGTCTTTATTGCCCGTAACAAGCATCCACGGAGGACTATCCTGGAGGTTGACACATGAGAAGTCACCCAACGAGCTGCCTAGCTTTGTTAGACACTGACCTGTTTCCAGGCTGTAGAGAAGTATCTGGCAGAAGAAATAAAAAAACAAACACACCAGGTGAAATATAACAGGGCCATGTTGAGTGCATTTTGCTGTAGCATAAACCAGAACATGGTCATTACCACTCAGATTGTATTAAAGAGATGGTTTACAGGCCAACTTCTCAACCTTCTAGCGTGTAATCAGGATACAGAGACACCACTACCGAGGATAGCAGCAATAAAATGCATACAGGGGTGGTAGGAAACCAGGCATTGTAACAGACTGTCATGAATTAAGGGGATGTAGCCTGAACACCAGCTCTGGGCAATCACAATGGGACAGGTACAAACTTTGAGAGTTCAAAGGAAGCTACAGTGTGTTTGCCCAGTTCAATTCTTTTAAAATTCATATTGAAAAGCGACTCTCCTCATGAATAGACTTTGAATTGTATTTGAAATAGTACTAGAAGCTAAACAAATCTACTTTTTAAAAGGGTATCAAAGGAAGACCTGAGAGAGAAAGATTCTACAAAGTATGGCAAAGGAGAAAAATAAAGGAACATAATTTGCTTAGCTCCAGCAGCAATGAGCACTGCAGAGAACCCTTGCATTTATGGTCAGCTAGATAGATTAAAGAAGTGGTTCTTAACCTTTCCAAACTACTGTACCCCTGAAGCCTGAGTCCCACCCCCACGGGGCTGAGGCATGTAACTTAGTTTCATGGCGCCCCTGTGGCTCCAGGCAATTGCCTTTCTTGCCACCCCCAATACCAGCTCTGCACTTGCGACCCCTCTAAACCCCCAGGTTGAGAAACACTGGATTAAAGGATCATTCAACTTAAATCACAATTCCGTTGGATTTTTTTTTACCTACTATTACAAGTAACTCACAAGATCATTGTTAGAAAGAGTAGAAAAAATACATATTTTTCTTGTTTGTGTACTTCCTGCATTTGAAAGCACTATGTTCATAATCAACTTGACTGTTTCTCCTGCACATTCAGTCAGTGTCAACTATTTATGTGGGTCTTTTACATAGCAACAGGAGACAGAAAATACGTTCAAAAATAGGAAAATGTGATTGTCAAACTACAAATCCTGGCAAGGAGACAGCAGAAGGTGTAGAGCCTTAACATAGGTTTAAGTCACTTTGTGAAGTTGACTAGATTTCACCTTTGTCCCCCTTTAAATGCAAACATCCATGTCCATATAATATTAAGGTTGCACAGTTAATGTCAAGCAAAATGAAAAATAAAAGTTTCTATAGCAACATTAACATGACCATGTTGTACATGTGTAGTATTTTCAACTCCTATTTTTCTTGTTATAGCCTGTGTTGCTTAAGAAATGTTACTTCATAGCTTACGACAAACATGAAATATACAGTAAGTACAATATAGCCAAGTTAGCAGTGTTGTAGGAACTTTAATTTTCATTGTCTGACTTTTTCAAATTTTAACTGTGCAACTCTGATGTTGTATTAACAGCTTTAAAAAAATAGAAGGAAGGAAACAAGTTTCCTGTACTTAATGCAGATCAGCATTTGGACAGATCTGACTAGACTTTCAAGTCCACACCCTACCTAGAAGAGCTCCTAATTTTGCCTCAAGATAATTTTCTGCAAGGTTGAAGTTCAGCAGTAGCACATCTTTTGTGTTGGTTGCCTCTTGCCAGCAGAAAGTTTTTTTAAAATAATGAAAGTTTAGAAAATGTGAGGAATGCAGCAAAAATTGCAGAAAGACTGCAGTTTTTCTACATTTCTCCTGTTAATGAGGAGATGGCAATAGTGTTTGTATGGTGAACTTTGCTGCAGTTTCACGACGACTTTTACAGATTTCCCTCATGCAAACTGTCCTAGCAACAGCCAGTGTGCTTGACCCAGCCCTTCTCCCCTCAGGCCAAGCACAAAGAACATGCATTATGGTAATGCTGTAAAAAGGATGGGGCTTCATTAGGCTTTCCTACAAATATTAGCAGCAACTCAGTGGCTCCATAAGTGATTTTTCTTCAATAGTTTGTAATGTTTATCCTTACCCAACCAGTTCCCCTACTCCCCCTCCTCTACCCCAATCTTGGTCATGGACGCTTTCCTTAGTGAGGGTTATGTAAGTCCCTCTATTAGCTTCCATGAACATATAACTGACGTGCCATGTCTCAAAATTCAACCATTTTAGGGTGTTTTTTTTCTCATCATCACAGAACACAAACATAGTTGAAGAACTTTTACTCAAACTCTTTAAAAGTAATTCACTTTTAGACAAAGACCTAGCATGGAAGATACCATCCCAAAAGATTAATTTGTTTGAAAATGTGAACTTGTGAAAAGGGGGTTATAAATTTAAACTGTTTCATAGATATTTGAGAGACAAGGGGGTGAGGTAATATCACCCACCTTGTCTGTGATATCCTGGGACCAACACAGCTACAACAACAACGCAAACATCACTGATATTTCATATATATCACCACTGAAATGCATCCCTTTCTGAAGGAAAGTACAGCAACCAACCAGCACACTGCACACAACACCGGAGAAGATGACATTTTGACCAAGACACTGTGGCAAACAATTTTTTGTATTAAAATTGAAGCAGAAACTAATGGCTATGCTTGGCTGACCAGACTTCTGTTCTGAAGGTCTTGTTTGAAAGATACAGGCAATAATCACCACTGAATTCAGTTTATCTACCTTGAGAAAGATTAGTGGCTGAGCTGACCCTATCAAGATTCCTGTAGTTCCAGAAAATCTTCCTAGACCATCTTTTCTGACTGCACACTTGCCCCCTGGAGAAAAGGCAGTGCCTCTTGTTGCTCTTGAGAAACTCCCTGCAGCTGCTACTATGAGTGTCTATAGCCTATTAATTCACCTAATAGATATTAGCCCCAATCTACCCTGTCAACATAAAACTGGGATGAAGTTTTCAAATATGCATCATTATGAACAGGAATGCCCTCTGCAAAAACTTGTTAATGTGCAAGTCTTTAAATACCTTGGACTTTTACAGTTTCTTAGCAAACACTGAACACAATTATTGTTCTAATTGCTTGCCAAGTTTCATTTTCAAAATCAAAACTGTAATAAGTGGGCAAAAAGAATTTTTAAATGAACATATTTACTTCTTATTTACACATGTAGTTTACAGATTGCCAAATGCTTTAATCCTTTTATCTGTAACAAAACAAATTATTAAAAAAAAGTTCTGGTCAACCAGACTTTCCATACCTACTGACATTAATGACGGAGTGATGGGATAAATTTTGTGTCTTTTCCCACTCTCTGTTTATCTTCCCTCTTTTTTAGGGATTTGTTTATGTTAGGTATATACATTTTTCTGATCTACTAGCTCCTTCATCTGCAAAAATATGCTCTTCAATGTTATCGGCATATATTGTCACCTTTTCCTTGCTCGGCATAAGATTTTTTTTTTAAAACCCATTCCTTCAAACTGTTCTTGCTTTTACTGTATCTCTGTCTACCAAGCTTCAAACCAGAATACAATTTTATACCTGAACTAAAAATCCTTGAAAATAGGGGATTTAAAACTGAAAGGACAACACAATTTTGAAGTTGCTGTAACGCTTCTGGTGAGCTCTGCTGTAATACCCTAAAGTAACGAGGATTTTCTTTACAAAGAACATGATAGAGAATGAAAATATCTGGTCACTAGGGAGTTAAAATAAGGGTCTCTGTGTTAAAGGGCAAACAAAGCATAAGGTCTCTAGGAGGTGTATAATCTTATAATGCACACTGCAAACGGATTACTCTTTGAAAGACATTTATAATCCTATAATGGACACACAAGGCTAGTGACCTAATAGGTATAAATCTGATAAAGGTAAGTGAACCTAGAGCTTCTGGGTGTGAAATGAGGTACCCCCTTCTTCCAACAGAACTTTTGGGGCAAAAGCGATGAATGACATAATATCTAAACAGATACTGAGTATACATATTGAATGAGCTAAAAAAACCACAAAAATCAAAATCTTTACCTACTAACAGTTTTCAAAAGCAAAAGTCTAAGTTACTGGATGAGAGTCAAGTGATCTCCCAGAATGTTTAATAATTCAGCAAGCCAGAAATATCCAAAGAGTACCTTTACCATTACGTTTAGTTAAAGACCACAGAGATTAGAAAACACATTATCCATCTCAGAGGCGATTCTTTCCATGTTACAAGTCCCTTAACGACCTTTACCATCTCTCCCTCGCGCTCTCTCTCTCTCTTTTAATAAGGCTGAGCAAATGGGACTTCATTTTATCTGACTGCCACAGACTAGTGTTATTAATTATTCATGCTCCTACGCTCCCTTTTGTTAAGGCAGTGCATTAGACTAATTTCCCTCTTTGTTGCACAAGTTGGGCGAGTCCCAGCCTGTAGCCACTGCTCTCAGATATATGTGCTGAGACACAGGCTCATAGAAGGGACAGCGGGGGTGGAGTGTGTGTGGAAAACTTACTGTAGTTAGGAAACTTTAAATCAGCAGGCGTGTGGAAATGTTTAATAAAAGCAGTCCAAGAACCTAATAGAGAGAATACCAAATTAACAGACAGAAAATTGCAGCTTCTGTAGCCAGACCAACATCGGCTGTGAGCTTTGTTAGATCTTATAGTTTATAAGGTCCAGCATGGCATAAACGCTTTGGACGAAACACTTAAAAAAAAAAATCCACACAACTCAGGTGGCTGAAGACAGTGGTGTTGATGGAACTCTTCCATGCACATCCAATATCCCAGCATGGGGGCTAGGGATACTTTGTTGCTGGAGATGCCATTTTTGGATGGAACATAATACAGAGTCCCCAAGCACTTGTTATCAAAGAGCCTGCAGTACTTTTCACAAGAGCAGAGGTGTTCACCCCAGTATCCTGGCTAAAGGCCAACTCAGGCAATTGCATTTTGAAATAGCTGGATTTGCGCTGTAGGGAGTTATGTTTTTCCTTCTTACCCTAAGTTGTCGTGTTTTGTTGCTAGTAAATGCTGTTCATTCCACCCCAAGAGGTGGCTTCTTTCAGCATTGGGTGAAATTATCTTTATACCTATCTGGCTCTTTTGAATAAGAAGCAGTATGTGACTGTAAATAAATAATAATTAATAACAACAATAAGGAAAAGGTATAACAATGGTCAACAATGTACTGAAAATATTAGCACCTTCATTTCTAAATAACATACTGGGTACACATGTTCCTGGAACATCTTAGCTTTCCATTCATTTGAATGGACATATCTAAGAATAATGATACTTCGCACTTACAGAACTGTCCTAAGACCACAAAGTGCTTTACACAAGACACATAACATTACCCTATTTTACAGAGTGGGAAACTCAGGAACAGAGAAAAATAACGTGACGTGCCTAAAGTCACAAAAAAGGAGTCAGTGCCAGGGCTGGGAACAGAATGTACATCGTTTTATTCCTAGTTCTGTGGCCTATCCACTGAATAAGACTGCACACATTGCTTGCTTACACCAGTATTCTCTCAGCAATGAGGAGGTTCATGCAATTGCTAGTCAGTCATTGGTTCCCTTAATAAAAGAGTAGAACTTATGAGGATTTTTTTTTTAATCCATGGGTCAATAGGCATTCCACCTACATGTCATCTACAACAGTGGACGTAGCTTTCTCACATATTTGATTCAAAGCTCATCGTCTAGTTAAGCTGAGCCCCTGGTGGACACCACTGCAAGTTCTGAATGTTATTTCTAAAGAGCATGTGGGAAAAAATATAAAAAGTTTACAAGCCTTAGGGGGGCAGTTTCCTGGTGTAAACGTACCAAACTGTAATATTGGCTCCTGTAAATACAACACATTATAGCAACATAGGAAATTTGACTATTAACAAATGCAAGGTCAGCATATTGATACTCGTACACAGAGATAAGTGTACTGGCTCCATAAATTTAAAGATGAGCTAAGATTTAAGAAGAGCAGATGAGAGAGAAAGAAAAATTGGAAAGAAAGCCAGCGATAAAAAGAGTAAATCATACACAAAACAGTGAGTTAAAAAAAATAAAAAAGCAGTTAATATACATGAATAATGGATGTTTGATTTAAAAGCAGTTTACTTCAATATGATGTAATTTTTGACAATCAGCCAGAAAGACTATTTTGCAAGTCTTTGCCAGATATAAGTCATTGTGCAGGACTGG
Source organism: Emydura macquarii macquarii (assembly GCF_026122565.2). Lineage (NCBI taxonomy): Eukaryota > Metazoa > Chordata > Testudines > Chelidae > Emydura > Emydura macquarii. The sequence goes on from NW_027131391.1 coordinate 4,513,719, forward strand.
TAACACAACCATGTCTGTGAGCATGTGGAAAATTGACTTTCCTGCCATTCCAAAGGCGATTTTATGCTGGCAAACAAAAACTTTTATCTCAGGTGCACTTAGCTGTGCTAACCAGCCCTAAGCAGTGCTCAAAGGGCCAGCTCAGAGAATACATGAAAGCATTATTATGATTCATCTAAAGAGTCTGTGGTGTGCCCAGCAGTGCAAGCGTCAGGTGTCTTGCACAATTCTCTTTACAGAATCCTCCAAATATCTATAGACTGCCACATAAATACCTATGAAGCTATAAGCAAATGTAGATTTATTTTCCCTTTTAAGTTTTTATTTGAATAGCATCAAAGTGAGACACTCAAAGCTGGTAGCATTAAGTAGAGCCAGACGTCACGCAGGCAGGCAGTGTAAGAGCTTCAGCAACACAACTCTGCCAATGCACCTGCAACCCCTGCTGTTGCAGTACTGGACCCTTCCTGGGCATGGACTGCCAACCACCCAGGACTGTGCCAATCTTGATGGTTCTGTGATGTGGACAGATGTCTGCTAGGGACTGGAATGAGGTCAACAAAACTCATTTAACTTAGGGCTGAAGACTGATATACAAGTTCAAATATCCACAGGTGAAAGGACATTGTATTTACCCACTAAACCATCTACCCTATAGAAAAAAACTGACTATTTTATCCTCCCTCCCACCGATAAAATTAGGATGGGTAATATGAAGGCAAGTTGGTCCCCAAAATGGAACGAATTATTTGCCTGGCTTTGCAGATAATCTCCTTAAATATTCATGATGCATCCTAAGGGCAACATTTTCAAAACCTGAGATACTTGTCTAAGCATCGTGCCAAGTCTCAATGCAGGCATATAAAAAGCAGCTTGTCATTTTCATTAGGAAACATAAGTAAATATATTTTGCATAATTTTTATAAAAAGTTGTAAAAATGAATGGCTCTTTCAATTTAGTAAACCATTTACAAGTTTTCAATGAAAAATCATGGAGGCAGATTCAATTATTCTTGGGCAAGATACTGATTAATTACTATATTGTGTGTGTGCATATAAATTTAGGTTTTTCTGACTTAAGTCATTCATCTTAGCAGTACTAAGATGTTTCTAAAAGTTTGAATTAGAAAGACAATTACAAGGGTGAGAAGGCAGAACCTTGAAAAGGAAGGAGAGACAATTATACATAGGAATCAATACTAAATAACAATAATATTTTATAGTGCTTTTCATCCCTAAAGTTACCCTGACACTTTACAAGGTAAAGGCCAGCTCCTGGAACTGGACCCAATTGGACAGACCCCTGTGCTTAGATGAATCCACGTGCAGGATTTTTCCCTTTCATCCATGACTGAAATGCAACCACTTCCAGAGTGAAACACAGCAGCTGTCTAACAATGTATCAACATGGACAGACAGTGAAGAAAGGGACTTTATGCAACTGAAACTGCATGGAGAATTTAGGTAGCCAATGGCAAACATAAATGGATAGCAAAAGCTAAAACAGTAGCTTTATAAAGCTGGCCAGAAGGCCTCAGGATGCCAGCACCAGAGCCATCACTGAAAAGGAGCAGAAACTGGGGATTAAAAACTGGCCATTTTATTAGTAAGCTATTTTTCAATCTGACGTAAAGAAAAAACAACAGTCTTGTGCGTCTTTGCTTTTTTACGATGAATAAAAAAGGCCTAAGGGGTTTTAGAAAAACCTCAGACCTTCAAGACTTGCTCACCCTAGAAGACCTGGTAACCAAAGACCTAGTGAAACTATATCACCAGAAGAGATGCTGAAAGCTAATCAAATAAGAAAGGAAGTGAATTTTAGTTAAGCTCATCTTTTTAAAGAAAGCCCCTCCGCCTCACAGGCACGGAAACAAAGCCACCCCTGGTTTAAGTCTACTGGCATTAATAGAGTTACACCAGGGATGAATTTGGCCCATCATGCTTAAAACCATTACTCACACCTCTGAATTCCATGGACTGTGGAGCATTCTGGGAGTGCCTAGATATTTCAAGCAGACAGTATTTCTGGAAAGCAGTACATTCTGCCTTGCCCTGATAGTGCCAAAAGGTTCAATATTAAAGAAAAAAATAACATTGAGCATCTAATGGCCAAAAATACTCCCACAAAAATGGCCAACAACCAATAATCTATAGTATACTGCACATGAAACAAAATGGGATGCAGCTTTTATACTGGAATAATGTAGCCATTAGCAAACAGCACTGGAATTCACTATCAATATGTTTCTGAGATCTAAAGCTCTTCTAGAGACAGACCGTCAACTTGTGACTAAAGTAATCAACCAATGCAAAGTCCCTTCACGTCGGTGTGTGGGGAATAATTATCATAATAGACATTAGTAATTAATTTCCGGCGTGATGTCAGCTGGTGTAGCAATGCCAAGCAAGCGTCCTTGTCAAACACAGCCCAGCCGTCTGGACTACTTCAGTCACATCTCCCTGATTAGGATGCGCGTTGATGCCCTGCTTAATATGATCTGCCATCAAATGCCAAATACTTCAGAACTAAATTAGGAAATATGTCCGACTCCACGGAATGATGCTAAGGAGTCTAAGTGGATTTCTCTATTCCTTTATGAGGCAGAAAGGCAATAGCCAATGTAATGGTCTTGAATGAGGCAATTCTATCTTCTAACCTCCCACCTCTGTGGGGAAAAATATTGGATTAGGGTGGGAAAGGAATTAACAAAGACAGTATGGCCTCATAGCACCTCTCCCCTCTGGAGGTATTTATGGCTCTTTCAGTGTTTAATGTGTGAAAGGGAATTTTAACAGGAGATTAGATGCAGATTCAAACTACACAGAAAGAAAGCTGCCCCATTCTATTTGGTTGTCAAATGGGGAAAAGTGGTACAACTGCACTTGTGCACCACTTGCCACAGTTCTCAACCCAGCAACTCCCCCTTTGCTCCATGTCCAGCTCACCTTCCTCTGCTTCCTTCCCCCAATGGTTGCTGTTACCCTTTTCCCTTTCCTGCTAGCTCACTACAAGTCTCAGGTATAATTAGGAGTAATGGGTTGAAATTAACCAGTGGCAAATTTAGATAGGAAAAAGAACCAGGAAGGATTTCTATTAACTGTGGAACAACCTCCCAGGGGAAGTGACAGAAACCCCATTGCCTGAGTCATTTAAAATAGTACTGGGAAAAGTACTAGAAACTATGTTGTGTAAGGAATAATCCGTACACTGCCAGTGAGATGGAATTAATACCTAATGGGTCTTTTTTCATCTCTAACTTCTGTGATATTCAACCACAGTTCAACCACAACCACATACACAATAGCTGGATGTTTCCAATAAAGACATCAGCAGTAAAATAATTCAAAACATTTAATTGGTCTTCATGCAGTTTCAGGATTAATACTCCACTGAGATGAATGAAGCAATTCACACTACATTATTCAGAGCTATTGTTTCAGTCTGTCTGCAGACTCTGGAAGACAATCCTGTTCTGATTCACATTTGGAAAAAAATTTCCACTAGAAAAACTAGAAGATTTCTTTCCAGTGAAAGTTTAAATTCTAAAATAAAATATTTGACATATTATGCCCACACTGCAACACAAAGTTTCTGTGGTGCATACGTCCCGTGAACCAATCTAGACACTAGATCAAGAAAAAAAATCAATATTTTATGAGGTAGCTAATGACGTATGTCAATCTCACTGAAAAATTAAATCTTTGTGGAGCTCTTGGTTTTATTGTGGACTTGAGCCCATTTGCTCTCTGGAGCACTGGGACACCTGTTATAACTCAACAGTTTTAAAAGCTGTAGAGCTTGCCTGAGCCATCAGCTTTTTAAGCATAGATTCAGTACAGCTGCAAAAATGAAATCTGCAGCTTATCAACTCTGCCATTGCCAAAAGATGCTTATGAAGGTAGCAGAATGAATCATAGAGGCTTCAGACATATGTCTATTTAGCCATCCCCTAAAGCAGGGGAGGGCAAACTATAGCCCTCAGGCCAGATACAGCCCATCTGAGCTTTTAATCAGGCCCTCCAACTCAACTGGTGGTTGTGGCGCGGCAGCTGCTCCTGGCCTCACCTCTTGCCCCCACCCCACCCCCCCAAACTATTCTCCCACCATGTGGACCCAGTGGCACCCTGACTGGAGCTGCTCCCAGCCCCAAGCAGCACTGCATGGTGGCTGCTCCCCCCCCCCCCCCCACGTCCCCTGTATGGCCCACCATACAATTTCTATATGCAGGTGTGGCCCTCAGGCCAAAAAGTTTGCCCACCCCTGCCCTAAGGCAACATCTCACCATTCTTACAGGCTTGGAAGTGACTTAGCTCAAATATGGAAGTGAAAAATAATAGCATTCTCCAAGGATAGCAAAAACAGAGTTTGACTCATTACTTAGGATGCCTCAGGTAGATTTATTTTTTAAAAGAAAACAATTCCACCTAGAGGGCTGCAGCAGCAGAAGATACAGATCTCCCTCTTGCAGCTGGGGAGTAGTGCATCCACTAGCTAGCATGAGCCCTTTGCCTAAGTTACCAAAGTGCTGGCATTTCCCCATTTCATGCTCACTGAAACAAATACTGAAAGTAAAGTGCACGTAAGTCTCGGAGCATTGTGTTAAGAAACTGACCTCCCACTCCATCCACACAAAGCAAAAAATAAAAATAAAGATTAAGAATTCCTTTGGCCTTTGTTAGCTGTAGAAAGGGACCTGAGTTTCCCAATTTGAAATTCTGACCCTAAGAACCACTCAGTACCAACTGGCAAAGGGTTCAATGTTCTGTAACAGCAACTCGTACCAAGCCTGACAAACTCAGTTCACCTAACACACTGCTGTCATAGTATTTATCTATAAAGAGTGTTATGTGAGATCTTGAATGAAAGTCAGGATCATGCTGGTCATTAATATCACTGTGAAATGTATGTATTGATTATATTTAAAAAATTATTTCTCTATACTGAAAATATATCCTTACAGTTTATATCAAGCTGTTATTTTCCCAGAAAAGGTGAAGAACTAGTTTTGCCAGATAAAGGGATATATGTTCACATATCTGCCACGGTTCACACGTAGATAAAGCATTGTAAGCCAAACACAATGGGAACCACGTCTGCATTTCAAGTCAACACAAGGATGTGATGACAACTTGGAGGCAGCACATGGCAGAACAAACAACAGGAGGCCATCCTGACTCTGGAGTCAAAACTATGAGTTTAGGGAAATATAAGGAGAAGCAAAAACCCATATTGGTATCCATTTCCTGAGGAAACCCTTTGTAAGGTATGGGGATAGTCCTGAAAAGTTGGATCCTGGTATTGACTGAAAATCAGCAGCTCTCAAAGACTAAATCCTTAGAAAAAAATCTACTTTATAAAATAGGAAAGGTATGTTTTGTTTTATATGTATACCAGATGTAAAGCAGAGACCCCCAGAGATAATCTGGGTACCCTGAAAAGACTTTTAGGAAACTGATAGTTTATTACATCACTGCCACCATTTGGAATTACAAATTGTGACTTACCTATGTATATATTTTACCTGCTTTAACCTCTCAATAACTCTCACTTCCTTTTCTTAGCTAATAAACCTTTAGTTACTTTACTATAGAATTGGCTACCAGGATCATCTTTGATGTAAGATCTAGAGTATCAGTTGATCTGGGGTAAGTGACTGGTCTCTTGGAACTGGGAGCAACCTGATGTGGTGTGGTTTTTGGTTTAAGTGACCTTTCATCACAAAGTCCAGTTTGTCTGGATGGCAAGATAGACTGGAGAGTCTAAGAGGACTGTCTGTGACTCCATGGTAAGGCTAGTATAGTGATCTTGGAGTTCAGGTTTGTCACTGGCTTGGTGAAATCTAATTATAGAACATACCACCAGGTTGGAGTGTCGTCTGCCCTGAGATAGGCACTCACAGTTGTGAGCCACTCCAACAAGTGGGACAATATCGGTTCTGTTTCCACTCATTATTCTCTCTCAGTACCTCTTAAATCTTAATCTTTGTTAATAAAATATTTGTTTTCACTATAAGTCGATTGCAGCGCTGTGCTGTTACAAAGGATCTGACCCAAATTCTGCCATTCAAGCTGTGTGTACACTGTCTTGCTGGGGGCAGCTTCCCTGATAATTACTGAGTGTCCACTGATGGACTGGATACTGCAGGGAGCACTCTGAGGACTTGGAGGTTGCTATGTACCTAGCAGTAGCCTGTACGATGAGGTCTGTGGGAACCTGCAACTCAGTGTTTGTGGGACCAGAGGCTGTTGATTTCAGCGAGCTGAACCACAGCAGGCATCGACAAGACTGCTTCACACTAAGGTGAGGAAGCAGCAAGGTGCCTCACCAACCCTGAGTACCCCGGGGAGCCACACAGAAGTTTACTGTTATATGAATCTAAAGGCTTGCTATTTAAATACCTTGTTGGTCTCATTCAACAGCCAGCCAAAACCTTTTACTCCAAAGGCTGCCTCGCTGGCAGATACATCGAGACATGTGACAGGTTGGCCATATACAGAATGGAGAACTTTGCCCGGCTCTTCTGCTTTCAGGAGGTAGACAATATCTTCGGCAGCTGCTACAGTCACTGGACTCCCAACAACATCTGGAACCAGGTGGAGAAAATTGACCTACAACAGCACAGATATTTCTTAGTTTTTTACACTTCCGTTGAAAATTCCTTTACATTGTCATCAGAAATACACAGCCTGGCCATGTACCGAATAGGATTCTTTAATAAACGAGTTCACACACTAGCTCTCTAGTGGCTACTCTCTAAAACCACCCCCTTGGAAACAAGTTGTTTTTGTTTTGTTTTTAAATAGTGTTTGACTTTTTTGTCTATTTGAATTTTGGAAGTTTGATTCCTACAATAGACTACTACTACATATAGCACCTTTTATCTAAGACTCTCATGATGGGCACATTTATTAAAGAAGAACATTAAGTCTCACAAAAGGCCAAGGAAATAGGTACACATATGACACAGAGGTCCACTGGTGCCAATTGGCTGCTGTGTAAAAGCAACTCCTAGGTCTGAAAAACTCACTATACCTAGCACACTACTTTCATGGTATTTATCATTAAATGAGGTCATGTGAGGCCTCTAATAAAAGCTTACGTCATACTTATCCTCATAATCATTGAGAGATGTATGTATGAATGACACTGAAGGAGTTTTGTATTTATACAATGAAAGTATGTTTAAAGTCTGTCATCGACCAAAGAGGAAAAACAGGTTTTAAAACACTTATCTGTCAAAATGTAAGTTAACCACTGTAAACCAATACAATTGGAGCCCCACTTACATGCGAAATCAGCAAGGGGATGGGAAATCATCAGGGACACAAAACTAAAGACTGAACCACAGTCGTTTGCCTAGTTTCTGGGGACAGACAAGGAATTTGGAAGAATGTAAGGGGAAGGCAAAAAGACACCCTTTTTCCATGCACCTGAGGAATTAAACAGATGGTGCTTTTACATTCATGAAAACAGGCTCTTAAACAAGCTCAGTTGAAATGCTGAAAAAGGCATTTAGGGTGAGAGAAGCTTTTTAGACAGATGGTTAGCCTGTTAAAGTTAAGTTTAGTCTCTGAGATCAGTGTTATTTTGTTTAATACGTAACCTTTCTGTTTCCATTATCCTTACTCACTATCTCTTAAATCTTAACCTTTGATAATAAACTTACAACAGATTTATAATGAAAACAATCTCAGTACCGTGATGTTATATAGGCGCTGATCCTGAGTTGAATCAAAAAGGCTGGTAAGTACACTGTTTCTCTGGGGACAGCTGACCTGGTATTTCTAGGAGTGTTCATTGGTCAAGGAGCTGAATACTACAGGTGAATGATTCAAAGGGCCTCGGGAACTGGGGTGCACCTACCATTAACCTGTAAGGCAAAGAAAGGGCTGGCATAGCCCAGAGGAGATTGTGTGGGTGGTTAACAAACTAGTGGTGTCAAGGAGTTACCCAGTGAAGCACAAGTGAGTCTCTTTCCTGCTGGAGGCAAGGGGGTAAGGAGGTGACTCTCAGTCCTGGGTACCTCGAGAACTGTCATCACAAATAATAGAGTCATTTTACAGATGGGGAAACTGAAGCACCAAAAAGTTATATCAAGTCATAGTAAGTCAATGGAAGAGACAGGAATAGAATCCAGGACTCCTGACTTTCAGTTCCCTGCTAAGAACCACTAAGACCATATAAATGTTGCTAGGTTAAAGTAATGTGCTGGTGAAACTGATGAGGAAACTGATGAGGAGTTCTCAACCTGGGAGTCACACTCAGGTATGGGGGATCATGGTCCCATACTGCTAAAATGGGAGAAAGGCTGCTTCTCCCCTTTCCTACTAGCTCACCACAAGTCTCAGGTATAATTAGGAGTAATGGGAAGGATTAAGATACCCTGAAATAGATAATTGGATCCCTTTGTTTCTATTTCAACCTTGGAGACAAATGACCGTATCTTCAGTGTTCCTTCAAATATCAAAAATTGGTAATACATACAGAGCAAGGGGAAAAAATATTGAAGATGGATGTCTTTCTGTATATCCACAGAAATAAACACGATGCAGCAATTCACAACTACGACAGGGTGATCCAGTTCCAATGGAGTTATTTCTTCGTTGTTTTAACATTTTACTAGAAAATGTGTCAAAATTGTTGACTTTTTTATTCTGTTTTTAAGTATTCTAATGATGTTTCCATTTAGGAGATGGGGAAGTAGTATCAGGGTTTCTTTAATCAGAACACTACAGCCATTAGCTGTGCAGTCAGTTTTCTTGTATTGGTCAGAAATCACAAGATTTATACTTTAATATGCTCATTTCCTCCCTCACACCATTTAACAGACTTGGCCCATAATAAACTTTGGATTTTTTAAAAAGATAAAATAGCCTCAGAACTCCATTGACAGAAGGTGTAATCTAAAGAAGCTGTGCAACCAGTTACAGCTTCACAACTGACAGCATTAGCTAGCTTGTGATATCCTGCCTCAGAACTAATCAGCTAGTGTTGATCTGAAATTCTATGTGAGAAAACCTTGATCTACAAATGAGCCAACTTAGTTTAATGTTGACAAAAAATAATTAAAAAACAACAAAACCTCCCACACCATATGGGCTCAGCTTCATTTTCACTTGTGGTTTAGGCCAGGATTTCTCCTCTCTTCAGGGATGAAAGGCTCATGCATTAACGCACTGCAATACCAACTAGCTGCTAATGCTCTCATGCAGTTCAAGAAACATTCTTTTAAGGTCATTGTAAGATCCCTCTTGGCCAGGAAGAATTAAGAGATCTAGAACACCTGGAACCAAACTGCCCAGCGGGAAAATACTCACCAATTTCTGGATTTCAAACTGTGCAGTAGTTTGCCAGTATCCCCTGTCATCAGGGCTTTCCACCTTGACCTGGAAGCCAGATGCAGTTGCTATGGCTGCACCCTCCAAGCCAAGGGCCAAAGCCTGTATCCTTTGATTGTGCTGGTAATGATGGATAGGTTCGCGCCCTATCATCAGACTCCAAACATTAACAGTCCCTGCACATAAAAGGCAAAACAAATTATTCTGTGCTACCCTATTTCATAGTTTGAGAATGGCAGCGTCTGTATTAGTGAAATGGGTTGATACACAGGAGAGGCAGGTTCTGGAGCAGCTTCCGGACTCACTCCCTATGGCCACTAAAGCTCTGGCACATTGAACAGTGGTGCAAAGTGGGCCTTAGTGTTGGGTAATAACTGTTTTTCCTGAGCAAGTTTTACTTTCTGCTTTTCAGAGAGCACTGGTATCTGCCTTGACACTGCTCCTCTCACTGCACCCGGGACAAAACAGATCATTCGCTAGAACACAGGAGTTCCAAAAAGGAGTTGGGAATATAAGACTCATCTACTGTACACTTACTCTTATTTAATCGCAAGGAATTATGAAGGAGAAGCCAGAAATGCTTCAAATGATCCCGTCTCACATTCTCTCACTCAAAGTGTCTTTGCATATGTAGGAAGCCGCTGTGGCCTCCCACGGAGCCAGAGCCTGAGGAAGGACGCCCGCGCTCTGATTGGCTCAACTCACACCCTGCCCTGGAGTCTGCCCGGCAACAAAGGGCCCGGGCCGGGATAGGACAACCCGGCCAGGCCAATTGGCTGCCGCAGGGCGGAGCCCCAACAGGAAGGGGAAGTACAAAAGCCTGGCCCCTGAGCTCAGTAGGCCCCAGACTGCTGCCAGAGGCGGACGTGCTGCCCCGCCAGCAGAGGCCTAGGCCAGAGCCTAACCGCCGACGAAGAACCCCGGCCCCACCTGGGCCCGGGGATTGGATAGGGCCCTCGAGAAGCTGGACTAGGCAACCTGGCCAGGACGACTGGGCTGAGTTACCCCGAGCCCGGGGCCGTACTCTGGAACCGCCAGACTGGGCCGAGACCCCAGAGCGGCCCGAGTGGCGGGCACCCCCAGAGGCTGGGCTAGATTTGGAGGAACTGCCGACCGCCGAGCCCCTCCCTACAGCGGGGCTGGACTTGGAGGAGCTGCCCGAGGCCGAGCCGCTCCCCACATCCAACGACCTAGAGGAGCTGCCCCCTGAAGAGGAGCTCCCCGCCTTACCCCCGGTCGACGAGGAAGGACTGACGGCACTACTCCTGGAGGACCACCTTCGTGGCACGGAGGAGGCAGGTACTAGGGTCAGTGGAGAGGAAGTAGCCCAGGGACAGCCACGGCCTGTGGCTGAAGCCGCCTTATAGCCGGTGTGTTGCGGCGGGAGCCCCGCCGGCACAGTGGCAGCCACTTCTGCCACTGTTAGGGCCCTGGGCTGGGATGCAGTGGAGACAGGTGGGCCTGCGTCCCCCTCCCTTTCCCCTTTTCCCTAGCCACCCCAGGAGAATTGCTCTCCTGACCCCGCCTGAAGCCGTTGCCTTCTCCGCTCACCCTGCCTAGGGGTTGGAGCAACTGACTCCTGGTTCGCTCACCCTGCCTGAGGCCCTGAGCGATCTGCCTCTGCTCACCCTGCCTAGGGGTTAGAGCACCTGACTCCTGGTTCGCTCGCCCTGCCTGAGGGCCTGAGCGACCCACCTCCGCTCACCCTGCATAGGGGTTGGAGCATGGGACTCCTTGCTCACTCGCTCCGACTGGGGGCTTGAGTGACAGACTGAGTGCTCGCCCCCCCCCCCCCCATATGGGCAAATTGCCTAAACTGACCCCTCGCCAAACGCGAGCTATTCCCCTGTAGGAAGCCGCTGTGGCCTCCCACAGAACTAGAAACGCTTACAGCATAGTTTTGGATTGTGCACAAGGGGACAGGATGGGAGATTTCAGTGCCCTTCTAAAAGTGGAATAGAAGGCCTTGTCTTAGCAGGGCAGTTACAGATAGCTTGCAACCAACACTGCAATTCCAAATCTTGATGTTTCAGAGAATGGGGGAAATGCAGAGAAAACTATCATTTTTTGAAAGCTAAAGTATCCCAGGCTAAGGAAAAAGAATATTGCTCCTTTCAGTGGTACAGATCAGTGGATAACAGGTTGGCAATTGCACTGGCTTGCTGCATAAATCAAAAGAATTCCACTTAAAAAGGAGAGTACATAAAGGCAAGCACTTTAATTTCAATTTACAAGAGGAAACTGGAGTTATTAGTGTATTACATATCAGCAGGGCTGAACACACACAGTGAGCTGGAGCTCACGCCCAAGCTACCCTTGTATTGAAACTGAGCAGCAATTCTTCAGCCTGACAGACAGGATTAGAGCCGGAGAAGCCCTTCCCTCTACTTGAGCAGGGCCATTAATGATGAAATGATTAATGGTGGCTACTACTTCAAAAGGAGACATAAAAGCTCTGACAAGCAGCTGTGGACGGGCACCCATGCCAGTTTGCAAATGCCTCTCCCGCGTCCCAAAGGAGGCAAAGTAAGAGTGTGGTAATGAAACTGCACATAGTGGAAATGGTATCGAAACGAGTTTAAATTGATTTATGTTCACTTTTGTAAAGATTATTTGGTATCTAGAAAGTGCTACCACTATAAAATAATGCAGATAATCCTTACGGCTTCTGTCTAATGGCACTCCCACAGAATATTTATATTCCTCGTCAGGGGAATGAAGCCCATAATGGAGACCATTTTTGTTTTATTAGGGATGCATATTTAAATTAATCTGCTATTTGCCTAAACAGTTAGCCGCCTCTGTTTGTGTGCACAAAGCCAAAACTGCAGTTAGGCTTCCATTAAAAAGATAAGTCCCAACTAAAACTGTCCCGGTGGAGTCGTAAGGGCTCAGAGCAGAACTTTCCAATATTACTTCTTAGCCTAATGGTAATTATGTTAATTGCTTGAAAGGTAAATAACTGCTGAACTGGTTTTGCAAAATAGAACATTAGCACATGCCACACACACACACCCCTGCTTAAAACAAGTTAACAGTTTTAAATGGATGGTCTGGACTATGGTTTGCTTTGGGTACTGCAGTTTGTGCATCTTGGAGGCTTAAGGCTTCTGTGGTTTTTAGTTACCTCACTTTGTAATGGACAGCAAATCCACATCTCCAAACTGGCACAAAAGGGCTGAAGTCTGATCTGAGGCACATACTTTAGATCAGCTACTGAGTACATCAATACTGTGCTTAGTTGAGTCTTCAAGGAAGGAAGAGGTATGTATTCCTGAGTATCAGAAGTGGGCCTTTAATTAGATCTAATCTGTTTCGTTTGTAAGGTTTTCTGGACAGAGCCCTGTGTTCATATTTTTCTGGCACTCAATGAACAATAATACTGACATACTGCTCACAGAAGAGTACAAAACAAAAACATAGTAGAGACTGAATTGCTTCTCTCTTCACAAAAGAAATGTTTTGCTTTAAACTTTGGGGTTTCTGCAAGATAGTGTGTAGTATGCCCACCACACAGAAGCCTGTTCTATCTCATGAATAAAATGGAGAACTCTAGGATTCAGTCTTTGTTTTAGTCTGAGTTGGAGAAGCAAAAATCATTTCATTAAAATGTTTATGGCACATTGTATCCATTAAAAACAGGAAAGGGGCTCTGGTTATGAGATACATTGTTTTTATACTTTGTATAATTGTATCTCATTTAATCATCAATGTACACAGTACTTTACCCAATATTTAAAAGACAAAGTCCCTGCCCAAAAACTCTTACAATCCAAGTCAGAAAAATAAAACGGGCAGAACAACAGTTCCAGCAGACATCACTGGTAAGATCAGAGAATGAAGGTTTTGTGAAGATGGGGGGTTCCAGGTTTGTTTTAAACTCTGAAGCCAGGAATAGAAGACAGAGGTAAGAGTTTGTAGGATGAATGCAAAACAACATAGGGAGCGAGAAATGACTAGTATTTTCTTTCATTATGAGTGAATTCAATATCATGTGCATGCAACTGTATGTGTGATGTCTAGAAACATGTGCAGGGCTTGCTTGATTACAGAGAACAGTTAGAAAACACCTCCTTTGGAGACACCAACAGGTAAGGATTATATCAGCTCTGAAGCAAGGTTGCTATGACGCAAAGAAATGGGAGTGCCATTCTGCAGCACCAGAGAATTTATTAATTAATGGGCAAGTCAGCCTTTGCTTTATTCACTCACATCATATTTGATGGGGCAAAATGGGGAAAAGCCATCTTTATAGTTGAAATGATCTCTGTTGAGAACACACATTTTAAAGAAATATTTAAAAAAAAAAACAAACCAAAACACTGAAGCGCAGTATTTGCCAGGGTGGATGAGATCATTGATTTACGCAGCCTGACTTCCTGCCTCCCGCAGTGCCCAATATTTCATTCCCAAACAAAAAAGCTTTGTTAAGGTGAAGTTAAGATTGCAAGCACCAAGCATGTTTGTATGCATATTAACTTCCAAGAATGTTACCATTTCAAAAGTAAGAATCCATCAAATGTTAGAAACCCATGAAATTCTAAGTAAGAACGGCACTTCCAAAACAAGCCACAGAGTCACACCACAACCTTAATGCTGCTCTAGTGGAGTGGCGACAGTGCGGCGTATTCTCAGACTGACTGAGAAACCACTGCTTACTTTCCAGTTTGTCTTAAGAAGACAGATGTTCAGTTGGATTGTCTAAGTGCAAGCAGTCAGTTCAGAGCAGGACAATGTAGCTGTTGATTTGTGACATGACAATCACTGTGCTTGCATTTCCTGATGATCACTTAGTATTAACATCCACTTGTTGCATCATGTCTTAGACTAGCTAAGCTGTTTGGGGCAGACTGTCTTTTACTCTGTATTTGTACAGTGCCTCACACAATGCAGCCCTGATACAGGTTGGGACCATTATACGCTTATTTAGAATCGGACAACTACATAGCTTGTTCCCTGAGTAAGGGTTTGAGTGAGATATTCCCCATTAGCAATAGAAGCTTCCTGGGCAACTAGTTTTATATTTAGGTTCACATATATTTGTCTCTGGTGCCAAGTAGGATGCTTTGCCACCATGCTAACCTTAGCTCTTTTCATGTCAGTACTCTAATTTCATGACACTGTAGGCCTGCATAAGCAGACAGGCAAAATGCTAATCTACATTTGTAAAAGTTAACACTGCAGCTGCCTGTCAGTGTGGGCTTGTCTCTGACAGCAGAGCCCCCTAGTGGAGATGCAGCATAAACCAACAGAAGTGTTGCAGGCATAGCTATACCACCTCACCAAACTACATTAGCTAAGCTTACAAAAGCACTCTGCTGTTGGCATAGTTTTATCTTCAGAGGGGCTTTGCTGACATAGCTATGTTGGGTAGGGGGTATGACTTTTTTCCTCACAGTCCTAGGTGATATAGTTATGCCAGCAAAACTTTGTAGTGTAGACTAAGCCTGTACCAGCATGTGTCGCATCCCCCCCTTTAGTAGCTAATCAACATAGGGGATAACTGCCTGCTACTGCTACCAGCTAACAGTTAACACATCAGTTTAAGTGGAAACAGACTGTGATTTGAATCATGCTGGGAGGTCATTTCATCAGCTCTTCTTCATTAAGGTAATACTGCTAGTGGTTGCTATTAACCTTATAGACAGAGATGTAGGCCAGTCCAAATGCATATCATCTGCAAAGATCAAAGCAAGAAAATCATCCAAATGATTACATTTTAGAACAGGAAGCCTGGACCTTGTGATAGTCGGGATCTTATTCTCTCACTTCAGCTTCAAAGAACCAGCCATGTGGGACTGCCAGAGCCAGCTTGATTTACAGTTGGAGGGGAGGAGGTTATAAATGTAGTTCCTGTTTATTTTAATCAATTCTGTTTGGAAGCCCAACTCCACCTTTCCTATCCTGATCCAAGTTCATTGAATGTAAAATTGATTTTTAAATATTGCATTTTGTTTTTAATAGGGGAAAACAGGAAAAAATACAAACCGAAAACTCATGTTATTATCTGGAATACTAACTATGCTATCTACAAGTATGATATTGCCTGAAATCATAGGGAAATAAATCAATAACAAAACATGGATTTTTAAAATAGAACTGGCCTGAAATCTCAAACTTGCTATTGTGAATCCTAGACTTTTGCCAAAAAACACTTGTAGTCTGAAGGATCAGTGACACACAGCAAGATCAAATGCCATCCAGACTATTGGGGCTAGAAATTAACATTGAATATAACTGGAAAGTGGAGATTCTCATCCTGGCTCAGTGAACAGGGTAGAGAACTAGACATAAGAAAACTTGGATTCTGTTCCCCACTCTGTGACTCGTTGGGAGTTAATGAACTATTCCTTATCTCCTTTTTCCATTTGTAAAATGGTTATAATTATATTTACCCCTTTACTTGGCAACTGAAAAATAGAAGTGAATTTGGCCAACTAGTTTCAGATGTTCAGTAGTGAAAATTTGAAATTTCAGTTAATTTCAAAATCACCAAACTGTGTGTATTTTTTAAAGTGTAAGATCAAAGTTGAATTTACATACCTTTTACCAATGAAGAGGTACAGTGGATTCACATCAACCTTTAACCTCACACCTTTCTTCTTTAAAGCATGGGCAAGCTACAGTATTTGGTGTGTAACTATTTTGTGGCATGTTTTGGAACTCAGAAGTGTACTACACACAACTGTTCACCAGAACACTCCATTTCTGATATTGTAAATACAGGTCACTAAATGAATGAGGGAATGGTTCTAAGAGCCTCTCACTCACCATATTGCCTACTGAAATATAAGGTTTTCAGTTCAAAAGCTGTACTGCCTCAATTCCTAATGATAGTGCATGCATATAAGAAAGTGCATTCTGATCACTGCAGAAGTCACTTTTGTTTGTTCTATACCAACCTATGACAAGTACTATTAGCTGCTGCTGATTAGGTTTCAAAATATTAACATAAATGGGGGCAATATTATTTCCCTTCTATACCCACAGATACAAATGACAGCTTAAGTCTTAAAGGTGGCACCAAAAAGGTTGTTCTCATTTTACACCCTAGAAAGTTTCCAAGTCAAACTATGAGAATCTGGGGGAGAGGGACAGTTAAAGTAAACGACAGTTCCCCAAAAGCTATGGCTTTCAGCCAAAGTCAGGCAAGCATGGAGCAGATGGAGTCCTGGCAAGGCCTCTACTGTCCCTGCATTAGCAGCATCTGCTCATTACCCAGAACCCTCGCCTGCTTTATCTAATGCTCCAGGAAAAGCATTTTGATTTGATTCATTTCAGTACGGTAACGTGCAACACAATTAGTGGTAAAATCAAACTGGAGGACTGCCAGTGCTGACAATAGGAAACAAGGCAGAAGAAATACGAGGCCAGTGGGTTGGAATTCAAAAACCACAACTGTGGATCAAGTTGCCAAATCTCATGGCCCCAGGTGTACAGACAGTGTGCCTACTGGGCACAGGGCAGGGAGGATGGAACTTTCATTTTCTCCCAGTACAGTTTTTCGATCTACCTCTCCTTGCATCTGGGTCCTCTGTGGTTCACACCCATGGAATACCCCCAGGTGGGCATTCACCAGGACTTGCAACTCAACTTTTCTTCTGTGCAGCTATAGAGCCAGAGTTTATCATAGCATGCGGGCAAAAATCACTGACAGCCATCCCTACAAGATGAACCTTTTTTTTTTTTGCTACATTTCTTATGCCTTAGGAACTGTTAGCAACTGCTGAACTGTAATACATAGTGCTATCAGCAGGTGCTGAATGAGCAGGATTTGCCTGCTAGTTCTTCCATGTGATCAGATGTCAAGGACATCACGGCTTGAGCTCTGTTGAACTGGGAGAAACTGATGTTATCTCAATGAGTCTGCTAGCCATGGATTCTTTGCCTGACAACACCATCTCCAACACTAGCAGATGGTTTCTCTATATTAGTCAAACTTACAAAACAAACGGAAGAGAGAGCAGGGAAAGTACAACAAACAAAACACACACACACACCAACTTAGGAAGTTTTTGTCACTTAGATTGAAAAAAATAATTTCTCTCCACTAAGCTGTAAATATATGCTTTGCAATTCATGTTAGTAAACAACTGCAAAGCAATAAAATATGCCAGTGCATATGGAAACTAAGCTATTCTAACTCAGACTCTCAAATCAGAATAATCATTGACCTGTCACAAAGGCCTTTAAATAATATGCTCAGCAGAGTTAAGACATACAGCTTTACTCATGACAGTTACTTATTCTCACATTATAACATACAGTACAACACAAGAACCATGATAAAAACAGATATTTAAACCTGTAGTCAAAGGAAGACTAAAACACAAACTAATATAAAAGCAGAAAACTCTACTCTCTTCATTGCTTGCAAAAACTTGATATAAAGCCAGAGATCAACCCATCTTGTGCTATAATATCCAGTATCTTCAATGACCAAGCTCAGTTTATAGATGTTAATCACAACAGAATGACTGCTGGGATGAAATATTCCATTAACAGTTTCTGACAAGCAATGATGATAGAATTCACACTGCAACGAATATTACAATCAAAATAATTTGTTTCAGTCAGAGGTTTTGTTTGATTTTAAAAAATATTTAAAATAAATATATGGATTATAGATTTGGTTTGGCTGTCATACTTCATTTTAGTTCCCATCTGTCAGCTGGTGACATTACAGTGCACCAAAATCAGCATTAATACCCTAGCTCTGTAACTTTGACAGGCTTCAGTTCTGACCAGATGAGAGGAATAGGTCTTTCTGATGTCAAATCACGTAACAAGTTACATGGAGAATGAGTGGTACAAAGGTGGTCAGCTTTGCTTGGAATACTCCTACAGCAGAATCCCAATTACTTGACTCCACCTTATCCAAACCTTCCTTTTTTCATTACTGCCACCATGTCTCTCTGGTCTAGGTACTCCTTGCCTCAACTCCACATCACTCACACACATCTGATAAATCCTAAACTGTATGGATGATTAGAATTATACTATATTCCAATGAAACACATTATTATGCAATTTTTTTATTTTACAGGTAACAACAGTACATAATAAAATAAGCAACTGATGTTGCTTACAAAAAGAAACTTTCCTTCTTAGCTGCATATTATAACCCAACATCAGTGAAAATTAAGGAATCAGTAAAGGAAGTGTTCTTTACATATATCCTGTATATATTCTATCCAGGGAATCAAGAGTGAAGATGCAGAATTTTGATTCACCAGGCACTGAAAGTTTAGCCATATTCCCATAAGCATGCCTCAGGGTGCACCAATAAAAACAAGGCTGCAGAAAGAATATTTTATAGCAAACAATTTATTTGCTTAAGACGGCTTGGTTGGATCATGGCCTAGCACTCAAACCCTGCATGGCAGTTCCAGTAGGAATTACACATCAGTTTTAATGGGTGCTATGTTCCAATGCCTCCTAATGCATTTAGGGCCAACTTTTTCACATAAAAGCAAGCATGTGCGCGATCGTGTGTGTATACAGAGGATTATAGACACACAAAAAGCTGAGCACAGCTGCTTCATTTTTGTAAAGCTTTTGTTAAAAAAAAAAAAAATTAGGGAGGAGAGTTGTGGTTACTTACCATCCTCATAAGCCGCTACAGCCAGAGAGCTGTTTATCCTCACAAAGGAGACATGTGGCTGAGATCCAGGATCGGCAGAGCCATGTGTTGGTTCCAGGATGGGGGCCGTGTAGTCCCAGGTGCGGGTGTCCCACAATCTCACATCTCCTGATGTATATCTGGAAGAGAAGGATGTTATTCATTCCAAAAATATTTGAAAAGATTTGGGAAGAGAGAGATGGGAGGAGGAGAAAGGAAATAAAAAGAGCCTTAAAACCAAACACCACAGGAATGGGACTTATTCTGTTTAAGTCCCTGTATGGCAATATCAATAAGACACCTTAGATACCGAGTCTGATTCTCCTCTAACTTACACTGGTTTTATACTGGCATAATTCCACTGATTTCAATGGAGTTATTCCTCTTTTATACCACTGTTCAGTGCAGAATCAGGTCCAATAAGACTTTCAAACAGTCTAGAGATAAACCTATTAAAATGATCCCCATTATAGTTACAGAACAATGGCAACAACATGCATTAGCTTTTTAGAAGGGGTAGAAGTGGAGATGAGTACAGGGGAAAAAATAAATCAACCAGTGATCATTATATATTACACCACAGATGACAAAACCTGTATTGTAACTTATGAATCAACACTCTTTTGTCCTTAAGTCCTCCCTTCTTCGGAAGAGCCATGTACAGAAGTTTTTAATCAACAGCAATATTTTTACATACAGAAGACACTGAGAACTAATGCTTTTTGTAGGCACAAGCTTTCCAATGCTTCATCCATGCATCAAAATTGACTGAGTAAAGTCCCTGAAGGCTAACTGATTTGTTCATACAATTAAGTCCTGCCTTTAGAATCTAGGCAGTACTACCTTCTCACGGAAAGCTCTCTTGTTTTATTCCACTTAAAAATACAAAGAAACCAAACACGCCTCTCAGATTGCACAGGTCATACCTAATAGATGAATTAAAGATACAAAGCTGTGAGTTGTGCAGAACCTAACTTTATAGTGTGTGTTCAAAGGCATTAACCATACAATTGTGGGGGAAGTAATGGATGCTGTATGCAGAGTGAAGGTGAAACAGTCTGCAGAAAGAATGTAAGATGATTATCCCACACACCACCTCCCTTTACTTCTAGTCAAAGAGCAGTATCAATCTGGAATGGAAAAAATACAGGAATGGTGCACTTCAGTGTTTAATAAAGAATTGCAGTAGAGCTGCAACAGTAAAATCTGTAAAAAGAGTTTCTGTTATCTCTGTTTCTATAGTATTTAGATGCAGATAGTGTTTTACAAATTAAAGACAGCCCTTCTCATCAATTTTGACATCCATCCTAATTTTTTTGCAGAGGAGTTTGTTTTAGAATAAAATTCTTCATTCGTTTGAAAGCTTTTCAGGCAGAGGACTTGGCTTCTCCTTGTTTGTAAAGTGCATAACACACTTGTCCTGCTATATAAGTAATAAAAATACTACTGATAAATGAGAGAAAGGATGGTTTTGTGGGTAAGGCACTGAATTAAGATGCATGAAATCTGGGAAATTCCCAATTCTGCCACAGACAGACTCATTCTGTGACCTTGAGCAACTCATTTAGTCTTTCAGTTCCCCAGCTGCAAAATGGGGTTAATACAGTTTCCCTTCTCCCACCCTGTCTATATAGATTATGAACTCTTTGGGACAGAAAATGTGATTTACTATGTGTTTGTACAGCACCAAACAGAATGGGGCACCCATCTCTGTTGAGGCCTCTATGCGCTATTGTAAAAATTATTTTTCTATTATTATTTATTTGTAAGTAATATTAAGAGTCCCTGCCCAGATAATAAAGTTTTAACTTAAGCAGATAGACCATTTGGGGCCATATCATTGACAAAGTGATGGCTTTTCTTTTTTCTGAAAATTGTTCCAGTTCCACACAACTCAAAAGTCACTGGATAAAAATCAACAGAAAGCAATGATTTCTCTTCCTCTCCTAGATGGTCTCCACTGAGACCATGCCTCAAGCAACTTCCTCACACCACCAGAGAAAAACTGGCACCTCTCTCCCTGAACCACTGCCATCATTTCTGCCACAAAAGTTGGAGCCAAGCAACCAAGGCAGAGTGTGTGTGAGAGGAATGTCTCTTGCAGATTCACCTGGAAGATATGGGGGCAGCAGCTCCATGAATGGAGGTGGAGGCTGTCAAAATGACTCTACCCTGTTCCCATGCCCCAAGAACATAAGAACGGCCATACTGGGTCAGACCAATGTTCCATCTAGCCCAGTATCCTTCTGACAGTGGCCAATGCCAGGTGCTTCAGAGGGAATGAACAGAACAGGCAATTATCAAGTGATCCATCCCATTGGCCGTTCCCAGCTTCTGGCAAACAACAATCCCTGCCTATCCTGGCTAATAGCCATTGATGGACCTATCCTCCATGAACTTCTCTAGTTCTTTTCTGAACCCCATTATCATCTTAGTCTTCACAACATCCCCTAGCAAGGAGTTCCACAGATTGACTGTGCATTGTGTGAAGAAATACTTCCTTTTCTTTGTTTTAAACCTGCTGCCTATTAATTTCATTCGGTGACCCCTAGTTTTTGTGTTATGAGGAGGAGTAAATAACACTTATTTATTTACTTTCTCCACACCAGTCATGATTTTATAGACCTCTATGATATCCCCCCTTAATAAACTCTAAGCCTAACTGACTAGCCCAAGACAAAAAGTGCTCCAGTCAAAGCTGAATGCACACAACATGAGTTTCATTTCTACTAGAGTGTACAAAAAAAAATCCGTTCACTTATGGAAACAATTGTTTAACTGCTTTTTACTAGCAGCAACTTTACAGGAAGATAAGCAATGGTTTCCGTAATCTTTTCTGTGATGGTAAAAGTGGAAGATGGGTGGCTAGAAAAAAACCCACCGCCTGCTTCAGCTGGTATTCCATGCTGACTCAGCAGTGGGCACTGACATGCAGCACATGTGAAAGGAAGTGGAGGTGTAGGAGTTGGACACTGTTCTAATGAAGTGGTGCTGAAGAAGTAGACATTTTCATAAGGGCAAAAAAACTGGGAAACTGAACAAAAACAAAATCAGATGTGAAAAAGCTATATTGGATAGCAAGAGCCAGAACAAATTTGGGGAAGGGGGAGGAAGACTGATCTCTCTCCAGAGCCCCAGATGTCTTTATCGTTGCCTAATGACAATTACCTTCAACCAATTAAGACACTGCTTTCACAGTTGCATTGTTAGTAAGTCTTTGGCCCTCAGTGTTGATGGCTGTCTAATTAGTGCTTGTGCAAAGTACAACTGCAACTAATACATAAGCTAACAAATACATAAAAGAAAAACTGTTACCAGGACCATTTTCAAAACAACAGTGAATTTGTTCATTCAGTCCATGGCATCAGTGCAGGCAAACTGTTTCCTTCTTAATGTTCTCAGTGCTGGCAGGGCAGATTTTCGCTCCAAACAAATAGGTCATATAGGCCTATGTTTTCTGTTCACTTGGTTTCTGCTTCTATAGGATATTGGTATAAATCCTCTACTTGGGCTACCCCAAATACATCATTCCATAGCAACAAACTACCTTTGAATGGTTTAACACAAAGGATCTCTGATAAGCAGGCTCACAAATCAAGCTACTATTATCATATAATTCCTTTAAAGGATATGTAGCAAGAAAAAGGAAAAAAAAATTCTTCACAGTTAGGTTCAATTTCCAGAAGGCAATGTCTGTTCAGTTTCCAGATACCTGTGGTGATCAACCAAATAAAACAAAAAAAACCCAACAACTTTGTTTCAGGCAGTCAGTGACCATCTGTTAATACTCAAAAGATCTGATTATGAAATCCTTATTAAGTCACAACTCTTACTGAAATCAGTGGGAATTTTGTTCAAGTAATGATCCATAGTCATAGTAACGAGTTTAAACAGGTGCCTGTTGATAAGCAAGTGAAATAATAATGAGCACTTTATATTGTCTTGCTGCACTGAACATCTCAAATCTTTCATCTTTATTCTACTAACAGTAATTAACCAGTCCTTCATGAAGTTAATGAAGGTATCTAGTCAGTGGGCTCTGGCACAGGGTTTTTTGGGGGTGGAGTTTGTTTTTTTTTTGGGGGGGGGGGGAGGGGGGGTGATTCTTTTTGAGAACAAGACTCAATTAAACATGCAAATCCAGTCCACAAAAACCCATACCATGTTCACTCAGATCACTCATATCTATGTTTCTTAGGTACTTATATGGCACCAATACCATAGTCTTTAATGTATTTATCCTCAAGACCCGTGAGGTAAGGCAGTGCCATTATACCCATTTTACAGATAGAGAAATAAGGCATACACAGCCTGAAGTACTTGCCCAATGTGCTAAAAGATGCATATCTTCCATAAGGCTCATATAACAAGGTGACAGATTATATATTCAGTTCCGAATATCTCATTAAAATTATGACAAGCTAGGAGTCCATCAAAAAGCAACACACCCAGAGTTTTGGAGTAATTAAACAGATTGGCCTTTTCTATATTTAGACAGTTAAAACCCTCAAATCTCCACTACCATCAGAATGAGTGTATAACAGTGTATGTACCTACGCTGTAGCACAGGTATAGCTTGGATCTGTGTACCAGTGTCTTCTGACCCTGTACAGAGTAAGGTTAGATGATAGATGGATAACAATGCACAATCCTTACCTATGCTCTAGCTTCCTCTACTAGCAGTTACTTTTTGGATGCTAATTTTGCCATTGTAAACAGTCTATTACATATACATGCACACACACACACACACCAGTGAGACAGACAGCTTAGCTAAATGATGACTAAGGGGAAGAAGATGCAAAAATGGTCTACAAATATTTAAAGGATATAAACACTAGGAATGGAGAGGAATTATTTAGGAGGGAACAAGAGTATGGTATGTCTACACTGTGAAATGAAGTCGGGCGTGATCACACCACGCTCATTGCATCGGGGGAGTGCGTCCCCACCAGCTGCGCTTGTATTGATAAACAGAGCAGTGCACCGTGGTTATCTATCCCATACTGCAACTAGCTGCAAGAGCTTTTGGGAAAGTCTTTGGCCTCCCATGATGCAATGTCCTTCCTTCCCCACCCTGCCCCCTTCCTCCCTCTCCTGATGTCAACAACGAACAGCTGAACACTTCTTCATGCCAATTTTTGAAACCCTGGCTCTGCCACATGTACGCCATTGTTGGAGAAGCATGGAGCCTGCTCAGCTCTGCACTATCATTGTGAGCATCACAAAAACCTTGCGACTTATCCTGCAGTATTTCCAAGGCCGAGAGAGGAGTCGCAGCGTGGAAAATTAGGACGTTACTCAAGCTGCCCTGCTAGAAGCCATAGAACGAAACAATTTGTGGTTGATGCTGGCTGTCGCACAGTAGCTGAACTCAGAAGAGTGCGGTTTCTGGTCCTGGGAAACAAGCACTGACTGGTGGGACCACATCGTAATGAAGGTATGGGATGACGAGTAGTGGCTGCAGAACTTTTGGATATGTAAGGCCACTTTCCTGGAACTCTGTGCAGAGCTGTCCCCAGCCCTGAAGCGCAGGAATACTCACTTGAGACCTGCTCTGGCAGTGGAGAAGTGAGTGGCCATCGGTCTGTGGAAGGTAGCAATGCCAGACTGCAATCAATTCGGAGTCAGTAAATCCACCGTGAGAGCAGCTGTGATTCAAGTATATAGGGCCATTAGTAGACTTCTGCTGAGAAGGGTAGTGACTTTGGGAAACGTGCAGGACATAGTGG
This sequence comes from Emydura macquarii macquarii, assembly GCF_026122565.2. Taxonomy (NCBI): domain Eukaryota; kingdom Metazoa; phylum Chordata; order Testudines; family Chelidae; genus Emydura; species Emydura macquarii. The sequence goes on from NW_027131391.1 coordinate 4,538,412, forward strand.
ATGATTTTGCCGCAGTGGGTTCCCTAACTATGGTGGGGTGATAGATGGCATGCATATCCCTATCCTAGCCCCAGACCACCTTGCCACAGAGTACATAAACTGAAAGGGATACTTTTCCATGGTGCTGCAAGCACTGGTAGATCACAGGGGACACTTCAATGACATCAACATGGGGTGGTCTAGAAAGATGTATGACACGCACATCTTTAGGCATTCAGGTTTGTTCAGAAAGATGCAAGCAGGGACTTTCTTTCCAGACCAAAAAATAACTATTGATGATGTTGAAATGCCAATAGTGATCCTGGGAGACCCAGCCTACCCCTTGCTGCCATGGTTCATGAAGCCCTACACCAGACACCTGGACAGCAATAAGGAGTGGTTCAACAACAGACTGAGTAAGTACAGAATGGTGATGGAATGTGCCTTTGGATGTTTAAAGGCTTGCTGGCGCAGTTTGCTCACTAGGTTAGATCTTAGTGAAAGCAATATACCCATAGTTATATCTGCCTGTGTGTGCTCCATAATGTGTGCAAGACAAAGTGGGAGAAGTTTCCATTGGGTTGGCTCGTGAAGGCAGATTGGCTGCTCAAAGTTTGTGGCCAGCCTGATACCAGTGCAACGCTGAGAGCCCAGTGAGGAGCTCTGCACCTCAGAGAGGCACTGAAAACCCATTTCTGTAATGAGCAACAGTCACTTATCTGTGCTGTCCCTTTCCATTCCATCCTCCCCTTGCGGCAGTGTCCCTGCACCTCCTCTTCCCCTACCACCCATTCCCATGCTTGTAATAAATAAAGAGTACTTGATTACAAAGAAGTTCACTTTTATTGCACATCCATAACAGTGGAAGTAAAAGAAAATAATTTAACTCTTGGCAACCACTGTCATGGAGCTGAGAGGCAAGAAAAAATGGTACCTGTCTGTGTGAGCACCAAAGCCCACACATTAAAAGCTTTTAGAAAGCCTGTCTTCTTCTTGCTTCCCACCCTTGATATTGAGTGGCACACATTCTGCACCCTGGCCACCCTCCTCCTAGAACGCTTGAGGGTGGAGGCTTGGGAAGAGGCCATTTGTTGCTGGCAGTTCTGCAGGGGCTGCAGAGGGAGTCTATCCTGCCGCTGCAGTTCCTGAAGCTCAACCAGATGCCTCAACATGTCTGATTGATCCCTCAGTATACACAGCATCTCATCCTGCATGACTTGCTCATGCGCCTGTGCTTCTCTCCATGTCCAGTTTTTCAGACAATGAAATCCTCCAGGTTCTTAGCTCCATGTCAGCAGCCTCAGAGACGTTCATTATCCCATTGAACATGTCATCCTGAGTTCTCTTTTTCCATCTTCTCATCTGCAACAGCCTCTCCGCAGGCGTGGAGAATGCGCTGAAGGCCATGCTTTCCACTGTAAGGCACACAAAGCACAAGGCACCCATTGTTAGTTCATATCATGGATGAAAAGCAAGGTTGCAGTGTAAAAATAACTCCCCTTATTATTCTCAAGTGAACGGGAGCACTATATCACAATCCCTACCACTTCCATAGTCAGTTTGGTGTGCCAGCCATTGTGAATAAGGAGCTAGTGCCTCCAGTTTGGGGAAATCTCTGGAGCACAGAACGTGTTGTGGACAAAGCGCCCCTCCTCCCAGTAACATGACTAGGGAACCTTGTTTAGCCTCCCAACATTATTTTTTTGAAGGAGGCAGCCCGGGTGTGGGGGGAGCTATAGGTGGGGGGAAATCGCCCAGGAAAAAACACATGACCACCCATTCTCAGATCCCTAACACCCAGTACAACCTCATGTCAGGCAACATGCAGTTGAAGGACCCAAGAAATGATCCCAGATGGGGAATCACATGCCCTTTTTTTTTTTTTTTTTTTCGGTATGAGCACAAGTACTGTAAACTTGCACTGCCTCCCCTAGGTGACCCTATGTGATATTAGTCTCCTAAGGGTAACACAGGAGGAAAGGGAACAGTTGCTGCAAGTGTCTGGGTACAGGCCTGGTCCTTATGTTGCTATGCTGTGTTCCGTGATTATGCCAGCACATTTAATACAAGAGTGACATGGGAAAGTGTCCTATCATGGTGGAAGAAATAAGGCTGCCCTCCCAAGAAACCTTCTGCAAAGGATTGCAGAGTACCTCCATGAAAGTTTCCTAGAGATATCCATGGAGGATTCTTGGGCCCTCCCTATGCACATAAACATTCTTTTCCAGGGGCAACCCTCTGCATAACTGGAGCACCAACAAGGAAGCCCATCCACACCAAAACGTCATAATTTTTTTTCGTATTAACCTGAACCCAACAGTAACTCCAGAACTGTGATATATATTACATTCTCACCAGATGTGCCTTCCCTGGCATCTCGGTTGGTCAAGATGTTGTCCTGCATCGGGTGGGGCTGCTCCAGGGTTAGAAACAGCTCCTGGCTGTCGGAGAGAATGGATACTCCATTTGCCTGCCCCCATTCTCCTCCTCCTCATCTACCTCGTCCACAGTCTCATCATCACTGAGTCGCAACTCAGATTCCCCCAAGGTATCAACACTGCTTCTGGGTGGCAGTGGTGGAGTCGCTGTTGAGAATTGCATGCAGCTCCTCATAGAAGTAGCATGTCTTTGGTGATGAGTCAGAACAACTGCTTGCCTCCCTTGTTTTTTTGATACACCTGCCTCAGTTCTTTGATTTTAACATGGCACTGCTGCACGTCCCTTTTGTGCCCCTTCTCCAACATGCCCCACGGTATCTTTTCATAGATATCAACGTTTCTTCTGCTGGATTGGAGCTCAGACTGAACATACTCTTCTCCCCATGGACCTATGAGATCCAACACTTCAGGTCTACTCTGGGCTGGAGTGCATTTAGGGCATGCAGTCGCCATGATCAGTTGTGCTGGCGAGCACTCCACGCTGTCCAAACAGGAAATAGGAATGCAAAATTTCCTGGGGCTTGACTAGGGGAGGGGCTGTTTCCTGTGTACGTGGCTGTGGTGCAGCAATGTCCAGAGCAGTCACAGTGGAACATTGTGGGACACCTCCTGGAGGCAAAAGATGTTGATTTACACAATGATCCGCCTAGACTGCCACTCATTCGACCCATCCACTTCAATTTTAGCGCTACACCTCTTGCAGAGGTGGTTTTATTAAGTCGATGTTTCCAGTGAGTTAGGTCAGTGGAACAGACCTTACAGTGAAGACGCATACATTACGTGGTCAACGGGAGATGGCTTCCGTTGACCTCACTTCACAGTGTAGACCAGATCTATAACTAGAATACGACGAAAATAAGTAAAGAAAATTTAAGCTGAATGTCAGGAAAGGGGAATGGTGGAAGTCCCATCACATAAAAGAATACTACACAAAATTGGGGAGGAAGAGAGGGGGCAGTGCATGGAACAAATCCTGCAACTGCTAAAAGAGTAAGTTAAATTATCTTTTTCATTTTTAAATGTCCACAATTCCGTCCCACACTTAGTTTTGAATGGCTTGTTATTATTCAAGACAGATGTCTCAATTTACAGCCAAACTGTAAGCATGGACCATTTTGGCATAAGAGTGTGTGCAACTTTGTACCCAGCAAACGAATTGTGGGCACCGCTTTACTCCAGTCCCTGGAAACCAGGGGCTAATAGCACCCAATGACGTGCTGTTGGAAAAGACATGTAGTTCTTTTGTTCAGAATCAGTACTGGATGTAACAAAATAGTATTTCACAAGAGAATGCAGAAATATTTACAAAAGCTACTGAAATTAAACAACTTTTCAATCCATTTATTAAGTGCATGCAGCTGATATTCCAAGGCATTTGGAACAAACACGTATTAAACTGCATCCAGGACATTTCTTGTTCAAAGCCAGCAATCTGCCATTAAAAAAATATTTTACAGCAAATTTGATTCTAAAAGTAGATATAATTCCTTCTTTAAATCCAAGGAGAGACAGGATTTTTTTATGAGGTAGTAGACTTGTGTAATGTGAGTTTTGTCCTCGGGTCTGATGTTTGCTTGGTGTGAATATGGAAGTACCCTGACAACCAATTTAATTAACAGTGCTGGACTGCCGCAGCCACCAAAACCATAGCTGGTATTCACCTCACTGCCACAGTTTCACTGGGCAGAGCTGTTGGTACTTCTGCATAATAGTTTCAAGAGGTGACAAAAATACAATGTAAGAAACATACAATAATTGCTCAGACTTCAGCTGGGGACAGGGGAGAAACGTTAGCTCAGTTTAAGAAGATAAGAAGTGATGTGTTTTTATATCAGCAAGATATGCAAATTTCAACACACTAATGAAGAGGAGAAAGTGCTAGTTGAACTTTAAGGCAGCCCAGAAGGTATAAGGTTATTATAGCGTTAAAATGAAATATATGAATGTGTTTCTTTTATGAAATTTACTTTTAAAGCAAGGACAACTAATCTAGCCTCAGCAGAAAATTGGGCTTTACAAGACGAAGTGAACTGTTGCAGATTTAGGAATATTAGACATCACTGTATCTCAAAACTGCCATGCACTCCTTGGAATCTGATAAAAGCTTTGGGTAAACCAATAGCTTAATGGTCAGGCAAAAAATGGAGTGGGAGCTTCTACAAAGAGCCCATCTCAGGTTTCTCCCACCAGTTTCACCTGAAAAGTTCTTTTTCACTACATGGCAGCGAAATGAATAAATACACTTGTCACTTTGTGTAACCTGAACCACTTCATATTTTGTAATCCTATCTGAACTCATGATGTCATTTGTTTTCAACTCTCTGAAAGGTGACCTGCAAAAGGAAACAATATTAAGCTTGGTCCATTTTTGTTTCTTTATAATAAGTGACAGAGACCTGAAATGTTTTTTGGTCTATTAAATGTCTCCTTTCCTGGGTTTTTTATTTTATTTATTTATTTTTTTTTTTTGCATTCGGACCCTGCCGCACCTGAAAAAGAATTACTGATATGGTCACATCACAAGATTAGAGAGCGAAAGCTGAGCAATTAAAAACGGAAGGGGTTTTAGTAAAACAGTTTAAAACTGTTAGTTAATGTGTATTCAAATTTAATGACTAAATATTTTGGAGAAACAACATCTTTATTATGATTTCAAACACATCTGCCCCTTCAATTATGGTGCATCAGCTACCAATATGCATCCTGAGAGGTATCTATTGACCCTTATAACAAATCCAAAACCAGACCAGAGCTGACAGAGCAGAGCATCTCTAAGGCAACAAACAAGCTAGAAGGTGAGACAGGATGTCCTGCAGGAACAAAACCCAAGAAACAGGCAGCTCAGGTTAAGGTTTATGTTTGTTGCTCTTAACTAAAAATAAAGAACAACTCCAGGATGTTGCATGACCTTCGGACACTCACCTAGCCTCCACAGCGTGTAATGCAGGAACTTCATATGTCACACTCCTGGTTAAAGTTTGTGCCATGCATCAGGAAGTAACATCTTTACTCTCCACACAGGAGTATGTTTAACCCTCACAAGATAAAACTTTTTTTCTACTACCCCTTCTTCCACACACAGGGACCTAAAATGTCAGAGGCTTCATCTCTCCACTTCCCGGTGCTTGGAATAGTGCTCTCACTGTTTATGGCCATTTTACTTGATGAATAGTTTTCAAAAATATGTACAGCAGCAGCAAATACAATGGCAAAGAAAGTGCTATTTCCACAGACACATTATGTCAGGCTACACAGAGAAAAGAATCTTTAATAAGAGGAAGGTCAGGGAGCTTCGTTTGTTGGTGGGTTGTTTTTGGGGGGTTATTTTGTTGTGTTGTTGGGGATTTTTTTTCGGAGGGGAGGAGGAAGAGGAGGCAGACAACACCACAAAGTGAGTATTAACACAGATGTGCAAGTTGAAAGGAGCCTGCCACATCGTTCAAGGATGCCTGCCTGCATCCCACATATAGCCCATCAGGCAGCAATAAAACAACTGCTGTTGCACTACCAGAGCAGTGCACTGTGATAGTGGCAGTGTCCTCTATCTAGAAACAGCCCAGTCCTAATGAACTCCAAATAACCTGTCAGGTAGGCTTTGAGTTTTTGTGCTTCAGGGATTTATTGTGCTAGCAAAATGGCCCCATTAACAACTCACTACAATGTCCAATAGGGTATGTCAATAGTAGCAAAGGAGATTAATGCAGAAATTACTGTGCAGGTATACATTTGCTTAGATGACTGATGGATATTTTTAGAATACAATAATGATGATGGAAAGAACGGCTGTAGAACTCAGATGTGCTACAGATATTTACTGCATAACAGTCAAATAAACATTGAAAACTAATTCAGAATTCAGAAACTGTGAAACACATTTTCCATGCCCATTTATAAGATACACATATATAAATAAGCTGCTGCTTAGGTCAGTTTTGACCTTTACATTTTACAAAAACTCCAATTATGTTCAAGAGAGGTATAGGAGGTGAGGGAGAAGGCCGTCTCTTTAAGTGGATCCTTTGAGACAAGTAACTGTAGAAAGGCTGGTCTATACAACATTGATTGGGAATGAGGTAACCACAAACATCACTGTCTCAAATGAAAAGGAATTCAAGGTCTGACCCAGAAAACAAGCATCGTAACCACTGGATAAAATTTTAATGATAAACACAAGATGCTCCACACATAGGCCAGATTGAATTATCTGATGTCAAAACCATAAATGCAAGATTGTTTTAGAAAGAAGAAATCTTAGCAGCCACCTTTGACCCACAGCTCAAGCTGCGCTAAATCAATCCTTGATATTCTGCTATCTTCTGGCTTGGGCACTGGCAGCAGGCTGGAGAGAATGTGGAAGGCAGGGAGATAAATTATGGGTTTCCCTATGCGAGAGTGAGTTCCAGTCTATTCTCGTTTTGTTTCCTTACAGGAGGAAGGTAACAAGACAATGTCTCAATTTACTTGCTTTCAAATGACTGCATACTACAGAACAAATTCAGGCAGGTTGACAATAGCGTTTGCGTGGACCTCTTTTACATAACACAATTCAGTGTAAAAGCGGAAAGTCACCATTTTGGAATTGTTTGTCCATAACCTGCCCAGACTCCTTTTCAGACAAATTTAAAAACCCTTTATGGCAAGTGACAGAGATATATTATTCCATTTTTCTGCCCTGCCGGAGGAAGTATAGTGAAGCATCTAGAGTTTGTATTTATTTCTTCCAGAGAGGTGATGAAGCTGAGCCACAAAATGACTCTAAAAGATTTAGCATGCTAAGTACCACTGTTTTCAAAGCAATAAAATATTGATTCAAATGCCACTAATTACAAAATTAGTTTTAAGATTATTTTTATACTCTAACATTCCTATCCTGTGGACAGTTAGTCACATGATGAAATTTAGGCACAGGATTAGTCCTATTGACCTCACATGTATAAAGCTAAGCATAAGTGTTTGCAATGCTGGAGACACAATTATTAAATGTAAAATATTACTGATATTTATACCCAGAAGTAAATTGACTTCTGCTAATCTCAGCTATTAAATTACTCATTCACTACTAAGGTGCAACAGCTAAATATTGATCACTGGATTCATTATAGTTTTATGACTTTTAAATCTAAAAGATGTGATGCCATTAACCACAATACTATAAAGGTTTTTTGAGGTTTTTTTTTAATGTTTGGAATCCAAGAACCACCTATTTCAATTAATCCAGCACATTTAGGTACTTCTGTTCATCATGTGAGGTTGGTATGGTGTTTTCTTATATGGTTAGTTAGCAACTTGTAAGTTTCAGCTACTTTTTTGTAGGTCTGTCTTGTTTTTTATTACTACTATTACTGAAGATGATGATGTCTGAGCTTGAAAGCTGGTCCAATAAAGATATTACCTCACCCACCTTGTCTGTCTAATAAAACATTTAAACAGAAACATTGCTATTAAAAAAAAAATCAATATACCATGCCAAAGACCTTTTGAAATAAAACTTTTTAAAACACAGAAGAAAGGAACTGGAGGCTCTACAGACCCTCCGATTTAAAAGAGCAGGAAAGCACAAAAGTCAAGATACTTGGAAAACAATGCCATAGATTGGAAGCTGAAAACACTTCATAAATGGCACACACGACTACTGGTTGTTAAAGCAATACCCGTAGACTCATTTAAAAAACAAGCATTCTTAAAAATAGCTGGGCAGTTTTTGGATGGTATGAAATTTTGTGCTATCTTGAAAGAATCAGGACTTGGTAGAATGCCAGATGCAGCTTCTCTTTTGGAAAATTATGTTAGATAGCTTGTGTGCGTGGCCATTTAAAGGGATGCTCTCAGGTAGTTTACATTCCAAATAAGAGTGAAGTGCAAGTAGTAAACAAACCAAAAAAGATGAAGAAATAGATGTATTAAAATATGCTTAATATTCTAAATTGGCGTTAGCAACATAAGTAAGGAAATTTAGTTTAGTCCGATTTGACCTAATAGTGTCCTCTTACAGTTGTACCTTATGGTCTTGTAAGGGACAGATCACTAGTTAACACTTTCAGTTTTGACAGAGGAATTTGAAAGGCAACTATATGAGGCTTATGCTCCATAATTTAAGAAACTCAAAGCTGAAGATTGCAACATTTCTTCAGTAGGCTAAAATATACTTACAGCCAAGTCCCCATGTACTCTATGGAATGTTGGATTTATATTTTGTTGCAAAACCCCTGGATTCCTGGGACAGGCCAATGCAACACACTAAGAAAATTGCAACAGTTTCAGAAAAATTAAAAAACAGGTGTTTTGACCAGATTACATGTGAAACAGAATACTACAACCAGGACAATACTCATTTTTTAATTTATCTTTAAATTAAATTTCTTCTACACAGTTTCAAAATTTTCAGTTTTCAATATGCTACAGATATTCATGCAGACAGGGGATAAATGCAGCTTAGATGCTGCCAAGGAGTGAATGAGGATAAGGGAAGCTGGACATTTTGGCAGCTGTGCAGGAGCCAGTTGGGGCTTCCAAACCCAAAATAATACAGGTGGTTGTGTCTAAAACAAATACACCCGTCTAGATCCTGGGGTAAGGTCAAGGAATACACTGCACAAGTTACGGGGTGCAAAGGCGGTGCTATACTGCAGAGCTGGTTTCCAGTTATAAGCCAGAGCAGCCTAAGGGCTGCTATAACTTTATACCAGCTGCTATGGCCCAAGGCAGCCAAAATGGCAGTCCAGAACTGACACAACATAGGAGCACCTTAACCCCACTCAACTTCTTTCAGCACCTTCCCTGTATGCCAGTAGCATAGGGTGGCAGCTATGCTGGTTTTGCATGAGAGGATCCTCCTTACACTGGGAGTAGGGGTGTGAAAACTTCCCATTGCCTGCAGCTTTATGGCCAGAATCCACCAGTGGTGCTGTGCAGAGCAGTCAACAATGCATCCCAAATTCTGGCCCATTAGATGGATGCTACTGCTAAAGTGATACGCAGTGAAACAGTTATATCAGATTGTTTCAGAGCTAGCTGACTGAAAAGAATATGGGCAAGTCAGGCCTCTCAGAATTGGTTTTCAGGTTGTTTGCAGACAGATATAACTACATTAATTTACATTCCGTTTTTATTGCTTATGGCTGTGAAGAAAACCTTCCAAACGGACACTTAAAAAAAGAATAAAGCATAAACTTTGGAACACAGTAGCCCACCAAGCAGTGGGTTCACAGCAAATTCTGCAACTGTGGGATCAGAATACATTGGACTCTGCTTTAAACAGCCCAGCCATTCGCTAGTGACAAACAAAACACTGAAGTGACTGCAATAGCAATGGAATAGACATCATGACATTAAAGAAAAATTGCTAAGTTAAGAAAAGAAGAAAAACTAAGAAAGTTTAAGAAAAGGAATAAGCTACACAAGGAAACATGCAAATAGGAAACTCAGGGGGGAAGGGAAGAGAGGGGCTTTAAATCCATGAAAAGAAAGACAACCCCAAGTAGAAGAGGACCTGGTGAGTGTTGAAGCTTAACATCCCCTTTCCACTCCTTGCCTTATGATTTAGATCTCAGCTCATACACATAGCCATACAACTCAAAGATATTTCATCTTGCATGGGAAGCTTGTAAGAGTTCTCTATACTCAAATGATCTGGAGAAACCTTTACTATCATCAGTTGAAGAATCTGGGTGTTATTTTTACATGCAGATTTTTCTAATTCCACTGTACATAAATGTACCATTAATATGAAGTTTTGCCATAATGTCGCATGTTGATGTGCTGCAGGACTAAGCCAATTTAATGGCGTCCTCTAGCTGCTTCTATGATGTCATCATTTCTATTTACTAATGTGACTTCTTCTAAAGTGACAATAATTATGAAGCCTGTAAACTATAACTAGTGAAAATTTAAAATCATACATCCATTGGGATGGCCAAGGTAATCTCATCAACAAGTCTGGGATGTTCTAAGAATCAGAACCATTTTAGAGTACTGTACAGATGAATAATCACAGCAGAATAAAGAGGGGTGCCAAAAAAGTTGGAAGAGTTGACTATTACTAAAAGTCCTAAAAACTAAGTCTTTAGGTCTGCATTTTAAATAGGGTCACATCATGACAATGGAATGCTTCCAAAAGTAAAGAATTAGCCCCCTGGAATACTCTTACTGTAGGAAACACAGGAATCTCTCCTGTAATTCAGGATGAGTTGCTTTTGGAAAGTAACAAAAATTGCAATACTATTTTCCTATAGGTCTATTCTGCACTTTACACATTCAGGTGCTATTTCAATATAAAGCATAGTTGTATTTCATCAGAAGATGCAGAGGTATGTATAGAAATTACAATGAAACTAGACAACCTTTTAATTTATGTAAGTATTGCAGTGACCATTTCAAAATAGGCACAGCAATAATGAATGAGAAGTTCTTTCTTGCTTCAACATCCCAGCTCTCACTAAATCATGTTGCTTCTTCCTGTTGAATATTAAGATGTTGGTCCATTCTTTTAAATGTCAGTCAGTTCATTTCTATCTTCACTACTGAAAGTCTTGTCCATGTCTTAGCCACTGTAACCTCTTCATCTCTGGCCTCCCACTTCATTCACAACTCTCTCCACTGTAGTTTATTCCAAAAATCACTGCTGCAGTTACCTTTCTCTGTCACCACTTACATTACATCATTCCCCCTTGAATCCATTCACCTTTTTTACTATGTACAGCTAAATATTTGTTCTTATCTTCAAGGCCTTACACATTCTTATATCTTTAAATCGGTCTCGTATGCCTTGTCTAGACTAGAAAAGTCACCCTGGTGTATCTGCATTAGAGGCTTGCACTGGCTTCACTAGTTTGGTTTAACTAAATATATTTAAAGCCAGTGCAACTTTTCTAGGGCAGAGGTGGCTTTATTCCCCTCTTGTTCCCAATACTCCTCCCAATCCTCTCTCCTTACTCTTTTCTTCATTTCCTTCTCTCAATATTGGGTTCTTTTTTTTTTTTTTTTTTTTAAATAGCATGCACCCTGCTGGCACATGAAAGTCTCCTGCAGCTATTGCCTCCCCTTAAAATCCAGGAATCCTTCAGACCCCTTTCGCATGTGTAATCTCCCTCCATTCTCTAACCTCAATTGTAGTGCCATATTGTTTCATATTTGACATTGCCAACACTCTTTTTTGGGTTTTGGGAGGGGTTTTTTTGCAATGGTGTAGCTGCACTAGTGCAAATCCTTAGTGTTGACACACTGCACTGTTATAAAAAGTTGACTCCAAGAAAAGCTGCACTGATGTAAAAAGTGACTTCTGAAGCTGCTTACCCCCAGAAGTCACTTTTTACACCAGTGCAACTCATCTACACTATGTGTTTCCACTGGTGCAGCTCCAAACAAAAAAAAAACAGCATAAGCAAAGCCTCAGTCAGTCTTACCTGTCTCAGATTGTAAACTCTTTCAGGTGGAAGCTTTTTAACTGTCAACTTTTTAAATTTAAATGTCACTTCTAGGATGACTTGCAGCAGAGAATTACAACAATCTTTCATCTCCATGACAGTACATCTCAACTGCAAAAGAGCTGCTGCTGGAAAATGTAACTCCTCCCTATTACATTGGTCTGTATTTGCTGGTGAATTAACCAAAATGCAGTATGCAAGAGCTCACAATGAGAAAATACAACATTAAACAATTTCATACTTACCCAGCAATGACAACTCCATCACAAGAATGCACATCACACAAAACTTTACCCAGCTCATACTGCAACTGGCTCACAGCACCGATGCGGTTCTGCACAGAAATACAGGGACACACTGTTGTTGTTGTTATAGGTTCATCTAACAACAGATTCTCCTAGACGTTCATGCTTTCCTAATGTTTTTTTATGGGTCAAGAGGCTACCCTGCCCATTTTAGTGGAGGTCAGAGGGAAGAACAGACATCCCTCTATCTGCTCATTTCCTGTATGTTTCAGAATCTCTATTTCCCCTTAGCTTTCCCCATGTATTCTTGAGAAGGAGGACACTCCTTTACTACGCAAGAGACAGCTGTAGATTGCTACAGACTACAAGCATCTCTCACATCAAATTAAGAGGCGATGAGGAATGGGCTGGAGAAGGGTAGAGAACCACATGAGGAGGCTGATTTCACTGGGGACTCTTCCCAAGAGTAAGGACTGAAGGATCTGATGTTTAAGGACCCACCTAGACATGGTGATTACATGAATAAAGGGCACAGGAGCCATGATCCAGTGTCACAGCATATTTTCAACGTGAAAGCAAGACAGGCAAGCAAGCCACCAACAGTTGAGAGGAGGGCTCATTAAACCCTCCACGGCCTTCATTGGCAAAAAAGACTGCAATACAGAAGCTCACATTTCACTAGCAGCAGAATGACTGGTTTGATCTGTGTTACATCTTCCTACATGGTCATCACGGAGTACCATTTTAGAAAATCCTTTCATTTTACCTTCCAATTGGTTCTTAAAGTGCGCTCTTTGGCACGGCAATCTTGAAGGGCAAGTTTCCAGCAGGAACAATCAGAAATGCTGGTATCAGGCAGGTACCCCTCCTGGTGGCACAATCTGTACCAAAGTACTTCATCTTCTGCAAGTACTTTCCATGTCCTGCTCACCTAAAAGCAGACAGAAATGAAATAAATATCAGAACAGGCAATTATGCAGGCCCAATTGTCATCCAAATCAATGCATGTATTTTGCCATACCTTTATGACAACGCGCCCTTTTAGAACTCTAGTGGGAAGGCAGGTAGCATTAAAGGTTCAAAATACAATTGTGAATATTAATTTGTTTCCACATTTGCAGATTAAAGATAAATCCCATGTCAGTATCACACCTCTGAAGCCTGCCTGACAATGACTGATTAGGAATATGACAACAGTGAGATATAAAATATTGTATTACAGCATGCATCAATAAGAATGGAGTATTAAAATTTTTAAAGTAGCCTCAAATTGCTGTCTATTTTAGAAGTAATTGCTTCACCACAATGAACTGTGTGCCTAGAATTACCATTTTAAAGATTCAAAGGAAAGAACCACTTTAAGTACTGATTGCTCTTTACAATTCTTGCATGAAAGAGAACAGCAACATATACAGTGAAACAGCTCCATGTGAGAGATGCTATTGTCAATGACAGCAGTGATAAACCACACACCGGTTCAGACAGATAAATACAACCTGAGGGCTGCACCATATTTTAGTGACTTGATAGTGTCTACAGCCTGTTTTCAATCCTAAGGTTGTGTCTCACTTTTAAGTCTCATATATCAAGTAACCCAGAGTTTACAGTGTGCAGTTCTATTATATATGCCACTGCAAATCATCAAATTACCAGATAAGAATTAGGATGTCCAGAATTAAAATAGATATGCTTTACAGAAATGCAGTTATATTTTTTGCTCAGAAGAATCAAGCAGTCTGAAACACCAAACTGCAGCTGTAGATTTGTTTGAGACATTAACTACATATCTGATGGCAAAAATGCAGTCACCAAGTCTCCTATGCAAAACATGAATAGTCAGACTGGTATATGCTGCAATAGTGAATAATATTAACTGCTGCTATGTCTCACCGGCACTGAAGTGCAGAGAAGTAGGATCAATCAACTCAAACTCTGTTGTGGCCACAAAATCCTAGCAGCTTTATTGTAACTTGCTTGCTTGCCCCTTTCTCGCTCTCTCTCTAAGGCCCATTGTAAGATAAAAGTGATGCCTTTTCAAACTGAAATCCCATTAAGAATTACAGAAAATTGTAAGTGTATTACAAGATTACATAATTTCTCTAAGGGGAAGAGAGTTTAACATGCACCCTTTTATAACAATCAGACAGCAATACAGGTAGAGAACTGGAAAAGGAATAGCTATGTAATGACATTTCAAGAGTTTTGCAACCATGACTGAGTGGGGAGTAAGCCCTTGGAAGAGAGATCTGTCTCTATGGCTGCATAGCTCATACAGCTTTTCAGAGTCAGCAGCTGTGAAAGCTGCTCTTTTTCGGACTGGGCACCCAACTCCAGCACATCTACTATTCTCTTTAGTGACTCCGTCTAGATTTCAGTCCAAAATGACCACATAGGTTTAGTTTTCCATCACTGGACAAGACAGTGATCTGGATTAGCTATTCACTTAGAAGTGAAAAAACTTGTATCATGCCTTCCCTGACCATATTTGTCTTAAAACTAAAAAACAAGGACTTCAATGGCATCATCACTTCTGTGCCTAAAGGGACACGGTCATGAGAGTCAAAATGATGTCAAAACTTAAAACTGTTCGAATCCAGTGGGGAATCACCTTTCAATTCCAATTATTTGAAAGTAATATAAATCTACACACTGTAGCCTAGACAAAGACAGACAAGGGCTACCATTTTTTGCTGGCACAGACAAAAAAGCAGCTGTTCTGCAGGAGTTAAAACTCTGGGCAAACACTGTGGATAGGAAACGAACCTCTCTGCCTCTTGAGCTGGAATGCATTTCTGCTGACATTGATGAGGCAGGCTTGTGCACAAACAGAGAAGTAAATAAAATCAAGCTATGCCAACTTCTGCCCTGTTACCAGTATAGGGAAGAAAAAAAACTAAATGTTGCCAAAATGGTCAACATTTGTTGAGATATTTCCAGTTTCAAGTTTTTAAGTGGGTTTTATAAACATTAGCATAAAAAAATAGAACAATAAATAAATTACAGCATAATTTTACCTTTGATGCACAAACATTCAAAGAGGAAAAAGAAATCCTATCTTAAGATATTATTAATCAAATTACATTGAATCCTGCCAGTTTACAAGCATGGATTTTCAAAGGATGTTTAACACAGCCTTTCCTTAATGCACCAAAACTGGCACAACAATCCCTAGTAAAAGCCCCACTGAGCGAGCCTCAGCTGCAAGAAGTCTCTAATAAAAGTGTCTCAAGCATTTCACTTCACAACACCATTGTGAGCTGCAGCATGCAAAAACAGCCATTGGCTTGAAGTCAGCTTTATTAGTTCAGCCTGAGTTAGAGTTTCAGGTGAGACACTGAGAGCCAAAAAATCATAGCTTTATTTGTGTACATATACACACACTCACAACCTGCTTGCTAAAGGCTGGTCAAAAAGCTCAGATGAAACACTAAAAACTCTGATTAAAAAAATAAATTGGGACATAATTATTTCTATATTTGTATTATGTAAATCTCCAAAGCTTATCAACGGTAAGATCTCGCATAGCTAACCCTGCATCTAGAAACTATTTTTTTTTATTTTGCCTTTAATGTCCCCATTATGTTTACAACATTACACCAGACTTCTTGCCATGCTCCATAGAGAAAATTCAATTTCCCCTCAGCTCCACACAGGGGCATCACTACATCTTGCTTACATACAGCCTAGCATGAAAGCATTACACAGAAAATTCAGAAATTTTACCTAATTTAAAGCCATTTGCATATTTTAATAAGATTTACAGCACTCCTTCCATCAGATTCCAAACTTTATTTTTTTGTCCTGACTGACGAAATCCAGTTGAACAAATACTTGTTCCTCCCTATCTCCCACCAGCCTCTTTCATTAGATTTCCTCCCTTCCACAACTAAACGGCATAAAATCATTACAAATATACACCCCAAATTGAAACCAAGGACTTCAATGGGAAAATATAGGCTGTAATTTGGGGTGGAATTTGGCCCTAAATGCTAATAATTTTATCAAGAGCTACTGAAACTGCTTCTGTTATTAACAAGAGTTATCAGTTCCCTCCAAAAATCAAGTTCAGAAAATCTCTGACTGTCTGCTTCTCTACCACCTCTCTCATCCTACTGCCTGGCTTGAGTTTAGCTTAATGAACATAAGGAAACAGGTAAGTTCCATCCATCCATGCTTCAGACCTGTATGTGAAAAAGCTGAGACACAATATCAAATCACGTGTGGCTTTTTATACATCTCATACAAAGTATTATCAAACAATTCCAGATAGTTCTCAATTATTCAAGTTAACTCCAACAGTCACAAAACCATGTTACTGAAAATTCTTGTCTTACAGGATCTTTCACTCTTGGAATACAAGAGTCAGTTCCTCCAGTGATAGCCCCAAATACACAATTATATTGATTAGTGTTTCTAAGTCACTCTGAAGATGAAAAGCATGACATTAGTGATAAATACACTTCGAGAAAATCACCCACTGACATATTTGCAAACAAAACTCAACCCTATTCTAGCTACAGCTTTCAATGCACATCAGATAGGAGTATTTACACCACAAAATGAAAGTGACTAATGCTGTCTTATAAGTAACTATACAACTTTTATATAGCACCAAAAATTCACAGAGCATTCTATAGAACACAGACACACTGCCCCACAGTCGTCAGGCAAGGGCCTGATTCTGCAAATGCAGGGAAGTCAACGGGAACTACTAGCATGAGCTAAATTACTCACAAACATCTACAGAATCAGGCCCTCAATATCACACTTTTAAAAAAACTGTTTAAAACTCTGCCCCATGTGTAGGTTCCAAGGGCCCCCCCTCTTCTCATTCCTATCCACTACCAATATGAGAAAGAACAGGCAGATTTTGTGACTTCTCAAAATGCAGCCGCCATCATGTACCAGAAAAGAACAGCTGTCCAGCATCTGCCATTATGGATAATTCACAACCTCAGTGAACCTGTAAGAGTTCAGGAACCGATGACACCATTAATTTACATCATGCACATGACCTTATGGTGTCTAAAAGGCCATACAGGCACCTTTGCCTTTCATAGCAGTAATTCTAAGAAACCAAAGAGCAGCTGTGGGAAAGAACGGAGGTTGGTGGGGGTGGGGAGGAAATCAAGGTAAAATTAAAGTTCTCCCAATCAGTCTGTGCTGTGATTAAATCTCAAAGAGAGACGGCAGTGAGGCTATTTTACCATTAGTCAGTTACCAATTTGGCATAAAGAACTAAGCAAACAGGTTTTCTCCAAAGGCACTTGCATAGTTCATGATGCCAATTCCACTCACTGGCCCAATTTCACTAAAATCCCAAGGCGCCTCAATAAAAAAACCTTTCTACGGTAACACTGTAAAGCAGCAGGGCATTCCATTTAACAGAAGAGGGTGGGGTTTTTTTTCCCCAAAAACACAATTACCAAGAGAAAAATGAAAACAGTATTTAGTTGTATTGCTTTGCTTTTTATTTGAACACTTAAAAGAGGCCAGTTCTGCACTAAAAGGCTTGGATATTCACTTCATTCTGAGAGCCTTGAAAAATACTGAGCCGTTGCTCAGCTATGTTAGCCACTACATAATATCCCATCTTTTTCTAAGAACATTTTCCACACCTCACATTTACCTTCTAAGTGTTAAAAAAAACTTAAAAATGGGCTTGAATAAAAGAAAAAACATTAAGATTGGATTAAAAAAGGTAGTCCTTTTGGTAGCTAACACCTACAACTACTACTATACCACGAAATAAATTGTTCACAGATGCAGAAAAATTATTCTAACCTACTTGCAATCCACTATGAAATGCAGCCCTGTTCCTTTTTTATAGGATGGCTGACAAACAGGAGCAAATGTGAAAACTTCATCACCTTCTACAGAGCACATTAGCATAAAGTAATGCCACAGAAAATTTTCTTAGACAGCAGAACTCTTGCAAGAGCTAATCTTTTTCTTCTAATGGTACTTTTTTGTAATTTTTAAAGGGACACTGTCAAGTTAAAAATTTTAAACAATAGCTATCCTTAGTTGTGTAACATCCAAGTGAAAAAAAAGTTAAATGTCTAATTTAATCATTCATGCTGGTTGGTAACTATTTGCATTTAATTCAACAAACCAGTTTTGCTTTCGTTAGTTGTGCACTACTACAATGCTTCATCATTTCTGTTGCAAACACTTCAGAGGATGTTTAAGTCCATCCCCAAAAGACTGTTTTTAGTGGATTTTTTGTGATTACAGGACATTGGGACACAAATCCTAAACGTCCGGCCCAAAACCAATGGACAGTGTCCATGTAATAGGTTGGCAGTGAATGCCTGAAACACCCCACCCTATTAACATTCCCCAAGATAATTGGCATTTGCTAAGTGGGTTCTGTTGATTCAGTGAAGCAGGTGGCTCATTATTCAATCTAGGTGGAAAGGAGGCAACAGTGGTTCCCTGAAGAGAAGATCAAGGGTGTGGGCTGAACAGTCTTTGGGTAAAAACCCTAGGGGCAGCCAAGGTAACTTTCTGTAGTATTATTCTCAATTCTTTGTTAATAAAACCAAACCTCAGGAAGGATATGAGTTTGAACTATACATAGTGTGTGGACTTTCCTGAGAACAAGCTGGTAACAATACCTGTTTACAATCCCTCAAAGAGATATGGTAAATTTGAAAAAAAATAAAAATAAAAGAATAACAGAAAAGAGATCTTCAGCCTAGATTACATTACTAAATTACTAAAACTGACAGAATTGTTAAGATTTCATTTTTCTCTAATCTGTTTATTTACTTTCTATATATCAGTTTGCAGAAGGAAATCAATTTTATGTCAGTTTCATTTCCAGACTGTCAGGGCTGCACTGTCTGTGTTTCAAACACTGCAGGAAAATGCTCATTTTTTAATAAACAACTATATTGACTGGAATTGAAAATCCAAGCAAACATTTATTTTAGTCAAAGTTTTGATGCTGTCCCTTTAGAGCTGTTATCAACTCTTTAATGTTTTGGTTAGCTGTACATTGCAACAAATCCATTTAATATTGTTTTCAATTTTCAGCTTCTGGAGTATGTCTAATATGTAAAGAATGTCTAATATGTAAATAATTATATATTAAATCTCAGGTGAAAGGAAAACATCATTTAGGGCTACTGCACAGTGTAGTAGCTGAAATGCTTCACCGTGAGCACCCTCGCTGATCTTATAATGGGATGAGACAAGCAAATCTTGGATAGTGCTTACCTGAGCACATCTGCCCAGCTCAGTCCTTCCCAGGTACTGAAAAATTTTTAATGCCAATTCATAAGGCAGCTGGATATCAAAGAAAGGAACCTCATTTATTTCATTCTGAGAAGAAAAAGGAAAATAAACTGTTAGACTTTTTCTAATGCATGAATAAACTGCACATTGTTAGTAGCAAGACAGTTACTAGAGCAATATTCTCATAGTAAAATCAAGGAGAGATTATTTGTAATTTCGGTGTTGTAGCTAAATCAGACGGAAGAGCAGAGAGTGCCTATCCTACAACCCTACTATAACAGAAAGTCGGGCAGTCACACCTGCATGAAAGTGAAGAGCAGTCAGATCAGGTAAGTCACATTAGTTCCATTTGGGAACATCTCTCTCAATCAAAAGAGAACTAAAGGAATATCTAGATGATTCATTTGGAGTTTATAGTCAGAACAAGAAAGAGTTATAAACATGAACAAAACACAAATCTTAGTTTACCTGAACAACACTTTCTTTTTATACCCATACGATTATACTGGTTGCAATGAGCAGGTCTATAGAACACATTTTCCTTGTCATTCGTTAATGCTCAGAAATTAGAGCTTTCCAGTCTTTGGCTTGCTTAAAGTTGAATAATAAAAGCCATGAAATAACAGACAGCCATGAAGATACCTGACATTCATGCACACTTATTTTAATATTTCAATTATAAAACGAAAAACAAAGGGGTCTTGAAGACAGGACATTTGTTTCTAAAAAAAAAAAAACCTTTCAAAACTTCACTGTCAACAAGTCTAAAATGAATGCTTTTTAAAAGCATATACCCTCTGCACATTCATTCACATCAGAGGTTTTTAACTACAATGTGTGAAAAATGTAGTATTCTAATATCTTTATTCATTGAATAGATCAAAATGTGATTATACTTGGTGGTTTTCTATATGCCTAAAAGTATTCAGTTCCTATCAGAAGAAATGTTAAAACAATAATTCTTTAAACTTTGAGTAAATACCACAAATCAGATCTTTTTAAAGGGGGGAAAAAAAAAAAAAAGGATTTTTCTAGGTTAGTTACTTCCCGTATAAGCAAACAATAGAAATCCCTCTACATGCTGCAGCTACTGTATTGTGAAGGCATAACTCTACATATAAGGTTGCACTGAGATTTGCAGCTAAAGCAGGTTTTAAATTCCCTTATTTCCAATCACAACTCTTAACTTCAGTCTTCATGCTTAACACACAAGCCGACCCTAACTGAAATTTGCAGATACGTTTCATGTTATAATAATGGCAGAACTAGCACAATTGTAACATTCAAGAAAACTCCCTACTTCTGAAATGTTGCTCTGATTTTTTTTTTTTAGTTTCTATAATATCTACATCTCAAAGGTGTCAAGATTCTCACACATCTTCATTACATCTCACTCTTAAAATAACTATTGAAGTGTAACTAACAAAATACATCCCATTTATTCATCATCTCTGCCAAAGTTAGGCATATTCTGATTCTTCAGCTACGACTGTTCTCCAGTACTGCTGCAGTGCACAGCTTGCCTCACCACCTCTACTTCATACTACATCACCCCCATCCTTGCCAATTCCTCATTCTAGTCCGTGCCCTCTGCAGCCCTGACAAAGGAAATACAGAACAACAACAAAAAAGTAATAAAATGGGTAATGCTGGGCTTACTTAGAGTAATGCTTCTCACCCCAATTAAGTCAAATTGAGTACAGCCAAAAATGTTCTAGGTCCGAAGTGCATATTTCCATATGGTCACATTGTAACATCAGGGTCAGAGATCAGACCGAGAATTAAATACTGCAATTCAAGAAAAAAAATCACCTTTCCAGTGACAAATAGCACAACTGTTAGCTCCTAGTATCTGATGCCAAGCAGAATACATGTTCAATGGTACATATGATCAAAATCCACAAATAATTTGTCATTAGGAGAGTACTCAACACAGCACATGAAACAAAACTCATAAAGGAACAATGTAACATTAAGTCAGCACTGGTCTGTCAAAGTCTACTGGAATGAATCCAAAACTCTAATACTGCCATCCCCTCTGAGAGGGATTTGCACTCCTGTGTGCTAATGGAGCACTAATTCTGTAAATAGATTAATTTGTGCCTAGCTGTCAGAAATATAATCTGCTCTTTTTATTTTTTTTTTAAGAAAAGAGTAATTAATCATAGCTAAATTAGTAAGAAGCAAGGGCTTTTCCCCCTAATTTCTTCCACACTGTAAATAAAACCTGTAGTGCAGACAAAGCACAAGAATGATTTATCCAAATACCTTTTAACTTGTTCAGAACTGTAATTAGGACTACTTTCAAATTAACTGCTTCATTTATACAATTAATATTGGTTTCTTGGTGACAGGAAAGCTTCTCCACTGAGATACAGTTTAGCAAGATACTAAGTGCAGACAAACTAATTAAGCATCCACTATCTTGAGTGAAAAGAATTGATTTTATTTAACAGAAAGAGGTTAAACTGCAACCCTACCATAACACTGATGAGCAAACATTTTGATGTTAAAAAGAGCTGCTATGAAGAGTCCATGTATTCAGAAGCAAAGTTAAAATAGGCTAAGAGTAACTAAAACCTCAGTGGCCACAATTAAAAGTATTTACACACTAGCCTTCCTAATCCCACCACAGAGAAATGGTTCAATACATATTCAGTATAATGCTTTTTCAAATTTTGTTATTAAAGAAGAATAAATAGTAACTCCTTCTGAGGGTAGCCATATAAAGTTTTGTTTTACTAAAGATTCTAGTCATTAGTCAAGTGCTTCTATGAATCTTCCAAGATTTTGTGTGTGTGCATGCGTTTTTTAAAGGAATATACAACTCAGAAGTGACAAGGATTTCGATCTGGGGTACTGTCAGTTTTGTGCCAAAAAGTAATAGATTATCCTTTCAAATGGACTGATGTGGGATTCAGGAGAGAATATTTCTTGTTATCATTCTTCTTCCTTTTCCTCATCTCCAACTATGGATCCAAGATTATGGTGAAAGGGGTCATCACTTCAGGTCCTAATTTAAAGATTTAGGCCTTGATCTTACAAGTGCACTTGTGCCGAGTCCCACTAAAGTCAATGGAGTATTAACAACGATACAAGGGTCCACCTACACAGATCCAACTACGCAATAGTGATCAGAAGTGATTTTTTCCCCCATATAAATGTATCCTATCACACATCCTTTCCAGTTTCATGAATTTGAACATATTTTAAAGTTTAAGATTAAATTTTTAAAATAAACTTATATGGGCCATTGGTAACAAAATTGCCAACAAGCAACACTGGACATGGCAGGTCCAGTCTGTTCATGGTCCTACATAACCACAAATTTTTCACTGACATGAACCTCCATGCCAGCTAAACCAAAACAATAAAGGGAAAAACAGAATTGTATAGGTCTACTTCCTGTGAATTATTAATTTCTGAAGATAGCAGATATAGAATGGAGCTATTCTGTACACTGGAGGTAAATTTAAAATATATAGGCCTTTTATGAAGTTAGAAGGCAAAATGAGGTGCCGCAAAACAACAAGAAGCTACTTTTATGTTAGTGTTATCGCATAACATTTTACAAAAGTTTCTGGTATAGAAAATAAAATAAAATCTTCTTATTGTTTCCCCAGGCCAGCCTGGCCCACAGTCATGGGAGCGCCTGGACTGAGAGGATCTTGGCGTTTTGGTTGACAGCAGGAGATGAAAGAAATAGGAGGGAAGGAGCCTGAACAGCTCCAGCAGCAGCCAGAGCAGTGAGCCTGCCAGAGGCTCCAGCCCTGAGCTTCCCCCGGCCGGCCGCACACCCCGCACAGTGAGTCCCGGCACAGGACAAGGCGCCCAGCTCTTGCTCAAACCACAGGAGAGGAGCAGAAGAGGGGGAGGGAAGGAGAGTTGTAATGAGGGGAGGTAATGAGGAGCTCGAGTCCAGAAGAGGCAGGGGGAGGCAATGGGGGGAAGGGGATAAGGAGACAAACAGAGGATTAGGAAGAGGCCCCGGGTGGGCAATGAGGAGCTGGGCGGATGAGGGGGACCACGAATAGGCCTGGGAGCAAGAGACAGGGAACGAGGATCTGGGGGCGACAAGGGGCAGAGAACGGCTCGGCAGAGGGAAGCAAATAAGGAGCTGCAGACGGAAGCGAGAGGAGATGGAGAGGCCGGGCGCGGCGGACGGACGGACAGAAGGCCGCGGGAGAAGAGGCGGCACAGACAGACGGACGGACTGGGTCGCGGGGGATGATGACGGACGGACGGGCGAGAGGGGCCCGGGGTGTGTGTCCCGTACCAGGTCCCGGATGAGCTGCCCCAGCAGGTCGTTGTTGTCTCCGCCGCCCTCGGGCTCGGCAGCGGCGGGTTGAGCGGGCGGGAGCGGGCCCGGGCGGGGCTGACGGTGGCGGCGGCTCCGGGCCCCCGGGGCCCTCCCGTCCAGCAGGTTCCGGGCCAGTGCGAAGTACCCGGCCTCCCGCCGCTCCTCCTCACCGCCGCCGTCTCGGGGCGCGGCCAGCGGGACCCCCCCGCAGCTGCTCCAGCCGGAGACGGGCTCCCGGCGGCTCGGGCTCCCTCCCAGTTCCGCCGTCCGCCGTCGCTTCGTCCCTTGTTGGCGGGCCCCGGCCAGCTCGGCCCGCCAGCGGCGGCGGAAAAGCTCCAGCTCGGCCGGCCCCGCCGCCATGGCGGGCGGCCCAGTCACCTCAGCTCAGCTCACCTCAGCCCAGCGCGGCCGGCCAGGCCCATCCCGGCAACCCCGCGGCTGGCTGCGCACGCGCGGAATCCAGGCCGGGTCCGACACTGCGGCCGCTGCAACTCAGTTCCGCCGTGCGAAGGTTCCTACCCCTTCCCCCCGCAGCCTCCTCGCCACCAGCGAGCCGCGCCGGGGACGGGGGCGGGGTCCTCAGTCCTCCTCCCAGCAGACGCTGAAAGGCCTCCGCGGTCAAGAGGAGCTCCGCTCCGCTCCGGATCTGGCCCTTCGGCAGCCAATGAAGCGGACACCAGGCACGCGGTTAATGGATCCCCGAAGCCCGCCTACAGACACCAGCGCGGGGCCGGCCGCCGGGCTATCGGCGGGGTCCAGCTGTTGTCTCGTGTAACAGTCCCCGCACATCGCACGCCCCTGTACTGCAGTCTGCAGTCACCCCTGCCGGATGTCCTGTCCTGGCTTTGTTCTTATCCCTGCAATTATCCCATTATTAGCCCTGATCCCGCAGAGGCTGACACGTGGAATTAGCCGCTCACTCCCCAGGAGAAGAGTTACACCCGCGGGATCCCTACAGGTAGGCCCTGATCCTGCGATTGGTCCCACAACAGGCAGACCCTCGTGTGCCTGCGAAGCCCCAAGGACGACCAATGTGCAAGAACCAGGACTCGGCAATGTAAGCTCTTTGGGGCAGGGACTGTGTATTTAACATCTCTCTGCAGTGCCCAGCTCAAGGAGGCCCTGATCCTGATTCCAGGCCCGGCGACTGTGCTAAAAACAATAAAAATATAACTTAACGTTTGTAATAGGGTGA
The DNA here is from genome assembly GCF_026122565.2 of Emydura macquarii macquarii. Taxonomy (NCBI): domain Eukaryota; kingdom Metazoa; phylum Chordata; order Testudines; family Chelidae; genus Emydura; species Emydura macquarii. The sequence continues at coordinate 4,563,233 of NW_027131391.1, forward strand.
CTGTCTGTCCCTCATTTTAAGAGACAACCCTTATTCAGTTCCTTGTCTCCCCCTTCCTGGATCAAGTCAATATAAGAGGCTCTTTGTCCCATATTTCAGCAATAACCAGGCAAAGGGTTGTACACTATATTTAAATAAGCCAATTATAATACTGATTTTTACAAGAGTAACTAGTGCTGATCGCAGAGCACCAGCATGATGTGTCAATCTGTAGCCGTGGGGTCTTTTAGAACGCTTGGATAGTACTGCATGCCCAAATAGCCAGGATGGCAAAAAACATCCAATTCCAAATGCAACTGGCCAGAACATTGTTCTTCATCCTATTGGACACAGATGAGGCCATAGTGATGGATGCTTTCATGATTTCCAGCCTTGATTATTACAACTCATTATCTCTAGGAATGAAGCCACAGATCCTGAAAAAGCTCCAAATGGTACAAACACAGCAGCCTGAGCCTGCATGTTTAGCAACACAGGATGCGGTGAGCACATTACTTCAGCGTCCTGCCCTCTGAATTAGTTCCCCATTGAATATAGAGTGCAGGTCAGACTCTGTCCTCATATACAAAGCACTGCATAGGATTGGCTCTAACTACCTGAGAAACGCCTCTCCCTCCATGACCATGGTGACTTCCTAAAACAGCTGTGTCCCACCAGAACAATAAAACGATAGCGCAATCAGGGCAGGCACCCCAATGTAGGAGAGAGGACGTTCAGATACAGCCTGTCTCTTGCCACAGATAACAACCATGAGTCAAACTAAATGTAAAATTGGTTTCTTCATCTTAACTTTTCTGCACTTTCTTCCCCTTCACACACAGACTCCACACAACAACTGCACCTACATCTGTGAATATAAAACTATAAACCAGTGGTTCCCAACCTGTGGCCTGGGGGCCAAAAGTGGCCCACAGGAGCCTTCAAAGTGGCCCATAGCTCCCCTCCTGCTGGCTGCAGAAGGGAGCTACTGCCTAAGGACTCAGGCAGAGCACATTGGGGCAGAGCTAAAAGACTGGTGCAGGCTCCTTGCTGTAGCCAAGGGAACAGGAGGTCAGCTCTCCCCTCCCCCTGGCTGTAGCAGGGAGTACAGCAAAGCACTCTGCCTGGGTCCCTAGGTGCTGGGGTCCCTGCTGGAGCCAGAGGGAGGGGAGCACTGATCTTACATCCCCATGGCTGCAGAAGGGAGCCACTGCCTAGGGACCCAGGTGGAGCGCACAGGGCTAGGGGATGTGTAGTTTCCCTGCTGCAGCCAGGGGGATGGGAGATCAGCGAAGCCTCCTTCCCTCTGGCTGCAGTTCGGGGGGACGGGGGGGGGGGAAGGCTGCTTGCAGAGACAGGTGGCCCTTCATGGTTGTAAAAGTGATATCTGTAGCCCTCGAGCCAAAAAGGTTGGGAACCACTGCTATAAACCAATACAGAGAGAGATTGTTATTAGTTTTATTAGTTCTATTTTCACATTATTGTGAAGCATTCATATACCATGGTGATGGGGGCTGTATCTAAATAGACAGAATATTAGTGCGCTGAATTGCACCCGGAAGCCAGTGCAATAGATGAAACACTGGTGTAATGTGCTCCTTGTGACCCCTCCTGCTAAGCAGTGGGCCTCAGAGTTCTTCCAAATGATCTCAAAGGGGTAGCCTGCACACTGTCATAATGGGGATAAATTCTCCACTGGTCTAAATGGGTGCAGCTGATTTGACTAAATTGGAGTTTTTTCCATTTACATCAGCAGAGATTTTGACCAGTGGTCTTCAGTACACAGAGTACAGTCTAGTAATCTAAGCAGGAGTTCATAAAAGGTATGGATCACTGCCAAGGGCAACATCAAAGATAAATGGTTGCAACTCTTGTCCCTAGCTCATTAAAAAGGGCACCTCTGGCCACTGGTGGGATCTGAGGCTCCAGAAGCAATCTAGGATCCAGGAATATCCCTCAACTGCAAACGCTACTGACAAGAGACCAGCAAACCTTCTCAGTCACAGGGCCAGAAATCAACCATGTCATACACTGTAGATGTTTTTCCAGTGAACCAGCATCCATCTTGCTTGGATGAAGCATCAGCTAGTTTCCTGTCATCCATTTCCTGTCATGGCCAGGCTACTGGGAAAGACATTGCATCATTTGGGCTTAGTTCAAATAGACATAGAGCTGCTGTCATCTGAACACTGATGGGACCATAGCCATCCCGTGTATGTTTTGTTCTCCAGGAAACATTTTCTTGAACAGGGTCCTAATGAATTCTCTTTTGAAGGAAACGGACATTAACTATCTGAACCAGCATCAGACTTTGTACTTCCCTGCTTCATTTTACTAGCCATGAGAGGCATGGGTTCAGCTTGCAGGAAAATGCCTGAAGCTACAAGAGTACATCCAGAATGCCCCTGAACAAAACTGACTGCACCTCTGCCAAAGACGATATGGAATTTGTCCCATTCAGTCATAAATCTGCCCGCGCAGAACTGGCCAGATCAGTCCAAATATGATCAGTCTTACTTATGAAGAAAAGAGAAAATTCTGTGAAAAGGGAATGGATATACTGGCTGGCCAGGAGCACTGTCATGGAAGAAAGGGGTGGCCAGGTGAGTGGTGCAGAAACACTGGGACTCTTCACAAATGCCCTGGCCCTGCACAGATGCACCAAGATTCTTGAAATTTCCTTGAATATTCTAAGTCATCTCCAGGTTTGTGGAGGAGACAATCTTTCATCCCATGCTTTAGCGTAGGACCTCCAGGAGGCTTAAAGATGCCACAGTTCCTTAGAACTGTGCCCACAGAAATTTGTTAGTCTTTAAGGTGCTACAGGACTCTCATTGTTTTTACAGTTCCTTAGATACTCTTCATGCAGTCTTGGGGTTTCCTATGACAAACTTCCTGCTGGGAGCAAAAACAAAGGAGCCCAGGAGAGGACAGTCCCAGGCTGCAGCCAAAGACTAATAGGAAGTTCCATTACTTGATTTCTGTACATAGCTTCCAGTCTTAATAAAGAGTTTGTCTTTAAACTGATCAGCTGGTCAGAAAGATACAACACAACCCACAGATTTACCAATGAGTTTCCTGATTCTAAAACAGATTTTCCTTTTGCGGGCACTATATGGAACTCTCATCAGGAAATGACTCCCATACCACCCAACTGTGGATGGGTGGAAATACCAAAATATCCCACTGGGCCTGAACTCTGCACTGGGAATCCTGGGAACTTCCCAGCTCCATCCTGAATATGTCTTCAATTGAGTTTTTTGGTAGGAAAAAATGCTCTCTCGGTGTGATTAATAATCCACACTTCATTTGCTTTTTAAAGACTACAATCTTCAGTTGTAGACTGAAATCTAGCACTGAAAGTAGGCCAAGGCACTTACCATTTGCTTCAGGACGTGCAGCTGCACAGACTAGTGTAAATCTGACCATTGCACCTGCCCTCTGAAACCAGGTAAAAACAAAATCAAACAACAGAAAATCCTCAGTAAATCTGATCCTTTGGATGGATTTCAAATTACAGTATAGGTGCACGTTCCTGTCCCTTTTATAGCAAAATAATCCTTTTAAAAATTAGCAACATTATGTTTGTTGAAATGAGTAAAACAATGGATTTTAACTGAGGACTAATTGTTTGCAAAGTTGTGTGTTAAATGAGTGTAGATGATGACACCAACAATTCTCTCTCTGTGGCGCTGGATACTCCAATATACTTATACTCCTCATTTGTTCACCACTCAGCTGCAGTTGCTGCTGCTTAGTTCTGCTCTACTGGCAGCTTCAGCAATTACTCGCTTCTTTTTTCTTTGCCGCATGCTGCTGTGTATGTTTTTTACAAAACCCAATTAAAAAATAATGAACAAAACCCAGAGAAGCCGGTTGGATTCCAAGCCCTCATTTTGAGGGAGTCCTCTAACGCAGAAAGCCCACGAGTCGTTGAGTTTACCCTCGCCCCTATGTTCAGGTTGAGAGCTATTATGGCAAGTCTCAGCCTACTGAAAATGTGCGTCTTGTAGTTACAAACCACGCGACCAAAGGGTTTGCACAGGGACAGCCTTTGAGATTACAAAGCTGCCACGGTAACAGGAGGAATCTGTTACTGAAAAGAGGGACTTTTTCGTTAAAAATGAGCCTGAATTATTCTTCTGCATCTGAAGCGGCTCAGAGCCTCGGTTACCAACTCACCTCTGGCCTAATTCCACTGAAAGCAACAGATTTACACCAGGGATGGAGCTGGCCCTTGGGCGGTAGGGAAGAACGGTCTCTAAGGCTGGGGCCAACCTTAAGGGCATTCTTCAAAGCCGGGTGAGAACAGCCCCTTTCCAATGAGCATCCAGACAGACAACCCGGTTTGAGCAATGTAAAGGGAAGCCCCTGGTGTTTCGTTGCTGGCAGTATGACCTAGCCACAATGCAGAAGATCCCTTGCTGGGAGGAGATATAACTGGAGAGGGCAGATACCTCCTCGGTCCTGAAAAGGTCTACCGCCGGCTTGTTTTCTGGGGCAGATCGGATTAAGATAACAGTGAAGGCAGGAAAAGTGGTGTGAGAGTTTGAGTAATACTCAGAGCATGAGCTATGGTCGGAGCTGGCTACCGATCTGCCCCAGAGAACAACAAGACCCCCGGGCAATAGTTCCTTCTTGGCCTCTTTGATGGGCTCAATCCAGCTCCCGCGTCAGTGGAAGTTTTGCCCCGGCTCCCAATAGCTCGAGCCCAGCCCCTTTGCTCGCCGCGCTGTGTTGAAAGAAGTGACTTTTCAATGGGATTTGGTGCGGGAGGGTTAGGGTTTACTTGGCCTGCTGCAGGCTGGGTTTTCTCTTCTTTAAGCCCTTCCCGGATCTTCAGCTCCTGTCCCGACCCCCGAGAGTTTCCCCTCCACCCTCCGCCCGAAAGCTCCACAATCAAGGATCACAACAGCACTTCTGGTAACTTTGTATAGATCACGGGTCTCTTTTAAACCAGAGCTCGGAGGCCCTTAAAATCCCCTCTCGCCCTAAGCAGCCATTTGTAGGGAAACGATTTAGGAGTGTTGTTTATTTGTTTGTTTGATTTTCCCTTAAAGGATTAGCAATGGGAAGCAGAAAAGAAGAGATCACGCGGCTGTTTCTCCTTCTTTTCAACTCCCCCGCTCGCTGTTTGGAGCATCCCGCTCAACATATTTTTCCCGTGTGTTTCCACACAGTGCATCGCACTCCAGTGATTCGGAGTCCAGCAGTGAAAAAAGCCCCTAGGCACCAGCAGGCGGTCTGCACCTCCTCGTCCGGAGCGTGGTCACACCGGACTTTCTGTGTCTCCTGCCAGGCAGGATGAAGACTGACTACACACTACCGCCCGACCTGACCCGAGCTGTCAGGGGCGCCCTGGGGGTGTGACGGGAGAACCTATTAGTTAAGCAGGCAAAAGTCAAAACGTGGCAGGGGCGGGAAATCAGAGGGTGCAAGATCCGAAGGAAAAGATCAGTTCAAAATCCCCGGCCCGCCCCACGGTGGGAATAAAACAACCCCCAGCTGGGGGGGGGGGGGGGCGAATAAACCAGCCCGCGCCGTGCGGCTTGTGCTGTCCCCCGCGGCTCTGCAGACAGGGGCGGGCGGCGGGTTCAGTTGGGGAGGCGGGGTGTGTGTGTGAGTGTGTGTGTGTGTGGGTGTGTGCAGGACACGTCGGTTTGCCGGCCCCGCGGCGCGGCAAGAGTTAAGCGCTACCTTTCCTGCCCGCCGCCGGCAGGCAGCCCCGACGGGGCCGGATGATGTAACCCCCTCCCCACCATGTGACACCGCAATTGCCAGGCGAGCGGAGCGGAGCGGAGCGGAGCGGAGCGCAGCGCGCCGCACAACAACAGCCCCGGCCGCCCGCCCGCCGCGCACTTCATGCCGGCCGCTCTCCGGCGCCGAGCCGCCATGTGCCCGTGCGCCCTGGCCGGCAGCCCCCCGGCGGCCTGCCTCTGCAGCCCGGCCCGCCGCGGGCCGCCCGTCTCCGGGCCGCAGCTGGTGGCCGCCCGCCTGAAGGCGGTGGGGGACGAGCTGCAGGAGCGGACGGCCTGGCGGCGGGCGCGGAGCAGGAGGGCGTCGGCCGGGGCCGGGGGAAGCCTGGCCACCTGCCTGTGCCTGCTGTGCGCCCTGACGCAGGCGGCGGCGCTGGTCTGGCTGGTCCGCAAGAGGAGCTGGTAGGGAGCCGGGCTCTGGCCGGAGCGGAGAGCAGGCGGGGAGAGCCACAGGTGAGCGGCCGGCCCCGCGCAGAGCCAGACACCGCGCCGGGCCGGGCCGGGGAGACGGGCGGGGAAGGTGCCGGACCCGGGCCCTGGGGCTGGGGGGAGGCGAGCCCGGGAGGACGCAGCGCCGTGTCTGGGACCCTCCCCTTCCCCTTCGCTTCCGAGCCTGGCCCGGGCACTTCTGACGGGGGAGGTGGGCAGGCGGCGCAGCGAGCCGTGCCCGGGCACCAGGCGCCAGAGCAGAGCCGCCCGGTCGTTGTCCCCATTGCACGGAGGGAGGAGACTGAGGCCAGAGGCTTGGCCCAAGACCAGCCGGTGACTAGGAGCCGAGTCCGGATGGGAACCCTGCCTCCTCCCCCCCGCTCCTTCCCGGTCTGTCGGTCCAGGGGCGGGGGGGATCCGGGCCGGGGCGAGCCGCAATCCGGAGCGGAGTGTTTCATGAAGATGATGTAAGGCGGGGCGGGCGGGGGGTCTCTGGCAGTGCTCGGCGCGCCGGATCGGCAGCCCGCGGTGGGATCCAGCGGAGTCGGTCACCTGCGCGCTCGGCGCTGTTCATCACAGTGGGTGTAAACTGGAGCGGACAGGCGGGGGGTGGATTTGGGTCCCCAGGTTCCGGCTGCTCCGCTCCCACACTGCAGGAGAGCCGCGCTGTCCCCCAGGGAGACAGAGGCAGGTGTGCGCGCGAGTTATTGACCCGCTTCGTTGTATGCTGCGGGAGGGGTGTGTGTGTGTGTGTGTGTGTGTGTGTGTGTGTGCCGTGTAATGTTGTCAGCCTTGTACTGAGAGCAAATACCCAGACAGGTCTCTCACTTCCCGCCCTGGGATGCGGTCGGCAGGACCAGTCCCCATCGCCCCCTGTACAAACGCGGAGCCACTGGCGCTTCCTTCTTTCAAAGGCTTTAGCGCTTTGCCTTGCGCAGTTCCCGCCCGCTGGGCGGCGAGGTGTCTCTGGTGGGCGCTTTCCAGGGGCTCCCCGCCACCGGCTCCCTGCGGGGAGGCTGCTTGGAAGACCTGCCCGCGCCCTGCGAGGCTGCTGCTGTTTGTTTACTAGTCTGAAAGTTTCTCTTCCCTTTTCCCAGCCCCGAGGGTGACGCCTCGGCGCGGTCAGGGGTTGAAATCGTCCACCCTCTCCCTAGCGCGCTGCAGACAGCGAGCCCGCTCCGGCCCGTCGGCTGCGAACTCCGGCGCAGGCTGAACGCGAGGGGACAGCTGTCTGGGAGCAGAGGGGAACTCGCTCCGGAGCTGACGGGTGCGGTTGCGTGCGTTAGGCTGCCGGGATGTTACGGGGCCGCTAATTTAAGCAGCTCTGCCAAACGCGAAGGGCTTGATTTCCCCCCTCTGCCCCCCACGGTTTGCTTCAGTCTTTGCAAGAGCCAGAAAAGGGGCTGATGAATATTGCAGAGCTGCTGCTCGGAGCCAGGAGACGGTGTGCAGTCCATGGGACGGGTTCAGAGATCTAGTGGGCGCCAGGATTGTCTCTAAGCGCGTCTCTCTCTTCCCCCCGCCCCATGATTTCAGGTGGCCCCTAGTTTCCTTCGGAGTCCCCTGAAGATGGGGGGTATAAGTATAAGCAGGTTCCTTGGAGCCGGCCCCCTGCGCCGACCACTCCCGATGTCCCGGCACAGCGACAAAACGCCAGTGCGCTGGGCAGGGCGTTAGTCCCGCTGTCCGTATCCCTCGTGCTAGTGAGGAAACTTGCCGCCTCCTGGGCAGCCCAAGCCCATGGCTGGAACCGGGGCTGGGATGCAGCTCTGCTGCCTGCCCCTAGCAGAGGGCGTGTATGTGACAGAGGGTAGGGCCATGGGCTGACACCTGCGGGTTTGGTCCCATGCCACCCTAAGGATCACTTTACCTGCCCTGCCATGTGGATTTGTTTTCATGGAATGATTTAACTGAACGACACGTGTCGGCTTCCTCGGTCCCTGCCGGGCTCACACACCTGCTACTGCATATGTGGGATTGGGTGGTCTCTAAAACTATTCTGTTCTTCCATCACACCCATTACCTGGGCGGAGATAAGCTCTGCAGGTTGGGGTTAGGTATGTCTGATGCCTCCTGATCCCAGAGTACTGTCCAGTCTGAGTACAAAAAGATCCCAGCCCCACCAGCTTCAGAGCTGCACATCTCTGAAAGTTGGTGTGTGTTTAGTCCTGCTACTCCTTCCACGATTTAAATAGACTCTGTCCACCCAGTGCCAGGCAGGCTGATGTTTTCTTAGGAGAAATATTTTTTGGGTGTTCATTGGGAAAAATGCCTAAAACTGATTCAGGGGTAAGCCACTTTTTCAGGGGGTCGTGTTGCAGAGTTCTGTGACAACCATGTTCTCTCCCCCACCTGCTCCAGAATATAGGAATTGTCCCTATATAGATCAAGCCAGCTGTGCAGAAAGCTCTGTCAATCCTAGCACTCCAACTTATCTAATTCTTGAGGGACTCCCAGTGGGCTTCACAAAGGTACTCAGACATCTAAACCCAAGTCCCAATTTTAGGCTCCACTGTGATTCACAAGCTCCAGATGTAGCCTAAACTCCCTCAGCACTTACATTTCTGCTGTAAAAGTTCCCTAGGCGCACCTCAGTTTCTGCCTCCCAGCAGGTACACCGCTGCCCTTCTGCAGGCATCTGGGTGCTTATCTTCTGCCTAAGCCCTAGAGTAATTCACAAACGGGGAAGATATGCAGTCAGCCACCTTTCTTCAGCCTGGGCCTGGATCAGGCTAGCTATCAGATTGGGTCCCATTCCAAATCTGGCTGGAGAAAGGTGTGGTGGTACCCACCTTGTAACTTTTACCTAGGTTGTTAGAGCATCATCCCCAGATGTTTAAATCCTTTCCTCCTCTGACAGAGGGAGGAATTGAACCAGTGTCTCCCACATCCTAAGTTACTGCGCTAACCACTGGGCTAGAAGTTATAAAGTAGGCATCACAACCACCACTTGTTCCTCCTCTGGCTGGTTCCTGGTGTGTGGCTTTAGGCACCTGCCTCGCTCATTCTCACAAGAAACACCTCAGGCTCCTAATCCACATGACTCCAGGAGAGGGATTCCCAGTTCCTGAATTGCGAGCAGAGATCGCTGCTTCCCTGGAGCCCAGACATAGGCACTTATCTCCTTGAGAGGAAAGGGGCTTAGAAGACACCCCAGCTGTTGGCATCTCCCAGTGGCTAGTTTAGGTGGCTCCCTGCCTAGTATGCCAGCTTTTGTGGATCACATTCTTAGGCGCTTATCTCTCCCCATTCATTGTATAGGGAGTCTAGGTGCCTAAATGAGGCTTTGTGAATCCTAGCATTGTTCCTATGATTTTCCAGGCACCTAAAAGTTAGGTGTTGCAATGCTTAATGCCACCCTATGCAAACTAAGAACCCCGCTGGTCTTGAGCATGTGTAAAGAAAACCCTGAACCCTATGTGCTCCCCAAAGCCATTCTTGATTTTACCCTTCATTGCACTGCCCCGTGATAGCTGACTCCTCTACAGAGGGGGCGGGGCGGGGGGGAAGAAGACAGGGCTCAGATTCTGGCCTTCTGAAGACTCCCTCATCAGGTTATTTGTGCCTGAAGCTAATGCCAGGTGTTAGCTCACTCCCCACCAGTGCCCTCTCCTTCTCTCTGGACACTAACTACACTGCCACAACGCCCAAGTCACTCTGTGAATTTACCTCTACAATCTCATCAATATGGTCTTGATTCTTTTAACTTCTATGTTCATCAATATATGTTATTTCTTTATTAAATAAACGACAATGAATTATTTTTAAAAAATCCAATACTAAGTGCCACATTGCTCTTTGGTTGTGATCTCCCTCTTTCCCTCCCCCCTCAAACAAATCAGTTTCTATTCCTCCCAGCCCCTAATTTGTACTTTGTGTGAGTTTGCACTAGCTAAATTCTGGATGTTTCTGCTAAAATTATCAGCAGTGAAATAGTCAATAACTTTGCCATTTAAATCCTGGTAATTATTCTTCGCAGTTAACTTCCTATTGAGATGACTGGAGCAATTCTCACTTTTCAGAGCTAGTAGTATTAGGATTGTTATTTATATAGCACCATAGATATGATAAATGTTTTACAATTCCAATAAAGAGGGAATTTTACTTCTTGCCCATTGGAGTTTACAACTTAAGGCCTTGTTTCAGGACAACAGTTAAGCAAATATTTAACTCTATCCATATTCAGGAAAGCACTTAAATGCGTAGGCTTAAGTTCCATTGACCTCAAGTTACTTGCATGTGATTAAACACTTTCCTGAACTGAATCCTTAGTGACAATAAAAACAGGATGAGATGACAACACACAGAAGGGCAGCAGAACGGAAGTCTGAAGGAGAAGAAAATATTATTGTCCTTCCCCTCCCTTCTCCTACATCCCCTTGTTTGTTTGTAAATCGTGACCCACAGTTGCAGTGTCATGTCAAATCAAGACTAATCTTTGAGGCAGCAATCATATATTTACTTGTTTGCAAGGTGCCTGGAACATTTTTAGGTGTCTGAAAAATAATAAATAAAAATGTGACAACTTGGGAGACCTCTGTACTCATCTAGTGTTTTAAAGTAGGGTTTTAGATAGATAGATGTGTGTTTACATTGTGTATATTTGTGTCATTTTATTATTGACTATGTGGGTGATATACAGCTATTATGTCTGTCTGCCTGCAGATTCAGTCAGGTCACATTCAGAAAGTTTCCTTGGCAAACAGAAGGACTACAAAATGATTTTTTAAACTGAAACTTCAAATACTACAGTTGGCAGAGAGGTGCTGGGACGGTGTGTGACTGAGCACAGCTCAGCTTGCCGGATGAGATTGTATCCACAGTGGCTAGAGAAGGGAAATGGAAGTCAGCTCTGCTCCTGACTCCCATTGCTCTTCTCTAACCACTATTGATATTGTCTCCTCCACTGTTCCACTTGTGAAGAGGTTCATAAACCAAGCTGTGCAGTTTGGTTCATAGTTTTTGGAAATTAACATCCCCCTGAGATTCACTTGTCAGTTTGAGCTCAACCAACTCAAACCTCCCAGAGAAACATTACAACTGGCCCCTTTATGTTAGCCTCTCATTTGACCCCTCCTTTTTAACAAGGCCTAGGAACTCACTTCTTTTCTTAGGGTGTGGAAGTGCTGCTGGGAATTGTTAGTGTGTAGAGAAGGTAACTATAGGAAGGGATGGAGCTGGTGAGACTGGCTGGGGCATAAGGAATATTTACCAGCCTCTTAGCTGTGTGAACATCCTCAGTCCAGGCTCACCAGGCTGAGGTTCACCGATCCCACCAAACCCCAGATCCAAGGCTCAGTTATCAACTGAGTTTGAAGTTAATTGCAAATATTTGCATAGCTTAGTTGGGCAACCTGAGTTCTGTTCCCACTCTGCTCCACCACTGATTTACTGTGTGACCCTGACCTCAGTCTCCCCATCTGTAAAATAGGTCTAATGATACTTACTTATCCCATGGGGTGTTGCGAAGCTTAATTAATTGTTTGTAAAGTGCTTTGAGATTCTCTGATGTAACACGCTATAGAAATGCAAAGTAGTATTCTCAGTCGAGCAAGTGCAAGCTCCTTCTTCTTTGTGCACAGTCCCTCTCTGTACTCTTCACTTCCTCAAGGGTCACAAGGCCGGGATGCACCTATGCGTCAGACAGTGGTGGGTATAGCTTCCCGATTCAATGGGTGCACTATACTAAACTCTAGTGTAATTGCAGCATTGCAGAAAGGAATAAAAAAGAGAGTTTGATACAGTGAGAGTGCCCAGGGGAAGGGAATGTGTGGTCCAGTGAGAGGCCTGGACCTAGCCTCAGCACCGGGTCCACTCCACTCCATGCAGCTGCTCTGGGGCCAGTCTGATTACTTACCATGGCAAGACAGACCCTGGTCAGGATGCAGTGGGGGAGTCTGTTACACTCAACATCCGGACCCAGCTACTCATAGTAGGGAGAGGCCCAGCCATTAGTCCAGTGCCCTGACAGTAGTGTAGTGGTAAAAAAAAGAGGAGGGTAAAATAACCTAACCTAAACTTTATATTGTCCAAATGAGCAGCGGGTAACCTCAGTTTATCACGTTTACCGTCAACTACACTACTGCACCACGCCCCTGCATCCCTGCTGCCTGGAGATTGGGACAGGCAGGACCCCTGTCACACTGCACTCCCCCCATGCACCTTCTGGCAGATTTTACTCTTTGGGCCTCCATAGCAGCACACAATTCTGACATCATTGCACAGCGATGTGGCTGGGAGCAGCAGCATCATGACATGGAGCCTGGGCCATGGAGCCATGTGAAGTTTCTCATGCAAAGGAGTGAACGTGGCTGCCTTCCTCCCTTCCTCAATGGGGTACTTTTCCACCCTTGGTTTCATGATTTCTGTGGGTGCAGTTGAATCTATGAAAAAGCTGCTCCTGGCTTCAAGGTTTCCGAAAAAAAGAATTTTCTTTGTGCTTTGAAACAACCTCAGGAATGATGTTGAGAGTCCAGATGTGGGGGCCAGCCTGGCTAGCAACACAATCTCCTGGCTGCCACATGCAGAGTGAATGGAGCCATCCAGCTCTCCTGGTTAGCTTCCAAGTCACATGTGATGAGCTGTGGACATAAATACATCCACACACAGGGATAATTAAATATACCACCAGCAGCTCACTTTCAGGGTAAAATTTATGCCCTTTTTTTGTCTTTTGGTGTCCCGTCCTTTATTGTTACACCATCCATTTCTTTCTTTCTTTCTTAGTTTTGGTTGAACAGCATTTTGCTCACACTAATATATGCTGTATGCAATATCTGAAAAAATGTATCTCACAGCCACATGGATACTGTCTCCCCTGACCCTTCTCATAAACAAACTAGGGAAACACCTGTCTGGGACAGTCTAAATACTACTTTGTCCTGCTTCAGTGCAGGGGAGTGGACTAGATGAACATGGACTATGGAGGTCCCTTCCAGTCCTACATTTCTATGCTTCTATGATGTTGCAGTGATGAGTATGGTTCTAGAACTTAGAAGAGAAGAGATGTGACAAGCAGTACTTTGAGCTCTGTAGAAGATTTGTTTTTGAACGAAATAGGTATTGCTTCCTCCCCACACCCCATACATCTCTTCAGTGATAAACTTGTACAATAAGTTGTAAACCCCAGGTCCTGACCACTAATGTTCATTGGGGATTTCATGGCACAGTTAATAAGAATAGGGGAGTTAGCTTGTACCACTTAATACTGCTCAGCCCAACCGCTGATTGATTCAGTATTAGTCTTAAGGTCTAATGGTTAGAGAAGGGGCAGAGTAGTCAGACCAAAGGCAAATTCCAGGTTGGCTGATTGCTTACTGCCTCTCTGTATTCCCCCCTGTAGTTTCAAATGGGAATGGTATTCCTCACCATCTCTCTCTACACACACAAGTAAGTATATGTGCGTGTATCTATCTATCTATCTCCTATGAAGCACAGCCATCTCTGCAGTGGAACATGGCAGCTGTTTAATAATGCACAGCATCCTTATACAACAGTTTAGATTAGGAAATGATCCCTCTGTCTTGGGGGCCAGCTCCCACTGACCTCAGGAATCAGGTTTTTACGGGTATTTGGGCATTGGCTCACTCAGCGTTGCAAGGCTTACGTGACTTAGATACCTACGTCCCATTTTCAAAATTGGCACAGGCATTTAGGAGCCTAAGTCTCAATGGGACTTGGGCTCCTAAGGCACTTTTGAAAATGGGATTTAACCATCTAAATAGCTTAGGCCTTGCAATGCTGAGTGGAGCAACACCTCCATTCTTCTAAAAATCTAGGCCCAAGTACCTTCAATGGAAGCAGGATTGGGCCCATGGAGTGTAACCAGTTTGTAATGTTTATGGGCCACTTTCGGATCTCTGGATGAAAAGTGCTTAGGAAGTGGCAGCTTTGTAATATATAATCTGACATCACCTTGAAAAACCCAGCCAGGGCATGAAGTGTAGTTAGCATGTGCCAATTTGGCATGCAGTGTCATTTGTATTTTTCTCTGTTCGTCTAGAAGTGGCAGTGTATTAAATTAAACCCTATCTCTCTCTGCCAGCTCCACCAGCCTGGCTCTATGCTTGTTGCGCTGCCAGTAATGTCCCCCACTGTCTGCTGCTAGGTTCACACAGAGCTGCTCTGTCAAACGTCTCTGTGTAGTTAATTAGCTGTATTAAAATTGGGTTGATAAGATTTTTGGAGATGTCACACTGAGCTGTGCGGAAGTCCAAAAAAAAAAAGTAAGCACCAGAGGCAGTACTGCAGTTATGGGACTAGGCTGGCTGACCCAGCAGTAGGTTACAGTTTTGTATGATGAGCTACAAACCAAACATTCAGTGTGTTGCATCCTGTGCTTTCCTGAGTCTGACATGAGGAAAAAAGCTTTGCTGCTTATTTTCCTGAAAAACTAAGGACGAAGGAATCCTTCATCTTATGCTCCCCCTTCATAAACCCCAAACCCCCTCACTGCTAAACCTGCACAAGAGAAAATCCTCATTACTAAGCCCCTAATAAGCCTGTAGCAAAGAAGCATATTATTGTTAAAGAGATAAACAGCAGCTAAGAAATACCTCTTTCTAGGGGTGGATTAAGGCTAAACAGGACCCATATCCTTTGGAACTTTGGAGTCACCCCAACAATTTTCCCCTTTGGCCTCTGGCCTCCGTGATCTTGCCCAAAATCTCCCAAATAGGCTGTTGCTCTGAGCCTCTCTCCACTGGATCGACCCTTCCTTCCTGTTGCCACCAACCCCAAACCAACTCCTTGATCTTCCTTTCCCAACTATCCTTTCACCTCCAGTGCAAACACAAAGCCCTGATGTAAGTGGAGGCATCTCCCATGGAATTCAATGGGAGTCTCACTCACTTATGCCATAGCTCAGTAATTCTTTGGTTTCTCATTAGCTCACTGCTGCATCAGGGTGGAATCCCAGGTATTCTGCCTCATTCCTCCCCCATCACTGTTCTTTTCCTGGACAATCCAATTCCCCCAGTATCTTCTCTTGAAATGTATTATTTATAATTATTATGTTATGTATTAAGCACTGGCTACATGCATAATTTATCACTGGGGCACATGGGTGTAATTCCATTGAAATCTGTGGAGTTGACCCCCCTTACGTCAGCAGTGAGTTGGGCTCTATATGCCCAGTGCTTTACAAAGCACATAAAAAGTCAGTTCCTTCCATAGCTTCATCAGTACTAGAACTGAGTACCCAGCTCTGGCTTGATTCTGTGCCTCTGAATAAAGACAAGCCCAAGAAGTGCTGCATAAAAGTGAGTGACGTCCTACCTGAGCCACTGAGTCCCCTTACTATGATGCTGGCTCCTTCAGTGGAGTAATTTTCCTGTCCGGTCGAATCACCACCTAGCCAAGCAAGGCCCAGAGTGGAGTGATGCTGTGTGATGAGGGTGAAGAATTCATGAGTGAGATTTTCAAAACTGACTAGGGGTTTGGAAGCCTAAATCCCATTAAAATCAATGGGAATTAACTGTCCAGTCCACTACCTTTGGAAAATCTCAGTCTAAATGCTTTTCCACTGTCTCTTTGGCTCTCTTGTTTATCACGTGAAATTAAAGGGGGCCAATTCAATGGCCTAAAAATCAAAAAGGAATCCTACAAATAGTGGAAACATGGATGAACTGCTAAGCAGGAGGACAAAAGCACGGGCAGGGACAAAATCAGAAAGGCTAAGGCACAAAATGAGTTACATCTAGCAAGGGACATAAAAGGCAATGAGAAGTTCTTCAAATACATTAGGAACAAGAGAAAGATGAAAGAAAGTAAAGGTCGTCTACTTAGTGGGGAAGGAGGGCTAATAACTGATGATCTCAAGAAGGCTGAGGTGTTTAATGTCTATTTTGTTTCAGTCTTCATTAAAAAGGTTAATGGTTTCCAGATACTCAACACAATATTAACAACAAGGAGGAAGGAATACAAGACAAAATGGGAAAGAATAGGTCAAAGAATATTTAGATAAATTAGATGTATTCAAGTTGGCAGGGCCTGATGAAATTCATCCTAGTGTACTTAAGGAACTAGCTGAAGCAATCTCTTAGCTTTTAGCAATTATCTCCGAGAACTCATAGAGGACAGTTGAGGTCCCAGAGGACTGGAAAAGGCCAAACATAGTACAGTACCTATCTTTAAAAAGGGGAACAAAGAAGACCCAGGGAATTATAGGCCTGTCAGCCTTACTTGGTACCTAGAAAGATACTGGAATAAATTATTAAGCAATCAGTTTGTAAGCATCCAGAGGATAATAGGGTTAGAAGGAATAGCCAGAATGGATTTTTCAAGAACAAATCATGCCAAACCAACCTAATTTCCTTCTTTTATAGGGTTATTGGCCTAGCGTATATGGGGAAAGTGTTAGATGTGATATATCTTGATTTTAGTAAGGCTTTTGACACAGTCCCACATGACATTCTCATAAACAAACTAAGGAAATGGCAGTCTAGGTTACTATAAGATGGGTGCACAGCTGGTTGAAAGAATAGTTATCAATGGTTCACTGTCAAACTGGGAGGATGTATCTAGCTGGGTCCTCAAGGGGTCAGTCCTGAACTGGTACTATTCAATATTTTCATTAGTGACTCAGATAATAGAGTGGAGAGTGTACTTACAAAATTTGAAGATGCCATCACGCTGGGAGGGGTTGCAAGCACTTTAGAGCCCAGGATTAGAATTCCAAATGACAAACTGGAGAATTGGTCTGAACAGCTACAAAATGGGGAATCATTGGCAAGCTGGTAGTACTACTGAAAAGGCTCTGGAGGTTATAGTGGATCACAAATTGAATGTCAACCATGTGATGCAGCTAGGGAAAAAGGCTAATATTCTGGGCTGTATTAACAGGAGCGTTGTATGTAAGAGAGAGGTGGTAAATTGTCCCACTGCACATAGCACTGGTGAGGCCTTAGCTGGAATACCATGTCCAGTTCTGGGCACTGCACTTTAGGAAAGGTTGGATGAACTGGAGAGTGTTCAGAGGGGAGCAACAAAAATGAGAAAATGTTTAGAAAACCTGATCTATGAGGGAAGGTTAAAAAAACTGGGCATGTTTAGTTTGGAGAAAAGAAAGCTGAGATGGGACCTGATATAGTCTTCAGCTAAGTTAAGGGCTGTTATAAAGAGGACAGTGATCAATTGTTCTCCATGTCCACTGAAGGTAGATAAGAAGTAATGGACTTAATCTGCAGCCAGAGGGATTTAACTTAGATATTAGGAAACACTTTCTCCCTAGAAGAGCAGCTAAACTCTCGAATAGGCTCACAGGGAGGTTGTGGAATCCCTGTCACTGGAGATTTTTAAAAATAGGTTGGAAAAACACCTGTCAGGGATGGTTTAGGTTTACTTGGTCCTGCCTCAACGTGGGGGGTGGACTGGATGTCTTCTCAAGGTCCCTTCCATCCCTACATTTCCATGATTCTAAATTCTGAACAGAATTGGAGCATCCCTAAGTGGCTAGACAGGGAGGTACAGGTCAAAAACGCATTTTAGTTTCCATGAAAAATATCAAAGGAAATGAACATTTTTAATTTTCATAATTTTGTTCACACAATTTTTGGGGAGATGTGTTGAAAACCAAAGATATTTCAGTTTTTGGAAAACCAAGAAAATTTTGGATTTCCAATAAAAACCTGAAAAAAATTGACCAAAAAATGGAAAATTTTCTTTTTTTCACAAAAAGCCATTTTTTCATTAAAAAAAATTGCTAGGAACATTTTTCGACCAACTTTACAGAGAGGACATGCCAGCACTCCCTCACTCCTGGTAACCAGCCCCCCACCCCAATATTACCTATAGGATGGAATTTGGCTTTATACAGTCTCTTTCATACTCAAAGGTCCAAATTCCAATCTGTCTATTTGCTGAGTGCTAGTGCAGTAAAATTGGAGTAACTCAACTGAAGTCAATTTGAGCTGCCCTGCACTTACAGTGCTACAAATGAGATCAGAATTTGGCTCAAAGTGTATTCCATTAATGAGTCAGATACTGGCAATGCAGCCAATCTGCACCCAGTAATGGCGTTAACATAGCCTTCGATATTCAAAGTTTTATTGGGAGATGGGATGTAGGCCAGGATTTTCACTCACCCTTTATTCTTTGGGTGAAATTCACCCCTATGCAGAGAGCCAGCATGAAGCCTATGCAAAACTTAATTGGCACTTAAGCCCTCAAAACACAGTTTAGGTGATGGACAAGCATTGTACTGGTTCTTTGTCTGCACAGGGGTAAATTTCTCCCTTGGAGCTTAATAAGTTTTTTAATTCAAAAACTTTTAAAACTTTGTAAAGGTTTTCTGCAGTTTAGGGGAAAGAGAGAAAAATGTTTGTAGAATGTAAGATCTTCAGGGGACGGGTTGTCTCATACTATGTGTTTGTACGTTATCTAGCATAATGGGGCCATGATCCTTGACTGGGGTCTGTAGGTGCTACAGCAGCACAAGTAAAGTCCTTCGGTAAAAATGGAGTAAAATCCTAACACCCTTATTTGGATTTTACTCAGGCAAAGATCCCCCTTCAGTTTATTTAATCCCTCAGAGACATTTCTCTGAGTCTCATCTCCTCTGATTCTAAGTACTAAAATCAATTGAAGTTTTGCTTGATTTCTTCCCTTACCCCTGCAAAGTTCACCCTGTCACTTCTGAAGACTTGGGTTGAAATGGGTTTTAGATCACAGTGCCAGTGGCCTAGGTGGCCTCAGGCAAATCCCCAGCGATTGTTAGCACACATGCAAAAAGCCACTCCAAGGCTGTTCATCTTTGCTCAGAAGAAGCCTAGAAATAAAACTTACAGGAGTTCTGCAAATCAGAGCTGAGGGGCATTGGCACTACTGTGTGGGACCCCGAGGCTGGACTAACAGCTGTGTCACTCACACAGCTCAGAGGGACTGAAGTGAGCTGTGTGTGGACATCTGTCCACTGGCGTGTTTTGACTCTGAGGGGATGTCTACACCACACTGCAATTAAGAACCCGCAGCTGGCCTGTGCTAGCTGACAGGTTCGTGAGACTCAGGCTATGGAGCTGTTTAATTGTGGTGTAGATGCACAGGATCGAACTGGAGGCCAGGCTCTAGGATCCTGTGAGGTGAGAGAGTCCCAGAACTCGGGCTGAGTCCAAGTCCAAAGTCTACAGTTCAATTAAACAGCCCCTTAGCCTGACCCCAGCGAGCCCGAATCAGCTGGCATGGGCCAGGCTGCACTGTAGACATATCCTAAGCCAGCATGATCGTGCTCCCCTTCTCTTGAGTACTAAACACCTTTCTCCCTTTTCCCCACCAGAGAAAATTTGCTATAGCCATAAGCAGATCTGCAAAAAAAATGACGTTTCAGACCCTTCCACGTGCGTGCATGTGTCCATGCGCACACAGGTACTGCAGGTCAGGCAACTGGCATTGCTTTTTGTGGGTCACCTGACCACATGACATGCTTCAGTCCTGGTTGATTTAATTTGGACTTAGTCCTTCTAGCCTTGTTCACAGTTGCTTTAGATACTTTAGTCTGACAGCAGGAGCCGTGGACGGGGAGGGGTAGAAGAGAAGAGAGTAATTGCTGCAGTTCTGTGTACACTGGATACGCTGGGGCTTTGTGGAAATTGGTGAGTTCAGGAGTGACACAGCAGAGTCATTTGGAGCATGAGAATTTGTCCAGTTTCCTTAATGGAAAAGATCTAGGGTCAGATTTTGATCATATATACACCCGTGTAAATACACAGTAACAGTACTGAAGCCAGTGGAGTTACTCTGGATTTACACTAGAGTAACTAAGACCAGAATCTGCCTCCTAGCTAGTTGTTAACCCTAATTACTCTCTCACAGTTGACACAGTTGGATATTTTACTGCTCTCTCAAATTCATCCAATGTAGAGGGCCAGCATAGATTTCTCTACTGAGGTTTTTATGAGGTCACCCATCACTTTGGAATCTGAGAGCTATGAACCTCTTAAGTCCCTTAAAGACCCCAGAATGGGTATTAATGAGACTTAAAAAGTGTGTAGACCTTGTGCTGGCTCTCTGCACAGGGGTGAATTTAACTCCTTCTCAGTGGCCCACTGAAAGACCGGAGATGCAAATAGGACATAGAAACTCTTTATTTTAGGAGCTTTTCCACAATCTGCTCTCAAGAACTGGGATTTACCCCTGCAAATGCCTGTATCAATGAATGCATGTGCCCTGGGACAACACTACCAATCATTTACATTGATATGGAACCTTTCATCTGAGGATCTCTAAGCACTTTACAAACATTATTTAAGATATTTGTGAGGCAGATGCCCTGAGGTTAAAGGTGAATCTGAAACACAGAGGTGTTAATTTCCCCAAGGTCATAAGTCAAATCAGTGACAGAACAGGACTAGAACCCAGAATTGCTTCCAGTTCCCTGCAATTATCAATAGCCCACAGGGCCTCCCTGTAACACTTAGTTGTTTCTCTAAACATGAACATTTTATTGGCCTACTCATCTGAAGCTGGACACCCAAGAAGACTGAGACACCCAAAATTCAATCCACACAGGAATTGTGGTAGCACTGTGAATAAAAGCCAGATCTCTTGATCTTCTGTGCTTTAACCACAAAGCTGGCTGCCCCATAAATTACATATGCCTCTTAGTCAGTAAATTCTTGCATCAATAGGAAGGTTTATGCATACATTTAGATGATGCTTTTATTGTAACCATTGCATTAATATAATTAACAACAAATTATTTTGCTTTCCTCAGGCTGGAGAAAACCCTGCACCCTTGGAGAAACTTATTTCCCCTTTTCCTGCAGGAAGTACAGAGTCTGAGCAGCAGCTGTGAAGCATGGAGATAAAGAAAGAAGAGGAGGATGAAAGAGGCTTGAGCAACATGAAAGAAGATTTGTACTGAAGGAGCTGTTCAAGTTCCCAGCAGCAAAACAGAGACACATACTGCTTATATAGAGAGCATACGTTAATACATGCATGCCTGGTTGAGAACGTAAGCAACATTCTTTTTAGATGATTGTGATCTGAGCACTTCTGCTCCTGCAGTTTGAGTCAAAAGATTAGTGATGTCCTTGCCGTAGTGCTGACACTTTCCCCACCAGGCATTGTCTATGGTGTGGCACATATCTGCCCCTTTAAAGGTAGAAGTGTGAAAAATCACTTGCAAACCCAGGGCTAAATAATCCCTGCGGATAGTGCATTTGCTGCAAATAGGCATCTGCTTGTCTTGGGAGATGGGGGCAAGCAGTGTTTAGCAGTTTTGACAAGAGACAGTTTGTGTGTACATACTTTAAGCTCTATGACACCAGGTGAGATGCTTTTCTTATGCCTGTACTTTCTCTGGTGCTACATTTAATGTTTGTCTGGGGCTAATCTGCCTCTTTATGGTGCTACAGTTTTACCAGGATGATGTTCTGAAACATGGGACTGGGAGAAATATATTTTGGTTATTAATATTTATACACACAAAAAAATAGGTTGAGAAGGTGCTATTTTCCTTTCTTTCTACCTGTAAGTAAATTAGTAAGTAAACAAACAAAAAACACCAGCCAATCTAACCCTGAGCTTTATAAAATAACTCACTTTGGGGCAGCTCATCTCTTGTTTTGCTGGAAAGTACCATGTGATATGCAAGTAGTCATGCAGAACAGGAGATTCCTTTCACCCCTACATATTCAAAAAGGCTGAAGGAATTTGGCCCCATAATCAGCTATGTTAGTAGTGTTGCATGCCTAAGTCCTGGCAACTCTTTGAAACCATAGGGGTTAAAGAGCGCCAAAATGCTCATACCAGTTTTGAAGGCCTACCTGGGAATTACAGCCATCCCTACTAGTGCTGTGTTAGCTGATGTTCCATTGTAAACCATCACTTTCAGAAGTTTCATAAAACAGCTATAAAAATGGCTCTGGGCTGGAAGTTTAGCAACCAAGTCTCACCCAATTTGTCATTTTTCTTATTAAACATTTTTAAAAGATTGGGTCTGACACATTCACATTAAACAAGTGCATCCCATTGCTTCAGAGCTGTCATGCTGGATGATCAGACCAAAGAAGACTCACACACACAAAACATCACTGAATATAAACTCACTTGAGATAACACTGTGCATTACTGTTGTGAATAGGCACATATGGCACCATGAGCAACACTAGATCTGGGCAAAAGTATTTGCATGGAAATGCATTCCAATTTACAAATAAATGCTCACCAGACCAGGGGCATTAAACGAAGATTGCAAAATGCTCACAGAAAGCCAATGGTGAGTTTGTTACTGGGCTATTTACACCAGAAGATTGATTTTACTAGTTATGGGGGAGATTTTCAAAAGGTACAAAGAGATGTCAGATGCCCAACTTCCACTGACGGCCAGTGGGAATTAGGCACATACCTGTTCTTGGAGGCTTTGAGAATCTCCCTGTACTTTCATCTCATCACAGAACAGAAATGTACCATGTGACCTTGACGTCCGATCAGAACTGCTTGAATTTTGGGTACTTGTAGAGGAGGGTGTCGGGGCCGTGCCTAGGCTGAAAGCTCTGTGTCAAACATTCATCCGTTCATTTCAGGCACACATTTGTGGGAATTGCTGGTTCCTGAACGACTGATAAACAGGAAAAAGGGGATAAAAATACATTTTTCATGGTGAATAATTTTGCCCAGCTCAACTCATCACATACAGCGAGTGAAGAATGACACAGCTCCTCTGCTGAGGAGACTTGGTTAGGACATGTCTACCAGTGCAGTGGACCTCAGGCACTTCACATTGGTAGAGCTTCTTCCATACCTGCTACTGAGAGGCGCTGAACACCCTGAACTCCCCTGGGGCCTCATCTCACTCCTACTGAAGTAAAGGGAAGTTTTGCTATTGGCTTCAATGGAAGCAGCCTTCGGCCTGCTGATTTCAACAGGAGTGGTGGGCGCTTAGCACTCCTTTGGATGAGGCCTATTCTTTAAACAATACACACATTTATGGAAATAAATCACAAAGGAAATTAAATTGCATCTCTATATGTTTTAGCATGAGATTCTGTTCAGACAGGAATCCCATCTGTAGAGGACTAGGAGACAAGGCCACCTCATGTGGCAAAGGATCTGGTTTATATTTATTTGTATAGGAGCAGGGGAACCCTCCCACACAGAATCTCCTCCCCTTTCTAAATTATCAGCTTCTTGAGCCTAATATTTGCTTACTTCCCAGTTGAGAGAGGTATTGGTCCCCTTCCCCTTAAGCACGTCTGGTTTGCATTATCATTTGCTAACTGTATTATAATACATTGGCTACCTTGGTCTGCAGCTCCAAGACCTTGAGTGGCTTTTGCCCCATCTAGTGATTTCATAAATCAATCACAGATGAGCCAGGAGGGCATGAGGGCTAGGTTCTGCTCTCAGTGTTGTACCTCTGGTCAGGGGGAGCTACTTCAATCAAGGCACCGAGACAACGATGAAGTCCATCGCGCTGAAGTTTATCAATCATTTAATAAACACCCACACTGCACTGACTAACCACCCAAAGTCCCTTCTTACCACAGTCAGGGTTCAATGTAAAAACCAGGAAGGATTCTCTGGAGGAGGACAGGGACAAGAATGGGGACCAGGGAGGCAGGAGAAGAGGGACAGAGGCCTCTTTGGCTGTTCCCAAGAACTCAGTCAAGAATACAAAGGACATGACAGATATGCCTAGGAAAACTCCAACCATATCAACCACATTTCACAAGTTTACACGACAACAGATTTGGGCACCGGGATTCTGCTTCAACTCTGACTTGCCTGGCTTTTGTAGGCTTAAATCAGATGTTTTGTGTGAACTGAATATTAGGTTTATAGAGACTTAATCTAACAGCTAAATCAAGCAAACTTTGCTAGAGAAGCCTCCTGACAGAAGCTTTACAGCCAACATTCTCTGTATATAAATTCGGTGATTTACTAGAAGATATGTATTTGTCTAAGCCTTACATTTTTCTGGTGTAAATTGCTATACTTGAATGCCTCCATCTTTTGACAAGGAATGTTTTGATGCTTTTAAAAAAAAAAATACCAGATCCAACTCCGGTTGATATTTGTATTTGGAAGTGAACACAGGTTATATGCTCCCCAGCCTCGGTCTTGTCAATGGTGGGGGGATTTTGTACTTTCCTAGTGGGTAGGAAGCCTGCACAGTCCCTCCCTCTCCCCGCCTTCTCTGCAGCAGCCAAGAAGCCATTGATTTTGATTAGCTTTGCAATCGAGCCTCTGTGAAGAGCTGGAGTGCTCTCTAAATGAAAAAAAGACCTCATCTTCGGTTTCAGCAGACGGTGTGTGTGCAAGCCAGGGAAGGAGGTTATGAGATCATAGTCTGTATGGAATGCTGCATAATGTGACTGGGAAGAAAGTCTTTATTAATTTTTAAAGCAGCACTCGAATGAGATAGATCCTATAGCATATTGAAACTTCACATTTCAAGTTAGAAATGCAGCTAAAATGGGATAATAATCCTCCCCTTCCCCATCACTAGGCCAAATTTATTCCTGGTATAAATCCATTGACTTGGAGTCAATGGGGTTATACCCAGTGTTGAATTTGGCCTACTGTTTCCAGATTTCTGCTCTTTTTCTTGTAATGATTTTCACCAGCTAAAAGGGAAGGTGTGGAACCCATTCTACCCCTTGTATATTACAAGGATACTAGTATGCACTCTCTACATTTGTGTCCTAGGCCAAGTGTTACCATGTGGAGGCACGGCAAAATACACGGTTTTGTGCTGATGGAGCTTAATAGATCCACCTTATCCATTGACTCTTGTGTACATATCGAAATTGCACCAATTCAACTAAATCTTTTCCTAATCAGTGCACCTTCCTTGTGTGGACAGTTTAAAAAGCTTCACTGCTTTGTTATCAACTTAAACTAAACAGAGATAAGATCCTCAACTTCCTGTTAGAGAAAGAGACTGCAGCATAGATTTAACCAAATTGATTTAGAAACAGTTTTGGTTAAGGGGGCATAGTTTGGGTGTGTAGAGTGGGCCTTACACTCACTTTTCCTGGTTCTTTTGTACCTGGGAAACACTTGACTAAGTGCTGCTATAGCCATATTCCTCACACCATAAACATAGGAGATAAAGAAAGAAGCATCTCCCTGTGGGAGCTAGTGGAGAACAGAGAAGTGAGGCAGTGGGAAACGCTTCTCTTGAGAAGCTAATTTCCCTTGTAGAGAAAGAGTGTTGATGATGGGACTGGCTCCCATGTTGCCAGACCCAACCGTATTTTTTCTGATTTCGTTTTGAACAGCTTAAAGAGGATAGTTATGAATTTTTCTTTAAAATAAGCCTGAGTTAAATGTAACAGTCCTAGAGACAGCTCCAAACCAAAACCCTGGATCCAAACACATCGAAACTAGTGGCCTTTTGGATACAGAGCCACCCTTTGCAGCTAGACCCTACCTCTGTAACATGTTCCCACATCCACATTCCTCTAAGTTTTGGACAAGTTTAATTCTGGAGGCAAACTCTGTGATTCAGCCTCATCTGTACGAGCTGCTGCTGTATGTGGTTCATCTTGTTCATCTCATGGGACAGAAGCTTTGAAAACACTGGCATGATTGATTACGAGCATGTTAATCAAAGTCAAAACCCACTTAAAGCATGAACAACGGGTGACTTCACCTTCCTCAGAAGAATGCCAGGATATCAAATATGCTGAATGGAGGAGAGGAATCCTCATGTGCTGTCTCTAATCTTCCCCTTCCCACCCTGTTTTGGATTGAATTTACAACCCCTCTTACTCTAGAGCTCTTTTCTCATAACAGAGCATGCTTCTGCATCCAGCATGAGGCTCTTCCATTGTCACCATAGTTAACCTCTCCCCTACTGGCTTGAATAATGCTCCCTTTCCCTTTGCAATGAGCTCCACCTAGTAAAAGTAATTTCCAACCTCAGGTCTTCTAAGAAACAGCATCTTCCACTAGTAGCTATGGGACAGAGTTGGAAGCTCTGTTAGAAACTGTGGAATTAGTGTTCCCATAATACAAGAGGTTGGTGCAATTTATTAGAGCTGGGCATACAATGGAATCTTTTTTCTATCAATGTTCATTCAGATGCAAAAGCAGATTTTGATGTAACCATGTTCGTGCACTTGCGCTTTACCGGTGTACAAATACTTGCAAAAAGTTAGTTTTTATCTTAATGCTTGACTGTTCACCAAAAGCAGACTTCAATCTGTATATGTGACTCTCAGCATCTCAGGTCATATTGTATCATTATTGTCATTCAGTCACAGAGCAAAAACAATGCCACCTGACTTAATTTGCAAGCATATTCACTACACTCTGTACGATCAATCTGAAGACCATTTGAAAATTTTCCAGTCTGCTGCCAGACGCACTCTGCCAACAGAAATGCATTGAATAGACTCTTCATTTCACATTACTGGCCCAGTTCTACTGGGTAAATGAAAGACCCTGCAGAATAACTGTGCAAGTTCCCTCCCACACCGAAGCTAAGGCAAGGCACGTGCTTACTGCTGATGCAAGGAGGTTGTTATGGCTCCTGTGTATAGCTGGACATGGCTTCTTTCCCTCTTTTGTAAAAGGAATTTCATATGCTAAACACTCTTTGTACATATTTGTAATGATTTATTAAAAAACAAATCAATTGTTCACTGGGAAAAAGTCTTACTTTTTATTTCCTCCCCAAAATAGAGACGATCATTTACTATGAATTCTTTCCCCAATCTTGCTCCCACTGAAGTCGATATAAGTTTTGCCATTGACTTCCACTAGAGCAGGAGCTTCTGCAAGGCTAAATGCCATGTTTGAGAAGAGGCTAGGACTTTTCTGCCCCATAAGATAGTTGTGGTGATTCTTCTGTGGCCTAACACAAGAACACAATGAATTGCTAATGGGATATAGAGCCTGTTACCTCTGTGTTGTCCAGCACAGGTTGATAATGACAAAAAAAAAAAAAAAAAAAAAGTATTTCTGGCTCATAGCAGTTTGGTGGCCTATGTTAAATGAGTTGACCTCTGTCCTTCAAGTGGAACAAGTGTCCACCACAGTACAAAAGCACCACTACATTTGGCAGTAAACAATCTGAAGAGGGAGGAGGAAGGTCCAAGGAGACTGAGCTACTCTGTCACCACTAGACATGGCCTCGGCACATCTGGATGGAGTTCCATTGGCAGGAATCAGCATGGAGAAAGTTACTCTGCTGCTGTCAGTGCTGCCCCTGCTCTGTAGTGAAATGGAGGCCTTCAGTCTTCAGGACTGTCAAACCAACACCTTCATGTGTTGCAGTAATTGAGATGCTGGAAGCGTAGAATGGCCTGCTTGCTCACAGCCATCTGATTACACACGTTGGTCTAAGGTACTGAAATATAACATAGGAGAACCAGGCACATGTATCAGAAGCCAGAATACAGGGCTATAGCAGAGGGGGGAAACAAGAGTCAACAGGGCACTATGAGGTGACACAAAGGTGAAGAGAAGGAGCTTGTATCTCACAACGAATTAGAGTGCTGCGGCAGGTGTATAATTGTCCTGAAAGCCTCAACTGAACTTAGAGATTCACCCACTCAGTAGTAGTACCAAGTCTTGCATGATGTTTTTCTGGAGTGTTTTGACAGTACTGGAGTGTTTCAATCCTAGCAAGTTACTATTAAAATGCTAATTCACGCTCTCATGTTCCCAGTCAGAAGACAATAGTCAAAAAAAAAAAAAAGCAAAGCAAAGACCAATGACAGCAGTGAAATCTTGCACCTACTGGTGGCAGGGGAGAAGGCACTAAACCAAAAAAAAAAGCTTATTTACAATCGGAATGTCAAATGCCATCAGTTGTTTTAAATATCTCTCATATTAACATTTTGATACATTTCATCATTCCCCACAACACTGATTTTTGCAGGTGCACCTAAAGGCAAGCACAGAAATAGTCACTCCTAATTGGAGCCAGGTTTTCAGAACAGTTTTGAGACTCCAGAAGGCAGAAACTACACATTAACCTATCACTTTTACTCAGTGGTATTACACAGAGAACTGAAGCTGAACCCATTCACACTACGTTCACCTGCGCTTCCTTGCAGAGCCTGCAATTTGCCATTCCACCCAGATAAATGTCCACCCAGGTTTTGATACACATGCCGAAATTTCATGCCAACTGGAAATCTCTCCTGTTTCTTACAGAATCTAAGGACCTTTCCTTTGGAGACAATCAGAGGACAAACTTTGGCTTAGTCCATGCCTTTCTAAAGAGATCTTTAACAAGGGCACATCACCTCATTTTGTGGGGCAAAAGTTCTTTTCTTTCATCCCATATCTCAATTCAGGTTTGATTCAGATTCTACCTTCATCATTTCTCCTTTATCTATTTAGCTATTTTTTCCAAGAAAAAGTTAAGACAAAACCCAGTTGCCATTAGCTACTATTTGCTTTAATTTTTTCCCCAAGGAAGCATTACAGTAGGAGGGGAGGAAAGCTACCAATACATACATGCAGCCCTGTTTCCCTGAGGTACAGTTCTTCCTGCTTGATTATCCAGTCAAGTGGGATTGTAACCTTACAGCCATTTCCATAGTAATGAGCATGGAAGATGCCATGATTGTTTAATGAAGCAGTTTCTCTGCAAGTTCAGCAAAAAGTAAATAATCTAGTGAAAGAGAAAGCTTTAGCTTGAGACACAGTGAACAAACATCAAATCCATTTGCATCCAGGTGTCAGCGCTAGATCCTCTACAGACACTGTGACAGCAGAATACAGACTTGTGCTACTCCAGCATACAATATGTTCATCTGCCTATTAAGGGTACAAGCCACTGTCCTTGAAAAGCTGTTTCTGAAGCTGAGGCATTTGCTTGTTTTGGCAAGATGGGGTTTATCAGTAGAGAAAGTTTGTCAGAGACTACCCTTGATGTTGAAGCTTGACCGCAGGATCCTCCTAACGAACAACCTTTCAAGTAAAATGCACTCCCATCTATTTCACACAGCCCTCATAGAAGGAGAGGGCCAATAATCGCTTTTATTAAAGGAGTTGTCACCATGATAGGGGATGTAGAAATGTTGTCTGTTTGCATGCAGGCTGGTCACATCCAGATACATACCCTAAATCTAGGAGAAATCTTAAGATGAGCTATAGGATCATCTTTGGACATCTCAAATGAGGCTCGAAGGAATCCAAATTCTTTACGTCTGTAACAGTAAAGAATGCAGCATCCACCCTGTTAGCAGGCATAATCCTGCTAGGAAACAATTAGGTGGATTCTGCTGACTCACTGAGGCAGGTGGGAACAACCTTCTATAGAGAGAGGATCCAAAATGTGGGCTGAGCAGCCCTGAGGGAGGAGCTCCAGGAACAGTCAAGCCTCGGAAAAAAGTTTTGAGCAAAATTTTAGGTTATTGGATTGCTAATTTGTTTTTAATAAAGCCAAAATTCAGGAAACAGCATGAGTGCCTTAAAAAACAATTCTATACAGTCTGTGGACTGTGTTTGAGAAAGCCATCTCCTTACATGGTCTTCAGTTAGCACTTAAACTCTTGACCTAGTAAAATTCAGACGTGGCTTTAATCTCTCCCCTGCCTCTCCATGCTTTCCCACCTGCAAAACCCTAAATGAACCTCTGAACTAGTGGTACCGAATCAGTGATTTTGAAGTGTTTTCCCGGGTAATATAATAATGGCAATGTAACTTTATGATAGATTCTGGGGAGTCAGGGTGCAGGTTTAATGGCATAACTCCAGTCTGCTGTCCTCTCATGAGTCAGCTGAGGAACGTTTTCCTCCAATATTATGAACTACACACGTGCAATGGGAAATTCTCATCATGTTTTCCCTACAAACACAACATTTATCTACACTGAGAGAATAGAAAAAGAGGAGCCAGCCTAGGGTAATTTGTGCTGTAGACAGCAAGTTCAAGTAAGGTGCTCAGCTGCAAGTTAGCAGTGAAGAGTGGCAGAGAGGGATTCTGACTCTGAAGAGTTGAAAACCTGCTTCCCCGCACGCTCACTAACAGACTCTGATCCCTGCCACAGACGTAGCAACATACCAAACTGCTCTTCCGGGTGGATGGAGAGAGAGCGAGAGAGAGAAAGAGAGAGCAAGCAGAGTGAAAACCAAGACAACAACCCACTAAATGCTTGGAAGCAAGGAGTTTCACAGCTTTTTCTTCTATTTGCTCTCCTGTCATCCCAATGCTGGTACGTGTTGGGGTTAATAAACCTGGAAGTGAGCTGAGGTAGTGCCGTCTTTCCAACAGCGCAGAGTCTCCACTGCAATGGAGCGGCAAAGAGGACAGGTCTTCTCCCGGTCGAACCACAGGCAGAGGCACTCCTCACAAAACACATGCTGTGGAGAAAAAGGGATGCCGTCAGGTTGAGGGAGGGGAACAACCCTGTCAGCCAGGGCACAGATGCAACAGAGCAGCTTCAGTATAGGAAGCAATCCAAGTTTAGTAGGAGGGAGCAATCTGTAGGATCTCAGTCATCAGTCTGCATGAAAAATAAACCCAAATATGAGTATACTAGCCCCACGCAGGCAATAACTGAGACAGAGCATGATACCCAATCTCTTAAGGAAGCAATGGAAACACACGTCCATAATATAATGCTCATAAGCAGGGCTGGGGAGGGGGTGTCTCTCTGAATACATAACAGCAGGTCTCTGTGTGCTGCACTAGCTATCTGTTCTCTTCAAAGTGCAATTCCAGGGGCGGGCCAGGCTCTCTGAAACCTGAGGGTATGTCTACGCAGCATTTTGGAGCAAAAAGTGGCAGCAAGTCCCTCCGCCCCAGTCGACGGACTCGCGCTCCCATCAGGGCTCTAAAAATAGCTGTGCAGGTAGCACTTTGAAGTTTCAGCTCCCGCCGGAACTCGGCCTTTGAAGCCTAGGGAAGGGGTTGACTTCAGAGCCTGACTGGCAACTGCAAAGCGCTGTCCACATGGCTATTTCTAGCCCAAGTCTGTCGACTCTCTGTGTGGGCCGGCACTAGGGACGGCTGAGACACACACTGGGCACAAGTTTCACAGGTATCTGCTGACAGAAGAGGAATGGAGAGACTTGGGGAGCTTGGTTATATTCTAGGCTCTGCAGGGGAGTAGGCTCTAGTGGTCACAGATCCCTTCCGCTTGTCTCCCCCCATAACCTTGCCCTGTTCTGCCCCCTACTCCACAACCTGTCCCCATCTCAGTCCCCTCACCCCTGGCTCCTCATCCCAGTCCTGTTCTACTCACCTAGCCAGTCTCAGTCTCCACTCCACGGGCTTCTCTTCCGAGTCCCAATCTCCTTGCTCAGCAAGTCCTGGACTCTCTACTTCGCCTCTCCCCTCCTGCTCCCAGTGTCATTAGCCAGCCAGTCCCAGGTCCCTCACCTGACACCCTCCACCCACCCCTCAATCTGCCTCTCAGTATCCCGCCGAGGCTGTGTCCAACCTCAGGGCCCTGCCTCCTTGTCCAGCTCTCTTTGCCCAGCCAGTTCCAGTTCTCCCACACCCCCAAACTCCTCATCAGCCCTGTCTCCCTTCCCCTGACCCAGCTGCCTTCCAAGCCCAGTCTCTGCCCACGACTCCTAACCCTGGTTTCCCTCTTTCCCCAACTCCCACCAATTTACTTCTTCTGTCCTCCCCTTCCCAAACCTCCAGGTCCAGCTGTTGTCCCCTCTGCATTTGAGTCAGGCGGCTTCCTCCTCCAGCTTGCCGAGGTGCCAACAAGGATTCCACTGGCAGCACAGGAGAGACATTTCCCTGCTCTCATTTTTGGTGCCTGGCCCCACCCTGGTCCAGAGCAGTGGGAGCAGCCATTACAGGGGAAGGCTAGCTTTGCCTGTGTAGCCCTAGGCTGGAGGTCACACGCTCAGTCACCTGCGCTGTGGGGATGGCGTATGCACAGTCTGGTCGGCACTAGATGCTCTGACAGGTTCAAGCCTGTTCAATGCACACAGAAACTTCAGAGAATTTAGAAGCAAAAATCTATGAAGTTTCTAGTGCAAACTAAGATTTTTCAAAGGCTTATAACTTGGCCAAATTTGGGTAGATTTATACAGGAAAAGCAAAAGGACACAAAAGTTACCCACTCCACCGCTAAATTTGAAGTCCCTTGCTCCAAAGATAGGGGACATTACAGGTTTTCAATGTTCTAGCTTTTCAAAGGAAATGTCTCCAGTATTTGTTTTAAAGTTGTAAAACAATGTATTTTTTTCTATTCTCATTCTCTAAAACAGCTGAATTGCTTTGGCTGAAATTTGCCGCCATCAGTCTGAAAATAGCCAGCAAGTCTTTTCCACCTCTACTCCTAGGATTCCAACTATGCACCCCTCAGAATAATGCAATAATGTGACGCATATGGCTGAGCTGTACTTAACTATCAAGAATTGTTGGGTGCTTTGGTGACTTTGATGTCCACTGGGAACTAGACAGAGACCTATGAAAATGAGTTTAGAAGTGACTAGGCTAAGTTTGATTCCACAACTGGTTTGGCAAGCCTGACGTTCTTACCTGGCACATAAGGATTAAAGGTTCCCTGAACTCCACTTGGCAAATGGCACAGATGTCTCCAGCCTCATTGCACTGATGGCTGGTAGCACGAACTCCATACGTCTGTTAGGGAGAGGGAAGAAAAACCTCTCTGTGCAAAAGGGTTTAGATTACCTGGTTTGTTCTTGTGCATGCACACAAATACTTCTTCTTGTGCCCAGCTTTTCTACACTGAATAGAGCCCACTGGAAACTAAGCTGGAGCGACAGCACTGTACTGTGGCTAAAGCACAGAATGTGGGAGTCTGGAGATGAGGGTTCAAGTCCCAGCTCTGACAGTGACTGTGTTGGCTGATGCTGGGTAAGTCACTTCCCCTCTCTGTGACACAGTGTGTGCATTTGAGGAAGAGGGGTAATATTAACTGAGCTCAGTGGGGTGTTGTAAGGATTAACTCAATATCATTTGCAAAGCACGAACAGAAGGTGCTTAGAAAGTGCTAAGTATCATTATCAACAAGTTAGCTACCAAAAAAAAAAAAAAAAGCACTTTTCATCAACAGACCTCCAGGCTCTTTATAAAAAGGAGGGTAAAAATCATTACCCCCACTGTGCAAACGGGGAAACGGAAACTTACAGAGGTGACGTGACCTCTCCAAAGTCACATGATGAGAGAGTCAAGTGTCCCAATTCATACTCCAGTCTCCTATCCATTGAACCACATTGTCTCCAAACATATGCATCATCAGTGCCAAGTGCTAACAAAGTACCATGCTGTTAGGTCCCGTATCTATGGTCCACATGGCAGAAAAGCCATGGGGTCCCACCACTATGAAAGAGAACCACAGTAAATAACACTACAGTCCCCTGCCATGTTTGGGGAGAATACTGTCGTATTTATTTTAGTGAAACTGCACATCAGGGGATGCCCCTGAAGTCTCTGCCTCACACAGAGACACACACAAACTGCAACTCCCAGCTTTATTAGACTCAGTTGATTAACCCATACTAGGCAGGGCCTCTAACAGTCACATCTCATACTACATACTTGTCAGTCTGTTTCCACAAAAGGGATGCAGCATCTTGCAATAGACCAGCCATGCAATATTCCATTAAAGTTGTTGGGAAAGGGCGGACATCAGGAATTGCTTCCCCACACAAAAGGGTGGGAGATAGGTATGACTACCCATCACAACCACGGGGTGGTGGGTGACTTTTTCCAAAAGTACTATAAATCCAGCACTCTGAGCAATGCTTTACTGAACCTTTCCTTTGAGGCAATGTTTCCCGTGTCAACTTGGCCATGCACACTTGACTATTGACGACTTACCTGAGGGGTGCAGAGGACCTTCAGTGCCTTCCGGACACTCCCCACACGACCACAGATGTCAAAAGACTGCAATAGAAACATTTAGCTTTGGACATTGCTCACAGGGTTATAACAGCCAGAGTCCTATGACTTGGAGAACATCTAGGGAGAGATGGTCCAAACAGATACTCATAGGAAAGGAAGAGCCTGGGAAGCAATAATGCCTAAAAAGACTTAGGGCTGACAAAGAGCAGAGAAACAGACATGAATTAACACTGCAATATGGTAAATAAAGAGGACTGTAACTTTAAGCTGCATATACAGAGATTTCACATTAGTGGAATGAAGACAAAATTGTCTGCCTGTCTCTCTCTTGACAACTCTGATGTGACTATGCCTGGAATATGGTGTTCATTTCGGGGCTCATTATAAACTGGAAAGAGTTCAGAGATCAACACAAATGGTTGTGGGCTGGAGGGACGGATTTCTGCGAAAAGATTAAAGGATCTAAATACATACAGCTTGGCTAAGTGGCAACAAAGGGTGAGTGAGTGTGTGTGGTGGGGGGCACAATATGATAACTGCCTACAAATACCTCAAAGGGGATAAACACCAAGGAGGCAGATAAATTATTTAGCATAATAATAGTAGTGATGATAGAGCTAAGAAAGGGAAAAGTCTGATGGAATATCAGGGATAAATTCTTGAGAGTTTAATCTATCAGCCTGTAGGATAATCTCCCCAGACAAATAAAGAAACCCACACTGAAAACTAGACTAGATGTGAGAAAAGACTTCATAGGCAACAGCACTGCATCAGCAGGGAGAGGGCATAACAGGACTTTTCCATCTCTAACCTGCCTGAAAATAGAGTAAGTGGGAGGGGAAGGGAAAGACCTGACATGAAGAACTGCATTAGACTCACAAGATATGCACACACATCAGAAAAACTGGATTTTTTGTGGGGTTTTTTTTTTTTTTTGTTGGTTAGTGTGATTAAGTGGGCTCACTGCAGAGAATGTCAGTGAGATCATTGTGCAATAGATGTGGAATCAAATGCAGGCAATAGTAATGCTTCTAAGTCAGCATAAAAGGGCTCCAAGGATCCTTCCAGTAATGTTTCCAGTCAGCTCCTAGGGCTTGATGCTGAAGACTGTTATGGATTTTTAAGTTACTGATCCATAGGTAGGTAGCAGCTCTCTCTCACACAACCCCATTCTCTCTCTGGGGCTTATTTGTGTCTCTGCTGGGGCCCCATAGTTTCTTCTAGCACCCTCCCTACCATGTGTTTCCCCCTTCCCACCCACTGAACTCTAAATTGCAGCCACCATCTTTATGGCCAAAGAATTGCTCCACCTCTGTTCACAACTAGCCAATGCTGCCCCTGAATGAGGTGGAAGGGCAGCCATAAAGCATCACCAAGTACCTTCAGCCTCCACTGGTCCAAGGAGAGAGAGGAGACCAGGATGGGACTCACATCAGGGTCCCTGACTTGGCAATAGAAATCCCTGCCAGTAGGCCAGTGAGCCAGCCCTTCCAATCTGTTTTCCCACCTCCTCTTCTCTCCTCCCCAAATAAAGCACTTTGGAAGGATTCTTCTCTGGTAGGGCATTAAAACATTGGTGTGAATACATACTAACAACAGGGATTCCCAATCAGAGCCCTGTGTTTACACGTAAGTCAGCATACGCACGGAGATGACCCTGCCAGCTGCTTTACACAACCTCTCTTTAAAGTGAGTGTGCAGGGCCTGCCCTTTGTACCTTGGAGAGGTGATTCTGTCCAAGCTAAGCCCTGGATTTCTGCCAAGAGCACAGAAGGTCTGAGCGCCAAACTGGCTTTTGTGGTTTTTCTAATGTGGTTTGTGGCTTTGCTAATGTGGACTCCCAGGAGTATATTTTCAGTGTATCAGGCAAGGAATTAGACCTGCAACTCCTGTGACTGTAAATGGGATCCAAGCACCTAATGTTCCATGCACTGTCCTGGAAATGTATACCAGCCTATTCCCTCTCCCCATCCTCTCCCCACTCCTCTTCCTCACATGCACAGGCTCCAATGAAAGGGGAGCTGAAATCCCTAGCCTGATTGTCTCGGCATCCCAGATCCTGGATATGGCTGTCAGACATTACAGGCACCTCCTGGAAGCTACAGTCAATGCCACCTTTGAAGAGGGAAGTTTACTACCATCCGAAAACATGAAATAGGTCAGTTCTCAAAAAGCACAGTGGAGGGCATAGACAGACAGCGTGGTCCCATGGATAGGCACTGCACTGGGACTCAGCAGCCCTGGTTCTATTCCTGGCTCTGCCACTGACCTGCTGTAACCTTGAGCAAGTCACCTTGTTCTGTGCTTCAGTTTCCCCTCCCACCGTTAGTCAGGGATTGCTGTTTGCCAGAAGCTGGGAATGGGCGACGGGATGGATCACTTGACAATTACCTGTTCTGTTCATTCCCTCGGAAGCACCTGGCACTGGCCACTATCAGAAGACAGGATACTGGGCTAGATAGACCACTGGTCTCTGGACCTTACAGGCTGTGTCTAGCAGAGCAACTTGCAATGATTTAAGAAAGTCTGTTTAAAAACTAATTTCACTTAAATTGGTGCAGCCCCCTTGGGTGGACAGACTTAATTTTGGTTTAAGAGTGTCCACACAAGAGGCTTACACGGCTTTAATTTTAATCAGTGATGCACCTTTTTTGTTCTGACAAGGATATAGACTCAGCATTCAGCTTGCTTTTCCTGAGCAAACTAATGGAAACCATGCCACGACCTGTCTGCAATTACATGTGTCCATCACTAAGCTCCTGCACCTCCATCAGCCAGGTTTCAGGCCAGGCCACTGAATGGAAATGGCGCTACTTGTTGTGGCCATACGGGGGCAGTGGGAGAGGAGATTCATTCTTCTATTACAAGACCCTTCTTCTGCATTCAGTACTGTTGATTACACTATACCACTATCCTGCCTTTACAGTGGTGACACATCAGAGACTCAAAATGTCAACAATATGTGGGCAACCCCATGTCTCCGTCCGTTCGTCCATCCCACTCACTCATCTCAGTGTTTGGAAGTGGAGGAAAGCAAATGGCTGGAGCAAGGCAAAGGTGACGATGGTGGGAAAAGACAAGCCCCGATGAAGATCTGGTCACCATGAGAGCGACTCTGAACACCGAGCCAGTCTGCTATCAATTAGTCAAATCAGTTCATAATCTGGGAGTTCTCCTGAACTCTTCACTGCTTCTAGATACTTTAAACAGTTACAGCTGCTCATACCAACTTTTCCCATCTGTTACTGGCCAAGGTCCGTCTGTCAAGGACCGGGACAAAGCAATCCATGCCTTTGTGACTTCTAGAGTTGACTATCGCAACTCACTGTACTTGGAAACAAGCACAATGACCTTAGAAAAGCTCCTGCTTGTCCAGAACGCAGTAGCCTGCCTCCTTAGCAACACTTAGCCCTGAGGGACACAGCACTGCAGCACTCGAATCACTTACACTGGTTCCCCACACAGAACTGAATAAACTTCAAGATCTCAGTCCTCATCTTGAAGGTCATCCACAGCGACACACCACTCTGCCCAAGAGCAGGATCTCCCTTGGCAGTTACATTCCACAGGAACAAAAAAAACCTCTCAGCCGCATAGGTCAGAGCTTGCTCAGCGACTACCTGAAGGCTATGGTGAGAACCACACTACAGACCTTTACGTTTCCCCCTCATCTTGCCTCTAATGAAAAGGAGAAAGGAAGAGAAACTCTCTTACACACACACGCACACACACATGCACACACAAACACACACAGAAGAGGGTGATATCTAGTTCATTTGTTGAACTCTCAGTTTGAGGCCTCAGGTTTATGCTTGTACATGCAATCCTGCCTTACAGCCTGGTTATTCTAATTCAGAACAGCAGCAAACTCCAGGAAGCTTCCCCTCTGGACATCCTACTGGTGGGGATGCCAGCCTCGGTCTCCATGGTGCTAATCCAGTATCTTCCATAAAACTATATGCAACTGTCAGAGCTCTCATTCTGGCTGCCCTAGTAGGATGTCCTCACAGGCACATAACTAGGCATGGCTCCTTTCAGTAGTGTAAAAGCTAGAAGGATGGTCCAGTGATTAGGCTGCCAGCCTGTTATGCAGGGCTTGTCTAAATGAAGATTTGTACCGTGGCAAGCTGGGGTGTGAATCTACCACGCACTGGCCTGCTGTGGTCTAATTGTCAGCGTGGATCCTGCTGTTGCACGTTAACAGCTAGCTGGTGCACGCTGAGCTAGATCCAAGTACTTTGGGGAACTGATCATGCACATCAGCAGGGTACACACTGACCGGTGGTGGCAGACCAGTGACAGGTCAGATTCACACACCCCCCTCCCGCTTGTAGTCTAACTGTTCACATAGACACGCCCTCAGAAGACCAGAATTTCGATTCCCAGCTCCACACAGACTTCCTGTGGGACCCTAGACCACCTATTTAAATCTCGCTCAGCCTCAGTTCCCCCCATCTGCAAAATGGAGATAATACTTCTTTACTTCACTTGGCATTGGGTAGATAAAACATTCTGAAGAGCATGAAGTGCTCAGAGTCTTAGATGGCCACTATTCGTGCTGTATCTAAAATAGTACATTTTTAAAAATTCATTTTTTAATAATCAAAAATAAAAATCAGGGATTTTGCTGTCATGTACAGTTTATTCATCATGCATCCCCTTACCTTGCAGAGACTATACAGTATGATCAGGATCCCACCTAGGAAATAGCCGTTGGATGGATCATCCCCCATGATGTATTTGTACCACAACTGGATGGGGACAAGAGAGCGGAACAGCTGGCTCAGCTCTTCAATAACCAAATAAAACTTTCCCTGTAAAACATAAATGATACAAATTATCATTGTCAGGGACCCAAAGGGAGAAGAGAAAGGCTCAGACATAAGAGTTAATGCTATGATGAGTCCTGCGTGTCCATTAGCCTCTCAGACACTTTGCTAATGGTTGCACAGACCGGTATTGGTAAGTTGCAACTATTGCCCTCTTCACAGCCACCTAATTCAGTGCCCAGAAAGGGAAAAGTATCATCTCATTGCTTCCTTGTGCTCCCCCAGCTGTTGTCTATAGTTCTACACTTATGTAGCTTAAAAGAGAGAGTCCCTGTCCTGAAAAGTTATTGT
Organism: Emydura macquarii macquarii; assembly: GCF_026122565.2. Taxonomy (NCBI): domain Eukaryota; kingdom Metazoa; phylum Chordata; order Testudines; family Chelidae; genus Emydura; species Emydura macquarii. The sequence goes on from NW_027131391.1 coordinate 4,602,252, forward strand.
TTGTATAGTGCCAATAAGGCTCTGGCTTGTAGGCATTGTTGTATTACAAATAATATTAATAAATAAGAAAAGGAGTACAAGACATGTTTGTTTTTCCCTGGTCCCGCCTCTGTGCTGAAGGTAGAGAATTACTATCATACAATCAGTTTGGTCTCCCTGACGATTTCATGGAGAATCCTCGTGAATCAAATTGCAACAGGCCCTTCTTTGCTTTCCAGCATTCCCTTCTGCGCAGTGTGGGCTGGCTCCTAAATATAAGCTCTGAGACACAAACTCCAGCTCTGAAATGCAATCTTTAGTTTCAAGGTTGCTAAATCCTCCCAAGAATTGTACTGGGAAACAGAATGCGTCCAAGTATCTGCCCTATATGGGGGAGCCATGCACCTTGCAGGAATGGGCCCCTATGTCCTTTTAAAATCTCCACTAAAACAATCCACTCATCTTCGTATTTCTCTAGATTTGAAACCATTTGTTCTTACAAAGGACATCAACAAGGTGTCGTCATTTACTTCCAGGTTTATTATAATCCTGGGAGGCTGCAACAGAAGTATGTTTTCTAACTGCATTTTCTTTCACTCCGAAGCAGCCAGAACCAGCATTGAGAAGCTGGCTGCATAAGTAGGATCTAATTTTGGGTCTTCCAGTCTTGATGAGGATCCATTTTGGCTTTGTCACTCATGGTTTAGAAGGAAGAACTGATGCCAGGGCAAAGAGGTGTGATGAGGGGTCATAAATATAAACCAACAGATCAGCTGTAATGGCATTAACTCTCCCAAAAGTTTTAAATTTTAAAATGTCAAGATTTTGGATTTGATAAGGATAGGGAGGGAAGAGAAAAATTCCCCTAGCATTTTGCTGCGTGCACCACGGTCATTGATGATGTCATCGCGGGTCACGGTCATTAATTGCCATCGGTAGGGAGCAGGGATTGAGTCCTCTGCAGTCCAGCACCCTCCCCCTGGGTCTCAGAGATGAGATCACTTGGCAGGCTGTCCTGCTGTGCTGAACAAATCGAATCCTTCAGAGAGCTCTGGCATTCTCATGATCTCATATCCCTCCAGGGACAGCGAGTGAGGTCACACCAGCGGCTGCTACAGGACCTAGGCTTCCCCCCCCCTTACTCTTCCACTCCTCCTTTTAATCCCATGTGGCATCACATAGCAAAAATGTAACAGCAACAATCTGAGATTCTAAATGTAAGCAATTTATTAAATTAGCAGGCAGGGCGCTCTAGCCAGACTCACGCTTCACTATAATCATCATTTATTTCATAAGCCCCTGTGACAGAGGGTCGCAGTTTGCTAATGACCAGTCTATCACTTCCTTTAGCACAGGCAGCTCTCTACCCTCCCACTCAGTATCCAACCCTGATGAAAACAACTGGCAAGCAAAATGCATTGCAAATTCCTAAAGCAGGCACTTTGCTGCCTCTCCTTTTTACTCCTTTCTCCCACCAAATTCAGACTTTTCCTTCATCCAGTTCAGCAGCCATAACAGACTATCCTGGTATAGGTCAACCCTTGTTATCCCAGAGCTTCACAGAAGATGCCTTGTAATCTTTGGATGATCAAGAGACACTCCACTCCTGTGAAGCTTGCGAGCTGGACAAGGCTACAACTAAGCTCCTGCAGAGTTCTGAGCTTCCCAGGGGTAGAGCAGAGGGCAAGGTGCTGGGCAGCGAAACACCCAGGTGAGCTCTGGCCAGGAAGCAGAAGCGTAGGAAGAGGCAGAGCTGTGCAGAAATGTATTTGCAGGAAATGGAAGATTCTGGGTCTGTTAACTAAGATGCCTCCACTCCTGTAAAGCTAAGAAGCATTAATGTAATTCCAATTCAGTCACCTCCCCTAGGCTAGCACTTGCCAGAGGTTTTTACTGGTAACTGGAGGACTTCTCAGCAGCCTGGAGATGTGTTAATAGCCCCCAGAGGAATGCAGCTACCAGCATGAAATGGGTATGCCCCATCCTGGATGACTCACACCACCAGAATGGCCACCCAAGAGAGCCCTGCAATCAGCTACGTCATAGCATCAGCTGCATCACAGCCATGAGGAGTGCAGCTACATAGATAGCTAAATAAGACTTAACAAAAGGAAACAGTTGCCATATGAAATACTGCCCCAGCCAAATTAAAAGCATTGCCTTTTAGGAGCATAGAGTACAGAGCCTGTACCCATCACCATGTACACCAAGTCTCAACCCTCTAGGACAGGGGTGTCAAACTCGCTGATGGTGACGGGCCAAATTCTCATAAACTGTACTTCACAGGGGCCATGCAATACCACTCTGCTCCAGAGCCTGGAATGGAACCCAAGATCCCAGAGTCTCACCATTCCTCTACTGTCAGCAATTATCTGTGAAACTCACTGGCAAATTGTGTGCCTCATTCTCCTCTGGTGCTGGTCAACACAGAGGATGACAACCTACTACTGCTATACGTTACTCTACTAGCTCAAGTGGCAGAGGTCTGTGTGGTGGATCTACAGGTGATGAGACACAAGAGAGTTTGGTTTTTTACTTTCCTTTTTTTTCTAAACAGGAAATCACACACAAAACTAGTTAAAAACATTATTAAAGTTGCAATGCTAAACACTCAGAAGTGAGGAAATGCCAGAAGTGAGGTTGCCTGTGCAACCTTAATTCAGACCCCTTGTGTACATGCATTATATTATGATACAGTCTTTACTTATATAATCACATACTTCCCCGCTCTCCCCCCACAAGACTTCTGCTTCATTCATTGCACAGAATGCATGGGACACATTTAATGAGCAGCTATTCAATGTATTGTCTTCACTTTGTTCTATGTGTAGCCCCAGGCCTCATTTAGTGCACACTGTTGAAATCCTGCTCTGAAGCCAGAATTATTCATTTCCTCACAGGCTTTTCTATGGCTCTCATCTTTATAGTATCTGAATGCTTCACAAATACTAATTCATTTATTTTCACAACACCCCTGTGAGGTGAAGGGGTGTTAGTCCCATTTCACAGATGGGGAACTGAGGCACAGAGAAACTAAGGTCAAAAGTGTCCATTAATTTTGGGTGTCCACGGCAGGGATAGAATCCAGTTCTCCAGGGCAGCATTCAGCTGCCTTAACCATGAAACCATCCTCTCTCTTCCGGCCAGTCCCTACCTCATTCATTATACACCTCCAACTTCTATGAGAAATGAAGCAAGGGACCTACAGAGAAAAATGCCCTTCACTACACAACCTGATTCATTCCCAGAGCAGGCTGAACTAGTGCACTGAATGTGAGTGGTCCTGTGGAGAAAATAGCATATGCTCATGTAACTAAAGACTATCATAACGCAAATGCGCCACAGTGAGGTTGTATGGGCAACCTTAATTCTGGTATTTCCTAACTTCTGAGCACTTGACTTTGCAAACGTAATGGTGTGTGCATGTGTGGCAATGAGACAACTGTACATTGTGATTGGCACCCTAGAGAAGTTCCAAGTCTCCCTTGCCCAGTTGCCAGTCAGCATTGTTAGGGCGTATCATAGAAGAGGATGCTGAAGAAATCTCTAGGAGAAACCTGTTGGCATTCAGACCACAGGACAGCAGGAAGATGGACCAAAAGCCTTCTCCGTTAGAGCCTCTGCATCAGTGCAAGGAAGGAAAGGGATTGGATAGGATGAAAAGAAAAGGACTGTTGCCAATATCTAAAGGCAGGTGAAAACTCACTGCAAGCTATCTATGAATAATTCAAAAGGGTGTTTTTTGTTTGTTTTTTTTAATTTCAGCAAATATGAGCAACTCCCACTGGATCTCTGCCTAGTCAGCAGGAGTTACAGGTGCTCAGCACTTCTGAAGATCAGGCCCCAGATATCTCAAGTTGGGAAGACAAAAGACTAAGGTACCCAAGACGAGTGGCCACCTTTGAAAACATTGGCTTTTGTGACTTTCCAAAGATCGTTCGGAGAGTCTGGTGACAGAGTTCCAGTTCCGTGATTCCCAGTCTTGTGTTTTAGCCACTCTTTCCTTCAGAAAGAAAAAGATGAAATGCGATAGCCCTCTCTAAAGCAGAGTCCCACCTGTTCCAGCCAGAGCTCCTGAATTAGGGAAGATCGCTTTGGAAACATCATAGGGTTCTCAGGAAAGGAGAGAATGGTCCAATGTGTAGAGTGCTAGTCTAGGCTGTGGGAGATCTAGGTTCAATGCCTGCTTTGCCACAAACATCCTGTGCGACTCTGTGCGTGTTCTCCAGCTGTGCAATGGGGATAAGAGCACTCCGGGGAGTGTTAGCGAAGGTAAACGCATTAAAGATTGTGAGGCACTCAGACGCTGCTACAGCCTAACCACTTGGCTTTGTGGTGATCTAGGCACAGTTTGTTGCCAGCAATGGGATGGGTGGCATGAATGTCTGAGTCACTTCTTCCTTTGGAGATTCAGGTGTCATCAAGGACGGGCGAGGAACAGCCACCCGTGGTTAGCACCATGGTAGGAACAGACCCTCGTTTCTTCAGGCACACTGCTGTGGAGGATTGGGAAAAACTTAGTCATGGAATGCGAGTTACACAAAAGAAACCTCAGCGTCTCTCAGACTCTGTCCAGATCAAGCCACAGATGGTGAGATAAAACTATGGCCATGCTGTGCGGAGAGAAGAGAGTAAAGGGAGACTGAACTGACTGGAGCAGTGGAAGGGTGGCAATTCCAGGCACAGGTGCCAATCCTGCACCTTTGAAATCAGTGGGGGTTTCACTGGCACCAGGATCAGGCTTATAATGACAGAACATAAATTACTCACAATTCCAAAAGGGTCTCTTTTTCCACCTAAAAACGCTCAGCGGAGCAGAGCGGAAATTTAATAGCAGCTGGGCTCCTAATTTCTACAGGAGGGGGGCTTGGCTGCCAACCCACCGCCTGAAAGCTCTCCATTAAAAAAAACAAAACAAAAAAAACCCCCAAATATCATTTGGTTCAATATAAAATGAATTAAAGGAAATTAAACTGCAGGAGCCATGTGGCCTGCGAAGGCCTCAATTGTTGTACAACTATAAATGGCAGCTTTTCATTTTCACAGCTAAGGAACGACAGCTTGGTGGGTGTGGAATTAAAAGTAAACAAACAGAAAAGACACACTTACTGAAGATTGCCGTTTAGGAAATCCCAGGTGCCTGAGAGACTCCCCCATCCCCTCCCCACGTGGCTATCAAACAATCTTTGCGGAGCTTCCAGGGAATGGAATAAAGAGGGGGAGGGGGGAACAAGAGAAAGATGCAAAAACCCATGAGGTAAGAGAGAAAGAAACCTGGCTTCCACCAGGGGCAAACATCCATCCAATGGGTCTTGATTGCTGGAGCCTTTTAAACAATTAAGAGGGGCAAATTCTCTTCTTGGCATCTTGAAACAGCAGTGTGGCAAAAGGGCTTTCCTGGTCCTGTATTGTATCACCCATCTTCCCCAGGAGAATCATGGAAACCAGAAGCTCCATTACAAGGGGGAAAAAACCACAAGGGGAGAAAATCCAATTATTTAATTGTTTTAAAGCACTTTAATGAAATAATAGTATTACTAAATTCTTATCACTCCTTTTAAAGGTCTGGATACAAATACTCTCCAGATTTCCAGGGCATTTAATATGGCCCATTGTGATTTCGGTCCCAGTCCTGAAAAGATTTATGCATGCACTGAAGTTTGTGCCCTTGCAAGTAGTCCCAACAGTAGCTATTCAACACCTCTGAAAGTCAGGCCCGAGCTATCTTAAGCTGGCCACTCAGAATAGAAGCCATTTTTGAAAACTTGTAACAAAGCGACTTGTCAAAGGACACAAAGTGTCAGATGAGATTAGAACTCAGGAATTCCTGGGTCCCTGGCCTGGGTCAGACCACTACTCCATACCTCTGATCAAAGCTCTCTTCCCAGTCTCCCTCCTCCCTCCCAGCCCAAGGATTTTTTATATGCCAAAGAGAAAGAGGACAATGAGAGTATTGGAGAAAGCCGCATAATGTTCAGAAAAGGCTGGGAATTTTGATGAAGGGTGGGAAAATCTTAAGGAGTGACAGGAAGAGCAGAGTAGTTTTGGAAAAGGTTTTGAGCTCACTCAGAAAGATGAGACAAAGCTGAAGGTGACTGGTCTGAAACCAAACTGAAGCCTGTGCAAGATGCCCCGATTAGCAAGTTTCACTACATCCATTGTCGGCTGAACAGCAGAGAGGCTTGGCCAGCAAATTCAGGAGAAAATTCCTCTGCACTGTCTTCACCGTGGTATTAAACTATGGCATCTCTTCCATTGGTAGTATGAGGGTCTCCATTACGGGTCATGATAGCTGGACACCACTGCTTTGATCAGGAAGACGGATCCAGCAGCACCAGTTCTTAAGAAATCTTATCTCTCGGCAGCTGAAACGAGCATCCATCTCTCCACTGCGATTTTAAGTTGACATTCCTCTGGTAGCTTTCATCTTCAAGGATCCCAAAGCATTTTGCTACACTAGCCACATAGAGATAAGACTCACATCCTCCACCATTATGTAGGCCTGGGACTTAACTCACCCCCATACTAAACTAGCCTTGACTGACCAGCCTGGGGTGAGACTCAGGGATTTCACCACTGACATGAAGAAAAAAAATGCTCTGCTGTTGCTAAGGCACCCCCACTGCAAGAACACTCCTAACAAGAGTGATAACACGAAGGGTTGTAAAGTAGAGACACCCAGGCGCTGGAAAGTTTTAGGGTAGATACCCGACAAATGGTAAAATAGGTATCTCTGTAAGTTAAGCTCTGACCAGTGATTTTATGCTGACCATCTGCACAACCAAGGAAGGTCATAAATAAGTTACAACTTGGGCATGAAAGATAAAATGGGAAAAAACTTGAGCAGGGAGGAGGAAACAGGTGCCAGTATGTGACTGGTTACATTTTGTTACCTAGGGGTACTGGATAATGTGATAGGTTTAGCAGAGTTAAAGGAGGTCGCTAGTTTTACCTATATAATGTAAATGAAAAAAACACTCTTTGGGAACCATCTCCGGACTGCAGTTCAACATCAAGCTACCAGAACTCTTACTCCTCTGCACAACCGTGACGTGCAGAGGCATCACTAGCACCCCCATAGGACTGGATCCTGACTAGCCATCGGGTGAAGTTTGGCTGTATTTGGGGAGTGGTGAGCATAACAGGTTTGCTTGGCATATGTATTCTGTGTTTATTGCTAATAAACAGATGTTTAGAGCAAAGCTTTGTAAGGCTCTTTCACTAGGGAAAGGTTCCACAGACCTGTAGAGTCTGAGCCCCGTGAGTAAGGGCAAGTACTTAAGCTGACCACGTTTCTCCCTCAGTCCATGGGTAAGGGCAGGTGCCTTGCACCCTGAGTCCTTGGAAAGGAAAGGGTGGGGTCACGCCTGAGCACGCAGTAGGGTATAGGTGGGGTGCCCTAGATTTTTGTGGCTGACAATTAGGCATAGCCATCAATGGAATGGAAAAGCCGCTGTTTAAACAGCAACAGCATAGAATAACTTTTGACAGGAGGTGAAGAACACCATATCTGGCTGACCTGCAAGAGGGGTTCTCAGACTGTAAACACCTCAGATGGACTCTGGCCAAGACACAAAGAGTTTCTTTACACTGCAGCTGGGAGCATGCTCCCAGCCTGGACAGACAGACACTTTCTAGGTTCACTTGAACTAGTGTGCTAAAAATAGCAGTGTGGACATTGCGGCACAGGCCAGCCACTCAAGCTTGGACCCTGGGTATGGGATGGGCTTGTATTCAGGCAAGTAGCCTGCATTGCAACATCCACACTGCCATGGTTAGTGTGCTAGACACACTGGCTTTGCTTGAGCTATCTACCCAGGCTGGGAGAGTTGCTCCAAGATGCAGCAGAGACATGATACTCTTCAGTGGACAAGAGCTTGGGTTCTCCTCTAAAATGGGGCTTCCAACATCCCATTGCCCCCTAAAACTAAGCTGGGGCACCAGCTCAGCAATAACCGATTTACGCCGTCATGAGCAGCACTTCCTGTAGTGCGCTGGGTTTTTCTTCGAGGTCTCCCATTCAAGTCCAATCCTGCTTAGTTTTCAAGATCAGAACAGATCACAGCCCAAGATGGCTTGATGGAGGCAGAGAGAAGAGTGGGGTAAAAATATATAAACCCATGATAAAGTGGTAGCAACAGAGCCTCAGATGTCAAGGGACAGAAAAACCATCAACATATCAAGACAAAAAGGGACTTTAAAAAAATTGGAGAAATATCACTGTGCAGAAAAAGGTATTAAAAATGAAGCATCTGTGCTGCGAGCCATTATAGGCCCTTGACAGATGTGATCTTACCAGCCTCTCACTGTAGCTGCAAATAAAGACCCAGTCTCTTTCTTCTCCCCCGACAAGGATTAATGAGTACTTGGGATAGCTCTCAGACAAACAAGCAAAGGCTGTGAACCTTTTCCAGCGCAGCAATTTATCTTGGGATGACTATTCACATCACTTTTTTTGCAGGCTGGATTATGCTCTGACCCAGCACATTAATCTCCCAAAATAAAATAATAACAATAATAGAAGAAAAAAAAAGAACTGGACAATCGCCAAAGATAAATTAATAACCATCTCGAGTACCCCTGGTGCACAGGAACAAACAGCTCAACTCCCCTGCCACCCATGTTATTTGTAAGCATAACTATCCCCAGTTTAAAAATTCCCTTTAAGTGCTTTGCCTGAGACTTTCAGGGTGGGATGAGGATAATAATATATTTGCATTTATATAGTGCCTTTCATCCCAAAGGTCGCCGAAGTGTCTCTTTACAAAGTTTAACTGATCTACAAGCTATACTTGCCACATCCACCACTGGTGGAAAATTGGAGAGGGCTGAGGGAGGAGAAAAGGAACATGGCAGCTCTTTAATAGTGAACAGAAACTTTACAAAACATTTTAGGACAGGAAGTGAAAAACATCACACACTGAGACCTGGTCTACATACAGTTTTTGTATCAATGGAACAGTTCCAGTTAGAGATGCAATTTTCTACTGAAATAGTTAAATAGGTACCACTCCTAGTTTGAGTGCAATTATATCAGTATAAAGGTGCTGATATAGTTTTCCCCTTCTCTTATGGGAATAAGCTATACCAATATAAGGCACCTTCATATCCATGTAACTGCGTCCACACAGGAAAGGGGTGTTTTTTACGCCTTTAACTTGTGTGCAGACAAACCTTTAGGGTGATATAAAGTAATGATATAAGTGAGAATGTTCCCAGAACATCAGGGTTAACACATCTATTCTTGTAAAATAAAATAAAATAAAATAAAATAAAGAAGTGTGTTACAGGTCTGCAATGAACACAAGAGCTCAGAACCAGAGTTTCACATCTCACCCAAGAATCACAGCAGCATACTGCACTCTAAACAGGCTGGGGGATTGGTTCAGTACCGACTCAAAGGGAAGAATGCCAGCATCTCTGAAGATCAGCCCCTTGGGTCTCAGGTTCAGTGCCCAAAATTAGAAACCACTTTTTTTAAACAAACATTCACCTGCCATGATGAGAACCCAGACACAACAGCCCTGGAATCCTGCATGTGCCACCAGGAAACCAAGTGCATGAAATGAAATGGATTCTAAACATGAAGTGACCTTTGCTCATTTAGTTTCATTGCATACCCTGTGCGATGCTAGAATTTAGGTTAAAAAAAAAAAAGAACGGTGGGGGAAGGAAGAGAGATTGTATCAATTAATAAATATACAGATCAGAAAAGTTTCTACCAGCTCTCCAATTGTTAAAAAAAAATAATCCAGGAAAAATGTTGAAGAGTTTTGGTAAAATTTTTGCATGCATTTTTTCCCCTCCCTAACTTCACATTTTCATCAAAATGTTGATATTTTAAAAATTTTGACCAGCTCTACTGCATGCACAGTAAATCAGATTTTTAAAATTCCATTTCAATAATCTGAAGCATTTTCAGTAACACAGAGAAGGATGTTTGTCTTCCACAAAGCATGTAATTGTTATCATTTTAATCCACTGTTTTTCCAGTGGAGGGAGGGCATAGTTTGTTCACAAAAAGCTAGAAAGTGCAAACTGCCCACAGCCTGGGGCAGTGCTTCATACTCACCTGTTGTTAGCTATAGCCCCACCTCCTCTCTGCCCTTTTTTGGGCTATGTGCAGTTCTGGGAGGTATTAAGGGAGGGAGCCAGCAACCCCCATCCTACCTTGAACATAGGAGTGAAAAATCTGTCTGGTCCTTACACAAATCATGTAAGAATTTGGAGAGATGGAGACTCCCTTTCCTTTGCATGCCCAGACAAGGACCAAGCTGAATCCGTATCTACCCTCTAAGGCATGGTTTCATTGGGTGGCTCCGATCAGGAAGAAAGGGGAGTCCTTTACCTTTGATTTGACAGCCAGAATGATTTTAGGCAGGGCAACAACCAAGCATTTCAAAGAGATGGTGAGGTACTTCAGCACGAAGTCCGTGATCCCCACAGTCCACATCAGGTCGAAGAAATCCAGCCTCTCCAGGTTGGGCTTCAGAAAAATCAGGCTGAAAAGCAGGAGAGCGAGACCCAAACATTAACAAACGGCACAACATCTGCCCTTCATCAAAGCTCCAGTACAAAGAACGGGCCTGGGGACTCCACCAAAGTAGAGCACAAGTTCTTAAAAGCAAGTGTAACAGGAGTAAGGTCAGCAGGTTAGTCCCACTGTCCCTCCGGGCCTTTGACCCCAGGCCTGCTCTTATTCAGTCCCACTGAGGTCAGTGGACTCAGGCTTGCCCATAGGCAGTGAAGGGAACACAGACATCCACAACACCTACTATGGAAGTTAACCCCTGCACTGCATGCCGATAAAAGAAACTTCTCTCCAGGGGGGTGTTCCCTCAGTCCAATAGCAGCAGCTTTTGTCCCCAAGTTTTTCCCCTCAATCCTATTCCTGTAGGAAAAGCTACCTACATCTCTCCATCTTTCTGGCTGGGGAAGGATCTGAAATGTGCACTGCATTGCAGTTCAGAGCTGCGCTGTGTGTGGTTGTGACTCCTCAGTGGGAACAGCACAGGCCAACATGCTCTGTAGACCAGTCTTACAAATGCCTCACAAAAGCCCGTTCTCGCAAAAGCAGAACTAGTGCAGGTGCAGCATTCTCCACAGCACCAAGCTACCCATGTATGCAGGGCAGGCAGGTAACAAGGGCAGCAGAAAGCTCAGGTCATTCAGCATTGGGTGACTGCACTGAGACAATGGCTCACAAACGTTTGAGGCAGACTAAGCGCTGGGCTCCATGAATCAGTGTCTCCTGCTGAAATGTTCGTATTCCAGACCTATGAGAAAAGGCAATCCAAGCTCTGTCCTGGATTCCAGGAAACACAGACTAATAGGAAGTAGATAGCAGTGACGCAGCAAAGCTCAGCATGCAGACCCTGGAGCTGCACAGAGACCGATGGCTGGATTGCAGGGGACTGTACAAGGTGTATATGCTCCATGTGCGGCATTCAGCCCAGCAGCTCACCCAGAATAGGAAAGAACAGGGCCTAGGTAGAATCAGAGTATCCACACATGCTCTGATTAATCCCCCACACCCGTGTTGAGGACACATTAGGAGTGTGAGAGTCTACTTCAGCCATGGGGCTACAACAGCACCCACAGAGCAGCAGAAAGATGCCTCTCTTTTTCCTCCTCCAGCCATCCCCCGTCCAGCAACTGGGGCTGGGCACTGAGCTAAATATTTGCTCCTTAGGATGGAGGGGTGCCAGTACTTCCTGGTTGGAAACCACTGCACCAGGTACCAATGAAATCAGGACCCTTTTCAGCAGTCACCAGGGGCTTCTTTTCACTATTACAGCCCACTGATCTCTCCCATGTGAAAAGCAAAGGAAAAACCCGAAACAAAAAGCCTGAGCATGAAATTAAAATACTCACAACACTGGCACAGCGCAACAGGTAAAATTAAACCCTAAAAACAGAAACAAAATCAGAGACTTAAATATCATTGCGGGCTAAAAAAAAACCAAACACACACACAAACAACAACAAAATCAGGACATGAAAAATAACTGAAAGGAACAAAAAGTGAACAGCAATTTCTAACCTCACACGCCTGTGCACGACTCTGGGCCCCAGGGCTGGCACGGGTCTCTGCACAGAGACCTCTCCAGCCGCGTGGAGCACTGCTGAAGTCAAAGGGGCTCTGTATGGAGCTGCTTGCCGGATCAGGCCTTGGTGGGGAGTTCTTTGTCAACGTTTTCAACATATTTAACCTTTTCGCATCAACACGCTGCTCCCCAAACAAAGGGGCACAATGTTCCCATTTTCCTGAAACCCTTTGAATTAACCTGCCCCTCTCCCAGCTCACCTCTCCTGTCCCTTTCCATATCTGCCTGGCCCCATCAGCTCCCCCACGCCCCATCTCATCTTCCAGGCCCCCTGCTCCTCACAACCTCCTTGCTGCCTTCTATTCCCAGCTGCCCACTAGGACAGCCTTTCCAGCACATTCTCCCAACCTGCTTCTCCTGTTCCATGCTGTCCCAATCCTCCCTTTCCCCAACCTCTGAACTGCTACTTTCCCATACACATCCCATCACTCATTTCCTTCCAGTCTGATTCATATTACAACAGCTTCTTCACTCCAAAAACACAGGCACAATCCCACATGAGACACACATTTTTTTAAATAAAATAATTCAGAGGTGTTGGGGTTAAACACAATTTTTCCCTCCAAGCAACAGTTAAAGACACGGGTATTTCTAATAACAGTTCGTGATAAATTTGGTTTACTAACCGATTCATGAAAAATTTGATTTACTAAAGCAAATTCAGAAAGGTGCCATCGTTCTGATTGTACAATTGTTCTACCACTCAGTATGCATTTTTCCAGGGAAGAGATAAGGCAGCAGTAACAGAACTATCACCGTGATGTCATCTAGGCTATTTTTGCTCACCTGATGCAAGACTGTTCAATACACTGCATGTTCCAATGAGTTCTTGTCTATATAAAGTTCCAACTCTCAGTCAGTAGGACTCCCACAACTTCCCTGGGGAAATTATTCCACAGGGAAACAGATCTCACTGTCAGAGCAATTTTCCTAACATTTGACCTAAGTTTGTCTTTGCATCATTTCATCCCATTTATCCTACCTACACTTGCTTAGCCTAACCCCAATGGTTTCTCCCATTTTTGGCATTTAATTCTTCCTTCATCATTGTAATAAGAGACTGACCCAAACCAAAACCCTGGATGTTAACACCTCTCAATTTTGGAAAAGTTGAGATCCATATCTTAACTTGGTGACTGGCCCCTGTTTGCACCAGATCAAACCACCCCAAATGCTGGGAACATTTGGATCTGGATCCAAATCCAAATGTTACTACTCAAGTCCATCTATAGTAACAGGGTAAAAGCCTAATACACAGTAATGGAAAGAAGCCATTGTGGGAAGGGAAAATGAATGTCAGCATTCCCCTCTGGTTCCAGCACCATGGCTCTCTATAACTCACCAATTACACCGCAAGAGGAAATCCCAACTTTCACAGGCAAAAAGTCACCCACATGCTTTTCTTTCATTTAGCGTAGCAAAGATGGCAGATTCCATGGAACTACACTTTCTTCTCATAAAAGTGTGAGAGAAGTTGGGATCCCTCTGTTCCACCCTGGCAATAACTGCCTGTTTCCACCAGGTAGGATTTACCATGTGCCCACCTGTTGTATAGCTGCTGGGAGTTGAAAGTGTAAAGCAAGTATAAGGTATTCCCAAGGAGGAAGGCCAGGATCCAGAAGACAATCAGCACCGACCTCTTCTCCTGAGCAAAAACAAGAGGCAGACAAGACAGATTCAAAGTCTAAAGGGAACATGCATATTGTGCACCAAGCCTTTAACTGCTGAAAAATGTGAGACCAACCCAGGGGACAGACACACACTTCTAAGCATTCAATAATTAGTTATTTACATGGGAGCAAGACATAAAAATAGGCAGCAAGGTACAGACATAAACAGAATCTGCTTTCATTTACTTTGTCGAGCACAACTGAAACCAAGGGAATTACACTGGCCGAAAGGGAGAGAGAGTCAGATCGACAGAACCCAGTTTTTAAAGGTGCGTACCTAAACAGGACATCCAGATCCTACATGCATACACCTACTTATCAATATGCTTTACTACAGGTCTGAGCTTCCAGGCAGGATCTGGATGGTCTTATAAGGGGACACATTTGATAAGTGGGCCTACCATACCTAAACACAGAGCTTTAAAAAAATATTACCTAGACTCTTCTAGACCATCATCATACATTGAACATACTGCATACAGCATGAATGGATATTGTTTGGATGCAGGAGGTTTTAGCGCGGGTGATTTATAATAAAAAGCAACTGAACAGATGAAAGAACCAACATTAGCTTAAATTCTACATCCATGAAGATGAGGATGAATTACATGATATCAGATCCTAAACTCAGCACTTGTGAAGGCCTGAGGGTTGCCTCTTCTGAGCCTTGGACCAGTGTAATTTTGAGAAGGAAATTCCACATTTGGGAGGAAAAATGAGGAAGGATTTTTCTGGCAAGTTTATTTAGTAAAAAGGTGGCTCTCTGCAGCTATTCTGAGATTAGGAATACTAGATTGAGTCTTCAGGCAAATGGATTAGTGGCCTGGATACACGTTAGGCAGTCAAATGTGCAAGACAGTAAGAACCTAACACATAGTTGTGCAATGTATCCCACCAGTCTGCATTTTGTCCCATTTATTTCACCACCACATGTGCATAATTATATATATTTACGCCATCCACATATCGTCTATCTGATAATGCAGCTCAATCCTGCACTGCAGTGCTGTTGCAGTATCCCAATGAGACTATAAACCACAATACCTGAGAAGACCAACTGGTTTATTTAAGATGTAACCAGAGCACCAAGATAACACTAAGTACGTTAATAAGTAATACTTCTACAGCATCTTTCATCAGAAAATCTCCGAGCTCTCTGTAAGCGTTAATGGTGAAATGGGCATTATCGCCTCCAATTCTACATATAGGGAAACTGAGACACAGAGCTGTTGCTTGAAGTTACACTGCAAGTCAGTGGCAGAGCTAGGAATAGAAACCAGTTCTGATTTTTCATTCCCATTCTCTAACCATTATACCATGCTTCCTGCAAGACAGCGAGGCTGTGTGGGGCAGGGAGGAAACAGAATATTCATGTATGCAAAGTGCAAGACAAGATCTGGCATCAGCGTTATTTTGCATATTAAGAGCAG
Source organism: Emydura macquarii macquarii (assembly GCF_026122565.2). NCBI lineage: Eukaryota > Metazoa > Chordata > Testudines > Chelidae > Emydura > Emydura macquarii. The sequence continues at coordinate 4,617,438 of NW_027131391.1, forward strand.
TGTTTCGGGAACACCACAGAGCAAGATACTGTACTCACCCTCAAAGAGACTTGTTTTCGTAGAGTTGAGTTAGCATATGCAAATGTGCTGGCCATACCAATGCACACAGCAATCCCTGCAAGGAAGGACATCTGTCAAAGGGCTGTTGGGCTGGGGAGCAGTATTCACATTGTTAAATTATTTTACATCTGATATTTTAGGTTTAAAACAAACCTCCTCCTCCCCCCAAAACCTGTAATTGCTGGATGTAGTGGGGGATGCTAACACACTGACCGCTAAACTCTGGAGAGCTGGGTTCAGATCACAAGCCAAATTAATGTGAATGTGCCAGTGTCATTTCCAGTGCATAATTGCCCAGAAGCACAGGCCAACCACAGTTTGATACAATTCTGAACTAATGGCAGCCTCTGTTCATGAGAGACCCAGGAATGCAATAGCAAAGGTACTGCAGGTCATGGATGAGTTGCACTAACAGAGATAAGGGAGGAGGAAAGATTGGAATAGCAGCTGGTTCTGCAAATCAAGACTGAGGTGCACTGGCAAAGCTACACTGTGACCCCACGCTGAGGAGTGGTGCAGGTAAGGATTGATGTGCATTACTGGGAATGTGTGTGTGGGGTGGGGGGGGGAGGGCTAAACTTGCACACTATGGCTTCCTCTAGCTAGCGATATCAGTGTCCCACTTCCATAAAGACAAAAATTCATCAGTCACATACTCCATCTACAATTGAATGTTTACTTACATTACTGATGAATAGAATAAAAGCAAGCAAGTCCAGTGGGCTACAAGAAGGATTGTGGTCTGAGACTTTCAAAGCCATTAGGGGATTTGGATATCCAATTGCCATTAAAATGTAAGGAAACCGAGTGTCTGAATCCTTTAGGCAGCTTTGAAAATCTCAGTTGTAAAGTTTAACTATCTGACGACTACCATCCTTCCATCCAAGCACGATTTGAATCGCTTCCAAGACTTTTAGTGCCACACAAGAGCTGACCAGTAGAGGCTGCTGTGAGCTCCCCTGGAGAGGTCTGAGAGAGTTCTCAGCTCCTGGTGGAGAGGGGCAGGGAGAGACACCAAGACAAGGAACAGAACCAGAGTCTCCCACATGGCAGGAGAGGACATCAAAGATGGGCCTCACTCAGCTGCGACAGGTAGTAATGAAATTAAAGGGAAAGAACAGGCAGGATGCCCAAAGACAGGTAGCTTCACCCCTCCATTCTGACTGCCTAGGTCCCCTTTACCCACTGAATTTGCTGCCTCTAAGAATTCTTCCAGAGAGCAGAACCCAGCTACTCAGCCACCCTCTCTCAGCCTTAGAACTACATGAAGATGGCGAGCTCGGGGCTTACCGAGTTTATGCTGGAAACAAACTTTAGCCAGGAGTATCAGGATGAAGGGAAGCCCCTTCTGGAGCCAGCAGATCACAGCCTTCAGCTCCGAGAGGGCAGGGGCTGGAGTCCCAGGCTGGTCCTCAGGACTCTCTTCTGTGTGTCCGTGGCGGTCCCCACTAGCCATGTGCAGCAGAGAGGATCCCCGATGGTGGCCATGGTGGTAGTGACGGGGCTGCTGCTGGAGGTGGAATGGAGCTCCTTCTGTATGGCTGGCCCCTTCTTCCCTTGGGGCTGGCATCTGAATGAACACATCCCCGCCTCCTGCTGAGGAACTCAGGACCAGCCCTGATTGGAACGGGGTAGCTGGGATGGTACCAGAGGGGATGCCTGCCAGCCCCGAGAAAAGCTGCTGGGGTGAGGGAGTTTCGGCCTTCAGACCTTCGAAAACTCCCCCTTCATCCACGCTGGTCTCAGAACTGACCGTCTGACTCCGACTTCTGCAAGAGGAAGACACACCAAAAAGTGGGAAACGTGGGGCAGAGATCAAACAATGGGCTGCTGGGAAAAGCATCCTCCCCAGCTCTCCAGAACACCGAGGCTGGATCAATTCACCTTGGCAGGGCTGGAGTAGCTTGGCAATTCAATGGTGCTGGTCCAATACTGTCGCTTCCCTCCCAACCCCAATGGGCCATACAGTTCCTGCACACCCCGCTCACTTTTTAAATCAGACTTGGAGGGATACCAAAAGTCAGCAAAGTTTAAGGCAAATTTAAAACTCTCGACATCATCTCTACAATGGTTTTGATGTTAAACACGTAGTGTATGCAACATACAGTGTGCCGTGGGGTACGGTATGAATCTGGGATGGCCACATTACTCATGGGTCATCCCAAATCAATGACCTAACAACTCCAGTTGCTAGGCTCTTTCCACTTCATTTAGGGCTGGCCAACTACCAACCAGGCACTGTCTGGAGCAGTGATTCTCAACGTATTTACCATGGTGGGTCACATATGCAGCTCTCTCTCTGTGTTATGTGCAGTGATGTACCATGGGTCTCTGGTGCCCAGGGGCCAAGCCTGAATTTGGGCCCCCCACCCAAGTCTCACCCCCCACGCAGGGCAGGAGGAGTCCCCAAGCTCCCACAAGATGGTGCCGCCCCTTGGCTGCCCCGGGCCTGGCCCACCCCCACGGTATGTGGGCCGCATCCACACAATACATATGCTATCTGTATGGCCCTGAGGATGTCACATGGGCCACAGCTGTGTGCTGACTGGCCGCCAGTGGCCTGTGGGTGGGCTACAGGTTGAGAACCACTGGTCTGGAGGGAAAGCCAAATGAGAACAAAAAGAGGTAAAAACAACTAGATAGGGGTTAAGAGCTACTTTCCTGTCACATGACCCAGCAGGGGATTTAAGGGAAGAGACTGTCCACCTTCATTTGTTTTGGTGTTACACATTAATTTTCTGTTTGACCAATAAATTATGCCCTGAGGCAAGGGTCTGAAACAGACTTGGGCATAGCATTTGTTCCTTTCTGGGCTGTGGACACAGCACACGAGCCTACAGAGTTTCCAAGAGGAGGTTCAGGACTCATTTTTTCATCCTAATACCACACGCCAAGGAAAAACATGCTCTGTTTCTCTGTGCTCAGTAATACAGCACTAAAATGAATCTATGGAAACTCTGATCCCCTGCGGCAATGGGGACAGAGCAGACAATTCCTAAAGCAAGTAGCTAGCCAAGAAAATGCCCAGTGCAAAGTTAACACTTATCCAACTGGTAAAGAAAGAGTGAAGAATAAACACAAAGATCAGTAATAGGTCAAACCCACAAAGAGACACTTAGTGCAGCGCTAAAGTCTCTCCAGATCCTAATCCCTGGAAGCCTCCAACTTTAGAAACAGCGATCACGAGCTGAGACAGCACATGCACATACACATTCCCGTAGCCGATCTCCCCCACGAGCCCATAATCCTCCCTAGACCTCTTACTCGGCACACAGCTTTGCATTTCATCTCGCTTTGGAACCAGCTCCAACTCCCACTTGGTCACCACTCCCCACAAAGCAAGCTCTAAACAAGGCTTTTTATAGCCACAACCCACTCCCCGAGTCTCCATGCAGGCACCTGCAAGGAACCAAAGCAACAAGATACTGTACATTTTTGTACGGTTCAGAATTAACCAGACACATGCTGGGTGACACTTAATGCCATGAATCAGGTTTGGACACAGAAGCTGCACCAGTGTTCTATAGTTATCTCCAAAAACATAACGAACACAGACAACAGAACATACCTGGTGCCACTCCGCATGCCAACCAAATACACTGACGTTGTTTGGAACCGTGCTGTTCGGATACATGACTATCCCTCCAGCAAAGAAGGGGTTAACTAGCCACATAGTTAAAAAGGGGTACTGTGAAGATAAACATTATGGATGAAATCTTGGCCCCAGAAGTCAATAGGAGCTTTACCATTGATTTCAATGGGGTCAGTATTTCACCTATATTTTTTCAAATAACCCTTGCCCAGGTTAGTGATAATACTTCATTGTACTAAAAATGAAAGTCCAGTTTACTTCACCTTGCCTACTTTTTGCATTTGATAATGGCACATATGCTGAATTTGTACAGCACCTTCCACCCTAATCGATGCCACGGTGCTTTATGAAGTTTTACTGACTGGGGCCAAGCCTCACCTCAGTTCAGAAGGTCCATGCAACGTGCCATGAACCACTCAACACCCTTTAAAAGTCCCATTCCAGTGCTCAGCCCACACACCAAACTACAGGGTAGGTAGCAACACTGGGAAGTGTGAGTTGAGGAAACCAGAGGCTGGCCAAGAGCATGACAATAAATAACAGAAGTACATGGAATGTGTCATTTGCACTAAAATGAAGAGTTACACTCGTGTTAGAATTTAACAAGGACATCAGACTTAACCTGTTCTTGCAAAAAGCGTCATGGGATACTTAATGATTACAAGTGGTCAGGATCTTTTGCTTCACCGTTCACTTGACAGACACTTCCCTCAACTCCACAGAAAAATGAGACTGTGTAGTTTCACTTTTGTTTCTGATTAAATTCATTTTCCCATTCTCATGCACTAACCCAATGTGGGTGCACAGAAATACTTAACAGTAAAAACCACAAACGAACCTGTGTTCATTGAAGTTATTAAAAAGAATTAAAGTAGGCATACCTTTATCTATCCATGTACACAGAGATAAACCCTGGTTTAAAAAAGGTCTCAGGGATCATCCAAAATCTTCATACAATTAGTGGTCGTGGTAACTGGGAACATCAGTCTAGTGAAGCACCCAAGCTCCTGTGAGTTGCACTTAAGTTCTTGAGGAGTTCCACAAGAACATCTCGAGAACAGAGTTGTAGAGGACCTCCACTCCTGGAGAGCTCACGTCCAGATCTTTGGTGCTTAGGATCCCCACAGAACTGTAGCCCGAAGCTCTCCTATGGAGTTCAGGAGTACCACAGGAGCAGCGGCTCAGTCAGTATAATCTTGAGGGACATAACTCTGGTTTATCTGAAGTTTGGTTATCAGGAGTTTGAGTTAAACCTGTTTCAAATTCAGCCTAACTGTATATATATCAAACTAAATGTGGGGCCTAACCTATGTCACCTGTGTCTCTTTAATAAACAAATGGTAGGAACCATGGCATAGGATTTGCTATAGTGGACTGGCCCACTGGGTCATCAGATCTGATATTCTGCATCTGGTAATGACAAATGGTTTCACTTTTCTATGAAACATCAGCTATCTCCTAATGCATGCAGCAAGCTTTGTCCCATTATAGATAACGGAAAATATTCCTCCTTCAACCCTGTAGCTTTTTCCTTCTAAAAAAGGTATGAGACGCACCAAACCAATGAATCCGAATATTGCCTTTTGGAGAGGAGTGTAGAACTAACAGGAAAGGAGAGAAGACTCACCTTTCAGGAGGAAGGCTATCAGTGTTGCTGCTGTGCCGTCTCTGCATTTTCCTTAACACCTTGAAGCACAGTACACTCAACATTAACGTTGTGGATCAACAATCCCCAGGGGAACTAGTAACAAAGGCCCACAGGGTCAGACAGCTGTGACATCCATTCACCCAGTGACATGATTACCAAAATCACCTGCTTCTCTGAACAGTGGTGCAGGAGTGTATCAGTTTTTTAGTACACTAACAAAAAACAACTCTTGAAAGTTTCTCCGCTGACATTTGGTAGCACACAGAAACAGCTCTCCAGGCAGGGCAGGAACGAGCCAGATTTCCTTCGATAGGACCAGGAACAAAGTTGAAGGTCACGTGGACTTTACAACCCTACGATGAGGTGATCTCAAAAGGGACTCCAGGACAACCGACCGTAGCTCTGGATGTGACATGTGAATAGGCGGTTTGTTCTCTAGGAGTAAGATCTTTCCTTCCTCCTCCTCTTCTGAAGGAGTTTGCAGGGCAACGTAAAGCACAACAGGAAAAAGGGGAAAAAAGGAATATTTTATGAAAAATGCAGCCAAATAAGGCAACACAGTTTTATTCTTTGCTACACATGACCTTAGCCCTAATAGGCTGAGTAAATGATCTTAGCCTAATAGGCGGAGCCTGGTAAATCACATAATCCCCACTAGCAAACTCTCCAAGCTTCTCTGAAATATGTGTATGTGAGAGATCAGATCCTCTTTTGGGCACCATCAAATTATTTAATAAACTAGGGTCTGGAGTAAGAAAAGAATAAGCACAGATATGATAACCTTAGACCCTTGGCTATAGCAGCCTTTCACAGAATTGGGATGAGGTTTTATTTATTTTTTATTCTCCTCATTCAAGCAGCAAATTCTGAGTCCATGAAACTATTTTAAAGAAAATAATCATTCTGAAAGCAGAAATGAACATGTGTCATCACTATAATATCAAAGAGCCACATGGACATTAATGAATGGATCCTCACAAAAGTCCTGATGAGGAAGATTAGCATTACTACCCCTTTTTACTAAAGGAGAAAATGAGACAGATTTTTTTTTTAAGCGACCTGTCCAGGGTCATACTGGCAGCTTATAAAATAGTTGGAAACAGAACCAATAAATCCTTATTTCTAATCCTACAGAATTCTTGACTGAGATTTTTTTTTTAAAACATCTCTTAATTTAATTGTTTTTCCTTAACTTTTCAAGGCTTTATTACAAGTATATTAGTTACATATAGGATAGACAAAAATTGATGATTTTAAAAAATAAATTAAAGAATCAGATATTTTTAATTCAAATTAAATACAGGTTTGGTTTGTTTTTTTTAAAACAACCTAAACATTTGAAACTAAGAATTTAAGTTAAGCACAAAACTTATAATCTATCAAAAACATTTATATTAAATACAAAATAACAAAGAGAACATGTTTGCTGTCAAGTTTTAAAGAAAGTCATGCTGCTAAATTGGTGGAAGTCGCTGATAAGCATCTGGAACCTGAGTTTGTTGAAATGCTAATCTAGTTTTTGACAGCAGCAGCCTCTTCTGCAGGTGGAGAGAGAGTGTTTTCTTCATTTCAGCCTAGTGAAGTGATTCAGTTGAATGACTAGTTTATTCAGAGGTAAGAAACCGATTGGGAAGTTGAAAAAGCAGGAAACCTTGTTTTCCTATTCCAATTTAAGAATAAAAACTAGATGAGAGGGAGAGAGATCTACTAGTTCTAAAATCTTGAAGGACATGGTGACCAGAAACAAATCAGTTCAGTTAAGTAATTACAGGTAGCATTTCCCTTGTTTAATAAATCAGTTAGTTTTAAATGCAAAACATGTTTTGATGAGCTTCTAGATAAACCTTTTTTCCTTATGTATCCAGCCCATGTAAAGGTAGTTTTATTTAATAAAAGAAAATTTAAATGCTGTTTATGTGCATTTTAATTAAATTTTCATCCAAATAGAGCTGAAACAAATCACTAGTAAAAATGAATCATTATCTAATAAATAAGACATATGTCGTTAACGATTTTTCAACCTAATCAAAAATGTAAAAATTAAGAACCTGAATAAATGTAAGTTAAACTATACAATTGCTTAAATGAATGTGTATAGACATTGTGTATTCTCCAGATTAGCAAAAAGAAGCAACAAATTTATTGTAAAGGCTCTATGTAGCTGCAAATCAACATATTTTAATGGGAACCAACAAAGGAGAATGACTTTCTTTAGACTACATAGACTTTAAGGTCAGAAGGGACCATTCTGATCATCTAGGCTGACCTCCTGCACAAGGCAGCCACAGAACCTCACCCACCCAACTCCTGTAATAAACCCCTAATCTACGACTGAATTACTGAAGTCCTCAAATCATGATTTAAAGACCTCAAGGTACAGAGAATCCACCAGAGAATTCACCAGCAAATGACGTGCAGCATGCTGCAAAGGAAGGCAAAAAACCCTCAGGGCCTCTGTCAATCTGTCTTGAGGGAAAAATTCCTTCCCTACCCCAAACATCGCAGCTAAACCCTGAGCATGTGGGCAAGACTCACCAGCCAGACACCCGGAAAAAATTCTCTTTGTAGTAACTCAAAACTCAAACAGGAAAATAACTAGAAAGTACAAATGCAAAACATGATTAAAATAGATGATTTAAATCAAGGCTCTGCTTGCTGATTTAATCGTGACTAAAATGATTAAAATCAGCAAGCAGAAACCATGCAAATTGTGTCAAATACAGTCTTTATCCATTACATAATAAAGTCCTGGTCCTGCAACTTACAACACTGAAATGCAGCCAGCTCAGAGGTGGAGCTAAGTGACAAACCAGTGAGGAGAGACGAGATATTTTGGCTAAAACGTCTACTATTAAAGAATACCACAGGATTTTAATATCTACAAAAACCAGAGAGGACCTTGGTTTGTAAAGCCTGATCCTGAAGATTACAGTCCACGTGTGTGTCTTGTCCTACATCTCAGAAGGATGAAGAGCTGAGTCAACACGGCCTGGATACGAACCAGTGGTGACAGAGGGTCCTAGCATTTCAAAGTCATTCCCTCTGACATTCCTTTATTTTCATAATTAGAGAGAGAGTTGGGACAACCACAAATTGCACACAGAACATGGGTGAAAATACATTATACAGAGAGTACACAGATGGGCTGATGGACTCATGAGCTCCAAGAAAGTAATTCCATTCAGGAGCTTTGGTGACACTCTAAACCAGTGGCTCTGAACCTTTCCAGACTACTGTACCCCTTTCAGGAGTCGGATTTGTCTTCTGTACCCCCAAGTTTCACCTCACTTAAAAACTACTTGCTTACAAAATCAGACATAAAAAACACAGAAGTGTCACAGCATACTACTACTGAAAAATTGCTTACTTCCTCATTTTACCATGTAATTATAAAATAAACCAATTGAAATATAAATATTGTACTTATATTTCAGGGTATAGTATATAGAATAGGGTTAAACTTAGAAGCAAGAACAATAAGCGTGATGTCGTGGTGGGTGTTTGTTACAGACCACCAGACCAGGAGGATGAGGTAGATGAGGCTTTCTTTACTCAACTAGGGAAAGTTTCCAGTTCACAGGACCTGATTCTCATGGGAGACTTCAATCACCCTGACATCTGCTGGAAGAGCAATACAGCAGAGCACAAACAATCCAGGAAGTTTTTGGAGAGTGTCGCAGACAATTTCCTGGTGCAAGTGCTGGAGCAACCAACGAGGGGCCGTGCTTCTCTTGACCTGCTGCTCACAAACAGGGAAGATTTGGTACAGGAAGTAGAAGTGGGTGGCAACCTAGGCAGCAGTGACCATGAGATGGTCGAGTTCAGGATCCTGACAAAAGGAAGAAAGGAGAACAGCAGGATACGGACCATGGACTTCAGAAAAACAGACTTTGACTCCCTCAGGGAACTGATGGGCAGGATTCCCTGGGAGGCTAATATGAGGGGGAAAGGAACCCAAGAGAGCTGGCTGTATTTTAAAGAGACCTTATTGAGGGTGCAGGAGCAAACCATCCCGATGTGCAGAAAGAATAGCAAATATGGTAGGCGTCCAGCTTGGCTTAACAAAGAAGTCTTTGGCGAACTTAAACGCAAAAAAGAAGCTTACAAGAAGTGGAAGCTTGGTCAGATGACTAGGGAGGATTATAAAAACACTGCTCGAACATGCAGGAATGAAATCAGGAAGGCCAAAGCACAACTGGAGTTGCAGCTAGCAAGAGACGTGAAGGGGAACAAGAAGGGTTTCTACAGGCTTGTTGCCAACAAGAGGAAGATTAGAGAAAGTGTGGGCCCCTTAGAGAATGAGGGAGGCGACCTAGTGATGGAGGATGTGGAGAAAGCTGAGGTACTCAATGCCTTTTTTGCTTCTGTCTTCACAGACAAGATCAGCTCCCAGACTACTATACTGGGTGGCACAGAATGGGAAGGAGGCGAACATCCCGCAGTGCTGAAGAAACGGGTCCAAGACTATTTAGAAGGATTGGACATACACAAGTCCATGGGGCCAGATGCAATGCACCCGAGAGTGCTAAGGAAGTTGGCTGATGTGATTTCAGAGCCATTGGCTATTATCTTTGAACGCTCGTGGCAACAGGGGGAGGTCCCTGAGGACTGGAAAAAAGCAAATATAGTGCCCATCTTCAAAAAAGGGAGGAAAGAGGATCCAGGGAACTACAGACCGGTCAGCCTCACTTCAATCCCTGGAAAAATCATGGAGCAGGTCCTTAAGGAATCCATTTTAAGGCACTTGGAAGAGAGAAAGGTGATCAGGAACAGTCAACACGGATTCACCAAGGGAAAGTCATGCCTGACCAACCTGATTGCTTTCTATGATGAGGTGACTGGCTCTGTGGATGTGGGGAAAGGGGTGGACGTGATATACCTTGACTTTAGCAAAGCTTTTGATACTGTCTCTCACAATATTCTTATCAGCAAGTTAAAGAAGTATGGGTTGGATGAATGGACTATAAAATGGATAGAGAACTGGCTAGAGCATAGGGCTCAACGAGTAGTGATCAATGGCTCCGTGTCTAGCTGGCAACCGGTCACAAGCGGAGTTCCCCAGGGGTCGGTCCTGGGGCCGGTTTTGTTCAACATCTCCATTAATGATCTGGAGGATGGGGTAGATTGCACCCTCAGCAAGTTTGCAGATGACACTAAGCTGGGGGGAGTGGTAGATACCCTGGAAGGTACGGATAGTATACAGAGTGACCTAAACAAACTGGAGGATTGGGCCAAAAGAAATCTAATGAGGTTCAACAAAGAAAAGTGCAGAGTCCTCCACTTAGGAAGGAAGAATCCCATGCACAGCTATAGACTGGGGACCGACGAGCTAGGCAGCAGCTCTGCAGAAAAGGACTTGGGGGTAACAGTGGATAAAAAGCTGGATATGAGTCAGCAGTGTGCCCTGGTTGTCAAGAAGGCTAATAGCATATTGGGCTGCATTAGGAGGAGCATTGCCAGCAGGTCGCGGGAAGTGATTATTCCCCTCTATTCGGCATTGGTGAGGCCGCATTTAGAATACTGTGTCCAGTTTTGGGCCCCCCACTACAAAAAGGATGTGGACAAGTTGGAGAGAGTCCAGCGGAGGGCAACAAAAATGATTAGGGGGCTGGAACACAGGACTTATGAAGAGAGGCTGAGGGAACTGGGCTTGTTTAGTCTGCAAAAGAGAAGAATGAGGGGGGATTTGATAGTGGCCTTTAACTACCTGAAAGAGGGTTCCAGGGAGGATGGGGCTAGGCTGTTCTCGGTGGTGGCAGATGACAGAACAAGGAGCAACAGTCTCAAGTTGCAGGGCAGGAGGTCTAGGTTGGACATTAGGAAAAAGTTTTTCACTAGGAGGGTGGTGAAGCACTGGAATGGGTTACCTAGAGAGATGGTGGAATCTCCATCTGTAGAGGTTTTTAAACTGAGGCTTGACAAAGCCCTGGCTGGGATGATATAGCTGAGGTTAGTCCTGCTTTGAGCAGGGGGTTGGACTAGATGACCTCCTGAGGTCCCTTCCAACTCTAATATTCTATGATTCTATGATTAGCAAGGCATTGTCTGTATGAAATTTTAGTTTGTACTGACTTTGGTAGTGCTATTTATGTAGCCTGTTGTAAAACTAGGCAAATATCTAGATGAGTTGATGTACTCCCAGGGATACACATACCCTTGGGTGAGAACCACTAAACTACAAGCACTGTTCTGATTACAAACATCTTCTTTGTATCTCATGGCAGCCCTTCTGTAAATACATTTTTTTAATCCAAGGTTGTGTGTTAGGGTTCAGAATACATTACAAAAGACACTCACCCTGCCCCTCCAAATAAAATAGAAGTTGCAATCAGAGTAACAATACTTAGCATTTTAACAACACTTTACTTTTTCTCTCCCCAGCTGCTGTGTAAATGTTAAACCATTCTTATAACACCCCTGCAAGCTACATACACAATATTATCCCCATTTTACCAATGAAGCGAGATAAAGAAAGGTTAAGTGACCTGCTCAGGGCCCCAGTCTGATCCATGCAGGCAGACTCCTGTGCCTATGCATGGCCCCAGGGCTCCATGTTATAGCAGAGAACTGCCCATGCAGGTCTGATGGCAGGATGAGGGTTGAAGTCAGTGGCAGAACCAGCATTAGCACTCAGGAGTTCCTGACCCCCCCAGCCCTGAGCTCCATCTGTTGGCACTCCACTCATTTGTGCTGTAGGGTGACTATCCATCAATTTGTCTTTTCAGATGTTTTCTCCTATCAAAGACAAGCATGGTGCTTCGCAGAGGGATTTCCTTTTAGACATCAGCCATAATGGGGGCAGTAAAGAGCACCCCAAAGGATTCAGAACCAAAATTGTCTAGCTGATGACAGCTGATTTTTGGCCTTGTACACAGTACTACAAACCTAAATCCACATGCCATTGGAGTAGCTGTCATCTCAGAGGACACCTAACAAACACTGAATGACTGAGTTTTGTCTGGATTGGACAGTTCCATGTCATGCCGTGACATATCATGATTTTGCACTTGCAGTGCCATATGCACACCAAGGCTGATAACTAGTATTTATACCAGGAAAAAACAAATCAGGCTACATACATCTTGCTAACAGAGCACTTCGGAGAGTCCAAGATAGCACAGTATTCAAATGTTCACATCACAGACGCAGAGAACCACACTAACAGTTAGGTGGAAAGAAGCGGATTAGAATAGAATGCTGTAATGGGGCTGTATTTGCAAAAGAAATGTTTTTATTTTAACTAATCATTTGTATTTCAGTACAGCCTAGCAGCCCCAGTCCGGGCCAAGGAACCCATTGTGCTAGGCCCTGTACAAACAGGGAACAAAACGGCAGACCTATCTTGCAGCCGTTCATGTCTGTTCATTAGGAGTGCACGCACCAGAGCAGGCCTGACCCGCGGGCGGTGTGAAGGGGACCCGAGGAAGCTCAGCCTACCGACTGTTCGGCTTGAGATGCAGGGACTGACGATGTGCCCAGGCGCCCAGCGCTGTGAGCAGCTCTGAAATGCGACAGGGGCTGGCAGAGGCGGCTGAACAATTCCACCGGGAGGGGAAGGGAAGGGAAGGGATTTCCCCCGTCTTTGAACGCTGCAGCACAGCAAACACAGACCCCATGCGGCCGCTCCCCCCGCACAAACACGCCCGGTTAGAAGCAGCAGCGAGGCCTGGGAGCTCCGTCCTGCACCTACCCGCGATCACACCCGATCCAGCCCCACCATCAGCACAGCCGGCCAGACCCACACAGCAGCCACTCACGTGACCTGCCACTTCCGTTCCGACCTCCTCCTCCCCCCCACTTCCTTCCAGGAGAGACACAAAGTAACTGGCTTCCTCCCCCTGCTCCCGCAGCCGATCCGGCTCGGGCCGCCGGCGCCGAGCGTCATGTGCCGGGAGCTGGAGCGGAAGCAGCGCGGCGGGGCGGGGCTGGATCTGGATCTGGCTTGTTGAGGTTGCTGGTAGTAGCAGGACGGGGCCGGGGGCTGAGTTTAGCAGCACGTTTGCTCCCGACCGGGGGAGCGAACAGGCCCTTGTGAGTGATGCTGTGCTGAGACCGGGGGGAGGGGGCAGCTTCTTTCCCCCTTCGCCTGTGTAGACAGGGCCCGGCCGCCCCCACCTCGCCTGCTCTGTCTGGGAGGATGCCGCGGCGGCGGCGGGGGGCCGGCGAGAGAGGGCGCGGCGGCTGGGCTCGTTTCCTTTCCAGGGGCGGGGCGGCTCCTCGGCCTGTCGAAGGTTCCCTCCCCTTGGTCTGTTTTGGTAGGGTGCCTCGGGCTCGGGCTGTGTGTGAAGAGAGTTAACGCTGGCGGCGGCAGCAGAGACTTCCATCTATTTGCTTGATAAGGCTACAGAACCGCCCTGAAGCGTTTGTCCCCCTGAACAGCTCTGTTTAAATGTGTGCTCACACAGGTGAGGAGCTGTGGCTTTTCCCTCTGGGTTTGGTCCCAAACTCCTTGGTAGTGTTTAAGTTCTAGCTTTTTTTTTTCCTTTCCTTAAAGGTTTTTTTTAGTGTTCTTCCATCTCCTCCAGAGGCTTCTCAAGCTGCTTAGGTTTGCACCTGATTAATGCAATCCTGGAACAATTATTTTGCTTCTGGGGGTTCCTTTCATTCCCCTGGTCCCCCCATAAACTAGCAAGGGCAGCAGCTGCAGGGTAAATAAGAAAACTCCAGGAAGAATCTGAACCTAGTGTAGCTAGTGCAACAACAAGGGGGGAAAACAGCACTTCCAGAGCAGAGGAGTGTTAGTGAAGGTTTGTTGTATGGGCATGGTGCACTTTGTGTCAATGGTGTGGCGCAGGCTGCTGAGGAAGCGTTGGGTCCTGGGTATTGTATTTGGACTCTCCCTCATCTATTTCCTTACCAGTACCTTCAAACAGGTCAGTATTGCTTTTCTTCTTCTTTCCCTCCTCACTGCCCCATTTCATCCTTCTCTGTAGGTCAAGGCCAATCTTAGGAAAACACTTAACATCAGACATGATGCTTATTACTGCTGGCAGTAATCCCATTGTATGACTACAAATTGTTGTAAGTACTGCACCTGGTGGTGGCTGCATGTTTGTGCCCCTCATCTGTGAGCTCCTTGAGGTAGAGAACACCCATATCCTGTGCTAAGTGTCATGTAAACTTGCAGCACAACATAAGGGATTTTAAAAGAGATTTCTCTTGAAGGTTGTAATTTATTTATGGTGTTTAGCAGAGTGACCCAAATACAGATGCTGAAATGCTAAGATTTTTTTTTTTTAAACTTGTGATAATGATGGATCTCAAAATCTTATCTACACCAGCATCATCAGTAAGATTTAAAGGGTGCTGTCACTTAATTTGGAGCCTGAACCTGAAATTTTGTGTAAAGTAAAAGTTTTACATCAGTAATACTCCATAGCAATATGTTCATGGGAATTAAAGGGCAACTGGAATCTTTTTGGGATCAAAGTGTTTTCTTGTAAAGGCTGTTGTGAACCACTGTTCCACCCAGGACAATAGCATTGTACATGAGAGACAAAAAGTGAAACTAACTGCTCCAGGAAAAGGCCCTTATCCTGCAATAGGAGCCATGCAGGCATAAGAGCCTGCATACGTAAATCTGTTTGGAGGATTGGGACTTCAATAAGCTGCAGAAAGAAAGCAAATATAATAAATGGTGAAAACTAATGAGAGTAGATTACTTAAGTTCCTTAGGTGACTTTGAAAATCTCTACATGTGTAAAGTCTTTATTTTTTAATAAACTAACCTTCTGTTATTTAAGGTGAGGACATTTCCCTCCTTGTAACTGAGCTTTGTTAAAAATAATCTATGCAATTAGATCTTTGTTTAAAGAAAAATATAATTAAACTCCTGGTGATGATTCTTGCCCTCGAATTGTTAGACTCTTAGGATAAGTCCAATGTGAGGCCTACATTTTTTTGACACCTGTTCTTTTTTTTAAGCAGCACCCACATAAAACCTGGAATGTGCTTATTATTTTGGTTTGCAGAGCAGCTTTAAAGGTGCATTGTGTAAGGTGGTTTTCCAAAGGCAATCTTTAAATGTTTTAAGTATTTGTCCATCCTTAAATGGACCTCGCTCAGTTGTTCTTGAACCGCCTTCATCACGTATCGCAACATCTTTATTTGAGATGATGTAGAAAAAGCAGCTTTGAATGTCTGACCTGGAGCATTAGTATATCTTGCAAGGGACTGTGTTTTAGTGACTAGAACAGGGAGGCTGGGAGTCAGGATTCTTGGTTTCTACCTTGACTGCCCCACTGACTTCCTGTGTGACCTTGAGTAAATCAGTTAAACTAAACCACATTTTTACAAGTGGCCAGTAATTTCGGGTGCCAGACATTGGCAGGACCTGATTTTCAGAGGTGCTGAGAAATGGCAGCTCTCTTTGACCTCAACTGAAGTCATAGATAGGCTGCACCAATGAAAATTTGGCCCGCAGTGTCTCAAGTTCAGCACCCAATGTTAGTGGACAGATAGGCTTTAAATGCTATCTGCCCTCAGTTTCTCTCATCTTTAAACTGGGAACAACAATATTTAATAAACCTCTCCAAGAGTGGGCTGCACGGCTTAATTCAAAGGGAATGTTGGCAAAGTACTTTGGAATCCTTGGATGAAAGGTAGTGTAGAAGTGCACATTTTATTCTTCTGTCCCTGCTTTGTAAAGAGGGCTGATAGGGGATGGAAAGGAGAGAGCATTCTTTGTGTTACTAGGAAGATGGTGAAACAACTTGTAATATATGCTGGTTACATAGTGAAGGGAATGCTACTTTTATGGCCTGAAATAATTTGAGTTACGATGTGTTAAGTGTTCCTGCAATGTCTACAATCCCCTTTATTTTTATGATGTTGGTTTAATGTTACCCATAGTATATGGTAAACAACTGTTGTTGGTGTAATATCTCAGACTGCATTAGTTTCTTGCAGCTTCCTTTCTGTCTTGGGACTTGCAACAATTATGAGCTCAGCTGAGGGACGGGAGAGCAGAGTTGAATAAGAGAAGGGAACTGAGTGTTAACTTGCATTGCTGTGTTCCTTTGCAGGAAGAAAGGATGGTACGCGATCGGAATCTTCTCCAAGTACCAGAACGTGAGCAGCCCATCATGTGGAAAGTTCAGTTCAGCATGGGAAATAGCAGTCAGCTGAGTAACCAATGCAGAAATTCTGTCCAGGGGAAGTTGTTCATTACAGATGAGCTGGGTAAGAGCCTCTTCTGCAACCCATAGTGCTCAGCACTGTGAGTACTCTCTGATCTTTGCTGGGACCCTCAAGTAGCAATATCCTCCACTCTTGTGCATTCCCACTAGAGTAAATTCTTCTGTTATGGGAAATGTCTCAAATGCTACTTTCTTACAATAGAACACTGTCTCGAATTGGCTGTAGGTTCACCTCTGGAGTGAATGCAACAACTATCTTAACAGCACACCAGAGTTAGTTGCCGACTTTCCTGAACACCCTTCACTTCATCTGGAGATGGTGCTCTATTGAAGGAAAAGAGTATTTGAGACGTTTCCCACAACAGAAGAACGTACTGTAGTAGGAATGCATGAGAGTGGAAGGATTGCTACTTGAAATTTGAATTTAACCAGGACAGCAAAAACACCAGTAATTTCACTTTTACGTATTTTTTCAGAAGGCCCCTTAACACCATGCTTGGAATTTGGTTCAGTATTGACTTGGGGAAGTAAGTAGAATGTGTTCTGCAGGATTCATGTTCTGCAGCACTTAAATGGCCCTGATGGCATCCCATCCAACTTCTGAAGCTGACCCTGCCCCTCCTCAGCTTCTAATTAGATCATCATGTGAGATGGCTTAGGTATAGGATATATTTCCACCCTAGTTCCTTTGTATTTATTGCAACAAAACTCTTAAGATCACTAGCCACTCATCCTTAGCAAATGGTCATTTTAAATTTGTTTGAATATATCTAGCCAGTCTGCCCCAATAGGAATGCATAGGGCATATTTCATAACTACATCCATTAGAGATAAAATACATGCAGTTTTTCTTTCAAAGATACACTATAAACACCTCCTTTTTTCTTACTTTTGGCTTGTCTGAAAATGATTCATTACTTGATCAAACGCTGAACTAACGTCATAGTTTTATGATTGCAAATCTTACAAACATTTAAATGTGCTTAACGTCTATCATGTGACTTGTCTCCTAAAAGTCAATGGAACTACACACTCTTCAAAAGTTAAATGTATGCATAAGTGTCTGAAGGATTGTGACCATAGAGTTGAAAGAATATAAAAAATTAACCAACTTGGGTGTGACTGGCAATTCAAGCAGTTTCCAGGTTTTTTTTTTTAAAGGCAGATTTGTGGGAATACAAGATGCAGAAATCAATGCTGCATTCCAGTGACTCCCAGATTTACTTGGTGTTGGTGTGTGTGAAATTCATGGGCGAATGCAGTGCTTTCACTGTGAGAGGCCAATCTCCTCAGTTATATTGCTATTATTGTTTAGATTGCAAAAGCCCTCCGAATGCGCTAGTTATTTTCCAAAGACAGGCAGACGCTGTGAAAGCAAGTAAGTATAGTACAAGCTTCTCCTCCTCCCCCCAACTTTGCCAATGCACCTTGCTCCTGTTATTCCAGCACTGGGCTTTTTTTTGACCAGAGATCATTCGTCATGCAAAAATTGAGAGTCAAGTTAGGAGTTGAATTCCATTCCCCAAAGTTCCTAACTTACTCATTCCCGCAAATGTGGAGGTGATGCAGCTCCTGCTGCCATGGCTTTGCTACTCCAATAGCCCAGGTAGCAATATTAAAGCTAGCTTGGGTCTGTTGACTCGAGCTGCAATGGCAGCCCAGTGATTACTGCAGTCACTAAACGGTGTGTATGTGTGATAGGGTTTTTTTTCAGATTGAGAGGGGCAGAGCTCTATCTGGAGCAGTAGTGGGTGAAGTTACCCTTACTCCTGCCTCCCAAAATAAAATACTGTGGAAAATTTTGGAAGAAAGTAAGTTTTGATCCTTAGAATGTATTTTAGTACAATATATTCATCTATAAAGTATTGAGTTTTGAGACAGACCGGCCATAAGATTCGTTACCTCCCACAAGCATCTGCTGGGCCACCTGGTCATATCAGTCACTGATGTATAGCAGTGTTCCTCAAACTTGCCAGTTCTCAAATGATAGGGTCCTAATTTTGTACATGCACGCCTTGTTACAGTTCCATTGCTTTCCAGGACCCCGCTCTAGTGAGAGCTGCAGAGGAGTGGATTCTGTTACTACTTTTTCCTTTGTTTTTCAGGCTACATCTGTGACAGGAAGGACCTGTTGGTGAATGGCTGTTGTAATGTCAACGTGCCTAGTACAAAGCTCTATAGTTGTGACAACTGCCTGCCCAATGGTTGTTGCAGTGTATACGAGTATTGCGTTTCCTGCTGTCTGCAGCCCAACAAGGTGCATGGAGTGCCTCTTGCTTTTCACGTTCTTATCCTGTTCAGTTGATTGAGCGTCCTGAGATGCTAACTGGTCAAGTGTGCACTCGTGGGGGGGGGGACCTGAAAACAGGGAAAGCCAGCTAGGACTATGTAAGAAATTGTCATACAAATATAACAGCTAGAGCGATGTGGAGGATGGAAAGTCCCATTTTTTCAAGGGGTTTTGAGATGTCTTCATTCCAATTAAGAAAGAGACCTGTACACTTCAAAGTTCTCTATGAGAGAAAATTTTTGAAAAACCCATTTGTAACCATCCTCCCACTCAGTGTCAGGGCGCCGCTTCATGGGAGCGTCGGGGAGCTGGTATGTCCATCGGCCGTTCTACCTTGCAGCTGCACAATCACCCAGATATCAGCTTAGGACTCCAGCAAGGAAGAATCGACACATCACAGTCAGCTGGTAGCCCCAGCCTTCTGGCTGGGGTGCACAGCAGAGTCCAGCCTCCGGTCCTCTGGGTGTGGGTGAAGCACTTCAACAGTCTATGGCCCTCCGCCTCCTGGCTAGGGCAGATAGCAATGAGCTAAGGCTCTTGCCCCCTTGGCATGGGCAGAGCAATTAAATAGTTTATAGCCCTCAGCCTCCTGGCTGGGAGAAACAGCAATAATTAAACCGTCTTTGTTGCCAGCCTTCTGGCCTAAAGGTTCATGTGCTGCCAGCCCTGACACGGGTTGGGAGACCCAGGCCCATCCTGCTCCACCAGGTCCCAACCCAGGGCCCTAGTAGCGGCGGGCGACCCCACCACTGAGTTGGCAGGGAAGTGTGTGGTTGTTGCCTCATGTCCCAGCAGCACAACCAGATCAAAATCTTGTTTCCCTGGGCTCCTTCTTACCAGTTCCTGCTGTCACTGCTCCACTGCCACTGGGACCTGGCTCTCAATCTTGTGGTCAGGTGGCCCCTCCTCCGGTTTCTCTCCAGGGTCTTCCATCTCCTGGAGCAGTGGGTTGCCTTTTCTCCCTGCTGCTGGTCGCAGGCTCTGCTGAGGACTTAGTTTCCTGGGAGGGACATCTGCCAGCCTCCTTCCCTGGTCTGGCCACAACTGAGCTACATAGCCCTATTCCTACATTTTCTGTCCCACCCACACTTCCTGCAAGGGGTGTGGGGTTGGAGGTGCCCACCAGGGGGCGTAAACCCTCTCTGTACCAGAGGGAGGCCACTCTGCCTCACTACACCATTATCGTGGGCTAAACTGATACATTTCCTTTCGACAAAACTGAAATGTTTCAGTTAACCTTTTTTATATAATATAAAATTAAAAAAAAAATTCCAAACAGTCATTTCCAAACAGAAAAAAAATCAGTGTTTTGTTCCATCTGTTTTGGATGTTTTTGACATTGTTAAAACTCTCTACCTGGTTTTTCTCAAAAATAAAATTCTGGCAAAATGACATGATTTTCATGAAATATTCTGGCTTTGACAGAACCATTTTCCACAGAATGCAGTTCCGTCAAAGTCTTTTGCAACCAGCTGTAATAGCAGTGTTCTGTGCTTGTATTATATCTCTTATCCCAGAGGATCCTCTTATAACTTTTCACTGCACGTGAAACTTCTTTTTGGACACAGTAATAACCAAGTGTCAGGCATGTGGGATGCCAACAGATGTCACTGTTAGACTACAAGCTTATACCCTTTGGCTATCCTGACATTCAGATACCTCCCCTAGAGAGGTGCAGATGGGCAACAAAACTGGTATCTTTTTAATGCCCTTCAGGCTTCCATGTGGAAGCTCTGCTCCTTTGGTCCTCCTCCATGTAGTGTGTATCCCAAGGTGCTGGTGGAGCAGCAATAGAGTGAAACTAAGACGACTGCTGCTACCAGCATGCCAGGGTAAGCACTACATGCCTGCTCTTTGGTGTTCCTTTTGGCACTGTGTATGTGAACAGCAGAGGCCTGATTCTTCACTGTTGAATGAACTACTCTGTTCTACTCTAACACAAATCATCTTACCATCCTCATCCCTGTAGCATCTGAGTGCCTCATAAACATTGCTGAATCATCTTATGATGTACAGAAGGGAAGTATTTTCCCCATTTTACTGATGAGGCATCAGGGGAAACTGAGGCATAAAGATTTAGGGACTTTGAGTCAGGAAATGAACCCAGATTTCCTCCTTCCACCTCAAAGCACTGGCCACGAGAACATCTTTCTGCATGACTCAAAGCTCTCATTTTCAACCATCTTTTATGCTTGCTGACTACTGGCACTGCAGCACTTCCCTATGTTCCGTTAAGCAGGCCCAATGCAAGGCTGCTTTGAATTCTATTATTAAAAAAATGAAGAACTGAGAAAGTATGGGTAATAAACCTTCATAAAGACAATGTAACAAGAACAGTTCAGTGAAACTGTTCTGCTGTAATCTTAATTGGCAAACTCCCAGTGTATGCTACCAAAGAAATGCACTTTTCTCCATTCCCATTTCTTAACTAACTAA
Source organism: Emydura macquarii macquarii (assembly GCF_026122565.2). Lineage (NCBI taxonomy): Eukaryota > Metazoa > Chordata > Testudines > Chelidae > Emydura > Emydura macquarii. The sequence continues at coordinate 4,638,602 of NW_027131391.1, forward strand.
CCTAGGTGTTTATTGTTTCTGCCTCTCTCAGCAACTTCTTCTGGAGCGTTTCCTGAACCGGGCAGCGATCGCTTTCCAGAACCTCTTCATGGCTGTGGAAGATCACTTTGAGTTGTGCTTGGCCAAATGCAGGACTTCATCACAGGTCAGATACTGTGGCATGTGACGTGGAGGAGGAAAGGGAGGTGCCAAAAATGTCTGAGAAGGGTGGTATTGATGCTATGAATGTATAGTTCTTATATGTGCACGTGTTGAGGCTGTCCTTGGGAGCCAGTCTTGGGGGACAAGTGAGTAGCTTTCTCATAAACTAGGAGCATAATGCACTCCTAGCACAGTACAGAAATGGACACTGACTTTTTCTTAGCACTAGAGACGTGCTATAAAGGGAATAGGAGGCTGGCGTGTGGCCAGCCAAGTACATTAGTGTGCTTGTTTCCCCAGCAGCTTTAGCAACCTTATATTGTTTATTTCACAGTACAGTACATCTGGGTAACCACCACTGTATTCTGCTGACTGTAGAAATTCTAATGGATGTTAAAAATAAACAAATCAGTGCTGGGTACCTATAATTAAAACTGCCACCATTTCAAGCCTGCTTGGTTAGCAGACGTCTTGTTCTAAGCAAACATTGTACCTGTTGGGAGGTGATGAGGCTGATGATACCCTTATGGTGTACTTAAGCAGGAGCTCATACTACAAAGTAGAGATGATGCCTGAACCCTAAATGAGAGATGTAGATCCAGATGTCTACAGAGCTTTGGGGGAGGGAGGATCCGGTGTCTTGAATCTTAGATTCATCTGCTATACATTGTGTTTCAAGCATTGGCTTGTTTTGTTTGTTTTTTTTCCAAATGTGTTTGATTAGAATGTGTGTGCAGGAACTTGAGCAGTCTGACTCTCGCCTGCCTGGGTATTTCATCTAAATCAGCTTCTGGCTACAGTTCAGTGACCGTGTGTTGTAATGTTGCAGCTACATTTTTTTTAGCGATGATGGTGTGTCTGTGAAACAACCATTGCCATATAAACACCACTGGTTTCTGCCCTTTGTGGGAGAGGAATGAGGTATTTTACACTGGAGAGCTGCTTTTTAATAGCACATGTTTTTCCTAAGGGCTTTTCCCTCTCTTCTCAACAGAGCGTGCAGCACGAAAACACCTACAGAGACCCCATTGCAAAGTATTGCTATGGCGAGTATCCCCCCGAGCTCTTGCCTGTTTGAAAGCTGCATAATCTGAACTAACATGGGGAAAACAACTGGAGATTGAGCATCTGGAACAGCAAGACAAGAGCTGCTTATGCAAGAGCTTAAACTCTCATCTGGAGGTTTCCAAAGACAAACAGACCAATGTGCAGTCTAAGCTTGGGACTGATTTCTGTTAGAAAACCTCTCCTATTTAAACTAAAGAACACCATAGACCTGCCATGGATGAGTTAGAGGGAATCCTTTGAATGGTTAATCTAATTGAAGAGCTGCCATTTGGGATGCACACAATGAATTTAGTCTATGGATCAGCATGGAAAAGGGTATAATACAGCCTTTCATCTGTACATAGAAGTTAAATTATATCCCCAAAGAACATGGACTTTCTAGACTGACTGCTGTAGATATGAAGAGGGATTTTTTTTGTGCTTAAGAGGTAAAGAAGGTCTATTGAGCTTGATCTCCTGGAGGCCTTTTCAGCATCCATGGTGCAGACTTTATATGTAACTATGAATTATTTATTGGGTTTATATGGAATAGCTGAAAATATTGATGCTTCTTGTAGCCATTGGCTGGCTCCTTTCAATCCATAGATTCTCTTGGAGCAAAGTCATCCTTAATCTTGACCAAAATCACTCGTTTCTGCCTCCTGGCAGGGTTTTTTACTGGGGCCCATCACCATAGTATTTGTATGCCTCCCAGTTTAAACTGGCATAGCGAAGTCCCCTGTGGAATTCATGGAGCCTTCAGCTCCCATAACTTGAGCTCTCCTTTCTCTCTCTGCATGGGCTGGTGTGTTTCTGTGAGTGAATGCACATGCCATCCTAGTTAGGAAAACTTCTTCAAAGAAGAAGGTCTCACAGAGTGACCCATAAGCAATCCAACTCTTGATTGTTCAGATCTCCTTGCCTGAAGCAGTGAGGCTTCTGCTGCCTGTATTGCACATCACCATCGCTCCAAAGTGCTTCACTCCTGATTATGCAGAGGCAGGAAGCAGAAGGACTGAAGTTTTGGGATCCTGATTTTAATGAGATCCTGATGTAGTAAGTAATTAAAATAAAATGTCAGGATACATGGCTCTAACCCGTCTCTGAAGTTAGATTTGCAGCCAGTTTTGCAGTTGTTCTATTAACAGCTTATTAATGATGTTCCAGCATATGGTTCTAACCTAGCTGCTCGGAAGATTCTCTAGTTTTGAGATTCCAATCTAATTAGCATGCTAATTGAACACAGTGTTGATTCCCCCTGCAGTTTCCTATCATTCTTGTAGGCTGCAGTTTAAATCTTTCCTTCTGATGCCTCTGTGAGGCCAGTCTGCAAGAAGGGAGTTGGGAGAAACATTTTGTCCGTGCTTCTGAATGCTGATAGAATTTGTTCCCTGAAAGTCAGACTCCTAGCACTGAGCCAAACTAGTCAGTTCTGATGTATCCAGCACCTCATTCCCATTCTCTTCTGCTCTTGCCTCTATCATATCTGTGCAACTTCTGTTTTGCCATGGTTTTGACTTTGTGCTCATGTATGTTAATCAATGCCTCTTATTTTTCCCTTGGGATAAAGAAATTTTCCCTATTAAGAAATTAGAATAATGTGGCTGATAGTCTATGATATCCCTTTGTTAAAATAGACGTTATCCCATCACAGGGAGTTCAGTTGTGCTTATAGTTAAACTGCATGTGGCATAAGCAAGAATTAAATAGTTATCAGCCATCTCTGATATGTGAAAACTCACTTGCATTTTTTCCTCATCCTTTCCCAAAAGTTTTCAAGTGAGATAAGGTCTTGGAAAATAAAATGTCCATGCCAGTGAGTCCTCCTGAAAGTTTTAAAGCTTGTGTCTCATGGAGCTCTGACAGTAGAATTTTATCTGGTCACAGTCCTTTCTCCTGTTTGCTGCCCTCCTAGGGCAATTTGCTGGAAGATATGTCAGGGTACATGAGGTTGTGTTGTACCTTGTTAAGTGCTTTTGGTGGGCTAGGAGAAACTTGGTACTGAGGCATGGCAGGTGCCCACTGATGGACAGATATAGATATACCAATAAAGCTATACTAGCAAAAATTCCTAGTGGAGATGCAGCTTATATTGGCAAAAGGACTTTTTTACCAGTATAACTGCATCTACACCAAGGCCTGACCACCTACACCTGAAACTTAAGTTGACCTAGCTACGTATCAGAGATGTGAAAAATTCATATCTCAAGAGACATAGTTAAACTGACTTACTCCCATGATAGACCCAGTTAGGTTGACAGAAGTATTCTTCCATTGACCTAGCTACTGTGTCTCGGAGGGCTGGATTAACTACAGTGATGGAACAATCCCTGCAGCACTGTAGCTGTGCTGGTAGCATCTGTCATGTATACATAGCCTCAGGCTTTTGCCCATATAGCTGTGTTGGTTGAGAGTGTGAAAAAATCGTACCCCTAACCATCAAATCTATGCCAGCAAACAAATGTAGACCAGGATTTTTAGATTCAGTGGAGCATGGAGCGTAAGGAAATACCCTCTTTGGCATTAAACAGATCATATTGGCTATCTGACACTTTGTCCCTGTACCAGCTCTCCACCCCCAACCAATCAGAGAGGGCAGTCAAATTTGTCTGAGGCCTTGTCTACACTGAGCTGTGTCTTAACACTTCTTACAATTGCATGACCACTCCAGTACAGCTCTAATACAACAAGACACCAGCAACCACTGGCATTTTTTTCTTCCGTGACTTCCTATGTAGATTGAGTTGAGGTTAGATAACACAGTAGTAAAACACTCCAATAATTTATCAACACTAGAACCCCTGCCATTGATGCCACTGGTATAATGGCAGTGGCAGGAAATTGTAAGACAAGCTTATGCAACCGTACGGGAATCTCTTGGACTCTATCTAGCAAAATGGGTGGAGTTTAGAAATGTGTTAGTTGGCCATTGTCAATTCTGGGGTTACTGTGTCCGGCTTGTATCTGTAAAGGTGTCTAAATCCTGTCTATGCTCAGAGATAAGTGGTATTGTTGTTCAAATAATAAATATCACAGGATCTTTTTCAGGAGATAAGGCAACAAGCCACATTTATTGTGAATACAAAAATTTGGTAAATAGTATCAATAATGTAAATACCAAGAAAACAGTATGACCATTGTAACAATATCAATATTGTGTTTTACTTAGTGAAATAGTATTAATAATGCAAATACCAGGAAAACAGTATCAACATTGTATCAATATTGCAAATATAGAGATTCTTGTTAACAAAATATACTTCATTGACACGTTTCAATGGTACTTTCATTCACACTCATACACACAGACAGGGAGACGGACAAACATACATAGGAGTCTCACAGATGTTATAGTTACCAGCCTCTTGGTGCTTGTGGGAGTCACTGGCCAGGTGACTGTAGCACGAGGGTGAGGAGCAAAGTTCTGGCTGGTACGGTGATGTAGACCCGAACCTCCAGCCTTCGTTTTTCTGTCACATTTTATAGGAAAAAGACCGCATGTAAGTCTATGGGTTTTTGCTCTGTCATGCTGCATCTGCATTGGGTGTGATCCTTAATCACCCACATTGTTGCAAGCCTGATCAGATTTTGTCCTTTGACTTCAAAGTTATCAGGGTGGACCCTCTTCATCCAGTTGAGTGGTAAAAATGATTATCTTAACTCCTTTCTTCCTCCCTCAAACGTTTGAAATGAGGCTGGTGTTTTCTTCATCATGTTTCGACATCCCTTACTTAGACCAATTGTTCAGTCATTTCCCCCGTCTACACCCACCTCAATTGCTCAGCCATTCACACTCAAATTACTCAGTGCAAACTCTTAGCTGAAGAACTCACATGTCTCTTAAAGCAAACATTCATTCATTTTTGTGCGTCTTGCACAATTAGGTAGGTATATGTAATTACATTTCACAGTGTGACTTCTCATACTTAAGCACATATAAAATAGGTACATATAAAACAGGTAAAATTGTCAGTGGAGTGGTTTTACAAATAATCTTAAAACAAATAGAAGTATTCAAAGTAAAGACAGACTTGAATATTACTAAATAATATGATTTGGAACCATGTCAAACTGCAATGTAGGACTTACAGAGAATAGCTTAGAAAAAATCTGGGATCTCTTGTTCCGATGATATGCAGTAAATGAATATTTTAAAAAGACTGAAGTGAACATTTCAAAGGGTAGAAAAATAAGTCAGTTGAGGTTTTAGCTTTTGATTAAATGTACAGTGTATCAGGCTGAAGTGCCTCTTGGTAGGAAGAGAGGGAGGGGGTGTTTGTGGCTCTGTTCTTTCATGTATTTCATAAACACAGGATTGGGCGAACAATATGTAAAAAGTTAGCTAATGTGTTTTAAAACATCACCTATTTTTCTAGTCTTTGTATGCCCTTGTACTACAGGGTAGATGTAGCCAAACAGTAAATCCAGATAATGCAATAGGTGAGAAATGACATTGAAGGTAAATATATTCTAACCAAGGAAAGGAGGTGGAGGCAAACAGGAAACCATTTTTTTTTCTTTTTCAGTTTCATGAAGAATAACAACATGTTTGTCTTTTTTCAGACCATTAAGAGAAAGTTTCAGAGCTGGCCTATAGGAACTTATTCTTCTTTGAGAAATTTAATTTTTGAGGTAGCTGAGTGCTGTGACATGAGTTTCCTGCAGTGGAATACATGCCAGAAACTTGCCCTTCCTCCATTTGAAGTATCAATTTATTGCCATGTGACTATAAATTTTATATGCTGGTTATGAAAATGAAAGCCCCCATTATATGAGATCTGGTGATTCTACCTGCCAAAGCTACCAGCAAAGCAGAGCTAAGATTCTTGGAGAACTTGTCCTCTGCTTAGAAGAGATTGTGCATGATTCCTTCCTGCAAGTCCTCGGCTAGTGATGACTTGGAAGAGGGTACTGTACAAACTCCTATGCAGGGATGAGGAATGAAGAAAAGCGTGGAATTCTGAATGGGTAAACACAGAGTCTGGCTGAACATCAGTGAACATTTGATGATCTTGGACCATGGCTTTAGCATTCTAGCCTCTCAGTCTAACTCACTGAGTCTTTTAGGTATTTTGACTATATGACAGTGAACATTTATCACTCCACTTCCCTTATTGATACGTTTTCAGGCTCTCGACCCTTGCAGTAGTTAATGGTTTTAGGATTGAAGAATTGTAAAGCTTTGGCTATTAAGCACTGGATACCACAACTGCTAGCTAATATCCTTTTACTTCTGACAACCTTCTATCTTCTCTTTGCCTTCCCTCTTCATTTTGCTGACTCAGATCTTCTTATATACTTAGCCCATGGATTTGTTTTGTGGTGGGCCAATTGTTTTGCTCCTTCAAATCCAGTCTTAATCATTCCTTATAATCAAATTTGCATGCAGAGTTGATACTTTCTCCAATCATGGTAAATTAATGGGGGGAGGGGAATCCCTTCTTAACCCCTTGGAGGTTACTCATTTGGGGAGGAGTTCAGTAAATTGAGTGTCTTAAAAAGGGTCCTGGTGCATTCCCATTCTATCAGTGGGAAACTACTGTAGGCAGTGAAAAAGGGGGGAGAGGGGAAAAGAACCACAGTCTCATCTGCTGGGGATGAAGGGAAAACAGAAGGCAAGATGTTGTTTGTCTCTGTCTCTTATTACTAAGGACTCCTAACCACACTCTTCTCCCACTGTAAATTGTCCGGCTTTTAGCAACTTGCATTCTGTATATTGTGCTTTCTAACATTGCAGCAGTCTGACTCACTTGGCTGCTGGTGTCGTTTTTAAACCACAGCTACAGCTAGGTTGGAAATACAAATTTTGGCAGGAATGATTAAAATGGCTTTAGAATGAAAGACACTTGCAGGATCTTGGATATCTCTCTTTCTATGTTGCAAACTGGAATATGAAGATTGCAGAGGGGAGAGGAGCAGGGAACGTGGTGCACTTTACCCCTGACTCCTGAGAGCCTGCTCTATGCAAAGGAAGACCAGAGAGCAAGTACTATGTGGTTTGAGAGAGCAGAATTTCTTGTGTGTGGGGAAGACCACAAATTACTGTTGCAGATGGGACTGAGCAGCAGAAAGAAGATACAAAGTCTGTGGTGCACATAGCTCAGATTGCAGATTAATTGTAGAGACAGACCAGCTGTAAACTTTGGATCCATATCTGTCCTTTTGCAAGTTTTGTGGGAATTTCAAATCAGGCCCAGCTCTCCTAACATACAGTAAATATTTTCTACCTCAATGTACAATCAGCATGACCCATGGATAGAGCACTGAAGTGAGTGGCAAGGGACCTGGGTTTTATTCCCAGCCCTGTCACTGATTTGCTGTGGGAGCCTGAGTAAATCACTTCATCTCACTGTGCTTCTGTCACTCGTCTCCCCCCTTTCCTTTTGTGTCCCTTGTCTATTTAGATGGTAAACTCTTTAGGACCAGGACTCTATGTATGTACAATGCCTAGTACTATTGGCCTTGATCTTACTTCTGACAGATAACTGCCAGTAAAACGGTCTCTTAGAGTTTACCATGCCCATGAAGTCTTGAATTGAACTGTATGCACGGGGGGCGGGGGCGCAGCAAGGAGTGAGTCTGCAATGCTGTGCCAGTCTATTTGCTTTTGCAGAGCTGAGGGTGAACTGAGAGTCCCGTGCTGATCAGAGCTGTCTGCTCACACAGGGCTGTGGTCGGAATCACAGGAACGCAGCTCCAGGTGTAAAGCTGAGAGCAGGACACGCTCCATTTCCAGTGAGATGTACCAGCAAGAATCCCGCCCTCAGCTCCTCTTCTGACCAATGAGGGGCAAGCTTTGGTGGCAGCCTTCCCGCCTTTTTCTTTCTCTCTCCCTCCCCCCCCCATTATTGCTGTGGCAGGCAGCAGGAGCTGCCTCAGTGTGGGTGGGCTACTGAGACATGCTCCCCCCATCCATGAGCCTCATCGAGGCTCCCCCGTTTGTGCTCAGACCCAGTACTGGGTGAGTCACTAGGCCACGAAGACCCTGACCAGAAGGGGGCAGCCAGCCCCAGAGAGCAGGAGAATCACGGAGAAAATTCTCTCCCGCCCTAGTGCAAAGACAAAGCGGGGGAGGGGAGGATGGAGAACCCCCTCAGCTGCCCCTTTCCACACACAATGGGGTGGGTCACCAAGGGGGCGTGGACATGTGTTCCCGAGCCCGGGACCCACAGAGAGAGAGAGGCAGCTGCAGGAAAAGGGACGGGCGCTCGGTGACCCCCTGGCGTCTGAGAAGAGCAGCTGCCAGTAGGGGACGGGAGAGCAGAGCCCCCCCCCCAGCAATCGCCTGCCTCCTGACAGTGGGTGAGTTCTGAGCGTCCGTTGTCTTCGTGTCCCCTCCGCACTCTGGTGTCTACTTGCCTCTACTCAGGGCTCAGATTGGAAATAAGAGGGTTCAGAGAGGCAATCCCCCTTCTGTGGCAGGGTTGCCCGAGGCCTCCTCTACTCACACACTTTGTACTAGTTTAGTTCAATTGCTGGATGCTCTTATTCTGCTCGAAGAGTGGCTTACGTAAAGTCAGTTCAAACCTGCTTCTAATGGATTTAAGCTAAACCACATTAAGCTTTGTTTTAACCACAGCGAAAGTGCACACAGAGGGCCTGTTACATCTTTGGCATTAAATTGGTTTAAAATCACGCCTTTCAACAGGTGCAACTCTGGGCACAGACAAATCTTGTGAGATCCTCTCCCCGCTCCAGATTGCTGGGCCCAGGAGTGCTGTGCCTCTGGTCCCACTCTTTCCTTTCCTTTATTTCCTGCGGTATCTTACTCCTACCACCCCCATTTCCATTTTCTCCTTTCAGTCCTCTAACTTTTCTCATTTCTCTGCCTTTCTTTCAGGCACTTTACCTCTTTCTGCCCCCATTCCCCAACTATCAAGTATTTTCTCTACTGTTAGGGGATTGAAACAGGAGAGGGTGCTCTCACTGCATAAGAGGAGCTCTGCTCTTCCAAGAGAGAGAGAGGATGGAGTGCTCCCTTCTGCTTTTGAGATGGGGAGCTGTGCCGCACCTTCTTTTTCTTTGCTTTACCCTCCTTCTGCCTTCTCTCTTTGCTCTGGTGTCACATGCAGTATATGCCAGCACTAAAAGCACAGTGGTTTTGAATTGGCTTCCTCGACCCACCTATGCTTTGAGGGTGGGATGTAAAGCATCATATTGTATCTACAGGACATGCCAGCACCCAGCCAGTCCACTGTATTTTCAGGCAAGTAGTGGCTCAGCCATCTCTGCTTCAAGGTAGGAGGGGATGCAGAACGTGGATCTTAGTGTTTGTACTTCTGTAGACCGTGGGAGCCCCAGTCATGGACAAGGACCCCACTGGGCTCGGTGCTGTACAGGCATGCAACAAAAATATTTGCCCTGCCCCCAAAGGATTTGCACTTATTATTTTTTCAGGGTCAACAGGTCCTTCTCTTTCTGCATGTTACTGAGGACCTCTAGCAAGCCAAAGAAAGATAAGTGGTACTGATTATGAGATACTGACTCAGTGCCAACACAGCTTATTGTATGAAGTTTGTTTGTAAAGAATAAAACATGGGGAGTGTAGGGAGGGAGGGCGAAGCACGGAGTAGACTCAAGACCCGAAACGTGACTATTTTGGTATTTTTTAAAATAGTGAAGGACTCAGCATGGGATATGAACTAAATCCTTCTGAATGATAAATTGAAAAACCTTTTTTGGTGCGAAAGCTTTACAAACAATTCACCTGGAGCTAGCCCACTTCCTTGTAATTGCAGCTTTAGGTAGAAAAATTATTCAGTAAGAGTATCAATAGGGTTTGTAATTTGTGTGTCTCAGTGACTCCAGAGCAAGTCTTTCTCAGTGTACAAGTATAAAGATGCTTGTTTGAGCTGCTCGTCCTGCAAACCTACCCTGGGACTGGAGAGTCAAGCTGGGATCTTTCTGAAGTAGGCGTAGTCACCCATAATAAAGGTTCTGCAATTGGAATTGAGTTAACAATTCTGCTGATGCTACATGAGCTAGAATAGAATAAAATCCAGGTCAGACCTGAACATTCAATAAGCAGGAGTAAAAAACTCATGAGATTGACTTAAATCATGAGATTTTAAAAAATTATTTTTATTCACATTATGGTACTGGAGCACTTGAATTGCAAGGTTGCAGTTACAAGCTTTTCTTTGCAACCATGAGGTCTACAATCTTTGTCTTAAAGGAAAGCTGAGATTGTCAAGTAATGATCTGATTCCAGAAACTGGGCTTTAAGAAAAACACCATCTATCATAAGATTCACAATAAAATTGTAAGAGGTGGTAACACTGACTGATCTAAATTCTGCAGGATTAATTAAGTTAAAAGCCAGCTTCCTCTCTCTGCTCTGTGTTGATTCTGTAGGGCTAATAGGAATAAATTAAATTGTCACTAAATAAGAAGATAGTTGGTACATGCAGCAGGAGCAGATCTGTTAAATAAGGAGCTGTCACTTTTTTCTGACCCTAATAATAGTTCTTCGAGACATACAGCTCAAAAAAAGACTTGATGGGTCAAATTTGTTTTTAAGGGCCAAATCCAGAAGTTAACGAGTGTTTTGGTTGAGTAAGGGGTGTAGGCTTTGGGATTCTCACTGGCATCTTGTCAACCAGTTTTCAGCTTGATCCCATTTCAAACAGCTGAGAGAGTCACTCCTGAAAACAAAGGTTCATGATGGAAACTCTGCAAGGGACCATGCCATTAAAACAAATTAAGCTGTCTATTTGTGAGCACAGATGAAATGTTTTTGATGTCACACTGTGTGCACTTGTCACAGCCCTGCCACATCAAGGTTAGAGGGGGAAGGTGACTGGCTGTTAGTCATTTAATCAAATGGAGATGTTGATTTTCAGGTAATCCAGTCAGGGTGAGGTTTGCATGCTCTGTCACTTCTAACAGCCAGATAATAAATATGCTTTCCAAAATTCTTGTTCCTCATGGCGACGGCAGCAGCAGTATGTGATCTGTGTCCCTGTCAAAAGGAAAGTGAGATGTAGTTAATACAGAGCTGCACAACAAAGAAATATTGATCAGGTCTCTCCCTGCTATGCTTGAGTGTCTGCAGTGACAGTGAATGGAACAATACAGAGATGCCAGAACAAAAAACTGTGTCCCAAGAACATTATATGGGCAGGCCATTTAGCTCCAATACTAAGCAGCACCACTGTGGCAAGAATTCAGCTCCCACCCTCAAGCATTTTCCCCAAGACACTAAATCCAAGTGAAGTGAATGACACCTTGCTCATGTCATGAATGTTTCAGTTGTAGTAGCTGTAAGGTTAAAATCAGAGGCTCACTAAAGACAAGCCTAGAGCAGATTGATTTCTCCAAAGAGTCCCCACATTTTGTGACTCCACACACTTAAAAAGAAAAAATCAATTAGTTTATGCTTTGGTCAGTCCAGAGCAGGTATACTTTGGTTAAGACATTAAGCAGTTTTAGGAGTGACCAGAGCACTTCAAAGGGAGTTGTAAAATGGATTTTGTGTTGCATCACACCACACTGTCGACAATGGTTATATTTCTGCTTGAATAGATTATTATACATTTTGACAGGATGTTTCATTCTAAGATGTATGTGATTTCTTTATGGGCTTTATAATTTTATTTTTTAAGAAAAAAGAAAACCAAAAAAACCTTCGATGCTACTTGTTGCATAACATGTAATGACTGCTAATGTTAATTTTTTTTAACTTGACTCTTAGCTTGTGTTTCTTGAATTTATTTTCAAAGGCATCCAGAATCTTGGATTCTTTGGTTTGGAATTTTTATGATCTACATAAATTGAAAATGTATGCTCCTAAATTCATATTTAGCTATTTAAATAAGCACCCTCATGTGTTTTTCTCAGCAGTTCCCATTACAGTCAATGGGTGCTCAGCACTTCTGAAAAATGAGGACATTTATTTAGAAGCCTAACTTTAGGTTTTGAATTAATGGCTGTGATTTTTAGCCTACAGCCATCACATAAAATCATGATATTTCACAACTATTTTTATTAACTAACAACTTACAAAGAGCCCTCTAAGTTGTCTGCAAAGTACAACATATCTAACTAACTGTTCCTTCAAATCAATTTCACTTAACAATGGATACTTTAGTCTTGGTCTTATGCTGTGGGGGGAGGGGGAGTTGAATGCTAATGGATCTGCTAATTTCCCTCAAATCTTTCCAATCCTAGTTCTAGATAAAAAACTCTGTTATGTAAAGTAACGGAGCTGCAATGGTAATGTTGTTCCCTGCTACCTTCCACCCCATTATTGCCCTTACTACTCCTACAGCTCCCTCTCTGCTGTTGTCTTTGGCACGATCTACACGTGAACCTTAAGTTGACCTAGCTATGTTGCTCGGGACTATGAGTGGGTGTAGACAGGACTAGGTCAATGGCACTTAAGGATTCTTCCGTTGACTTGCTTACCGCCTCACAGAGAGGTGGATTAACTACCTTGATGGAAAAACACCTTCTGTTGACATAGGAAACATCTGTGCTATGATAGCACAGCTACAGCCCCATAGCTGTGCAGCTGTAGTACAGACATAGCCAATGTCACATCCCTATGTTATTCCTCATTATCTTCCCTGAATTATCTTTATGGGCCCAATCTTGTAAACTCTCTCTTCCCATTTAGATTTTAGTTGAGAACATTGAGTATTTGCGCTGACTGGGTCCTATCCTATGACTAGTGTCATTGTCCTTCACGGCTATGTTAATGCAGTACATTACTGTCCCTTATAATCCTTTATTATTGCATGCTGAAGCATGATCTTCCACCTCACTCCATCATTTTGCCACTGACACCTGTTTTGCCATCCTCGGTGTAATCTATCAGTGTTGTCAGTGTCATCGTCCTGAACAGTATTTATTGCAGCATGCTTTTGTCTCGTCGCTGTGATTATATGAGCTTCAGTGATTGTACTACATCTATCACCTCATTACTGAAATAAAGTTAATGTTAATGGGAGTCATGTGGCTAACCCCCTGCTCGCTGTGCAGGAAATTTATTCTCGTGATGAAGATGCATATGGATCCATTTAAAACTGAGCCAGCCAGCCAGTTAATCCAGAGTTAAATAATCTTTTAGCTGTATAGAGTGCTTGTCCTGCTGAAGGCCCTAACTCACTTTATAACATTATGGAAGAAGGATGGAATTGCTGGGAAAGCACTACAGAAAGTCTGGGTTCTAGTCACTGCTCTGCCACAGGCTTTCTGTGTGACCCCTGTTCCTGCGTGGCTATCACATTTTCATCTGTAAAATGGGGTTCATAATCCCAACCTCACCAGAACGTTGAGGAGGATTGATTTATTATCTGTAGAGTGTTGTGTGATCCTTGGATAGGGGAGATGAAAGAAATGCAAGTTTTTACTATATCAAACAATTTCGGCTATCTGGGGAAACGTGGCCATTAGTTGAACAGCGCCCAGGAAACAATTTAGGACAGGAACAGAAAATATTGTCCTCAGCTGCAATGGAAGGTTAAAGTTAGATCACCAAAATATAATAACCTAATTCACAAGATGGCCAGAACAATGGGTCATACACATCGCTTTATCTGATGAGAATGGTGAAATCTTTAGTGCCATAAGCAATCAGGAACAACCTTGGCTTTAGCAGGGATCTCCTTGCCCATTGGCCACCCTGCAGAGGGATAGGTTCGTTCTCACTTAGATTATGAATTGATTGCAAGAGCAACCATCTTTTCATTGTGTGTGCATGCGCACAGTGTGGTCCCAATAATGAATGAGGCTTGTAGGCATTGGTGCAACACCAGTTAATAATATAAACACTATTAACTAAGAGGGATGAATGTCTCCTACTGAACGTTTTCCTTAATTGTCTCCCATTCACCTAATGACCAAGTCTGACCCTGTCTTAGCTTGTGACATCTGCCAAGTTAGAAAAGCTGCAAAAACTTAAAATGAGTTCTTAAATAATTAAAGTTCATCTTCTCACTTCTCAATCAATGTAATGATGGGACAATCCATTACTACTACTTTCCTTTTATTTATACCAGTGATATCTCTTTTTAAAAAGGGGCGGGGCTTTGGGCCTGTCCAACTGGCTGAATAGCCCACAGTGCTTTAAAATGTTTACTAAAAGCTTCTAAGCAGAAACAAACAAAAATCAATGAATTACCATGGCTAAGATTCATACTAAATCAGCTTGAAGTAGTGTTAGTAGTAGTAATAAAGCTTTGCATTTATTGCACCTTCCACCTAAGGATCTCAAAGTATTTTCAAAAGCAAGTAAATACATCCATTGTGCGTATAGGAGAATTTCACCTGGATTCATAAAGAACAGGTCACAGCTTTATTACCAGCTAAAAGGGAAGTTTTCTAGCTGAGAGAGAGCTTAAACTGATACTTTAGAATTTTGAAATCCTAAACAAAACAGAGGCTTTGAGCCTTGTCATAGAATCATAGAAATGTAGGACTGGAAAGCACCTCGATAGGTCACCTAGTTGAGTTCGCTGCACTGAGGCAGGACGAAGTAGCCCATCCCTGACAGGTGTTTGTCTAACCTATTCTTAAAACCTCCAATGATGGAGATTCCACAAGCTCCCTAAGTAATTAGTTCCAGAGCTTAACTACCCTTACAGGTAGGAAATTTTTCCTAATGTCCGTCCTAAATCTCCCATACTGTGTATCGTCTCTCTTTAATACCTACTGAGCATTTCAAAACCTGATGCAAAGGTTAAGTAACATTACCTCCATCTTTGCAGATGGAGAAACAAATACAGAGTTGAGGTGACTTACACAAGGAGTCAGTAGCAAAGTTGGGAGTAGAAGCCAGAACTCCTGGTTCCCAGACTGCTATACAAACCGCTGGACCATCCTCCTGCTCTGACATACCCTCTGCCTTTCAAACATTCCCACTATTGTGTCTAAAGGCAGCAGGCACAGTGATATTCCTTCATATACTGTCTATAGTTTATAAAGCACTTTGGGATATTTCATGATGAAAAGTAGTTTGTAAACAGGTTATCATATGATTAATTAAATTCGAGGTTTTTTTTAAAACAGCTGTTGGGCATAATAAAATATTTTCTGTATGGGCAAGGTAGAGTTACTCATCCTCCACTTTCAGTCCTTCAGGTCTTCCCCAACTGTTCCTGCAACTACCCTCCGCTCTAAAAATAGCCCTCATCAGCTGCCTGTATTAAACAGCCATGGTTTTTTTTTAAATGTACAACCCCCCACTCCCACCTGCTTCCTGGCTTGGCTTTTCCTCCTCTTGGTGCCAGCAAATGCTAGTGTCGGGTTGTGTTAGCTCTACTATAAATCAAAGTGTCACCAGTTAGCTGGTAGAAGTGATTTAATTAATGTGTTGTGCCATCCCCAGTGTCTCTCCGCACCTGACTGCTAATCAACCTTCATCAAGAGGAGGAAAATGAAGCTCTTCTTTTTAGAACCATACAGGAGAAGCTGAAGGAAAGACAGTTAATTGCAGTTGCAGGGAGGAGCCTATTGCTCATCTCTAATCTATAGTCTGCTTCTTCTAATGCTGCCCTTCCTCATCTCTGACAACTGAAGAAGACCAAGTACATTAATACAGACATTATCTAGTCTCAAATTGGAAATCATTTTTCTCCTGGAAGCATGTAGCAGCTGAAACTCTTAACAGGACCTGTTATGTACGTAAGTATTTGCGCCACTTTTACAGCCTGTTTACCAGAGCGGATGAAATAATCTGTTTACTATATAAGCCCTGCCCACACACACTGGACACATCTCATGGTTCTACAGCAAAATCACCGGGCCAAAGATGCCCAAGCCAATAAGGAGTTACAGGGTAAGCCACATAATACATTGGCTCCTTTGGAGCCTTTTCTTGCTGCTGGGTAAACAATAGGTTATTTTAAAATGAGTACATATATGTGTCACAACAATGATTTTATTGTGGAAGGACCCCCTTATCTAACAGAGAAGCTTGGTGTACTGAAAAACAATGCAATAAAATAATGTAATTGGGGAGTGTTGAAACCGTGATCAGTATTTGGCATTCTTGAGCCCATGGCTAATTATAATAATAAAGAGCCCTCTTAAAACAGTATAGAGGGTCTCAAAAAAAGGGAGGCGAGAGTTTATGACTAGCCAGCTGCACTCTAGAAAAAAACACTCTGCATGTTTGTGTCTTTTAACAGATAGTTGAGAGGGAGACTAGGGGAGCAACCCTCAGGCCCCAGAGTTCATTGCAGCAAAGCCTGGACTGCCTGCTGACTTCAGATACAATGATGGGCTTTCTAGATGTGGGATGGTGCCATATGATAGACAGTGTGGTTTAGTAGTTAGGAGGCCTGACTTCTGTTCTTGGCTCTGCCACAGACTACCTATGTGACCTTTAGCAAGTCACTTCGCAGTCCTACACCACATTTTTTTCAGCTATAAAAATGGGAAGAGAAACAAGTGGAATGAAAGCAGAGCCTTTGAGAATCCCTTCTGCTGGGGTTCCCATGGCTCCACTTGATAGTCTTATATAATGAATCCTAGTTAGACCAACCTTCCTGCCACAAAACATATTTAACTTGGCAAGTAAATCCCTTTCCAGGCTGGCCCAATGTCCCTGTGGCTAGTGGTCTTTACTAACATGCAAGAGACTTGGATTCAGTTCCGCTCTGGTGCGTTCATCCCCCTGCAGGCTACATCTCAGTGCCGTGACTCCTCCAGCTGGTGTAGGAGCTGCATCAAAGGGAGTTTCTCGCTCAGTCCTCCACCTAATAAAGGATGTGGATGGGGGGAGAATTAAGGGAAGGAAATTATAAAGAGCACACCCTTGATAATTAATGCTCACCCAGCCAACTAAGATAAAGAGAGGAAATTCACACCCTGGATGAAATGTTTTTCTAGAATTAGAGCAAGCGATTATGAGTCCTGGTTTCTATAGCTGAATCTATCACTTTGCTGTGTGCCTTAGGTGAGAGAATTAACCTGTCTGTGCCTGTGTTTCCCCCCAGCTATAATATTTGCTTACCACAGAGAAATATTATAAGAAGCAAGGGCAAATCCTGCTCACCCTATGCACAGTAATTGATCCCATTGAAGCCAATGGGCCCTGATCGTTCTCCTGTTAAAGTTGGGGCTACTTTGGTCAAGTAGTGTTTGGCCGAGTATCTTTGAATTCCTCATGCGATTGGTGCTACGCAAGTTCAGAGTATTAATGTTTCAGCTACTCTGCCTGCAGAACCCCCAAGGCTCAGCATAACTTACTCCAGGAAAGCCCAGCCCAGCCAGAAAGGGCTTTACACAGGGTAGATCAGAGCTCAAAGTCGGTATGAAGTCCTGAATTCTGCAATTCCACCCCAGTTCCTAGTGATGCTGCAGCGAGCCAACATCCCTGACCATGATGTGGAGATTCAGTGCCCTGCAGCCCTTCTCGCGCTGCCTAACAAGGCCGTTACCATTATGGCTAAGCAGCTGTTTCAGTTGAAAATTCTTAATTTCAAGGGTTTATAACTTGGCCATGAAAGTCCTCTCCAGGCAGAGATTTGGCCAACAAGGCCTATCCAGGGAGCTATTTATTTCTTCATTTATTTATTTTTGAACATGTTTTAAAAAACATCTGGTGGGCAATATTTCATGTAGAAGGTGGAAAAAATACAAGTATGATCTCTCTCAGATGTTTTAAAATAAATTCATTATTTAGAAGAACTAGGTCTTGGTTTTTATTTTATCATTCACATTTTTTGACAATAAAGGAAATATTATTATGCTCCCAATTAAAATAGTATGAAAACAGACGTGCAGAACATTCAAGAAGCAGCTCTTTCCCTGACCCAGTACTACTTTCCTGGGTTAATTTATGTTTTGTTCCACTTGCCTCCCACGAACTCTAAGGCAAGGTCAGATCCCCACTCTAGTGCTTCTTGTTGGCCTTTTGTTTTGCACTGTACTGTCCCTTAGGAAAGTTCCTCTCTGCACAGGAAAGGAGTTGGCTGTGAAAGCAACTCTTCACACTGCTTTGTCTTTCAGCATCAGTCATCTCCGGAAGGAGAAACTGTCTAACTTCGGAGCAATAAAGTGCCTGACCACACAATAATTATCAAATGAACCAGTAGACAAAGAAATACTTGTCTGAACCTTTTCTGCTCTCCCTACCCTTTCCCCAGCTTTCTCAAGGGACCTAAAAGATTGGCACCAGAGCCGATTGTTACAAGCCACAAAAATTCACCTGCGGGCCAGATTTTGCTCTTAAAATGGTTGCAAATAGGAATCAATCAAGTTAAATCAGTGGAGTTATTGTAGATTTACACCATTGTAGCTGAGAGCAGAATTTGACTCCAGAGGTTATTTTGGGAGGAGTACTGAACACAACTTCTGTGAATTTGTTCTCTCATGGAAAGTACAATGCAGGCTTTCTGAATTCCACAGACACAGCCCTTGTCTACTCTTTAAATCATCTCTAGACTAGAACAGAGAAAGTAGAATAGCTTCAATGGGAGAGATTGAGTGAACCCCACATCAGAGTATCAGCTCAGTGATTAGAATAAGCACCTGAAGAGTGTGGGAAACCCTACTTCACATCTGTTCTCCCCATCATGCAGAAAGAGGACTTGAGCCTGAGTCTCCCCCACCACAGGTGAATACTCTCACCACTGGGCTAAATGTTATAAGATGAGGGACACTCCCTCCTCTGGCTGTTTTATGTAGAATGAAGCAGGCGCCTAATTAATTCTCACAAAACTGACTTAAGTGTCAAAGTTGCCTGAGTCCAGGAGAGGGACTCCCATTTGTGCATTGCTAGCAGAGTTAGGTGCCTCCCTGTGGCCTGGGTGGAGGCACCCAGCACTGTGAGAGTGGTGGGATTTAGGACACGCCCCTCTTCTTAGCATCTTCCATAGGCTACCGTAGGTGGCTCCCCACCTAGCATTCTGGCTTTCGTGGATTGCATTCTTAGGCTCCCTTCTCTCCCTGTGCACTGTACAGGGAAGCTAAGCGCCCAACTCAGACTTTGTGGATCACAGTGTTGTTCCTGTGATTTTCTAGGCCCTTACAAGTTAAGCATTGTGATACTGAATATCACATCACCCAAATTCCTCTGTGGATCTGGGCCTAAATGAATTTTTTCATGGTAAGTACCTATTTTCTTCAAAATTTTTCAATGTATTGTCAAAACCCCAAAAACCAAAAATGTTTTGGTTTTTGGACAAAAAATGTTGGGTTTTGCTTTTTCAATGAAAAGTTAAAATTTTCCATAGATTATTTTCCAGTGATTCATTGTTTGTTGAAATTTTCCATGTGAGGGGGAAAAAAAAACCATTTTCTATCCAACTCTACAGAAAAAAAAGATACACCTGCCGTACAAGCACTATTAGCTCTCTAGTCATTATGGCTGACTGCTTATCATAGCAAAAAGTGGGGAAAGTTATAATTAAAACGCAAAAGTGATAACTATTGTTTTTTAAAAAGTTATTTTTATTTAATATTTCTATTACTGTATGCCTAAGAGTTCCAGTTGGGGATAAGGACCCTATTGGGCTAGGCACTGTCCAAACATGTAATAAAAACACAGTCCTTGTCCCGGATAGCTTGCAGTCTGTAATAACCACGCAGTATTAAACTTTATGGGAAATAATCTAAAACCCTTTGTAATCAGAATGGTTTAAAATAAGTTAGAGTGGGATTTTCAGAAAGGAAAACCCTAAAAGCTGCCTAACTCCTAGTGATTGGGAAATGGAAGCTAGGCACCCAACTAACTACCTTTGAGGATCTGGACCTAAGTAACTTAAGAACACAAGTCCTTTTGTTTTTCAGTGTTGTGCTCTGCAGTCATTTAAAGCTTTTGAAAATACCATCCTTAATAATTAACTTATCATCATTTAAAGCTATTTATAAACTCAAACCCCATTAAACTGGCCACCCCATATAGAGAGCTCCATGGGTTTAAAAATTCACCAAGGAGTCTTGCTCAGTGGCAGGGTAGAGGAGATGACAAATTGTGACATGAGATGAAAAACTTCTGATAGTCACAGTGTGTGTGTCATTGAACGTCATGACCTGCACACAGGCTCACTTTTAAAAGATTAAAGCAGATGTGGCTATAGCATGATCCACATGTTCTGCAAGGTGGACTGTGGTGCCCACATTATCAACACAGAGGTACGGGCTACAGATTCCAGCACTCAGCATGTTTCATCTTGGACCAAGCCTCTCCCAAGCAGAAGCGAAATATTTCTTGCTCTGGATATTTGTGTGCAAAAGTAACTTCCTGCCTCCTTAGCTCTTCTTTTCTTGGCTGGGATCAGAATCCATCCAACATCACACTTGAGACATCACAGGCTGTTGCCATGGAAATGGCTGTTGTCCTAATTTCACCGTGGTGGTTTTGGAAACAAGATGCTTAAAGAGGAGCAGGCAGATAATGGGAAAGAAAAAACAAAAAACCCAAAAATGAATGCAAATTGGCCAAAAGAAATGAATGAGCCACCTGAAAGAGGAGTGGATTGACCATTCCTCTTAGAACTCTGAGAATCGTTCCCAGTGAGGGAGTTATCTATTAATTTTGGGGGCACATTGTCATTTCTGAAGGAATCAGCAATACAAAGGAGCTTTTTGTTTTCAAGTTTTATGATTTTTTTCTTCTTCCACACTTCTGTGTCTCTCGCCTTCTCATTTTTGTGTGTGTATAAGTGGCACATGCTGAGTTTTGCCTTGGGTTGTGTCATCATGATAAATCACTTTCAGTGGGATTATATTTTCCCCCAACTGAAGCTGCCAGCAATACACATTTTAATAGTTGCAAATGAAAGTCTGCAACATCCTCTGCCACTTCCTCTCTCTCTCTCTCCACACCTGGAAATATTAAGTTAAACCCCCAATACCTGCCCATGGGGGAGCTTGTTCTGTTTTAATTTTAGCTCCTGGTGAATAAATCCAGTGGAGGAGTCTAGTAACTATCAGCACTGGGTCACGGGCCCTCTGCACATGTGGGAAAGGTGTTTCTCTGCTCCCTCTGCTGCTTGTACCCAAGGATCTCAAAGTTCTTTACAGCATTAATGAATGAAGCCTCACAACTTTCCAATTAAGCAGGTATTATTATCTTCATTTTACCAACTGGGAAATCAAGGCACAGAGAAGTTATGTGGCTTGGCTACGTTCAAAAGGCAAATCTATGGCAGGGCTTCAGGAAAAGAACTCAGGGGTTTTGACTTCAAGTCCCCTGTTCTAACCACAAGAACAGACTGCTTGATGTTTCAAAGTGAACTAGGGAAATGCCTTTCACATCAAATTTCTGGGTAGGAGAGAAGCAAAAGGACTTAAATAAAAATAAATTCTGTACCTTTTTCTTCAAGTAGTGTCCCTGTGGGAGCTTCACTGTAACTGTGTCTGTGCCCTGGCACTTCTGATCAGAGAACTTTGGTAGCAGTCCATCCCGCCTGCACATGCGCTGCTCCCAGCCTGTCACGAGGTCAGCCAGCTTGCACAGGCATTCCCTCCTCAGTTCCTTCTCAACTACCCCTGGATGGAGACAGAGCTCAAAGTTGTTCGTTCACGGATTGTTGACTCCATTTAGTTTTGTTAATTTTAGCTTCTCTTGAAGGTTTTTTCCTTTGTTACCTTGTTTGTTTTTTGTTGGCCATGCCAAAAAAAAAAAAAAAAAAGAAGAAGAAGAAAAAAGGGTTTGCCTCCCACCAGCTCGGGGGAGGGAGACCCCCCAGACAAAGGTATGTCTGGCTCTCCAGGCTTCAAAAAGTGCCTCAGTTGCAAGGAATCTATCCCAGTGATTGACGGGCACTTGCAGTGTATTCACTGCCTGGGAGAAAAGCACAATCCACAAAGGTATGATTGGTTCTAGCAACTAAAACCCAGTTCCAGGAAAGACAGAGTTAAGGCTCAAACTCCTGCTCATGGAGTTGGCCCTTCAACCTCCCGAGTCTCACGAGAACTTTCACTGCAACTTTCTACTTCGAAAGCACATGATCCCAAAGAGATGAGCCACTCACTTCAGGCCACTCAGAAAAGGTCTGTGAGTCCCTGCAATGAGCCCTGATTGAGCTAGAAATGATCTCTGGCTCCATTGTTACCAACGGCTCCGAAGCTGCCCAAGCCAGGTCCCCAGGGCACATGCAGTACTGAGCCAACAGAGCAAGTCAGTCTGCCCAAAGGCCCAATGGGCACAGGCAAAGAAGTACCAGTACGATGGGGTCATGAAAGGCATAGAAGATCTGCCCTGTGGATGGCTAATTTGGCATGGACATCAGCACCGTAACTGACCCCGGTGCACGTGGCACCGACAGACCATATGGCTAGGTCCGCATCTCCGACACCATTGTTGCAAGCCTCTTGGCAGCTATTTGCACTGTTGGATTTCTGGTGCGTGACAGATCTCTCGGTGTCAGACACACTGGACTCACCCCTACTCAGTACTGGGGCTCCAGCACCGAGTTCTCCCAGATCCCTGGACTCGCCGACATCTGCCTGCTGCTGCACACTGCCTTTTTCATCATGAGTCAGAAAGTGAGCGAGAGGCTTAGAAAATGCAGATTCTTCCACTAAAAAAAGTGTTCTACTTTAATTTATCACCCATTGGTTGTCCCTGCTCCATTTCTTTTGCGCATAATGTGTTCTGTAGTGAACTTGAGGGACAGATGAAACATGTGGCTCAAAACAGTGCTAAGGATGAAGGACACAGAGACATCACAGCAGGACCCTTACAAGTTTCCTTCCTTCCGCCTCCACTCTAGATTTGCACCTGCAACTCAGTACTGATGTGCACCTCCCCTGCTATTAATATTAATACCTAAATGCCATATAGTGCTTTCCGTCAGTAGATTTCAAAGAGCTTTAAAAGGGGGTCACTATCATCCCCATTATATACATGGGGAAACTGAGGCACAAAGAGGCTGACTTACCCAAGGTCATTTAGCAGGCAGTGGCAGAGCTAGGAATAGAATACAACTCTTTGGGCCCTTCTGTGACATTATCCAGAGTACAATCTAGACTGTTGAACAGCTGTCCCCCCTCAATTCTCCAACCTGGGGTGCCTTTTACACTGCTTCGCTGTTGGAGCAACTACTCCTGATCCACTCACACACAGCCTCCAGCATGTAAATTTATCCGTTATACTGTTTGAGTGCTAGGGACAGCCACTCTTGAATTACACTGTGGAGCAACACCAACAATGTCCATCTCCAGACTTTCCCCCAGAAAAGTGAATCTTGAACTGCCCAGCCCCCTCCTGGACAACACAAGCTCATATAAAGTCCCATATAAAATGATATGCACAAATCCTGTTATCTCAATGGAGTTTCCCAAACACTTCAATCCAAGCACACTGGCTTAGATAAAACAAGTTTATTAACTACAGAAAGATAGATTTTAAGTAATTACAAGTAATGAGGCATAAAAGTCAGAATTAGTTACAAAGAAATAAAAGGTAAAACACAAACTAATACCTAATTTAACAAGCTAAGTAAATTCAAAGCAAAAGGACTGTCTCTCACCACATGCTTCAGCAGTCTTACTAGCTGAATTCCTTTTAGACAGGATCCCTCCCTCAGAAATATCATACAGCAAAATCTTACAACTTTGCATACAATGTTGCCACACATATTTTACCAGGACAATAATGATCAACAAATCATAAGTTTTCAGATGATACCTTACAAGGGATAGTTTGTACAAAATTTATCATAGTCTTGAATAAGGGGTGGACATAGGGATACAGACTCTCACACCTGCCCTAGCCAGTATTTCAGCCTTGAACCTCCCATCTCTGCAACATTTTCTCTGGATAATTAAGGAGTGATGTTGATATGCACTGAAGAGAAATCACGCAAAGTCATCTGCTAGAAAGAGTCTGCTATGAGGCAGTGCCTTGGGGAACTTTTAAGAAGGTTGCAGCAAAGAGAACTAGTGCATTCTAAATATATAGTCCATCAAAGTTGAAGAGGACTCCTGGACTAGAAAGGAAAGACCTCTTCCTCTTCGTATTGCACAATACTAATCAAATAAGCCATTAGCGTTGCCCCTTTGCATAAATGAACTGTGCAGCTAAGTGCACTGAATGGAGATACCAACACATTCTACAGGCATAGGATCCCAGAGGTTGGCAGGGGGGGATGTTAACATTCTCCCAGAGTAGAGGAAAGACAACAGCTGCATGCCCTAAGTGCCAGGGTAGGCCAGCTCTGGTAAATTAAGCAATTACCTCAGCAGCATGTGAGAGAAATGTGTTCTGAGGGGTGGAAGTGTGTTTGCCAGCATCCTTTGTTTTAGGAAGGGACTATTTTGTCTAAGCCCCTTTAGAATTCAGGGCAAACTAACTTTTTTGGCTCCTTGTTGAAAGATGTGACTATGAAAAGTGTTTGTTTTTATCTGGATCTACTGGTCAGTTATAAGTTGATATTCTGCAGTCGTGGTTGTTTGCTCCTATCTGATTGTGGGTTACCTGAACTGTCACAGCCCTTCATAACCTAATATGCCAGTACAGTATATTCTGAAATGAATGTAGGCTGTGGGAGAGGATGGATGACTGCTTTACTTTGAAGGCTATGAACACAGATGTTTAGCTCAGCAGATGGCAGACCATTACTAGCAGTAGGCCACAAATGGCATGCAGTGTTCTCCTTGCTCCTTTGCTCCAGCAGATGGAGATATCTAGAGGGAAGTGGGCTCTGCTTGTATTTCAGTAGTCCCTCACGTGCTCCCTTCCATCTGCATGGTATGTGCTGTTCTGCTCTCAGGGCAGTAGGCTGCAATATAGAATCTTTAAGAATCCTGGCTGTCTGACAGCCAGCTTGAGACTTTTCTTGTATTAGTTCTTGCTTTCTGCGGGGGTGTTTTTCCCCCCAGGACATTTAACTTCACTGATGAGTGAATCAGGATGAGCAAAAGGAGCTTGGCTATGGTGTATGGACGCTGGGTCTAGCTTTGCTTAGAAGCCATGCTTCTTTTTTAACCATGAACTTGTCAATAGAAACTATCCTCCTCTTATAGCTACCATTGATTTTAAAGATGCAGAGGGAGATTAAATAGCAGCCATATCTTCTGGCACCTGGTTTGATCAGCAGTGAAAATGTTAGGGTTGGGAGGAGTAACACACCTATATTAATCTGTGAGCCTTCCATGCATCTGTCCAGGACAGTTGGCATTTGGTTGCCACAGATCTACAGTGCCATGACAGTAAGTGAAAGGAATAGGTCTTTCATGATGATTTAAGTGCCACAATGAGTTAGCTATTGTTTTGTTCCTTGTTGAAGTGGTGGACTCAGTTGCTGAGGTAAAGGGGCTATTTCCTGGTGCTGAAAAGCAAAACACCCACTCCTACAGGAAAGAGTGAGAGAGATCACCCCAAATAGCTAATAACCTAATGGGTTGGAGGACAGGCAGGTTTAAGTCTCTGCTCTCAGTCAGGCAGAATAGGGAGTTGAAGCTGGGTCTCCGACATCCCAGGTACATACCTTAACCAGCAGGCTCTTTCTTTCTCTTTTGCCTCCTCTTCTTTCACTCCCTTTCCAAACTCCCCACGCCCCAAAAACCAGTCTCATCTTGATGTAGAAGGGGAAATTTTTTTGAAACCTTGAAATTTTTTAAGGGCTGAGAAAAATGTTTCCCATCCAGCTCTACCATTAAGTTCAAAATAAAGTCTACATTTTTATCTAATGTAACTAGAATGATGTTCAGCACTAAATTAGTACTTTGCATTTTTCTTAAATTTCAGATATTGTTTTCACACACAATATGCTTGACCCACAACTCATTCAGCTCCATTACTGGTGATCTCTCTGGTGTGACTAAGGACTGATCAGGTCAGTGAGATTCTGCAGAAGAGTTTGTGGTTTCACCAACTCCACATGGCCACCCTGACTTGAAGCAAACTTACTATGGAGCAGCTCAGATGCATATCTTGCAATACAGTTTGCCCTGAGTTTAACAGGCACTGAGCAACAGTACAATCAGAAGGCCAGAAAGTGTCCAATTCATATCACCAGGGAGCAGCTGTAACAGCATTTACTGTGTAAAGCACGAAGGATTATTTCTCCAAGAATCAGGCAGTACAGACAATACTGAAGAGGTTTATTCACGATACCAGGAAGTCTGATAAATCATGTGGCGTTACAGTGGTCAATTATATATGCTTTCTTATCGATTACATAGTACGTCTTAAATTCTTTATCTATTCACTTACAAATACAGACATTGTCCCATCCAGAGAGAACAACAGTAATAATGGTTGTTACATACATGCAGAGACACTTTAATCACTCTACTTACATCAAGGATCCTAGGGCTACACTCAGGGCGGGGGTAGGGTGGAGGAAAAAGGGGAGGGGAGGTCCTTACAGTTAGGTGGCAGATGAGGGAAGTTACGAAGTCGATGGGAGTTACGCAAGCTGCTCAGTGTAGCTTGCATAACTCCCGTCGACTGGAGCTGAATTTCGCAGGCAGTGTTGGCCAGGCCTGAATCAGAGATTCATAGATTTTAAGACTAGCAAGGACCATTGTGATCATCTAGTGTGACCTGTATAGCACACACCATACAACTTACCCAAAAATGATGCCCTTTGACCATAGCATTGCACTGAGAGCGCATGTTCAGCTGATTATCAAAGAAGACCCACAAATCTTTTCTAAGTCTCTTCTTGCTCCAGGATGGTTCTGTCCTTAAATGCTTTAATCAACTGCACTGTATGCAATGCTATGATAAGTCCATATCTGAATGCAGCCTCCCACTGTTAACCATCCCCACACTGGGTAGCAGCTCTGACACAAGCAGTAGCTCTACCACCAGACACAAGCAGAAGGTGTGTGCAGTAGCTGCTATTATTATGCAAGAGTGATGAGTGCTGCTTCATTGACTAAGGATCACTCTTTATTTTAGGAGGAAGGGTTCTGGACTGTAGCACGCAGGAGGCTGCAGCCAACACTAGGGTCAACAGTACATAACAGCTTTAGATTGAGGTAATGGTTACATTACTTAAAAATAATCCCAGTGTTAAATACAAGCTTTCTGTTCTTTATTAAGAACAGCAGAGGGGAAGTAGTTTGTCAACATAACCTGGATGGCTGTCTAGAATCTTTATTATTTCAGTGCCAACTAATTCAGAAACAGGACCTCAGCAGCAACTTAGTTATAGCACCCAACTAAACAGGATCTGTTCTGTGGTAATTATACAGCTCAGCCATAGGACCACTTGTGTGTTGAATCACAATGCCTCCCTATTTAAATTTCTTTAACTTGTCTAATTTTTGTTAAATGTGGAAAAAAAGATTTCAGTGCAAGAGAGCTCTAAACTACAAACCTACCATCTTAGCGCAGCTAGAGGGCTGCTGGCTCTCTAACCATAGGTGTAGTCTAGAACTTCTGCTGTAACTGAATCCACTTTTGTCTGTACCAATGTTTTTCTAGCAAGTGGGAACACAGCAGCTAGATGTGGAATCCAGTTTAATCTGTGTCTATATAACGTGAGATAATTGACTTTTTAATTAGTGGACTAAACACTGAAAAATGTATGTCTAATAGGTAGGGTGACAGTTTGGCTACTGAACTTGGGAATTGCAGTCATGTGACTCAGCTCTCCAGAAGAAATTATAACTATTTGGTATGGACAGAATGGATAAGTCCTGAATTCATCATGACAGCTGTTGTTCAATGAATAATACATCTGTTTCCAATTTGCCTTTTTTGTTTCTTTGTTTTTTGGCTTATTCTAATTCCTTCACTGCCGTCCATCCCTTCTGAAGCTTCCCCGTATATTTAGCCCCAGATTTTAGACCATGATGTGTGTATTAGAGGATATGATCCACACAAGCAAGCTCCATTATTGCTTTTGCACATCCCTTGCTTCACATCTGTTTCATATGGGGCAAGTAATTGAAGAGGCTGATAACCTTTCAAGAGAAGCCATCATTCCAGTCTCCATACGCGTACTCCACTGCTCATCCCCTGAAAGGAACAACATACCAGGCTTCAAATAAAAAGGAGCTTGTTTTATTTGCTTTCATACAAAGCCACTAAAGCCTCAAAGGCCAAAACACCAAATAGATTATTTTCTTTTATTATTTGCGGCCTGGAGTTATTTTTCCTCTTGATATGGACTTTAGTGTAGCTTGGATTACTGGTATTAGGGTAAGGAAGATGTGTAAATGGTAGGGGAAAAGATCTCAGGGAACAAGAATAGAAGACGTGTCAAAAATAGTAATATTTCACATTTAGATAGCATCCCTGAAATGACATCACCTTGAAAGGGGAGGAAATGTGCTAGGCAACCAACACCCTGAGTAGGTGCATGAATGGAATCTTAACCAAGCAATCTAGGGCAAATTGCTATTCAAAAATAAATGTGCCATGGGGTCTTCAGGATTTATATAGAGCAGACGGGACTTCAGTTTTAAAGCTCCCATCCAAAAGATACAAATTAAACTGCGTGAAACTAAAAGTATAAATGGTAGGAGAAAGATGCAAGATCTAGAATGTGAGGGAGAGATGTTATCCGTAAAGTATTTATTTGTAAACCTAAGCAATGTGCAGTTTTACCAAGAGAAAACAATGATGTAATGGAAATTAAACGGAGTCCAGAACATTATTAGAAAGAATGTCTCCATTGATTAAATGAGTTGCTGACAGACGGCAGCAGCAATATTGCTGGGCTATCAGTCTTGCATTCTTTGTTTGACATTTTAAAAGAAAATGATGAATGTCTGAGTTTTTCCTGTTATTATTTGCATGAGGTAAGTGATTCTTCCTCATGGGTTTCAGATCTTCTAGTTTAGTAGGATCCTGAGCACATCTAAATATTTACTGGCTATCATGTTTGGAGCCAAGTTTCCTTTGTTTTTCCCACTGGGCTCCAAAAGTAAGTGCTTGTCTACACACGAACTGGAATTGAAATATCAAATATCTTCCATTGTTGTTTTCAGTGTTATTGTAGCCATGTTGGTCCCAGGATATTAGAGAGACAAGGTGGATAACGTAATATATTTTATTGGACTAACTTCCATTGGTGAAAGAGATCTAGGGCAGACCTGAAGAAGCACTCTGTGTAGCTCAAAACCATGTCTCTTTCACCAACAGAAGTTGGTCCAATCAAAGATATTACCTCACCCACCTTGTCTCTCTGAAACAATTAAGTCAGTTTTAATTCACACCTGTAGTCATTTCAGAAAAAGTCTGTATGTAGACACACCTCCTTTGGATTAAGGGTGTCTTAAAACTGACTTAGTTATTTCAGTTCCAGTCTGAGTATAGACAAGCTCTAAATGCTCTCTTCCAGGGTACTTTTCTGATTCACAATGTTTTACATAAGTTTTGAATATGGTGCAGCTGTGCACTTGACTATGGTTTATCTTTCAGGAAATATTCCTCTCCTTCTTTGTGAAACCATCCACTCTGATGAAGGAAAAAAGATGAGAAGAAAAAGAAATGTCTTTTTTAAAGCAAGCTGATTTCTTTTTCCATTTGGACCCCTAGCGAGCTAATCATTGTTCTTCCGTATATTCTTCAGAATGACCTTTTTATTTTACATTAAGAGAGCAACAAAACAAAGTGTAGTGAGGAGCAATTGCAGAAGCATCAAACTTCTTCTGTGGAAAAGGCCAAATTCTATTTTTAATTACAGTTTATGAATTACATATTTAGGAGTACATACTAACCTCAATCCATAGCATGTCTCCCACTATCAATGTGAGGTTTGCAC
Organism: Emydura macquarii macquarii; assembly: GCF_026122565.2. Classification (NCBI taxonomy): domain Eukaryota; kingdom Metazoa; phylum Chordata; order Testudines; family Chelidae; genus Emydura; species Emydura macquarii. The sequence goes on from NW_027131391.1 coordinate 4,668,412, forward strand.
AAACATCAAGGGTGGAATCTGGTCTTTATGCAATAACTACATTTTTAGTATGAAACTTTCTTAAGTGGTCTAAAGGTTTTGGACATCCAGTTTCTAATGGAAATTGGCTATGAAAATCCCCCCGTAAGTCTTTATCATTATTTATTATTGTTAAGTACTACATTGTTACATTCAATATTACTCAGTGGGACCACTGCTATTTCTGCCCTGTGTTCCTATTATTTCACCATCTTTCTTTCTCTGTCTCCGTCCCTTTGTCCTGGCTTTGTGTCTCTCCTCCTTTCTTCCCTTTGCATCTCCTTATCTGCAGCAATTCTCCGTTCCATCATTTCTGCGTCCCATCAGCAATGAAAGAGCTAATGCTAATACTTCAAGTTTTCCATGTTAATTTGGCAGTATGATTAGTGGGTGAGTTCAGTCTCAGTATTTCAAGCTGTGTGTAGACTCAGGAAGATTGCACTGCACTGATTTACACTTCAGATTTTCAAAAGTGCCTACGTTCCACCACTGACTTTCAGTGCGACTTGTGCGCCGGAGTGCCTGAGGTGCTTTTCAAAGTCCCACCCTTGGATCAGATTTTCATACCCAAGAGGACCAGAAACTATTAATGAAAGCTTGAATGAAGTCTAGTGGCGGTGCGGTTATAGAGAACGTTCATTACACACTTTCTCTTAGAAGATGTCTGCGTCATCTCCACATATCCCTGGCATTGTGCTATTACTCAAGCTGTAGGGTGAGAAACTACTTGCATCACACTACTAACCTGAGTAACACTCTTATTATGGAGGAATTCTTAAAAAAACATGCTGATCTAATATTGCACTTTAAAAGTACATTTCATTTCAGCTCCCAACATATAGAAGTCTTAAAGAATAGTATGACTGATTTATGCAACTAGAGAATCTATTTGAAAATCAGAAATCACTATTCTGAACAAGGGATCCAAGTCAAAACATAGGAATCACCATACTGCATCAGACTAGTAGTCCATCAAGTCCCCGACAGTACTTTATAAGAGATGCAAGAAACTCTCCAGTAGGCATTTTTGGGATAAACAAACCCCAAGGAACTTTTCCTCTTAACAATTATTGGTTGACTTAAATCCAGAAACATGAAGGTTTATGTCCCTTACAGCAAATGCAAAGAATATTATAAAGTTAATAGTATTTGGTCACTATTAGATTTTCTTCTTGTGTTCACTCCTTGTCACCCAGCACTGTTATGGAGCTGTAAAGAACTGGACATCAGCCAACTCACTTCTGTCTTTCTAAATCAGTTTGACACCCCTAGATGGAAGCTAGACTCATCTAGAAGTTGCCTTTATAGTCATCAAAGTAGGACTGTCTTAGCTGTTGTGTACATTCCATACTAATTTGTAAAGAAAATTTATGCATGAGATATTTTTGCCTTTGTAAAAATACCTTCCATTTTTCCCCTTCTGAGTGACTCCTACCAGTGACCTTCTATGGGAAAGCTCTGCAATTTCAGCAGAAGAAATTATCCCATCTTTATAGTGCTATGTCTGTTATTTGCCTATAGGAACCTGACCTCACTGTCTTATTGATGGTGAAGTGGGATTACTTGGATGCAGCTTGTATGACTTAGTCATGTCTCTGATGGCACAATGATGCTTCTTCTCCAGGTGCCGTGGAGAAGGCAGTATGTGCCCCTGCCTGTATCTGTAGCAGAGAAACAGGGCACAACTTGCTAGAGACCTCGGGTGGTGGTGGAATCAAATAATTACAATGGAATTAATCCATCCTTGTGAATATGTAATGAACCACTTCAGCCCTTTCTGGGGTGGAATGCACTTGTTATTTTATTGCTCACCCCACTTACACAACAGTTTAGAGCAGGAAGTGAAATACAATACTGAACCTGCAGTGGGAATGTAGGTAGACAGAATGGAGCTACCTAACTTGACCAGGACCACCAGAGTTAACATTTTTACCCTTGCAAGAATTGCTTTGTGATCTTTAATGACGAGAAGGGGTCAGGGACTCTGGTTTTGCATCTCATCCAAAAGATGGCTACTCAAACAAAATTTAGTTTTTGGGTGGCAGAATATCATTATCAAAGACAGCTAAGGAACACCTGCTTACCCTGTGAGAAGTGATGGCATCAAAGCACAAGGTGATAAGGCTGCAGATGATCTTTGGAAAGAAGGTATTGCACATGTTTGATAATCTGTCAAGTCCATATCATTTCTATTCCATGCCTGCTGAATTAAGAAGGACTTGTCATAGTGGGCATTCCTTTCCAAGCCTCAGGAAGGTCTAAAGAGGATACCATATGCATCATGGAGAGTGAGGAATCAGGTTCCGACATGTTCGGTTCCGTAAATCTGCACTTGTCAAGCCCCTCAAGGAAGGCACATCTTCACCTGTTTGATCGGAGTTACAGGCTTGGCAACAAACAGCCTAATGTAACATTCTCAGTCTTTGGATCAAGTGGTAGAGAGAGCTGTGATTTGAAACTAGAGAGTTTGGGTTTACTCCCCACTGATAACCTACTGGAACAGCTGTATCCTTACACCTTGCGATTTCCTTTTTTATCCTTATGAGAGCTTTCAGTACCCACCTCCCTCCATTTTTACAGCCCTCACTATCATGGTCCCACCTTACAGAACCACCGTCCTAGGCAAGGCTTCCTTTCAGAGTCCATCAATACCACTTATTAACAAGCCAAGAGGTTAGGAGATCTAAGGCACTCTCTCCCTGTCTTTGTTTCTGCATCACGGCAACACTCATTCTGACTGAACTGGGCTGCATGAGGCTCTGTCTGTTCTCTGCCAAAACACAGTGAACGAAGCAGTCGTCAGAGAAGTGGGACTCAAGAGCACAGCAAAATGTGCACTCTCTCTCTTTCACTCTCCCAGACTGTGTGCACCACAGTGGGGATATTAACTCTGCCAGCTATAACTTTGAGTGCCTGACTTGCAGCCAGTTTATGCAACTGCTATTGCAAAGGGCACACACAAAATAACTGTAACAAGTGAAGTACCAAGCTGGGAGATATTTCTGAAGATGCACACATTGCACCACTAGAGGGTACCACACTCCTCATCACAGCAATAGATAGCAATGACTCAATTAACTTTAAAGGGGTGGTCATTCCAAGTGCATAGACTCTTTTTTATTCCTTACACTTTGTGTACATGTAGCTTTTGTACTAGTGTAACTATCCTGGGGACATTTCTACTGAAAGAGTTAAAGTAAAAACCCTAGTACGGAAGCAGTTATACCAATATAAAGATGCCTTATACTCATTCCCCTTCCCATACAGGAAAAGCTATACCACTATAAAGGACCTTTTTACCAGTAAAACTATCTCCGTAGTAGGGGATTGGTACTGCTTTAACTAAACTGCATAGTTAAAGCAGTCCAATTTGTGTGTATAGATAAGAATATACACAAGTGTTACTCCAGATCAATAGAGATTAACATCACTTCCTTTTTTCTTTGGTATACTTTTGCCCACACTCAAAAGTCTAGAATTTGGAAGTCAAGGAGAAGCCCTCTCCAATTTTCAGTTGCAATGCAGAAAGAAGTTAAGTACATCCTTAATGCATCTTGAGATACCAGGGTGAGGGGTGCTCAGGCACCAAGGTAGTGGATGTGGTATAAAGACCTACATAGAATTGTTAAACAAAAATGAAGAGATTGGACATCAGGGGTGCTAACTAAACTCTCCCTGTCCCTACCTATCACTCCTGCCTTGGAAAAGGCCACTTCATTTTAGAAGTCTACTTGTTGAGACAGCAACTGGATACAGGAATTCAAGTAACAGCATGGGATTTGGGGTATGCACATCTGCCTTCCAGCTCCTGCCTTCCCCAGAACAAGGTTGGTTGGTTGAAATCTGAGAGCAAATCAAACTGTTTAGGAGGTAGTTGTATCTCTGCCTCTTAATTAAATGTCGAGGTGCCAATTCTGGGCTTCTGAAAGAGAATTACTGTAACTAGATATAAGTAGGCACTGCACAAACTTCCACTGAACACTACTCTGCCATTGCATCTCTCTCTTGCCACAGAGGAACCCCTGCTGTTCAAGACCTATGCTCTGCAACACCTCTTTGCTATCCTTAGTATAGACACCTCTCTCTCCACACACCTACATGCTTCAATCTTGACCTGTCGCATTCTTATTATTCCATGCCTGGGATTCTCTTGGAAAGAAGCTGTCATTTAAGCAAATCTAGCCAAGCTGCGGAATGGTCTGGCAATATGGCAGGCACTCAGATGTGGTGCTGATGGATGTCAGTATAAAAGCTAAGAACAGTTATGGACCAGGCTAAGAGACCAAACTGCCTTTCATTCGTGACCTCAACCAGGTTTGAACTCTGGTCCCAAAATGGCCTTCTTCCCCATAACCATAATCAATTTATCTTTTTCTGCTGCCTTTGCCTCCCCTCCACAGGGTAAAGGCGCAGTGGTAGAGGAATCCAGAAAACTTGCTGCCTTCCCATCCTGTTAATTGATTCCGTATCCATTGTGTACACATTTCATGACTCATTAAGGCTCTACCCCTCAAGGCTTCTCCATAGTATCTCCTAATCACTAATAAGGGTCAGAGCTACCTTGTGCAAAGCTGACTAGTAAGGATTTTCAGTCTTGCACTCTATTGCTTTTATGAGTCCTCTGGCACCCCATTCTCTGCATCGCACAGATTAACCCCATTTATTTCATATATAACCCCACTCCCAGCCTTAGCAAAGGGAGGGCCTCTGCACTACATGGCAGTTCTTGGCAGGAAGCTCTTTGCATAAAGTCTATCAGGGCAGTGACAGCTGAGCCTCCCCCTAATGACATGCAGTGGAAGATTGGAACCAATTGTTCTTATTTTGGTTTTTTAATATATATTTTGAGAGTGAAGTCTAGTGTATGCATGCACTATCTCTGCTAATAGACTGTTTTAAAATAGGGACAAAATGACTTCTTGGAAACAGAGGCCAAAGGGATGCTAAAGAGAGGAGAAGTGACTATTTCTATTCTGCTTCCTGGGCTAGAATGGCATAAGCAGCTGCAGGAGACGACCAGGCTATGAAAAAGACAAGGGTCCCATTCTACCCCACGGCTGCAGAGAAAGGCTGCTGCAGTCTGGCTGCAGGAGGCTCCCAAATCCCATAGAGATTCTGGAGATTTTTAAAGGCACAAAGATCTGTTAGGTGACCAATTCTCATTAAACATCAATGGAGGGTTGGGCAATTAACTCTCGTTTGTGCCTTTGAAAATCTCCCTCTCCCTTCTTTACAACAAGCCCTAAACTTCCAAGAACAGCCCTGGAGACTGAGAGGTGTATGCTAGACCCAGGAGGGTGCAGCACAAGGGTTAAGTGAGGCATCCTGTAATACGCCTGCAGCCATCCGCTGGTTTGGCATAGGCTTGACCCAATGCCATCTGAAATCCATGGGAGTCTTTCCAAGGATATCAATGGGATTTGGGTCAAGCCTCACCTTTAACACCTTCTTCCTGACAATCTCAAAGACTGAATAAATTATATACTTCACAACTTCCCTTTGAGAGGAAGCATTGTCCCCAATTTACAGATAAGGAAACTGAGACACAGCAATTAAGTGACTTCTTAGAAGACTCCTCCTGACTACAGAGGTGCCGTCTGCATAGATGAACAATTTTCATAGGCTATAACTCATTCCGGCTGTTCCTCTGCAGTAGTCTGGTAAACGTCCTGGCTTTTGGTTTTCATAGCTCGTGAAGTGTCCCCTCCAAGAATTCATGTGTGTCTAATAATGAAGAAAAAGGCCAAATAAATATTCTGAGCATTGCATTAATTCATCGTTTATTTAAAATTGAAGGTAAACGTATGCAAGTTAGGTGTGGCCCTCAAGGTTTCTGACTAGTTGCCAATGTAGGCCTGTTGGTGTGAGTAGGGGAATCATTGTGCTAGACAACAATTTGGAAGGAGTAATATAACCATAATAATGATGCCTATTTCTTATTTAACACTTTTCAATACTAAATCTCACTAGGTAGGGAAGCATTATTGCCCCATTTTACAGATATGGAATTGATGCACAGAGAGACTAAGTTACTTGGCTAAGAACACACAGGAAGTCCATGGTAGAGCAGGGACCTGAAACTAGCTTTTCCAAATCCTAGGTCAGTACCTAACCACTGACAAGGGAAGGATTGTAGCTAATTGCAATGCTTTCAGCTGCATTTCTGAGTCAGCCTCTCCATCTAGAATCAAAAAAGCCTGAGCATGTGAATCTGTCTTATGCGATGAAATATTTTGAATGGATGGCTGAGGGGGCCTTGGAGACATTAATCCCTTGTGTGTCAGGATGTTAAGATTTCTCTCCCATTTAATGTGTGTCAGCTAGTATAACAACTTGCTGTATAGGATAGTATGGGATTCCTGCTTCCTAGGATCTTTGTGCATTTGTAGAGCACTAAAAGAGTTAAACATAGCTGTTATTGACAGTGTGTGACATGGCTGAGGATTAGGGCTTATTTCAGCTGCTCTTCCTAAACATAGTAAAGGTCATAAGGGAACAGGTTTCATTGCTAAATCTTATTGGCCTTGTTCCTTCTGTGGGCTTTGCTGGAGGCTGGAACTGTCTCACTTACAAGGATAATAGATGACTAGCCTGGTGCTGATTAACCTCATTTTAATTGATAATTAATTTTAAACCCTGTTTACTTTCCCTCGAACAGCTGAGACTTCAAGGAAACCACAGTGAAGGCACATAAGGATTGAAATCTTCTCTAAGGGAATGACTGAGTGGTGGAATTGATATAGACATATTCAGAGCCAGTTTCTATTCATCCTGTGACTTTAGATTGGAGTTTGAGTGAATTTGTTACTTGTGAAAGAGAGGGACTATCAGCTTTGGCTGGAATGAGATATAGTGTAGATAAGTTCTCTTTAGGTTTCTTTTGGTTGGCTTGGCTAATAACCTCTTTCTTGATCTGTAAAGATATTAGCAGTTCAAATCCTGGTTGTGTCCTCCTCTGGTTCTGTCACTGCACCTACCTCCTGGCTTACTACATTCCCTGTTATTCCAGTCCTGGGGATCTGATGAATGATGTGGCTGAATATCCTTCCAGGACCAGTTAAGACCATGAAGTCTGTTTTGCTTGTTGCAAAACTACCCAAAATGTTTGTGATATTCCATATTTACACAGCTCTCATAACTTGAGGGTTATAGTGAGAGTCATTCTTATTCAAAGCCCTATTCTTTCCCCATTCTGGACTTTGTTCTGTGAGTCTCATCATCCCGGGATGATCCTCTAATAGCTGCATCAAATTTCCTAGTAGTACATTCACCCAGGGGCTTTCCTAACCACAGGTAAAATCTATTGAGTAGCCCTAACTACTACAATAATAATACTTTGTCCTTCTGTAGCACTTTTCATCCAGTGATTTCAAGCACCTTACAAAAGTTAAAGAATTAAGTGTCACAGCACCCGTGAGTTAGGTATTATCCTTATTGTATAGGCTGATAAACTAAGAGGCTGTGATTTGCTCAAGGTCACCTAAGTGAGTCTGTGCAGAGGTAGCAGTAGATCTCCGCAGTACTGACTCCTCTTAGCTCTAGGCACTAGTGTACACTCCTTTCCAGTCCAACCCACTACTGACATGAGCTAAATTTTAAGTTACTTTGTATACCATTAGGTATCCTGGCATCCCACTCAGTTCTATATTGTGATATCTCATAGACTTGTATTCAGTGGAATTACTAAGTCCTAAAATGTAGCATCTAAGTACTACAGTAATGAGTACTTAAAAAAACCTAGGTAATAACTGAAAGCTTGAACTTACATTATCATAGTCCACCATCAAATGTAATTAAAGCATATCCACAATGCCATTCCCAGATATTCCAGCAATAGGGATGTGAACTGCCGCCTTTCAGTTCTCCTTTTGTCCCTCTCTCACTGATAGAAGCTTCTCTTACTCTGCTGAAAGGAAGATGGGTTTCTCTGAGTCCTGGCACAAGCTACCAGACTGAGGGAATCTTTGGACTGTGTGGTTGCATAAAAAAGGCTTCTTGGGGCTGCTGCACTTTCCATGGGGTTTCTGCATTAGAGCAAATGAGTTAAAAATAGCTATTGTCTAATCAGATGGAATTAGAAATTATCTAAAGGGTGCTTGTCACTCAAGGCAATTTCACCCTTTATAACTAATACCAGCTGACCTCCACATTCACCTTACCTGAATGATTGAGGATTACTTTTGAAGTGGTCATCTGCTCTGAAAAGTGACTGTGTGTATTAAAAACAGCATTATGCGATTCCAGGTTTGTCTATGAATGTCTTCAGATCAGATGTGCTCCGTTTACAAGTGGAAAATACTTCCTCTGACCCCCACTTCTAGCCCTAAAAACTCAGAATGGAATCTGAAAGGCAAGCTGGGTTCTCTCTTGCTCTTGCATTGTCACTAGTAAGACTCTGCAAGCCAAATCCTTCTTTCTTACACTTTGTGTAAGTTTTATTTGCCACTTGAGCAAAAGAGCTCCCCTTCTGGGGCCAGATTGTCAGTGTTGTTCAGGCAGGCTTTCAAAAGTGCCCAGCACCAACAATGAAGCCAGACCTTCAAAAAAAAGCTCTGCATCCAGCAGCTCCCATTGTTCTCAATGGGAACTGCTGGGTGCTGAGCCCTTTTGAAAAAGCTGACCTCAGTGACTGCTTTGCCCTTCCCTCCCCAGTAACATATTCCAGCCATAACTCCTACTAAAGTATTGGCTATTTATGGGAAGGAATGTGGTATAGCAATTAGAGCAGGAGGCTGATACTCAGGATTACAGATTCTAGTCCCAGCTTTGCCATAGACTGTGTGTGTGACTACAGGCGATTCCCTTGACCTCTCTGTGTGTCTGTCTCACCATGTGTGAAACAGTTCTTGTTGCAAAGGGCTTTGAGATGCATGAATGGAAGGAACTGTAGAAGTTTTATTAGCGGAAGTTCAGTACTCATGGGGTCAGAAGGGATTGGGTTTTACTAGCTGCTATGAGAGGGCAGGACCTGCTCAAGCAGTGAGAGGTCATTAAAGGTGATGGTGGGATGATTTCCATGAGCCTCTGGCTACAGCCCCTCCCACATCTATCAGTTCCAGCATTAGGCATGTGGAGTGGCTGGCTGCTACACCACACAGCACAGGTGGCTAACCTGCTTACACATAGACAACATTTCCAGAGACTGGATGCTCTCTGGGTTTTTCCATAACGCTGGGAAGGGGAAGAGATTTCCTTTTGGCTTTCTCCACACAGACTGCGGTAGATGTTTAGCTGCTTAGGGTGCCTCCACGTAACACGCTGGCTCTGAACTTGCCTTGTCAGCCTTCTCTTTAAATCTCCTCTCGGGAGGTTTATGGCTGACTCTCTGCAGCTTTGCTGATGCAGCCTGTAATGTTTATACCTGCAATCAAGTATCGGCTGAAGCCTAAAGCTGGGAGTTTTTCCTCTCTCTTTTTCCTGATACTGAGTTTGCAAGCTGGTAATCTGGTAGTTTTCCATGCACAATCCCCTCCCCACTCTGGAAAAAAGTCCCACCACTTGATAGTTAGGTTTACAAAAAGCTATGTGTTTATAGCCAGTGGGGTGTGGAATGGATCCAGCCTCCAGATTTCTGTGTCTAGGTGATTTATAATGTAGCTTTCCCCCACACCCTTACCTCCCAGAGCAGTACATGGATTCTGAGATTTACCACACAAGAATTTTACCTACATTTCATAAACCGCCTTGTAAAGAGAGAAGGAAGGTTGGCACCTCTAGGTGGGCACCTGATTGCTTTCTTCCTTGCAAGGTCCCTTCACTGCAGAGCATCCAGTGGCTTAAGATGGTCTCAAAACTCCTCAATGGAATGATAGGCCTGGACCAACAAAGCTGCTTCATATATTTCAGGTAGGCAAAAGGCCTTTGAAATGAAGGCCTTGTCTACATGACAAAGTTGCAATGATTTAAACTGAAATTGATTTTTAAACCACCTTTACTTAAACACTCCCTATGTGGACATGCTTACTTCAGTTTAAGAGGGGCTTATTTTGTTTATCTCAAACCATTCCTAATCAATTTAACCTACATTGTTTCATCAAGTTTAAGGCCAGAAGAGACCAGTGGGTCATCTAGTCTGACCTTCTGTATAACAGTGTTGTAAAAAGGTCAGCAAGGGGTTAACTGGGTTACTCTGAGTATTATGGGTTGGAGCCATGTTCAACCACTCTCTTACTTCCTGCTTAGTCAGTGGGTGTTTCCCTACACCCCTCTGTTTAATATGTAGGTGAATAAAGCTGCACATTCCCAGCCTGCAGTACTGTAAGTACAGTGTGTTTCTTATGCATGGAGAAATCCCTTTACAAAACACAGGCCATTAAATTTCATCCAGATAGCTCTATGTTAAGCTAACCCAAAATAAATATGCCCACACAGTGGTTTAACAAAATCCTTTCGAAATCACACCGTTAGTTAAATTGGTAGAGCTTGGCATACAAACAAAGCCTAAAATATGTAATAAAGACATTTGTGAGCAAGTGGAATGAAAACAGACCAGTGAGAGCAGCTGGAAAGTGAATCAATGATTTATTTCACTCAGCTGGAAAGGGCAGCAAACTGCCTCCCTTTAGAATGTCCTGGAAGTAGAAGATGTTAGTACTGGTGTTGTGTGAATTTCCATTCATTTCAACAGTCTTCTTGAACATTTATATATTATATATATATATATATATATATATATATAATATACATACACAAAGCTAGCAGGAATCCAATGATTTAACTACACTAGACATTTTCTTACTCTTTAATCCCAACTAGCAAAGACCTGCAGCTTTGCTGCTCAAGTTGATAGTTTTAGGGTAAGTCTGAGTGTGGGTGGGTGAATGTGTGTCTGCTGCTGGAAAAGTCATGTGGATTTGTGCAGAAAGCAAATGAGAAGGGTGTGCTACAGTGAGGGACTTTGTGTGTTTCAGGTTATTGTGTGTGTTGGTTGGGTTGTTGTGTAGGTGACTGTTGATTTGTGTCTGGGAAGTTTGTGCTGTGACATTTGTGTGGATTGTATGGGTGGCAAATGAGGGAGGTGTGCTGATTGTGTTGGTGGAAGAACTGTGGTATTTGGGCCAACTAATCCATCAGATGTGAAATCTTCTTTACACAACCAATGAAATTGTTGCATGCAAATTAGCTGCAGATTAAGGGTGACAGTTGGTTGAGTTACCTCTGATATTACAATTGACGAGGATTTTTGGCATGGCATGGATACAAGCCTCACTGTAGCCTAAAGCCTATGCTGTTGTCCAAGTGTAATTCATAAAGTCAAAATGGCTGAGAACTTAAAAATTGGATGGTAACAGAATGCAAATTCCAGTGATGATTGAACCTGGTAATATTCTGAACAAATAGAGCTCTTAACTATGCATGTATCTGTTTCCATCACTTCAGCTCAACAGACATCTCAGACTGTAAAGTGACACACAGACCGCGTGACAAGGGAAGTGTTGGTCCAATAAAAGATATTACCTCACCCACCTTGTCTCTCTAATAGCCTGGGACTGACATGGCTACATCAACACTGCATACACCGACAGAGTGACAATCCTGGAATCTTATTATATAGATAGGTGGCACTGCATCATGGAAAGCTATAACGAAGGTAGAGAGATGAAAGCATCTTTCTAACACTGTGTTCACCAATTCTGATCTGAGCTCATGACATTGCTTTAAAAACACTCATGTCCTGTATAAATCAGTGATCACAGCGGTGGTAGAGCCAGTGTAGCTGCATTATAGTGGAACAATGGATAAACAAAATGAGATGGTAGACAAGGCTCGACAAAGACTCAAGCTTTAAGCTTCAGAATTTGCAAGTCTTCCCCCTTCCTGAAGTTGATATTGGTCTGTGATGAGGTTATCTTATACTCAGTGGGTCATGTGTATATTGCCTCAGTTTCCCTTTCCTGGGCTCCCCAACATACTCACATGCTTCAAGTAACATCCACTTTGGGGGTCTAGTTTATTAACAAAATGGTTCATTGTGGGGGGAAATGGGTATTTGAATTGACAGACTTCACAGTTCCTTTCCAAACCCATGGCTTACTGTCTGATCTTTTCTAAAGCCTTTCTCATCTGAGTCTTTCATGCCTGTTCCCTATGGGTCATTGAAGTTTTGCCTGGCAGCAACAATACCTCTTCTCCCTATGTCTGTCAGCTCCCTCTATAAGGTGAAACCTCTAGTCTTAGTTCCTCTCATGTGACATTTGGTCACTTGACCCTATCAGTCAGGACCTTAGAACAGGGAGCAAGGAAGCATGTATAATGTATTTGCGTAAGGGCCAGTAGAGTGTTATGTGGTTCTCTGGCTTATAGGAAATTTCATGCTAATGTAGCTAATAGTGACAGGGCAGTGATTTCCATAGTTAAGGTTGCTTTGCAATGGTAAGAGCTAGTCAATATTTCCATGGCAGTTGTTATGATTCTCATACACAAAGAGCAGCCACCTGCTTACAGTCTAAAAACTCTCTTTTAAAACTTCCTTTTAAATTAAGGTAAATAGAAACAAAGTACATGAGTAAAGCCCTCCCGGGAAAGTAGAGTGTACGTGCATCTTCAGTATCACAGGCTCCCAGCAGCTCTGAGAACAAAACGCCTGCTTTCTCAGGAAAGCAGAAGAGAAGTTAGACATTTAAAGATGCAGTAGTGCACAGAAAAACATGTCTTAGATTACTAGCTACATACACCATAGCAATGAATTTGGTTTGCTCATGTATTTGTTCGAAAGAGTGGGAGTGGGGTGGGAGGAGGAGCCTTGTTTTCTCTTCAAACCTCTATCCCTCAATGGAGAGAGATCTACATTCGAACCCCTCTACTTTCCTGTGCATTTGCAGTGTGGCAGTCTGGTTATTTTGCAGTTCTCTCCTCCACCCACCTTTCAGTTATGTGTCCTATCTACACTGCAGTGTGTTTTTAACAGTAATGTTTTGCAGTAGAGAGAGACCTGGGGCTGGTGCTATTCAATTTTTCCCACAGACCTAGAGAAAGGGACTTGGAGGTGGCCAGAGGATATGGATAGCAGTTCTGAGTTGTTCAATTGCCCATCAGAGAAGAAAGTGTAAAGGAATATTTCACGCACTGTGATACACAGTCTAGACACTGGCTGTCTGGAATGCTGTGCCAGCACAGGGTGGGATTATGGGAATCTCTCCAAGATGCAATTGCACAGAGATCCAAATGGGGATTTTGGAGTGAGAGGAGCAGAGAGAACTGGGCAAGAAGTCAAAGGTGTGGATTTTTATGGCCTGAGGAACTAGGAACTCCTGGCTTCCAACCACCTTGACTCACTATTATGTGCTTTATTGATCACATCATCATCACTGCCTGCATAGCTGCCCAGCACTGACTAAAACTTCCAAAGGCCTGTCCTGTTATCTGCTGGGCTCTGTGTAAATCCTTGGGAAGGTATAGGGGAAGGGAGTGTTTTTTCTTTTCTTTGTTAGCTACAAAGGCCCAAATCCTCAAAGGAATTTAGACTCCTAATTTCCACTGAAATCAATGGAAATTAGAAGCCTAAATATCTTCAAGGATCTGGGCCAAAGTCCTGCACAAGAATCTGGTGGGGATGTTCCTCAGGCATTTACAAGACCATACTATGTACAGAAATGGTCAGGGAGAGACGCTTGCAGTGAAGGGATAGAGATCCTTTCAAACTTACTCTGCATTTCAGGAAAGAAGATTGCATAGACAAGACCCTAATTCAAGGAGAATCAGTCATGCTCCAGCCTGAGCATCCATAGGGTGCTCAGCTGACCTTATTTGCTATGGTGGCACATTGGCCAAAGACTGTCCTACAAGCACCTCTCTTCGGGATTACAATTAACTTCAGCATGTTAAAATAAAAAATGGATTTGGTAGCAGTTGTGGAGAAATTCCTAACCGTAAGCCTCCATGTCTAGTTGCAGAGATAAAAATATGGGCTAATAGCATTGTGAGGAGGCAACATTCCCACCTTGCTCCAAAAAAATGGCTCTGTATTCTGGATAGTGCCAAAATTTGCCTTCTTCCTTGGATTTGGCTTTAATAACAAGGTACACAAAGTACAACACAAATTCACCTTGTGACACATTGGCTGATGCATGTCATGGTACCACAGGACAATATGAAGACCCTTCCATCTGTGCAGACATCACATATTTGCATCTTGCCTGTTGGGTCAGATTTTCAAAAGAGCTCAGTGCTCCACAACTCACCTTGTGACACTTATGGCCAGATTTTCAAAATTGTGTGCAGGCTTCAGTCAAGAACTCCTAGTCTTGTTGGGTCCATCCCAGGACAGCTTGAGTATTTGTGTAAAATGTTCAGAACAGCCACAAAACTGAAACCTTTGATATTTTCCTTTGTATATTCACTTTAAAAAACCAAATCAAACTCTTAAGCTGTTGGGGATAACCACCCCTAGACAACTCATTTGGCAAGTAGCAGTATCAGCAGAGACTTGTTATAACTCTTCCACCCCTTTAATTTTCTTTTTGATTTTGTTACCTTAAATATGTATATGTTGGGGGGGAGGGAGAGGGCAAGCATGGAGCTTAAATAATCTTTTTTAAGCTGATATATTTGTTTTTGTAGCTCTATGGGTCCATATGGAGCTTTACAGACAGAAGATATGGGGCCAAATTCTGCACTAGCTGAAAGGACTGTAATTCTATTGAAATCAGTGGAGCTACCCCAGACTTACGCCACCATAAATGCAATCAGAATTGGCCCATGGTGCTTAAAGTATTGGCTAGGCCAAGTAATAGTTCCAAACAACACCTGTAATTACTTACTGCTCTGCCACAACTTTAGAGAACTCCAGATCCAAACTTGGCAGCTCTCGCTCACTTCAAATTAGACCTCACAATTTTGCCTACACTTTAGGTCTTTGTTCAGTTCCCTTAAAAGGCAAAGACTATTAACATGGAGAGGGTGCAGTTTAAGAAAATTGAGATGAGCCCTGGTCTTGAGGATCAGTTTCAGGAGGAAAGGTTTAGCATCGTCCCTGAGCTTCTTTTTCACTGGACAAACTTTAAAGTGCATCACTGGATGCCTTAAAATTCATGGAAAGGAAACATATAAGAGATGATTCAGGCAAGTTATTGACTCTGGAGATGAGATGAAAAAAAAAAAAAAAAAAAGCCCTAGGGATAATCTGAATGCCACTTCTGAATTATATTTTATATATGGTCTTCTGGCCCTGCTTAGTTCAGCACACCCTCTCCTCATGAGTGCTGGAGTTCCTCTTCTCAAGAATACTCTAGGTAGTACTCTAAATTTCCCTTGAATACCTCTAGTGATTGAGCCTCAATGACTTCCTGTGAGAGATTACATTAAAGAGGCACGATATAAAGATTTACTGAATATCTGTATTAAAAAAAGTGTAGAGAAGAATCCAAGTAATCTGATTGCCATGGAAGAGAAAAATGGTCCAATTTGGCATGAGGTTTTGGGTTTTTTTAAAGAAAGCTTGTTTAATTTTCCCCTTTATACTGGGGAGCGGTATGAGGTGGGGGGAAAAGAAGGAGAGAATCTGTCCTAGACTTGGTTTCTATAGGGCCAGGTGTTAAATCCAAAGTCCACCCTGAACAGTGAGAGACAGATAGTCAGCTTTTGGACATTTTTCCAGGAAAACACGTGTCTGTACTTTTTGGATGTACTGAACCTGGCACATCCTGGCATTTCCATTCATTTGAAATGATCTTCCATAGAAAACTCCTTAGTGGAGTCTGTTGCTTGAAACGCATACACGAGCACACCTTGTGTCCTCAAGGGAAGGGACAATCAGCCCTGCTTAGTAGATAAATGGATTTGTATGTCAGTAGGTTGTGGGGCCTGGATTTCAGAACACAGTGTTTTGCAGTATTGGACTGGGACGCCACATGCTCTGAAAACCTTACTGTCAAATATATTTGTGCTCTTCCTGAGGGATCCTGTGTCAGGGAAATAGACACCCAGGGTCAAGTGGCATGCACATACTGGCTCTTTTCAGCAGTGGCTGACTTTGTGGCTGAACTAAGAAGTGGTGGGTGGAGGTAAAAGCAGAGAGGAGCTCCTTCTATCCTTGGCCTAGTTAGAGCAGCACTTCTCCGCTTTTCTCCCCACACACACACCCTCCTTGGCTAGTGCTATGAGACTTCCCCCACCTGTTTCAATCTACATTACTTTTACTACATTACATTACTACTACTACTGCTTTTCCCCATCTCTCTGCTGCTCCCTGCTTTTTTTCAGCTTGAAAGTTAATGAACAAAGTAAGGGCAGAAGGAGGTTGTTAGTTGTTGTCCTAGTTCTGATGGTCTTTGTTTTATAGTTCTTTATGAGACAAGTATTTAAACTGGTGTCTGGGGAGAAGAAAGAAGTTCTCAGTACAACACATATACACACACAAAATTTCTAGACTAGGCAGGTGCCCTAAATTGCTGTAATCTTTATCGGTGTAGCCCACTGAAGTGCCACTATCAGCTATAATCAGCAGGTGTCGCTGTGGACCTTGCTTACCAGAGAGGCAGAGAGAAAGTGGAGGAGAAAAAGCAGTGGAAAACAGGCATTTAAAAAAGGAACAATTTGTTCCAAAACATTTGCTTTGTAACCGGGTCATCTATAAATTCTGGGATTTCCTGTTTTCTGAATGGCAGGCCTTCTCTTTTCAAGCAGCAGCCTGGAATCATTTTATTATAGCTCATTGCAAGCCCCTTTCTTCTCCATGCCCAGATTTGCAGACTTTGTTCAGAAATTCCCCAGTTTTTTGTGGGTTTTAAGTCAGATCCTTCAGGGCTGTCCTCTGGAGCTGTGCTTTAATTTCCTCTGGGCTTTGGAGGTGATGAGATCATGGTAGTTTTAAGAGGAAAGTACTGGATATATTAATGACTTCTTTTCATGCAGATGTATGTTTGTTCTGGATACAAAGGAAGAAGACATAGCAATCTGGATCACTTCATAAACTGGGTGCAAGCAAACAGTACGTGTTTTAATTTGACTAAATGTAAATGTATACACCTAAGAACAAAGAATGTAGGCCATACTAACACAATTGGGGACTTCATCCTGGGAAGCAGTGACTGAAAAATATTTGGGTTACTGAACACAAGCTCCCATGTTGACGCTGTGGCCAAAGTGCTAATGCACACCTTGGATGCATAAACAGGGGAATCTTGAGTAAGTACAGAGAGGTTATTTCACCTCTGTATTTGGCACTGGTACAACCACTGCTGAAATACTGTGCTCAGTTCTGGTGTGCACAGTTCAAAAATAGTATTGATAAATTGGAGAGGGTTCAGAGAAGAGCCATGGGAATGATTAAAGGATTAGAAAACCTGCCTTATAGTGATAGATTCAAAGAGCTCGATCTATTTAACTTAAGAAAGAGAAGGTTAAGGGGTGCCTTGATTACAGTCTATAAGTACCTACATGGGGAACAAATATTTAATAACATGCTCAATCTAGCAGTGGACGGTATAACAATCCAATGGCTGGAAGTTGAAGATAGACAAAGTCAGACTGGAAATAAAGTTTAAATTTTTAGCAGCGAGAGTAATTTACCAATGGAACAATTTACTAAGTCATGATGGATTCTCCATTACTGACAATTTAAAAATTAATATTGGATGTTTTCCTAAAAGAACTGCTCTAGGAATTATTTTGGGTGAAATTCCATGGCCTATTTTATAGAGGAGGTCAGACAAGATTATCACAGTGGTCCCTTCTATCCTTGGAATCTCTGAAAATTTAAATAAAGAAGACTTGAGAAAAAGCAAGGCTTAACCACATGGGGTCCAATCCTGCATTCCTGATACATCCAATGAGTTCACTGTATCGAGTGGGAACAGGCCATGTGCAGCGAATGCAGCGTCTGGACTAACTATAATTTACTGACCTCTGTTGAGCAAAAGCAGCATGCATAGCTTACAGTCATAGAGTTTAAGGCCAGAAGGGACAGCCACATCATCTGTCTCACCTCCTGAACATCAGAGGCCACTAACCCCCACCCAGTTGCAACTGCATTGAGTCTATTCCATGTTCCTGGGCTCAGAGTCACAATATAGGGTGAAAATCATATTGTATCTGACTCAGACCAGATTAGGCAAAGCCTCTCCTGCCTACCCCAGGGAGCATTCACTGATTGCTTTACGGTAAGAGGAGGAGACCCATTTTTGATGGTGGGAGGAGGAGAGAGTAATCCATCCCCTACACCCCACTTTGAAGTTACCATTCAAAAAAACTTTTAGAAGATTTGAACATGTTAAGAAGCAGCTCGCTCCTCTTCTGGGGAGCTCCTAACACAAATCCATGCACTCTCCAATCACTCCCTCTTCTGACCTGTGGTGGCAGTTCCCGCCTGGACCTGTAGTCTCATTGTTCATCTTTTCCTTTGAAAGGAAAGGCCTCTGTCCTGTTGTGCTTCAGACACAGTAAATTGCACATGGTATAAAAGCCCTTGGGATTATTATATCATTTATTATTATACTACCTGGCTGTGGAAAGTGATGGGCAAAAGGAGTAAAGACTCTGAGACTGAAGTCATTTGGCTTGTCATGTTTTCCCCATGTTTGAGGGCTTGTCCGCATAGAGACTTGGTGTGCAGCAAGTGGTATAAATATACAACATATTAGCTTATTACACACTACGGCCTGGTCTATAGTTACCAGCAAATTTGGCGGTAGTCGACGGGAGTTATGCAAGCTACATAGAGTAGCTTGTGTAACTTATGTCGACTTCCTAAATTTTTTTGGAGGTGGTTTTATTGAATCGACTTCTGGATTGATTGAGCGGGTCTTCACTTCCGCTCAATCGATCCGAATAAATCGATCTGACGGCAGCGAATTTGCCGCCCTCAGTGAAGATGTGCCCTAAGTTGCCATTTGGACTTTGCTAATGCACACTAAAAGGTCTATAGTGCCCTTTGACCTACAGAACTTTTAGCGTGCATTAGCAGTGTCCACATGTCCAGTTAGTGCATGGCAAGCTAGTGCACTTGACTTGCTGTGCACTAAGTCTCCATGTGAACAAGCTCTTAGACGATAATTGATGGTACAAATGCACAAAGGCTTAATCATGGGGAGGCAGATTTCCAAGTGTTCAGTATCCGGCAGCTTCCACTGCGACATCGATGGCTCAATTTACACGCATTCAAACCCCGGTGTGCTGGGTTCTTTTGAAAATCTGACCTGATTGTGGACGCTGAGCACATTTTTGTTCTCTGATTGCACAGCACCTAGCACAATGGGGTCCTGTGCAATGACAGGGATTCCTAGATGCTCCAGTAATACACCTCAATAATAATCATCATTTGAAAATCTGTCCACTAGTGGTAGGGCATAGCACATGGGGACTCAAGTGAGGTTTCAAAGCTCACTCCGTTGCCCCATTGAAGCAGGCTCAGAGCCCACAGCAGTAACCCCAAATCCAATTACTCTTACATTTTGGAAGGGGGTGTGTCTAACACACCTTTCTTTTCTATTACAGTGTAGTGGAATTGGGAGGAGGGGGTAGAGAGTGCAGTTGTTATTTGTATTTTAACAGGTGAAGCAACCTATCCCACTGTTCACATGGTGCTCATGCTTTCCATGGATATTCTGTCTGCATTAACTTTGGTGAAGGCTTCAGACTATTTTTGGCAGCAATTAAAAATATTCAGGAGGCATCTGTCACTTTTGTTCTGATATTTCCACAGGGCACTTTCTTCGTACTTTATGAAAGAAATATAATATACAGCAACATGGTTTCTGCTGAACTTCAATCATCTTACATATTGAGGTGGAAAGTGACAAGCAATTTCTGTCCATTGGAAGCTGTTCTTCTAAATATCACAACATGGAGATGGTGATGGAAGATTTTTACAGTGACTAGCACTTCGCTAGCACTTGCTATCCATGGATCAGAAGCCCTTTTGTGAAGTAGGGAAATGTTATCGGCCCCGCTTTACAGATGGGGAAATTGAAGCACAGTGATTAAATATCAATTACTTCACCTCCGATCATGCACCCTTGCAAAAACAAGAGCACTGAAGTTCATACAATATAATTTATGAAAGCTTCGCCAGCTCTATAATAATCATTAAAACATGTAACCAATAAATATGGTAGGAGTTAAGGCTGCCCATTGGTTGTTCAGAAGGAGGGTGGAGATATGTGGGCTGTATGTGGTGGAAGGGAGGTAGCTGAGGTTGAGAAGGGGAACTGATGAGGTGAATGTAGATTGGGTGCAGAATAATTTAACTGATTATTTCCTTCTTACAGTTTGAATTTGAGCTATACAGTCTAGCAAGCTTATCTCAAAGTTAACCAAGTTTTCTTTGTGGGGGGAATGTATTGGATGCTGTGGCTACATGTCTAAGATCCTCTGCGGCTTTTGGGGGTGCCTACTCAAGAAGTTAAGATTATTGTTGGTGTGAGGTTTAAGCTGCTGCCCATTACAAACCCGTATTTTGATGTTCCTCATGTTATTGCAGGACCTGTCAGCGTCTAGCTCAGGAGAGAACTAAAGGTATTGGAGGATGGTGTGCATTTTTGTGTTTTGCTCACCAGGGGTAGCTTTCATTATTAATTATTATTATTGTTATTATTATTATTAGTTATTTATTTGTATTACAGTAGCAGCCAAGACTTTCAGTCATGGACCAGGACTCCATTGTGGTAGGCAATGTGCTAACACACAACAAAAAGATGGTCAGTGTTTTCAGTGATTTTTGACCCTGTAAGACAATATTGCTGCCTGGTGAGGTGCTGGGAAGGATAAAAGTCCCAAGGGAAAGCACTTTAGCCTCTGTGAAGAGTGAGGTTTCTTTTAAATAGAATTACAATTGCATGTTAGTCCTAAAAATAAGGTCTTTTGCATAGCAAGGCTATGCACCAGAGCTTTTATAAAATATATATGTATAATTTATGCAGTGTTTCTGTTAATCACACTCTCTACTTTAGATATCCATTAAAGCCCATCACATTAATTTAATTGAAAAATTCTGAGGGAATTGTATTAGACTTTTTCCCATTAAATTAACATTACAAACTTTAAATAGAAGTCCTAGGCAGCCATTGTTGTTAACAGAATTATTATGCAAATTGATATCTGCTATCTGCCCTTTTCGGAGCTGACCACCCACTCCATCCCCCCTCTTCCCCCCAAGTTTAATTATCCTTTTCATTCTGATTTCTAGGTCATTAACAGTCTGTTTTCAGCAGTCCTTCTCACATGGCACTCCCTGATTATCAGGCTCTGGGCCTCACAGACGTAACACGATACAGTGTTAAGTTGTTGGGAGTATGAAGGGATAGTTCCCTATGTAGCCCACTAGCCCTACAGCAAAGGAAGGGGGAGCTCTCTCCTCACGCCTGTTCTTAGTGAGTGAGGCAAGGTGAAGTGACTTTTAGCCCTGTTCAGAGCTGTTCCATTAACTGGCCATCTTGGGGGCAATGAGAACACTAGGCCCAGGGCTTGAAGGGTGTCTATGGGAATGACTACACTGAAGTAAAACTCCTGCGGCTGGCCTGTGTCAGCTGACTTGGGCTTGCGGGGCTCAGGCTGTGGGGTTATAAACTGCAGTGTAGATGTGCAGGCTCTGGCTGGAGCCAAGGCTATGACACCCCACAAGGTGGGAGGGCCCCAGAGCCTGGGCTCAGCCTAAGCCTGAACATCTACACAGCAATTGTATCACATTGCAGCCCAAGCCCTGTGAATCCCATATCAGCTGGCCCAGGCCAGCCACAGGTGTTTTATTGCAGTGTAGACATTCCCTATATGTTCCATTGGATCCATCAACAAAATACTTGGGGGGAGGGGGTCTGTTTAGAATCCCTGATACACACAAACAGCAGATGAACTGCATAGGAACATATCAGCTCTTCAGGAGAGTCAAGTCTAGACCCCTCTATAGAGGTGGGTGCTCTGTATTTGCATATAAATTGCTGCTCTTCCTAGGACCTACTGGTATCCCAATAAAGGCAGTGCACATAACAGAGAATTCAATGCTGGTCGCAGCGAGCAACAAGAGACCATTCATGAAATTTTCATAGTCCTTAGATTGCCTGTCTAAAAAACCAAATGCATTTTTTCCTAATGACACCTAAACCCCCAAATTCTGTCTCCATGTCTCACTCCTCCCCCTTCACTTTCTCCCCAAAGCTTTTAGTGAAATCTCATTTCTGTGCTGGGTTGTGTTATTTTAACTGGCAACAATGAGAGTCTGCTGCTCTCTAAGGAAACAGGGTGTTATCCAAGTAGATTCTGCATCTGTGAGTTGTGATTTAGCTGTGCTGGAGCACTGAGGAAACAGCTTATGCTCATATCGAAAGCAACAGGTGCCACTGCACACCTGGGTAACTCCATGGACCCAAACACAAGAAAGCAGCAGTTTGTACAGACCTCCGTTCATGCCATTCCATAACCTGGTTCAGGCAATTGAGTGCATTATGACAGACCCGTACCTGTCTGCCACCCCCTTCCCTACTAATCATTGAGCTAAAAACTTTCCCATTTTGGATTGGTAAAATGGAGGAGGTGATGGATTCATGTGCTGGGGCACATCCTGAACAGAACAAAGTAGTGATCAGCACAGCCCTGGGCCCAGACAAAGAGCAGAGCAAAGACTAAGATTGCAGCTTAGCAAACAAGTGGCTGTGGTGATTAATTGTTGGTTTTGGGGGTTGGTGTGTTGCAGGATTTTTGTCTTCTTGAAAATGTGCAAGTCCTCGACTTCATGGTTATTTTTGTATAACAGCTGTGTTTCCGTCAAGCAGCTGGGGGAGCCATCTGATTCAGCAAAACTGCAAAATTAACGGTCAAAAAGTGCACTCAGGCAAGACTGGAAATCCTGTGGGCAAAGCGATGGATCCTCTTCACCATGACTTAGAGATAATGTGATTCATATTGTTATAGGTGCTCAGATACAACAGTGATAGGTGTGGTATAGGAGTTTAGATTCATTTGCCCGAGGGAGTGTTCTCACAGAGGAGGAACAATCCATGGTTCTTTGATTCATAACTGTATTGGGTGTATGGTGGTTAAATGTATCCAGTGATGTATAAAGGAAACTTGATAAAGGGCCTGATCCTACAAAGTGCTCAAAGCCTCTTTCATTGGGAGCTGGGGGTGCCCAGCACTTTATTGATTTGGTCTCACAATTCATACTGAGCGATTATTATATTTCAGTCTTATGATAATATACAATGTCTCAGATGTATCATGAGTCACTCTTTCCAGACAGGGTCAGTTTATCTTCTGCATTGACTGGGTTTGACGTGTGTGAGAGACTGATTTTTAGGATAATTTTTTATGGAATTTTTTAGTAATGGAGAGGCAATGTGGCCTAGAGGACAGGGCACTGGGTTGGGAATCAGGAGACCAGAGTGCTGTTCCCAGCTCTGCCACTGACCGTGGTGAAGTTTCCCCTGTGTGTATAGCAATGAATCCTTACCCATTTGTTTGCTCCATTAGCTTCCCTCCTCCCCCTCAGCACAAATGTTATCTTATGACAGC
This sequence comes from Emydura macquarii macquarii, assembly GCF_026122565.2. Lineage (NCBI taxonomy): Eukaryota > Metazoa > Chordata > Testudines > Chelidae > Emydura > Emydura macquarii. The sequence goes on from NW_027131391.1 coordinate 4,691,869, forward strand.
TCATCTAGAACTTTACTGAGGTCACAAGAAGCATTTTGCTGTATAGAAGGAAGGACTCAGGCGTGCTCACATATTCCTGCTTCATTCATTAAAATTCTATGTGAAACTAGATGTCCATGTGGCCTTAACGTTATTTTGGAGTGCTATCTAAAACAGGCTTAAAAATTGTAGGCTGTGAACCTTGTTGATTTCAATTTGAGCCAGCTCAGCTGAATTCACACCCAGGCTGGCCTACCATAGTGCAGCTGGTATGGGGATTTTAACATGATTTATCAATAGATAACTGATACGAGCTGCTAGTGACTTGCTGAACTCTCCCACTGATAACAGAGTCCACCTGCAGAAATCTGTGCTCTGAATATATGAATAGTCTGACAAAAAACTCTCTCTTCTTGACTCAACCCATTGTCTTTAGGCATGGTAGCATACATGAGATGAAAGCCCCTGGATGCCTTCCTGGGCAATATGCTTTAACCAGACACTAGTTATTGAGCTCAATACAGGTGTGGCAGGGTGAAATTCTCTGGCCTGTGATATACAGGAGGTCAGACTAGATGATCTAATGTTGCTTTTTGGCCTTAAACTCTGTGAATCTATGAAATCCTGAACAGGTTGCTACTGAAGTGGTAAAAAGTAATGTCAGCAGTGAGAAGTCCCACTGCCAGAGAACATACACCACTTTCCCTCTGTCTTCACTGTGACCTGGGTTAACATTGCCTTCTGAACCACACACTATTATTGTTTGCATATTAAAGTTCTTCCCATTTATTAAAGCAGGAGGGAATCTGGTTCAGAGTTTGACACGGTGGGCTTGTCTACATGGTGTGACAGTGTGCACCATAGGGGTGTTAACTGTAAAGCATTCTAAAGTGCTGTACTCTACCTGCCCTGTGTAGACCCTGCTGATGCTCTCTGAAAGGTACCTAGTGTGCGTTAACATTGTACTGTTTCAAACAAGACTGCATCAGCACGCTCTCGGAACACTTTAGAGTGTGTCAGAAGGGTCCGCAGAGGGCAGTTAGAGCACAGCTCTTTAGAGTGCTCTACAATTTACACCCTTCCAGTGCACATTGCCATACCATGTAGACAAGCCCTGAGTTCCTATACTCTGTGTCACAAATGAATTGGCTTTCTGGCAGGATAGTACTAATTGTTATATGCTCTCTTCATACACGAATCTCATAGAGCCTTACAATCGCTAGTTCAGCCTTACAAAATAGCAGTGTTGTATGCGGTGTTGTAGCTGTGTCAGTCCCAGGATATTAGACAGACAAAGGGGGTGAGGTAATATCTTTTATTGGACCAGCTTCTGTTGTACAGGCTTGTCTCTCTCAGTAACAGAATTTGGTCCAATAAAAGATATTACCTCACCCACTATGTCTCTCTGAAACAGCAGTGTAGTATTTAATAAGCAAGCAAGCCAGGACCCCATTTTAAAGAGGGGGAAATGAAAGCGGGGTGATTAAGTGACTTGTCCAAGCCTAGGCCACACTGCAATTCAGTGGAGACTACAGGAGTCTCCTCATTCTCAGACCGACAGCTCTTACCACTGGTTGGAGACTTCTCTTCAGAACCAGCTGTGGTGTAGTACTGGGTTAGTTGTCAAGTTCCTTGGTTCTGCATTTGAAACTTTTCATGAAACAGACATTTTTTTAAAAAATTGATTCGGAAACATCAAAATTACTTATTGGTGTCTTTTGATAATGTAATATAAAATATTAAATACAGTAGAACCTCAGAGTTACAAACATTTCAGGAATGGAAGTTGTTCGTAACTCTGAAATGTTCATAACTGAAGACATTATGGTTCTTTCAAAAGTTTACAACTGAACATTTACTGAATAGAGCTTTGAAACTTTACTATGCAGAATAAAAATGCTGCTTTAAACCATCTTAATTTAAATGAAACAAGCACAGAAAGTTTCCTTATCTTGTCAAATCTTTTTTTTAATCTTTCCTGGGTTTTTTTAGTCGTTTACATTAAACACAGTATTGTGCAGTATTTGCTGCTTTTTCTTTTTTTTTTTTTTTGGTCTCTGCTGCTGTGCTGTCTGATTGCGTACTTCCAGTTCCAAATGAGGTGTGTGGTTGACCAGTCAGTTCATAACTCTGGTGTTCATAACTCTGAGGTTCTACTGAATATATACATATTAAATACAATATAGAAATATATTAAAATACAATTTTATTATATAAGCTTAAAGTTGAAAGAAAAATGAAATAGTCAAAATGAAATACGCCATTTCAATTTTGAATTGTTTCAAAATTTCTCCGTTGAAAATTTTGACAAAAAATCGATACTTACCATGAAACATTTTGATTTTGATGGAACAGCATTTTCCAGTGGAAAAGTTACATCTAATTTTTTTCAACAGCCTATACAGCAAAATGATTCTTAGAATCAGAGTATAACAGATAGGCCTGTCTCCCTGTTCTTCTGAGTGTGACAAGGTCTCAAGCACCCTAATGTCAGAATTGCCACTGTGTCAACGGATCTATTGAGACACAAAACAAAACCAACCAGATTCAGCCTGGTAGAGGCTAATGAAGGGAAGCATCTGACTCCTGCTGTTGACAAGTGAACGAACTGCGGGCTTAAATCAACAAGATGACCTTATGTGATAGTTTATTTGCCCTGCTCCTCCCCATAAAGGGAGGACCTTAGAAACTGGAACAGTATGCCCAGCTTCCCTGCCATTATTCCATGGAGGGGGATCTCCCCTTCCATGCCATCTTTTGCAGTGTGTGTGCGTGAGAGAGAGCAGGAACGGTGAGTGAATAATTGATTTTTTAGTTTGAAGGGCTGAACTGAATATCCCCACTCCCATCTTCATATTGGTTCAAACTAAGATGAATTTTTTCATTGTTTTCTCTCTGAAATGAAGAAAACTGGGGGAGGGAGGGAATTGTTTGGGGTTGGCTGAAACAATTTTGTTTCATTTTTGGGTTGTTTTCACAGGTTTTTACTGTGTTAAAAATGAGCTAAATTTCTAAACAAAACACTGTTTTGAAATGACGTCACCATTTATTTTAAAATGTTTTAAAATGGTTGACACTAACCATTTTGACTTTTTCAGAAGCATTTTTTCCTTTTCTTCCCCTCCCCCCACTGAAACTATTTGCCACAATCAACCCAAATTTGCAAATTGTTTTGGTGCCCAGAAAAAAACATTTTCTGGCAAATGTATTAAATGAAATCTCACCCCACTGTAATAATGTTGCTTTTCATGGCTCTTTTCAAGCCTGCTCTACAAACACAGCTCACAGATGTAAATCCAGTTCCCCACACCTTCTTCCTGGAGTTCTGACTCTTTCAGCATAAACCTCCTCCTCAGGCTTGGCTGCTCTGCCCACACACTGGCTCCTCTCTCCCCAAAGAGCCATTCTCACCTCCCTTACATTGGGGTGGGATAACCTGCCTCCCTGAGTCAGCAGAACCACTTCACCCTTTCCCAACAGGATCAGCATCAGCTGGGTGGCATTTCAACCAAACACTTGCCAGTCTGTCAGACTCTCCTGATGTGCAATCCTCTCTCTCTAGTTATTAAACCACAGTCTTTCCTGGGATTGTTTAACAAGATGAACTGCATTTTTCCCCTGCCTGAGCCCTGGGTAACCCAGTTCAAGAGCTCACAGACCCATTAAAAGAAAAGCCTTCCTTAAAAGAAATAAAGTGAGGAGAGCACAGAGACCCAGCCCAGTGGAAACAAAGGCAGGCACTTGGCGGTAGAGCTGCATGCCTGCTGTGAAATCTACCTTGCCTGCCTGCTTTGAGCACAGTGGCATCAGCAACATCTTTGTCCTCTGAAAACCTTGCATACCACAATAAATAATGCCTCAGAGCAACATGACCTATGGCAGGCAGTAGATGATGACACTGTCTGACGTACACAACTGTTGAAACAAACACAGACTGCAATCATCATGCTGTACCCATAGAAAGATATTTGGCAAATGAGATTCCATTTCTATATTGGTTTGTGCCAAGCATGCAAATTTCCAGTGGGACGACTGGCATTAGAGATGTGTAAGTGATTGTCTGAATTATAATAAACAAGCTGTGACAGGTGATCATCCATCATATTCCCGCTGAATGTTCTAGTACCACAGCCAGAGAGTGAGAGCAGAAATGTGAAAGAGGGGAATGGGGAGTCAGTATTCATACAAGAGATGGAGGAGAGGCAGCGGGCAAGGGGAAGAAAAGGAATGTGGAGGAAGGGAGATAGGAGCATGAACATGAGAATGCATGCATCAGGGAGAAAGAGACTAATTAATTCTTTTGATTAGATGATGTGTTCTTTTGGATAATTTATTGGATCAAAAAATCCTTTCTAGTGGTGGGAGCAGAGAAACCTGTGGGATTTGGTAGGGACTGCTAATGGAATGTGAAACCAGGGACTCGAAGAACTGCGTGTGGAAAAGGACAAGCTTAAAGGAAAGAAGAAAAGGAGCTGTTATTAGGACAGATCTGGTTAGAACAAAACAATGTGCATGCGTGTGTGTGTGTGAGAGAGAGAGCGAGAGAGAGTAACAGCTCATTCAGACTTAAGACACCCCACCCCATAACTGAAATGGTCAGGGAGCCTCATTGGAGAACATATATTTACAAATAAACGTATATGCTTTTTCTTATGTTTTAAAAAATGCTCTAGGGGAGACTGGAGTTTACAAGAACATTACTGCAAAATTTCAGACCTTTATTTGTAGCATTTTAAATAATGGTTCCATTCTATGGACATATCTATGAGAAAAAGACCAGGGTTCAGGAACAGTTCAGCACTTTTATTTTCTGAGGCTAGCCTAGCACAGGCTATTTGCATTGTGGAGAAGATGGAGGTGATAGGTGACCTTATTGGTCTCTAGGGGATAGTGAAAGAACAAGGCTGAGGGTTGAACTTTAAAAAGTGGGGAAATTTTGCCTCAGAATGGAGGGGAGTTTTGCTGAATTCTACATCAGGATGAATTCTACATCCTAGGCAATCAATAGGGTGTGGGTTTAGTTTTACCTCTTAAATGGAGCAAGTCAGCAAGGTTGAAGGGTTAATATATTTACTAGAGCTGTGGGAACAATTTGCAAAATTAATCTAACCAATTTGCTTTGCCTTTTTCTCTGCTCACGAAGTATCAGCGATCAGATCACTATTTCCACAAATTTGTTTGTTAATTCAAAAGTATTTGATTAAATCTTCTGAGGAATTTTTCAACTCTCTGATTTGGTTACAGTCAGTTTTCTGCTGTTATTTGATACTCAAAGTGTGAGCTGGGCAGCTGAATTGTGTTGAGTCATATTATTGTTTGTGGTTGCTGGTTGGACAAGTGCTCAAGCACTTCTGGTACAGAATTTTGCACATGCAAATTTAAAAGTCCTTTTTCACAAACACTTGTGCCACCAGAGTTCAGCTGCATGAACAAACAGAAAATGAATCTGAACACAGCTGAAGCCAATTCTTTTAAAATGTGAGCAGAGCAAATTCTAAAAATTGTGAAAATTCTTCCAAAAAACTTTTTTGAAATTTTTGAAAAAATGTCATTGAAATCTCAACAATTTAAACCAGCTTTAGTGTGAGAAAATTCCCAAGCCTCTGCCCCTCCCTGGCCCCCTTTTAAACACTATTAATAAAGCTCTAGCACTTAGTCATCTCATTCCAGGAAACAGAAAGGATTAATCTGTTTTTGCATGTTGGCTGGGATTTGGGGTGCTTCGCCTAACTGGGTCTCCTCTGGCAAGATGACTTGTTTCATTTCAATCTGTTTTACCTCTACAAGAGATCAAAGAATCAGTGGCCAACTCTGCTGTTGCTCCATGGCGTGGCAGCACGAAGATTTACATTGCCCTGACACTGTAGCACACAACTCTTTTGCTAACTTTGTGAACAGGGGCTAGAGTTTTGGCCTCACTACAGAGCTAGGAATGGGGTAGGGGATGGGGGGTGAGGGAGAATGGAAAACCTTTGCAGCAAACCTCAATGAGCTCTGGGCAGAGGTCTCTCTCTCTCTACCCCCTAGAGAGGACGTCTTCTATTTTCTTCTGCTCATTCAATCTTCAAGGCAGCTCTAATCCCACTTTACCAGAATGGGGCAGATCAGAAATTTCCATTGCAATCTGGTGGGATGTGGCCTTGATTTTCTGACAGTTATTTAGGGAATCAAGGAGGGCATGGGGAAGGGGCAATGGAAACAGGAAAGGGGGGTTGGTTTTTAAAGGGACTTATCTGTTAGGGGAAAGTGGAGGAAGGTTCAATTTAAGAAACTGCAAACCATGTATGATGCATGAGGCTTGAATGTAAGTAACTGCTGCTGGCATAGCAGAGGTTTATTTTGGCCCAGGACTGCTCTGGGAACAGCAGAGAAGCTAACACTTGGAATTCTCTCCATTTAAATTCACTCAGCAACTTGGCTTCAAAAGACGATTGGGGGGGAGGGGGGAGAATGTATCCAAATATCCAAGCCAAGGTTTGTATGTGAAACTGTGAGGAGGAGATTAAAGATCCAACAACACTGATCTCTGACTGAAGGGTTGGGGGAGGGGTGCATGTCAACATTTGAGGTATCCGCTTATATTGTGCAGAGCCCATTCAGTCCTGTGTAGAAGGTATGTGTGATCTGTGGGAGGGGAGTACCCTCCCTCACCAAGCACACACAGGGGTGGGGGGACGGTCTGAGGGGCAATAGAGAACCAAGCTGCAGAACCTTTTTTTTTTGTATGTTTCTGAGTTTGCAGGGTGTTTTGGTTTTGTTTTTTTTTAAATTCCACTGCTGTTTCCCCAGGGCTGCCCTCTGGTTTCACTTCCCATAAGCTCTATCCCTGGGTCTTAGTGCTCCTTCCATGCATGGGCAGAGCTGAGACACGACATGGAGACAAAAAAAGAGATGGAGTGGTGGCACCAAATGAAGCAAGTTGTATAATGAAGAATCACAAAGCACATAATTAATAGAAAACAGGTTAAGATTATAACACTATGCAACAATGCTTTAAAAAGACTATTTCGAAAGTCTTTGGGCAGCAATTCACATAGAAACCAGTTTAGTCTATGTGCACATAGTGTCAGATAGTAACTGTTTCACTACTGATATACATTATTGTTTATGTGCTTTCCACAGAGAGGGTGGGTTGTAGTCATCTGTATGAGATGCGAGCCTGTCATTCACTAGACACTTCCAACATGATTTTGTGATGGAATCATCAGGCCAGGCTGGCTGGTTCTTGCTACTGTGAGGGTAGTGTTAGGGAGGGCAACATATTAACTGCCACCTCACAAATTCCTGCAAACAACAATGCTCTTTGCAATCTAAGACTTTCATGAAAATACAGCATTTTTGCTCATTCCTGTTTTTTTCGTAGGTCCCAACCTGGGATGATCTGTCATCCTGGTCATGACTATATTCTTCTCCAGAAGAATATTTTTATTATAAACCAGTCTGAAAAATCTGTGCTGCTTTAAGATATCTAATTTTTCACTTGACCTTTATAAAAAGTCAATTTGTGCTTTGTTTGTTTCCCTAACATGAAATCTAAAATGCCCTCCAGTCACTTCTGCACAATATTCATTTTTAACCATAAGCAAAACAATTCTGCAGTTGCTCTTTTCAGGAACAACTAATGCACAGGAGAAAGACAAGGTCTTTATTTCTCCTTTTCATTTGTATTGGTTCAGGAGGAGAGTTCAAGTTTCAAACTTCTGGTGTCACCCTCATAATGCCACTCATTTTGGAGTTATGCTGTATTGTAAAATGTCAATATGAACTCAAACGGAAAGGCAGCATGGTATAATGGACTTATCAGGTACTGGAAGTTGTGCGTTCTTACCCTGACTGCCGACACTAGTGGGTGCCCATAGGCAAGTTACTTAGCCCAGAGTGACCTCCAGTTTTGAGTGTGTCTATGTTTAAGTGCCCCATTTGAGATACCCTGGGTCTGATTTTTCAGAACTAAGAACCCACAATTCCAGGCAATGGGAGCTGCAGGTGAACTGCAAAACTCCTTTGGTTCAGTGGAAGATTTGCCAGAGTAAGGGCTGCATAAACAGCAGTGTTGTGAGAATTAATTTGTGAATGTTTCCAAAGCACCGACGGGGATATTTTCATATGCAGAAGGGGCTGTTAGGTACCCAACTCCCATTGACTTTCAAAGGGAGTTGGATGTCTAACTGCTCTTTGTACCTTTAAAAATCTCCCTCTAGGTAATTATGATCAATTAATATCACTGGCTATCGCTTCCAGTCATATGATTGGGATATAGCAATTATTCAGAAGATTGTAGGAATGCAGAATTATTTTTAGAAGTGTCTGCATGTCTCTCTCTCTAGGTCTCAAAGAGGTGCACATTACTGCACCATATTCACACTTCCCAATAGAAGGCAAGTGTTGAAGGCACATGTCCTTTGGCCTTATTTTGTGTACCACACCCAGGGTGTGTATTTTTGGACACAAATATGCATATCTTATCATGCCAGCTGTTGCTTAAGAATTCACACAAAACAGTGTTTCCAAATGAAGATGCTGGAGTCTGTGAGTGCTGATGAAGAAATGTAGGATTTCTGTCAGCTGCAGTAATTCAACCCATTGCTGAGTTTAATTTAATTACGGTTACATTTGTGGTATCTGGGACTGCTTATGAAAGAGTTAAACTGCTGGAAACCGATAAGTCCTCGGAAGTATGATCAACCAGGGGGAGTTTTCTCCCATTTTGCAGATGGAGGAACTGAGGTACAGAAATGTTCAGTGACTTGGACAAGGTCCTAGAGGATGTCTGTGGCACACCCAGGAATAGAAAGAATCCAGGTCACTATGAATTCTTCGCTTTTACCACAAAATCTTCCTTCCTCACCCACGACTCTAAAAAAAGAAAAAAGATGTACTTTTCTTTGTAATTAGATGAAATAATTAGAACATGGAAACAAATCTGTGGCCTCCCAGATGTTACAGATGTCAGTCTATTGCCTACCAAGGACATTTAGAGTTTCAGGGCAATGTTGGAGTTAGAACTCAGATTATCCTGATCCATTAGCACAGGCTTTTGCTAAAGGAGAATCATCACTAAATGTTGACCATACAGGGCCCATGACATGCATAACTGAAGAGTTCCAATTCTATTCAGTGGAAAAAATATTATGTGATCAGGTAAATTATGCATACACATGAGGGGTACAGAAGTAAGGTTGCACGGGCAACATTAATTCTGGCTTTTCCTTTTGGGTGCCTGACTTTGCAACCTTAATATTCTTTTAATGCAACTGTGTATGAGAAACTATGTGTGTGTGTGTGTGTGTATGTTGTATAGATTGTTCTTCTTCGAGTGCTTGCTCATGTCCATTCCACTATAGGTGTGTGCACGCCTCCATGCACGGTTACCCGGAACTTTTTTCCCCTTAGCAGATCCCATAGGGCCGGCTCCGGTGGCCTCTGGAGCCCCGCAAACATGCCACGGTATATGAGGCGCTGCTGGCCCTATGCCCCCTCAGTTCCTTCTTTCTGCCCATGATGGTTGCTGGAACTAGCCTTTCTCTCAGCAAGTACTATTCCCCTTGTTTGGACTTGTTTGTTATTCTAAGTTAGTTTTAGTTGGTTAAGTAGTTGTTAAGTGTTGTTAAGAGTAGTTAGAGATAAGGCAAGTCCCTGCAGGGATTTCGAGCAGCCGGGCTATGCCCCGATTGACAGGATTCAAGCTGTGTGCCTCCTGCGGGAAGGCCTTCCTGCTCAGCGACTTCCACAACCGCTGCCTTAAGTGCTTGGGGGAAGCACACAGAAAAGAGAAGTGTAAGATCTGCAGGGCTCAAAAGGACTGAGAAATCTGGTTGAAAGTCCTGTTGATGGAGGCAGCGCACCGCCCGGCGTCCGAGCTGGCCTGCTCCACCTTAGCACCGAGCGTGACCTCGGTACAGAGCACACTGCTGGCACCAGTCTCGACTTGGTACCACGCAACATTGCCGGCACCAAAGAGAAAGAAGCAGCATGTGGAGCACAGACACTCCCTTGCGCTGTCACTATGGGCAGGGTCGAGTATGGAGATGCACTGGGACTGGCCCGTCGAGTCTTCTCCATTGCCTGCATCTCCAGTCAGGGAGCCTCCCCTGACTCCTAGGAGTGGGAGAGTGCCCCTGCCGATGCCATCGACACCAGAGGATTTTCAGGCGGCAAGAGCCTTGTTGGCCTTGCCTACGCCACCTCCGTCCCCCCCTCCGCCAAGGGAGACGGGGCCAGTATCACGGGGGAAACCCGCGTTGGGTCCCCCTGAATGGCGGTGGAGATCCCCTGTATGGGGAGGAAGATCTCCCGCCGGACGGTCTCTGAAGGTAAAGCAGAGCCGCTTCCCCAGCAGTCGCTCCAGGTTGGTGTCATCAAGCCAACCTGCTCCAGCACAAGACGTGGAGTCTCCCTCTCAGCACTGACGTCCCAGGGTATTCCACCCAGTCTCTCACCTATACAGGCGATCCTGGAGTACCTGCTCCAGCTAAAGCTCCAAGAACTGGCACTGGCCTCATTGAAGATTCACCTGGCAGCCATTTTGGCATTCCATCCGCCACTAGAGGGGAGATCGCTGTTCTCCCATCCCATGTCGGTCAGGTTCCTCAAGGGGGTGGAGAGGCTTTATCTGCAGGTCTGTGACCCAGTGCCTCCCTGGGATCTCAACCTGGTCCTCTCGAGACTCACAGGGCCCCCCTTCAAACCCATGACTTCATGCCCTCTGCTCCTGCTTTCATGGAAGGTAGCCTTCCTGGTGGCCATTACCTCAGCCAGGAGGTTCTCCGAGATTAGGGCCTTGACCTCAGAGCCCCCTTATATGGTATTCTATAAGGACAAGGTCCAGCTGAGGCCGCATCTGGTCTGCCTACCCAAGGTGGTTTCCCAATTTCATTATAACCAAGATATTTTTCTCCCTGTGTTTTTTTCCAAACCTCACGGTTTGGAGGAGGAGAAGAGATGGCATTCGCTGGACGTGAGACGAGCCCTGGCCTTCTACATCGAGCGTACAAAGCTGTTCTGTAAATTGACGCAGCTCTTAGTCGTAGTGGCCGACCGGATGAAAGGCTCACCTGTCTCTACCCAGCGCATCTCCTCGTGGATTACATCATGCATCAAGTTCTGCTATGAGCAGGCGAAGGTGATGCTTCCGGGAACCATCACAGCACATTCAACCAGAGCTTAAGCCTCATCTACAGCCTTCAAGGAGAGAGTGCCCGTGCAGGACATCTGCAAAGCTGCCACCTGGTCGTCGGTGCACACCTTCACGTCCCACTATGCCATCGTCCAGCAGGTGGGAGAGGACTTGGGATTCGGCAGAACGGTGCTGAGGGCAGCTCACAGGTAACTCTTACCCACCGCCAAGGTGTTGCTTGTTAGTCACCTATAGTGGAATGGACATGAGCAAGCACTCGAAGAAGAAAACAAGGTTATTTACCAGTAACTGATGTTCTTTGAGATGTGTTGCTCATGTCCATTTCACAACCCACCCCCAGTCCCTGCTGTTGGAGTTGGCAGAAAGAAGGGACTGAGGGGGCGTAGGGCCGGCAGCACCTCATATACCAAGGCATGTGCGTGGGACTCCAGGGGGCACTGGAGCCGGTCCTACGGGATCAGCAAAGTGGAAAAAAGTTCCAGGTAACCATGCACAGAGGCGTGTGCACACCTATAGTGGAATGGACATGAGCAACACATCTCAAGGAACATTAGTGACTGGTAAGTAACCTTGTTTTCCTCCTGCATAGTGGCCTGTTGTCCTGGTTTGCTGGAGAGACTCTGTAAATTTCCTCTTTGCAGTGCTCTAAATAGCTTCAGGAGTTGTTTTTTCTCTTTCTGCTTTGGTTCCTGTTTTAGATGCCTGCCTGTCAGGACTGCTGTGCCAATGAACAGCTTTCCAATGGACCTTTGCAAACTGGGTTATCCAGTTCTTCTAACCTGTCAATCTCATTATTCCAGTCCCACCCACCCACTGTGTCTGGGAGTTACCTGTGTCTTATTTTTATACACTCTACATGGATTAAAACCTTTAAAGATGATTTCCAAATTGTTCTTAACTTGCATCTTTTTGTGCTTTTGTTTTGGCCCAGTGCATAAAGTATATAATTACTAATGTGGAAGGTTACATATATAACAATGTTATGTTATAAAGGTTTTATTGGCATGAGGTCAGAATGACACATTATTCCTAAATGGCAAAGCCAGGAGCGTATTATGCAGGTCATCCCAAATAAGTACTATTTAAAACTATAATCCACACAATTATTAGTTCCATATATGCCGCATTTTTAAATATTTGAAAGTTTTAAATAATTTTATTGATACTATTTTTCATATCTCTTTTTATCTATAAAGCCAGGTTGCTTTAGTTACCATGACAAATTTTCAAAGCAGTCTAGGCACATCTTCTATCTTTCATTAAAATTAATGGAAGATGTGACTAAATTGCCTAAACTGCTTTGCAAATCTCAATCCATGAGTCCAACTGTGTAGGACAGGAAAATTATAACAAGTAATATTTAGAGTTGTTAAAAGTGTATCTATAATAAGTTTTCCATAGGTAATGTCGAAACATGAAGGTCATATCTCGGGACTTGCTAGGGCTTGAAACAAATATTTTATATCTCATTGAAAGCAATGGATTTCTCTGTGACAGGGTATGTGCCCTATCCCTGTGCGGATCGGGAAAGCATTAAACATCTTCACTAGACTGAAAGGCATAAACTAGCCTGAAAGATTGTCTGAGCTGCTGCATAACTTTACTAGTAAAATTATACTGCTATAATTATACCAATATAACTCCACATATAAATATTCTTATTCCAGAATAAGTGTGTCTACATGGGGAGTTATACTGGTATAACCATAGCAGTTATAATTATATCATTATAACTGTAATTATACTGCTGTAGTTATGCTGATAAATTTCCCTATGTAGACAAGCCCTCTAAGTGGGGAGAGCTATAAAAAGGAAGCAGAGATAGCTAGTATAGAGGATTGAGGGAGAGGTGTTCTTTTTCCCTAGGGATGCTGCATAGTCTCCTGTACTGAGTATTCCCTACGGCAAAGAATACCTGGAGATTTCCCCCTGCTTGGAACTCAGGAGGACCATACTGCTGCACAGAGGCTGTAGCCACAATAAGAACTGGGTTTTTGTTGTCTGTAGCTGGACCCTAGAATGAAAGAAGCAGCCCTCTGTTTATGGATCGTTGGACCAGATGAAAGGTTTTGTTTCCTGGGACCTATGGCCAAAGGAAGCTGCCCTGGGGCCAGTTTTTGTTTTTGTTTTTTTCCTTTGCCGATATTGACACCTCTGACCTTCTTTTTTGGGACACAACCTCAAGGGGCTGTGACTCCCAATGGGGAAGTTGTTGTATAGCACCCATTTTCAGCCCTTGTGGATTTTGCAATATTGGGCCTTTAAAATTGTGAGTAGTGTAGAATTGAATGCTATCCATCTTACACCTCAGACCAATATAACCGTGGGGGAGAAAACAAAACAAAAAAAAAACCTGCCAGAGACGTTTTTCTTCCTTCCCTCTTTGAAGTGGCAGCGGTTTGGAACTCTCCCAAGCTCTGGAATGTTAGGAGAAATCCACAGAGAGATGGGTTAGTATATAGAGGGCAGGTGAGGTGGTCAAAGGTGAATGATAAAATGCAAGTTGTATCCTGGCTAGGCAATTTACCATATAGGTATTGCCACCACTTAATGTATGTGTATTTTGTATATATAAACGGTGTTTCCTGACAAGTGTTGTATTATTGCTATTCATTTATACTACTCAGCAAATGCCTGCAGCACTTCACAAAACATCCAGACATGTTCCCTGCTCTGAAGAGCTCGTGATCTGTATCTATAAAATAAATGTAAATTACTTACTATATTTCTATTGTGGCTTTTGGTTGTTTTAAGCTGACTCTGTTCCTCCCTTATTGACAGATCCCAGAAGGTGTAGCGGTAGAGCAACCATCATGAAGAGCTGGGTGTCATTCGCATACAGGATGCCTGCACTGTTTCAATCTCTCCTGGTGATCTCCTATACAAGATAATGGATAAGGGAAGTGACGAGTTCTGTTCCTCTGGGAATCCTCAGGTAAGAGCCCTGGGGAAAAAGGAGCATCTCCTATCGTTCACCTCTACGTAGACCCTATCTGACTGTAGCTAACAAAAAGCAAGAACATTATCATTGGGAGGAAAAACACAGCAATAGTTAATACTCCAGCAAACATATTTCTACCTGAGGTTATTCTGTGTCACCTCTAGAGCCCTGATCCTATTCCCACCAGCTTCAGTGAGAGCAGGCTTAAGTCCTAGGCATGCAGCCCTTCCCCAACTGAACCTCTGAGTCTTCATATTTGCATCAGTCCTAGTTTTCTTAAAGAAACCTTTACATTAATGTAGCATATTCCAAGTATCAGACTGCCACTCAAAGAGCATGTCTACACAGGAAGTTAGTGTGCAGCAAGCTAGGGTGTGAATTTACAGTGCACCAGCTATTCCATCCTAACTCCCTGTGTGGACATTCTTACTGCACACTGGAATTGTCCTCAGTCAGTTTGTCTTGGTACACTTTAAAGTGTACTAAGCTAACATGCACAAAGGCACTTTTAGTATACAGAGTGTCCACATGGGGAATAATTGCAGAATAGCAAGGGCAGTGTAAATTCACACTCTAGCCTGCTGCGCACTAACATCCCTCTGTAGACAAGCCCTAAGCTCCTGATCTCAGAAATGGCTCTCTCATTTTAGAAGCCCATTCCACACTTGAAACACCCTCTGCTATTGTTTATAAAAGTGCAACCCCATCACCAGTTTTTCCCCATCTGCTTTCAGCAAAAGAGCGAGAAGGCTAGCCAGCAAAGAGAGAAAGAAACAGACACTCAGTTAACATAGTCATCCGTTTAGCACTAGGTTCCCAAAGGCAAGAGCTGTAGAAAAGAAACTGGCATAGCCTCTAAAACAACAGGTTTCTTTTCTTAACAGCTGTAGCACCCTCAGGGAAAGATGTGAAGAAGAAGGAGCCTCAACCCCTCCTCTTGCTCCACCTTCACTTTCAGGGAGCCACTGAAAAACAAAGTATTCTACATCATCAATAAATGTGTCAGTATCTAGGCCACAAGATAATACTGAAATAGTCCTCATAGGTAGCTCTACTCCTTTTCCTTTTCCATCTCACTAGGCAAGAGACACGCATCCCTTCACATTCTTCCATTTATATGATGGGGAAGATACTCCACCACCTGTGTAAAACACTCAGAGGTCTTTGGATGCAAGGTGAAAAGTATCACTATTTTCCAAGAGTCTGCTTCTTTAAGAAGGCCATTTGCTATTCATTGTCCATTGAGACTGGCAAATGTTTAATAAGCAGACTTTCTTATTCCAGTGAAGTTAAGTCAGTGTTACCAGAACTGCTGCTTATTAGATACAAAGTCCAGCTGGTCAATACATCTGAGAATATTCTGATAGTGAGTTACATTACGGTGAATCACTTGTAGTAGATATGCAGTAGGAAATATAGAGCAAGATTGAATGGGAATTAAATACATCGATCAACTGGGTGCATGACAGACTTCATGGTGGCAGATTACATGGTGGCAAAGAAGTGACCCCTCAAGGAGGAAACTGCATCCTAGTGCAGTGTGGGGGTCCCTTGATGAGGGCATTCCAACTGGCACGGGTTGACAGCACCTCGGCTAATTGCAGACTGTTCTGCCTCAGATTCTGGAAGAATCCTTGGAGGGAAAGTAGTTTCATTTAAAGAAAGCTGTTGGTAATAAGCAGAATTGGGTTTTAATGGGGTTCGAATGGATAGAACTGAAATCAAATTAGGGTCTAATTGGCATGCACACAACGGCAGGAGAGGCAGAAAGCACAGAGCTGCAATGGCTGCCTTGTGCTGAGAGGCTCAGCAAGCAGTGCTTATGCAGCCCGTCTCCATTAAGTCTCTATCCATAATGTATGAGAAGTGTAAACCCAGGGGATTTCCCAACAAAAGGGGGAGACTCCTCCAAACTATCCTTCAGAAAGTGATGGGCCTGTTGTCCCAGGGGGGGCTGTTCTGGAGAGTACTTTTAGTAACTAATGGTTCACTTTGGCAGCAGAGGTAATAGAGCACGAATGCACTCCAAGCCAAGGGCTGGCTTTTCCTCCATTACACTCAACTGCTCTCCTGCTATTCAAGGATCACTGCAAGGGGACAAAGCATTTTCCTCAAAATAAAATAAAAATGACAGCAATAATTATGAATGAGCGAGAAGAATTGCAGGAAGGTAATCCCTGCCTGAAAATGCTTCTGTTGGGAATAACAACTTCATCCTTCAGTTACTCATTATTTAATCAGGGCTAGGACCTGACCCCAGTCGCTGTGGGGCCAAACTAGAAAATTCAGATCTATATTTCAAGCAACCCAAAGTTCAGGGAATTCAGATCTGGGATTTTGGTTCAGCCCATGAATGTGGGTGAGGGCGGAGGGGCAGCTAGCTAAAATCCTGCGTTTGGATTTTATTCTCTCTCCCTCCCCTCCTATCCTTCCCCCCAAAAATGTAAGCGTATCTGATTTTAGAGTTCTAGTTCTGGCCCATCTCAGCTGTTAAATATCCGGGAGCTGTTTTACAGTCTTGGCATATAGGTCTAAAATATTGCGCTATGTGTCAATTATGTCTTTTAGCCACATTACAAAATTCATCTTTGCAGTTAACACTTCTAACTTCAGTTCCAGCACAGAATGCAACACATGAATGGGCATGAGAAACTGAACTCCCTTCTCACCCTTAGAGCTGGTCCTGCGAGGACAGTGCTTTGGCCTGTTAGCAGGGTACAGATTGGGGTTGTGGAGGTGAGGAACAGTTACTCTGCTGCTGGCCATGCTGTACTCCTTCAGAGTAGAGGGGCTGTCAGTCCATTGACAGTAAATTAATTTACAACAAACTGAAGAGGCCTAGAGAACATGAATCCGCATCCCAGACTTTACGAGAACCCTAATGTTGCTTTACAGTTTGGCAGGCAGATTTCTGAGGAATGCAAATAAGGAAACAGCTGAAATATGTGAAAATGATGGAGGCCAGAGTCGTGCTCACCTAAGCAGCCTCAGCTCCATTGAAGTCAACAGGCTGTGTCAGCTAAGGCTAACATCGAATTTGCTTCTGGGGCATGAGGAGATGCCAGTTCCATCTCCCTGCACCAGAAATGCCTGCTGCAACCCAAGTGGGATTCATTGCAAGTGTTAGGCAGGGAGAGAATTCTCTTGGTCTGGGAGTGACGGAGCCTGTCCCAGAATGAGGCAGAGAGACTGGTCAGAGAATGATTTAAACTTTCAGATTCTTAACTGAACCTTTTGTGGCTCACCCATTACTATCTGATCTATAATACCAATTATTATAGTAGCATTTATACAGCATTCTTCACTTCAGAGGGTCTTGCATTCATTAACTACATAATAGGACCCCTATGGCAGCATTAAAATAATAAATAACTAACTGGTGTAATCATACCATAAATATTAAAGATACAAACTTCTGTTGTTAACATATTTTTTAAAAACACATTTTACTGTAGATTAACAATGTGAAACATTTTTTCTAATCGTGTGTCAATGGTCAGAAGAGGCTATCTTCCACTTTGGACAAATCCAACAAACAGGAGAGAATCTGCAAATAACATCTGTCCTTTTCCTGCAGCAAAAGCGCAAAATTCCATTTTTGCCCAAGTCAGTCCTCAGAGCTAGATCTTGCCTTTAGGCACATCCCTGGGCAGAGGTTGGTGCATACTCTGCTTCCTCACACCAGGATTAGCCCTGGAAGACTTGGTGTCTCACAGACACACCTAAGTCAAAATTCTCTCCCATTTTCCTCCTTGTTTGGGCCAGTAGTAATTTGCTGCTGGCCTCCCCCCCCCCTCATAGCGACTCAACTGCACTAGCAAGTGGTAAGGGCAATTTGTATGCTGGAGCCAAGATTTTGCCTCTTCCCTGCTCACCTGCGCCGGAGAGGGAATAAGAAGCCATGCCAGCAGTTTATGCCTGCAAATCTGAACCAGAGGTCCAGGTAGCCTAGGTAGGGATAAAGGGGGAGTTCTCACTCTTTTGCATAGGTCTGTGTTATAAGTCAAAATCTAGGCCATGAAGCTGAATCACAACTCAATGGGACAAAATATACCCTTGGGATCTAGATAAGTGTAATTACTAATCTGTTCAGATCGCATGTTTGACCTGAGTCGTCCTAGCAGACGTTAGTCCCCAATTTGTGTGTATTTCTGACTGGATCCCCTGCATCCAAACACTGCTTTCCCTGGCTTTATTGCAGTTGAAATGCATGGGTGTCTGGCAGCAGTTTTTTGTGGAACATCATTCCTTCAAATGGCAGGATGTGCCAGGTAATTCCAGTTACTCTGCAAAAGCCACTTGCTAGTTGCACTTTATAAATCAGCAGTGGAGTAGTTAATTGTATGTCCTGTTAAATGGCTATAATGCATTCTTTAACACCCTATGAGGATGAATCGGGGAGTTATACACCTGTCTTGGTGCTGTGGTTTAAGACTGAAGATTCAATAATTTAGCAGTTGCATCATTTCATATTAGGAAGGCCAACTGCAATCTGGCGTGTTGGGAATTCATTTTAAAAACTCATAGGCCTTATATTTCAGAGAATATATCATCCATAGGATGAACCACAAAGTGGAATTGATGAATTCCTTGTCTCTGTTGGTACTGCCTTATATGGAGTTACCTGGGGCTGTCCTTTCACCACAAGGGGGCTGCATTTAATGTATTACAGAAAACGCTTCCCCAGTTCTTGCTAGTCAGCATTCTAGCCCTGTGATGACTTTATCAGATGTGCTGTGCAGCCTTGCAGAGGTTTTGTTACTTCCAGTAAACAATTAGAGAAACAGAACTTTGTTTTGTAGCAGCCATGTGACATGAGTGACCTTTCATAAGGCCAGGTCACTGATGCCAGGAAATAAAGACCAATTTTAACCAGCACTTTGTGTCACACCTTTGTTATATACTCCATTTATCATACAGTACTTCATTTAGCCCAATCCATGGGTCAACAGTAAGGGTCATCATCTAAAATACCCCAATACTTATAATATCTCAGTCGATAATGGAGATGACACGCCACCCACGGTATCATTAACACAGCAGCCACGCAGACTCCACTAGTATTCAGTTTCCTGGGGCCTCAGTGGAAATCTTCCCTACCTCAATAAATATATAAATAATAATAATTAATAAATATAATAAATAATAACCCATCTACCCTCAAATCCTGAGGACAAGTGAATTCTGGCAGTGTATGTTAGGAGGCTGAAATGCCAGGTTTTTTTTATCCTAGCAGATTCCTTGTAGCAGCTTCTTTTTCATCATGTGAGACTTCTCTATTTTTTAATAAGGCAAGGACTCCTCTTTACATACTCACAAATGTCATGTGTGTCAGGCGTGCAGTCAGGGCACATTAGGTCTGTTATTCATTATCATAATCATCCTCTCAAGGCACCTTTGGCAAGCTCCCAACAAAACATCCACTGCCATATTATGGATTATCTTGCTCTACTTCCTGGTCGTGTCTATATGACACTTAGGTCCTAAGCCAATGGGAGCCTTAGTAATGCATAGCTCTAACATCAATATTTGCATGGACTTGTGTGATGGAGTCTATCAGGACTTCTCTGCCCCCTGCTGGCAGCATCAGCACCTTGACACTCCCCACCCAACGAAAATCCATTTAGACTGGGTGACCAACAAGACAGTCCTCCAAAGGCCTAGAAGGATCAGGAGGAAATACTGGCCAATCAGGAACCAGCAGGCCAATTAAGAAGGCTTGCCTGCTCTTGCTCAAGGGCAGAGCTGGGTGACACTAGGGTAAGGGAGGAGTGCATCAGGGCTAACCCAGAACCCAGGCCAAGGCTTTGCCCTAAGCGCTGCAAGGAAGCACGTACATTTGAAAATATTTTTTCTCTGTGTAAAGGTGCTGACAGCTGAATCTCAAGTTTTTTTTTTTGTTACTTGTTTGTTAGAGACTGATGCCAAACTCTGCACTGGATACCCTGCACCAAACAGGTGGCCAAACATTGCAGACTAAAGTGGGGAGTGCCTGCAGTAGCACAGATGACCTTGAAGGGGACACTACAGAGCAGTCCTAGCTCCCACAGCTTGCTTGCCCATCTTTCTGGTATCCTGCATTGCTTACTGTATCTTTCCATTCGACCTCCTCTTGGCATTACAGTACTTGGTCTCCTCGCTCTGCACTATGTGACCTGCCTGTCTTCTACCACCACATACATTTGTCTCTTTAACAATTCCAGCTTTCATTCTGTTTGTCTTCTTGATCATCATGCTCTTGGCTGATATGTCTCCCAAGCTCATTCTTTCCCTTGGTGAAAGTCTGGCTGTACTAGTAGCTCAGACATCCCTAGCATCATCACAATTATACAAGTATTGAACAGCCTCTGCTTAGCTCTGAAGGAGTAGAATTTCATACTGTACCAAAGGCTTTCCTGTCTGGTGCTATCATGCTCTTTTCCTCTGCTTTTGCAGCTGCACTATGCAGCATATACCTTCAATGCTTTACTGAGATTATTAATTCTTCAGGGCAGGGACCATCTTGTCACTATATATATGTACAGTGCCTAGTACGATGCAGGTATGATCCCAGATTGGACTTTAAGGGCTACCCCAAAATATATAATGACAATCTCTGTTTTCAGTCCCACATGATATGTAATCACAGATATTATACTTCCGTGTACACAGACAGCAAAACATACATTTTTAGTCTAGATTACTTTTATTTTTATGTTAAGGGAAAGCAACGAAAATGAACAAATATAAAGTTTCTGTGAGAGAGTGCAGAATGTGTTACCCAGAATAACATTAGGCATCTGAACGGAAATTTAAATGGAAGCAGGAAGCATGTGTGGTAAGGTGCAATACTCAGAAAACAGAATGCATTCATTCACTTACAAAGCCGCATATGCATTGCAACAGGGGAGCCAACCAGCTATAGAAGCAGTGTTGATGGTGCTGTTACACGTGGATCTAATAGCACTTCTTTCATTACAATGCAGCTCCAAAGAACTTGGAAATCCTTCAAGCCCAACCTACCTTAAAACTGTTATAATCTTGCCAGGTATTTCCTTCAGGTTCTATTAGTATTTCAAAAATTGTCTTGCAGTTAGTCACTGAGAATAAAAATAATAATAAACACAACTGTTACAATTTTTATAGGACCTAAGCAAAACAATATATTGTGCTTTGCTGCTTCAGAACCAGCAGAGGGAGTGAAAGTTAACTAACAAATCATGTTTCCTAATGCTGAACTGAGACACCAAGGATAATGCTGGTGTACAAACCAAACATCATATTAATTTCAAGTCCCATAAGAAATGAAGGAGACTAAAATAATCTGCCTGTGAAACAGAAAAAGATGATACTGGTAGCAAAAAACATTTTAATTCCATGCTTCTAAGTGGGTATTAGCAACAATAACATTAAACAAAATTAAACCATAAAAAAGTACTCGAGTGTCCTATTCATAGTCAGTGTATAGAATTTGATGAGGCTTTTGATATATTCTCTCCATTAGAGACACTAGAGTGAAAGAAGTGAAAAATCTATTTGTTGCCTTTGGCTTGTTCAGTTCATCCCTGTAATATTTCTCTCTCTCCCTCTCTCTCCCTCTTTAATAATTTGGGGGTTTCAAACACTGTTTTGCTCAGCCGCGCTGGGAAATGTTTAATGAATCCTCATGAATATACATGAAATGCTGTTACTGTTATTTGGTGAGGTAGTAGCCGTGGCTTTCTTGTCTCAGGTCTCAGCACAATAGCTCTCTCTCTTTTAAAAAAAGTAAATCATCCTGTGTTGTAGCATGTGTGCTATACATCCTCAAAAGAAGGATTAATTACATTTACTGGGGTGACAGGTAGATGGCTGGAGGTAAGAAGAGCTAGGCTCCCTAGATATCACATAACCGTGGTGACTCACTAGAATTATCAGAAACTGATTTGACTATTCGTATTTATTTAGAGATTCTGGGCCATATCAAAATTGAAGAGTAGGAAGGTTTATCTTAAACTCCCTTAGACCTGCATACATCCACTTACAAATGAGTAAGGGGATCTAAGTTGGTGCATCTTGTATGCTGGAAAGGGTGTTAGGAGTATTTTATTGTTAATACTTATTTAACATTTATATTTAGGTAGCACCTAAAGACCAATTGCATCCGGGCCCTATTGTGCTAGATGCTGTTCAAACATATAGTACTGATAAACAGTTTACTTAAATTCATTGATTTTTTTTAATTAATCAATTTTTTGGCCAGAAGAGACCACTGTGATCATGTAATCTGACCTCTTATATAACACAGACCGTAGGGCTTCCTTGAATTAGTTCCTGTTTCAAATCCAATAGCTGTGGTTGAACTAAAGCAAAACTTTTGAAAAAACATCTAATCATTGTTTTAAAATTGTCAGTGATGGAGAATCCATCACAAACCATGATTTCTTCCAATGGTTAATTAGCCATACTATTTTAAAATGCCTTATTTCTAGGCTGAATTTGTCTAACTCCAGCTTCTGGACATTGTTATATCTTCGCTGGTTTGAAGAGCCCCCTATTATCAAATATCTGTTTTCCATGTAGTTACTTATAGACTGTGATCAAATCAGTCCTTAACTTTCACTTTGATAAACTAAAAAGATTGAACTCCTTGAATCTATCACTATAAGGCATGTTTTCCAATCCTTTTAATTATTTAATTATTCCCTTTTCTGAACCCACTCCAATTTTTCTTCTTGAATTGTGAACACCAGAACTGGACACAATATTCCATAAGCGGTCATATCAGTGCCAAATATAATCTTACACCCCTACTCAATATTCCCGTTTCTTAAAGCAGGGGGGAAGGAGATATGATAACTCTTTGCAAGTATTTGAAAGGCACAAACACCAAGGAGTTGCTGTGTTTCTGTGTTGATGGATGGCAGTATAAAACCATAAAGATGAAGAGGAATTGTTAGTGATGGTCCAAGGGGGTAAAACTTTGAATAAAGAGATGAACTTGAGCAAATAAAAATGTAGTCTGGATATCTAGAATAAAGTCCTACTGTAAAATCAGTTCACAGAGGAGTACATTCCTAAGGGAACTCATAGAAACTTGAAAATTTGGTTAATTTAAGACTGCACAAAATTCTTGAGCATATGGCCAGGAGTGGCCAGATGATCTATTCCATCTCCAACTGTTGTGATCCTTTGAATTTGCTCACTATTGCAATATATTCTAGATACCGACGCTTAAAGAGCACCTTTCACCAAAGGCTTTCAAAGCGTTTTAATTAAACCTTACAATTCCCCTTTGAGATTGGCAAAGTGAGGCACAGAGCATGAAATTCACCCCCGTGCACAGAGGCCTGCACAAGATCTATACATCACTTAAAGTCACCCCAATCATTCAATTAAAATAAAAACACAGGATCACCTGGCCCTTGTAACTTATTATCTACAAGTGATCAGCAGACCAAGAATTATCCACTAAAGAAATCTGAAAAGAAATCTGAATAACAAATACATTTAAGACTTTGGCAACCAATTGCTAAAGAAAGCAAAATGAATTGAATAAATTATTCTTTGGGAATAATTTACTCAGGTATAATAGGTAGTTTTACTTGATACCCTGCTGTTGTGGGCACAGTCATTTAACCCATCATAAACACATTTCTAAATCAGGTGCCTAAATTGTTACTGTGACCCAGAGTATCATCTCAGTTAGACCAGATAAAATCCAGAGTAACGCCAATGAAGTAAATGGAGATACTCTGGGTTTATACTGAAGTAAATGACAGAATCTGACTCAATGTTTGAAAGGGATCAAAGACTCTTTTGTCTGCTTTGACACCTGGTACAGTATGCAGGAAAAATTTCCACTTCCAATGAATACACTGCCCTAGGCCTTGTTTCTTACTTCAGATATCCAGGGGAGTAAATCTCTCCAATTGCCCCAAACTGCACAGATGTATAATATCAAGAGGAATGTGCAGCAGAACGGATATAATGTGAAAAATCTACTAGGCAGAAAATAAAAACTAAACACCCCTCTGATCTGCACGCGTAATCCCATGGTGCTGCTGACCCAGAATTGTAATGCAAATATTGTAGTTCAATCAGGCTATTTTAAGATAGGGTGGGAATGAGGCTTCTGCTTTACCCAGAAGGAATGTACATCATTGCTGCTTCTTTAATTTCCTTTTGATTAAAAAAATATCAGACTGTCTGAAGAATATGTGGTATCTTTTCCTGTGCTGTGTGAGAGGAGAAATCAAAAGGAATGAAAAATACAGGTGAACTTGTCAATTCAGGTTCATTGGGAAAAGCTTAGAACTTTTTGCTAGATGCATTTTATATGGTTTGGTGTGGCTGACTGGGAAATTCAGAGGCTTTTTTCTTTTTTTAAACCTAAACTTCTGTGGTGCATTGTAGGCATCCTAAATAAGACCTAGAGGAGCAAGGCAGGCTGTGTTAAGCCTCTGTGTATTTCTCCTCTCTTCCCCTCATATTGTTTAGGATCTTACATGAAACGTACGGCATATCCATCAATCTGTTAGCTAATGAGATCCATCTTTTGCTGTCTTTTGACATATGTGGAAACTGAAATACATTGTGGATTTATATTCTGGTGGATTTGCTGTTTTGACTGGCTCCTCTTTCCATTGCAGGTGGGCAAAATAAGTGTTTTATTGTTGAGTTTTGCCTGCTTTTCTGGTTTATGGAACGTTTGTGAAATTGAAGCAAGTCTTAGAAAATTTCAAAATAGGTCAGTGATACATTGTTCTTGGAGCCACCGAGGATGTAGTGGCAAATTTGCATGTGGCCTTTTCCATCTTGGAGCCATGTTGGTTGGTTGGCTGTGGCTGGTCACATGTCATGTGATATTGGTTCTCGCTTCTATAGCTAAGCCCCAGGAGGTTAGCAGCAGATGTTTTGACTCCTTTTCACATTTTGTGCATTCTGTCAGAGACAGTCCCTGATTTAGGATATGTGGAGGACAGGGAGCAGAGTTTGATGGGGGCAGTGGCCCTTCCTGGCAGCCTCATGAATTTATGAGAGGGTAGAACCAAAGATGATAGAAGAGGGAGGCAGGCCTTCCTTACAAGAAGTTAACCCTAATATTCTCTAATTATATATATTTTTTCTCCTCTTGAATACATAATATTGTATAAATGTTTCTGCAACTTTCTCTATGTTGTTCTATCACTCCCAGTCCTCTATCCTGAAGCCAAAATGGACAAAGACAGCCGTTCTGGTACTTGAACATGACATTTTGAAAAAATGAAATGCCAAGCTAGAAGTAGATTTCAGAAACTGATCTCCCCCCAACCTCCAACCCTCAAAAAAGGTTCTTCAGAATTATGCAAAAAGTGAGAATTTTCAAGGTATTAAAAACTATATGAAATTAATGGGGATGGGAGAATTTACACCAGTTTTGCTCAGCCTTATCTATCTGCCTTGATAGATGGGTGGACAGATAGAATAAAGTCTACTGCCATGAGATTATGTGTGCTTAGATACTACAGTGATGGGCACATTAGAGATGATTAGATAGACAGAATTTGTCTTTAGATGGCCAAATGGCACAGTCATGAGCGAGAAGTGTTGCCAAACAAGTGCCAATAAAAACTTTTCCGCATCCCACCCATCATGTATTTCCTTTATGCTACTTATTTTATTTGATCTTTGTCATTTTTTATTTTTATTTATTTTATTTTTTTAGCTTCTATCCCATTTTCCCTTTTGAAATGCATTAGTTACTATAGAAACAATGCTGTGATTGGTATGGAAAGAGCTTAGACAACCCCAGCAGTACATTCGAAGCCACTTTATGTAATGGCTTGAAATTTATACCATGGTTTTAAAAATAAAGGCGTTTCTGTGGTGGTTACCATGGTCACAGATGTGGTATAAATATACATAGAGAGAGTACTCTTAGATCATTGCTGGTAATTACCCCCTTCTGCCAACATCCAAGGGGTGGTAACACCGCTGCCTGTAACTTTATTCCCCAGCTGTAGCATTTTGAATTATGCATCCAAGTGCTTCAGCAGCATCAGTTTTAATCCATTGTATGTGTTTAGTTGTTATGGAAAATGATCTGTACACATATGTATATACTCTGCATTGTAATTAATGAGGATTAGATCTACTTACAATAGATAACCAGTGAGAGTCAGATTTTTAAAGGTATTAGGCCATTACTCCCAGTTTATTAAAATTCTCAGTGTTATTATATTACTTCCCACAAGTCTGAAAGCTGTAGCATTTGTGCTGTGATCCTGTCAGGTGTCCTAAGCTGGGTTGATCTGGGTCAGTAATTTAATGCGTTAACTCCACGTGTTTCAGGAAGTGGTGTTGGTGATTTTAGTAGGAACACTATTTTTCTCCCTGACCTGTTGCCTCGGCATGGCATTGAGAGACGCTGTGGAACGATGTGTCATCATTTGGATGTGATGTATTGAAAACCCAATATCCGTGCTTCTTGTGATCATCAAAGACCTCTTAATGCTTGTTGCAAGAGTAGGAATGTTTAACCACAGTCCTGGATAAATTCAAACTTCAGTGATTGTATTCTATCTATCTAAATTCTCCTAGAACTTTCAAATGAAAGCAGTGCTGTGTGTTGCCAAGTTTGTGATTTTATTTCAAGTCTCATGATATTTGATGTATTTCTTAAAGTCCCAGCTCCAGGAGTCATGTGAATATATAAGAATGTCAACTTTCATTTTTCCAAAAGTAAGCTTTTAGCCCTCATATTTAGAGAGAAAAGCTTTGAAAACACAAAAAGAGCATACTCAAAACCCAAAAGGTAAATAAATTAGAAAAATCCAAATGTATATTTTTTAAAATCTCATGATTTTTAAGTTAGTGCTTTTTGGGGCCTAGTGCATGAGTTTTGAACACTTGGGTTTGTCGATTGACAATTTTTTAACTGTTAACTATTGTAATTTTTGTCTAGTTTTGCTATGCACTTATTAAATAGCTACCAAGTTGCACCCCTGAGATGGCCACATTCCAGTGGTGGGTAAAGTGATCCCCGACCCTTTCTCACATAGGTATAGAGACCTTAATTAGATAACATCTGTAAAGTGCTTTGAGATCCTCAGATTAAAATGACCATAAAAGGCATTAGTAAAATAAAAGCAGTTAAAAAAATAATCTTAAAATATACTCTAGTATGGAAAGCAAATTAAAAAGTAGGTTTCTTTAATTTTCTAGGTAAACTTTATTCTCCAGCACTACTCTATAGGTGTATGCTGGGACGTCATAATGAAAAAGAGGCAACGATTACAGTGAGAAGAGGGTCTAGGCTTTGCTGAGCCACAGAAAGGGAAAAGTATAAAAAGAAAGCCACAGAAAGGGAAAATATCATATAAATATGCAACACTTACAAAATGCTTTATTTCTTCAAGACACTGCATTAATTGACCTCAGAAAACCCCTGCGAGATCATTAATCTTATTTTTAAAGGTAAAGAAAATGAGACACACAGTCCCCATGCTTAGTCCACCGGACCATGTGGCCTAAAGTTTAAGGCTGAAATTCATCCCTATACATAAGCAGTGCATAGACTTTGTGTTTGCTCTCTGCAAATGGTGAACTTCACCAGAAGTGAAACAAATGGGATTAAATGCCCATTTCTCTCTTTGCTTGGGACATTCAGAATCTACTGCTTAATTTGCTTTGCTTTTCTCTGTTGTGCTGAGTCACTTTAAGTAGCGTTATCTCTGGCGTGCCTCCTATTGCCCTTTTGCTCTAAGTAGGGCAGCATGACTTTGCCAGCACTCAGTATAAATTGTCTCAGTCCACAATGTGGGTAATGTCAAGTTCACATTGGATGGCAGAACCACTGGCCATCCCTAGAATTGGGTTAGGAAGCTTAGGGCCAAATACAGATCATAAGCCAAATTGATCCTCCACCAACCATTTGTGCAGTCTTCATTCTCCACTCCTTACTTATATTTATTCCATGACAATTTACCTGTTATTTCAAAAGTGTGGCTGTGCCATATTCCAACTACACCATGAAAGTTGATTAAAAAAGGGGAGGCAATTATATGGATAACAAGAATAACTAGTGTTATAATAATAATAATACAATTAAAAAAAAAAAGTTTTGGAAGCGTTATAAACCCTCTTGCTTCAGGCCATAAGCCAGTCTTTACCCAGGGCTAGGAAGAAACTTAGCCAGTGAGCAGGTTATTTTATAACTAACTGCCTTCTTCAGTGTTTCTTGGAACCTCCTTCTGAAGCATGTAATACTGGTCACCATTGGAGACAAAATACTTCACTACACAGACCACTAATCTGAACCCGTGTGGCATTAGCTATGTCCCATGTTCCTAAATTCCAAAACCGTGTGGCAAACGCAGATTTGTACAACTTCTTAGGGAGGGGTGTTGTCTCAAATGGGCAGCATTCCTCACTGTGCTGTAGCAAGATGTTTGTTTCAAAGGCATGAGTTGTTGGATTCCTCTAACTTGGAGCCTGGAAAGAGAGGGAGAAAAACTAAAATGTTTACACACAAACCTCTGGGTACAAAGCCTGGTAACCTCTCCAAAGCTCTGTCATATTTCAGACAAGTAACAGGGGAGTTTTGGAAGCTTGCTTGAAGCAGACCCAGGAGGAACTTGCATTGTTCACATTATTGCTGGCATTCTCCACTTCCTGGACATCAGCCAACAGGAAATTCCTGGGACAAATCTTTCCACTCTGTCTTTTTATTATTATTATTTTTATTTTTAGAAAAAAAAGAAAGAGAGTGAAATTGAGCTCAATGGAACAAAGATTTCAACTTTAACCCCAAAACACAAATATGTAATGTTTTATACCAATTGTGCCCCTTTATGGGTTTATTCTTTTCTCTGAAGGATTTATGACCTCACACTCCTTGTTTCTATGACATCACGTGGTGTTACCATGGGCACCATTTTATTGTCAAAAACAAAGAGATTTTGCAACATTCTTTAGCAGCACAGGACACTGAGTACAGAGCAAAAAGAGTTCCCCCCACCCTCCCCCAATGATAAATCTGTTTTATTAGGTCCATGGTTTTTTAAGAGGCTGTGGGTCAAATTCAGCTCTGCTATGAGCATGCATAATTCTGGTGAAGTCAGACAGTTGCACCTATTTATCCCAGGGCTGAATTTGTCCCTGAATTCCTAAACCTTGGGATTTTCCTGTCCAGTTCCAAGCACCCTCTCTTTCCCTATGCCTCCCCAGCTCCCCCGCAAATGACTGATAGGTTCCATACCTTTTATATATGTTATTAAGTGGCAATCTCCTCATATTAGCTGTGGGGCAGGGAGGGAAGCTTGCTGGGCCAAAGAAAGCATGCGTTGCTCTGAGTTGTAAATACTGGATGCTCTAATACGACAAAGTACTTTATCAAAAGGTACATGTAGAATAAACCATTGAGCATTAATGTATTTCTGATATGATTCCCCTAAAATCAGAGGATGTGGGAGTTCTGGCCACTCATGTCACTAAAAAGAGGCTCCTCTGGTGGCTCATGGAATGGCATTGATGTGCTCTAAAGGAAGGTCTGACCTTCCTCCCCTGGAATGTTGGTAGGGCACGGGGAGACGGGTGTAAAAAGGTGTGACTGAGCAGTATTAAAATATGGAAGGATGTTTATCCTATAAACCTCTGGCTCTGACTCGAGGCATGGTCAAGGGGAAGATAGGAGGCAGACTTCCTAAAAACCAAATGTTAATATGCACAGAGTCCAGGGGTTATATAAGTACACATTAATGACAAGTACCGATAGTATCAAATGCAAATCCATATACCTACACACACACAGACAGTTTTATCAAAAATTAACAGTGGGAGGGTAAAGGTTTCCCAGAGAAAAGTCAGCACAAATCCCTATAGAAAGTAGTTAAGAGGAAAAAATAAAATTCCGTTTCACATATGGATACTGCTTCAGTTAAGGTTCTGCAGCTGCTGAAGTTAGTGCCCCACAACTGTTGTGGAATTCAAAAAGACAAGTGATCTCATTGCCATATATTTGTTAGAGTAAAAGCAGTTTTCACCAGGGGACAGGTAGGTTAAATGCCATATGGTTAATCCCAACATTTCTGTTTTAAATTATTCCTTATATTTGAGTGCAGATCATCTTCTTGCTGAGTTTTGCTTATCTTTTATTTTGTAACGAGCTAATCTGGTGAGGTGGAGAGAAATGATAATTTTAACTAATATCTGTTTATATCTGTTCTCTGTCCAATCCATCTTTTCAGATGTGTTTCTGAAGACCTAACTAGCTTAGAAGAGGATCCAAGAGAAAACCAAGAATATAGAATCCCAGCATGGGAAGGAGAAGGAAAGTACTGCCTTAAAATTGACATACTGCCAAATATAGTGTGTTTTAACATCAGTATGGACTTGTTCACACTTGTCAAATCATACTGTGCTTGCTAATGTTGCATTTTAATCAAATACATTAGCCATCTTTCTCTCTTTACACTCTTTAGCAATCTTTTTCCCTTCATTTCTCCTTTTCTCACCCCCCTTTTCTTTCTTTGTTCTTCTTCTGCTTCTTATATCTTCTCATCTGATTCTTTGTCTCCCCTTTCTCCCTCCCTCTCCCCAAAAACTCAATCCTACCTAGTCTGCACTTTACAGAACATGTAGGTTAGACAGGTGCCTGCCTGGAGGAGTTAACAATCTAAATTTGATACAGTACAGGCAATAAACAGGCTGATGAGCACGAGTGGGAGCAGCTCATTGTTAATCAGCAATGGGAGGATACATGAAACAAGTGTTTTTTAAGGACAGATTTACAGGAGAAAGTCGGGGGAGGGATATTTGGCTCAGAGGAGAAGGGATGCTGTTCTTGCTGTTGGAGGCTGGTATTATAAAAGGCATGGAGTCAAGATGAGAAGAAAGAGATGGGCAGGGCATTAAAATGCAGGGGAGATGACAGCAGGGGTGGAGATCTTCAAAGGTGATGATGAGAGGTTTGAACCTGCTGTGGAAAGAGAGATGAGACCAGTGAAGGGATTTGAAGGGAAAGGCATAGTCAGAGAAATGGGACAATCCTCCTATCCCAGCTCTCTCTCATCTTCAAATCTATGTGACACAAGAAAGTGTATTGTTAATTCCTCTGCCCCCTCAGTGTCTCTTCCCCACAGTACTGTAGGTGGAGAGTGACATGGATGGATCGCAAGACTGGGCAGTGAAATGAGAGTGGCTGATGTGGATGGACAGGAGCAGCACAGAAGAGATCTTTGCTGAAGGCAGATCTGTGGGCTGCGGACAGCTGACATGGCTGACTGAAAAGGAGCTGTCCTGAAAGCTTTCATCTAGTGATAAGCTGCGGTGGTTGACATGGATGGACAGTCAGGTAGGGCCATTGCCCTGCAGTGGGTTGAGAGCTCCTGCTATGGCGAGTCTATCAAATGAATGTAAAATCTCTGGGGAGATGATCCTCCCCAAAGCCCTGCTGTGATAGCCTGAGCTGTGCTGCATGTCGTGTCTGTTTAGTTTATATTGTAAGCTTTTAGGGGCAGGTATCTCTCTTGTATCTCTTTGGTTTTACTGGCTTGTAAAATTCTCTGTGCACTTATGATGAAAAAAAGCTAATGGGTCAATCCTCAAGAAACCCTTACTAAGCCCTCACTCTCTTAGACGCAACAAATCCTGCATCTTGGCATAGGGGGTAGACTAGATGACCCTTGCCATCCCTTCTAACCTTATGGTTCTATGATTCTATGATTCTTCACCTGGACAGCCCCCCCACCTCTCATTAACATCAAAGTATATGGCTTTACTGCACAGTTAGCTTGGGTGATCAGTGCCCAGACCAGATGTGAGCATCCCCACTGTAAAGCCCTACCCGCATTGTTTTGTCCTCACTGTTTCTGCACTCTCCCAGGTGTATCTGCAGGCATATCCTACGGTTCTTTGTGCCAAGATACCCTAAGATTCTTTCTCAGTCAATAGTGGGAGAACTTGTCTATCCTCGACTGGGCACTGGAGGACTATCAGCACTCAAGTGATTTTGCCTGCCTTCTCATTGCAAGTGGGTGGGTTTGCAGCCCCAAGGAAAGCAGCACCTAGGCTCTAACCCAGTGTTTCTCAATTGGTGTTCAGCAGAACCCTGGGGTTCAGCAAGATGAATTTCAGGGTTCCGCGAAAAATTGAAACCACGCCACCGAAAGCTGCTGAAATTGCGCCGCCGAAAACAGCTGACAGCACGTGCTGCCGAACAGCTGACAGCACCACCGAAAACAGCTGACAGCGCGTGCTGCCGAAAACAGCCAATACTGCACCGCCGAAAAGGGGAAGATGTCCCGGATTTTTCAGCAGAGGGTATCGCATGGCCCCGCAGAAGTTAAAAAGGGTTCCGCTGCCAAATTTAATTAAGAAACACTTCTCTAACCTATACCTAGCCGGGTAAACTATCTTGGGCTTAAAGCACCTCCAAACCTGGATCAGAGGTTTCTCTGTGTGGAGAGTAGGGGAGTTTGGGCTAAAACCTGGTAAGAATCCAGGTTTACTGTACAGTCTGCAGATACCCCTAGGGAGTTTTACCTGAGCAAGGATTTCAGGATGTGGTCCCACTGTAATAGCTGACCAGTGTAACAGGACTACACATCGCTAAGGAAGCAGGGCCAGACAGAGACAGCATCAGTTTAGTCTCCTTCAGGCCCTGATCTTTTCCACCAGCATGGATCAAGCAAGACGGTTTCTCAGAATCTCTTTTTCTTTAGAAAGATCCATCTTTTAACTCTTTATCTTACTCACCTCATCACAATGCTGTTCATTCCTGATGTCCACAGGGGATAGGGCTGGACTGAACCTGTGTTGGATGAGAGTCAGAGGGGCACTGCTGCAGTGAAAGCCCTGGAGGAATTCTGGCTGATTTGGCTCCACCATGGGTGCTGCATGAAGTTCTGTCTGCACCACTGCAGTGGGGAAAGGGCCAACGCCCCACCGTAGCCCCACCTGCTCACCCTCCTTCAGAAGTCAAGTTCTGCCACTGGGCCTCGCAGGGAGCAGTGGCTTTGCTCCCAATCTGCATTTCTTGTCTCCTGCATAGAGATTTAAGTGAGAAATGAAGGCAAGTGTCTTTGCGCCTTCTCTCTATTCTTTTGTACATCAGACAGGGTCAGACACAGTATGGCCCGTGACATTTTGGGGGCCTGCACATCCTATGCACAGTACAGGATCTAAAGCAAACCTTTTTTTTTTCCTTTCAGGAAGGAGGTAGTTTTCAACTGTATTCTTACCACAAACCTGGAGCTTTAAATCAATACATAGTGTGAAGGGTTTCTGGGCTTTGTGAAAGCCCAGCTACAGATTTAAGTAAATTAAGGATAGATGCATGTTACAAGCTGTAGAGCTGCTGTTGTTATTTACTGCAATAACTTCAGGTATTATAATTAACTATTTACTGCACTCTCAACCAGAACCCCACTCAGCTGAGACTTCAGAGCCCTATTCATAAACGATTTCTTCTCTGCTCAAAGAGATGGTTCGGTTTTAGATGTCAGAATTAAATGTAAAGATGAGGAACAAAGAGAATTCCTGCCCCCAAAGTGCCAAATCATGCCAGTGGCCCATCTTGCCGGCAGCCCATGCCTTGCCTTCTCCCACCTTCAGACATGCTTTTGCTGATACAAGGGACTCTGCTCTTCCCCCTTTTACGGCATACACATAATATCTCAAAATAGGCATGCCATCCCATAGTACAATATGAATGTCAGAGGAAGATCCATGAAAATAGGTTGATTGAAGATAGGCATCTAAAAACTTCATATCAGAAAGTAAGAGGAATTGCACATAGGTGGTTATCATTAATAGATATGTGGGGCCTAAATGCATTATACTGAAAATAGATTTTCCCTATACTTTAAGAGGCAAGGCTGTGTGGGGTAAGTTCAGAGAACTTTTACTATTAATATCCCCTGCCCAAAAAAGGTAGAAAAATTAATAACAATATCAGTGTAGACTTACAATGAAGGGAACTGGAGGTTTATGGTTTCCAGATGATCCATAATAGTGCAGGCTGCAAGCAACAGGTGGGAAGCAATCCTAAGCTCATGGTTGCGTGACACCATTTATGTCACCAGTTCACAAGGAGAAAGGTTTAAAAACTTTCCTTTCAGAATTAGAAAACAGCTGGGGTGATTCAAACACTCCTGCACCCTGTGGCTGCCTGTAATTTCCTCTTTCTTCATGAACAACATAAACCCAGCCTTGGGTTTTTTCATCATTAACGTGCCTCCCACAGATCCTGTATTGGATTTTTGGTTGATGTAAGGAGAATCACTGTGTCTGTGGGTGCAAAAGGAAAAAGGTTAGGGACAGATATAGCTAGCCCTCAGTAAAGGAGAGAGATGGGGTGCAAATAATTCACATGGAGAAGTGCCACTGAAAGCAAAATAATCTTTCTAGTTAAGGAATGGGGATTTTGTATATTATCTCATCTGGGGTGAAAATCAAAGAAATCCTTACTGAATATTAGCACTGACAGTGGTTTCAAGATTATCCTTTTGTTGTCATTGGCTTGATGATATTTCACAGTGAACCAGTCTGAACTATTGCCTCCTGATTCTATTGTTACATAGAATGTTTTTTATGAGAGTGTTATAAATCTAACATTTATTGTGTTTTGCTTGTTAATATATTGATGCTTTGGATACATGGTTTCCAAAGTTTCTTGGCTCAGGCATTATTAAGTGTTATCTTAAAAGTAACCAGCAATGCAATTAAAATATGTTACCATTGACCAAGTTTACTTTGAGATGATTTTGGCTACTCATCTGTGACTGTGTGAAGGGGAGAGAAGCTAAAGGGATCCCATGTGCTCCTAGAATTTGATCCTGCAAGACTCTAAGCATTCTGGCTCTGTGCTTAAGCACCTGGCAGGATCAACATGCCCTTTGCAAGAGACAGCCAGTAAACTGGTGTTTCCACTCCGTGGCTGTGAATCACCTCCCAATCTTTTAAAGAATATGAGTAACTCCAATTGACTCAGTTTTCTTTATCCCAGTATTTGCCAATCCAGCATGTACAAAAGCCATGAGTCAGGCACTCCAAAAGATATGACCTTGGCTTAGGTTCTTTATTTACCTTTGGGCCTTTAGGGTCTAGTTTTTCGATCTTCTTTCTCCACCACCATGAAACTAGAAACTAGCTTTTTCTTTTCACCGACAGCTAAGATTATCACAAAATCATATAACTCCAGGAGCTGGGACTTTAAGAAAAACACCAAATATTGCAAGACCCACAAACAAATCGCAAGAGCTGGCAACATGTGGGCTCCTTGAATGCACAGGGAGTTGTTTAGAGCAGACCTAAGGGGCTCATGTACCCAAACAGAGGGTGTGGCTGAACCAAGGCCTTGCCCCATTCTGAACTCATTATATCTGAGAGGTTGGTGCTGAGGGGAATGCAAGATGCTCCCTTTTAAGGCTATGGTAGTTGGTCTCCTAAGCACATTCCTCCAGTGTACCTAGAGGCTTTATATCTGCCTCTGCACTCCTAGGGAAATATGCCTCTGGCAACTATTGCTAGAGCTGTACATTTCTGCATCCCATTCCCCATTGTGATTGTAACTGCAAAAGCCAGAAGTTAAAACTTTCAAAAGCACTGAAGTGATTTAGGCTCCTAAATCCCATTACTGTTAATCTGAACCTTAGATATCCAACGTTATCAATTTTTTCCAAACTAGTGTAATCAAAGTTGTGTAGAGGGTCTAGGAAGGCAAGCACTAGGATAATGCTTTGGAGGACTGGGTTCAGAACTCTTTTAGGTCATAAGTGAAATAAAGTTTTAGTAGCTCCCTGCTGATACCTGACTCTCTCTCCAGCACACCAGACAACTTAGCATGATTGCTAGTTTATTTTTAAGGGAGGCTAGGCAGTGGAAAGAAAGCAAAAATTTTCAGGTCAGGATAAAGAGAATGGACAATGTTGTGAGTGAAGAGAGTGTAAGTGGTTGAAACTTTTTTGGCAAATAATAGAATCACCAAAATATTTTGAGGGGGCAAGGAAGCTTTGTGAATTTGGGTCAAATTTGGCAAATAGTTTTGGCCGAAATTAAATCAGAAATGTTGACATTTTGTTTTGGTGTTTTTGAATCAAACTCTTTTGACATTTCATTTCAAAATGACATTTTTGTAACGAAATTTCCATTCAAATTGTTTCAAAATGTTGTTTCAAATCAGTATTCAAAAGGTTTCGTTTGACCCAAATGATATTTTTTTGTTTTTTCATTTCAGTGAGAAAAACTGGGGAAACAATCAGTTTTGGTTAAAATAAATAAATATATATATATATTTTTTGGTTTTGATTTTTCAGTTTGGTCACCAAAGTGAAAAATCAATTATTCTCGCAGTTGTGGAGTGGAAGTCTGGGGATGCTGCAGGGCAGGCCTCTGGTACTTTGGCAGAACGCTCTGTGGATCCTGTACTTGAACTCAAACGTTTTGTAGGCCAGAATAACTGTGCACTAGCACAGCTGGGTGTAAGAAGTTTGCTCAGTGCCTGCTTACTCTCTGCTTGACTCTGTGAGCTCTACATATTTGTCTACACATTAAAAAGGAGAGGGACAAACCTTTCTGTGGAGGGAAATGAAATGAGAAAGCAATTAATAGAAGGTAGAGGAGTGAGATTGGCCGTATCACCTTAGTGCTGGCCTTTCCTAATGGGCGCTGACAGATTTACCACTAGTGTGACATGTAGGGAATTCTCAGCTCCCAGAGTCAAGGGCACCCAGTACAATAAACACCTTTCTGTTTGGGCTCCAGCCCAGCTAGGCACCAAAACATTTTGAGGATCCATTCTTTTCATTTCTAGGCCTCTGTCCACCCTCCAGACTTCATGCTACCTCAACACAGCGGCCAGCTATCGCCTAGCCTGATAGTCAGTTCTAGAAAAGGAGTCATTTGACTCTTATGTCCGGAACCTGTACCCAGAGTCCCATCTTTTAACGACTTGTGAGCTCCCCTTGAGCCTGTGCATTTTTAGACATAGAGATAAATAAGGAGGCGTTTCCTTATGTTCTTGGTCTTCTTTCTGCTTTTCCCAGTGCTGCTGCACTACTTTCCCCAGAAAAAATGACTCATGGGTCCAGGTCAGTTGTGCTGATTTCAAAAGGGTATCATGTCATTGTTTGATGTTAGGGTGACCAGATGTCCTGAGTCTATAGGGACGGTCCCGATATTCGGAGCTTTATCTTATATAAGCGTCTATTACCCCTACCCCGTCCCAATTTTTCACACTTGCTATCTTGTCAGCATATTTGATGCACACATACACGCACACACATACACACTCTGTGCTTTGGGGGTTTTAGATTTGGGCTGCATGAGCCAACTCTGCTGCATTCATAGAGCTGGAGGCTTCCGCTGCATCAGGCTTAGCTGTGGTCTGAGGCTCAGCCAGCTGGGCAGTGCCAGGATTGCGGCTTAATCTCTGTGTCCCTCCGAGTTTATCATGCATCCCTCCCTTTGCTGGCACATTCAAGGCATCTGCAGAAGAGCTTTCGCAGCAGTCAGCACTCAGTCTGTGTGAGGGAGAATCTCTGCAGAGCTGTCCTCTTCTGTGCTGAGCGCTGGCCTCACTCAGACATACCCTCCCCAAGAGCTGTCCCTAACACCACCTCTTGATTCCTGCTCATTATACTGGTGTCGATCAGAAGTGACTCCACACAGGAGGTGCTCTGGCGTAAAACTGGTGTGAGGCAAGAATTGGGCTTGTTATTTGCATCAGGCTGCTCCGCTTCACATTCTTTAAAAGGAATGAAGCTGACAGATAAATTAATTCATCCTATAGACCTGGGGCTTAAACAACTGATTTCACACATGCCCCCCCCCGGCTCGTCTCCCATGTTGCCTTTGCTACAGGAGTGCTCCACAAACAGCCCTGCGTTCCTCCTTAGTTGCAGGTTAGAGATAGGAAAATGGCCCCTTCTGCCAGAAAATAGCACTCCCAAGTATCTCTCAGCTGGTGGCTCCAGTCCCCTTCAGCACTTTTATCAATTTTGCACAACATAAGGAGGGTAATTTTTACCTCAGAGAGAGCAGGAGCCACATGGTGTTCCTCAAATTGGGAAAGAGCCAGCTGCGCTTCAGATTCCAGGCTACTCTGCTCTTTCAAGGGATGCTGTCGACTATAAGTGATTTGGATTCTTAACAGGTTTGTTGTTGGTTGCTAAAGACAAATGAAGAGCTTTAACTTTTGGGGGGTTTTCTGATATAGTTCTTTATAAAGCAGATCCTTACAGCCCAGAAATGTAAACAGAGCAAACAAATAAGGCAGCGATCCTGCGGGTCATGGAGACTGTGTATGCTGCATTCCTCTAGGCCTGTCAGAGCTTCTGACATCCCCACATCCCCCACAGCCATGTGGGAGGGAGATGGACTCTTCAACAGACTGCTTTTACTTGGAAACACCCTTAATGTAAATGGAATAAGCTCCTCAGCCAGGATCTTTCAGCTAGCTTGCTAAAACCTTTGTAGCAGTCAGAGGCAAATCCTACCTCCAGTTACACCTGCTTAATCCCAGGATTTCAAACTGAGAAATCCAGAGGTAATTTCACTGGGGATGCACTGAGGGCCACATCTGGTGCTTGGATCTAAAAAAAACCAAAAAATATTTTGTTACTGAAAACCTATAAAGCCTGTAGTCAAGTTTTGCCCCCTTCTTGCAGCCCTTTCTGGAAAGAAATCTCTGAAGATTAACAGATGAATTGACTGGCACATGGGTGAAATGTACTCCGAGGGACATCTGAATTCCTGCTCTGAATTCCTGAATCTGCAGGTATCAGGCCCTCTGGGGAATGGGTATGGAGCTAATTTCCCTGAGTTGTGGTAATATCAATCACGGGCAGATCTCAAAAGTGCTCTACAAGCAGTAAATAAGATTTACAACACTCCTGTGAAGCAGATATTTATTGTCTCCATTTTACAAAGGGGAAACTGAGTGATAGAGAGATTTGATTTCCCCATAGTCACACAGGAGATCAGTGGCAGACCTTCACTCTACTGCTCTGACCACTAGACCATACTCCTTCCTGCTTACACAAGGAATCAATGGCACCTCTTTCTTGCTTTGTCTCTCTGAAACTGCTGGTAAAAGTACCAAGGTAGCAGTCAGCAACAAAGGAAGTTAGAGATGAAGGGAGGAGAGGTAAACCACAGTAGGTCTTAGAATGAAGAAGTGAACTTGGTTCATGCTTGAGTGGGCACCAGCTTGCACAGAGGGTTTAATAACAAACAGAGCCTATAGTTTAAAATGCTCCTGTTTGAAAGAGAGCTCACTTTGAAAGTCTTATTGAAAACATTACTACTTTTTCTCTAATTATTCACAGATTGATCCAAATCCAGACTGCAAGTCAGGACTTCCAAGTTATATTCCAAGCTCTGCTACTGACTCACTAACTAAGTAACCGCAGGCAAGTCATATACACCTACATATTAGAGAACCATAAATTAATGTGGGGTATCTCAGCTTTCAGGTGACCAATCTAAGATACTCAGGGCTTAATTTTCAGGGATTTTTGGAGCACTCACAACTCCAGCTGAAGTCACTGAGAGCCATGGGTGCTCAGCATCTCTGAATGTCAGGCTCAAGGTAAAACAATGTGAGCATCAGAAAACTGAAACACTGAAAATTAGTGGATACTTTTGAAAGTTTAGACCTTCACCTTTCTGTCTGGACATCTATAAATGGGGGTTAATAAGCCTCTAGCGCTGACTGATTGCAAATTAGTTATCCAGCTGGTTTAGCCCTTTTATTTGTGCTTGTCACTCATTCAGGAGCTGACCCTAATTA
The DNA here is from genome assembly GCF_026122565.2 of Emydura macquarii macquarii. Lineage (NCBI taxonomy): Eukaryota > Metazoa > Chordata > Testudines > Chelidae > Emydura > Emydura macquarii. The sequence continues at coordinate 4,731,658 of NW_027131391.1, forward strand.
CTGCATACATGTCCATCCAAAGGTTTGAGCCAACAAATTTCAGCCTATGGGTTGTTTTGTGAACTGTTCCCTTTGGCTTTTGATTTTTTTTTGTGTTGTTTGTTTCGTCTCCTAAGTTATGTAGTATTGTTTCTGCTCTGTGATTAGATGGTGGGAACTTTTTAAACAGGAAAATGATGAATACAGTTTGGGTACAAATTTTTGCTTGTGCTCATATTCACAAAAAGTGAACATGATTGCACGTAAACCAGCTCCAATACGGCCAACCTTGAGTATTCAGAACTCATGAACCTAACTCCCCCAAATCAAGAGATTTAAAAAAATAATACAACTATCTTTTTCTTTGCCTTTTGGTTTCTGAGTCTTTACAGTTTGCATTTTCCAGCTTTTCTCCACAAACACAAGAGTAACAAATTTACTTATATGAAAGCCGAGTTTAATTTGGCCCTTGAAATTGGGATTTTAAGAAAAACATGATGATGAGACTCATGGTAAGATCAGGAGCACTGGCAATGCTGCAATACTCAGAAATAATATGACACGTTAATATTAGTGGAGTGAACTCAACACATCTTTCACAGAAATATTCACAGATCACCTTTTTATGTTGTTCAACCTACTTCCCAGTTCATTAATATTTGTAAAATGCTTTGAGATCCTCAGATAAAAGGCAACATATTGTTATGCAGAGTAATGTTCAAAGATTCCAGGGCAAATGAGCTTTGTTAATGATAAAATGAAAAATTGCAGTGGTTACTGAGCTGCCCCTTGTTTCACTGGACTCTTGCTCATTTTTTCAATGCCACTTCATGTCCCTGTTTCCCTCCAAAACCTACATGTATTTGTCTGGATAAGTGTTGTGACTCTCTGAGGATCTCAACCCTACTTGTCCCTGTTCATTGGGATAAAGGAGGTGTCTTTTCCACATGATGTAAATGTGCAAAGGGCTTAGTCTGGTCTTGGCTTTAACAAGCCAGCACAGGTTTCCCATGGGTGCACACGTACTAACAAAGCATTCTGAGGCCTTTTGATTTCCGCTCCTGTTGCCCAACTCCTGTCCTGTTAGCATGAGTTAAGTAGGTGTGTGAGCATCATGCAGTTGCCAAAAGAACAGCCAAAGCTGCTTTTCACCAAAAACCCAAGCCTGGTTACATAAAACATACAGTCTTACATGTTTGACTGCCACTGGCATTGCGGAGATGGGTGAAATGAGGAGAACAAGGCAATAGCTCTGTGAAGTACTGAGCGTGTCAGCCAGAGTTACGTGGCAAAGAGCTAACAGTCCGTGCTATTAACCCATGGCGTCCACTAGAGGAAGGCAAAGAGAATGAACATGGATAAGGAGGGCATGGCAAAGACTTGATTCTTTGAGCAGACCGGGTTCAAGGGATGAGCAAACACTGCCATCACCCCTTTGCCCCTATAGCCCCTTTGCTGGACGAAGCATTGATTCTCCAAGTGATGGGTGTGAAGCAACCTTTTCTTTTTAGAACAGGGGAAAGATGGAATAAGTGTGAATGTCACTAGCTGTGTAACAGGAAGAAGTGGAAGCGGGCACCTGGTGTGGAGGGGTGTGAGCAAAAGAAGGAAGGAGAGTGACTGAATAAAATGGTGCCCTTTCATCCCCTTCGCCTTGAGTGATTCTCTCAGTTCTCTCAAGCGATGTCAGAGCATCACTGTCTCACTGAGTTTTAAGAGTTGCTCTGCTGGCAGAGCATTTACCAGACTCCCCTGGCCTTCCTCCCATCCTTGAACTCTGTAGTTGACATGCAGCACTGAGATATACAATTCACCTCATCTTTATTTCAGCTTACAGAGCTCAGCGCTTGCATTGTTCCTTCATAAACACACGTGTTGTGTTGGATAGTTCCTATTTGTGCTCATCCAGTACTCAATAGACATTACAGGGCACAGCTGTGATGGCTCCATCCTCTGACCACTGCACTGTAATTTTTAACCCTCTCTTGCACCCTATCACATAAGCACTAAGTATTTTTATATATTTAATCCACATTCAGTGGAATCTATACAAGACCCACTCAAGGCAACCTCCTCTCTTAAGACCACCCCAAAGTACTCCTGAGCATTACATTAAAAATAAATCTATTCCATTTTTATTGAAAAATCAACTCCATTAATCAATTGATTTTGTTGGTCCATTAGTTGCCTTATAGGTTTCACTGTTCTTTTCTTTTTCTTGTCTGTTATTTTCCTCTCCAAAATGAATTTGTTACTGTAGAATCAGGATGCAGCTGTATCATGACAGCCACAAGTGCAGGGTAAAGTACATGATGGTTTGGAATTTATATCATGTTCTGAAAAATGAAGGCATTCATCTGGTGGGCTTTGTGACCACATTGGTCAGGTATAAATACTACAATTTTTTCTTGTCTGTAACTTTTATTAAACTATAACGAAAAATAAATCTATTTGTGAGGCTGCCCTCAGTCCTTTGGTAACCTTATCTAGCTAATAGCTAGCTGCTGACATTTGCCAGTAAGGTGCCAGGTACTTTGAAGGCAGAACTACAATGTCACTCTAAGGCTGCAGAATACAGTCCTGCCTCTGTCCTCACCTGCTGTATCTTCCCCCTTTTCTTCTCCTCAGTCTCTCTTCTGTTTTGGGATTTGGCAGAACTGAGTCCTTAGTCTGTCAAGTGAGTAGATATCTAAATGGAGAGGAAAAAGAAGGGATGTTTATGGCTGGAATCTGTTTTAATTAGGTTTGAAAATCCACTATAGGATTTATCTGTGACAAATACAGTGAAAAATGTTTGCTTACTTAGGATCTGATCATACAGGATGCTGAGTGCCTCCTGTGAAGTGCTGAGCATCCTCAGTTCCCATTTGTGGGCACTTAATTGTTCACAGGACTGTGTCGAGCACTAGTTTTAGAAAACCTGAGGATTCTTGTGGTCTGTTTATCCACTGTCACAAAGGAGAGGAAAAGCCTGAAATGGACCATCCCCAGAATTCCCGCTAAAATTCACCTATTAATTCACATTTGTGTGTGTGTGTGTGTGTGTATGCGTGTGTGTGTGTGTGTGTGAATGGGAGAGAGAGAGCGAAAGAGCATGTAGCTTTTGTACCATGTGATATGGAAGTTGCTCTGGCAACTACACATGGCTTATTGAATGCCAAGGTAAATAATGGCAAAAAACATGCATACATTATTATTCCCATAATTTCCTGCTGCCCTGAGGCTGTAATAACTTACACACCCTATTTTCCAAATGTTTCTAATTTAATTCTCATGAGCAGAATTATCTCATATGTAAGGTTCCTCCCCCTTTGCAGCTGGCCATGCCTATTTTTTTAGAACCTACACAAATGAGGAGTCCACTCGAGGGAAAAGACCGTATCATGTTCACTGTTCGTTAGTGAAACAGAATGACTAGAGCCAGGTCTAAACTCCCCACACAATTCTGCTAGTTCATACCTGAGCTGCAGATTCCCTGCTATTCCAGCATTGGATCTGCATTCAGTTCTGCAAATGTACTTAACACCTGGCTTATTGCATACATAATATTCCAGAATTACAATTCCATATAACTCGTGCTATTGTATCTCAGCCTTAAACTGCAACACCCTTTATTCCAGTCCTGAACTCCCCCAATAGATCTGTCAGTGCACCTTGATCCTGATGTGCAGCATGTCATGTGTATCTGTTACTAAATTTCTCTTGAGCAAAGAGTGGCATAAGGAGAGAAACTTGCCAGATAATCCTCATTATTCAGCAAGACAGTGACATACCTGCTGCCCTGCAACATCCTCTGTGTTCATAATCACATAGATCTTTCCCATGGGTTTGTTTTCTTCTGTATTTCTGAGTTTTGAGAAGGCAGCAAGGGTGACTTCCAATTCCTTGTAACCATCACAGAACTCAATATGAAGATCAGATCTTGTGGGGGAGAGAAAACGGTATTAAATGGAGACATAATTAATAAAAATACAACAGAAAACTAGTTCAATGAACACTTAAGTTAAAATACCTATTGAGAAAAACTTTCCAAACCTGGTTACAAATTTCACTTTAAGGCTCCAATCCCACAGTGAGATCCACTAGCAGAGACCCCTGCATTCATGAAGAACATAATTGACTTCTGTGGGACACCACATGAGTGTGAGAGTCCATGCTTAATAGATCTGATTGCAGGCTCTGTTTCTGAACTCTTATTGCCAAAAGAACATCATTAAAGTCTCATTTTCTTTCTGCTAGACTCATAGACTTTAAGGTCAGAAGGTACCATCATGATCATCTAGTCTGACTAGAAGTCAGACTTTGTCTGGGCAGAAAGAACAAATATCTACTTTCCTGGTAAAATTATTTTTATTTAATTTAAGGGAAACCACAACAAGAAAGAATGATGTTAATGTCTCCATGAGAGAGCACAGAGGGTGTGTCTCCTCTGTAATATTCTGAAGCAATTCTAGGAACAAAATGCCTCTTGTCTTTGCACACACTCTTCCGAATTTGTAGAAATTGAAAGGTGTAGCACACAGAAATGAAGATGACAGTTTCATAACTAAATATGCCACATCTATCACTACTTATTACCACTATTTATTTATTTGTATTACTATAATGCCCAGGAGCCTAGTCATGCATCAAGACCCCATTGTGCTGTATTGCTTCCTTTTTGTATTTACACAACTCAGACAGGGGAACTGGCCATTTTTTAGTCATTTTCACTTTCTGATTCCATGCACTAATAGAGTGCTGTGGTAATTGGATTGCAACAGTTCTGAGTATATCCCTGAGAGACACTTCTCACAAAAATGAGTGAAGTGAGTAAGCATTTTTAAGTAGCCTGGAATCTGGGATGTAGTGGGAAGAATATTGTGATTTTGCTCTCTTCATGCTGTTATACTTCCCTCCCCCAATTCACCTCCCCTTACCTTCCTGAGAGACATGCACTGGCCAGTTCTACTGCCTCTTCCCCACCCTTCCCAACCTAACTGATTCTATTCCCTGCCAGCTGGCCAGCAAACATGGATGCAGTGGTGGGAATGGGGTTGTGAGAAGGAAGGAGGAGTATTTCCAGTGGCCTCAGTGGTCCAGAGAAGTAACTGCAGGGTAAAACCTGTTCGCTTCCTGCAACTCTGCTGGATGCATGAGATTCCAGCAGAGCTTTGGGAATGGAGAGTGGACACAAGAGAGGTGGAGATGTGTGAAGGGATGTACTCAATCCGTGACACTGGAAAGGGAATATTTACATTTTTAAAACGTCTTTCCATTTCTGTCAATAATAGGTTTTATAAATCCTTTTTCTCCACCCTTCAATGCCTGCATTTTCATTCTAAATTCTTTGTGTTCCTTTTAAAAGAACTGATTCACACTAGGATTTAATTTAGGTTTAAGACAGTTTCCTCTGTGCTAAATAAAACACCAATTAATTATTAATAACATACCTTTTGTGGCTGAGCAATCTCTCTCTCATAGCTGTTAAACCCCAAGACAAGTTTTGCTTTTTAATAATTAATTTTTATTCATTTCATGAGCATACATAGTGCCTTGTGGGAAAGTGGAGGAAGGATTGTCTTGTGGCTGACACACAGGACAGGGGTAGTAGACCTAGATTTTATTCCTGGTTCTGCCACAGATTAGGATAAAATAAGGGCCTGGTCTTTAGACAAGTCACTTAACCTCTGCCTCAGTTTCTGCCTCTGTAAAATGGGAATAATACTGCCTGTCTATCAGAATTATTACTGATCACCTTAAGAACCTTCATTTACAGGGCTAGACAGACACTACACTTTGGTAGATCCATGGAACTAACTCTGAGATGAAAAATAGATTCTGAAATCAATAGTAAGTCCATCAATGGGTGAAGGACACTATGTAGACCCTACTGCCAAAAATTGTGTATTCTACTTATCTTTCCCCATTGATAACTCATGAATTCGGGCAATAAAATCCCAAGATGTTTATATGAAATGAGTCTCTGTTGATTGTACCTGGGAAAACTGCTTATTTTAGCCAGTTTACTTGGTAAAGAGGAAATTTCATCTTTGAACAAATTGTCATACACCAGGTTCTCTGTAACAGGTGCTGCCTCAAGCCCTTTTGTCCAGTTATTCATCTGGTCTGCACAGAACGGAGTCAGCTTGGTGTATTCCACCTGACAAACTGACTTTTAATTCTACAGCTGTGCTTTTTAAATCTGTGCCTCGGTGCTAGAAACAGAGCCTGAATCAGCAAAGGGAAGAACTAGAGTTAGCTGGTGCCAGCAGTCTATGCTGCTGCTGTGTAGAAGTTAAATTAGTAAAGCAAGAACATTAGGAGGTGGATTGTGGGATTGATCAGGTGGTGGTAGTCTTCCCTTCTGATGCATTAGGGGGCATTGCACTGCTGAAAATGCCATCTTCTTTGATGAGATATAAAAGTACACTGATCTAGACCACTCATGGCCTATTAGCAATTTTTGCAGGAAATGGGGTATTTGTTAACTCCAGGTGGCCAGATTCCAATTGGCACTAAGTACTTATACTCTCCCTACCTAAATTCCCCATGTAATTTCAATTGGATTCGGTATTCTGTACTCCTTGTTTAACAGTGCATAGCAACTTTACACAACTATTACTTTCCATCCCAGATAGGACTACACTTAAGTGGTGAATAATGGGATTTCTCTGTGAGTGCGTATGAGTTTGTACACACACAAAAAACACAAGGGAGGGGAAGAGGAAGTGGAGAGGAGGCAGAGAGAAAGAACAGGTGGAGGAAGAAGAGGTGTGATGAGCCAAGAAAAGAGCAAGAATAAAAGATCTAGGGTGTCTCCCTGACAAAGAGGAGACTGTGAGGTCATATAAGACAGGATTTCATAAGTCTAAAATGTGTGGAAAACAATTTTTTTTTTTAATATTGATGATGGGTTCAAAGACTAAGGCTATGATTTTTAAAGATGCCGAGGGGATATAGATGCTTATTTCCCATTAATTTTAGTGTGTCCATCAAAACTCTAGGCAAATCTACACAATATGAGTAAAATCTATATACTTTAGATCAATGTCCAAAAACTTAAAAAAGGTTTGGCAACCCCTCCAAACTCTCCTACCTTTTTTTCCATCCATTCATCCCTCCCTTTCCATGACTCCAAAAAAACCCCGGGAAGATAGATCTGACATGAAGGTGTTAGTGCTCTGGTCGATCCAAGGTTGAGGAGCAGGGCAATTGTTCCACAACGGAGAATCTTTCACTGAGAATGCCCTGCTGCCCAGCCCCCTTGCGTCTAAACCAGGGATCTGTTAAATCAAGTGCCTCATCCCATTGAAGTCTGACACAGGGAGGGAGTCAGTCTCTGAGGTTGCCACGGCCCAAATCATCTGGGGACTGACTGCTAAGAAAAGAAAAGAAAAGAAAAAAGAGACACCTTAAATTTCTTGAGGAAATATTCTATAAATTAGGGAACTAGGAGTAGATAGGAAGAAATACCTCGCACAGAGGATAATAAATTAGTAGGGAAGGCACAGAAGCAGACAAAGCAAATATGTTCAAGAGACAGCTACTGTAGTTTTGTTTATGGAGGGATGAAATTTAGAAGGTCTAGTGAAAAAGAAGGAAAGTGGAATTAAGGACAACCAAAACCAAGCCAGATATACTGGGCGGAATGACCATTTTCTGTTCCTAAAATTTTATAGAGTATTTTCTTACACTGTGGGTTAATAAGTACTAGTGATTTAATTAATTCAACGTGTTTATCATAGTTGTGCCTACAGACCAAGGTCCCATTGTACAAACAGAACAGTAGACAATAGTCCCTGCCCAGAAGAGCTTACAATCTAACTAGACAAGACCGACAAAGGGTAAGGGAAAGGATATAACTTACAAGCAGAGAGATTTTTTTGCGGGGTAGGGAGGGTGGGTAGTTAAGAGAGGATTAGCTAAATGGAAAGACAAGAAAAGGGAGAAGGGTGAGGAACACAGAGCAGGTCCAAAAAGAGAGGAGAGAAGGAACAGGCGTGGAGTGAGGCTGAAGAGAAGATACTGTGAAACAGGGCATGTGGGGTTTAAAATAAACAGCCAATCAGCACAAGGCAGAAAAAGTCCCATCAAAACTGTAGTAAATATTACCAGTGTCCATTGCTCCCTGCTTAAGCTGCTTCTGCAGCTGCTCTGCTGGCTTTATTCTCCGGCTGGCTCCTCCCTGAAGTCATTTTTTCCAGCTCCACAAGGATAACCTCTTCCTTATGGATTCAGAGGAAGATGTGTCTTGTTTACTTCACAATTTCCCATCGTCATCAAAACTCAAGGAAGATTTCCCTCCAAAATACTAGCACACTTGTGTGATCTTCAAAGGGAACTTCTCCTCCAGTTCCCTTCCCCCCACCGCCTTCCACAAAGGAATTAGGATATGGGTTTCTTATTCCTCCATTCTTGTTTTTATTTCATAGAATAAGCCAGTGAATTTAGTGCTTGTAACACTTGAGGAATCATAGCAGCATAGAGTCAGTATGCAAATACGTGCACGCACACATTTATGTGTGAGATCAGAATTCAGGTCTCTAAGGGTCTGTCTATACTGCAGCTGTGGGGAGGGGTGTAATTACTAGATCAGAATAGTAATTACTAGATCAGAATAGTGGCCATGGTAGCACAGACAGCAGCTTGGGCTAGCTGTCTGAGTGTGTACCAAGGATCTCAGATGGGCTAGTCTGAGCCATCACCAGTGCCACTGTTACTGCACTGCTATTTTTAGTGTGCTAGCTCAGTCAGAGATAGCGTGCATACGTCTATCCAAGCTGGCAAATTACATCTTCCAGATGGAATGTAGATGTGTCCTAAAGTCTATTTTCCTTGTGCCTGAAGGGTTGGCAGCTTTCTGAAGACAACAAGCTCACCTTGCTTCGTTATTAAATTGGCTTCCTTGTCCAACTGAAGCAGCAGCGTGGATAAGACTCATGCCCAGTCATCCTCACCAGAGGCCATATTGCAGAGCCTTTGGGAAGCATAGTGCAGAGTGAAAAGGGGTGGAAAGAGGGCTGGAATAGGAAATTCAGGGATCCTCTCTCTGTTATGTGTTTGTACAGTGCCTTGCACAGTGGAGCCTGATTCATGACTGGCACCAGCATGGTGCAAATAAATAAATAAAATTAATAATTCATACCGGGCCCCTAAAAATAAAGTGAGGAATTGTTAACACTGAGTTTTGGCAGTCATTGTGCAAGTGTTTGCTGTGCAGGTTTCCCACACAGCTCTGCCAATGCATATCAAGTTTGACTTGTAACAGCTGAGCTGCTGGATTTCAGCTTCCAGTCTTGGTCTTCTCTTGAGCAAGAGGCTAACATTCATATAAATGGGTTGCGTCTGTAATGTGCACAAATGAGGACTGGAGTGAGATTGTCACACCCAAGATTTTGACCTTGGGTTTCCAGAGGCGAAAGTCTAATGCACAAATTCACCTCAGCATTTACTATTTATCCTTTTACTTATTTCTGGTAGCACCCACAGTGTGCTCAATACTTTCCAAACAGAAGAGAAGGGATTGTCTCTCTTCCAGACAGCTAACAGTCTATAGACAGGCCAACAGACAGGTGTAGGGGGGAGGGGACCAGTATATAAACTGAGTCATCAAAGAGGTATTGGCTGCGTCCTGGTAATTTAAAGTTAAATAATCTGCATGAGTTAGGATTGTTGGATGGAGAACATAACCTCAGCCAGGGTTAGGCATTTCAAAGAGATCTGCCCAGTTCTTTGCCATCTCTTTCCCGTTAAGAATTACAGGGACTAATATGGTGAAAGTATTGGGAGTTGAACTACAACAGGATAGGGGGGAGGAGGGGGGTGGGGTTAAGATTACAGCTGCTAAACCACTGGTTCCCAACCTTTTTGGCTCAAGGTCACAAATATCATTTTTACAACCCTGAAGGGCCACCAGTCTATCAACTCATAAAAAAATGAATTGATGTATACACCATTATGGACTACAAATCACTACATATTTGAAGTAAACATTTTGATGCTACTGTGCTCATTTTTACATTCACTATTTTACACCTACAAATGACTCTCAGTATGTCACACACTCACAGACAAAGCACTAGTGTAGATGATGACTGTCATTACACACTGAAGTACATAGCCTGGCAGCTAAGTCACAGTGGGTGCAGACCAGTCCGGAAGGCACTGATTTTTAGAATCCTGCCCCTCTCCTCAAGCATGGTGGGTCCTGGCTGCTCTACCCCCCACTGCAGCCAGACAGAAGTAGTTCAGTGAGGAGGCTGCCTCCTTGCTGATCTCCCATCCTCCTGGCTGCAGCAAGGAAACTGCACGTGTCCTGTAGACCCGTGCGCTCCACCTGGGTCCCTAGGCAGTGGCTCCCTTCTGCAGCCAGGGGGACGAGAGATCAGTGCTCCCCTCCCTCTGGCTCCAGCAGGAACCCCAGCACCTATGGACCCAGGAGGAGCACTTTGCTGTGCTCCCTGCTACAGCCACAGGGAGGGTAGCGCTGATCTCCCATCTCCTTGGCTGCAGCAAGGAGCCTGCGACGGGCTTGTAGCCCCAAGGTAATGAGCTCTGCCTGGGCCCTTAGGCAGCAGCTCCCTTCTGCAGCCAGTGGGAGGGGAAAGGTGGGCCACTTTGAAAGACCCTGCGGGCCACTTTTGGCCTCTGGGCCATGGGTTGGGAACCCCTGTGCTAAACCTTTTGGGGCAAGTGGGCGATATCCCAAGCCTTATTTTGGGAGCCAGTTCTGTAATAATTAATATGCATCTTTGCAGTGCCAGCTTTGCCCTCAAGTGCTCGATTCTCCCAATGCCAGCGTTGTCCTCTTGGGTTTGTTGGAGTCTCCTCATGCCAGCTCTGCTTGGTTGTACCTGGTATTCCTAGTGCCAGTTCTGCCAGTCAGACACTGCATCTTCCTGAAGCCAGCTGAGCTTGGAGAACTCTAGAGCTTCCCACATACCATGCAATGCTGAGATACAGAATCACTTAGAATTCTTGCTCAGCACAGTAGCAAACGGATGACCTATGCTTCCAATTTTTTTTTGTAGTGAAGTATCTCTTGTATTTGCCTGATTTCCCTCACTCTTCCAATTCTAAAGGTCCTTCCTCTTTATGCATACACAAGACCTTCGTTGCATGGCTTGCTGTCATTTGAATGGCCAGTCCAGACAGGGCTTTATTTCATTTCTGTGTATGCATATTTTTAATGCTTTTCTACTTATGAAAATATATGCTGTTTACATGGTTTGGAAAATGCTTGTGAACATGGATTCTGGAGCCCAGTGGCTATCTGTAAAGTTATGCTACAATATCCACTCAGCAGCAGCGATGATACTTTCCAGGAGAAAAAGAGGGAAGCACAGGAATTAGTTTTTAAAAATGCAATGCATGATTGGAATGAAAGTGTGGGGTAACACTGGTCACTCAACTCACAGGTGCAGCACGTCTAGAATTTATATTATGGGGGGTGGGGAAACAAGAATATTTCCTTCCTATGTTCAGCCCAATTTAATTAGCATTATGCAGCTTGAGAGGAGAACAAGGACTTTAAGAAGGGGGAGAGGGAAAAATGCCTCTCCATCTGCTATGTCTTTCAGCTTGCAAGCTTGCCTGCATACAGGGGTCTCCTCAAGAGACAGAAGTAGCTGTATGCTATTGAAGCAGTGAGAGGAGTAAATTGTGAGGAATCACTGGCTAAGATCCAGCAGCATAATTGTTGCCAATTTCATCCATTTCTTCCAAGGGAATAGACTGCCCTTCCAACTCTTTTAAAAAAATATATAATTATGATTTTATCCAATGGCTTATGGAAGCTGGATGTGGGGATAAGGTGAAATATCCTAAATCTGGGAATTCTTCTCTTGATCGATCTAATCAGAATGTCTGCTTGTGTCAGAAAGAAGTATAGCATTTCCAGGCTTTCTAGTCCACGGAATGAAGGCGATCCCTGGGATATAGAGAAATTCCTCATTGGACATCTCTTCTATGCACTTTACAGTCGCTAACAACAGTGAATGGATGATGGCTCAAAAATGCTCTGAAACGTATGTGAGGCAGAGAACTGGTTACAGTAGTGAGCTGGGAGGTGCTGCTCCAGCAATTTGGAAATCATTGTTGAGAGTTAGAACATTTAGCTAAGGAAACACTTCCCTGAAATGAGATGTTAAGGCAGACCGCCTCCTCCTTCCCCCCACTGATTTTCCCTGGTGGATGCTATTAAATAATGTGGGAAGGAATAAAAGGAGTAAGGTCAGGTCAGACTGCATGGCAGAGAGGGTCAGACAGGGTTAAGCAGGTCAGGTCACTTTTCTCTGTCTTCCCTGGTTCCTCAAGGCTTGGGATCATTGCTTAGAAATTGTGCTGTTTAATCAGCTGCTAGCAATTTGAGCATTACACCAGAGTGAGTGAAATCAAAGACGCTTCCTAAAGGGGGAAAAGAGGAAAATTATTATAAAGGAAGGAAAAGGAGGAATGAATGAAAGCCATTATATTCAAAAATAGATACATTAATCCTTAATTTTATTTCCATTTGAAATAAAGCTCTCATGATCAGTTGAAAGAAGAAAAGCAGCCCAGCTCTGTAACTGGAAACATATGAATTCACTGCCCTTCTAGAAAAAGAAGTGTTTTGTCAGAGAGAATTGTGTGTCAGAAAGGGGAGGACACAAGACTGGGACAGCTCCAGAGGGTGCTGTGCTGCTAAGAGTTTGACTTGTCACTTCAGAAGTAGCTGTACATCCAATCTCAGAAGACAAGAATTCGTTGTGTTGCATGCATGCATCTCAACAGAAAATTAAATAACTATGATGGACTGATCAAACAACTTTTATTCAGTGATTTCAAAATGTTTTACAATTTAAAAGAAAAAAAGAACATCATCAAGTAGTTTTATTGCCATTCTGCACATTGGTAACTTGAGACACACAGAGGTTAAATAACTTGCCTAAGGTCAAACAGCAGATCAATAGCTGAGCTGGGAGTAGAACCCAAGAATCCCGGTTCCAAGTCCCCCCTGCTCTAATTACTAGACCATACATAAATAAAACAGGGTGGATAGGTGGACTTCGTGACCGGTGAAGATGTCAGTAAAGTCAAGTAATGGGGAAAGAAGCTGATATCAGAAGCTCAGAGCCAGTATCTTTGGGACAGATTGCTCTTTCCCATGAAAAAAATCCAGGAGATTAGTTCCATAGGAACTAATATAAAGTTCCCCTCTGGCTTTTCTCCAGATCATTGAGTCAGGGTCCTGGGCAGCATGATGATGCAAGGCTCCCCCAGCTGCTTAGCCCTTGAACCCCACCTTCCCTGTTAAGTAAGATTCTTGGGCATTGGGGAAAGTGGTTCTACAGAAAAGGAGAAACCATCTGAAGCTGTTACCTTCTTAGCAGATCCTCCCTGGTATCTGGTGTGGGGCAATGAATGAAGCATGTAGCAGGCCTGCCCCCTCTCATCCATAGCTTGCCCTTCCACACTTACAGTTCTAAATATTTAATAGAGTGATCTGTCCCTTAATATTTAACAACTCCTGAGGAGCAAGGAAAATACTGGTACTGAAAGGAACATGGAATGAAGAGTTCATTTATGGCCCAGCACAGGAAGGTGCAAGGGAGAAAAAAATAAAAGAGAAAGTCTCAGAGGGCTATTTGGTGAGGCTGTTTGTAGAGCGGGACAATTTATTTATTTATTTATTTATCTATTTTTGGCAAATAGTTTATTCACTGAAAAATGCAGTTTCAGGTCATCCAAAATTGTTTGTGAATTCTGGTCAACTTTGGTGAATGGTTTCAGATGAAAAAAAATAGGGAAAAATTCTGATAAAGTTAAAATGTTTCATTTTGACATTTTTTAAATGAAACATTTCAACTTTTCATTTCACAATGATGTTTTATTTAAAAATTTAGCTAGATTTAACTTTAAAAAAAAAAAAAAAAAAAAAGGGTAAAAAGCACCCAAAAATTAAATGAAATTTTGTTTGTTTCAGCCACTAAACTGAAAAATTAATTATTCACCCCACTCTAGTCATTTGGACCTTTTTTTAGGGGGCTCACCCTCAGTTTGTTGCAGCACACTACACCTCCATGAACTGGACCAGAACTCCCTCCTCTGCTGCAGTGTTAAATCAGGTCTGTCTCCCCTCACCCACTTGATATTTTCCTGTCTTGCTAACCAGTGCCCTTTGACCAGTGGCAGTTCATAAACAAAACACCAGTCTCACTAACTTAATAGGATATGGTCACTCCAACAGTTCCCTGATGTCCAAGAGCACCTGTATTCATACACACTCATAAACATTTTTCATGTGCCTTTATGCAGACATGGATAGTTCTGATTTTGTATCATTACTAGTACAGAGGAATGCCTAGCAAACATACAGAAATATAGTTTTTAAAGCACTCAGCTGACACATAAGTAATATAAACTAACTGTAAATACCATAAAAATTCAATATTGCTATAGTATTACAGGAAAAAGCTCAATAAAATCCAGAATAGCTCTGTGTAAGCTCAAAAGCTTGTCTCTCTCACAAACAGAAGATGGTCCAATTAAAAAATATTATTTCACCCACCTTTTCTCTCTAATAAGCCATAGAGACATTTAATTAAAAGCCAAATTATCTAATTCCTTGTTACTGAGCATTTTACTATAGTTAGGGAAGAATGAAGAGCCATGGAATAGCAAAGAAGCTGCTGCTACTAGAAAAATGGAGGCAAAAGTGTTCATAACCTTTCATCCTCCCCCATGAAAGAGAGAGGTGTCTTACAGATGTAGAGAAATGTGGTGGGCTAATCTCAGTGTGTGTCTGTCCCCTCCCTCATCCCAACAGTGCACAATTGTTAAAAGCAGCATTGGGATTATTAGACATCCTTCAAGCAAGCCAAAACACCGCATTGTCCTTCACAATACCATTCTCCTCTGGTGTAATATCAGCGTGGACCTTCTAGCTATTATTCCACAGTGCACCAGCCTTTGCTTTCCTCTGTCTGGTCTACTTTCTTTATTCTACTACACGTGAATTATGGCTACGACATTTGCTAGTGGGTCAGGGGGGTCAGACCAATGGTCTATCTAGCCCAGTATCCTGTCTTCCAACAGTGGCCAATGCCAGGTGCTTCAGAGGGAATGAATAGGACAGGTAATCATCAAGTGATCCATCCCGTCAGCCATTCCCAGCCTCTGGCAAACAGCAATCCCTGTTTATCCTGGCTAATAGCCATGGATGGACCTGTCCTCCATGAACTTATCTAGTTCTTTTTTTAACCCTGTTATAGTCTTGGCCTTCACAGCATCCTCGGGCAAGGAGTTCCACAGGTTGACTGTGCATTGTGTGAAGAAATACTTCCTTTTATTCGTTTTAAACATGCTGCCTATTAATTTCATTTGGTGACCCCTAGTTTTTCTGTTATGAGAAGGAATAAATAACTCTTCCTTATTTACCTTCTCCACACCAAGCTTATATAGACTTCTATCATAACTCCCCTTAGTTGTCTCTTTTCCAAGATGAAAAATCCCAGTTTTATTAATCACTCCTCATATGGAAGCTTTTCCATAATCCAAATAATTTTAGTTGCCTTTTCCAATTCCAATACATCTTTTTTGAGATGGAGCAATCAGATCTGCATGTAGTATTCAAGATGTGGGTGTACCATGGATTTATAAAGAGGCAATATAATATTTTCTGCCTTTTTATCTATCCCTTTCCTAATGATTCCCAACATTCTGATAGCTTTTTTGACAGCCACTACACATTGAGTGGATGTTTTCAGAGAACTATCCACAATGAGATCCAAGATCTCTTTTCTGAGTGGTAACAGTTAATTTAGACCCCACCATTTTATATGTATAGTTGGGATTATGTTTTCCAATTTGCATTACTTTGCATTTCCAATGTGCATACTTTGTTTGTTCTTCCTGGCATGTTTCCTTGCACTTTATAAAAGTGCTCCAAACTGTTTACAGTCAGGCCTAATACTGTTTGAACTGGACTTGCTTTCAGCAGGGCTGAATGAATGTCATTTCATCCTGTCCCACTTTAGTGCCAGTGTGGCTCCAGACCAGCTGAAACAACTCACCTAGTCCTCCCATGGTGCATCCGTGGCCTTGTGAAATCTCCCAGAATGCACTGCTTCTGGGGAATGTACCAGGAACTGTGACATAGCTTTCCAGAGAGCATTGCAACTGAAATGTTTTAAAACAGCCCTAGTAAGGATATGTGGCAAACCTGAAAAGAATTCTGCATGACTAGTGTACATACACAGAACTCTTTGTGCTTTAGCCAGTGCAATATAAAACAGTGGTTCCGTTCTCTCGTGTAGACAAAGGCTAGGAGATGTTTGAGCTCACGTCCCAATAGTTCTGAAAACTTTCACACCTACTCTTTAGAGATACGGTCAGGAGGCCATAATCACTAACACTATCGTGGTAATCCTGGGTGAAATTCATTTTACCCTCATAAAGCATGAGTAAACAGGTTGTATATAAGGGGTCTGGAAAAACAAAATCCTCATCACATAACCTGGAATTAGAGCATAAGGCTAGAGTTTACAGTTCTTACAACCAGTGCTCCAGCAGATGGGCTGTTAGAGAGTCTGCTGCATTACTTATATCAAACATTAGGGCCATTGGATCAACTTAGTGGCATGAATTCCAATTCCCCAGGTTTCAGTGGTGCAAAAGGTTTAATATAGGTCTTCTGCCCTGGGGTGAATTTCACCCATCAGAACAACTAGGTCATTTCTAATCTTATTATCATAATCTTGAGGGTTATATTTGTTTGTTTCTGCTTTATTTACATTTTTCCTGTGCAATGTCTTCCCTTCTTTTGAAAGATATTTCACCCAATTTTCACAACTTTTTGCATAACTCTGTAGTGCCCCAAGCAATTATACAATTTAAAACAGTAAAGAAAAAAATTATTGCACAAAATATTTATAATCACTTATAAATTTGTTTTAAATTTAAATTAAATTAAATTTTAAATGGACATGATATTTGAAGTTTTAAAGTTCAGATGTTTTAAAGTCATTCAAAAAACAGGTTTACATTTCTTTTTTAAGCAGAAATATGTATATTTTTTCTTGCTTATCTACCTTAAAAAAAATGAGAGGATTTTATACAAACATTAAAAAAAAGCACCTTTGTGCTGAGACCAAGCAGGAAAGTTTTCTTACCAAAAGAGAACTTTTCAGAAAGGTTCAAGAGAATGAAAATGGGTTTATGCAGTCTTGTCTTGCAATCTTAACAACAGAATTGCAACTGCAAATGTTAGTTCATATATAGTATGCTTAGTAATTGAGGTTATGAATAGAGTGGAGATGTAAGTTGGCAATTTTTACATGTAGGAAAAATCATTTTGGGTCAAATTAAAGAAATATTCAAAATTTTTGGCAAATTGAGAAATTATAACAAACAAAATATGTTCAGATTTCAAACTTTTTAAAATGTTTTTGAATTTTTTAAAATAAAATTAAAGGAACTTTTGAAACAAAAAGTCATTTTGAACCAAAAAATCTAAAAGTTTTGTTTAAAAATATTAATATTAAATTTTCATTTTTTTCTGATTTTTTTCCAAAATGAACAATTCAGCAAAATCATCAGAAATTCATGAAATGTTTCAATGTCATGGAATATGTGTTTTTCATTGAAAAAAATATTGGTCAAAAAATTTCACCCTGCTCTTGATGTATCTGATGACACATGGTGCAAGGCAATAGATAATCAAGCCTATAATGTCTGTCCCAAGGATTTTACAGTTTTAGATAGTTTTAGATACAGCACAGTGAGTGAGGATAACAATAGTAGGGAAGGGATGTGTTGGAGGGATTGTGGTGAGGAAGGGCAAGGATTATAGCAATAAGAACACATAGTTACTCAGTACAATCATGCACCATTAAGATGTGCATTTATTAAGTTAACTTTATTTATTGATAATATTACTGATTCACTTCTGAGCATCATAAAGATCTGAGCCATAAGGAAGAATTTGAAACAAGCAAGAGAAAGTGGCATTTTGGACCAGAATTTGGAGAGCTTTCCAGCTGCAGTGGTGTTGTAAAGAAAGGCATAGATATTATTATGGTTTACTGTTATGATATAAAGAGGAACTCGCAGCTTTCCCAGGGTGGAGGAAACAGAGACATGGATATAGGGTATAGGGAGAGAGAATGGAAGGCTGGTATGCAGATAGCCTGAGTGAAGGCATTGAAGTTGCAGGGAACGAATACAAACGTTGGTGTGGTGGGGTGTTGTGCTGGCAGAAGAGAATGATTACAGGGGCGGAAAGGGGATGGAAAAATGGTAGCAGAGGGATCAGAGTGCTGGCAGAGGAACTGTGGAGCATTCAGGGGAGTCACAGGAGATGTGGAGGAGAAGGGAAGAGTGAAAGTTCCTGGGAAGATAAGATGTACCATATAAAATCAGAAATAGAACTGTGCCAATAAGAATCTGGACCCATGAAGGGAGCTTGCATCAGGGAATTTTCAGCCTACCCTGAATACTCAGTATTTGTTTTTATTTCCCTCTGCTTGTTAATTATTGAAGCCAATGGCTGATAAGACAGCAGGACCTCCTGCTACAGAAAGTCAGGTTTATCTATAGTTTTACAGCAGCAATAATGCAGATAAGATGATGGGTGGAGACTGATTGGCCAGTAATTAAAAGCTATGCCGAGAATTATAAGCAAAAACTCAACTATATTGATATCAAACAGAAACAGTGTACAATAATTAAAAGAGACAAGATCAGCCTAGCTGGCCAGATGGCACAGCTCATGCACACTGGGGGCTGCTTCTTCCTGACATGCCTAGAGTATAGATAGGCCTATTTAAATATAAAATAAATAAATAGTTAATACTGGTGCAATCCTCAAGAACCCTCTGACTGAACATTGTGATCAGAGCAAGTCCCCGTTACTTTAGTAGAGATACTCTTAAATACTCCTTATACTAGCAGAGCTGACGGGAGAATCATGCCTATATAGTTTAACAGATTTATTTACTCTCCATTCTGTATCAAATGTAGTTCTTCCTCTGGGAAGGAAGGCAATGGATTAGGTTTCAAAATGTCTCAGCATTGTGCCTGAGGGAAGCAAGCCTTCCAGAATCTCTTGATATCACCTGTTTGCAGCCTGGATTGCAATTTGGATTCAGGTGTTCGGAACCAGCAGTAGCAAAGGGAGCTGGAATGGTGAAAATATTATCCTTATCACCAGCCTACACAGAGTAGCTTTAGCCCAAGATTTTAGAGGGAGTTAATCCACCAGCCTCACAGCTGGAAGTCACCACGTGGCATGGCCACAGCATATGGCATTACTGTGTAGGATGTTCTTGTTTGGCAACTCTGAATACATAGCCTTCTGAGATTATGATTGAGGAGGGTTTTAGGGAAGGGGTAGAATGGAGGTTGTCAGTGTGGAGGTGAAGGAGTAGTTGTTATCTCTGAATGGGGTCAGATGGAGGATGCACCACTGCAGAACTGGGCTTTACCTCTGGAAGGATGGGGGTAATATAGAGGCTATATAGAAGGATGAGGGTGAGATAGAGGTTATATAGATGGATGGGGGTAATATAGAGGTTAAATAGACAGATGGGGTAATGTAGAGGATATACTGCTACAGGGCCATTGTGGGCACTGATTTGTCTCTGGAGGAGGGTATGGCTATGCCAATCTAGAAAACCTGCTGGTCAATTAAAAGAGCAGTGGGGAAGATTCCCCTTTGTGGCTTCATGCCTTGACTCATCCGGCTGAGCGTTTAAGGCCATGATGCGTCCATCAGTCTGGGGTAGTGAGAGCTATGCAAGACATATAACACAGAGATAGAAAGAACCTTTGCTCCAGTGCTTTGGAACCTTCCAGCACTGAAGATTTTTAGAAAGCTGTTCAGCTGAAATGAACAGACATATAGCTGTACAGAGGTCACATGCTTCATTCCATTACATGCAAGCTTAAATGTGATACTTCTACAGATCCTACCACATTAAAACTACAACATCAACTAGTGCTGGCAGGACCATATCACTCTGCCGCAGCAAAAAGTACTGGAAAGTAGGTCGTGGAATTAATCCTGCTGGTTCCAGTAATTAGAGAATACAATGGGGTCAAAAGTTCAGGCTGAGCGGGGGAATGCAGCCAGAGAGACTCTTCTTCCTGAATGCTGGACACAATGTGTTCTCTCTAAGCTGCTACTGAAGGGAGGATTTCTCTTAATTGGGACATTGCCATCAGCTGGGCTGAATAAAAAATGTAAAGTTTACAGAGTTCTATCTTTCCTGGAACCTTGTGTCTTCCTCCTTTGCAAAGGATGAAGGTCTCAAGAGCTGGAGCAGGGAAAACAACTTTTGTTAACTCTTAGTTTTCAAAATATGGATATCCACTGTTTAAGATCCTCAGATAAGAGGTATTCTCCGAATCTTGGGCAGATCAGAGATGATTTGCCAATATCCTGTCCAAAAGAGCACATCGGAATGGGGGGGGAGGGGGGTGGAGAGAAGGAAGAGGAGGGATTGGTTGGATCTGGGTTAGGTTTAGGCTTGGGTTTGAAACCTAATACAGGAAGAGGCTCAAGTTCTGTATCCAAATGGTGGAATTGTCATGAGAAACTGTTCTTGTGGAATTTCTAGTTTCCCACATCAAAGTCTTGCAAGATCAGTTGTTGTCATGAGATTTTGGTTGCATCTAAACCAGAACACAATGCCCTTCCAGTTGTGGATTTGATCCAGAATCTAAACCACAGGGGCAGGTTTGGATCTGGAGATCTGAATCTAAAATTACTCCCTTCACTTTGAATCAAAATTAGAACCTCTAAATCAAAACCCCTTTAATTTCATAACAATCCTCCACCAGATTTCTACACTGCAAGTGAAGGTGTGATGATAGCACAGGTGGGCATACCTGGGCAGACTTTAATCTAGCTCGTATGGGTAACAATAGGAGCGTAGATGTGACAGCAGAGGCTTCAGCTGGGCTAGTAACCAGAATACGTACCCAGGGTCCCCGATGGGCTTGTATTCGGTTGCTAGCTCATGCCACCACAGCTACACTGCTCTCGTTACCTGTGTGGTTTGATTCAAGCTAGTCCACTATGCCTACCTGTGCTACAAGCATATCTTCACTTCCAATGCAGACATACCCTGCGTTTGAAAAACAATACTCCGGTGGCTAGAAGCACAAGTCTTGTCACTGCTACAGAATCATTCCATAACTGTATATAAATCATTAGAACTCTGCACCTCAGTTTCTGCATTTGTAAGATGGAACAACACTTCCTTACCTCGCTAGGTGATTAATATTTGTGAAGTGCTTTGAGATCCTCTAACAGAAGGTACAATAGGAGGGATAGGTATTACATCGGCATTTAAAATGTTTCATAGAAAATTATTTGTACTGTGCATGCAAGTGACATGAAATTAGATCATCCTCATTCACAAATGCCTTTGAATGCAAAATTGTGGTCAATTTTTAAAAGTATTTTTTGGTGTAAATTTGGTCTCTGTTTGCTAAAAAATATTTGTGAAGAATGTTACATAAGAAACACACAATAGGAACCCATTGAAAACATGATTTGGTTTTAAATGAGAAAGGAAACGCCCCCCCTCCCATATTCATTGCATCCCCTGATGTATCTCATGTCATATAACATCATTATCATCCCTGGCCCAAATGAAAGATTAATTTAAAGTCCTATGTAAGTATTTCTTAAGTCATTTCACCATATTTAAATTTTAATTATCTACTTTAAGCTTTTTTCCCTCACTAAGTCTTTGAAAGAAAGACTAATATTATAAGTAAAGAGTTTAATTGGCCACTTTTTAGTCCTACTGCGTTCCTTTCTTACAGGTTTGGTCATTGCTGCTTTCTTAATCTTTGGAGCTTATTTTTCCATGTCTTGAAGAGATTTCAACTTGTCTGTACAGATCTTTTCATTTTACATAATTCAAATATTCTAGCCAATTTCAGAACCGAATAATGATGAATACGATTAGGATCAGAGCTTTATTAAGTGTTATGAAAAGCTCCTTATTTCAGCTAGGGAGATATATCACCTCTATAGCACATAGTGTCATGCTGACAAAGTGAAATGTACTGTAACCTGATGGAAAAATAACACAGCCTAATCATATTGACATAGGAGGAAAGAAATACACACAACATATGTCAGAAGGAGGGTTTTGGGGTTTTTTTCCCCTCTTTTCTGAAGCAGGTAGTTGTGTGTGAGTGCATCAAAGTATCTCTGGTGCCCAAATGGTAAGACCCAATCCTCTGGTTTTCTCTCTGATAGGCAGTTTGGCCCACATGTAGCAGTGACTGGCATGGTGAGAATAGTGAAGAGCTAGATCAAGCAAAAAATATACCTGGATTCCATGCTGCAGAATTCTACACACAAAACCCCTAAAAAACCTGTCTCTGCAGAGCAACAGATGGATTGTTGTTTAAAGACAGAAAATAAGATCAGTTCTCTAGCCTGATGAGATTATGGTGTAAGGGCCCAATTTTGCTCTGAGTTACATCAGTATAAATCTGGACCAACCTCATTCAAGTCAACCAAGACTGGATTTATACAGGAGTAGCTGAGATGAGAATCTGACCTTAGGTACATGTGTGCAGACAAAGAGATGGGATGTGGAAAGATGAAAGGCAATGTCTCTGAGCAGTGATGTGAAACACAGGTCTTATGGTTCCATGATCTTTGCTTGTTTTTGCTGGATACCTTAGTTTGCTGAAACAGATCCTGGAATGAGTCACAGTTCACAGTCTGTTGGGCTGCTCATCTGAAAAGCAGTGGGAATTGCTTGAGGCTGGGGAAGGGCCATCGTTGGCAGGTGGTTTTGTGTGTGCAGGGTTTGTCAGATACCTGTATAACTTCGTCTACCATGGGTGCATGAATTGGTTAGGCCCCCACAAAATCATCACTGATGGAAGTAGGACAGGCTTACTTGGATCATATGTTCCCAAATCCTGTGTCAGGCAGGAGAGGCTCTTCAATTCTCTCAAAGATTTATTGAAGACAAAGGAGCAGGGTGTAAAGATTTTTCACTGAATTTAATTTTCTTTTTACATGTTATCATATTACTTTCTTAAAACGAATAAAGTCCCTGCAAAAGCAAGCTCTGTAGAAATCCCACCACCGTTGCTGCTAAAGAGCCATGCTGTTTTAAGACGTACTGCTGGTGATTCCATTAGTGCAGCTCTTCACTCTAAGGCAGTATTGCTAGAAAGCACATTGCTACTAAAGGAGACAACTTCCAGTTAAGATAATACCAAGTTCCCATAGTACTTATTTTGTAAGCATAAGTACCAGTTTTAAAGCTCTAGTATTAGCTGTATCAGCAAATGTACCTATTCCCCATCCTCACGTGTGATTTCAGAATGGCAGGAAATTGCATGTTAGTTTAATAACAAAATGCTTGGGGAAAGGAAAAACATAGAGTACCCTCTGAATGTCTTTTGGAGGCTCCTACTTGCTCACTTCCCCACCACCCATCTTTCAAATGCTGGAGGATGCAATAAAGATGGAGTCAATATCCACAGACTGCAGTAGCTACTGCTATGAAGTTCGAGGTCCTAACCACTTGAGGTCATTAAAGATCCCTTGGGTCTTTTCACAATCTCGAGCAAAGATATTAGATCTGGAGTTCTGGCCAAAATTTGAACACGGGTAACTGAATTCTGTCTAGGTACATGCCTGCCTGTAATTTCAACACTTACATTTCTACACAGTATTCTCCACTTCTTGTCCAAAATTGCTGTGTAATGTTGCTGTGCTCTTATCCATTTCCTGCTTCCATTGACGTCAGTGGCACAGCTTCCACTGACTTCAGTGAGACCACGAGTTAGTCCTTAATGTCATTACCTTTCAGCCCAGATGTCAGCTGCATTTCACTGGGGATGATGTAATCCTTATGTGTAGAATAAGTATGCAGAGTAGTTGTGCTTTATAAATGCAAAATATTTATTTCTCCCTATATTATTATTGTAATCAACTCACATTTCACAGAGGTTTAGAAGCATGCTCAAGATTGAAAGAGAACAAAGGATTAAAAAAAATATTTTGCAAAATGAGAGAAAAGTTGGTTTTGTTACCTTTAACTACCATTGAGCTGGGTAACACATGACTGATGGTTTTCCTCATGTGTGTAACTCAAAATAGTTGTGCTTTTTAACAAATGAGATTTGGCACTCAGTGCAAAGTTCTCCTCTTGGATCTGCAATACAGATGTCTTAGCCACAGAGCAGATTTCTATTGCCTTTCTGCACTCATTCCATGTGTAAAACTCCCATTGACATCCATGGTAGTTCCATGCATAGACTAGACAACAGAATAAGACACAGGGAGAATTTTCCCTTAATATACCATGAGTGTCTGAAACCCTGCTGGCAACGCGGATATTTTAATACATTGTTGCTAGAATGTTTTCCCTGCCCATTGTGGATAGGGATTTCTCTGAGAATCCCATTATAACCATGCTATAGACTATCTGATGAGGAAATCTATAGAATGGTTTGTTTAGTGTGGTTCTGAGAAAAATATCCCTTTTCACATTGATTGAGAGAACAATGCAACAAGCCTGCTTGCTACAAGCAGTTGTAGAGACAAATTCTCATTACAGTCCAGCTAAATGGATCCTGTGTGCACAGGTGCTTCATCGTAAAGATTAACCTTCCCACAGTGCAGCCTCCAAGGTTGTACTGTCACCCTTCCAAGGAGGCTGCGGTGGTTTGCTAGCTGATCCATGTAATCACTAATCTTCCAGTCCTTCACAGCCCTGCCAGTCCTATACGTGAAAACCCAATGGAGATGTGAGCTACAGAATGCAGTAGGTGCAAATTCTTCTGCAGGCATCTCCTTACCCCTTGCGGGGGGAATGGGGGTGATGCACCATTACATTGCTGATTGTGCCCTCTGTATCTCTGGAAGGGCTGGAGGCAGGCTTTGCCCTTTACATTGTTGCTAACTAGTGATAAATGACCCCTACAAAACAGCATTAGCAAACTTTCAGTGAAATAAACCACGAACTCACTTAGACATATTTGCAACTCTTTTGATTTGTTTTCTGTGAATTGTCATGCCAGTGATTGATTGATTGAGTTGGTGAGTGCACAAGAATGTTTGCGGTAAGTAAAAATCTTACAACAGCTAGTGCAAATGTGTTTTTGTGAAAGTTTGCACTGGTAGCAATTACTCAGCCACCTTGAAATCTCACTGGTTTTCCTCCTCCTATGTAAGACAGTTGCCTGCAAAAAGCAAAAAACAAAACATACAATTTAGGTGCCCATTCCTGTGCTTCAAATTATCAAAGACCTGGGTTAAATTTAAAAAATGCCTAAGTGAAATAGGAGCCCAGGTCCCATTTTCAAAAGTAACTTAGGCACTTAAGAATCTTAGAGAGTCAATGGGACTTGGGTGCCTCAGTGATTAAATCACTTTTTGAAAATCGAACTTAGGTACTTTTGAAACTTTTATACTTCTAATCATAGGGAATAATTTATATACAACCTATATAAACTATGGAATCTGTCCAGAGAAAGTGTTTGAATAGATTCACAATAATATGTCTGTTCATGGATTGCAAACTGAAAGAAGGGCTATATTCATTGAATAAATTGGTTGCTGCAAATAGGTTGCCCAGTTCTGCTGGTTACACCTTTTCAGCCATACAGCCTAATCCTTCAATCAAAGCTGTGCAGGTGGACCTTAGGCCTACTGGAGTCCCCACTGATTTAACTTAGGCTTTGCCTGGGCACAAATGCCTCTCTGTATGAATCCAGTTGCAGGATCAGGGCAAGAGTTGCTTTCAGCATTCTAAAAAATTTAAAAAGAAAAAATGCCTGTTTTGAATAGATCACATAGCCTAATTCCAGTAAAGGCAAGCAATCCTTCCCACTGAAATCACACAGGAGGGGATTAAAGGGAAAAACCTGCTTTTTGATAAGTGTGTGACACAAACCCATAGAAATCAGGGCATTTACTGAAAAGGCTCTGTCCCTACCTTTGTTTTACTACTGAGAATTATTTACCTTACTTTACAGTGTTGGGGGGGAGGGGGGGGGGAAATATCACTGGCATCCTTAGCTGGAAATTTTCTGACCTTTCTTGGAGTGCAACATTTTAAATTTAGATTGTGTATTTTTTAAAAGGATCAGGGGGAGGGGGAGGATGGCTGTCCTGTGGTAGAGCCAAGATAGAAACCAGAACTCCCTGTGTCACCTTGGGCAAATCACTTAATAGCTGTGCCTCACTTTACCCTCCTGTACAATGGGAATATTTATTTCATTCATGAGCACTTTGGGACATTGACCTGTTTGAAGTGACCTTCAGGCACTAGAATAAATGTGTGGGAGGCTTCATTCATGAACAGTTGTACTTTCAGACCCTTGGATCAGAGGTGTCATAAGTACAAAGTATTCGAGGTTCAAGCACCAAAATTTGATGTATCTTAATATGGTTCTAACCCAAACCCCCCAATTCCAAATATATTTCTCTTTTAAATAAATGTATCTGATACTGAGGAATTACAAACAAAACAGAAGCCAGTCAATATTTTAGGGGATTCAAGTGGCAGCTTTAGGCACAGGCTGGATAGGCAGCCACATGGCAATGGGCACCTCAGAAACCTCTGAGATCTCCTGTGCTCTGCCACTCTGAGGATGTTACACCTCAGGGTGAACTTTGATGGGCTGCATGCAGTGAACAATGGTAGTGTGTGGCCCCCCCCAGTCTTGAAAGAAATACTCCACACTTCTGGGAGCACAGAGGCAAAAACATCTATAAAGAACCCCTCAGAGCCGGGAGGGGAGGAGGAGGAGAAAATACTCAGAAAGGTATTTGAGGAATAGAGGTAAGGAAAGGAGTGCATGGAAACAGGAGGAAAGCAAAAGAGATGCAGAAGAGGAAGGGCAAAAAAAGAGAGGGGAGACTCCGAAGGAAAAAGATGGAGATTAGATTAATGAGGATGTGGGACTCAGGAGAAGAAGAAGAAAAAAGAGAATAGGGTAGAGGAGAAGAGGTGAAAAAATAAAAGACAAAAATAAAAAAAACACTAAATGCTGGGAAAAAATAAATTAGGAAATGAGATACGTTTCTATTGTTGTTTCCTGATGATAGCACTGCTGAGCCAATACAGCCAAGAGAAAGCAAACTAGACTAGTTTCCCCAGTAGAATTATCAAGTGCCTTTCAGATACACCTGTGCACGCTCGCTACAGAGGTGTCAATGAGGGCCTAACTTGGCCTGTAGCACCTTTTTCACTGGTGATGATGCACTGAAATAAGAGATCATACAGAGCCAAATTTTTGCAAGAGTCCTAGCTAGACGAAAAGTATGTTTTTTTACTTCTAAACAGAGCATATTGGATCAGTGAAAGACATTAAAACTAGAACACACATTTTGAGTTTTAAAAACTTTTTTCATGCCTGTACATGGCTCAGTCTAAAGCCACAAAACTGCAAAGCTCGTGAGTATGTTATTGGAGTCCCATAGACTCCTCTGACATCAGTCCATTTCACTTATTCACATCCCAGCCTCTATTGAACATACTCAGCTACTTACTTGCTTATACAAGGATTGATCATATAAACTACTGACAAGGAGTTAAGATGATCTTTTCCTTCCTCCACCTTGGTATTATAACCTCTTTCAAATTTGGAGCAGCTCCAAGAGCTGCATAGAGGTGGAACCAGCCTGCTAACCCCACCCCATATTTAGGCTTGAAAAAAGAGTCATGGAGGGGGTGCTGTCTTCAGTTGCATACTATATACTACAAAGTATACTAATCATTCTAGCTCCTCTTTGAAGGAAAGAACCTACCACACCATGTGCCTTTCCTTATAGTACAACAAGGTAAATTAGAAAATAATGATGACCTTAGATATCACGATAGGCAAATACTAAGAAAGAGGCAGCTTTTCAAAGATGATACATAGGTTATAAATCTGAGTAATAGGATTAAGTTAAGAAAAAGGCAAGATAAAATAAACATCAGGAATGACTATGAAGTCTAGCAGCCTGTGTAACGGTTATAGGAACTGGTGGGAAGCCAATACCTGCAGCTGTTAAAACTATGCCAATTGCATTGGAAAACATATTGTAGGGGACAAATCTTACTCTAGTCCCAGGGAGCTGCGCTAGATGGGACCTAAGAGGCATAGGGGTAGCTCTTGTGGGTGTGATTTATGCAGTGGTATGTCTATACTAACCTTTTTCTTTCAAAATGGAAGGGACTGTCAAAATAGCCTTTCACTCAGGCATCAATATTCTTAAAGATAGAACTGGGTCTAAGAAAAGAGAGCTTTCCCTTCTGACAGCGCAATCAACATTTAGCTAATAATCACTTCCCAGAATTGTCCACACACATGAGTTTGCATGATTACTGATTCTGATGTCCAAACAAGCAATCCAAACAGAGCCATGTTGGCCACTATTCCAGTACAATCTGTATACTGTGTAACTTGTTATACTGGAAGGCCTTATGGTCAGTGTTTCTACTGGAGCAGGTTTTCTCATCCCTAGGATATTACGATATTACTCAAGGAATCTCTAGCCCAGCCAATAATTCTGGCAAGCATTACTTGGCTAGCGTGAAAGGATAGAGACACGGTCCAAGTTAAAAAGGGGAGAGGAGGAGGAGAGAGATTAGCCAGCTGCTTTTAAAGCCCATCAATGTAGACTGTATTTACTGAGATGGCTAGTAAAGCCAAACTTTCATTCCATTGTTTTCTTTTTGGATAACGCATGTGTTGTGTTTAGGGCATGCAGGTCACATTTTCTTGCACTTGGGCTCTGTGATTGGCGTATTGTTTAAAGACTATGAGGGATGATCTTGTGCTCCAGAGGAAGTTGGCAATAAAGTTTGCTCTATAAAAAGAAACATGTGGTTAGGACACAGTTTCCTATTCTGAGTCAAAGCACAGAGTAGAGTCAGAAATTCCGACCCAGAGGGTCAGGAAGGATTCCAGGACTACTTGAATCACAACTGAAACATGTAGCTATTCACCACCCCCGAACACTTCACACTCCTGTCATTACTACTCAGAATTATTTAGTTCGTTTCATCATATGGACGGTTCTTATTATGAATATGAGCCTTATTTTCCCCATGTTATATCCTCTCCCCTTTTCAGATGAGCACCTCCTTCTCCTATTAGGACCAAAGTGTTTTTGTTTTTACACTCTGGGCACACAGTTAAGGGCTTTATCTGACTTGGGGGTGCCTTTTCTTACCAAAGATATGGTAGCCATTGGAATCTACCCTAAATTTATTAAGATAACAGTTTTGTAAAGACCCAAATGTCTTTACTGACAATATTTCATGCACAAAATAAAAAGCAATAATACAGTGATAATCTATTTGTAGCATAGTGGATTTATTCCTATGCTCATTTCTTCATTAAAACAACTTTGCAAAGCACGTGTTCAATTCTTCTTTTCAAAACAACTTTGTTTTTCTTTAACTAATTTATGAAAATCCTAAGAAGGAGAAGGCATTTGATTTTCATAGTTGTTAGCTCATTTACAACAAAGGAAGCTAATAGTGCAGCAATATCCAGGTTTGTAAAATATTTATTTATGGTCTAAATTCATTGCATTTTACAGACCACATTTTTATTACTAACTGCTGTCTTTCCCATTCCCTTCTCCTTCCACCATATACCATCCTAATACATATGGGTGTTTGGTAATCCTAACCTGACAGTGGGAGATGTTTCTCTCAACCTGCCACAGCCCAAAATTAGGGTAACAAAAATAGTTTAGGAAGGTTTGAAGGAGATGGGATTGATCACTTCAGGAGAAATAGCTGCATGACTAATTGGTGTCCAACTCCTACTTTCTGATGTAAATAATTATAGAGGTGAGAATTCCAAATTGCTTGGAACAAAGGCAAATTAGGCATAAAATGGGGGAATCCCTCATGATGAGGAGCAGCTGAGAGTGATGTTGAATGAGGTGGAGATAGGGAGGGCTTAGTCACCTGGGCAGGTCTGCTGAGTTTATTGTATGTTGTCACGTTGGTGTACACCATTCCAGGGAGTGTAATTGAGTGCACAGGAGATAAAGTATATTCCTCTCCACCACCACCACCTTTCAAACAGCAGCAGGTGGGATGGAATGTTCACATCTGAAGGTTCCATGGCAGTTGGGCTCCTGAAAGGAAAGTGTCGTGTGAGAACAACTGGGAAGTGGAGAAACAGGACAGCAGAAGGGAAGCTAACAGGAAGTCAAGTGAAGTGAGTGAAAGGAATAAATTCAGGGAAAAGTTATTAGTTCACTGGGCCGGGAATCCTGCCTTCTTTTCTTATTAGACAAATGTCTAGTGCACTGTAATAAAGTGAAGTGAAAAAAGGCAAAGGAACTGAAGAAGAAAGACATAGAAGCAGATTGAAGGTCAGTCTGGCCTCCAGATGGACACATATTGGGGTCAGCAGGTAGAAAATTAACAGAGGCCCTCGCTTCCAAGGTACAGAAAATGTAGCAAGACTGAGGTGCCACGTGCAATGTTTTGGAGTCTTCCAGTTGGGCCTGGGTGCCAGCGTTCTACCACAGGTTGGTCCCACTTGCCTGCTGAGCAGCACAACTGGAAGGGATGGGTGCTGAGTTCTTCTGAAAATCAGACCCTATCTGACTGAGGACCAGCGACTGGAGAGACCACACCTGTAGATATGCAGCGTTTAGCAAAGCCTTCTCCAGGGAATGCTTTTTCCGCCAGGTGAGCAACCCAATAGCTCAGAGACTGAGTTTGGTCTAGCTAAAGAGGATGTTTAATTCCTGCCATAATCACAGTCCCTCTCTGCTTTTAGGAGGCTGGAGGAGAGGCATTAAAGTTATAGGACCTGATTCTCCATAGCCTTGCAGCTTGTCATCGCTTATCCTTGTGCAACATAGGCATAAAACGCTACTGAATCAGAGTGATTGCATTTTACACAGGCTTAAATGATTACACAAGGTGCAAAGCAGTGCAGAATCAGGCCCTTATTGTCCTCCCAGAAAAGTCTTGGCCCAAAAGTTATCATGGCTTGCTTCAGAGGTCATCTAAACATTCTCTCCCCTTCAAGACCTTTTTTTTCTCATTTTCCCCTTTGCCATCTGTTAGCTTCATTTGTGGGCTACACTTCATAAGATTTACAGCTGTGAGCATACACCTGGGCATGCAAGGAGTGGTAGTCTTTCCCCCTGCATGTCTGCAATTCAAGCAGCTGCAGGTAGTTTTGGGTGATGAACTTTTGGCAAGAGGAGGGAAGGAATGTTTTAACCAGAAAGCTCCTTGGCAATTGGGAACTAGAGCTTGGGAAGTGATGGGAACAGGCAAACATTAGAGAAAGTGGAGTGACAGCAGGAGGGAGGAGAGAGAGAGATGGAATAGAAGGTAACAAGATTCTGGGTAAAGAATGTGAGCTGAGTAAGTAAAAGTGAGATGAAGGAAGTGAAAGAAACAGTGAGAAAAAGAAACTGAGAAATTCCCCTGGAAAGGTAAGTGACTGAGCTGCTAGTTATTGCAGGTCATTGCAGGGGAGGAGGGAAGATTTGAATTGTTGCCTGACTTCCCTTGGTTAAATATAAAAATCTTTCTTCATTCAGTAAACTTCTCTTTCCAAGATGGTGAGTAGGCTCAGGGACTGATACTACTAGCAATGAGACTTGTGAGGATTCAGTATTGCAGCTGTAACTGCCAGGATAATAGAGGGCAGTGGGTTTTCCAGCTCTTTGTGATGGA
This sequence comes from Emydura macquarii macquarii, assembly GCF_026122565.2. Classification (NCBI taxonomy): domain Eukaryota; kingdom Metazoa; phylum Chordata; order Testudines; family Chelidae; genus Emydura; species Emydura macquarii. Next base: position 4,763,301 of record NW_027131391.1, read on the forward strand.
GATACAGGTCTTCTGGTGCTCCTACCAGGGCCCTACAGCCATGATGCGCCCTCTCTTCCTTGGAAGCTACCTGTCAGCCAAGCAGTATTATGAAGCTTTTGGGATTGAATCTTAGCAGGGGGGTGGTTATAGAAGTTCCAACTGGGAGTGCCTCCCCAGGCTGAGGTAATAGACTGCAGCTGAGTCTGGCTGGGCTACTTTTATGTAAGAAAAAAAGGATATTTGCTGTCTAGGAGCTAGGGTAAAGACAGTTTGGGACAAAGGTTAAATGTGCATTGGTTGGTGTTTGTATATAATTTGTTTTAGGAGTTTAAGAATTTAAGTGAATGTGGAGGTTTGTACTTAGATTTCACAAATCTCCCTGTATTGAAACTCTGGAGAGCTTTTTCTGCTTACCTTGGGACTCCTGAAGTTTCTATCCAATTTGCATGCAGTGTGACTGCTCCATGACTAATATTGCAAAACCCCAACCCACTTGCATGTTTGCAGAGGGTGATGAGGTCTCTGAACTTGTAGGCCTATTTTTGTCATGTGCTCCTCTGGTGAATGATCAGATGATGGTATTCACTACACAATTGGAGTGTACACACTTTCTACTGCCACTTTTCATGTCTTGCACTAAATGTGAGTGCTCTTCTCCTTCACCCTTCCTTGAAATCATATTTCTCTTTTCTTTGTCAGCTGCTGGGGCACAAATTGTCTGCATGTGCAGTTGCTTCAGAAGTCCTTCAGAGGACAACCTGTGCACTTTCTCCTTAGAACCCGAAGGCATAATGTTGTACAGCCACAGCCAGATCCTTACATGATGGAGACCTGCTGTGTTGCATGCTCATGTGAAATTTGCCCTGGTGCACTTACCCGGGCAACAGTAATCCACAGATCTTTCACCACTCTGCAGGTCCCCTCCTCCTTGTTCCGAATCTAAATCACTTCACAATATGACCAGTTATATTGTGTGGTGTCATCTCAGACTCCGCTGATGAACGTAAATGGCATAAAGAGCTTGGGGAACAGATGGAATGAGACACACACAAAGAAATGAAGTATTTGCAAGGGAAGTTGGCAGAGATGTTGGAATGCTTCAAGCACTGTGTGGGGGTGGTAGGAGCGAGGCTGCACTCTAACAGTCCATTTCTTCCAGCAGCAATGGATCTGGGGTTTTTTGTTTTTGTTTTTGTTTTTTTTATTTAAACTAAAAATAGCATAAAAAATCCCTTTAATACCAGCTCCTGAGACCTTATCAATGTAATGTGAAACTTCATTACTTCTGCTGGTTAGAGAAATGTTTCCTTGATTAAGAGTGGAGAGGACCTCTCTTTTCTCTTGTCATTATATGAGTGGCTTAGGGATGGGGCGTGAGCACGCGTTCAAGTGTAAATGGAAATAGGATAATTGCTCTGTATTCAGCAATCATATTCCTATTTTTGTTATTCCCAAAAGTAAAAGCATCAGGAATGTGATGATCTATTTCTGGCAACTGAGTGAGTTCAACTGTATACTTGTCAGGGCAGAGTTCTTGTCTGGTGTGTGTAGTGCACCATATACGTAGTGCTGTATGAAGGGGGAAAAAGGTAAGCTGTAGCTCATGAACATTGTCTAATATGGGAATGTCATTTTGAAACAGGACAGCACTAGTGGTGGATCATTACTTCATAGCATCCAAGATTCTACAAGGGCAGAACTTCACTAATGATATGGTCAAGGTTTTAAAAAGTAACTAGTGATTTTTGGGTACCCAATTTTAGATATCTCAAAGGGGCCTGATTTCGGAACATAGGTTTCTATTATTGTCGGAAAATGCGTCCCTTTTGAGGCATGTGAAGCTGTGCACCCAAGATCACCAGTCATTTCTGAGAATCTTTGTCATTGGTCCCTGCTGGAAATCTTAGGCATTACTCACTGAAGGAGGCTGACACAGGATGAGCGAAGTGAAAGGAAGGGGGTTACAGCACTGTGGTAATGTGGCTGTTTAATTTAGCTGTGTGCATGCCTGTAGATTCATTTTTATTTGTCTTTAAATATAAAAACACCATTGAACATTCTCATTTATTGTAAGTATTGGAGGCATTGTAGAAGTAAAATTTTAGGGGAGACAGATGTGAGGAGGCTAGTGGCTTGCCAGGCCAGAGAGGACTAGGGAGGACGTTCCATGTGTAGGGGTGGCATAGAAAAAAGACAGAGGAAGGTTTAGTGAATGTAATAAATTGTCTTACCCTCGGCTTGTAAATATCCCTTAATTTTGTGTTGTCTTTGGGCAGGCTGGGGTACAGCATTTTTGGTCAGTCCATGTCATATGGCCTTAATCTTCCCTGGGAGGTAGTTCTGGAAATTTATGATGACATTGCTGACTTGCTTAGAATGGAGTTTGTAGGCAGTATATTTGATCTTTCATGCCACCAATTACACATGCACTCAGATATAGAGCTATGCAAATAACTGATTTTTTTGGTTTGCTGGCAAATCCAATTTTTTTTTTAATTTTTTTTTAATTTTTGGGGAAATCAAATTGCAGGAAGTGTTTGATTTAATCCAAAATTAAGTTTTCACTTGACCTGAAACTAAACATTTTGTTTTGATTGTGGGCATATTCAGCAGGTTTTTTTTGTATTAAAAGCAAAGGAAATGAAGGGCTAGATTCACATGGAGACCTAGGTGATATTTGCAAAACCAAGACGGAGGTAATGTTCCCTTCTCCCCTGTATACCCAGTGATTAAGGTGCTCACGTGGGATATGGGGAACATGGGTTCAAATCCCTGCCCAAAGCAGGGATTCAAACCTGAGTCTCCTACATCCCAATGAGTGCCAAAATCAATGGGTTATTAGCTCTTTTGACATGGATCTTTCTCAGTCTCTCCTGTTGAAGCTGTTCCATTTTGTATAAATAAATATTCAGGGTTGGAACCTTGGTGTCTTTCCATATCATAGGGGAGTGCCTTTTGACCCCCAGCTATTGAGTCATTTTCACTCTCTGACCCACTGAATTCACCAGGTACAAGAGAGAAGTTCTTGTTCACTGCCCAAACAAAAACCTTCAGCACACTTGTAACCACACAAGTGAAAAGAAGGGTCTCTTCCAGCCACTAGCCACAGTAAAGGCGCACAAACATGATGATTGTAAGTTTAAAAATAAAGAATTTCTAAGAACATTGTAGACTCTCTCAGGGTATGTCTACATGAGGATTAAAAAAAACCTGTGGCTGGCCTGGGTCAGCTGCCTCAGGCTTTCAGGATCCAGAGCTAAAAGATTGTTGTGTAGATGTTCAGGCTCTGGCTTTGCCTGTGAGGGTGGAGGGTCACAGAGCTCAGGCTTCAGCCTGAGCCCAAACATCTACACAGCCATTTTTAGTCCCACAACCTGAGCTGCATGAGCCTGTATAAGCTGACCCGCTATGCGACAGGGCTTTTATCCCTGTGTAGATGTACCCTCAATTGTAGGGAAAGGCAGCACTTAATGCTGTTCTCTAGAAGCCCCTTTGCTGATCTAGTCATGTTGCTGGACTCTAAAGGACATAGCATCTTGTCATCCTCACACAAACAGATAACCGGAAACAATGATGAGGATAGAGGAGGGAAATGAGGGCTCCCCTGAGAGCCATGAAGGGCTCAAATTACCCTTCCTTCCATCTTAAGGAGAACATAAATACCTCAGTTATGAGAGGGTTTTTTTTTTTTTTTTGTGCATGGCTAATCCATTTCTAGTCACAAATTGTAATGACGAATGAATCTTAAAAGTCAAATATTAGCTTGCAATATCTGAACAAGTAGACTTGTAAATGTTAAATAAAAATATAAATAATTAACAATAAGCTAACTGAAGTTATCTTCTAATAAACTGTAAAGACACTTTTTACTTCAGAGAAAAATAGGGTTTTTTTTAAGCCAAGTCTGTAAATAACTGGTCCACAATAGCTGGATGATTTTTTTTTTTTTTTTGGGGGGGGGGGGGAGAGAAGGTTACAATGAGATGAAATTTAATTTTCAGAAGATTAATCATACTTTCCCTGATAACATCAGTGCAAAAGAAGCACTTTGTGCCTGTTCTACCTACTGGGTCCATATGTCCACTGGGAAGAATTTGGCAGAGGTCTCAGAGTAGAAGTCATTAGAATTAGGAGGAGCTATGCTTACAGCACAGATAGGGAATTGTTTCATTCTACACTCTCCAGTTTACTTGACTCCCTACTTACAGAATATGGTCTGAAGGGATGCTGACACCAGAGAGACTGCTTAGTTGACATTCACAACATTTTGGACTGTTGGTGATGGGTTTCATTTAAACAAACAAGTAAAGGGCTGCAGCTTGGGGGTAGTGGTGGTTATGTGGTTTATTAAGGGATTCAGAGGGCATGGGAAAAAATTCAGGTCACCAGAATCCTGAAACAGAATTCTGTTTCACTCATTGCAGCTCAGTTGTTTTTTTTTTTTTTTTTTTTTTTTAAATGTTTATATTTAACAATCTTCTTTTTAAAATGATTGAATGTAATCATACCATTAATTACTGACATATCTTTAGAAATGTTGCAAACCACTGTGAGTTACTAGAATAGTCAACATAATGAAATGTAAGTATGACTTAGATCACTTTAAACAGTTTTCAAAATACCCATGTAAGAGAAATCTGTCTGCTAGATTATTCCAACATGAAATTTGTTGAGTGGGGTTAAAATTTTCAGAAGAACTAGGTCCTATTTTAAAAAGTGACTTAAGAGCCAAAGACTCACTAATTTTCAATATGACTTAGGTTCCTAACTGCCTAAGTCACTCAAGTAGTTTTGAAAATGTTACCTTTAAAATAAGAACTAATACACCACTTCTCCTCTTCAGGCCTAAAAGTGCAATAAAAAGTATTAAATGTATCTTACAGAAATTGATTCACCGAGCAGCTAAATGACTAGCCCAAAGTCTCTCAGTGAGTTGGGCTAATGTTGGGAACACTACTCAGACTATTCCCACTCCCCTGCTCTAACCACAATACCTTTCCATGTTTTGTTATATAGCCTCCTAAATGAACAGGGTGTTATACATTTGGGAGAATATGTATGAAACAGGATAGCAGGACTCTTCTGTTAGAACCCTGCATAAATCTGCTGGCTTATTTGGCAGGTGTGACTTAATTCCATCTGGATTATAATCAACCTAGAGGCTCTCTAGGGGGAAGGAAATAGGGAGTTAGAACAGAAGGTCCTGGAGGTAAAAACTAGGGAAGGCTGCACTCAGGGAAGAGGCTTAGGCTGATGTTTTGTCTTATTTTTGAGTTACCAATAAAGCCAAACCCTAGGAAGGGAGTGAGTTTGGACACTAACTCAGGGCCTGTGCATTCTGTTGAGCATGGGTAGGGACACTGCACTTTCAGTGCTAGACCAAAAAAAAAAAGTTTATTTTATTACTCATTCATACATTACATCATAGCTGCGAGACTGGTGAACCAGCAATGCAAATGACATTCTTACTACTAATACTCCCCCATTCCTGACACACCCATTACCAAGGGGGGAAAACTGAACAACTAGTATTTTATTTTAGATTTAGATAAAAATTTCATATATATCTGAACTTGGAGTGCAAAATGTGTTTTGGCAATTCATACATTGTTTTGGATTCCTAGAACAGAATTTAGACATTGCAGTAACATCTGAATACTTGTGGCCTTGAATGGTATAGACACTTCTTTAAACTTCATCAGAAATGCACAGCCTATCTCTGCTAATCATCCTCTGAACCTGATTTTGAAAGGCTGTGGGGAATGTAAAATCAACAAGCACAAAAATCTTACTCATTTTCTAGCATGGCATCAAGAGTCTCAATCTTTGCCCAGGTTAGGACCACACTAATTAGCTGGAAAGCTGATGGTCATACCTAACTTACATAAAACAGAACTGATTGCAGCCACTCTTCTCTATAATATACAGATGTAGCCTTCAGAGACCATAGTTCCCAACATGCAATGCTCCATTTTGAGCCAAATAGGCACTGAAAGGTGAACCAGAAGAAGGCAACACCTATGTGCTTTAAGCAGCATGCTTTCTGGTTCAATGTGACCAGGTGTTCTATAAAGCTTCCCATATAGCTCTGCCAATCCACTAAAATCCTGACCTGTGGCTGTACCTGATATCCCAATCGAGGGACTTTGTTTAACAAAGGTTATTAAATAACATTTGTGCGCTAGTTTTGTGATTTGAACTTAGATGAGGCTCCGAAACCTAGGTCTCCATATGTACAAAGGGGTAAATGCTTTAACCTACTAGAGACCACTTAGTTGATCATTTCACTATTTATATTGCAAAAGGCACCACATTGATTTCTTCCTAGGATCAGTGGCTCCTGCCTGAATCAAACCCAAGAAAAAGCTACATTTCCTGGAAAAAAAAAACCAAACAAACTGGAGGATGATCTAGCTGAAAGATCAGTCTCCTTTTTAATGAATATTTTAAGTCATTACTGGTTTGTTGTTGTGTTTTTGTTTTTTTAAATTGAATCATAACCAGTTGAAATATTTTATCGGTATAATTCCTCATCAGGCTAATACTTTAAATTGTTAGTAGCTGCAAGTGTAGTAACATAGGATTTCCTGGGTAATCCCTTTTTAAAGTTAGGGTTTGTGAAGGCTTGAAGTCACTGAGAAAGTTTTCATTTACTGGAACTGGAAAGCAGCAGTGCCAACACAGGGAGTTGATGGAATCTTTTCTTCCCCATTCTGTGTCTTGAATTATTTTCTTCTCTCTTGTAATCCCAGCAAAATCTCACAGCATAAGTTTATCAACACTTGATTAATCACTGCATGCTTTAGCTTTAAAGTACATTTTATTTATTTCTATCAGTCAATTATTTTAATAGCTGGGCCTCGCACGAAGTACAGCATTAGTTTCTTACAATTTCATTTGTACAGAAAACAAAATGTATGTATTTCCAATACAGTTTATAGCTGTGAATTTGTATTGTCTTTTATTCTGAATGTTCATTATAACTGAGCTGTAGACTTGACAGCTTTGTAGCCAAAGGGAAGTCAATACTTTTGATTCTCCAAGTTCTTGATACATAGTTATGTTCTAGAACAAAGGCCCCTAATGAAGTCAGAGCAATTATAGAATATAAACCAGAACGTTTCTTATTGAATATCTCTATTATGGGTGGGTCTTAGGTGGGTCCATTGCAACTGTTCTCATTCTCATTTTAGGGAAGGACAGGACTAAACTGTGCAATTGTCAGATAGTATAGGAATTGTAATAGCTATCAAAACGTCTGTGCTTGCCTCTTTCACCACACAAAAATAAATGTATGAACATAACCCTTTTAAATCTCTGGTTTAACATCTTTGGGGAAACACTTGTTAGTAACTAAACTGTTTAGTTTATACATGTTTATTTCCAGAGATATGATTTTTGAGCCTTACTTGCTGTCTCTAAATGGTGAAGCCCCAGACAAGGGTATCTTTCTTCACTCGTTCCCCTTCAACTCATAAATTCTCAGTGACTACTTGTTTTAGTCTGACTTTAGCAGGAACAGCCCCACTCTCCTCTGCAGATACAAAGCTTGTTGTGTGTTCTCTGCCCACATGGGTTTGTCACAGGCTCTTTAACATCTCAGAAATCTAGAAGTACAAAATGCCAAAGTGCCACAATAAAAAGTGCACTTCATGAGGGAAAGGGGGGAAAAAAAACAGGATTCCCTAATTTAACAGAACCCATAAAGACTTGGATATGAGTGACTGATAGACATACAGCAAAATCTCAGATGTGCCTTGACTGCAAACTGGGTATTAAATACTTGAAGTTCCAAGTGCTGTTGTGTAGAAAAAGCATTTCGTACATCATAAATTTGAAATGTTGTAATTATTTCAATACATACAACTTTAGCTCTAAAGACAAGCCTCAGCTTGTGTGGATAACCTCTTTTTCAGTTTTCTGGAGGACTTTTTGTTTTTATGAGATTTTTTGATCAGCGTAACGTTACCTGGTAATGCACCCTACTGTCTGAGAGCAATTACCAGAACACCATCTAAATATCTCTCCACTAATTACCAGGATTTATTGAGACCAAACCCTGATTGAACTGTTTTTCAGTTATAACTGCATAATCAAGTCCCTAATGTAATGTCATTAGCCCAATATAAGATCAAAACATCCCAAAGCTGAGAGTTACCAGTTCTTTCTCATGGAGCTTAATAGGAACACCATCATTCCATGTGGGGCTTTTGGGTCCCTTCATAGTACTGCATGATGTACCTTGCAGAGGGGCTGTGGTATTCATTAGATGTACTTAATGCTATAACATGGGAAATAAATAGTTTGGGGAAAAAAAAAAAAAAAAAAAAGAGCACAAGCAGTCCAGGAAAAGGAAGTATGTGTGTATGTTAGTGGGGGAGGAGGCAGATAGTAAAAACAAGCAAAAAGGAAGCAGAAAGTATGCTACAAATACTTCAATCCCAGCTCTGATGTGGTCAAAGTGATTTCATTCTATGAAGTTAATTTTTCATTCATCTCAACTATAAGGTAGTTTATATCAACTGCACAGATATGATTTTACAAGGATCAGTGTGGTAACTGAAATACTGTGTGTTCTCTGGGTGATGCTATACATATTTTGCTGTATGTGGCTCAATGCCTAGTGCACTTGAGCCTCAGACTTTTCTACTTGGCAGTGTCCTTTGTGGTAGTGCATACATTCTTCATATTCATGTGTGTCCAGTTGAGGGTATAAAGGATGGAGCCATACTGACAATGCCCCAGTTCCTTCTCACTGTCCATGTTTGAGTCAGAGAATGTATTTCTTTGAGCCTTCTTGCAGCAATGTGTGTAGATTTGGTATAAATAATTATTAGACAGTATAGTTAGCTGTACTTGGAAATGCTATCATTGTGTTAAACTATTTATTTTATCTTCATGGTAAGAAACACTTTAATTTTTCTTCTTGAGTTACACTTGGACTGGTCTAGCCACAATGGTGTACGATAAATCACTAGGCTTCAAACACTGCCCATCTTGTGAGGTGGTCATGCTTTTTAAATGAGGGCCACACAGGATGTTTGTTCTTTCTGCCTCAGATAAGGGCACATCCATGATCCATCTGACATTTTGCAGATTGTTTTCAAAGTGGACTCTATGACCTGGGTTGGGACTCTAATCTTACAGCTTTCCTCCTGGACTCAGTCCCTCACTTCCCAATTTCAGAGGCTACTAAGATCAGAGATCCTCAAAGACAAGCCCCTGTGGCTTCATGCTTGCCAGATAGGTCAGCAAATATGGACGAAGTGCCTCTTGTTAAGTCTGACAAATCTCACAAGCAGCATAAAGACAAACTGCATAGATGTTCTACTCCTGGTCCTGCTGTTAGACCTCACAAAATTTCCTGGTCTTCTGACACTTACTGCATCAAAACTTTGGAAGAATTCTCTGAGCCATTACTGGTCAAGTTGAATCAGACTTGCTTTGGATTTCTCCCAGTACTGCTTCAGCCATACGGACTTCATCAGTATCTAGGTCTTCTGAATAAGCTTTGGGAGCACCAATGCCTTCTGTACTGGTACCCAAGTTATTTCTATAACTGCTCTGACTTCATTAGGGGCCTTTGTTCTAGAACATAACTATGTATCAAGGTGGGTCTTTGGACAAGTTGCAGCACATGGATTGAAGATTTAAAGACTTAAGACCTCTGGCTAGTTTGAAAGATATGGACCCAAAAAAAGAGGTAATTGGATCTGAGCACATCAGCTCAACTGTATGCTGTCCGGTTACAACACATTTTCATCCAGACCTGCACCACATACATGATCCAGCTATACCCAGTGCTCTCCAGCTAAGACACTAAGATGGGACATTGAGAGGGAGAGATCTCCAGAGTCCATACCTCCGCCACCTAAGATTCCAAATGGCTCTTTGAGAGAGACCATATCACTAGTCCTCCCCTATTGTTTCAAGATCTGATCCAGAATCAGATCTGCAAATATATGTTGAGTCTGACACTTGTATCTAACTTAACCTTTTCCTCTGAAACAGACACACAAGTATCAAACAAATGATAAAATGTTGGATTAGGGTAATTAGTAGGACTGGCCTATGCCACCAGGGATGCTCTGGCCATATTGGCCAACCCTTACCTACCAATACCACTCAAGAAAACCTGACTCTCTGGTTTCGAAACAACTTCCATCTGAACCTACTGATCCAAGTCATCCAGAACTGAGATTCCTGGATCCAACAGCTAGGGAACATTCCCCGACCTTAGTGCACAATACTCTCTGAAGAGTACCAGGAAAAAAATATTTCCTAGCCATGGAACTAAAAAGTGGTTCATCTCCAGATGAAAATGGGGGTGCAGCTGCAGCATTGTCTCCTCCTGAGAAGCGATTCAGTTTCACGAGCTAGCGAATAGGATGCATGTTGTATTAATTTAGATGGACTATATGGCCTCAGGGTGTTAACGTAACCCAGTCACCGTCCAGCATTGTACAGTGTTTAAAAAGGGTTTGGTATACAGAGACCTCAGCCTGCTTAATATCATGGCAAACACACCATTAAAAATCCTTTTAACCATTTATTAAAGGTAAAGGAAAGGGGGGAGGGGGCGCGGAGAACAGTTTAAGCACTTGAAACCTAAAGTATTAAATAAGCTTTCCACTTAACAATATTCTTTGTTCCCTTTCCCTTTAGCTGAAGAGAGCTTTTAGAAGGAATCCCCTCTCCCCTTGCCTGACAGTTTCTTAGATGGTAATAATTTTCCTTTTGGGAAAAGAGAAGCTAGTTAAGATGGGCTCGTGCTTTCTGTTGCTGGCGATGGTGTTAAACTCTAATCCTGTTTCATCCCAGGTGGTGGTTGGGATTCTGCTGAAATCAGTAGAGATGGTGATATCACCTGGATCCCACTCTCTGCCCTGGTCTGGTTAGGCCATTTCTCAGGATCAGGATGATGATCATCTGGGGTCCCAGGAGATGGTGAGGATGGCGGCCATTATGGTGAATCTTGCTATAGTAGCCAGCTTTTCTCTCCAAAGCCTTTTCCTTTAAGGACCCAAAAAGGGAGTGTCGGGTGGAACAGCCCATCCCTCATTATTTTGTCCACCAATTAGGCTTAGTTTCTGACACACCAATTTTTGTTCACTGATTTCTAGTTCCATGTTTTTCTTATTTACCAAGCATGATCTTAACACAGTCCTTAAATTAGATCAGTAGGCCCTTTTGTTTGAATTAGTCTAATCTTTCTTTCTCCCTTTTGTACTTTGTCCCATCAATATTTCATTATTTTAGGTTGTTGTGACATCTTATGAATTTACACTCCTTTCTTACAGTTGAGCTAACAGTTAAGATAGGTTTGTAGGCCCAATTATCACAACAGGTATCAACTTTAAAATTACCATCAGTAGCTGTGGAAGAAGCCAGGCATCCAGTCTTCAATATTTTAGTTCTTTTGCAAAGAATAAAGTCTCCTTGTGTATGTTACAAGGTTTTTAATAACCAGCAAAATTTCTCCAGCTCAATCAGTCTTCACGTCAACTAGTTTGAAAAAAGGCTGACATTGTATCAGATTCCATATGAAAAGTTTTCATGTATACCCTGAGCCTGACTCACTTGTTATATCTGCATTAGTTCAAAGATCTAGGTCAGATGTTCAACATTCTATCCTTTGTGACAAAGAGCAAAAAGTTGGACTTTCTAGGGGGAGAATTTTCTTCAGCTTCCTTAAATGTATGTGACCAGTTATCAAGTGGCCATGGCCAGGTATAATTTTCACTTGTGGGAGAAGATGATGATCTTCACCAAGAATTGTCCAGAGGGTCAGATAAAGTTAACTGCTCTTATCAAAGGGGGCCAAAATGTAGCTAAGCATGCCCTCTGGGCATCAGTTGATGTTTCCAATACTGCCTTAAGACCTGTAGCATCAGCAATAGCTCTTCTTATGCATGCATAGCTACAATCAACTTCTCTACCAATGGTAACAAAATCTAAATAGAAAACCTATCCTTTCAATAGGATGGACTAGTTAGTGAGAACTGATGATACTGGAAAAGATGAGACCTGCTCCATTGCAAGATCTCTGGGGTTACTGCCTCCATATAGAAGGAAAGCACTTAAGCCTGTGTTCAGGTTTCACAGACAATACTTTCCACCTTCATTGTCTTTGACTTACTATACTCAGGAGACAGCAGTACTATCCGTAGCGTCATCACCAACAAATGTCCTCTCAACCACAGGAGAGGAAGAAATCCTACAAGCCTTGGACAAGAACAAAGAACCTGCCTAATGACAGGCCGAAGGTTTGACAGGAAGATCAAGAGCTTTGAACTCAATTTTAGAAAATGTCTCCAGAAATCTGGGTAGGAATCTGTCCCATTTCTGTGATTCATGGACAAATATCACCTTAGACAGATGGGTTTTAGACATAGTAAAAAAAGGTTATATTATCCCATTCAGATCCCCCCTCCCCTCCCTTTTCAAGGTATCTCCTACGTGAGAGGGTATTGAGGATAGAAATACAAGCTCTGCTGCAAGGAGGCACTACAGAAGAAGTACCATTAACTTTCAGAAACAAAGAGTTTTACTCCAATACTTTCTAATCCCAAAAATGAATGGAGGTCTCAAATCAGTTCTAGATCTCAGAGCTTTAAACAGATACATCAGGAAGTTTCCATTCAATATGCTAACTCTAGCTTTGATTATTCCTTCCCTGTCTACTCTCAATTGGTTCATTACTCTCAATCTGACATCTACTTCCATTTCTATAAGACCTCCTCATCACAAATACCTATCTTTTTACCCTTGGTCTAAACCATTTCCAGTAAAGAGTTTTACTTTTTGGCCTCTGCAACATGCCCAGAGGTTTTTACCAAAGACACTGCTACCTTACTAGGCAGCTGAGGAGGCAAGGGATTTTCATCTTTCCTTAGTGAGGGCTGGTCTACAAGGCCAGCAGTGAACAGGAGATATGCAAGCTATGTTACGTAGCTTGTGTATCTCCAGTTGACGTACTGTCGTGTCTACATGGGTGTCTCCTGCCGACGCAGCACCTCCTGTTGATGCTCTTTGGTCAATGACATTAGTCCACCTATCTCCCATCCCGCTGCATTGATTGCTGCCGAGCCCGCAGTGTCGACATACCCTGAGACAATTGGGTCCTGAGGGCTCTGTCTGAAGAAGAATTAGGGAAAGCTATTCAAGTCACTTGTTCTCTGTTCAGAACTCCCCATCTTCTCAGAAACAAACGGAAGTCCCTTCTATGTCCATCCCAAAGGATTTCCTTCATTGTGTGATCCTTACCTCCAGAAAGGAGAGAGCTTTCCTTCCAGAAAAGAGACTTTTGAAACCAAGCACCACCCTACAGAGACGGCTTCAACAACTCTAAGTGCAAAATAGTTTTTTTACTTTAGTAGGCCTCATGGCATCCCCAAAATATGTGACACCATATTCCAGGCTCAGAATGAGGCCATTTCAGCACTGGCTCTTAAGGAACTTCAGACCCAGCACAGATACTGCTAAATATGCACACTGTTTTGAGAGAAAATTTGTCTGTCTCTAATGTGGTGGCTGAAACCACAGAATGTTCTCAATGGAATTGTGTTCAAGCCAACTCCTCCTACACTAATAGTTACCACAGATGTGCCCAAGATTGCAAGCTTTTTACTCAAGGTCTTTGTAGCTGTAGAGAATCCCTACAGCACATAAATGTGTTAGGACTGAGAGTGATCCATTTGGCTCTCAAAGCATTTTTTCTGCAGGTGCAGAAGGCAGTAATTCAAGTGGCCACAGCCAACGTTTCAGCAATGTGCTGTTTAAAGCAACAGGAAGGTGCTCAACTGTGCAATGAAGCAATCAAACTTCAGGATTAGTGTGTCCTAGACAACTTTTACCCAATTGCCTCATGTAAAGTCTGAGAACACAATAAGATTGAGGATCAACTGTGCAGGAGATGCACAAGTGGTCTCTAAAGGACTCAGTGGATCAGAACATTTTCAACCTTTGGAGGTTTTAAGCATAGTCTATTTCCCAACAGATCCAATATGAAAAGTCCCTGTTTCCTCTTCAGTCAGTCGTTGATTGATGCATTCCTCCTTGATTGGGAAGTGGGTCTAATGCATGCATTTCTCTCATTCCCTATGATCCTAAAAGTTCTAAAGGAAACAAAATAGTATTCTGCTAGAGTGACTTCTAGTTGATCCTGCATAGCCAAAGCAATAGTGGTATGTTGAGTTACTCCACGTATCCAACAGCAAATACAAAATGCTCCTGATAACAATGGAGTCATTGTCCCAGCCAGAAGGGAATGTCTTCCACTAGATTCCCAATCATTACCATTGATAGCTTGGGTGACAAGCCTTTGACAAGCTTAGAAAAATCATTCTCTCCTGAGATGCAGTAAGATCTGATTAGGAACATAGGAAACTATCTACTACAAAAAATTACAATTTTAAAATGGAAAAGATGTTATATGGGGGGCTGATAGGAATGTCCACCTACTTGCAGCTCACATGCTATTTATTTTAGAATATTTGTTATGCTTAAAAGCAGTGGGATTATCTTCTCAATTAGGGTCCAGTTAGCAGCAATAGCTGTGTTCCATACTCAAATTAATGGAAAAACCTTTTTTTCACATATGCTGATGGAAAAGCTTTTTAAAAGACTTTTTGACCCTATATCTGTTAATACAGGGACTCTGTGACTCCATGGAATTTGAACTTAGTTTTAACTCAACTTGTGTCTCGCCCATTTGAACTTCTAGTGAGCTGTTCTGTGTTTCATCTTTCTATAAAGACAGTTTTTATAATAGCATTCACTTCCACTAAAAGAATTAGTGAGCTACATACCTTGATGGCAGACCCCCACTTTATTCTACTTTTATAAGGACAAGACTGTTTTTAGACTGTATTCTAAATTCCTTACAGTGATGTCAGAGTTTCATGTAAATCAAAGTATTCATTTACTGGTATTCTTTCCTAAATCTCAAACACACAAAGGAGACTCTAAGTTATGTTCCTGAAATGCCAAGAAAACACACTCATTATCTGAATAGAACTAAATGCTTCAGGTCCTAATCCACATACAAGACCGATAGCCTGACCTTTAAAGTTTCCTAAGTTCTTTCAGCACAGTCCCTGCCTAGATGGGTTAGACAGTGTACTGAAGAGTGCTATGAAGGAGCTTCACTCTCTCATGTTCCTCTTACAGCCCATTTTATTAAAGCAGTTGCTGCATCTATGGCATACACTAAACATATCCCCCTTATTGAAATATTCAAAGCTGCTATGTAGATTTTGTTTCCCAGATTGGCAAAACATTATGCCTTGGATCTGGCAACTAGGTCTGATGCACAGTTTGGCAGAGTGGTGCTCCAGTCAGTGTTCAATGAGGATTCCACCTTCATCTTACTGTACTGCTTACCAAACTATCCCAAGAATGGGAAATTGCAAAAGACACTCAAAGAAGGAAAGAAGGTTACTTACTTATAACTGGAATTATTTGAGAAGGGCTCTGCATAAACACACTCCCCACTCACCTTCCCCACTCCTGCAGAGTCCTGATTTTGGTATTACCTGGTATTCTGCTTTAACGGTGGAAGGAACAGAGGTGGCAACAGGCACCACACCCTCTTCTATTGCCCCACCCTCTGAACACACTCAAATAGATGGGGTTGAGGTGGGACATTGCTACCAGGAGGTTCCACTGTCAAAGCTCCAGCAGTCGGCACATTCTAAGATTGTGAATAGCAGACTCCGTCTCAAAGAACTCCAGGTACAAGTAAGTAACCTTCATTCTTCGATATATCTGTATACATGTTCCATGACCCACTCTCCATCCCTGATGCTTTGGAGTCCTCAAACTATGTTCTCTTGAGTTTACGGAGGAACTGGAGTAGGGTTGGTGCATCTCCATCCTTTATGCCCTCTGTTGGTCACATGAGGACACGAAGGGTGCATGCTAATGGACACTGCTGCATAGAAAAGTCTGTCTTGAGAACACTGGAAATGCACTCGGCCAACTGTGAGAGATGTATACAGATGACACAACTCAAACATCAATTACTGTATGGATGAGGAACATCTTTATTTCTAAATCATCATAGGAGTCCTGACCAACTTGGAGGGTGGGGGAGGGGTGTGTGTGAAAGCAATCTATAACAAAATTTACAGTGGAAAAGATTATGATTATTTTTCTCTAGACCTTTAGAGTTATTTTATTTATCAGTTGGCTATAGCCTGGCTGCACTTTTATCTAGAAATGGCCATACCAGCACTAGAGGAATTTAAAAAAAAAAAAAAAAAAAAAAAAAAAAAAGTATTGGCTCAAAACTAACCTTGCAAACCAGCATATAAATAAATCCATGTATATTCCAGGGCTATATTTTTTTCAATTCTTGTTTAACAGCCATAAATACCCTACGATGGCAAAGGGGAAGAGGATTTTAATCCAGATAAAATAAGATTCTTAAACCCTGACAACAGCAGTCAGATTTATGCACCTAGTCAAGAGCTGCACATTTTACATACATAGTAGGGGGTGTTGTCTGATTGGCTACTCCCAGGAACATAGCACACCAAGCTACCTCGTCCATTCAGAGATCCCTCCTTATCTGAACCCATCCACTGATATTTCCATATTCATTTACTCTTACCCTTAAATCAAAGCTTTCTGATTCTCTCCTTCCCCACACCCCTCCCCCCAGTGCAGTCATTTTAGGCTGAAACTGAATTATTTCCAAGCAAACACAACAAATTTGAAAGATTAAATATATCCTTTTGATGGTATGAAACCATGACCCAACATGCACATCTTCTGCCTAGAGCACTAATAGCAACTTCACATTAGATTATTAAATCCTTCAGAAACTCAGGTAGGGTTATGTGTCGCTATAGTGGGGTATCTGACTGATAGCATGGTCTTCTTAACTAAATGCACTGAAGTGCAAAAATAACTTATTAAAAGATATCTGTTCCATTGGTCTGTCCAACTTACCTTTCCCCTTTATTCCCTTGGTAGTTTAAATTGCCATTTTCTTTCTCTCTAGCATCTAACTTTTAAAAAAATATGTAATTTGTTCCACTTGAGGATTTACAATTGTATCCCACAGTAACCAGAAGGGGATGTTTGTGCACAAAACCCTTCTTTCACTCAGACTAAGAGTGAACCTAACCCTTCTGTCTCCTGCTGGTCATTGCCTTTACTCTTGGAACAGTGAGGATTACACTGTTCAGACCACTTTTCTCATGAAGCTCCTGTTGCTCATATTCTGTTTTCCCAAGAGACCCCCATGACTCAGACCTAGTCTATTTCCTTTTATAAAAAGCAAATTAACTTTATTAGTTCTTTTATTACCAGCATTTTGACTGCCAAGTAAGTGTGTGCCATCTGCAACAGCATCATTGGTGCATTCATAGGACCAACTTTAATCTTCTGGATTATTTTAGACAGTTATAAATAAATAAAAAAAATCTTATGTTACATCATAGCTGAACACTATCAGATTTCTATGCTTTATCTAATTAAACCATCATCTGATTATAAAATTGGGTTTTTCTTGGGAATGTGTGTAGTTACCTATCATAGAATCGTCTGTGTCAGGAGAAATGGGTTAGAATTTGCATTTAGTTATAGTTTCCTTGTGCCCTGAAAGAGAGAAATCCCTTCATGTTGTAGCTGGAATGTGTAAGTATTAGCATGATATGGGAAAGAGACTTAATACATCATTTCTATGATGATCACTTAGCAATCTACCTCTCCATTCCTGAACAATCTTCCACCTTCTAGCCAAAGGTACATTTTAGACAGCTTCCCTGACCTCTCCTCTGGGATGGCTTTCCAGCAATTTAAATTTCACAGGGGCAAAACTACACACTGGGTTTTTTCTCTGAATCCCTCACCCCTCCCCACTTTGTCACTAAATACGACCAATAGCATGTTATCACTACTCCTTACAGCATGTTGGCCATATTTGACTCCTTCCTCTTCTATATACCACTCACATCCATATAGCTCATGTTTAGCTCCTGCTGCTGCTTCTTCCACAACACTAAAATGATTTCTTTTTCTCTTCAGACAGCAATAACTCTCATCCAAGCCCTCATCTCCTATGTTGATCACTGCAACTCCCTCCTCTCTTGCCTCTGTTGGATCTCCTACAATCCACATAACATGCAACTACTGAGAGAATTGTTCTAGCCTTCAAATGGCCTAGGTGACTCCCTTCTTTTTAACCCTTCTCACTGGCTCCCCCTGCTTCACCACATCATGTTCAATTTCTTGTCCTTGTCTTTAAAACCCCACCTATTTATCTGGCCTTGACCCTTAACTACCAAACTAATGCTAATGATACCAACTTATTTAGCTTGTTCATCTGTTTCTCCCATGCTAGTTTTCATGCTGCTTTCAAATCTGCTCCATATGCAAAGAAAATCACTCTTGATTTTGGTATTCTAGGTCATTACCCTCCACTCATTCATATTCCTCCTTTAAGACCCATTTCCAGTGCAATGCCTGCAAGAATCAACCAAAACATTATTTTACATGGTATTTTATTTACCTAGTTTTATCAAAATAGTTTTCAGTGGTTGAGCGGTGCTTTTGCTGAGTAAAGACCTGATCCTGAGACTTGTGACTAATTTTACACACATGAGTAGTTTCATTGACTTCAGTAGAACTACTCATGCAAGTAAAGTTACTCATGTGCATAGGCATTTGCAAGATCAGGTTATTACTGCCTAATATTTCTAGTATGGCACCTATCTCTTTCCACCCATACCACCACCATTGTGCCTCATCTTCACCCTGAAGAGAGGAGAGCCAGAGACTTCACTATTACTACTGATTTTAAGTGCAAGGTGCTTAGATATTACGATGGGTGGTGGTAAAAATCCCTAAGAGACTGTCAGCTGGGAAATTAGATTATACATCTTTAGTATCACATGCAATGATTTGACTTGAGCCACATGTCATGCTTGCGTGCTGTAAAATTATCTGTCACTTATGTGGCAAAAACCTTTTCCTGTGTCAACATGAATTGCTAAACAGAACATATGAATTTACCTTTCAGTAGTTGCTTTGTTGCAAGGTTTGGAAGACTGAGCAGGAGGGGAAAGGATGAGAGGACAGGAGTACACTTCAAGAATCATTGACTAAGGCTATGTCCATACTGGAGAATGTACCAGGGTTCTGGCTCCTGTGCAGGCACATACATACTTGCTAAGCCTGCCTCAGAACATCCACACTGCAGAGCCACACACATCCCATATCTGTATAGCCACATCCACATTGGTGCTGCAGTTACAATGGTTTAGCCCTAGGATTTCTGGGACCATACTCTAGGATTCTTAGAGCCTCACTAAATGGAACTATTCTAGGAATTGGTTTGTGGTGTAGGCGGGGAGAACTTGTCTGTTCTTCCCTTGGCCCTGGGCAGCAGTGATTATTTATTTATTTATTAGCCCATCAGCACATTTAGCTGGGACACTTCTGGCTCTGCACACTCCTCACCTATGTCCGTTCTAGCGGGCGCCAAATCATGGATCTGCATGATGAGTTCTAAATGAGCTGCTCCTGCTTGTGGTTGAACTGTTTATGCAGCAGGGTAGATGTTATGTGAAATGGTGGTCAGCATTCCAGCAGCAGTTTCTGAACTGCAGAAGGTGGTGGGAACTTAGGGCGAGTTAGTTCATGGCAGACTGGGGACCCCTGTTCTTTGCTAAAATCACAGTGGATTACCCATATGTAGACTGGTGCTTCTGGTGCAGGATAACTGGCACAGCATGGTGGATCATACTGTCCTGCAGACTTGAGTTGACCAGCATTGGCTCCCGAACTTCTGCATTAGGCAGCAGACCTTCATGGAGCTGTGTGAGGAGTTATCTCCATGTCCTGGCTCTGAAGGATTAGAGTTGAGGGAGGCCATGCTTGTCCAAAAGTAGGTTGCTGTTGCCATCTGGAAGCTAGCTACTCCAGATTACTACAGGTCCATGCCTAACAAGTTTTACATTGGCAAGTCAACTGTCCAGTGCTATTGTGGTGTGGTATGTGAGACTATTAATACTGTGGTTTACCCCCCAGGGGTGGTGGGCATGACTAATGTGCCTGAAATAGTAGGTTTCAGAGAATGGGCTTCTCAATCTGCACTAGAAACATTGCAATTCTTGGGCTCATTCATAGCCCATCCATCCTCAGAGTTTTTGAGGGGCTGTCTTGTCAGCCAGAGGTAGTAGTGTGGCGGGTAGACAATGGTTATTGGTAATGGTGCTGAAGCCAGGATTGGAGTTAGCCACAGGGCTGCAACCCTCCACCATCAGCACCAGCCACAGCCCTCCACTATCAGGGTGATCCATCATTCTAACCAATTCTGGTTCAGGAAATTGGTCACTCTTCTTTCCTCTCGCTTCCCGTCCAACTTCTCCTTTTGCTTTCTGGAACTCCAAGAGGCTGACTGATCTCCATCTTATAGCAGGTCATTAGACCTTCCTTTTCCCAGGCTCGTTGAAGGTCCTGTCCCTAGGTGTCATGCATGGTGCAAATGAGGTGGAAGAGTCTGTCCAGAAAATTAAAGAGCATATTATTTCCTGGGGCTAGAGGCATAAAAATTTCTCTATTTTGCATTCTGCATCAAGGCAAGAACGCAGTTTGATATTTTTATCAATCTGGTAGGTTTTTAATTTTATTTCTACACACCTTGGTATGAATTTCAGATTTAATTCATTTTAAAAAATGGGGGGATGAACCTAGTTGGAGAGGCAATGTAGTGAGATTAGGAACCTGTTACCAGTATTGGTTTCAGTATTTACTTCAGGCCAGGGGAGCCTTGAAGGATATTATTGTTCTGGAAATCCCAATGTGTAAGAAGGACCACATTTTCCAGGCTATGACTGGAATCCTATCTGTCTGTGCAAAGGAGATTATTCTCATTTCTCCAGTATGAAAAATTCTCAAGCATCACCCACCACAAGTGGGGGAAAATGTGGGGGGAACACTAACAGGAAGATGAACTAAGATACGGAAACTTGCTAACAGCAAAACTGACTTTTCTCTCCCCCTCCCCCCCATTTACCCGAGCCTGGACTGGGTGCTGTGAATGGACAACCAAGAGATCTGCAAGGGATTCTTCTACTTAATATAGCTACTGGGATTTATAATCCATAGTGCACTCAAGTTTGCTAGGTCTAATTTTTTTTTAAATAAGTGCAAAGATGATACAACTAAATTACTAGTTGAATGTCCATGAGGACTTTTGAAGCACATACTCAGCAACACATGCTTTAGCTGTCTCCACATATCTCGCCTCCTTTGAGCTATGCTCCTACAGTGATGCTTTCCCGGGCTACCCAGGACTGCGAGGCACCTCGCTATCACCTGCCCTTAGCATGAGGAAGCCTTGTTTGTGCCTTCCATGGGTCAGCTCCCTAACTCCACTGGCCATGGGCAACCCAAGCCATACCCTCTAGGCCTTGCTGATTGGCATGCTCAAACCCTCCAATCAGCGTGTCCAGCCCCTCAACCAGTGGCTGCTCACAGTTGTCATAGCTGTGCTGCTTCCAAAGAGACTGTACATGCCAGCTTACCAGTTCCATCTTGGATCACCACTCTGTTTAACCCATGGCCCTTAGATATGTTTGTAGGGAAAGATATGCATTTATATATCTTTATAGTGAAGCTTATTTAACAAAGAGCGGAGACTCCTGTAATACCAATAGATGTATTGGAAACAAATGGTTACATATAAAATCATAACACACCTTCTAAAGCTAAGACTTAATTAGCAAGATACTCTCCTTTCTAACCAAGTATTGCTCACCTATAATCCTTTCGGTGCTATCACGAGACAAGACTGTCAGCTGCCTCCTCAGTGAAAGACCCTATCTGCTTCCTTGCATCCCAACATATACCAGAACAATCTTTTTGTCTTTATTCAGAATCAAGAACCCCCTGCTGTTTGTGTCATCTTGTAGATTTTGCAGCCCCATTTTACTTGTGGTTCAGTATGCAAATAGGCATACATTGTGAGACATACAATACACAAATGACCAGACAGAGAGAGAGGTGTCTGTTACCTCCTGCCTGAACAGAACATTTTTTGGGGTATGTCGCCTCCTGATGACCTGCCATAACTCCAAGACATTAAGAACATACTTTTTAGTATAGATACTGTGACAGTGTCAGACCAAATGGCTTCTGGAGAGTGCAAGAAGGCCAATATATCAGCCCCAGGACCAGTAAGTCCCTTTTCCCCTGGTAGCTGAGCAGGGGGTACTCGTGGTTAATTAATAAACCTGGAGCCAACCAAGGCCCTGCCCAGGACTTGTTAAAAAGCCTCTCCTCCAGAGAAAGGGTGTGGCTGTAGTGGGAGTGAGGTGAGCTACCAGAGAGTGTTTGAGCAGGCAAGACTCTTTGAAGAACCAGGAGGGTTTAGGAGAAGGAGCAGAATGCTGGCAGGAGAGGATTCTGCAAGTACAAAGAGTGTGGGGGGGAACCCTGCCCGAAGAGGGCAAAGGACCTTTCCCAGGCCTGGAGACCTAAGGGAATAAACACTGCCAGAAGGGAAAGATTGAACTGGATGTTTGGGTGGGCACTACCACAAGAATCTTCTCTGGCAAGGAGGCTAGGAAGGGTCCCTGTCCAGGCAGGGTACGGACATTAAGTCAAGGGGCACGGGGAAGTAACCCAGGGAAGCTAGCAGCTTTCATGAAGCCACAGCATGAGGAGGATGCTTGTAGGAATGCTGGGTTGGGGCCCAGAGTCAAGGGTGGGACTGTCCCCCCACACTCTTCCACCGGCTATTTATTGGAGGGGCAAGAACCCCACCGAAGAGGCAAGTGCCTCAGAGAACCAGAGGCAGGACTGGGAGCCAGCAGGGAGCAGCCATCGTAGAGTGGCTGCATTACCCTCCCTCACCCCTAGAGGATGGAAGAAACACTAAGGGGTGAAGCAATTCCCTGACCTACCGCTAGAAGGAAGAGCTTTGTCCCAATACATAATTCAAATATCTGTGCATACAGGTCATGATGATGATGAGTAGTGTGCTACTGGCTCTGATAGAGACTTCATATGCCACCCTTCAGTGAACTATTATGCAGATATCCAAGCCAGGGGTGTGGAGGGGAAATCCCTGTATAACTCTGTGCCCTCTGCCAGTTGTCATTAATGGATTCCTAGGTCACACCTATCCAACACATTTTACCCCATTTCACCAGCTGAGCAGGGGTTCAACATTCCCATGAGCATGTGCCTTACAGGTTTTGTATGTGGATGATAGGGGGGTTTGGGCAGCAACACATGTCTTAACACATCTCAAGCTTGCAATGTGGATCAAGCCCATATGTCTGTCAAGAAAGGGAACAGTCTCCCCCATCCTAGAAACTTAATTAGGTTGATAGTCTAATATGAAGTGTCTTGCAATCTTTTATTTTAGTGTTTTCTATAGCACTTATCACCATAGCCTTGTGAGACATACAATACACAAATGACCAGTCAGGGAGAGAAGTGTCTGTTACCTCCTGCCTGAAAAGAACATTTTTTAGGTATATGGCCTCCTGATAACCTGCCATAACTTCAAGACATTAAGAACATACTTTTTAGTATAGATACATAACTTCTTAAATATCATCTGTACATACAAGTCAGGATGATGATGATGATGACTAGTGTGCTACTCTAAAACTTAGATGTTTTTAATCTCTGTGGTGAAACCAGAACATTTACTATGTAGCTAGTATCCAGATCTGAACAGGAACTGGAGGATATGACTAGTCAGTTTCACTAGTTTCTAAACTTTATTTGCAAGTTCTCATGCACTAATATAGCACTGTACTGTTTTGGCTTGCATGCACTAAACTGGTTTAAAGTTTGATTTGATTTCATGGGAACAATTATGTAAAAACTTTTAAAAAAACTAAAATTTTTCAGTATCTCTTTGGGACTTTAATAGAGTTCTGTGTATGTGGGGTAGTAAATAGGGAAAGGGGTATGGTTTACAAAATGTAATATTGGAATATTTTTTAAATCTTTTTCATTTGAACAAAATATTTTTGTTTTAGTTTAAATATTTCCCTGAAGTTTCTGTAACTAAAACAGTTTGCTACTTCATGTGAAGTGAAAATGAAATGGACTAACTGGAAACAAATATGAAACAGCCTAGTTTTACTGTGCAGGCTCAGTAAAATACAGAAATAAACTATATCAGTGGTGAAAAAGAAATTAGACTTCTAAAAATGTCAGTTCTAGTAATCCTAGATGAAATTATGCATTGATTATTATGAACTGAAATAAAGTTTATTTAAAAGTGACTTACAAAGAAAAAAACAGCTTGCCCTCTTTTGTTGCTTATAATTTCCTGCCCTATTTTTACACTAGAATTCAGGTCTTATCTACCCTGTTTTGTTTTGTTTTGTTTTCTATAAGATACTATGAACTGGAAAACTCATGGGTTTGACAGACGTTATTCAAGTGACATTTGTTTAAGTGACAAGGAAGGTGATCTTTATACATATTGCAAATACTGGAATTGTTTTTCATCATCATAGTATTTAACTCAAATGTCTGAAAAACATTTAGGAGAAATGTCTTTGAAGATTCACAATCCTGCCCCTTCAACTAAGGGCTGAAAATACTCACAAGTCCCATGAGCTCTCCAGCAAAAACAAGCAAATTCATACTTTACTGACATTTCTAAAGGTTTTTAAAAAAGCACCAGGAGGAGGAGGAGGGGAAACAGCCTTCTAACATCAAAGAAACAAAAGAGCACAAACCTATGTTTCTCTTTTGGTGGTTACTTTTGAAATATAAGTTAGGTTGGTAACATCCCTTTAAATCAGACTGATTTAATCTATAAAGCCAATCAACAAAATTTGAGACAAATTTTTTCTTTATTTTGTTTGTTTATTGTTGTCATATTTGAAGTAATTTGGATTTGATTGTGCCTTAGTGAAATCAGATGTCACGAACATGACAAATTTCTATGAAATCTCTAAATTATACAAAGGCATATATTGAGATGCAGAATCATAAAATCTAGCATAACCATCATCTCTACCTGGAAAGATACTGTATTTCAGTTAGATCTTGGACATGCTTTTCTATGAATTATGGGCCTCTGACTGACAGTATTCATTTTTATGGGAATGACCATTTGCAGGGGGAAAGTGTTCATTTCAGTCTAGACTTCTAAGCCTCTGTCTTCACTAGAAAATGAGCTGTATTTGACACTGGATGTCAAAGACCGCTTCCCTTAGCACATACTCAATCTGGGTTGAATAGTTTGGCTGCTGGTATAAAGAAGGGCTAAAATAAGTTCAACCACAGATGAAATAGTAGAAAGGAGCCATGTTTGATATTTGGCTACATTCCTAATATAGACACTGTGAAAAGGCTTAGGCTCTCACTTCCAGAAAATCTGAAGTATTGTAAAATGTTGGAGAACTGACCGTCTTTAAGGCCAAATAAAACCAACAAAGCTAATTGAAATTTTATTTAAAAAATGTTGATTTTAGTCTTTATCCTCCTAGTAATTTGTGTGTCTGCCACACTTAGTTTGAACACTAAGCAATACCTGCCGGTGGAAACAAGGGCTGTGGTGTGCTCAGACATCCTTTTGGCAATACAGGCATAGTCATTATTATAAGCATTTGATAAATTGTTCTAGACTGAAGCAGTCTTGCCCATGATATCATGACTGTGTTTGGAATCTAATTTTCAAATTTGTGTGGAAGGACAAGCAACTGGCTTCTTCCCAGAGTATTTATCAGCTCTGCATGATGAAGACTAGTGTGACACAGCCGATCTCCAGGAGCCTGGGAACTCGATTCCACTCCTGAGCTTGGGTCTGGTAATTGGCAGTGTAATATACTGGCATAAGGAATGAAAATGTTCATAGATGTATTTTTTCATAAGAGCAATATGAGATTAAAGCAGGAAATCTGATGCTATTGTTTATGCTTCTTGATCAATGTTAAAAAGCAGATGAAGAAAACAGAGAATCAAACTCCCTGGGATAGATTGAGTTGGGAAACACGTTCCAACACATAACGTCTAGAATGATTATGCATGTACAAATGTCAATAGAGCTTGCATTTGATATCTGTAAGTGGACCAATTTCTGTTTAAACAATGCTACTGTCAGAAAAACAGCAAGGGAACTTTATTTTTGTTTGGTATTGAGAAGTGAGTGATTAGATTATAATGAACTCTCTTGTCAATAAGGCACACAGTGTCTAAATTGTTGACCTCCCTGTAAAACCACAGGTAAAGCACAAATCAAAATATGCTGTGAATGATCTGATTCTGAACATAATATAAATCTGGTCACTGCCAAGTCATCTGCGGGGCTGCTATATTTTCCAATTTAAAAATCTCAGTTTGGCAATGCAGAGAATTGCAGCGTGTTTATTGACCAATAGCTATCCTAAGGGGCCAGAAGCAACTCCTCATAACTGGATAATATTTAGCTACTGTGTTTCAATAATTACCAAAAACTCAGCACAAATAAATTTAAGGAAATAAAAATTAAAACTAACAAAAGGTTAAATGTAACTTAATTGCTAAGAGGTAGTTGAAATGATTGTAAAAAAAAAAAAAAAGAAATAAAATTTCTTTTAAAATACTTGCCTAAACAGTCCATACTATTTTAGTTGAGCATGTTTATTTTTACATGGATAAGAAAGTTTGAATATCGAGTTCTGGCTGTCTCCAAATTTTAGCCTGGGGCCAACCTACACTTAAAAGTTATGTTGACATAACTACATTGTCAGGGATGTGAAAAATACACACCCCTGAATGCTATAGCTATGCCAACCTAAGCTCTGCTGTAGATACAGTTATGTTGACAAATGAATGCTTCTGTTGATGTAGCTATCATTGCTCAGGGAGTTGGTGTTAAGTGGAAAAAACTGTTTAGTGAGTGTCGGCTGCATCTACATTATGGGCTTGTAGACATACACTCAACAATAAATCAACAATTTTCTCCAAGTGGTGCCTCCCACCGCTTTTGTATTTAAGTAAAATGAATATCTTAAAATTAGATGGATAGGTCTTACCATTGAATCGGCAAATTGCTTTTGTATATGGAACAACTTGTCCACAATAGAGTGGAAATTGGACGCTAAGGGTGTTTTGCTGTGGGGTGCTTAGCTAAATATGTTCTATGGCCAATGAGTGGTGATGTCCACTTTGCTCTTCCACATAAATAAAGGTGTAATTTAATACTTAAAATATGTGTAGTGAGACATTTTTAGTGGAAGGGGTATTTATTTTCATGTGTGGAAAGGAGGGTGTAGGCATCACAGTGTACAAATATACTAGCATTTGACTTCTTGAAAACTGGTTTCATATGAATATTTGTCATGCTAAAATTAGGCATGATTAGCAATTGCTGCTTGAGAGGTCCGCAAGAGGAATTCTGAGAAGTGAGCATGTGGTGCATTGAGTGAGCGATATGTGCAAGAAGTTTGAACACCTGCCTATACTAATCTAACTCTACTCATCATGATTCTTTTCAGCATCAAACTGTCACTTGCAGCCAATTTAGAATGGTCCTAAAAGAAGAAAATGTTCATACTTTTATACTGAAAGTGCTCAGCATACTCCTGATTCGGGGGTAGTTAGAGGTGCTAGAGTGACCCCTGGCATAATTCAGGTAGTTATAGTGGGCTGTCTAAGTTATGGCAAGTGCTCCTCAGAGAACAGAGCAGCCTGCAACTGTTGCTAATCAGCTGTTATGGGGGGTTGGTGGGAATTCTTACCTGGCTGGATCTTGGTCTTTTAGAGCCCCTGTATGCCACTCTGACACTTTTATGTGAGGTAAAGCAGCTGGAGCAGGTCAGAGTCTCATCCCCTCACTTAGTGTAGACCTGGCAGGTGTGATTTTTCTTTTTTAAATCCCTCTTTACTGACTGAGGTAAACCCTAGGGGCAATCTAGGATTTACGCTTACCAGCTAACAGGTGTTAAAATTTCAACTGTCATGTCTATACTAGGGTTTTAACATGGGCTAAAAATCCACCTTTTCCTAATATAGACATGGCCTCTGTGAGACAAATTATATTGGACATGATACTGGAGTTATTCTCTACTCTTTTGAAGTTGTCATGGTATAGTGCACTGGCTAGTGTGTGTCACCAATGTCCTCTGTGGATAGAATGTCAGATCTGTGCATGTGAACATGTCATCTTCTAATAACTGCAACCTGCAGAAGATGCAAGCCCTAATATTATTACCGTTAGTGGAGATTATCCTTTGTCACTGGAGACCAGGAGTCTAAGCTCCATTCCCAGTGTTGCATGTGTGCAGTTTAGATAGTGGCTGTGTAGTCTGTATGTGGCTATGGATTTGTTACAGAAGTTCTGTTCTAAACAAACACTCTTGATATACACTGGATTCCTCTCTATTAGTGTTATAAAACAGATCCTAATCATTACAACTAATTAAAAGAGTAAATTGCTTAAAAAAAGAAAATGTGATGTAGGATGCTTCCATCTTGACATTCTGATAAAACTGAGACAATCTGCTTTCCTACTGACAATCAGATCACTTAAAATTGTGGTAAATTCTATACTTTTAAGTTTAATGTAGGTTGCTTAACTGAATGTAAATTAATCATACTTCTTAAAAATTAACACCACTCCTGAAATGTTCTGGTTGCCAATGAGAAATCCTATTAGTTTAGTCCTGTTCTACCTGGGAAAATCAAGTTGCTATGGGTCAGTATCAAAGGGTCATTGTGAATTTGAGACATGTTAAAACATTAAATGTTTACTTATAATTATTTATTTTTCAACCTTAGGCCCTGAATTCTCTTGTCAGTTGTTTATAGTCAATTTCACTTTCAGGTATACTCAAGTTTAGTGGAATGTTTAGTGTAAATAATAGACAAATGTTTGTTATAAAAACTATTTCCAATGGAACAAACCCAAACATGAAAGAGTGGGCCTTGATTTTTGTAAAAATTGCTATTTGACTATATTTTAAAAATGGCATTTCCCAGAGCTGGCAATTCTCATTTTAGTGAATGTAGATACTCAAAGAGTAGCATGCATTTCTAAAATAACTTTGAATTTTCTTTATATATGCACATAATGTGATAAATATTTATCTTTTTAACATATAACTAATTATGAAATTTTCCTTCACATCATGTTAAAGGGGAGGAGGAATGCACCTTCCCCTCCCACCCACTTCATACAGCGTCAGCATTAGAGATGGTAAGAGGGGCTCCATCTGTTACATTTTTGTGTGGGGGTATTACTTGGTTTTTTAGGTTGGGGCAGGCGCCCTGTAGCCATTAACTCTGAAAAATGCTACTTGCGTCTATTGCACTCAGTATGACATAAATAATGAAGTGGAACTGTTTCAGTTATTTAAGTTGTCTTTGTAAAAGAATGCATTAAGGAGTTTGAAAATTTTAATTGTGGGCAATAATGTGGGAGGGGGATGGAGCATGTTGGGTTGTTTTAAAAGGTGAATATTATCCCCATTTTCTGGATGAGGAAAGTGAGGTTCAGGAAGTCTGTTTGCTCCCAGGGCTGCCACTGAGAGTCTGAGACAGTGAAAGGACTTAAGTGCAGGGGACCTATGTTTTACTATAACCATTAGTTGTAAAAGCAGACCTGTAACTTAGATGTAACTCCTTCCACTGTCACCATTAGCACCCGGCATAAGGATGAAGTGCCTAGAGGGGCCTAGCACAGCTCTTCTCCAGTGTCCTTGCAGGGACTTATTCTCGAGCCCTAGTTTAAGTACAGCATCTCCTTGGCCCTGTCCTGCTTAGGAGGGTAAGTCTGTGGAACCAGCTCTCAAGGCTGTATCTGAGCCGGGTCCTTGGGTGCTGGGAGCCCACCCGTGCAGCAGAAGCCTGCTTATTCCTTGCTCTATGGCGCCCCCAGTGGAACGTCTGGGAGGCAAAGGGAGGATGGAGGAGGGAGTTCAAGCGCTCGCTCCCCCCTCCGCTCAGAACAGCTCACGTGGTACGGCGGCGGCCAATGGCGAGGCGAGCTGTGCCTGGCGGCCGCCATTGCTGTCAGAGTGAAGAGAGAGGCAGAGGCGAGTGTGTGAGGAGGAGCTGGGGAGCGGGGCCGTTGGGCGGGCAGGGCCGAGCCGAGGGCGGCGAGGACGGGTAGGGACAGCGCGCGCTCTCCGGTCCCCGGCTGCCGCCAGTCGCCCCCAGCAGCGGGGGCCCCGCGCGGAGCGTAAACAAGGCGGTGGTGGCGGCGGCGGCGGCAGGAAAACACCATCCACCCACCGCCAGCGGCGGCAGCAGCGAGGGGCGGCCGGCCGCGGAGGGGAGGAGACACGGCCGCAGCCAGCAGCCGAGACAGCGCCCCCCGTCAGCAGCCGCCGCCACTGCCTGGGGCCCGGACCAGGCCCCCCCCCGCCCGGGCTGTGTCCCGCAGGGGCCGCAGTTAGGCCACGGGAGGAGCCCCCTGACGCGAGCCCTGCCCCGGGAGCCGAACCGGCAAGCAGAAGAGCGGTGCTACCGGGACCGGGAACGGCGCAGGCGAGACCGCCGGTCCGGAGTGCGGTCGGAGCCCCTCGGCGGTGGGCCTTGGGCCGGCCCGCGCGGCTCGTTGTGGATTATTTGGCGGGGGGCAGGTAGGTGGCTCGTGCCCCCTGCGAGGCCCCAGTCCTTGGCGTGCCCCCTGCCGGTCACTGCCCTTTCCTCCGCCTGGTGGTTGTGCGGGGGACGCAGCGAGGGGCAGGACTGCGGCGGCTGCCCCAGTGACAGGAGGAGCGGGCTGCACCAGGGAGCCCCGGGCGCTTCTCCCTGCCTGCTGGGCCCGTCTCCTCAGACATGCCCCGCTCTGGCGGCCGGGCTCGCCGAGGATCATGACTGCAGCGGCGAACTGGGTGGCGAACGGGGCCAGCCTGGAGGACTGTCACTCCAACCTGTTCTCGCTGGTGAGTACCGGGGGGGGGGGGTGTGCGCGCGCGCGCCGAGTCCAGCATAGTCGGGGCTCCCCCAGGGACCCTGCTGCTCCTTTGAGTAGCGGCGCAGCAACTTTGTCGGTTCGCTGCAGCTGCCAGGGGCTTTATAGGGCTGCTCCCCCGCTAGCCCCTCCCCCGGCTCTGCTCCGTGTTTATTTTCTCTTTAACATCGTTAGTTGCGAGCGTGCGTGCGTTGCCCACACAGCTGCATTGATCTGAATACGAGAATGTCAAGGCAACGGATTGGGTGTCCCCTGCCTGTGCTGCCTGCATGTGTGACCATCTTCTCTGGTAAACAGTCTTCTCTCCCCGCCCCTGCCTGCTTTGGCACTTCATGCCCTTGTGCTTTGTGCCTCAAAGACTGCGTGTGGGTTTTTCCCCCCTCTTCTTTCTTAACGACAAACGCCATTTCAGCAGCAAATAATTCATGCAATGTGATTGTCTGTAGGACTTGCACTCCGAGCTCTTGTATCTAAACGTCAGCCGTCTTTATGGTGTCACAGCCGTGCTCCCGCTGCACAGCAGATGGAGGGTAGGGAGGGGGACTTTTTTTTTTTTTTTGTCCTGACATGAAAAGCATGAGTTGAAAATGCAGCGTGCTGGGTGGCTTGATAACATAGGTGCTATCCTCCTATCTCACTGGTAGCTGACAACTTTCACTTTTATACTTAAATTGCATGGTTATACTTACAACAGTTATGGTATCAATTGCTCATATTGAACAGTTGCAACCAACTACAGATTTTTAATCTTAATTAACAATGAATAGAAAGATAAATTACTTGCTGTCTGTATTAGTGACATTTCACTTGAAAATGGCTTTCTGCTTTCTTGTATGCTACAGCTGCAGGGATGTACCCCTGCCTGCTGTACACTAGTCAAGTGAGTGGGAGAACTCTTGAGTCCCCAATACTTACCGCAGGAAGAGGAGGATTTACATAGAGTATGGGATTGTTTATATGTGAAATGGTAATTTATAAGATAAGGTGGAGAGCAACTGGGTATAAACTGCATGGCAAGTGGTGTGGGAGAGGAAATAAAAAACAAATAACACCCCCTGACTCCCCTCTCTCCCTCCCCAACTCCTGCCCCCAAAATAATAGTGTCCAGGATCACTTTTTTCAAGGGGTGGAAAAGGAACATGAATAGTTTGATAGAAAACTTTTAAAAATTCTGATTTAAGAAAAAGTTCAACTCAGCCTTCAGGTTGTGCATATTGTTAGCCTCTGTAACCACGTATTATTTCTTTCCTTTACTGTTAACCTCAGTCTTTTTCCCATGTACCCTCCTCAGCCCTCAATGCCTTCCCTTGCATTATTTGTTCCTGATGTGTTGCGCCTTGCTTTAATGATAATATAATTCTTTGGGGGCAGAGGCTTTATTTTGTTACGTACTTGGTACAGTGGGGTCTTGATCCTGACAGGAGGCATTTGTTTGTTATAACAAATACCATCCTTTTGGACTTTTTATTGACTTGTAATCACTTTCAAAACCATGTAAGATCATTTAAACTTGCGTTTATGCTAATATTTGCAATGCCTTTATAGCACTACTGTATGCATGCAGATATGGTAGTGGTAAAGGTAGTTTGTGTATACCAGTCTTGCATACTAAGAAAAGCTAACCAGTAAATAAAAAAGAAGCAACTGTATCAGGAAAGATGTCACCAGTAAATTAAAGAACAGTTAATCTTAATTTAAAAAAATCAACCCAACAAAAACACCCCCACAACTTTATTCACCTTTTTTGGTTAGGAAATTGAATGTTTTGGAAGGTTGGCTTTCATAACTTCTGGTATAGTTGCAGCCCCATTGCCAGTCCATCACAGGTAAAATAATTCTTGGTATATATGGCAGCATGAACTACAAAGTTTAGATTTTCAGATTTTTTTTTGTTTGAGACTTTATGCTAAGAAACTTTGATAGAGCAGCAAGTTTTTTAATTGTATGCCAGTGAAATAAAAATACAAACAAATACGGAGTTTGCTTCTAAAAGTGTTCTTGCAACCAGATTGACGTATAAAGGCCTATATAGAGTTAGAATATGATAAAGTAATACCACTTCAAATTTTTTTAAAAATGACTGTCAACCTCTCAAACACCTTTTTTCTGCAGTATCAAATAATGTACAAGCAACTGTTTGCAGATACGTTTTATTTAACACAAAATAATTTGCAAGGCTTAACTTGATTTAATTTGCAGGTGTGGGCAGGACTGAACTGTTTTGTAGATGGGTCATTTAACCAAGGTAGAGTCATTTTCATGCTTTGACTTTAAACATGTTGTAGCAGGTCAGAGGACAACCCTGTTGTAATTGTCGTCTGCTATATGTTTGTACTGTGCCTAGCACGATGGGGCCCAACACGGTGTGCCTCTACTATCAGAGTGTGCGTGCATGTGTGTGTATTCTAACTCAGTGGGATTTTTTTTTGTAATGGGCCTGATCCTGCAAATTTGCACACATAACTATTGAGAATATACACGAGTAAGATGTTGCAGGGTATAGTCCTTTAAATAGTAATTTTATAAGTGACAGGACTTTATAGGGCAGAGTGTGCAGTATAATCAGCAAACTCAAATATTAATGCAATGTGCCATTTTTTCAGTTGCATTACAAATTTAGATCTTTATTGATAAACATAGCCTTAAAGTATTGAGAAAGAGACTATTAATTAAATATATGTGGCCACAGGCATTGACATTTTACCCTCAAACTGTTAAATTTATGAAGTATTAAAACTACAGTAGACCAGATCATAAATTACAGGACCTCTTGCTCATAGATTATCTTCTGAACACAACAACAAAATGTACAGAATTGTTGAGTGTTGGTTTAGTTCTTGTGAAGCAGCGTACTCCTTAAGAACAAGACTTGTGTATACAATATTGATGTAAGACAACCCAGCTATTAGAGGAAGTGTAATTTAGCGGTGCCATGTTCATTTTTATCTCAATCTTTCATTAATCTTTCTGACTTAAACAGAACATGGAATTCTTGATGGAATAATTACAATAGTGAAGTAGATACAGAAGCTTTACAATACTAAGAAGAACTCCAGCTTTTTCATTAAAAAATCAGCATTAGCTGTGATCAGTTATTTAGTGTTTTTGTTGTTTGATATAAAATTAACTTTTTGAACTTTTGTTTATCATGTGTAGATGATTTTTAGTGAGAATGGGTAGACTTGATGATTTGCTTTGAATCTTTATACTTTAAATGACTGCTTTCTAAATAGTGATTTTTTGATAGTTGGTGGTTTTTCACAATGAGCTCGAGGATGGAGCATACAATGTTTTCCTATGTGAGGGTGCTGTAGAAACAACATTTCATTAGGGATCACTGAAATTAGGACATTATAATGTTTATATTGAATTCTGCTTTTTCTTAATCTCACTGCCGAATGTTTATCCAGATCTTAATTGTGATCTCAAACACATGCAGTTAATGTTTCACAAAACATGTTGTTCATAATATAGTGGTATGAAGGGGTGTGTGTGTGTGTGTGTGTGTGTGTGTGTGTGTGTGTGTGTGTGTGTGTGTGTAATACACATGCACCCAATGTATCATTGTTAGATCAAAGTAGAAAATTCACAGTGCTATAATGCTGCTAGAAAACGAATTAACATTCATATTGCTTATCAAGCAAAAAAACCCGACCACCCCACAAAGCCCACCATTTTTATGTGTTTTTCCTGAGAACTTGGTAGTTCTGCTCAACAGTAAAGCCCAGTGTAGGCAGATATTACAATAAAAATAACATTTTGTATATTTATCTTCAGAATGTAGATCAAATGCTGAATTTTGTTGGTATTTACAGTATAATCTTTTCTGTGTGAAAATAGTTGAACTTACTATAACATGTTTTTGTTTAGAATACTTTTGTTTATAGCACATGGTATTAGAGATTTTATTTTTTTTTATTAATAACAGTGCCAGGCAATATCTGACTCTTACATGGAAACATGTTGATGTAATATTTTATCTAAGTACAATAGTGTATCAGTTTAGTGGGTTATTGTTAGAGCTGGCTAATAGTTTTTTGAAGGAGAAAATATTCTGAAATAGTATACAGTATATCAAAATGCTACAAATGTGGGCTCAGTTCTACAACCCTTCCTCACATGAGTAAACCTTACTTATGCAGATAGTCCTTTCGAAATTAATTGACTGTGCAGATGACAAAGGATTACTTATGTGGGGATATGGGTTTTTAGGATCTAATCTATATATGATTAAAATGTAATAGTTACTGATCTTTTAACATAAAATACCATTTGTGGCCAAACAAAAAAACCAAGGAATAGATCTTGTTTAACAGTGAAATAAGGTAATAACAGTAACTTATTTTGGTTTATAAAATTCACCTTTCTTAATTGCATGTGTAACAAAATAATTTAATCATTTAAAAAAAAAAAAAAACTTCATGCAGCATCATGTGCTTCAGAGATGAACAAAAAAGATTGTCCCCTGCCCATTTCCCTTTACACTTCTTTTTTGTTTTTCTCTCCCTGTTCATATTACTGTCTTAGAGAAGATGGGGCTTTTACTGAGCCCTGAAGTCCAGTAAGGTAAAGCTTTGTTGCTCTAGTATGGAAAGAAGATTCAGAGTTGAGGAGACCTCAGCTGGCAGCAAGAAGCTTACCAAAGTGCTTCTGCTATGGGCCATTGCCTCATAGGATTAGAGTCTAGAGTCACTACTGGGAGCTGCCTATGGGAGATGAGCAATTATTCACCAGTGGTATCGATTTTACCATGTGAAAGGTATGTTCAGTAGAGCAGTGGAAGAGGGGCAGTAGTATGTGTATAACATTAGACACTTGTGGAGCATGTTAAGAGACTGATTGACTGAAGCACCAAAACAAACAGTTTGATTATTCAAAAAGGATAAAACCGTAAAATTAGAGAGGTAAAAATACATTCATGCTTTCATTTTTCCGTGTAAGCCGTTATTGGAGCTGCTACAGGGATATTATGTAATAATTAACATAATCATGATAGGAAGTGGGAGGTAGTCCACCAGACTATTTCTCTATTGAAATAATGTGGTCTGTGTTATGCAAAGTTGGTTCATCTCTGCAATAATCCATTCTGGCTGTGACAGAGGCAGAGGTTATTCTAGTGAAATCTGGGTTCATGAATAAATGTTACAAATAACTAATCAGATGGGAAAAAAAGGCATTCTTTCCTGAGATGAAGCTTCTGTAAGAGATGATACTTCTGTAAGACCTGATGGCAAAGAGTTCGCAGGAGAAAACCTAATTTGCCAACTTTTTGAGCAAAAAGTGGACATTCCCCTCTAAATTTTGATAATGGAGGTAAGACTCACATCTGCTATATTTTCAAGATCTTTTCCAACATACCAATATTATTTCTGCTCCAAATGGAGTTTCAGCCAATTTGTTCTCACCTAAGTTTCAGTTTTATTGGGAATCATGACATAATACAGGACCTGAGCTTTTTGGATTGAGAGAGCATACATGATAAACATGGGATGTAGACCTGCATCTGATGAAAACAAGACACAAAGGTAATTATGACCACAGTGCAAATCTTGCAGGCCTCATGCACGTTTAGAAGACTAGATGGAACTTCGTAGAACCTTGCAGGAAAGAGATTATTTTGGACATGAGTAGTTGCCCAAAAGGATTCTTTGAGACATCCTTTGCAAGAAAGAGAAGAATGGTTGGAGCGGATATCATTCACTGCAGTCAGAGTTCACAAGCAAAAAAGCAAACTCTTATGGTCATCGGCGTCAAAGAATTCTAACTAACTGAAAAAGATCAACAGGGAGCACCCTACCTTTAGCATCATTAGAATGAAATTAGCCAATGTAGGCAGTCTCAGTTGACATTTTGACACTAAAAACTAGACTTGCTAGGGATCATGGAAATTTGAGAAGTCCAGATGGCGGCAGATTATTCAAAACAGGCGTCTTAGTAGTTTTCCCTCAAAAAGGGAAGATTAGAAATAGAGTGATAGCTGATGGAGGTATTCAGAAAGTCCTCTCTTGACACTGACTAGAGGTCAAATGGCCACCTGTTGAAGGTCATTTGATGCTCTACCCATCTGTAAGGAGTTGCTAGCAATTTAACCAATACAAGATCCTACTTGTTTTTGCTAATCATAAATGCAGTTATCCAGATGTTGGCCAGAGTACTGCTGTTATTGCCACAATATTAGTGAGTGATATCTACTATTCAGTGATGGTGTACTTCATTGAAGTTACAATATGCTTTATTATTTGTCTAAAGTTCCATCTAGATTTAGGTAAGATGATTTTTTGAATGCACATATTATATCTTTAAAAACTAGTTGTAATTTGTTTTCTACAATAATTTAGGACATACAATATAAATAGTAAGGTATAATAAGGTAGAAATGGAAGAACTTGTTCATTCCTGACAATGAAAGATTGTTTCCAGTTTTAAGTAACTCCAGTGATGTGCTTCCACCACTTTACTTCCCATGGAGAATTCCACAGTCTAATGGGGCTCTGATAAGGGTATGAGTTGTAAGAATTCAGTGAATCACCAATGGTAGAAATGTTTGCTTAGTTCTTTGGTTAGTGTAATTATAACGCTAATATATCAGAGGCTTATGAACTAACATATGCCTATAGAATTATTTCATGTTGTAAATAGTTCTAGGAAAATGTTAAAAAATGGGTTAACATCTTACTTAGATATTTCCAAAATTTAAAAGCAAGATTTAAAAACATACATTTAGATCATTATGAGTTTTGCCATTGATTTAATTGGAAGCAGGAATGGGCCCATGATTCTGGTTTTTTACATCCATTTGCTAAGATATATAGTGTCTTTTTTTGAAGTGCTTTCAAAAATAAACTTAATAGTGTCTAACTCCATTTCCTTTATACTGTAACTCCAATTTGGTTTTTAAAACTTGGGGTTGTTAATTTTGGCCCACAGATACATAGTGATTTAAAAAAAAATTATATTTTGCAAATTCAGCTATTGCATATAAGAATGTGTTAATTACCCAATTTAAAAAAATTTTTTTGGGAGATTACTAGAAGTTTGCTCTTTTACTGAAGAACATTTTTAGTTTAATCTGAATCTCTAATATATTCTTAAAATAAAAATTTGTTCCATTTAGGAAAAGCAAATGCAGTTTTTGGTTGCATTAAGAGTCATAGCATGCAAGTCAGGGGAAGTGATAGTATCACTCTACTTGGTGCTGGTTATGTCTCCGCTGGTATACAGTGGTCAATTTTGGTGACCTCTATATAGAAAGGATGTAGAAAAGCTGGAAGGGATACAGAGGCGAATGACAAATGAGATCAAAGAGATGGAATGCAAGCCATATGAGCAAAGGTTGAAGGAACTGGGCATGTTTAGTTTGGAAAAAGGGATTTAGTGAGGATGTGATAGTGGTCTTCAAATACTTGAAACGCTGCCATAAAAAAGCTGGAGGAAAAATTGTTTTCTCTTGCCACAGAGGGCAGGACAAGAGGCAATAAATTCAAACTACAGTATAGCAGATTTAGATTAAATTTTAGGAAAAACTTCCTAACTGTAAGAAGAGTAGGACAGTGGAACAAACTGCTTAAGGAAGTTGTGGAAGCTCCTTCACTGGAGGTTTTCAAAAGAAACTGAATAGTCATCTGTCTTGGATGAGTTATACTCAACTAATCCTGTGTCCTGGTAGGGTGTTAGACTAGATGACCTTTGCAGTCCCTTCTAGCCCAATAGTTCAATGATTCTATGAACATTTATTTCATTATGTTGAAGAGTCAGTCATGTGAGAGATGTTGACATTCAAACAGTTTCTTTGGTACTTTGACAAATGTTTATTAGAATGATCTGAAGTTCTGTCAGCTTTACATTAATGGGGGAATTCACTTTATTTCACTGAGTAGATACTTAATTTTCGCAAATACTAACAATGGGAAAATAAATAATTGTTTTTTGTTTAGTTTTTGTCTTTTGGTAGAATCTCACAAGGGACCTCTACATTGTTTTGTAGGAATCAGTTTCTTCACTTGCTGCAGTTAAAATATTTCTGTACCCTTGTATATAACACGTTGGGTGTCACAATCCTGAGTGGATTTGGGGTGATGATTTATTATGTTGGCTTTTTTCATTCAGTGAAATAATGTTTTGGGGTTTTTTTTAAACATAGAATGTTGCAAAAATGTATTACCCAAAAATAATTTAAAAAATGCCAAATATTCCAGATTATATTCTGTGAATATACCAGTGACATACTATGGATCTTTTCACTGAAAAATATGCTGTATAATATACTGTGTTTCTGTGTCCTCCCTTTTACCAACTTGTGTGTGCGTCTTTTGGCATATCTTAATTTTTGAAATAGTCAAAAAGGCAATATATGACTAGAGCAAACACACTTTCCAATAAACACATAACTAAACATTCATGTTTTATATGACAGAGCATTCCTTTGTTTACTACATCATGTGAGGTTGTAACTCTTTAGGAGCATCCTAGTTATCAGACTTGTATTAGAGTCCTGCCAGTTCTGTGGTACATCCTAACCCCCCCTGGCTTCTCCTCTTGCAGTCCTCCACCCCTAAAATACATATTTGTATATGGCCATCCTTCTCCCCGAGAACTAGTTCTTATTCTCTACTCACTTTCCCTTTGAAGTTACCAGCTACTCACAGGGAAGGGGGAAAATGAGCTTCATAGCAGGTGGAGAGAAACAAACTAATAAAAATATCCCACTGTACCACAACTATTTTATTTACCACATCACCAAAATGCCATTGAAGCTTTGTGATAGATTCCCTTTGCACACTGACAATCAGAAAATAAGCACTAGAGGCCTGATGAAAGGTCTGTGATACTAACAATAACAGCTAGTATCATGTTTCTATTGTTACTTCAGATACTTACATCATCTTACATTAGCATGAGTCCTATGCAGTGGAATGATGGTGATATCTGAAAATAAGCTGACACTTGTAAGTTCAGTTTTTCAGTGCAAGGATTTGAGTTTAGCTTTTTATTTATTAAATTGGGCATCATTTAAGTTTCACACAAATCTAAACAGTTTAGGCAAACTTTCCTTGGGGTTGTTTGAGGATTTATGACAATATTTTAATGAAGTTTGATTTGTTTTGGTATTGCTGTAAGTTGTTACAATTTGAGGGAAATACCATGTTTTGAATCCGGAAACCTTCATTGTTACGTGTATGATCAGCTTTTATATTGCTGGAGCAACATGAATGACCTGACTTTTAATTTGGAAAGAACCCAGTTAAGAAAATACCTGTCTTTGGGTTGTTCTTTTGACTCTGTGGTGGAGTAGCACTGCTGTAACAAATATATTTCAGCTGATTAAGTATGTTTTTAAAAATATACTGTTTCAGCTGCTTGAATTAATTTCGGAAGATGTCCCTTAATCTTTGTAATTAAATGTTTTTAAATTTATTTTTTTGATGTTGTATTGTTAAAATTGCATTTTTAAGAAGTCTTTGGCATAAATAGCATTGATGATTTAATTAAGAAAGGAAATACTATGACTTATGTAGCTTGCAGTTTAGTGTTGTCCTGGCTCATTCTTTAGCTCAGTCTCTTAGACACTGTTGGATTTCAAAATGAGCCATTGTAGATTAATTCATTTTATTGAGTAGAATTACAATAATGCACATGGAAACGTGACTACTACTTTATTTTGTGGCATTCTCCTTGTTTCTGTTGAAGAGGGGTTTGTGTACTACTATTTTGCAATCATTCCCAGAAACCATATTCAGGATATTGGGCCCATTTTTTCTAGGTGCTGTACAAAAGCATGCAAAGACATTGTTCCTAGCCCATAGTATGTAGAGTGTGTGTGTTTAATTTTAATTGAGAGGTTAATGGGAGAAGGGTGAATAGCCATTACTTAAATTCTGTTTTGATTTTTAAAAGCAGCGTATGTTTTCTACGTCTGCTAAGACAGTTTTAGAGGATGGTGCTTTGAATGGCTGAGATAGCAATTTAAAATGGCAACCTTCTTCCTATTCTAAGCTCTGGTTCACACTACAAACTTATGTCACTATAACTATGTTGTTTATGGGTGTGGACACAGTTATACTGACCTAACTCCTGGTGTAGACAGTGCTATATTGATGGGAGGGCTTCTCACTGATATAGCTGCCACTTCTCAGGAAGGAGGAGTACCTATGTTGATGGGAGAAGCTCTCCCATTCATGGAGGGTAGCATCTTCACTAAGTGCTACCGTGGCGCAGCTGCAGCGCTATAAATGTAGACAAGCCCCACTTTTAAATTAACAGAGTCTAGTTTTATTAAGTTTTTTTTTCTTTTTTTTCTTTTTCTTTTTCCCTCTCAAATATATGCGGGTATCTCCACAGCCTCTCCTTATCAGATTTTTACAAGGCTGGAATCTCAAACTCCTGCAATAGAGCCTACAGCACCATGTGATTTGTACAGAGTTCTAAATAAGTTGTATGAAAACCATTCCAGAATAATTTTGAACTGGTCATTTAAATGTTCTTATATGGAAGATCTTTTCTCTGCTAACATGATAATTTAGCTTGTGGGATGAGTTCGCTTTAGGTTTATTGCCTTTTCAGCTTAAGATCATAGACCATCTTTTCTGATAAAAGTTGATGAGTTGCGATCTTCCAAGATCCATTCCATGTCTGTCATCATGCCACCTTCCTTTACATCTCTGAATCCAATCAGATGGGGATTTATTTGCTTCTTTCTGAAAAGAGTCTTGAGAATGTTTAAATGTATCACGCTAAGGCCCTTTGTCAGCCCACCTAGCACTTGGACTTCATTTGATTCCAGTGTTCTAAATAGTGTTGATGCTAAATGATGGTGACTATCTGATTGCATTTCTCTGCTGTTATGGCCTTGCTAGCCTGAAGCTAGGAGTCCATGTCACGGCCCATTTGATCTCAGGGAACCAATATTGTTTGCCTCAACATAGTTCAGTGACAGACACATGTATAGTGACTGATTACATGGGCTGCACTCTGTTCTCTAAGTGCTTTGGCTTAGTCTGTGTGGGCATGTTCTTGCCTTGATTTCCTAGATACACAGTTCTGTGT
Organism: Emydura macquarii macquarii; assembly: GCF_026122565.2. Taxonomy (NCBI): domain Eukaryota; kingdom Metazoa; phylum Chordata; order Testudines; family Chelidae; genus Emydura; species Emydura macquarii. Next base: position 4,805,215 of record NW_027131391.1, read on the forward strand.
CAGAGGAAGAAAAATCTAAACTACTTCCTCCCTGCAGTTTTGTTTGTTTGGGATGTCCCATTTTACAGTTGGCCAAATGTTGGACCAGTTAATTTAGGAAGCATCTGATAGGCCATTAGGTGGCTAGCCCTTACATGTTCTGGGAAGTTTCCTTCATTAGTTTAAAAAAATCCTTTTTCTGGTTAGGAATTTCCCCTCATTGTTAAGGCTCACATCCCTGTGGTTGACATTTTTCTGTTGGGATGTGCTTTGAGCTATTTCTCTGCATGAGTGGGAATTTTGCACAGATGGTTTCTTTGGAAAATGGGTAATTATTCACTTGTAATTCTGTTTGCAAGATACCTTCAGAAAAATTTTATTCACTCATCCTCCTATTTTCAGAATTTGGTGGTTTTTTAATAATAAATAATCTGTTATTGGTTTCATTGCTCATTCATTGTCTGGAATGGATCCTCACTCTTTAGGGAGATTCCCCCTTCCCTTCCCCCCAGGTACCTGTAACTGAAGTACACTCCGTAGGGTAGTGATCAAGACAGTGGTTTGTGTACCTTGGGTATCCGGCACCCGGGGGCCAATATTTGTATTCGCCTTCCCCCTGTCGGTGGTAGTGGTGGCAGAGGGGATCTTCGGGCCCCTTTTCCGCTCTCCCTCCTCCCCTGTGCTGTGGGGATGGTGGGTGCGGTGGCAATGGCGTACGGAAGGCACAATGTCCATGAGCACTGGCCTGGGTGGGCCCGGCCCCTCCAGCTGGGAGTGGGAGTGATGGGCAGATGCCCCCGGGCTGCCCGACAGTCAGGGGGGCTGCCTGGCTTCTGTGTGACTGGTGTCCTCGCAGGTCCCTCATTGTGCCAAGTGCAGGGGCGGAGGGGCCGGGTCGGCATGGCTCCTGGGGATGTCAGTGGGGGGCGGCTCCTCCTCCGAGGGCCTGGCCAGTGCCCCCTTCCCGGGCACGGTCCCGCCCCCACTCTTGGCATGTCACTTGGTCAAGACCTGACCTATAGCGGGTCAGAAATCTGAGAGCTGGGGGCGTTTGCCACATTCTTGCTTAGGAGCATGATACCAAAATTGAAAGTTCTGTAAGATGCTTTCCTGCAATTTTGCTTTCCTGCAATTTTGCTTTCATTAAAGTAACAATCCCTTACTTGAGGTCAGATTTTGCAAAATATACCTGAAACCTACTAATCGGAGAGAAAAATAGCTATATTATCATGCCCTGTGTTTATTTACTTTTTTATTTCGGTGCATCTTCACTTCTCCCTCCCTCAGAAGAATCAGCTCTGTTCCCGTCAGTTCTGCCTCAGTTTTACCCACTCGAACTAAAAATGAATGCTCCTTCAAATTTTTCTTGCATCTGACGAAGTGGGTTGCAGCCCACAAAAGCTTATGCCTGCAGAAATTAAATTTGTTAGTCTTTAAAGTGCTACAGGACTCTTGTTGTTTTTGCTGTATACAGACTAACACGGATACCTCTCTGGAAATTTTTCTATGACTCTCACTTAGGGTGCTTGTATGCCTTATATGCCCAGGATTGGAATTTTTGACTAGCAGTGTTCACTTGGGCTGTGCCGCCACACTGAATGCCCTCATTGTCTTTTCTTTTCACCTCCACTACATGGTATGTATGTCACAGTGGCCCCAACTGCCTCTCAATTCTCTCTGGCTACCCAGAGCAGTGGAATGTTATGGTTTCTGCTTGCTATTGCAATATCCCGTATTGACTTTTCTAGGACATAGCCATGTAGTTAGTTTTGCGTCTGTGTGTGTGTCTTGTGATAAAGTCAGGCCAGAGGGCCTCAAAAGGGCATACCACAACCAGTATATAAGCCCAAGAATGCCAAAAGCCCTTCTTCCTGCAAGCAGAGGAGAGATGATTGCAGGGCAGTTAGAGACACCTGGACCCAATGAAGGGCTAGTCCAGGTGTACTTAAACCCTGCCTTCCCTTGCAGGAGCGGGGGGAGCACAGGAGAAGGAAGCTGCCAGAAGGCTTGTGGCAGCTGGAGGAGAAGCTTTCCCTGGGCTAGGAGACGGTGCTTCTCTACAGCCCGAGGAGCAGAGAGAGGGAAACCCTTGGCCCCAGCTGGCAGGAGGAGTCCCAGCAAGGTACCTCCCTGGGGAGATTGGGTGGCCGGTGACTCCCTGGCCCACTACAAGGGGCAGAAGCATGGGACCCACTAGAGGGAAGCTGGCTGTTTGCCACAATCTGTATATCTAAACCAATTAGTTTAGAATACTTTTCTGTCCTTTTGGCAGCCTAATGGTTGTGTGTGTTCTTATATTCTTCTTACATTTCATACCTTGAGTACACTTGAGGTGAAGGTACTTTGACATTCAACAGCTAAGCCTGAACCCTCTGGCTTCAAGCCATACCTGTTTATGTGGTGATTTTATCCCTCTAACTGATGGACATAGTCTGCGTCCTCTCTTGGTGATAGCCATATCTTGGACTGATGGTTGGACCTCTTCCACCACATTTCGCTGATCTGGAGGTACCTAGATAAAGCTCTGCCTGCTGGACCAGTCCATGAGGGGAGCCTCAGACTCAGGAAGCTGCTTATCTTACTCCAAAAAGGAATTCTTTTCTCAGAGATCCCATTCCTTTAGTGTCCCTGTAAGTAGAAAATCTACACCAAGAGCTCCTGATGCTGGTCCCCAGAAGGGTCCTATAATTTCTTTAGCTGTCCTCGGCTTTCCGATCTGAGATTGGTACTGACTGTGAATATAGTGCAGAAGCTTGGTACTGCCTCTACTGGGTTGAGCCAGAGCAGAATAGAGCACCAATCCAAGGGTGAGCCACAGTGCACCAGGTGTCCTCCCCTAAAGAGGAGAGAGTAAATAAACTAAAGAAAAGTAATGGTCTCTTCCAAGCCAAAAGTGCAGAGGCCTTACTACAGCTGTTTCTCCACCTCCCCCGGCCATTCTCCACTGAACAGATCTGGCTTCCTCCTTGCATTGAAACTTGGTTCTGCAAAGTCTTGTTGGCACTGACAACCCCAGCACCAGACCCAGTGCCAGAGTTATTACTAATGCTTACAGATATATCACTGACATTCATCTTTGAGCCCTTAGCACTGGCCATGGTATTGATACCTCTGGTACTGATCTCCATGGCACTAGAGGGAGTTGAGCTCTCAGTACTGGTAGTCTCACATTATATTTCTGAAATGTCAGTATCACTCCTAGACCAAATCCATTCCTCTATCACTTCTTCCCCTGTCTACTCCTTCTTTCCAGACTTTAGCACATGCCCTTCCCCCAAAAGCAAGGCATTTCCATCAGAAATAACTCATAGACTTCAAGGCCAGAAGGAACCATCATGATCATCTAGTCTGCACATTGCAGGCCACAGTACCTTGACCTACTCATGTAATAGATCCATAGCCTCTGTCTGAGTTACTGAAGTTCTCAATCATGATTTAATGACTTCAAGTTATAGAGAATCCACCAATTACCTTCGTTTAAACCTGCAAGTGACCCATGCCCCATGCTGCAGAGAAAAGTGAAAACTCCCCAAGGTCTCTCCCAGTCTGACGCGGGGGAAAATTCCTTCCTGATCCCAAATGTGGCGACCAGTTAGATCCTGAGCATGTGGGTAAGACTCACCAGATGACACCTGGGAAATAATTCTCTGTAGTAACTGAGAACTCTCCCTATCTAGAGTCCTGTCACTGGCCATTGGAAATATTTGCTCCTGGTGGTCGCAGATGGGCAACATGCCATTGTAGGCAGTCTCATTATACCATGCCCTTCATAAACTTATCAAGAGAGAGAAAGAAAAAGTATTAAAGACATAGAGGTGAATGGTAATTGGGATAAAATACATCATGGCTTTACAAAAGGTACATCGTGCCAGACCAACCTGATCTCCTTTTTTTGAGAACTGGTTTTTTAGACAAAAGAAATACAGAAGACCTAATAATCCTTTGATTTCAACAAGGCATTTGATACAGTTCCATATGGGAAATCGTTAGTTATATTGGAGAAGATGGCGCTAATATGAGAATTGAAAGGTGGATAAGAAACTGGTTAAAGGAAAGGCTACAACAGGTCATACATTAAAGTCAACTGTCAGGCTGGAGGGAGGTTTCTAGTGGAGTTCCTCAGGGATCGATCTTGGGATTAGTCGTTTTTAACGTTTTTATTAATGATGTTGGCACAACAAGTGGTAGAATGCAAATAAAAGTTGCAGATGACAGAAAGTTGGGAAGTATTGCCGTTATGGAGGAGATCCAGAATATCATACAAGAAGATCTGGATGACCTTGAAAACTGGAGTAATAGAAATGGGATGAAATTGAATAGTGCAAAAGGTGCAAGGCCATGCACTTAAGGACTAACTACAAGAATTTTTGCTATAAGATGGAGACTTATCAGTTGGAAGCAACAGAGAAGAAGAAAGACCTGCATTGGTTGATCACAAGATGTGATCAATGTGTTGTGGCTATGCAAAAGGTTAATGCAGTCCTAGAATGAATTAGGCAAGGTATTTTCAGTAGAGAGAGGTAAGTAAGAGTATCATTGTACTGGGCGCTGGTGAGACTTCGTCTGGAATATTGTGTGCAATTCTTGTCGTCCATGTTTAAGAACAATGAATTCAAACTGGAACAGGTGCAGAGAAGGGCTGTTGGGATTGTCAAAGGAATGGAAAACCTACTCTGAGAGGAGACTCAAAGTGCTTGGCTTATGTAGCCTAACCAAAAGAAGGTTGAGGGGAGATGCAATTGATCTCTATAAATATGTCAAAGGGGGGATAAATACCAGGGAGGGAGAAGAGTTATTTAAGTTAAGTGCCAATATTGACACAAGAAGAAATGGATATAAACTGGCCTTTGTCTAATTTCAAGCCTTAACTTCTTGAAGGTCTCTAACCATCAGAGGAGTGAAGTTCTGGAACAACCTAACAAGAGGAGTGCCATGACCATATGTATAATTGAGGTCAAACTAACAGGCCTGGATCACTTTTTCCCCCTTTCTTAAAAATAGATACTGTGTTAGCAATTCTCCAGTCATAGGGGACTTTGAATTTGTAGATTCATTAAAAATCCTTGCTATTGGGCTTGCAATTTCATGTGCTAGGTCATGTAATATTCTTGGATGCTGATTATCTGGGACCTCAATTTAGTCCCATTAAACTTTTGAGTTTAACATCTACCTTGGTTGTGGTAATTTCTACCTCATTTCTGTTAGCCACCTTGCCACTATCCCTAAACTCATTACCATTATTAAAAAGGGAGGCTAAGTATTTGTTTAGGTGTTGGGCCGTGCCTAGATTATCTTTAATCTCCACCCATTCTCAGTGTTTAGCAGTCCCACTTCTGCTTTTCTTGTTTTCTTTTTATTTATATAGCTCTTGAATGATCACCCCCAAATCTATGCAGTCTGATTCCAAGGGCCTTCCTTATATTCCTTGTCCATGAGTAGCTAAATCTCTTCTTGGTCATGACATGCCTTGCTAGTCTTCTCCTTGGGTCTCAGCCCCTTGCACTTACATTCCTTTAATTTTCCACACTTGCTGTGCTGTGCATACTTGGGTTGCCCATCTAGATCTTCTGGGAACTGATGTCCTTCTCATTCCTCCCATAGATGATCTAGGTCTCCACCAATTTAGGCCCCTGACTAGACTGCCTGGTGGATTAGATTGCCTTGAAGAATGAGAGAGGGGATGAAGAGGAATCTGGAATCTCAGGAGATAGAATCAGACTACATCAGCTCTCTGAGCTCCACAGGAGACTGCTGTTAACCCCTCCCAGTCGATGATACTGATGGATTTGTTGTCATTCTTGTCTGATAAGGCACTGACTTGTGCTCAGATACTGCCTCCTAATGGCTTCAAAATCTTCCAGGAGTTATTGGGAAGGACTGCAAACACTTTAGATATTGAACCATCTGTAGTGCAGGAAAAGGCTCATAAATTCTTTGACATTCTAAATGTTCTCTTCCCAGGCGATTGATGATGCCTAATGAGGGTGTCTTAGAGCCTCTAAGAAATATGTGACAGTCCTGCCTTTATTCATCTTATGGCAAAGTGAGCAAAGAAGTACTGGGTTTCTCAAAAGCTCCTGATTCCTTGGTGGTTTCAGCAGCACAGGAAAAGCCCAAGCAATCAGGCCCATCAACTACTCCCAAGGATCAAGATCTTGAGAGACTTGAAATTTAGGATAAGAAGACCTGTTCCTCAGCATCTGTGATTATGAATAGCAAATTATCAAGCTTCATTTGTAAAATTTGACTAACTTGGGCAGAGTACCACCCATTATTGAAAATCTCCCACAGAAATCTAGGGCTGACTCAAAATCTAGGAGGGGCACTCGATAGCCAGGATTTTGCTCCAAACAGCTTTGGATGCCTCAGACATAGCAGCCCATTCCATAGCCACCGTCATTACCATGAGAAGGGCATCATGATTGCAGTCCACAATGATCATTATGGAGATCCAAACAACTATAATTGATCTTCCCTTAGAAGGACCAGATTTATTTAATTCCTGCGTGGATAAGATATTATACGCCCTAAAAGATTCTAGGACTACCCTCAAATCCTTGGATTCTTATACATTTGCAGTGAGATATCAGGGCCATTTCTGGGTCGGTTCCCTCAGAACTTTTCCTTATATTGGCAACAAAAACTTGCTGAAAACAAAGTCTTGCTTCTTCAAGGGGAGAGGCACGTCCAGTGCTTTTCCCACTAATGCTGCATCATCATTCAAATGGAAGGTCTGATGTTCATGTCGAGATCCATGTATTAATTCCTCTAGAGCTTCCTTCTTCTCTGTTTTCAGTTGCTTTCTTATTATTTCCCCAAGCATGGGCTGCTATTACCTAATACCAGTAGGTACTGGAGATAATTTCCAAAGACTAATCCATACAGGTCCAATTTGTTTTGCTCGTTAGGACTCAGGGAGAATTATGAGTAATATCTCACTCCCACTCAGTTCAGTCTGCAAAGACATTCCTAACTCTAGACAGATTTCAGATTATCACTTCCTTGTTTTCAACCTCAGGGAAAGGCTTGAAAGAACAGCAAAAATCTGTCTCAAATTATTGTCACACAATGTCATTCACATATGTGGAACCCCTTTGAAAGATTACAACTTTGCCACCTTCAGGACTAGTTGCGATCTTGTCACCAGCTTGTCAAGCAGTGCATGGACGCTCCTCTCTGATCTAAATGCAAATTCTAGGCATATGTTCTGAAAAAAACTCCTTGATCTTTGTGCTGGAACTCAGCTATGAAGGCTTGTCACATTGTCTATTCTATCACAGTGCAGATCTTGACAGATATCACCTCCTCAGTGTATTATATCAATAGGTTGGAGTTTCCTGTTCATCCCCCTCTCATGAAGGACTCAAAACTGTGGCAATGGTCCCATGTTCTTGAGAGAACTCTTCTGGCCTTTTATGACTATACTAGGCACAAGCAATGAATTGACAGATTACATCAGCAGACAGTACTCAGCCAATGATGAGTCACTGAAGGATTCTGTCCTAATCCCTATATTCATCAAATAGGATTTTCCTATGATAAACCAGTTTACCACCATCAGAAACAACAAATCCCCTTGCTTCTGCTCCAGAGCAGGCATCTGTCTGGGGTCCATACATGATTTTTTTTTCATTTTTCATCTCAAGGTGGTCTTTATCTTTCCTCCCATTCCTTTAATGCTAAAAATGATCAGGAAGATAAAACCATACTGATGCTCTCAGCTCCCTATTGGCCCTAGACAGTGTTGTCTGAGGATGTTTATATGCAGCTGCCTCCAGCCTAGGTAGACAGACATGTGGTATCTCGAGCAGAGCTTGTACGCTAAAAATAGCAGTGTGGATGCTGTGGCATAGGCTAGGTACCTGAGCTTGGACCATGGGGATGGGCAGGCTTGTACTTGGCCAGCTAGCCTGTGTTGCTGTTCTTACCACAGCATCCATACTGCTATTTTGGTGCACTAGCTCTGGTTGATATAGTGTGTGTCTTGTCTAACTGGGTTGAAAGGTATGTTCCTAGCTGCAGTGTAGACATACCTTCACAGTCCTACAGCATCTATCAATACAGCAGCCAATCTGCCAGACTTGTTCTCCCAAGGTGGAGGGCGAACTTTCCACCCAGACCTCCAATCTCTACACCTGACTGCAAAAAAAGTTAATTGGCAGAGCATGATGAATGAGTATTGTTCCACAAAAGGTCAGGAGGAGATTGTGATACAGAGCAGGAAATCCTGTACAAGATCAGTTTACAGTTCAGAGTTGAAAAGATTTTCCATCAGAGCCTCACATTGAGGTCTTGACCCAGTACAAGCTTTTATTTCAGAGAGCCTAGGTTATATCCTTCAACTCCAGCTATTGGGCCTCTGTGTGAGCACTATCAGGGTCCCTTTACCTGCTATTTGAGCTTGCTACCCTTCTGTTCAAACTCCGTGGTGTCTGATCTTATTGTTTCTAAATTTATTAAGACCGATTCATGTATATTCTCCCATTTGGGAACCTCCCCTATCCTGGGATTTTAACATGATTCCTTTGGGCCTTGCGGGAACACCTTTTGAGCCCTTTATACAAGAGTGTCCTTCACCATCTCTAACTCTTGAAAATCTGGTTAAGTGTTTTCTTTTCAAAATCTGCCACTTTAGGTGCCTCGGTGGATGCTGAGGTCTTGAAAATCTGACTTCCTAGGCCCTTTTGAAAATTTTGGCCTTAATCTTTCAGTGCCTAAATTTTCCTGTCTCTGAAATGGGATTAATAATACTCGCCTATCTCCCTGTACTACTAATTTCAATGATGATTGACAAAACACTAAGAACTTCACATGGAATATATTATCAAAGTGTAAAATAAAGTAAAAATGAGAAAAAATAAGATTGCTGAGAAATGGAAAACAGTATGAGCAACTGTGTATCCCTCTTTCTGCAACACTAAGGATAATTCACAAAAATATGATGAGTTTTATGTGCATTTACGGAACCTGGGAACTCTGCCCAGGGGAAAAAGACTCAGTCCTCTGCTGCTGCATGCATACAATAAGGATCTTGGAGCCAAAAGGATACAGGAGAGAGTGTTTTCATTTGCCTCACATCCCTCCTTGTTGCATAGGATTTTTTATGCCCCTGGTAAATGCTCAATATAGCATTCCTTAAGTGCAGCAAATTCAAATATATGAGGGATAAGACTGCTGCTGTTGGTGGCGGAGCAAGGTGTAAAATGGGACACAGCTGTGGCAAGTGCTCCCTTCCCACACCGTCCTGGACCCAAACTGTGTAGGGGCTACCCCTTTTCTGTGACCCATCTGCTGTTCCCACACCAGGTGGTCCTTGGGAAAGTTTACTGCAAGGAGCAGCCAGCCAGAACCTGAAGCTTGCAAGAAATGCTACAGAAGTAGCTTAAGCAGAGAACCACAGTGATGACATCAAAGTGTTTCCTGCAGTTTTTTGAATGGGCATCCTGTCTCCTGTGCTGACTAGCTGTTTACTCCAACCCCTCCTGCTTCTTCCTTCAGTCTCTTCACTTCAGCCATACTTCATACCTGATCCTCATGTCCTTCTTCCCACCATCCCTTCCCTTGTATTTCTGTTCAGTTGATCCCCTCCCAGCTAACATCGCTTCAACACACTCCTCCACCCTCCCCCCCCCCAAAAAAAAAGAAAGAAAAAGAAAATTGTGGAGCTAACCTAACATTTCCTGCCATCACATTGATCAAACCTGTTACGTTATATCCTGTTCCACTGCTTTTTGTCTGTCCCGTCTATTTAGAATGTCCGCTATTCGAGGCAGGGACTATCTACTACTCCATGTTTGTACATTGCTTATCAAAATGAGTCCTGAGTCTTCGTTGGTCTCTGGTCACACTAACCTAATAAACTTTATTAATAAGATGAGACTATGGTAGTTTTAAAGCTGCTACTCAGAACTATGGATAGCTGCAATAAAACATCAGATATAGGTAAAATTTATTTTGCTAGTGCTTTAGATTGCTAAGAAGTACATTAGAGTGATCCATTTGGGAGTACTCCCTATTCTCCCCTCTCCCAAAGAACAGAGATGAGGTTGAAAATAAAACTTCCCTCAGTAGTCAGTACAGTTGTAAGCTAGTCTCTTTTCCAGCAGATGTGAAGGCAGGGAGAACGAAAGCTCCATTGCCTCTCATTTAGGAGGCTGTCTCCTCCTGCTAAAAGGAGTGGGGAGTTTCTCCTCTCCTCCAAGTAGTCAGGAAGGAGGGTGGGGAAGGTTTTCTCCCAGCAGCTCACAGGAACATATATATTAATTGCACTGACTGAGCAACATTGATACAAAGATGATGGGCCTGTTAACCAAGGACAAATGACCTAACAGGGAACCAATAAGACAATAGCTGAAACTGTTACGGGTGAATTCTCACAACTTCTCATCAGAGCAAAGCTTCAGGACCCTACTGGGAGGACTTTCTTTTGTACATACCTTTTCGACAGGTAGTAATCTGCTGAATTTTCCAAGGCCACCTGACAGCTGCAACTTTTTTACGATAGCAACCTCTTGGTTATCTGCTGACCTAAGGTACCATCATGGAAGCCTTCAAAGGTTTTTTTCCATTGAAGACTTTGCAAAGCACTTCGGGTTAAAAGTTGTCTTTTTGATGTTTTCTGTTATTTGACACCATTAGCTTTCAGATAGTAGTATTGGAGCTTTATGTAGTCCAGGGCACCAGTATGCAGGAACAGGTTTTTGAGAGCATAGTGGACAACATGTTGCAGAAATGAAGAGCTTTGTCTCTATTGGAGATAGTTTCAGGTACACTGTTATAGAGCCCAACACAGGGTGATTTTCAATTATTGATTGATTTATTGATTGCAAAGGTTAGTTATTTGCCCTTCTGGTCACAGGAAAGTTGCATAGACAGTGCCTGGAGAGAGAGGAAGAAGATAAAGCACAGTTCACTTGACTAAAGCAGGTGGAAAAACCCCAGAGGTTGAAAATAAGAGTGTCAAATTCTTCTGACAGCTGCACATTCAAACTTGTAATGAGAAAAATGGTTCAGAGCTCAGTTGTACTTACTTACAGATGATGTTGTAGATCCAGTAAGCTATAGTGCAGTTTTTCAATTGGCCATGTGAGGGCCCTGTCATTGAAATTTTAATATGTTTTCCTCGACCCTTTTGAAAAGCAGTTTTGATGTGCATGTTTTGGCTGTGCAATTCTTTAAGAGTTTGTTTAGACAGTGAGCTTGAGATGACTAGCAGAAACCTTGTTATGAACTTTAAACACAGCTGTTTCATTTTATGATGTGGACTTTTTTTCATTGCTATGCTATACAGTTTCTCATTGTGGCATGAAAGAAGAGTCCTGGGAGAAAGGAACACAAACCATGGACTTCATAATAATTATAAGGATGTAGTGGTGGATATCTGTTCTTATTCTCTAGTAAGATACATCATTTGAGGAAGGCTGAGCTGTGCCAAAATATTTTTATTTTTTAAAATGAGGGCAATTACAATGCATCCAAAAATAAGATACTAATGTCTAGCAACTTGCAGATCCTTGACTCTTCAATAGTCTTACTAGGAAACTTGTGTCACAGTAGGGCAGGGCTCGACAAATCCCGGGCTCCAGGTCACCATGGCGCCTAGAAATTTAATTCTGGCACCTAGTATTTCTCCGGGGGGAGCAGCTGCCACGCTCTGGCCAGGGCGCCATTGCGTCCATGTGGCAGGGCCAGGATGGGGAGATGCTACAGCTGCCATACTCCAGCCAGGGCGCCCCACCTCTGGGCCCACGTTGTGGGAGAGGGGTAGGGCTGGGAGGGGAGAGCGGTTGCTGTGCTCCGGCCAGGGCGCCCCGCAGCTGGGCCCACATTGGGGGAGGGGAGAGTGGCCACCACGCTCTGGCCAGGGCACCCCACCGCTGGGCCGACGTTATCTGGCTCCTTAATTTTTGGGCTGGCTCCTAGCTCCAAAGCAAATTTGTCGAGCCCTGAGTAGGGCATGCACCTTTTCTATGATTCCAGGAATAAACTGACTTGCATGTTTATAGCTATGCTTAAAATGCAACAAAATACTATGTTTTGCCCATGTTCCCAACTTCACACATCTCTGCAGTTCTGCATTCACTGTGAAATATCTAATTTCTGAAAAATGAGTTCTTAGTTTGTTTCCAAAAGCACATACATGTTTTTCAAAGCATATTTTTATACCTTTCTTTCTTGTTTATTTGAAGAATCTGAACAGATAATGCCATGAACCCAGCTAGACAAAATTCATCCATTGTATTTAAATTACTTGAGTGGATGTTTGAAAATGATATTTTGTTGCTCTGTGAAGATGAGGTAATGAAACTTAGCACTGCAGATAAAACAGATAGTGCTAATCTGTCTTCAGGATCTTATAACATTTAATTTAATGGTGGTGTAATTCTCATGATACCTTACTTTAACTAAAGTTTACGTTCTTGCACTATGAATTAAGGGCCACCTCTTGCAAACCTTTACTCATGTGAGTAATGTGACTGACTTGGGTAAGGCTTTGCAAGATTGATCCCTAAATTGAAATGCTGTATACATTTACTGTTTTCACATATTTCATCTTCATATTTGAAGAGAAAAGCCAAAGATAGAGGTACATAATTACTTTGCTCCACACTCAAAACCTGGGTTAGAACAATATTGTTTAGGTTGTAAAGTCAAGGACTCAGAAGCTAGTAAATAGAAGATTTCAAGTCAGGTGCGCAACCTTATTTTGGCCCCTTGCATGCATGCATTATGATAGTTTGTAATTATATGATTGTATGCTATTTTCTTTCCATAGGACTGCTGGCTCATTCAGTGCACAGAAGGGACTAAGTTTAGGGAAAGAAACAGCTGTTCAGTATTTCTCTTTATACTCATTCAGTGTGTGGCCCTGTATTTTGTTTATTGCATGCTATTCAAATCATCCTTTGAATATTGAATTTTTACATGGGCTTTTCTGTTGGTGCTTCACATCGCCATATCTGAGCATTTTGAACACCAATGAATTTATTTTCAGTGCTTCCCTGTGAGATAGCAGAATATTATCACCATATTATAGATGGGGAACTGAGTTACGGGGAGAAATACAATCAAACTTTTGAAAAGTCTTCACTAATTTTATGTGCCTCAGTGATTGCACCTCAAATTTAGAGACCTATGGCCTAATATTTCAGAGTACTTTTTTTATAGTACCTTATATGTTTAAAGCACTGTTCAAACATTAAGTAATCTACACAACACGCTTTGTCAGGTAGGTGGATATTTTTATCCCCATTTTGCAGCTTTCTCAAGGAGGCTGAGAAAGTCTGTGGCAGAGGTGCGGATAGAAATGATATCTCCTTGCTGGTATTCACTTGTCTTATGCACAAGTTTGTCTTAGCTCTTCCTGCAGTGGTCCTACATATAACAAGGCTCATTAACAGTATGGATCTGAATCTTTCCTTGACCACCGTCCTGTGCACTATATAAGGCAGGAAAAATAGTATGTAATCATACTAAAACTGTGACTAAAATTGTGTGAAGGAGTAAAATTCTAAGGAAAGGAAAGAGTGAGAGCAGCAGTATAAGGACAATGAACTTCAAAAAAGCAGACTTGAACAAGTTAGAAAACTGGTAGGTAAGATCCTATGGGAAGAAAATCTGAGGGATAAAGGAGTTTTTCTTTGAGTGGTCGTTGCTGTGGTATTCTTCTTAGGGTTTTCGCATGTGCATGATGGTCCGGAGCCAGAGAATTTGAAAATAATAATGTCCATTGGTCCATGCATGCGCTTTTGCTTTGCCTCATGGTTTAGTCCAAGGTGATAAACGGTGGGGTGGATTGGCTGCATTTCCAGCTCACTGCTGTGTGGTCTGAGTCGGACCTATTAGTGTCCTCTTGTGTGTGATTCAGTTAATGTAGAGTTGTATACTGTTAGGTTTTTTTTTTTTCTTGTAGTATTTGCTGTTTTTACTATTTTAGTGTAGTTTTAGATTTTTAGTAGTATTTGGAGTAGAATTGAGACTTTGGAGGAATCTGTTTATGGGTTATCCCCACCCATGTGCGGGTGCTGGACTATCCCAAAGATGCCAGAATTTAAAATCTGTGCCTCCTGCCTGTGTTGCTTCTCAGTTAGCAATGAACATCAACACTGCCTCTACTGCTTGGGAGAAGCCTACATTTAATCTAGGTGCAGTTTCTGACAGTTCTTCCCAAGCTATAACCAAGAAGGCCAGACTCTCCACCTTAAGAAGTGCCTGATGGAAGTCATCATGAGATCTCATTCGGACCCAGGCTGGGAATCCTCCCCTTCTTCCTCCCCCCCACCCCAGTCGGCCTGAGACAGCCAGGAGTGTGCCTTCATCTATGTAGATAATCTGACTCTGGAGATACCACTGCTATGGACTGCATGCCGGGGCCTACTTGGGAGTTAAGGAAGCATGTACATAAGCATGACAATAAGTCTTCCTCCAAACCAAAAAAGGGTGGTGCCCCTTCCACGAGTACCAGCCATGGGGAGGCACTGTGCTCCAAGATGCAAAAGCATGACATAAAAATGCACAAAGAGGTAGATCTTCTGGAATTGAGTTGCGCACACGGTTGAAGTTGTTCTCCCTTAAGACAAATGATTGGTTCCAGGGAAGTCCCCTGCTCCACATCTGGTTCTGGCTTCAGAATGAGTACTGTTAACACCGGGGAGATTGGAAAAAGGGCCAGAGCCCCACAAACTGTTTGCTTGCCCAGGGAGAAAACTAAGATCTCCATGCCTTCCACTATATCATCCTCATCTAGGGAGGCCATAGCTTCCACCTAGGACATACTGCAGTCAAGACACACTTCACCACATCCTACAATGATTTCCGCCTGCTCTGACTGTACTGCTATTGGAACTGGGATCCAAGTTTTCTTGCTTGGAGGATTTGGATGGAGCACAGGGGCTGCACATCCCCTACTGCCACTACCAGTACACGCAAAGACCATCCTCTCCAACCACAGAAGAGCCATTGCTTTCCGATGCCCTGGGGTCCTCTACAATACCTGCCAGATCTGTCCTGCTGATCCTATTGGGGATTCTGGCACCAGTACCCACCCTCAGAACCTGCCTGGTCCACAAGGGAGGATTCACCTCTATCCCTCACCTCTAGTGCATTGTTTCTCAACGACCGGTCCATGGACCGGCACCGGTCTCGGAGATCTCCCTGACATAGTATAAGAAGCCTGAGATCTCCCTGACACAGTATAAGAAGCCGGTCCCTGCTATCAAAAAGGTTGAGAAACACTGCTCTCGAGAACACTTGAGCAGGTGCTCCAAACTAGTTATTGAGAAAGAACCACTTAGTCTGATTCTGATGGTATCACTGGAGCAAGAGTGTTTTTCCATTGTCTTCTTCACATGCTGCAATGACTTGGGTTTTCCCCTCTCCTCTGGAAGACTTCTGGCAGTTTCAAGATCTCCGCAAAGAGTAGCGAATGAACTTCATGACTCCCTGGAGAAAGCACAGAATAAGCGGCAACAGCTCCTGGATATCCTTCATTTCTTGGTACTGAATAGGGTTGCTCTGTCGCCCAAAGGGGCTTCCATCTAGCTCGAACAATTTGGCATACCCGGCCACATGCGCGCCTACCCCAAGGGGGCAGAAAAGAGATACTATGTACCAGCTAAGGGGTCTGAGTTTCTTTTCTCACTCTTCCGCGCCTCCCCTCTCCCCCCCCACACTCAATTCCCTTGTGATACAAGCAGCAACTGAACAGTCCAGACAGTAACACCCATGCTCCATCCCGGCTGATAAGAAGGGCAAATGATTGGACCTTCTTGGACGCAAGATCTTCTCATCAGCTAGCTTCCAGTTCCAGATTTTAAACTACCAAGCTTTGTTGACCAAATATGACTTCCTAAACTGTGGCAAACAGGAGGATTTTACTGAAAAGCTGCCACAACAATTTTGAGCCCAGTTCTAGCCTATCCTGGAGGAAGGGAAATGTGGGATGAGGACAGCGCTTCAGTAGACTGCAGATGCAGCAGACACCTCA
Organism: Emydura macquarii macquarii; assembly: GCF_026122565.2. Classification (NCBI taxonomy): domain Eukaryota; kingdom Metazoa; phylum Chordata; order Testudines; family Chelidae; genus Emydura; species Emydura macquarii. The sequence goes on from NW_027131391.1 coordinate 4,821,179, forward strand.
TCACGATCGAAGGCTATGGGCATTGTCACGCAGAGGGAATTGTGGCTTCATTTATTTGGTTTCCACAGGGAGGTACAAAATCCCATTGAGGATCTTCCTTTTGATCAATCACATCTTTTTAACCAGAAAGCCTATGATTTTCCTCCAAGCCCTCAAGGATTCAAGAGCCACACTTCAATTGCTGGCTATCTACACACCTGCACCCAAGTGGAAATTCTACTGCCTGCCCACCTACACAACAGTTCAGGACTACTTAATGGGACTAAATCGGGGGCGGGGAGGTCCGGATAATCTCTATCCAAGGATATTAAAGGAACTGGCACGTGAAATTGCAAGCCCATTAGCAAGAATTTTTAATGAATCTGTAAACTCGGGTAGTACCTTATGACTGGAGAATTGCTAACATAGTTCCTATTTTTAAAAAAGGGGAAAAAAAGTGATCCAGGTAATTACAGGCCTGTTAGTTTGATCTCAGTAGAATGCAAGGAGTTAGAAAAATTTTTGAAAGAAAGTAGTTAAGGACATTGAGGTTAACAGTAATTGGGACAAAATACAGCATGGCTTTACAAAAGGGAGACTGTGCCAGATCAACCTAATTTCCTTTTTTGAGAGGATAACAGATTTTTTAGACAAAGGTAATGCAGTGGATCTTATTTATCTAGATTTCAGTAAGGCATTTGATATGGTTCCACATGGGGAATTATTAGTTAAATTTGGAAAAGATGGGGATTAAAATATGAAAATTGGAATGTGGATAAGGAACTGGTTAAAGGGGAGACTACATTGAGTCATACTGAAAGGTGAACTGTTAGGCTGGAGGGAGGTTACTAGTGGAGTTTCTCAGGGGACGGATCCTATTTAACCTCTTTATTACCGACCTTGGCACAAGAAGTGGGAGTGTGCTAATAAAGTTTGCAGATGATACAAAGTTGGGAGGTATTGCTAATACAGGGAGAGACCGGGATATCCTACAACAAGATCTGGGTGACCTTGTAAACTGGAGTAATAGATATAGGATGAAATTTAATAGTGGAAAGTGCAAGGTCATGCGCTTAGTGACTAATAACAATAACTTTTCCAATAAGCTGGGGACGCATCAGTTGGAAGTGACAGAGGAAGAGAAGGACCTGGGAGTATTGGTTGATCACAGGATGACTGAGTCGCCAATGTGATGTGGCTGTGAAAAAAACTAATGTGGTCGTAGGGTGCATCAAACAAAGTATTTCCAGTAGAGATAGAGAGGTGTTAGTACCGTTATACAAAATGTTCCTCTTCTGGAATACCGTATGCAGTTCTAGTCTCCCATGTTTAAGAAAGATGAATTCAAACTAGAATAGGTGCAGAGAAGGGCTACTACGATGTTCCAAGGAATGGAAAACCTGCCTTATGAGAGGAGACTCAAAGAGCTTGGCTTGTTTTAGCATAACGAAAAGAAGACTGAGAGGAGATATAATTGCTCTCTATAAATACAGAGGGATAAATACCAGGGAGGGAGAGGAGTTATTTAAGTTCAGCACCAGTATGGACACAAGAACAAATGGATATAAACTGGCCATCAGGAAGTTTAGATTTGAAATTAGGTGAAGGTTTCTAACCATCAGGGGAGTGAAGTTCTGGAACAGCCTTGCAAGGGGAGCAGTGGGGACAAGAAACCTAGCTGGCTTCAAGACTGAGCTTGATAAGCTTATGGAGGGGATGGTTTGATGGGACAGCCTAATTTGGTAATTGACTGATCTTAGATTACTAGCAGTAAATATGCTCAATGGCCTGTGAAGGGATGTTAGATGGGGTGGGCTCTGAATTACTACAGAGAATTCTTTCTGGGTGTCTGGCTGGTGACTCTTGCCCACATGCTCAGGGTTTAACTGATTTGCCATATTTGGGGTCAGGAAGGAATTTTCCCCTAGGGCATGTTGACAGAGGCCCTGGAGGTTTTTCGCCTTCCTCGGTACCATGGGGTACGGGTCGCTTGCTGGTGGATTCTCTGTACCTTGAAGTCTTTAAATCATTATTAGAGGACTTCAGTAACTCAGTCTTAGGTTAGGGATCTATTATTGGAGTGGATGGGTGAAGTTCTGTGGCCTGTGTTGTGCAGGAGGTCAGACTAGGTGATCATAATGGTCCCTTCTAACCTTACAATCTACGAGACTGAGACTTCCCAGTGCTTCAACCAAAGACCGTATGGACCACCACGCAAGTGTCAGAAGACCCAACGATCCCGTCCTTTTGGGCCTTTCTGAGGACCACTAGAGAGCTGTCAACCACTGTGCCTAATGCCATACAGCCACCCCACCCCCTTTGGGGGCTGTCTAGCACTCTTTCTTCCAGCTTGAAGTGTAGTAATAATGGACAAGTGGGTGCTTGATGTCATCCACTATGGCTGTACGATTGAGTTCATCATGCTGCCTCATCTACAACCCCCGCCCTGATTCCTTTTCAGGGACCACTTTCACCACAGCACCCTCGCTTTGGAGGTAGACTCCTTCCTAAAAAGAGGAGCGATAGAGCAGGTTCTTCCAAACTATCAAGGGATGGGGTTCTGTTCAACTTACTTCCTGATACCCAATAAAGGCGGGTGGAGACCAATCCTGGATCTCCATTATCTCAATTGCTTCATCTGCAAACGCAAGTTTCATGCGGTTGCTTTTGCAGTCATCATACCATCACTAGAGGAAGACGTGTGGTTTATGGCTCTCGATATGCAGGATGCCTGTTTTCATATAGACATCCATCCAACTTAGAAATGATTCTTGAGGTTCACATTGGGCCCTCAGCACTTTCAATACAGGGTCCTGCTGTTTGGACTCACCACTGTTCCCAGGGTCTTCACCAAAGTTTTTTCTGTCATAGCGGCCCACCTCAGGCAATATGGGGTCCTTGTATTCCCCATCTTGATGACTGGCTCCTAGCAGCATGATCCAGAAACGAAGCTTAGATCTCAACCTCTCATGTTGTTCAGACTCCTTTCTTCCATAGGAAATCAGACATCCCAATCTGCACATGCTTCACTTCAGAGCATGGTATTTGGATTGGCATTTTCTCTAGAATGAGTGTGCTTGTCGGAAGAGCAAGACAGCCTATCAAGCAGTAGGAAAGAGTCCACTAGGTATTTCTACTGGGCCAAGTGGAAACGCTTTGCCTCTTGGACCCAATGGAAAGTGCTTTCCCCAGAGGAAGTGGATATTTCCCTTCTTTTGGATTATTTCCTGTCCTTAAAGATATCGGGTCTTGCCCTAAACTCTCTCAAGGTCCACATAGTGGCAGTCAATGCCTTCCACCCACCCATGGAAGGACACTCTGTATTTATGCATCCGTTGACTACTAGGTTTCGGGAAGATCTCCTCAAAACTTTTCCACCTATTGCTCCTCTGTGGGACTTCAATCTCGTTCTGTTGGGACTGATGAAAGAACCCTTGGAGCCGCTGGCTTCATGCTCTATGCCCCTTCTTTCCATGAAAGTCACCTTCTTTGTGGCTATCGCTTCGGCGAGAAGGATAGAGGAACTTTAGGGCCATGATTACAGACCCCTTTTTCATCACTTTCCATAAAGATAATCTCCTTGTGCCTATATCTTATGTTTCTACCAGAGGTCATCTGTTTCATCTCAACCAACCCATCCACTTACCTGATTTCTTCCCAAAGTCTCAAACCTCGGAAGAGGAATGCTAACTTAACTCCCTCGATGTCCACTGGGCCTTGGCCTTCTACTTGCTGAGGACAAGATCGATCAGAAAGTCTCCTTGATTGTTTATCGCAATAGCAGAGAGAGTGAAGGGCAAGCAATTTCCACACAGAGAATCTGGAAATAGATTTCCAAATGCTATCCATGTGCTATCAGTTGTCGGGACTGCCTCCAACCTTCGGTAGGAGGACCTATTCCATGAGCACACAGGTGACCACCATAGCCACCCTCCCTGATGTGCCACTTAGGGACCTATGTAGAGTGGCCACAGGGGTTTGGTACATACCTTCACAACACATTATGTCTTGGTGCAGAATTCTGTGACGGATGCCTCATTTGGCATGGCTGTCCTTCGCTCAACCATTTTGTCTTCATCCTTGCATCCTCTTCCAAATTAGGTACTGCTTGTTAATCATCCTCAGTGGAATACAATAGGGACTGTCACTTGAAAACGAGGAGATTACTTAGCTGTAATGGAAGGTTTTTTGAGATGTGTGGTTCCTATCTATATTCCACTTCCTGTCCTCCGTCCCTTCTACTGCAGATCTGTTGGATTTGTGGTGGAGAAGGAACTGGAGACATGGTTAGTCTGCTCTGTCCTTTATTACCTTGGACGGAACAATGAGGTGAAGCAAGGGTGCATGCATAGACCAATGTACACTACTTTTTTCAAATTCTCCAACTCTGGACACATGTACGCATGCATAAACTCTCAGTGGAATACAGATAAGGACCACACATCTTGAAGAACCTCTGGTTACAGGTAAGTAACCTCCTCTTCAGGAGAGCTGGAAGTATCTCAGGGAGATAGTATTAAAGACTTTACTGCAAACTATTCTGATGTGTTGGAAAGAGAGAGCCATATTGGCCTCCTACTATTCTTCCTATCAGGAGCTCTTTAATGACCTGAAAATCAAAAAAGAATCCTGCAAAAAGTGGAAATGTGGATGAATTGCTTAGTAGGAGCACAAAAGAATAGCACAAGCATGTAGGGGCAAATCAGAAAGGCTAAGGCACAAAATGAATTATACCTAGCAAGGGACAAAGAAGACAATAAGAGGCTCTTTGAATACATTAAGAGCAGAAAAAAGATGAAGGAAAGTGTAGCTTCTCAAGTTAGTGGGGAATGAGAACTAGAAACTGATGAGATCAAGAAGGTTGAGGTATCCAATGCCTATTTTGCTTCAGTCCTCACTAAAAAGATTAATGGTGACCTGATAGATACCCAACACAATTAATATCAGCAACCAGGGGGAAGGAACACAAGCCAAAATAGGGAAAGAACAGGTTAAAGAATAAGATAAGATAGATCTATTCAAGTCAACAGGGCTCGATGAAATTCATTGTAGGGCACTTAAGGAACTAGCTAAAGCAATCTCGGAACCTCTAGCAATGAGCTTTTTGAGAACTCATGGAGGATGGGTAAGGTCCCATAGGATTGGAGAGGGGAGACAAAATATCTATCTAAAAGGGGACCAAAGAGGGTCTGGGGAATTATAGACCAGTCAGCATAACTTCAATACCTGGAAAGACACTGGAACCAATTATTAGACAATCAGTTTGTAATCAGCTAGAGGATAATAGGATTATAAGGAATAACTAGCATGGATTTATCAAGAACAAATTATGCCAGACCAGCCTAATTTCCTTCTTTGACAAAGTTACTGGCCTATTAGATGGAGGGGAAGGAAAGCAGTAGATGTGATATATCTTGATTTTAGTAAGTTTTTGATACAGTCCCTCATGATATTCTCATAAGCAGACTAGGGAATTGCGGACTACATGAAATTACTATGAAGTGAGTGCAAAATTGGCTTGAAGACCGTACTCGATGAGTAGTTATCAGTGGTTTGCTGTCAGGCTGAGTGTGTATCTAGTGGGGTTCCACTGAAGTCAATCCTGGGTCTAGTACTAGTCAGTATTTTAATTAATGACTTGGATAATGGAGTGGAGAGTATATTTATAAAACTTGAAACTGACATCAAGATGGGAGAGGTTGCAGTCACTTTGGAGGACAGGATTAGAATTCAAAACGATCTTGATTAATTGGTCTGAATTCAAAAGATGAAATTCAGTAATGACAAGTGCAAAGTACTTCACTTAGGAAGGAAAAATCAAAAGCACAGCTACAAAATGAGGAATAGGTGGTAGTGGCTGAATGAAGAATAGGTAGGTAGGTAGTAGTACTGCTGAAAAGGATCTGGGGGTGGTATGGTGGATCACTAGTTGATTAAGTCAACAGTGGTGTTTTATATAAGATGAGGGAGGCAGTTGTCCTGCTATACTTGGCTCTGGTGAGGCCTCAGCTGGAGTAATGTGTCCAGTTCTGGAAGCCATACTTTAGGAAAGATGTGGACAAATTGTAGAGAGTCCAAAGGAGAGCAACAGAAATTATTAGAAAATCTGATCTATGGGGAAGAGTTTAAAAAAAAAAATTGGGCATATTTATTCTAGAGAAAAGAAGATTGTGCAGGGACCAAATTCCTCAAATTTATTGTAAAAAGAACTGATCAGTTGTTCTCCATGTCTACTGAAGGTAGGATGAGAAGTAATGGGCTTATTCTTCAGCAAGAAAGATTTAGGTTAGATGCTAGGTAAAACTTTCTAACTATAAGGGCAGTTAAGCTCTGGAATAGGTTTCCAAAGGATGCTGTGGAATCCCCATCACTGGAAGTTATTAAGAACAGGTTGGACAAATGCTTGTTAGGGGTGATCTAGTTTATTTAGCCCTGGTTCAGATCAGGGGGATGGACTTGATGACTTCTCAAAGTCCCTGCCAGCTCTATATTTCTATGATCATTTTGCAGGACTAGCTCCATTTTACAGACAGTATAGTTGGTACAAACATTTGACACACTTTCTAACAGACAGTACAGATCAGTGGCTGTGACTTGCATCTGCCGTATTAGATTCAGGTTCTGTTCCTAGCTTGTATGGTGTCCCAATGGGACATAAGCCTGGTTGTGAAGAGTACAGAATTATTAAATAAATTGGAGAAGTTATTTTAGAATTAATGGTCTTTGGGTTTCCTCTAGTCCGAAGAATATTTTGATGGAGGGTAGCCGGAAGAGGAGGTTGAAAATCTATTTTGTATGTGTCCCATGTGTCTGGACTGCAGAAGTGAGGCATTGTGGTAGTGCATGTAAAGTGCTAATTGAATCTTCAGGGTTTCTGGTAGTAAGCCAAAACCAGAATGTGCTATGTGAAACCTTAATGGGGAATTGTAATTTTTCAACAGAGTATAGCTTTGCCAAATATGAATGGATTTTTATGAGGCCAGTGAAAAAGATGCTCCTTGACCCCAAGACCATCTTCCAGCCAAGTTTTAAAATCTTGCTGTAAATCAAGGTGTAAGGTTTTAAAAAAAGTCAAATTTTGTTATAACAAAAAATACAGATAATACAGGGATCGCTATCACTCCCTTTATAATGTGTTCTTAGTAATTTTATATAAAATGTCAAGAAAGGCGCATTATACTGGATAAGTGTTCTCAGTAGTGTGTCTGTAGCTAGCTGTTTACTATTTCCGTTTCAAATCTCTGTTCAGATGTATTCAGCCAGTTTTAATTTAGAAATTGGCACAAAAACATTCCATTCTCAAGGTTCAGTGTTTGGTGTAGTAGCAAGCAGAAAAATAATTGTTTCAATTTACCCAGCAAATAAAAGAAATGTATGTATCCTGTGCTATACGTGACTGGATACGTATATATGCTTTTCACAAATGCAAATCATATTTTAGATACTTCTACTAACTTGAACATTGTTTAAAAATTAATATGGAATAATATGTTATCTTGAAGACATTGGCTTTTCTACATCATATTCCATAGTGTGATGACAAGGCAGTCATTGTTTTGTATGAAGGCCTTAATTGTTACAGTGTATTATTGAAATGCGGAATATTGGGAGTTTTTCGGATGGGGAGACTAATAATGCAATATTATCCTTCATAAATCTGCAAATTAGTATCTTCTTGTGGGAATGAGGCATAATGGAACAAATACTGCTTTGAGGAAGCATGCTAAAGTTTACAATTAGGTCATGTAAAGTGTTAACATGCAACCCCAAGTACATGTGATGCCTATCCATTCTCAAACCCTGATTTCAGATTTTTATGGAGGAGTGTGTTGCCTTGAAATGACACTTGAAAGATGAAACACCACTGTTACTGGAGATCCATAATGCCCTTGATAAGATGGTAACACTAGGCATGTTGTCAGGTTTGTTTGTAAATGTTGGGGGATTGGTTAGATTGGTTGTATTGTTAGAACTACATTATCCATTCACCTCTTTGTAAATATATAGCTCAAACAGTGATTCATGACAAATGAAAGAATGAGCCTAGAAGTGTTAATATTGCTGTAAACCTAATTTACATCATTTTAGTGTGTAGATCCAGACTATCTGTAAGGCTCCAAGGATGTGGGTCCTCTCTTTCAGTGGGTGTAGAATCTGGGGCTGTGGGGACTCTGGATCTTGGACAGTCTGTTGTTGCTACTGAGAAAGTTAGAGGGAGCTGCATCTCACTAATCCTAGATGGTCAGGCCCCACAAGAAGTCCTATCAGAACACCTAAGGTGTAGTTGTCTGATTGAGTCACACCCACTACAGAAGGTGATTGGGGTAGACTATCCAAATAACTGTGCAGACTCTCTGCTGTCACATTGGATCCTGCTCTTGTCGGTGTCCTGTGATCTGCGTCCAACCTCCATTCCCAGTTCCTGCTCTGCTTCCATCCTGGTCTGGTTCCTGGGCCATTTCTCCCCTTGTCCTCAGTTCTTGCCTTGCTCTGTGCTTGATCCTTGTATCTTCTCTGAATCCTGCCCCCTGTGCTCCACTCTTGACCATTGGCTGTCAGCCCCAGCTCTGACCCTAGCTTATCTTCTGGCTACTGACTCCGACTTATCTCCCAGCTCTGACTTATGACTCTGATTCCCGGCATCACCCCTGCCCCACAGTTTCTTAAGTGTCATGGCAGTCCTCCTTCCACTGTTCAGACCCCTCACTAAATCCAGTCATGACTTTTATAAATCCCGCTACTCACTAGATTTGCATGAATTTTATAGAAGAGCTGCAGTGCTACACTGAGAGTTTCAGAGGAAAACACAGGATTTCAATTGTTCCAGTATTCACAGAAGGCTGATTGCCCAAAAAAGAGTTTGGGGGAGTGAGAAGGAGACTCCTATGCTAAATAGATACTGGCAATGGAACTTGTTTCAGGGAATGAAGTAGTTAAAAATGCCTTAGAGAATGTAGTTGCTGAACTTGTTGGAAAGGAGAATTATGATGTTCCAGCCCAAAGAGTCAATGGATGGAAATATCCATCCTTTCCCAGAAGAAATAGCTCCTTCCATGTCCTGGATGCACCAGTGCAGGCCAATGACGAGTGTGCTGCCTCATTCAGTTAAGTCAGACAGGAGACAACCAAAAGGAATGAATGATTTCTAAGCAAAAGCCTAACCCTCTCCTGGCTCATTCTTTTTTTTTTTTTTTTTTTTTTTTTTTTGCTTCCTGCTTTTTCAGTGTAAATGGACAGGAAACCTAGTTTTTTTGTTAATCGCTGTTTATTTCGTTCTTTACCTCTTTTTGTTTTGTTTTTGTTTGTTTGTTTGTTTTAAGAGTGCTTCTCAAGCTAGCTTGACTCCCTAAAGATGAAGCTAAAAAAAGTGCACATAATTTGTTTGCAAAGATTTTGCAGCCTTCCATGAAGGCCCAGTCTGCCGCTCCTATACAATACAAAGAGCTTAGACAAGTACACTCAGGCAGTGATTTCCAGAAGATTTATAAAGGACTTACTACTGATGCTCAAGAATAATGGCTTTTCTTCCAGCCCCTCTCCTGCTGTGGCAGCAGATGCTTAGGAGCACCCGTTTTAGGGCTAGATTTCTGAAGAGGAGAAAGGAAGTCTTTTCCCAATAGGGTTAACTGAGTGTATGAATAGCTGCCCCTACTGGGGTATTACCTGCCTCTACAAGGCTGTCCTGACTGTGTATAGGGTAACTTTTCCAGGAGCCTGCCTTCAGCCCCTGTCATAAGAAGCTTAACCACCAGATAACTAATTTCTGGTTTTTCCCTTAGTTGTTTTTGAGGCCTTTTGGCAGTTGTTCTTTACATCCCTTCAACTGCTGCAGGCAATCTCTTTGAACTCAAGTTAATTGGCTACCAGTTAACCAACCTGTTTGTACGTTGTAATCTGGATGCTCCACAAATGTGTTGGCTAATTAAAGTTAATGGGCAGTTGATTAACTTGATTTAAACAAAAAAAAAGTTGGGGAACCTCCATTATAGATATACTCTAAAATTGTCTAACCAAATGTGTGAGAGAGTGCTGAATGTATAGAGATCTCGGAACCAGAGGTGTCCCTAGCTTCCAAGCTGCTGTCTATAGAATAATGAGAGTGTAATTTATCAGGTGATTGACATCCTTAATGTTAAATAGACAGAGTGAATTGGGATCAGTAGTTCTTTGTTTTTAATGGAAGATCCAGAAGAGAAAAATCCCTGCTTTTCTATTGTAGGTGTGGACTATTTCTGCACCATAGCGGATTATATGGTGCCTTGCTCAAGTGCACGAATAGGCACTGAAATGTGGTTAGGGGGGATTCAGAGCAGGAGTGTGGAGGTTGTTGACCCCTCTCTCTTTAGAGGCTTTTGTACTAAATCCTCATTGATCCTCGTCACCGGACATATTACCCTGAGGGACATTATGAAATGGATATAATCAAAGGAATGTTACATGCAGGAATTGCAAATGCTGAAGTCCTGTTATGTGAACCATAGCTCCTGTATAATTCTAGGGTTTGAGTCACTCTGATCCGTAATTGACAGCTTTGCACTGCCTTCATCTGCTGACAAAATAAGGACTAACCTGGTGGTAGACACTGCCTTTCTTACATCAGATGTTGGCTGTTATTCTTGTCAATGCTGGAGCTGTGAAATTGACAAGAAAACCAGGCAGCTAGAGCTCAGCTGCCTCCCCATACTCCTGGAGGCCTGGGTGGCTTCCCTCCCACTACTGGCTGGGAGCTAGGGCAAGAAGCCTCAGACGACTTCCCCCCGCTCCCAGCAGGGACCCAGGGGTAGCCTGGCTTCCAGCAGTTTGCTACCAGCGAAGCTGAGACACCGGTTTCGTAGTACCCCACACTGCCCTTCTCAGGCCTTCTCTGTACTGCTGTGCTGTGTTGACCAGAGATATGCAAGCTACTTACTATAGAATGCATATTTCCCATTGACTCACTTATGCCCCCTTATCGTGGCAACTTCATTGTGCTGCGCTGACAGGAAATGCCCTCCGGTTGACACAGCGTTGCTCTTTTCTGGGGGATGGATTTACTGTGTTGAATGGAGAGCACTTCCAGGATCAATTGAGCGGGTCTCCACTGGCTGCTCAATCGATCCTGCTGTCTCGATCCGTGGAACCCGATGCAGCGGAATCAGTATGGACTTATCCGTATGTCAGTGGAAGCGCTCCTGGTGAGGATGCACGCACCAACCCAGGGAGGGTAGTGCAGATATCAGCCACTCAGTAATCTAATGCGGTGGCTGTAAATCGACCTGACATAGGTTATGTCCACACAACGAAAATATGTCAACCTATCCCTCCATCCAATCCAGCATCACAGACTGTCTGTCTTACATACATTTGTGAATATGCATTCATCATCTTAAACTCACCCTGATTAAAACTCTTCTTTTGTTCTCTTCTCTCCCTGCTTTCTCTGTTGTTGTGAACAGTGCCATTGTCCTTAATTTAGCTCTTTCTCTAAAATCACATATTTTAGACTGTATGAATCTTGTCTCTTCTTCCTGTACAGTATCTCTAAAATCTGTCCATTCTTTGTCAGCATAGCTAAAACTCTTGTCCATGCTCTCATTGTTTCATGTATTGACTACTGCATTCTCCTCTTTTCTGGGCTTGACTACTGCAATCTTTCTCTTCTCAATTTGATTAAAAATACTGTTACAATCATCCCTCTTACCACATCAGCATCTTATTTAGTCTCTCTTTCACCTTCCCCTTTCTCTCTACATCTAGGTTATGGCCCCATATCTATTATTTCCTCATTAATCACCTTTACACTTTCTCCTAGACCTTCCCCTCTGCATAGGAAAAAACACCTTCAAAACATATTTTCAGCTACTACTCTGTTCTCCTTCATATCCCTCCTTAAGAGTCTCCTTTGCCATGAGGCTTACAAAATCCTGCCTGGTTAGGTAGGTGATGAGCTGTGACTCTGCTTTTTCCATTTCTTATTCACTTGCTCTTACTAATTCCTTTGTAATTGCCATTCCTTGCTTTACATCTATCCCTCATTAAAAGTGTAAAACCTATAACCAGCAAACACTAACTAACAAAGCAGTACCAATTCCTCACAGTATTAATTTTCATTGGATATTTCATCCCTATTCTGTACCTTTCCTCTGCTTGTGACTTTTAGATTGTAAACTCTTCAGGGCAAGGATTGTGTTCATTTGTACAGCACCTAGCATAATGGGGGCCATAATATAGACTTTAACCAGCTGGATATGTTCACAACCAGATTGTTGTGAAACAATGAAGTCTAGGGTTAAGCTAGATTTTTGCTATGTTTTGCTCCTAAAAATGTGTTCTTTATCTGCCATAAAATCTTGTTTGTTTCTTGTTTTGTTAGAACAAGGTGAAAGTGGGGATGCCTGTGGAAGTGTTAGGCCACAGTGGCAATAATTTTATCATTGTCGATTGAGAGATGAAACATAAGAACTAAAGTACAAAATCAGAAAGCAATAATATAAAACCATGAGTATAAATTACTTTTAAAGCAAAATGACTTAATGATTTTTTTTTCTCCCTTCATCAGGCTGAACTCACAGGCATCAAATGGCGTAGGTACAATTTTGAAGGTCATGGGGATTGTGGCCCCATCATTTCAGCCCCAGCCCAGGATGATCCAATTCTGCTCAGCTTCATCCGCTGTCTGCAGGCGAATTTGCTGTGTGTGTGGCGTCGTGATGTCAAACCGGATTGTAAGGAGTTATGGATATTCTGGTGGGGAGATGAACCAAACCTAGTAGATGTGATACATCGTGAACTACATAGTAAGTTGTTTAATTCCTTGTCAATCTCTGACTTTACAATGAAAGGTTTTAAAATAACTTCTACATTTGACTTAATTACAGTTTATGTATACTGAGTACTGAAAAGGCATATAAATTCAACATTGCAGGTGTTACTGGTTTGCAAATGAACCACAAGACAAGACTTGAAATGGGCATGGGTTACTTGTGGTTTGGCTTGTTGATGGTTACATTTTAGTGCAAACTCAAGTGTAATTGTGAAGTTAGAGTAAAGTTTAAATAATTAAATACCTAGTATAAAGCAATTAGAAATTAGCTGATAGAAGAAAGACATCTGTACAGCCAACTCAACCCCATAGCATCTTTTTTAAATCAGTGGGGTTCAGCATGGTTGCAGACTCTGCCATGTAGTTATCATTACACATTTAGAGCCTAAATGGAGAAAAGATGCAACAAGTGAGGATGAGGGACAAAAGGAAGGAAAGACGTAGGGAGGAGAAGGGTAACAAAGGGTAACATAGTTACATGATTTAGGTATTGCACGCCTTGATAATTCTTGGTGGTTCCCAGTGTTTGTTAAATAAATAAATAAAATAATCTATTCCTGCCTGATAAATGTACATGGGTCAGAAAAAAACCAGCCTGATCTTTAAATCTCAAGTCTAGATTGCAGGGCTAGCAAGTAGAAAAAAACAGTTTATTCTTTTTTTAGCTTATGTTGAAGCTTTAACTTGTATCCTTTTAATATACTATTTATATTTATTCACCTCAGCCAAATATGCTTTCCCATCTCCTTGTCTTCAAAGAATGCAAATATGGTTTCTTAAGAAATATGGTAGAGATTTTTATAGTTGACTAGGGGATTTTGCCATACAACTCCCATTAATTCCGACAGAATTTATATGGTTAGATCCTCTAGTCAGCTTTGGAAATCTCAATGTAAGGTTCTTGCATCCCTTTACTGTTAGGCTACTGTTTTTAGCTTTTCCTTAATATTCTCCTTAATTTTTCCACATTGTTTTTCTCCTGTTTAACCATTATCCACTTTTCTTTTCAAAAATGGACTTTTAATCTTTATATACCTAATTTCCCTAAGAAAACCATCATAGTTCCATCATCTACTTAAAAAAACTTATTCACACTTGAACAGTGCTTAGTTGCCTAACTCTGTAAACCTTGTTTGCAGAATTTCCAGACCATTTTAGAATAAAAAATATACAGCAAAAGCCCATGATCACCAACTTGGCTCTTGCCATAAGCTTATCTGTCTGTAGTCTTTGCCACCAAAACAACTATAAGGCAGTAAACCTTGTAGACTAGTCCAAATGTACACCTTGCTGTGTTTGTCCATTGTGCATGATTGTTCCTCCGCCAATATAATTTTTGAGGTGTGGTCTATTGTATTGCTGAATTTCTTTTATCCTGTTTTGTAACATACTAACATTGTCATACTCATATCCTTAAAGAATTCATGTTTTCATGAATACCAGATTGTTTACTTGGCAGTGTGACCTGTGAAATCTCAGAACTGAGATGCCTTCTGTGTGTCTCTAGGCCTATTTTATGCAGGTAGCAGTGCAGTCATGTATAATTAAAGAGATGGCTCAGAAGTGCTGCATCAAGCTATTCCACTAATGTTAATTTTTTATGAGGCACCTGTTCTGAGTGAAGGCACGGGTGACATTCCTTCTTACCCAGCTAAGCTTTAATAATATATGCTTTTTTCCTTTATGAAATGCAGTTTATTTAATATTTCAAATGCAGTGTGGGACTTAAGTGAGTTAAGTGATCTTTTTATTAGAAGGAAATTGCAGCTTGCATTTTCCAATTTTATTGTAAAATGGTGTAGCTGTTTTACACATCATGTTATAGGCAACAACATTATAGTTGTTATTGCTTCCAGAGATGATAATACCTTGAGACATGTAATTTGTGATGAGCTTGTTTGGAATAGCATATAGAAAATAAAAATATTATCACTTTGTTGTGGGTTTGAATTTGGCACAAGATCAAGGGAACTCTGTTGTCCAGCATTTTATGAAGGAACCAAGCAGGAGAATTCCATAGAATAATTATTAAGCATGAGCTAGCCTGTGTAATCTGTACAATGGCACCTTTCTAAGAGTGCCAGCAGCAGCAATGTCATACTGACTAAAATTGTATGAGTGTAGTCAGTTTCACATTGCCCGCATTACTGGGAAAGTGCTGTTGTACTGGAGTACAGACACTGACTTCGAGTGATCATTCTCCTTTACTGCTAAAGATGCCTCAAACAAAAGGGGAAAAAAAGAAAGCGTCTGAAACAAAAGGATTGTAGGGAGAGATGTGTGAAAAGACAAAGATGTTGAGGTTACTAAAGGGGAAAGTAGGAGCAATTCACACATCATCAATGGAGGAGATACATAGAGACTGAATGTGGGGGAGAAGAGAGACTATGAGAAGATGGGGAAGAAGTACAATCACTGATTGGATGGGTACCTGCAAGGAACAGAGAAGTAATGCCTCCTTGCCACAATTTTTAAAAATGTTACTCATTTATTTAGAATCTTCATCTCCATTTGTAAGAGTATGAAATCAACTGCTTGAATGTGCTTTTCGTACATCACAAGCAAGTTTATTACATTCTGCTGCTAATTGTCCTTGATTATACTTATGCTGCTTTTAGTTGTTTAAAAAAATACAATATATTGCTTTTGTAGTGTGCCATTTAACCACTGATTCCACAGTGACTGTTCATCATCTATCTGAAATGACAACATCTATTACAGAAAAATAGTCATTTCTGGGGTGGAATACCTGCAGTTGTTTAAGAACACACAATAGAACTATAAAATTTAAAACAAAGATGAAGAATCTAATCAAAACTGCAGAAGAATTTAGATAGACAGAATGTAGTTTCCCAAATTAGAATTGAGACAAGACACTGAAATTTGCATCTCTTATTCCTGAGGGTATGTCTACACTAGAAGCACTACATCAGCACAGCTGCACCAGTGTAGCTGTGCTGCTGTAGTGCATCTGTTGAAGATGCTGTATGTTCACAGGAGAATGCTCTCCCATTGGCATGATTACTTCACCTCTGTGAGAGGCAGAAGCTATGTCAGCGGGAGAGCTTGTCCTGTCGACATAGTGCCAGCATGGACAGTGTTTAGGTCGCCGTATCTTGTGTCACTCATGAGGGTATATTTTTTCACATTCCCGAGTGACATAAATTAGATCAACTTAAACTGTAGTATAGACCTGCCCTGAGAAGTTCCACGGGATCTTTTATTACTAAGTGGTCAGCTTTGTATATGTCACCTAAAAGATAGCAACTCTAGAAGAATAGTTCCAGAGGGGTAGCCGTGTTAGTCTGTATACAGCAAAAACAACTTGAGTTCTGTAGCCCTAGAAGAATAGAGACTCTTAACACCAAGACAGGCCACTGATTCAGTATTAAATCTGATAGAGTGATACAGACTTTAACATGAGACTACTGATTGTAATCGTTTAGTTTTTTAATTAGTCAGACACTGTATATTGTTTGAAAGAGAGTGGAGTGAATTTAAATCATGATTTAAAAAATTGCATATTAAAAATATGGCTGCTGTACAAACATATTTTTGTTCAAAAACAGGTTTTTTTTGAGAATTAGATCCCTAATCTTACATACCTGTTTAATGGTTTGCAACTTCCCTCACAGGAGTAGTCTCATTAACTTCAGTGAACAAAGCATGTGCTTAAATTGTTTGCATCATCAGGGCATAACGTTTTGTATTAAATATTTTTCTGTTGGTGTACTAATATCTTTCACATTTTATAACAAAATCATTTAAGTGTTGTTAATGAAAAGTTATTTAGACTTATAATATGTTAGCAGAGTTATGATGAATTTTTAGTATACACTGATTGAAGTGTTGACTGAAAAAAGTTAAGTTCCTAAACTCATATTTAGACAACTAAGGGTGGGATTTTAAAAAGCGCTTAAGTGATTTGGGAGTACAGTTCCCATCAATTTCAAACTGCAGACCTGTATGGAACCTGGTTGAAATATTTCAGTTTTCCTTGCTTGTGGAAGCTCAGTATATCAAAAGCTGGTATTGGTTGCAAATATAGTGTATTTATCAATTTTATGTTTGTTTTCCCCACAGTAAGGATGTTCATGAGGTCCCGGGGACTCTCCTTTTTCAGCATAGGATGAACATTTTCAGTGTCAAATTTCTTAATAGAAAATTCTAACAGGAAACTAATTAAAGAAACAAGTACAAAATATCTACTTCGTCAGTGTAAGGCTATACCATGAAAAGCGAAAAACTAGCAAACTCTAAATAAAATTGATTTAAATAAAATTGTGATTTAAATAAAACAGAACTCTCTTTTAAACCATAGTTTTATCTAGTTTTAAATAGAGGAGTTAATTTTATAGAACAATGTAAAATTGATGCCACAGTCATGCTTTTAAATTTAATGATATAATAGTGATTGGAAAACTTATATAAGGAACTTTTTTAAAAGAGCTTTTAAATTAAAAAAAAAAAATTAATCTAGATTTCTGAATTGTTTGGCCTAGATGAATTGTTTTACTTTAAAATAGTAAAGAGTACTTGATATCTTCTTGCAGGAGGGATTCGGGTTTTGTTTAAAATTTTATCGATTTAGGAGTTTGTTTTTGTAATATAATTGAAAAGCACTAAGAATGCTTAGTTTTAGAAAACTGGTGAATGAATAGATAGTTAAATGCGGCCATCAAAGGAATAATAAAGTAGTTGCTTTTATACTTCATGCAATGTGTATTACAGAGTAGCAGTAGTGATTCCACCCTGTAAGTTTGTTTTTGTTTTTGGGTTTTTTGCACACACCCTCGACCCTCCTTCATACCAAATTGTTTTTTAAACGCTGCAGTCAGACTACACATATATATGTGTGGGGAGGAAAGAGTGATAATTTGTTTTGTTTTAGAGAGGGTTAAAAAAAGTTAACAGACTTTTTTGGGGGGTGAGGTGGGTGGGAGGTGCTTTCACACGTTTGAAAACTTTCAAATTCTCTTTTTGTCATTGCATATTTTCAAAAAGGCAGAGGGTCTGAAAATTCCAGTTTAGTATATGGATCTTATTTTATATGTCTGTGTCTTTTGACACATTAAATACAGTGTTAATTTAAAAAAAAAAAAAAAACAACAAAAAACAAAACAAAAAACCCCCTGAAATAAGACCGTAATGGTCCTTCAGCATGTGGCAGATATCTCAGTAGCATAGTGTGTGTCAGCCTCTGTGTATCTTAATAAGTGTGTCGAAGTCCATAGACAACTTATTTGCTCTGTTGCACAGTTCCTACACACTTTATAAGCCCATGTTACCTGCTCCTCACCTTAGAGAATTGGTATAGATTTCACAAATGAGCTTGTTAATAGTCTGTAGAAAAGCAAAACGTTTAAGATTTAATGATTTGTGAAAGGGTTAACCCTTACTGTACTGTGGCTTTGGCTATGGACTTCTAAGAAGTGTGCAGCCTACTGCTGTGGGCATCTTTAACCCTGTCCTCCACTATTTATGTGGTACAGCGCTTAGTTAAACCATGGGGATATACAGGGTTTACGGTATGCATAGTCACATAGCATTGAAATAATGCTGGTAGATAAGTCCTTGATATTTATATGAAGTTTAAGAGTAGAGCTGTTGGCATTATGTTGCCATTTGAAGATGAATTGGTGGGTATGTTGATGTTTTTGTACATTTTATTATGAGTAGACATTGCATATACAGATAATACAGTGTAGTAGTGGTGGGACACATTGGCATGGTTGAAGTGGTCTGTTGTAAAGTATATGTAGGGAGATGGGGTCAGAGTTAGGTTTGGGTTTGATACTTCAGTGATGCTTGACCATAAGTGCACTTAATTTATAATTCAGTGGTTTAATTTATATTTTTGTACCTTTGTACAAAGCTTTGTAAAACTGTTAGATTACCTACACGCAGTATGGGCTTCCAAAGAATTACCAGAAAAGCTGTATTGCTAGAGTCATGGTCAGGAGTCCTTACTGCTAAGTTTAAACTGGCTGCTTTTATTTCTTGAGATCTGATTTGTGGGAGTTCTGAAAGTGAAATTACCCAACACAACGGTGCACTTGTTTCTTTAACTTAAAAATTGCATCTGGTTCCTCTGTGGAAAATCATCTCTTCCTTCTTCCTCTTAAAGATAGACAGTCCTAATAAGATCCAAAAGAAGATTGGTGTTCATTAAGGACATGTGCCAAGTCCTTCTGGCCCACTGAAGTCTGAGCTAGGGGTTTGGAGAAACAAGTTATAAATCTTCAAGAAGAACCTTGTGCCTGCTACTAATTTCCAGTTCTGTTTTTTAAAATTGTAGTTGGCTTTCTTGGGTGCTTCAATAATAATAGGATTTCTTATTCCCGTTAACTCACTGAGGGTGTGAAATCTAATTCATTGCTCCTTTTTCATATCAGATTGTCTTCTTAAATACCATAGATCCTTCCCAGAGGGGATCTTATCTACACTATCTTGTGTTACTAATAAAATGGTCCTTCCATTTGATAGAGAAATGTATGTATGAAATCTGCCAAATCACTAATTTTAGCAATGCATTTGGGGGTTTCCTTGCACTCATTCAATGTTCAGACTATTTGTGTTATATTCCTGTCGATCCTAGTCCCCATTAGTTAATAGGAGGATTCCTCTCAGATTTCCATTGTCCACTTTGGCTGTAAATCAGCATTGCAAGTATTCATGGAAAACGAAGACTATCATCACAACTGTGTTGAGGAAGGAAAAGGCTCAGATATGAGTCTATATCTCTGGACTGGTTCATCAAGAATTCTACTTCTGATTCCATAAAGAGAATGGACATATTGGTTTATATGTTACAGGAATTAAGATTTATAGTAAACTGTAATGAAAAGTTTCTTGTTTGTAGCACAATGTCTGGTTTATCTGGTATATCTGGTTTATCAGTTGTTAGATTCTTCCTTTCGTAAACGTAATTGATCAAGTTGGCACTATAATTCTGTGTGTCAAACACTTGGTTTCCTGTGGTTTTAGTGTTTTGTTTTGCTATTGTTCTCTGTGTCTGATTCTAGAGCCAGGCCCTTGCTTTCACATCCAGTCAAGTAGTGTTGCACTTTATAAATCCTTGGAAGAGAGGATTGGTAACTATACAATAGTGGCTGTAGGATGTCAGCGTTTTGAAGGAAATTCTGTTACAAAAACCAGAATGGCTTATATTCTGTCCAGGTAAATCTTTAGGGGTAGAGAGCTTAACTGTGGTTATTCAAGACTTTTGCATTGTTTGGAAAGACAGTTAAAATCCTGCCTATGTTGAAAGATCAACTGTGGTTTAATCCTGTTCATGGGCAATTGTATTAGAATGGCATGTGCTTACAAAGTTTTATTTTTAGTGCAGATAAGATCCTCAGAAAATATGAGGTATAGGAGGACCTTTTACTGTGAGGCATCTGGATTTTGCTATATAGATCTGGGCTAGATTGTATATCAAGCCTGTGCTATTATATCTCTATCTGCCGGTAGTTGGTGGGTGGGATGGTGGATCTTTATCTACAGAAATACCCACAGCAGTGACACTTGCTGAACTAGTCATATCCTCATTTTAACTGTAGCTAGTCTTGGTTGACCATCAGTCATGTCTTCTGGCAACCTGTTTTTTCTTCTGCAAAAGGCTGTCTATGCTAGCATTTGTACTCAAATTATCCACTGTTGCGCTGCAATTGGTACAGCTCCAACAAAAGTCAGAGTGCTGGCATAGGCTGCCTGACAGTGTTTTGAGCACCATGTTGTCTAACCTTGGTGCTCAGATCAGGTCTAGATGACGTTATGGTTCTGAGTGCTAGCTGCTGTTGTATACTAGCAGCCCCACCATTGCTAGCATTGTTGTAACTGACTGGTTTTGTATTTGAATATTGCTAAACAAGTGTATTAGTGATACACAAGAAGACATAAAATTCAACTAAAAATAGAATTTTGTTTGTTTTGGAAGCTTTTCAGTTTAAAAAGCAAATGTCAGTATCGAATAACTAAATAATCACTATTTAATGTAAAAATACTAAGGTATATCTGAAAATAATAGTGGTAATTTAGAATGTTTGAATTGTGAGAGTAGAAGTTACATGGACCTTTGTATTACAAAATTACCCGTCTCACTACTGGAAAGCCATTAGCTATTGAAAAATCTGTCTCCTTGCTGATTAGTGATAAGAACATTTAAGAGATTTGTTTTCTGAATTCTCCAGAACAGATACTGTTTAATAGCTTTGAGGTCATTAAATTTTTACTTCTTTCAGTAATATAAATAAATAAAAAATTGAATTCTCATTTAGTTATCTTGCAAAATCATGCTGTCACCCTTGGATTCTGCAGTCCATTAATTGGAGTGTAATGATTGCTAGTTAAGGTTAGGATTAGACAAAATAAACTTTTTTGTAAGAAGGCATATTAAATGAGGCTATTGTGTCCTCATTTGGGATTAAGAAATTGCTTCATGGGAAAATGCCAACTCCTCTTACACACATGAGGTTGACAAGAGCTTTACAATGTCTGTGCAAGATGTCTTCATTTTGTTTTGTTTCCCCTTTTAAATAAGTCTTTCCCTTCCCCTCTCACCCCCCAAACATACACACTTTAGAACTCGTTTTATGTTTTATGCAGCCAGTATACAATTTATTTACATGAATCCGTCTCATTTCTAAATGGGAGAATCCACAATACTTTTGTTTCTGGTTTTCACACAGGCACTTCGATATTCTTTTTCTTCATATTAACAAAAATATTTTGAGGTTTATAGTTTCATGTAAGGGAATATATATAAAATGGTTAATCCCACATCAACATTTTGTAGTTTACGATGCACCATTCTGAACTGATTGAAGAAACCGCTGAGAATACATTGATGTTTTTTCTCATAATTTGTAGTATATGGTACTTCAGATTGCCCACTAGTAAGATACTGTATTTTTTTTTTAGTATTGCACTTTTAATCTTTTCATATTTGAAGTTTTTTCTTTTGAAACTGGGTACAAAGTGAGGCATAACTAAGGAAAACTTCAAAAGGAAAACTGTTAGTAATAAATCGTACTGTTAGTAATAAATCGTACCTTTAGAGGCTACAAAAATAAACTCTTCCTGCTCCACTCCTCCTCCTTCGAAAAACAGGCTATGGGTCAAGTGGAGTGTGAGTTATTCAAGAATCTTAAACTATTTCTGAAGTTTTACTAATTTCACAAGAACTACATTAACTGCAGCTTTTCTGCTACTTTTTGTTTTTTGGGAAGAAATGAGTAGGTATATGTTGTAAAACAGTAGTAGTTTCTATTGTGCAATGTTTATCTAAATGATTCTTGTATAAAGCTATTTCATTAGGATTAGATATAATAGGTAGTTATATATGTATAGGAAGGAAAGTAAAATAATACAGGATTCTGAATTTGGTAAGCAATAGACATGAACTGTTGTAAAAGTGTGGTAAGGTCATAATAACTTGGAAATCTTTTAAGATAAAAGCTAGAAAGAAGTACTACTACTAAATCAGAAAGAACTATTCAACAAAATGTGCTTGGAATAAGAGTGGTGAAACCAAGTTGAAGTCCGACTTTTGAATGTAAATAAAAATCGATGTTTTACCACAGGCAACTCACTGAACCAAGTAATTAGTTTTTTCCATGAAAAATTAGACATCATACTGAGGCTGAAGTAGAGCAGTATGTAAGGGATTTATATTCTAGTTATATTAAAATTAAACTATCATTAAAAGAGTGTATTTTTAAAAGTGCTGCTTGATGGGAAAATGAAGAAATCTAATCAGAATTTGTATTTTTACCATGAGTAGTGCAAATATAAGCAGTATCTACAGTAGTTGATGTTTTTGCTTCAGGGAATCCTTTTTCCATTGAAATGAAGTCACTTAACTGTGTAAAGTAAATCTAAGTTAGCTTGAAGTAAAATCTGCATTAATAGAATTCATTACTGATGTCTGTATTTTCATGTACTGAGTCATCCAGTGAACAAATGCACAGGTTGACTGTTAAATTAATCTTTAAAACTAGATGAACTGTTACCTTTGAATACATATAGATTGATAGTATTTTAATATCATGTAAATAATGAACTTCTGTGGCTTATATATAATATTGTTTGACAAATGAGAAATATAGAAGCGAGACTGTTTTGAAGTTCTCATAGTTTCTCTTTTTAAAGGAAAAATTTTCCATTACATAAATAATTTGCTCTTCTGTTCTTTATAATCTTATTAAAGGCTCATTATATTTTGACACGAAATGTTTTGTCCCTAAAACAATAAGATCATTGCATCTTTTAATTAGGTTCTTAGCTATCTTCTTAGCTATTTTTGTGAACCTCATTAACTGAGGATCTGAATATATTTCCATTTTATGCATATAATATACAGATGTGCATATAGGATAAAAATTGACCCTTTGCTTTCTATGGTTGTAGTCTGCCATGAAACATGAGCCACAGTACAATAAATTGAAAATAAATGTTTCTGAACGTAAACTCTCTCTGCTAAATAATATAACTTATTATTTGGGTTCTAATAAATTTTTTAGCTGCAATAATATTCCATGAATTTGCACAAAGCAAAATATCCTCACATAGAAATGGAAAAAGTCACATGTAATAAAGCAGTATATGAAATGCAGAGGCTAGTAGGAACTTTGCTCAAGAAATGAAGTAAGACTTTCCTCTCAGCTCATTCCTTATGAGTACTGTTTTAAAAAAAACTCTTGAAGTTAAAAAACAAACATCTTGGCAGAAAAGGTCATGTATAGCAATCCATGTAATGAAAAGTAAAATCTGTTCTCAGTCCAAAACTTTGTTGGAATTAGAGTTCGTTTTAAATATGTTAATATCTTTATAAGGAAAAGGGGCATGGAGATACTTACTAACATGTTTTAAAAAGAACAACAAATCCCTACAAAAAACACACAGGTATTTGAAAGTCTGGAAAATTAAAGTGACACTATAAACTTAAGTATTATAATTTCATACAAAATTACTATTTACTATTGTTACTTGGAGGGTTGTAGACTTGTTATAGGGAACCAGTCAGCCTTTAGGTTAACCAGCTCACGGTATCCAACACCCTTGGCATTCAAAGGTTTTGAAATTCATATTGCTTATTCAAATAAATATATATATATATATATATATATATATATATATATATATATATATATATATCAACTTTCTGTCAAAAGCTAACAGTGTTCCTGTTTGAGTACCAGTTACGGAAAGACTATAGGGCAGTTCTTTGGGTAGGTCACAGAGTTGCTTCTCTTATTTACCCTAGGAACTCCTCACGTTCAGAACCCTGACATCTGGCGAGAAACTGCCAAACCACACAGGTTTCCAATTCTATAGATTTTAATCAACTAACCTAAGCAAAGGTGTAAATTATACATATAATATATAAAAACAAATCACATCAAATTTAGATTAATGTAACATGTTTTTTCAGGTTTACACATACACACAACCCACACAACTCCTAACCCATGAAATATCTGTCTTAGCGATTGGCTGAACATATACGTTTGTTTACATATACAGGAGATAATGCTGCCCACTTCTTATCTACAATGTCATCTAAAAATGAGTACAGGTGTTCACATGACACTTCTATAGCTGGCGTTTCCACGTATTTATGTGTCGGATATGCTTAACATTTGTATGCCCCTTCATGCTTCAACCACCATTCCAGGGGACATGCTTCCATGCTGATGACTGGTTCTGTTCAGTAATGATTGAAAGCAGTGCGGACTGATGCACGTTCATTTTCATCATCTGAATCAGATGCCGCCAGCAGAAAGCTGATTTTCTTTTTTGGTGGTCCAGGATCTGTAGTTTCCGCATCACAGTGTTGCTCTTTTAAGATTTCTGGCAGTATGTTCCACACCTTATCGCTCTCAGATTTTGGAAGGCACTTCAGATTCTTAAACCTTGGGTCAAGTGCTGTAGCTGTCTTTAGAAATCTCACATTGGTACCTTTTTTGCGTTTCATCAGATCTGCAGTGAAAATGTTCTTAAATCAAACAACGTGCTGGGTCGTCATCCAGACTGCCTTCACGCCAAATATATGGCAGAATGCTGGTAAAACCATGGAGCAGGAAACATATAATTCTCCCCCAAGGAGTTCAGTTTTTTAATTAACACATTAATTTTTTTAGCAAGTGTCATCATCAGCATGGAAGCATGTCTTCTGGAATAGTGGCTGAAGCATGAAAGGACATACGAACTTTCAGCATATCTGGCACGTAAATACTTTACAGCGCTGGCTACAAAAGTGCCATGGGAATGCTTATTCTCACTTTCAGGTGATGTTAATAAGAAGCGGGCAACATTATCTCCCATAAATGCAAACAGACTTGTTTGTCCTAGCGATTGGCTGAACAACAAGTAGGACTGAGTGGACTTGTAGGCTCAAAAGTTTTACTGTATTTTATTTTTGAATGCAGTTATGGAAAAAAAATCCTACATTTATAAATTGTACTTTTATGAGGAAGAGATTACAATACTTGTAGGAGGTGAATTGAAAAACAATATTTCTTGTTTCTTTTTTACAGTGCAAATATTTTTAATAAAAAATAAGAGTGAACACTGTACACTTTGTATTCTGTGTTATTGAAATCAATATATTTGAAAATGTCAAAAACATCCAAAAAATTTAAATAAATGGTATTCTATTTAACAGTGTGATTAAAATTGCAATTAATCACAATTATTTTTTTAATCTCACAATTAATTGCAATTCATTTTTTTAATCATTTGATAGCCCTAATGGAAACCCAGCGTTTATATACCCCAAACAATCTTAAATCTACCCATGTATTATTCTTGCCACCTTTATGTACTCTCCAGGTAAGGCAGATCTGTGTCTGACAAATGTAGCAGTGTGATGCCTGGTTTACATTTTACCTCTGGATATATTGCCGGCTTAGCTAAAACCTAGCAACTGCTGCTTATCTTAAATCCTAGTTATTTCACTGTACTTCAGTGTTTTGTCAAGGGCTATGGATGCCTTTAGTTAACATAGTGTAGTGTATGTAGTATAACTTGGATAGGGGTACTTGTCTTTTTTGATGTCTGCTTTGTGGAGGCTTAGAGTTTATGATTAAGTATTGTAAAGTTTTCAGTGATTGAAATGAAGCAAATACATTAGGAAGATGAGGTCAAGAAATGGAGAAATCTTCAATTTATATATGAATACCTTGAGCTTATATGATGACTTCACAAATGCTAGTTAATTTAGCCTCACAACATTCCTTTTAAATAAGTGGTATCCCCATTTTACAGATGAAGAAATTAATTAATTAATTTGCCCAGGGTAAGAGAAGGTGTATGCAGAGTCAGGAATAGAATCCAGATAATCGTTGGCGTCCTAGAGTTGTGTGTCTAAACCATCTTCTCACTCCCAGAGGCAACCGGTTAATGATGCCTTATCAAAGCATGATGTGTTGAGGCTCGATTTCTGGTCAAATAAATGCCACGTCACATATATTTATATTTTTGAGTGTGTATCCTTGTACTGAAGTTACATGGTTCATATTGCTAGTGTTGAAAATGTATAATGTGTACAGATTATGGTTGTTCTTGGACTTGAGGTGTAGGGTGGGCAGCTTAAAGAGATGTGGGATATAAAAAAGCTTCCCAGGGCTTGCATGGAAACTGATGTGTAATACAGACCTCCTAAAGCTAGCATAGTACAAATGTATTTTAGAACATCCTACATCTGCTGATTTATTGCAGATAACTTCCTTTAGAAAAGTTCTTTCCGTTCACTACTATTTTTACTATATCCTAAGGGACTTTATAAATTGTTTTGCTGTTGATTGGATACAGGTTATAGTAGATTAAAATGTATATTTGTCTCCTATATAATGATTGTCTGTTTTGCAAGGGAAATCCCCGTTTCGTTGGACTGTTGTCTTCCTTAGCCCAGGCAGGTAGCCCAATTTCGAGTCTCTGAGAACTCCACGTCACACTGGAGGGATGCAGACACTTGCGCTAATGACAGTGTTTTTCACCCAAGCACTTGCCCTGGAAGTTTATTAAATCCTAATTTAATTGAATGGCTAAACGGCATTAGCTCACTTGTAGGCTGCTTACCAAATGCGTCCTCAGGTTTGCCTGCCAGGGAAACGTAGTCACAAAGCCAAGTATATAGAGCCTTCTGCATTGTGTGTGAGTGGGAGCGGAATGCTGGGAATCTATGAATGGACTTCGGCCTCTTTCCCCTCCATCTCTATAAAACGAGAATGTTCTTGTTCACTAAGGGAATTATCGGGATCCCTCACAAAATCTTAATTTAATGATAAAGTTACAGATTATCTTTCTCAAAAGGTCTGAAAAGATTTTTTTCCTCTCTGTAAACTTTGAATTTCAACAAATTCTTTATTTTATAAGATTCTTCAAAAAGTGCCTGAGATAAGCAATTGCAGGAGTCCTTGTCTGCTCCTACTATCCATAGTTCATTTCCCAAATCTTTTCAAGCTTTAGAGGTGGTCAAAATTGAATTTCAAGGCCTGTTGATTGGTCCTTTAGAGAGGCGGAGGTATGACATAATATCAGAAGTTTACTTCTCTTCTGTAAAATAAATTATGCAACAGAAACTATTGACAGAAACTGATTTTTTACTCGCAGAAAAAGGTATTAAGTCTTCTCAGAGCATTAGAATTCCAGTTCACTTGTCCTGTGTTTCTTAGGCCATCAGTAGTTTTGAGACTGACTGCCAAATTTTATCTTTGGTTACTAGAGTAATCCAAATTACACCAATAGGATTGCACAAATGTAATTAAGGACAAAATGTGACCCAAAATCTAAAGGAGAGTATGCAAGAAAGATGGCTTTGCATATAATTGCAGAAGTGCCTCAATAGAATAATATATTTTTTGCAAAGTTTAGTTTACAATACCAAGAGATGTCTCTAGGTTAGTAGATCTGTAATAGAAAACTTGTTTGGGGGATTTTGCCTTTTGGCTCACTGCTCTTCCCTTGAAAAGTTAGCTTTTGGGGAAAACAGAGATTCTGCAATGACAGTCAAGAATAGCAGAGGAAAAATATGGGTATATGTGGGGTTTTTTTCCTTTCAGATTCTAAAACAACAGGTTCCTAGATTGCTCATAATCCAAGAATAGATTTACAGTTAGATATCTCTAGTTCACTTCTCTCAATCATCCTCAGTCTGAATATGGGAATTCAGATAGTGATTGCACTAACAGCCTTGTGGACACCGATTCCTATTTCTTTAGTTCCATCTTGGGAAGTGGGCACTTCATTGTGGGGAGAGTCTTTACCCTTTTGGGAACTGCATCATACCTACCAGCTATACAAGGAATCTCTTCTGTTCTATCAGAAAGTAGAATCCAGCGAGAGAAATTGTGGAGAATATTGTCCTGAAGGGGTCAGAGGGTTCTGGATTGGTGAGCTATTTCTTCCTATGTTACTGGCTGTTTAGTACTGATCTTTCATTATGTGTTAGTCTGGGCATTTTAAAATCCTGCAACATAACTAGCTCCATTTCTTCTATGTTTACATATTGATAGTGTATACATCTCAGAATTATTCTGCTAGAGTTTTGTTTATAGTATTCCATTTTTCTTAAGGTATGGTATAGCTGTTCTGAATCTTCTTTTGGAAATCATTCTGGCTAGTAATTTGACAGATTTTTTTTTTCTCCCATTCATAAAAACTTTGTTTGACAAATGAGAGAGCCATCTGGATTTTTTTTCTATTCTCAGTGCTGCTCTTTTTGCATTCTTAATCTCTTGGAGCAAGCCTGCATTATTAGTCAAGTAACATTACTTCTGCAAACTCTACATTTGTTCCTCAAGGTCTACCTGTGTTAGCTTGTATCTCCCCCCATGCAATAAATATCTCTTATTACTGCTTTAGAGGCCTTCCACATAGTTCCTGGGGATATATCCTGTAAGGGATATGCTTTATATAATTATCAATATGGGTTTCCATTTTATTCACAAAGTCTTTGTCTTTTAACAATATATTACTAAATCTCCTACTTCTTTCTCTTATTCCTGAATTAGACTTAATTTTCATGAAGACAGGTGCACAACCTGGCATTGGCCATTTCAGAGGAAAAAGTTAAGTCCCTCCCATTAAGCTAGAGGAACGTACAGTTCTTCATAGTGGTTGAATCCCTGCTTTAAATGGGAAAAGCTCAACTTCTTTATTTTAAGGTAGTATTGAAGGTTGTTGGCTCAGTTTAGAGCAAGGAATGGTGGCACCACTTTACAGTCTTCATGTTGGTCAGTCTTATTTAAGTGAGTTTAGTAAAAACACATCTACCATACTGAGGTAGAGCGCTCATTGTACTCACATCACTTTACAGTTGTGCAACATAGGTACTGACAAAACATCTGGAGCAAAATCTGCAAACATGTCAAATGAGGTGCCTGTGCCATATTGTAGGTGCAAGAACTGAATAGGCTAAACAATAACAGCATCTGTGGAAGGCTGAAAGTGCAGTTTGTGATTACAATAATAAGAAGTGCCAACTACAGTGGTTTTGCCATGTTGCTAGAATGACCCATGCTGACTACTGCCTATAATTGTTCTCTGTGGAAGAGGGGGCATAGTGAAAGAGGGTGTGAATGTTCAAGGAGACGGTAGTATTACATGGTATATAAAACCATGCAGACAATCCCCCAAAAGGCTGAAATGGTAGGTCAAAACAGACATGGATTGAGTAGAACTCATATCTCCAGATTCCTAGTCCCTTGTTGGGAAGTATGTCTTGATGACTGTTCTAGAAATCTAGCACATCTAGTTTCATGTTGTCAGGGTTAGTCATATTCATGAAAGTAGTAAATTCCCATGCAGATTTTAAATTTCATCTTTGTAGCAAATGGTTGAAACACTCTGCTATAGTGGTTGTAGTCTGCTGCAAAATTCACCTTGAGGAAGGGGTGCAATTCCTGGATGACATCACAAAAAGACTTTTTTTGTCACCAAACACTTCAGGGTTCAGATTACGGACGATGGTAGTCTCCTGTTTCTTGCTGAGCACTGTGTTGAAAATTTTGAATGATTTTTTGGTTTTCTTGCATTCCGGAGCAGGATTTCCAGAAACAGCTGCGTTTTCTCGCTATATGTTTCTCCTCCACTTTTGTGCTCAGTTCAGCTGAAATTTTTGGTTGTTAGGATCCGGTCAACATCTGTGTTGGCAAACATGTTGGCAGTAGTCAGAGAGAACTCCAGTGATAACAGCAAAGGTTACCTTGGTGCACAGATTCTGGCGCACAGATCTGGTACACAGATTCATTTTGGTTATTTGCCAGTCTCTTCAGAGTTTCTGCTTTAGAACTAACAAACTCAGGATGATCTAGGAGACGCATTAGCACAGCCCACGCGTTATTTACTTGATAGGAAGTGAAGTACAAGCTTATCCACCCATGTGGCACAACAGGGGTAGGTAATCAGCATTCAGCACTGCACTAGTCTTGCGCTATGTAAAACAAAGCCTTCAACTTGTTTGTGTGCTTGAAAATGGCCTCGAATCCAATTATGCAAGATTTCGCATCTTTCATCTCTTCTGTAGCAGTAGCTGCAGATAGTGCATCTTTAACCAGATGAGGACAGGTGATACATAGCACCTTTGGTTTCTGATTGAGTTTAATCTCCTGTGCAAACGTAGCCATGTAGGAAGCAGCATCTGTGTTAGTTGTGGTCTTATTTTTCCTAAATTGGCGCATCTCAAACATGTCAGTTATTGCTGCATCAACAAAACGGGGTGTCAGCAGAGGGGATGAATGTCACATGAGCACAAAACAATGCAGGTTTATTCACTATGAAATTAAAACACAAAAACAAAAGGCCAACAATCGGATGGTCCAAAGCATCAGAAAACGTAAAAAAGGAGACTAGACACCATATTTTCATCAATTTATTCCATCAGTTCAGATACTAAAGCATCACTTTTTTTCAGATACTTACGAGTGACGTCTATATTAGGAAGGGTTTTTGCTGCTGTACAGTATTGTCACACACAGTCAACAATATGCCCCTCTGCAATTAACAGCAGTTGTCCAGTGAAACAAAGAGCATGCACAAATTCATTAACACAATTGTGCTGTCTTCTCTTTCCTTAAAGCCCTAGTGAAAGCTCTGATATTGTTTATCGCGAAGCGCACTTTCTTTTTTAAGCTTCTTGTGTCACTTGCTTTCGAGATGCTCCTTTATTCTGTCAGTGCATTTGACCTGAAAAAAAATTGCGTGGAATGATAAACAGATGTAAATCAGTAAAAACTGAATTCTTTTAATTAAAAAAAAAAAGTAATATATTGGTGAAAATCAGTAAAAACTGAGAACAAGGAACACTAGATATATAGGAGCTGAGACTACATGGTCCATTCCGACATTCAGCTCTATGAATCTACATTAATTTTTAGATAAGATTAGCTGTGTAAAACTGACCTAAATAATTGTTTTGTAGACTAAAACAGATGTTGACTATGAAAATCTCTGGTGAGGGGAATCGTGAGCAATTGCCAGAATACAGAAAACATACGCCACAAAACAATTGTTCCTTGCAAAAAGAGAGTGGAAAAAACAGGTTTAAAAGGGAATGTAAACTAGGTAATACAACATTTTAATAACCCTTTAAGATGAAAAGTATCATGCTGATTCATTTATTGCAGAAGAACTATAAGAATATTGGACTTCTATTCCATTTTTTTATTTAACCCATTCTAAAAAATAAAATGTATTTTCTATAAGTGTAGAAAAAAATCTAAACATCTATACAGAGCTAAATTAGTAGATTCTCTTATGCTGGAGACGTGGATGGAAAGACACTGTCATATTTTGTGGAATTGCCCTGGTTTTCAATTCTTTTGAGAGAAAGTGGCAGTTTAGACTGCTTTAGTTATCAATTCTAATCCCCCAGTTTTTCTTTTTTGAGGGCAATATTGTGTAGCTTTATATTCTGATATTTTTGCAAAGGTTGTGGTGCAATGTTTGCATGCAAGTAGAAGAGCTGGAGAAGTATGGATGCACTTTTGTTATGGAGTTAGATTCCAAGCTTTGTGCAATCTGTACAAAACTTGAAGCCTGGAGATAGAAGAGGATGCATAACTTTTATATCCAAAGACTCTGAGAGCAGAGAGAAGTTAATTCTTGTTCTCTACAAGTGACCCTTTGAATGGCTCTATGAACTAAAAAGCTAGGTTCATAATGTTATTCAGTAATACTGTTATGCTGTGTATAATTTAATCATTTTGTTGCGGAGGGTTGCAGTAATAAATATTGCTCTGTAAATTTGTGTCTTAAATGATTGCTAGTAATTTATTTTAAATTTTAGAGTAAACTGTCAAGTGAAATGTGGTCCATATTTAGTTTTGACCTCTAGATCTCTTTAAAACAATTATTTTTGTTTTTTGTTTTCTAAAGATATCTTTGATGTAGCTAATAGATTATTTGTCTGTAATTGTTTTTGTAATGAAGTTGAGTAAAAAAGCCACAAGTTTTGTTTTACTGTAAATGGCCATGGAAGATTGATTGTTACCTATCTTTTTACTAGTGCAAAGTAAAGTTTGATGGTATTCATGAAAAATGCTTATATAGAAATTCATTAGTGCCTCATAGGTTAAATGACCTTGGCTGTCCTAACATGCATTATAAATTGCTAGTGCAACACAGTACAGCTATATTGAAATGATTAGCTAGAGGTTGCTTGACTGAAACTATCTCAATGTGAAGGCCATGAGTGTTCTTCTGTAGATTCAGATTGACAGCTTTCATTGAGTTTTGGATCTTCCACCCTGAAGTCCTGAATGAATTACTGGCTACTTTCAGTAACATGGCAACAGACTAAATGGTAAGATGAAATGACATTATTTGGATAACATTTTCACTTTGATCCCTTGTAAACTGTTTTTGCTTTTGGCAAGCGCATAATTTTCTTTGACACGGATATCCGCATGTGCTTTTATTAGGAAATAAAATTCTAATTTTTTAATCTTCAGAATATTAATTATTAGTGTTTTTGCTTGTGTAGCAGCTGCACAAGGAATAAATGTCTATTTTCCTTGTAATACACATTAGATATTCAAATAATGTAGGGCAAAATTCAGCCCATTTAACTAAATGGACACTCTTAGTCAAATAGTTCCTTAAATATCACTTATGAAGTAGACCCCTGTGCAAACTATCTTTTTAAATTCCACTTCCGTCTTGTCCCACAATACCTGCTCCTACCAGCTCCTGCATTGTTTCTTGCATTTTTATCCCACTTCCACCCACAAAAACCTTAGATCCAGCAAATCCTACAAGAGAGACCGATTCCTCCCTGCTACTATAAACGAATAAACTGTTGGTTATATATATATATATATATATATATATATATAAAAAGTAAGTATTTTTACATAGTTTAAGCAAGATTTGTTTTAATCTTTTAGTGATAATTGTCTGAATTCAGTTTATAAACATATCATATATGGAATTCAGAAACAATTTTTACCACTAAAAGAATAAAAGAAATCTTGCTTAAACCATGAAACAACTACTTGTAACTCCTGTTACAATAGACATCAAATCTCTTTCTATCCCTCTCAAGTTTAAGTATTAAACCCTCTATTTAACAACAACAACAACAACAAAAAAAAAAGAAAAAACTTGCTTTACATTGCTGAAATTCTGTTTGTCAAACTGACAAGAGATTGTGTTTTCCTGCAAATTACTTCAGTCTGTTTCTTTTGCTCTCCCAATCTGGCCCTCAACAAAGTACATTTTACACATTCCTGCTGTTATGGCAGCGGGTCCTTTGGGACCTGTGGGATCCCAGTACCGTTACAGGGTTCTGTTGTGAAACTCTCCTTTGTTGCTTTTCTCTTCAGTGATGTCTCCAAGCCTTCCTGCCTTTAAACGTTCATGTAATGTATTATATTTCTCTGAGGGCTGGTCTACACTGCACAGTTAGGTCAGCATAAGGCAACTTATGTCAACCTAATTATGTTGGTGTCTACACTACAGCCTTCCTCCCACTGATGTAAGTGTCCTACTACACCGACATAAAACTCCACCTCCATGAGAGGTGTAAGGCTATATTGGTGTAGTTATGTGTCCCTTACATCAACTATTGGCAGGAGCAATTAAATTGACAAGAAAGCCAGGCAGCTAGAGCTAAGCTGTCCTCTGCTCTCCTGGAGAGGTCAGTGGCTGGTCCTTGCACCCAGCTGGGAGGCAGGGCAAGAAGCCTGGGTGGCTAGACCCCACTTCCGGCAGGGAATGAGGAGCAGAAGGGTGAGAAGCAACCCACTGGAAGCCTGTGGGGAAGTCAGGCTCCCAGTAGGGAGCTGCGAGACTGGCTCTCAGCTCCTCACACTGTCCCTCTAAGGTGCATAGAAATGCTCCTGATGAGGACATGCACCACTGACCCAAGGAGTTTAGTGTGGACATGTATCACTGCAGAAATTATTGCGGAGGCTGTAAGTCGACCTAATATAGGTCAACTTACGTTTCTAGTGTAGACATACTCACAGTTAGCTTGTAAGTTTTTCACGGATGGGATCTTGTCTTTTTATTTAATTTGTAATTGATATATTATGCTATGTAGATAGTGACATTAGACTTGGTGTTAGTGATCTCGTGGAGACTCTTCCTCAGCAATGTGAAAAAAGATTGACACATTTTAAAAAAATTAATATAAAGTGGAAAGTTTAAACAAACAATCTGAACAGACTAAAAATCTAAAACCATATATTGTAGCTGGTCTTCACCTTAAGGCAGGCTAGCCTTCATTTTGCCTGTTTCAGATTACTATTTTATTAATTTTTGTTATGATAATGTCTAAGGCTCTCAACTGAGATTTTGGCCTCATTGTGTTAGACTGCACAGAAGAGTTTACAATTTGAATAGACAAGGCATAGGATAAGAATGGAAATTGAGGCAAAGAGAAGTGAAGTGACTTGTCCAAGGTCATACAGCAGATTAGTGACAGAGCTGGAATAGAACGCAATACTCCTGGGTCCCAGATTATACTCTTTCCACTGAACAGTATTGGAAATATTCTTGAGATTTTTAGTTTCTAATAACAGGAATCAACTGAAGTGAGCATCTTTGGAGGAAAAAAAATTGTAATTTGTCTGAAAATCCAAATCAAATGTAATTGTCAATCATGCTCAGATCTCACCCTCTGATTTTGAAAGGGTTCAGGAATACTTCACTGGATATTTTTCATTTGCTTATATTAGGAGCTAGGACTGGAGGGTGAGTGAGAGAGAGACATGGCAAGTGGGAAGAAAAATTCCTTGCCTGCCTGATAATTACCATTTCTCACTTTAAAAAGGAATAAACCTTGAAATGCTGGATGTATCCACCTTACTTTCCTATAATAGAGGGGTGCTTGACTCCTTCCCTCTGGATGAGTCAAATTTTTAATAGTATGATAGTTCTTGCCTGGTCTTGTCCTTGAAGCATGGACTTGAGTAGTGAGCCATTGATATGATATATATATAATATGCTTAGAAAACAAGAGTTACAGATTAACTCTGTTCTTTTTAAACTTAAGAGCTGACTGGGACTGGGCCTCATTGCCTATGCAAGATTTCTTTCTGCTTGATGTACTTTGATTTCTCTCTGGCTACTTCTAAATGATCATTTTCAGGGTTGAAATTTACCACATAACTAAAAGATAATTCAGAAAAGCAAATTTTGATCTTGGAATGTAGCAAGAGCCAAATGGTAGATATTACCAAAAACATTTTCCATGGGAGATTTCTTCTTGCCAACTTTGGAAATTACTTGATTGGATGTAGTGCTATATTCTCAATATGCTCAGAAACAAAGGATACAGATTTCCATAAGGTATACATAATGTAAGTTTTTTTTTTTTTTTTTTTTTTTTTTTTTTAAAAAGATAATGCTTTCTTTACCTGATTGAGTTTGTGTGTTTTGGATTAAAATGGGAAAATAAATGAATGCAGTCCTCAATCTCTCCCCACTACATGCATTCACATTTTTGGTATATGGCGTTTATCAGTGAATACCGATGGTTCTCCTTTCAGAATCAAAGTATTGGCAAACCTGTGATTATAGTCTCTTGGAAAGATTTGTATTCAGTTTTCTTTTAGTGAGTCAGTTCAGTTAACTTTTTGTTTTTACTTTACTATATAATGAACATAATGCACTGAATAAAAGTTAGAAATAAATTCCTGAATTGAAAATAGGGGAAAATACAAGATCTGAAGGAAGGTTATATATACTACTTGTAAATGAGACAATCAAACTGAGAAACAGTCTTACACTGTAGTGTCTTATTTAAAAGATATATTGAAAGAAACAGCTGTTTTTATTTTAGATTTTCACCTAAATTTAGTTGTTTTGGCTTAATTAACTCAGGATTAGTTGACTGAAAGCCAGAGACTTGTGGTGTTGATGCAGCAGGAAATTATGGTGTCTATTCGTTATCTAGGATGGGAAACTTTTTATAAAACTCAGTATGGGGAAATATGATGCTGCTTTAGCTGGCTAAACAGTACAGGAATGTAGAAGGATCTGCAAACTGGTCAAGACTGCAAGATTTGTTACTACATTAGTTTAGAAACACTTTATTGCTCAAATTGCTGAGCTGTATAGTTTTCTGTCATCATTTCTTTGTTTTAATGGGATTAAATAATTATGCCTACAATTTCTCCCTGGTAACTGGTTTGATAAAAGCAGTCTGAAAACTCTAACCTCTGCTATTCTAGGAAAAAAGTGCTTTGACTGCATTGCAATTTTCAAATCTCAGTTCATATATTTAGATGGGAATAAGGAAGCAGATTATGTAAATACTGAGTTTAGAGCTTTCCCTTGAGAATGTACCTAAAGGAAAGTAGAATTTAGATTGAAGCAGAGAAAGAAGTTTTAAAACAGCAAACCTAGACAGGTTATTTTATAGCAAAGTTAAGTATACATCAGGTAATGTTAAATTTACACTGATGTAATATTGGCCACACTTCTTTTGCATGTAAACTAAAGGCGCCATTTGAGAATTACTAAATATTGTTTTTGAGTTTAATTATTGTGGACTTCCCAGTGTTGAATACATTTACGTTATTTCAAATGTTACATTATAAAGGCCTGTTGGTACGTGTAACTTGGTTACTAATATTTTGTTACAAGGAATAATTTTGTAATGTTTAAAAAAATGAAAGCAGGATGCTGGAGTTTGTAATCTGTTTTTTTTTTTTTTTTGATTGAAAATGTATAGGCTGTCCATGATTCGGACTACCATCCCCCCTCCCTCCTTTATCAAGAGAATCTGCTGCACTCTCAGGCTTGGGAACTGCTCTGCTTTCCTACTGTTTCTTAATCTGAAGCTGGCAAGAAGTTTTTCTCATTGTTTGCTGCACCGCTCACAGAAATTAAATGATATTTCTTGCTACTTAACATACTATCATTTTGATTATGGCATCTCTGCTACAGCTGGCTATCCTATTAGGGCCATATGCTAAACTTTCTCATTGTGTAGATGCCGGTGCTTTTACTGCATGTGATGAGAGTTCATATTTACCAGAAGCTTTGCCAAGTGTTTGAAAGCCGTAGATATGTCACCATCGTAGTGCACTGCACTATTATGAGGCCAAGATGTAATGGTTATATAAGATAAGGGCACAGTCATCTTAAGCACATACTAGGTTAACAGAGTTTTTTACCTGTGTGGAAGGAGCATTTATAAGATTTACAAAGACATTTAGCATTTTACGCCTTGTAAAAGCCCTGTCCCAGAGTGCTCTGACAAATGAGTTTCATGCATTTCAGAGGGCACAGTGTGGTAGAATGTGTTGCTGGTTTGTTTCCCAAGTCTCTTAAATTTTTGGCTGATCCGTCCTGTCCCCCTTCACTCCCTCTTTCCCCCACTTTGTAGGAGGCACCATGTTACTCTTTTGCTTCCTTTAACATTTTTTCTATAGTTTTGTGCCTGTGTTGTCTTTGTTCCCTTTCTGGAAAATATCCCTTAAACCTGAGGTTGGAATTGCATGGGCTGTGGTAACCGGGTAGTGTCTGCAGAGTGGGTGGGTCTCTGGCCTTGCAAAGGCCATGGGCAGGAGCCAGTGGATATACTTGTTGGATTCAGTGGCTCTGCCATACCTTGTAAATAGTGTAAAGAGTTTTTGGATGTTATTCCAGCCCATAAGATGGAGTAGCCACAGTGCTGGGAGAAGGCAAGAGGCCTGTACTATTGGCCTTTAGATGAGAAAGATTAACTTTATCACACCCTGAATTTGATCCACTAAAAATACAGTTATGGCAGGCTTTTTGCTGGTGATGTAAACGTCATTTATATTGATTAAAATTATGATAATCAGACTTTGTGATGTCTTTAAATATTTTGGATATTATTGGTAATTTTATATTCAAATTAGATTTTTGTCTGCTATCATTGGTGGGGGAAGACAGTCTTTTATTAAACATTTGTGAAGAGAACATTGAAACAGTCTGACAGTTCTTAGGTCTTGAAAGAAATAATGTTAACAAACAGAAAAATACTTTGAGTACTGCATTTCTGGCAAGTACCAGAAAGTACAGTGTGTACTGGACTATAAATATTGTAGAGTTAGCACAAACTGTCTGATGTAAAAAGCACATTTTTGTTGTAAACATTGGCTGGTTCAGCAGGTTATTGGTTTTACAGAAGCGCACTAAACAGTGCCTAATGCACTAGAGGGTAGTAGTAAATATTTGTCTTTCAATGTGTGTTGTCTCGAAAAGAAAATGGAAGTTGTTGCATTTGGGTAACAAATAAACTGAATTGCTTTATTTCTATATTGAAAGGATATAAATCTCCTCATTTTAATATATCTTGGTTTGGCTTAGTATATTTTTTGTTTATAACTGTTCTTTAATATTATTGCTTGAATAAAATAAAGTGTGGTTCTGTAAATGTCTTTTGATTTGTTTTTAAATCAGTTTTTTCTCTTCAGTTTAAATGTTATGTTCATTTTAGCACTGGCATTGTACTGTGTATGATACTGAAGTGTTTCAAGTGGCTGTAATCACAATAGTAAAGGGGAAAGTAAGTAAACATTTTCAAGAAATTTAAAGCAGTCTGTAAAGTGTAAATGCTTTCGAAACGTAAACTTGAAAAAATGTTATACAAAACACTTTTAATCCAGTGAATGAGAGGATTGTATTTTTGCTATATATTCTTAGTCATAATTTTGTGACTGTATTTTTAATGTCATATCTATGAATATAGAATCATAGAAGATTAGGGTTGGAAGGGAACTCAGGAGGTCATCTAGTCCAACTCCCTGCTCAAAGCAGGACTAACTACAACTAAACCTTCCCAGCCAGGACTTTGTCAATAAAAATAAAAATAATAATAATAATAATAATAATGTATACTTGTATAAACATTGTATTTTTGTGAATAGACACATCATATAAGTCATAATCAGAATTTACAGTGTTCTCACTATATAATATGATTAATATATTCTTTATTTGTTTTAAACCTTGTCCATCCCTTCCCTAACTCTTTGTTTGTCTGTTATCTTTATTTTCTATGCTTGTCTGATGTACAGTGTAAACTCTTTGGGGCATTTTTTTTTTTTTGAGTGCGTCTTATTTATCTTGTAGCATGCCATGCTAAATTGTGACACTATTTAAATAATATCTCTAATATGTGCTTTTATATATACGTGTGTGATGCGTAATCATATTTCTGTCGTGCATTTCGGTTAATGTAGTGTTAGGGTGATAGTAGTATGAGCTCTCTATGTAATATATAAATGTATGGAATATCACACTACATTAGTATGATATAAATCCTAATGCCTTTATATGTTGAAAAGGAAAATATAATTTTATTATTAATGAATATTATAAATGTGTTATAATTAAAATATGAAAATATAAACCTTTAAGTTTGTGTTTAGTCATGAAAAACTATTTTTTTCTGGAAAAGTAAGTTGTAATAAGTATAGGCTATATACCTTTATATAATATTGCACAGTTAAAAAACATTTGTCATGACTATAAATGATCCAGCTTCATCATATTCTTGTTTTCTGAACCATGTCTGTTGGGAAGTAAATGAGGAAGCCAGAGTATTAAAGTTTTGGTGGAGCAATAGTTTTGATTTTCATTGGGTTGGGGGTTATAGTAGTAATCTCTTCCTTCATTTTGTCCAGTATGCCATGATACATAGTAGTTCCTCCAGAAAGGATATTATTTGCATACGGGTGTTTCTTAATGTCAGTATCTCCTTTCATTATGTTGTTGCAGGTTGTTTCATGAATTCTGTCTGATTTCATCTCATACCAGTAAAAGAGATCTGGAAGAGTTTCGGGAGGACAGGAATGCTTATTACTAATGTCCACCTGGTGACATGTAACTCTTTTCTAGGGAGGATGAAGAGGTAGTTGTAGCCATTTCATTCTCAAAGTCCGATGCCATGTAACATAGCTTTTCCTTGATGTCATGGACACTTTCTCTTTCTGCTGTAGTGACAAAGGAGTAGCCACGTTTAATTAGAATCTTCATAGATAAGCACATTCGGACAGATTTTTAAAGGTGTTTTACCTAAAGAAGCAGATAGACATCTAGTAGGATTTTCAAAAAAGGAATTTTTGAAATCCCTCTAGGTGTCTACATACTTTAAAAAAAAAAAAAAAAAATCTAGCCAGTTATGGGTAACATCATCTCCTGAATCCAACACAATACTAGTGATGCAGCCTGAAGCATACAGAGAAAGTAGTGTTTGAATTGCCACATACATAACTGGATTTTTAAAAGTTTCAAACATTAGTTGTCATCTTTTCATGGTCTGCTTTGGAGTTTGGAGGAGTGTCAGTTAACAAAGAGGGCTGTTCCCCCAGGGCATGAAGTTCATTGTAGAAGGTGTGATATTTGTTTTTTCCCACATCATCCGAGTGTGTAAAAATACTACGTTCAATAGTGTATTATTGAGTGAGAGTACTACTACTTTTTGTTCTGGGCTTTCACTTGCTGGGACACACTGGTCACAAGGAGATACTGCCCTTGGAACATAATCACTAGAAAAGCTTGCATTCATGAGTCCCAGAATCATTATCACAGACTAGAGAAGTAGTTTCTTTGTCTTCACACGTGGTAGCCGTTTCTTCTTTTAGACTTAGCAAGAGATGGCTGCTTAGAGATGTGAAAGGTGGCTGCTGCTGC
The DNA here is from genome assembly GCF_026122565.2 of Emydura macquarii macquarii. Taxonomy (NCBI): domain Eukaryota; kingdom Metazoa; phylum Chordata; order Testudines; family Chelidae; genus Emydura; species Emydura macquarii. Next base: position 4,862,079 of record NW_027131391.1, read on the forward strand.
TGTTCCTGTTCAAATTTAGTTTAGTGAATTATTATACTTGTTGCTCTCTCCTTTTGCCACCCAAATTTGAGAAAGTTGTGTAAATCTATAGGCATTTAAATTTTTTCCCTCTATTTAGTGCACTAGGCCAGTGATTCTCAATTAGATCTATCCGCGGGCCAATTTGAGAATTTTATGACAAGAGGCAGGCCATTTGTGCAGAAGGCTGACAAAATTTAAAAAACTCCAAATAATCAAAACTTCAGCTTCCAATAAATAAAGACCTTCATTGCAACCTATTATTAGTGTTTTTATCTTTCAGCAAAATTTATAAATCAACCTTATTACCTGTGTTTGTGGCAATTGCTAATGGGAGAGGTGATACTGATAAGCTTTGTGAAGAGTGGTTTGTAGAAGGTCAAAGTAAGGCGCATGCACAGTGTGAAGATGCTCATCTGTCAGGTGATTGTGATGTGGGTTTTTTATAATGTTCACGGTAGAAAACCCAGATTTGCAGAAGTACATAAACATCATTCAGTTAGATGGCTGGATTCTGGCTTTTTTGAAATTGGTCAGCATATTGAGTGCAGAAGTCACAAAGTCTAACCTTTCTGAATTTTGCCTTCAAGACATCTGAGCTCTGGAGCCTAACAATTTCTAATTGAAAGGCACCTTCATCAATTGCGTCAAGAATGTTCTTTGCTTCAGAACGGCAAGGTCCATCAGCAGAGACTACAAATGGATCACAAACAAATAAAAGCAAATCCTTTGGAATTTTAAAATTCTCAAATTGCGTTTTAAAATTTTTGATCAGATTGTTTAGGAATTCTTTCATAGTCATCATTGAAGTTTCATATGTAGCAACAACACACAATGTGGGGAAGTGCAACATCTTTCCTGTTAAGTCTGCCTGAAAGATTTCAAGACTCCTTTGAAAGACACATGCTTGTTTTGAATTGATCTCTGACACTGCTTCCACATCCTTGGAGCTGCAAGTTGAGGGAATTCAAGTGATCAGTAATATCTCACAGAAAAGCTACCTGTGACATAGAAGGGACATCCTTCATACATTCCAGGAACTCGCAAGCCTTGTTGGTCTTGTGGTTTGAAAGAAATTCTATTTCTTTTTGAAGCTCACAAAACCTCTCTAACATGTGCCCTACTTAACCAGTGAACATCATCGTGCTGCAACAAATCATTGTAGTCAGCTGAAAAGTTATTGTGAAAGAGTTTTAAAAAGACGATGTTGCAAGCTAGAAGTTGAGCATTATGTAGTTCAGTAATCTCATCACAATGTCCATTGTTTTTCTCAAGTCCCCAGACAAATTACCACTGAGAACAGTCTGGTGAATGATGCAGTGAAGTGAATGACGTGTCTCTCTTCTGCACAGGAACCAAAGCTCTCCTCTTTCATGGAGGGGGATCTCCATCTGTAACAAGCAGATTTATTTTCTGCAAATCTAAATAATTTTTTTCAAAAAAACCTTTTACTTTTTTCAAAAATGATCTCCAGTGGTGTAGGTTTCTAATGGTATGAAGTACAAAAATTCTTCCTTGAAAATTTCACCATCATAAACTGTAACAACCAGTGTTAGCTGGGCAGTGTCACTTAAATTGCTTGATTCGTCCACTGCAAGTGACATGTATTTCCAATTTTTTAAATTGGACAGCAATGCTGACAAACCGTCCTTGTAAATTACTTCCAATCTTCCCACTGCTGTGGAATCAGATGGGGAACTTGCTTCACACAGCTCACAATGTCATTTTTGTTTTTATCTCCGGCAAAAAGCTCCACCAGCATGTCCAGGGTGCACTCTTTTACAAACTTGGCATCCAGGAAAGGCTTTTTTCTTTTTAGCTAGTACCAACATTATCCGAAGAGAAGCAGCTGTTGTTTTTTCCTATGTCACTGTTGTTGTAAGAATGACATTTAAAATGTGATACCAAGATTTCAGATTTTCAGTTTTGTCATGTCTTGCAACACTGTCAGGAGGGTAGGCTGCATTGAAGTTCCTGTGCTTTGATTCAAAGTGGCACCTCACATTGATGACCTTACAGGTGGATACAGTAGTTTGGCATATTAAACACACAGGTTTTGTGTTCAAATGAGGTAGTGTAATAAAAAGAAAATCTGCTGTCTAGTTTGGGTTTGAAAACTCAGTTTTCTCTGTTGACTTTGTGACGTTTGCTCCCACTTACATTCATTTTTGGCTCCATTTCCATCACTAATAAAAAAAAATGGGTTGCATCCTAGCTCAATCATAGCTGATGCTATGGTGAGAAATTAAGATCCAGTAAACCTAATTTGTGACAGGGCTTGTGCTCCTGCATCTCTTTCATTGCAAATTAAGCACTGCCAGTAAGTTACTTAGTAAGGAAGTCCTAGGCAAATCATAGGCAGTGCATCACTATTCATGAATTTAAGTATAAACATTTTTTAAGGTGAGCTGGCGGCCACACAGGAAGCCTTCGCGGGCCATGTTTGGCCCACGGGCTGTCTATTAAGCCTCACTGCTCTAGGCTCTTCCTCATTCATGCACATAGGTTACTGGGTGTCTCTGTTCCCTTTCTAACCTTTAAAGCCAAGTTCAGCTTCAGTACAGTGAAGTCAGTCAGATCTGTATATAGAGGGAATGATGGTGACAGATTTTCCTTTAAGACAGCTGAGGAAGAGGAACATGTAATATCTATGCGTATTATCATATATGAGTAAAAGTAATTAGCATCCACTTTTGGAAGCAAGCATTAAACTTGTAATACCCATACATGGCAACTTTTTTTTTTGTGGGTAAACAAATTTTTTTTTTTTTTAAATCAAACAGTTTTTCTCCTTTTCCTCTCCAAATGAGAGTCAATTGTTTTGGCTAGTGTTTTAAAATAAATGTTTTGTTTTAGCAAGTATTCATGCTACTATTTAAGTATTTGAAAGATTGTGAAAGTTTAAGATGTTAAGAAAACGCAGTGTAATGCTAGAAGAAATGAGGTAATAGTTGTACTATAATTATGATAAAACATTACTTTGCAATTCAATCCAGTGGCCTAATAGTAACATCCTGCACTGTCATGCAAAAAACTGAAGTTCAGTTTCTGTCACCAGTCCTTGCTCTCTGGATTGGGAATGCTATGAAGGTAGAATGCTCCGCAAACAGGGCGTTGAGAGTAGGGAAAGAAGCTCCGTGTGTATCTTACCAGTAACCTCACAAGTCAAGTCTTCAAAGGAAATTCTTTCCTGAGCTGAAAGAATATTGTTTATGATGCCAGGTCTTGGGGGAAGAAAGTATAAGTCCAACATGGAAGGAAAATGTAAACTCTTCAGCCCTTCCACACATCTTCCATTATTGCTTGCTTTCTCTTGCGCACTTATTTTCTTGACCATGTGATATAATTGAACTTGCCTTCTCCTTGGGAAAATAATAAGAACAAGAAATACTATGAAATGTTAATTGTGTATTAAGTCTAATTACTTCCTTTTTAAATGAACCTGAACAACGCAATCCAGGATTCTGCTTAGAGAAAAAAATAAAAACCTCTCAAGAATTGAACAATTTTAGGGGCATGTGGATATACTGGGAACATGGTTTTCCTCCTCCCTCCCCCCCCCCCTTTTTTTTTTTTTTTTAAATTTGCACAGGTATTGCAAACTCATTTTGGTATGTTTTGCAGCACATATTGTGACAGAACTGTTGTCTGTGGTCGTTCTATGAAATCTGTGCAGTTGGGCACAGAATTGGTTTTTAACTGGGTCCTCGCTAAAAGAGCAGATTGAAGCAAGAAATGGTTTAATTTTTTGTTGTATATATGGTAAGATCTTATTGGCAGAAGTTGATGCTGTAGTTACTATTTAAGTTGGATCCTTGGCATTTTTAAGTTTTAGAACTTTGTACCCAGTGATGCTGCTTCCGTCAGTAAGTATTCTTTAATGCTTTGTCAGTTTTTTATAACTGTGGATATATATACTGAGTAAAAAATTAAAAGGTAACCATAGTGTAACATGTCAACACAAGTTTTGATTATATTTGTTGATGTAATAGATTACATGAAAACATTTAGGTAAATAAAAGAAATAAGGTTATATGAGGTTATATGAAAGGTTTTAGAAATGAAAGCGCCTTATGGTAGTTTTATGCTAGGGAACACATTCTGATGTCCATACAGCAGGAAACATGCACAACTTTTTTTTTTTTTTTTTTTGCTACAGAATACTCCTCCTTGTTTTGATTCTGTTAGTGTCATTTGAGTGTCTGGTTTATTTGTGTCTAAAGTATGTATATAGAAATACTGTCTTCAAAGCTGTGACAAATCCGAAGAGCCTATGGATCTGCAAAATAGCTGGGCTGTTCAACAAAACTGCAGACAATTCAGTTCAAAATTGAGAAGAATAGACTTTTTTTTCCTGTTGGTTATTTAAGGAAGGTAGGAGATGAAGTTCATACTAGCCTGCAAAAGTTGTTGGGCCACTGAAATTATGAAGAAGTATGTAGATATACACTTCACTGCTTTTCAATTTTTTTCTAAGCATTATTTAATATATAATGAGGCTATAGCAGGATGCCTTTTATTTTTCAGATTAGCCATCCTGACTGCCATAACAAAGCCTCCGAAGAGAAACTGCTTAAATTTAATGACACATCAGTAGTTGTTTCAGAGCACAAATCTTGTAATTTTGAGATTGCAAATGGATTTTGATTTCAGAATGAAAATAAATTGTATATATGTGCATTGTGTATTCCTTCACATCCATCCATCCCTTTATTCATTAGCTTGTTTTTTTATAAGTGGCTTGCAATTTTAGCAACTATATTACACTTCTATCATTTTAGGTCTTTTGCTTTTTGCCATGTATGTGCAACTGTACAAAAATAAATTAGTTTATTCTATATGAGGACTTAAACTCTTCATTCCTTTCATTGATCGTTATGGCTGAGAAAGGACTGCAGGATTTTTTACCCAGATTTGTTTTGATGGTTACTTTTTGTGTGTTACACAACAAAAACAGATGATATTGGGTCATAGAAACAGAAAAAGTATGTGGTCTTACTTGCAGACAGATGCTGTATTTACAGAGCCCTTGTAAATATTTAGTTTGTTTCTGTTTCATTTCTGCTATTGAACATCATAGCCAAGAGTACTACTCTGAAGGTACAGAGGCAGAAAGAATGTCAGCAGATGGGTCCATTAGCTGCAGCGAGTGAAAGCATTAAGAGACTGGATGGTGGTATTCTTTAATTTTTGTTGTCCTGTCTGACCATCATAAAAGCTTCTGATAAATACTTGGAAAAAGAGGCTATTTTTGTACTTCATTAGACCTTTCTCAGCTATAAAAGCATAAGTACCATCTCTGATGTTTTCATTGCATCTTTTGCTAAAGGTTTTATTGCCGCAATGATTTACCCACAATTGCCTATAGTTCTGTTGAATTGCAAATCCATTTTGGTTATGCAGTAAGTTGCCATTCAGTCTTCTCAAAGAGAACTGATTTGGATAGAAATAAAGCTGAATGTTAAAGATCTAATGAACAGGAAGGAATTTTAACTTTACAAAAAGAATGAAACTCTATAGAGTAGAGAAACAGGCACAAGAATCCTAAAAACTGGAATCAGAGACAAAGTGATGAGGTAAATGAGAATCAGCTTTTGTAATACGAGCATGTTGTGACTTTGTGTGTGTGTGTGTGTGTACGTACACATATATATGAAAGAAATACATAAATGTGGTATATTATATTTCAAGTGTCCATGCTAAAATAGTTCTTGCAAAATATACAGATGCAACTGATAATGTTAGCGTTACTATGACAGCTTTATTACTCTTTACTTGGCAAGAATCTGCCCTTCTGGAAAGAGCTCTTTTTCAGCAGGAATTATTTTAAACCTTCAGAGATGTTATTGCTGCATCCAAGTTTGAGTTTTCTTTCTGAATTGCATAAAACCTTGTGTGTAATCACCATAGAAGAGTATGTAAAATTTTATTTTAAATTCGCATAATAAAAGATTGCATTCGTTGCCCCCTTTTATATGGAACTTCCTGGTACACTCTTTAAAATTTCCAGCCAGGTCCATGGTAACCAGTTCAATAACCAGAAGACAACTATGAATCCATATTTGGAAAGTGGATTTCCAACCAAATCCTCCTGTCACTTAATTCATGTATTCAGAATTTTGAAAAAAGCAATAATCAAAGTCTCTGAAAAGAGAACTTAATTTCTACCTTATGTAGAAAACCAAATTAGAGAGTTGTAGGTCTTAGAACAGAGGAAGAAATCCAAGAAGAGATTCTGGATTTGGAAGGGGAAAATGGGACCATAATTGTAAAGGAGAAAAATGTAGAAGTGACTGTTCCAATCAGTCCTTCCACTAACAAAACTTGAGGCGCTCACCTGAATTCTGTTCGAGATGAGTACAATGCACATGTTCCTATCATCTCTAAATTCAAATGTAGTATACAATATAAAAATCAAGGTGAAAATTCCTGATATAGACCTCTTTATTTTGAAACAATAAACAAAGAAGTTTGTACAAAATCAACAAATTGTAAGGTTGAACAGAACATTGATGATGTGAGTCTGTGAGGTAGTCTTATTTAGGTTCTGAGATAATAGAAGGGAAATTCTCTGTCACAGAGAATTAAGGTCATATTGATTGGCACTCACCTGAAAGACGTGGTGCAAAATAATGTATCTTAATAGCGGACAACACAATGGTATATATAAATAGAAGAGTAAGGCCTATTAGTCTGCACACAGGCCTTAATTTTCACACAGCAGGCAGAGAAAAATATGCACCTCAAGGGCACACAAAACTTTACCATAGTATTTTGACACTTCTCAATTGTTAACGATCACCATACAAAAGCAAATATGTAAATGATTAGTGCATATTAATTGGGCAGAAAGGACATGAATCAGCTAGATAACTTGGTCTTTCAAATTCATATACTCAGGATTTGGAAATTTGTGGATATATTGGCATCCAAACGTAACTGTGAAACAAAGCTCTTTTAAAGACAAAATTAATATATCCAAGTTATATCAGTGGATGCATTATTGCAACCAGTTCCAGAACTAGAACTTACTTTAATTTCTCCCCATAATTTCATTGGTAGCAAAAGGTATGCAGAAGAAAGAGTGGGGGGAAAAAGTAATAGCAGTTCATCAAGTAGTGTCCTTCTGGGTGCTCCACTTCACGTGTGAGTGCTCTCCATGCATCATTGGTAGATTTTTTGGTAGCAGTGCCTGTTTGGTCCATGCATGGACTCCAAATAGCCTCATACCCTGTACCAAGGATATATAGACTGAACCACACTCAGTTCTTTCTCAGCTGCCCTTCGGCCCGAGACAGAGCATCAAATGTGCCCACTTCATTTTTAGGCATGGTTAGCTTCAGATATAATAATTTTATTTCATTAGTTTTGTTCACAGTGTTTAGTTTTGCTGGTTCTGTTTTTTTCCCCCCCCCCCCCCCTCCTTTTTTCTTTCCCTGTTTGAGGGGTCATTCTGGACATCAACATCTCTGGGTTATGCCAGGATCCCACAGCTTTAAGTATTATTTATCCTGCTGGGAAGGTATCCCAGTCAGTGAGGGCAACTTTCGGTGCCTGGGTTGCTTGGGAGACATCCACATGCAGGGTAGGTGTAAGATCTGCATCTCCTTTAAAAGCAGATCTTGTAAAAACAGAAAAATAAAGTTTAGATTGCTGCTGATAGAATAAGTTCTGAAACTGGCCTCTGACCCAAGCTCAGATAGCACCTCTGTACACCAGCTGAACACATATCTTGCCCCGTCTGCCTCTGGGTCCTGGTCAGTGAGAACCTCAAGGGACTTAGCTGCAGTCACTGAGCACCTAGAGGGATACAACATCTACCTCTGCATCCACAGTTCTGAGAGCCTTACACAGCAATACTGTCTATACCAACAAGAGTAGCAGGAGTGTTAAGTCTCCTACTAAGTGATCTTGGTCACCGATCTAAATGAATGTTCCGGAAACCTCAGGTCCTCAGAGAGGCTCTGAGTGACTCTAGTACCACGAGGTCATCTATAATTTCATTTAAAAGCCATTTTGCTGCTAAACTGGTTTCAGTACTGAAATTTATTTTAGCATTGGATAGTCATGTCCGTTCTAGCAGATGTTCTACTTCAGAGAAATGTACATCATCGCATGGTTCTGTACCTTTGGAAGCTATATGGATGTCCTAGATTACTATACCTGGACATACATACATAAAATGTTCAAAATCTGCAGCACCAGCACCAACACACTGTAGACAGGCACCTGTCTTGGTAATGACTGTTTCCACAGAATCTCGTTCAACTTCTGCTTATGTACCATCGATATTGTAGGAGTTTAGATTTTCAAGGGATCTCTTTGTTACCTACCAGTACCATTCAGTTGTTAGTTCCAAGGTGATTTGGGTGAATAGCTGTACATTTCTCATTGAAACCTCCTACATCAGGGTGACCATTCAGGGTGAACAATTATAATATTGTCTAAATATGTTGAGAATGATTTTTTCTGGCTTAGACTTCTGTGGAGGGATCCCTGTCTACTCTACAAGACACTACTCTCCTACCTAGACACAGAGAGAGTGTTTCTTTGGGACAGATCACTTTGACTCCTATACCACTGATGTGACCAGCAATGGATACCTCCTTCTGTGCTTATCATCCCTCCTCACCCCAGCAATCTTATTGTGATCCCTGCACTCTTTACTGACAACAATTTTTAAGGGCTCTGAGTCTGCCTCATAAGAAGAATAGGGAGAGTCATTCACTTGACCCATTGCTCCCTCCTTATCAACCTGAGCCATCAGAGTAGACTTTTGCAGAGTAGGAGGCAAGGGTAACCAAAGAGGTAACCCGTCACACAAACATTTCTTCATTATTACCAGAGAAGGCTGTAATGCTTCCATCAGCATCCATAGCAGATGATTTTAGATGATTTGAGGAGCTAATGAAGCTCATTGTAGATATGCTTCAAATGACTTTAGTGCAGGCCCAGGACTCTGATCCTAAACTCCTAGACAGTTTACACACTACAGGTTCTGCATGTGTGGCCCTTCCTGTGAATGATACTTTGTTGAAGTCTGCTAAAACCATTGAGCAGATGCCAGCTACAGAATACCTATCTGTAAGCATGCTCATGGAAAATACTATGTTCCAGCCAAGAACTCAGAATTTTTATTTTCACACCCATTACCGAATTCCTTGGTGATAGTAACAGTTAATGAGCATGGTAGACAATATCATTCAAAGTCTACCTTTTCAAACAAAGACCAGAAGCAACTCAGTATCTTCAATAGCAAGAGTTACTCCTTAGTGACTTTAGAATTCAGAATCACTAATCACCAAGCGCTGATGTCAAAATATGGCTACGCTAATTACAATAAACTCAACAGCTTTAAACAGAAATGCACTGCAAGCAGTTTAAGGTCATCATAACTGAAGGTCAGCTTTTGGCAAGAACATCGTTACAGGGTTTCTTTGCTTCACCTGTCCACAAAGACAACTTTCTTGGGGGCCATCACTTCTGCCTGAAGTGTCAGAGAATTGGGGGCTTTAATGGCAGATCCTGCGTTTTCAGTATTTTTCAGAGAAAAGGTTTTGTTATAGCCATATCCTAAGTTTCTTCCTAAAGTGACTTCTGAATTTTCATACTAACCAGATCACTCATCTTCCAGTTTTTTCCTGAAACTGCATTAGAGTAGGCAGGAGACTGCCTTCCATACCGTCTATCTAGACTGATCTAAACCATTTAGGAAGTGTCCATGATTGTTTGTCTCAATTGAGAACAAATACAAAGGATTCATAATTCTACCAAAGACACTCAGCCATGAGATAATACATGCAGAGATCCACCTATCAGTCTGCCATCCTCCATCTTCCTTCTAGAGAGCTAGCCCGTTCTACAAAGGGTATGTATGTCTTCACTGACAGCGGCAAATTTGCTGCCGTCAGATAGATCTATCCGGATTGATTGAGCGGTCAGTGAAGACGCACTCAATCAATCCAGAAGTCGACCTGTTAAAACAACTACTCAAGTGGTGCAGCGCAGTGAAGACGCTGCGCACAACAGAAGTTAAGAAGTTGACGGGAGTTACACAAGCTACTTTGCGTAGCTTCTGCAACTCCCGTCAACTGCTACTGAATTTTAAGGTAAGTGTAGACCAGGCCAAGGTCTCAGTCTATCTCTGTGGCATTATTCGAGGATGTACCAAGTGTTGAGATTTGCAAAGTTGCAACTTGGACTTCAATACATACTTTCTCCAAACATTGTGCTTTGGTTCATGCCTGTAGATCCCATGGTTCAACTGGAAATGCAATCCTGTCTTCAGTATTAAACTCTGCTCCAAAGCCCCATCTTCCCTATGGGGATCTGCTCGGGGTTAGCCTAAAGTGGAGTACCCATAGTGATGTAACTTGGAGTGGTTTTACCTCTTGTGCATTAACTTGGAGTTATTTGAGATGTGTGTTCTTGAAGGTGCTCCACAGCCTGCCCTCTTTCCCTCTCCTTTGGAGTTTCCTTTTGCAGAACTGTGGGGTAGAGAAGGAACTGAGGGCAGTTCGCCTGTGCAGCTCTGTGTGACCTGGGTACGGGGTATGAGGATGTCTGGAGCGCATGGCGGGCCAAATGGGCATTGCTATTGAAAAGCTCCAATCAAAGGCACATGGGAAGCATGCACACCTGAAGTGGAGAACCGAAAGGGACATGCATCTCGAACTCCAGGTACGACACAAGGTGACTAACCTCTTCTTTTTATTCCATGTTAGCCCTGGAGACCTATTCTCAAATATCTAGAAGTGTTTCTAGATTGCAATAACATGTCTGTCTCCTCAAAAGCGAGTCTAAACCCTCTTCCTTCTTATCCACTGAACAGTGGTTGAGAGTGAATGCTTTGAGTTTCAGGTAAGAAACAGGTACCATTAGGGGAGATATGGAGTCAGAGGAAGCATCAATAGATCTTCACACCACATCTTGTTATGTAAATCTGGAAATACTGGAATTGTCTCAGCATTGTCATTTCTCCATTTCAATACAGTCTGGTGAGAAGGCAATATGTGGAAATCTTGTCCCATGGAATAAAGAATGCATTTATATTGTATTATTCTGGGATCTTGATACTTCCTGTTGAGATTGGAATGTGGTAATTATTTCTAGAAGTACTCGGATGCATGCATGACTGTCTGCATCTGATGATATGCAGGAAGTGCAGATGGGTATTCTAGTTTCCATTATAACCCCTTGGTTTTAGTTCCTAACCTTCTGACACTTTCTTCTGTGGGGCTGAAATTTTCCAGACCTGGTGTCTGCCCAAAAATGTCTGTTTTTGTAAGGAAAGTTTGTGTAAAGCCTTCTCTCTCCTTTTTAAAAAAGACATTTAACAGAGTAAAACAAAATTCTTACCTTCCATGTGATAGGCTGCATAATTTTGCACATGCCTTTCTACCCACATTATCAGGGGCTTGAGCCTTCTATGGCCATTCTGGTGTCCCTCTGTTTGCTCAAAGAAGGTAATATAGTAGAGTTGTCCAATTAAATTGGCACTGCAAACTGGGATGAAAAAAAGGTCAAGTACCGTAAGGATCTCCACTTTTTGTCTTCTCTTAAGAACATTGACGTGGTAAAGATTTTTTTAAAATAAGCCTTTTTAAAATAGATTAGGACAGAGAGGTACAATCCAACCTGACAGTACTCTCACAGAGGTTACCTGTAGCAGAGTTTTTTTGGCCCAAAATGGTCTATAGATGCAACCAATAGTAGATGTGTTAGTGTAGTAAAAATTTGCTCCATGCTCCAAGGAGCATGTTATTCAACCCTGTATAGAGCAGAATTACATCACATAGTGCTTACAATGTCAGTGGTTGCTGATTGTCCTGTCTACGTGAGTGGAGTTGCTCCACTGATATCAGTGAAGGGAAATTTTGGGCAAAAAAACCTAGAGTAGCTTCATCATAGAGAAGTACATCATCCCAACCATACAATTTGGAACCTGAAATTTATGAACCCTGAGAGTTTATTAATCTCCTATAAATTTTATTATACATGTTCATTTCATGAAGTACCTTGTATTTGAAATTCAACCTTGTATTTCATTTTATCTTCTGAGGATTTTGACTAGAACAGATTCTTAGAATTCACCTTTTCTTCATACTGTATCAAACCAAAATAGTGTTATTGAAATGGGAATACTTTAATAAAGAAATGCCTTTGAGCATAGACATTGTGTACTGCCAAGAAGTATTTTAAAACACTTAAAAAAATATTTGAGACATGGCTCCGTGAATTTCAAAGTGATGGATCCTGTGGGTTTCTGCAGTATTATACAGTTTGTTGATCTTTTAGATTGATGACATTATAATTTCGTTTGGGGAATCAAACTGTAAAGCCAGTCCGTTGCTTAATATACATTTAACATACTGTACAATCACTCAAAATTTGTAATTTCTGATAACCAAAACACGCCTGTAATATAAAAATATTTAAAATAGTGAAATTACCGTGTTGAAGGGGGAATCTGTTGAGCATATTTCATTGCTTTAACTCAGCTGGCATGTAGAGATCTCAATAAAAATGCAACATAATTATTCCTTTGTGTGTGTATATTTAATTTAACAGAGGCAGGCATGTGCATGCACATACGTGCATGCACGTGCACACACACAAGTCTACATTTAATTGTATAATTCTCATAAATCACTTATGGTTCATACTATTACAGTCTGAAATAGTTGATCTATTTCATATGTTACAAAAAACACAGCCAAATTAAGGAAAAAGCATGTGTTGCTGTGATTCTTTCTGACACTTGAATTTGCGTAGAGCCAAAGAGGAGTAAATTAACGCAACCACTTTAATTTATAGTCAGCATGTTGTCTCATAGGATTGGACTAAACCTAGTTTAAGCAGCACATTTGAATAACAAATGTGACATGACCTGGCATTTGAAAAGCCATTCTAAAGACATTTCACCTACATTAACTTTGGTTCATCGATACCACCTTGAACTGACATGTTCAATAAACATACTTTTTTATGGGAACTGGTAGATTATCTATTTGACTACTTCTGTGGAGAGTTCATTTTGCAATTTTTTTTTTTTAATTTGAGGAATAGCTCTCCGTCCCTAATCTTTTTTTTATACATTTGGTTAGGCTTGCTTTAAATATTTATCACCCAAATGAAGTTAATGTGCAGGAGTATGCAGAATGTGCAAACGTTTGCAGCATAGTTCATTTCTGTACAGATTGCAGCCACTTCAGTCCAGGGGGAAGGATGCATATTGTTAAAATGCAGTGTGTGACTCATTGACAACACATCATTCATTTTCTTATGTGTATTTCAGATTATGAGCCTCAAAAGATGAGGGGAGGGTGATGCTATTAGTAATGACCAAGAATGGGGCTGAGAGGTGATGGCTTGGGAGGGAATATGAGGAACTCAGTTTTGGTTGCTTAACAAAATATCAACAAGGAGATCTCAGAGACAAGTTGAGATGTGGATTTGGATGGAGGAACATAGATTAGCAATACCAACGTGGATTTGTGAGTTGTTGGCGTAAAGGAGGCAATCAAAGCTGTAAGAATAGATAAGATCATCAGTAGAGAGTGCATAGAGGGAGGGTAAGAGGGGTTTGGGACTGAAGCATGTGGGATGCTTACTGAAAGGGGGAGAGAACTGGAAAGGAGAATCCCTCAAATAAGACACTGAAGACATGATTGGAGAGGCAGGAGGAGAACCATGGAGAATGGAGTAAATAAAGCTATGAATGACAGAATTTTGAGTGGTGTTGTGAAAAGCCACTTAATGAAGAGAGAGTGGAGAGGAGCAAAGATTGGTAATGAGTTTTGAATTTTTAAAAAAATGAAAAGTGAAAAACCCTAATACAATGCAGAACTTCAGGCTCTTGCCTTCTCACTTTGCCAGGTATTTCTTTAAGTTTTGAACTTCCTAAATACAACCTTGACATTGAGTCTCAGTTTTCTGTCACAATCTCCTCCAATTCCAGTTCTGAGTAACCAGATGAACATAAATCTTCAAGAAAATAATACTGTGGTAGGAAAGGCTTGAGAAGGACTGCCACATTTAGTTGTAAGGGATGCTAGCTAGATTCAGGTTTAGGAGCCTGTACAGAATCTCTTTATTCTCAGGAAAACGAAGGATTCAGTGAGGTTTCCAGTTTTTCTAAACATCCTGAAGATACTAAGCTAGCCATTAGATGCTTTTGGCACCATACCATTACCTTAAAGGAGCAAGTGTCCAAATCAGAACAGAAGGGCAGAAAACAAACAAACATAACAAAAACCCCAGCACTTAAGCTGATTAAAGTAGGTGGCACAAAAGTGGTTTCAGTAAAAAAAATAAGTTTTGCTTTTGGGCAAACAGATATCTATTGATTTTTATTTGCAAATCATCATTCTTTTAGACACCAATTTTAAAATAAATTGGTGCAGTCAGTTATGATTTTTATTGAAGAGAGTGGAATCTGAATCAAGAAGTCTGTTAGTCATACTGTATAATAACACCATGCTTCACCCCAGATGCAAATCTGAGATATGGTTTTCACAAATAATGCTTTGCATTGTTGTTTCACAAACAGCTCTCATGAAAAAAATGGATGAATTGTCTATTCTTGACACCCAGAGATTTTCTTATGCCTGTGTGATGGGGTAGTCTGTCCCCATAAGGGTAATGGTGGTTAGGGGGTCAGCCCATCCCTGTCACGTGGCGTGGCCCTTTGATTTTGCAAAGTCTGATTTATACAAGGACCTATGAAATACTGGTAGAAGAGAGTAAGCAACCCTAGGCATAAGTGGTGTTTGGGAGGACATACCGTTACTCTTTCTTTAAGGGTCTGGGACCAGGAGACTTGCAGAGTGGATGATGCAAGGCTTCCCTTTCACCCAACCAGTTGTAATGAGGTTAAAGGAAGGGGGACCAGCATATATATTGCGTCTCCCTCATAGCAGGAGAAGGCTTGTCTGCTGAACCCCTTCTTCCCCCCCCTGAACCTGGGGACTAATTGCAGAAAGGGGCCACCTGAAGGAGAAGAAAGCTAAAGCCCAACAACTGGTTTAAATTATAATCTAGTTCCAAGGAGAAGAGCTGGAGACTCCTATTTTAAGGAAAAAGACTTTTGGAAGAACAGTCCAGCTGCCTGAGGAGAGCTGGGGACTCCTGTTTTGAAAGACTGACTGTCCGAAATACAGTCAGTTCCAGTGAGAGGAATGGGTTCTCCTGAACAAGGGGTGAGAAAATGTGTCAGGTGTCTTATGTGCACCCAGAGTGGTTGTGAACTTGCCTGACTAAGAAGCAAGTTATTTCTCTGGAGAAAGAGTTAATAAACCAGATTCCCATGATGGGGATATGTATTTTGAACTAATCTGATCTGGGTAATTGATTATCCAGGCCAGAACTCAATCAGTCACTGAAGGCAATGCCATCTGCACGGCCAAGAAGGACCATAATGGTGTGTGCTCATGGGCAGTGCCCAGCGAGAGCCTATCTTCTAATTCTGAGATTCTCTAAAAAGATGACCATGGATTTCTTAAATGCTTTTCATCTGACGATCTCCAAGTATTAATCAGATCAGGGGAGAGCTTTGTCTATCATTCTGTTATCACTAATATAACTCTATTATCCTGCAGAAGGTGGTTTTCTTTACGGTCCAGCATGTAATTAAAGCGCAGTATTGAATGTACTGCTGGAATTGATCTCTTCCAAAGTAGATTCACAGAAATTCAACGTAAAATAGGGAGAGAAATGTGCGGCATCATTTTTTTCCAGGGAAATTGCACAGGTTCAAAGAAAGACATCCTAGTGGACAATAACTATACTCAAATCTTATTTAGTAAGAGTCCCTATGTGTCTGATTATATTATATGAATAAAATATTTAATATATTCTGTGATTCCAGGTGGCTGCAATCTCAGCACTTAGCTTTCCAAATAAAGTAAATATTTTGATGTTGCAAATATTTTGGCATAAGACCCTTGTTCATAGGTCTTATATCTGATGATTGAAAATGTAATTCATGTTTCTTTAAAACCTTGGATACTACTTCCTTTTTGTTTTTGCCTGCCAAAGTTTGTATTTAGTAATGTTAGCAGCAAGAAATAGACTTGTAAGAACACTAGTGGGTTAATTCTTCTTGCACTGCAAGATTGTCGTAAGACCAGCTTCAGAACTCATATTTTAGAGAGCAGTTTTAATACAGTTCATAATTACTGAGATGTTGCATTACATTTATCTCAGTCAAGGAACAATCAAACACCCAAATGCTATCTGATGTTTACAAAAAAACATAAATATTCACATAGATTAAGATCTGCAGAAATGTTAACTCCCCTGCTACCTACTGTTTCAGGTGTAAAAAAGAACTAAACATTCAGCTCTTTGTCCATATGGTAAAATATGAGATCACTGTTTTAACTTGATAAAGCACACAAGAAACCTGAGTTACTTGCAGAGGGGCCTAATATTGTTAATACTGATAATTGCAGAGCAGCTTGTTGGGTGTGAAGCTACACTTTTTTAAATAATGCAATATAAAGGTACCATAGCCAGTGAGTGAAAATACTTTATTGGAAATAATTTTTTCCAGATTACTTAATAAATTATATTATCCAGTTCTGAGCCCATGTTGTTTACATTTCATTTTTTTTTCTTTGATGGTTGTCTGAATGTTACTGCCTACTTCTAAGGGGTCCACTCTGGACAGTGTAAAGATATGATTGAAAAGGGAAAAAACATTTTTTGCAAGTATCTCATTTACTAATTTCAGAGCAAAGTTAAAATTGATATTAGATTAATCAAGAGGCTGCCATCTACATGTCATTTTCAAAGCAAACTGAAAAGTGGGTGCTTTTTTTTTTTCAATACACCCATTTTCAATACAGTTTTTACAGTATATTTATATTTTGAAGAGCTCAAAGCAAACTGAAAAGTGGGTGCTTTTTTTTTTCAATAAACCCATTTTCAATACAATTTTTACAGTATATTTATATTTTGAAGAGCTCAAACTTGATAACAAATGGGTTTAGAAAATTATAAGTAACAGTAATATTACTGCATGCATCACTTGTATAAGTGAAGTTAGGGATTAATCTCCATTTAATATAGTAAATATGAAGGAAGCAATACCAGACTTGTAAATTGTAAAAGCCCTGATGGCTTGTTGCCTTTGAATCAATTGTAGTTACTGGTATATACAAATGTTGCTGCAGCTTTAAAGTATGGCTTTTTGAACATAGTTAAAAAAGCAGATCTTCCATTACACTGAAATATTTCAACAAAGATGAAGGTTTAGCCGGACAATGTAGTTTCGTAGAGCAGCTTAAATTAACATTCAGGTTGCTAAGTTTCCATAAGGTGGTGGTTGTCTTTCTGCTCAAACAGAGTAGCTATTTTTTTCTGAATAATGCAACCTCATTTTTGAGAGGCAGGTAATTATAAGAGGTAGATTTCTCCATTTGCAATACTTTTGAGCATTTTGATCGTACAAGGAGGCCTTTGGGATGTCTGAATTGGGACGCAGAATCCTAGATTTTAATACTTCAGGTGTAAGACATTTTAGACGACCCAACATTGCACTCCTTCTGTCCCAAACTTATCCAACATCTCAAATATCAGAATGTACATTCTTGACACTTTTCTTCAGGGACTCTGTTTAATGACCATTTGTTTTTTGATGATCCACAACTTTCTTTGAAACAACTGTCAATGATTGTTTCCTTGGTGCTGTGAAATTACTGATGCCTCCGTCTCTGCAGCAGATTCTATTATATTTTCTAGCTCTGTATTTCCAGAAGTGACTGACTGTTGGAGATGACTGACCACTGCTGATACATTTAGGAATCTGTTCTGTAAAGTCAGAGTAAACGCTAATTATTCATTCTGAGAACTTATGACAAGCTGATGAGGAGCACCCTCTCCAAATTACTTCTGTATCTGGCGTCACAAGAGAATCTCTTGATTTTGGTGTAATGAAATGTCCATTTACCTGGACTTCATACTTTGGTCTTCCACTGAATTAGCCAATATCTAGCTTGAAGCAGACAAGGAATAAACTCCATGCCGTGACCCTGGTGTGTTTTTTCTTTGCTGACCTAATGTCAGTTAGTTGGTGAAGAATTTGAAACGAACATAATCACAAAGATATTGGCCTCTACCTGGAAGGTTTATTGTGGAAATCAACAAGAGGAAGAAAGTTAAGAAGTCAGCTGGACTAAAGATGTTACCTGCCTCTTCACTTCCATTTTGGAGGAAAATAAACTATCACAAGGAAGAGAGAGGATGAAGACAGACTCCCTGGGGTAACAGAAATTAGGTCAGGAACCTCACCTCATTGGTGGAGAAGGGTGAAAGCAGTATTCCTTCAGAGGTATCTTAAAAATGTAGGACTACTTAAACAAAAGGAGCCTAAATGCCCATCCTGAAACTCCCATGTCCTTACCCTTTCTGGAATCGCACAGGAGTATTACTTCAATTCTGAGGCTAAAGTGATGCATAGTGGTCAGATCTGATGGGAATGGATGGGTTTCAAGAATCTTAAGCACCAATGTGTTGGAAGCCAAAAACTCACTCTACCTGCACACTCTGCCACCCTGAACTGCTCTCAAATTAATTCTGAAGAAGCAAGCTTTTCTAAGTATTTTTCAATCCATTCTATATAGATATATTTCTCATGTGCCCATCACTGTTATCTGAGTGCCATCTTTGAAAGTCCTACCTTTCTGTTGGATGACTTGTACTGTTGTGGACTCAGCATCTGAAATTCATACATCACTAAATCAGTGGATTCACTTTGCTTGCTTAAGCACTATTTTTGTATAAATGGTGCCTGCATGTCAGTGTGATTCTTCAGAATACCATTAGGAATGGTGGATCTTCATCTTACAACTTGCATCAGAGTGTCTTTCAGCTAACCTGTCACTTAAATCATAGTTTCTTAACCTGTGGTACATGTACCCCTGAGGGTATGCAAGACACAGGCAGGGGATACCCGGGGAAAAATAGAGTGAAGGGGAGGCAGGAGGCAGCTGCTGCCTTCTGGGGAAGCCTGGTGGCAGCAGCCAACTTACAACCCAGTCCCAGCTCCCAGCTGGGTGGCGGGCAGCAGCCATCGGCTTTTGGGGAAGGCGTGCGGCAGCTTTCCGCTTCCCACCCAGTCGCAGCTCCCAGCTGGGAAGCAAGCAGCAACCTCCAGCTTCTGTGGGAGGCGGGCAGCAGCCCCCCACTTCCTGCCAGGTCTCAGCTCCCAGGTAGGAGCCCGGTGGCAGTCTCTGGTATCTTGTGAGCTGGGCTCGCAGCTGGGTAGCAGCCCACCTGCGCCCCAGCTCCAAGCCAAGGGACAGCCTCCAGCGCCCCGGCTTGAAGACGGGCAGCAGCCACCTGCCTACATCCCTGGGTCCTAGCTGACACGGAAGCCTCCCCTGCCCCAGTTCAGATTGGATGGCAGTCGCCCACCTCCTGGGCTGGCAGCCAGGTGGCAGCCCTCCTCCCTGGCTCAAAGCCCAGTGCCCAGAAAACTTGTCAATTGACAACTATGACAGCCCCAGATTTCACCAGTTACCCTCTTTCCCGGTCTTTCTCTCACCCCTTCCTCTTCTCAAATCTATGGCAAAAAATTTGGCATGCTGCTCAAAGCCTCCTAGCTTTGGCCAAAATCACCTCTAGTCCAGGTACATACTTGAGTTGCACAACCCTGGTGTAAAGGTGGTAACCCTACCCACACTAGATCTGACGTTGTTGTTTCACAGTCTTATATACTCAGCCATTCTTCCAGCATGTGGCTCACATTAGTCTGTAAATATAAAATCCCATGGAAAATTGAATGTTGGGGTACTTACTAAAATTTTTAGAAGTTAGGGGGTACTTGCTACTTAAAAGGTTGAGAAACACTGACTTAAATCAGCCTCTGTACCGGATGACTGGAGGATAGATAATATAATGCCAATTTTTAAAAAAGGTTCTAGAGGCAATTACAGGCCTGTAAGCATAACATCAGTACCAGGCAAATTAATTGAAACTATAAAGAACAGAATTATCAGACACACAGATAAACATAATATTTTGAGAAAGAGTCAACACATGGCTTTTGTAAAGTGAAACAATGTCTCACCAATCTTAGAATTTTCAGAGGGGATCAACAACTCTTGAACAAGGGTGATCCAGTGGATATAGTGTACTTGGACTTTCCGAAAGCCTTTGACAAGGTCTCTCACTAAAAGTTTTTAAGCAAAGTAAGCAGTTATGGGATAAAAGGAAATGTCCTCTCATGGATCAGTAATGCGTTAAAAGATAGGAAACAAAGCATAGGAATAAATGGTCAGATATCACAGTGAAGAGGGGTAAATAGCAGGATCCCCCAGGGGTCTGTACTGGGACCGGTGCTGTTCAACATACTTATAAATGATCTGGAAAAAGGGGTAAACAGTGAGGTGGCAAAGTTTGCAGATGATACAAAATTACTCAGGATAGTTAAGTCCAAAGCAGACTGCGAGGAGTTACAAAGCGATCTCACAAAACTGTGTGACTGGGCAACAAATTGGCAGATGGAATCCAATTTTGATAAATGAAAAGTAATGCATGGTGGAAAATATAATCCCAAGTATACATACAAATCCCAAGTATACATACAAATTTAAATGAGCTGTTATCACATAAAAAAGAGCTTGGAGTTGTTGTGGATAGTTCTTTGAAAACATCTACTTAGCTTTTTTGACTGCCACTGCACACTAACAGAATGTTAGGAACCGTTAGGAAAGGGATAGTTAATAAGACAGAAAATATCATAGTGCCACTATATAAATCCATGGTGCATCCACAAATCAAATACTGCATGCTGTGATTTGGATCCTGATTTATAACAACCATTGTAGCTATACACTTGCAATGTATCCCATCCCCACAAGTAAAACCCTTTCCTCCAGTAAAATATCAACTCATTAAATCCCTCTATACATTATTTTCTCCCTCACCCTCTCTTCACTTTGGGAACACTAACCCTTTAAGAAACATATTTTCTTTCTCCCAGTCCACCCCTCCCCTATTTGTCCCCTGTATGTCATCCAGTCAGATCGCCATATTTAATAAACAAGATTTACATTATTACTTTAGAAGTCCTTTGCAGTTCCATTGGGTTGTACCAGAGTGATGGGGGCTGTTAGAGCTCTCCATGGGCCACTTTCCTAAGTAACCAAATAGGGTACAGGTAGAAACATAATGCTGACACCTTAGCTCCTTTGTAGATCTCCAGCAGGCCAAAGTCGGTTTGTCACTTTTTTGCGACAAGCCACAGTCTTCTGCAAGGCTTCCAGACAAGCCAATATGTCAGATTTCCCATTTTTCTGTTTTGCTAATATGTTGTTAAGCATATGGTTGTAGGTGAGTAGAATTTTTCTGTCTTTTCAGAGATCACTTTCAGTATACTTTGCTTTGCTCAGTGCATTAAAATGGGAAGTCAACAGACATTCAGTAAGCTTTATTTAGACCTTTTTGAAGTTCATTAAATAGCTGGAGCAGTATTTCTTTTAATTTTGGAAAGTAATATAAAAAGCCAAAGGAGCAGCATTTTGTGTCTTTGATCACTCTTTTCAGATTTTAATACAACTTACTGATTTAAATATAGCATTGTCAAATTTGCATTTCTTCTTATCAGTCAAGCTGAATCCAAATCCTGCAGAGCAGAAATATCCAATTTTTAGCTATGGAGGGGTATGATTGTTATTTCAGGAATTTGCCCATGCACTACCTAAACTTTGTTATTTTTGTAAATGCTGTTGTTTGGACTGGGTTTATTTTTGTGAAACAGAACTTACCAGGAGGCTGTTCTATCTTCTGTAAATGTAACTTGAATTTGGTAAATGGCACACAGTCCCTTGATGCTTGTGTTTTAAAGGAAACTTGGCTTCTCAAAACTTTTTTCAAATTCTCATCTTTCAACTGATTTTTAAAGTCATTTATATTAGGACTTGTTTTAAAAAAGGTTTGACTCTGTCTCTGGAAAAGATAAAATGTTAATGCATAAATATTAATTCATGTCAATTAGTATAATGTTAATTTCCCCCATATTTTCAGTAAATATGTAGAAAAGATAATGTGTAGTGTAAAACATCGGTGTTTGCTGTCAGACTAGTTATTTTTACCGACTTCTGGTATTTATGTACATGAAAACCAGATCTTAGAACACTCCCCTGCAATTCTCAAATATTAGATTCTCTATTAAACAATAAGGCTAAGATTTTGGCACAGATATTTTTGTTCAGTCATCGACAGGATGCGCGCAACAATAAGTCTCAGAAATGTTTACACAATAATGCAATTTTCATTACATCAGTACTGAAACTTGAGTCCCGCCACCCAGGACTGCAGCTGAAGCCAGAGCCCTGCCGTCTGGTGCTGCAGTCGAAGCCGGAGCTCTGCTGCCTGGGGTTGAATTATTGGAAATTTCAAGAAGTTGTGGGGGTCTTGTAAAATCAGGGAATCCATGACCTCCGTGACAGATATTGTTAAGGCTACGTAACTGTTGTGTTTTAATTCAGTGAAATAACACAGGGTAGAATGACAATTATGAGGTAAATATGTTTTTTACTTTGTGGAATGAGTGGGTTAAATCAAAAGATCACATATTTCCTTATTTAGTGTATGTACGCACACTTAATTTGCCTCTCATGAAGCTTTTAGGAATTACTCACTTTAGGGACATTAAATGTATTGCAACAACATGATTCACAGTACTATGGTAAGAGGAGTTGTCAGCCTTGCTATTGTGTTTGTAAAGTGGCTGTTAAAATTTGCTGAGGTGCAACAGGGCTACACATTTTTTTAAATGAGAAGAAAAATATATTGGCCAGTTTCCGTGAAATAGAAGTTTTCATTCTGGAACACTTGCACTTCTTAATGTACATGTTTTTAAATCCCTTAATTTTAGGAACATTTATACGTTTGTTTATTTTATTTTATAGAGAAGTTTTTGGGGAGCGAGGGACAAAATGTGGAAGGCAAATTGAACTTCCCTGTTTTAAGCCTAGGTCAACCTTTGATCAAAGAAAGGGGGAATATACCCTTGTGGTTTCCTACCTCCAAAATGCAGTTGCATAAACTGGTAAGAGATGTCTTTATGTGTGGACTTTGTGTCTTGAACTTTTCTTTATCATCATCATGGGTGCTGTTACTCTTCTTTCCTGTCATGGTCTGTTTTTAGTGCTTTCTGGGCAACACAGTACTGTTTCTACCCAAATGGCTGTAAAATGTGGTGATGATGCTCTTAAATAAATGTTTGTTTCTGCAAAATGTGGTTTTCTTGTATGCGTGCTTGTACTGCTTTTTTTGTAGTTGAGGTTTCTAGATGTATTTTGTAGTAATAGTTTCTTTTCTGCATAGCTCACAGTTGGCTTGCTGCTGAAGTTCTTACCCAAACTAAACTTCCACTGAACTTGATGACTGTTCGTAATGTAAATAAGGACTTCAGGATTGGGCCCATTGACTTTATCATAGGGAGAGGTAGTCCAAGAGAGAAACTATCATATTCCTGGAGTAAACTATAGCTTAGCTGTTATCATTATTTCTATGCTTTCCTAACGGTTTGTATTAACATAGGCCTGGTCCACACTGCTGCCAGTGGTTGATGGAAGATATGCAAACTACATAATGTAGCTTGCATATCTTCTGTCATCTTACTTACGTTGCTGTACCGCGGTTTTCCACTGTGCTGCATTGATGGGAGATGCCCTCTGGTCACCACATCCTTACTCCTTTTGGGGGGGTGGATTAATGGCGTTGACTGGAGAGCACTTCCCAGATTGACTGAGGGGTCTCCACAGCCTGCTCAATCGATCCTGCTGCATCGATCTATGCAGCCTCGGCAGTGTAGACATACTCTGAGTTGCTATGGAACTATTTGATCATTTCAGTTATCTGAGGAGTGCTCTCACTTTAATGGACTTATTCACTTTGGGGAAATTTTTAAGACTAGAGAGTGATAATATCAAGCCAAATTCAGGGCTTTCTAAGAATTTTCTTTCTCCCACATTTTTTTTAAACTGGTCCTACTCTTAGTCTTTTTTATGACTGGTTTTCCTCCTTCCTCTTCCACTGCTAGACTCATATGGCTCCTGCTTGTGTATCTTAATTTCAAGTAAATTGTTACTCACTATACAATCATCTACTGTTGTTCTTTGTTGAAAGCTGGTCATGTAATCAGGACAGTGTAACAGAAAGGTAGCCTCTTGTATGTCCTCAATTTGTAAACAGGATTAGCTGATACTACACATCTTTGGGATGAAAAAAACTGTTAATTTGTAATTTATCATGCAAATTAGGAACCAACCATTTTAAGTTACAGTGAGTGCCAAATTCTTTTCCCAGTCCACATCCGTGCAACTCAATTCCATGGGTATAAGTGAGGACAGTATTTGAACTAGATTTTGTTGCTGCTTTTTTATAAAAGTAATGTTGTTGAACATTTGTTTTATGGTAGTGCCTAAGATTCCCAGTCACAGACCAGAACCTCACTGTGCAAGGACTGTGCAAACTATTAACCAAAATTACTGCATCAAAGAATTTACAGTCTGTGTGAATTACTTTTTAATTGTGTTACATTACATTAAATTTATGTAAATCATAGGAATAAAACTTAAGAACTTACTATACATATATATTTAAGTAATAAAAACAATTAGGAATATCCTGAAAGTTACTTAAAGGGGTTTACTCAAGATAATTAAAACTTTTGTCCTTTGTTGTCCATTACTGAGTATCCTAAAAGTACTGTGGAATTTGAATAAATGCACTATGGCTTCAGCTCCCGCAAAGGGAAGATTCCAACTGTAATCTCTATATGGAAGATGATGCTAACACTCACTGAGTAGCAAATGTGGTTCAGTGGGACCAAGTGTAGTATAAGCAATCAACTCTAAAATGTGCCAACAGCTAATTGGGTGGAGGAGCATTTAGGAGAGGGCAGCTTTTGCCCTGAGAGCAGGAAATGGCTCTTAAATTCAAGTGGATCAGGCTTGGAAGCTTTGGACATCAGCTGATCTAGGGAAAGTAAACTGTGATTGAAAACCACTGCAGAGGCAGCAAAGTGGGGCAGCATCAGCAGGCTACTTAGTTCCTAGGTTCTTCTTGTGTCATGGGTTCTTTGTGAAAGAGAAGGAGAGCTTTAGACATAAACTGGCAGAGTTGGTGGTTGTGGTTGAGATTAAAATCTTGTTAGTGGTCGGTGGTGATTTAAACTGTTATGTTGGTGATGAGAGACAAATAAAAGGAATGGTGGGTAAATTTGGTAAAAAGTGCAAAAGGAGAGAAGAAGATTGAGTGGTGTTTGTGTGAAGGGTTTTCAGTGGTGAATAAATGGTTTGAAAAAAGAGAATCCCACATGGTGACATATTACAATGAAAAAAGTAAAGCCCCCAGGTGGATTATACTTTGATAGGGAAAGAACATATGAAAATGGTGGAAGATTTAAAGGTTATACTGTGTGAATGTGTGGCAGAAGAACATAAGGTAGTAATAGCTAAAATCCAACTGCAACCTGAGGAAAGATGAAATTGAGGAAGAAATTGTCAATGATTATATAATGGGAGAGAAAGGAAGTGTTCTGCCAAAAAGTCAAGGAAGGTTTTCATGCTTTGTCAACAGCAGTGAAGACAGTGTAGGAAGAATGGAGGGAGTTTTAAAGAATGCTTCGGTAAGGTTGTGGAGGTAACATATGCAGAACAAGTGGCAAGATGGAATGTTTTCATTGAACAAGCTGACGGTGGAATTCTGTTGTTCAAGAGAAGCTAAAAAGAAAGAGAATTATGCAAAGAGTTTGAGGAGACAGGTCATGATAATTAGACAATCAAAAATGCTTACAAACTGGCAAAAAAGCAGGCTAAAAAGGCAGTTGCTAAAGCAAGATTGGAGGCTAAAGAGGAATAATACGGAAAGCAGAGAGGAGATGATGGGAAGAAATTGTTTTTGGGTTGTCAAAAAAGAGGTACAATGGAAGACAAGATATGATGAAATCTTTGTGTTTGAAAAGTGGGAACTGTGTGGTGACTAATCCTAAAGAAATGGTAGATGTGTGGGAAAAATATTTCTGAAGTCTGTTAAAGGAGAAGAGATAGTTGCAAGTGCAAGCACTGCCGACAATATAGGGACATCTCAAGATGTATTGATCTCTGTTGAGGAGGTAGAAGAAGCACTGAATAAGATGAAGAATGGCAAAGCAGCAGGTGAAGATGAGATACTGGAGTAAAGCGGCTTCATAGATTACTGTACGTATACTGGGTGGGATCAAGTTAGGGTACCAAATGACTGGAAAACAGGATTGATTGTTTATCTTTGGAAGCGTAAGGGTGATGCAAATGATCCAAACATCACCCTCGGGCACTAGTTAAGCAAATAATAAAATAAACTATTTATAATGACATAATTTTCTCTCTGGAACATGTATGTGTAATGAACTTGACTAGGGATTAATGGTTGCTTTTCAGAAATAATCTGTATTGGCCACACGTAAATAATAAATTAAAATTAAAAAAAAAAAAGAGTAAATTAAACAATAGTTGAACATTAGCAATTTAAAAATATATTTAGAGTTTGGTTAATATCCTTCTGGTCACATTAAAATGGGGAATTGCAAATCGCAAAAGGCAAAATGATCTCACTGATACAAAGTGCTGGCTGAGGGGAAAAAAAGCAACACCAGCCATTAGGGCCTTTACCCTTGTTATAATTAGGCTTGGCAGAATTCAGCTTTTATTTTTTAATTTTGACAGATATCAATGTTTATTTTAAAGCATTTTAGAGTTTTCTATCGACTTAAGTTTTCACAGTTGTGCAAAATTATGTTGTAAGCATTTTTTTCCAATTTTTGTCAATTTATACTTTCATAGTTGTGGGAAATTACGGGTTTTTTAAAGAGAATGAGGGGTCAGACAAATATTTAATAGCATTAGACCTTGAGATTCAAAAAGTTAAAGCTTTATAACTTAAAACACAAATTGTCAGTCTCACGTCAAAATATATAAAACAAATATCTTTAAATCCAACTCTAGTAAGTTCTCAAGTAGCAGTTTTTTTTACATTGCTTACCTGCAAATTTTGATCATCAATAAACTTTTTTTTTTGTTTTTGTGTATATAGTGAAGGTGATGCTTACCAATATTCACCAGTAAAAACCTAGTCCTTCCATGCCTAATGATAATGCACGTTCCTAAAATGCACTCACAATTCTTGTCTTTTGAAAGTATTGCAGAATTATATTACGTTGGCAGTCAAAATCCAGTACAGTATGTGCAGCTAATTCTTTTGGAGGCTAAGAAGGTACAGAAGTCATTTTAAATCTGAATCAGTGAACAAGCACATTATAGAATGTGTTCATCCTTCAGAAGAGTAAAGCATTGCATTCATAATTTTGCAGTTGGGAAACTGCACTGCAACCAGAGAGAGTTTGTATTTCATGGTGAAGACTGTTTAATTATGCAAATTTCTCCTGCCTCTAGAAGCAGAAAAACTCAAAGCTTTAAGGTATAGCATTAACCATTTTATTAGATTGACTTAGAATGAGATTATTATTACTGTCATTGCATCTGAGTCAGTGTTTTTAAGCCAAATTTGCTTGCTTCCATAGTGGTTCAGCACAGCTCTTTGAGAGAGGGGAAGGAGGTTAGCTAACATATAAAGCCTGCTGCCTTTAGTCACAGGAGTTTTTAAAGAAATCAGTATTATTGGTTGGGTCAGAAATTGTAAATGTGCAACGATAAGCTGTAATTTTCAGCTTGCCATTAAAATACCCTTGAAATCCTCTACACATGGTGCTGAGCAGCAAACCAGAAATTCCTGTTTGCTGACAGGTAGAAATCACCATTTCAATTTTAACATGCTGAGCAGCAGAATTGAAGCACTCTTAAATTTAAGTGATCAGGAAGGAAGGGCACTGTGTTGAATGATCGGCTTTGTTGCTTTGCATTAATCAATAAAAACCGACTGCATTTGTCAGTGCCCTCCATCAAAGTGTTTAAAATAAAATATTTTACATGTCTTGCTTTTGAGGGACAGGGAAGGGTTTTTTGTGTAATGTGTGACAGAAAATATTTATATGGATAATATTTTGTTATAGAAAACAAATTCATAGTACTGGGTATTTTTCAAAGTTCATTCAGTAACACATCTGAGTTTATCATTGATTTTCATTTATAAAAACCTATTTTCAGGGATTCATAACTTGTCAGTATTAAATTACATTTTGCTAAGACTTGTATACATTTTCTTAGACTAGACAATGCATATTAGAATTTTAATCCCATTCCTGGATATATAGCGTCAAAATATATTTATTTAGACATTGATGCTCTTTTTGTTTTATTTTGTTGCATGCTAACTAACAAAAGCCTATTTCTTCCAAATGGTCTTTTGGATGATTGTTCTACAAAACACATTTTGAAGCAGACAAGGTTATTTACATTTCAGAAATATCTTCTGAACATGAACATGTAATTATTTCTCATAATATTTTTGCAACGTATTTTAATTGTCAGTCCCTTTACAAGGATTTAAGTCAGGGATTTTTAAAAAAAAGCCTCAGAAAGCAGGTGCCCGCACTGCTTTGAAGGTCAGAGGCAACTGAGTGTCTAACTCTCTTAGTCTGAGATTTTTCAAAGGGGCCTAAAAATCCTGTCAGTGATCTCTGTTAAAGTCTGAAGAGAATAATATTAAACCAAAATAATATATTTATGCAGTGCTTCCCATTTCAGAGGATCTTACAGTACTTAACATACAGATTAGAACTTACTCTGGTTTTTCAATTTCTAATATTTGTGATGCAGTACTTGGAAGGAAAATCTGTTGTAAGGGAAAAGGTTGCCTGTACCATGGTATTTATTACTTATGTATGATAATGCTCACAGTGTATACTGGGTACTTTCCAGGCAGTCAAGAATGCAAGATCCCTATGCTAAGGAGCTCAAAGAGCTTTGGGGGAAAAGGTGCCAAGTGGTCAAGGATATGTTTAGCCATGTCTTTGCAAAATGAGGCTAAGTATACGTATACATGCATATGTGTGTTTCTTATAGATCAACTTCACTAATCAATCTTCAGAAAGACTGAATAGCAATGGTTTATGCTCAGTTCATTTTTTCAGGGTCATCTTCACAACCATGAATGTAAGAAACATGATTATTAACAATAAAAGCTTAAATTCTGGAACAGATGTATGTTGTAAGTGCTGCACAAGAAACATAGAAATGACTATGTTGGATCAGATTTGTGGTCCTTCTAATGCAATTTCCTGTTTCTAAGAGTGACCCACACAGGATGCTTCAAAGTAAGGTGCACGAAACCCCACAGTAGGCATATGGGGGATAATCTCTCTCCCAGGAAGGTTTCATCGTAATTCCTAATTGTAGCAGGGTGCTACCACCAAGGCTGGGTTAGCCGCTGCTACTGAGCCCTCATTAAGGGTAGATTGGAGCCATCTGAGCAAGTGGGCCTGGAAGGAAGGAATTAGGAATAGCTGTAAAACGTGGGGAGGGCTATAAAAGCTCCTAGGAAGAGGATGCTGGAAGGAAGGGAGAGGCAAGCTACAGCAAGGGAAGGTTGTGAACACCTTTTTGACTGGAGGCTGAATCTGTAAGACCCCTGTGACTAGTAGGACCTGGGTATATAGAAGGTGGTAAGCAACCTGTTGTAAATAAAGCACACTGGTGGAGCACGAAGCCATCGTCTGGAAGTGGTTTGTGGGTGCTGAAGGCCTGGGCAGCAAGGGGGCCAGGCATGAACCACTACTCTAATAATTAGAAAATAATTAGAAAACTTGAAACGTGAGATATTTATCTCCCTTCCATACTCTTTGTTTAGCATTAACAAACATAATAACGTTAACTATTATAATTCTGGATAGTCATCTTATCCATATAAATGTCTAGTTCTTTGAATCTTGCTAAATTCTTGGCCTCAACAACATCAGATGGCAAAGAGTTCTACAGTTTAAGTACATGTTGTTGTGTGAAAAAGTATTTCCTTTTACCAGGTTTGGATTTGTGACCTTTCAGCTTCATTGAGTGTCCCCTTGATCTTGTGTTATTAGACAAGGAAAACATAAGCTTCTGAGCTACCTTCTTGATACCATTCATAATTGTATATATTTGATCATATCACCTTTTATTTGTCTCCTCTCAAAAATAATCTATTTTTCAATCTGCTTTTATGAGATTTTTCTAGGACCCTAATCATTCTCATTTCCCTTTTCTGAACCCCCTTTAATAAATAAATCCACATACCCCAACAAAATAATGCATGCAGAGTTGCTCCATCATATAAACAAAATGATATAAACTGGATTTTCAGGTCTTTTCAGATTCAGCTTTTGGGGAGGGTGGGCTCTGTGATGTAATTGAAAGCAAATAGTTGTTTTGAAGCTGATTTTCTTTCTCTTTTCATATTTCCTGATATGGTGTGTTTGAATCTTTTCAATTTCCACTGATTTGAATTGTACCCTGTAAGAGAAAAAATTACTTACCTGCCAGGATTTTCTCCTTCTTCCACTCAGCTAAGTATGTCTGCCACTCTGGCCTACTCAGTATTTTTCCTTAGCCATTACATTGACAATAATAAAAAAGTCAAGATATTATTATTAAATGTAAGAGTTTAAGTTGTGGAGCAATCATTTTTGGAAGGAACACCTATAAGTGGGAGCTTTCTGCCATCCAGTCTGTAATTGCCTGTTTGTAACTGCTTTGTATTTTAGGGCCTGATCCATCCAGCTCTTTTTCATGTGGAACTGTAATTAAAATAGGGCAAATGAGAGTTCCGTGCCCACAGTCTTGCAGGATTGGGCTTTATGTAACGGGCAATGCAGGAGTAAATGGACTGGTTGACATAGTTCTCTCAGAGAAAATAAATCTTGTAACTTGTCACATTTTCCTTCTTTTTGATATGCTTTTATGGAGAACATCCATATTAAGGTCAATTTTGTTGTGATTTAAATTTTTTTTTTCTTCTTTATGCAACATTTTTACTAAAATACAAAGCCAAGATGCTTCATTTCATCAACAGCATGGCACTGAAGGGAGAAAGGGATGAGTTGTGTTCATGTGCAGTGAGACACTTCATTTATATAGTACTAGAAGAAAGCTCACTGGATAGGATAAACTTTTAGTTAGCTATTCATAGGTATAAAGGGTAGACTGTTTCAGCATATTGTAACTTAAGGTAATAAGCTTTTACAACTGATAAAATATAGGCAGGAAAATCACATCCAGTTTTAATATCACGTTTGTTTAATTAGTATGGCATTGTTTAATGTTGCAGCTTGCCTGAGCAGTCATCTGAAGAAGTTGTCTGATTCCAAAATACTGTGAAGTTGTAAACTGCTACATTATCTATAACAGTGCTTCTCAATCAGGGTGTTACAGGTTCCAGGTATCAACTCATCTGGATATTTGCCTAGTTTTACAACAAATTACATAAAAAGCACTAGCGAAGTCAGTACAAACTAATATTTCATACAGACAATGACTTGTTTATACTGCTCTTTATACTATACACTGAAATGTAAGTACAATATTTATATTCCAATTGATTTATTTTATAATCGTATGGTAAATATAAGCAAGTAAGCAATTTTTCAATAATAGTAATCACTTTTGTATTTTTGTGTGATTATTTCAGCAAGTAGTTTTTAAGTGAGGTGAAATTTGGGGGTACACGAGACAAATCAGCCTTCTGAAAAGGGTACAGGAGTCTGGAAGAGTTGAGCACCACTGATCTATAATATTGAACATCCCTTTCAGATTCGATTCTCTTCAGGTAGTCTGCAGTTTCTCTGCCTTTTCCCTCCTACAGATGTCTTAAGAAATGAAATGTGCTTCTATTTCACTGGAAACAAAAGCTATAGGAATATTTTTTCCACTTTATACATAAATTCATTTGTTACTTTAATTTGATTTTTTTTGATCATGCAATATTAATTTCTCTGGTAGATCAATTACTTTATTCAGTCAATAGGTATCCAAGCTAACTATGGTATGAAGGTAACTATGGTATATTAGTATGTTCTAATTGTTTTGGAGGTTTCCTTTATTTTATAATCACAGCAGTGCCCTGATGCTTCAGTCTTGACAGCATTCTGCTCTGTGAATTATTCTTTTAAGAACTGGGCAATGATTATTGCTCTATATACTATAGTCTTTTCATAAGTTACAAAGTTTGTAGCAGTGATTTTCAATTAATTGTCAATACAAGTAAACACGTTTTACCATTTAGAAAATAAAAATTAGTCTTGTTGGCTGTGATATTAATTTCTCCTTTAATAAATCCCATGTATGAAACAACAGTAGCTGTGGGAGGTTTCATTAGCTTTCTGTGAAGATGTGGTTTTGTAAACTCTTAAGTATGTTGTTATGATACATTGGACACAAAAGTGTTGCAAAGATTATTGTAAGCATGAAAAAACTAATATACCCAACGAATGAGTGAGAAATGTGACTCTACTGTTGGCATTCTGCTGTTCTGCAGAGACTTACGTTGTAGGAAGAGCCGAATCTCCCTTTTTGCTATGTTGAAGAGGCCATTCATTGATTTCTGTCAAAAAGAAAATCTTTTTAAAAATTTTTTTAAAGCAAATGCTCTCCAAGCCCATTGGATTTTTAAGATCTGTTAGCAGCTAGTTGCTCTTTCTTTGGGAAATTGCCTGTCAGAGGCAGAGAGAGAACTCTCAACAGTTGGATCAGTAACAGATTCAAGATTTAATGTGACAGATGGACACACCTTGATACAACTCCTGTGATTAGCACAAATTCGTGAAGTTTATTATGACTCACAGCATAGTTTAGATTAGTATATTAGGTTATTTTTCTGTAGTATAAAATGCATAAAAATTTGTATGACGACTGTCTTACAATGCAAAACAAGCTGCAAAAGGCTGATTGGTTTAATATTGACAGTTTTATTTAGTAAGAAGATTATCAATTATCTGAATAAAGTAAATTGTTTGCTATGTAGCACAGCTTATATTTACTATCTGGAAAGTAAAGATGCTGTGGAAAGTTCCTTTTAAATGTCTGCATCATACTGTGTCTCCAGCTTCTCTAAAAGTCTTTGTGTTAATGAAGGTAGACCTTCATATCTCATTCTCTCCACAGTCAGACCCGCTGTAGTGTAAATATAGTGTCCCGACACTCTTCCTCTTTTTTTTCCTTCTGCTTGGAGAAACAGATCTGTCCTTGGAAATATTCTATTCTTATTCTATTCTGTTCTGTTCTATTCTTTTGTAGTAAGATGATGACAGAGCCAATGTTTAGCGTACAACGTGCTAATGAATGTGAAGGTAACTATGGTATATTAGTTCCAGAGGGGTAGC
Organism: Emydura macquarii macquarii; assembly: GCF_026122565.2. Lineage (NCBI taxonomy): Eukaryota > Metazoa > Chordata > Testudines > Chelidae > Emydura > Emydura macquarii. Next base: position 4,895,398 of record NW_027131391.1, read on the forward strand.
CGTGTTAGTCTGTATACAGCAAACAACGAGAGTCCTGTAGCACTTTAAAGACTTAACAAATTTAATTTCTGCAGGCATCAGCTTTCATGGGCTGCAACGCACTTTATCAGATGCAAGAAATAGTCCTGGGAGATTGAAGTGCTCTCTGACTCGTTTATGGATGTTACCATATTTTATGTCTGATTTGTGTCCATTTATTCTTTTGCATAATGACAGTTCGGTTTGGCCAATGTACATGGCAGAGGGGCATTGCTGGCACATGATGGCATATATTACATTAGTAGATGTGCAGGTGAATGAGCTCCTTATGGTGTGGCTGATGTGGTTAGGACCTGTGATGGTGTCACTAAAGTTGATGTGTGGGCAGAGCTGGCAACGGGGTTTGTTGCAGGGATAGGTTCCTGGGTTAGCGTTCTTGTTGTATGGTGTACGGTTGCTGGTGAATATTTGTTTCAGGTTGGGGGGTTGTCTGTAACTTGACATGATCAAACTGGGTCTGAATAGGTACTTGGAATGGTTATCTCTATTACAAAAAGTAATTGTCACTGTTCACACATTCTCATCTTCTAATCAATGGTTGTGAATAGGCCTCATCTACTCTAACTGAATGGACTTTGCTAACACCTACCCTCCCCAGTGTTGTTCCTTACCCTTGGATGTATATATATACCCCCTATCTGATTTCTGTTTCTTGCATCTGACAAAGTGGGTTGCAGCCCATGAAAACTTATGCCTGCAGAAATTAAATTTGTTAATCTTTAAAGTGCTACAGGACTCTCTCTGTTTTTTTTTTAAGGTATATTAGCATGTTCTAATTTTTGTGGAGGTTTCCATTATCTTTTATAAATCACAGCTGTGCCCTTATGCTTCACTCTTGTCAGCATACTGCTCTGTGAATTAAGAAAATGGGAGAAAGCTTCATGCAATTGTCTTCTAGCCCTTCCCCTCCCCCCAGTTATGGATTTTGTAACAACAGGAACAGGGAGAATAACTTCAGATGTTCAAGAATAGTTTCTGGTCAGTCAACCTTCTGGGTTGGTGTCTGAAACTGAAAATCCTGTAGTAAACCAGGGGAGCTCAGTGTTTATTGCAGAGTGAGTGGTACGTGGCTGAGCGAGAACTGTTCTTCGAGTGACATCCCCGTGGGTGCTCCACTATAGGTTCTGCAGTGCCTTTGCGTCTGGAGTCAGAGATCTTCAATAGCAGTGCCTGTTGGACCGCACATGCGCATCTCTCATGCCTTGCGAGGTATGCAGGAGGTATATATACCGCTGTGTGGTCTGGCCATGTTCAGTTCCTTCTCTACCGCCTTTGGTCTGGAATGGAACCCTTAGGAGAGCCCATTTTTCATCTGACTTAGATATTCTTACGTAATATATTCTCCCTCAGAGAGACTTTCATTTTTCTCTCCTTTCTCCTCTTCTGCCCTTTTAAAAAAAAAAAAAAAAAACATTTTTACTAGCATTCATTTCTCTTTTACTATTTTATTTTATTTTTCTACAACCCTACAATCATTAGCATATTGTAGGTTTTTGTTTTCTTTTTCCCACTTTCCATTTTGGAAAAATATTACCTCACCTCTTTGCCCAGTTCTCATTCTCCGCACTTGGGAAAGAGGAAAACACCCTCTGATGGGGCTGAGGGGAAAAAAGATCAGCCAGAACGCTGTTCCCAGCCAAATACGTGGTGTCATCAGCTTCTGACAAGGGCCACATCTCCTCAAAAAAACCGAACACACAGCCTTCTGTGTGTGGTGACCAGTGTGAGCCTCTACTTCATCTATTGCTCCAAGACCCTTTGTGGGTCTGAAGCAGCCCATGGCACCAAGATTGACACTGAAGAAGCAGTTGGCCCTGACCAAGACCTTGGCTCTGACCTCATCCATACTCAGGTGTCACCTGCCGGCCATCCTGAAAAATACACCATGGCACTGTGTACTGCAGCAGCAACGTTGATGCCACAGGAGTTCAGACACATTTCAGAATTAACAGTATCTGATACTCCAGAGCCTCGACTTCTCAAAGGAGACCCACTGCAAGTTTCGCAGTCACTTCTATCAAGCCGTGCTTCACTCTCTGTCATGCAGACAGCTGACTCTATTACCCCATCAGCATCAGGGCAGATAGCTTCTGCTTGCAAATGTACCCTTCAACACTTCAGGGTACCCCATCCTGGCAACGTCCTCCTTGGATGCAACCACACATCTCGCTTCCACCTAACTGGCCATATTGGGACCCTTGGGCCATGTGTAGGGCTCAGTTTGGTAACCCATCATCACCGCAAATACAACGCCCTACCTCTAGTCCATCTTCAATGATCTCATGACCTCCAGACGAACACTCTCCTCAGGCACAGCAACAAGAACCAGTGCATGGGTACGAAGAGGAACATGAGGATGAACAGGAGGAAGAGGCACCACCAGCCCTACATTTTTCATCATCCTCACCTGATGGGGCCCTCATGCCACACCACCTACTGCAGCCAATGACTTAGATCATTTCCAGGAGCTATTCCACAGAGTGGCAGACAAGCTACATAATCAACTGGAGGAGGTTAAAGGCCAACAACACGAACTGACTGATATTTAAACCCCTCCTCAGAGGCAAAAATTGCACTACCCATTAATAGTGCCTTATATGAGCCATCCAACCTCTTATGGCAGATCCTATCTTCTATACTGCCTACTTCCAAACTTTCAGATAGGAAATATGTTCCGGCAAAGAACACTGAGTTCCTATTTTCATGCTCTGCCCCGAACTCGCTTGTTATCAACATAGTGCAGAAGAAGAACTGATCATATCAATGCCGATGTGCCCATCCTGTCTGGAATTCGAAATTTTTGGATCTCTTCAGTAGGAAATCCTATTCCTCCGCCACCTTCCAGTTTAGAATTTCTAACTACGAGGCGCTCACGGTGAAATACAATTACATCAGCTACTCTAAATTAGAGGAGTTTTTATGGCAGGATTTCCCAGAGGCCAAGAAAGACCAATTCTTACCTTTAATAATGGAAGGCCATCCAATAGCCCGCACAGCTCTCCAAGCCTCATTTGATTCATCACTACAATGGTAGTAATGTGACAAGCATTCTGATTACAGCTTTTGGGATTCCCCCAGGACATACAAACAACAGTCAAAGACCTACCGTTTGACGGTCAAAAACTTTTTTCAGAGCGCACTGACAACTCTTTAAAAAATTCCAGGGCTACACTGAGGTTGCTGGGTACATAGATCCCACTGCCAAAGAGGAGATCAGGGGAATACCAACTTTTTCCACAATCCTGGCCTCAACATATCTATCCTCAGTGGCACTTTGACAACCAATGCCGCTATCAACACTCCCCAACAACCACAATAATTGCAGGCAGCCCACTGCACAAGTATCAATGCCTCGTGGATCTTCTAGTAAACAACAATTTTGAGGTGTGGTCGAGGGCCCGTGAACACCTCCTCTGTTCCACCTGTCCCTCCAGTCTATAACATCACAAACAGACCATCAGTTTGGCAACCCGTTAGCTCCATTCCTGCCATCTTGGATGCTTATCACTTTGGACAAATGGGTACTGGATATAATCAATGAAGGATATTCCATCCCATTCCTAACTATGCTACCCTTCCTAATTTTGCCATCCTGCCATCTTATAAATTTATCTAACAAAGATGTACTTGAGATTCAAGAAGCAGCAAGTAGAATTAATGGAATCAAATGGTTACGTATAAAACAACACATTCTAGAGCCTAGACTTAACTAACAAAATACTTTAAAGGTCTGTAGATCTTAGCTTCCTTAGCCAAAGTCTTCCTCCCAGTTTTTTCCCTCTGTTCATGAGACATACACTCGGACAAATTGTCTCCTACGTGAAGAATACTGTGTACACCCCAATATCCCTATATATATTTCAGCTGTCCATTGATTTTACTTGTAAACAGGACCCCTGCACCATTTGGTTGTGGTTATTTTTTCACTAGAGGTTTCTTTCTTGTAAATTTTGCAACTTTGGTTAGGACCTGGCTCGTTGTGTGAATAGGCATCCATTGGGAACCATACCGTACTCAGTATACATATAGCCAGATGGAGGGATAAACATCTATTACCTCCTGTCTGAAAGGAACATTTGTCATCTTCTGGTGAACTACTTTAACTCACTGACCTTAAAAACCATAGTTTCCAGTACAGGTAGATAACTCCTTAAATATTATCCTTACATACATTTCACAATGGTCGTGATGACCACTGTGTTACTGGCTCTTCGTAGAGACCTCACATGCCCCATTTTGCGAACTGTGATGTAGGTATCAGACTCGGGATCCCTGTAAAACCATCCTGTCTGTGCCTTTTGCCAGTTGGCATCAAGTGGTCCCTGGATTACACTTAGATATAACAATCAAAAGTCAATTCATCTTAGGGTTGGTCTACACTTACCCAGCTATTCAGCAACAGTCGACAGGAGTTATGCAAGCTACGCAGAGTAGCTTGTGTAAGTCCCATAGACTGCAGTACTTCTGTTCTGCGTGATGTCTTCACTGCATTGCGCCGACAGGAACCATGTTTCTGTTGATGCAGCATTACGCCACTTGAGGAGGTGGTTTTAGTACGTCGACTTCCTGATGGATTGAGCGGGTCTACACTGACGGCTCAGTTGATCCAGATAAGTTGATCTGACAGGGACTTTGCTGCTTTCAGTGTAGATGTACCCTTAGATATTTAGTGGCAGATTATAGAAAATAATACAAATTAAAAGATGGTAAGTGTTGTTATGTCTGAATAGGAGATGGCAAACTTCCCTCCAAACTATAGCAGCCCTGCACTTTTAATTTCAGAATATTTTATAGATTTTACTTGATCATGTACTCGGCAGGAAAGCGTTTGGTTTCCCTGTTGGAGCTCAGTGAGTATATGCACTTTGATTAGAAACCCATTCAGTTATATTCCAGCTAGCCCTTTTGTAAAGAATTTATGAACTACAAGAAGTTCTTTAGAGTTGGGTCAAAATACACATTAGCTTTTATTATATTGTCCTGTTTCTTCAAATGTATTCACTGCAACTTCTTTCATTCCCGTTGCAAAGTATGTGGAAAGAAATTACTGGTAATCATAAATCACAGATAATTTATATTCTTTTCAGATTGGTTCTTCCATATTTTCGTCAATCCATGTGAGAATACAAAATAAATAAAATAAAACCTATTTTTCAATTTAGCAAACCTTTTGTTTTGCTAAGTGAACCTGTGCAATGATTTTTCATTAGAATATTATTAAAAATTAAGGAAAGTGAGCCCTACTAGTGGATTATTAACACTTAAATGAACAGGTTACACTTCAGGATCCTTGGTATAGTTTTAGTTCACGAATCATGTGCAGGATATATAATGCAGTATCTGTATCAGTGAGTCTTCAAATAGGATATATATAAAATGTACGAAGTTTGTTATAATTGTCACATTTTAATACTTTTAAATAAGCTTATCATATTTTTTAAAGAAAAAAGGCACCTGCTCATTTGCAGTAGCAGCAAGCTACTGCCTTTCCCAATTTAATTAAACTAGTTTTGTCTGTCTCTATCACAAATAAACTTGAAAAAAAGAAAAAGGGGAAAAAAAGAGCTGACCTTATTTACCTGATTATATAACACTGTTGTAGATGTGCTGTCAAAAGATTAATCAATGACACAGATTCTGATAAGAAAAGCACAGGCCAATATGGAGAAGCAGAAAAAGAACAGAAAAGGCAATATAAAATATGAATTGTGGTGTTCCTTTTTCTGTAATGCTTTGAATTATTCTGATGGCAAAATGTCTACCTTAGGTTGATTATATTATACTGTTTTTTTTGTTTTTTTGTTTTTTTTTTAAATAAGCAAATGAAACAATATAGGAGTTATGTTTGAACCCAGTGTTATGGCAGGTTATTTGATACAATGGCTTACGAGGATTTTTGTTACAGTCTGTTTTTGTTTGATATCCTGTGTGCGTTGTAGAAAGTTGTGATGGCCGTTTGACTAAAGCCCTGGATTGGAGTCAGGAGACCTGGATTCTATTTCTGTTTCTACCACAGATTTCTTGTGGGACCTGGGGCAAGTCACTTAACTTTCTGTGCTTGTTTCTCTTTCTGTCCAATAGATAGTGCTTACCTATCTCACAGAGGTGTTGTGGCCTAATTCAATAATGTATTGTAAAGCGATTTGAGATCCTCGAATGGAAAGGGCTTTTAAGTGCACATTCTTAGAAGATGATTATATGTTTTACTCATATAGGCATGGTTTGTACTTGAGATTAGACTACTACATTTAAATAGGACCCATAGAATAGCAGAATACAACACAAAGTGAACTGGAACAGTAATCTCTAATCTTATATAGAAAAGAATAAGATGCAGAGAACAACCCCAAGAAGGTTTTATTTGAAGTATGCAGTATTAATGATATGCTGTTTAAAAAACCCACACATAATTTTAAGGAAATTAGAAAGAGACCCTAACCAGGTAAAATACTAAATGCTCTTTAGCTTACCAATATGCACTGAATATCTCTCAGAAGCAGTCTGAGGGTCACCCAGTGAATCATCTAAAATTGAGTTTTCATTCTAAAAAGTATTAAATGAAATATTTTGGAAGGATATGTAATACATAAGGATTTACCTCATCCACCCACAGCTCAGTCCACCCCATGTGCTCTGTCTCCTTGAATCAGATTTGCATAGAATCTGTGATGTCTCACCATGGTACACACTACAGCATTGTAACAAAACTGGATTGTGGTAGAGAAGTACTTTTTTGGGGACCTGAAAGACAAAAACAAACAAAAATGAAGCTTAGTTATTAATATTTCTTAACCTCCCTGGAGGCGCTCAGCACAACTAGATGAAGTTACTAAATTTTTTTTACCTTACCTTTGCAGATGACCTTTAAAAGAAAAATCTACTGAATAGCTCTTTTAAAGATGATAGAGACATTCGTTGCAATCTGCCTGTTGTTTTATTACCACTATGCTAGTATCTTAGTCTGTTCTGATTTACAGATTTTTCAAGCCTCTATCATTTAGAAAAAGACATGGATAACATAAAAGCCTAACAAAATAGAAATAGAGATAATTCCTCTTGGGGAAAAATTAACAGCACTATGCAGAGAATTATTGACTGAATTCCATCGTAAACCCAATTAGAGGGAAATATGGCTGATAAGATTTAGCAGATCAACTCATAAAGAGTCAGATGATAAATAAGAGAAAAGAGGAGCCTAAAATAAGATACAGAAATCCAAGCAAAATTCTAGAAACTATACATTGGTCTGTCTTCCTCTCCACTCTAAATAAAGATCAAATTAGCATTTTTCTAGGTCACCTAAAATTGCCCACTCTATGAGAACAATCCATGAGATGTTATAGATAATCAAACAATAAAAGCTATCCAGAGCATAGCCCAAAGTAAATTACTAGGACCAATGGTTCTGATAAAGCCCTCAAATGGAAATAACCCCATTATTGTACTAAGTAGAATCATTTGAAATGGATATTCTATAAGTATCTTTATTTTATATATTGTTTTTTTTTTAAACCAGGGAGGCTATCCCCAAAAGTGCTATCAGACTAGATGAGGCTTTATATAAAATTGTACATAAATACCAAATGGACTTTAAGGGAAAAATTTCATCAGATAATGAAAGAAGAGCACTAAATTTAATCTTCTGCTCTTGATCCTCTAAAAGTTGATCATTCATGCTTTCTAAAGATGCCAGGCAAGCATTTAAATGAATTGAAGGGAGATTTATTATTTTTTGTTATGGAAAGCTTTTCGGAATTAGCCTCAAATTTGTATCCTGTATTACACTACCTTATAGTCCCTATCTGCTGAGATCAAAGTCAGTCCAGCAATATCCACATGCTTTTGTGTTGTACTGTTTATTATTTCATATTTTGGTTTAATTATTGAGCTTTGACATCAAACATATATGAAATGCACTTGATATCAAAATGACAGAGAAAATTGAAATGAATAAAAATATCATTATATTTATACCATATTCTGCCTTCAGTCCTGTAGTTTGTAGCATGTGGGCAGACTGCTGTGCCTGCGAAAGCTGCATTTTACAGGTGCAGCAGTCTGCTCATGTGCTATATGTTGCAGGATCAGGGAATTAGTTTCTATGTTTGCCTTTTTCCTTTATTTCTAAAATAGAAGAATAAATAAACTCTCTATATAAATGATACATGAATTTTAGTAAATTTGCAAGGATCTTCCTTTATAACATTCTAATCGGAAAAAACTTCAATTTTTTTGGCTAGTTTGTACAATAGAATATTAAATATTTCTGTCTATCTTTGCCTGTCACTGTGTCTCCGTTGTGAACATAGTTAAGTCTGCTTCTCATTCCAGAATTCACTAAATATTTTTGAGTTTAACTAAATATGGAACTTTTTGCATCCTTTTGAAAATACAGTACTAAATGTCATATAATTCTAGCTGTATTTCAGGCAAGTTGTGAAATTCTTAGCTTTATTGATTGATCATTGTTAGAGGAACTGTGGAGGAAACTGATCAGTATATTACTTTTGTTGATGTTCCTCGCAATTGATCATTACGAGAAAAATGTTCTCATCTACAGCACAGTAAGCGGCAAATTCACTGCTGCTGTAAGTGGGTGTAGCACCATTAACATGAGTGGAGTTATGCTTGCTTTTGCCAAGTGATGAATTTGGCTGAAAAATAAGAGATAAGTAAACAATGTGATCCAAAATTCTCAGGCTTCTATAATATAAGGGTCTTTCCAGTTTGTAAAATTTACACTCCTTGAACAAATAAAATGCAACAGACGTATTGAACAAAAAGAAAAAGGATTAAGATTCTTACTGCATTTTTTGGACTCTTAGTAATAATACCTCTGTGTGATATAGCATTTTTCATGAATAGATCTCAAAAACACTTCACAAATGAGGAAAATATCAATATCCCCATTTTACAGCTGAGGAAATGAAGACACAGAGAGGTGAAGTGTCTATTAACAGTTAAAGTATTTAGAGTTATAACCATGTATAAGAACTCTAATTATTACTTCATAACTAAACCTGATGGGTTTTTTTTAAAGAGCATCTAATTCCTTGGAGTGTTTACATTACATGACTCACACACCTACATTTTACAAAATGACTATTTTAACCTCCCTTTTCAAAAAATCTGTGTTAGCATATCTGAATTAATTTTGTCTGATCACAAAATTACTTGTTATATGCTTACAATGGTATCAAGAACATGACCTGTTGTGGATTTTTGCTTGTATTTGTGATTTATCTGGAGTTTTATCTGCTTTAGAATTTCAAGTACAATGGTTTTTGACCTTTTTTCATTTGTGGACCAGTAAAAAATTTCAAATGGGTGTGCAGACCCCTTTGGAAGTCTTAGACATAGTCTGCGGACTCCCAAGTTGAAAACTAATGTCCTGTTGTAATGATTACCTTTTGCAGATCCCTTAGACATAGTGGGTGGACTCCCAGGGGTCTTTGGACCACAGGTTGAAAACTACTGTTCTAGTAAATATGGGAGACAATAATTTGTCTCACCTCAAATGTTTTATATAGAAGAACTGGAAATAGAAAAAATGAGGGTGTGCTCTGTGGTACTGTGAGAGGAGAAATGCAAACTTGTATCATGTGAGATTCTTGATGCAAAATTTAATATGGTATAGAAAAGATGTAGCAAATTATTGCTGCCCTTAGCAACAATAACTTGCTATCAACAGCTGGTATGCATTTTGGTGGTGAATTTCTACTTATATATCAGTTGATTTCTAGGGAGTCAAAGGGTTGAAAATACTGTGTGTGTACTTGCATACATCCTGTCTGCTATTGCAACATCAGGTACACACAAAGCAGTGGAGTGTACAAATCATTCTTCTTGGGGTTTTTGTTCATATGTAATGTGGTCTTAGTTATGTTGCCTTTGGTTTGTGCAACTTAGTATTCACAAAGTACATATGATATGTTTACAGTGTCTCTTGTTTGGCTCCTTCTGCCTTTATATCAAAAAGCATCAAATGGCCCTTAGTCTTTAATTCATCATGTTATGGTGAAGTAGTAGAGGCAATATTGGTTTAGGATCTGCCACCCTGCTCTAGTATAGTTAAAGAATAAGGGACAGAAAGAAGTTTAGTATTTGAGCAAGAGAGATTGGCTGAAGATTTAAAAGATGGATAGATAAAACCAATGAAAGCTCGTATTTTGGTCTAACTCATTTAACTGTGCCTGTATTGTGTGTGTTGTGTAATGTTTTGGAGGAGGTTGATAACATTTCATATCCTCAAATGCCACAATATTCTTTTCCCTTTTTCTCTCATTTTTAAGGGGCTGATTTAAGAAAACTGTGACTATAAAGTTGAGGCTTAATTCATACCTTTCTTCCCTCTAAATATATGACATTAGGTATGGATTTGTCATCCTTACCTAAGAAATTCCTGGCAATTCATTCATTCATTCATTCATTCATTTGCATACTTTGTATTACCGTCACTCCTCGGAGTTATAGTAATGGATTGGGACCTCATTGTGCTAGGTGCAGTACAAACAGAACAATAAGATGGTTCCTACCCCAAATAGCTTACAATCCAAGTATAAGAGAAGAGACAATAGATGGATATGGACAGACAGATGTGCGGGGGAGTACACTGTACTTGAAGATAAATTCTAAAGCAGATAAAACTCCAGATAAATCACAAGTACAAGCAAAAATCCAAAACAGGTCATGTTCTTGATACCCGTGTAAGCATATAACAAGTAATTTTGTGATTAGAAAAAAATTAAGTCAAATATGCTAACATAGATTTTTTTAAAACGAAGCACGCTGTTAACTATAATTTTGGATAAAATTTTGTCTAATGATATTTAATAGCTATTTCATACGTTGGTTTTACAAAATTAAGCATTTTTTTGTGAATGTAAACTAGATTGCTACATACTTTAATGACCTTTTAATTCAAATTATTAATTTCATTTATTATACAGCCAAAAGAATTAGACCATTCCAAGCTATTGTAAAGTTCAAAGATATTCTGTTTTTCTGGTGTTTTTGATTTTGATTCTGGGAGTTCATGTTTATTCCCTTTCCTTCCTTTTTAATTTACAGGTTCTAATGTAGATTAAATAACTTGTTTATTTTTTACTTATGTTTGATTTTGAAATTGATTTTGAATTGAATTGAAATTGATTGAAATTTTTATTTGAAATGACTGCCATTTTTCTTGAAAACAAATATGCTGCAAGGGAGAAATAGACTGGATTGGAATATAGTCACTCCAATAGAAAACAGAGAAATCACAACATGGTGTAAAAGATATCCCTTATTTTCCCAAGAATTATTTTCCACTGTATCCACAAATTCATTATGCCAGTGGTGGGTGGTTGTTGGTTGTTGGGGTTTTTTTTTTTTTGTTTGTTTTTTGTTTTTAAATATTTCTGCGGAAGAGCACGTTTTTATGTCACATTTTTAAAACCAAAATCAGGTCACCTCTTTTTTTAGATTAGATTATGAAGAAATAAATAGAAGTGTGTGTGTGTGTGTGTGTGTGTGTGTGTGTGTGTGTGTGTGTGTGTGTGTGTGTGTGTGTTCCTACAGCTCAGATGTTTATATAAATAAGAAATTTTATAAGAATAAATCTTTAATATGTTAACTAATACAATTTTTCAGTGGATATTTCCACAGGAGATGAAATAATATGCCTGATGAGTGGTGGCACAAATGTGAAGCTAATAGTCTTAGAGAAGCTGACGTCTAATTTTCTTAGTAAATATTATAAATGAGTTTGTTATTCTAATAAAATATTGTATTAATATATATTAAAAATCTGAGATGCTTAATTTTCAGCAATTGGTGTCTTTTTAATTAATAAAACAATAAATATGGCTGAGATGGTACTAACCAGTATAGTATGTTTTTTATTTTAATATTTGCCTAAGAGTTATTGCTATCCATTGTTATCACCGACCTTTTTAAAAGCTAGATTTAAAGCATAGTGTTTGTAATTGAGTTTCTGGTTTACTCAAAATTGTAAACTAGCATCTGCTTGTGTATCTATTGTCTACTGAATATACAGTATTCTATTATATTCCTTGCTGTTCGTAAAATAGGGAGGTAAAGTACCTATCAATTCCTTCTTCTTTTCTTAAATTGCATATTAATATAAATTAATTACAGAAAACAAGGATTTTGGTGAAGTATTGGTACAATAGATGATTTTTTTTTTTTTTTTGGTCTTTAATGATTCTATCCAAATAGGTATAGCACATAGCATGTTCTGTGAGTAGTGGAAGATGAGAAGATAACGGAGTGAACTCTCCATTGTTCAGTGTTTTATTGTCTCTTGTTTGTTGTGTCTCTGAAAACATCCAAAAGATTGATTGGTGACAGATCTCTCAGCCCAGATAAAGGTATCAATTTCAAGTGCACATCATATTCTACAGCCTTGAATAGGTTTATCACATAACTCACATTAGCAATGAAAAGGTTGACTGACTGATCAAAGAGGAGCTCCAAAAATCTTTAGCCAGACCGCGCAGTTTGATACAGTAACAATGTTAATTTATAATTAATACAGGAATCAAAACAATAGTTAACTAGAACACTTTGGCCAATAATCATCCTGAGAACAGTTTTGCTGCTCATTATGGCAGATTTGCTTGAGAGAAACATATTGTCTAAATACAGCATGTTTGACTCTTTTACTTAACTTTATCCTGCTAGTAATTCTGCCAGTAGGAGGATCGTTCTCTCCAATCATTTTAGCACTTCCATCTTAAAAATCACTTTATTTGATTGGCTGTTATGTAAGAAAAGATTATTGAGGCACTTCAGCTTTAGACTCTGGAACAAAATAGGCTGCATTGTAGTACCCTTTGATGATCCTAGCTAGTACCTTGAAATGTTTAAAAAGTCAGTTATTTCATGAAGCTTTCTGTCTTTACAGATAACACTCTGTTTTGTACTACATTGCATTGCACTGTGTACAATTACTATACATTCAGAGTGCTAGATCTTTGACTGAGGAACTTATTTGTTGACAAAGTAAGCCTATCATACAACCATGTGTACATCGATGGTGCTATTTAAAGATGCAGAAATTAGAAAACTTGTGTAATTTACTTATGATTTCCAAAAAACTATTTTCCTTTAAACCAATTTATCACAAGGATCTCTCTGGGTGGTGTTGGAAATTCTCATGCACTTTCAGTTCCTGTAGGAAGTGCTATGGTGAATTAGCAAACAGTAGCAGAGGGTAAAACAGAATGGGAGAAAAAGAGAATGGTAGTAACAAAGGACAGCCTGTAGAAACCAAGGATCAAATGACACATTAGCTGGTGAGCACACATTGAGCATGTATTGTGACATGCTGTTGAACTGTAAAGTTTTTAAGACCTCTATATACCCTGAGGGCCCTCCAGTGCAGCCACCTGTACTTTAAAGGGAGCTGAGACTGAAATGTTTGAACAAAACAGCAAGCAGAAAATCTTGGCAGTTCTTTACTAGCACTATATCTAGATCAGCTTCCAGTAAGTTACACCATTGGATGAAATCTCTTTATGCCAGTATCTAGCTCCCGAATCTCTTAGCTGTGAATTGCTAAAGATCTATCCTGATGCTATTTGTAGTAAAGTACAACATTATTTACCTCTAACTTATCCAAGAGTTCAAACTATTACACTCATGACAGTGAGAATCTCCTTCTGCACATCTGCAAAGTCACTGAGACTAACTTAAAAATGAGCTTAGAAACCAATTTAATTGAATCAGTGCATGCCCCTTGTGTAGACACTTAGACTGTCTACACTAGAAAGCTTTATAATGGCGCAGCTGTACTAATGCAACTGCAGCTGTACAATCTCTAGTGTACCGCTCTAAACCGATGGGAGTGAGCTCTCCCGTTGACACAATTAATCCTTCTCCAACAAGCAGCGGTAGCTGTGTCGACAGGAGAAGTTCTGCTGCTGACACAGCGCTGTCCATACAGGTGCTTATGTTGCTCGGTTATCCACACCCCTGAGCAATATAAATTATACTGATATAAGTGGTAGTGTAGACATAGCCTTACTTAAGTTTAGTCTTAACAGAAAGGGGTTGTGCTGATTTAACTAAATCAATTTTGTAAACAAATTTAGTTAAATCAGTACAACATTTTTTGTGTAGTCAAGGCCTCTGTGGTGACTGGAAAACTGCTGAAGAGGTGAAGCAAAAGCCAAGAGATTGAAAGGTGAACAATTTCATAAGGTAAATCTAACTGTAAAACGTAACTTTTGATAAGGCAGTTTTTCAGGTAACAGTGAGAGAATTACTGCTTTTAGCTCATTCAAAACAACATATTTGATGTAATAGCAAAATGGTAAAATGCCATTAAATACTAGTTTTGATAATCTCTATAAACCAATATTTTTCCAGAATGTATGCCAGACAGAGCACATGCTGTATCTACAAAAAAAACAAACACAAAACCAAGCAGAAAAGCAAAAGAGAAAAAAACACTATTACCCAATGACATAGTTGCTTGATTGAAGTATGGTGTTTTTAATAGAGACTTTGTGTGTTTTCATTTCTTTGACGAGTAGTAGAAGCTACATATTGCAATCAGCTTTTCCAAGTACACAGAAATGAAGATGATTAGTTGTACTTCTGCTTACACTAGGTCAAGAGTATATTTGCTTATCTACACATTTATTTTCCAGGAAACTTTCAGAGCATCACAGTAGCATGTTCTTCCTAGAGTAAATATGGTTATATTGGTATAAAGATGCTTTACACTCTATTCCTGTGGAGGAAGAGGAATAAGATGTACTGGTATAAGACACTTTTATGATGATATAATTGCATCCTTAGTATTCTTTTAAATCAAAACAAGATAATTGCAATTGGAAATTGTCATCAGACATTTCCCTTTTCTTCTCTCTTCTGCCTCATCCCAGTTCCTTTTCTGTCATATATAAGATTTTACCTGTGGCATTGTTCCTGCTGCTAATATACTTAAATAGGTTTGAATGAGGAATGTTTATCATTGATGTAATATAGGGGATCAGTAGTGCTATGTAACATAGTAATGTTGAGGATCTTGCTCTTATGCACTTTGAATTACATTTCCTTGTGCCACATAGACTTTCTTGCCAGATTTCCCTATGCACTAACAAATTTGCATGTGTAAACACAGTTCCCTTCTTTGAGCCAATATTTTAGGAGATCTAATTCTACTCTCCATACAGATTAAATAAATAGGGGTTTATAATCTGCACCTAGCATACAACCTGTAATAGTGCTTGTTCTTGTCAGGGCTTTGAATAGCAGCCATTGTCAGATCAGACTGTATGCGCTCATTAATATGTGCACCATGTCTCCCGACTAGGAATTTCTCTAAATTGCTCTGGATCCGAAAGGGTCTCTGTTGTGGCTTTTCTCCTGCTTTTGGAGGGGAGCCACAAAAGAGGTGACCCACATTCCACTATACTCCTACATCTGAGAATTAGTTTCCTCTAATCTGGCTAGTGGGCAGCTATGTTCAGTGCATGTCAGAGTTTGGCCCAAGATATTTAGTACAAATAAAAGTAATCAATTTCAACAGATGTCTCTGTCTCAGAGTCAGAACAGGAACAATCTACTGTGAAGGTATGAGACACTGATCTTATAACAGTGTTTTGGTTTTATTTTACATTACCATTATTTAAAAAGGTTAAAATAAATGTGTCCATTGGAATTCTGTGTAGAAGCATGACAGTTAGTTACTTTGTCTGCTGAATTTCTACAATCAGATTGGATGAGAGAGTTCTGCGTTTGTCTCTTTCTGGTTTTGTGTGTTTCTGGTTTATAGATGTCTGTAAAATTGGACACCTAAAGTGTGATGATTAAAATAGCCCCCTCAGAATAATTCAGCTGAAATTTTATTTTCCATTCACAAATATTTTAATAATTATGTATTCATACCCTTTTCCAGAAATTGATATGTTAAAAACTCAACCGACACAAGCACTTCTAAATAAATCTCACTGTCAGTTTCTATAAAGATGGGTTGAAAAATCTTTCTTTGAAAAGCTAAACCAATCCAGATCAGTTTTAACCTAGATATTTCAAACATGATTTGTGTTTGAGAGAGAAAAAGTTCTGTAAATGCTAGCTAGAAAACATAACATCCTTCTGGGCAGATTCCATTAAATAAATGTGTTCACTACTAAACAATTTTTTTTTGTTTTTTTGTTTAATGAGGCACATGCATGATGGGCACAGAAGACTTAATGTTATAGAGACAAAAGAAGAGATCTGTGTAAGCTTGAAAGGCTTGTCTTCTTCACCAGTGATAGATGGTCGAATAAAAGATATTGTCTCACCCACCTTGTGTCTCTAAAATAATTCTGTATAGATAAGCATTTGTCTTCCTTTAAATCAGTTTTTATAAATTGTATATGAAAGTTGGTTTTTCTGCATCAGCTTCTTTTCTTCAGCTTTTATATATCCATCATAATGTCAAGATCACAAATACAACAATAATAAGCCACAAACTAATAGAGCAAAACCAAAGCCTCATTAGAAGATGATTGAGGGTAAAGAATACAGTTATCTAAATTGTGTGGCAATAAAAGAGTTGAAACTCAATCCCAATTATTAGTTTGATTTTATTGAATAACATGTGAGGTCTTTATCCAAGACACCTATTCTGAATAGAATAAAGAGTGAACTATATACATAAAACTTCTGGAAATGAGATGACAAGTTGTATCACATCTAAGAAAAGGTAAACTCAATTATTTGAAATTATCCTTCCTGAAACTCTGTCAGTTGTCAATGACAACACAATAATTTTATTTGACTTCATATAGATTAAGTTCAATAAACCTGTGTTTTTGAAATGAGTGATATTCCGATTTCTTCATTATTATGCTTGTCTTTGCACAGATTAAACTACAAAATATATCTCTCTGGATACTAGGACATCTACTGTTCTAATACCAAATCCAAAGCGATTTAAGTGGATGGTTATTATCAATTTTCCCCCCAAATATTAAAACAGTAGAGAATGTCAGATCAACAGCTTGCCCGAGCATAGAGAAGGCGAGAAAACCTCCTAATTAATTTTACAATTTGGGAAACATAGTTGGTGCCAAGTTAAGTATGAACAGGGTTACATTGGGCTATTGTCAAATCAAACATTGCATTACAAACTATGATAATGTATATGATTTTGTATAAATGCACTCTTTGTATAACTAATGGGATGTTTTAATGTTTTTAAGGGTTGTGCAATTTTATTTTTTTTAAATTACACTTTGGAAATTACACATAGTGAAATAAAGAAAAAGTCTTGTACACTACTTTAATACCGCCAGTTATCCACCTGAGTATGGGCAGTTAGTTATTGTTCCTTTTCTTGTTCTGTGTGTCCTCCCTGTTCCCCTAGGGCTGTTTTAGTATTTTAAAAAAAAAAAAAAAATTACCTGGATTTAGATTTTAATCCCTTTTCTCTAAGAAGGGTCTATGGAGCACATAGGAAGACTGGAGTTCAATGTGCTTGAGGAGTAAGTGTCAGCATTCTTTGTGTATTATTAGGTTCATATGAATTTAAAAAGAAAAAAACCACAGGTTTCTTTCATTTATATCTCCAGTTTTAGAACTAATACAAATACAAGTATCTTAAATGAATTTGAGGCAATTTAATAATGCTTGTATATTCTGCAGAGGAAGTGGAGACTATTAGATGTGAAATGGTAGAGCAAATGCTCTGCCCTCTTCAAAGCACATACCACTTGTAGCAACACTAGGAGGAAGCAAAGTCTGTTCTGTTCTGGTCAGCCTCAGCATGGGTGCATGTTGAGGTTGGGGGAATTTAAAGCTTCTGTTGCTTTGTAAGTTTATTAATAAGTTGATAGAAAATAAAAATTATGGTTGGGGGGCAGGGAGAAGGGAAATGGAGTTAAAATAACATGAAAGCAAACAAACAAAAACAAACATTGAGGAAATTATTGTCTAAGGGAGCTCATGTTTTCAGACTTTTCAAAGAGTTAAATATTACACTGTGGATTGATAGATTGCTCAGTTGTGGGCAATAATAGCTCCAGCCAACGGCTTTGCCATTATATTCCATAGTAAGAATCTTTCAGGTATAGAAGTGAACATTGCAAATTCTAGAAGGGCAAGAAAATTAGTATACAACGAGAGCAGTGTCGTGTTGAAAATCCAAAGAGAAAAGCCGTTCCATAGACCCCTTGCAACATGAGTGTGGAAAGATGTTCTTGGAAGAGGGCTTTATATACCTCTTCCTCTTGTAGATTGTAATTCTAGTGTAACCAATCAAGATGTTTTTAATATGTTAACCAGTTGTAGTTGATAAAATAATACTTGTTCAGTTATTTTGCTGTGAGAATATACACACACACGCACATATTAGTATGTATATAATATATATATATATACACACACACACACACACACATAAACTAAATA
This sequence comes from Emydura macquarii macquarii, assembly GCF_026122565.2. Taxonomy (NCBI): domain Eukaryota; kingdom Metazoa; phylum Chordata; order Testudines; family Chelidae; genus Emydura; species Emydura macquarii. The sequence continues at coordinate 4,913,848 of NW_027131391.1, forward strand.
TTTCTTATCATACTGTTTAAATATGAATGTATAGTACTATGGTAAATGAAACAATAAATTCTCATTACTGTGGCTCTTGTGAGTAATGTTGATTGCTAATTTGGCTCCTACACCACTGAGATCTGAGTATCACAGGTCTAGAGGATAGCTCACAACCCCTGTCATGTGCGGCATGAAATGTGTTGCCCATTTTCACGGGTATGCCAGGGTTGAGTAGGGCCAGAGACCCAATGAGATGGGCTGATTCAGCACATCATCATCTTTGGGGAACTGACCATTCATTAAAGCTATTCTGTCATGGCAAAAAGCTCTGGGGAAGGTCTACACTGTGAGGGAAAATCCCCCTTCGCTCTCTCTGTGTGGTTTATTTTGCAGCCCCGGACCCCCTTTGCGGGTGGGAGAGGCTGAACCAAATGATCATTTTTTAAAGGCTTACTGTAAGTGTACATATTTATTAACGTATTAATAATGCTTTACAGTTCCTCTCCTTCCCATCCCCCAAATGCTGTATAAAGATATAACTAATTAATCAGATATATTTGGATGGTCAAACAACCCTACAGTGATATATGCCTGTGGAGCCTTGGGGGAAAATAAATGGTTGTCTCTGAATCTGATGTTCATGCTGATGCATGTCTATCTGATGAAATTCACATTTTTGGGTAGTAAAAACGACGAGAGTTCTGTGGCACTTTAAAGACTAACCAATTTAATATTTGTAGGCATAAGATTTCGAGAGACTTCAGATCTCTTCTTCAGATGCAGTAATACAGAAAATAGGTACCATCTGAAGAAGAGAGCTGAAGTCTCTCGAAATCTTATGCCTACAAATATTAATTTTTTTAGTCTTTAAAGTGCCACAGAACTCTCATTGTTTTTGCTGTATACGGACTAACACGGCTACCCCTCTGGAATCATTTTTGGGTAGTGTGTTTTCTCCCTGTATTGGTTTGTAAATCCCTCACAAGTGTGATTTTTATGATTTACCCAGTGTTAAAATGGGGAAAAAACAAGAAGTATATTATTTTCAGTTTCACATTCTGCCCCTTAAATTTGCTTCACCTTCATATCAGCCATATGAAGCTTTTTGTCTTCTATAAGAACAGCTTGGACAGCATTTTTTTTGAGGAAATAATAGTGGTTTGTTTGTTTTTTGTTTTTTTGTTTTTTTAACAACCAGAAAGTGCATAGTCCTACACTGCTGATGGAACTGACAGTATCTATTTAGAGAGTTTTCAGTGTCTTTTACATCTAAGTAACCTCATATGAAATTTTTGAATTAGTTACCTTAAATAAATCAAATAAGGAAACAGTGAAATTGTGTGGAATGTTGAAGATAAATGCTAACCTAAATGGGGCTAGTAGTGGGCTATTGCACTCTTTTAAACTGAAGTCATTGGATGACATGCTTCAAGGCCACAAATGAAATTAGTTTGGCCACAAATTAGTCATAAATTTCACATTTTTCCATATTACAAAGCCACCATATAATAGTTTTTGTACAAGAGCAAGGTAACAAATGGAATAGCAAGTGTGTTGAAGGTCATAATTAAGGTGATTTGGCAGGAACAGTAAGAAACTATGCACAGTAATTACAAGCAGTATTTTGGGTTCTAGTCAAGACTACTCATCTCCCATTTAAAAGCACCAGAAACTCACTACATTTATTCAGAAATGAAGTAAAAGGGTAAATAAAATAAATTACAATCATATTAGTTAGTGTTCTGTTTGCTGTGACTCCAGCCCATGATGATGATGATGTGTTTTCATAAGCTTTGAAAATGAAGGATGTGATTTTTTTTTTTTGAGATGCCAGGTGTGATTTATAATTTTTAAGATTTTAAAATGAAATGTGAAAAACACAACTTGGAATATGATATAACAGTTCAGCTGATTGCTGTTGCTGCATATGTGCTGTAGTGTTTACTAAGAAGTAATGAGAGCCTACTTAACTGACACCATATGGCCAAAAGCATGCAGTCAGCTTTTTAAGTGTGACAAAGAGAGATGGAATCTTAATGAAATATGCACTAATCATCAGAGCCATGGTAGTTCTTTATATTATTTCACACTGCTGCTCTGAAATAAAGAACAGGATGTGGCACATTTATAATGCTTTCCTCTTGAGAATCAGTTTGTGTAAAGTTCAAGATTTAATTTAAAAAGCCAGGGAAGCTGTTGTTATGGAATTAAGTATGTGGATGCTGCCCAGTAGATGTATAAATAACTGTTGCACAGACACAGCACCACCTCTCTGATCCCTTCCAGAAAGACACATGCACATCTTTACAATTGTGAAGCTGTCTTACGTGTTTTATGATTGTTAAACTGTGAACCTTAATACCATTCAATTTGGCTTAAAAATAGTTAAAAATTTGATTAAATTGAAAGATATAACTGAAAAAGGTATATTGTAAATGTAGATCTGATAGATAGTTGCCATTGCAATAATTAGTGTAAATTTCCGTAGTTCTTTAGGTATGTGTCGTGATTCCACTGTAAGTATATCTCATGCAGATGATGAGTATTTAGAGAAAATTTATTTTATCCTATTTTTTATTCTTTATTTTGGATGTTTTCCCCCTGTGGTAGGGTAGCTGGCTCCTTAAATGAAATACAGCCCAGATCACCTTTTTTCAGTTCAAGGTGCTTCTTAGTTTGATGTAATAAGGAAGGCAGGGACCCTGGGAGTTATAAATGAGAGAGAGCCTAAAGACAAAGGCGGCTGTGGAGCCAGATCAGGCTGGTGAAAGCAGAAGACAGGAAAGCAATCAAAGGATCACCTACAAACTTCCCCAAGCCACAGGATCATGGGCAGAGAAGGAGATGCCTGCTGACTGTCTGAGCCAGAGTACTGAAGCCAGAGGGCTGAAGGCTGGGGAAGGATGGAGGGGTGAGCTTGCTGATAACTCCAGGCAAGAGGTGGAGCCATACCTGGCAAGGAAATGGTGCAGAAGCATCCCAGGTAGAGAGGCTAGGGTGAAATGTGGTCAGAGAAGCTGGAATTGTACTTTATCTGTTGATGAATTGTCACAACTTGAAAGAATGAATTTACTGTTTGGACTGTGTTGGAGAATTATGGTTGTTGGACTTTTCTAACAAATTAACTCTGCAAAAAGCTGTTTATATTTGGAAGCTATGGTTTGAAATTTCTGGAAACTCAGAAGAAAGGGGAAATGGAGGCAGACCCACCAGTCATGCTGCGGCCTGCTGCAGGAGGATGCCCCAGGAAGTAGCTGCCTTCTCACATCTCTCGCCCCAAAAAAGACTTCCTCTTCCACCCTACACCCCCTTAGCTGTGGTAGGCATCCTGTACCTACCATTAAGATAGACTCCAAACCTTTAGCGTTTAAATCCTGCTGGACTTGCAACAGACTAGTCAATGCTTATTCTGTCTGGTGGGAAAGCCACATCTCTGATAAATGCTATGTGCGAATGTGAGAGAACTCTCAAATTGAGGGACATGCTCCTGAAACTGTACCTACTCGAACAATTGATGCGTACCACCTCAGACCTGGAGGAAACTCCCTCCGCCAGAGAACAAAAAAGGGCATCTTCAGCAAGTTCTTCATCAAACAGACACCACACCCTGGGATTGAGGTCACCCCTTCTATTTCTTGTTATAGTCGGGCATTCTAAAGTTCAAGATGTCTCATCTCAAAGAATATTGAAATGGATTACACACCGCATCCTTTTGTTTTACCAGCTGGCTGGTGAACTTTTTCCACTGAACGTCAAGGCTCATTCTACCAGAGCACAAGCAACTTCCTCCACCTTCTTCAGGAATGTGGCAGTATTAGAAATTGGTAAGGCCAGCAACATAGAGTAACTCACTGAACTTGGTTAAACGCTTTGCCTTGAACTTAATTGTTAGATCAGGTGCCCTGCTTGGGAGAGCAGTATTATAATCACTGTTCGAGGGATGCAGCTGACATTCTTCATCCCCACCATCTTGAGGGGATATTGCTTGCAGTCACCTACAGTGAAATCCACACTGACACGTAATGAAAGAGGAAAGAATGGTTACTTAACCCATAGTTACTGTGGTTCTTCAGGATGGTGGTGTCAGTGTGGCTCCAACAATCTGCCTTCTATCCCAGCTTTCTGGAGTCCTCCGCTACCAAGGGCTTCTGTTTGCAAGGGAACTGAGGGAGAGTTGTGGCTGCTCTGCCCTTTGAAAAATCATGGTTACTGTAGGGTAAGTAACTGTTCTTTTCCTGGTGTACCTCCGTAAGTGAGCAATGTGAAAGATACTGTTTTGTGGTAATATTTCAACCTTGAGAGATTTAAAATTGCTTTTGAGACTCCTTCCTTCCATTTTCTGTCCTTTGGGTTAAAATGTACTATGGCATAAACTAGGCAGGAAGCCAACATTAAATTAACAACTTCCACTAAAATAATTTCTGTAATGCCAACATGTGTTCCAAGGTTTCAGTCAATGTTTGGTGGACACAATCATCTCACATCCACTCAATTTTGAAGGTACTATGCTTAAACATTAGAGTGCATAATTCATTTATTTTATGGTATCTAAAATTACTTCTCTTCAAGTAAATAAATAGCCTTTGACCTTTATATAGCTTTTTTTAGACAGCAAATCTGTTTGTTTGAAATTTTATTTGATGTTTTTAAAAAATGTGGGAAAAAAAGAATAAGCATTTTTCCTGCTTTGCTTGGGAAGCTTTTTTTATTTGTTTGTTTTTAAATGGTCTGACAGTGTACTCTTGTTTTCTTGTATCTCGAGAGTATAAAAAACAGCTGCAGGCTGATATCTGTCATTTCTATGTATCATTCCAGGTTTATAGTTGGCTATAAATATTTTAAAGGATAAAAAAGTCTACAGAGTGCTGTACAGATGAGCCTTACTGACCACTCCTCCCCCTTCTAGTAGCATGGATAGCATTAAAGCTTGACATCTTGTCAGTAGTAGAAATTGCCTCTCATTTGCAAATGCGTGTCTCATGGATTTAATTTCTTAAGGTTCTTTGCGCTTTGAATTTCTTCTCCTCCTTTAGTGTTGAAAAAAATAATGTAGAACTGCTTTTCTGCAGACTTTTGCCCTTAGATTAGTTTGTTTATTTTCATCCACATTTGACCCAAATGTGATAAACACCAAGATCTGCTTCCATGCACAGCTCCTAGATCATTTGCAACTTTTTGTCTTCCACTTCCCAAGTGTACCTTTCTGCTGAGAGGCCCTGTTCAGCAAAGCACGTAAGCATATGAGTAATTCCATCCCTAGCCAGCATAACACTTGAGCACAGGCTTAAAATGATAGGAATGGGATTATTTATGGTGAAATGCTTTGCTCATTTGATGTCACAGTGCTGAGAATTTCATATTTCATAAGGAAAAAGTTTTGTCGAAAAGAATTGCATCTACCATACTTCAGATAATATTTAGTTATAATTGCTATTAGCTTTCTAAAACAAATTATGCTATTTTTCTCAGCAGGCTTTGAAAATGGAGGTGGATAGGATTAAATTAAGAATAAAGAAAGCGTGAAAAAATAACTTGCTAACATTTGTAAGCATTTTTTTCCCCAGCATGTTTTTTAATAACCCGTAGTAATCTGAGGTAAAGATCATTACTAGCAGACACCATCTGAATGCAGTAGCAGACTACTGTGCTGAATGATAACTTGGCTTTCTGCTTAGTGTGTGTTGAACCCAGAGTAAATGGATTTTTTTTTTTTTTACTAAAAAGTGCAAAGGTAGTATTTATTTTGTATTCACATTCATATAATGCTTTTCCTTGATGTGCTTCTCAACATTACTTTTAAATATTTACGTTATGTACATTTAAAAATTCAGTTAAAATACTTTCTCTGAATTAAACAGTTTATGCTATATGTTATTATCTATTTAAAAATTTACTTCCTTCCAGTACAGATTAGTGTCTATAACTTAGTTTTGTTGATAGAAGCTTTTGAGACTGACGCATTCTTGGGGAAGGAACAGATGGAGAGAATAGGAGAGCATACTTAGTTGATGATTGGATATTTCTGTAGTGGCTGGAGAAGGGAAGAAGAATCAAGTAATATAATGAAAAGAAGGAGCTAAGAGTAGTAAAATTTGTATAAATGGGTACTTTATGATGGTGCTTATCTTGATGCTATTCATTTGTATATACTAAGAAATAGTCCTTAAACTTTGTGTGGCAAACTGCTGGCTCCACCAGTTTAAATGCACAATACAGGGGCTCAGAGTGTTTGATATGTTCAGGTCAAAGATCTGTGCTGTTTCCTGGATTGCCATGCACATATTCATGAGCTATGTGTGATGATACACAACACACATGAATTGCTGATAGGGTGTCTTTCAGGTAATGGGTCTTTGGCTATGTTAATATGTGTAGTGTGGCTCTAAAAAGGTATTTAAAAATATACATAAACCAGTAACAAATTGTTTTGTATGCAACAGAATAAAAATGATGTTCTAGTTATGACAGCTCAATAAAAGCTAAGAAATACAAAGCTGAAGCTGACAATTGTACCTCCTTTGAAAAGTAAGACAGGGACAGCATAGGAAAATAGTGACAGAATGTCAACCTTAACTTTGAGCTTTTGGCATTTTTCCCACAACCGTACAGACTTGCTGACATTTCATCCAAAACTTTCTTGGGGGAGGAAGGCCTGTTTAGAAATTATTGTGTTATATCTTTGATTTTTTTAATTGTAATATTTCTCATGCTTTTTCTTCGTTAGGAAGGACATGTACATAAAAACTGGCTCTTCCTTTAACAGTTCCTTTGTTTCTTCTATGGCTTCCCAAGCTGAAAGCCCAAACCAATAAATACCCCACTGTTATCAGAAATACTACAACATTTCCCTATACTTATCTGAAAAAATACTGTGATATATCAAATCACACAGGGTTAATAATTGCAGGTAATATTGGCTTTTCACTGGTGACTTGTGATGTTAGAACCCTCTGTTTATGGTATCATAGACAGTTGCTGTAGCAATGATGATGACGTTGCACTCAAGGAATGTGACTTCTGGAGCAGTTGAAACAACAAGAGCAGATGATCTTAATAAATCATATTTTTATGCTAGTGCTTTTAAAAATGTTTTTTAAAAAGGGAACCAAAGAAAAATAAAGAGAGCATGAGCTGCAGACAATATTGTTTCTAAGTGCAACATTTCCCCAAAGTTTACTGAAAATTGTCATGACTGCCTTGTAACCTGTGACCTTCCACTTGAGAAGTCCCGCACTAGGTTAGATATCAAAATACAACTTTATTTTTCTTCGTAACCTTATTTTAATAATAACTTGGTAAAATAGTTATAGTGTGTTGATTACATCCCTTAAATTTTATTTACCTTTCCTTCACACACCCTTTTCAAAACTCATGCTCACTTGATACCACATTTTTACATGTAACTTTTTCTTTTCTCTGTCGTCTCTTCTCAAAAATCCTTGCATTAGTTATCTTTTCTGTTTTGTATAGAGCTCTTACGGAGATTTTCTATGGCCAGTTGCTGACCACACTGCTTCCAAGGCATTCCTACTCTCTTGTTGCCATGGGTGTAAAGGACAAAATTTGATAAACACATTATGATCACCTTCATGATGTGTGTGATTCTAGACCACTGGTGTTGGGTCTATGTACCTGTTAGTTTAGAATTTGTATTTTTAACAAAATATTTCTTATTTTTATCCTGTAACATGCTGAGGAATCTCAAATCCCTTTGAAGCTCCAGTGGAAGCTGATGAGGATGCTCAGCACCTAATCTGAGACCCTCAGTATCTTTCAGTATGGGCGTTCTTTGTTTTCAACAGGCAGGAATAGACACTTTAATTATATTTTGAATGAATATATTAGTGACTCTTTGGTTTATTTATTAATGTAAATTTATATTTTTAATAATAAAAATTACATGGAAGACAGAAGTCTTTAAATATTTTCATAGCCTGATTGTAAAATTTTTAAGAACTGGTTGATTAAATGAAGCTTTTTGCTTGGCTCAGCAATAGTAAACTAGAAGATTTAGATTTTGCTGACAATGTAGCTCTTCTAAGTGACAGGTCAACCGACATGCATGTAAAGACCCAAAAGACGTCCAGCATCACAAAAAAGATGGCTTAATAATCACTTATCAACAAACAAATCTAGTGAGAATCCCTGCAACTTCCAACTCAAGCATTACTTTTGAAGGCCAATGAATACAAGTGAGTCATTTCACATACCTTGATAGTAACATGCAAGCCAATGGGGATATCCAGAAGGAAATAATGTTACAAACTGGCAGTGCAAAAGCTGCACTAACCATCTTAAACATGGTTTGATCACCAAAAATCAATTTAAAGAGCAAACTGTGAATTTTCAAATCGTCATGTTATTTCTGTCTTAACATATGGGTGTGAAAACTAAAAATCCACCAAAGGTAGACAAACTTAAATGTGTTTGAAAGCAAATGCCTTAGACAATACTAAATATTATCTAAGACTAATATATATGACAAATGGCAAGGTTTGTCAGAAAGTTCAAGAACTCCTTTTCTGTAAAGTTATCCAGGAAAGAAAATGGAAATATTTCGAACATTTTAAGAACGAAATCAAAGCACCTGACATGGTAGATGGTCAGCTGGAAGAACATATTAAAGTATTGACTGAAAGAATTCCTCCAGTGAATCCTATTCTGAGGGGGAAAACTTATGAGACTTGACAAAATAGAGCAGCCCTAATAGACAGGAACAACAGAATCTTGTGCCCCACATGAAGGATTCAGATTCAGAAACTTACACTTTTCAATACTGAAAAGAGATATAGAAGTCAAGAAATCATTTAAATATTTTTCATAGCCTGATCATAAATGTTTTTAACATGTATTTATTAATGACTAGTCAGTTCAGCACTTTACCTGATTGTGCTTTGTGATTAAATTGTTTCTCATGTAAAGAGGGTAACGTCATTATTTGTCTACCAGCAGGTCAAGGGGGAAAAAAAAAAAAATATATATATATATATATATATAAATCTGTCCACGGTTCTTTAGACATCACAATCAATTCTTGAGCTCATTACCATGGTTTATTGTATCTACCAAATTCCTTGAAAAAATACTCATTTATAATTCACTGTTACTCTTATTTATATACATTTTTTAATCCAAAATAACTAATTAGAATGTTAAAAATAAGAATGCAAATTAGTCTTTTTTAAATAAAAGGAGCACCGGGGTTGTAAACACAAAAACCGTTGACTGTCTCATGTTTAAATGTTTAAATTACTGTAGGCTTCATAGTCAGAATTGCCACAGGCCATATAGGTAGGTTAGGTTTGCTATGGTTATGCTGTGAAAAATATATCGCTTTTAACATGTCAGTGGTGGTTTTGTATTGTGTGGTTTTCTGTATATCCAATAGTTTCTTCAATATGAAGAATCTCTGCCTCTTCTAGCCCCTTTAAGAAACAAATGCCAAACTTGGTTTTGGCTTTGTCATTTAAATGGTAAATTTTCATGGATTTTAAATGAGCTTTTAATGGGGGCGAGGGAGGAGGGAGTCTGTGTAATTTTCAAAAGTTCTCAGCATTGACCTAATTTCTCAACTCTTGAAGTTGATAGTAAATTTTCCAACCTATGTTTCCAACTCTTAACTGTTATGTTACGTTTGTAAAGAAAGCATTGAAAGTGTAAGTGTAAACCAGATGTAAGCCAGTATAGTGTTTTGTTCCTGAGTCTACAAATCCTGAAATAATAGCACTGAGAGATGTAAACTGCCCCATTTATCTCAATGGTTTGTTAAGTTTAAAATCTAAAGATAGTAGGTTACATATAAGCAATATTAAGGTTTATTGCTGATCATTTTAGCAGAAACATTCAGTTAATGAGTTTACCCCACCATTCCAATCAAATTCTTGTGCTATCCTGTGTGCAAAATCCCCAGATGTCTCCTCCTCAGTTGCCAAAAACTCCAGCTTCTCCCGACAATGTCTATAATGCAGTTATGTTCTGTCAGTGCAAACATTTTTAGTATATTGAAAATGGAGATGCAGGGAAGCGGAAAATAAATCAATTTAATATAAAAATAAGTATTAGAAGTTACAGTACTGATATATCCTGATATAACTGCCAAGCTATGATCTGTTTCATGTATGCTGTTTTATGTAAAATTATTACTAAGCCTATCTGTGTGTATTTCTAAATAATTTGTGTACAGCCATAAACTTACTGTTATGGTCAGCACATCCAGTCCTGAATCTTGTATGGAGAAAGTCATGGAGAATCACAAATCTTGGTAGCTCTTGCTGGGGTAGGAGGGTGCTGAAGTGTGTCCAAAAGAAATAGCTGTGTGCGGAGCCTGAGTGGGAAGCTGGTGATAGCTGGGTTGGTGCTGGGACTGCTGAGTTCTGGGAACTGGGAACTTCTGGTGGGTTGGTGGGTGCCGGGAGACTGGGGAGCTTTTATGTGGAATAGGAGGTGTTTGGGGTAAGTAGTGGAGACTGGAGTTCTTGAGGACTGGGAGATGATCTTGTGGCTATGGAAAGCCTGGTGACCTGACTACAGGGTGTTAAGGAGGGAGTCTGCAGCAGATTTTGGCCTTCTTAACACCTTTGATCCTTAACACCTTCTACTGGCAGCCCAAATATTGGTGTCTCCCATTTGATTGCTCCTGGCCCTGAACCAGCAGAGTTTAGTGAGAGGATGTTCCTGACTGACTGCTCAGCAGTTGCCACAGCAGTTTGTAGTGGCCAAAAGGTGCAACTGTGGCCTTCTCACAGCTCAGCTGGATGGGGGACAGTCCTTGCTGAGACATGGGAGCGTGGACAAATCTACCAAATGTATGATAGCCATGCAGAATGTTGTACTTGGTAGCCCTGATTATTCAGTTTCATATTTAATTAATTTAAACCCTGCTTTTTACAATTTAAATGAAACTGACACAGAATTTCCAGGATGTGACATCAGAGTTCCACAGAATTTAGAGAAGTTGCTGAAGAGTTTGTCCCCTATGCTGTGAAGCACATGAGAACTTGGTTATAAACCAATAAATTTGTAACCATACAAATTATAATTTAAATCTTTTATTTTAAAAAGTGTTATTCTTATTTAATTTATTGGACTTTCTTACATAATTGCTTTCTTGTTAGCCTCAATATATTTAGATTAAAGAAAGTATTTGTAATGGAATGGTGATAGACTCTTAACCAAAGTCACTTATTACCCCCGATTTAGATAGCTCCTTTCAAGATCTACACTGAGCTGTGCACTTAATTTGCTGAAAAGGTTTGTTTTTCGTCCTCTGTTAATTTTCAGCTGTTGTCTGTTGCCACGCTTAAAGATGCTCCCTTAAATCTGGAACTTTAGAGAGAGGAAATTTAAGGCCTCCTTATTCTGAATGTGCACTAGGATTTATCCACTGGTCTGTGGCCCTGGGCTATTTGCCTTAGGTAGTATAATTTCTACAATTTTGTTCACAGAGATTACTCACAGTAGTCAACAGTAGTTTAACAAAGCTATCTTGATAGATTTAAAGTTACTAAATTGGGATAATTTTTAAGTTTTAGGTTTTTTTTATTCTTGTTATGTATGTTGGCTTTTGGGGGTAAATTAATCCCTTTTATGATTTCATTGCTAATGTCAGTGGGTTTATATCAGGCATAAATTTGAGCCTTTGACTCTGTCAAAGGAAAGGCCTTTTATTTTTATAGATGATAAATTAATGACAGGGTTCTTTCCCCCTCAATCCAACCAATGATAAATTACAATTAAAAATACTTGTTAATAGATTGGTGATTTTTTATTGTTAATTATATTTGATAAGTACTTTTGATAAGGCTGTAATATGAATGTTAAAATTTTAACAGAATATGGTTTTAATTTTTTTTAGCTATACCACTTCAGAAGATTTAATTAAAAGGAATTTTGTATTATAGGACTCTGTGATTTTGACAATCTGTCAACAAGATCTTGATTAAATCAAAAGTCTTAAAATATTACAGAATAACTAAATTCTTCTACCAGAAATACTCAAGACAAATAGATGGTTGACAAATAGACTGTGTCATTTCAACAGAGGATTTTTGTTATTTTACAGTGAAAAACAAGCAATATTTTAAATTATTATATTTAGCAAAATAAAAAATTATGTGGTTTGCAATGAGTAATCAGAGTCACTTCTTACATCTGTAAGAGAACATATTTGCTCAACATGGCTCTGTAGTTCTCTCATTCTAAGAGTTAGAGTTGTGTATAATTATAAACATACCTGTAAATGTATAATCTAATGTGTAGATAGATATGGAATATTTTTAAAATGATGAGCTAATTTGATCCATAAGATGAAGAACAGCAGCAACCCTTGCAGAGAAGGTCTTTCAGTATTCTATTGGTATGTGTTTATAGTTTTTTAACAGTAAAATATTTGAGAAAAAAAATTGTGATGACCAGTACAGCATCTAGATGTCAGTAGAAAGGTACAGACAGCTGAGTTTTCTGTGTAGTTGATTATGATCTCAAGGATCCCCTGTCATAATAAGTCAGTTTCTGAAGCTTGTTGAAAAAGTTTAGGAGTGCCCAATGAAGTTGGCTTGACTGTAAGTGAAAGAAGGCTCTGGCCTTAGGCAAGCACAAAAGGACGAGACACTTCACTGCTGGCAGAGTGTTATCTGAAGCTAATGTATGGTGACATGGGCTGCATGGTCAGTCAGAACAAGAGTTTTAGCTTAGGGCCATACTAAGATTTCAGGGATCACAGTGTCAGCTGTGATTTCAATTAAGTCTCTGCAAAGATTTCTACAGATAGGTCCTTCTGCTTGACAGCTAAGGTCTTCCTTTTGTACACATGTAGGATGCACGTTATTATACTGTTATCAGTTTAAAATGTTATGCAAGATTTGTGCAATTAAATAGGTTAAAATCATATATATTTAAAAGTTATGTTTCTTAACCTGTCTAACCAATAAGACTTTTATTACAACAGAAAACATTTTAAAGATCTAATTATGTTTTTTCCAGTTTATTCCATATACTCTTTCACTTATCTTGGATAGTGAAGAGACCTAGTAAGTTTCAGTTTTGTTTATAGTTAAATTTCTGTTTCTCCTGCATTTGCACAATGCTGCAATGTTTAAGGTTTCTTAATTTCTTTTTTAATTTGCTCCTCTCTGCCCCCAAATCTATCAATTTGACACTTGATGCACCTGACAATATCCCTGCAGAGTCCAAACTGAAAAATGGAATTTTAAATATGAAAAATACCTTGCTGTCATTCTGAGAATGAGGATTTTGTACTTTGTTTTAGAATGAGATGTTATGAGATGGTTAGTGTTTTTATATGAAATGGATGACTTTCAGAAAAAATAAATTTGTCCAGGTTGTGTGCCAGTACCGTTTTATCTGTGAACCTATTAAGTGTCTTGAATTAGAGTGTGAATAAGTTTATCCTTTGTATTAAAACAATGCAGAATCAGACTTCTGCCAGTCATAGAAGAAAAACTCTTAGCAATATTCCTTGTTCTTCTTGCTCTCTTTATTAGCTCGTGTCAGATGGTATAATCTAAAAATACACAAACCAGTATATAATACACTGTCCGATTAAAATAACACCAACTCTTTTCATTGTGTGCAGCTGATTTGAGAAACAATAATTGCAATAGTAGATAATAGATACATCTATATACATACATATAAGGAGATACAATTCACATAAAGCAAACTGATTGCCTATACAGTGAGATAAGGCACACTATAGGGGTGTGATTTCTAAAGCAAGCTAACGTGCATTAATTGACCCTGCTGATGTGCATTAAACATTTCCTAGTGTGCTTTAATGTAGTGAAATGGTACAACGTTAAAGTGCACTAAAGCATCTTTAGTGCACAGCAGCAGGATCTACACAGACCAATTAATGCATAACCTGTTAGTGCACTTTAGAAATTACCCCTCCGTAGTGCATATTACCCTAGCGTGTAGACAAGCCCTGAGTCAGCATCTTTTAAAGATAGAAAGGAAACCAAATCCAATTTATAGGGAAGGGGAAGCGGTCCATAAATATTTAGTGCTTCTAGACATTTTTAAAATGTTTGGATTGTCTTCAGTTTCCTTCATATCCCAAAAACTCATCAGCACCTTTGAAAGAAGGATAAAGCTAAATGTGATATCTGCAGGGAAACCTTAAACATCAGAATGCAATCCAGGACCCCTTTTAGGGTTCTTTATTGAACACGTCCTTGAACACTGCAGCAGAAGAGGATGTACACACACAATTATTTTAAACCTTATAAATGGGACTTGCGGGTTATGTTCCAGTTTAAAAATTTTGTTCTTTGTGACAAGAGTTTGAGATTCGCAGCTGTTGAGTAGCGCGCTGCCAAATAGGCCTTCCCAGAAATTAATTCCACAATAAGATGTTGCAGAGAGAAAATGAAGTTAAATATTTCCAGCACCCCACTCTGTGTATGTTGTGTGGATAAAAATCTATTGCTGTTGGGAACCATCCCTCCAAAGGGATGTCTGTTTTGTTCCCCTGGTTTTCAGTTTGATTTTGCTGGATGTTATGATGTATTTATACATCAACATGCCATTGATGGTTGCAACACGGCCTGCAGTGACTCAAGACTGTGCGTACCAACCTCAGAGCAGACTTCTGAGAAGCAGGTACAAACCCCAAATTAGTTGTGAATTCTGTAGTTAGTTTTCACCAACCAATTATCAAGTGTAAACTCCTCAGGCACTATAGCAGCCTAAACATGGAAGCACGGACAAGTCCCTTAGGTACTCTGATCAATCTCGCCACCCAGCTAAGCATACCTTTGTGATAGATGGTCCACTACAACAAGAATCACAGCAATGTTCAGGTTACTCCCAGTCCCAGAGGATCAGTCGCTTATCCTGGATCAGTTGCACCTTAGATCTCATACCAGAGACAATGCTTGTAGTTAGTTCTGTAATAAACTATATAAAGATTTATTAAATTGGAAAAGGAAATTAGTTATTTACAAGGTTAAAGCAGGTAAACACAAGTATGTAAATGAGTTAGTCTTTTCAACAAGTAATAGAAGCTTCCGTAACAAGCAAACTCTATATTTTCTTTAGGGCTTAACCCAGCCTAAGCAGTTGGAGATCTCTTGCTTATGCCTAGAAAACCTTGCCTCCCAAAGTCCAAGCAACATAAAGATACCAGGTTCCTTTGGTTTGGGGTTTTATTCTTCTTCTGTCATGTGCTCTGAGCTGCAAAGTCAATTGATGGGCATAGTCCACTTGCATGACTCATCTTCACTGGACAAGGAAAGCAAAATGACAAATATCTCTTGTCACTTTAATATCCCACATTAGTCCATCTGGTGTCAGTGGACTTTTCCTCTTGTGCAGGGTATAACATTTTCTGCTGAAGATCAGCCCTTTATGCTAATTAATATCTTTCTTCTGTCGTTTTACACAATTCTGGAGACTCACAATACAAAGACTCAAATATTATTTTACGATAAAGGATACAGATCTTATGCATGAAATTAATGCATGCAGCAACTCACAAGCACTCCATAAAGTCAAGATTAAATGCATTCTTATAATTCTATTACCTATCTTAACAATACCAACATACATGTGAACCAGACTTATTCCAGCTATGTATTTGTCAGTGTTCAATTGAAACATGATCACCCTGGCATGAGTTGGCATCTGGTCTGCAAACATAACAATAATTTATTTTCATATATTTAATAATCCAGTCAACATTCATGTTTCTTACTCATGGAGATAATAGTGAGTTACATCATATTTAGTTTGACAATAATAGTCAGTGAAACTAAACATGGATAAGCTAGATTCCTAGCCAGCCAAAGGTTCAAGACATGCAACCTAACATTTTTGGAGAGCTTGGTTTAGTTTTAGGAATCTAAGGCAATTTAGTTTCAGAGACCTATTGAATGATTAGGAACAAGGGGTGCTGAGAAGAAGAAAAGTTTTTCCTCCTATAATACTTAAACAAAAGAAAATCAGGTGAATAGAAATTACTGTCCTGTACCTAACCTTTACTTCACTGTTAGCCTGTTAAATGCTTTTTTAAAGGGGCTACTAAACTATTTGGCAGTGGGAATGTTCTTATTTGACAGGAGGATTGAATTATGTGCATATATGGATTATTCTAGGCACCAGAAAATTAAGCATGAACTTCAGAATCATAATGTTTATGGATGTGAGTAGTCCTATTGTAAATCCCATTTAATTTTAATGGGACTGTTCGTATGCTTAAAGTTAGGCATATGATTAAATACCATGTTGAATTAAAACGTCAGTAAATATTTTTCTTCATTCTAATAGGTGCTGCTTTGTACAATGGAGAAGTATTTATCTAGTGCCTGCTCCAGCACAGCAGTCTGTCTTTATAACTGTCTTTATAACATGTCTATTTCATAGACATTTTTTCCCCCTTTTCTACAGCAATGTAGTTAATATTGAATATTTTTTCGTTGTTCACAGGGGGTAGAAGAGAGGTGTGGCATTCCAAACAAGACTGTTTTCAAAACTTCCTCAGATAATGTGTAGTAGATCCCCAAATTATTCATTCAGATGTCTATAAATCAGAAAAGTAAATAGAGTTTTAAAAAGTTAGAGTTGTGGCCAGTGTTCAGCTAATAGTTCAGAAGTAAGCAGTCAGCACTGGTTGTCATTTGGCTCCATGTAAACCTTAAATTCAAGTTTTTGAATAGCCAGCAGATAGTTTTATTCTACCAACCTTGTCTGTGGTAAAAAAAATGTAAATAAATATAGAGTCTGTTCAGCCCAACCTATTTGATTTATATCTGAGGAAAGCCTACCTCAAAAAAGACCAAAAAAAGAACTAGGTAAGTTCATAGAGGATGATAGGCTATTAGCCAGGATAGTCAGGGATTGCTGTTTGCCTGAGGCTGGGAATGGCTGACGGGATGGATCACTTAATGGATTACCTGTTCTGTTCATTCCCTCTGAAGCACCTGGCATTGGCCACTGTCGGAAGACAGTATACTAGATGGACTATTGTTCTGACACTGTATGGACATTCTTATGACTTTATGGTGGAAACTGCAAAAGTAGTGTTATTTTCCTCAAAGATAGCTAATTATTTTGAGTTTACATAACTTAAACAAAATCAATTTCCTAACCATACAAGTATTTAAGAGAATAGTCCCCCTCCTCCCCCCTGTCCCCTCCCCCATGTCAATTCTCATTTGGACTTTTTAAAGTATTCTTTAATATAGTAGGATTAAATTATATTACTATAGTAAGAAGAAACCATTTTTACATATCTAAGTTTGAGTAGGACCTCATTTTAAAACCAGTATGTTCTAATTCCATAGGATCTGCATTTCAGTGATGATATGATTCCAGCATATATATAGTTTGTAAAATTTTATAAAACTCTTTGGAATCCTTTAAGATGAAATGCACTAAAGAAATGTAACATGATTATTTATCGTTTATGGAGAAGAAAAGGGTAGTATGATCAGTTACTTTAAATTTGACAGTACCATTTCTGATGTGTTCTCTTTTTATGGTGACTCAGGTCAAACAGTTCCAAACATTTACTTTCCTGCTATTACAACAAGCAGGATAAAATAGTAATGGGCTAGAGTTGCTGTTTGAGCATGACCCCAAAATGGGCCTAATCTAATAATTTGGAATTTTGGGAAAATTTGGATTTAGATGCAGGTTTGAATTCCCAAACTCAGCAGAGTTCATATACGAAGTTTGGTTTGCCCCATTCTAGAGATGCAGTTTTGATTCATGTCCATCAGTAGTTTCAAGGTGAAAATGTCTGTTTTTAATATATAATGCACACACACACACGGAGAGAGAGAGAGAGAGAGAGAGAGAGATTCAAACACACACTAAATGAAAGGAGCAATAAATCCCTTTATATAGTGGTAGCTGGAAACAGTAGGAGGCACTGGGCTGCATGGCAGAGACTGAGCAGCATTAAGCCATATGGTCCTCAGGGGTTTCTCTGGGACTGATTGCAAACACAGGGACTAAGGGTTTTTAGTAAGGTGTCTGTCTGTCTGTCTTTATACACACACACATACAAAAAAATCCAGTTGAAAGTGAGGGAAGGAATCATGAATGTGGCGCTGAGAAGGAACAGAGACAGAGCTTCTTGGGTATGGAATGTGCAGAAAGGCAGGCTTTTGGGGATTTTTGAGCAAGGAAACTGCCTTCTGTTGTTCAGGGAACAGAGCATTGTATACGTTCTTTATAAATAAACAGGATTGCACCAAATAATATACCCAACTTGCTTTATCCTAGTGGAAACAGTCCTTCAAGGCCCCAAATATTGATTAACTCTGGGCAAAAAGAAGAATAATGTGTAGATGACTTTGTGGCTTTATCTCTGTGTCTCATTATTAAAATATGAATTGAGCTAGCAACCTAGAGATGTAAAGTTGCAGTGCCCTATTAATGGTGGGTCCTGGTAAAGCCCTGAAACGTAGTATGGTATCAGTCTTTTGTATTCAAAGTTATTGATGATACTAGAAGCATGAATCGAGCTAGAAATGTTTTGTTTATTACACCAGAACCCTGTGAATTAAAAATAGTGGGTGAAGTACTGGCCCCATTGAAGTAAACAGGAGTTTTGCTGTTGATTTCAGTGAGGCCAGGATTTTATCAAGAAAGTCATATTTAAAGTTGAGTTTGTTTGGTAGGTTTTATAGGTGATAAATTTGTCATGCCATGATAGTATTTACTTGCAAAAATGTAATTTTCCTTAAAGGAGCTTTTGTTAATTATGGCTTTAAAGATTACAGTCTTTAATGTGCCTTAACCAAAAACAACACCACCACCACCATCACCCCACCATCACCTACCCACCCCACACACCATACATATCAAACTGAGATAATGGTTAAAATAAAAATAGAGATGCTAGAACTTTT
Organism: Emydura macquarii macquarii; assembly: GCF_026122565.2. Lineage (NCBI taxonomy): Eukaryota > Metazoa > Chordata > Testudines > Chelidae > Emydura > Emydura macquarii. The sequence goes on from NW_027131391.1 coordinate 4,932,708, forward strand.
TGTTAACTGGAGAAATTTTCAGCCTAGAAATTATTTAAAGCTTTTATTTTTTTTTTAGTATTGGCTGTTTTAATAGAAGACATGTTTTTCAGCATAAGATGGTGAATATAGAATTTCACTCCAGACTTAAACATGACCTAGAAAGGTTTTTTTTTTTTTTTTTTTTTTTTTTTAAAATTATGCTCTTTTTTTTACTACTTTAGGATGTATAAAGAAGGCCTAAAAGATATTTTATTTTCTGGGGGGTTTTTTACCTTTGAAATATCGGGAATGTCAATTCTGATCTTCTCTGGTTTTCTTAGAGAACTTCTTGAATGTCCCACAGGATGTATATAGTGAATTCTTGTGTTTTTATTATAGGGGTTGGGAGTGGAAGAATTTTAAGAAAGACCTTCTTTCTCTTAATGTATGTTAAATAATGGAGTTTAACATATGTTAATAAAAACAAACAAAAACAGTTTCATACAGTCTAAATAAAAATTCATTCCCTCATTTGCCCCCTTTTCAGTTTTTTCTTTTGTGACATCATGTTTTCATTAGTTGTGCAGTCTCCACGAAGTCTTCAAGGGTAGCCAAGATCTAAATATCTGTTATAATAAACAAACAGCATCTCTGAAATCCCATTTGTCCTCTTTTTGGGGCAGTGAGGGGGAAAACAAAAACCTTTAAGGCTACCTTTGTATTCCAGAGAAACAAAAGAACCTAGGCCTAATTTTTTTTCCCTTTTCAGGTCAACTTTTTAATAATAATGCTGAACACTGCAGGTAATTGGAACAATATGGCTTAGCAAAGGTGGTAGAGTTGTTCTCCCTCCCTAGCTCCAGTTCTGCAGCTGTGTATTTTGACGTGAGATTATTTTTATGTATTTGAAAGCTTGGACATTACTATACACAGTTAGTTGGACAAAGCGAAATTCTTCCTTCTGTTATCTCTTCAGTAGGGATCAAAATAAAATGTAGCTATTAGATCTTTTTACTTTGTGCAGTGAATAGCTTGTTTTAGGATTTTGTTTAATTAAAGAAATGGTGATAGAAATTACTCAATCTTTCTACATCTTATTGTTGCCGTAGGGTCAGTTCTTTATGAGGCATGTTGGGAATTAGACACACAACTCTGATTATTGTTAATGAAGTTACGTGCCTGAGTTTCTGTTCGCTGTGGTGAGCTTTTAGTCCACTGTGTCTTGAGATTATTTTTCTCATATATGACATAAATTTAACAGGTACACATGGTAGAGATTCAGCAGAATTTATTTCTTTTTCTTACTTTCTGCGGTGAGTACAGCACATTCTAATAATAAGAGCACCTCAAAAGGCAGACTAATCCAAGATCTGAATATTTAGTGTCCTGCTGTATTAGAGACAGATGAAGGGTTGTTTCATTCATGTTTAGATCCATGACTAATGTGGGCAGTAATTACAAAATTTTGTGTAGCTAATGAACCTCTGTAGAGCACATTTCACTGGAAGTTTGTATAGCATTCTCATCTCAGTTTTATTATCTATCTAGAATATATTGATTGATTAGTTTTTCACTTCCGTGATCCTTTACAGTTCACGTTACTCACTGCTTGTGCTTCAAGGCTTGTCTACACTTACAGGGCTGAAGCAGTACATCGGCACCGGTACAGCTGTGCTGCTATAGCGCTTAGTGAAAATGCTACCTCACATTTGGGAGACTGTTGACATAGGTACTCCACCTCACTGAGAGGCGGTAGCTCTGTCAACAGGAGAAGCCTTCCCATCAACATAGCACTGTCTACGCTGGAGGTTAGGTTGGTATAACTGTGTTGCTCAGGGATGTGGATTTTCCACACCTCTGAGTAATGTAATTATACTGACATAAATTTGTAGTGTTTAGACCAAGCCTCAGTGTTAATTGGCTTTCTATTCTGTTTTAGGGCTTGTTTATACTGGGAAATTAATTCGGATTAATGCAGGCTGTGAATTTAAAGCAGAATAACTGTTCCTGATTAACTCCCTATGTGGTCACTCTTATTCCAGAGCAAGGCCAAGTCTACACCACAGACATAGTTTGGTATAACTACATGGCTCAGGGTTGTGAAAAATGTTCATGCCTGAGCAACGTAGTTATACCAGCCTAATCTCCTGTGTAGAAAACACTTGTCGACAGGAGAGCTTCACTGGTCAACATAGCTACCATCTTTCAGGGAGGTGGATTAGGTGGATTGGCATAGGAGTGTCTTCTCTTAAGTGCTACAGTGGCACAGCTGTACCGATGCAACTGCGCCGATGCAGTGTGTTAAGTGTAGAACTGCTCTCAAAGCAGCCACACAGGGAGTTAATCAGGAATAGCTATTCTGGAATAACTCCCCTTGTAGACAAGCCCTTATTCTTCATTGCTGTTGTATCATTTTGTTTTTATCTTAGCTGTCTTTTCCTCAGGTCCTCAACTCTTTAAAGCAGTTTGCACTATGCTGTTGCTGCTCCAGCAATTGATGTTTGACAGCTATTACTTCATGTTTTTTCATGAAGAAGAATGGAAGTCATGATATGTAGGTATTGACTGTCAAAGGACTGCAGTCGCTTATTTAATACTAGTGTTTCTGGCTTCCTTTGTCGGTGATAGAACTTCTGTAGGTGCCAAATTATCAGTCCCAGTACATTACTGGGAGTTTGCAGATACCATGATCCATCAAATACATTATCTTAAAGGGAGAAGATTGCAAATGGGAGCTCAGGCTAAGTTAGTAGTAGGAATGAAATTTGTCCCTGCTTCCTTCCATGGGTCCTTTTTGCCTTGTGGTGAGTTTAACTTGATAATTTCAGGGTTCCCTGCTATATTGTATGCTCTCTAAGCTTCACTCAGTCAAAGAATCCTCTCATTTTAGGTTGAGGATTCACTGCGGTATTGTTCTGTTTAGGTGGAGATGAATACTTTAAACTGTTATACAATGTCATTTTACTAGAGGACAAGATGTAGCAGGTGATGCGTGAAATAAAAGCAGAGGTGGGAGGAGGAGGAACAACAGGCTAGCAGTGCAAAAATATTTTTTCCATAGACTTGTATGCAATTTTCATATGCAAAAATTGTAGGTATGGCATACTTTTTTGTCTGTTAAAAGAGATATATAATCAGATGTATGGAGATAGTCTTAGCTTGCGACCTGCCTAGCCATTGTCATCTGGCAGTGTTCAGTTGGCATCACAGTAGAAGTTAGTCTTATGGAGGGATTTTGCATGAGGTTAGTGTAGGAGTGGCAGTGACCTCAACAGGTCATCTAATCCAGTCCCCTGCATACAAGGCAGGACAAAGCTTTATTAGAAGACCATCGTTAACAGATGTTTGTCTAACTTTCTCTTAAAAACCTTTAGTGACGGAAATTTCATAACCTCCCTAGGCAATTTATTCCAGTGCTTAACTACCCTGACAGTTAGAAAGTTTTTCTTAATGTACAACCTGAACCTCCCTTGCTGCAATTTTAGCCCATTGCTTTTTGTCCTATCTTCAGATAGGTAGCATGGAGCTCATTTTGTGAAGGACTTTATGGGTGGAGAAAAGGGAGGAGCCAGAGGAAGAACTTCAAGGGATGATATAGTCACAATCCTGGGTCAGAAAGATGATCTTAGATTATGAAAGGCAAGTTGTTGCCATGTTTGCCTGAATCCTGTTTAGTGTTAGTTGGGCAGATGATTTAAACTGAATGACATAGAGCGTTTAATTCATAGTCAACTAAAATCAGCATGAAAAAGGTCAAATTGTTGTACTTGTTATTCCGAACAAGACAGATGTTTACCACTGATCCTGTAGAATTGAATAAAAATACTATGAGTCTTCAGAGAACAAGGCCAGTGCTTAGATCTTTATTATTTTTATTTTAGTATAGGCTGATCAAAGACACATTCACAAGCATAGGAAGAAATTATTCAATTTCCTGGCAGGTCTGGGAGGATCACTGTAAATAGTCAGTCAGAAGTCTCTAGGAACCTGTTGTTAAAAGGATTGACCACTTAGATGGAACGTTGATGTCTTGGTGACTACCCTGGAGGTAAATGGGCATTTGCTGATGTCTCCTGTGACTGGCCTTATGTATATGTTGTTTGTCCCTTGGCAGATCATAATGTCTGGTTTGGGTAGGCAGAAATGCACTCCCATTCTCAAATTGCTATCTGTGTGCTACCGGTCTTTTGACTTAATTAAGTTCACCTTCCAAAGGGCAAAACTGTTCAGGGAATAAAAATTAAACAAGCCAGAAAAGTTCTGAATTTATTCGGTCCAAAGAATGTAGAATGGGTGTGAAAATATTGTGACTATGAAGATTTTGCTGTATTTAAAGTTTTTCTAGGTCACATTGGTGTTGGGGAATTTTTTTCCGTTCCATTTTTGTACATGTACAAACGTATACAAATTAGAATACTGCCCCTAAATCTTACACACTGTCTTTCAAGATTATTTTATTTAAAATAAAATAAGTTTATTGTCTTGTCCTTGTGTGCTGTTATACTACTTTGGTGGAAGAAAGATGAAAACAAGAACTTCGAAAACAAACACTGGTCAAACCTGATTTTCCAGAAATAAAATATTTACAATTACTAAGTTTTTGACACTGCACCCACTGCAGAATTTCTGGCAGTGAACATGGTTCCCTAGAAATAATGAAACAAAAATGGGAAAAGTTGGCTAGAGTGTTATTGTTGTTAAAGGAGAGAGCACATACAGGAATCATCAAAGCGTCATTCTTAGGGGAGGTGGGTTACAAATGATTGTTGTTCTCATTCCTAACAGTGTTTATTTTAAAGTGCTGAACTGATACTTAAGTCATAAAAGCACCAGTCCAGAGCTAGTGTTAAGGGGTCCTTATCCAAGAAGCTATCTAATAAAAATTAAACAGTAAAATTTAAATTGATTGGATAAATTTTAATCTTTAAAATAGCGATTACTGGGTGGAATTTTCAGCAATATTAGACTTAATGCAAATCCATGTACCTTTGTGTTATCCAGACCATTTCTTGCCATATTTGCTTATTTTTAAAGATATACTTGTTTAAAAAAAGTTTATTCTTTTTCAGCCAGTGTCTCCTTTCACCTTGTTCCCACAGTGAAGATGTAGCAATTTATGACATCACATAAATGTCCTGGCAACACACTGTGAAGTGAATAAACTGATATTACATTTGCATTGCAGAATCAGCAGTGAGAGGGAGAGAGCTCTTATTGAAATACAAATATCTGAATTATCGCCAGTGGTTAATAAAGGAAATAGAAATCTTTTTCCTGTACTTGGTCACATGCAGTTCTCACTTTAAAATGGGCCTTAAGTACCAAATTTGAGTCATAAGTTATATTAAGCAATCTTTCATTCATTGCCATTCTGTCCTTTTCTGGTGGTTTCTCTCAGGGCATAGTTGTAACCAAAAGAGTCTTTCTCAGTCGTGTGTATGTGTGTGGTCGTGCTCGTGGAGGAAGGGAAGGAATAGGATTGTCCTTAAAAAGGAAAATAATTAATATATAACTAGTGCCCTCAGTCTTAATGATTATGGCAACAAGAACCTGCATTTGGTGAAAAAGTATTCTGTGAAACCTTGACACTCAGCTGGGTGAGACTGCAGTGTTTTAATACTCCACACCCAATAGTATATTACAATTTTCTGAGGATTCATGTGTTGGATGAATGGATCCACTGTACTCAGTAATAAGCTCGTTTCTTTTTCTCTTTAGTCTTTTTTTTACCAATCCAGAAATTTGGGTATAATTCCTCTCAGACAGAAGATGGAGGCAAAATAACCCAAGTATTTTGATATTGTTCCCCTATGTATAAGGGTTTGCTGACTCACAGAACTCAGTGATTTCTGTCTCCAGCAGATGGAGCATCAATATCATTGCCAGCTGAGACATTTGAACAAGAGATAATAGCGTAGAGCTGGTCCAAAAAAAATTTTTTTTACTGCAATTTTAAAAGGTTTTTTTGTTTTCATTGAAGTTTTTATGGACATTTTTTGGCTTTCATAGAAAAACTGAATATTTATGGTTTTCAGTAACAAAACAGAAATGTATTTAGTTGGTGATAACTGAAAAAAAATTTAGTGAAACAGATTTCCACATAAAAAGTTGTTTAATCAAAAATCCATTTTTTGCCTTGGGGGGGGGAAACTTTAACAAGAAAAAAGTTAATGTCCACTAAATCCTCAAAGAGGATGCGTATGTAAAGATTTGGGGGAGGGGAGCACAGCATTGTAACAAAGTTGTCAGAGGTTTAAAAAACATTTTTTTGGGTAAAATAATCAGTTTTTATTTTCAGTTATTTCAGCTGTTTGTAAACAAATAAATGAAGGTACATTTGAAACATTTAATTAATTTAGGAGCAAAACTGCAAGTCCAAAATATTCTGTTGTTTTGGAATACAATATACTTCAAATGCAAGCTGTCAGTTTGACCTTGAGAACACTTCAGTGATGATGTAGAATTATAGTTGATCCTAATCATATGTTTTAAAAGCGTGACATTAAAACTATATACAATGAAGTTTATTGCTTAACTTTGTCAATCAAAACAGCCAATTTTTAACAGCAGGGTTTGAGTCAACTTTTAGTTAACCTTTCCAATTTTATGTTGTGCTTATATCTGGAGTTGTTAATGTTTTAGTAAATCTTGCTGTGAGCAGATTGCTGCAGCTACTTTTGTAACTCATTCCTTATGTAAACTACTACAGTAAATTCCTACAGTGATTTAAAAAAGCCAATAAAATAGTATAACTGATTGCTTTTTGTGCTAATTATGTGGACACTGTGGTCCTTCCATTGTAAGAATGTTTTTCCAGTGAAAAGAGTAACTTTTTGGACATATATTTCATTTGTGTATGAGTTAAAAGTAACCAAAACAATTATTTTTCCAGCTCATGTCTGAGATTGCAACATTTCAAAAGAGTAACAAGAAGAAAACTGACCTAGAATGTTGTCTGTGTAGTGAGATTTATGGCTTGGTTTCAAATTTAAACCCTCTATATTCGAGATAAACCAAAACTTTACCAGTTGTTAGTGTGTAATGGGAATTTGTTGAAATGGGAGTCTGGTATAAAACAATTATTTTTCTCCTTTTCTGTTTTTAATCAAAATCACATTTTCTCAGAGTATACAGTTTCAAATAATTTAAAATACAAAGCAGGTTTTATAATTTTATAAATCTGAAACCATATTATTTTGCAGTAAAAATTGATAAAGGAAGAAAAAGGAGAAATGAACACTACAAATATAGATTGCAGAAAGGGTATAGTGGCAAAAGGCAAGTGAAAGAAGGAAAATAAAAGAAGCAAGGTTACTTATGGTCACAAAACAAAAAATAACCCTCTATTTTGCTAGATGAAAACCAATAACAATTAAATGACAAAAATGTTGGTTAAATAAGCATATAAATAGGTTCTGAGATGGGGGAATTTTATGTATATGCTACCTCTACAGTTTTAACATGTTTAAAAAAATGGTGGCCCACAAGTATCTTAGAGAGCAAAAATGCTCTTTCTCTATCAAAGGTGATTACAGTTTTTTCTGTCTACAGATGTGCTTGTTGTGTAACGAGAATGCATTAGTCTCAGTGCAATGTAAGAAATGAAAGGCAGCAAGAAGTAGCTCTATTGTTACCACTCCAGGCGTGTCTAATGAATCGTGTTTCCATGTTCTCTTGGTCACGGTGTAGAGTGCCCTTAGCTAGGGCTAAGCCTCCTGTAAAATGCTCTTTAAGATTATTGTAGCAAGCATAGAAATGCTGGATGAGTGGGGGGAGGGGGGTGGGGAGAGAATGCTAATGAGACAGCTGCATTTCAACCAGTACAGCTGCAGGGATTACTCACCATTGCTGTAATAGTAGTGACAGACAACTGTTTGAGTTGAGAGTAAAAGGCTTTTCAGGGACTTGGCTTGTCAGAATTTCAGTTTTAAATCAATTGGTTTTTCTTTGGCCATATTGTTTTAAAACAAACTTGTGTCTGAGAAGTGAAGAGAAGAAAAATAATATACCAACATAGGCAGCCAAAATAACCTGTTGGTGTTAAAATTGATGACAAAGAAGTCTTACATACTTTGTATACAGTATAGTTGTAGCTGTGTCAGTCCCAGGTTATTAGAGAGACAAGGTAGGTGAGGTAGTATCTTCTATTGGAGTGACTTCTCTTGATGAGAGAGACAAGACCTGAAGAACTCTGTGTGGCTCAAAAGTTTGTCTCTCGTCGGTCCAATAAAAGCTATTACCTTACCCACCATGTCTATCTTACATAGTTGGTAAGACAGACTAGCTAGATGAAGCAACATCTTTTATTGGACCAACTTCTGTTGGTGGAAAATACAAGAGTGCTTCCTTCCCCAGACCTGAAGAAGAGCTCTTGTACCTTCCACCAACAGAAGTTGGTCCAATAAAAGATATTGCTTTACCTACCTTGTCTCTCTCATATCTTTGGACCATCATGGCTATAACAACACTGCAAACTACAAGTGGAAAAAAAATGCTTACAATTTCTTTTGTTTTCCTAATATAAGTGAATGTGAACACAATTTTTTCTAAGAATAATCCTTCCTTGCTTGTCTCTGGTATCTGAATTTGCATTTAGAAGGGCATGGTTCCATAGTATGTAATATCACAAATTTACCATTAAAATTTATATTTCTCACAGATTTTATGGAAAAATGTGAAACTCACCATTTCCATGAAAAACAACATCTCTGTGAAATGTGAAATTACAAATTTTCACTCTTTTTTTTCAGTTACTGCACATTTTACAGTTCAGAGTTGTAATGATGGGAATGTGATTGCGTAATTGATCTCTCTGAGGTATGAAGAAAATATAAGAGTCAGGAATGGGGACTTTGCTGCAGCCAGTTGGTCTACTCAGCGGCTTAAATTAGACAGAGCCTGAAGCCAACTCAATGAAAATATCAGAGCAAAACACAGAAGGTTAGGGGAAAACAACTCACTTTTAAAGAATGGATTTTTTTTCCCTTCCGAATTCTTGTTTTCTTTTGCTTTCTTGGGTGCTGCTTTCAGTATTCTATTTTGTAGGCTGTAACCTGCTTGTATCAGTACTTGAGGAGGGCTAAACTATCCAGAAACTCAGTAATTTAGGAAAAGTGTGCTACCCCTGAAAATTCTCCAGAGAAAACAGTACATTCATAAAAAAGGCCTGTTTTCAGAGGAGAGGGGGATCCCTACTTCACTACATTCTGTAGATTTTCCCCATTTCCCTCACTTTTTAATGGTCTAGCCCAGTCTACCTTAGGGCATGCTGACTCTGTCTATTCCCGACAGGTATTGCCTCTGTCAATAAGAATAAAATACCTTCTAAAATGAAAGTTGTTGTGAGTAAAATATTGAGACAGACAAAAGTGGATACTAAATTAGGAAATTTCTGCCAAAGTTCAGTCTCCACATTATAAAAACAGAATGTTTTTGGAGTCTGATACTATGTTTCACACTACATGAGATATTCTAATTTGATCATAAAATAACTTTAAGTGATTTGTCAACTAGAAACCTCATGTTTCTTCTTCTCCATACTTTTACTCTTCTGTGTGGAAAAATTTTAACTATAGAAGGTGTTTGGTACAAATGCAACACATTCTATGAAATAAACAGTTTAAGTAATTTACATATGATAATAAATCAATCATTATTCTGGATTACCTAACAAAGTACATCTCCATGAAAAGTAAATTTAAACTCTGCTTTTCCACAAAACTTTTGTTTACACTGATTTTATAGATATTTATTTTGTTTTTGTAGAAGATGTACACAAGTTATCCTCTGATCTTCGGAATTTTTCAAAACAAAAATCCAACAAGTTAAAAAGTTAAGTAGACGTGTTCAACTGAAACATTTCTAGTATCTGTAAGCATTGTTTAGTTCACCATAACCATTAAAATGTTTTTTAAATTTCATATAGCTCTGTAAAATTGGTTATTTTGCTTAATGAAAAATGATGTCTGTGTGCGTATGTGCACAGATAGGTTTGCCAAGTAGAATTTTGTCAGTGTTACATTTGGTATGTAGAGAAAATGAAGACACTATAACAATAATATTTTACACAATATAGTACAAATGCCAGTTAAGTGCAAATACTTAAGGATGGTCTGTTCTCAAGTCAACAACTATTATGGTAATTTCTGTGTCAGTGCACAACAATTAAGGTAGCATTCCATCCTAGCAGTATTCAGCAGCTGTTGCCCTTTGACGGTCTTATTTGATTTATCCAGCAGTGTGACCCTTTTGGTTTTATAGTCTCCTTTGCTTGAAAGTTTACAGGCTTTATGTAGAAAATTGTGCTCTATTGAAATGCTAACTCAGGTCATGTGTGAACAGCAATACTGCGCAGAAGACTTCATTAAAATTCCGATTTCCCTGGAATTGGTGCAGGGCTCATGCTGTTAAAGATACCTTAGGAAGACATTACGCTGTTAAAATTGTGAAATGCTACTATGTGTGCACTGTATATTCTCAATGCCTCATATCACTTCTATTTGCAAATAGGTCAAAACAAATAGAGTATTTTAGTAAGTATTTTTTTGTTATGGCTCCTACTTGACTCATAAGCTGACTGGGGAGGAAGGAGAGTTAAAATATGTTCTCAGTACTGTAAAAATAAGCAAGACACAATTTCGCTATAACCACAAGTAGTGCAAGGAAATTAGAGCTCTAAATGAATTTGATCTGATATAAGTAATAAGTCCATTTAGTCACTAATGATTTCAAACACAGATTTTACAAGGTGATCGATGGCAGCATAACAGTGATCAATCAGTACCATTGCATTTAATTTGATATTTTATGGATATGATATACTATTTCAGCATTTAAGTAGCATTACACTGCTTTGTCATTTTTAAGTCAATTTTTAGAAAAAGTTGATAATTCAAAATGTTGCATTTATCTTTGAAATATTGTTTCAGTGGGAACATTTCATAAAAAACAAAATAAAAAATTAAGTGCTTGCTTTTAGTAATTGAATTTCTGATTTTTGTTCTGTGACATCATTTGTCAGTGTATCTGATTTTTAAAAAAACCTAGCTACATTTTAAAATAATGTTTCTTATACATGGTAAAAAATGACGCTTAATGTAAAAGGGCATATATATACCATAGCACATATGAATCCTAGTTGCAGAATAACCCACTCTTTAGCAGTTTGACACAGTAATCTTCTCTGGAAATAATCTTCTTGTCCCATGTGCCCTGCTTTAATCTATCAGTATTTCTGCAGTGTGCAGCAAGAAATTGATTTTCAGTAATTTTAATGGCTGAATAACTAGTCCTGTCCCAGAGAGTTTTTTCATATTTGCAGTGGCCAATGTGGTTACTGAACTCAGTGTTCTGGATAATAGGTTTCATTAGTTTTGATGCCTGAGGTGAAAAAGCAGTAGGTGGGAGTAAAGACTGTTTTTGATGTCTAGACGTTCATTTGAGCTGTTGCTGCAATATGATACATTAAAAGGAAATATGTAACATAGCTCTAAGGAAATGTGTGTTCTTTGAAAGTAATTGGACTTTTAAACTGCATAAGCAGTATGATCTGAATTATTAAAACACGGGTGGCTGAATTTCTTAAAGGTATCACTACCCTTACTATCCACAGGTAAGCACAACTTCCTTTTTCCATTACCTACTCACTCCTTTTCTTTTTAGTAAGATATGTCGGTTTGGTTGTTGAGAAAGAACAGCTACTTTGTCTTTCCAAGATCTATTCTGAGAAACCTAGAATTATTGAAGTAATTGCTGCTTTGATATTTTACCATGTTGATTTTTTTTCCTGAAGCTTTTACATCATTTTATTTTAAACGAGTTGCTTCTTCAGAGAATTACTGAGATATACAAACTTGAAAGAAGTTAGTACTTCAGGTTAAAAAATAAAACATTACTAGGATACTAAATAATAAACTTACCATTTAATTCAGTATCACCTAAGTCTGACACTTTAAATCATTTATTTAAGCCATGCTAACTTTAACATTTGATCTAACAGAGAATTAAAAAGCAGTACAAATGTTTTATATGTTTTCCAAGCTGTTGAAAATAGAATATGTTTTTTTAAATAAATATTTGTTTATGGGAAAAATTACCAATTAATGCTTTGATTCTGGACTGAGGATCACATGGCAGAGGCCCACACCGTTCTTCTTCGAGTGCTTGTAACAGTTGTTCTTTGAGATGTGTTGCTGGCTCTGGAGCCCCGTGCACATGCCACGGTATATGAGGCACCATCGGCCCTATGCCCCCTCACTTCCTTCTTTCCACCACTGACAGTTACTGGAACCTTGTTTTGCTTGCGATCGCAAGTACTTCAGTTCCCTTTGTTGGATCGTTCGATTCAGAATTGCTAACCAGCAAGTGCTGTTAGGGAGATACAATTATAATCTCTGGGACTCCCTTAAGTGCTTTGGTGAGGCGCTACCCCAGAAGCAGTTGTTGGATCTAACAATGCTCCTGGAGGAAGGTAGGACAGTGGCCAGGGCGGCCCTGCAGGCAGCCTCGCACGCAGCTGATTCAGTGGCAAGAGCTATGGCTTTGGCGGTGGCCATGCGGTGGTGTTTGTGGGTACAGTCCTTGGGTTTGTCCTAAGAAGTGCAGCAATCCATCCAGGAGCTACCATTCGATGGGTTTGCACTCTTTTTGGACCAGACGGACACCAAGCCGCATGGTCTGAAGGACTCCAGGGACACCTTATGTTCACTGAGTCTCTACACGCCTCAAGACAGCAGTTAAGCCCTGAGTAGCAGCAGCAGCAGCCCAGATATCAGGCCTGACGTTTTGGTGCCTATTGGAGGAGGGACAGAGACAGGAGCTTTAGGAGGTGCAGACCAACCTCCTTGTCAGGCCAACAGCAAGGCCACTTGCGGCACTCCGGCAGGCAGAGCCAGCTGTTTTGATGGTGTGCCCGAGGACATCCTACCAGCTTCCGATCAGGATCCTCCCTCCCTTCAGTTTATGAATCGTCTTGACCTCTTCCTTCCTGAGTGGGCCCGTATCAAATCAGACCGCTGAGTCCTTGACATTTTTGAAAGGGGCTATACCCTGCAGTTTTCTTCCCCCACCACCCCTCTTCCCCGTCCCTCTTCAGGGACCCCTCTCACAAGCAATTTCTTGTGCCAGAGGTAGAGAGCCTCCTCAAATTGGGGGCGGTAGAGGAAGTTCCACCAGACAGGAGGGGGAAAGGCTTTTACTCCCGGTACTTCCTCATTCCCAAGGTGAAAGGGGGCCTCAGACCCATTTTAGACCTGTGAAGGTTGAACAAGTTCCTCAGAAGGCTCAAGTTCCGCATGATCTCCGTAGCCTCCATCATTCCCTCCCTGGATCCTGGAGACTGGTATGCTGCCCTTGACCTGAAAGACACACATTTTCATATTGCAATTTTTCCTGGCCACAGGAGGTTTCTCCAGTTTGTTGTGGGCCGTTCCCATTTCCAGTTTACGGCTGTCCTGTTTGGCCTTTCTTCTGCCCCACAGGTATTCACAAAGTTCATGGCGGTTGTAGCCGCGTACCTTGGGCAACAAAGCGTACAGTTATACCCGTATCTGGACAACTGGCTAATCAAGGGCAGGTCCCGATCCCAGGTCCAGGCCAGCCTCAACCTAGCGAGAGCTGCCTGTCAGCACCTAGGGCTGGTGTTGAATGAGCAGAAGTCCCCACACTAGTGCCAATGCAGCGAATAGAGTTCATTGGGGCCATTCTCAACTCTGTACAGGTCAGGGCTTTGTTGCTGCAACCTTGGTTCAAAACAGTGTCGAGCCTTATCAGACATCTCTGCGCCTATCCCCTTATGGCAGCCCAGGCCTGCTTGCAGCTGATGGGTCACATGGTGGTCTGAACATATGTGGTATGCCACGCTTGCCTAAGGCTCAGATTGCTCCAGTCCTGGCTGGCCTCGGTATATGCCCCAAGGAGGCACTCTGTGGACAGAGTGGTAAATGTGCCCCCAGAAGTCCTCTCCTTCCTAGACTGGTGGCTGAACCCCTGGGCTGAACCCCTGCAGGGGATACCTTTCAAAGACCTGGTTCCCACAGTCACACTAATATTGGATGCCTCAGGTGAGGGGTGCACATCAGTTCCAACCACAGTACACAAGGGACCGGATCTGGGAGGGGGGAATAGAAGCTGCACATAAATGTCAAGGAGCTCAGGGCAGTGCGTTTGGTGCGTGGGGTGTTCCTCCCCCTCCTGAAGGGCAAGGTGATCAAAGTTTTGATAGACAATATGGCCAGGATGTATTACATCAACAAGCAGGGAGGGGCCTGCTCCCCAACCCTGTTCCAGGAGGCGGCACACCTGTTGGACTTTGCCATACAACACAGTATGCATCTGGTGGCTTCCCACCTTTCTGGTATAGAGAACGCCACTGCGGACCGCCTAAGCAGCTCCTTCTTACCCCGCCATGAATGGTCGCTGTACCCAAAAGGATAAGGTCTGGAGGCGGCCTTACCCAGCATTCTTGCCCAAAGTGATGTCCCAGTTTCATTTTAATCAGGATATTTTCCTATCTGTTTTCTTTCCAAAACCCCATGCCTTGGATGAGGAACACTGCTGGCATGCACTTGATGTACGGAGGGCCCTAGCTTTCTATGTAGGGTGGACAAAGTCGTTCCATAAATCCACACAACTCTTCATGGCAGTGGCCAACAGGATGAAAGGCTCACCTGTTTCAGCGCAGAGAATCTTCTCGTGGATAATCTCCTGTATTAGGTTCTGCTACGAGCAGGCTAAGGTACCTGTCCCGGCGGCAGTTACGGCCAATTCTACCAGGGTGCAGGCTTTGTCAGCGGCATTTCTGGCTCAGGTGCCCATTCAGGACATATGCAAGGCTGCTACCTACTGTTAAGGGGAAAATATTTCTGGTAACCGTGCATGGGGGCGCGCAAACACCTAGAATGGAATGGACAAGAGCAACACATCTCCAAAAACAACTGTTACAAGGTAAGTAATAATTTTTTCTTGCAGGATCAGAGCCTAAATCACAACCCCATCCCCCATATATGCTAATCTCTTAGAAGAATGAAAAATAAAGTCATTTTCTGATGCAGAGTTTTTTCTCCATTTAACAAACATTGCATTGTGCCTCTTTTAGGGCATTCGAAACGATATGTTTTTCATTTTACTTTTGACTCTGCACTAGTGTTCTGTGTAATGTTAGGAGGTATGTGGTTGGCTTTGGGTATGATTCTTATCACTTCATTGTCACTGTTTAATAGCCTGGGAGCTTGCCCATGGATGTTTTTTGTTGTCAGACTAAAACGGTGACTTTTAAAAAATTTAATTTCTTAGTGTATTTTTTTAGAATAGATATTTATTTTAGTTTTAAAATTTATATATTGTACCTATTCAGCTTCTCTTGAAGCATGTGAACAAAATTTTGTTATATACAGTCAATCATCTACATTAACATAAATTTTGAAAAAAAGCCACTAAAGATAGCTGTAAACCACTGGACAATCCAGAAACATGCTTGTGAACGCAGTATAGTACTGTGTTTGTAGATAGAGACTGGTGTTCATTTGGCACACTTGCATGATTCTGAAATTGAAAACACAGCTGTCATTCTCTACCTCAGTTCTCATGTATGTCCTGTATACATATGAATGTTGTTGTCCAATTGCCAGCATCACTGTGGCCTCTCGTCCTAGTTGTACTGCGGCTGTTGCAGCCCTGATCCAAAATGAATGAGAACCAAATTCATGCGCTGGTAAACCCAACTTTATAAGCCCTTTTTTTAAACGGTAAATTCAGTGTCTTGTGAGGGGCCTTCTATCTCCATAAATTAACATGTGCAAAGGATGCAGTATAGACATACCTTTTGACAGGATCAGTTTGTCAATTTTCTCCTTCCCAGACCTCCCTTTCCACAACCCCCTGAAAAATAAAATAGGCTGATGGGTTTATTCTACTGTTTGCCTACTTATTAGTGGATCTTTATTTAACCATTCAATGATGTTTCTCTGGCCTAGCAATATTTGTTAGGATATGGCTTCCACTGCTATTATGATCAGTTGACTGTCAGCAGAAGAGAGACGTACTGCAATTTCAGAGGATAATGCAGGTCAGGATTAGGTGATTGGCAGGACTGTGTATGTGAGCTTGTACAGCACCTGTTTTCCTGTGGTATTCCTGGCAGTGGCCATCATTGCCAGGCAGCGTTGAAAGGTAGATGGAGACTTGAATGCTAAACTTATTGCACATAGTTGTATAGACAGAATAGAATGATGATTATTTTAAACTCTCCAGATTTATAAAATGTCATATACAGAAGGAATTATGATTTTAAATTCTGAATGAATTTAGTTCTGTAATATACTTATGTACAGTTATAGCAAAGAATGCTTTGTAGCTGAAGCCTGGCCAGGCTTCACGAGCTGCAATTTGCCAAGGAGCTGCTGGCATGCTGTTATAACTTCAAGATGTCATGCCACTAATTTAGATTAAAACATTTCTTATGATAGTTATGGAGCCGGGTGTCAGAAGATTAGAGTCAGAAGTGAAATTGTGCTGTAGGATTTGAACTCTCCATGATTGTGTGCATGTGTTCGCTTTCCTTTTATTGTTACGTCCATCGGAGATGAAAATTTTGAGTAGTATAAACAGATATTAAAACAAAGATAATTACAGTGGCATTAAATGTACTTGGAAACAGAGAAAGCGGTCTTAGAGAATAGTTGTAAGGGTGAAGGATGGCATGGATATAGTAAAAATTCAGAACTGAAGAATGGTTTTATTTAGATGTTTTTGTATAATATTAATGTAACTGTGAGGAAAGTAAGAATTACATTAAGAAATAAATTGGTGGTTGAAAGCATTAGGTCATGATCTTGCTTCTCCTGAAGTAAATGACAAAACTTCCATTGACTTCAATAGGGAGTTACATCAGAAAGTATCAAAACAAGTTATAAAAGTTTTCCCATCAGATAATATAGTCCAAAATTCTTGTTTTGGTAATTAGCCAAAGGATGGTACTGTGTGCCATATTAAGGACTTCATATGAAAAGATGTTCTAATATGACCTGGCATTCATTATGAAATCATAGAGGTGCCTAATTGCACTATATTAAGTTTCTGTGGGTGTTACTTTCTCCCTAAATTCTGCTAGGATTAATGCCTAAAATTTTGAACGCTGCTTTCATTTACATGTGGATTCTAATATGTTGGTGATCTTTCCTTTCTGGAAAGAGTGAAGGCAAATATAATAATAATGTATAGCTCTTGTATAGCACTTTTTCATCAGTAAATCTCAAAGGATATGTTTGCACTACTGGCAATTTGGGGATCGATCCCAGAAGTGCTCTCCGGTTGATGTGATTAAACCACCTCCCCAGAAGGAGTAAGGCTGCTTCAACCGGAGGGTGTCTCCGGTCGACGCAGTGCAGTGAAGACGCTGTGGTACGGCAACGTAAGTAAGTTGACGGGAGATACGCAAGCTACTTTACATCTAGGACAGTCAATGTGCATGTGCAGTCCCAACAGATGCTGTTGGCCAAAGGATTATGATCTTGACCATATGAGGTGCATGAGCACCAAAAGTAAAATATCCATCCATACACTTACCCTCCCACATCTTGAAGAACTCCAGTTAAAGCAGGTAATATCCACTTTTTGTAGCTTGAGTATCTCCCATTGACTGCTGGTGGTAGTGTATGCCAGACCAAAATGCTTTACAATCTTTTATGTATTTATCCTCACAACACCCGTGTGATCTAGGGAAGTATTATCCCATTTTATGGGTGGAGAGCTGAGTCACAGAGAGGCTAAGGGACTTGCTCAACGTCTTATAGTAAATTTGTATTGGAGCAGGGATTGAACCTAGATGTTCCAACATCTATGCTAGTGCCCTAATCACTGCGCAGCCTTCCTTTCTCAGTGTGATAGTTATGCTAAATAATAGTAAAATATAATTTCAGATGTATTTGAGTGTCACGCAGAGCATTTAACAAAACAGTAGTAAGCTTGGATATTCCAAATTTGTATCATGTTGCATTGTACTGTTGTATCTGTTTTGGTTAGATTCATTTTGATTCTTTATCATGTGACACCATTATCCTTTTTTGGCTCCTTAATTTGTTACAGTATCATACTGATGTTAGAAAAATAGTATTAACTTTAGTGTTCACAATTTGCAAGGCTGTATAATACATTCCATTGATTGAGACTCTTTTCTAGCTCCGTCGTAACACTTAAAATTGATCTGAAAGTTAAAGATCAACATAAAATACGAACTCTCTAACAGGAACAATTTAATCATTTTCTCTGAGGAGATATATGTATTTTGTAAACGTTGGACAGGGTAAGTTACAATAGAGTTTGGTGTGTTTTTGTTTGTTTGTTTATTTAAAGTAATTTGGGGGAGGACAGACTTGATAAATTTACCTTTTCTTTAAGAATTTTCCGCAAATTGAAACATCAAGCTAAATTCTGATCCCAACTACTTCTGGGGTCTCATATAAGGTACACATGAATGTTCAGACTTCTAAGATAACCTGCAAAGAGGGAAATTATTGTGTGTGAATTGTTTCTTCTTCTCTCTCAGCTGAAGGGACAGGGGTATGGAACCTTTCATAGGGAATTTTGTTCTTAAATCTTTTTCAAGAACTTGCTTTAAATAGTTGTCCATTAATTCTGCTAGAGTGCAGTTAGTTGCCATTTCAAAACACCACCTCCATGCTGATGGATATTTTGTTTTTTCACACCTCACTGTAAATAAACTGAAGGGGCTTGTCAGTTTTCTCACCAATTAAGGAGCCTCCTTCCCTATGGGACCTCATTGTGGTTATGTCTGCCCTAATAGTTTGAACCAATGACAACATGTTTTTTGCTACATCTCTCCATGAAGACCCCCTTTTTAGTTGCTGTGACAGTGCAAGAAGAGTTGGAAAAATTAGGATCTTCAGGGCAGACCCACCCTTAACAGCCTTTCATGTCACAACATATCCAAAATTCCTTCCTAAAGTTGTCACAAATTTTCACCTGACCCAAATGATTCCACCTCTTTCCCTGACCCTGACCTTCAGTCTACCAAAATGAAAGGACCAAGGTTAGATGCTTTGTTTGGTAGAGCTGTGCTGCAATAATTGTTTACTTATGCTCTGAATTCCCACCTTCTCAGATTAGATCCCTGCTTGTGAGACACCAATAGTGGATTATATATTCGGACAATCACTCAAAGAAGAAAGGAAAGTTACTTCCCTGTACAGTAATAGAAGTGCTTTGAGATGTGTTGTGTATATATATGTGATTCCATGATGCACTCTCCTTCCCCTTTTCTCCAGAGTCCTATAAGTTTGGGATTCTACAGTGGAGATGGAACTGAGTGGTAGTTGGGTCGTTCTGCCTTGTATGCCTTTGCTCTGGAGCATGAGGACACTCAATGCACATGTGCAGTCCCAACAGACACTGTTGGCCAAAGGATTATAATCTTGACCACATGAGGTGCATGCGCACCAAGAATACCCTACCCACCCACATCTTGAAGTTAAAGTAGGCAATGTCCATTTTGAAAGGAATTTTGATATATTTTCTGACTCCCCTTCTTCGTGAGAGGATGTTTGTTCTTACAGGAATGTATCTCTGCATTTCTTTCCCAATTGGATGTCAGAGGATAAGGAGTAGATGGCTCTCCAAGGTACTTCCTCTCCAAGGACCCAAAAAGAAATTCCAACTAAAATGAGAAACCTCTGTCTAAAAGGCAAAAGAAACGAAAAGTGGCCAAAAAGAGCTAAAAGCAAAGGAGGAGGGAGGGGGGAAAAACAGATTCTAATTTTCTTTGAGGTTCTGTTCCAACCCAAATAATGGGGGCTGTGGACTTTTGAATTTGATAATCCTGACCTGGAGAAGCTGGAGTGGTATTTTTCTTCAGAACTGTTCTGACATTTTAGGGAGGGTGATATGTTGTGTTTACTATCAAGATCCAGCCAGAGTGAAAGAGCAAATCAAATTGATATCTCTTTCAAAACCAAAACAACCATTCCCCTACATTTTTACTTCAGAGGAGTCTTTACAGAAACTCCTGTTGAAGAGGAGTTTCATTTGGCAGCCCTGAATTCCCACAGGATCCTAGAATCCAAAGATTCTCCCTTTCTAACATTGATGCAATAGTGAAATCCTAGCTAGCAAAAGACATGCAATTTCTGCTGAGGATGATTTCTTCCCAAAATACTGTCCAGACAGGAAGATTAAGGATGGCATCACAAAGGAATTTTAAACTTCTTCAGCTGCCCTATGAGCTTCACTGACAACCTTAGTGTCCTCAACCACAAGGACCTAAAAAGTACACTCCTTAAAAATACAAAGAATTCAATGTTTACATTCCAGGGGGGTAGCCATGTGTCAGTCTGTATACAGCAAAAACAGCAAGAGTCCTGTAGCACTTTAAAGACTAACACATTTAATTTCTGCATGCATAAGCTTTCGTGGGCTGCATCTGGCGAAATGGGTTGCACCGTTCTTCTCCTTACGAAGGGCTCCCCCCCCCCATGCTTCAGGCAGTGGGGGTCACTTAGTGGGAAAGCCTTCCCACTGGAAGCACGCGGCTTGAAGCCATGACACCAGAGCATACCTGCTCCCGATAAAGTCTCAGCCAGACTATCTCAAAGTCTCTAACTACCACTACAACAGTTATTAATGCAAGTGTAGGCAGTTCCAGTAACTGTCACAAGCAGAAAGAAGGAACTGAGGGGGTGCAGGGCCGGCAGTGCCTCATATACCGCGGCAAGTGCGTGGGACTCCAGGGGGCTCCGGAGCCGGCCCTACGGGGTCTGCTAAGGGGAAAAAAGTTCCGGTAGCTGTGCATGGAGGCGTGCATATGCCTATAGTGGAATGGACATGAGCAACACATCTTGAAGAACATCAGTTACTAGTAAGTAACCTTGTTTTCCAAAGAGCTCTCTCCCTTTGGCATGATGCTGTTACACGAGGCGCTCTTACAGTGGCACTACTGTATCAATACAGCGGTGCCGCTCTAAGCTTGTAAGTATAGACATGGCCTACTAGTATTCTGTAAAAACAAAGACTGATGCATCACCTTGATTTTCAGTGTATTTTAGGTGCTGAGGTATAGAAGCAGAAATAAAATCAATGTTACAATTTGAACCTTTGTTGATATGAAACTATATTTAAACATAACTGAAGGTATGGGTCTTTTCTGTACAGCAGCAATTCCATAGAAGTTTTATTTGAAACATTCTGAATATAGAGTAAACCACATTAATTACTGTCTATATGATATACAACCTACTGTTGTTCAAAGTGTATAGTCTCTATCATCTTAAAAATGGCTTAGGTGTTAATTTATTAATCAGCTGTAGTTTTTAAGCCTTGTTACATCAAGATGTCTGCAGAGTATATTCCTGTTAAATAGGGATTGGAACAATGGATAGAGTTTAAAGCAAATTAGCCAGTTCTTACTCTCTAGCAGGCAGTTATTAGTCATTGGTAATCCTTTAGTCGCTTTCAAAGGGTGAAAATTAGATTTAACACAAATGGTTATATATTAAAATCCCTTTGTATTTTTTATTACAAGTGTAAACCATTTGGGCACAGAAATACAAACAAGCTTTCAGCTGCAAAGCTTCTGTACCTAAATGCTAAAAATAATATCTAGCTAATGGGGAAACCTATGTAATGAAGAAATTCATTTTTTAATCTCAGTATTTTCAGTTTAATTTTTGGAATTAAAAACAATATTTAGGTAATATTTCATTTCCAAAGAGAAGAATGTGGAAAAGCAAATCCAGAAATCAGAATGTATCAAGTCTATTAAAGGTGAACGGAAAATATTTGAAGCTGCCAAAGACCTGCAGGAGACGCACAAAACCTTCATCGTTGCTTGATTACCTCGCTGTCACTGAAAACAGAACAGACACACCTATTTCCTGTGGTGTGTTATGTATTGGTGGTGGCATCAACTTCTTCATTTTCTAACTGCGGTGCGACAATCTAGTTACGTTGTTCTGTCATTTGATTGTATAGTCAGTAGTGCCGGTGCAATGTCAGAGAATATTGAAGCAAGTAAAGCGATGGTGAATTGTAGAATAAGACTTGACTAGACAAAAGTTTTTGTTATTTGAGTTGATTGATTGGTAATTAACCTGAGTTTATTGACCATTCTAAATGCTAAGCTACACCCTCCATAGCCACTTGTTGCAAGGATACACACTTTGCCTAGACATATTTGAAGGATGTATGGAACAGTGATGCCAAGGAGGAGAAATTAATGAAAAAGCTGTACTCTACTACATTTCTGATTCAAGCTATAATATTACTTCTGTGTTGTTTATAAACATTTGTTTGCAGGTATACTTTTTTCCTAGCTTCTTATTTTCTGTCAGTATCTATAAAGCTACAAAGATTGAACCTAGGCTATGTTTATTAATGTATATGGTAATGAAAATAGTTTCAAGAAATTTTGAAAAAAGTTTAAAAATGTTAATTGCTGCAGTAATTATATGTTTGTTTTAATGGTTTAAACCTCCTACATCTTGGATAACATTCTGACATTTTGCATATTTTTACAGTGGTGGAGGAAGGACTGTGGGAGAATGGGCTTTCCTATGAATGTAGGACATTGCTCTTCAAAGCAATCCACAACCTGCTGGAAAGGTAAGAAAAAACATCTTCCATTCAAGTGTTTCATTCAGTTATATAAAGCAACACTAAGGATGGTAAGGAACCATTTAGAAAAATTTGCAAAAATCTTTATTCTAAAACAGCTCTTTTGGGGCCAAAACCTAGCTCAAGTAACTGAGCGGGGCAGTAGGGAACTCTGCATGGACAAGCATATCCTCAGTTTAGGGCTATGGAATGATAGTGGATCCACTCTCTGACCACTACTTCCGTCTTTGCTATTTGATCCTACTGCACATGCAGCTTTGAGAGGGGAGGAAAAGTGGGAATGACTGTGGATCTACAGAAGTGGAATCACTTGTTCTGTCCCCTACTTATCCTTAAAGAGAGACTGTGTGGGGAACAGAGAACTCCTGTGATCCTGGGTTTTTGGAAACCTGCCCTCTAGTCACAGCAGACCCAGGTCAGTTCTGGAGCATCTGGGAACCTCCACACCTGTGGGGAGCAGGATTTTCCTATTACTGTAGAAACCTGGGACATGTAAATCTTTCAATATTAAGAAAGCAAGAACTAAGGATATGTCTACACTATAAGCGTTACAGCAGCATAGCTGCAGTGTAGACACTTGGTACAGTGATGGAAGGGGTTTTTCTATGCTGTAGTAAATCTACCCCCTCGAGAGGCATTAGCTAGGTCTTCTGTTGATCTAATGGTGTCTAAACTGGGGCTTAAGATGACTTAACTGTGTCTCTCAGGGTGAGAATTTTTCACAGCTCTGATTGGCGCGGTAGGTTGACCTAAGTTTTAGGTATAGACCAGGCCTAAGTATTTGTATGATATATTGTATTTCTGTCAAAATCCAGCTCTTTAAATATGACCCAGTACATTTCACAGCCATATCTAAACACAGCAGAACAAAACAATTTAGCTGTAGAGAGACCGGATGGGTGAGATAATAGCTTTTATTAGAACAACTTCTGTTGGGGAGAGAGATGAGCTTTCAAGCTTACACAGAGCTGTTTCTGTAGCTTCATCTGTAGAAAGATGTGATTTTGGTTACCTTTTATGTGCTTTAAACTGATTCAGGAAGATCTTTAATGATCTGAAAAATTCCAGATCTGGTCTTGTGATATTTAAGTTCCTAGATAATCGAAATACCATAAGCTGCCCTGATACTACATTACTTTGGCCCTATAAATGGCTCCCTGAGGCATTAAATGACACGTAAAAAATCCCCAAACAAACCCATGAATACAACTAGTAAGGTACTTTACTTTATTCAAGTTTATCCTCACATCACTTTTTTAGCTGTATTTGGGTTTCACAGAAACCTCCTTACACAGTCATAATATATGTAAAAACAGGCATGGGGGTGGGTGGGGGGGCAACATTTCTGTGCCAGAAGCAGGAATACAAATATGGTCCTTTACTGTTGCTAGTATTATTTAGAACTGCAAACAAGCACTTTGTCTCTGTTTTTCTTGCCCATCTCCTTGCTGCTTCTTTCATTTCTCTAGAGAGCTCTGCCCCTGGTAAAAGCTGCAGTTGAATATAACTATAGTTGCATCTGTTTTTTTCTGCTTCTTTTCTTTCTGGAGAGAAAATCTATGTGGAGGCCAAGCAGTAGAAACACAATCTTCTCTTGATTGATGGACTGGCATGCAAACCACTGGATTTCCATGGTCCTCCACTAAATTATAAGGACTGATTTCACTACCTGTGATATAAAAACACATTTTGTCATTTAAAAACCATTTAAAAAAATCCAATTAACTTTTAATTGTTTGTTTGTTTCCTTTTTTGACTTCTCTACACCTGGATAATGAAAATAGACTAAACAGTTTCACTTCTGTTTCTAACCAGTTTCTAGTCAATTTCTCACGTTCTGCAACAGTGTTGCTGTATTTGAAATGTTAACACTGCAAGGGAATATTTATCTCCTTTTTAAAAAAGAAGTTTCTATTGGAATTAAGGGGAGATCTCTCCCACCCTTCTTAATATAAAACCTAAATTTTGGGCTAAGTTAGACCTGGTGTCCGTTTAAAACTGTTTGTGACTACTTATTTCTCTAAAAATACCTACGTTAGATGTCAATCCTGCAAATGTTTATGCACTTGATTAATTTAATGTGGAAGAAAAATGTAGCCTGTGTGTAAGTGTTTGCAGGAAAAGGCCCTAACATTTTTTTCCTTATGTAATGCTAGTGATTTGATTCTGTACAAAGCCACTAAAATAAAGCTCCACTGCTTGGGTACAATTAGGGCTGGTCTACACTGGAAAGTTAGTTTGATCCAACTACATCTCTCAGGGGTGTAAAAGAGCTCCAGTGTAGGCAGTGCTAGATCAACAGAAGAATTCTTGGAGAGCTGTAGTGTCTACACCACAGACCTGCAGCTGCAGCATTTTTTGTTTAGACATACTGTCAGATTAGTGTCTGAGACTTTCAGGTAAATATGGTCTTATGTTACAGAGACATAACAGCCCCAAAGTTAAAGGTGTGCTGTCGACCCTTAAAAAAAAATCATACTTCTGCCTGATTTTTTTAAATCTGTCATTGCAAGTAACATCTAGGATTACTACAGTTGAAAAATTTTGGAGGAAAGAAATATTACCTTGAAATCTAATCAACTTGAAAAACATAGTTAAGTGGTTTTAAGTACTGTATTGACTTCTGAGGTCCCTCTGCCAATTTTTGTGGCTTTACAACCAGTTTCCTATTTTTAAAATATTCTTTTTTCTGTTATGTGTTGTATGAAGGACCCTTGCAAAGAACAGAGGAAACTCACTATGCAGGAAAAACAGAAATGAACTATATTTTGCACATTTTACAGACATTTCTATAAGCATATTTGGGGCGCAGGGAGAAGGAGAAAAATTTTTTCCAGTCTAATTCAGTTACATTGATTTTAGGTGTTACTTGTAACATTTATAGGTAAAATATTTTCAGATGGAAGCTCAGACATGCTAACTCTCACAAACTGATCGCAAGAGTCGTGATTTCTTAGTAAATTTTAGCTTCTCTCATGATATAACTCTCAAATGCGAGGATATATTTTTTTCAGCCATGGCATAAATGTGTTTCTAGTCAAACAGGAGTTCTTTTTCAAGTGCTTGCTCATGTCCATTCCAATGTAAGTGTTATGTGCATCATGTGCACCGTTGCCGGCAGCTTTTCCCTAATGGTATCATCACTCTGTTGCTCTTTGGAGTAGTGCCTTGATGGCGCAGTACATAGGCAACTGCCGCCCTGCTGCCCACTCAGTTCCTTCAGGGTCCACAGCCACGCTCAGCACTGAAATTCTTACCTTGTACCAAGGAAATTGGCACCGGTAGGATGGCACCATTCACCACCTCTGGTGCCCAAACGAAGGCAAAGAATTCAGATGGAGGACATTCCCTGATGAAGAAGATCACACATCGGGGTGAGATCCACGTCGGACCACCCACACATGGGGACCTCTCAACTGGCACCATCGATTCCGGCCCAGAGTGAAGAGCCATTGAGTGCAGTGCACATGGACTCCACTACAAGGGCGAGCCATACAGAAGACTTGACCCTGACTCCTCTACCAATGCCAGAAGCATATGAGGCAGCGAGGTGTTTGTTAACCCTCCCAATACCTCTAACTCCCCAGAGCCACGGGCTGGGGGAACAAACCAGATATCGCAGGACCTGCCCACATTAAGACAGGTCCCGATCCTGGGAACGTCTGCTGTCGTGATGAGGCACCGACCCTCATCATGGGAGCATCCAAGGGCTCGACACCATGGCACCAATCAAGGACACGGTCCTAGCATCATTCAAGATCTCTGCCCAAATTGCAATTGTAGCACCAGTTACATTCAATGTCAATTACAGTCACGGCACCGATCACAATCTTGGCACCACTCAGGGTCTGGGTATTGCTAAGTGGCCCCTCGAAGCCAGTCAGCATCATGGCACCATTCTGCATCAATGCATTGCTCTCCTGTACAGAACTGTTCACCATCGTGGCGCCACTTGAGATCTTGATGCCAGTCAGCATTACGACACCAGAGCATGGCACTGAGTGATATGGCACCCCCTTGGTTGCCCAGGAGCAGGTCCTCGAACTCCGAATCACCTGTGGAGTCCTATATATCCTGTGGAAGTAGACACCAGGTGGCACTCAGTCACATCTGAGCACGCAAGTGGCCAAACTACCACCGTGGCTACCACCCCATTGGCAGGTGCCATCCCAGAGGGCGGTATGGGTGCCACGGCCACCTCAGGTCCTCCAAGGCTCTTTCCTAGACAGTCACAGTCGATGCCTTCAGAAGGTAGAGCTACCTCTGCCCTCTCTCTGTCGGGAAGGGGCTTGGTTTTGAGGGCAGAGACCCTGGACCCCCAGGGCACTCCAGCGGGCGACCAACCAGCACAGGACTCAATGGGGGAGTGTAGCTTCTCCTCCAAGGGCCCAGCCAGTGCTCCTCCAGGCCAGCGCCCAGGAGCATGGCCCCCTCTCATCCTCCCCGTTAGTACACCACTGATTGAATCAACTGAAAAAAAACCCCTGACATTTGAGAGTTCTAAAAGGAAATCCTGTGTGCTGCCCCAACTGCAGCTGGGGTTCCAGCTGTCAGCCTCAGGGGGCTGCTTCCCTGCTAGCCTGGGAAGTGGGAGAGGGGACCCAATTGCAGCTCTCTTTCCTCCTTCCCGCCTCTCTTGGGGAGAATGAAGAACCTGAAGGAGGAGAGGTGAGGCCAGGTGTTGAAGGGGGGATGAAATGAGGAGAATGAGGGTTGATGAAGGGTGGGGCTGTATTGATGGTGGGTTCTGAGCAGATGGGGTGAATGCTGGGAGGGTGAACTGAGGGCAGTGGGGGTTGACGGGGTGGGGGGGCTGAACTGACGTGGTGATGATGAAGGCTAGGGGATTGATTATGAGGGGCTGAACTGAGGCGGTTGGGTGGGTGGAGGGCTGGGGGACAGGATTAATTGCTGAGCAGAATATGGGCAGATGTGGGCGTGAGAACTCCTGCATCAGGGGCCAAAAATCACTTTATCCAGTACATGTGGGAGAGTGGGCAACACTAATTGTCACATGCACACATCCTCGGGATAGACTGGGTACAATCTTTTTTTAAAATGTCATGTTTTTTGAGTGTCTGACTCATGATACTTCTACAAAAAAACTTCAAAAACAGACTTCAGCGAGAAACTGCAGGGCTGGAACTCGTATGTAAACTTGACACAATCAGACTGGGTCTGAATAGGGACTTGGAATGGTTATCTCATTACAAGAAGTAATTGTCACTGTTCACACATTCTCACCTGATCAATGGTTGTGAATAGGCCTCCTCTACACTGACTGAATTGACTTTGTTAGCAGTTGCCCTCCACTTTGTTGTTTCTTACCTTTGGATATATTTATATATATATCCCTCCTATCTGTGATTTCCACTTCATGCATCTGACGAAGTGGGTTGCAGCCCATGAAAGCTTATGCCCAGAAATGTGTTAGTCTTTAAGGTGCTACAGGACTCTCGTCGTTTTTGCTGTATACAGACTAACACCGCTCCCCTCTGGAACTTGACTCATGATATTTTATTCCTTGAAGCTGTCAGTAGTGAAAGCTTGACTTTTAATTTGCCATTGTCTCTTTAATAATTTACATGATAGTGTTATAGCTACCATCCAAAATCTTGTCTACACTAGAGAAGTTTTACAAAAATGTATATGTCAGTTCTGTTGCACAGCTGTTGGCAGTGTGCAACCTAATGCAGGCAGTTCTTCTGCACACTCAGCTGTTTTCAGCAGTATGTTTATTAGACTTGCTCTAAGCAACTTTAATTGACACATTGCTGAAAATAGTTGCCAGAGCAAGAGAGCTGTCCACACTTGGGCTCCTAATGGTACTAACACAAGTGTGGCTGAACTGTTGTTAGCAACAACAGAAACTGTTTGTTTGTAAAAATTCCATAATGTAGGCAAAACTTTACTCTCTCTACATTTCCCTCTTATCCCAATGTTCCGCAAAACTCACTTGCATACATGCCAAACTAGATGGTTAATTTGTTCTGTTCCATTTATTAAAATTCACACATTAAAAATGCTAGCAGCTGTTTATTGATGCATCTCTGTGGATCTTTAACTTCTTGTGGAGAAACTTAATTTCTGCCTTTTTTTTAAAAAAATGCATCATTTGCTCTCTAGGCTTTCCGTTTTTAATCATGGTGGATTGATTTAAATCAAGGCAATTTAAATCATTGATCATCATTTAAATAATTAAATCATGATTTAAATCACCAAGAAAATCTTTGATTTAAATCAAGGTTCCCACTGATACTTCTTCACATATTTCTTAAACAATGGTGCAAATCTGATCACTAAAACATGTTAATTTACAACTCAATACAGCATTTTACAGCATCTAGGAGGGTATACTTTGTGTAATTTTTTTAGATAACTTGATTTGTATTAATTTAGGAAATAGTACATAACACTCATTACCTGTGTCAAGCTACAGATGCAGCGGCAGTACATTAGGAATGGTAAGAACTGAATCACACACACAAACACAATAGCACTTATGTTTTATTAAACTAAATCTTAAATGTTATATAAATATTTCACATTTGCAATTGCAGCAGTCTCCTGAGTTACCGACTGACGACTGTCTTTAAACTTTTTTTTTTAATTTTCAAATTTTATTAATTCTAACAGACAAGTCATCACAATACTAAATGTATGCTGTCCTTAAACTTTTACAACTAGCTCTCATCTTCTCCAATCCCACTGTCATTTTTATTCATAGACTGAAACAGAAATGCGAGTTTTCCTGCTTTTTCAACTCCCAGTCAATTTCTTAGCTTTTAGTGAATAATACCAAATGATGAAAATATTCTCTGTGTGCCTGCAGAGGAAGCTATGGCTTTAAAAAGTTGGCTTAGCAACTGAAGGAACCCTGTTTCAAGGTGCCTGGCTAATGATTTTCACCAGTTCAGGGGAGTGACATTGTTCAAAACATCATCAGTAAGCATGTACTGTTTAAATGGTTCCACTCCAGCCCTGAAATTTATTATGACTGGCATAACTGAGGAGTGATTTTGAGATTCCCATGCCACGGCAGCATCATCATCTTCAGAAGCTAGGGATCTACTTTTATATCTGGGGTCGAGAATGTTTGCAAGAAAATGAGGTGGAGTTAGTGCTTGATCCATTCACTTCTTTATTGCCTGCAGTTTAACTTTCTGGTGAGGTATTTCTTTCTTCAGTGTCTCTTGAAGTGCCTTCCAAATTTTGACAGCATCAGCAATGCAGCAAGAATTTCTCTGAAGTTTTATTAAGGCTGTGGATATAGCCTTCAGTATACTGAGCGTATCCTCTATATTCCTCTTTAATCTAATGTTAGATACTTTAGATGAGACACTTCCATCTGTTTTATCATGGTTTTCTTCACAAAGTTTTATGAGAATAGGCCAGTTCTTAATAAATTGTTCAAAACAATCAACCACAAAATTCCATTGAACATCTTGAGGGAGAATTAGTTTGGATCCTCCTGCTCTCTTCAGTGAAGTTGAAGCAAAATGTTTGTTACGGAAGTATTTTGCGACTTCAACAATGTTTTCTTTTATTCCTGGAGAAGATGTACTTAAGTCTTTGGCTAAAAGATGCATTAAATGGGCACTGCAGCCATATGTTAAGGAACATCCTTCCGTTTCTTCTTCTAAGTATCTTCTCATCTTTGCTACGTTTGCAGCATTGAGTGAATAATACCAAATGATGAAAATATTCTCTCTGTGCCTTTAAGACGGTGTCTTAACTAACTCCTCTGCCTTGCTTGGCCCAGCTCCACCAGCACATAAGCACAGAACAACAACAATCCTATCCAGCCTTTGTCTTCCTTCGTCACATGTGACTTTAGTCTGATGAGAAACAGAAACTGAAAGCCCCGAACTTTCAAGAAGCAAGAGCTGGTAGTTAGGCTGGACAGACTAGAGCCATTAATTCATTTTATGAGACTGTAAGTGTAGGTTTAACATGTTTGTGATGAGATTTAATTGTAACTTTTTTTAAACGAGAGAGAATTTAGTATTTTACTGATATAAAAAAAAACCAATCTGATTTAAATTTAAAAAAATCTGATTTTTTTTTTTTAAATTAAAAAAAACCAAACCATTGATTTTTATCCACCCTGGTTTTTTTATTGATCATCTTGAACCTGCATCTCTGGATTGCCTCTTGTACTTTTTAATCTCTCTTCCTTTTTTCACTTGATGCTTCCTCTTTAATTTGGGTCTTCAAGTTGAGATGCGGCATTGCTGTAGATTTTGTGGGCACTATGAAAATTAGAATAATTTTTTTTCCTTCTGGTAAATTGACAGATAATTTACTCAAAGTTCAGTTATGCCAGTTCCACCAAGCAAAGTGATGGTATTCATAAGCATATTTGTGGAGGCAAAGGGTAAAATATACCCAATAGTGGAAGCCATGTTTGAGTACCTGAGAAAGTAACATATCTGAAGCAAGACTAGACTGCACAAAGAAACTTGCTTTATTTGTTGTTTATTTACAAAACTTTATAAAAGATAGTACATTACAGCAGAGCTATTGTGATGCTAGAGTTAAGGTTGTGTTCTGTTTTGAAATTCAGCCTCATTGTTTTATATTAAAAACAGTGTGTTTGTCCTAAATTTTCAGCATATAATCTCTGAGTAAAGTTTGAATTGTAGGAGAGAGTTTTTTTTAAATGGTTAATTAATTTCCAAGTTCTAATCAATTAAAAATTCGCTCCCAGTAAAATGCACATTCCGAGTTTCATGAGTTTTCATCCCCCTCTCGGTTAAAAAACTATAAACAGTCAAAAATAAAAAATGTAGAAATAGTAAGAATTGGGGCTGCTTAGCATTATGTAATTATTTTGTCGAATAACAAAAAAGACAGTGTATTCTTAGTCATAAGTGAATCCTTATACACTATGGTTAGCTGCCAGAGAATTAAATTCATGATGACTGGAGTCCTCTGTGATGTAGCATCTGTTGGTTCATTGAAGACCGGAAGCTCCATGAAACTCTTCAAAGTAACAGCTATTGTGTCGAGGATCCTGTTTTTTGTGAACCATTCAGCTGGCCCTAACCCTAACCTGGTCTTCATGAAAGCAATGACCAGCAGTGTGAAGATCCGGGTGTTTGTCAAACCTGTTCATCTTGTTCTGGAGGGGAGGTCTTGAGCCAGCTGAACAGTTTCACAAAGAAGAGGAATTGCAACAAAGCGTATCAGCTTTGACGAATATCAAGAACTTCATAAAAATCCTCAACTGATTCAGAAGCAGATCCTTTTCTTTGTGATAGGAGCCATTGTTGTGTCAGAGATTCTTGCTTAATTTAATAACTTTATGCATCATAACTGAATACATATGGACAGTGATTAGCTAATACAGAACTTGAAAAAAATTAATTTTCTCAAAGCACTGCAAGAAGTTTCATTATCACAAAACTTCAACCAATTCTACTTTTTAACACTTTAGGAGAGCTATGAAATACTGCATGTTGTAACATGCTCCCATTAATGTGCCCTCCATCCAAAACTGGGGCCTAATACAGTATAGAAGAAAATGGAGTATATTATTTTCTAACGCTGTGCAGATGATAGGGAGGGATGTCTGCTCTGTTTATGGTGGTAGGTAGTGTGGAGAAAGGGGCTGCTGGAAGGTTGGCACCCCTGCAAGTGGCATGAATTCGTGTTGTGGTGAGGTTGTTTGTGTTGTATGGTAATGGTTCTACTAGTGAGATACGTGTTTCTGGGTGCAATAATAGAAAGCATATAGTATTAGATACCTTAACTTTTCGCTCACTGTTTTCTGTGAAGCATGTTATATATGCATCCTTAACTCACATACAGTGTAGTCTTTTTGAGTATTAGTTTTATTTTGTTCCCAACCACTTTCTATCATACTATTATTTTTCTGTGCATGGTAGTCACATTTCATTTTTACTAATTCAGGCATTTTAATTGTGTTTTGCAGTAATATCCAGAATAGTCTAAAAAAGATTATTTTAATTAAATATACTTTTTGAATCGTGTTTTACTTTGTGAAGCCTTTTCTTAGTGTTTGTCAGCAATTTGAAAATAAAGAATTATTACTTGTACTTCTGTTTTAAATATTCACAAGAATCTGTTTAATTAAAAGCGAACCTTATTTACCACCTTGAAGTGTTACTTTGTGTAACTAAAGCATGCGAGACATATCAATCTATCTTATTTCCAACAGGCTGCATTTGCTGGTGCATGCAGAATAAGGCACTGCAGTGATTTATCAAAAATAATTTTACTGCAGAGACTTCAGAATTTTCAACACAAAAAGTTAATTTAATACAGAATAAAATCGTTCCATTTTCTTTCCCTTATTGATTGGTATTATAGTAATTTTGCAGCATGTGTTCGTGCAGAATATTTTAATTTCTTTCAGAGAGTGAGTTGGGAGAAAATGTTTTTATCATCTGTCATTTAGTCATCTTTTAACTGTAGTAGACCGAATGCTAATTTCATTTGCATAGCGCTCTTGAGGTAGTGTTTGCATACATGTATCCAGTCCTTCAGTTAGTATATAACTGCTAGTGTTAGTTAGCCAGTTGAGAGTCCATTGATTGACAAGATATATAAATAGAACTATACTAAGAATTTTTTTTAAATTGGCATTATCTGTTCTATCTTTCTGCTTATAATAATTTTACACATAGAGTAAAAAACAGGCGAGCTAGAAAATTCAGATGTAAAACTTTTCATTGCACCTTCCACTAGTTCTATTTTGGATAACAGCAAATATGATAATGTGTAGGATCTAGCACTGTTTTGAGGCAACTTGTAATATCTATTTGGATTAGTTAACTAAGACGCTAACTAAATTGGCTTCTCTGCATTTTAAATCTGACTCCGACTGATAGTTTTACAAACTCTAACTTTTTGGTATAAGTTAATGTTTGAGAAATTGTTTTTAAAACTGTGACTTCTTTTTAATCAATTAACAGAATCAGTGAAATCATTTTGTTTAAATGGGACTGTAATGATTTATCTTGGGATATTTCTTCCCTCACCACCCTCCCCACCCCAAGGTCCTTAAAATACAGTTTATTGACACATTATAATCGCTCTTTCAAGGCCATGACGATCTATGGTCAGTTTTTGCTTAGAGAGTCTATAATCTATGGGTCTTTGATGAGTTGGATGTAAGGGCTCCTCAGAATCACCATCTAGGTTCTGTTGGCTGAAGGTATAAGGTTTTGAGCTACACAGAGCTGAAGAAGATTGTGTAGATCAAAAAGCTTACACCTTCCACCAGTAGAAGTTGGTCTCATAAAAGATATCACCTCCTCTACCTTGTCTCTCAGTCTGAATTTTGGCATATGAAGTCTCATTGCTAGGACGACAATTATTTTCTGAAAAAAAAATCAATGGAAATAAATCTGTACATTTTATATTAGGAGAATGAAATAAAGTTTAAAAAAAACATTTCAGAGATTTTTCTGATTCTATAAAAGGAAAACATCTAAGATTTTTTTTAAATTAAGAAATTATGGGGCTATTGCCCAAATTCCAATCCTGTATATTATACAGCTTTTTAAAAATTGCTACAATTTGGTATGGAAAGACCTTTGGATTGTAAGGATCAGATCTTCAGTCACTGCTAAATCCCCTTTGCATCTTGAAGCAGTATGAAGGGGAGAATAATATTTCCTTAATAGTGCAGCTAGGGATTCACTTTATGCAGAGGAATCCCTAGCTGGCATAGATCTGCCATAGCCACATTGTGCTCCAATGATCCCTAGCTCCATGTAACCCAAGGGATCATTATTAGCCAACATAATTAAGGATGCTCTAACTCATGCCAGGGGTAAAATTGGCCATTGGCTGGCTTGCAGATTATGAAAGCATTTTAAGCAACCTTTGCCTAGTAGTTCATCCTCCTTGAGTCATATGGTGAACACAGCTACAGTTGAGAAAGTTGGGGTTGCACTCTGTACTCTCCATGACATTCTGGCTACTTACCTTTAGACAGTGTTACTGAGTTCTCTTAAATATGTGGCATTATGTGAGAATGAAAGAGAAAATAATAATACAAATATTATAATACCATTACATGATTATTGGTATTCTATCACCTCACGTACTGTTCATTTCTGGTCACCTTATCTCAAAAAAGATATAGCAGAAATAGAAGCCAAAAGACAGGCAACAAAAATCATAATGGAATTTTTATAGCAGTTCCACTATTTAAGTAGAAAATGCAACTCTTAAAAGTAACTGGAGACCTGAGCTACAGAGTTCAAAGTACTCAGCTGTACACCTCAATTTCACCTGAATGAACTACTGCTGTTGAATGATTTGTAGTCTGTGGAATAGATTGGGACATTTGTTCAGATTTGCAATTTGGATATACTGTTCTGTTACTGTGATAATTCTCACAGTATACAGGACCGTGAGTCACCTTGTTACCCCATCTCTCCAATATGAGGGAGTCTTGCCTGTGCTTTGCTTGATCTCAGTTTCTTTATACTACCAGTCTTTTAGTCAGTCAAGTACTCTCATCAGGGCTCTGCCAGTCCTGTCTTTGCCTTGCAGGTTAACAATAGATGCGCCCCAATTCCCATGTCTCCTTGGATTGTTCCCTTGTGATATCCAGGCCCTGAAAGTGGTTACTCATAGATATCCCAGATCTTATGCCTCTAAAGGTACAGTGTACACCAGTTTTCCAGTTTTTCCTTAAACCACCACTCCTGTATACCATGTACCACTTTTAATAAAATAGAAGCCTTTATTTAAGAAAAGATAGAGATTCCACTAGAAACATGAGAGAGTGGTGGAAATAAATGGTTATAATGCAAAACAAAATAATAAAATGCAAACCTGAGTCTATACATATTATTAATAGTTCCTTTTCCTATATAATAAAATATTTTTTCTCCCTCCACTCCCCACTGCCAGATTCAGTCTGTGCAGAGTTGGCTTGCTTCACAGGAACCAAGATCTAATTTTCATGAGAACACCTCACTCTTCAAGATGCCTCCTCCATGAAAAGATTTTCCCTCCTCTGTGTTATACGGAAACAGCCTTTTGTTTCTATTCATAGACAGGGTGAAGACCCTGTCTTGCTGTAATGTTCCTTTGTTTACTTTCAAGAGGGTTCAATTGCAGTTGTGTCTGATGGTTTTCCATTGAAAGTCTTGGGATTGAGCAAGGCCAAACAAATGAGTTTTGCAATGCATCAGTGGCTGAACAGAGTGGGGTGACAACTCCCTCATGTTTGAATCAGGGTCATCACTGAGACATATTACCCCTTGGTGGCTAATTTTTGCTCCAAGTCTATAAAGCATACTTTCAATGTAATACATTATTCCTTAAATATTGCCTGTACATACAGCTCAAGATGACTATGAATCTTGACAAGTTATGAGCTTTCTGTACATATCTCACGTTACTCTTTATGGATAAATATCATGTAAGATGTGTTTGGTGGAGTGTGTGTGTCAAGTTTGAGATGAGAGTACTTTGCAAAGAACAGGGGACTCTTTGCCAAGGAGTCCCTCTGTCAAAATTAGATTCCCCAGTTGCTGCTAATGATTATACAGGAGTTGTAATCAAGACAGCCTTCTTTTTCATCTGCCTTTGGCTGAGAAGAAGGAACTACTTTTCCAAGATGTGCCTCGTTCTACCGTGATCGATGCCTTTCTAACCACTAAATTAGATGACTGTGCTGTGTTCTGCATAAGGCTATACCTCAAATCTTAAATCATCCTGGAGATTAAAGCAGTGTACCAGGTGGTAGCTCACTTGGTGTAAGGCTAGGTCTACACTAGACATTTTTGCTGATATAGTAATAGTGGATGGGGTGTGACTTTGTATTTATTTATTTATTTTCTATGCCAATAAAAGCAGTAGTGTAGACAGTTATATTAGCTTTTGCTTTTGCTACTGTAGCTTTTGTCATTGCGCTGTGAGTTTTTGCTTGTATAATATACATGCCATATCTTTTCTGGTGTAAACCTGGCCTAAGTGCATATTTTTTGCCACAAGCATGATGGAAGTGTTTTGCCATCTGAGCTTTGCCAGATTAAGTTTAAGGTGTTGATATAGACTTGATACCTACCTATTTGTGAAACTGCTCCTCTCCCCATGTCACATTGCTTGCGCTGGAGTCTCTTAGGTTTAAAAGAGGAGCTGTTGTCACTATGTTCTCCGAGTAGAACCCTACATTTTGGAAATCCCTCCCAAGGTTATATAGAGAACTAGGAGGAGTGGGGGGAGCGGTGGGAATAAAACACGGGTTGCCTGCCTTCCACTCCTACTTTTCTGCATAAAATGGATTTATGACATATGGATCATGCAGCTTTTCTAAATTAATTGTTTGGTCCTCGGCTGCTTTCTTTTGCTTACATATTATGCTGCCTAGACTGACTGACTATTCAGCCACTTATTTCAGATTTTCTGCTATTTTTTGTTTTCCTTGATTATTCCTTTTTGCCATAGAGGCTGTGCAGAGTGTATTCTCATATGGCAGTATTGCCTGAGACCATGCTAGATGCATTGGAGGGACAATATGTACTTTGAGTACTCTTCACCACCAGTGTTGAAGAAAATTAATGAAAAACATAAAGGAAAGGAGAGTATAAGATCAGATCTTCCATCTAGCAGATTAAACATTCGTTAAATTTGGAGTGAATTGGGGAAACCCATCTGGTTCTGGCTTGGAGGTTGGGAGAGTCATAGAATCGTAGATTGGAAAGTACCTTGAGAGGCCTTCTAGTCCAGTCCCCTACATTCAAGGCAGGACTAAGTATTATCTAGACCATCCCTGACAGGTGTGCTCTTAAAAATCTCCAATGACGGAGATCCCACAACCTCCCTAGGCAATTTATTCCAGTGATTAACCACCCTGATCATTAGTAAGCTTTTCCTAATGTCCAACCTAAATGGCCCTTGTTGCAGTTTAAGCCCATTGCTTCTTGTCCTATCCTCACAGGTTAAAGAGAACATTTTTTCTCCCTCCTCCTTGTAACAACCTTCTAGGTACTTGAAAACTGTTACCATGTCACCCTTCACTCTCTCTTCTTCAGACTAAACAAACTCAGTTTTTTCAATCTTCCTTCATAGGTCATGATTTCTAGACCTTTGATCATTTTTGTTGCCTTTCTCCTGGCTATCTCCAATTTGTCCACATCTTTCCTGATCTGGATACAATACTCCATTTGAGAGCTAATCAGCACAGAGTAGAGTGGAAGAATTACTTCTCGTGTCTTGCTTACAACACTCTTGCTATACATCCTAGAATGATATTTGCTTTTTTTGCAACCGTGTTACAGTTGACTATGACTCCCAGATCCCTTTCCACAGTATTCTTTCTGAGGCAGTCATTTCTCATTTTGTATGTGTGCAATTGATTGTTCCTTCCTAAATGGAATACTTTGCATTTGTCCTTATTGAATTTCATCCTATTTACTTGAGATCATTTCTCCAGTTTGTCCAGCTCATTTTGAATTTTAATCCTGTCCTCCAGAGTACTTGCAACCCCTGTCAGCTTGGTATCATCCACAAACTTAGTAAGTGTACTCTCTCTGCCATTATCTAAAATGTTGATTAAGATGTTGAACAGAACCAGACCCAGAACTGATCCCTGCAGGACCCCACTCGATATGTCCTTCCAACTTGACTGTGTACCACTGATAACTAGTCTCTGGGAATGGTTTTCCAACCAGTTATTCATACACCTTATAGTAGCTCCATCTAGGTCAGTGGTTCCCAAACATTTTCCCTTCATGACCCCATTTTCAGATGTGTTTTTTCCCACTACCCAAGACAGCATAGAAGCTGCCATTTAAAAATGGTGTCCTCCATGCACTGCAACCTCACATGCATTGTACATGCAAGGTCACGCAGCAAGCAGGATGCCATTTTGCTTTACAAAATGGCGTCCTCTAGACTGCTTGAGCTCATACACATACAGTGCTCGTGAGGTCATGCTGCATGGAGAGCGCCATTTGGTAGAGCAAAATAGCATCCTCTGTGCAACCGTGACCTTGCGCATACGGTGCTTGTGAGGTCATGCCTTGTGTAGGAGGCCATTTTGTAAAACACCACCATCTACATGCTCGGGATTGCCGTGACCCCATCTGCTGATGAAGTGACCCCACTTGGGGTCACAACCCACAGTTTGGGAACTGCTGATCTAGGTTGTATTTCCCTAGCTTGTTTGTTAGAATGTCATGCGAGACAGTATCAAAAGCCTTACTAAAGTCAAGATGTACCATATATACCACTTCCCTCCTATCTGCAAGGCTTTTTATCCTGTCAAAGATAAGGTTGGTTTGACATGATTTGTTCTTGAGAAAGCCATGCTGACTATTACTCATCACCGTATTATCTTCTAGGTGTTTGCAAATTGATTGCTTAATTATTTGCTCCATTATCTTTCCAGGTATTGAAATTAAGCTGACTGGTCTATAATTCCCCGGTTTGTCCTTATTTCTCCTTTTATAGATTGGCACACTATATTTGTCCTTTTACAGTCCTCTGGAATTTCACCAGTCTTTCATTATATTTTCTTTCGCAGCTTCTCTTGTTCTTAATCCTTGTCCATACTATAGTTTAAACTCTGCTAGTAAGATATGTTTAGACAAATCTCTTCTGAAAAGATATAACCATTTTTCAAATCTCATCTTGAAAAATGTTTTCTTCCTTTAAAAATAAATATTGATAGCAGATTTCTATCACATTTCCTTGTTTTTTCCTCTTGCAAACTATGTTTGAAGAGCATAATAAGGCTGCTTACACTCCCAGGGAGGTGGTGATAAATTAACAGGATTCCCTGGAGGAGGAGAAGGAAGCAGAAGAAAACGATTTCACGCTGTTCGGGAAGACTGAGCTAATAAGAAACAGTGTTACTAGCATGGTTTCAACTGTACTGTTTTTTTTACAGTACTTCTACATTGCAAAACAACAAACAAAACCCAAAGCAGCAAGTCTCAGAGCCTGGGTCAGCAGACTCAGGCTGGCAGAGCTTGTGCTAGGGGGCTAAAAATAGCAGTGAAAATGTTCCTGTTTGGACTCTGAGACCCCACCCTTCTTCCTGGATTTCAGACCTGCTTCGGATCTGTTCCCTAAGCCCTCCCAATCTTCTGATTTGTTAGAGATCAGTACATGTTTCCTTCATTGAGCTTTTAGAGCCACAGTCTGTGGATTCTGTAGGGAGATAGTATGCATCTCTTGTGAGCAGAAAAAAACAGGTAATTCAGGGAACTGTTCTCAGTTTAAACAACGAAAGTTCTGTGGCACTTTAAAGACTAACAAATTTAATTTTCGCAGGCATAAGCTTTCGTGAGGCTCAGCTCACTTCGTCAGATGCAGAGGTAGAAATGAGAAACATAGGATCATCATATAAATATACAAGTGCATAGAGAACAATGGGGGAGGTGGATGAAAGCCAGGTACTTGAGGTCTAATGACAGTCATTGAGTAGGAGGTGAGAATGGGTGAGCAAAACAATTTACCTCTTGTGATGAGACAGCCATTCCAAATCTCTGTTTAAACCCAGTTTGAATGTGTCAAGTTTGCAGATCATTTCTAACTCAGCAGTTTCTCTTTGAAGTCTGTTTTTGGAGTTTTTTGGAGAAGTACAGCAACTTTCAGGTCAGTGACAGTGTGCCCTGGGAGATTAAAGTGTTCTCCCACTGGTTTCTGGATGTTGTTATTTTTTATGTCTGATTTGTGTCCATTTATCCTTTTGTGTAGTGATAGTCCAGTTTGGCCAATGTACATGGAAGAGAAGCATTGGTGGCACATGATGGCATATATAATATTAGTGGATGTACAGGTGAATGAGCCCCTTATGGTATGATTGATGTGGTTAGGACCAGTGATGATGTCACTAGAGTCGATGTGTGGGCAGAGCTGACAATGGGGTTTGTTGCAGGGATAGGTTCCTGGGTTGGATTTTTTGTAGGGTGTATGGTTGCTGGTGAGTATTTGCTTCAGGTTGGGGGCTGTCTGTAAGCCAGGATGTGTCTGTCGCCCACTGCCTGAGCGAGAGATGGCTCATCTGCTAGGATAGGTTGTAGATCTTTAATGATGTGTTGGAGAGATTTTAGCTGGGGACTGTAGGTGATGACCAGTGGGGTTCTGTTGTTTTCTTTCTTGGGTCTATCCTGTAGTAGGTGATTTCTGGGTACCCATCTGGCTCTGTCAGTTTGTTTTTTCACTTCTCCAGGTGGGTATTGTAGTTTTAGGAATGTTTCATAGAGATCCTGTAGGTGTTTGTCTCTGTCTGAGGGATCGGAGCAAATCCGGTTGTATCTTAAGGCTTGGCTGTAGACAATGGATCGTGTAATGTGTCCAGGGTGAGAGCTGGAGGCATGAAGATACGTATTGCGGTCAGTTGGTTTTCAGTATAGTGAAAGCTGGAGGCATGAAGATACATATTGCAGTCAGTTGGTTTTCGGTATAGTTTAGTGAGTTAGGAAAATTCCTGAAGAAACCTACCATTGTGGAAAGAAAGAGAAAGTCTTAATGAGAGAGACCCATTTTTTGGGCCATGTACATTGATCAAAACCGTAATTATTAGCAATATTATTATTAGCAGTTAATATTGCATATTAGACAATAAATATATTTTGCTTTTAACTTCGAGTTTCAATAAGTTTTATCACCATAATTCATAATAACATGAGTCACGTGAAGGAAAACTAATGCATTAATAAATTATTGTCATCACTATTTATTATTTGTATTCCATTAGTGCCACACTGTGTTATGCACATTCCAAACACGTGGGAGTACACAGTCCCTACCCTGAAGTGTTTACAGTTTAATGAGAGAAGTAATTAAAAAAGGATGTGGGAGAGGGATATAGGCATACTACTTTTTTTGTAAATATCAGATATCTCTGACTTTTTGTTAACTTAGTCATTATTCATTGACTAATTCTTATAAGCATTAGAGTACAAGAGGGACTTGAAGAAGAGAATGATGGATCTGTTCAGGGAGGAAGTTCCATGCATAAAGGATAGTGTAGAAGTAAGTGCAAAGACTGTGTAAGAGAAGCAGTTAAATATAGATTCAAACTGGCATTACTGATGGCCCAAAGAGGGTGAATTGTGATATGTAAAGACCAAAGCAAGTAAATTGGAAGGGGCAGAGTTGTGGAGAGCTTTGAAGGTTCATGCTAATAACATGAACTTGGTATGATGGCAATTCAGCTGTATATTCTATTGAATTTAATATCCTAAGAAATTCCTGAATTAACATTTAAGTTGTAATAAGTAATTGATGTTTTAATTATTTTGTAGATGCCTCATGGATAAAAACTTCATAAGGATTGGAAAATGGTTCATCAGGCCTTATGAGAAAGATGAAAAGCCTGTTAACAAAAGGTAAGATAATCCCTTATAACAAGTACTGTGAGGTCTCTGGAATAATGTCAGTTGTATTGTTCAAGTTCTGATAGTGTGCTCCTTTTCTTTATGTTGTGTTCTACTTTTGAGTGATTGATCATATCCATTCCCATATAGGTGACTGTGTGCCCCGTGCATTGGTTCCCGGAACTTTTTTCCCCTTAGCAAGCTCCGTAGGGCCGGCTCAGGCACCCCCTGGAGTGCTGCGCTCATGCCGCGGTATATCAGGCGCCGCCGGTCCTGTGGGCCCTCAGTTCCTTCTTTCCGCCTGTGATGGATCCTGGAACATCTGCCTCTTGCTCTTGCAAGTAGCATCCCCTTTTGTATCATGTGGTTAATTGACAGAACTGTTAATTAGTTAAGTAGCATAGTTGTTAGAGTTAAGTGTTAAGTAGTTAGATACATAGATAGACAGCCCCCAGGGGCTTAAGGTTGGGCCATGCCTGACTCAACCGGCTTCAAAGCCTGTGCCGCTTGTGGCAGGGCTTTCCCAGTGAGTGACCCTCACGACTGCTGCCTCGGAGAGCAGCATCGGAAGGACAGATGCAAAATCTGCAAGGCCTTCAAGCCACGCACCCAAAAGGAGAGGGACGCGCGTTTGAAAGCCATACTTATGGAGTCTGTGTTTCGGCCGGACTCTGAACCGGCGCATTCTCCTGCGGCACCGAGCGTCTCCTCGGTGCGGAGCGCTCCACCGGCACCGATGTTGATGCACCCAGTGCCGAGAAGGAAAAAGCAACAGGACACCGCGTGCCAGGACTCCCTCGCATGGCCAGCCCGGCCTGGGGGGGGTCAGAAGATGCACCAGCCGCGTGGAGTGGAGATTACTCCGGCACCTGCATCTCCTCGCAGGGAGCCTCCCCCGACTCCTGGGGGTGGTGGAGTGCCCCTGCAAGGGCCGTCGACGCCGGAGGCGTTCGCTGCGGCACGTGCCCTCATGGGCATGCCCACGCCTCCGTCCCCCCCTTGGCCGAGGGCGCAGGGACCAGCGTCTCGGGGTAAACCCGTGCTGGGT
This sequence comes from Emydura macquarii macquarii, assembly GCF_026122565.2. Lineage (NCBI taxonomy): Eukaryota > Metazoa > Chordata > Testudines > Chelidae > Emydura > Emydura macquarii. Next base: position 4,975,656 of record NW_027131391.1, read on the forward strand.
GGCCCCAGTGGGTGGCAGACACAGGAGTCGAAGTCTCCCCCCAGGCGGTCGCAGAGAGTTGAGAGTGTGCGCTCCCCTCCCAGCTCTGACTCTGAGTCGTCGAGCTCCTCGACACCGTGGTACTGAGGGCGGTTGAGAAGTTCACGCAAGAGGTGACAACGATACAGTTCTACCTCGCGTCAGGGTCGCAGTTCCTGCTGTAGCATCTCGGCACCGAGTCCAGCACGGCACCGGTTCAGATCCCCGGCGCGGATACCGGCGCCAGACGAGACCCAACGCGCCTGGCACTGGTCCAGGTCCCCGGCACACAGCCCGGCACGGATCCCGGCGCCAGACGAGACCCAACGCGCCTGGCACTGGTCCAGGTCCCCGGCACACAGCCCGGCATGGATCCCGGCGCCAGACGAGACCCAACGCGCCCGGCACCAGGGGCTTTGGGGGACCCAGATGGGGACCTCAGTGGCCCAGCCAGCACCCCCACCTTCAAGCCAGCCAGACAAGGGCCATTCCTCGGAGGAGGAATCGGACCCCGGGGAGGATCCCTCCACAGGGCCCCTCCCGCAATCCTCCTCCTCTTCCCCTGATGATGCGGCTGCCAGGGACCATAGGGCACCCCTGCCAGACTTCCGGGCACACCAGGAGCTGCTGAGGAGGGTGGCCAGTAATCTACAGCTGGAACTCAAGGAGATGTCTGAGGAGGAGGACCCCCTCTTTGGTGTGTCGGGGTCAGCAGGGCCGTCTAGAGTCGCCCTGCCAGTGCATGAAGCTGGCCAAGACCCTCTGGCAAACCCCTGCCTCGGTTGCCCCTATGTCCAAGGGCGCTGAGAAAAAATACTATGTCCCCGCGGAAGGGTTCGAATATTTGTACACCCACCCTGCTCCGGGAACTCTCATTGTGGATGCCGCCAACCAACGAGAGAGGCAGGGGTCCTAGGGCAATACCCCCAAGAATAAGGATTACAAAAAATTAGACCTTTTTGGCCGCAAGGTCTATTCTACGGGGGCCCTGCAGCTGAGGATTGCCAATCATCAGGTGCTCCTCGGCAGGTACAACCTGAACCTCTGGTCCTCCTTGCAGAGGTTCGTGCAGAGATTGCCACAGGACCAGGCAGCAGACTTCGCCACGGTTATTGAGGAAGGCGCTGCAGTGGCAGGGGCGGCCTTACAAACAGCCAGTGATGCGGCAGACATCGTCAGCAGAGCCATGGCTTCGGCCATTGTGATGTGGTGGTGTTCTTGGCTCTTGTCATTGGGTCTGTCTCCAGAGGTCCAGCACTTCATCCAGGACCTGCCTTTCGATGGTGCTGGCCTCTTCTCTGAAAAGACTAATGACAAACTGCATGCCCTTAAAGATTCCAGGGCCACATTGAAATCCCTGGGACTTTACACACCTCAGGCCTCAAGGCATCAGTCTCGGCCGCAGGCACAGCGCCAGTCCCAGCCTGCCCCAAGGCCACCTCCCAAACCCCCTCAACCCAGGAGGGGTCGGGACCGGTATAGGCAGCCTAACCAGCGGGACCACCAAGGGTCCTCGACGGGCTCTCAACAAGGCCCATCCAAGAGGCATAATAACAAGCGCCAATTTTGATGGTGCGCCCGAGGGTGGCACTCTTACCGTCCAGTTGGATCCAACCCCATTCACTCACAGACTCAGGCCGTACTACACCGAGTGACAGAACATAAGCTCAGACTGCTGGGTCCTTGGTGTAGTCCACAGGGGCTATGCCCTTCAACTCACGGTTTTCCCCCCAGACTCTCACCCTACCCCGTCCCTCTTCAGGGACCACTCTGACGAGCAACTTCTCATACAGGAGGTGAACTCTCTTCTCCGCCTCGGGGCTGTGGAGGAGGTTCCCCCACGGGAAAGAGGAAAGGGGTTCTGTGCAAGGTATTTCTTTATCCCCGAGTCAAAGGGGGGCCTGAGGCCCATATTAGACCTCCGCTGTCTGAACAAATTAATCAGATGCCTCAGGTTCTGTATGGTCTCCCTATCCTCCATCATTCCCGCACTGGATCCAGGGGACTGGTATGCTGCCCATAATTTAAAGGATGCATATTTTCACATCTCCATCCTTCCCGGCCACAGACGTTTTCTCCGGTTTGTGGTAGCTGGCTGCCACTACCAGTTTTCGGCCCTACTCTTTGGCCTCTCGTCCGTCCCCAGGGTGTTCACAAAGTGTATGGCGGTGGTGGCGGCACACCTGCGCCGCAGAGGGGTCCAGATCTTCCCTTCCCTGGACGACTGGCTGATCTGGGGCAGGTCCAGGGCCCATGTGAGGAACAGCCTGGAAGTCACCTGCGCGACATGCACCAGACTGGGGCTGCTCATCAATGAGCAGAAGTCTTCTCTCACCCCGGTGCAGCACATAGACTTCATCGGGGCCACCCTGGATGCCACCCAGGCCAGAGCCTTCCTCCCACAGCCCCGCTTCGAGGCGATGGCTACCATAATAGACAATCTCCACAGGTCCCCCGCGACGACAGCCAGGCATTGCCTTCAGCTGTTGGGACACATGGCAGCCTGTACGTACGTGGTGAGGCTGGCTCGCCTCAAGCTCAGGCCTCTGCAGGCGTGGCTGGCCTCGGTGTATGCACCAGCCAGGCACTCGTTGAACAGAGTGGTCACGGTTCCCACCCAGGTACTGACCTCCCTGGATTGGTGGAGGGACCTAGGGGATGTACTGAGCGGTGTTCCCTTCAGAGACTTGGCACCATCAATAACTCTGATCACGGATGCCTCGGATGTGGGGTGGGGGGCCCACATCAGCAGTGACCTCAGCACCCAGGGGCTCTGGTCAGCACAGGAGAGGTGTCTCCATATCAACGTCCAGGAGCTCAGGGCAGTCTGTTGGGCCTGCAAGGTGTTCCTCAGATTCCTGAGGGGCAGGACGGTGTAGGTCCTCAAGGACAACATGGCAGCCATGTTCTATATGAACAGGCAGGGGGGAGCGCGCTTCTCGGCCCTTTGCCAGGAGGCCATTCGACTTTGGAACTTTGTGGTGAGGCACGACTTCCACATATCTGCCTCTCACCTCCCAGGGGTCAGGAACGACGAGGCGGACTGCATCCATGGGTCGTTTCTACCCTGACACGACTGGTCGCTACACCCAGAGGTGCTGACTTCCATTTTCCTCAAGTGAGGTGTTCCCCAACTGGACCTGTTTGCGTCGTCCTGGAACAGGAAGTGCCCAAGGTTCTGCTCACTCCAGGGTCGCAAGCCGGGCTCCCTCTCCGACGCGTTCCTCGTAGACTGGACGGGGGCCCTCATGAACGTGTTTCCCCCCATTCTGCTGTTGCCCAAAGTCCTCTTGAAGATCAAGAAGGACAGAGCGGACAACATCCTGATCGCCCCAGCCTGGCTGAGACAGCACTGGTTCGGCATGCTGCTGGACCTGTCCATCGCCACGCCGATACCGCTCCCGAGACGTTACAGCCTGCTCTCCCAGTACCAGGGTCGCCTGCTGCACCCGGACCTGGAATCCCTCCACCTGACGGCATGGAGACTCTCTGGCTGACGGAGGGAGAGAGAGCCTGCTCAGTGCAGGTCCAACAGGTTCTGCTGGGTAGCAGAAAACCTTCCACTCAGGTGGTGTACCGGGCCAAGTGGAAGCGCTTTATCTGTTGGGTGGAGTCCCCGGGTATCCCACCAAGCTGTTTGCCCATACAGGCGATTTTGGAGTACCTGCTCCACCTGAAGCTCCAGGGACTAGCACTGGCCTCCCTGAAGGTGCACCTGGCAGCCATCTCGGCCTTCCACCAGCTGATGAAGGGGAGGTCGTTATTCTTGTTTCCAATGTCAGTTAGGTTCCTTAAAGGGGTGGAGAGGCTGTATCCAAAGGTCCGCGATTTGAACCTGGCCTCGCTGCTCTGACGGGACCCTCCTTTGAGCCCTTGGCTACATGCCCGCTGCTCGTCCTCTCTTGGATGGTAGCCTTCCTGGTGGCCATTACATCGGCTAGGGGGGTCTCCGAGATAAGAGCTTTGACCTCGGAGCCCACCTATACCATCTTTTATAAAGATAAGGTGCGACTGAGACCCCACCCGGCCTTCCTGCCTAAGGTGGTGTCCCAGTTTCATTATAACCAGGATATCTTCCTCCCCGTGTTCTTTCCTAAACCGCACAATTCGGAGGAGGAGCGGAGATGGCATTCGCTGGATGTGAGACGAGCCTTGGCCTACTACATCGAGCAGACGAGGCCATTCCGGAAGTTGACACAGCTGTTCGTGGCCATGACAGACCGGATGAAGGGCTCACCTGTCTCCACCCAGTGCATCTCCACCTGGATCACCGCCTGCATCAGGACCTGCTATGAGCAGGCGAAGGTTCTGCTTCCAGGAGCTGTGTCAGCGCACTCAACCAGAGACCCGGGCCTCCTCGGCGGCCTTCCTGGAAAGAGTGCAACCTGGTCGTCGGTCCACACCTTCACGTTCCACTACGCCATTGTGCAACAGGCAAGAGAGGACGTGGGCTTCGGCAGGACTGTATTGATGAGAGTAGCTCAACACTGACTCCTACCCACTTCCAAGGTATGGCTATTTAATCACCTATATGGGAATGGATATGAGCAATCACTCGAAGTAGAAAATAGGGTTACTTACCAGTAACCGTTGTTCTTCGAGATGTGTTGCTCATATCCACTCCACACCCACCCTCCGTCCCCGCTGTCGGAGTCGGCAGAAAGAAGGGACTGAGGGCCCGCAGGGCCTGTGGCGCCTGATATACTGCGGCATGAGCGCGGCACTCCAGGGGGTGCTTGAGCCGGCCCTATGGGGCTTGCTAAGGGGAAAAAAGTTCCGCGAACCAGTGCACGGGGCGTGCACTCGCCTATATGAGAATGGATATGAGCAACACATCTCGAAGAACAACAGTTACTGGTAAGTAACCCTGTTTTTCTTTTGCCCTGCCCCACCCCCAGTCTCCTCTTTTCTTTTACCAAAAAAACCAACATTTTTTTCTTTCCAGCAGCTCCAGTATTGCATGGTGATACTTCGGTATATTGTAAGGTCATGTTAGTTCTGCTAATTTTAATTGGAAGGTGAGGTTTATATAATCTTTCAATTCCACAGATTTTCTCTGTAACAGGCTTTGAACCGTGTCTGTATTTTGTTGCTTGTTATAAAATAGATTTTAGGTTTCCATGACCAGAAGTTGAGTTTCCAAAGATTTACCTCAATCCCAAATTTACTGCAGTGAAATAAGGTATAGATTTGTAAGTACATCTGCTTTGAAGACTTTTAGCTTTTATAACTACTTTGAGATTTGATTTTCACTTGCTTAACCTGTAAAAGCCACTTGACAAGGGTTTACCAAAACAATATGGTTAATTTGTAGCATCTGATATATTTGTTTGTTGGTTAGTTTGAGCTATTTTTCCCCCTTAGAGTATTGATTTGGTACCAGTGATCTTTTTCATACTGCTTACAGCATATTATTGCAGCTGGTTATTTTTGCAAAGGACTGGGTGTTAACAAGGTAGTTTAAAACAAGAGTATTTTGTACCAATTTCTAAGATTAGCACAATAGTTAAAGATGTATTTATCTACTTTCCTAAAAATGAAAACATTTTGTTGTTTTTCTGGCCTGTGAATTTCTGTCTGAACAGAGACAAGCTAAAATATTTGGATTATTTGTTGTTTAGTAGGTTAATGTATGACCTTTTCACCTCTGGAGAACCAGATTTAAAACTCTCACTTAGTGCACAAATGAAATACACTTGACAGTCTCATGCTATTTCCTGGTGAGCATTGATCCACATCACTAAAGCATCTGGCACAGCTAGCAGTCTCTGATAAAAAGTGAATCAGAATTATAATGGAAAGTGTTATAGGTCAGGATTGAGGTGCACTAGCACTCTGGATGGGATTTCATGGGTATGAAACATATTAATGAAGCCTATTAACCTTTAATTGGCTATACACCAATGCTAGGAGCCTGGGAAACAAGAGGAATAGGAGTTGCTCATTTATGAGCAAGAATTTCAATCTAGTTGGTATTACTGAAACCTGGTGGGATGATTCACATGTTAAAATCAATGGTTAAAACCTGTTTAAGAAGAATTGAGTGGGGGAAAAGGGAAGGGGGAACGGCACTCTGTCAAAAATGGCATTACCTGTTTCTGAGTCATTGAGAACTTGGAAGAAAGTGATTCTGAATACTTATGGATCCATGTCCTAAAAAGTAAAGCACACTATGAGGTATTAGGTGATGGCTGCTGAATACCACTAAATCACATTAGGGAACAGGATGCCTCCTTCTACGCCTATCTATAATGTGTAGGAAAAAAGAGATGTGTGATTATAAAGGAGTTTAATTTGAGTGACATATGCTTAGAGGTCTTATGCTACCAACACTAACAAATCTTTGGAATTTGTTTATATTATAGACGACGGTTTTCCTAACTCATAAGTATTGCATCCAACACAGGACATTCTATATTAGACCTTGTCTTAACCGACAAAGAGGAACTGATCACAGAAGTAAATAGTTATGGGAGCTTAGAAACAAGTGGTCATGTCTTGATGTGCAAACAGAATTAAGTCTAGATCAGACTTGGAGCTTTAAAAGGTCCAGTTGCACAAAACTGAAAACACTTATGAGCCAAATCAGCTGGGAGAAAGAATTTAATCAGAAAAATCTGAGTGATGATTAGAAATTGTTTAAGAACGCTTTACTATATGCCCAAAAGAGCCAAAATCAAGGAAGAAGGTTGTATTGGTTAAAAACTGATGTGATTTAACAAATGGAAGAAAGGGGAAGTTGATAGTGATAGTACAAATCAGAAGCTAGGAATTGCAGAAAATTGATTAGGGAAGCAGAGGGACACAAGAAAAAAGAATCTATGGCCAGCAGAGTTAAGGACAAAAAACATTTTAAAGAAATATTAGGAACAAAAGGAATGTTAACAATAGTATTGGTCCATTACTAGATGTAAAGGGAAGATTATCAATAATAATGCAGAAAAGGCACATACAGGCAAATAAATATTTCTGTTCTGTATTTGGGGGAAAAACAGATGATGTAGTCATATTATGTGATGATACTCTTTCCATTCCACTAATATCTCTGTAGGGTGTTGAACAGCAGCTACTAAAGTTCAACATTTTAAAATCAACAGGTCTGTATAACTTGCACCAGAGAGTTTTTAAAAAGCTGGCTGAGGAGCTTGCTGGACCATTAATGTTGATTGTCAATAAGTCTTAGAACACTGGGGAAGTTCCAGAAGTCTAGAAGAAGGGGGACAAAGAAGACCTGGGAATTATAGACCACTCAGTACCTGGAAAGATACTGGAACAAATTATTTAAACAGTTTGTAAGTACCTAGAGGACAAAAGAGGTATAAGGAATAGCAAGCATGGATCTGTCAAGAACAAATCATGCCAAACCAACGTAATTTCCTTCATTGGCAAGCTTACTAGCCTAGTGATGATGGGGAAGCAGTAGACATGATATATCTTGATTTTAGTAAGGCTTCTGACACAGTCGCACGTGACATTCTCATAAGCAAACCAGGGAAATGTGATCTATAAGGTGTGATCTATAATGACTATAATGTGGGTGCACAACTGGTTGAAAGACTGTATTGAAAGAGAAGTTATTGATAGTTTTCTGTCACACTAGGTGGGTGTATCTAGTGGAATCCCTAAGGGGTCACTCTTGGGTCTGGTACTGTTCAATATTTTCATTAATGACTTAGATAATAGAGTGGAGAATATGCTTATAAAATTTGCAGGTGACACCAAGCTGGGATGGGTTGCAAGCACTTTGAGAACAGTATTAGAATTCAAAATGACCGTGACAAATTGGAAACTTGGTCTGAAATTAAGATGGTAAAATTCAGTAAACCTAAGTACCAAGTATTTCATTTAGGAAGGAAAAATCAAATGTGCTGAAAAAGACATGGGGGTTATAGCAGGATCACAAATTGAATATGACTCAATAATGTGATGTTATTGCAAAAAAGTCTAATATCATTCTGTGGTATATTAATAGAAGTGTTATATGTAAGACACAGGAGGTAATTGTCCCACTCTCCTTGGCACATGTGAGATCTCTGCTTGAGTACTGTGTCCAGTTCTGAGCACAGTAGAAAATCTGACTTATGAGGAAAGATTAACAAACTAGGCATATTTAGTCTTGAGAAAAGAGAACTTAAGAGGATAACTGTCTTCAGATATGTTAAGGGCTGTTATAAAGAGGACTGTGATCAATTTTCTCCATATTCACTTAAAGTAGGACAAAATGTAGTGGGTTTAATCTGCAGCAGGGAGATGTAGGTTAGATATTAGGAAAAAACTTTCCAACTCTAGGAGGTAGATAAATTCTGGAATAAGCTTCCAAAGGAGGTTGTGGAATGCCTATCGTAGGTTTTTAAGAACAGGTTGGACAAACACTTGTCAGGGCAGGGGGCTTTACTCAATGATTTCTCAAGGTCCTTACAAGCTCTACATTTCTATGATTCTATAAGAAAGCTAATGTTGTGCCAATATCTTAAAAGGGTAAATGGGATGACCTGGGTAATTATAGGCCTGTCAGTCTGACATTGATCCTGGAGCAGGTGATACAGGACTCAATTAATAAAGAGTTAAAGGAGGATAATATAATTACTGCCAATCAGCATGGGTTTCTGGAAATAGATACTGTCAAACTAACTTGATGCCATCTTTTGATGAGATTACAAATTGTATTGATTCAGTAAGGCATTTGACTTGGTACCACATGACATTTTGATTAAAAAGCTAGAAAGATATAAAATTAACAGCACACATTAAATGAATTAAAAGTTGGCTAACTGATGGATCTCAAAATTTAATTGTAAATGAGGAATCATTATTGAGCAGATGTATTTCTAGTGGAGCCCTGCAGGGATTGGTTTGTGGCCCTATGCTGTTTATTATTTTTCTGAATTATCTTGAAATTTAAAATCATCACTGATAAAGTTTGCAGATGACATAAAAATTGGGAGAGTGATAAATAATCTATAAAAAAAATCTATTTCCTTGGTTAGTGTCAAAAAATGATAGGCTGTTGCTTATCTTTATTCACCTCCTTCCTAAAAGGAAACCTAGAGAGTCTAAAGTTCCTTTTTTATTTTCTCCCCTGATTATAAGATCTTAATTAAAGGCGGGGGGAATCAGCTAGGAAGCCTGTTTAGAGTATATTCCAAATGAGCATCCAAGTTTACACATTGGATTTTTGATTCTGAAAGCACTGCCAGTACTTCTTACCATAAAATTTATATCAGACTCTAATATTCCACCCACCTGATGTTCCCTCCAAAAAGAATTCCAACTGCTAAAGTTTTTGTTCGCTCTTTTTGTGATTAGGCTACCCTTTCTCTCTGAACAGTTTTTTTAGCTGGCTTTAGTTAATAGCTTTGTAGGATGCCATAGTTATCACAGTAGGACAAGACTGTGAGCTGGGCATTCCAGTAATCAGAGAATGTACAAGGCTTTTAAGACAATATTGTCCTTGCAGAAATTTCATTTTTCCACCATTCACTGAACTCCCCCTTCCCCTTTTTTTAAATTAAAAAAAAGTAAAAGTTACCATGAAATAGATTAACTTAATTAGAAAATTATTATTGAGTGTGAAGTACTGTCATAAAAGTGAGCGGTCATGTATTGATTATTTACATTATAAAATCTAAACTATTAGTATTTTGTGTGGTAAGCCCTCCTGCTGTTTTTTCTTTTGTATTTCACATTTGCGTTTAGATTTTGAAGTTAGTGAGACTCAGGTCTTGTCTACATGGCAATGTTGTATTGGTTATACCAGTATAACCTCCCATGTTAACACTCTTATTCTGCTATAAGAGTGGCTTATTCAGTATAACTTAACTTATTCAGTATAACTTAACTTAAGCCCCTTCCCAAGTGGCAAAAACAAAATACCCCCCCCCCTACACACACTTTTACACTGGAATAAGAGTGTCTACATAGGGGGTTACACCATTATTACTGTATGTGAAATTGAGTATATATTTACATACTGCACAGACAATTTTCTCTGACTTATTAATTTCTATGTTTAAAAGAGTAACTGTACATATCTTACCTCTTTGTTTATCTGTAATATGGCTTCCAGTGGAGTGTGCTACCAAGCACATTGAAATGTTTATATCTGTAGTAATATAATTTACATCCCACAAAATGGGTTTAGCTGCCCCCTTATCCCAGAATCATCACCAATAGCTGAAAGCCTTTGCTCTCACATGGGTGTAATTCCTAAAGTTATGTGTAAAAACACCAAAAATGACTAAGAATTTAAAAACTGGATGGTAACTGACAGTGAATCTCACTGGTGATTGAACTGAATGAAGTTCTAAACAAAAAAAGCCTTCAGCTGTGCCCATGGCTGTTTCTGTCACTTTACACTAACTCGACAGATATTTTCAGGTTTCAGAGTGATGTTTGGGGTTATTGTGTGGGTACCTGTGTTGGTTTATGTAAGGATTGTGTTGTGCTGGGAAAGTTGTATGAATTTATGCACTTGGCGAATAAGAGATGTGTGCTATGCTGAGGGACTGTGTATTAGGGTTATTGGGTTTTCTCATTGTGTTGGGGTGTTTTGTTGGGAGATTTATGTTGATTTGTGTGGATAGCAGTTGGGTGCACCAGGATTCCTAGAGAATTGTTTAATTATGCTCAAATAATAGCAAGTGAGGTGCCCTGTATGCAACTTCTTGTGGCCCATGCAAGAATCCAGTTAAGGTGATGTGCTAAATTCTCCCTATTCCCCCCATCGCTGATCACCATCCATCTCTGTATCTCTATCGTTATACAATTTGTGCCTTTTGCAACTTTGATTTGGAAAGAAACTGTGGTTTAAAGTATGGTAACTGTTCACGTCAAAGAGTTCTTTGTCACCACACTTCCCCTGAAATGGCTTCCAAAGTCCATTTCAAAGAATACTCTTTCCTTTACAGAATTTAGAACACTTGTATTCCAGTTACACGCGGCCAGTGACTGATTTATCTGTGTTTGTCTGTATGAAGAGTATTTGCTTTCAGGAATAGGTTTTTAAAGATCAGGTTGAGATCAGAATGCTAATGTTTAATCCGGAACCTATACATAGATCCAAATGGTATATGTGGTCCTTCATGGCATCACTGATTGTTGGACTTTCTAACTAGAATAATTTTCTCTGCCATTTTGGATCAAGCATGGGGGATATACTTGATGTCAGAAAAGCACGGTGAAGATCCATAACACTGTCCATATGATTGGCATAAGGCATCTCCAGACCATTGTACAGAAAATTTTGTATGTCTCCCTATCAGTTGGTATTTTTCTGTTCCAGTTCCAGTTTCAAAGGGTAATGCACTCAAGACAGTGAAGTCTCTAATAGCATGAGGCATTTTTAAAAAGGTGTGGAATGAAGCACTAAGTTATAGGTAGAAAAGCTGTGATGTCTGTCCTTAGCCAAGCAATGAATTTTGTTTTTCTGCTGTAGTCAGCTGAAAATTGTGGTACGATAGAATCATAGAGTTGGAAGCAGGACTAACCTCAGCTAAATAATTCCAGCGAGGGTTTTGTCAAGCCGCAGCTTAAAAACCTCTAAAGATGGAGATTCCACCACCTCCCTAGGTAACCCATTCCAGTGCTTCACCACCCTCCTAGTAAAAAACTTTTTCCTAATGTCCAACCTAGATCTCCCCCACTGCAATTTGAGACCATTGCTCCTTGTTCTGTCATCTGCCAACACTGAGAACAGCCTAGCCCCATCCTCCCTGGAACCCCCTTTCAGGTAGTTAAAGGCTGCTATCAAATCTCCCCTCATTCTTCTCTTCTGCAGACTAAACAAGCCTAGTTCCCCCAGCCTCTCCTCATAAGTCTTGTGCTCCAGCCCCCTAATAATTTTTGTTGCCCTCTGCTGGACTCTCTCCAACTTGTCCACATCCTTTTTGTAGTGGGGGGCCCAAAACTGGACACAGTATTCTAAATGCGGCCTCACCAATGCCGAATAGAGGGGAATAATCACTTCCCGCGACCTGCTGGCAATGCTCCTCCTAATGCAGCCCAATATGCTATTAGCCTTCTTGACAACCAGGCACACTGCTGACTCATATCCAGCTTTTTATCCACTGTTACCCCCAAGTCCTTTTCTGCAGAACTGCTGCCTAGCTCGTCGGTCCCCAGTTTGTAGCTGTGCATGGGATTCTTCCGTCCTAAGTGCAGGACTCTGCACTTTTCTTTGTTGAACCTCATCAGATTTCTTTTGGCCCAATCCTCCAGTTTGTTTAGGTCCTTACGTATCCTATCCCTACCTTCCAGGGTATCTATCACTCCCCCTCGCTTAGTGTTATCTGCAAACTTGCTGAGGGTGCAATCTACCCATCCTCCAGATCATTAATGAAGATGTTGAACAAAATCGGCCCCAGGACCGACCCCTGGGGCACTCCACTTGTGACTGGCTGCCAGCTAGACATGGAGCCATTGATCACTACTTGTTGAGCCCTATGCTCTAGCCAGTTCTCTATCCATTTTATAGTACATTCATTCAACCCATGCTTCTTTAACTTGCTGATAAGAATACTGTGAGAGACTGTATCAAAAGCTTTGCTAAAGTCAAGGTATATCACGTCCACCCCTTTCCCCACATCCACAGAGCTAGTCACCTCTTCATAGAAAGCAATCAGGTTAGTCAGGCATGACTTTCCCTTGGTGAATCCATGTTGACTGTTCCTGATCACCTTCCTCTCTTCCAAGTGCCTTAAAATGGATTCCTTGAGGACTGCTCCATGATTTTTCCAGGGATTGAGGTGAGGGTGACCGGTCTGTAGTTCCCTGGATCCCCTTTCCTCCCTTTCTTGAAGATGGGCATTATATTTGCTTTTTTTCCAGTCATCAGGGACCTCCCCCATTTGCCACGAGCTTTCAAAGATAATAGCCAATGGCTCTGAAATCACATCAGCCAACTCCCTCAGCACCCTCGAGTGCATTGCATCTGGCCCCATGGTCTTGTGTATGTCCAATCTTTCTAAATAGTCTTGGACCTGTTCCTTCAACACTGCGGGATGTTCACCTCCTTCCCATTCTGTGCTGCCCAGTGCAGTAGTCTGGGAGCTGACCTCGTCTGTGAAGACAGAGGCAAAAAAGGCATTGAGTACCTCAGCTTTCTCCACATCGTCTGTCACTAGGTTGCCTGGACAGAGGATTTGGATTTGGACAAAGTTTTCTTCTGAGTTTCTCTGAACTTCATCCCTATTCCATGTCTCTCTGAAGATCGCATTATCCCCAATTCTCTTGTTGCACAAGATTCTGGGAAAATCACTAAGATGAATGTAAGTGAACCTAGTGGCTCCAGGTTGGGCTGAAAGGGCCTGGTATATTGACATAATTAAAATATGCAGGAAACATTCCCTGCCTGACTTTGCATTCCTTTCCATGTGTCATTAGCTCACACTTCAGATTATTTTAGTGAAGTTTTTTACCATGGAGCACAATGTTTAGAAATTAAGTGTCCTTTCCATCTCCCCCTTTTACATTTTTACATTAATACATTTGTCCTTTGAACTATGACCTTTCTACTAAAGATTGTCTACTTTTAATCCATTCCACATCATTCAGGTCATGACTCTTCCAAGGTTGTGGCCCCACCAATGCACAAGCACAGCAAATTTGTAGGTACTTCCTAGATCTTGAAGGAGGGGGAGGTGTGGTCTAAAGTTTTAAATTCACATATCTGGGAGACATTTTCTCTAGTGCCAATCTCTGAAAAGGGAGCAAAAGGGAGGATTTGTAACCCATCCTGGTGGATGCTACAAAGAAGAGGGTCCAGGATTAAGTGTTTTGTAGTCCAGTTCTGGGCAGTCATAGAAGTATTGTTTGGGGTCCAGAAGGTGATAGAGAGAACAGAAAAACTTGAAGAGGTAGGGAAAATTCTGTAGAATAATTGGTTCTTCTGTTTGCCGGTCATTTGTGGAGAAAGGAGTATCTCATCAATTACAAATACTATATGGATGTAGAAGGCTACTCAGTGGATCAGAATTTCTATTTCTCCATATAGAGTGGCCACCCTGGGAAAGTCAGTGTTTACCAGATTACCACTCCACAGTTCTTGAGATAGCACAGTTACTTTCTATTTAAAGTATAGGGCAATATTTTGATACCTTAGCTATCACAGGTTGGCAACTGTTGGCGGCAAATATTGACTTTTTAAAAATGACCAATTTGAAATGAGAGACAGAAGTGGCAAAAAGTGTTGAAATTTCCTTGAACAAAAAGTGATTAGCCACTTAAAATTGTAAGAAAATTTAATTTTGAAAGTTTGTTAAAAGTACAACTATGTGAAAGAGCTAAATCTTCATTATTACAGGAACATGTTTACTTGAAGAGGATATGGATTTTTATGTTTGTCTAATGCAGGCCAATTATGGCTAAAAGGACTGGGGAGAGAAAAAGAAAATTAATGTAATTTTAAAATCAATCATTTTAAATCAAAAGAAGTGCTTATTTTAATCCCTACCATTCCTGGATGGTGAAACAAATGTGAGTGAAATATCATGTAATACTGAGAGAGAAGAAGAATGTTTAAATCATGGATTATTTTCTTCACAAAATTATGCTACTGTGTTTAGGTTTAGAAGGAGACTATGTTCTCAGCCAAGGAGTTTTGTTAACTTTGAGATTTGGGATTCTGAAAAGCTAGGTCCCTCTTGAAGCGTTATGTGTATTTTTCAACAAATTTAGCAGCCAACCTGAATGGCTCTACAGTACCCAGTATAGGCTTATTCTGTGGTTTACTTTGGCAAACTCTAAAGTGGTAAAGGTGAAGAGCTTTTTTTTAATAAACTTTACTTTTTTTATTACCTTTTAAATAGCTCCCTGGAAATTAATGGTTAAATTTTTCTGTCTACTTTGATCTTCTAACTATTCAGGACTATCCAGCATAATTTCTTAGTAATAATTTAAATCCCTGCTCTGGTCTATGGCCTTTAATACTGCAAGGTGTCTGAGGAGACCCCATATTGAAGTCTCTGCACAATTGCAGGGTCTGTCTATGTGAACCAAGCAGGAGAATCAGAATCTATGCAGTTATATGTGCAAAAGTCTGTTCTCTCCCAGCAAAGTATAAATGGAAAGAGAACTAGAATATGTAACATGCTGTTTAATCAAGTTTTCCTATTTTACTGTGATACCTTGTATCCTTTTGTAATTCTAGATGGCGTACAAAACTGAGATAGTAGGAAAACAAATAAAGAAAAAATAAAACCTAAATAGGTTTTATAATGTCTAATGCATTCTGTTACCGTTTGTATTTTCTTATAAAATGTTTTGTTTTAATTACTGTCACCATTATAAATTTAACTTGGAATTTGAACACTGACATGTAGTTAAGATAACAACTTTTCATGTAAAGTCACTTTCAAATAGTTTAGACCCAAGATTTGGCCTTCCTTAAAACTCATTTTGAACTGAATTGAGAACATGCTTTGGATAACACATGTTATTTACAGAACTATATTGATTATATTGACATCAATAATCTACCGTTCCATTAGAAATATAGAAAATTGTCATTGTTTGCCAAATAGACAAAGACAAAATTGACAACAGAAAAATTATAATTTGCAGACATGGGTATTATGAACAACGGTGACAGATAATTCAAACTTATTTTAGTTGAATAGTGTATTTAAATAAATAATATAGACTAGTAGTCTTGTTTAAATGTATGTTGTCTAAATTTTAAGAAATCATATAAACAGTATCCTACTTTTAAATTGTCAGCTTCGTGATTGAAATGGTCCATGTTGTAGCTATCTTCCACTGTTTCATATGTCCAGAGATATCAAGAGGTTTATATTTATTCAGTTTTCAGCAGTTCTGTTGTTGGTGTGCTTATTCTGTATATAGTTTGCCTTGCTTGAAAGCCTACACTTCACCCAAGAGACCACAGTTTGTTCCCTGCACTATTGGATCATGAATTGCAACTCGTGTAGTTGCTGCTTCTTCTACCCAGTTTGTGTTCTTAACATGTCACATTGAAAGAGGAAGGAATTTCCAATTGGTTGCACATAATGGGCGGGGAATCCTGCAGGGAAGTGTTTCAAGCACCGCTGAGCAGATTCATACCTCTGGAATACTGTATAATGTGGCTAGAAGAATGCAGTCAGCATTCATATTTTGACATAAGAAATGTAACAAAATATAAGTGACATCAAACTTTGACATCAGCAAAGGCAGATGTCATAGATATTGATGTATTTACTGTGTTGAAAGGAAGTTTTCTTGAGATTCTATTTGAAAATACTCTTTATAGTTCAGTAGATTTTTCCCCACAGTCTTTTAACAGTTTCAGATCCATCCAACCAATAATCTTTGGTTGCTTTGTTCACATTAAGGTTCAGGAATCTCTATATAGAACTCAATCAAAGTTCGTAGGATTTTTGTGCAAAAAATCATGATAGAATACGAATGTAAATATTTAAATTTGCAATATGAATATATAATTTTCTGATGAAAATGGTTGGTTAAATCAAAAAGAATTGCTTTCTCAAAAGTATATATTTTATTGTTAGTTAAGTGAAAAATTTGTTTAAAAAATGTTAACATAGCAAAGACACCCTATTATATAGTACTTCCATTTATTTAAAGAACAAAAATAAAAAGCAAACCAAAAAATCCCAAGAACCATTCAGGGCATTTGATATATTAAACTTAAATAAAGCTCTGATATGGTGTCAGTCCTTGTAACATAAACATCCAGATAGACTTATACCTGAAGTCTTGTGACAAAGTGTTGCGTCTTCTGTTCATTAAGATAATCATATAAATATCTATCTTTTATGTAGCACTTTTCATTACTATCCTTTCATCAGTTCTTTTATCAGTATACTGCTATGTCAACATCTGAGTTAGTAGGACTGATCTTTTTTTCTCAACTGTTGATACAATAATCCCTAGGATCCCTTTTCCCTTGCTTCATCTACACAGGTTACTGTGGTTTATTGACTGGCCTGCAACAACTGAAGCAAGTGAAATTATGTTAGAGTAACTGGTAGTGACTCTCACTGGGGTCCTAGAAGTGTTGCAAATACTTTGTGCCACAGCCTGTGCCTAGATCTGTATTCTGACACATTGATGAAGGCTGCGGGGAGAGAGGAGAAAGAACTAGATCTACTTTTGGCAGAAATTTGTTAGTGCCTCCTTCACATGGTGCTTTCATATGTAAAGGAAGCTATTTTGAGTACATTGCTTAAAATAATAATCATAATTAGTTGGTCAGATTGAGAACATCTATCACCTAGTCTTTCATCTTCCATATTTGGTCAAGAGTATTGAGCAGATTGTGGGAAGACAGCTGTAATAGTACTGAGATGCCTCGGGTCTCTTTTATCTTTGCCAGTCTGGCTATAGACATGAGTGCAGCACAGACACTGAACCACTTGCTTTGAGAGAAGATCTCCTCCTACCAATCAAATGTCTGAGGTGATATTTGGTAAATCTATCAGCAGCCTTTAATATCACTGATCATAGGGTGATGAGTCTGTTGTTAATCTTAGCGAGAGTACAAAAGTACTTCCATTCAATGGTTTTGATCCCCTCTTTCAAAAAGATCCTAAGTAGTTCTGGGCAGAAAACAAAGAGTTTAGTTTTGTGCAAAATTTCAAATTTTTAGCATTTGTTTTTATTCCACATCTGGAATTAGACTTCCTGAAATTTTTCATGAAAAAACATGACAGGGGAAGAGAGAGAGGGGAAGAGATCCACCCCAGAAAAGCCCTAAATCAGTAGAGCAGGGACTTGAATTTGGATTCTCCCACAACTCAGGTGAGTGCCCTAACCACTGGACTGTAGAGGCAGTCTTTCTCTCTCTAAGGCCCAATATTGAATTGTTTATATAAAATGCAACAGCTCTAATAAAGATATTGAGAGAGAAAGAGACTGATTCTGTGGCCTGATGGTTAGGGCACTCATCTAGATTGTGGGAGATCCCAGGTTCAAATACCAGATGATTGCCTCTGGTCTGTTGGCTATTCTGGGGTGAGTCTCTTTCCCTCTCTCTGTGTTTTTTTTTTTTTTACCAGAAATTCCATCTTGGATCTGAGAAACATTCTTGACAACATTTTTGGTTTCGATGAATCGGTGTTCTCTGGAGGAGGGGAAAGAAGTGTAGCTGAAATAGATCATTACCAGGTCTAGTCCTAAGAGAGTTTTGGAGAAATTGCTCTTTGACCTCTGGGGTTTTTCCTGTTTTATTGCCCCTAATGTTTGTGTATATGGGGTCATTAGTAGGGTAGGATGGCATAGGATGCAGTGTTTTCAATATGCTGTATGTTTCCATTTTATCTGACCAAGCCAGTGCTGTTGAATTCCTTACTCACTACTTGGTAGAGATTTGGGTATGGGCAAGTGACAGCTGACTAAAGCTCAATTCAGATAAAACAGAAAAT
This sequence comes from Emydura macquarii macquarii, assembly GCF_026122565.2. Lineage (NCBI taxonomy): Eukaryota > Metazoa > Chordata > Testudines > Chelidae > Emydura > Emydura macquarii. The sequence goes on from NW_027131391.1 coordinate 4,994,054, forward strand.
GAAGGTTATAGGATGAGCAGAAAACCCACTATTTCTTACTTAATTTAGTGATCTTGGGCATACTTTTGAATCCTTGCTGCTGCTAGAGAATAGCAGCAGCAGCAGTGACCAGGACACTTTTTCCCACCATTTGCTAATGGAGATGAAATTTGGATGTGAACCTCTGTAATATAATTCATGCATTTGTAACTTTGTTATTAGACTACTGCAATGCATTGTTCATGATTCTCCACCTTTAAACTTGGAAGCTGGTGACTTAAATTGTTAAGTGTAATTTCTTGACGTGACTGCCGTATGTTTGCACATCATGATGTGAGGTGGTTACATGTAGCTTTCTGTGGCGAGTTTAAGGTTTTGACCTATGAAGACCAAAATGACTTTAGGGTATGGCTGTTTGAGAGACTGCATTTTTTCTCTGTGCCATACTGCTGCATCTGTAGTCAGTGGAGGCATTCAAGTTTAGTGGAGTTGATTTAATAGAAAGGGAGCTACTGGCAGATTGTTTTACGTGAGGTACCTTGTTCTGAAATGGTCTAAATCCATCTATCTTCAGGGAATTCTGAAAATCCAATCTTTCTTCCATGCTTTTGTAGAGGCAAGGGGGAGCTGATAATTGGGGTTGGTGTATTTTGAGCTGCGATCAGTGTCTAGAATAGTGTTATTGTCCCACATTTCTATTTTAGGGAAGTGGCTGTGTTTGCTTTTGTTGGTTTGCATTTTTTTAATGTATGTCAGAAGTTCTAGAGTATTTGGATAGGCACCTTTTTATATTTTGCACAAATCTAAATAAACATGATAAAGTTTTGGTTCTGGTTTTTTTGGATTGTTTAAACAGTCTCTTGTAATTGTGTGTTTTTATTTGGTGACACCAGTTATGCTTGTACATAAAAAATATACAGCAATTTACAACTGTAAAGGTGTTTACCTGTATGCATAAACCATAAAAAGTATTGAAATTATTGTAAAAATATGAACATTTTAATATACGAAATCCTTTAAAACATAAAAGAATTATCTCAAAACTACCTAAGATATTTAAATAGCAACTGATTTGGAAGAAGGCATTGTTGTAAATTTCCATAGCTATTCTTGTGGCTCCATAGTCATTTTTATTTCAATCTGTTGCTTGACTACTTATTTTCTTTTATATGATTTTTCTTTTGCATGGTTATCTCAATATAAATGTCCATGTTTTAAATGGTTTCTTGATACAAACATGTCAAACATCCGAACTTAAATAATTATATCGGAAGGTTGGGTTAATCAGGAGCTGATGACTTATTAGTGAAGTCCCAGTAATGTTTAAGCTCTTTTTCTCATTATACACTCATTACTGGCACAGTATATAAAGGATAAGCTAAGTGCCCCTGATGTGCTATTAATTAGATTTCTCAGGACTCCCAGTTGCACATCCTGCCAAACACAATGTTGTCATTTACTGTTCATTAATGAATTGACTTAGTGGTATTTGTAAATATTTGGAAGTGCTTGTAGTTTTGAACACTTAGTCTGTTGCCACTGTTACTGTGTGACAACTTTCACCAAGCATCAGAAGGCAACAACTAAATTCATTTAAATCTGAAAATACTAATAGATAGGTGTTACATAAGCTTATCTTCAAGGAACTATGTATGTTAGTCCTACAGCCTACTTTCTGCTTACTGAGATGGATACATAACAACATTTTTCTTCCCACAGTTTACTTACCTACTGCCCAAAGAGCATACCTTTCTGGTTTGGCAGGATTTTGTTGTTAAACTTGAAATCAAGCAATTTACAAAACATGAGTTAAAAATAGTGTCAGTAGAACCTTGAGTATTCCGTGCCAAAACTTGTAATTTAACAATCAAGTTTTCCTAGCTCTAACAATTATTTTCTCTCCCCTTTTCTTCTGAGAGAGACCCACAGCAATAACAGGAGAAATTGACTGACTATAGAGGGGAAACACAAAGTGAAATCGAATATACACAAACTGCTCTCAAATACACCAAGTATGCAAACTGACAAAACCAGAGAAAATATTTGTTTTTCTTTGAGTGGTGTCCCTTTGGGTGTTTCACTCCAGGTACTCTTGCACCCTTTGCACCTTTGATTGGAGATTTCACATAGCAGAGCCTGGTCAGCCTGTGCATGCTTTCTACTCAGTCCCCATGCATTGCACCATTGTTATGTAGTGCACCACGGTGAACCACTCTCAGTTCCTTCTCTACTGTGAAGCTCTATAGCAGAGAATTTCAAAGCAGAGGGGAAGGCGGGCAGGTAGTGGAGCACCTATAGGGGGACACATCTTGAAGAACGACAGTTACTGCACAGGGTGAGTAACCTCCACTTTTTCTCTAATCACATCCAGATCAAGTAAATTTAGGTATTACCTGCAGTAAGTTTAAACAGAGAGGGAGAGAGATGTGATTTTTAAGTTGATGTCTCTGTAAATGACGTCTCATTAACTATTGTTAAGTGGCTTTCAGTTTTTCTGTTTTAAAAAAATTATAAAATTAAGAACGTATAAATAAATTAGAGTTAATCTAGATGTTAGACAAGCTAAATGAAGTTGTGGAGGGAGAAAACTAGATGAGATGGAAAGTCTGTTAAAATCTAGAAACATTTCACATAGAATAAATTTTTGAGAAAGTAGTGAGGAATATATATGTTTGTGTACTATGAAATCTACAGATGCTTGCAAAATGATGAGACACAATGGTATTAAATCCTAGTATGCATTGTGTGGATTGTACCTTCTCAAAGGTCTATGATGAGTAATGGTGATCATCTTTTTGGGCTTTGCTCCATATGGACATTGTAGAGTTGAACTTTATTTATTTTTTTTTAAAAAACCTGTCTTGAATGAAAAGCAAATCAGTGTGTTACTGTCTGCAATCTTGAAAAACCACTTACCTGAGACATACTAGTACAGAAAAGTCTGTATTTCAAGAAGGATGAGGAGTGTCACGTCTACAGGACCAGAGCTAGGATTTACAGGATCTAGGTCAATGTGGATCATCCTCTTCATCTTCTCAGTTGTGGGTTATTTAGATTGTTATCCAATACTCTTGCTTACTTTTCTTTTTAAACATGAGAGCTCTCACCCATGCTCATGCAGACACATTTTTCACACACACACTCTTTTGCTACCTTTTTTTTTAAAAGCTGGTTGTGTTCTTAATGCTCTGCCTCCTCCTCCCCCACATATCAGGGTTTAATTCTTTCTTTCCCTATCCCATTTTTCAACTCTTCTCTCACTCTTATCTGATTTTTCTAAGTGTGGGAGGCTGCAGCAGGCAGTTGCTGTCTCCATACTCTACCTACTATATTCTGTTTATGTGCAGGTTCACAGCACAGTTGGAGTAAGTAACTCAAGGTGTCACTGATGATACTAGGCTGGGGACATCAGTAATACCTGTCCCTCTTTTCCAGCAGCTCTGCATGCTAATACATATAAGATAAAACAGGTCATTTAAAATACTTGAAAATAAATTTTTGCACATCAGAATAGTATCAGGTGTATCCTACACAAGCAGATTGTTTGCTTATAGAATTATTTGATCATATAATAAAAATAAGCCATAGCTTTATTAACATTAAATAAAATAAGTTGTAGAAGATGTAAACTCCTGCAATTAGTTCCTTGAAGTAAAGGGAGCCATTTCTAAAGGTGATGTAAACACTGAATTACTGTATCATTTGAGTGCTTTTAGTAGTTTGTCTGACTTGATTTACAGTTTCAGGATACTAACAACACACCATGTAATGGCTAGTCTTTTAGTATTAAATATTAATTGCTACTAGTTTAGAAGATAGCAAACTCAGAATGAAGTCTCATAAATTAGAGTTAAATAAGACCATATAGATGATCCTTCCATGTGGCATTAGTAATATAAATAAAGAAAGCTACACTCTTCCTTTTAATAATGAATCATTGAGCCAGAGACCAACCATTTCATGACTATCTTGAGTATTGCATAGAACCTGTCAGCTGATGCAGAGTAATTACAGGGTGGCTACATATTCAAATACAACCATGCAAAATAAACATTATTGGCCTCCATTTATTTGGTAGTTGCATAAAGCCAAATCAGTTTAAAGCATGTCTGTAGTCATTGTTCTAACTTTGGAAATAATTCCAGGCTGAGTTCAGGTTAAAAAATAAAACAATGCCTTCTTATCTCTCCCCCACTCCTTTACACTTAGGGATGAATTCTCCTCACTTGTGTAAATGAACTTTGTGTGCATGACACAATATTCTCCCCTTCCAGCCCACTGTGGAGTGAAGGAGCCACTCAGCAACTCCATGATTGCTGTTATAGACTGTGGCCTGTAGTAGTAACCCTCTATAAGCCCTCTTTGTGTGGATTTTGGCTAGTGTGTGTTTGAGAATCCACTAGCCATGCCAAGTTATGCTTTCTTTTTAGGTGACAAATATGAGGAACTGTCCCAGGTTGAGGTGTCAGTAGAGGAGGTTTTGGAGCAAATTGATAGATTAAACAGTAGTAAGTCAACAGGATCAGCTGGTATCCACTCAAGAGTTCAAGGAACTCAGATGTGAAATTGCAGAACTACTAACTGTGGTATGTAACATATCATTTAAATCAGCTTCTGTACCAGATGACTGGAGGATAGCTAATGTGATGCCAATTTTTAAAAAAAACTTGAAAGACATTTCCGGCAATTACAGGCCTGCAAGCCTAGCTTTGGAACCAGGCAAATTGGTTGAAACTATAGTGTCAGACATATAGATGAATACGATTTGTTGGGAAAGAATCAACATGGTTTTTGTAAAGGGAATCATGCCTCACCAGTCTACTAGAATTCTTTGAGGGGGTCAACAAGCATGTGGACCAGTGGATATAGTGTACTTAGATTTTCAGAAAGCCTTTGACAAGGTCCCACACCAAAGGCTCTTAAGCAAAGTTAAGTGGCCATGGGGTAAGATGGAAGGTCCTCTCCTGGATCAGTAAGTAGTTGAAAGATAGGAAACTAAGGGTAGGAATAAATGGTCAGTTTTCACAATGGAGAAAGGTAAATAGTGGTGTCCCCCCAGAGGTCTGTACTGGGATCAGTAGTATTCAACATATTCATAAATGATCTGGGAAAAAGGGTAAAAAGTGAGGTGGCAAAATTTGCAGAAGATACAGAACTACTCAAGATAGTTAAGTCGAAAGCAGACTGTGAAGAGTTATGAAAGGATCTCAGAAAACTGGGTGACTGGGTAACAAAATGGCAGATGAAATTCAATGTTGATAAATGCAAAGGAATGCACGTTGGAAAACAGAATCCCAACTATACATATAAAGTGATGGGGGATAACTTAGCTGTTACCAGTCAAGAAAGAGTTCTTGGAGTCATTGTGGATAGTTCTCTGAAAACATCCACCCAATGCGCTGCGGCAGTTAAAAAAGCTAACAGAATGTTGGGAATCATTTGGAAAGGGATAGATGATAAGACAGATAATGTTGTATTGCCTCTTTATAAATCCATGGTACACCCACACCTTGAATGCTGTGTGCAGATTTGGTCATCCCATCTCAAAAAAGATATAATGAAATTGGAAAAGGTACAGAAAAGAGCAACTAAAAAGGATTAGGGGTATGGAAAAGCTTCCATATGAGTAGAGATTAAAAAGACTGGGACTTTTCAGTTTGGAAAAGAGACAACTAAGGGGGATATGATAGAGGTCCATAAAATCATGACTGTGGTGGAGAAAGTAGATAAGGAAGTGTTATTTACTCCTTCTCATAACACAAAAGCTAGGGGTCGCTAGATGAAATGAATAAGCAACAGGTTTAAAATGAACAAAAGGAAGTATTTCTTCACACAACGCACAGTCAACCTGTGGAACGCCTTGCCAGTGGATGTTGTGGAGGCCAAGACTATAACTGGGTTCAAAAAAGAACTAGGTAAGTTCATGGAGGTTCATAGGCGTGCGCACGGAGTGTGCCAGGTGTGCCCAGGCACACCCTAATGCAGGGGAGTCAGACCTTTTTTATCCAACCCGCAAACATTTTTGATGAGGGCCGGTTACGCTGCCACCGAAAGATCAGAGGGCATGCGCGATTTCTCGGCGGACGGCCAGAGAAAACGAGCTGCTGCCGAAAAAGAAGGAGCGTGCGATGTTGCGGCGGCTGGCAACACACCGCGATCTGCCGCTGATATCCCGTTCTATGCGAGATTTCTCGGCAGAGACTATTTAAATGTGGTCCGCCGGTGGAATTCAGTTTTACACCCCTGATAAAGCCTTCTCCAGTGGATAGATAACTCCTTTATGTTTACAGCTTGTGAAACATCTTCCTGTTGGAGGTGGGACTGTCCCAGTTGCTGTTGAAATATCTCTAGCAGTTCTGCATGCAGTTTCCTAACAAAATTTGCAATGAAGCAGACCCACCAAATACAGTATCAGGATGATTTTTAAAAAATAAGGATTTTTTTCTTTTCATTTCCAACTTTTAAGAGCAGCAAGCATAAAAATGAAAAGTTTTATTATTGTAGTCCTGGCCAGTTCTCTACAGTTGGTTTGCATATGAACTTTACACTGGTTTTAACAGTTGTTTTATCTGTGATATTTTATAGAAATCCCCACCAAAAGTAAGAAAGGAGAAGTAAAGAAGAAGAAACCTTAAGACAGTGTCTTTCCAATTACACATACTTTAGGAATATGTTTGCACACACAAACCCTGTCTATACTTGATAAATATCAATCACACTTTCTCTAACAAGGCTATAAAAGATTTTTGCCAGTCTAGACTAGCAGCTAAACTGTTGCCAACAATGATTCAGGGAGCCTATTGCTGAAAACTTAGTCAGCAGCAGGTCATTTTCCTACTGTAGACTGGGGTATTGGGCCAAATTCTGCTTCTCAGTGTAAATTGTCCTAAAATGGACATATGTTTACATTGCAACAATAGTGTTATCTACCAGCAGATCAGCAGAAAACTACTCCCCCCAAAAAGAGCCTTTTGCCAGAGCTTTCTGCAGTGCGTGTTTATGGGTGAATGTGTACAAATATGTGGACACTCTCTCAGCTCGCCATCTCTGTTCTTTTTTTGCCCTGACGTGTCCCCACCCTCACCATCCCCTCATAGCTTCTTTGAGTACTAGGGCAGGTGAACCATGGTTGAGTAAGAACATTTCTGTCCCATACTCCTGTCAGAAGGAATTCAGTGAGGCTATTACTCATACACACAAGTTTCAAATTTTGATCATGGTGGTCCCTTCTGGCCTTAGAACCTATGTAGTTTGCAAGACTTCCCTCTACCATCTCAGGCTGATATTGTACCACCGCATGCATATTATACTGCAGTTCAAAGGGGGGAGAGAGGAGAATATATTTATAAAGCTAGAAACTGGCATTAGACCCAAAATCTTCTGTTCAGTACAGTACTGGTACCTGGAATCAGAGGGTTTTACAGTATATGATTCTGTAGAAAAGGTCTCTACCTCCATTACAGGCACCTGCAAGAAATGGCAGGCAGACTTGCTGACAACAATTCAGCCATGAGAAAAAAATGCTTATCTCTATGGTGGAATTAAGGAAACTGCCCTGTGGAGGAAAAATCCAGAGCTTTATTCCTTTATTAAATCCAAAATTGGTCTTTTCCTTAAACTGAATGTCACATTTCCCAAGTTATGGCAAGTAATACATCTAGGAAAGAGAAACTTAAATGTAGGTAAAAATTCAGTGTTTTTATTTTAACTCCTTATCAAGTTGCATTCAGTTTTTGTTTAGCAAAGAAAATGTTTTATAAAAAGTCATTTAAAAATCATTTAAATTCTTCACTGGCAATATGTTTTCTTAAAACAATTGTCAGAGGAATTTCTGGTTTTACCACTCTTTCCTTATAAAGGGGTGTTAGCTATAATTCATTTAGATTATTATGAAATAACAGTGTGTATAAGTAGAAATTTCAACACGATTTTCAGTATTTAAAGGAAGAAGTAGTCATCCAATGAAAATTAAATATCACACTATGGTATAAAATAAAAACAATAAGATAAAGCTGCACTTTAGTTCCTCATGAATTGTAAGATAGAAATGCACTGTTTAGGGTGTGTTCTTAATAAATTTTTTCATTACATTGTTTTGTTCTTAATGTCAATTGTTGAGAGTTTTATATGAGTGGAACATTAATTGATGTTAGTTTTGGTGTGAGATTTACTTTACAGCATTGAGGGAGAATCAGAGTTTTGAGTGTAGGTTGACAATATGATTTAAAAGCGTACTAACATTCCCTTTTATTCTGTTCCGTTCCTAGGGCAGGAATATAAATTAAATGCCTTTTGAAAGCAAAGTCTGCTACTGAGATTTATTTTTTGTATCTGGTTGGATACTATAGCTTAGGCAGTTCAAGTGCAGCTAAAGAAGTGAATTTGGCTATCTGCATATTTTATTTGTAATTGAGTTGTATTTTCCTGACATTGCTAGAAAAGATAATTGTTTAGTTCACTAACTGTTAATTATATAAATAAATTATTCATTTTGTCTTTCAAGGAATTTATTCTTTACTGTTTTTGTTTATGATGTTGTCTTTTTTGTGAATATTAGTTTGATGATTAAATACTTTGAAGTCAATGGCAAAACTTCCACTGACTTCAGTGTGTTTAAAATGTTAACCTTTATACTTCCAAGTCAAGAGCCTGATCCTGGAACCCTTACACATCTGTGTAGTTATTATTCAAGTAGTCCCATTGACTTTAGCAGAGCTGCTTGCATGAGTAAGGTTTGAAGGAACTAGCTCCAATTTTGGTAGCATCTTCTTTCTGTTGTAGCTTATATTTTGGTGAATAGGAGTTTGCCTTTAAACTTATTCCTTTATTGTATATTTTCTTCAGCAATTTTTATTGATATGATTTAGTGTACATAATGACTACTTCCCACCCTTAACAAGTGTATTTTAAATGAGGACTCTGTAATTCTTCTCCTTTGTCTGTTTTTCTTCCTTTTTATCAGTTTATCTAGTTTTCCTCTGTATCTCAATTCACCTCTTTTCCCACCTTCCTCTTATGTTGTATCAGATCTCCCTTTCCCTTGTTCCTGTAATTGGGGCCATTCTACTTTGTTTCCAGTAATCTTTATAGTCAAGGATTATGGTCTACTTGTGTGTTTATACAGTGCCTACGTTAACAGGGACTTTGGACACTACCTCAGTGGAAATAATAAATATTTATTGATAAATAAATTAGTTTCCAAATCATTTATTTTTCTTTGTTAGATTACAAAAATAATTTCTAAATTGTTTATAGTTTTTCAAAACTTTATAATGCAATATGTAGAATGCTAACAAATTTTAAAAATGTCACACAAAATTATTACACAAATGCACCAAATATATTGAGAAAAAGCTCATTTTTAATTAAGAACAAAAAAAAGGATGGTCTGCTCATAAATTAACTATCTATGCCACTATTCTCCACAACTTTACATTTCAGTGTCCAGTAAATTGAAATTCATAATATCAGTGACCAATTTTTTTAGATAGCAAATTATCAGTACTTATATATCAAATAATATTTGTATAAAATAAAATCCACTAAATTTGTCATTATTTTACACATTGTGACCGTTTGGAACTTCACAGCATCAGTAGAGCTGGGATTCACATTCTCCTGCTCCATAAACATACTAATCAGTTTATTACTATATTTGTAGTCCAAAGGTGAGACTTCAGAAATTTTATCTAAATTTTGGGGAGGGAGCAATTCTGAACGAAGCACGTGGCTTAATCATAAAAAATAATGGTATTTAATATCTTGCTTCTCTTGAACCACTCGTACCATATTTCAGTGCGTGAGGTGGGGGAGGGCGCAAATGTAGGCTTGGACCCCAGGTGCCGGAGACCACGGTATGCCACTGCTGTACAGTCATCAGTCTTTTAATTACCACCTCTGTTGTCCAGTCAGGAGACCCAGACTGCAACATTGATACCTCTGAGGTTCACCTGGTCCTGCAGGAGTTTAAATTCTCCAAAGACATGTCGGTGTTTGGTGAGCCAGAGTCTCCTTTATTATTGGATATTGAATGTTTTGGCCAAGGCAAGTCTGGTATCCTTACCTAATTTGCCTCGATTCTTGACGAGCTAGTGCAGCTTTTGACCATTTCCCATCTGAAGTCTCAGGATTCTGGTTGGATTCTCCTTCCAAATATGGCCATCCTCTGACTCAGAGCTTGGTTCTCAGGAATATAGGATTCCTGTTCTGCACAGGTACAACAGGTGCTATTAAACAGCAGAAAGATCTCTACTACAAATTCTTACCTAAAAAAAGGAAGAGATTTCACCATTGATATGCCCAGCGATAGTTTTCACATGTTCATTCTTCCCTCTCCCCTGTTCTTGATTGCCTTCTGGATTTAAAGAACTCCGAGCTTCCCATGTGTTCCATTAGAGTTCATTTGGTGGCTGCTACAGTCTTTCATTCCTCCATGCAGGGATTCTCAATGTTTGCTCATCCAACAATGGGAAAACGCATGTAGGAGTTAACCCTTTCCCACAGATCAGAGAGCCTACTATATGGGATTTGAGCATGTCCTTAATAGTCTTATGAAACCTCCCTTTGAGCTGCAGACTAAGCATTATCTGCTGCAATTACCTATGAAAACAGGATTCTTGGTGGCCATCACTTCTGTTTGCAGAGTCAGAGAAGTAGAAGCATTAATGGCTGTCTCCCCTCCCCTTGACTGTTGTCTTCCAGGGTAAGCTATTGTTATGCCCATGTCCCAAGGTCATACCTAAAATATCCCTGATTTCTACATTAACCAGGTTATCTATTTTCCTGTGTTTTTCTGAAAACCACACCAGAATAGAGAGGAAGCTGTCCTCCATACCTTGGACCTAAGAAGTATGTTTGCCTTCTATTTGGACAGAACCAAACCATTTAGAAGGTCTTCTGGGCTGTTTATCTCAGTTGCAGACAGACCCAAGAATCCACAGTCTTTCAAAGACCCAAAGACTTTCAAAGTGAGTTTCCAGTTATGTTCTTCCTTGTTGCTAGGCAGCTAATGCTCAGCCCCCTTTAAGAATAATAGCCTATTCTACAAGATCCCAAGTTACCTCTATGGCACTGTTATAAATATATATCAGTTGCTGAAATTTGTAAAGTGGCATCCTGGGCATCAGTGCACATTTTTTCCAAACACTATGTACTGGTACAGTCTTCTAGATTAGATTTTGCTGTTGGCACACCAGTTCTTCAGTATTGGATCAAGTTCGGAAGCTCCCATCTCCTTTGAGAGTCACCTGAAGTGGAGCATCCATAGGGACACTACTCAAAGAAGAAGTTGTTTGCTCACCTTTTGCAGTGACTGGAGTTCTTTGAGATGTATGTCACTATGGGTGCTTTACTACCTGGCCTCTTTTCCCTCTGCTTTGGAGTTGCATCTTGTGGGACTTTGCGGTAAAGAAGAAACTGAGGGTGGTTCACTTGCAGAACTCTGTGTGTATTCTGTATGTGGCATGAGGATGCCTGGAGCATATATATGGGCTGAACAGGCACTGCTACCAAAAGTCTTCAATCAAATGTTCATGGGGTGCATGCACACCTGAAGTGGAGCATCTATAAGGACACACATCTCAAAGACCTCCAGTTACTGCACATGGTGAGTAGCCTCTCTTTCTTATTAATTGGATGAGAAGGATGACAGTACTGTGTGGAGAGAATCTTCCACAGGAAGGAGGAGGAAGACAATCTAGAAAATGGGCAATATGGATTTCTAGTTGCAGAAAAGGTAATTCTGTCCAATCAAAGAAGACCCGTTCACCCTGATTTTGGAGAAGTATAAGCAGCCAGGTCTGGTTTTGAGGGATCCCATCGTCTCTTTCTGTACGTAACTGTTAAGGACATTGTGGACAGCAAGTGGTTTTTGGATGACATCAAAAGATTTGTTTGAATGGTTTCCATCTGCTGACTGGGAGAAACTATTGTCAGTATTTGGATTTGCTCTAGAAGAACTTGAAGACAGAACGTTAATTTAATTAATTCAGTTTTTCCCTCTTGTGCAACACATCAGCAAAGCTTGTACCCTAATTATGGGAATTGCAGTTTAACCTTTTTTCATCTCGTGATTGTGTAGAAAATCTGGTAATATATATGTATATATAAACTTCTATTAAAACGAGAAATATTTTATCTCATTTTCTCTAAGAACAAATCACAATCACTGCAGGATAGAATGGAAATACTTGTTGTCCTACCCAGCTCTTGGAAAAAGAAAATCAGAACTTAATTTAGAAATACCAGAGATATTGCCTAGCATGTGACAGATCTTACTCACTACTGAAGTGTGATACAATAGTGGTAAAATGAGATTAGATGTTTTCTTGGATATCCTCAGTTCTAATTTTGCATGTAACACAGTAAGATGTAAAGGTGATGTACTGTACTCACTTGGGATGTTTCACTGAACTATTCACTGTTACACACTCAGACTTAATTAAAAAGATATCCACGGGGTGCAATTCCTAGATACTGTCCTTTATAGGATTTCTTCTTCTTGCTGCTGTGTCTTAGCACAGGTAAGAAATTGCTGCATTTATCCCAGGTGCACAGTTTAAGCATAGACTCAGGTATTAACAGTACATATTTCAATATTGTGAAGAAATGAGAGAGAACTAGGTGATCTTGGGAGAGGTGACTTTGTTGCACATACAAATGAGAGGCTTGTAAGAACTGAGTAATCGAGGCATAGGTAATGTGCAAGCTTCTTACTCCGTTCTGTTTAATACAGCATAATCTTGACATGAAGGAGTCTTGTTGTTCTAATCCTCTGTTTTTCGAAGGGGTGGGATGAGTATTTTAGTTTTGTAAGGGTTATGATGGATAATCTGTATTTTGAAATGAGATGAGATTTTAATGCAAATGATAGGTAGGCCTTCAAGGCTCTTATTATTAATTTCACTATCCAGTTGGCTTCATCTTTCAGTCAACTATTAATACATCTTCATTTATTCTTATTTGTAGTGGATGTAAGTATAACACTAACATATCTGTATATCTTTTTTATTATATATTAATGTTTCCTTGGGTAAAGTGTAGGAAGTTCAGAAGATGATTTGGAGTATACATTATCACGTAATTAATATGTTGTGGTACTGCAGTATTTCATATGTAGGTTACATTTTCTTCATGACGGCCTTCGTATTGATCATATCATATAATATATACTTGTTAATTTGTCATTCTACTTTAATGTAGTAGTAATGGGATTAGACATTTTGTTTTAAATTTAAATTACTAGTTCAAGATTATAAAAATGCATTTAATGCTCCCAATCTGGAAGGTTGTTTCTCCTCATTGAAAGCAAAATTGAGTTTCCTTGAGTTGGAAATAAAATAGTCTGTCCTTATCCAATATTATAAATAACAGAGGCCAAAAATATATATGTATTGGATCAGTGACCTCATTGTCTTGTTTAAAATGAACACTGTGTGTGCCATTTTATTCCAAGACCGGGCTGTAGTGGCTTTGTTTAGTGGAACGTTTGAGATTCTTCTGAACAATAGCCTGGATGTTTTTGTTTTTAGAGAGCAGTTTTAAACACTGTAGCTTTGTCAGAAGTGTAATATTATAGAGAAAATCCAATGCAATCCTGTAGAACAGATGGACCAATAAACTGTTGACTAAATCTCTGTACTTATGTTAGAAGCTATTTCAAACATGTTGCTAGCAATTTATTTATTTAAATGTTGCTCTGTTTTAGAGCACACACTGGCTTTCACTTGACAGTATGCTTTATATTAGTTGTACTCTACCGTGACTGTGATCAGCTATTGAAAGAGTGTATTTTTTTCTTTTATTTATTTATTTTTTTTTCATCTGATTGTGCCAAGCAAGGTTAGTTTTGTTATGGTCTTTGTTTAGAGAACTGTACAGTCAGTTTCCCTGAGATAAACTTTAAAATTAGAGCTTCTCTACACAGGACATGTAATTCACAGAGAATTAAGCGAAAGCAAACTAAGGCCACTTAACTTCTGAATGATAGTGTCCCACACAGAGGTTTAATGCACTTTAACTAAGGCATTTTAAGTTTACACCTTTAGTTAATTTGCCTTAATTTTCTGTTTAAACAAACCCTTAGTCTGTTTAAGTAAACAATCAATTTACTGGCTGTTAGTGTGGTTATATTTAAAATTTGTTCTAATTTAATCGGTGAATGTAAATTTTTTAGCATTGTCATTGGTTTGGCAAAGTTCATTTTCCTCATATATTAAACAAATATATTGTTCAACTTTTAACTCAATATGAAATACTTTGGCTGACCTTTAAAACTGAGAAACCTATTCTTCTTTTCCCTTTTGGTATCGTTCTACTATCTGATGTGAAAAAAAGAAAGGAAACAAAGTGAAATTCTTGCCAAAACATCAGAGAATTAATAATGAGGATAAACTGTCTTTAACAGAGAATGATGGGAATGGAGCTAAACTTAATCTTCTGTACAGTCTCCTTTTTCCTTTCATCATCTGCTCATCTGAGCTAAGACTCAGAAACATTCTAAAGGGTAGATCAGGTCAGCATTTGAAAAGTAGGAAACTACCTAAACAGTAGAAGGCCATTAGTTTCTGCTGGATTTAAGATTTAATTTAAAAAGAGAGGTTTCTAGCCCTTAAAGTTTTGAAAATTAACTTTGAAATGTCAGTCAGTGCAGTCCTGTCTTTGCGAGTCTGCACGACATAGCTTTTGTGAGGAACAGCAGCAGGATAAAATTAACAGAACAAAAATAATGAGAGCTAAAGGTGGTACACGTGACCATTTTGAGTGGCTCACTGTCCCAAAGCAGGGCCACGTGGTGTCTACTCCCCCTTCTGGCCCCTTCCCTCTCTCACATAGCAGGCGGGGGGCAAGTTCGGTGCGCTGGCCAGGAGCTGCATGGTGGCCACTCCCCCCTTCTGGACCTGCCTCTCTCCCACATGGCAGGTGGGGGCATGGCCAGGGTACCGCCTGGCCCATATGGGAAGCGGTGGCCGCTGGGGATGTCAGCCGGGGGCCGGCTTCTCAGAGGAGGGTCTGGCTGGTGCTCCCCCAGGTACGCCACTGCCGCAGTGGGGGTGAGGGGGAGGGAGGGGGAAAGCAGGAAACTGGCCCACAGCCCTGCCCGCCCCCCCCCCCCCCCCCCCCCCCCCGGGCTGCCGCTGCCTAATACCCTGGCCAGGGCGCTGGGCCCACAGCACATGGCAGAGGGGTGGGGGGAAGAGTTGACACCCCCTTCTAAAAGGTTGCCAACCCCTGGGCTAGTAGATGTTTGGTAAACTTTGCAAACCCTGTGTCAGGTTCATCAAAAAGACAGTCACTAAGGAAAGCAAATGTGATTTCAAGCAGTTTTACTTTACTACAAAAATAGTTCCTTTCTGTTTTATCATTTCTTACAAGTAGGTCTTTTCATAGACCAAAGGAATTAATTTCTTCTAAGGTTAGATTTAATCCTTCCCTTGAAGGAAAGTGTTTGTTCTTCTCTGAATCAAACATTTTTGTAATACTGTGTTCTTCAGCAATTCCTTTCTTGAGCCCTCTGTTAAGTAATCATTTTCTTACAGTTCCCCATCATATAATACAATCTAAGTATAATAGATTAAATTTCATTTCATTTTATTTTTTAAATTCTTCTTTGAGTGATGGTCCCTTTGAATTCCACTGGGGATTATGTGCATGTGCCCATACACCTGGATCTGGAGCTTTAAAAAGTACTAGTGTCAGTTGGTCCACGCATGCGTCCTTGATCCACCTGATTGTTTCCACCGAGGTGATAAATGGCGGGGTGGACCGACCTTCTCTTCAGTTTCTGTTCACCACTGCATGATCTGAGTCAGAGCATCTGCTGTTCTCTTGTCCATTGTGAAGCACTTTCAAACTTTCTCTGAAAAGACTGTTTTATTCTTGTATATAGTTAGCATTTTATTGTTTTTGTAGTATTTTTTAGTATTAGTAGTAGTTTTCTTAGCATTTAAGGACTTTGGGGCACTGCTTTGATGGTTTCCCACCTACCACCCTCCAGCCCTCACCCATGTCTGGGTACTGGATTATGCTGAATACGCAAGGGTTCAAGATCTGTGCTTCCTGCCCTTGCTCGTTTTCAATCAGTGATGAGCACCAACACTGCCTTCACTGCTTGGAGAAAGCCCAGGTTGCATCCAGGTGCAATATTTGCCTCACCTCTCTGTCTGTACCCAGAAAGGTTGGGCTCTTCGCCTCAAGAAGCACCTCATGGAGGTCGCTATAAGGTTGCAGTTGAATCCAGGCCAGAAAAACCCCCTTGAACATAGGCCTGAACAGTCAAGAAGTGCGCCTCCTACCACAGAGCTCCGGTCTGGTTCCACCGGTACCAGCGCTACAGACCCTGTCCTGAGGCCTAGCCATGAGGCTCGGAAGTATGCTCATAAGTATGGCAATAAGCCTTCCTCAAGGCCCAAGAAAGACGCTGCATCCACCACGAGTTCCAGCCACATAGAAGCAGCACGTTCCTAGGCCCACAGGCATGATAAGAAGTCGCATAGAACGCCGGACACGCCGGTTTCAATTGTTGAGCCTCCAAAATTTTGGTACCTCTAAACCACAGGAATTGTCTGAGACAGCCTTCTGCCCCCATTTCAGCTCCTGTTCTGTCTGTGGAATGTGTGCAGCTGACATTGGGGAGACTCTAGTCAGCTCTTGGACCTCACAAACTGTTTGCCCTAGGTGAGATGAGATCCCTGCATCTTCTGATACATTTTCCTCCAAACAGACTCCTCTCCCCTGCATTGTATTTGCCACCTTCTGTCATGTTCTTGAGCGCTCCCCGGTGACTCTCTCAGTTCCATCAGTTCTGGTGGCTCCGCTGTTTGAGCAAGGATCCCACTTCTTGGCATCAGAAGATTCAGATGGTGCACATGATCCACGGCTTCCATACTGATGACAAGAGTATTCGAAGGCTCTGCTGGTTCAGTGGCAATATCCTTCCTTCCCTCAGCATAGGAGCAATTGGTACCCAGTTTCATGGAGACCCCCATAGCAACTGCTAGATACACCTAGTTGGTCATACTGGGGATCTTGGCCCCAGTATCCTTCTTCAGAACCTTCCTGTTCTGCCCAAGAGGACTCATCCATCTCACCACTCTGGCCTTCATCAGGTAGGTATTCAGAACCGGTGTTTGATGCACTGATTAGCCTGACTCCGCCAGTACTGCCAGATCCTGAGTGGTTCCCTTCCTCGTCTCCAGATGCGGCAGTGTCCTTGACGACTCCTTCCCGCTCAGATGACTACAGCCAGTTCCAGGAGCTGTTAAGGAGAGCGGCTGAAGCCCTCTACATCCCACTGGAGGAGGTGCAGGACAGCCAGCATCTTACGCGCATTCTGCATGCATTGGTACTGGCCAGAGTGGCACTATCAATCAACAGTGCCATTCTCCAACCTGGCATATCCCAGCAACTTGTGTACCCACTCTGAAGGGGGTGGAAAAAGAGGTACTATGTACCAACGAAGGGGTTTCTCACTCCCCACCCAATTTCCTGGTTATTCAAACTGCTACTGAATGGACCAGAAGCAGCACCCACCTTCCATTCCAACTGACAAGGAAGATAAGAGACTGGGCTTTTTGGGTCATCAGGTCTTTTTGTCAGCCATTATGGCCAGTTAGTGGAATTTGGGGACAAGCTTCCCCAGCAGGACTGTGCCAGTTTCCAGGCTATTTTAGAGGAAGACAAACTTATTGCCAGGACACTCCAGGCTGTGGTAGATTCAGCAGACATTTCTTCGTGCATTATGGCCCCAGGGATTGTCGTGAGGAGAGAATTCTAGTTACATTCTTCTGGGAGGTACAGAACACGATTGAGGACCTCTCCTTCAATGAATCCCACCTCTTCAACTGGAAGATTGATGATTCTCTGCACTCACTCAGACTCTAGAGTCAACCTGTGATCATTGGGCATTTATACGCCAGCACTCAAACACAAAATCTATTGGCTATCTCCTGCTCAACGATACCAAGTTCCTCAGTTTTTTCACCAGCGGTCCAATAAGTTTCCCCACAAGTATCAAAAGACTCAATGGCCCCGTCTGCGTGGCCCGTCAGCACAGTCATCAACACCACACACTCAGTCTTCACATAAACAATATTTCTGAATGCATCTAGAGAGCCGTCACCCACATTGCAACCCACCATTCTGGTTGTTATTAGACATGGCTATATGGTTGAATTCACGATGCTACCTCATTCACATCCCCTGCCTCAATTCCGCCTCTGGAACCACTCTCATGACAATATCCTAGTGCTGGAGGTGAACTCCCTTCTACAGAAAGGGGCAATAGAGCCTGTGCCCACAACCTTTCAAGGCTCAGGGTTCTACTCCACCTACTTCATGGTACCCAAGAAAAAGGAAAGATGGAGACTAATCCTAGATCTACATCATCTCAACTGCTTCATACGCAAGCCAAAGTTCTGTATGGTCATGCTCGTGGCCATCATACCCTCATAAGAAAGAGGCGTGTGGTTTACAACTCTTGATATGCAAGATGCTTACTTTCACATAGATATCCATGACCCACAAATGATTCCTGAGGTTTACAGTGGTCCCTTGACACTTCCAGTACCTGGTTCTACCATTTGGCCTTACCATTGCTCCCCTGGTCTTCACCAAGGTCTTCTCCATAGTGACAGCCCATCTCTGGCATCAAGGGGTCCTCATCTTCCCATATCTTGATGACTGACTGCTGGCAGCACGATCCAGACACGAGACTCGAGCATCGACTTTCCTTCTGCTTCTACTCCTCTCTGTAGGTGAATGTAAACGTTGAAAAATCTACACAGTCCTACACAGTCCGTGGAGTTCATCAGGGCACGCATCAATATGGTCTTTGCATGTGCCTACCTACCACAGGACAGGTTCATGACCCTGCTAAAACTGATTGCCTTGGTGACCTCCAATCCTTTGGTTCCAGCTGGAACTTCCCTTCTTGATCACATGGCGGTGTGCACATATGTCACTGCCTTTACTCGTCTTCGCTTCCAGTGTCTATAGCTGTGGCTACGGGAAGCCCATTCTCTGATGCTTCACTCCATGAACACCCTACTGACTTTTTCCCTGGAAGTTCTTTCCTCCCTTCTGTGGTGGATGGATTCAGATCAGGTTTGCATTGGAATGCCTTTCCTTCCATCTCCCCAGACATGACTATCATCATGAATATATTGCTTGATGGATGAGGCGCTCACCCTGGCGAAGATACGACACAAGTGACTTGAACCTCTTAGGAATCCAGGATGCACATCAACATCTTAGACCTTCGGGCGGTACAGAGAGCATGTCACCTAAGTAAGCAGTCTGATTTTTAGAAGTACTGAATACCCTCAACTGATATTTAAATTATTATTTTTACTGATGATGTTCTCTTTCTATCCACTTCGTTTCTAAAATCACTTTGCCTTACCTAATATGGTATAGAGGCCTCATGGTAACTTAAAAATTAGTACTAACTGCTAGTTTTTGTGTGCACATTTTAAAAAAGGCAAAGTAGTTTGTGTTATAAACTGTAATGTCACAGTTGAATTTTTGATAGCTCCTGGCTGGCTTGGGTTAGAAAAAGCATTTTGTCATTGGATAGTTGAGACTCCATCTCTCTAATTACAATCATATGTAGCAGTTATACAGTGTATTTAATGTTCAAAACACTTTATAGCTATTATTTAATTAATCCTTACCATGCCCATATGACTTAGGTATGTGATTTGCACAAATCCAGTGATATAAAGAATTCACTTGGGATCTTGAAACCCAATAAACTTGCACAAGCATGGAATTAAGAGTTAAGTCTGTATATAGAGCTATCCATAGGGGATAAAGATGAGAGACTGAAGGTAAAGCTTTCCTGCTATCTCATTGAAGGGCAAGGAAGAGAAATGAGTAAGACTGTGTTGCTAGGAATAATGCCCGAAACAATGGAACAGCTGATAAGTGGTTGGTGAGCACTATGACCCCACAGAGAATGAAACTATAGAGAGTGGTTTTTAAATATGAAACTAAGAAGCAAATGAAGAGGGGTTAGATACTTATATTTTGGATCAGAAAACTTTGGCATCCATGAGTAACTGCAGTAGTGCAGAACAAGTAAGAAGGCTGAAGCTAAAGGAACCCAGAAAGCAGTTAAGAGAATGCTAAGCCAGGCAAGCCTCCCGCTGCTGCGAAGAACCCAGGACCTGAAGGCACTGCACAGGTGAGCAGAACAGGGTCCAACCATCACAGACTCACAATGCAATGGCAAAAGGCCAAACAAACAAAAAAATCATCCTCCAAAAGCAGGCAAACAGTTCAAGCTGCAGTGGAACACAAGTTGTATAAAGTAGTTACAGACTCAAGACATTGGACATGGAGATGCAACTGCAGACAGCTGTGGAGTACTGTGAGATAGGTGGCACACCTGGACAGAGAGGACCAAAGCTAGGACAAGAAAAGCTCACACAGAATTTCAGCTATCAGCTGGCCTGACATAGGAGAGTCAGAAGAAACAAGATATAGGAACAACACACAGGACCAACAGGACTCCACCCAACAGAATGAAGACAGCAGCAGGGTTGAAGCAAATTCCCCATCAGTAGCGATAATACAAGCAAGAAGTGGAAGACTTTTTCAAGGCACCAGCATACTAGAAGAAACTAGGAGGCCTAACAGGCTGGTGGTAAAGACCATGATCCTAGGGTAGGTACGTACTAGTAATGTCTGGCCGTAGTAAATCAGAAAATGCTGCACAAAGGACAGTAACAACAAAAGCTTTAAAAGGAAAGATGTAGCGTCTGCATGTAACTTGAAAAGGAGCACAGGTTGCAGGAGGAAAGACTTTGGAGGAAGAGCAAGGAAGCCAATCTATGTGCACACATGGCTGGAATGCTAGCTGCAGTTGCAGCATTTCTGTAAATAGTTCTCTTAATAAAGAGCCAATTTAAGTTTTAGGAGCATGGAGTCCTCATATTATTACCCAGTATGTGGTATATGACACAGCCTAAAACAATCTGTAGTGAAAAGGTTGAATATGTTAAGTATATATTTACATCTCTTTTTTTTAACTGATTCACAGTTGGTAGGAGAGAAATGAAGATTTGTTTGTGGTAGGTTCTTTTGATTTAAGTGGTAACTATTTAAAATCTGTTCTGAATTTTGGATTGTTAGATATACTCCCAATAAAGATGAATTGGTGGTAGGCGGAATGAAGATATGGAGGTCAAAGATACAGAGATAAATACAGTTTATTCCATGGCTGCCAAAACAAAGTAATGTATTATGTAATGATATCACCATATGTGAGGGTAGGCAGATACAGATTTGAGGAAGATTCCTCTCATGCAAACTGAAAATGAGACTCATTGCCTCTGATATCTATGCTTGGATTTGGCTCTCTGTCTAGATCCTCTCCCCTCACACAGAATAGCAATATAACTGGATTGTCAAATATATGAATGAGAATGTGTTGTTGACTTGTATGACCTGCAGAGTTGATGGGATATGACACATAATGTTAAGGGTGATGGCTGCTGGCCCAACCAGCTGTCTGAAATATACTCAGACTGACAGCTCCTGATAATTGTCACACACTTTTGGAGTTCAGCCCCTGTAGTGGAAAACAGTTTAAACATACGCAGTGGCTGAATTGCATTGTTAAACTCATTTCAGTTTAATATTTCAGTAATTTTTACAAATATGCCATATTTTCTTTCTTGCTATAAGACAAAACAGTTGAAAAGAGTTTGCAAAGAACTATTATATAGAAAAATAAATATCTTCTGTGCTGTTGCTCATTGTTTGTGTGTAAGCCAAACACCCACTAAACTAGCACTTGATCTTTTCTACTGTGGGTGGAAGGTTGATGTTCTCTTTAAAGCACTGGAAGTCTCATCTCTTCAACAGACTCCTTTTGTGACCTTGGGCAAAATGAGGTTGATAGTACTTCCTTGTCTACACGGTCATTTAGTGCGCAGCAAGCTGCTATGTAAATTTAGAGCATACTAGCTTGCTGTGCAGTAGCTGACTGTGTGGGCTTTGCTGCCGCACACTTGAAATTCCATAGTGCACTTTGATGTAATCTGGAACGTTTAGTGCATGGTAGTAAAGCGCACGTGGCCAGTTAGGACATAGCTGATTAGTGTGCTGTAAATGTGCATTCCAGATTACCACTCACCAACGGATCATGTCAAGAAACCCTAATTTTTTCATATGCTTTTTTTGTCTTGTCCGTTTAAATTGTAAGGTCTTTGGGGCGGCAGCTGGCTATTACTATCCATTTGCACAGTTCTTGGCACAGTGAGGCCCTGATATTAGTTGAATCCTCTAGGTTCTACTGATGTATCAATAATTGATGCTAATAAAGTAGTCAAAAATTTACACTGTAGAATTTTGCTGTGAAAATAAGGAATTGGTTTCTTTGGATAAAGAAACCAATAGTCCAAGAGACAGTAGAACAACTCCTATAATACTAAAATATTATTTATATATATATATAAAAATAATATATATATATATATATATACACAATATATAGTATTATAAAAATGTCATGATAATAAAATAAACTGTTGTTGCTGAATTCTGTTTGATACTCGAGATTCACATAAATGTAACTCCATTGATTTCCATGTAATAATTTCTGATTTACATCATTGTACATGAAGAGAAGAATTTGGCCCTCTATACATACAGGAAATATGGTGACAAAGTGAAATACGTGTGCATGCAGATATTTGCATGGTTTGTTTTTGTTTTTTAAATATGTGGATTTTACTGGGGATTTCCTCTCTACCCTCCACTTTTAATGGCAAGATACAGCACACAGGGGCATATTTATGTGGCTCAAGTAGTAAGTAGTGGTGAGATCAGAGTCTTCACGTTACTGGAGGTATAGTTTACCATGGAATGCGCATGCTATTCAGTTCAACATGTTTAGTTATATTTGTTTACGTCATAGGAGAAGTTCTTGAGGATTTATTTAATGTGTGTAGAGTGCTTTGAAGATGAAAAGTGCTATATAATTGCTATTTATTATTAGTATTAGCAATACTAGAATACACTCTGTAATTTAGCTCAATATATATTACATGTAATCTAACTAAATTAATTTGCATCATTTTATCTGTGGAGAGTACAAAAAATAATAATAATGAACGCTTGTGCCTAACAATTTTTTAACAGACACGATGAAGTTGTGATCTTATGGTATAATATTAAAATGTTGAGAACCAAACACTGCCTCTTTGTTGTGCATTCAGTTTTCATTGGCTTTGTCTACATTAGATAATTTTAGCAAAAAATTTCTACAAATCCCACCACTGGCTCAGCTGCACTGGTTGGAGTCTTAGTATAGGCAAGCCAGTAGTGGCTAGTGGATTTGTACCTCCCTGTCAGTAAAAGTTGCTGTTAAGCAATATTGTTGAATAATAAATACATGATATAATGCCAACTTTCTTGTTACAGCAAACAGGATCAAGAACACATTTAAAAACAATGTAAGGTATACTTTCTTGATACTTGAAAGCATTTAGCTTTGTGTCTTACAATGCAGACGAAGTATGCTTGTATTTAGTTTAACTGCAGACCTTGGTCTGTGCATATGCACAAGTAAGTAATGTGCTCTTACAGTATTGCCAACTCTCACACAACATTTTTAGTTCTTTTTAAGGGTTTTTGTGAGTTTTGTATTTCTGCCTTCAAAGGTTTGCCTGTGTCCAAAATGGCTGTTATTTCTCATTACTGTCAGCAAGATGGCTGACGTGTCTCTGTAACCTTTGCAGCAGAAAGTGAATCTGAGAAGTGTGGCAAAGAGTGTAGAGAGGGAGAATGTGACTGGGAGCAGATGGTGAGGAGAAGGAGAGAAAACAGCAGGGGATTGAATGTAGTGGTAACCTGGAGGTAGAAAGTGTTAGGGGTAACTGCCTAGACTGTGTAGAAAAGGTGGGAGATAAAAGAGAGAAGTATGGGCATATTGACTCCCCTCTGAGGAGCAAACAGGGAGGGAGGCCTGCATTTAGTGTGTGTGTTAAATGTTGAACTTTGAACCTGAAATGATCATACATAAAATGGAGATGGGAAGCTTCCCCGAAAAGTGAAAATATCTGAAAGGTGATATGTGTGGTGGCTGTTACATCTCCTCAGCTTTAAGACAAACTAATTATTTTTGAGGTCTGACTCCTGAGTTTTGAATTTTTGAGATTGACCATGCTGGTTTTATCTACTAATTTAATAAATGTAATCATTACAGAACAGATATTTTAGAGGCTGGTGAATAATAAAAAAGGATAAAGTCTTTTGATGTCCAATATTATAACAAGACAGTACTATATATTTGGTTAAGTACCGGATGTTTTATCTTGGAACTCTGATTCTATTACTAACTTGCTATATGACCTTGGGCAATCACTTAACCTCTGTTTGTTTTCCCAATTCTAAAATAGGAACAGTAGTACTTCCCTTCTGTCCCCAACCCTCCACACAGGAGTGTTGTAAGGATAAAAATGAATTAATGTCTTGAAAATATCAAGCATTATATAAAAGGCTAAGTATTACTTTTAAAATGGTGGGAAAATTATGATTAGAAAAAGTGACAATCTTCCAGACATGAATTTATTTTTGAAAGATCGAAGCTTCCTGTAATTTTTGATGAATACTGGAATCACATCTGAAATCAAGTACTTCCACAAATTTGTAAAGCTCTAGTAATTTTAGGTCCCTCCACACTTCACAAGTCAAAACTCCCTGATCATTTTTCAGACAGAAGTGATTGGTTAAAAAAGAAGTACTTGGCTGACTTTATTGCTATGATATTTTAATGTTAAGCTATTTAATATTATTACCCTCTTTTTATATAAATGACTCAGTGTTGAAGTGAATCAAGTAGAATTCTTACATACTGCATCATGGCACACTAAGCAGATTAAAGAAATTAATTTCCAGGAAAAAAGTAAATTAAAAAGTAAACAAAGTTTACTAAGTAAGAATAAGGATGCGTTTCCAATTACACACTCTCAAAAGCTAGAAAATCAGAAACTCAGTCAGTCAGCCTTGCTAGACAGTATGAGGGCGTTACAAAAATAACTGTCAACAGCAAGCAGGCTGGTTTCCTATGCTGCCTACTAAGTGGTTTAAAAGCAACCTTGTTCATTTTTTCCATATGTAAAGAACCATTTTTTAAAATACTGCTTTCATCTTGACTGGAAATCTAAGAAAAAATATTGAAAAGTGCCTAAGGCACAGATTGTTAAAGGTGTCAGGTATCTTAAGATGCAGATAGACACCTAGTGGGATTTCCAAACACACGTAGATGCCTAACTCCCATTGATTTGAATTGAGTTAGGTACCTTGGTGCTTTTTTGAAAATCCTTCAGGGTGCCTAACTACCTTTAAAAATCTGGCTCCAAGTGACAGAAGAGCCTAAGTTCCATTTACAAAAGAGACCTAGTCTCTTGGGGCCAGTTTTTTTAACGTAGTTAGGCATTTAACTCCCATGAAAATCAAGAGGTGTTAGAGGCCGAAATGCTTTTGAAAATGTGGCCCTTGGTAGCCAAAATCTTACTGACTTTCAGTGAGATTTAGGGCCCTAAGTGCCTAAGTTACTTTTGAAAATGAGACTTAGGCACTTTTGAAAATATTACCCCTAGTCTCTAATTGTCTGCCTTCCTCTGCTTTAAATAGTTTCTCTCTCTGACATAGGTAGATATAGAAACACACAGTTTTTCTCTCTCAGTATATTCACATATAAATTTGTGTGTGAACAGCTTCCATTCACATGCTAGAGGCTGCAGTTGATGAGCAGAAATAGCTCAGTTGATACACTTCTCTTCTCAGCTGCATTAGTACTTAAATAGCACTGGAGCAGCTGTCATTGTTTTGCACAGTTCTGTTTTTTCCGTAGAGCTGCCTGTGGCAATTGTGCTCATTCTTCATTACCCAGGGGCTTCACCAGCTATAAAATAATGTATCTGACTGCTTAGTATAATATACTTTGTTCCCTAGAGAAGTAGAATAGTGGAGAACTTCTTTTTTGCTGACCATGCAAACCTGACCTCATTGAGGCAGGCTCTTAAATCTGTGGTCAGTAGGAATGTAATGGTGGTTTGTCTAGATCCCTGATAATGTCTTGTAAAGCATAGTGCTGGTCAGAAATAGTATTAAAGTGCTGCAGAAGTCACTCAAACTTGATAGGAAAATTACTTACAAACTTTTTTGTACTCGAGTGTCATATCAACCACTTATAATTCACATTGAGCTTTGGATAAGGGGCAGACAGAAAGAAACAAATTACAGGATGAACAAAATAAATGTAATGTCTGCAAACTGTCTTCTGTGGCTCCTCAAGCTACCCAGCAACACTGTAGAAACAAACACAAATAAGAGGTGTTTATTTTTATTTTTACTACTACTACACAGTTCCTTTTAGCTGTATATTTGACTTTGATATTTTAAAAGGAAAATGTGGTTTGTGGATAGTTTTCAGTCAAAAAATATAAAATGAGCAAACAAAGCTAGTTCTGTAATGTATAATTGAATAAACAATTGCAAATAATTTTATTTTACTGTTAAAAGATAACTTTTTTGTAAAGATTGCAATGGGACTACTCATGAAAACACAGTTATATAGATACGGAAGTATTCACAGGATTCTTATTCTTTCTTTATATTCAATTAGTGCATAAGTGCTCCAGTTATAGACCTAGGGTCACATTCTGCTGAGCACTATTTAAATATAAAAATAAAATAAATAATAATGTAACAAAAAGATGGTCTGTGCCCTAAAGAAATAATAATCTCAGTATGAGGCATGGGACAACAGGTGGATAGCGCAGACGGAGAAGGGAGCATAAGGAAACAATGAGACAATATTTTAACATATTATCTTAGAATTAGTTATTTTCTAATCTAATATGTTGTTAAATAATAAACAGTGGAAAATCGTATTTCAGGAAGATTTTGTACACAGTGAAAATGAAATGAAATATGAGAACACTGTCATACAATAGTAAAATAGTGAGAACAAATAATTTTGTCCATGAGTTTTGCATAGTCACAAAGTACAACTTTGATATGACTATTTTGTTTGTGATTATTCAAAGCGGAACCATACTAACTCATTAGCAGTACCTGCGCGTAAACACACAAATATTGTAAGAAGATTACAAATTGCTGTCAGTTACATTTCACGTGTTTAGAATTCACACCATGAAGAAACTGCCAGTAGAATCTGAATCAGAAGATAGATAGTAATAAAGGGTTTTTTTCAAAATATCTTCTCTAAATGATAGAAACTTTATAAAGAGATTATCTTCATTTTTTAGAAAATCTGTCCTAGTGCAACATCGTATTATCATTATTGCTTCAATATGGTGTATCTGTTCATAGGTCTTTCTTGAGTTGAACTTTAAATTGTGGTGTTAATCTTCTGTTACATTTACTGTCATTAATAATTTCTTTTTAAATTAATTTTGTTTTATACTTGTTTTATGCCAGCTATGCAATGTTGATTCAAGGGAGCTGCTGAAAAACTGTGATTAAAATGATTTGTGATTTTAATTTCTAAGTCTTTTGTATATTTGACATTTTTTGTGAAGGGCTATGGAGAAATGTATTATGTTTGAAGTATACTTTTGTGCTGATGCAGTACAGCTGCAAGGTGGTAACGTTTTCTTTAGCTGCCCCCTGCTTTTATTACTCTTTTATTAAAACCTCAGGCACCATGTATTTGAGCTCACACTAGAGCATTGCACCTTCCCACAACTCCAAACATAATCAGTGATTTTCAAGCCAATGTCTGGTCCACAGTCTCCATTGCCAGAAAAGTGAATGAGCTGAGAGAAATCATGTAGAAAATCATGCCTTAATTTTATTACTGGAAAGTGGTGCTGAGAGTATTACTGTCAGCTATGAAGTAATATTAATTTTCCATTTAAACCAAAGTTTATAGAATGATCAATTTTCAATTGTGGAAAGGAGCCTTAATATTAAAAAAAATTATTTTCAGTAGGAAGGCAATTATAGTAGTTACAGTATAATTACCATGTAGTTATGTATCAGGATTCTAAGTTAAAATGTTTAAGTGTGAGACTAAAGGGTAATACTAAGTAATTCAGGGAGTAACTACAGTTTATGGTTCTCTGATTTAATTGTACTGTATTTCCTATAACAAAAATTAGAGCTATACTGTAGCTACCCTGTAGTTACAATGTAACTACACTACAGTTAATGTACCTGTGTTATAAACTGTATCTGAATTATTAAATGCAACTCTTTAAGACCTTGTCTGCAATAGCTACTTTGGGGAAATCTTCCCTGGTTGCATTACCACTGTTGTAAATCCACTAACAGCAGTGTTAGTGTAGAAAGGGCACAGGCAAGTCGACAACAGATGGTTGAAATCCACAAGCCCTGTTTATATTTTGACTTCCAAAGTTGTTCCTATCAGTTAAACTGAAACTGTGGTAGAGTAAGGGGGGTGATTTCTCCAGAATTATTAGCATAGACATGACCTCTTATTCTAAGTATGTACAACTGAATTTTCACCATCCACTGTCTCTGAACTTAATTGATAATAGCAGTCTAGACACCACAATGGAAAAAAGCACAACCAGCAGCTGGCACATTGTCTTCTCTAGAGCTTCCACTGTTACTGCCAGGTGTGATACCAAGTTTGGAAGAGCAGCGTTTCAATCTTTATTTGATTATAGTAGTTATAATATAATATAGTGTCAACTCCTCATTTCCACAGTCCAGAGAGGATACTGCTTGCCTGTCACCTACAGTGGAGTCCATGCTGACACATACGCAAAGAAGAAATAACACTTATTTAATGCTACAGAAAAACTGTGTTTTTTTGAGATGATGATGTCAGAGTGGATCCCATGATCCATCCTCCATCCCCACTTTTTGGAGTCCTCAGCAGCAAGGGCTTTGAATTGCAAGGGAACTAAGGGAGAATTGTGGCCACTCCACCCATTATGACTTCTCAAGGGAGCACTGACAGACAGTTATTCAAAAGACACCAATCTTGTGCTCGTAGGGAGCATGTGCACCTTTAGTGGGATCTGCACTGACAATAGCATCTCGAAGAACCACTGTTACTGTAGGGTAAGTTGCTGTTCTTTGTGCTGCCTCACTGTTCTGTTTTAACAAAGGAGAGAATGCTTGTCAGAGCCTATAAATTCCAGATAGAATCTGAAATGGCAGAAAGTATGTTTTTACATTAAAATTTGTTTCATTCATCTCCAGGAATCTGGAACCTCCATTCCAGTTTTTTAAGTCTGTTCTGTAAAATAATCTATTAGAATTTAGTTCTGTTTAACTGTTCATGAATTTATTTTCTATTTTATGTTTAATGTTGCATGTGGAATAAGTCATCTTGCAGTTCATTATTTGAGCATAATCTGTGCTGTGCTGACTTGGAATGCTGAGGAAGGTTCTAAAAGCTATGAATCATCATCTTTCTTTCTTGTCACTGTTTATGGAGAAGGAAGCAATTTATAATTTCCAGATTATTGGATAAGGGAGACTTAAAATGAACTGATTGTTTAAAAATACCTTAACTAATTAGCAAAGCTTTATCATAGAGCGTATACAGTAAGTAATATGTTCTTAATCCTCTTCTTACTGGACGAGGAGCTTGCTAAACCAATTTCGTGGTATTCGTATTGCGAAATGCAGAGTCCTCAGACCACCATCAAATCTGGTCAGAGGACAGTCATCAGTGATGTGTGACATTTTCTGTCTATGACCAGAACCGCGGTCCCAGTTGTGAAGGCTCGCTGCGCATTGATCCTGGCCTGTTTGAAATCGGTTCAAAAGGGCCCATGAGTGGCCTGGTAGATCAAAGCTGGGTACTCTCATGGTTGGGTCAGTTATAATAGATAGGTTTTCAATGTCAGCAGTATATTATTTTTCATGCCATATCGACATTGCAGAGTAATCTGTAAGGGCAAGTGGGCCCACAACAGGTGCCTGGAAGACACGTGTGCTCTTAGCTCATTGAAGAGGTCTGTGAATAGGCTTGAGTTTGCCCTGATCTTCTCAGCCATTCTGGCCATAACATCCATATGATGGGTGTTTGGAGTAGTGATGTTGCTTAACATCCATGGTACTGGTATGGATCGAATCATCCCAATTTTGATGTGCATATTTGAGTGTAGTTGTGTGTCAACCAATTTCATGTGAGACAAATAGAGCCAGACCAAAGTACAGTATTCTGCTGCAGAGTAACAGACTGCTAAACCAGATGATAAGAGAGTTTGATCATTTGCTCTCCAAGAAGTGCTGGCCAGTTTGCTTAGAAGGTTGTTACACATCCTCACCTTAGCCACAGTTGGTTAAAATATGTCAGAGATCTGTCCAGAGTTACTCCGAGGTAGATTGAGTAGTATTCTTGTTTCAAGCGATATCCATTGAGAAAGATATTCAGTTCTTGGTCTGCTCTGGCATTGTAAAGATGGGACACGCTCAAAACTATATTGGTCACACTTGGTTGTAAATGTCACCAACAACAGTATTCATCCATCTTACTCGTTGGCGTTTAGGGTTTCTTCATGTTCTGGAAATGACTGTGCTTGGGCACCTAAGCAAATGTCATCTGCTTACGTGAACTTGAGACTGGGTGAACGGAAGGCTGTTTGTGTACAGGTTGAAAAGTGTTGGTGCTAGCACAGAGCCTTATGGTAGACCATTGGTTTGTCTTTTCCACACACTAACTCTGTCTTACTTTTGCACTCAGAAACGTTTATTGTGGAGGAGAAGGTCAACAATGTTGACTGCCCATGCAATTTGATTAAAAGTCCCATGCGTTATTATATTGTGTCACATGCTGCTATCAGGTGCAGATATATGGCTCCTGTATTCGGTTCTTCTGAAAACCATTTTCAGTTAATATTGTCAAAGCTAGCACTTGATTGCAAGTGTTCTGACCTCTCCAAAAGGCAGCCTGCTAAATGCTGAATGTTGACGCCACTTCTGGGGAGATGCATTGAAGATGCTACATTCTTAATAGCCAAGTGTGTGTGGAGTCATAACTTGTCCAATTTTATAGATTAGCATATTGTGGTGGTACATTGGGAAGGGTGAAGGGATATAAGCATTTTTTTAATTGTAGAAGGGTGTAAGAGTAGTGTGAACAAGACAGAAGGTGAGATTATTCTTCATTTTGAATGGATACATTATATATTTATAATAATACTACATACATGATGGTGAATTTAAGTTGTACTATATCAGTTAATGCTACAAATTATCAAACATTTTGGGTACCTCACCTGCACTTTGCCTACAACAAATACTTAAGCATATGCATAATTTTGAGTACAAGTGGTGCTATTGAAGTCAGTGGGTACATCTGCTTAAAGTTATACCTGTGCTTCAGTGCCTTGCTACATTAGGACTTAATCCTCCATCTAACATTCCAAACCCACAAGCAACTTCAAAGAGAGACTCTCCCCTGCCAATGAAATGTTTCTATCTTTCTGTTCTGAGTGTGGGATCCAAACCTCCATGTTAAATTGGTCATTCCAGAGAAATACTGTTTCTTAAAACACTCAGTACACTGTGTGGTGTTCGCTGAAGACTTTACTGGTAGTATTTTGAGATAATCTGCATAATTCACTCACGGCCTTTCTTTTTGCTAGTAATGCAACCTTGTCAACTGATGTTGATAACATTTTATCCCATATTCTCAGTGTATATACAGTGCACATGTTACACACACAACATATTCTAATATAAAGGTTTTATTCCAACTTATTGGTGATGAACTCAGTATTCATGTGGCAATAAACAAAACTTGATTCCCTCCAACATATGCACACACTGTCACATATTTAGTTGATACCACATACTTATCTGCATTAAGTAGTTCTTTGTGAGTGGTTTTAGATTTTCCCCCACCTCCAATGCCAGTTTAAGTACTTCACCTTCTATTCAAACAATTATGTTAAATTGATATGGGCTAAATTGGGAATGTCCAAAAGCAAAAAACAAAAACAAGTTATCTCCCTTGTGGTTGTAATTTATTCCATTGTTGGTGAACTATCTTACTTAATGGGTTGGTTTTCTTGCTGTGGTGTATGTAGGCTTCATTTTAATAAATATTATATACAATTTTTTTATAGGAATGACAAAGCTCTTTCTTGCAGCTTTGAATTAAACAGGAGGTACTACAGAATTTGAGTGGTAAAATATTAACTACAAATTTCAAATCTGGGTGTTTAAAGGTGTGCTTCTAAATAAAAGTGACTTGGTTTCCAGAGGTTCTGAGCACTTGCAATTCCCATGGAACATCAGGGCACTTTTATTTAGGAGCATAAATGCTGATTTAGCAGCCTAATTTTAAGTATCTCGGTTTGAAATTTTTGGCTATTTGGTCTTTGAATTTTTAGTTTCTTGCAGTCTGATGTTTCTTGATGTTCACTATAGTTACTATCAGTTTAAAGATGTTTCAAGAATGACAGTGACTGAGGTAGAGTCCTTCCATAAAGGTTGGCCTTTCAACTCCTTGCATTACAAGATGTTTACTAACAGTTGATAAATATTAGTTGAGCTATTCAACTTAGAGATCTGTAATATTTGGCATGAGTTTTTGATGAAAGAATGAGTGCACGTTGGAGTTCACATTCAGTGTCTGCTTCTTCAAAGACAAGTGGTGTTGTAACTGAGTCAGTCCCTTTCGAGTAAGCTCAAAAGCTTGTGTCTCTCACCAACAGAAGTTGGTGCAATAAAAGATATTACCTCACCCATCTTGTCTCTTCAAAGACAAGTGATATATATCCAGAGCATCTATTTATTATGAACAGGCTATTAAGTCTTAACCTGAAAACCAAAAGGGTAACATAGACATACAAAGTTAATAAGAAAATTTATACTCTGGTCTCTTATTTTTCACTGCGTTTTCTAGTCTGCTTCTGAAATAGGTCACTCCATGTGATATCTAAAAGCCTGCACTGTGAGCTGCTCCAGTATTGAGTAGCTGGCACTTGTTGGTTTAGTTCAGTGATTAGTAGAGCTGGTGGTGTATTCTGTTGGCAAGATATATTTTATTACAAGATTTTTCCCCTCTGTAAATAAGAGAGTGTTATAGGGTACTTGGTTAAAAGAAAATAGCAGCCCCAGTCATTTTATTCCACTACTGAAAGAAAACCTCTGTTCTGTTCTGTAGGTTGGCAGGAACTCCAGCCAGACAGAGGAGTGCTATTCTGTTGACCTGCCTTATTAGCAGGAATTGGAACACTGTATAAAGCTGAAGAAGTTCTGCAGACTTACTGGATATGCCTGCACTCAGCTAGAGGTGTAGATGTATATGGGCTAGCTTTCATTGAGTCACTGCACCTACATTTCTATTTTTAGCATGCTAGCTTGATCAAAGATAGTGTGTACATATCTACCCAAACTGGAAATTACACCTCCAGGTTGAATGTAGACATGCCCAAAATGATCGATGCTTCTTGTTAATAACTTCAGTGTGCTCCTCTATCAGAGGGGTTGGAAAAAGGGAGGACCTGGACTTACATCTATAGTCTTTTTGTAAATCAGCTTTTAAGTTTGTTAGCAAATAATTTGCAGGTATGCAAATTTCTCATTAAATTGTTTGCATAAAATACTAAACAGAGAGCAACACAAAACTTGGCAGCTGTGTATGTATGTTTATTTTTGTTGACCACCTATAGCCTCTGGAAGAAACTGACATCCTTTCCCTTTCTACTTAATAGGGAGAGGTTCAGAAATGGAAAGGATACAAACTCTTTGAAAAACATTAGGCTTGTCAGATATATTGTACTATTCATGATTTATGGGTTAGTAATATGAAGGTGCAGTAACGTCAGTTATGTCAAAGTTCCAACTACAGTCCTATTTTGTCTGACTTAATTCCCCTTATAACGCACAAAAAAAAAAAAAAAGAACAAAATCAAACTTAAAAATATTTAGGGTAATATAATTTCTTTTTGAGATTATAAAAACTTAAGGGCTCCTTTTTGAAATCTTTGGAGGGTGTTTCTTTGCATACTGTGATATCTGAAAACCTTATACAATCGTATCCTATTTAAGTCACTTTACATCATTAAAATTTGAAATCTTTGTAGATTTTAATGGTTTTTAAAGAGGCTGCATTTTAAATTAAAAAATAGCAAAATGTTAAAGAAATTGCCTTTATTTGATAGTTATATATGATTATTTGTCAGGTAAGGCATTAGAGGAAAAATCCCTAGCACTAGGATTTATTACACCTGAAAATCATAACTAACTGCTCCATGCTGTTACAGAGTTTACTACATGTCATTCATACATAATCTGAACTAGTAGTTGTATTTGTTTTACTGGTTCTTGTGTGGAAGTTGTTTTTCTGGGTAAGAAGTGAATGAAGTAGGAGAAGCAGAAATGATTGTACACCTTAGTTGAAATGAGCAGTTTCTGCTTTTCTTATCTTCAGTCAAGATGTGCTCCAACTGTAGCATGTTAAATGGAAACCATTCTTTCCCGTGCTGTTTTAAGTTTGATAGCAATTTATATTTGTGCTGAAGATGGAAGCATACAATATTTCATCACCAGGTACTGTAACTTTTCTGTGATAGATTGTGCATAACCCCTTTGGTTGCTGACAGTTGCTAACTATTATGTAGCTGCCAAGCTCTGCAGAGGTTTATCCAGAGTACTTATACCAGGATAAACTGATGATAGATATATTCAAGCATCTCAATACTGTTTTGACTTTGAGGCTCTGACTGCTCTATGGATATATCGTTATAGATATCCCAATAGATTTTATGATACTTGTTGGACCTAATATTTATCAAATTGCAAATAAGCAACCTATACTTATGTATAGTATGAATTATATTATTTAATATAACGTATGCACTGCTGGAACCAACTTCTCCCCTTACTTACAGTCAGTGCAAGTCACTGATTGTGTGAGTGTGAAAGAGTTGAGAATCTCACCCTGTGAGCATGATTGGTGGTGTGGGTTTAGTTATGAAATGCAAACATGGCTCGTTGCTCTTTTGCACCCTCTAGAACATAAGAACATTTGCATTTCAGTATAGTATCTTTCATCTGAGTTTTCAAAGGGCTTTACAAAGGTGGTCAAGTATCATTGCCCTTATTTCACACAGAGAATGTGAGGTTAAGTGACTTGGCGCCAAGGTCACTTAAAACTTCATTGATGAGATGGGAATATCACTCGAGTCCCAACAGCCAGTCCACTATTCTAAACATTACATTAGATTATCATTCAACATTCCTATTAATGCCACCTTTTTTCTTTTCACCATAGCTGTCAGTCCTCTTCTTCGGCAGAAATAAATTTAGGTTTCCCTTTAATTCATTTGTATCCCCCACAGTAATTTATTTTACATGTTGATTACATTTTATGTGAAACAGTTTTAAATTTCTTTCCTTCCATCTCCCCCTCTTAGATTTTGGATATTTAGATCACATTTAGTTTTAGAACAGACCTATATTGTTAGTCCTGGCACTTTTGGGGGAAAGTCTACAAATTATTATGTGTAGCAGTCTCTGGGTTTCAATGCTTTGCTGATTTTATTGTAATTTTGTTCCTTTTGGGGATAGAACGTTTGATTCCCATGAAACTTTATGTTAATTAAAAGTCCATTGTATGTTAAAAATGTATTGTATTCTTGCAGCTCAGGGTTCCAAGCAGTATTTGCAGTGAAGACTGCAATGCATGCAGACAGTGCTAATTTGGCTTTTCTTCACTGAGCAGCGCTAAACTGTTAGTGTTTGTCACAATTCCAGATAGATCTTAGACAGAAGTGTCTTTTCATGGATCTGTTTCAGTTCATTCCAAGAACTGGCATTCTCTTCAGACTAGGAAGGGAGGGAGTGATTCTTAAATTGTCTAATGCTACGGTAATAGCAAATTGTTTTATTATAAATAATGATATACTAGTACATTGGAAATAATTTCAATTGAGTAATTAATTTGGGATTAAAAGTCCTGTACTGGTGGCATTCAAGTCACAATACAGACAAAGGTCATGCAGCCAATGGATGAAACTATTTGAATATGCGAATACCAAGGTATGCTAACCAACCATTGGGGTGGGATTTGGTGGATATAGCAATGGTTTGCCAGTAAATATACCTACAGGAACTATTGACAATGCAAGCACTATGATAAAGAGAGCCACGTCTTTGTTTTGGTCTGGCCTTCAGTTTAGGTAGCTAGGAATGCTGGTGTCCTGGAAAAGCAGAAGTAAAGTCAGAATAAAATCTGGCACACACAAGTGGGGGCAAGCAATAAACAACCATCTGTACTAATTCCTCTGTTCTAAAGAAATCTCTGAATTAATGCTAATATTTTTGTCCAGTGTGAAGAAAAACCCAAATGAAAATATTTTTGTGAGTGTATCTGAACAAGAATCTTTGTCAGCTCTGCTTTTTATCTATGTTAAGGTAGCACAGTATACAATGGGGAAATAGGAAACCACAGGTGACAGACTGACAGTTATTTGTTCAATCACCTACTGTATTTAATGGCTTACTATTTTGCATAGCATCTTTGTCTAACCTGCACTTTAGGATTTTTTATTCTGTTTGTTTTCTCAACCTTAGTTTTCCAGATTTGCTTATATAGTTATTGTTTTGTATTTATTTTTAGCTATAATATGTGTCTTGCAGACAAAAATTAAGGTCTTTAGCTCTGTGCATACATCTAGAGTACAACTCAGGATTACCTCTACGTTGCAAAATACATAATTGTCTAATAAGCATGTGAATACTGCATCTGTGATATATTATTAAGATGCTGTGGTGGCATCTGTACTAGCAATTCTTTTTAAACCTTCCACTCGTCATACTCCCACAGGTCTTGCTCCATTAAAAACTCGTGTTTTTATCAACGTGTCATATAACACTCCTGAATAGGTCTCGATAACACAATGGTAAAAACAACTGAGTTCTCCTTATACAAATCAGCTGCTATCAATTGTGGAGCAGGTTTCCTGGAAATTCCTGGTAGATAGTAAAGGCCATAGATAGGCACATTTAATCATTTGAACTGAATACAACTAAATTGTTAACATATAGGTTAAGCTCACTTGAGTAACTGTTTTAAAATTTCAGCCTACATTTTGAAAAATAACGAGAAATGTTGGGTGTCTCAATTTTTTGCATGACCAATTTGAGACTCCTAAAAAGGAAACTCTTCTGGTCGATTGTGTTTGAAATTGGACACCCAAAAATTGTGACACCCAAAATCAACAGCCACTTTTGAAAAAGTACTTTTGCGAGTCCAAGAAAGTGATTATCAATTGTGATGTTATCCAGCACATTTAGCTCATAGGAGTGATATCACATACATGAGTTACAACATTTTGGCAATGAGAATAAAAAGCTATCAGACTCTGCTGCTGCTGCTAGTCAGTCAATGAGAGGCTTCTGTGTTCCATTCAACTGCACAGAAGCATTAACAAGGAGGGGGAAAAATGCAGTTTTTGTTTAAAGTTGCAGCTTTAGCAAAGACAAGATTATTGCTGCTTCTGGCAGTTTGGTCTTGTTGAGTATATAGCTGATGCTGAACTAATCATTTAAGTGAGAAATCTAAATAACTGCAAATACAAAAGATCATCTGTTCTGTATATCACTTAGCCAGCTCCATCCAATTTTACATTTTTCCCCCTGATATATGGCGCAATGCTCAAAGGGTAAGTGCAGCTCGAGTAAAAGGGCTGTACGTGTGTGACATAGAGCACGCTATGGAACTGGGGGATGCAATTGTTTAGAACCAAAGCAAAAGAAAGACCATGCCATTCCAGCACATCTGCCCCCTGCTAGTGCAGTAGTAACTGGAAGACCCATCCTGCTGCTTCTCTTTGAATTTGGACGGCAGAAAACACTGGATACACAACCTGACATACCCAACTCCTGGTTTCCTGCATTATAATGTGAAGAAATATCAAGTGTAAGTGCTGTAGTCTGGATCATCTGGATCAGTGATTTGTACAGAAGAAGAGGCAAGCCTTTATATCACATTTGGAATCTTGACACTGGCCAAAGATTAATTCACCCCAGCACAATTTAAAACAGACCGAGGCTACTCTAATTTGTGCCAGGTTACTTGTGGCCCTAATGGACTTTTCTGGCAGTCAGAGATCACCAGAGCACAGTAGCACTCAGGCCACACCCTGTTTATCTACCTACATGACTTCTGCCTTTGACAAGGAGGGTAGGTAGTATAGAGCCACCAAGCTTGTTCCCTACCACCTGGAGATATCCCCTTTGCAGCATTAAACTTCAGGAGGCCATTTAAGCCACCTGTACAGCCCCTTTGCACTTCAGCAATAGTGCAGAGGAGCCATAGAGCTTGAGGATCTGATCCAGTATTTATCCTTTAGACCCTGACGTTACCCGTGTCAGTAGGTAACCAATACAGTCTTATTTTTCTTTTGCTGAATTTCATTTCATTACTCTTAGTTTCACCCCTTATTTAGAGATCATTTAAAACAATTCCCCACACCCCAACCCCAGCGTGGTGTTCAGACCCTTCAAACGCAGTAAAACCTGCCAACAGTGACCACTCATGGGATATAGCAAAAGTGGTTACTTGCAAGAGATGATCTCTCTTCAAAGGTACAGTATGGTATTGGCACCCTTACTTCTGCCCTGCTGCTGGCATGATGCTGCCCTCAGAGCTGAGTAGCCAGAGAATGGTAGCTGCTGGCCGGGCGCCCAGTTCTGAAGGTAGCTCCACTGCCAGCAGCAGCGTAGAAGTAAGGGTGACTATACTATACCATGTTACCCTTATTTCTCTACTGCTGCTGGTGGTGGTGATGTTTTCAGTGGCTGCCGCTCTCTGGCTGCCCAGCTCAGAAGACAGAGCAGAGAGTGGCAGCTGCTGGCCAGGTACGCAGCTCTGAAGGGAGTAAGAAAATGTGGTCTCTGGTCACAGATGACAGGTGGTAGCACATCTGTTTCTTAAATTATAGGAGAAAAAGTTTTCTGGCCTTTGCAACTAGTCACTCATGACCACTGGTCTCTCTTCAAAGGTGGTCACTAACGCAGGTTTTATTGTACTTATCATAATTTTTTAGGACTGGAAGGGGCTTTGCTAGGTCATCTGTTCCAGTCCCCTGCACTTATGGCAGTACCAAGCATTATCTAGATCATCCCTGACAGGTGTTTGTCTAACCTGCTCTTAAAATTCTCCAATGATGGAGATTCCACAACCTTCCTAGGCAGTTTATTCCAGTGCTTAACTACCCTGTCAGTTAGGAAGCTTTTCCTAATGTCCAACCTAAACTGCTCTTGCTGCAATGTAAGCCCATTGCTTCTTGTCCTATCTTCAGTGGTTAAAGAGAACAATTTTTCTCCCTCCTCCTTGTAACAGCCTTCTATGTACTTGAAAACTGTTATGTCCCCCCTCCTACCCCCTTCAATCTTCTCTTCTCATGACTAAACAGCCCCAGTTTTCTCAATCTTCCTTCATAGGTCATGTTTTCTAGACCTTTAATCTTTTTTGTTGCTCTTCTCCAGGCTTTCCCCAGTTTGTCTACATCTTTCCTGAAATGTAGTGCCCAGAACTGGATACAGTACTCCAGTTGAGGCCTAATCAGTGCCAAACAGAGCAGAAGAATTATTTTTCATGTCTTGCTTACCACACTCCTGCTAATACATCCCAGAATGATGGTGGTTTTTTTGCAACAGTGTTACACTGTTGATTCATATTTAGCTTGTGATCCACTATGATCCTCAGATCCCTTTTGCAGTAGTCTTTCTTAGGGAGTCATTTGTATGTGTGCAACTGATTTGTTCCTTCCTAAGTGGAGTCCTTATTGAATTTCATCCTATTTACTTCAGATCATTTCTCCAGTTTGTCCAGATCATTTTGAATGTTTAATTTTGTCCTCCAAAGTACTTACAACCTCTCCCAGCGTGGTATCATCCACACACTTTGTAAGTGTACTCTCTCTGCCATTATCTAAATCACTGATAAAAATATTGAACAGAACCGGACCCATAACTGATCCCTGCAGGACCCCATTTGATATGCCCTTCCAAGTTGACTGTGAACCACTGATAACTACTCTCTGGGAACGGTTTTCCAACAAGTTATGCACCCACCTATAGTAGCTTCAACTAGGTTATATTTCCCTAGTGTGTTTGAGATGGTCATGCAAGACAGTAATAAAAGATTTACTAAAGTTAGGATATACCACATCTACTGCTTCCCCCCATCCACAAGGTTTGTTAACCTGTCAAAGAAAGCTATTTGGTTGGTTTGACATGATTTCTTCTTCACAAATCCAAGTTGACTGTTACTTATAATTTTATCTTCTAGGTGTTTGCAAATTGATTGCTTAATGATTTGCTCTGTTATCTTTCCAAGTACTGAAGTTAAATTGACTAGTCTGTAATTCCCCGGGTTGTCCTTGTTTTCCTTTTTATAGATTGGCACTATATTAGCCCTTTTCCAGTCCTCTGGAATCTCTCCCGTCTTCCATGACTTTTCAAAGATAATCACTAATGGCTAGGATATCTCCTCAGTCGGCTCCTTAAGTATTCTAGGATGTATTTCATCAGGCCCTGATGACTTGAAGACATCTAACTTGTCTAAGTAATTTTTAACTTGTTCTTTCCATATTTTAGCCACATTTCCTACCTCATTTTCATTGACATTCACTGTGTTTGACATCTAGTTGTTACTAACCTTTTCTTAGTATGTGTAAATAGTAATTCTGGAATAGTTCATTTTTGGCTAAACACAAGACATTTTGTTCCTTTATTCTATCTTCATAAGTAAATCCCTCTTACCTTTGAATTGTTTTTGCTGTTTTACTCTGAACTCTGTCCAATCTCTGGTATGGATATTGCTGTAAATAACTGCAGTTTTTGGGATGCAGACTATCCAGGCAAAGAGGGAGCGCGCTCTCTCTCTCTCTCTGTGGTTTGTGATGTAACTCCTCTGTGTGTAGAATCCAAAATTGCATTGGCTGTTTTTGTACTACTATGTTGCATTGCAAATGCATATCTGATTTGCAGTGCATTTTATTCCTATGTTTCTTTCAACATCACTGTATCACAGATTGAATCTAATTTCATTTTTTTCTTGCTTATACGTTTGGCCTCTCTAGCTTGCTTTGCCCCGTCTGTGGTACTCAGCACCTCCCTGTTTGGTACCATCTGTAAATTTAATATACTATTAATCCTCTTTGTCTTCGTCAGTAAAGATGCATTAGCACCAATCCCTGTGGCACCTCTTTGCATACATCCCCAAAACTCAATACATTGAAATTTATCATTATCTTTTGTTTATTGTCCCTCAACTTTTCAACCTACATGAGATTGCTTATATGCAAACCAAACTGAGTTGATTTTTCAAGTAATATTTTGAGATGAACTGTTACTGTATTTGTGTGGTTGGTGGTAGCTTTTATATTGAAATGTTAGGCATATAGGTCTCATCCTTACACTGATTTAAAGAAAACCAGATTTTGCATTTTATTATCCCATTTCGGGGTTCTAATGTAGAAGCCAGTAAAACACACAGGCTTTGAAGCTTCATTTTTTATGATTTTTAAAATTATCCAGCCCTCCAATGGAATCATATGTCAAGCACTAGAAATTGTTTGTCTGCTAACTTTGTCGCTGTCTGTCTATCTGTGGTACACATGTTGACACACACACACACACACACAATATTTTATTTTGCCTTATGTGGATATAGACATTGTCATTTGCATACTGGTAGAACATACTATGTGGGTTTTTGCCCCCTGAATAGACTGGTTAAAAATCAGAAATAATTTAAAAAACCAAAAACCAAAAGTTATTCTTTTATTTGTATTAATCTTTTAAGGTTGTATTATTAAAACTGTGATAAGTATTAGTGTTTACATTTTATAGAAAGAAAAATATAACTCTTTTCCTCCCCTTAATAGGACACATTACTTATATTAAAATAAATCATCACTGGTTGTTCAGTTGCTTTTGTTCAAGGCATGTTTGTCCTTGTGCTCCTTGCTGTTGAGAAGTTGCACACTTTTATTTTTCCTTAGTTTTCTGTTCAATGACTGTTTAGTGGGCAGGCAATTTGAAAGTATTAATGGCTGTAAACTGATTCGGTTGTCTGTTCTCCATATGTACATGAGAAGAGCTCATAAATGTGAATTGGGTATTTTTAAATCTTGAAATCCATCAGGAGAGAAACTTGTTTCACTGCTAAATGTTGATTCAGATCATTATAAAACACATTTTTGTTGAAAATAAAATCAAGTTATTGGGAAAAAAAAAATTACGAGTGGATAAAGTGAGGCTTTTTGTTTTTCTTCCATGCAAAGAAAGATACAGAAAAGACATTTGCTCTAGATTTAATAAATATTAAATCTATATACCTTATAACAGACTGTGTATAGAACAAAAACCGTGCCATTGCTCAGTACATGCTTATTTCACTCGCTTCATATTATAAAGGTAATGAAATAAGTGTTACACTGAGGGCCTGAATGAAATATCTGTGAAGCTTAGGTTCTCAGCAGTAATGCAGCAAAAGCTTCTGACATCTGCAAAAGCTTCTGACATCTGCTCCCTACTCTTGGACACAATAAAATGTCCATGCTTACATATTAGCTTTACAGGCATGTTACCAGCAAACAACATATTTACTTTGAATCTGCATACGTATTGTTTGTGGTTAAATATATTGCCCAGAAGCATATCTGCCAACAACATCTTATGATATATACACTTACTCACACCACATTTATCCATCCCACCGCCCCATATTAATTAACTGTGCACACCTAGCACTCCAAAGCAGTCTGATATGCACCCTCCAGCCCCACATCAATCAGTTTTGCACTGCCCATACATTTATCTGCCCCTTACCCTCCCCCCACAGCCCCCTCATAGCAAAGGTTCATTATTCTCCCTCTCTGGCCTGGGAAAAGGGCAGCTTTAGAAGTTTTTCACTCTCCCGCATCCTCCAGGATGGGGAGCAGCTCCAGCGGGATCCTTTTCAGGGATAGGGGAGGAGGAAGGAGCAGAGAGGAGCCAACCCATTTCTTATAAGGGGGGGAAGGGAAGGGGAAAGAGGGAGCAGAGCCAACATGAGGAGCTACACTGTTTCTGCTTCCTCCTCCCCATCTCTTGTGGAAAGGTTATAACTGTGTACTCTCCCCTGCCCAAAAACTTTGATTCTTGAGGTGGTGGTGGTGGATGGGGTTGCGGGGGAGAAATGATTGCCAACTGTAGAAAATTCCTTCCCAAGAGACAGGGAAATGAGGAAGACCAACCAATCAGAAGGGCTTTTCTCCATAGATTGATGGATTTTCCTTACAAAGCAGTAGGAGGGTCTCAAAACTCTTAATCTGTAGGGAAAACCCATAGTCTGCCAAAAGTGAAATTGTATGTTGTTCTGAGCAATAGGAGAAAAATGGATACTTCATAAACAGCAAAAATAATAATAGTACTTGATATTTACATCTGAGCCATTTACAAACAATGGTTTAAGCCTAGCAAAACCTTTCTGCACCCTTTCATTACATGACAAATGTGAAATTAAAACTTTTTGATTTTACTCTAGGTGAAATTGGAGCCAACATGGGGCCTGAGCACTACTTAACCCCACTTAAATTCTATATTTGAGCGCGTAAGTGGATGTGTAAGCCTTTTTCATCCTTACTGCACTTGCGCAGCGAAATGCCTGAGTGATGTAATGTGATCATGTTGTTGAACTTGCTGAAGTAGGGATGAGAGCTTGGCTTTAGCTATTTGGCTTGCTCTTGTGCTCTGTTTGGTTGAGTTTGCAGTCCAGTTCAGAGAGCTGTGGAAGAGATGGGTAAATAAAACAAAAAGTATTCTTAGCAGAAAGAGGACATGACCATCCTAAAGGAACAATGTTGAGAAGGCTTTCTTAAGTTCTTGTATTTTTTTCCCTTCCTCCTCTGTCTGCTACATTCTCTTCAGGGTATGCTTCTTCTCTTTGCTTGAAGAGATTTTGCCCACTGAGAAGTTAAAGAGGGGAGGAAAAACGAACCTCAATAAACTGAGAAAGAGAACTCTCCCTTCACACCTAACTCCTTAGAAAAAAAGATAGGTAAAATGAAAAACAGAGACGTTAAGGATCAGTTTTTCAAAAGTACCACTGAATGTTAGGTTCCTAGCCTGGACACACAGGGCCTGATTTTTAGAGGTACTGAGCACCCATATCTCCATTTGAAGTCACTGGGAACCACAAGTGACTCTGACTGTCAGG
This sequence comes from Emydura macquarii macquarii, assembly GCF_026122565.2. Classification (NCBI taxonomy): domain Eukaryota; kingdom Metazoa; phylum Chordata; order Testudines; family Chelidae; genus Emydura; species Emydura macquarii. The sequence continues at coordinate 5,038,215 of NW_027131391.1, forward strand.
TCCTGTTTGTTCTAGATTGGGCACCCAAAATGGAGGTAACCGTCAAAGGCATTTTTGAGAATTTGTGACTTGCCCAAGTTTATACTCTAAATTAGTGAGAGAGATGAAAATAGAACCCTGGGATGTGTCTCCCTGGTCTCTCTGCTAACCATTAGAATGGGCCCCTCCCTAATAAAATATTTTTTTTAAAAAATCATTTCAGGCGTAGTAGTCCCTTCATGTGTCAACCCAACAGCAGATTTTTTTTTTTTAAATAAAAAGATGTGTTAGTTTGTTTTGAATATTTAAGCTTTTTCAATGACTGGAGATCAAGGATTGTAGTGTGGAATATTCTTTTCTCAGATAACTCACATTAAGGTTCTTGGATGCGCGTACGTCCAGGGAGCACTTGTATCCCTTCCATTTGTCCTAAAAAATATGAAGGATAAGAACAATTTTGTATCAAGAAACACCAGTAACACAGAGCTTTTGTACCCATGGCAGTTTCTCACCTTCCAAAGATCTAAAAACATTCCACATGAACAGCTCTTTTCTACTGTTCTGTAAGAATGCTTTCAAAGCTTTGACTCTTCCAAATGAAGCAGCAGACACCCTGATTAAACATAAAGGTGTTTTCATCTGTGTATATTCTGTTCTTCTAGAGTAGAATGTGACTATAAATAGTAACACTGTGTTTTTATAGCCTATTGGATTTATAGCGCTGTCTTGTTGGTGTATATTAACAAAATAAAAACATTAGATTTATATGGAGTAAGGGTTTTGTTTAATGCCAAGGTAAAATAAGGCTATTTTCCTGCCTCTATCTATGTAAGTGTTCTGATTGCGGCACATTTCATTTTCAGTCAGTAATTATGCGTAGAGTGACATTGAGACATTAGCTGTTGCTATGGTAACAAGCTTTAAGTAGCAAAAATGCAGGCATGATGTCACTAGAACAGCATTTGCCTCTCTTTCCTCCTTGAGTTGTGAACAAAGTGATTTACAAATATGTTTTTTAGGTAGCAGTATTGTGACCATATCTCACCCCATTTGCCAGTTTAGTTGGTGTGGGGTTCCCATCCCCCCATTCTGACGTTGGTGCTGAAATGAGCAGTTTAAGCTATTTTTCAATTTTGGTTTCAGTTATTTCTTTCTTAGGTCCCAAATTGAACTGTACTATTAGATATATATTGTTCAAAGTATAATGGTAACCCTCTATTAGAAGATAGTTTCTTTTTTATTCAAAAGGGCCAATCAACTATTATTTCGTTGTTGACCATTTTAACGTCTGTTAAGACCTTTATCAACACATTTTTGTGAAGGGTCAGGTTTTTCATTGACAGTGATGGTTGCAGACTTGCCTGGTTTCCTTCAGTTCTTGGAATTTTCAAATCACAGTAAGTGCGTTTCTAAGTGTCAGTGAGAATTACTGTTTTTTAATTTTAGTTTCTAAAACCTGAAATAAAATAAAAATGCAGACTTTTTTTAACCTTAATAACGAATCTTCCGCTGACTCACTCCATCACTCACACAAGAATAAGTACAACAAAGTCACAAAGATAACAGAAAGGAACTCAGAGCAGGTCTACACTATCACTTAAATTAATCTAACTTACTTTGCTTAGGGCTGTGAAAAAGACACCCTTCTGAGCAATGCAAGTTACAGTGATCTAAGTGCTGTCCACAGCAGCACTATGTCAGGGGGAGACACTCTGCCGCCAACATGGCTTCCGTCTCTTGTGGAGGTGGAATAATTATGCCAATGGGAGAAGGCTCTCCTGTCAGCATGCAACATCTTCACCAGACGTGCTACAGTAGCGCAGCTGCATCGGTGCAGCTGTGCCAATGTAGTGCTCCTAGTGTAGACCTGCTCTCAGTAATACTCTGTTTGTAGAATTATGTATTTCCACCCCTAATGATATTATTTTCACTTAAAATAAAAATTTGTTTCAGCCAGCCAGTTAAACTAGGTGGGTGGCCAGTATGGGTTTTAGGAAAGTCGTAACGAGAAAGGGGGAAGGTTAAGGCCACCTAACAGTACATATCCTCTATTCCTTTCTCCACAAGTATGCACCTTACCATTATAACTACCATATGCCACAGACCACACCTTATATAACCGTAACTCTTACTTCTCTCTGACCCTTCTGCATGCATGCCTTTATCGGAATTCTCTCCTCTCCCAGCACTAATAGCTGTGGATATCTGGTGCAGTAGTCAGTTGTGATGGGAGAGGGTAGTTTGGTAAAGGTGCATGAAAGGTTGTTAAAGTGGGTGATCAAAGTCTGGCATCCCTAACAGAGTTAAGATTATGGTGATAGCGTGTGGTGGCCACACCTCCATCAATCAGGCTTGCATGTGCCTGCATGCATCTCACATTCTTCCCACTCCAGTATCAGCCATACATGTTCCCATCCCGTCAATATGCTGTGAAGGCTACCCCTGGAATCCTGACTGATTAGTGGATGGGCAAAGAGGAGGAACTGGCTCCTGCATTTGCCTCAGAGCTCCTGTCTAGTGTGCTGGCAGGTAATCCCTTTCCTATTTTCACTGGAGGATGGAGGTGCGATTCAAGAAGATACGGGTTGCAGGAGAGAGCACATACTGTTGCTGCAAGGATATACAGCAAGCCCAAATAGAGTCTGAGTTTAGGGCTGGGAGATAGGCACAGGGAGCACCCTACATACAAGAATTATCCATTGCCCAAAGGAAAGGAAGTGCCTTAATTTGGGACTAAATGACAAAGGTTGGAGGAGCAATGGAGACTGTCCCTCCAAAGGGTGTAGGAGTTTGGAATAACCTGTTGAAGAGGGAAGCTCCTACCACATGCTTGCATGCACGCATCTATCCCCATTCCCCCTGCATCATTCTGACTTGCATTTTTCTGGCCCCAATGAACCAACCAACCATTAGAGGAGGAGGAGAACATACAAAGACATTATGCTACTGTGCATGAGTAGTCCCATTTAAACAAAAAACATAATCATGGACATGGCAGATTCTTTCTGAAAGGCAATCTGTCTGAGTGGAAGGGTATTGGATCTGTCATATTAGACAACTGAGTTTTAATCCCAATTTGTGTTACCCTCTCAGTGGAATATGAGACATTGGTGTTAATAATTCTGTAATTTTTGCAACTCTTTTAAGCACTCAGCAGAGGAAATGAATCTAGAACTCATGTTCTCTTGGCTCCTCATTTTTTTTTTATTGAATCTGCTCTGTGGGTTTTAGGTAACCCCATATTGGTTCCCCAGAAGGGAGGATTGAATGTTGGACGTGCTGGATCTGGGTGACTGTCAGTGGGAGTTCTGTCTGGCTCATTTTCCATCCTGTTCCACTGCATGAGTGACCAGTCTGTCTCTGCTCCCAGGAATTTACTTGTTAGTGGTGGCAGGAGCCTCAGTCTCTGAATGTTCAAGAATTGTGACATGCTGCCAAATTATGTTGAACAGTGCAAGCTAGATATGGGAAATGGTGATTTTTCAACTCCTTATCTCAGCTAAATTTTAGCAGAATTTCATTAGATGAGCAAAGGGCACATCTCTGGCACCTGCTGAATTTCAAAGGCCTGACATAAAAAATTGAGGTGTTAGAGTTCTTTAAAAAGGTTGCATGAATGTTGTGTAGCCTAAATTCAGGAGTTACTGCCAGCTACCCCTATAATGTAATGCATGGTTTATGAAGTTTCACGTTTCGTTGTACTTGGGTAATGTCTCAGTGCTTTGCTAGTGACTAGTTTTAGGATCAGAGAGAAGCAATGTTTCTTATTTTTTCCTCTTACTGATCAAATCTGGGTAAATATTGTTGGCTTAAGCTCAAAGGTTGTGCAAGTTTGTTTGTATGCAGGGAAATGTGCTTTCAGTGTGGTAATTAATGCACTCGGCCAGCTGTTAGAAACCTAGTCTTCAATTTTGTTTCGATTTTAGATTGCAGACAGCTAAAATGGCTTAAGATTCCCACCTGCAAATAAACACACATACTGGCACAGCATCTAGTGTCACAGGATTGACCTTAAACTTCAGCCATTTCATTTCTCTGTGTGAGTGAGAATTGAATACACAGCTAACATTCACTGCACATTCTTTCCTCTGAAATTGTTGGAACTGGCAGAGATCCTGAGTCAGCAATGCACTCGTGCCAAGACACAAACTCTGTTTTTACAGTGGCTGAGCTTACTTAGGATCTGCTGAAAGTTTTCATACTTGTACAGAACTATAGGATTCAGTAGCTGTAGATTAAGTATGAGCAAATAATGCAGGTTTTCCCTTCTCCAAGGGCATTTTATTTCTAAATGCCACATTCTGGAGCGGTGGTATTTTCTATCGTTAGAAAAGAAACTAGCTTTCTGTTGGGTCAGGAGTACTTGGTTCCTAATACTGCTTATAATTCCATTTTCCTAAAAAGCACACACATTTGCTTATGCTAAACTCAGCACAAAAACATTTGTCACCTGTCCTTTGATTAGTCGTTAGAATGACAGAATTACTTGCTTTAACATAAAACAGGAGGGAAAACGTAGAAAGTTATTTCTGCTGTTACAATAAGAATTGGTGAAATAGAATGCAACATACTTGGACTTAATACAATATAATCAATGATTATTGGTACCTCGGATGCTGCTTTCTTGAATTGTCTTCTTCAGCCATATGCAATGTAGATTTTGGAGAATCTGCTTCTCCCCTCTACACCTGTATACGTTTTCAGGATAGAACAATTAGATTTTGGATTGGTTGAAGGAAAGGTCTTTCCTGACCTGTACATCTAAGTTCTTAGTAAAGGTGCCCTTTTCAAAGTTGGTTGGTTGGTTGGTTTAAAAAGGTGAAGCCTGTTTTAATAAAGGAGTTAACCTATCTGCTGTAGGGTCACCAGATAGCTTATTTTGAGGAAAAGTATAGGTGACCTCTCCAGTACTGTTGATGGTGAGATTATGGTGAGATGTACTAGTTTCAGTAGAACACCACAACATATAAAATGAAATCTTCGCCACACTGAAGTCAGTAGGAGTTTTGCCATTAACTTCTGTGGGGACAGGATTTTACCCCAGGTTGCCGGTCACATACCTTATTTACGTGGTCCATCTGTGTACACAGAAGCGTCTTTCTTGGCTAACAGGTAACAGCAGCTTTGTCCACCAACCTCCACCCATCCCTTGTCAGCATCTCACCAAAAAATGGAAGGTGACCTCAGCTCCCTTCTGAAAATACAGTGAAGAGTTACAAAAGAACACAGTGCCAGGAAGATCTAGCTAGTCATGGTCCTGTGGCCAGAGGAAATGAGGTCTGGAATGGGGAAGAGGAGTTCTAATATGAAGATGGTCATGACAGGAGCTAGATTTTGGGGGATGACAGGTCAAGAAATGGAAGGGTAAACAACACATGCCACCTTTCAAAACTTGTTTAGGCCAGGCTAGTATTAGATTAGAGGGATATAGAAAAGAATGAGGAGCAAAAGACCAGATCTGAGAGCAAGAAAACAGAAGACCAGATAAACCAGTAGGAGAACAGTATTCAGATAGGAGAAGAGCAACAAATAAGGACAGGCTTGGAGGTGAAAGGGACCTATGAGGTGAGGGTAAAAGAAGAAAATACATTGGAAATGTAGGTTTAAATATACTATGATGTGGGAGCTGGGACAGAAGAAAATGACAGTTATACTGGTTTTTCACAGGAATTATGGTTTCTTTAATCACATGCTTTGATTTTGTATTAGATTTCTCTGATAACACAGATCTTTTTCTATTACGTAATATGATTAATGTGCCACATGTTTTAACTATGCTCAGGCCCCAAGGACATCAAATGGGAGTCAGCATGCAGAAGCTAAATTATTTGGAGAGGAGCCAGTGATTGATTTAAATATAAAGGATTAATTGGTCCCTGAATCAGCCTATTAAACTGTACTATGATCTTGACTGAAAGTGGAAGAATCTCAAATGCATGGCATTGAATAAATTAATACATTTTTCATGACATTAATCCTTTTCTATACATTTTGCTTATTATGGTTGTGTCGTGCAGTATATTGTGATCTTAATTGATGTATAAGGGATGCAGTGTATAATTAAACAATTTTGGATGGTTGTGGGAGCATGGCAAATGAGTGCTCATTGTAGATATTTTCCAATTGACTAATACACATTCAGCATAGAAAATATAATGGAGTCAGCCATGTGCTCACCAAATGAAAATTACTTGTTTTATAAGAAACTCAGATCGATAATCCTTCTTTAAGAGAGTTGTCACACTCTTGATTAGCAGTGAATTGGCTTCAGATATGATTAATCATCTTTATGTAGTCCCACAAACTGAACAGTTTTCCTCACTGTTTTAATATTTTTTTCTATAAGAATATAGTTTTCCTTTTCAGCTTTCCAGCTAATGCTTCTGGTTGACTAGGCACTTCTATTTGGGGCTGATAACCTCCCAGTCTACTTTACTGGAATTTGTTTGTCTTCTCATCTCCATGATGTGTTCAGCCTGTTATGATCAAATAATTATGAACTTCAGCTTTCAAATAAATAATATACTGCAAATGGCACAAGAGAAGTGCAAGTCCTGAGAATGTCTTTGGATCTACTTTTAAGGGCCCTTTGATGTTTTGCAATATGTTGAACTTACTACATAAAACAACAAAAACCAGCAATAATCCATGTTAAACAAAAGTTATTTAGGTTGCAAAGTCAATCGCTTTAAATGTAGAAAATTCCAGGCTTAAGGTTCCTTGTGTGACCTTAATTCTACATTCCTCTGGTATGATTTCACGCTATTTTTGCTGTGGTCTGTCGTTGGATCTACAGGAGGATATGTAACACATTAGAACAATGGTTTAAATATGCATGAGTAGCTCCATTTTACAGACAACATGGCTAAGGACAAAGTAAGGCAGTATGATTAAGTGGTTTGGGTTTGGATCTGTTGTACTAGAAACCTGGATTTTATTTGCAGTTTATGTAACCCGTGAAGACTTCCTCAACAGCAAGGGTGGGATGGGTACAGAAGTATTAACACCTGTTAGTAAAAGAAGACATGAACTCATGGTTTCCTGATTCCCAGCATAGTGCACCTTCTCCCTGGATCATATAGTGTTTTCGATGGGGAAAGCAGCAGTGGTGGTAATGGTGTTTTAGCTGTGTGTGTGAACTGCTGAAGTGAGATGCCAAGACAATGAAATACACTGGAATGTTGAGGGATTTTGGTGTACTGCCAAAAATATTCTATACTGTCTGAAACAAAGACAGGCAGTGATATTTTTCAGCAATTTATAACCCAGCCAAATCTTAACTGATTTTAATGGGGCCAACAAAATGCTTCTTTCTGACCTTAAGACTTGACTCCCTGACAAATTTTAAAGTTCTACTTCAAACCATGGAAGAGTTAGAGCTCTTTTAAAAGGTTGCAATAATTTTTTATAATGGAAAGTGTTAATTAACCTAAATATAGGAGTTGCTGCCATTCTACTTATAAAGTAAAATGTGAGAACTGTTTTTTGTTTTTTAATTTTAAGATAGGGAACAAAAGGGGAATCACTCATTTCTATCATCTGGAAATCACTGCATCTTTTCAATTGTCATTTCTAAAATGGTCAGAGGTGGAGTCGGCAATTACTTGTCCACATGTTCCAGAGGTACAGTAAGTCATCTTTTGATTTGAAGAGTACCCCTCCTTGGAGACCATCTGGCAGATCTGTACTATTATCATGGAGTCCAAACACTGCATGTGGCACCTCTTCCTGGCCATTCTGGGGTTTAGTTTGTCAGGTCAACACCCCTTCCCACAGTTGCATGCCATCACTCTGTCTCTCTCTCTGGTCTGCAGCCCCCTCTTTCACTCCAGAAACCACAGTGACCTCTTCATGACTCAGCCATCTGGCCAGGTAACTCTGCATCCCGTCCTGTCCCGTCCCCCCCCTCCAAGGTATACTAAAGTCTTTCCTTCAGCAATCCAGGGCAGTCTTCCCATTCACTGCCTAAAGTGCCACTCCTTCTGTGGTCAGTAGGGAAACATGGGCCTGCCCTCTCATCTGAGTTCCAGTTAATGGACCCTCAACCCAGCAGTACTGTGTTTTACTCTTCCAGTCCTTGCTGCTGCTTCCCTGGACTGCTTCCTACTCTTCTGGTTCTCTCCCTCCTCCCTCCCCCCCCCTGCCCTTTCTGGGAATACCAGCTCCAAACCCTCCTCCTCCCCCTTCCCAGGGAGTGGCTGCTGCCCTTGTCTGTTGCCAACTTCTTGGCTTTATACACCTTTCCTCTACCTGCCCAACTGATCCTGTTCTAATCAATTCCCTACTCCCTGGCTCCTCCTCCAGGTATGGCATAGACAGTTAATTGGCCCACTTAGCCATTTTAACCCTTCCAGGCCTTGTGTGGACTGAACACCCCATCACAACTATGCATCTGGAGAACACAGAAGAAATACACATTTCAGAGTTGGCTGTGGTTGGGATCTGGAGGATGGTATAGTTAGTTAATATCTTGAGGCTCTTGTATTCCTTGAGAAGAATTTGTGCATCATTGATCCATGGAATGTATTTGGTTTGCTTCTGCTTAATACTTTTAAACTGGAGATGCACACAACAAAAGGTTATGTTGTAATTTGCTGTTTGAAAGCAGAAACCAAAAGTGCAGTAGATTTAGATTCTCATAATGGCTTTCTTACTTAATTTTTGGTTACTGTACTAACATATAGTAACCAGTGGGATCTACATTTCCCTTTGTTGATGAACTCTTTTGTGATTAAAAAGAGAGAAACCTTTAAGTGTTGCATAAAATTATAATTATAACAGTGCGGGGGTTATTTGTTAAGGAGATATAGTTTTTAATGGGTTTGATCTAATAGAATACTACTTAGAATAATAGTATTGAGCTTTCATTAGGGAAAAAGATACATAAATTGTTTTGGCAAATAGCAAAAGAAAATGTGAATTCAGACACCTTGAGCAAATGAGAAGTGATCTTTGATCTGTTCCTCTGTTGCCTCTTCTAAATTTGATTTGAGGAATATTGTTAGTATTTTGTTTACTTTTGCTAGCTTATACTCCACCTGTGCGTGCGTGCGTGCGTGCATTTTTGTGACCTACTGCTTGAAAAATGTAATCTAAACTGACAAGTAGCATATTAGTCCTAGTGGCTATTAACATCTGGAAAAACATGACTTGCTTATTCCTTGTTGTTGTTTTTTTTCAAATTAAGTAAAGAAATGTAACTAGATAAAAGCCAAACGAAGCAACAGCATATTTCCTCCTTTGTGGCAAATTAGCTTTGCCTATTTTTGCTTATTTTTGCCTCTTATTTTGCTTTTATTTGCTTATTTTGCCTCTTTCTCTTCAAGCTTTCAAATTTACCACTGCAGAGGCTACTCTTGGGATCATAAATCTCAATGTCATGATCTTGGAGGAATTTAGTAAACAGTAATATTAAGGCTTCAGGCACTCCCTCTGTGGTTTTAAACATTTGATGCAGTGGGTATATAAGGGACAATGTAACTCTACCCATGTCAGTTCCTTTCCTATTGCCATAGGCAGACAGGCAGTCTCAGAACCAGGTTCTGTTCCTTTGTTACTCACTCATTTCTGCCATACTTCATTCCTAGATAGTTTTAATGTAGAGTAGTTACAGCTTGTTTTGTTTTCATAGATACTACTGTGGTAAGTCTATGCTGTTGTGTGGTACCAGGACATTTTTGTTCCATTCCGTTCTAGTCTGTTTTTCTCATTTATTTTTGGTATTTCTGAAAGCTTATCTATACACAGATTTTTGTACCAATTTAACCGTATCTATTTAGAAACTGATATAGTTATATTGGAGCAATTCCCTATTGTGAAAGTGATTGTATTAATATAAGTGTTTGTATCAGTATAGCTTATTTTGATAATAAATTATACCAACATAATCATATCATACATATCATAATCACATCAAAATAGTGATTTAACTATATTGCTTTCAAAAATCAGTACAAAAACTGTGTGTAGACTAGGCCTCAGCTGCCTAGCATTTTGGCATCCAAGTGCTGTTCAGTGGTTGCTAAATCAACATCTGATGAACTTTGCAAAACAATGCAAACACCCCAGCAAACTTTCTGAGCACCTAGTGATTCTTAGAAAGCTAACTTTGTTCTGATGTTCATAATTCAAAAGTGAATAACAACTTTTTAAATATGCTTTTCTGTGACTTGGCCGTTTACATTAAATCTTACTAAAGCCTTTCAAATAAACTTCATTTGAAGTTATTTAGACACTCCCTTTTGTAGCCAAGTTGTGGCAAAAGTGTACTGGAAGGATTTTCAAACTATGATGAATACCTACTGTATTTCTTCTATGATGTGTGTCTTTAAAAAGCTTCTGTAAATAACCTCAGATTTAGTCAAAAAATGTTTGCTGGTCAGAAACAATATGTATAGCATGTAAGAAGCTGAAGGGACGTTAAGTGGGGATTTTATGGTATGGGGAGGAAAGGAAGGGAAAATTAGATTTATAATCAAAAGTAAGGTTCAACTTGACTGTGGAGTTCTACTGTTCTGTAGTGCCAGTCTGGTTCCTAGCATGTGATTCCCAGGTTCTAGTCAGTCCACTTTGTGATTTGTTTGATTCTGTACCTGTTACTAACCATCTATTCACTTTTTCCTATAAAATGGATCTAGATAAAAAATAATCTGATTTAAACATTGCACACCCATATGACAAGAATATAATGCCCATGATTGACAAGCACTCCAGCTGCTTAAGGTGCCTGTGCATGGGACATTCCCAAAAGGATGCCCAGATTGCACTGGCTTTGCCAATCATGTCAAGTCGAAGGATCCTTCGAATAGAAGGATCAGGTCAAGTTTCTGTTGATGCACAGTAGGAAACTTGGGAGCCCAGCAATCTGATACCATCCGTTTTTAAGTTCTCAGCCATTTTGACTTCATGAATTATTCCCATGTGGTGTACAGCTACTGTAAGGCATCTATGCCAAGCCAAGAGTCCTATACCATTGTTATGTAAGAGGTAACGCAACCATGTGTATTAAGTAAAAATTCATCTGATATTTCAAATTGAGCATATATAAATATATGTTTAAATACCAACAACCCATGTAATGAATTTTTTGCTTTGGAAGTGCTATAATGATTTCAGTAGGGTACTGGGGATCTGGAATAGTAGGCTCATTTTCCAGCTCAGTCTCTTAACTTGCTGTGTGACCTTGACTGAATTGCTTAATTTCTTTGCACTTTAGTTTACCTTGCTGTAAAACATATACAGTAATACTTCCTTACTCCACGTTATTGTTGTAAATCTTAAGAGTTTTCAGCACCATCATTTCTGACAAATTATCCTTGAGATTACAGCTGTTTTGTGAGAAGATACGCACAAGCAAATGTTACACTCCTAACTTAAACTGGTCAAATATCTTTAAACTTTTTCCTCTCAAACAAATCTTTGGAAATAGTATAAAGATGTGTTGAGGCGGCAATGATATTATTATGACTATAGCTAGCATAATACTGTATTATAATAGTACATAAAAATGCAGAATAAGAAACCTACCCTCTTCCATGTCTGTGGAACTGTCCATTTCATCATCAGTCCTCAGGATCTCCCCATCTCTTGCACACACAAGCTGTGAGAGTCAGTCTCCAGTTAAGGAATAGTGGGTGTGATGTCCTTTAGCAAGCAGTCCTCGGAACATAAGATAGGAAACAGCATTGAGAAGTGCAAGTGTTACTCAAATAGCATACTCAGTTCTAGTTTCCACAGACTTTTTTTTAATTCCTGTCAGTTTGAGGTGTTAACAGCTAGGTCTATAAGTGGAACCCCAGTCTTCTCCTGCCTGGTACAGCAGAGTGTTAGCATTATTTATCTGTTGCCTATATATCTATTGGGTCTTCCACCACTTAGCTGTACATTTGCTTCTTAGCTTTCGATATCAGAATGTCCTCATGATACCTTTTGGAGAATCTTTTTATATCTCTTGACTATAAAGGAAATTCTGCATTGTTCTGCATAGAAATATTTAGGAAAATATATGTTCTTTTTGGTGTTGATTTCTACAGTTGGAATGTATGTTTCTTATATACTTTCTGGATCATGAGCTCTGTAGTTGAGATTCAGAGCAGAGGTTACTCTGGAGTGGATGGAAAATTGTTATATGTTCTGGTTTGACTCTGTCTAGACTACAAAAAAGGGTGCTTTTTACAAAAGGAAATTAGCTGATATGATTTGAAATACCCCTTTAATATTTAGGGATGGATTTCACTTTCAAGCTTCTTTTATTGTGATAGAGTGGTACAAAAGGACTTTTGTGTAAATAATATAAAGGCCCTAGGGTGGACACCATTTAACATCTTGAAAATTGTTAGCTCTTTGTGATATAGCTTAGGTTATTCATAGTTTACAACAAGAGCAGCCAACATGATTTTAATGGTGTTAAATTGTATCTACACTAGTTGTCAAAAGGTGTTTGAACTCATGTTTAACTTGATTTTTAAAAGCACCTTTTTCACCATCTAGAGCAGTGGTTCCCAATCTTTTTGGTTTGAGGGCCAGAGATATAATTTATACAACCCTGAAGGGCCACCAGTCTCTGCCAGGAGGCCCTCCTCCCCCGCCCCACTGCAGTCGGACGGAAGGAGTTCAGAAAGGAGGCCTCGCTGATCTCCCGTCTCCCTGGCTGCAGCAGAGAAACAGCATGTGTCCCATAGCCCCATGCACTCCATCCGGGTCCCTAGGTAGTGGCTCCCTTCTGCAGCTAGGGGGATGGGAGATCAGTGCTCCCCTCTCTCTGTCTCCAGCAGTGACTCCAGCACCAAAAGACCCAGGCAGAATGCTTTGCTTTCCACTGGAGCTGGGGGAGGGGAGCACTGATCTCCTTTCTCTCTGGCTCCAGCAGGGACCCCAGCGCCTAGGGACCTAGGTGGAACACTTTGCCGTGCTCCCTGCTACAGCCAGGGGGAGGGGAGCGCCGATATCTCATCCTCTTGGCTGCAGCAAGGAGCCTACACCGGTTTTTTAGCCCCACGGAAATGTGCTCTGCCTAGGTCCTTAGGCAGTGGCTCCCTTCTGCAGCCAGCGGGAGGGGAGCCGCGGGCCACTTTTGGCCCCCGGGCCACAGGTTGGGAACCATTAATCTAGAGACAGACCCCAAGGGATATACTCTTGTCTGTCCAGTCCATCCCAATAACAGTGATTTACCAGGTGGAGGGGGATGTGTGGAAAACATTGATCTTTCTCTTTTGATGGGTGAGAAGTTCTGAATATAGATGGCAATGCTCATTGGTAGGATGGTGGCAAATTCTGGATAGCAAAGTAGTCTGCCAAACCACAGAAAGTGACAGCTGCTAGTCCTGGAATAGTGTGATGCAAATATGAAAGAAAATAATTTCAGTTTTTCTACTTTGGGACTGCTGAAGGCAACTCCTGTTTAAATCAAGTTACCTTTTCAAAGCTTTGGCTGTTCGGTTCTTCATGACTACGGGTGAATCGATACACAATCGTGCTATTGAAGGAGTGACACAAAGGCCACATTTCTGAAACAAAAACAGTAATCGATAGCTGTAAGATTTATGATAAAATTATTACAAAATGCCTAATTTGAGAAGACATAGAGTTTGAACTTTGCAGTAGTGAGCTGTTAAGAAAAGGTTAGTTTATGCCTTAGGCTTAAGAATAGTAGGTTGGTGAGTCTCTGTTAATGTTAGTCAGGCTTATTCTTGACTTTTAGGTTATTAATATTCAAAAGGATTTCCAGAGAGAAACTGTTCATGACAGTTTCATAGTGAATTTGTTCCTATGTAGTATCTTGTGAACCAATAAGATAACACACCAAGGGAGGTTTTTTTTTTTGTTTTTTGTTTTTTGTTTGTTTGGGTTTTTTTTTTTGAACACCGTATGCAACTCAGCTGTTTTACAAAAAAAAAAAAAAAAAAAAAAAAAAAAAAAAGGTACTTCCATGTTCCGTGAATAGTATAAATGTCACCTTAAATGTGTGATCTGATTTGGCTGCATTTCCATTTGAGAGAGATCGTCCATAGAAATGAGTTTTTAAAAGGAGTCCATTTCCAACACTGTGTCCAAAGGCCATGACTTAGGCAAAGAGAGATTTCAGAATTTGAATATTAGAAATGATTTTCAAGGTTCTCTTTTTTATTTATTTATTTTTATATTGCTGTGGACATGGTACAAAGTGTACATTTTGAGTGATATTTTAGTTTATTCTATAATATTAATACTTGGTGTACAATGATATCGAGTGTCATTGGTAAATATTGGTATAAATATGAATGAGTTCTTATCTTTTCATTAGGGAAATTCTAAGATCCTTCAAATAAAAATCAATATTTCCTATGAGAAAAACAGATTGATTTTAATCTCAGAATAAACTTTGACTATACTTTCAATAAACTTCAGTCTGGTTTTTTTTTTCAGTAATAACTACTATGCTACTTGTAACATAGGATAATTGTTCATCGTGAAATGCAATAGAAAGATAGTAATACATTTTTGGGTCATTACATAGGCAGGATCCAGCATCCTAAAGTGTGAATTTATATTCATAATGAATACAATAAACTTGCCTGATCTTTCATTTTTATTGCAGTTCTGTATCAGCAGTATTCTGAAATGTGGTAATAAAAATAAAAAGGATGTACACTCAAAAATCATTAATGCTTCCACCCTCACATTGTAATAATTTGTATGCAGTGTTGTAGCCGTTTTGGTCCCAGGATATTAGGGAGACAAGGTGGGTGAGGTAATAGTTTTATTGGACCAACTTCTGTTGGTAAGCTTTCGAGCTTACACAGTGCTCTTCTTCAGGTCCTGAATAATGCATGAGCTCGTAAGCATGTCTCTCTCACCAACAGAAGTTGGTTCAATAAAAGACATTACTTCCTTGAAATATTTTGAGTGTCCAAAATACAATGCAGATCCATTGCTTTGGGGAAAATGATTCTCAGATGTGATTCCCATTGCTGAAACTTTATTTCATAGATGGCACAAGGTAATTAACAAAATAAAAAGCAATGATATCTGGAATTGATTAGTCTGTTACTACCTGAGATGTAGAAATAAACAGCAGTATAACCAAATTTGAGAAAAGAATCACCATTTTTAATACCCTGTTAATTTTTCCACTACACCAAAAATGTCTGGCTGATTGGTTGTTTTTGTCTTTATTAAATGTTCATTGTCTGCTGGGAGAAGCCACTGTGATTTGAAATTCCTGGAAATACTGTCTTAAAAGTTCATATATTGTAAATAACTATTGCTGTTGTCTTAAACATCAGTAGGAAGCTGTGTACAATCCCAGTTTAGTTAGTAGTGCTGTCTGAACTCCCTGTAGTTTGATTTATAACTGGCATCCTATTAAAAAGATAAGTCATTTTGGGCAAATATACATGTTTATCAAAGACCTCAGCTCCTGCCTTCTCCCATTCAGTTATGTGCTCTCTAACTTTGAGTGATGAATCTTGGGATTCTCCTGGTGACAAGAGTTTGCAGTGGTTCATGCTGTATGGATAGTTGGTTATAGGATGCATTATAAAATCGGAAATTATTATGCTACAGTGGGGCCCTGTGTGGGAACTCGTTAAGGATCAACTTCTGCACTCTCTGCTAACTCCTGTCCCCTTTGCAAAGCTGCACTCTGCAAGGAAATACTCTGAATAGGATGGAATCTTCCTCTGTGGCCATGAAGTGCCAGCCTCAGAGGTGCAGTAGCCTATATAAGCTGCACAATAATAGAGGAAGGATATTTAGCTGTAGAATCTGCATGTTTGCAGATATGTTGACCATAACATTTGTCCATTTTACTGCATATGGAGGCCCATGGAGCACAATTCATTTGGGAGGGGGGAAGACCACTCCCCGCCCAGAAGCTTTCTGTTTTCTCTCTCCCTCTTTCCTTCTCCCTAGTTTGCCCCTTGCCTCTCCCCCGCCCCCCAAACCCGGTGGTACCTGCTGTCCTTGGCTCCCGATGGAGGGGGAAGCAGTGTTTGTGTCTGACCTAGGGAGAAGGAGTATAAAATACCGGACACTGAAGCATGGTGTGTTGTTTAATAGTTGAGAATTACTGCATTAGATTATCAGGATGTATTCCATAGTAACTGTCACTAAGATAGTCAAACACTTAGTGTCAGTTAGTGTTCCAAGAATTTAAATTTCAGAATGCAACAGCATTTTTTGACAGCACACATGGTGTACATATATAAAGCTAATAACAGATCTACGCATTTCCCTCTTCTTACTCTATAAACGTGAATTTTGTTAAAACTATGCAAAATCAAAAATTGTAGTGTGCCTATGTAGAGAATCTATAGTAGGTGAAATCTTCACACAAGGTTTATTTGTCTGAATTAAGTATGACTTCATAGCAAAAGAATTGTAATTGTAAACATGCTGACTCCCAGTGTGCCTAGGGACTTGGGGATCCACATAGTCAATTAAAATGTAATACTAAACAATAGTTTAACACCTCCCTATCTTCCCCCCCAATAAAAAGCAAGCAAAATGTTCAAACAATCTCCATAGATTATTAAAAGTAGGCAGTGAGGAATGAGCTGAGATGGATGTTCCTGCAGGAACAAATTCCACACCCCAGAGCTGCACAGTAAAAGCCAGGTCACCTCCTGCCCTCAGGCACAAAAGTGGAACCCCCACATCTAAAACGTGGATAGCTTCACACTGTAGGATACTGTGATAAGACTCAGTGAAGTTTTCTTTGACAATAGCTAGACCCATCTCAATTAAGGATTTTTAAAACCAATAGGCTCATCTTAAATGTGTATAGGCAGCCAGTGTAGAGAATGCAAAGCAGTGTGTAATGTGTTCACATTAAAGATCATGTGTTAGAGATGAGCTTTCCTACAGTAAAGGCTGGACATAGATCCTGTAAGTCAAAATCTGAACTGCTCAAACGTTAGCTAAAGAGGGAGGAAAATGAGACATTCTCTCTGCCATCTTAGAGGTGTTCATATTGTCAACAAAACTGTCCTAGTCATTTCAGCCTGGGGGGGTGATAAATATACACTTGGGACCTAAGCTTTGATCTCCCTTACTGACTACCGGTTGCTCCCATGCATACATTTTATGGGGGGGGGGAATGTTAGAGATAGGATCAATAAGTGAGAGAATCTCTAGAGTGAGGCAGATTAATTCTGGCAAGCAGGTTGGTTGGTGACAACTTAAAAAGTGTTGAGATAATAGGTTCAAAACATTATCTAAACACTTTCCGTGTTTCTAAACAGTTTCTGCATTGTGAATCTGTTATCTCAACACTTTCCCTACCGTTGAAAAAACAAGAGTTAGTTAATATTCATAGTGTGTTTCAGTGTATGCATCTCGTATATAGTTTCAGACAATGTCAACAGAATTCATAGACGATTAGGGTTGGAAGGGACCCTAGGAAGTCATCTAGTCCAACCCCTGGCTCAAAGAAGGACCCACCCTGACTAAATCACCCCAGCCAGGGCTTTGTCAAGCCAGGATGGAGATTCCACCACCTCCTTAGGTAACCCATTCCAGTGCTTCATCAGCCTCCTAGTGAAAAAGCTTTTCCTAATATCCAGCCTAGACCTCTCCAGTTGCAACTTGAGACCATTGCTCCTTGTTCTGTTACCTGCCACCACTGAGAACAGCCTAGCTCTGTCCTCCGTGGAACCCCCTTTCAGGTGGTTAAAGGCTTCTATAAAATCCCCCCTCACTCTTCTCTTCTGCAGACTAAACAAGCCCAGTTCCTTCAGCCTCTCTTCATAAGTCGTGTCCTAGCCTCCTGATCACTTTTTTTGCCCTCACTGGACACTCTCCAAGTTGTCTACATCCTTCCTGTAGTAGGGGGGCCAAAACTGGACACAGTACTCCAAATGTGGCCTCACCAGTGTCAAATAGAGGGGAATAATCATTTCCCTCGATCTGCTGGCAATGCTCCTACAATGCAGCCCAATATGCCATTAGCTTTCTTGGCAACAAGGGCACACTGTTGACTCATATCCAGCTTCTTGTACACTGTAACTCCCAGGTCCTTTTCTGCAGAACTGCTGCCTAGCTCATCGGTCCCCAGTCTGTAGCAGTGCATGGGATTCTTCCATCCTAAGTGCAAGACTCTGTATTTGTCCTTATTGAACCTCGTCAGATTTCTTTTTGCCTAATCCTCCAGTTTGTCTAGGTCACTCTGTATCCTATTCTTGCCTTCCAGCGTATCTACCACTCCCCCCATTTTAGTGTCATCTGTGAATTTGCTGGAGGTGTAATTCACCCTATTATCCAGATCATTAATAAAGATGTTGAAAAAAATCAGCCTCAGGACCAACCCCCTGGGGCACTCCACTTGATACCGGCTGCCAACTAAACATCGAGCTGTTGATCACTACCCATTGAGCCCAATGATCCTAGTCAACTTTCTGTCCACCTTAGAGTCCATTCATCCAACCCATACTTCTTCAATTTGTTGGCAAGAATACTGTGGAAGACGCATCAAAAGCTTTGCTAAATTCATAAGGCGTTCTTGATTTCTATAGACTAAATCTAGTGTATTATAAAATAATATAATGAAAAGGGCTACATTAAGAATTTTGGAACCTGAAGTTCTCTCTCCCCAGAACAAAAGAAAGTATGTCCAATGGTTAGGGTGTTAGCCCAGAGCTTGGGAGACCTGGGTTAAATTTCCAGACTTCCTGTGTGATTTTGAGCAAGTCACTTAATCTCTCTGTACATCAGTTCCCCTTCTGTAAAATGAGGATAACAGCACTACCTTACCTCACAACAGTGCTGGGAGGATAAATTCATGAAAGATTGTGGATGAGTTCCAGAGGGGTAGCCATGTTAGTTTGTTTCGGATGCACAAAGTGGGTTTCTGCCCATGAAAGCTTATGCCCAAATAAATGTATTCGTCTTTAAGGTGCCACAGGACTCCCGCTGTTTTATTAAAGATTGTGAAGCATTCAGATACTACAGTAATGGGGGCAGGGGGAACATATAAATACATAAGATAAATAAGATAGCAGCATAGTATTGCTACAGTCTGTTGAGGCGTACTGTATCACCCATACTCTAAAATGAAGTTATTTGCATGAGAAATGAGTATGAGAAATACCCGATATGTGTGAGTGTATGTGTAGTTTTGGGTATTTCTCATACTTCAGAAGTGACTCATGCCGTCACATTTTGGTTTGAATCCTGCCCACCCAGGCTGAAATAAGACTTAGTGAAGTAGCTGGTAGTTCCTATTGAATGGTACACAAGCCCTACCACATTTGGCATAATTATTAGCAGTTTTTTTTTGCAGAGGAAAGAAATTAAATGGATATGAAATGCAAACAGCTTCATATTAGAGTATGGCTGATGCAGTATATGTAAAATAAAATGTAATTCATATTCACGAGAGCTCAACGATTTATGAACAGTCACTGATAAACTGAAGAGAAAAAGTGAGTCAGTGGCTTGGTGGGAAGAAAATGAGCTCAACTGAAGGAATGATCTCCACAAAAACTATATAGACTTAGCATGGGAGTTTTTGATATTATAGTTAGCTTAGATGACACAGAGAGAAATAATAATATCACCTTCAAATTTGCGGAACTGCTTGATTTGTTCCTCATTTGGGTGGTCAGCTTCAGTCAGTCTTTTTTTCTCCATCTTTTATAGTACCTTATTTCCAGATTTACAAGTATTTTTATTTTTCTCCCATGTGGTTTCAGAGGCTCATCCAGACCAGAGAACTTCTCTCACCACTGCTTCCTCCTGATTAATTCAAACTCTGTGATCAGAAGAGAAAGCACTGATCTTAACACATCTTACTTGCAAATCACTGTACGAACAGGAGAAACGTTTACAGAGGCAAGATCTCTCAGAGGCAAGATTGGAGGAGGTCTGACACATTTTCCAAAGTAACCTCCAGTCTTTCTTTATTCTTCACCCCTTTGGAGTTTAATTTACTGTTGATTTAAGTAGTAGATTACATGGTTCTGCAAAAACAAACAAACAAAAAATACCTACCACAGCAACCAGCTTAGAAACACCATCTTGTGCAGCTGCAAGTGGTTTGCAAAAATTAAACTGCTTTCTAGCAAGTGATCTTCAAATGAATAAATGACCTTAAAATATGACTCCTCTGGTATGCCTTATGGAACATGACTCTAAGAAGAAAATATTGAATTAGTAGAAAAACTATTTAAGCATATCTTAATAAAATGCCTCAGAAGTCATTGCAGTAGTTTCTTGCTCTTTTGTAGTATGATGGCATTTAGGTCTAACTACTGAATGATAGCAAATTTTTAAAAACTTATTTACTATAAAACTGCCAAATAGGGCCCTGGTCCTGCAAATACTAACACTTTATCTTTATACGTGTGAGTAGTTCCACTGAAGTCAAAGTGTGTAAATATGTAAAGTTAAGCACATGCATAAGCGTTTGCAGGATTAGAGCCTCAGTTTTTTGTGCTGAACTGTTAGAGATACTTTTGAGTTAAACATTTTTAACTCTTCTGTTACGTTATGTCATTGTTTTTCATTACCATAAGTCACATTTGATGTTGGGATTGATCCTCATGATTTATCAAGTACTTGAGAGAAATTCAGTGCACTGTTTGCATTTTTTGCAATATTAAAAACAGAGTCCATTTCCTCTTGCACCACAAAAATAATTTAGCTGCTTTAAAGATGCCTCACATTTTACTGGTGTTATAAAACATTTTTAGTATAGACACATGAAGATCTCTTAATATTGGAGGTGATTACTGAAGCACAACTGTTCTTTTTAACAATTGCATTCTTTAGAAATCCAGTTTGGGAATATCAGAGTTGTAACCAAAGCCTTGATATCTAGGAATCTCCTTCTAGAGTTGAAGGTTATAATGTAGTTGCGTGTGATTGTGAACAAAACTTGCCTTTGATTGCACACAGACTGACATTTGGCACATGCATTCAGACCTTGGCTTTGAAATGTAATCCTTTGATAGTTTCTTTCACTTAGTGTAATTCTGTGAAAATAGCCTCTTTTAAGTTTGAATGCAGGATAACACAGTTTCCATCAAGTATTTGAGTAGTTCTAGCAAATTAAGGATATGTTGACAGTAGGAGCACTTTGCTGGTATAGGTATACCAGTGTACTACACTGGTAAAGTGCTCCTAGTGTGGACACAATTTATACTGGCAAAACGGCACCTTTGCTGGTGTAGGTTATTCCGGACCCAACAAGAGAAATAAGCAATTGCAGCAGAAGTGCAGTTTTGCCAGTGTAACTGCATTTAAATTAGGGGCTTTTTGCTGGCACAGCCGTGTTGATCAGGGATCACACTCCTTCAAAACCATGGTGAACACTATGCTGGCAGAAGTCTGGGACAATCTGAGCCAGCAAGATGAATGCATAACTTTAAATTCATGAGTAATCCAGTGAAATTAATAGGGATACTTATGTAATTAAAGTATGTGTTTAAATGTTCTCCTGGATCACGGCCACAGTGCTCAGCACTTTGCAGTATTGATCCCAAAAGCTCCTTCAGTAACAAGGGAAGAAAACATATTTACATAGATAAATGGTTGAAGATATTATTGTTCAATCTAAAATGTAATTCTTAGAGTCTCAAATTTTATTACATTAGTCTTTGCTAATGAGAAGAGACAGCATAACTTATGTTAAAAATTACCTCCTACTGAACCCCTGCTCATGAAGATATAGGTCATAACTAAAATCATATATTCATATGTATATCCATTTATTCTCCATGAAGAAAGGAAAGGATACCACACAGGTAACTATGAAAATGGGGTTAGGGTCATATGCAGTGTAGGTAGACTACAAAGATACATGTGTCGTCTTTGAGGTTTTCCTGTGGGGCTTCTTATTTTATATTTTATACCACAAGGAGAACTATCTCATTAAAATCATATAGGAAACGTCCCATCTGCCTTATCTTTTTTGAAATTTGTCTTAATAAAGAAAGAAACAAAGGAAAATCTGGAGATAAGCTTTACTTTTTTCTTACACTGTATTTGATTTCAGCATACTTTCTCTTTATTAAGGGAAGGAGTGCAGGTGACCTGAGACATTCATCATGCAACTGAATAAATTTAATTTGTAAACAGCAGTCCTGTTGGTTTTAAAAGATTAAACTGAGATGTAAATACCCTAGTGAAATATAACCCTCTAATGGCACCATAAGATATGACTTTGCATTTTCACTATCAGCTGGAAATTTTTGTGTGTGCACATGGGTGCATGCATGTGTTATAATAAAAAGATCTTTAAATATAAAGTAAGTCCATATGCAGTACACATGCATATTGGGCTTTCGATGGCATCCCCAAATACTCAGAAAACTTGCCCTTCTTATCAAGATGTCATCAGAATTCCGTGGAAGGGTACAGTAGCCTTATAACTCACATTAGACATAAATATACACAAAATAAATTGATGCTTTATCAATTTTTCATCTGTCACATACAGTAAATAGATTAACTGTCCCAAACTGCAGATTTTTGTGTATATTTCTTTGTGGTAAATATTTGTCACCTGATTTTGAGCATGTCCTCATGCACTTAACTTCATTTAGGGCAGCACTGCTCACATTCCACAGGCAGCAACGAGTACTGTCTGCTTGTTCTGTGGGATATGGTCACCTTGCATTCACACTCCCCAGCATTTGGTGCCACCTGTTTTCGTCATATAATCTCTGTACCCTTTCCTCTTAGCAGCTGCGTGTACTATATACACCCAACAAAAACACCCAGCGGTTGCTTCTGTACTAACTTTGCAACTTAGTCACCTTCTCACTACTGTGCAAGGTGAATGTAAAAGGCAATCATTCATATTTGGTAAGCTTTTACGCTCTTGTCCCACTCTTTTTGCAAAGGTGCAAATGACAGCCCAAGGCAATGAAGAAACTGGCCAACAGCCTTCTCAGGGTGTCTAGTCGAGTAGCTAGAAGACTATTTCACATGCATTGTGGTTTCTGGTATCCTGAAGAATGTCAGAGAGCCCAAGAAAAAACAAAAAACAAATATAAAATAACATTAAAAAAAATACATGTAGGGTGTGGACCAGATTTTCAAGGGTACATTATCCACAACTGGGACCAGATATTCCAAGATATTATTCTTCTTAAAATCTGGCCCTGACAGAGGATGCTGGGTACTTTTGTAAGTTTAGTCCTGTGTTGTACTTGCGTAGTTTCTTACAGGGGAATGAATGTCTTATGTACATAACTACAAGAAGTGTATCAAAAATATTCTTTGTTGAGTCTTTGTAGTTAGAGAGAGTGTAATTGGGATGGTTAATCACCATTAAGAAAACTGGATGTTGATATAGCGCTACTAAGATTTGTAATGTAAAATACAGACAAAATTTCTTGCAGTCTTATTTCTTGTTCATTACAGATTAACCCTAAATATGTTGTCTGCAGTTAAAAGTATGCTACAGAGACCTTTGCTTTTATGACTATATGGAGATGTAGATTGTAAATGATTACAAAAACAAATAAATGAAAGTCTTATAATCTGTTCCTTAAAGCTGTCTTTTTCAGCATGTTAATTTCTTCCCCTTCCCCATGTATTTTATTAGCAGATCTGTCTTATACTTTTAGAAAGGATGATTTCTGCAGCTTGGTATTTAACTAATTATAGGAAACGTACTGAAGACAAGAATGTTAGTATGTTGGGATATGCATGCCTAAGAAGAACACATCACTTGGTGCATTGACGCTATTTTCTTGAAATAAAATTCATGTTTGTTACCAAAGTAAACATTTTATACAAAATCTGCCAGAAGCTTACCAAGAATGTATGGAGTCCCCAACCATTGATCTTTATTGTTTTTGGTCTTTAAAAGCTGTGCTTAAAACAATGAGTTAGTTGCCAGAGGGAGTATTCATTTTATGTAACTGGTTATTCCCTTGCAAAGTATTGCAATACAGCCCCCTGGAGTAAGACTCAGGAACAATAAAAGGGGAGAAGTCGGATATTCTACACATCTGCATAAATGTTACCTTCCCTGGACACATTTGCTCAGCAGAGGTATAGTTCTGCCTTTCGGAATTCATTACCTCTGGTCAAGACTGACTACAGAGAACCAAAACATGACTAAGCAAGATTTTACATTTTTCTTATGTATCTTAGGCAGATTTACTTGGATCTAGTGCTGTAAATGATCCTGATTTCACTAATCACACTTGTAACTGCTTGTTAGGATATAATATCTGAATAATGGGCTAGTTATCTTAGAATGTTACGTTTCCAGGAACATCAAATGGGAATCCTTCCTATATTTTTGTTCTCACTGTAATTCATGTTCCATGTGCATTTCTTTGAGTTATCTGAAGTTATGCTTATTTAGTGTGTTGATGTTAATGCTTAGTTCATTTTGATGTTGTCTGGTTCACTGATGACAAAAGGTGCAATGTACTGTATTCTCTTCATTGTGGAAACAAATGCATCTTTATCATCCTAAATTCCCATTTTGTCTATTTCTTAGTCTGACAGTGTTTATAGAAGGTTGTGAATGTTGTGTAAAATGAATATGACTTGTTCATGCCTGACTGCTTTGTAAGAGACTTGAAAGAGTCATTATGTGGTCCCAGATGGCTATTTTCCCTTCACGTCAATGGAAGGCAAGCAGGACTTTCACAGTCAAAACTCTAGGAAGTTTGCAGAATCAGAAGAATTTCTGTGTAATATCCTAAAGACAGGAGTTCAAAATGATTTCTTCAAAAATAGCTTCTCTAGCTGCTTTAGAAAGTCTGACCTGCTGCCCAGTGAACGCTGCAGAGACTATTTCCTTTTAATCTTAGACAAGACTTTTAATCATTTTGCAATTAAAGCCTTATGCATATTAAGGGCATCATCCTTTGTCCAGAGACTACTGCTATTTTTATTAAATAATTTGGGTTCTTTTTATGATTTTATTTGTTATGTGTGCAATGTGTGTTGTCTGTTTTGGGTTTTTTCTCTTTTTTCTCCCAGAGCAGAGTAGCTGAATAGAAATACCATGAATCTGACCTATTTCCTTTCTCCCTTGCAGGTTGCTGTAAAAATGTAGTGACTAGTTTAAATCTATTGTACAAGTGGTAGAGCAGTATAACTTAAAATTTCTTTTCTGTTGCAATATGGAAATCTAGTAAAACTTGCTAGTTCCCATTGCTGAATGATAAGAAGTGCTACTAAACACAGGATGTGCAATACTAAGGAGGTTGAATAAAAGCTTTTGCCATCTTCCATTTTGATTCTTTTTAAAATAACCTGCCCCCAGATTTTCTAAAGTGTACTTTTTCTTTTTTATAACATCAGTTGTAGAAGCTTTAAGCAGAAACATACCTTTTACTTAAGGACAAACACCTTTTGTTACAGTAAGTGCAGGATGACTTAAGTCTTAGCCTCCCTAAATCTCTAATAGCAACCTGTTTCAGTCTGTCAATTCAACTGTTTTAGAATAGTTTACAGCAGTGCTGTAGTGGTTGACTTAAATTGTGAAGTGAAATTATTACAGTTGCTGATGTTATTTCCTTAGGCGAAGGTAGTTATGTTGTGGCTGGTCTAGTGCCAAAGCCAACAGCTATTAAAGAATGCCCTACCATTGTAGTTCTGCAGTAATTTATCTGAATAATACTTCAGCTCTGTAATTTCAGCTGATTACATTGAAGACAAAAAGTGGGAAATTGTTTTGCTGTTTTTTGTTTATTTAATAAGTGTGGTGTTACAATTTGCAACATTTAAGCAAATGATTAGATGCAATGCAAAGCAATTCTACTTGTTGGATTAAGTGGGTGTATTTTATTTTCATTGTTATTTATTAAACGTTATTCTTGATGGTGTATGGCAATGTCATGGATGCCCTGTAACCCCAGGTTATTGAGATCATTGCCTTCTGAGCAATTGTCTGTGCTTGTTTTTAGAAACAGTATTCCCTAGGCATATAATTAATGGTTCTTCCTCCCTATTCCTGTTCTCAACTGAAGTTCATTTCTGGTCGTAAGAGTTCTCTTCCCTTTTCATCCTGAAGACACTATTTTGACCCCTTGAAGTCTTCTGCTTGCAGACAACTCTTTGTAGTGATCTTTAATTGAAATGGGTAAGAAAGTGAATCTCTGAGATTGATGTCAATGCTGTTTCATCATCAGCCAGAAGTTGGTAGTTGTACTGTGTACAGTCATCTTCAGTGGTCCTGAGCTCAGTTTACTTAAGTGAAACAACAGAACTGGGTTTTCAACCTGATCTGGCCCTCTCTGATACAAAATCTGTCCTTTCTTCCCCCACATTCATTGATACTGTAGTGAACCAGTTTCTTCTTTCTCTTTATCCAGTGAACATTTGTCTTGCGCCTTCACATTCTTCCTTCATGGAGAAAGCAATGTGTGCACAAGCGTGGAGATTGCCCAACACCAGCCAATCTACCTGATCAACGAGGAGCATATCCACATGGCCCAGTCCTCACCTACACCATTCCAAGGTAAGTAAATTTTTACTGTGGCAGTTCTGGAAGTATAAAGACTTGCAAAACATTTGGTTTATGTGCCTAATTTAATTCCTGTATGATCTCAAAAAACCCTAACTTTGCACCAGTAATGGTGTCAGGAAACAGATGCAGAAATGAATAAGAAACAAAACTCAGTGATTTTTAAAATAGAATTAAAATTCCCCTCAGGAATATGGGAGTCTGGGGAAAATCCTGTTAAGAATGTTAGTATGATAGCTAGCTGTTAATTAATATTAGGTCATGTTTTTCAGGTTTTTCTAGTCATTAACTTCATTAGATGCAAATATTTTCTGAAATAAGTACAACAAAACTAACTGTAATTTTTGTTGTAAGATCTGTTATTGAAAAGGTGTGTGTGAACATTTTATATATTATCACAGTGCCTAAAGCTGAAAAGGGCTCTGATCTATATGAGTAGTGTTCTTAAATGCTACTACAATACAAATAATTGATAACATAGATTATTTGAAATATATTTGCTTGAACTGGAGTTTTTTTGTCTAAGTGAGAGTCCCTCATTTTGTTTTTCCTTCAGTGTGCAGTTTGTGGTGCAACACATTTGTGAAAATGCAAATTTTTCAGAAAGAGAGGCAAAAATACAGAGCACATCCAAAGAGAAGAACAAGCATATATATTTTATGTAAATATATAAAAGAACCATACCAGATATAGTCTCAGAGTTGCAGGTTTTACAGCATTTTAGGTTACACTGTAGTGTTGTAAACTATAAAAATATCCTGTACAATTTGCAGAAGAAAACATTCCACTTACATTAAAAATCTATTTTAAAGTGCTCCATATTGTATTACAGCACATCTTCAGAACTATGTCTTTTATTATTCCATGGATGTATATTTATTTTTATCCCTTTTTATATTTATTTCATTATTTTACTAATTGAAGTTGTGTGCACTATATTTTGAAAATAAACAAAATGTGAAGAGCTATCTACTAAAATCATTGTGCAAACAAGACTGTGAATGACTATAGGGGAGGTGGGATTTGGTTGCTGTGTGGTTGAAATCCACACATTGTAGGGAGTGATTTTTTTTTTTTCAGTTCTGTTGAGTCCTTATGGTTTAAACGGTACGTTGACGGGCCAAGCATACAAGATGTCAGACCCAGCAACCCGTAAATTGATCGAGGAATGGCAGTATTTCTATCCCATGGTGCTGAAGAAGAAGGAGGGACTGAAAGAGGAAGAGGAATTGGGATATGACGACGATTTCCCTGTGGCAGTTGAAGTCATTGTTGGTGAGATTTAGTATTTTTCCTAAAGAACATTTTGCTTTCACCTCATAATTAAAAAAAAAAAAAAAAAAGAATCTAATTAATCAGAGAGAACCGTTATAATTTCCCTATCTGGTTTTGTGGCTCTTTTGATACTGGAGCATTCTGAATAGTTATCTTGCCTCAAGGTTTTATACTCTCTGTATCCCAGATGCGATTATCACAATATCAAGTTTATTGCAGCTCCCTTTTAGTCATAAAGGAATGGATTAATATTTAGGATATTAGGATATCAGACTGTAAACTTCTTTACATCTTATATATTTTGATTAGTAAGGTTTGTCTAGTGCATGTTGAAACCAAGACACGGTCAGCCAGGGTAGATGAATAATAAATGGAGAATTTAAAAGACTTATTTTCTTCCTCCTGTTCCCATTATAGGTGGCGTGCGAATGGTGTATCCTTCAGCTTTTGTTCTCATCTCTCAGAATGACATCCCCATGTCTCAGAGTGCTGCCAGTGCTGGAGGCCATATCAGTGTGGGTCAACAGGGACTTGGAAGCATGAAAGATCCAAGTAATTGTGGGATGCCACTCACTCCACCCACTTCCCCAGAACAGGCCATCATAGGTAAGCAATAAACCTAGCAAAGAGACCTAAGTCATCTTATTGAAAACTCATCTTAAATATTTTTTAACTGAGTCAGTGAATGGCAATGTTCTATAATCTCTTCTAAATTTAATCTCTGAACCAACTGATGTTACTTACTGAGGTGTACTTCAGCATAGTGTGCTTTCATTTTTGCCTAGTTCATGATTGCTGGAGAATAAATGTGTGAATAGTAGCAGAAAAAAAAGAGAGAATATAGAATATGCTTGTGATTAGCACAAAGGGATTTTCACATGAGTTCACAGAACAGAAAAGTTACCAGATTTATGTGAGTTCATTTCTGTTTACTGGAACTTTGTTGCATTTATGAGATAGTGTGGGCACTTGAGACTGTAGAAAGGATCAGGTCTTGTCAGAGTTCATAATTGAATACTTTCTTAAGGGGAATGAAAGGATTAATTAGTTAATGATTGTAAAGTATTACAAACATGAAAAACACCATATAATTGATTAAGCATTAATATTGGAACAATGCCAGTATCTGAAAGATGGTCACTATATTGACCATCATACTGGGGATTGAACCCAAGATCTCCAGAGAAAAATGAAGGAGTCTCTGCATCTTAAGGTAAAAAGTCAGGCTCCGTAGCTGGGGGCTGTAATGAACTCTCATCCTCTGTATGGAACACAGAAGTAGACACACAAAACTCACTGACCAATGGAGTTGAATATTTCTTCTGAATAAAGGAAGCTCATACCGAGCATCTGAGGCCCATAACAGTTTGAATCCCAGCAGGCTCCACACTTATGTGACAGCTGACACCAAGGATTGTACTTGAATTCAGTAGAGCTAAGTAATTTACACACCAGTTGAGGTTCTGGCCTTCTATTCTGTTGTTACACCATGTATTTTTCAATACTTCCATTTTCCACTATACTCTCACAGCTGGCAGTTGCATGTACACTGTATCATTTTTTTTCAAGAGGTTCATCTGCTTCTGCTTTTTAATCCTCACGCAGGTCATAATACTACATGACTGTACACTTAGTTGCCACAAAGGTGATTTATAAAGTCACAAACAGAGGATTATGACTTTGAGTGAGGATTAAACAAGAGCAAATGAACTTTTAGTCAGCAATGATATTATATAGAAATATGTATGAAAATAAAAAACAGAAATCTAAAACGTGCTATAGCTGAAGAATTGTTTCTAAATTGAATTTTTACGAAGTTTTTGAGGAATCTGTCTCAGCATCTATTTAAATTGTGTTTTTGTATAGATCCATTCTTGATTGTGCTCTTCGCATTATCTGACTTCCAAGATTTGCCAGTCATTAACATTTATTTTATTAATACATTCCCTGATTTCAGAAGCACTGGCATGTTTTTTAATTTAAACCTCAGTGTAGGAACTGTGGTTTCGATTCATAGAAGATGCTCTAAATTGAGTCATGCATTCAAGATCTTTATAGTATGCTCAGCAATGCAATTTTGGACAACTTTCATCTGTTAGCAGCTTTTCTTGGAACAGTCTATGTTTATTATTTCAGTGGATTCTTAAAATCTCATCTGTCACATCTGTCGGTAGTGTCCCTTCCAGTTACGCAGATTGAATATTGACTTTAAACATTATGCTTGAAAGAACCCAAGTCAGTTGCAAACTAAACATACTGAGGCTTAGTGACAAGGGCATTGGACAATCATACAGAAACAGTATAAGTTATAGTGCAAAATAGTAATTTGAATAACAAAGAATCATAGAAATGTAGGGCTGGAAGGAACCTTGAGCAGTCATCGAGTCCAGCCCCCTGTGCTGAAGCAGGACCAAAGTACACCATCGTTGCACATGTTTTTGTCCAACTCTTCTTAAAAACCTACAATGACAGGGATTTCATAATCTCCCTTGGAAACCTATTCCAGAACTTAACTACCTTTACAGGTAGAAAGGTTTTTCTGCTATCTAATATATATCTCCCTTGCTACAGATTAAGTCCATTACTACTTGTCCTACCTTAAGTGGCCATGGAGAACAACTGATCACTGTCCTCTTTATAATAGCCCTTAACGTATTTGAAGACTGTTCTCAGGTTCCCCCTCAATCTTCTTTTCTCCAGACTTAAACATGCCCAGTTTCTTTAACCTTTCCTTATAGAACAGCTTTTCTAAACCTTTTATCATTTTTGTTGCTTTCCTCAGTACTCTCTCCACATCTCTAGTTTGTCCACATCTTTCTAAAGTGTGGTGCAGAGTATCCCAGCTGAAGCCTCATCAGTGGCAAATCAAACAGGACAATTATCTCTTGCCTCTTACATTCAACGCTCCTGTTAATACATCCCAGAATGATATTAGCATTTTTTTTGCAACTGCATCACATTGCTGACTGAGATTCAATTTGTGATCCACTTTAACCTCCAGATCATAGAATCATAGGACTGGAAGGGACCTTGCAAGGTCATTTAGCCCAGTCCCCTGCACTTATGGAAGGACCTTTATAGCAGTACTACCACCTAGTCAGTTATTCCCCATTTTGTAGCTGTGCGTGTGGTGTTTCCTTCCTAGTGCAATACCTTGCACTTGCCCTTATTGTATTTTATTTTGTTGATTTCAGACCAGTTTTCTAATTTCTCAAGGTTGTTTTGAATTCTAATCCTGTCCTCCAAAGTGCTTGCAACCATTCCAGTTTGGTGTCATCCGCAAATTTTATAAGCATACTCTCCACTCCGTTATCCAATCATTAATAAAAATATTGAATAGTACCAGATCCAGGATGTACCCCAATGGAACTACTAGATATGCCCTCGCAGCTTGACAGAAAAGCATTGATAACTACTCGTCAAGTACAGTATTTCAACCAGTTGGGCACCCACCTTATAGTAAATTCATCTAGACTGCATTTCCCTAGTTTGCTTAAGAGAATGTCATCTGTGACTGTGTCAAAACTCTTATTAAAATCAAGATCCATCACGTCTGCTGCTTCCCCCCAACGTGTAACCCTGTCAAATAAGGAAATTAGGTTGGTTTGGCATGATTTGTTCTTGACAAACCCATGCTGGCTATTCCTTATAACCCTATTACCATCTAGGTTCTTACAAACTGATGGTTTCCAGGTGTCAAAGTTAGGCTGACTGCTCTATAGTTCCCTGGGTCCTCACTGTTTAAAGCTTTCTACTATGTTTGCCCTTCTCCAGTTCTCTGAGACCTCACCTGTCCTCCATGAATTCTCAAAGATAATTGCTAGCAATTCTGAGAGTGCTTCAGCTGGTTATTTAAGTATCTAAGGAGGAATTTCATCAAGCTCTGCAGACTTGAATATATCTAACTCATCTAAATATTCTTTAACCTTTTCTTTCCCTATTTTGGCTTGCGTTCCTTCGGCCTCATTGTTAATATTAATTGTATTGAGTATGTCCTCACCATTAACCTTTTTAGTAAAGACTGAAGCAAAATAGGCTCAGCCTTCTTGATCTCATCAATTATTAGCTCTACTTCCATGCTTAATTGAGGACCTGCACTTTCCTTCATCTTTTTCTGGCTCCTACTGTATTTAGACATCCTCTTCTTTGCCTTTTATGTCCTTTGCGAGGTATAGCTCATTGTGTGCCTTAGCCTTTCTGGTTTTGTTCCTACATGCTTGCTATTCTTTTGTATTCTTCCTTAGCAAGTCTTCCATGTTTCCACTTTTTATACGATTCCTTTTTGATTTTCAGGTCATTATAGAGCTCCTGATGGAGCCATATTGGCCTCTCACTATTCTTCCTGTCTGTCCTTCGCATTGGGATAGTTTGCAGTTGTGTCTTTAATATTGTCTCCGTGAGAAACTGCCAGGTCTCCTGATCTCTTTTATCCCATAGATTTTCTTGTCATGTGACCTTACCTACCAGTTCTCTGAGTTTGTTAAAGTCTGCTTTTTTGAAGTCCAATCACATGCTGAATGTGAGCATTATGACATATACAAAAAGTTTAAATTTTTTCTGTAAATTTTTATAGTGAATTCCTTCAGGGCTTAAAGTTTCATAGCAGAAGTACAGCTAAAGTTCTTACTCTGTATACGAGTACTGTATATCTTTATACACTATATATATATATATATATATATATATATATATATATATATATGTTTATAGGTGTGTTTGTGTGCTCCTCTGTACTGATATACACAAACACACACATCTCTAAGTAGTTTAAATAGTCTAGGGTGGGGGTGGGGAGTATATGGTATAACCTCATATCTCACTTAACTGTGTAATATCATGTCTCTGTATATCTTACCGTATATAAGAGTCAATTTTTTGACCCTTCATTTGAATCTCTGTGTGGCAAACAACTTCTACATCTTTGGATCCAAATTTTGCTGGCACAGATTAAAAAGTAGAAACAGATAATTGATTCATATTCATTAAGATATATATATAGTCTTTGGAGTTGGGTGTTTTTGTAGGTGACATGCCATCTAAAAAAAAGAGCTAAAGTTTGTTTTAATTTTTAAAAAGTTAAGTATTTTAAAATATTAAGATCCAATGCAAATGAATTAAGAGATGAAGGAGATTATGATAAGTGGCTGAGTTAGCTGAAATGTCACAAGTAATCTCACTAGCTAAAAATGATCAGTTCATAGGCAGCAGCCAAAAGGAAAGGAAATAAGAATGAGGGAGTAGTAGATTGATACCTTGGGCTTTTCATAAGGGAAGGGAAGGAAGGAATGAACGAACTAACTAACTCTAATTATGTCAGTTGAGGATGGCCTACCAGCCTGGACTGTGTGAATGTGTCTGTTTCAGACAGGGTCACATGATTTAAGTTAGATTTGCAGTATTGCCTTCCCAGGCAATAGCTGTTGGTGGGTTTTTTGTTTTTTTTTAAATATCTACAAAGTAAACAAACTTCTTCTTTGAGTGCGTGCTCATGTCCATTCCATATTAGGTTCCTGGCCTTATCAGAACTCATAGCTCGTGTATCAGCCCACCCTCTCGCCACAGTGAGGGTGTGCCTCAGGCTCCTGGGTCACCTCTACATGAGCTCCTTGACGTTTATGTGCAGCATCAGCTCTTCTCTGGTCCAAAGGCCATGGGTCTGGAGGGTACCAAGATGTGTGCTGCCCTTCAGGTTCGAAGCATCTGAGAGCAATGACAAAGTCGGCCATGGAGCCGTGAAAGGCACCCCTCTCAATACATGATGTGGTTTTGTCCACCACGACAGGGAGGCGAATATCTGTGGACAGATTGTGAGGATCATACCCAGATGGTGTCTGGTTGGAGAGTATACCATCGCCAACCGCAGTTGTAGAGGGCTGAGGTGTAACCTGGCATGCTGGACCATGTAGGTGCTGGCCGCCATGTGACCCAGCAGCCTGAGTCACACCCTCACTGTGGTGAGAGGGTGGGCTGATACAGAGGCTGTGAGTTCCGATAAGGCCAGGAATGTAATATGGAATGGACAAGAGCAACACATCTCAAAGAACAACAGTTACGATGGTCAGTAACCATTCTTTGTGACTGGCTAGCTATTGATTGAAACAGGACCACATCTGTAAATAGATGCACCTCATCACAGGGTATCTATGATGATCGAGTATATTTAGAAAGAAAGGATTTGTAAGATAGGGAGTACATAACAGTGTCGTAATATTTTCAGTGTTTTATTCCTAAGGTTTCTTAAATTGTGTCAGACATATGGACAAACAGTTCTGTACACAGATTTGACCTTGTTAAAAGCTTGCTATCATTACCTTCTTTGCTAGCCTGAGCATAGTGTTATGCATCTAACAGGTCAAATGAACTTACAGCTCCCTCTACTGTTCCAGTTTGTGTTTTAAAACTGACTATATCAGGCTCTCAGACAATCCAAAGAGCTCTCTCAATGAACAACAGAAACATTTGCTCATACCATGAGTAACAAGGTTTTACTCCTCTGGTGAAAAGAAATGAAGTGCAAAATGAAAATCATAATCCTTAAGTGGTGATAATTAAAGTTGTAATACCACTTTCACGTCTTTCTCCACCAGCCTTTCAAAAGGGGTCTTGAATATCACCTATAGCCTATTATTTGTGTGTGTTCCGTTGTTTCAGTGTATACTAAAGAACTTCAGTTAAAAGTTAAGAATTTTTTACCAAAATTAAATTTAACTCTAATGTTGCAACTCAAGCACAAAAAGAAAATGAGTGAAAATTCCATCCCCAATTGTGAGCAGGTATTATCACTCAGTAATCCATTCGTGTCCTCGCTGCTTGTGTTGAAACTTGATGCTTCTCTTTATAACAATACATGTTTAAGATACATGATGCAAATAAACAATCTGGTGTGTTTTAATAGATGACTTTTCTTATAGAACCATATATCTTGTGATGAGTTATTGTTTTAACAAGACCACAAAAGATTCTGTAAATTAAACTTAATAGCCAGCAACACTGAAAAACTACATCACACAATTTCACTTCCTAGTGCTGTATCTCCTATGCTGACACAAATTTTGCTTGTGGCTATAGTTTAATGATCTTTTCAGAGGCTGGTGACACATTTAAACTGCTCTAAGCTTTTACTAGTGAACACAGGCATTTGTAATCTCGACAGCCTATATAAGTTGAAAAGCCCTTTCAGGAAAATCTAATGTTATAGCTGATGTTACTCTTTGCCTACTGTTTGATTTTTTGCAGGTGAAAGTGGAGGTACTCAGAGCTCTGTCAGCCATTCAGCTTCACAGGAGGGGACAGTTACTCTGCACAGTCCAAAGAAATCAGGGAAGATTCCCCCAAAATTCCACAATCATATGGTCCACAGAGTCTGGAAGGAATGCATCCTCAACAGGTCACAGTCCAAGTAAGGGAGTAATTTTACTCATGTTCTTTATTAATAATAGTACAGTCGTCACTTAAAAACTTGCTAATTTTGCCTTACATGCTACTTCAGTATTCACATGATTTTGTGTCTCTCCCTATTCAAAAAGAATAATGCAAGGAAATATTAACTAAGACAATTTCCAGTTGTTTTAGCTTGAGAATGAGTAATAGTGACAGTAATGTATTTTCACTTATTTAGCTCATTTCACCTGTAGCTGTGTGAGTTTTGCAAATGTAGCCAAATTCTGATCTTGGTTATTCATGTGCTAACTCATTGATGGCAAAAATACTAGATCACATTAGAATTACAAAATTACTAGCTCTGGAGGGTAGATGATCTTAAGGACAAATAGCCTGCTAAAGTTTATATTTATATTTTATAAAGAGTATATTTATTTATAGATGTAAACATTTGGAAGGATATATTTATATTTGGGGGGATATAACTTAAGATACAAAGGGTACGGTGGACCATTGCTATTAGTGCACTAGCTTTTTTCATTTCTGGAGGTTTAAAATATCTCACAATGATATGATGTATAGACCTTCCAATAAGTTTTACCTCTTGGTTATATCCATGTAATTTCCTCATTGGCCCATTCAACAACATTTCTGGGTGCAATTTCAATTGTTATCTGTATTGCCTGCTCCATGAATTTTCTGCTCGAACTCTGGATATACGCTATGTGATACCCTCTCGTGGATCAAGCAGTAAATTTTCATATTTGGCTGAGATAAAGACTGTGAAATACAAAATTCTGGGTAGTAGGTGGAGGGACTGAGAGAGGGGGCTTAGATTTATTTGAGGGAGACATACTGTAGATGTTACCCAGATCTAAAGTATATTAATGAATTGACATGTAGGAGATGATAACTATCATATTTATTTTTAGGAGGAGCCAGATTGCTACTTCAAATCTGGAGGAAGAAGTCCCAAGCAACAATGTTTCTTGGGATTTTGTGGATCCAGTCCAAAGAGTCAGTTGTTCTTGTTCCAGGTAAGTAGCAAAGAGAAGAATTATTCTGTCAGGATGAATGAGACCTGCAAAGTTCATCCACAATATAAGATTATATGCAGAGTAGCTACACAACAAGCAGGCATGATTATAGGAAATAAAAGGCAAGATCATCAGTTGGTGGAAATCAGTTTGGTTGCATCATTTTACACCAGCTGAGGATGTGGCCTGTTATCTTCTAATGATATGCAGTGAAGTGCCAGGAATGTAATTAAATCTTGTCACCATTGTTTGGTATCTGGGCTGTTTTATTCTAACTCAGCCACATCTGTTTAAGAAATCCAGTTGATGTTTTTAAAATCAGGGGTTGTCTTATTTTCTGGAGCTTTTTCCTGTGTAAACCATTATATTTAAATATTAAAAATCTAAGAAATTATTAATTGATTGCTCAGATTTACAGTATTTCGAGTCTTTACTTCTAATGTCTAGCTGTGTTTTGCAGAATTTAAAAACAGATGAGGTTAGAAGTAATTACAAAAACAGTATTTGGTAAATCTGTTGTAAAACTTGACATAAGTAATATAGTTTAATTAAAGTAAATCTGATGGAAGAAAACTTATGGAGCAAAAGATATTTTATGATTTTGTTTGGACGTGATTTAGTCTTGATTCAAGTAAAAATCAACACATCTAAAGTTTGAAAAGTTCCATGCATCTCAGAACGTGATGGGAGTTGTGCTTCCAGTAGAATGGGTGAGGCCACACAGGGACTTTCAGTATTTATAATTTTTTGCAAAGTTCCATGTTGTCTGCACAAAGCCTTCATTCAGAAATGCACATGAGATGGCTCCTAGGTATGGCCACAATTTTAAAAAAATATTCTGTGATAAGTAAAAGAGCAAGATTTAATATTAGCAATCCTGTACCTGACAGATAGAACATTGACTCCATTTTGCAGCATCAAAAAATCTGGAGGAGACTGAAAAGAGCATATATGAATTTAGACACCTAACTTATCTTCAGATTTTCTTTCTTCCAAATTACTTCTTTTAACACTTAGTGGAGTTGTTGTCATCATCATAGAAAGTGTGCTGTGTAAAGCTGTCTCCTTTGCTTTTGAGGTGGAAGTTCCATAGTCCTCCACACTCTTCAGTGAAAAGATTATCATAAGCAAAATAATCTGTTTAAATTGACCAGTGCTGCTTATGAAACCACTGAATTGATTAGCCCACCAATTCAGAGCACCTGGAAGCATTGTGGCAGGAAATATTTGCACAAGTTTACATGGTGTGGAGAGAAAGTGTGGAGACTACAAATAGAATAATCTAGCTGCTACATGGTAGCATCATATTGAGCATGAGGAGTTCTGTGTTTCAGTACAACATAGGCACATAACCAGGATAGTTTCATTACTGGTTAAAAGTTAGCTTCAGTCTGTAATCTTGGGACTGGGAGAGGAACATTGTGGTAAACCTTTAGAAACAAAAAGGAAAGAGCTATTGATAAAAAGTAACAACCACAGTTTAAAAACTCCACTTAAGGAGCCAGAAATGTAGGAACGTCCCTTTTGTAAGTGTAGATTTGAGTAAAGTCGATCTATCAGTAAGGTTGCCTGTTTGAGTTAGTTATTGTTGGTTTGTTTTGTCTTTATGATAACAAACTTTTTGAAATGTTGCTACTCCAAATTTGCTGGTCTGTAAATGCCAACTGTGTAATCCCTGTGGAATATGATTTATTCTTCATTGCCTATTAGTATCCTTTCCAATTATGGAGTGTAATTGTGTCCTGTTATCTCAAAATGAGAGAGCCAGCTAACTGTAACAAATGTTTAATAGTTTTATGATGAAATATGTACTAGAACTAGCCAGAAATCACCAGCTCCTTTGCCTTTTATTTAAAATTTTGTTTGAATCGGATTTAACCAAATGTCCAGCAGTGAAAAGCTGGTGCATTAGCCCACTGTACTACCTACCAACCTTGTAAGCTATATTATCAGAAAGGTTATCATGTAATGCAGAGGAAGCTATCACAAGGTCTTCAGAGGCCATCTCTGAGATAATGAAAACACCATTTAGTGACTGCAACATCTAGGATATTGAATTTCTTTCCTGTGCTTCCAATTTTAAAAGATATTGGGCTGCTATAACACAAGATGTCTTAGAATTTAAAGCCACTATCAATACAAAAATTCAGAGTTGTGATGGTGTTTTTTTTTTGACTGTGTAAAATATTCAGCAATTGATGAGCATGGCATAGACACCTCTTATTTGGCATGAATTATGTGCCTCCTCCCTCACCCGTTCTGAAGGAGAAATGGCATGAAAACAGCCTGCTGTGCATTGCATCTGTGAGCACAGCTAAAACACACAATACAGTATCAATCCCAACACATGGTCAAGAATATACAGGAAGAGTAGTATTGCTTCATGATTATGAAGAAAAACATCTCTTCAGTGGTGAAAGGAATAATACTTTTATATATCTGTTTAAAATTCTCAGATGGAAGATAATACAAACACTAATTCTTCCTCCTAGACTGAATTTGTGAGAGAGGTGGCATTATCCCTATGTTACAGACAGGGGAAACTGAAGCACAGAGAGGCTAAGTAACCTTTCCAAGATCACTTTTCTGTTTGCAACAGAGGCAAGAATAGAATTAAGATTTCTTGGCTCCGTGCTTTTGCTCTAACCATCATCATGTATCCTCACAATCCACATAGTGACTTGTTTCTAACCCCTGTTTCAGGCACAAGCTTTTCA
Source organism: Emydura macquarii macquarii (assembly GCF_026122565.2). Lineage (NCBI taxonomy): Eukaryota > Metazoa > Chordata > Testudines > Chelidae > Emydura > Emydura macquarii. The sequence goes on from NW_027131391.1 coordinate 5,077,019, forward strand.
AACAGCGCTGTGCTATTGGCACCAACCGTCCCCCAACGATATCACAGTCAGGATTCAGTGTGGGATCATCATCCTCTTCATCCTTGCCACCGCCTGTCTCTTCTAAGCACAAAACAACAGAAAGACAGGAAAAAGCAGAGAAACTGCAAAAAAGGCCTATGATGCCATTTCACCATCGGCCCTCTGTTACTGAAGAGCTATGCATGGAACAGGACACATCAGGGCAGAAGCTGGGTTTGGCAGGGATGGAGCCCTCTTTGGAAGTCTCTAACTCCAGGAAGTATGAGAAGCAGCTATCCATACCCTCTAGAAACCCAAGCAAACAAATTAATCTGAATCCCATGGATTCGCCCCATTCCCCCAGCTCCCCACTGCCTCCCACACTTAGCCCCCAGCCAAGAGGTCAGGAAGCAGAGAATTTGGACCCTCCATCAGTTGCAGTGAACCCAGCACTCTATGGTAATGGGTTAGAGCTCCAACCGTTGCCCAGTCTAGATGATAGGACGGTTCTTGTTGGACAGAGGCTGCCTCTTATGGCGGAGGTCAGTGAGACAGCTTTATATTGTGGGATCGTTCAAAACAATGAGTCGTCAGTTAAGTGGCAGAGCTATGTTCTCCCATCAAATGATGATCCAGCGTTCAAGCCACCAGAGCTCCAGTGTGAGAGATATGAAGCCAAGATGGAGATAAACTCAGACAGCACTGCACTGAAAAGGTAAAAACAACATTGAGTGACCACTATCTTTATTAAATTACAATCAGAAAGCCAAATTCTATTGTCAGTTGCAGCCATGCAGTTCTATTAGGTATGTAAGCTTTTGGGATTGTATTGGTGTAAATGACAGCAGAAATTTAGTCCAAAGACTAAAGATGCAGCAAAGATGATATATGGTAGGAAAATACTTCTAAATAAGCATTTTAAATGACAATTCCTCACTTATTTGTAATACTCATTAAACCTGCACAACAAATATAAGAAATCAATACATAGCATCAGTGACTCCTTCAGTTGGCACTAGCATTAAAATACAGAGAAATGTGGAAATTTAGTATGTTTTGTCTGTCATTTGTGTTTTTATGTTGGGCAATTTAAGAGAGACAGATTTTAAAACCAGATTAAAAAAACCAGATTTTAAAACCACATGTTTAATGTGACTGTGGCAGAGATAAAATAATCTCTGACCTCTTGTATTTATTTTTTATTGTTGCTGTTCAAATTTGCAATCTTAAAGTTGCATTATTGTTGAGGTTTAACAAGAAAAAGAAAACCCCTGTTTGTGGTATTTGGGAAATTGTGGCTTGTCCAGCTCTGTAAGTTCTAAAACCTCACTATTCCATGTACCGTATTCATAAAAGCTAGTCACTGCACTAGAGAATTGTACAACTCTTTAGTAATGAAATCAGTATTGTCACTAAATACTTGATCTTGCACCACTGAAGTCAGTGGGAGCCTTCACATTGATTTTAATGGGTGTAGTAGCATCAAGACACTAACAGATTTTTTCCCATATATGCACAAGGGAAAATGTAATCACATATTTTTTCTTTTAAAAGAAGTATATTCAACAAGTGACTTTCTCGGTGAAGAATATATGACTCATATGTAGTCTTTGTCCTCAATTAAAAAAAAACTTTTTTTTAATGGGAAAAGTATATTTCCCCCACTCACCTAACTGAGAGTCTAAATGGAATTTGCACAAACTTCAATGAAATGAAACAGCACCTTTTGGCTTAGAGTATGCATGGAAGGTGTCAGCCCAGAAGGATAATTCAAGTGTTTATATAAAATATAATTAGAGAGGAATTTTTTAGTTACTCCAAACTTAACTCTAGTAGTCATTACTACAAATGATATGATAGACTGAAATATTTACAGGGAATGCTTCAGGACATTTTGATGTATCTATTTTCTATGTACAAGATTCAGTCTTTTTCATTGGCCCAGCGTAGAAGTTGATAATAGAGTGAGCAGGTGTTTAATATTAGCAGAAGGAAATGCATGTTACAATGGACCAAAAATAAATGTATTTCAGGCAGACAGAGAGAGTAGTAGTAGTACTGACTGTACTTCTGTGAGAAAATCTATGAATCGGCAAGTGCTGTTATTTTTGTTTTCTGTGGAATATTTGGTGGTTGGTTTTTTTTTTTTTCATAATGGCTTTTTTTCTCCCCAGACTATTAGCACAACCTAACAAGCGGTTTAAAATTTTGGAAGACAACAAACCAGTGCAGACACTGAACTATCTTGACCCCTTGCCTCTAATGCAGCAGCCTGGAGAAGGCTTGGGCGATGTTAGTGATCCTTATACTTTTGAAGATGGTGACATAAAATACAGCTTCACTGGCAATAAAAAATGCAAATTGGGGACTGAGAAAGATCCTCTGAAAAAAAATAAGGTACCATATCAGACCAGGGACTTCTTGTTGTTATTGCATTTATTATAATAACATCGTAGGTGCTGTATAAACATAAGACAACACAGTGTCTGCCCCAAAGAGTTCATTAACAGGATATATATATGAGCACAAATTCAATTCATACCTACCTACTCACAGAGAACAATATTGTCTCAGTATGATATGTCCGAGTTAATAGTTGCTGGCTTAATCCTTTAGATCTCATTTAAACTACAAAGGTATGTTTCATGTTGTGTACCTTCGTTTTGGCCATCAGCAGAACCCAGAGTCAAACTAGGGAATAAAATCTTTAATTAAGTTATATTTCTGTAGTTCCAATTTATAGAGAAGAAGGAATTGACTGCAATTCTTTTAGGTTCTCATTTGCAACAATTGACATATTGAGCTCATTGCAGAGCATGTCTCCCTAGCTCAAATTAATCTTTCTTGCCTTGAATATGTGACTCATTCAGTCTTCTACTGGCTGGCTTTGTAACATCAATGCCATGTTGGTTTTGACATCTCCTCACAGCCTTCCCTCCACATAAGAGAGATCCATTTGATCACCATTCTAGGCCATCTGCTTTCACACCTGCAGGATATTTCTCCTCAGTGCATTTTACTCCCTGTAGTGCTGTCTCATAATCTGGCAGCTCATCTCAATTGTTTGTTTCTCTAGGTAATTCCTCCACCGCAATTCAGATTTGGGAGGCGTATGTTCTCAACAGATTGAGCAGTCAGCCTATCTATTTTGGCTACTCAAATAAACTGCAGTATTTAGATGGGAGCCATTGTAAATGGTGGAATATAATTTCAGGTTATTCTTGATATTTAAGATAAATTATGAATGTCCATATCCTTTTTCCTCTGTTTAAAGATTTGTTGTGCTCCTCAACATGAAGTCCTGTAGCACTGAGTAAGGTTGGGAATATAAAAAACAGTCATGGGGCAAGCTTTCTCATTTACCTCTCGTGCACCACAGTTATGGCTTGCAGCATGCCTGTTGTTCCAATACTTGAACCACCTATGTCAAATGGTACAGTGGATTTGTGATTTGGCTATGGGCACTAGGATGAGACCAACAAGCTCCTTTTACCTTATAATCAAAGTGGAGTTGTATGGAAGTTTCTGGAGGAGATATTTTAGTGCATTTAATTCATTGTTCCACCACAGGCACTTTAGTGTAGTAAGAAGTATATTATCTTGTTAGTTTACAAGCCTAGATATGGACAAAGACCTCTAACTTGCTTGTACGGGATGTCTGTGAGAAACTTTTATAAGTCTGATAAGGTCCTACTTCTTCAGGAGCACACCTATAAGTTTCAGAGAACTTCTCTCTGCCAAACTGAAAAAAATAAGCTTTGCAAAAAGCTAAAGTTGTTAATATAATGTTGACATTTTTGTAGTTCATTATGAGCAATAGGGGGTCTGAATGAATGTATGAAAGGGAATTAAATGGTAAGTAGCAGGCGAGCATTCTAACTAGCTCGTGTTAAGTATGAATAAGGGCTGTATTGATTTTGCTTTAAAACACTTTTTTGAAGTTTGCTGCTGCTTGGCTAATAATAAAAATAGAAGTCTCGTGTTTCATCCATTCCTTCTAATTTTTACTTTTGCCCGTGTTTCCCCACTCTTTTTGCATTTAAATGATAAAATTTCCTATATGACTGAATTCTTTATATATAGTCAGAAGATGGAATAGGTACCAAGGAGATCCCCACAACAGGCCATTCCACACCAGTGCCTGATGGGAAAGATGCCATGTCTATTTTCAGTTCTGCTCCTAAAGCAGGTGAGGACAAGCTTCTATTTTCACTTTCTTAAAAAGAAAAGCTTCTTTTTAACCTGACAGATGAAATCTCAGAGCAGAATTATATTCTGAAAGTTTTCATGTAACATGAAAAATATACTTGATTATCTAGTGAGACAAAACAAAAGAATACAAACCAGCTAAAAGATTAATATAATTTCAAAATTAGTTTATTTTTTATTTTTTCTGTTCATTTTATAGTAACAATAAACATTTTGGAGTTTAGTAAAGTTGATTTTCATCTAATTTTATTATTTTATTGTTGATCTTCAGCATTTCACCTGAAATTTGAGTAGAAACACTAGAACACTATTTCTAGGGTAAATTTCAAAACATGAGAACTGGTTTGTAGTCATTCTTGCCTATTCTTGAAGTGATGAGTGATGATGAAGACACTGGTTTTGTGTCTTTCATGCTCTTTCTTATTTCTCAAGCCTTTACTTCTGCTGTTTTCCACAGATACCCGGCAGGATTGTGCTGCAGGCCGAGTTGGCTCTGGCAGCCTTACACAGGTGACAGATCTGGCTCCATCACTTCATGATTTAGATAATATCTTTGATAATTCTGATGAAGATGAGCTTGGCGTAAGTCTGTGCAAGGTTACACAGAGTACCGTCTAGACAGGACTCCAGCAAGCTAGGAATGATGGTGTTGGGAGCCAGGGAGGAAGCAATCATTGCATGGGGATCAGAGAGAGATGTCAGGTAGACAGATCTACATTTAGGACCAGTTAGAGTTGAGAGCAACTGGAGAAGCAGTTTAAGAATTTCCATCAGGGAGGGAAAAAGTAAGTGCAAGAAATTCAGGGGCATGTGGGAGGATCACACAGATATCAGTACATACATTTTGTCAAAGTGGCAGAATCACAGATGATGTCCACGTGCTGTTTGGAGAGGTGGGGGAGGGCGAAGGCTACTGTCAGTCACAGTCATTACAGAGACAGATTACCCAAAAAAAAAAATCTTCTCAAGCAAAATACTATAGTTGGATTGAGTAGCTTATATCTAATTTAGGAGACTCTTTAACCTTGCATTAAAGGTTTGTGTTTGTGAGTTTTAAGAAAGATCTTGGTTCCCTTAGTAAACAGCCGATGAGAATCTGGTCATCTGTCTTTTTGAGAAGCTACCTAAAGGAGAAAATAAAATCAACCGCAATATATTTCAGTAGTTCCCTGAAACAAAACTTTTCTTTGTACAAAAATTAAGTGGTTATAAGAGGAGTTCACCGTATACGTTATATTATTATAGAAGATAAAAGAAAAGGCAGCACTATACCAATTATTGGGAAAATCAAGGTTCCAAGAAAGGCAAAACTTATAAGTACCAATTACTGTGCTTTAAAGCTTAATCAAATCCCGTTATAGAAGCTGCTCCTGAAGTGATTGGAGGTAGATGAGGTAGTTTAAAAAGCTCATGACCCCCTCTAAGGTCTTTTTAAATAGCACACATTATTTACCACTTCTTTGTCTGTCTTCACCCCTTTACTCCACACATGAATGACATAGCTGAGTACGCAGATAAAAATGATTGCTCTCTCTCCTGGCTGTTGGCACATCTTTTCTGCCATGCCATATTGGCATTTTCAGAAGCATTGCAGAGGTGCTGGTGTGTGCTGTGCAAAAGTAAAATAGCAGCAGCCTTCAAAAACTATGCAAAACTTTTGAAGTGAAAACATCTTCCTCCTTAAATATTTAAAACTTTGTTTCAGGCCTAGTTGGAATTGAAAAGCTTGAGAATGGGTCCTTCACATTTATTTTGGTTGCTGTCTGCCACATTTCTGCAGGTTGCTAAGTGAAGTTAACTTTGAGTGCTGAATTGCATTTATTTTACACTTGTATTACAGAAAGCAATGGACTTACACTCATTACACCTCATCTACAGTAGTTACTAAGCAAATCAATGATAGAGGGCTATGCTGTCAAACACAAACCAGTGTTTGTCAGTTCCCTTAAAGTTACACTGTTGAGTGATCTTGATCCAACATTTTACCTGCCTTAATATTGCTATATGTTGAGCAGTGTCCTATGGATGTCACTGTCGAATGCACAGTGTTCTATGCTCTGCTGCAGCAGAGACAGCACAAGATAACAAGAGAACTTTATTCCCAGTGCTTTGCTGATATTTTCCATTATAGTAATCCAGATATGGATGCAAATAGAACAACTTTGTTAATTTCAAGTTGAGTGTATGATTGTATTTTTAGTATATGTTAAATGCACCTAGAATCTACCTACTAAAGTTGAAAGAAAAAGATAAAATAAAGTCAGGTTGAAGAATAAAATAAGTAGACAGTTTTTAAAAAGAAAATAAAAAGCCCTTAACTACTGTCTTATTAAGACTAGGTGATTCATTAATTTTAATTTTTTTATTCAGATTTTAATACATTATGTAAATATTCTGTGTTTAGGCTGTATCACCTGCTCTGCGGTCATCAAAAATGCCTGCAGTGGGAGCTGAGGATCGCCCTCTAGGGAAAGATGGAAGAACAGCAGTACCTTATCCACCAAGTAAGTAGTAGAGAATGACTGTAGCTTTGTTCATAGCTAAAATATCACCATAACTACCATCTCCCCCTTTTCTATAAGAAGTTTGTAATCTTTGTTTCAGGCTTAAGATCCAATGTTATCCAGTTGTTCTGTAAGTACTAGAGGCTAATATTAAACAAGGTTCATTGCCCCATAAGGAAATATTTGTATAAATATTTCTAAAATTTGTCTACAGAGGCTGAGATGCCATTCATTTGATATTTCTGCCTTTGGTTGTAAGAATGGAAGGAATTTGTTTTGTATTTTCATTTACAAGTCATCCCTGTATTCTCAGTGTGATGTTTACCCTCAGTTAATAGCTGCACCATTACCAAATCATTCATATGTCTGTTTGCAGTGTTGTTATAGTCATATTGCTCCCAGGATATTGGAGCGACGAGATGGGTAAGGGAATATCTTTTACTAATGCCTAATTGGTAAAAGAGACAAGCTTTTGAGCTGACACAGAGCTCTTCTTCAGACTGGTCTTCAGTAGAAATTTAGAATAGGAGAAATGCTGCTTGTGCAGCTCAGGCCAGTATACCTTTCATACTGCTTATTAAGAGTTCGATATTACATGTGAAATCTATGGGAGGACTTAACTATTGGCCCTTGGTATACTGAAAATGTAAAGTGAATATTAAAATCACAGTAGCTTTTTCATAAGGATTATGCCAGCAACTATAGGGAATTGTAGTTTTCACTGCTGTGAGGTGTAAAGATGTTTTTGTGCTTCTTTCATGTAGATGGCATCCCTTTTGAATTATTCTTTAGTGTGTGTGTGCATAGGGTGGGAGGAAATAATTTTGCTGTGATACTAACAAATCAGATGGTGAATTACAAATTACTTCTCTTAAAAGAGAAAAAATTATGAGACTGACAGTGTGGCTACTCTAAGAGGAATCAAATTCCACTGCAAATCATTCTTTAATGCCTTCTCATTAACTTCAGCTGGTAATGAGAACAAATTGAGGGGAAAAAATCACAGTGTCACAAGGATGAGTCAGAGAGTTTTATGGACCCATAAAAGCAGTACTGATTTACTCAAATGTAGAAGTATGAAATATACAGAGATTGGATTTTGACAGCTTTAGTAGATCCAAAGCTTTCTAAAATATGCAAAGCTTTCTCAAGCATGACACATGAAAATGAATAATGCTGGCCAGCCAGTTGCTATAGTTTTTCTTTTTCAATTAAACATTTTGTTTTTTTGTTTTTTTTTTTAAATTAATCTGCACTGCAGAATTTTGCAAAGTGGAACTAAAAGATATAAGAAAATGGCATAACACAGAGCCTAATGGAATAGGTTGAATAGATACACTGTAGCCCTTGTGTTTTCCCTTCTTAATCCTCTCTCTGTCTCCCTTTGATACTAGCTAGTGATGCATGACAACATCTGTGAGGAACTGAAATGCCTGATACATCATAGCAAAGCCCTGCTGACTAAATGTCATTCTAGCACCACTGCTCACCAAATGATGCTAAAGTACTCCTCTCTTCTTCCATTACTTGAGACGCAGAGGGGTCAGCTGATCCAAATCAAAACCCATGGAAAGATTTCACTACTTAGTACAATTTTAAATCAAACATAACCATCATCTTTAGACTGCACAAAATCTAAAATAGCCATGGCATACATGTTTAAAGACTCTAAACTGTCAAATAAGGCTGGGGATTTGTAGTGCTTTACTGGACAGAAAAAAGCATGGGAATAAAATCAGGCATTTAGTCTGTCAAAGACACTGCTTCAGTAAATGGGTCTTTTGTTGGGAAAGGTGATATGGGAATTTATTCTTACATGATCATAGTATTTTTAACAATGAATTCATCAGATTGCAGCATTATGTGAAAAGGATATCTGTGCTACTTAAAATAAAAGAACAGTATGTTCTGAATTTTGTGAAAAATAAATCTGTTATAACAGGAAATGGAAAGAAGGTAATGGAGAAAAGTGTAATATTTTACAGTGATTTCCATTTGGGTTTATACAATACATTTCACTTTATTAAGCATTTTGGTATTTTTTCCATTAAAAGTGAATGGAAAATATAGGATTAATTATTGCATTGTGTTAATTTATTTAGAGGTAATTAAATCCTGTATGATTTTTTTTGCCTTGGTGGCTATGGTGCAAGATGCATATTGCAACATCCTTTGGGACTTGCCTGTTGTTATTTTTGATGCCTTGAGGCATAATTTCTAATCAGGATGTTCCAAGATGGCACTAGCAATAGTCTCGGTTCTGTTTTCATAGGATTATGACAACGTGGACCAAAATGGGGTTACATAGGCTGTAAATCAGTGCAAAAGTTTTGCACACCTCATCGGAAGTTTAGCCAGTTTTGATTTTAGGATTTTGTGTCATGAAACACTAGAAAGGAAAGAAAATTATTCTGGATCCACTTAGTTATTAGCAGTAACTGTGGTCAAATCCCCAATCCTGTTCTTTAATCTTTTTTCTGAAAAAAGCTTTTTGTTATTATAATAGCATATTTGAATATTGACTATCCTCAAATGTATGTTTCTCAATTGAACAATAAACTTGAAAAAGTGTCCATAGGACACTGTACTCTGTATAAATGATATTAACTGAATTAATTGAGATTTGCACTGGTGTGAAAGAACGGGAAGATCTGCAGTGTACTTGCTTGATTTTAAGCAACCAAAAAAGCCAGTGCTAAGTTGAAGTCCTTCTCTTTATGGTGTTTCATTGAGAGTTATGCAAAATTTATTTTTTAATGGTTAACAGTGTGTTATTTTGTGATGCTTAGCTGTGGCAGATCTGCAAAGGATGTTTCCAACACCCCCTTCCTTGGAGCAACACCCTGCCTTTTCCCCTGTGATGAACTATAAAGATGGAATAAGTTCAGAAACTGTGACCGCATTGGGGATGATGGAAAGTCCTATGGTCAACATGGTTCCCACACAGCTCACAGAATTTAAAATGGAGGTAGAAGATGGCTTAGGGAGTCCTAAACCTGAAGAAATTAAGGTAATACACCAAAGATACCATTAGTGTTACAACTTCATTTATGTAAGATCTTTTCTTTAATAAAACACATGCAAATAGGGGACTGTAGGGTTGGCTAGAAAATTGCTTGCACAATTTTGAACCAGATCCATATAAAGGGATTGATAATCTTTCAGTAGGAACAATTCCTTTTTTATGGGACATGTTTATAATTGTTTACTCAGCCTTAATATGAGCAGACAGATTTCACATAAATAGATATATTGGTTACATACTGACTTTAATGTTTTTAAGGCACTCTTCTCGAAATAAGAACCTGTGTTAGCTGTTTGGTGTCTGTGTGAAATGAGTTTGGTTTCAGGCTAGTCCCTAATGGACAGCTATCTACACTACAAAAAAAGCATCGCAGTTGCCACTGATTGGCACCTGCTTGTTAGCCAGAGGTTTTCTGTAGCACCCATTGCTATATTGTTTATGCACTGAAACTTTGTCAGCAGTCTCAAGAGAGAGGACCAGGATGGAATTAGCTTATTCCACTCCTATCTCCTCAAACGTTGTCCCTATTGGTAAAGCGTTGAGAATCACTACGGGGTAGTTTGTGGGCAAAACTTGTTCTGTTGCTTCCTGTGTTGTACTTTTTCCATAACTACATAGATTTTAAGGCCAGAAATAGACGATCTAGACTGAATTCCTGAATAACAAAGGCCATAGAATTTCACCGTTGCCTCTGTACTGAGCCCAATAATTTGTGTTTGATTAAAAAATACTGTCGAGAAAGGCATCACCCAGTCTTGATTTGAAGACATCAAGAAATGGAGAATTCATCATTCTTCTTTGAGTGCCTCCTCATGTTCATCCCACTAGAGGGGTGAGCACGCCGCCGTGCACAGCTGCCGAAACCTTTTTCCCCTTAGCAGATCCCGTAGGGCTGGCTCTGGCGCCCCCTGGAGTCGCGCGCACATGCCATGGTATGTGAGGCGCTGCCCACCCTGCGACCCCTCAGTTCCTTCTTTCTGCCCGTGACGGTTACTGGAACTGCCTGCACTTGCATTGCAAATGCTTAATTCCCTGTGTTTTAAACTTTAAACAAGGATTTTTTGTGTTAATTAGTTAGCTAGATTAATAACTGTTGCAGTGGTACTTAGAGACTTTGAGACAGTCTAGCTCAGACTTTACCGGAAGCAGGTATTCACTGGTGTCATGGCTTCAAGCGGTGTGCTTCCAGCCGGAAGGCTTTCCTGCTACGTGACACCCACTGCCTGAAGTGTGGGGGGAAGCCCTTTGTGAGAAGAGAGGCTTTCAGACCTCCGGAAAATCCACCTGGAAAGCCTGGCTTATGGAGTCTCCGAGCCAACCCGCTTCGCTGCGGTATCCAGCGTGCTGTCAGTGCAGAGGGCACCGTCGGCACTGACCTGACTCGGCATCGCGAAGGCGGAGCGTGGATACTCCCCCGCACCGTCGGAGCAGGCGGGGTGGAGCACTGATCCGCACCGAGGTCGGATCACGGAGACCCACTGCCTGAGCCAGCGTCTCCAGCTAGGGAGCCTCCCCTGACTCAGGAGTGGGGGAGCCCCTAGGCACCTACCGGCACCATTGACTTCAGTGGCTGAAGGGTGGCAAGAGCCTTGTTGACCTTGTATACGCCACTGCTGCCTATGCCTCCATGGGAGAGAAGGGGCTGGTGTTACAGGGAAGCCTATGTTGGGACCCCCTGATTGGCTCAGGAGATCCCCAGTATGGGGAGGAAGATCTCCTGGAGACCGGTTTCCTAGGGTAAAGCAGGAACGCTTCCCTAGAAGTCATCCCAGGTCGCAGTCGCCGGACTGGCTTGCATCGAGGCGGAGAGCGAAGTCGCCTGCCCAACACCGGTCTCGACCTCCCGGCACCAGGTGAGGTCCATCCTACCGCTCTGGCACCAAAGAGTTCACCCGCAAGGACGCGGCTCTGATCCAGGTCACCAGAGACAGTCTCAGTACCAAGCAATTCGCCCAGCAGTGCAAAACCCAGATGCTGGAGACGGACTCGGCACTGAGGAGTCTGTCCCTCGCGCCGAGGTAATGCTGAACCCTGGATGCCGGAGACGGATTCGGCCCGTGGAGTTCATCCCCCGTGCTGAGGCAGCGCTGAACCCTAGATGCCGGAGATGGATTCGGCACCAAGGAGTTCACTCCCCACACCGAGGCAAGCCCCGTTGCCAGAGACAGCTTCGGCACCGAGGTTTCACCTCATACCGAGGCTGCGCCAAACTCGGTGACTGGAGATAGATTCGGCACCGAGGAGTTCGCCCTGCACCGAGACTGGGCAGAGTTGGTCGCCGGAGCTTGACTCAGCGCTGAGACGCATGCATAACGCAAAAAGTCCTCGATGAAGGGATGATGCTTGGGTCAGCCCAGCTTGCCGGAGTGTTGTCCGTACGCCTGCTCCGGCCGCGGCACCCACGACAAACCTGGTAGTTGAGGTCGTTGTTGCCGAGGGGTCGCTCCCTGGAGCGATGGTACCGCACGGTAAGGCGCTTTTGGTCAGTCCCAGCAGTGAACTGTCAATGGTGTCTCTCTGTCCCTTTGCGCATGCAGTATCTGGAGGAGCAACCATAAGTGAAAGGTGCCAGAGCCCCAGGCGAATGGCCTCAAAGGCGATGGTCACCCCAATGGCTGTATGGTGGACTTGGCCCCACGGGCAGGGACTTCTGTGGGGACCACCTGTCGGCGGGAAGAGGGGCTATGGCCTGCAGAGCCCTTTCCCCTCCCCGCCTCCTCCCCGCCAGATGAAGCATGCTTCCAAGCCCTGGTTGATTCTAGGGCACACCAGGAACTGCTCAAGAGATGGCCTCCACCTGGGGGCTGGAGGCAAAGGAGCAAAAATGGTGTCAGACAACCTTTAATATGCTACCGAGGGGCTCCACAGTGTGGTAGCCTTCCTGGCCTACAGAGGGGCACTCAACATACCCCCTCCTCCATAGCCCGATGCCTAAATGAGCTGAAAAAAGTATTACACCCAGCCTTAAGGAGGCAGATTGGTCACTGCTACCACTGTGATTGAATAGAACTGCAGCTACCGGGTATAAATCAGACCTGCTGAAATCACAGTTAGTACCAGGGGACTGCAACCCAGGACCTGTTTGAAAGTGGGAGAGCTGTGTGATTCTACCTGGAGACAGGACACGGCTAAAGACCTGAGATCTGAGCCTGGTGCACTCAACAAGAACAGGAGAGGTGAGAGGTGCAGTTACCTGGGAACTGTGATTTGATATTGAGTAGCAGATTTATTTTTGGCTAAATAGAGGGCTTCATTCTACAGGGTTATTAATTCCCAGTCTTTCTCTAGCAGTAAATTCATACCAGAGAGGGCCCTACATTACAAATATTACAAAGATCTTGATCTACAGTCTGAAACCCCATTTGGAGGAAATTCACATTGAGGGTTTTGATTCAGCTCAACTGCAAGATCCACAAGTTTATTTTTTTATATTAAGGAATGTTTTTTAAAAAATCCTGTTGTGTTCCATAAGACAAAAAATAATTGTTACGGGTAAATTGAACACACCCCTCCAATAACACACCAATAACACACCCCTCCAATAATAAAAATTTCCTAATAAAAAAAAATTACCTTGGATAGTAAACCCATCAACTTCCTAGGGAGTTGGTCTCCAAGTAGCCACACCTTTTACCACTGGCAATCCTTCTGACATTCCCAGGGGTCACTTCCCCTTCTGTTCCTGAACAGTATTAATTGCCAACAGGTAACAGCAGGGAGAAGGGGAGAACAGTACGCCCACTTTTGTTTACAGTTCCTGATTTCAGAGAGTTCTTAATAGACAATAAATTGCTAAAGAAACTTGACCTTGGCCAAACTTAAACACTTGCTTCTTAGGAATGAATTCCTCTTTCCAGCATCACTTTACCTGACTTAATGGGAAGAACAAATATCACCCTAACCTGATGGAACTTGTTGCCCTCACAGTATGGATATAATAGAAAAGGCATGTTTGTACTAGGCATCCATGTTCTACTAATGTAGAATACAGTGTCCCACCTTCCCACTTCTCTCAGTTTTAGCAACATTTTAGAAGTTGAAAAGACATGTATTCCAGTATACTGGTTATTAATTAGGTGTGCTCCATGCAAATAATGAAAAAGCAATTTCTTCCAGTTATCACAGACCTTATTTGTTTTTTTTCCCTCCACTTCAAGTATTTTGCTAGATGTCAAAACAAAGTTAGTTAATCTTGGGACAGGAAGGAAATCTGGATCAAGATCATAGTTTGATGAGCTAAAAGACAGATTAGAAGTGTGTATATATATATATATATATATATATATATATATATATATATAGATATTTCAGATATCTCTAACAAAGATTTAAAGAGTATTAAAACATACATATTTTTAACTGGGCATGCACACTGGCAGGTACATTTCCAAGAGTTGTGCTATACCGTTATTTGAGCAACTGCTGCTCATATACATTAAGTGGAATCTAGCACCTAACCCCACTGTAACTCATTTTTACAAAAATGAAAATAGATTTCTTGTGCTGATTGAATACCAAAGGCAGGAATCCTGTTATGCTTCATCTTCTGAATCTTTAAGGAAGCACCAGGGAGGGAAGCAAGGGGACACAGGGAGAAATCTCTGGCTGGCAGAACTAAAGACAGTAAGTAGAAGTGTTTTAAATATATTAGGAACACAGAGAATCCTAACAATAGTATTGGTCCATTACTAGATGGAAATGGTAGAATTATCAATAACAATCCAGAAAAAGCAGAAATGTTCAATAAATATTTCTGTTCTATATTTGGGAAAAACAGTTGATGTAATCATATCATATATAATGATGATAACACTCTTTCCATTCCACAAATATTTCAGGAGGATGTTAAACAGCAGCTACTAAAGTTAGACATTTTTAAATCAGCAGGTCCATATAACTTGCATCCAAGAGTTTTAACAGAGAAGGCAGAAGAGCTCACTGGACTGTTAATGTTGATTTTCAATAAATCTTGGAACACTGGGGAAGTTCCAAAAGACTGGAAGAAAGCTAATGTTATGCCAATATTTAAAAGGGTAAACAAGCTGACCTGAGTAATTATAGGCCTTCCAGTCTAACATTGATCCTGGACAAGATAATGGAGTGTCTGATATGGGATTTGATTAATAAAGAATTAAATTAGGGTAATATAATTAGTGGCAGTCAACATGGACTTATGGAAAATAGATCCTGTCAAACTAACTTGATAATTGTTTTGGGTGAATTAAAAATTTGGTTGATAACGGTAAGTGTATACCTAGACTAATGTAAAGCATGGACTTGGTGTTCCATGACATTTTGATTAAAAAATTAGAACAAAATAAAATTAACATGGCATATATTAAATGGATTAAAAATTGGCTAACTGATAGGTCTCAAAATATTATTGTTAATGGGGAATCATCATCAAACAGAAGTGTTTCTAGGAGGGTCCTGCAGGAATCAGTTCTTAGCCCTACTCTATATAATATTTTTATCAGGGACCTGGAAGAAAACATTAAATTATCACTGATAAAGTTTGAAGATGACACACAACTTGGAGTTGTAAACAATGAAGAGGACAGGTCACTGATACAGAGCAATCTGGATCACTTGGTAAACTGGGTGTAAATATACATATAGGAACAAAGAATGTAGGCCATACTTATAGGCTGGGGGAATATCTCCTGGGAAGCAGTGACTCTGAAGAAGATTTGGGGGTCATGGTGGATAATCAACTGAACTTGAACTCACAGTGTGAATCTGTGACCAGTTGGCTATGTGCGATCCTTGAATGCTTAACAGCGGAATCTCGAGTAGGAAGAGGGATGTTATTTTACCCTATGTTTTTGGCATTGATGCAACTGCTGCTGGAATAGTATGTGCAGTTCTGGTCCATAATTCAAGAATGTTAATAAATTGAAGAGGGTTCAGAGAAGAGCCATGAGAATGATTGAAGGGTGCAAAAATCTGCTTTATAGTGATAGACACAAAGAGCTCAGTCTGTTTTGTTTAACACAGAGAAGGTAAAGGGATCACTTTGATTACAGTCCGTAAGTACTTATATGGGGGGAAATGGTTTGATGTATTATATTTGCTTTTTTTCCTTTCCCTCTGCGGCTGCCTGATTGTGTACTTCTGGTTCCAAATGAGGTGTGTGGTTCACTGGTCAGTTTGTAACTCTGAGGTTGTACTGTAACACGATCCAATGGCTGAAAGTTGAAGCTAAACAAATTCACTTTTAATAGTGAGAGTAATTAACCATTGGACCAATTTACCAAATGTTGTGATGGATTCTCCATCACTGGCAAGTTTCAAATCTAGATTAGATGTTTTTCTAAAAGATCTGCCCTATAAGTTGTCTGACCTGTGTTGTTGAGGAGGTGAGACTAAATGATCACAATGACCCTTCTGAGCTTGGAATCTACGAAAATGCTGGCACTGTGGTAAGAGATTAAAAACTAAGTTTTCTAGAAGAACTTTGTTACTACTACTACAATGTACACTGCCGTAGTTCCCCCCAAGTGGTAGGTGTTTTCCAATCACAGAGGAGACTGTTCCTGTCTCAAGGAGATATGGAATAGCTGGAATAACCATGGATGAATTCCTAGTTATTGTTCTCCCTAACCAAAACAAAACAAAAGTGTAATGGTTGCTAGTGAGCCCAGGGTGGTTGTACTATGAATTTGGAATGGTGCCGGTGGCTATTCTGTTTGCCATTATTATTATTTGGATTGTGGTAGTGCCCAGAATGTGTCATTCGCTTTCTAAACATGTACTATAAAGTCTTTCCCTAAAGCAATTACAATCTACTCTAGAAGCCTAAACTTTTTACACTCATTATAATTCTGTAGTGTATGTCTGTAATTTAGGATCTGAGCCAAAGCCCCTTGTAGTCAGTGAGATCAGGCCTTAAATGTTTATAAAGTGAGTAGACATTTAATTATGAGAAAAAGTGCAGTTATGTTTGCTTCAAATTAGTGTAATTAGTTTTACCTGAATATATTTTTTAATATAAAGATTATTGACTTTTCTATGTAGCTCTAAAAACTAAAATCACTTTGGTTTTACAGGATTTTTCGTATGTGCACAAAGTTCCATCATTTCAACCTTTTGTGGGCTCCTCTATGTTTGCTCCATTGAAGATACTGCCAAGCCAGTGCCTGCTACCTCTGAAGATACCGGATGCCTGCATGTTCAGGCCTTCTTGGGCAGTTCCTCCTAAAATTGAACAACTCCCCATGCCACCTGCAGCCACTTTCATCAGAGATGGCTACAAGTAAGTACAAGCTTTGCAACAAATGATGACATTCATTATGTCCTTATCTAGAAATATAATAAATGGACATTTAGAGTGCTGCTAAACTTATACAACATCACATTGAGCTCTGGTGATTTTTCCACTTTTCAGTCCATAAAATAAAATTAGGAGCAAGCATAATTACAGACTTCTTATAAACCTGCTAAACTTTCATTGCTTTATAAAGTCAGAAACAGTTTTGATAATTGGAGGAGGAACAAATGATATTTGAATTGATTAATTTTAAATCATGATCCAGGCAAAATATTGTAATTCAACATAAAGTAGAAATGTTAAAGAAGGCTCATGCAGATAATCTCCAAGTATTAGGTTTAAAGCTGGATTTTAATTATTTTTAATTTTAATCATTACTTTACCTGTTTCACTGGAGAAAATGGCAGTTGTCAAATGTAATTTGCCTTTAATTGTAAAAAAGTGTATCATTTGCTTCTCCTTTGAATTTGAGTTAATACCAAAGAAGATGCCGAACAAAAAAGTTGTAATGACTTTTTGCTGTGTGAGTAAAAGAGAGAGAAAATCTACCTGTATAAAATATAAAAGAAAGTAGTATTTCATAGGAAGGGGGTACACATGTTCACATAAACGGCAAAGGAAATACCAGGTCATTGAATGAAATTTAAGCTTTATGGGGTGGTTTTATAAAATTGGGTGCTGAAATTGCAAGATGTTTTCCAATAAAACTATGATAAGTGGTAGATGGAAAGAAGTACTTACTTTCTGATTTTGATAATACAAAAACATGTCATCTAATCTATCTGCAGTCCAGTGGTTCTGGAACAATTTTTACAGTGGGGGTGCAGAAGACGGAAACCATGTATTTGGGTTGTTATTCCACTTCAAGCCAGCAGATGCGCAGCACCCCCAACAACCCTGCTTCTAGCACCTACGTTGCAGTCCATGATTTAAAAGATCAAACTGTTCATTCTGATTGATACTTTGAGCTGACAATGAACTCCTATCTTCAGGATTTTTAATATTTTACTTCTTCTTGTTACTTGATTCCCTTAAATATATTCAGCTCGCTGAAACATATTTTTCAGAATTCTGTTAGTGGTAATGGCTGATTTTTGTAAAGTTCCTTTTAAACTTAAAAAAAAAAAAAAAAAAAAAAAAAAAAGTGAAGAGGTGGGGAAGTACCTGTGGGGGTATCCAATTAGTCAGCTAAGTATCTAGCGTTTCATTTTATGGACTAGAATGGACCTTGGAATAAAGGACCATTTCATCATTTACAGTGGCAGAGCTTATGTATTTAATTTATTTGTGCTTCAAAGACACACATTTCAATATTCACTTTGTACCTCATTCTCTGTGGGTGACATTCACTCCTGTGCAGATGGCCAACATACATGATATGCACTTGTGAGGAGATGCAACTTTTCTTTGGGATCCTCTCACTTTTTCTGAACTGGTCACAGAACAAGTTGCCAGTTTAATGTGCTCGGTGATTCCTATTCCTATATATATTCTGAAATTGCTTTGCTTCTCTCCGCTCAAAGGCATAGTGGTGCTCTGCCCCAGATGCAACTTTGCCATTCAATTAAATGAGAAATTTGCATCCCTAGCATATTTTTCCAAAGTTAGCACTGTTTATGGAATAAATCCACTGCCTCAGATCTTGAAAACTAGCAAGAATTTAAAGTTTGATACATAAAACCTCTTAAAGGCTATAAAAATATAAGTAGAAGGATCTCCTGCTGCAGTGAATTAATTTATAGATGAAGTGGCTCATATCTTTAAATCAATCCTTAAATACTTGAAATCAGGCCTTCTCCAGCTCCAAAGATCTTCCAGTATTCTCAAAAGAAATGCAAAAAAGAAATTACAAAACCTCAATACCACCTAAGGAGCAAATGACTTCTCAGGTTTTCTGTAATAGTAACTGCTTCTAATGGTAACCGGGACTGAGCTGATTATTAATTGCTGGTATTTGTTAAAAAAAATCTTTTATTTTCAATGTAATCCAATTAGAGTGAAGATCATTATTGCACCCGTATTACTGCAGGCTTCTGCCAGAATGGTGTTTGCCAATCAAGATTTCTAGGTCACCCTTTGTCATTAGTCTAAGGAATTCACTGTGCCTCAGATTCACAACTCTTACCAACCTTTGTCCTTTTGTCCTATTCTTTGACTTGGGCACAAGTCAGATAAAGATAACAAAATGATTCTAACGAATCAAGTCTTTATTACAGTTTCTTTTCAAGTTGCTAATGAAGTGTGATCCTTAAAATAATATTTATTTTAAAATAACACATAAAACACACAGTAAGAACACACAAATGTAAAAAATCCATATGTTTCCACTCCTTTATCAAGAGACTGATTGTATTTTTATGTTTTATATGCTGCCCTTAAGGAATACATTTCAAGAAAAATGTTTTATTAGCTTCTCAGGAAGAGAAATGTTATAAAGATCTTATTCGTTTGAGCAATTATGTTGTCCTTAATATGAAGCCTAATGACAAAATTATCTGTTTCTTACTGTAATATGTCACTCCAAAGAGAAGATATCTCTTGTGGAAATATATGACCACATTCTGGTCCCCGAAATTTGGCAGATAATGACAAAACTGTTAGTAATAAGGAATGTGATGACAAGTGGTGACCTAGAAATAACACCTTCAGCTCTTATGTATAAAGAATCTGTAATAGCATGTGTTGTTTTGTGCTGTGAGGTACATAGGCTAGATAAAGGCTGCCTTTTATTGTATGTGAAACACTTTTGTCAGCTGGATACCATACCACCAAGGAAACATTAAAATTTCACCAAGAGGAACCAGATAAATTATTTGTAAGAAGGCATACTGAAGGTAATTATTTACCACAGACATTTTAAAACGTATAGACATTTAAGCTAATTATTTCTAAAGGGAGTTCACAGTGCTGTATAATTATGTGAAATTTCATTTCCCTAGTTTTTAAATATTGGACTTTCTATTTCGTTAGAGACAATTGCATAGTGATTCCACTGAAATAATTTTCTCTCCCCTCCCCAAGTGCTGAAAATATTGAAATCACATTCATTATTTAACTTCAGGTCTTTCTAAATAAGCACCTGAGATTTCAGGTCATAACAGACTCTTAGCTTGTAATCTTTAAAACAGTGTGAGGGGATGTTTTCTGTTTTGTTTTGGTTTGTTTTTTCCTTTTTACCACACTCACAGGTGACTCATAGCTATGTTTGCTGATGAGACTTTGAAAGTTTAGACACAGAGAAGAGAGACTCTTGAATATAAAGATATGAGAGGAATGTCTGAAGATGTTTTCCCTTTATTGTGGTCTCTAGAGAGCTATTTCCTCTGATTCTTGTCTACAATGAACCTTTTGAATAATAACCTTCCTCTATTTTTTGCAGCAATGTGCCTAGTGTTGGGAGCCTGGCAGATCAAGACTATCTTCAAATGAACACTCCCCAGATGAATACACCAGTGACATTAAACAGTGCTGCCCCAGCCAGCAACAGTGGGGCAGGAGTTCTGCCATCCCCAGCAACTCCTCGCTTCTCCGTCCCTACGCCACGCACACCCAGAACCCCAAGGACTCCTAGAGGTGGGGGCACTGCCAGCGGGCAAGGATCTGTAAAATATGACAGCACAGATCAAGGTTCACCAGCTTCTACCCCTTCTACAACACGACCACTTAATTCTGTGGAGCCAGCCACTGTCCAGCCAATCCCAGAAGCCCACAGCCTGTATGTCACCCTGATTCTTTCAGATTCCGTGCTGAACATCTTTAAAGATCGCAACTTTGATAGCTGTTGTATATGCGCTTGTAATATGAATATTAAAGGTGCAGATGTAGGGCTGTACATCCCAGATACATCTAACGAGGACCAGTACCGCTGCACATGTGGATTTAGTGCAATTATGAACCGCAAACTAGGTTACAACTCTGGGCTTTTTATTGAGGATGAATTGGATATTTTTGGCAAGACCTCAGACATTGGCCAGGCTGCAGAGAGAAGGTTGATGATGTGTCAGACCACTTTACTTCCTCAGATGGGAGAGGGAGCCAGGAGGGGCCAGGAACCCCCTATGAGCCTCCTCCTGCTCCTCCAGAATCAGCACACACAGCCTTTCACCTCTTTGAGCTGCTTGGACTACATGTCCTCCAATAACCGGCAGACACTTCCCTGTATGAACTGGAGTTATGACAGAGTGCAAGCAGATAGTAATGATTCTTGGGCAGAGTGCTCCACTGCTCTGGAGCAAGGAAGGCAATATGTGGATAACCCCACTGGTGGAAAAGTGGATGAAGCCCTAGTAAGAAGTGCTACTGTACACTCTTGGCCTCACAGCAATGGTATGGTTCACAGAAGAGGGTTTAATTTTCTTTAGTTCAAAAAACTTAGTTACCTTCGTTAATTTATTTTAAACTTGCCAGGGTAAGACATTATCATTTAAACTTCATGGGGACAAATGCACTCTTGAGGAACAGGATTAGATAAGTAATTTGGAGAGTTTTCTAAAACAATAAGTGAAATACTGGTAAATTTCCTTCTACCTTCCAGCATGCTGTATGACTTTTCAATGTCTCAAATTCACTACAATTCTGTAGGTATTTTGTTTCGTTTTTTGGGATTGGGGTCAAACTCTATTCTAGCTTTCTTCAGTGAGACTGTGGCACATCTCTTTGGAGCATGAAGTCTGCAATCACCAAAAGAGGCTGCTCTTTCTGAAGTGATGCCAACTAAAAATAATGTCAATGAAATATAATGTGTGTGTTTGCTGAAGTACCGTCAGTTCCTGATGGGCTTAACTTGAAAACTATTTTTTACCCTTTAAGCATCTTTAAACCTTTAAGCAAACTTACAGGAAATCACTACAGTCTAGATAACATTTTGTAAAAGGATAGTTGAAAAGAACTTGACAGAAAACTTAGTCTAACAATGTTGTTTGGTAAAGCGGCAGTTTAAATTCTGTTTTACTAGTTACAAAGGAACACAGACTATATGGACACCATGAGAAGCAAGATAAAGGAATCACAGGCCAAAAAAAATTGACATCTTCTCCTTGCCAGAAATCTGATTCATGCCTCTATGTCATTTGTAGTGCTGGACATCAGCATGCTGTCCTCCCAGGATGTGGTGCGCATGCTACTGTCCCTACAGCCCTTTCTCCAAGATGCCATCCAGAAGAAGCGGACAGGCAGGACCTGGGAGAACATCCAGCATGTGCAGGGACCCCTCACGTGGCAGCAGTTCCATAAGATGGCAGGACGGGGAACATATGGTACAGTTTGTTGTGCAACAGCAATGTTCAGATGAATGTTTCCTTACACATGTGCATTTGAATGTTTTCTTTGCTGGAAAGTGCATAAGAACAAAAGTCTCCCCACATGGCTTGTCATTGTGTTTAATGTTTGAAGGATGTTCTTGAATAATGTAATGGGGTTTTTATCTTCCAAGATGACTGACATTGGAGATGGGCTTGAACACTCCTAAAGGTTAGGTGGGGTTCAAAATCCCTGTGTGGATTTGATTTTGGCTTGAACCCATAGCTAGTACAAGTAATAACGTGAAGCATAGAAGCTGTTAAATAAAATTAGAGCCCTAGTAATAAGATTTTAAACATTTTTTTAAAATGTCATATTGCTGATGTGTCTGGAATTAAATACCTCCTGGTTACAAGTAAGACTTTTAATTGGAAATATATTTGACAGCATACGTATTAAGTGAGAACAAACTAATGACTGACCTTTAAATATAATTTTTAACACTTCCTGCATTTTATTTGAAATTCTCTGCTGATCTTTTTGAAGTTTTATTCTGTTTTGCCACACTGCCTCAATTCTCTACTTTCCCTGCACTGACACTTGATGTAATGCTGATTTCCCTTTAGCTATGACAGGCTGCATTACTGAAGTAACTATCATCATGTTCCGGTGCCGCTCTGCCACATGAGAAGTGCTTCCATCCTTTTTTCAACTTTTGTAACTACAATTTGCCAACAGTTACCACGTATTGTAACTGAAATGTCCCCATTTTCCCTGTAGATATATGTGGTGAGGATGTGGTAATGGTTGGTGAATGCTGACTTTTTAGTCATTTATATTTTTCTGAAAATTATCAGGGTATATTTGGGCTCTCATTCTCCAAGCAATAGCAGGCTACACTAGCATTTCTTTTTAGCTAGCATAATCGCTGACAACACTGCTTGTGTGAGTTCTGAGACTTGTTATGATAATCCTCTCATGTGTGATGGTGACTGTTTTGGAGGTTTTTTTATTTGTATTAACTCTAGCCACTTTGCTTAGAAATCAAGACTATCCACTTTGGGAGCTACAGTTTTCTCCACTTGCTCATTTTGCACAACCAGCAGGAGCTAAAGCAAGAAACATTAATTTAGTTTCCATTAATAGATGTCATCACTTTTCTTTAGGTTGAAGGAACATATGTGAAATGGTTATTATATGGTTATATCATAATTTAGACGGTGTGAAACAACTTCTTTACAAGACTACAAGTTCAATCCTCAAGAAGGCCCTGAAATTTTGGCAGAACATTTATGTACAATATACTAGAAGATGTTTTATTGCGATTCTTTAGGGGAATTATTGTAGTGATGCTTGGATTGGCTTCTTCTACTTTGACTGACTAACCTCTGATTTTATGACACTTAAGTACAATGTAAAACTTTTTGCCTGCTAATTTAGGACCGTTATCTGAGGAAAAGGACTGTGGAAAGACATTGTTAATATTTACTGTGGCTGCATTGTGCCTGCTCAGTGTGTGTTCAGGCTTTCAGAAAACTTACCATGACGAGAGATTACTGATTTACAAAGTTTGGCTAGAAAGAGCTCATTTGTTTTTGTACCTGTCAGTCCTTTACAATTACAGTGTCTCTGTAATACCCTATTCTTTTTTTATCAGGTTCTGAGGAGTCTCCTGAACCTCTTCCAATCCCTACTTTACTGTTGGGTTACGACAAGGACTTCCTGACAATCTCTCCATTCTCTTTGCCATTCTGGGAGAGGCTGTTGCTAGACCCATATGGGGGCCATCGGGATGTTGCTTATATTGTGGTGTGTCCAGAAAATGAGGCCTTGCTCGATGGAGCCAAAACTTTCTTCAGGGACTTGAGTGCTGTATATGAGGTTGGAAAGAGAGACTATTATGAATTGTTTAGTTATAACTGTCATCCCAGTTTTAGCACCATGTTCACAGCTGGGATAAGTTTGTGTTCTTTCCTTTCCTTTTTAAGGTATATTTAACTGTTTAAAGCTTAAGTGTTTTAAATAACAATAATTTGTTAAAGTATTTCCTTCAATTTAAAGAGGACTTTCTCCACTGTCAGAATTCAGCAAAAATAATAGAACTGCATTTATTCATTTGCATGTTGACTCCATTTAAGACAAAATTCAGCCCTAAAATACAGCTCTTAAGTGCAGCTGCTGTTTAAGTTGAACGAAACAGGGCATATGCAGCTGAAAATAGCTGAGCAGTAGGAATAGTCTAATAGCCAGATGCACTAAGATATAGAAATACAAGGAGAAAGTGTAGACCTATAAATAAGTCTGAAATATAGGAAAATCTAAAAAGTAGCATGGAAGGGAGTATTTCATAGCACTTTCTATAAAAATGTATCCAGGAACCTCCTGCATAGGTAAGCAGTACCTGCATGAGATGCTTCTCATACATCTGGTGGCAAAGTAGGACGTTTACACCTTTTCCGTTCTGTAGGGGAAGTAGCCAAACCAGAGGGGGAAGAATAAGGGTTGACTCATGCTAAATGACATGTTTCTGGAGCAAAGCAGCGGAGCTTTTACCACAGTATTTAAGACTCATTCATTCTCTTACACACACTTTGATCCTCACCAGGAGTGACATGAGTACAGTTGTGATTTGTGAACCAGTGGTAGCACTACAACTAAGCCCAGTTGTATAGGCAATGCAGATGGAGGGTCTTGTTGCTGCACAGTGTGACAAAGCTCTTCCTCTACCTCAGTGGGTCCAGTGCGTCCTTCTAGCGGTAGGTCAGGGAACTGCTTCACCTCTTAGTGTTCTTCCACTAGTGTTCTTCCAGTTGTGGGTGAGGGTAATACAGCCTCTCTAAGATGGCCACTCCCTGCTGAGTCCCAGTCTTGTCTCTGGTTCTCACAGGCCCTTGCCTCTTCACTGGGGCTCTTGCCCCTCCAGTGAATGGCCGGTGGGTGTGGGTGGGGCGGGCGATCCCACCCTCAACTCCAGGCCCCAACTCAGGGACCCTACAAGTAGCAGCCTCGAACTGTGGCTTCAGGAAAGCTGATAGCTACCCTGGGTTACTTCCCCATGCCCCTTGACTTAATGTCTGGACCCTGCTCAGACAGGGGCCCTTGCTGGGGAGGCTCTTGACCTCTGACAGCCCCACTGGCCATGGTAGTGCTGAACCAAATGTCCAGTTCTGTTTTCCCCTTCTGACAGGGTCTTTTCCCTCAGGCCTGGGAAAGGTCCTTTGCCCTTTTTTGGCAGGGTTTTTCCCTCCCCAGTCTTTGTACCTGCAGGGTACTCTTCTGCCAGCGTTCTGCTCCTTCTCTTAAACCCTCCTGGCTCTTGACAGCGTCTTGCCTGCTCACACACTCTCTGGTAGCTCACCTCACTCCCACAACTCCAGCCGCACCCTTTCTCTGGACAGGAGCTTTTAACAAATCCTGGGCGGGGCCTTGATTGGCTCTAGGTGTGTTAATTAACTTGGAGTAGCCCCTGCTCAGCTACCAGGGAAAAAGGGACTTGCTAAGCCTGGGACTGATTTCTCGGCTCTCAAGCACTCTCTGTTAGCCATCTAGTCTGACCCTTTCACAACAGATACAAAAATTCTATGGATGGGATTTCCAAAAGCAGGCTACATTGGCCCAACCCAATGCTGAGTGCTTCTGAAAATCAATCCATGTGCAATAAGGCCAATGTCCCAACCACAGATCTTTCTCCTTGTTCATGTAGAGGATATCCACACAATCTGCCATCTCTGTCTCACCACCTTTGCAGCATAATCATTAGGTAGACAGAGATGGAACATGTTTTTGAGAAGTCTGACCTGGCAGATTTTCCCTGTTTTTACACAGGAGGGACATATCACCCCAAGTAGGCAGTCAGCTAAAAGATCAAATAAATAAATAAAACTAATAACTAACAAATAAAAAAAACTAATGTCAACGTAGTGCTGTAGAAGCTGTGATTGTGCTGTTTCAAAAGGCCCTATTAGTTGTTTTTTTTTTCAGGGGAAGGAAGTGAAAACCATTAGAAAGCATGGTCTTCTAAATATAGATATTTCTATTTTAATTTTTATAATGTCACAATTTAAGATAGGAATTCACAGTGAGAGGTGATTTCTTACTCTGTTATGAATGGACATGATATTCAGACTAGGAGCTCAGTCCAATATTCTGAATCATTGCGTGCATCTTAAAGTATGCTACTGTTTTTAGAATGAGAATGGGGTCAAGCCCTTAAGTAATCCAGAGCAAGTGTAGATCTTGTAAACAATATACTAAAACAAGAAGTAACTGGTATTAATTACCATTCCAAAGAAATGCTCCTCTAGGTAATGGAACTGCTCCGATTGTGTGAAGAAATTGGACATTTCCTCCACTGGGATATATACAAGTTACAGCAGATACATCACCTAAAAACCTGTGGAAAAATGTTTCTCCAAACAGTTCTCCTTTACTGTGTTATCAGGAAAGCATGCTAACACTGAGATCTGATCAAGGTGAATAATCCGTTTAGGGTAATAGAAGCCTCATCGCTTACACTGTTTCAAATAGATTGGAGGAAAAAAAAGGAATATACTGTGTATTGTGAGAAACGATCCTTCAGTGGCTACTAGTGATAGATAAGATGATCAAATAGGTCTTTTCCATTTTTCATTTCTGTGGTAAGAACAAAGGAATCTAAAATATGAGCTGCTTTAGGTCAGAGAAATCCAAAATAACTTTTTCTCAGACTGAATGATGATGCCAGCATAGCCAGCCTAGAGCAATAACACAGAAAACTGCAGTAATGCTGCTGTGTCAGCAAGAATTCATCCCTGTGTATCGTGTATGAAAAGTTATTCTGGAGATGGTCACTGGGGCTCTGCTAGATCTTTGCACCAACAGAGTCAGTTGTATGACTAATAAGTTTTAAATGTACCAATCTCCTATTTTCTGCGGAAGTGAAATTGATCCATTTACTCATCTGGGTATGGTACTCTTTTAGCCCAGAGAGTACAGTAGAATCCCGTTTATCCAGCCATCCATCATCCGGCTCATATTAACCAAACAACCAGCACATACAAGTCCAGAAGCATGCGATCTCTACTGTGGCCGTACTTTCCCATTCTCCAGATTATCTGAATTGTTTATTATTTGATCTGGCCCTGGTCCAATTTAGATTGAATAATAAACAGGGTTCTACTACATTTAATTGGAATACAACTATCTGTTTTCCAATCTAAAGCAGTAGCAATTATTTCATTATCCACTAGGATGCAGTACTGCTTAGGAGTCAAAGCTCATGCAGCAGAAGGCCCTTGGTTAAAGAATCTGGTGCTTTCTTACACCTGCAGACTTGAAACATAAAACTAGATTCTCTTGTCAACCTCAGTGTGTGCTGTAGAATTTATAGGGGTAGCCTGTAGTTTATAGCCTTAGCTGACTATAAATGTAAGTAAAGTTAGACAGAGATAAAGAATGAGGTAGCCTTTCATTTTTACAATTACGGATTTGTACTATATGGGGCTGGCACTGGAGTAAGGGCATCAGACTGCAAACCAGTCTGTTTATCAAGTTACTTTTTTTGTTCTATGGACGTGACATCTTGTTACAAATATTTCTTCTTGTGCCACCAGATGTGTAGGCTTGGCCAGCACAAACCAATCTGCAAAGTGTTACGTGATGGAATAATGCGGGTGGGAAAGACCATGGCGCAAAAGTTGACGGATGAGCTAGTAAGTGAGTGGTTTAACCAGCCTTGGGGCAGTGAGGAGTGTGACAATCATTCCAGACTCAAACTCTATGCGCAAGTTTGCCGGCATCACCTAGGTAAGTGAAATTGTGTTAGGATGAAAATTAGACTGTTTTGTCTTCAGTAGGTACTTGGGGTTATTGGGGAGGGGGAGACAACTTTCCCTTTAAATGCATTTCTGATCTGGAAAATGACTGTAAAAATAGCATTGTGGGGCTCCATTTTAATAGTCCCTCAGTGATTTCCATATTACATGTGTTCACTTTACAAGTAAAAAGATGTATTTTTTCAAATGGCCAGCTATGTAAACTCAGCTTCAGATCCCAAAGTCAATGTGTGTGTGTTCCTGTTGAGAAATCAGTGTGGTACTCGACATTTGTTCATCTGTCCCAAAGGCCTTCTTGTTTAAACATACATATTGAGCTATTGGAGGGTTAATGAGTACATAAGGGATGCAGTCAGTTCATTGTTATTGAGTGCTTTATCTGATGCCTTAATGAGATTAAAACTTTCATTAGGACTAGCTGACTGAAACTCAACCCAGCAAGATTAAGTTAATATGAATGGGCTGCCTGAATATCAACTGGAAGAATTTAAGTGGCTATTATTTCATGTCCCTTGATGAGCAGAGTATGCCCACCTCTTGTTCTAAATGGCTGGGGCTTTGGCTGAGAGAGGACCCCTCTTCCTATGTGATCCCTTGGCAATATATTATTTGTATTAGCATTGAGGTGCCCCAGTCATGGATCAGAACCCTACTGTCCTATGCCCAGTACAATCACAGAACAGAAAGACAGTGCCTGCCCCAAAGAGCATAGAGTCTAAGTAAGGCAAAAGACAACATGTAGATACAGTCAGATGGAGCACAAGAAAACAATGAAACAGTGCTGGTCTGCATAATAGGCAGTTGTCTCAGAACATCAGTTGCTTAACTGTTGATGAATTTAGATCAGCTGAGGTGTGCAAGTTGAGAGTCCTCTGATATAAAGATAGTAGGGAGGCTACTAGGGTGTTTTCAGCGAAGTCCTTACATTTGTGCCCCGTCACCCTCTTTGGTGTCACAGAGGTTGACAGCACTTGAGTATTTGACTCTGCTGAACTTGAGGGTTGACCTCACAGGCTTTGGAGAAGAGGAAGTTCAGGAAAGTGTTTGAGGGTTTGGGATAGGTGGGCAAATCATGGTGGTTGTCACAGGTTAATTAGTAAAGGGATCATTTAATTATTTTGTTTTAAAAGTTCTAAAATAAGAAACTGGAACATGGGTGGGAGTTTGGTATTAATTAGACTTACATAATTAGCATTCAATAAATAATAGTATCCAACTCTTATAGCACCTCTCATCAGTAGATCTCGGAGTGCTTTTCAAAGAAGGTAAACATTCTTCCCATTTTAACCAGGTGGCGGACCCATATCAGCCAGACCCCTGGGTCCAGCTGAGCTGTTCTTGGTGCAGGACCTTTAGTGAGGATGGGCATGGGGAAGGTTGCTCTAAGCAATCTTTTTTTCTTCCGTACTTTCTGGCCCAAACTGGCCCTTAGCATAACTTAGAGTGACATTAGGGCTCTAGTAATACCAGCTAGAGCAGACCGGAAAGTATGTCTTCACTGCAAAAAAAAAAAAAAAAAAAAAAAAAAAAAAAAAAAAAAAAAAAAAAATCCCATGGCAGTGAGTCTGTGAATTTGGGTCAGTTGACTCAGACTAGTGCTAAAAGACTAAAAATCCAGCATTCTGGATTTCAGATCCCAGGCTCCAGCCTGAGCAGGAATGCTATACTGCCTTTTTTAGCCCCATAGTGCGAGCCCCATGAGCCTTAAGTCAGTTGACCCAGGCCCTCAGACTCATTGCCGTAGCATTTTTTTGTTTGCTTGTTGTTTTTTTAAAAATTTTTTGGTGGGGGGAGGGGGGCGATTTGGGGAGGCTGCAATGTAGACATACCCTGAATCCTCTGAGACTGCTCTGCTGGCTGGGCATTGCTCCATCCCTTGATAATCTCTGTGCTTGGGAGGATCAGAAAAAAGGCCACAGTCTAGACTCTTTATCTGGAAGAATTGCCAGTATCCCACTACTTCTTTCAATTTGCTTTTAGTTTTCATTTACCACGTATCTGGGTAGACCCATTACCATACTGATTAATATGAGAGGTACTCCATTCTCACACCCAAAGTGTGCAGTATGTCCTCAGTCCATGAAGTTGCATAAGGAGCAACCATAATTAAATTAAATCTTCTAGAATAGTAGCTCATGTACTAAAAAAAGGCTTTTAAATGCAGACTGACAAAGATAAAGCTGCTCTGTTAAATGCTCATTGTGAAATGTGAAGTAATTCATTTAGCTGTTTGTGAAGTTGAATACCATCTACAGCCACAAATACAGTATTATCATATCACAATCTAACCAGAAGTAATGTTGATTCACTTCCCCTTCTCTTCACACTGCAGGAACTCTGCAAAGCCACGCCTGTACTTAGGGATAGTTGAATCATATTATTAAAAGGGACTCGTTGCAGAATTGATTCTACAATTAAATATTTATAATGGAAATTATACTCTCAACATTTTCCTTCTCCCTCAAATGTTCTGAAAGCCTAGTACTGTATGACTTTACAATGCTTTCTGTTTGAGATCTGATACACTATCATTAATCTGCCTTTGTGTTTATACACTCTTTCAGCACCTTACTTGGCCACACTGCAGCTTGACAGCAGCCTGTTGATATCACCTAAATACCAAACCTCAGCGCCAGCAAGCCAGGGGCAAGCAATGCCTGGGAACACTGGATCTGTACCCCCAAATTCAACATGTCTGTCAGCTCCTGGGGCACCACCAACAGGCAGTTCCTTTAATTCCACGCCCAATGGTGGGACCACTAACCTTGCAGCAGGAAGTAGTTCAGCATCTGGATCCTCTGTGCCACAATTGTCAGCGTCTTCCTCAGCACCCAGCATTAACCAGATGAGCACTACCTCCTCTTCAGGTTTTAGTGGAAGTGTGGGTCCTGGGCAGAATACCAGCACTGGGGGAAATTCTGCAGATAGACCCCAAGGGAGCACAGCTTCTGGAGGAGATACAGAACCTGGACAGAACTCATCACAGCAGCAGCAACAGCAAGAAGGACCGGAAAGGTAAGTTATTACAATGCCTGAATGAGCCCATGTATTACTAGTTCAGTCACTTATGGTATGTCTACACTGCAACTAAACACCCATGGCTGGTCCATCTCAGCTGACAGGCTCATGGGCTTTGGGCTGTGGGACTGTAAAATTGCAGTGTAGATGTTCAGACTCAAGCTGCAGCCTCAACTATGGGACACTGAGAGAGTGGAGTGTCCCAGAAGCCGGGCTCCAGCCCGAGCCCAAACATCTAAATAGCAATTTTACAACCCTCCAGCCCAAGTCAGCTGACATGGACCAGCCATGGGTGTTCAGTTACAGTGTAGACATACTCTTACCTTCCTGCATTTATATGACTTCTTCCCTTATGTCACATGGACATTCCTGAAATTGCAGGAGGTCCTTGCTTTCCTGCACAGTCTCTCAGAACTGCTGCTGTGGCAATTGTGATTGCAACAGCTGTCTCTGATGTATAGTGTGTGAATTTTATTCATCCTTTGTGTAGTCATTGAAATGAGTTTTATTATTTCACATTGTTTTGTTAAAGGAGGCACTGTTGTTGATAGGCTCAAAATTTGACCCACATTTTTTTCCTTATCTATTTGCAAACTAAGTGTCATTCTGTATATATAGGTTTGTTAGGTGTTCAAAAAATAGTGCTACACCACTGTTATTTCTGAAACCCATTCTGGCATTACAGCATTTCTAAATAACCCTCCAACAAGGAACCAGTGAGTGCCCATTTGATGTGGGGAATAGTTTAGGGAGGTAAGCAGATTTCAGCTTGGTGCTGCTAAGTAGTCATAAACAGCAGTGTATAAAACATTATTTTAAAAATTAGATAAACACATTGCCACCTTTTAAAAATTCTACTTGCCTGGAGCATATACCTTCTTGATGGGTAATTTTTCCCCCTGACACTCTTGTAGTAACATATATTAACAAGTAGATATTATGCTGATAAATTGTCATAACATAATGGGTTAATGACCTCTCATCCTTTAAGTAACAAGTTCAATGTAACCCTTTTTGAAGTTGTTATACTTCTGTTCAGTGGTCTATGCAAAATCCACCACTACAATCAGCACTGAGGGGCAGCCTCAGCAGAGAGGGTGTAGACTGAACTCCTTTCTCACCTCTACATGTTGGTTCCTCCTGTTCAGAGTTGTGGCCCTTTGACAGGGGGCTGTGTGGGTAACCTTCACTGCCAGTGCTGTGCCTCTTCTGTGAATAAAGAGAGGCCTTCAGTTTCCTCTCATTCTGCCAGCTTTCTCCAGCACTAAAACTATTTGTATATGAATGACATTAATCAGCAGGTTTGCAGATGACATTAAGCTGGGGGACATAGTAGATACGCTGGAGGACAGGGATAGGATACAGAGTGATTTAGACAAATTAGAGGGTTGGGCCAAAAAAAATCTGATAAGGTTCAACAAGGACAAGTGTGGAGTCCTGCACTTAGGACGGAAGAATCCCATGCACTGCTACAGACTGGGGACTGACTGGCTAGGCAGCAGTTCAGCAGAAAAGGACCTGGGAGATACAGTGGACAAGAAATCTGATATGAGTCAACAATGTAACCTTGTTGCCAAGAAGACTAATGGCATATTGGGCTGCATTAGTAGGAGCATTGCCAGCAGATCGAGGGAAGTGATTATTCCCCTCTATTTGGAGTACTGTGTCCAGTTTTGGGCCCCCCACTACAGAAAGCATGTGGACAAATTGGAAAGAGTCCAGCGGAGGGTAACAAAAATGATTAGGGGGCTGGAGCACATGACTTATGAGGAGAGGCAGAGAGAACTAGGCTTGTGTAGCCTGCAGAAGAGAAGAATGAGGGGGGATTTGATAGCAGCCTTTAACTACCTGAAAGGGGGTTCCAGGGAGGATGGAGCTAAGCGGTTTTCAGTAGTAGTAGATGACAGAACTAGGAGCAATGGTCCCAAGTTGCAGTGGGAGAGGTCTAGGTTGGATCTTAGGAAAATCTTTTTCACTAGGAGGATGGTGAAGCACTGGAATGGGTTACCTAGAGAGGTGGTGGAATCTCCATTTTTAGAGGTTTTTAAGGTGCAGCTTGACAAAGCCCTGGCTGGGATGGTTTACTTCGGGCTGGTCCTGCTTTGAGCAGGGGGTTGAACTAGATAACCTCCTGAGGTCCCTTCCAACCCTAATCTTCTATGATTCTATGACCACAAGCAGAAAATAGTTCCGTATACTGTCATTCACTGATTTCATACTAATCATCTTTCTTGTTCACATTCTTCAGAGCTAGACTATTCTGGGTGTTTCAAATAGGGTTGTGTCACTCTTTTAGCAAGCACCTTTAACAAATTATTAACAGGTACTTTGGTGTGATATACTCCTTTGTGTAGATATAACCTCTTATCAGCCACTGTTCTTGAACTGTGTTTTTAGTTTTATTTTCTCAATGTAAAAAGAAAGCCTCCCCTTCACACTCTTTCCTTACTCACCCAAACTCTTAGAGCAAAAGAATAATTAAACTTTGTAATTTGCTTATGCACTTAACAATACATGTGTCTCTAGTGTTACAGAAAGGGAGAGAATAGGGATTCCTACTGACCCAGAATCTGCAGACAGCCATGCCTATCCTCCAGCAGTTGTCATCTATATGGTCGATCCTTTTACCTACACTGCAGATGAGGAATCTGCCTCAGCCAACTATTGGCTGTTAAGTTTGATGCGATGCTACACAGAAATGTTGGATAACTTACCTGACAATATGAGGAATTCTTTCATTCTCCAGGTAATTCTCCCATACTCAATATTTTTACTTTAGAGATTCATTCTACCACATCAAACTCTGGCTTGCTGCAGGTTACAAAAAGATGTAAACTGGAGGATGGGATACTGTGTTTGAACATAATGCCAAGTGCTGCTTTGCACAAAGTTTAGATAATATTTACAAAATGTGTTTTATTAAATGTACAATACATTAAAATAATATCCTGGTTGTGACATAATGCAGGAAATTTAGTTAAGGGGCCACAGTACTCTTAAATCATTTCCTTTGTGTATGTTCCAGCACACGTGTTCTTTGTTGGGTGATTTCTGAACAGTGGATTACATTCCATAGCAGACAGAATGTGATGGCACTGTCTTGGAAAATCAGTGTTGTAGCTGTGTTTATTATGAATCTCTTTACTTTGTGTATTCTGTGTTTTAACCTGTTAATTATATTCACTTTTCAGGTGTTTTGTTTAATATAAGTTCAGTATGTGAAAAAGATGTATCTAATGCATAATGTGCACTACTGTATTACTACATGCTTGTTAAAATATATCCTGATATAACTTGAGTACATAGCAGTAGTTACTTACTGTGGAGTTATGCAAGGATGAAACTTATGTCACCAGGAGCAGAACTTGGCCCTTTGCGCAGCCTGCTTGCCCTTGCACTGTATATGCTTGCCTCTTCCTCAGAGACTCAGCTCTCTAATAAATGGGAAAACAGGGCAGATCAGAGAATGCAAATAGTGGACAGCTTGCATTGTGTATGTGAGAAGATGCAAAAACCTTTGGCCAAAATTTTCAAAAGTGACTAGTGATTTTTGGGCACCTGTTTTCGTAGGTGCTCATCTTGACAATTTAAAGGGCTCTGATTTTCCAGATGGGGGTACTCACTTTTTGTCTGAAAATCAGGCCCTCTCAAGGCGTCTCAGGTTGGGCACTAAAGACATTGGAACTTTTAATAATCTTGACCTTTTACTGTACCCCAGGACTTCTATCACCAAACATTATTTATTACAGTTTTGGTGTAAAATGTAATATTAATATCCCAGCTGCATATTTTAACATGGTTCATTCCAAAAGATTGCTCTGGTCCAGATCAAAAGATATTAAAAATGAAATAACCAGTGTCATTTCAGTGACTGAAACATAATATGAGTAGATCCTGCACTGCTTGAAATCAATATTACATTTAGATCTCAGTTTGTGTAAAACAATTACTTGCCAGTTCTCAATTCATCTTGTTTATTTTCCGCGTACCTGTAGTTTGGTGCTTGATGTGTGGCATTTTGCCCAGTATATGTCAAAACAGCAGATGTTTCTTTAAATAAAAAGTTACAGGGAACGTTAAGTACAGCACAGTCTCTCCATTGCTGTTCTTGGGAACACAGAATCTGGTTATGTTCAAACAAACAAACAAAAATGTTTATAGGCTTAGTATGATGTAAAGAAGAGTTGCTACTACTGAAGCTGTGTGATAAACAGATCATGCAGTTAAACACTATGGTACTTTAATTTAGTGGACAATATATACCAACCAGAGTTCAGATGGCCTATCACCACAGATCATGTTTTTTGTTATTAGGTTATTGTTGTTGTTTAGCATTTAGATTGAGGTAGCACCTAAAGGCCACAATAGGTTAGGCACTATAATAACATAAATGACAGTATCTGCCCCTATGAGCTTGCCATTTAAAAGACAAGACACGTTTCCACATTCAGCTCTGCTTTACTGTATTTCTCATTGGTACTTAAAGAAGGAGCTGAAGACAAGGCAGAGTACTTTGAACTCAGCTCTCAAATAAAAAGGGACTTGCACTGAAAAGATTCTTTTTGTATAGTTTTGTTTCTGAAAAAACATTTTCTTCTTGTTTTTCCTAGTCTCACTGTGAGGATAGGTTCCGGACACCAGACCTCTCATTTGTCATTGAGTAATCTTCAAAAATTAACCTATTTAATAAAAATAACCATATAGTTCCTGAGATTACCATAGTTTTCTTCCTATATTAAGAACAGGAGAACTGCAGCTATATATAAGAGCTGTACCTGAAATGCACAATTCAGGCGTGTTTGGCTCCAAGGTCAGTGAGGCCATCTGAGAAATTCAGACATGGGTTAAAAACATTCTCAAGTTTCAGGGATGTTTAGGTATAGGGTTTTGATTGGCATCCACCTTAAGTGTCATATTTATGCTGCATGTCCTATGTCACAGATAAACTGGTGATCTGACCGGATCTGCACTTACAAGATCCTGGTTTCATTCAGGTTAAAAATAAAAACTGTCCCATGGTTTTAGGGTATTTCTTTTAAACTCCAAACAGTTCCTCTCCATAATGCACTCCACTAGGATGTATATACATAACTAGGTGTTTGTCCTTCCCAAACTGCACTATGGGGCCAAAAGGTTGAGTGGAGTCAGAGAAGGAATTCAGCAAAGTAGAGGACTTAGGTGGGCAAATCATCTTTCTTCTTCTGTTCAATGGTATTTACAAAGAAATTGACATAGGAAGCCAGTTTTTACTTTGAGCCTCTAATAGTCAGTCAGCGTACCCGGGATTTTTAACTATAGTTCAGTATCTTGTCCAGAGGGCAACAAGTAATTACATTTCACTGGGTTTTGGTGGTCCTGGACTGCAAGACAATAGGATTTTTTTTCTAGCCTGCTCTGAGATATAACCAAATAAAATAAACTGTAGCTCTTTATAGCATTGCCCATATCAATAATACTTACAGCACCTTATACTATGAGGCCCCAGTCCTGACTGAAGCTTGTGGGCACACTACCATAATACAAATACAGCACTAATATATAAAGTGTCTGAAGTTGCTTAGTGAATAATGAATGCCGGGTCTAAATAAACCTGAATTTGACTTGTTTTATTTCATGTTGTTGGGGTGGGAAATAAGCCTTTCAGTGCTTCTAATCTTGATTTTTATTGTTTATACATAAATGTATAGATTGTGCCTTGCCAGTACATGCTGCAGACAATGAAGGATGAACAGGTTTTCTACATTCAACACTTGAAGTCCTTGGCATTTTCAGTGTACTGCCAGTGCAGGCGACCGTTGCCCACACAGATCCACATTAAATCTCTCACTGGCTTTGGGCCAGCTGCCAGCATTGAGATGACCCTCAAGAACCCTGAGGTTAGTATTTGTACCGGGACAGCAAGGTGTTTGATTCAGTAATTGATCGCATTTCTCAGAACCCAGAAAGAATGAGCATGGGAAATACTTTGAGTAGCCAGTAGCTTTCTTCTTTTCAAGGTATTGGAGATGATGATATAGGGGAAAGAAAACACCAAATTACCTGTTTGTAGAATTTAGGCTTAGCTCCAGTAACTCAAGGTTAGGTTAGTTGTAGCAGGACATTGTAGAAGTTTTAGAATTGACAGTGCTGTATTCGGGACTTTACAAGCCATGTTTTCCAGTCTCATTGCCTAAATTATATCTGTGAAAAGTGATTATGTGCGTAGCCTGATGCTTCCATATAGAAACTGGGTAGTTATGCACATTCAGGTCTAATGTTCAGCTACCTGTGACAAAGGTAAATAGAGAAATCCCCTCTGGATTCTGCCCCTTCTCATGAAATGATTATAATGGTCTGTGGACTATTAAGTGATTCTGTCTTTCATCTGATCCTAAATTTGCAAAGATTTAAGCTCTGTTTCCTACATTTCAGAAGTCTCAAGGGAAGAATAATCCTTCCTATTTCCCAGGAGTGTTCTTCCTTTGGGAAATACCATCAGATTTACCTTTATTTAGATTTAACTAAACATATACAAAAAAAAACCAAACCCCATTTAGCAAGGATATTAATTAAAAATGAAGTTCCAAAATCATCATAAAACCAAAATATCAGCACATTTGCTCTCATGCAT
Source organism: Emydura macquarii macquarii (assembly GCF_026122565.2). Lineage (NCBI taxonomy): Eukaryota > Metazoa > Chordata > Testudines > Chelidae > Emydura > Emydura macquarii. The sequence continues at coordinate 5,114,706 of NW_027131391.1, forward strand.
ACACCCACCAGAATCAAAAACAGATCCAAATCCAAATCTCTCCACTTCTCAAAATTCCCCAAAAATATGTAGGCCTCAGTGCACCTGCCCCCAAAAAACAGAATGTCTCTTCAAACAGATGGGCTATGCAACATGCTCTGTAGGTCAACAATATTGGGCTGGCTTTGACCAAGGGGAACAGTGAATTACAAAGTCGAAGGATCCTCTCAGAAAACACTTCCAGCAGCTCCCTGTCTTACTCTAATAGAGGTCTAGCACGAGAGCCTGTACTATTGCTTAGGTGTTGCATTTTGTAATAGTGCTGTGACAATATGGCATTATTTTCTAATGCCACACCTGAGCTTTTCCAGTTTATGTGCAGACTTAACAGTGGTCTCTATGGTGCAGAACAGAGTGGGGGGGGAGGGAAGAGGACTAAACGAGTGGAAAGGATCACTGTAGGAGAGGATGGGATAATAGATCTGGATGGTCAGATAGGGGTGGTAGAGGCAAAAGGAAAGAAACAGATGAGTTTTGGTAAACAAAGGGGAAGAGAGAGAGCAGAGAAGTGACGGTGTTCCAACCTGTATAAGAAAGCAGAACATTACTTTTCTTCCTTTCTCCTCAAACTGATTTATATATTCTTTCTTTGTCACCTTTATAATTTTCAAAGAGACAAAAGAAGACACAAACTTAACAGGACAAGAAAAGTAACATTTTCACATGTAATTGTTTGTATGACTGCTCTCTCCATTACACATGTACTTCCCATTCAATACTGACAAACGTATTCTCAGTTAACTGAAAAGTTAGACATGATAGCCTATAATTCCTAGATCACTTACAATAGACGGCCTATCCAATAACCTCATTAGCTTTATAATTCCTGTACTGATACAACCTAATGTTTGAGGGGGAGGAGGTTTAGCAAGGTAATGACTGATTACTGTCAGGCTATGCATTGTTTCAGGGGTTGTGAATGAAAGTATTTACACGCAGAAGCAGAACTGAATTAATGCAATTATTAAAAACGGTGCTGAGTCCCAGGGGGTGTCCTTCAAAATCTGGTAATTTTTTTAGCTAAGTGAGTTAGTGATTACAGTAGAGCTGATTAGCAGCAGGCCTGCTGTTCAGCTCTGACACTGAGATGTCCAGAATAGCTCTGAAATTGGATTTAAAAGAAAAACAAAGGTTTGTACTTTATAGGATTTCAGATACTTTGTATTTATATCATGATTCTCATTCATGACACTTGCTATATGAGATTATATCAGCACTGTCTTCATAGAAGCCCCTATTTTAAAAGGTTTATAACTTCTGACTCTCATTCCATTACTCATGAGTTATCAACTCATCACTAAAACATACACATATTTCTTAGATCGATTGTTCAGTAGCCTGTATATATTTAGTATGTATATATAGGGAGCATGTTCTAGCAATTAAAACACAAGGCTGGGGGTCAGAAAATCTGAGTTTAAATTCCTACCTCCTCCACAGACTTGCTATGTGGCTTTGGGCAAGTCCCAGCCTCTGTGCTTCAGTTTCCTTATCTGTAAAATATTTATAAATAACTAAAAGTACATGGGACTATTTGTGAGACTGTCTGAATTAGGTAACGTTTATTGATACTAATGGATTCCCTTTTGTTCATCTGTTTCAGAATATATTATTTTTGACTATGAATTCCATGGCTTCTACCTGTTTGTTTCATAGCCCTCATATTTCTTTGTTTATATATCACCATTCTATGTTATACGTTTCTTACGCAAACACAGCTTTTGATAACTCTGTACTGATGCCGATGTTGCTGACCTTGATTACAGCGCCCCAGTCCAATTCAGCTCTACTCTCCTCCTTTCATACTGGCACCCATCAAAGACAAACAAACAGAGCTGGGGGAGACATTTGGAGAGGCCAGTCAGAAATACAACGTGCTCTTTGTTGGATATTGTTTGTCTCATGACCAGCGCTGGCTTCTGGCATCCTGCACTGACCTCCATGGCGAGCTGTTGGAAACCTGCATTGTAAATATTGATTTGCCAAACAGGTAGAAACCTTCAGTTTTATGTTCAGTTTGGGTTGATATTTCTATATCTTCACTTGGTAATCTGGCTGTTTGCACATCCCTTTCTAGTCCCCTCTGATACTGTGAATGGTGATAACATTTCATTGTAGTGGTGGTTTATGTCATACTGTGTTAAGTATGGAGTAAGAAAGTTGTTGTGTTTGCTTTATAAATGCCAAGTAAGCACATCTCTAAGCACAGCTGGTACAGTGCTCAGCACAATGGTGCTCCTTTTGCGACTGGGGCTTTTGGGCATTATTGCAATGGCAGTAATAAAAGCTCTGTGGGTATTTAAATGTAAGCTAGTCACTCAGATATTACAGTGCTGGAGGCGGTATAAGAATTCAGTTAGATAGTAAATAGTGACACGGGGCAGAAATATGAAATTCTTCCTTCATTTCCCTTATCTCCAGATCAAGGAGGAGCAAAGTGTCTGCACGTAAAATTGGTCTGCAGAAGCTGTGGGAATGGTGCATTGGGATTGTACAGATGACATCATTGCCCTGGAGAGTTGTAATTGGGCGACTTGGAAGACTAGGCCACGGGGAGTTAAAAGGTATGGAAAGCTAAGATGTCATGTGCTGCGAAGTAGAGCTACAGGACTAGTTTAGTGGTCAGGCAGGATGGTTAGTACAGTGGTTCTCAACCTGTGACCTGCAGCTGCTTGCAGCCCAATCAGCACACATTTGCAGCCCATGTAATATCCTCAGGGCCATACAGGTAGTATACATATTGTGTGGATGTGGCTCACATAACACACAGAGGGCTGCATGTGTGGCCCACAATGGTAAATAGGTTGAGAACCACTGGATTAGTAGATTGTGCATGATGCTGCAAACCAGGCACTACAGGAGTTATAATTCCACCTCTGTACTAGTCATTTTATCTCTCTCTCTTTCCCTGTCTGTACAGTGCAGATAACAATATTCACTTGCTCACCTGCTTCCCATAGATGTGTGGATTAGCTAGTTACTATGTGAACAGTGCTTTGAAAATACACATTGCTGTATGGTAAATAATATTATTACCTTTGCTGAACGCTTACACAACATGTATGTCTTAGTAGCTAAGAAAAACCCCCCAAAAGAACAGGAGATTTTGTTTTGTTTTTTAAAGTATTACAATCTGCTCTATCCAGTTTTACACATTCTCAGCTTAGTATTTAAATGTTATTAGCTGTAGCACACAAGGCAGTTGAGGTAATTTAGTGCAGTTTGGCCTGATGAGCTCTATTAGTGTTGAGCAATAACAAAAGCATAATGACTGCAATCATAAAAAGACTAGTAAGCTTAAAGTGAAGTACAGCCTGACATTACTGGGTGTTGTAATATAGTAGCATCACAGGTATAATTTTAACCCAGGAAATGTGATTTCTCTAGGTGGAAGCCCTGTCCTGGTCACAGGATAGCATAAGCTTAAGGTAACTGAGGAGCTGGCCCATATGGATCCTGTCAGGATATAGTGTTCAGAGGAAAGTAGCAGATACGGGGTTAAGATCTGATTTTAAACTTCAAATGGAAGCAATTCTACTGAATACAGTGAACGTACTGAGCAACATGTCATAATTATGTAAATTGCAAAGTAACTAGAAATAAACTGATAACTAGGGCTTACCTAATATTAGGGTGTACCTTGTAGTCTGCAAGGGACATCCAGCAATTGGCATTCCCATTAGGGGATTGTGGACATGGACAGAGCTCTATGGAGAATTTTGCTTTGGATTTTCTTTCAGCATAGCCTGTGTGCAGAGAATTTCATTCTCCAAAGCTGATCCAAATTCACAGAACAAGATAAAACATTGAACAGGTTTCAAAAGATCAGCAACTTGATGTGGTATATGTTGAGGTGAGGTTGTAGGTCACCTCATTGTAAAGATTGTAGAACTAACTTACAATAACATTTGGTAGATAGCTATTCATACATTATTCTTTCTTTAAAATTAAATGAATATGTGGGCTAACGGAAGTTATTTTTGGCAGCCCATGCATTCTAATCACTTGTATGAATACTTTCTTTGGCAGGCCACTGAATGGCTATGCTGTAAAATTCCTTGTTCTGTCCAATACAGTAAAGCTGCAATCAGCTTGTGCTTGTGCTGAAATAAGTTGTGACCTGCATGTCTGCAATACTTAAGAAATGATTACAAGAAACAGTCTTACAAACTAGATTTTGAGACTAGCAATGTGGTGGTGCTCTGGTGCTGCCATGTAGTTGACCTCAGGTCAGTTTCTTAGGATAGTATGAGGTGTCTCATCACTTCAGGCAGCAGCGTTACAGCAGTTACATGTTTAGCACATAGATTGGAAGAGGAGTGCCTGACTTCACTCAGGGAACACTCCCTCCTCCTGATTTAAAGATCAGCATACACGGACTCTGAAAGGAGTTCCTCCTATCTTCAGTCTGAAGGATGGTGGCTCTTATGCAGGTCTGGGTGAATGATTCCACCGTGAAAAATGGATTGAGTCTTAAGGCTGGGATGAGGAAATGGGTAAGACATTTGGTGTATTTTGTTGTTTCAATTGGAGCATGAAGGTAATCTAGGCTGGAGGATAAAGATCTTAATTAAAACAGTGTGCATCCTCCTCTTACATTAATCACCTAAGGTGTTGTAGTGACTTATTCAAAGCAATCGCAGATTCATGGGTTTGGGGCTAATTTAAAAAAAAAATCAGATAAGCAGCACGTATCGTTTTTCTGTACCAGCACTCAGGCTAGCCATAGGGAGCTATGTAGGAAAAGAAGCAGAAATCACACTACCTTCAATTCAGTTAGTGCAGAGAAAGGAGGAGCATAAATTGGCTTTAGGAAGAAGCAGCTATCTATCTCTTGGTTGGGGATTGAGGTGCCAACCACAGGAGTGTCAGTTAAAGTGGAGAGGGTGAAGAAGAACAGAGATTGAGAACTTAATTTAAAATCAGCAGCACACTTCCCCTATCTCTACTGTGAATCAGTCTGCTTAGTTGTGGTTCCTGGTGGCTGTTTTCAGACGATACACCTCAGCGTCTTGAACTGCTTTTGCTTTTTCAGAGGAGCTCCTCTGCCACTGTTACACAATGCATAGGAGTACTCCTATTCAAAACTGTCTGTGAATGAACACTCACCTTCACAGCTCTTTCTTTTTAATTATAGCTCTGTGTGGCATTTTCTGGAGGGGTGTGTGTGTGGAATTCATGAAGACCCAGCACTCACATTTCAGGCACACCAGTTTGCAGCATGTTATTCAGATTCAAACAATTGCATTTCTACTTCATCTGTAGAAAAAGGATCAGTTCAATTGAAGGAAGATCTAATGTAAAGAATGCTCATGCTGAAGTGGCATTAAAGTAATAGGACATGACAGGTAGTGCATTTCTGGGGGATTACTGCATGCTCTGGGTGCACTGTGAGGTACGAGGCCAAAGGCCAAGTGTTTCAGCATTTCTAATTTCAGTAATCCCTCAATGCACTGCCTAGAGCATCTTATTGCTAAAAATTAGGAGGAAAAAGAGTGTCTGTTTGCTTGAGTGATGCACATTAGGAGGCAGTTCAGAAAGTGTTGTTTGGATCCAGAGCTCTGATCCCATTTGTAATTATAAATCAGGTTCCTTTTAGAAGGACATTTCTTCTGAACATTACCATCTTTCCCAAAATTCAAACATTAGGGCAGTTGCATTGTGTGTCAGTGATAGAATGTGTGTGGCCAAGGACTGTGTAATGGGAACAAAGCTGATCGTTAGTGCTACATAGGGGTAATAGCTGAGATTTAGATTACAGTTAAGGGAAGAGAATGTTTTAATCTCAGACCAATAGTTAAGAAATACCATCTTCTGTTGTCACCAACATAGTGCACACTCATATACAGTGTATCTTCTTGAGATAGCATATTTGACTCCAGTGGTTGTGTAAGATATGATTAAGAGATCCAGTGCAAACTTACATGGCCAGAACTGTTACTAGAAGACATTGTGAGGGAAGCAACACTTCCTGAGCCAGAAAATGATATTTGTCTTCTAACAAACTGAATGCACTTTACAGTAACTCTTTCATTCCTTGTTCATATCTTAATAGAAAGGGTCTCTCCTGGGCTTCTTGTCATTACCAATGAAAGGAAAGATATTCCACTGCTTAAAGCAGGAGAAACAGTAGAACGTGGCTTTATTCCAACTTTAACACAGAATCACTTTAAGTGACATGATCAAGTCACAGTCTCTTTGTGCCTTTGTCTCCATTTGTAAAATCAGCATTGTACTTTTCTGCCTCACAGGGATGTATTGAGACTTAATTTATTAATGTTTGAGCTCTCCAGATGGAAGATGCCATAGAAGCACGAAGTGTTATTCATATTTATTATTTTCAGCCAAATACCACCATATTACAGAAGGTAGAAATAACGCTACTGAGATATTTCCAGAGTTTTGTTACAGTCTCTTGAAACTAACTCTGCATTTCAGACTGGAGTATCCTCCTTGGGGAGTGTTCCCTGCAGACAATCAGCAAACAGCTGAAGGAAGTGTGCCGCATGTGTGGGATCTCAACAGCAGACTCTCCTTCTATCCTCAGTGCCTGTTTGGTTGCCATGGAGCCCCAGGGGTCCTTTGTAGTGATGCCAGGTAACTACAGAAATGCATGTTACTAAAACTTTTCCTTGGCCTAAAATCCACATTGAAAGTGCGTCAAGCTGCGTGGCTTCTGGCCGCGTTGGTGAGACCTCACTGGGATAGATGAATGAAAGAAGAGCAAGAAAAGCTATAATTTGGGACAGCCCAGTGGACTATGGTAGTACTTGGAGTTGCAGTGGTGCGGGGAGTTCACTTTCTGGAAGATTTCTTTATGCTCTACCAAGCTGATGGGTTCTCCTGGAAGCTTCATTTTGAAAGTCATGCCCTGGAGGAAGGCTGGTTCGTTTGCTCAGCTTGACTATATCACTGTTGTATGGGCCCTGACACAAAGAGGGATGCAAAAACTCCTGCTGTGGGTACACTCTTATGTGTAGAGGATTAAAAAATGTGTGTGTGTCTGCGGGGAGGAGCAGGAGATTGGAATTGTTACTTACATTGAAAGTGAGGATAAAACCATAGCTCCTGTAATATGCCTTAGTTCTTGAAAGGGACCCTGTTATGTACAGAAATCCACAAGAGAGAAAGCAAATTAAAATTAAATTCATGAGGCGTCTCAGCAGGTAGTGGAAGTTGTTATAACAAGCAAGAGATGCTGTTGAATTTATCATGGAACAATTTTCTCCTCCTCCTTTGTTGTATTTGTTCGAATTGTAGTTATTTATTGTTTCTTTTTGTTGGCTATTTTGTGCTTGAATTTCTAATCACTCTGCATCTTGGAGAGTGCTACATTTTATATTGCTTTGTGAATTTGGGGAAATTTTTTTAATTTACAAATCACTATTCAATTCTTAGGTTAGGTCAGATTTTGATTAGCACTGTAGATTACAAATAAGGCTTCCACTTTTCAACAAACAAGCAAACAAAAATTCAGAGGTATTTTTGGCAATAAATACTTTGCTTTAAAAAAATTTTTTTTTTTGAGATAGATATTTAAATCTTTCCCCCCTTCTCTGTCAGTTTTGTGCTGCTTCTAAATGTGAAATGGACTAAGGAGCAGCATCAGATGACAGAAGGAAAGATGGAGAGAGGGATGCAGTATTAGAGTTCAAGTGGCTATAGGTTCCATTTATACAAATAGCGTTGTGATCTTAAAATTCATCAGGCTTTACCAATAAATAGGCTTTTAGACTAAAAGCAAGAAACCTCGGAAAACATTTATATTAGCATGCCATTCCAGATTAAATGTCTAGTAATTTCACTGGACTAAACACAAACATACAACATGTAGATTAAAAATATTACTCATACATGCAAGACTGAGGATTCATGGTTCTACCTGTGTTTCTGTCGTGAAAGATGCTGTCACTATGGGATCCGTGTTTGGCCGCAGCACTGCACTGAATCTGCAGTCATCTCAACTGAATACCCCCCAGGATGCTTCTTGTACACACATCCTGGTATTTCCAACCTCTGCAACCATCCAGGTAGCTCCAGCAAATTATCCTAATGAGGATGGATTTAGCCCCAACAATGGTAAGTTAACTTTTGAGTTAGTGTGATGGGTAAAGTATCCCTGTCTGCACTGTGCCTTACAGGTGATATTACTCTAGAGCGGGCCTGTGCCAGAGAGCACCAAAACTCTGGAGGGCCTGATTCCCCCTTTGCAGATTACAAGTAGGCTTGTAAGGATTCCATTTTTATCATTAAATGGCGGGGAACATCGATTTAACTGTACACACACAAACTGATGAAAAAATATTTCCATCCATAATAATTGAAATTTAGAAATAGGCAAAGAAAGAAAAATGCTGCTTGAGAACTTACTAGAGTTTGATTTAAGGATATTTACTTTGTATGTGTTGACAAGTGATGTGAACAATTTGTGTTTTAATGCAAAAGCTTTAACTTTTGAATGTCAACCAATGTTCCCTTTAAGCTGTGTGACTGCACAGCAGGCTGATATCTACCGTGCATTTCTAGTGCCTGGGAGTACAGCTGGCACCTGTGTCCCAGTCTGCGTGGGGGGCAAGCCGAACTGTTTTGTCCAGCCTGGCAGGGAGTTGCAGGGCAGGGGAGCCTATGCTGCCACTGCTGGGACAAGGATGTGCAGTCAGTGTGTACTTCACACTCTAGGCTGTGATGGTAGCTCCCTCCTAGGGGCCCCATGGGGCAGGGCTGGGTGTGGGGCACAAAGGGGAAGACCCTAAAATCCCTGGGAGCAGAATGGGGACAGAAGGAGCACCCTTGAGACCTGAGACTTGGGAATGGGAGGGTATCAGGGAGCTCATGAAGGAAGGGCCAGGGTGGGGGCGCCTGCTTTCCTGGGTTTCTAACTCAAATTTTTGAAAGTAAATGAGTTCTCAGTGTGTATGCCTGTGTCCCTCATGTATATTTATTACTGAAATGTCACTTTAAAAATACCTTATCCTTTTCAGTATAATATTTATGGCCTATTATGTTAACATTTCATAAACAGCTGGCTGGGAGAACTTGATAAGATGAGCACAGCTCAAGCCTAATTCTCAGCAGACATTAGAAAATATCTACAGAGTTTGGCTTAATCAGTCTCTTGTACAAGAGAAGCCACAGGACTGAACTTGCTGGTATTAGTCGAGCTCTATGAGCTCCTTTTTAATAAAGTAGTTAAACAGTTTCATTTGTCCAGAAAGTATTGCATGCAGTGCTTCGCTGTCTCAGTTGCAAACAGTTTAGGGTGTGACAGATTCCCTGTTCAGTACCATGTCCAAGCATACAGGTGCCAATAGCAGTGCACAAAAAATGTAGTTCAACATTTAAAGACAATTAGTTTTTGGAAATTGTGAAAACTGAAACAATCAGTGTCGTATGCAGGGCATCTCTTGAAACTGGAAATAGTTTTTCTGTATTCGGTCAGTGTTGGAGTCACGTGTACATTTTGTACTGACGCTAAAGCAGAGGGAATTTACAGCTAGTAAAAAATAGAATGAATGGAAATGCAACTTAGTTCAGAAAGCTCATAGGGATGCAGTAAAAATTCTACACAACTGGAAACGTGGCTTTGGAATTCAGCATTTACTAGTGGAGTCTACCGAAAGTGGACAAGAAGTGTGTTGAAATGGGGGAACATCAATGAGCAAATTGAGATAAAATACAAATACTGATTGATAGTGTACTTCTCACTATATAAATAAATTCATCCATATTTCCATACAGCACATCCCTAACTATGCAGTGAAATACATTAATCTTTCTATCAGCTGGAGAAGCAAAAACTGTGCATTTGAATTTCTCCACTCTATTAATGCAGTAGACCAAAATGAGATCTTGGCAGCTGTATGTAATTCACAATTTCATGTACTGGTAGTTGACGAGAGAATCAGTAAATAAAATGTTAATCTTCTGAATCAAGCTTTGAGCTCAGAATGATGTCACCCACAAGACTGTGTGTGCTGATATTATCCAGTTAGCTTTATGCAGTGCTTGGCATATTAAAGATGCTATCAAACAATTCTACACAGGTCACAATCTGGATATACAGTGAATGGTGATCAGTTCACTTCAGATGACATCTCCATCATGCTAGGGAAGCATGACAGTGTAGCTGTACTATTTAGAGAAAGTGTGTTGCATTTACTAGAACAACACTGTGTTGCCTGCCTGTTGAAAAGACCTAGCCATGGATGATGCCTGAAAACATATAACAGTGATGAAAGAAGTGGAAACATTATTATGAACTGTACATACAATATTTAGAGGATAAAAAATGTAAGACTGAGGAGTTGGCCAGAGTATCAGAAGTGGATGTGTTATTTTTGACCTTTGAATGAAGTGTGCTGGTTATCACATCACTTTGCTGTAAATGTCCTGTGAAATTACAGTGTAATAGAGTGACAAAGTGGGTGAGGTAATATCTTTTATTGGACCAACTTCTGTTTATGAGAGACACAAGCTTTTGACCTTACACAGAGCTCTTCTTCAGGTCAGGACCAATAGAAGTTGGTCCAATAAAAGATACTACTTCACCCACCTTTTTTCTCTAGTATCCTGGGAACAACACAGCTACAACAGCACTGCATACAATAATGTAATAGAGTGGAAGTCACTGAGAAGAATGACCTGTAGCCAAGTATTGTCTTTCAGAGTTTAAAGTGTCATATTGCACTGATTCTGCTAGATGATATTTTCGGGGAATTGTCTCCACTGTCCACTATATTGAAGCATATCACAATGCAAAGGCCAAAATAGCAAAATTTCTCTCTCAATATCTTGAAGGAAAGGTTCACTGGAGTGAAAAAATGAAGCAACAGATGACATCTTTTGCCAGTACTGTCAATGCAGCAGGTGTTCTCCATTTCAATACTGAACTCTCTGAGCATTTAGATTGTTGATTTCTGAAGAATGAGTCTGCTTCAATATTGAAGCATTGTTTTCTGCCAAATTTGATTTCAGTACAGAATATGTTAATAAACTCATGGGCAACTACCAAGCAGTCTTGAATCTATCAATGTAAACTGGTGGATCAATAACCAAATGCATCTGTGAGAAGTACTCAGGCTATAAATTATCATTGGGGAAAAAACGAAAGTGGGTGCAATAAGTACATTTGCCACCATGGTAACATACACGTTGAAAGGAGCAGTTTACAGACCTGGGTCAGCTTGTTGATATATGTGGCACCTTTCAAGCCTCTAGCATCAACTATGAATGTGGGTTTAGTTTAATGAATCAGATAACTCTTGCAACAGATTAGGTGAGATTAACCATGTCGACCAGTTTATAACAATAAAATACTATGTTGCAGCAAGTGGAGAGGTCAAGCTGGAAAAAGTTTAGAATCACTGGACAAGTGAGAAAGACAGATGAGAGAAATTTCTGGCATAATAATATTTTATGTTCAGTAAATATGAACCTTATTACATGTGGGTACACATATAGTATCTGTCATGGACTCTGTTTAATGATATTTATTTAGTGGTTTAATTAAAGTGTTACAACATTCGGACTTCACTCTGGTCACCTTTGGAGATTTTAGTGTGCTATCCTATAACTGCAGATATTTTTATTTTCAGTGCATGTATACAGTTGTAGCAATACAGCAGAGAGTTAGTTCAGTGCAAGAAGATCTTTAAAAAAATGCATAAGCTAGCTCAAGGACAAAAATGTACTGGTAAATCTAATTTGTAGCTCACTCAGTACAAGGAAAATCAGAGGTAACGTTGATCTCAGTGTCTACTGTCATAATATCATTACTGTCTGACCCATCCTCCTCATAATTTCCTACAAGTGAAAATTTAAATTGATCAAATAAAAAAAGCTTAAAACTTGTAATTTTGCACAACTATGAAAATTTCAGTTGATAAAAACTGAAAAAAATGCTCAAAAAACTCCATTGATTTATCTATTGAAATATAATAAAAATTGAATTCTTCCGAACCTGATTACAAGTAATTTTCATTGACTGTTAATGGCAGTAACTCATTCTGGGAGAATAGTGTTGTAGGGATTCTAAGCATCCTTTTCAGGTAACCAGACCACAACCACATCCTCTGCTGACTTGTCTGGAAGCAAGTGAACAGCATAAATGGCATGCTTTATAAATTGGTCTGAATTTAGAAAATCAGGTTGCTCAGCACCAGTAGAATGTTCAGTACATGGAAATAAAAGGAGACCCCAGATCACTTTGTATCAGCAGCATGTGCTGTTCTTTCCTATTGTAACATTGTGGCTAGTCACATATAAGTAAATTTTTTAATTTTAAGATCCAGTAATTTAAGCAAAAGCCATTTAACAAAAGTTGCATGGAATGATCTTGTTTCAGAAAGTACAAATTTGTGTATGCTAGCCAAAACAGACTAACCCAAGGGCTGTTGGTATAGCAGGTGGTGTAGTCTTTTATAAAATTAACTGTATAAGCTTAATCAGCAGGATTACTTTTATTTAATATTTTTATTAAAAAGTTTTTTCTAGTTTATTACTTTGCAAAGGGACTTTTAAAATGGTTTTTAATTTAAAGGGGTAGTTACAAAAATATAAAATAAAATAATTTATTAAGAGGAAAGTTGCAGAATGGAGTAGGAATAAAATCTGTTTTTAATGAAAGAGTCTGCTTTGATCTGCTCCTCCTGGAATTTCAGTGGGCCTCACAAAGGGGAAGCTGTCCCTTTTAATACATATGCAGCTGTCCTCTCAAGGCCCTAGAATCCTGACTGAATGCAGTGCGTACAAATATTTAACCTGCATTAACCTGGCCTTTAGTGTTTCAGATGCTAATAAGAATCATGCACAAGGACTGGTGTTTTCCAAAATGGTGTTAAATTTAATTTTCTTAACTCTGTTCTGTGTTTAATAATTAAACTGCCTCTTAAGCTATTAGCCATCTCATTTGTGCTTTGGAGGCTAAACAGAGCATGACGTTAGTTCTGTTTTGTGCACTAAGATTGTAGGAAGGAAGTTAATAAACTAGGTTAATTCACTGCTTTTGCCATCCATTGCTCTCTTCAGAAGATGAAGGAAAACCACCAGCCTGCATAGGTTTAAACACACTTAGCAGCTCAGCTTGAAATTACTTTTAAGTAGTCTTACAAAAAGTCTCCCCTTTGCAATTATATTCAGATCAAAGAGAATTAATATTTTCAGCCAGCACAAATTTAGAAATGGAGTTTAGCAAGTTATATTTCTGCTATTAATTGTATATTATTAAGCTTACTTAAGCTACATAGTTATCCATATGCCTGTTATCCAATGCTATTACACTGTGTTTAAAACAAAACTGGCTGTTCTTCTAATTAATCTTTATTTTGGCTTCCACTATTCTCCCTGCCCCTCCACCTCCAAAAAGGAGGATTTTAGTGGATGTTTTGAGCATGTAGTAATGATCATCATTATGTTTGTCAATGCCTCTGCTCCCTACAAAATCTGGATGAGGAAAATATCTTGAAAATACATTGCCATGTTGAGAATAACATTTGCTCTGTATTTTAAACTGGTAACTTTCCATCATCTGAACAAGCTATGGCCTCATATGTTGTGTTTCAAATAACTGAGCAATGAATATTTTCCGTACAGCATAAACTTATTTTCTCTGTTATCTTTTTAGTCACTTCCAACATATTAACCTAAACAAAATGAATTAAAATAAGTCAGTCCTGTTTTGTTGAGGTCTATAAGCAAAACTAAAGTTTCAGTCTCTCTAAACCCTTTAAATAACATTAGCCCTTGGCTTTCGAGGTGGAAAGTGCAAAAGAACACACATGCTCAAAAATTAAGTTTAGCAAACAACCAGCAATTCTTATTTAAAACAAGAGACAGACTGGCATCTGTCATAGGAATGTAAGCAAACCAATTTAGAACCCATAATCCACAGAAGATTCTACAGAACAAGGAAACCTGGCCTGGCAGATCTCCACACAACTATGTACTCCAGAAAATACCCTTAACATGGCTCATCAATCAGAGACTTTTCCTGTACTTATGGATGACCTGTTTTGGCAATGCCAGGTGCAGGTTGACAAGGAGGTCTCAAGAATTAGCAGTAACAGTTTTCCAAAGGAGAAATTCAGATTTTCTTCTTCGGTCCACATGTGCACTCTGGACATCTTGTGCCTTGTACTGAGGTATAGAGAGCAATGTGGATAAACTACCCTCAACTGCCTCGGTCTGAGGGAGCGTGTTCTGTGGTTCCCACTTGCTCTAGGAATGGCTTCTTTGTTTAGCTTTAAGTTTAGTTTGTTTAGCTTCTTTGTTTAGCTTTAAGTGTACCTTAGTTTTGGTTTAATCTCTATTTAGAATTTTTCTTTTTATTTATTTTTTTCTAGAGGTTTTATTTCTCTAGACAACCCTTTACTCCCAATTTTTGAAGGATTCCTCCTCTCCAGTGTTGTATACCCAGGGTAAACCTGTTTCCCTAGGATTCAAATGTTGGCTCACTTGTCAGAAATCTATCCTGGTCAGTGATGGTCTTTCTTGTCTCTGTTGTTTGGGAGACATGCAAATCCCAGCTAAGTGCAAGATCTGTTGGGCATTCAACAGCAGATGCAGGACAAACAGGAAGATTAGGTGTAGGCATGCATGCATACACTGAACTGACCAAATTGATGGTGTCTGCCACTTGCCTAAAAGCAATGCCATGTGGTAAGGACCAAAAATGCCTAGATCTTTTTGGTTGCAAGAGCTACTCATCCACGAAGTTACAGTTTAGGATCTCTAATTACCAAGCTCTGATTGCTAAGTATAATCATACAAACTATAGCAAATTTAATTTATTTATCTCCCTCGAGAATATGGGAAACAATTTCAGGTGATCATCAGAGGATCATCTCTTAGCAGTGACCTTGTTACAGGCTTCCCTTGATTCAGAGGACATGGCAGTCTGATCTATTTCTACAGCAGTTGTCATGCACTGTGCATCTTGGCTGCAAACATGGATTCCCATGGGAAGTCCAGAATACTGTAGAAGACTTTTTCCTTTTGATGGACTTAAGCTCTTCAGTGAGTCCACTGATGAATCCTTGCACATTCTCAGGGAGTCAAGGACCACATTCCAGTCTCTTGGGGTCTACTCTTCTATGAACTACAGAAATTTAGCAGGTCACAGACAACTCAAAGATTCCACCCAGGTCAATTCCCTACCTTCTATAGGTCTTCTGAACCACCCAAGAAGAGGCCTGGGTTTCAGAAAAGGAAACCATTTGCAACATCTGCCATTACTACCAAGTCTTCCTCATCATCTAAATGTCAATTTTGATGTTTTTATTGTTGATCAAGAACAGCCCCAACTTCAGAATCTATAGCTGCATTATTCTGCCCACCTTCCCCCACCTGTTGTAGAACCTCTCCCCCTGTTTTAGCCTTCATGGGAGCTGATTACATCTGTCAAAGAGGTTTTGGCAGTTATAGCATCAGGTTATTCATCCATTCACCCACACCACACCCCTTCCTATCCTTTTTCAGAGACCCATTTCACAAACACCTATTGAGACACAAAGTCCTCTCCCTCCTCCATGGACCCTAGAACCAGTTTCTGCCCAACAGAGAGAAAAAGTGTTTGATTCCAAGTACTTTCTGGTTCCCAAAAGAATAGAAGATGGAGATCTTAGATCTTAGATCTCAGAGCATTGAATATGCTCATCAAAGTGTAAATGTTCAGCATGGTAATTCTCACAGCTATAATTCCATCATTTAGAGTCAAGGGATTGGTTTCTGGCCCTCAATCTTCGGGGATGTCTGCTTTCACCTTGTGGTACATCCATCTCACAAAAGATTTCTCTGCTTCATGGTCAGCCAGGATCACTTCCAGTATCGAGTG
Source organism: Emydura macquarii macquarii (assembly GCF_026122565.2). Classification (NCBI taxonomy): domain Eukaryota; kingdom Metazoa; phylum Chordata; order Testudines; family Chelidae; genus Emydura; species Emydura macquarii. Next base: position 5,130,574 of record NW_027131391.1, read on the forward strand.
CTCCCGTTTGATTAATTCATCCACCCCCAGGGTCTTTTCAAAGATCCTGGCAATGATGGCTGCTCACCTATGTTAGTAGGGAACAATCATCATCCGTTACCTCAACGTGGCTCCTCAAGAGCCAATCGTGGAATAAAGTTGTCTTTGCAGTAAGGAAAGCTATGACCCAATTCAACAAGTTAGGACTCCAACTCAACATAGAAAAGTCCACTTTGACACCAGTTTAGCATATACAGTTAATTTGGGCTTCTCTGGATGTCATAACATCCAGGAGTTACCTACTGACTCTGTTTTATAGTACTGACCGACATGATTTCCAGTGTTCAATGAAATTCACAACAGTGGTCAAAAATTGTTCTCAACTTATAAGTCCCATGGCAGCCTGCACTTTTGTCACACTACACATCAGGTTGCACCTACACTGCTTCCAAGGCTCAGAACTGTCTACATTTAAACAGTCTACCTTTCCTCATTGAGTTCTGCTCTCGCTCAGTTGGTGGGAGGACCTGTCCAAGGTCTGTGCAAGAGTTCCATTTACTCAGCCTCCCCTTATCATCCTCATAACTTCAGATGCATTACTCATGGGATGGGTAGTTCATCTTCATATTTGTCAAAGGCAAATATTCTGTCCAGGAGACCCCTCTTTACATCAGTCTCCTGGAGCTCATGGTGGTCAGGTGTGCCTGCATTCACTTTCTTCCAATAATCAAGGGTCAATCGATCAAGATCATAAGACAACATAGCCTGGATGTACTGCATAAATCACCAAGGATCCTCTTTAGGCTGGAGAAATAAAGCTATGGACCTACAGCATAGCCAGTCATGTTTTCATTTCAGCCTCTTATCTTCCAGGCAATCAAAACACCATGGTTGATGGTTTGATCAGGCAGTTTTTCCAAGATTGAGTGAGCATCAGACAGACTGATCCTCAAACATATTATCCAACCTATAGATTCACTATCACCACCACCACCAACAGCTTGAGAGGATGCATAAATCATCAATCCCTGAGGGAAGCCTTCTTTATCCCTTGGACCAAAGGTCTCCTTTATGCCTGACACCGTTGATATTTAAAGTACTAAACAAGATCAAGCAAGACAGAGCCATGATTATTCTAATTGTACCAACTTGGCTAAGACAAAATTGCTTTCCTAAGATGATTACTCTTGCTTCTTGCCTGGCTTTACAGCTTCCAGCTATATCCCACTTGCTAACTCTGGAGTTGAGTTGGTGGGGTTCTCCACCCTTACTTGAACATTCTCTGGCTCAGGGCTTGGTTCCTCAATGGTTCTCTAGGATAGAAGTTTCTTGTTTGAGAGAGGTGCAGTAGATTTTATTAAATAGCAGGAAGGACTCAAGGAGGAAGACTTATCTGCAAATATGGAAGAGATTTCATCAGTGTATCCAGTGACATTAGTCACCTGTCCATTTTTCCCCCTCAGCTGTTCTGGATTACCTGTTGGATTTGAAGAAGTCAGGACTTTCCCTGAGTTCTGTTCAAGTTCATTTAGAGGCTATTAGAGCCTTCCATTCCCACGTGGAAGGGTTTTCAGTGCCCACTCCATGACCTCATTCATCAAAGGGTTAATTAACTGTTTCCCAAATACCAGAGATCTAACTATAGTGTGGGATTTAAATTTGGTCATCAGTTGTTTGATGAAACTGTCCTTTGCACCAGTATCTCAGTGTTTCTTTCTACACTTGTCTTCGAGGTCAGCCTTTGTAATGGCTATCATCTTTGCCTGAATAAGTGGGGAACAAGGGGACATTAATGTTAGATCCCCCTCATTCAGTTTTCTACAAGGAGAAAATATCCCTTTTACCACATCCCAAGTTTTTACCTAAGGTATCCTTAGACTTCCATGTCAATCAGGTCATTTGGCGTTCAGTTTTATTCTCTAAGCCATATCAGATCAAAGAGGAAGCTGCCTCCGCATACCGTAGATATTAGAAGGGTGTTAGCCTTCTATCTGGATAGAACCAAACCATCCAGAAAGTCTCTGTTTCTTTTGCAGATAGGGCAAAAGGATCTGTGATTTCCACCCAAAGACTTTCAAAGTGGGTTTTGGATTGTATCCTCTTTTGTTTTGAGGCTGCTTATGTTCTGCCCCCTCCTAGAATAATAGCCACTTCTACCAGATGTCAGTGTACTTTCATGGCACTGCTAAAAAATATACCAATTGCAGAAATTTCAGAGCTGCCCCTTGGACTTCAGTTCACTACTTCTCCAAACACCCTGCTTTAGTGCACAACTCTAGGGCAGATGCTGCCTTTGGTATTGCAGTTTTGTCATCCGTCTGAGATCTGGTTCCAAAGCTCCCACCTCCTTCAGGGTGTACTGGTCAGGAGTCAATTAAAATGGAGCACCCATACAGAAATGAAGAAGGAGGGGTTAATTATCTTGTATAATAACTAGAGTTCTTTCAGGGTGTTTAAGGTGTTGGTCACTATGGGTACTCCACTACCTGCCCTCCTTTCCCTCTGCATTAGAATCTTGTCTTGCAGGACTTTGTGGTAGAAAAGGAACTGAGGATGGTTTGTCCACAATGCTCTATGTGCACTCAGTATAAGGGACAAGGGTGTCTAGGGCACAGGTGCAGACCAAATGGGTACTGCTACCAAAAATCTCTGATCAAAGGCATGTGGGGAGCATGCACACCTGAAGTGGAGCACCCATAGGGACAAACAACTTGAAGAACTCTAGCTACTGAACAAGTAACCTCTCCTTTCTCCTCTACCTCTCCCTCATACCAAGAAGTCATAAATGCCAAGATCAGTGTATGAATAATTAGGTACAATAAAGTTATCATGGATTTAAACTGGCTGAACTTTTCTTTTCAAATATTTTTATTAGTTAATAAGGTTGGGAGCCCCAAAATAACAACTATTCAGATGTCTTTATTTAAAAAAATAAATTAAGCAAAATAACAAAATGGACTGACAGCCTAGGGAACTAACCTTTCTTTAGCAACAGAATAGATGGAACATGATCAGCTGGAGCTCAAATTTTCTCATCTCGCCAGTGTTACTTAATTCTGTTTTGGAGTAGCTTCTGCAGTGAGACTGACAGGAAAGGTTGTAACTTAGGGTGGTTGTGTGATGTGGATATTAATCCATTAAGAACTGGATTGAGGCCATCACTTAAATTTCATTTAGGCCACTGAACCAACATGATATAACAACAGCTTTTGGTCACAACTTATTCAGACCATTGACTTGCAAGTGAAAGGCTGTGTATACCAATGCAAACCCTCTAGAGCTGGTTGAAAAATTTTCATTAAAAAGGGATACATTTTTCACAAAAACGTTTACCTTTTTTCCCCCAACCAATTCTAAATTCTTCTTATTCCTGTGTTCATCAGCTTTCATAGCATGTACCACACCTTAAGAATATGTTTCATGAAACAGCTCCCCTCCTCTCCATGATTGTATGGGTTACCTCTTTCCATTAGTTATCTTGCCACAATCCTCACGTACCTACAGCAAATACATAAATGGCAAAGTATTATGGAAGTATTTTGGTATTTTAACTGTCTATTGCACTGAGTCATGTTTTGGGGGTGTGTGTGTGAAAGAGTAATGATTAAAAAGATCTATCACTGGCAACTTCTGATTTGGCTCTGGCTGGCTAGCTGCTTCAGGTATAGAGGGAAGAACCTGTATTCCCCCTTGGAGTTAGCTAATTTATCTCCTCCACATATTCAGTTGCTTTAACATAAGTTGAAGCTTTTTTAAAACAAAACCATCGATGATTGTAGAAAGAGTCAGAATCAAGGTCCCAGCTCTTTCTCAATCACAGTTTGAGAATCTCTGTTCTAAGCTATCCTATATTCCAGGCCTCCATTCAGCTCACACAGATATTATTTGGTATAATCCAGGGTACAATGATACAAATTTATTATTTAATTTTCAGGAGATAAAATGGCAAATTCATTAGGCTTTGTTTTCACTTTTGGGCCAATGGGAAAATGAAAGTGTAACATTAAAATCAGAACCTTAGCAAAATAATGTGCATTATTTTGAAGTACTTATGCAATTAATTTCTAACCTTGTATTTCACTGTGGGCCAGATTCAGCTATCCTTACATTGAGTAGTACTTTACTCTCTGAGCAGTTCCTTTGAAGTCTTCACAGAACACGATGATGTAACTAAGGATGCCAGAATCTGGCCTGTAGCATTAAAACCTTAAAGCACAGCACCTGCTGAAGGCTAACTTAAATACGTTTTAGTTTTTAATGCATTTCAAATATTTTGTTGACAATTAGATTGCCGAGAGCAGCCATGACCAACTGCTGTGAAAGTTAATTCAGTCTAATCTAAAAACTACTTCCATTTGGATTGCTAACAAGCTGATTTGACATAAAAATATTTTGTTCGGTATATGACCGTCTCTAAAATGCAGGATTTTCGGAGATGTCAGCCAATCTGTCAAATTTAGTTTTGTTTTTAAATCTCTGCTGCTGAGGTCAAAAGTGCTGACTAACTGGAATAAAATAATAAAAGATGTACTGGTTATCTTCAGCAGTCTTTTCAAGGTACAGATCAAGGCTGTAGCAATGAGAGCATCCTGGAAAAGGACTTGATGTGTAATATACAGTAGACGATATTTTTTTAATTGTAACCAAAGGCTATATGAAGGACTTATCTTTTTCTCTCTTTTTCTTTCAGATGACATGTTTGATCTCCCATTCCCAGATGACATGGACAATGACATTGGAATTTTAATCACAGGGAATCTCCACTCTTCTCCAAATTCCTCTCCAGTTCCTTCCCCTGGTTCCCCTTCTGGGATTGGCGTGGGATCTCACTTCCAGCATAGTAGGGTAAGATCTGTAACTTTCAAGACATACACACATGCGTTATATAATGCTCCAACACTTTTTCTGTAGTTTCTAAAAATTAACCAGGCTGACTGCAGACAGAAGTCAAAGAAGGAAGAAACCTTGAAATTAACAATGAAGTTGAAGATGTTAGCTAGAAACTATCTTAGAAGATGAAAGATGTTCCAGCTACACTTTTATTTATATCACCCACTCCAAAGTTAGTAGTAGTTAATTGTCATTTGTAGAACTTGATATGGAGGGGAGAAAATACTTTTGTTTCTTGTGGTAGAGCCATATTCTGCACTCCTGAATGGATGTCAGTCTGTATTAATGAAAAGCAAAGATTATGATGATTTGGCACAATGCATTTTACTTCGGTAAGTCATAGAATCATAGAGTTAGAAGGGACAGCAGGGGTCATCTAGTCTAGCCCACTGCCAAGATGCAGGATTTGCTGTGTCTAAACCATCCAAGACAGATGGCTATCCAGCCTCCTTTTGAAAATCTCCAGTGAAGGAACTTCTACAGTCTCCTAGGGAGTTTGTTCCATTGTCGTACTGTTCTTAAAATTAGGAAGTTTTTCTTGAGATTTAATCTAAATCTCTACGCTGTAATGTGAACCCATTGCCTCTTGACCTGCCCTCTGTGGCGAGAGAGAACAAGTCATATTGGAATGTCCCTGCTTCTGGCATCAAAGAATTGGATTTGAGAAAATGGTTTAGATATGAGCTGAATTTTGAAGTCTTCATAAATGATTTTAAAAAAAAAAATTGGTTTTTCATAGAATAATAGAAGATTAGGATTGGAAGGGACCTCAAGAGGTCATCTTGTCCAACACCCTGATCAAAGCAGGATCAACCCCAACTAAATCATCCCAGCTAGGGCTTTGTCAAGCCAGGCCTTAAAAACCTCTACGGATGGAGATTCCACTATCTACCCAGGTAACCCGTTCCAGTGTTTCACAACCCTCCTGGTGAAAAAGTTTTTCCTAATATCCAACCTAGACCTCCCCCAGTGCAACTTGGGACCATTGCTCCTAGTTCTGTCATCTGCCATCACTGAGAACAGCCTAGCTCCATTCTCTTTGGAATCCTCCTTCAGGTAGTTGAAGGCTGCTATCAAATGCCTCCTCACTCTTCTCTTCTGCAGACTAAATAAGCCCAGTTCCCTCAGCCTCTTCTCATAAGTCATGTGCCCTAGCTCCCTAATCATTTTTGTTGCCCTCTGCTGTACTCTCTTCTTTCTGTAGTGGGGGGGATCAAAACTGGACGCAGTACTCCAGTGCCTCACCAGTGCCAAATAAGAGGGGAATAATCATTTCCTTCGATCTGCTGGCAGTGCTTCTACTAATGCAGCCCAATATGCCATTAGCCTTCTTGGCAACAAGGGCACACTGTTAATTCACATCCAGCTTCTTGTCCACTGTAACCCCCAGGTCATTTTCTGCAGAACTGATGCTTAGCCAGTCGGTCGCCAGTCTGTAGCAGTGAATGGGATTCTTCCGTCCTACGTGCAGGACTCTGCACTTGTCCTTGTTGAACCTCATCAGATTTCTTTTGGCCCAATCCTCCAATTTGTCTAGGTCACTCTGTATCCTATACCTGCCCGCCAGCATATCTGCCACTCCCCCCATCTTAAGAGTCATGAGCAAACTTGCTCAGGTTGCAATCCACCCCATCATCCAGATCATTAATGTAGATGTTGAATAAAACCAGCCCCAGGACCGACCCCCTGGGGCACTCCACTTGATACCGGCTGCCAACTAGACATTGAGCCATTTGATAACTACCCATTGAGCCCGATGATCCTAGTCAGTTTTTATCCACCTTAAAGTCCATTCATCCAACACATACTTTTTTAACTTGTTGGCAAGAATACTGTGCGAGACTATCAAAAGCTTTGCTAAAGTCAAGATATATCACATCCACAGCTTTCCCCACATCCACAGAGCCAGTCATCTCAACGTAGAAGGCAATCAGGTTGGTCAGGCTGACTTGTCCTTGGTGAGTTCATGCTGACTGTTCCTGATCACTTTCTCCTCCAAGTGCTTCAAAATGTATTCCTTGAGGACCTTCTCCAGGAGTACTGAGGTGAGGTTGACTGGTCTATAGTTCCCCAGATGCTCCTCCTTCCCTTTCTTAAAAATGGGCACTATGTTTGCCTTTTTCCTATCATCCAGGACCTCCCCTGATAGCCACAAGTTTTTAAAGATAATGGCCAATGGATCTGCAGTCACATCAGCCAACTCCCTCAGCACCCTTGGATGAATTGCATCCAGCCCCATGGACTTGTGCATGTACAGCCTTTCTAAATGGTCCTGAACCTGTTCTTTCACCACTGAGAGGAGCTCACCTCCACCCCACACTGGGCTGACCAGTGCAGTAGTCTGGGAGCTGACCCTGTCTGTGAAGACAGAGGCCAAAAAAGCATTGAGTACTTCAGCCTTTTCCGCATCATCTGTCACTAGGTTGCCTCTCCCATTCAGTAAGGGACCCACACTTTCCCTGACCACCTTCTTGTTGCTAACATACCTGTAGAAACCCTTCTTGTTGCCTTTCATGTCCCTGCAACTCCAATTGCACTTTGGCCTTCCTGATTTCACCCATCTACAGTCAAGCAATATTTTTATACTCCTCCCTAGTCATCCATCCAAACTTCTTCTTGTAAGCTTCCTTTTTGTGTTTAAGCTCACCAAAGATTTCTCTGTTAAGCCAAGCTGGTCGCCTGCCATATTTGCTATTCTTTCTGCACATCGGGAAGCTTTGTTCCTGTGCCCTCAGTAATGTTTCTTTAAAATATAGCCAGCTCTCCTGGACTCCTTTCCCCCTCATATTGGCCTCCTAAGGCATCCTGCCCATCATTTCCCTGAGGGAGTCAAAGTCTGCTTTTCTGAAGTCCAGAGTTCACATTATGCTGCTCTCCTTTCTTCCTTTTGTCAGGATCCTGAACTTGACCATCTCATGGTCACTGCTGCCCAGGCTGTCATCAAATTCTACTTCCCCGACCAATTTTTCCATTTGTGAGCAGCAGGTCAAGAGGAGCACGCCCCCTATTTGGTTCCTCCAGCACTTGCACAAGGAAGCTGTCTGTTACACACTCCAAAATCTTCCTGGATTGTCTGTACACTGCTGTATTACTCTCCCAGCAGATGTCAGGGTGATTGAAGGCTCCCATGAGAACCGGCGCCTGTGATCTGGAAACTTCCATTAGTTGTCTGCAGAAAGCCTCATCTAGCTCATCCCTCCTGGTCCAGTGGTCTATAGCAGATATCCACCACGACATCACCCTTGTTGCTCTCGCCTCTAAACTTAACCCAGAGACTCTCAACAAGCTTTTCTGCAATGTCATACTGGAGCTCTGAGCAGACATACTGCTCTCTTATATACAGCGCAACTCATCCACCTTTTCTCCCGTCTGTCCTTCTTGAACAGTTTATACTCATCCATTACAGTGCTCCAGTCATGTGAGTTACCCCACCAAGTCTCAGTTATTCCAATCACATCATAGTTCCTTGACTGTGCCAGGACTTGCAATTCTTCCTGCTTGTTTCCCAGGCTTCTTGCATTTGTGTATAGGCACCTAAGATAACTAGCCAATTGCCTTACTTTCTCAGTATGAATCAGGAGGCTTCCTCTGTTGCACTCTCCTCCTTGTGTTTCCTCCCAGTAACCCACTTTGAGTGGAATATTTTCCTCATGATAAAACCCAGTGTCAGAACATAAGCTGTGCAGGTGCTGGAGTTTTATGCAAATTTGTTTTCTCTGGAAAAAAAATTAGCCCTGGGTGCATGCTTCCTACAAGTTATTTCTGTTTAAAGTGGCTTTTGAGAAGCTGGTTCCAGCATCAACAGTTATTTAAAATGTAAATTTTGTTAATTCAAGAAAGAATTGTTGATTCTTGAATCAAATTTAGCATAGACTTGAAGGAAGTTTGGCAGTGCTGTCTTAAACATACAAAGTCTCTCAGTTGCATCAGAGACTTCCTGGTACTTTTATTTATGCCCATCATAATCCTTTCCGTGACAAACATGCAGAAACTGCAGGCACTGCATGTATAATTTGGCAGCATTGAGGCTTGTATAGGAAAGTGTTGAAGTTGAAACATACAGAAACATGCTTCACAACACTTATTAAAAGAAATAAGAGATTGAACTTTATCTATAAATAAATCTAAGATAATAGGAATGAATCTGGTGTTACTTTTTTAGCCCACTATATATATATTTACAACTAGGCAATGTGTACATCTCCCAGCTTCTGGGGGTACATTTTTGTTGATTTTAAAAGTGAAATTGTAAATCCAATATGGTTTGAAGTCCAGAACACACTTCTTAGATCTTAACTGCAGAACCCTTTATTGAGAGTTGATGATGCTAAAAATTCCTTGTGACACAACAGCACTATGCTCAAACAATGAATATTTTGTTTTATTAAAAACCTTCTTGCCACACAAAATTGATTTTTCAAGCTGGGGAAACATGCCAGGTTAACAGCCCTGAAGGATAAAGTCCTTTATTTATTTGCACAACAGGCACAGCAATAGTTTAAACTTCTGTTGCCAGTGTACCTCAACTGTCTCCCTAATGGGTGCTCGACAGGTAAGAAGGAAACTTAAAATCTTCGGCATCTCTGCTGAGACTTCCAAGAAGAGGCCAATTGTGGGGTATATGTTGTGTGATCCGGATATATGTCCATTAGACACTAATACTCCAACTCACTTCTCAAAGGCCATCAAATAGTTACAAATTACACTCCATAGGTTGCTTTCAAACTGAAGATGAAAAGTTTCATATCATATTACCAAACCTTTGAGCAATCCATTCCTACCACTGAGCATCAATTAACAGATTTCTTTCTAACTTACTGAGTTCAGTCTCTATTATCATTTTTTAAAGAATTGTTTTATACAATTGACCCTCAATGAAAACTCTAACCAACTAGCTTAAAAGCGGCACAAAAAGGTTAATGACCAAAGAGCTTGGAGACCCAGAGAGGTCTTTTCTGGGTGAACCTGTCATAGTAATTCAGTTTAACCATTAACAAGGGCCTAGTAATTGAGGTGTAATTTTTGTTTTTAAAAAAGCTACAGCGTGTGATCATTACCTTCTGGGTCAGAGAAGGTCAAGCCTTCATCCATGTAACCTGTAATTGATTGTTGTAGTTTACCAGTGTGAGTGAGCCCTGATTGGTCAGCAGCCAGTTTCAAGGTCTGCTGTTGGATTTTCCTAGTGCCTGCAGCCAGGTGAGCTGCCGCTCGCTCTAAGCATAACCACTTTATGGGCTGTTTAACTTCTTTGATGCCTGATTAAGATATTACTGCTGGAGAAAGAGCTGCTCCAAGGACTAGCATTGGAAGGTTTCATGATTAAACCAATTTGGGTGTAGTGGGATCAGATGGATGTTTTTCCCTACTCAATCAAAAAGTGTGTGGATTAAATGGATTGCTAGTCCAGGTTCTTCTGAGACAGTAGAATATTTTCCAACTCTGCATCACCAGGTTTGACTCTATTAAAGGAATAAAAAGATAGGAAAGAATATTTATTAAAAACAAATATACCCCTAAAAATGCAGTTATAATTTAAAATATGACAACCTCTCTTCAGCGCAACACACAATACTCTTATCAGCATTAGAGCGTTTTCTGTATATTCATTATTGTAGCAGGTGACATAGAGCTTTGAAAGAGGGTGAGGGAAACTAAGATGTGTCAAAGTATCATTTTTTTTAACTCAATCTACAACCAAATGGTCAGACTTCAATTTATCTCCTGCATCCCTTAATGATATAAACTACAGATGGAAGCATGACAAACTTGTTTTTAATCTCTAATTGGGCTTCTTATTCTAGTGAGAACAGTTGGTATAGCACCTCAGAAAACTCATATAGAAACCAAGTTAATAAGCTTTATCATCTTATGAAAGGAAGGAGCTTTGTCCAGGACATGGGGGAGTCCGATTCAGGAAAACACATGATTTTTGTAGTAGTATTCCACACTACTTTTTCCTGATCAAACTGATTGTTCATCAGGGTGTGCCATTCTACCCATTCAAACATAAACACAAACTTTGTTCACATCAGAGGTAAGACGAGCCCAGTTTTCCTAGCAGTAGTGCATATAAAAGCAGAAGGGAATACAGAAAAAGGTGTCTGTTTATCCAGTTTAAATGCATTTATTTCACTTCAATCTTAGTTATAGGCTAACTTTTTTTTCCCTCCCTTAAAATTTGAACTTAGTTACTAATGCTGCTTGTTGCAGTTTTTCCAGCATTGGGTATTCCCAATACCACACTCTTTGGCTTACTTGCCACACCATGGCCTTAACAGCTAAAGAACCCAGAGCCTGAGGAGGAGAGAGTTCTTAATCTTGTCTATAGTCTCCAGAAAGTGGCAGTATGTGAATACCTAGGATTGATTGATAGGACAGTGTTAATCAAATGGTGTTCTAGTAGGAGATGAAGCATGAGGTCTCCACGTCAAGACATTCCAGCTAATGGACCAACAGACTGAAGTTTTCACTCACCTCAATTTTGTACTGTGAAAGTAAAAATTCTTGTATTGAAATGTTTGTACTGACATCATGTCTTATTACATCTTGTCTAATGAGATTTTTAGATTTTTTTAAAAATTAAACTACAGAGCAAATGTAAATATGTCTGGTCAGTATGTGAGTACACAACAGTATCTAGTATGTGGCACAGTTTATATCAAATAAATACGCTCCCACAGAAATGTACCATATCAAATAAATTAACCAATGATTGTCATAATCAGCACAGGAAGGAACGGAGGTGGTATGGTCTCCTATTGAGCTATATTTAGGGAGGTACAATAAATACATGATACTTGTACCATTAATATAATATAGCATGTGTTGTTTTTCCCAATATGAGAGTAATGTGAACAGATTCAGTACAATTTGTCATACCCATATGAAAACAAATGTAACTAACTGTCTGAAAGAGCAAATACAGTTACAGACTTGAAAGACTGAATATTCTTTCTGTGAACTCAATACAGTTTAGATATAAACCAGCCACTTTTAAGATACAGACCCAAAATGGTGTATCTCTTAGTATTCTCTCAGGTTAGCCAGAGGCAGGATGACTGGAATTTGCAATATGCTGAAAGCTTATTCTGCTAGACAGGGGAAAGCTCATGAAATTTAGGAAAAGTAGAAAACCATACGATTTCTCCAGCCACTGCTGCTCTATAGATCATCCAAATGCCTGAAAACAGCTGTCCTTTCCTTTGGAGCCACCCCATCATCTGGTAGCCTAGCAAGGATTGCTCCCTCCAGGATCAAACCTCATTTCCCTGCATATAGCCTCAATGTAATGCCATTAGGCCCTGGCACAGTTCACAACAGTCATGTTGTGTTCTTTAGAAACCTGCGGTGCTCCTGGATTGTTAATCTGGAGAGCACAACTACCAGAGATTAGGGCTAAATAGTTTAGTCTGAGAAAGCTATGTGAATAGCTAGAAAACATGTGTTGCACAGTCTGAGATTACCATGATAACTGGCAACAGGTCAAAACTGGATTCAGAATTGAGGGGTGAATAAACAAAGAAGTATCTGTGGGTGCTGACAAAAGGGATTGGGACAGTGAAACAAGGAATGAACTGATTGATTTTCATGCTACTGATGCTTTTCTTTTTTTTTTCTCTTTTCTCTAGAGCCAAGGAGAGCGTCTTCTTTCCAGAGAAGCCCCTGAGGAGCTGAAGCAGCAGCCTCTTGCTCTAGGATACTTCGTATCAACAGCCAAAGCTGAGAATCTTCCACAGTGGTTCTGGTCATCCTGTCCACAGGCACAAAACCAGTGTCCCCTCTTCCTGAAGGTTTGTCTAGTATTCTATCGCTAGAAGGGGGAACTGGCAGGATAAACAGTCACCTACACTTTTCCTGGAGAGTACTGGTTTTCAGGGGTGTCAACTGATTATATTTAAAACTAGAGTTATGTTTGAGTTCCAATATAATCAGTTGGCTGCTACATTCCCATTTATGTTTCCTCTTCCCCTTCAGGTCCTTGCCTCCATCTGCAGTCACTTGAGCTTCCCCAATTTAGAGATACTCAAGGCTGAGTTCCCTCTATGCTGGGTTTAGATGTGTGCCAGCCACCTGCTATCTTACTGGATTAGTCCACACAAGCACACAATGGATTCTGATAATTTCTGAACCGTAATGCACCCCCACATTAAGTAATATTAAAGGAAGGTGTCCTGGCTTTCCATTCCCAAGGTCTAGTTATCCTAAGAAAGAAGGAACCATAGTTTTCATTCTGCTGTGCTATAGCTGTGGCACAAAGACCAAAACTGAGGAGCTCAAGCAAAAACAGCAGTTCCAGAAATTTAGCCTAATTGAGTCACAGTGATGGACACCTGAATAGGATAGATGTAGAATCAGTATCTTTAGTTTCTTTTTTGTGATTAACTTTTTATAGATTTTCATAAAGAAACACAATGAAAAGTACAAAAAAGTAAATGACTTTAAAGCTTGTATATGTTACCAAATACCACACTTCACAGGATTGCCAATAGAATTATGGAATTCTTTGAGTTCTAGGTCCTATGTGGATTCCAGATATGGATGCACCATATGCTGGAACTGTTTGAAGTAGTCTCCGTCAATCCACATGCACTCCTTGCATCGTCCTCATGGTACGTCCGAGGTCTCATGTGACAGCATGGGTTTATGTCCCCTTAGTTTCCTCTTACCACCAGATGGCCAGAGTCGGAACACTCCTCTTCACCTTCTCTGCTACGTAGAAAAAAAAAAAAGCACGTAACAGTTCAGTAGTTTTAGTACAACGTAATTAGGGATGATCGTTATTAATTATTAGTAATTAGGATTCCTACTTCTACTATTATCCCCTTCCTGGGGCATTCTACCCATCCTGAGCAATTATGCCCAGACAAGCTGGGTTCAAGACCTACATTGCATGTCCACAATAGTTCTCGATGAGTGACAAGCACCAATGCTGTCTCTACTGCCATGGTGACACCCACGTTGTCATGCAGTGGTTCATCTACTGCTCCTTCCCATCGAGAACTATTGAGGTGAAAGAATTCAGGCTATGAAAGCACTTCATGAAGGAAGTAATGCATCCGTGTGTGCACTCAGAGGTGGCATCCCCGGACCGGCCAGAACGCCCAATTGCACCAGCAGTTAGTACATCCTTTGTCACGGCGACACTGGCCAAGACCCATCATGCTCATAAGCAACAAAGCCACAGGCATAAGAGCAGATCCCCAAGAGGGACCACCTCTAAGCACCACGTTACCTCTCCGAGCCGGGATCAGCCAGGTGAGAAGTCACACGCCAACACAGCGGCACCTGCTCCGAAGCAATCTAAAGTGGAGCAAAAGACCAAACATCTTGAAAAGCCAGAATCTTCTGCCACCACCGGCATACCACCAGAACCCTTGGCACCATCCACTCCACTGGAGCCAACTGGCTTGGTATGGCCGCCACCATATGCTTTCCCAGTATTGTGCACACTGGGCCATTTATTGCCCCTGATGCCCACAGCAGAACAGCTTTTACTGCTTGAGGGGCTCTCGCAGCAGCATGACATGCCGGACATCGCACAGCCTCCGTCTCCAACAGATGAACCACTGCTGCTGGATCATTCTTCCACGGTACAGTCTCAAAAGTCACCACAAAACATACTCACTCCGATGGCGCCACCTTTCCGGAACAATCACGATCAGTCTGGTCCTCTGAACCAGACCCAGCCTTCTCTCTGACACACTTATATAATCCATGACTACAACAACGGCATGCACCAATGTATGCACCACTACTGCCAGAGCAGTGGTTCAGATGCCCATATGGTCCTCCAGTGCAGGTTGACCAGAGACCCTCTTGGTATGGCTGGTACCCCTATTATGGATGTGGAGCACCATTACCATCGCAGCACAGACCTTCCCCGGAGAACACCACCCCTCCCTCAGCATATGATGAACCACATTATACCCCCGACACCACTAGAACCATTGGATCCCCCAATTCCAACAAGTGAATCGTCATCTCCGGATGAAGCACTCATCCCCCTGTCACTATCCCCACCATATGACCATGGGCTATACCAAGACCTCCAGTGGCATATGGCTGCAGAGTATGTCAGGGACCCCCAGGATGCGCTCCTAGACATCCTACAACTAGCAGGACTACACCCCAAAGTGTGCAGAGAGATGCTACTTCATCGTGACCAAAAACACAGATTTTCTTTTTATTCATCCACCACTGTACTCACTAGTGGTGCAAGCAGCAATTCAATGTGTCAGTGTGCCACGCAACAACACAACACCTCTCCAGATGGAGCCTCTAAAAAGTTCAACCTAATTGGGCAGAAGGTCTACTCATTGGCGGGCCTGCAGTTCCACATCACAAGCCATCAAGCCATACTGGCAAAGTATGTCTTTAGGTCACACTCAAAACTGGCAGAGTTCCAGCCCTCCCTTCTGGAGGACAGACAACCAGACTTCAAAGCCCTTATTGAAGAAGGTAAGCTGGTGGCCAAGGTCTCCCTCCAGGTCGCAGTAAATGCAGCAGACACAGCATCACAGTCACTGGCATTAGGAGTGATGCTGAGAAGAGACTCCTTGCTGCAAACATATGGTTTCCCCAAGAAGTCCAGACCACGCTGGAGGACCTTCCCTTCAACAACCAAAAACTATTTAGTGACAAGATCGATGAGAGCCTATATTCCCTCAGCCTCTCAAGCCACACTTCGGTCATTGGGCCTATACACTCTGGCCCCTATCTGCTTCCAGAACTGCCCATCTTTCCATCCCAGATACCCCCCCTGACCTGCCTATCAACCTTACCCTCCACGCCAACAGAACAGCCCTGCTGCTGCCAATGTTCCAAGCAACCCATACACTCTGCCGTCTCCACCTCTAATACCTCCACCTTCCACCAACACTCTCCAAGACAGTTCTTTTGACTCTTTCTCAGAGGTTTCCCTTATTGTGTTCGGGGGCTGTCTTGCTCTTCGCCAACAACTGAAGCAAGATTACCACTGACTGCTAAGTACTGGACATCATATGCCGGGGATACCTTATAGAATTCCATGTGCCCCCTCCCCAGAGCAACCCCGCCGATACAATGCAGCTATACCTTCTACGGAAGGAAACACACACACACACATGCTTCTACAAAGGGGCTATAGAACAGGTCACTATCAAAGTCACGGTTTTTACTCCCCTACTTCCTCATACCGAAAAAAGGAAGAGAGCGTCACCCAATTCTGGATATACAGGCCTTGAATCGATTCATCCACAAATTCCAGTTCCACATGGTTACTGTCTGCCAAATCATCCCCTTCCTCCCACTTGGGGCCTGGTTCGCAGCTCTCGATATGAAGGATACATACTTCCATATAGACATTTATCCCACCTACCACAAATTCCTTTGTTTTACTGTGGGTCACTTCCATTATCAAGTCTGTGTCCTCCCTTCAGGATAGCCACCGTCCCTCGCATGTTCACAAAAGTCAGTGCTGTCATCGCAGCATATATGTGACATCTGACACACTCCTTTTTCCCATACCTAGATGACTGTTCCTAGTGGCATCATCATGCAAACGCCTCCACATTATCATCCGGACACTGTGAGGACCTCCTTACCAATCTGGGAATCTGAATCAAAGAGGAAAAGTCCATTTTCATACTTACCAGAGAACTGACTTTCATAGGAGCACGTTTGAATTCTCACACAGCATGGGCTTTCTTCCAAGAGACTGTTTTGGCACGCTCACCACCCTCATTACACAACTGTGCCATCGTGCCTGCACTTGCATACACCACTACCTTTCACTCCCAGGGCACATGGCAGCGTGTACTTTTGTTATCCCTTACGCCTACCTCCATATGAGATACTTCCAGCAGTGGCTCTGATTAGCGTATGACCCACAGAAGGATCACCTCACCAAATGAGTTCTCCTTCCACCATCAATAGTAAGTTTCCTTTATGGTGGTGCGACCTCTCTGAAGTCTTGGTGGGTACGCCCTTCAATTCTCCTACACCCACCACCCTCACCATGGACGCTTCACTCATAGATTGGGGCACCCACATACATGGTCACACTGCCCAGGGCCTATGGTCCCTCAGAGAAGCAAGGATGCATGTCAGCCTCCTAGAAGTGCAGGTGGTCCAGCACACCTGTCAAGCGCTCCTTCCCCTCATTCATTCCAAACGTGCAACTTCTCTCGGACAACATGACAGCAGTAGTTATGTAAACAAACAAGGCGGAGCCAGATCTCTGATCGTTTGCTGAGAGGCACTCCGATTAGGGAATTGGAGCCTATGACACAACATTACACTACAGGCAACACACTTACCGTGCATGAACTCCATGACCCCACTCTTCACTCTATCTTCTGTCAGTGGGGCACTCCACGTTGGGAGCAGTCGCCAACAGCAAGCTTCGCCTCTTCTGCTCCATATGTGCCCTCGGGCATGGCTCACAAGGGGATGCCTTTCTCCTCCCATGGATGCTGGGGACTACAATATGCTTTCCCACCTCTCCTGCTCCTCCCACAAGTACTCTGCAAAGTAAAACGAAACCAAGCATTCCTCATACTCATAACTCCCTTCTGGCCCCGCCAGTATTAGTTCACAGATCTCCTCCACCTCTTGAACTGCCATCCAATCCATGTTCCCCCACCCCAACCTCCTCACCCAGGAACAGTGCCATATCCAACATCCCAACCCACATCCTCTCCATCTCACGGGCTGGTGTTTGGATGGGGCTCACAAGTAGATAATTCATGCTGCATGCCGGTATGGGACATATTTACACGTAGTCGACACCCAGCCACCAGGACCTGCTACCAAGCCAAATGGAAACACTTCACAAAATGGGCATCCAACCACCACTACTTTACCGCTGTGACCCTACCAGCCGTTCTAAACTACCTATTCACCTTCGCCTCTCAGGCCTCGCCCACTCCTCCATCTGGGTGCACTTAGTGGCACTTAGCATCTTCCTTCTGCCGATAGACGTTTTTTCTGTCTTCAACCATCCAACTTCTGCTTGTTTCCTCCATGGCCTCCTTAACACATTTCCTTCCATCAGGAAGCCTACCCCACTTTGGAATCTCAACCTCATTCTTTCAACTCACTAAACCACCTTTCAAACCCCTAGCCCTTGCTTGCTCCCCTACCTATCTATGAAGGTGGTCTTCTTGGTGGCCATTACCTTGGCTTGTTTCAATAAACTGGCATCCATGAAGGCAGACCCTCCCTTCATGGTGTTCCACCGGGATAAAGTCTCCCTACAACTCCACCCCAAGTTCCTCCCTAAAGTTGCCTCACCGTTTCCCCTCAACCAAGTCATTCATCTCCCAACCTTTTACACCAAAGTGTGCTCCTCCAACAGGGAACACACACTGCATTCCCTGGACATCCACAGTGTACTGGCCTTTTATCTCCAATGCACTTGTACTTTCCAAATCTCGGCCAGACACTTTCTCACTATAGCAGAGGGCGCTGCCTCTTCCCAACGCATAGCTAAGTAGATCTCCCACTGCATCACAGACTGCTACTCCTTTTCCCGAGTCACTTACTACTGGGCATCTCAGCTCATTCCACAAGGGCACAAGACATCACATCTGCCCTCCTTGCAGATGTCCCATGGCAAGACATTTGCAAGGTGGCAATGTGGTCCTCTGTTCACACATCTACTGAGCATTACGCCATAGCCAACTCATCAGCAACAGATGTAGCAGTTGGCTGCGCAGTCCTACGCGCACTCACATCTGCTGAGCCCTCGCATCCACCTCCCCGCTAGTGACTGCTCACTACCCATATCTGGAATCCACAAAAGGACCAGCACTTGAAGAAGAAAGGGAGGTTACTTACTGTAACTAACGATTCTTCAAGAGGTGTGGTCCCTATCTGGATTCCAATCCCACCCCCCTATCCCTACTGCTATGGGCTTGAGGCCTGACACGAAGAGGAAACTGAGGGGACGTCCACCCCCGCAGTCACACAAGACCTTGGACGTACCACGTGGACGACGCAAGGCAAGCACATAGGTCAACAGACTACTTCAAACCGTTTCGGTTCTGGTGCACGGTGCACATGCACACCCACGTCTGGAATCCACATTGGGACCACACATCTTGAATAACCATCAGTTACAGTAAGTAACCTCCCTTTACACAACTTGTCAAAGCTGTAAAACCACACAAATACTCCGGAGACATAACATGCGAGGGAGGGGATAATAGTATTAAAATAGGAACAGACATGCATGAACAGGTGGTGGTGCGAAGGGAGGGAGCTCCATGTCTTTAATGTGTATTTCTGTAACCCTACAAAGCTTTCACTTAAGATATAATAAAATATTATCTTAAATGTATATGATTTCCATTCCAAAGGATCACAAAGCACTTTATAAAACATATATTGATATACACTGGAATTCCTTCAAGTACTAGAAATATGTAGTCACCTATGGGTTGGCCCAATGCAGCAGCTTCTTAATCCCACAGTGTAAAACTACACATTTGTGAATGAGGAAATGGGGTGAAAATGTATCGCAAATACAATTCTAAAGTAGTTAAGTAAGCAAGATGTAGAGTAATTAGACAGTCCTGCTATGCTTGCGCATTTCCAATTTAACAAGCACCTCGAACTCGTTCCTTAAGTACCATGGGTCTTTCTATCTACCTACGTTCTTATGTTGGTGTCAGTCGTTCTACTATAAAAGACCAAGTTTCGCTCTTTCCCCTGACAGGAAAACACAGTTTTAAAGTGGTGATGATGGTTGTTGAATATAAAAAGTGAGTGTTTGTTAGTGTCAGTAAGGATACCTTTGTGGGGAAACTTGGCTGAGGAAGTAGATTTTTTATTAAGCTCTAATAATTACAAGTGGCCCAGATTTTCATTTTATATGTAAGATGAAAGGTGGCACCTCCATTACCATAACATCCTTTAATGCTATACAAAAGATGTTGACTCAGCACTGACTAAAGGAAGAGGGCAACTCCATGAATCACCAACCCACCTCCTATAGTACTTCTGGTTTTCCAGGGAGACCGTCTATTTAAGAACACACTTGACTCAACTCTGCTTTTCTTGCTAAATTTGAGGTCACAACCCAAGCTGAGATGAAAAGTGAAACATTACATTTGTGGGGATTGAAGATAAGTTGTTTTGCTCATTGTAAACTTTAATTTTTGATTGAGAATGAATAAAAGAACTATTAAGCAGTAAAATCCAGTAGTAAAAACACAGTCAGCCCAGGCAAGACAGAAACTTTCAGAATTCTTTCCTTAAACCTTTAGTGGGTTTAGACTTACTGCTGCTAGATTCAGTGGTGAATTGGGTGAGATAAATCCTGTTGCTATTAAATAATCTGTTTGTCTTTCAGTGCTTGAAATAGTTTTTTGCATATATGGTGGCTATGGACCACAATTGTGTGATTTTTCCAGAGACATCTGATCCCCGATAATAAAAATTTGGGAGACAGTTCAGACAGGCATTCGAGAATGGAATTGTCAAGATACAGAATGTATAGGATTTAGCAGAAAACTGTGTGTCCTGTCCAGCTCTAAAGTCTAAACCTAGTTAAACAAAATGTCAAGTCCTGGGAAGGGAATGGGGTCTGCTTATTTTGCTGCTGGTCCTTGTAAAATCTGCAGAAACACCCGTTATGCAAATGACTATGTTTGTCACTTTCCTTCCACAGGCCTCACTGCATCACCATATCTCCGTAGCGCAGACTGATGAACTTCTCTCTGTCAGGAACTCTCAACGTGTTCCCCATCCCCTCGACTCTAAAACTACATCAGATGTTTTGAGGTAACATCTTCCAGGCTGTGCATTCCCCCACCCCCAGACTATGAGAACACAATATCGGGCTGTTTGCTGAGCATCACTGAGGGATCTTCCATTGGTTTGATCCTCATAGTCTCTCCCGTACTTTAAATAGTTCCAGTCTGCATTGTGCTCAGCGCTCTGTGGGTGCACAAGCCATCCTCTGTACACCCCTCCACAGGGGATGGGCAAATCTTGTTGGAGTACACTAGCTGAAAGTGAGTGGGGGAAAGACCAGGACCATGGTGGCAATTTCCCCTATTCTCCACACCAGTCAACAAGATGACAGGGACTTTGTTGGGAATACAGTCTCCCCTCAAGAGAAATAGGGTTGGTAGGTTTTTTGTTTGTGTTTTAAGTAGAAGCTAATGCATTCTCTCAAGCAAGCCTCTCTTCCAGTCTGGTTTCTGTACAAGTCAGTAGAGCTGGCAAAAACACTTTTTTTGATTAGCAAGAAATTAAGGGGTTTCAAAAGGTGGGTTTATTCTGTATCAGAACAAAACCCAATTTGCCAAAACGTCTCTGTGAATCAAAAAATTGGCTTCAGAAACAGTGCTTCCAAAACAAAATGTGAAACTGACATTGTCAGTTGTGCTGGCCCTCTGCCAGGAGTCCCAAAATCTGCAGGCCCAGAGCAGCCCCATCTTTTAGGGGCCAGTAACCCCAGAGCAGCCAGACTCCTAACAAGCAACCCTACATGCCCCAGCCTTGAAACAATCTCCATGGTGGGGCTGCTGACTGTTTATGCCATCCTAGGATTTCCAGGTGCCTAGCTCCACAGAAAAGAACCTGGAAGTCACATGATGGCATACATGCTCTCAGTTCTAAGCAGGGAGCCTGGAAGCCCTGCTTTGGAGTCGTGGCTGGAACTGTGATTTTTAGGGCTTCTGGACTACCTGCTCTGCGCCATCACCAGTCTCTTTGCCATGGAGCTGGAAGCCTAGCTGCTCCAGAGGCTCAGCTCTAGCCAGGGTTCCTGACACTACCAGAATCCACTGCAGAGCTGTCAAGCCTGGAACATTAGCAGGTTTCAATGGAAATCTGCCTGGTTTTTAGCAAAATTTTATTGAATCTCCAATACATTTTGCTCCAGCAAATCAGCATTTTCAGTTTTGTCAGACATATTCCTGACTTGCAGAGCTGGTTGGAAATTTTCCAAGTAAATGTTTTTAAAAAGACAGCATGAACTGCAGGAATGTAATTTTTCAATGCCATCACTCAATTCTCTCTCTCTCTCACACACACAGGTTTGTTTTGGAGCAGTACAATGCACTGTCCTGGCTCACGTGTAATCCTGCCACTCAGGATCGCAGCTCCTGCCTTCCTGTTCACTTTGTGGTGCTCACTCAGTTGTACAACGCCATCATGAATATACTTTAATAGAAAAGCACTTGTTCCTCTGGTTCATTCCCCCCTCAACCTGAGAAATGTGCCACAGTCTGCAAAAATCAAAACTTTGCCTCTCTTCTGACCAGTCCCCAGGTCCTGTGCTGTGCTTCAGTTCCTCCTTAAGCACGTGATTTTCTGCAGTGTTCAAAACCAATCGACCCATTGACACATCTCTGGCAGCTTCTATCAAAAATCTGGACCCATCCAGAAACAGGGAATATACAGTACCCTCAATCCAGTGTTAGTTTAGAGGCCCAGTAATTACCAGTCAGCGTGAAATAAAGAAAAGGAAGAATCTGAAGACTATGTCCTTTCGCATGGGGAACTCTGATTTACAATTAAGGGCAATTTCAGCCCTGCACGTAAAGTCTTGTAGTGACCAGTTTGGGTTGCATAAAGGTTACTTTGTTTGAACATCGTAAGTTGGGATTTTGCAGAAAAGGAGAACCAGTTATAGTCTATTATAAATAATGGAGTTTTCTGTCTACCTGGAGTTTCTGTCAGAGTGGATTGGGATGAATGCATGCATTTGTTTCCTGTCCATGTAGATGTGAATGGTCTGGAGATATTTTAATTTATTTATTTTTAGGTTTTGTTGTTTAAATTATAGAGGACCAGGTACAGTAGATGATCCTAAAGACCCAGCTCCGTTCCAGCGGAGGATTATTTATCTACATACCTCTCACTCTTCTGACCTAGAAATCAAAAATGGAGCTAAAAAACAGTAACAATCAAAATACAAATTAGGAAGACCATGTGCAAAAGGGGAGCACATTCAGAACTCTAATAGTGTCAGCATTTTCTGATAAGAACATACTGTATTTTAAAGAATTCAACTGTATTTAGCCTGGTTAAAGCAAAAAGTGGCCAGTGTTTAATGAAGGATAACACTACCATATGGAAGAAAAGACAGACAGGGGTGGGGACAGAAAACACTTTAAAGCCCAACATAAAGGCAAATTGAAAGGGGTAAATTAATCTATTGTAGAGCAATGACTGAGATATATTTACAATGAATTTAATGATGTTAGAAAACTATTATTGAAACCCAAGTCACCCATAGATCGGGGCAGACTAGTCCATGTACATATCCAAAAGTATGTTTTTTTGTTTACACTGAATCAGTTACAAATCTGGTGTATGTTTTCTGACTATAGGAATATTATTTCAAAGAAATAATTTTTAAAAATTATATCATTAAATTAGTACTTGAAGTTATGCCACTGTGATGGAAAAGTTACTTTGTTGAGTAAAATGATTGCCATTTTTAAAGGTTAATGGCTAATTGAAGTATTTTTATGACTCCTTCATTCCAGGCTTCAAGGGATTTATATTTAAACTCCATTTTCTAATGTTTGTTGTTGCACTGTGCAGCAGGCATGGACTGCCTTATGTGAGGGGTCAGGGCACTTTGATCAGGCTGTGAGATCTAGTTAGCTATGGAGAAAATCCTACAAATTTAAAGTTCTTCCAAAAGACTTTCATGTTCTGGTTAAAAAAAAATTAAATTCTATGATTTTAAAAAGTATTTTTCTTGAGATAATGTAACATTTAAAACAAATTATATTAAAAATGGCTTTTGTGATGGGAAGGTGAAAGCAGAGGAGTAACCTGTAAATGGATAAGTTCAATCTCTGCTCCAAACCACCCATGTAGGCGTCTCTTTGCAATGTATAGGTAAAAAAATTAGATATCAAAACCATTTGTATCTAATGTGTACAGTGTAAAATTGACTTTAAAAATATTGCAGTACTATTTTTTCTTAATCAGAAAAGAAAATTCTCAAGGCCTTTTGAAGAGCATAAAAAGATAAAGATTGTAAACTTGTATAAAAAATTTAACTTGGGGAGGAAAAAAATGTAAAGTAGACATTTGTAATCTTTTACCACTTTGGGGTTATTTGTTCCCAGGATTCATCTGAACTTTGAATTATTGTTTTATTTGGGGTTTTTTTTTTTTTTTTTAATGGGCCGTTTTTATCCAGGGGCTTTTCTTCCCCAAAAACCCAGTTCTAAGCAAAAATTAAAAATAAAAAAAAGGGCAGCAAGGAGTAGTTTTCATCTAGTGTCATTTTTATTTAATTTTTTTTAAGTTAAGAGAAGTTGTTGACATATTTATATGTTTTTGTGCAAAATAAATGAATGGCAATAGATTTTAAAGAAAAAATCTTATGTACTTCAGTGTGAAAAAGTCTGTATAATATTTCCCTTAAATATGCATTATTTTACTTGTGAGTTTTTTACTGAATTAATCTGAAATGTACAAGCCCTGGCTTTCCTACAGCGTGAAGAAGTTTTTTTCCTTAATTTCTAACTTTGGAAATCATGCTGAAATAAAATTATTATTACAGTTGTTTGAGCTAGAGGGAGAGGGCGGGGGGAGTGGGGAATGTCCAGCATGCTTGTATGTATATTTCAGAACCTTTTTTTAAAGGTAAAAGCTGTACATTTCGGGGGAGTTCTGAATTTCTTTGTTTTGTTTTTTTTTCTCTGAGCATTTTGCAGTGAGCTTCTTTTATATATAGCCAACAATTTGAAAGAAAACAAAAAAAATGTGAAGTTCATTTTAAATCTACAGTATATCGCTGGTACAGTACACTAAAAAGACTTTGATAAAAAGAAGAAACAATAATAATAAAGACCTCCATTTTAAATGTCATTCATATATACCTTGTGGATGAGAGCTATATACTTTTACACACTTTTTTAGATGAATAAATTATTGAATTACTGAAACTGCTGGGTGGAGTTTTATTCTCTGTAGTATATTCTTTGACTACTGCTAAACTGTTAGCAAAGCAGTCCTAGAGAGGGTAAAAGTTTTTTGTTTATATGTAACTATACTATCTATACAGCATGCATAGAAGTGAGGTCCATTGTGTGCATTTTGCTGTATTCTTTGCTTCAGGGGCAAATCTAATCCCTATGGAAGTATCTTAAAGCTAACACAACACCTACCTTGTCTGTTAAGATGCACTTAGAAATCCATAGTTTCTTCAGCCTTCCACTTAGGGTGATGTGGCTTGTTATCGTGGGCACGGGCATGACTTCACACTGCAAAGAAATTAAAATTAGCTCAATATAATAATTGTTATTTTTAGAGGGAGCAATAGTGTAAAAAGCAAATACAACTAACTGTATTGGAAATTGTAAATATTACATTAGCGGTATAAATCTGGTAATACTTTTTATAAAGCGCTTTTAATTCTAAGAGCTTTGTCCACTATGGATGAAATTGATCCCTATGTACCACTTTAATGTGAAAATTAAATTACTCCTCCCTCATTGGGGTCATCCTATATGTGCAAAACACAACTAATGCTATGGTAGAGGGGAGCATTGGTGCACTGTAGGTGGAGTAGTGAGGAACTTTCAGCCAAACACCCCCATGCAAATACCTGTTCTTACAAAACACACCATGGAATCTTGAATGCAGGGCATACAATGCCTTTGTTTTTAAGATCTCATCCAAAAGACACACAGTAACTTGCATGGGAATTCAATTTATCTTAAGGATTCAAAGTCTTAGGGTATGTCTTCACTGATGGCGGCAGATTCGCCACTGTCAGATCAATCTGTCCGGATCGATTGAGCCGTCAGTGAAGACCAGCTCAATCGATCCGGAAGTCGACACAATAAAACCACCCCCTCAAGTGGCATAGCACTGTGTCGACTGGAACGCATTTCCTCTCAGCGCAGCACAGTGAAGATGCCGCATAGAAGAGGAGTTACGAAGTCGATGGGAGTAGCAAGCTACTCTGCATAACTCCCATCGACTGCCGCTGACTGTCCAGGTAAGTGTAGACTTGGCCTTAGCTGTGCTGTGATTTGAAACCATAGTTGGAGAGTACAGGTTTTTGCAGCTCCACAGGCCCATTCCTCCTCAAGGGCTGAGCATCTGCCCCTTCAATAGGCACTAAATGAACTCATACGGTTTGGCCCTTAAAACTTCCACAGCACTAAGAGCTTCGCCATTATTAATAGCATATACCATTACCAGAAACCCTCCATGAAGTTATGTTGATGTGCCAGTTCATATGTGAATGGATTTGTATCCACCCACACTAGACCTGCATGACCTATATATTTGTTTAATCATGTTCTCTCTCTTCAGTGTGACAATTACTACTGAAAAAATGACTGCACAACCATGCAGTTTCTACTCCCATACAACATCTGCATGTTTGTGGTCTGGTGAACTTTCATTGAGCTAAATGGGAGTTTTGGCTAAGTAAAAACTTTATTCATAAACCAGGTCAGAATCAATGAAGTGGGGAAGTAATGTGATTAGCTATGTCAGATCAAATCAGCTCCCAATGTTGCATTTAAAAGGCTGCCATACAAACCCAAATGGAGGTATATTGAGGGTTTTGTTGCACTCACTCAGGAAAGATTATTGGAAATGTAGCAAAATAAGCTCTTTGTCTTACATAAAATTTGGTTGGACACAATTCTTCCTGAGATTTCATTATTGCCAAGTCAGTCAACCCCAGATAATTGCAAAAATTGACAAGTTCCTTGGTTTTATTAGTTAAAACACTGCACCACTTTGTAGCAAGTTCTAACAACACCTTCATCTATCTGGCTGGGCTGCATCCTGAATGGGGAGCCATCCATTTACAACAGCTGTGCCCCTTCAAATCAGGCAGGATTTGTGTTGAGTCTGCAGGGAGTCGACAATACCTGAAGTTGGAAGACTGACCTTCATAGCCCTCTTTCTTGTAAGTCATGGTTCAACACCTCGCTCATTTTCCATTTGAAGAGAGATGAAGCCCATCTCCCGATGCAGTTTACAGCCTTGGTCAGATCAGATTGAGCAGCTGCCACTCAATATTCGCTGCTGTATATCTGCCAACTGGGATTTTCTAACTTGCTGCTAGGCTCATGAAATTGGCTTTACATATAAAATTTTAAATTTAGAAATAAAATGCATCATAGACTAAGGTAAATGCAAGAGAAGTCCCTAACCTTCTCTTCCAAGATTTCTTTAACTTTAAAACCCATATGAAAAAATGGTTGTTTTTTATAGTTTATTTTATTTAACTAATGCTTGTAAATCCTACACAACTTATAAAATAATATTGCTTAGAAATTCTTAGGGAAACAGAGCCTCGTGAGACTGAAACTAGTTCTCAGTTCAATACAGTTTTATTTTTGTCTTAGTATTACTGTCAGCTATCATTGCTGCTGTCCATGATTCCTAAGAAAGACACATTTTTCATAGCTAACTGATTGATTAGAAGGGGAAAAAAAGGGGAAACTTGAATAAAAAAATGTACTGTGACCTAATTGCTAGTAAACTCTTTGGTTAGTTTGTAGTGATATGTAATCATGACAAACTGGAAATGTTATAGAGCTGAGTCTTATCCTTGATTAAAGACTTGATCAGTTATCTTAAGCTGGTTGAGGCAAAAAAGTTTCAAAATGTGTTTAAAGTGTCATTTCTATTTGTGTCTAAATGTTATGATCTGCTAAAAATAAAAACAGATTAAAGCACAGTTGTATGAAGCATCTGATCTCTGAAATCGTGGGAATATACTGCACACACACAAAGAAATAAACATTAGTTTTACGTTGAATCTTTCACCATATACAGTGGAAACAGAAACACCACTGACATCTCAAAACAGGAAACCTTTGGTCTCTCACAGCAAAGCTGTATTTATAAAATTACACTGCTACCACTTCCCTGTTTTGAAACTGAATCTTAACACTTTGACAAATGTTTACACAGGACAGACTATTTTATGCTTCTAGACAAGACCAGATTGTTGCATTTCAGCTATCAGCAATCAAGGCAGCAGCACTTTAGGGCTTACTATGGAACAAAAATGTGCATACAACCTTCACGATACCTCATATACTCACCCAAGAACTCTTAACTGCTATCACACCAACTTTCCCAGTGTGCCCAATCCTATAAGATGCACAGCCCCCTCAACGCTCAATAGAAATAGATGCATTACAGAAAATAGTTAAAAAAAAAAAAAAAAAGCTGCTCGTTTTTTCCTCAAAGGAAGAAAGGTGCACATAACTGAGTAAGTATTAAAATATGTACCAAATCATCCATCAAGTGTATTGAAACCCATTTAAATTAATAGTAAGCAATGGGTTCAAATAATATCTAGCCCATACAGCTCTCTTCTTCCATAGATCTCAAAGCCTTTTATGAAGGAGGTCAGTATCATCCCCATTTTACAGATGAGGAAACTGAGGCACAGAGCGATGAAGTGACTTGCCCAAGGTTACCCAGCAGGCCAGTGGCAGAGCGGGGTACAGACCCTAGGCCTCCTGGGTCTCAATCCAGTGCTCTGTCCTCTAGATCCCTTAAACAAGGTGGAGAATAAATCTCCAATGCACCAAAAGTTATATACAACTCCTGTTAAATATGTTTTGGTGACATAATACATTTATTCATAAATATTAGCTTCTGGTCTGCAAGTCTCAACAGCAGGATCAAACATTTTGAAATCACAGTGCTGCTTGATCCACAAACATTGCTGTAGCCAAGACTCCAGGAGCCTTTGCAAGAACTAGTATGGGTGCCATTAAGACATCAGAATTTGCCAACAGTTACTGGGGTATTTGCAAAAGCACACCTTTCCTTATATTCCTAACCAGAAACAATTGTGGGAACAGCTATCTATTGGTATATGGTCACACCATAGCTGGCACTATATAGAGATGGTTCATGAGATCTAGAGACTGGGTTAAACCAAATTATGACTGACAATTGGGGAGTGTAGGAACAACATAGTTAAGTCCTCTAATCATGAGGCTGTAGCAATTAACAGCTACTTACCAGAGAGTAACTGATGCTGCAGAATATTTAGAACCCAAAAAACTGCTCTGGACTAGAGACGTTTTTACACTTAAAAATGCAACTTTGGCCTGCACTGAAACAACATAAAGGAAGACTAAAAATGCTTTCACAGACAACTTCCTGGCCTGCCCAGCCACATGCCAGTGAAAAGTTGTTTAAAGTGGATGAGAAATGCTAAGGAACACAAACTTGAATGCCAAACAGTAGCTACTATTTCTGCTGGAGCTGTGTGACAGAGGGAGAATCACATAATTCTGGAAGCGGAATTGCAAAAACCTCAGGAGAGGCATGGTGTAAAACTGCTGAACTTCCAAAAAGGCTTCCCCATCATATGCATCATAGTTGTTTTAGTGAAAAATATTCACTAAGTTATAAAAGCAAAATGATACAGTTGGGGAGTTCTTAGCTTATTGGAAAATTAATTTGGGGAAAAAGTTGCAAAATTATCTCCAGTAGGTAAAAATGCCCAACCTATTTTTTCAAGCTACAGAGCAATCATTCTCCACTTTAAAACTAAAGATGTCTCTGTGCCAAAATATTCCAATCTAGATTTCTCCAGGGTATCAGCTGTGGCCAATCTGCCTTGTCTTGCCTTACAAGTCTCCACTCCAATCAAAATTTGATTTACATTCTGGATAAATTAAGCACAGAGCCCACAGCAGAGAAGTCAATGGAAAGACAGACTTGGATACAACGGTTACAGCCTCTTCAAACGACACGATCCAAGGGACGTGACCTTATTGAGCTGTAAAGGTTGATTTTTGCCCTTGGAGTCACACACGAGGCTCCCAGCAAAATTCTTGTTTTGGGGAGTTTAAGTCAAAATATTAACAACACAAGGCACTTGAAAAAAGAAAAAAAAAGTCTTACATTCTACTGCAATTTACATAAGGCCACACACACTGAAATCAACAGGCAGAAGTAAACCATCTACCACGGTTTTTCTATTTCCAAGTACAAGAGGTACTATGCCTAGCATTGCTGCTGACATACAGTAAAGTGCTTGCCATCAGAAGGAAGGTGTGTTTGTATAGTATTCAGCAACTCTGCCTTTATAATGTAAATCTTTCAGTGCCAGAGCCCTGTTAATGGTGCTCTTCACCTACTGTACAGTGTGACAGTGATATAGAAATGACAGAATAAAAATAAACTGTACTAACAACTAAGTATTTTCCCATCATGGGGCTCCTCTCACAGAAAAGACTGTGTGGGGAAAACATTCAAGGTGATATTGCTATGGAACAGGAGTGCAGACAACTTACATGCAAATACTATTTAAGTAGCATAGGTTTTATATACTGAAACTAAGAAACAGCATAACCTGGTTCATCTACGAGTATATAATTTTATGAATATAAAAGTGGTCCCTTTCTTCTGGCCATCCATCACTACCATACCTAAGTACCTCCGAAATTTTTATGGATTTATCCTCACAACATCTCTACGAGATGCATATTGTGAGGCACTGTTCCCATTTTACAGACAGGGAGCTGAGGCAGAGAGAAAGTGATCTGCCCACTGTCATACAGAGTCTGTTGCAAAGACAAGAATTAATCCCAGATCTTCTAAGTGCCAGGCCAGTGCCTGAAATATAAGACAATCCTTCCTGCCCTTCTCTATTTAAGAGGTATTTTATTTTAGCCATGCCTGGCTCCAATGTTCTGTAATGTATTTGAAACCTGCATGTCAGATATTAAATTGTATACAGCAATACCTCTCACAATCCTGCCATGTAGGACACACGTGTGTAGTCATTTACAGAACATGCTACAATTCATACACAAGAAGTTTCTCCTTTCCAAATGGGAAAGGTTTTTTTTGTCCTTGTTTGGCCGCTCATTGGCAAGATGTTATTAGAAGCACATAAAAGAGCAAACAATCTTGTGTTCCAGCTATTAAATAATTTTTAAAATGAAGAAAACTGTGAACATAGGTTAAAGCTTGTTGCGAATCTAGAAACAGTCATCTTTCCAATGACTCAATGGCACCTTTGACCTTTTATAGTTTATTACCAACCCATTCCTATATCCAGAATCCCTCTCTGTCTCACGCACGTACATGTGATCCTGGGTTATTGCAGTCTTGCAAAATTCTGCTCTCCTAAAACAATTAGCTTTTCCGTTAACACAGCAAGGTTGGAGCTTAGTAGACTTTGTGCCCAGTCTGATACATTTTCATGAAAGAATTACAAGGCTAAATTATTGTTAATTTAAAAAAAAATCTTTTATTTCCAACAATCGGTAACAATTCTGAATCGAATATATGTATATAATTCTGGATCAAATATACGTCCTATGTCCTTGCATTATCTGACTATGCCTTGTTGATAAACTGAAGTATTGTTCCAGTTTGTCCACCAGGGGTCAGGCGTTGATGGCAAATAAAACTACTTATTACTCCTAGACCAGGCTTTTTTTTTTTTTTTTTAACTGCACCAGTACAGTTTGATCATTAAAGGTCAACCACGCGAACAGGTGCAGGTTCACTGGTCAAAGTGCCCCACCTCTGCGTGCGATTAGTTTCAGCCGTAATCATAGTAGTGCCTGGGGAAATTGCAAGCACGGGAGTAGTGGGTGATGGGGGACAAGGTGTGCATGGGGGCTGGGGGAGAGGCTTTTAATCCCAGACGCGTAATGATCCATGGAAGTGCTAACAGAAAGGCGCTGTGAGTGATTCATGCATGGTTGCTGGGTTAAGCAATAGTTTAGGAATTAAAGTGTAATGGCTTTTGTGTTTCTTTCCCACTCTAGAAATTGGGAGCATGTGTGTGGCGAGTGCAAGGAAGGTTTACGGACACAGAAACAAATGCCACACTGTCTGTTTAGAGAAGACACTCTGCCTCTTTTATTGCTCCCATTCACCCCCAGTTTACCCTCTGCCAGTGCCTGGCCTGCCCCCTCCCTCCATCCTTCACTTTGACAGTTAACCAGCAGCAGGAAAGCATTATCCAGTCTCAGTTCCATGGACATTACCTCTGAGTCAGCTAACAGGGCAGGCTGAAGGCGGCCTGATAGTACCCATGGGGTGGTGCTGAGTATTAATGCATAATCCCAGTATGCCTGGGGCTAGGCACTTATGGCACGGAACTACTATTACAGGCTTTTGTGCAACCACTATCAGGTGGTTCAGCTGCCCAGCCCTTCCACTCAACACGTTTTCAGGTATTAAACCCAGGCCTGCCTACGCTCCTGTGGAGAAGCATGGCCCCAGCTTTAAACAAGCAGGCAAAAGGGCAGCAGTTAAAGGACAGGACAGAGCAGAAGATGTGGGTTATATGCCCAGCTCTGCCAGAATCAGCGTGTCATACTGTGGGCAAGCTATTTCAGCTCTGAGTTTCATTTCTCCCAGCTGTGTAACAGCCATGATGATACTAAGCTGCCTCCCTAACTAAAATCATGACAGCTTAGAGATCCTCAGACTGAAGGTGCTAGAGAATTGCAGTGTATTGTTGTTATGGGGAGAATTCTCATTTGCTATGCACTGCTTAGAGGCACCAGGACTGTTTAGATGCCTTGAAGCTGGACATAATGAATGTCACTCTGTAAAAGACAGGGTTTTCCTGCATGCCTTCAGCTGCACTCACAGTACCTTTCACCCAGTCTCTTGACCACCTACCATCAGTATTCACTGTGGGCCAGTTCACCCATGACAGTCAGGGAGATTTTCTTAAAGGCAGGTGAAAGCTGTAGGAGAGTGGAACAAGAAATCCTGGAGCAATTCTTGTCAAGAGCAGCTAAAAGCATAAGCAAGCTTGGATCTGGAATTTCTGAAGGCATGGGACATAGGGTGGAAGTCAGAAGAAAACCTGAGTCTGGCACTCTTGGGCAAACTATGACAACCGTAGGGGACAAATGAAAGCAGGATGATATCAGGGTAAAATCCTAATCAGTGCTCAAAATCAAGAGCTTTTCATCTCACTCCCTTTAAAGGAACAAGGGCTAGCAAAGATACCATGATGTCCACGAGCTGACGGTGAAGCCTAGATCTGGATCCTGGCCATGGGTCTATTGGACTCATTCCTATTAAGCACTGGAGAAGGCATTCTGGCTTCATGAAAAAACTGGGTGCTCAAAAAGGTGCTGCAACATCAGGACACGACTTGGATCACACTAGGACAGAATCAAGTCTAGAACTGATGAAATCCTGAGGCCAATTGGTGTTTCATCCATGCCCAGGAAGACACTTCCTAGTTATTAACCTGGTGTTCCTGCCTCTCCTCTCCTCTCCCAGGTGTATAGAGAATTCCCCTGGGTATGCTGCATGTAGACATAACCTACAGAGGTCTCGAGTTTACATCAGCATTTGATTAACACTAGCTCCCCCTCTCCCAACCGAGTATGTCTGAGGAGTTTGCCTGAAATTTCAGCATCATTAACACCCCATCAATCGCATATGAAACATGCCCGTAGGCCAGCGCTGAGGAAGTGTCCATCTGGAATCCATCCCTGGCATGGATCAAAGTCAGATGGGAGCCAGTTCTATGGGACATGGCAGGGTTTGCTTGGGAGAGGAGGTGGCTGAGTTAGTGTCAGGCATTTGAGAGTCCTAGGTTGCTTGCTTGTTTGTTTAATTGGATAATTTTATTTTTTTTGGCAGCCAGGTCCCAGACATCAACATTGCAGCTGCTTCTTCCTACTTGGATTGTGCACTAGACTGTGTGGGGAAAATGATCGTGAAACACACTTATCCTGGAGGCCGGCCTGCTGTTCACCCTCCTTCACACCAGACTGAGACATGTGAGCTCTCCATAAAACCACCTATCCTTCCATCCTGTTTGATTATAACCTGGTCTGATGTATGTTGTCTTTGCCAATAGGAATCCATTGCATGCCAGTGCTTGGAAGAGCTGGGAAGATGAAAAGCATTATTATTGTACAATTACTGCACACTGAGCCTCTGCTGGGTATCCCATTAGGACAGCATCAGTGTTGCCAACTCATGTTTTTTATTGTGAGCTCATGATATTAACATTTTCCTTAAAGCTCCATCTCCTGGAGTAGTGATTATCTAAGAATTCCAACTTTCATTGAATTGGTGAGAGGGATGGGGGGGAAAGGTAAGCCTGTCACTCTTAAGGTTGTAAGGAAAAAATCATGAAAATAAGAACTCTGAAGGCTCAAACCAGGGGGGAAAAAAAAGAGCAAAGGCTCAAATCTTTAAAAAAAATTCATGATTTTTTAAAGCTAGGGTTGGCAGTATTGGGGATGGTGCCCTGCCCCTTACACTCTTCATTAGGAGGATGTCACATCCTATTCCAGGAATGTGAAGAGGTTGGTTCCTTGGTGATAGTATCCTTCATCAACTCTGGATTGATGTCTTTTGTTAAGTCGCTATGGTCCAGGAAGTTCCACATGATAAAACCTTTCATGGTCTGTCCCAAGAAAATAGTGCCGCACCGAAGCTCATCCAAACTGAAGCATTAACCATCTGCCTGCAGGTCATATTCCCATGGCAGCCACACAGCAAAAATGGGAAAATTCCCACAATGTGACCTCTCTCCTCTCTATTACGATGTTCTCTGACTTAGCCCTTTGGCTTGGCAGGCTGTGGAAGGCAGGACAGTGATAAGGCCTTTCTCTGCACACCTTTGTTGTCCAAGGCACTTCCAGAGAGCCCCACTAGTATGAAAAGGGCAAAGGGTAGGATTCCTGCTGCTCATTTGGGAGAATGATGGGACTCTGAACTGTACCATATTCTCCACGGTGGGAAAAGATTTGTATGCCTCAAGGGCTGGAAGAGAACAGGTGGGCCAACTGGCCAGTCAAACGTATAGGACTTTGAATGCAAGTCACTCTTGCTGGCCAAACAATACAAATTTAAGCAGAATCTCTTGTTTGTATGACATCAGTCTGCCCTAAAGGAATCAGTCCACCTCTTGGGAAGTCAGCCATGGCTGCTTTTAGACACGTTCTAGGCAGGTGCTGCCTAGGGACCCTTCTGGTCTAAGGGACCTTCTTTAATACATTAGAGAGGAACGGAAGCTGAAGCCCTCAGCAGTGCCCCGGTTCCGTTGTAATAGGAGGGTTTGAATTCACCTGGGTTTAAGGTGAGGGGGGTGGAGGTCTATTGCAGAGCTGGATTTCTGAGGGTTGTGCCTGAAAGAGCCCCATGCAGCTTACTTGTGTGGAGGTCAATAAATATATCAACCTCAGAGCAATGAATGGCTGAATTGAACCCACTCTGCAGATGTGCTGAAGAGCGTGAAATCTCTGACACTTAGATTGCTAAGCCACCTCCACTGGCTGCAACGACTGGAAATGAGTCAGCAGGGAGAGTGAGTAATGCCAAGCTCCGCTGTAAGAGTCCATCATTAAACTGAATGTCCTGATGCTCCCTTGGACTACCCTGGGCCATTCAAGACTCTCCAAAGGCCCCAGGCTGCAGGTGTGGTCTTTTTGGTCCAGCAGCTCAACTCACAATTGTCTCTTTCATACTTGCAACGCAGGTCAGCTCCCAGCAAACAGCCTCTGTTGCTCTGGGATCTTCCTCTCCAGAAGCACTCTGCCCTTGACATGTATTGATTTGCACATGATGCTTGTCTGGACACATTTGGACCTGCTCCGACTCTCTGCCCCCCTCAAAACATCCAGGATTGTTTACTCTGGCAGCGCCTGCAAAAAGGGAGTCTCAATGAAAAGGAAAAATCCATTAGGAAGAGCCAGCTGAGTGCTAAGAGGCCCCTAATCAGCGGAAAGTTTAAAGAGCGCAGCTCTGAGGCTGCTGTGCCTTTCCAACACCTTCACCGCAATGTGTGAGGCTATGGCATGTCAAAGCTGAGCCCTGCACGTGGCACCATGCCAAAAGAACTGGTCTGGCCAGGACAGAGGAGGGGAGTGGCTCACCTGAAGGCAACTGCAACAGAGTGAGGAAATGCAATCAGCTCATAGTTCCCCCCTTCCTCCATCCCTGAGTGTAGATTAGTGCACATAGCCTTTTACTTGCTCAAGTTCTTCTTCAGCCCCAAGTGAAAAGAGATTGGCTTGTTTCTGTTTAGTGGATGTTTGTTCTCAACACAGAAACACAGCTGACAGACTCTGCACCAGCAATGCACAAGACGCAAATGGTAGGGGGTGCTGCAGGATTAAGGTGCATTGGCAGAGCTGTGCAGGGGTCCACGGCTGGAATAGCACTGAGTCTGGATCAAGGCACAGCTGTAGAAGGGGAAGCTTGCGCAATGCTTGGCTTGAGCTAGTGTCATGCATCCCTTAGTTTCTGGAGCACCAAATTCATCCAGTACTTGGAGAAAGCAGGAAACACAAAACTCTGTTTAAAATGATCTGAATCGCCGTGCCTTGGCAGACTTCTCAGCCTCTATTCCCAGGGTGAACAGTGACTGTGCCTGGCTCTTCAGCACACAACGGGTGCCTAATGGATCCAGCCTCCTGTTGAACTTGTCTCACTTTAAGTGGCTCAATTTCTTTATTCTGAATTCCAGCGTTTTGCACTTGCACATCATCCCATTTTGCAAGTCTACAGAGTGTCGTCTCTTGTCACAATTTCAAATCAGTTTCCAAACACTAGTTAATTAGTCCCCTCAGTCCCTCTGGGAAGGCAAAAAGCAGGCATCTAACTGTTGGGCACCAATCAAAATACTTGTATTGGGCTCTGCTCTTAGGTCAGTTGACTGCTTAAACTTGCTGAAAAAGCTCATGTCCACAAGGCAGTTAAAGCCGTCAGACTTGGCTCAATCCCGTCTCCTTGGCTAAGGTATGTCATGGCCTAAGGTCCAGCACTGAGGATTCCCATGTCACCCTACGCCCGTATTTGCCATGCCCTAATGAACACTACGATATTGGATTGTTGCAGATGGAGAGACTCTGAGGAAGCTTCATCCAAGACCATTCAGAGCTTCACATTTCAGAACCAGAATCTTGAACTGGCCCCAAAGGAAGGGTGTAAGATCACTGGTGTGATGCGCTGTTACTGATCATTAGATGAACTCTCTCATGGGACTCAAGGTGACGTACAACTGACCTAGACAGACTACCTTAGGTAGAGATTGCTAGGCACCCATTCTGGAAGTAAAATGGTTTTGATACTTAGAGAGCTGATGAGAGATATACCCCAGCAACACTTTAGTTCTTTCTCTAGCTAGCTTACAAACTTTCCCACCCTGATCTACACAAAGTTACATTACACACACAGGCAGTACCTTTTCAGTCAACTAAAATGTGCCCTCAGTTCGGTTACATAGAGACATCTGTAGAGGATGGAAATTCTGTTTCATGAAGGATTTTGAGATTTCAAAATCTGGCTTTGTTTGTAAAAACTGAAAATTTTGAAATTCTGGGAGGGAAACGGTTTTGGATCATTCAAAATGTTTCAATTTCAACTTTCTAAAGTTTTCTATTATATTTTATAACACCAAATTTTAAAAATAATTGAAATAAAAACTTGCTTCAAAATGACAAATCAAAACATTTCAATCTGAAAATGTCACAAGGGGATGTTTTCGACCCTGCTGGAACTTTTTTCCCCGGTTTACTTCTGAAATAAAATTCTGGCAAAATCAACCTGATTTCACAAAGCCTTGTTACTTTAACTGAAGTGCATATTCTGCTGCGACATGGTTCCACTGAAATTTCTCCAACCATCTCTAGTTATGAAGCACAAGGCAGAGTACCTCTAACTACACTAGCGCAATGATGCCCCTGCAGCATGCAGCCTGGGTTGTCTTACTGCAATTATGAAATGGAACTGATACATAAAAATTAAAGGGGAACAACCCAGACCTGAACACTGGCTGATCATTAGACATATGGGTGTAGTGAGGGCCTTTACCCACCTTGCAACAGGCTGAGCCAGCAGGTGGATGTGATGTGCATTTGAATTAATTTGGTAAACATTTTGGTATCTTTTATCCTCCTCCCAAAGGCCTCTGGAAACATTCAACATGCCCGTTGCAGCGCGAGAGAGATGCACTTTGCAACAGACTCTCCCACGAAATACTGCGCAGCCAAGAGTGTGCAGAAGGGCGTGTGTGTGAAGAGCCCTGCCTGGATGGTGCTAAGCCCCACTTCAAGTTGCTTTTGGTTCTCTGATTTAAACAACGCTTAGTGCAAAGCTGCCCGCTGTTTCCAGGGTGGACTGCCAACTCCTGGGGCCTCTCAAGTGCAGAGAACTTTCCCCTGCTGGAAAGCTCTTTACATAGAGTGGTGGCCATGTTGGCATTTCTCTTTCACAGTTTTATTCCAGCTGTTGAATTATTCAGTGGGATTTGTGCCAGGCAGGGATGCTGCAGTCTCCTCTCTCCCAGAGAGTTGTACATGGCTTGTAAAAGGTCTCAAGTAGCTCATAGTTTACTGTCTCCTAGCTAGGAACCTCTTTTGTTTTTTTGTCTACTCCATGTTCCTCTGTTCTCTCCTCAAGCCTTTGCTTTTGGCACAGACGACCAAAGTGTTCAGAATATAGGGCCCAATCCCGTGGTGCCTTGCTCATAGGAACAGATTTTACTCATGTGAGTAGTCACATTGAAGTGACCAGGACTACTAATGTGAGTGAGGCTAGCAGGACCAAGACCCATAATCTCCAGCCAATTGTATCTATTCAGGCACTTACACAGCCTTCATCGTAACCGTGCCTAAGTGCTACCCACACCAACAGGCAGCACCATTCTGAAAAAACCTTTCTCCTTTTCAGCTGAATATAAATGTTCATGGGAGCCTGGGATCAAGAGCATAACCTAGGACCAGGCATAGCGGGGGAAGATGCTGGGAAATCGACCACCCATGTACCTCTGCCAATGCACATCCATCTCTGCTTGAGCATAGCCTGGCCATCTTAGCAAACAACACACAGAGAGAATGGGATGCATGAAACCTACTGCACTCATTCTAGGTCAGAATCTCGCTTAGGAGGCCCCCTACCATGGAAAAGTGCTTTGACCCTCTGTGCTGCCCAGCCCCTGCCTAGGAGAAAACGACCATTCTGAGTACCTTTGCCAACCTCACACCCTACCCTTACAATATTCATCCATCCCTCTTAACAGCCAGTCGTCCCCCAACAAAACTATCTGCTATCGGTGTTTTCTTACAGTCAGGCCTCTTTCAGGCCTTTTCACAGTTGGACACTCAAAATTCACCCATCACTTTTGACCATTTAGGCTTATACAATCTACATAGACACAAAGGACATTTGCAGCTGAATAAAATGTGTATTTTTGCCCAGGATGTCACTAAAGATGTTCAAACTAGGGGAAATTAGGACACATATGAGCAGCTTTCAGTTGAACTGGTGACAGGAGCTATCATTCATAAAGGATCTCAGACCTGTAACTAAAAGACATAGAGAGTAACTAAAGATACTCACTGTACTGTATATTCTTGTCCAATATTCATTATCTTTCTCTCATTTTTAGAAAATTGACAATAGTGTCTGCTTTTGACTTTGTAATTTCAAGGCCATTAGACTTATTCCTAGTTGCTGACAATTCTAAAGCTTCGCGGGCAGGGGGCGAAAAACCACCCTCCAAGTAGCAAGCTGCTCTCACCGTTGAATTAAGATGCAGATGTGTCACCATGCAGAAGGCCCTCCTGTCTCTTGGACGGCACTGCTGCTGCAGTGAGAACCTGGAAGACCGAGCGATTTGTGGCTCATGCATGTCTCAGGAAGGCCTAGGGTCATAAAAGCCATTCTAAATGGGCACTTTACCGACAGCCACTCACCTTTAATGGCCTTTTTGTGAAGTTACAGCTTGGCTTTTAGGCCCCTTTTGCAATTCATCACTTAATCCATACATGCTACCTTGTCCAAGAGTCGGACAATGAGGCCCAGTGTGTCTGGTTTTGTTAGGGAGAGGCAGAGTGGCTTTTAGCTGAAACAATGTATCTGAAAGAAAAATGTAATCGCCTCCAAATCCCAACTGATCCTCCTTACTTAAGGCGGTTCTGCGAACACTGGTGTGTGCAATCAGTGAAATCAAAACTGAAGCCACATAAGGCATGGCACAGAGGGGACAGAAAGTGTGTGTGTCTGTGTGTGTTAGGACAGGAGAGAAAGAACGGTACATAAATGTTTTTCTTTGGAACTGACTCTAACCCCACACCATGACTATGAAAACCGCATATTTGCACATCAGCGCGGCACGTAAATTATGATTTCCCCTATAGCGCCCTGAAATCAGCAAGGGTTCCTCCCAACGCTGCTTGAAAACCAAGCTACTTGTGGTGCTGCTCAGTTCCGAATGCTGCCCAAACGTCAGTGAGTTTAGACCCCATCGGGAGGAAAGGAGTGGCTGATGCTGCCAGGGCCACTGTTAATAAGGCTGCTGGCGGAAGGCCACTGAGAGGGAGCGTTTCCCCAGAAGCTCATCAAGCGTGACTCTCTGGCCAGGAGGGAGTGGCCAGAGACTCCAGCTGGGACTGCAGACCAGGGAATGGAATACGTGGCTCACAGATTCCTGTAACGCTGTCTTGCAGCTTCAGAGGAAGGAGTGGGACAGAGCACTGTGCCACCAACCTTTTACTACAAGACACCACGAACGCAGGGGTAACCAGAACTCATATGCACACCCTGCTTCCTGCCCTTTAATTTGAGGAAGGGAAAGGAAGACAGACTCTCCACCCAAGAACCTAAGCAAAACCTCACTGTGATCTAACACTGCCCTACCCGTGCTCTCCCTTCTCTCCACAGGCCAGATCCTGCAAGGTGCTGACTACACTCAGCTAAGACTAACTTCAACAGCAGCCAACGATGCTGGACCAGCGGTAGCATGCAGAGAAGAGGGGAAGGATCCCCGGGCTGTTACTATCTGGCAGAGGAGAGCTAGCAGTGATCCTGGGGCCATATGGAGACTCTTAAACCCCTACATCTGTCACTGTGGAATCACAGCCACAAGGGACAGAACCATTCTACTCA
Source organism: Emydura macquarii macquarii (assembly GCF_026122565.2). Lineage (NCBI taxonomy): Eukaryota > Metazoa > Chordata > Testudines > Chelidae > Emydura > Emydura macquarii. The sequence goes on from NW_027131391.1 coordinate 5,171,290, forward strand.
ATCCATTCCCAGGAGAAAACAGGTGTGTCAGGACTGACACGGGGTGGAAAAGGAGGATCCAGAGCAAGGACCAACAGAGAGGAAAAATCCAGTCTTGTGCCCATCAGGCCTCATGCACCTGGAGGCCAGGCAGTGAGCCACAGGGTACAGTACAAAATAAGAACGAAGTATTCTGTCCCTTCTTTGCTCTATATAAAGAAGTCCTGAAAATGTGTGTGTTTGTGGGTTTCTCTCTCTCACTCGCGCTCTCTCTCACACACGCGCACACACACATGGATGGAAGGGGTTCTTCCCATTCTTAAAATTAGAAATTTTATTAGAAATAATAATAATAATATTCAAAATATCGAGCAAGATTTTCAAAACTGGGTTCCTATTGTGAGGCTCCTAAATCCATATTCAGGCATCCAAACGGGTGCCTTTCGCACCTGGAAGCACCCCACTGACTTCAATGGGCGTTACCAGCCATGTAAATGAGAGCAGAATTTTCCTCAAGCAGTCTGACTAGATGTCCAGTCCCCCCGCCCCTTGTTTAGGATTCAGTCTCTTGTCACGTCACAATCCCATCAGGTCTGCAGTCCTCAAGAAGTTGTCCAGCAAAGACATGGAAAGAAAATAATATTCTTAACTTAAACATGCAACACAAGCCAAACCAGGAAGGAATTCTCTAACACTGATGCTCACCCGCTGGGACTGAAGCTCTGAATTGTCTGTACAACCTTTGGGGACAGGTGGAAGGCCTCCAAAGCACTTCTTTAGCTCCATCCGCTTTGTCTCTCTTACACCCCCAAACCTGCCTGCCATTTAGCTGTCTCTGAAGCCCAGCCAAGCGACATCAGAGCAAATAATAAGAGCCACAATGAAAGAGCGTTTGAGCTGAAACAATACGGGTGGAGGCGAGATGCGGAGTAGGAAAGACTCTGTATAAAGAAGCCCACACATACATTCGAAAAGGTCATTAGCTAGTGCCTTGTGCTATCTCTGCAATCCCCACTCCCCCCCTCCCAATTATTACATCAGAAGGAAATGAGAGAGCACTTTGCCAAACACTAATGGACTTCATGTTTTCATAATCTCAAGTGCACAACAATTGAAGCTGTTTATTTTCCAGAGACGATGAGAACAGGGGAGGAGGAAAAGGAGGAGAGGTTCCAGAAGGCCCGAGCCAGTTCTATATTCATCTCTTGCTCTACCTCTCCAGCTGCCAGGCTGATATGTATCCCTCTAAATCATTCACTATCTGAGGCTTTATATTTTCTCAGGAATTTACCAGAGCCCAGGGGTTTGCAAAGGTGGCTTGGTGGGGCGTGGAACCGCTCTGATTTCTCCCCCAAACATCACACCTGCTCCAGTGTCAACGGTGCCTTCCGAAGAGAAGGGCTAGGACTGGAACTGGGAATTGTCTTGCCACCAGCCCTCATAAAGCATTCCTTCCAGCACCTCCTGTGGGGAGATGGTGGGATCAGCAGCTGCAAGCTCCCCTGTAACCAGTATTCCTACATCCCTCCCTATGGCAATCCCATGGCATAGGAAGCTGAGTCTGCAAGGTAACCTTTCGAATCCCAACTCAGGCTGCTTTATTTTGTATTCCCCTGTATAATGAAGCAGGTTAGTGGATGCTGGACTTGGTAAAGTGAGAGTAGCAAGGACAGTGCATGGAAGACGACCTCTCAGAAGTGTTGTACTGACAAGGCATGGGAGCGTGTATTGCCCACTCTCAGTTGTTCTGCGCTATCATGTCATTCCCTCCACGCTGGCATTAGTACCAGGTTTGCAGTTCTTCCCACCCTGATGTCTGTATCCTCGTTCCCATACCCTGACTATTCCAGGGCAAAGTCCACACAAAATCCCAGGCCTTATTTACACTGCTGATTTTAGCCTTTAGTGCAGCTACTCCAGATGAGCAAACCTGCTATAGGCCACAATTTGCGCCATGCAATTTACGTTTGAAAGGGCTGTGCCCCCATCCGTGGGAAGTTATTGCTGTCAACACTCTCGGGGCCCATTCCCATCTCCACCAGTAGGTATTTGGCATTTGCATCCTACTCCTTTGAACATCTACCTGATCTTTACTGCTGATTTCCCCCAAAATGCCACAACTGAAGCCCATGGAGCCATCAGTAACAGCCATCGTATCCATATGCTTAAGTCATTCCGATGTACAGGTGCCAGCCACTAGACATTTCTAGTGTGCCTGAGCTGCCCTACTTCCCGGGGTGGAGGGGGAGTGCTGCCTAAAAAGGCACAACGCCTCCCAGAGCTTCTTCTGTGCTAACAAACAGCTGAGCCGTAATTCGCCATTACACTAACACTCGCACCATTGCTGGCAGCTAGTGGAAGTTTTCTGGTGTTGAAATGCCTTAGACTAGATCTTCCCAAAAATGTGGTACTCGGATACCATGTACTGCAGAGGCACATGGGAGAAAAGGATAGCCAGACCATTTACTTACATCCTCCTGAAATCGAGTAAAAAGATTGCAGAGAGGGACAAAACTCCTGAACCCCAACCCAAACGCCCACCATGGTTTTAGGTAACAGCCAAGTGGCAGCTCTGGGTGTCACAGTCAGAGCCAGCACTTTGGTGGAGACATCCGAGTTGTCTCCTATCCAACAGCACAATATCTCCTTTGGCAGCAGCTAACTTGGGCATCCCTGAACAAGCACAGAGAGGCAGCATGGGGTGGGTTCATTCCCACCAACTTCCAGCAGGTGTCACCACAGACCAGTAGTGGTGAGAAGAAGCCTGGAGAAAAAGGAAAGCACATCAGCAGAGCTACAGGACCCAGCCTGTGTACACGCATGGAGAACGCTGCGGAACCTGCTGCACAGCTCCCTAGGTTTGCTTTGCCACACGTTTGAATGTGCACATTTGCCTCCCCCCCATGAAAAAGCAGCTGCTAAAGAGAAAGCTATCAGGAATTTCAAAAGCCAGAACCAGGTTGTTGCATGCCATGGCCCGCTGAGGAGCGGGATCCCCTCGTCATGCGCCTTGTCGGTGGCATGACTCAAAGCAACAGGTGCGAATCCGGGACTGGGACACGCAAAGTGGGGAGTGGTACCCAAGCGCTCATGTGGGGGGCAAACGCAGGGTACACCCACAAGCAGGCTAGCCGGGGTTGGATGTATGGTTCTGTGCCTACCACTGCTGCATAGACCAACCGGGACGCATTCTCTTCTGCAGGCTTTGTGCTGGAGCCTGATGCATGTTCAAATCCCTTCCCAACATTCCTTTGACAAAGGATCAAGACTTTACCCGATCAGGGCAGAGAGCTCAGTCGGGCCCCTCTCTGTTATGTCCATAATGAAGTGGACATAAAATTGAACCACTGTGTCTTTATTGAAGCCTTAGTCGGCTTAGAGCTACGAGACCATGACATCAGGATCTGGAAGAGAGAGCAGTCCTATAACCTCAGGATTCCTAGCTGTGTACCATATTCACAGTCATCAATAGATTTTAATTTAAGTGCTACATTTCATTACTTGTATTGCAATAGATATTGTGATCTTCTAGAACGTTTCGTGAGCCTTGTTTGCCCAGCACCACTGGTCTCTAGGCCTCACCATGATAGAAATAATTAACAACCATTCTTACCCTGGTATAACTAATTATGCCCCATGTTCATCCAACTCAGAGTTATTCTGTACAATCCCTTAATGCGGGTGCCAGAGCAGTCAAGATGGAGGATGGGATGTTTCAATGACTACAAATTTAAACATGTTCCATATCCTGAACACGTTAATTATACAAACTGCCGTACACCGAGCCTGAGACAAACATAGAGTTAATGAAATGAAACTCCTTACCTAGTGAGTTATCAACTGTAATAGACAAGGAAGAACTTCTTAGACTATCTATAGTAGGGACAGACATATGCAGACCAGCCTCCCCTAAACCTGTCAGGCGTGTCAACTGGGATTTCACCGAAGCCACCAAGTGGGTAAAAAATCCATCCTCCTAGCACTGAAGAGATAAGGACACAGAATGCCAACCAGCAAGGAACATGTCCTTTCTGTGGAGTCCACCCTTCTTCTCTAGTGTGCCTGCTAGAATCAGGATTTCATAAGAGATCAGCTTTCTCTCCCTCCACCACTGGCTCCCTCTCCATAACGACTTTTGTTTGTTTTCTTGTAAACCTGTACACCAATGGCAGGGAGGGACCAGCAGTCCTATTCAAGCCTGGCAGAAAGCGAGCAGGAGCTGCACAGGCTTCCTGAACAGATCTCTGCCACTGCATCACATCCCATTCTGACTTGCAGCAGCCCTTTGCTATTCCACCTCTGGGCCTCCCTTGAGCCGAAGTAGCAGAGCACGCTCTAGACCCAGGCAGGGACTATGCGGATGCATTCCAGTCTTTTCCCCGTCAAACCCTTTGCCACATCTGACCCGAGACATGCATTTCTGCAACTGGAACTGCCACCTGTGGCCAAGTAGCCACATTCTGATATTGGAGCAGCCTCTCAGCAATGTTCTTGCCTTTTAAGAATTACTACTTGGATTGAAGCCCTTCAGTTGAGATCTCTATTAACTTTGCCCTCCCAATCTGTGGGTTGGAGAGTTGCTAAGTACATCAGTCAAGAGAGATGAGCTTTCACCTGACCTCAGTCCTTTGCTATTGTTATTTTATTATTTAATTTTAATGTATTTATTTGGATTAATACAACCATCACAAACATGAATACCAGTGCATGCCTAACCATTTCCCAAAGATGAGAAAGAAACCAAAAGCAACTCAGCCCCAAACTACCAGCCCTCAAAGCATTCCTTCCCTTCCAAAAGTCCTGGGAGAAAAGGACAGCTGTCCAATGTGTCCGGAAGGTCAATAAGTTTGAGCTAGTTAGAATGAAAGGTGTATGTGAAGGGGTGAATTTCCAGGCTCGGGGCCTCTTCCTTGCTGAAAACACCCCGTCAAAAGATCCTTCTCCTTTATTCCTAGGGCGCTCCACCCGGAGTTACTTCATGGACACAGCTTCACATGGTGCCCCAGCTTCAGCCTCAAATCTTGGTCACAGGCTGGTGTTCTAACCCCAGAATTCCCACTGAAACTCACAGCTTCTATGAACGCCAAGGGACGTTTTGTGGTTAAATCTCTACATGGCCTTCTGAAAATTTAGTTGCAGATAATCTATCTTGAGGCTAACAGAGTATTGCCTCTCCCTACCCAACTCCTTTTGGTGGGCACTATGGGGCCCATTTTGGAGGACTGAGATCTATTCCAATGTCTATAATGAAATAGGAAGGTCAGCAGCAAAGCAACCAATGCCCATCTCTTACAGGAGCAAACTACCTTCTCTCCAATTAAACAATGAAGTACTTGTACTGCCAACAGCATCTGAATTATTGCCCCCTAGTGCCAGGCAGGTTGCAGGTTTCTCCTATTAGGCTGCATGCATCATGTGAAAAGTCCCCAACTTTCAGGGGCAGAGAATCACGAACACAGGGCTTAGTAATGGCCTTGTGGCTCCCCCACACCTTAATCAATTACTAATTTCAGAATAATTGGGACCCAAATGAAAACCGGTTTCCTTTAAAGTGGAAATACCAGGGTTATGATTCTCAAAGTTGGATGGGGTGGGGAGGGGTGTGTTTAGTTGGGAGTTATTTAGCTAGACAACTCCTGTTAATTTTAATGGAAGAGGGGTAGTTAAACACTACAGCATGGCTTTGCAAGTCACAATCGAGAAGTGTCCAGCTGAGGAAGACTCCTGAAGGTGGCCTCCTCAGTCTCCAGGGGCACCTGAATCCAAAGCAAACGGTTTGGGGACGGATCCACGTCTGCTTCCCTGCATGGTGTTTTTCTTTCATGCATCACCATGGTAAACAGTTGTCAGGAGCTTGGATGCATTGTTTGCCTCAACCCCTCCTCCGCACCCCCCCAACACACCCCACAGGCTTTCTCAGTGATTAGTTACTGAGTAGAAGGAGCTCCTGTTACCATACAGCCTGCCATCCCTCCTCGTTTTATTGGAACTAATCTCCCACCTGAGATGATAAGATTTAACCTTGTTTAATCTCCCAGCTTAGCTGTGGCGTTTTAATATTTTTAAAACGGTTGTTTCAGAAAAAGGGGGATTTAAACAGGTTTTGAATAAATAATAAAAGCCCTTCTCACAGGTTGCAGTGCAGGCTGGGAGACATGAACCATTTTCATCAGGTCAGATTTCACACTGGTTTATCCCAAGGTGGCCTGACTTTGTGACTATGGATTACAGTGAAAGAAAGTCAGATGCAAAGCAGTTTATGGAGGAGAAACTGCTTTAATAATGCATTTCCTGCTCGGCACACAGCAGATATAGTAACGCTCGCCAGGAAGGGGAAAGGGAATGGAATCTTTCAAAACAGAACTAATTTATCCCCAGAGTTTAATAATTTTTCCTCCTGTGCCAACATTTTTGGGGAGATGAAGTTCAGGTTGAGAGGCACCAGAATGTGCAACTTCCAGGTGGCAAAGGAGGACAAGTCTGTAACATCCATGGAATTAAAGAAGCTGAAACTACCCCTGCTTTATTTCAGCCTTAAGGAAGAGGAAAAGTTCTCCATATGGGAAAATATCAGACTCTCCCTATGGAGCGAGCTGGATAAAATACTCCGCACTGACATGCAGGAGAGCTGGGTTTGTTTCCCAATCCTTGGTCTGGAGTCACTGTGAAAGTGCCATGCTCACCCGCAGCAGTGGAAGCACCTTCATGTTACCCAACAGTGACTTCTCTGGGCCAGGCACTCAAGGGAGTTCTATCCTCTTGTTCAATCTAGGCCACTGCAAAGGTGATGGTAACATGAGCTCTCAGAAACACATGAGCAGGGCTGGGGCAGCACAGCTAGTAAAGCAGGGACAGGTTTTTGAAGCTCTGATGTGGCAGTCTCTTTTCCCTCACGGTGGGTGAGCCTTGTTGCCATGATCACACACTTCCTACATGCACAAATGGGCCATCTACATATAATGCAGAGGCTTGCCAGAGAACAGCAGAGCAAGCTATGGTTAAACATCAGGAAAGTCCCGGCAGGCCCAAGCAGCACTGGCTGGGCCACTTGGGCTCTGTTCAATCCCTTTGGTTTGTTCATAAAAAGGATAAATTTTGCAATGCAGGGAGCATTCAAACCCCACTCCTGTACAAGCAATAATGCTTCTTTTCTGGAGATGGTCCCTTTGTCAATCTTTATTCACAATGTGGGACCTGGCTCATAATTCATCCACAGCAGTCAGCACCAGGTGCAAAGTAAACCATCCTGCCTCTCAGCTCAGTCCATAGTTACCTGTACTATTAGTTCACACGCTGATACCTGCCCATCTAAATTAGGAAGCAGAGCTAGCCGGAACACTTTAATCTGGAGGAATCAGGTTCAGTATCACCAAAGGGAGCGTTTACACCAAAATGACTCAGAAGAAAGGAGGTTAAGGGGCTGAGAAATCACTCAGGGTTAGGGATGGAAGGGCAAAAAGGGTGGATGAATTTTTATTTATGAGTAGAGATTGAAGAGAATACACGTCCTCTTTCAAAGTAAAGATGTCTAGCAAAGGGCCATGGAGAAGACCAAGGGATAAAACAGATTAAAAACAAGAATAATTTCTTTCATTTTGACTGACATGTCATATTATAAATCAGTATTTCCAATGGCTCCAGCTAGGCAACACAAGAAATAACCACAGGATGATCTAATCCAGATTAGCATAAGAGATTCAGTAGATGGAAAATAAAATACAATACTCTAACGCCACCACTGCTTTGTGCCTCAATAGCACCTTCCAACTGGAGAGCTGAGCATGCTTTTCAAACATTACTTTAGTCTTACAATATCTGGCTGAGTTAGCCAAGTGTTGTTATCATCCCTATTTTAGCCACGAGGAGGCCAAGGCACAGAGAAGTTAAGCAAATTGCCCAAGGTCACATGGGAAGTTTCTGACAGAACTGCAAGCAGAACTCAGTTGTCCTGAATCCTCATCTGGTGCCTCAACCACCAGGATATCCCTCCTTCCTCACAACCCTCCCTCCCAAAAAGAAATCCCAAAGAAGAATTGAAGCCATGTCGTAGGCTGGAAGTGAAGACTGATCCAGCAGAAGGGATTTATAACTAAGAGGAGAGAGAAAAAAAGTGGCAAGATGGCAGTCAGGATAATAGCAAAAGCAGTAGAAGACATTAAGCAATTAAAGAAAAAAAGACAAAAGCTGCTGAAGAAGATTCAATAATGAAAGGAAGATGTGTGATTTACTGTAGTGATCAAAACTCTGAGAGAGACAAAGAAAGCTACAGCATCAGCATTAGTCCAAGGAATCAGAACCTGCAAGAAAAAAAAGAGTATCTGAAGAGGTTACTCTGGGCTCACAGTATTATGCAAGATAAAGTTCTGAAAACATCATTTAAAACCACAGTTCTTTGCCTTTTCCATATCATAAATACCCCAAGATACACATACCTGCCACAACTCCCTCACACCTGGTCACAATCTTCAGATTAAGAAGCCTCAAAATAGAACATACTGGCCCTAAACCATTCATTCGTTAACAAGGTTTTGTGCACACATCTCTTCCACAGCATTTTAGCAGTATACTCCATATATGACATCCTGCAGAATGTCCTCATTTGTCACATTGCAAGAACATACTCATGCCCACACTGTGAGAATCCACGTACGCCAAATGTAAGGGAATAACAGAAGGAGAAGTGCTAAGAAAGGGGTCGGGGGAGAAGGGAGAGTACTGTGTAATCATTTAGCATTTACCGAAAGAGATAACTAACTACTAAAAGTGCCGTATGTTACACAAAAAACTAACCAAAGAACTTGACTGTTTTCTCAGTGTGTGGAAATCCAATTTCACACACACACATATCAAGAATGTGGAGTTGAGGAACTACTGTTATTTACAGCAGTTAGAGCTACGATATTCTTTAGTTCAGATTCCAGCCAAAGAAATCTGTCCAGCCCAACATTATAGAGCATTTCATTAGAATATCCAAAGAACAGATACTGCGAGGCAGGAGATCTCCAGCGGTGAGGCCAGATATTAGAGGTGTGTGCCACTACTGTTCAGTCATCTCGGATAAGTGAAAATGCCTTCTTTCTAGTTTGATGTTTTCTATGTGAAGTATTTCAAGGACTTTCACACCAAGGCAAACTTTCAGGTTCAGGAAGTCATACTGTATCAAGAGCTGGTGCAGTGCATCAGTTGATTCAGCAATTAGCAAATAACAGGTTTTCAAGTCAGCAACAATTACTCTATAAGAATTTTGAGAGCATATTGGGTTCAGTAACTTGCATAACCAAAACCAAACCGAAAAGAAAAACCAGAGGAAAGAGATCATGGGGTACAAGCCACACCTGTAACAACCAGGTATTCTCCTATCTCCCCCTGGACTGAGTTTCAGTATTCCATTGTGTACATGTGGCTAAGTGAAGTCACTGCCTGCATAATCCATATAACATTTCCCCTTTCACATGTGCTTCACAACCTTCTTTGCTCCTGCTGGCATGTCTGTGTTTTCAAAGGAAGGCTTCCTTCCCATCCAGACGTCACGACAAGGTCCAGTAAGGACAGCTGGGCTGATGAGGGAGGATAAACTGATCACTGTAAAAGCAACTGCAGAACCAGCAGGGGAAAACCCCTCCTTCCCCATTACCTCCTGCCAAACAGACACCTTCCACTACCAAGCTCTGGAAGTGGACTGGAAAACCATTCCTGCCTTTCTCTGGTGGCCCCACTGATTTCTGCAGAATTGAGGCTTTCACTCCTACCACAATGTCCATGAGAAGCAAGTCAAGGCACTGAACTTAAACAACAGTCCTGCTCCCCTGTGCTGTGCAAACACCTTTGCCAAGTCCCCATGTAATCACATGACCTTTCATCCTTTATTCACAGGTTATCGTTTGTTGCTCCCCTCCCTCGATCATTGCTTGACATTAGATTGCAATCTCTTCGGGGCTGAGACCATGTCTCTTTAACCATACTGTAAATCCCCTACCACATTATTGGATGCTGTAAGATAACCCTATGGCCTGGAAAAGGCATGGGAAATTGGTGGCCTTGAGGCCACATTCCACCCACCAGATCATTTTATTTGGCATGCCAACAACTAACCAGCCCTGGCTGATCCCAGTCTCTGGTGGGAGGTGAGGGGGCAGAGATCTGATCAGTCCTGATTTCCCCAGTGGGTGGGGCAGGGAGCCTCTAAAAAATATATGGCCCACCAAAGTGTTTTGTGGCCTTCCATTACCTTAACATTGCCTATCCCGTGACTAGAAGAAAACAACTGAATTTGATCCCAACTAAATGCATCGAGTATTCAGAGACATGGGCTGAAACAGGGCCCTTAAGAGAGGTGTGGACTGGCCTATGTTGCCCAACTGGATGTTTATTCTATTGTCTATGAGGATTACCTAAGTATCAGCCAACTTAATTAGTTCAATGCTGGGTTTTTTTAGTAGAAGCGCCCCAATACTGTGCCTGTCCATTATGGCTGGGTATGATATAAATCAGAGACAGAAAAGAACTAGTAGGCCACCTATCCAAACACTCACCCACCACTGCAGGATTGCTCTGTACACACTATATGTCCCAGGGAGGGGCATGGGGGCAGGGCAGTTCCTCAGTCCAGATGTAGATGTCCCAATTAACTGGGCTTCTATCATTTCCACTGGGAATAGAGATGCAGGAGAACCTCAGAGTTACGAACACCAGAGTTATGAATTGACTGGTCAATCACACACCTCATCTGGAACCAGAAAAACGCAATCAGGCAGCAGAGACAAAAAAAGCAATTACTGTACAGTACAGTACTGTGTTAAACGTAAACTACTAAAAAAATAAAGAGAAAGTTTAATAAAGATTTGAGAAGGTAAGGACACTTTCTGTGCTTATTTCATTTAAATTAATATGGTTAAAAGCAGCATTTTTCTTTTGCATAGTAACATTTTAAAGCTGTATTAAGTCAGCGTTCAGTTGTAAACTTTTGAAAGAACAACCATAATGTTTTATTCAGAATTCTGAACATTTCAGAGTTATGAGCAACCTCCAGTCCTAAGGTGTTCATAACAGCGAGGTTCTCCTATAAGTATTTAGTCTTAGCAGATCTCACAATTAGAACTATATATCCTATTTTTAAAATGTCTTTGTCTTAATTTTATATTGTTACTTCTTGTTATAAACCCAGAGGACCAACTAAACCAGCAGGAAAAAGGAAAAGAGTTGGAGAGGAGAGCGGGAATATGACAGTAGCCAACTAGAAAGCAGAGCAAATCATTTGCAAGATCTTTGGGGGCAGGGATGAGGTCCAATCTGTACTACTGTTAAGGTTTCTAGCACGCTCTAAGGCACCATTAAAATAATAGCAATAAAGTAGGTGCAACACTAAGGAAGTCAGTGGGCATAGTGAAAGGGGCCCTAAATAGACTTCCCACCACTCGCACACAGTGTACTGTTGTGATTCTATACACCAGCTATGAAAATCCCACCCTCTGAGAAGTTTGTCTTATTCAGTTTAATTGAACCCTTGCTGTTTCCTTTACAGGTGGAAGCTGCTGCTGAGAAGAGCAACAAGAACAACATCCACATTAGGACATCACCATGTGTGACTCTCACACTTCTGACGCCAGAGGCCTGCCATTCTCACACTTGGAAAGGCATTATTGGGGGAATATTTATTCTTGTTTACACAGAGAAAGGCAGAATGACCAGGAAACGTGGTGTCTGAGAAGGGCTTTGTGACATCTGTACAGAACCACACAGTGGCAGGTGGGTGTAATGGGCAATTCCACTTTCCACATATTGGCTAAGTAATACTTTTGGAAATAGGAGAAGCTAGTGCCAAACAAGGATCAGAGCCATAAAATACAACAACTTTTAATAAAAGGACTCATCACCAATCCTACTCACTTTAAGGCCATTAAACTCAGCCTGTGGTTGGCTGCTCAACAATGTGTCAATGTCAACAGTCAAAGGCTTTGAACCCTTGTTAATTTCTATTTGACTCTTTCAGACAGACATTTAACCCTCTCCCTTGAAAGGCTCCACCAACATACTGCTCCCAGCTATACAGGATTCACTTATTTTCATGATTCGTTTCACGGAAGTACCTAGAGCCCTCCATGAGGTTTAGGGCTCCTTTGCGCCCACACTCTGCAAACCAGTAGCAATAGTTCCTGTCCCAAGAGTTTACATTCTAAACAGACAACAGGTGGTCAGAGAAACAGAGGGGAAATGACTTGCCGAGGGTCACACAGCAAATCAGTGGTAGAATAAGGAACAGAACCCAGATCTCCTAAGGCCCAGTTCAGCGTCTTAACTACCAGGTTACACTGCCTCTCAGTTTTGCTCTATTGGTAGGGAAGATGTGAGGAGGTAATGATGCCAGCAAGACCCTGCTCCTTTCCCACCCTCCACCATCCCCTGCAGGGCAAATTACCAAGATTTACTGCCGATCAAGTTATCTTTCACATTAATATGGTCTTATTTGCCTGTGCTGCTGAACATTCGGTGAATGTAGTCCTAGTGAATTGTTGCTGCAGGACAAGAGAAAACTAAACACTTATGAGCGCCAGTCCCCCTCTGTTTTGTACCTGGTGTATCATTTAACCTGTACAAAGGAGGTGTAGAATGCTAGCAAACCAGAACAGCAGCATTTTACACTTGTTTTGCACAGAAGTAAGTGACACGACAGGGTGCAAGCAGGAGAGAAGTGTGCCTCTAGAAAACAGCATCAGTAGAATAGAATGGCCACTTGCTTTAAATCACTGGCAGGTCAGCTGAGAAAAGCAGTTGCTTTGCAAAGTAAGGAAGGTAAAGAGTCTCTTACTTGTGAGGGATCTGATTCTGTATGCCCATGAGCAAAGCCTATTCACGCAAGTCATCCCACGGACTTCCAGACCCTACCAAGAGTCTAATTTGTAACAGAGACAATGGACAAGACTAAAAAACCCTACGAGTCAAGAGAGGACTTTGCCTCCCCATGCTCCCTGCTTGATAACACACTGTGATCCATATTATCGCTTTTCCAGATAGTCTGGCCCCTTATAATGCCTGTCGTAGGATCTGCATTACATCTGCTAGGCAAGAAGCAAGCCTCTCACTGCCAACCTCAGTGCCCCCAGGTGCAGGACCACATATAATTTGCTCTTGTACCTCAATCAGCAAGCAAGCAAGCAGAAAAATAAGAGGAAATTAATTTCTCTCATTCCCTTTCCTCCCTCTCCTGTTTTACACAAGAGCCTTTTTAAAATGTTGGTTACTATATGATTACGCACGACAGGAGTTTGTAATAACCTCATCTTGACTAAACTACCTCTGCCCTCGCCGTGGGATGATTGGTTGCCTTGGCAATTTTCTACATGCAGTGTTCAGGAGCTACAATTATGGAGCTCTTCTCAGTACTGATTCCCCTTCTTAGAAGTTCATGACAAGGAGGGACAAAAGATATATAATGGATTTTATTGCCACAGCCTCCCCTCTCCTTCATCATCAAGAGGATCAAATCAGCACCATCTAAACCTGCTGGCTCTGCACTGAGATAAAGGTTCTGCTTATGTGAGGTGAAGTATTGTAGTAACTGGATGACATAACCAGGCGAATAAGCCCCCTAAGCCGTAGGTCCAACTCTCTTTATGCTAATGGTGTGACAAGTCTGTCTGGCAGGTAACTTCTGGGGAAGACAATATGGGGCTCAGTGACTTTCTGGAGTATTTCAAGTGCAGTTCTACTCTGAGAAGCAACTGCAAAGACAGCATAGTTCTGGGTCTCAAGGGCTCCAGATCTCTTAAACGGAGTTCACAAGCAAAGGGATGCTTTTCTAACTGCTGGCCCTGCATTATCAGCATGGGAAGTCAAGTTGGGTTCCTGTTGTTTGCACTGTAATTGCACCTACAGGTCCCAGTCAAGTGCTTTCTGGCTCTTGTTTAGTCACCAATTAGAGATGGCACAGACCAGTTCTGCCCTGATCTACACTGGTTGACTTTTGTTATAAGAGGGTTGCAGAAGAGTTTGCAACTTTGTTCCAAATGCAAAGGGGAACAGGATCCCTCTCATTCACTCTTAGCTGTGCTGGCTCTGCAGGGTTAACAGGAGGAGGAAAAAACAAAACTTCCTTGCCCCTAAAGTCAGCAGATGCAACTGATATGCAGAGAGAAAACAGAGCTGTTGAGTATGCAGTCACTGTTCATAGACTAGATCCCCACTTTAAATAGATAATTAGGTTTGAGGACAGAAATGAGATTAATTCTAGTTCTGCCCTCTGTAAAGCAGTGTATATAGCATTGAGGCACGAGAGGAGGGTCATGTGTTGTTTAAAACCACATGGTAAGTCTCCTAGTGTGTTACATGCCTCCATTTGTCTGATAGGGCAACTGCTGAAAGCAAAAATCTTCAAAGAAAAAAAGAAGATACCCGTTTTGCTCAATGCAGCAATCTGAAGGTTCACACAGCGAGAATGGCTGTTCTCACCGTGTTCAAACCATGAAACTTGCTTCACAACAGAAGCACTTAATAGCAACTGGCATCTCGGAGACTTTTGCTGCCTGTGCCAGTGGCCATTTTACTGACAAGTGACATAATTTCTGACACTGACAATGTGAAAGCTCCACAGAGCAGACTGTAAAATGCTTAGGTGCTGGTTCAACAATTAGGAGACCAAACTGGGGGTGTTTAATTTTTTAAACAGTACAATTCTTCTAACTGTTAAACCACAATTAAAAGCAGGAACACGGGTTTGCAGTCTTGTACTGTTGCTGCTTTGCAGCAAGATGGCAGCTGACTCAGAGATGCTTTTTCTGATTAAAACTTGCGTTCTCAAACACTGCTCAGAATTAGCAAAGAGTGAGACGTGCCGCATCTCTGACGGCTGCTCTGCTGAAAGCAGCTGTATCTTAGAGGCAAAATCCCTAATGCAAAATATTGTGGGTGGCGTCCTGCAGTCCACGTAATACTAAGCACTTACTTACACGTCATTTTAATGGACCAAATTCAGAGCTGGTTTAAGTGGACAGAGCTCCATTCAAGGCAAGAGAACTATACCTGCCTGCACCAGCTCTGCATTGTCCCAATAACCGTCAACGTGCTTCACAAACATTAACTAATTACTCCTTCAACACCCCATTGAGGGCTTCCAGCTCTGGCCTGATGCAACTGGTTTTGGGAGGAATGTGGTGGGGAGGATCCTAGTTCCATATAAAACATCTGTTCCCCCCCTAGAGAGAAGCATAATTCAAGGAAATGAAAAATTACATAAATTCTCCCTTTTCCCCACAAGGATTTGTCGATATTAAAGAAAAAAAAGGCATACAACGAATTAAATCCTCCAGGATTATTTCTTTTCAAGAAATGTGCTAGACCTACAACTCTGACTTTCACTCCAAACCCATAGTGCTACTGGGCTCTGCGCCTTTCTCTGTAATAGTTCAGGTTTTTGGGTCCACAACTGGAGACTTTGGAGAGATGGTTTGGAGATCAGAGGGGATCCGGTACTATCACTACTTGCTATTCAGATATTTTTAAATATACACACGCACACAGAGCTTAAAGTAGAAGAGGCAGAGCCCTTGGATGCTCTAGTCTATTGGTGCCTGAGAGTGGATCTGCCAACGTGAGTTCTGGAAATGTCATTCCTCGCATGGGCTTAGACATATCTACTGAGTCAAGGTTGAAAAGACTTCCACACATTAGAGGCGGCTTTTTCAGGGCCCTGTGGCAAAGTGACTTTCCATTAAAGGAGGAAAGGGCTGTGAGTGTGGAGTTCAGTATGGCTGATTGTCTCACAGTGGTGTTCAGCCCAATACTGAGCTGTTACTTATACTGGAGAAATCCACAGTCACGCTTGCTGCAACAGCAGCAGCAAATGGCTCCTCTAAGCCAAGGTTAGTGGATGTTAAAAAGCTTATGATAACAGGACCATTAACAGTGCTGGTCACCATTAAAAAGTCAGCCGTTAATGCAGAACAGTGTCTGAAATCACACAGTGTTTCCTCATTCTTGTAACAGAAGATAATGGCTGTGTCACAGATACCATTGTGTGGTAAGAGTGCTAAATACAGACTTTTTAAATGCCAACATGATTTCATTTTGTTTCCCGTCTTCCACCATATCCAAGTCTCCCAAGTTAAATCAGAATTAAAATTCCCTCTCACTTATAATGGACATTACTTGGATACAAAAGGCAGTATGGGGGGGAGCTGCGGATTCACTATAGCTATTCTCACATTAGGCAGCATCGTACTGACTGCTTACAGACGGTGGGGAACTCAGACTGCTGAATTTCAAACCCACTTGAACACCATAGGTTCGAAAGGGCGGGTTACTGCATGTTCCGCTTGCAAGATAGGGAAAAAAAGGATTGATAAGAAGAGACAGAGGAAAAAGTTTAACGGAAAAACATATTGGACAAGATTTTCAAACCTGGATGCTTATTTAGGGGCCTAACTATGATCTTAGGAGCCTAACATTAGGCAGCCAGATTTGAAACTCTTGGGCATAAACTGGGGCAATTTCTCATGCCAGGCAAACATTGGGAGGTTTTTTCTATCCCTAATACATATAAAAGCTATGTAAAATGTTCCAGGGGGAAGAGGGTGGTTGGAGGCATTGTTTTAAATGCAGGGTGAACAGTTTCCCAACATCAAATCAGTTCTAGTTTGACAAACCCAAAAACTAGCTGAAAAGGCTCAGGAACCTACAAACTCCATAAGGCTTGTTCTTCCCTTATAGCAAGATTTGGAGGTTGGCAATATCTGTTCCCCAATGCACATGGCCAGGACGGTACAGTCCTTTATACTTTCCTTTGGAGCACTCGTTAAATGAGGGTGGGCATATCCCTCATGTTCTATTTCCTGGGGCTGCAGTTGGGTGGGTGATCATTGGTGGAGCCTTCCTTTCTCTTCCGTGTTCCTGCCTCGATTTTACTGGTCTCAGGTTTATTATGGCAAGTCATTCACTTCCAAGGGGAAAATGTAACACAGAAATGCCCTGCCCTGACTCTTGCACAACTGCTGAAAACAAGTAATAATTACACAGCAAATAAAAAGGTCAGAGTAAATGGCTTTCAAATCTTATTATTATTTGGGCTATAAAATACATATTAAAAACACACACACAGAGTGGTGTGCCTGACTAAATCAGGATTGAAAGGCTTGTACTAGAGCTGTGGGGAAAATTCTACTGAACTTAGCCAATTTGGTGAAATCAGGATGTTTTGTAGGGGTGATCTGATCTCACCTAAGTTCCAACAGGGCTAAAGACTCCTGGGCTTCCAGGCTCCACAGCTCCAAGGCAGACAGCCATTCGGACTGCCCTGGAACAGGGGTTCCATTCCCTTTTGCAGAGAATTTCAACATTTTTTTGTTTTTCATTCCTAAGTGAAACAAAACCAAATTGGGAAATGCTGAAATTCTCTGCAAAATGGAATTACCTTCCAATGCACAGCTCTAAATCCTACCCAAAATTGCATACTGGAATTTCCCCTTGACAGTTTTGCATCTCCTGTATCTCTGCCTTCCCATATAAGCCACTTTCCTGGCAAAGTACATTTCTTAAAGAGCAGAAGCTGGTGTGTGGCTGTGTCAACCAACAATGTAATGGGGTACACACGCTTCCATGCAAGGCAGGAAGGGGTTAATGGGCTACTGAAGAGCCAATCAACCACTAACTGAGACACCTGGAGCAGAAAGCAGACTTCTAGGGAGGAACTTAAAAAGAAGAGCCTTGCTCAGTTGAACAGGAGCAGTTGAAGAGAGAGCACATGTGGGGCTCTTACTGGGTGAGGAAGCTTGTTGGACCAAAGATGGGGGAAAGACTGCTGCCTGGCCAATCTCCTGGAGGATGGAAGAGTTTATGTTGCTTTATTCTTATTTTGGACTTTGAGTGCCCCAGAAGGGGCAGAACTGTAAGTGACCTAGCCAGAGAGCTAGGTCTCTGTAATCCAGAAGGTGTTGGAGACTGGCTGGAGGAGAGGAAGAGTAGCTGGGAAACTGAGGCTGAACGGCTGCTGCACTGTACAATGCTGCAAGGGTGGTGCCCTGGTAAGGATATGCCATAACACATACTATGAACAAAAAGCAATAGTCCTCACTTTTCTCTCTGGGTTCCAGCACTATCTGTCTTATCCCCCAAACTGGTGACTCAGTGATACTGCATCAGGCAAGGTTAGCCCTGCTTGATAATGCTTTAAGTCTAATCATAAGAATGGCAATATTGGGTCAGACCAATGGTTCATCCAGCATGGTATCCTGTCTTCTGACAGTAGCTGCTGCCATATGCTTCAGAGGCAATGAACAGAAAAAGGCCAATCCCAGCTTCTGGCAGCTGGGAATTTTGGGACACCCAGAACATGGGGCTCCGTCCCTGACCATCTTGGCCAACGTCCATTGATAGACCTATCCTCCATGAACTTATCTAATTTTTTTAACCCAATTGTATTTTGCCCTTTATAAAATCACATGGCAACAAGTTCCACAGATTGACTGACTGTTGTGTGAAGAACTACTTCATTTTGTTTGTTTTAAACCTGCTATCTATTAATTTCATTGGGAGATCCCTAGTTCCTGTGCTATGTGAAGGGATAAGTGACACTTCCCTATTTGCTGTCTTTATATCACTCATTTTCTAGACCTCTATCATATCCTCATTTCTTTTCTTAGATGAACAGTCCCAGCCTTTTTAATCTCTCCTCATATGGAAGCTGTTCCATACTTCAGATCATTTTTGTTGCCCTTCTCTGTACTTTTTCCACTTCTAATATACTTTTTTGAGATGGGGCGACTAGAACTGCATGCAGTCTTTAAGGTGTGGCTATACCATGGATGTATATAGTGGCATTTTGATATTTTCAGTCTTATAATCTATCCCTTTCCTAATGCTTCCTAACATTCTGTTAGCTTTTTTGACTGAAACTGCATATTGAGTGGATGTTTTCAGAGAACTATCCACAATCCAAGATCTCTTTCTTGAGTGTTAACAGCTAATTTAGACTCCAGCATTTCGTATGTATAGTTGGGAATTTTTTTCAATCAAAGTTCCTTTCATGCATCACACCAAGAAATACAAATATATTTTATTCTTTGATTTGTACCATAAATTATTCCCAGTCTATTCTAATTGATAGATTTAGGTAAATTACTCAAAGGTCATACATTAAAATCCCATTCAGCCCCAGCGGCTTTCATTATTTTAGTATTGCTCTGACTTTTGCATACTATAACCTCTTGAAGCAAAGGCTTAAAATAGTCAAATGCAAATGCTACTTAGTTCCTTTCATGTAGGCTTATTATGCTGGCCTGTACATGCATGTGTTGGCAATCACACTTAGCACTTATCTAGCATTTTTCATCTGTAGTTCTCAAGGCATTTCATAAAGGCACCATTATCCCCATTTCACAGATAGGGACACTGAGGCACGGAAGTATTGTGAGCTTGGACAAGTCAGAGTCGGTGGCAGAATTGAAAATAGAACCTAGAAATCCTGAATGCAGTCCCATATGCTACCTATGGGATCATGTTGTCTCCTTTATATATACTGTACTATATCTAGCACACCTGCATAATAATTTCAGCCACACATCTCTCTAGTAGCTTAATGATGAAATGGAACTAAATTTGTGCTGGATAGTAAGGGTCTGACCTAAATCTCACTGCAGTCAAAAGCCTGACTGACCTCAGTAAGACTTGGATGAAGCCGTAGCTTTGGGTAAAGCAGTCTATTTATTCAGTCTGAGTTTTCTTTCCCACACAGTCTGCTCTATGTCATTCACATATGGAGTACCTCTGTCTTAGTAGAAAGTTTAAATCTACCTGTCTCTTTGTTCTTTATGTCTAATCCACAGCCCCCTGCCACTCATTTCCTTGCTCACTTCAGGACATGGTCAGGTTATGCAACAGTGGGTGGTGCCTTGGGGTCCAGGTGAAAGGGGTACGATGAATCTGGGCCTGCCCAGTGCATTGCTGTGTGGGAAATCCACAGTTGACACAGTCTCTGGACACTCCAGGGGCTACGGGACAGTATAGAGTAGTCAGAGAATGCTTCCATCTCAATCAGCAGCAAGCTCCCTGGTCAAGTAAGGAGCAGCACTGACCCACATCTCAAATACAGATGCAGTTACTGCTAGGGTGGAAATTGGCAGCTACTTAACATTACAGAGTAACGCTACACAATTTTTTAGGACAGGAAGCAAGGAAGAAGCCTGTATCCATTTGAAACTCCAGGGGGTACTGAGAAAGCCAGAATGTAATTACAGTTGGAGTTTGGCCAGGATACCATGATTAAACACCTCTATTCTCTCAAACAGTGCCATGGGATATTTAATAGCCATGCCACCCACCGATATCTTATCTTATTACTTCCTACAGCACCTTGTTTTCTTTGGAGTTCTCCACTCTCCAGATTCAAGTCTACTTAATCTGTAAATCTCAGGAGACCACAGTTTGACCACAGCATGCTAGTCACACCAGCACTTTACTTAACTACATTTCAAAGACTGTACTTACCACCTTTACTTTTTCACCCTTTGTGGCACAAACATTATCAGGACCGACAATCAAAGGCAACAACTTTATGTGAACTATGATTATTAATAAGTGATCCTCCCAAATGCTGGTGTTAAGAATAGGCTCTTTTAATAGATTTTAAAATATGTTCTAACATGATAAATCTCAGGCTGTCAAAATCACCATTCAGGTGATAACATGCATTTAAGAAAGCTGAAGATAAACTAAAATACATATTGTTACAATCTGAAGGTAACAAAATATGCACTTACATGCCCTGTTTTAGGCAAAGTAGGAAAAAGAAAATCTATCTAAACTAGATTTAAAAGTAGTCTAGGCATCTCCATTGCTTTGTGCTTAAACCATCCCCCTGACCCTTTCCCTGTTTGTTAATTAAGGGTGCTGAGTACTTGTAACTCCCATTTACTTCTCAGCACTCTTCTGCACCAGGCCACTAGACTGTAGGCTTCTTGAGGCAGGGATCTTATCTTATGGTTAGGAACGTAACTTCATCAGTGACGTTTTTAAGCAAAGACATAGGGTTGGGTCATAGCGGTAAAACAGCAGCAGTAAAGAGAACATAGTAAAATAGTAATAAATCAAGTGGTTTAATCTTTTGTCTCCTGTGAGAAATGTGACAAAATCGGCACCTTATTTATACAGCATGCATACAGCACAGAGCACTTAACCAGTAATGATGAAGATTATGGGCTAGCGGTTTGTTGCAAGGAAAGGGGTCTTATCTTTTAGAACTGCACCCAGACACAAAATCATTATTTGCTGGACGCTACATAGCTCTCGAGTACAGAGTATCAGCCCTGCATTTGGAATTTAAACTTGGCTATGACGATAGGCATTTTCCCCATTAGCACTATCATTCTTCACCATTTGACAGCCATGAAATAGGGTCTGTCATCGCAAAATGTCTTGCTGCTCACTTCAGTCCCTATTCACACCACTATTTTTAACATGAGCCTCATACACACAAACCCAGCACAAACACCTAGAGGATTTCCCAAAATAGCATGGAAGACCAAATACAGAATGCTGGCCCTTTGAGATGCCAGAGAAACGAAGCCCAGCAGAGTAGTGTCCATACTGAACAGCCTATGTAAACCTGTGAGCACTGATTCTCCACTTCTCAGAGCCCTGTCTCAAATGGGCATTAGAATTGCTGCTACGGTGGCTGTTGGAGCTCCTCCTGTTGTTATGGGACCCTACTATTGCTTTTTGGTTGGATTTTGGTTTGGGGGTGGGGTTCAAAGCTACCTAACCAAATCTCCACACCCCTAAACACAGTTTGTGGGGCTCAAGTGCCTCATCCAAAACCATTTTGCAAATGGCTTCTGTCTGTACACTGGGCTGACCAAAGCCCAAACCCAAACACCCCCAACTGGAAGGATGTTTGCATTCCAGATTTGGGTCCAAATTTTGCATCTGCAGCTCATCTGTAGAAATGCTGAAGATCTTTACTGAAGTGAAGTTTTGCCTGGACTTCATGACTTGACCGATTTAGTTTAGAGGAAAAAAAAAAAAAAATGTAGCCAGGTGGCAGACACTAGTAGAGAGCCCGAGGTTGGTTTGTTTAGATGCACCCAATCCTTAAAGACCCTGTAGATTCTACATTGAGCTCATTTTGGTTACCAGGAAAATGGTACTCTGTCTGCTCTTTTTGGAAACTGTAACCTATTTAATTTTGCC
Organism: Emydura macquarii macquarii; assembly: GCF_026122565.2. Taxonomy (NCBI): domain Eukaryota; kingdom Metazoa; phylum Chordata; order Testudines; family Chelidae; genus Emydura; species Emydura macquarii. The sequence continues at coordinate 5,193,442 of NW_027131391.1, forward strand.
AGGTTCTAATTGTTCTTATGGATCAGAGGGTTCCCAGATCAAAATGCTTATCGGTTGGGAGCTCAGAGCTCAGCTAAGATCTGTAACAAGAATTTCCCTTCCTTTTGTCTCAACTGGATAAGCCAGCCTGAAACGTGAACAACACCACCACAAGATCTCTTACCCCAACCCCCAATAGTATATTGCCTGGGGTGGGGAAGAAGACACCCTAAGTGGAGCTGTTCCAAGTTTTTTCAAAAAGCATCAAAGCAGTAACCCTCTGGCTTGGAGGTGAGAAAACAATCCCCTCAGGCACAACTTCTGTGTTGAGGAGATAGTTAGCACCAGACTCGTAAAACAATATTTGAAGAGGGGCAAAAAAGAACACAGAGGAAAGGAGAAAAGAGACTCTTATTAACTGCAAAATAAGCCCTTTCGATCACTATTTCTGACAGGGAACAGTGCTATTTGGGCAGTAAATCTTCGTGGCCCATTGAGATACCTGTGCTGATAAAGAGAACCTATGACAGATAGGACAGGGAAGAGGTTCAAGGCAGGTTGCAGAGAAAACCTTTCTTTCCACACACACATACCAGCAAAGACAGCAGGAGCAGGCAGATACAGGCCAGGCTGAGCTAAAGCACAAGAGACTGAAATCGGGGGTTTCAGTCCCTGACATTTTCAAATTATATGAAAAAGCCCTTCCCCAAATAGAGAAGAGAAAAGGCCTTTGGGAGTTCCTAAACTGAGAGGACCCTTATCCTAAAAATAAGGAACACAATCTATTCCCCTTCACATTTTCCCAAAATAGCTTTAACCTACCCTAATGCTCTTTTTTCTCCACCAGCCTCTGCAGCTGATGACAAGCTCTAACAAACAATGGGGGAGGAGGGAGAAAAGAGGCAGAGGAAGACCACACAGCCATTTTGTGGGGCTGACTGGATAGATGAGCACTTTATCTAATGCTAAGTGAGTAAGGCAGGTGGATGTAAATGCAATGCACGCTGAAGGACATGACATAGAACTTCCAGATGTAGCTGGTGCTGAAGATAGAGAAGAAACAAATTGCTGGAGCTGTTGAGAGTCTGGCTAGATGGCAAAAATAAAGAACCCAGCTAATGGCTTTTTTAAACTGATCATAGCAAGCCTGGGAGCTGATAGACTGAATCCAGAGTGGAGTCCCAGTGATCAAGCTTATGTAATTTACATACTCTGCCTGCCCCATCTGTGCATCAACTTAAACTCCTTTACCTACCTGAGTGTGTATATAACTGACCTTAAATGCCATCTCTGTTTAGACTCCTCTAGGCTTTAGGAGCCATATTTCTTGTAATTTACAGGAGGGGGGGTGGGGAGAAAGCAGGGTGATAAGCAGGAAAAGCAACTGGCTGAAGTGTATGTGAAGTGTATGTTATTTGCTATCCTCTCTTTTCTGGACCACATGTAAGTTATACAAACTTAGACTTCTTTAGTCTTAGTGAGCCAAATTCAGAAGGGTTCTACTAGGGAGTTCGTTAAACATCAGTAAGTGGGTAACAGTCTAAGGGAAGCTGGGCCAAATTTTCTGTTCCGGTCAAGCTAACCTAATGCAGTAATGGAGGTGGATGACAGAGAGGGCATGAAGCTACATTTATGCCTCCCACATTCTGTCTGTCCAATCCACAGGCTGTTCCAATTTAAGTTCAGCTGCAGCAACCAGCTAGCTGTTGTTCCATAGCCAGTGTTTAGAAGCACTTAAGCAGCATCCTCAACATGCCCCCTATACACAGGCCTACAGGCGAGGCCAGCATGGAGCTGTTCTGGAAGCTTTGCACAATACTGAGAAGAACGTCCTTCTAGTGGGGATATATCCACAGAACCATCTCCATCAGTTTTATGGGGCCTTTCTAGCCACTGGAATGGCACAGATGGGCTAAAACACACTGAAGAATCTTGCTCTCCAACTCTAGGTCAGTATACCTTGCACACTTGGAGGCATAGAAGTAGGTGTAAATTAAACCAATTCAGGCTTCCTTCCAAATTTGCCCAATATATTCAGCCAAAAAGGTCAGCTATGCCAGAAAGAAGCACCAAATCTATCTTTTCCCCTCAGGTCTCCCTTTATTGATCCTAGTGACTCTCCCACCTTGCCTCAAACCTTTATATCTATATTCTCGTTTGCTACTGGCCAGGCTACCCTGCATACTCCTGCTAGGCAGTGATTTCTTTGTGAAATTCCTAGGTGTCGTGGGAAGACATAGACTGGTCATGAAGCAGCAGATTATTCTAAAGGGCATGTCATAATGTATTTAGCACATAAAATATTAGACAAAGATGGGCAAAAAATATAGGAAAAACTCTGGATGGGACTACCCGACTAGTACAGATAGTTTTGAAGGGGATTTCCTGGTTTCTCCCATTAAAAATAAATCACCAGCCCTGTGGGAAGCGCTAACTAGTTAGACACTGGGATTTTCCCCAGGAAGTGTTACCCCCATCGTGTTTCCGTGAACCATTCTAACCCGAGGCTCCTAGCCTTAAGAGTGCAGTGTCTCAAAACCCTTTATTTGGAGGGAATGGGGGAGAAAAGAACAATTTACATCACTTGATGCTCATTAACAAAAGGACTCCCAATTCCACTTTATGCTAGTACCTACTGCTCTTGGATTAGGTTTTTGGTACCCAACCCGATTCAATGGCTACTCATCTCCAGGCTGATTTGCCTTTGCAAGTCTTCTACAGAAAAGGCAATTCAGAGAGTTCTTGATGTCCTGGTGCTTGCATCATGCTCACGGACAGGTATAGGTCCCATAATTAGCTTTTTGCTTGAATGGGATTGCCCACTCTCCTCATTAATTCTGATTCTTCCCACCTGACCCCATGTCAAGGCATGTGCAAAAATTTCCACTATCATCATTGGAGAAACCCAACTTCCCAACTTTTTGGATGGTTTGGCAATCTCCCACCAGTAGCATCCAACACACTACTGAGTGACTGCTACACTTCAATCTTTCTCCATTCCACTCCTCTTGTGTGAGCCGCCAATCCTGGGCATCTCATCTTTTCCTGATGCCATAAGCAGAACTCAGAGCCAGAGAAGAGCCAAAACCAGAAACTGAAATATTAACTCCTTGAAATTTAAAGGTAATGGTGTAGGGTTTGGATGCAAATCCCTAAGCTCAAAGAGGTTTCATTATATTTTGGTTCAAGTTGGTAGACTTCCACCATTTCCACCACCCATGTTGCGAGATCCCATTCTGGGGGGAAATCTCCCAAGAACATCTAGGTAGATCATTGGTCTGTTGCAGTGTAGCAATTCTGAACTTGAATTAAAGCCCTAATTCAGACTTGAAACCAAAACCCAGCAGAACCTTTTCTCAGAACTGAACAGTTATTGAACTGTCAGTACCTTTGTTTCCTATGATCAGTACCTACCTATCTTAGGTGTTTCTATAGTACGTATCACAAGGGCATCTGTGCATAAACATGTACTGCACTTTATATTTTTAGCAATCTGTCATCTGCTGGAGGCAGCTACCATTCTTGTTTACGGACTGGGCACCTTGTAAGTGGTTAGTGTACTATCCTGGTAAGATCCTCTCTGTATCTGAGCCAGGACTTTGGCACATAAGACCCAGGGCCTGCTGGGACAGGACATTTTTAGAACTATATTATTTAATATTCCCAGAACAGTGCTGTACAGAACGATAACTGAATCCCTGTTCTAATAAGCCTGCCCTCTAATTAGTTCTATGCTGAAAATTTTCTTGAATGTATGAGTTCAATAAAGCTTATTCTTCTTTCTATGCTACTCTATTTAGAGTGGCTTCATACCTGCCAGTGCAGAGTAAATTGTTAGAGCTCTCTAAAATATGACTCATCTTTTAGATCAGTTTCAGACTTCTGATGCTCAAGGTCACAATAATTGAGACCGTCTTTTTGCTCATCTGCTAGCATGCCCCACACAGGTTCCTTAGGTTTACTGTGTCCAAACTGCAGAACAGTACTGCAAAAAAATGCAAAGGAAAAACAATGCAAGGGAGTGTCCATCCAGTTCAAGCTACTCAGTGACACAGCCTTTGACTGGAGCAATAATGGTCTGATTTGTAAAGGTATTTAGGTACCCAAGAATGCAGATAGCCCCCAAGATTGGGAGTTAGATGCTCTGGTGCTTTTTAAAATCCACAAGGCACCTATCTGAATCTTTATGCACCTAAATACCTTTACAAATTTGGCATTAAATGTGTCCTATCCAACCTCCAACTATTTTGGTCAACAAATTTATTTTTAACTGGATTATGTCCTTGTTTAACTGGTAAGGGGTGTGTGTGTGGGCCAAGTGTATACAGACAACTTCCACAAACCAGAGAGACAGAGCTACAGAAATGAACCACGGTAACTGGAATGTTGAATATTAAAATTAAATTACCGCAAAAATAAAACAGTGCAGTGATTCAGCAAGAAAGCAAAGCTTAGCTTTATTTTATACTTTATGAAGTCCTGTACAGTAGTAGTAGATCTCTTCCCTCTTCTCCTATATCCACTGTACTAGATATAAGCAGAGATAACAGCACAGTCTACTGTGTTGCAACCTCTTCTGAGGAATGCAAGTGGGCACAGGGTGTGATTATAGTAGGGGGAAGAGTTCCTGTAGAAAACAAGTGTAAGTGTGTGTGTGTGTGTGTGTGTGTGTGTGTGTGTGTGTGTGTGTGTGTGTAAATTAAAAAGTAGAAGACTGTTCCCCACCATCCCTGTGTCAGCAACACACACAGACCCTCAAAATCTCACCCATAGTCTCTCATGAGGTAGACACTATCAAAAAGTCACTTACCCACCGTTCCCCACACTGTGGAATCTGAGGCATTGTAATAATTTCCTGTCCTAACCTTAGTGAAATATAGCAATGTGTCAGGTAGTATTGTATAAGAACTGTGGGTAAATGCTGACTTTTCAAAATGGTGACTTTAGTCAGGCAGATTCTCACTGTCTCTCTCACATACCTTCAGAATCACAGCCACACAGAGAGTCTAGTTTTCAGACTCAGGCACCCAAAGGGAGAGAGAGGCATGGAGTTGCCTAAATACCAGTTCTAGGCATCTACCTAACCAACCATCCAGCTTTTAGGTGCTGAAATGTGAGAACTGGGCTTACACACTCATGGATACAATCAGGCTCCAATTTCTCTCTGCTAGCTTCTGTCACACATTTGCACACACATCATCTCTCACATACCATCAGTCGCTCTCCATCATCCACATACTCCCCCATAGACCCTTAGAGTCAACATCGTGTGCAGAGAAGAGTTCTCCACAAAGCTTCCCCAAGGTCAGAATGCAGACCAGCTTCTCTTCTCCCCCTCTCCCCGCGGCAGCTCTTACGTGTCTCGGCAGAGTACAGATGCTCTACCGTTCTGAAAGGCAGGCAGTTCATCACTCAGATGAAAGACTCTGATCTCCCCTGTTTGTCAGCAGAGCTGTCACAGGTGAGATTTTGCAGGTTTCCGAAGGCAGGTGAATTACAGAGTCAAACGTGACTCCAGGGCAGACTGGGGCTGGAAGGAGGGGGCAGGGCATGTGCGTTTAGAATTTCTTGATGTCTTCAAGATGCCTCAGACATGAAGCCTGGGACTTCTGACTAGCTGTTACTCATGGCTGCTCTCCTAGGAGAGGCCTATGGGACAGTACTTGGAATTCTCCTGCAGATTATTGGGGACCCCTGTACATTTGGTGGGTTATGCAGGAGTTTCACAGTTTTGGAAGCTGCAGATTGAAGTGTTACATTAAGGCATCCTCATAGCCTGAAAACGACATCCACCCATGTCAAGTAGGAAATTTTCCTGTGCAAATGCCTTTAACTTCTGCAGGATACAAGCTTTCATATACAAATAACTAAAGGCCTAGGTCCTATGGGCATGAAGAACACCTTCTAAACACGAGCCAAGTGTAACTGATGTTGTGCTGTCTGCCAGAACTTTCAGACAGACACTCCAGTGCTACTGCACAGATTTTTGCCAAGATGTCAGAGTGAAATTGAGAAGACTGGTCAGTTTTCACTGCTGCTGTTCAGAACCTATTAAATAGGAAACGGACTGACAACATGCCAGTTAAGTGAAGTTCACGCTAAACTGACTGTGGTGTGGCAGCACAGGTACGGGGACAGGAACAAGATGGGGAGGGAGAGATTTTTTTTTTTCTAGCTGAAAAGTTCACCCACAAAATACATTAACAAGGCACCATCAGGATCCCTCCACTGTCCGAGAGCAGTTATGCGATTTCTGAGGAAGCCAAAATTATTTTCTCACAAGCCTCCTATTTGACAACTCTTCATTTTCCAGCCTTTGTGGAAGGTCATATTTCACAGGCATGGAACGAGGTGATCGTGTTGATCACAACAGGGTCATTTAAACCCAGTACCAAATGCTCAGTACAGGAACTGTCCCATAATGATGGAGCCATGTTCTCATCCAGTGAAATAAGTATTCTAACAAAACTGAGCACTTCATGCTGCACATTATTTTCTATTGCTTTGTCCAGTCAACTATCTCAAGCAATGAGACCTCCATTACTTGTAATCCTGAGTTTTGATGCTTATCAACCCCATCACCTGCTTTAGAGGAGAGCATGATATTCTCCAAGGACATCTTTTAGCAGCAATTACAGCATCAAACTGCAGAACAAATTCTGATGTAAAAGTTCCACCTTGCTAATGTCAGCAAGGTCTACCAAAGAATAATAAGCTAGAGGAACTGAAGAAGTTCAGAGTTTCCTACTGCAGGCAGTTGTGAACAGTGGGGAAGATATGGTGCTGTGTTTATGCACACCAGAGCGTGCAGCCATGTTTTTTATTTTCTTATTGGGAAATAGCTCACCCAGATGGAATAACTAGGAATGTGTTTTAGAAATGCTGAAGTATACGGGAATGTTAGCTGTGACAGCATCCCCAGCGATACTGTTTCCCAAAGGTACCACAGCTGAGGAGCAATGATGAATCCACAAACTTGAGACTCAGGAGAATGAACATCCCATCTTCCAAAGCATCATTTATACACAAAGGAATTGCCATACTGAAACAGACCAGTGATCCACATAGCCCAGTATCCTGTCTGTGACAGCAGACAGCACCAGCTGTTTCTGAGGAACTTGCAAGCAATCTGACATTAGGCACTTATAGGATATCCTGTGCCAAGAAAAAGTTCTTCCTAACCCCTTATATTTAAAGATTGGCTTATTCCCTGAAGCCTCAACGTTCATACACCATGTGAGTGTGGCTGTGGAGAGATTGCGCTGGCATACTCTTCTTTATAATACCTACCATATTGCCTGTCGGAGGAGTTTTCATCCCCTGTACCCAAAACTATTGGATGAAGTTTCCTTAAAGTTTGCAGAAAGGCCTTTTGCATGCCTTTCCCAAACAATATGATGATTCAGGAGAGGGCAGTGTTCTCGCTACCCACCAGTGCAAGCTTCCAAACAGTGATGCATTGCCCTAACTTTCGGAAGTGCTCTCCAGTTTTCATAGCATACAGACCCATAGCCAAGCACAGCAAGGTCACACTGAAACCCCATAATGGGTGGCAATGGTGCATCTGGAGGGGGCGTCTGGTTTCTGAGCCAAGAGGCAGAAGCGGAACCCCAAGGGAAGGCTCTATCCCTGACCCCCTTTGCCCTCCCTTCTTCTGATCTTTATTGGGCCGTCTGCCTTGTAGCATCAAAGGCAAGAACAGGCCCGTGATTTGTCCTACAACAGCTCTATAAAAAATATAATTGCCCAATAACCTTCTGTCTGCAAAACAAGCCATCTTCCTGTTTCTTCTCTCATAAAGACTATTTGACAAGCCTGTTCCATCAGCTTATAAAAATCTAGAAAGAGGTGCCCTAACCTTCCTTGGCAAGAAACCTTGGAGAAAAGCAAAACAGAGACAAGCCCACTCTTTTCCCCCCCCCCCACAAACACTGAATTATCTGCAAATACACTTCAGCGAGTAAATATGTAAACCACTGAAGAAGATATTGACACCATCCACTGATGTGATCAAAGAAAAATGGCTTCTTCCTGAGGTGAGGGGGAAATGCATGCTGTATGTGGAATTTGTGGAGTCAGAAATGCCCTGTACCTCTAAGAGTCAAGCTCAGACAGATAAGCAGAAAGGAGACAGAGTGCTTTGTTAAAGTACAGTGGTTGGAAGAGATTGTACAAAAATGACACTGTGAGGAGAGAATAATTAAAGGAAACCAATAGTTTCCAGATCAAATTTGCAGTTTATAAAGTTAGAAGATTATTCTTTTTTTTTAAACTTGCAACACTGGAAACCCAACGTGGGATCTGAACTTCCAGTTGTTGTTTTCCAGTTCCTTACATCCTCCCCCTTAATGAAGTTTCTGCAGACAGACTAAAGTGATTCATCAGTTATCCATACAACATGGATGCTGATACAAATTGCTCACAGAGTTGCCCCCAGGGTAGCATAGAGAACAGGCTCACTGGGCTTCACTGACTTCAGTGAAGTTACTCAAAATGTACACCGGTGTAATAAAGATCTGAAACCAGGTCACTATGGGTTTCAGCCAATCAGAAGGCAGTTTTATCTATAAAAAAATGCAGCTTTTAAAACATGATTCACTTTAACGTATTTGTTCCTGAAGGGATAAAACTTGTATCATTGAACACAGCTTAGCTATCCAGCAGCCAGTTTGACTGGCACAGATTCCATTTGGCATCATTTTAATATACTTACAACAACTCAGATCTGATCTGTGATGCTCTGCACTGAGATGTAGACTCTTAGGGCCAATGACTGAACAGAGAAAATATCTGAATATTGCTTTTTCTAGCACTTTTCTAAACCCTCCCACCCCCATTTTTAAACACAAATCGTTGTTTTGACATCCATGGGAACAATTGCACTGGGATTTGCTCCTGCCTGATTGAAGTCAAATGGGAGCTTTCCCATTAACTTCAGAAGATTCACAATCAGGTCCTTGATAAACAAACAGGTAATTTATGCCTCTGTCTTTATTGTCTCTAATTTCTCTATTTCTCTGGGCCAAATCCTGAAATTTTTACTGTCTTTACTCAGTCAATGCAAGCTTTACTGAACAAGAACTGAGTTATTAAAACTTCAGGCGAGGTTCTGATTTCAAGATACATAGGTAACTCTACTGATGTTAGTGGAAACGTTCAGGATTCACCCCAGCATAGCTGTGATCAGACTATGGCTTCACAATTCTATGTAAGCAGTTAACCAATTCAAAATGGAGACAATATCAAGGATGATGGATCCAGAATTTGTATATGCCTTGAAAACAGTGCACAGCATCTTCTATCCCACTGTCCTGATCTTTCAGAGGAAAAATACCCAAACCTCAGCTCTCCTACAAGATGAAAGCTACAACACAGCTGTTCTGCATTAATACACACACTCTTAAGACACTGAGTTTTGCAGTAATTCTCCCGTCTGTTTCTGTCTGCTCCCTACTTGTAAGCCAGGTGATACATGAAACCCCAGCATCTATTATGCTCAGGAGAGATTCTTGCAATCCCCACTGGTGATCCACAAACTCAGGGTAGACATTGGGCATGTACATGCCTGCATTTCCAAATAACAGGATGCACTTCAGTATCTATCATTGAGCTGGTGTCATTAGCCAACAGCATCACACTTTAGCTACACGGTAACCAACAATGAAATTTAGCTGCTAGAAAGGGGATAATTTTTATTTAGTTGGACCACCAGTGTTCAGAGGTACCAGGGCAACTTTGTCAAGCACAGCCCTGGCATAATTTCAGCACTGCTGGTAAACAAAACAAAATTCATCAGCCATATTTTGTGAGAAATGCAGTATTAAGGAGGAAATAGTTCAAGTGAACTAAATTAACTAGTGCCATGAATTCTCCTGTGCTGGGCCAGTATGAATCCAGTTCAATTCATAAGATCCTTATGTTTATTTATTTTTAAAGCAGGAGATTGGCAAAAGCAGGGCATTCTTTGCTCTTGCCACAACAAACATGGCTGTACTTAGATAACCTAAACCAGGCCTGGATTTTCTTTTGATTATAGCCTGTAGACTCTAGAACATACACTCACACACTTTCTCTGCTCTCTCGGACTCTCAAATCCCAATGGTGTTTGTTTCTTTTTAATGAAATTATCCTGCTCCTAGAATTACAATGAAATGAAAATACCAAGTGAATCGTTTCCTCACTTGCGGATGTGCAAATTCTCAAACTGAGGTCAACAATAGCTCTTTGTTCCCTAATTTGGTTTAAATGAAAGTAACCAGTTCTCGGCTTCTGCCTGAATCCTGCCCTGCTTGCAACTCAGTAACCAGACCTCCACCCCATAAGGAGATCCCTAATCCCGACCTTCTGAATTCAATACTCCATTCATTCCCTTCTTTTGAATGGGCTTTCCAATGGTCACAAGAAGACATACATGCAGCTGCTCATCAAAAAATACTGAGAGAACTGAACTCATAATGTTTTGTTCCAAGCAGAAAGAACAGGCAGTGACAGGCTTCCCCATTTTCTGAACATGTGCAAAACATCATTTAGCGGGAGAAAAACAGGCCCCCATTATTCTGCCATGAGCTTCACCCAGGCACCTCACTGACAACCTTAGCAGACAAAGCAGTCATATATTATTACAAGCAATAGCCCGGAATCAATATTGCAAACATACATACAAAACATTTTATTTCAAGCTGGAAATGCCCAGTTTCTCCTACTAAAGCAGATTATCTCCTCCCACTTGCACAGGCTTGTGTGTCTCACCCCACCCCTCCAACAGCCCAATTATCTATTTTAGGGTTTCATACTGATGCCCAACACTACAGTGTGTGACCATCTTCGGTGAAATAGCAATAGTGAAGTTTATCTATAACCCAATTTCCCAATCATACCCCAATGATCCCCCTTAATTGGTTAATATTGGGTTTCATGACCCTCCCCTCCAATCCCTAATGCATTCTCCCTTGATGATCTCTGTGATCTCTTCTTGCTCCATTTGGTTCCTCCAAAAGGATCCTTCTCCAAAACTTCCAACCCTTCCCTGAATCTCTCTGCAATCTTCCCGTTCAGCCGAAAACTTCTGCATCTGGCCTTGGAAACATCATATCTCCCTCCTACTCCTTTGTGCTCTGAGCATCCTCAGCACATGCCATTGTCAGGGCCTCCATTCTTAATGTGTCTTGCACCCTCCTTTCTCTCTGTCTCTTCAATGCTCTTTCCTGATTCCTCCCTTTCATCCTTCTATTAGGAGGGAACATCTCTCTTTTCTTCGCCTTCCTCCTGTATGAGAAGCAACATACCTCCCTTCTCCCATGATGCAAAGAATTCATCTTCCAGGCAGCCCCATTGGTGCACTGCCCAATCTGGGGATGGATTCCCAGAACTCGGGGCTTTCTGGCCAGCCACTCTTGCACTCTAGGATAGTTAATTAGAAGCATGAGGCTAGGGGGATCCTTCTATCACAGGCCCTGTAAAGCTTGACTGCAGCCCTAACTAAGGTCAACTGCTGCCTGCTTTCCCTGCCCTTTCAGCTCACAGGCAGTGTGCTCTCCCCTCCCTTATATTTCCTCAGCAATGCTTGCTCCTCCATATCCTTTCCCTCATTCCTGGCACCCTCCGTTTGTTTGTTGCCAACTAGTTGAACTGTGAAGGTGGAAAAGTATAAAAATATTTGTAAACCAATTGTGTATGTGTGCGTGCATCCACACTCAGGTGTGTGGGCACACTCATTCTCCTTTTGTACTGGTATTGGACTTACCCCAGGAAGCGACTAAGGCAGGGACAGCACTGCAGGCGGGGGGAGACCACACCACCGTCCGGGCATTGTTCAGCCAGGGGCGTGGGCAGTTGCTCAGCCAGTCACTCCAACTCCCCTGGTGCGGTGTTTCTCAAGGACCAGTCCATGGACCGGCACCGGTCCCTGAGATCTCCCTGACACAGTATAGGCAGCAGGTCGCTGGTATCAAAAAGGCTGAGAAACACTAGAGTCCGGTCCAGTCACCCACACCCCCACCCAGCCCTTCCCTACAGACACCCACTGCCCCCCAGCCCCTGTCCCCACTGCCCCCCTGCAGCCTATCCCACCAGCCCCCACTGCCCCCCAGCCCCTGTCCCCACTGCCCCCGTGCAGCCTAGCCCCCCCGCCCCCACTGCCCCCGTGCAGCCTAGCCCCCCAGCCCCCCCTGCAGCCTAGCCTCCCTGCCCCCCAGCCCCAGCCCCCCTGCAGCCTAGCCTCCCAGCCCCCACTGCCCCCTCAGCCTAGCCCCACTGCCCCCTGCAGCCTAGCTTAGCCCCCACCTGTGACCCAACCGTCACCGGTCACCCCAGCCCGTCACGCGCTCGGCGGCAGAGGGTGGGGGGCAGGGTCTGCCCTTGTCCCTCAGCAGGGCAGCCTCGCGCCGCTCGCCCGGCCCCGCTTGGCACCGCACCACCGCCACCTGGGGGAGTCCGAGCCGCTCGCGGAGAGAGACCCGGCAGGTCCTGGAAGGGTCGCTCGTGGGCGCCCTCTGCTGCCGCCTAAGGGAACTGCAGGTAGCCGCGCAACAAACAGCCCCCTGGAAAATGGGGTGCAGGTGTGTGTGTGTGTGTGTTGCTCGTTTTCCTGTAATAATAAACCACCCTCCTCTGTAAACTCCAGATCCCATGGGGAGGGCACAGGATGGATGTCTGCAGTGTTGTTGTAGCCCTGTCGGTCGGTCCCAGGCTATCAGCCAGACAAGGTGGGTGAGGGAATATCCTTTACTGGACAGAGACACACTTCCAGGCTGCACAGAGCTCTTCTTGGGCTCTGGGAAAGGTGCTCAGCCTGTCACAGCTAAATAGAGGTTGGGACAGATTAACATGAGGAGTTAGCACCTATTCTAAAAGACCGGCCCGTTAACACCTCTGCACAGTTAGGAGTTTAAGCGCCCAGGCTCATCTTTGGAAGGTGTTGTGCAGGTTTCCCTTGAGGACAAGGACTGAGAGGTCAGAGGTGGAGTGATCATCTTGTGAAAAGTGTTTGCTGACCGGTGACAGGGTATTTGTGAATGGTATCACTTTTCCGTGGGAGTCCATTGGAGAGTGTAACGACGGTCTGGTTTCACCCACATAACTGTTGTTGGGGCCGTTAGGGTACTGGACGCGGTACACCACATGTTGTGAAAGGCCTGGTCATGTCCTAATGACATTGCACTGGGATGGCATCAAGCCCCCCGATGCTGTGACACCTCCCCGGCTCTTGCAGTGGGGAGGGTGGGGTTGTCTGGGCACCGCCCCCTTTCTGGAGGACTCCTTGTGTATGCTGTTTGATTAAGCCAGAAGCACTTCACAAAGCAGGACTCACTTAATCAACTCACATAAGGATATGGAGTAGTATATAGAGCATCACTGAAGCACATAAGTCTCTGTAGGGAAGGCAGGAGTATAACTGGCGCATAACTCAGCAATGGGGGAAATTTTGATAAAGGGAACTGCTCTTAAAACAAACTAAGTGCCATGGGAATCCTTAATATCCATGCAGACCATGCAGACCTCGTTTGCCTGATGTCTCCTTCAGAAGATCCTCACATAGTAAAATTCATATTGTTCACGTTACCTGACATGAAAGGATAAAAAGCTGAGTTGATCCTACTAGGAATCAAACTTGTAGATCCACCAATTTTAAGTTTTTTAAACCCAAAGCTTAGATGCTCCAACAATGGGCACTATCATAGTTTTTTAAAATTAAGGCCTTGATTCTGCTAACTGATCTGGAGGGCAGAAACGTGAGCTGAAGCAGAGCCCCATTTGTGTTGGGCTCAGTGTTGGCTCAAGGTTTTGCCTGCACAGATGGGCTTGGTGGACTAAGGTAAACTCCTTTAAAGAAATCAGGGAGGAAAAGAAAAGGAAACTTGCTTCTAACTCCACCACCCAGTCTCTTACACACACTGAAAAATAAACATCCACCAACTTTACAGCAGCAGCATACACAGAGTGTGTGTGGTGGGGAAACCCACTATCCCTTTAAAGGAGGCACCTTTGGAAATATTTTATAGGCACTCATCTCCCCAGCAGGAGAGCAAATGCTGGAAAGAGACATAATAAAAAAATAAATAATAGTTTAGTAAGGCACTTGTCTCCCCAGCAGGAAATAAGGCTGAGGGGAGGGGGAAAGGGAAACCCTGCTCCCCTAACCCCTCTGCTCCAAACAGTCCGTTAGTTATTGAAAACACTCTTCTCCAGAGACAGATGGGAAAAAATAATTACACCAGCCACCCAACCCCCTTTATTAAACTCCCACTGACCGCCAGGGGTATGATAAACACGGCTGCCATAAAACCCCACTGAAGAATGAGAGAAATACAAGAAACTGTGCAAGGCAGGAAGCAAATTAAGGAGCTGGCTTAAGGGTGGGTGAACATATTTGCTGGAGCGCCCAGTTAAAAGTCAGGCTGGGGTAAATCCTCAGACCAGCAACTAGCCTAGGCACTGAGCAGATCCCCATGGGACCAAGGAAGAAAAATCCTCCCTCCCCTGACACAGAGGGGTTGTGGAGATGTTACACAGCTACTGTAGCCCAGTGATTGAGTAGTCTGTGAGGATACTTACAGCATAACCCACCTACAGGGACAGATGGGAAGCTCTATGTAGCAGGAAATCCTCGCTCTCTCCTCTGGCCTGCCCATGCCCCAGGTACTGTTATGTAGGGAACTCACATGGAGCAGGGCTCCACACCCTCTGTTCAGACTGCCTCCAGTCTAGTTCCATTGCCAAGTGGCCTTCTGCAGCTGCAGAGGGCGGGTCTGCGCCATAGCAAAGCTCTCTCTTTATACAGTGGAGTAGGATGATAGCCCCATCTTATTCCAGTTTACTAGGAAGTGCAAATGGCGATTCTGGGTATAAGGAACCTATGTGTGTAGGACTCACTGATCCACCTGCAGATCTCTCTGGCATATTCCACCCCAGGAACTCTGCACTGAATTCCCACTGATGTCCCATTAGATTGTCTGAGACCCCACTTTCCAGCCCTCATCAGTTTCTGTTCCACAAGACCAAAGGTGCTAAATGCAAGACTCACCTCTTTGTGATAGCTGTTCCACAGCTCTTAAACTCCACTATGCTTCCAGTCCTCAGAAAAGGTGGAGAGATGAAAAGACTGAGGCCTAGCTGTGGATCATTCATATGCATACTCAGTTATCACAGTGAATAGTTTGGTGTAAACATCAGGTAACTAATACAGTTGCTAAAGGGGACATTTTGCATTGTACCCCTTTGCTGGTAGCTACAAAAAGAGTTCACACTGGAGAATTCACTGCACCCAGAAGCCTGTGTCATGTCTGGGTTAGCTTTATTAATACACTTACACTTGCAAAACCACACATCCCTTTGTGTGGTCCTTGCTCCTGCCTGCATCTCTTCATTTGCTTATCATTTTACTTCCCATTTCACACCCTCTCTTTGATCTGTTGTTCTTCTACTGTGTTTTGATATATCGATCTATCTAGTTTTTCACTGGGCGAAGTCACACCAGCCAGAGAGAGTATGCGGGAGATCCTTTCACAACTTCATCACACTATCACCCTGATTGAATATGTTAAACACAGTGTTGATCAAAAACAGTATGATGGTGAACAGAAGCTGCACCAAATGAGTCAAGGCAGGAGCAAGAAGCAGTCAGAAACAAGTGATAATCATTATCATGGGTATGTGACTGTAGATTGCATAATTTCCTTTTTATAGTTGCCCAGGAAGCCCCATGCACACCTATGTCACTATCTTCTGATTAAATAATAATAAGCAAATATTGAAAATATTTGAATATCACGCACAAGACAGAACATATTAATGTAAAATATCTCCCAGATTTCATTTGACTTGAAGATGAGCTGAGAAGCTGTTTGTTTGTTTTTTACCAGTCATGAGCCTGAATTTTGTTTTCCCTTTCTCACCGGAAACCAGATGACCCAATGACCCATTCACTAACACCTAAACCAGAGCAAACCAATGGACACGATTCATTATTCTGCTTTAAGAGTTGGCACTGGCATTGACTGTAGCAGGTCACGGACAGCAGCTCAAATGCATAATATACAAAAAGCATCTGCGCTGTGGATAAATGACCTGCACTGCGATAAGTACAGTGCGTGGTGCTCCATAAATGCCTAACAGAGAGAGCTCTGAAGTGTAGGTCAGAGAGGACCATATAGTCCAAACTGACATTTTGCTATGAGAAAGATGACCGTATTATCAGATCATCCAACTGTAATAAGGAAAGTACCACTATGAGCAGTGATAATATCAGGGAAAAATAACTTTATCGTCAACTGTGGGAATAGAAGTATACAGGCCTAGATGCAGATTTTTGAAAAAACCAGTAGAGTCCAAATCAAAACATAGTGCAACAACACCTCCTCCTTTCCTTACCTGCAAAGATCTGTTTCCAAGATGTTGTTTCCTTTGCTATGAAGGAAACTACTAACACCTGGAATGGTGTATGGTGTCCTGCGGCTAGGGAACGTGATCCTCAGTTACTGAAAGAGAAATCAGAACTCTGATTGGGGTAGGTTAAAAGCTTTCCCCAACTTTAATAAAATAAAAATGTTAGGGATTGTTTTAATCTTTATTACATTTGGTCTCTTCTGCATGAATGCTTATTTTTTTATTTTAGGAATTTTATATGAGATTAAAACGACATGTGTGGGGAAGGGGGGAATAGGAAGTACAATATGATGCAGTTAGAGGGGCAATCAGCAAAAAATCAGGGAAATTGATATTAATTACGTTAAATACTTGTGGAGTACCTTTGTTCGTGAAGGATCCCAATGTGCTTTATAAGTCTACACTATTTCTATGTCGGAGGGATACCGAATAATTTCAGATCATCAAGGTCTGAATAATAGAGGGAATATTATATATAATTCACAGATGCTAGAGGAAACAATCCTGCTATTGGATCATAGGTAATGTACTCAAGTGGACGGGAGATTGGGCTGAGAGTCAGGTAGTCTTGGTTCTCCTTATCCCTGGCTCTAACACAAACCTGTTTTGTGACTGTGGGCAAGTAACTTTATTCCTCTGTGCCTCAGTTTCTCCATCTGTCGAATGAGGATAAAGATATTTGCCAGTCTTTGTAAAGCACTTTGAGATATGTGGATAAAATGTGCTGTAATGAGACATTAGTATTATTGGATAACTGAGGCTAGACTACGCAAAATGCTGCTGAAATGCACTCCTTAGGTGGTAGAGCATGGCAGTCAACTTCACTGCATGCATAGATGGTGAGATTTCTGATGAAGGACATTGGGACAAAACCTCTGGCCTTACAGAAAAATGCCCAAGGGCCTTTCATGGTTGGGCAGAGAAAACAGTATCCTAACATCCTTTAGGGAAGGCTCTCTTGCAGTAAACTGCGTGGTACTCAATATATCTTAGAAGATGTAGGGGGGGAACTGACCCTGCCAGTATTACAGTATATGCTGGGAATTATGTTAGGGCTGACAAGGCTGGGAATACAGTTTACTTAAGAGAAAATGTGACTGGCATAGGATGTCTGCTGCTGAATAATGGGTTCCCATTGCTACAGAAATGCCGAAGTGATGGGGAAGCAGGAAAACTAATCTTGTGAGAAATTATTACTTTATTTATGTGCTTCTGAAAAACTAAAGGCAAGTTTAATAAGCAGTAATATATGAGGGGAGAAAGATACTCACCTACCTTTGTAAAATACTTTGAGATTGACAGATGAAAAGCTCTAGAAAAATGCAAAGTGCTGTTATGATTTATTTATTATTTTTGTGTGTTGTCTGGCACCAAGAAAATGAGGAAGTCACAATAAGTGACCACCTGTGAAAAGTTTGGTTTAAGCAAACTGCCCAGCATCACATAGGCATTCAATGGCAGAGACAGAATCCAGAATCCAGATCTCCAGGGCAGCATTCAGCTGCCTTTACCATAAGGCCATCCTTTCTCTTCTTGCAGTCCCATGACTCATTAACTGCACACCATCCAGCTTTTGCTACAAAGAAGTCATGGGTCCTACAGACAAGAGTATTCTTCCCTAGCAACCCTGAATCATCTCCAGAGCAGCTTCATCCTTTGCGCTGAACATAGCTGGGGGCCTTTGGGAAAAATGGTATGTGATTAAAGACTGTACCATAATACATATACACAAGGGGGCTGACTTATGGTCGCAACCATAAATCTGGCATTTCCTAACTTCTGGAGTGCTTGACTTTGCAATCTTAATGTTCCTTTAACATAGACATCGTTTTTGTGTAATTTAGTAAGTTTTTAAAGAAGGAAACTGCATAAAGAGAAATTCCATCGTGTGGCATCATATTGACACCCAGACGGTTCATCGGTAGAATCGGTAGCACAACCTCTGCTATTTGAGTTAATGGAGTAACCGATAATGGTAGTAAGGTTATCGTCTTCTATGTGAACCAGCACTACAGTGGGATGAGACACATATCTTGCCAGTGGTTTTCACTGACAGTGGAGGAATGATGAAACTCAGGAATCTTAGGTTCCATTCCAGTCACTGGAGGAGAACGTGGCCTAGTGGTCACAGACTCTTTTGTCTGTTCCCCAAAGCTTGATCCCTTCTTCTGTGTCTTTTCCAGCCTGTTCCTGCCCCAGTCCTTTTTATTCCCCACCCCTAGCTCCTTGTCCTAGTCCCATTCTTTTGCCTATCCAGTCCCAGTCTCCAAAATTCAGATTTCTCATCCCTCTCCTGGTCTCTTTGCCTGGCCAGTCTTAGTCTCCCTCTTTGAGCTTCCCATCCAAGCCCAAGTCTCTTTCAATCTGAATCTCTCCCGTCTTCCTAGTACCATTCTATCTGTCCAACCAGTGTCAGCCTCTCCTCTCCCCTTCCCACATCTCGGACCCAGTCTTTATCCGGCCAATTGCAGCCTTCCCTCCCACCTGGCTTTCAGCCCCAGTCTCCTTTCCCAAGTAGTCTCAGTTCCCAGTCTCTTCACAACTCCCAATCATAGTTTCTCTCTTCCTGGCCCTCACCCTATCTTGCTCCCTTTCCATTTGAATCAAGCAGATTCCTCCAGCACGCTGCCTGAGTGCCCAGGAGAGACTGGCTCTCGGCCCTCAGTTCCGATACCCAGCCCTGTGCAATCATTACAGGGGAAGTCCAGCTTTGTTTCTCTAGCCCTAGGACGGAGCATACTCATGCACTCTGTGGAGATGGCACATGCCCAGGCTAATCACACGTATGAGCTGTGAGATGTTGAAGTATGCCCAGTCAGGATGGACCCTTTGGTGATTTTAGCTGCAAAAATTGAAGAAGTCTCTACTGAGCCTGTGTGAACTTAAATTTTTCAGAGGCTTATATCTTGGCCAAATTTGGGAGGATTTTCAAAGGCAGAGCAAAAGGCACATCCTTGAAACAAAGCCTCCTGCCCTCCCCCCTGCCAAATTCCAAGTTTTCTGCTCCAGAGCATGGGACACTAGAGTTTTTTTTAAACATTGCAAAACAGCATAATTTTCCCTAGACTTGTTCTCAGAAACAGCTGAGCTATTTTGGCTGAAACATTAAAAAAAAAGAAAAAAGAAAAAATACCCAGCTTCATGTAGACAACTAGCATGGAAAATGTCAGCCCAAGTGGTTAAAACTTGGTAAAGTTATAAGAAACTGGAAAAGGGTCTTAGAATGAGATGTTGTTGGCCAGCCTAAATAATAGGTGTTGCTACCATCCATGGCGATAATGCTATACCTAGCCCCAGATTCTAGGGATATTTACAACAAATAGTGGGCCAGACCCTGAAGGCCTTGCTCACTTTTTACACACTCTTTACTTAGGCAAACCTCTCAGTGAAATCACATTGTGGGGAAGTGTGTGGCCTGGATTAAAGGCTGAGAAAACGTGAGCAAGGAATTCAGAAGTTGGCCCACTATGAGTAAGATGAGCTTGTCACTGAGTGAAGGTGATGTGTATAAAAGCTTTTTATTGTGATTGAATAGTGGTTATTCATCCAACAATTTGATTAGCTAGTACAGTTTTTCTTTGGCAGGGTGCATATTAATCTGTTTATCTATGTTTAATATTATAATTCACATTACCACCTCTACTTTTTAGATCTGTAGATGTTGCTATCCTCCTTTCTTACATATTACACCAAAGAGTTACAGACAAAGTTACCCCAGTTGTGACTGGTTTACTGGAACCAGCAGAATTTTTTTTTCTATAGAGATGAGCTCAAACTGCAAAGCTCAGATCCTGATTTGATTTTCAAGCACCCTAATGAAGGGCGAATTCAGGGTTTTGAGTGGACCCATTTTAAAGATTTGGGGCTCTTTGCAAAATTCAGATCCAGGCTAGACTGTGAGAACCCCTGCAATCAAAGCCAGGAGATGCAGTTCAGTCCCTGTTCTGCTTCTACGATGGGGGTTGGATCCCATAGATCTTATTCATTAAAATTGCTCTGTTCAGTCCTGTGGGGCAACTTGCATGGTTTGATTCTCCTTAGAGTGTGTGAAGAGGATTTTGTAATTCGATTGTTCTCATAGTTAGTGGAGGCAGGAGAAGAAGGAGGGAGGGAGAGGGAGAGACACACAGAGAGAAAGCGAGTATCTAAATATTGATAAAGAAAAAAGTAAACAAAAGACAGAGCTGAAAGCTAATGTTAAAAACCCTCTTACCAGGGCAGCAAGGGGCATTGTGGAAAAGCAGATTTGTTCAATTCTAATTGTGAGCATAGCTCTATTTGCAAGTCTTCCTCCCCCTCCTCTGCTAACTGCCCCCACTTCCCTCCTGTCCCCCGGGGCAGCACTGCGGTGGGGCACAATCACCGTTTTATTAGTTGTGATATACTGTGGCTAATTCCCTTAATCTGGACCTTGCTTTCCTATAAAGCCCAGACCTCAGGTATTGAATTTCCCAGATCAAAGTGCAACCAGTGTGGGACACAGCAATCTCCACTAAACAGGGGACCTTGGGAAAGCTCGTAAATGGAGTAAAAGAAACATACACACACACGCACTCACAAGACGGAGCAATCAATTGGTAGAACAATCACGTGTGAAATATTACTGGCTCCTTAAAGTGCTGGTTCTGGGATTTACTGCAGTGTATTAATCTGCTATGCTTAATGCATTGACCTTTCACCTCTAGCAATTCAGTAGATGGCGCTTGAATTGCCAGAAGCTAATGCGATGGATTAGGAGCAGAAAGAATCCGCCATATTGAAATGCTAGAGCAGCCTAAATCGTTGTGGAATAACCTCTCTGTCCCTTCTTTTCATACAGTGCTGGAAGATATGGATTCCATAGCAGGGGCCTGTATTGACAGGAGTGTATGCGTGTTTGTGTGAAGTCAGGAGGAGGGGGTGTTTGATGGAATGCAGTCTTGTTGTAAAACAACGGAGGAAGGATAATCTTATGATTAAAGTACAGAGCAGAGTTAGAAGAACTGGCTTCTGTTCCCAGCCCTGTGTAACCTTGAGCAAGTCACTTCACTTCTCTGGATCTCAGTTTCCCTATCTGTAAAACTGGGATAATGGCACTTGCCTACTTTTTTTGGGAGGGGGAGAAAGAGGGAGGTGTAGCAGCTTCTTTCATTGATGTTTATTAAGCACTTTGGGATCACTGGATTGAAAGTGTTATATAGGAATACAAAATATGACCATAACTAAAGAACTAGTTAAATGCACAAATAGGAAGTGGAGAAAATGGAAGAGAGAGAATCCATCTTTTACCATTCTGTCCCATGATAGGCTTACATCACAAAGCCTTATGTTGCGTGGGATGCATGTACTTGGACCAGAAAGTTAGCCCAGGCCTACAGATAAGTGCTGCACACATGTGTACATGTTTGTGAGGGTGTAGGTAGGAATGATAACAACAGGAAAATAGAGACCTACTGTGGCAGGGGACTCAAATATCCCCTTGCTCTCTTCTTGGTCACTGAGAAACTCCAAATGTCACTTCTGGAAAAGTCCTATGGAATTTAATAGACAACAGTAATTCTTCAATACAAAATATTTAGCCAGCTGATAGAATTTAAGAGAGTCAGACTCTGCTACTGAATTCTAGAGGCTAGTTCAAAAAAACTCTACAAAGGAGTTAATTCTCTGTTAAGAGTAATTTCTGTTGAACCCTATCACATTCCTATTGTGTGGCTTAGATCTAACTGTAACTTACATGCAGTGTGGTATGGCGCATATGCCATGCCCCAAGCTAGGTGGCTCTCGATCCAGGCTGGGGGAAGGGAACATGTCCCCAGCTGCTTCCACTAGCATTGATTGAGGTGCCATGTGTGCCTCAAGCTTGGAAAACTCTTTCAGTGATGAGTGATGAAAAAGAGTTTGCACTTGTGCAGGCTCTTGGGAGCATGAACAGACTGGAGTGTCTGTTCAGTATCTAGGCGTGCAGTGGAACCCACTTACGATGAAGTCACTTTCTTTATGTTTTCACAGCACAACTTGGCTATGGCTGAGATTTTCAAAAGTGACTGGAGATTTTGGCTGTCTCAGTTTTGAGATACCCAACTTGAGGCACGCTATAGGGGCCTGATTTTCAGACAGTGCCGACCACCCACCCCCTGACATTTGGGGGGCCCAAGTTGGGCCCCCAAACTGAAGCATCCAAAATCACTTGTCCCTTTTGAAAATCTTGGCTATGTATAAGTGGAGATTTCACTATAAAAGCAATTGCATTGAAACAACATATGACTTTCCTTTCTGACTCCTTTATAGAAGAGAGATTGGTCCAAACCAAAAACCTGGATGTGAACACACCCAAACTTCTAGAAAATTTGGATCCAGGTCAGAGCTTTGTGGCTTGGGCTCATCCTTACTACAAACAAAGTTCCATTGGATTTTTATTTTATATTGTGTTAAACCAACCAAATAAATGTAGGAAATATCTTCGCCAGTGCAGGAGGCAACGCCGCTGATGTGATGTATGGCACAGTCAGTGCACATGGGGTTTCAAGAACATCTTAACTCAAAACTTAAGGGCCGAAAGGCTGAGTGCTCAACTCTCAAAGGCTTTGAAACCAGAGCCCTTCGTATCATAATTCAAGCACTTGAAAGTATCAAAGGGCAAAGGAGACAAGTGGAGTAAATGACTGAGAATGGATCCAAGCAGAAGAGATGTCACAGGACCGTGAGGGACAGTTGGGATATTTCCTGTAGCATCATTCTCTCTGCCTTGGTGGGTTGAAGGCCCTCCTGCAGGCTGCCTGACATCAGCTGCTTGGAATGCCAGTAATATAACACCCCTGCGACACTCTGCACTCCTGCCGTACAGTTTTATTGCTCTGCTTCCACTCTCTCTGGTTTATATCGGATTGTGTTTTCCAAGGACAGGCAATAAAGAGGGAAGGGGGGGAGAAGGATTTATAGCTTGCTAAACTAAACTTTTCTGGGCTTGCTGTCCTCTGTCCCAGCCTTCCTCTTGCTGCCAAAGCTGGTCTGGAGAGGCTGGTGCTTATGGCAAGATCTTTGCGGTGTGAGGACAGCGTTTATCAGAGACTTAGCTGGGTTCTCTTCTGGGGTTTCTCTGTTTGTGTGTGTGTCATAGAGCACACCTAAGTCACCTACCAGACAGGTTGCTTTGGGGTATCAAGCAGTGTAAATTGCTGCTAAGGAAATGATTGTAGATGGGTGCATGTACTGATAATCTTCAGGCAAATCCTGCAGCACTTTCTTAGAACTTACCCAGATAAGACTCCCATTGACTTCAGCACAGAACCTGACCCTCTCGTGGGAAGAAATTAAGAACTTGTAAAAAATGTGACATGGTGAAGGCATTTGCGTTGCTGATGTGTCTGTGAAATGGTGGTCAGGGGCTGCCTGGCAGACTTACTCATTGAGCAGAGACCTTCATCTGCTGAGTCAGGCTCATTTGTGTATGTTTTCAAGCATGTAATGACAGCTGAGGCTGGACTCAAGATTTCTAGGATACACAGGCAGCAGATGTATATCTTGAGCCTCAAGACAGCTACCAGCTAACCAAGCCAGGAGCTTTTTTAGAGCTGGAAGGTTGGCATAATGACTGGCTGCAGTGATGGGAATTTACAAAGCTGCTCCCTAAGGTCGTGTCAACAGCAGTTCACCCATGCCTTGATCCTGAAAACATCTGAGGGTGAATGGATGCTGCTGGCAGTGGTGGCGAGATTGCTGTCCCTGGTCTAGTCATTTTTGCAAGGGGTAGCTAGGAGTCTGGAGGGGTCCCGTGAGACAGACCTACCTTGTGCTGGAACTCCTGCATTGTGAAGGGGCATGCTAATAAACACCTAGGAGGTGCTGATGTTGTGGGGGCTTTTAAGGGTTTTTTTAAAAGAGGGGAGAGATGAACTGAGACTCATATCAAGGGGCAAGGAATACTGTACTGTAGAGCTCTCCACAGCAAAGGCTGGACCAGCTCCTTACCTAAGAGGTGATAATGATGTCACTCAAAGTTGGATATTATCTGAACACACCCATCAGGATGAGGTTAAAAACATCTGCCGGTGCTCCCTAAATGATGGGATACGTTCGACACCTCCCCCGCCAATTGCCCCAGTTTAATACAGGAGAGGAAGAGGGATGGGGATCTCATGCAAAGCACTTTGTTGATCAAATCAGTGACTCCAGAGAGGTGCCTCAGGTGAAAGGAGGGATGCATAAACAGCAGTAAACCATTGGAGTTGTTGTGCATTCCAGCAGCCTAGGGGTAAGTTACTGGCAGGTATCTCTGAGGTTTCCCTAGATTATAGCAACTCTAAACTCTTTCCTGCCAATGGGGTCTCGCCAAGCCGTAGCTAAGGCTATTCCAGCCTGGACTCCGGCAATCTGTGTCTGTCTAATCTTTCCACTCACCCTTAGTTTCAACTACTAACGTGGCTGTGGTGGGTGGAATTTAATGTTCTAGGATGTTAGGCACCAGGGAGGAAGAGGAATTACTGAGGGTTCTCGGTGTGGGCGTAACTGGCAGTGAGGCAATGAAACAAAGGAGGAAAGGCACATTTCAAGAGAACATCAGGAAACATTTCCTGATGGCCAAACATGTTTAGATGGTGGAACGGCCTCCCGAAGGAACGTGTCCAAAACTACGCAGTTTCTATTTAAGAGTGCACTGAACAAAGAATTGGAGAAAATACAGTACCACAGGGACAACCCTGCGATGACCAGGGTAGGAGTAAAGAGGCCTAACAAGCCTTTTGCATCTAAAATTTCTCTGGTTCAAGGGCTTGCACCAGTTGCAAGAAGCTTGTTGCAGCTTCCAACTCTAGTTTAGTAGGATGTGGTCTGAGTTACTGAATAATCTCTATCAATGAGTCATCCTACAGAAAGGTCAGCAAGGCATTCCATCTCCCCGTATGGACCTTCACACAGCACTTGGGACTCAGCCTTGACTGGGTATTTCACCCTCCTATTGGCTATGCGTGCTGTAGCATGACGCTCATTACACTTTCCTAATTTAATATAAGGAACCACTGAATAAATCAATTTAAAAGAAGTGGGATGAGCTGTTTTTCACACTGCTCCCCTCTCCTAGCTCAGTCACCAGCCAACCCTATTTCCTCCCATGCAGAGTAGATAAATCACTGCGGCTTCTCTACCACCACCTTTCTGATGGTGATGTATGGAACCATTCCCTCATGGACCGACTCTTCGTTGGTCCAGCCAGGGAAACAACACTCACATCAGGCTTTTTGTTTATGCTCATCTTTGATTTTCAGAGTAATCTCTTGCACTTGTTTCCTGGGCCACCAGCTAACTAAGGAGCTGTGTTTGATTACTCCTTTGGTCTCTGGGCATTCGAGACTGTGGTATATTCAGTATTTTATTCTAAATGTACAAAGGCTGGCGTTTAGGGAGCTTCATTCCACTCCCCACCTTTCTCTCCACCTACCACCACCATGCCTCCTCCCCTAACTTTATTAGCAAAATGGAGTTTGTGTTTAGTATTTCTTCCCCCCCCCCCCTTGCTCCTGCCAGCCCCCTCTCCCTGTCATTCCTTGGATGAGCAGAATTCATTCTGTTTGTGTGTCCTTGCTTCTGTCCATACATCACCTGGCTGGTCAGCCCAGATGGAAGTCATTATGGTGGCATTTTACTAGAGGGAGGCATAGAGGGGTGAAAGAAGGGCAGCAGGCGTGAGGAAGTGCGAGATTATCCCTGTCCAAGGATGTTCCTTTTGCAACAAGTGGGGCCACCCTCAGGAAGTGCACAAGAACAAATCAAGCAAGAATGAAAGGGAGGTTTGTGCGAGGGCAGCTTGTTGGGCAGATTTGTCAGCTGTCAGAAATGCAGCTGAGGAGCACAGGGAAAGAGTCGACTAATTTTGCTGATAATGGGGAGCCACACATGCTGCAGATGGGCCCCTGTTTAGCTCAGAACTCTGCAGGCTCATTAGGTTAGAGTTAAAGATAATGTTGGCGGGGGGCCGGGCATGTGGACTAAGCAAAAGAAGATATCTATCTATCTATCTATCTATCTACTCTTTTACAGTGCTTCTCACTGTAGCATGTGGACGATTTAAGAATATATCCAATATACGCAGAAGATAAATGCGTCTCTGTCTCCATTCCACAGTGGGAATGTTTTACTTCACTGTGGGAAAGCTAAATCAAGGCTGTCAATTTTACATTTTGCGGGGAGGTTCATGATCACTGTCATCTCCTTAGGAAATGAGTTCCACAGTTATTGGGCAGCTGCTGCAAAGATTGTCTCTTGAACACCTGCGCCTTGCTCTTGAAGTTGACAGCGCTATTGTGCGAAAGGTACACAATTTTTGTGGGCGGTCAGGATTGTGGGGAGTTGGAAGTACTGCGGGTGCCTTAGCCTGGAGGGCTTTGAAAACAAAGACCTTGAACCTGAAACTGTGCAGAAGTTAAAAACAACAGAACTCATGAATGCTAACTAAATGGAATCCCCCTACACACACATACACACACACCTTCAAGACAGTTGTCTCTCCCCCTCTGGGAGAAGCATTACACTCTGCCCTGAAGGTCAACGGACTCAGATCCTAACAGCCAACGTGGGGAATGAATTCCAGAGGCAATGGCCCAACTTTCAGCTCCTGGACACTAAAATCTAGGGACTGTGAGAGAAAGTACTTCTAGAGATCTCAGCTATGGCTGCAATGCACAGGGATCAAAACAATCTCTCAGGTTGCCAGGACCCAAACGATATCGGATTTTGCCGGTCAACATAAACACTTTGCAGTGCATGTAAAGCTGAGCAGGAAGCCAGTGGAGACTCTGGAGATCATCCGAGATACTGAAATCATTGCCACAAAAGTTCTCATGTGCTGACTTCATGCCTGGTGGTAATGATTTCAGGGGCGATATTTCCTTTAGTGCTGCCACTCAAAATGGCAGTAGGCACTGGTGCTGATTATCGATTGGTCTGGGCCACAAAGCTCAGATTTGGACCCAAACATCTTCAAAAGTTGGGGATATCCAGGCCTGGAGTCCTTTTTGGCTCATTAAACCGATAGAGGTCAACTGCGAGAGAATATTAATATCCAGGGAAGATCCCCTTTGTGCTGCAGAACAGCAACCAAAGACAGCTCTGGAAGAACCTATTCCAGGTTTTACACAAGCTGTGACAGGGCAATTGGGGGTGTTAGTTCTCTAAGACACCCAACTAGGCTGGACACATTCCATACAGCTGCCATTTCTTTACCCTATTGTATTAATTCAAGACTCCTAGGGATTAGCTTCTCTCCTGTGCAGAGGGTCAGTGCAAGCTGTAGGCACCATTTAGCCCAATCACATCCATAATTACGTGGAGTGAATTTCACCCCTAGTCAGATGGTATGCGAGTGCTCCCATATTTTCCCCAAGTGACATGAATCATCCCTAGTACAGGGCCCGTTCTCAAAGTCTCTATATTGCACCCAGCCTCCATCTCTGCTCTGCACATCTACCCTAAACCCAGCTCTGTGGAGTGAGGCATGGCAGGTACTGCTCTATAAGGGCTTGCTAGAGAAAGAATGTGTGTGAGCCCAGATTTCGCCTTGCCCTGCCTTTCTT
The DNA here is from genome assembly GCF_026122565.2 of Emydura macquarii macquarii. Lineage (NCBI taxonomy): Eukaryota > Metazoa > Chordata > Testudines > Chelidae > Emydura > Emydura macquarii. The sequence goes on from NW_027131391.1 coordinate 5,221,347, forward strand.
TCAAGTATAAACCCTCTTGCAATATGTGACTTACGGCACAACACCCTGCTAGGTTCTCAGTATGTGGATCTGAATGTAAACATCCATCCCCGCCCCCAGATATTTATTTCTTGATTGCCCTATGCTGTATCTGATGTGTTTCATGATGACCTCATCTGAAACGCTTCTGATGGAATAATGAAAATGAAAACTTCTATTTCAGCTGCCTATTAACCTATGGTGATTTAGGATGTCCTTGGAAATTATATCAACTGAAATTTATTTCAGGAGCCATGCACTCAGGGACATGTGGAAGAGGTTATTTATTCTAAAGAGACGTCCGGCAGTGATGATGTCATAGGAGCCAGTGGAAAACCATACCAGCTTGGTTGGTTTCTTACCAAATCACCGCCTGCAGTTTCCTATATGAGATGGCACCGGCTGATGGATAGGGTGCCTGAATATAATCGGCATATATACTGCTTCATTTTTATAAATGCTTATTGGCTTAAAAATAGTTTTTCTTTCTTGTTTTTTTTTTCCATTAAGCTCTTGCTTATGTGCTTTTAGCTTTCACCTGTAATGGGCATAGACCTACTGTCAATAACTTTTAACTCAATCCAAAGAGAAACACAGCTCACTCATGGCAAGCTTAACTTCCACTCTGCTCATTAGCCTGTTCCTTTGTGGGAAAAGGCTGCAAGTAAAATGCTGAGAGAGAGATTTGTGTATAAAGAAAATGTTCTATAATGAGGATATAAACCTATAAAATCCTGTTCAGACACTGCTTAGTTTGAAGAAATTCTGCCTTGTGTCACTGATATTATGGAGACATTTCAGGGTGACTAAAATTCATGAGGTCTTCATCAGAGAGTCAGCATTCAAGATTAGCTCAGGGTTCTGGTGCATCCTTACTTTGCTAAGGAGAGTCTCATGCATCCCTGTAGGGATGGTTCAGAATCTTAACTGGATGAAGAGTATACATTTCCAAGTGGAACATTTCAAAGGCTATTTTGCTTTTTGGTTAGAGAAGGGGACCAGGAATCAGGACTCCTGGGTTCTCTTACAGATTGCACTACAGAGTCACTGTGTCACCTTTAGCAAGTCCAGTCAACTCACTGTAAACTGGGTATAACATCTCTTCCCTAAATCACAAGGGTGTTGTGAGGATTAATTAATTAGGTTCATTCAAATGCTGTAAGATTTCTGGATGCTTGAGATAACATGAATACAAATTTTAATAGCGCTGAATGGACAATTTATTCCTCAAATTTTGCCTCTTCTGGTGTGTGATCCAATGGCCATTGATGGAAGGAAATTGAAATTGATGGAAGGATTCCCACTAATTTAAATGGGCATTAAATGGGGTCTTTTATGCTACTGAACTGTTTGCAAGAAAATCATGAAATTCTGAAATATATATTTTATTCAATATTATTTGCAAATGTTGTGAGAGACATTTTCTCCTATATGAATAGTTTCTTTGAATGTCAAAATCAGAGCTGTGTTGGTTGGTTACATAAGTCAGGTGGTGTAGTTATTGGTCCTTGATTGGCTGACCTATGGAACCAACCAAAACAGCAGAAACTGAGAATTTTACAATCCAAATTTTGCTTTCTGTAAATATTCAAGCATAAAGTTCTCCTTCTGCAGATGCTCACACTATAAAACTTGTGTGAGCACTTGAATGCCTACCAAAATGAATCATAAAATAGTAGCAAACTTAATTGAATCCAAATTACCTTCCAATTTCCAATGAAAATTCACAGCAATATTTTCCCACTATTTGTGCTGCAATTTCATTCATAATAAATATAGCAGTGGCATTTTCTTTCATTTGTAGACAAAGAAAAAAGTGCTCAGAATTCTGTCTGGACGTAAATTGGAGTGACTGGTATTAAATAATCACATCTCTCCTGGGAGCCAAGAAAGGGAAAAATGAGCCAAGTGTACAGAGGCCCTCTCAGTCCCAACGTGATAGTTGGCATTCTCGTTTTTGCTTTGTAGTTCTCTCACTAGGCTGCCTTTAACTTTTTCATCAATCCTTGGCTACATCTGAATTTCATTCCAGGGCTTCTTGGACCAGATCCTCAGCTAGTATAAACTGGCATAGCTCTGTCAAAGTCCGCTGTCTTACCCCATATGAAGATTTGGCCCCTTGGTCCTAAATGCCTTATTCTGCCGATAAATCAGTCAGCATCACTTGCTGTTCTTGTAGAATCTATTGAAGCTCTTTAGAGATGGCTACTTGTTTCTGTACTATTCAATATATAACCTGTATTACTCTGTCATTTAGACTCCAGCCCGTAGGGTGAAATTGAGTGTGAGTCCTTAATACCTTACTGAATATGATGCATGCTCACCGTTAAGGTCACTCTAACCAAGTCATGTTGGTTTAACATGCTCTTTTCTGCGTCATTTGCTTTAAACTCCTCTAGTTTTGTGCTATCTGAAAATGCAGCAATTGCCCATTCCCAGCCCCTTAATTGATTACAAACAAAAGAGGTCCAAAGCATCAGCATGCTGGGCCAAATTCATTCCTGATGTGACTACACGGAAGTCAGTGGCGTTAACTAGAAATTAACTTGGTTCTTATAGTCCCCTCTTTCACTCTGGTGAAAAGTTCCGTGTTAGTCTGTATACAGCAAAAACAACAAGAGTCCTGTAGCACCTTAAAGACTAACAAATTCCTGTGGGCATAAGCTTTCGTGGGCTGCAACCCACTTCGCATGCATGCATCATGCATCTGACGAAGTGGGTTGCAGCCCCCGAAAGCTTATGCCCGCAGGAATTTGTTAGTCTTTAAGGTGCTACAGGACTCTCGTTGTTTTTGCTCTTTTACTCTGAATTCCTCTTTCTAATAGACTCCCCATATTCCAAAGCCAATTTCTAATCTGTTGGTCCCGCCTCTCTCCCTTTCTCCTCTACTTATTCCCTTCAGGGACCAGACGTATTACAGATATACTGAGGAGCCCATGCAGTGTTCAAGGGCCCTATGGCATCAGGGACTGTCCACATGATCTAATTAGATTTCCACAGAGATAGCCTTAATTGGTCCTCTAGATTTTTGGGTTGTCTGCAAGGTGATGGTGAAATGGCAGTGTTCATTTTGCTTGGCTATATCAGGCAATATATCACGTCTTTCTTCTCCCACTCCCTCAAATAAGCTTGTCTCACTCTTATTTTGGCTTCAAATGATAGATTATAAATTCCCCTTCTCTCCACTTCTCCCTTGACCCCCAGCTGTTGAAACCATTTCAAGTGATTCCCTCTGCCCACCCTCCACCCCCACTGCTAATGGCTTCATATGAAAGACAGCCTCAGCGTTAGGAACAAATGACATCCCTCATCCCAGCTGTGTCTAATTAAAAACCCAGCCCTCGCCCCTCACATCCCTCCCCCGAAATGATAACATTGATTCAAAAGTGCTTCTGATAAGATTCACAGAGGGACAAAGCCACCTTCACCCAACAGGCAAATGCTGTGCACTATGACCCCTCTGTATCACAAAGAAGGGATTCTATCTGTCCCTCTGTTGCCCTGTGTCTAGAGATTTTTACACTTTTCCTGTGGAACTACTAGTAGTTAATTTAGCTGAGCACTAGCTAGAGAGAAAGGCTGATCTCATGGCTAACGCAGAGTAATGAAGACTAGGAAATCTAGATTCTGTTCTGGGCTCTCCTGCAGTCACTCAGGTCAATGTTGTCAAAAGCACCCACCAAGTTTGATTTCAGATGCCTGACTTCAGGCTTTTAGTGGCCTGATTTTCAGAGGTGCTGAGTACGTGCGGTCCCACTGACTTCTTTTGGAGCTGCAGGTGCTCACTTAGGCCTGATGCATCTCAAGCATTCACTACTAGTGGACGTTTTTGAAATGTTGGCCTGCCTCTGCACTTCAGCTGCTCAGTCTCTGCAAGTAGGGGATAATGCTTCCCTATTTCCAAGTAAGGTTTGTGAGGTTTAGTTTATTAGTGTTCATAATGCGCTGTGCAATCCTTGCACGGAAGGTGTTGTAGAAATGTAAACTACTATTATTTTGCCACCTTGCTCTGCTTGCTATGTTCTTTGCTCTGGGACGCTCCATCCCTGTGCTGTTCGGAATGGGCCCGCACACAACTTTGGTGTGTAGCAAGAGTAGCAGTTGGTGGTAATTCATTAATCAAGTTTGCAGCAAACATTCTGCAAGGCAGGTGGATTGATTTCTGAAATTATATCCCAGCTGTTCAGCACTAGGAATGAAACCCTTCTTGTGGGGAAGCCCACCAGAAGATCTGAGAGGCTTATCTCACCCTGGCCTGCTGGGGTGCAATGGGGGAATGAGGGAGGAGGGGTTGCTGGGATAATAAGGAAGAAGAGGTACAGTTAGCCTCACAGTGAAAGATAGCTAACTATTTAGATCAGCATGTCCTGCTTGCAAAGGACATATCCACAATGCACATTTCTGTAATTTACCAAGGTCATTTACAGGTAACAGTGTTCACATTTTTAGGGGACTCTTGTATATGCATAATTGAGCCACAGCAGAGTTCCTATTGCCTGCACCTTGCTTCCTAGGACATATTCAGCACTGCTAACCTAACTGCAGGTGGGCTCATCCTAAGTAGCTGGAGATCTGTACCCACCAAAGAATGACCATAGTTGCTCAGGGTAGCACATGGAAGTGGGGTGGGAATATAGATAGGATGAATAGGAGGAAATTAAACAAAAGAAAATCTGGACTGAGTATTCAGCAACATTTCTTAAGGGCAAGATCTGTTAGACAGTGAAATAGGGCAGTGGTGGAAGCTTTGTCCATTAGAGTCAGTGGACAAAACACTCACAATTATTTTGCAGGGAGCAGACAGGGCAGGAGGAGCAGACGGTGAGCTAATACGCTCCCTGCATCTCTCATTTCTATGCTTCGGTGCACAGGCTACTGGTGCTGTCAGCTGGGAGGAAGCCCATCGTTCTCCAGCCAAGCTGTTTACATTACTCGCTAGTAGGTGACATAGAGTCCACTCCGGTGAGGTGCCGAGAACCTGCTGAAAGGTATCAAGCAACCTTAATTCCCAGTGAAGTCACTGTGAATTCAACATGCACAGCAGCATAGCAGGGACTCTGTACCTCACAGAGTCTGGCCCATGATGAAAGGCTGGGGATGGGGTGGGGCAGCAGTCATGTAAAACTAGAGTGAGGCATTGATATCATTGGCTCTTTGACTCTTCCAAATGGGATTTCCAGTAGCGCAGGGTAATGGCAGATGCGTTAGCTCTAAGAGCAGGATCTACAGAGGATCTATGGAATAAAGCTATTGAGATAAAATCAGAAACGTCTTTTGAGGTTTGGAACAGCTTTTAACCATTTTTTTTTCCATGTCATTTCCAGCATCTTAGCACCTCCTGATTTCATCTGGGAATGGAAGGATAAAATAGCATTGGAAAAATTAGTTAGTGGTGTTCCCAAGCGGGTTATAACCCAGATATACTGGAAATCCCATGAATGAGTCTATTTTTGTGAGATTTCCAACCTGATTTATAGACCAAGTATGTTCAGAGAAGCATCCATAGCCATCTCAGTAAGACAGAAGACAAGGAAATAGCAACACAGAGAGGATAAAAGAAAGCTAAGTTTCCAAAAACTCTGGAAAGGCAAACAGCAAAATTCACCATCAAGTGTCTGTGGATTAAAATTACCTTGTTCATCTACAGTGATGGGTATTATACCCTGGATAGATACATAGATCATATTGACTCTTTGCCGAGTAGGAACAGATTTTTGGAGCCTTGTAGGTCAGTTTCTCAGTGATGCAGAATCAGATATTTTCCTGCTGTAATTTGTTTATTTACAAATGCACACCAGTCCTGTTCCTCAAACAGGCCCATAACAAACAGCAAACAGGGAGTCCTCTTTCGTGGAACCCACAGGCCAGACACCTCTGCCGTGTTCTCAGAAGCAGCTGACTTGCATCTCTGTCTCCCTCCAGGAAATCTCACCAGTCTTTCTTTTTCACAGACAATCTTCTCTTTCTGCCCTGTCTCTGAATTTTAAACCTCCTCACCAAGACCCCATGGCCTTGAAAGGTGAGCCGGAGTGTCTTCAAACCTTTCAGGAATCACCCATTGCTACCCTACCCAGTACCTGAAGGTGTAATATCATGAACCAAATGAGACTGGACCCATTACACCCAGAATCTGGTCGCAGATGCATCAGGACAATGAGATTCAGCCTTATAAGCTTGCAACACAAAATATGGTGTCAGATGTTCTCAGGGTTCTTTCCTTTGTTAATTTCAGAAGGTTACAGCCAATGGTCCTGAAAAGAGTTTGGGGTCTTTCAACAAACCTTTTCCTCTGGGGTCCATCTTAATTACCTGTTGTGCTTGTGCTATGTTTAAACAAACACGGTAATAAGCAGCAGACAGTGATTTTGGTCCTAACACTAGACAATTCTCCTGAATGTATGGGGAGGAATCCTTCCCCCCGCCCTGCTACTCAGAGTGTTCAGTCCCCCTTTTCACTGTCTGGCAGGCTGGTGTAGATCAGGAATAGATCCACTGAAGCCAATGGAAATACACTAATGCTAGTGAGAGGTGAATCAGGCCTTGTGCTGTCTGCTTCAAAGGGAGGAAATGACCCAGAGCACATGATAAGCAAGGAGAGAACTTAACAGAAAGCCATCAAGCTGGATTTGCTTTTCAGAAATTATCCATCCCTATTAGTCCCCAGTGGAGGGTGATGGAGATGCCAGAGGAGTTAATGCAGTGTTGGCTGAAGATCAGCCTTTGGCAGCCTTTTCTTCTCAAATTCCACTGTAATCAGCTAAATGAGCCCACTGATAGGGCAGCCCATCAAGAGTTGTCCTAGTCTCCTAGCTGTGGACAGACTGACAGTGTCCTCTTAAAGGATCCTGAGGCTGGGAGTCAGCAGCAGCCTGTAAACTTCCACTCTGGACCATGCCGAACGTCTGTATCTGATTTTTCTCAGTCCATCACCTGTCCCCTCCCTGCCCAGCATCTTGGATAGAACTGAGCCAGTCAAAATATTTCAGATAACACTTGTACACATGATTGCCTAACGAATAACCTCTTCATTGCTGATGGAAAGTAGAAGCATCTCAGCTGCTACTGTCCAGGGGGCATCTCGTGCATTGAAATGGACGGTGGGCTGCAGGGGGCTGCTGGCAAGGGGATCTGATCGCACCTTCTGTACAAGAATTGCCAAGCACTTTACCAACATGAAAGGGTTAATTTCACACAACTGAATCCTGTGAGGTGAATAAATATGATTATCCCCTCTGTATAGATGGGTTTACAGTGAGAAATCACTGACTAAATCAGTGGTAGAACTAGCAAAATAATAATATCTGGCTCTTAGAGAGTGCTTTTCATCAGTGGATTGGAAATCACGTTACAAAGGAGGTGAGTATCATTTTCCTCATGGGCGAACTGAGGCATAGACCCATGAAGTGACTTGCTCAAGGTCACGGGGCAGGCCAATGGCCCAACCAGGAATAGAAAACAGATCTCCTGAGTCCGAGCCCAAGACCAGGGCGTTAGCCACAAGGCGTCAGTGCTCTGCCTCTCAGAGTTCTCTTCCCTAGTTTCCCTGCTCTAATGATTAGACTACACTTGCTTTGTTGTTCTCTTTGGGCTGGTACCCTGACAGATGACAGGGATTATTTTGGGGACACACCTTCAAGCTGATTGCACCAGAAATTAAGTACACAGCTCCCATTTTAGTGTGAGCAGGCACTGTAGTATGTGCATAACTCTCTGGGCAGCCATTGAAGTGTGAGTCTCGGAGGCCCTAATCCTGCTGGTAGGGTCTTTCTGTGCAGTCAGTTCGAGGGTCGGGGCCTTAGCCGTGAAAGCTTCTTTCAAAATCCTTCGGAAGTGGAGCCTGTTGGGTGAAAATCTTTAAAGACGCCTCTTCTATGTCAGCAGCAGTCTGCAGTATAGCCATTGCCTAAGGCACATTCACTGCCCTGAAGAGCTTATGAGACATGAGACAAACCCAAGACAACAGATCAGACAAGGAAAGCCAGCTCAGGCAAGGGGATTATTGGTGACAAGAAGAAAGGAGGAGGTATTGCACAGATGGATTTGAATGAAAATTTTTAAGGATAAGAAAGCCCTTTGGATCCAATGTTCTGTCCAAATTCTAGTGTGGATAATCACTTTCCATCCACCTAAATTGCCCGTCATTTCAAGGTGGTTTTCTGAGGCCTTAATTACATTAGAAAGGGTCCTGGCAAATCCTCCTAGTGGAAACACAGATATATGGGCAAAAATGTGTTTTTGCTGGTAGATCTGATTTCATTCAGGGAATGGGAATAAGCTGTATCATTAAAAAAAACCTGTCTATACTAGGGCTTTTGCTGGCATAGCTATGTTGGTTACAGGCATGATTTTTTTCACACTCCTACCCAACATAGCTAAGTTGGCAAATTTTTAATGTAGAACAGGCCTTATCTTCCTGACCTCTAATAATGGGCAGTGTTTCTATATAGCTGTAATGTTAGATGAGAGACATTGTTTTGTACAGCTGCTTTGAAACTTTTTCAGTGAAAACAGGCTATTTTTCTAAATGAAAACTTTCGCAGGAAATTTTCATTTCATTTCAAATTTCCTAATTTTTCCAAGAAAAATTGAAACCTGAAAACCACACAAAAAAAAAAAAAAAAAAAAAAAGTACTGGAAACGAAAATCATGGAGGTTTTTGGATTTTTAAAAAAAACAAAAAATTTTTGACTTCATTTATTTGTTGAAATACTTGACATTTTCTAAACAAGTGCATACACACACCAACACAAATTCAAAAAAATGAACATTTTTTTTCAATTTTTTCAATGGAAAATATTTATCATTTTCAGACCAGTCCTACTGTTTTGTGAATCTCTCTCTGAATTGCCAAATTTGACCTGAATCCAAATGTGTTATCTGAGATTCATTTAAATTCTGATCACCAAATAGTTACCACAGCTATTTGCTATTTTAAAGAAAGGGTTAAAAACATGGCACTGCAGGCACCATTAAAATCTTGACATTTGCCACTCACCGTAGTTAAATTTCCTGTGGTATTTGCATTATTCCCTTTTTAACGACAGGAAGTACTGCTAATACTTTGGTACCAGCGCAAGTAAATACCCTGGTGCAGTAAACATTAAGCACACAATTTTGCCCTTATTTAGATTGTAGCTGCTGCCATTGAAGTCACTGGGTTTTCTATAAATGACAGCAGAAGTGGGCCATACGATTTTAATGGCATCCACTGTGTCTCAGTTATCAGTGTGGTTGCAACTTGCAAATGCTGGCAGTTAATTGTGGTGAGTACATTATAGTGACTCCTGCTGGAGAAGACTGGGACTGAAGTAATTTGGTGCCACACCCCAGGGTGTTTACAACATTCCTTAAAGAGACTTTTGCTGAGAATGACTGTGGTTGTGAGTTCACTCAGAGCCAGAGCTCCTGTACAATGGCTTCTGCTAGGAGAGCGGAATAAGTACAGTATGCTTCCGAGCAGGCAGTGCTGCCCTACAGAGACCCACATGTTCTACTGATTATCCTGCACACTTAAACTTGAGTTATAAGAGTGACCCTAGCCAGTTGGCTGAAAAAATATCTTTGACATCATTGAAAATGTACGCTGCTGCTGAAGCATGGATTTTAATTTGAGGAAAACGTCGGCCATAATCTAGCATACATTAAAAATACATCTTTTTATTCCCATATGGGTCATGTTAAGGCAAATATTTAAAAAAATAAAATAACCAACCCCATTATAGGAAGCCTCATTAGAGCAGCCTGGAAAAGTTTAGCCAATTTACAGGCTATACATCTTAATCTCCCTGAATTACAGGAACGATACAAAAACTGGAGGTTGAGAGGGAAGGAAAGAGGCCAACAGAACCTGGCTGAAGGCCAAACCATGGATCAAGTAGCCCTTACTCTGCCCTGATTACTACCTCTTGTTATTAAAGAAAAGAATTTCCAAAGAAAGGCATGAAGACTGCAAAGTATGGAGGTACCCCCTGCTGCAGGTAAACACTGAGGGTATGCTCAGTTATTTTAAGGCATTGATTTGTTCCAGCTCCCTGTATTCTATAGCAAAGGTCTTATTAGAATTGTGGAGACAGAGTTTAGATTCAATATGATGAGATTTGCTTGTAGATCTATCCTCCTCACCAACCCGATTTAAAATGGGGCTCAGGATGATGGTAATAAGAGAGGGAATCTTTTGCATCCAGCCCAGGTACTGTAGGTAGTAACTGGACATCTCCTCCCTCACTGGGCCCTTTGTGAAATGGTTTGATTATCCTCTCTGCAGCTCACAGCAGATAGTTGTTCATACTGTAAGCAACATTAAAGTCACCCTCCTTGGTAATCTCATCAAAGAGGATGAGGATAGAATGGGCACGGAATATGCTTGAAAAGCCTGTGCACACAGCAGGTGTTGGAGCGCTTCACTTCTTCTGCATCATGTTGGGATGTCAGGTTGTACTGGACATGCCTGGCCACGCTAAGGGTGGGAAGAGGGTAGGGAGGCGTGGCTTGCTTGGCCTGCCATATCTGCACTGCAGAAGCGTTCAAAAGGAGAACCAATGCTCTGCATAACCTGCTGACATACAAGCTAGCAAGTACCTCTAGGAGCCGGCAAGGAAACACACCTGATTACAATGAAGACAAAAGGCGCTGCGGGGAGACCTTGGGAGCCAGCCAGCTCTTCAGCTAGCACCACAGCTGGGAGAGAGTGTTTGCATGTGTGTGTTGGGGAGCAGGCGCTATCATTGCAAGGCTGTTTGAGATGCATAAACTAGCAGAATGCTGTGGCTGGGTGGTGTTTTCGTTGAATGTGAATTCCTAACCACAGTTCTGGCCGAAATAAATCCTTTGGGGGGGTTTTCCCCACATAGATTTGGTTACACATGGTTATGCTTCACCTCCAATTTTCTGGCACCCAGAAATCACAGCAGTGGACAAGATAGATCAGAAGATAAATGTAGCTGCTGAATGCTAACCCCTGGCCTTCTCAGCATGAATGACTGATAGCATACAGCAACTTTTTGTATTCATTATGCTCACCACAGATGGGGCAAAGCAGGTTTGTACTCCTTGTAAAGATCCACGACCCATCAAATGCATGCATCATGAGATGCACACCTTAGGTCAGGTTGTCTATGTGGGGAGGAGGCAATAGAGGTGGATATTTTTCTCTGGTGGGCTTCCTTCCAGTACCGTATTCCAAGAACCAGATGTTAAATTCTCCTTCTGTTCCCTTCCTCAAGCCCTATGGCATGGTTTTCTCATCCATAAGGTGAACAATTCATAAGGTGAGCAATCCATAAGGTAAGCAAAACGTTTCCAAGCAAACACATCACCTCGCTTGTCTGAGAAGTTTCCTTACAATCTGTCACTCAGGAAGTTAACTGGTGACTGGACTGCATGGCACACACGTGTGTGTATGTGTGCGCCATGCCCTACCTGTTTTTTATGCTGCATAGTATATTGAAACATTGTCCCTGGGGGCGAAGGCACTTTCTGTGCCTTCCATAGGAAATGTATTTTGTTGTGTGTGTGTGTGTATGGGTGTAGTATTGTTAATATGGGCACTCCTTGGAGGCAAGTGTAACTATAAAACCAGAGCTAATGACCATGGAAATATCTTGAGACATACCTGCTGCAATAAACGATAGACTTAGAATATAAACTTGTTGGGGCAGAGATTGTCCTTCTGTTCTGTGTTTGTACAGCACCTAGCACAATGGGGTCCTGATCCATGACAGGGGCTCCCAGGCACTATGGCAATGCAAATAATTGCAATAATATTTGTGATCTTTTACTGTCACTTGGCTTCCTAGATGCAAGTCCTCCAAGGCAAGGACCACAACTTCACATGCATTTGTATGGCATTTAGCACAGTGAGGCCTCGGTCTTGATTGAACTCGGTAACCCTGCTCCTGGTCCCTGCAGAGATTCTGCTCTTTCTAATACAGATTTTCTTGGTCCTTATCTGGTCCTTCAGAATCTAGCTTTCACCTTTTTCTCCTGATGGAGCAAATATCTTGGATGTCTTTAGTGTTTCAAGTAAATCTCCATGATTTATCTGATGCCTCCAGCTGTCCATCACTACAATATATAGGACTGTGGCTCTGCAGTAGGGGAAATGACTCTTGCTTGAATCCAGCTATTATCATCTGCCCAGCTGGACAGTGGGTTTGTATGCCTTTTGCAGTACATTTTTGTTTCTTTTGCATTTCTTCCAAATGTATCTATATATCTGAGGTCTTCTTGCATGAAATAAAGTCTTTGCTTGTTTGTTCATTAGCATCTACACTGAAGAAGCTTGTCCTTTTATGGGGTGTATTTCTAAGGTCCAGCTGGCCTAGATATCATGTTATCCATTTCCAATATGTAACATCATTACTATCATGTCTAACTTTCTTTAGAGGATTTTTCACTTGCTGAATAGCTCTCAGACATGCTGTTACCATGTGGGTAATTTGGTGAGGAAGGGATGTGTTCTTACTGGTAGGTGCTAGCAAATTCTTGAAGTTAAACCCCTTGAAGATAGAGGCCCATGGTCAGTAATCAAAACTTCTGGTGACATGTACCTTCCATAGCGTGATTTTTCAGGAGCCATTGACATTTCAGGGTTTGTATTTGCTCATTTTGAAATCTCAGTGAATTCGGCAACATAATCAGTTATAAGCAAATACGTTTCTTTTGTCAAATTCAGAATAGGTCCCTCCTAGCTTTTGCCATACTCTCTCTGGGATTTGATGACTCTCCATTCAAACTCTTGCTGCACTCTTTGGAAGAGGTGGTTTAGATCACAAGGAATTGTCATTTGTCTATAATCTGAGCAATCATCCCAGGCCAGAATTGGCTAACTCATGTAGGGTGACCAGATAGCAAGTGAGAAAAATCAGGACAGGGGGTCAGAGGGACTGGGCATCTATATCAGAAAAAGTCTCAAATATCGGGACTGTCTGTATAAAATAGGGACATCTAGTCAACCTAAACTCATGCCCTCGGCTCACATTTTTAAATGAGATCCTTAGCCCGTGCTTGCCCAATCTGTGCTGAACTTTTATTTAAACCCCCCCTTTCATGAGCCCCAAGAAATCCCACAGACATACAGACTGGGAGCCACAGGGAGGGCAGAGCTCTCTGGAACTCAGGATAGAGAAAGCAGCTGAGTGGGTAGAACAGGGAGCCTATGTGGTGTCACTCAGGCTTTCAGCCAGCCTTTTGGAGCCTCCTTGTTATTCCTGGGCCTACATGCTCAAGCGAACACCATAAAACCATTAATGACCTTCACTGCGTAACTAAAAGAGAGACCTGAAAAGCAAATTGTATGTGGGGAGAATGGAGAAGAGCAACTTTTCTCCATGCATCAATGCTGCCAATAATTTTGCTTCTTTGCTCTTTGTAACTTAGCTTGAACTTTAAGATATAACCCAGGGAGGGAGGAAAGGAAGGGGCCATACTACATGGCTGCAGCAAAAATGCAACTCCTATTAGAGCTTGAATGCGCTGCAGAATTCCTGCTTGGTTTGGCTGCATTTGAAAAGAATACAGTGATCATCAATAACCACACAGGATTTTGTTCCAAGGCCAGATCACCATCCTCTTGAATCCCTCCAATGAACAGTTATGTGGTGTGGGGAAAATGTTGCTTTAGTTATAGATTTAAGCATAGTTAAGAGGATTAGATATATAAGAAAATGAAAGAGCGTCTCCCTAATCACTGCTCTGCCCTCCCCTTTTTCCCCTGGAGTAGGACCAGTAAGGGGTAGAACGTTTGGGTGTAGGTAGGTGTAATAGTCTTCACAGTAACTCTTTGAGACCTCTATGCAGCATGGGTGCCATGATGTATACATTTAGCTTCTTGGGGACACAGCTTGTTCATTGACAAGCCCGTTGTATGTGATGCAGCATTGTCTGGAGGACAGTGCACAGGCGTGAATACCGGGGAAGCCTCCATTTCTTATCCTGGATCTGCCGCTGACTGGCATTGACCAAGTCACTCCACTTTCCTCTCCCTCCGTTTCTGCCTTTCGGACATGGGAATAAAGATGCTTACCTGCCATTGTATGAAAAGTATAACGTACAATCCAGCAGCTTCAAAATCCCACCTGTTCTGCAGGAGATTTCATGCTCAGCGGGGTTAGGTTTGTTGGATAACAACGAGTCCCTGTTGAAGTGGGACATCCCTTCTTGCAAGACAGATGGAATTTTAAAGCTCAAGGGCTGTATTGTGCCTGCAGAGCACTTTGAGCACACAGAGGGCTGTTTAATTTTAATGGGGTCGCCAGGGCCAGTGTTAGACTTGCTGGGGCCCAGGGCAGAAAGCCAAAGCCCGAGTTTTTAAATGAGGTGAAACTTGGGGTAGGCAAGACAAATCAGTCTCCTGAAAGGGGCCCAGTAGTCTGGAAAGGCTGAGACCCACTGGTCTAGAGACGGCACGAAGCATTGCAATGCAGGGATCCTAGGTCATGTACCCCTGTGGAGTCAGAGTGCAAGATCCGCAGAGTAGGTGCCATCTCTGTTCTATCTGAGCAACTCCATGCACACTATGGAACTGCATACAAATATTAAATAATCTCATTCACACATAGCTCGTATTCCCAGGAAGCAGTGAGTTGTGCTGTCATGAGGGCATTGGGCCATACCCTGGGCTCTTGGAGGCTGGTGGTGCTACAGAGTTATCACACAGCCCCTTGAGTGGGGACAGAGTACCTTGTACCATACTGGAGTTAGCCTCCAGGGCTGCAGATTTGTGACTGGTTTTTGCCTTGCTCTGCAGGGAGAGGGAGGGCCCAAGGCATCTGTCCTAACCTGCATATAGGTCAGGGACCCACTGAGTACTAGCTATGCCAAAGGGAAAGGGAAAGGGAAGGGATGGAAAGAAGGCAAGGCGTGGAGCAGAAGCCGGTTGGCCACACTTGGGAGAGCCTGCTGTGTCCTACTAAGGTGCATATTGGAGTTTGCCCTTGGGTAATGAGGCTCTGTACTGACCCCAAAATGGGCCTGTGCTTGCTAGTTGCAATCTGGCCCTAGATATAGGCAATGCCACTGTGAAGCCAAGACCAAGGCAACGTGCTTTTTTAATGGAAGCAACTGTACATCACTCTGACCGAACCTGACAATGTAAATCACCCACAAAAGACTGACCTACCATGCTCTGCCACAACTCTGTCAGGGCGGAGCTCTCTTCCCCACCAGTCTTTACTTCCCACATGAGAGCAAGTGCAGTCTATGGATTGTTCATGGGACTGAGGGCAAGAAACAACTGTGCTCTCCTTCCAGCTCGTGTGACCTTGGAAAATTCACTTGGCTCTGCATTGAAGCTAACTATCCCTGCTTATCTATCACACAGAGTGTTGGTGTGCGTTCGTCTGGTAATGTACGTGGGGAGTTGGAGAGGTCAAGTGCTCAGCATTGTTATTATTTGAGTGATTCACCATCCTAGAACCGCTCCCCCCACAAATCGGCACTATTGGAATTGAAATTTAATATAAAAAAAAATCAGTTTTAAACAAAAAATGATTCACAAAAGAATGTTTACAGCTCTGTCCTTTCTGGTAGATCGTACGTGTCTCCTTACCTTAGCTGAACTGCTTGGCTTTGCTTGGTTTCCCTGAAAGCCTCCAGCTAGACCCAAATTCACACTCTTCACCTGGGAAATAAGGACCTGACTTTTAGTGTCCATCTAACTCTTTATCGGCCTCATTCTGAATACTGCTTTCAGGGCACAGACCCCTCTAGCAATAATGTACCATAAAATACTTTGCAAGAAACAATTCCAGAGCCCAGTCCTGAAAATGCGACTGTCCTCAACTCCCACTGAAATCAGTGGGGCTGAGTGTACTCAGCACTTCACAGGAGCAGTCTTGTGCTTTAGGCCCTGGATTGGGACTCAAAAGATCTAGGTTCTGATCCCATCTCTCACGCAGACTCCCTGTGTGGCCAGAGGAAGTCACCTCATCTCTCTGTGTCTCAGATCGCCATTTGTGAAATGGGGATTAGTAGGGTAACATTTTCAAAAGTATCAAAGTAATTTAGGACACCAAATCCCACTGACTTTCCAAAGGATTGACACTTCTAAGCCAGTTAGGAGATTTTGAAGATGTTATCCAATAAGTCCATCCTGAATCTTTCTTGTTTTCTCCCACTCTACACCTATGGTTACTGCTTAGACAGTAAGCTCTCTGTTGATATGGACTGTCTCTTCCAATGTGTCTGTGCAGCACCTAGCAGGATGGGGCCCTTGTCTTGTTTAGGGCCTCTGGACACTTCTGTGATAATAACAGAAATCGTAATAGTCCTTTTCTGTATCTCACGTCTATGATTCCAGGATGCTTTTGACTAGATATCTGGGATAGACAGCCTAACTGCTATGGTCTCCAATAGACTCCAGCTCTTACACAGCCACATGTGGCTGACACTTATAGCTAAATTAGCAGGACTTCAGGGACAGCCATTAAAGTGCAGATCCCTGAGTGGAGCCATGATCATATGTAGCGGTGGCATAGCCACTGAGCCTTAGCTGGAAAACAGCAGGTAGAATCTGCACTGTGCTAATGCCAGGCAGAGAGCAGAAAGGGGTAGACGTGCAGCTGCCATGAGCTCCTGCCAGGCAGAGAGCAGAGGGTTTGCTTTTTTGTCAGGTTTTAAGTTGATCCCCCCTCACCCATGCCCCCCCCTTGCTCCCTAAGCCTGCTTTTGATTTTGTTTTATTGGCTAGTGAAAGGAATCATTTACTAGTCAAGGGCCAAGCAGTGACAAAGGAATGCAGGTAAATTAGTTTCAGTTCCTATTTCTCCCGTCTTCCTCCTTTGGAATTTGAGCTTTAGAAAATAAAGTCTCTCTCCCCCCCAACCCCTCCTAAGCCCCTTTTAAAAGGATTTTTTTCTTTAAACCTCTCTTTCAAGAGTTTCTTTTCTCCAGTGCAGAAACCCCTTGCTAAAGCACCCAAATGTCAAGGTGTATGAGAGATTCAATGAACCCCGAGTGAAATGCATTTAAAAAGCAGCGCTTGCTTGCATTTAAAAAAATTCAGAAATAAATTGTGAGCACCAATAAAGCCTTTTTAATGAATAACTGCTTCCATCCCAGGAGCACGTACGAGCACCATGCCTCAGATGCTGAAATACAGTTAAAGTTTAAACACTTAGCTGCAAAAAGTGTACAAAGAACTTGCAATCAGCATGGAGCAAACCTGTATGCTCAATTTCTCATTCCTCCAGTCATTAGGAGGAGTTTGGCACTAAATTAATGACCAGGAGATTGCAAACTGTCCCAAACCACTTTTCTCTTTCTTTCTTTCTTTCTTTCTTTCTTAATATAGTCCAATCCAGAAGCTGTAAATGGAACTACTCATTTGAGTAAAGGTACTCAGATGCTGAAGTCTTTGCAGGATTGAGGCCTTCATTTTTATATAGCATTGCTATCTTTAGCACACCTTGTAACACAAAACACTTTGTGGGGTTAAATAATAGAAGATATTATATAGTATTAGCACAGAAAACAGTCTCTCTCTCTTTTTTTCTCTTTCTGCTCCATTCCTGTTAGTTATTCCCACATTCTTAATCTAGAAATAAAAACTATAACTATACAAGACTGATCGCTTTGCTTGTATTTTACAATCCTATTCATAATTATATGTATTTTATGTTCAGACACACACAAAGAGAGACCAGAAACACAAAACAACCCAGCCTATGCTTAAATAACAATAAGATTTTGGACACCAGTTGACGGAAGTCAGGAAATATAAGTTACGGGCTGATATTCCTTCTTTGTCTTACACTATTGTGAATGTGTTTGTGGGAAAAAGTACAATGATGAGAGAGGTGAGGATGGAGTGTCCAGCCTAGGTCTCCATTTCCTCGCTTTTGTTGGTTTGTGTCACAACATTAAAAAATTGTGTTTAATTTCCTTTTAAAAGAAAGGAAAATATCTTTCCCAGAATGTGTAAAAAATGTACAAATATTATTTATCTCTAAAAGCCAGAACATGGGCTATTGGGGAAATACAGTTTGAGTTTGGGAAGAGTATTTCGTAGGAAAACCTCCTGTAGTTTCAAATAAACCTATTTTGGGTTATAATTTCCAACCAATATTATCTAAATAGTTGTTTTGAACTAAGGAATATTTCCCCCCCCCCAAAATAGAGCAGTCTCTGGGCTAAACTATGGTCAGGATAGTTTTTCAAATATCACTGACAGTTTAGTATTTCAGAGCCTGATTCTACTCCCATTGCAGTCAGTGGGTTAGATTCTGGTCTCACACCAGAGTGAAAAAGGCATAACTCACTTGAAGTCCGTGGCGTCAACTGGTGTAAAATACATGTAAGTGAGCTCAGAACCAGGCCCTGTGCCTACTCACAGGAGTAATGATTAGGGATCCAACTCCCATTAAAATCAACAAAAAGTGTCTCACTGGCATTGGCTAAGAACCCAGTGGTGTAAGGAATGAAGGACTGGGCTTTTATTCTGTATACAGTGTGAAATACTATTTTAGTTAGTATCTTTGGGCCGCCTAATCTTTGTGTATGTGTGTGTGATCTATAAATTGAAGCTGCTGCTGTCTGAAAGTCATAAGTCACTCTGCTGTATCTAACATAATTTCCTCAATAAAAATTTGAAATTGGTTTACATTTGAAATTGATTTGTATATCTGCCTTTTCATGTCTTTGAAACATTTTTTATTTACTGACAAGGGAGGCCATCCCCACAGATCACGTAATAAATCCTTATTAAAAATCCTTCTGAAAACTGATTAGAAAAATCATTAGTGCAAGTAGCTACTTTTCACCCTTAAGGGCAAGGATTGTGTCTTTCTCTTTGTTTTGCATCCTGCTGTCATTGCTCAGTAATATTCATACATTTCAGCACTGAACATTCAGGTTATTTGTACTCATTCCCCTTCTGAGTCATTATATTATGCTTATATTAAGTTTGTTAGGTATGTTTTGGGCATGAAATTTAAAAAAATTAAACTGCAAAGAATTAGAATCACTTGACACATTTCTCATTTTTTGTCAAAGTCATTTTTGAGTAATACGCAATGGAGAAGTAAGTATCCAGAACCAATAAAATCAAATAAAGCAGAAAAAGCTTTTTACAAGAATAGCTTGAGAACTGCCAAACCAGTGTTCTCTTTTACCATTAGTTATAAATACACATGCACTAGCTACAAGATGTTAAATGTCACATTTCACTTTTACTATCTAGTTAGAATTCCCAGAAAAAATGGGGTTTATAAAGGAAGAACTGACACAACCTTAAACAAAGTGTAACACGAATAGTAATAATGAGACACATTTTAATCAATCATAAATTTGGCCGAATAATAATAAATTATAATACATTTATAAGAGTAAATTAATTGTGTGTCTCTGTGTCACTTTTCATAAGATAAACAAAATAAGCACTCTCAAAGTAGCTACACTCCTCTAAATGTATCATACTCAGATTGTCTGCATTCCCCTCTAGTTTTAATGCAGCAATAAACTGTAATCTTACAGCTTCCCAAACTTGAAGATTTCAATTAGGATAAAAAAAAAATCTAGCTCTATCTTACGACAGTGACATTCCACTGAAGTCCACAGAGTAGTAGCAATGTAACTAGAGCAGAATATGGTCATTAGTTTGTTTCTCATAACTTTTAAAAAGTGAGGATTATATAAAAATATTAAATTCTGTTTCAAAGCAACACATTCAGGCTTGTGGCAGCCACTGTTCATTACATGGCGTGCAGTTCCCTTTTCTAGTTCCCTTTTCTTGGCTGAGTTTTAATGAATGGATTTACTTGTCTTCAGAAAGATGAAATGTTTTAAAAATTACTGCAAGCCCATAATAAGATAGTTACAATCAGGAAAGTCCAAATTGTTTGTAACCATTTAAACAACCCTAAACATCTCTCTCTCTCTCTTTCTCTCTCTTGCACACACACACACAACATAAATTCCCCTTAGCAATTTAGGCATACAGGAGATTAAAGTCTTTTGGAAGTATCCAAGGTCAGACCTCAACTAAAGAGGGATTAAGTGAAAAAAGTGGAAATTTCTTTTAAACTATCTGAAATAACTAGGAAGTTATTTTTGCAACCTCCTCTTCCCAGGCCAGCACTGAGCAGCAGAGATCCTGAGAGTGTTTTGAAAACTTCCTTTTCTCTCTCTCTGAAAAGCTGTAAGAAAAATAAAATTAAAGAAGAATGAGAAGTCAAAGAAAGACAAGGAGGCTGAGGTAATATCTTTTATTAGACCAGAGCTCTGTGTAAACTCAAAAGCTTGTCTCCTCCACCAACAGAATTTGGTCCAATAAAAGATATTACCTCACCCACCTTGTTCTTCTAATATCCTGCATCCAACAAGGCTACAACAACACTGCAAAAGTCAAAGAAAAGCAGAACTGTTACATCCTGAGCTCCAGGGGGAGCTGTTACACCACAAACTCCTACAAAACCCTGGGATTAGTTTAATTCATCATTTAAATAGCAACAAAAATCTAACTTTGCAAGATGTTCCAAACTAGTATTCCGGCAAAGGAAATGAGGAAGGGAAACCAAACAAGCTTGTTTTCCATTTGTAATATTTTATTTAAAAAATAAGGATAAACCACTAGAAAGGCAGAAAGCAAAATATAAAATTTTCCTTCTTGTCACGGCAAATGGTTTTTTAAAAAATCATTCTGGAATATATTAGATGGCCTATTTCTTTTCTTTTCTTTTTGTTATTCGGTCTGCTCTGTTTGCATTTTAATTTCAGAGGATGAGGATGGGAGGAAACACCAGTTGGACTGAAACTGTAGGCAGCAACTGATAGCATGAAATGGTCATGTTTTATGTTGAAATGCTTTCAAACAGGGCAGAAAATTGTACTGAGGTTTAGGAAGAAGCGCGGTATATCACAGCAGCAGGGAAGCAGTGTGGATTTCACAGCTTTCTATAGAAAGAAAGAAAGAAATTCAATATATGATAAAGATTTAATTTTGAGGCTTAATCAAATAACAGCATTTTAGACTCTGAATTCAGAACTAGCATTGATGGATACATTTAATTAGGGTGTATTTACCATGGGTATATAAACACTTTTGTAGCTCTAAGGGAAGGATTTGTTATCTGCAAGTTTTGCCTTGAACATTTCAAGTTAAAAACAAATGTTTTAAGAAAAGAAACTAACATAAAACAGCCCAGTATTGACTTTTGTATCTTTTACAGTATCTATGGCTGTCTGAGGGAAAAAGCCATTCATTAAATTAAGAATGAACCAGTTAAACTAGACCTTTCATTGAAGAAAGTCTCCCAGTGATCTGCACTTTATTTGGTGGATAGTTTTACAACACAAATAAACCAAGGTTTTGGGTTTTTTTTTATCTCAGGAACTAAAAATACTGGAAAGAAAGGAAATCCAAGCAGGGTAGAAAATGCTAGGAAATAATTTCCTATTAAGCAGACCCTCTGCCTCCATGTAACTCCAATCTGTGTGGGTTTGGGAATCATGAAAATAGACAGGAGACATGGAATCATATTCCTCTCTCTCAGTTAAAAGCAAGCAACAGAGAGGAAATCAAATTCAAAAGTAGCATCAGTGTTTACAATATGCAAAAATAGATACAAATAAATATAGACTAAAATCCATCCTGACTGTCTATTGTTAGCTCGTAAATGAGCCTGATGCTGCTCCTATGGGAGTCAGTGGGAGCAAGATCAGGTTGTGTGTATAAAATATATACATCCCATACAAATATATTTGAAAATAAATATACACAGGACTATTTAGAGCAGTTTCAATATTTATTTGCTGAGCAAAAGGCTGAGCAAAATATCCAGATATCCAGTCTGATTGATTTAAAACAACATTTGCGTTGAAGATTCTCTTTTTCCTTTCAAATCGTGCTTGACACTTTGCAAATCTTGCTTAGGAGAAGTACATGATGAAAGACAATGCAGAAACCAAGATGCTTTGTAGGAAGAATCATTTAAAAATAAGAAAAGGATAAGAGGACAAACAACAATACCACCACCTTGAGATTTGCTAAAAACAAATTTTATGAAATATTTGTTGTTTAATTTTTCTCCTGAAACAAAAATCTTGTTTTTCTCTTTCCTTTAGATTTTCTTTTTGCAGGTGCTTCTTAGAGTATTTCTGAATAAAGACTGTTGTTTAGTGTTAAGTAATTAATGAAAATTGACACATAGTAAGAGAAACATGCCCGGTGTAATGCAGAACTAAAATGATATATAGAGAATAGATAGAAAGCACACCACATACTCAAAATTATATGAACTCATACCTGCACACACACACACATATGCTTTGATTTTCAAAAATGACTACGGATTTTGGGTGGCCAACCTGAGACATCTTAAAAAGCTGTGGTTTTCAGCAAGTACTGAGCACCCAGTGTCTGAAAATCAGGCCCCTTTAAAGTATCTCTAGTTGGGCTCCAAAAATCATGAGTCGCTTTTGAAAATCTTATGTTTGTGCACACACATACACACACTCACTATGTTTTACATGCTATTGATACTGGAAGTAGCTTTCTTTCTTTATTCTTGCCCAGCAGTTCTATATGGGCATAAATATAACAAATCCCAGAAAGTCTCGTTTGTGCCCAAAGCAATGCTCTAATTAATCCTGTGTATACATGAAGTTTCATATGGTTTATTATTAATTATTTTGTTCTTTTATTTATACATTAAAAAAAAAAATCAAGAACCTCTCTTAAGTTTATGACTCTGACCCAGAATATCTGAAAATAGATATAGAAAGGGTAAGCACCTTTTTAGTCTCCATAAAAACACAAGAAAACAACAATAACAATAATAATAATTATTATTATTATTATTATTGAATATAGCATTTTTCCTGCAGAAGTGATTCGTTCCCGTGATTTACAAACTATTGAACCAATGTTGCAAAAAGAGCTCCTGGTCATAGTGTTTCCTATTGTGAGTAACCCCACTAAATTCAGTGTGACTACTCATACTAATAAGCACTTACATTGATTGAAAAACTTTGCAGGATTGGGACCTAAAGTCTTCATGCTCCTCTCTGCTCTGTGGTGTGGAGGGGAGTCAAACTGGGCAGAAAAAGCACCTCGGCATGTGGATGGTGGGAAGCAGTGCCTGACCCACGGGGTGGCAGAAATCTGTCTGTGTGAAGCTGTGTGAGTGGAGCGAGCATACCCATTGTGTGTTGGGGGTGGGGGTGGGGATGGACAGAAAAGGCAGCAAAGCTGAGGAAATAGCTACTTTCTATGAATGCTCTTCTGTGCATGGCAGTTACTGCTGAATGCACCACCAGAAACTTTGTCACTCAGAGACAGATATGGGAAGGCATGGGAACTGCAGCCAGGGGACCCACAATTACTGAGGGGCCCATGCTATGGAAAGGAAGGGGGTCCCAGTGAGTCAGACAGTGGGTCCACTATCCATCAGGATGGGTAGCAATTTGTGCACACTTCCTTTCGGATCATGAGATTTCACCAGTCATGCTCCCTTTCCTGTTCTGTACTGATCCGTGCTCTCCCCTCCCGAGAGGCAGAGATGACACTTGCTGAGTTTTGCCTGCATGATTTATTCTTCACATGGAAGGTACCACAGCACGTGCCACGGTATACAGAATTCAATCATTGAAGGACCACTTCTTCCACTTGTAAAAGGCAGCCGCCTCTGGGGTAAAACATGGTAGATCAACAGAGCACATTAAAACTAAACAACAGTTCAGGACAGAAAGTGAAGGACAAACCTGTACCCATTAGAAACTACAAAGGTAATTTAGGGTGGTAGAACGTAATTACAAAACTGGAACTTTGCCATAACACTGGAATTAATGCTCCTAATAATGAATTTTTAACAACAGTCAGCCTACTTTGCAGAGTTAACTTGAGAACTCTGGTTCAACTAAACTAAGCGCAGAGGAGATCTCTTCATCTTTGGAGAAAACAACACCTGATTCACCCTTATGACTCCCTTCTGGTGTCATGGGACCAGTTTTTGTATAGGCCTCAGCTCCCACGTAGGCAGCTAAATAAAGGCCATATTTTCAAAGCTGGCCAGCATCCAACATGCATCCTATGTGCTGAGCTTATTTTAAAATCTGGCCACTCATGCTGGTACCTAAATGGGAGCTGAGTTTTTCTGACAGTATGACCCTTTGGGCAGATTGCAGGCAACCTTACTTTTGAGATGAATGTGGAGCCCTCAAGGACTACAAGTCCCATCGGGCAAAGTGCCTTCTTGTTCCAAGTGGATGATCATTTATAACTTGCAGCCTATAATTAAATGATAAATAGATGCTATTGTCATAATAAGCCTGGTCTACAGGTAGTGTGCATGGTCTTCCTTTGGACCATGTTGAAATATGGTTCTTTAGTAAGGTGCTAAAAGGTCATGAAAGTCACAGGGCCTTTGATGCATGTTTAGTTGATACACATGGGGCCAGATTTTCAAAAAAGTTCAGCATGCTGTAGGTCCCATTGTGAGATTTTCCAAAGACTTAAAGGCAACACGCTGAGCTCTTTTGAAAATCTAGTTGCTTACTTTGGTGTCTCCATAAGTGCTGAGCAGTTCTGCAAAGCTGGCCCCAAATGGGGGCAGTACTGGGAACACTAGTCCTGAGTCATCATGGGCCTTACTTGGGTTAGGCAATCCATAGCCAGAGCATCTAAGGAGTGTAGAAGTGGGCCTGAACCAAACCCCTGAACCTGAGCACTTGAACTTCAGACCCATTTCCCACCCTAATTAAAGCATATGAGTGGGAGCACGTATAGAAGTGTTGTTTTCGGGCTGATGTGGGCAAGAGAGCCATAGAAGGGCTATTTGTGCTTTGACACAATGTTTGTTTTATACTGTTAAAAAGGAAAATTTCTTTTGGATTGTAAAGGCCCGAAGGGCAGAGTCTGTACTATCTGATCCTTCAAGTTCCAGGCTGGTGCACTGAAGCACAAAACAGCCACTTGATTCCTTAAGCACCTGAAAGCAAAGGGGAGCAAACAACCTCCCACTCTGCAGACTCCCCCAGAAGAAGTTAGTTGTTTTAATTTAGAAACAGCTGCAGCTGTACAAGTTGTGTTTTTTTTCCAGCATTTCCATTAGCACATTGAAACTGCAGTTGTGACAAACCTTGCTGCGCACAGGAATGTACTTTGCACAACTCCCCCCACCCCCCGAACATTGTCAGGAAAGCCAAACAAGACACAAAATCCTTCACTTCATTCTTCTTCAAAGAGAGAAGTCACCTCAGAAAGGAGGGAATTATCTATATCATGATTCAATGGAGGCACTTTTGAAAGAGAAAGTATTGCCATCCAGATTTGAGGGAACTGAAGCATTTATTGGAACAAAAATATGCTCTTTGTTCAAATGTTATTCAAATGAATTGTGTATTCCTTTCTGAAGAACCTGGACAATGGCTGAAGGAAAATCACATGTTAAGGTTTTATGCCTTTCTTTCTTTCTTTCTTTCTTAACCCTTCATTCTCTCCCTCTCCCTCTGGTTCTTTTTATGTCTTCCTGGTTTCACTCCTTTTTTCTGTGCTTGTCTCTCTTTCTCCATAGGTTGCTACTCAGCCCCTTTCTAACACACACTAGCCCTGTTCAAATGTCTAACAAAACTGCCCAAATGGAGCAGTTAATTTCTCTTACTGACCACAGCAGCATCTGTACAAAGGAGGAAGGGACCCATGGGCCATTAAACAAGAGACTCCTTGGAGACTAAATGTAACCAGCAGGTAGGATGGGAAGGAAGTATGCTCTTCATACCAGTAGCTTGGCAGTTTGAGTTACCGTGAAACTTTCTGAATCAGTCAGAATATCTTTCACCTCCCTGTTCTTAAGTAATCAAATAAAAACATGGAGATAATGTATTATTAGCCATTGGTTTAGTATATATTCCCTTTCTTGCACAGACAACTCAGTTGGTTGGTGTGGTGTGGGTCCATGAATCCTTCTCATTCTCTGCCCTCTTTAGAGATGCTAGTGCTAGTGTTGCACAATCTTAGTCTCAGGGGACCAAGGTGAGACAGATTTTTTGTTCCCTCTAAGTCTCTTGTGCACAGGTGCAATATTGAGATGCAAGGGAGCAGTGTGCTTTAAAATTCCCTGAGAAACATCAAGTGGCTGCAGTGTTGCCTGGGACTCACTAGGGGATAAACCATAAATGTCAGTCACAGACTCTATGGATTAATCAGAACTATTTGTCAGAGAAGCTGCTGTAGGGAATAGACATTCTAAGAAAACCAGCAACTTCATCAGGAGACCAAATCCAGGCTCAGTGTTATCATTACTATTGAAAGACAGTTGCATTTTCAGCGCAAGTCATCTTCTGAGCATGCACTTAGCAGCCCCAATTTGAGATATTGGTGTTTGTCATTGCAAATTGCATATATTCTTTCCCTGAGCATTTGCCTTGCTAGGGGTTTAGGAAGCTGGTGCCACTTTTAGATATGTGATTGACTCTGTCCATCATAATCTGGCTCCTGTTGGCTTTATGGCTCCTCCTGTCAAGGTAATTAAGTTTACCTAGGCCTGGCACCATGCTGTATCATTTAACTGAATATGGAGCATTATTGAGGAGTGTTGTCATGTTTTTCCTCTTTGAGAAATGGGAAGTGTTTAGGACATATT
This sequence comes from Emydura macquarii macquarii, assembly GCF_026122565.2. Classification (NCBI taxonomy): domain Eukaryota; kingdom Metazoa; phylum Chordata; order Testudines; family Chelidae; genus Emydura; species Emydura macquarii. The sequence goes on from NW_027131391.1 coordinate 5,247,941, forward strand.
TGAACTTCATTTGGGGGTTATTTTTTTCCTTCAAAAGAAAGATCTGACAGTGCATTTGCGAGTGTTTGTGAGCGTGCACGTGTGCGTGTGTTTGGGAGTTTGTGCAGGGGAAGCAGGAGATGGGTTGTGTTAGGAGTTGCACTGAAAGATTAAAACGTGCACATCTCTCTCTTTCTCTCTCTCACACCCACACATTTTCACATATATACTCTCACCTGACTCACACATTCGCCTCCAAATACACACTCTGAGAACCCCTATTTACACTAAGAGCAGTTTTTCAAGTGCTCAGTGTCCATAGTTGAACCCAGATATCCAAAAGTGCTCAGCCCCCACAGCTCCCAGTGAGACATTTTACGGCTAGATATTTGGAATGTGGGAAATTGCTTTGAGCTAAGTAATTTTGAAAATCTGGCCATTTATTTAGGTAAATAGGAACTGAGCTCTTCTAAAATCGGCCTATAGGTTACAAATCCAGAAACAATATCACATAATTACATTCTTTCTCTCACATACGTGAATGATCACATGTACCTCCTCACCAATTTCTCTCTGTCTCTTTCTGTTTTACCCACAAATTGCAGCCACTTTAGTTCTGTTGAATTTGGAAAGTGGGTGGTGGCGTAAGAGAGTAACAAAGTTCCAATGAAAATCAGATCCAGCAATTATAAGATTTTCTGCATGCATATATTTTTTCCAGGCTTGACTTTGCAATGAAATAGAGACAAGAGAGACCAATTTCCAGTAGGTTAGGAAGCAAACAAAACCACATTCAGAAGGGTGAGGCTAGCATAGATCAACTGCTTTTTAGGAAAGGGCTTGACCACTGAAAAGAAAAATGGTGAAATAACTTTGTGAAGTGAATTAGCCTGTTAACCGTTACATTTGCAATTTGCCAGTTGGTACTGCCTATCCTATTGACCAAGGGGACTTGGTAGTAATCAATTTATGTGCTAATAACAGGGCCAGCCCTAGACCAAACGGCTCCCCAGGTTTGGAGCGTCTTCACCCCACCACACCATTAGTTAAACTTTGAATACCTTATTTTTTATTGCATTTGTAGCCCAGTTCACGACTTTGATGCATGATTTATCCCTGTCATATAAGATGATAAATTTGCATGCTAGGATCTATAGATCTGTATTTATTCATGCCATATATAAGCAAATAAAAAGAAATTAGTTTCCTCTAAGATTACAGAACTTTTTAATTTTAAGAATAACTGAAATGTACTAATACCAAGAAATTGAACTGTGCACCAACACGAGGCAGACCCGTATTAAATAGTGTTCCAGCAGATGACAGATTTAGAATGTTAACCCTAGTCCTTTAGTTCAAAAGGTCACTGTTCTCGCCTTTGCCCTCACAAACTGAAGCACAGCGTCAGAGAGATCCAAAGACCGGCCATTTTCAGGTGATAAAATGGCAAATGATGTCAGTCTCTCATCATACATCATCCATTGAAGATATGTTTTAATGAGCCTGGGCTTCGAAAAGCTGCGCTCACCACTTGCGAGTTTGACCGGCACATTCAATCAGTGTATTTTCCCTTTTGTTGCTAACAACAAAAACAGAACCCCGAGCCTGGCGCCCCCCAAGCCTGGCACCCTAGGTGGTCGCCTGGGTCGCCTGCCCCTAAATCTGATCTTGGTTTATAATAACTGATAGCATTTACTTTGAACTGTGCAGAGATTAAAATCCAGCCCCACAAAGATACTGAGGCTCCTAAATCACTGGACATTAGGGGCCTAAATCTCTTTGTGGATCTGGGCCTCACTAATTAGCACCACAGCCTTGGAGGTAGTATTTTCCTCACCTTTTCACTGGCAGAGCAGATACCCCTGCATATCCCAAAGCTAGGGTTTGCCAGGAGAGTGCCAGCTGGGTTCTTCTCCAGGTTTCACATTGCTCTCTCATTTCTTGTAATAGCTGTGCAGCCTCCTCTTAGCATGGCGTGATACAAACCACTCCTGCACATCTCCAAGGGCCTGTTCCTTAACAAAAAGACTGCTGGAAGGGATATAAAACCTCATGCTGTAGGGGTTAGGATCAGAACTTCCTGGGGGGGGGGCAGATTACTTCACTTCTGCCTACAGCAGGTTTTTTGGCCCCTGGACTAGCTGAACCATGGGTCTGATTTAGTATCACGATTCCTATATTTCCTATGTTCCAAAGCTGACTGAAGTCAAGAGGAGTCTTTCTGTTGAATTCAGCGGCTTTTGGATTAGGACCTAAGAGGAGTGACCTTTTTTGTATGCTGGGGATAGGGGGTTGTGCCGATACAGAATGGGCAGAAGCTGGGGGGCCAGACAGAGAGAAAGTTTGGGAGTTGGGACTGTGGTTCTGTGGAGCCTGGTTGTCATCAGATATGTAAGTGAATGCCTTTAATGTTTCCCTGTGCTGGCTTTGGCACATCTGTGGCAGAGCAGGTTCCCTCACGTTGGCCCCTCGGAACCTTCCAGCAGCCTGCTGTCTAATGTCAGGGGATATCAGCTCTCCGGGGGTGGGGTTGCTCCATGTAAGAAAATTATTTCCCCTTCACTGGTTGTCCACCAAACAGGCCTTAATGGACTGGGCCTTTCAGGGGAACATCGGCTTCCCACAGCATTCACAGGAAGACTATCATGTAACTGTTGTCAGAACAGTGTGTCTCTTTGTTCCCATCTAGTGGCTGACTCACATAAAGAGACTTACAAGTCTGTTACTAGTGCTGGGTTGAATATGGCACTGGTTCTCAACCAGGGGCACATGTATCCCTGGGGGTACCCAGAGGTCTTTCAGGGGGTACATCAATTCATCTAGATCAGTGTCCTGGGAGTTGCAGCCTCAGGTGGGGTCACAGGATGGATTTAGGGGGTCACAAGTGCAGAGCCAGCACTAGGGGATGGCAAGCAGGGCAACGCCCAGGGCCCCACGACGCTAAGCTACATGCTTCAGCCCCGCTGCCGGGGGCTCAGGCTTCAGACACGGCTCACAAGTAAAAATCAGGCTCACGTATCACGCTGAAGTGTAAGTACAATATTTATATTCCAATCCACGTATTTTATAATTGTGTGGTAAAAATGAGAAAGGGAGCGATTTCTCAGTACTAGCGTGCTGTGACACGTCTGTGTTTCTATGTCTGATTTTGCAAAGCAAGTCGTTTTTAAGTGAGGTGAAATGTGGGGTACACAAGTCAAATCAGACTCCTGACAGGGGTACAGTCGTCTGGAAAGGTTGAGAACCGCTGAAATATGGCAAATGAAGCTTTTTTAATTAAAAAACAAATTTTGTTGCCAAAAAAAAAAAGCAGATTCACGTTTACTCAGACATTTTGAAAATGTATGTCAAATTCACTGAATTTTTTCTGTCAGAAACTCCATCCCGCCCCTCCCCCGCCCCTCCCAAAAAGGAATTCTGGAAAAATCTAAATGTTTTGTTTCAACATATTTTGAAAGAAAACTGCAATTTTTCTGTTCAAAACAGCTTTACATTTTCAGTTTCACTTGAATTTTATTTTTAGGAAAAGGTAAAAAAACCAAACAAACAAACCCTTGAAAACAAAACAAAATGTTTTGTTGGACCCGAAATGCATTTTTCCCCCAACCCAGCCCCACTCCAGCCGCAGCCCCACCCTCAGCTGCAGCCCTGGCCTTGGCCACTGCCCAGCCCCGGCTGCCGGCTTGGCTACAGCTCTCGTCCCAGCAACACGGTCCCAGCCCCAGCCCCGCCAGCCTCGGGCCCTGACCGCAGCCCAGCTATGGCTCCACTCCCAGCCATAGACTCACCCACAACTACGGCCCCAGCCTTGGGCCCTGGCCCCGGGTCCTGACCGCTGGCCCGCTCTTGGCCCCAGCTCCCAGCTTGGGGGAGAGGGTGGCATGAGGTAAAACATTTGGAGAGCACTGCACTTAGGTGTTTTGAAAATGTTACCCTTACTCCTTTCCTTATGTCGTTTCCCCCCTGAACGCATCCACGTCCCCAGCAGGCCTGCTCTACAAAATGGCCTGCTCTGTGCAGCACAACTTCACAAGCACTCTACAGGCAAGGTCCCACTGCACGCAGGTTACCATGGCATAGAGCACTGATTTCTGTTTGTGGCCCATGGAGGTGCTCCACCCAGCTCCATCTGGCCCAGAGCAGGGAGAAGGTTGGACCACCCTTTAGGTCAAACAACAGGGCCTTGTGCTTTTAGAGAGAGGGGGCCGTGACTCAACTCACTTCACAAGTCAGGGCATCGTGACATTAACTGGCCACCTTGGGTGCTTGTTGACTCTGTTGCTGGATTTACTTCCTCCACAAATGTTGTTATGGGGCATATAAATGCCACTCTGGTACTGAAAAGGTTAAGGGAGCTAGAGAGCTCAATTACCCCATTCTGTGGCACCTGAAGGGGAGCCAGGTAATTAAGGATCAAATCCAGCTGAGGGGAACCAGACTGGATGGTTCCTAGAACTGTGGTGGAATGGTAAGAGAGCCCTAAGCAAGGGGTAGTTGTGAGTGTCCTCTCTCTGGGAAAGGAAACATGGAGGGGCTTGTAGGAAGGAGTTTGTGCTATGGGACTGACCCTGAAAGGAGAAAGCAGCAGTCAACTCCTAAACCAGGCCTAGATGAAGAGAGACTCCAGGGAAAAAGCCCTCAGGGTTAGATGTTTGGGAGAAAATAGGCATCTAGGGGGAAAGCCTGGGGAGGTGGTGTGCTTTGTAATGGAGGGAGGAAGAAATCTCTCAGACTTGGGAGAAGGATGAGGAATCTGCAGAGGACTCAGAGGGTGGGAGAGATTTTGTTCTTTTGAGTTGAAACATTGAAACCCTGGAAGGGATGGGACTGTTTGACCTTGAAGGCCAAGATGCTACATGGACCACTGAAGTCTGGAGGAGGTGGTGGCAGAGGGGCTGTGATGCTGCATCTTGCCATAAGGAAGTGCTCTGGAATGGTGAGTCCATGACGTGTTCTGTTACGTGTTCAAAGGCTTTGTATTTGGGTCTGGCTTGACAAGATTGCTTCATTCTCTCTCTCACTGTAACAAGTGTTCCCTTAAGTTAGATGCACGTGGCAAAGAAAGAAATCCTAGTTCAACAGTAAGAGCAGTTGCTCGCTGCATTTCCTAGCTCTGTGGCATGGCACCTGCTCTACGCAATATGGTGCAGTGTAGAATCCTGGTTTCAATGTTTCATGATATTATAGTTGGATTTCATCTCCCTCCCTCTACTGCTGGATATCCATAAGATTTCTATCCTCAGAAGACTTTTTTTTTTTTTTTTTAAATGTAATGCTGATTGTGTGGCAGTCACTGTTTCACCCTCTGAGTATCTCTTTCCCTTTGGCCCGACTGGCTGTGACAAAGAGAGACAGAGCGTGCTTACTGGAGCAAAGCATACAGTAGTGCTGGCAGGAACAGTGCTGTTTTTCTCCCACTAATGCAGCATGTTCCTCTTGATTAGATTCATGTTGCAAATATGCTGTAATGAGCTATTGCAGTGATGGAGCAGAAATACTGGTGTAAGAGGTTAATGTAAACTCCATTTTTTTCCCAGTGCTTAAGGGCTTTAATTGACTGTTTGGGAGACAGCGGACAGGATGTTTTTAGGAAAGATGGGCTCCCCACTCAGGCTCATAAGAGTGGATTAAACACCACGGTGGGGAAGTTTTCTGTCCCTACTTCTGTCTATACTAACTTAACTTTCTTGTTTTATATGCCATCCCTAGAGGACAGTCAGCATGATTTTATCCCTTTTTGCTGTTATTCCATCTGCTTTTTTTTTTTTTTTTTAAATACATAAGTGAAGATTGAAATTGGGTCATTTGCTGGTAAATCAGTGCTTGAGCCCCAGCCACATTCCCCACATGAGGCCAGGGAAGGCCCAGCAAGCTGGCAGTCATGCCATTGTGGGTCGTGATAATATCTGATCTTATGGCTCAACAGGATCAGGTCTTAGCAGTAGTTGTACCTGAGGCCTCCCTAGAAAGATCTGGGGCTGTGGGAAATGTTGGTGATTCAGTAGGAGAGTCAGCACGGATGCTGATGAAACAGGCTGCTGGGTAGCAGATCATGGTGTTATCAACATTTGGATGAGACTATTCAGCTCATGCTCTCTTGCAGTCATTAAAAACCCATTGGCACAGGGTTAAATTCATAACTACTCAGGCAATGATATTGTGACTTTGCCTACTTTTCCCCCTTGTAATTTCTAAAGGAGAAATATTCTTCACTTCCAGTCCTAAACTGTCGTTTTGCTTGGGAATGTGACCTGCACTCTACCATGCAGACAGTTGCATTTCATGGGTAGACAAAGCCATCACTATATGCGTGTGGACAAAGCACTTCAAGTATTGATTCTTCTAGATGAATGGGGTGCTATTAATGGTAGACATTGGTATTATTCAACTAAAATAGAACAGATACAACAGTATTTCTGCCAAGTTTCTTGCCCAGAAAACCGAGAATACCAATATGAAATGGAAAGTTTCAGGTTTACTAATGGAAAGAGGCTGGAACCTCACGGCAGGGGCCCCTGTCCAGCTATGATGGGAGACACTCCTAGCCAGGCATCAGCTTGGGATGGGGTGTTATCTGGTGTTTGGCGTGCAAAACTGGGAGTGGCTAGAGCCCATGAATGGTATTTCCCTCCACTCTGCTGTGGGAGTGGGGTCTGAGGGAAGCATCTTCCATGCATGGCCATTAGTAGGGGCAGAGGAAGCACTGAGGGGGACAACGGAGGACGCAAAGAGAAGAGATAAAGGAGGTGGGGGCTAAAGAAAGATAGGAGGGCTGAGGGAGACATGGAAAACCAAGGGAAGGAAGGCGCTAAGGACACAGACAGGGAAACAGGGAGACTGGAGAAATGAACACAATGAAAGCAGAAGGGAGGGGAATGCTAAATGTTAATTGGAGGAGAAGCAGACGCTGGTGACCGGTGAGGGATGGAGACTGATAGGAAAAGAAAGGGGGGAGGGAAGAAAACAAGTGCGACAGGGTTTAGAAACATTTTCTATAAAGTTGCTGCCAAAATTGTCTGATAAATCATATCTCCTGCCCAGATGTACCTCTGAGCAGGGATGCAAAATATGTGCACAAAATCCCAATGTATCCCCACTGTATTTTTCTGCAGGGTGGGAAATGCCACCAGATAAATTCATTGGACATGTTATTGCCTGTTCTTGTATTGCCCATTTGGCTAAGCTTACACTTCAAACCCACTGGAGAGGAAACAGTAAGGGGCCTTCTCTGTTTGAGGTGTACAGAATGGGTTTTGGCCTGCTACCCATATAAATGTGAGGCTGTGGCGTTTCCCCTTTCCTGTATAGTGGGTATTATCATAACCCGCCCACCCTGTCTGTCATCTGGTTACAAGGAGATTCTTGGAGTGAATTATAAAACTTTGGAACAGTAGTTCTCAACCCATGGGCCACAAGCACCCCAGTCAGCACACAGCTGCAGCATGTGACATCCTCAGGGCCACACAGGTAATATATTGTGTGGATGTGGCCCACATAACACAGAAAAAGCTGCATAGGCAGCCCACAGTGGTAAATATGTTGAGAACTACTGCTTTAGACAATATGTACAGCAAATCCTGAAACTGCTGAACGCCTGCAACTCCTGTTGCCTTCAGTAAGAGGTTTTAAGTGCCCAGTGCCCTGTGTGTGTGTTACTGGCTTGATTCTGCACTGCTGATATGAATAGGAATTTTGTAATTGACTTTAATAGGAATGATCCCTAAGATTTATATTCCTCATTGCTTCTGGGTTTGTTTTCTCCTTACTGTGGGATACAGAATTAGGTGACTAATTCTCTAGGCATCCCAATCCTTTATTTCATCCATAGCAGTGGTTCTGGGCCCCTAGACTGCAAATTGCTGATGTTGATCTTTAGAGCACATCTGTGAGAGATGCTGAGCTGGTGAAACATCTTTCAGGGCTTTAGCACTGAGGAATCCTATTTGACTACATGAGGGTTTCCAGGGGCTTCACTGACCAACACGAGCAAGTCCAAGCCCCTCTTGTGTCTGTCTTTGCTATAAATTCAGCTGTGGCCGAACTTGCAGAAGACACAAAAAATCAGAGTGGTAGCAAACTTGGAGGGGGACCAAGCTACCAAGTGACCTGGGGGGGATGAGACTGGTGGGGCTGCAGCACGAGGGGAATTCAGGATCAATAAAGAGCTACCCACTAGCGGAAGAAACTGCAATCCTTGTTCCCGCCTCCATTTTTGTATCCATGCTCACAGCCACACCCATCACTCATTTTATGAGTATTTATATTTATTAACCACCGATATACACTTTCAGTGTAATATGGGTTTGAAATGAAGTCCCTGACCCTGCAAACATACCTTTGCACATGAGTAGTCCTACTGAATTTACTAGAACTAAACAAACAAGTAAAATTACCTGTGAATGTGTTTGCAGAACTGGGGCCCAGGTTTCTCAACCTACTTTTACAAAGTTTAGAACTTAAAGGGACTCCAACAACTTGAAATCTAGTCAGCTTTTTTTTTTAATTCCCTTCTCAGCTGGATGTATCTGCAGCTGGAGGGTTTGCTGATCTCTGGAAATGGCAGAGAAAGGTGGCTGAGAAGTGGTCCCTTGGCCTGCCTGAACCTCCCAGAACTGAAGGAAGGAATTGCTTATTGAGCTTATTTCCAACAGTGAGATGGCATCACAAAAACAGCACAATGAAATGGCAGGGGTCAGCCTTTCCAAAGAGCTCAGCAGCCTCCAGCTCACCTACTTTTTAGTGTATGGTGAGGGTGGGGGATTCCCCATAGTTTTCATTAAGGGGTGGAGGATGCCTCATCATTCTCATTGGGAGCTCTCATATGCCACTGTCATATGCCACTGACTGCTGATCCGTGTCTTGCCCCCAAATTCCCATGTCCTTTGAGCACCAACCCAAAGATGCTCCCTCCCACCCAGTGAGCTTCTGCTGGACTTGCCTTCTCTCCATCTGCCTCTTTTCTGTCTAGAAAATGTAGTTAAATAAGTAAAACGGCATGGTTTAACCCTGAAGCAAGAACATGTTGTGTTCATGCTTTTTCTTGCTCACCTTCCATAAAAAGAATCTCCAAATGTATTATTTTTTTAAAAATGTACATTGATTTTTAAACTAGTCTCGTGACTTTTGGGGTCTGACTCAGATTTTTTTTAACGACTTTGGGGACTGTTCCTTATTTACTATTTAGATTTCAGTTCTGCAAAGGAATTTATCCTAGAAATGTGTGGTGGGGACACGACTAAGTCTGTTACTTCTTAAACTGGAAGAAAGAACTGTGCTGAGAAGCTGCTGGAAACTGGAAATGGGAGCTTGCCTGTTTTCCTGTCTAAGGACTGGTCTGTACTGGGGATATTTGTACTGCTGTACTTGATGTACATGTAAATGTAAAATGTGGCTTGCTACAATGCAGTGCATCTGCCTCTGTAACTCAGTATGGTTGCATCAGTACAAATGCCCCCATATAACATCTTGCACTGATGAAGTAAATGCCAAGGGGTGCTTCATGATTCTCTTCCCCCAACTCTCTGTCCTCCAATCTGCAAGCCCCTTATCAAAATGAACAAATGTGCTGGATGTTCTGACATTTCACTTAATGTATAACATCACAGGCTGCACAGTTCCTGGAGAGCCTGCGTAAGCTTGATGATCACCTGTCAAAAATAACATGAGGATTTGCCAGCCACTATTTCTTCCAACAGCCCTCTCACATCCCCACCAAAGAATGTTTGTGCATTGCTGCCAATTTCTGCCAAGAGATAGACAGCACTGGGGGAAAGGCAGAAGCTGCCCCTGGGTTTCCAGTAAAATGGTGCTTCATCTATTTTGGGGGAAAAAAGAAGTACATTATCCTGAGAAACAAAGATCTTTCTCCTGGAAATCAAGTGCAGGGAGATGCAATTTCGATTCAATGGGATCTATACAGTGTAATCCAGACTGTTTCTTAGCAGATGGCAGGGCTATGATCTGAATGACACCTGAGTAAAACTGGAGTAACAACTCTGGATTTACCCTGGTATAACTGACATTGGAATCTAACTTGGGAATCATAACTCTGCATTTACATTAGTGTAATTCCAAACACAATCTGTCTTCTATATTTTTCTTTTCCGATGGGCATCTGTTTCAAGGATCTTTGTTCTTTCAGAAGGGAAGGACCACATGGGCAGGTTAAAACATATATTACACTGCTAGCCCATTAGATGTAATCTATTAATGAGTGTCAAAATTTCTTGTTCTGTGATGTTGAAATTCCTTCATTTGTCTAATGACGCTGTCTTGAGCACAGCTACCACAGGGATATAATTACTCCTTTAAAAAAAATTAACAAAAGATTGCTAAATCCCAGTTAAACTTCACAATCTGCTCTTTATAGGATTGTACAGGATGTACCATTCTCACCATTATATTTATTACACTCTGGTCTAATCTTTATATTTGTTTACATGCTCACCTTTCCAGGGCCCAGTCACAATGTGGGGGGAATTGCAGTGATGTGGTTGTATTATTTTGACCTCATGATTTCTGAAGTGGTTGGGTAATCGTTTTGTGGAAACTCCAACTGTCTTCTGTTTGCTTAAAAGACCAGTTTCTTAGAGGGTGTAAATTTTTATAACTATGGGCTTCAACTGATCTGTGGTGACTTGAACCATTTGGCAAATCTAGCTGTTCAAAAATATAAAGCATTCTATAAGTGCTATATGTGTGTCTTGGGTGCTCAGAAAAAATGCTCTGGATTCATTTACACCCTAATCCCATTTCTGATATTTGTAAAGGGGAAACCAGGGAAATTCCCTTCCACTGCTATTTAAACTACCTGTTCCTACCTCTAAATGTTCAATAACTTCCTCTTTTTGTGGTTTGGGTTACTTGTAAATAAGCCATGGCTAGAGTTGGGCTGAAGAAATCATCAGGATTAAGTTTTATGAAATGCTTTGAGCTGTCACCCCAAGATTTTGCCTTACCAACCTGGTCCTAGTATTGAGAAGAGATGGGCCCAAATCAACCCCTCCCGATCCCACCACTCCTGACCTTTGGGAAAGTTTGTAGTGGGTCTAGATCTGAGCTTTGTCTCTAAGTTGTAGTAACCCTGGCCCTCTTTCTGGGCTGAGCTTTCAGGCTTGTTGGAATCTGAAGCTCGAAGTATGACCACCAGGATGTATGAACCCCTTCCAAAGAGCAACAGAAGAATAGGTTTGAATGAATCTTTGGGAATTGAAGCCACTGAGTTTTGCTCCACTGTAATTACTGTTTGCTTCTATCTGCATCTTCAAGCCTTTGAGTAGCAGCTCCTCTCTAGCAAGCTAGTGAGCAAAAGAGAAATGGAATTTCAGTACCTAAATGCACTATCACACAGGGCAATCTAGTTTAGACAGCTGTAAATGGTTATTTTTTAGCAATGTTTTTTTACTTCTCCCACAGTCACCCCCTGATATCTTAGAGGTGTGTGTCCTTGTAGAACCTGATTTTAAAACCAAATACACACAGAACTCCCTTTCTAAACTCCAGACAATATACTTTGTGGAAGATTGAATGACAAATCTACAACAAAGTGATCCTTCTAAATATTACTATTCAATTCAGTCATTTTTATGCAATTCTTGTTGTGTTAAATTTCCCTCTTCTTTTGACTCTCTGAAGTATATCTGTTACTATGGCTACAATTATAATGTTTATATGGGTGGATCCTAGTTACATCAACAAGTGCAGCATAAGGTCAAATATATGGTTAAAAATGTATACCTTAGTTTGAAATGCAGAATTTCGTACACATTGAGTGGTGAGTGCATAAGAAAACCTGTTTGCCGGAGTATTCTTGTTTTATGTATCCATCAACACAGTAACAGAACTAATGTATTCACACTCTGGAGCCTCTCCCTCCAATACGTTTTTAAAGTGGCTGTGTCAGTTTCACATATCAGTCCATAGTAGATGTTCATGCTAATATTCCACAGTATATTTCCACTTAAATCTCGCCAAAAAACAATCGGTGTGAAATTTCATACACATGGTCTTACGTGTTGGGGGAATTTCCCCACCCCCCCCCTCCTGGAGAGTTTAGAGACAAATCAAACAAGACATCAGGAAAAAGTAAGATTTTTCTTCCAGTCTTTATATTTCCCGAACTGTCCTTATTCAAAAGCTTCCACAGAAGAAAATTGAAAAACAAATAATTTAGGGGAAAAATCTATTGAAACTGTCAGCCTTCTTTAAAAGGTTATATTTCAATGAAATGTTCTTGTTCAAAATATTGTACGGTAGTATGTTGTCCATCAAAAGTATGCAAGTATATAATTTTCTCTAGGATCATGTAGGGACAGCAGGGATACAAAAACACAATTAAGGTTGTTCATAAGCACCTTTTGTGCTGCATATTGTTTTCCTGTGTATGTTTAGTGTAACTTTTAGATTTGAATGTTGTGGTTTTTAGTCTTTGTAAAGCTACAATGTACTGTTAAGGTGAGAAACTTACTGTTCCATTATCTGCAAGCTTACCACCACCCCTCTAGCAAAGTTTTTGGCTGAGAATTTCCTTTCTTTTGGGGCCTTTATTTTTAAGAGTTTTCTCAGTGACACCTTTCAGACATGATTGGCATGAAAGCTGCACTCTGTCTTGTGTTGGTGTTGCAAATACTGCAGCAAATTCAAGCCATCACAACTCTATCAAACTATACTTGCTTTGTGCGGTGTGCTCGCATGGGCTCTCATGCTATAGTGCTGGCTGCTTTAGAAATGCCATAGGTAGCTAGCAAGATAGACACATGGTGGAGGAAAAGGATGGATGAGTCAAAAATAGTGGGAAGGCATGGGAAACCAGGAAGATGTCTGCTCTGTAGTTCAATCACAAACTGCTCATTTTATGTGCTGTATAAAAGATATTTAAAAAAAAAAAAAAAAAAAGTTCACAGAAGGACCGGAAGTCACTGGTGAAGGGTGAGAATTCTAGTGGACAGCTGTGCTGCTGTGTAGAAAAAGGAAAAAGACCCAACAGCCCAGTGCCATGAGTTAATGATGACATATCAGCCCAGACTTAACTGAATGTTTGTTTTTGTGGTTTTAAGTCAGTCCCTTGACATCTCCTAAGCATTGTTGGTTTTTTTTTTTTTTTGTGTGTGTGGTTGAAAATGTATTTTAAAAATCTCCCTAATTAACCAATTGTCAATAACTGCTTTTTCTGAGACATAATTGGACTGTCATGTAAATACCTAATTAAGGACTTGTTAGAATGGGTTTTATTTGTGTGTTCTTGTGCTCCACTCACTTCTTAATCTCTAGCGGAATATTTCCTGTTGCATCAAGGGTTGCTAGCAAAACACTTTTTAAAATTTGTGTATCGCTGACCTTTTCCCTTTGACTCAAGAGATCAGCACAGCTCCATCCACAGACTGAACATGTTCAAGAGAGGCCCACGTACTAAAAAAGGTCTCTTGAAATCTTCTGGGGAAACATTCTTATTCCTTACCCTCAAAACAGCAACTCCCATTCATCCCTATTGTGAACTAATTACCTGAAAATGTTGTTTGAAACAACAACAGATATTTGAGTTATCTGAATGTAAAACATTTTGGGATAAATTCCTATTTATATATTTATTTGCATAATTTAAAATACTAGCCACGCATTATTGCATCACTCAAAAATATTTTGTAGAAACTAGAAGTGGACCTGAAGGAAATCCTGGGTCTGACTTTGAAATCCAGACTCCAAATCTAAATTTTGCCTTCGTTACAGAGAGCACTAGAACCTCAAATAATCTTCTGAACTTTGGGGTGCAAAATCCTGTTCTGAATCTTCCTGAAGTTCAGGGTGTTCCGGATTTAAATGAGACCCATCCCATTTTGGAGATGCAATAGGTCTGAATTATGACCTGAGGTTCAAATCTGGGTTTTAGGTTTAGACTAATTTCTAGTAGCAAATATACAAGGTTGTAGAATAAAATAGTGAAGTGACCCTGTGAAATGAGAGTAATGGGGGTCTTCAGACATTGAAAACAAATGTAAAGCCTTACTGCAAAGGAGAGGCTATGAAATGAAGACAAGCAGCTGCACCCATCCCATTGCGTTTAGTTTCACCCGCTCTCTTAAAAATTGTCCTGATATCACTGGTCGATGTTGGAAAAACCCCTGTTTGCTATGGAGAATGTTTAAGAATGAAGATACTTCAGTGACAAATGTGGTATAAATGCTGATTTAGATTTAGATTAGAGAGGGATGCTAGGGATGGAAAGTATCCACAACAAAGCCTTTGCCTTAAGAAGTGAACAATCTGAGAGTATGAGAACTCCTAAATTCTAGGTGGTAACTAGACCAAGGGTACCATGTGTGTGTATGTGTGTTTGACAGGTCCTGGCTTCTTTCGGCCACAGGAAGGGGATGGGAAATGAGGTAGACACTCCACTGTTTGATCTCCATGGAAAAGAGTCTCAAATGTTGGTGTAAGCAGTAAAACACTTAGCGCCCCTCCCACCCCCATCATCACCACTTCTCCTCAGCAAAGCTTTATATAGAGTGTGAGGGCTCATAAATAACAAGTGAGCCTATAAATAAATACAGCTGTGAGCCGACAAAGCCTTTTGACAAATGAGGTTTGTTTAATTTCTCACGTGTGGTCCGTTTTGAGTCCAATCGGCCGTATTGCTACACTTTCAAAAGCAAAGTTTATGTGCTCAGGCCTGGGGGTCCCCTCTTTGTGGAGCTCTTCTGCTGGGCTCTGTACAAAGGAGAAGGGGGAAGAAAGGAATCCTCTCCCATAGATCTAAACTCACAATGGGAACACGTTGGCCTAATCTACCAAGATTGTGGTGGTGGTTAATGTGAAGGGATGTGTGGATGGAAAGGCAAAACTGCAGGAAGAGCCGTGATAATTCAGTAATTCTGAAACCATTGTCACTATTATTTAATTCATTTATCTGTATATTTTTATCATCCCACCTAGAAGCAGCAGTTGGGGATCAGGGCCCTGATCCGGTCAGTGCCATACAGATATCAAGTAAGAGTCCCTGCCCCAACAAGATTACAATCTTGAAGTCTCTACTCAGATGAAAGCCTTGTTCTTTTCAGTAAGGGTTCTGGGTGCATGAGGACTGACCCACAGCCACCATGGGGAGCTCCATGCTTTTCAAATGTTTAAGTATTTATTATTTCAAAGGAGAGCTAATGAGGCGATAAACCACAAGGGTGAAACTCAAATGGTTTATGGTACCATTAGGAAGCTGAGATGGAATTTTATAATTTGAGCAGGGTGAATGATTCAGTCAAGGATTTATCTAAAGGAATTAGTGCTTGTTTTCTGTGCATGAGTTATCTACAAATAGACTTTGATTTTTATGAACGTATTCATTATTTCAAATTGTTCAGCAAACCTTTATATTGACAGATTTCAGCCAATCAGGTTGCCCCTGAAATCTTTGCTATAAATGTCATTGGTCATTTGCCATCTGTTCTTTGTGTTATGGGATTTCAGTGACCAATCACATGGGGTTTCTGCTCCCTTATTTGCTGTCTGAAACCTTATAAAGAAGGGAGCTGCTCTGGTGCATGTAATGAATAGCTGGATTTGCTAGTGGAAACCCCTTCTTGTCTTGTGAAATTTGGTGTTTGGGGAGTAGCTGGTCCTTATGAAAACACCTGTTAGGAGGGAGGGATCCCCAATAACATTTGCACAACTGGCCAGGGAAAAGTTAACAAGAAAGCACATGGAAAAGTGATTTAGAATTGGTGACAATGTTCATGAATGTCCTGCCCCATTGTAAAGCTCAGCTCTGATTTATAATCACAGTTGTGGGCTGTAGTTGTTGCTACAGCAGTTTGAATTTACTCTCCAGTGAAACCTTTGTTCCATCCTCTACCTAGTGGCCACCGCTGCCTCCTTACAGCTATGCTATGGTACAATCTGAGTGGGCTGATTGGTGGAACCTGACCACATTCTGAAGAGGCAAGGGCAAAGGAAACCACTTCATCACGTTTATTCCTCACTTTACAAGTATCCCAAATGGATTCTGGTGGAATTGGTACATCCCAGTGCTCCTTGCTGCAGTGTACACCGTGTCCTGTCTCATACAACACCTACTCTTTCAGGATACCCTATGTATAAGCTGCTCCATTATGAGTTATGCTGATGTACATTTGCTTTCATAATGTTTAGTGCATGTTAGGGGAGGAAGAGGCTATATAAGCAGCCTTCCCCTTGTCAGCACTCCCCATAGAAGCCAGGCAGAATAGTTACTTAGGCACCTAATTCCTTTTGTGCATCCAGGTCTAAGCTGCAGTTTCAGGACTACTGTGTTGCACAAAACTCCTGCTGACCCCTGTAGGCGCCTAAACTTGCTCACTGCCGTTCCCGCCCTAAGTAAAAAGTTCCTTAGGTGTCTCTATTCCTGCCCATGCAGCTGCCCACTGCTGCCTCCCTCTAGGCATCCAGACACCTAAATTATAGTGATGTCACACCAGTGGAAGATGTGCATTCAGCTGCTTAAGTAAGGTGTGGGCCCACTCTGTTAGTCACCTGCTCTGCCTGCCTTCTGGATCAGGCCCTGTGGTGAGATCACACAGTACAGCCAGGGGAGGAGGAGTTCCCTCAACTTTTTAGCTCAGTGGTTAGGGTCTTCAGCTGGGATGTGGGGGACCATTGGTTCAAGTCCCCATCCCACTGGGGGCGGGAGGAATTTGAGCAGGGATCTGCCACCTTGTAGGCGAATGCTCTAACCATTGGCATATTGGATATTCTAATGTGGGGCTCCCTCAGTCTCTCCTATTAAAGGTGTTGTACTCTGGATTAATACAGAATCATTGGAGCAGGGGACTGAATCCTGCGACTCCCCTGTCTTGGATGAGTGCTCTAATCACCACACTCTAGAGTCGTTCTCACGTACACTCTCTGGTCCAAATGACTCTTCAGGTATTTATCCAGACTGCAACAGCTTCAACAGGACAGACTGAGGGAGCAACCCACCCCTCTAGAACAACTCATAGCCCAATGGCTAGCGAATTCACCTGAGAGGGAGAAGGGATTTGAACTGAAATCTGCCACATCAGGTGGAGGGGGGACTCGAAGTGGGTGTCTTCCACATCCCAGCTGAATACCCTGACCACTAGGCTAAACATTAGGAGTGAGGCTGTCATCCTCCTGTGTGTTCCCTGTCATCTTGGTAAAATGGTGCAAGGGCCTTACTCTAGGGGAATGTTCACAGCAGAGAATCACTGCACTGTCTTCAACCTGGACCCAGGCACCTACTCTGTGAGAGGTGGGGCTTCGTGCACATCCCTCTGCTTGGCATCTTGTTGGCTAGCTTAGGCAGCTCCCTAGTCTGCCATTCACAAAAGCCACTATGCTAGGGCACTTCTCTCTCCCCATTCATTGAATAGGAGACTAGGAGCCTAACTCAGGCTTTGAGTTGCAGGACTTCCTAGGCTCCAGAAAGTTAGGTGCTGTGATGCTCAGTGTCACAACACCTAATTCCTGTTGTGCACCCAAGATTTATAGCTGCTTCAAGTGCTGGCTAGCACACCAAGAGAGGATCCTTGCTCCTAAGTGGGAATATGTAGGCAGCTTGGGGCCGTGACCATATCCTTGTCTCCCTGCACACCTGCTGGTACCCCATAACAGGCATTTGGGGTGACACATGCCTCCTTTTCAGACCAGCTGTAAGTAACATTCTGATTATACAGGCTCCCTCTAGGACATTCTGGTTTGCCTGCCCTGCACAGCCAGAATGGCTCAGGGGCTCTTTGTCCATTATAACTATTCCTTCTATGCAGTTCTGGTGGGAAGAACCAGAACTGAGCATCAAATGTGCATTGGTTTCTAAAAATAGCCACCTGCCTTGGACAAGAGATGGGGGTGGGGGGGGGGGGGTGAAGGTCTGATTATCACAAGCCTTGGACATGCTCAGTCTCTTGCAGAGAAGGTGTTTTGTGGTGGCCTGATCACACATTTGTCCTCCTGAATAATTCATGCATTCTCCTTTTTCATATGACATATTTAGTTCTATGATTTAAGAGCTTTAATATAAAGCTCCTGTTTGTTCTTGCTTTTGTTAATGAATTATCCATGAATGGGATAATTCGGCATTAACCATACATTATAAATCAACCACCAAATCGGATGCTTCACAGCCATCAGTGTGGGTAGTAGCTGTCTGAAATGTCCATGGGTCAAGAATGTCTAGGAAAACCTTGCAAATTCAGACCTCCGGGTATAACATTGCTCAATAATAAAAGCAATGCCTATGTGGAAAGGGTTTCACTGGATTCCAAAGTGACATCAACGTGGACATCAGAACACTGCCAGAGTAGGTAGCTAGTGTCACCTAATGCATCATCATGCCAGGTGACATCACTGTGGAACGTAATTTGAATGATAAATGTGCCTGATCACATCAGGGCAGATTTTAGATGTAGAACATTGAGTAAGGTTCGTATAGAAAGGAACCCAAAGCTGAATGATGCCTGACTTCAGTTACTGTTTGTGGTTTTTACATGGTTTTCTCTACAACATTCTAGTAAAGGAGAGAATAGCACAGCAATGAGTTGGATTCTGGGGTGTATCTATCACCGCCTGCTTAGTTCACTTGAATAAAAGTGGACAAGAAAATCAGGGCAAAGAGCTTGAATGGAATTAAGGTAGCAGCCTGCAATGGATCACAGATTTGCCCAGGAGAGGAATGGCTCAGTTTTAGGTAATTGAAATAAAGCAATCAAGTAAAAAACCTAATATGTATGCTCCAGAATCTAAACTTTCATTTTTAATGCCTTATGCAAAGATATATATATATTTTTTTTCCAAACAAACTAGGTATAACTGATGCAGAACAATCCTCCTGAGCCTGCAGGCAGCTTGGAAGGGCGTGAACTGACCCCATTCACTGCAATGGGATGTTAATTCATGAACCTAAAGACAAGTTAAGCATCAACATTTTTGACTGTTTTGCGGCTGCTGATTTTAGCAGACATAGTCAGGTAATATGCTTGTCTCACAATCCCAAGCTGCCACCCCTTCCCAGGTGCCCAGGGAGTCAGCTGAAGGATCAGCTTGTCAAGGTGCAGCTGGGCTCTTGCTGACACGCTCACGACCCAAGGTATTTGGCGGGGGGACTGTTGTAACATTCATGCAGCTGTCTCCAGTGGATCTGGGTTTAATTTATACAAGAGCTATTGGGCCTGATCCATCTTAATGTTGACATAATGGGGCTTTGGATCCGGCCCATCCGCTCACGTGCCAAAGCTGATCTGCTTAGTTTAGTAATGTGATAACCCGAGGACTTGTCTTGAGTTCTCCAGGGGACTTGGATCTGGTGTCCCAGTTCACACCTATGAACTGGCTGATTTCAACCACAGGTGTAGTGGCCACATATCCCAAAAGAAATGCTGCTCCTTTCAGAAAACTGCAGCCTCCAGGCACTGCAGGGCATTTCCAAGGCACAGGGCAACATATGCCAGGATTGTGGGGATGATTGTATAGTCCATGTGCTGAGAGATGCTGTGTTAAAATGGAAAAGGCTTGGTTAATTCTAGCTGATCGTTCTCACCTCCCGTCTGGTCCTTGGCAAAGATTAAACCTGCCACTGGTGGTTCTAACTTTGTCTGGCCAATGGCCTTGCTCAAACTTCTGATAGACTCTAGATCACTGCACACCAGGTATGCTTTCTGTGTTGGATTTTCAGTGGAGAATCCATTAAATACTGTGTGGCTGATGGCTGGAAATGTTTATAAGAGGTGGCCTTCTTCTCTAAACAGAAAAGCAAGCCAGGAAAAGCAGAAACAGTTTTTAAAAATCTAAGTATAATTTCCCCATAGGGAGAGGACGGGTTTTGGTCTTTAGTGGATAGAGTATTTTAGCATCTATACTATGACAGAGTAAAGAAGGTGAAGTACTCCCAGGATCTGCCAGTCCAGCATCAAGGATGAGACAGTTTACATTTGAAGAACAGAGGTGTACATATCCCATTCAGGAAGGGGAGGTTGGCTCTTGCTCGCAATAAAACCTGCAGGTGTCTCAGGAGAAGGGTTGGGTGAATAGACCCAGTCTGGTTGGATAAAAAGACCACACTAAGGGATGCTTGTGTGGAACCCAAGTTCAATGCCTTGCTCCACAGGTGTGATGGGAGTGCTCTAGAGACAACATGCTAAACACAGGAATTGGGGGGGGGGGGGGGAGGAGAGAGAGTCCCTCCCCCCATCAGTCTCCAGAGACCTTCTCTGGTTAACTGAAGTAGTGGCATTGATGGGATATGAAGGGAGCGATTCCCAGCCCCACTGGCTGGAGGCAAAAATCAACTAGTGCAAACTATTTAAGAGTAGAGAATAAAGTAGTGGAAATTATAGGGGCCTGCAGGATCACAAGGTGGAGGGGGGAAAAAGTTACTCTGACATGCATTTTTTAGATTAATTTGTTTCAGTGGTTCATCTTGATCTGGCATAGCTGCCAGTGGAGAACCCAGCTGTCCAACTACAATTGAAAATACTTGTCCCTATGAGGAAAGTGAGCTAGGAATGTAGGATTTGGTACAATGGTCCATCTCCTCTAGCATACCGCCTCCGGCGCTGACTAATAGCTGATGCTTAGCGGAAAGCAAAAATAAAACCACTATAATGCAAGACATGCGCCATAATGAGACTCTATAATTCCCATAATAGCAAAGTCTAGGCCTATTTGGCCTGTGTCTGGCACTTGTAACTTATGGGCAGGATGAAGTTTTTTCGTTGTGTGTGCTGTGTCCTTATGTCACACCTCATGGAGGGGGAGCACCTTCACACAGCAGCACTGAATGTCTGTTCTGCTGTACGCATGATAACCTGTGGTATCCCAGCCCCCCTGAGACAGCAACTTTGGTCTGTGAGGAGAACGCTGCAACTACTGCAGCCCAAGTTTCCCTTAACTAGAGGTCTTCACAGCAGAAGCGATTGGGATTTTTTTTTCTTTGAGTGGTCAAAATGTCATGAAATATTGAGCCCATGTACAGCAATGGCTCATCCCACTTGAAAACCTGAGCCCGAGGCTTCACTGTGCACCTCCCTGCTCCCATTGCTGTGCTGTTCCATGCTCTGAATCCTATTCCTCCTCCTTCTGCATCCGTAATATCCCCTTCCCCTGCTGCTGATGCCAATCCACCAAAAACAGCCCCCCATGGCACTCTGCTAAGGCAAAAGCCCTAGAACCCCCCAGCTCATGCCCTAAAGCCATGCCTGCATGCTATAACAGAAGCCAGTGGAGTCCATGCATGATGATCCATTTCGCCTTTCAGGGGTATTTGCCTTTGGAATATTGCCACATGCTATGTGAATGAGGCCAGGAAATAGTTTCAGTTCCCTCTCTGCTCTCCTGGTGTGGGGATGTATGTGAGAGTGACTGTGTGCACATATGTCAGACAGTACATATGTAAATGCAACTAACCTTTATCATATGATCCACAAAAAGCCTCAGATGGCCCATAGCACTCCAGCCCATGCCCCAGTACCTGGGAACCAGAGTTAAAGAGCGCGTGTCCACATCCTTTGTTTCTTCCTATCCTGCTTCTGTCCTTTATATTTTGCTACCAGCCACAACAAACTCTGCAGAGACCTTCCAGAAACTACATCACTTAGGACAGTTAAAATTAGTTTGAGTAAAGTACTGGAGAACAATCTTACAGCGGTAGGAGCGGACTGCATTACCTACAGCGGCAGGCCTTTTCTGGCTCCAAGCCAGCCTGTCTATAATATCCTTCTGAGGATGAAGTAGGGAGTGGAAGGTGGCTGAGGAGTCTGGGAATCAGACATGTCTATGGAAAGTTGACCTGTTTTATTAAAGGGCCTATTTTGCTCATCCACTGGTAACATGCAGAATGTCCTCTTCCTGTGCATGTGTGTGCACAGTCTCCTCTTCCAGCTCCCATTGTCCCAGACAGAGGAGCGAAAGACGTTAGCTGACAGACACCAAAGGCAGCAGAAATCAAATAAAAGGCAAACGCAGCAGCCGCAGGTCAGCCTTGTATAAATATTTATGCTGGAGGAAGGCTTGGTGCCTGAGTAATGACCTTGTGGCTGGTAGTAATAGAGATAATGTGAGTCTGTGAGACATGATGCCAGAGAGAGGGAGAGTGTGGAAGGTTATAAATCTCTGTGCTAGGCTGCAATGCTAGCTGACCTTTAGGCTGCTCTCCCTTCTTCCCTCTCCGTCTGTCTTTCCAGTCAGAGATTGGTGGAGCACATCAGTAAGGAGAGAAATTCAAACTCCAAGCTGTTTGCTCAAGATAGTTGGAATGTGGGTTGGGTTGGTTATGGCAAAGGAAGTCACCAGAGCTGGATGAATTCAACATCCATTCATTTATGGACATGAGCAAACACAAATCACATGCACCCCTATATATGTTCACAGCTTTGCGGGGGAGGGAGGGAGGACAACTGTGAAACGGAGAGAGTAGTGCAGAAAATCTTTAAGGAAAAGCATTAAGCTTTAAGTTTTCTCTGGGTCTCTTCCCAGAGAAGATCTGGAGGAGGCCTCAGGAGCTAAGCCAAGAAGCTCTCGATGTGGGAGTAGCAGAAATGCCCCCAAAGGAACTGCCCTAGCCCTTCAGAACCTAATGGCAGCTATATAGACTTTCCTGGGGCGTTTCCATCAGTGGCACCCAGGGCCACGGGCTCTGCCATGCAATCCACTGGGATTGGACACGAAGTCGCTTCTCCATTCACAGCAGAAAAAGCCGGGGTTCTGATGAGTGGAATGTGGTGACAGAAGTTGTGTGATTACAAGCAAAGAGAGACAGCTACATTAACCATTCAACATGCTCCTAATGAGAGTCAGGTCGCAACAGCCCACGTTTAACTTCTATGCTCGCATCATCAGGAGAAAGATATTGAACAAAATGCATGCAGTAGGACCATGCTGACAAAGCAATTGATTGGCTTGATGTGCCTAGTACAATCAAAGGTGGGGAGAGGAAGGGGGCAGGGATGGATTTAGGTTATGCTCTGCTATATAACACATTAATATTACCATTAGCCTCTGTCTCTTATTAAAGGCCAATCCTGGTCTCACTGTGAAGTTAATCACAAAGCTCCAAATTATTTCATTGGGACCAGGATTGGGCTCCACCTCAGTCATAATAGTTCCTTCCTGGCTGTGCATTATTGGACCATTAGTCCACTTGAGTTGCTGGAAATGTTTGGCCTTTAGCCCTTATTCTTAACATATGCCTGAGTCATGCGTCCAGAGATGCACGCCCTGGAACGTCTTA
The DNA here is from genome assembly GCF_026122565.2 of Emydura macquarii macquarii. NCBI lineage: Eukaryota > Metazoa > Chordata > Testudines > Chelidae > Emydura > Emydura macquarii. The sequence continues at coordinate 5,271,126 of NW_027131391.1, forward strand.
GTGTTTAGTTAAAACGGATTGGCCGGTTTTGGGGGGTTAGAATAAGCAGAGAAAAAGTGTTTATTTTGTGGCTTTTAGCTGCTTTCCTCTGTAAAAGAGTTTAGTAAAAAAAGAAACCACAGCAAATTGTACCTAATTCCATGTGGTAGGCACTTAGTCTTTAATATTTACGGCTCTTGGTATTTTTTCCCCTTAAAATAAAGGAATGGCCAAGTAATTAATATTTCAAGGAGTCAGTTCCTGCATAGTGACTTTCATAATGTTTTTAATTTAAAATTCTGAATGATGGCTCTAATACTTCATTACAGACTGCCTCAGAACTGGGTGGTGTGCGAAATACGCTATGGAGAGTGTTACAGGGTAGTCTGCCCCCTTACAGGTAGTGGTGCTTATGGGTCGTCGTTTAAGATTTTGAAAGGTCTGAGATATATACGCATGGACCTAGCGACATGGATGGCAATGAAATTGTCCTAGGAATATGTGGTGCTTGGGTGAAAATCTTGTCACTGTGTCTTAAAGGGTCTGGGGATGGGGCCAGTAGCCTGGCAGACGGGGTGGGGCAAGCCGACCAATTGGGGACGAGCTGGGAGAAGGGAAGCAGCATAAATGCTGTCTCCTCCCATGTAAGGGGGCAGACACCAGCAGGAGAATTAGCTGCTGGCTGCACCCTTACAGCCTGAGGACTAGGTGGGGCAAAGGGGCCAGTTGAAGGAGAAGCTGGCTGAGGCCCTACAGTTGACCCAAGTGATAACCCAGCTCCAGGAGGAGGACTGGGGACTCCCGGCTTGAGGAGGAACAGAATGTGACAGTTTAAAGTACAAATCCAGATCCAGGAAGGGGACTGGGTGGATCTCCTGAACAGAGGCAAGCGAACAGAGCAGGACTCTTTTATGTGGACCCAGAGTGGGGTGAACTGGGGCAACTAATGAAAGACTTAATAAATCAGACTCCACAAAGGGGTCTTGAAACCAGCCTAGTCTGGGTAATTGGTTGAAAGAATCTGAGGGGCTTGGAGTGCAATACACGGCAGGGCTATCAGGGGGCGTGCTGGAGGGCAATAGTAGCCTGTGACAGGGAGTCTTGGTCACGATTCAAGGCCATGCATGGCACTTGGGGGAGTTTGGGGGCTGGGAGAAGGATATGGGGCACCTGTGACTGGGGAAGAAGGTTGCAGTAGCTGGTGGACTGTGGGGTGGGGGTAGCAGGGGGGTTGAATAAGTGCACTTGCTACTTGGCTCCTGCGAAGGAGTGACTGCCTGAAACAAATGGGAGCAAGCTATGGAGAGGAAAACATGGCTGCTGGAAAGTCTGTTGACAGAGCAGGGCAAAGCACCAGGTCCGGTGTGAGCAGACACTACGTCCTGTCCTAGTTCAGCACAAGGTTCATATAATAGCATTTGCCCGACGTCATGTGTCATCACATCTGTCATCAGCTCCGCGTTCCATGTGGCCGTTATTTGGCATTGGGTCCATTGAACACTGTCATTTGGCTCCACTTCCGTGTGGAATTACACCTGGGATTATGTTGTTTGGTCCTGAGTTTCCACTGTACACTTGTGCCTTTTATCGCTCCACAAAGGTTACACTTTCACAGGGGTCGCTGACGACATTCACACATGTAGGTTATCATGGTAATGTAGCTAATGGTCCTCTTCTGCCTCTTTGCTATCATGCTAACAGACACTTTCTCCAGAATCAGGGAGTCCTTGTCCTGTATGACACACCTTTAAAATAGGTAGCAGGATTTGTTCTCTGCATGGCACAGCTTTTTAAGCTGTGCCATGGGGGCAGCGTAGTCATTGGGATCTGAGGATGTTCACAACCTGACAGAACTGCTAAGCATCTTGCAAAATTTGGGTCCCTGAACAAAGTGGGCCTGATTTTTCTAATGAGGGCCAAGCTGCTGTAAAATGCTACCAGATCAGAACGGTAACTTTTAACCCTCGCTTCGCACGGGGGTAAATGACAGCACAGGGCTGGGGCATTTCAGGCCCTATGTTCCACAACTATATCTCAGTCCTGATGGAAGAGACAAAAAAAAATGGTTGTGATGAGCACCAGCCCCTCTGAAAGTAGATTCAGTTTCCCGAAGTAGGTTAGTTTCACGCCATCATGAAAAAGGCTTTAGGTAACTTCAGCACTGGTAACCATCTCCCAAAATACTAAGCCTAAGGACCTGCTACTCTTAAATCATGGAAACTCTCTCTTGATTCCCTTTCTCTCTGGCTCCCACCAATAGGTACAGGATTGGGCCTCAATCCTCTGCAGAAGCCATGTTTATTCTCTTACCACTGTACTGTACTTTAACCTGGAGGGCTTTTATGGGGCTGGGTGGAGCCTCCACATTCCTAATGCACCCACTGTTTCTTTAACCTCCTCCCTCTGTGGTGGTTTGCTGTAGCCTGTAATTTTTCTCCCCCCTTCCCACCTCCTCTTTCCTGCCTTGCCAAGATGCCTGGGTTTCAGGTAGCAGGTTTGATTTTTATATTGATAATGTACAGAGCCTAAGCCTGTTAGCAACAACGGGGCTCCATAAATCTGCTGCTGATTTTATTATTAATAATAAAATCCAGCTGATGCTGATCAGTATGGAATGGAGCTAGGGAGAATGAACAAATCACTTGCCTCTGAGCAGTGAGTTAATAGCTTGGTTTGGTTCTGATGCTTTGAAAATAACTTAATTTCATTTGGTGGCAAATTGTAATTGTTTTGAAGTAAAGGGTGAGAGAGGATTTAAACAGAGGCACCATGCAAGCTTCCCTTGTCCAGCTCTATGGAGAGAAAGTCAGTCCAGATCCCCAGCACCGACCCAAGAACTCTGTTAAATGGAATCTCAGATTTGTTCAGTGATGTGGACAAAATGCCAAACTGTGAGTCAGGAGACTGGGTTCTCCTCTGTGCTGTGTGATCTTTGACAAGTTAGTGCCCTGCTCTGTGCCTCAGTTTCCTCATATATAAAATGTGGTTAGTGACACTTACTGTCCTTTACTGGCCTGTTGTGATCTGCAGATGAAAACATGATATGAAAACTTACTATAAGTTTTTTGTTTTGTTTTTATGTACATTTTTCTTAAGTTTTGGTAGAGTGGGGGTGGTCATTGGAAAAATTGTAAACTGAAAACTTTTGCTCTTTTCGCTCTTTTTTGCCAAATACTGAATTCTCCCCCCCCCCCCCCCCCCCCAGTAAAAACCAAAAATTTGGGGATTTTTTCAAAAAAACCCAAAAAATCCTTTTGTCAAAAAGCTGTTTTTTGTTTTAAAAAATGTTTTGGAAAGGCATTTTTCAACCAGCTCGAATGAACAGGTTGATACTGGGATTTGTGTGATACTTATTGGAGCTTCCTTACATTGGGGAATATTTCTTCTGTTGATAATGCTGATATGAACATCAATCATTCTGAATATCAGCATCAGCTTGCTCTGTCTTCTAATTCTCATCCCATCCCACCAGCCTGTGAAAGGTGTCCCGCTCCTCCTGCCCTCATGTCTTTAACCCCTTCCTCTTCCGTTTTGAGGGACAACTGGCAGGCCCTGAGCTGTTTGGGGACCTAGGTCCTGGACCCACTGTCCTCAACTCAATCTGGGGTAAGGCTTTTATGGGGAGGGTAGGCAGAGTTCTGTTACCTGTCCTACAGCAAGAGTAGTAAGGAATACTTTTCCTGTTCCTGCTGGACTGGCCCTTTAAGCACCATGAATGCACTGGGCCTAAAGAAATCCTGTACTCATGCAGGAACCTTGGGAAGGGAGCAACTCAGGGGTATCTCTTTCCTTGAGGCTTCTCCTCTCCCTGCATGCCTTGGTGTGTGACTCCCTTCTGGCCAGGCCAGAAAGGGTGGAAATAGAAGCACAATATGGCATGGCTGTCTGCAGGGGAAGGCTGTGTATATGGAAGCGCTGATGTCAGCCCAACATATTAATCCATACTTGGCTATCTGAATACGGTGATATTCAACCAAATCAGCCCCACTCCAGGAACAACCCCTTGTAACACAGTTAAAAACTGTTCATGTATGAACTTCAAGAGCAGGCAGCCCAAAAGTACCGACCTTTGTTAGAATGAAAACCCTGGCTGATTAATGAAGACTGCCATTGCATTACCCATTCCTCCTTTCTTAGCACTGGCTCGTCACCCTGCCCAATCTAAGCATCCTTTCTCCGAGCATCACCTCTGCTTTCCTACCCACAGGGCAAAATGGCCTTCTAGGCTATCTGCCTCTCCTGAGCCTGGTCCATGCCCATTGCCTACTGTACCAAAATGGCACTGACCCCCCTTATCTCCAAGGGCAGCCCTTGCTGTAAATTACAGCAGCAAAGACTTACTGGCGAACATAAACACCACTATTATTTAAGGGCAGGCAGCATCATAAGGCCCAGCAACATCATCTCCCTGCTGCTAATGCCACTGCACCAGAGCAAATGAGATCTCAAAGGAAGAGTAAATCTTACACTCTCTCTTGGGGGTGGGCTGGAGGGGTCCCCTGACAGAGTGCCCCACAGGTGCCCTAGGGAGGAACTCAAGGGAAGTTTGAAGTGAACGAACGGGTGCCTGAGGTGAAGTTGTCCAGTCTGGGACCTGCCATTGCATCTTCAGAGGTCTGGGTGCCGTGTGGGGGAAAGAAGGGCACAAGTTAGGGATTGCTTGGAGGGGAGAGCACAGCACAGGTTGGGTGGTCGTGGGGAAGAAGTTGGGGCTTCTCAGGGTGTTGTCAGAAGAGGGATTGGGTTGGGAGGTAAGTTGAGAAGGTTCCAAAAGTTCTGATGGGTCCAGGTCAGGCATCTGACCTCCACCCTAATCTTTTGCGGGTCCCTCATCCCTAGCAGCAGGTCTGGGTTAAGTGGCATTGGCAGATGTGAAGAGGGATGAAGGACAGGAATAATAGCTTCCAGGATTGAACTGCATTGGCAGAACTAGGGGAGGGCTTAGAACTAAAATAATGGGAGATGTTGCAGGCCAGACCGGAGGTGCGTCGGCATTACTGAATGAAGGAGCTCGTGCAGTTCCTGCCCTCACTGTTCTTTAGACAGTGCTATGAGCACCTCACTGTCAGGAGCAAAGACCAGCTTTCAAACCTCAGAAGTACCCAGTCCCCTCAGTGCTATCAAACGCCATCCTTGCTCAATTACTGGAAAGTCACCCTCCCATCGGGAGCCATAGAGCCGGGGTGGAGTTGAATACAAAGGTTTGTTTTGTTTAAAAGCCCTGCTGTAACATTGCTGTGCAACCCCTGAAATGTCAGCTCATGTAACTGCTCTGAGCCTGAGACCAATAGTGCAGAAAGCGCTGGAAGAACCCGTTGCAGAAGCAAGGTTTACCAACCCCTTCCATGTTTCATGCTAGCTTCACAATGATCTCTGTGGCTCCCTGCTTCTTCGATGGCTTCTAGCTTTCTGGTTGTGACATCTCCCCTGATGCACTCAGACAGAGGGAATATGCAGCAGGACGGCTGCAGCTCTGTGTTCAGGAGATGTCATCTCCAATTGACATCAGGCCGGGGAGCAGCAATTAAGGCTCCAGCCGATTTTTCCTGCTGAGGCTCCAGGCACGCTGGGGGGAGAGAATAGAGAGAGGGGAGATGCAAGGGAAAGGAGCGATAAAAGGGGTGTGTGTGAGAGCACAAGATAGCGAAAGGGGAATAAAGGTGGGAGGGGCAGAGAACAGGGAGGAAAAGGTCTGGGACAGTCAGGGCAAGATGAAAAGGAACAGGACAGGTAGTGCAAGGAGAAGAAAATGGTGGGAGAGGGAAAGGATGAACATGATGGGAAAAGGGGGAGGGGGAGAGTAAGATGAAAGAGGAAGAGACAAAATGGGAGGCAAAAAGTGGCCAAGGCAGGGGCAAACCAGGCAGTTCACATGCACCTTGAGCTACCCAAATATTGGCTAGAGGGAAAAGGTGCACTTTATCTCCACCCATCACCGGGAGAGTTAGAGGACTGCTGAATTCCTGAGTCCCAAAAACCACCCAGTGTCCATCTGCCCTGATTTTAATGCTGTGTACTTAGAGGGCCAAAGAGGAGACCAGTTTTCTAGGATGGTGAGTTCTAGCATCGTGTATGATGAGCTGAGAGAGGGGAAGACTGATCGTTCACCAGTGCTCATGCATGTTGAACTTGCAGTACAATCCCTAAAAGTATGTGTGATGGGTATGTGAAAGCCCTTAGGATAGTGACCTGCATCTATCCCTGATCCAGTATCCCTGGCAGCATGTTCTAGGGAACAAGGGACATCTGGGATGAGAAAGGGTGAAAGAAGAGATTGCTGGGTATCAGGGCAAAACAAGGTATGGTGCTGTACATCCGACATAATAAAGGGGACAAGGAACATGGGCACGATACAAGGGGCATGAGAAAAACAAGGATTCTCCAATCCTGCCACCTCTTACCTTGCTTCTTTTAGTAGAGTTGGACCTTTCTAATCCCTTCTCAGATGGTCTTTGGGGCCTCCCTGACCTCCCCTCCTTTGGCTACTCCATGTGGTGTTGTCATCTAATATGTCTTTCACAGGACCAGAGCATCTTCTGGAGGACAGTTAAAGGGTCCTGCATTCACGTCGCATAAGACGTCATAAAATGCTGTGCTAGGGCATGATGACATTCTGTGTTCATGGGGCAGTACCCCCATATGGCGAAGCAGCGTCACAACCCAAATTTCCTGTTGGCAGGACACAGATGATTGTCTTGCAGAATAAATTAGCCCTTTGCAAATTGGCAGTTATAGGGAGTCCAGAATCAAATCTGGATCTCCTGAATCCTTGTCTTAATCCCGAGACCAATCTTTCTCTTCATAGCACTTCTAGGCCTCTCTTATTGGTCTGGGCTGTGCTGCTCAGAACCTTGCAATCCCTCTATTCTACAGCTGCTCCTCGCCTCTCATTTGGGCTTATCTTGGCTCCTTCCTTGAGCCACTTCGCATCACTGTGCTTTTCTCCTCTTCAGTCACTTTGATCTTCCACTCTGCCACAGCTCTGAGCCTCTCTTACTTCAGCTGGACGTTATGTTCTCCACCCCTCTCTCGTTTTTATGTTTTGCCACCCTCAAGGGATTGGCACAGACTACTAAACTCATGGCACCATAGAGTGTCAGCTGAAGTATAACTGAGTAGCTCAAAGCTGACCATCTTCCCCTATCACCTGATCAATTTGCCTTCCCCCATTCTAGATTTCTGGCTGGCTGAAATAGAAATCAAGCTTCTGAAGACTTTTTTCCAAACTGTTCTCTGGATAACAATCATTAAACCTTTGAAATATAATTTGGAACATAAATTTTGATGGGATTATTAAATCTACAAGGTTTAGTTGCAAAGGGCTAGTCTGTTGCCAGGGCTCCGTGCTTAATAATTGCTAAATTGGGGTGAGAACTGGCAGAGGGCATGCAGAGAGAGCTGGAGAGAAGCAAAACCCTCATGCATTTGCTGTCCTGTTTTTTGTTTTGTTTTTCCCCCTACAGAGCAGCAAGATGGGCATTTAGACCTGGAGCGTGGGGCCAGACAGCTAACTAGGTGCTAGAAGTCAGCCCTTGATGGTATTTGGCATTGCTGGGCCTCTTTGTGCTGGTGGTTTAGTGCCAAGAGCAATTGTGATTTACACCCCTTGCCCCTTTGGTGGCAAAATGGTTTTGATTAAGCGCATACCATGTTTATTAAGTCTTGCGCAACTGAGTTTGAGGGCTTGGCTGGGACGCCATAAAAGGCAGCGAGATTTACACATCTCACTGCAGGATTCATTTAATCTCTTGGGGATTTACTGACCTTCAATTAGAACTGTTAAGTACTGTTTACTTGGTCCCTAATTCATGTAAGGTCCAGCTAGGGTTTCTTTTTTGTTTTCATTAGGGAAGACCACAAAAAGGAAGAAAAAAAGATGTTGTGATGGAATGGAAGGCAGAGGAAGGGGGGGGAGGGGGGTGGAGAACTAACCCCACTCATCAGCTACCCTAAAGGAGAAGGATTTAAGAGGGTTCAAATCAAAATACTGTTTGTATTTGGGGTAATAGAGCTGAATATCTCCAAACTAATTCATTTTTCCTTAATAGCCTCTAATATAATAGGAACATTGGTTCAGCTTAAAGGCAGAAATACCTTTCTTATTTGAGCCCTTGCAAATGCTAAAGGATTCCCTGTCCCCATCTCTGGTGTTCACATGCCCCACAGCCCACGAAGTCAATGGGAACATTGCCTTTAACTTCAGTGTGCTTTGGATCAGGGCTGTGAACTCCCTAGGCTAAGCATAATTAGGGTGTGTCTTCACTGCAGAATTAACTCAAGTTATGGATACTTGAGTTATTCCTCTTGAGTTAGCCTAGCTCAAGTGAGAGCAGTCACACTGTGATATAGCACGTGAGCCGTCATATCCGTACGGGTGCTGCACTTGTTGGGTGTGCATCGCTAGGACTTCTGAGGGCACTTCTCATCATTCTTCGTGCTGCAGCGAGGTGAGCTGCTCTCTGTATCCTTTCCCAGTGAATAGTGGGAGACCTTGTCTGTTCTTCCTGGGCACATGGGGAGCAGGAGGAGGAGAGAGAGGGAATTGTGGGAAGGCAGTGGAGGATTAGTGGCACTGCCTATGTCTACACTACAGAATGGTTGTGTTAGCAGCTCACAAATTGTGTAAGCTCGAGTTGTAGTCTATCCCCCCTGATGGACCAGCCACCTTGAGTTAAGACCACCACCAGGCTTGAGTTAAGGTGTGACCCTAGGAACCACTGTGTTCACACGCTGCACAGTATTGCAGTGATGTTTGTACAAAATATGCCTTGTGCGGTATCATTGGAAAAGTAGTAACACATTGTGAAATATATGTGACAATGCTGTGTGGGGAATTATGGATGCTCGCTGATGTTATGCTTTAAGGTCTGACTAAAAGGTGTCTGTCTAAATTATGTATGTCAGGGGGAGCTGATAAACAGGTGTTCTCAAGAGACAGGAAAGAGGCCAATGCCTCAGTCCAGGTATGGCCAAATTCAGTGGGCTATTTATTTGTACCAGAGGAAGAGGTTGCAGGAAGAGAACATTTACCTTGTAAAACTGCAGCAGGAAGCATCATATTGGGACACCTTATCCAAGATGGATTCAGCCCACCCAGAGGAGCCCTAGGGGATCAATTTGATCCTTGAAACAAAGGCAGACTTTGAGATATGAGAACACCCAAAAAGACTCTGGATTATCCTTCACCAGAGGAGATAAGGAAAACCAGCACCATAGACTCTGTGGGGATTCTGGCCAACTATAGTCAGCTGTTTCTGGGAAAGGTCAGGAAACTTCTTTGAACAAAGCCAGTAGTTTGTTCAGTTAGGTCTCCGCTACTATAAAATGTATTTTTACCTTTGTTTATTTTGGAGTGATTTCTATCTTTATTCCTCCTACTTGGTATCACTTAACTTATGTACTTTTGTTAAACGTGTTTTAATTTTTACTATAAACCAGCTCAGTGCTATGGTTGAAGGGAAGGGTGTTTTTACCCCCTTTAAGTTAAGCTGTAACATACTGAGTCTGATCTCCAGCAAAGCTCATTCTTGATGAAGCAGATGGGTAACACAGTGGCTCACAGCTCTGGTTGTCCCCAGAAGTGGTTACAGAAGACTTTTGTGTGTGAACAGCACTCAAGTAAGGGGCATCACATGAGTTAACCTTGCAGACAAGACAAGACCACTGAGTCTGATCTAAAGCCTTTTGAAATCCAGGGAAGTCTATTTGTTGACTCCAATGGGCTTTGGGTAAGGCTCTTCAAGTTGGGTGAACAACTAAGACTGAATAACTTAACGCGTGACTGTTGACCTCTCTTAGTTTTTCCTGTCGGTAGACAGTTTGTTGCAGTATCTGAGCCAAGACCTCTGAAGATATTTCAGTTTTGCAGCAGCGTGTTGAATTAAATTGAAAACTATTAATTTTAAGGTAATAGTGACTGTTTCACTAAGATGGATGCACAACTTTAAGTTGTGACTTTAAGACTGCATGGGCAGTCTACTTTTTTTGTGCAGTGGTAACTGATTGAAGAGAAGATATGGGCCACCTTTTCCCTCAGACTCTGCATAACCCTGTTGATTTGAGTGACGCTGTCCTTAGCTACGTAATTTGGTCCGATGTGTTGCTAGGTGGCAGGGAGGCGAGAGGGACAATGATAGCAAGCTGGAGAATTATTCAGTGTTTTAATGGTGCCTGTTCATCCCAAATTAAAGCTGTGGATATAATGCCTTTGTGTTTTTGTTTTTTTGTTTTTTTTTTTTGAAGGTGGAGGGGAGTTCTATGGCCACATGTTTTGGTAATTGTATTGGTTGGGTAAATGTGGAACAGTTTATTTTCAAGTCTGGAGCAGGGGATTAGCTGAGCCTTGTGCAAACAACTGGCTATGTTTGGCCACTGGAAACTGGCTCTCCATAAAAGGCGGCTGCAGAGGCAAGGAAATGAGGTGGGGAGAGTCTTTAGAGAAATGGGGAAAACAAGGATTAATACTGGGGGTCAAAGCCCTGGGTCTAAACTTTTCATGGGGAGTGGTGTTTGAAATAGATAATGACCTAGATTTTTTAAGAACGCCTAGCGATTTTATGTGCCTCATATTTTTGGTGTCCAAATTGAGACACCTTAGTGGTGCCTGTTTTTCAGAAAGTTGCTGAGCACCCACCCTCCAGCCTTTTTCAGGTGTCTGAAGATGGGTACTCCACATCAGCAGCCCTCCACCATGACAAAGTATCTGAACCCAGGCTGCAACTTTGCAAATAACTCCTGTCTTCAGAGCCGGCCAAAGTGAACGCCCAGATCCAAACTCCTGTGCAGGCCGGGGTTTTGGGGACCATCTCTAATTTGTTCCCTGGGTTGATTGTGGGCCTGAAGAAAGGGCAGTGCAATAAGGTGATGAGATTTTCTGATGGCATGGACTAGGGAGAGGCAGGTGAAGGGGAGACTGGGAGTAAGGTATGGAATAAACTGAACTGGAGCAGGAGCAGAGTAGCAATGGAATGACTGGATCTAAAGAAATATCCTCCCTAGTCTGCTTTCCTTTCCAGCTCATTACAGTGCCAGCAGTTCTTTGGCTAGGAAGGGAGGTGGGCGCTTTCACACAACATTGACAGCAGGGCAGGCATTCCTTTACATTGCTACTTGAGATACATTAGCCAGTTCTACAACCCCTGAAATGCTTCCTATGTCTCTGTGCCTGCAATATGCCTGGGCTGGCTGCTGCTTGTTGATGAACAGCAGGTGCTAATCTCTCTGTTCCTAAGAGTCCTCTTTGTCCAGAGGTGCCAGGATTTAATTGGCTCATTCACACTTTCTCCTGTGGAGTCTGCTTTACTGTTGAACCCCTTTTTTTTTTTTTTTTTTTTTAACTTTTTTGGTCTATGTTGTCAACATGTCTGAGAGTGTTTTAATTCCTTCATTGACAAACCTCTTTCACGCCAGCACACAACTGGGCAGGCTGTCAGGGGTTAGCATGGTGGAAGCTTGCACATTCCTATTGATCTTAAGATTTATTTTGCTACAAGGTTTTGGGCTTTAGCACTTGAATGTTTTCTGAGTATTAGCGCTTCTGGAGTATTAGCACTTGGACGTTATCAGAATGAATGGATCACAGACAAAAAAACTGAACTTACTTTTTGAATTGCAGTGAAATATTTGTAGTTTCTTCTATTTTTGTTCAGTTATATTTATGTATTTACTTCTAAATTAGAGAGACAAGGTGGGTGAGGTAATAACATTTATTGGACCAACTTCTGTTGGTGAGAGAGATAAGCTTTTGAGCTTACGCAGGGCTCTTCTTCAGGTCTTGTCTCCCAAATATCCTGAGACTGACATGGCTACCACAACACTGCATACAACTTTATTTCTAACTATAATACAAGAGCACCCAACCAAGCTTGAGATCCATATTGTGCTAGGTGCTGTGCATGCGCATACTAAGAGAGAGTTAGTGTGGGGGAGAGAAACTATTATCCCCATTTCACAGATGGGAAACTGAGGCATGGAAAGATTAAATGACTTGTGCTCTACTTTCTCGCTCTCCCCTATGTTTTCGCAAATGCTATTTGTCCATGCTGTGATTCTCTATCTAAGAGCTGCAGAAGCAGTGTGGTCTCGTAGACCACATACAAGACAGGGACTTGGGGAAACCTGGGTTTTATTCCTGGCTCAGCAATTGACCTGTTGTGTAACCTTGGGCAAATCACTTTGACTCTGTTTCCCCTCCCCCCTTTTTCCTGTATAGATTTTTAAGCTCTTTGGGATCGGAACTGTGACTTCTTGAGTGTCTGTACATCACCTAATGCAATGGAGCCCTGATTTTGGTTAGGGCTTCTAGGTACCACAATAATATATCTCCTAATAATGAAGATACCAAGTCATTGCTGTAAGAGCGATCAGGGGAAAGTAGAAGTCACACAACCCCTATGGAGGATTGGACAAATCCTGTTGTGTGTTTGTTTGTTTTTCCTTCAGTCAGTATAATGTCTCCCATGTCACCATCCTCCCACACACGTAGCAATTTTTCACACAGTTAAGCAGAGTTTTGCCATAAGGTCCCCGGTGCATTCGAGGCAGCCCTTCCATTGTATGAAGCCAAATGCTGACCTGTTGCACGGCTCCTACTTAGACTATTGCTATTTATGGACTGTTCCGAGGAAAGTTGTGGGTTATGTGAGGCAGAGCAGACAAATAAAAACAATGCCATAGTTATCTGAGTGGCAATGTCCTATACAATGGCAGTTAGAAATATTTCCAAATTTAAATCTCCGAAGGAGGAAGTGGTTCACAATGGGAGCAACCTTTGAGCCTAGAGAGTCGTAATGGCTTCCTGGATTTGGGATATTATGAGCTAAACCAAGAGGCTGCTGCTGCTGGGTCATTAGAAGTATTAAAATTAGAACACAATGTGGTAACCTTGGGTGTGTCTTTCTGATTTGATTCCCTACCTCCATTTATAATGATGTATTTGGAAGGCCTGGGCTGCCTGCCAGTGTCTACTCTGTGCTCATCAGCGTCGTAATGATCATTCTGTCAGTTAGCAGGCCCCAATCCAGCAAAGTGTTTAAACACATACATAACGTTAAGCATGGGAACAGTCCCACTAGAGTAAATGGGATAGGTCATGTACTCGCAGTTAGGCATATGCTTAAATGCTTTTCTGGACTGAGGTCTCAGTCTGTCAGTTTAATATTTGTTTTCGGGCTTTCTTCCACATGCAGCATGGAGTGATGAGAGAAGGGAAGGAGCTGTTCCATGTCCCAGGTCTGGTGCTCATGCCGCATGTATTATTAATGCTATTGTTTATCACAGTAGCACCCCAACTAAGATCAGGACTTCCTTGTGCTAGGGGCTGTACAAATACCTAGTAAGAGATGGTCTCAGCCACAAAGAGGTTAGAGACTATATAGATAAGGTAGGCAGAGGGTGAGTATTGAATCCCTTGGAGAGAGTAACCTAGAGATAAGCAGGCCTAGGAAATGTTAAGACATGTAAAATCTTTTCCTGTCCAATCTGCCAACGAAAGAGCATTCTATTTGGATGTGTACATGGAGTCCAGATTTAAAAATAGCTGGGTTCCTTCCTGACTGGGGAGAGAAACAGAAATTAGCCAGATTTATTAGCTGCCTAGCAGACTTTTACATTCAATTTTCTCTTGTCACGAATCCCCAAAGTAATTGTCTGCGTATATAGAAGTTGGTTGTGGGAACATTTCATGAGCAAATACTTTGGTTCATGCATGAATATCCACATTCACGTGAATTTAAAAACTCCTCCTCATATGTCTGTGTAACCAAATTCCAGTCCTGCAGATGTTTAAAGAGCAGCAAACAAAGAGCACATTGGATCGAATTGTGAGCTGGATTTAGCTAAAGGGTAACATTTTCAAATGCACCCAGGTGACATACAAGCATAAATCCCGTTTTCCTAAGTGATTTAGATACTTAGGGCAAGATTTACAGAGGTATTTAAGTGCCTAAAGATGCAGAGAGGCTCTTAGTGTGACTTACAAAAGCACCTGCGTGAGTTAGATGCCTATCTCCCATTGACGTCAACGAGAATTAGGCCCCAGATTTTTATAGGTATTTAGGTGCCTAATTCGCATTGAAACCAATGGGAGTTATGCACATAAATACCTTTTAAAATCTGGCCCTAGGTGCCTAATATACTTAATTCTTGAAAATCCCACTAAGCACCTTCTGCATCTTTAGGTGCCTAGAACCTTAGGAGCTTGAATCCCATTGACTTTGTCAGACTTAAGTCACTTGAAAATGTTACCCATAATCTTTGTGCATAAATATTTCCACTATTTGCCCTGCTCAGCCTGTCAGGTAGTGGAGTGTGGTGTTATCCCCATCTAGCAGATGAGAATAGAGTTGGAGAGGTCTGGCTACTCCTTTGCTTGGAGCTGAGCATGAGCTTATGTGCTTTTCGGGATCAGGACCTTTATTATTTACTAAGCAATGCCAGTGCACTCAGGATGGTAGGGGAGATAGAAGAAAACTGGATTGATGCCTTGAGCCTGGAGAACAGATTTATGTGCAAAAATGGTGGGTACCCAGCACAGAATGATATGGAAGGAAGGCATGAAGATCAGTGTGGAAGAAGGCACAATAATCCGAGCAAGAGAAGGAACAGAGGAAGAGATGATACAGGACCCAATGGAGCAAAGAAACAAGTGATGATAAGGCATAAGAGTAGAGATGCAGGTGGGACCTTGAGAGGAGAAGCTTAAATGAGGACTTCCCTCCACCCCCCCAACCTCCTTCCTCTGCAGCATGAGGTATTGACCATCAGGGATGAAGGGTTGGTTCAGATCAGCATTCTGCATGCTTCTCGGGTCTCTTAGGTCTGTGAAACAGGCCCAGAATTCTGGTGGGAACTGGCTTTTTTTGTGAGGTTTCTGGTATATGCAGCTATTCTAGAATAGCATTGAGAATGGACCTATCCATCATGATGTTCGGCAATTATGCTTCTGGTCCTGTCTGAACCATGAAGCGGGGTGTGTGCCTGTGTGGGGGGAGGTGAGGGGAAATGAGAAGAAGTTTAGCCAAGCATTTTAGCCCATCTGTATAAGCTTCAGCTCCAGATTCCAGTATGGGCTGGTTGATATTTTGTCCCAACTGGCCTGCCCATCCTTAGTTCTGATCCCTGGAGATCAGGCAAGATGGATCTGGTATGGAGAATCCTCTCTCCCGGTGGGCCTGCTTAGGAGTTAGAACCAGGAAGGACACCGGGATGGAAGAGACAGTGACCTGCAAAGCATGCAGCTTCCATCATGCACTGAATTAGTGTCAAGGATTTGCTTCAAACCGAAAAGGATGGGGCGAGAGCTGTGTCGATTCGGGCTTCTCTGCGGCACTGTGGGCCAAGTAGCCACAGGGCCTCTCTTCTTCTGCGGGTGCCCCACAGTCACAAACATTGAGGGCAGGGAGCGCAGCAGAGGAGTATGGGGGAGGCCTATCCCTCCTGGCCCCTTTGAGCCATCGCGATCTGACAGCCCTTTCAAAACTGTGACTGTCCAGCTGACAATAGGCCAGCGACGGCTCTCTGTGTTGCGTGCTCTCTCTCTTGCCTTGAGGCCTGAAGAGAGCAGCAGCAGTGTGTGCCTGGAGTGGCTTCCTTACACGTCCTGCTCTTTTCAATGCCAGTGAGGGCATCTGAGCAAAAGAGAGTATGGCAGACGTGGGCTTGAGTGGCATGTGCCAATCATATTGGTTGCAAGGTTCTCGAGAGAAGGAAAACAACCCCCTCCCCCCCTCACTTCCCCAGCCAGCCACCCACCCACGTGGCCTATCTCCTGACGTGAGCAGGCACTTGGTACATTCTCTTCCTTTCAAGTCCCTACCTAACATAAATTTCTCTTGCTCCCCTGTTTCCCACTCTAGCTGCCTGAAACAATGCCCAGAATGTTATTTCTCAGCTGAGCCTTGAAATCGTCCTCTCGCAAGCGCTCCCGGGGTCGTTTCCACACAATGAGGGCGGTTAGCAATTTCCTCCGATCCCCATCTGCTACCTGCCTGAAAACTGCAAGAGGCAATTTTGCTTGATGCTTCTGACAATTTCTATTGAAGAAAACCTGAGTGCGTATCAATTAAATAAATATATTATCTAGGCACAGGCAGCCTTCAGGATGTGCTTTCTATTTTCTGCAGCGCCCATGGATGGCTTGCCTTATTTTACCTCTGGTGCTGGCAGCAGCTAGGGGGGTGGCTGTTTTGGATCAAGGGAGGCTGAGTGTCTGGGAGAGAATCAACAAAGCCAAAGGAAGGAGGATTGTGGCACAGAAAGATCCCCCTTGGCAGCCAGCTAACAGATATTGGCTCGGACTTAGGAAATGGGGTGTAGGAACCAGGCTAAATTTAAACAGATGAAGAGACCGATAACAGGAAACCAGCCAAGCATTAAGTTCTATGAAGCTAAAAATCACGAGGGAATGTACACTCGGGGCTGGCCCTAAGGGTTTTGCTGGATTGTGTGTGAAGTAAGATGTAGGGGAGCTCCAGGCAGAGTCTTGTGCAGTCTAGAGGGAGCAGGATTTTGGCAGCTCAGGGCACTTGTCCCTAGTAGTATGCACTGGGGTTGAATTGGTGAACTTGTCACTCGGGTAGGCTGAAGAGGGATGGATCACTGAGTTCATCTTTCAAGTTTGGGAGAAATGGTTCATGGAGGAATCACAGGCCTGGCAGGGATACAGATGCAAAGGGTGAGTGGGTCTGGGCATAACGAGGATCCTGAAAGCACAGAGCTGAATGCATGCCTGCGCTCAGTCTTGAATCAACTGAAAGTATCTTGCATTGGCTAGACTTAATGATTAATGCTTTGGTCAGTTAGGACCCTGAACTGGGAAACAGACCTGCTAGATCCCTTGCTTTGCAGTGCCCATAAGGGTTTCCCAAGTGAGATTTGTCTGCCACGTCTCTTAAACCTGGACTGGGAGCTAGTGATGTATTTGACTGGAGCCCTTGCATGGAGGCAGAGTGATGGATTTCACAGCATGTCTCTCATTTAGAGAGAAGGTGTCAGCCAGGGCATGGGCAGTCAACCCTAGTGGGTGGAGCTGGAGTCAGGCCTAAGGGGTAGGGCCAGAGCCAAGGGCCAGAGAAGTCGGGAACCAGGGCTGAAAAGCAGAGCCAAAGTCTGTTGAGGCTGCTGTGCCAGAGCTGACAGATGGTGGACGCAGCAGTCACTCAGGGCCCAGCAGGCCCATGTTCTAGACCCCTGGCTCCTCACAGAAGGCAAGAGAGAAAATGGGGTGACAACAGCTCTGTCACCCCTTGATCTCACAGCATCCTTGCTGTCTCTCCAGGATACAGTTTGGAGATGGCAATATCTATAGTTCATGATTTTCTAGTGACAGCAGCTGGGAAGGGTCCATCCTGATTTTACTAATCATTATTTCTGTGCCTCTGAAAGTGTGCCGGGTGGCCACAGGTAATATGGAGACAAAGTTCCAGCTCACAGATGCATCCTCAGGCCATCATTGATAGCTGTACATGAATTGGGGGGGGGAGGGGAGCCCTCGGGTTTGGCTCTGAATTTCAGTCTTGCTGACATCCTGCAGCCCCAGCTGAAATTAGTAAGATTCACAGGTGCTCTGACACCTTTGAAAATCAGGCCTCAAGCTGTTTCAAGTTGAGCACCCACAAACTGGGGAATCCAAAATCTCTGGCTTCTTTTAAAAAAAAAAAAAAAAAAAAAAAAAAAAAAAAAATTGACCTCAGTAACTAGACCTGACAACAGCCTTTGTCATTGACCTGCTAGAGGTTCTGGTGATTCGTGGATCTTGCAGGGTAGATGTGATGGCATTTTAGGGCTTTTGCTCCCTCTACTTAGAGAGACTCCAAAGAGCGATAGCAGGTGTCTGCTCCTCTTCCCTAAGGGCTGGCCCACAGAGGGCCCTGCAGGGCTCCTTTTGTAACCTCAGCTGTCCAGGATGCATACACCGCTTCAAGTGGAGACAGGGAGGAATTCCGTCTGCAGGTTAAGACAGCCACTTTCAAAATCAATATGCAGGTGACACTCACATCCACTACTGCTTTCCATCAAACCCAGGCACTGCTTTCCCCGTGTCTGAGAGAAGCAGGGGCATGGAGGGGAGCAAACTGGTTTAGGATGAACTCAGGTTACATGGGAAGTGATGCTGAGAGCTGTGGGGAAGCATATAAGGAGGGTGATTGGGCCAGGGCTGTGAGTGTCTCCTCTTGAAGACAGCTGTCTGACCTTTGTCAATGCAGCTCAAAGGCCTAGGGTCATGCTGTGTCCATCATTGCTCATAGGTTCTTGGATGACAGCATTGACACTTACTGCAGTTTTTTTTTCCACAGTTAGCCCAGAGGCTATGACCATTCTTGTGGGCTGTGGCCCTACCCCCTGTAATCCTCACATTTGTGACCTCAAGGCCAGATTCTGGCTATGCTCTTCAACCGGGTTTGTGCTCAAAAAACATGCCACAGCTTCGGCTGGTTCAGAATGCAGGGACTCATCTCTTGTGTGGAGCAAACCCTTATGAGCATCATCCAAGTGCTCTGCATCAGCTACCCATTCTGTACTGAATACAGTCCTAGGCATCAGGTCTGATCCATAAAGCCTAGAACCCAGTTATCTAAGTAATCGCCTCTTTCCCTATGTTCCATTGAAATGGTTGCAATCTGCTGGGCCGCTCAGGCAGTTGGGTCTGGCAGGCTTTTTCACTGGCAGGTCCACATCTCTGGAACCTGCTCCTGCTAGTGAGCTACCAGGACCTGAGCTCAGTGTACTCCAGAATGCAGCATGAGATGTACCATTTGATCAAATCCTTCCAGACTGAGACTGATCCAACACCCATTCTAGTCAGTGCAAAGACTCCGACTGATTTAAATGGGCATTGAATCAGTCCTGTATTAATGACAGGAGTCGCAGACTATTAAATACCAATTTTTGTGAGGATTGTATTTATTTTTAAAGATCATCAGGCTCCTAATGTTGGGTTAATAAAAACATAAATAAACATACCACATGCCCCAGATCAGAATCCAGCCCTGAGTCTCCAAGTGGTCCAGAATATTGAAATATCTAGTATTAATATCAATGTAATATCAGATAGCTCCCATGGGAGAGGGATGGACTCAGGTGATCAAGCATGTCCCTTCTTTAACTTCTTTGAAAAGATTAAAAGAATAAACAAAACTGCTTTAAAAATCTGAGCAGATGAAGAAAGTGAAAGCTGTAAGAAAAGGAAAGGATCATAAACCTAATGGAATTTTACAGATTGGATCTTTGGCTTTGTTAAGTTTTTGTTGTAGTGTGGCTTACTGAAGATGAATTAAGAATTTGATGCATCAAAACCAACTGACTCGTATTTGCAGAAGGCTTAAATTAATCTTCCCTTTGCATCTATGCTCATGCAGCTAGGGTTTTCCTTAAAACCTGGGGCAAAAGGGAAAGTTGCTCTCCTGCGGTCTGTACTCTCCCTCTTTCCTTCGGGCTCTTTGCCTTTCATGGTTTTGTTTGACATCTAGGAAAGAATCATGAGGTGCTGAGTATTATTAACTTCTAAACACCTAAGAAATCAGTAGGAAATCGCAAACATTTCTGCTCCCTGACAGTCTCCGTAAATGACCTGTCCGAAATCCCACGCCTTCTGAGATGAAAAGAGGGAGCCAGGCAGAACGGAGGAGAGAATGGGGAAAAATGAGGGAGTGAGAGGGACATGCAAAATAAATGAGAAATATGATTAACTTACTTCCTCAGTCGGGCCTACAGCTGGTTCTGGGTATTTAATAAACAGGTTGACACTCCAAGTTCCCCTCATTAGGTGATCACTAAGGTCTGGGCTGTCATAAATCAAAGAGCCAGGTTATCAAGGCCTGTGATCTTTAACTGTACTGGGGCGCCCAACTGTCTGCTATACTGGGGCCTAAAAAAGAGCAAGCTGTAAAGAATTAGCTGGCTGCGGCACTTTAATATACACACACGCAGACGCATGGACGTCGCCCCGTCTATGAAAAGGTTAGCCAGGTATATATATGAATGGGCCCCTACCCACGGACAGGGAGCAGCCTCTGCTCTGGTGTGTACACATGTGTGATGTTGTGTACGAGGTTAAATGCAGGGAAGTTATGAAATCTTTGGGTGGACTGTCCCTGTCCCTTGCATGGGTGCCTGGGGTGAATGTGCAAGGAGCTACTTCAGATTGTGGTGGTCTGTGCAAGGGACATGCTGGGAAACTACAGAGACTGCTCCCTCCATCTGCCCCAGGGGAGCAAATTGTCCCAAAAGGGAATGGAGAGGAAGCAGTATGTGCCCTCTGTCTCTGTCTACAGTGTCCAAGGAATAGACCAGGCACACCGGTA
The DNA here is from genome assembly GCF_026122565.2 of Emydura macquarii macquarii. NCBI lineage: Eukaryota > Metazoa > Chordata > Testudines > Chelidae > Emydura > Emydura macquarii. The sequence continues at coordinate 5,291,405 of NW_027131391.1, forward strand.
GGGAATCCCCTGTATGTGTTGGGAACCTGAAAAGGAATGGTCTCCCTGCGGTGCTCTCCTTCCATGAAGCAACTTCATTCTGCACTGTTCCTTACCCAAGGCAGTGCCTCTAAATAGCACAATTTCACCCTGTGGGAGTGCAGTAGAAATCTGCTGAAAGAAGAGTGCCTGGAACCTACAACTTGGGGTTTTCTTACAAGCCTGAAACTTGAGTGAGCTCCACAAATGCCTTCGTGAGGCTGGGGGAGAATTGGAAGAGCCAGGTAGTGATTAGTGTCCGCTCTGGCAGAGATGCCTGGGTAAGGATTGGAGTTGAACCCAGACCCAGTTTTGAGGGACCCTTGGCTCAGTTTCAGGTGCTGGGAATGGATTTCCCAGTTGCAGATGGAAACACTGTGATTCGTTGGCTACCTGTGTTGTAATCCCTGGAACCTGCCACAATTCAGTGCTTCCAGCTGAGTTTTCAGGGTGATTCCACAGGACAAAATGTTTGCACAGATCCCAGTGAGGAGAAACAGCCAAGCTTTGCCGGGCTGTAGTTTACACCAACATGAGCTGAAATGAATATCAGCACCCCATATTGAGTGGAGTGGATGCCCTCCACAGGATTTGGTTCTCATACCTCATCATTATGTGCAAGGATTCCCCATGCCCTGTTATACTCCATTTTCTATGGAGATAGATTTGAGGGAGTGGTCTGAATGCTAGCTTGGGAACCCTCATGCTTTATTTTCTCTGCTGCCGATGCCTTATGCAACCTGGGCCAAGTCACTTTGCCTCTCTGTGCTTTAAGGAACAGCCCTTGGAGTGGCGGGGGGAGAGCACACAACTGCACCGGGAGCTCAGGAAGGGATGGCAACACAATCCTCTAGCTGAACATCCTGCCACATACGGCGGTGGGCTTGGCCCAGTCTCTGGACTTGCGTGTTTATGGGAGGGAGGGTTGTGCTGTTCCCTCATTTTAGAAAGAGAGACAAGAAGCAAGAAGACTATGGGAAGCAAGTTTCCACAGGAATGATTACTCTTCTCAGGGGCTGGAGGTGCTGTGTGCCTACCTGCAGTGCACCTGGGTCACTTGGGACCCAGATTTAGCCATGCACCGTGTCCCATCATGTGTGCATGCTCTTGTATACCTGTCCAGCAGAGGTGCAGCTGATAGGTGAAGTGATGTCCCCAGAGTGAATCCGAAGCTGTCATTTCCTCCAGGGGCTCTGAGTATACAGCTCAAGCTCTGATGGAGTCAATTTGGGGTATTCTTTTGCTGTTTATAATGGCTATGTGAGTTTCCTTTCTTTACACGGTTGTAATGCAAGACATTGCCATGGAGGGTGGGGGGCAGGGACTCAAACACCAAAGCATAACTTACAGCCTCTTGGACATCAGACCATGTGGTTCATATCAAGCTGTGGTGTGGAAACATCAGGTTCACAGCATTGATTTTTTCAGGGTATTTTCCTGGCTTGTTTCTGATCCTAGTTTCTCCTCTTCTGTACTATATTTGAGACACATATTCTGACCTCAACAAACACACAAGTGCATCTCTCCTGGAAGTCAGTCAGAGTTGTATTTGGGGGATGTGCATCGGGGGAGGGGGAGAAGGGAAGCAATAGAACTGGGTTCTTAGTGTACAGTGGTTCAAATTTACCCTTGTTCTGCCTTCTGTGGGCAGAAGCCAGGGATGTGTTTGGGCCATTATGGGTCAGATTTTCTAACAAGGTCACATTCACAAGTGGGGCCAGGTTAAGTTTAGCTCCTGTTTAAGTGCCTGATTGAGTGGCCAACCTTTCAAAACCACTCAGCACCCAACATGCATCCAATGTACTGGGTTCTTTTTGACATCTGACCCTGTATTTATTTCTAACTCTATAGATTAAGGGTGGGATGTTCAAAAATGCCTACCTGGCTTAGGAGCACAGATGGAGATTTTCAAAGGTACAAATGGCAGTGAGGTGTCTAAATCCCAAGGAAAGTCCAGGGGAGTAGGGTGCCTAAATGCCTTTTTTTGCATTTGAAGCTTTGCCCTGTGCCCTAAATCACGCAGGTGCTTTTTACAAATCTCATTCTAAATCCTGACATCTTGATGGAGCTTTAGCTCAGTTCTTACTTGGGCAAAACTGCTGTTGACTTTCCTTGAGTAAGGAGGATATGGCTTTTGTTACACTTAACTTTCTTTTAAGTGTAAGGAAAATGTAGAATACTGTTTTTTGCAGCAATTTATCTGGTGGACTGAAGTAAACAAATGACTGTAATTAAAGCGCCTGATGCTTAGCTGAGATACAACCAATCTCCCAAGTCCACCTCCTGTCTTGGAACCAAACCTGTCTGCTTGAAAAATCATTTATTTCTCACTCTCCTAGATGCTGGTATATCCTGAAACTGATGCAGTGTGTTTCACATTCTCATATGTACAGTCTATATTATTAATCACCAGATTCTATATCAAGACATTGGGTTCTTGGATTTCAAGCCAGAATATGAGATACCAGCCCAAGTGAAAGTCTTTTAAGCTACTACAGGAAATTGCCAACACTCCCAATTTGTGAGGGGTTTCCTGTGCTCTGGTTAACCCGTTCCTTACTGTATCATGTACCAAGACTGCAACACAAAATACACACAAAGCGTTGGCGGTCTACATCAATACACATGACTGCCAAACTATTGTCAATGAGGGATGTGTCAGTGGATGGCCAAGGAGAACAGGCTTCCTAGATTCAGGCAGCAGGGAACATCCACTTGGCTTCAGTCTATTTAGCTTTTCCTGTTCTGATGGAAATCTTTATTTGTTGTCCTGTCCCTGTCTACTCTTGCCTTAATTCTGGATTCTGCAGTACCCTGCTGGAAATTCTACTACAGATTCAGAAAATGTTTTCAGTGGGGGCTTATATGAAGTTAAATCTAAAATGAATACCACTCTGTTGTATGTGCTGTTATTGAATGCCAGTTGTTTTATGCTGTGCCCATGAGGTCAGTTTTCAGTCTAGTGCAGCATTTTGTATTGACAACATCAAAATGCCTCATAGAAGTGATTTAAGAGGAAACTGGGGTTTTAGGCAGCTGGGGGTGGGAACAATTTGGGTTTTTGGCACCTGGGAAAGCATGAGGGACAGCTGGGGGATTAGTATGTTAGCTGGATGATCAGCAGCCAAATAGCAAATGCCTTTAGCTTTCAGATTCAATAACCCATTGAGATGAATGGTGCAGTCCACATCTCTGAGAGCTGCTGTTTCAGGCTTTCTACAAACTCAGGAAGACAGCGCTGCATCTGTTTATGCTCGTTTCATGTTTGAAGGTTTTCTTTGCACCCACCTAGGCTAAGAATGTTTGTTTTTTAAATGAAAGCTTAGTTTGTGGAGCACAGTTCAGGAGTGAATTCCATGGTTCAGGATACACAAAAACCTGCCTCTACTTCCTGTCCTGAATTCCAGAACCCAGTGCTAATGGAGGAAGGGTTTTTTTTAGTGGAGCTCCTAATGTTCAAGGAGGAGGGGACATTTGGTTACTGAGAGGCCCAAGTCACAAAGTTCAGTGGGTGAAATAATCCCTCCACAAGGTCCAGGCACAATGCCTCCTCTGGGCACAATAACCTTCTAGAGCCCCCTGGGGGCTCTAGATCTCCTCACCAGCCCCAACAAAGGCACTTCGAATTTTGCATTTACGCTATGAACACTGGGCTAAGTGCCATTTAAGCACATGGCATCATTTAAATGTTTCTCTGTTATACGGCTGAGCCCAATGTACTTTTTACTTTTTAGAAATTGGTGAGTTCTCTTAATTGAACTTTTCGTTGTAACTAAGTAATATCCCCAAGATAATCCAACAGCATTTTCCATTGCTGTGGTATATATCCTCTGCATGGTGATAATTAATACATCAGGAGGCCCAGATCACAAGTCAAATCCGACAATTTGTTGGATGGCACTGGAAAGCCTGCTGGTTTGGCATGACCTTCATCTCCTAAAGGAGGAAATTCAAATCCTTGACTCTGGTTGCACATCAAGGGAGAACTCCCTTTTGAATGATAGATTGAACTTTGTGCTGTATTTCTTTAATAGTCTGGAAGGAACCCCAAGTGTGAGCATTTGTATATTTCAGAAGAAGCCAGATTATTAATATTGGGTCAGATATTCTCCCCAGTTGCAACATTACGCAACCCCATTGATTTTAAATCAGGTTTCACCAGCATGCCCTGTCGGGAGGGGAACAAGAAAGGTGGTCCATATCAGGCAATTGGGGCTTGTCTCTGAGACAAGTGGAAGACAAGACGGGTGGAAGCTGTCTCTGCTCTAAAAAGAATGTATATGGAAAGGCTATTTCAAGAGCCTTGTTCAGTTAGCTATGACTTGACAGCTGTGAATCCCTTCCCTTTGGCAAATCCAGGTGCAGCATGTTTTCTCTGAGACACTCTCCTGCTATATCTCTATGAGCAGTCTGTATGTTACTGGAAATTGGGTGAACGCACCCAAAAACCTGCTATACTGACATCCGAGTGAATTCATTAGGCTAAAGCACTTCTCTGGGAGAAGTCACAAAAAATCACAACCTTGATGTACTGGAGTGTGTTCTGCTATTAAGGGTGTCTGTTTTTAGTGGCTTTCTCTTCATTGGCTGATAGTGCAGTGCAGATTTGGGCTGACCTTTTGGTTTTACTTCCTTTATTATTATTTTATTTTATTTTTTATTGATCTAGCTGCTGAAGTGTTAAATGGCTTTTTATTCCAGCTGCTGAGCCCTAAATCATCAGTGGGGTTTTGGACAATGAGGGTAAGTAGCTGTTGGAACAACTTAGCTAGGGATGTGGCAAATTCTCTATCCTGTGCAGTCACCTTCAAATCAAGATTGGATTGGTCTTTCTAAGAGAGATGCTCTAGTTCAATCATAGGTCCTTGAGTTTGATGCAGGAATTATTGGGTGAGATTCCACAGCCTATATGATACAAGGAGGTCAGCCTAGGTGATCTAAGGTTGCCTTCTGAGCTTAAAAGTTATGAAGCGCTCTCAAGTAGTCCCAGTGTCTCCAAAGGCATTACTCATGTGAGTAAGTGCTCACTTGGGTAAGAGTTGCATAAGCTAGCCCAAATGAAGGACGTGTGTGTATATATATATAGATCTAGATATGTTAATTCCATCCTGATTAAGCAGCTGTCTTAAATTCATTGGTTTTACAATCTAATTTTATGACACACTAAGGCCTGGATCCAATTAGCTCCACACAGGCACAGATGACTGGGCTGGAAGAGCAACTTGGCCAAACAATGACTGGAAAGCATAGGTAAAGGGAGGAGAAGGAGAAGGATGATGATGATGGGTTAATTAGGTTTATTATGGGCACCTCTTCTTGGTACTACTTTCCTTGTTTTGTTTTAAGCAGGTCAATATTTATTTGAGCATTTTTGTAGAGGAAACGAAAGCGAGAGAGATGAAGAGTGAAACAGAGAGGCCTTGACATGTTTAACTTGTTACTGTTTTCATGATGTCATGATTGAAAAGGAAATAGGGGAAGCCTCAGAAACCAAAGCACTTTTGGCTGCCTCTCTGTTAGGATCACCCTGGTGAATTATTTTCCTTTCTCCAGTCAGGATTATGGCCTGGGCTGAAGATCAAAGAAGAGCAGCACTTTGGTTAACCTGACACGGGAGCTTCACCCCACCCCCTGAGAGATGGGGAGGGGGGAAAGAGAGCCAGGCCCAGGCTCCATAACAACCACGAGCTAGACTGGGTTATGTGCCAGAAAGAATGCTTGGAAAGATATATTGCTGCCATACTGGAAGAGACACTGTATTCCAAGCCAGAGTGGTTTCCTGCTATTATACCCGTTGCTCAAGAGCAGCAAGGCAGGCAGACAGGACAGAGGCCTGTGGTTTTAGGCCTGCAGCAAAGGATTTGGGGTGGGTGGATGATCTATTCTGATGTCTTTTTCAGTTAGTGTGTATTGGAGATGCAGGTAATTCCCTCCTTTGTTTAAAATGGCCTTACCTGCTGATTTACAGCCACAGAAACGAAGAGATTTCACACAGCAGGTCACCATTTTGCCTGGATTTGGCACCATCACATAGTGTTGCTTTGTGACAATGGAAAATGGCATGACTTGTGGAGTGGATGTCTCTGCCTGGTGAATTGTGACCTCACCGAGAGGTGGTGTGTCCTGGGCTGTCCGATCCAGAAGAAAACAAGCCCTTGCTAGGTGCTTGGATGGGGATCTGGAAAGTAGGTTTCAGGATCCCTGATTCCCATCCCTGGCAAAGCTCACAGGTCTCCATATCCTAATCAGTCAGATTAATTTTGGACATGTTTACATGCTGCTGAACATTCTGGGTCTGTTAAACTACGGTACTCTTACCTTACTGCTGAAACAATCCCAGGTAAGGTAAGGAACGTCCTTTTGTGTCATCTTACAGGCTGGGATCTTGCAGATAGTATGCACCTGCTGTGATCAGCGTCAGTGATCTGGATATATTTATTGTCCACAAGTTTATCCTAATAGAAACCTGGCTGGATGACACTGCAAGCCCAGAGCGTCGTCTTCTTATCCTTGGACTGCTCAGTACACCACAGGCCGTAAATGATAAGAGTAGCAGGGAAGTAGCTGTCCTATTGCAGCTCAGCCTCAAGAGATGCCCTGTTGAGAAAAAATCCTTCAAAGGCATGCAGCTACTCTTGGCACCTGTCGAGGAGTTCTACATGTGTACCCTGCTTCCCAAAAGCAAAAGGGTCCTAGAAGAGCTGACAAAGATGTCATCTTTCTGGGTACACGTCATCAGAAGTCTGTATTCCTGTGACAGAGCTGCTAAGGTTCAGTGTGGAAATCCTAGCAGTATGATGTCATTTCTCTATATAAAATACAGAGCATTTCAAATTCCCGATTTAAAGTAGAACCAGAGCTGGTTGGGTGCTAGAAAACAGTGTTTACCAAAATGCATTTGAATTGCAAGCTGTTGTTTTGTTCAGCAAAGAAACAGGGGTGAATAAAACAACACTGCCACAATTGGATTTTCTTGACACAAAACCACGGGGAGTGCATTGATTGATCTGAACGTTATATTCACAAGGAGAACAGGGGTGTTTGTGTGGACAAGAACATTCGCTATTCTCATGTTTAAAAGGCTTCAGTCATCCTATCAGGGAGCAGAAACAATAGCATGTGATTTAGTTGACCATTACATAATCAGTCAACTGAACAGTGCATGAATATCCATAGTCTGAAAACATTCAGCTAAACTGTCCAGCGAATAGCCATTCACAGAAATTGGGGTCTGTTTGTGAATGATTTGTAAACAGAGAGAAGGATTACATTTGCAATTAATATTATCTGCAAGGAATAATTCAACTGGCTACTAATGGCCATGATGCAGTAATTGCTTTAAAAGTAACCTTTTTGTGGTTAAGTAAGGGCATGGGCTAAAGAGGGATCCTAAAAGAAATTCTAGCACTGCACTTTGGAAGTGGAATGAATTTAGGATCGGCCTTGCTACTTCAATCTAATTTGTAGAAATGCTGCAGAAAATCAAGAGAGGATTGGGGACTCCTCATGGAAAAGTCTCTCATTTGCTTTAGGGCTTAAAATGCTCTGAGACTATATTGGAGAATCACTTCTTTTTCCTGGATAGGATAGTCAAGTATAGTCACATTACTGGGGGGAGGGAGTTGCATGGTGGGGACCTGTCTCAGTGTTTCGTGGGGGAGGGTGCCATTTCAAAGGCAATGCTTTTTCAAATGGCCCTCTGCCAGCTCTGGTAGATAAACTCAAACCCCTTGGCCTCAGCACCAAGAAATAGGGTGCTGTCCCTTTAAACGGACTGTAAGGAGTATGGCATTACGGCTAACTTGGTTTGAAGCTTTTGTGTAAGGCTTTCAGGAAGAGATAAACCATTAATCATGCACAATTACTCTGACCTTGCATGAACTAAAACCTTTCTGAACACAAGATGACCGTCTCTGGGGACCTTGAGATCTTGACACGATCAGTCTAGTACTAGGGTACTGGAAATGGCTGCACAAAATGGCTGCATGTCTGGCCATTGTTTCCCTTTTGAACTGGTGGCTATTTTTCAGTCCAAAATACATGTGTCTGTCTTTCCAGGTCATTCGTAGTCTAAACTAAGCAAAAATGATTTAACTCAGGCCTGGAATTAAGTGGTAGAATGGGAGTGGGAAATGACGGTGGAGGGAGAGGCTTAGGAGGATAAATGTTTCCTCTCCAGAGGTGGATTCCTTCTCACTTATCTCCTTAAGAGACCATCTTTTTGTTCTGTGTTCGTACAGTGCCTAGCACAGTGGGCTTCTGGTCCATGACTGAGGCTTCTAGGTGCTGTTGCAATTCAAATTATTATTGATTGCCTACCTGTACCATCCCCACCCAAGTTAAGTAGCTTTTACTTCCTGATTTTTATAGTCGGTTTGTTCTACCCAGACACTCTGCTAGCTCCTCCCCAGTTGCATACACACCTCCATAACTCCATGCAAATGCTAACAGACCCATGGGTGTATGGATACCCCTTTATCTTCACTAGCATTAGTGTGATGGGGTCAGGGATTGGGAGGCGGTGTATGCTCAGGGTTTGTAGGTAATTATCTATAGGGAGAGTACATTTCTAAATAGGGCAACAGAACCGCACGCTTCCGGGCCACGTAACTCAGTTTAGTACTTCACATTCTTGCCCACTGCATCTAAATCCATTTAATAGTTCAGACAGAGCCCAGTTCAGCACTTCTTCAGTTGTTTACACCAGTGCAAACTGGGTGTAAGGCATCACCGTTCTGTCTTGGTAATGGTTTACCAGCTTTGCACTGATGTACACCACTTCAGCAGAGTGATAATGATTCTGGAACCTAGTGAGCACAGTGACAGGATGCTATTGGCAGCACCCTGATCCCCTGCATTGCTGCAGCCTGGAGAGGTGGCTTCAGGCCCAGCTGAGGACAGTTACCCACTGTCTGGTGGGGGACTGTGAGCACCTGCGTGACAATTACTGGGTTAATAAGGTAATGGGGGAGAATATAAGGGGAGGAAACAGGCAGCAAGGGGCAGCTCAAGGGGTTCAGGAGGAGCTCAGAGGGTGAGCCTGGGTTGGGGAGTAAGGGCTGCAGGGAAGCCTGTCCTGGCTGTAAGCTTGTGTTGCACAGTATGATTGTCAGAAGAGAATAAATGCACACCTTGGTGAAAGATAAACAGACTAGGAAGCCATCTGAACAGGCCAGGCAGTGAGGCTTGTGTGTAGCAACGGAGGCACCCTGTGCCAGACACCCAAGTGACAAAGGCCTCAGCTTGTGCTGGTATAAATATTTTGGTTAGGGGAGTGATTTGTAAAAAATGAAATGCAACCCTTAATGTGGGCATAGTTGTACCAGTATAAAGGTTTCTTATACCATACGGGAATCGCTATACCAGTGTAATCCTATTTATACCTGTATAACTGGATCCACACGAGGGGAGTTGTACTGCTTTAACTTGCATCAATGTAATTAAACCAGTATAATTTTTGTGTGTAGACAAGACATTAGGAGCAAAAATCTGGCAGATCTCCCTATTCTCATTTCAATGGGAATTATTCAACTAACCTGCTTAGGTGCTTTTGAAAATCTCATTAGGTTATCTACCTGCCTCTGTAGGTGCCAAAATATCTTTGAAAATCTGGCTCGTAGGCACTTTTGAAAATTCCGCCCACCATGTTTAAGGATTTGATTTTGCACCATTGAAGTCTAGGGGAGTTTTGCCACTTGCATCAATGGTGCAGGATCTAACCCTAAGACACTAGTGCAGAGATGATTTGTTAGCCAGCCATCTTTGAGTCATATCTTGCAAACACTCCTCTGTAGGGGTCAGTCAAGCAAGACGAAGACGTCTAATGCTGAATACAACTCTGCTAACCTATCCAATTTTTTTATGCATAATCACATGTGCTTGAAACCAAAGGTTTCCTGAATGTCTTTCAGAATTTGCTGATTTGATCTAATGTGAAACTCTCTCTCTCCTCTTGCTTTTCATTCTAAATGTCACCAAATCCTTTAAAAAATTGTGATATTTCCTGGAGTTTTAAAATTGTTGCAGATCTTTTTCAGAGAAATTTTTGCAACATTCCTCTGGTGAAATGATAGGTGCTACCCAAAAAAAAAAAAATCATAATTTACATTTCTCTGGAGATGAGATTTTAAAAAACTGTGCTGAGTTCCTCTTTTCCACTGCATGCTGGCTGGACCTGCTTGCCCTCACTCTTTCCCTTGAACTTTTCCATTCCAGTCCTCAGTACTCAACCTTTCCGAGATGAATAACAGACACAGAAAAACTTCCATATTAAGAGAGAACAAAAAGATTGGGATTGTTTAACTTGGAGAGGAGATGAATGAGAGGGGACATAAGAGTGTACAACATAATGGAGAGGGTAGGTAGGTGAATAGGAGTTCCCATTCTCCTAAAAGGAGAATTAGGGGACACTTAATGATTGAAAGGCAGCACATTTTAAACTAATAAAAGGGAATACTTTTTTCACACACAACATAATTGGTTTGTGGAACTCATTGCCACAGGATGTTTAGGAAGACTCAAAAAGTACTAGACAGTTATGTATAACAAAAATATCCAGAGCTATAAAAGTAAGGCTTTTCTTTAAAATGCAAGATTTTTGGAAGGAATGTAAACCCTAAGGCTTAAGGGTATGAGCCAATTTCTGCTTGGAGGAAGGTTCTTTTAACTGCCTACTGCAGGGTTTCTTGCTGTGGTCATTGTCGGTAACAGGACACTGAACTACATGGACCGTTGCTAGTCTGATTCAGTGTTGTAATTGCTGTGGTTCTAATCAACCAGAGTGTTCTACACCAGAAGGACATTAATAGGATCCCTGGCCCACCTGGAAAGCACTATGGGGAGCCTCTGCCTATAATGACAGCTTGGCTTCAGGAGGAGCTGTCCAGTACTGGCTGGAGAAGATGATTATCTCCCTTCTCTTTCTTTCCCTCTCTTTTATGCTTTCTCCTAATCCCTTTAAAGGAACATTGCCAAGAATAGTTGACTCCTTTTAAAAGTCTCAATAATTTATACCACGCAGTCAACTTCTAATTCACATGCTATGAAAAAAATATGGCTGCAAAAGCAATTATTCCGTTAAATGCACAGACCTGGTAACAATTCTACAATAGCAAATCCGTGTATGTTTTTCACCAACATCTTGATTTTGTGCAACTGTCTTTCTCACTCGGCCTGTTTGCTGTGTTTTCTTGTGTCTGTTGGATGTTGATCAAGAAAAGTAGTATTGTTTGATCCGAAGGGGCACTAAACTGAGCCAGAAAACATTTCTTTTTTGTGAAACTGTCTGAGTCAAGCTCAGAGAATGAAGGAGGAGGAGAAATATTCTAAGGAGCTACCTACCATAGCTGTGACAGTCAAGGAGAATGGTGAGCAGCAGAACTGAACAGAAACCAGTGCATGACTGGCCAGCTAGGGATTTCTTCTTCAACCATGGAAAATGCTGGTTACTTTCATTGCTACCAGTTATTTGGCTAAGCTATGTCTGTGTAGACATCACATGATTAAAATAATTGAGGGTCATACTAGACACTAGTTGAGAGCCTCATTTAGGAGGAAATCCATAACAATGGTATAAGAAGGTGGGAAAGACTGGTCCTCCAATGCCACATCCCACAGTCTTTTAGTCACAGGAAATTGGTCATCTGACCAATCAACCCTTGATCCTAACAAACAGTCCACATGAAGGAAACTCTCCCATTAGATCCTTGCCAATATGTACTGGAGGAATATTCAGTCCAGCTCCAGATCTGGTGACCAGTTTAATCCTGTGAGGGTGGGAAAGAAACCCTTAGCTGCCTTTAAGAGGGGTGGGGAATCCCCATGTTATATGCCAAGATACCATTTATGTTCAAATAACTGTCCTTCCCTTACATCCTGGGCGGGTTGATTCTGCCACTCTCTCAGAATTCTCAACACTGAGTTTGCTTGTACTCTAGACAGAGGGAATTAGGAAATAAAAGGCAAAATGATTACCCTGCCTGTTAACAACCATTGGAAGAGATTTCCAAAGGATGTGGTTAATTCATCATCACTTGGAGTCTGCAAATCGAGACTGGATGTCTTTCTTAAAATATGCTCTAGTTCAACCGCAAGATAGTGGTCTTGATAATGTTCACTTTACATAGTGGGACAGAATCATTCCCATCACTGCAGGAATTGCTGGATAGCCTGTTTTATGCAGTAGGTTAGACTAGATGATCATATTGGTCCCTCCTGGCCTTAAAATCTATGAATCTATGAAAACACTTAGTGCTAAATTGTGAGATTGAGCCACAGCCTTGCATTGTGTGTGGTGTGGAGCTGCACGGCCCTAGCAGGAGCTCTTTGGGGCATAGTGCCTCCTAGAGCGCCTGAGAAATGCAGGCACTAAGTATCCCTTCAAGAGGCTGCAGCATGCACTCCCTGCCTCTTTTCCAGTCGCTGTTCCCTTCAGGGAGAGGATGGAGAGAGGCTGGGATGGAATTCTGTGTGGAAATACAGAAGGGTCGAAATGGAGGGAAAAAAATGTCCAGGGGAGAACATGCCATTGCACAGCTGGTTCAGAACAGAATCAGATAGGGTTGGCTTCTGATCTCACGTATGCCAGGACAAAACAGGATTGACTCCACTTAAGCCAACAGAGTAACATCAATGTAAAACCAAGAGGAGATCAGTATCAAGCCCATCTGTTTTTATTTATTTATTTATTTATTTTTGCTGTGTCCTGTTATAACAAATCACATGGAATGATCCATCGTGAGACTTAAAATAGGAATATTTTACCAGCTGAGGGAAAATAACCCACTGACACTTGGTTTTAGTCCATATTTCAGTCTAGATGATGAAAGTCCCATCATCTCAGTTGGCAATAATGAGTCCGTGTTGGCAGAGAGGCTCAGGGAAGAATGAGCCCTGAAGGCTGAGCTCTTTTCTCTTACACCAATTATTTTCAAACACACTGAGCAACTCCAACTCTGTGAAGACAAGGGTAGCTGCAGCTGCTCCTCACCTCTGGAGATCAGGCCACTAGCACTGGTTTCACCACATCAGGTTCGAGGCACCAGGGGTGGATTCGTGTGGTGAAGCTTGCTTGCATAACTCATGCTACACTCATTCAGTGGACAAGTAGAGGGCATCAGTTTCCACAGCTGCTTATCAGGCCCCTCTCACCAGACCTAAATTAATTTAGAATAATGGGATGTGTTTAAATCAGTGACACACATCCAAATCAACTCCAGTAACCCAAACCAAACATCTTGGGGGGGGAGGAGGTCAAATAAAATTGGACGCCTTTAGTTTTAGATTTGGATTTGCAAATCCAAATCCTGACCGTGAAGATTTTGCAACCCAGTTCATGTGGGTGAAGCTTGCTTGCATAAATAATGACTCGAAAACTGGTCCTGGTTTTTGTCCCTTTCTAGTTACGGAATAAGAAAACCGTAGTATATGAAAGCTGGCGGCCAGATTGCTCAGTGTGTATAAATCAGTATAGCTCCACTGATGATAATGCAGGTAGGCCAGTTTATACAGCTCAAGAATAATTTGTAAATGTTGGGGCAGAGAGAACTCTAGGGGTTAAAGGGAAGAGCATCCTTCATAATTAGGACAGATCAGAAATGGAGCAAAATGTACTTGTAGCTGAATCAGCTGCCCTCTAACCAGCCTGGAGTCTGGAGCTGGGATCTGACGGACACTCGATAGAGAATGCAATTTTTATCTGTAATGGCTGAGGAGGACTCCTCAAAGTCTGAGGCGGATGGCAATTATCGTACTCTTTTGTCACATCCCCCGCAACCAAAACAAAAGAGAGGAAAATTAATTAAAATAACAGAGAAGGATCTTAACTTAGCACCCCCTCCTCCCCTCTTTTTTTTTTTTTTTTTTTTTTTTTTTTAAATTCCCTACAACACAGTGAGTGAAATCAGCTGCCCTATATAAAAGTCTCTCAGCCACCAATGTGAAGCAAGAATTTCCCCCCTCCCTCTCCCTAATGAGCATGGAGACGCCAGCTTGGGGGCTGCAGCCAGTGTTAAATTAGCGGAGAAGGCCATCTGAAGTGGACTGACTCCACCGTAAACTGCCTTAAGTGTCTGTTTATTAAATCACACCATCGCTTAGAGTCTGCCCTGCTGCCACATCAGAGCTGTCTGCACACAGACAAACTCTGGGCACTCCCAGGGGAGGCTTGGTCCACTAGATACTGATGACAATAATAATGGGGGGTGGGAGAAATACAACCCACCACCAACAATAGCCCCCTTGTTAGACTCCCTCATGTTATTCTTTAACGGCACAAAGGACTTTGTTTTGGGGTGAATGTTTCTACTTGTGACAGTTGAGGAATTGAAAATCCTGGACCTTTAAAATCTTCCTATTCTCTCTCTGGTGTGTAAGGCAAGTTGTATAATGACCAGAGCTGCAGTCTGAGTGTCTTGAAGGTGCTAGTGAATTCTGAAGCATGGTCTAAGCATAGCCCTGATAGCCAGGGACTCTTGAGCCCCAGTCTCAGCGCTTCAGCTGACTTACTGTGTGGCTTGGGGCATGTCACTTAATAGCTGGGATCCCCAGAAGCCCCATTTGTAAAGTGGGGATGATAATACTTACTTAGCTCATAGGAGGCTTTGAAAATGGAAAAGTTACTATTATTTAAGCAGTGTGAAGATTACAGGCTTTCTGTGTGTTTTGTACAGCACCTAGCACAATGGGGGCCTGATCCTGATTGGGACCTCTATTCATTTCTGAAACAATGCACAAGTTGTAAAGACATTGTGGGTTTAATTCTTCTACCTCAGACTAAGAGTAAGTCCCATTGACTTCAGTAAGCATTTCTTTTACTGATAAGTGGGAAAACTGGATCCCATAGTTAATTCCAAGCTTCACAGACCCTGGAAGCTGTTCTGCCTTTCACTGATGAACTGCAACACAAAGCAGAGAGAAAGAGAGAGACATACCAATTCAAGATAAATTTTGCGCCACATTTAAAATGTCCCCCATGTCATGGGCTGGGTAAGAAAGACCCAAGGAAACCTGTGAAATAGTAAATCCACAAATGAAATGCCCCTCCTTGCTGAAAAGAGATGGATAACAGGATGTCTGACATCTCTGCTCCAGCTGGTGCTTTCAGACTGCATGTCACTTTATATTATAACATTCATGAAGTAAAAGGCAAAATCTAGGGGAGATGCTACGAGGCTGCAACGATTTACTGATTTCTAGAGACATGGGTTCAAATTGTACTTTATGTAAGCCATGTCGCCAGTGGAATTAATTTGGTGGTCTCAGTCTCGTCCCTAGTAGATGTTTGTTTATATCACAAACCACGTGTTTCGTGGTTGCCTCTGCAGAGGAGAAGGCCAAGACTGGAGTAGCAAAAGGGGTTCTAAATTAGGAGGGTGCTGCATTGGCGGCACCTTGAAGGGGAAGTTTGTACTGCACTTGTCTCTAGTGTTTTGTTTCTTTCTTTGATGAGCACTCGACTCACTGCCAATGTGTTAAAGAAAAGAAATGTTGCTGGTTATGACCTTACTGGTTGGGAATTTCAAAGGAGCCAACGGGAAGGGGGTGCCCAAATATCATTGAAATTCAATAGGAGTTGGGTGCCTAAATCCTTTAGGCTCCTATGAAAATTATGCTCAAGAGTGTCTCGCCCCATCCCTGAATGGTGTGGGAATGCATATGCAGGCCTGAATGAAAGGCTACCTACATTTTGCTTCAGGCTTCTCTTACGAGTTACTGAGGCTTGTTGAACAGCCATTCCCCAGCTCAGATCCCTTCAAAGGCTCTGCATTTAGGATTCAAACATGTTTACGCCACATGGTGTCTGCTAAGGCGAGGAACTGACTTATCCTGCATGGATTTCCGTTTTGCTGTATTATGACAAATTGATGGATACTTTTATGCATGATTTCCCAGTCAATTCCACTGTTGTTCTCCCCCGCCCACACTCCCCAATCACTGCACACGAGCCTCTGGAGGCTCCAGCACATTCCTGAGGGCCGCCTGCCATGATAACAGGTTGGGAAGCACAGCCAAGCTGCCTCAGCAGAGGTGGTTCTTTGCCATTGTGATACAGAATGAAAGAGCAGCAGTTGTTAGGCACATGTCGAGTGGAATTGGAACAGGATAGGAGGGCTGGGGAAGGGAGGAGGTGGGCTGCTTTCCATTTCCCCTTAAAATGCTGGGTACTAATAGTCTCTTCCCATCTTGAAATTGCAAAGTAATTGACTCCTGCCAACCCACAGCACAAATCTGCCTGATTGACAAAGCAGGAAGCTGGTGACAGCAATCACCCGAACGTGTTCAAATTAGCCACCTTCCCGACCCCAGAAGGGTCAGGAGAGGCAGCCCAGAGGTCACGGGGCAGCAGAGATGGAGATGGAGGCCTGCCTCACTTCCTCTGCCCTACTATGCCTCTGGGGCATCACCGAGAGACCAGGACTGCACAGCTGGGGCACATAGCACCTGAGCGGCTGGTCCAACAGTGATCTGTTTGTTCAGTATATCTGCTAAGTGTTAGCTGAAAGGCTACGGGGGGAGGTGGGCAAGCAAAAGAGGAAGTGCCTGTTTGTGCGAGCGGCAGTGTAGCAGTCGTGTTCTGTGTGGGGTGACCCAGTATCAGAATGTTGGATCTGTTATCTCGCTCTGTGTCCTGCTGGGATTCCTTGGTTGGGCTGGCTTTGCTGCAAAGGATCTACACAACCTTAGCTGATTCCCATGCAATCGCAACCTCACAAGACACACACCAGGGGAGTCTTTCTTGTGCAGTTTGGTGTCGTGTGATCCTGGTGCTTGGGGAAGTGAGGGATCGAAAGTGCCAAAGTTGGGCATGCTGCGCTGGTGGCCAAGCTGTGCAAATGTTCACTAGGGAGCGTTGCCAGTGTGCTCACACAGTTGCCTGGAGCACAGGGGAGGACACATGCAGAACCATTGCTTAGTAGTTCATGCTTAGCACCGTGATCTCCCGTACAAGTCCAGCCTACTCCACTGCCGTGTGTGTGGGCAGGCAGGGGAAGGAACCCTTGGTCTTGCATCTTCCATGCCTCTCCTTTTGTGGGGACTGCAGTCTTGTGTGTGGCTTCTGCCTGGGAGCATGAAGGGGTGAAGGCTCAGGCCTGGGGAGTCAGCGTGAGGCTATTTAGAGACTCGGAGAGCAAAGTATTGTTCTGAGGGCCCTTAAGCATCACCACTTATGTCACGGGTAAGATTGGACATGGGAGAGTTTTAAGATCAGTCTCCTTGTCTGTTGGCTTCTCCATTCATCTGCATTCCTTTGTGCAGAGGATCTGGGGAAGGAGCAGTCTGCCTGTGACAGCGCTGTGTGCGTGCTGCGGCAGGTCGGGACCTCTGCCCGCGAGGAGCACTGCCCGCAGGCCTCCCACGTCTCCTCACGGAAGCCTGGGCTGGGAAGCTTGGTCAACCCCTGACAAAGGTCACTCTTACATCCCGTCTTCTCAGAGGACGTGACATGACCCCAGGTGCTGGAGAAGAGGAGAACGGCTTCCTTTTATTTCCTTTATTTGATCCCACCTTGCAAACAAATATATCTTTGATTATTATTTGCCTTCCCTCCCCTCAACGGCTGATGCCCCGCTCACCCCCAGTGCGAGAGCACGTTATCCCATGCTGTGCATGGTCCACATGCTGGCGATAAACTCAGATTGGTGGATTTTTTTCCCCCTCGCCACCTCGTTCTGGAGCCACCATTTCCCGTGTTCCTGTACCCACACTGTTTTAAAAAAAAGAAAAAGAAAAGAAAAAAAGGAAAAGAGAAGAAAAGAAGCAGCCCTATATGAACAGCCAGACCCCTGCACTACCTCTGTTGTAAGCTGCAGGGTTTGAGGCTGTCACCATAGTAATGATTTTGGTCCCCTCAGAGCTGGGGAGGATGGGTGAGCAACCAGCCATCTCTAACCCCTCTTGCATGCTTTGTGGATGGGTGTGTCTCATGGAGAGAACATTGCCATCCCTTCCTCTTTCTACAAGAGCCCATGGTTGTCACTGAGCAGTGGGGGTAAGAGATAAAAAGCCTGATCCTCAGCAGGTGTAAACTCACATAGCTCTGTTGAAGTCAATAGACAGATTTACACCAGTGGAAGATCTGGCCCACCGTCATGATTCTGGCCATGATTCATGAGCTAGGAGGTCAGCTGGAGGAAATGGCTCATTGCTTTCCCCCCCCCCTTCCTCCTTTAAGTACAGAGAGATGGCCCCATGGTTGGGGTGCTAGCAGGAGATCCAGGTTCAAATCCGTGCTCTGCTGCAAATTCCCTGTGTGACCTTCATTAAGTCCCTGAGCATCTGTGCCTCATACTACCTTACTGGGGTCTTGTGAAGAAACGTGTTACAGATGGTGAGATGCTTGTGTGTTACGGGGATGTGGGACATATGAGTATGTAAGACATATGACCCATGCCAGGTGGTGCTATGTGTTTGTCTGGAGATACATACTGCACATTTTTCCTTCCAAGATCTTGCTTATCCACAGCTGTCTACAGGAGCACTGCTAACAACTTCAGTGCAAGCTACGGGAGCTCAGCCCCCCTGAAGAGGAGGTTGCTTATTTAGGTGCCTAGATATAAATTAACTTTAGGTACAGGTTTGGAAATGACAGCCTATATTTTTTAGTGTGTGACTGCTTGGATGGAAGGAAAGGGTGTATATATATATATTTTTTATTAAGTGACATGGGAGAGTCACGCAGGCTTCAACCCCCATGGACAATGCCAAAAATGAATTCCCCAAAAATGTTTCATTCAGAATTAGAGCTGATCAAAACTTCTTCACTGAAAAATTGTTTTAATTGAAAAATGACTTCTTGTCTGTGACAAAAATGCTCATTTTGATTTCAACTTTCCAGTTTTTCAATTATTTTCCTCCCCCTCTCCTTTTTTTTAAAAACAAAAGAGGGAAGAAAAGGGAGGGGCAGACAGCAAATGTTTCTGTTGAAAAACCAAAATAGTTCCCAAAAATAGATAGTATTTTACTTCATCTATTCAGAATATTATTTAACCTCTTAAACTTGTAAAAGTAGTAAACTCACCCCTACGTTCTCCTCGTACTAATTGGGCTGTCTAGTAGTTGGGTTTCTTGATGACCATCCTAGCTAACAGGGCCCTGTGCTGTCTGCTTTATGAACTGAGATTAGGACAGCTCTTTAGTCCTAGCTTGAAGTCAGTGTGAGCTAAAGTTTTGGAAATAGACAGAGATAGCTACCCTTCTCAGAACTTTTACTGAAGGATCTTGCAAGAATCAGTGTATCCCTTCACTGCACCCACTAACTGATTAGGGTGAAGGAGTCCTTTGGTTTGATTGGGTTGGCTTTTAATTATGGTAGTGTTTGATTATGGTTATATTTGTACCCTGCTCATATTTTCATTATTTCATTCTCATATTTTCGGTGCCCTTGGCACCTCAGCCAAGCTGTGTGGGATTGGAGCGTTTGGGGTGTTCTATAGATTTAAAAAAAAAACTCTTGGGCCAAATCTCGAGGTCACTGGGAAATTTACTTGAGTAAGAACTTCAGGACTTTATTGTTTGTCTGTTTCTTTATTTAGCACCTGTAGAGGTTTTTGTAGGCTAGGTAAATGATTCAGTCTAAGTGTTGTCATCTTTATGGACCTAGTTCTGCCACTTTTGCTCATGGTTTGCCTAGAAGCCATCTCACTGAAATCAGTGGCGTTGTGTGCAAAGCAAGAGACGGCACGTTGCCCTGATCCTGCTATGAGTTCAGAACAGTTGGACAATGTCCCATGTCTCATTGACTTGAACCTGGAGAGCGAAAGACCATGCTGTGAGTTTTTCCTCCTCTTATAGAAAAATGTTACAGAATGCAATAGGGATGAATCCAAGAGGGGTCTACAGAAATGTCATATGCTTGTCTTAAAAATGACTCCAAAAATCTATGAGCTGTAATAGAAAATGTGATCTTTTCGATTAGCTTCTTTCTATCTTAGGTATTTATATGGCCCCCCTTACAACAGTATCTGAGCACCTGTCAGGACTGGGAAGTGTGTGCCCCGGCCTAGTGGTTAGAGCCAGGGCCTGGAACCAGGAATCAAGGCAAGGGTCAGAGGTGGAACCAGGAATCCAATATCTGGAGCCAGAAGCTGGGCAAGGAAGGAGGGCAGGAGCAAGTCTGGGGAAAAAGGCAGGTAGAGACATGATCACAGCTACACATATAAGCACTGAGCAGCCAGTGGCCTGCTGCTGAGTTTAAATGCAGACCTGTTAGCTCCTTTCAGCTAGAGCTGAGGCCTGACCCGACATGAGTAATTAACACGTGGAGGGAGGCCTCATTTTCTGGAAGATAGAATTGGGGACGTAAATGAATCATCGGATTGAAAACAGAATGTTTGGGCTAAATAAGATAAGCAAATAGGTCAGTAGGCTAAGAAGACAGAATGTCTGCACCAACTAAGATAAGAGGCAGAACATGCAGGAACCGATTTACGATGAACTATATGACAAGGGAAGTTAGGAATGTATAGAGGACGTCAAACCATGGTCAGCGCGTGGACAGCACATGCGCCACAAGGATCGGTTCCTGCAAAGTAACCAGTCCAATCCAAAAATGTGCAATGCATGTATAGTAAATGCAATGAGATGTTAATGTGTATAAAGGGAGAGGGTTTCTGTGGGACTTGAGAGCTGTAATGTAACCTGCATCCACCCCCCTGTGTTTGAGTCTGGTCAACTTAACGCAGCACTGCTGTATGCCACATAAAGAAACATAAGTGACGAAGGCTCGAGTTGAACTGAGTTATTGGGAAGCCGAGTACAAATAGGTCTGGGAGAGAATCCCAGCCTCAGCTAACCTGGCCAGTCAGGTGATTCTGCCACAGCCCAGCTGGGCTCATTAACCTGCTTGAAGGCTGAACTTGGCAGCCCCAGGTTCAGTGGAAGGAACTCAATGCCATGGTTCCTGACTGCGCCTCACAGTCATTAATGTGTTTATTTCACAGCACCCCTGGGAGGTAGGAAAGTGCTATTATCTCCATTTTACTGATGAGACACAGAGGTTCAGAGAGGCTAAGGACCCGATTTGGAGACCGTGTGGGCACCTAACTACACTGATTTCAAAGTGATTAGGTGCCTCAATACCTTTAAGAATCTGCCTGTAAGTGAGTTGTCCAAAGTAAATTTGCAGCAGAGCAGGGACTTGAACCCAGGTCTCCCAAGTCCTAGGCTAGTGTCTTAACTATTCAGTCATTCTTCTCTGAGCTATTTCTTTGAACTGTGCAGAGGATTCCATGGCGGGGCTATAATTCTCCATTACGTTCCATAGAATGGTGTTTTTAAAAAAAAAAAAAAAAAAAAGGGGGGGGGGGAACTGGGGGGGAAAAGAAAGGGTCTCATTGTCTGTTAGCTTCCATAGGATTTTTCCATAAGACCTGGGCTGAGCAGTCAATGGAGAAGGTGCTGCAGTGTCTTTTCTTTGTGAAATACCTTTGTCTGGTCACTAACTATTGTTGGAGCCCTAAGCACAGTGGAAACTCATTTCTGCCAATCCTGACAAAGGCCACCTTAGCTGAAAAATTATTGAGATTGATTGTCTGGCTTCCCTCAAAGGGGAAGAAACTCTCCTCGGCTTTAAACAGTTCAGTCTGCTCTTGGCTTTCTCTGGAGGAGCTGTGGTTTTGCTGTCAAAATGTGTTGCAAGTACAGGTACACAATATATTACTTTTAAGGGGATGCTTTTGCTTTTCACTGCACATCACCTCACACCCTTTATTCACTTTCCGGGCTTTCTCTAAGGACAATATTTTCCTGCAGATCTTTGACTCACGCTATTTTATATTCTATATCTATTCTATGCAGAGAGGTTCCACTGACATGATAATACCTAGATAGATTTGGAAAATCCTCCTTGACATCCGTACATGGAGCTGAACATGACATCCGTATGGTGAGATCAGCTGCCATTGGAATTGATTTGTAAAACCATGCAGTCTGGTCTTTCCTTTTATATTAAGAGAGATTTAACTGTGATGGGTCCCTAGTGAAAATGTGAAGAAGAAGAAAAGAAAAATAATTATTGCTGATTGAAAACTTTTCTCATTAAAAAATATGATTTAAAAGACATCAGCATTTTCACCAGGAAAATGAATTGAACAATTTTTTTCACTTTTCTGATTGGTAGGATGGAAACAATGTCATGTCAACACATTGAATATTGTCATGTCAGTTTTTCCATTTCAACATGTCTGATTGAAAACTTTTCAGAATTTTTCATAGCATGCAAATTTTCTAGATTTTGTCTCTTCATTCAGATTCAGTACAGAAAGTAATTTCAAAATATTAGAATTTTCCACAAAAGGAATATTCCATTGTTCAAATAGCATTGACTTTTCCTGGCATCACTTCACTTGTAATGCCAAAGAACTCCTGGGCCTATGGGAAGTGTTTTAAAAAGTCTTGTGTTCCAACTTCTGAGTAAGAAACACAGATGGGCAAATCTGTGATGAATAATTTATCTGGTGAATTTTGTCTTGTTTTCTGTTTGTGAATTGTCTGTGGAAAATATCACGATTGCTCAGATGTATCCATTATGTGATAAGAATTTTGGTGGATAATTCTTTGTAGATTTTGTGAACGATTTGCTACGTATATCAATATCTGAAGTTGGATCTGTTATGATGGGCTATATTAAACACATGTTATTTCTGTTCCTTGATTGAATGAGTGTAATTCTTAGAATCAGGGTCCTGGAGCAAATACGTCTAACGATGAATTTAAAATGAGTTTTTTGTAAATATTCTCTGATGTACCTTAAAATTCACTGCATCTAAAAATGTTCTTATCAAGCTTGTTCACTAGAGTATCCAGGAACAAAAGCAATTGCAAGAGACATGCAAACAGAGGTGGAGTGACTTTTATTACTAGTGTTATAGTAGCACCTAGAGAGCTCAGTTGAGATCAGAGCCCCATTGAGCTAGGCACGTGACGTCAGACTCTCTCTCCCCAATTTGAACTTTTCTACACACACACACACACACACACACTCTGCACTGATTTAACTAAATTATTTTGGAAAATTTTAAATTTTTTGTTACCAGGTTAAGATAAATTGGACACTCTATTTGAGAATGTCTTTCTATCTTAGGTAATTATAAGGTCCCCATTACCCTAGTATCTAAGCAGTACTTCACAATGTTTAATTCTATTTATTCTCACAACGCTCCTGTGAAGCAGGAGTGAAGCAGTGCTGTTACCCCATTTTATAGATGAGGAACTGAAGCACAGAGAGACTAACTGACTTACCCAGGTCATATAGGAAGTTTGTAGTGGAGCAGGGAATTGACTCTCAGATTCCAAGGTTAACACCCTAACCACTGGACCAGTCTCTTTCTCTCTATCCAGGCAAGGGGGTTGCCCTGATTTAGTTACATTAGTTTCTGTAGTTAAATCAGTAAAATTTCTGCTGTAGACCAAGTCTAAATACAGACAAAGGGTGCATGGAGAATAGAGAGTAAGTGACTTTGCCAGGGTCACACAGCGGGTCTGTGGCTGAGGCAGGAATAGAACCTAGGCGTAATGACTGACTAGTCCAGGGCCTTGTCCACTGGTCCAAAGTATCTCTAAAACTATGGGATCTTTGTGAAAATGCGTGTGCAGTATTTGCTTTGCTCTTGTCAGAAGGGAGATTGTCCCACTAATTGGGTCTTTAAAGGGACTATTTTTTTCTATTTAGGTTCTTATACCCATCTCCAGGGTATCTGAGTGCCTGTCTAGGGATCTTGCTCTCTCACTATTCTTTTCAGCCGTGTTTATTTTCTTCTCTGTGCCGCCTCCCCCCACCCCATTCTTTACAAGTTCACGAAGAGCATTCAGACCCCATCAGGGGTCTCTGCAGATCCCCTAAGAAGATTAAGCTCTCTGAATATTTCATGCCCTCTGATTGACAGTTCTTGAGGACCTGTTGGAAGCCTGGCGCCTGCATTCTAGTTAAAAAGGGGAGAGGGAGGGGAGAGACAAGAAAATCACATGCACAGAAAAAAATTGATCCTATGGGCCAGACTTGTGCTGATGGAAGTCAGTAGGCTGAGGTGGTCCCCCCACTCTGAAATAAAAGGACAGTAATGGGATTTTAAGAGCCAGGGAGTACTCAGACGACATGGTCACACCCCCCTTGGGGCTCCAGAGCACATGTCCATGGCCCCTAAAGGGCCATTGTAAGCCTCCATGCCTGACTTTCTGTGCTGGCATTATTCCTCTCCTAACAAGCTGACCCAGCCAAACTGATGGCCCCTCATTAGAGGCTGAATTGAGGAGTGAGCCCTGGGCTCTCCTGCGGTCGTTTTCCCCCCATTAAGGATGTGCCCTGCCCCTTGGTCGACAGCGGGGGAGAGAGCTGGCGACCTGTAAATTCTCACCAGACTGCTTTAGGTTTTCCTCCTAATCGTCTTGTTACGGGCGGCTGAGAGGTTTCTCCTTTATTTAGGAAGCCAGGGCCACGGGAATCCCCTCGCAGTTCCTTGGTGGAAGCAGGAGGAGGATGGAGGAAGGCTGCAAAAAAAAAAAAAAAAAAAAAAAAAAAAAGTGAGTAATCAGCGAGATTTACTGCTGCACTCACCACAAATATTAGTATAAAAAACAGCAGGGCCCTGTTAGCCTGGTACCTGCTGCTCAAGGAATAAGCTCATTATGCAGAATGCACTTCGGTGCATGGAGCAAATGGCATTGAACCTGGGACCTACTCAGAGGAAGTGGCTGATGCAGACTCCCTGGCAATGCGCCTCATTCAGAAGGGGCCTGATCCTGCCAGGTGCTGATCACCGGCTTCAGGAAGTCATCTGGCACTTCTCAGGATCAGGCCCCTGGTTGCTAATGCGTTTCTGGGGACTCTGTGAAATGCTGATCATACCAGGGTTCAACCCCTGGAAACTCAGTCGGGGTTTCCCAGAATCTGTGAACCTTCATCTAGGCCAAGCGGGGCTGATCCGTGGGTTCATGCTGAAGGGCCAAACTACTGCACCCCAACAGTTGTGTGTTGGAGGAGGAGGAGAGGGTGCAGGGAGCCCCTCCTTCCTTAGAATTGCTGCTCAGAATTGCTCTGTTTCCCCCTCCTCCCCCCAATCGTTTGGCAGGGTACCTCTGGTTCCTAAGACTCTAAAATGAAGAGAAACTGACCAGTTCTGATGTTGTAGCCATAACTCAAGATAAAAACTCTGAGTTTCCCTTTGACCCGTCAGCTCATGCATTCATTCAAGCCCCAAACTCGAATGGAAGCGCAGTGGGATCAGCCATCTGGCATCAGCACGGAGGACACCCTGTGGATTTCAGCTGAGGCGTTTCAGGCAGAGACAGGTCTGATGTTCAGGTTTTAAGAAGTCTTCTCCATGTCTATAAAGCTCTGCTCTCCAATCTGTGCGGTGGGTCCCAGCTCCAACATCCTGTCTTCTCAGCATGCATTAACGGAAACTTTTTAGCCCCTTTTTTACCCCTTGGAGGGGTCCCTTCAGGGCAGAGGTGAGGCGTGTGTGTGTGTGTGTGTGTGAGAGAGAGAACAGGTGCTGGCACTCCCCACACTGTGCTTGGACTGTGGGGTGAGGACCTGATGCCTTTCAGAGCCCATGGGATTGCGAGGGCTGGCGTGGGCCCTGCAGTCCATCTGAATAGGCCGCTTATTTGAAGCTCCTTGGGGCAGGCAGTGGATAGGGTGATCAGGTTGCTGAACTTCTAGTAGGGGGACCTTTGTCTGGGTGGTTGCCATGGATGAGGGGGTATGGTGGCTTGTGAGAAGGGTTCCGTAACTCCAGGGGGATCTTGTTGGAGGGGCGGGGGTGGAAGTCAGGTGGGTTTTTGGATAGCTGGTAGGAGGGTAGGTTGGGGACTCATGCTGGCACTGGCAAAGGACTGGCTTGTGCCTGGGAGAAGAGCTTTCACTGGCAGGGTAGAAGTAAATGTGTCTGAGGTTGCTGAAGGCAGATGGTTTTAGCAGGGGAATCTCACAAGAGGGAGGCAGGACCTGTTTCTGAGGGCAATGTCCATTTCTATCCCCTCTTCCTGGCTTTCCATCATCCCCCCCCTTTGCTCTCACTTCACCAACCTTGCCTCAGATCTTTGGCTGGCTGTACTGCCTCCTCCTCAGCTTGCTGTCAACGTCCTGCCTCTACCTGCTGTGATACCGTGCGAGGGAATGCAGGGTGTGACCTGTGACATGCCAGGCACTCTCACAATGCTGTGAGGAAGGTGACTCAGTGGCAAAGGGCAGAGAGAGAGAAAGAAAGGAGCAGGTGGACTAGCAGGAGGAAGGCACAGCATAACTGGCTGCATTGATCCTGGCCTTGCGTTCTGTGATCTAGTGGGGTGGGGAATGTGGGGAACCATAGGAGGCAGCAGAGATGGGGAAGTGGGAGGATTAGAAGCCTCTGGTTAGGTATAGACTGGAATTGGGACAACCCCCCTCATGACAGGTTTAGTTGAATCATCTGGGATTTGGGACCAGCCACAAAACTGATATAATCTTGGTAAAACCATGGACGGCTAGTCACCCTGCCTGCTAGCCTGTGACATGAAATCCAGCCAGGATCTCCTGCATGGCAGCACAAATTTGCCTCACCTTGGCTCACCCTTCCACAGGGCTTTATCCAGGGACTTTCACAGGCCTCTAAAAATTCACCTGAAGCTCATTAAATGTCGTGTCAATATTTTCAGCTGAACTGTGAGTGGGCAATGCACTAGATGAAGACCTCAGGCCCCTGAACTCTGGACTTTACAGGGTGTACAATGGACTTGGCGTATAAAAGGTTCAGGCAAGTTTAGAAAGCATCAGTAGAGCCAGTAAGTTATCTGATAACATCACCTATTTAATGTCAATTAGTGTTTTTAACAACCAATTGATGTCCCATTAACTTGCAAGAGCTATCTTGGTGAAATGCCAGTACGGTCCCTCAATAGTGCTTATCCGGCCAAAGTGCTCTGCATGGGATGTGCAGCTCAGATTGCAGTTTGCCTGAAGCCTGGGTTCATTTATGTTTTGGTGTTGGAAAGAGAGGGGATCTTTAGTGTGTTTGTGATTATAATGAGCACTGCAAAGGGATTTGTAGGCAAACCGGGTCAAAGGAAGCATTGGCTCTGGAATCTTGCCAGTCTTGTGGCAACAACCAGAAGGATCCAGAATCTGGCTGGGGGAAAATTGCCCGTGAGCTCCACGGTTGGTAGGGTTTATAGGGGGCATGATTGTGCAGTAATGGAGAGAGAAGCCCCTAAAGCTCGACCCTGGGATTAGCCCATAGCTAGTTCACGAACACTCTAGAATGACCTCCGAACTATGGCCTGGGTTCAAGTCCACATCTCAGTCTGTCACTTTCTTGGGGCTGGGATTGCTGCATAGACAGGGAGCTGCTTTGGAGGCCAGGGGACTGATGGAGTGCCATGAATTGCACAAAAGAGAACTTTTTACCTCCCTGAAGGGCAGCACCAGTGGGCTTTGATGGGGGAATTGTCCTCTCTTCCTCAGGTGGAAGGGTGAGGCTGGGGATTGGGCTCAAGTGGCGACCTTAGCTGAAGCATATGGGCCTGATTCTGATCTCCGTTACACCCACCAGTGTGAATCAGGAGGGACTTGGCTGTCTTTGTTGGAATCCCTCCAGATTCACAATCTGCTAGAATCTGCCCTAGTGTGTCAGTGGGAACGAAAAGCCTAAATGTGAGCCTCTATCTCAGGGCATTTGAAGGAGGAAGAGTCACAGCAGCAGGGATGTCTTGCAGAGGGTGCATCCCCTGTAGGCATAATTTCTCCCTTAGCTCAGGGTGGTGCAACTCCATCCTACCCCCAACAGTGGGCTATACCTCAAAGACACAAATTATCTAAGGACTCAGTCCCCCCAACAACCCAGCACCCGAACTGGCTCCCCAGAAAGGTCAAGAATTAGAGGGGCTTGGAAACTAAACTACCCATTGGCAGCATAGCCGGCATGGCCAGCCATGTCTACCATAGCCGCCTCCCTACCTCCTTTGGAGCACACAGAGGGAACAGGCCCTATAGTCTCTTCTCTTTCAAATTCTGCCTCTTCCTTTAGGTAAATAGCAGGTACCCTGGAGGAAACTGCAGGTCATTCTGCTTGCTGGTGAGTAGAGGCCAACCTGCTGGTCTGTTTGCAGATCTTTGGGTCTCTGTCAGCCACACAATTCCATCTGCACTCAGATAAAAGATGCTGTCATTGAAAATGGATTCAGTGAGGCTTGCATGCCATTGAAGAGCCTTGCCACTGACTGCAGCAGTGACTAAGTGGATTTGGAAGGCTCCTTTTTCTGATCAAGGAACACTTTCTATGTCCTGTGTTACATGAAGGATGGTGACGAATTTAGGCTGCTGAGAATGTCTCCTTCTGCCTTATCCATGTGGAAGAAAACATATTTCCATAAGGGTCGTGCATCCATCATCTTCGGTTCTGCCCCATCCATTCTCAATCCACTACAGCAAAGATCTGTTCAGGATCACCCCTGTTCATTAATGCATCCATCACCCATTCAGTGCCCACTGCTGTGTTCAAACACAGCCCCTGCCCCATTACCATGGCTGCTGTGGCAAAGGGACTGACTAAACTCTGCATTCTGGTGCATTGACTTTGCTCTGGGTGCCTTAGGATAGCAAATTCATTTAAGCCACCTGTGTGAGACATCTTGCACATTCGTGGGACCATATAAAGATTGTTCTAGTAATAACAGGGTGAGGAAAAACTAAGATTTTTCATTAGGAGTAGGTGAATGAGTGTAGAGGGAAAAAAAACCCTGCTGACACTGTTGCCCATGTTTAAAAACAGTGGGACTGAAACTTTTGTAAGATTCTGAAATGTCTGGGTAATTTCCCCCCCTTTCAGTCTGTGGCTAGGATTGGAACCAGAGAAGCCAAAATACCACACTAAAGAATGTTCTTCTAGCACTTGTGGTTGTGAGCAAAGCAAGAAACACCAGAAATCACGCAAGATAACTGCTTCCTCATAAGATTTGCAGCCCAGTTTTGCGAGGTTGGGAGGTTTTGCATGAACATCCAGTAAGACAGCAAACATCTGGGTGCCTATTTGAGCCGAACTTGGGGCCCCATCTTGCAAGGAGCTATGTGTGAGTCGGGCCCTGCATCTGCATAGAGCTCAAGCAGCTTTGAACGTCATGCCTTTCTTAGGTTCTGCTCATTGTTCGTTTCTGTGACTCCAAAGAATCCAGGGTTGTGATTCAGGCTAATATTTTCTCCACTTCCATGGGACAACAGAGCTTACCACTGTGGATGTAATCATGTTTCTTGAGAGTTTCCAAATTTCTTCTAGGAAAAAATATTGCTGAAGAGAAATATTGTCTTTTTCACCCATGAGAGAGCTTTTCTGTGGGATAAAGGGGCAGCTTTATGCATGCAAAAATTGCATTTTGCCTTTGAAAAAAACAGATGAAAATCTCAGGCAAATTCACAGAATGTTTTGGTTTGTATGGAGTGGGATTTTTCACCAACTTTGCCAGTGGTTAGCATTTTCTATCTAATATGATCTGTCTATTCTAAAGGGCCAGTATGCTTTCTGTTAACTGCAGATGTGTAAAGGCATGTAGGAAGGAAGGGGTTAAGGATTCTGACTCTATAAGCCATCCACAGCAGGGAATGACCCAGTTTAGAAGGGTTAACAGTATTTGGTTTTTCAAAACTATTTGTTATATCAAGTTAGTGCAAGCAGAGGTCGCAAAGGTCACCATGCCTCCCTCTTCATTCCCAGCCCCCGCTCCTTTCCTTGTTTCTTCTCTAATCTGATGACCTCAGACACAGCTTTTTCCTTATGATGTTCTTGACAGCATCTTCAGACAATATGCAGCTTGACGCCAGTCGTCTCTCCCTTTCTCTCCTGCCCCTCAGGAGAGAACCTTGGATGCTAAAAGGCACTTTGTGCTGTGGGGAGGAAGGCCGTAGCAATTTGTTCTGTGGTTTTTGGACATGAGTCGCTCAGCAAATGTTTTCCCTTCCATGAGCACCTCATCCTCTCTCTCTCTCTCTCTCTCTCTCTCTCTCTCTCTCTCTCTCTCTCTCTCTCTCTCTCGGTTTAGCATCCTTCTATAATTCTGACTTGCCAAGAATAGTTTCCTGGTCCTCTAATATCCCTTTCGTTTCGTGAGGAGACATTGGCAGTAGCTGACTGCCCTGCTCTGAGAGTCTACAGATAAGTGGGTTTTGTTTTTTTTTGAGGGGTGTTAGGTGAAGTGGTACTGTTGTCAGACACCAGATGGCGACAGGGAGTTTGTGCCTATGCCAAGTAAGGGCGGCTTTGCTATAGCAACCTGAGATTTCTGTAGGGAAGAGTTTATTGTTCTGAGAACTCCCCCACCCCCATCCCTGCCAAATGGATCTTGATAAGGTGTCTATTTGTGGCCTGATTTTTCAAAGGTGTTAAACTCTCTCAAATCCCAGGGTAGCCAAGGGAAGCTGTGGTTGCTCAGCGCCTTTGAAAATCAGTCCTGCAGGGGTGGTTAATTTTCATGTTCAAACATTTTTGAGTCTCACCAGCATTACGACATTATCCTTGCACCAAACTGAGGAGCAGAAATAGTACAGAAAATGCCTAACCTGCCTTCACACCAGGGAAGACCCTGGCTGTTGGTTAGCATCATGTGTGTTCTCACTTTTCTGCACATACAACCCTCACTAGTACAGCTGGCTGACTGCTACGGATTGTGCTCCCGGACGGCCTTTTCCAGGTGCCCATCACTGCAGCCAGAGTTGGGGAGCCACGCTAGCCCTTGGAGATAAAGTTGTCAGGAGGTATAGTGGTGGTTTTTTTTTTTTTTTTTTTTTTTTTTTTTTGCTTTCCAGCACTTTAGTCTGCACGATCAGCAGTTAAACCTGGTTTCTAAGTTGTTCTATTCAAGGGGCATGTAGGCTTCCAACCCTGAAAATCCCCGGTCCTCTGAGGGAGCTAGATGGCCACTGTTAGTAGTGTTAAAGTTATAGCTGTTTCTAATAGTGCTACCAGAGCTGGGCTGCTGCCAGACCTCAGCATTTTTAATAAAGCTGAGTGAATAGTATGGGGAGGAGAGAAATGTCTGTGTATTTGTTTAAATTCAAAGGCAAATTGCAATTCAGTGTTTCTTGCACTGCTCTAGTACTTGCATCCTGCTAACATTCCAATGCTTGAGCATTATCAGAGCAGATGTTCATTAAAAACAAAATTGAAGAATCAGATCTGTTAGATCAGCTTTACAGCCATGTATGTCCCCTGAAATCAATGGAGTTGCAATCAATCAAACTCATGTGAACTAGTAATCAGGGCCTCTAGTCCAAATTTTCACATAACTGGCAACAGTGTAATTTTGACTCACATTTCAATGTGCAATTTGCCTCTCTGTTGGTTAATTACATAAGTCTCGGGGTATTGTTTCTGTTTCCCAAATGTATGACTAACACAGTGTGTGAGAATTGTGACTATTACCAGTTAGTGCTTTGTTAGTTAAGCTGGCAAACAAAAAAGGGAAAATTTATTGAATATATATTTTTGTGGCAAATTATATGTTCAGCTCTATTGCTTACCATGAGGCCGGAGAGCAAGGCAATTTCCAAGACCTGGATGGAAATCAGAATAAGTATGATAAATATTGTAGCAGTTTCCATAGAAGAATGAGAGAAATGTGATCTAATGGATTATGCTCAGGTGTGATAATCAGGATATCCCGAGTTGTTCTTCCATCTTGGACGCTGCCTCTCTTTGTAGCTCTAGACAAGTCACCTAGCTTCCCTGCCTCAGTTTCCCCATCTATAAAGTGAAATCACACTATTCACTTATCTATCACATAAGGATAAACTTTACTCTTTTACACCAAAGCTGTATGTGAACAACCGGAATGTACAACAAAAGTTCTGAAGCTGCAAAGTTGCTCTCTTTTGGGGTGGAGGCAGTTCCTCAACTGAAAACGCCTGCTAAAGACATTGAGATAAAATTTGTTAAATGTAAGCCTTCTGTGTACCTAGGCAGGGCATCCTTGAATGGTCACGTTACCTCTTTGAGGGTCTCTGAATATTTCAGATCTTTGATCAAGGAAATCTTTGAATTATTAGATCGAACCTCCCTCTGGAATCTCTCCACGTTTCAGCTCTCTGTTCTGGGAATATCTCAGGTCTCTGCTCCCTCTCTGAATGTTTCAGGATGCCAGAGCGTATGAGGTTGCTGAGTTGGTTTTTACACAGTTTTCCCTTTTCAACTTTCTGCCAGCCTCCGGGCTACAGGTTTCTGGATGATGGAAAAGCAGACCTCTCTGGGGTGCCTTTATCCTGCTTCCTCCTAGTTCTTTCTTGAGCAAGGCAGATTGCTTGTGCCCTCCTATCTTTTAGCATCCTTCTCATCTGCCAGGCCACCTAGCCCAAAGTACAGTACTGTCACGAGAACATTTCAATTGCTGAGAAGATGCAATCTCGTACATTCAAAGCAAGTTGCTGTAGCAGGAAAGCATCAGAACATGAGTGGAAACTGGCAGGAGTAGTTCTGGAAGACCAAAAGTTTCCAGCACAAAAAGACACAGAGAGAGGAAGTGAGTGAGTGTAAAAGGATTCCCTCTCTCGCCCCCGCCCCCGCCCCCTGTCCTTCCTCCCCACCCCTCCCTGGGAGATGGGAGAAGAAACTTGGCAAGCCATCTTGTCGCCAATCAATCTGTGGTGTAACAATTAGCACTTAAGCACCACTCACGCTAAACACAATCTCAGAAAACACTTTAAAAAAGAAGGGGAAAAAAACCAAAACACAACAACAACAGGGGAAAGCTGGAACGGATCAATGCCATGCAGAACGGGAGGCACCTAATACTCCATTATTGGCGAGGACGATAGCACTTTAAGTGTGTGCTTTCCACATGGAGCAATTAGCCAGCAGGACCACTGTAGGGAAGGCAACTTCACCACCGGCACATGCCCTCCCCCTCCTGCCCACCGCTTCCCCCAAGAGGTGTTTGATGACAGCTTCATTTGTTAGCATGATGCCATAACTAGCGGCGCCGGCACCCTTTCCATTACAGAAGGAGTGCGAGGGGAGGCCAGGGAGTGGGCCCTCTCCTCCCCCCCCCCCCCCCCAAACCCCTCCCCATCGTAACAGAATACAGTAGACACGGAGTCTGTCTGCACACTGGCTAAATTGATTGTAATGGGTTTTTTAACGTGGTGAAAGAGCCGACTGTTTTCTCGCCTCTAAGAAAGGAAGGAGGAAGTGACTCTGTTGGCTGCGGCACATCAGATGAAAGTAAACTTCTGTTTAGTAAAGAGCAGCGAACTGCAGACTGTCTCTGGCCCTTCAGCTTGTTTTTGGCAAGGCTGTTCTTTAAAGGAAGGACGGAGGGTAAAAAACAAACCCTCCCTGCTTCCTGCCCTAATTCTTGCTCTCAGAACAGCCCTGATGTCTGGCTTCACTTCCCAGAAACACGTCGGAGGCCTCTGAGCAGTGCAGAGCCCAGTTTTCAGATGGTGATGAAGGGCTGCAGCCTTTAATGGGACTTCTTGTACGCTTAGAGTTAAGCATGCGCTTAAGTGCCTGGCTGAATTGGGGCCTATCTCAGGAAGGCGCACACAGCTCTCCTGATAGGAGCTGGAGGGGCTGAGCTTGGGGCAGCGTGTGGTCCTGCCTCAGGGCATCCAAACAGCATCTATTTATTGCTGAACGGTTATTTATCTGGGGGTCCAAATGCTGAGCTGAGACCTCGATGCAGCATGGGCAAGGCCAGCTTAGGCTCTATGGCCTAAAAATCAGATCCACTGTCCGCATGCAAGCCATCATTCACCTTGAGGCCAAATCTGACCTGATGCTATGCAGGAAAATAAATATCGGTGCTCTCTTCCCCTCCTAGCACACCCTCAGGGCAGCTTTTCCATTTAGTGCTGGAGAGGGCAGTATTCAGCTAGAATAGGGACATGTCACTCATAACGCTAGATCCAGGCCATGAAGGAATTTGAGAATGGCACTGCCCAGGAGTACCCTTGGTGCTTTCTACCCTTGGGTACCCGTACTGCATCACAGCCAAGCAGCCCTGCTGAACAATTAAATCCGATAAAGCCTTTGAGCCTCCCTTGAGCTGGCCCGTATCCTAATAGCTGTCTGTTCAGAGACCTCATCCACTGGCCACCACCCAGATACGAAGAGGGAAGCTTAAAAGGTCATTTCACTCATCAGCAAGTGGCATTAAAATGGAAAGTGCTGGCCCCTTCAATTATTAATCACCAAGGAAGGCATGGGCAGGCAGGCAGGCAAGCTTGCTTCCTTCCTTCCTTCCCAGGGAGTGAGGTCTTGGCTAGACACAACAGCAGGTGATCTAGATAGGTCTACGCATCCAGTGTGGGCATTGGCTACAGCTCTTGATCCATGGCATATTGCTAGGGGAAAGACAGGAATTTTAACTTGGATCCTACGGGGTGACTGAAGCCCTGCAGGGTGTTAAACATGATGGGTTCAACCCCGCAAGCTAATTGGGGAAACAAACACAACCTCAAAGTTAGGCCCTGGAAAAAGGAGAGGGAAGGTTTTCTGTGCTGCTGACACTAGAAGCTGCTACACAG
This sequence comes from Emydura macquarii macquarii, assembly GCF_026122565.2. Taxonomy (NCBI): domain Eukaryota; kingdom Metazoa; phylum Chordata; order Testudines; family Chelidae; genus Emydura; species Emydura macquarii. Next base: position 5,325,909 of record NW_027131391.1, read on the forward strand.
TTTTGCCCAGGCTTTTCTGCTGCACTGGAGGCTTTAAGATGATGCCAGATGGGGCCATTAAAGCTGTGCAAAGGATGAAGAGCACATGGGGGAGGCAGGGGAGACTCTTAATGGGTTTGTTTTGTAAATGTCTGCTGGAGCTGCTGAATGAAGCACATGTTCTATTTTTTAAAAAGCCACTGGAAAAGTCTCTCTGTGCCTGCTGAAATGATGAGTGTTTTACCCTCCTGGTTTATTCCAACCCACTATGAATCTGACATGCTGAATGCTCATGAACATGTGTGTGCAGCTCACTCGCTTGCCTGGATGCATTATGCCATTAAGCACCAAGACCATGGGCTGGACTGAAGTCTCCTGCCCATGGTTTAAGAGATGGTTTCCATAGAAACAAACCATTTAATTACAAGTGGTGGGAAGAGGGAGCTTACTGCTCAATGCAAACGAGTGCAGAATGTCCATGGACACACAAGGTCATTGTAGAGGGAAAATAAGAAGTTGAATGCGCAATGGGAGACAGCCAACAGAGGACTAATACAAAGTCTATGCACCACTTAAGCCCTGAATTTTATGTGAGACTTAAGTGATGCATGGATTTTGTGCTGGCCCTCCTCACAGAGTGAATTACACCCCAAATGGGCAATTGCACCACTTTAGAGAGAGAGCCATAAACCTCAGCCATTATTGATTCACATTTCCAACAGCGAAAGAATTGAACCAGGCAGGTCTCAGGTTGCCACCATCTACCCCCATTGGGTTGCCCAAGAGAAGGTTCCATGAATGTTTCAATCAGCAAATAATTTAATGTAAAACAGGAGAAGTAGAGATGATCCTGAGCCGCAGATCCAGATCCACTCCTGCACTTCCTCCAAACTTTGGCTTTGAGTCCATTTCTAGTGGGAGTGCATCACAGGCATCAGCAGTCCTTTCCATGACTGGAAACTCCAGACCAGGGCTCAGGGAGTCATCGTGCAGTGACACTTGGCAGCACAGGCTGTATTAGTTTCTTTGTGAACTAGGGAGAACCAGAGGGCCTGTCTGTCTCCAACAGACTCAATAGATTATCCCCATTTGTGTACAGGAACTTCAAACTAACAGCTAGAATTGTACCCTAAACTGCCACACATGTACAGGAGCATGTGTATATATACTCACATATCATCCTACCTCACCCACTGGATCGCAACTCCTTTGGATGGTCTGCCAATACAGCTCCTAAAATACCCATGTGAGAACATTGCAAAACTGCCCATACTTCATCCCTTGGGGAGACCATACGAGCCAATACTTGGCTTGTGTAGTCATTTACATGTTTGCAAAATAGATGTAAAAACACTATGAAACTTGAATGGTAGCATTTTCCACCCACATTGCAGCAGTGCAAATGATGATACAAGGTGTGGGGCAGGGCACAACCAGGCCCCCAGTTAACCAAACAGGTTACGTTAGTGCTGATTGGAAGATGGAATGAATTGTTTTGGGCAAATTTTCACTAAAATGATTGACCCTTTCTTTTGTTTGAAAAATGTTGAATTTCAAAATTTTCCATGTGCTCTAGTTAATTCTTTGTCAGGTATGAAGCGGAGGATTCCTCATGGTTTTGCTATGGTATTATCAATTACGTATGATGTTACCTGATGACATTATGATGAAGTGTCACATGTTGCCAATAGGTCTCTCCACCTGTGCAGGAATGCATGGCTCTTCTGTTGAGTTACCCGAACACCAAGTCTTGTATTAAGATGCAAGGTGATTACTGTGTGTCATTCTGGCAGCTGGGTCTATTCTCCAGGTAGACTATAAAGGGGAATGTCTCTTTGGGCTTAAGGGAATGAGAACAGAATAGATCTCGGAGGAAAACATTAGAAAAAGCCAAATTTGAGGAGAAATCTTAGGCTTAGTTTTATTTTGTGTTGTTGTTCTTGAGTTACCAATAACAGAGCACCCTGGGAAGGGAATGACCATGGGCTGCCAGCTCAGGGTCTGAATGCTTAGGGCAGTGACTCAGCCTAATCACCAGCCAAAAATATAACTTTGCTTCTTTTCACTTTTGAGGCAGCGTCTCCTCCAAAGTGGGCAAGTGAGATGCCTCTAAAGTGGGAGCTTGGTGACACAGAATCTATGCTTTGAAATGCAAAGGTGCATAGACATATCCCCAGAGTGTGGCTGAGCCTAGGAATCAGCTCTGGGCTCTCACATGGCAGCACAGAATCTTCTACCAGGAGACTCCTGGTGCTGTTTTACTCTCGTGTCACAGATAAGTGCTACCCCGCCTTCACGTTTCCAAACCCTGGCAGAACTTGGGTTCCAATCAGTTACTGGGATAGATGATTTTTACGGAGGTCTGATAGACTCGAACGGGTGGCTGGAGAAGGAAATACTCCATGTGTCAGCATTCTCCCTGCCTCTGCTGAGCCAGTGTGTTGCAAGAGAGGAGAGAACAAGGCAATATGGTCCGTGACTCTGCACATCTTCCTAGCTGTGACTCCTCAGACTCCAAGAGCATGAGTGTGCAATACTCCAGACCCAAGCTCACGTCTCGGAGCCCTCCCCTCCAGCTGGCAGCATCATCTGGAGCAAAATCAGCTTGAAATGTTTTCATTCCCAGCTGCCACCTTCCAATTCGGGTTGCTGAGAGGAGAAGAGAAAGGCTTTTAACACCATTCAGTGACCCGGCCCTAAGTACACTCTCCTGGATTTGGTCTAGCTGATGAGAGGGGAGGTCAGCTCCGGGGGGCTTGGAAGAGTGATAGAAACTGTGTCAACAGGTTGTTCCCGCCATGTCTGAGTGGTGAATGATGAGCTCGTGACATAGCAGAGGCAGCAAGGGTGCTCACCTGGAAAATGTTTCAGGGAGGCTGTCACGGATGTTTAAGTGCTGACAAGATGTGTTGGAGATATCCTTGCAGTGCATTTAGGAAAACAGCAATCTCTCTCTCTCTCTCTCTCCCCCACCCCCCCAGTTCGTGGTTCAGAAGAGAGCCTGAAGGCCTGGTTCATGGTGAGGAAGGTAGCAGCAGGTTGCATAGCTGAAGGGGGAAGTGAAATTATTTAGCACAATGGAATGCTGCTTGTCTTTCTGTTGAGGGACTGACGCTAGTGGCCAAAGTGGGGATATAGGGCCCTCAACATTCCCTGCTCCATGGGCTTGATCCAAAGCCCACTGAAATCAATAGGAATGCTTTCATTGGCTTCAGATCAGGCCCCATCTCACCAGTGTCCCCAGATCCTTAACCCACTTTGTCCACTGTGTTGTTTCTTCCTCTGGAAGTTTGTCCCTGGGTTGGCTCGGTTGCCTGCTGTCTTTCTCTTTTGGTTGCCAAACACAGCCCAGAATCTTTTGCCCTTTTGAAGTGGGAATGCTTGAAAAGAGGCTTTTTGTAACAGATATTGCAGAGGCCTCTCATGTGCCTCTTGAGACCCTCCAAGATGCCTGCAGGGATGGTGAGCAGCAGAAGTAGACACACCATTTTGGAAGAGGATCCACATTTCTGAGGAGAAATGATTCAGGACAGGTCTGACTATGGAAACTGCAGGACTATTAGGATGCCTTCTGGGATATAAAGTCCTAGGCTTAGTCTGTACCCAAGGATACCTTGGAGAGGTGATGGTTTATAGTCGCTGGAGCCAGAGAGGTTAAGTCTCTTACCCAACATCACAGAGGAAATGTGAGGTAGCACCAGACTAGCACTAGAGACTCTGGCATCCCAGTGGTGGGCCTTGACCACAAGACAATAATTCTCAGTTTAGATCAATGATGTGGTAGCAGCCTGGGTATAAAACTATTGGATCTTATGAAAATCGCCTAGACGGCTTTGGGACAATCTGAACCCTACTATTTATAATTATTGGTATTTATTATGGTAGCACTTAAGAACTCCATGGCTGAGGACTTCATTGTGCCAGGTGCTGTACAAACACAGACCAAAAAGATGGTCCCTGCCCCAAGGAACTTACAATCTAAGTAACGCAAGAGACAGCAGTGGCTAGAGAGAGACAGCAAGAGGAAACAACGTTGGTCACAGCTCAGCAGGTGCCTCACCATTGTCAAATGTTTTGCGGGCATCCCAGCAAATGGGAGTTTTGAGGAAGGACTTGAAGGTGGATAATGAGGTAGCTTTGTGAGTGTTTACGAGGAGGTCCTTCCAAACACAAGGGGCAGCAAGAAAGACAGCACAAAGGATTTGTTTGAAAGTTTATTTTGACCCACCCTGCAGCGTTAGAATTGTAACTTTCTGGTAATGTATCACTAAATAACACTGCGTTTCTGTGGAAAAGATATTGCCTTTCCACAGGAAAGGTGGAATTTTAAGTTGTCATAATTGTTTAATGGGAATTACTGATCTATAGTCCCCTTGTGGGTTCACTGTTAATTAAGAAGCAGAGTGGAGATGAGACTGGGTGAGTAGTGTGCATGAGGGGAGATGGTGCTCTCTGGGTTTCTTTTATTTTATTCTAAACAGGTGTATCAGCTTTCCTAGGTGAATGCAGGACTTATAGCTGAGATGGGAGTGAGCATGTGCCACCAGTGGCATGGTAGGAAAAAACCCATACACTGGCAAAACAAATCTACTGTCTTTCAGTAAGATGGGAGGGCCAGATTCTGACCTCCCTTGTACCGGTTTTCTGTTGTTGTGACACCATTTACTTCACTGGAATTGCTCCTGATTTACACTGTGGTAAGAAAGATCAGAACCAGACCCTTAGACCTTTATTGACCTGACCTCTGTGTTTCACCAAAATCAAGGGTTGAAGGGTTGGCGTTTTCCTCTGTTTTTGAAGGGGTAGAAATTTGAATCCATTTTTGTTTTTCCCTTCTTCTGTCACTCGCACTCTTAATTACTTGACTTCTGTCCTTCCCCACTAGTCAGCTGGGAGAACTTTGCAATGTTGAGCCCTTGAGCCTGACCTTGCATCCCTACAAAGACCAGAGGGGAGGAAAGAGGTTTAACTGGATTTAATTGGGACATCTTTGCCCATCAGCCCCTTCCCGTCGGTCACCTGGTGGGGTGGGGGAGGGAAAGGGAGGTTGAGCTGGGCCCCAACTCATTGTTCAGGACTGGAAGGAGGGAGGGAAGGGGATATGGCCACGTCAGAGCTGTGCAGCTGTCAAATCGGGTTAGCCGGCAGACAGGAGATGGTGCCTCCAGGAAACAGAGATGGTTCCCACCTGTCCTGAGCTAATGAGGATGTTTCTGATGTCAATAAATGTTTCCTGACCACAGCAAAGGGGCAGTAATCTCAGCAGCCTGCCCATCATGAACAAGAGAAGAGAAAGAATCGAAGAATGAGAGAGAGAAGCTGCGATGGGGGAAAGAGGAAAGAACGTGAAAAAAAAAGGATGCAAAGAGTTTGACTGAATAGGAGAGGAGAGGGGGAGGGGGTAGAGGAAAAAGAGAACAAAAGAAAGAAGAAAGTGGCAAGAGAAAAAGAAGAGGATGTAGATGGAGGAGAAAGAAAGTAGAGTAAGTGGACGAAGAAAGAGAAGATATGAAGAGGGAGCAAGAAGAAAGGAGAAAAAAGACAGAGGGGCTGTCTGGCTTGATGGGGCCCATAGACTGTAGAACAACAAGAAAGGATGTGACCCTGTCTGTCCTGGTAGAGGTGGGAGTGGAATATGGCAAAGCCAGGTCAGTTGTAAGATGCTGAATGTTCAGGATGGTGATGTGTGAGCAGAATGGTAGTTGGGAAGCTTGCACATAGAAAATGCTGGCTCTGGCTCCAGAGCAAAAACTCTTAGCACTTCTCATCCATAGATCTAAAAGCCCCTTACTAAGGTGAGTTAGTATCATCAGCTTCATTTTAAAATTTGGGGAAACTAAGGTGCAGAGACTTTACCAAGGTCACAACAACAGGACAGTGACAGGAATAGACAGTGCTCTGTCCACGAGGTCACTGTGCCTCCCATGTGCCCCAACCTTCGGTTAGGTGGGAATGTCTGGCATGGGGATCATTGGGATTATACCAAACTGGCGATTGTATACAATCTCCCGGGGTCCTGCTCGTGCAGCAGGTTCTCAGCATAGAATTTTTTAAAAGCATTTGTTTGTTCTGAAGAATTCTCTTTCCTGTCCCACTACACAATCTGAGGGAAAGCAAATTGGGGCAGTGAGTCATCGTCTCTTAAATATCCTCAGCACTTAAGTGGTTCCCATCTTTATAATATCTGAGCACATCATAATTTTTAATATACTTATTGCCATAATACTGCCTGTGAGACAGGTCAGAATTATTCCCATTTTATAGATGGGTCACTAAAGAACAAAGAGGCTAAGTGACTTGCCCAAGGTCACACTTCTTGTGACAGCAGGGACTTGAACCCAGATTTTTCAAAGCCTAACCTAGTACCTTAACCATCAAACCATCCTTCCTTTTTTACATTCAGTGCACATTCATGGCAATAAACCAGCGTACACTAAAATAGCTCAACTATTTGCTGAAAGCAATTTTCAGTTATAGATTAGATTGTAGCATTCACAGTTTTCATAATCTGGCTCTTGAGTCAAAAGTGCTTATCACCTTCTAGGACTGGGCCCCACATTTGTGCTCTTGGTTAATTACATAGGTCATGTGGTATGATTTTGTTCCTGGATTGGGTGACAGATGCAATTAACCAACACTTAACCAACAAAATTGCCATTACTGGAAATTTTAAAATCAAGAGTTAGGTGTTTTTCTGTTCAAACAAGAATTCACTCAAGGAAGTCCTATGGCCTATGTTGTACAGGTGAGACTAGATGATCATAAAGGTCATTTCTGGTTTTACAATCTATTAATCTAATGTGAATTGTGAATTTTACAATGAAATGTACTATTGAAAATTCATTCTGTGTTGGGTAGCTACACAAGAACCCAGAAACAATGTGTGATGCAGCAACCAAGCATGAGTTGTATATTCAGTCACGTGATTCAACAATCTATAAATCAAGAACTTTTCAACCTTAACTTGGTCGTCTTGGGCTTATAACTTAGTCTTTCTCTTTCATTCAAAATATTTCTATTATTACTGTATGTAACATAATACAAAATGGAATTTCCTCTTCAATCTTAAATATAGTATGGTGCAGTACGTATAGTATTCAAACTTGGCTTGATTTATTTTTAATGATCAGTAAAATCTACCAAACAAATGAAGTTTGAACATATTGAACAATTGCATTTTTACACACACAGACACACACAAACTATTCAAAACTGGCTGACCATATTTTGTTAAAATCTGTTTTTTAAAAAGCAATATCTGGGTGACATCCAGGCCTGGATACCTTTAGTCAAAAGGAATTTGTTTGTTTGAGAACATTATGAGCAGTTGGAAAAGGAGGGATTGTAAGGTACATTCAACTGTAGACTGGTTATTTCTGCCAGAGTTATATACATGAGTTAAAGTAAACTGAAATAATTTTTCCTTTTTATGCACTTCTATGCTTTTGTGGTTCTGGTTGCAAGTAAGCGAGGATGTTCTTGCTGTATTTCCATCCCAGGCAGAAGCAGGAATACTGAAAGTCTGTCAAGGAAATCTGTTTGAATGAGATTTCCCACTCCAGTTTGGATAAAGTATAAAGATGGAAAATCTTGTGTGAATGAAACCTCTGAACCTGTTGAGGTTTGTTCATCATTAGAGTTAATGGCATAGTTAAATTACCCCCAGATTAATAGATAATTTCACAAATAAAAGCAACAAGTTTGGCTCACTATGATTCTTGAGGTCATGTTAATATTTATTGACGGATATTCAGATGACTGGTGGGTATTTGTGAAAATGGTCATAAATGCTGTCAGTTTAATGAATTCTAATAGAAATGGGTAGCTGATCTGAAATACGATACCAGCAGTCCATAATGTATTGTTGCTCTATTTCAAACTTTTCTGCTGGAGTTAGGGAAAAAAACAAACACAATGTAATTTACGAGACCTACTTGCACATCATGAACAGCAAATAGTAGAATGGGACTATTTACAAACAACTTAATGACTGACCGAAAATTGTTTGGTAGTCCTCATCTCTGTTTGCAGCTAGTGGAAAGGTGCCAATGTCCCATCTCCCTTTCTCCCCACACAGCTGTACTGATCCCTTATCAGCCTCCTCAGCCTGAACCCAAGGACTGGGCAGGTAGAAAAAATGAACCCTTCCCCCCGGCCCCACTGCTTGAGGTGATTCCTGTAGTTCAGATTCAGGCACTTTGGTGCAGAAGCTTGCAGTAGTACTGCCTGTTTGGTTCTGGTTCTGTAGAGACCAATAACTTCAGGCTCCATTCAGGTGTATAAAATAACTTTTGTCTCAGCCCTATAACGTCCCACCATTGTTGCTCCTCCTGGCCAGGAGCAGGATTGGGGTACCATCAACTCATGTCCTATTCAAGTTTATTTCTAAATCAAGTCTTAACACTCTGAATCTGTGTTTTATTCACACAAAGAAGCCAGCCCTGCCCTAGCAAATTTCAAAGGAACTGGACCGTGGATCGTGCTTTTTACAGGAATTCTCCAGCTCTGTCCCTATTTGAAGCTGGGGTGTGGGAAAGAAATGCAGCTACAAAACATGGCAGAACTCTGAGGAGGTCAAATAAACTCAGCCCTACTGTCTGAGGCTTCTATAGAACTTCAAGACGTTGGGTCTTTCTCCCCTCTCCTCTCCACCCCCCTCTTCTCTTTGAAGAAGCGTGTGTTGATGTAAACGGACAAGGCAGGGAGTCAATAAAAAGGGTATCAGAGAGCCTAGGAGGAGTTTGCCTGCAGCAACAGAGAAGACACAATTACTGCAACAACTGTCCAACCAACCGCAGCTAGGAGACTCCACTTAATTTAATTGAGTGTGAAGGCAGGCTGGAGACACAGGACCCGCTCCTCTCTTCCCCCCTCCCATAATATAGACACTATTGGCTGCTAATTGGCGCCAGTGGGCTGGTGCTAATTGTGCTAATGCTCTTGGTCTGAGGGAGAGGCATGTGAAGGATGAAGGGGTATGCTGGGGGAAAAAAAAGGAGGGGGAGAGAGACAGTGATCATAAAAGTTGGAACAGGGCTTTAATTTCATATCAAATATTTAAGTGAGTGGAGGATCTGTGAACTCTCTTTTGTGGTAACCCTCAAAAGGCCTTAGAGAATTGGCCCCCTGTGCTGGCAATGGCTCTGAAGAGTACTGTGCTCCCCCATCCCCAGCTTTGTTTAATTAATTGTGTGAATTGCTAATGCCCCTCTATCTTTTTTTTTTCCCCCTTGTGTTTTCTGCCATTGCTACTCCTGGATTACTTAGTTCAGAGATCAAGCATTTGTTTTATGTGATTTGAGTAGTTTTTAGGAGCCCTCCTCATTCACCAGCCCCATTGTGCTAGGTGCATGCCAAACCTTCACTGATCTCATGGGCTTGAGCAGAGTGAGCTGCATACCCTCGCAAGCCGTGACCTCCTGCGTTCACCCTAGCTAGACGGGGTCAGTCCTGATTTGTACCTGGATAAGAGACGTATGGCAAAAAGAGGCGGGGATTCTATTTGTGGGAGTGCCCATGGGCTTCAGTAGCTCATAAATGAGACTCTAGTCTAAGGGCTTGTCTACATGAGAAAAATTTGCTATACTAGTCTAGTTAAAACAGCACACGTATCCCCTACTGTGGATGCAGTTATACTAGTATGAAAGTGTTTGTGCTGGTATAGATTACTCTGGTTCTGGAAGTGAAACAAGCTATACTGCAATAAGGTACATTTACACCATTATAGCTGCATCCACACTAGGGCTTATACTGGAATAACTGTTTCCGTAAAAAATCATACCCCTAACCAATATAGTTATACCAGTATAGCTTTTCTAGTGTGGGCCTGCCCCAAAGTTAGAACTGTACCAGTACTTCAGTTTTGTGCTAGAGACTACTGTGTTCTGGAAGTGCCATCTTTCAAATGAGATGTAGAAGTGAGGTCTTTGACCCAGATCCTCAATGCCAGCCTTTGTTTATTAGAAACGTATAGTTCTATCTGCAGGGATAGAGTGTCTTGGCCAAATATGAACCCGGCGGCTTACACGTCATTTAGGTAATTTCCCCTGCTGGATGTTCTCAAATTTCACTCCTACAGCACCCCTTTGTTCTGCTGTGATTCACTATCCCAAAATCCTTTTGTTTTTTCACAATTCTTTGTTCTCTTTTGATACAAAGGGGACACAAGAATATTATTAGTGTATAATAATCTATTTTCACTCAGATTGTCAAAAGCGGGAAATTATATCTAACAATCCATGTGTGTGTGTTAAATTTCACATTTTAAAATATATACAAAACTTTAAAGGTAAACAGGCCCAATTCTAACCTCAGTTAAACAGGATAAAATGCAGTTTACTCCATTGACGGTCATCTGTGTTTTCCTTGATCTGTACTAAAATAATGATTTAACCTAGCAGCCCCACTTGAGAGCAGGATCCCCCTTGTTATGTACTGTATGCATATAGTAAGAGAAAATCCCTGAGTCAAAAAGTTTATAATCTACCTAGACAAGACAGACAGGGGAAGTATAACTATACCCATTATATGGATGGGGAGCTGAGGTATGATGCGACTTGCTCGAGGTCACACAGTCTATGGCAGAGCTGTGAATTAAACCCAGATCTCTGAAATCCCAAGGTCATACCTTAATCATGAGACCATCCTTCCACAGGAGGGCTAAGATACATTTTCAGGATGATGGTTGTGCTTGCTTCACTGAGGATAAGTGACTCAAAAGATGGAAACTCTCTTGCCTAACAAAACAAAGGCTGCCTTTATTTTCTGTGTAAGGTCTGAATTCTGTTCTCCTTTATACCAGTGTAGGGCCTCACTCATGCAGACAAAAGAAACTGAAATGGAAAGACTGTATTATGATTCTTTATTTGTATTACTGTAACGCCTAGGAGCCCTAGCCTTGCACCAGGACACCATTGTGCTAAGTGCTGTACAAACACAGAACAAAAAGACAGTCCCTACCCCAAGGTGCTTACTAAGTATGTGATAAAAAACAACAGGTGGATGCGGACAGACAGAAGTACAAGGGAGCAATGAGACAATATTGATGCCAGTGACATATCGATTTGTGGGACTGGGGTCTTAATCTGGAATGACTCACTTTATTACATCACTATTGGTCTGATCCTGCACTGACTGAAGTTAATGGCAACACACATACTGACTTCAGTAGGTGTGGGGTCAAGCCTTATATATAACCACTGCACATCCAGCTTGACAAATAACTATAAGCACTGGTTTGCAAAAGCCCTTAGGAGTCAGGTATGGAAGTAATGGTGTGCAAATCTTGTTCTTTTGTTTGCATATTGCAAACTTATTTAAAAGGTGCTGTAAAAATTGTCTGTGGCTTTCCTTCCAAGTCAGAGAAGTTCTATTGTACAGCTCTGACCTCATAATGATGAATATCAGCTGCTGATTTAATCACTGCTATGAAATAGCCCTTCCTGCTAATTTGCAGAAGGGGAATTTTCTATATAGTAAATAATTTATTACTATTTATTCTAGTAATATCCAAAGTGTGGGCCTCCTTGTGGTAGGCACTGAACAGACACATAATAAAAGCAAAACTGTGACAGTAGTAATTCCCTGCAATATCCTTGAAAAACCTTATTGAATTAAGTTAAATGTTTTGGGGACCATAGTATTAAATGCAAATTTTATATATCAGTGTGAACCGGGATTGTATGTAACCTCTCTAGGGGGAGATGGGATGTGTATCCTGGGAAATATTATGAACTTCAAAGGACTGTACTGAACAATGAGCCAGACAAGAATGGAGGTTTGGACAAACCATATCAAGTGGTTTGCCTGGGGAATCTCTAGGCCAGGGGTTCTCAACCCATTTACCATTGTGGGCTGCATATGCAGCTCTGTGTGTTATGTGTGCTGCATCCACACAATATATATATATATATATACACACACTACTTGTATTGCCCTGAGCATGTCACATGGGCCACAGCTGTGTGCTGACTGGGCCGCAAGTGGCCCAGGGGCCACAGGTTGAGAACCATTGCTCTAGGGGGAGGTGAATGCAAATTCTCACATTTGGTTTTGCAAAAACCCATTTTTGAAGTTGTGCCCTGAGGCGATGACCACTGCCTGCTGATCACCTATTCTCTCTCATGTTTTCGCTTTCAGAATAAATGTGCTTGCTTGTAAAGAGCTGTGTGGTAACTTTATAACTGCTGGCTATTGTGCTGTTCATAAGTCTTTGAAGAGAAAGCAAAGCACAGATGCTGGACCTCTTCTAGCAGTCTGGTTTGCTGGGAATATCACAGTGTAAGGAGGGAACTGTCCAGCCTGGAAATGCCCCAGTCAGGAAGGAGAAAGACACAAGTCTCTGCCCAAGAAAAGTGATGGGTGAGGAGCCAGGACCCTTGAGTGGGTGCCCTTGATGGACCATGAGGGGGAATATAGGCGCAGTTCCCCTGAACTCTGACACTCACTAACCTTGAGGGTTTCCCAAAACTCCTCACAAACCAACAGCATTGAAATGTGGCCACCTCTGGGGTGAAGAACAAGAAACAACATAGCATGTTGCCCAAATTGGGGGATAATTTATGTATAAGAGTATGCAGGCATGTATGCATGAGTACGCAGGCATCCTGAGTGCACACAGACTGATGCACGCAAACAAGCCGCCATGCCTGAACATACGCTCCTCCCCAGGCATGTGAAGGAGTCAAAGCACACAGGAATACACATGTCACATGCACCACTGCAGACACTCAGGGCCTGATCCTCCACCATTGTGGTCAATGGGAGTGTTGCCACTGCCTTAAATTGAGGTAGAATGAAGGCCCTGAAGACACTGGGGGTGTGGTGGAAGGTGTGTGTGTACACACACACACACAGAATTATATCCTTCCCTGTACAGAAAAGCAGAAACATGTTTCAGGCATGTGCATACCTCTGCACATACTGACACACACTCCTCTTCCCCCCCACTTCCTAGATGAAATAGAAAAAAAGAGCCCCATGGATTTTTTGCTTTTCGTGCTTCTGTTACAAACTCCAGCCAACCACGGCCACTGCTGTTCCTTATCAATATTTGCTGAGCAGGGTGGGCGGGCTGGAAAAGCCCTTCAAGCTTCTTCTTCTGTGCAGGTTGGGGGGTTGAGTGGGCTTCATTTTTGATTTTCATGGTCTGTTTTTCTTGGCTGGCTCAGCCCTGGAAGGTGACTTCTGCTAAAAGACAGTGTGGAAACAGGACATCCCTCCCTTTTTTTTTTTTTTCCTCCTCTTTCATTTTATTGTGTTGCACTAACTCCCTCTTGCTCTCTCTGTAATTGCTTCTTGAGTCTTAGGACAAGTGACCAGCCCCGGCACTGGCCCAAAACGCATTTAGCCAGACTATGACTTTAGGTACCACCCAAGGAGATAGATACTATGCTTTAGGGACACCCCTCAGAGGCACAATGTCTCTTCAGCTCTCCTCTTAGAACATAAGAACGGCCATAATGGGTCAGACCAATGGTCCATCTAGCCCAGCATTCTGTCTTTTTGACAGTGGCCAATTCCAGATGCTTCAGAGGGAATGAACAGAACAGGGCAATTATGGAGTGATCCATTCTCCGCTTCTGGCTGTTGCTCCAGGAAGAAAATTACCACAGCACTTAAAGATGTAGCTTACTTCTGATGTTTGTGTGTGAGCCAAGGCAAGGCCACAATCTTGCCACTTGTTAAAAGGAGAACTTTCCGTGCTTGGCTTTGAATGGACAAGAGGCAGTTTGGAGCCCTGTTAGAGCAGGTACCTGCTGAAACTAAGGCTTTTGGCCTGTGACTCAGCTTTTTGTGGGATTGCTCGGTTCTCCAGCGTCCCAGGACTTTTGTTGTCATGACCCTGAAAGTGGCTCTGAAAGGACTGGAGGAGGAATTGAGAACTGAATCCTTTAGAGGCTGCTTGTAGAGGGACATACGGTTGTCAGTCTAGCCCTGATGTGGAGCTAGTGCAATCTTCCTGTTTTTAGTGAAAATGAACTTCTTTGCAGGCAACTACCTTTGTTAGCAAATGGCAAAACATGTACATGTGTGGACAGCGAGGTGGATGGATGGCACTGTTTCAGAGAAGAGTTGAGGGAGGCAGCTGCTGGGCTCAGGTGAGAAGAAAATCTTTTGAGATCCGTTTGTGGGCAAGTATATGAGCCCTGGACACAGCTATGCTGCAGAAGCAACCAGCTTAATGCAGAGAAGTTGCTATGCCAGCGCCAGTCAGCATGAGCTCTAGCTCTGTGGTCCTTCTCAAGTCATCCTTTGGGACCTGATCTTGTGGGGTGCTCTGCACCTCCTGACCATTGCTGAGTTTCCTATAATCTTAATGGTATCAATATGCAGAGAGGGCAAAACACAAGCTAGCCAGAAATTATTGTGGTTTTTCTTTTCAGCATTAATGTATCAAACATTACCCTACTTGCCACTAAAGTAGCAAGAAATTGTTTCCCAAGTTCAAGTCTAAATGCAGTTTTATTTGACAAATGCATCCAAGTAGAAAGGAGGGACTTTCTCCCTTTCTTCTTTTCTTCCTTTCTTTCTTCCTGTTAGGACATATTAATTGCTCCTATCTCTGAGGAAGAGACTTTAATGATATTTCAAAGCTAAACAATAGGAAAAGATTCCTTCCCCGTCACCCATCCTTCTTCCTTTCCTTGATCATGTTTCTGTCCTGTTCCCCTGGGCTGTCCCATTGCCTGATCAGATGATAATATTCGGAGTCATTATTCTTGGATTTCTGGTGACCCTTCACCTCCCTGGGGTGCAGGACCATTTGGCTCCAGGGGCAGAGGTAGCTCATGGGTCATTAAGTTGCTCTGAGGCCTGTGGTCAGACAGGCTGCATGCTGATCAGCCTTGGGGAGCGAAGGAAACTCGAAATGAGCAAGAGGACAAGAGGCAGTCTGCATCACATTCAGATGTCCAAGGCGCCCTTGAATCTCAGTTCATTAAAATCTAAACGATTAGAGGTGAGCTGACTGGTATGGCTAAGGCTACCAAGTTGGTTAGGGAGATTCAGTTCAGTGTCCCCTTTCTCTGACTCCTACCTCCAAGACACACTGCAGGGAAGGTATCTGTCAATTTCCCTGAGTACATCTGCCCCCGTTTCAGGGTAACTGTAGTGGTCATTTTATGTGGCTCTCCATTCCTGGAGGTTTGCAACCATGGTAGCCCATTCTGTATGGTCCTGCATTAATCTTTTTGTGGATGAATAGTCCTAATTGTTTTAATGTATCTTACAAATACATGATATCCAAAACTTCTAAAGAGTTTGATAAGACTTTTACTCTAACAGGAGGGAAAATGTCTCTGTCTGGATTATACGGCTCTGTGGTTTATCCTTTAGAAATGTGAAATGTGTGAGAGTTTTGGGGTTTTTTTAAAACCCATTAATTTTTCTTTTAACTTTATCTAACAACACTTTAGGAGGCATGTGGCAGTCTCAGTTACTCTGAGAGAGGACACAGCACACAGCAGCTCCCTTTGATCAGGACAGGATATGACTGGTCAATCAGGGAAGTAGAACCAACACTATGGCCCCATGGGCCAGATTTTCTAGCGTGCTCATTTCGGCAGCAAACTCAGGGACCAGTTTTGTTGGGGGTTGTTTTATTTTTTTAAAAAGTTTAGCAGCTCTAAGGATGGCAGAATTTGGCTTCATCTCATTTACCAGGTCACCCATTTTGAACAGAAGTGAGTTACACCGTGTCTGGCTCAGCTGCCTGCAGCTGAACTCATAGTCCATGCCATGTGGCACATGGATTCAGTTCTGCTTCTCCAAGGTGCTGCACAGCCCGTCTGTTCTAGCTAGGCGTAGAAATCCAGTTCAGGTTCTCTTCCTTGTTCCAAGCATCTTAGCAGACCTCATCCTTTCTGTCTGTCCATAAGAGAAAATTGCATTTGTAATATCCTCAAAGGTGCTGTGTAATCATGTCTTTAAAATATATGAGGCGACAGAGCAAATATATTGAAAAATAGCACGTAGTTGGCCAGTTTTACTAATATGTAAAGTATACGGGACAGTACATGACACACAATATTCTGTAAGTGTTGAAATTATTGAAAACACATGGAATGGCCTGAATATATTTTAAAATACCATGAAACATGGCCAATTCTGTAATATTTTAAGTCTGGTTTATATGTTTTTAAAATCATGTTTACAAATATATTGCATGGCAATATAGTACAAAGATATGGGAAATAATTTCCTGATGGTGCCAAGAACCATTGATTACTGATGGTAAGTTATTATAGACATTGTGCAGGTATTACATTTAGCTTGTGTGTACTTTGCTTAACACAAGTGAACTGTGAGCTCAATAGGGGCTTCAGTTACTATTGGGATATACTAATAACTCCCAGAGCTCGCCCCCATTAATTCAACCATGGCCTTTTCTCCTCCGCATCTCCTTTGGTGGGGCTTGAGCCCATAACAGTATCAGAGGGCAGCAAGTCCTGCTCTCCTAGGGAGGAGGGTATGCGTGCATGGGCTGTGGTTTTTAGAAAGACAGTCTGAGTCTCCAAGCGAAGGGTCTTGGAAAGGGGACTTGAGACCCACTAAGAAAAGAAGCTTGTCCTGCACCTTTGCATCCTCATTTTGCTGTTAGTTCCTTCTGGCACTATTACTTATCCAGTAGATAAGGCTGGATGCTGTAGGGCCTCTGGGAAGTGGCCTTTTGCAGTATGACATACACCCTGACAGGGTGTTCTGTGATTAGAACACAGCTGCAAGGTGCAATGTCACCAGGAACAGATTCCAATGTCCTTTCTATTTGTTCCGTTTACTGTATATATTACTTTGAATCCCTCTCCCACAAATACTTTTTATGATAGTTGTGAGTGCTGACTATGACTTTCTATGTTGGTATTCTCACACCCCGTCTCCAGAAGCCAGCAATTTACACTCATTATGGTGCTTAGATTGTCAGAAACATAGTAAGCCCTATGGGCTTATGAAGGGGTGTGTAGCTTTATATTTGGTGTTGGGTAAATAAAAGGACAAACTGCATCTCATGTTCACACAGTCAGGAGACCTTATTATTACTTCATCTTTATATTCTGGCAGTGTAAGGGGACTGTACCTTGCTTCTGAGTGATTACTGAACAACATGTGGTATCAGGAGTAGGGTGTTGAATGTGCACATGTGTGCCCTGTTTTACTAAGGGCACCAGCACCCCGCTGATGCCTCCAGCATAGAAGCGTATATGGCATCAGCCATCCTCCAATATTTCACCCCTTGTCACTGATGGAAAATGTTCCCTTTTCACATATTTTTATTTCTACATATTTTGTCCCTATTAAGGATGGAGAATTCCTTATTATTGTCCGGGAAAATATTGATCCTGTACCCATTTGGTCCCCTCCCAAAGCTCTCTTGGTCCAATGGATTTCAATGGAGTTGATTCTAACACTGCAGGGATGTGCTGTGTATAATAATAATTAATATTATATATTGCAGTCATGCTGAATAGCCCCACTCTTGGACCTAGACACTGTGCAAACAGAATAAAAAGAATGTCTTTGCCTCAAAGAGAACACAACAGCTGCCATACTGGGTCAGACCAAGAGTCCGCTAGCTCAGTATCCTGTCTCCGACAACGGACATACCAGGGAGAGCATGCAGCGAGTTTACAGAACAGGACAGCTTGGGAATGATCCACCCTGTGTCTTCTGGCAGTCTGAGGTTGATAGCTGCCCTGAGCAAAGGGTTGCATCTCTGACCATCTTGACTAATAGCCGTTGATGGACCTATGAGCTTACAATCTTCGTATAAGACAAGAGAGACCAGGTGGACGTGAGCAAATAGATGGGGGAGCACAAAGAAACAACGAGGCACTGGCTTCCTAACCATTGTCAATTTCTTTGTAGGCATTCCAGAAAAGAAAGTGCTGTTTATGGTTGGAAAAGATCTGGTTTGCCAGTTTGCTCTATAATTCGGCTGTCAATGCCTGTTGAGTTTTTGGTGTTGTTTTTATATGTCATAGATAATTCATGGTAACTTTTTTTACAACAGTCAAGAGCAAATTGGAGTTCAGGTGTTATAGTGATGAGAGCCCTAGGAATACCGTTGACCAAATAATAAGTGGATTCCTGTGTATTAATTCATGAAAATAAGAATGTTAAGCACATGGAAACAGCCATCATTAGAATAGCAAGAGTGGCCTGGCAGACAAAGGAAAGAACCTACAGAGAATCCGTAAGTAGAGTGAGGGTTAGTGTGTCAACACCCAAGTTAATCGTCTTCTTAGTTCCACTATATCCCAGGGACTCACTGCTCTGTCAGATAAAATAGCACAAATGCCTAGAACAATGACAGTTATTCTTCTCCCGCTGTAGCCCATCAGCAGGCACTGAGCCTGGAACTCTTCAAGATCTCACAGCCTTAATGAAAACAAGGAATTCACCAGAATTCTTCTGAAAAATAAATAAATCCACTCTCTTGACCTCATCTTGACCTCCCAATGAGGTGCTAATTACTACAGGATTAGCACCTCTTCTCTATCACAATGGACACAGCCAAGGAGCAAAAGGTGACAACACAAACTCACAATGCAAAACCAGAGGAATTAGGCCACAGTAACAGGCAAAGGACTAGAGTTAGAGAAAGGGAAACCTTCTGAATTTCAGGCCTGATCTACAGCCTACACCTAAAACTTGGATTGATCTAGCTATATTGCTCAGGGCTGTGAAAAATTTAATACCCTGTGTGATGTACTTAGGTTGACCTAACACTCACTATAGACACAGCAACCTATAGACACTAGCTACCGTCTCGGGGGTTGATTTACAGGGTTTGTAGTGTAGACAGACTCTGACTCAACCAGATAGCCAAGAAGAGAATGACCGATTAATGGATTTTGGAGGAAATTTGAAGGAATGAGAACACACCTTCTGTTCTTAGAGTTGGGCTACATACAGTTTTTATCCCCATGGTAACAATCTTAAGGGCTTGTCTATACAGAGACTTCCAGGAAAATTAATCCGAATTAACTAAAGGGGTGAATTTGAAGTGGATTAGTTAAACTGCATTAAACCCCTGTTTGGACACCCTCATTCAGAATTAAAGTGGTGGCATTTAACACCCACTTTGCACTGCCTTAATGTTGCTCCAGTGACTTCCTGGCCCGGGGTGTACGTTATACTACAGCCAAGTAGGGGAATTCCTTCAACTCTGGGTTAAATTTGTTCTCTTCACTGGTTTAGGAATCACAATTCACAAGGCTGCTGCCAGCCCGGTTCACTTTCAGGGCGGTGCAAACTACTACTCCCTTTTCTGGTCCACTCCTCAGTTAGGTCAAATTGCCGTAGCTTCATGGACTTCAATGGAGCTGTGTCAATTTACACTAGCTGAGAAAGTAGCTCATTGTTTTCAGCGAGGTTGCTGCATGATGCAGTGCTACCGAGGGTCGTGGGTAGGCACAGGATACGATGCAATTTCCCGTTCTGAGAAACCTCTCAATTTTTTTTATATGGTTCAGGATGGTCCTTGCCTACATTGTCCTTCTGCAGAACATATGTGCCATGTGGGCCAGAGGTGACACAATAAGAATCCCCTTGGTATGATGTCTGATTAGGGCTTCTGAATAATAACCAGATTACAATCTTCAGTTTGTCTTAAACATGTCTGCACCATTTACAATCTTTGTTACAGGCATTGTTGCAAGGATGGATTTATGCTAGGCCATTTCCCGCTCTGTCTGCGTCATTACAGTTATTGTCAGGAGAGCACAAGAAACTGCATGCCTCAGACTTTCTGCAAAGCCCAGCTGTCCGATCATGCTGCGGAGCCTTTTGGAGCGCTCTGAGACTTGATCTGCTTTTGACCACAGAGATCACAACCTCTTGAGGCATGATTCCCAGGGCACCTCACCGCTGGGCAGCTGCATGCTAGCTGACAAAATCCGACCCTTAGATAATTGGCTGTGATCAGTATAGGTGCATCAAATGGCATAAAAACAATTCCCAGAGATCTGCAGAGAACATACAGGCCTATAGCAAATTATTCACCTCAGTATCTTTTTGGTGGGGGTCGTCCCCCCCCCCCAGTTTTCATGCCCTTCCCCCACTATTCCATGTGTAAAGGCTGTTGTTCATTCAATAGAAGGCAGTGTGGTTCAGTTGATCGCGTACCGGACTTGGATTTATGTGATTTGGGCTCTAGCCCCAGCTCTGCCACTAGCCTGCTAGGTAACTTTGGGAAAGTCATTTCCCCATCCTGTGCCTCAGTTTCCTCTTCTATAAAATGAGGTTAATGACACTGGCTTGCTTTGTAATGTGCTTTGAGATCTAGTGGTGAAAGTGCTATATAAGAGCTAGGTAGTATTGTTATTAAATGACATCCAGAGCCAATCAAGCATTAACTCTGAGCTATGGATTTACCCTCGAACCAGATGACTCCCTGTTCTGAATAAGAAAAGGCGAGCCAGAAAAAGTCAGTAGGTCAAGAATCTCTTCTATAATTAAACTTCTCCTGAGCCCCCCTCTTTGTGCCCACTGGGTTCTATTCCCATCTCCAGTGTGCAGCAGCATATTGCCACAGTGCTTAGAAAATAGAACATATTTAAAAGGGCAGTTTGTAATTTGACAAGCAATGTGGCTCTAAAATTGCCTTCATGAGTGAGTATAGAGGCCTTCCATTCAGCTTCCTCAGATGCAAATCCAGTTTCCTGGGCAAAAGGGAGCCTGGGCTCTGCTATAAAAGGACAAAAGGGTGGCCCTTTGTCACCAATTTATGAACAGCTGTCCCCGATTGGTGACCTATTTCTCCTGCAGCAGGCTTAAGGCTTTTGCGTAGCACATGCACATGGTTTGTTAATGAATGGAAATACCTGGGAGAGAGATGGACATTGAAATAATTGGTTACTGTCACAGAGATCCAGATCAAGAGGGTGGGATAAATCAGGAGAAATCCTGCTCTAGAAAGGTGCAAGCAGTGGTTAAAACTGATTGAAATAGAAGGGGATCTCTCACTGTATCAGGAGTGGGAGCTGTGGAGGGGCAGTTCTTACCCATGCCAGGGAGATGAGGGGGAACTTCCAGCTGCTTTTCTAGAGAAAGGGGAGCTGTCTTTCTCCTCTCCTACTTACTTCCTCTTACATAAACCTCTGGGTACAAGGTAAAACTGTTCCTATTAAGAGAGGGATGATAATCTTTTGGTTAAGATATTGGACTGGGACTCAGGTCCTGTGTGACACTGAAGTCACTCAATCTCTCTGCCTCAGTTTTCCCATCTGTAAAATGGGGACAATAATTATTCCTTTCTCCCATCCTTTGTCTGTCTTGTTTATTTAGATTGTAAGCGCTTCAGAGCAGGGACCATTTCCTTCTATGTTCATGCACACTGCCTGATTCAGTGGGGCCCAGATCTCAGCTGAGGGCCTGTGAGTGCTACCACAGTGCAAATAATGCCGTGCTGCTCTTGTTTGGTGGTGGAAGATCTAGTAGCAATTGTATGCTTTCCACAGTTGTACTGATGTTGATGGAGAGGAGCAATCAGTTCCTGTGACCAGTAACTGCCTATTGGGCCTATGTAGTTCTTCTTAATTTTGGGCTAGATCATATTCATTGTACATAGCTCTCTGTAAAGGGTGGGGAGGCTGTGCACCACCCAAGGGCTGAGCTCCAGGAGACACCGGGACTCAGGAAGGGGCACAATTCCTCCTGGACTTCACTGGTGCTCAGGCAAAACATGGGTGATGCCCCATTGCTTAGGTTTATGCAATGCATTGTGCGCAGCCAGCTCTGCTGCCCACGGTGCAGGGAGGCAGTCATGGCCCTGCTTCCCCATGAGGTGGGTTACAAGGAGTCCCTCCCTAGACAGAGACTATATTTGTGCATGACTTTTACCCAGGGCACATCTACTTTGCAGCTGGGATGTGTAATTTCTAGCTCAGGTAGGTGTACATGCACTTGCTTGACTCAGGGTAACATGCTAAAAACAGCAGTGTGACCAGGGCTGGGGCTAGCTGCCTGAGTATGTATCTAAGATCTGGAATAGGATCCGCCCTGTCGTGGCTACACTTCTGTTTTTAGACACTAGCTGAGGCAGAGCCAGTGCATGTACATGAGCTGGGAATTATACCTCCCAGCTGCTGTGTAGACATAGGTGCTCCTTTCCTCTTCTGTGCACTCATACATAGATCAGGTACCGTCTGGTCCTGAGTGTTTGTCACCACACTTTGCTATTTGTGACTTCATTGCCTACAGCTTGTAACGTCCAATAGAGCAGCACTGATGATTCCAGCATATTATCTGAGCACAAATCAAATCCTCCCCTTCTCCAGCTCTGGCAATCTTGTCCCTTCCTTCCAGACCTGGGGCATATTCAAGATTTTGGCCTACTGATGCTCTCTGATCTTAAAATCAGTCCAATCTCTTGGCTTTCCATGCCAGTGGGTGATGTTAAAAGCCTTAAGTGGCTGGCAGACTCTCCCTCTCTCTCTTTTGGGTTAACAGTTAAAAATTCATGTTTGTTTTTCAAAACCTAAATTGCTTTACTCTTTGCAAATTGTTCCTCTTTCAATTCAAAATCAAACCTTTGTCTAGACTCAACAGGGCTCTTGGCTGATGGCTCTGGCATGTAGGAAACCTTGGGGTTATCAACATGCTCCCCAGCCCCAAATTTACTCATCCTAATTCCAAATGGTATTTTTTCAGCAGCACAGTGTGTTTAGCTAATTGGGTTAAGGAGCCTTAGAAGTTACTTGGCTCTCTGCAGAATGTTTCTTTTCTAGCTATGCCAATTTCCTTAACAAATGTATTTCATTGTGTGGCCCATTTGATCCTCCTAGCCGGAACTGCATGTGAATCCTGAGCCACCGGGGAGTGTTCTTTAGGGCTGTCACTCTAGAGGAACTGCAAAAGTCTTGCTTTGCTTTGGAAAAGCACCCAAAAGTCCAGATGCTTATACCTAGCAGAGATTGAAGAAGGTGCCTTTATTCTTTTTTTCTGAGTCATGTATCTATGGCCCCTGCATAGCTGCTAGTCTGGCAGAATGGCTAGTCCAGCTACAGGATCTATACAGGAGTTCCAGCTACAGGATCTATACAGGAGTTCTCAAAATGGGGTCTGCTGAGCCTGCGATGGTGGTCTATGGTGATCTGTCTTGTTACGCAGGCTCCGAAGAACTCAGGGCCAAATTTGCAAGTGAACTGCCAGCATTCTGAGCTCTTAAAAGCCCATTTCTTTAGTGGCTTAACTGAGAGCTGAGCCATCTTGAAAACCTGGTCCTATATGTCAGCATCCCTTGGCATAGACAGAAAACATTATGATGAATAATGAGATTAACGTGACTATTATTGTTATAATTATTTCATTATAAAAGTGGCTTATGTCTGAGATGTTGATTCAGGGACTGATTCTCATTCACATTAAAACTCCTTTACAGGTAGTATAAAGCGTCTTTACAATTGCTTACCAACAGATGTTGGTCCAATAGAAGATATTACCTCACCCACCTTGTCTCTCTAATATCCTGGGACCAACACGGCTACAACACACACCCATTGTTGTATGCAGCGTTATGTAATTTACTGCCGAAGGGGTGTCAGGAGCCATAGTGTAAATGAAATTCAAGCCTTCAGACTTTACTATAGTAGTAAATTGTGTGAATTTGGTGGTGATACACAATGGTTTTCTTGCATTATGAAGAGCTGTATTCCCTGCTATAAGTGTTTATCTATGCAACTTCACCTATGAGGCAGCTGCAGGTCCAAAAAGAAAAAATACTTTAGGATATTTTATTTTAGGGTTAGAAGATGGCAGCTTTCTTGTGCTTACTGCAAATCAATTATGGCTAGAAATAACAACACGTTAAAATATGCAGCCAAAATGGAAATAGACAGCATGCAGGGTTTTTGTGTGGTCTGTGATAGAATTGAAGCGAATATTGAATATACTTCACTAATTCTCCATTGTGGTGAATGTTCATTTGATCTTGTTTTAAAGGCAGATGAATGGAAAATGGGCATGGATCCTGCAGTGCAAACCAACTCCTTCCAGCATCAGCAGCAAGCTTGTGCACACATTATCAATAGTGTGTGCATGCAAAGGGTTTCCAGCTGTAGCCCCAACATGCAGCTAACACAGACCTGCATGCAGGCAGTGGGGCCAGCTTGGCAGCTTAAGTATTGGTAACCCCAAGCATGCAAGAAATGTGTCAGCCCTCCCCACACACCCCCAAAATCATGAGGCTTAAAAACCATGAGATTTAAACAAAATAAATACATGTTGGGTTCTTTTTATTTTCCTTCTGATTTTTGAATCGTTAGGGTTGATGTTTTCAAGCTTTCTTCTGAAAACAGGAGGGTGCCTAGAAACTTTTTGTTTAATGAAAGCTGAAATTCTTGTGTAATCATAAAGCCTCAGCTCCTGGAGTCATAAGGAAAAAAGAGACTTTCATGGGGTATGATTGCACCTTGTATAAACATACCTGAGCTAGCTTTAATCTAGCTACGTTGGGTACTGTCTGCTGCGGCTTTACTGCTCCAGTAAGTACCTGAAGCTAGACTGAAGCTAGCATAGATGTGTCTACACGCGCTGCAGTCACACCCCATGATTGCAGAGCAGATGATGCTAGGCAAGGGATTTGAGCTCGGAGTCCTGATTTTTGTGGCAGTTTATGAGCTGAATATTTAAAGGCCTACTGGGAAGGTTGACATTTGCAGTGGTGGGCATTAATCTTTAATGATCTGATCCTGCTGAAATCAATAGGGTTCTTCAATGGGAACAGGATCAGGCCTCAAAATATTTCGTCTGCACACGGTGCATGGCTTGTTTTGCTTGACTCATGAGTTAACCGGGTATTTGGAATAAAGGAGGCATCTCTGGGGTGACCATATGTCCTGCTTTGGCCGGGACAGTCCCTTTTTAAAGCCCTGTCCCGGCCCTCCCTCCTTATTTGCGAAAGTGGGGCTTTGTCCAACTTGTTGGCAAGAGCAAAAGGGACAAAGGCCCACTTTTGTCAAAAAAAGTGGGGTGTGGAGGAATGTGTGTGTGGGGGAAGGGTGAACTGTTATGCCAGCCCTGCGCAGCGGGGGGCAGGCAGGGCTTTGGCGAGCAGTGCCACCAGCCCTGTGCGGGGCACGGTGAACAGTGAGTGGCATGGGCCAGCCTTGCGTGGGAAGGGGGGGCTCAGGCAAGGGGCTTGGGCCAGTTTCGTGCGGTGTCCCATTTTCCCTTTGGGAAATATGGTCACGCTAGGCGTTTGTAGCCTTAGGGCTTGTCTTCACGGCAAAGTTAATTTGAGTTATACCTTGAGAGTTGCCCCAAAATGGAGTCTGTCCACATACACAAACTCTTAACCTGAGTGTGGTGATGCTTTACAGTTGGCTGGCCCCTTGGGTTGGGGGGAGGGACAGGCTAAAGCTCAAGTGAGCGCACGGTTCTATAGCATGGACCCAGGCTACCACCACTTGAGTGTCGCTAGTCCTCCACTACCTTCCCACAATTCCCCCTGGGTGCCCAGAAAGAACAAAATCGTTCTCCCACAATTCAATGGGAAAGAATCCCTAGAGCAGCTCAGCTCAGCTTACTGCCATGCAAAGAACCATGGGATGTGGCCCAGAAGTCTTGATAGCACATGAGTGAGTGCAGCACCAGTGTGGATGCAGCAGCTTGGGTCTTGGGTCTCAGCATGGCTGCTCTCGTTAGCCAGGCTAGCTTTAGTGTAGATAACTCGAGTGAACTCTGCAGTGAAAATATACCCTTAAAAATCTCCCAGGCCCTGGAGAATGAATTCCATTGAAGAACAATTCTATAGAGTTCCTTTTAAAGGGCACATTCCCTTCCTGCAGGGACAAAAGGAATTTTAAGGCTCCTGGGCTGTATATTGGGGTAGTTGTAGGTATAGACAGGAGAAGGCCCAAGAAATAAATACCGTGGTAACAACAAAGGGGTAAATTTTTTTGATGACATGATATCATTGTGAGGAAACCATCGAAAATCTACTTGTGGGTCAGAGTTAAACTGGAGGGCTGCACAATTAGGCTTATGTGAAAACCTGATGGGAAACATTGGGAGTGGACAGGGCGGAGGGTGGTGGGGATGCTGCTAACACCCAACAATAACCGGTTCTCCTACTTGGCACCCCCCTTTCTGCTTTAGGTACATGGAAATGACTTCATTATTTGTTTGTCCCTTGTCCTAATGCCTTTTATTTTTAATCCTGCATAACGCAAGCCTCATTCCTTGGGGAACTTAATGAGGGTCTAAGTGGCACCAATGCTCCCTGTTAACAATGGGCTTTTGTTGTTCACACTTTCCCTATCAGAGTGTCTTGGGAGGGACAGACTATGTTATGATGTTATGACCTCAGAGAGGAGTGGGGAGAGGAAGGGAGGGTTCAGGTGTATCTTTAACTCACTTGAATAGCCCTTCTTCTCGTTCTGATTTCTTCCCACCAGGATTGTTAATAACTCCTCTGAGGGGGGCTGTCTCTGCCTATAAATATAGCCACATTAGCACTTGGCTGGTTTGTTGTGTGAGCACTGATTGTCTACGCTGGGTCTGAACTTGTTGACTCCTTCAGGAAGTCTTGGGTGGGAAAAGGATTAAAGGGGCTGTTGCTGTGACTCGGAATCCTGGCCAGGGAGACGGGATCTATTCTATTAGCTTAGATTTAGGAGCTTGGGTATTGATGTCCCGTTTTGGCTTTTCTTAGAGAGGTGCTTTGGTCAAATCTCCACTCCCCCTCCCTGCCAAGCACACTGACTCCTCCACTCTAGGCCGTAGTCTCCAAGGAGGAAGTAGGCCCTGTAGTCGAGTTTCCTGGTATTATGCCATTTTAACAACCTCTCTCTTGATTTAGGTGTTGCAGGCTGGCTAAGAATATTCTTTTGACACTTGAAAGGGACCTTTATTGTTTTCTTAATTTGTGAAGAATTGCTTTTTATTTTTTCCCCCCAAACTTTTCTTTGTAGGGTCAGACTGGAGCCATGTTATTGTTGTTAAATTTAGATCTGAGACTATATTAAGTCCTCTGGCAGTCTGCCCTAGCGCTTTCACTTCTTAAAACAGGAAGTGAGGCCTTGGCCTAGTTACGATTGTGTGCTTAAAATGGGTGAGAAGCTGATTTTTTTTGCACCCGCTGGGAAATAAATATAAACCGGTACAGCCTATGTATGGCGTGTATCCTGCTGAGATGAAGGGGGAGAATTTCAAAGGCGCAACCAGAATTAGGCTCCCAACTCCTATGGTTGTTCAATGGGAGTTAGGTGCCTAACTCCCTATTGTACCTGGGCAAATCTTGCCGTAAAATGTCTATCTCCATTGAATCAAAGATTCTCCTGTTACTTGGCAAAAGAATAAAAAGTGAGATGCTGAATCAGCCAGGGAGGCTTGCGGTGGCAAAGCTTGCAGGCTGGCTATGTGTACGTCAGGCTGAGGATCATACAGGTCTGAATGATCAATGCCGTGCAGCATGTCTCGCAGGAATATTCGCTCTGTCACAAAGTGCTGTGCGTGCTTGGAGGTAGAGATTTGTCTTTCCAGCCACCATGGAGGGTCTCATTAAAGAGGCCACCAGCGTGACCAATAGGTGAAATAATTCGGTGTGGTTTTTGTATGTGTAAGTACAAAACGGGAGAGAACTCGGGGAAGAAGGATGGCCTCGTGGCTAGGCCATGGGCTTTGAAGTTAGGACTTGTGGGTTCCATTCTGGCTCTGCCACTGACTCATTGTGTGACCTCGGACAAGTCATTCAGGGTCTGGTTTTTCAGACGTGCTGGGCAGCTTCTGTTGACTTTGCCCTGTGAACTGCATGAACTTTGGAAGTCTGTGCTCTTGCTGACATGGCTGCAGGGCTTTTCTGGGTGGGCAGAGAAATCCAATTCAGATTCCCCACCTCTCAGGAGTCTAGATTCCTGTAATGCTGCATGAACTGTGTGGCTGACTGCCTCCCCCATTTAATCCAGGAACCTTTGTCTCTGAACAACCTCCCTTTGTGTGGCTGTGTGTGTGTGTGTGTGAGAGAGAGAAGGGTGTGTGCATGGGGAGGGAGGGGAGTAATAGGGTAGGAAAAGTTTTGGCTAACGCACAAAGAACACAGCAAATGGATCTTTGGATGCAGCAAAAAATGAAGAGAAATGAGTCTGATTCTCCTCTCACATCACTTTTAATACCAGTATAATTTTGTTGAATTCACTGGAATTACTCCTGATTTATATCACTGTAAGCGAGGTCACACTCAGGCCCCATAAAGTTGAAGAAAGGGTGTTGTCTCTTTACCTATGCCACATCCCCCCCCCATAAGGTAGCCTGGCTATCAGTGTCGTGCACCACATGCTTGAAATCAGTGCTACACTTCCTTCTCCCCCTACTGGGGCATGTCACACTTCTGGCTATTGTGCTGCTTCTTTCCCATACATTTAAATTGCATTCCTACCTACCAGTGTACTTCATCACAAGAGTCCTTTACTGGGTAAAGAGTCATTAAATTCAGGTCTGGGAGCATTTTTGAAGGTGCAAAACAAAAGTTAATGTGTGCATGCGTTTGCTTACTGTGGGGGAATTTAGTGGAGATTTATAGCTAACCCTTCCCTGTTAGGAAGGACACACTATAACAGGTCTGATTCCTGCAACAGAAGTAGAGGTAGGACAGGAAGGTGAAGGTGAAGGATTGGATACCGTAGGAAAGTGTTGACCTTGCATGAGAGGCTACACAGTGTTGCCAAATCTTGTGATTTTATGGTGAGTCTTGCAGTATTTCGTGTGTTTTTATTAAAGCCCTGGCTCCTGGAGTCATGTGAATTATGTAGACCTTCGCCCAAAATATTCAAAGCTGGATACCTAACTTTAAGCTGCTAAATTCATATTTAGGCATCTCTGTGAAAGAATTCTATCTTTTAAAAGTGCTGAGTTTCCTATGGAAGTCAGTGGGAATTTAGAAAAGTCACTTATTAAGGTTCCTAAATATGGAATTAGATGCCTGACTTTAGGAACCCAGTTTTGAAAATTTCTCAGCATTCATTAAAAAAATAAAATTAAATTAAATTAAAGGAGGAGGGGAGGAATTTCTAGCTTTCATGTCTGGAAAGAAAAGTTTGAAAATGTGGACACTAAAGGGCTGAAACACCATAATAGAAATAGAAAGAACCATAAATGTATTATTTTTAAAGATCTCTTGATTCTGAAGCCAATCTCATGATTTTTCCAGGGGCTAACTCAAGATTTTTAACACTTGGGGCTGGCAATGTGGTGAAATAAGCAGCATTCACAATTACCTCTTGCAGGAAAAAGAGGTTGCATTCAAGCAAATGGCTGGGGTGGGGACTAAGCTCCCCTCTAATGTTGACCCCCCCTTTCCTTTCCCCTTCTCCATGCCATCTCAGGATCTTAGCTAATCCTTTCCATCAGCAGACATCTAGGAGCCAGCAGCCCATTGAAAGGGGAACCAAGCTGAGGACAGGCTGCTGAGAGGAGCAGAAAAATTGTTCCTTCGAGGACTCTATAGATTTTTTTCTCTCTGTGTAAAAGCATTCCTGCTTCAATACAAGGGTGGGGGGTGAGGGGATAAAAATATCCACCAATGCTCTCTCTGCCTTTTCATAATTCAGGAGTCTGTCAATCAGCAAAGACAGTCAGGTTTACAAGGAGGGACATATGTGCATAGAGGGGTGGGGAGGAGGGGGCAGGCACAGATAGCAGAAACCAACTGTCAACTTGATTGCTGTCTGTCCTAAGTCTCAGGGGAGCACAGCAAGCTGCCAGGCAGGGGATGAGTGAACCCATTTTCTGGGCTGGCATTGGAAACACAAACACATTATTTCATTAGTGTCAATAGCAGACGCAGCTGGCCCTTGAAAGGTTCAGAGTTTGGGTTCTGTTTGGAGATGCAGCACAGACCTGGGTGCCACTCCAAACTGCTGGAGCCTTCACAATGCAGAAAATGCCACGCCCAATCAGACCCAAAGTCCATCTAGCCCAATATCCTATCTTGGATAGTGGCCAGCATCAGCTGCTGCCGAGGAAAGGTGCACAATTAAGGATTGAAATAACCTGACCATAGGGGAAGTTTCTTTCTAAGCCCTTTGAGGTTGGCTTATGCAAAGGCTGATTAGAAATCTGGCAAGATGAACCTTTCTATCAGCATATTAGCTCTTTTGCTTCTGATCTTAGCTGGAATCTAGAAATGCAGAGGTTCACAGAGATGGACAGTAACAAAGGGAAAAGGACATTTCAGAACCCGCAACTGGTTCAGCTCAGGCTAAGTTCTAGGAACAAGGAAAGCTCAGAAGGGTTCCTTGTGTTTTCTGGACTGGCTTGCCCACTTCTAGTCAGTAATAAGACCTGATCATTTCAGGAATCCAAAGACTATGGTTGAAACTCTGAGCTTCACCTCCTGGAAGGGACAAACCAGAGTGAGAGGCTGCAAAAGTGGCTTTAAAGCCACCTTGGAATTCAGGTTTGCTCCAGCGGCCAGGGTGCTCCCTGCTTACCCACCACAAGCCCCATTATAATGGACGCCACCAACCTCCAAGTTTTGCAGTTGATTCAGTAAAAATGGTTTAGGCCTCCTGAAGCCTTGCCCATCCTATGGCTCCAACCAGGTTTAGGATTGTTTTGACTGAACCAGTTTTGAAATTGGTTATAATTCGGGGTGGGAGGAGGGGCGAATTTCCCTAGCATTGATAAGACTTCAAATTCCCAAGGCCTTTTTTCTTATGAAGTTTGCTCCAATGTCCTTGGCCAAAACATCCCCTTGGCCCTGATGATCCCTCTTGGTCCAAATCTCCCTCTGTCCAGCATTGCTGCCCCCCGAGCCTTGGGAGTCTTTGGAATGAAATGCAAATTGTATTTTTGTTACACTGGAGAAGAGAAGACTTGTGGGGAGGGTGAAGATGGGGAAGAGATGGATGATAACAGTCTTCAAGTATGTAAAAGGTTGTTATAAAGAAGAGGGTAACAAATTGTTCTTCTTAATAATACTGAGAACAGGACAAGAAGCCGTGAGTTTAAATTGCAGGAAGGGGAGCTTTAGGGTGGACATTAGGAAAAACTTCCTAACTGTCAGGGGAGTTAAGCACTGGAACAAATTACTTGGGGAGGTTGTGGAATCTCTGTCATTGGAGATTTTTAAGAGCAGGTTAGACAAACACCTGTCAGAGATGGTCTAGATAATGCTTAGTCCTGCCTCGGTGCAGCGGACTGGACTAGATGACTTGTTGAGGACTCTTCCAGTCCTACATGTCTATGATGATCCTGAACTGAAGCTTGTAATTTCAAGAGACAGAGTGGCCCAGTGGCTAAGGCATTAGACTCTATGATCAGCTTTTGCCACTGACCTTCTGTGTGGTTTTGAGCAAGGCATGCATTTGCCTTCTCTGTGCCTGTGTTTCCTCTCCCACTCTGCCAGTCTTGTCTGTTTAGACAGTAAACTCTTTGGCTGCAGGAACTGTCTGTTACTAATGTGTGTGAAGCACCTAGCACAACAGGGCCTTTAGGTGCTACTCTAATACAAGTAATAGCAATCAGCCCTTTCCTAGTTCACCTGTCAGTACATCTATCCTCCCCTGAGTGCGTATCAACAAGTGACGCATTCCGCATCAACGCATTCCGATTTCACCAAAATCTCAACGTTTTATTTGTACACGCCTGTTCCGGTCTCCAGACAGACTGTGGGTTAAATTGCTTTCGAGCCAGGCGTCAGTCAGTCAGCAGCACACCTGTCTGCTCAAACACAGAGGTTTGCTATCTCTGACGCTGCCTATCTCTTATCCATGTCCCCTCCCCGGAACAGGCAGGTGTCTTCTGGCTGTGAAGCCTTTACACATCCTTCCCCTGCAGTCTCTATTCTCTCCTTATCAGACCTCTGGCGCTGACTGGATCATTAAGCAGGGGTGTGGTAGGGAGCGGAGGAAGGTAGAGCCAGAGATACTGAGACACTGTTGAAAAGGCCAGATCAGTGGACAAGATGTCTGAGGCAGATGATGCTTATCTGCTGGAGTGGGTGGAGGAGGAAAGGGCATCCCTTATCTCGTCTCCAGTTCCCAGCTCACTCTGGCTGCTTAAGGAGGCTTGCTGGAGTCTTCCCACATTCCTGTGCATTCGGGTTCCTGCTAGACAGGAAACTGCTGCTGCTCCAACACCCATTACACCCCAGCTGGTAGTGTCATTTAAAGTCAGATTCCCAGAATTCCACAGGGCACAAAGGGGAGGGGGTGGGGGGGAGAAGCAGGGAAGCTACTTGCCTTGCTTACTGACCCCTGTGCAGAGAGAGCTTCTCTGCGAGAAGAACAAAAACATTTAAACCCAGCTAATTTCTTGAACAGTTGGTGAACCAGTTTGGTGTTGTTTGGGCATCCAAGGAAAGAAAATTTGAAGAAAGATGAAAGTTGTGAAAGTCACAACACATAAGCCTGTATCTAGCAGGGCGCTTCTTTAATTAGCCTGTAATCATATTAACAGCCAGCTGTTATCAGATCTCACTCAGCCAAACTGGGGTTGGCCTGATCAGTACTTGTTCGGGAGATCCAACCCCAGGAAATGGCGCTTGCTGGAATTCAGTAGGTGGCGTTCTTCCTCTCTGAGTCACTACCGTCCTGGAGTCCCAGCCTGGCCCTAGGGGGTGCTGTGCTGCAGGACGTGCCACTTCCTGAATAAGTGTCCAGATGAAATTCTGACCACTTGGGGCTATTAAACATCCCTTGGTTATTGTCACAAGAATAATGGAGTCCACCCTGGCATCCAGACCAAATTCTATTTCCAGTATACCTCCTCAATTTCCTCTGCAGTTTCAGCTGAATACAATACCACTATTCACCTTCTGTCTTAAACTGCTGTGTATTTGTCATATTACTGTCCATTATTATACAGCTGCTACCATTTACATACCAGGTACTACTTCATTTTAGTGGTAGGTGAAAAGATTCTCTCTCTCTCAAAGCACTTTGGGAAGAAAACCACTTTACATGATTTGATGATGATGATCATGGTGATTATATTGATTGGTTTGTTAGCCTCTGACTGTAAGTGGTTAAGATTTAAGGCACAGGAACAGAGAAGTTATTTTACCTTTTGTATTTGGCACCAGTGTAGCTGCTGCTGGAAATGTTGTGTCTAGTTGTGGTGTCCACAGTTCAAGAAGGATGTTGGTAAATTGGAGAGGGTTCAGAGAAGAGCCACGAGAATGATGAAAGGATTAGAAAACACACCTTATAGTGATAAAGTCAAGGAGCTCAACCTAGGTTTCTTAACAAGAAAAGGGCAAGGGGTGACTTGAAGAAAGTCTATAAGTACCTACATGGGAAACAATATTTAATAATAGGCTCTTCAGTCTAGCAGAGGAATGTATATAACATGAGCCAACGGCTGGCAGTTGAAGCTAGACAAATTCATGCAGGAAATAAGGTGTAAATTTTTAACAGTGACAGTAATTAACCATAGGAACAATTTACCCAGGTCTTGGTGTATTCTCCATCACTGACCATTTTAAAATCAAGACTGGATCTTCTTCCAAAAGATCTGTTCCAGGAATAATTTTGGGGGAGTTTTGTGGCCTGTGTTATATAGGAGATCAGACTAGATGATCACAATGGTCCCTCCTGGCCTTGGAATCTATGAATATGAATTATTTTTTCCTCACTGTAACTCATTAGACTGCAAGTCATTTTCCATGTTATCAGCCAAATGAACCTGGTAGTGCAACGCCTATAGGCTAAACCCGGATTGTCTCAAACACCCTTAGCTGTTCTGTTGCATTCATTTGGCTCACAACGTGGGAAGGTGCTGAGAGCCTACAGGGTTACATGAAAGCTGAGATAAACAGTTGCTACCTAAAATCAGGTGCCTCACCAGCCAAAACCACACGTGAACCTTATTCCTTGATGTATGGGCACCATGTAAGGCTGCAGAACTGCAGAGAGGTGGCACAGAGATCATGGGAAAATTTTATCAATTCAGACCTTGGCGCTGTGCCTGACATTCAGTTTGGGGTTCTGGCCGGTGTTGGTGGGGCATTTGATGCTCAAGGTAACAAAGGAAGACACAATCTTTATGGTGATGTTGTTGGAACATGTGGTTGGTAAGAACACTGGTAATTATTGCTGTTGCCAATTTAAAATGTTGTTTAAATAATAGGAGGGAAAAATATTTCTTTAGAGTCCTCCTGCCACCCCATTTTAACCCCAGGCCTGTCTTCCCCAGCAGCAGCCTCTTTCTGATCAGCTGGTGATAATGCCCAGGAAGCGTACGTTTCACTCCATGTAACATATTCCACTTTTACAATGTGGTTATCAGGTAGGAGTGAATCTCAGAAAAGTCAGAGGGCTGGTTCACATGAGCACCCAATAGTTTGCCTTCTTCTCTGAGCCCGTGTCTCTCCTATTTAACCAATATAATTACATGTATTTCACTGAGGTTATTCCTGCTTTTACATTGGTATAGATAAGAGGAGAATCAGGGTCCTTCTTATCTGAATCTCTTGGGCCTACAGAATTGGGTTGGAAATCTCTCAAGAACTGGGTTTCTCAAAAGACTTTTATTCTCTGGTTCTAATTCAGGAAATAGACTTTCTCAAAGTCCCTTGGCTCTTCAGAGTCCAGGCTAGTGGACCCAGAATGGGAGAAATATTTCAAGATTCATTCATGTTGAATGCTGGAGCACTCAGGAACTTATGAAAGGTGGAGCTGTCCACAGCTAGTACAAATCTAGCTTGCTCCACTAGTGGCTGCAAGTTGTTAACCTTTGAATGACGGTTTGGTGGCATACATGACATCAACTAGTGGTGTCAATCCAGTTTTTAGTGGGCAGGTGTCCACATCAGAATCCCACGATCCCACAGAGATGTCAAAGGCTGAATAGACATGGATCAGAAACTGCTCAGCATGATTTGGGGTTAGGGCACAAGACTGGGGGTCAGGAGACTGGGGATCTATGCCTGGCTCTGCCAATGATGTACTGTGTGACCTTATGCAAGTCACTTCCCCATTCTGTGCCTCTGTTTGCCCTCCCACCCTTTGTCTGTTTAAATTCTTTGGGGCTGGGACTGTCTCTCATGTGTTTGTAGAGCACCCAGAATAGTGGGGCCCTGAACTTTGATGAGGACTGGAGGTGCTATGATGATACAAATAAATATTGACAATAATTTCACCAGTAGCAAGCCCTTCGCAAAACAGGGTGGAGGTGTATGGACTGGGAAATTTGCATAGCTATTGCCTGTGCAGTACCAGTTCTGTGGATACACAGGAGACTTCAGTTAAACTGGAGCAAAGCAAAAATGGGTTGGTGTCTTTTAGAATGCACCTCTTAAGGCAGGGAATGTGAGACTGTAATATCCAGGGGGCTCTGAATATTCTCCCAGCTGACCGGAAGGCTACAATGTCTTTACTTTGTCACTTGCAACAAATTCTGGTGCACTGAGTCTTCATTACAAATGGAGAGCAACTAGAGGTTGTAATATGAAATGTCATCTCTCTCCCTCACCGTTGCAGATGATGTACAGCAAAGGCATGTTAAAGGCATGACTGTAGGACTCTAAAACTGCATTTTCCTAACAGGTGTACAGTATTTCTCTGCCAGGCACTCAGATAATGTCAGAGAGCTCTATCGCTTCAAAGGACAGTCCAAATGGAGTAAATTGGTTTGGTGTGTGCACAAATATATTCGTTTAACAGATCCACTTTCTCTTTAATGTGCACTGCAGTTTTATTCTCTGAACAAGTTAATTCCTTTACCAGGACCTGTGTTTTAAGAGTTCCTCTGGTTGTCTCTCTAACTTTGGTTCATTGCCCAGAAAATTTGATTCCTTTAACAGGTCTTATTCCTTTAGGAAGGAATCTTTGAAATTGGCTACGCTGTCTCTTTTAATCCATGTCTGGCATTTCTCTCCATCCGCTCCTTGCCCTCTGATTCCACATTCTAACACGAGATTCCGATGAGTTTTATTGAGACTTTTGACAAAAAGGCTGAGCAATATAGTTGTAGACCGTTTGCAATCTCTCATGGGCTTCCCTCACTTCTCAGCTGGTTTGGAATCAGTTTAGATGGTATTAGAAATCCCCTTTGCATGCAGATAGACATCACACCTGGATTATAAGCCTCATTTGTCATTGGAAACACAGGGGCACTGAAGCTCTGCATTGCTTTATAACCTTTGTTACTTTGAAAGTCAGTTTATTTATTATTTGCCTTATTTGCCTTCATCAAGTCCATGATGTGCATGAGTAATCTTAAATACTGGGAATTTTATGATAGGGGAAAATGTTGCAAAAAGCCTTTCTTGAATATATGCACAAATGAATGAGACTGGCAGCAATGCATTGTTTGTCCTGAACCTTTCCATGATTAGCATCACAGTGCACTGTGTCCTCTATCAGACTTGGTGTTTCCCAAGCTAGGGAGTAATAACCCATTGGCCAACACCATGTCTCATCTATAATCTGACTTCCTGACATAATAAGCAATTTATCTAGGCTGGATCTATTGCTACTTCTGCTGTTCTAGCTGGTGTCTTGGTCTGAATAGAAACTCAGAATTGACCTTAGATTCCCATGTTTATGGGCCATCTTTTTCCCTCACCCTAGTTCTTGGATATATTTAAGTTGCCAATCTCCTTTCCAGCCTCCTGTCCTAATATGCCAGGTTTGAATCATGCCTTTGTCAGAACATGATTTGACTGCAATCATGCCCCTCTACTCCATGGATGCTGAGTAATCCTAGATCCAGTTCTTTATAAAACATGGAGAGTTCAAAAGTTCTTCAAGAACAGGTCACAAGTAAATAAACTTGGTCTTTGTGGCTGTCAACTAGCTCATTCACAGATGTCCCTCAAAAAGGGCTGGTTATGTTTTAATTGTATCCTTTTCTCTTTTTTAAGCAAAGGGGTATCTTCTCTAAAATCTAGATAGAGAACTAAATTCTACCCTCAGTTACGCCCATGCATTGAAGTAAATATAGATTCATAGTTGTAGCCAAGGGCAGAATTTTGCCCAGCATCATACATATAGCTTTATGCATAATATGTGACAGTAAGTTTCCAATACACTGCAAGTCAACATCATAGAAGAAGTACAGCTGGTTGAAAGTTTTCTGTTTAAACATTTTTTTATGGAAAATGAAATTTAGGTCCAATGAAATTTTTCACAGAAATCTGCTTTCCTTGAAAATGTTGATTTTTTTTTTCCCCATCAGAAACCAAAATATATTTGACTGAAATTTTCAGTTTTTTTTTTTTGTTTTTTTGTGAAAACAGAAATTTTTCCATGGATTTTTTTTTTTTTTTTTTTGGATATGCTCATTTCCTCTTCTGGCCTATATGATGATTAACCCTATCTCTGATAAACGCTCAAATCCCATTTCCCCATCATGGTATACTTAGCCCAATTTTCCTGCCTGAATCATTGATCCTGCACTTCTGTTCATCCTTCTGCTCACCTTGAACCTTCAGAAGCTCCCTATATTGTACCTATATTGCATAGGGCATATGATGTTCATGCAACTGCATTTGGCTATGGAGGGCTCTGTGTTACTTTTGCAAGAATGACAGCATACAAAATAATTGGTGCTGTAATTTTAGATCAAATTGAACCTCAGATGATGAGAGAATGGACTTGGACCTCTTAGAGACTAGGCTTGGACCATTCATCATTGCTGAACCATTCACCTGATCCTTTTAAGGTTCTTTTTGTTTCAAGGGCAGGATGCTTTGCCCTAGCTGACAAAAGCACCATGAATTGCTTCTTCAGATTTAACCGGAAGCAAAGCACCCAAAACAGTGGAAATATAGGAAACTCTGGAGATCGTTAATGTATCAGAAGGTTTGGATATCAACCATCTGGAATTAATACAATATTCCGCCTATATTTCCTATGTAAAATGTTCACAAATATTTAAATATTAAAAAAATGCCAGTTTGCATAGTATTTAAAATACCATATACCATGTTAGTTAAAATGTTATGGGAATTGGCCAGTTTTCTAAATTATTTTTAAAATCTTTAATATGTCATCTTGTATGCATGTGGTATTAAATCTAAAGTATGTATGCAATACATTTAATGAAATATATACCTTTGTATGTATGTGTTACAGATTATATATAGATATATGAATGGAATATATATAATTTTTTTACATGGGCTATTGTATTTATTCACTGATGCAGAGACGATCCAGTGAATTCATGCCAGATATGCAAGACTGCTTAGCTCCTATAATAATGTTGTTAATAGCCCAGGTAAAACAAAATGAATTTTAAAATCATAGTCAGCATGGTTTCAAAACATCAGGGGCCCCATTTCTGAATCCGGGTTCAGGGTAGTTTGAATAAGCTTCTCAACTTTTGACTGCTTATCTGAACCAGTCTCCAGGCCTTTGGAAGCTCTCCCATGGCTTGCACTTGAATGTAGTTTTGCTATAGTACGTTGCAACGGGTTTTATGTCTGTTCTCTTGGGCATTTTTGCTATAAGAGCAGGCAAAAGAGCCCCCCAGCACAGCACAGAATACTGGCAATATTAGAATACCATTTTCTAAACTAATGGCACAGCCTACCTGGGAATAGAGGGCTCGGTCTTCAGAACGTTGCAGGAAAGCTAGGGAATCCAGGTGTAGATGGTTTAGGAATGTGAAATGAAGGTCAGAAGAATATATAGGAAACAGGGTGTTACCAACCAAGTCTAAGTTTAAGAGAAGGGTTGGAAGGCGCCGAACTAGATGGATGGATGGTCATACAAAAGGATTTGATGAGCTATGGTGTTTCTGAAGAATTGCCTCAAGAATAAGACAGACTGAAATGGAGACGGACTCAAATAACTGACCCCATACATATGGGACTAACGCTAGAAGAAAAAGAGGCTTCAGAACGTGGTCTGGACATATTGTTAGTATTTATTTATTTATTTATATTACAGTAGCATTTAGAGGCCTCTACCAAGACAGGGGCCTCATTGTGCTAGGGACTGTTCAAACACTCAGGGAGACACTGTCCCTGCTTGAAGAGCTAATGATCTAAATGGGCAAGACAGACAAAGGGTGAGAGGAGAAACTGAAGCCCAGAGCGGGGAAGTGTCCAAGTCATCCAGCAGACCTGTGGCAGAACTGAGAATAAAACTCAGATGTCCTGACTCCCAGTCTAATAATGTATCCGTTAGATCACACTACCTGCCCAGCACAAAGTGGCTGGATAGTTGCCCTAATGGGGAAATCGAGGATTCCCCCTTTTTCAGGGAGATCCTCTGATAGTGTAAAGTTGGCTATGCTGACTTTTTATCCCACTTGGTCTTCATGTAGGGAATGTCTCGAGGTGGGCTGAGGTGTAAGAAGCTGGGTTAGTGCAGAAGATACCACTGTGTTCCTGAAAGAAGGGGTGTGTGTGTGTGTGTGTGTGTGTGTGTGTGTGTGTGTGTGTGTGTGTGTGTGTGAGAGAGAGAGAGACAGTTGTCAATGTTAAGGGCCACATACAACCCTCATGTGCATGGGGAACTCCCATTGAGCTCAAGAGGAGTTCCATGCACTGATCAAAGGCAGTACATGGCTTTAAATTGCACATGCCCCTTCCCTTCCTCACCCAATTGCTCTTGGCTCATTAATCAGCAGTAATTTAGATTTATGCCCTGTGCTTTTGGGGGCGATTTTTTTGCCTCCATCCTTAGGGATCCCCTTGCCCTTCCTTTTGCATTTCACTATGTGAAATTTCCCAGCTTCGTCTCATTACATTTATGGGTTGGTGACATGAACTCTTTCTTTTCTTGTTTCCCATTCAGGGTAGATGTATCTAGTCATACCAGCTCAGGCTGCAGCAGGCTTTTTTCCATTTTTTTCCCTCTCATGGGAGTCGGGATGTCTTCATCACATGGCATTGCTCCGGTAGCCTGCTGGCAGGCAAATGAAGCAGATTCTTCCGTCACCATTAACGCTGACGATGAGATTTATTATCTCCATTGCTCTTAGGCAAATTAGCCCTGGGAATTAATTTATGGTGTTTTGAAATGTTGTTGTCTTATCGAGTGATTGCTTGCTTACACCCAAACTCCCTTTTACCTTTGGTCACAGGGATTGCGTGTTTAAATGTGTGTTTTAAAGGGAGCAATTAAAAGGGCACAAAGTGAATGCAATCGCACTCTGGCTTGTTTATTGCATGTGATCCTTGTACAGCAGGGAACTCCCTCTTCCGACGCCATATCTAAGGAGGGAGATAAATTCACAGTTAATAAAGATAAGGCTGGAAAACTCCCTTCATGAATGTACGAGGAGCCTACAAGTTGCAGTTAAGCTTCCAGCAGCAGGATGCAGCAGCATCCTTTGCTTACATGAACCAGGAGAAACCACTGTCAGGGGGAATGGGATTCCAGGGTGCAAAGGATGTGGGCTGTCCTAACCTGATGGGAAGATGCAGTTTACAGGATTAAAGCCTTCTGCATCCAACTGATGGAGCCCTTAAGCTTCTCACATACCTTATTGCATTTGCAATCCATATGATTCTCCAGCATTTCTGCATCACAGGGTGTCTACCAGTGAGGGGAGGGGGAATTATAGTCTTCATAAGTGCATCACTCTTCTCACCCCCACGTTATGATAACAAGACAAATGTTGGTGTTCATGAGGGTGTGGTATTATTACCATTTTTATGATTATTAATAAATGATGTATAGAGCCCAGTTTGCAAACCTTAAATACATTGATAGCAATATAATGGAGTGTGTGTTTGTGTGTAAAATACAGTTATCTCCTAATTTCACTCAGTATTGAAATGCGGCCACCTCTAAGGTGGAATGTGGCAGTAACTCTTGTTGTGTAAGCAACTCTTCAGGACAGAAAATGAAAGGCACTGTACCCTGGTGGAGCAGCATGGGAGCTTAGGTGGGAAGAGTGTATTTACTTGTATCGGGCGAGGATATCAGAGTTAACATCCTTCTCTTGCAGATGTTTAATGTAGGTGTCCAATATAGGATTTGACCCTCAACATTAAGAAAATGGCATAATGTTGATTCAGTGTTGTCCCCCCACTTACCATATCTCATCCTTTATTGGCTGGTCCAGATGCTGAGGGGACAATCCCACCATAGTGTTGGGGATACCGTGCTGCGAGATGTACCACTTTTTCATGTGAAAGGAGACATATTTAGTTAACTTTCTACCTCGGGACTTCCTATCAATTCACATATCCTTTGTATACAGGCCCTGAAGGGGCTCGTTTTTCCCATTTTGTCTTCCATATTATTTAATATGACCCTTTTCCCCTCCCCCCACGAGGCCCTCATCCCACCTGTTCACACTTGTAGCTCTTTAGGTATGGAGCATCAGAATGAGCATGTCTCTTGATTGTCTCTTAGTCATAATCCCTGGATGGATGGATACGTTTAATATTGCTAACTGCCTTCCCTTTGAAGGTTTTATGTTCCACCTATCACTGACCAAATTAAAGATTAAAAATTAAACTGGGGGGAGTAATATGTATCATGGTGGAAGGAGGAATCAGACTGAGCCACTGGTTTATTTGGTACCAATTGTCCACATTGCCTTCTTTTTAGAGGTGGTCGAAATATTTCATTAATAAACGTTTAGATCAGCTCTAATATATTAATATCAACATATCTATAACTATCTATAGCTCCCTCTATGATTCAACCATGCTCAAGCGTTTTTTCATGGCATTCAGACCAGGTTGACTGGCAATGGAATATCTCGGTAATTGGGAGGTTGTTATCACACCCAGGTTACATCAGTGCAACTGAAAGCTCACACTGTAGCCATACCACACAGGTTTAACTTCATGCTCCTAAAACCACATCCACCAGGGATCTCATCAATGCGAACACACTCAAGAGCGGCTAATGAGGATTTTAATTTAACTTTAAATGCCTCTGGTGCTGGAAAAGTCTTTACGGCACCAGGCAGGGAATTCTCCTAAGCTCTGGCGGCTTTCACCATAAATGTCACTGCACCATATTTATTATTTGTTTTAGCTGCATTTCTAATGACCAAAAAGCTCTTTTCTCAAATTACACTGATGCTGTGTGTTACTTACCAACGCTTTGTTTTGTTTCGAGTACAGTGTGCCGGGCAGGACTTCGGCAGGAATCATTTCCCTTGTGGGACTAAATGTGAAAGTGGGGAATTGACTGGAATCTTCAGAGACTCCAAGAAAAATTGTGGCTTCACTGGAGGTCAATCCTCTGCTGAGGCTGAGGAGTAAAGTATATTCAATGATCATCTATCAGAGCTGATCCTTAAGAGAACCTTCTCCTGGGGCATTTGATAAACAGCGTTTTGTTCTGTGCGCCCGAGCCAGGCTTGTAAGATTACAAAGGATGTGTCCTGCCAATGTTTCATAACTGACCAAACTTACGTAGGTGGCAATTACTTATTAATGCTGCTGTTATACCAAGTGTCACCTTTCACTCTAATTCTCTCAATCCTGAGTGAGTCATTATATACTTCAGAGCTGACTTCAACCTTTCTCTTAGCTGGTGCTTGCCAGGCCATGTCAACGGGAGATTTATAGTCCAGCAGTGGTGTTTTCCAGCCCTCCACCAAAGCTGGTCTCATTTATGACAGAGCAAGGGGTGGACCCTTTGTAGTACCACAGCTCTGGTTCTTACTCAGGATTTGTGTCACCTGCTCTGCAATCACTGACACCCCACCATCCCATTATAATGTAACCTTGCTCTTTTTTTGTTTGTCCTCCCCATTTATCCGTAGTCCCTTTGTACCATCTGCTCGGGTCTCCAGGTGCCCTAAAATTCCAACTCGTCTCTTCACCTTTTTCCATCTGCAGTCACATCCTCCCCTACTGCCTATCACTGGACCATTCCTCTATTCCCAAGTTTCTGTAACCCAGTTCATCCCATATGGAAAAAGAATGTATTTGTCATACATTGGGAGCTAACAAAAAAAAAAAAAGCCCTACAAAGTCATCAGAGGGTTATAATTCAAAGCTCTAGTACCATATATATGAAATATGACTTCTTTGAAGCAGAGGGATAAAAACAAGATAACTTTAACAGTCTACTCATCCAGATGTTCGGATGCTTATCTGAACCAAGCCAAGTCTTCAGAGGTGAGCCCAGCAACAATAATATGTGATGGGATGTGCAGTGAAGCCATATACTTCCATGTCTCAGGTTCATAATGAAGCAAGGGGGGATGGATCTCTGGGATAACCGCTCTTTGCTACCTTTTTCCTGACTAGGATAGGTGTTGTAGCTTGAGCAACCAATTATGAGTTGTTTTTACAGCTGGAACCTTCATTAGACAATCGGATTCTTCTGT
This sequence comes from Emydura macquarii macquarii, assembly GCF_026122565.2. NCBI lineage: Eukaryota > Metazoa > Chordata > Testudines > Chelidae > Emydura > Emydura macquarii. Next base: position 5,369,085 of record NW_027131391.1, read on the forward strand.
GCATAACATCCATCTGACGTGCACGCTGGCCTTTGTGACATGAGTTGCATAGGTTTAGTCCAATTTCCAGTCTTCCCTTTCACTCAGGCTGCATATGTGGGCAAAACGCGGTGACCATTCCCTCCCCAGCTTTTCTGAATGGAGCTTGCGGCACCTGCCTTCTTCAGGTGACATGGCTCAATGAGGATGTTTGTAAATATGAAGAATATCCCATGTCTGTATCTTCTCAGACACTGGCTAATAAGGGACACTGCTTGCATTGCCTGATTGATGCCATTATTAAAAAGATTGTTTCTGGTGCATGAGGAATAGAGGAAAGAGGTGAGCCAGGGAGATATAAGGAACATGAGAATTTCCATACAGGATGGACCATCTAGTCAAGGATCCTCCTCCTAGCTGTGGCATGTACTAAATGTTTCAGAGAAACATGGCCAGATTTTTAAAAGCACCCACAACTCGGGTGAGATGTTCAAATGTGCTCAACTCCCATTTAGGCACCTAAATAAACTGGCCATATTTTCCAAAGACATCAGGACTGAGCAGCTCCCACTGGGAACAATGGGGAATCCACCACCCTTCCTTACTGAGAACAGTGGGAGCTGCTGGGTCCTGAGCCATTTTGAAAACCCAGTCCTAAATGTGGGTGCTGAGCCCTTCTGAAAATTTAATGTCGGGGCTAGATCCTCCACTGGCATAAATCAGGATAGTTCCAGCCAAATCATTGGAGTTATGCCAGACTGAGAATCTGGCCCAAACCACCTGATCTGGCTCCGGTTGGTCGTAATTGAGGCCCAGATTTTCAAAGGTAATTAGGTGCCTAAAGATGAAGACAGGCTGCTAGTTGGATCTTCAAAAGCACCTATCTGCATCTTGAGTTGCCTAAATACCTTTGCAAATCTGGCTCTAGGAGCTATTACTATCTTGGGGCTGTTCAGTGGCTGATGTGCAAAATGAACTGGAGGTCTCGGTTGGGCCATTAGAGGACTGGTGACTGTATCACAAAACCCACTCTCGCAATCCAGCAGTCTAAGTGAAAAGGCCAAAGGTTTTGTGTCGGAAGAATTGCCCTCTGAGCTTTAAAAGTAGTCATTCCAGGGCAGGTTTGAGGCAGGGTGATGGAGCGGTGTGGGAGATAGCCGACATCTCCTCAGCCAGAAGGCTCTATCTATTGGATTGGCGAAGAAAGGACTTTATTCTCCAAGGCTGTCAACCAGCAACCTTCCCCAGAACTTCAAAATTTGAAGAAATCCCCTCTTCCATCCCCCACCCCATGAAATAGTTTCCCCCCCAGACACCTCTTTTAGCCTAACACAGATGTCTCCATATGTCTGCCAGTTCAGAGACACCCAACAGGCTTGCACGGGCCATCTCCCAATTCCTCAGCAATTAACACCTCCGTACCCAGCTAAAGCAGATGTTTTCCCCAATGGCTCATAAAACCTCAAGTGAAACTTTTACACGTTGACGCTGAGAGCGAAGGGACAGCCATTCCTTATCCGCTTCTCTGCCGCTGTGCAGCACACCCCAGCAATTATGGCCGAGCCTATCGTTATCAGGTGAGCAATAAGGAGGAACGTGAAGGGAGATAGGTGATGGGATGGGCTCTGGCAGCACTGTGGCAACGAGCAAGTTATTGCAGGTTTGCTGGCGCCGTCAAGTCTGTATCGGCTTGTTTCAATGGCAGTGCTGGAGCAGAGGGAGGCAGGCACCAGGCTGCTACCGGGAAAGCGGCTGTGTGCTGAAGTCAGATGGCTCTCTCATCTGCACGCAGAGATGAGTAAACAACATACAATGTGCACATTGATTTCCAGCCCTCACTGTCGCCTGCCCTCATTTATGGTCAGGAGATGAACCTTCACCTTTTGTTTGTTTGCCATTCACTGTCTCTGTGTTATTCCTATCAAAAACAAAAACAAGCCGAGAGCCGTTAGGCCAAAGGATTTTGCTGTAGTCTCCTTAATTTTTTCCTTTGTGCCCTCTCCAAAGATCTGTGAATCCCAAAGTACTTTAGACACATTGAGTTGTATGCAGTTTTACTCCGAAAAGTGATTATACAAAAGGAGCACCTTCCAACTCAACAGATCCGCTGCCAGTGAGACTGAGAGTCAGACGTGTTGGCTTTAGGAAAAGAAATACACTTCTACTGTTTTTTCCTCCTCTTAGCTCTGAACAACCACCACAGCTCAGAAAGAGTTAGCTGGGTTCTGTTCATTCTTCTGCACTGCCTGCAGAATACTGTTAACTAAGTTCCAATCAGTTATGACCAATCCTGTGTAATGGAAGGTGAGGGGTAGCAGAGGTGTCACAGAGGGCAGCAATGGTTCTGCTGAATCTTTATTATTGACAATGATGTGTGAGAAGGAAAGAACTGAGCTTGAGTTTCACATCGTAGGCTGTTTTTGAATGGTTGGCTGTTAGGAAAAAAAAAATCTCTTTGTGACCTTCCATTAGTAAAAATGGAACCTCACGGTGCCACATTTTTCAGTCACTTTTCAAAATAGAACCACACTTTAAGCTTCTGAATCCTCTCTGAGGCAGATAGTGTTATCCCTTCTTCATGGAGAGAGAGAGACTGCAGCAAAATGAGGCAAAGTGGCTTACTTAAGATCTCACAGGAAACAAATGGCAGGACTGGAGACAGAACTCTGTTGTTTGGGGAAGTTATCAAAGTACAAAGGTCCAGTGGGAGTTGGGTGCCTAATTCCCTGTTGTATCTTTGAAAATCCTCATCTTGACGCCCAATCCTCTCCTTTGAACCAGTACAACACGCGGCTCACCGCCTTAACCTTTATTAAGGGTCTTGCCTTTTGTCTTACTCATCATTGGGTGAAAGCAATTGTGAAATGATAGATTTCATGATTCTAAGGAAAAGGAGTGAGAGCAGCAGGATAAGGCCAATGGACTTCAAAAAGGCAGACTTTAACATGCTCTGAGAATTGGTAAGTAAGGCCATGTACGAAGAAAATCTAAGGGATAAAGTTATTCAGGAAAGCTGGCAGCTTCTTAAAGAGACAATATTAAAGGCACAACTGCAAACTATCCTGATGCGAAGGAAAGTAAGGAAGAAAAGTGAGAGGCCAGTCTGACTCCACCCAGAGCTCTTTAATATAAAAAAGGAATCCTATCAAAAATGGAAACATGGATGAATTGCTAAGAAGGGATACAAGATAATAGTGCAAGCTCAGAAAAACAAAATCAGAAAGGCGGAGGCACAAAATGAGCTACACCTTGCAGGGGTCTATAAGGCAATAAGAATAAGTACTTTTAAATACATTAGGAGCAAGAGGAAGACAAAGGAAAAGCGTAGGCACTCTATTTAGTGGGGAAGGAAAGCTAAAAACTGATGACATCAAGAAGGCTGATGTTAATTCTATTTTGCTTTGACGTTCACTAAAAAGGTTAATGATGACCAGATACACAGTATAACTAATATTAACAACAAGGGGGAAAGAATGCAAGCCAGAATAGGGAAAGAACAGGTTAAAATGTAGATAAGTTAGATATATTCAAGTTGGCAAGACCTGATGAAATTCATCCGAGAGTGCTTACGGTACAAGCTGAAGCAATCTTAGAACCCTTAACAATCATCTCTGAGACCTCATGGAGTACAGGTGAGGTCCCAGGGGACTGGAGGAGCACAAACATAGTACCATTTTAAAAGTGCAAACAAGAGCCTTCCAAACTGAGGAGGTGACCGGAACCAAGCCTACAAGCCCTTATGACTAAAACATATAGGCCTGATCCAAACCTCCAGATCCAAACGTCTCTGGGAAAGTTTGCATCTACATCTGAAGTGTGGGATATGGATCCACCTCTGATAGCTAAAACATTTTTCATCATCCTGCTATTCCTACTGTTTCTTTCAAAGATGTAAATATGAAAGACTTAAATGATGAGTTAAGACTGGACTACAGTCTTGTATAAGAGTTTTGTTGGTCCTTCCTTTGTCAGTGAGTCTGACTTACCATAAGAAGCTTTTAACCCCGCTTTCCATTTTCCATGTGGATTCTAAATATTTTCAGGCATTCTGAAGAGGACTGACTGTGGAGTTTTGACAATCTCCAGTAATTTGAAATGGTCCATTAGTTAATTGCTCAGTGATGGTGACCTTTCTGGGGAAGTCCATGTGACAGCTGAATTAATGCCACCTTAATGCATCGTGATTAACTTTATATGCCATTTGCTCCTCATTATAACTCTCTTCGCCAAGGAGCAGCACGTTGGGAATTCATATGGCTGTAAAGGGTATAGTTGACCTAGGAGATGGAGCCAGTTCTCATTGGGTTAGTCGCAATAGCTAGAGCCCCATGGTTTTCATAAATACAAAATAAAACTAAAACCAACCTATACAGTGAAATAAAAAGAATAGCTTACCTCGCAGCAGCAGCTCCTGAGACTCTTGTCCTGTGGGGCTGGGCCTGGCTACTTGTTCTGAGCATTGTGACCTGACGTGGGGGGAGGGGGGAAGGGAAGGGGCAGCACTACTCAGGTATGGCCCACCCACTCCTCCATCAAGACCGGGGGCAGAGGTAGGCCACTGAGCCAAACCTGAATAATGCTATGACCCCGAGAGCCAGTTGGCGACTGTGGGAGTGGGGAGCTGGGCCCAGCCCCACGGGACAAGAGCTGTCACTGTGGGGTGAGTGTGGGGTGCGGGTCTCTCTCACCCAGGGCTTCCCACCCCAAGGACGGGACCTGACCTCCCCACCAGGCCTCCCATTTTAAAACAAAATAAAATGATTTTACCTAAAAATAACAGGAAAAATTATTGGAAAAAAAAAAAAAAAAAAGAAAAAGAATTTCCCTGGGCCCCAGCAGTAGCCCTCACCATGAACGCCTGAGTGCCATCATCAACCACAACAGTCAGCAGCACATTCAGCCATGTCCCAGCAACCCTTTCAGTGTGCTGGAAAGGAGTTGTGCTGAAGGGGCCTTCACCCTAACATGGGGTGGAGTGTTAATAGAGGTGCCAGGTGAGAAGCAATGAGACGTGGAAGCACCAGACAGCCTCACCCTGCATTGGCGAGAACCTTGCTGCATGGCCATCAAATGACCCCCTATCTCAAAGCAAAAGGGAGGTCTAAGAGAGGAGTGCATAGCTAAGCAACTAACCCCATTATGTCCATCGTGCTTAAGTATCTGTCTCCTCAGCTATACCTGTGCCCATCCCCTTCTTCACCCTGTATTTTAAAGCAAGGCAGTCGATGTGCAATTGGCTTGAGACTAATATCCACTCAATGCAGAGGAATAAACCAAGGGTCTGATCCAAAACTAATGGAAGGACTCCCACTAGTTGCAGTGGGCTTTGTTTCAGGCTTCTGGTTCTTGTGCAAGAATCTATTGTGTCAGAACAACTTTGCACATAATGGCCCTATGCTACACATCAGGGCTCCATTGTGCTAGGAACTGTACACATATAATAAAAAAAACCCAGTCCTCGTAGGAAGGAGAGCTGATGCCTCCAACCTCCTTGGGAGTTCCCTCACCTCCTTCAGAGGTTGACTTTACCTTTTAGTGGCATCCAGAATATTTCTTCTTTCCTTGGCTCACTTTTCCCCACCCCCAAACTCTGGGCACCTCACTGAAGTTTATGGCCAGCTGATTTATCCATAGGCCAAAAATCTAAGCTGTGGAGCAAGAGATCTCCAAAGGTCAGTGCCCTTCCCTCCTAGTCTAGTTAAAGACCTGAAGCAATGTTTTGGAGTCATGATTTAATCCACCAATGAGCTCTGGGTTGGAGTTTAAGCCTCATTTAGTCCCCTATGCTTTGCTACTGATCTGAAGATAGCTAGGACGGAGCTCTGGAGCCAACCTAGATAGAGATCAGAGCTGCAGCTTGTTTGGGGAAGGTCTGGGCATAGCCCATAAACCTTTATGATGGAGCTTAGATGTTGTTTAGAGGTCTGTGGCTATCTTATCCTGGATCTTCAAGGATTCACCTTTTTTTTGCGGGGAGGTGGGAGGAGTGATAATTACAGGTAGCAGTGTTGCTAGGAGCCTTGTAATCCTCAGGTTTATCCAGAGGATTTATGCTGGCTGTGGTCTTTGCCCTCATCAGGTCTTTCCCACCACTGCTGATTTCCAGCATTGTTTCACCCTTCACCAGTCCAGTCTTGTTACAACCGCATTCCCTAAGCAACACTTACGGTTGTGTCTGCAAGATCCAAAGTATTGTTTATAGCCTGAAAGTCAGATTTTGTAGGGTGCTTATTTAGTTGTTTTCTTCTCTAGGGCAAAGCCCAGTTCCTGCTGCCATCTTAGAGCCCAGATAGAAGTTCAAATTGTGATTTTTGGCTGCTTTGGTGACAAGGGATGTATTATGATTATTGCATTTTCTTTCCATTTTTGCACAAGCCTTACATTGTTTGGGTTGTGCAGTTGTTTGCATAATATGCAGTTTGCATTAATATTCATATCTGTCCTATCTTGTTTACTGGTAAGCTGCTGTGCATTCTCCACCCAGCAGTGACTGCATTTCAGTGGTAGTTGATGTGCAATGGAATGACTGCAGCTTGGTGTAACTAAGAGCAAGTTAGACTCAGAGACCATGCTTCCTTTGAAGTCAGTAGCCAAATTCCTGCTGATGCATCAACTTTGTTGAGTGAGAAGGTGCCCGCTATTACATGGTCACTTTTCAGAGAGCCACTCAGAACCTGCTCCTTCTGGCAAAATTCCACTGACTTCAATGAGAGAAGAATTGGGACCTGAATCTGTTCCATTTCTCTATTGCTCCCTTCTCTTTTCCCTTCACCCAACCATCTCTCTAGCTGTTCAGAATTAGAACTAGCAGTTCTGAGAGTAGGATATTTGATATCTTTTTAGATGTAGTAGGGCCTGATCCTGCAGTCCTTACTCATGCCTTGTGAAGCCACTGGGTCCTCATCTGAGTGTGAGCAGGTCTGGAGAGATGAGTGGTGCTATGGGTGAATATTCACCAACACATGGGCTAAATTTTCAAAAGAGTCCAGCTGTTATATACTTAAATAGAGGCTCTATTTCTAAAGCACTCCGCACCTTGTCACTCTCTTCCTGACACTTCTGGGCAGATATTGCAAGTACTCAGCACTCAATGGGATCTGAGCTCTTTTGAAAAATCTGGCCTTGATTGTCAGTGCTGAGCATTTGACTGTCTGGCTCTAAGCTCTTTTGAAAATCTGGCCCTGGAGTCTAGCCTTTTGCTGCTGGTGACCTGGTTTCAAATTTTGCCTACGGTCACAAGAAGTGAGAATGAGTCTTATTGTGCTGCCCTGTGGATGTTTATCCACATCGCACAAAAGAACCGCATGGCTCAGGGGATGGGTGATGTGTTATGAAGCCCTTCATTCCACGTGGTTTTGGGATCGGATGCAATGCAGCATGGCTCTCTGTTCCGCTGCCTTTGCCTCAAGCTCTTAACTCTTGGCCACTCAACTCTATAGGAATAGCAATGCTTATTACATACAGCACACACAAGGCAAAAGTTAGTCTCACATTCATTGTGCAGAGACTTCCTTTGAAAAGGTGTGGAGCCTAACCTGACAGGCTCCAGCTGTCCTGGTCCTGGGACGGTATGGAATCAAATTATTTGGACCAGCCCTTGAATCTGGAAATGCTTGATTACAACATATTGTGAAAGTAACTAGCAACTCATAATGATAGAGAGCAGCGGAATGCCCCCCTGAAGGTTCAGAATGGTGAGCCAGATTCTCAGCCAGCATAAACTGGTGTAGCTTTAGTAACTTCTGTGGAGCTACACCAGTTTACCTCAGCTGAGGATCTGGTCTGGCATTTAGGGGAGATTCTCCTGGATGCACCCTTCTGCTTAATGGGGATTGAACCAATGAGACTCTATGGAAATGTAGGGGGTAACTATAGAAATTACTCTAAAAACCTACAGATGTTCAGAGAGAATGATCTCCTTTGTATCGTTTTTTGTGATTCCTCCAATGGAATTCTGTAGCAGGTATATAAATCTTTGTGAGAGTCTATAGAATAGTTCATAAAACCTGTAAAGGGTTATCGTTTTCTATTACATCCTGTAGGACTTTTCCATTCGGGTGGGCTCAGTAGCATTAATTTGAATGGGATAGCAAGGCTCTGGTCAGGAGATAATACAGGAGTTTCCCCCCATGATTTTCACTGTCTTTAGGTTACAACTGATAATGCTGAGTCACCAACCAAGTCTTTGAAGGTGTCCCTATATGTATTGTACAGTTATCCTCCTGAAAGCTCACTGTGCGTTGGAGCCATCAACTTGCAAGTCCTATCAGCTATTGGTAAAGCATAGGTAAACGTCCAGTCATTGTCTTCAAGTCACTGCACAATGTAGATGGAGCAAGATATTGTAATTTGTATTACAGCAGTAATTAGAAACCCCACCTAAAATCAAGAGCCCATTGTGCTAGGTGCTGTACATACACATAACAAGTGATAGTCTCTGAAATGAAGAATTTACCTCCTGAATAGACAAAGGTAGGATTACAGATGGGGAGACTGAGGCACAGACAGGTTAAGTGACTTGCCCAAGGTCACACAGGGACTCAGTGGCAAAGCTGAGAACTTAACCTACATCTCCATCACCTTAACAACAAGGCCAGGTTTCTCCTCTGGCCTGCCTTCCCCTCTAGAGTAGTTGCTGTTGCCTCAGATGCCTTTCAGAGGCTTGATGTGGGATCTGTCTCTCGTTTGACTCTTTCCCATAGCGTACTGCAGTGATGTGTGCTACTGTATAAGATGTCCAGTCCTGGAGTCGTAAAACTGCACCTGTCTTGCAGGAAGGGCATGATAGCTATACAGGAACTCACCAGAGTAGAATAAGAGGTAATATGTCAACTGAGTGTAACTGAAGCTAGAGGAATGTCAACTGGTGTAATTTACGTGTTGAGGGGGCCAGAAGAGGATGAAAATGAAAGTAGGATATGAGCTAATTTAACTTACACCCTCTTGTCAGTTACCTTTCTTGCTATACCCCTTTCTTGTGGCCCTTCTGCAGGTAAATTACACTATCTCAGACTCAGTAAGATTTAGCCACTTACTGAGGTGTGACGCACACATCACTTTATTAAGGAATTCTCCCCGGAGGCAGGAAATCTTCTGCAGGACAGGTGGAATTTTAAGGATCCTGGACTGCAGACCATGCCCATTTAAATAATAGTAGGTAAGAAATTATGTTAGAGAGAGCAAACTATCTGCTTGGGAGGTTCTTTACATGCTGTCTAAAGTTGGAAGATTCCCAGCAGACTGTGACATTGAGTTGCATACTCCTTTATATTCATATACCAAAAATAAACTCTGCCCAAGTCATTCAGTGTCTTGTTGATGTTTTAGAAAAAGCCAGGATGACAACAGCTACTGGTCAGAATTGTCAGAATCAAGCTCCATTATCACAGCTTGCAGTACTTGACCCAGAGACCTGGCCAGAAGGGCACATTCAATAGGGTGCTAAAGTCTGTTTGAATTAAGACCTTGTATCAAGGATTTGTGCTTCCTAGAAAGACACTGTTCTTGCTCTTAGAGATGATTGTTGTTATTCCTCGTGGTAGTGCACAATGTGCTAGGCACTTTCCAAAACTGTAGGTAGACACAGTCTCTGCCCTGAAGGCCTTAGACTTGTAATAAGAATTACACTGGAAAAGAGATCATAGCAGATCATCCTGATGGCTGAGAGTACAGTGTGGACGGTGAATGACGACTCGGTCCTATGAGTACCAGTGAGAATGACTCTTGCTGTCCTCTGCAGACCAGAGCTTTTATTGCTAATCGTTGTTACCCCCAGCTCCTCTCTCCTCCCGCTTGTAAAATGGGAGCCTGGTTGCCATGGTCATTTGGAAGAACACAGGTCAGCAGTAGTTCCTTCTGTGTATGTGTAAGAGAGACTGTGTGAGACTCTCGGCCATGTTTTCAAGTGCTCTAAATGGGATTTAGGCTCCTAAGTCACTTACGTGCTTTTAAAAGTTTTAGCTCTGACCTATCGCTTTATATTATAAAGTCCATTTTCAATTGTTTTCCAAAGCTCCTTTGTAAAAACATGTACATGTGCACATGCATACACAGAAAGAAAACTATACATGTGCACACATGCATACACACAGAAAGAAAGTATACATGCGCGTGCACACACAGAGAAAGAAAAATATACACAGTATTTTAGCCTTCATCTGGGGCCTGAAATTGCAAGCACCAATTAGAGAAGACTTTGGGAGTCACAAACATTTTCATGGGGGAAGGTAATTCTTACTGATTTCATTCCAAAACAGACTTTCGTTTAAGCAAAAAGAAATTAGAAAAAAACTCAATTTAAAATATTGGTGAGCTTATTAAATTTTTTTAAAACATCTATAAAAACATCCAAGCATGAGTTTTTTAAAGTTATGGTCCTGGGCATCAAAGCTATATATAGATGATCAAAATCCTTTATCAGTACAGAGCGCATATAAAATTCATGTTATTTTTAGCTAAACCCACAAATACATTCCTTTTTGTTTGTTTAGGGTTGTTGTGGGTTTTTTTTTTTTTTTTTTTTTTTTGAACATCTGAAAATAAATTATCAACAGAGCATGGGAAGCAATAAATTTGGACAAGTCATTAGTAACTGCTGTAACAAGTTCACATTGCGCAGAGGTATGATATTCCTGTGGGAGCATATGTTTTGGTGTGTGTTTCAAAGGTCTAAAAATAGGTCTGTAGAGTCAGTGACAGTATTAAAAAAAAAACCATAATCAAAGGAGAGGACTTTTTATTTGGTTTATTGTTTTGTTTGACATAAATCTTAGAATCTTGGAAGAAAAGAAATGTCCCATGCACGGTACAAATTATAGGTCTGATCCAACTTAGTAAGATTCAGGGAGAGCCTGGATATTTATAAGGATAACGAGAATGTAATAAGATTCTCGTATTTTCCTACTGCAGGATTTCTTGCATCTTGAATGCAGCATCTGCTTCTAGCCACTTCTAAGCCAGGATACTGGACTGGAAGGACCATGGGTGTGATCCATTAAGGTAATTTCTATTCTCCCCTGAAGTCAGTGGCAGACTTCCCATTGAATTTAGCAACAGTTGTTCTCAAACTTGACTTGCATGTGTCCCCTCCCAGCCATGTAAATCAGGAGTAAGTGCATTGGAAAGAATGAGAGGACACTGGGTAGAAGTGATGGGGGTGAGAGGAGGATCAGATCCACTGCTTCCAAGCTTTCCTGCACTGCAGAACTTATAGCAACGCTTTATCAATATCCCATCTACAGTACCTTGTCAGTTTGTTCCTTGAGAGTTAAAGGAGGGCTCAGTTTTACAGTGGAATAATAATGATATTTAGCACTTTTCATCTGTAGATCTCAAAGCACTTTACAAAAGTGTGTGTAGTGTTATTTTTATCCCCACTTTAGAGATGGGGAAACTGAGGCATGGGTAAGGTGAGGCTGTCTAGCAGCTCTTAAGATAAGCTGAAGATCACACAGAGGGTCAGTGACTGAGCTGGGAATAGAACCCAGGTCTTCTGACCCCAGTTAGGTAGTCTAGCCACAGCACCACATGAAATAAAGCACTTGGTGAAATAAAATGCTCTCCTGTCTTTATGATCACCCCCAGTTTAACTAGACGGGTTGTCAAATGCAGGCATTTCAAAGGAGGCTTCCTCATTCTTCTGCACAGTGGTAGGGCTGCTCAGATAACAAAAAGTCTGTTTAACAGAAAATGTCGAGGTTTTGAAATTTGTTTTGCTCCGTTGCAGAATGAAAATGAGACCTTTCAAAAAATGTTATGAACGACCACCAAGACCTGCCAATAGCCCAGTGGTTTGGGCATTCACCTGGGAAGCCCTAACCTCCAGACTGTAGAGTCATTCTCTCTGTCCCTCTTGTTAGAGCTGTTCCACTTTGTTTCCATAATTAAATATTAATTGAGACAGAGAAAGAGACCACGTCTACACTTAAAATGCTACTGTGGCACAACTGCAGCGCTTCAGTGTAGACACTCACTACAGTCACAGAATGGGTACTCCTGTTGTTGTAGTTTATCCACCTCCCCAGGAAGCACTAGCTAGGTGGATGGAAGAATTCTTCCATCAGTCTAGTGCTCTCTATACCAGGGGTTAGGTTGGCTTGACTTTGTTGTGGATTTTTCATGCCTCTGAATGATGTAGCTGGGTTGACCTATCTTTGCAGTGTAGACCAGCCTTGAGAGACTGACTCTATAGCCTGGTGGGAAGGGCATTCCCTTGGGGTGCAGGAGACCTCAATTTAAGTCCCTGTACTGAATGAGGCAGAGTAGGAGCTTGAACCTTGGTTTCACATCCTAACCTCTAGGGTGGATCTTGTTCTTAGTTTGACCAGAAATTCCACCTCGGGCTTTTGCAGCTGTCCTGGTGAAAGTTTCATTGGAATCAATACGTTTCCACAAAAAGTTTTGGTTCCCACGAGAAAACGTTTTGTCCAAAAAATTCCTCAGTAACTCCTCCCAGTGGCTATGGTGGAGAACAGGGACAATGGTCTGATCCCCACTTCCTCCCTAAATGGTCTTCTTGCTACAGTGATGTAGGCTGGAAAGACACTGGGGCTTTCCTTATGCCTTCGTTCTTGGCATTTCCCCTTAGTTCCCAAATTCCAACTCCTTTTCAAAACATCACCCCATTCTGGTGGATGGGCAAGTGGTTCCTTCATTTACATGCTTCCTAAACCCACCTTTGATGTTCATACTTCCTGAGGTGAATTCTTCCTTCCTCTCTTCTATGTTGGACCTAATCAGGCAGATGTAGAGAGACTGTGTTTGCTTCGTTGCCCAGTTAAGACTGTTTGCTTATCACTTAATGCTATATTTTCTTAGTCTTGTTATTGCAGTGACAAGGGTTGACTGAAGTCCACCACCCTCGGAGACAGGGGTCTGAGGGAGTCATTCAGCACTTGTTTCATTACTCTTCACCAGTACTGTCCATCCAAGTTTAAAAGCTTTGGAGCCAGCCTACACGCCACAAGGAGGAGCCATCTCCTTGCCTCCTCCAGCATGTTCCTGCCACATTCACTAAGGGCTAAATTCCCCAGTGGTGTAAACTGGCAGATCTTCATTGACTCTAATGACTAGAGTGCTATCAATTTGCACCAACAGAGAATTTCCGATCCCCTCAGATATAACAGTTAGCTGGTAGATCGGGAAGAGGAAGAAACTCAGTGACTTCCTTGAGGATGGGGGGTGGAGGGGTCCTTGTTGGGGTTGTTTGGATTTAGCTTGGAGTTGTGGGCGGAGTTAATCCCTTTTCGCATTTTGCTGAGGTGGTTTTTCCTTACAGATTCTTGTAATTAATGGTTTTAAGGGGAGCGAGAGTGCGTCAGGTCAGGTTTCTGCTAGGAGGTGAAAGGAGTGCATTTGGGGTAGAAGAGGAGGTCCAGGCGAGGAACCTACAGTGGTACAAATCACACCCCTCACTTGTCTGAACAGTGTGAAGAGATGAGCCTCTCAGCCTTACAGTATCGAATGTAGTTTGCCCGCCCTCCAGTGCTTGAGTGTCTGAATGATGCAGATGGTGACTCTCCTCAGTCAAACACACCTACCCTGAAAACAGATTCCTTCCCTTCTTTTTCTTTTTGTGCCAAGACAAGATGTGCACGTGAATAAGGTGAACAGCCTGAGTGCAATCTTGAAAAATAAAAATAAAAAAAAATCAGACCCCAACAAACTGTCCAGTAACCAAGGAAACAGGAAGCGGATGGATTTGAGGAGTCAGGGGAAGGGCATATAGATCTGTTGCATGGTGCATGGTTGTGTGTATACAAGTACACTAAATTGTTTTAAAACAGTTCCAGCTGTCCCTCCTTCCTTTCATTGCCGTTTATCTCCTTTCCCATCACTGGACCATATTTGGACAAATATTAACCAGATCAAAGGTAATGGAGAGTTATAATGGCTCCAGTTCAGCAAAGCACTTAAACAAGATGCTTAATTTTAACTTCAGTGGAACATGCTTTGACTTCAGCAAGATGTAAGCATGTGTTTTGATGAATCAGGACCTATAAGGGGAAAGATGTGTAGGCCTCCAGGGAAAAAGGCAAAAATAAAGCTCAATAATATCCTTAGGAATGATGACCATCCACTTTGTTCCTTCAAAGTGTTGCTGTTGGACTAAACAGGATTCCTTGTCTTCTGTGGTGGCAGCTGCACACCTATCATGCAGTGATTTAGTATTCAGTGTCAGGGCAAGAAGCCGAGTTTGTGGGAACTATAGAGCACCAGATGAAGGGACAAAGAACATGTGGAATGGCAGGGGAAAGAGGAAGAAAGTTGCCCAGGGATCACAGCCTGCCATAACAATAGGCAGATTGATATAGTCTTGGAATGGAGGTTGGATGTTGTCTGGTGTTTTAGCTGCGTGCTGCAGAATGTTGCATTGGCACCCTACAAACTGGCGTGTCCAGTTCTGAAGGCATGCATTACATGCTTGCCTCACTGATAAGCTATGCTGGTGGAGGGCCTCAGGCGGCGAAGGTGAGCACTAATTCAGTCGTGGCAGTGGAAGGATTTTGCATGGGAAGACCTTGGATTGCTTAGCAAGCATCTAGGTGTCTAGCTGGTGGGTCTCGCCCACAGGCTCAGGGTGTAACTGATTTGCCATATTTGGCATCAGGAAGGAATTTTCCCCCAGGTCAAAGTGGCAGACACTCTCGGGTTTTTTTGTCTTCCTCAGCAGCAGGAGGCATGGGTCACTTGGTAGTTTGACTTAGAAGTAGGTGGTTGGTTCTTTGTAATCTGAAGATTTTAAATCAAGATTTGAGGACTTCAGTAACTCAGCCAGAGGTTATGAGCCTGCTACAGAAGTGGGTGGGTGATGTGGCCTGCAATGTGCAAGAGGTCAGACTAAACGATCATGATGCTTTCTGGCCTTAAAGTCTATGTGTCTCTATGTCCCAGGTTGCACAAATCCTCCTGTGAATCCTCCCCAGGATTCACCTTGACCAGCTAACATGTGAAAATACAACTTGCCCTGTGTGCACCAGGCATTTAAAATGTGCTAGTTAAAAGCAGAGTGGGCCAGAGAATGACCATTCTGGTTTGAGACAACTTTCGAGATTTCAAAAGCCTTATGTAGGAACCATTATCATCATTACATGCTGTTTCCATACAGTGGGCCAGATTCTGCACCCTGTAACAGTGGTGTAAATCTGGATTACTTATACTGCCATTAGTACCCTTGTAAGTGAGAGGAATTGGGCCCAATGTGATGAACAACATGGGTGTGTGTGGGGGTGGAGGAAGGGAATTGTTTCCTTTCACCCGGCGATTGATGCTGTTGTAAAATCTCTAGAAATGGCACCTTCTGGCTCTGAATTAGGCAGCTTCAGTGACATGTTTCAGGCTGTCCACACCGGTTTGCTTGTCCAGCAAAGGAGGAGAGCCTTACACACTTAAAACTTCCTGGCTCCCAGGAGGAAAATGCCAAACTTGTCAGAGAAAACAAACAGGGGCTTGCCCAGCCTGTGTGTGTTCTGATTAACAAACCAAGGAGGCTATAAAACTTGGGACCCCTTTCCCTGAGAAAGAGCATACATTAGGGAGCTGTTGACAGTTTCTATGTCTGACCCCTTGCACAAGACTGGAGAGCTATCAGCAGCTCTGGGGAAGGCAGCCAGGGCCTTTTTGTTCTAGGAGGTCTCAGGGAAGTAGTTGACACTCAGTAAATGCCAGATGCACCGCCGTTTTAATCTGTAACGTGGGAGGCCAGAGGGAGAGAAAAGGAGTAGCCTGTGCTGTAGCTGAGTGTTTTATTAAAAAATCTAGTTCCTTCGGCGTGTGCATTGTCATTTGGAAGCATGCTACCTTAGGCTGTGATTTTTGTCAACTCTTGCAAGCTAAGCACGGTCAGTCCTGGTAATCACGACTTGGATCAGAGACCTCCCTGGCAAATTCTGGTGCTACAGGAATGCGGGTACTAGTGTCAATAAACTCTTTTTTCTATGAGTTAGTAGAGAAACAATTGTCCAGTTGTGCTGTTGTAGGTACTACCTTCTCAATGAGATGCAAAATCACGGTCCTGACCATTTGTGATCATATATGGCACGTTTTACAAGAGAATATCCCAATATCCTAGCCAAATGGCAGTTGGGTAATTCTATTCTTATTCCCTGTGTGCTTGCTATTGTTCATTTCCTTTAGATTCAGTGTTGTAAATGCCAGTGTTGCTTTTTACAAAAATTCATTCTGTTTTTCTGGTTGAAAAATTTTGAAATTCAAAGTTTTTGTTCAAAGTCTGATTGACTGAGGTTTTTTTGTTTTTTTTTTCTGTTTGTTTGGGGCTTTTTCAAAAATGTTTGTATTTAAAAAAAAAAAAAAAAAAAAAAAAAAAGTGCCCATTTTTTAGGCTAATTACCATGCAATGCACTGGCTTGGTACAAATGCTTTGTCAGTCAGAAAAGAAGCAATAACATGGAAACAATCCAGGAGATTCCAACCAACAGGCTTTTATTTCCATTTCCTTGCAGCCTGCACTGCATGCATAATGACAACTGAATCCAGATGGTGCTACTATTAGGTCTCTTAAAGCCAGAGGCCTGCACATCTTCATCTTTTAAATCAATCAACTGTGTTTTTTATAAATATCAATTATAATAACAAATATGTAATTCAGTGAACATTGCAAGATGGAGTCAGATGTCACCAGTACACGGTCCAACATGCAATAGACAGATAGATCACATGTTGGACTGATTGATTGATCACATGTTGGACTGATCGATCTCTATAGTAGGTTAATCCAAAACTCTCATTCTTATGGTCTAGAGATCGTTTGGACTAGATGGTTCTTTTGCCCATGGTCCATGCTCGTTGGAGCTAGTGGTTTTTACTATCATTGATATGATGCGTCTCATTTAGACCAGGTGTGAGGCCCTGGGACACCTCCCAGCATAAAAACTGAAATACAGCATAGTACATTTTAATTTACTGGGGGAGATCTCTGGGTCTCCCAAACACAAGGCTTGTTGTGAATCGCAGCGGGCCACTCTTTCACAGCACTCAGGAAAATGCTGCCGACAGCGTCTCACAGTAACGCTACTCCAATGTCTGATTGGTCACAGTTCCTCGTGTTACAGCCCAGCTCTGTGGCAGAGAAGGCCCATTACTGTGGGAATGAAGGACCTTGTGCTGTGGGGACACAGTCAAGGCATTAGGAGGAGGAAAAGCTATCCTGTTCCCATCGCTTCCTAATGGCCATGTGTCTGAATAACACACAAGTAGTTAAATGCACTTGGTGGTGGTGGTGATAGGGGCGGGGAGGGAGGGAGGGAGGAATGACATGGGATTGTCCTGAGTGACTCACTATTTGCCTTCATGGAGTCCTGGTACCCTACATTTTCATTCAGGGTTACGGAGATTAAAGGAGTCAGTAGCACTCTGTGCTGGATGCCACATTTGTCGTCTTTCTATCTGTGACTCAGCAGTGCACGAGGGGATTTTTTAGATACACTGTGGATTATGGAAGGCTTCTCAGCCACTTTTCTCAGCATCTTAAAGCAGAGCATGGGGAAGACGGAGAAGGCAGAAGAATCCCTCTAAGGAAACCTCAGTGATTGTGCTATATATTGTGACTCAATAGGATTATCCATGTTGTTTCTAGGGGAATGAATCCCTGGATCATAGAAGTTAGAGAAAGAAAAATGGGCTCTTAACCCCACCTTTGATCCCACTTTGTCCATACCTTCAAGCTACATCAGGAATGTATTGCTGAGTGCTTTATCCCATCTGCTTTACAATGACTCAAGTGATGAAGTTTGTGTCATCCAGTCCCATGAGGTGAGGAGGAAGTTCTCTCTTGCTGTTTCCAAGAGAATGGTGAGGATTCCAGTGGACGCTCTTGTAGAACTGGGGGTCATAATACTAAAGAGGAGTTAAAGTGACAACAACTGATAGATAGTTTTGGGGTTTGCTGGAGTATGCGGAGTCCAGCATCAGCAACAAGAAATTAACCTATTCTTCCAAGCCCATTGGTAAACACGACACAAAGGATCTAGAAATAAGCTGGAGGGAGAGAGAACCACTGAACTCCTAAGAATCATAGAAATGTAGAGCTGGAAGGGACCTCAGGAAGACATTTAGTCAATTCCCCTGCTGCTGAGGCAGGACCAAGTATCCCTAACCCATCCCTGACAGGCATTTGTTGAGACTGTTCTTAAAAACCTCCAGTGACGGGGATTCCACAGAACCAAAGAGAGCTGGAGGACTATTGTAATGGATGATTCTGTATTGGAAAAATAAACATTACAAGAGAGGCTTGTGCCTAGTATCTATTCTTGGGGCATTTATATTCAAATGTCTTATTGAAGCAATAAATCCACACTGAATGTATTACAAATATATATACAGAAGGACTTGGAAGATGGTGTAAGATAGTCCAATTTGTGGTGTCTAGTGCTGAAAAACCAGGTTGCCATTGGAACAAATAACAGTTGGACAGACAGTATTCCTGGAACTCAGTTGGGCATTGCAGGTATTGAAGAATGTAGCATTAAGAAAAGGAATTAAGGATGTTTCTCAAAAGGACAGTCTAAGCTTGCGACTTTCAAGGAAGCAGAAGCAGGAGAAAGAGAAGCACACACAAAGCTGATTAAGGAGCCTGAAAGCTGGAAGCCTCTGGGAATGAAAAGGTACCGAAAGGTCATGAAATTTAAATACTATTTTAATTTAAAAATCAATACCACAAAAAAAAGGCATGTGTACCCGATTGTCCAACTCTCAAACTCAAAGCATGGCCAGTCTGGCAGCAACCTGGGTGACCTTTACTAGAACAAGATGGCCTACTCATCATTCAGCAAAGCACAGTCATGTGCTTAACTTTAAGCACACCCCTATTCAGCAAAGCCCTTGTACAAATGCTTAACATTAAACATTGTAAAGTTCTCTGCTGAATGGGGGCCCAACAAAGCAGTTTGCTGCGTAGTCCCTAAATCTCGCTGAGGGAGTTGTTTGGCTAGCAGAAACATAGGTATTCCTCAGTGAAACTGCACTCCATTTCCCTGTGGAACTGGGGCTATGGAAAAGTTAGTAATAAAGTGAAATGCCCAAGTGCCCATCGAGTCTGTCCTGACTTCAGTCTTCACCATCCATAAGGTTAGCGGATGTACTGCATGATGATAGCATTTTTAATCCTTCAGATGTGGTGCTCTATTTCTGCTCACTGATGGCTTGAGAATAAGGGTTGCATGAGGAAGGAATAAAGACACGAAATCAATGAGATCTTGGGTTCCCTTTACAGAAGTGCTGAGTGATTCCCTGACTGAGTGGATAACTTGGTTGAATGAAGGTGATAACCTTGATCTTAACGTCTAAGTCCCCTTAGCCTTTTGGGAAGTCAACCTGGCAACAAACTATTTGCTTTAGCCCTTGGATGACTGTCTAGTCTAGTGCTTGCTTTCAACAATACAACCACATCTAAGAACAAAATGGGGGAGAAAGGCCATTGGTTTCCAAGAGAGATTTTGTTTGAGAAGGAAGGGAAGAAGTGAATTAAAATTAAGGATCCACAACTTCCCACAACCACTCTTAGTGGTTTAACCTTTGCTGCTTCTTGCATTTTTATGATAATCTCTGAAATTCTCCCCATATTCTCACATAGCTCGTGTGAGAATTGGGGAGTGAAGTTTTAGTACATTTCTCAGTAGCATTTTCTGCAGCAGGGTGGAGTGTGCAGCAGAATGCATCTACCATTGTGATGTTCTGGAAGACCAGCATTTTGCAAAGTTTCTCTGGGACTAACATTTCATATCACGGTGGGATTTATTTTAACTCTTTTAGCTCACCAGGATGTACTGCATGTCTAAGGAAGTAATGGACCCTTGTGGTATATCACAAGAAAGCATTCAAAGCTCAGGCCCAGATGTTTCTTCACGAAGGAAGGGACCTAAAATCCACATAAAGGAAGTCAGTGTTTTATAGTTTTCACTCTCTAGATGCTTTTTCAGCAACATCTGACACTAATGGTGCTGCTTCGTAAGTCATAGCATGTTCAAGGCACTTGACTGGGAGTCAGGAGACTGGAGTTCTATTCCTGATTCTGCCACTGAACTGCTATGTAAACTTGTGCAAGTCACTTTGCCTCTTTTATCCCCTTTGCCTGTCTTGTCTACTGGATCTGTAAACTCTTTGGGGCAGACACTGACCCGTACCATGTACAGTGCCTAGCGCTGTAATTATGGGCCGTAATTATGGTTGGGGGCTTTAGGTGCTACCACAATACAAATTATAAATAACAATAATTATAGCTGACAAACATCTTCTAGGCTCCTTGTGAAAGCAAACACAGCACAGTCTCCCCAATGGTCAGATCTCCTGGACTATTTAAGAGTCTCCCAAAGAAAGTACTGGAAGCCCCATACCTTGGCACATTTAAAATTAGACTGCACAAAGCACTACCAATCATTTTATAGGGGAATGATCCTGCTTTGGCAGGTGGACCTATCAGAGGACTTCATTATCCAGGGGTGACAGTCCAGCACATTTCTCTAGCTGTAAGGAGAAAGGAGAAAACAAAATGACTTAGTAGATCTCTTTCAGTTGCTGACTGCTGTTTTTCTCTGATCCATGGGATGGTTTCTCACCAGGCAAAAGAACAGGGTGAGAGAAGAAGACATTTTAAGGAGCTTTAGGTCACCAGTTAAAATGAAAGATCTTTTCTAAACCATTTAATGAATCCTTAACCACCTTCTGCATTATTATTACTAAGTCTGAGCAAACCCTGAGCTTGTGTGCTCAGTTTTTACTCATTCTTGACTTTGGCAAAGCTCCCGTTGATTTCCATGTGGGGATCTGTGGCATTACTGGTAAATATTTATATTATGGTTGTGCCCCAAAGCCCCAGTTGAGAGCAGGGCTTCTTTGTCCTGGATGCTGTTCAAACACAGAAAAGAGATATGCCCTCCCCTGAAGGAATTGTGGAGTGGGAGTATGCTTGCAAGGTAGTTTTCCTCAGGATCTGGTTCTTTTACAAGGGCCCAAATATTGACATGAATAGAAGAATATTTAACGTAGAGATGCAAATAATTAAATGATGAGTGGAGCCACCATTAGAAAATGGGACAAACTTTTAAGAAAAGTAAAGGAGATAAAAGCTTAAGAGGGAGTTGGCTCTTTTTATCTTTTTTTCAGAGCGTAGACTATGATTTTCAAAGCTGCTGAAGGATTTTGATTGCCCATTTTGCATAAATTAATGGGGAAAAGAATAATTAATTAATTACAATTAGTGTGAATTGGGTGCCCAAAACCCTTCAGTGTTTTGAAAATTTCAGCTTTACTGGAGGGTGGGGGGAAATTGGGAAAATCAGGTTTTGTTAAAAAAGTGGTTTAGGAAGGATTAAAATTAGCCTTAATTCTCTTGTTGTTTGCAATGTTGCTGAGCTTGGTTCCGGAACACGAGAGAGACAGTGTATCTTGTACTGGACCAGCTTCCATTGCATGAAGAAGAGCTCTGTGGAGCTAGAAAACTTGTCTTTTTCACCATCAGAAGTTGGTCCAATAAAAGATATTATCTCACCCACCTTATCTCACGTAATTCTGTCATTTGAGTCAAGGACTGTTTAAAAATATGAATGCAGATTCTCAGCTAGTGTAAAAGGGAACAACTGTATTGTAGTCAACGGAAGCACACTTACACCAGCTGTATATATAACTTTAAAAGCAAAGGTGGGGTATGGATTTCCTCAGAAGGTGGGGTTGTTTGGAAGTTGGGTGTGGCTTGAGCCTGGCATGACCTTGTGTGTCTCATCCACCTTCCCTGATCAGCCTTGCTCCCTACATGTCTTCCCATGCACTCCTACTCACTTGCCTCGAAATCCTCACACCCTCCTTTCCACTGTCTGCTTCCTCCAGTCACCACATTCAAGCACCTTTTCACAAGCCACCAATCCCCTCCACGAGTGCCCACCTCCCCATTCCATATACTCCCCATTTATCTCTGCTACGCCACCCCATTTCCTTTCTTGCCACCAACTGGAAAGGTGATGTGGGCACCAAGTGATGATTCAGGCAATCACATCATTTGCGATATGACTGACAGGCACCCAGGTTTGCAAGAGTCAGCTTATGGGAGGTGGGGAGAAGAGGTGGCTTGGAGGGGTTAGAAATTCACAACCAGAGACTTAGGTACAATCCTGCCCTAGGTTATTACTAGTGAAATGAATTTGGCTGTTTTGTCCTTACCCCTAAAGGATCTTTGTGCAGCAGAGATAGGAGAAACCAGGTGTGATTTTGGAAAACCTCACCGACCGGGTTTGGTTTGGTGTCAATTCTCGGTCTCGCAACATTCAGCTCCTCAATGTTCCAGATTGTTGGGAGATTTGAGTAAATGGTTCCATGTTTTGTCCTTGTCCAGTGCACATCCAAACATGTCAGACGATCCAGCAGGACTGTCAGTCTCTGCTGATGAAGGGCCCAAACCTGTAAAATCTCCAAGTGAAGTCACGGGAGTGCCATACAAAGAGTGCTTGCACAATCAGGCCTTGAACACCCAGTAGTTGAACTAGTCGGAGAGATTGCAAATCGTGATTGAGATTCATTGGTTGAACTGTTTAGGGTAGCCAAGACTGGAATAGCTGGTCATGATGAAAATCAGAACTGGAGAGCAGTTAGGCTGGGTTTCCAGGATTAGAGCATCAGGAACAATGCAAATCAGAGCTGAAATGAACAGACAGAAATATGCGTGGAAGAAACTTACCCAGAGCCAGTATAGAAACTGTAGTCTACTTTTTGCTTGCATGATCACACCTTTCATTAATTCATCCCTTCAGCTAGAACAAAGCTCCCAGAGGAATGTGAAACTGGACAACTGAAATGAAGACAAAACCTTTGCTCCTCTTTCCTAGAGGAACTGGTGAGATCATTTAATGTCATTTCCATTCCTGCTCAGCTGGCAAAATAGGCATCACAGAATTTAATCATCCTGTATGAAAACAGGGGTCCCATCTTTGCAGTCAATACAAATCCCTGCAGAAGGCATTTTATCAAGATAGCCCTGCAGGTGGCACAGCAAGCCCTGTTTTTTCAAGCAGCATTGACTCACTGTCTCTCCTCCCTATAATTTCACCAGGCAAAAGCCAGTGTGATGGGAGCACTTTCATATCAGATGTAGGCTAGTGCAGTACCTTGGCTATCAAAACACAGTAGCCTGTCTCAGGCTGTCTCCAGTGTCTTGCTTCAGCAGCAGTAGGTATTCAGACTGGTACTGAGAAAAAAGGTTTCATTTTTCTGCTCAGAGGCGCGCGCGTGCGTGCGTGCGTGCGTGTGTGTGTGTGTGTGTGAGAGAGAGAGAGAGAGAGAGAGAGAGAGAGATGTTCTGGACTCTTTTGTCACATTTCTAAAGGCTGCAGGTAAAGGTGTGGAGGAGGCTGTCTCCAGGCTTCCTGGTTACAATTTCAAAGTCTTTCCCCTTCAGCGGTATTCCTCATTCTATTCACACACCCTATAGTTCTTTGTTGTTGCCAGACAACTCCTTTTATTCCAAAGTCATTTTACAGACTATCAGAGTTAAATAGACTTGATGGGGGTTGGAGGCTTGAGGGGTGGGGAAAAAGCCTACTTGTTTGACAGCAAGAATGATCATTAGGAATGCCTGGTTTGCCTTTTAATTCTGGCTCTGACACTGATTCCCTGTGTGGCCTTGGGAAAATCACTTAATCTTTTAATCACTGACTCAGTTTCCCCATCTGTAAAATAGAGATTACAATCACACTCATGCTAATCACTCACCTACTTCACTGCGTTGCTCCAAGTATCAATTAGATAATGTTTGTAAAGTGCTCTATAATAGCTAAGTACATTCATCATCATTATGGTACTGTATTTATTGTTGTTGTTAGAATTTTGACATCTTGTGTGAAATTAACCAGGAATTAAGCTGGTTTTCTAATAAAATATAAAGCTATGTGTGGTCTTTGTGGTTAAAGTGGGTTTATAGTTCCTTTGCATCACCAGAAAGGTGTAAACTTTTAAAGCATTCAGAGAATACCAGTTAATCCAACCTGCTCTTTGTGTTAAACTGAGCTCCTTTTATGGACAGGGAATTACTCAGGATCCAGTCCCGAGTCTTGCAAATCGATTTTATTTGTCAAGGGATGACTAGAGAGGGTTAGTTTTTTTTTTTATTCAAAGTCTATTTATTTAAATGAAAAGTATATATTTGTCAAAATGGACATTTCTATGGGAGATATCTGTTTTGGACACTTTTTACAGGTTTCCATCAAAAAAAAAATCCCCCCAAATTTGATGGAAAGCTGAATCTCTGTCTTTTGCTCTTTCACTCTTTTGGCAACTGAAAACAAAACAAAGGTCCCAAATCAGTAATATTTCAGTGAAAATGCAATTTTTTTTCATTTTCATCATGTTCACAGTTTGTTTTTTGTGATTGGACATGTGGTTTCTGCTTTCTGAATGGATGAAAGAAAGTTTTGAAACAAAAGAATAACGAATGTGGAATAACAAAAAAGTTTTGTGAAGGATAATCAGTCATCACAAATCTATCCAGGAATTGTGATAATTTTTATGAACACATGGGACAGTCTGAATGCTTCTGAATAATTATAATGTGCCTGGTTCACAATTATTTTACTCTAGTTAAACTGTTGCAAAACTGGTGTAATGCAGTGGCAATTAAGGATCTATCCCCTTGATTCTTCACTGCCTTGCACCTTGTCTAAATACAGAGTTGAACCGATTTAACTAAAGAGGTGACTATAAACCAATTTAGTTAAATTGCTGCAAAAGACAATGTGAACACTCTTATTTTGGTTTACATCAGGCTTAGCTCCATCTAGTTTAAGCCAATTAGGAACAGGTTTCATAGAATCATAGAAGATTAGGGTTGGAAGGGACCTCAGGAGGTCATCCAGTAGGTTTAAGATAAACTAACATAAAACACTCTCAAACTGAGGAAAATGTCCACATAGCGATTTGCAACAGTTTAATTAAATCAGCCTTAATTAAAACAGTATAAGTTTGGATGTAGACATCCCCTGAGTCCATGTGGAAAGTGGGGGCAAAATGCTGCTAAATCAGAATTCTCCACTCATATAGGACCTGCTTGAACAAAGCACTTTTAAGCACATTCTTCACTTGAAAAGTGTGCTTAAATCTCATTGACTTCAGTGGGACTTTTGAATTGGGACCTTATTCTAGAGAGAGCAGAGTTTGACACCCATATTAGATCCACTCTGTACAGGTGTAAACACAAGCAGTAGAGAATCCAGCTTCCTGTGACTCCATGGAATATAGAGCCCCCATCCCAGTGGTTTTAGTTTTCAGAAGCATCTGTGAATCTTTTTATTTTATTTTTTACACCCATATTAGCTCAAGAGCAACCTGCCTGGAATAAAGTGCATTTTCTCCCTCTCCCCTTCCCTTCATCTGTGGATTTTGGATGGGAGCAGAGATGGGGCAAAACTTTGCAGGCCAAGCTAGGTTGCTCTAGCAACTAGTTTTCAAGGGCTAAAAGTTTGCTGTTGGTTTTGCAATGCTGTGTTTTGCTCTGGCTCCCCTTTCTCTGCCTCTGAAATGCTTTCGTTTGCTTTTTGATTTTTTTCTCTCTCCCGTTTTCTGCCTTCCCTTTTCATTTTCTCCTTCCTGTCTTCTTGGCTTTTTAATGTTCTTTTTGTTTGCTTTGCTGGTTGTTTCAGTGGTTGCTCGTTGTTTCAGGCTCATTTGCGAACTGTCAGTCATGGTGGTGAAAGGAGATATGCCTTCCCCTTGAGTTTGAGGAGCAGAGTAGCCAGACTGGGGAGGGCAGAGAAAGTGAGGATGAAGAAGGAGATCCTTCCCCAACAGCTGCTGACAAGAGGTGATAAGAGGTGGCGACAGAAGAGCAAATGGCCAGGATGGTTTGGAGGAGTCAGATTGGTTTGGGTTCTTCTGTGAATACATTACATCCAAGGAACTTTCCTGGCTGGGATTAGTATGTCAGTGACTGGGGGAGAGTCTGTTTTTATCTGTTCTTTCTTCCTTTCCAGTGTTTGCTTTGTAAGCTCCCAAACAGAGCAGCAGGAGAGCCAGAGCAACATCTACTGCTCTACATGGCTACAAGGCACGACCCCGGGGTCAGCAGGCTCCTTGTGACACTATAACACTTTAAAAGGAGGGAGCAGCTCGATCATCATAAAACATGTACCCGCTGTCCACTCTACAAACTCAACAGCTGAGTGTGAGCCCTGCCACGTAGGGGGAAGGCAGGGTTATACTTTAACATGCTTCTACCCTAGCTTGCAATCCGAGAGTTTTTACAGGGAGGGTGTGAATGATTCCTATTTTGAAACACTTCCTCAGGGGTAACTGACTCCTACCAGGAACAGTTCTTTACAGACTGGGTCTGATTTTCTTCTCATACGGGTGTCATCAGGAGCAGCTCCAGCGAAATCAATGGAATTAAGCTGCCTTAAAACTGGTGCAAGCGAGAAAGGAATCTAGCCCAACATCTCTTAGATGGGGCAACTGCTCTTCTTCCCCTTTCTCCCTTTGAGGAATGAGGAACCCTGGTGTCTCCCCAAGTGGGCCTCTGCTCCCAGAACTCAGTGCTGATGAATCATCTGCAAAGCTCAAGGGCCAGGGGATCCAAAGGGAAATGGTACCAGTATGAGTGTAGGAAAAGGCAATCCCCCACTCTTCTCCTTGGCCAGTAAAAGGTGTTCTCAGAGGATGATCCACTCTGCCTCTGCCAAACCTGAGTGAACGTTCATAGGGACTCAGTAGTTGTCTCCGAGACTCTTTCCTTCCATAACTCAGCAGGAAGGCTGATGGTGTATGGGAAGGGGGAAGAGTTCCCTGTTCGGTGTCATCAGGGACTTTGGAAGGGCAGCCCTTCCATTAGCAATTAGCTTGGAGTCACAGCAGAGCATATGTGGAGCTGTCCTCCCCTTCACCTGTGAATAGCAAAGAAATCACTATCCTCAGGAAAACAAATAATGAAGGACTGATGGGACCTGGCGGAGGGAGCGTGTGATTGGGATTCTGCTCTGGCTTTTGCTCAGCCCAGGGGTGCCTTGTTGTCATAACATCCTTAGAATGAGCTGGTTCCTACCCAAGAAAAGCGTGAGGTCTCTCCTCCTAGTCAGTAATAGTACACAGAGGTGTGTGTGTGTGTGTGTGTGTGTGTGTCACAGGAGCCATTCAAGCCAGCAATGCCCTCCCATCACACAGATGTGCACACGCCCATGCATGTGCCCCCCGCTGAATAATAAGGCACATGTAAGGTAAGCTGAAATGAAACGCAGAGAGTCATAAAATCAAAAGTGCCCTCCCTGAGCTCGACTAAGAGGAAATATTTGACCAGGGTCCCAGCCTTGATTGGGAAAATCAGAGAACAGCCTTGTTTCCTTCCCCCGCAGCCCTCTTTGGGCTCCCCTGGAAAGAATTCTGCATGTAACACTCTTGCAAGGACTAGGCCTGTGATTAAGTTCTGTTTTTCAAAGGTGATCCTAGCATGATTCAAACCAGGCGTCCCCATGGTGCGTCAAGGGAGCCAGATGTGATTTGCAACTGGATTGCCATTTCCTAGCGCCCATCTGCAAACATTTGAGTGTCCACCCAGTCTGGAGATTACAGCCATGACCTTCTCTCTTCCTTATCTCCCCCGTCTCCTGTCTACTTCCTCCAGTGACATTTGAGAGGGGAGAAATCCCTTTAGACTTGTTTGTCACTGTTACAACCATCCCCCGCCTTGGTTCCACACTCCCATTTATCCACCAGATGTTAAGGGTTAGGAGCTGAAAGCACTGGCTTTTACCTCTCCCCTTCCTTTATTTGGATATTTTTTCCCCTCCATGTCCCGGCGTGTGTGCACTGACCCCAGAGTGCTCTCAAGTCAACCGGCTACGTCTGAATCCACTTAAAGGTGAAGGGATAAAGCAATTTTCTCCAAGATGTGGCATAAACTGTTTAGGTTTTGCTGTCTCCAAAGGCCTGTAATGAGAGGGTGGCCCCATCCTGGAACAAGCCCTGTCTCGCCCTGATCTATAAAATTTGCAATAGGTTAATCTTTTGCCATAGTGCTGGCCTGTCAGTCCTTTTTGCTGAATTAAGGCTCTAATGCATGGCCGGTGTCAATAATTGCCTCGTAAGCCATACTTAAAAAAGAGTCACAATCAATCGCCCCAACGTTAGGGCATCATAATGCATCAGTCTCACATTAGAAAGTTGTAATCCATCAACCTGACAGCAGAAGGAATGATGAATCATTGAGGCCCACATCAGACCTGGTATAACTTCATAGGCTCCAGTGGGGTCACATCAATTTACACCGGCTTGGGATTTGGCCCCAAATGTCCCCCCCACCTCCCAACCCCTTTGACATTTGTAATTTAATTTAATGATCCTCAAAGGGATGGACTGGTAATGTGGTGTGAGTAGGCACAGAGCAGACCAGGGACTGTGTACGGCTTTGCCAGTGCACCTTGTTTGTGATCTACACCCTCTCCTGTTCTAAGTCCTGGACTCCTTACTGCTTTCTGATTAAACCCCTCATCCTGATTCTAATCCTGCCCCATCAACACCCCTGCTATTCTAATCCTGCTTCCTATGGCCACAGATCTGTTCTTCCTCCATCCCTCCTCCTGCCTCTTCAGCTCTTCCAATCCTCCCCTCTGCATACCCACTGTCTGTCTTGCAGCCCATCCCCACTGTTCCAGTCTTGGGCACTACACTTCACTGCCCTGCCAACATACCACAAGCCCGACTGGCAGCTTCCCTGGCTATTCCAGTCCAGGGTCCCTCTATTGCTCTATCAGTGCATCTCAGTCCTTACTTGCAAGCCCCATGCTATTTCTGCCCTGGGCATCTCTTGAGCAGCGACATACAGTCCTGCAAAATGTTGTGGAACGGGGACTAGGCGGAGATCACCAAACTGATTTTCACTTATGACTGGATGAGGGGTTTGAACTCAGGTCTGTAGAGGTGAAAGGCCCATGACCTCACTCTGTGTATCACATATTCCTGGGCCTATTTTTTAAAGCTCATTCAGACATATCAGTTACATGAGCTCTCAGGGAAGTGCAGTTCCAATGCAGACACCAAATGGCTAAAACCCCTTCGCTTTTATGCTCATAGCTGCAGTCAGTTCCAAACACAGTTGTTGTACTAATTAATGTTTTAGTCTTACAAGTTTTGAAACTTAAAAACAGCCTTCTGTCCATGTTCTATAAAAAGCAACAAATGGGCTGTAGCAAGTTACATAGAATAAATTCCATCAAGGGGTTCTGATGACTCAAACTGCGCTCTGGCAATGTAGAAGGTAGGCAATTATGGTGAATGGTGCACTGGATTAGAAATCAGAAATACTGGACCTGATTCGCCATTGCTTTGCCCCTTCGTGGAGTTAGAATGGTAATGTTTTACTCCCATCTTGCAGTGGTATAAATGGTGACACAAGGTGCAGGGAGAATCAGCCCCAGTGATACTTCCTTTTCCTTTTCCTTTCAAAGTGCACAACGTATCATTATTAATAGGAGGTGAGACATTTCTTTGATAGAACTGTACATTTCATTAAATCATTTTCTCTCCTCTTCGTCCTCCCATAGTTGCTGTATTATGTGGGGCATGGGACTAGGAGCTGGCTTGGATATGAGATGACCAGTGGGAACTGATGTAAAAGAGGGGAGAGATCTTTTTCTTTGTGTAGGAAGCCAAGTTTGAGGGTGAGAGGAAGCAGACCGGGTGGTGTCAATCAAGAACTGGTTTGTGCCATCTACCCCAGACAGTCTAGTGTCACTCCGAATCTTTGGCTGTGTCTTCACTGCACAGTTAACCTAGGTGATCAGCACTTGGGTCTGAGCAACCAGGTTAGCCTAGCATGGGTCTGAGTATCCCTGCTGCAAAGTTCAACCCACATTACTGTGTCCTCTCTGGTTCTGCACTTGCCTGTGTGCAGATCCCATGGTTCTTTGTGCTGAGACACTCCAGAATTCTTTCTCTGTCAATTGTGGGAGAACTTGTCTATCCTTCAGGGGGAATTAGGGAAAGGCTTGGGAGGACTATCAGCACTTGAATGGCTTATCCTTCATCCTGACTGTAAAGTGGGCAGGTTCCAGCCCAAATTAAACTG
This sequence comes from Emydura macquarii macquarii, assembly GCF_026122565.2. Lineage (NCBI taxonomy): Eukaryota > Metazoa > Chordata > Testudines > Chelidae > Emydura > Emydura macquarii. The sequence goes on from NW_027131391.1 coordinate 5,399,110, forward strand.
GAGTGTGGGCTCTAACCCACCCTCCCAGCTGGCTTAGCTAGCATGCGTTTAAACCTCCTCCACCCTCGATCAGAGATTTTTCTGTGTCGATGGTCATGGTGGTGATGGGGTTAAGGCTAAAACCTGGGTCAGAGATTGTGCTTAATTGTGCTTTATAGATGTATCCATGTTAATTCTACTTCACCCTGAAGAGGCAGATAGAGGCTATGATGACACATCCCTAGAAGGACTGTGTTGCTAATATTGAGAGATAGCAAAACCTCCCTACCATGGTGATAGAAGCAGCTGTTTTATTTGTCATTTGTTAAGCGCTGACATTGTGTTAGGGGCTTTATAATATACAAAAGGAAGCCAGTCCTTGTCCTGAAGAGTTTAATACTAAAAGACAGAAGTGGAAAAGATGGGTCACCCTGGGACATTCAGAGGAAGGATTAGCTTGGAGTTATAATTTTGTAAATGTGTGCTTTGTTTTAGGGGGAAGATGAAGGAAAGGTGGTGGCTTGGGGAGCAGGCATGGGGAAGAATTTTGTGTTGAAGTAGGATGGAAAAGGCATAGCAGTTGGATTAGGAAAATGAGACTGTCTGTCTGTCTGTCAGATGTATACCAGTATAAATAAAATGGATTACAAATCTGGGAATAAAATTCAAGTGTTCCTCATGCCCCCTTCAGCTCTCCATATAGGACATCTCAGCCTTTGACAGGTCCATAAGTGGGGCTGATGGGAAACATTGGCAGAGCCAGCAATGACAAGAGGCAGCTGCTCCACCAAAGTGAGAGAGAACCAGCCGATAAAACTAGCCAGAGCTTAAAGCAAGTCCTTTTCTGTTACAATTGCAAGGCAAAATACGGTGTCCAGTTACAGGCGTGCATTATGATCGTCCTTGCCTCTCTCTGTCTCCTGCAGTCTGGGCTTTTAATGTTTGCGGAGGTGCATTATGATCCCATTTTTTACTTTGCAGTGCTCCGCTGGAGGTCCGCGTTTAATGTTGTTTTCATGAGTCGTGCCAGGATTCTGTTCCTCTCAAGCAGATGGCGATGTCAGGGCAGTGAGAATCAGGGCACAAGGGTACTGCAGTTAGGTCTAACAGAATCCACAATCTAAATGGAAAGTGCGTGGTCAGGTAGCACTAGGTCAGGATTGCTGGGATGGCGAGCTCCTGTGTTTCCCCAGACAGTCCTGCAGACACAGAGCCTGGCTTTATAACATGTCTCGGCCACCACCGCCATGCATAACACAGGCCCATGTATCTCACCAGTAATTCCTGCATCAAACCCACTAATGGGACAGCAATAACTGGAGCATGTTTTTTAGAAAGGCAGCGAGCAACCTTCACTGATGGCTCTCAGCATGCTATGTGTTTAGTTATGGGCTTAAGTACGATTTCTTGGTTGAGATTTTGAAAGCTGCCTAAAGAAATTCAAAATAAGCATCCAAATCCCCTAGATAGATAGAATTTTCAATCCTTGGTGTGAACCAAAAGGTGGCTGAGATTAGCAGAACAATGACGAACAAAGAATTTTCTGATTCTCCATCATTTTCTTTAGTCTTATTATTTCCCCCTTTCCACCCACTTTGATCAATTAAGTTCTATCACTATGAGGAAGTTGCCACCGCTTGTTCCCCCACTGCGTATGATAAATCTGCTACCTACCCTTTGTGTGGTTGTGTGAAGATTCTGTTGGCTGCCTTTTTGCAAGGGAATTTTGTTAGATTCTGGCACTGCCTACCTTCTCCATGAAGGATGCTGAGGATTATGTCCCCTATGTTCCTGGTGGGTGAGGCAGTGAACATTTCCACTGGAGAAATACAGTAGCATTTGCACTCTGCCTCCTCACTGAGATAAAACTGTAGCTGTGAGGATGAGGCCTGGTATCCCAGACCCAGGGGCATGTTTCTCTTTCTTTAATGATGATCAAGTAATCTATCAGTGAGAACTCTTGGCACAACAAATCCTGCATCTTGGTGGAGGTTAGACTAGATGACTCTTGCGGTCCCTTCTAACCCTATGGTTATATGATTCTATGTACAGTCACCGTCAATCCATTAATAAATAAAATCTATCAACCAACAGAATTACAGTACATAAATGTACTGGAAAGGCAAGTAATGATTGATTGTTACCTCTGATGTCACAACACTAGTTAAGAATGATTTCAGCTGTTGATCTGGCTCTAATTATAATCCAAACAGCTCTAGACAACATTCATTCATAACTTTGCTTCATTGCAACCGAATTCCTTCAAATGTAGCCCCTTCACCAGTTGTTAATCATTTTAACTGTGTGGAAAGTTTGAAGCCATTTGGTATCTAGAGGGTCACGAAAAAAGATTATAAAAATTGTAAAATTGCTTAATTCAATTTAAGTAATACGTTAATGAACAGATGTACTTGTAAATTTCCATAAAATGTAATCACTAAGTGCTGTAAGGTTGGGGAAGAGACACCAAAAAAAAAAAAAAAACTTTTATAAGTGAAAAACTAAACTCAACCTTAACTACTGTGTCACTCCTGCCTCTCCATAATACATGCATGACAGAAAGATGAATTTGATCATTTTTGTTTTAATTTAGAATCAGGTGGAAAATCCTAACGAGAGTCAGATTAATCATTTTAAGGCACATGCACCATGAGGAAAATCAAACTAATTTGCTTGACTGTGTTCTTTACATTAAAAACAAAACAAAACATTGATCTGGTGAATCTTTTTTGATGATGCCAAAGCAGGGGCAAGAGGCACTGGGAAGAACAAAATTGACAGAGAACTGCATTACCAGTCATAGTCATCTCTCTCCCCAGCTCTGATCTTGCATTTCACTTTAGTGCCTTGACTCATGCCAAAGCAGAGGGATTGCCTTGTTCTTCCTTTTGGGTTTATTGTAGAGGCGAGTCTGAGGCCTGTGAGCTGCTACTATAGCCCAGTGTCTAAAGGAAATTCTAGGAGTCAATGTGCATCAGTGTCATGCTGGACTTGGGCACCATAGTCCCTTCCTTCTCTAATGATAATAGGGGAGGAACTGGGGCTGAATGGAATCAACTCCCACAGAAAAATTCTCAGACCTACTTGTGCATTTGTTGGGCTCAGGAAGTCAGTCCAGTCCAAGCAGCAAGACTCTGGAGCAGGCTATAAAAGTAGCAAGACTCACCCTGCTAAAATCCCTGCTAGAAACCCAACCCTTCACAATCACAAGAGCTGAGAAGAGAAGTTCTCAGCCCCTCCCCTGAAGAGATCATGAAGCTCCCCAGACTCTGTAAAACAATCCTGCAAGAGCCAACACTGTGATCTCCAAGGAAAAACATAATCCTGGAAGATGAGAATCCCTTAAAGTTGTGCTGAAAAATAATACAAAAGCCCAGGAGACCCACTTACCCTCACCAAACAAACAAACAAATCTTTAAACAGCCTGAAATTCCTGCCAAAAAACACCATTCTCTGGGGGGTTAAGGTAGGTTTGTTCCCTTAACCATCTGCTCACCCTTATTTCTTGGCTTCAACTTGTGCATCTTTTGTCCCTGATGGGAAAGATCACTCTCCTCTCTTGCCTGTATCTGTGTGATACAGCTGTTTGTGAGATGACTGCTATCTGATTTACTGCTGAGTTTGGGGAAAGATTTGTTTCGGAAGGTCTCCTTGTTCAGTTGTAATTTAGTGGCATTTCTTGAATTCCCTGGGAAGTCGACTTCTGTACATCCCTCCCCTCCCACCTCTGGAAAATAAATGTCATCTTCAGACTAGATTCAAACCAACATATGGGTAGAAGTGAAAAGCGCGATTGGAAATTGGAAACGGCTATTTGCCATATATCAAGCAGGTATTTAGAATATATTGGCTTTCCTTATGGGATGTGAAGGGAGCTTCAGGCTGAGCTCACGCATGGAGCTCTCTCACAGGAAGAAATGGATTATTGCAGGGAAGAGCTTTAGAAAATGCCTCAGATGCCGCTGCACGAATACTTTTTGTCCTCTGGAGGCTATATAACCCCAGTGAATTTTCTTTTCTTTTTTTTCTTTTCTTTTCTTTTCTCTCCCCTTGGTTAGCAGTACAAAAATGTTGGCCTATCTGAAAAATCATACACAGGGCCTGATTCTCATCCACTGTGGCCACTTTATGCTTCTTTGGCAGCTCACAGAGGTCTTAAGGTGAATCTAACTTACATATCCATTAACTTTAAGGCCCCTGTATACTGTGACAGTAGCATTAAAGTAACCTCAATGGAAACTGGAATCGGGTCAAATGAACAATAATTTCTCATATAATATATGAAGCTATATTTCTTTATTTTAAAGATGTCTTTATTTCATGGCCAGTATTTTCTAGTATGAGATCTCTCTGCCCCACCACTTCTCTCCCCATTCCCTCCCTCTTTTTCCATTTCTTTTGTTCTGCAACGAATGGTGAACTTTCAAATGCTGCCCTCAGTTATATCTGTGCAACCCTCATTCATTTTGAAGGAAGGTGTTGGACTGGTGTAACCGAGGGTCGAATTCAGTTGGATGGGTTTAGAACAGTTCACAATCCTTCTACGTCTTTCATAGGAAAATGGTGCTGGTTACATGAAAGCAAGGTCACTATTATGCTACCCCTGTTCACAATGCCTGGAGGCTGGCAGTGTGCTTAAAGATGGCCTGCAAAGGATTTGTTTAAAACGAAAAAAATTGGGTAATGCCCATTTTGCTTCTTTATGATGAATAAAAAAGGCCACAAAGGGTTCTTTTTTCTTTTTTTCTTTCTTTATTTTTTGTAAGTTTTAAAAAGTTTTATGCCACTTGTTTTATGAAAATAGAATATTAGAAATAACAGGTATATCCAATTTTTCCTTCCTTGGTTTTGCTGGAAGACCTCTGGGAGGTCTCAGGGATGTTCACTGTGTGCCCTGGCACCTTAACTGGAGGGATAATGGTGTATTTAGCAAAGGTTATTTTTGTCTGAAATGTTCATTAGGTTTTAGAGTTATATGAATATTAATAAAAGCAAGCAGAAAACTAAACTTTAAATATCCTGACTACAGATCTCTTCCCTCCTCCTCTTTCAGCCTCTTGGACCTTGTGATGTCACCATTGCTCAAGTCATCATAGAGTATAGGGTCTCCCAGATTAGACAGTGCTGGAATTTCTAATGTGGAAACCAGGCCAGATCTCTCAAAGAGGATTTTATTTCTCTTGCTAGACACCTTTAAGCTCTGGATTTCTATTCTATTCTAGGCTAGGTGGGTTCTGTGTATGCTGCCCTCCTCACCGTAGTGTCTGAGCACCTCCCATTGCTGCATTAAGTGACATGGCACAAGCAAATCTAGCAAGATTTAGGCTTAGTCACTCTTAAAGGGACTAGCCCAGGAAGCTGACCAACACTATGCTCTCCCCATTCCTAGAAGTGCATAAGCTACAGTGACCCCAGGAAGCTTTACCCCAAGTAGTGCAGTATGCAACAGGGTAAATCAGAGCCTTAAACTCTCCTCTGGTACATGCCACTTCATAGCAGAGGAGAATACTGGCCACTGAATGGATCTCTTTATGCTGGGGCCTCCTAAACCATGCTTTGTGTGAGTGGGAAAGGTCCCAGAACCCAGGCTTCCAGCACAAGCCCAAATGTCTACTCTGCCATTCTGCAGCTCTGTACCTGAGCCCTGTGAACCTGAGTCAGCTGATACAGGCCAGCCGCTGGTGTTTAATTGCAGCATAGACATTAGGGTGACCTGATAAAAGTGTGAAAAATTGGAACAGAGGGTGGGAAGTTATAGGAGCCCATATAAGAAAAAGCCCTGAATATTGGGACTGTCTCTATAAAATTGGGACACCTGGTCGCCCTAGTAGACATGTGTATACTTCCGCGCATGAGCTCTCGCTAGGTTTTTTTTTTTTTTAATACTCTGGTTGAGAGGCTAAGGAAGGTTGGGAGGGTAAGACTTGCCTGCCAAATATTCTTCCATGAGCATGTGGGGTGTGGTCATGCTGTGTGTGTGACCCTGTAGATAGTGTATGCTATGGCAATCTGTAAGACTTCCAACTTTCGAGACCCTCTGGAATGCAGAGGGAGACCTTGTTTAAAGCCACCTTTGAACTGATCAGTTCCGTATGCTAAGGGGAATAGCAGCACTGATGCTGTTACTAATCCCTAAATCTGCTGCAGTTTTTAAACATAATATTTTCCTTTGTGAGTTTTTTTTTTTCTTTCCCCAGTGGGATGTGATTTTTAACCTAGTGGAAATAAAAGTAGATATAAACACCCAAATTCCCCCTTGTATCCTCATCCTGGTCCCATGGCAGAAAGGAAAACAGAGAGTGTACTGTGTTTTTGAAATGCGTAATGACTTAGGATTTATGAGATTGTCAAATATATTGGCTTTTTGTTTTTGTTTTGCTTTTAAAACTTCCCACTCCCCAAAACACTTAGCTATTGACATCCACGTACTGCACACAGCAACTCTCTCCCTTGCAGTTATTCTCACTCCCATTTCTCTATCAGAAATTACCATAAGAGGTAATTTCCCCCATGTGCAGAGGAACTAGCAAAAGGCCTGTGCACCATTCAAGTCTCACTTAGGTGTTCATCGTGGTGCTTAGAAGGACGTGTGCTGGCCTCTGCACAGAAGGAAAACTCACCCAAGGTAACTGACATGGGTGCATCAGAGAGAATGGAAGGAGAAATTCAACACACCGGGAACTCTGCACTTCAATGCATGGCACAGATGTCTATTCTGGGCCTTGGAAGTTTGCCATAGCAAGGAGGGCAGAATATCGGTGCATCTAGGCACGGCATGTAGGGCCTCACACAAAGTGGATCTATGCAACCACACACCTGTGTTGGAGGGAAGATATTTCTCTCCCTTACTCAGTAGCATTTTACAATTTCTGCTGCCTGGACCTTGGCTCCTGGCTTGGTCTTGAGGATTCTATCCTGTCAGCTCCTTTGTTTCCAAGTACAAAGGGGATTGGGTCCCTACAGTAGTCATGTCATAATCCCATCTGAGACATTACGACCATTTGCAACTGCAACCAGTTGTGATGTCACAAATACAGGATTTGCAATTATATACAAAAGGGGTAAATAGTCTTAAAATTCCTAGTTTATCCAAGCTATGGCAATAAAAAGGTAAGAAAAGGTCATTAAAATGCAAAAGGACAAGTGATCCCAGATTATGTGAGAATAAATTCCCTGGCAGGCCCCAGATTAAATTAATCAGCAACAAGGATTTCTAAAAGACACAAAGCATCCAGATTTGTGTGGCTACATTTTAACAGAGAGATGAAATCAAAGATGTGAACAGTGTCCTGGTCTGGGGGCCCCTTTAGAAAGAGAGAGCTTTTTAAATACTTTTGTGTGATTTGTTAGGGAACGCAATGATCTGTAGCTCCTTCAGAAGTGGGAATATTATTAATATCCTGGGATTATCTGTTAGGAAATATCCAGATGTGTGACCCTGTAGATAGTGTATGCTATGGCATTTAGAGGTGCAATCGTTGTTGTTATGCCATGTACTTGTTTTAAGTTACTCTCTTTGTATACTATAGGACATTGTTATTAGAGAGAGCTCTATCAATAGGTTGCTTACGATGTGCAAGGAGAAGACCTGATCTGGCAGCTCTTTGGTAAAGAGAGAATGTTATGAAATAATGTGTCCTGGCTGAGTTTTTTTTTTCCTCCGGGAATTTCATTGCATCTCTAGACAGCCTGCTGCTTATAGTCTAAGCTCATGCTTTCTGGGGCAGTAAATGATAAACAGATCAACTGGAGATCCAGCCCCCTTCTCTCTTGAGCCCTTCTAGAGGAAATTTTCTATGAATGACTTTAGCAGAACTGCTTGAAGAGCCATGAAATACAGCAATGATATCACAAGGACTTTGTTTAATAGGATTTCTTTGTTTGGATCCCAGGAGTAATATCATGTCAATAATTCACCATTGCCGCTCCCCTTCCTAGCAGCACTGAAGAACCCCAGACAGCTTCCCAGCGCAAACCTCTGAAAACACATTTGCACTTCCAGGGCCTGATCCAAAGTCCGTTAACTCTGAATGGGCTTTGGATCAGGACCTAGTTCATATCTTGTGAATGGAGCTTTTCCTTTCCATGCCTCTCAATTAAAGAACAACAGCAAGGAAAATTATAATACAAGGGATAAATTGTGGCAGGATGCACCTGAGAAAGTTTGTTATTACATTCAATTAATTAATTTCAGTGTTTATATAAATAAGACCATTCCCACCTTCTGGCTGTGTGTGCAGAATTTAAATAATGAACATAGAAAATGGAACCAATGGAACTTACTCCACCTTCCTTCCCAGAAACAAAAAACCTGGGAGGAAAGGTGAGCTTGGCAAAATGATCTGGAGGTCAATAGGATGGGGCTTTGCTGAACTAACAAGGGGAATGAATTCCAAAGTCCAAACATGGAAAAAACCTGTCCAGAGGATTGTTTGAGCAACTCAGTTGATCTCAAGTAGAAGAACTATCTTTGAGTTCCTCAGGACCTCAACCTCAAAGGCCTGATCCCAGATCCATTGAAGTCAATTGGAATCTTTCCATTGACTTCAATGGGCATTGGATTAGACCTGCATAAAGAAGACATGAGCTTTGTCATGTGAACTTTGTAACTGTCTGCCCCGCAGATAGTGCAAACATTGTTAGATGTAACAGGTGCCTCACCCCCAAATTTGAACCAAGCCAGGTTGGAGATTTGGAAATGCTGAGCCAACTGTTCCTTGTACACACTTCTCCTCATTCCACTTCTGAAAGGGAAGCTGCAAGATATGGTGAGAAAGGTGGTTCTCATGGCCTTTCCAGTCTGACTAGAAGCAAATCTCACAAGAAAGCCTGTTCCCCATCAGCATTCCACAGCATTGCACAGGATTCTGGTTCTGATTGCACTTTGTTCTGACACATTCCCAAGTTCCCTTGTGCATAGGATGGTCTTACAGGTAAATGCCTGGCATTCAGCTCCCAGCTCTGGGATGTATATGTGAAAATTCCCTCCTGAGCAGGACAGAGGTCCTGATACCAAGATCTTTTAGGGCAATTCTTCTGTGTTCTGGACACAGTTCTTAATTGCAAGATTTCTCAGGAACATCCCCTGCAACTGGTACAAATCATTGGTTCTAATTCTGGGATGCCTCAGACACATCAGGATTATACCAAACAGCATTAAACATACAAGAAAGCACCAGGTTTTCTAACTAATTACTTTTTTGTCTTAAAGTTACCTCCAACAATATTTTTTCTCAAATAAAAATCAGTTGCCCTTGGGTTAAAACCCCTTGTGACATGGATCGTCCTCTAGACAGAGAACTACGTTCCCTTTATGTTGATAATCTTTCCTTGCCTCTTTTATTGATATCTTTATCAAACTCCTGCTGAAACATGTTACAAAGGCAAAAAAAAAGAAAGCAGCGAAAGCTCTAACTTAATGCCTCATGTTCCTCTCAGATTTCCAAAGCACTGAGGCCTTGAGAATGTGTTTCCAATATCCTCTCGTCTCTCTCTGTTAGTGTTTTATTCAACTCCACGCTGTGGAGGTCCTGACCTCTGCGATCTCCAGGAGAAAGGGACTGGAGTGGAGTCAGGCGGCCCTGTCAGAAAGCTGCAGGCCACAGCCTGTGGGATAGGCCCAGTTTCCTCGGCTCCTCTAATACATTAAACCTAGAAGAGGCCATTGCCAGCCAGACATTAGATTACTGATGTTGGCATGTTTGGCCTAACAAATGGCAAATGAATAGTGTGCCACGCAATGGCTAATCACTGTTGACACAGATCTATTGCAAGACCCTTTAAAAGAGGGGATAGTTCATTTCTGCTTTGGAGTTTTGCCTTGACGAGTGAAAGGAGAGTTGAGAAGTTGAGAAAGCCACTGGTATACCTGTCTCTTTCCATCTGAGGACTCTCCAACCTGCATGTCATTTTTTAAAGGTCTCATCGGCCCTCTCTGAGGACAATCTAAATGTCCTTGCCTCCTTCAGGCAACGGGAGAGAAGAGTTTGAACCTTTCTCTAAGCAAACCTGTTCCTTAAGAAAACAACAACCACCAGCCAGACAAAAATCAATAACTTGGGACCGGTGGGTGGGAAAGGAAGGGAAGGGAGAGAGTAAAGACTGCAGATCTTTTGCAAACTGTTTCTCTAAATGCCTTATCATCAGAGATAACAGCTCAGGCTCCATCAGTCTCTTTGCCGAGAGAGGCAAATCTGCCTATAGATCAAATTCCAATTTTCAGCCTTCAGATGCACAGCTTGTGGTCTCAGACCCAGGGCTTTATCCTGCTTCTGTATGCTGCTGAGCACCTTCTACACCTATTGAGGTCAATGAAAGGAGAGAGCCATTCAGTGCCATCCAATCTAGTCCCAGCTTTGTGCTATTCTGATCTGGGAGAGATTTGCTGATACCATGGCTTGGGTTATCTCTGCAACAGCCGAGACTCCCAAAACATTAATTCTCTTTATTTATTTGTTATTTTGGCATCCGTTTTGCTCTTTAAATAATCTTAGCAATATTCACACATCACTTTACAAACATTATCTAGCTAATGATGCTTCACAGTACCCCTATGAGTTAGGCAAACGTCCCACCCATTTTAGTCATCCATTCCTGCTGGGGTTCCATTTAATTCAATGCTGTCGCACTAGGGATGAATTCTGGCCCTTTGCGACTGGCCCAATGACACACAAAGAGTCAGTGTAGAACCCAGAAGTCACAGTTCTCAGCCTTTTCACATTAACTGCTTGGCCACATTAATGCTAATTCCTAATAGCATCTCTGCGGCTTTGAGACTGAAGGGCAGGATGGGTCTAATGCAACATAATCAAGAAGCTACCATGGAAATGAAAGATATTATTTTTCTTGGGGGAGCATTATTTGAGAGCCACTGTTTTCTGCCTTCCCCGTTTTTATGTCATCCTTGTAAGTGTCATCATGACCATCATGACCATTCCATCTTTTAAAGAGGGCCGGACATATCTCTTTACCAATGCCTTTCTGACAGAGGGACCCTGTCCACGCTTATGAGCTGTGAGAGCACCAATGAAAGAGCTTCACTTCCCAATGTAATCAGCACTAGCCCTGAAAGCAGGCTTGAAAGGAAGAGTGGTTTACTGGTTAAAGCACAGGAGTGAGGAGATCTGGGTTAAATCCCATAGTCTGCCATTGACTTGTTTTGTGGCCTCAGCCAAGTCACTTCACTTCAATATGTGCTCAGTTTCTCTATCAGTAAACTGAGGATACTAATACTTTCCTGTCTCACAGGTAATTGTATAGATATCTGGAAATATTAGAGGGCTCAATTAAAGTTATGCAAGAAATCTAAGTTGGGTGAGGTGATGCTAGTGAGTTCTGAAGTTTTGTGCAATAGTGGGCAATGGTTTGAATCTCTTAGCTATTAATGTCCAGAATGTTTAGAAAATGTTTAAAGGTTTTGGAGTTTATAGATTTTCTTGCAAAGAAATGTAGTTTTTTGGGGTAGGGGTGGTGGCTGCTGCACTCTGTTGAGACATACTTTCCATTGGAAACCTTTTTAAATTAGGTTTTATGTTTGTGAATTTCCCTGGTTTTTAATGGGTGCCAAATGTTCCAATTGGTTTGGCACATAAAGTCTGCAGGAGGTGGGCTCTGATTCAACATCTCATCACCACATCTTTACACTTCCACCTGTCCCCATAGTATCTGAACACCTTCCGCATGAAATCAATGGTAATAGTGACATCCCTAGCATGGATCCTACCCCCCCTCTGCAGACTTTGGCAAGTCCATAGGTGGTAGCATGTGTATGTGAGAGGGAGTTATGAGTGGATGGGATACGGGGGTAATGTATGGTGGAGGCGAATGGAGGAGTGGGGAGGAGGAATGCTTAATTCATGTGGAAAACTTTAATCAGTGAAAGTTTGGCATCTGGAGCATTTTCAGTATTTAGCATGGGATTTTCACTGGTGGCCAAATTCTGCTCATATTGGGGTTTTTTCCATTGACGTCAATGGGAAAAGAGTTAGGCCAGTGTTGATTGCTTCTGAAAATCCCATCCCAACAATTTTTAACATGGATACAATCTGTTTTCTCCATCCCTCATCATACTGCCCAGTTGCCTGTTCACGCTTTCCATTGGTTCCCCTGTTCATTTGCAGTCCCCTTTCATACACCCCAGTCCCCTCCATCCCATTGCATGCTATCATTTTGGTTCTCTGTACACCACAGTCCATGCCTCTCCATGTGCCCTGTCATTGTGTCCCTTACCATGCCTCCCACACATCACACATGTTCCAGGTTCCTGCTGCTATGCCTTCCTTTCTCTGTCCCCTAATATTCACTACTTCGTTGTCCCTGGATAGACATATGAGTCCATCTCATGTATGAATTCCAGGATGGAGTTAGGTTGGCATTGGTTCGGGTGACCCACATGCACTGGTTGAGTATAGGGCAGCAACACTTACCGAGGGCATGTCTATGTGAATAGAAGAACACAACAAAGTGTTGTGCTGTACCCCTTCCCCCACCCCCGTGGTTATGATCTAAAAGCTCCCGCATTCACACTAATGTAGTCTTCTTCAATGCAACCAATCTCTCCTCTTCAATTTCTGGTTAATATTATAGAGAAGGTTGCAGCAAATACCTTTCCTAGTGGCTGGCTGAAATTAGAGCATGGGGAGAGGGCTATCGGGCTGATGTTTACTCTGACTAGTACTGAGATGATGATGGTACTGATGTATTGGGGGATGTTACAGGAAAATATGGCAAGGAATAAAAGGTGATGGTATTCCTTGCTGCTTCAGATCTACTTGACTCCTTTCAGACCAGGATATTGCACAGACTGCCCTAGTTGCTTTGGTAGGAGTACTCATAGTGATGGATGGAGTTCAGATGCCCATATTGATAACGTTAGATCTATCAATATGGGCTCTCATGTGGATTGTGGCAGGAGTGGATGTTGCTGCTTTCGAGTGACTCTATTGTTTCCTTGATGCATGTTCCCAGAGGATGATCTTGGACAATTGCTTATTATCCTGGAATATGGGTTCTATCTCCTCTCCTGTTCAGTGTGCATACCTGGCCATTGAGAGGGTTAGTACAGCATTTGCCTTCTTCTGACGATACCAGTTCTCTATTTCTAACCCATCCAGTGCTTATTGGCTTCTGGGGAGATTATGGTGTTGGTTTTGCCCTACAAAGCTCTAAAAGGCTTGGAGACTGCCTACTTGAAAGACCACCTCTCCCCCCCGACACTGACTCCAGCCCAGTGGTTTAAAGGTGACAGGGCAGCTAGAGGTCTCTGTGAAAACCTCAACATTGGGCTTGCTCTCCTGCTTGGTCTGATATAACTCAAATCTGTTGACCTTCAAGAGACATCACAGAGCCTATCTGTCTTCCCAGGGTTTTGAGGAGAGAAGGTTGCACTAAGAGCAGATATATAATGATGGGGTAGGGGCATTTTTAGGGCTTGACTTTCTGTTGTCATTTGGTTATTTTATGGCTCTGGGGTATATAGTGCTATATTCTGTTTCTGAAGTTCGCGTATACTAACATTACTGAGATTGTAAGCTCTTTGGTTCAGCGACCATCTTTGATGTTGTGTTTCCATATCATGCCTACTACAATGAGATTCTGCTCCTAGGCCCTACAGTAATACAAATTATTATTTATTGTTAATCCTGTTAATAATAACAACATTCAGACACTCTCGTGGAAGCCACCGAGTCCTTCCATCACTTACAGCTTGTACAAAGGATAAGTCTCCATTTTCAAGGAAAACCTGAAATTGAATCCTCCTAGAGCTGGGTGATTTTTTTTTGCCAAAAACCTTTTACAACCAAAACCCACCAACTTTTTTCATTAATTAGGTTTTGTGACAATTTTTTCACGAATTCATGTCAAATATGCTTGATTGTTTTGGTTAAAAAAAAATCCAAAAATGTCAAAACATTTCATTTCAATATTTTTAAAATGAAACATTTTGATTTTTCAATTTGAGACAAATTTATTTTACCTCAAATTTTTTTTGAAAAGGTGAAAATCCCCTCAAAAATGAAACAAAATATTTTTTCATTCAAGCTGAAATTAATTATTAATATTATTATTATTATTTACTTTTAGGCTTTCCAAAAATTTCCTCTTGAATCAACTCAAAAGAAAATTTTATTTCAGTTTTTCATTTTGGCTAACAAACTGAAAAATCAGCTATTCACACAGCTCTCCTGACTACATTCGCATCCCCATACTGTATATACTATACTTCATACATAATAACCAAATTCTGCTTTTAGTCTCACTGATGTCAGTCTGGAGCCATTGCTATCTGTGGAGTTGCTCCAGATTTACACCTGTGGCACTGAGGGAAGAATCCAGCTCAACGCCACTAACATACAATGAGGTGTTACCTTTTACAAGCATTTAACAGAGTATATATATGCTTATTAGTTTGCTTCTATGTGATGAGTGTATGGTGCATAGGCTCCATGTTCCTTGGTTAATTTAAAATGCTAACAGCCCAAATAAACAAAAGGAAGGAAAATTGAAATTAAAATGTTGCCAGGGGATATGTTTAGCTGCTTCTATTTTCTTCACAAATTAAGAGGAAAACAAGCCAGAAGCATGGGGGGGCGGGGGGCAAGGGATGTGTGTGTGTGGACACTGGAGTTGGGAAGAGAGAGATTGTTCACGTGGTGCATAGCTAAGAAAAGTCTCACCAACCTCCATCTTAGATGCTGAAAGCTGCTCCTTGGTCATGTGTGCAAAGCCTCTGAGATGGGAGGCAGAGGAGGACCTGCGGGAGAGTAGGAAGGGAAGAGAGTGTTGAAGGGGGAATTGGGATTGGAGGGGGGACAATGGAATAAACAGTTATAGGGCAAAGCGAGAAAAGATGGGCCTAGTTTAATTAGGAGAAACAAGAGGGAGCTCAACCAACACACATACATACACACCCCTGGAAAAAAAAACTTCATCACACCGATGTTTTCACGGTCTGGCAGTCAAGTGATAAAATTATCAGATGAGGGTCCCATTCTCCTCTCCCGCAGTCACTTTCGCCAAGTGCACCACGTCTGAAATAATGAAGCAGATCTGATTAAATTTTCGCTGGCTGAAGCAGCGACGCTAATTTGAAGATGGGCTTATTAGTTTAATGACCGATCCAAATAATCAGAATTCATTAGCATTAGTGCCACTATTGTCAGCTCAACATTAGCCCAGGGCTCCAGCACACAATGCTGCATAGTTATATCTTACATACAGAGAGGCTGTATTTGTATGCCCTACATAGAAAGAGAAGCAGAGAGGTGTAGAAGAAACATTATGCCTATTCATTTATATTTTATATCCTTATTGTGATCACTTTTTAAAAATTTCTCCTCCATTAGAGATCCATTAAAAGAAAAACAATGAGGCTATGAGAGAGAAACAGAAAAGAGAGAAAAAAAGAGTGCCACAGTCTGAATCAGGCTTTTATAATCTTGCCTTGACAAACTAACTGGCAAAAGTTTGGGCCAAAGGTACAAACAGAGACAGTCTCATTTCTCCCGTTAGAGGATGCAAGTCCCTGCCATTGATTTTTATGGGTGTGACCGTATCCTGAGATGGGAGAAGAGTGCTCAAGACTAGGGGTTGAGGAACCATGTTGTTGCGGGTAGGTGGGGGGAGAGGTTTGAAGATTGCTGAATTGCACCACACAAACTACAATTGGGAAAGGGGTGTCCATCAGTCGAAGAAAGGCTCTCAGAGAGACTTCAGGCCTCATCTCTTCTCACTTCTCAGGAGTCAATGGAGCCAGTGTAAACTTGGTGTAAATGAGAAGAGATTCAGGCCCTTAAGCTGTGACTGAAGGTGCTGGATGGTTGTGGCAGCTCAGCTGTCAGCTCCAACTACTACTCAGTTTAGTGCAATAAAACTATATTAAGACAATGTTAAGATTGCACAAGAGGCTAGAAATACAAAATTGAAGATTCCAACTATAACATTAACTCAGCTGGGTTGGCCATCTTGTCTGTTTTCTGAGAAGCATTTTATCACAGAAGCAATAATCTATTAAGTGCCACATTTAACAGGAAAGCAGGAACTGAAAATAGCATATAAAGAAATTGAAATGCACAAAAAGAAATAATGTTGCAGTTGGAACTTTAGTATTTGTGTTTCCTTATGTTCTGTGCTTTTTTTAAAAAAAATTGTACACCCTTAACATTAGATTATTGTTTTACATCTAATATCCTTGTTTTTGGGGGGAATTTTTTGAATACATGTTAAATAACATACAAGCTTTGGGCATAATTAAAGCTTTGAGTTAGATAGTGTGAGATATATTCCATTGGTTTTTCTAGTGTTTTCCCATACACCACTTGTTCTAAAACTTGAAAGAAGTGGATCTACTATTCTATATTTTCTCTCTTGTGATGTTTACCCAGGTTTCTACTTCTCTAAAACACCAGTCACTCAGTACGTGGTAATACAGGTGTGGGCAGGTAATAGGGTCCATCTTTTGTATTCTACTGGCAGTTAGAGATGGAGGATCCACATGAGATCCAAAAACTGATCTGAGCACATGAGCTCTTAGGAACTTGGATCTTCATCCATTTAAGTGCTAATGAAACTTGTGCATTCCAAAGACCTAATGTTTCTTTCTCAGTTTGTGCATAAGAGCTTCCAAGAAGAGAGCTCTCAAAGGACTAAATAGATCTTCAAGGGGAAAACTGGAAGCACAGAATGAACTGGCATAATTGGTGCTAGCTCTGTACTTAAAATATTATACAGTAGGGTCTGGATCTGGTGCAATAAACTTGTTAAGTGCCTGATGATAACATGGACTTTTACATATAATGACAGGAACAGGGGGCATTGCAATAGGGTGGAATAAACAAGACATTCAGTGAATGGATGTTGCATGTGTCTTTTCATTTCACAGTCTTTACGGGGGGGTTGAATTAGCAGAGATCAAGCTAGATTCAAAAGCAAAGCCAAGTATTTTGTTTACAAATGTTGGATTCTGATCTCACTTACACCAGGGTAGATCTGGACCAGCCTCTTGAGCAGATGCATCTAACAAACTTTTCACTGTGTTCCCAAAGCTGCTAACTAGAAAAGTATTCTAGCTACTAGTGATAAGCCAATTTCTTTCCTCATGTTTAACTCCATTAAAACCAATGTACCAGAGAATCAAAGCTCCCACTTTGATTTCTCTAATAAATTCTTAATTTTTTTTTTAAAAGACACCAAAACAGTCCTAAAGAGCTAGAGGCCCACAGAGCCATTCTGAGCAGCTCCCAGATCACCTTTTTTCTCAGATTTCAGCACGTGTCACAGACAAACAAGTTTTCCGTTTTATTTGATGACATGCACTTAAAGCCAATTGGAAGTAGCAGGCACCTACCTAGATGGACTCGAGTTTAACCCTTGTGGTGATCCTCTGAGAAGTATTAACCCACTTGTTGCTGGGTCAAATAATTTACTGGGGGGGGCGGAAATCAAACAAATGACATGTAAATGAGCAGGCCAAACATCCCATTTTGCTTCAGATTTCCAGCCTCTCAGTTCTACTGCCACAAGGGATGTTTGTAATCAAATAGGCTTTGGAATATCTGCCTTTAAGATACAGTAGTAGATGTGAAATTGTGGTGTTTCAGAGCTCATTAGACTTTCTGAAAACTTTCCCCTTCATTTAAAGATTGTTTGCTCTTATAGTGTCATTACAATGCTCACTGTGATGGAGGAATTGGATAGATTATTCTACTGGTAATAGAATAAGACACCTTTCTCCATCAGGGGACAGATTTTCAATAAGCCTCAGCTTCCATTTAGCTATCTAAATAAGCATTCAGATTTTCAGTTACACTCAGCACCTGAGTGCTGACCTCTTGAAGATCTGGCTCTTTTCTAGGGGCATTGACCAGATCCATGAAGGGACTTAGGTGTTGTGATGCTGAGCATCCTCGAGCTTATCTTTTAGGCACCTAGAAAATCACAGGAATAACATTGTGGTCCACAAAGATTGAGTGAGGTGCCTAAGCTCCTCTTTAATTAAGGGGGAGAGAGAGGCATCTTGGGCTCAGTCTATGCTTAAAAGTTAGGTCAGCATAGCTATGGTGACCTAAATACTGGTGTAAACACAGCTAGGGTGATAGATTCATTCTTCTGTTGACCTACCTATGTACCACCACTCGGAGAGGTGGATTACCTACAGTGATGAAAAAACCCCTTCTGTCGTAGGAAATGTCTACACCAGTGGTTTGCAACCTTTTTGAATGAAAGCCCCCCTAGTTAACACTAGGTAAAACACATGTCCTCCTACCCCCTTGACCTGCCCCCTCACTGGCCATAATAATACAGGGAAGGCTTAGCTTCTTACTCAGGTAAAAGTAATTTATTATTATTTTATGTAATTTAATGGTATTATGGCCAGTGCACCGAAGGCTCCCACTGACTATACATGGAATTATGGCTACTCGGCACCTGAAAATCAGGCCCTGAATACCTCTTGTTGCCTCGCCATGACTGAAACCACTAAAATCAGCAGAGGCCTTAGATCATTTTGGCCTTTGTGGCCATCTTCTCCTTTCCCTTCCTACCCAACAACCACAAAGTGAGAACTGGCTGCTAGGCCAGTTTCTTGTCTCGGTTGGAGACCAACAACAGATACTTCCAATAAAGGTGCAAGAATTCTCCTTAGTGGACAACTTTTGCAGTCTGATGCCTATGGGTAAATTTCCTCTCACCCCAAATCCTTATACCAAGTATATGGCACAACAATAACAATAACAAGAATAACAAGCCCTAGGATTCCTTTTTCATATTTGCCATAAACTTAGCAAAATAAGTATTAGGGATGCCCTTTTTATATGTTAAAATTTGGCAGCAGCCTTCTTCCCACTGTTCTTTCAGTGAGCTTTGGCACTGTGTATTGCTTACTGCAAGCCTAAAAATCTGATTCTGCCTTTGCTGCCTGGAGATATTTGTGCAGCTGGATAAAAGACAAACCTTCTGCAGAGTTTAGCTTCCTGGTGCTTTCAGAGCTGCTAGGCTATATCTCAGCCCTGACCATGAAGAATCAATGGTCTCAAATAGCACTCCTCTGCAGTGTTAGGAATCCTCTCATTTTCTGGACGTGCCCTATTGTCGCCTGGCACTCTGCCAGGTCCTCAGTTACTTTCTAGGCTCAGATGGTGTGAATGCGACAGTGTGTCTGAGTTACAGCCAGTGTGGGGGTAACCTGAAGACAAGGGTTGTACAGTGGGTTATGAGAGAGACAGAATAGCATCTAATAATGGGCAAATTCCTAAAGATACATAGGCCAGGTCTACACAAGAAACACTTGCTGCTTTAACTACGTTGGCAAGGGGTGTGACTTTTTTTAATACTGGCAAAAGTCCTCTTGTAGACACAGTTTTGCTGGCATACTGATTTCCCCCAACAAAATAAGCTAGAAGTTATACTGGCAAAAGCATGTTTGTTGCCGGTAAAAGCTGCATCTCCACTAGGAAGGCTTGCGGGTGTAGCTATACTGGCAAACTCTTTCTAATGTAGACTTCACTGTAGTGAAACTCTGTTGCAGAACTGAATGCTGACATTTGAGGACTGAGCAAAGGCCTTAGGATTTGACCCACAGAAGAGTCATTTTCCAAAGAAAAGCTTTCACTCTTAGTGGAATTTTCATTATAATTGCAATCACAACCTGCACTCTGTACTGCAATGCAACAATAAGAGACACTGTGAATTCAGGGTCTACTTATGACGAAATCAATCAGCCTGCATCACAGTCCATACAGGATCAGTTGCTCACCCATTTAATTTCTGCTGGAATGTCCTAATACTGATTCTTGTTTGAAGGCTTGATCCTGTGCCTATTGGCAAAACTCTCACAGATTTCATTGCGGCAGGATTGGGGCCCAACTTTTCTCCTTGTCACCCCTGATACTGCTCCACTGTCCCACCTGAGGAAAAGTGGTGGGATGTTGTGAGTACTCATTTTCCTACTTGGAGAGAGATTGGTGGGGGAAGAGGGCAGGGAGAAATCCAGATTTGTGTACTCAGCTGGATGTTCAGGAGGGGGTACTGCAGATCCAGTGCAAGAGGTGCTACCTGCATGCTCAAGGAATGCTGGCATCTAGCCCACCTTTCTGAACCTTAGACTCTCAACTGGTTCTAGTACTCTGTTGTAAGCACAACTGCTGTGAAACTGGGATTGCCAAAAGGCAGAGTGGGTGTCAGTATGATCTTCAGGTGCACAAGTCAATCCACTCCCATCTTGCCCTGGATGACACTGGGTGGCATATCCAGAGATGTCTGAAGGGATATGTGCCACTGCGATGAGCACAGTATTAAAAATTCCATGACTAGGTGCATCTGCATGGGGACAGATGTCTGAAAACTGGAAGAGTTTAGAAATGTTGCAGCGGAGCATCCAGAAACTTGGGTGCCTGTCAAGAGGCTAGGATAGCGAGGGTAGAAATGAGTCTTCCACAGCAGGATAGCTGCTAAAATATGTGAACCCTGGCCACTTGAAACCAGCTCTTCCAGAAATGTGAAAGAAGCATCATTCATGTATGCCCCTGTCCTTGCTGTCCAGAAGAGGTAAAGCAAAGTTAAGCTCTGTGTAGGGTGTCTGAACGTCCATTCTATTGACTTCATAAACTGCTGGAAGTGAGTCAGTTGCAGCTGATCAGTATTCCCTGTCCCTAAGCCATGTCTGGGGCCCAGACTCTGGGCAAATCAAGAGTGTATCAGCTAGATGGATATAGGGTGGGTAAGCCTTCGACACCTATGAGCTGGCATAGGAGAAATGTGCTGTAACTTCCAATATAGCTGGCGCACATCTTAAAGATGAGGTTTTTCCACAAGATCCCTTGGGAGGGGAACGACCTCTGACCCGTCTTAGCTAATGCTGAGGCTGCAGGGCCCATCAAATAAGAAGGGAGAGTTAAAAAAAAAAAACCAAACCAAACCAAAGAAAACCACACCAACCAAAACCCACAAATGGCCATGTAGTCCATTCTTTCACTCGCCCTACTGCATGTCCTCAAACACCTATGTGGACTAAAATATTTCATTCCCAGGTCATGAGGACTAGTACTCAGGTGGCTAGGTTGAGCCAAACTAGGTTTGCCTAGCCAGGCTGACACGCTACCACCTTCAGGGTAGACGTACCCAAAGCATCCGTTCTGAACTTCAACACATGATGGACGACCCTAATTTAAATATAATTCAGATTAGTATAGCCCTGAAAGTCCCATTGTACTAGGGGCTGCACATATAACAGGCAAAAAATAGACTCTGCCCTGAAGAGTCTTAGTTTTATGTCAATACACAACAAGGGGATGAGACAAATAGCAGCGGAAGGGGGAAATAATGAAGCAACAATGGTATATGCAAGTGTTGCATAGTAAGCAGCAGTCATTGGTCAAAACCAACCTAGTCATGGACAGCTGGTCAGAATTACCTAGAAGTGGCATCAGATCAGCATCTTTGTTCCCGATGGCTCCTTAAACAACTGCTGCAGCCAATGTTTCTTGCCACTTGTGTTGCTGAATTGGCATGGAGGGAATCAGCTGGGGAGCTCAGAGTGAGAGGGAAGAAATGCTACACTCCTATGCTTTCCACGGTTGAGTGGCTTTGTAGATTGAGGTGCTTTCTCTTTCATTCCAGATTCATGTCTTGCCACCAAAGTAGGCAGAATAGGGGCTTGAACCTGGGTCTCCCACATCCTAGGGGAATTTCCCTAATGAAATGTGGTGATGGTTGCAGTTAGGTGCCTAGTAGATAGTGTTCTCATAATTGCCATTTGTTGTCACCTTTATTGATGGCATCAGCTGAGGCAAAGAACTGAATTGACAATGCAGATTTAATTCCTTCCTTCACTTGTTCTGTGGCTCTAAATAGAACTTTTCAGACCTCAGGATTATCAATCTGGCCCCTCACAAAAGCATTAGAGAAGATGTAGAGAAAGATCATGGCATATCATGGAGTCTTGGTGCAACTTTTAAGTTTTCCTTGCCCGTCACTTTAATTCAGTAGGAATGATGCCCTGCCAAGTAGGGTGTATGTGCATGGCTTTTTTTAGTGTACTACAACTGATGAATGGCTCACAGAACAGAACGGATATGTGTGCACGGATAGCTATTATATGATGACAGCCGGCCAGTTTTCCTTGCTCTTAAAATATATGGCCAGATAAAAT
Organism: Emydura macquarii macquarii; assembly: GCF_026122565.2. Lineage (NCBI taxonomy): Eukaryota > Metazoa > Chordata > Testudines > Chelidae > Emydura > Emydura macquarii. Next base: position 5,421,233 of record NW_027131391.1, read on the forward strand.
ACATTGTGTCCAAAATATATGCAGCCTAGTTCTGCTCTGATGTTGGGAATCAGGATCATTAGGTTTTCCCCTTCATTCTAAACATCAGGCAGACCCGCAAGTTTGAGAACATGTGAACTCTAGCCTCCACATAGTGGCATACATTTCATATCAAAAGGTTTGCAATACGCTGCGTGGGAGATTAAACGGACACTCATTTGTCAGGGGTATGATGCTATCTTTGACTCCTTCTTCCCCCTTAGTCATAAAGCTACAGAGCACAAATATTAATCTTCTAGGGGCTTGCTCAGAACATAGCTCAGTCCCCACACCTCAAGGCACTAGGGAGAACTGTAAAACAAATGGTTCTTTCCAGGTTGCTAAGGAGTGGCAGCACTACAGCGCTCTTTATAATGGGATTATGGGACTTAAACTCTGCACCTAAGCAATGCTCAGAATTTAATGACTCTGATTTATTAGTGTTGGTTTCTCACACCTTCATGGATGATGCATCACATCCTTTTGTTTCAAAAGGGGAAACCCCCATCATTCTCTCTCCTGTTTGCTTACCGGTAGCCAAAACAAAACCGATCACTATGGAAATTGGGTGACGTGGCTCTTACAAGGCGCTGGCATTGCAAAGTGCAGATTCTGAAGGCAGGCCAAACTGCAGCAACAATGTTCTCCCTAATCAAAGGTGTTCTCTGAGCCCCTGCGACGTTCCATTCCTTACAGAACCAACGATCATATGGAGGTGAGTCTGTGAGTCTCTGCTTACAGTGCATTGCCCAGTACAAGGTGGCCTTATAATGGCTGACAGACCAGTATGCTTGAAAGCACAGTTATCAACCTCTGCTGAAATTGGTGGCCCATTGCTGATTTATACCAGCTGAAGATCTGGTCCCCACGGGAAGGAAGACTAAAGAAGAGCGTGAGGAAAAAGCTAAACATAGTGACAGTGACGAAAATGCAAACGGATACATGAGAACCACAGCAATTGGAGTTTGCACTGGCAGCAAAACAATTTTCATATGGAGGTCAGAAGTTCTCCAGAAGCAAGCAATCTTCACACAGACCCTCTCAACAGGAAGCTTTGAGTTGGTGTGGCACCCACCACAACTGGACACAATGAATAACCCTTCATATTAAGGGTACATTTATAAATAGCTTATACATTACTACTGGGTGTTGTAAAAATTGATTTATTAAACTATTAAAGTCCAACAAGTTAAAAAGTTTCTTACAACTATCTAGATCTGCTTCTGCTGATATATTTATTACCATCTACTACACAAATAATCTGTTTACATGCTCACAACTAGAGATGGCTGAAATTTTTTTGACCAACCTCTTCTTGGTTGGGGAAAGTTTCAGAGACATAGGCCCACCCTGGAATAGCTAGAGCACTCACCTGGATTGTAGGAGACCTCAGTTCAGGGCTTGTCCTAACCAGGAGTCTATAGTCTGTCATTCTGTTTGGCCCAATGAATATTTAATTATACAACATAGAACCTCACCAGCAGGAGAGGCTGACTCTCTAGCCTGGTTGGGAGGGCACTTGTCTGTGATGTAGGAGACACAGGTTTAAATCTCTCCACCAAATTAGGTAGAACATGGGCTTGAAACCGATTCCCCCCATTTCTACATCTCAGGGGAATATCTTAACGCACAGGCTATGCTGGGGTGAGTTCTTTGCTTTCCTTTCATTTATATATAAATTACTTGGAAAGGTGTCTTTTTCATTGTCACCTGAAACAAAAACAAATCTGAACACTCCTATTTTTTTTTTGCAAAATAGGGAATTGTCTCCTAACCAACTGTATTCCAAACACCGTACTTAAGTATTGTGTAAAGAAATTCTACAGGAAAATATAGGTCCTGAGCTTGGTCAGAAAACTTGTAACAAACTGTCTTGTTTTAGTCCCTTGTTTAGAAGTTTCCACCCTCCAGTCAGAGGGGGAAGCAATACCATATGACCCATCACACAGTACAAACAGAGAATAGCTGAAGTAAACAACACACAGGCAGAAAATGATTCATCCTCACTATTCAATGAATCCATTGGCTGGAATCAGGCCCGTGGAGGAGTCTCTAACCCAAAAAACCCTACGTTGGTCACAAACTGCTTGCATTGCAACAAATGTGAAATGTTCTAGTTTCCAGAGCCTGTTTCTTCAGCCTAGTGATCTGCTCCCAGCAGTGCTTGGAACGTAAGCAGCTATGGTGTGTTGGGACAGCGAAACCAGTTCTGTGGGCAGCCATCGACGGGCACAAAGTTATTTAACAAAGTGTTCATGCTGGCAGGGAATTAACTGCTGCCTGTTTCAGTGGCTTTCAGTGATGCAAAATGCCACTTAAGCTCTCCTTAGCAGCCCCACTTTCTTTTTCATGCAGTGAAGAGACTTCTGACCGTTATTGTGACCCTAGCACCAATTTTCCTTTCTTGGAAGTTCAGTTCACAGAAGCGCAGAAAAATTATGATGGATGTTATCACCTCTTGGGTTGGAACTTTCCTGCACGATTTCACATTCTCCTTGCTTTGGGACAAGCTGGCAATGCAAAGACACATGGGACTTTTTTTTCCCCCTGGTTAATTTTAACTATGTATCTGAAACTCCCACCCCATGCGGACTGTTGGAGTGAATCCTACGGCCTGTGTTATGCATAAAGTTGGACTAAATTATCATAGTGGTCCCTTCTGGTCTAAAAATCACCCCCCTCCAATCCTTTCCCATTCTTAGTGAAATGTAGAATAAAATATGCAACTGCATTATTCCTCCAGAGGGTCCCAGATGCAGCAGCACCATGAGGATGAAAGCAGGGTAGGACTTCTGAAGCTCTCGCTCGCAAGAGATCTGCTTCCTGTGTGCGCTGTAGAACAGACCTAGCAGGGCAGTGTTTGGGGGTAGGGCAAGAGCAGGCTAGGGGAGGAATGGGATGGATGGTCCAATGCTTAGTGCACAAACCTCAGCAGTGGGAGACCTGGGTTCAGTTCCATGTCTTGCCATGGTCTGTGTGATCCCCCAGTCCAGGAAGGAAGTTGGGTGCTTATATCTCAGGGTCTAGGTGCCTAAATCCCAATTTTCAGCTTTATTGCAATCCACGAAACTCCTGCTTGGGTGCCTCTGAACCCTGTAGGCACCTCAACTTGCTCAGCACATGTGTTTTCAGGATCAAAGTTCCCTAATTACTTTGAGCTTCTGCCTCTGGGCACGTGTGCTACTACCTCACTCCTGATATCTGGAGGCTAAGCCCAGAGCGACCCGTGAACCATGGGCGGAGGAGCCATTGTCTCACCTGTGGGCTCCAATCTGGTCAGCATTCTTAGACTTGGGATAAAGTGGAGAGCTTCAACAGGAGAGATTGAGGGAGCTCCTCTCCCTCCCCCAGCAGAATATCCCCTTGGCCTGTGGTTAAAGCACTCTCCTGAGGTGGGAGATTTCTGCTCAAATTCTTCTTCCCCTTCAAAGGTGGGTGAGTGGGGAGTGTCTCCCACATCCCAGGCTAAGTGACAAGATGGGCCCCTTCTCCTCTGACGATCCTGTGTGGAGCAAGGCAGGCACTTCGCTCCTTCTCACAAGAAATAATGTGGGCAAATAAACAGCCTGACTGCAGGAATGGGATTCCCAGCTGTGACTGGCTAGCAGAGTTAGGCACCTATCTCCATGAGAGGGGCTGGATTAAGCACGCATGCTTTTTGCTGGCTTTTCCCATTGGCTATCTCTAGGCAGCTCCCCATCTAGGTGCTGTCTTTTGCAGATCATATTCTTAAGCTCTTCTTTCTTGCCATGCGTCTGTGTGGGGAGCCTAGGTGTTTGTCTAGTGCTTAGTGGTTCTTTTGTGGTTCCTCCCCCCCCCGACATCTAAGTCCTTTTGTGGATCAAAACCTTCGTCTCTGTCTCCATTCCTCATCTGTAAAATGGGAATAACAGCAATGCCCTACCTCACAGGGGTGTCATTTTAATTTACATTACAAATTGGGAGGTGTTCAGAGACTATGTCATTACTTTGGACAGACAGAACAGCCACTCTGCAGTTGGAGGCATGTGTGTATGAGAAGTGGCTCACCTATACCCTGCCTCTGCACCTGACTACCTGGGGTGGGTTTGGTCATCAATATCTGAATCTCCACATTTGATCCACACGAGCTGTTGAATAAGCTTTAAATGGAAAAGATCTAGAGGTCATCTTGTCCAGCCAACTCCAACTCTGGATTATGAGGATCAGAAGACACAAAGACTTCAGATTCATGGCTTTGTTTAGCCACCCAGGCAGGATGATTTATACAGTATAGTCTCTGGGCAGCAAAATAAGAAAAGTAAAACACCAGGGATGAGCAAAGAGGTTCATATCAAACAAGAACAGATGCAAATCTTCACCGAAGAATTAAACTGGCCCAGAAAATGCTTCCTGAGATGGAGTTGTCCAAATTATTTTTGTTGTTGTGTGGGGGGCATTCCCCCCCTTTATCATAAGCCTCAGCCTTTCTTAACCCTCAATAGGACTGAAATGAGAGCATTCTAAAATTCCCTGGGAAGTTAATATCCTAGTATCTCTAGTGCAGCTGTGCAGACCACTGTGCAGTCATTTCAGATAAGAATCTGGATTTAAGCTCTGATTCAGCAAAGCAATTGTGTGTGCTTTAGTACCATTTGAGAATTAAGCATATGCTTAAGTGTTCTGCTGAACTGGAGTCTAAGTCACTGAATCTTTACTCATGGCTAGAAAATAAACCCTTTTGTAATGAATATTTTCATAACATCAGTTTTTTGGTGATTGTAGCATTTTGCAATTTCGGAGACTTTCTGCTGACTTCAGTGGGCCTTGGATCAGGGCCTAAGAATGAAATGCAAACACCAAAATTATATACAAAGAAATGAAGCAACATCATAAATCAACCACAGTATCATTTCTTCCAATATGATACCAAAAAAGAAAGTCTGTAGGCAGCTTTTCTTCTAATACTCTTGAGCCCTTGCCTTATAAGCCTTCTGTTTTCTCTGGCAAGTTCTCCTCTTGCATTACCCTCAGTACAAACGCTCATAATCCGTAAATGAAATTCTGATTCTCTTCCTATTAAAAAGTATCACTTAGTGCATGGTTCACTGGTGGGAAAATCCCATTAACTGTTTCTGAAATATGCCTTAAATCTTGACTTTTCAGATTGTGGGCTAATAAACTCCACTCCCCCCCGAATAAACCTATATGGGCTGATTCTCATTTGCACTAAGGCCCCTCTACATTACTCAGGCAGGGTGAAGGGGCCTTAAAGCGGGCTTAATTTGTGTGCATTTTAAGTCACCTTTAACTTGCCACAGTGGTGTAAAGGCAGCCTTAGTGTGAATGAGAATCAAGGCTTCTTGGGTAGCTTGCTGCCTGTTCTGTTCTCAGTATCATGCATTATGGCAAGAATGTAGTCTGAAAATACCTAGGGCTGGATCTTGCTCCCCATGAAGTCAAAGGGAATCTTGTTGTTGACTTCAGTAGGCGAAACACGGAGACCACTTTTCACACCTTCAGGCCAGGCCTTCTTCATGCAATGTAATAAGCTTCATTTTCCTCCCCTTCATTTCTGTCATAGATTCTCTTATTTTAAGTGGCTGCACCTATGGGATGGTGGTCTTGCCATAGTACTATTGCCTAAATATGGCGAAAGAGAAATTCTGTGAAGGCTCTCACCATCAGGCTCACTGGAGACTCTGGCTGTATCCACCACCACCTGGGTCTTCGGTTTGTTTTTGGGTTTTTTTTTCAATCACATTTCTCATTGCTTCCCCTCTTGTTTCTCATTTTCTGAGATGGAACACCAGATCCAAACTGCTCCCCCTGAATTCTGAGGATGTGTGGGTATAGATTCCTTCCTGTTTCAGGCCCATCTTCTATAGTGAGCCGAAACTGGACCCCCTGAAGTGGGATACCTCATTTGCGTAGGAGCAAAACCTGGATGCAAGATTCATGACTCATTCTACCTCTCTTTATTTAATTCATTCCATGGATCACACTTCTTATATTAAGGGTAGACTTATAAATGGTTTAAAAGGGCTTATAAATAGTTTAAAAGGGTTAATAACTGATAGATGCTATAAATGTATTGCAGACATGGTACTATAAACGCACTAATAGAAAGTGTTATAGGTGGTTATAAACAACCTGATGAACTCCATCAAAGTCAATAACAAGTGGTTAGTTATTATTAAAACATCTCTTAATCGTTGATTGACCTGTAAATCTACTTTTAATATTTTGTGACCTTATACTTTATGCTTCCAAGTCCCACTCCTAATAATAGGACCACCTGGGTAACAACTCCCCTGCTTAGATGTGGCTGACTATGAGCTGATGTCAGGGCTGGTAGAAAAAGGTGAACCGCAAAAGTCCTCAGCAGGTGTCCCTGAAGATTGTGGGCTGTAATATCCAGATCGGGGCCCCAATGTGGATTGTGTGGAGAAAAGGAATTCCATTTTGCGGAGGATTTTGATATTTCAAAACTTGGCTTCATGATGAAGTATGAAAACCAAAACATTTCAAAACTTTCTGCAAAAGGGAATGGCGGCCCAACTCCAGGTCCACCTCTCTGGGCTTCTGCAAATGCTGGAAGTCCTGGGATCCCTGACTCCAGGGCAGCCTTCATGGCTCACTGCCAAGGAGCTGGGTGGGCAAGCTGGCAGGAAGCCAGACAGGTTTCTTAACTGGGTTCATTAGGCAACACTCCAACAGACCCCCTTCCTGGTTTCCATCAGAGCTTTGTTTTGGCTTTGCTGATTCATCAGATTCTGATCGCTGGGGTGAGGGTGAGGGGAATATTTAATTGGAACTCATACAATCAATGCGCTAAGCGCTGTACAAACCCATGGGATGGCTGTCTCAAGCTTCCCAACACATCTCTGAAGAAGGCAATTATTATGGTTTCTAGAAATGTGATAAGTGCATTATAAATATCCTTCACAGACAGATTTCATACCCACTCCCGTTTCCCAGATGGGTAAATAGTGCGTAGAGAGGTCAAATGACTTGCCAAAAAGCACCTATAAAACAAAGGAATAAAAGTGAGAAAAATGGCAGGGAGGGAATGAAGTAGCCATCCACCCAGTGTAAGTAAATGCAGTGAGAGATGCCTTGGAACAAATGATTGAACTCTGTGCAGCCATACAGAGTCCAAAGTGACATTATGGAGAGGCCTGACGTTTTCCCCTTCTCAATAAAAAGAAGAGGGTTTTACCCTGGAAGTCAGAAGAAATGAGAGTGCAACACAACTGAGAAGAAATAGAAGGCACAAGGCCTTGTAGCTAAGGGAGGATGGCTGACATGTCTCTTGATCCCTGAGTTCCTTGGGCTCTAAGCACATACAGCTCATCTGATTTAATAAAGGCAGGAAGCAAATAGTGACAGAGCTGTGAGATACTGCAGATGGGGGTTGAGGAAGGGTCAAACTCATTAGTCATATGATGTGATGTAGTGGGGAAGGAATAAAAATAGTTATAATATTTGAAAAATCATTAACCGACCCGCTGACCCAGCCAGTTGGCAGTGCGACTTTTGGGGGGTAACAACCACCTCCCAGCCTCTTTCCCTGCCTTTTTTCTCACTTGTGATTTTTGATTTTTTTTTCTGTTTTAGTCTATTTCATTACCACTCAGTGTAGTGGGACATGGCTGTATTTAATATCTTTCCAATGTTGGGGCTTGAACTATCCTCTGCAGGACTGCTGTTGCCTCATTGGTGAAACATCTGCCTTTTAAGCAGTGATCTTTTCAGTTAAAAGTGGCAGAAACTTGGGGGTAAATTTTCCAGAGCACCCCCATGACTTGGGGACTTTTGCCTTAAGCCTCTCTCAGGGTTCCTAGAGGATGTTTTGACCACTTGGCTAATGAAAAATTAACTCTTACTCAAAGGCCAAAAACGAGAGGCACAATCACATGCGGATGCACACCATTACCTGGGTTATCCCTCAAATATGCTGGTGAAAGATGTCAGGATGACAGCCCCATATGGTAGTCACGGCTTTATCTTTGGAGCAAGTAAAGCACAGGTACCTACTGTGCAAGGTCCCCTTACTCAGCTTTGTCCTGAGTTCCATCCAGTCTTTGCCATTTTTATTCACTATTGCAATTACGGTAGTGACTAGATTAGAGCCCCGTTGTGTTAGGTACTTCTCATTCGCTTACTAAGACAGTCCTGGCTCTTCATAAAACAGACAAGAGAAAGCAAAGATGATCCCCACTTTTTGAATGGAGAACTCAGGCACAGAGAAAGCCTAATTCCTTTTGAGCATTCCATCTCTAAACTAACTTCCATAGAAACCAAAGTCCTTTGGGCAAGTAACCTACGGTGGAATGGTCAAAAGTCACACACAAGTCTGTGGCAGAGAGAGGGATTGAAAACAGTGCAACTGAGTCCCAGTCCTTGCGCCTGAACCTAAAAAATCATCCTTCGCTTCGGAGGTTGTCAAGAAAGTGACCAATTAATGACCATTGAGAACGTGCTTTATTTCTTCCACTTGCAATAAGGCAAAGATCATACATATAATTCACACTAAACTTTAATGTGTTTATTAAACATATGTTCTTTAAAATATTATTTCTACTGCTAATTCAGTGACGAGGCTCATGAATGGCAGGACCTCATATGGAATACTGTGTACACTTCTGGTCACCCGTGTTCAAGAAAGATGAATTCAGACTGGAACAGGTGCAGAGAAGGGCTATTACAATGATCAAGGGAATGGAGAATCTCTTGAGAGGAGACTAAAAGAGCTTGGTTTGTTTAGCCTAGCAAAACAAAGAATGAGGGGAATATGATTTGCTCTCTATAAATACATGGGGGATAAACAGCAGAGAGGGAGAAGAGCTTTAGAACAAATGGGTATAAATAGGCTGTGGATTTACTTAGACTGGAAATTGGAAGGTTTCTAGCCATCAGAGAAGGGAGGCTCTGGAGCAGCCTTCCAGACAACTTACCTAATTTGAAGATGGAGCTTGATAAGTTTTATGAATGGGACTATATGATGGGGTTGCATGCAATAGCAGGGGACTGGACTTGATGATAACCCAAGAGGTCCTCTTGTCCTGTGTTCCTACTTCTGAGCAGTGAGTTAGGCTGCATTACTGTCATTGCTCCTAGCAACCATGCTACCTAGTGCATTGCCTTGTCTGATCTGAAGTCAGTGACTTTCATTTGAAACTGTTAACAAGGGTTGCATGAACTGGGTGAAAAATGAGAACTGACTTGAACTTGCACCCAAAACTTTAACTGAGGTTTGAATTTTTTTCTTGCTGTGGAAGGAAGCTCGAAAATAGAGGCTGTTCTCAGTGTTTCTGGTTCAGCCAAAAGCAAGAAGAAGTAATTAGATATGGTGGAAAAATGTTCATGGAAACTTTCAGAAGCATTCTCCTGTTTTGTTCCTCCCTGCCAAACAAAACTTTAAAAAAAAACTTTTTTTAAAAAAAGTTTTCAACAGCTCTGCAGAAGGTCAAAAAGGGGATAAAATTCAGTTTTATCAGCATCTTTTTTTCTTGACACCTTTTCCAAAAATCTAATCTAACTCAACAGTTGGCCTCAAAAAATGGGATGACATTTACAAATAAATGTATCACTCTCTTCCCCAATTTTTAAAGCTTTATTTCAGATTTTGACATTTTTATCAAATGGGAAAGGAAGAAAAAACCAGCTATAGTAGTAATATGGTAGGCACAGTTAAATCTTTTTCCCACTCTGCAGCGATAGCTTTATTTCAGTGTAGTAATCATGATATCTTAGCATAGGAGACAAGTGCCTATGGTGATGACTATTGAGGATCATAGTCTCAGCTGACATAAACATCAACATAGGGCCATTGATTAACACCCTCTGAGGATCGGCTCTGAGGTTTTTCTATGGTATCTTTTGTATTATTCAAAATAAGAAGTTATAAAGAGCCCTCAATTCCCCTAGCTATACTGAGATTAGGGTGACCAGATAGCAAGTGTGGGAAAAAATTGGGATGGGGGTGGGGAGTAATAGACACCTATATGAGACAAAGCCCCAAATATCAGGACTGTCCCTATAAAATCAGGACATCTGGTCACCCTAACTGATGCCCTAAAGAAAACACAATGGAACTCTCACAAGTAACATCCCAAGACTAAACCTTGGGGGGAATGGAGAACTGACATAATGCTCTAGGTGAAATCCAACCCTGTCTTTGCGTTGGATGACTGACTGACTGCCAAGGAAGCCTAACACGCTAGTAATCCTTATACAGCGCTTACACATTATAGTGATATGCTATATAAAGTTTAGATACAGTATATAGACTACAGCTACAGTAGATACATAAACATATAGAACTGATAGATGAATCAATGATGTAGACACAATATCCTAAAAGAGAAGTTATGCAGGATACAGAGTCTGGCTCTGAATCCAGAGCTCAGTTTCCCCAAAGTGTTCAAATATGGGGTGGTTTGGTTTGGGCTGGTCTGCATTGCAAATATATGTATTAAAAGGGCAGATCTGTTCATGATGCATTGACATGGCTTTCCACAGCCACCAACATTCTTTTTCTACGTCTGGGAGAGACTATACGTGGCTATGGTGCCCACAGATCTTCTTTGGAACCAATTTATGACTGCACAAAATGTGGAGTCCTTCAGTGCTGATCCAAGCCTAAAACCTATTTGGCAGGTCACATGTTGCTGGCAGTGGGAGTGTGCCCCTTATGGGGAATCAACTGGGCCAGATGTTCAGTAACAATCCATAAACATCAATTCGGTTCTATGATGTATATCAAAGTCTGTAACCCTGTGCATCTACTCCATTTTCTCCTTCTGAGAAGGACTTGGGCACGTTCATTCCTCTAACTCTGCATTTACATTTTAAGGCACCTGGTGACTACTGGGCACAGATACATATGTATTAATTGGTACAAGAAGAAAAATTATCTCTCATTAAATCTCTCACCATGGTTGTAATTACATGTTCTCTCTCTTCAGTGTTCTGTTGGTTCTCTTTGCCAAGTCACACAAACATATTTCTCAAAGGTCAGCCTAAACCTATAGGAAATTCCTTCTGTCTCTGAGCTGGCTCATTCATCACCAGTCATAATCGTTCTGGAATGTGAACTCGTAGTCTGTTATCTGGCTACTGCTAGTGATGATGCCTGGAGATGACAGCTTGATTTCTAAAAGCTAGGTTGACCCTGAGGGGTGAGGAAAACTTGTTTTGACAGAGCAAACATGACACGGAAGCAGTGCATGTGCCAATATATGTAGAAACAAGGTGTTATTTTTGCAAGGTGGATTTTTTTTTCCCACTGGGGAAAACATTGCAATGTATAGAAAACATATTATATTACACCTTCCTCTTGTCTGAAGGATGCAATTTTGCTTATCAAGGCAGAAAGGCTATAAGTCTCTGGATTAACTGAGAACATGGATGCCACAGGTTCATCTTGAAAAATACTTAGCAAATAACCTTGATGCCCAACATGAGTTTTTAGTAGAATCTTTATAACCTGTTTCCCCCTATTTATCTGTGGGAACAGTGACAAACGGCATGAATAGGAGAATAATGGGAATCAGGAGACCTTTCTTCTGTCCTGTGACCTTCAACCATTCCTTTCACCTCTGGTCATCCTCTGACCTTATTTACATTGTAAGCATTTTGAGGCAAAGACCCTCTCGTGTTTATACAGTGCCTAGCACAATGGAGCCTCAATCATGATTGCTGCAGCGTCTTGGAACTATTGTGATGGTGGCAGTGATTGATGGATCTCCTCTCCTGACCCCATATGATATTGTTCTAACATTAATCAAAGATGTAGCAATGACACTGAGAACGCATTTTTAACATATTTTCATTTTGACACTTTTTTCTATTTATAAAACGTCATAACAAAATGCAGAACACTTCAATTTCAACTAATCAGAATTTTCCAGTGGGGGAAACGTGTGTCATTGGAAAACTTTTGACCAGCTGTAATTATGTCAGGTAGAGATTGGACTGATGACCCTCATACAATGAATTTATGAGTGGGTAGAGATGTATTGACTGGGTTATTGATAGTGACAGCAAAGTTCTGAATGGTTAGAGGTGTGGCTTAAAATTCTCAAAGTTCCCTAGGAAATTGTGACTCCCAATCCCCATTCAAATTAATCCTTGCACAGGATTCAGGAAATTTTCACCATCACTGTTACATGAAATCCATGCATTTTGGCATTTAGGGAGAGTGCAATTTTTGGAGATCTTATAAGAGAAATGAACACTGAGGCACTCACCACTGCATAGCCCAAGATGTCATCTTTTTGTGTCTTTCATTTAGAAAGACAAGGAGTCAGCACCACTGCTCTCTCTGTTTCTTTAGTCATGGGGCAATGGCTGTTTCTATTGTTGTCTAGGGAGGAGAGCACAGGACTAGGAATCTGGTCTCTTGCATTCTATTCCTAGTGCTTTCACTTACTTACTGTTACCTTGGACAAGTTGCTTGACACATCTATGCCTCTGATTCCATCTCTCCACAGCAACAGCTAAAACCTGCCTTCTTAGCAGGAGTGCTGGGGGGGGGGTTAATTCATGGGCAAGTGCTTGAAATCCTGGTCTAGAAGCTGCCAAATATCACCAGTGTGTGAATGCTAACACACAAAAAGGGCCCTATAGCATGCACATGGAATACTAACAACGTATTTAGCAATAACACAAAGACCTATATGCTACTATTGTACCAAGCCGACATTGCCAGTTAAGCTGGAGAATTTGATGCAATCCCACAGTTCACTTCTAGCCTTAGCCATTTCTTCACCTGGCCTTTTAAGGGAGGAGACGATGGAGCTTTTTCTTTGGAAAGCCAACACTCTCTGGTTGTTGAAAATGTGGGTTATTTATTTTTCCCCTTTCCAGGTTTCAGCTGTCTGCACTCCTGATTTAGTCACACTCCTCCAGATGAGGTAATGGTCTCTGAAGTCAGCCCAGAAAATGTCCTCTCTACCAGAGGCTGGAGAAATCGCCTTTGCATACAGTAAATCACCATCCAGAGTAGGCTGAAGACAGCTAGGTTAGATTATTATTTGCATTACAATAGTACCTAGCTGCTCCTACTAAGATCCGTGCCCTCATTTTGCTCTCCACAGTATGAACATAGGAGGAGACATTCCTTGCTCCAGAGAGTTTTCAATCTAAATATTCCAGAGAGGATAGGGAAACGGAAGTAAAGTGATTCATTCAGTCAAGCTCACACAGTATGTCTGTGGTGGAGCTGGGACGAGAACCCAGATTATCTGACTCTCAGGCTAGTATTTTAGGCTAGCACAATACTGAGGTTGCCAAATGGTACTTTGTAGAGAAGGACTACCCTTCCTTATCTGGAGGAGACGTGGATTCAGCTCTAACTTACACGTGCACACATGTCAAATGGGTTTGATTGTATTACCTTAGTGAAAAAATGAGCACTTGACGCTAATGTCATCTAACAACCTGGTACAGTTTTGACGCAATTACTATCGCTGTGCAAGAGAGCAGGAGATGCCCATTTCAGGTTAGAGGGGCTGCAAATTGCTCCTTTGAGGCATTGGACTGTTGCGTAGTGCTTCCCCTGGCTCTAGTCATGTTACTAGCTCATCTTGTGGTGACTGGAAACCAGACTGAGCCAGTCTGTACAACTGAGCCATAGATGCCCTTCTGCAACTGGAATTAAGAATGCAGACACCAAGTTCAAGAATGGCTTCCACGGGGGTTTCTGCAGCTGCTGCTGCTTGCTGTGCTTCACCTAACCTGTTCTTTCATATGATGGCTTTGTCAGCAGAAGAGAATATAAAGTCATAGTCTCCTGGAAAGCTCTGCAGATGCAGTCAGCCCGGGAGTAGAAGACATGCATGTTTAATTATTCCAAGGTGTTTGGCTGAAGGCACTTGGGGTTTGGTTGTGGGGGGAGGGGAAGTTGCTGTGGAATATGTTCACCAAAAGCAAGCTGCTGTCCCTTTTGGAGGAGAAGGAATGGGATGACCATGCAGTGGGCTGGGTGCTCTTCTACAAAGAGCCAGAGCCTACTCTGAAGGGACAGGGTTGTGCCCACACTACATTGTATGTGGTCAAAGATCAATTTCAGGTTTTCCTTCTCATTCTACCATCTGCATTCAAAGTCCATTTTAGATATTCACCAAAATCTATGTAGGGTGAATGTCATTCCTGTGCTGACCACCAACGTGCAGTCCATGCACCATCATGGACTGAAATGACATCTAGTCTCTGTGCAGAGGACCAGCAAGAGATCTAATTTTACTCTTGCTGTCCTCCTCCACTTACCAGGTGCACCCAAAGTCCCTGTTAAGTTCTGCTCCTCTAATGTTGGATTCTATTGCACGTGCCCATAGAAATTCAATTCAGTGTGTGGTGTTCTCCCAAGAGACCTGTGCAGCATGAATTCAGTGCAGGTGTATTTCTTTATTCTAAATGTCTTCATAGTATTGACCTGGAATCCTATATTCTGTCCCCATGAGAAATGAGGCACTACTACTGACAATAAACAGTTTTTCTATGTGCTAACAAGGCACCAGTAAAGGATTATCCAAGTCAGTAACTATCTGGTTTCTGTGTAAGGCGATGTGGCCATGTGTGGAGCACAGGATGGGAAGTCAGAAAATCTAGCTCTGCCCTTGACCTGCTATGTGTAAGCTGCATCCTCTGTTTCCTCTTTCACCCTTTATCTCTCAGCTATTTAGATAGTAAGCCTTTGGAGGCAGGGACTTTCCTTACTAGGCATACAATGCCTCGCATAGAGTGGTCCTGAAACCAGATGGAGCCTCTAGGTAGTACTTTAACCACATATATCCATACTCCCACTGCCTGCTAAGCTGTGGGCAGAATGGTGTCATCCTGCAGCAATTCAGTAATGTCTAGGTCTGGAAATATTTTTTTCATTTGGTTTAGAACCTACAAATACTGACGCGTGCACTCCTTTCAAGCCAAGAGGAGTAAAACTACCATGCTGTTATAATTGATGCAATGTTTGGCAAAGGGAAGGAGGGAAAACTAGAGGCTCATCCCTGCACCCCATGGGAGCTCTAGCGATGTAGCTGAGCCTTCGGCTTTGGGATGGGTGGGCATGGTTGGTTTGGAAAGGCAAGAGTTGGTGGAAAGCTGCTCCTGACAGCATGCTCCTCTCTGAAGCCAAAGCCATCAAATTAGCTTCTGCACATTTCCCTGTCGTATTGACACTCTTCTGAAGAGCTGGGGCAGCTTCTAGCAGGGAATTGGCTAGGCTCCTCAAGGAGCCGTGAAGGGATGCTAGGTGTCCATGTGAATGGACCAGTCCTTGATGGATGATGCTGGATCAATGCTGAGATCCTGTGGCTCTCAGGACATTGAGGGCTTTGGAATACCACAGCTTTGGCTGAGTTTGTAAGGGTAGAAGACACTGGAGCCAAACCCATGTAATTTTTCCTTTTGGGGCTCATAAAGATGGGGTAGTTGAGGGCCCGATTCTCCAAGTGACTCTGGCACCTAACCCTCCTGCAATCCACAAAACCCCACTCAAGAGCAGCCTAAATCTGTAGGTGCCTAAACGTTTTCTGTAAGTTCCCTAGGCACCTACGTTTCTGCCTAGGGGCATGGCCCCTGTGCCCTCATTCTAATGATAAAAGTGCCTGTCTCCCACTTACATGCCAGTCTGATTGCACTGGGGCTCGGTGGGACAGTTTCCCAACCTGGTCAGGAAGGGGTTAAAGAGCTCCTCTGAGCACGATGGGGGTGCACCTGGGAGGCCTGGCCCTTCTTATCAGGGAGGACCCAAGTCCTCTGCAGGGTGGTATGCAGAGGGAAGGCAGAGCGGCAGCTCTCTAGGCTCACAGCATGGGGACTGCTCACCCGGAAAGCTGCTAAAGTGCCTCTGCTCTGGAGATGTAAAGGGACCATCTTTGTTTTACATTAGAGTCCCAGGTGCTTGCCCTGAGCCGCTGAGATGCTCAGGGGGGTTAGGAATGCAGCCCCCTTCCCAGACTACTTACTTCTGCTTTGGGCAGAGTAGCAGGGTGAGTGTTCCTCCTAGGACTGTGGGCATGCCTTGCAGCTGATAGGGATGCCTCCCAAACATTTACAGCCAGGAGACCATACTTCAGACTGGCACGACAGCCGGAGTCTCCTCTGGGATGAGAGAGGTGCCCACCCTCACTCCATGGGCACACTGTAGAGAGAGCTGTTCCTCTGCTCGGCTTTCTTGTGGGGCCTGATCCAGTAGGCATGCTCAGTGCGCACTAGATTCACGCAAAACGGCCAGGGGCACCTGAAACACTGGTTCCCTTATGCGGGTTTTCCCGTGCTTTGGCCTTCAGAATATATAGGCTGGGGAATGTTTTGCTCTAAGAAGGGTTGAGGGAAGTGGGCAATGGGAAGTGTTAAAATACTACAAGAAAGGCTGCTCTTGCAGTATTTATGACCAGAGTGAAAGCAGAATGTACCAACAACCTTGGGGTGGGATGTTCCCTCCTCAGAGATTCCCTGTTCCTCTTACATGAGGCTGGGATGACGTGGCAAGACTCTAGTGGTGCTCAAACTTTTGGGTAATTATCTGAACTGAACATCTGACTCCTTTGAGGTTTGGACATCAGTGGAGAAATGCAATCAAACGGATAAATCAGATGTTCTTTTCATAGCTGAACTTCAAGTGTGTCCTCCTTTTTGGCTAATTAAGCCTTGTGCATGTGTCTGTGTGAAGGGTTTTTTTTTTGTGTGCCTCTGTATCTCTTAGCCATGGCTGAACTACTTGCTGTGACTAAAACTCATGGCAAATATAATCCACATTTTTGTTCCCAAACCAATCCTGTTTTCTCTTAATATGTCCATTGTTTATTTCCTTAAATGTCTGACTGAATTTCAGCCAATGGTTTGCTCTAGCAACTGCCTGGGTCTGCCTGCTTTGGTACTGCAAATGGCTGGAAAGTCTAAGTAATTTAAGGGATGATGAATGTGCTGTGAGAGTAGGTGCACAGACAGAACTCCATTCACACTAGTTACTTGCTTGTATCATTATAACCCTATTGAAGCCAGTGGAGTTAGACCAGTATAAAATGGGTGTGAGACCGGAATCAGTCCCATGGGTTCAAATGATTCTAGATTCTCTAACTGCTGGGTGTGTTTTGCAAACATCTCTCACACAGGACACAGGGTGCAGAATCAGGGAAGGAGGTGGAGAGAGAAAACTGACAGACAGATGGGGGAGTCCAAAGACAGCTAGACAACAATTATAAATAGCATCCTTTCTGAGGTTTGTTTGATGTGTTGCCCAAGGCCAGGTGGAAAATCTTTCCGTTGCTGCCTCTTCAACTAATCGCCTTCCCCTCATTTTTCAATAAAGATTCCAAGTTTGGTCACTTCTTTGGCACATTTGTTTCCCATTAGAGTACTTTGAGCTGTTTCAGTGTGTTATGCTAGATAATTGCTTTAATAACAAACTGAGGAAAAGCTTTTGAACATTTTAGGAAGTAATCTTTTCTCCCTATGAAAATCTAACAAACAATGACAGAGGCCTGGGGAATAGCAAAAGAAAAAAATAATCTTCTACGGTTACTGAGGGGCTGTGTCAGTTATATATGAGCCATATGCCAGAACTGTTCTTTAATTATAATACCACTTAACATTTATATGGCACTTCTCATTTTCAAAGCACTTTAGAAATATTGGCTAACTGGGCCTCAGAACCTTCTTGCGAGCTAGGGCTATGAGTATTATTGTTTCCATTTTACTGTTAGGAATACTGAGGCAGAGTCTCTTTTCCCCAGGCCAAAGGGACAGTCAATGGCAAAGCCAGGATTAGACTCAAACATTTCCTGGCTTCACTAAACCTCACCTTTTTCTCTGTTTTGGATGGTAGCATCAAAACACTCAGTGTTGGCATAACACTGCTCCCATTGAAGACAATGGGAAGGAGAAAGCTAGCGGGTCAATGCTGAGCACTTTTGAATTACCTCCCTTATGTGTATGTGCTATAAAGGTGCATTTAAGAAGGTTAATGTGGTTGAGAGGAAAAGGGCAATAAATAATGTCCCAAAGAAATGGTTCAGGCTGACTTAGTGCAATCTCTTAGCTAAATCCCTTCCACTCCAAATCAAGCTTCTTAAGTGGAGCAGTTTGATTGCAGCTCGCAAAAACTCCAACTGTTGCAGAAATTGCTCCAGGAGAGTGCAGTGTAAGAAATGAATTCTGGGTTATAACTGTCCCACCCTCTGGCCTCCTGGCAGGACCACACTCAGCCCAAGCCTTATGGCAGCAGAAGTGTTGCAATGGTACTGGGAAGAGAAATCAGTAGCTCTCACCACTACACCTAACTTCATTGAGGCCCATCTCATTGCTTTGCTTTTGCTGTAGTCCACAATGCAGCTGCTTCTTTTTGCTGTGGCCAAAAACTAGCTATTAGCCTTGGTGCAGCCTGCACAGGAGTTCACTTGCTCTGCTGGCTACGGCCGGTTCTCCTTGTACTCTGCAATGTTGCTAAGGCTCTGGCACTTGCACCCCACTACTTCTTCCTTCTTTGCTGTAGCTCAAGCTGACACTGATTTCCTCCACGGCCGCTGCCCTCCCCCGCCGCTCCAGTGCAGCCACTGCAAAAGAAGGCTCTTGTTTGGACTGTGTTAACAGTACTTCAGTGTAGACTGAAACACAATCCCAAACTAATTTTGCTTATTGTCTGGCTGGGTGGTGGGAAGAGGAGGGAATTAAGCAGAGAACAGTTTTTGGGACAATGCAGTACATATCCTAGGAAGGTGATATGGCAAATCTATGATTAAGGGGATGCAGCAAGCTTTCAGCTGCTTTTCTTTCCTATTCTGTAAGTTCCTAACTACACAATCTCTGTCCAAGCGGCTGAGAATCCTTTGACAGCCCCCGAGAGTTAATGAACTAAGAGGGATGTAGGTTATCTATTTCCAGAGATTGGAGAGCGTGAATTAAATGGTCTTTCGAAAGATGGGAAATAATCACTCTTCTGCTTCAAAGGCACGTCCGATTGAATGATGTCGCCAGCACAAATCAGCAATCACAATCGCTGATGAAGACCCATTAAACAGATTGGGCTGAATAATGCACAGGAAAGAATGTCAGGAGCATCTTTAAATCTGACTCTCGACCCTGCAATGTGTATTTCATAGTGGGGTGGGCTTTTTTTTTTTTTTTTTTTAAAGATTTAAGTGCATGGCGCTTTCCTATCTCAGCACTTTAAAGAGGGAGTAGCTGGAAGGTCATTCCTATACCATTCCTGATGCAAACGTAGGTCAGGAAAGGCTGTGACTGGAGTAACTAGGAGCTCCCTCCTTTCAGATGTCCTTCCCACACCACACTCAGTAGAGACTTGCGGTGGGAGCAGCCAGACTTGGAGTAGCTGGCAGCTCCCAAAGGCTAACACTCCTGCACTATTCCTTCCTAACTACCGTGTAGGGACTTAGGTGATTCCTACCCAACGCAAGACCACTTCTTCTCTAACTTAGCTATTGCCAAAGTGACATAATGAAGTCAACCATTACTGTATGATCATTAGGGACGCTAAGCTCTGTTTGTATGCGGAAGACTCATTAAAACCACTTGACTGTACAGTGAATTCAGTTGGAAGTTATGACGTGTAACTATCTTTAATGTTAATGGAAGGAGGTAAATCTCATTAGTCTTGCTTTTATGCCATGAGAGCTGTTACTTCAGCTGAGTTGGGGAAGGGGAGGACTAACCCATTGTATAAACCTCTTTTTCTGTCAGGCTGGCGGAGAGGGAAAAGTCCACCAACTCCTATGGAGAAGCTGACCAGTCATTTGACAAAAGGTGTGGGCAGAGATGACCCATACCTGCCGACTGGGGACGGGGGTGTCATAGCGAGGGCATAGAGAGAGTGTGAGCATGCTCAGTACAAGCCAAGCAGCAAATCGGAGGCGAGGGTGGCAGGAAGGGGCACGTGACCTTGCCTACCCCCTCCTGTGTCGTCTCTGTGTGTGGGTGTGATGGTGGTGATCTGGAAGGAATTTACTGCTAGGACTGGTCCATGTTTAGAAATGTAGGAATTACCACACAGGGTCAGATTGGTCCCCTAGTCTGGCTTGTGTTAGGCAGATGTAGCATAATCTACCCTCTCTTAAATCTCATCCTAATAGTTAGTTTGGTTTTAAATCCCGAAGCATGATGTCTAATAGCCTTTCCAAAAGGCATGCTAGCACTCACAGAATAGATGTGTAAAGGGCATGTGACAAATGCCTTCTACAAGAAGAAGAGTCAAAAACTAGACTTGGCCTCAGAGCAGTACAGATCAATAGGTCCAGGCCTACAATTCTGCAATTGTAGAAGGGGCTGTTCTGGAGATGCAAGCAAGAGGGCGAAGAGAAGGGATCGCAGTCAGGGATAGAGTAAGGCACGAGCCTGCTAGGCCCGTGCCTGGAGCCCCAGCACCTGGAGTTGGAAGATGAGATTAGTATCTTAGCTTTCATTTAAAATTAAAAAAAAAAAAAAAAGTTTCTTGCCTAGGGATGCAAAGGAAAGCGTGGAAGTGTGACTGGAGTGTAACCAACACCCACCTGAAGTGATAGTGCTAAGTGCTTTGAACAGCACCTTTCATTTTAACTGAAACCTGCTGCCATCCCAAACTGGCACAGGGTCATGGCTCGGGCAGGAAGTGATATGGAGGTGGAGCTGTGGGTTGTGCCCAGAACCCACTTTCCTTAATCAAGCCTTGGGAGTGGATCCAGACATCTGCCTGGTTGTGTGGCATATGCTATAGGGTTGATACTAATACTTTGACTGTCTATGGCTTCTATAGGATCAATAGTGTAAAAAGCCAGTAGGCGAGTAGTTCATCCAATGGGAAGCTGGAGTTCAATTCAGGCTAGTCACCCTTTGTTTTTGCAGCTCATGAACAAATGTTGGCCCATAGTTTTGTGTCTGTGGGAAGTCGCAAGCAGCAAATTTCCGGCCTGCTAGCTGAGATTTATCTAAGAACTGAAATCCATAAAAGCCCCGCATAGCTGTGTACTATCCTCTAGATGTTCGCATTTAGTGTCGTTTCAGGAAGAGAAGCAGCAGGGCTGGCTGAGCAGAGGTGGCGCTGTGGAAAGAAAGGGCAGGAGTGTCGCAACCCTAATGTCTGGGACCAAAAAATATCAGGAGAGCACAAAAAGTATTCGGGCCATCTTAATCCAGTGAGGGCTTACAGGCCCCACTCTGGCCTGTATTTTTAACTGCTCCAGAGATGAAAGACGTACAAGTGAAATCAGAGCTGCATGCTCCTTCAGTAGAGATAGAGATGCCTTGGTAGTCCTGGTGTTCTCCAACCAGACACCGATATATTCTAGCTGAATAGGAGGGGGTTGTACAAGTGGATTTTCTAGAGGGCTACCAAATGTCAACTAAGATTGGTTGTTGGTTTCTACAGTACCAGCTGTGGGCTTGGGTCATGATGTTGGAACATGGTTGAGTGTGGAGGGAGTAGAGATGTGGAAATGGGGTGACTCAACTGCTCCCCACTCAGTAGCCTAAATGGGAGACAAGAACACTGTGCTTGTCCCCAGGGCTGATGGTGGGGATGGGTGAGGGTGGGGAGAAGGAAGAACAATTGAACTGGAGTGCTGAACTCAGTGAGGGTGTGTGTGTGTGTGGGGGGGCATAATGTGTGTAATTAAAGTGAAGTGGGTGGGGGTGGGGCCTAAGTAAGCATGATGTACCCGGCCCCCAAATTTCTACCCATCCATGGTTGTTGACATTTGGATGCAGGGTTTATCCTGATTTCCCCCTTGAAGGCCTTGCCCCCTCCCTATAGATTTGTAAAGGCCAGTTGCTTAGGATGACAACAGACAAGTCAGAGGGACTAGGAAGCAAGTGAGAATGTAAACCTTGCTGTGCTGCTGGGGTGTCTTGCAGGGACTCTGTGTTGCCAACCACCTGAGAGGACTGACTGTGGCATGGGGGAAGCACAGTGCCATTGGATTAGCTGTATCTGGTGGTAGAGGCTTCAGCAGTGTTACCAACTGGGGTTAATAATATGCATTCCTGAATAAAACGAGGATTAATAAATCTGAGTGCAGAACTAGAGGGCGAAGGATCCCTGAGTAACAGGAGTGGATAACTGACTTGGCACAAAGTTCCCTTCTGCTGACTCAATTTGCTTAGTGGGACCAGGCACCATCTCCCTAATAAATTAAAGTAGGAAAATTCTCATTTTTCATTTCACCGCTTGCCTGTGCTGCTGCCCCAACATCTGGGAAAAAACATTAGTGTTAATACAAGGGGAGGCGTGGGCTGCTGGGAGGAGGGAGAATGTGGCTGGAGGGAGAAGACTGGGGGAAAGGAGAGGAACAGGCAGGATTATAGAGCGAAGATGCCCAGTGGGATGGATGCAGCACAAACTGCCTCTTGATGGGACATAGTTGCATTAGGGTTTGTGGAGTTTATGCATGATTTCCCATTGAAAGGGGAGACACCAGTCCATATGGGAATCAGTACTGACCAGCCTACAGTCACTGGGGCTCCCCCAAAATATACTGTGATAGAGATACAGGGTGACTCCTTCACACTAGATCCCCAGTCTTTCCTCCTGATATGATGGCCTATTGGAGTATTAACAAATGGGAAGCACTTTACTATGTCCCCTCTCACCTATGGTGAGTTTAGAATGCTGATAAGGTATGTTACCAGGTTGGACACCTATGTAGGTGAGGTTTGGGTGGATTAATAACCCACCTCACCCCTCTGCTTTCTCTCTCCTCCCTTGGAACAGCACCAGCCCTGGTGACCTTCCCAGGAATCACCCATCAGAATCTGAGCCCCTGCAGAATGAAGGTTTTCAGCTTTTAATAAGAGCAAAGGTCAGTATCAGGAAAAGAGGTGCGGAGGTTGTGTCAGAGGGGGGAGAGTTCAGAAGAATTATGTAGATTAGGATTAAACATTTGTGACCACTGAATTATTTAGGCGGCACCAGAATAATAAAGCCTGCATCCCCATTCTGCTAAGCCGTGTGCAAATAGAATGAGTAGGAGACAGTCTCTGTCCACATGATGAATGAGGAAAATGTCCCTAAAGTGACGTGAAAACAGCTCAAGCATGGTACTATTGACTGGGTGGGTCTGTTTTTCACTGCTTAACCCTAAAAAGGTGCTTCACTTTTTTGTCAGTTTATAAGGGAGCCATCCTTTCTTCCTCCTGTTACGTGGGGTAAGAGTTAATTGACAAGGGAGCAGTATATTTCAATGGATTGGGTAAAAGCCTGGGAATCAAGAGATGTGATTCCTGACTCTGCCACTGACTCACTCTGTGTCCTTTAGACAAGTTACCTCTCAGTACCTCGGTTTCCCCCTCTGTAAAACATGGTGCTTCCCCATCCCTGTAAAGCGTTTTGAGGTCTATGCAAGAAAAGTGCTAAGTACTGAGAACCCCTGTGCCATAAAAGGGTTAACGAACCCAGCACTCTGAAGCTCATAAAGAGGGGAACAGAGCGTCCCAGGCACCCACGGGCCAGGCCGGGCCAATGGCGCCTCGCGGCTGATGGGTTGATAGCGGCACCAGCCTTATAGTGCTTCCAACAGACATGATGGGGAGAAGAAAGGACAGGATATTTTTCTTTCTGACTCTTGGAACAATCACCAACATAAAGAAAGTTCGCTATTCTTAGCTGTGTCTGGGGGCTATGCATAAGCTTTCCTGCTGAATTATGGAATATGATAGCTTTTATTAAATCCATTACAATTAGAGCCTCTCTGCTACGCAGGTTCTGGAATATGGAATAAGTAGGGTGCATAATTCCATATAAATATTTAAGATTTCGGTGCCTGATATGGTTTATAGGCTCTTAAGGGGAAGAGCTGTAGTTAGGACAGTTTTTTCTCCTTTTAGCTCTCTCAAACTTTTTAATTCATTCCCTGCCCAATGCAGCTCTGTCAGCAGCTTCTTACATGCACTTTTGGAAAGCTTTTGGTTTTATAAGTAATCATACTAGGGTTTGGGGGAGGAAACTACAAAAAAACCAACACCACTCCCTTCTGCAGTTCTGCCTGGGCATCTGCTTTCACTGGGAACAGTCCCTGTCATCCTAGCAGCCTAAATGCATCAGCCTGTGATCTCATCTAGTAGCAGGGGTTAGCGCCGGGCCTGCTTAGCGCTTGGATGGAAGTCAGACGTGCAGGTGGTTGATATGTGGAGAGACGGGATCAGATGTTCCCCCTGTGGCAGTGCTTTTTACTGCCAGTTAAGAAATGCCTTTTGGATTCCAAAGGAACTGGATGCTCTGAGGTGGCGGGAAGGGTGGGCGCCCCAATTTGTTGTGGGATAAGTGCTGCAGGACAAATAACTCTTATGACACAATGCAGCAGCAACCCCTTCCGGCCAATGCGAGGCGAACGCGCCTCATGAAGGTTAGAGGTTTGGATGCCAGGTGCAGCCACAAGTCTGGCTGCTGATCGGGGAGCTCAGTTCACCCATCTGTCTGTGCCCATTGAACCAGGCCTGGATTCCAGCTGTCCACTCCTCCCTATGGAGTTAGCTTCCCCAGGAGCTCTCTCAAGCCCTTGCTGGCTTTCTCTTTCTAGTTCAGATCTGTGCTGCCAGTATTTTAAATCCCTCCAGATACTTACCAGTCCATGCCCAGCACATTACTCTTCTGTCCCATCTCTCTTCCTCTCACAGATCCCGTGAGTCAGTATTTTCCTCCTTCTCCCCTTCACCCTTTCCATCCCAGGTAGCGCGCGCACAGTTTGCTGCACTGCTTCCCCTGCAGCTGCTTGAGGCTCTCTCTCCTTGGATTCTCACCCAACTCCTCCTGAAGCTTTCATTGGAGGAAGGAAAGGAGCTGGGGGCAGGAGTCTGACACCTGCCCTGCCCACTTTGGCAGCAGGGAGAAGACTTTCCAGGGATGGGGTGTAAAGAGGAGGGGTGGGAAAGCTGGAATCTGGCTAAAGGGAAAAGCATTCCTTGGCTCGTCTGTTCTTCCAATACTGGTTTCTCATACCACTGTCACTGGAAGAACCGTCTTTGCAGCTCCTGACACTTGGAATGACCCGTCTATCCAGCCCGTTGCTTACTTGCCCACTAAAACCTTTTTCTTCCCTGCCCTGTGTCCCTCTAACAGTAGCCGATGGGGTGAGAAATGATCTGCCATCTGTAAAAGCATTTGGGGTGTATTTCTGCAGGAGAGATTCTATTAAAGCTGATCAAAACTCAGGGTTGGGGGAAAACTGTGGAAAATGTAGAGTGTGGGGGGCAAGGGAATTCTCAAAATTTTGACAAATTGAAAATGTTAAATTTGGAAAATTTACACCCCCGTACAAAAGATGCTTGCATTTTGTTATAGGACATCACAGCTCTAGACAGTGGTTCAAGAGCAATGGCTGGCTAGAAGAGCTTAATATTACTGCAGTCCCAATCTCCTCCTCCGCAGTGGGCATTACAGGGAATAGTGTAGGCATGCTGGCTTTGGGGTTGCTCCACCCTAGTACAGTCCCAGTCCCACAGACCTGATGGCTGGGGAGCTCCTTGCCACTGCAGGCAAAGCAGATGCTGTGCAGAATAGCGTGAGTGCTGGCTGTGAGCGAACTGTGTGCTACTCCATTCTAAGCCTCTCCCAGCCTCAGGCCCTTTGTTTGCAGGTTCTATTTTGTTTAACATTTCCTGAGAATTTAGAACTGTTTATTACAAACATTGAAAGGTAAAAATCAATGCAAGAAATAACCTCAGATTAATGGGTAGATACTGTGGGGCCAGGAGGACAGAAAAAAACAACAGAGAGAAAGTAAAAGTTCAAGGCTGTGGCTTATTTCATGAACTGTACACTAATAGTATGTGCACATGTGCATGAGTATCTTTCACTACATTGCCTTACTTTAACAGACAGCCTCATACTTACACTTAAACTATTTTATTAACATACACATCTGCTTAATGTATTGGATTATCTTAACATAGTCATTATTATCTACTTGAGTGGTCCAAAATGTGGGTGCAAATCATTGAAAAAATCACATAACAGCTCTTGTCCAAGCTGGGAGTCTTTCAATAAAAATGAGTAAAAATTGGAAAGTAAGTCTTATGCTCCCGACCACTCCATTCCCAGCCTCTGTCAATACTTGCTCTGAAGAAGCTCCTAACTCCAGTCCCAAGCCTGGTTTACATCTGAAACTTAGATCAACCTAGCAATGTCATGCAGGGGTATGAAAAATTCACATCCTTGAAACACATGGTTAAGCTGACCTAACCCTTGAATTCTTCAGTCGACCTAGCTACCACGCTTGGGGCGGGGGGTGGATTTCCTTCAGCAATGGGGAAAACCCCCTCTGTCGCTGGTAGCATATGTCTATGGCTGGCTGCACTAGCACTCGTCGGTAAAACTTTTGTTGGTCGGAGGGGGCGGGGGCAGGGATTTTTTTCACACCCCCCCCCCCCGACCGACATAAGTTTTACCAACAGAAGCATCAGTGTGGACAGCACTATGCCGACAGGAGAGCTCTCCAGTTAGCATAGAATGGCTATGCGGGAGACCTTACAGCACTGCCGCTGTAAGTTCCCTAGTGTAGACATAGTCTGTGCTGCTGTAGTGCTTATAGTGTAGACAGACCCCCAAACACACCAGGCAGCATATGTTTGCTGGCTAAGGGGAAGCTCCCAGCCTTCCTTTGCAACTAGCTCTTTAAGGACTAGTGTAGAAGTGCAGGCAGTGTGAGAAATCACTTCCACTCCCAGCTTCTCCTGGTGGTGTTTGCGTCAAGAGAAGCACCAATGATATAATTAGTACCTAGCTGTGCAATAGTTCTTTTCCAAACACTAAGGCCACACTACCTCCCTAGATTACATCTTGAGCTCTAAAGGTAGCTTCTGCCTCGTAGTATCCACAGTGTAGTTTCTTTGCAAAGCAGGAGGGGTGGAAATTTCTCCTGTGATAGTGAGAAAAGACGTGTCTCTGTATGCTCCTTCCTCCTCCCGATACCTGCCTCCTTCCCTCTCCCTTCCTCCTACGCACCCGTCAAGACGAATGCCCCAGGTGTTGGCTTTGAGTTGGCAGCTGATACTCTGCGGATGTGCGTTAATGATGACTGACAGGTCTTAAAAGTGCAGTTTCAGCACCTTGCTGTCACCACACCTCAGACTTGGCGGAATGCATGTTCCAAGGTGTTTAAATTGCTTCCCAAGCAGCTCTTTTCTAGGCCCTAACCTCTTGCTAGCAGCAGCTCCCAACTGCGCATTGCTGGCTGCGACCTTGCCGGAATTTGCCTGTGACGTGTAAATGAGCAGCGTGGTTGTTAGCTAGTGAAATGTGTAATTTTTTCCCATTGTGCAGACGGCTCGGAGCTGACAAGACCAGAGCCTGCATTCCAAAGTCTAAAGCAGTTGGCAGGTTTCTCAGTACCAGTTTTTCATGCCCCCAAGTGGGTCAGAGAGCAAAAAAGGATGGGGGGGGGGGGAGAAATGTGTGGGTAGAGGGGGTGGGAGAGAAGTTGGAGGGAGAGAAGGGCCATTTGCAAGCCACCAGTTTTGAATTTAACTCGCATGGGCCTTGTGGTGGTGCTAACGGGCCTGTTGTACTCATTTGATTGACTCTAGGCTTAATGCTGCTTGCCACTTACCAGCACTTGTCTTTGCTCATTAGCAGGGAGTTTGTGGGCAAATATTTAGATATTCAAAAGAAGAAAATGTTAATCTTTGCAGTGTTCACTGAATATTTAAATGAGATAGCAAGCATCGCTGCTCTAGGTTTGACCTAGACTTTCAGAGCAGGGAGGCAAATCAACCCAATCTAGCCCCCTCTCAGGAAGGGAGTTCTCTGGGTATGCAAGGGGCTTTGTATGGCCTTGGATGAAATTCTGCCTTCTGCAGAGGGTCAGCAGAAAGCCTAGGCATTGCTAGCATCCCACTTAAGTGGTGCATAAGCCTCGTGCTGGCCTTCTGCATAAGGGTGCATGTCACCCATTGTGCAGCAGGCTATATCAAGGTGGTGCACCTACAGGCCACAGGGCAGACCCACTGCCTTGTAGTCTGGCATTAGAGGGTGATATAATGAAAGCAGTGGGAGAAGAAGCTGGCAGTTTACTGGTAATATTGATACTCCAAGTCCTCGATACTTTAGATAACATGACGATAGGCTCCTTTTAAATCTAATTGAAAGAAAATAGGCAGCTTGCCAACCGGAGAAGCAATACTCACTATTGGAGCAATGGATTCGTACCAGTGCCTATTTTTTGATGAATGTAGCATTTGTACTGAAGCAGGATAGTGTCCTCATGACAGCCCTGGGGCTGGCAAAGTTGGTGTTTTTTCCAAACCAGCTGTATGATCAGACTTGGGAATACAAAGCTGTCCCAGCCAATCGACAGGCAGGATTTAGAACTGGAGCTGGCTGAAAAGCGGCAAGTTATTTCCCACAAATATGACTTGGAACCCTTGAAAGGAATTTGCTTCATCTGTCTTAGTTAAAGCTGGGCAAATAATGGATTTTGAAAACCCGAAGGAACATTTTTGGTGAATGTGGGTGGGCGGGGGTGGGAATCACTCTTTGGTTCAAATGAAATATTTCACTTTTGACAAAATCAAAATGTTTTATTTTGGCTTCAACCATTTCAAAACACTGGTTATTTCTTTTTTAAAAAGGAAATTTTGAATTGTAAAGTCATTTCAAAATGAAAAATCAAAATTCTTCAGTAATAATGTGGAGCAACCCCAAAGTGAGGCATCTTATACTATTCCCTGTAGCCTACACAGCTGAGGGAGTGGCTTGGAGGATCATTGTCAGAGGCATGATGGGTGTGAAGCTGTTTCCACTGCCATGGCTGGTGCTGTGCCTATTCTTTGGAATGAAATTCACTTCTGTGCAAAAGAAGGTCAGTACAAAAACTTAAATAGCACTTAAATCTCACTTGTGACCTCAATATCAGGATTATGGCCTAAATATTATGCTGGTTATCTGCACAGGGGGTGAATTTCACCATGGATGAAACAAAATAATTTTGAACAAATTTTGCCTGGTTGCGTTGTTTGTGCCTCTGTCTGTTCTCCACAAATATTCAAACTATTGAGTTTACTGGTAGAAACCACACAGTTCAATCTGATCTTGTGGAATCCTCATGGAAAGTGAACTTTGAATTCATAATCCTTAGTATTTGCATGAGAAACTTGATTCTTAGGGTATATCTGAGCTGGAGGTGTAATTTCCACCTAGCATAGCCATACCCATGCTAACTCAGTCAGAGCTGTCAGCGCTGTATAATCCCATCTGAGACTTTAGGGATGTACTTGCAGCTGGTGTGGCTATGTCTACCTGAGCTGGAAATTACACCTACAGCTCCAGTGTAGACATAACCCAAGTGTTATACTCATCACATGAGGGATAAGAAAGGTGACCACAGGTGATTTACCGAGAAGGAGTGGGGGGACTCGTTCTGTTTATTCATCCAGCTCTATTTAAATCTATGCATAAACACAAGTTTGATTTTCAGTGAACATGGCCACACAGTGAAGCATCCATGCCTATTGGATTCTCTTCTCTCATTGGCTTCTTACAATTGTAGGAATCACTAATTTCAGGTCTGCTTCTCTGCTTCTGACAGAAGCTGAGCATCCTCAATTCTCTGTGCTCAGCACTTCTCAAGATCAGGACCCCTCTATATTTCACAGGCAACCCAGTTTACCCAATGTACTCTGACTTAATGTTACCCAGATCAACTTACAGCAAAGGTTTATGGGGAAATGATTTAATTGTTCCTAAATACAGTCCCTGATGACCTCTTGAGAAGATGAAACCATTGTTGGTTTTACTATTGATGGAGCTTATAATCATGCCCCCTTATCATTTCCATTTCTCATACTCCAGTTTGCTGTTGGTTAGGTTCATTGAGGCTGACATTTTGAGTCACCTGGGAATTTCAATGGCCTATTCCAATGGGAATTGGGCAACCAAGTACCTTACGTAGCTTTGATAATCTCACCTCTGTTCATTGGTCCCTTCATTAGGTCTCTTCCTCTTCTCCCTTCCCACCTGGTTCCTTTCT
Source organism: Emydura macquarii macquarii (assembly GCF_026122565.2). Classification (NCBI taxonomy): domain Eukaryota; kingdom Metazoa; phylum Chordata; order Testudines; family Chelidae; genus Emydura; species Emydura macquarii. The sequence continues at coordinate 5,451,169 of NW_027131391.1, forward strand.
CTGCTCTTTCTTTTGCATCTTTTCACATTCTCTTTATTGTTCCCCTCTCTTGCCTTGTCACTTCCCTGGAGAGATGGCTTCTAGGTGGGGAAGAGAATTCTGTCTCCTGCTCATTTGCTCCTCATTTAATATGGGTGCTAATCCATGAAAACAGTGGTTATATATTATGTGGAAACTTGTCCATTGGGAACTGGAGAAAGGGTGCTGAGTTATTTCATACAGGATTGCTCAACCACCATTAGGTGGTAATGACTATTAGATCCACCGGTGCCACCGATTTTGGTCACACCACCACATGAACGGGTAAGGTAAAGGTGAAATTCTCTATAGTCTGTACCTGTGCCATCTGATCACCCAGTCCTTGTTCCTTCTTGATTTCCAGAGCCAGGTTTTGTGTAACGGCTAAGCTTTCCCTTGTGCATGGTGGTGGGTTTTTTTCTCCTTTCTTTCCTGCGTCTGTTCCCATTGTCAGACTTTTTTGTTGTTGTTTCTGACTAGCCCTGGCATAGTGTTCAGAAAACTCTGGCTTGTAGCTCTCCGCAGATATAGGGCACTTGCTGCTCTAGGGAGTAATGCAGTAATGGGCGATAGCATCAAAGAATCTCCTGCAGTTAGATTTGTCAGCTGAACTCAAGTGCATCATGCCCAACAGAGTGCAATTCCCAGTGCCACCTCCTCCACTGATACTTCTGTCACATTGCCTCCTCTTTCCTTACCTTTGCTGGAGGGTAGCCTGATGTGTGAATGGGAGAGTGATTACATTTAAAAAAAAAACACCTTCAAGCCTAGCACGTAGTAAATCTCCACACACTGGGGAAGATTCCTTCTTGAGGGGTGCAGCCCCATGTCTGTGCTATCTAGTAGCTATTACACAGCCACTTCCAATTCTAGGCCATCTGGCCTTGAAAGGAGGTCAAGGCAAAAGTATTTATACCATAAAACTGAGGTTGATGCCAAGATTGAACCGTGGCCTGGCTATGCCAGTTAGTGGAGCTGGGACAGATCAATTTGCCATCTACTTCTCCTAGTTTTTCTCTGGCACTCCTGTCTCAGTAGGTGCCTGTACAATAGATGGCAAATGCTAGTGTCTTCGGCTGGAAAAGGAGTGGTGGAAAAAATGTGGTGGTGCTGTGGGTGGGGAGGATTCAAAAAACAGAGAACTGGGGTTTGATTTCAAATATTATCTATTTCTCTTTCAACATTCAGGAAGTGTGGGGAGTTCAGACTGGTGCTGGACTGCTGATTGGAATGCAGACCACCTTGGTTCACAGGTTGAGTTCATTTATGCAATATGCTGTAGAGATTTCCTGCTATTGGTCACTAGTTCAATACCAGACTTAATGGCCTTCAGCCTCTAACCATTATCTGATGGCTGTTTGGTGACTCTGGAAATGAATTCTGGTCTCAATTAACTTCTGAGGAGTGAAGTCTACCTCACCAAAACTGCCATCACCATAGGTAAGTCTTGGCACTGACACGGGATGGGCAGCATCAGCAGAAGATCCATATATTGACTTGGCTTGGAGAGTCATTGACTGAGGCATAAGTGGCATAAGGCAACTTGCACTACCACAACTGGTATGCCTCTTCTTTGGAATGAAATTCACCCCTATGTGAAGGAGAGGGCCAGCCCAAAGACCTATTCTCCACTTAAATCTCACTTGTGACCTCAGAATAGGAACTTAGTGGTGCCTAAATATTAAGATGGCCATCTATCTGCATGGGGTAAATTTCACCATGGATGAATAGAAGGCTTCATTCTCCAGCATGGTCAGTCTTCTACCTTTCATCCCATTACACTCATCTGAGAAAGCAAAAAGGAATCAGGCAGACTGTGAATCTCATGTTGCTTCCAAAAGAAATGAATTAATTCTCCAGTATGAAACATTGTGATCTTTAAAGAGACACTGTCAAGTAACTTCATCCTCCTCCCTCTGACTGTGCTTGCGAGTATCCTTTGGGCATGGTAATATGCCAAGCCGCAGGAAAAGACTACTGAGCTGCACCAACTGGCTCTGCCCCAAAACTCTGTGGCCAAAGCTGTCGTGCAAGTGTAAACAAACCTTCATCCATATTAATTGGTGGCTGATTTTGAAACAAGGGTGGGAAGGAGGGAAAGAAGGGAAAGAATAAATATTGGCCCAATGGGAAAGGTCATAATTCGAGTTGGCCAAAAAAATTTTGATGGAAGGAGCTAATGAAAAACGCACTTTTCTAGAAGTTGGATGCTTTGCAGGAATGTGTGATTTAAACTACCTTTTTTGTCCACAGGGGAGAAAAGTCAAACCATTTCATTTCAATGGTGTCAAATCATTCCATTTTGACAGTGTTGAAATGTTAAGTTGTTAATGTTCTTTTGATTTGTTTCATTTTACTTGTATGTAAATTAAAATGTATTTATAATATATAGGAATGGCCATATCGGGTCAAACCAATGGTCCATCTAGTGCAGGATCCTGTCTTCCACCACTGTCTGGTGACAGATGCTTCAGAATGAGTGAACAGAACAGGGCATTTAGCAAGTGATCCACCCCCCTGTTGTCCAGTCCCAGATTCTGTCAGTCGGGGTTTAGGTTGCATCTCTGGCCATGTTGGCTAATAGCCGTTGATGGACTCCATGAACTTATCTAATTCTTTTTTGAACCCAGTTATACCTTTGGCCTTCATAACATCATGTGGCAACAAGTTCTACATGTTGACTGTGCATTGTGAAGAAGTGCTTTTTAAGCTTGTGTTAAACCTGCTGCCTATTAATTTCATTGGGTGACCTCCTCCCCCCGGTTCATATGTTATGTGAAGAGCTAAATAACACTTATTCCTTTTTTCCACACCATTCATGATTTTATAGACCTCTATCATATCCCCCTTCAGTCATCTCTTTTCCAAGCTGAACAATCCCAGTCGTTTTAATCTCTCCTTGTATAGAAGGTGTTTCACACCCTTACTCACTATTCTTGTCCTTCTCTGTACTTTTTCCATTTCTAATATATCTTATTTGAGATGGGGTGACCAGAACTGGACATAGTATTCTAGGGGTGGACATGCAATGGATTTATATAATAATGCTATATTTTCTGTCTATACCTTTCCTAATGGTTCCTAACATTGTTAGCTTTTTTGACTGCTTTTGTACATTGAGCAGATATTTTCAGAGAACGATGCACAATGACTCCAAGATCTTTATGTGGTAAACAACTAATTTTAAACTCCATTTTGCAGGTACAGTTGGGATTGTTTTCCAATTACTTTGCATATAGTATATAACATAAAATAGAAAAGAAATGCCTCAAATGCAAGAAATATAATATCGAAACAAAATGTTTCAACACGATCAAATTGAATTTTTTTTCAGAATTTGTTCCGATTCAGAACTATTTTCCCCCCAAAATGCTGGAATTTCCCAGAGAACACAAAGTCCAATTCTGTACCAGCTTCTAGCCAAAATATATATCGAAAGGGCTTCAGCAATGAAGACACCAATGTGTCTTGTGGTGACAAGATGAGAGGACTGATTTATTACTGTGTTTTCGTATCATCGTAGCACCTGGTGACCCTGATGGAGAGTCCGTTGTGCTACGTATTGTATGTACAAACTGTAAAAGGCAGGATTTGCCCCTTAACAGTCTAAAGAGACAAAACAGAAAGGAAGTTCTATACCTCCATTTTATGGAGGTGGAGCTGAGGCAATAAGATTCAGTGACTTGTTCAAGGTCACATGATAGAACCAAGAATTGAAGCCATATCCCCAGCGCTCCCATCCAGTGCCTTAACTACAAGACAATCCTTTGTTGGATTTGTAGGACTAATTCCGTGTTTGCCCATAAGTTTAGCCCAGTGTTTCTCAGCCTTTTTAATGCCAGGGACTGGCTTGCTGCCTTTCTACACTGTCAGGGAGACCTCAGGGACTGGTGCCGGTCCATGGACCAGTCACTGAGAAACCCTGCTCTTGCCCAGCCCAACTTCTTTGCCACCTAACTAATGCACCTTACTTTGCAAGTGGTTCCTGTTGATATACTTGTGCAGTAAGGTTGTTTAGGGTGATAGAATTGGGTCTAAGGATACCAAAGTCACTCAAGAAGTCAGTTGACTCAACGGTGTTACCGTGTGTTTGCTTTCTTGTGATTTGTGAAGAGGCATTTTGGAAGCTGAGCTGTGACACCATTGTATCTTCACAGCACACATACTGTAAAAGTCAAGAGAAAAATAACAAAGTTGGACGTGTCCAGTAATCCTTATTGTGAGTTTCCTCACTGTCTGTGCTCTCATTTATTATCCTGTTGATACCAGTGGAACGAAGTAGGAGGCAAAAACGGAGCCTTTTATTCAATTCCTCCTACCTGAAGTTTGGAAGCTCATAAAATGGAATCCATCCTGGCTTTAGGTATGTGTGATGGGGTGAGCTTCCCACTCTGGCCCTGCAAGAGCTGAACTGCTCCAGGTGGGCCCAATCACCTAATAGGCTGCAATCAGAGGAGCTTTAGGCTGAAAGCAGCTAATTAGAGAGAAGCTCACCTGCGAGGGATAGGCAGGGCTTCTGCAAAAGCCAGGAGGCTGGCAACAGAAGGAGTGGTTGGGAAAGGCTGCAGTCCTTCTCTGGGAAGAGGGAGGAATGTTCAGGGACTGTAGTGATCCGTTGCCTAAAGTTACTCCCTGGGAGGGAGTGAGGAGACTGGAAAACCTCAGCTGTTGTGGAGAGGGTCCCTGAGCCTGAACCTGGAGGGGAGGGTGGGACTGACCCTACCAGCCATGGTGGGAATGGCCCCATAAAGCAGGAGACTGCTGGAGATCAGGAACCTTGGTACTTCCCTCACTCCCCCTGCACACACATCCCCCAGCCATAGGGGAAATCCACAAAAGTGACCTGGCTGGAGAGCTGAGTCATGAAGAGGACAGCTGTGGTTCCTGAGGATGAGAGATGGGCTACAGAAGGATGTAACCACTGGAAGGGGCGTTGGCCTGATTGAGCTAATCCCCAGAACCGCCAGCAGGTGGAGACATCCAGCGGTGAGTAGAGCAAACCCATCACAATATTCAAAACCAATAGCTGGTCTCTTGAGCCTGTCTCTGCTCAAAACACACAGTATATCCAGGCACAGCTGATGAGTTCTGCCTATGAGTACCTGAAATTCTGGGCAGAAACCAAGGGTCCATGGGTGCTGCTACATTTTGTGCATCTACGGTAGGTATTGTGACACGACATGGAAGGAAGTAGGGTCTTGTAGTTGGAGCAATGGAATTGGTGTCAGGAAATTAAGGTTTTATTCCTGACTCTGCCACTGACTCCCTTTGTGACCATTTACTGCTCTCTGTCCATCAGTTCTTCCCACTGAGAAAAGTGGATAATGATCTTTCTTACTTCACAGATGAATTGTGAGTCTTATTTGATTGAACTTCTACAGTTGCCTGACATGCAAGGAACTTCAAAGTGATGTGTTGCATCATAGCTCTAAGAATTTTAATTTGTCACGGTGAAAATGAATTTTATGTAGAAAAGTTGGTATTTTTCTCTAAATGAAGATTGTTCCGTCAGTAATTGAGTGATCAGTCAAGTGATTTACAGCTGATATTTCAATTCTTTTGCCTTTTAAGACTTTCCATTCAAGGGATCTGTCCCACACCCAGTGCAAAGAGAGCATAAGGCTTTGAAATGTTGGGGACTTTAATTCTGAGCATTTCATGGTACATTTACTGCCTGAATTTTAATAATCTAAACAGTGTGCAGGTTTGCTATCTGGATACAACTTCAGCTGGTAACATAGGAATTGCTGTATGGGATCACATCCAAGGTTTGTCTAATTAGGATGCTGTCTGAGTGGTGAGTGATTCAGAGGAAGGTGTAAGAACCCTAGGTAGATGTGGAGTCATCTGTCACTCATATAAGCCTCAGCCTGATCTCTCTCTCTCTCTTTGTTAGAGTATGTCTTAAGGCCTGATGCAAGATGTTTGATATCCCTTCCCCAGATTTTTGCTGTCATTAATAACTCTGGATATTCTTTCTCCATAGAATAGCTGATCCCTTTTGAATCTTGAGTTCTTGGCCTCAATGACTTACTGGGGCAATGAGTTCCACAGTTAAATCATAAATTTGTGTGAAAAAGCACTTCATTTTCAAGGATTTACATGTCCCAGTTCACTTCATGGGGATGGCAATGATTTAACATCAATTGAGGACCTGGCTCTGGGACTTTTCTTCTCTAGGAAAGCAAATCAACGTTTGCAAAATAGAAAAGGGGTAAAGAGAAATTGACTGTGTCCCTTTGACATAGCCCAGAACATCATGTGATGCATTTTCTTCCTCTGATATATCCTTCCACATGTACCCTCAACTCACGTTGGCCCAAATTCACCATTGGCATAAGCTGTTCATGGCTTCAATAAAGCTGCACCTGCTTATGCTAGCAATGACAAAAAGCTGTTATAAAAGATGAAACCCAGCTGATCACTTGAACTTTTTACTTTGACACTTTAGTCCTTGTGCCCAGATCTAGTCACAATGAAGAGAAATCAGTAGCGTCCCATGCTATCCGGTGACTGGAAGAATGCCTGTGATCTTGTACATTCTGGCTTTGTAAGTGAATTTTGCTGCTCTTTGGATAGGTTGCTTAAGTTTTTTTTTGCTGAATGTTATTTAGTCTTGTACAAAAAGATGGCAGACGAGTGAGGGTATGTCACATTTTGGGTCCAGTCATCCTTCCTTGATTCAGGCACGGAGGGCCCTCTCCTTTCTGTGTGAAATGGAGCACTATTAATGCTGGATTTTTTGCTTTTTGCACTGGAATTCTATGCAGACAGCTAAGATAATTAATATAAACATTTTGGAAGAGATATTAACCCTCATGCTTCAGGCCTAAAGCCAATCTCCAACTATTAGAGATCAGAATGAGATGTAATGTGGGGGTCAGATTATCCCCACATTTGTGGGGTTCTTCCATTTCCATCTGAAGTTTCTGATATCTGCCGCGGTCAGAGACAAAACATTGAGCTAGATGGACCTCTGTCTGTTCCAGCCTGTGCCAACTCTTGTGTTCCTATGTTCCTAAATTCTTCGTGTTTCAGAAGCAGGATGCCCTTGAAGCAATCAGTAGATCTATTGGGGGTTACAGTGGATAAGAAGCTGGATATGAGTCAGCAGTCTGTCCTGGTTGCCAGGAAGGCTAATAGCATATTGGGCTGCATTACTAGGAGCATTACCAGCAGATCGAGGGATGTGATTATTCCCCTCTTTTCGGCATTGGTGAGGCCGCATTTGGAGTATTGTGTCCAGTTTTGGGCCCCCCACAACAGAAAGGATGTGGACAAGTTGGAGAGAGTCCAGCGGAGGGCAACAAAAATGATTAGGGGCCTGGAGCACAAGACTTATGAGGAGAGGCTGAGGGAACTAGGCTTGTTTAGTCTGCAAAAGAGAGGAATGAGGGGGATTTGATAGCAGCCTTTAACTACCTGAAAGGGGTTCCAGGGAGGATGGAGCTAGGCTGTTCTCAATGGCAGTAGATGACAGAACAAGGAGCAATGGTCTCAAGTTGCTGTGGGGGAGGTCTAGGTTGGATATTAGGAAAAAGTTTTTCACAAGGAGGGTGGTGAAGCACTGGAATGGGTTACCTAGAGAGGTGGTGGAATCTCCATCTGTAGAGGTTTTTAAGCTGCAGATTGACAAAGCTCTGGCTGGGATGATTTAGCTGAGGTTAGTCCTGCTTTGAGCAGGGGGTTGGACTAGATGACCTGCTGAGGTCCCTTCCAACTCTAATTGTCTATGGTCTATGATTCTGTGGGTGAAGGGGAGCAGTTATTGAGGATAGATTTCAGAGAAGCTCAGTATCCTTTTAAACAGTCTTCACCATGGCAGGTAGCTGGGCAGATGCATACCTCAGACCTACTGTTTTCAGGCAATGAAGATGAGACGCTGTTTTTGTTTTCTGCCAGTGAAAAGTTGAAATGTTCACTTCTGAAACTCTTTCATTTTTGTTGAACTCTTCTGTGGAAAAAGCCCCCATTTTTCTGACCCGCTCTACAAATAAGTGTTGCAATTGGAAAATGAGTAAGCCACTGAGCCGCATTTCTGCGCCTGCTAACTAAAAGTGGCTATGTGGTTAAAAAGCCAGTGAGGGTTAGAGGTAGCAACTACTGGCAGATCTCCAAAGAGAGGCAAAGCAATTCTCTCATCTCTCAGGGAGATAGGATGATGGGTTTCAGATCAACTGCCCTGGCCTGTAACCTAGGTGTCTGTATCCGTTAGTTCTATTATTAAATGGCCGCATCAATTAATGTTGGTTACTTTTGTCTGGTTTTTATCTGCATCTGAATTTTTTTTAAAAGGAAAAATATAACCATAACCACAGGAGTCTGGGGTCATTGACCTGCTGCGTGACTTGTTGTAACCCTGACCCATGTCATGGGACTGGGCCCAGCAACTCTCCTGTAAATGTCCATATGACACAAGTATACCTAGGTGGGTACCTAGGATGGGCAGAGTGGAAGTGTGAACAGGATCTCTCTGCACTTGGCTCTCTTTTTATGTACCTCAAGCATATTTAACCTAGAAATTGCTGAGGCAATTAACACAGAATCCCAGCACGTCATTTCTACTGGGTGTTTTGCAGAGTACAGTGCACTCTGAGCTGTCAGATCATTAACAGAACACGAGCAAAGGACCAGATTTTCCACTTAGGGACCCTTACGCAATCCCATGGACTTCAGTGCAGTTCCTCCTGATTTACACTGGCGTCAGTGAGAAGAGTCAGGCTCTTGGACTTAGCAGCTAAATGTAAATACATGCGCTGTGGAATGGGTGGTTGTTGCAGTTTCCACCTAAGGCCTGAGCTCAGGGTGTGGCATTTCTCCATCTACACCTGATACCATCACTAAAAGCACCTAAAGGCAGTGGGGTGATGCAACTTTCTCTGATGTTCAAGCATTAGCAGATGTTATCAGGTGAAACAGAGATCTTTGAACTCAGGTCCTGACAAGCTATTCTGTTCACATTTTGAAATGCATTTATTTGTGTGCCTGCACACGCACCCTGTTAATGAGTAAGCATAATTTAAATTCACCTTTCATGAATACTCACAAATGAGCCCTCAAATACTACCTAGCCCAGTTAACACTGACCCTCTTGAACCATCAGATAAAGCTTTCTGAGGAGTGGATGATCTCAGCCACATGACTCCACGTATGTGATGTTCCGATACCCATGTTTTGTTCTAAGGACTGACCTGGAAATACTTGTAACTTTGTGCCAGGAAGTTCTTTAGCTCTTTATTTCTTCCTCGGAGTTTTGTTTTGTTCCTGTTAATCGTACTAAACCTGTTAATAGGATTCCAGCCCTAAACCGGCCTCTGTAGGAGAGTGACTGTGCTGGTTTCCAGAGCACAGTTGTCAGGCAGATTGAGGCCTCATCTCTTCTAAGAACTATTGCGCCAGCAGCGCTTGTTCTTTCCGTCTGTCTGGCACCATTGTCTAGCTCATAAAACATGTTCAACTATTGAAAAGGCCAGGGCAGGTCTGGCTCATCTGGAAGACTCTCAGGCCACTAACCAGTTTTCATTCTCTGTCCACACTACCACTTTAATTCTCTTTCTATCCGAGAGCTCCCCAAACCTCTACTTAATTTCATTTTTTCTTATCCATATATCTATCTGAGCCCCTCCCAACCCCCTGTGAGGCAGGGAAAATGTTTTTGTTCTACTGCTTTTCCCTCTTGCTCCCCCTCCCATGTCCTCTTCAGTCTTTCCATCATGCCTCCTCCCCTGCTTTCCTTCAATGATCTGTTGTTTCCCCTCACTTCATGATGCACGCACGTTGCTCCTATTAAAGCTAATGGCTTCTACCTGCTAATGGGAGAGCAGATCTCACTTGTTCTTTCCTATTAGCATGCCCCGAACTCTATTTGCTATGATGTTTGCTGTATCTCAAAGCTCCTTTGGCAAGCACCTGAACATCCTGAAACTCTCTCCTGGGTTGTGTGCTATAGCTGAGTCCCAGGTCCTCTGTCTGTAGGAACATTAGATGCTTTCTCTCTAAGTCCTGCTGTCCAGTGCCATAAGCCTTCCAAAATCTTTGTAAACCTCCAGGATAAGTAGCTTTCACAACGGGCTGCATTGTGGCTAAGTGACCACTCTAGATGGAGGGAGGAAAGGTGGGCTGCATAGTGGGAGCTACCAAGGTGCAAAGTCAAAGGGGGAGCATACACGACCGTGGCTATTACACCGTTCAAAGAGCATAGCAACATGCAACCCTCATCCATCCATGTTAAACTTCAGTCCACCAGCCTGTGTAGAAAGGGCATGGCCATGCTGTGCTAGACACCCCACGTCTGTGTACTCAAGGAGTGCATGGATTCAGACCGTGACTGCCCCTCTGCACAGGAGCACAAACAGGTTCTTTCATGTAATCCTGATCTCAAAATGCTTCCCACACACTGAGCTGCCTCACCTTTGTGAGGGAGATAAATAGATCTCCATTTTACAGAAGGGCTAGAGGAAGCACAGGCAGTGTGGCCCAATGGGTAGGACATTAGACTGGGACTGAGGATGCCTGGCTCTATACCTGTCTGTGGCCCTGAGCTGCTGGGTGACCTTGGACAAGTCATTTCCCCTTCCACTCTTTCTCTGATTATATCAATTTAATTTTTTTGAGATATTCAAGGCATGAGTTGTTTCTTAGTATATGTATGTACAATGCCTAGACAAGGGACCCTGACCTTGTTTGGGTCTTCTAGGCACTACTATCATACAAATTAGTAATCAGAAGGGAGGCTAGGTCACTTCAAAAAATGAACCAGAAATAAAAGCACCTTGATTGCTTTTGGTATTTGGTAATCAGTAATTTTGGTAATTTTCTAAATGAATAACCAAACTACCTGGGATTCTTCTGTCCTACAATTTACAAAGGTGGCCAAGCTTCTGTTGAGCCTTCGAATGCCTTCTCAAGATGGAAGTCCTGTCCGGAATAGTGACTTACTAAAGCGATTTAGGGTCTGCTTCACTCCTTACCACCTCTGTGCAGGCACACGGAAGCAGGTCTGCGATAGTATGGATAGTTGAGCACAGTGCACTGCCAACAGCCCTGACTAGATTTTTCATGATCACAAAAACTCTGGGCAAAAAAGCAGCTCCGATTCAGTGCTGTATTTGTAGGCAAACCTCAGTGACATTTGTGTGTGTGTGTGTGTGTGTTTGCAGGATGGGAGGGGCTAGCATTATCTATGTCTCTGACATTAGTGGTGGCTCCTCCAAAAATATTTGCCTGAAAATGTCTTTCTCTATTGATTTGATTTTTTGTTTCTTCATCTTTTACGTGATTGTTTTTATTTTATTTATTTGTGGTGGAGTTTTCTCTTCTTTGCATATTTTAAACCTCTCTGCTGAGTAAACAAGATGCCTACCTAAGCAAACAAGCCTGGGGTGAAAGGAGATGAGGAATGGAGAAAGGGGGAGAGAGGTGGCAATAGGAAAAGGGTAAACAGACAAGCGCTAATTAAGGCCTTCGTCACAAGCTGGGAGATGTGCTGGGCTGACAGTCAGTCAAGCAGATAAGGGGAGATGAGTTAAAATCTAGCCCCGGGTTTCCTGGGCCTGGCAGACAAGAGCACAGTGAACAAGCAGGAAGCCACTGAAAGGTCATTTGCATGAAAGGTTGTTAGGGATCTTTGCTTTTGTTGTTGCCCTGATGGCCTTAACCCTTTCCTGGCCCTATGGAACACAGAGGTGAGAAATGGGTCCATGAACATAGCTGGAAGGTTTGTTCCAGCTGTCCAAATTGGCCTGATCCTGTGAGCTTACATTCATCTCATGGAGAGGTTGGGGTTCTGCTCATCCTGCTGGATTTATGGGTACTGAGGTTGTTGGCAGCTGCCCAGGATCAGATGCTGACAGAACTTAAAATGGAGGAACTGTCCAAATTGGAGCATCAGGACAATACCACTGGGGGTGAGGCAAGCAACAGGCCCTTACTGTTAAGAGAAGGTCAAGTGAACCGCACTGGGTGGAGTAACTCAAAAATTCTAGGCTTGGCTGTAGAATTTTTTTTTTTTCCTCCCCTCCAGGCTTCTCAAGAACTCCTGAGGCAAATGTCCCAGGAATTTCCTCTCTGTAACTCTTTGAGAGTCCCTTCTCCTACTTCTGCTTGTAACTGCCGGTCCTCAAGAAGGCGGTATAGGTAGCTCCTTTCCACCACTCCAGCTGGAAACAAAAACCATAGCAGGGAACCTAGCACTCATGGAGGAAAGGACAAAATGTGTGCACAGTCTCTGCTCCCTGAACTGCTTAGGAAACAGGATCTTGCTCAGATTTCTCAGGGAATTCTGATACCATTATTATTACATGAGCTCAACCTACTTAGGCAGAGTGTAATTCTTGGTGACATTACAAGAGAAATGAACATGGAGGTGCACCCCATTTTGTGACGGACAGCCAAAGCAACCATTCCCTCCCCACCCTCCTCCGGCTTCAACTTCTTCCAGTCAGATGGGCAGGAAGTCAGTGTCACGGCTCTTCTGCTTTCCATTTAAAAAATAAATAAAAGGCCTAGCTGGGTTGCAGTGTTGTCTAGTGAGGTAAACCGGCAGCTGGGATGTTGAACTCCTGGGTTCTAACCTCACACCTGCCTCTCGGTTATTGTTTCACTTTGTTCATGTCACTGCAGCCTTAAGTGATTTTTTATTTCTGCATCTGTCAAATAAGAGTGGTAATGCTTTACCTGTCTCTGTGGTGTGTGTATGGGGTAGGGGATGAGATGCGGGAAATGATTTGGCTTAACTAATGTTTGTAGAACACTTTCAGATCCTTGGATGAGAAGTCCTATATAAACCTAAAGTTAGTAGTACCGGTAGAGTTGTGCTAATGCCGCGATGGTAAGACGGGTTTAAGCTTTGGGTTTGAAGCCAGCCCCATGACAGCTTGGTCTTCAATTCAATGATGCTGACATCCAGTGAACTCTTGAGAGATTTCAGCCCTGTTTATAGTGCTTAGGATTCCCAGTTATAGACCAGGCCCTCCCATGGTGCTAGGTGCTGTACAAACATAGAACAAAAAAGTCCCTGCCCCAAAGAGCTTTCAATTGATTATTTCTCATCTTATATTTAGATGGATACTTGCAGATGGGGGGGGGGGGGGAGAGAAGGGGGGTCACAAAAAACCAGACAATATTGGTCAGCATGACAGGCTGTGGTCTCAGCACATCAGCAGCATAATCTAATTTTTTTCCAGGGGGTGGTGAATCTTCCAAGTTTGGCTATTATGAAGATTTCCATCACTGTGAGCTCCACTCAAACCATTTCCAGGAAATGGGTCCTCTTCTCGTCTGTTATCTGAGCTGGACCAACCTGCCTTATGAGAGGAGACTCAAAGAGCTTGGCTTGTTTAGCCTAACCAAAAGAAGGCTGAGGGGAGGCATGATTGTTCTGTATAAATACATCAGAGGGATAACTATCAGGGAGGGAGAGGAGTTATTTAAGTTCAGCACCAATGAGGACACAAGAACAAATGGATATAAACTGGCCATCAGGAAGTTTAGATTTCAAATTAGACAAAGGTTTCTAACCATCAGAGGAGTGAAGTTCTGGAACAGCCTTCCAAGGGGAGCAGTGGGGGCAAGAAACCTACCTGGCTTCAAGACTGAGCTTGATAAATTTATGGAAGGGATGGTATGATGGGACAGCCTAGTTTGGCAATTGACGGATCTTTGACTACTAGCAGTAAATGTACCAATGGCCTGTGAAGGGATGTTAGATGGGGTGGGTTCTGAATTACTATAAAGAATTCTTTCTGGGTGTCTGGCTGGTGAGTCTTTCCCACATGCTCAGGGTTTAACTGATCGCCACATTTGGGGTCGGGAAGGAATTTTCCCCCAGGGCAGTTTGGCATAGGCCCTGTGGGGTTGGGGAGGTGGTTTGCCTTCCTCTGTAGCATGGGACACGGATCACTTGCTGGTGGATTCTCTGTACCTTGAAGTCTTTAAATCCTTATTTGAGGACTTCAATAACTCAGTCTTAAGTGAGGGGTCTATTACAGGAGTGGGTGGGTGAAGTTCTGTGGCCTGTGTTGTGCAAGAGGTCAGATTAGATGACCATAATGGTCCCTTCTGACTTTATAGTCTATGAGTCTATAATCTGAAGTCCTCCCACTCATGGAATTGGGCTGGCTCTTAGTGACTAGGCAAGCTGTTGTGTTTGCCTTGGAGTCTACCGTTTTGTGTCCAGAATCTCTGCTCTCCAAATTGATCCTTGCCCCCCCTCCTTTTCAAAATTCAGGAGGAAGGGGTTGCATTTAAGATTCCAGTTCAGGCCCAACTCTAGTGAGTATCTTTTAGGTATTTTTAAAACTTTAACAAGGTCAAAGATGAAGAAAATGATAAAAAAGGATGTTTAGAAAACAAACCCATCTGTCCTAATTTCATGTGGGGGCCATACATCACTTTCCTAGTTATAAATGCTGCCCATTGGCTCTTGTGTTGAGTATCTATCAGTGGACCGGCTATATTTCTAAGGCACCTGTCACTTTGATAACAAAACACCAAAGACAGTTCTGTAAAAAAAAAAAAAAAAAAATCTCCCAAACTTTTGTCTTCTCTCTATTTCCCGATGGCTTAAGTGCCTTAGACAATGATAAAACCCTTTAACTGAGGAAAGATTTTAAAAACTGCTTTAAGGAATCAATGAAGAGATTAACGTGTATGAGTAAAAATTTTAGTTATATGTTAGGGATATCGTCTATTGGAGCTACTGCTGTGCGAATAACTGATTTCATTTGGACATATCACCAAGTTTTCTTCAACTCTTTTACCCTAACATTTTAAAATAAAACTGAAGTACATTTCAGAATGAAAAGTTATTTCAAAGAAAAGCAAAATGAAATATTTTAACTTTTTTTCTGAAATTTTTTTGAGGGGGGAGAGAGGTGAGGATGTTCAACCCAAACAGTTTTCCATGAATTTTTTAAATGTTTCAGCCTACCCTAATCTGCATTTGGGAGTGGGGGAAAAGTTTCATTTGTCAAATGATTCTCCAGCTTTACTTGAGGAACGTGCTTGAGAACAGACTTCTCTTGAACAAGTACTCAGATCACATGATCTACAATGATCTTTTTGCTTATAGGCTCTTCCCCCTGTAGAATTTTAAAGAGGCCTTGTCATCAGGTAACTTCTTTATGCTCTGCTATTTGTAACAGCCTCTTAAGAGCCTGGAAATGATATTTACCCTGTTACACTAGGCAAACACTGACTTCTTTATTTTGGCCCAGCATTCCTTAGCAAGGACAAGCACAACCCCTGTTTGGTATATTTCTTCTTTTGCTTTAAATTCCATGTAATGTCCGGCCAAGCATTACTCTAAAAGGGAGGGATTTTTAAAAGTCTACTTTTTTTCAAAGTCAATACGTTCAAAGCTGAGCAGATGGAAAGGAAATATTGATTATTAAAGGAAAGGGCTAGTGTTCTGAAAGAGGCTTTGGGTTTGTGTGCTAAGGGAGATGAGTGGACTTAGCACCTTGAGAGGTCATTCAGCTCACATGCTAAGAATGGTCATCGGATTCACATGTTGACAGGTGGCTGGCATAACATTCAAAGCAGGGTCTTTGGCTTCATTTTGAGGAGATAAAGAATGTAGTGCACTGCTGTGATATTTTTATTTAAATTTACTACTCTTGGGAGATACCAGATTAACAGCTATCAAGCTATCAAGACTGTATTTATCCCCTTTCCCTAGTGCAAGAGTATAGCCTGAAAGTGCAAACTTTCTCCATACCACCCAGCGAGGCTGGCTGAAACCCATTGTAAAAGAAATGTTATTATAAATGAAAGGGGAGTTCATCCTCTATTCCCATTCTCCAGCTTTGGCCTCTTTCCAGCTGTTGCCAACATTGTATGTGACTGGGACACAGGTTTTTTACAATGCACGCTTGTCCATTAGGAACTAAATGGAAGCCGTCATTTAGTTTGACATAGAGAACACCAAAGCCACTTCTGGATTGACTTACCTAGACATAAAAGATGACAATTGTATTCCCACCCAATTCCATTCTTTCACCAAAGAAGCTGTAGCACTTGTGACTGAGTTTAAAAACTGGCCCAAACAAAGACCTGTTTAGTGCCTATATTTAAATACTTGAAGCCAAGCTCAGTGTAAGGTGTTTGGGTTTTTTTTCCCCAACAGGGAAGAAAATTTAGAAGAAGAAAATTTAATATTACTAGTAAAGAGAAGGCAGTGATGGTTGGTTAGAGCAGGTGAGAAGGAGACAGGTAGGGCACCTGGGTTCCACATCTGAGCTCCATCCTTCACTTGCCCTGTGACTTTGAGCATAATCTCACTATGCTTCTGTAAAATAGGGATGATACTCTGCTGTTTGAAAAGAATTAATTGGTTAATACAGTTTTTGTAAAAGTCTTTGAAATGTTATATATGTTCTTATAAAAGGGAGGCTTAGTAAGCTGATGAATTTACTTACATGCTTTGAAATCCACAGATGGCACTGTGGATGTTCAAGGAATTAAGATGATGATTTAATAGGGTATAAATAATTAGTTATTCATTTAGTTTTAAGAGGTTGGGTAGCTTTTTCAATCTTGAGTTCATTATGTCTTATTCTCTTGAAGGGACTCTACTTGTCCCTGGTGTCATGTACCTCTTTATCTGACTATATCTGCTGATTGCAAGGCATACAGATAAAATGTCTGGTCCAACAAGCAGTGAACTCAAAAGAAGGACTTGCATTAACAACAGCAGTGGCTGGTTCAGGCCTGTAGGGCCAATTCTCCTCTCACTTTCACCAGTTTTATACTTATGTAATTCTATGGAGTTCAGTGGAGCTGTTTTTGACTTGCACACAGTAACACGGGCATTGCCAGACTGGATCAGCTCAACGGTCTGTCTAGTCCAGTATCCTGTCTCCAGCAGTGGCCACTAGATGCTCCAGCCAGAGAGGCAAGAAACCCTGAAGCAGATGATTAGGGACAGATTTTCAGTAGAGCGCAGCACTCAAGTGTGCCCGGGGTGCGGAGCACTTGTGAAAATTTTATCGTAAATGTGGTGCGGAGCCTTTTTGAAAATTCTGGGTTCATGGAATAATCTGTCTATCCGGGAAATCTCTTCTGATGCTCTCAGAAGATATTTTAGCTTTCAATTATTCCTTCCAAACTTGTGGTTGGCTGGGGTGTGTGTGTGTGCTTTTTTTTTTTTTTTTTTTTTTTATTATTATTCTTTTTTAAATTCTGCTACCTGAAATTGTGGAAACAGGTATAAGTGAGTGGAGGGTCTTACTATTGCCCAAGAAACTGGGCACATGGATTGATAGTCTGGAATTAGAGGGGAATTTTCAAAAGCTTTGAAAGTCAGTGGGACTTGAATGCTTGTCATTTAAACCCCTTTAGAAGTCCCACCCATATACATAAAAATATCCAGAATCAGTACAGTCTTCACATTTTCAAAATCCCCTTCAACACTTTTTTCCAACAGTGTAGCAACAACCACTGTATGTGGTAACCCCCATTTTTTTGCAGCAACAGTGCAGAGGAATCAACACCATTAACTGTGTGTGTGTGTGTGTGTGTGTGTGTGTGTGTGTGTGTGTGTGTGTGTGTGTGTGTGTGTGTGTGTGTGTGTGTGTGTGTGTGTGTGTGTGTGTGTGTGAGTGTGACAGTGAGAGGGAGTGAAAGCACGCGTGCAACTTATCGAGTGAGGGTTAGAGACCCAGGAGCCATTAAGGGGGGAATCTCTTGTTTCAACCTGAGTTTTATTCAATAGTCAGATGCGTGTGTGGAATCATGCACAACAGCTGGCAACAATGACAAAAGATGCAGAGATCCTCAGTGTCTTTTCTTCTCCCTCTGCAGTTCATCTTCAGTTCCAACTGACCCTAAAAACTTGTGATTCTAGGTTGGGGAGGGGAGGCTGTGGGATGGCTGCTCATTCCACAGGCCATGACTGTTAAAAAATAGAGATTTCAGACTATAGTTTAGAGATCTCTTTTTAAGAGTACAAAATGGGGAGCCCCTGATAGCCGAGCTGTACCAACACAGCATGATGCGTGCCGTGGGGTCGGAGAGGTCTACCCGCTGCGGGGAGCAGCTTGTGATTTCCCAAAGGCCGAGCAGGCTTTTTTTTTTTTTTTTTTTCCCTTTCCACCCGGGAAGAATGCAGCATCACAGACCTTGTCACCCGGAGCTTGGAGGACAGCAACCATATGCCTTCCGACCTCCCCTTGCTTTTCTAGGAAAGACTCAGCCTGCTGGGCATTTCCTATCAGAATTGTTAAGAGATGGATGCTCAGATGTGGCCCAGGCTGGCGTTCCTTCGGTGCTGTGCTTCGATGGAGCTCTGCACAGCGAGAGGTTGCGAAGGGGGGTGGGTGAGGAAACTGGGCTGCTGAGGAGGAGGACTGGAGGAGAGGCGAGACTGGCATCTTCGTGTGCATGATGCTGGCCAGCATCAGGACAGCTTGATGAGCCTGCAGGGTGCTATCTCTCACAGTTGTTTTGATTGCAGTGATGGGATTGCCTGGTGGCTCGGACACCAGCCTTCATTATCATGCTCTACATTCGTGGGAGGGGAGGGAGGATGGCGAGGAGGAGAGAAAGAAGCCCTCGAGATGTGCAGGCAAATCTGAGAGAGGGGAAGAGAGAAGCAGCTTTGGCTCCAGGCTACTAACTTTGTGCCATGACACTTGCTCATTTCCCACGTACTTTCTGGACTCCGCTGCTATTTTATCTTCCTTGTTATAAGGGTGATAGATAAACGAATGGTGAATGTCGGAACTAGGGGGTGGAGCGAATAACCTTTGATCTGCCAATTTGAAGAATCATTTTGGAATGTTTAAACGTGTGCACTTGCATGTCTGCTTCTGACACACACCTTCACACACACGCAAACTCACTCACAGAAGAAAATCACACTAATCAGCACACACATGCATGTGCTCGCTGTCACACTCGAATCATGCTCTTCTCCCTCCCACCTCCCACTCCATCTTGCTGAAGTATGATTGGCTTGACCTAGTGAGGTAAGGGAGTTCTGAGTTACAGACACCATAGCACCTCAGCCCCTTACGGAAATACAGAACTGCTTTGCAGAGATGGCCTCAGACGCTGCTGTGCATTGGCCCATTACCACCAGATTTCTTTATTGAGGGAGGTCTACAAGCAATACCCTGGGGAAGGAAGCTTGCCTGGCTGCACAAGTTGGTTCCAGGGGCTGCAGGAGCTACAGTGGGGTAGGGGAGTGAATGAGCATGTCCTCTCCTCTCCCCTGCCCCTCTTCGGCTTTCTGCTGGACTGGGGACATACAAAGCTGCACCACAGGATCCTGTCATGTGGTTGTGTCCCATTCACTACCTTCCGGTGTGGCCTGTGTTGGTCCAGAACTGATTTAGGGTATGTTGATATTGGGCTGGTAGTTCTTTGTGGCAGGCACCTACTTCTATTTCTACGTATGGAAAGTACCAAGGCAGTGCTGCAGTAGATGTGACTCCATTCCAGGTGGTCTGGAAGTCCTTGAGTGATGCTACATAGCTTTAAAGTCAGATGGTGAGCTGGCCTGCACTCTTGACCAGGAAATAAGTGGGCATAAGAATATCCCTTACCTCCTGCATGTGCTATTTGTATTGCCGGTATCAGTGGGGTGGAAGAGGATTCGTGGGTAGCTCACTTGTCCTTTTCCAGTGCAGGTGGGTGTGCACAGATGGAGAACGGCAGAAGTCCTATTTCTGCCTTGTTCTCCTCAGTGCGAAGGCCAGCACAGCTGAGCCAGGGTGTAGATGGCAGTAGACTGTGCCAGGGAACTGGCTGTCACCAATTACCTCCATCATGGAGCAAGGGGGAAGGAGAACTGAGTCGTTGCCTTGAGTGGCTGTTTGGTAGCACCGGTGTTCCTAGAAAACAGGTGTCCATTTCAGCAAGGTATTTAGGCACAGGCCTAAATGTAAGAAGGTGAGCAGTCTCACTGAAGTCAGAGACTCCTCATGAGACTAAAGACAGGACCGTGCTTAAATACCTTGTTGTACTAGAGCCAACATCATCATCATCACCGCTACCATTGGCCTACTCCTTGATGGTCTTGGCAGAGCAGCTTACGACTGAATGGTCATAAAAACATGTGAGCTACCATACTGGATCAGACCAATGGTCCATCTAGCCCAGCATCTTGTCTTCTGGCAGTGTCTGGGGCCAGATGTTTCAAAGGGTCCCTGGAGAACTAACTCTCTGTTCACCCTAACGATGGGCCATCCCAGTCAGACTTAAAGTGCAGGCCCCCAAAATCATGAGATTGGCTGAAATAGGAGCTTTTCAAACAATTTGGGTTTTATTTGCCTTCTGGTGTCTGAGCTTTTAAAGTTCACATTTTCTCTGCAACCATGAGGGCTAGAAACTTTGGTGTGAGTATGAGGTTTTCATGCTCATGTGACTCCAGGAGCTGGATCTTTAAGCAAAACACCACCTCACACAAGATTTGTAATAAGATTGTGAGAGTTGGCACCACTGCTGGGAAGCTTGCTGTACTGTTGCTGCCCAGGATGTGTTTTGAATAAGGATAATTAGTGAAGGATCTCATACTCTAGGGATGTCGATCTGTTGTCTTTCACCACCACCAAAGTATTCATTGTGAAATGCATGATTTAGAGGGTTTGCCGTGAGATAATGGAACAGATGACTCAGTACATTAGTCTCAAAATAAACAAAAACTTACCCAATCTGATCAGGTGACTGGAGAGCAACAATGGGACCCAATCAAAGGAGAAAACTAATGACTTAAGTTCAGAGTTATTCAAATCTTTGTATAGCTTCATAAATGCAACCTAGGCCAAAGACAAGCCTATGCCCAAGACATGTTCCAGTCCTACCCAAATAGTTTAATGTATGACTCCCGCCCCTTTCTTTTCCTATCTGGTCCTGCCAGAGTCTCTTTCCCTCACCGCTGGGAGGGTTTGAAAGTGGCTTTTCAGCTAATGCAACATCTTGGTTATTCCTTCCCTGTGTCTTTTTACACACACACACTGTGGCTGAAACAAGAGATCCCTCCTTAATAGTTCCTGGGTCTCTAACCCTCACTCAATAGGTTGTTCTTTATGGTAGTGTGGATTTTACACACACACACTCACAGAATTTTTCCTCCTTCCTGTTAGAGAGATGTTAGACTGCCATGGCTGGCAGGAGCTACAAACCAGATTAGATGTTAAATCAATCTGGACCTCCCAGTGGGAGAGACAGACAGGTTCAAGATGAATAATGATTCGTCAGAACAGTAAAATAGATTATTTTATCAAAAAGGGGTGAGGGGGGAAACCTTCCTTCCCAGTATATTTTTTTATTAAACTGGGGGAAGGGGAAGTCAGGAAGTCCATGCAATTTAAAAAGAAATCCTTCTTCCCCTTGTTGCTAAACACAAGAAGGATTATTAGTCCCCGCTTCACTTTGCACTTTGCTCTCACTGTTTAAATCATCCCTTCCCTTGTCTTAAGTGTCCACCATGAATTTGAGAGTGCTGGAGACTACTCCCAACTCATGTTTCCTAATGACACTATTAAAGAATATTGGCTTATCCTTCTTTCTTCCATTTCTTTTTTTGGTTTGCAAAGGCAAATCCCACCAGGAACTTTTCTGAGTAAGAATTGAGTAAAGATCTGGTACTGAAGCTAATGGACTTTCTCGGAGTACTTATCTGTCTGTGTCTCCGTCTGAAACTTAACATCATCTGACAGAGCTAAAATAGCATTTAGTTTAAGCAGGTCTGTGGTGAAATCCAACAGATGGAGATCTCATTTTGGATTCACCTGCAGGTGATCTTGGCAAGTGTGTTAATCTAAACAGGAGTGAGTATTGCAGTGCAAGAGAGAGAGCAAAGATCCCCTGTAAGTCTATCCATGCCTCTGAATGAAGTTGCATCTGCTGATCTATTTCTTTGCTGCGTAGCTGCGGGAATAAAAATATCATTTCCCTCACCTAACAGTTCCCATGTGAAGACAAACAAACTGGGACTAGGGGGAAAGAACTTTGGGTCCACAGAAGAAGCCTTCATCCTTGCAATGAAGGATGTTCTTGTGGGTTAAGTCAGTGGCAGTGTTGCCAACTCTCTTCATTTTACCTTGACCCTTATGGTAAGTAGTATTTGGTATTTTTTCTTAAAGCCCCAGCTTCTGGAGTCATGAATGTGATTATGTGAGAAATCTCCGTTTTGATTTTTTTAAAGTATGTTTCTTGCTCTCATATCTGCAGAAAAAAACTGAAAACATGACCTGAGTGCGTCCTTCAGTCCACGATATGTTGTTTTAATTTCATCATTTTTGAACATCTGGGTTTAGCAATACTGAAAATGCAGGGGATCTGGCTTACATCCTGGTTCTGCCTCAGATTTCCTGTATGAACTTGGACCATTCACTTAGTCTATCCTGTACCTCAGTTTCCCTATCTGTAAAATGAGGACCATGTGCTTCCTGCTTTATGTATTGTATGCTGAGTAATAATATGAAGACTCCATTCCCATTTAAACTAGCAATTTATTAAACCAACTATTGACAGAGCTGCTCCAACTGCAGCTTAGTGTTCATTATCATGTGCACGCAGACGCAGACTGACTTCTTGGTGTCACCTCCAAACTTTTCCCTCCTGCAGTCTGTCCCTCCTTCTAAGCTCCATACAGGTTGCTACAGAGGTACTGAGGATAAAATCACTGTATTTTGTGAGGTGCTTAGGTAGGAGCCATATAAGTACATAGGTAGAAATCAAGGCTAGGGGCCTTGTAAGAAGGTTAAAGCATAAGGAACCTGTCAGGTGCCCGGCAAGAGGTCAAGCCCAAATATGGTCTTTGTGCTCTTCTGAGCACATAGACTGCCCCCTTGGGTTGCTCGCCAGAGGGTCAGGGAGTCATTCTGGTCCTGGAACATGCAGAATGGAGCCCAAACCACTTTCCTAATTGGGGTACTGGATAGTGTGTTCCCCCTACGGGTTATGGACTTTGTGCAGCTCCCAATATGGGCCTATTCAATGGTGCTATCTGCACCCCAGAAATGCACTCCAGTGTGCTACACTCACAGTCCAAAAAAGCACCACTGGTGGGGATAGTGTTACAGGGTGTCATAGAAGAATGTCGGCTGATGGCAGGAGGGCCCCTTTGTCTCTTGGCCCTTGATTCGAGACAAGGCCCTGGGTTAGGGAGACCAAAGAAACCCCTCTAGAACAAAGGATGTGTGTCTGGCCCAATAGGGCCCCATTCTTGGTCCATCCCTAGACATGACCTTAGCAATAAATAATTCTGATGCCACTGAGCTGTGGCCCAAGAAAATAGGGCAAGTGATGAGAAATTATGGGTCTGACTGCTCCCCCTCTTTGCCTCCCTCCCTCACTGTGCTTGTTTCTCTTTTTATCCTTCCCCCCCCCCCCCTCCTTTTTCTGGACAGATCCTTGAATCCTGGCCATTCCCCCAGCTTCTGGGATTCCCATTATACATTCTTGATATTTAACAGCTTTGGCGTCTTCCATCGCTGGGAGTGAAAAGAGGAAAAACAGCTCAGAAATTTAATGGAGCAAAATCTGCATACAGAGCCCTGGTTCCATGTCCCTTTATGCTGTTTACTTGGATCTTAAAAGCTACGAGCTGTGGCATCTACTCAGACTTCATCAGCCCATCTCGCCCTTGATGCTGGCCTCAAACACTGCCAGCTCCAAGCTTCTTTCTTCAGTCACCTCATTAGACCAGGAGGATTTTTTGTTTCTTGTGGTCGCCTTATACTTTCTCTCCCCCTCCACTGCACCCCTCCCCCTCTCTTCCTCCATAGTTAGGTTTACTGCCAAATCTTCACTATTTTGCATGTGAAATCAGCAGAAGACAATCCTGGCTCTGTGTGACAAAAAAATTTTTTTTTCAGTTGGAAAATGCTGATTATGGTTTTATTTTATAGGGGACTAGCCCTGGATTTGATCTGCACCATAAATTATGCCATGCCAGTCTATTCATCATCATTAGCATTATTTCTTTATTTACATTGCATTAGCACCTACGAGCCCCAGTCACAGATGAGTCCCCAGGTCATTGTGTTAGACACTGTACGAACACAGAAGAGAGAGGATCACTGCCCCAAGGAGCTTTCTGTCTGTCTGTCTGTCTGTCTGTGTGCATCTGTGTGTAGACTTTTTTTATTTTTATCTGTATGCAGAAAAAGTACTGTCTTTTATGAATCCCTAGGACAATGCAGCATATGACTAGACTTGTGCAAATAACTGATTTTTTTTCAGTTCAATGGCTGAACCAAAAAGATGGGGAAAAAATGAGTTTTGGATCAAACAGTTTCATTTTCAAGGTTTCTTAAACCGTTGTCCAATAAAATGGAGGGAAATTCCAAAATCAAAGCTTTCTGAAATGCCAAGTTGAAATGCTAACAAACAGTTCCAACATTTCTGATCTTTCTTTTATTCTTTTGACCAAAACAATTCACTGCAATTGACCCAAATCCACATTTCTTTTGGTCAACCCAAATCCACGTTTTTCAGCCAAAAATGCGTTCATACAAATGTCACCCAGCTTCACATATGACCCATCCTACTAAAGGGATACCACAAATGTTCTTTATGTGCATCCCTGTAACTATAACATCATGCAGCGTGCTTGACAAACCATGAACTACACATCTCATGATTCCCAGGGGTCAAGAATAAAGTACTGGTGCAAGGGTCAGGGAATTGAAGGAGTGGGAGATGTTTGAGAGAATGTGTGCTGCTACTGTTAAGGAAACCACTATAAATGTTCATCACCGAACAGACATGATTAGGCAGATGAGAGGTATGCTCTGGAATTCGGGCAGAGGGAATAAGTAGCAGAGAAAGACTGTCTCCCTATTTAATGTTGTTGCTATTCTCTAGGGGATGTCTCCGGGCAGATTGCAATTTTGTGTTGTTCAGAATTTGAATTTGGCTTACTTTATGGCATGCTATTCAAAACCATCTTGCATGGGTGTGACTAGTCAAATGGTACAGCTTCTGCTCCCCAGCTGTGTGAGTGTAACCGTTATCCGGTTTCTGGTGCATATTTAACATTTTGCTTGGTACAAATATTTGGGACCTTAAAATTCACTCTTTGGGTGAAATTCACCCGTGGGCCTAGGACTAGTACAGGGTCTATGCCTCACAGAAGGCCCGCTTAGATCTTTTTTTGGAGAGTGAAGAAGTATATAGGCCTTGGGGTCAGTTGGGGTGGGGAGTGGGTGGACAGGAGGTGATGGGGGGGAGGGGAGGGGCAGGAGGGAGAGGGTCTTGAATTTCACTATCCATAAGTATTTGTATTTCTATATTCAATTGCGCTAATGCTCTTGGAAACTAAGTACAAAACCGGGCACAAAACACACTCCAATTCATTAACACACATGAGCAAATAGTTCCTGCAAAAGGTTTTCTACATTAGCCTAGCTCTGTCTTGGATGTGATATGGGTACATAAAATGATGAATGGTGTGGAGGAGGTAACTCAGGCATTCCTGTTTCAATGCAAGAGCAAGGTGACACAATAAAAATGAAAGGCAATAAGGAAATACTTTTTAATACAGGGCATTATTTAGCTAGTGGAAAACTTTGCTATACATTATCATTGAGGCCAACTGCTTAGTAGGATTGGAATTCTGTATGGATAATGAGAACATCCACAGTTACAGTAAACAGGATAAACACATGTAAGGGATGTGCACCTTCATGCGTCAAGGCATGGTGGAAGTTGGGAAGAAATTTCCCCAATGGATAGGTTTATCCAAAAGTATCCATTACAATGTTTCTTGTACCAGCCTCTAAAGTGGTGGTTCTCAACCCATTTCCCTTTATGGGCCGCGTATGTGGCCCACAATGTGTTATGTGGGCTGCATCTAATAGTACATGTATGGCCATGAAGATGTCACATGGGCCGCAACTGTGGGCTGACTGGGCTGCAAATGGCCTGCGGGCCACAAGTCGAGAACCACGACTCTAAAGCATCTTGTAGTGGCCATTGTCAGAGACAGGGTGAACCTTGGGTCTCATCCACTACGGTCATTCCTATATTCTTATCTGCGCTGCTTCTACTTGAGTTTCTCCTCACCTCCAACCCAGTAGCAGAGAAATGCTTTATTGCCTCCAATGACACGTTCTCTTATTACAAACTTTTCAGACGTCGGACGAAGGTGAGAATCTTGGTTTGTTCTTGTGATTTATTTATTTATTTATTTCTCTCTGGAACTGTCCGGGGCCCCAACAGCCAGAAAGGGAGATTTATTGCCTGAAAGCAAACCATTTCACTCTCTAAAACTGCTGCCCTTGGGTCTCTCTGTCTGTAACTGAGCTCTAGCCTCATTTCTTTGGATTTGGTCCATGCCCTGCAGCCATTGCACCAGGATGGAATTGTCTGCATCACCTGGGTGCTAATCTCCTTGAAATGTTCCCTGAAATTTGACATCCTAGATTGAGTCTGTCTAGTAGGGAGGGCCAGTCTCTGTGAAGTTAACCTTTTTCCGCTCTCAGACCCTGTCTGAATATCAGACCATTAAATGACGGAGAACTAATCTCTTTGAATACTCCTTCCTGGATTACAGAGATCAGAATGTGCTGTTTAAAGACCTCACTGAGTAAGGCACAAGAACTATCAGCAGTTGCCTGTCCAAGATCTCCTTCCCAGGCCTGTGTTTTCCCTCTCCTTCCCCCCTGCTGCCGTCCCCGCATTGACACTAGGGTAACCCCAGAAACTGAAGTGGAATTACTACCAATTTACAATGGTGTAAATGAGCTGAGGATCAGGCCCAGTGAGTTAACCCTCTTCACTGCCACCTTTCAATTTGGCAGCTGTTCATATATTTATAACAATATGTACTCGCTGGTCAGCATATTCTTCAAGGGCTATTATCTCTCTGCTCCCTACAGCAGTAGGTACACAGTAGGGAGTTGCATCAAGGAAATGCATTAAGATGAATCAGCAAGAGAGAAGGGTACCTTTGGGCCAACTCCCTGCTTCTCAATTATTTACATCTCATAATTTCCAGCAAATCACTGGCTGTTTATTGGCGCTCATCTATAATTGAAGAGTTTCCTAGATCCCTGGCCTGCTCTGCTCAAGATGTAGCTGGCCGTGCATTTGAAAGCTGTTATGAAAATCCCACAGGGGAAGACAGGGTCTCAGGAGTGGCTGGCCATCCACTGAGGATACACCCTTTTAATTTTTGGCTTTTGTGGGCACCCGGGATTGGTAGATTTCCAGCATGTGGTTTACCATCTGTAATTGACCATGCAGAGAATATAGGGGCTGTATGTTACATTGCCAAGACAGCCCCTGATTTCAAGGATTTCACCTTTTAAAAATGGTGTGTACAGTACACTGCTGAAACTGACCAAAGGGCAAATGGAGGACAATGATGTTCACACAGTCCTTGAAGAATACCTCAGTAAGAACAGCTATTCTGAAAAAGTGAAAGCCACATCCTGTTAGCAGGTGTGGAGCTTAAATTTCCTATAACTTTTTAGTATCTATTTTCCTGGCTCTCTAATTTTGCAGTAAAATATCTAGGGTCCTTATACATATTTCAGGATAACATCATTTTCTCTGAACAAGAGGTCAGTTCTTTACCCTTGTGTCATTATGAGATTTTGGCGGATGCCTTCCAGGGAAAAAGCTGGTGGGCCAGCCTGCAACTCTGTTACTGGAGGAGAGGGGGAGGCTAGATGTGACTCTTTCAAATATTCCTCTATCTGTGTCCACCTGTGGTCTCATTTTGACCTTTCTGATTCATCTAGAAGATGATAGTGTCCTTTGACTCTCTGGAGTTAGGCTTGGCTAATGCAACACAAGATAAGGAATGCAGGGTGGAGAATCCTATAAAGCCGCTTTTATTAGTGACAGGTTCCGAGGAGACAGGAGGCAAGGTGCACCTTAAAGCAAAATCCTGGGTTTGTTCCTGCAGTTTCGACTCCTACCCAGGGCTCATTGCTTCCATCCAAACTCCTGTTGAGTAATACCTTACTCCGTGCATGGTCTCAATGATTTTGGTGGTCCTATCTTGGAGAGGAAGATACTACACAATGTGAACATGGATGGCAGAAATGGACACTCTGTCCCCAGCACAGAACAGAGTTTAGCCATGTAACTGACAGAAGTCGGTGAACAGCCCATTGAGTCGGTCACCCTGTCCTGTGTTGTCTCTTTGCCTCCTAAAACACAAACAGTCAAGAATTTGGGCACTGACTAATGGAAACAGGAGACCCTCATCACTAGAACTGCATGGGAAATGATTTTCCTCATTCTGTGAGATTTCTAAAAATATTCCTGTTCCAAATTGGAACTGTCAAAATTTTCACTCACCTCTGTGTGTTTTTATATATATTTAAAAAAAATCATGGATTGGGTTACTTGAAGTCTTAACTGTGGTCATTTTGAAACATTTCATTTTAGTTTTGGCATTTATTTTATTTTTTTAAAATATAAACGAGCTAAAATTTCAAAACAGAAAATGTTTTGGACCTGCAAAATAGACCTTTTTTGTTTTTAAAAATGTCAAAATGACGTCTTTAATAATTTCAAAACTCTTTTTTTGCAATGGGCAAGGCATCAAAACTGACCCTTTCCCCAAAACTGTTTCGCTTTCAACAGACCAGCATTTTCGAAAGAAAGAAACATTTTGTTGAAAAATTTCTGACCAGTTCTAACCATAGCTTCCTTTCATGGCTCCCCAATAATAATAGCACTTACATTCTACTCTAGCCAGTAACACAATATTACAGAAGGTGAAGAAATAGCTATGCCAAAGAAGGACTCACATGCCAAAGACGAGACATGGACACCCAGTTGGATTAAAATTAGAACCGTTCTTAACCACCTCTATAAAATGAACTGAACATGAAACAAATGAACAGTTGTTGTGGAAACTGGAAAATTTGTTAGTTTTGCGATTGTTGTTCACTTCATTTTCACACACCTCCGCTCCTGGACCTTGGTCTGGCTCTCATTCTAAGCACTTCCACGTCTAGTGTCAGCAGGAATAATGTTCTTCTTATTTCTGGCCCAATTAAAAGCAGGAAGCTCTAAAAGCCTGGCAAGGGAATCTGCTCTTGTCATGAGTTTTCTAGCTGAGTTTCACAAACCTGAGATGTAGACAACCTGGGTAAACTGTGCCTGAGCATCAGAAGCTTTGGGTGATTTTTTTTCCTTTTTTTTTTCTTTTGAAGAATTACCCTTATCTAGGGATGTGATAGATTCTCCACCATGTGAAGTTCGATGTCAAGGTTGGGTTAGTTATTCTAAGGGATATATGCTAACTCAAAGGTTATGGGCTTGATGCAGGAACCACTGGGCATAATTCTCAGGCCTGACTTATGCAGAAGGTCTGACTAGATGATTATAATGGTCCCATCTGGCTTTAATCTATGTTCATTGTTTGTTCAGGTCATTGACAAATGCAAAGTAACATATGTATATTTTAGAACTGGATTAAACACCTAAAGTTTTGCCTCAATAGTAATACAGCATTTTTGGAGTTTATTTTCCCCTTTTTCCATCTATATAGTGCTGATCACAGTAGGAAAAGTTCTTTCATGATCATATGGTTCTTTTAGCCCTGTTGCGAATGTAGTTAGGAGCAGCTCGGGGTTTCAGGTGGGTGCGTTTTAAACTATTCTATAAATAAATGAATTCATCATATATTCTTTCTCTCCCCCGCCCCTTCTCTCTTCTGCATACTTGGCAGGAATTTTCAGTTCACATCATTCATGATTTGATACAGTTACTCACCAAGGGTGGAATTTGCTCCCATGCAGAAAGACAGCACAAGCCCTGTGCACCACTTCAGCCCTCCAAACAGGATCTAAATGCATAGTTGTGGTCCTAGCCCCTTCACACAGGGGTGAGTGTCAACCAGGGAGGTAAAGGGTGGGTGGGTGATGGAAAGCAAATGAATTTGTAATATAATATGGAAGAAGGGGGAGGAAAGTAATTTGGGGATGCATAAATAGAGGCATCACATCTAATAATTCCTTCCTTTATGGCTTTGGTGCAGCTATAGCTGGCATACTGCATTCTGTCCTGGGTACTATGTTACCAAAAACTTAAAATTCAGAAAAGAGCAATAAAATTATTAGGGAACAGGAGGGACTGACTTATGAGGAAAGATTGAGTTAAATATGTACCGTTTGGATAAGTGACATGTCATGGGAACATAAGGTGGCAGTATTTGAAGGGTGTAAAGACTGAGAGAGGGAATGGTAGGAGCAATGGGTCAGGATTAAGAGAAGGAAAATTCAATTTGAGTATCATGGAAAAACCTCCCAACAGTCAATTTTACTGTGAAATAAAGGAAGTAATGGAAGCCTCATCAACTGGGACGTTTACAATTAGATTGCATAAAATACTAGACCATGTATTATGCACTGAAAGAGGGTCATGGAACTTGGGACTGATCACATCTTCATCTCTATCCCTTATGATCTGGTGAAACCCAGTGCTTAATTTGTGCCAGGGCTAAGCTCCAGCACCTTTAGGCTTTCTGCATCAGTTATGAATGTAAATAAATTGCTTGAACCCCGGCACCTGTTTCATTACAAATTAAGCGCTGTTTGAAACACTGGAGTTTTCAAAGCAGTGTAAAGATCTGACTGCATGAAATGACGCCCCGCACAGTGTGGTTCGTATGAGGTCTGATCTTATTCTTATGGAAGTCAGTGGCAAGACCACCCACCCCTGCTGCCGCCGCCACCATTGATCGCCCTCACTGCCCTTTGGAACAGGTCTAGAGTCACCGCTCCTTTTCCCTTAACACGAGTAAGCCTTGTTGCTGGTTGGATATTTAGCCATTATGAAGCCCTTTAGACCTATGTACAGTCATTCAACCAATGAGTTTCGAGGCTTGTCTACATGTAGATACTCAGGAAAGATCAGATGAATTAACTAAAGATGTAACGTCAAATCCCTGGGTGGATGCCCTGATTCAGAAGTAAAGTGGCCTTAGATCTCTAGCTTAATTCTCCTACTAGGCCTGCAAAAATCCCAAACCAAGCAGTATTTTTTTGAGGCAGCTGTCACAGTTCAGGGCACCTGCACCTGTTCTTTTCCCTCCTCCATGGTCCAGCAAGGGCACCCACTCTAGGCTCTTCAGCTGGCATGTTGCAGGAAATTGTCAGACCTGTCACAATAGCATCCGGCAATCCCTGAACCATCCAGTGCGACTGCCTTTGCCCAGGGTGGGGGAGCATTTAACACCACAGTGGTAGGGTGCTGACAACTGACACCTCCTTTATTATTGAAATGATCTGCAAAAGGAAAGAAAATAAGAACTGAAACTGTACCCTCCCAAGGTAGTTTTATGTAGCTAGAAAAGTGAGGTGGTTTCCTGCTCTAAATATTTAACATGATGTTTATGATATTTCCTCTGGGGAAGAGATGCTTGAAAGCTAATGTTTATGAAGCAGGTCTGAAGGGATGGAAAGGGGAGGGAGGGCACGCTAGCCTGAAAGGGGAGAAAAAAATCTCAGGAGATGCCTGATTTATGGCTTTACTTGCAGGAGAAAAATCTCTCCGTTTTGTTAAAAAGGCTGTGACTGATGGAAAGCAACTTCACCTCGGCTCCTTTTGAAACCAGAAACCTGCTTCCTGAATGCAGTATGCCAGACGGGTTCTGGCTCTGAGCCTGCAGGAGTCTTTTACTGGCTGCTGCCTGCATCCTTTTGAACCTGTAGTTTAAGTACAGGTTGGCATGATGGCCTTGTGGTTAAGGCACTGGTCTGGGATGTTGAAGGGAGAGGTGGGTTCAATTCTGTTATGATTATGGGTGTTTAATTTCTCTGTGCCTTAGCTCCCAGTCTGTGAAATGGGAGCGATAATACTTCCGTACAGAGAGATCATGAGACTAAGTCACTGATGCGTTGGTAACAAGGTATTTGGGTATGTCTAAGGGTACTCTACACTGCAATTCAAAACTGTGGCTCTGTGTCTGAGAGTCTGGATCAGGCTGTGGGGCTAAAATTTGCAGTGTAGACACTTGGGCTCTGAGACCCTCCCTAGCAGGGCTCCACCCAAGCCTGAACATCTACACTGCAATTTTTAGCCCTGCAGCCCAAGCCCTGCAAGACCAAGTAAGCTGACGTGGGCCAGCCTTGACCATGCTGTGAGTCTTTTGTTGCAGAGTAGATGTACTCTAAGCCCAGGCACTGACTCAGGTTTGAGCCCAAGTCCCTCTTCCATCCACACACGAATCAGTCTGACTTGGGTCAGCAAGCGGACAGAACCCAGGTCCTAAAACACTGCTCAGGAGGCAGGTCTGAGGCACATGTCCACTGAGACATGGGTCCAAGCCCTGTCACTTTGCAATGTGGATGCAGTGCAAGCTACAGACCTGAGTCAGAAGGTCTGTGTAGCACAGTGTGGATGTGTTACCACAGCTGTGAGATCTAGGGTTACAATGCAGAGTGGACTTTCAAGCGTGGCTTTGGATACACCAAGTCCACAAACCTGGGTTCACAATGCAGTGTAGACGTAGCCTGTGTGTACTGACGGGAGAGATTCCTTATCCTCTCTGTTATCAAGGTGCAGTGTCCAGTGATAGTGTTGAGCATGTTTGTAGCTTTGGAGGAAAGTCCCTGGAAGGGAGAGAGAAATCTCTCCATGTGGGAAAAAGGGGATGAGAAAAATCACCCAATTCCCAAAAAAGAGCAAGAGGCCAGACATCAAAAATCTTAATGTGCCTCTCCCTTAGATGGGTGTCTCCAGCAGTAGTTGTATTTTTTTAATCATACAAGTTATTGCCACTACGTTTACTGCCTATGCCTGCTATTGTTTTTATACAGGAAGAGGTCTATGTTAGTACAGAGCATTTTATTGTACATCATAATTATCCACTGGGTTCTCAGCAAATATCTGTCTGAGCTTTGATCTTTCTTAGTGAACCAGTGAGTGGGTGCGAGAGGCTTTTGGGGTTAGACTTTGGGGAGCTATCTGCAGCTGAAGACAAGCTGGAAGGCCGTGGCCAAACATTTTGAACCTGGGTTGCCTAAATTTAGGCTCCTAAATCCCACATTTGGGCACCTAAAGCTGGGGGTTTCAGAAGAGCCCAAGGAAGTTTGGCCCCTAACTCCAATGCCGAACTCCCATAGGCTCCTTAGAAACTCCCATTCCTAAACAAATGGCCTGATTTTCAATGGTGCATTGAGGTCATTGGTTGCTGCTGGGTGCTGAGAACCTCTGGAAATCAGGTCCCTTTTTTAGGTCCCTGAAGATGGATTTAGAAGCTGACCTCTAGGCTCCCAGGTTTGAAAATTTGCACCAGCACGCTGGCTTTTAGAATTTTTTGTAGTAGGACCAGAGACCAGTTTGGGGCCCTGGTTCCTCCCTGCACTGCGCCATGTTCGGCTGTAGTCTGTTCATATAAGTGGACATGTGTCCATCTCCACATTGGTGTGAGCATGCCATTGTCCACTCTCTTTCCCCTTCACCTTCATGCCTTTGGCCTCCCACAGGGTGTAACCACCACATGGTTATTTTTTTTCCAGGATCATCTTGTTTTGCACAGGGCAATCCTGAATCCAACAAGTCTCTTTTGCGGAGTATTAATGGGCCCCCAAATTATTTTGGGGTCAAATGAATCATTGCACCATGACAATGCATCACCATATAGTGATATTTCCATGCTGTGAAGCAACATCTGGATGGAGTACTCTCAATCTCCTTCTGATGGGCCAACAAGTGTGCATTTGTACAGGGCCCCATTCTTGGCTGGTCCTTTGGCATGACCATAATAAACATAATAAAAATAATAACTCCCATTAGTGTAATGTCCCACTGTCTAGTAGCTGGACCGTTAGGGGACAACAGCCTATTCTATTACCAGCTAATAATGTTACTCCTTTTAAAACAGGAGTCTGTGCTGTGACCCTGAAGGATATTGGTTCAAACCCTGATGACAACCCACTACCATTTATCATTACAACAAGGATACCTGAAGAGAGATTTAAACTCTGGTAGATTTCAGATGGCTGGGATGAACTTTATCTAAGGAACCTGTATAACACGTGGGCACGGTATGTGTCATGTCCCCCTCTAGTGGTCTATCCAAATAAAAAGATAAGTTTACTACTGCTATGGACTAGCTAGTGGAGCTACTCATTCAGCTCAAGTGGTGGAGGCTGATGCTTTCAGTGCCAAAGGTCCCAACTTGAAACCTCATTGATGAGCCACAGAAGAGGTCATTGCACATATGGGTCAACCTTTTCACCTTTGAACTCTCTTTTAAAACAAAAAAAGTTGTGGATTTCTATAAACTTCAGACGCTGGGAGTCACAAAGCATAAAACGAACAAAAATACCTGAGTGTCTGGAGCAGAGGGTGGAGGGGAAGGCATTTTTACAAGGTTTTAAAAAAAAATAAAAATCCCCAAACCTACAAACCCCTTGAGACCTGCCCATAGGGAGAAATACAGCAGTAACTATTTACGCCACCGACCTGGAGTGATTTGTGGATGCAGGGCAGAATTATTTATGGTTTGGTGCAGGAAAAAGTTTCAGCTCCTTATTTGCCCTCATAAGTTATGAGTAGTCTTGGTGGGTCAAAGGTCAGATTTTGGTTTTAATGCCCATCTCCCTTTAAAAACAAATAAAGCAATCTTTGTGAAAAGAACAGTTTGGAGGGGGTAGGTGGGGGGGGAGAATAGGCTGAGAAGGCTGCTACTCCTTCCTGCTTTGATGTTTCAGATCTGGAAGGGATCATAAATTTGCTGGTGTGAGATAGTGATAATAAATGTTGCTTTTAGCTGCCGGAATTTTAGCTCACACAGCATCCATTATCACTGGCAACTGCAAAGGGGAATGTACTTTTTTGGGGGACTCTTTAGAAAGATAAATATTCACACCATTATCTGCTGACATCCCAAAAGCTCAAATGTTGCCTCCCTTTGTGATCATCTCCCTGCTTCCCAGTCTAAACAATCCTGTGTTATTCCAAGGAGCCTGCAGCCATTGGCTCACCCTTGCAACATTTTCTCCATTTCAGCTATTTATTTGATGGCCCTTGATGATTTCACTGGGTTTAAGGTGTGGTGGACAGAAGAATTGTGAAGGGGGATACTTTGAAGCAGAAAACACTGAATGTGGGATGGAATTAAGGCTTGAGATTTTCAGAGGAGCCTAAGGGTTTTAGGCATGGAATTGCTATTCAGTTTTAATGGGATTTGGGCACCTAATTCTCATAGACTCCTTTGAAATTCCCACCCTAGAGGATTTACCATTTGTTTCTTTCAAAATAAATGGATACTAACAAGTGTGCCAAAGAGTGCCCATGCACTAAAGTTTCTAAATCAATATGGAGCATGCTAAATAAATAGGCTCAGACGCCACTGCCAGGACAAGGCACACTACTGGAAACGTCTGAAACTCTGACAAATGCTCAATGCGGGTTTGGAGTGGTGCATCTACTGACAATGCAGCTGGCTCAGTCACGTCGTCATATTTTAAATCTGCAGGGTTGTTGATAAATGTTTTTAACTACTCAGGTGCTTGTTAATGTCTGTCTGCCCAATGCCAGCAATGTCGTATTCCAACAATTTCCGTAAGGATTTATTGAGCAGAGATATGTTTGGAATGTGTTTTTTTGCCAAATGAGTTATCATCCTCATAAGCCTGTCCATCCATTTTACATTGCCGAATGAGCATTTCAACTATTGCTTTTATTTTATCTGGATCAGCAATTAAGCCAACTTTACTCAATTTACGTCCATTATAGATTACCTCTGTTAGAAGCAATTTATTTTATTTTTGTTCAAGCATAGGTCTATTTCTCTTGCCCCCTCCAAAACTTGCCTAAGATTTTTCATATTATATATATCTATTTAAGGTCCCCAGTCCAAATTAGAAGATTCCCCCACCCCCCAGCATTATAACTTCATCACTTTGTAATCCCTCAAAGCTTTATTCAGCTGCTCTTTTAAAATACATTGGGAAGAGAACAAATACCAAAGAGTATTTGTGTGAAAGTATAACATCTAAGCAGTGTATTAAAAGACACTAAGTTTGGCTTGTCTGCTTCTACTTGCCAAATACTTAACTCCAAATATTCCTGTTTTTGAGAATTTAGTTTCTATTTCTTTAACTATTTTTGTTGGAGAAGGTTCCCTTTTTATGGCTTTATTGAAACCATGTAGATCAGCACTTTATCTGATTGGTAGATTGGTGCTTTATCTGGCTTTTGAATTACAACCATATAATTAATCCAGTTTCCATAGATTCAGAGTTTAAGGCTAAAAGGGACCATTAAATCATCTGATCTGACCTCCTGTGTACCACAAGATACACCCAGTTACCTCTGTATTGAGCCCAGTATCTTGTGTTTGGCTAATATGTCTTCCAGAAAGGCAGCCAGTCTTGATTTGAAAACATCAAGAGATGCACCACTCTCCTTGGTCAGTTGTTCCAATGGTTATTCACCGTCACTGTCCTTTTTTTTTTTTTTTTTTTTTAAATTGCCTGTTTTCTCATTTGAATGTATTTAGCTTATGCTTCCAGCCAAACCCACTCTATAGGTTGTTCTACTTTTTTAATGATACTCAGCCTCTCCAAATTACCGAGTTCACTTTTTACCTTTTCTGTCAGGCAGATTGGATTTTTCTTATTGGATGGAATATTTGAGTTATTGATTTATTTTCTTTAATATTGTATTCTTCTTTTGGCTCTCCTGTGCCTTGGAAGAGATCTGAGAATTCTTCTAGAATGCTGCCTGTGCTCCTTGTAAGAGGGCCATTGGCATATTCAAGAGTTAACGGAATAACTCAGATGTGGAGGATTGAAGTCGGGCCACAGTTTGTGATTCATTCTGAGATCTTTGAGATGGCAATTTCTATATACTTTGACTATAAAATTACATGACTTCTACAGCCCCTGGAATTGTCCTAATTGAAGGGATGGTTCTAATTTCCTCATTTTATTGGGAAAAGCCAGCCCTTTAAATAGAGCATTCTTACCAGTGCAGTCTGTTCACCTTTGTCCCCATGAATGGTTAACTGACCATTACCTAAAAAATGAAAAATAAATTTCACTGATGCTTCTCAGTATCCATCAATCTGTTTTATGCTGCCACCCATCACAGTAGTATCTGAGCATTTTGCTCGTAAAATCAGTAGCAACAACAAAGTCCTTTGTGGACCTCAGGGAGTCTCTGGCACTTCTCTATTTTTCAGAGGAAATCCTTGGGGCTAGAAAGGGGTGTTTGTATTACGAACGTCACTGGTGGAACAGCTCTCTCAGAGGATAGTTTTGCCACGTTTTCTTAAAGATGGTCAGACTCTTATACCCCGAGTGTAACTTTAACCCCCAATGGTCAATTGTTAGTGTTATCTATCATGTTGCAAGCTCCAGCCCATGGCTGCAGCTATTACAAAGTCTGAGTCCACTCCTAAGAAGCCAATGGGAGTCACTTGGGCTCCTAATATTAGGAATTGGCAGAATGCATATTTTGCATGAAGGAAAGCTCCAGGGCAGGGTATATTTTTATGTTATAAGTGAACTTATAAAGTCTGTATACATATCCCTTATCAAGAATTCCCTGCTCTTTAATTAGGAGGCTCAATGTGTTAGCCAATGTTTGAGGCAGACCTCATAGGAAAATCTCACAGTAGGTTTCTGCTGTCCTTTTCCTCCAGGGTGCAGTGGAACTGATAATGTACCAACCAGAACAAATGTTGTGTAGTTACAACCTCCAGCCCAGCACAGTAAGAAGCGGTAAGTTCTGCTATGCATCCTGTTATCACTGAGAAAAACCAGCTTAAATACCATGAGCCAGCAAGGGTGAATGTTAGAGCGCGATGGGCTGATGATGGCTGGATGCAACTGAATGGTCTTGACCAGTCAGTAGGATGTAAACATCTGGGAATGGGTATCTTGATGTAATGGGCTGGCTGAAAGCTGCATGGTGAAGTGCAATGGGATTCATAGCAGTGACATGTTGGAATCCAATCTGCTGTGAGCAAACTGCAAGTGTAAATGCAGGGGGGTCATTAGCAGTTGCATGTTGGAATTGCAATGAGCTATCCAAAGTTGAATGCAGTTGACTAAGCAGAAGTTGGATGTTGGAATATAGTGGGCTAGCATTGGCTTGCCATTAGAATGTCATTAGCAATGACGTATATTAATGTGGTTGTATGCACTATTAGCCTTCATCTGTGAATAATACTTATTTGCTTTTGTGAACAATAAATTCATCATCTTTTTTAAAGGAAAAAAAGAAAATCCCTAAATCAAAAGTAGTCATAAGTGATTGGATAGCAGGGATGTACTCTGTACATGTACAGAGAATTCACCCCAGGGTCTATGGTCTGACCCTTGCTGAGATGCTATGAGATCACAGCAACAAGAGAGAAAAAGACAGTTAGCTGGTCAGGATTGCACCCGGCTAATGGAGACAGGTTCCCTACCCCCTCCACCTCTCACACCATGCTGGTCGATTCAAATTGATCCTAGTTCTGCTGAGTGAGAGCAGTCCTTCAAAGTTTATTCTGGTGTCAATTTTTATGGTTTCCCTCACCCGATCAATAGAGTGCATAATCATTAAAGCAAACTTTGTGAAAGCTAATCCTTCAATATGAGTTTTATGAATGGCTCCGAGCTCTAGGTCTAACCATTTGGATGTAAGTGGAACCTTTAATCAGGTGAGTGACAGGAGACAGGCAACAGAACTTGCGGAGATTGGAGTCCACTTCTATATGAGACTCTGCAGAGCTAGCAGAAGGAAAGGGGAGTGGGGGGGGGGGAAGGAATATACATCCTCTAAAACCAAAGTTTCCCTTCTTTTATTATTTATAAAACGTTTCCATTTTCTCATAATACTTTGCACTTATATCGCATCTTTCATGTGAAGCCGTCAGAGCACTTTTCAGATGCTAATTAATTAAGCCTCAGAACCGTCCTGTTGATTGAGTAGATTAATAACCATATTAATTAATACTACTTGCACTACGTTCTGCTCAAGACTCTCCAAACATCCCAGACTGAAATTGGCTATGCCCATTTTACAAAAGGGTAAAATGAACCACGGGGGGGGGGGGGGGAGGCAAATTGCCTAAATATCATAGGGTGAGTCAGCCGCAGAGTCAAAAATGGAACCCAGGAATCTTAACTCACAGGGCTAGATTCACAAAGCAACCGAGGCAGGGCAATACTTCACATCACCGTACCTAACTTCTGGGTCCCTTGGGATGACTGGGACTCACAACACCTAAATGTGGAGCCTTAGGGTCCCTAAACAATGAGTGGGGGGAGAGAGGTGCCTCAAAATGGGATTCACGAAAGCCAGCATGCTAGGAGGCCCCCTGCCTAAGATAGCCAATGGGAGATACCAAGGCGTGTGTTAAGCCCTATCCCTCTCTTGAAGATAGTCGCCTAAGTCCAGGCTTCAGGGAGGTGCCTCCCTCTGCTTGGGATTCTCACTTGCAAACTCTCTTTTGGCATTAAATGCCTGTGCTGTTCTAGTGCAGGAGGAGGAGCCTAGTCATTAGGGTGCTCACTTGGATGTGGGAGACCCCCAGTTCAAGCCCTTCCCCCACTGAGGGGGAGAAGGGATTTGATCAGGGTTCTGCCACCTCTCAGGAGTGTATGTGGAAACTTGAATGGGACATCTCCCATATCTCAGGTGAGCATCCAACCACTGGGCTAATAGTTCTGAGGGAGCTTCTCCTTTTCCCTTCCTTCCCCTCCCCATGGCTTTTGTGTGTCAGCTCACCTCGAGGGGCCTGATCTGGTAGGTGAGGGCTGAGCCTGCTTACTGGGTCAGGCCCTGCTGGCTGGTTGGGTGGAGAAAATGCTGACCTTAGCCCAGTTTGTCCTTCACTCTGGCATGGGCTTCAGCCTTCGTGCTCAGAGGCAGAAACATAAGTGCCTAGGGAATGTCTATTGCAAAAATGTAGGTTCCCAAGCAAGTTATGGCACCTACAGCGTTCAGCAGCAGCTGAGTGGGGATTTTGTGAATCCCAGAGGGGCCTGATTCGGGGATTTAGGTGCCTAAAGTGACAGGTGCCTGGGTCCTTTTGTTTCTCTAACCTGCAGTGTCTTGTTTTGACACCTAGACCCAGTGCCTCCCTTCTTTTCAGTACATCCCTATCTTGTTAAGGTGGGAGGATCATTCTAACAGCTTACAGGTGGAGGGGGAAAAGTAAGTGTAACTATCCAAAATAGGGGAGATGTGGGGGAGAGAAGGGGGTTCTTATGTTCCTTGATCTACGGAAGATCAAATCACGGGAGCCAAGAGTCACCTGCCTTTTTAGAATGGAGGGAAAGCCAACGAGTAAGCAAGTTGGCAAAGAGTTCTTCAGCACGTTGCAGAGGAGGAGAACCCAGCAGAGTAAGCTGTGGTGTGAAGAAAAAGGGCACAAGGCTGCCCTGGAGGGATTTTCCTTAAATCACTGCACTTAGAAGAGTATGTGTGGTGGGGAGGAGGGGCAGAGAGAGGCAGAGTTTAATAGTAATAGAAATGCTTCCGTGGCAATGGAATATTTTCCTGCTATGTTTGCAACTCAAACCCTGAACCCATTAGGCAAGTGCGTGAAAATAGGAAAATGAAACTGATGAAAAGTGAAAGTGACTCCTTCATCTTCACTCTCCAAGAGACATGAAATAACAAAAGTAAACAAGTAATGTGAAGGGTGAACAGTAAATTCTTGCCACTGACTGATCTAGAGAGTGTGAGAGAAACTTCTCAAGTGATTTAAAAAAAAAAATTAAACATAAGAGCCCAGATCTCCAGCTGGTGTAACCTTTTACAGTTCTCTTATCAGTCAATTTTGCACCAGCTGGCCCATAGATATTTATTTCAATTATTAAAAAGAGACTTAAGTTAAAAATCTTGGGTCAGATCCCCAGTTGGTGCAAAGCAAATGACTGGACAGATGTAAAACTTTACAATGTCCTTTTCTAATAATAAAATATCTACAAGCCAGGTCCTCAGCAGGTGTAAATAGGGTAGCTCCATTTAATGGAGCCTGCTGACTTACTCCAGTTGAAGATCTGACCTTAGATCCAGGGCCCAAGTATAATATTTTGGGGCCCAATACAAATTTGTAACATGGGCCCCCTCACACACACATACCACAATCCCTCATCCCATACATACAATCTCATGAGCCATGAAAATTTTTTCCTCATGTAATGGGGGTTCCAGCCTGGGTCGGGCTCCCCAGGGCCTCCGGACTCTGGTAAAGTGTACCCTTCCCCCAACTCCCATGTGGGGGCCCTGCCTATATCTATAAACAACTATAATTGATCCTGATCTTGGGAAGCCCACAACAGGCAAGGAGTTGGCTCGAGCAAACGCACACCATAGCTGTGTTCTTTACTGCTCAGTGTCAGGAAAATGGTAAATGTCACTTATTTTCCACACTGAATTCATCCTTTCATTGGCTCTTCATAATAACTTTAACAGCACTCGGCTGTGACATCCACAGAGGTAAAAAGCAGCAGGAGCAGACGGATGCTTAAGGGGAAAGAGAAATCGCTTTTATGCCAGTGTCTTTAGCAATACAGGAAGAGTGAAGGTAAATGCAGGAAATGAAAGGCTGCCGATGCACAGCTGCATAGGAGATGTTCCTGAAATGGATCGTTGCAAGCTAAACTCTAAACTTGGGGGAAGGGACGCAGATCTGGATCCAGTTCTGTACATCGGGATGAATAAACCTGTCAGATTTTAGGTTGTTTTACAGCCAGATCCGGAGCTGAACACCATGTCTCAGGGCCGTTGCTACATGGAATGTTTTGTTCCGAGTTTCCCATGAAGCATCAGCAAGCCTATAACCCTGAGTGTCTCAAGGGAGATGAGCATAGGAACTCCGGGGCAGCTACTAACTTGGAAATGATTAGTTGCTGAGAAGTATTTCAAAAGCCTTTGGTCTGACAAGAGCTGACCTTTAATCTGCTAAATGGGATCTTTACCCTACGGAGGCAAAGGAAGGGATGGGAGAGAGGCTGACTTGGGAAAGATCAACAGGAGCTAAGGGCTGGGTCAGGGTAGGGTGGAGACTCGGTGATCCTTGCCCACCTCCCTGGGGCTCAGGGAAATATCAGTGGATGAACTTGCGAACTGCAAGCGACTCTTAGCATCTATTTCCCTCTCATTACATACCCTTCCTCCCTCATGCACTTCATGCACTGGTTTTTACTTAAAGCAGGCCTTCTGTCTAGTTCAATGGGGATTCTTGTGCTCGGGTGGGAGGAGGGTCAGGTAACGGTGAGTGGAGAGTCTAACTTCGTAGTGGTCAGTTTAATACCTGGCGATGCTTCCTGTCAGGCCGAGG
The DNA here is from genome assembly GCF_026122565.2 of Emydura macquarii macquarii. NCBI lineage: Eukaryota > Metazoa > Chordata > Testudines > Chelidae > Emydura > Emydura macquarii. Next base: position 5,493,398 of record NW_027131391.1, read on the forward strand.
AAATCCCAGAGTGAATATATTACCTGTGGGCAGCCAGGTTAGGAGGATGCTTAATTTCTCAGAGCAGTCGTTGGCTTTGTGAGGGCACTGGGGCTGGGATCCCAACTGGCAGAGAAATGGCTCTGCTGGAAGAAAGCTCACACACCCGACGCTACCGTGGTGATGGGTGCCGCACTGCTGGAGCTCCAGCTGTCGTTGGGAGAACACAGCCCTGAAGAAGGGGACAAGAGTGAGTTCAGATGACAATGGTCAACCCATGAGTCTAGAGCTGCATGTGGATCCTTCAGAGTCCATGGGCCTGCTTGCACTGCTCTAGTGGAAATCCCGCCTGAATGGGCAAGATCTCTCTGGCGCCTCTCCTATCACTCTAGGCAGCCATTAAGTGGGAGATGGGGGAAAGAGGGAGAAAGAGAAGACAGATACCTAGGGGACGGAGTGTCTGCCAAAGCAGAAAACAGTTAAGAGGGTGTGGGCCCCGTGATCAGAAGGGGCCATGTACAGTTCTGGTGTAAGCAGGTGAAATGCCATTGGCTTTAATGGCATTATTTAATGGCATGTATTGACCCATTGTCCCTGACATCGAATATCCCCCTCCTGATAGCTCCCCCGCTACACGCTGTGAGTCGTCCCAGCAAACTCAGAATTGCCAACTACTAGGACCACTCGCCGTATGTAAAGTTTAAGCCTGTGTGCAAGTGAGTGCAGGATCGGGGCCTAAGTCAGGCGTTCCCAAACTTTTTGTCATCACGACCCCATTTCAGTGAAGTATTTCCTGCCGGGACCCCCGACAGCCTGGAGAACGCCATCTTGCTCTTCGCAGTGGGACCTCACATACACCATACATGCAAGGTCATGCCATGCAGAGCAAAATGGCGTCTTCTGCTGATGGCGTGAGCCCATTTGGGGTCACAACCCACAGTTTGGGAACCGCTGGCCTAAGAGCTTGATTCGACACACACTTGATTCTACACACGGTGCTGTGCTTCCTCCCACGAGCAGGCCCTGTGAAGTCACCGGGCCTGCCCATCAGAGTCAGCACAATGCTTGCTTGCAGGACGTTGTGATTTCAAAGGCCTGACTTTGTAGCTGGGCTGGACTGTTGTGAGGGAAGCTCACATGGCCAGATTCCTGCCTGGGGCCAGAACAGTTGAGCTGAGGATGCTCTTGCCCCTCATGTCAGGCAGTGTCTTCTGCTTCCTTTGTGCCCCAGCGAAGCCTCTGTGCCTGGGTATTGTCACCCAGGCAGAGAGATTAGGAAAGGATGGAGAGCAGGACTGAGGATGAACGAGGTAGCAATGACATCCCTTCAGCTGTGATTGCCCCTGTTCTGGGTGGACCCTGTGTATCGAAGCTACCATGTGTATAAAGCTAAACACCAGTTTTTACAGGCTCATTTTTTACTGCTCTGTGTGACCATGTCCAACACCTGTCAGATCCAAGAACCTTCTTAGCCTCTCCCTAACCTTAGCAGAAGTGCACTGAGCAAATACCTTTTGAAGTCCAGGCATACAGCTGCCCAATGTCCTGTGTTGCTTTTTTTACTCCTGCCCACGGCTAGGGAGACACACATGGTGGTGACCACAGCTAGGGCTGTCAGATTTAAGGGTAGAAGAATAATTTGTGACTTTTATTTACTTTTTATAAAAAAATTAAATTATTTTTCAAGTGGAAAAAAAAAGAAGAAGTGATGACCTGACCGTATTGCAGGTCTACCTGGCACCATTCCTCTCACTCCCTCCTCCTAAGAATGCCGCAGGGGCATCCATTGGTCTTCCCTCTTCCTTCTCTCTGCTGCTTTCCTCCTGCAGAACAACTTAGTGCTGCTGGGGTTGTTTTTCTTTTCGTCTGTGTGGTTCATTTCCTGATGGCCCCATCCACAGCTTGACTGTTTTATTTAAAAACACCACTCAGATTCCTCTCCTTGACTGCTCCCGCCTGCCACGGTGGTAAATATTTTAGTACTTGTTGAGATCAATTGAGCCTCATCAATAGGAAATAGAGTGTAAATCTTTGGGACTTCACATTCACCCCAGAAATCAATTTTCACACATTAGGGCTATTAGCTTATTGAGAGGCGCTTGATAGATGGCTGTGGGCAATGGTGTAGCCACACCTGCCAGCCTACCTCTTGGTCCTTCCTGCATCAATCCCAGACAAGCTGGCGGGGTGGCGGCGGCGGAGGGAGGGAGAGAGAGAACCAAGGGAGGGTGGATCATGGGTACGGGGTGGGGGTAGGACAGGAGACATGGGGACCGTACAGCTAAGTTGTTCAATAATATCTACAAAGCACTAACTCATCCTAGCTGGGACTGGCGGCAGCGAGAGGCTTCAAGCCAATGTTTTTAGACAGCTAATTTTTTTCTATCCCTGAGAAACGAACTTAATTTGGGGGCGGAGGGGATGTAGATTCCGAATGGTTAATAAAACTAATGCAGTAATTTAAAAGAAAGCTGGGGAATGAGCAAATGTCTGGCCATACCGGGAGGCTTATCACTAGGAGCAGACAAACGCTACACCCTGCATCTGCCCCCCCTGTGTGCTCACTGGACCTCTCTGGATTTTTTTCTCACTAGCTGTGATCTGGATAAAGTTGGAGTTTGGTTCCATCACCCTCTAATTCCTGTATCCTCCCCAAACTGATGACCACAGTCAGTGTTGTTGGTGCTGAGTCAATGAGCGGATGTGATTGGGGGGTGGTCAGGCTGGCTGGTGTGTTTGAAGGATGTTGTGTGGTTAAGGACAGGGAAACTTGAGTTCTATTCCTGCACCGTTGGTTCCGGCATGAAGCTGCTATGTGACAATTGGCAAGTTACCTCCTGCCTTAGTCCCTTTATCTATAGAATGAGGATAACCCATGTGTACAAATTACTGCTCTCTCTCTATCTAGTGGTAACAGATGTCCAGGGACTTGTGGGTCAATTTACCCGATGGAGGAGAAGTCAGTGATGCAGTCTGAATATATGCTAAGGGTAATTTGTTTTAGTTATGCACTAGTCCTGGAATAGAGCTTGTCAAACAGCATGCAGGGTAATTCCTTCTTCTGGGAATCTCAGCTCATAGCCGTGCCTGGTTTCCAGGCAGCAACTCTGCCTCAAGGATTAACTCCAATCAGAACCAAAGGCAGAGAACAAATTCTCTTGCAGTTCACACACCTCCCACTACCTAAAACTTTGCATAACAAAACTAACAACTGATATCACATCTTCCCAGGACTAGACATTTGCTCACATGCTAAGAAGACCTGTGAATAACTACTTTGAGATCATCAGATAAGTAAGGCAATGTAAGTAAGTACAAAGTGTATGCGTTGCAATTAACGGGCTATTCTGTATATGTACCATTGCCTTCCACTAGACAAAAATGAGAACTGCTTTACTGGTGGGCATTGTATGCTGCTAAATAGTTAAGAGATTCTTCTTCACGTTACGCAGTGCTGACTGACCTGTGCTTTTGGAACAGCAGCATCTCGTCTTTTCTTGTTGTCACCATGACGATCTGAGTGCAGCATAGTAACAGCCACCAATGATATCCCAGGTGGGTACATCATTATTACAATTGGTCAAGAAAAGGGATAATTTTCCCTAAAAGGGGAGGGGGCGGTTGTGCTGCAAAAAAACCAACCAAACAAAACAAAAAACCATGGAAAACATTGTCCCTTTTTTGACCAAAATTTAACTTTTTTCTTGCTGTAGAAAAATAGGGACCCTTTTTCGTACATGAAACTTGAATTCTGAAGTTTTTCAATCAGCTGCTGAGCTGGTTTTTTAAAAAATGGAAAAAATTGTCCCATTTTCTTCCACTGAAAAATTTTGAAATTTTTCGACCATCTCTCGTCATTATGAAGGTGATGAGGATGGGAAAGTCAGTGCAGTGTGCTTCAGCTAGTAATATGAGGTGTCCTTTTTCTGGTTTAAGGAGATGATCGCTCTGGTCGTGATATTCTGCAGTTAAAGAGCCAGAGATTGTCTGTAGTTTGGGACTCAGCACCCAGTGGAAAACAAAGGGTAACTTCAGTGGATACTTGTACTCTAAGAACCTGCATTATTTAACTTGCACAGGCTGAGAAGTGTCAGGAAGATTAGGACGATCCTGCTGAACCTGACATAGCTGAACCTGCTGAGCTCGTTTCAGTGTTGAATCATGTTCATATCAAATTATGAAGGTAGCTCACATGATCTGAGATGCTGTAAGAGATGCCCGCCCCCTTTTCCAACAAATAAGACAGAGCCTCATCCATATTTATAGTGGGTGAAATTCATTTACCCCTGTGCAGAGTGTCAGCACATGGTCTATGCCACTTATGACCCACTTAAGGCTTATTTTGAAAGCTTAAGTGGGACTTAAGTGGTGCACTGGTCTGCTGCTCACACATAGATGAATGTCACTGAGTCAGTAGTTCTTGCTAGTTCTCTGGGCTGTTCTGAAATAGGAACCAACTTTATTATCAGGAAGAAAATATCCATTTACCTGAGGTATGAAAATCTCTGATTTAATGCCAAAAACATTTATTTTCTATTATTTTTAAAGCTATTTTGGGATCTTGTTTTTGGGAAACTGCCAACCATGTGAATTGTTGTATTGAACTGAATTCTCCCAAATTATTGTTTTCTTGTATATGGAATAGTATCTGTTAATTAGAATTTGTTTGACAGCGAATTGCTTGGCTCCAGCTGTAGCAAGTTCATCAATGCATTCATCATTTTCCATGTGACATTCTATTTTACGAACATGCCGCCTCTTTCCAAGAAATAGTTCTTTCCTTGAATCTTTATAGTGCCTCTAAATAATTATACTTTGCATTCCTGTGGGATGTTCTAAGACAGAAGCTCACAGCGCTTCATAAACAATGCAGGGTGAAATTCTCCTCTGTGCAGAGGGACACCCCAAGGCATCTCCAGTATAGGACTTAAGTGGGATGTGGATTTTGGTCTGGTCTGCTGCACAAGTGTGAAGTGTGCTCATTAATGAATTTAGCCCCCCTTACAGCCTGGAATAAGGTAGTATTATTTGCCCTATTTTACAGAGGAAGAAATGGAGGCCCAGAGAGGTGGAGTGACTTGCCTGAGGTGACATCACCCAGCAAGCGAGTGGCAGAGGTGGAAATGATCAGACATGATGCTGACTGGTCCTTTGCTTTAACTACATCACTTTCAAAGAACCTCCCTTCTGGAGAAACACCTGCTCCCCAAAATACTTCCTTTAGGGAGCTTCCTTCCTGAGGTCCAGGCTGCAGCCATACTGTAATCTGTCTCATTTGGCATTGAAATTTGGATACTGCTGTAATGCAGGAAACTTTCCTGCTTCAAATACCCCAAAGCCTCGATCCTGCTCTTGTCCATGTCCATGGGAGTCTGTCCATTGATTTGAGTGGCAGCAGGGTAACCTCCTGTAGCCTCCGATTCACCCAGTAGGGCAGAGGCAGCAGAGAGATCCAACACACAGAGGAAACAATGAAAACAAGGGCCAGCCCCAGTTGAGAGCTTGATCACTACCATGCAGCTTTGCAGATGCCTTTGGTCTGCCATCTCAGATTCACCAGGTGAAGCTGGTTAGAGGTTGGTGATGTATCTAGACTCCCCCCACTGATTTGTATACATCTCCCTAGTTCATGCCTTCAGCAGGGGGACTGGAAATAGTGCATGCTCAATAGATTTTCTTCCGGGGGTACTTCCAGTCCAGCTGCCAACAGGAAGTTCTGAACATCTCACTAAAAAGCTTCTTCCCAGGTCAGTCCCAGGGTGGTTTTGTAGAAACAACATGCTCAGCTGGGTAAAAAACATCCCAAGTTTCCAATGGTTGGGCCAGCTTAACTCCTGAATCCTTTGAGGTTGCTCCAGCTACAGTTTTGTCACAGCTCCTTCTTGCCCGGCCTCTGGCCCCCAGTTTGTGTTATGTTCAGCCGTGTTGATTAACTTACCCCTGATATATGGAGTTACAATCAGACCTGCTGCAGCTGAGTTTCATGGTCAGGGGCTGGATTACTTCCCTGACAGTCCTGGACTCTCACCCTTAGCTAATTACTTTGATCCTTTGCGCTTTGTAAAAATCCTTACAACGCAAAATAAGTCCTCCCTGGCTTTAACCTTGTGACCTACTTAGCCCTTGTAAAAGGAGGGAGGAAAAACAGAGGTGCGCACACGTGTGTACACACACACATCCACACAAACTGCCTAAAGCCTGTTCTTTTAATAGTTTCCTCCCAGGACTCCTACAAAAAGGCAAATAAAACCTCTTTTACAAGATAGCAGGGCTGCATGTAGGATCAACTTCATCAACAACAAGTTCTTTCTTCAGTTCATTTGTTTTTAATGTACTTTTTCCTCCAGATTTCTCTCCTCTCAACTGCCTCCCTCTCCTTTCCCTTCCCCTCTGGAGGCTCCCCTGATTGCATCTCTCCCCTTCCCTGCTGCCAACAGCTTAATGAATAAAACAAATGACTTCTCCTTTCTGGATCCACAATTCATGGGGAATTGTGTGTGTGTGTGTGTGTCCACCATGTTTGGATGTGAAACTCCGTTTCCATGAGGAAGGAATGTTTCTTCTTGAGACATGGAAGACAGCTAATGGTACCCTTAGGAAAAAAAGAGGTACCATAGAAAACTTCAGCAGAGAGTAGATGTAGCGATGCAGTTTCAGAAGGTTTGGTTTGAATAAGCAACCTCTTTGCTCTGGAAGCTGGCCTGGAAATTACATATGAATGATCTTTCTCATGAGATATTCAGCACTTTCTGTGCTCAGCCAGACATGAAATAGCATGAGAAGCAATGATGAATTAAGGCTGGTCTCTTGGAATCTAAGCCCAGGAGACCCAGCACACCAGTGAATCAATGGGAGACCAAGGGTCTACTCATCGTTGCTGAGAGGGGAAGATATAGGAGGCCAACAGATGGAAGGGGTGGGGGATAAGGAGGAACAGGGCAGATGAATAGGAAGAAGATCAGAGTATGGGAGGAGAGCGGTTCATGGAAAAGTGGGATGGGACTGGTATTTTGGGGGCAGCTCAATGTTCTGGTGGATGCAGATTTGTTACTTACTTCGCCAGTGGGATAATAACCTAGTTCATGGTATTTTTTGCTACTGATCTCGGTTGGTGCCTGAAATTATGGAAAAAAGAAAATAACACTGGCTGAATGCTGTTGAATTTGAAAAAAAAAATTAACGGGGTATGATTTGGTGCAGAAACTTGAGCTTGTACAGATTTTATCCAAACTAGTTTCCCAGTCCTAACTGAGCTGCATAATACACTAAATGCTACACTAACTAGGGAAGGGAGAACAAGTTCAGAAGAAAATAAAAAATGTCACTCTCCCCACAAACACACAAACCTAGAACTTTATCCCATTTCTAGACTTGACTGAAACAAAATTGTTTCAAGGCTCTGAAATATTTGCTTACCTCCTGTCTGCTCCCTGTTATTTTCTATTTCCAAATACCTTTGCACTCCAGGCTTCTCCTTTGAACTGGAACTAGTGGAGTACTAATAGTGAGAGAAAGGCTTACTCTGTATTGCAAAGATATTACCATATTTCTACACTGTTCTTACTACATTAATCAGATTAGAAGAATAAAGGAAATCTGTGCACTCAGATAACCCTGACACTGTTTTTTCACAGTCGTCTCAATAAACGTTTCCTAAGAGGGAAGGTTAGAAATAGTGCAACATCTGGTAAGATCAATAATATCAAAAGATGGATTCTTTTGCAGCATGGGCCTAACAGCCATACTTGTCAGAGAGGCAGGTACCTTGCTTTTCCATTAGAAGGTGTTAACAATCCTGGCTAACAGTGGATTTCTCCAATTTATTTTGCCAGTGATCACAGTCTAACTCTCAAGTCACTGTGGAAGAAACTTTCAAAACATAACTATAGGCTCAATGAGCACGATGGGCTGACACTCAATCCGTGAGGCTGTATCCTCTGAAGACACAAAATGGGTACTATATAGGTGGATGTTCTGCTCCAAATTAATTTGAAAACTCCAAGAGGAAGAAGAATTTGACTTCCTGAGCAGCCTGGATTTGCCAAGCTGTGGAACAATCCTGTAGCTGGGACCTGGTAGCTCCTCTGGGAGAGAAACAAACTCTCTCTTCTCTTTTCCCCCAGCCACGTCAAAGGACATTGTGCTGAAATCCACCCAACTGTGAATGATTTTTCCATGGGTGACTCAAACCCCATAGGCATGATGGCCCAGACTCATAAATGTTCTTAGAGCTCTTAATTCCCACTGAAACCAAAAAGAATTGGGCACCAGAGAATCTTTCTGAATCTGAGTAGATGTATCACAGGCCACATATATACCAAAGAGATCAGTGAGGATAAGCTATTGGGAGAGGATATTAAGGAGGCACAGTATGAATATTTGAGATGAGGAGGCCATAATATCCTAAACAGCTATGGATGGAGTAGGCCAAGAACTTTACAGGATACTCCTTTGGCTAAAGGTGAAATCCAGCATTGGGTGAAGGTCAGTGACTTAGGTTCTCTGCACTCACAAGAGTAAAGGATAGTCTTGGACTCTGTCTGGAGTGAGGATGATAGAGGCGGATCCTGCTCCCTTCAGCCATCACAGAATTGCAACCTGTGCCACTTGGGGTTTGCTCATGAGAGCTGAGCCGGTCCAGAAGGGTTATCATATGCACGGGCATTGGAGTCAACCAGTCATCCTGAGCAACTTCAGCACCAAGCTGGAAAGCTAGTCAGGACGGTGATTCTGAAGTGTAGCGAGGTATCTTATACAGTCCCATGTGGCGAACAGCCTTTCACCCCATATAAAAGCATCACTTATTCTTGAGGTCCTTGGACTCCCAGAAAGTGTAGGATCAACTGCACCACCTGCCAGATGGGCAGCTGCTTTCCTATACTCTGGCCAGCCCACTCTGCTCGGCAGCCTGGAGCAGGGCTGCTCACCCTCTGGAGTGATAGTGCCAGCAATAGTGGTCAGCAAGGGGTTTATACCCAGCCCCTGCTGTGGAATTTTCCTTGCAGCCACCCTGGCTTTGCACCCATGCAGGGCCAGACACGGTCTAGCCCATAATGTCACATTTGGTTCTGGAGAGAGAAGGTTGGGGCGGTAATATCTTTATTGGACCAACTTCTGTGGGTGAGAGTGACAAGTGATCAAGCTTACAGAGCTGGTCTTCATATCCGTGTCAGCTTGGCAGCTTCTCTCTCTCTCTCACCAACAGAGGTTGGTGCAATACAAGACGTTACTTCACTCACCTTGTCTCGTTCTAATATCCTGGGAACAACCCCGCGTACAGCATTTGGCTCTAGGTAAGCAGGTTCATCTCCTAATGACATAATTACGGTTTGCACATGTTTACACCAAGCTGGATTTTGGCCATTGTTTGAAAAAAAAATGCTTTGGGCTTAAAGATGCTAACAGGAGTCAGCTACCTTAAAACTATGAAGAACAAAGCGATAGTCTCTGTGAGACCCCCTTCCTCTTCTTTCACATACTCCTGACCAACCGAGAGTGTGAGCTTTCTGGGACAGAGGCCATCTTCTGTGTTTCTTACCTGGCCACTGCCTAGCACGATGGAGTTCTGATCCTTGACTGGGAGTCCTAGGGGCTAGTGTAATAGAAGGGATAAACAAGGATGAGCTCCAAAGATGGGGAGGCAGTATAACCTAGTGGATAGAAGACTCAGGAGACCTAGCTTCTATTTGCAACTGTGGCCTGCTGCCTGAACTTGGGCAATTCACTTCCCTCCATGTGTCTCAGTTTTTTCATCTATAAAATAGATATTGACTTCATTTGTTGGATGCTTTGAAATCTAAAGGTGAAAAGAACTAGGTAATATTATCATTGACCCCCCCGATGAGAAGGCCTTTACAGTTGATCTCCTTCCCGTCCATAAAGGCTTTGGGAGATTCAATGTCTCCCACACCACGGGACATTTGAATTTCCCAATGTTTCCCATTTTTGTCTGGGTCAACGTACCACATGTGGCGGGTCTGGCTGGAAGTGTTTCAAGGCTCAATCTCCGTAGGGCACTGATCGTGCCAACATTTGACCGAGTCCAACCCCAGCAGAGAGGGCTCATTGACAGCCTCTGTCTCCTAAGGCTCCTGCTTACACTGAAGTACTGGGGCTGCTCTCTCAAATGCTGAAGGAACAAAGCTTGCAAGGCAGTAAAATGAGGCAATTAAACCTATAAAACCAGGGTTTACAAGGGAATTTATAGTGTCAGAGGCTTTTTATAGCTTTTTTAGATTAGTTTAAATAAAAAAAATGGAGAGAGAGAACCTGAAACTTGAGGAGACTTAAAAGTTCGGAGAGAGGCTTTTAGGAAGCAAAGAGGGGTAATAATTACAGGCACGTTTTTTTAATTTCACTGTCTTTGTGAACAGAAATTAAGAAAAAAAAAAAAAAACCTTCCACAAAACAATCAGTGTTTGATATCCCCATCCCTACACTCATCCCCTCCACCCTTGCACATTGATGAGAAGCAATTCAATGTTTTCCCCCTCTGTCACTCTAATGCTTCCTTGCCATATGATCTGCAAATGTACAGGCTTCTGCTCACGAGGGGAGATGAGGCCAGTGGCTGATTAAGGCAGGAGGGGTCAGATTATGTCTCAAAGGGAGCGCCCAACCTCCTCCCCCTCCCCTCAAGCAATAAACAAGGTCATCTTGCATTTGGTTGATCCAACCAACCAGACAGAAGGGGGAAATTCCAAACATTTCAGTTCTTTAAAATCCTTTAGCCCTTTTCATGGGATCTAGTCCTTTTGGGGCTGGTTTCATCACCTTGAGCAGGACTCGCCTGTCTATAAAAGGGCATCTCTCTTCCATTCCCTTCTGGCCAGCACGAGTGCAGCTTTCAGACATACAATGCACATCCTAACTTCCCTTTCATGTTGGCAGGATGTCAAAGGAAAGTCTGCAGCACAGACGTTGTGAGAAAGGAAAGGAGAGGGTTAAAAAGAAACATGGTAGGTATAACTCAGAAGTTAGGTGATAGGGTACTGAGCCTTTTATCTCTAGCTCATTGGTTCATTTCCAACCCATGTCAGTAGTGACAGAAGGCCTTTACTGTCAGACGGCTGTTCACAGACCTAAGGACAATAAGTTGGTGGATATTATTCTGTTTCCGACTCATTACTGGTACTAGTAAGGGGAATGCAATGCTGCAAGGTTGATCTATGAGTGAAGGATCCCTTTTGTACACAGATTAGGGTACAATCATAACCTCTATTATAAAGCTTTTGTCCTTCTTATTTCCACTTCTTAATAAGGTGACTGCAAACAAATCTCGTTCCATATTGTATTTAGTAAGAGTTTCTTTGTCCTGCTCTTTATTATGGAAAAAGGATGGAAATTTAAAAGACTTTCTAAAATTGACTTTAAAAAAATCCTTATTTTGTTTCTTTAGAAATTATTTTGCAGCCGTGTGTTCTGTAATGGTGCTGACAATGGTGTTGCTTCATTGATGCTATGGCTTTGTCTCAACTACAGACTTTAATCTTGTGATGATCTATAGTGTGGAGAAAAGCTTTGTGACAAAATCTGTTTAATTGCCACCTTATCCACCTTCAAATCCCTCCTTAAAACTCAACTCTCCCATGATGCCTACATGATACGGCTAGCTGACAATGGCTAGGCAGGTGGTGAGCCATGGCTATACCATATATGTGTGTCTCCCCCTCTCATTCTGATCCCCCTTCATTTGTTTGTTGTTGTCCACCAATTGTAGCAATGATTGTGAACTCTCTGGGGCAGGGACTGTCTTTGGAACGAGTGTATGTACAATGCTTAGCATGATGGATCCTGGGTCCCTCATAGACACTACCATAATGCAAAAGAATAAATAATAATACCCTATCAATTAAACCATTTTCAGCACCAATTCAAGTAGTGTAACCAATTGCAGAGGATGGTTCACTTCCTAGTACAAAAATTGTAACAAACCCATGCTGTGTTCTAGATCAGAACTTGATAAAGGCGCCTAAAATAAACTTTCAGCAAAATAAGAAACATGGTCCAACAGTGACCTACCCTTCCAATCAGATCTAGACTGTGTTTCTATGGATGTTCTGGCAATTCACCTTCCAAACTACCATACAGTGAATAAGAGGTAATCAGCCACCACTGAACTTATTATACTGGGTGAAAGTTATCCATGGTGTCGTCTAGACAATCTCAGTAGATCAGTCCAGTTTACTCTGAATCTCTGTATACAAAGACTGATAGAAATGGTCAAACTATTCATTATGGATAATATTCATTATGAATTCAGCCCCCTTTCTGGTTATCTATTTGATTTCCAACAAATGGATATATTACGCATGAGTATTAGCTGAATAGATTGGATAGATAATTTTCACATGAAGGAGTATTCTTCAAATGTTATCTTCAACTAACCACAATTCCTGTTGTGATGTTAGTCACCTAAATCACAGGGTATTGTTTCTGCTTCCTGATTGGGTGATTGAAGTGTTTTTAACAGAAGAATAATGAATAGTGGAGAGCACGATTTCCTGCATGAACTTGCAGACCATTTGTACTAAAATACTGAAATATCTGGGGATTCATAGTATCTTTACAGATACCCAGAGGTTGGCTAAATGCAGGTACTGGGAAAAAATGCAGGAAAAAAATCTGTGGAAAACTCCATTGAAAATGTTGTTCATTTTTCTTTAAAACGTCAATATTTTTGTCATTTTCCAGACAGCTGTGTCTCTAACAATGGGTCTGCAGAGTGAGCAGCTACTTACATGCTTAGTCTCAATGGGATCGCTCAAGTGAGTAATTGCTCACAAATGACAGTAAGAGGTTATGATTTCCCAAATCACTGTCCTTATGAATTCCCAAATCACTGTCAAAGGGACATGGCAGTTTCATTTGCGAAAATCTTAGTGAATTGGTTTCGTTTTGCTATTCGGCCAGCACTAGTGGTTAGTCTAGGTTGTTTACACTGGTAAACTATTTCAAACTATCGCCCATTGAGGAGTCATTCTGGCATGGGGCACTCGGTTAATACCTCTGAGCTTTTTTTTTTTTTTTAATTAATATTTTTAAATTCTCAAGTCTTCCAGGGGCTAAAAAAGCATTGTTAAATATTCACAAATGAGAGGTGATTTTGGTCTACAAAAGATCCTGGTTTATTTCAGTTTGGTGTGTCCAAGGCCTGAATTGTTCTAATGTGATAATTACTCCCAAATGGCAGAACCTTCCAAAATGCATCCAGCTTCATAAAAGAGACAGACTAAGCTCCATAAAAGAATTCCAGGAGATGAGTAGCTCTAAGGGTATATCTACACTGCAATAAAACACCTGTGGCTGGCCTGTGTCAGCTGACTGGGCTGGGGCTGTGGGGCTATAAAATTGCATTGTAGATGTCCTGACTTGGACTGGAGCCCAGGCTCTGGGACCCTGTGTCTGGATGTCTACACTGTAATTTTGTAGCCCTGCAGCTAAGCCCTGCGAGGCTGAGTCAGCTTACATGGGCCAGCTGTGGGTGTTTTATTGCAGTGTAGACATACCTTAAGAGAACATCTGCACTCATTTGCTTTGCTATTACAGGTTCCTATAAAGAGCCTATATTTTAATTTGGAGCATGCGATGAGTGCTCTTGGTCTCAGCCCAACCTTCAGTGTAAAGAAAAGGTGGTTAGGCATGAGCTCAAAATGAGTAGCCTGAAGAACTGAACTGTTTCTTGGAAGGTGTTACTGGCATATGAGGGCCGAGGTCTATTGGGTGGAGGCCAGTGAGGAAATCTATGGTAGAAAGAAAATAGTAGATGATTTTTGCTCTGTCGATCTAAGTGGGGTGGCTTCTTCATATTGAGAACAGCATGGAGAAGTCTAGTATCGAATGTGTATATAATGTATGTTATATTTAGATAATATACATGTCTTTTGGAGAAGACATAAAAACAAGGCCTTGTTTGTGGTCATTCAAATGTTGCTTTTTTTGCTGAGGGAAAGGGGATTAAATCTAGTGTGTTGGCTAAATTCCAATTTAGCTAATGTAATTCTTCCTGCCTAAATTGCCCCAGAACTTCCATTAAGATAACTTTTTCTTCACTTCCATTTTTTAAAGGCTTAGGTAACACTTTCCATGCACAGATCTCAAAGTGCTGCAAAGGATTGTCATAACAATCATTCACTTGACTTTGACTGAATGATCCTGGAGATTGAATCCCCTTTCACCCAGCTGTCCATCCATACTATGGTTAAGATCCAACAGTGGAAACCGAGTATTGAATGAATATAGAGACTGAAACGTGCTGTATCCTAGGACCTGCTCCAGTTGAATCCCCATCTGGAACTTGTCCATGATGGCTTCTAAATGAAAAGAGATAGCTAGGGAATTTCGCCCCATTGTGAGGCAAACAAAGACATCCCATTCTTTTCATGCACATGGAAAAAGGAGAGCATCCAGCAATGGATGTTGGTGCCCTCTTGTAATGGATTCCATCTAGTGCCCTGCTTATAGTACTCTCTGTGGACCTAATTCTGCTCCCCTTCAAGTCAATGGTAGTCTTCTCTTATACTTCAAGTGCAGCTGGATCAGGGCTTCTATTACCCAGGATAAGAATTTAAGGAACAATTAGCTTTCATAAGCTGGACTGTTTAGATTCTTGAGGTTTCCAGCATACTTGAGATGTCATGTCTCATTGACGTGTGGTGCAAGAACGACACTGGCCATGCACAGCAGGAGAGGCGAATCTTGAACAACAAGACCCAATTTTCAGCTACCAGACATAGAATCACATGTGAAACACATAGAAACTCATGGGCCGACTTAAGGTAGGAGAGGAAGATGAAGAATTTAGAAGCAGTAGATCAGCAGCAGGCAGTGTTAATTACATAAATGTAACCCAAACGTGCATGCAGCTGTGACTAGGTTTCTGCTCGGCCATCAGAAAAATGATGAGGGGGGACAGGACCTCCTTGAAGAACTTTGCATGCCTGTGTTGCTGTCCTGAATTCTCTGTCACGTATACTAACAGGAGATTTCCCTTTCTTGATTGCAGGTATTTATTTTTCTTCTTCTTTTGAGGCCATTTTTCTTGGGGCATGTGCTCAGCAAGTGAAATCTGATGAGAAATAAAATTTTAAACCTTGCTCCTTGTTCTGCCAATCTCCTGTAGCGAGGAATTAGCTTAATTTAATAAGGCTGCATTTGGAAACCTCTTTGCTGTACTCTTCTGTACGGAAACACTGACACTAAAGAAAGGGATTTGGAGTTTGTTTTTTGTTTTCAATGTCTTTTATTTATTTGATTTATTCCAAGTGACACTCTAACAGAAGTAAAATGAATCCACAAAAAGTCAGTTTCAGGCCTTTTTGGAGAAGGGAGAGAAAGGGGAATTTATCACGCAGGGTTTTCCTAAATCAAGTCAAGTGAATCTCATATGTGAGCTCTTCTCAAATGAAAAACAGGTACACTTGTTTTTCCAAACCCCAAGAGAGCGCAGGCTGCTATGATTGTGATAGGTGGAGCTTTTCCTCACAGCCGTGTTAGAGGAGGCAAAGCTTTGTGTCTGTGGTCAAGAGGGCAAAATGAACATGACAAAGAAGCTGAGTTCTTTTCCCACCATCAGTGCACTGGAATAGAGGAGCTGGAAGATTCATTTGAAATGATCTTTCATTAAATGAATTCTGTTATGATTATTATTTATATTGCAATACCATCTAGAGGCCCTGACTGAGATTAGGGCCCTTATGTGCTAGACACTGTACAAACACAGAGGGAGAAAGAGTCCCTTCTGTAAAGAACATGCACTTCGAACAGGACAGAGGGCCATAGGTGCAACAGAGATTAAATGACTTGCCAGCGTCATAGAGCAAGTCAGTGCCAGAGCCAGATATAGACCCCACGCCAGCATCACGTCCCAGTGCCCTATCCACTAAACCACACTGCCTCTTAAGAACGTAAGAGCGGTCATGCTGGGTCAGACCAATGATCCATCAAGCCCAGTATCCTGGCTTCCAATAGTGGCCGATACCAGGTGCTTTCAGAGGGAATGAATAGAACAGGTCATCATCAAGTGATCCATCCCCTGTCACCCATTCCCAGCTTCTGGCAAACAGGCCAGGGACACTTCAGAGCATGGTTTTGTTCTTGTTCTTGTTGCACAGCTGCAGTGGATTATTGCAAAGATTATTGATTTCCCAGGGCAGCTGCAGGAACTGGAATTACAAAGTGGGTAAAGAGTGTTATTCCCTCAATAAAGCAACAGTCTAAGAAATACCAAGAGAAACATAAGCCATGATCGTGAAAAGTTGGAGAAATTATAGAAACCAGTACAGCATGGACAGCAGCCAAAATATGGTGGAAGGGTAGGAAGAACCCTTATAATCTGGAAGATAGACACAGAGAGACAAATTCAGACCTGATGTAAGCAAATAGGTTCCATTTGATCAAGGGACTTTTAACAACACTTACCCCCACCACTTGTTTTCCAGCTACAAAAGACACAGACATTTTCTGAAATCTATATCCGTATGACTCCCCTTCTCACCAAGAAGAGGCAAGATAATGTGAACTGCAAGCAAAAAGATAATGTACCAGATTCTGATCTCATTTACACTGGTGGAACTGACTTCATTAAAGTCTTTCTAGAATAACACGGAAGTCAGAATCAAGCTCAAATAGTTCTTTTTTAGACTCTGTAAATGTACTTTATTGCAGTCATGTGACACACAGCTCTGAAATCTATATAAAAGGCTATTAAAATGTGGTTTTGTTTCTGAGTCTAATGAAGTACATTACAATGCATGTCTCATTATACACTATATCAAAAATATACACGTGGGATTTTCAAAAGTGTTCAGTATTGGTCTAAGCGGAGCTTAATCATGGACTTCAGTGGGCTCAGAGTTACGCCAAGGCTGAGTGCTTTTAAAAATTATGCCCTACCTGTGTGTTTCACCCAGAGGAGGCTCCAAATAAGGACCTGGATCTCTGAACTCAAGCTGCTGCATAAGATATAGTGGTGGGGTGTGGGGGAAGTGAGGAGATAAGGTATGTGTTTATTTCACTTTTGGAGCTCACCATATTGTTCGTCAAGTTCAAGGGCAGCTTTGGCCTCTCTGCTGAGACTTGCAACCCAGGTGTTAATTGTGGTGCTGGCTTTTGTCATGTGGACACCTGTCCCGGCGGGAATAAAACTCAGAACTACCAGCTCATTTCTATGGCTCATCAAACAATCACAGGGCAGTTACTAAAATTATGCAAAAGCTGGTCTGGATCCCAAACCCAGAGAAGGACCGAAACACAGCTTCATTTTTCTTAACTGCTAATGAAAAGTTTTGGCGAATGTTGGATTTGATCCGGCGACCTTTAGAGGTGAAAGGTTCTAGCTTCTATCACCAGTCTTCAGAGTTACTCAGTCCTCTGATACTTTGACATCTTTAAATAACATTTAATGGGCCGAAATGCACAAAGCAATCAATGGTTATCAACCACCACCATCATTAACTGCAGGAATATATTACCCCAGCTTTACAGGCATTGGGCCAGATCTTCAACTTGTGTAAATCAATGTCACCAATTTTCACCAGTAGAAAACCTGGCCCCTTATCCCTTTTACGGAAGAGAAAACTTGCAGCCAGCAGATATTATGTATAATGGCCTCAGCCTGTGCACAGAACTGCAAAGGACCCAACAGGACAAGAAGCCAAGATGCAGGCAGCATCTAGTGGCACACTGGGTGGAATGCAGCTTGCTGAACTTTGGGGTTATTTACTGAACTCACGCCTCTTGGGGTTCACCCCTTTCCAATAAAGATGAATTCGCTCAGGAGACAGAGCTCATAATTCAGCTGCTATCCCTCCCTTGGCACTTCATGGCTTCTAGAACCCTTTGCCGGGAATCCAGATTACATGGGCTGGCGGCAAGGCTAAGATCCTGTTGATGTGCTGCTCCGTGCAGTCCCACAGGCGAGATCAATCTTGCATTGCACAACTGAATGAAGACATGTACCTGGCTGAACTGAATGCCTGGCGGTCTGTCTCCAGTCCTCTGTGGTAGCTGCAGCTGTTACCACTCTCTGGCTGCAGACTGGTGGTGGCCAGGAGAGTGCGTGGTCGGCCTAGAGACTGGCGGTCTGTCTCTGCCTCTCTTTCAGTCTGTCAGATCCATATATTATATCAAATATCTTTAAAGAGCACAATTTGAATGATCGGGCTTATAATTCCATCACAGGAGTTCTGATGACTCAAGCTTGGTACTTGTGGTTTATGATGTCACCAGAGCCCATCGATGGAATTGTAGCCCCATAATTCACCGTTACCCTGTTATTTATTCTGCACAATATATAGCTGCAGTTTAATCACCAGGGTAAATTGCTGAAGCATCTTTGTGGAAACTATAATATTACTGTAGCAGTACCTAAAGCAGCACTGATTCAGCTGTGATGGCTAATGCAGACAAGAGAATCCATAATACTATTAGCACCACTACATCTACTAAGCAGGAAAAACCTCAAAAACATGTTAAACATACGGTGGGCCAAATTCAGACCTAGCACAAGTAGATGCAGACCCTTGGAGTTGCTCCCACTTAAACCAGATTTTAACTTGACCCCCCAGAAATTAGGAGGCGGATCCAAATTTTCCAAACCGATGCAAAATTAAGACGATTTTGTGCAAACAAGTTTTCTGGTGCGTTTCTTGCTACTTCTGGTTGAAATACAAGACCAGCCTTTTCCCATGGTATTTTTGTCTCTTGCAGTTCCAGCCCCAGAAATCAGTACTGAAGATACTCAAACTGAATATTTCAGAACCTCAAATGTTTAAGGCTTGAATTTGGTTTTTTTTTAAAAAGGGAGCAAAAATTCAGGAGACTTCTTGTTTTAGCTGAACTCCCTGAACTTTACCTTGCTGATATTGCTTAATTTCTCCATGCATGGGATGTGTTGTAAGATGTGGCATCTAAGTGGTCCATGTCACTGTGATGCAATGGTTCATTTAAGTAAAAACAAGACACACAAAATTGTGACAAAATATTTTTTGCTAATCCTTGTGCTAATGTAATCTTCCAAACTGAGATTTCCATAGATGCCTAATGGCTTTGGATGCTCAGTTCCATTCAAATCTAGGGCTGGTTGAAAATCTTCTGTGAAAACTGGCTTTTGACAAACAATTGGGATTTTGACTAAATACTTTTGCTGTGAAAAGTACCTTCATCCCACAGAAAATTTCAAGTTTTTGTCAGACGACAGAATTCAGGGTTTGGGGCGAGAAAGGGGGTTGGTTTGTTTGTTTTGTTTTGTTTTTTATGAAAAGTGAAAATTTTCAATGGAAACAATTTTCCCTGGGAAAAAGAAATTCTGATCAGCTGCATCCAAATCCCTTAATGCAGCTTTGAAAATCTCAGCCCATTTTTTTTCTCTCTCCCCTCTCAACATTTGCAGAGCATTATCACCATGGTATGCATCACAGCTCACCATGTCCAGCGACCTATTAGTCTGCTACTTATGGGGAATGTCATTTTACAATGTAACTTCTTTTTTTTAAAGTAGTGGTTTATTATTTTCTACAAGGAATCATTGTTTTAACCTGAGCTACCAACATGTGTTTCATGAGATATCACCTTTTAAACACTTAGCAGTTGAGTTTCAGTCATCAGACTTTGCCGTCTCTGGACTCATACGGTTATACTGTTCTAGTAACTTGATACAGTGCAACAGAAAAAAAATAAGCCAGAAAAAAAAAAAAGCCTTTAAAATTTATAGTGGGTCTCAGCTCTAATCATGTTGTTGCTTAGACTTTGTCTTAGCTATCAATCATTTTTAATGACGGTTTCAGAGAAAAGAGCCGAAAAGCAAATCTTAGCCGACTTTCTCATCACTGATGGCACGCCATAACTTAAATCAACCCTTTTTATGGCACAGCATTGCATTATGGAAGTTATGCAAACTAAGGGTTAAACCCTGCCCTGTCATTAATGAGTGCAGGAAACTTCTCCCAGCACAGGAGCAGGGCAAGATATATTGCCTAGAATGAAATCCTGACTCCCCTTGGTTCAGTGACAAAACTCCCATTGACTGCAGTGGAGGGAGGATTTCCGAACTTTCCTCTAATACGCCTGATGGTGTTGTGTCCCAAAGGGAGCATGCTCAGCTGGCACAGGGAAGTCCTATGGCCTGTGTTATCCGGGAGATCAGACTACATGATCACTATGGTTCCTTCTGGCCTTATAATCTACGAGGTTGTCAGGCTGGGCCCACACCTTCTTTGTGTACGTGTTATGGCCAATAGCAGGCCATTGGACAGGAAGTGCTGTGCCAGTGGTGCATCTTTATAATGGCCCCATCCTGCTCCAACTGAAGGCAAAGACTCACTGAAGTCTCACTGAGATGGAGGTTTAGTGGATAAGGCCTGGAGTGGGTGTCCTAGAACTGGGCTCTGCTCCTGGCATGGCCACTTCTGTTTTCTGTGCCCCTGATAACTCTACCACCCTTTGTCTATTTGGTTTAAAGCTCTCCGGGGCAGGGACTTTGTCTTAGGCCATGTCTAACTAGAAGTGCTGTACTGATGTACTATACCAGCAAAGCTTGCCTAGTGTGGACACAGCTCATACCAGCAATGCTGTGGTTTTTACTGGTATGTTATAGCTTATTTTCACTGCCCCCAAAGTTATACCAATAAAAGAGCCATTTTGCCAGTATAACTATGTCCACATGAGGGGCTTTTGCCAGCACACCTCACAGTCACTAATCACACCCCTGAGCAACATGGCTGCCTGGCAGAAGTCTGTAGTGTGGACATGGCCTTACTTTGTGTGTGTGCAATTCCTAGAGCAGCAAGGCACTGATATTGGTTTGGACCTGTAGGTGCTACTGTACTATCAATAATAATTTGATAGGGCCCTAAAGGAGCAGCACGGAGCTCTGAAGAACACATTATCCGCAGATCCTCTGCAATATCCTGGCTTATACTTGGCTACTACCACTCTGTGATTTCCCCTAGCACTGGCATTCTTCCGTCTGGAAAGATGTTTCCAGTTGCATTCTCCTGCTTGATGTGTTCTTTCTGGCTCACATTTTGGCATGCTGGGGTTGTCTGATTTTATTCCCATAAGGGCTTATTGAGTTGATTGTATTAAAGAGGATGGAGCTCTATAAAGGGTAGATTTTGGTCATGCTTATTCACAGTAGTACTTTACTCCTTGAATTTGTCCCATGATTTCAATGGGGCTACTCATAGCGTAAGGTGCATTCAGTGTGAACAAAGGTATCTGAGTCTGGCCCACTGATCTCAATGGAGCTGTTCATGGCAGTAAAGTACTGCTCCAAATAATATGAGTATCATAATCTGGTCCATTGACTTTGTAGCCCATATTTACACAGCGTTGCTTTGTGTGCCCCTCTAATGCCTGGACCACATAGATGTTTATGAGCCTGCTACAGCCCTTGAGCCAACAAAACTCGCTCTTTTAGCTCAGGCAGTAGAGGTTTATGGTTTTATAGCAACAGGTCCTGAGTTCATTCCCCATTGCCAGTGGACCCATCCAGGTGTATCGTGTTACAACTTCAGTGAGATTACTCATGGAGTAAGGGACTACTCACATTGAGTAAAGGTGACAAAGTTCAGCCTTAAATTAATACAGCATCTTTATGGATCCAGTCCTGCCCTTTCTTTTTTTCAGTCCCGAGGCTTGTGTCTATAAACTGTACCTGGACTTCGAGGTTCAAACTGCCCTGGAATTGAGAGGGTCAAGCAAAGGGCACCATTTAAACCAATATTCATAAATGTCATTTGTTACCTGAGAACTGGAATAAGGATTTGACTTGATTTTGAAAGACATGATTCATCTTTACACAAGGGTTTATCTACACGTGAAAATTAATCTGGAACAAGGTGAACAGACGGCGAATCTAACTATTCCTGGTTATCTCCATATCTTGATGCTCTTATTCTGAAATAAGAGTACCTCATTCCTAATCTACACAGGGAGCTAATTGGGAGTAATTAATCAGGCATAACTATTTCAGACTACCTCCTTGTGTAGATGAGCACCAAGAGCTTGTCTACATGGAACAGCAACATGTGCTAGAAGGGTCTGATTTCTGGGCTAACTGGTCCATCGAGACCCTGCTGGCACAGACTAGAAGTTCCGTAATGCACTTTAATGTAGTACTGTTTGAAACAGCACAATGTTAAAGTGCACTGGGGAACTTTTAGTCTGTGCCAGCAAGGTCTACGTGGGCCAGTTACTGCACAACATGTTGGTGCACTTTACAAGTCACATTCCTCTAGTGCACATTGCTGCTCCATGTAGACAAGGCCCAAGGCCCCTCTCCATTACTAGTGTAGCGCAAAGGGATCTTATTTAAAAAGGAGTCCTATTAATCAGTTTTCTCAAGGGACAGATTTTTATCCAATGTTGGTTTCCTGGTGGTTGTGACAGAGAAAGGAACGTTCTGAACAGGTTTCCCACCTTTTGGATAATGTCATGCAAGATGTTTGTTTATTGCAAGAAATTTTAGTGGGGCTGACAGCCTCAGGGTGTACCTGGGAACACCATGCCACTTCAGGCTTTAGATGCTCCGAGATGCAATAGGAATAATTGCCTTGATCTTTTATTGCTCTGGTAAATCATTTATTCTGGTCGCCTGCTTATGAATTCCCCCTTACTCACCTTATCAGATATAAAGATCATAGTGTATAGCCCTCTCACCCACCTTCTGCAGATTTGCATACATAGCTCACTGATTATAAACTAACTGATGAACTATAACAGCTCAGGTCCTTTGAAAAGCTCTCAGTCTTGTAACGGTAACTTGCTGCCACCCTCTTCAGTAGCAAACCAGGTTCAGATCTGTATTTGGATTTGAACTCCCTTGACAATCAGGGGGTTTTGGATCTGGGGTATTGGATTGGGTCTGTATTTAGTATGTTATTGAATCTTATTGACTCTAACCAGATCATGCAGAAAGTACACTGACTGAAAGCTCCTCTCCTTTCCCATACTGTGTATTTTAGTCGTTAGTAATGTGTTTTACTACTTCTACAAAGGGCCATTTTTCTGGTATAACTACGTCTACATGAGGTGCTTTTGCCAGCACACCTCTGTCAGTCACTAATCACATCCCTGACCAACATGGCTATGCTGGCAGAAGTCTGTAGTGTGGACATGGCCTGACCTTGTGTGCATACAATCCCTAGAACAGCAAGGCACTGGTCTTAGTTTGGGCCTGTAGGTGCTACAAGATCCCCCGCTTAGCCAAACATTTATCTTCATGGATTTACACTGCTTTTAATTGGTATGTCCTGGTACAGGAATTTGGAATGCAGGTGTGTGCCGCACCTCTGGGTGTGCCCTACATGGATGGCAGGAGAGAGTGTGTGTGTGTGTGTGTGTGTGTGTGTGTGTGTGTGTGAGAGAGTGTGAGCGGCTTGGATGGCAGGCTGTGCATGTTAAAACTAGGAGTACCATATCTAACGCATGCGTATTGGCTCAGCATTTTTATACCGTGTCTCGCTTCTCTCACCTTTTCCAGGCAGATCAAATCGTGACACTCCCCTCTCCCCCCATGCCAGTGACAATGGTGATTGCTTTGAGGAGGACAGGGATTCTGATTGTTCTGTTTCTACCTCGGAAGCCCTTTCAGGGAAGCTGGCTCTGTCTCTTCTCACCCCATCGCTTCCAATGGGGCTGAGTCACTGCATTCAGCGTGCGTGCACTGACACCTCGGAGAGACTTGGGCTGTTCTCTTGTCTCACTTCCACTCTCTTCCAGGGTGGATGCACGCCCTGGAGGTATGTGGTTTGTCTCAAGATATAAGACGTCCTCCCTCAACAACTACATTACTTCCACGAGCTAGAAAGGGCTGGCGAGAGGGAGAAAGATGCTCCAGTTGTGTGGCTTCCTTCTGAGATCCTTGCTGACAAGCCGGCGCAGCTGGAACGTGGAGCAGGCACTTGGGAAAGAAACACATAGACACACATGCTGCAGAGATGAGACGGCGAGGAGGGGAAATATCCAACTAGGTGGGGAAGAGAGCGGGCTAGCGGGATGCACCTGTCAATCAGGGCAGACAGCTGCGGCTCCCCATATTCTCCTGGCTCTAGCTGTACAGACAGCAAAATAAATAAGTAAATAATACAAAAGAAAGCAAGAGGCAGTGGCTTTGTTTCCAAGCAGGGTGGGCCAGGACATGATGGGGCACAAGTCTCAGCATGTTCGGTGTGCTTAGCTGGTGGTCAGACTGGATGATCATAATGGTCTGCCTTAAAATCAGAGAGGCTAGGAACATGTTCCCTTCCCCTCGCTTTGGGGAACTGGCCTTTGGATCTATCCATCTCCCTATCTCTCCCAGGTTCTAGTATTGGTGCCCATCACTACCCTATCTGACCTCTGCCCTAGGACTTGGACTCCCTCCCCATGCTGACACTGCAGAAGAATGCTGCTGTGTTCTGAGTCCTGCCCTTCGGATGAGATGCTAAACTGTGAGATCCTTTCTGCCTGATTGTTCGGTTTGCCCCTGGGGGAAATGACTGATTCCATGGTGCTTTGGGGAAGGAGGAAGGGATAACACTGGTCTCCTGGCTACAATCTCTCACTAAAATAACTTCTAATCAAGGCGTTTGCTGAGCACTTACTTGATAGTTGCTGTGTTTGCTTTATCTATGTTTCCCTGTTCATTGGTTTGAAAGCCTGATATAATCTGAGTATGAAATAGCTATACAGTGCCAAATTCTATTCTAGAGAGGCTCCTGCCCCTCTGGTATCCTGTGCAATTTTGTAAGGTTTGTGGATTAATGAGGAAAGGTTTTTCTTTATCTTCCTTTCAGATTCTTGTTAGAAGAAGCCCATGTTCCCTGTTGACATACTTTTCAACCTCAAGCAAAGAAAGGTCTTGAGCGCTCTAGTCAACTGTGAGATGGGACAAATGCACACTGCACGCCATGGGGCTTCTTTGATGTTTGCCTGTCAGAGTGCAAGATCCACCCATTCATGTGCATGATAACTATGATTAACCGCATGCACAGGGCATGTGAGCATTTGAGAGTGTACATGTGGTTTGGGGGACCATGGGAGAGTGCATATGGCACTGTGCATACACATACATGTGTGTGCAATATGTATACATCTCTTTATAGCTATTTGAGGTTGAGTATAAAGGGGGTTGGATTCTGGTCTCTGTTACACCAGTGTCAATCCAGAATATAGCTTAATGGAATTGCTTCAGCTTTGCACGACTGTAATACAAAAGCAGAATTTGGTCCCCTACTCTGTGTCCTTGCACACATTTTTATGTGCAAATGCTTCAAAATGGCTGCATTGCTGGGTCTTCAGATGTATGTGTATGCGTGGAAATGCATGAATGACCAGGTATGCTCGTATATATGTGTGTTCTTCATGTATGTGCCCATTAGTGTGCACATGTGTTTTGAGGAGTATGGGGGCCTATTACAGGAGTGGGTGGGTGAGGTTCTGTGGCCTGCAATGTGCGGGAGGTCAGACTAGATGAGCAGAATGGTCCCTTCTGGCCTTAAAAGTCCGAGTGACATTCATGTGTGTTAAAAATGGGATTTCTTTTCATTTTGTATGTTGCCTCCATGCCAGTTTGTATGGGTGGGGGGTTGTGCGGTGTGCATAGGTCTGTGTCTGTGTGCCTTTCTTCATATCCATGTATGCATTTTGGGGACTGATATAAACATAAGAGTTAATGTATCATTGTGCCCATGTGGGCGTTCATGCGGCAGTACACAAGTTTGCGTGTCTGGGTCAGCATTTTTGCTTGAGATATACAATAGAGGAGAATCGTAGAACTGTAGAGCTGGAAGGGACCCCAAGAAAGCATCAAATCCAACCCCCTGCCCTGCAGCAGAACCAAATAAAACTAAATCATCTCTGACAGGTGTTTGCCCAACTTATTTTTAAAAATACCCCATGATGGGGATTCCACAACCACCATTAGGAGCCTATTCCAGATTTGAACTACCCTTTAGAATTAGAAAGTTTTTTCTAATCGCTACCCTGAATCTCCTTTGCTGCAGATTAACCCCATTCCTTCTTGTCCTGTGGACATGGAGAATACCTGATCTCTGTCCTCTTTATAGCAGCCCTTCACATATTTGAAAACTGTTATCAGTTCATTGCTTAGTCTTCTTTTCTCAAGACTAAACATGCCCAGTTTTTTTAACCGTTCCTCATAGGTCAAGTTTTCTAAACCTTTTATCATTTTTGTTGTTCTCCTCTGGACTCTCTCCGGTTTGTCTACATCTTTCCTAAAGTGCAGTGCCCAGAATTAGACACAATACTCCACTGAGGCCTCACTGGTGCCGAGTAGAGCGGGACAATTACCTCCCATGTGTTATATACCATACTTCTGCTAATACACCCCATAATATTAGCCTTCTTCAGAGCTGCATCACAGTGTTGATTCGTATTCAATTTGAGATCCACTATAACCCCCAGATCCTTTTCAGTAGTGCAACCACCTAGCCAGTTATTCTCCATTTTGTAGTTGTGCATCTGATTTTTTTCCTTCCTACTTTGCACTTGTTTTTATTGAATTGCATCTTGTTGAATTCAGACCAAATCTCCAATTTGTCAAGGTCATTTTAAATTCTAATCCTGTGCTCCAAAGTGCTTGCAACCCATCTCAGCTTGGTGTCATCTGCAAATTTTATCAGCACGTTCTCCACTCTATTATCTGCGTCACTAATGAAAATATTGAATAGTACTGGACCTGGGACTAACCCCTTTGGGACCCCATTAGATACGCCCTCCCATTTTGACAGCAAACCATTGGTAACTACTCTTTGACAGTACAATCTTTCAACCAGCTGTGCCTCTCTACCTTATAGTAATTTCATCTAGACCACATATCGCTAGTTTGCTTATGAGAATGTCATGTGGGACTGTGTACAAAGTCTTACTAAAATCAAGATATATCAGATCTACTGCTCCCTCACATCCAATAGGCCAGTAATCCTGTTAAAAAAGGAAATGAGATTGGTTAGGCATGAATTTGTCTTGACAAATCCATGCTGGATATTCTTTATAACCCTATTATCCTCCAGGCGCTTACAAATTGATTGTTTAATAATTTATTCCAGTATCTTTCCAAGTATTGAAATTAGGCTACTAGCTTATAATTCCTGGATCCTCTTTGTTCCCATTTTAAAAGATAGAGGTACTATGTTTGTGTTTCTCCAGTCTTCTGGGACCTCACCTGTACTCCAGGAGTTCTCAAAGATAATTGTTAAGGGTTCTGAGATTGCTTCAGCTAGTTCCTTAAATACCGTAGGATGAATTTCATCAGGCCCTGCCAACTTAAATACATCTAATTTATCTTAACCTGGTCTTTCCCTATTTTGGCTAGCATTCCTTTCCTTTTGTTGTTAATATTAATTGTTTGAGTATCTGGTCACCACTAACCTTATTAATGAAGACTGAACCAAAATAGGTATTAAGCACCTTAGCAATTTCCCGGAGACCTGTTTGAATTAAGTTTAAGTATTTTGGGGCTCCACTGTATTAAATGAATCGTTTCTGTATTATTGTGGGCTGGGATTGTGTGTGACCTCTCAAGAAAGATGTAACAGATGTGTGACCTGGGGGTTCAAAGGACTATAGTGAAAATGTGCCAGACAAGAATGAACTTTTGGGACAATACATATGAAGTGGCTTGCCTGGGGAATACCTGGGGAGAGCTGAATGCAATTTCCGTATTTCTGGTTTTATGCAAAATCTCAGCCTTTTGACGCTTTGCCTGAGGAGAGGGTGATTGTCGCCGATCACCAGTTACATGAGCTGGATAAGTTTGGTTTTGAATCTGAGACAGTTATGAACTTGTAACCACAGGAAAACCCCAGTTGTGGGTTTTGAAGGGCTGTCACCTACCAGAGCCCCACGATGGCGTTTGGGGCGATTTCTGCAAACTTTTTATCATGTGTGTAGGTTCTTCTATTATTTCTAATATGTTATTCATTTTAATGCTTTCACTTGAAGAATAAATGTGCTTGCTTAAAAAGAGCTGTGTGATAACCTGTGGCTGCTGGCAGTTGTAGCTTTTCATAGCCTTCAGAGAGTTAGCCAATCTGGTTTGCTGGGAATATCCTTCTGTAGGCAAGGAGCTGAGTGGTCTGGAAAGGAGGGAGAGAGATGCCAGTCTGTACCTGAGAGAGCAGGCTGGTGAGGAGCTGGGAGTAGGGTGACCGGATATGCTGATTTTATAGGGACAATTCTGATATTTAGGGCTTTGTCTTATATAGGCACTCATTACCCTGCACCCCATCCCGATATTTCACACTTGCTGTGTGGTCACCCTAAGCTGGGAGCCTAGAGTGGGTGCCCTCGAGGGACCACATAGGGGCATTCTGATCCTCTTGCCCTGAAATGGGACAGTTGAGCAAGTCATTTAGCCTCCGTATGTCTCAGTTCCCCATCTGTAAATTGGGGATAATGGCACGCCCTTATTTCAAAGGGGTGTTGTGAGAATAAATGCATCAAAGGTTGTGAGGTGCTCGGATGCTATAGTAATGGGACATATAAGAATTGCACCTGGACATGCATTATGAGCGTAGGGGCAATACCTTGCCTTTTCTGGTGGCAGGTGTGTATGTGTGTTGGGGGGGTGGGGGAGAAGCAACACAGTTCCAGCCTTGTGTATTGTCCCTGAGCATCTGCCCTGGTGTAGGGCAAGATAGCTCAGCTCAGGCCAGGAGAGATGCTCTGCTGGCCCATGTCACTGCTGCTTTGAAAAAGAGCAGTTTGCATCCCTGACTAGCACGGGATGCCAGCCGCAGTATGTTTGATAGCTGGCTGGAGGCCCGGCCTCTCTCAGCCAACAGTCCGCATGCTCTTGGGGCCACTATTTGCCAGTCAGCTTGGTAGGCAGACTTGGCTCTTGGCAAATATTTGAGCGCTAGGTAGAGAATTCTGCACTGCTGCTGTTTGAGAGAGCAGGCTCTTTATACCCTTTTACCACCCCTTCCCCATCACTATGTCAAAGCAACACAGGGGAGACTATGGCCATAAGAAGATCTGCAAATATGTGTGTTTGATTCAGCATGTGCGTGTTGATATGTTTGTGTGTGCATACATGAGTTTATTGTAAGTATGAACTGGTGCTTTCTTGTGTGTTGCATATGTATTTAGGAATGCATTCATATATGTTTACTGTGTGCACACGGATATGTGTTTGTATTTATGGTGTGGATGCTTGTGTGTGTGTTATTCACACATAGCTGATAACAGTAAATAATGTCATCTCCTTACCTGGAATGTACCACAACATTCTCCCATCCCTCCCAGGATTAAAAACAAGAACAAGCAGCAGAGATACAGGAGGAGCTGACCTTATTCTCTTTAAAGAGCAGTTAGCAAATCAGCAGCCCCCAGTGCATGCTGGATCCAAGTTCACTTTTACATTGGGATTTAGAAAAGAGAGAGAAGCACAGATTCATTTGCCACTGCCCTCAAGCCAGGAAACCTAAGCTTGGAGAATTTCCAAGGCCACAGCACATTCATATCTAAAGAGAGTGTCAGGCAATCGCTCACACGCACAGACAGACACACACACACAAAGAGGGAACATTAGGCAGGGGTATTCTTAAAGCACCATGGCGGTTAAGATGCAGAGACAATCTCGAGTTTTCAGGCCATAGCTGTCAGGATGCTTTGCTATATTCATCACCCCCCACTCCGTGGTGATAAAAATTTACACAGCCAATGAAACGAAGATTAATTTCATGTGAAAAGCTGACAGAATGGCCCATGTCATTGCTTTATATATGCCAGCACTCAGTAACTCCGTGCAAGTTCTATCGAGGTGGCAGACACCCCGTCCCCTTGAGCCATCTCTTCTCCTCTCTAATGATGCCACCGTTTTGACAAAACCGAGCAACCCAGCCGGTATGTGCGAAGTTGGAATTCATTTTCTTCTGAAAGGTCAAGTATGTTAATGAGCTTTTGGCTGCCTGCGTTTTCTTTCTTGTCTTTTTTTTTTTTTTTTAAATGAGGAAGAAAGAAAAGCGGAGCGATAAAAAGAAACGAAGGGGGGAGACTGAGAAACACTATAAATGCCTTTTTTATTTTTTCTCATGTGCTCTTCTCATTTCTGGGCTAAGGCAGGGAGGGGGCTAATGGTGTCAATGTACTTCTGCAAAGGTTGCTTGGAGGGTTGAGAGAGGCTGGGGATGATACACACGGCAGAGGTGGTGTAACCTGGCACCAGGGAAGTGAATTTCACCTATCGTGCACTTGAGGAATTGGCTAAGGCACCATCTGCCTGCAGCCAGCATGGCTTTCCCCTGTCAGCGTTATGGAGCAGCTGAGCCTGCTCGTGGCAGCATCGTGCGCATGCTGGGGGCACAAAGTGAAGGAAAGAGTCAGATTGTTGGAAAGGAAGGTCTCTGGCCAGCATGAATGTCATGAGAGAAATGCCACAGCGGGGTCAGACATGCCGGCAGGATGGCAGATGTTGGGGGCTACTATGGGGGCATAGGCAGATGAAAGAGCAACTGTCCCCACCTCTTATGTTTGGCCTGGGTTGTGAGACGTGTGTGTGGGCTGCCCCCTTACATCCCCCAAATCCCTCCCTTAATTCCCAAGGGTCTGATTCTGCCGCGTTCACACATTGAGTAGCCCCTACAGAGCAAAGAGAAACCCATGGCGGGCCTGTTCCAGTCAACTCGGGCTCATGGGCATCTGGCTGCAGAGCTGTTTCATTGCTTCATAGACCCTGCCCAGGCCCAGCAGTCTCCACAGCAATGAAACAGCCTCCCGAGTCCCAGTCGGCTGGCATGAGCCAGCTGCGAGTTTCTCTTTGCTGTGTAGACGCACCCTAAGTAGAGAACTGGAAGAGGGAGTGTGTTCTAGCAATTAGAGCAAGAAAATAGAAATCGAGAAACCTCAGTTCTAATCCTCACTGTGCCACTGACCTCTCGTCCAACCTTGGGCTGGATACATAGGATCACATTTCAAAAACGGTGGTTCAACCACACAGGCAGTGGGAATGCATGTCCTCTTGGACACTGGTTCTGCAACAGACGACCAGCCTGGCTGATGTGTTGCCTTCTTACATTGCACAGGCTGTCTCCCTGGTTTACCCATTCCTGGGGCTTTGGTTGCAAGCTGGCTACTTCTCATGAGCTCTGCTGGGCTCGGCCTGACTGAAACCTGGGGTGCTGCCCCAGGTGCTGACCTTGGAGGTGATATCCTTCAATGCACTGAAGGATGAGTAATGCAGAATATGAAGATGCAAGGATCACGCATGGAATATTAGAGTGTCCTTAGGTAGGAATTATCCTTGCTTTACATTTTAAACAATTGAGTCTTACATACAAGTCCTTATCCACGTATGAGCTGTTGGTCCCTAAAACACACATACACACACACACACATTTGCCCTCTGAGTCAATGTTGCCCCAACAGGGTGTTTCTGGGTGTGATTTTCAAAACCACCTAAATGACCAATCTTACTGACTTTCAGATGACTTACCGTGAGTTCCTAAGTCACTTAGATCTTTTGAAAATCCTGTCTACAAGCCATTGTGTTGATCTATCTATCTGGGTCTCAGCAATAGGATATTTAAGTCTCTCCTCTGTAGAGTTACTGTGCCCTGTTAAACAGCTACTATACTCTAATGTAGAGATGGTTGCATTTTAATGGTCAGTGGGAGTTATTCGTCCATAGATAGCTTACAAGCTCTTTTGGGATAAGCATCACTGCACAGCACTGGGAAATGGGATTATTTAATGCATTTCAGGGACATATGATGATTAGTCATAGAAATATAGAGCTGGAAGGGACCTTGAAAGGTCATGGAGTCAGGCCCCAGCTCTGAGGCATGATTGAGTAAATTTAGACCATCCATGACAGGGGGTTTTCCAGCCTGTTCCTAAAAATCTCCAATGACGGGGATTCCACAACCTCCCTTGGAAGCCTGTTCCGGAGCTTAAAAAACCTTGTTGATCAAATCAATTGATCAGTTCAAGCCAAAAAAAAAGGTACAGTGTATCTGCTATTCGGAACTGTACACGCTATTCAGGAGAGCTGGAGCAGGGTACGAGTGATCTCTGTGCTGACACCCACTCTGGAAGATCACCAGAGTCAGATTGTCAAGGGGTCAGCACCCCACAGTTGGGGCGAGGTTTTCAAAAGAAATCAGCTCCCATCGTGCCACGCATGGCCAGATTTTCAAAGGAACTCGGCTCCCGACATGCTGAGCTGTTCTGAAAGTCTAGCTGCTTTATTTCGGTGCCTAAATGGGAGCCAAGCACTTTTGAAAATGTGACCTATACAGTACAGCAGGGCAATGGGTCGTCTTCATGTGCACTGATGGTGCCATTCCTCTCTGTTTTAGGCATTGTTCTCAACCTGCCTTAGCATAATGTCCCTTTCAGTTCCAAGTGTGGCAGCCGATTGTTTGTTCCACATTCTATCTGTCTCTTTCTTTCGTTCTCTTTTTTTTTTCCTCCTTGGGAGAGCACTGGCGCCTGGAACGGAAAGGTCAGCAGAGGGGTTACCCAAGCCGCTCTGAGTCTTAAGGCTTCCTGCTTTGCTACGAAGAGGTGCCAGCTTTTTCCCCACCATAAAAACCCAACATCTCTCTCTTTTTCTCCCAGGAACTGAGTCCTCTCCTTGGTGGGAATCTGACCATGGAATGAAGCAGCAGATCAGCTGTTTAGGGGCTTTCATTAATAAGGCAATTAACTCCTTTGATTTAAAATTGAAGGGCTAGAAAATTAATCCTCTGAAAGGCAAAGTCCACAGTAAGGTTGGGGGGGGTGGGGAGAGGGCACGGCGGTAAAGGATAATGTCATTGCAGGAACAGTGCAGAGGAGCAGGCAGAAAGCAAGGGAGGAGGAGGAATAGTAGGATCCAGGGAAAAGGGTACAGAATCCAGGGAAGCAACCTGAGAACGGGAGCTGGATATGGGAAGATGGAGTGAGAGGAGGATACAGAGGAAGAGATCTGAACAAGAGGCTGGATAGATAGAAATGGAGCAAGAACCATAAAGGAGGAGATGGGTCGGGGGTGAAAGTCAGAGAGGCAGAGATGGGATGGGTTAGGAGCCATTTCAGCAAAAAACACCTTAACATGAACTTTGTCCAGGCTGATCAAGTGAAAACTGAATTTATATAAAATCCTGAAAAGTCCATTGCTCCCACTCAAAACATGGGCAGCAGCAAAGGTGAAACATCAGCTCCACTCGTGGATTATTGCCAGCAAAACACATGTTGCTCTGGGCTTGCTCAGCGTGCTGGGCCCACAAGCACAGGTCGTACCCTCCATCAGCTCTGCTCTGGTCTAGTAAACTGACAGGGATTGAGATTTACAAGACTCCTGCTGTCAAACCAAAACAGAAGGAGGTGCTTCAGGAGGTCGGACTTCACTCTCATCAACCATGCTGGTGTCCCTTATTCCTTCTCTTCATAAGCTCCTCTTAGAGACTTGACGTGAAACTCCACTCTTACACAAGATTGGTAGGAATGTTGGATCAGATCCTCTGCTCCATTCCCTTTGGCTGGGTGGAGACCCCTGTAAACCACTTCCTGGGACAGCACTATACAGATCACATCTGGATTTGGCCCCACTGTTTGCCTCTTATTTGCTATGGTAGGGCCAGAAAGGGAAGTTGAGCATGTAACGCTTTTATTGTTGTAGCACCCTGCCTGGGATGTGGAGGGAGGAGTTTGGAGGGAGCGCCAGGACGCTAGTCTGTGTGCACATGGCTGGAATGCTAGCTGCCTTGTTGCACCTCTGTAGATAGTTTTGCTTGATAAAAAGGCAGTTTAGTTTTAGAAATATGGAGTCCTCTCCTGTGGTTACCCAGCATGCAGTACATTAAACAATTGTGGGTCACATATAATCATTGTTTTTTATTTAGCGGTGTTTATTTAAAAAACACCAGCAAAATCCTCAATATTAAAAATCAAAGGGCCTTTTCACTTGTTTTTACATAGTTGTTAGTGGTGCCCTTGACAGTACCACTTCAGTGGGGCCACTAATAGAACAGAGGACCAGACACTGAAGGGGAAAAGAAAATGGAAAAGAAGCATCAAATGTTTCTCCTGAAACCAGGAGGGTGAGAATTCTTTGTGTGGCTGATGTGCCGTGCTGGCTCTCAGGGTGGGGGACGTCCTCTGGTGGAGGACGGCTATCCGCTTACTCCTGTGGCACCCCATGTTACCTGATCTGCCAGACATCAAGGGCATCCATTTCAGGGGATACGGCACTCTGGGTAGCTGGCAAAGTGCATGAAAAGTGGGACAAAGGAGAGGGAGAGTGTGAAAGTGAACAATGGAGAGCTCCTAAATCACTCCTAGGTAGAAAATCAGGTGCAATGGTCTCCCCACTTCTGCTCAGTTGCTAAGAGTGCAAAGGGCAGGGGGAGTGAATGGGGCTTCAGCTCGATAGAGTCTAATGTTTTGCTAGATGCAGCAACACAGTGCTTCCCAGCTATCAGCTGGTGCTTTCACTCACAGGCATCTGTGATTGATGGGCAGAGAGTATAAACACCTCATTAGAGCTGCGATTCACTGGTTAGGTTCAGAATCTGCTGTGGGAGAGAGGGGGAAAGAGTTCCGAAACTTTATTAAAGAAAAAAAAAGGAAGACTCAGAAGAATGGATCTAAAGGCCACACAAATCATTGCGGGGAGTTATCCAACCCACTTTGAAAACTTTAATTGCTGATAATGGCCAACCTGCTGGGTGGTATTTTATTAACACTAATAGATTTTTACGGGATATTTCTCACTTTGCTCTCCCAGAGCATGAGGAATACATTAAATATTAAAAGTTAATGCTCTTGGCTGCTGTTTCAAGGATGCCCTGCTGATAACGAGCTTTCCCGCAAGTTAGAAGCCGGGAGAAAACACGAGCCACTCTCGCCATTTACGACCTCTGCAGTAATAATGAAGGGAACACTTGGGTCTTAAGTGGCACCTTCCAGCAGAGGATCTCAAAACCATGTCCAAATGTTAATGAATGCGGCATCGTAACCCCTCCTGTGGTGGGGGCATGTCTGGTCTGGTCAACCGATGGATAATGGAAGCACAAAGGCTGGGTGCCCAAATCCCCATGGAAATCAATGGACCTAATTCCCTTAGGCTCCTTTGAGGTTGTCACTCAAGACAGTGGCTGAGCGAGGAGGAGAACCCAAATGTCCTACTTCATTGCCAGGACCCCATGTGCAATGTGAATGTACTGACCCACAGCAGTTGCATTTTTATAAAGACGGTTTCATTGACTCTTGCTGGTGACACGTAAACGCTCAGGTATCTGGAGCAGAAGGAAAGGGGGCCAGGCAGTGGTGGAAGAGGCCATATAAAATGTGGTCATCTAGGAGAGGTTTGCAGGTGTAGGTACTTGCCTTGCAGATGTGCTATGTATTATCAGGCTGGCTGGGCAGCTAAGGGAAAAGCATCCAGGCTAAGGAAGGGAAAGAAAATGCTGGGATCTCTCTAGGTAGGGTACTGGGAGCTAAGGTTAAGGTTCCTGTTGGTATGGAATCAATATGCTGGAGGGTGGCTAAACTGAGGCACAGCAAGTGTAAATGGCTTGTCCAAGGCCACATGGTGAGATGGGGCAAAGCCAGGAATAGAACCCAGGAGTTCTTCCTCATCAACCTCCTAAAAAACGGGACCTATAATTCGTCTTTGATGCCCGCTGCTGCAGCTCCAGCAGGGGTGGCAATGATGGAAGGAGTCCTGCAGGCAGGGTGTGCCTGCAGAGATCAGAAGTTGTCCTCCATTTTGGAAGGCGGATCTCGGGACTGTGGCTGGGCAGAATGGAGCGCTGCAGGCTGCAACTCCCGAGCGGCTCTGAGTGCTGGGCTAGGAAATCTTCAGCTACAATGTAAGTGTTCAGTACAAGCTCCTGTGCCTTAATGGAAAGACCAGCGCAGTGATGGTGGGGTGGAGGCAGGCAAAACCGGGCCTGGTTTTGATTTTGAAGGGCTCGTTCATCGGGTTGGGGAGAGGTGGAAGGTTTGGAATGGGGATCCCATGTTAGCCACAGAAGATGGCCCCGGGGTGTGGCCCCCTGCCTCTCTGGAAGGGGAGGGGACGAGGAGTGTCTCACTGGCACTGAAGATTGTGGTGTGAAACAGTGATGTGGGGGGAGCCAGAAGGCCGCAGCCCTGGGGACAGACATGTCTAGGGCCCCCCATTGCCTTAATCCATCTCAGACCATGAAGCTTAATGATGATCTGAGCTGTGTGTCTTCTCTCTGCTCTGAAGGAAGAAAGGCTCTGAGTCTGTGAAGAAGGTGCTCGGAGGATGAGGGGGAGCCAGTGAGAGGAGGCTTTGCAGACTCTTCCTTTCCAAAGGGTAAATCTATTGGCTCAGAAGTTCCGGGACTTGCCTCGGTGTTAGACTGCAGTTTAGCAATAAAACAGTCTTATTTACTTAACAGGAATCGACTTCTCTGATGGCTGCCCCCGCCTTCCCAGCTTCTCCCAACCCTCCCTTCCATGCAATAACTACAGCTTTTCCTGATTGACCCCAGAGGCTTTTGAAAAACCTTTTTACTTAAACATATATTGACCTCAGCCTTGCTGCCTGGTGAATTATGTCACAGCTGGCAATCTAGAAATCATAAATTAGCCCTCAAACCTGTGGAACTGTCTGCTAATGATACAGATTCGAGCCTTTGTTGATGGGAGCTGTACCAGGTGCCTCCAAAGCTCTGCCAACCCAGAGAGATGCCCTTTTTATTCCTTCTCTACAAATCACTCGGTGGGACCTGTAATTTTTTTATTCTCCTTCCACTCCTATCCCATCCCTTTTCTTCCTTAGCACCATGCATGAAATTTGATGACATTGTTTAGCCCACCCTCCGAAGGGAAAGAAAAGAAAGACATCATCATCTTGGGTAGTATTAATTTTACAGGGGGTTTCTTTCTTTCTTTTCTTTCTTGCTATGTTCTATTCTTCTTTCTAGTTTTATTTATTTATTTTTGTTTCCCCCGCCGTCCCCCACTTGATTCTTGTGATCACTGCAAATGAGAAATTTAATAACATCGGAAGCCTTCCTCCCTCACTTCTGTAATGCAGCATAATTCCTATAGAGTTCTGTGTATGTTTGTCATTTCTTTCCTTGAATTAAGACCTGGGATGTACTTGTTTGCTGGCACTCTTGTTGATAAGGGATGGGGAAGATGTGGCGAAATGTTAAGTAGTTCCATAAGCTAAATCAGCCATTATGTCCCTGCATTGTTGATCCAGCAGGGAATGGGGAACTAAATCACTGGCACTCAGTACTACAGAAGGATTCTTGCCTTAAGCACAGGCACTGCAAGTGCTTGTTTGAGGCTCCATGCTCCTGGAGGGGTGCATAAAATCTCAGATCTCTTGGGCTAGCTGGATCTTCACCTTCCAGCACATAGACAGGAGTGAGCGTCCATTTGCTATCAAATCTCCCACGCTGGCAGTAGGTCCAGAATAGGAGGTTCCTCTTTTGCAGTGGGACCAGATGGCAGCAGCACTGGAAAGGGAGGTAATTCACTGTCCAAGCCTTCTGGCAGCATGGAACTGGCAGGCCCTTTACTAGCATGAGAGCTTGCAAATTTGGCTCTGGAACTATATGCATAGTTCATGATCAGGGATGTCTGGAAAGCAGGATCCCCTTGATGCTGCTCTCTATGCCACACGTTTGTCCTAGATTTTGACTTATTTTGGAAAAAGCAAACATTTTATATGGTGACAGTTATGGACAATGTAACATTGCACATGCTGGGGCCTGATCTTGCAATCCGCTACTTATGCAGTTAGTCCCACTGACTTCCATGATGCTGGCTGCCGATTAGCACCCTCAGCTCCCACTGATGTCAATGAAAAGCCAGATAGAGAGAGACTTGAGTGAATAAGGATTTGCAGAATCGAGTTCCTGATATTTTACCTCGTCTACCAATGGCATACCTTGAATGGATACTATCAGTTGGCTTAGGGCCTGCATTTTTAAAACAGTGTTACAAAAAACAACATTAAAATAAATGTTTTCAGGCAATTAAGAAAAATTAAGCGTCTTTTTGTTTGGATGTAAACATTCCTCTGCAATGCAAAGGTTGCAATGCAGCCTGAGACCCGAAAAATGAAATTGACAAGAAACCAGTGTAAAACTGACTATTCTGTTTTGCTTATGGGATAGGCAATAAAGGCAAAGGACTTCATGCATGTTAAAAAATAAATAAATAAAAAAATAAAAGTTGGTTAAGTTTTCAAAATTCTTTCTCTTTTAATAATCTAAAAGGCAGACACAGATAATGACATTTGTGGTATTAATACATGTTTTTTAAGCAGAGAGTGACCCTTTAAAGAAAATACGAGGTCATAAATACTGTGAGATTAGACATACCAAGGACCGGATATAGCAATGCTTCTGGTTTTATGGCATTCCTCAAGACATTACAGTATGAGACATTCTACGACTGGTTTTTATGAAGTTCAAAGGGCTTAAAGCCCTTCAGAATAAGATTTCCAAATCATCCAAAAGGCGACACCAAGTTGTCAAAGGGGAAGGGGATCTTTAAAGTGTCCAGATAAGAACCTTTCTAACCCTCCGTCCTGTGCAAAAGTCATTTCTGCCATGCCAGAGGAGCATGTTGTTTAATCAAAGTTCCTCTGCTAGAATTACTTGGAAAGACGGACAAATTGAGTTGGAAAAAGTAAAGGGCTGGCTGGACACTTCATCCCAAATGGGAACAGAACCCAACCTGAATCTTTTGAAACTTTGGAAAAGTTTGGATAATTTTAAAAGAAATACAGGGCTAGTTTGTGAAGCAGACTAAATGCCCATGCAGAGGCGTAAGAATCCCAATCAGACCTCTATGCGCACTATCCCAGCCTTGTAGCCGACCATAGGCATTGGTGGGAGAGCTCATTAAGGGCAGGTGGGTGGGAAGAGGATGAAGACAGACCAGATTGTGGCTTCACAACTCTACTCATGGGCCAGAGTAGCTGAGCAACAGGGGAGCAGGAGGAGGTAGTAGTTTGCTGCTGGTATAGGCCAGGAATGAATGGCTATCAGCCAGGAGCAAGGTGCTAACAGGATGAATTGTGCCTCAGAGGGCTATTGCTGGGGCAGTACAGGTCACACGTGACCCATTGCATAGGTTCTGCTTAGACATAATCTAGCCATACACAGTTCATTTTTTTTTATGTCCCTCAATTTGCTGCCTTCAGCCAGCACTAGGAGTATCAAAACGTTATGGACAAACACATCCATGCAGTATTGCTGGGGCGACCGAAAACAGGAAGCACTAAAAATCTCCCAAGAAAGTTTCTTCCCATAAGGTGGTCAGAGCACTTTTTTTTGCAGACTCAGGGAGGTTTAAATGGTTGCAGACTCAGGGAGGTTTAAAATATGGCCCGAGTAATCACCAATCTGTTACATTTTCCTTGCACGGATATAAGCTACTGATATGTTATGTTCTTTGTCCATAAAGAGCAGCCATTTACTTTCAGTTTGAATGACTTTTTTAAGGGAAAACCGCAAACCAAGAATGAATAAACGTCTCCATGAGATAGAGCACTGCATATGTGTCTCCTCTACAACAGGCTATGTCTCAGCTGAGGATAAAATGGCTATTGCTACCAGCAGTCTTCTAGAAATTTCAAAATGAAAACAAAATGGTAAGAGTTGCATAGTCCGATATGCCACCTCCAAGCACAATGTTCTTTCACGATATTATGATATGATAGATTGATTTGTCCTAAGGGTTACAAAATGACCTTAGTACTTCTAGGCATGGTCTTATTTCATACTAGTACTAATAATACCCAGCTCTTATATAGCACTTCTCATCAGTAAATCTCAAAGCACTTTACAAGGACATCATCATCATCATCCCCGTTTTAAAAGTGGGGGAAACTTAGGCACGGATGCACGAAATAACTTGCTCAGCGTCACCCTGAAGGCCAGAAGCAGAGCTAGGAACAGAACCCAGGATTTCAGAGGAAAAGAAAGGGGGAGGAGGGAGGAAATGGTTCCCCCTTGTCAGAACAAACCATTTACCTTTCAAAATGACTTTTTATTTTGAATATCTTTTAACTTTTATGGTGTGTATATATATATATTATAATATGATGTACAGGTTTAATAATTTTGAAATGTTTTGGTGAATCAAAACAACATTTTCTTTCATGAAGAACTTCAAAATTTTCTGGTTTCATGGCAAATCGGAACAAGAGCCAAATTTCGAAATTTTGAAATCTTCCGCAAAAAGGAATTGCCCATCTCCCCCCAGATCAGTCACATTATTACACACTCAATACAACATGGTTAACAGTGTCTTGCATCCTGTTTTAGTGACCCAGACAAAGCATTGAAGCAGTGGTTCCTAGTTCTCCTTTTAGCAGGCCCTTCTTGTTTACTCTTGACTAGCCAGGTCTCCTCCTTCCATCCCTCTTAAAACAACAATATCCTAAGCATCAGAACAGAGAGATCTATGTCATCACCATTACATTTGCCAGTGTACTTGGTAGGGTACTGGGCTAAATCGATCAGATGTCAGATCCAGCATGGAAATTACTATGTTCCTATGCTCCTGTGTCTTTAACTGTTGGCTTTAAAATGAAAGCAGAGAGAGAGACACATAAATTATTACATTGTCATTCAATCTGGATTCAGTCCAGTGTGAACCCTGAAAATCTGGAGCAGATCCAGTGGAGTGGCAGGAACAAGGCTGGGATTCAGTAAACACCACGTGATTTCTGGTATTTGCAGGGCATCTGTTTTCTCTGCCCTTGCAGTACCTTTGTCTGGGCCCATGGAGAATCCTGGGTGACTGGTCATTTTATTATGGTCTGGCACATCTGAGATCAAGCCACTCAGCTTGTCAACATGCTCCCAGCAGAAAAACTTCGGTTGAAAACCTTGCTCTGGGCTTTGAAATCTGAATGGTGTCCAACTCTGACAGAGGGGTGTGATGAGCGCCTCTCTCTGTGATGTTGCCGTCTGAACAATGGCTCTTTTGTGTGGTCTGAAACGACAGCAGGCAATGAGCAGGACAAATGTCTAGCACAGATTTAACTGGAAAAGGTGGGTATTCACAGAAAAAAAATCCTGGCCTCAGCTTCTCTTTAGGTGCAGCATCCTTACACCTACATTTAATAACCATAAAATATGCACACGTACAGCTCAACTTCCCCTTCTAACGAGGATTTTTATTTTATAAACTCTGTTTTGCTGGAACATCTGGTCATACTGGGGCTCCTTCGAAAGCTGCACCTTATTAAATATTCCAGGAGACTCCAGAGGAAAACTCTCCAGAGAGGGGAGGAAAGGAGGATGTTGATATACTTTCCCTTAATAAATTAATTGCTTAAGAAGAGGCCACAGCTTGAAACAACAACTGAGATTCTGCTGTTAATAGATAAATGTATCTATTTTTCAAGGGTCAGATTTTGCAACCCTGAATAGTGTTGAACAGTGCGTACATTGTGCCAGCTCATTAAAATCAAAGGGACAATGGTGTAAGAGTTGCAGAATGTGGCCCTTAATTTTTAAGGCCTTGGGGCAAACAGATCCCACATTATGATTTATTCTTTGTAGCTCCTAGAGGACCCTGGCCGAGATCATGGGCCCATTGTGCTAGGCACTGTATGGACACATGACAACAGAATGTCTCTTCTGTGCAGTGCTTGCAATTTAAATAGATCGGAGAGACAGAGGGGGAGAAAGGGGGTATTATTATCCCCTTTTACAGATGGGGAACTGAGGCACGAAGACAGAACAATTTGCCCATGGGACAGCAGGGAACTTGAGGCCAGGAATTGAACCTAGACCTCCTGATTTAAGCGTAAGAGCACCCTTCCTCTTGCAGGCCTGTAGTTTCGTTATGAGAAATGCAACTGCTAGATGGAATGTGGGTCTGGAAAGAGATCCTTGTAACGATCAGCCCTAGTTGTAAAAGAAATGCTTTGTGCCGTCTGTGCATCTCGTTGTCACGAGAGAGTATGCTGAGTCTGAGAACTCAGTAGGGTTCAAAATGAAGTTTAGACACTTATATCGATGTTTTCAAATGCCGCCGTGGACTCTAGATGCCTGTGTTTGGGTGCCCAGATTAGTGCAAATGCATGTCTAGCTTAGCTAAACATCTGCGTGGTGAAAATGTTGACCTATGGTCCTGGTTTTCCATTGCCGTGTCATTTACTGGTGTGCAAAATGGGTTGCGTTTCAGGTCCTGAGAGGTGAGGATTTCCAAAGCACTCTGCGTTGGCCTAACGCTGCTCGCACTGAAGTCAATGGTAAAATGTCCATTGACTTAAATGGGAGCGGAGTCTAATCTTTTTTTTTTTAACCCTACCAATCTCTTTACCTTATATGTCAAATGAGAAGATCCATGCTCTCATTTGTTTCTTTAGAGGGGTTATAAACCCTCATGATTCAGGGCTTGATGCGAAGTAGGAAGAAGCTTTGTGTTATAGCCTGGTTATTACATAATTGTCCACTAGGGGTTGCTTCACAAGTAAATGAGGCATCTGGAGACGCAGGATATTGGACTAGATGCTCTGATTTGGTTTGGCAATTTGGTGAAGATGGAAATAAGGAAAAATGCCCTTTTCCCAAAGATGGAGCGTGTCCGAGCGGCTAGATCACAAGATTATGCGCCATGACACCTGGGTTATGTTCCTCACTCCATTCTGTGATCTTGGGCATTATTTCACTTTACTAAGCCTCAGTTCCCCCATTGGTAGCATGGGGATATTAATACTTTTCTATCCTGACTGGGCTGAATTAGTTAATATCCCTACAGCACTCTGGTAATATAAAAAGCTGTATAAGTGCTATTTACTATTAGAGAGTTGTATACAAAAGCCAGTGATGCAAGTCTTGGCAATCCTACCACTGCAGTGCATCTTTCCAAGAGGCTGTCC
Organism: Emydura macquarii macquarii; assembly: GCF_026122565.2. Taxonomy (NCBI): domain Eukaryota; kingdom Metazoa; phylum Chordata; order Testudines; family Chelidae; genus Emydura; species Emydura macquarii. The sequence goes on from NW_027131391.1 coordinate 5,536,200, forward strand.
ACACCCATGTCCCATGGGCTGGAAGTATTCTACTGTAACTCTCCATTTACTCAGTAAGATTTCTTTCTTTCACACACAAACTACAGACATTGTACATCTTATTTTCCTTTTGTCCGGACCCAGAACAGATGTTGGGAGAGGATCCAGATTGGCAAATTGCACCTATAAGAGGTCATTTGCATAAATTTCCTTTCTTTCTACCTCTGTATTATATATGGCGTGCAGCTCTGGTCCCTAGAGGAGAAAGATGCAGAGCACGGGGCAAGGCAGAGGGCAAACAGAATGATGCAAGGTCTTTTGGGATTTCGAGTTATTCAAAAAGGTGGAAAGAACTTCACGTGCAAAGCAAAATGCGGAGGGGGGAGGGGGAGAGGGGGAGAAAGAGCCACTTTAAGGTATAAAAACATTTGAAGGGAATAGAGACATGAGAGGTTATAAAGCTATTTAAGCTAATGTTAACTACAAGAATAAGAGAGTCCTGATTTAGGAAAGGGAGGAACTATCTTGCAAAGAATTTAGGCAAGATTGTACCAGACAGTTGTTCATACACGGAACAAGTTATCAAAGGTAGCGATTGTGTCAATAGATTTTAAAAGGCTCTTCTTTAAAAGGAATCTGGAAAAAACAAAAAGACAAATAATGTGGGCGATTGAAGGAGGAAGTTCAGTGGTTACCAAAAGAGGCTGAGTGTGATGAAAATCCTGGCTTCTCTCCAGTGCAAGATTTCCTATCAGATTAATTATATTGCAACGGGTGCCGAGGCTCTCTGTGATTTGGACTTCATGTGTTAAAGATGCTAAAAAAAATAAAAATAAATGGCGAATGGAACAAGGTTGAGTGAGCTTTCTGGGACGTCCCCAAGACCTGCTGATGCCACACAGCTGTTTTAATGGCCCCATGCTCTTGTCCCTTTGTGCTGCTCCCATGTGCAAATGGGCAGAAAGCAGATGTATTTGCCTTGTTGGGGATTCCTCCAGTGTGGGGCAGCCCCCAGGTGGTGTTGCATTGGCATAGCTGGCTTCTATCCCAGCCCACTTCTGCAACCTCGCACAGAGGGAATAGCCAGGGCATTCCTGAGGGTTGGAGCCATGCTACGTTCTGATACTGCTTGGCTGGCGGATAGCCTTGGGTCATGGGGAGCATTCTGGAGAGGAAGGGATGTGACCGGAGCGTGTTGCTAGACTTCTGTGAAAAGGATTTCCTACAAGATTTCTGCTGCCGTCTGTTGCTAACAATGTTGGCGATATGATGAGAATATCTTTGAGCCTGACATTTTGGCACAGTCCCGCCTAGGTTCAAGCAATGGTGTTAAAAAAGGAACAATATTGTTAAGTGATTTATTTGAAACTTCCAATTTGTTTTGTATTGCGCTCAATCTTTGGGTGAAAGGTTCAAGGTGCTTTGCCTAAGGGATGGGCAAATCCAATCATAACCCTATGGCTTTGGGTCTGGGTCAGATCCATGGTCTAAAGGAGCCTGTTTTCCAGAAGTGGTTTAGATACAGCATGAAATTAAAGTGACTGTGTGCCTGTTTTTTCTTTGATGGTTCCAGTTTTTCATTTGATATCCCAGCATCCTAGGAACTTCTGTCAGGACACCTGAAATGTTCTGATTTCTCATTTCATCTGTCAAAACATTTATCATTTATAACAGCAAACTGCTTGTTGCTATAGCAAACAGAACTAGCTTGGTGTTTTCCAGGGGACAATCAGTGTAGTAGAACAAGTATTCAGTGGGATGAATAGTGTTTGGATCAGGAGAACAGTCAAATGAGTGTTGACCCTAACAGAATCTGTACTTTTGCTCACAGTCAGTATTATTGACAAGTGCTCAGAGTTTTGGGATAAACTCATTCAGAATAGCTGAATTACAGAGGAATATATCATCCTCTCTGAGAGGCACACGGATTGTTAGACTATCAAATGCTGGCAGTAGCAACTCCAGCACTCTGGTTAAAATAAGGTTCGATTTTGTATGTTTTTTTTGTGATCCTAAAAATGTTGGCCTAAAAGCACCCAGTTTTTGGTTGGAGAATATGGTGACCTTACCCAAGATGGCAGAAATCTTGTGGCATCAGATAACGTCATGGGATTTCCACAAGTAAAGATAGCAGAAAGCTCATGCTCTCAGAAGTTCTCGTGGGATTTCCACCTTCAGAATGCCAGAAATCTCATGATGTCAGATTATCTTTTAGGATTTTAGCGGATGAAGCCGGCAGACATCTTGGACAGCAGCTGGCTTCACAGTATTCCTGCTGCCATTTGGGGCCAAAATCCAGGGAGAACAGTGTGTAAGATTTCAGCATACATCAGACTCAAACCTTAGTCCTGCTGTAGCCTCAAACCCCAAGCTCTAACCTAAACCTAATCCAGACCCAAATCTGACCACTGCCTCCTAGGTTCATCTCTGCTCATGATCCTAACCCGTGGGTCAAGAGACTGTCTGCTTTGGCAGAGCTTCATTCTAGTGCTCTTTATTTTATATCCCTGTTGAGCGGTACCAGTGTAGCAGACGGCCTGGGTGATGCTGACTGGTCACCTCCCCAAGAGAAGCTGTGATGCCCCTAGTGTTTTGCCTTTGCCTTTCCAGTGGGCAATTCACTAACTGCAGCTTTCAGCTGGGGCGTGGGAAGGTCGCTGACGTTAAGCACTTCCCATTTTGACTGCTACCTCGAAGGATAAAAGTGGTTTAACCGTCTGCTTGCTGCATGGCCAATGCACTCGCAGCCATAGGAGGGTGACTAGCCTGCGTGGTAGGAGAAGGGCAGCATTGGAGTGTCGCCATGCTGAATGGGAGTTAAGTAAAAGAGAAACCAAAGAGGTGCTGCCCCGAATGGTCTTGTAGCTGAAGGTGGGCATCTGGAGCGCTGCCACATCTGGCTCTGCCACAGATTCCTTGTATGACCTGGGACAAATCACAATGCCTTCCTTTGCCTCAGTTTCCCTATATGAAAAATGGGGAAAATACCAGTGACTTTTACCTGACAGGAGAACTGTGAGGCTTAATTCCTTAAGAGGTGTAGTCCATTCCGATGCTGAGGGCCCGCCCAAGTCCTGTGAGTCACTGAAGCCCTCAAAATAGGGCTTATGTGACACATAGGGCTTGTGATGTCTCTCCTCACGGGGTGTGAATTTGAGTCTAATGTTTGACTACCCTTGGATGGAAGATGCTGTTATGCAGCGTATTATTATACTAGCCTGGGGCCTGCCAGTAAAACAGTTTAAACAACCTCGGCCTGATTTTCAGTGACTTAGTTTCTCTGCTTGGGCTGGGAATTCAGAGGGGCCAGGGAGTGGAGAGAAAGGTGGTTTTAAGCCACTTTTGACTCCCCTTATTCTGGGAGTGTGTGTGGGTTTAGGGGCCTGCCCCAGCCCCTGGTGCAAAATCTCTACCTGGCCAACATACAGCGTAAGGTAGAGCAGCCTCAGGACTACCCTAGCTTATACTCTGCTTACCATGGCTCCCCATGGGCCCTGGGAAGCAGAAAAGTGGTGGAGAAGAGTACACTCTGGCTTTGACCCTGATCTGCCTTCTGTGCCAGGGTCTAGAGCAAAGTAGCATATCGCTCTTACACCAGCTTTCTGCCAGCTTATAAGATCCTCTGTGCAGGGGGCATCCGGAAAGGGGTGTTAGGGCATTTCCAGCCTCTTTTCACTGTCAGAGCAGTATCAAACAGCCTTAGTGTAACTGAGAATCAGGACCACTGAGATTTACCGTCCCCCCAGCCTGCGATGTGTCAGTCAGACCACAGCGCCTCCTCCAAAGCAGCCTAAACAGAGTTAAGCCCCCAGAGGTGCATTGTGGGATTCTCTTGTCTTCTTCCTCCGCCCCCGCCTCCCCTCCCTCTCTCCAGAGCTGTGTGTTTGAAATGATATCTATTTCTGTTTGTGACAGCGCACCCTGACTGCTGCCTTGACGTTCTCCCGAGCTGACATCCCGACCGGTATGACACTGATGCCGTTGGGCAGAAATCAGAGCCGGTTTGCAACATGCCTATGTGCAGCCACAGCGCCTGTAGCGCCTGAGAGAGCCCCCAGTGCCCTGTTGGGGAAATGAAGCGAGCACGTGGGCCCAGGATGAACTCTGAGAACAGAGCAGGCAACAGCCAGCACAACTCCGCGCTCCCCATTTTCGGCTTTAAATGTTCATATTGACGTCTTTCCCCTTCCCTCCGCCCCTTGCCTTTAAGAGGGTTTATTTCCCATTTCTCCCCCTCATTGTGGAGTCCTTGGGGAGCCGTGCTTTGGTGAGCTGGAAAAGGAGCGCGCGGGCATATGATCAGCCCTTATTAGTGTCAGGAGAGAACTAATCATTCCTGGCTTCTGCGACCATTACCTGTCATTTGCCTTTATTAAGTCCATGATGAGAAAGTTTAAAATTAAAGGTTTTGTCAATTGGATTCCAGGTTGAAAGGGAGGCAGGGACTTGGAGGTTAGCACCAAGGTGGTGCAGGGAGCGTTGGAAACGGCAGCAGGTCTACATGTTCATCTTAGCCCAGGAGGATCCTTTGCCAAAGGGTAAGGGCTGGAATAGCTTTGGAATGCAGAGACCCCTCTGGCTGTCTTAACGCTACAGTAGATTCTCTGCATGGCGTTTGCAAGGCGAGAAGGATAAAGTGCCGTCTCGAGCCAGGTGATGAACTACTTAGGGAGGAAAAGTGATCTTGTGGTTGAGAGCTGCTAAAAGATCTGTGTATCACTTCCTGGCTGTGCTGCAGAGTTTTTGAGTGACATCAGGCAAATCACTTCTCTCTGTGGTTCATTTCCCCAGCTGTAGAAAGGGGATGCTGCTTTATTTTCTCTCACCCCTGGTTCATCTTGTCAGTTTAGCTTATAAGTGTTTGGGGGCAGGCACTGTCTCTTACTATGTTTGTACAGCACCAAGCACCAGGAGACCTGCACTCAGTTGGGCCCGCTAAGCATGACTGCAAGGTAAATAATTCTAATAATTTCATGCCGTAAAAGAGGCAGGGCCAATCAAGTGATCCGATTGGCTAATGAGAAGGGCTTCTCTTCCACGGTCTGCACCATTAACTCACTGCTTCTGCAGTTTGTCTCTGAATTAATGTTATAAACACACTTTAGGATGAACTGTCTCAATGGCAGTCAAGCAGTGCAGGTAGCTCACGAGGGTGTGAAAAGGAAAGCTCAGGGGCCAATCAAGACAAAGAGCTGCTGTCACTCTTGTTTCCTCAGCTAAATAAAAAGCTCATGTTGACATTACTCTGACTAAAAGCATTGTGGCCTAGTGGTTAGAGCACAGGACTGGGAGGCAGGATTCCTGGGTTTCATGCCCAGATCTGCCACTGATTTGCTGTGACCTTGGGCAAGTCTCTGGGGGGCCAAAATTTTAAAAAGGCTTCTAATCAGCCCCCTTTTGTTATCGGTGCAAATCATACCCTTGCCTTTTTATACCTCAGATTCAGTGCTGGCACCAGGCTTGGTATTTAGATAGCTAAATACTTAACTGCATGAAAACAAAGTGCAGAGCTTCTAAACGGCAAGATTTGCCTCTGCAGTTAATTGTGGTTGGGAAAATGAGAGTGCAGCTTCTGCAAGCAAAATTTGCACTGCCCAAAGAGAGATGACCGTTTAAAAATCTGGCCCTGGACTGATCTGTGCCTCAGTTTCCCCACTGAACTTTGCTTTTCCCCTGTTCTGCCTTTTGCCTCTTAGCCAACTCAAACAGATGATAGCTTCAGCACTGAGCCACCCTTTCCCCTAGGTGAAACCAGGATTAATGGTAGAGCAATGGGAAAGGGAGAGCAGGCTGAATGTGCCCCGCAGGGCACTCTTTTCTCTAGTGGGCAGTGATGGTGATCGATGGGGTGGGAGAATGTGCCCTGTTTCTGCAAGAATCAGACTCCTGCCTTGTTGCGAATTTACAAAGCTGATTGTTGCTTTGTCAATGGGGTGTCTTGGAAACTATCATGGGAAAATCCATAGGAAAGGGGTGGGAGGAAGTGGGGAATTCTAGTCGTGTGATCACCCACAGGAAGGAATCAAGGATGGTTGGTAAGCTCATGGAATTCCCTCATAGTTCTTCCATCAGTTGGGCAGAGGCAGGGTGGGGTTTGCGCAGCCAGGGAAGAAGCAGAGGCGACGGACCCCAAAAAAACAGCCCCCCCCCCCCCGTCTCCCCATTGACTATGGCTTATCTTGTACCACTGCAGCTCCAGGGCATCTGGATCCCGCTGCCTTTGTACAGCCCATTCAAGTGGGTGGAGGGGCAGCTCCATGGCAGAGATGAGAGACTGGAGGAGAATTAATCCACCCTCCAGCTTCATTAACGGTGGATCCCTCACCGTTTGTTAGGAGAGTGCCCACCTCCTCTCTCCAGCCTTGACCTGCCCACAGGGGTCTCTGCAGGTCCAGTGATGGGAATTCGGAGGCCGCTGAACCCCGTTACTCTTTTTATCAGTGTGGTAGGGAAATCAGTGCCTGAAGGAAGGGTTCCCTCTACTCATGGGTCCTGGTGGGTGATTAGGGTCTGACCCCATGAAGTGTTGCCTGCAGCCTGGAAGGTGCTGAGTGTCCTCCGCTCCCACTGCCTTCGCTGAGAGTATTTGGGGCTCAATATGTCTTGGGTGCCCATTTGCAGGATCAGGAAGTTAGCAAGAGAGAGATGCTGCTGCTTCTCTCCCTGTGCAGAGGTCTATACTTTAAGAGGTGAAGGTTGTGAGCTTTTATCACTGATGCTGTGTTCTGAGGTTAGCTGGTGCACTGGGGTGCCCGCATTTACGCGGCTGCAGATCATTCATGTCTGCTTGTGTTAATGCCTTACAAACCAGGAATTAATGAATACACTATCATTTCTATCTTGCCGTGTCCAGGAGCTTAACTATAAAGAGATTTGTCACAGGGATTTAGGAGATGCCAAACTACAAGAAACCAGGGTTCCGTCTCGTTTCAGACCTGTGGATGCTTCAAAGGAAGTAACGAAAAATCCCTTATCGCATACAAAGTTGTATGTTATTACTACTTCTATTACAGTAGCAATCGGATAACCCTAAATGAGATAGGGGCCCCACTGTGCTAGGCGCTGGATGAATAGATAGTGAGGGGCAGTTCCTGCCCCAAAGAGCTTCCAATCTAAACAGACAACCGGTGGGAAACTGAGGCACAGAGGGATGAAACAACTTGTCCAAAGTCACACACTGAGTCTGTAGCAGCGCAATGAACCCAGAGCCCTTGGGAGTTGGTGTCTTAACCCCAAGACTATCCTTCCTCTTTACCTTCCTACCCTCACCTAGGGTCTATCATATTCTGTTAATCCTGGGGAACAATGCCTCTTACACTGTTCTATCCTAGCCTTGTGACATATTCCATCTATTGGCTATTTAGAAGTGACTCACAACATTTTCGCATTTCTGGCCATGTGAGCTGTCCTCTAGGCTTTCAGAAAATAAGCCTGGGAGACTTCACCAGAAGTAAAAACATTCCCAGAAGGAAGGAGGAGCAAATACACTAACCAACAAAGGGTGCATTTTAAAATTCCTCCAGGGTGAAAGGGTGGCCACCCACTGATCACAAAGAAGCAGCAGCAGTGCTAGATTCTGTGTTGTGGTGGCTACTTTGGCTGAGCTGCCAGCGAAAAAGGGTCTTAAGGCTGGTGTCTGGCCACAGAAAGACCACCTGGGGTGTCTTCTCACAGAGGTGGTGGGATAGCAGCATTCCTCCACCAACCACCATCAGCTACTGTTTGAGGAGATGTAGTGAGGGGAAAGGGTGCGTGTCCACTACTTCATTGCACCTTCCTGTCTATCAGTCCCATAAGGCCTTTGGTAGCTGGTTTAACTTACTTATGCAAGTCAGGATCACAAAGATGATCCTTAGAACCTATCATGCCCCACCTCTCTACAGCGGCACTGTGCATTCCTCAGTTAGAACTGAGGACCTCTCTTGTAATATCTGGATGCCCCATAAAAACCCTTTGGAGGTGGAGGACAACAAATCCTGAGTCGCATGTCTGTGAAAGTAGTCTTGGCATATTTATATTTATTCCAGGCTGGGATGAGACAATAGCCATGCTTTGATGCCTGGAATTTCACTACCCATTGAAATCCCCAAACAAATAGAGCTATTAATTATAGGACATTGTATTGATGAATGTTGCCCCAGAGACATCTCATTTTACCCCAGGGGAGGCAACTGTGGTAGGGTGGTCTTGAGTTATGGGTGATGCAGGGGAAGTCCAGGGTGTTGCATGATCAAGGGGGAGTTGTTCCTCTCTTTAGTGTGCTGAACATTCAGAGTCAAGTCAGAGCCGCATCTGGGTTATGTCATCTTGGGATAGGGCTATCTCTTCATGGCTCAGTTTCTCTTCTCCAGAAACAAATTCAGCTCTTGAGTTCCAAGGCTCTTTGACTCCACTGCAGGCAATGGAGGCACTTGAGTGGGGGAAACCCCCCTTCCCAATTATAATGTCCAACAGGACATTTCCAATTAATGCTCTGGGACTCTCGAATCTCAGTTCAAAATTGGCTGAACGTGATGATCTTCTGAGCATGCTGGAAAAGCCATTGACTTGACATGGTTTTAGGGGAAGACATGTTCCTGGGATCGCAGCTTTGATTTCATTGGTACGGTGAGCTAATCCCTTATGTGTAGATACCACTAGGTCTTGCTGCTGGGTGATCACTAGTTGTGACTGTAAGTCTAAATTTTTGTTGGGCTCCTATAGATTTTTGTACAGGTGTCATGTATTGCTATGTCAAGCTAATTAATTTAATCGGTTTGGGAAGATCTCCTCTTTCACAGTGGGGCTTTTGGATTATGGTAGAGTCATAATGCTGCCCTAGAAAACTGCTTTCATTTGTGACATTTTATGTCTCTGAGTGGAGGGACAATGGATGAATGCCTACAGGACGCCAACTGAGAGTGTTTGTGGATGGGAGGGACTCCCAAAGAAGACAGAGGGAGGAGGAAAACCAAGAGAGGACAGTGCCATGGGCTCTGGGAGCAGGATAGGAAGGAGGAGAGTGATCACCAGTGTCAAAGGTATCCAGAAGGTCAACGGGCAGATGACGGAGTAGAGACTTTGAGGTTTGGCCAAGAAGACTCTCAGGAGAGTTTGGGGAGGTTTGATGGAGTAGCCTAAGTGGGAGTTGGATGGGAGTGGATACAGGAAAGGCATGACAGCGAGGAAGCCATTCATGCAGTGGCTGTAAATAGCCAGCCAGGGCTGTATTATCCATTAGGCACAATAGGCACAGTGCCTAGGGCCTACGAAACTTTCAGGGCCTACGAAAAATTCTTTATGTATAATTTTTTTTTTTTTAAATTTAAAAATCTATTTATTAATAGCTTAAAATCAAATTAGTTATTTCAGTCGGGGGGCCTATAAAGGCAAGTGTGCCTAGGGCCTACGAAGGTCTTAAAATGGCCCTGTAGCCAGCACAGTGAGTCAGGAGGAAAAGGGGAGAAGAGATGTGGTGAAATAGCTGGAGAGGCAGATAGGTTCAAGCGTGGATTGGTGGAGGGCAGGGAAAACCAGAGTGTATTTGTATGCAGAGGGGAAGGAGTCAGAAAAGACTGAGTGGGACAGAGAGTAGGGGAAAAGGAAGGGGCAAGGGAGGTACTTAGCTGGGAGGGGAAGAGGTTAAAAGCAGACAGAAGGCAAAACACTTTCAGGATCAGTTGCCAAGGAGGAGGAGAGAACAGGGGTGGGGATCAGGGATGAGAGAGAGAAGGGGAAAGGTCAATTGGGTTTTGTCAATGTAGTGTGTGTGTGCAAGCACGCATGCGTGTGGGGGAAGGTTCTGCGTGTTTGCACAAGATGCATGTGACATGTACAGCACATCTGTGACTTGTCTGAATGTGACGTATACGCGTCTCTGTGTGTACAGCATGCTGACAAGCATAAGATATATGTACAGCATGTGGGTGACAAGAATGTGGCATGTGTGATTCTGGGTGCACAGTATTTCTACACACATGCAGCATTTGCAAAGTATGTTTGCACGTGTAACAAGCCTGATTTTGCAGGCTTGCCATGGGCTTGTTCAGACAGTATTGCTGGCTTTTGCTAATGCCTTCTAAGCTCAAGGGATCACTTCCCACTGAAAAATACAGAGCAGAACATGAACTGAAAAAAGCATTTTCCAAACTGACGGGGAAATAGAGAGAAACCCAAGCATGACCCCACTCCTCCACCTCGTTATCATTGCCAAGCATGTTTGCTCCTTATGTCAGCACAGACCCATTGAGACATCTGGATGGGTTCATGTGAGTCCGTGGGTTTCAGATCACTTTGCGTGGAAAATGCTCCGGCGCACTGCTCATTTCAATGACAGGCAGCTCTTGCCAGTGCATGGCAAAACAGGGAGACCAACCCTTAGAGAGCATCAGCATGGGGGATGTTCTGGTTCTGATCCAATAAGCAACATTCTTGCACATAGTTACATTAATTTAGCCTCCCAGATCAGACAGCTTTTTGCTTCTGGTGCAAAAGAAAACAATATCAGGCCCCTGAGGGTCAGCTATTCGCTAGCACAAGATAAAACTTACCCTTATCTACTCCAAGTTTATATATGTTTAATTCCAGTGGGCCAGATCCTCTGCTGGTGTAAACTGACATAGCTTCATTGAAACCCGTTTACACCAGATGAAGATGCATCCCAAAGTCTTCAGCTGAGTTACTCCTAATTTATACCAGTGCACATGAGAAGACAATCAGTCCCTAAATTTAACAAAGAATTAAAGCACATATTTAGCTGAATCTGGGCCTCAGGATTTGTCTACACTTAAAACACTGCAGTGGTGCAGCTGTAGCTCTTCAGTGAAGGCACTACGTACACAGAAGAGAGGGGTTCTCCCATCGATGTAGGTTCTACACCTCCCTGAGAGGTGGTAGCAAGGTCGACATGAGAATTCTCCTATCGATCTCGTGCTGTCTACACTGGGGTTAGGTTGGTTTAACAGCGTCACGCAGGGGGTGTGGATTTTTCACACCCCTGAATGATGTAGTTACACCACCCTAATTTCCTAGTGGAGACCAGGCCTAAGTGTTTTGAAACTAGACAATAAAGGGAGCTGTGTGCCAAACGCACAAGGAAGAGCACTACGAGTGCAATCAGCCCATGGAGTTGAAGCTGGTGTCCACTATGTTCTACTGTGCTTGATAGTTTCATGGTTACAGTGCAACCCTTTGATCATATTTTGAGTCTTTCCTTAACCAGGACACACACTTAAGTGAAACTCACCTATACGGGACCCAGACCTTGGACTTCCCACTCCATCCAGTTTCAGGCCAACTCTACTCCAGGGCTCAGCACAAGTAGTATGAACTTATCTGTTCATTAAAAACTTGTGGTTGACTCCTACATATGGAAGTCAATCCTCTGAGATCCTGCCTGAGAGCTTGTGGTAAGCTGGAGACCATGTTTCAGGTGCCCCCAGAGATGCCAGGGTGATGGAAGCATTAAAAGTAGTTGTTAGACAAAGATAGATTGATGGATAATGATAATCAAGCAAAGGCTATAAATAGACCTGGGCAAATAATTCACAAATATTTTATTCGATACATTTTGCTTTCACTTTTTTTTTTTTTTTTTGCAAATTCCCTGCGAGCTGATTGCCATGTCCTCAAATGTATTTATTTGAAATTATTCCTCGTGCGTTGCCAATGATTAGCTGTTGCTCTGTAGCAAGTCAGTAGCAGCATCCAGAAACAGATTGCAGGAATCCGAACCCCACTTCCCTGCTTGTATCAGCACCGTGCACAAATCTCTCATGAAGATGAACAAAGGAAAAACTTTAAAGGATTTTTTAAAGTGATTCATTTCAGGAGTTCATGCCCATATTCCATAGTTCCATGGTTTCAGAATTTGCTGCAGAATCTAAGCTTTTAAAAAAGTCTGTCTGTCTGTCTATCTTTAACTAACTAACTAACTAGCTAACCTGTGTTAGCCCTCATGGTCTCATGAAAACCTGGAAAAACATGGGCCAAGTGTAAACCAATACATTATTGTCATCTTAGTCTGCAGACAGCTTGAAACTATAGCACTGAGAGGTGGGAACTACCCTGTTTGTCATAATGGGGATATTAACTCTGAAACCTAAAAATGACTGGTTAGATATAACTTTCACTTCTGATCGTTTTAGCAGAAATGCTGAAATAATGTGCTTATCCCAGATTTCAAACCACCTCTCTCCAGTTCGTGCCAGGAAGTTGTGCATTGCCCATATAAAAACCTGCAGCATATTGAAAAGTGAAAATGTGGGAATGGCTTACAATAAGGACAAAGGACCTGGGGGTAACAGTGGATAAAAAGCTGGATATGAGTCAGCAGTGTGCCCTGGTTGTCAAGAAGGCTAATAGCATATTGGGCTGCATTAGGAGGAGCATTGCCAGCAGGTCGCGGGAAGTGATTATTCCCCTCTATTCGGCATTGGTGAGGCCGCATTTAGAATACTGTGTCCAGTTTTGGGCCCCCCCACTACAAAAAGGATGTGGACAAGTTGGAGAGAGTCCAGCGGAGGGCAATCAAAATGATTAGGGGGCTGGAGCACAGGACTTATGAAGAGAGGCTGAGGGAACTGGGCTTGTTTAGTCTGCAAAAGAGAAGAATGAGGGGGATTTGATAGCGGCCTTTAACTACCTGAAAGGGGGTTCCAGGGAGGATGGAGCTAGGCTGTTCTCGGTGGTGGCAGATGACAGAACAAGGAGCAACGGTCTCAAATTGCAAGGGGGGAGGTCTAGGTTGGACATTAGGAAAAAGTTTTTCACTAGGAGGGTGATGAAGCACTGGAATGGGTTACCTAGAGAGGTGGTGGAATCTCCATCTGTAGAGGCTTTTAAGCTGAGGCTTGACAAAGCCCTGGCTGGGATGATATAGCTGAGGTTAGTCCTGCTTTGAGCAGGGGGTTGGACTAGATGACCTCCTGAGGTCCCTTCCAACTCTAATATTCTATGATTCTAAGTAGAATTTAATGTCAGTTGAAGTAATGCAGTGACTACTGCACTGAGTATATTATTAATTTTTTCTGATTCATTTGTTCTGAACATTTCAATGTAAATGAAGCCACACAGAATTTCCAATCTGCCTCACCTGAGTGCCACACAATATATGAAATCTTGCTGCAGAATTTAAATCCAATTTGCTGTGGAGTACAAAACACTATGCACTAGCTGTACACCAGTCCAAATCCTCTGGAGGAATCCATTGTAGGTGTCTGAGAGGAATATGATACACTGCCTGGTGAGAGAATAAATCAATTAAACGAACAAACTTCCAGGACACCACAAAGAGAAAAAAATGTCACGGAAAGTTAAGCTGTTCGAAACAATAATGGAGCTGTCAGATTAATACATTTGCAATGCACGTTTCTAAGAACAATGGAGCCCTCCTGAAGGAAGAGCTGGTAAAGGAGGTGTTTGTTTTTGTTTAATGGAGTATGATGGTTTCTATGAGATTTGTATTTGTGAATTTCCACTGCATCTAAAAAAAATTGTTGACTCCAAAAGCATATGGAAAATTATCTATCTATCTATCTATCTATCTATCTATCATTTGCAAGTAGTTTGTAAATAGGCTTTGGAGTAATGAATCCTAAGTAAGTCTGTTTGGATGTAAATATATGTGTCAGAGTAATACCAGGGTAGTCCATTAAAATATCTTGAAAACTTAGATTGGCCCTTTGATTGACATGTCTCATTAATGAAAATAACTTGGCTACTGAAGTCTGGCTTTAGCTGCTGAGATCACCAACAAACTCAGATGTAGGTTGAGGCTATATCGGGCTGTATTCCCGCCAACAGCCTGCTTTGTTTGACAAGCTGAGACCCTCCTCTTCCTCCCCACACTTCTCATTTTACCTTATTGCTCAGTGAAGAGAAAATAAAATAAAAAGAAAGATAAAAAGGAGGATCACGGCTTTGATTTCTTTGCAGCAACATGCAAACTGAAGCAGCTCGGGGGAATCCTGCAATGCAGAGGTTAATGTGACCCACATATAATTGTGTGAAAAGATGCCACTCTGCGCCTTTGTCAAAGAGGCTTCTTGTTACAGCCCTAGTTATCTAGTCCCCTAACCCCTTCAGCAAAGCAGTTTTCTTGCATTAAATCACCACTGTCCTCTTGCCAGCTGCTTAGAGTTTGCACATTATACTGAGGAGATGTATAATATATATTTATATATATATTTTAAAGTGACAGATTGTCTCGCAACATATGTGGGATTGCCTTGAAATGAACTACGTGCATGGGATGGCCAAACCAACAAACCTCATGTGTGCGTGTGGTTTGTATTTTTTTCCTCCCTTCTGTTAGGAATCTGAGACACTGGAACACTCAGGCTTTTCATGTCACTTCCCTCTGAAATATTCATGACGAGTTGACGACCTTGTTTCTTTGATACCTGCCATTTATTTATGTGCCGCTGACGATAACTGCTGCTAAGTACATATGTCAGTGACATGGCTGAGTGAGTAGGATGATAAGGAAATGGAGGGCAAGGGCAGGGAGCGGGGGTGAAGGAGGGTATGATGGAATAAGATGAGTTTATAAACTCTGAGGGCATCATAGGAAACTGCCATGCCCTCTCACTCACCCCACTTTGTTCTTGTGAATAAAGCCTGTATTCACTGATTCCTCCCTTGCTTTCTCCATGACTTGGAAATATGCTAGTTTGCTGCTTGGTTTTCTTAAGGATAATCACTGGCTCCTGATCTAATTAACTAATAGTGAATTGGTCTCTTCTCCTTACATTTAGAAAAGAAAGTGCTGTGAACATAGGAAGATCCAGGCGGTTTCTCTTGGGTCAGGAGAAGATGAGCAACCATCTCTTACCAGTGCTTGAAAGAGATTTAGGGGAGTAGAATAGATGACGAGTGGGTTGCAGGTGGGCTGGGTGGGGTGAAATGACCTGCGTGGTGATGATGAAGGCAGAGCAGGAGGAAGATATACACTAGAGCAGCTGGGCGGGAAAGGGGCGATGTACTACCCATCCAAGCACACTGGAAAGTTAAGCATGCAAGTTTGAGTGATCTCAGCTGTTTTTGTTACTTGGAGAGACTCCAACTTGTATAGTTCTAGACACATTGTGACCCTAGGGTGGAGCACGCTTACCTAGTAGCATTTCAGAAATGAGTGGGGAAATCACAACATATATGGGGGAAAATGTATCCCTAGTCTAAGCCCACTGAAGTTCATTGCAAACCTGTTGTCACAGTGAGTCATGTAGCATAAGAACTTGTGTAGATATGCACAGGAATAGATAGATGGAGAGTCGCCAATAGAGTCACACCAGGGATCAGTTTAGTCTCTCTTGACTGTGAGGCTTTCCATTGACTTCTGTGTGGTTAGGCACTATCTTAGTGGCATACCGAGAACAGTTCCTGTGTGTGATAGAGGGAGTTTTTGAAGGTTGAACGGTCCCCCCTTGTTTGGTTACAAAGCAGGGCGTTTTGAGGGTTCAGCATATTGATGGAAAGCCCTCCTCCCTCCTTGTGTGGAAGGGAGGGAGGACTGGATGTTTGGGGATGGAACACAACATCTCCTTCTGTGAATTCTCCACCACTTGAAATCTTAAGGGAGTTAAAACATGTATAGTTTGGCTCTCTCTTTGTGGTGTGGTTGTTAGATAAAATTTCATCTCTCTCTCTCTCTCTCTTCATTTCACCTGGCTTTGTTAGTTTTCCTTTGTGAAATCACACCTGAACCCCAGGTGAGTAGTTTTGTATATTTCTCTTGAAGCTGGGCATCTCTCCCAGTAAGAAAAACAGGGAAATCAAGAGGACTGGCTTGAGAAAGGAGTAAGAGGCCTCTGCATATGTTTCTTGAACTGCAACCGTTCTGGAAAGACAGGAGATAAGGTGGCTTGGAGAAGGGAACTGAGTCCAGTGAGGAATTTGTTTAAGATGAATATCAAAGCTTGGAGTTGTGAGTGGGCGTTTATTTCAAGGGAAGAACAGGATGTTTCCAGGAGGGAGGAAAACTGGCCAGGATGATTTACTGTAAGAGGTCACATACAGGAAGTCAGTGGAGATATGGGACATGATAAAACACAGGCCAAGAACCCAGGGTGAAGGCTAAGGCTCTTGGAGGTTCTGGTTCCCCAGAACAGGGCCAAGTAAGGAGCTGGGTGGTCTAATTTTAAGGCCATCTTTGGTGGTCCCATGTGTTTGTGCTCTGGTCAGTGTGTCACTTTCTTTTCATAATAACTCATTCTCTTGGTTCTATTCACAGGAAGAAATACAAATTCTGCTATGGATCAAACAGATTTCTGGTCTTTGTCAGGGCAGTAATTTGGTGATTACATGCAGAATCGTACACCTGAGAGCTATTGACCGCATAATTCTCCAGTGGTCATATTTCCCTTCCCCCATGCTGGAGATACTCCCTGAGAGGTAAGAAATGAGAAGACGGACAATATAAACGGAGTCCAGGTCCTGGATGACCTTTTGGGTCATAAACTGGATCTGAAAGTCCACAAGGATGTAAAACTTTAACTAGCTATCAGCATAAAACCTACACTTCTAGTGGAGGGGCAACAGAATGGTCCATGCAGCTTGAACAAGATGCTACACCACAGTCACCTGTGTCCTTTGAAGCTGGTGGATGTAGAGAGTGTATTGAACATTAACCTCAGTGACCATCTGTCTTGTTCACTTGCTCATCTCCTGTTGTTTGTTTGTTTGTTTGACATATACCC
The DNA here is from genome assembly GCF_026122565.2 of Emydura macquarii macquarii. Lineage (NCBI taxonomy): Eukaryota > Metazoa > Chordata > Testudines > Chelidae > Emydura > Emydura macquarii. The sequence goes on from NW_027131391.1 coordinate 5,552,855, forward strand.
CAATCAAGATTGGGGCCCGATTGTGCTAGGCACTGTACAAACACACGGCAAGAGACAGCCCTATAGCAAAGCACTTACCGTGTGAAAAGACATGACAGAGGGCGGGAGAAAGGAGAGATCACCGTGCTTGTTTGCAGGTGGGGAGCCGAGGCAGAGAGAGATAGAGCTTGATGCAAAGCCCTTGGCAGTCAGTGGAAAGACTCCCATTGACTTCAGTGGACTTTGGATCAGGCCCTAAGTGACTTGGTTAAAAAGTCTGTGGCAGGGCTAGGGACGAAGCCCATGTCTTCTTAATACTGGCCAGTGCCTTAGTCCTAAGACCATCCTTCCTCTCTGTTCACTTTACTTCTTGACTCCTTAACCTGTTTACACAGGGTTGGAAGTGCCCACGATTCTTCACCATTCCTTCAAGTACATGGCACCTCTCTGTTCAATTACAGTTTATTCCAAACCAAACGGCACACTGGGTTTTTTTTAATGAATGCTGACTCTCCCGTTACTCCTTTGCTTAGGCAGTTGCTCTGGCTATCCCTTCCCGTAACAGATGAGAATAGACTTGACATAAGGATAACATCTGAACTTCCAATGTTATCTTTTAATTTAAAGTTCTCCACCCTGTGATCCCCTCATCTCTATGTAATGCGGTATGTTCCCTCTTGTGCGGTACGTTCAGTATGTGATTTATCACTTGTTATATTAGGGGTGTTCTGTGCAATGTCCAGGGACAAGGCTTTCTCCCATCTGGTCCCAAGCTGGTGGGACACCTTTCCATACGCTCTTCACACCTGTGGTTCTCTTCGCACTTTCGAGGTCAGACTTCCTTTCCTTTTGTCCTTTTCGATTGATCGCTGTGTGTGTTGCATTCAGCAGTGCACCTTGCTCCACAGGAAGGGTGCTTTATAAATCAGTCGGTTGAATGGATTAAAGCCTCATCAAGTGTGGAATGCACTCAAGGGATATTTCTCATGTAGCAGCCAAAACCCTTACAGTTGGGCCATCTCTGCCCTGGAGGAAACAGTTTCCAAATCCAGAACACAATGTGAATTACCAACAGAAAAATCCTTCTGTTGTTCATGGGACAATGCATTCAGCCGTACCCAGACCCTGCCCTGCTTTGGAAGGCCCATGACTTGGAGTGAGAGGCAAAATTAGGCTTTCTGCCCATTCCATCCTGAACTGTCTGATAAAAATCCCATTTCTGACTGTGGGTCCATGATATGGCCAACTTTCCACAAGCAGGAAACCTGGCCGACGCCACAAACTTATCATTTTACATAGGTCACCTGATGACATTAGTTTTTGGTTGCTATGGACATTATACTGGGGAGATCAAGAGGAGGAGAGTTTTCTGTATCATTGTCAGTCCCCTGAGCTGACCGGTCCCCCCACCCTCCTTTAAAAGAGCTCTTTTGATAGACTCAGGTGCCCCTGGATTCAATGATCTTTTGGGATTTCTTTTCTCTGTTGCTTGCATTGATTTTATTTCACTTAGCATAGTGACTCTCTTTTATCTTATCTGCCTTTTTCTCCTCTTCTTTGCTCTCCATGTTGTTTGTTCTTCCAAGGTAAACTTTCTGGCTGGCTGCATGTCCCTGGAGGCCAGTGCACTGCCTGTTATCCCAGAGATTATTCAAATATTTGTGCCTCCCCAACCTCTGTCTCACTAGACGTGAGCAGCCTACAAGGTGATGCAGGTGAGGACAGGATGGAGAAGCAGAGGGTGTGAAGTTAGCACACAGCCATTGCTGCAATTGGCTTAAAGCTCATAACAAGAGACCGCTTTGCTGAAGGGAGTGTGGGGCATGGGGAGAAATGGGAATTCTCAGTACTGAGCAGGGGGATGTGGGTGAAGTGAATGAATGTGTGTGTATACAGGGTGTTAGTGTGATCACGTGTTGGTATGTGTTGGTAAGTATTGGTTAGTGTGATCACGTGTTGGTAAGTGTTGGCTAGAATGATCACATATTGGTAAGCTTATGCATATGCATTTGTGTGATGGTGCATCTATAAGATGTACGTCAGGGTCAACATATGTGCCTGTGTGATTATGTGTGCATGCATGCCTGCTTCCGTGTGCCTATGTGATCAGTGGGGTTCTTCGCTGAGGATCAGCCCCGTCCAACAAAGGAAGTATCTTTCTACCAGAAACTTCTAACCAGCAGCAAGAGTGGCACTCCAGTGCGAACACAACGGTACACTCTAGCACCATCTAGCTAACTCCCGAGTTCACGTGCTTCAATTTAGTATGTACATCATGTGTACATGTAAGTGTGTGTGTGTACACCTGGGTGACTGTGTGTGTATCTGATGAGCATAGGCATGTCCCTGTGATGGTGTCTATGTACAGCCTATGGGCTTGTGTATTCAGCTTAGACATTCCCTCCTGAATGCTCTACGTCAGCATGCTGGAACAGACCCTAGCCCTTCCTGTGTGCTATGCCATGATGGAGCCAAGAGAACCAAATCCTGTGGCGTTTCAGAATGGGTAGGGTTGGGGCTTCCTGCTAGGCTAACCTCAAAGGGGGCATCAGACTTTCCTTCATTGTATAAGAGGGCTGAGTTCCTGCTGCTGCTGGAAAGCCCTTACGTTGTAGCATTTGTTTTCTCCTTAGGTTTTATAAATGAATCCATGCTAGTGCAGTAGGCATAGCTGTTTATCCCATTAAGGACACCACCCCACAGTCTTATTTGTTCTCTCCCTGGATTGCGTACCTCTCTCACCTTGCTTAGCTTGTTTGATCTGGAGTAACAGTTGTTTGGTTCTTTGCTGTTTGCTCACTGTAGCCTCTTCCCGGTTTGAAGTTAGCCGTCACTTGGCTTCAGCGCCAACGACCTTTCCACGAGCCGCCGGCCCTTGCACCCCACGCTGGACTTTTATCAGTTGGGCTGTTTCATTTGCATGAGGTGGCGTTTAGCCTGAAATGGATCCCATCACTCTGGCAGGCCTGATTGATGGTCTTATTGACAACCGGGTTGACCCTTGTTCGAGGGGCTGACATGCTCTGTATTTCACAGGCGGGTGTTTGATGTGTATCAGAGAGGCGGTCAGGTCATCAGAACAGCCAATTAAAACAATAAAGAGGGGAGGAAAGAGCAAGCTTTTAACTCTTTATGGCCCATCACAGATATCATTGTCCGCCATTGCAATTCTTCTGCTAGAGATGGGAGTGTGTGGTTGAAGGGAGATAAAAATGAAGGCCCATTTCTGTTGACTAAGTCTGGAGTCCTCTAGGAAAATTTAAGGTGTGGGGATCTGAAAAGAACCTCTTTGGACCCTAAATATTGTGGGTTTTAGATGGTCTGGAATGATTTCTAAGACATTTGCTGGCATCTTTATCTTCTGGACATTATATTAGAAAGGAGGCTGTGGATATGTGTGAGTGAGCGTATACCTGCGCCTCACGCTCAAAGACCTGTTTAGGGCACCGCAGTCTTGCTTCAGCCTCACTAACTAAGATTCTTGTTATCTGTGAGGTGTGAGGGCTCCATCTCCCCAACCCCTGACTGCCCATTAAAGCCAATGGCAGCTGAGGGCCTTCAACACCCGGTAGGCTTAGCACCTAATTTAATATTAGCCTCTAAATAATGGCATTGGAAGACCACTCACTGTTCAAGAGATGGCAGGGCCTAATGTGCAGAAGTTTTAGCCCCACAGACGACTAGAACCATTGGAAGGAGAGATCTGAACCAGTCTACAATCTCTCAGCTGATGGGGTATTTCTACATAGCACACTACGCCTTGGTCTCTGTGACGTTTGTCTGCAGACTTGGGGGTTCCGAGCCCACCCTCAAGCATCCACACTGCATTGGAAACCCTGGCTTCTCAACCATACTGGCATGTCCATGCTGCTCTACACGTACCAGAGTCAGAACTTCACCTGCTGTGGACCGCGATCTATCATATCCCAGGGTTCCTAACGCCTACTGCAGCTGTTCTGGGGCTTTTTTCATGGTGGGTCGTGGGAGAACTTGCGTCTCCATCTTTTGGGAGTGTTTGGGAGACCAGAAGTGTTTTTGGGTGGTTTTAGCTACAAAAACACGGAGACCATGTTAATGCAGGATTGTTCCTTACCAGGTTTACTCCAGTGCTATCATACAAAATGCTGTCTTGTGATGTAAGCAATAAGGCACGGTTCTAGAATGAGTCTGCCAAACTTTTCATTTGCTTTGACTTCAGTCAGACTTGAACCTAAGTCTCCAGAAGTCAAATTCAAAAGTGAGGGTACTTAGCCATTGCATCAGCTTCCCTAGAGTTGTGGTGGATTCTCCATCACTAGCCATTTTTAAATCAAGGTTGGATGTTTTACTAAAGGACTTTTCTATTTCAAACAGGAAGCAATTCAGGAAAGTCTTATGTATGGCCTGTTACACAGGAGGTCAGACTAGATGATCACAATGATCCCTTCTGATTTTATAATCTATGGCTTTGGGCAAGTCACTTACTCCACTCTGTGTCTCAGTTTCTCATTTATAAAATGGGGATATTAATTCCTTTCATCTCAGGAGTGTTCTGATAATCAGACTCATGAAAGGCTATCATGATGATGGCAATATAGGTAGATGAGACTAAGGATAGAAAAATCCAGCTCTAAAATGGTACAGGGCGAGTATATAATCTTAATAGATCTCTTTTCACTCTCTTCTGTTCTCTCCAGCTTTTGCTTTAGTATCACAATCTCACTAATGCAAAGACCCAGAATCCATTTTCTGACTGGTGGGAAACTGGTGGTTAAGTGTCATGAGATTTATTTAATTGTCCAGCTATTAAAAAGGGTGGAAAAGCAAGATGGTTTGTTGAGTGAAAGCTTTTATGCTTTTAAATCAGGTGTTGCTGAGACCAAGTGCTGATTAGAGTTAAAACAGCAATGATTTCCTCAAAAATGCATTGGAAATAATAATTGGCTTGTTTGAATGCCCAAGTAACTGTATCATTCTCATTGCCAAGAAACTCATCTGAACCGCTGATTTTAATAATAGCTATTTTTTCCATTAAAATATACTGCAGATATAATATTCAGGGACAGAAAGATCTTCTTTAGACAGCGTGGAAAGTGAATGCATTGTTTACAGATCAGCCTCAAGAACAATGGACCAAAGAGACTTGAGGAGGTTTTAACCATGCAATATGTAAGATATATCAAAATTATTTCAACAGGATATCAGCATCTACTTCCCTTAAGTAACTTGGAAAATCCCGGACTAAAGGTTGGGAAGCCTCATATGACCTATCTTAGATTGCTTGGTCTACCTCAGTGAGAAGTTCACTATTTTTTTCTTCAGTGAAACTACCAGAATTACAATGCTGATGCATCTGATTTAGGGTATATTGGCACTGGAACCGGAGGTGTAATTTCCAGTTCCAGTATGGGCTAGCTCTGATTAAGCTAGTATGCTAAAAATAGTAGCACAACTGCAGCTGCATGGGTTATGGGACAGACTGTCTGGCCCAAGTACAATCCCCTCTGAGGCCCAAGATACGTACTCAGAGCGCCTAGCTAGTGCGGCTGCTCATGCAGGCATAGGTACACTGCTATTTATAGCATGCAAGCTCAATCGGAGTTAGCATGGGAATTACACCTCCAGCTCCGGTGCAGACATTTCCTAGGGCAATAGCTACTCTCCTACAATGATGACGCTATGGCACTAGCCTAAGTTCTTGAGATCAGACACGTCCCGCTCATGCTTTACTTCGATGTCTCAGATATTGATGAAACTCCCCCCAGAAGCCACAACAACAACAAAAAATTACTTTCTTTGAAATGTTTCCTGGGACATAAAATAAATCACCTGACCAGGTGTATTCCCATAGATCCATTCATATCCAGCTGTGCAGTGCAGAGTGACTGTGCAAGCTGGTCTCCAGCGGGGACCCAAGAGCTCGGCCTCAAGAAAAAACCTTGTGCACGAGTCAATGACAGGAATGTTTCCCTTGCCCTTCCTCCTCCCTCACTTTTCTTGGCTTCATGTCAACCAATAAACTTAAGCCCAAACAGCTGCACTTTACAGGTACCATTCCCAGGGAGGCGCTAGGAAGTTGCTTCCCCTGAGATGCGCACAGGAGCATTACATTTCTGATTTCTCTGCGCTGCCTCCTGCCTAGAAAATCTAAGGTAAGACGACTGGGGAGAACCAATCAGTCCCTCTGCCGACATGAGAGCAGGAGAGAGCAGCAACAACAGGGCTAAACCCCTTTCCCCCCCGTCCCCCGCAGGCCTAAGTGCCATTTAACATCAGCCGCCCACTTGCCTCAGCTGGAAACCGATTGCTCTGTCAGTTAGAGGAAAGCCATCCATCTTGGTTGGGAAGCGATGTCACCCAGCGGGGGGGCTCTTCTTTGTAGCCAAAGCTACAAGACACTGATAGGGTTGATGTATTTAGCACCATCTCGGTGGATAAATACCCGTGGCAGAGACAACTGGAGAAGGGAGAGGGAGTGCTACCGTCCCGTTGGATTGGACGTTGGGGACAAGGCCAGAGTGAGGAAGAGTACCATGCAGGCAGCTGGTGGCAATAAGGGGTGAAGGGAAGGAGGAAAGAGGGACTTTCCAAAGCACACAAGGCCTGAAGGGAACAAGGTGGCCAGGTGGGCCAGTTAGCCCCCTCCGCTGCACTTGGGGGAGCCAGGACTAATTAGAGCCGAGTCTCAGATGGACAGGGCAGGAGGGGCCTGTCTGAAGGCCGATAGCTGAGAGCAGCTGGGGGTTGCAGACACTCTCAGGGTGAGCGAAGGTAAGATAGGAAGTAGCCCAGGGATATAGCTGTGAAGTTCGGGACATTGACTGCTTGTTGTAGGGTCCCTGGGCAGGAACCAAGTGTAGAAGGCAGACCTGGGTTCCCCTACCAGCCACTGGGAAAGTGGCACCATTAAGGGGCAGTGAATGAGGAGACTGCATGGGACAGTGGGCCCGAGAGACTTTGATCCCCAAAAGGGGAGGACCATGGTGACCTGGCCGGAGGGCCAAGCCATAAAGCAAGAGCAGCTGAGTCCTGAGAGAGCAAGACCCAGAGAAAGTGACAGAGGGCAACTGCAGGCAGGGGCGTTGGTCTGGCAGAGCTAATCCCCAGAGGCGGCCAGAAGGAGACACTCCTGCAGTGAGCATCCTGTGACAGGGAGCCAGTGGAGGGAGAGAATAATGTACAGGGCCATTCCCCGTCTCAAGGGAGTTCAGTGCTTAACTCATGTCTTTAAGTGCTTGGGAGGCAAGAACGCTGAGGACTAAGAAATAATAAAAGCAAAAGCTAACAGCAGGTGAAGAGAGCTCATAGTGAGAACAGAGGGGAATGCCTCTGCCACAGCCAGAGCAAGCAGGTATCACCCCAGGGCCCAGCCCTGCAATGTGATTACAGTAGGGCTTGGGGTTTTCGTTACCATGAAAAGGCCCATTGCCACATTCAAGGAAGAAAGAGAAGGGAAGCCCAGAAAGAGGCAGAATGCTACTGGTTATTAGTGAGCTCATCTCGTTCCTTCAGTAGGTGACTGGAAGAGACCCTGAACTGCCCTGCATGCCAGTGTAATTCCTAAGCAAGGGGTCGCTTTTCTTCTCTTTTGTCCCATGGTTTGTGAATGTTTCACTGGCTGTGGGTCCCCACATGACGTTCACCCCATTTCACAAGTGTCTCCTCCCAAGCTGTCGTTAGGGGTCAGTTGTGTTTGTTAGACACAGGCTCGCGTTGGGGGTGCGCAGCACCTCCTGGGGTTAACAGCCACTGCAACACAACTCAAGAGGATGCAGTGTGGTCTTCTCTCTGCAGCTGAGTAGCTCCTTGCTTTTGGGGAGGGGGAAAATGCTTCTGATTTACCAAAGTTAGGAACCTTTGTTGTACTGAGCACACTCGGTGTTGTTTTCGTAAACCAGAACACCCACGGCTAAAGGCTGGTGATATTCCCACTGTAGCCAGTATCAAACTAGCTTCTGTTGGACCTTTGAAGATGAACACAATGGGCCAAAATCCGTTCCCATTTACATCATCAACCTCCCCTTTTCTAGCACCTCTTCCCTCAGTCAAGAAGGGATTTGCTATTGTAGTTCTGGAATCACTGCAGAATGCAGCTCAATGACTTCAGTATAGTTTTCAGGAGGGAAGCAGAAATGTAACCAACTACAGGCTGTATGTTTGTTCGCCAAGGGGTGTCACCTCAGTCCTTGATTATGTCTGAGGCACATTGGCATGGCAGAACTGGGAAGCTTGCCCTGCCCTTCTCTAGAACCTGCTGTGTCGATAAATGTCTTCCTTCCCCAAAGCGATCAGCCTGGTACCTTTCACCAGCAGTATACTGAATAAGAAACTTAGGGAAAGAATCTATTCCCAGCTAGCGTCAGTTTCCTGATATGCATCCCACACAGAGCTCTGATACAAGGGCCCGACCCTGCTTTCCAAGGTGGATAATTCTCTTTCTGATTTCATTGTGTGCGAGGATGCAACTCCTCATGTCTCCCTCCCCCACACCAGGGTGTCCTTGGCAGCTGCTGCTTTCTCTGTTTAATAGGTTGTTCATCCCTGCCTCTTGTGTGACTGTGCGTGGAGTGAATGCAGGTCCTTTCCATCCTTTTCCTGTCGTATTTCATGGGTCTCGATGGCAGGTCGGCTGAGGAACTACAAAATTCATATCCTTTCGGACTGGAGGAAAACGGCAAGTGAAAGATTTAATATCCCACAGGGGTGGGATAGGAAGCTGTAGTGGGGAGGATATGGTGGAGGAAGGGAGGCAGCTTAGAGCTACAGGAGTTTCACAAGATCTGTATAAGTCAAGGCTTCTGGGGGTTGGAAAACTGTGAATTACATAAACTGAATTCCAAGTGCAGCTCTGAGTGGGATCCTTCCTCCTCAATTTCCCCAGATAATGCTGGGATCTGAGCCTCAGAGAAGGCAGCTCCCATTTGGCTTAGTGGTGAACTGCAAAGATTCACGTGGTGCAAAGCACTTTGTGATGGAAAATAAAATTCCTCAATAAAATCTGCATCTTGGAAGCCGCCTCCTCGCAATGGTCATTTGTCTCAAAAGTCAAGGCCATGCTCCCACTGAAATCAATGGCCAACTTCTCCTTTTGGGGATTTAGTGGGAGCAGGACTGGCCTCTTAATCATCAGGGGCCAGAGCATGGCCTGGTCCGTATAGGGGCACAAGAATAGAAGAGGCATAAGAAAGCCCCTTTACTCCTGCACATGGGTGTGTCACACTGGCTTTCTGCACCCAGGACAAAGCGGGCCACGCACAGCCACCACCTCCACCCACTCATGGTGAAGGGGTGGAACGTTGACTCCACACCCCCGATGTGCCCATTGTTGTAGTTATACCAACTCAGTGGGGAGCATATGCTGCAACAAGTATAGCCCTATCGCTGTTTATTTCCCTCCCTGAATCGGGGAGACTGGGATGGTGAGTCTGAGCGTGACTCCCTGAGTCAACAATCTCCATACCAGACTGTTCCAGGGTCCGCCCAACGTTGCACTGCCCTTTGCTATGGGATAGATCGCAAAGTGATGCCCTCACCCCATAGGTAGCGCCAGCCTTACAGGAGCCTGGTGTCTGAGATCAGAAGAGATCAGTTTCCACTCACTCCTTGATGTTCTTTTTTCTCCAACAATCACAAGGCTGTCATCAGAGCCAGTGGCAAGAAAAAATGGGTGGAATGGTGTTATGGGAATGATTGTGATTTCTCCCCCCACTCTCCGCCATTTTTTTTTGTAATTTAAACATTTTGTCTTCATGCTAAAATAAAGAAAAAAAAATCTGCCACTTACAGTTATTTTGAAACCCACAGAAATGAGAAAAAAATTAGGAAGGAAGGGGGGAAATTTTGCAAATGTGAAGACGGAGGATGTCATGCAGTGAATGAAAACAATTTGGTGAAATTCAGAAAGGAAAACAAAGAGACAAACTGTCAGTCTGCAGATCTTTTGTACAAATGAACACAGTTCAGTCATAAACATTACAAATTTCTGACTGGCTTTTAAGCATCTCTCTATCCTCCCCACCACTTGATGTGTATGATATGGAGCTGTATGGTTAAGATTAGTTACCAGACTTTTCCCATTAAAGCTGTATGGTTTTGCCATCTACTCCTTTTTCATCTGTTCTTATGACCTGAGACATCAGAAGCTAGAGCAAAAGTTATTCCATCATAATGACAGAGATTTTAAAATGTTCCATTGATTCTATATGTATGAACCCAGTGTAATCATGATTGAATTTATATGTGGCTATTTCATTTTTGTCTCTTCGCTTGCATTAAACAAATATAGCAAAATACATCAGGAAAGGCTATTCTCAAGAGATTCCTGATCCAATTCTGCACACTCAGGAAATAAGGATTCACATTTTTGGATGCTTATCTAACCATAGCCTAGACTGAGTGCCTGCCACTCCCCTTGACTTCAACTCTCTTACTATTTCATCATTAGACTTGTCCCATCCTCTCCTGTTAAGAGAGCTCCTATCCTTCTCCTCTTCCCAGGTTTAGGGGATCTCACAACAGCCTTCCTTCAAGACTCATACATTTCAAGAGCGCATACAGTCGCATGGCTGCTGCTGTTTCTGTGTTGCGCAGGCCAGTCCTCTCTGCTTGCTGACAACATTAACTTCTATAAAGGAGAGGGGGAAAATCCATACTGGCATGCCAGGCACCTCTGAGGAGAGGGCTCCTAACTGTTCCCGCAGAGCTTGAAGAAAGAGTTTTGACGGATTTACGCAGGAAAATGGTTGGGAAGGGATTGATAAACACACAGAGAGATCTAACTAGTGTGTCCCATCACTCTGAATAGCCTATCATAGCGAAAATGCTGCAGGGCAGTGTCGGGAACAATTTGTTGATGTGAGCTCCTGTCTCCATGAGGGAATCGTGCTGTTTCGGGGAAGGGACCGTCCAGAGAAGGCTGCCATGAAGAAGAATGCAACGGCGTTGTGGGTCGGGATGTTGGTGAAATGATCTCCAGTGCTTTCTCAGGGCAGAAGCTGTGAGGATCCCAGCTAGGATTTCAGCAGGCTGCGCATCCTCACAGCAATGATGTGAATGTAAGTTTTGCCCCCTCGGTGTCAGCATCTGCCAAGCAGAGCTATTTCATGTTAGTTTTAACTCCAGCCATGTGAAATTCCACATAGCAATGCCAGCGAGGAACCTCCAATAGTTTCCTAGCTTGGGGCAAAAATATGGACTTTTGCTCATTCAGAGCAGGGATTTGAATCAACCTCTCTCTGTAGGAAATGTTCGACTTTATATAAATAATTCAGTATTCATTGGGCCCGTGAGGCTGATGCTAAACTGATAGTTAGTCTGGGATGTGGAAGATCTGGGTTCAAGTCCCTGCCTGAATTAGGCAAAGCAGGGACTTAAATGTGGTCTCCCAGGTGAGTGCATCAAGTACCAGGCTATTAGATATTTTGGGGTAGAAGTTCTCTCTGGTTTTGACTAGAAATTCCACCCTGGAGTTGATAAATCTTCCTAGCAAAATATTCATTGAAAATGATACATTTCTGTGAAACGTTTTGGTTTGGATGGAAAAAAAGTTTGGTTGAAAATTTTTTCAACCAGCTCTACTCCCAACATCATTTTCTCAACTCCAGTTATGACACTAACGATGCGAGCTTCCATGTGGCGGTGCCCTTGTCCATACCAACTGGGAGCAGCAGGTGATGTGAGCGGAGCTGATCATTGCATCCCTGAACCTTTGTCAATGCCTGGTTTTTGCCCAGGCTTCAAGATAATGTCCATCACTAACTAACTATGAACTGATTAATGAAAGAACACCACAAAGTGATGGATCGATGGGTGAAAATAAATAAATATAGAACCAAATCCTGAATCCCATACTCAGTCTTTTCTCAAGCCAGATTCTGTATTAAGGTAAAGAATTGACAGCTGTATTTGCATGTGTCTTGCCTGGTGCATATGCAGAACTAATTAGATAATGCCTAAGTGTCCTGTCCTGACTTGCATTGGATTTCATGTAAAATGTGGTACGGATTATTTGGAAAGCTGTCACTATAGTTGTTCCAAACCCTATAGTTGTTCCAATCTCTGGGTATGGGACCTTTCCTAGACAATACTACAGAGCTCCTTTGTATTGGTAGGAACCCAGTGTTGGGAGGAACATATAGTTTTCTCAATTTGGTTCAGATTCATTTTGCTTGGTGTGTTGCTCTGTCAAAGGATTGGCAAGGGTGAAAAGATGCTGGTTGGTGTGTGCCATAATTCAATTTTGCGTAGCTCAACAGAGCATTACACTGACCTGTGATGAGAGATCATGCCACTAGGAGAAAAATTCCATAGATATTTCATTTTAATTCCTTTTCCTCCATCTCGCTACGTTAATTTCAATTTTGCAATTAATTAGCACTGCCTAATAGCAACAATCAAATTTGTGTTTTCTGGAACGCGGTAAGTGGGGAGGCATCAAAGCACTCATACTGGTGAGGCCTATGCGCATCATGCAAGTGTGTCTTAGGGGTAGATAACTTGGCTTGGATCAAATGAGATTTGACATGACTCTTAGACTGACCTTTGAACAGAACCTGAAACATCAACTGAAGTTCTGAAATTCAAAAATGTTTAATTTCAAAATAAGGTCAAGTGTGGCTCCAATTCCTGGTTTGCTATGGAAATGAAAAAACACAATTAAAAAGGCTATTTTCACACTATTCCCAACTATTCCCCTTATGTAATCTCAAACTGGACTTCCAAAAAAGGTCAGATAAGGCTTTAGATAAACATACAAAACATAGAATACTTCCAGACATTGAAATTAGAGTTAAACGTGAGACGCTTTTGTGATGCATCCTCAAATCAGGTTTTGCTTGTTATTTCAGGATGAATAACAACCTCTGTTCCCAAATTCAACAAAATTGTCATGGCTGGGTCAAGTTTAGGATGAATTTGGGGTAAATTTAAACCAAAGCTAAGCCTAATTTTGGATGAACGTGGGCTAAATTTCAGCCAAATCTGGGCCAACTATTGAGGAAACCTGATTCAATTTTGAGGTGAGCCTGATCTGGGTTTTCAATTAACGTTGGCCAGTATATGATTTTGGTGAGAACCATGAAAAAATCATTGGTTGAGCATGGTATAGCTTCAAACCAAATTAGGGCCAGACAAGGGACTCCCAGAATATCCCTAGGGCATTTTCCTTTTTGCCCATCACAAAGCCAAGAAGGACAGCACCTCCTTGGCATTGAGGGGAAATGGTTTTCTAAAAGTACCGTACAATTACTATTTACCCACATGCTAACCTCTGATTCATCCCAGTCTCTCCTGAAGCTAAGGTTCCTGGCACATTACAATCTCAGAAAGAATTGGGATCTTATCCACGGCTTCTAAAATCTGCCTTTCATTTGATGACATTGTTTTCTCAAAAGATTTTACAGAGTATATTCAGATAATAAATGCAGAAAGGAAAAATCCAGTTTCCCGACTCTTGTAATACTCTGCTCTTAGTACCTCTTCTTTGTGACTTCCCCAGCCAGGTTGGCCACATATTATTCCAGAGAACAGAAGCCATGTGAAAGATTATCAGGGGTTTTGAGGGACAATAAACTAATATTTCTTGATAACTCTTAGTATAAAAAGCAAACTGTATTTAGAAAAGGAGAGTCTGTGAACATCGACAGCTGAGGACTGATAGTTAGGCTGGGTTCCCTCCCTGGCTCTGCCACTAATTCACCCTCTGTCCTTGGGCAAGTCAACTAAAAGCCCTATGCCTCAGTTTATCCATCTGTAGGGAGACATGAATACCATCCTGGTTAACAAATGTTTGTATTGTGCTTTGATGTCAGATGGAAGATGTTATACAAGTATAAAAGAAAATAATAGGCATCCAGATCAAGATTTTCACAGCTACCTAAGAGATTTGGATGTCCATTTCCCATTCATTTTCAAACTGGGTGTCCAGGTCTTTGAAAATTTTAACCTAAAAAATATATATATCAGGTGAACCAAACACAAGAAAGGATATCTGTGCACCAAAGAAATATTCTTACCCTCCAGCAATATCTACCAATAGGATGGCAGAGCTCTTTGTCACTAGGGCTGGAATGACTCATTTCCCCAGCGACATTTTCTGATGTCTTGATAAACAAGACGTGTGTGTCTATTACATTTAAATAACAAGACTAACAAATTGAGATTCGCCATGCAGGCCTGGCACGCATACACCAGGGCCTGAGTTGATTTATCTTGATGTTTGGTTGAATTCCATGCATTTTGGGTCCCTTCTGTAACCTTTTCACCTCGTTCTTTTTTAAGGTGGCTGACTGGCTGTTATAATTTATCATGAATGCATCTCACTTCAGTCTTGGCTCCTCTGACGGAAGGAACAGCCGGTCTCCGGGAGGTCAAAGACATTATTCTCCCTTCGTCTTTCTCAATTTCCAGCACAGATTTGTCACTTTGAAAAAGCATGAATTCTGGATTTGATGCACTTTAATTGATTTCACCCTCAACAAGTCCGACTGTCCATCAACCTTCGCTATTTCTTTTCATTCTCTCCCCAACCCCCATTTCTTTCCTCCATCCTTCAATTTACGGTTAAGGTTTTCAGCCACTTGGGTGCAGAAGCTATCCTGAAATCTGTGATCCCTCAGTGTCGAATGTTGCTAGCCATTTCACTCTTGTTTCTTTGACCTTCCTGTTGACCTTTAGGTGCTGAGAGACAAAGAAAAGTCCTCCTATGGGAGTCTTCCACCCACAGAGTCCTGCTCCTATCAGCTTCAGTGAAAAGCAGCTCCAGTGAAGGTTAGCAGATGACCTGGTTGAATGGTGTAGGTGGGATCAGCATAACAGAAGTTGCACAGAGATGGACATGTAGAGAAAAACAATAGTATGGGCCCTTGATAAATGAACAACAGACACTTATCACAGCTTGCTGCATTCCCTGGCTGGGAATGGACATAGTAAGTGGCCTTCCTTCTTCTTGTAATAACAACAAAAAGGGGTAGTGATCTCCTAATGCAAATCCAGTTCTCCTTTCCATCGTGTTGGTATGTCAATGTGTAAAACCCAGCTGCCTGGGACAGCCTTTGTCAGAATCCTATGGACATTTTGTTTCAGTCCAGGAAACAGGCGTTGGAACCCCCTAGACTGACACGCTTCAATGATGCTTTCCGCTGAAGAGCCCTGAAAGCCAGGGACTGGGATGGGCAGAATGTGAGAGAAAACAATTTTTTGGCCTACGTTACTCCATGCTATATTGGAACAAGGAACTGCTGTCCATGGTCCTGTGTAAACGTAGGTGTGTCTTAAGATTTCATAAAGCAAATGCTCTACTTTTGGGGTTCCTTGGAAGGCTGAGACCTGCCCTCTTTATTGGCCACGTACATTGAAAGTAATTGCGGCATAAGTTCATGGGGCACACACATTCTTTGCTTTCTGCATCCTAGATATATAGAGTGCTCAGTACAGAGTAGTATATGGGACCTCCATTAAAATCAATGGGCCAGGTGCTAGGCTTCTTACTCAGGCAAAATGTCCAATGACTTCACTGGGGGTTTTGTCTGAGTTAGGAGTTCAGGTCTAAGACGCTCCCAGCACATAAAAATGGCTTTTGGTTTATCAATCTGGATCATCCTTTGAACATAATCTATACCTTTGACTGGTGAAGAAGAAATCAGTGCACTGGTCCGTCATTACTGGGATGTGGATTAAATTCCTCTCTGGAAGACCTACTTGAAATTAATTCTTCTGAGTGCCAGTCTTTCCCTAGAGCATAGATCCCTGCTTGGAGCCGTAGTGTGAAATACATTTGGGTGAGTCTCAATCTGTTCCCTGGTGGATTTACCGCCTTCCTACAGCCATTTTAAGTGAAATAAATTCAGCTGAATCTCAAGATGTCTTTTGCTCAAGGAAGATTTCTTCACTCCATCCACTTCTGTCCTGTCACCATGGCCAGAAGCTGCGAAGTGAGGGATTGGCCAAAAATAAAAGCTATGTTCTGCCCTTACATTAATGCACCTCAGTAGCTGCATGTGGTCTTGGTGGAGCCTATAAAATCTCAGATTAAAAAGTGTTTTGCAAATGTGGAATCTTAGACAAAGGCATGTTTTCCATTTAGAGCACCCATAGCCTTTCAAAGGAGACTCTCTCACACTCAGAATTCATGTCCTTGTGTGAAAGGTATGACTTCTCTAAGGAGAGAGCATAGACACGAGATCCCAGTCCTCTCTGGCCCAATTAATATCTATTTATTCAGAATGGAACAGGAGAGATTAACTCTATAGGCCGCTGGTTAGGATTCTTGCCTGGGAGAATGAGACAGAGCAGGGACTAGAACCTGGATCTGCTGTATCCCACAGGAATGACCTAACAGCTGGGCCAGTGGCGTATTCTGGCTTTTCTGATACATACGGTTTTTTCATATATTTTTTGGAAAGGTCTCAGTTTTCTCCAGATGTGGAATGAAACCAAGTGTTGAAACCTCAACATCTCCTGCCAGCCAGTAAGACAAGATGAGCTGTGCTTTTACTGTGCAAGGTGGGTGCAGTAATACCTTTTATTGAACCAACTTCCGTTGGTGAGAGAGACGAGCTTTTGAGCTTACCCAGAGCTCTTCTGTGTAAACTCAAAAGCTCGTCTCCCTCACTGACAGAAGTTGGTCCAATAAAAGATATTCCCTCACCCACCTTGTCTTTCTAATATCCTGGGCCTGACATGGCTACAACAACACTGCATACAACAATGGAAGATCTCTTTAGAGTGCAGTCAGCCATCCCCTCCCCAGCTCCTGAATTCAGGCCAGGATTAAGTGACCATGAGTGGTGACTCTAGGCAACACCGGCCATGGTCATCAACCTGGGATATAAAGAGCCAGAGAAAACCACATGATCTGTCTTGTCCAGCAGTCTCAACACAAAATCTTCTTTGTGTCTTCCTGTGACCAGCTCTGCTGAAATCATCTTCCTGCCAGAGAGTCACACAGAAACCATCCCCATCATCTAAACTGTTCCTTTCGCTAGAATTAGAACAGAAATAAAGTAGACACCCATCAGATCATGTGACCCAACTGTTTCCTCCGCCCCTTACCACACCACTCCATTAGAACTTATGTTCTAGCTATGGCTGGTGGGCCTAGCTCAATGGAAAACTTAGTCATCACCATATCTAAGAGCACACTCAGGTCCCCCCTTTCGGTTTCCTCTGATGTGCTGCTGCGGCCAACCAGGCAGCAATAAGTGGAGTATATTAGATTACAGTCAGACCACAGGTCTATACACAGCACGAGGACTCATGAAAATTTCATGCCTAAATCAGATCTATGGTGCCATCCCACCTAGATGCACATGATATTGGCTGGCTGCAGAGCTGTGCTCTGAGATGACAGGGAGAGCTGACACAGTGGCAGGTTTTTCACACTCCACTTGTGGCTACATCAAAAAGATTTTAACAGGTTTTTAATGCTGGAACAAGGGTAGGTCCCTTGTGGGATGGGGAGAAGGAATGGAGGTTACGGTTGGATCCTGGGGCGGTGCTACGCCAGGTCTTTACATTGTGCTATGTTTGGCATCTTGAACTCTGATAGGCTGTCTGTGATTTATCCTGCCCCTTGTCTCTTTCATTCTGCTCAATCCATGGCAAGTTTCACAAATGTTTCTTGCATCCCCCATTTTCTACTTCAGGATCCCTTCAGGACCAAGCGCTGTTAAGAGTCTTACAGTTCAGATATCAGGCTAGCTCTCCGAACAAAGATGATTAAAAATATATGAATAAATAATAAATCAGAAACATTTCTTTGGAGGCTCCATTATTTCCTGTTCCAATGGACTCTCTGGTGTAATCCCTCTGATTCTCTCTATCCCCTGGCTCCAGCTTGCAGAGTAGCTCTGTTTTATAAAGCGATGTTTGCAAAGATGTCTGGATGTGGTGTGATGATCAGAATCACTCTGCCTGCTGTTCCTGTGTCTGTGCAACCATTTAGGCCTGTCACTCTGTCTCTGTTTTGTTTTTGGGCTGTTCAGGGGATTGGGGATCAGGTCTCCAGGGGTTCTAGCTTTGCCAATGACTTGTTGTGGACCCTGGCCAAATCATTTAACCTCAGGTAAAATGCAGACATTAACGCTTCTCGACCTCACAAGGTATTTTAAGAGTTAATGAATCCATGTCTGTCAGGTGCTTTGCGCTCCCTCAGGTGAAAATTGCTATGTAATTGCCAAATATTATCAAGTATTAACCTCTTGCCTACTGAATGGCCCCATAGTATCAATTCCCTAGTGTTGCCCCACGCACTGGGGATCTCATTTATTCACAATGAATCCCAGCAGTAATTAGCATTGTTGACTCTTTCTGCATGAATTTACCTCCAGAAATAACCAATGAGATCAAATCATACTTAAAATGTGTTCATAGATTGTAGTACCAGAAGGGATGATTAGATCATCCAGTCTGACCTCCTGTATAGCACAGGCCATTAGATTTCACACAGTTACCCCTATATCGACCCCAGAAACTTGTGTTTCACTGGAACATACCTTAGTGAAACAGTAATGATTACTTGGCAGACAACAGATTGGTTTCAAATCTGATTGTTTCCCCAAATCTCACAACCAGAATCCGTTCAGCATTTAACACAGCCCTGACAAATCATCTAGAAGCTTTCCTAGCCCAGGCTAGGAAAATCAACTTATCCATCATTAATAATATTTTACTCACCTGTCAGGAAAAAAGAGGTTCCCCAGGTGAATAGCTGAGTGGGAAAAAAAAAATAGAAAACCCCGATAAACGCCCATTTTTCAAATTCTTGGGGTACATATGAAATATATGGATAACCAAAATGTTGGCTAAATGATATTAATGTCTATATGAATTTTGCATTCTGATGGTGATTACAATAATGTTTATTAATTATAATTGATGGGCCAAATCTTGAGGTCAATGGTCAGTCGCTAATCCTGCAACAAGGGGTCAGATGCAAAGTTTGGATTTGGATTTAGATCCAGATTTGAGCTTCCCGCCGATTCTGACCCTTCATACTTAGCACATAGCACTTCTCATCTCTAAGGCGCTTTGATTAGCAATGGCCTCCGTATGTTCAACTCCTTGTTAAGGCTGACCCACCTCGGTGAGGTATAGACCTTAGCCAGCTCCCATTGGCCAGCTGTAACCTTGATGAGGACATTCCTTCCCCCACAGCAGTCCAAATCCAGAGAGTTCGAAAGTAATGTAAAGTCATCTCTGCCTCTTTTCCACCTGGGCTTTTGTCTCCCAGGAGATGCATCACGGGGGGTAGCTGGAAGCACCCTCAGTCAATCCGTCTCAGTGGAGCTGCAAGGTTTTGTAGCAGCAATAACTCTGTCCTGTTGGATGCAATGGGAACTGAAGAGGTCTCAGCACCTTGCAGAAGGTGCTCAGCACTTAAAAGAATTGGATATGGAAGACTGTCTGGGGGAAAAAAATGTTAACCCCCCCCAACATGCCCCATATTGCTTTATCTCCTAAGTTCAGTTCTCTGCCAGTCGCCCCTTCCCCCACTAACATCTTGTGAAAAGAAATATACAGGCCAAGAGCCCCAAGCTGAGAGGAGAAATGCAGCAGCCAGCAGGACTCTGACCTTCCTGTTGTAGGTAACAAATTGGATGGCATGTAAGCTACAGATGCCTGAGGAGGGAGGAAGAGAAAGGGGAAGAAAGGGGGGGGAGTGAACTGAAAGGGGTTAGAGTTACAGCCAGCATCTGTTACTTAGGGTATCAGCCACAGTGCCATATCCCTCCCACCGCAGGAAACGGGGCTGGCTTAGGGGCAGACGGAGAGAATGGTTTCGGGTCAGCAGAGGACAGAGGTAAGAACGTGTGCGTGTGTTTCTGAGTGTGACTAGACAAGCAGATGCAAACACATAAATAGGAGAGAGAGAGAATTGTGGGAAGAAAAATGGAAAGAGTGTTACCAACGGAGGAATGCAGAGATCATTTTTATTTTTATATTTAGCTGAACCAATTGTATTTCTGGAGCCTGACTTTGTTATTCCAGGGCCCCAACAGGAGTTAGTTGTAGCCTACAGGGGGAAAATTGGGCCATTATTCAGCTGCTTTCCAGCTACAACAAATACTTCCAGTGATCATTTCCAGTGCCTCTTTTCTTACTTCCTATTCGACCCGAAGAAAAACTGCCTCTTCCCAGCTGTTAGGCACCCCATTAGCAATAGTGCCATTGAAAAACAGGGTCTTTTCCTCGTTGTTTGCTTGCGGGATCCACTCATCACCCTCACCCCCAAAGCCATGAAACAGCAATGAGCCTTGGGAGGCACCCCCCTCTGTCTCTTTAATCCATTCCATTTGGTTTGTGTTGTGTTGTGAGAATAGACTCCCTTCATGAACGCTCAAATGACTGTCTGAGCAGGGGCACTCGGTCATGGGGTGTAGTTACCCCAGCAGGAGATATTATTTTATTCAGTGATGGGGAGCAGGCATGAACTCGGGTGTGCATCATCATCAGCTAGATGTGGTGGGGGAGATCATGTCTTTTTCACCAGCAGAAGCTGGTCCACTAAAAGGTAAGCTTTCAAGCTACACAGAGCTCTTCTTCAGGCAAACCGATCTGTTGATAATAGTAATAACAATTTGCACTTATGCAGAGGACTGGGCCAAAGGGTCACAGTAAAATTTGAAAGCAGGCAAAATTGTTGTTGTTTGCACAACACCGAGAAGCCCAACAGTGACTAGGGTCCTGTTGTGCTAGGTGCTGTACAAACATATAGCAAGAGACAGCCCCTGCCCTGCGGAGCTTATCGTCTAAATGGACAAAGGGTGGGAGAGGAAACAGAGGAGACGTGACATGCCCAAAGTTACCCAGAAGAATGGTGGCGGAACTAGGAATTTTAGAAGCCCTCTCTCCCCACTCCCGGTCTGGTGCCCTGATCGCTAGACTACACCTGCTTTCAGGTCCCACTATGAACTAGTGACATAGGACGCTTGCTGAATAATCCACACCCTTTCAAGCTAACTTGGGCTGGGATGTGAGTGAACTTGTGTCCAGTCCCAAGATAGCTCCGCCTGGCTCTCAACCCAACCTGGACCAAGATTCAAGGGAACCTGGGTGAAAAGGCGAATGAAACTTGACTGAATTTCAGAAACGTTTGGGGCAGGATGTGGGGGAACCAGAGCTGACTCCGTTCTGTCTGGTTTTACTTGGGGGATGAGAATAGACCTCTCGCCACCAGGGCACTCAAGCGAACACTCAACCCTGGGCTGGGCTTCAGCCACATGTGGGCAAGGCTTGGAGAGCGTGTGGGCCGACTCCAGGCTCGGAGTAGTCAACAGGAAAGTTTCCCAGAAGGCGCTAGGCACCTCCCTCCAGAAGATCTGCCATGCCAGGGCAGATTAAGCACAGAACCCACTGACCTGTGGCTCTGAGTTCTGGCTGGCCAGGGGGCTCGGGCACCCTGTCATTCCTAGCCCAGTAGCGGGTTAAATTCAAACACAAGAAAGAGCAAGCCTCAGAAGTGCAGCACTTGTGGCAAGCCGAGTGCTGAGGCACCTGGGCCCACCAGAGATGCATGACAGGAAGCTGCTCAGAAAGTCCCCCCCCCCCCCAACTCTTTATTTGAAGGGAGAAAAGACAGCCCACCCCCTTTTTACTGTAGAGGTGATGGTGGGTAGACTTAGCCTGAGTCACCACTGCTGAGACTGCCATTTTTCCCGTTCCCTGGCCTATCCTGCCCAATGTATCATGCAAAACTGGACTGATTTATGGTTGGCTATTTGGAGCAAGTGGGATTTTCAGTTCACATGATTTGAATGTGATTCTGATTAAATTTGGCTGTCTTGAGGGCATTTTGCATTGCGTTTCCTAGTTCGTTTGAGCCCCTGGAGTGAAATACAGGGTGTATGTGAGCCCCATGGACTGACGCCCATCAAATTTGGAGCTGCTCAGGCATTTTCCCTCAAAAAGGGTTTGGTTTGGTTTGGGGTTTTTTGTTTGGATTTTTTCTGGACAGAAAATACAGTTTCTGCAAAACCACAATGTTCGGTGTGGAAAATTTCAATTTGGTTGGAATTTTCCATTGGGAAACTCGAAACAAAGAATTTCGGTTTGGGTCAGGTCAACCCAAAGTTGAAACGTTTCAGATTGTTATACCAAATTGAAATGTTTCATTTCCAATCAGTTTGACTTTAAGTAGTGTCCGTCTGAGTTGACACAGTGCCTCATGGAAGCAGTAATTCAGGAACCTTATGACCTCATTGCCTCTGTAGGCCAGGTTCCCTGGCTGGACTACATGAGGAAGAGGAAGGAGGAAGCAAGTCAGCTGTCTATCCCATGGGTACCACGGGGAGGGAGCAACACCATTTCCTTCTAATACTGTAGATATTTGCCAAGACTGAGATAACTCTTATACTGAATAGTAATTTGCATCATGACTAGTCCCATCGAGTTCAATGGGAATTAGATGCCTAGACGCTTTTGAAAATCCCATTAGGCAACTGTCTGCATCTTTAGGTGCCTAAATCCCTTTAAAAATCTGGCCCTATGGTACTTCTTATGTGTAATAGTATCACACTGTGGCCCACAATTATTAGTGCAAAGTTAAACATGAGAATTTTGGCTGGAAGTTGTTGAATAACTATTCAAAGCTGAATTTCAGCACAGCCCTAACAGCTTGACTGATAGTAATAAAAAACTGGTATATCATGGTTCTCAAAGTCTGCACCTTTCGGTGTTACATTACAGCGCTTTGTGCTTTCAGAAGGGGTGGGGTAGGGAGAGTTAAGGAGGTCCCAAGAAGTAAAAGTGAACTCAAGACCCCAAGAAATCCTTCCTCTCTGATTGCACAGATCAAGTTTCAGGTCTATGAAGACCTAATTAGGTTATGGTGACCTTCCAAAAATTACTTTTCAAGGAGGGATTGTGAGTAGTGATATGTTGATTACAGAACAAGCAAGGAAATTCAGGATGGAATAAAATAGAACCTTGCATGTCTTCCTGTCACCCACCAACCTCTCCTGCACCTGATTTCCAAAGACTGTAGGCAGTGATTTTCAAAGGTGCAAATGGCAATTTAGATCTTTAGTTCTTACTCCTTGAACTCGACAGTTCCTACCCTGTTCCTTTGTTTTGCCCCAGATAGGAGCTATATACAAAGATCTTACAGAGGGGTAGCTCCCATTATAAATGTCTCTCTCTCTGTTTCTTTCTCTTTCTCTTGGTTGGAATACTCCCTTTTTTTCCAGCCATCCCACCTGATCCTTGAATATTTCATAAATCTCCTTGAAATATCCCTGGTTACAAATGGCCTGTGTCCGTGGCTGAGATGCAGCAGTAATGCAAGGTTAATACCTAATTAGTTCATGGGGCCATTTAGCATTTCATGGATATTCAGTAACCAAAGCAACAGTAAACAAGTTGAATTCCTAGGTTTTAATCCAGGGATGGGGGGTGGAGAGAGGCAGGAGAATGACAAGAAATTGAAAATGCAGGAATTATTCAGTGCAACAAAGATTAGCCCCTTTTCTCAAGTCAGCTGCTGTTGCATCCGCTGAGCTTCAAGGGAAATATAACCTCCCTCCCTTCCTTTCTGGGGTGTTCCCCCCCTCCCAGCCCTGACATTTGTACAGGAAAATTCTCATTTCTGTGACACACTTTAAATAGCTCCTCCATATTGCTCTCCTCCCCCAGCCCCTCCTCACCCCGACCCCATTTTCTGACATGCAGCCATACCTGATCAATTGTATCCTGAGCAGCTGGATGTGATCAGAGCTGGCCTTCCACCTCTTGGGATGGCTAGCATATGGGCCCGCGGGCTCCAGCCATTACGTTCGTGATCACTGAGCCCACCTGCCTGTGGCGATAGAGATTTTCCCTCTCTCAAGCAATCACAGATAAACCCTCCTGATGTGTAACAGGAAAACAAACAGGCCCTTTGGCTCTGTAGGCAGCGAGGAGGAAAAAAAACAAAAAAGCCAAACCCAACAACAACAACATTCTTGCTGTGTTTAGGCAGCACATGCAGTGCTTGTCAAATGCCTTCAGGAAGGAGGGATGGCTTCTGTGCCTTCAGTCAGAAAGACTGGGCTATCTAAAAGCAGAAATGGTTCATTTCAGGAAAGTTAGCCTCCGGACGCTGGCGTGAGGGTCCCAGGGAGGGGGTTGGTTTGAAGGAGAGCAGCCCTGCATCCCACTTAGATCAACACTTGGATGGAGGTTCGAAGGAGGTGAGGTCACAGTGATGGGTAATCCAACTCTGAGGTGGAGGCTGCAGGGACAGAGGGTGGCCAGCTCTCTCAGGCACTGGGCAAAGGATTAAGCTGTAGCCTCAGGCCCTCCTGGCCTGTCAGCTGGCAACAGCACAAGGGACTCAGGGAGAGCTGAGGTGGGAATGGTTTTCCCACCCTGCAAGAATTTTTCAGAGCTGCTTTTTCTTTTTCTTTTCTTCTTTTCCCCATCCCAAATCAGGACAAAATCATGAAAATTTTCATAAACCGAAAATAAAAAAATCAGATTGGATCAATTGAATTGTTTAGTTTCGATTTCAACCTTTATTTAAAAAAATACCCCCCAAAACCCTATAAATTAACTTAAATTTCTAAATGAAAATTTGTTTTGACCCCCAAAACCAGAACTTTTTTGTTTTGAAGAGATGGTCTGGCTATAGGACAGGTAGACCCTGATTTCCCCAAGGGCTCCTGGTGCTCCTCTCATGTGTGTGCAGGAAGCAAGACTGTGAACCAGCTCCACTCTTCCCAGTCATGCCCCTTCTGAAGCTGGTTAACTGCCTACAGACACCCCCCTACCCTAGCGTTTCCTAGCACTTGTTTCCAAATTATAGCTACACCCTGCATCAATGCACTAGGGATTGAAATGCTCTCACCCTCCTCAGAGCAGTGTCAGGGCCATGTGCCAGCCGGAATTTGGCCCACGCAGCTAAGGAGAGGACCAAAGGAAACGACCTTTGATGCTGAATCTGGGGCAAAGTTCATTGCCTCGAGTGACTCAAATATTAAAGGGTAAAAGTTGAGGGCTTCAGGTTTGCCACACAACAGAGGATTCTGGTACTCCCTGTTCTGCAGCTCTGTCCAATGCACTGAAGAGTTGTCCAGTAAAGTAATGCCTCAGTGCTGATTTAGGCTCCCTCAGGGTCGCACAGGGATAAGTCAGCACAGGAGATGACCCCCAGAGGGTTGGTGCCCTTCCAGCAGGGGCCAAGACTTCTCCCAATGTCAATAGCGGATGAACTCTTCCAACTTAGAAGTCAACCTCAGAGCACAGCTGTTGAAAGCTTGCCTCCACCGATATCGGCCAAGGTTAGCATGTTGGCACATCTACAGTGCACTTAGCCATCGCCACGAAACAGTGCCAGAGGCTGTCGAGTTGTTGGGCCTCCCGTCCCTGACACCTAGCCCTCCTCCAACTAAAGAGGAGTCACACAGCTAAAGTCAACACGAGAGTGCAGCAGATGGTACCAGGTGCGCCCTTTGACTCCCTGCCAATGCCATCTCTTCCCCAGGGCTTCAGCGGGAATTGTTCTTCTGCAGTGGTGTAAAATTGAGGCCCCCAGAATCTTTAGTCGCGGAGAAGCATAGAGAATCCATTAGAGAAATGGAGAGACAGCAAGTGCTTTAGTGCTGGCATATGCACCAACTGGGCCAAATCTGGCTGTGAGTTACGTTGGAGTAAATCCCATTGAAACCAATGGAGTTAACTTTGGCTTTACGCTGGCCTGGCTGAGAGCGGATTCTGGCTGTGAGCCAGTTGTGGTGGGGGATTAATGTCACAGGAGTACTCGTGCCCATTCGATTGCTCCCTCTCTCTCTGTGTCACACACACAAATGTTGGTGACTCGCCAAAACTCAGGGAGTGCACCAGGAAATGAAAGGCGATAAACCCTAGCTTGCCCATTCTGTACAGCTGTCCATCTGCCACAGCTGATTCACAGGCAGGACATGCCAGCCTGCCAGTTGTTTTGCTCAGGAATGGTTCAGAGAGAGTGAATATCCCTAAGATGCTTTGGAAACAACAGGCTGAATCGTGCTAAAGGGGCTGGATCCCTAGAACTCCCACTGAGTACAGCACCAGTGCTCAGCACCTCCCAGGATTTGGCCCTGTGATTTTTTTCTAGTTGCTCTAATTTTTTTTTTAACTCTTGATTTTTATTTTTTTTTTTAAAGAAAAATATTTTCTTTAAAGTCAATCCAGCGCTCTGGGAGGGTGACAGACTGTGAGCTCCAGAGGCCGAAGGCCTCTCTTTAACCTCAGAACAGGTACAGCCTGGGGAAGCTGCCATTCAGACTGTCTCTATGCTCTCCTGCCAATGGGAGTCTCACCCATTCCTGTACAGCTAGGCCAGCAGAAAGGATCACCGAGGTGCTGCACTTTGTTGTCTTCATCTTCTCCGTCTAACTCCCTTACTGCTTCTGAGTGCTCTAAGAAAAGGCCAGGCCAAAAGATGGGCCCCTAGTGTCCCTCTCCATGGCAGGAGAGAGTAGTTTAATTGGCTAATGTGTCGTGATCGTAATACGTAGACTTCTTGGGGTCAACAGGTTCCAGTCCAAGAAGTCAGTTCAGCCTTCCAGCCGTCTGAGGGCAATAAAATGAGTCTCGTGCAGTTTGCTGCCTGCAGCCAAGTTTCAAGTGAGAATTTAAAAACTGAGGGCTGGATCCTGAGTTGCTGTAAATCAGCTGGACTTCCGTGTAGTGATGCCAGTTTACACCAGCTCAGGGTCTGGCCCTGAGTGTTTGTGTTCACACTAGCCTGTGAGGCATATTTCAAGAATACAGGCTTGGTCAAGTGTTCTAGCCAAAGTACCTCCCTAGAATCCTGTGCACCGGCTGCCACATCCCTACCCAGAAGTAGCTGCATTGCACTGGTGCTATGTGCATACAATTTTCAAGGTGCTTTGAGAGCCTTTGGAATGGGTAGCAGTACAAAATGTTATCATTATAGGAAGGCCCAACAGCAATTGGTCAAGAGGAATAGAAGAAAGCTTCACCCTGCTGCATGTTCATTTGTCTTGGCCTATGGAATTCTGGGTCACATTTCTGCCTCTGGCCAATAAATATTGCAGAACTATTGCTAGGTTTGTGATGGATAGTAAATTGCATTCCACCTCTGTTTTAAGGCTCTTTGTCATAACAACCTCGCTCAGCTCCCTTAAACCTTAATTACAGCAACGCCTCATTGGAGTATGTGCTGTTCTGCTGGTGTGGGCATCAAAAGCTGAAAAATGATGCCCTCAAATCTTTCCCTTTCTAGGGATTACACATAGCTGAGCCCAGCGATGGGGCTAGACTCAGATTCAGTCTTTCCCTCCGCCCTTCCGCGCTCATTTCCCACAGCAGCTGGTTTCATCTGCCACCGCCCCGGCAGCTCTTCTGCTCTCTGCTGAAATGCTCTTCATAAAGTATTTGAGGTAACACTCTAGGCTGAGACATCTGTTGTAAATAGTTTATTCATATTTATGAGTACAAGACGCTTAATAGATTCCTCTTTATTTCTGTAGGCTGATGATACGGGGAGCGTCGTGTACAGACCAAATCATACAACACGCAGGAAAGTGCAAAGCATAACATGAAAGAAACAGGGTTCTGATCCCTGTACAAACTGCAGGGCCAATTGGTGAGGGCTCTGCTTCTGGAACATGGTTGCCCTAAACCCAGCCACCCATGGAAGGATTACCCCTGTGACGGTATAGGAGAGCCAGCTCTGGTGGTGTGGAGATAACGTAGCTACTTGCTTGCCAACGGCCTCTCCCACAGTCAGCATAGGGAGTGATAGTCATGGCTTCCCTGGACTTCAACGGTCCCCGGCTGCTGTACTGGTCCCCAGGGGACACCGTAATCTAAAGCATAATACCTGCTGCTCTAATTTATGCCAAGGGACTGGTTTGCCATACAGCCGGCCAGGAACTGGGAGAAGGATGGTGGTACCTGTGCTAGTGGCTGATGTGGGCATTGCCTCTGGGTGGGACTGGTCTCATTTCCATGACCCAGTCAGTCCCAGAGGGAGGGGGATTTTGGCTCCAGGGGCAGGGTGCTTGGATAGGATAGGGGCTCAGATCTGCTCCATTATATACCCCTGCCTACCTGTCGCTCTTCTCCCACAGGCGCCATGTTCCTTCCAGGGCTAGGCAGTGCTTGCTGCCGGAGGTCTTGGCTGAGGGGAGCTGACTCTTGCTCCGGGGGACGGCTCCTGTCTGGACAGTCCCTTCTATGCAAACACACATTCAGCTTCAATACAGACAAACTCAGAGGCTTCAACTACTCCTGCATGGAAACCTGGTCACAGAGCATGGCATGTGTCTTC
Source organism: Emydura macquarii macquarii (assembly GCF_026122565.2). Lineage (NCBI taxonomy): Eukaryota > Metazoa > Chordata > Testudines > Chelidae > Emydura > Emydura macquarii. The sequence goes on from NW_027131391.1 coordinate 5,581,065, forward strand.
TGCCTCACAACAGGGCGGAAGGGAATATTAACAGCTGGCAATGCTCCATCTGCCAGCTGTGGAGCTGAAAACCTGGACCCAGGAGGATCTGTGTTTTTGAAGGGGCTTCCACGAATGCTGTCTGGGGCAGCATGGAGCACCCAGAGAGAAGGAATATACTTCACATGAGCTGAGAGCGCTATCAGCATCCAGAGAGCACACACACACTTAGCTGCAGAAGGCTGGTTCCGGAGGGTGGTGTCCAGTATGCCTGGGCCCTTGATGGCCACCCGCTGATCAGACAGGGGTTTCCATCTCTGCTCTTTGCCTTCTTCTCCACCCCATTGTGGAGGGTTGTACACTTCGGAATGTCCTGCCACCCTCTTCCAGAGCATCTCGCAGCACCCACTGCTCCAAGCACTTCCATCCACACTGAAACTGCCTAGGCGGCCCCCACTTCACCAGAGCTGTCCCAGACAAGAAAGGCGGAATGCCGCTTGGTCATTTGGTTCTAAATTCTGAACTCCTCTTGAGAACCATTTACCTTCCTCTTTCAGCCAGGCACATTGCAAAATATTCTATTCTATTTATGTTACAAGGAGAAGTACATCGTCTTTTCAGACCCAATCAAAAGAATGTGCACAGGTTCGGTATTCTGTTTTACTGTGTTTACTATTTAATCTATTGCAATTCTGGTACGTACTGTGCTGATGGGCATAGATAGAGCAATAGATAGATACTATTGCAAAAGAAATTAAAGCAACCACCAGAAAGCAAGCTAAATCGCTTTCTTCTAATTCAATAGCTGAGATCTTTTAAGAATAGCTAATACATGGGAAATACTTTGCCCTTTTTCTGTTTTTTTAAGAGCCTGAGAGTCACTTGTTGTTTGCTCTTATTCTCCACTCCCAGCAGCAACCTTGAGATGTCAGACATGGAAATGTGGCCACAGCTGTTTATGCACTTAGAGTATTTCCAAGGCCACATCCTTCTATTCTCCTTCAGATTATTCAAGTGGATGCACTAGTAACTCCAAAGACCCAAGGTCCATGTGCCACGCATTGGCATTGCCAGGAGATTTTACATTTTGAACATTTGAAAACGATCACTAACGTATTGGGTGGGGGAGGGTTAGTTTGTTTTTTCCCCATATTTTGAAAGACACTCGCTACAGGAATGTGTACATTAGCAGAGAGATGTGACCCAAAGCACTAAACATAAGAGGTAATGGGCCATATTTAGTGTTAGACATGTACCTTGTAATCTGCCCTACGTGAGGGACAGTGCATAGAAGTGCTGCCCAAGGAACAAAGTGTGTTTCACGTCAGTCCCTGTTCTCCCTTGCTCCATGGGGAAAGTCCGTTTTGCCAGCCCTTCTTCTGCTGCAGTTTACCTAACCCTTCTTGTTGGCTCAGCTGTGCTGGTGAGGGTGCTGGGGAAGAGGATCTATGGCTCATTTACCTCCTCCAACCCACCCACTCCACCCACGCCTGTGTGGGATGGGGAGCAGTTTACCATGTTATGGCCTGTGATGCAGGTAGCCAATGTAGGGGAATAAGAAGTTGCCTTCCTTCCTTCTCCTGCATGGGCATGTAGGCCAGCTGATGAATAACCCCTTCACAATCTCCAGACATGTAACAGGGTTTTAAAACCCACATACTCAACATACACCAACTAAAGGTGGCCTGGAAAGGGGAGAAAAAAAGGGTTTGTGCTCCTCTGATTTTTTTCTGATGTATAAAGAAAGCCTGGATGAAGTTCCACCCCCACCCCATCTCAAAATGTAGGATTCTCTTTTTGTTTTTTTAACATTCTGTATTCCGGTCTTGTCTCCCCTGCTTTCCAGGCAGATTCTCTGAATGAGTGGAGAACTGGCAGGACTATGGCCTCAGAAAAACCAAGGAAGAGAGATTTGAAATGAGAAGGAATTTTTGTTAACCCCCCACCCTGTTTAACTCACACTTCTGATAGCCAAGAGGAAAGCGCTCTTTGTTAGAGAGTCAACAGTTCCAGCTCTTCAATCAAGAGCTGAGAAACTCCAGGTCTACGGTCCTTCATAGAGGGCTCCACCAAAACCAGGAAAGAAAAGGCTTGATATCCCAGATAAGGTACAAATAAACAACCAACCAACAAAACCAGACAGCCTTCTCCTCCCCACGCATTCATGTTAGTGGGGAGGGATGGGAATATCACCAACCATGTCACACTATGGACAGATGGAAGGGGAAGAGTTTAACTCCAAACCAATTTTCTTCCCTTCATGCCACCCCAAGTGTCATATTTGCTAAGTGAGGCACCTAGTGTCCTTCAGAATTAATTGCCTGAATCAGCCCCAGGGGCTCATTCGAAATTTCCTTTCATATCACACATTGATGATGGAATCTCCCGTCACGTTTGACGGATGAGCGAGTCTCTTATTGTGGGTCTTGAGATGAGACCAAAGACCAATTGCAGCCCCATCTGCAAGTGCCACAGGTGAAGACAATTGTGGATGACGGTCCCCTGCTTTTAGCTTTGTGCCTTACAGGTCTCTCCTTGATTGCAGCAATCCACAAACTCTCAAAACCTTTCAGTTCTAGGGGGTAGAGCTGCTGCCATGGGCTCTTGTCATGTGTTAAAGCTCCTAGGTGTTGAGGTCATTGCAAGATTGGTGGTTGGCCTTAAGAGTGTCTTTTTAATGTTTTCTTGGTCTGCCCCTAAAACGCGTTCCAGTCCGCAATGCTCTGTAAACGATGCCCTTCGGCGTCACACATATGGACCACAGGACAACACCATCCCAGCTGCACATGCCTGATAAAATCTTCAAGCCTGTGATGCTGTAGCACTCAAGGACCTCAGTGTTTGGAACCAAATCTTGCCATTTAATTCCCACTATGGGCCATAGACGTTGTAGGCGGAATTGGTCCAAGCGTTCTATGTGTTGTTGAGAAGTAGTCCATGCCTCGGAGTCATAGAGGAGTGTGGTGATGAAGGCAGCCAGTAAACGTACGTTTTTGTTTGCAGTCTGACAGTTTCATTCCAGAGATGACACGAAAGTTTTCCAAAGGCGTCAATGGTTGCACTGATTTGCTTCGCGATGTCATCAGACCTTTGTAATGAATCATACATGACGTTGTTTTTCATCTGAGGTGGCATGGAAAGACCCCAACAATGGCACACAGTTAGCATTGTGGTAGGCGGTTTCAATAATCTAGGTAGATAGAATACTGGGGACATTGTGTGGGGCTGGGGGGGGGGGCAAATAATAAAACACTCAGCACCGATCCAGCTCTGCTCTCATTTAAGACCATGGGAATTAGACCAACCTTGAGCACTTTTCAGAATTCCATCCTGGAAGATATAATGGATGTGTCTACACAACAATGAAATACCTGTGGCTGGGCCATGGCAGCTGATTTGGGCTTGCAGGGCTCAGGCTACAGGAGTGTTTATTTGGGCTCAGGGACCCTGCCTGCAGGTCCCCCCCAGAGAGGAGAATTTTCTCTATGTTTACAGCCTCCATTACAAACTCTTTATGGCAGCTCTTTAATGAAGCAAGGAAGACACATTTGTGCGCGTGTGGAAAGGGCTACATAAAATAATCATTAGAAAACCATAAGCGAATCTACCCTTTAGGAAGTAGGCAGGCAGGCAGAGAGAGGGGAGGTGGAAAGGATCAAAAATACAATTGTTAGCCAATATGAAAAAAAAAAGACATGAATAAACCACAGATTAAAAAAAGAGAGAGAAAGAAAGTAACAAGTCCATGGAGGACAGAGGCTTGGAACTGTTCAGCCTAATGCATGCCAGATTCCTTCTCTCTCTCTGACTCTCTCTCTCTTTTTTTTCCCCCCTCCTCTCCTGCTCTCTTTTTCCTTCACCAAATGCTGTCTGCTAAACTTCTGAAACACCCTTTGCCTTTTTGACCCTTCAACTTGGCTTGAACTTAGGAAAAACTGGGGTGAGGGGAGGAAGGGTTGAATATGTACTGTATGTAAGTGTGTTGTGTGTGTGTGGGGGGGGGGGGGGATTGTAAGTGATCGAGGGGTGACTGAAATGAATTTGTGTGGTGGATGCTACACTGAAAATAGTTTGTATCTTGTTAATAGAATTAGTAAAATACGTGTTGCTTTGTTTGCAGCTGGTGCCCCCAGGGGATATCTGGCAAAATCAAAAAAATTAAACAGACAAACTACTTATTTAGTCCTTATTTCCCCTTCTTTTGTTCTCCCCCTTTCTGAAGACACTAAGCAGACAAGCTGCAGGCTTGAAATGAGGCCTTGTGTTGATGCTGCTTGCAGGAAGTTGGGGTGGTGCATACAGAGTGTGTGTGTGTGTGTGTTTAAGAAGCAAGCCTGATCTCTGGTAATGCAAAATCCATTCACATTTAATGAAATGATTGTGAGCCAAGTTCCTGAGTTATTGAGAGGCCTGGACTGAAGCAGATCCCTAGCCATTGGCTGGCTTCCTTGAATGAAAATATACTCTACCAGGGCACTGACTTGACATTTGGTGCAGTATGTGGGCCTGAAAGAGAGAGAGAAAGAGAGGTAGCTTCCACCTGGCGATGTTGGCTTACATGGCTGTCTATCAGGATCTTTCACTCTGGAGATGATAGCGAAAAAAGTGATAGTAAAAAAGGTGCACAAACATACATACTGTGTTCACTGCCCCCAAATGTGTATTGTAATGACAAGCAGGAAAGGACAAAAGAGAAATTAACTAAATTAACTGACCTGCGGAAGGTAACTGGAAAACTGAGACATGGGCAAAATCTCAGGACTGATACTCTTCATTTCCTATATTATTAGTATTTTATCTTATTATTTATAGAGGATTTTCGCTACCTCAAGTGAGATCAGATCTCCTTTCCTCTAAGCACTGTACACACACTTAAATAATGATCCCTGCCCCAAAGGGCTTTCACTCTAAATAATCAAGTCAGACAGGAGGAGGGAGAAAAGACATTCAGAAGAAAGATAGTTTGGAAGGGCTGAAATTCCAACATTAATCGAATGGTTGCTAGCAGTATTATTTGAATAGGAGAAGATCCTGCGTAAGCTCTGCTATTTCAAAGCAGTGAAAGATTCTACTTTATGTTTTCAGTAATCTGAGTTTGTCAAATTGCAGCTTCTGCCCAACTTCTCGTATTCTGACTTTTTTGTTTTTTGGAGAAATCCTCGGAAAAAAACTAATTAACTGAGGTTGATTGGGCTTATATAAAATAAGACTGACCCAAAATTTTGCCATAAACATAAATCAAATTGAAAAAAAAAAATTGCCGGTTTGAAAAATATGGATAGTTTTCCTCTCCACTGGGTTTTATTTTTGTGTGGCCTCTGCACTCTCCAAATGCAGCTGAGGTCTGATGAGGAAGTGCTGAACTCATGAAGTATCTAGCGCAGTGTTTCAGACTCAATGGGCTCTGGTAACTTTGAAACAATTCTTTGTTTCAAAGTGTATTTTATTTTGTTTTTAAAATTCAAAAGTATGAAAAAAAATGGTCAAATTCAAAAGGAAACCTTTTGATTTTGTTGCAATAAAATATTGCATTTATCTTTTTCGATTTGCTAAACATTTAAAAAACTTTTGGTTTTGACCCAGCTCAAAATAATTCTTTTCTTCTTTTTGAGATTGCTACCCCAGACTTGCGTTATTTGCACAGCTCTTCTCTCCAGCATTGCAAGACTGGAATTCTATCTTGCTGTTGGGCCGGATAGGGCCATCTCAGGCCCCTATGCCCCCTTTCTCCCCTTGAGAAAGGAGTTTTATCCCTGGAATCTTTTAAATAATTACTTCAGTAAGGCAGAGATTTTCAAAACTTGTTAGGATTTTGGGATTCCCACTTGCCAATCCATTTAATGGGAGGTCTCAGGATTGAACACCTTCAGCTGAGTTTGAGGACTAGCCAGTTTAGCCTCCGGGCAGATTAATGAGTTCATCTGGGAGATGGTAGGGCTGCCTGATTGGACAGCCCACTGGATTTGCAGCGGGGAGCCAGCAGGCCTGCTTCTAAGCTTAGCAGCAGCAGCAGCAGCAGCAGCAGCAGGAAGTTGTTGTCTACTCAGTGCTTTAATCCACAGCTGTGATTGCTCTCATTCCTGTCCAGTATCAGTTCCAGTCCTGCTCCAGTCCTGTTCCGGCCTTGCTCCTGGCTCCAGCCCTTGGCTCTGATATCTGGCTCCCTTACCCTGGTTCTAACCATTGACCTGGACTGCCAGCACCCAGGCCTGATAATAGGTAGGCATCCAAAACTCTTTGGTGGCTTGAGAACTGTAGCCTAAATTATATGATTCTTTTTAGAAACAAAAAACAAGCAAGCAAACAAACACAAAACCAGCTTCCTTGGTCTTCTGTGTAATTAGAGCCAGCTGAAACCTTTTATTCTAAACTTCATTTGGCCTATTTAGAAGGGGAAAAAAATGTGTGTTTTTTTGTTTGTCTAGTTTAAAATCAACAATATTTTCACTTTTGAAAATGAAAAGCTAAAATGCTTTTTCTATTTTTTTTTTTTTGAGGGGGTGGGGGCAAGATGAGTTGAATTTTCCCCACTTCTCTCTCTTTTTTTTTTTTCTCTTTGCCACTGAAAAAGGAGACAAAAATAAAGAGGGAGGCCCAAAATATAGCCCCCATAAATGTTTAGGGTTTTTTGTTTGTTTGTTTTTTGTGGGTTTTTTTGCAAGACATGCCATTTTTCAACTAGTTCTGTTTGTAGTGATACTGGTGAAGTCTAGACCAGGAACTTGATTATCCTATCTGCATCCTTGGAGTCCTCTATTTAGTGTCCTCCTCTGGAACCCTGATTGTAAACTATAACCCCCTTTGCCTGCTCCTGGGTTTTTTTTTTCCTTCCATTTGTTGTCTCTAGGAATTAGTTGATCCCCACTTTTTTTCCCCTGGTCCTTTGTGTCTGAAGCTGGGAGAGGCCCTCCTGGTTTACTAAAGGGATCCCCTTTCGGGATCCATCATGTACATGGGGATTAAATAGGCCTGTCTGCATCCTCTTCGCACTGGAGGACAGCACAAAGCACAGCCTCTGCAATGAGGTATCAGATTACAGTTGCGATGGAGTTACATGGACTGTTTCTGGGTTGGAAGTCAGTATGTGAGTGTCCAATCCTTTGACAATGTGCATGGGAAAAGAGGGGATGTTGAGTGCAGTAAAAAGTATAGTAAAACCAGGAGTCAAGTTATGAATGAGGGACCTGTGCAGCAAGTTGCAGCTGATCACCCTCCCTTCCCGTGGATGGCAAGAGTTAGTCAGCATCCTGCAGGACTGAGCCCCGGATCATATGAGCGAGGGCCTCTTTTGCAATTCTATATTTCTGCAATAACTTTCCCAGCCATGTGACTCAGTTTTTATTAAGCATACAGATTGCTATGGTCCTTTTGTTCTTTTTCCTCCAGTTCCCATTCCCACCCAACGCTGAGATCCATTAGAAAGTAATGATGTGTTAAATGGGAGGTGAGGTACAGGAAAATCACCTAAGGAAAAGGCTGATGAGGTGGCATGAGAACTGACCTCAAAAGTTGGTCCAATTTAGCACCTACATTTTAATTCTGCCCCGTCGCCTTGTTTTCCATGTGCAAAGCCTTTATCTACGGAGGTTTCCAGACACGAGAGTGCCTAGTTTCTAGGGTTTCATGAAACTCGGGCTTGGTTTGCAGGGTTTCACAGGCATCTCTTTCAACTTACATTTTGTGAGTGACCAATTGAAATTCATGTTTTCCATGCGGGGTGGGGGTGATGGGGAGGGGGAAAGAGGGGTTGGCTGGACCAGCTCTGTGTTGGGAGGTGGGGGGAGAAGGAGCGAAGAGGGGCTGGGGTGACTATCTTGGTCAGCTCTGGATGGGGCTTGGGCAGGGCCTCCGGGGGAAGAGAAGGAGCAAGGCCAGAGTTCCGGTGCTCATGTGGGACCCCCAAATTGGCCGGGCTCCACTGGCCTGGGTGGTAATCTGCCACTGTTTAGACACCCCTAGAGCACTGGCACCTACTGTGCGCATGCCTACTGTGCCTAATGGGAAATCCAGCCCTGCCAATGCTGCTGCAATGACTCTAGAAACGACCATGTGTGAGCGTTGTTTTCATACCCTCTGTTTTACAAAGATCACTGTAAACTACTGAGCCTTGCCTGGCTTTGGGTCAACATACATGAAAAGCCAAATTGTTCATGGTTTGGTCTTCACCTAAAACCACGAATTGGCTCAGGTCTTTGAAAAGTTGTCTCGGATCTCTGAAAACTCAGCCTAAGTTCCAAATGGTGTGGAACCAAAACCAGGTAAAAGTCATCTGGTGGTTTTTGTGGTTTTTTTTTTTTTTTTTTTTTTTGTTCCGTCGTGAAACGTTTGCAGTGCTCTAGTGGATGGTTTCCCATTTTATATGTTAATATGATGTGATCTGAATTGTAGATATCTGTTATAGGACCTATTTTTTATTTACACTATGCAGAATGATGTAAGAGGACTTTAAAAGGGCCTGAGACCGGACATAAATTACTGAAATAAATTACTTTTCCCCTACTCCCAATACTCGGTGTTGTATTAAAAAAACCCTCCATAAAACTTAGTGATTCCATAATGTCAAAAACTTTATTTTGTATGGTAAAAATGTTTCAATTAGAGCTGGCGGGACAAATTGGAAAACAATTGTGAGAAACATTGACATTTCAAAGATTTGAAATGGACCTATTTTCTGAGACATTTTCTGTGATGTTTTTAATTGATATTCTTATCAACATTGTTTTAGAAATCATTATCCAAATTTGTTTTCAGGAAATCACTGTTTTCAAAAATCAATATTGAATTCTTTTATTTACCAAAAAAGAAAAAAAAATCATGATAAAAGTATTACGTGTGGTACATTTAACAAAAATCTACATTTAGATACGGTTGGGCATGTTTTGGTGAAAAACTTTCATTTTTGTAGACTCTCTTACTCAACATTGCATGGAAGAAAGTCTACCAGCTATAGTTTCAATATGTGCCTGTGGACCGAGATTGTTGGTCTTTTTAACAGAAATAACTAAAATTAAAGTTTATAATAAGCAAGGACAATAGGCATGTAATAGGCCCTGGCGGCTGGTTAGCCAGTGTTTCAGGCTGACTTTTTTGGATCTGATTCTCTGAAGTGCTTCTGGTGAGTTGCTGAGAGCCCTCTCAGCCCATTGGTTTCAATGCAAACGCGTGGGTTCTAAGTCAACCTCACTGAGCAAAATCAATAGGAAAATCAGTTTGGGAATTATCACCAGCACTTAGATACTTTGGTAACAGGAACTCTAGATGGGGAAAGAGAGATGTTGGAGGAAACCAGGTAGCCAGGTGTTTTTTCTGCACCTACCCAGAAGAAAGCACATTGATTCACATTCCATTACCTGTATCTAAGATAGCTACAGCCTACCGGTCAATATGCAGAGTGAGCGGGAGATTACACATCCCCATGTTAAATCGGGGGCCGACCACAAACCAGCAGCCCTGTGAAATAGGCCCCTCCATCTCCCTTGGCCATGGATCTTTCAAGTCCACTGGATATGTAATATATCCAAACTCTAGGCAGGCTCCAAACCCTCATTCTCTTCTTTCTAAGCCCAGATAAATGTGGAAATCTATTTCAGGGAGCTACAGTCAGAGTGCATTCTGCATAGATACAGATATCTGAGTCATGTTTTCCTCTTTACTGTCAAAAAATTAAGACTTTAGGGATCACCTACAGCCTACTGTCACTCCTGCAAAGAATGCCCGATAAAAGACTGGATGGTGATGCCTGAGGCCACTTCAGGTTCACATCCAAAATTCTGAAGTTTATTCAGGCAACCTGAAACCCTTGTGTATCTATGTAAAACTGGAATGAAAAATCTCAAGGAGAACATGCTTCATTGTGAGATTTCTTGGGGACTCCTTACTCCTATTTGTGCAAGAAATTCTGTGAGGGTGACCATCTCTTTGGTACTTCGACTTCTGGTCTAGGCTACAAACTCAAAGTACAGAGAAGGATGAAGATTCAAAATGCATTTTTTTTTTTAGTTGAATTTATTTTTGAATATATCCTTTAGTTAATTTTGCACTGTGGATGAAGGTTTAAGTGGTAAGGTGGTTACTAGATTGCTCATCTCCACAAAATATTTAGTCTGCCCATTATCAAGGCATCTATTCCTCTTTTGCTCTCATTTTGTCTCATCTCTTCTCCCAAGTATTTAATTGATTAGAAAATCCACTTTTTACACAGGGATGTTTTTTCTATGATTCCAGTAAAGCACAGAGACTCGCAGACATGTAAATACTTCCCATAGAGGAGTCAAACTTGTAAATCAAGCTGGCCTCCTGGAGACCATAGGTGGCTTTCAGCTGTCTGCAGTGGAAACTAAACTCTACTTTGGGACCAACTTGAGGACTAGCGGAGCTGAAGATGGTAGCACAGAAATCACTCAAACAGGAGAGATCTGGGTAGATGAACAAAGGGGATATTTAAGTGGTCTTTAATCCACAGTAGAATGAAGGTGCATATTATGTATGTGCGTGTTTGGTTGCTGTGCTTGTATTTCATCACTTGACGCATGTGGGCTGTTGGTCTGCCATGTTCATAACAGAAATTAATATTTGGCCTTTGTTTCTTTGAGAAGGACAGTGCTAAGATTTACACCCCCAATCTCTGAGTTAAGAGGGGAAAGTGGGTAGATTATGGGATGCAATAAGGAATCTCCCTGTGTTAATTAGTTCAGTCACTTTGCTCCAGCTTTAAACTTTGTTTTTTCTAAAACTGGCCTGCCCTGCAAAACCCAGGTCTCAATTAAGACTATTATCTGGGGATGACATTTCCTCAGTCTGTCGTTGGTTCTTTTTTAATTCTCTAATTCGTTCTAATATGCGCATTGCCTGCATATCCAGTCAGCCATGAAGACTCTGCATTTCCAGGTTCCTTCCTCTCCATCCTCCCAAAGAAATTAAAGCAAGGAGGCTGCGGGACCACAAGTGCAGGAAATAGAATTAGGGGACATATTAATTGGAGCATCAAGTAGGATTTTGTTCCAGGCGGTTTCCTTCCGAGAGCTACTTTGATGCTTCCCTTTTGCAGCTCTGTTTCTCATTAAAAGTATCCCTTAATGGCAAATGATGTTTATACATGTTGCAATTATGTCATGCTGTAACCCCTATGCTGGCAGGCTCAGCTGACTGGTGGGGAGGGCAGGAGGAGGAGGAGGTCAGTTCTGGGGGAGAGGGGGGAAAACTGGTGTGGAGAAAGGGGGAGAAAACAACAGAACTACTTGCGGCTTCTTTGTGCAATTTGTCAGTTGCTTGATTCTGAACGTCCCTTATGCGTTCAGTTTAGCTGTATGAACCCTTTAGAGCCCCATGTTTGTTTGTTATTCTTTCTGCAACTCACTGGCTGGCAGAACCGGTGCCTGAGCGGCTGGATCAAACAGGAGTCCTGCTTTTCTGAAATCAAGTACATGTTCCCTTTTACTTTTACTGTTTTTTTTTTTTTAAGAGAATTTTTTCTTCCTCCTTCTTCACCCCTCTCCATTTTTCTTTTCACTTGTCTTCTCACAGCAACCCTGAGAAACCTTCGATGAATTACACAGGATCTTCAAGGCCTGAGTTTTCCCCAGTCTCTTCAGAAATACTACCTTGAGCGATGCAGCCATAAGTGTTTCTGCCAGCACTAATTCGAGGCTGTGAGAATAGCTCGTTTGTGGGAGGGTATTTGTTTTTTTCCATCCAGGCAGCCAAAAACCTCCAGCTTTTCCTCTCACTCTGGAGGAGATCAGGAGTGCTCTGGATTCATTTGGTCCCCTAATCTCCAGGCTTCTACAATCAGCTCAGGACAACCCTGTCAATGAACTTTTGTTCTTGAGGGTTTTTTATTGTTGTTCCCATTTTAAAATGGGTTTGCCCCACATATGGATCACATAGGCAAACAAGAATGATAATGATAAAAGAAAACAGCTAATTCATGTGGGACTGCGAGCCAAGCCATGTTAATACCTAAGCAAGTCCATGAGCCAATACAAATACCACAGCTGTGCTCTGGAAACTCTACTGGCCTCTCTAGCTACCAGGAGTCAACATTAAGCAACTGAAACTGACACTGAAAGCAGCAAGCGAAAACTTCAAAGCCATAAAAATCTGATTTGTAAAACAAATCAAACAGCAAAGAAACCACCCCAGCCCCTGCCTAATATCTGATTTGTAAAATGACCAGAGTCTAAATAGTCAAACCAGCTTAGAAAACCCAGGGAGCTGGGGATGACATGGACTGAGCAGAAGAATAAGAGGGGGCACATAAGTGTAGGAGTCCCAGAGGAGAAGTCACTCTGTGCCTAGAGCCAGAGCTGCTGGGAAATTACTCATTTTCACTTTGTGTGTATGACATTTGCGTGCAAAACCCATTCTTTCTCCATGAGCAATCACATGGGTATTCAATTCATGTGTCGGATCTGGGATGAAACCCGTCTTCCAGGTCTAATGTTGCAAAGTTTCTTGGATTTATCCCTCAAGAGGGTCGTTTGAGTTCTATGGTACAAAAGTGACAATCCTACAGCCCTCCCCTTAGTAAATCAATGGGAGCATTGCCGTGGACTTCAAAGTGAGCACAGGAACGGGCCCAAAGATAAGACCTGACCTTGCAGGGTCTTTTGCATTGGAGCTTTCCCACTGAAAACTTTTTTTATGAAGTTTTGACTCAGTTTCTACTCGGGCAAAAATCTCAGCTGAAAGTGAGTCAAGACTTCAGGGTTAGACCCACTGACTCAACTGGACTTATAGGTGCTCAGGAGGGCCTAGCATAAGTAGCCAGGCTCCCAAGAAGCAGTGCTGTGGGCCTGCTTGCCAACACCCTAGGAAAATCTAGGAGCCATTGTACCTCCTTCCTGAAGCTGCCAGCAGGCGTGGTGCCCCAGAGCAGAGCTGTGTGTAACTGGCACCCTCTTGCCCATTATGTAGCTTCAGGACAAAGACAGAACAATTCTTGCCCACTGCTGAATATCATTTGGTTGCATTTCTGGTGATAAATGCTATCCATGGGACTGCCCCACCATGTGCTTCATTCCTAGGCAGATCTATCGACATGGGTCTTCTCGGTCTACTCTAAAATGAAGCCGCCTTTGTCCAGATCAACATGCTGGCCTCTGCAAGTGGATTCTGCTGCTGATCTCGCCTCCATTGGGGCGGTCTCAAGCAAGGCAAACACAAGATGGTAATTTGGCTTCTGGGTTCCCAGGCCTATTCAGAATGTATTAGGCTCCCCCCCCCCCCCCCCTGTGCCTGCTACACAGAAGATCTGGATCTGCTATTTTAGCTTATGCTCTTTGCACTACAGATTGGGGTTTCTTATTCCCTGTGATGACCAATGGAAAATTGTTACCTATCTGGATTAAATAGGTCCAGCAACATTTCTGCTCCCCTCTCCCAAAAATCTCATCCCTCATGGAGCATTTAAGGTTCAAGCAGGTCTCAAATACAATAGAGGAACAAAGCCTTGCCAGGGGGACTGCTCTGTCAGACACCCTATTGTCTGCACATCACTTCCTTCTCTCTCAGTTCAATGGTGTTACTGAAGGAACAGGACTTCTTAATGGGGAAGCTCCTTCTAATCTGTGATCCTTACAGTTTATTTTATGGTTCGGGGCAGGTTATTCTGTATCTTCCCCCTCCCCCCAATATCTTCTAAAGTTTTATATAACTATGCTGAGAAGGGCAAGCTAAATAGCGTTTCCGCTGAAGTTTGTCAGTGCTGTGTCAGTCAGCAGAATTTGTGAGTAATTGACACATGCCCTTCCAACCCCTGTGAGCTAAGGACTGTGAGCTCACGATCCAAATCCAGATGCTTCTCCTGGCAGAATGACATTTCCACTAGACCTCTGGCTTCAGCCACACCCACAATACCTTCTAACTTTATTTAGTGTGTTAAGATCTGGGAAGTATTTCCTTAAAGGTAGTGCTGCTATGGTCCCTAGCTATGTGTTCAAGGCATCCTGCCACATCCATACAGAGATGTGGCAGGCATACCACAGTTGAGGTTGGGTTACTTAATTTATGCTTGTGCTGTCAGCACTCTCCCATCTGAGAGGGTAACACTAGACAGTTGCTGCTCTACAGAGAGAGTTAGGACACAAAGGAGAGAAAATTATGTTGAAACTAGAACTGGGTAAATATTTTTGAGAATTTTTTTTCTGGGGCGGAAAAACATGGATTCAGGTCAGCCAAAACATGTTGCAAATTTGTGTCCAATTCACCTAATTTATTTCAGCCAACCTTCCAAAAATACACACAATTTTCATTTAGAATTTTACAATTTTTTTTTTAAATTAAAAAGTTGGAGGCTTTTTAACACTTTTGTTTTGGGTTGTGTGAAAGATTTTACGTTTTGTACAGCCTCAAAGTTTTTCTTGTTTTACTCTTTCAGCTTCCCAAAGAATTCAAAATATTTTCCGTTGGTTGACCGGGAATGATTTTTTTCATTCTTAGTTTGGCTACTGAACCAAAATATTGGTGGTTGACACAGTGCTGTAACACCTCTTGAGGTGGTCAGGGGGGTCCACATCTTCCTGGAGAAATGCAGTTAAATAGAGGTTCCTGACAGCATGGACACTTGGACAGACAGATGGTTATGGAATTCAGAAACCTTGTGGCTTGCAAGACACTATTTAGCAATGAGCAAGAAGTGGCTTCATAAGTAAAGGTCTTGCTTACTTTGCACCTTGCTTACCTTGCACAAACTTGCATAGGTGAAATTGGTGCAAATACCTGTGTAGACACTCTCTATTCAGTGCAGGGGAGAAAAGGCCTCTGAAAGGGTTTATTTTGGCACAGTTGCAGACCTGCAACGTAGAAGGAAGAAATACAGAAACAAGTCTCTCTCTTAGACAGAGCTAGGACAACTGGCTCGCCCCTTTTTATGGGTAGAAAACCAGCACTGTGCTGCTAGTATTCTCACAAGGGCTCCTATTATTTCCCTGCTCCCTTTAACCTATGTTAAATCCTAAGTAACGGGGTACATAGAATCACAGAAGAAGATTCCACCATCTCCCTAGATAACCCATTCCAGTGCTTCACCACCTTCCTAGTGAAAAAGCTTTTCCTAATATGTGCTCATGGATAAAGGAGTCAGGCACTGGCAAATCAGTTCCTTTGTCCTCTCTCTTAAACACAACCATTTTTTCATAACCAACATCCTGGAGCGAGAGTTCCACTTTCTCAGCAAAGTGCCCTTAATTTTTAAGTTTGCTTGCTGTGGTGTTGCTTTGTTCCTGGAAAAAATACACAGTGTATTGATAGCATTGTGCAGAGTTCAACTTGTGCATTCAGAAATGAGATGCAGGCTATCGACTTTGTAGCTGTATCCAATGATCACCTTCTGGAGAGGTTTGTTTTAAAATACCCGGCACTTAGTGAATTCCTAAGTAAATTTAAAAAAAAATTGCTCTCCAGAAATTTTCTGGTCCTCCTTAGGTTGTCATCTCTAACAGAACTGATTAAGTATATAATGCAGAAAGGGATGAATTATAGTAAGGGGAGAGGGATCACCCTGACCCTTTCTCTGGTTCGATAATGGAGTTTTAGCAAAGCATCTTTCTAGCTCATCACTGTGTCTGCCTCTCATTTCTGAAGCCAGACACTAGGCATGATGCTGGTGTGTCCTTCTACTTGTGCCTTCTCCTAATGCTGGTCAGAGAGCTCAGTATGTTGCTGATGGGTGATGCCATGTTAATGAAATCCCTATCATGGGCATGGGCCACGATTCTTTTTCAAGAAACAATAGAGAGAGGGAGCACTGTTTCCCCAGAGCTGTCCCCATGTGCTGAGCTTTCATCTAAAACAAATAAGACATAAAGAAATTGGAAAAGTAAATTGGTATGAAATTAGCAAGGTCATGAGCTGCCTGTTCCCAACCAGAACCATGCAATTTTCTGCCTTTTATAAGCATTTCCCATGTGCTGCTTTTCTCCCTTTTTGTTCCCTTCCCATACGCTTATGCGTGCATGCGCACACGCTGCCCATAAATACTGATTTACACCAGCTCTGTGGTATTGGAAACCTCCTCAAATGAAAGATTTTTCATATGAAAATTCCTATGCAATTTAGTCTGCTTATGAAAAAATGGAAACACCCAAAGTAAACAGCAGCAACAATCCACTTGGGTGGTCAAACGTAATGAGCAAGTGGAAGTGCAACTGTAAAATCAACCCCAACTTAATTATAGAGACATTTGTTAAGGAGTACGGGTGGAGTGAGTCTGTCTTTTCAGTTATTGACAATCAAAGTTAACCCAAGATTAAGTACAATATTTGTAATCATAACATTAGAAATGCCCCCCCCCACACACACACACGCACATAGTCATTATTGTCCTACCCACGCCTTTATCTTTAATTTTATTTGTTTATTTTGGAAGAAATATAGGGCGCTGAGAGAGATGGTTGCCACGTCTTGCTAGCTTAGTCCTGGGTGTCCCAATACCTGTAATGCCAAATTGTACTAGCCTGGTGAATTTTGGGTGATTACTGGTGTGCGTGTGCGTGTGCGTGTGCATGTGTGTGCGCCAGCCAAGACCTCATTGATGGTCCCCTTCCTTCAGCTCACTGGCAGAATACTCACTTGGGATGGCTGGAAACCCGAGTGCCAAGATCCCAAACTAACTTCATTTGATTTAGGAAGTGGCCAATGCACCAATTGGTTCAGTGAAGGCACCCAAGTGGACGTTCCTAGTCTGAGTCTTCTCTCACCCCAGTTTTAGTCAGAAGTAACTCCGCTGACCTCAGTGGATTTGTACAAGTACAAAACTGGAGTGACAGAAGAATCAGGCCATTTTGTTTCAGGACCTGTGATCAGCAGGCTTTCTCCACTGCTTAATTTAGTGACAATGAACACTGGGTGACCTGTTGCCAGTATGAACCAAGTTGCCACATCAGGGTTAAGTAGTTAAAAAATGTTTGGCCATTGCAGCGTTTCGCATCCTCCTGTGTGGCGGGGCTAGTGAGGCAATGCGGCAGTGACTATTGTTTCCAAAGCTTGCACCCTATTTAGCACCCTGGTCCAAGTTCATCCTGGTAGAAACTCTTGCAGAATTAGCTACCCTTCCCACTGACTTCACTGAAGATTCAGAACCCAGATTTTCTTTCTGCAGGAGGCCCAAGTTCAAAGAATGAGGCCTTCTCATGTAGAAGATTGGCGTTCTCAGTAAAGAAACTAGGAATGATCGCTGTGATTTTTAATATATGTTTCACCACTGGGAAGGGTTTGAAATGGCCACTTTCAAATGGTTAAACCTTAGAAAAGCCATAGGCAAAGCCAAGGGACTGTCGTAATCATTGAGAATAACGGATGTTCATTTTACATTTCTAATTTTTTTTAAATGTGAGTGAACGGTTGATTTAAAAAAATTTTTTTTTACACTTTAATTTTACTTTTTTAATGGGCAGGACCTGACATTTTTCTAATCAACATGGAATAAAATCAATTTTCAGAAGACCTCTCACTAGACTACCCACTGTTGTTAGAATGAGAGCACTTCTTCCCTCCTCACTCGCCCACCCACCTTCTCTTTGCAAATAACTCAAAAATGTAGCCAACCCTTGAGCAGTATTAAAGGCCAAAAAAATAAGTTTGTGGATTTCCCAATATTTGTAACTTTATCAATCTGGGCTTATCTCCCGGATAAATAAAAGGGGGACACACGCACACATTCCCTATCTCAAAACAAATAGAGCACTCTCTTTGCCTCATGAAAGGTGAAGACAGGGGAAGTGTGCTGTCAACAATTTAAACAAGTCAATTAAAATATATATGAACATCTCTCATTTGCACAGGTTTTAAACCCCCATTCCGCCGCTGGAGCTACTTCCGATTTACACCTGGCATAAGTGAATGAGCCCTGGTAGCTGAAAAGAAAATTCTCGTCTTGCATTGTGCATTAGTCAAGCCAGAGGCAGAATACAGGGCTAACTGGATCAGCCATCTAGTCAATAGACCTATGCCTGTTTACTCTAGCTGCAGAACTGATAGTACTGGAAAGCTTTGAGCAAGGGCAGTAGGTTTGATGTGTCTTTTCATTCAGAGAAATGGGATCCAATCCACCCCCTTTTTTTTCTCTTCCACACTCCTATGCTAATAGCTTCTTTATCTCCATCCTTTTAAGAAAACGTCAGGGCACTTTTGTCCCTTTTGAGATGGGCTTTTTAATTGGTCTAATTTGATGCTTTAACTTAGTCTCCTAGTGGCCATTGATTGATTTCAATTAACATTCCCAGGCTCTGGGTGCTATAAATAATCCCTGTCTGGCCTGGCTGCTCCTCCACTGGCAGCTCAACCTTTCTCCTTCAGCTGCTGCTGAACTTGCTTCTTGGCTTGGCCTCAGTCTATAATTCTTGCCAAACTTCCCTGTATAAAATAATCATGTACATGAAGTAAAACAGGAGTCTTGTATGCACACTTAATAACTCTTGTGTACTGTATGAGTGGGAATTCCACTTTAGAACCCCCAGAGCTTTCAAATGGTTCTCATTTTCAGCAGGATTCCTCTGGTGAGATCTAAGACTTCGTATTTTGTCCCAAGCTGCTGCTTCCCCTTTCTACCTCTTTTATTCTCCTCTAGATTCCCAGGAACAGACGGCAGCTTCTTCATCATCTGTGGTTTTAGCTGTAAGGCGTCTTGGAGCTGACGGCCCCGCTGTTCAGCTCTTAAGCCAAATGTCAGGGTTCTTTTTTTCACAATCCCACATTTTCCAAATTAAAGATGCAACTAATTCGCAATTCAGAGTGTAAGGCTGTGAGTCAAGATTTAAATTAAACTTATAAGATGAAGTTACAAGAACCACATTCAATATTCTACATGTCTGTCTAGATACATTTGTCTAATATTTTATATCTCAGTGAAGGGGAGAGGAGTACATATAGTTGCACTCATGAGTGCGCACATATATCTGTGTGATAGATACAGCATTTATATGTAGCACATACATACAGACGCTACACTGACTGACCAGATAACAGATAGGTATAGATTTTTAAGGTCAAAAGGGACTGTTAAATCACAGGTAGACGGTTAGAACTGATTGGAGATTTTTTTAATTTTTAAAACTTTGTCCATTTTGAAACCCCCTAGACAAGAATTTTTGACATTTTCATAAATTCCCTCCCGTTTTTCAACCACGTGTAGAGTTCGGTTTGTCAAATTTCGACTGTTCGGAATTTTGAACACTTCTGTGTCTCTCCCCCCGCCTGCAAAAAAAAAAAAAAAAAAAAAAATCAGGAAAATATTTGATTCCCGCCCCCTTTCTATTTTCTCACCCAGCTCGAGGTAGGATTATAGAGATCTCCAAAGCCCCCGGGTCCTGATTTAATCCCCATTTAAGTTAATGGGGAGACTTTCATTGACTTTGGATCAAGCTGCAAATGTGGAAGTGACACAATTTCGCCTCCAGCAATCAAGAGGGTAAAAGATTGTCCCTTGAGAGTGAGAACGTGAAAACAAGGGAGGGACAGTGTATCTTAGGCCCTGTCTGCGTTAGGAGAACTTTGCCAATGTAGTATGCCGGGATACTAACACTGATAAAGTGCTACTGGTGCCGACACTGCTTAAATCAGCAAAGTGGTACTTTTGCCAGCATAGTTTCTATCTCACTCACACACACACGAAAAAAACAAGCCAGGTCAACAAAAGTGCAGTTTAACTAGCATAACTGAGTCTACGTTAGGGTTAATTTTTTTTTTTTTTCCTGGAACCACTATGTCCATCAAGGATCACACTTCTTCATACCCCTGACCAATATAGCTATGCCAGCAGAAGTCTGTTGTGTAGACATGGCTTAACGCAGAGAAGTCAGCAGAGAGGGAAAAGCGATGAAGTCTTTGATGTTTTGTTGCCCCAGGTGTGGAGAGGTGAGCATGGCAGCTGGAAATGCAAGTGGTGAACTCCTGAGAAAGTGGGTGTAGAAAGCAAAGAGAAGGCATGGTCAAAGGACAGAGCCCAGCATGGCGTGTTTCTACTCCCACCACGTGTGTTCTACCAGAGTTAGAAGTAGTAATACAGCAGTGAGAGGCTATAAGTAAGGCTGCGAGTCTGCCGTGGAAGTCACGGATTCTGTGACTTTCCATGACCTTTGTGATTTCTGCAGCTGCAGCAGACGGGGTTGCTGGCCCTGGGGAATGCTGGGGCAGCAGCAGTCCTGGGTGTGACCCCAGAGGCATTGGAGAGCAGTCCCCTGGGGCCTTGGAGCTGCAGGCATCCAGGAGCAGTCAGCACCCCGTCACCCAGAGCAGGGGTTAGCCATCTTCCCCCAGAGCAGTGATGCCCCCGGGAGCAGCTAAGATTTAGTCAAGGGTATTTATGGTAAAAGTTATGGACACGTCACAGGCCATGATTTTTTTTGTTTATTGCCCCTGACCTGTCCATGATTTTTATTAAAAACACCCCTCCCTAAATCTTGGCCTTAGCTGTAAGTATGTGATCTATAGCTGCTAACCCATGCAAAAAGGCACTCACAACTGTGATGTGTAGCACGGTCAGCTCACTGCATGGGTACTTATGCTGGCCTTCCATGCTTCAAGTCTGTGTGACAGTCCATGGGAGATGTGCTTCTTGTCTCCCTGTCTCTGACTTCCTTGAGCTGTGTTAGACCTGCAAGTTGTCACAGTGATGGAGGACAGAGGTCATGAGCTCCATATTGCATGCACAAGACCATCTGCTCTGGAAGGGTTGTCATAGAGCTGCTCATGAGCATCAATAAAAACATCCTTCCTATGGACCCTGGCCTTGGTGGGCATCCTTCCATGGAGTCAGTTGTTCTTCTCACTGTGACCTATGTCAGACTGCTGTGCTTCCATTCCTATTGGGTGTTTGGCCATTCCCACATCTTGGACATACAGGCTGGTCTTGGGATGTCACCATCATACACCCCAATGCTATTGGTCCCCTCTTACTGCTCCCTGCTGGGTTTTTCCCCTTGATCCATAGAACTAACTACTCGGGTTTCCTTGGACTGAAGGCACAGAGTAGTTGTGGTCTGCAACCATATGCAAAGGAACTTTTCACAACAATGCCGTCAATATTTCCCTCACCTTATATGGGTATGCTACCCTACACTGGACTCATTCCTCCGTGAGCGGTGCATCAGCATAGACGACATTGTTTGAGGGAAAGGACCTGACTTCTTCTTATCCTACGTCTTGTGTAGTCAGTTATACCTGTACAAAGCAGGTGTAAAATGCAACCACTCTGATCTGCTTTGGTGCAGCTATAGCAGGTACAGGGAAAGGGTGAATCAGGCCTCTCCTCTGCAGTTCAGTCCATATTTCTCCTCCTCCCCCTTTCTTTTCACTGAATGCACTGGCACCAACCTTAGCAAGACATCCAATTTCACTGTTGCAAGTCCTCTTATCCCACCAACCCATGCACATGTACAAACAGGAGATGCAGTGAACAGGATAGCCTGAGAGCAAAGAGTGAAATAAACAGATCCTCGAAGAAATAGTGCAAGGGGGGATGTGGGAGAGATGAGAGAGCTTTAAAATTGTTTTTCTTTTCTTCTTTTTAGTGCTACAGGATGTAATTTATTTAGTTTGAAAAACATGTTTTTACTGCGTTCTGTGCCTTTCCGAGTTCTCAGGCTTTCAGAGCCAACACTGACTTCTGTGTCAATGAGCACTGAGGGACTTGGAGACCTGAATTATTTGGCTGTCAAATGCTGGTCGAGAGTCACTGGAAGCCACATTTTTCCTTACAAAATTAATTTGTTTTACTCCAAGATATCCAGAGCAATCAGCTGCGAGTGGCAGGAAAACATCTAATAATAGCACATTCTAGCAGCTCAAAGAAAGGCATTGGAAAGGGATATTTTTCCCATATTCATATTTTGTATGGCCATTTAACAAAAAAAAACAAGGTATCTTTGAAAGACAGACAGCGCGATGTGCAGCTATACAGCATTACCAGGAAGATATCAGTTTAAATCCAGCCTTGGTCAGTGTCAAGCAAAAATTATTGGGCCACATCCTGAGAGGTGCTAAGCCCCTTTCTCATTGGCCCAAAGCCTGAGGCCTCTCAGACAAACTCCCATTAAAGAGGAATTAACTTCAGCATTTGCTCTGTTGAAAGACAAGAATGCTCAGTACCTGTATGCATGTGACTCAGTCACGTTGGTGCCCACGGGCTGTACGAAGACCACTCTACTTGGATTGGTTCACTGAGGTTTTCACTCCTTGAGTTTTGGTTTGAATTTGGGGTTTGAATGAGGTCAAAGCTTGAAGTGAAACTCAGCCTGAGCCTCTGAGTTTTGCCTGGCTTCCCCCAAACTCCCTCCCTGCCACCTGATAAAGAAGGTCTAGCTTCCCTAGAAACGCAGGCCATGTCCTCGTGATGCCTGGAATAGGTCTGCTCAGAATTCGTCCCAGTTTGCTAAGAAATGAAGGAATCCCAACTACCTTGACCCAGCTGTAAGGCTTGGAGTGACTTTCTTCTGTCAGTGGGCTTTCACTACGAAGCTTTATTCATCTGGCCACTGTTGTGTGGCCTGACATGACCCACCAGCTCATTTCAGAGAGGCCAACTCCTTGTGGCTAGGAGTCTGCAGATCATGAATGCCACGAAGGCGATTGGTGCTCTTGTTGCAACCGCAGCAAATAAGATCAAGGTTTTAAATGTGCCATGAAGAGGAAGACTGATTCTCCTTCTCCACTAGAGCTAGTCCCACTTGGTATGCTGAGAGGGGCTGGTACACAATGAGAGAAGGTTCTGTTGTCCCTGCCCTATGGATTGAGGACTTGGTCTCCCAGGCTGTTGGTCCCACTGCTTTCCTCAGCATTGAACTATTTTTTAAATAGAAAGCAAATGATCACACTGTTTCCTCACCTCTATACTTGCTAAAACATTTACTCCAGAGCTGAGACCATCTCTGCTGATTTCCACATGGGAATAAAATTCCAGAATGGAGTTAATTGATTATTGTTATTACAGTAACATCTAGAGACCCAACAAAAATTGGGCCCCATTGTGCTAGGTGCTGTACAAACACACACACACATTAGGAGACAGTCCGCTGCCCTAAAAGACTTGCAGTCTAATAGACAAAAGTATTATTGTCCTCACTTTGCATATGGGAAAGTGAGTCATGGAGGGAGTAGTTGACTTTGCCACTGATTCCCTTGTGTGGATAAGTAAAGAACTGAATGAAAATCTCCTGAGTTTGAGTCTAGTGCCTTAACCACAAGCCTGTCTTTCCTCTCTTCTTGTTTCTTAGCTCAGTGTTTTCAACAGGGGTCACTAGTATCGACCACCACTAAAAACAGAGCTCCTAAAAGAAACATTAACAGATGTTCAGCTATAGCAGTAAGGCCAGCAGGTTCCATTATAAAACTGTCCTCATATTAGTTCAACTCTAGGCCTCTAGACGGCTTTAAATTTCATGTGATAAAAATAATTGTGTGAGTTGAGCTACTGTCCACCAGCAGCTGAGCCAAGAGTTTTCCTGGCTCCTCTCCTGAAAGAATGCACAACTTCCAAGTACAGTCCCGATGTGCTGATGGTGCCATGTCCTTTCCCTGATCTGTGAAATAGCTTCTGCTGCAGAGGATGATAGAGCTGAGCTGCTATTGCTAACCTTGATAATATCCTGGAGATAGAGACCTTGATGTCAAAGGAAAAGGACTTCTCTCATGTGCCTTAAACGATTCAGCCAAGATGGAGACCCTGGTCTCAAGGTCAGTCTCTCTTAATGAAAGAATCCTTCGTTAAGTTCCTTCTCCCATCCACATAGTTCTAGTTCCTCACTGCAAAATGAGGATGGAGCAAAGGGCTGGAAAGAAAGCCACGTGGGGAGTGAATCAGATATGGAGACAAGCAACAGTGAGCCAAAGAAATGTGGAGAGTGAGACGAGGTAGCCAATTCCTGGCTTTCTAAACAGAACCCAAACCTTGCAATGTTTTGGCACAAACCAGTCCAGCGACCTCCAAGCTGTGCAATGCGTGAACGTATGGGGTCAGAATCTGACCTCAGCACAGTCCTTTGTAGAATTGGGTGGGCTACCGTAGAATAGTCCAGTAGTTAAAAGTGGGAGATCTAGATTCACATACCTGCCCAAAGCAGGAACCTTGAATCTCTCTTTCCTACACCAGGTGAGTGTCCTAACTACCGAGGCATGTGCTCTCTTTCTCTCACTGGTTTTGAGAGGAAGTTTCATCTGGGACCTGAGAAACCCATGTCTGTTTCTGACAAATTGGCATTTTCCAACCCAAAAGAGTTTCACTGAAAAATCCCGAACTTGCTCTAGTCCTCCATTCCCGAAACTGTTGGGGCCTGCCGTAGAGAGGGCTTCGTGGTTTCTAACACAAATGGCTTTCCTTTTAGAGCTTGTTCCTGGAACCACTTGGGAAAGATTGGCATGGGATACCTGCACAGTTTGACATTTCATCAGCTTTAGGAAAGGCCAATGGGAAGGGTTCATTGTAATGGGTGGGGCCAGACTTTACGTCCGGGTGCAGGCTGGAAGCTCTTGGCAAGAGTAGTAATAATAATTAAAAAGATTGACTAATTAATTTTCACAGCCCCCTGTAACTCAGGTCAATGTCGTTAGCTATTCTCATTGTAGGCACGGGGAAGCAAGGACAGATGTCTTGCCCTGTTCCACCCAGTGAATCAGTGGCAAAACCAGGGTTAGAACTCAAAAAAGGCTGGTTCCCAGACCTGTGCTTGTGTTACAGGGCCCAATTTCCTCTGCCCCAACTAAAAATGGGGCAACGTTATGAAACCGTATTAAAATTGTTTACACAATGCTGGCCAGTTGGACAACTGGTTGCAGCTACACAGTTTACAGTCATGGCACCGGAAAACCATTAATTCCTTCCCTCATGAGCATTGGTAAAATGCAAACCAGAAAACTTCCCCTCTTCTGACATATTGGACCTTTTCCCATCAGAGTCCAGCGCTCACTAAGGCACTCATAGCATCAATGGATTGTCTCCTCAGGGCAGTGGCAGAGGGTAAATGGCTGTTTGGAGGCCTCTGATGGCTTGGATCATGAAGTTCTGTTCCCTCATCTCCAGGACCTGGAAGGTGTGAAGAGAATGGTTTTAAGCCTCTCTTCGGGTCTGCCTTGCGAGGTGCTGAGCACCCTCCCTTCACGTTGACTTTACTGGGAGTTGAAGGCACTTATTTCTAGGCCCATTTCAACTCCTGCTGAAGTCAAGGAAAACTCTATTTACTGCCCATGAAAAGAGACCATGAAATGCAACAGGCCTCTATTCCATTGGTATAACACAATGGTTCCCAACCTGGGGCGTGGGAGCCCGTTGGGGGGGCACCAAAGATTACAGGGGGTCCATGAGGCTTCAGTAATTTTGAGCTCAATATTGAGGCTCAGCCCCCACCGAGCTCCGCTCCGGCCAGAGCGAAGCAGCAGCTCCAAGATCCACTTTGGCCGGAGTGGCAGAGTAGCCCCCCACAGCCCTGCACTGGCCGACCTGCCAGGGCCCACTTCCATTACCCTCAGTCTATTAGGGAGGGGAAGAGACGGGGCCGCAAGTGGTGGCAGCCGTGGCAGGGAAGGCTTAGCTTCTCTACTCAGATAAGTAATTTATTATTAATGTATTTTAGTGTTGTTCTCATTATATGTGTGCATAGGGGTTGTGGGTTTATGGCTGGGGGCGGGGTGTGTTACCTAGTGTTAACAAGTGGGGCTTTCACTCAAAAAGGTTGGGAACCACTAGTAACATGCTCCATCGGGTTTCTTCAGCCAACAGACATTCATGGGTATGGTGCCCTCAGTGGAGAGTCTGTGACTGCAGATGGTTTCGGCTGGACAATAGACTGAGGCTAGCTCTCAGTAACTTTGGGGGAGTGCTGTTAGACACTGCTCTTTAATCAGGGGTTTCCCCTGATAAGCATGTCATACAGCGCTCCTAAAAATCAGCCACCAGATAAGAGTCTGAAAATGAGGGGGAGGAGAATTCTTCCATCGAGAGGATGCCTGATTTGTCTTTAATTTTGCAGATGCTATGGCAATGGGCACTTTAGAAAGACATATGGTTACACAAAAGTTCACACATCTCTGATCGCAGTTTGTTCTAGTCAAGTTTGTGTCCCCGTCCCACCCCCCCATGGGAAAGCTAGTTGCTGTCAATGTTTTGAGGCTTCTTCTTTGACTTTGGCGGGGCTAATGCTCAGATGGCCATTTCCTAGACCAGTTGGGATTTAGTCATTGGCGGTGCTGAAGGCTTGTCCTGGGAAAGCACAGTGTATAGCTGGCAGTCATTTGGTGTAGTTGTAACTGATGTAAATATTTTCTGGCTGGCGCAATCATTTCAGCATGTGGTGTGTGGTGGTGGTTTGTTTCCTGTGCTGCTTGTGTCTTCAGCTCCTTTTGTGTTGCGGTCATTGTGTTTCTTTTGGGTTCTGATTTTTGGTTATCATGTAACCTTGGAGACAGTTCCTGCTTCTTGCCTCATATTGTTGTGGTTTCTTGTTAACCGTTGTTTGTTGCAGTGAATAATATGTGGTGGTGGTTTTCAGCCTGAATCTTTTCTCTGGCTGGTTGACGTTTGTACTATAGGAGCAGATTTTCTTGGTAAACCCTGAGAGGAAAAAGAACAAACAAGCTTTCCCTCCTAGTCATTTGTGAAACTCAAACAAGATCTTGTTCAGCTCAACCACTAAAACTTGGAGCTCACACGGAGTAAATTGAAATCCTCCCACAACCCAGAAACTCACTCCTTCCTTTATTCCACTTCCGTCACTCAGACCAACAACAAATAGAAGGAAGATGTGCCCACCATTGAGTGGGTTGCACATATTTCCACTCAGTGGGACTTGTCATTAATGATGGTTCATCGCCCAAATGCTATTGGCTCTCTAGCCATGCAAGAACTTTTTATCCCCTTAAAATTCATAGAAATGTGGGACTGGAAGGGACCTCGAGAGGTCATCTAGTCCAGCCCCCTGCATTCAAGACAAGACTATGTAATAACTAGACCATTCCAGACAGGTGTTTGTCTAACCTGTTCTTAAAAACCTCCAAAGATGGAGATTCCACAATCTCAGTAGCAATTTGTTCCAGTGCTTAACTACCCGGACATTTAGGAAGGTTTTCCTAATGTCCAACGTAAGCCTCCCTTGCTGCAATTTAAGCCCATTGCTTCTTGTCTTCGCCGCAGAGGCTAAGGAGAACAAATTTTCTCCCTCCTGCTTGTAACAACCTTTTATGTACTTGAAAATTATCATGTCCCCCTTCAGTCTTCTCTTCCCCAGACTAAACAAACCCAATTTTGCTTGGATAATTTTTGTTAGCCGACTGTTCCCTGGGATTTTTTAATATAATTTTTACAACTGAAGAAAGATTCTGATCATACCTTAGAGGAGAAAGGGGAAAAGGAGGGGCACCTCACTGCCACACTTTTCCACGTTAAATAAAACTGGCCTCTTTTGGTATTTGGCTAAAAGCCCAAAGAAGTTAACTCTCCTCTTATCTGCCTGTGGTGGGATAGTGTTGCATGTTTTATTAAAACCGTGGGATTTTTTTCATTGTGGTGTTTTTTAAATAGCAAAAGTCATGAGGTGTTCATGATGAAAAGCCTGGAATGAGAGTAACTGGAGCTGAATGGAAAACGTGGGGAACAGTCTCAGAGATTTTTTTATTTTGAAATTTTGCCAGTAAAAGGTTATAGGAAAATTGAAATTCAAAAAATGTAGAGTAGCTCTAATAGTAATTGAAAAGTCAAGTGTCATGAAGCTGCCGTGCCTCACTGTAGTGCCAATAACGGGAACCTTGTTTGTGCTGTGTTAGCAGTAAACAGATGTGAAGATACTAAGTGCAATACTGAATCTAACCTTTCAAAGCCCAATTTACCATTCTGTTTGCTTTCAAAGGTCCTATTCTGCCATCCTTACTTATACTGAGTCGCACCTTACTCCACAAGAGGCACCACTGAAATCAATGGTAGATACCAACCGATATGGGGTAATAATAGCAGAATCTGGCCTGAATGTCTTTTACTACACTGGAGAAAGAAAGGAAAAAAAAAAAACTTTACCAGCACTGGCAGAATTAAACTTCACTTTAAGGACCAGATTCTGATTTCAGCAACAAAATGGCAGCAGAAATTCAACATTTATAAGTGTAAAGTAGTGCACACTGGGAAAAATAATCCCAGTTGTACATATGTAATGTTGGCTTCTAAATTGGCTTTTACCACTCGAAAAAGTGGAGTGGATCATTCTCTGAAAACTTCAATTCAATGGACAGCAGCAGTGGGGAGAAAAAAGAAAAGAATGTTAGGAAAGGGATAGAAAATATGACCGACAGTATCATAATGCCACTACATAAATCCATGGTATGCCCACACCTTGAATACCGTGTCCAGTTCTGGTTTTCCCACCGCAAGAAGGATCTAGCGGAAATGGAAAAAGTTCAGAAAAGGGCAAAAAAGATGATCAAGGGAATGGAATGGCTTCTGTATGAGAAGAAACTAAAAGGATTAAGGATGTTCAACTTAGAAAAGAGATGACTAAGGGGAGGTATGCTAAAGATCCATAAAATCACAAATGGTGTGGGAAAAGTGAATCGAGAAGTCTTATTTATCTTTTCCCACAGTACAAAAACCAAGGGTCACCCAATGAAGTTGATAAGCAGCAGGTTTAGTATAAACAAATGGAAGTACTTTTTCATACAATGCACAATTAACCTGTGGAACTCATTGCCATTGGATGCTGTGAAGGCCAAAAGTATAACTGGGTATTAACAGATATGTTAATGGAGGATAGGTCCAGCAATGGCTATTAGCCAAGATGGTCAGGGATGCAACCCCATGCTTGGAGCAAACCTATACTTCTGACTGCCAGAAGCTGGGAGTGGAGAACAAAGGTGGATCACTCCAAAATTTTCCTGTTATGCTCACTCTCCTGGTACTGGCCACTATGAGAGACAGCATACTGGGCTAGCTGCACCGTTGGTCTAACCTCATATGGCAGCTCTTATGTTCCTATTGCTCACACTGACTAATATCTTAGGCCCTGATCCTGCAAAAACATATGCACTGTGAATGGTATGATTGAATTTCATTGTATTTCCATTTAACTCAACAGGATTATTCATAGGGTCTGATCCTAGCCCTATGAATAATCCTAATGAGTTAAATGGAAGAATTCAATGGAAAGAGCTGCCATTGACTTCAATGGAGCTGGATCAGGCATATCATGTGTAAAGTTAAGCATGTGCATAAATCTTTACAGAATCAGAGCTTTACCCTGTAGACCAGTGTTTCTCAAATAGTGTTCCGCGGAACCCTGGGGTTCTGCAGGCTGAGTTGAAGGGTTCTGCAAAAAAGCAGAACCACGCCACCGAAATTAACAGAAATCGCGTGCCGCAGAGAACAGCTTAGAGAGCGCGCCGCGGAAAAGGGGAAGATTTCCTGGACTTGTCGGCGGAGGGTATGGCATGGCCGCACAAGGGTGCTGCGGCGAAATATAATTGAGAAACACTGCTGTAGACAGTCCCATTGATTTAAAAGGGTCTGTTCATAGAATGATGTAAGCAAGCCTTCTAAAGAGCTGTCATTCTACCACTCGCCTTCTTGTGGTGCAGGTGTTCTTACTGAAAGGAGGGGTGTGAAAGGCAGATGTCTGGCACTTGATTCCCAGCAGTCAGCCACTACTCTGTCCAGGGTATTGCCAGTCTTTCCCTTTCCAGCTCCTAGGAGGCACTGTCTTTGCTCTGCTCTGTCCTTATATTGGCTGCCACACAGCTCCTTGCTATTCACTGCCTTTTCAAGGGCCCTCTTAACCCTTTCCTGGCAGGCGCCCCATCACACTGAGCAAGATGATACCAACAAGGTTTGAGGGAAAATATCCAAAGTTACTACAGAGAGTACACGAGTGCCTCTATTCAAAGAAACGAAGGGAGATTTCATGGCAAGGAGACCTGGTGGTGGTCCAGCAATGTACAAGAGGCAGTAAAGAAGTAGGAAAGGTTTAAGCAATGGCAGAAAGTAAAAATGGTGGACAGTTATAAGGAATTCAATCTGATAAAGAAAACTGAAAAAAGCAGTTGCAGAAGCTAAAAGTGAGGCATTTAAAGCCTTCTATGAAGGGCTACTAACAGGGTGAGGGGGAAAGGAATATACAGATTAGTCAAAATTAGGCAAAGAAGTACAAAGGACTTGAGCTGTGAAGTGTGTCAAAGATTAAACCAAAAGAGAGCTGGTGAAAGATGGTGAAATCATTAGGAGGTGGCAGTGTTTTAAGAGAGAACTGCTCAATGAAGAGAGAGTGAAGAAACCACTGAGGGGAAATACTTGTGAGCAACAATCTTACAAGACCTGTCCCCATGGTGGACATGCATCCCGTGTTAAACATGGCGAAATGTTGAAGGCAGTAGGACTGAATGGCGTACCAGCTGAGACATTTAAAGGGATGTGGTGATGAGGACGAACTTTTTAAACTTAATTCTTCAAACTTGAAAACTGCTCAACAAGTGGATGGAAGAGCACGTTGGTCCCTATCTTCAATCACAAAGGAGATGTGCAAGAATGTAGTAATTACCAAGCCATCAAGTTAATGAGTCACACGATGAAATGGCTGAAAAGAATTCTTAGGAAAAGACTTCAGGAGGAGCTGGAAGATCAAGTAAATGAGAAACAATTTGGGTTTGTGTCAGGAAGGTCAACAATGGATGCAATGTTTGCAACCCAAATATTGCAGGAGATGTACACGGAGAAACCCAAGGAACTGCACTTAGTGTTTGTGGATTTAGAGAAGGTGTATGAGAATTGTTATGATGCTGCCTGTGGTCATGCACATCTGCCAGAGGCATATGTTCAGACTAGCATGGACATGTATGAGGGTAGCACCACAGTAGTGAGAAGCAGCCACAACTGGAGCGAGCCAATCACTGTGAGAGTAGGTGTACATCTGTGATCAGCCTTAAACCCATTCCTGTTTGTGAATGTAATGGATGTGTTGATGCTGGAGATGAGGGGAGAGACTCCTTGCAACCAGCAAAAAGCATGCTTCATTATGTTGTTCTGAGAAGACCAATATGAACTGGAAAGCTATCTAAAACTAGGGAAGGCTGCATTAGAAGAAAATGGCTTGGCTTACAAATCAGCTAATAGAAGCATAATACATGTGATGCTTCATTGAAAGGGACAACAAGAAGCCAGTAAAAGTAGATGGTACAGCGTTAAAGTTGGTGAACAATTTAATTACCTCTGTTTAGTGTTGAGGCATGATGGGAATGTGGATGCAGATGTGAGAAGCCCCAGGAGGAGCTCTTGGTGTAAATGAAGGGAGTTGATAGAAATTTTATGTGATAAGAATATGCCAAGTAAACTAAAAAGCAGCGTGAATAAAATCACGATTGAGCCAGACAGGACATACGGGTTAGAAGGCTGGCCAGTGACGAAAAGAGAACTACTACTTCCCACTACCAAAATGAGTATGCTCAGGTGGATGCTGGGTAAGATGACCGCTGATAGGCTACACAATAAAATGGTAGAAGCCATGGTGCAGGTAGCCTCCACCATGGAAAATATGAGGGAGAATTGAATGAGATGGCTGGGTCATGTGGGACGATGAGGAGGAGGAGATGTTGTCCAGGAGTACAAGAGCTAATAGTTATGTGACAAAAGCCACAAAGTAGACCTACTAAAAGGTGGTTCTAGATGCTAAAGGAAGACCTGAAGAAGGGTGGTGTCAGCCCAGAAGATGCACTTGACAAGAATTCTGGGAGACAAAGAAGAGCCACCAACTCCAACAGACTGGACAAAGCGAAGATGGAGACGATTACCAGGGTAAGGTACTTACTACTCAATATCAGTAAGGAAGGCAGAATTTGGCTTTCAGCTACTATTCTCTCTCTCTCTCTCTTTCTCTGAAGCCCAGAGGTTAACTTGGCCGCACTCAAGGTTCTTGGTAAATTTATCGGTTACCATCGCATCCATCCACTTGCATGCAATAATCCCAAAATGTCAAAAGTCATGGGTATATTTTTAACAATGGAATCCATGACTCCCATGAAAACTGTGACAAAAATGTAGCCTTAAGCATCTTAAAGCCTTTATTTAAAAAAACTAAAAAATTGTTTTACGTGAACATCAAGTTTTTCGTTCCTGTGGGCAAGCTTTCATTCGAATGACCAGAAATTTGCAAAATGAGGCTGAACTTGAGGTGTGTGTGTGTGTGTGTGTGTGTGTGTGTGTGTGTTGGAATACAATGAACCTCTGCTAAAGCATATGCAGAATTCCACAAAATGACCACAACATTTTGTCAAGCAAGAATCTGGACATTTCTCCCAGCTCTTGAGGGAGGATGCCAAATGGCCAGAAAAGATGCTAGGCTA
The DNA here is from genome assembly GCF_026122565.2 of Emydura macquarii macquarii. NCBI lineage: Eukaryota > Metazoa > Chordata > Testudines > Chelidae > Emydura > Emydura macquarii. The sequence goes on from NW_027131391.1 coordinate 5,613,339, forward strand.
AAGTAATGATGTCCATTTTGTTCTGTTGCGATTGCTGCTGCTGTGGGTATTAAGGTCCTTTACTGTGTATGAGTGGTGTAAAGGGACTATAGTTGAACTGAGGATCAAGCCCTTTGTTTGTAGCTTGAGTTAATCCATGCAGGGATTCCCTGCTGCTAATGGTCACTGTGTTCTTTTTTTGCTGGCGGAATAGCTGAGATGAATAAAAGGCCATCTAGAGGGAGCAGAGTGCTTCTGTAAACAACAAGCTTTGTGTCTGTGTTACACGGCTCTGAGCTTGCTGCCAAATCCAGCTGTGCGACACAGGCCTTTAAAATGTGAGACGGAGATCCCCAAATGAGGAACACACACAACGCTAATAGGCTGCTCCAGAGGAGATGGGGACAGCTTTGGGGGTCAATAGGGTTTGCTGAACTAGTGTTAACTGATCTCTAAAGTCAGGAAAGGACGTATTGGGCTAGGGTTTCTAGAGACTCGTGGAAGGACCTGATCCCAGCTTTGTCACAGACCTGGGGCCAAATCCTGGTCCTGTGAATGTTGATAATTCTAGAGAGAGAAGGTGGATGATATACTATCTTTTATTGGACCAACTTCTGCAAGCTTTCAAGCCTCACGGTACTCTTCTTCAGGCCTCAGGATGGGAGACTTGACTTTCACATGACCAGGATTGGAGCTGTGTTGTACTCATAGGAGCAGATTGTGCACGTAGGGTGAGGAGGGCACCAGGAGCTCTCACTCCCCTTTGTTTCCTTTATAAGGGCGAAGTACAATAGTGCAGAGATTTCTCCTGGTATCCCTGGTGAGCCATAGCCCTTCTCTCCCTCCAAATCAGCCTGCAAAGCTGCCTGGTCACCAGGGGAGGGTGTTACACTAGATGATCCCTCCCCTCCCCCTGCACTGGGGAGCAGAGAGAAGGAATGTGTCTCCTGAGGCACAGTCCCACCTGGAGCTCTCTGTCCGGGCTGATGTGACTCCACCCTGTTCCAGACAAGGTAGTGCATAAGGGTGTGTCTACATGGCCAAAAAAGACCCACGGTACTGGCTCAGAGACCAGGTCCACTGACTGGGGTCTAAAAATAGCAGTGTAGACTTGGGCTGGAGACTGGGCTCTGAGACACCCCTGCTGCCCCCCCCCCCCCCCCGACGGGGTTTCAGAGTCTAGGGTCCAGCCCCACACCACATGCCTACACTGCTATTTTTAGCATTTCCAGAGTGAGCCCCATGATTCCCAAGTCAGCTTGACCTGGGCTCGGAGACTTGCTGCCATGGGTCTTGTTTGGCCATGTAGACACACCCTTAGGGTCCCTCAATCCTCTCACACATCTCCGGGCCAAACTCCGTCCTAATTCCTTTAGCCGTGCTGCAGAACTGAAGGGGCCTTTTTGCATCTCTCCCTCTAAAAGAGAGGCCTTCTTTACAGCATCTTTGGGAGACTTCGATGCAGATCCTTCAAGGTACTTGCCTGCCATTAAATCAGGCCCCTACATATCTGGACCTTCGTTCTTTAAAAAAGCACCTCTGTTTAATTCTGGTCTGAACAATACCCCCCACCCCATGAGATTATTGTATAAAGGACAGCAATCACTCATGAGATGGCAATGCGATGAGCAGCAGCCTCCTATTACCAGGGGGCAGCAGAGAGGTCCTTGCTGCTAATGCTTCCAGGGAGAGGATTTAAAGAAATGCTCAGCTGGTAATAAGCAGAGCTGGCAACAAATGTGCATTGCATTTTGGTGCCCATTTCATGGTGAAACTTAACTCCCCCCAGATTTGGGGGACTGGGTAGCTCAGGGGATTAGTAATGGGATACACAGCCTTTCATCTCGCCATTCCCTTTTCAACTCGAGCTCAAGCCACCACCAGCGGCTGGAAGCTGTTACCATCTGATGGTTTATGGATAATGAGTTGATGGTCTCAGTCCCTTTCCTGGTAAGTCAGGTATCTGCATCCCATGCACAACAAATGCACCGTAAAAATTCAACGCTTCAGCCTTGCTGTGAGCCTCAGCAGAAATGCCAAAGACTGGATGGGTCTTAGAGCATTCACCTTATCATGGGGCATTCACCCCAGACTAGCCCGGGGGGGGGGGGGGGGGTAATTAAGGCATGAGAGGGCCCAATTAGCCATAGGCTGCCAACACAGGGTAAGAAAGCGTCCCTGTTACACACCTCTAGACAAGGTCTTCACAGGGTAGGACCTTGACATGTCCAGCTGTGTGACAAGTGTGTAAAAATGTAGAAAAGAGTTTGGGTCCAGGTTAGATCAGTTTTCTGTGAAGCAGTTCTCCCATTCTTACGAAGGGGGAAATACGCTCTCAGTTATGATGCCCCTCTTTCTTTTCATGTCCCTGACACAGATCATAAGAGAGCATTTATGACTTCTGTTTTTGCAAACACAACACTAAATGTTGCAAGTTAAATTGAACCATAGATCATTTTGCATATATCGTCCAACATTTGTTTCCGCGGTAGTTTTAAATTGCATCTGTAAAGCACGTTACGAGCTTTAATTAATGAATGAGTCCTTGCAGCAATACTCCCACACGGGGCAGTGGTATCATCCCCATTTTACAGAGGGGAAACTGAGGCACAGAGGCTAATACTCAGATTGGTAAAGCTATCTAGTTGGCGCAATGTTCAGCATTTCAATGCCTAATTGATTTTAGGAGCCTAAATCATTTTCAAAAGGGTTTTAGGCACTGAGGAGCCAAAATCCCCTTGACAGTCAAGGGGATTAAGCTCCAAAGTGCCGAAGGCCTGTCTACACTAGATTGTTTTTTTTTCAACAAAACAATCCTGGCATACGCACGGCAATGGCCTTTTTGTTTGCACAACTGCCCTGTTTTGTCAACAAAACAAAACCACCTCGACAGGAGGTGTAGAGCCTTTTTCGGCAAAGTTTTTGTGAAAAAGCATGTGTGTTGACACTGCCCTCAGGTCCTATCGCTAAAAATAGCCTCCCCATTATCCCATCGTGAGTGCTGCTCTGGTAAGTAGTGTGAGCTCGGCCGTTCGCCTCCGCCCCTCCCCTTTCAAAGCCCCAGAAAGTTTTAAAGTTAACTCACCGTGGAGAGCTTCCTCCACAGCGCAGTAAATGCAGTTCTGTCCTGCCTGCCCTAAGCTACAGGGGAGGAGTGTAACCCCTGCTGGGCCGTGCAGAGCCAGGGAGGGAGGTGGGGGTTGTGTCCTTCTCCCCATCCCCGCAGGTGCACCGGGCCCGTCTCTCTGAGGGGGTTGGGAGAAGGGAGGACGCTAGCTATGAGCTGTCTGTGAAGTAGCTTCTGCCTTGGGATCAGTTGCCTCCATCTGCTGCTGTCTGAAGTTAGAGACAGGATGAGCGCAGACACACTCTACTCACTGTCCCCAACACAAGCTGTGTGTGTGTGTGTGTCTCACTCTTTCTCTCCCACCTCGCCCCGCTGCTGTGGGCTTCTTGTGCTTGCATTCAGCAGTGTCAGCTTGGCTGACGGGGCAGTTGAAAAGCAGCTGTCAAACTAGTAGGATGCCTATAGAACGATGGGATTCAGAAATCTTCATCCTGTGACGCGGGGCCTGTCCCGTCAGGCACTGCAAACCCTTCCCAAAACACCCTGTGTGCAGTTGCACAGGGGGCTAGCTACCCACAGCGCACAGCTCACTTTGTCAACACAAGAGCTGATTGTGTGAATGCAGTCCACCGTCAGAAGGAGACGGTGAAGACACGCAACAGCAATTTAATGACAGCGGTAGTAGTATGCCGGCAAAACTTTTGTCAGCAAAACTTTCTGGTGTAGACAAGGCCTAATTCACCTTTGAAAATGAGATTTATCCTCCTAAATCAGTGAGGTTTCATAATGCTGAGCACAGCCAAGAATGAAAGATCCTGGGCAAATTGTAAGATATTTGTGAAAATAGCGCACAGGAAGCCAGAACTCTCTCGTGCATTTGTCCTTGATTTGCAATGTTGTGCTAGTCCCCACTGAAGGCTAAACACTGAAGGCTACCTGGCACAGTGCCTCTAGGACTATGGGGAGAACATACCCCCCCTTTTGATCCCTCCCCCCCCAGGCATGGAGAGAGGTAAACCCAGGACTTTCCTTTTTCCCCCAATGTGATTTCTATCACGTTGCCAACGCTGGTGATCCAAGTCCTGGTTGTGAGGGAATGCAGACTCCTGGGTGGTACCAGGGACCTACACAAGGGCCGAAGCGGTGATGGGGAAGGATCTTTTCAGCCTGAAGACCTTTCCAGGCTTATGTAGAGCCAGGCCCACTCTGGGTCTCAGTAAGCAAATGATGTCAGCTTCCACTGGCGTTATTTTAAACTGCTTGTATACATTATTTCTCTGTATATACCTCTGGACTGTTCTCCCCCCTCCTCCCGATCACATACACAGACCTTTTTTTTTTTTTTTTTTGTTAAAGCCAACATCTGTAGGTTTGTTCTTAACAAAAATAAAGCCATCCATCTCCTTTGGCCTCAGTTGTGTCATGTGAGCTCAGGAAAGCTGGCTCAATCAAGGTTTACAGTAGCTGTCGCAGCCCTCAGTGGGAAAGGCACTTATCTGTATGGGACGGTTTGCAGTTCTCAAGAATGCATCCTTCCCTCAGACTGAGGGGGTGGCTTTTGTTTATCCTTTGGCACACAATGAACTGATGGGAAAACATGCTTGGATGCACTGCTGTAGTAAGGTGGAGCAGGGCAGCAGTTAAAAATGGAACAGAGCCTTTGATCATGGGCCAACGCAGATGACTCCCAGGGTTTTGGTTTTAGAGTGGACGTCATGTTCTCTCTCTCTCTCTCCATCTCCGTGTTCAGATCTAACAGTTCCCTCCTACCTAGTAAACAGAACAAAGCCTCAAAGACAATTGGGTTCCAGGAACGAGGGGGTATGCAACAGACATCAGAAGAAAGCAACAGTTTGGAAGGACTGTGGGTGGAATTGATTATGCCCCCTCCCCTGCCATTTGCTACTGAACTAGCTTGTTCAAGCTGAAACTGGAATCTGTGGCTGGCAATCCCCATGCAAGCCAAGGCATTCCTGTCATCTGGCCAAGTGAAAGGATGAGCAAATCAATATTGCATGCCCCCTAGAATCTCAAAGCACTTCAGAAAACATAGCACACAACTGAGCCGCTGTGTTGTTGCCTGAGGCGTAGAATGTGGTAGCCATTTTGTGCCAGGCAGCTCATTGCGCGACAGCTTCTAATTATTAAGACTGTTTGTTTTCCTTTAGTCTTTTTCTTACCCCCCTTGGAAAATAAATAAAATGGAAGCTCCACAAGCTAGGAGATAGCCTGGGACCTACCGCAATTCATGTGCCATTAGAGCCCCAAAGAGAGAGACTGCGTCCCGTTACCCCACTTAGCAAATCAATACAAGGCTGGAGGAGAAAGGCATCAGCAGTAGGTTTTCTAGTCCTGCTCTACCTCAGATGTTCACAGCACGTCTCTAGAGCCCTGACTCCATACAGCTAGAGTGTGTGTCTTCTGCTCAGTCACTGGCAAGGCTGATAGAGTGAACTAATAAAAGATCCTCTCTCAAAATCTGGGTAATGCCAGATGCCTTGTAGGCAGAGAGAGAAACATTCAGGTGGTGGATTAGCTGGATCGATCTGTGCTCTCCTTCAGACTGAGGCTCAAGATGTGTGTTCCCCGTACCTTTGGGGCTAGATTCACAAAAAGGCTCAGATAGGTGCCTAAATCCTAGAATCAGGCCCCATTGGGGTTCATAAAAGCCCCGCTCAGCCACCGCCGAACTCTGTAGGTGCCTAAACTTGCTCGGTGCCCAAATGTTTGCAGTACATTTTCCTAGCTGCCTCTGTTTCTGCCTCTGCACGTGTGCCGCGCTGCCTGCCTCGGGGCAGCCAGACACCTAAGTCCCAGGGCGAGGCAGGAAGCCAGGAAAGACTGACATTGCTCTGTCTAACTTGCCTGCAGGGCCTGATCCAGGAGGTATGTTCAGAGCAGAATGACCTGCAGGGCTGAAAGTCCCAAGGCAGTTATGAGGCACTTAGCCAGGATGCGGGACTTTCCTACACCCCAGTTCAAGTCCCACCTCTGGCTGTGGGGAGAAGGGATTTGAACAGGGCTCTGCCACCTCTGCGGTGGGTGCCCCAGTGACTGTGCTGCATGATTTTCCGATGTGGAGCTTCCTCTGTCTCTCCTGTGAAGTTATTCCGTGCAGAATAAGTAACAGAAGAGTCACTTGGCCAGAGAACGAAAGCACCAGAGTGAGAGTGACTGACTCGAGGCTGGTGGTTTGAGCGCTCCCCTAGGAGGTGGAAGATGGGGAGTTAGTCCTCCTGCTCCAATAGATATTTTACTAATTTAGCCACAGTGGAACAGCTTCAACAGGAGAGCCCTCAGGCTCTCCACATCAGTGTCCTATAGCCTAATGGCTCGAGCACCCCCCTGAGAGATGGCAGATCTCTCTTCGAATCCTGTCTCTGCCTGAGAGGTGGTGGGGCTTAGCACACACCCCTCTCCTTGGCATCCTCCATGGGCTACTGTCTCCCTAATTAGCATGCTGGCTTTTGTGCATCCCATTCTGAGGCACCTCTCTCTCTCTCTTGATCATCTAGGGAGCCTAGACTCCCAACTCTGGCTTTGTGAATCTGTGGGCTGGTCTGCACTAAAAACTCACATCGACATAGCTACATCTCTCTGGAGTATGAAAAATCCACAACCATGAGCGACATAGCTATGCCCACCTAACCCCTGTGTAGGCAGCTCTAGGATGATTGAAGAATTCTTTCTACTGCCTCTCTGGGAGGTGGATTAACTGCAGAGATGGAAGAACCTCTCCTGGCACTATAGTGAGTGTCTAATCTGAAGTGTTTATACTGACCTAACCCCCCGTGTAGACAGCGTTAGGTCTACATGGGGGGCTTCCCCTGCTGACATAGCTACCGTCTCTTGGAGAGGTGGATTTACTACACTGACGGGAGAAGCTCTCTTATCAGCATAGGAGCGTGTGCACTAAAACTCGACGGTGGCAGGGCTGTAGTGCTGTATGTGAAGACAAGCCCATAGCCTCAGTGATTTTCTAGGCACTTGAAAGGTAGGTGTGGTGATGCCCCGTTGCCAACCTAAATTCCTCTGTGAATGTAGCCCTTTGTGTCTGTGGTCTAGGTATATTGTTTTCTATTATTTAGAGTGTGTGGGGGAGGGATGCTGTGCCTTTTAATTTATTTGCCCTGCTCTGTAGTTTATTTGGAACAAGTCCTATTGCCAAGGTGGTTTTTAGTTATTTTTTGTTACAGATCCCAGCACTGTGTGCTGAAAAAGAACAAATGGCTCCATTTCACCATTTACTTTTTATGAACAAGAAAACTTGACACTTCTACAGCAACTTTCCAATGAGGATCTCAAAGCACTTCACATGCCTTCATTACCTAGACTTCACAGCACATCAGTGAGGTAGGGCAGGGACACTGTGTGGTCTCGGTTCAATGAAGCACTTGCTTAAGACCCATTGATTTCAGTGGGATTCAAGCACACGCTTAAAATTAAGCAGGGGTTTTAGAGCTTTGATGAATCGTGTCCTGCATAAGGAACACTTCACCCACCACTGAGACACAGCTACAGCAGCTGTTTAGCAGCACACAGGTTTGAGCCACAGTGCTTTAGCAACTAGAAACCATCTTTGAAATGATTGAGCAGGATATTTTCTTTCTTTAATAGAACTCAGATAGTCTGGGCCCATCTCATCATTAGCCTGAGCATCTCTGCACCAGTCGAAACAGGATATGGCCCACTTGCAAGAAGTACCTCGGGTATACCTGCAGTGGATGGGGTTCTCCTAAGCAGAGAGACAGATTCACTAGCTCTGTGCCAGCCCCAGATAAAGGGGGCATTCTGGAATGGGTCACAGAGGTGGAGAAGAGCAGGCCAGAAGAGAGAGGGGCGTGGCCAATGCAGACATAAGTCCTGATGATTCTATGCACCTGCAGAACCCCTGGGGCCATTACAGCGAGTTTGTGCAAGTTTGTGTAGCCCCTGAATATCTCCTATATACCTCAGTGCAGATGCCAGTGTGGGAGCTACCATTTTGGCCAGCACAGCAAGGACTGAACCAGGAACCTACAGAGCTAAAGACATGCATCGTTACAATTTGAACTAAAAAGCCAGGCTCTGTAACAAACTCTCATCCTCTGCAAATTAGACAGACAGAGACACCTAACATACACACTAGCCAGTGACTTGCACACACCTTTGGACAGATGCAGCACATCCTAAGCCTCAGAGGCCCACAGCAGTTCAAATCCGGGATGAATTCCCATTTACATGGTTACTGCCATCTTGGCCCACACACCAGGGATTTACTAGAGGTTCTCCAGAGCTACCTGCATAAGTCTCTATGGCTATATTGGTATGGCATTTTGGGGCCTGTGAGAGCAAGTCTCCTTGCCTGGGTCTACAGACTGCAACTTCAAAGTACTGCTACACTGCTATTTTTAGTGCGCTAGCATGAGCTCTGCTCGCCAGAGTCTGATGACCTGGGCTGGAAGGCTTGCTTCCACAGGCTCCAAAATGTTGTGTAGACATCCTCTAAGCTTTAGCTAGAGAGCCAAGTTCTGTAGCTGGGGGAGGCTGTGACAGACACGCATCTGCTGCAGATCAGGCACACAGAGGGACATGTATTACACGCTGACTAGTGGATTATACCCGCTTTTTATAAAAATGGTTTAAACCTAGTATTAAGGCTGAGAAATCAAGCCCTCGGCTTGGAAGTTTGGCGATGTGAATAGATTACGGCAGCACGAACTTGTCTACATTGCTACGCTCATGGCATTAACTACCTGCTTTCCTGGTTATGTGTAAACCTTAATGCTTTCCTCTTTATGGCATTTAAGCTGTACCACAAAAGTGCCAACTGGCTGAGTACAGTGCAAACCTTTTGTTTGTAGAACTTCCTGGACTTTGAATACTTGATTTCTCAGCCTTAACTTCCATTAACCATAGTTTTTGCATTGTTATCCTTATTATCCAAACAAAGGACAATTATGGCCTCCAGTTCCCTATGTATCAATTGTTGCCTCACTTCCAGGACATTGGGTAGGGGTAAGGGAAAAAGAAATGGATAAACACTTTATTTAAAAATTGCATGAAATGCTACCCTCACTAGCTAGTGTCAGGGAGTGTTACTGTCTGACATCAAAGTATATCTATGCTTTGTGGCCCCTAGCCTGTCCCCATTAATGTCAGTAACAAAACTCCCATTGATTTCCATGGTGCAGTATGATCCCTTGGATGTTCCGGCTTAGCGGGAATTAGCAGGTACGATGACTGTAGACCACAGAGGGGTAAATATGACCTAGGGATTCATAACTAATAGCCGTTCTGAATCAGTGCTGAGCTGGTGTAGATGTGCACAACAGAGAGAGATGAAATTTTTTTTTTGATGGAACAGATATTTATTGAAAAATGTAATTTCATCAAAATGGTTCATGAGGATGTGTTGATTTCAACGGAAGTTTTGATGGGGGAAAAATGAAAGGACTCTTTTTTTGACTTTTTTGCTTTGTTTTAATGTCAAAGCATTGCATTTTGGTAAGATAAAAACATTTCATTTAAACTTTATCCCTTTGGTTCACCTTTTATGTTGTATTTAATATTATACCATATATATTATATTTCCTATTTGGTTAGGATCTGATGGTTCCAAACCAAACATTTCCACATTATTGAAATGAAATGATTTAAACATTGAAATTTCTCCAAAGTTGTATTTCACAGGATATTACAAGATATCTAAGTTTTTTATTCCGATTCAGAGAGTGAAAACAAATTTCAAAACATTAGAATTTCCCACAGAACAGAAATTCTAGTTTCAGACCAGTTCATGTACCCAAGAATAGACCAAGAGTTAAAATCTTGGAAATGAGCCTGGAAAAAGCCTGCTATTGATTAAGGCAAAGGGAATTTTTAAAATAATTTGCTGTGGATTTTTTTTTAAACAGAGATAACTTTCAAGCCATAAAGAAACACAACTAGCTCCCTCTCTCTCTGATGTATAACCCGATTCTCTGCTTCGGAGATTTCCATCCTGGATAATGCTGCCTTTTCTTTGATCAGCTCTGTTTGGTGGGTAGAGTGGTTATAAGAGCCGATTGCTGCAGGCCTATCCACAATGATATTCCTTCTATACCCAAGAAGTTTAGCCTGAGGGAGGGAAAAAAAGTTAAAAATCCTCTCTTTCTCACTGATGAGAGGGAAAAAGATAGAATCAAGGATCTAAAATGGAGGTATGTGGGCATTGAAAAGGTGGGGTCTATTATTCCAGAATGAATTACCTTGGTTGTTTCCAGAGCTGTTGAAGAGTCCATAAACAATGTTCAAAGGGTGATTTTTCTCTCGTGTGCTGAGCTGCTTGTAGATTTCTAGCAGAAAGTGAGAAAACCCGCTCAGATTTTCTCTTCTGTTTGATTCGATTTCATGGCAATGACGGTGTCATTCCCTAGGAATCCAGGCTTGGCTTTCCTGGGCATCGGGCCAATTTTCCTTGCTGCATTTGGGTATGTTGTGATTTCACCATGCTTTTTCTCTGTCCCCACATTTCCTGAGACAGTGTGGAGTTTGCCTGCCATCTGAAGTGTAGCCTCTTCTAACACCCCTTTAGTTCATTTACAGCATTGCTCAGAAAGTGCCTCTAATGAAGTCACAGGCCTTTGAATCAGCCCGTAGTTTGCCTCTCCAGCAAGCCTTATCTCTGTCTCACTATGGTGGTGTTGACAAAGGACGGCTGGCATTAATTTGCTTTCTTCTCTATTTTGTTTACAGTTGTATCTGATGGCTGAGGGCTGTTAAGCATGTGAGGGCTGTAGTCTCTGGGTCTGCAGGATGGGTTTTGCTTATCCTATTCTGGCTCAGATGAAGTATTTTACTGCGCTTTTGGTTCAAGTAGCAACAGAAACCCATTTTGTAAGTTTCACGAAAGCAAAAGAAAATGTGATTTTTTTTTTTTTTTTTTTTTTTTTTAACACCTTCACTGGGAATTTCTCACCATTTACCCTGAAAATGGGAGGCTTTGTCAAACTCCTTTGTCATCTGATCATGAAAACTTGTTTTCACTTCAAAAAAGAAACCCTCCTGAATTGCTCTGGGGGGTGAATGATCCACCAGCTGTCTGTGGAAATCTGGTCTGGGTAGTGCCAGCTCTGGCAGCACTGCCAGCTGGTACTGAACAGGGTCTGGGGCTTCTCATTTGTTTCTAGTGACTTAGGAGGAGGCAATGCAAATTTCTCTCTCTTAAATTGTTTGCACACATTGATAGTTTGTAACAGAACCTGCCCTCAGTAAGGCTGCCCCAGAAACAGGCCAGGAAGCAGATTGTGACAGAAAGTCATAATTCTCTGTGTTTCCCACATTTACTCCCAGGGAGAAGCAATCTGCCCACTGACGCCCCACCCACTGGAGGAAGGAGAAGATCAGTGTCTCCATCCTCTCACCTTGCAACTCATGATGTGGGTAGCCCATAGAGGGGAGGGCAGAGGTGTCCTACATCCCATAAATCACCAGCATGGAGACACAGAACAAGAGACCATCTTGCTCTCAATGACTTCCCAGCCAGATTTTTTCCATTTTTCACATTTTTCCACACATCCCCACCCTTCTTATTTTGCAGCATTGCTAACTGTATCACGACAGACTGTGTGCCCCAGGGCACCGCCCTGAGACCACTGCATAGATAGGTATTCTATCGATGAATCCCTGACATTTAGGGCCATATTCTGATGTCACTAAGGGGGGGAGATGATAGAGGTTTATAAAATCATGAATGGAATGGAGAAAGTAAAGAGGGCAGTGTTGTTTGTCCCTTCACATGACACACAAACCAGAGGTCACCCAATGCAATGAATAGGCAGCAGGTTTAAAACAAGTTTAAGAAAGTAAGTCTTCACGCAACACCAGCAACTTATGGAATTCATTGCCAGGGGATGTTGTGAGGGCCAAAAGTATAACTGGGTTAAAAAAGATGTAGATAAGTTCATGAAGGATAGGTCCATTGATGGCTATTAGCAAAGATGGACAAGGACACCGGTCCGTGCTCTGGTGTCCCTAAATCTCTGATTGCCCAAAGCTGGGAATGAATGGCAGGAAATGGACCGCTCAATAAATTGCCCCGTTTGGTTCATTCAACTCTGAAGCACCCGGCATTGGCCACTGTCGGAAGACAGGATGCTGGGCTAGATGGACCATTGATCTGACCCAGTCTGGCCATTCTTATGTTCTTATGATTCCACTGGGATAACTGTGGTGCTATGTACTACCCCACCCTTGTCCTTTCAACAGAATAATGAGCTTCAGCCAGATCCACGGACAAACTTGAAAACACATCTCTGAAACCCAAATCCACGCAAAACTCATCATGTTTTAAGTTTTGTTATGGAACCAAAACTGAGAGCATGTTTCTTGACAGGTTTGAGAACCACCTGAGCCAACCTAGGCCCACTTTTGGATTGACTGAGATCAAATTTTGAGCCATTATGGTACTTTTTTTTTTAAGATTGCCTTATACCAAAGTTCTATAGAATAGAAAATGATCACCTTTCTACAGTTTCCTTAAAAACAAGCTGAAGAAGTCAATAGGAAATTATATCCTGTTGTTGAATTCTGTAGGATTTAAAAAAAAAAACACAATACTACAGAAAGGATCCACTTCTCTATTAAACATAATAGATATTTGGAGCAAAGTTTACAATTATTATTTGTGGTAGCCTGAGTCCCAAAGCAAGTCCTGGTCTCCTTTGTGTTGCCTCGTGCTTTGTGAGTTCAGACCAGTGTACAGAGATTGACATAACTCCCCTGTAAGGTAGATGGGTGAATATTATCCCCCATTTTTTTTTTTTTTTTTTTTTTTTTTTGCTTATGAGAAAAAAACTAAGGCAGAAAGGTAGAAAGACTTGCTCAAGTTAGTGGGAGAGCCGGAACTAAAATTCAGTACAATTGTAATCCCAACCCCATACTCATTCCTCCAGGCATTGATGGCCTAGCCTCTCTAATGCTAATACCCAGCTCTTTTCATGGGTAAATCTCAAAGGACTTCACAAAGGAGGTCAGTATCACTATCCCTATTCTTTTCAGAGGGGGAAGCTGAGGCACGGGGAAGTGAAGTGACTTGCCCAGCAGACCTGTGGCAGAGATGGAAACAGAATCCAGATCCTCTGAGTCCCAGTCCAGTGCTCTATTCACCTTAGGGAGGGGAACTAGACCAACCATTTTTCCTGAATATGCCAGCATAGGTTTGGCCCCAAATAACATGACTGCTGCAAATACTCAGTGGCTCCCTGCGGATGTGTTCCCACATCTGCCAAAAGTCCCCGAGGCATTCAGGGCAGCAGGCTACAGGGAAAAAGATTCTGCCCAGCTCGCTGTCTGGGGGGGAGAGAAGAGAGGTGTGGCACTCAGCTTCTTCGCCTACAGCCATCCCTCTGCCTGATAGGGGGAAAAGACTGCTTTCTGGTTATCCCCCATCTCTATGCTGTCCATGGTAAGTAAGGGAGAGCCATCTGGTCTCCTCCATCCTCTAGCAGGCTGCAGACAGAAGGATCGTTTGCTCTCCCCTCACCAGGACATTTGGGAGAGGAGGAAAGGATCCAGAGCTGCAGCAAATCAAAAAGCCTCCCTTCTCCTCCCTCCTTAAAATACAGCACGAATGCGAATTCAGCCAAATGGGAGGAACCTCTCCCCCCTCCGCCAGTCCCCAGTAGTGCTAATAACGAAGGGAACTGACGCTCTTCCACATGTGATGCCTTTGTAGCCAAAATACGCCACACTACATCCAGTGGGGCAGATGGGACCATTGAGCAGGGGCTTGTTCTCCTTGTGACTCCTCAGACTGAGCCCCCCCTCAGGGATTCACTGCCATTCTTTTGAATGTGGCCAGAGAAAAGAAACACCAGGAAACTGCAGAGAGTCCCTGCATCTGTATGAAATTATACGGCAGGGGGTGGGGAAATGAACAACAGCCACATATCCTCCTTTGGACAGGACACAATTTATGCTAATCCAGTTAGTTTTTACTAGATTGGTCCTCAGCGAGCTGATCTGAACATCAGCACGTGACTGAGCACAGCCAGCCTGCCGCGATGAGCTTGGAGCGACCCCACAAAACATCTTTCACCAAAAGACAGAGCATGCGTTCTCTGAGTTACAGCTAAGCCAGATTTCCAGCAAAGGGATAAATGGGTCAGATGGAACTTTGTGGCTCATAGAATTTCTGTTTTGCTTGCATGATCTCCCACAAAGGCTCCAAATGGATAGTGTCTTCCTCTCCCTGGTATCTGCCTTCCGCTCCCAAGGTGCTGTTGGTCCTTTCAGTTAAAGTGAAATTAAGATAATGAGTCAGAGGAGAGAGAGGTGGAGGGAGGGGAGGGGAGGGGAGGGGGGGAAAAAAGAAAATACAAAGAAGAGAGATTCTTCTGACATAATTAGGGAGATTGGTTTACCAGCCAGGGACTAAATGCTAGCTTCCCGGCTAAAAGAGTCCCCGGTGACTCATTGTGTGACTTTAATTTCTCAGGGGTTCCCTAAGCAGGTGCCCTCTGACAGGTAGTCAATAGAGAACTTCTGGCTGAGCGCTGGCGGCTCATTGGAGAGGTCAAACCTGGAGGTCAAAGACCATGGCTTGAGAGGTTGCCGGGTCAGCAGCCATCATGGTGACAGATGAACCTAAACATGTTCCCCGTCTCTGTTGCTCTCCCTTGTAAAGAAGCTAAGCCGGCGTCTCTTGAGATCGGCCCCCTTTTACAATGAAAGGTTCCTGTTTGTGTCCTGCCTGCACCTCTCAACTGGTCTTCATTAGCTGGAGTACATCGCTTGGTCGCCGCCCTCCGTCCCGCACTGAGAGGGTGCTGTCTCCATACCTCTCAACTGTTCCTCATTAGGTAGAACAGTCCCCTATTGTCCTACATGAAGACTCCTTTGTTTCTTACATAGGGCTGGAAAAGCAGAAACTGATACAAAACAATGCAGCACTATTTATAGGGAGCCAGACGTCGAAGAGGGAACAGTGTTTCTCACAGCTCTCACTGCACTAGTGTGAGTGCGAGAGAGTGCGTGTGAGAATGCATATAAACAGATGTTACAGATCTTCCTTCCCCACATACACCTTGCTGTCTGTATCTCTCTCTCTCCATTCCCCTTACGTGCCTCTCTCTCCATGTCTCCCCATTCCCATATACACCCCTCTATCTAGCTATTTCTCTTTCTATCTATCTTTGTAGTGATGGATTCGCTCTTGCTGACCTCGCAAGGTATAATTTACACCTCCTTGAACTAACCTATCCTGCCACACCGCACAGCAGACATACCTGAAGGGAGTTCTGGTAGTGTTCATGCCACTGGCCCCTCCCTTGGATTATCCACTGGGAGGAAGCAGTTATTCTGCTTTCATAGATTCTGGGAGGATTCCGAACACTCCCCCCAGCTGCCCATGCTATGCCTCCTGCCCTGCCAGCACTGCCCATGTTTTGGGCAGAGCTAGTTCCACTGGTGGATGAGGAAGTTGTGGCCACTTTGCACTGCTTCCACCTCTCCCCAGCTGACTTTCTGCCCTGGCTGAAGTGATGCTGAGCAAAGCCCCTGTGAATTGAGCCTGTGATCTGTGCTGCCTATTTCCTTTTCACTTGAGTTTTTAACATTTAAATTTCTGCCTTTCTCTTTGGAGCTGATGCTCTTGCCAAATGGGGTCTTTATTGGCTCTTGATTGGCTGGTGGGTGTAGAACTGTTGCAAACTGGCACTATAACAGAAGTGTCTAGTGGGTTGTAAATCATACCCCCCCCCCAAAAAAAAAGTCCACATGAATGGATATGCCAGTGCTAAATCCGCCTCCAGTTAACTGCCTCTTGTTGTCCAGGAACATCCGTCTGTACCACAGCCAAGTAGCAGCTGTGAGATCACTGGATTCAATAGAAAACTTTGGAGGTTGGACTGAAACCCAGAAATGAGCAGGATTCTGAGCCTTCAGAAGAGTCAGGTTTGGCTTAAATAGCGCTTTGAACCCGGTAAGACTGGGAGTGGTAACCTGGTTTTCAGACATTCTGGGCACCAAAACATCATTTGAAATCAATGGGAGCTGTGGGTACTTAGCCCTTCTGAAAATCAGGCCCCATCACAGTATATCAATGAAGTGATGCCCATGTGGACCTGGTGCTATATGAATAGGTACTATTGTACCATACTGGCCTGTGGTGGTTTTGGTACATCCATAAACAGAGACTCATATTTCACATATGTGATAACCAGCCCACACATGCTATAACCCTCTGGATGGCTGTAGCAAACCCAAAAATGTCACCCATGTTATCCTATGGAAGTGAGAAATTCAGGATATATAAAGCTCTTTGTGTTGTGGACTGTCTCGCTGTGGTGTAATTTCTAAGCCTACTCACGTTATATAAAGAAACTAGCAGCGACACATGTTGCCAATGGAAAACCAATGCTACATGACGAGCTAGCTGGATCTGGCGCACACATATTTCACCAAGCAGCCAGACACTTTGTGGGGAAGCCATGGTCTTTTGCAGAAAGATGGTTGGTTCTAGTGACGATATTATATCCACTCTCATGAGAGACTCGGTCCTTGGACATGGTCTGTTATATTTGCTGCTTACCCTCATATGCAGGTTTGCTGACAGATGTTGCTACACCTTGTTGCAGCTGTGTAGCAGGCTAGTTGCACTACCATCACATGGGCATGACAGTGCAGTGGAATGGGAGTGATTGGGCCCTTGATGTTATCTCCTCTCTACTGCTGCTCAGACTGGCAGCTGGCATCTCATTGACCTGGATGGATGCCCTCTGTCTCTAGATGGGGCTCTTTGAATGTCAAAATAATATGCCAGCATAGACATTCCAGACTTACACCAAGCTACATTTTTATTGCAAGTTTAACTGAATGCCCTGACTGGATCTGTCCTGAAGAGTAAGGGCAGAAAGTCTGGCAGAAGGTGAGAATATTTCTGAGGGCTTAGCAAGATGCTCCATGTGTGTGGGTTTTTTTTTAAATGGACAGGGGATTAAATTGAACCTTTTTCCCCCTCACTGATTTTTAAAAAGGGTATATTTTCATTTGGAAGACTTATCACCAGCAAGTTACATAAATAACCAGCCTTTGTACCCATCTGATCTTATTGCTGATATATATTCTTATCCTGTCCTCTCACTTCTCCCGTTTGCTCCTCTTGCTCATTGGATCTTGTCTTCAGTTAGACGTTACACTCTACAAGGCAAGAAATGTGTTTTTCTGTGCAGCACCAAGCATGAGATCCTGATCATGAAACACCAGAGGTGAGATTCTCATTGGGTGTAAATTGAAGAAGCTCCTTTCAAGTCAGTGATTTACATCAGCTAAGTATCTGGCTCCAGGTGTGTCAAATTAGGCGCACAAAACTTGAGGCACACAAATTCAGTGGCCACTGTTGACCTCTATCTTTTAGCCATGTTTAAACTTTTATGCTCTGTTAGTTTCATTAGTCTGTGGGAAGGCTGAAGTCTTGAATGCAGGCCCACATGTGCCGAGGCAGCTGTTGCACCCTGGCCTCCATCCAGTATCTGGTGAACCTTGCGGTGCTGAGAAGCTAGTAGAACTACAGCCTAAGACAAGGCCCCACACACAGGAGCCCTGACTGGAGGATGGCCTGGCTCCACCAGTTGGTCCAACCAGAAGGAAGGCCAGGAAGTTGTCTGAGTAGAAAGGTGATTTCTTGTTGGGGCTGTATGGGCATTACTTCTGCACCCAACCCTGTCCCCACTGTGCTCCTGCTTTGGACCTGTTCCTTGCATTTCTTGCGGTTCCTGCCCTTACACCTCATTTCCAACCATCATTTACCAGTCCTGGCTCTAACATGGGCCTCTGACTATGGCTTGACCCTTGACTTTGGCATTTGGTATCTGACCCTGGCTCTCATAACTGGCAGGTGACGCTGGTGCTGGTCTTTGGCTTTGGATGCCTGCTCTGACCACTAGGCAGACTGCCTGCCTACATTCTGGTCCATAGATCTTCCCCCTCTGGAAAAGCAGGTGAGTGAATTAAAATAAAATAAAATAAAATAACAACAATTCTATGTTAAATAATTTCTTTAAATGCTGTTTAATCTTCCATTGCTCCAGCCGACTGTAGAGAGATGGGCCTGAACCAAGCACACGGCTGATTTTAGTGCACTAACTCGGTCAGGGCTAGCACAAGTCTATCTGCCAGCTCCAGTGCAGATACAGCCTTAGAAACAAATTAGCCCACAACAGATCCTTCTTTTGCCTGCCCCGGCTCTGAATTATGGTGGTTCAGATGGAATAGAGCTACAGTACTTCTGGGACTGGGAAAGAGTTTGCAAAACTGAAACCCAGCCTCCTCAGGAAGCTATAAGGAGAACGGTGTGGCTGCAAAGGGTAAATGTGGTATTGAAATTGCTTCTTGGTAGGACAGCTACATGAGTGGGCTGACTGTACTTTATAATATCCAGCACTTTCTATTTTCAAAGCTCTGTCAAAATATTTCGCATTAATACTAATTCTCTATTACTAACTAGTGCTTCTTTTAATATTAGCCAACCTCCCTCGGAGTCGGTGGTTTTCTTCATTTTACAAGTCAGTTAAGTGTGGCACCAGAGAGACTGATTTGCTCAAGACCATACAGTGAATCAATAGCTGTGAACATAAGAATGGCCATACTAGGTCAGACCAATGATCCATCTGTGTTCAGTCTTCTGACAGTGGCCAATGCTAGATGCTTCAATGGGAATGAACAAAACAGGGCAATTTATCGAGTGATTCATCTCCTGTCATCCACTCCCAGCTTCTGGCAGTTGAAAAACACCAGGCTTCTGGTAAACAAAAATGTTGATAACCATGTCAGTAATGTTTCTATAGTGTTCTCACTAAAAATGTTGTCATTCTGTTGCAAACAACTTTTTCAATATAATTTTTAACAATTTTTCATATGACAAATCTTTTTTTTCTTCTTCTTCAAAGAAAAGTCTTTTGACGGAAAGAAAATTCAGCTAGTCTCGGGTGATACTGTCTGCTTCAAGAATCTCTAGGGCCCTTTTGGAATCAGTGAATTTTGGATTAAGCCTATTGATCAAGTACAGTGGTGTGAGTTAATCTCCAGAAGATGTTTAGGAAGCTTAGTGAATTTTTGGGGGGAGAAAGGTCAAAGATATTTTGACATCCTTAGCAGGCAATAGTTAGAAGTGGGTGTTTCAGTCCACAGCTTAAAGTGAGCGATAACCTTGGCACAACTAGAATTTGCCCATCATTTGACTGTCCCACCAGTGCCACCTTGGCATCAGAAATCTGACCTATGAAGAAGCGTGAGCAACACTGCGTGTTATATTGGAAACACGGAGGGGGATTGATTTGGTTACCCATGGCCGGCATACAGTACAAAGTGCAGATGGAACTGAGCTGCCGTAATCTATCAGGCCTATTGGATGATGTAGGAAGCGGATGTCAACATGTAGTTTAATTTTAGATCCAGCGCATCTTTTTTTGGAGCACTGGGTTTATATTTACAGATGAGGCAATGATGCATAGATACCAAACGAGATGGTGCCCACCCCTGCCATATGTGGTTCCCATAGTCTGTCTTCCGCTGCTCCCTCCCTACGCCATGCTGATGGGGTGCTGGCTCCAAGGGATCTATTTTAATGCTGTTTGATGATAATAATCTCTCTTGCAGGATGAATGGTTGAACAAAGACAGGAAGCATCCCCCTGATTAGATAAACAGGGCAGCCATCAGAGAGAAAAAACAAATGACAAAAATGACAAATGAGGGTGCCGTGAATTCTGCCATCCTTTGGGGGAAAAGGGAAAAAATAAATGAAAAGGATGATAATGCTTGGATTTAGCAAACCAAGCACTGGAAGTCTTGAAGCATCATATCAACCCAAAAACAAAGGCAGGCAGGAGAAGAAAGAACTGGCAAAGGATAACGCCACCAACATTGACTTACTAGCAGTTTCATCAAGCGTAGATCATATCGGTCATGTAAGAATTCATTGTGACCTTTCCTACTGTTATACTATATTAATGCAATTACATAAAATGAGCCCCAGCAATAAAGCTTGGCTCTGGGTTCAATTGCAAATGAATATAAGAGTTTTCACAAAGTTTCAGGGTGTTCAGATCAGGTTGGGTTTTAGGTCAACCCATTGTTTGGGAAAGGGACAATCAAAATGTTCTGGTTTGATTTTATTTATTAACAAATCCTCTCTTTTATCACACAACTTATAAACCTTGTTTTAGAACGTAAATAGAGATAAACCTATCATATACCCAATTCTAAATTGGCTTATGGAAGAGTCTAAAGCTGTATTGAGGAGACCTACTACTAGTCACTTTCTTCATCTTTGTGGTATTGTTCACATACTGTGGTTGATACTCTTCTGCCCTTCCTTTTCTGTTTTATCAGTTGGTAGTGTCGATTGAAGTCTTTTTTTATTATCTTATTTTCAGGTCCAAACTTTTTCTTACACTTATGGGATGCCAGAGCAGAACTCTTCTAAATATAGAGTGCTGGGTAAAGCTGGTGGCAAAATGTTTTTTACTTTTTGTGAAAAATTTCAAAGCAACCAAAAATCTTTCATTTTCACTGATTTCCCCCTCCCCCCAGAATTTTTCAGCATTGCATCAAAACCCAAAAAACTTTAGTTTTTGGTTATAGAAAAACAAATTTTGGAGGAGGGGTTCAGATTTTTTTTTAATTAATACAAAACTGCAGTGAAAACCATCAAAAAGCCATATTTGTATTGAAAAAATTTTCCAGCTAAATTGTTTCAAACAACTCTAGGGCTGAGATTCAAAGCGTTGAATTTGGAGCCATCTAGAGATGTTCTACATCGAGGAGCCCAGCTTTCCTGACTCCTACTCACTTAATCTTAATACCATATTGCATGCAGAACATGGATCAAATCCAAGATCTTACTGCAAATATAGGTGTAATGACTTTTCCCAGAAGATATGGCTCAACCTTCATTTCCAAGCAGTCAAGGAGAAGCTCATAGCTGGGTGTTCATATAGTCGAAAGACAGAGATTCTATAGATACAGATACACGTGTGAGTGGGGGAGTAAATGTGTCTGAGCAGGTACATTTTTGTGGTAATTTTGCAAGGTTAATAGCAGAAATAGATAAACAGAGATGCATAGTGATACCTCCCTAGAACTGGAGATTAGGGAAGAACTCTACTGTGCCTCTGTTTTTCATTTGGCTAGTATAGTGCTAAGATAACCAGATAAATAGTCCCTGGCTTTTGGCTTCTCCACCACATGCCCTCCAGATCATACAAAGTCATCTTTTAATTATGGCTATGGTGCTCAGTGATGTAATGGCTTGATCCAAAGCTCCCTGGACTCAGGGGAAAGACTCCCCCTGATTTCAATGGGTTTTAGATCAGACCATATGGGATAAAAATAAGCTTTTTAATGCTGCAGGATTTCTGTTGGTGGCACTTTTTTTTTTTTTTTGAGGCAACCAATAAACTTTTTTTAATAAGTGGTTTGCAAAAAGCTCCCATCTTTCTTTAGTGGCAACTTATAATGGTTTTCTCAGGCCTTTGGTGTGAAATGAATTAGGGACATGCTTGGAAAATATTGAGTTTATTTAATTGTACAGCACAGCCTTCTAGTTTCTCTTTTATCCAACATTTTTAAATTAAAGAAATATGAGGATTTAGGGCATTTGATCTTCAGATGTTGCAATTTTTATTAGTATTTGTCTCCAGTTGGGTTTTTCCTGGAAATTGGTTCATGGAGCCTTTCTCCTCTAGTTCCCATGTTCGTTGCCATCTGTGTTGCTGAAATCCAGCCATCTGATGGCTGTTCTGCCCCCAGCATCCAATGAATTGATGGTCATTGATCTTTTCCTAGCAGTTAGGAAAATCCATAACCCCAAATGATCACTGGGTCCAGTAGGCACCCTTATTGATACCCTCATCAGAGAGGTCCAGGACTAAAAACATAGGGAATGAACTACCCTTTCGAGCCTAGATGGGATACCTCCAGCCCAAAGCTGAAACACACTGGAGACAAGATGATACAGCAAAAGTATGGGTTATTGTGGGCCCAACAACGTAATTGTATTTAGGAGGGGAAAATCACCATGACAGTAAATGTTCAGACTTGCTATATGGTATCTTCTTTGTGCCTCACCTGGTGCATGCTAATTAGGAAGAAAGGAAGGTGGGGTTAAATGGAGGGTGAGGGGAAGAGATCCAAAGGTAAATGTGCCAAAGATCACAAGTAATTTTTAGAGGGGTGTGTGTGTGTGTGCTTCCCCTAAAAAAAATGTGACTGTCCAACAAACACTTCCTTTTAAATATGCAAAAACATATGAAAGGAGATGATTGGCTGGATAGATTAAATTAGATGGAGGTGTTTTACCAATCAAGTGCATCTAGTGAAAAGCCTCCAATTTTGAAATTAAAAAATAAAATGGGTTCAGGTCTGTGGAAACACGTCCAGCAATGTCCCTGGGGTTTTTTTTTGTAACCATTTCTAATATCTATGTAAAATAAATATCTTATTTCTGGGGTCAGACAACTCATATGTCTCAGGTCACCCTCTTTATGCCCATAGCCTGGTGCTACTACCTCCTCCATAGAGTCTTTCTTGCTTTCCAACATGCTCCATCTTCAGCCTCCATCTTCTGCATGTCCCAAATGAGTTATTACTGAAGCAACATGCTGCTTTCTTTGTAAAAAAGTATAATTTGGCCTAAGCAGATACATCTTTGGGGCCTAGATTGCTCTTCCTGGGCTCATCTTATAATTCTGGCCTTAAATAGGCTCTGTAGCATGTCGTGTGTGTGTGTAACTGTTTCCATGTTTTTGACAGATGGCTTGGTGTACCTCACAGCCAAGCCAACATCCTGTTGAACAAACAATGAGCGGGTGAATGGGGTGTGGGAGAGAATGCAGGATGCCATTTATGTTTTTCTGTAGGTAAGTGTGGTGTGTGTGTGTTTGTGCGTAAGCATCAGATTACAGCTAGGTGAATATAGTTCAGAATTTGAACATGAATCTTCTTTGTACAGGAGTTCTATTCTTCAACTAGGATACCTCATACCGCTACATGGACTTGAGGCCTGCTTCTCTTCTTTCTTATTCTGATATCATTTGGGAGTCATTCTGCTGAAATCAGTGGAATTACTGGTGAAAAACTTGTATACCTTCAGGCTCCAACCAAGACTTGGGGCGCATTGTGCTAGCATTGTCATGGCAAGTCCCAAAGGAGCGTAACCTCCTTGCCAATCGACCACCACCTGGATTGATCTCTAAGTTCTTAAAGTAGTCTGGCTGGATATTCACTTTGTCCATCATTGGTGACCTAATGGCACCTCCGAAGCATTTGGTGACTATGTGATTGCCAGCTGTGTAGCAGCATTACTTGGTAAACATGCTCTGTAATTCGTTGGTCTTCCATCTTGTAGTCCCTGCCCCAAAATGCTTACAAATCTACACAGACGCTTAACTGGAGGGGAAAACAGAGGGAAAATGACTTGCCGAAGATCACACAGCAAGTCAGTGGCAGAGCTGGGATTTATTTCTATTGTAAGCTCTTTGGGCCAGGGACTGTCTCTTTGTTCTATGTTTGTACAGCACCTAGCACCCTGGGGGTCCTGGTCCATGACTAGGTATCGTAGGTGCTCGTACAATACAAACGGTAAATATCAACCGAAGCCAAATCTGTCTCTGTCCATTGCCCTAGTCACAAGTTCACACTTATTGCTAACCATGTCTATTCAGTGAAATAAAGCTGGGCTAATCTCTTGACGTTCAACCCACCCCCATTGTAATTCCAAAATGTGATTGCTTTTCAGTGCGTCTTAAAATGCTGCTGAAGAACAGGATCTTCCTTCTGGGAGCATGGACAGTTCTGCTTCTGTAGGGACAGTCTCCCCAGCAGGCCTAAGAGGTTTGGAGACGCTTCCAAGCTTACTTTTAGCCACATGCAGGGAGGCCTATAAGCCTTCAGCTTCTCAAAGAGCAAATCAGTGATGTAAATAGTAGGGACAAGGTGATCTGACTCAGCTAAAACAAGAACTGAATCCTCCTAACTCAAAGCAAACTGCGCTTGAGTCTGTGGTGAGCTTTCCTGGGCCATCAAGAAAAGTGGTGGGTTGGTAGGGGTAGAAGAGCTGAGGTGGCTATCTTTGTCCATAAAACACTGTGCCAGAGTTCTGTCAAACTCCACAACGATGGAAACGTTCAGTGCACGCAGACTGCAGGGCATGTTGTCTAGCTCCTCAGCTCTGTCCTTCAGAACTGGTGTACAGCACTGACTGTAGCAGAGCAGCACACAGGCCTCCCCATTCTCCAGCACTAGCAAGGGCAGCCTGCTCTACAAAGAAGATAAGATGCAGCACGATCTAGTGCATGGGGACTCAGAAGCTCTGGGTTCCATTTCCAGCTCTGCCAGTTGGCTGCTGGGGGGCCTCAGACAAGTCCACCTCACCTCTTTTTGTGCCTCAGTTTCCCCATCTGTAAAATGGGGATGACACTTCCCTCTTTTGCAAAGGACTTTAAGAGCTACACATGAAAAGTGCTGCATAAAGCCTAGCTCTTGTCATTATTATAAGGAAAGGGTGCCTCCAAACATTTGTATAGGGAGCATCCAAACTGCTGACAAGCTAAGATGACTGCTACCCTGACATAGTCTCAGCCATCAGAAACCCTCACTGGCATATAAATCCACTGGTGTTCTCACATATCTCCTTTAGGACAGGTCTACTTCTAGCTCAGCAGCATGTTAGGAGCGAGTGAGGAAAAGTGACAATGGGTCTGAAAGAAAGAAAATATGGATAGTAATTAATTGTTGTTAATATCTCCATTGTGATATAGATTCCCCCTCTAGAATACAGAAAATTGTAATTGCAGGCGAAGAATAGTCAGAGGTGAACTGAGATTCAGGAAGGCCTTCCTGCATATTCCGCCATAGCACAAGTGGGATTTTAAAAGTGCTTCAGGTTGGCCTAACTCTGCTGCCAGTAAAGTCAATCGGCTCGACTTACACTGCAACCTGGCATGTGATTGCAGCTTAGGTAGACATCCGTCCGAGCTGGCTAAAAATAGCAGTATAGATGTGATGGCATGAGCTCACTCAACAAGGAGGTTCCCAAGATCCCCAATGTGCTTGTCTAGCCCACTCTGAAGCCCACACAGTCGCATCTACACTGCTGTATTTAGCCATGATAGTAGATGTATGCCTACTTCAACTTGCAGTGTGGACCCATCCTTGGATGGAAGCAGAATTAGTAGTACACTGAGTTCTTATGGAAATCCCACTCTGTATCTCTATCCCTCACTCGCTCAAGCTGTGGGAGGCAGACCTATCCTTGCTTACAGACAGCCCCCCAACCTGAAGCAAATACTCACCAGCAACAAGAACACCACACAACAAGAACACTAACCCAGGAACCTATCCCTGCAACAAACCCGTTGCCAGCTCTGCCCGCACATCGACTCTAGTGACACCATCATAGGTCCTAACCACACCATAAGAAGCTCATTCACCTGCACATCTACTAATGTAATATATGCCATCATGTGTCAGCAATGCCCCTCTGCCATGTACATTGGCCAAACCGGACTGTCACTACGCAAAAGAATAAATGGACACAAATCAGACACAAAACATAACATCATCCATAAACCAGTTGGAGAGCATTTCAGTCTCCCAGGACACTCTGTAGCTGACTTGAAAGTTGCCAAATTTCTATAAAAACTTCAAAAACAGACTTCAGCGAGAAACTGCAGAGATGGAACTCATCTGCAAACTTGACACAATCAAACTGGGTCTGAATAGGGACTTGGAATGGTTCTTTCATTACAAGAAGTAATTGTCACTTCACATATTCTCACCTTCTAATCAATGGTTGTGAATAGGCCTCGTCTACTCTAACTGAATGAACTTTGCTAACACCTACCCTCCCCATTGTTGTTTCTTACCCTTGGATGTATATATATACCCCTTATCTGATTTCTGTTTCTTGCATCTGACGAAGTGGGTTGCAGCCCACGAAAGTTTATGCCTGCAGAAATTAAATTTGTTAGTCTTTAAAGTGCTACAGAACTCTCCTTGTTTTTGCTGTATACAGACTAACACGGCTACCCCTCTGGAACTTTTCTCTTTTTTGTTACTCCATCTGTGTATTGATCTGTCCACTAGCTCATAGTTACCCTATTAGCCTCTGTATCTGTCTCTCTCTTCACCTTTGTATTCCACTATCTATATCTCCCATATGCACATTTACATCTTTCTTGTACTTTGCTTCTTTTTTTCCTCTTGGTATTGCCTCAGTTTAGCGTAGCTTTGTCTGGTCAGATATAGGTAAGAATGTGACTGATCTGAATAGATTCACCTTTTGGGATTTGTCTGATGCAGAAAGGAACAGATTTTGCTCCTGTGTCTGATCATAGAATCATAGAGTTGGAAGGGACCTCAGGAGGTATCTAGTGCAACCCCCTGCTCAAAGCAGGACTAACCTCAGCTATATCATCCCAGCGAAGGTTTTGTCAAGCCGCAGCTTAAAAACCTCTAAAATGGAGATTCCACCATGGTAACCCATTCCAGTGCTTCACCACCCTCCTAGTAAAAAACTTTTTCCTAATGTCCAACCTAGATCTCCCCCACTGCAATTTGAGACCGTTGCTCCTTGTTCTGTCATCTGCCACCACTGAGAACAGCCTAGCTCCATCCTCCCTGGAACCCCCTTTCAGGTAGTTAAAGGCTGCTATCAAATCTCCCCTCATTCTTCTCTTCTGCAGACTAAACAAGCCTAGTTCCCTCAGCCTCTCCTCATAAGTCTTGTGCTCCAGCCCCCTAATCATTTTTGTTGCCCTCCGCTGGACTCTCTCCAACTTGTCCACATCCTTTTTGTAGTGGGGGGCCCAAAACTGGACACAATACTCCAAATGCGGCCTCACCAATGCCGAATATAGGGGAATAATCACTTCCCACGATCTGCTGGCAATGCTCCTACTAATGCAGCCCACTATGCTATTGGCCTTCTTGGCAACCAGGGCACACTGCTGACTTATCCAGCTTCTTATCCACTGTAACCCCCAGGTCCTTTTCCACAGAACTGCTGCCTAGCTCGTCGGTCCCCAGTCTGTAGCTGTGTATGGGATTCTTCCATCCAAAGTGCAGGACTCTGCACTTGTCTTTGTTGAACCTCATCAGATTTCTTTTGGCCCAATCCTCCTGTTTGTTTAGGTCCTTCTGTATCCTATTCCTACCTTCCTGGGTATCTACCACTCCCCTTAGCTTAGTGTCATCTGCAGACTTGCTGAGGGTGCAACTACCCCATCCTCCAGATCATTAATGAAGATATTGAACAAAACCAGCCCCAGCACTGACCCCTGGGGCACTCTGCTTGTGACCGGCTGCCAGCTAGACATGGAGCCATTGATCACTACTCGTTGAGCCCTATGCTCTAGCCAGTTCTCTATCCATTTTATAGTCCATTCATCCAACTCATACTCTTTCGCGAGGTCTGGTCTACGCTACAGACCTACACAGTCATAGCTACATCGCTCGGGGGTGGGAAAAATCCCCACTCCTGAGCAACATAATTACATTGACCTAACCCCTCACGTAGACCACGTCATGTCGGCAGGAGAGTTTCTCCCGTGGACATAGCTACTTCCTCTTAGTGAGGTGGATTAACTATGCCAACGGGAGAGCGCTCTCCTGTTGGCACAGAGCATCTTCGTTAACGGTGCTGCATCGGCATAGCTACATCCATGTAGACTTGCCCTCACTCTCACCAAGTTGCTCCAGGGCACAGTCAAATTGGGCACAGTGATAGCTGCAAACGGAGCTGCTAATTTTGATGATGTTCTCCTCCTGCACTTGCCTCCTATTAAATTGACCATCACAGTCCTCTCTGTGGTGTGGGAAGGGAGCTGTTGGCATCGGTATCTCTGACACTAACACTGCTGCCATTAGAATGTCTGGATTGAGCAATCCAGGAACAAAGGTTTGAAATGTGCACTGGGCCTTATGGAGAAAAAAAAAAAAAAGGTGTAATAAGAATGGAAATCCCCCAAAATTGTAGGATGAACCTTTGCCCTGAAATTTTACTAAGTCCACAGCTGAGCCTTGATTATTAATGTCAGTTTCTGGTTTTAAGTTGAGGTGAATCATGCACTCTGACTAGTTAAGCAGGTTTGGATCAGTGGGGCAGGGCGAGCATGAAACGGGGGAAAAATTCAAACCAACAGGCCCTTTTTAAGATCACAGAAGTGGACGAGGAGTCAGGGTGTCATCTGCTTTATGAACCCCCTCCAAAACCCTTTAAAGTAAAGGGAAAGACTTCCATAGGCTTCAGTGGACTTGGATCTGGTGCTGGAGGAACCCATTCAGCTCCTTCCATTATGGAATATGGGGTGGGTTGAAGCCAGTGTCTGAGCATCTGAAGTTCCACCTTCTAAGTATCTTTTATAAACTATTCATGTCTAGAATTGTTTATCCCTTTGGTGCCCCAATATCCATGGGCAGAGGGGGGTAGGTACCTTTCCCACTGCTGTGAGCAGCCCAAATGCCAATATCCCAAGTTTGGTGGAGGTGTATGCCTGAACAGAGTATCCCTCTTCTCTCAAATATCCCAGCCTGTTAATGAATGCTAGCAGCTGACAAAACCATGCACCATGGCAGTCAGTTTCCAAAGACTTTCTATGCCAAACCCCCATTTGTAATACTCAATCTGTAATTTCAGGATTTTCTCAGGATGTCTTTCCAACCTGCTCTATGGGTAATTAACCAACATATGAAGTAAAATATAAAAAAAACTTAGGGGAGCATTCATCCTCTAATGGACTGGAAGATCTGAGGTCATCTATAGTGCCATCATATTGACAAATATATGTTTGGCTTCTAGGGAAACAGATAATTAAGCTAGTTCCCTGTATTTTTTATTCATGCCAAGATACATTCCAGTATTTGATTCTTTTACTTCTCCTCTTTACTGTGGAGAGAGTGGGAGAGACATTGGTTTTTGTTTTTGGTTTTTATGGGGGTTGACTTGGTTGGAGGGGTCATGGCTTGTGGTGGGTGAACAAGTTTGGGTAGGATTTAAAGCTGACACAAATAATTACCTAAATTCAAACTGCACTGAAAGAAAATCTTTCTGATCTTGGGTTTAAAAGTCTGAGCATTCATGTTTGGATACTTCTGCACTCCCAGATTCTGGGTAGGAAAAGAAACAAGAAGAAACAAAATATAAGTGGAATTATTGCAACATATCTGGCCTAATCAGAAGCAGGAAGTACCAGCAAACCAACCTGCCAAACCATTTGTCACATGCGGTGTTGTAGCTGTGTCAGTCTCAGGATATTAGAGAGACGCCTCATCTTTCTAACCATTTGTCAAAACATTCTCTGCTAGAGCACGTCTGGAATTAGAAATTCTGCTTCAGGCAAAATTCTGACATTTTGAAAAAAGAGTTTCAAATTGGAATGAAAAGTCAACATTTTGAAATTTCCCACAAACTAAAAATTCAATTTGGGACCCTCAAAATACTTCACGTCAACTTTTATCTATTGAATATTTATATATCACAAAATTATATAGCTATCACATGATATTAAAACGTAAGTCAAAACAAAATTAATCAGAATGATAAAGCTGAAATGAAATAGCTTGACTTTCCTATTGAAAATTTAATCAAAATCAACACATTCCCCAAAAATATTTTGGGAGATCCTACTTTTCTGCAGAAAACTGTTTTGTCAGACATTTCAACCAGCTTTATTCCCAGCCTGAGGTCTGTTTCTTATTCACATGAGAAGTCTTCATTCACACGAGCAGTGCTACTAAATTCAGTGGAACTGCTTACATGAGGAAAGACCACTCAAATCAGAAAAAGTTGCAGGTTAGGATTCTGCATCTGGTTCTGTTCTTACTATGTAACTTTGATTTCATTGATATCTCCTAATTTACACCAGTGAGATCTGGCTTTGTTTCCATAGTGAAAAGTCCTAATTCCAGTCTCTCACTGTTGTGTACACAAGTGTAAATCCATTAACTTATTCTTGATTTATACTGAGAGGAGAAATAGGACCAAAGAGCTTTGGATAGTTTATGGTGGTTTACTGGATATAAATGTTAATGAATGGAAAATTAGAAAAGCTCTTTATCCAGCAAAGTTCTATTTTGTTATCCTTTTGATCATTGCAGTTCCAGAGTCTATAAAAATCCCAACATAGATTTGAAACTACAATGCCGTATTACCACTGATGTTGCTAATCCTTCTGCCGGCAAAGTCCATCTTGATGAAGTGATAGAATTTGTGACTGATGGCGATCAGTGTTAAAGATTGCAATCCAGTTTTCAATATCCTGCCCCTGGTCTAACATCACGATAGTTACTTATTATTCACTGAGCATTGTCAAGGTGCTTGATGCTATATGATAAATAGAAGAAGGCTGAGGACTGAATGGACACTGACAGAACTGACCTTTAGAGGGGGACCTACAGGACAGAGTTGAGATGACTGACCACTGTCTACTGGACTAGATGAATGTTGGGTCTGATACCATCAGGCAGTTTCTGTGTTCTTAGATACATTGTCTGCAGCGATCTGAGGGAAAATGCACTGCTAATGTTCATGTTGTAGTCATTCCATGGTTAAACAGAGCAGCCTGCATATTGGTCCACGTTGCATATTTTACCAGCACTTAAACTACTTAGAAGAGTCATAGAATCATAGAAGATGAGGGCTGGAAGGGACCTCAGGAGGTCATCTAGTTTTAGTCCAACCCCCTGCTCAAAGCAGGACCAACCCCAACTAAATCATCCCAGCCAGGGCTTTGTCAAGCTGGGCCTTAAAAACCTCTAGGGATGGAGATTCCACACCTCCCTAAATAACCCATTCCAAGGTGTCACCACCCTCCTAGTGAAAAAGTGTTTCCTAATATCCAGCCTAGACCTTCCCCTTGGCTAAAACAAAGTCAACACATTTTCAAATGTAAGTGCTTCAAGTTAGGCACCTATGGTGGAGATTTTCAAAGGATTCTAAGGGAGCTGGGTGTCCAAATCACACTGACTTTCAATGGGAATTGAGTACCTAACGCAAGTCCATTTGAAAATCTCAGTCTAAATCCATATCTAGTCTACCAAGTAAGTGGCCTGGCTTCCAAAAGTTCTGAGCATTCAACAGCTCCCATTCTTGCCAATGGGATTCGCGGGGAGCACAGCTCTCTCCTCAATCAGGCCATTTATTTAGATGCCAAAATGTGGATTTAGTTGCCTAATTCTAGGCTAGTATGAAAATTTAGGCATAAGTCAATGGGAACTGCAGTGGCCTGAATTTTGAGGGGTACTGATCACCTGCAGTTCCCCCTGAAAATTTGGCCAGAAAATTTTCAAAAATAGGGGCCTAAATTTAGGCACCTAAGTAAATGTGCTGATTTTGTGAAACTTTGTGTCTAAATATGGATTTAGGCACATTATCCTAGGAACTCAAGTTTGAAAATGTTGACCCTGCTCATAGTAGCGAAGGACTCATGAAGCCATAGGATTTGGATCAGCTCTAAACTTTAAACACTGCAAAGTTCAAGGATATTCAGATCCTAATGTTTGATTTGGCCTATTACAAAAATAGGAACAACTAGCAAAATTTGGATCTGCAACTCGGTTCAGATTTTATAAACCTACCAAGTTTGGGGGCCTCTATAATATTGGCTTTTGGTCTAGGTATTTCTCTAGTCCATCCACTTTAAATGTTCTTTTAGCTGAGTTTGTGAATGTTCCCTGTTAAAAGAATTGTCACACCAAGGAAAATTTCCAAGGATTGTATGTAGGCAAAAAAAATCTAAAAGCTTCTGAAAAGCAAAAGGGAATCCATCGTGCGGCTTATCTTGTTTGTTAACATCTGCAGGAGTTTGAACAAGGGTTTGATCCTATACCCCAGATTCTCTTTCTGACGGTTTCTGCATGGACAAAATATTAAGGCTGGATCATAGTTCAGGATACAGTGTTCAAATGTCAAGGTTCACCGAGGACAAGAAAAACATGATTGTGGTCTGAATTTAGGGCTGATATCAGAAGGTTGGATATTGGCAAATTCCGTGGGGCTGCCTTTGTTTGTTGGTCTGTCAGGCAAAATCTCAAGCCTGCAAAAGGAAAGCGCATTCAATGTACGAGGGATTGACTGAGCATGTGATGCAAACTGTGACAAACGGCCCAAATGGACACAATAACATTGAGTAGACCAGAAAACCACAAATGACCTGCAATCATTTCTCAGTCAGGC
Source organism: Emydura macquarii macquarii (assembly GCF_026122565.2). Lineage (NCBI taxonomy): Eukaryota > Metazoa > Chordata > Testudines > Chelidae > Emydura > Emydura macquarii. The sequence goes on from NW_027131391.1 coordinate 5,645,578, forward strand.
AGCAGAGGCAGTTGATCAAGGTGCAGAATTCACAGGGACACAAAACACATCAGATTTGACACTTTGGAACTCTGTCAAAAGCTTTGTGGTCGGACACGCCTCCAGACCTTTGGGTAAAATGATTGGAAAGAGGGTCTGTGTGTATGCACTGGAAGAATGGAAGGACTCTTCATGGGTAATTGATTGTCAGTTTCTTGGGGAATGGGAGAGGAAAGTCCCAAACCAAAAAAAATTCAACAATGAACATTTTTAAAAATCTATATTTAAGAAAAATATTTGTGGGGGGGGAAAAATCAAAAAAGGGAAATTTGTTCCTTCTTGGAAACTAACAGAACAACAATTACTTCATGAAAATGTTTTCCCCGTTTTTTTTGACCAAGTTTAACACGCACAGCTGCCGTTGGCTTTCATTTCAAACATCTCACATCGGGGAGCAAAAACTTGACCAAAATGTGGCATTTCCAGTGGACCATCTTAATTGCACTTGTGAAAGCAGATCCATCTATTCTGTACATAAAAATGCAGAAGTAGGAGAATAATGGGGAAGGAAATACTATTCATTGAAGCATTTATTCAACACATCACTGCATTAATTGAACAAATTATTCCACAAATATTATTTAACAAGCTCTACACAAAACCTGCACACTTGCAAGATGTCATGTGCCAGGTGGTATTTACATGCACCAGACCCATTAAGCAGCACAACTGCAGGCTCTGTGCATATGCACCAGTTGTGGAGGCAGCTACGGAGGCTCTATGAAAATGAGGTGATGGTGCTTTGTTTTTTTTTAACATTATCCCTGGACTCAGAGCAGATATCTTCCCAGATTCCAGAAGCATCATACACGGTGCTGGGTGGAGGAGTCATTTCCTTTCCCAGAGGATTGTTGAAATCTGATTTTGTTCTGCTTCGGAATGAAAACCAAAAATTTCAATTCTCTGCTAAAGGGAAATCCCCAAAAGGATCATCCACTTCCAAACTGAAATATTTGGTTTGGACCTTTCTGGAATGTTTGAGGGGCCCCGGTGCACCGCACCCAGACGGGAGCTCTCGGGACTGCCGAGGAGCTGGGAGCTATGGATGCAAGTCCTGTGCACTGACCCCATTCTCCACCCTTACCATCCATCACTTTGCACTGGTATTTTATTCTACCAGCATGTCAATCACCATTTCAATTAGCTAGTGGGAGGAGAGAGTGAGGATGATAGGACCTGATACTCCTTTTGATTTAGGACGAATCTCACTGAAGAGGGCATCTGAGGTTAAAGAACTCAGGATTCTGGGCGCACACATAAATCAGCAGACTTGAGGTTTTCATTATTCACTTTCTAGTGCATGAAGTGATATGACTCTCTGGATTATAAAAGATCAAATAGCTTTGTTGCTAATAAGTCTTTCCTTGACCCATTCTCTGGCACAGTAGGTTTGTAAACAGTTTTAATGGCATCCCTTGCACATAATAATATCATGCCTTTATAGCACCTTGGCTGCCTATGCGCTCTTGGCTTTAACTGTGCTTAGACATAAGCCTCAGAAGTTTGTGGGAACTAATGTACTTTCACATCTACTCAATTTTTCAGTTATTGCCTCTTTTAAGACAGTGAACCTCTCCAGCTATTCCACCTCCCCGCCTCTCCTGGCCTCACATCTATGGCATTTGAACCATACCAAAAGAATTGCATGGGGCCAGTCTCCGATTTCCTAATCCATCTCTCCCTGAGTGATAAATTGTCCTGTAATATTCTGCTGGGATCATGTGCTTGATCTTCAATGTGTCGTTAATGCATAATGAGCTCATGGCGCCATTTATTGTTTTATGGGTAAGTCATGATTATTCATTAACTAAAGCAGCAACACATGACTGTTCCAGGTTTTGATTCAGGAAAAGTGTGTGTGTGGGGGGGGGGGGAATGACAGAGCAAGGACCCACGAACTTAGTAGTCATGGAAAGTAATAAGAATAGAGTTCTTGTGGTGGTGAGGGAGGCAGTGAAATGCTTTGTATTGGCTTTTGATCCAGTGTTGAGGTGGTCTTGCTTTGGAGAATTCTTGAGTGGGTGGGGGGTGGAAGGAGGAAGATGTTCTTGTGGCTAAGGACACTGGAGACCTGGATTCAATTCCCTGTGTGAGTTTAAATGAATTGTTTCATCTACCTTGTCCTTCAGTGTGGAAACTGCTTCACTACCTCACAGCAAGGGTGTGGAATCCAGTGGCGAGTGCATGGTGCATGGTCAGACACTGGTGATGAGGACCCCTGTGAATACCTAGACAGAGATCCCATCCGACGGGACTCGGGGGTGATGGAGAGGCATGTCTTGACCATTGTTACTATTGGGTACAGAGCTCATCTATACTCAGTTACACGTAAGGGAAGAAGGCTCCATAATCCCAGTGAGTGTCAAACAGAACTGGCCATAAAGAAAAAGGAATGGCCAGATAAGATATGAGGAGCAGGGAAGGCAAGTTCAGACAAATGAAATGTGCACAGAGGAAAAATCAATTCCAGCTTTCTACCTGCCCACACGGTCTTGGAATGGGCTGGAGCAGAAGATGGAGCTGGAACTGGCAGTTGATGGGGAAGGGTTATAAATGCTAAACTACAGTAACGTGGGTGCTATTGCAGACTACATGCTTGGGGATTCATCAAAGAAAGAGTGCCAAAGCCCTGTGGGATTGATGCTTATAGGTGGTGTTAGTGAGCCAAAGACAAATAAAAGACTTCTCTCTGGAAACAAAATCCGAAGCTGAGAACTGATGAGGGAGTTCAGGAGTGATTTCTTTTTGCAGAGGGTTTCTTAATGTGTAGACAGGCTGACACCCAAAGTAATGGAATCTGTAACCACAAATATATTTTTTAAAAGCGCCCTCTCTGCATTAGCACTGAAGTCTTCAAATTATGGCTTGCTATTTGATCTGTGATGTACATCTGGCCAATGAGTTAGACAGGAATGTAAAGGAAGGAAATACTGCAAATGACAAACATGAGTTAGATATCTGGAAGTATGAGGATGCTTTCACTCTGAAAATGTGACTGTCTATACCTGAATCTGGGGCCTTTTTTGATCTATTTCCCCAGCCTATGTACAGGATCTAACAGAAGGCGACTGAGGGCTTGTCTAAACAGGTTTTGTACTGCTATAATTATATTGGTTTAGAAAATCTACCAATATGGGCATGTTTGTCTGGCTATAATGTGTCCATTTGAGGGATGGTACTGCTTTTAACTGTATCCGCTTGTAAACATATATTTATAGGAATATAAAATATGATGGATTCTCCATCGCTAGCAGTCTTTAAATCAAGATGGGATGTCTTTCTATGAGGTGCTTGTAACTCAACCAGAAGTTATGGGCCTGATGTAGAAATTACTAGGACAGATTCTCTGGCCTGTGTCATATAGATCAGACTAGATGATCAGGATGGGCCTTTCTGGCCTTAAAATATATGAATCTAAAGAATGAATAGACCTGCATTTAGTCGCCATCTGGGTCCAGGGAGGGGTTTTCAATGGAACCTAGGGGAGTTAGGTACCCAATTCCAAATTAATTGTATTGCTATTTGGGCATCTAATTCCCTTAAACACCTTTGAAAATCCCAGCTTCTGTTATTAACAATATGGAGGTAAACTCATCCCTGATCTTGTAAAACTCCCCCAGAAATTAACTTGGCTCAGAGAAGGCAAAATTCTCCAAAGCATATTCTGCACTTGTTCTGCATACAGAATTCCTACCGTTTCCTACCAATGGGAGTATGGCACATAGAATGAGTGAGGAACAGTCAACAGAGATCTATCGGGCAGAGGATCAGAATTTTGTAGAAATCTTCATGAAGAGAGAGCCGTCCAAAAAGAGATTGGACATGGATATAGATCATGAGAACATCCATGCTAGCAGTAGATAGGAAAAAATGCATAAAGGATATAAACCGTCACGCTTCAGGGGAGAAGCTATGAGGAAGAAATACCTCTTTGGAGTATTTATTCCATATTTGTACATTCTGGGGATTCTTACAGATAATACTTAGCTCTTTTCATCCACTTAACTCAAAGCATTTTATAAAGGAGGTAGGTACTATTAGCCCAATTTTTCAGACGGAGAAATTGAAGCACAGAGAGGACACGTGACTTCCCCAAGATCACCCAGCCAGTGGCATGACTAGGAATAGAGTCCAGGTGTCTTGAACCCTAATTTAGTGCATCTACCTCTGCAACATCTGATGCTGGCCACTTTCAGAGGCCGGATACTGGGCTCCATGGACTTCTGGTCTGGTCCAGCCACTCCTATGCCCCCCATTCACATAGGCATACTGAGTAAGATGGATTTGCCACTTTGCAGTGGCACGGCTATTTTTATTCCTGACAACAATTGCTTGGGAATGTGGCAGCCCCATTGTATCTCACTCAGTATTTTAACACCAGCAGCAGCACTCAGCTCTCCCATCCGCTCCTCCTGCTCGCTTTGCCCAGAACAGGAAAGCAGATTCCACAGACAGAAAAGGGGAGAAAAAAAACCCATTACAAAGTTATTAGCCTCGTCTCGCATATCCTGAGGAGTGAGAGCAACTGCCAAGGCCACTTTGCCTTAAAATGTTTAACAGATTTGCCCACGTCTACTTTCTGCTGTTGTGTTTACAGAAAGTAGATGGGGACTGGGGGGAGAGAGGTTTGGGGAAGAGGGGTGAGAAGAAATTGCCAACACTCCATCAAAGAGCTGCATTCCTCTGTGTGGTTTCGAAATGCTTCCTTTTTCCCCAGCCGTCGTGTAATCACTCTCCAACGTTCACCAGAGCAGTGTTTACATCCAGCGCCATTACTGGCAGGGGAGATGGGAGAAATTAAGGCCTCGCGGGCCCCATTATCTCCCTCACCTCCCTCCCCTTCATCCCCTTTCATCAAACACCTCCAATGCATGAAGGAGTAAAAGCCTTTAATGGGATTCTAAAGATCTTAAAATCCAGGTGGCTTGTTTTAAGAAAGGAAAAATACCAGCAGTGCAGCCCTTCCCTTTTCCAGCATGTTCTCAGTCTCTTTCTCTTAACCCTGTTTGCCAAGGAGAGCTGTAGAACTGAAATTTGACTTGGATGGCTAGCGAGACCAAATATAACTCTCGCAGGCTGGAATTAATTTCCTATATACAGCTGAAGAATCCCATGCACACACCAACACACCAAGTCCTTTTGTTCCCTTTTGATTTCCTTTGCATTTCCTTCCCCAGATAAAGTTGATCGGCAGCAGAAATATCTGTAATGTTGCTTCGGATACTGCCAAGGCAGCAGGCATTAAATAGTCTTGTGAATGAAAATGGGGGGCGGGAGTTAGAGGAGGCAGACCGATATAAATGGCAAATGTTGGACAATAAGAGGACGTGGATTTTGTATGCATTTTTTAAATTAAGAGTCAGAAAAGGATGGTCTCGTAATTTTGGCACTCAGCTGGGACTCATGAGATTTTGGGTTCGATTCCTGCTTTAGCCACAGATTTTCCCTATTTCTTATTATTGATTACTTATTTTATCCTACGTGCTACAGCCATACAAATGAATAATAATTTCTACCATAAACTAGGCTGACTTTCTGTGCATAAGAAGAGAATTTTTGTTTGTGTAGGGCTCTGTCCATAATCTTTCACCCAAACTCCATTTGTGGAGAGAAGGAAGAGCAAAAAATACATTCTGTCTGAATTGATGAACGAAAACTCCCATGAGAGTAATTGATAGAGAGAAACTACTTAAGACAGCCCAAGTGGGGCGATGTTTCTTTTTCTAAGAGAGCCTTGTCATGTGTCATTCATCCCCCAGAAAGTCTAATCTGGGCATTCCTGGGAGCCTCGAATTGCATACTCGCGCTAGCTTTGATTGGACTTGCACACTAAAAATAGAGCATAGCCATGGTGGTGGGAGGGGCTCGCCTCCTTGAGTATGTACCTAGTGTCTTAGACCGATAAGTACTTGAAGCAGCTTGCCCCTCCTACCTCTTGCATAGTGGTGATGGCAATTCTATATTTTTAGCATATTAACTCATTGAGAGGAGTTGCGTCTCCCCGAGCTGGGAGTCCTGCCCCCTGGCTCAAGGTGGAGGCATGCCCGTAATCAGGCCCCACTATACTCAACTCATTCAGTTTTGAAGCTGAGATTTTTCAAAGCTGCCTAAGATCTTGTGTACACTACAACTTCTACTGTTTAACTATACTATTCCCATATGGGTAAGGAAATAAGTAAACCAGTATAAGTCATCTTTATACTAGTATGACTTCATCTGCACCAGGAGGCTCTTACCCATATAACCATTTCAATAAAAAAAATTCTCACCCCTAATCAACTTAGTTGTACTGAGTAAACTTTTAAGAGTAGAGCAGACCTCTTTGTCTGGGATTATCAATTCCCATTTGAAGATGGCTTTGCCAGTCCCACCCTTAACATCCCAAAACACATGAATTTAAAGTTAAAGAAAGCATCCAGAGCCATGAGTGTGTTGCCGTGAGCCTTGCAATATTTGGTGCTTAATTTAAAACCCCAGTTCCTGGAATTACATGCTTACATGAGAGCCTCACTTTCATTCATTCATTCATTCATTCAAAAAAAAATCTCTAGCCCTGGTAGCGGCAGAGAGAAGTTCAAAATGTAACCTGAGTGTTACCAAAGGCTCACGTGGGAAGGGGAATCAAAAGAAACCCAAATTTACTATTTTAAAAAAAACCACCTGACTTTTGAGGGCCTGGCTCATTATTTTTGAACGTTCGAGGGTGGAAATACTGTGAAGGTTGGGTTCTGTTCCCAACACCTTCCCCTCCTCTCACCAGACCCTCACACAGGAAGAGACAGCTAGCATCACTAGTGAGGAGTGTTGCTCCATATAACAGCATCTCTCCACCCCGATTACGAACTTACTAAACAGGAGAAGGCCTCAGGTTCGTGCCCTCCAGTCAGAAGAAAGTACTGTGCAAAGGCAGAACAGCTATTAGGGCTCTGAACAGAACATGAGAATCTAGCTCCTGCCTCTCTTTAGACCCATTTTTTTTTTCTTGAATCAGGGAGGTCAGCTGGTTCAGAAAAAAGACAGAGGAACATTCAGTCCTTTTGGACACTTTCAAATCGAACCCACGCCTTTGGCCTCATATTTCTCACCTCCTTAGGGTCTCTTCGACTTTGTACTGCATTCTCTCTCATTCCATTGCTTTCATTCGACTGGGTTTCAAGGACCACGCTGTCATGTTCATGCTGAGTTTATACCTCACTATGCAAGCAATTCCACTGCGATGAGGCTACTTGTACAGAAATGTGAAGGGGAGGAGTGAGGAGAAACTAGCCCTAAAAGGGTATTTCAAAATTCTGGTTTTGGTACTGCCAACCCGAAATATTTAAAAAACAAAAACAAAAAAACCTGAGTCTGGGGGTTTTGTTCTTGTTTTTTTGTCGTCTGTAGTATGCACTTGGGTCACAGTCTCAATATTTTATTTATCTTTTTTGTTCGCAATCACAAGCTAGAAACTAACTTTTTAAATAAGAGCTGAAATTCTCATGTAATCATTTGTTTTCAGTAATTGGGTTTTCAATAAAATGTCAAAGTGTGAGACTCAGGATAAAGCTGAGAACAGCCATACTGAGTCAGACCAATGGTCCATCTAGCCTGGTATCCTATCTTCTGACAGTAGCCAATGCCAGGTGCTTCAGAGGGAGTGAACAGAACAGGCAACCATTGAGGGAGCCATCCCCTGTCATCCACTCCCAGCTTCTGGCAGTCAGAGGCTAGGGACACCCAGATCATGTGGTTACATCCCTGACCATCTTGTCTAATAGCTTATCTAATTTTTTTAACCCAGTTATAGTTTTGGCCCTTCACAACCCTGGCAGCGGAGTTCCACAAGTTGACTGCACAATGTGTGAAGAAGTACTTCCTTTTGTTTGATTGATTGTTAAACCTGCTGCCTATTAATTTCATTGGGTGACACCCCCCTTGTGCTTGTGTTATGTGAAGGGGTAAATACTTTCTCATTCACTTTCCCCACACCATTAATGACTTTATAGACCTCTATCATATTTCCCCTTAGTCATCTCTTTTCCAAGCTGAAAAGTCCCAATCTTTTTAATTTATCATCATATGGAAGTTGTTATACCCTTAATCATTTTTGTTGCCCTTCTCTGTACCTTTTCCAATTCTAGTGTATCTTTCTTGAGATGGGGTGACCCGAACTGCACACAGTATTCAAAGTGTGGGCGTACCATGGATTTAAATAGTGGCATTATGATATTTTCTGTCTTATTATCTATCCCTTTCCTAATGGGGGTTCCTAACATTCTGTTAGATTTTTTTGACGGCCGCTGAACGTTGAGTGGATGGTTTCAGAGAACTATCCACAATAAACCCAAGAACTTTCCTGAGTGGTAACAGCAAATTTAGTTGTGGGAATTGGCAATATGTTTTATTCTAATTTAGTGATTTTTTTATTACTGTGCTAGGCCTGGTCACTTAGACAGAAGATTGCCATTTAAATCTTCTTGTTGGTTGAAATTATTCTAGTTGGAACACTTTTCCTATTGGAAAACACCAATTTGGCAAAATTGAAATGCTTCATGAGAGTGTATTGATTTCATCACAATTTTAGTGGGGAAATTTTATCTAATATTTCATTTTGATGAGGTCAAACTAATGTCATTCTGAATTTGTCATTTTGACTTAAAATATATAGTCAACACAATAAAGTTGAAACTAAATATTTTGATGTAATCAAAATGAAACATTTCAAGAAGGATGAAACAAAATATTTTTTTGAAATATTTTGTTTTCTGAAAAATTCAGAGTTTGACTTTTTTGTCCCAATTCAGGATGAAAACAAATTTTGAAAACTTTAATTCTATTTTCAAACCAGCTTTTATTATGATAACTTCAATCTAGAATGATTGTTAATAGAAGTACCAGGACAAAAAGCCCCTAACTTTAAATCATTTTTTCTTGCTTTCCCCTTTCAACTATTATTATAAGTTAATTAAGGAAACAATTGCTGAAAGCCAAGAGAGAGCATTCCTCAATGCAAGATTAATAAGTGCAAAAAGGCTTACATTACAGATATAGCTGCCCCCGTCACACACTGGTAGTTTTAGTCTTCATTTGGCAGCTCTTTGGGTAAATTTGTAGAAGAGGGCAAGGAGGGGAAGGATTTGGAAAAGAACAGTAATATCTGGTCCAAGTTAACAAAACAAATCCATGCAAGTACCATATCTCCTTTATTTGCTGTGGAAATTTCGATTAATGATACCGTAACTGGAATCTCAGAACAGCCCTGGATAATCACTTCAGATGTTGTAATAACCAAAACCAATGGGAGTGAAAGAGGCTCAGCATGTCTGAAAATCGTTCACTAACTTTAGGTACTCAAATATGACGTTAAGTGGCAAACATCGGGAACCCATGTTGGAAAAGTGTTCCTTGGTGCCAGACACATGGTGACTTCACCAGAACTAACCCTCATGTAGCTCTTTACCTCTTCAGAATGCTTTGCAAGCATTAATCAGTCATCACAACAGCCTTGTGACGTACATAGGTAGGCAAGTATTTCCATTTCACAGATGGGGAAACTGAGGAAGAGAAGGTCAATGACTTGCACAGACCACACAAGGAGCCGTGGCTGAGCCAGGATCGGAACTCAGGAGTTCCCATCTCTCAGATCTATGCTCAAGCTATTAGTCAAGCACGAGAGTGCCAAAAAATGTCTGGGTTCCATGACCAAAACACAAGTCCTTGGTTCTGTCTATTTAGCTATGAATTTGCAGAACTCATTCTGGCTGGTGACTCACGGACAGAAGAAAATGCTTTCCTGACTTGCAATAATGCGGTGCTTAATGTTGCCATTTACTGCCCGTTATGTTCTATGGGATCAGTGACTTCCAGTCACCATAGGCTGCTTACAGCTAAGGATTTAAAACCATAGGTGCCAGATGCCATGCCATGCCTTGGATACATGGGAAAATGCCAGTGCATGAGTCTGACAGTACCCCAGTCCAAAAGGTGCATCCCTGGTTGACTAGTCTCTCTTCCTTGCCATATTTTCACAGATGGACGAAGGCAAACCAGGTTTACACTTGCCCAGCTCTGTCTGCCATGCCCAAGGGAGGTGGAGGAGTTGAGCGCCAGTGACTGATGTGCCCCATGCCATTACAACATCCCCACTTCAGCACCTTCTGATCTGTGGTCTCTTATGAGTTTGCACATGATTAAGGGCCCCCAGTGTATTGGGAAGTAGGCCCATGGGTCTCCAGTGTCAAGTGAATCATAATGTATTAGATCCAAACACTGCCCCCACGGGCGTTTAGTCTCAACAAACCCAACTAATTCCGATTTAACTTAGCTCTTAATATGCTACATTGCTGAGTCTTCTAATTAACGCCACATGTTGCAGTCAGCTGTCACACTGCATAAATGTTTACAAAGCTATTAACATCCTGTATTTGTATACAGCTCCTCTTTGGAAATCATGTGGTATGCATTTTCCCCTCAAAGAGGGAAAAGTTTTAGCAATAATGAATACATTATTTTGCATCTACAAGAGGGAGGCACTTCCCGAAAATTCACTGCCAGCTGCCTTGGGCCGCAGTAACTGAAACTTGTTGATCTCTGTGCTTGATTGGAAATGCCATCTCCAGAAAGGTAACCAGTGTCATTGGATCTTGAAGGGAAATCCTGTCACCTCCTGGCCGGCAGTGAAGTTTATAGCCAGATGGCTGTGAGGCAGTGCAGGAGAAAGGGACTGATGGTGCTATTAGGATCACAGGTAAGCAGGTTGATTGTATGTGATGCTGATCCAGAGGAAGAGTGGGTGAAAAACAAGGCCAGGAGTTTGAGAAAGAAGCCTGCAACACAGGCAGCATTGTATGCATGTGGGGGAGGAGAGGGGGCTGTCTCTGTGGAAAACGTGTGAGTAGAGGATCAGAGACCATGGTCCTGAAGCTCTAAAGGCATAAAGGTGGGAGGAGAAGTGATGGAGGAGTCATATGGCCTGAGACAATCTTGTCCAGTGGATAGTGCACTGGGCCAGATGTCGAGACCTGAGTGCTATTCCTGCCCCTGCTAATGAAATGCTGTGACTTTGTGCAAATCACTTCCCAACTCTGGGCCTCAGTTTCCCCTCCCATCTTTTGTCAGTCTAATCAGATTGTAAAAACTTTAGGCTGTCAGGGAGTCTCTCTTACTGTGTGTGTGTTCCGCACCTAGCACGCTGAGAGGCCCTGATCTCTGTTAGGACATCTAGGCATTTCAGGGATAGGAGTAACTAATGTTACCTCTGAGTGGCTGCAGGTATCTTGTATATTAGTTTCCCATTGGAGTAACCCCAGGCTCCACTTCCCTGAGGTTATCTTCTTTGTATAACTTGTTTTATTTATACTATCTACACCAGTCCTTGAACAGAGGAGGTCACAAATGGCAAGCAGGCAATCCCCTTTTTCAAGAATCCCAGCCCCAATACAAATGACCGGTTCCCAAAAAGCAACTCTGCCCCAAGAGTTAATTAGTCAGAAACAAGGCTGAGAACAAACGCTTACTGTTTGTAACAGTGCCCCATGGCCCCAAAATCTTCATCAGAAAACTCACTATAGTATAACATTTCTTCAAAGACTGTGCACTGCTCCCATGTTAGGAAAAAGAACTTGTTAGAATAGGGATAGCAGTGCAGTGTAGGGCCTCTGTCCAGAAGAACAATCGATATAGATAGAGAGGAATAGCAGCAGAGAAATGGAGCGGCTGCTCAGTGAAAGACACAATGAATGCTAAAAACAGAGTGAAGGAGCCAGCAGAACAGGAAACCAATCTTAAAGCATGTCATTTAAGGAATTCAACCATTAGAGATCCCCCATTGAAGAGGAGACCTTTTCTGTAAGTGCTAAGATGCAGATTCAAATGCTTTTTTAAAATTCTCTTCTCTATGATTTTAGGAAAACCATGTTTTAGGGTGTCTCTTAAAATAAATGTTCCACTTCATGGACTCCCAAAACCATCTCCTTCTTGTCTGTGTAGGAGACTACAGGAGATGCCCATGGACTAGCCTAAGACTCAGGAGTCGTGGGTTCAAATCCCTGCTCTGCTACAAACTACAGGTGTCGTTTTAAGCAAGTCAGATAAGACCATAAGAGCTGCCATACTGGGTCAGATCAATAAGCCATCTAGCCCAGTATCCTGTCTTCTGACAGTGGCCGGCACCACAGCTTCAGGGAGAATATACAGAAAAGGGCAGTTTGGAGTGGTCCACCCCGTCTTCTACTCCTAGCTTCTGGGAGTCAAAGGTTTAGGGTCACCCCATACATGGAGTTGCATCCTTGGCCATCTGGGCTGATAGAACTTATCTAGTTCTTTTCTGAACCCAGTTATATCACTGGCCATCACAACATTCCAGCGCAATGAGTTCCACAGGGTAATTGTGTGGTATGTGAAGAAGTACTTCCTCTTGTTTGTATTAAACCTGCTGCCTATTAATTTCGTTAGGTGACCCTTTCTTTTTGTAGTGTGGGAAAGAGTAAATAACTCTTCTCCATTCACTTTTCCCACCCCATTCATGATTTAATAGCTCTCTATCATATCCTCCCTAGTCATTTCTTTTCTAAGTTGAACGGCCCTAATCTTATAAGTTTCTTCTTGTATGGAAGCTGTTCCACCCCCCGATCATCTTTGTTGTCCTTCTCTGAACGTTTTCCAGTTCCACTGTATCCTTTTGGAGATAGGGTAACCAGAACTGGGCACAGTATTCAAGGTGTGGGCGTGTCAAGGATTGATATAGTGGTATTATGATATTTGTTGTCGTCTTTTCTATCCCTTTTCTACCCTAGCAGTTCCTAATATTCTGTTAGCCTCTTTGACCACTGCTGCTCATTGAGCTGAAGTTTTCAGACAACTATCCACAGTGACTCCAAGATCTTTCTTGAGTGGTGGCAGCTAATTTAGAACCCATCATATATAGGTCATTGGGATTATTCTTTCCCATGTGCATTACTTTGCACTTATCAATGTTGAATTTCATCTGCCTTGTTGTTGCCCAGTCACCCCGTTTAGTGAGATTCCCTCTGTAACTCTTTGGTAAGTCCAAAGCTGACTATCTTGAATAATTTTGTAACAGCTGCAAACGTCACTATTCATTCCCTTCTCCAGATCATTAATGAATATGTTGCCTCTCCATGCCTCAGTTCCCCGTCTGTAAAATGGGAATGACAACACTTCCCTACCTTGCAGAGGTGTTGAGAAAAAAGATGGTGAGGGGTTCCGATACTGTGGTAGTGGGGGGCGTATGCAGTAGTAGCTAAGACAGAAAGAACCTGACAGCAGCAGGGGGAAAGATTTGTGATATTGGAACTGTGCCTTCAAAGGCGGGGGCACATGGGGTGCTCTGTAGCGCTCATTGCTGTTACGTGCAGCAAGTTGGAACCAGACACAGAATAAAACAGAGCTCTTGGAAGCACCTTAAGCACTGAGTGATCGCTGAACACCTCCTTTTTCCACCCGATCCTTCACTGGAGGCACTTGGCCCCTCGAGGGGAGGAGGTTGGCCTGGGTTGGTGCTAGACCTTTCTAGAAGAGAGAATGCTCATATCGCCCAACATTTCCAGTGATTAAAGCAGGATGGGTGCGGCCCCTGGGGGATGGAAGACCAAGGCAGGGGTCAGATGCTTCTCTGGGGACGCCAGGGTGGGTGAGGTGCAGAGCTAGCCTGCCCCACATTCACCCCATATTGGTGGCTCCTATCCTGTGGGGCTGGCTGTGGACAACTTTGACTGAGCGGTGCTGAGGCCTTCTGCACCAGGGGCCAGGTTGCAACACCCAGCGTGAGGAGTTGAGCCCAGACATCCCCATGGGACAGGAGCTGCTTCAACTGGGATGGGTGGTTTCGGGGAATCAAAGAGGGACAGTCCTGCAAAACCCAGGACTGGTGAGAGGTATGGAAACTAGTTGTGCTGAAGTCTGACAGAGGGAGGTTTTGTGATGCAGACTTTCTATCGACTCAAGGAATGAGCATGAAATGAGCACTTGGATTTGAGCTATCCAAAAGGCTGAAATTCCACTTACATGTACCAAGGAATGAACATGTTTTCCCGCTTAGCTCTGGTAGCTGCAATAATAATAAAAATATCTACAGGGCCATGTTCAAGGAACTTTGCAAATGATAACTAATTTATCCCCACAAGGCCCCTGTGGAGCTGGTGAGGGTTAGTTATAGAACTAGTCAATTTTTTTTTTTAAATTTCAGCATCATTTCAAAATGGTAAAAAAAAAAAAAAAAAAAAAAAAAGTAAATGAAATTTTCTCTGCTTTTTGCCCAGCTATTGAGCAAGTCAACGTCTTTCAGATGTTGACATTATTCGATGTCTTCATTTTACACATTGGTAAACTGAGGCAAAGCAGTACTTGCCCAGTGCCACATAGAGAATGAGATGGGATTTAGAGCTCAGGAACTCCTGGCTCCCAGGGCTGAGTTCAGGAATCTGTCCCACACAGATCAAGAATTCCACCTCACAGCCTGATTGGGTTTGTAAAGTATTCAAGACACATCACCCCTAAAACTCTGGGATTTTGATTTACAAACCGATATTACAAGGCAAAATAAGGGCCTCCCAGCTGCTCCCTTCTCATCCAAGGTGGGAATTGCATAGATCCCTCATTTGTTATTTCTCCAAGACCTAGGGCCAACCCTGCTTTGGAGAATCCTACCGAGAGATTCTTCCCTTGCTACATTCTCTTCTGCTTACTTCACAGCAGCTAGGGGAACTATCTATTGCAGTGCCTGGCATTAACTGCACTGCTCCTATTAGCAATGTGCTCCACAGGGCATGGGTTATCTTGATGTCTTGTGCAGCCCCAATGCATTGTCAACACTTATTTAATCATCGTTAAATAATAATAGCTTAACAAATAATAGCCACCATGAATAATTGCATTAATGGAAACTAATGATGTGTTTGAGAGGCTGAGAGAGATCCAGTAACTCCACATGCATACAGAGGGCTGTCTTCTGTTCGTATCTCCCAACCCCCCGAGTTCTCTTGTCCCACAGTGGAAAAGGATTGAATCCATATTTCTAGCCTTGCTGGAGTTTCTCTAAGTCCCTCCTGCCCCTTCACACATCCATGCACATACTGGGTATGGGTGGCCTCTTTTCCACTGTGCTTCCAGAGTTCTCTCTAGCTCCAACAGGGAGAGCTGTCTCATTCTCTAACAATCCCCTTTTCTTCTGCATGGGGACTAAGGTACCTACATACTTCCAAACCTGGCTTTCCCTCTGTCCCATTCATCCAGGATGCTCCTCCACTATTTCTCTCTCATCCTGCAGGCTAGTTTGCCTTGCGTGCTGGTTGGGGAAGTGTGCCCATAATGTTAAATTTCCCTCATTAGGTGGAACATTCCTCTTTTTAACCTCTTTAACCTACAGCATTCCCATTGGGAGGGTCCTGTCTCCATACGTCTCAACTGGCCTTAATTAGATTGGGCATTCCTCCCTCTGCTGTATATTTACAATTTAGGCAAAGGAAAAAACATAACCCCCACATAAGGGTTTTCCTCCCTTAGTTTGTTTGGTTGACTTTTTGGACAGTGGGAGGCGGAAACTTACAAAGCCCAGGGGAACTAAACAGGGCCCGGATTGCTTGGGAAGGGAATATGGAGGAGTTTATATAATTCCTTAGCAGGCACTGATTTCGTATATCTTGATGAATTTTTACAACAGCCCTGTCTTTCTCTTCCCGTGTGTGTGCGTACGTGTGCATGCACGCATGCTATTCTCTGCCTTTTGCTCTTCTTCTGCCATCAGCATCTTAATAATAATTTTGTTGATGGCTTTTCATTCCCAATGCCAAACTTGATTTGGTGATCACAGGACTGAGGGCTTCAGTTTGAGCGCTGCAGACAGCAAACTGGAGTCCTAAGTGACTGGAGCCCTCAGACAATCTAATTGTTATTGACATTTGTGTCTGATTGTTCATCAAGGGGGATTTGACTCGCAGGCCAAATCATTCTATTACTGGGGTTCCTTTCAGCCTCTCCTCTAACAAAAAATGCACTCAGCAGCAGAAGAATCAATTGCAATATCTATATACATCTATCTATCTATCTATCAGTCCAGTGTGTGTAAGGAGGGGGCAGGGAGGAAATCAGCCACATTCCATTTGAAATGGAAGTGTGTGCAATAGATGGGAGACTCTGCAGTATTGCTTTACGGAAAAAGACCTAATTAAAGACTATGCCTTTTTTTATGTTGGTGGAGGAAGGAAGCTAATTCTATTAAGATCACCTGTCAAAACTTTCCCTTAGAAGTATCCTCAAGGGCCTTGGATAACATCCAGATTTGTCCGGAATGGCGCTCGGGAACATTAAGTGGTGGATCATGAAATGAGTTGCATGAGAAAGAGCCTTTCCACATCCTTCTCTCCCTTGCCAATTGGTTTGGATTTCTGCCTCCACCCCCAACCCTCCCCTTTAATTCCTCATTCATCCCCCATTCAGTTTGCACTGTCACCTAGTGCGAAGCAGCCTGGTTTGGTACGATTCTCTCTCTGTTATAGGGAGCTGGTGATTTCAGCTTTCTTGAAGGCTCTCTTGTGATCAGGAAGGGATTGAACAGGACTATATGATAGGGCTGCCGGTGATAGCAGGCGACTGGACCTGAGCACTTAGGAGGTCTCTCCCAGTCTCATGTTCTTATGGGTGAGTCTGCGTGCACAGTTGGTGAAGGAAGGCGATGAATTCAGTTAAGGTCATGGGAAGATGCCACTGCTGGGATGGTGGCAAATAGAGGTACCAAAAGAAAGAAATGGGGGATGTTCTGTAATGAATTTGAAGTTGATGGAATTGTGGATCTGGCTGAGAAGCTCAGGTGTCTTGCTGATGAGCCTGCGAATTACCTGGCTGCTTTCAGAGGGAGGCAGAGAAGCTAGCCTATTACGTTTTCCAGCAGCAGCCGGGGTTAATCTTCTACTGCAAGCTTCTCTTTCAAAAAACAACGAGAGTCCTGTACCACTTTAAAGACTAACAAATTTTTGCAGGCATAAGCTTTCATGGGCTGCAACCCACTTGGTCAGATGCATGAACTAGAAATCAGATGGGGGTATATATATACATCCAAGGGTAAGGAACAACGATGGGGAGGGTAGGTGTAAACAAAGTCCATTCAGTTCGAGTAGATGAGGCCTATTCACAAACCGGACTGTCACAATGCAAAAGAATAAATGGACACAAATCAGACGTAAAAAATGGTAACATCCATAAGCCAGTCGGAGAGCACTTCAGTCTCCCAGGACACTCTGTAGCTGACTTGAAAGTTGCCATACTTCTACAACAAAAACTTCAAAAACAGACTTCAGCGAGAAACTGCAGAGCTGGAACTCATCTGCAAACTTGACACAATCAAACTGGGTCTGAATAGGGACTTGGAATGGTTCTCTCATTACGAGAAGTAATTGTCACTGTTCACATATTCTCACCTTCTAATCAATGGTTGTGAATAGGCCTCATCTACTCTAACTAAATGGACTTTGTTTACACCTACCTCCCCATTGTTGTTTCTTACCCTTGGATGTATATAAGCACCTCCTATCTGTGATTTCCACTTCATGCATCTGATGAAGTGGGTTGCAGCCCATGAAAGCTTATGCCTGCAGAAATTTGTTAGTGTTTAAAGTGCTACAGGTATTTTTAGTTTAGTTTTTAGTTTAAAGTGCTTATTGTTTTTGCTGTGTACAGACTTAACACAGCTGCCCCTCTGGAACTTCTCTCTGAAGGTGTTCACAGGCTGGGATAGAAGGCCTAGTCTTGCTGAAATTAACAGGTACTGGCAACTTGGGGAGGAAGGGGGTGGAAGCTACACAATAGGGCTCATTCATGATCATTCAAGTCATAGCTGTTGCCATAGAAACAGCAGGACTCTTCAAAGGTCAGAAGCCTCTCACCGAAAGTTGCTGCCGCAGTGCACCGGACAGGGGAGAAGAGGGAGGTGAGCACCAGACGCCCATGCTGTATAAAAGATTCTGATGGCTAGACTCAGTGGTCCAAGTCCATCCTGGAGTAACACCAGACTAGATGGTCACAATGGTCCCTTCTGGACCATCTAGTCTGACCTCCTGTAGAACTTCGTCAAAATGATTCCCAGAGCAGATCTTTGAGAAAGATATCCAATCTTCATTTAAACATTGCCAATGATGGAAAAGCCACCCTTACCCTTGGTAAATTGTTCCAATGGTTAATTGCTCTAACTGTTAAAAATGTATTCCTTATTTCCAGTCTCATTTACTTATTTCCACTGAAGCCAAGGGATGGATCTGTCCCAGAATGTCCTGCCTTAGATCCTCAACAGGCATGGAAGTGCTATACATTTCTGAAATCAAATCCAAATCTGAACTCCCCACTGTTCATGAGTATTTGGATCCTGTAATTGGGCACACAGAGATTGAAATGTTTATAGAGAAAAGAGGTAGGGTTTTTTTTTAACTTCATTATAGAGTCAAGTGTGGGTTTTGACCTCTGGCATCCAGATCTATTTGAACTTCTCAACAGTTCAGTGGAGCTGCTCAGAATTGAACCCTGGACTTCAATATTTAGCCTTTGTAAATGAAGGCCTTACTGAAGCACTAATGTAGTGCGTTCCCCTGAAGTAAAGAGGTTGGAGTTGCTAGCTGAAGCACAAAAGGCAAGCTCTGAGACAGCCAATAGCATCATTCTTCAAAACGGGGTGGAGGAACACACACAAAAAAGTGCCCATCACTCTATCCAATCTCTAGTGCAAGAGTCTTCTCTTTTGTAGCATCTACCATGTGAACCAGAGCTCCTCTCAACGGTCCAGTTCTTCATCTCCTTTCAGTTGTAAACTGAAAACACGCCTTTTCACCCTCACCAGTATTGGGCCAAATTCAAGATTTGCCAGGGAACAAAGTCTGTCCTCTAGTTCTCTTTTTTTAAACTCTGTAACCTGGATTATTTAGTTTTGTAAACCATTTTGGGGTGTAGCTTGCATGAAAGATATTGTAAATGAAGTTCATGGTACTGTATGGGTTGGATCGGTGGCTACCAATCATAAAACAAGAGGTGGTCTGTTGGAACTAGACAAATATTGGTTAGGATGGTAATGCACGTGCATGCTTTTGCTTGCGTCAGCCCTCCGGGCTGGAGCCCCAGTTGGTGTGAATTGTCATAGTTCCATTAAAGTCAATGGAGCTGAGTTGATCTATACCAAATGAAGATCCGGCTCTGATCCGTTTCTGTGAGCAAATCCAAGTGTCCAGCCAGCCTCTGCCTTTTGGAAGAAGCCCTGTGAAGGTTTTGATAAGACCTGAGATGATGGGAAACGAAAGAATGTGACGGGACAGCACGTAAGTATCAGCGTCTCCCTTTCGACAGGTGCTCTCACTGTCCAAATGAAGCAGCAATGGAGAGAAGCCTAAAAAGTTTCCAATGTGGAAACCTGAATCATTTGTAGGAGACAAAGCAGGGCATTGTAGGCACTGGAGTCTGAATAAGAAGACCCTTGGGAGCCCTGCCACTTCTCGCTAATCTGATCAGAGATCAACATTCTTGCAATTCCCTCCAGGTCACTTTGAATTCCTTGGCTTTATCAGCCAGGTAGAGACCTTCCCGTTTGATATTAAAACCCCACAGGCTGTGTCTAGCAGCCCGTAATACAATGCAATAAACGAAACTAAATGATGCAAAACTTAACCTACCTAATATACATAAGGAAATGTTTGCATGATGCTTCTCCCACCTCGAATACTACTATTAAAATAATTAATTCATGAATAATACTTTGTGTTCATATAGGGCTTTATACCTTCATATCACTTTGCATAGTAATTGTGCATAAGTATATTGTTATATTTTTCAAAACAGGATGTACTCGTCAGATTATCACGCCCATTCACCATCATCAGCAATTACACCCACCCACCATGATCTATACTGTCTACCAGT
Source organism: Emydura macquarii macquarii (assembly GCF_026122565.2). Taxonomy (NCBI): domain Eukaryota; kingdom Metazoa; phylum Chordata; order Testudines; family Chelidae; genus Emydura; species Emydura macquarii. The sequence goes on from NW_027131391.1 coordinate 5,665,507, forward strand.
GCGTTTCCAGGTGCTATTTAAAGTGTTAGCCCAGAGGATTGAAAGGTTAAAACTAAAGATTGATTTTTCCACTGGTCCCTGAGTAAGGCACAGGACAGCACAAAGCAGAAGCAGCTCAGAAAGTTTCCCCTTCCCACACTTGCTTTAGAAAGAGAAAAGTCTGCTACTGGCCCATATCAGTAGTAACTTACTACCCCATCCTGTGATGGCTCACCTGTGCTGTCCAGTGTGCGCTAGGAGCTTGTCCACATGAGAGGGTTAGCGGGCATGTAGCCTCTCTTAATGGACTGGACCAAGTCCTTGGAGTCGAACACCCCTGAATTTTGGGCTGTCTGGAATCTAACCAGCTCTCAATCCCTCTTGAGCCCACTTCTACTTTTGCCTTTAACATACCTTAATCGTTATTTTCCGAGAGTCTGTCACGTTGACCAGGATAGCGCACAAGACAGAGGAGGTTCATCATTACGTGTGCAGGCAGGGGGCTGCCAACACACTTATAGGAAGTCCTGAAATACAGGGCCATACGTGTTCCTGGTCAGTGTACACGTGCTGTTACCTTTTCTGCATCAGTCTTTTGATTCACTCTAAAGAAAATTGCAGAGCCACTGCTTCCTTTAGAAAGATCGCTCTTTGGATTACCTTCTGAGATGATTTCAATGGGAGTTAGGTGCCTAAATACCTTTGAGGATCTGGGCTTTTGTGCTCGGGTGAATTTCACTTTTAAGTGTGGGTTTCACTATATGAAGAGCCACAGTCTATATCTTATTCTGCACCAAAACAACTGACAATTTTCCCTCTGCTTTGCTACAGACATTTACTCTGAGTTCATTATAGGTGAGTTCCAAAATAGAAATTGATGGCTGTGCACAGCTCCTCTTTACCACTCAGAACTTAACTGGGAAATAATAAGGAAAAAGGGCAGAAGAGGAGAAAGAGTTTCAGGAGGGCTGATTATGATGGTTGCAATAGTGCTTACGAGGATGCCCAAAAACAGGGTTTTTTTCCAGGTGTTTAATTTATTCTGATTATTACCAATTGCATTCTTATTTTAATTTTCTCTTTTGAATTGTTCTCGATCCCCTAAATTAATTCAGATTTTGTTGGTCTTGGGCCAGATGCACAAATGTGGTCAGGCTCATGACTTCTAGTGGGTTCTTTGCAGATCTAGGCCCCATCTCTATTTCCCCCTTTTCTTCTTCTTTCTCTTTCTGTTGCTTTCCAGGTACGTTTTCTTTCTTTGCTTGAATAATGGTTTGGCTCTCAAGAAGGACAGTCATTTGAGGAGGTATGGTGAAGAGACTGAGTTTTGAAAATGCTGTGACTGAAAGTTGAGTTCACTCATTCGGGTCTGTATTGCAGTGCAAGGATGTAATCAGGCCTGCATGTCCATAAATGCACATGATGTTTTGAAAAATACAAATTCCAGTGACAAAATAGGGATCCTGGTGGTTGAGCTCTAGTTTTTAGCTTAAATCTAGACTCCATCTGGAGATAACTGCCCATGCCGTGACTGCTACTTGGATTACTTTTAAATAAAGCTGGTAGAAATTTTTCAGATGTTGAAAATAAACAAAACGGAAAATAATTTGATATTTTTATATTGTTGCCTCTCCCTCTTTTCTTGAACGTCTACAGAACTGGAGGAAATTTTGAAATGTTGGCAATTTCAAATTTAAAAAAACAATAGGAGGGGTGGGGGAATTATTTTTAAAGTCTGGACTTTTTCTCTCTCGTTTGACCAGCTGTGCTTCTGACTATCTCCCTGGCAGACAAATTAAGCTGCAATACTTCTGAGGGTTTGAATGTCTCAAAGATTTGTAATGGAATACCTCTTCACCTCTAGATCACTGAGTCTTAGCCCTGCCCTCGTATTAGTGACTGAATTTTCTTACCATCTGTTTGATGGTTTCTGTCCCATGCTTCATACTGAACATTACAATGGGAAGTCCCAGGGGAGAATAGATATTGAGGCGAAAGTCTTGCCCATAGATTTTAAGGTCAGAGGAGTCCCTCATCTTGTCTGACCTCCTGCACATCGCAGGCCACAGAACCTCACCCACCGACTCTTGTAGTAGATCCCTAACTTCTGCTCTGACCTCCTAGAACTACGTTATTCCATTTGAGTAGCAGGCTGCTATGAGGAAGCTTGAACTGTCACTCTGGTTCACCGGGTGCCCTCAAGCACTCAGCTGGGTACGTCACACGTCGGCACCAGCTGCACAGAATTTCCAACAATAAATCAGTATTTAAGCGCTTAATCCTAAGTAGCTCCCTGAAATCGCTCTCTCCCGCCCCAAGTCTAAAAGCTGTGCTCATGTCAAGTGTATCGGACACTACAATATCCCTACTAGCCCACTGCTTCTCTTGTTACCTTTGTTTTAACTCATTTTGGGATGCTAGTAAGAGCTGAGTGCCTGAGAGTGAATAATCTCTCTGTCTCTACTCCTACCTCTACTGTATGTGTGTGCAGGAAGCAGAAGGGCCTGAGATCCAAAAGCTACATTTCATCTGAGTAATTAAGTAATGGTTCTTGACCCCAGGCCATTTCAGCCCCCTGACCATAACAAACTTGCAGTTGTGTATAAACTGGACCCCTTGTCTTTACTACCCTCGTGCTGAAATCTTGTACGATAACGACACAAGCAGCCTGGCAGTGGGTTCATGGAGGTAATAAGTTTTAATCCTTTCTCACACTTTGGACTTGTCTTCACAGCAGAATTAATTTAGATTCTTATTCAGGTGCTGCCCTTAACCCTTCTCCTGTCCACACACACAACCCCCTCACCCAAATGTGGGTGCTTTCAACCTAGGTTAGCTGGGCACGTGGACTAAAACCTTAGTGAGACTTTCACTCAGGCTGGTGATCCATCCAACTGTAGTGAGAACACAGACTAAATCACTCTAGTGCTGATAGTCCTCCAATGCCTTCCCAGAATTCCCCCTATGGCGTCCAGAAGGATGGACAAAATCTCCCACAATTCCCTAGGAAAGAATCATACAGCAGCTCCTAGCGACACACCGAGGGGAGCACAGCGCCAGTGAGGACACGATAAACCAGGTGGGACTTTGCAATGGGGCTGCTCAGGCCTGGATTAGGCTAACCTGGGTGTTTAGACCTGGGTGCTGATCACCCAAATTAACTCTGCAGTGAAGATATAACTTGTAAGGCCACTGCTAGTAATTTAGAGAGTCAGAGAGATTTGCTTTTACCCCTGAAATATTTTTGATAATTTGAAACCTTCTAAAATAAACTCATCTGAGAATGGAGGCATTTCGGCCCGGTTGGCTCATCCAAAGACATCCACTTCAGCCAGGGCCAAGGGTCGTATGAAAAAGGAGCTCAGTTACCAGGCACTCAGATAGAAGAGACCATTGTGACATGTATCCTGACCTCCTGTGGAGCACAGGCCAGAGAACTTCCCCACAATAATTCCTAGGGCAGATCTTTTAGAAAAACATCCAGTCTTGATTTAAAAATTGTCTGTGATGGAGAATCCACCATGGCCCTTGATAAACTGTTCCAATGGTTAAGTGCTCTCTCAATTAAAAATCTACATCTTATTTCCAGTCTGAATTTACCTACCTTCAACTTGCAGCCATTGGCTCATGTTAGACCTTTCTCTGCTAGACTGAAGAGCCCATTGCTAAATATTTGTTCCCCATGTAGTTTCTTAGAGTCTATAATCACGTCACCCCTTAACCTTCTCTTTGTTAAACTAAATAGACTCAAGAAGCTCAATCAATCACTATAAGACATGTTTTCTTATCCTTTAATCATTCTTATGGCTCTTCTCTGAACCTTTCCAATTTATCAACATCCTTCTTGATTTGTGGGCACCAGAACTGGAGACAGTATTCCAGCAGTGGTCACACCAGTGCCAAACGCAGAAGTAAAATAACCTCTTTACTCCTACTTGAGATTCTCCTATTTATACATCCCAGGATCTGATTAACTGTTTTGGTCACAGTGTCACACAGAGAGAGTCCATGCTCAGCTGATTATTCACCATGAATATTTTTCAGAATCACTTCTTCCCAGGACAAAGTCCCCACTTCTGTAATATGGCTAATATTCTTTGTTCCCAGATGCATATATTTACATTGAACTGTATTAAAACACATAGTGTTCGCTTGTGCTCAGTTTACCAAATGATCGAAACCAGTGGTTTTCAACTAGAGGTACACATGCCCCTGGGGGTACACTGAGGTCTTCCAGGGGGTACATCAACTCATCTAGAGATTTGCCTCATTTTACAACAGGCTACATAAAAAGCACTAGCAAAGTCAGCACAAACGAAAATTTCATACAGACAATGACTTGTTTATACTGCTATATATACTATATACACTGAACTGTAAGTACAATGTTTATATTCCAATTGATTTATTTGGTAATTATATGGTAAAAATGAGAAAGTAAGCATTTTTTTTCAGTAATACTGTGTTGTGACATTTTTGTATTTTTTTATGTCTGATTTTGTAAGCAAGTAGCTTTCGAGTGAGGTGAAACTTGGGGTATGCAAGACAAATCAGACTTCTGAAAGGGATACAGTAGTCTGGAAAGTTTGAGAGCCACTGATCTAGATCGCTCTTAATGATTGTGAGGGGCTCCAGTACGAGAACATAGATACTCCAAACACTAATGATCCTGAAGTTGCTGAGGTCTTGTGCCTCAGGAGAAAAAAGATGGGCGTGGTGGTAAAGCGTTAGGATATCATGGAGAGAACTTGGCTTTATTTCCCAGCTGAGTGCCAGACTCCCTGTGTGATACGGGGCAAATCACATACAGCCTCGTCCAAAGCCTATTGAAGTCAATGAAAAGTTGCCTTTAATGCGCTTAGCATCCGGTCCTTTAACAGAAATAACCCCAAGAACAGAAATGAGACGGAGTGCGTATTGCTCCTAGAGTCTTCCTTATTGCATTTCCTGACTTTGCACGATTTTTAATTGTGCAAAGATAATGTTCCACTAATGCAGCTCTGTGTTAATGCAGGGCCAAGACTGCATCGCCAAGCATACTAAGTCAGGAAACTTAAAGGCAAGGCGAGGTGCTCAGGTCTGCCCCCTGCATACATGCATCATATAATCTCCAACTGTATAATCGCACACTCTCTCAAACTATAATGCATTGCACTGTGATCGAACACAATGCAATCCAGTACTACTGTAAGTAAAGTACAATACACTGGATTATGATATTATTATATAGTAAAGTACAATGCAAAGCCATACAGTGCAACACAAAGCAGTGAGCGCTGTGCCATGCGATACAATACTAGAGGAAAGCATGGGACATGAAGTGATACAATACGATTCAAATCCTTAACAAATGTAATAAACAATGTGTTTTGTTTTAAACTGCCCTCTTTTTGTTTTAAGCTACATAGCTTTCAGGGAACATATATTCTCTTTCAGTGCTTTTTCCTTTATTGTCACATTTAGGAAGCGTTTTGCATGTCATAACATTTTGTCTGTTTGACTGAAATCTTTCCATGAAAAACGAGTGTTTGCACAAACAGACTGACATGTTGATACAGGCTGGCAACCGAATGGCTAAGACTGAATTAAAATGTTAAGTAAACGCATTTGCATACCGTTTACAGTATGATCCGGTTCTGAGAAAGCAGAGGAAATGGGGAAATCTGAATCTGACTCTATCTTCTATTTCTGCTTCTCTTTCTCATTCTTAACCTCTCCTCCCTGAATGCCATGGGAGCGTTGTCTGGATTTTTCCATTCAGGTTTGAAACGGGTCTTGTAAATCTCATACATTGTTTTCACGATCTGTGTTTTTCCCTCCTCCCCCATATCTGGTTATTTTTCTTAGCCTTCTCGTTTCCTCTTTCTCTTGTTTACATTTTAAAAAGCTGATGATGGTGTATTTTTCATAATGTTTAAAAATGGCATCTTGTGTTGTGACAGTAATCCCATGAAAGCACAAAATGTTTTGTCAGTGCAATAATAATAATAATTAACACCCCTTAGCTCTTATGTAGCACCTTTCATCAGTAGATCTCCGAGTGCTTTACAAAGAAGGTGTGTTGTTGTTTCTGTTTTACAGATGGGGAAACTGAGGCACAGAGTGGCGAGGTGACTTGCCCAAGGTCATCCAGCAGACCAGTGGAAGGATCAGGAGTAGGAACCTGATCTCCTGGTCTAGTGCTGTAAACACTAGATCAGACTGCCCCAGTGTAGTGCTGGATTCTTTGTAGATATATAGCAGTTTGGGCTGTGCAAATTGGTTCAGTATTGAAGCCCAGGGTTGTTCATGAGCAAACTACATACAGTGCTTTGCTGTTGAAGGCTTGTTCATGGCTACTATGGCTTCGAAGAGTTCTACTATGTTCACTGGCTAAGAAACAAATGCCAAAGGATAAACTCTGGGTCTCCTTTTATTCTCGATTGTCCTGCCAGAAATCAAAGACAGGATAGTTGAAGTCCTGATGTGAAAAACCCAAGATAGAGATGAATGAAAGGAATAAATGAACAGAGCAAAGCAGACATCAGAGAGAAACCCAAGCCACAAAATTCAGATTACAAATCCTCTTAAAATTGAGAGCTGCCCAGATACAAGGATTAGGTTTGGTACCTATCTTTAATAAGGACCCTTCTCTTTTTTCTTATGTACTTCCTCTGTCATGCTTCATACTACAGGGAGACAAGCACAGCCACTTGAGCTCTTGGGTTTCCTACACCTAAATGTTGGCTGGAGTTTGCTAAACTTGACACAGTGGTGTCGTCTGAGCTGGCAGATTCAGGAGTTAGTGACTCACTATGTGTGTATCACGAAAGAAATTTTCATACCTGACCTCCAAAGACATTAATAAACAGTGCCAGTGCCAGGTTTTCTATTATCCTCAAACTTGTTTGCTTTCTGCTTATAGCCATCTTTGAAAGGAAATGAATGTTGATGCTAAATTATCAGATTCCTCTTCTCTCTACATTTTCTGAGTGAGCCGTTACATCGAGCTAAAAGGAATGGTAAAGTTGTCAGCTATGGTTTACAAGGGACCCAAAAATAATTAGGCCCCTTAGAGTCCTTTGGGGGTGGAGGGCAGGGGGAAACAAACCTCTGCTGTTCTTTCTAGCTTAATGAATGGGATGTGTGGTGGAAAAACACACTTGAGGAAGCACGGGCTAGTGGTTAAAGCATAAGGCAGGAAGTCAACAGCACTGAGTTCCATTCCCTGTTTTTTCCACTAACCCACAGTGGGCCAAATTGTGATACCCTTGCCTTGAGTAGTATCCTACTATATGAGTACTGCTATTGATTTCAGTGTGACTACCCCTACAGCACGATACTACTCGGCCTGAGTAAGGATATCAGAATCTGGCCCTATTGATTTAGATAAAGTCACTTGGACTCAGATCCTCAAAGCTATTTAGATGCTCAACTCCCTTTTGAAATGAATGGCGGTTAGGCTCCTAAATAACTTTTGAAGATCTGAGCCTTTATTTCTTTGCTTCAGTTTTCCCCTTTTGTAAAATCTATCCCGTGGTGATTTTGTGTGGCTCCGTTGACTAATGCTTCAAAATCATAGGGTGGAAGGTGATATATCTGTACCAACTCTTATGGTGCTTATGCTTGAAATGTGACAAAAATATAACCAAAGGAGACTATTTTCATTCTCTTTACCCTGTTTGGAACAGAACAAAACACATCCAGTTTTGTAGCATTTTCAATGTTCTTCAGATAGTCACGTATCAAGTATTTTACATGGGCATATGCTCTGCGGTTTTCAGAAACGTACAACTATTTAATAACTGCAGTCTGAAAACAATGGTGACGTGAGCGCTACAGAGAGGCATTAAATACCAGCAGCCTTCACAGGTCCCTGGCAGGCACTGCAATTCACCTGCTCGCCCAATCTCCCTCTGGAGCTGTAGAATGCGGGTAGGGTGACCAGATAGCAAGTGTGAACAATTGGGATGGGGAGGGAGTAATAGATTAGGCAAAGCCCCTATATAAGACACAGCCCCTAATAACAGGACGTCTGGTCAGCCTAAATGGGGGAGAAAGTCATTCTCTCTGCCAGACCTTGCCCTCCCCCTCTGGCATTGGGAATGTACAGGATGGAGCTTGGAGCTCATTTCTTTTTGAGCCCCATAGATTGCTAGGCCAATGGTGGCTCTAAGAAACCTGAGAGACACACGCTCATCAGGCAAGCGGGAGAGTGGAGCTGGGGTGGTTTTCATGTCAACATAACCCCGAGATAGCTTTGTGTAGCCTTATTTACAGTTTCCCTGTGCTGTTTCATATGCTGGTAGGACTCTAACGAGAAAAACATGTTTGTGGAAATCCTAGACAAAATGTCCCCATGGCCAGAGCTTTCATGGGTATTTGTTTTGTCGGATTTGGGGCGGGGGTGGTACAGCAAGCGCACACACAACACTGCAAAACCATCACAAATATTTTTTTAGAAAAATGTACATTTTGACTTCAAAGTGGGTGCGGAAAAATAGCAGCGCGGGGGAGGATGTAGGGCAAGGGTTGCAGGGTTGTGACCTCAAAGAGAATTCACCCAGGACTAGTTTCCCCTTTACAGTTAGCATTAGATCACTTTTGTGTTGCATTCCTTTTGGCTGGCATGCTGTAAAGGTTGTCTGTGGTGCTGAGTGGATTTGCTCTGGTTTTGCTCATCCTGTGGATGGGGAGGCAGGGACAGAGTTCGGATTGTTTGTCCGATGTTATAACTGTGCATTCCCATTACTTTCTAATGTCTGTGATAATTGTGTCCGAAGTGGGAACTCAGCTTTGGATTTCTAGGATTTGTGAGCCTGACGGTGCAAGGAAGGATGACCCTTGTGGGTCTGGACTAGTGCTCAGGAGAGCTGAGGGTTCCCTTCCTGGCTCTCCCACAGGCTTCCTGCGTGACCTTGGGCAAGCCACTTAATCGCTCTCTGCCTCAGTTTTCCCATCTGTAAAATGAGAATCATTAAACTTCTTCTGTCTGTTGGGTCTATTAAGATTGTAAGTTCTAACTTTCTTTCATCAATGGGAACTGGGATTTAAACTGTCAGACCATATATCTCAAGATACCAGTTTTGAAAGCTTTCTCATTTGCTGTTTTTTCAGCTAATAAAATTGATACAACCGGGAGGAGCACTAGACAGTGAGGCAGGCATACAGAGAGATTAGATTAGATTTGTTCTATTTCCAGCAGAGCTAGACCTGGACACGGCCTAAACACACAGAATTGAACCAATAGAGCTAAAGTTGTGGTTTTAAACCAACTTAAGGGTTTACACCAGTAACTCTTAAACTGATTTAAACATGGCTTATCCAAATGTAGCTCAGGGCAGGAAAGAAGCAATCCCACCTCGGCCATGGAGTGGCAGTAAAGTAATGCTACCTGAGCCCTTTTTTCATGGGGGAATGTCTGGTGCAATGTCTGGATCCATTTAGTGCCAGTTGCACAGCCCGTGCCCTGACTCATCTTCCCCCACCATGCATCACCAAACTCTGTGCCTCGCACTTCCTGCATGTCCTCCTCAGGTCCTGCCCTTCTGCCCAGACAGCAGGACCCCCCTTCGTACCCACCATGGTAGGGTCAAGATTTTCCCCTAATAGAGAGCCCAATTCTGCTCTCAGTTACACTAGCAGAAAAGCAGAGTCCCACCACTGATTTCGATGGAGTGGCTCTGGATTTACACTTGTGTAGCTGAGAACAGGATCTGGCTCTGAATCTCCTCTTGTGCTGCCTCCTGTTCCAATCGCAGGAACCAGCAAGGAAACGAATGGCCAAATTCTAAAATCATTTACAGGCTAATTAAAACGGGAGCCCCAAACTGCTGCAAGGGTTGTTGGTATTTTTTTTAAAACAGCCATTATAAAGAGGGGAAGTTGAGACTGGGCTGGTAAGATTGAAGGAGCAGGGAGTGTATTGGGTGTCAGAGGTCAGCCTCCCTATAGCCTGTGATCAAAGGCTGCTCTCAGCAGCGTGAGTTTATAGGCAGCCAAGACAAACAATGAACAACTTTATCTCTCTGCGGGGGGAAAAAAAAAAAAAAAAGAAAAAGAGAGACCTACGTTCCAGGAAACTATTTCTGGACTAGACAAATTTTAACTGATCTCTCTCTCCCCCTCTGTCTCTCATAATGAAGTGCTATTTCTAGATTAACGATAACAGTAAGACAGCAAAGGAAAGACCAGACGTTGAACACAATACACCATGTCCTCAGCTGGCATAACTTGGCGTAGCTCCATTGGAGTCCAAGGAGCACCACCGACTTACATCAGCTGTGCATCTGGTCCAGACACTCCCCACTGTAAAAGCAAGAGGGGAACTCGGAATTGAATCACGGCCAATCTGATCCGTTTTCCTAAGGTGCTGCCTGCTTTGTTTGCAGCTGGAATGTTGCCTCTTCTCCTGTCCCAGCTGTGGTGTCAGCTGGGCAGAGCACAGCTGGTCAGTCTCAAAACATGCTGACTCCAGTGCTTTTTCACTGACTAGAGTGCACAGTAAGAATAGAGAAAAATATTCTCCCAATCTGGATCCCAGAGACAATTTACAATGTCTCAGAGCTTTTCCTTCCTAGCTGTTGGTCACTCACCCAATCTTCTTAGGGTTCTTGGCTCCAGTGGACTGCATGTTATTGAGTCGGGAGAAGAGTCAAGTCACTAGATTCCAACATTTCTTCTCCCATTCCCATAATGGAAATGGGCCTGGCTGCAAAATTCTTAGCCAGATTGAGGTCTGGGTTTGGAAGAGAGGGAAATGCTATCAAAATTTGGAGAGTATTTGGATTTAGGTTTCCACTTTGATCCATTTTGGAAAGCAGCACTAATCACAGATCAGACCTTTAACTGGTGTAAATCAATGTAGCTTCTGTTGACTTCAATTGAGTTATGCCAATTTACAGCAGCTGAAGATATGGATTTGAATTTTAAGCTAGATTTCAAGAGCCTTTTCTCACAATCTCATTGTTTGGATTCAGGGTGTGGTTCAGTAAGAACATAAACCCTTGTTATGAAATTCAGAGCTGGATCTGGGTTTTGAATCATCCCAAAATATGCCGGATTCTGGCTCCTCTGTCTCCCCTCCCCTCTCCCATAGCAAATACAAATGCCTCAAAACTCTATGTGGACAATGAAGGCTTTCTTGCTTGTGCTCCCTTAAAAGATTAATTCTTACCCATCCCTATCCAGTGTAAGTCAAGTCAGAAAAACCTGTCCCCTCCCCAACTTCGCCTAGTTTCAAGGCAAGTTTGAACCACACAGCCTTAGGGTTTCTTTTATTCTTCATTATTTTCAGTTTTTGAACTATGTACTTTACCCTTCCACATTCCGGGAATGGTACCACGAGAAAGTCTATTCTTCCAGAGTGCCAGCTGGAAATAGAGGAGGAAGCCCTGGAGTACTTGAGAGAGACCCTATTGTCATGGGATTTCCAACACAATCTTGTAGACAGGGATGGAGAGTTAAGGACTTTGAAACCTCTCAGGTGCACTCTGTATTAGCAGTAGCCACTTGGGTTTGTTGTCTTAAGCTGTAAGAACAGAAGCATGAGAAGTGAGAGGAATGGGAAACGGGCTGTCTTCAAATGTTAATTCTTCCGACCAGTAGCAGTCACGGCTGAATGGAGCAAGCTGTGGGCAATAATGTCCGTCTCCCCATCCGCCTTTTCTCTCTAACTTTTGTTCTGCACTTGTTCAGAGCCCAGCATAATGGGATCTTGGTTCTTGCCGTGGGCTTCTCGGTGCTACAGTAATATAAATAATACAAATACCCTGCACCTTTCACCCATACAGCTCAAAGGGATGTAAACAGATGGGTGTCAGCGGCCCCATTATACAGATGGGGAAACAGAGGCACAGAGAAACCAAGGTACTTATCCAAGCTCACAAACTGAATCAGTAGCAGAGCCAAGAATGGAGCCTATGTCTTCTGCCTCCTCGCCCTCCCTGTGGGCCAAATCCAGGGACACTCCCTCTACCCCCAGACTTAGTAGCAGGCTGCGCACTGGGTATCTCCACAAAGGGCAAGGAGGAAAACATTCCCATCACCAGGCAGTGGAGCAGCTGCTCTATGGAGGCTACTCCATCCCAGTGTCTGAAGCACTTGTGGGGTCAGTGCAGCCTCGCCAGGGTCCCACTGCTGGGCATATGCAGTGTAGACATACCTTGAGATAATATGGGTCAACATGATGGGGAGGGGTCCCAGCACACCAGCTGCCAAAATGTTTGTGGAGCTTCTTGTAGGCACATGGAGGAGGACAGTTTGAAGGAGGGCAATGACTAATAGTGCCTAGCTCTTATATAATGCTTTGCATCAGTAGATCTCAAACCACTTTGCACAGGAGGTCAGCATCTTTATCCCCATTTTACATGGATAGGGAAACTGAGGCACAGAGAGGGGTAGCAACATGCCCACACTCGCAAACAGGCTGGTGGCAGGACTAGAACCTAGGTCCCGTGCATGCCAGTCCAGTGTTCTGGCTACTAGACCACACCGTCTCTGCAGTAAAGTTGTTATGCTGATGATTAGGACTAGATGGAGTCAGGTATCTATTGCAATACATCAGGGGCCAGATCCTCAGCCAGTGTCAGTTGAGTTAGCTATATCGAAGTTAATGGAGCTATGCTGATTTACACCACATGAGGATCTGGCCCCAGTGTTTTAACCCCATCAGGAAAGAGAGAGACAGGTTGATTCATTTATGAGTGTTTATATTCGTGCAAAAGCACAAGTGGCAAGTACCAAGGAAAAGCAGAGAGGCTTGCTGTGTATTTCTTTCTATTCCAGGAGTATTTTCACCAGCTAGCAGACAGTAGCAGCAGCTGGTGAAGGAGATGGAACTAAACAGTGGGAACTAGACTTTCTGCTCCTTTACTTTTCTGTTTCTATCTTCTCTCTTCCACAATCTCCATCCTCCCACTGAACCACCTGGTCAGCTCTGAGCTGTACAGTGAGTGATAGCAAAGAGAGAGTGCTGCTTTTTTGACCCAATGTTTTGGCACCATTTGGGTTGACCCTGACATGGCAAACATGGGGCTTGTGAATCCAGGAATTTATTTTAAACCCGCAAACCACTCCCCTCAGTGCCTTCCCATATATACTGTTAGTTTTTAGGCTCCACGCTTTTCAGGTGTAGAGTCCGGTATTAATTTGTCTGGGAGTTTTAAAGCCGCCTAAGAGAGGTAGGTGCCCACTTCCTATTAAATTTCAATGGGATTCATGTGCCTAACTCCCATAGGCTCCTTTGAAAATCACAGACAAAATGCATCTCACTTACATAGCACCTTTAGTACAAAGGTCTCCGAGTGCTCTAGAGATGGCAAGGGATGGATTCGCATCTCACTTATACGGTGTGAATCTAAAGAAACTCCAGTGAAGTCAATAGGCCTGATTCCCCCTTGCTAAACACCTTGTGTAATCTTTTACCCTGTGCAAAACTGGCCAAATTCTGGCCTCTACTCTGGCTGCTTTGCCCAGCTCCAGTACTGCAAAGATGATGGAAAGCCATCTAACTAGCTCCTTGGGAATTTCCATTGCCTAACATAGAAATACACAGAAATGTAGGCCTGGAAGGGACCTCAAGAGGTCATCAAGTCCAGCCCCCTGCACTGAGACAGGACCAAGTGAACTTAAACCATCCTTGACAGGTGGTTGTCCAACCTGTTCTTAAAAATCTCCAATGGTGGGGATTCCACACCCTCCCTTGGAATCGTATTACAGAGTTTCACTGCCCTTATAGTTAGACGGTTTTTCCTAATATCTAACCTAAATCTCTCTCGCTGCAGATTGAGCCCATTATTTCTTGTCTTACCTTCAGTGGCCATGGAGAAAAATAAGGGGAATCCCTGGATGGTGCATGTCTCCAGCATAAACAATTCGGCTAGGAAAAGATGACTTAGCTGGGTTAGTTGTGCATTCTAATTGGCCACTGTTGGAAGATAGGTCACTGAGCTAGATGGACCATTGGTCTGACCTAGTATGGTCATTCTTAAGCATTGTGCTCACACTGGGCTAATGCTTGAAGACATGTATTGTGCTGGGTGTGAACGTTGCTTTATCATATGCTTTCCTTGCTTTTCAGTGCTCATGTTGCATAAGAAAATACACCTGGTCACTCTTAATTCTGACTTTTGTGTGGGATAAACATATTGCCATTTGCAAAATGTGGGTGTATAGAAGAGATCAGATTTTCATCAATCCCAAAGTTCACGGATGTGTAATGTGTCCAGATTAGAGTTGGTCAAAAATTTATTTTCTTTTCCTCAAAAAAATTTGAAGAAAATACAATATTTTTATTTTTATCTAAAAAATCTGCAGCCTTTGTTGCATTTTCATTTACCCCCCCCCCCCCCCACTCCCCGAAAACCTGGGGTGTGGGACACTTGGTTTTGTTTTTGTTTTCTGCAAACAAAAAAATACTTCTGTTTTTGGTTGTTGCCAATCACAAAAAGGGGTTGGTTTTTTTTTTAAGAACCTGAAAAATATAATGAAACCAGATATTTTCTCACTATTTTTTTTTTAAATGAAAACTGTTTGACCAACTCAAGTTCAAATCCATCTCTGTGAGTTAAATGCACGTCAGTACACCCAACCAAAAAATGTGCAGTCTCTGTTTTTGCTGGATTTATTCAAAGGTCATAAGCCATCCCACCGCAATTTCTTTCGTTACAAATGTGTTTTTCATTTCACGTGTTTTGCTGTTGTTTAGGACCTCATCAATTCCTTGCTCGATAAGAGACGCTTCTTTGCTTTCTCTTTAGGTGCATTCAGCTCCCATCATTGACTTTGCGCATTACTTAGGCATTTATTATTATTTTGCTCATTTGATTTTTTTTAATTTACAAAATGGTTAAAAATATCCACCCCCGCATCCCTTCACTGTCAAGAACCAGATGAGAGGGAGAGAGGGAGAAATATGTAGAGCTCATTTATATTTTAAGTAACTGTAACTAACAGCTTGATCTGCTAATGTAGTGGAAAATATGCAAACTGCTCGGAGGAGAGTGGATGTTAAAAATGTAATTTACCCATTATTGAGACATCTCTTTCAACTCTAATGACAGGATGCATAACAAACATGTCAAAAACTTTGTTGCTTCTCCGAGCAAAACCAAATAATTGAGTTTCTACTCAGTGACAGTTCTGCCCTTCGTGCACACAGTTCCTTGTCTGTTTTACTGCATTTCTTTTCACGCATTTTTGTTGTAAACAAGTTTTTTTTATGAAGGGTGAGGGAAGAGGGGAGCTTTCAGGTAGTACTCTCCCTCTTTCCCATGCTTTTGCCTTCTTTACTTAACCTTTTGGGGCTGATTCTCATTTACTTCATTCCTTGGTTGGGACGGGCAATCAGCCACCTTGGTGCTCCCCAGGCCAGATCCTCAGCGGGCCTACATTGGCATTAGTCCATTGTCTTCAACAGAACTATGTTGTCTTGCACCACCTGAGGATCTGTCCCCCATATTCAGGGGCAGGGAAGGGGCCTGCCCAGCCATTTGTCTAAGTTAGGGCGGGCCCAGGGCTGCTCTGATTTATGCATGGGCCTTGGGAAGCAGAGATTATCCCTAGTGCATTCGGTCACTCTGCTGTTATCCCCATTTTCAATCCAGAGAGACTGAATGAATGATTTGCCCTGGGTTATACAGTGTGGTGGAGCAGGTTTTGGACCCCTCAAGTCCCAGCTTAGCAGTCACAATCTACCCATTATGCCAAGGGCTGGAAGTAGAGCCAATGTAGTGCTCTTATACCAACCCTAAACTACCAAGGGCTGTTATCATGGAGCTATGGTCCATTCATCTCTCTCTCATAGGTAGTTATCTGTCCCCTCTTACTGCATATCCGTGATCCTCACAATACCCCTGTGAAGTAGAGCTCTGCTGTTATCCCCATTTTACAGCTAAGGAACTGAGGCACAGAGAGACTGAATGAATGATTTGCCCTGGGTTATACAGTGTGGTGGAGCAGGTTTTGGACCCAGGTTTCTCAAGTCCCAGCTTAGCAGTCTAACCATTGGATCATCCTTCCTCTCTGTTTACATCCACTTTGTGGCCTGGGCAGCATAAAGAGTTCTTACGGTGTAAATGGGAATCAGGCCCTGTCTGCTGAAACAATACTTGAAGAGGAAGGCTAAGCACAGATCTGAGAGACTGTATTTAGGGCCCTTTCTGGATCAGTCAACAGGGGTCACTCTAGAGCAGTGGTTCTCCACCCACATGCCACTTGCGGCCCAATCAGCACACAGCTGCGGCCCATGAGACAACCTCAGGGCCATACAGGTAGTATATAACACACAGAGGGCTACATATGCAGCCCAAAATGGTAAATAGGTTAAGAACCACTGCTCTAGAGCACTATGAGATGTTCCCTAGGTGCTGAACCTGCTCTCCCACAGAACGCCCTGCTTTTCCTCGCCCAGGAATCAAGAATTCAGATTCTCACCTTGTTGGCGTGAGTTCAAACCACCAAGCCAGCCTGCAACTTTTCTTTCTATAGGAGTCAGGAAGGGACAATTAGATTTTGATTTAATCCAGAGTTACCACAAACCATTCCAACTGCTGGTGAGACCTCTAGAAAGCAAGCTGCTCAAAGCAGCCTTCCACACCAATGCATAGGCCCAGCTGGCTTGAGATTAAAGAGCAAATTTAAAAGCATTTGAAATCACACCACCGAGCTGGCAGGAAGCTCCAGCCTTTGTAGATGTAGGAGTTGTTGGAGCTGCTGAGAACCATAAGGTAATGTTCAGAACTGAATCATGTCAGCAGCATTTCATTGAGCGTATAAATATATCACCCCGCCCCAAACACAGATTCAGATATAGATGGGTGGAGTGAGAATTACAGGGCCCAGACAATTGACTGTGATAGAAAGGTTAAAGGGAAAACTTTCCATTCTGACTTGCACATGAGTTCTCTTTTATATACTGAAGAGACTTTGTCTTTTCAGTTTGAATCCCAGTCCCATATTTTGTACTTACTCCATGGGAAGAATTTCGAATTGATGTCAGTTCTGCATGCAAAGTAAACTCAGTATATGCAGGGATCTGCAGCATAGATTGGAGAGGAAGATACTGCCTGAGATTCACTGGTCATCTTCTCTTCTTGATCTGAATTACGTGTGGATGTCAAGAGAAGATTCATAGATCCATAGATTTTTAAGATGGCCCAGAAGGGTCAAGAAAAGTGCCCTGTGTGTGTACTGGTCACCAAGAAAAGTTGTCTGAGAGGAACAATAGAGATGGGAGACCCTGTAAAACTGCATTTCATTGTTGTTGTTGTTTCTTCATCAAGTGTCTAAGAACCTGAGAGGGGGCACCTCCAGATCAGAGCTGGCCTGGAAATGGTTTCCCCGTCCTGTGAAAACTTCTGAGATTTTTTTGAAAAGTTTTCAAAATGTATACCCGCTGAAGATATTGTCCTACCTTCAGAAAGAACCACTCACTTATGCATTACTGCTCTGAGCATTTAATAATAATAGCTCTGTGCATTAAGCAGAGTCCTTCATCTGAAGATCTCAAAAGGACTTCCCAAATCTTAATTAAGATCTGCAGCAGCCTACTGAGGCTTTATTAGATTTATCTATTATTTTGCAGATAGGACAACTGAGTCACAGAGACTTTGTAAGTTGCTCAGTGTCATAAAGCAAATTAGTGGTAGTGCCAGAATTAGTAGCTCTGTCTCCTGACCTCCAGCCCTAGGCACTAACCACTTTACCATGTTTCCTTTCTCCCCCTCGCCACCCACAGAGCTGGAACTCTCTAGAGCCCCTTCAAAAGGATTTGCAGAAGGAAAGGTAGATGACTGCCATAGACAGGGCCCCCATATGTGGGGGGGAAAAGGGTACACTTTTCCGGAGGCCCTGTGGGGGCCCGGCCCAGGCTGCAACCCCCATTACCATGAGGAAAAAATTGAGACTAAATTGTAGATCATGCCTGAGGATATTTATAGAAACTTATTTCCCTGTATCTATTGTCCAGATCTTGTGAGATTTGCTGGAGACAATCGGAAGCAGTGTTAGAGCAATCTCAAGCAAGTTGCTGGGCCTGCTGCCCAGTCCAGGCCCTTCTCTAGAACAGTGTGTGTGTACTTGTGCAATTAAACTAGGACTTGTCGTTTGAGCCTGAGACACAAAGAGTTGTGCTCCTTTCTGTGACACGGTTTATCCTATCAAGATCAAGAACTACCAGCCCCAGAGTTCCTTGTGCATAGGCCAGAGGGAGGGACAGCCGGTAGGAGGGGCAAAGCAAAGCACCATAAAACAGTGGGAAGCTGCTGCTTCTTCTGGTTGGATTTGTAGGGCCAAAATATATGAGAGTAAGTGTCTAATTCACTCACAGTCACACACACACACCCCATACTGCCATGTCTGGTGGTGGCTATAAATACAAATCAGGCAGCCAAAAATGCAAGGAGGTAAAAGATAGACTGATGTCCTTTACCTTCTTTAGTTTCCTATCTTCCAGTTTTTCAAATCAGACAAGGGCTTCCTACAGTCAGGCAAAATACTAACTAGGGAAGCAGATGAACAAAATCAAGATATTGACAGGATATAATACCTTTATAATGACCAAAACATTACAAAATAGTCAGCAAACTTGTAGGACTCCCAGGCTGGGTGTTACGTTAACAAAAATAGCAAAGAGGAGGCATTTTTCAGAAATGTAGCATGTGTAGCAGTAATTTCAGAATTCAAACTTTTTTCATGGCTCATGAGATTATATGTCTGGGATGAGGGATTGTGGTATGTGTGTGGGAGGGGGCCCGTGTTACAAGTTTGTACTGGGCCTGAAAAAATTATGCTTGGGCCCTGGCAATAGAGCTGATGTTTACCCCTACTTTTCACATCCCCCCATGTCAGATCTGTGGGCACAAGCTCCCCACTGCTCCTGGAAATGGAGGAGAGAATGAAAGCTTAAGATAATCAAAGACCACTGAGGTCTGCATGAAAATAATCTGAAATTTTTTTTTTCAGAAACCATTCTGCTTAGCTGGATTTTCTTTTTCCTCCTTTTTACAGAAATGTTTTTATTTCCAAAGGAATTCATTTGTTTGTATGTGTATGCCCCAACTGAGAGCATAGTCTTTGGTGATGTCACAGATAATTATAATGATGTCACAGTGGTAAGAATTTCAGCTCCAGAAGGTAGGGATGACCTAAAGCAAACAAAAGTCCTAGACCTGATTCTCATGTACGTTAAGCCCCTTTATGCCACCCTGGCGGCGTAAAGAGGCATTAACGTGGGTAAAAATGTACATACACCCACTGCCAGAGTGGTGTAAAGAGGCTTTAGTGTAAATGGGGAATAAAGGCCTCTGTGTTCCTTCAAAACTCCCTTGGTGGAAGAAAAATATATATAATATGTATAGTGACAGAATTGCTTTTTGGTGGCATCAGTGTGTCTTTAATCCACCAGAATCTTTCTGTTTCTATCAAGGCCTCATCCTAAAAACCAAAGTAAAGAAAGAGAAGAATTAAGAACTGACAAATGGGATTTTAAAAGGCTTTAAAAAATATCTATAAAGCAAGAGGTGAAGAGAACAAAGGGGGCGCAATGGGAGCCTGCCAGACAGTTCTCATGCCATTAATCGTAGAATCATAGAATCATAGTCCTCTCCCCTGCACTCCCCAAAAAAGCATTAATTATTGTTTAAGGGGAAAGAAAGTGTTTTGATTGTGAACATGTGTGAACAACTGTTTCAACCACATAAAACTGATGCCCACAATGAGAATATTTGAGTAGCAATTAATGTGAGATATCAGGCGTGGCTTTTGCCAAACAGTAATGTCAGCAGGGGGTATATTATGTGTGTCAAAAATCCCGTTCCCAAATGTGGAATACATTGGGATTGTAATTAAGCGTTTTGTCATTGAAAGGCAAAGCTGCCTTCACTTCAACTGAGGATTGTAACTAAAACACAGCTTCCAAAATTTCTCTTCTCTTGGCAATTATTTAAGGGAACTTTATGCAGCAGGAATTTCAAGACACTTGTAATTAGATCATTCCAAAAAAAAAAAAAAAAAAAAGCAGAGGGCAATTTTTATTTTGTCTCTCAAGCAAGAGACACCCAATTTAAATCTCTCTTTATTGTAGCAGGGCTTATCTCTCAGGTTTGCTCAGTTGATGTATCTTTTCCATTAGGTTTCTGTTAGGGTTTCTAGTAATACTTCTGTGAATCCAGTCCTTTTGAGGGAAGTGTATTACAGCAGCTGTGAAGGCAGAGCTGAAGTGTCCAAATAGTGCAGGAGCATGCATTTGCCACACTTACAACTCCAACACAGTTAGTTACCAAGTACTGCTTGTATTGCTGCAGTTTCTTTTTTCAGATTCCATGTGGTCTTATTAAGTATGTGGACTGTAGTAAAGCTATATTTCTGAATGCACTTTAAGTAAAGATGAAGCTAAATTATAGTGAGGGAAGGCTTTTGGCAAGCATGGAGTTGGCTGAGGAGTGTGCGTGTGTGTGTGTGTAAAATATACTTCGTTCATTATGCTGTCCCTCTACACAAAAAGCTATCTACAGACCTATCAGGCTTTCATCACCCAAATGTGATCCAAGGGTGTTCAAAATGTGAAACACATCATAAATCTGTAGGTCTGGCCAGAACCTGGAAAGTTTTAAAAAGAAGTGGGGGTGGGAAGGACATGGGTAGGGAAATACAGAAAGAACGAAGGGTTGATCAACACACTGTCTTCTTGCAGATGAAGCACCTTTCTATGGCTTCATGTATCACAGTCATATTTTATCTCGGTATTAGGTGGGACAATTCCCAGCTTTTTTTTTCCTCCCAGGGAGTTAAGAACAGATGTGTCCCACATTATAAATGTTGACCAGCTGAGAAAAAGTTTGCAGTGATTTTCTTTAATGGTTTCCCCAGTGGTGACGTGAATATCGCTTTAGACTGAAGAATGCACGAGTCAATCTATCTTTGTTTCACCTTCCATGCCGCTGCTAATTTCAAGTTGTTCTCCAACTAGCTTGGCTAAGAACCAGTAGACTTGGGAGAATATTGTTAAAGACAAATAAATAATAGTCCAGCTTTCCCTCACCCCTTTCTGGATCAGATGAAACACAGATACACTGTGTGACATATTTATTTTGATTTAAAATAGATAGGGACAGATTCTGTTACCTTGACTCATGCTGAATAGCACCTGGTTCCATGAGTAATCTCACTGGAGTCAAGGGGCTAGATTCTCAGCTGTTGTAAATTGGCAGCCCTTCATTTGCTTCAATAATCTATGCTAATTTACACATGCTGAGAACCAGGCCCAACGAGATTACTTGCACAATGAGGTACTACTCATCTTGAGAAGGAAGGCTCATAACATCTGGCCTACAGTGGTGTTCATATTAGAACTTCTCTTTACCATTTGTGGGTCTGCTTCTTCTCTTACACCAGTGTAAATCAGGAGTAACTCCATTAAAACTGTTCTACATTAGAAGAAAATCCAGTCTCCTATAGGTCCACTGTGCCAGATTTTTGTTTTAGGCACAGGCCTGAGCAAGGGATGGTGAGGAAAGAGTGCCATCTCTGGGGGGAATTGTGCCTCAAAGACACACCTCTGAATCTCAGTTCTTCCCTTGTTTCCTCCAAAGAGGTAGTAATTTGCTGCTGACTTATACCAGGAGCAAATTACAATGCCCACTCTCTCTGCGCTGCTTCTCTGCTGGATTGACGAATTAATAGAGGAGCGGAGCAAGGTTCTATCCATTCCTGGCACTTCCCCGCCCATCTACTGAAGGTAGAAAATGAGCAGACATGTGGCACCCACCCATTCTTGCATTCCTAGATCCAACATCTTGGTAGTCCATGCAGGGCTTAAAGGAATGTTCCTTACTCCCTTAAGCAGGCATGCAATCCATGTCAGTCTAGCTCTGTTTGATTATCCTGGGTCATTGCATAATGCAGTGTATGCCATTTGTTTGGATTTAATGTAGCAGGTGAATCAACCATATTGTTTTTGTCTTATAGGGGTTGTAAATTTAAAATTTCAACAACAAAAAAACTGGGTGGGGGGATTAGCATGACAACTCCGCCCCCCCACTAGCCTCCTCCCCCTCTACCATGGACTCTACATTTTATCCCTTTTTTCTCTTTGTGAAGTGTGCTCAAGAACATCATGACATCCCCTCGTGTATTTCTTACTGAGGTTTACTTGCAAATGTTTCCATTGCTTTAATTCTATGCTTGAATCAATTTGTGATGTGTTTGCTGTGAAGTCAGTAGCAGAAACTAGACTTCCGTGTTGTGTCACTAGGTTACCTAGATCACGTGGCATTGTTCCTGATCTCTGATTGGATGGTAACTAACCAACACTGCAAAACCCACAAAATTTGACTATTTCAGCTGACTGTGCCATGTGAAATTCTCTGTCAGCAAACATATGAAGCTAAAATTGGGAATTCCTTTTGGGAATATTATTGCTAGTAAAGTTCAACAAGCTCCCATGTGTTCATGAAAGCTCTCAAACATGATCAGCTCAAAACTGGCCTTTGAACCTGAATGACTATTGATGGAAAATTTCCCCTCTTCTCTGTGCATAGTTGGCCAAATCCTGAACTCCTTATGCAGGCCAAGATGGTGCCTGGCATCTCCTTGGCTACACAAGCTGATAAGGATACTGCGGTTAAGTCCCACCTTTTTCCAGGTTCAGCAGAGCACAGCTGTATCTCCTCTACTCCCATGAATGCACGGATTGGGGCTTCCATGCGCCGTTAGAGGCAGTGGTTATAAGAGATTGGAACGAGAGGAGCTCCCACTACACCAATTCAGTCGGAAGGGGAGCTGTGCAGAGCATTGCTTACCAAAGCCAAGGAGTGGAGAAGGAGCTTTCCTCTACTTTTTTGCCAAGGAGGGGGATTTGCACAGCTTCCCTTGCTCCCCTTTCCTTTAACTTCTCTTCCAAAGAGCAAAACACCTCAAAAGGGGACACAGAGCCAAGGCCCTGCCTCAGATCTCATGCACTGGGCAAGGGGAAATATAGATGCCTAGATTTTTCAAGCCAGAAGGAACTATTATGCTCATCTAGTCTGAGCTCCGGCATAGCATGGGCCAGCAAACCTCACCCAGTAATTTCTGCTCGCATTAGTTATATCAGTGTAGCTGCCCGCCATGAATAGAGCAATGGATACACTTGCCCTACAGTGCAATGGGGTTGGATTCTGTCCTCCTTGAACTACCCCAGTGTGATCAAACCATGCACTTTTCCCAACACAGGGTTGTCTTGAGCAGCACGTGTGCTGTCTTAATCCTTAATGAGGCAAAATATCCAGGCCCAGATCCTCAAAGGTTTTTAGGCACCTAAATCTCATTGAAATCAATGGGAATTGGGCCCCTAAACACCTTTTGAGCATTTGCTCCTCACTGACAAAAGTTTCATTTGAGAAGAGAGTGAATAAGAATTGAGTCAGAGCCTAAAGATTTGGCTCCGTAAATTATCGTGCATGCGCACAACTCAACGGACGTATTCGGCAACAATCCCTAATGGATTTTCCTGAAAATTAATGAGGCTTTCTTTCCGACATGCTAACCAGTCCAATCTTCTCCCCCCCACAAGCAGCAGCTCTGCACCCCAAGTGAACTTTTGAACTTTACCCTTAAGCTCCAGCGAATTCGTTATTTTTGACATTCCATACATGAATTGTTGCACATATGAAAACCAGATAGACATCTCCGCTCCCTACTACGCACTGTCTCTAGCAGCGCTCTCTGTCCTCGGACTCAGTGCCTGCTGCTGGCATCCTTTCAGGTGAGCTTGCAGAGGCAGAGAAAGTCCTTTGACAGCCCAGTGGATGAGTGCCATCCACAGTGAAACCAGCCTGCCATCTGGTATGCTCCTTGATCGAGTTACAGGAATGTATTTTTCTTGAGCCTGATTCTGCATTAATTGTTTCCTAAAATACTTCTCATGAACATCAGGCTTCCATTTGCTCAGATCGAATTCAATCAGGCGGAGGTATTAATGAGTGGGCACTGTGTGTATTTTCCTCTTTTCTACAGCGGCCAGCCCAACTTAGTTCTCTCTTTGGGATGGGCAGTATTCTGATACAGCCTTCCAAATTGTTCCAAGTGTTTACAAAGTGGTCCCTGAGTTCACCGTCCCAGCTGGAGCTGTCCTACTGAGAACTGGATCCCAGACCCAAACTTAGCCAAAGTTCAGAGGCATTCAGATATGGTCTTTTGATCCAGTCCAGTATAGACTGCTCTCACTTATATCAGTGTAAGTTAGATGCGAGTCTGCTGAAGTTCACAGAGCTGCACCTTTTTAAAAGCAGCATGAGAAAAGAATTAGGCTCATGACGTTCAGATCCAAAGTTTCCCAAACTTCTGGCTCATTTGGAGCCATGGCTTTGGCTCAGGACAGTAGCTAATGTTTTTCTTTTGTTGTTTTTTTCCCCCCTCTGAACCTTACCCCATATGAGATTTATTGTGAAATCTTCATTCTTTGAATGCCACCATGGCCTTGCCCACACACACATTTGCACCAGGTTAGTTGAACCAGTTTAGATTAGCCAGTGTAAATTCCTGTGTGCAAATGCTTATTTTAGTTTATCTTAAATTAGTTAGGGACCTGTTTAAAATACCCTTAAATAAGGCACTCTTAGAGCAAAATAAAAAGCGTCCGTGCAAGGGCAGGCAGCAGTTTAACTAAATCAGTTTTAAAACTGATTCAGATTAAACTAGTGCAACTTGCTTGTGTAGACCAGTCCTCAGCTTTGTTTTTTAAACCAAAACAAGAGGGCCCACACCGCCTTTTGCACCAGCAGAACTAAAACAGTTTAAAATCACTCCTTAAATTAAACCAGTGTGACTCTGAGGATAGACAAGCCCTCAGGTAAACCATTGGCAGAGGAAGGATGTCACTTTTTTTTATATTTATACCTTCTTCACCCTACCCCCTCCCTTGAGTGAAATTGGTTACGTTGGGTCTGGGGAAAGGTGTCAGAGTGTCTGTTCAAGGGACTGACACTCTATTGCGTAGACAGCACCAATGCAAGTAAGGATTGTTCCCCCGCCAGCGCACCTTAGTTCTGATCTGGATCAATCACCTCCATTGTCTGTTTGCTCTCTGCAGCGACTGCTGGCAAGGGTATCAGCCGGTGCCGGTGGTGGTGGTGTGTTGTATTATGGGTCTGTCTGTTAGGAAGATCACTGAGACCTAACTCAGTTGCTCACCACCCCTGCCTCACTCTGTGCAATCTGGCTGAGTCTGAGGATCTGGCCCTCCGCAGAGCACTAGGAGACGTGGTGTTAGAGATTCAGTGGATTGGCCCTTTTCAATATCCAATTATCGTATTGGGAAAACTTGATGCGCTAGATCCATCCGTCCAACGAACCAATCAACTGAGGATCTAAGCCTATGGAGTTGATTCTTTGTACGTTGCGTTAGCTTAGTTTCGTATTTCTTTCCTTTCCCTTATTTTTCATATGCTCCATGTTCTCTTTTCCTCCATCTTTCCCATCCCTCAATTTTCTTACCAACCATTTGGGTGGGGTGGGGGTGGTGAAGGATAGTGTGTGTGCGGAAATAATTCCGTATCTTATAGTTGGTGGTGATGATGGGAGAGGGAGATGGGGGGGCAATTGTTCTAGGGTCCTCACATTCCTCCTTGTAATTATACCAATTGTCTATCATCCCCATAAGGTGCACGTTGATCCACTGAGTCTAGAAACTTCTCCCCCACCCGCCTGCAATGAGTAAGAGAAGCGCCCAAAGCACCTGAATGCCGGGAAACAAAACAAAGCATGTGCTTTATGGGACCTGGTTTTGAAGTTTTAAATCTCTACTTACTGAGCATAACTTTTCACTCTGGATTTGACTGATCCAGCTGCCATAAATGACACAGTGTGTGCATGTGTGTCCTTTTAGCCAGAGTTTCTGGGAACTTCAAGCTGCTACAGCCCCACGTTTATTCTGAGCCTCGATTCATTTAGCATTTGCAGAGTGAACTATTCCAAGAATGTGCAAGAATCAGTCCCTAAAAAGGCAGAGGGAGAAGAGAGGGTGGATGGGGGAGTAGGAGGGGGTTTTACTGTAAAAGAGCATACCCTCTTGCAGTTTAAAGGAGCCTTCCCCCTCCCTCCAATCCAAATACCTCTACGTGACCTGAGACGTTTTCTAATAAAATATAGATGTAACTTTATCTAAAGTAAGTGCTGCAAATGTACATTGGATAACATGTAATTAATAACAGAAAATAAAGTTCCCCCTGTTATTAAAGAAAGGCCTCTTTTGGCCTTTCACCCTCATATAAATGTCTCTGGTTTTATGATAGCAATGGACAAAATTAGAGAGAGAGAGTGTGTGTGTGGCAGGCAAAAGGCTCACCTAACCCTTGCTGGAATTGGTTTAGCTCCCCCCCCCCCCCCCCAGTAGTTTATATGGAGTTCAGCCCCCAGATGAACTCAATCAGTGTATGAAACTGATCTGGTTCCTTTGAGTAAAGGTTCTGTCTATATATCTCAATGTAACTATATCTCTTTACACACACACGCAAATGGACAGACCAGGAGAAAGGGAGCGAGCCTTTCTGTTGGAACCCCTGATGCATTTCCAAGCTCGGAGAGATGCTGGAGAAATGTATCAATATTTATGTGTACCTACAGCCAGCAAGTGGGAAACAAAGAGCAGCTGAGCTGCAGTGCAAGGGGTGAGCATTTGCGTTGCAATGCAGTAAATCCGTGGTGCTTGCAAGGGGGTGGTTCCTTTTTGGGAAGGCTTTCCTGCTTCAGCATTTGCAGACATTTTTGCTTCCCACCAGTGTGCTCTCATTGCTGCCAAAAACACATCGATATTGAAAGGGAAGAAAAGGGAACCCATGTGTTGTCAGCAAAGACTATGTTTTTTAGCCCATCCTGTTTGTGACGATCTCCCCTCCCCCCCGCCCCAATATACTCGTTGTAAGTAATGCTATCTAGCTCTAAAGGTCACCAGGTTTTGTCTGATGTATAGGCTTCCCTTCTGATTCATTATGTTTGATGCACGGCTTTTCCTGGAGTCAACTCAGCCAAACCTTTGGGTTAATGGAAGCCACACTGTTTCCTAATCCAGTAGTTTTTAATTCTTCTGTTTGTGTTGGATGGAGAGGCTGAGGCACGGTGGAAAAGCCTGGTCTTTTAGGGTCAGAGAAGTTCCTTTTGATCATCATCAGCAGTGATGTGAACCAGAGGTCACACATTTTCCACTAGTCCTCCAGATCTACCAGACAGCAGCAACTGTGTCTGCTTGTTCCCCCCGCTGAAGTCATTCAATGCTTCTCATTCCACCTCCCACGGTCGGAGGAACCTGACGTTCCCCTTCTGCCACTGGCTTTCCAGGGACTCTGGACCATGTCCTGTCCTCACATTAAATCATTTGAATACAATCCCCCTCCCAGCCACACACACCCCACCCGCCCTTCCACTGAAAGGCTCCATATTCCCTGCTCATCTCCATGGTTAGCATCTTCCCGTCAGCATGATTTTTTCCCCTCCTTGGTGACTTCCTGAAGACACTAAAGAAGCAAAAATATTAGAATCCTTTAGGGTTTAGCGCAAAACTCTTCCTTTCCTTTAAGGATGGTGGAACAAGATTCACCATAAATACATTCATGTAAGACACTGACTGAAATTCCCAAGCTTCAGTATCTATCATCTAACACTTCTTTTCTCCCCCACCTTCTTCCTTGCATACATTTTTTCCCTATAACATGCAGGTGTCTGACCCTTTTCTCTCACTATTACTTATGAAGGGGCAAACATACGGCACAATAGGCATGCCTTATTACAAAACGAGTGATGAGAATGTCTTGTCCGTACAGATAAATCTTCATTTTAGCCTTCAGCCTTTCTAAATCTCATCACATTACATGTACTAAATATCATGCAATGCACAACAATACCACACAGCACATTTTGATGATGACACCCCAAAAATGCAGATTCAGGACGTATCACTTTCTGGTTTAATAACAGCAAAAACACCCAAAGCTCTCATAGCTGGGAACCTGCTCTCTGTGTGGGGCTAAACTAACAGTACCAAAGCTGAAAACATTCATCCTTTGACTGATAAGAGCATCTGTGGATGTTACTATTAGAAATAAATCTGCTCAAATAGGGTCAGAATGGGACTGGTTGGCACATGGTACATATGTGCGCAATGGAGGGAGAGATGGAAAGAACCTTTCCTCCTATCATGTAGGGCTGGGCCACTCAGAGCTGCCATCTCCATAGCTCTGCAAAAGGTATCAAAAGGGCTGGGCCATGGCCTTCCCTCTCATTCCTAGTGAGGAAGGATGGTCCAGTGGTTAGAGCACTAGCCTGCACTATGGGAGAGCGGGGTTCCATTTCTGATCTACCACAAATATCTTGAGCGCCGTTGGGCAAAGCATTTAGTATCTCTGTGCCTCAGTTCCTCTCTGCAGACTGGAGATACTAGCACTGCTCTTACCTCACAAGGGTATGCCAATTTACAGCACCTGAGGATCTGCCCCCTTATAGAGAATCTAGAGAAAATTACCTTCAGAATGACATTTGGAGGGCTCTTTGATACCTAATACTCAAGAAGAACTTCAAGACCTGACATTCAGAGGGGAAGATCCTTAGCCGGTGTAAACTTGGTATAACTCCATTAATAGGTCTTGAGCTGAAGATCTTTCCCAAAATGTCCATATTGCTTACAAGGGATCTAATCCTCTTCCTATTTACAGTGATTTTGCCATAACTCCATTGACGTTACATGAGTTACATGACATCACTGGTTTACACCAGTTCACGTGAGATGAGAATAAGGCTCCAGGACGTTTTGTTGCATTTCTGTTTTCTCACTAGCTAGTACGGTTGTTGCTGGAAAGCAACAGGTCTAAACTGAGCTCTAATATCTGTCCATTGACATCCTGGGATGGTTTCCTTTTACACCAGGGTTGACTTGACCCTGAGATCGTCTGTGTTTTAAGATTCCATCTGCTTCTTTTAGGGTGCATGCTGTGAATCTGAGCGCAGGTCTACAGAGTCAGGATTGCAGTATCCTGCTAAATATAGCGGTGTAGAGGTTGCGGCTAGGGCTCTAAAGGCCACACTCCCTTTCCCAGTTTCCTTCCATTTATCTGCCACCTGAAACCATCACAACTGGCCACTGTAGACATGTTTATGTCAGACAGGATGATGATTGCAAGTGGAGAAAATCAGCAGGAGCAGATGATCTCTTAAGAAAGAAGAATGTTATGATTATTATGTACATGTTAGGAAATTAACAGAGGAAGAAATGTACACAAACCATGTGAAACAGATGCAGAAATGTTTCTGAATAATGCTTCCATGAAGCATCAACCTATTCAGAAGGCCCTGATCCAGCAAAAATTTACACACATGCTTAACCTTAAGCATGAGAGAAAATCCACTGAATTCAATAAGGCTACTCATGTGCTTAAAGTTAAGCATGTGAGTCTTTGCAGGATCAGAGTTGAATTTATATGACAGGCAGGGCCCAGTTCTTCAGTTCTTGTACAAGCTCAACTTCTCAACTTTAGCTGGCATGAAAATTAATATACCAGAGTTATTAAAATTATTTATCCTTATATCAAGTAAGTGGGTAACAAAGAGAGTTGTTAGAAATATAGAAGTTTCTGTTTGGAGTAATTTTATAGCCAAACTGGACATTTTTTGTCAAAATGGCATGAATTATATTTTTGCAAAATGGTTTTTCAGTCTGAGATTCTGCAAAATTCAAGGGAACACCTTCAAATGACTTAGTAAAAGTAACTGCTTCCAAGTTTTCTAAATTAAATTTTGGGTATGGAAAGAAGTTGTTTCAGAGATGAAACGTGGGAAGGACCATGACCTACTTTCAGAGCATGCTCATTCTCAAGTTCCATCACCAAAACAACTTCCTTCCGCACCCAAAACGTAATGAATGAATGTAACTAAATGTAATGAAATATAATGAAACAGAAAAGAGAAATTAAAGCAAAGCCAGTCTACATTACAGTTCCAACCTGGTCAAGTGATCTGGTTAAGAACCTTTTGACTGATTTCTATAATAAGGAATATGCATGTGTTAATAAGCAAACGTTTCTGTTAGAGTTGATTGACTGAAATTGTTTGCTTATTTGATGATGCCAATAATAATATCTAAATAAATATCAGTGAAAGGTGGTGTTGTTACTCCTGGGTCCAGCTGAAGTTGCACAGTGGGAGGGGTTAAGTAGCCGGTATTTATAGTTAGTCAAATTGGAATTTAGCCAGGACACTAGGGCCAACATTGCTACTCTTGGGAAAAGTGCCATGGAATCTTTCATGACCACATGTGGTGGTCATGACCTTAGTTTTTCATCTGCTCCAAAAGGCATCACCTCCAGTAGCACAGTGACCCCAATACAATATGGTAACTGGATATTGAAAAGGGCCAATCTACTGAATCATTTGAGGTTAGTTTAAACTGATTCTTAATTGATTTAAACCAGTGGCACTCAATTTCTCCAGATTACTGTACCTTTTTCAGGAGTCTGATTTTCTTGTTTCACCTCACTGAAAAACGACTTGCTTACAAAATCAGACATAAAAATACAAAAGTGTCACAGCACAGTGTTACTGAAAAATTGCTTCCTTTCTCATTTTACCATCTACTAATAAAATAAATCAATTGGAATATAAATATTATACTTACATTTCAGTGTATAGTATATAGAGCAGTATAAACAAATCACTGTCTATATAAAATTTTAGTTTATACTGACTTTGCTACTGCTTTTTATGTAGCCTGTTGAAAAACCAGGCAAATCTCTAGATGAGTTGATGTACCCCCTGGAAGACCTTAGTTGAGAGTACTGATTTGAACTAAGCCAGGTCTAAAATAAAATGAGCATGTCCACATGGTCCTTTGTGCTGTTCTAACCAAATCAATGCAATAACACCCCTTTAGTCACAGTGCTGCAACTTTCTTGTGTAGACAAAGGTTTAACGCCAAAATTCTCTTCTATAGTTTTCCTAAAAGTCTGATCCTGGAATTTCTCTGTTAAAATTGCTATATATTACTTTTAGCAGCATATTTAGAGGGCTAGCTCATATAACTATCCCAGTGTACGAGGTCTAAGCATGCACATCTTTGTTGTAGCCTTTGTTAGCCCCAGTAATTACAGATTAATATTTATTAAGGCTAAGGAAGAAAGGGAGAATGCTGTCAGGATTGGATTTGGGATTTTTGTGCTTTCTGTTTGCTTAGATTCCTGAAGGTTCACCAGGGTACAACTGCAGTGCACTGATTTTTCTTTGGGTATAGAACCAAAACCAAAAGACACAAGAATAAAGTACTTCATAAGGTTTCATTTTGCAAAACAACAATCAGAAATGCTGCTCATTGATTACACAGGACTGCAGTTCTGACGGGTCACTCCTTGATCTCTGCTGAATATAGGTGGTGTGGAGGCTCATGTTCACAATATTACAGGACATGCATGCTTTTCTTTAATAATTATTATTTCAGTTACAACTGGAATGAGTGATCCCAGCTGGTAGATAAGAATCAAACATGCACAAATATGGTTCATCTTTCTCAACATATGGAAACTTGAATCCTAGAAGTAGTCTCTCTCCTCCCCCTCCCCATATGTCTAGACTAGATTTGTGGCCTGTTTTAACTCTATTTAATTGATTGATAATTGCCTAGCATGTGCTAGCTAAACCTGACCTAAACTCAACTTTTCCTAGTGTGGAAGCAGTATAGTTCTCTGTGGTTTGATATATCTGGCCTAGACACTTTCAGTTAAAAAATAGCTGGCCCTTTCTTCCAGTTACCGTTATTGTACAATCAAATACTGGCTTGGGTATAAACACTAGATCCTTTGGTAAATAGTTGTTTTTTTCTGAACTCAGATTGAAAGAAAAGCCTGCTCTTCAGACCTGTGCCATGGTAAATTTCACATTGCATGAGGTTTCATGCAGAGTTAAACATTTAAGAGGTGTTCCACTCTTTGAACTAAACTCTTTTGCTCTTTTCCATGTTCAGGTACCTTTCTCAAAAGGTGCATACCTCTTCCATATGTCAAAACGCTATATGGGGGGGAAATCCTCTGATGAAGGGAAAGGAGTAACAATGTGAAATCACTGAAGAACCATCTTGAGCAAATTGAGTTTGTCTAAAATTCATTCAGCCTTTAAGGTTTAATAGAAGATGATAGTCTTAATGCATCACATGTGCTGGAGTAAATGGATACTTTCCCTTTAAAGGCCCTGTTGATCTTATGTGAAGGGGAACAACAGTTGTTATGATTCTGAAACTCAGACTGAACCCAATTAATCAATGCTGAGATGATTTGAATCCTGGGCCATGCTTGGTCACCTTCTCTGATATTCTATCCTTACCCCTCGGTAGACCGAGACATGACTGATGGCAGCTAGACACCGAATTTTCAAGGGAAGGCAAAGCCAAGTCAGTTGGACAGGGAAACAAATTATATCAAAAGTGTGATCCGGGACAAGGGAGATCAGTTTCAGAAAAGAAGCTGGGAGGAGGGGAGGAAGGAGCTATACCTTGGGTGCTTGGATCTGGGCACAGATCTGAGCCAGGCCAGAAAAGAATCCCGTGTGTCTTAAGTGTAAGAGAGAAAGAGGAGAGAGTCTCCGCTGGAAAGTCTAGCGTGACATAGTTCTGCACATGGCTCAGTTGAATCCCGCAGTGCAAAGGGCATCACAAGGCACGTTTGCATCCTTGAGTTGTTCTTAATGCAAAAATAATCTCCCAGCCATCCTCCGCTCTTAGGTTACAGCCAGCCGGGGTTACCTTGTGCCTTTCCTCCGAGAGAAAAGGATCTGGAAGAGAGAGAGCGGGAGCCCCGGTAGGTCTAGGCACTGAAAGGACCATTTCAGACACAAGCTAACATTTCACCTCCACCCGCACCTTTTCTCCGCCCGGCTCGTCCATGTTTGTTTCACAATCGATTCCCACATGTCGTTCATGGGTTTCATGCCTTCTCCGCGCTGCCAACCGCTGGACAAGGGTTGACCGTTTTGATCTCGCCCTGTATTTCCTGCACTCCCGCTGGCTTTCACCAAGCGGTAGGAGGGCTTGGTCCGAGCGTTTCTAGGGGCGGGCCCAGCACGGCAGAGCAGAATCGCCTTCCATTGAGACAGGACTTCTCCTTTTAGTCTGCCCCCGCCCGCCCCCAACATGCTGTAGCAGAGTGTGACAGGTGTGAACGGGGGATGGGTACCTGCCCGTCGCCACGTCTGACATTGGCTCAAATACAGGTCTGGGGCCAAACTCGACACTCAGTGATGCTCTCTCTCCGGAGCACACACACCCGAATGATATTCCGCGGTTCGATCCCTGCCCCTGGCTGGAGAGACTCGGTTAAGAAATCTTGGCACTGAGGTTTAGATACTCAGCTTTGTGAGCTACTTCCTAGGGCACGATCCTGCCCCCCTAGGTGTCCGTGGCTTTGCCATTGACTCCGTTAGCAGAAGGATCGGGGCCCCCCGTTTTTTCCTATAAACTGGTGTTTAAGGGGCGGGAGGAAGGGGCGCGGCGGGGGGCTCGCCCTTCGAAGAGCCGCTAACAAAACGTCTCAGGACGTGTCTAATCCTGTGTTCACGTCGCATTTCTGTGCGTGCGGCTCGTCTCTTTTCCCCACGCCTGTGTGTGTGTGTGTGCGTGCGCGCGTTCATACGAACATATGGTAGAAAGCCCACGAAGCCCCTGGCTTAGCATCTGGTTCTAATGCTGGACTCAGTAGTTTTATTTCTGCCCCACCGTATAATATAAACTCTACTGTTACATTACACACACATCGGCCTCCAGGTCCATGCCGTTCCCCTGGCAGGCTAGCAGCACTTGCTGTTTCAATGCAACTCATCCCAAGCCCCGGCGGTCTTAGCAGAGACTCTGCTTTTCGGCTTTCAGCAGCCGCTGCCCTCCTCGGGGTCAGTTTTGATGCCACAGAGGGGCGAGGTGTTGACAGGATGCTCCAAGGTGCTGTGATGTTTGCTCCTCTTTTATCTTGTCAGTTTCACGTGGCAGCAGCGGCACGTTAGATTTATTTCCTACAAGGGTCTACATTCAGCTCCGCTTCATCTGAAGCCGTTGGCTGTGGGCTTCTCAGCCCTGGAACAGGGAGGTGGTGGTGGTGGGACGGGACCCCTGGCTACCGATTCACCCTAAGAGGCGTTGGGAAGAGGGCTGGGTTGTATGGGACTCAGGACATCAGCCTGGGAAGGGTCCCTCGAGAGAAATGGTGTCTCTCGTGAGCCCTGCGATTAAGGAGCAAATCCGCAGAAACTCTTCCCCCCTTTTTGCACCGTCTTCAAAATCGGTGTCGAGCTGCTCCGAGTTGGCGAGTTCTGGGGGGAAATGTGGTTGATCATGATGCAGTGTGAAGACGTGAGCGAACCCATTCATTTACAAACGAGAGCTTTCCCGTTTTGAGCGGGGTGGGTGGGGGGGAGTGATCATATATACTTCTTAAAACCTAATTTTGTTACATCTGAATACAGCGTCGCTTCATCAGATGGCTTTCGGAGTGTCTGCGGGGAAAATCCTTCCGGAAGCTGCATTCTGTCAAGATTATTCTTCATTAGTGTAGGGGTTTTTGGGTTTTTTTTGCAGTTAAAAAGAAATAAATATTATTAATCCGGTTCAGTGAGGGGGCAAAAAGCCTTTAACTATATATTTTCACTCATTACATTTCCTTTGCGAAAAAAAGCCGTGTAATAGAATTAATTGCATGTTTATAGCATACCTTGGATCGTCTTCTTCTTCTTCAAAGAAACTCACTGCTGCTGAATATTAACTCATTTTCTTGACAAAAATTGTTTCCAGTGGGAATGATGAGGAGATTGAACAGCGTAAATAGAAAACGCTGCCGGCAGATCTATTGCTGTATCTCAGATGTGCCTATCTAACCCGTCCGTCCACTGTCCGAAAGAGATCGGGGAACACATCTGCTTGTGAACAAAAGAGAAATGTAGATGTTTTTACCTCCCAGATTACTGTGTACCGCCCTGCATCACATTTTAACCTCGTGTTTCCATCCCTCCGTCCAAATAAAATGAAAATACAATCAGGGAAATATCAGCACGTCTTATATGTCACTTGGATGCTTTGAATTCTTCCTAGACCAACATAAAACTCCTGTGTTAAGTGCGTTAACTCTTCATATGCCTAGGTCAGGTGAGGGAAAACCGGTAGCTGGTAGGTTTTTGTATTAGACCTGCACGAATGGGTTTTCGGGAGAGAAAATGGATGGTGGGTTTTCCTAGAGAAGGTCTTACGGAGATCGCTGTGCTGAGAACATAGGGGTGTGTGTGTGTGTGGGGGGGGGGATGTCTGTAGTTTCACAGCGCAGCTCTGCCTGGCATTGTGAATAATGAAAAACAAATCGGGGGCTCTGCTCGTGTCTTTCCACGGGCACTGCAGGCTCCCCAGACAAGACACGTGCCGAAGCGCGACCCCCGAGAACGCGATCCCCGCGTCTGGCTCTGGGCTGGGCTGGCTGCGGAACAAAGCCAGGCTGTTTCCCTGCGTCTTGGCGGCTCGGAGATGTATTTACAAGGGCTTGAGTGATTTCCGCGAACTTGACACGGACCCGCTGGTGTGTCGCCGTCCTTCAGGTGACGCAGAACTGCTCGTCCCCGCCAGCGGGTTCGCCCCCCTGTCTACACCCCCGGTCCTGGGGGCAGCGTGCCCTGGGCTAGCGCCGCCGTGTTGGGACGACTCGCGACTCTTTGGATCGCCCTGGACACCTGATGCGAGCCCCGCCCTGATGCAGGCTCGAGGAAGGCAAATAACCCGCTCCAACTCCCCCCCTCCCCCCCGCCGAAATGAATTGACATCGATTTTGTTGCCTGCCCACAGTCTCCTACAAATCACATTTGCTGATTTCTCCCCCACCCCTTCTCAACTTTTCTCCCCGCCGCCGCCACCCCGCAAGTCTGCGTTTTGTCACTCAGCGGCAGAGCCCGTTCCAGTCTGGGCTCCTTTGTGTTCTTTCCACTCTCTGCCTAATTGTATTCCCCAACGGATGTGCTTTGAGGGATTTACTTCCTTTTATCATTTCCAAGTTCTGTATCCTGGTTTTGCCTTTCCAAAACTTAATGTGGAAAAAGCACCCCCTTCGCCCCGAAACTGGGCTCGCGTTTTGCCTGCCTTTCAAAGGAGTCTGCTAGGAAGTTTGCAGCTTTCTTTTTAGCCTGGCCTTCTTGTTTTCCCTTCGCAGCTCTCTCTCTCTCTCTCCCCCCCCCACCCCCTCTTTAGAACAACTGGTTAAATTTTCACACGGCCATAAATCACCATGTGCTCCAAGGGCAGGTACGGTATAAAATACATCGAAGCATTCCAAGCCAAATGAAAAATGAGGAACTTGGTGAATTAAAGGGTAGATTATACCCTCCTTATATGCGAACAGCCTCTATAAAGAGTCTTGGGGGGGGGGGGAATAATTATAAGGAATCCTATATTATATATGCCTGGGGGGGGGGGGATTTGGCTAAGAAGCGAGGGGGCTGGAGCTGGGGGAAACACTGGGTCTTGGACTGGGACAGACTGAGCAAGCAGACTGGGAATAGGCTGAGGAGCCCTGGAGTGCAATAAGGAATACAAGAAGTTATATATGCTCCCTCTAGTTCTCCTTCTGCTCTATCTCTCTACATCCTACCTCTGCTTAATATGCACAGCATACTGCGATATACGTTTTACAATGAATGTATCCATACATTGGTATGTTTGTCTATATCTATCCCACGCTGCACTGTATGTATGTGTATATACATGTGTGTCCTATATGCACATAGATCAAGGAGCTTGGAGACTTGGTGCTGGAGAGGGGGCAAAAGACTGGGACTGACTGGGCCAGGAGCCTGGAAGCTGGGGGAGATATGGGGACAGGGAGGAGCGGGAAGTCAGTTGAGGGGAATGAAGTTGGACAAAGAGCTACAGGTGGAGACTGGGATTTGCTGGGCTAGGAGCAAGGGGAGAGAGACTGCGATTGGATAATTAGTGGGAGGGGGGTCATAGGAAACTGGGCCTGGCTGGGTCAGGAGCCTAGAACAAGAAGCCTAGAGGGGAAGCTGGGATGAGGAGTCCAGGGAGGGCTACTGAGACTAGCAGCTGAGGTGAGGGGGAAAACTGGATGTCAGACTGGGGGCCCAGAGAAGGGGACAGGGACTGGCTGAGGAAGAAGACTGGGAATGGGATGAGCAGTCTGGAGGTGCAGAAGGATAGCCTAGAACTGGCTAGTCAAGGAGACTGGGACCAGGATGATGAGCTGAGGAGCGGGGAAAAGACAGCATGGGGCAGGTTAGAGAGGGTGGGGCGGAAGGCCCTGTGCCCACAGGAACACGCTCTCCTCTAGATCCTGAAATGAAACTCCAGGTTCCACCATGCTTCTGCTGTCAGCAAATATCTGTCAAACCCATTGGCAAAGTGTGTGTCTCACATCCTTCTAGTGCT
Source organism: Emydura macquarii macquarii (assembly GCF_026122565.2). Classification (NCBI taxonomy): domain Eukaryota; kingdom Metazoa; phylum Chordata; order Testudines; family Chelidae; genus Emydura; species Emydura macquarii. The sequence goes on from NW_027131391.1 coordinate 5,702,876, forward strand.
GGTCCACAGAGGATGACAATCTACTGTTGCTATCCGTTAATCAGTTAGCTCCAGTGACAGAGGTATTTGTGGAGATGAATCAGAATAGCCTAGGGAAGAAGAGGGTTATCTGCTGGGTCCCTGCCTCTTGTGTTGCCGAAGCTGGAAAGAGTGTAGCAAATGAAGTAGGGAACTGCAGGAGGAGGAAGGATGGCCTCATGGTTAAGGCAGTTGACTGCTGTGTTGGAGAATTGGATTCTATCCCTGCCTCTGCCACAAAATGCCCGTGTGATGCTAAGCATGTCACTTAAACCAAACTTTTCACAGATTGTCCCTAATTGTGTTTCTCATGTATGAATGCCCAACCTGAGACCTTGGGGTCTGATCTGCAGAAGTGTTGAGGGCTCACAGTGCAGTGGAAGTCGATGAGAGCTGTTCTTTGAACACACAAAGTGCTGTGTAATGGGAAGCACTCTGGAAAAGTCAGGCCCTAGGCATCGTAAATTGGGCACCTCAAATTAGTGGACACTTCTGACCATAGCCTCTCTGTGCCTTAGTTTCCTTTTGTCAAATAGAACAATAGCACCCTCTCATCTCCCAGGGGTGACGTGCAAGTAGATTCATAAATGTTTGTGGAGTGCTCAGATATGCTAGTGATTCATACAAAAGCCCCTGAGGATTATCATTAATAATACAAATAATGAATAATTACAGTACATAGGCGCTAGGGTCTTGGGCCACTCAATGAACAATAATAAGAAGAAAAAACAAATGATTAACTAGCTGCTTATTAAGGGAATACCATCCATCCACCTGCGGGGGTGATGTGGGAAAAAAATAGCATAGGATCATTTCCAACCCTAGTTTTCTACGATTCTGTTATTTCATTCACTACCCTAATGCGTATGCACAGTGAAGGAGGAACGGATTATGGCATTTCCTAATTCGTGTGTTGCTTGACTTTGCAACCTTAATGTTCTTTTAACATAGTTGAATATGTGCATATTAAAATATATGTATAATCACGGTGAGTATATAGAAAACATGGTAATTTTTTTCCATGATAAGTAGTGTTTCGGGGTGCCTAAACTTGAGACATCTGAAAGAGGCCTGTTTTTCAGAAAGCATGGAGCACCAAGCTCTGAAAAGTAGGTGTCTTAGGTTGGACACAGCAATTAAGTCACTAGTCCCCCCTGAAAATTGTGGGGAAAGAGGCAGAGACAGACATTCTATGTATGTTTGAACAGATAAATTGAACTTTATTTGCACAACCACATGCAAAGACTCCACGTGCTCACTGTTGTCTCCGTGATGAACTCACCTAGATTTGAGTGAACTGTGAAACAGGACTTGTAGACTGCCTTTATTTGTAGAAAACTGTTGCACAATAGACATTTTCAGTCCAATGTAATCATTTGACTTGCACTAGAATGGGCCCCAGCTCTTTCATGAGGCTAAGAAGCATTGTACTCTGAGCCCTATGTTAGTGGAAGGTGTCACGTATATACCTGAGTGTATCCACATATAGATCAGCATTTGTATGCATGTACATGTGTGTACATCTGTCTCTGTTTGTATAATTGTGTGTGTCTATCTGTCTGTCTGTGTGTCTGTTTGAATCCATAATTACCTCCTGATAGATTTTTCTATTTCATCAGACTAGGCTGGATTAGACTAGTCCTTTCCCTGTCGGGTTCCTACCATCATCACTAAATTTCACTTTATTCTAACAAACTGTTACATTTCTGAATGGACGTGAGCAGTATGTGAACAAGCCAGAGCCAAATACATAATGCAAATATACAGTTATAAAGACAGGGTAGGGCTTTAGGTTCAGTTTAGGAACTGAGGAGCCAAATTCCTCTCCCAGTAACACCAGTGTAAATCCTAAGTGATCCAACTGAATTAAATGAATTTACACTCGTGGAAAGAATTGAGCCCTTAACTTTAAAGTGAGGTATTTACCAGCTCACTTATGCTTTGCTGGGTTGTTTTTGTATACTGAGTGGTTACATTATGACCAGTGCAGAAGAAAAGACTGGCCAGCAGAGACAGCTTAATGGTAACAATCACTTCTCTAGCTTCACCCTGATACTCTTCCTCATTTTGTACTTGTCATTTCTTTGGGATTTAGAGCATAAAATGGGGAGAGCTTTATGTGGACTGGAGCATGTGTGGCATGGGAGGCATGCTCAGTGAAAATGCAAGAGCATTGGAAAGCCTCCGTTATATTTTCTACGGACAAAACTACCGTATTCAGAATTCATATGCACAAGAGAGATAAATACTGCCTGGGGCCCTGGGGAAATAATGGGGTTGAATGAGTATAATATGGCTCCTTGGCTTTTACATTTGGCCTACTGACCTGATCCTGCCCCTGGGAAAATTAATGGCAAACTCTCCCTCTGACTCCACTGGTGCAAGATCAAGTCACCAAGGATCCCATTCCTTCAGCCAATCAAGCCCATTACCTTGGTGGGAAGGGAATTCTTCCTTCAAAGGGGTAACGCCTAGCAACACATTTTGAAAACTCTTTTGGGGGTCATTGGCTCCTCCCACTGGAAGAGAAGTTATTTTATCGTGGGGGATGCTATAGCGGGTAGGTATCCACTTGTTAGCTGTCTCCTCTTATCTGCTTCTTGGAGATAGGCTCCTTTCTACGTCCCTTTCAAACCAGCGATGACCTTTTCCATTAGTTAAAATAATATAATAACTTTTGCTGGGTTCCCCCCCTCCTTTGTGTTACCTGTATTATTATATAATGTTTCCCAAATCTTCCCTGATAACTGTCTCTCCGGATTCTCCTCCAGCACTTCAGGAAATCTGGGTTGATTTATTTTTTTGGAGGCGGGAGTTGAATGAAGAGTAGAAGGGGTCACAAAGTGGTTCCCCCGGCAATGCAGAACTTTGTTTGTGTGATGCACCAAGCCAGCTGCATTTCTCCAATGAAATTAACAATAACATGGGGGGAAATGCCCAGGACAAAAGCAAAAGATTCCAACCATTCAGAATCTGCTTTGGGTTATAGAGCTGTGTTTGCGACGCAGTGTCCTGTTCAATGACACACCGCCTATTTCCCGATGACCCCGTTAGAAGGCATTCTCTGTATTCAATATATTGAGAGGGGGGACATTTAAAAAAATATCCTAGAGGCTGAAGCCATTCAAAGATAGTTCAAATGAAAGAGAACCAAAACCCAAAGTGGCAGAGAACTAATAGTTTAGGAAGGAAAGGAAGGATCGATACACGTCTTCAAACGAATCGAGAGTGTCCTTTCCCCAGCAGCTCTTCAAATGCATGGGGAGGGTCTTCGACGGGCTTGGAATGTGAGTTTCGGTTCTGAAAAAGAGGAAAGTGGCTACAATTTTAGCTGCTACGGCATGAGCAAACCTCCTTCCACATCGTGTAGACCCTTAACAACAAAACCTCCATACAAACCGGTTTCCCAAGGAGCCATAGTAGCCTAACATATATTCTTCGGTGAGAAAGGGAATGAACAGAGAAGCAAAATGAAGCCGGTTTTAGTTTCTAATGACTCGCCCAAGTTCCTCTCTCCTGTACGTCTGAACCTGGCCCAGTCCCTTTGCGCTGTCTAGAGGCCGAGGCCTTGCGAAGCGCGGTCGGGAGCCGAGCTAATACCGCGGCCTGACTAAAACTGCAGGCGGGGGGCGGGGGGGGCGAACTTTGAACTTTGCCTGAGACTTGGCGAGCAAGGCAAATAATGTAGTCACACACTCCACTGATAACGGGTGTGTTGGAACAGCCACTGCCAGCCGGGGGGGTTGGTGCTGCACTTGAAGATGCAAGGGACTGAGAGCAGTTGGCAAACTTGTTTCTGAAAATGGTCCCCCACCCCCAGCCACTAAAAAGCCCATCCAGTTTCCTTATCTGCATAGAAAAAGAATGACCATTTTATTTCAGGAAAACCTAAAACCCTTTGTATTCCTAACCTCCCAAACCAACATCATTGCAACATCCCCCCCCCCTTTCCTTACGAGCAAAACTTCAGCAATCGCGAGCCCCTAATTCGTCAGTAATCCTGTGGAAATAGAAGGAGGTCACTGGGGGGGGGGGGAGGTTATTGAGGCATTAAATAAATCAAAGCACTTTGTTCCCAAGACATCTCCCCCATGCAGCAATAACAGCAACAGTCAGACCTAACACCCTTGTCATTTTGAAAACAATCCTTTTAATCGGGGAATAATCCACCGGACACTTTAAAGAAAAGCTGGGGCATTAACCCGGTGCTCTGGTATAATTCCTCCCCAAAGCATCTGGTACTTATATCACAACCTGGGGATTAGCTTTCTCCATACCATTCTCCAGGATCAAAGGGCTATTCTGTGATATAGGTACATCTCTCGAGCTCTTCCACTCCTCCTCCATAACTTTGACCATTGTCCAGTCTGTGTGTACATGAGGTGCACACCTAAGTACACCATGTATTTGTGTATATGTACCTCTGTGTGTGTGTGTGTGTGTGTGTGTCGATCAACAGATCTATATGTATCAGCTGAATATCTTCTGCCTTCAAAGAAGAATTCACACTTCAAAGAGCACTCCCCTCTTTGCTTAGCACCTCGTGCTATTGACTACGGAGGTCTGGACAACCTCTCTGATGGAAAATAGACCCTGCTGGACTCAGATGCAAAAAAAATGCATCTTAACCTTCATTTTAAGCTTCACCTTAGCTCCCAGCTAGAAACCTCGCAGGATCCTCAGCTTGGTCCAAGGAAAGTAACTAACTTTTCAACCATACAGCACAGAAAACTCTGAAGAAGGGAAGCTAAATAGCCTTCCAGCTGGATTATTTTCCCTGTCCCTCTCTTACCCATTCTGTTATATTTAGACTTTAGGTCTCACCGTATTCCTGGCTAGATCGTAAAAAGATTTACAAGACACAGTTAACCCGGCAATAAAAACAATTAACTTTAAGGGCACCTTGTTGTGGTTCCCCCCCGCAGAATTAAGTCGGCTGTGTGCAGTATGCGGGAACTCCCAATCTTCCACGCCCTCTCCCCGGCTAAAATCATTTTCTTTAGGCTCCAGTCGGGCCTGATCATGGCTTGGGTTGGAAAACAGGGCGGGCTGGCTTCCACAACCCCAGCAGTGAGCAAGCGGCCTTCACGGCACCCCAAAGAACATCGGCTGATGGGTGAGGGGAAGGGCTGCGTGCTGGAAAAAGATGAGCCACGGAGAAAGGGCAAAGGAAGAGAGAAGGGAAATGAGAAGCAGAGTGTGGGAGAAAGAGACTGAATAAGAGAGAAGGGGCGGACGGAGGGAGAGGGGGGAAAGAGAAAGAGAAACAGCCCCGGTGTTAAAAGATACTTGTCATGAAGCCCTTCTTTCGCCTCCACCTGCCCCCCGTCTGTCTCCATGGCAGACCCCCTGCGGAAGAGCTGGAGGCAGAAAAGCAGCCTGCCTTAACAAACTGGGAAAGCACTAGTCATCCCGGCCCTACACCTGGAAGTTGCGCTTGTCCCTCCATCGGATCTGGGGGGCTCCTTCTCTTTGAGGAGCTCTGCCTGCAATGCAGGGAATTCTTGCGTCTTCTCCACCCACAGCCTCATCACATCAGCCCGAACCCCCGGCTGGCTCTTCGGCTCTCTTGCGGGAGAAGGGGCTGTCCCCCTGACCTCCTTCCTCCAAGGATCGTGCGGCAGGGCTCCCTCACCCCTCGCTTGTTCCGTGGCCCAATTTTAGCAGCAAAACAAACACAGGCAAATTGCTCGCCTGGCCCAGCCTGCTCGTTTGCTCTCCCGCTCCCACCCCAGCACACTCTCCAGTGACGAGCCGCGTCTGTCCCTCAGAAGAGGCATAAAGGCATCTTCAGGTTGCGTAATGGCCTTTTTCCGAAAAGCTCAGCCCTGGCTACAAAGGACTTGGCTGATTCTGGAAGATCTGCCCTGCCTTGTGTGCCACATCACAGCCCCCAGACCCATTGACTAGTCTTCAGCTCCTTTCCCACTTCTTTTTCTCTGTTCTCCCTCTTGTATTAAATCACCTCCTTAGCCCGGGGCTTGTCCAACAGGGGAGACGGGCGATGAAATTTTGCTCTCTGCTTGCTACAGTCAAATTCCCTTTGTTTAGTCAACTTTGTTTAGAAACTTGGGTTGTATTGAAAATACCTATTAGATGAGGGGAAAATACATTTCTCGCCTAGGACGGCATGCTTTTCTACCTAACCCTAAGCAGACTGCACAATAGCTATCTATCTTCAAAATGACAGGGACAAGCTGAGTGAGGTGATATCTTTTATTGGACCAACTTCTGTGAAGGAGACAAACTTCCCAGCTTGCACCCAGCTTGTCTCTCTGACCAACAGAAGTTGATCCAATAAAAGGTACTTCCTCACCCACCTTGTCTCTCTAATATCTTGGGAGCAACAGGGCTACAACATCTGCAGACAAATACTGGAAATTGTGAAGTGCTTTGAGATCTGCTGATGGGAAGTGCTATGTAAGAGCTAGGTGTTGTTATTTATTATCATCATCAAAATCTATGGTGCCTAGGCTCTGTTGTATTGTATACTGAGGCTATATTGTAATTGTTTTATTTTACTGGGATATGGTCATGAGTTCACAAGCAAATTAAAGTAATTTCCCATTTGACACGAACGCTTCTTTTAAAAAGTGCTTCTCTCTTCCTTTTATTTGTTGTTTACCTAAAAATCCATTCCACATGATGCTTTCTCCAGGGATAGGCTGACCCACTCAAACTTTTCTTGACTGTCGGTTTCCCACATCTTTTTCATTACAGCTAGTATTTATTAAACAAGCTGCAGGATTAATTTGTATTGGAAGTATACTTTTAGATGCACTGTACATACAAAATACTTGTCTTGTGCCCTCTGGTTAAAGAAAATAGTTTGTGCTGCCTTGCATATGCTTATCAGTTAAAATGACCTCAGGATTAGACCTGTCTAGGTTCTTCTGGTCAAGATTACAGAGAGAAAAAATTCTGGTCTCTCGGCTGTTTAAAGCATTGGTAGGTGGACAAAGGGATCTGTAAGTCAAGAATGATTTGGGACGAATCATCAGATGTTAAAAGTTGTGTGTGTATCAGAGAGAGAGAGATGCCCATGGTACTTCGTGTGTGTATTCGCTCTTGTGACAGGACCTCATTAAAGTAGCACTCTGGTCACTGATGTTGCTGAGGCAAGTTCAGCTCTCAGCAATTAAACAAATGCTTTCTGTTGGGGGAAGGAGTGCACCCGAGTGGTAATCACTCCGTTAAGGAGGTAATTGGGAGGATGTAAGCGGAAGGAACAGGCAGTAAGGGGGAGCTTAGAAGAAAAGCTCAGCCAGTGAGAGTGGGCTAAGGCATGAAGGCTGTAGGGAAACCGCCTCTTGCCATAAGTCTGCAGTTATACTTTGCCAGGAAAGGATACATACATATGTGGTGAATAGGGTAACAACCTGGTGTGTGTTCGTGACTGTGAGGCCATGTGCACTGGCCAAGTAGTGAAGTACAGTGGGTAGTGACAGGCATCCTGTGGCAGCAGCTCCCCTTAGTAATGTGCATGTGTAATTCTTGTGATACTCGGTGGGCATGTCTACACACAATCTAGAATAAAAATGTGCTTTGAATCATCCAAACTAAAGGCTTAGTTAAACTGATACAAACCCCTTTGTGGATATGCTTATTTTAGTGCAAATTAGGTTTATTTCAGTTTCATTTAGCTTGATCAGGAAAAGGTTTAAGAAAGAATGAGTCTCTCTTAAACCAAAATAAGAGTTGCCCACACAGAGGTTGCTCCAGTTTAACTAAACTGATTTAAAACCTGATTTCAGTAAAGACGGTGCAACTTTCTCTCATAGGCAACACCTTGTCAGCACACTAAGATTGCACCGCTTTAACCATACTGGTATTGTAGTGTGGCTGCAGTTATATCGATATTGAGGTACTTATAAAAGAATAGATTATTCCTGTATGGGAAAGGGAATAAACTATGCTGATATAAGGCACTTTTATAACAATATAACTGTGGCCACACTAGGGATTGGTTGGGTATAACTTTATCAGTAAAAACATGGTACCTCTAACTGAGACAGTTATACCAGCACAATAAGTGTGCATCGAGCAGGCCATAATTATTTCCATTCCAGTTGGAGTGTAGAGAAACTTGCATGTCTGTCTGTCTATTCGTACTATAGTGGTATAACTATGGCACCAAAGCTGTGCTGGCATAACCCCATAGTGCAGATGCAGCCTACACAAATAGAAGGGGTTTTCTGTTTGTGTTGGAACACCATCTTCCCTGGAAGTAGACAGAAGCTTTCCTCCATCAGCATAACTGTGTGTACACTAGGGGCTAGGTCAAAATAGCTATGTTGGTTAGGAGTGTGGATGTTTCACACCCTGACTGATATAGCTATGTTGGTCTTAATTTTAAGTGTAGACCTGGCCTGGGAGAGAAAGATCTCCCCATGCTGCTTTTTGTGTGGGAAATGTGCACTGTATTTTCTCTACCAAGTCATAGAGAACACCATGCAATTTTTGTTTCTCTTTCAATGTCAAAAAGGATTTTTTCCCCCTTCAAATAAGGGAATTAATTTCCAAGAAACTAGAAATGTCAATGGCAGAAATAAATCAAAATTGACCAGAGGACGAGCATTATCCAAAGTGAAGCAATTTAGTAAGATCATTTCCCTCCCCCCAGCCCAATGAAAATTAAATTATTAGCTCAGTAGTATAAATGATAGGGCAGTAGCAGTTGAAATCACTGTTTGGGATGAATTCATTAGAAAGATGGCTTTAAAAATAAAGGAGGATTTACCAAAAAAAAAAAAAATTGATATTCTACTCTACTGATCATTGAGGGGAATTTCACATATCAGTGATGGAGTAATAAATACATTTCTAGCAATGATAGAGAGATAGATGTACCTTTTCTTATTTGGATCAAAGCTGGAGAAAATCTTTATTAATATTCAAATATCAGGATAAATTGTATGTAAAACATCACTTGGAAAAGTAGTATTTGTTATCAGTGAACTTGCCAGTTATGAATAATTAAACTGTTGGCAAACTGAAATGAATCATAAAGCACATTCAGATTAGAACTGAAATTTACATACTGAAATGAATTTATTATTTTATTTTTCCTACCAGCGAGAGTCCCTAATCAAGGTAAAGAGTTCCGCTTAAAAATCAACAACTCATGGATTTTACAAACTGAGATAATCCACTTGGTTAAAAGCTTTACCGAAGGGGAAAAAAATTGTTCATGAAAATAAATCCTTTTTGTGCAGAAATCTAGATCATATCACACCATGTGTGTAAATACTGTTATAAATGGCATTTATATGTTGAAAGACTTTATCGCCCTCATTTTACCTCCAAGATGCAACCCACACTACTAGGTCTAGAGGCTATGAGGTCTTAGAGCTTTTCAATAGAGGGAGATTGACCAGCAGATATAGGGGGGGGGGGGTATAATTATACCGCTATAACTATGCCAGTATACCAGATAATGTCAAGCAGTGGCTCCAGAGCATGAGTGCCAATCTTACAGGAGGACAAGGAAACAGGACACAAACCCCAAATTGGTTGTGTGTACTATACTTAGATTTCACCCATCAACTATCAAGTTTAAACTCCTCACTATAACAGCCTAAACATGGAGTCACAGACAGTCCCCTTGGGTACTCTGGTCTATCTTGCCACCTAGGTCAGCCTCCCTTTGTGATAGATGGTCCCTTACACCCAAAATCACAGCAATATTCAGGTTACTCCTAGTCCCAAAGGACCAGTCACTTACCCTAAGTCAATTGTACTTTAGATCACACACCAAAGACAACACTTGTAGCCAATCCTATAATAAACTAGCTAAAATTTTAGTATATAGGAAAAAGAAACGAGAGTTATTTACAAGATGAGAGCAGGTAAACATATATGCACATAAATGAGTTCCAATTGTAAATTTAAAAAAATAGAAGCTTCTATAATAAGCAAGCTCTGTATGTCCTTTAGCGCTAACCCAGGCTAACCACTGGGGATCTTTTGCTTATGCTTAGTAATCCTTGCCCCTCAGAGTTCCAGTAGCATAAAGACACAGTTCTTCCTTGTTATGGCTTTTTATTCCCTTCCCCCCCCCCTTGTGCTTTGAGCTGCAAACTCAACTAATGGAAGGAATTCACTTACACTATTTCTCTTCATGGGGCAGAGCAATCAGCAAAGTATTTTTGTCCTCTTTGATGTTCCACAATAGTTCATCTGGTGTCAATGGGCCTTGCTTATGGGGCAGGACATAACACCTTCTTTTGGAGATCAGCACTTTTTTCTAATTAATGTCTCTTTCTTGCCTGCTGATTTACACAGTCACAGAGCTTTATAATACAAATGTTTAAATAGTACCATGCAATATGGGACACAGATGTTATAAGTGAGATTAATGCGTGCAGCAACTTACAAGCATTCAATAAAGTCTAAATGCTAAGCACATTTTTATGATCTTAATGCCTAGTTTAACAATACTAATCCACAGGTGAGCCTGACTGATTCTAGCTATGTATTTGTCAGTATTCCAATCAGGCATTGGGTCCTTGGCATGGTCTGCCAGCATCACACGCCCCATGTGGACAATCTATTCCTGAATAAAAGTGACTTCTTTATAGCTTATAGCACTTTGGAAACAACATTAAGAAAAAAACCCAACATTTTGTAGATGAATTTGCCCATGCAGACAAGTCCTGAGTCTTTGAATAACATTTGAATTGACAGTTGCTCTTTTTTGCCTTCCATTCTCTTGGGCTGACACTAGTTAAAATACTGGCTTCTTCCAAGATTAAAGAAATAAGAAAGGAGATATGACCAAGGCCATCAACCATCTGCAGCATCTCTTATCCTGGGAACTGTTTGCACCAGCTAAATAAAGTGACAGAGATGCCACTTTCCATGTTGAATGTGGCTGTCTGTGTTGGAGGCCTCATGAAAGTGGAATGCTCTGCCAACTATTTCAGAGGTGTTTTTTTCCAGAGTCAAGGTACTATGCCACTACAGATAAATAAATAACAAGGAGGCAGTGACAATGATTTGTTCGAGCTCCATATTCGCAGTGTAGCCAGGTGTTTCTGTTAAAATGATCCACAAAGAAATCGTTTGGAATGTTGACTTCTAGAATGATATCATTAGGGTTCAGAGGAATCACCCCCTTGAGAATACAGTCTGATTTTCCAAGAGTTAGGCACTGAAATTCTAATGGACTTGGGTGCCCAACTCTGTTAGATTCCTTTGGAAATCCCAATTAATGATTAACAATAATGTCAATTCAGACCCCCCTTTGAGCTGTCACTTCTGTCAGGCTGTCTGCAGAATCAGGAACACATTGCTCTGTGGGTCTCTCCAGGAGTGAACTTGTGCAACCTCAGTCTGACTTTGGCATATTAATCTTTAGAAGGCTAGCATGGCAATTTTGTGGCTGCTGACCTCTCGTAGGCATGCTGGGAGATAAGTAAAGGCACATGTGCCAGCCACAATGTGGCTGAGGGAGCACTGCCTACTCATAACTCTCACCAGAGATGGTGGTAGGCTCTGTAAAAGGGACAGCAGAGCTGGCCAATCATGAAGTGCTTTATAACCTCATATATGGAGTAGCTAATGTGGTTCCATATATCTCCCTGAGAAAGAGCCATTGAACAGCTTCCTAACAAATGTTCCAGAGGGGTAGCCGTGTTAGTCTGTATACAGCAAAAACGAGAGTCCTTTAAAGACTAACAAATTTAATTTCTGCAGGCATAAGCTTTCGTGGGCTGTAACCCACTTCGTCAGATGTAAGGAATAGAAATCACATAGGAGGTATCCAAGAGTAAGGAACAACAATGGGGAAGGTAGATATTCATTCAGTTAGAGTAGTTGAGGCCTATTTACAACCATTGATTAGGAGGTGAGAATGTGTGAACAGTGACAATTACTTCTTGTAATGAGATAACCATTCCAAGTCCCTATTTAGACCCAGTTTGATTGTGTCAAGTTTGCAGATGATTTCTAGATCTGCAGTTTCTCTTTGAAGTCTGTTTTTGAAGTTTTTTTGTAGAAGTATGGCAACTTTCAAGTCAGTTACAGAGTGCCCTGGGAGATTGAAGTGTTCTCCGACTGGTTTATGAATGTTGTTATTTTTTTATGTCATTCAATAATTTCCACCCCACTATCAACCTCAGCCTGGACCAGTCCACACCAAAAATCCACTTCCTGGACACTACAAGACAAATAAATGATGGTCACATTAATATCACTCTATACCGAAAACCAACTGACCGCAATACATATCTTCATGGCTCCAGCTTCCACCCTGGACACATTACACGATCCTCGGACAGAGACAAACACCTACAGGATCTCCGTAAAACATTCCTAAAACTATAAGTATAAGCAGACCCTCAGTCTTTGAAGCCTTGCAATCCCAGAAGATCAAAAAGGGGGGCTGAGCACTAGGGCAATCTGTTCTGGGTCAGGTTAGCCTGGATTAGAAAGAAAGAAGCCTACCCATGCCCCAGGAAGGAACAAGAGATCTATTGGGGGAATAAGTCTCCCATTTAAATGAGAACCTCAGTATATTAGCAGTCTTCCTCTCTTTCTTTCCTGTTGGGGTCAACTAGAGGCATTTGGAGGTGCTACAGGCCAAACCCTTGGATTAACTCCCTTGTGAAGCTCAAGAGAGAGGAGGGGTCAGAGATAAACCTGCCACTATATAAACATTATTTTAAAACTAATGTCTGTTGGGCAATTACTCAACATAGCCTTTTTGTCTGAGGTGGGCCATGGCAGGAACACCATCCCTATAGCAGTGAGAGGGGTCTGCTGTTGGAGGTAGGGCACCATCCTTCTCACATGTGATCACTGCAGGGTGGTGGTGATGGTGGCACAGGTGCCATTTAGAAAATATCCTCCATGCTGGCCACCTCCTGTCCTCTGCCAGGCTGACAGCTCCAGTTCTGTAATGGACTTGTCAGGCATCAAAATTCCCTGTAGGCCAAACGGCCCCTCCCTTTAAAGATCTACCTCAACTCACTGACCAGAAAAGATCTCCTTTCCATGATCAATGCACAAGAGGCACTCACTGCATGTGGTTCTCTGCACCCAACAAATCTAGATGAGATCAAAGGAGGGATGAGTTTGGCCAGTTGCCTGCAGTCTTGAGAAGGGGAGGATTTGTGTCTCTTGTAAAGTCTTTGAGAGGAATCCTCCCCCTTGGATCAGGAAATTATTTCTCGGGCTGAGGAACATTGGAGGCCAGCAGAGCAGCCACCGCAGAGCCAGTTACGAACACAATTACTGTTGCAATACTGTATTATTTGTTTTATGAGGTGCGGAGTGTCCTGACTTTGAATTGTTCAGCAATAATCCCACATATCTCAATGGAAATAAATAATATTGTGCCCTTAACTAGCACCTTTCATCTAAGGAGTTCCCAGAACTTTACAAAACATCATGCACCCATTTTGCAGATGGGGGAGCTATGAGTCATGGAAGAGGGGAAATAGCTTGACCCAGGTCTCTCAGCAAAGCCAAAGCAGAAAAGGAACAGAAATCTGACGCTCGAGCTCTCTGCTTTAACTGCTAGCCAGATGCTGCACTGGAAGTAGTTTTACCCTCCTGACTCCAGACATCCTTACACCAGCATTTTCACTTGAATGTTTTATAAAGTTTTGCCTCCACTTATTTGCATCAACTGAACCTATTTTCAGACACCAGCTAGCTGCCACTGATTTTCTAGCATTATTCATTCCTTTGTTTTAGTGCCGATTGAACATTTTCTGTTGAAATGGGTTGTCCAACGATGAATTGAAATTTTGATTCAACAAGTTGTTTTGTGGTAATGTCTGCTTTCCACAATAAATGTTGACTTCGTTGAAACCCCCTGAATTTTCGCAGTGCTTTGTATGTTGGCTGAATTTTATTAATCTGCTGACAGAAAGTTAAAATTTCCCATGGAGAACGTTGACTTTTTTGTTGTTATTATTATTATTGTTTCATTTTCCCATGATAAAAAAGGAAACACGTCTCTGCCAGCTCTAATTAACTGTATATTTGTTTCCTGTTTGCTTTCTGTGTGAAGCTTATTAATACATTGGAACATTGAGATCATAGTACAAGTTTAAAATTATGGGCCAGATCCTTAGCTGGTATCAACTGGTGTAGTTCCATTGAAACTAGTAAAGCAGTGTGGTACAGAATACAGTATGTTCCTTGTCCCTGAGGCATTTGCAATTTCAGTAGTGTATAGGGACAGAACCTTAAATGGCATAAATCAACATCCCCCACTGAAATCAATGGCGCGTGACTGATTTACACCAGCTGAAGTTATGGCCCATGATATCTAGGGACAACAAGACTTCCCTCCAGGGGGTTCTATTGCAGTTCTGCTCCTCCCCTCTCCTCTCCAGCATGGACCCTGGGTTTAAACCACAATCTTGCACTAAATATATAATATAACCTGACTCTGATCTTACTCTCACTACTTTTGCACCGGTGTAACCCCTCTTCAGCTGAGTTCTATCTGATTTGCACCAGTGTAAGTGAGATCAGAAACAGAGCCAGTGTTTGCTTAAGACAATAGATGAGAACTTCAGGTGTGGAATTCAGCATAGATCATTTGAAGTCAATGCCGCTAGGTCAGTTTACCCCAAGTAAAGTTCACGTCCCATAACTTTTGGAGCTGGGCAATTTGGCTGATTTTGGCAAGCAGCAGGAAGACATCTGTGGATGTTCTCCGGTCCTCACCCACACTAACCTCACCCTCTTTGAAGCTCTGCTACAGGTCTTCTGAACTGCTTAGTCCATGGGCAGTCGGAGAGATGCAGGAAAAATCCTGAGGGACACTTACTGCAGTGAGAGTTTGACCTGAACCCAGGCTATGTCTACTCTACCGCAGCTACAGCAGCGCAGCCGCATCCGTGTGGTTGCGTCACTTTTGGCAAAGCCGCTTTAAGTCGACGGGAGTGTGCTCTCCTTTGGACTTAATAACTCTTCAACTATACATATTAAATGATTGGGTCTAAATTAGCTTTTACCACTAAAGAAAGAGATCTTAGAGTCATTATAGATTGTTCTCTGAAAACATCCATTCAGTGTGCAGCGGCCGTCAAAAAAGCTAACAGAATGCTGGGAATCATTAGGAAAGGGATCGATAATAAGACAGAAAATATCGTATTGCCTCTTTATAAATCCATGGTACGCCCACATATTTAATACTGCATATAGTTCTGGTTGCCCCATCTCAAAAAAGATGTACTGGAACTGGAAAAGGTACAGAAAAGGGCAACAAATGATTAGGGGTATGGAAAAGCTTCTACATGAGGAGAGATTAATGAGACTGGGACTTTTCAGCTTGGAAAAGAGATGACTAATGGGGGATAAGATAGAGCTCCATAAAATCATGACTGTTGTGAAGAAGGTAAATGAAGTGTTATTTACTCCTCACCAAATGAAATTAATAGGCAGCAGCTTTAAAAAGAACAAAAGGAAATATTTCTTCACACAACACACAGTCAATGTGTGGAACTCCTTGCCAGAGGATGTTGTGAGGGCCAAGACTATAATAGGGTTCGAAAAAGAACTAGATACGTTTCTGGAATAGCTGTGGGCAGGGATTACTGTTTGCCAGAAACTGAGAATGGCTGACGGGATGGATCACTTGATGATTACCTGTTCTATTCATTCCTTCTGAAGCACCTAGCATAGGCCACTGTTGGAAGACAGGATACCGGCCTAGATGGACCATTGGTCTGACCCAGTATGGCCGTTCTTATGTGAAAGGATATCTTTGTTGGGTTTGATGTGGGTGGAGGCATTTGGTTGAAGGAAAGCCAGATCTGGAGATAAAGGGCATTCCTGGTAATGATGCTTTCATAATAAGCAGAGGTAGGATGAACTTCACCAGAGAAAAGGAAATCTCATCATTACCGTTCTCTTTGAACAGTGATCCTACTTTTGTGAAAAATGCCATGAGATCTTTAATGTCTACAAATGGTCAGGACTTTGGGTTTGCCTCTTCTTAAATCTGGTCTCCTCAGAATCACGGCAACTCCTAGCACCATGTTGGGGAGTTGGGTTGGTACTTACTCAGGGCAGATTGCTACCAAATAAGTTTGCATCATCACTTCCAGCACACAGTTGGTCTCTGAAGGACTCCCATCCAAGTTTTTGGAAAGGTCCAATCCTACTTAATATCGGAGACCTTTATTTGATTCTTTGACTGCTGCTGCCCACTGAGCAGACATCTTCAGTGAAGTGCTGGTACCGATACCACCTCCTTTTTCCCAAGACATTACCATGGCTTTACAACTCATCAGACCGTATTAGTGCTCTAGAATTCTCCTTCCAGTGTATGATAATTTGCATTTGTCTATGCTGACTAATTTCATGTCTTAGTAAATTGCCCAGTTATGTAATTTTTAGGTGCCTTTGCATTGCATCACAATTCTCCCTAGTCTTGACTTACCTAAGTAAGTCATCAGCAAAATGCTTCACTTAATTACTCAACCATTGCTTCTAGATCAATGTTTCTCAACCAGTGGGTCACAACCCCCAGGGTCAGGAGGGGTCATGAAAGGCTGTCAGGGGATTGCGAGTCATTGAAAATGTTATCATAGTCCAAAACAAAGAAAATCTCACTCCCCAGCCTCCACCCACTTTTACCCTTTCAGGTCAGGTGTTCCCTGTCAATTTCTCAACACATGCACACAAATAAATTATACAGACTTATCATGATCGTTGATATCATTTACTCATACTTCTATAGTAAATGTAAGGGGGAAATAACAATTTTTTTTACTTCAGCTAAGGGGTTGCCAACCTGAAAAGCTTGAGAAACACTGTTCTAGATCATGCTTCCCGTCATTTGTAAATCACCTCCCATATATATGGGCCTGGTCCTACTCACATCGATGTCAATAGCAAACTTCTTTCTATTTCAGTGGGTGCAGGTTTAGGCATCATCCTTATAGTATTAATTATTATTATTATTTATTATTCCCCAACCCTAATTAATCCTAATCTCAGAGGCATCTCCTGCTAAGCACTTTCCAAAATCCTGGGAACACATCTCTCAAATCATTTCCATATTGGCCATTTGCCATTTATTTCCTACACTGTTTTCTGTCTCACCAAGTTTTTAATCTATGACAGCACTTTATCTCCCAACCCCATGATAGTAAAATTTCCTTCAGAGATTCTAGTGAAGGACTTTATCAAAAGCCCTTTGAACCTCTCCATAAATTATATTCTCTGGTTCTCCTTCTCCTACCATTTTATTAACTCTTTCAAAGAATTCATATGGTTAAGGGAGTCATGATTCACCCACCCAGAAGTCCACGTTCTTTTATCCCTACTATATTATGCTCATCAGGGTTCATTTACTACAATTTTTTAATTGCCTTCTTATTTTTTCTGCTAGTGAAGCATGGCTCACCATTCTGAGATCACCCTTAGCCAATTTTCTAAAAGGGGTACAGATTTGGTGACCCAACAATTCTCTGATATTGTACCTGTAGTTAAAGACAAATACAATGGACCTGATCCTCAGTTAGTATAAATCAATATAGCTTTGTTGACTTCCATGTAATTATGCTGATGTATATAAGCAAGGATCTGGCCCCATTAATGTTTGTGGATAGCAGTTATCTCATTCTTTAAAAATCTTTGGGAACTCCCAAATGAATGCAATATGTTCCTGGTGTTTTTACTGCAATTAAGCGGTTCCAAAGCCGCTACATCTTGCAGATTTTCACTTTCTTGTAAAGATTAATTCTGGAATAGCAATTTAGCCTCATCCTCTAATGTTATGAGCAGGGAGTATCACTTCAGAAAAATCCTGGGGGGGGGGGGGAGACAAAGTTCTGTCAGCATATAGAAGAGTATGTGTTTATATTATATCCAAAAGGAGTATCTGTGGAAAATGGGGGGTTAACTCAGTTTAATCACAAGTACCTCAGTTTAATCATAAGTATAATGGGCATAACAAATCCTCACTGGACCTCCTGGGATTCCCCTGAGTCAAAATTCCGTTAGGCTTCCAAGCCCTTTAAGACACTCAAATGAAAGGCACCCTGTCCAGTAATGACTACATGTTTGTTTTGCATGACACCACGTGATAGGAAACAGTTTGCAAGGCGAGGTCGGAAAAGAAAGTTAATTTTAGAGTGAAAATCCTTTCTAAGGAAAGTGAAAGATTTACTGCCAAAATGTCAAA
This sequence comes from Emydura macquarii macquarii, assembly GCF_026122565.2. NCBI lineage: Eukaryota > Metazoa > Chordata > Testudines > Chelidae > Emydura > Emydura macquarii. The sequence continues at coordinate 5,721,048 of NW_027131391.1, forward strand.
ATCAGTTGACGCCTTTTACAGCCATTACAAATGGATTTGAGACAACGCCGCGTTGCAGTTAATTCCAACCGCTAAGGAACAAGAGAAGTCTCACAAATCTGTGACTGTCAGTACTGTTAGCACGGTTTGTAATGTAGCAGATTATGGATACATCTACACTGCAATAAAACATTTGGGGCTGGTCCGTGTTAGCTGACTCGGGCTTGTGGGGCTGTAAAATTGCAGCGTAGACGTCCAGGCTGGACCCTAAGCCTTGACACTTGGCAAAAGGGTCCCAGAGTTCAGGCTCCAGTCTGAACAAGTACACTGCAATTTTACACCCCCGCAACCCAAGCCCCATGAGCCTGAATCCGCTGACTCAAGCCAGCCAAGAGTGTTGTATTGCAGTGTAAGCACGCTGAAAGGCCAGATCTTCTGCTGATGTAAATCATGGCTGCACTGACATCAGCTGAGCTTTACTGATTTACACCCGCTGCGGTTCTGCCCTTTTTCTTTGGAAGCATCTTCTCCAAAACAGAAAAGACATCGCGTCTGCAAGAGGAGATGGTTCAACTGTAGATTTACCACAAGCCCTCAGTAAGGGGCAACAGCATATAGTTGCATTGGCCTGTGAGAAGAGCAGGCTCCACATTGTGATTGAGTCACAATTTCTGCTCTGGTTCCTCCTTTGTTCTGGGTGGAAATAATCTGAGACAGTCCTTCATCTTGTGCAGATCACTGCCCCTTCCATTCCGACTCAGTTGTACAGGTTGGCATCCACTGCCCCTCACCCCACCTACCTGCACTGGAGATAGAGTAATGCCCTCATGGAGACCTCTTTCCTTTCCTGTGCTGCAGATAGCCCACAGAGAGTAATAAGAGGATGTCTTTGCCACTCACTCCCCTGTGTATTGTCTTGAATGAGCCATATTCTCACCCTTTGTTTTATTATCCATGCAATGAAAGGCTGCAATCCTTCTCCCAGTTTTCTCTCTCTGCCTCGCTCTCCGTTTAGCAGCGTCATTCATGACCCTTTTGCATCACGGAAGATGTCACCACAAGATGATAGATGATGAGACACATGCATTATTGCTGAGGGAGTATTTAAAAATGAGACACCTTTGAATTTACTGAGTAATAACAGGCCTGGAGTTTGCTTTATTGGCCTCTTTTTCTTTTTTTTTTTTTTTTTGAGGAGGAGGAAGTGATGGATGTTTCTGTGGAAAGATAGAACACGCCCTCCCAAAAGAGATGATCTTACATCTCCCATCAAAATTCCTAGGTCAAAGGAAAGGATTTAATTTCACTGTTAATACTCAGCCAAAAGAAATATGTGCTAGGTGTGAAAGCCACCTGTTCTCAGTGCAAACCTGCAAAGAAATTGGGGGGCGGGGAGTGAAGGCTGCCAGGCAATTTGGCTGTCACTCATTTTCTCAGGAAACTTCCAAGTGATGTGTGTGGATGTGCATGTGCGCGTATGTGTTTGTTTCACACATAGCCATGCCCCTAGGAAAACTAACCCTTGTGGTGAAAGGTACAAAGAATCAATTTGTTTCCTAGCTTTTCTTTTTAAAATTGGTAGTCACCATATTAGACAGCATTGCAAATAAGTTGTAATGTACATGGGCTCATTTTTATCTCCCTTCCATTTCAAGGTGACCTTGTGTGGACATTTACAATCTCCCCTTTTATTACTTTGCTAAGTAATCTCCCATCCCTTTGTATTTAGGGCTTGACCTAAAGCCCACCAGAGTGGATGGGAGTCTTTCAATTGACCTCAGCAAGTCTTCCTGATCTATTCAGATTGGTCCGTTATGTCTATATCACAGGCCCTAAGTAGAGTAGTAGATTGTAATAAAATACAAAAACAGGGAATCCAAACAGGCTGACACCCATACATCATACAAGAAGAAACAAAGGCATCCTACAGCATCCTCCCAATGCTAATAACATCTCCCAGTCCAGCTTCCTCTCTGCTCTTAGATATTCCACCCTACCTTCAGGACATGCCAGGGAGAACCAATGGATCTTACAGCATGCCCTGAAGGCAACCAAATCCAGGTATTGGTAAAGCAAGGAGAGAAGTGTGTGTCTAGCTAAAGGCCTCTCACTGAGCAAAGGCTGCTGTCAGCACCTTCCTCTTTATACCAGAAAGGGGCTGTTAGCTCAAAACCCTCAGGTGATCTCAGTGCACAAGAAGAGAACTGACTTCAGACAGCCAGGACCCAAGCCATTGAGGTCTCTAAAAGACAAAATCAAGGCCTTTAATGTAGCCTGGTAATCGGTGTGCAGTGCAGATCACTGGGCATGTGCCCTGCTTAATGTGTGGGCTGATTCAGCACCAACTGCACCGTCCCTCTGCACCATTCTAATCTTTTATTGTATTGCATGCGTATTCATCATCTCATTAACAAACATTGAGCACTGCATGTAACTTGGAAAAGGGACATTTCAGAATGTTCTTTTCCCAGAATCTGTTTAGTAGAGTATTTATTGTATGCAAATTCAATCCCCACAGCTGATCCAAAGCATGTATTTTGCTGATTATAAAACAAATGCTATTTTATATGCTACACTGATGCTAATTTCCCCCAATTGTGTTAGCTACAATCTTGGAGCATTTATTCATTCAAAGGTCTTCACTAGCCTAGCCCAGGCCCTGAGCATGATGCAAAATGTATATCAAACAAATCTAACAAAATATTACAGCTGGGTATTCCCATAGATTGTAAAATAAAAACCACAGGCCTCCTACAGTATATTCCCAATGCAACTAACACCCTTATGCAACATCTTCCAACCCATCACTCAGTCACCCCAATTAATTTATCCCAAACAATACCCATCTCTAGGAAAACCTGGAGACACTATTCACCTTTGTGGAGGTGGCTAGCAAAAGTCCTCACCTGAGTGGTAAGGACTTTACCTCATTTAACTCCTACTAGGTTAGGGAGATGTCTTTTGCTAGCTCTCTGCACCGGTGAATTCCATCCTGGAAGAACGCCTAACCCTTAATTAATACACAATAATTGCATACATCTAAATTAAACCACTTAGTTATTTACTTTTAAGGTGCTAGAGAGAGGTCCTTTTTTTAGCCAGCTCAGACCTGCTCCAAAGTATTCAAACGTGGGTGCGGCATGAAAAGCCCCTATATCTGTATTTTGGCATCTAGAAAAAGGGCCAGATTCTCAGAGGTGCTCAGCACCCTGGAGCTCTCAGTAATTTCAGCGGGAGCTACAGCTGTCCAGAACCTTTGACAGTCAAGACGGTTATTTGGGTACCTCAATAGAGCACGAGTCCCAGATGAGGATCTAAGCTTTAGGGTTTAACTTTAGACACCTTGTTTGGACAGCCTAGTTACCATCCACCACTCAAAGGTATTTGGATGCTCTCAGGTCACTTACTGGTGGGTTGTTTCCCTCCCTCCCTCCCCCATAAGACCTTTCTGTAGGAAGTTGCCAGCTGTTGGAACTTGCTTTCTCTCTAGAGCCCCATGCATCTGCTAACCCTCAACAACCCTCTTCATCTGAATGGCTGGAGAGGGGCTGGGTGTGTTGGATGCATCGGCTGAGTGGCTCTGGCCCCACAAGACTCCACACTCAAGGACTGGCCTGAGGATAGTTTTCAGCAGGCGCTAGGAGCTGGCAACAGGTCCTTGGACGTGAGGAATGTAGTCTTCCTCCTGTCTATTGATGAAGATGGCAGCTTCCACCAGGCTGGATTCCTGAGGCATCTGGATAGCTTCTGTCAGCAAGGTGTGATATTAACCCCATCTCCACTTCAGAGGGGGCTGAGAACTGGCTTGGGCTGGAAGGGTGAACAATCCAGGCAGATTCTCGGGGCTGCCTCCACCCCGGCTGTATGTATCCAGCATGCAGTCTGAGAGCCCTTCACGAGCAGAAAGGCCCAGCCTAGGCGTTTGAAAGGGTCAATTTATGATATTTGTCTTAGTTTTAGGAGGCTGGAGTGTCTATCACTGGAGGTGATCTCTTTCCATTTTGTGTTGTGCTCTTAAAAAAAGAAAGAAAAGTTAACCTGCTGGCTTCCCCAGACAGCCTGGCACCAGTGGCCATTTCTGTAGGCTATAAGTGTTGTCAATTTAAGCTGTAAGGACAGGTGTAAATCTGTCGTGACATTCCACCCTCCCAGCGCCTCCTCCTCACCTGAAGAGCTCTCATTTATCACAGAGAGCAAGCAAATAAAGCCAGCAATCGCTTTGCCTTTCAAAAGAACCGCGCGCCCCGCTTAACATCCTCGCCCCCTCCAGTGTATTGGTTTTTATAGCGCCTTCAAGTAAATCCCCCTCAGCTGTTTGTTAAAGCAAAGCAAATAAGGCCCATTCCAGCTCACAGACAAATCCACTTGTTTGCTCCCTTCTGAAATGCCGTCCCCTGCAGAAAGACAGCGAGGGAATTGAGTAGACATGGAAGCCGAGACACTGTATTCGGAATAGACTGGGGGGGGCGGGGGTTGACACAGCCTAGCAGGAAAGCCAATAGAAAAACGGTGCCAATGCGTTTTTAAGTGGTTCTCCTCCCCCCATGAAAAAATTCTGACAACTTTTTTTGGGGGGGGGGGGGGGGAACTACAAGGGAGTCTCTTGGGGGGAAGGATGGAAATAGGGGGGTGCAGTTTGAAACGTGAAATACCTTGCTAAAATGCATTTTAAAAACTTTAGGCTTTTTTTTTTTTTTTTTTTTTTTTGGTAAACCTGCATTTTTTTCGTGGGCGGGGGAAGAATTGCTGGAAAATCGTTGAAGCAAACTTATCTCTGAAATTTCAAAAAGTCCAGGGGTTGATCAGATTGCCTGTCTGCCTGGTATTCTCTTGGGTCTCTCACTTTCCACGTAATCGTCTAGTATCCCCCTCCTGCCCAGCCTGGACCTTTACCCCCTTCGAGGAGTCTGTCATAAACTTGAGACCTTTTTTTTAAAGCCGTTATCCCAAGAAGCTGTTGCTCCTTGATCAGTCCGAATGTCCCCCTGCTTTTCATTAAGAGACTGGGCAGGATTGCTTTAATCTTGACCGAGTTCTGGAAGCTAAAGGGTTTCAATTCTGATGGGCCACCGTGGATTTCTTTTCTTGTCTTTCTTTCTTTCTTTCTTTTTTTTTTTTAACTCGATATTATGGATCCTACCTACAATCTCAAATCCTTACTGGCCAGATCTTCCCCCAAAGTAACCATGCGGTGGCTTTAGCAAACCTTAATTAATTATAACTTATCTCATAACTTGTCCGCATCAGCTGTTTGATCTCGTTTGGAAACTATATTCCCAGGGGATCAAGTACTCGGGGAATAGGTTGATGCTGCTCAGTGGTGATTTAATGGAAACATTAATGCTGAGGCAGATAACTACATCGGCATGCTAAGTAATACATCAGGAATACTTCCAGGGAAGCAACTTTACAACTCACTACAGACCTGCTAACTGATTGTTATCTCCTTTATTTCGGCGCTACAGATGGACATTGTGAATTTCCCTACTCCCACGACTCTTTGATTCTTTTTCTTTCTGTATGTAGGTGTTCTCCACGTACCTAGTCCTGCTCGCTTGTTTTTCTCTCCCTGTGTGGGTATTCTTGTCTGTCAGTCTGACTCTCTGCTAGGCTAGACAGAATCTCCAATATACACACCCCATCTTCTCCTGTCTGGTCTGCAAAAAATGTTTTCTACGGAGGGAGAGAGAGGAACATTGCTTATTAAAATACTTAAAAAAAAAAAAAAAAGCAAACCGCGATATTTGCTGCGGGGGGTGAGGGGGTAAGTGGGCAGGCGTGGGCACGGCTGGGGGGTGCTACAGAATCAAATGGGCCAGGAGAAACCCAAATGTACCCAGACGGTCAATCTCTATTTATGAAGATGTCAGGGTGGCCCATCGCTGACTGCAATGCTGCGTCTCCCCGGGAGTCCTGCCTTCGTGAATGTGGAGGTTTTTAAAAGAGAGAGAAAGACAGACAGACAGACAGACATCGTGCCGAAGTTAAACAGTTGCGCAGCAATTTCTCATTTCGTCTGTGGTAATTTCTGCCAGGACCATCCGTTCACGTCCAAGCAGCTGGGCTCTAAAGCGCCCCTCGGGGGCAGCAGAACCTTTAGTGGGGGGAGGAGAGAGGCCGGATAGGAGAAGCGGTGCGGAATTTGCTCCGTTTCCAAAGTTTTCTCTGGAGCGATCGGCTTGACCTTGTCCCTGTGGGATAATGTGGTTTTACGGCGGGGGGGGGGGAATTGGGCGAAAGACCCCCCCAAAAAAAACCCCCCAAAAGCCTGCAGTTAAAACGACTGCAACCTGCGTCGGTGGAGTTGATGCAGGCGTTACGAAGTAGCGGGCGCAGAAGTGATCCGATGATAATTGCGCCTGATAGCAAAATACGGTCGTGGGTAGGGTAGTAGTGCTGTGTGTGTGTGTGTGTGTGTGTGTTTAAACACCCTCGGCGCTGGGCAGATTGTTTTAACTCGTGGGAAACCACGTTGCAGCGCCTGGGAGCAAAAGCACCCGCCTTTCAGGTGCGCCCCACCCCAGAGCTCGGCTAGAGGGTGAGGGACGTGGACCTGCGTGGGTCGAGCCCTGCCTTGCACCGTCAACCCGCCCCGCTGCACGCCCCGTAGCGCACTTCGCAGCAAGGTGGCGAACTTTCCGCGTGTCGGTTTAATTCGGAGTCACTCCGGCGCCCCGAGACGCGGTAACGAGTGCTGAGCCACAAAGGGCCAGTTGCTGCTTAAACATGCGCAGACGATAGGGCTAAAAGACACATCTGGCAGGTCTGCCAAGGCGAGGGAGAAGCGTTCACTAATGAAAGCGTGGGGGGAGCGTCCCGTGTTTTGTAAACAGGAACAGAAACGTCTGTGCCTCTGGAATGACAAATGCCCTCGTCTGCTCCTTCGGTCGGGTCTCCACTCCTGCCCCAATACTCGCATCGCGCCACAGCCCTGGGTGGAGAGAATCGCTCCCCTCCAGTAATATCCCAGCCGCACGATACATTCAGATCATTGGGTCCCTGGTCACACGGTAACATTCTCACCCTGCCATAGCATTTATCTGGGGGGATCTCCAAGCGCACACTAACCCCACCCGTGTGATCGTATCGGATGGATTGGATCTCTCTCGCTCTCTTTCCAACAGACAGCCGCAGCAACCACCAAGCCTATAACTCCCTCCGCCCCTCCCCCCCCAAATAACTCTTCAGGAGACGCCATACTCTGCCTCCCAGCCTTTGTGTTCTCAGCATTACGGGCAACAGGAGTGGATCGGCTCCTCTCCGGTGACTCCAATCCAGGGCCTAAGTGCGACCCTTGGAAACAATCACTTCCATGAAAAACGGGTCGGGGGGAAGGGACGCTCCGGAGAATTCAGTCCGGAATTCTTCCCCTGGATCCGTGGTAGACGGGCGATTTCCTCCCCCCCCCCCCTCGCTGCAATGGTCGTTTACCTGGCCACGCTGGCAAAATGTAAACGCCCAATTTCTCTCGCTCCTTCAGAGTGACCTGCAGGGACGGGCGGATGGGTGCCAGCACGGATCCTTTCCATGGGGCTGTCTCTCTAGATTGATGCAGCCATTTACAGGTAGTGAATGGGGGCTTGTTTGGAAGGAAATTGCAAGCGCCTCGTTACAAATTGTTTTTCTAGGTGGTTAACCCCAAAAAGTCATTTTGTTTTAATTACAGGCCCGGGAGAGGGAGGTAAGAGTGGGAGCTATTCATTTTCGCGGCTGCCTATTTTTTTTCTCTCTAAACCACCAGTCAGTTGAGGTGATTGGTTCTTCCTTTTCCTTTCTTTCCCCGTTTACCAGCTCAAAGATCCCCGCTGCAGATCACAAACCGTCCTGGGAACTCGTAGCCTCAGAAACAGAAGCGGAGGAGTTAGAAACATTCTGCATGGGAGAGTACACCTGGTTTAGAAACAGGCTAGGTGCTCTCCAAAAAATGAAATCCTGCTGGTCGTAACCCTGCGGGGAAACTCAGACTGGAGTCAGTGGTGGAGCAGGAGAAGGGGCGGCAGAATCTGGCCCCCAGACGTTCAGATGAGAGCGATTTATTTGCTCTCTTCGGAGCATGGCGCTAACACGCGGGTCTCAGCACCTGTTGAATTCTTGGAAGGAGGCATTTACCTTTCTGTGGCCTGAGTAGAGTTTCAGGGGGCCCCTTTTGTCTTGACAATACTAGAGATAGACAGATGTGGTCTTAAAAGCAGGGCAGCAGACAAATCCTGCTCTCCCTTCCTGGGACTAGAAAGGGCCGTCCTTCCCCCCCCCCCCCCCCAAGAGAGAGAGAGAGAGCCCGTTTTGGGGAGGAAAAAAAAAAGGTCACCTCCTGCTTTGCAAATAACTATAGGGAGATCAGATCAACTGGGAAACTTCAAAACAAAACAAAGCAGAGATTGATTTGACTAGTTAGGAGACCTGAGAGGTTGATGGTTATTAGTATTTATTACCTCGTTTTTACTCAAGGAAAATGTCTATTTGCCTGGGGGGGGGGGGGGGCGTTGCCTGAGTAAAGGTGCGCTTCGTATTTTGGGGTCTGGCCCCAAGTCGCTGCACTCTCTGCAAAGTCTCCCATCTACTTCAGCAAGTTTTAGATGCCAAGGCCAGAAGGAGCCACTGTGATCCTCTGGTCTGAGCTCCTCGGCAGTGCAGGCCGCAGAACTTTCCCCCCAAATAATTCCTAGACCAGCTCTTTGGGGGAAGGGGGGGGTGTCTGAGCTCGATTTTAAAAATGGTCAGTGATCAAGCCCTTGATCTGCTAGTAATATTAGTTCTTGCCACGCCTGACATTGATTTCTAAAGTGTTCACACGTTGTTTTGACAGAACTTTGCCGCACTTTAAGGGGGGGGGCTGAGTTTGACGAGTGGGGGGAGAGAAAAGGTGTTGTGGTTTGCAGGAGACCCGGTTTTTATTAGCAAGGCCCTGTGCGGTTGTGTGCGCCACTCCTGATTAAGTGCTGTCCCGGGGAGATGGGCTCAGACATGAGATAATGAGGCTCTGTGACAACGCCGGGTCCGCTTTAAGTTTTCCCATGGACCAGCGCTGTCGCCGGTTCACCAGACTAAGGCAGCCGCACGGTGCTCACATCCAATTTGTGCGGCACAAAAGCTGATCCCCAAATCCCTGCTAACAAACCGGTACCCGGAGACAAGTCATCTAATGTTTAGTCGTATTCATCTCTTGACTAATTAACTGGAATCCCACCTCCCGCCTTTCTACAGCGACCAATTAATCGGCAGTGTATGTCAAAGGTCTTTAGCCCACTGTAGATTACTGAACCCTTGTTAAGATGTGTGTCCCCTCTCTACTGATCTTATTAGGACGTTTCCCGGGCCCCCACCGCCCCCCCGTTTTCTGTTCCTCCGTGCAAATAGTTGTGGATTGGGGTTTATGTATGTTGAGAGCTTGGCTCGCCACATTTTAATAGGATTTCTCCAGTTCCTTCTCCCCCTTTCCCTTCCTCCCCTTTGGAGTTCACTGCACGACATAGGTTTTTAGCAGGCTTAAAATGAGCTCAGAAGGGATCCGAGCGCGATGAAGTTCTCTGGATAGAGAGAGAGCCTGCCCGTTTGTGCAGCTCTGGATTTGTTGTAAGATGTTCCACGTTTAAAAACAATTTGGGGATGCGGAGGGAAGGAAGCCGAAGCGACTTGAAGAAGGGGGGGGGGGGGGAGAGAAAAGAAAATCTTTAACCTGGCAGTAGAGTGGATGTGTTATTACCTTTGATTCTTCCCATTCTAGTGATTTATCAGAGTTTAGGGGCATGAACGCGCAATGACAGAGTATTTTATGGGACTTCTCTACGAAGCGGTGTATCACTTTATTTCTGCATTAGCTCGGGGGTGAGGAGATGGTTTTTAAGCAATCGGAGGGAGCGAATGTGAAAGAGGAATTTATTAGCTTTCAGCCCATCAGAGGAATAAGCATTGATTTTTATTGACCTAATTATGCACCAGATGACCTCTTCCATCGATCACATAAAATGAAGTTTTTCTTTTTAAAAAAAAAAAAAAAAAGAGTTGGTGGAGGAGGAGGACGAAGGAAATAAAGGGTCTTTTCAAATATTCTTGCAAAAGAAGGAGGGGAAAATAAAACGGAGAGAATGTATTTTAAAGCCTTTAAAATGCGTTTGGTTCTGGAAATGGAAATATAATACAATTCTTCCAGGCAGGAGATGGAAAAATTGCACTGAAGGTCTTTTGTGAACTTAAAGCTTTCATGCTGAATTCAGATGCGGCCGGTTCGGCTAAAATGGCATTAAACAAATAGACACTCGCTTCTACCAGCCCTCCCCGCCCGCCTCCCCCAACTGCCTTGGACAGCCGGCGAGGAAGGTCAAAGGCGAGCCCCAAAGCGCAATTTCAGGTTGATTGTAGCGAGTTTTCTTAATACGGTTGTAACAGACTCAGCGCTAATCACGAATCGAACCTTTTCTCCCCTGGATAATTCCAGCGAGGGTCTCCCGAGTTTTTCAATAGGATCTAATTGAGCGTTGGTCTCCGCTTCGCAAGGGGAATGATTCTCCTGTGTGCGCACCTGGAAGCACCTGTTCTGGGTGAATGCCTGTCCTTGTCACCCCTTGACTTCATCTGCAGGTGAAAGTCACTGTGGGGGGTTGTTGTTGTTGTTGTTGTTTAACTGATCCTGCTAACTGGGGAACGGAGAGATTTCATGAGCTGGGATTTGACTGAACTATCTGAGAAAAATAAGCACACGAAGTGACTTCCGTTTTGGGGCGGGGGGGGGGGATGGGGGTCATTGTAACGTTTGTGTTGCTGCTGGGATATTCCCCCCCGCTCCACTAAGAAAAGAATGGTGGGTATTTGACAGCACCCTTGTGCTCCTTTGTACCACTTTAAACAAGTCAGGTCTCATCCACTTCCCTTGGATACTGCAGCCATCAAGGAAAAAGTGATAGCGGCGTTTTAGATCAATTCTTTTATCCCAAATCATCCTTCTCTTGTCACCCCCTGGCCGCCCCTTCGCGTGGGGTCAGTACCCCGCACGCTAGTAGTTCCTGCACCGGGTTAAACTGGGAGCTGAAAGAAACCATTCTTCTCCAGCTCGGCTGCTAACTCACATGCTTTGGCTCGGATCTGGCTTCCTGCTCTTCACCCAAGACACACGCGGCCACCTACCCCTATATCGGAAATGCACGGACTGATTATTTGGCATGCCCCCCCCCCCACACCCTTATCGCCCGAAGCAGCAAGGGGGCTGGCGGGGGGAGGGGAGAAGAGATCCTACCCGGTATCGCGCACATGGTCTCAGTACATTAACGCCGATCTGTCACTTCTAATAGACAGTTTATTGCGGTTCGTTAAGATGAGCGGGGCCCCTGGACTGGCCTTTGCCCGACTGGAGCACGCAGTGAGCATAAAAATAAGCAATCGCCCTTCCCCCCCCCCCCCCCCCCCCCCAATTCTGCCAAGAGCCAGTTAATTATAATGTTCGCTCCTCCACGCCCCGCACCGCTCTCCCCCACCGAACCATGGTTACCGACCAAAACCGGTCAGGCAAGGCGAACACTTTCTTCGGGGAGAGAGAGACATTCGGTGAAGGCCACGGGGGCGCCATCAAGTGGCCAGAGATTTGCAATCCCAGGGGAACCGTTGGCCCAGCAAGAACTCCAGAGGATCAGCAGAGCGGCTCTGGTCCCTGGAGGTGGTGGAGCAAGAGGTTCAGCCTCGGGAAGCCCCTCGCCCGGGGTCTTCTGGCTGCAGAGATCTTCTGCATGCGCGCTCGGCGCTGGGTTCACCCGGCGTTCATTTCCCTCCCCCGCACGAAGACGGGGCTTTGTATGCAGAACATCTGTAAGGGAAGGCAAGATACATGACAACACTTTTACACCACTTCCTACTTAACTGTTCTTTCATGTGGCTTCTCTGGATTGTCCGACTCTCCGTGCGATCTGAATCTTGTTTAGATGTTTGTGCGTGTCACCCCCTTCCCCCTCGAGTTCTGGGGAAGGCTTTTTCCAGTCTGTAAACACAATGTTTCTCAGCGGTCCTGTGCCCAGAACTGTGTGTGTGTGTGTGTGTGTGTGAAAAACACAAATACACACACTTTATACATCCGACCCAATATGTAACCTGTTGTGTAGGAAGCGGATGAGCCCCAGGCATTGTGGAGCGAATGCAACACTCCTCACCCTCGCTGGAGCCCCATTCTGTGCCTGAAATGAAAAGGATTTCTGCCTGCAGATTGACACTTGTCCTGACAGCATTTAAATAAAACATCTATTGAGCATTTATCGACCCCTTTTCAATTAGTCATCAATGTAACCTTAATATCGAGCGTGACCTACGTCTGACGTGTGACACGCCTCTTGCCTTTCCTACGATGTTATTCCTGCACGATTGAGAAAACAATTAATGAACATCTTACCACTGAAAAGCAAAGAATGAGCCCATAGAAAACATTCTGCCTTTCTTTATCTGGACGTTCACAGCCAACGCTCGGTTCCCATCCCATTTCCTCTCCATACCTTCCCTGTATTTGGGATCATTTCTTAGCCATATGTCTTTTGGGATCTTTCCAAGAGGCGTGTGAACATCCAGAAGTTTCCTTTACCCACCCATGTGTTGAACAGCCTGGAAATGGCAAATGTTCCCAACTTTCAACAGGTCAGGGAACCCCAGAACATTGCCTGGAGCTGCAGTTCCTGGGTAGAACAGGAGCAAGCGGCGCTGTATCTAGGCATGGACCAGACTAGCGAGTATCGATCACGGTCGCTGATGGTCTGTAATGCTGAACTATAGATTGCGGGCCATGTGAACTCATATACACTGGGAGGGAGGGAGGGAACATAGTGGAGCATACAAATCTGCAGTCCGATTCGATTTCATACACTTTAGGCAAGGGGATGGGTGTTGCTACAACATCATGTTTTACTTGCCCAATTAAAAAAATACACTAAATCTGTAACTTTTCCCCTTCACATCATTACAGTCACAGGGAAAAGGTTTGTTTAAAAAAAAAAAGTGCATGCAAGCGCGCCTCCTTTAAGAAAACGCTATTTACACCTGCAATGAAGGAGGACTGTATTCTGCTCCAATTGATTGTAATTGTAAATCTTTTCCTTATGCCCCAACTCCTGAATCATCTGTGTTTAATACATTTTCACAACACCCCTGCTGCAAAAACTCCGTGGCAGGAACCGACTCTGCCTATGCCACTGAACCCTAGCGGAACAGTAATTACTCGGGCACACTAATGGCCTGCAACTTGCTCAAGGTATGGGGGGGGAGGGGGGAATTTTTAGGCCAAATGGTACTTTTAAATAATCTTTATCAGCTGAAAAGCAAGGAACAAGTGCAAGAGCAAATGTAAAACATGTCCTTTCTCCATCCAGAAAGAAATGAGAGGGCCGTTTTAAATGGTGAATTAAAGGTGGGTTTTTTATTATATAGACTTTGGACTCCCCCCCCCTTCTTACCAATATTCCTCTTTCCCCTTCTAATTACCTTGCATTTTTCCACACCTGTATGCATTTTGGCCAATTCTTTCCAAAGTTTGTTCCAAGAAGACATACGTTTTTTTAAAAAAAAAAAACCCAAACCCCTGCCCTGCCACTCATTTAAAAAGACAGAGATCCTTTCTAATTCCCACGATGCACATTTAAACTCCTCTTGCTTTGCTTCTCCATTGAAGGCGTTTTGGTTATTTTTTTGCCTTCGTGATGTTTGTCCGGGTTGGTTTGTTTGTTTGTTTTTGGTTTTGTTTTGTTTTATTTTTAAAACCCCAACCAAACGTTAGCTGTGATCCAGACAAAGCTCGTCGTTGTTAGGAAAGATTTAGGGTCTGGGCTGATATAGACAACAGAGGTAACAATCTGAAGGAAGGGTTTAAATAGAGAGAGAACAGACACCACGAAGACACAAGCTGCCGAGGTCGCTCTCTGTGTGATTCCAATGTCCACATAAACCTGTGTACACCTTTTGTCAGCCGCTGCTCTAGCCGGATTAGAAAACGGACTGAATTTGCCCCATTTCAGCAGCGAAAGCGCAGGACTGAGACTAGCGCAAGGCGAAGTCAAAGTGGTGCGAGCCACCATTCCCTGAAGTGACGGTCACGCAGTCTGTCATCCTGACAATGGCGTGACGCAACAAGCCAACACAAAAGACCCACCGATTTCTGTAAGGGTGCTAGGTGTTGATCTGAGGCTCCCGTTTTGATCCTTCCGTGGCTGGGATGCATGGATTTTACATAGGGGAAAGTCGGGGCTATAACTATATGTCACCTTCCCCAATGATAGGATGGTGAATGATGCAAATGTCGCTCCTATGGCTTTATTGTTCGGGGTTGGTTTGTTTTTTCTATTGTTGATTATTTAAGTAGCTGTCTTGTAGCTTTGGATGGATGTCACAGTACATGTCATGTATTTTAGACAATAAAAGTACACGTGAGAAAATCATATTATGTACAGACGACAGCCCGGTTATGTTTACAGAACTCAGAAATTAGATGGGGAAAACGCCATGGCTAGTTGGCTCAAAAGCAGACATCTCTGCCCAAGACCCAAGGAGTGACTGCACCAGAGCCACCTAGCACTAGCATGGACTAAACCTAGCCACGGTTCATCTGTAACCATTGTACCAGGAGGATAAATCAAACTTCAGCCGTGGATAGTCTTTGAGCTACAAGAGGGATGTGTTATTTTCTTCATGCCAAATATTTGTACACACAGGTTTCATCTTTATTTTTCAGTTGCTCTTTTGCTCTCACCTCTTCCCCGATGCCACGCCACTGGGAGTAACTCGGTGGAGCAAGCCCTTTCCTTGAACATGAGAGCATGCGGCGCGGTGTGCATTTTTGCCTTGACAATGAAAATTGTTGAGGTTCCTCCAAAGGAGGACGGACTTAGTCTGATACCAAACTGTCTAAAGTGCAAACTTTAGACATGCTTGGATTTTTTCCTATCTGAAAGAGATTTGTGAGATTTACACATTAGAATTCTGCCTATGTTTTCTTCTCTCTCTTGCCTATATGTGTGTGTGTGTGTGTGTGTGTACATAATTATCATATTTTAGTTGGGGGGTGGGGTTCATACCTGAAAGCAGAATTGTAAATTAGTTCTCTTCTGTTCACCCTGCTAGGGTTCAAATAAACATATCCAGATAATTGCTCCTAAAGAAAGAGTTCAGAGAAGAACAATTCCTGTTTACTAACGATTAGCACTTTATACTGATGTAGGTATTAGAACAAAGTCTGACACATACAGAACATATGTCCCATTTTTGGGGGGGTTGGGGAGAAAGCAACTCAAGTAGTCTAGCGGAAATCGATCAAAGTTTTTTGTTTTAATAAAATGCAGTTTTTATGTACATCTCATACAGGCAATCTAAATACATTTTTAATGATTTGAGGAAAAACTCCTTTGATACTGGGACTCTGGAAGTCATATGCTTAATTAAAGACAGATCCAGCGATGGAGAGCTATCTGTTCTACACAAGGCTTTCTGGTTTGTGTTGCTATACTGTAAATCTTAGATCTTCAATTACAGGAGTGCTTTGAAAACATATACAGTTAAAAAGGCTGACTTGAAAAAGAACACCCGCTCGGTTTTCTATTAGTAAAGATCTTACAGCTTTTAAAATGCAGAGATACTAAGTAGTGAGATTCCTTTTAAACAGTTCAGAGCTTCTGGGGTTTCAACCGCTCCTACGCAAATAGATTAAGGGGCATTACAAGGAACGTGAAACAACTATTCCTGTTAAACCCTTCCTCTCTGGACTAGGGAGGCAGACTCTTGCTTCTTCTGAATTACTTATTTACATGGCTCAGTGCAATACAACTCTCGATTTAACCCCAGCGATCAATGTATAGAGATGGTGAAATCAAGAAAGAAAGTTTGCAATACTTAGGGGGGGGGGCAATTATATTTCTCTGAGGATTTTAATGAAATTATCTGAAGTCTCTGGCAATGAAACAATCTGTATTTTATCAGCCATATCCTAGGCCCTGCATTGTGGTGTCCGAGCAGTTCTTCCACCACAAAAGCCTTCCCCGCCTCAGGACCGGTTTGCAAAAGGTTTGCCCCTTTCCTGGCGCGCACCATCGTTGGTTTGTTCTGTCTGGGGAAGTAAATAGCTTGTATTCGGTAACAAACCGAGTGAGAAGAAAGGACTGGCCCGCAGCTTCGTCTCCCCTTTCATTTATCTCCTGCCCTTAGTGCATGTTTTTGTCTCTTTAATTGAAACCCAGTAAGGAAAATAGTAATGGATACCCGGCTTAAATTGAGAAAACGTGTCCGCTGCTACATGGCGAGTGTTAGTTCAGCAGATTTGAAGCCAGTTCTTCTTCTGCCTGTCATTTTCCTATTGACAGTAGCCCCTATTAGATTTGCCATGCTCTTCTGCTGCAGATGTCCCTTTCCCTCCTCCCTCTACCCTGTCCACTTGCAAGGGAAAAAAAAAAACCCAAAAAACTACGAGGTAGCAATCGATTGCCTTAGTGGCTTCATGGCATCTTGGAGAAAATGCTTAAAAACCAAATCACGCTGTGTCGGTTCAGCTGCGAAAGGATCAATGCCTCCAACTCGGTTTTACTCTTGCAGGCAATGCTGCTGCTGCGGGAGGGACTGAGACTGACTCTCCATGTTGCACAAGAAAGCTCTGGTTTGTCAGTTTCAGCCCGACCGTCACTAACCATTGCTCCTCTCTGAAGTGCGCGTCTTCAGACTAGGGCAGAATAATGCTACACATCCAAGCAAGCAGTCATTCTTGAACACGTACCTTCTTCTGGACAAAAAAAATTGAGGGGGGGGGGAGATGGGAAAGACTCTTCAGGGATGTATCTGGGCTAAAACAGAACACGTTTGCTGGTCAAAGCAGATAAAAATCAGCTTCACTGCCGTGTAATCTCGAATTCCTTGTTCTATGGGGTATACAAGAAAAGTGTGTGTGTGGCGGGGGGTGAAGGGGGGTCTGTAGCATCTTGCATTCTAGCGGATTCCTGTTACAGGGATCGTCCTCTGTGTTTTATTCAATTACATTAACACACACACACAAAGCAAGCATCGCAAAGACAGATCTGCTCGAAAAGAGGAAACCACAATTTGCTCAACTTCCGAAGAAGACAACTTCATCTGTTTGTCTGACTATTTTCTTTTAACTAATCCCCAGCGTTAGCTACTGATAGTTTCTACCTAATTAACGCTGGTGAAAGAAAGAGGGTCATTAGAAAGGGGTGACTCTGTAGCAACCTATTGGCACAAAGTGGGGAGGAAAGAAAAGATCGGTATGGATTGCAGCTGTAAGGTATGGTGCTTTATAGAGAGCTAAAACCGACTGGCGCCACAGCGGGGCTGTAGGCTAAAAAATCCTGCTGCACTCCCTAGCTGGACAACTTTGACAATCGGTAGGTCTGTACACACACACCACACACATCTGACTTGCACTAAATTGCCCTGATCAATAATTCAAAGGCCCTGTCAAAGGACATGTAAATGTAAGTTACAGGAAAGCTAAATCGCTTTTTATGTTTTTATATCTATGTCTATATCTATATCTGGCCCACTGGAAGCACCTGGAGTAAGTCAAGGATGATTAGGGCCCTGGGATGTTGGTTTGAAGGGTGAAATGGGTTCCAGCCCTTGTGAGCAAAGAGGGAGAAGCCATGGGCGGAAGGAAGCTTTAGAACAGAGCACTCCGCTGTAGATTTCTTTTAATACATTTTTAACTATCCTGTGATTTAAAAGGAGAGTTTGTATCATAAGCCCTCGGTGCTGCTACACTATCCAATGAATCCGGTCAAAGAGCTGTCCTGGCGTTCAATAGGAATGTTCACTGGCTGCCTTCCCTTCACGGCTGGAGAAGGGTTTGACAAATCGCTGTATTCAATGGACATGTTCTGCTACCAGCCTGAATCACTGAGCAACCTTCCCTTTGCAGAGTGCAGTCGATTTGAGCTACCGCTTGCTGCGTGTGTTCGGACTGCCTTTCAACTCAGGGAACGGTAAACTTCCAGCAAACTCTCCAGGAATGTCACTGATGTTGCACTGAGGGGCTCTTGATTGGCTTCAAGTGGCAGCCTCCGTCTAGGTGCTTTTCTTGCCCGTGTGACATTCTGAGCAGACAGGGCAATTCTGCCAACGGAACAGCAAAGCCCCTTCCCTGCTAAAAACCCGCCAGCCGCCGATCTCAGAGCTGGGTGCGGACAGCTGGCCTCCTGAAGTCCGCATCTTCCACCAGCCTGGCCGGATTTGTAGAGGCGCTGAGCACCTGCAGCTCTCAGGGGTTTCGAAGGGCCGTGTGAGTGCTCACGGTGCTTGTGACAATCAGGCCCCTCCTGGTGCAAGTGCCTGAATGTGGGTGCTCGGCGTCCAACTTTAGGCAGCCCAGGCTGGAAAGTTTAGGCTTAAGTTTAGTGTTAAGTTGTGCTGGCAACTAAAATAAGGCCTCTATGAGAGAGAGCGAGAGAGAGAGCGAGCTGCTCCAGTGATTCCCCGCCGCCTTCCCCCAGTAAAAGTTTATTTAGTCCGAACATATTGACTAACCCCCTCAGGAACCTTCTTAATTAGGACTGAGGCCTTCAATGAGAAGCGAGGATGCAGTTGTGTCAACACCGCTTCCTAGTTAGTGACACCTTCTGCCGACCTGAAACGGCCTGCCAATGGGGGGTGAAAGTGTAAGTAGGAATAAGCGTGTAATCGTTGCTCGCCAGACCGCCCACGTGCGAAGGAGAATATTTACAGCAAACGTGCTGAAGCCGAGTCGCCTACTCCGTTTTTATGTCAGATAAACACTGGTCGGCCACCAAGGGTCTGTGTCCTTCAAAGCGAGCCAGACACGAGCGAGGGCTCTGGGGCCTGGCAGGACCGGGTGGAACCAAAGACAACACCAACGTGCATACTGTTTCCACACACAACCCCCCCTCCCCTGCGACGCACAGACACCGATGCGCGCACATATGCAGGTGCGCACGCATAAACCCATACAGCGATGCCCCCAAATAAACATCTAAACAACAGACGTGCAGTGCCCAGACAGATTCACGTCCGCTTACACACACGTATCCAAACAGAGATACCACACAGACATACGAATGCATAACACACACACACAAGTATATGTACACATCTGCCCACACATAGCCATCAAACCAAATACACATTCGCCTGTATCTATGGTGCAGCCGAACCTATGCAAATGCACACACTGTACACATATAACACAAACATACCGACACACTGACATAGTGCACACACATACGGATGTGCACATACACAATGTTCACGCATATGGAACAACGATACACAAATATACACCCACTGAATACACACCCACACAACGCACAAATAGCCATATACATCGTAGTGCGTGCGCAAATACACATGTGCCTAGTGCGTGCACGCGCACACACACACACACTCCGTGCATGTACTCCTACCCAGTGCACACACTCAGACAGAGTTCACGCACACACGTATACAACAGAGCGCGCACAGAGAACACACTCACCAGCCCAGCCCGCGCCTACTTAGACGGGAGAAGCAGAACGAGTGTCCGCAAGGCAGAGCTAACCACTGGGCCTGCAACGCTGCAGCCCCTTGGGCTTGTGTTTCAGGAGAGGAAAGAAAAGCCTGACGCGAGTGGAGGCAAAGAAAAGTTCCCGTGAGTGAAGCAGTCGGGGGTGGGCTCGTGAGAACGTTTTCGATCAGCTCAGGGGGACAGGGAAGGTACCAACATGCTTTCTTATTATTTTTTTTAATTGCAGTCTTCGACATCACAGCCCCTTACGCCTTGTGTGAAAAGATTAGAGGGGCCCTGGCCTGGCCACTCCTCCAAGAGACAGAAAACCTCTCCATGCCTCTTTGAAGAGCAAGATAGTGCCCAACATGCTTTGCTCCCAGTCTTCAAACAAGGCAGGGAGAAGCGAGCCTTATCTCGCCACCTTATCTGTTCTGCTCCTGCTCAGCCAGTTCCCAACCTTTCTGGCCCTTCTCCCCGTCCCTGTCCTGGAGCTTAGATGCGCCCTTTGCTTTTGTTGTCGTCGTCGTCGTCGATCCTGTTGCTTTCCCTGCAAGAGAAGGGCTAACAAGTAGCTGGAAGCACTGGCCAATATTTAACTAAGATGGCTGGCCATCAGGTCCCTTTTGTTTGCTTGCAAATTAATCATCCAGCGCGCAGTCGGCGCCAGTGTAGATTTATCACACACAGGAGGGGGGATGAGGCGGCCGAGGAGACACAAAGAGAGTT
Organism: Emydura macquarii macquarii; assembly: GCF_026122565.2. Lineage (NCBI taxonomy): Eukaryota > Metazoa > Chordata > Testudines > Chelidae > Emydura > Emydura macquarii. The sequence continues at coordinate 5,741,212 of NW_027131391.1, forward strand.
CGCACCTTCCTGCTTTTGATCCTAGATTAGTGCAGCCTCCCTTCATAATACGAGTCTCCGGGGGGCTTAGGCTGGGAGGTCACTCATAATTGGCGGAAGTTCGTACACCATTAGCAAGACGTCGCAATTGGAAATCATAATCCACAACCATTTTTCGTGCATAGTAAGTGGGTGGGGAGGGGGGACGTTTGGAGAGGGGAGGGTCTGCGCGGAAAAAAACCCCCATAAATGAACTTTCTTTCTGTTGCTACGTTTGTTTTTCCCTAGCAGTGGGGGCAGATTTACAGGCAACGTTACTCCGAGTTTGCAGTTACGCACTAAAACTTTTAAAAACGAAAACCAACCCCCCCATTATCTCGTGCGTATCTGAATGTGCAGTTCTGGGGTTGTAGGGATGATGTGTTTGTTTCTCTGTATGCACGCACGGAAATCTTATCTACCAATACACACACACACACACACGTATATAGATGTGTGTATCTAGTCTGTACCCACACCTCAGATATACAACCAGACAACTTCGTGCAAACGCCCTTTCGAGCACTGAGAAACTCAGGGTGGTTGTTGCTTTTGAAGGGCGCCTGGATTTCTGCAAACTTTTAACGCACCAAACAGTTTCACAGCGCAGGGATTTGCTTGTTTTTATGATTATATTAATTCTTCTATGTGTAAGCTCATGATTTTCATGTTGTGAGGGGGGCGAGGTAGAATGGATGACACGAAATCACGGATTTCTAGCAGGGTTGGTGGGGGGGAGGACCTGCAATCTTTTCCTCTCTCCCGCTGTCTGCCATAACTAGCTGAAAACTATAACCAAGGCGATTAGCCGGCCCATGCAATCACTAGAGGATCCAAGTATTCGGGTTCGCGGAAAAAATGCGACTCTTTTCTCTTTCCCCTTCCACCCACTCCACCTTCCTCGCCTTTCAAGGCCTGGTCCCGGCTCTCTCTCCCCCCCCCCCCCCCCCCCCAGACAGACGGAAGGGGAGATATTTTGGTGAATGCAAAGTGATCCTAGACGCTGGTTACTACAGGGATTTCACCGGGCTGGCGCCAAGCGCTCTTAACCATGTGCGTCAAAAATGCAAGGGTAGAAGAGTTAATCGCTTTAGATGTTCCGCGGCTATCTACACGCATTTAGGCCCCAGCCCGCTGCCGCTGCCGGCTCTCTCTCGCTCTCCGCTTTGCTCCCACCCTACATCTCCCTTTCTTTCAGCGCCGTGTGGGGGCAGGAGGGGAAGAGGAAGTGGGGGGGGGGGGGGGCGATCCCTAAAAAAGAAAGGAAAAGAGCAGAGCGATCTGCCACCCCAGCTCTTACCTCTGTAGGGTTTCTCTGGGTGCCCATTTCCCCCCAGCCCCGCTTGCACCCCCATGCGCCATCCCCCCTCCCCACAACCACACTCAAGCTGCACTCCACATATTTCCCGGCTCTCTCTCTCACACACACACACACACACACACACACACACACACACCAGCCCCAGCCGCAAGATATGACTTGCACACACGCACTGTCACTCCCAGACGAACATAAACTGCCGATTCAAAGGCAGCTCGCCTCTGATCCTCCAAACGCAGCACGGCGGGGCGCAGGAGAGGTAGATTGGAGGGGGCCCGATCCTGCATGCCTGCCCCCGCCCCCTGAAGCCATCGGGGGCTTGGGCTGCTGCAGGCAAGACCTCATCGTGCTTCATTCGCGGCTCGCCCGCTCCCACCCCCACCAAATCCCCGCTCCAAGGAGCACCGGGACTTGCACGGCACTTCCCGTCTTCTCCCTGCGCACCCATCGGGAGGAGGAGGAGGGGTGGGAAGGCGCTGGGCTGAAGGGTAACCCTTTCGGCGCCGGCATGAAGTGCTAGCACGAACCACCGCGTGGAAACACTACCCTGGGACGAGAACCCGGCCGCAGCTCGGAGGCCGGGTGATATGTTTTAGGAGGGGGGGTGTCAGCCCCGATTCCTGTGCGGATAAAACTCGGGTGAAGCCAGAGCAGGGAGCGAGAGGCCGCATATCATGAAGGCGATCCCTGAGCCCCAGAGCCGCCCCTCCGCCCCCGGCGCAAGACTTGGTGACAGGGGGATAAAAAGATTACGGGAGCCTGGCAGGCCTGCAGACACTTTCGCCTTCAGCAGCGAGCCTTTCTCCAGGTGGCGTTAGCCCAGCCCGCCCGCCCGCCAGGAGGGGAAGCCCCCTGTTCCTCGCCCAGGCGTGTAGCAGCGATGGGCTCTGTCACTCTCAGGTGCGGCTGTGATGCACCCTGCGTCGCGAGGCACAGGGGACACAGCGGGTGTACCCCGGCGGGGCAGTTCTGTGCCCGTGGGTCTCCTGTCACCGAGCTTCCACAGAAGTTACCGGCGTGTAACTGGCTGTGGAGGAGCCATAACCTGTATCCGGGCTGCAGTCTCTGTCTATATATGTCTGTGCACGGTGCAGGACAGCGCGGGGTACTTACATGGCCGAGGGCAATGTCTTTAAAGGGGTGTTCCTTGGGAACCTCACCCACTGCCATGCTAACGCGCGATGGGGGGCAGGGGAGATAACACCCCCCCCCCGAGCCCCTAGGGACTGAGCTCATTAAGGCCCCTTCCCCAGCAGCAAACCGTGCACCCCATCGATCGCAGGAGGTGCCGCTACCATCGCGCGCTTCCAAGCCCCCCCATCCGCCCCCCATCGCCCTCGGCGCCGGGCGGCTTCCCTCGGCCTGGCGCGGCCGGGAGGCGAGGCGATGCACAAATCCTGCTGCCAGAGGCGGCGGCTAAGTCGAAATTGAAAATGCCCAGCGCCGGGCCAGCCCTAGATCCGGCCGAAAGGGAAGGAGCTACGGGGTCTCGGCTTCCCTGCTCTGCTCCAGAGGCTGGCGACTCAGGCGAGCATTTTCCCAGCGCTCCCCCCACCCCCTCCTCTAGGGCTGCAGCGGTTCGAGCCGGGGCAGGGGGGGGGGGGCGATTTCGTCTCGGAGAAGCCACCTAGAGGCGGTTCTCTCTCTCTCTGTCTCTCCCCAGTGGCTGCTCTGCGCCCTCCCCTCTGATCATGTTGACATGTTCACACGCCATGGAGTACTAGTGATGCTTCGCTGCAGCGTTACAGTTTCCGACACCTTCTTTTTATAACTCGGCTCTGTCCCCCTCCACCCGACCTGTCAAAACCACGCCTATGCAGCCACACAATTGGTCCGAAAGCGTCAAAGAGCCAATCAACTCGGCTCCAGCTCCCCTGCGACCCACAACACATCCATACAATCTGGGGCGAGGGACGCAGACTCACAGGGAATTCTTGGAGCGGAGTCTCTCTCTCTCTCTCCTGCTGGAGTGTGTTGGAGCGGAGACAAGAGTGTAATTCCGAATTAAAAAAAAAAAAAAAAGGCAGAGAGAGAGAGAGCGAGAGAGAGCAGGGGAGAAGGGTGAAGGAAAGACGAAGAAGAGATTCCTACTGAAATCAGGGCTCTGAAATCCCGAGGCTCTGCGGGGGAGGGGGAAACGGAAGCGCGATTTCACTACAAGTTTTGCAGCTGCTGCTTGCTAGCAGGGTGGTTGAGACAGGGGGCTTTTTGTTTTGTTTTGTGGGGAGATTTGTTTGCTTTTTTCTCTCCCCCCCCCCCTCCGCCCAGTCTCTGGTCTGCAGCCTAACTGTGCAAGAGAGGGAGACACACAGCAACAAGACAGCAAAACCACCGAGAGAAAACCCGTCTTCAAACCTTCAGCCTCTGCAGCAGACGAAGAGAAAGGGGAAGGTTAGAGAGGAAGAGAGAGGAAAATAAAATACACACATACCAAGGTTCCAGGAGATCCTGCATCCAAAGCGGAGACCTCAGTCGACAGAAGCAGCAGCGGCATCACTGGATTTTTTTCCCCTTCTTCTTCTTCTGCATACTTTTAAATTGCAAGAACTTCCACTCAGGAAAAATTAACAATAATAATAATCAGCAGGCAGAAGGAGAAGCTGTCCTGAGTGATTATGTATCCTGCCTGGACCACTTGTAGTGTGTAGAGTTGTTCTGTTTCATGTACTCTGGGTCTATATACATTTCCCCCCACCACCACCCGATTTTGGGTGATTTTCCACCTCCATGATGTACTGTTAGAAACCCCTGAAAGGCTGCTCCAGCAGTAGGAAGATCCGAGGGGGGAGTGGATGAGTATACCGATGAGAGAGCCAGTAATCCCTGGGACAAGCATGGCTTATCATCCCTTCTTACCTCACCGGGCACCGGACTTTGCCATGAGTGCAGTACTCGGACATCAGCCTCCATTCTTCCCGGCTCTTGCTTTGCCTCCGAATGGGGCAGCTGCTCTCTCCCTTCCCGGGGCTCTGGCCAAACCGATTATGGATCAATTAGTCGGAGCGGCAGAGACTGGCATCCCTTTTTCTTCCCTGGGTCACCAGGCGGCAGCTCATCTGAGGCCTCTAAAAACCCTGGAGCCAGAGGAAGAGGTAGAAGATGACCCCAAAGTGCACCTGGAAGCCAAAGAACTGTGGGAACAATTCCACAAAAGGGGGACAGAGATGGTGATCACTAAATCAGGAAGGTAGGTCTGTGTGTTTCGATCTTTAGCCCCCTCCACTACCACCCCCCCCCAGCAGTGCAGTTCGACAGAAAGTCAACGACTTCCTCCATACAACTTGTTTCATCTGGAATTATGAAAACTTGCAGACAGCTGGCTTTCTATGCCCCTCTCAGCGACTGAACTGCAGGGCGGTACTAAGCCATTGACTCACCAATACTCCATGTTTATTGTGTGTGGATATGTGTGTGCACAAATAGCTTGGTGCTTATATATACTCTTAGCAGCAAAAAGAAAATAATGTGTGCATACACACACGTGTGTGTGAGAAAATAGCTTAGTGCTGATCTCTAATCTCAGTAGCAAAGAGAAAATAATGTTGGTTAAGATTTTAACTGGCTCGATTTCAGTTTTACTGCATGTTTTCCCTTATATAAAAAAAAAATAAAATAAAGGGCACGATTCTGCTGTTTGAAGTAAATGTAGCAGTGTTAGCTGAGATCACTTATGTCGATCAGTTCCTTCCTTAGGAAGCTGTGTTTCTACTGTGACCTAGGCAAGCATTTGTGCTGACTAATGGTATTTTTAATACATAAACAGACCAAAAAAAAAAAACAAAAGATTTATCTTACACACACCGCATAGTTCTGGTTTCTGTCCTAGAGAAGGTTTGGCGAGCAATTTTGGTATCCTAAAATATATAAATTAGTAAGGTATGTGTGTAGCTTTCATTTATGAGTGCACACACAGACGTATATTAAATGAGAACGTATTTATTTTATATGTGAGTATTATATAGTGTATGTACTAATAACACACATACACATGCGTTATATATACACATAGTATATATACACAGTTATTCGTACTTTATTATATTTTATTGTAAACCCTTCATATAAATCATATGCAATCTGAAAGAGCCAATTACTCTTAACGAACCATTCATGAGAAGTATTTTTATAATAGAAATATTTAATGTACAGATTTTTTTGTATTGCATGACCTGTAGATTGTATAGCCACAAAAGAACCGAGAGCGGGAGAAACTTGCCCCACAGACACTACCGCCTCCCCCATTTTTCTGTGTTAATTGTGGCCAAAGTTTTGCATGAAAAATTCGAAGAGTATTAGGTGTTTCTTTATTTGTTGCAAAGTCATGTGTTTCCTTTTAAGTGAAGATTGCTGAATGCCAACCACTCGGCATAATAAACAGCAAATTTGTGGTATCCTGTTGCAGTGTAGAACTGGACTTAGAAGCACAGGGGAATGTGGTTTGCAAGGAGCTCTGCTCAGATATGCTATCGTACATGGAGACATTATTGGATCCTGAATCTCACACTTACATGCAACATTGTGACTCTTTCCGACCCCCAGTAGAAATCTTGTTTCACCCCCCACAGCTGTGGAATGACTCCTAAAAATGCAGAACATTGACATAGTCGACCAATGTCTTCCCATATTTCTTCGTTTACCACTCAGGGAACTAAAATACATAAATAAATCCAATGACTTCAAGATCCAAATGCTAAATTAAGATCCAAATGCTAAATTAGGCTTTGAAGTTTGTGTGTGGAGGGCCGGGTGTGTGAGGGGATTTCTAAGGAAATATGTATATATACACACCCTCAGTCCATTCTTTTTTGAGGAAAACATTTCTCTTGAAACTTCTAAGTGATAAAAAAAAGTCTTTCTGTTGGGGTGGGGGGGAAGAAATCGTGTTTGTCTGGGAGCCTTTTGCTATTGAGACATCAAGTTATTGATAGAAATGGCTCTGGGATACAGGAGTTTACTCACGTAGGTTTTTTTTCTTTTCTTTTTTCTTTCTCGTTTGTTTTTTGTCTTGTCTTTTTCTCTATCTTCCTGTTCTTCTCTGTCCATAGGAGAATGTTTCCTCCGTTTAAAGTGAGATGCAGTGGGCTGGATAAAAAGGCCAAGTACATTTTATTGATGGATATTGTGGCGGCTGATGATTGTCGATATAAATTTCATAATTCCCGGTGGATGGTAGCCGGCAAAGCCGACCCTGAAATGCCAAAGAGAATGTATATCCACCCGGACAGTCCGGCTACAGGAGAACAATGGATGTCCAAAGTCGTCACTTTCCACAAACTTAAACTGACTAACAACATTTCTGACAAACATGGATTTGTAAGTGCCTCTTCATTTTGATTCCTTTCTTGATTTTTCTTTCACTCCACCCCCTCCCTGCTATAATTTGCAACAGAACCAGGCGCTGAGTTTGCAGAGGGCTTGAGTATGGCAAAACTACATAATCCAACAGATCTGGACTATTGCAGAAAAGGGGTGGCAAAGCGGGGGAGGAAAAAAAGCTTTCGCGCTGATTTTAGCGCGATAAAGAAATCATGAATAAACAATGAATCCCTTCTGTAACACCCCCGTGCCCAGTTTATAATGTAACTTATTTATTTTCCTTTTGATGAAAATAGTAATTTTTAATCTTGGGACATCCAGTAACTCACTGGAGCAACATTGGCTTTAAAAGATGAATGATTGGTTTGTTTTTTTTAACTGTAGGAAATTATATGAGTTTGTGTATAAAGGGTTTAAATGCCTGGGAATGCAAACATTTAAATATATATTAATCAAGATAATATAATGCAAGTCAGAGAGAAAATAAACAGAAACAAAAATGAGAGGTCAAGGTGCCGGGCATTTCTACCCACTCCATTACATTTACTGGGTGTGCAGCGATAAAAACCAACTGAATAATGAAATCAAACAAATAGGCTGATAAGTTCTAAAAGATCTTCTAGGATCCCCTCTCTCCTTGGGAACACTCTGCAGAGAGTCAGGGAGTTGGGAAAGCTCTACTGTTGAGAAGATTGCATTTGCTGGCTGTGATTTGATTAGATGATACATTTTTGCCCTTCGCAGAGGGCCTTAAGTGAATTGGTTCAATTAGTTACAGCTAAGGCTCTGCATTGTTGTTCTTTCAAAATTAAAATACAAGTTGTCTTTACCGCAAACGATTCCCCTCCCCCCCCCGTTGCCAGAATGCTGGTGGATTTTACACTGAATAGCTAGATGTATATTGGAGCATTTAAAACTGAGGGGTGCAGCTGTCAAAGTGTGTAAGGTGTGTGTGTGTGTGTTGGGACGGGAGAGAGAACACATCCAGCCTCACAACCGATCCCTCTTTGAAGTCTGGTGGTTGTTCCTGTATTTGATTGTGTCCCCCCCTTTTCCCCTTCCCCCATTGCAGACAATTTTAAACTCCATGCACAAATACCAGCCGCGGTTCCATATTGTCAGAGCCAACGACATACTGAAGCTTCCCTACAGCACATTCAGAACCTACGTATTCCCTGAGACTGAATTCATCGCGGTGACCGCATACCAGAACGATAAGGTAAGGCGATTAAGGAGGGATTTGTTTTACGTGGTTTTCTGACTTTCAATGAGGCTTGTCTTATGCATTGTTGCTTTACGAAATCAGGAAGCCTGCTCTTTTCTTTTCTTTTCTTTTTTTAAGTACAACAAGGCTCCTAATTTGGGGTGTCCAATTCGCCTTGAAAATGTTATTTAAAAGGGGTGTACACGGAGCGGGGGCACGCGTGGGAGGAGGGTGTCTGTGTTTTCGGTGTGGATCAAATGGGAGAAACATCGGGGGGGAACCCCCCTCCCCGGATCTGATGGGTGTATAGAAAGACAGGCGAGAGCTGTGAGTTGTCGTTTGCAAAGCGCTGGTTTGCCTCCTTTTAACAGCATTGGCGAGAAAGCTGGAACGCCCGTTTGGTTCCTCTCATTATTATTTCTAACCTGCAGTGGTTTTAATTGCAGACGTTATTGGTTTTGTGTGTGGAGAAATACGTTCTGATCAGAGAGGCTGTCTCCCAGAGTTTAGCGTTAAGGGCTGAATGAGCCAGTGTGAAAAAGTTGTAGCCCTTCAGACTTTTCTTTTCCAGTCTGCCAGTTTATTAGAGGTTGCATCCAAGGAGTTACATTTGGGAGAGTCTAACAATGGAAACAGGGCTAGGGACCCAAAAAGCCCAAACCCGGCCTCTTTTAATTTTCCCTGTGTGCTTAACTTCTTTTGTTGAGCTAAAAAGTTCTGGATTTGAAGCATTTGGCTTTGTTGCTCGAGGTCTGCAATGTGGAAACCCTTCTATTTTCGCCTTCTATTCTCCCTTGAGATGAATATTTTAGGAGTTGAAGGGAAGATTCCTCGCCCCTCATTATTGTGGTTCAAAGAGCTATTTGTCATTTGGGGGAAGGGAGGGTATTTTGCGCTGATTCTGAAGGCGTTTGCAAGGAAATAGAAGGAAAATGTGTGCAGGCGAGACGAGGCTAGATTTTTGCATTGGGGCTTGCCACCAGTGGGGCTCGCTTGGAGCCGTCAGCCGAGCCTGACTACAGAAACAAATGTACTTGTCGTATTGCCATGAAATTGTGCGTAAAGCGGATTGTAATCGGAGCAAAATGCCCCTCGCCTCTTGCAGTATCTTAGCGATCTTGCCGAGAGGTCAGAACCCACATTCCAGGACTCACCTAGCCAGACCTTGGTTAGTTTCAAGAAGGTACTTTTCGTGCAGTCCATGGGGTCATGGGTTTAACTTTATAGACCGAGGAGATACCACGCAAAGTTCACGGAATCCAAACAGAAGGCATAAGTTATGCTTTATGGAGCTGCTTTGCTCTGTAAGCGGAGGTTGCTGGGTTTGCAATAAATAAATAATTAAATTAAATTAAAGCCCCTTCCCCTTTCCCCTGACCTCCCCCCATCCTCTCCCCTCCCCGGTTTTGTAAATGAAACCCTTGGTGCATTTTTTTTTCTAGTGCAAACTCCGCTCCTCGTATTTACAAGCACTTCATGAACTTGGAGGGGGACTTAAATCTGCCCATTGTCTCTTAAGATCTCATGGGCACCACCGGTTCCTTAAACAGCCTTTAAAAATGTAAAGCGGATAAGCGAAAACAAATGTTGTCAGCGGTAGTTCAGTACTTCTGATCTAAAAAAATCCTGATAGGTTACAAGGCGTTTTAAATAAAATCAGCTCAATGTTCGCCCCTTCCCCCCTCCCCTCCCCAACACACACTGTGGCAATTTAACTATATAAAGTATTTTATTGTTGCAAAAGGGTGGCTATGATTCGTTTGCGGTTTAATTAGGGCGTTTAAAGAGTTTAAACTGAAGCATAACTTTAATGGCTCGCAGCGCACACAGTACATTGGTTCCAGCGCAGTGTCCTCTGCTATTGACTAGCCCAGTCTGTGTAACTGACCAGGAAACGTGTCTTTAGAACTGTGCAAAGCCGGAGGATTGAAGTGTATAGATCCACCACGGATTCTGCTTGCACTTACCAACGCAAAGATCTTTGCACCTCCGTGTATTGATTTATGCGCGGTGTGTTTCGTGAGGAGTAGTAAACCCATTGCTGTATTAATTGCTAGGGAGGGAGGAGATTTTGGAAATATAGATGGCTTACTTGCGTTCGTCTCCCCCCCCCCCCCCCTTTTTTTTTTTTTTAGATAACCCAATTAAAAATTGACAACAATCCATTTGCCAAAGGTTTTCGTGACACTGGAAATGGAAGGAGGGAGAAAAGGTGAGTCTGAAAAGTTCTGTTTCATTCTCTTCCCCCTCCCCCCCAAATCATAGAACATGTCCAGAGCTCAGTATAACTTCCATCTTGACCCCTTCCCCCGCTAAATTTAATAATGAGAGTGTGTTTCACAAAGCAAAACCGATTGCGGGTGATTGGATCCTACTTTCATCTTTATTTTCTATATTGCATTGGATTGATATAAGTGGCGTTGGGAGCTTAAGAGAATGAATGACATACCTACCGCCAAGGACAGAAATCTCTCTTAAAAGACAAGGATATTGAAGCACGTGTTAGCAGCTGGCACTGAAAAATAGCAGGAATGAGGGGTATAGATTTGGGAGGCGATGGTTAAATACATGCCATAGTATACTGGCATCTTGGTAGGGGTGTTAAAACCCCTAATCTGTACTGAAGAGAAAAATATAATGCATCCTCTTTTATGGAGATGGTATCTTGATTAGATAAAATTGGCTAAGGAAAATATTGATTTCTGTATAGTAGGAGTAGTTAGTATTTAGATAGAAACAAACAAAGCATATTTATTGTGGCAACAGACTTGTTTTAATGCCCTAAGAGAGAGGTTTTTTTTTTCCTTTTTCTTTTCCTTTTTACTGTGGAGGGATAATTTGATCAATTTCCAATAAATGTTCAAGGTGAAAAAATGTGGTTCTTTTAACTCTCCCCTTCTCCCCCCTCCCCTCCAAAATGCAACCTCATGCAGTCCATCAGAGTGTGAAAACAAAACCTATACTGGAGCCACAAGACGGAAATTATTTCTAATTTCTCTCTAAATATAAATAGATTTCACTCTCCGGGTTAATTGTTGGTGAAAAGATTACATAAAGTGCCTAGCAAAATAACCACTTCCTAGCAATCTTAGCAACCATTAAGAAGTCTGATATCCCAGGAACATCCTAACATTTTAAAAGCTAATCGCCTGGGAATGTTTCCCCCCCTCCCCCCTCATTTATTTAATACTCTACCCTAGCTAAGCACTGAAGCTAACAGCTTCCAAGATTCTCTTCTCACTAACAGAGCGTTTTAATTCTGCTTGCAAAAAAATGTATTCCCTCAATGATCCCTAATAAATACGATCCAGTCTCCACCAAACACATGCAAAATATGAAGTGTACGAAGGCAGTAATTGCAGAGGTTCCAGCTGTCCGCTCTGAGGCCCCCTCTACGTGCACGGCCAGAAGGTGCGTGGCCGGCCGCAGGGCAGTTTTGCTCGCAGGACAACTGAACTCCTGGGTCTCAAGAAGTCCTGCTCCCTCCCTCGCTGTCCCCACAGAAAGCAGCTGACCCTGCAGTCCATGAGAGCGTATGACGAGAGGCAGAAAAAGGAAAACGGCACCTCCGATGAGTCCTCCAGCGAGCAGACTGCCTTCAAGTGTTTCGCCCAGTCCTCATCCCCCGCTGTGTCTGCTGTGGGCACATCCAACCTCAAAGGTGAGGTCGAGTCCCCTCTCCTCCCCGCATGCACCTTGAAGATCCCTGTGCCAAGGACCCTCCATTCTTCATCTCTGGGCTTGTTTTTCCTTCTGGCTTGAAGGAAAAGTTTTGCTCGTGGCCAACTTCTGGCTACAGCCAAGCAAATGATTTTGAACATGCATCTGCTAAAGGCTCTTTAGATCTACAGATCCACTTCTCTTCCCCACCCCTCCCTCTCGCTTTTCTTCTTCTGCTCTGCTTTGAGTCTATTTCCCCCCCTCCTCGCCCCCCTCCCTGTGGTTCAGAGCTAGTCCTGAATCAAGGGAGCAAAGGCAGACCACGGGGCAAAAGTTCAAAACTGGAGCCAGCCTATTAATATTCATGTTTAATCTGTTATTAAAGGCAGCCTCTTTCCCCAGTCCCCCTTTATAAAATCCCCCTTTCTTGCAGAAGGATCACTGCTGATTTCTTTTTCTTCCCCTTTTCTCGGTGGTGGTTTGAAATCTTCCTTGGCCCTTTCTGGTTTGTTGGCAGAGACATTGGATTGTTTTTTTTAAAAAAATCTCAACCCCCCCCCCCCCCAATGCATTCATTTCTTTACATTCGTTGTTTCAAGTCGTGCAGAGATGGAGGTGGGAGGGGATCTGAAAAGCAGACTAGATCTTAACACCTGGAGCAGAATATCCAGGAACCTTGTGAGGGCCAGAAGGGGTGGGGATAGGAGGGAAGGAACGTTTGTTCAAAGCCTGCACGGATTTCCTGGCTTTAAACAGGGCAAAACACCTGAAAGCTGCAGAAAGTGATTTAGAAACAAACAAAAATTCCCGTACCATTTTTTTGTTTTTTTTGTAAAATGTTGAATTGCATTTGAACATGAACAAGGCGTTCGCTTGGTACACTACACGTACAGGAGGTGCACCACATCCTGAGCTCAGTCCCACCAGAGCAACACGGGCTAGAACTACAGACTGATGTGGAAACTAATCCGGATTTACCCCGGTGTAATTGAGAGCAAGGCACATGGGGTCTGGAGGCAGTTTCCCACACACGTGCGTGTGAATTGTTCCTCTCAAGGCTCTGCTGCATGGGGGGGGGGGAAAGGATTTAGCTTTTTTTTTCTTTCGGTCCAGACTTGCACGGAGCACAGAGGTGCCCCCCCCCAACCCCCGAGCCAGGGCGCACCGGTGTCTGCAGACAGGGCCGCGATGATGTCACCGCCCCTGCCTCCTTTTGCCTTGCAGATTCGTGCCAGAGCGACGGGGAAAGCGACGCCGAGAGCAAAGATGAGCAGCCGCTGGAGGCCCCGGACTCCGGCAAGATCAGCACCACCACGGCGGCGGCGGCGGCGGACCCCCGGGAGAAGGGCGGCAGCCCTTCCAAGGCGCCTTCTTTCTCCCCAGACTCGGCGGCCAGCAAGAGCCGGGAAGGCCCCAGCCGGACTGAGAAACCGGCTCCGGACTCCAGGCACAGCCCGGCCGCCATCTCCTCCAGCACCAGGGGCCAGGGCGGCGGCGAGGAGCTGAAAAGCCCGCTGCGGGAAGCCCCCAAGGGGGACGAGTCCCGGCTGCTGGGCAAGGAGCCCTTCGCCCCGCTGACGGTGCAGACGGACAGCCCGGCGCACCTGGGCCCGGCCCACGCGCAGAACTTCGCTTTCCCCCCCGCCCTGGCCGGCCAGCAGTTCTTCAACCCCTTGGGCGGCGGCCACCCGCTGCTCCTGCACCCGGGCCAGTTCGCCATGGGCGGCGCGTTCTCCAGCATGGCGGCGGGCATGGGCCCATTGCTGGCCACCGTCTCCGGGGCCTCTGCCGGCGTGACCGGCCTGGAAAGCACGGTGATGGCCACGGCGGCCGCTCAAGGACTTTCTGGGGCGTCGGCGGCTGCGCTGCCTTTCCATCTCCAACAGCACGTCCTGGCCTCTCAGGTATGTCCCCCACCCACCCCCGGGCGCTGCGGGCTGGGCTACTCCGTGCTTGCCCTGAGCCGCCTTTCGTTTACACGCGCTTCTCACCTCCGATTCACACCGGTGCGACTAAGAACGGAGTCAGAACCACCCTCCCCGCCCCCCACATCGGGAGTGTCGGTGACATGTCAACGGGCTGAATGAACGCACCAGGCTGTATGCGAATTAACCTAGGACAGGAAACGGGGCGGAGGTTTTGGGTTCTTTGAAAGAGTGTTTCATTTTTATTTCCGCCCAGGAAACGTGTGTAGGATGTGCTCGATCTAGATCTTCCAAACTCTGGGGCTTCCAACTTCCAGTAAACCTGGGTAACCTCAAGTTTGGACGGGTTTTTGGTTTGAAGGCGCACAGGGCGTTTGCTCTGAAGTGTGGGAGGGATCGGTGCCTTATTCCTGGGGAGCTGCTAGCTGACATCCGCCAGTCGGGCTGCGAGGGAGAATGTCAGCTCTCGAAAGTAAAAGGAAATTTTGGTTGGGTAGGAAAGGGGGGTGGGGGAGGCAGTCTCCCCTCGTTTCCATTAGAGCCCAGGATCTGTCTCGTACTGGGAGGGAGGGTCACAGTTCTCAAATGCTGGGCGCCGATAGCTGCGCACTTGCATTCCTGTGTAAACGGCCTGCTCTGGTTCTCAGAGGTGTCGAATGGGTGATCGGGACGGAGGGGCGGGGAGGTATTTCCCAACCAACTGAAGTGCCTCGACTTTTGGGCCCCCAGGCTTGCAAATCTGTGGCCACCGTCTCTGGCCGTGCCCTGGCCTGCTCTGCTCGGGCCCTGCCTTTCCCGCATTCCCAGCTGCCCTGCCTCTGACAGGCAGACCGGTGTGTGGAGCTCCCGTTCCATAAAGCAGACCCCCAAAGCCTCCCGGCCGGGGGGGATGATTTGTGGCCAGCCGAGCGGTGTGTTTTCTCTGGGCTGAGGGTGGAGGAAGGGTGCAAAGCACTGACAGTTCCCCCTTTGCTTCTGTTTCTCCTCTCGCAGGGCCTGGCCATGTCTCCCTTCGGAAGCCTCTTTCCGTACCCCTATACCTACATGGCCGCGGCGGCTGCTGCCTCGGCCACCAGCTCGGTTCACCGGCACCCCTTCCTCAACGCAGTGCGCCCCCGCCTGAGATACAGCCCCTACTCCATTCCCGTCCCCCTGCCCGACAGCAGCAGCCTGCTCACCACGGCTCTCCCCACCGTGGTCGGCGGCCCCGTGGAGGGCAAATCGAGCAACCTGGCAGCTAGCCCCGCTTCGGTAGCGTTGGACTCTGGCTCAGAACTCAACAGCAGGTCGTCCACCCTTTCCTCCGGCTCCGTGTCTCTCTCGCCCAAACTCTGCTCTGAAAAGGAAGCGACCAGCGAACTGCAAAACATCCAGCGCCTAGTGAGTGGACTTGAATCCAAGCAAGACAGATCCAGGAGTGGGTCTCCTTAAACGTGGTCCTTCCCCATTGCACCCCCTTCCGCTCTAAGGGTGGGCGAAGAGCGTGTTAACGTGGGCCGGGGGTTCCCCCTTTAGTATCTCATTTCAAATCACTCTGGCAGTGCACTTTGTTTGAAAGAAACCACATTACCCAGCCCAGGCTTTGGGCGTGCTGGGCCGGCTTATCAGCAAACTTATCTTGAAATGGGGCAGGAGAGGAGAGTTGAGTGTCTGGAGGTAGAAGAGCTGGTTTGAAAGCTGCTATCAAAGATCTTCCTGGTCACAGGAATGACATGTAGGCCAGAGAGGTGGTTTTCTGAGTGGGGGTGTTTTATTTCTTTTCTTCACTGTGTAAAGCAAACAAACAAACATATGGATTACCAATACACTAAGAAAAGCGATTGTTTTTCTTTCTTCTTTTTTTTTTTTTTTTTTTTTTTAAAGTGTAAGTAACTTGCATATCAGTTCTTTAAAAATTGCTTTTGGGATGGGTTATTAAATATAGCTCTTGTTAGTCTATATTAAGGAAAGCTGTGTCTTTGACATATTATTGTGGTGTCTCAAAGCCACCTTATGGCTTTTTGCATGTTCCATAGTAGTCTGCTTTTTTGGGGGTTTTTTGTTCGTTTTAATTTTGGATGCTTGTTAAAAATCCCAGGGATAAAAATGAAAAAAAACAAAAACAAATAAAAAGATGATCCTTACCCCTTTCTTCCCACCCCATCCCCTTGTAGCAACAACAATAAAAAATGTAGTTGAAAAGGGAAAACAAATATTTTATCTAAAAACCTCTTTAGCTTGACTGTAGGTTTATTACAGCTTTCCCTCTTTTATTGTATATGCAATAACAAGGTTTAAACATAATAATGAGAAGAAAAAAGTGGACACTATTATTAAAACAAAGTATTTATGTAATTATTTGATAACTCTTGTAAATACGTGGAATATGAATACTCGAAATTAAACTTTAATTTATTGACAGTGTACATATCTCTGTAAATATGACTGCAGCTGGTTTTTTTTTTTTCTGTTTTGTTTTAGTCGTTTTCATTTCAGGTTCATAATTCATTTAAAAAATACACCTAAAACCAACAAACCAACCAAAAAACGATACCCCAATTATAAGTGTTCACTTTTCATTCTGGATCACCAGGCAAAAATGCAACTGATATTTTTAGCTGAATGCAAAAGAAAAAGAAGAAAAATATCAATGAACTTAAAAGAAAAAAAGAAAAAAAAAAAGAAAAGAAAAGAATGAAAGAAATGTGCCATTGTAGCTTTTAACCCTTGTTTTTCAGTGTTAAAAGTGCTACTCTCAGTATAAAATTTCAAAAAATATATATTAATAAAACGACAACATACTTTTTCAGTGGCTCCAAAGAAAAAAGAGAGAGAGATGAAGAATCTAGGTTTTTCTTTACTTTATTATTATTATTTTCCAATTCCCTTAGTGTGTCAAAAACACAATGGATTTTTGCTACTGTTATGCTTATTGTTGTCTTTGTTTGAGTGGGTGCATATTTTAATGGCTTGAAAGTCAGGTGCTCAGAGCTGGTTAAAAGAAAAATGAAGGTATATTTTGTGTTATATAAATGTCAAAAAGTTCTTCGTTTTTCTGTAATTTCTCCCCCTTTTAAAAGTCACTGAAGTTTCAATAAATTTTTATTGAAATGTCTTTGGGCCTCATGTGAAATACCTTAATGGAAACTTTCCTAAAAGTTGAATTGGAAGGAAAATAGAAGGTTTTAAAAAAATATTGCCTTTTCTGTCTCTTGATTCCTTGCTCTATATCAAAACTAAGATCTTCCATGTGAAATGAGCTGAGAAGGATCTCTCTTTTAAATCAAGCAGTAGAGAGACAGATGGCTTGTAATGTTCCTGGGAAAATACAAGTTTTAACCAAACTGTTTAATACACTTTTTCCTTCTTTTTCTTTTAAAAAGGTGGATTCATATGCAATACAGTAAAGCAATTTAATGGAAAAAAAATATTAAGTGACATTTGAAAAGTTAATGAGAATGGCCCAGCTATGCTTTTATCCATCATAAATTAATAAAAGAAAAGTGAAGAATTAGAGAATAGATCTGTTAAAATTTAATGCAAAGGCCTCCTCAAAAGTTTGCAGGTAAAGTGCTTATAATGTGGTGTGGTATTACTATTTTATTTCTTTCCCTCTGGTCTTCAGAGTAGAACAGTCCTAATTTTGCCCTGAAAACCTATTTTTCTTCCTCTGAATTGTCTTGTTTTTATAGTTGTAATAATAATAATAAAGACATATAAAATGACTGAAGCAGGAACACAAATTCTGTATTTAATAATTGGGTTTATAGTCTAGTTACCCCACCAGTGGCCTTTTAGGTCATATTAAGAATAGAAATAAAGAGAATTGGCAGCAGCTCTTTGTACATTTGCCAACTCCTTGATCACATTCTTAAGCAGTACGTATATATTTTCCTTGTTAAAAAGTTTTTTTTAACAGTTAGTGGCCCATATATTGGAAACTGATTCATCTACAGCCAGTAATAAATATTATAAGGATCCACTTGCAGGCTGTATCCTGTTTTATTCTCCCTCCTACCCCCTGCAAGGCCTCTGAATCCAGCAGTTTGTAGATAAACAGAGGTCCAGTTGGTGAAAGTGGATTTATACACAGAAATCGTCTACAAACCTATAAAAATCCCTTTGCCATGGGCACTTCAAGGTATTCCAGGCACCTGATGAGGAGAATTGTTGCTGAAAACTTCATGCAAAATAAAAGAGGGTTAGTCACACTTTGGGGTTTATTTGATCAGATCTTCGGTTCATGGAGAGTTTTAGAGAGAAAAGGGACGTTTCATCTTAAAACTGAAGCCCAGTAAAATACAGATTTGCTTCTTTATACTACAGGAAAGGACCTCAAAATGAGTGTCCAACGGTTGGCTTTTCTACACTTTCTCCTGTGCCCAATAGAGGAAACAGAGAAAGAGGTTAGGCGTCTAATGAACATTAAGGGGCGCACATGTATATAGACACAAAGACATTAACAGACGCACTTACACACCACACACATAAGCACACACACTGCACAAGCGCTGTACAGACATACCTACAGGTTGCGCACACATTCTCACACTGCCTCAATCTACATACATATCGCACTTGCGCGCACACATTTCTAGCAGAGCTCAGGCTCCAGCTGATAATGCGCTTGAGGCTTGTTTCCTAATATTTGAGAGCCGGATGGCTGGGCTTGTCTTAAACCACTTTGATGGACCCAATCTGCGCCGCTGACATGAATAGAGGGCAGGATCGAGCGCTTATTCTTTGCGTCTCTTGCCAGCCGGTTGTGAGGACCAGTGTACATTTCGTTTGAATGATGCACCATGTCGCTGGACGACAAATAATAATTACAGCACAACTCCAAAGGTGTCCTTTCGCCCCAACTATTTCTAGGCAGACAGGCTGTTGGCGAGAAATGGCCAGAGACGCAGAAGCTGTATATCGTATGAACAGCTACTGTTAAAGAAACTTAAAGCAGAGTCGCTCCCAGTTCGATCTCGGTGTCAATGCTATTGATGAGCTAGGCAGAGAAACAGAGGCGAAATAATTGACACGCAGCCAGAGTATGGGAAAAGCAATCATGGCTACCACGTTTGAGCGTCTGACGGACGCTGAGGTGTAGGGATTGAGGAGAATGTGTGTAAAGAAACGTGGGTTCCCACCACTTTCCTGTTCAGCACAGAAGCGGTGAAAGATGAATTGACTTTGGGGACCAACGATTTTTGTACCGCTTTTTACGGTGCCTTCTTGGACTGAGAAGTCGAGACATTTTCAGCTTAGGGTTTTCGACGAAGGGTGAAACTCGCCGCTGAAGTCTGGCGTAAGGCGATTTTCCTATCGTCCCTGCCCTATCCCCCGGGATACCTCTGGGCTCATTTAGGTGTGTCTCCTCCATGGAACCGAGATCTCTAGTAGCCTTTAGGAACATGGCTCTGCCCAGCTGCTAGCCCCCTACATTCGTGGGGTGCGGAGGGCGCTCCGAACCTCACACCTGGAGATCAGAGGTAATGACAACTTCCCCTTGCCGCCTTTTTCCTATTCGATGCCCTGAGTCCCAGGCCCCACAAGAGAAGAGCTATGTAACCCCCCCCCCCCCCCCCCCCCCCGCCCAGGTGCAATTCTGACTTGCAAATGGCTTTATCTTGTGTGTATCTTATTTGTATATAGTAACGTTAATGAGTAACTCTTGTGGCGCTTGTGGACAGAGGTAAACGGCGCGCAATCTCGCTGAATTATCCTGTCTATTACTCACCTGGCGCCTAAGCTGATATCCCCAATGGTTTTATGGGGTTTCTGGTTTGGGCAGGCGACCCGGCTGGCGCTAGGGGAGAGTTGAGCAGGGGAGGAGCGCCCCCTATCGGATCGCTGGCCGGCAGACGGGTCTCAGCTGATCGCAGCAATCAGGCTCTTGCTAACCAGAGCTGGGTTTGCTGCTCTGGCCGGGAAGCCCACGTTTGAAGTGCAGGTAGCGAGCTGCGCAGCCCCGT
Organism: Emydura macquarii macquarii; assembly: GCF_026122565.2. NCBI lineage: Eukaryota > Metazoa > Chordata > Testudines > Chelidae > Emydura > Emydura macquarii. The sequence goes on from NW_027131391.1 coordinate 5,760,601, forward strand.
AGGCTTAGCTGTGCAACGAGCTGCGTGTTGGAAAGTGAGGCGCAGGGAAGGCGAAGGGGTTTGAACGCAGTCCGGGGACGGTCTCGCCCTCCGGGTCGTGTTCAATGGGAGTCTTGCTTGACTAACGTCTGTAAGGGCAGGTCCAAAGTCTATGGGAAAGGCGGCCACACGTCGGCCTCCCAGCCCTGCGCTTGGTGCAAGCGCCCAAGTGTAATGTGGAGACTAACAAGGCGGTCTGAGAGTGTGTGGTGTGCAGTAAAAGGAAACCACAACCGTGCTCGGCGGAGACACAACTGCTCGTTATTTCTGGAGGGAACGCTTTTTAAAAGGAGCATCCCGAGATCCGACACAGCCTCCCTCGGTTTCCTGGGGGGGTTCTCCTGGTGAACAATTGGTCATTCCTCTTCTTCCAGGGAGGGCTTGGTAAAGAGGAGATCCCCAAAAGTTCATCAGCTCTACACCTCTCCATAAGATGATGCCCCCCGCCCCAGCCAGCCAGCGAGCATGCCCCTTTGAATTCACACTACTTATGTGGCCCTGCTCCAGGCGGCACCAGATGTTCTGATTTTCCCACCAAACAGCGACAATGGATCGTCCTCTTTTTTGTCTCCCAACTGCACACGCAGTTCTTGCGGTCCCTGCCGGGTCGGTTCAGACCACACGGCAATGTTAGTTCATTATTTATCGATTCCCAGTGAAGCTGGATTACACCCAAGCATTTTTCCCTACAGATCCTATTAACCCCCTTCTCTTCCCCCCTCCCGCACTTTAAATGAAGCAGTTCACTCCTGCTTGGATTCCGCACTCTCTGTCAGGCTTGTACAAATAGTTGTGTGGGGGTTGTGTTGTTGTTGTTGTTGGCCTTTACAGCTTCCAGTAATATGAAATATTGATACTGAAGCCGCCTGCTTCCAGCCCACCAGCTGACCTGCCGTGACCCGGCGCACCTTGATCGCTTTTTAAAAACGCACGGACACTTCCCCCCCCCCCCCTTGTTGCTAGCACTGACTTTTTCCTGCTAGAAATTGAGACTTCACACGTAATTTCATTTGTTCATTTGCCCTCTGGAGCGATCAGATAAAACAGGATACAATATCGCCCAAGGAGATCAAAGGCACCTCTGCATATTCTGTGCGAGGAAGGAAAATGTTTCCTCCATTACCGATTGTTCTTAAATGTTTTAATAGCAATGACTAAAGCAGTCCGTCTTTCTGTCTCTTCCCCCTCCTCCCTCAATCTACTGCACCTTGGTCTGTCGGATTTCAGGAGCTATGTTACAAGGAGACTCATTCGAAAAATAAGCGGCCAGTGACACAGATACAGGATGGATGGAGCTTTGAAAAATAGTCTTTTTTTTTTCTCAGAAAACAGCAGTATCGCTCTTTCTCTACCGTGCTTGAGGCCGCTGTGGTGTGGTGAGACACTCAGAGACCCCCCCCCCCCCTTGGTATATGTGGACTCGTCTTCTGCATAGACAAATTACTGCTACATACCACAAACGTCAGCTGGTGGTCAGCAGAAAGTGATTTACCTTGTGAAGTACTTGCACTAGTTTGGGCACGTATATCTAGATATCAAGGACCTATGCCTCTGTCTCTAGACAGACAGACAGACAGACCCAGGTTCCTGTGTGTTCTTGAGATGTTCATTGGAAGGCAATCTGAGAATGGAAGCCTCCACATGCATATGTCTAGCGTGGAGATAAATGCAGCACTTTACACACGCCGGGCATCTATACACTAGTGTGTGAATACAGTGATTGGTGGGAAAACAAACGCGCGCGGGCCAATAACTGCCAAAAATTCCCTTGACGTGCATGGGGGGTTTTTCACGAGTAAGGTGAATGGACTTCAAGGGAATTGTCTCGCAGAATTTCTCAGGGCCCCTTCTCGGAAAGGGAGAGCTGGGATGATCAAACGCAACACACTCGAGCCGCTCCTTCCTTCCGAGTGATAGTCTCTAGATCTATAGATCACTACTTGCAGAGACGGAGCGAGGCACACGTTCTTGCACCGACGTCTATTTCTCTGGCTCTGCCTCGCAGACACACGCTCGCTAGTGCTCAGATAACAGCGGCTGGAGAGGTCCAGGACTGCGCCCTGGGAAATGCACTCTGTGCTCTCAGGAACTGCAGGGGTGTGCCTAAACCAGGCTCCAGCCACACAATGGACTGGGCACAATCAGCCCCCGCTAATGGAAACACAAAGTACAGGTTCCTGGGCCGTCGGCAGGGCAGAGATGTGGACATCACACGTGCAGACGGAATGAATGCACTGGAGTGACCGAAACGACACGACACAGGATTGTTGTGGTTCTCTCACAATTGCTAGGGAGACAGACTCATGCACACGCGCTCGCTCGCTCCTTCACATACACACACACACGATTTCCCTCACATGTGCACACAAGCCAAAAACACCTTCTCACACAATCCCCACGGGAGCGCAGACGCGTATGAATTCACACTCCGTTACACACAACCCAGAGACACATCCAGTCCTTTCCTAGGCCCCCGGCCCCTTCACACCCGAACAGGTAAACAGACATGGAGAGGGACAGTCCAAATCTTGTAGTTGCCAGATCTGATCGCTTTATCTCTCTGACCTAGCGACCCCTCGCTGCAGCCGAGACCTTCTGACACGGCTTGGGGTTTTGAGGAGCCGAAGGTTACACCTGAAGCCTTTGACTCGAGGGGTGGGGGGAGCAAGCCACTAGCTCAGCAGAGAGCAGAAGTGGAGGAGATTCGCGTGCTTTTATTTTTTCAATCTCGTCCAAAACGCCAGACGGGCGCCTACCACCCTCCTCATTACAAGGGGACAATCCCCACTTGACAGTGTAAACACAGGGCGAGGATAAACTCTCCACGGCACGGGCAATGCAGTGCCGCCCTGCAGCTCTTGCTCCGAGCTACCCTGTCACGGGGGTTCGAATCCGGATTCGCATGCCTACTTCTGATAAAGAGGCAGTTCAGACAGGGGCTCTTCCAGCTGTGTCGCTTCAGAGTCTGTTAAAGGGGGACTGTTTGGATGCTGTTAGAAATACAGATTAACAGGGGGTAGGGAGACAGGTGCTCACATTGGGAGGGCGTTAAGATTTTCACAGGCTCTCCAAATTCGCAGAAGCTACATAGTGCTCCCGTACTTTTATTACACGTCTGTGCTGTTTATTTCTTGATCGAGAGCAACTGTTTTAACCTCCAACTCTTTCTTTCTCACTCTCTCTGAATGACACCGAGGATCTAATTTCTTGCTTTGCCATTGCTTCTTTTTCACGCCCGTGGGATTTCACCCTCCGGCCCTTCTCTTTTGCCCCTTTCTTCCCAGTGCCGTTCCTCTGACGGGTTGGGGGAAAATACTGTTAAAGTGATTTTTAAAAATAAAATAAAATTCTCACAGCAAAAAGAGAAACAAAACTCTCTTCTAATGCAATTTGACTGGGGACAGAATTCCTAGCGAAGGTGGGATGTTACCTTGGAGTTGTTTCTACTGTACCCAGCATCCTGTCCCCCTTTCTTCAGTCAGCAAGAGAACCTTTTTGACATCTTGCCCGGCATGGGATTGAAAAGTCTGTGCTTGAAAACAAGCTGCTGTGAGACAGGAGGCTGTAGTCTGCTGAGTATTTCAATTGGGTTGCGAGACAATCTGGGAGTACCTGAAGCAGCGCTGTTGAAAATCTTGCTCATTTCACTCCCTGATCAAATCTTCAGTTAGGCGGTGCTGGGTGTCTATAATCTTCTGCAAAGCCTTTACATGCAATTTAAAGAAGGAGCAATATTGATTTAGTCTGAGGACATTTTGGGTGTATATTGATTTTTTTTTTTTTGCTAGCTTCTTTGTTGCAAATTTAAGGCAAGTTTAATCATTGACAAAAATAGTGTAATTGCAGATTTAACCTGAAAGAAAAAGGATGGTGTGTGTGTGTGTGTGTGTGTGTGTGTGTGTGTGTGTGTGCAATACTGAAAGAAAAAAAAAAGCAGTGAAAAATACGGCTCCCCACCCAGCTTCCCTTTTTTGCTGAAGTGTTAATAAACTGCGGGGAATTTGTTCTTATAAAGATCAGCTGAGAAATTAGACCGCAGCCATTTGTAATGAGGAAGGGAGGGGGCTTGTTTAGCGTGTAAAGTTTTATGGCATTTTTCCTACGAGGAAGAGGCCATTTCTGAGCTGGATCGGCGTTTGTGCTATTGCATGTAAAATAGAGTTTTCTTTTGCAAAAGCCATAACGCGCATATTTAGGTTTACAATCAGTTCTCTCATTTACTTCCTTGGGAAATTAAACTGCAATCAGTCCTGTTCTGCTAGTTCTTTTTTGTTTTGTGTTTCTTTACAATTATTTTTAAACGTGATTTAATTTTTTTTTCCCAATGACTTTATTTTGAGAGCCACTTCGTTCGTCCAAAGAGTCCCAGGTCAGCTAATTTCCGCTTCAAGTTTCGGTTTAAACTATTTAAAACATATTTAAAATGTAAGGACTGATCATCAGAGTTTTCCCAAAGTTCTCCCGCCATAGGATACCTCCAGGAAAAGTGAAAAGCTTGTGTTAAAGGAGGGCTATTGGTAAGTCTCACTTTAGGACTAAAAGAGTTTGACCTATTCCATTGCTTACCCTTCATTTGGCTCACTGTCACAAGTCATCAGGGGATTTTAGCTTCACAACTGCATTGTTGTGTGTGTGTGTGTGTGTGTTTGTGTTTAAATATGACTGCAGAGTTCTCAACATGAAGCGCGATGGAAAAGAGAAAAATACCCTGAGGTTTGGACACCATCGGAACACGTGTGAAACAATCCCCAATTCTGTAAAATTAATGATAGATCTTGTTTTGCAACAGGAATTATTTGCCCTGGGAAAGGAGCAGACTGAGACTGTAATGAAGCTAGGACGACCCCACTTTTAACAGAGGAAGTGTTGGTTGGGTGGTTGGTTTTTTTTTTTTTTTTGTTTTTTTTCCCCGGAGTTCCGAATAAAAAGAAAGAAAAAGGAGAAAATATGAGCATTCACAGGAGAACACTGTGGTTGAAATTGACCAGGATGAAAAAGTGTGTGTGTGTGTGTGTGTGCGCAAAATGCACACATACACATTAAGCGAGGTTAACTGACTGACTTGACATTCAAAACTTCGTGTTCTAGTTATATAAGTAATACATATAGTTTTATATGTTATTTAAGTAATATAACATCGAATATAATATTGTGCATGTATTATGAGAAATACCTCATGCTTTGGGTGTATACACATATACACACACACCAAGTTCTCTAAAGACTCTTTACACGTATATATATTATATGTAGTAATATGAACACCAACACATGTGATCTCTACAACAATGTATATATACACTCTTAGACGGGGGTCAAAATCGATCTATCTGTTTTACACACATCTTTAAATACTTCGTGTTCTGTCACGTCTTTTCCATCATGGTCAAATTCAACCCCAATGTTCAGCTGTAAAGGCTCAAAAATTCTCTCTCCATCTCTCCCCCCCCCCCTCAGTTTATTAGCTGTAAAGCTCCTTTTCCATATATGTACCAGTTTAATATCGCCAAGGCTAAACTCTCTGTCCCTGGCATTACAATTCCCTATTTCTTTCCAGAGGCGTCATTTTACCCCCGTTTGATATTCGTCTGCTCTCTGTTTAACTCCTAGGTAGAAGCGCTTTTGTTGGCGTCCAGTCACTCTGTCGCTGATTTTTTCCCTTGATAATGTTGAAGTAGGGGTGGGTGGCGGATGGAGGGAGGGAGGGAGCCACCAGATACATATTTAATCCCTCCCCAATCCGTGGATCCAACTTCTACCGTCAGGAAACTTCTCCAGGATTGATCGAATATGTACTTGCACTTAACTTCTCCCCGGGCGCAGCCATGAGCAATGCCGAGCAAGCGGCGCTCTTTGCATTGCAGAAAGTGATCAATAAGAGGAAAGGAGTCTTAGCAATACTTTCAATCTCGCCTATTATTCGAGGGAATCATGTTCTGAGCATCTTGCCCCTGAAGTCATCTTGGTTTGGGGTCCCAAGCACCGCTCCTTGTTTTTTGCATTTCTTTATAATCCCCATAAATCAATTAGCTCAGTTTGAATCATGCTAGAACAGGGAGTAAATCAACATACCTGCCTGAAAGGGAAGCGGGAGGGGGGACTAAGTGAATCGCAGTTCATGTGGAGTACAGTGCAGAGCTGTGTCCCGGCCTCAGCAGTTTAAACTGTTCTTGGAGTGCCATCTGCCGGTAAGAGCTGGTAAATGCAACTCCTTTGTCTTAATTGGAAAGATGTCGCACGCAGACTCCTAGGAGAAAATAAAACAAAGAAAATTCACAGTGAGACTCACTTTTCTGCTCGTGTCTCTCCCTATTTCTCTTCTTCAGTACTCCTCCCTCCATGGTGCTTCAAACCTATGAAAACAACTTTGCGAGACTGGCTTGGTTACTAAAGACAACTTCAAAGTGTTTTAGTTGTAAAAATAAAATAAAATGGAAATTGTTTGTTTGAAAAAATAAATAAGGAAAATGGATGGGCTTGTCTGATGTTCATAACTACATGAATTTCTATGTTTCTTTCTTGATTTCTGTGTCTTGAGTAAATTTGTATAAATGTGCATAGTCAAAAACCCATTGAAAGCAATGGAAAAGCTCTCAGTGATTTCTATGGTCTTTGTATCTGGTAGGTTTTCTTCTATGAAAGAAAAGTTTGGCCCTATATTTTTAGAAACAAACTACAGAAGTACTATGTGTGCTTAGATGTGCTCTATTAGGAGGGAATTTTTTAAAACAGAAACTGCCTCCCCCCACGTAAAGGTAACACTTGGGTTAACATAACAGATCAGTAAAGAACAGGTCATCCTCCTTTTCAAGGACTTGATCGTATTGTAGTTTTATTACTATATTATTTCCCCCCCACACACACTCCACACCTCTTTCCTCCCCCCACCCACCCCAGCTTTGGTGCCTGAGAAGCCGAACTTTTGCAACAAACACGCCTCCCAAAGCTACTGATTGATTTGCTGAGGCCACTAAAATGGGAGAACAAGGATGCAAAAGCAGGAAAACATGCATCAAACTTCGGGCTAAACAATGGGAACGGTATTAATTGCATTTTAATATGCAGCGGTCACACATTTGGAAAGAAAGCCTGCTCAGTGAGAAGGAGGTTAGCTCCTCCTTCCTCCTATGGCCCATGGAGCAGCCATGTATGTTTAACTGAAATATGGATCCCAGGCCCCAACCTCAAATTTCTAGAAGGGTTGAGAGGTCGTAGTGATGCAGACAGGCTTATGTCAGGGGCTCGTCAGGCTAGAAAATAAACTGCTGTCCTACTTTCTAACGGTCCCTGATTATTCATCAGAAATGCCCATTGTCCTTTCTCAAGCTGGTGTTCGCTCTCATTAAGGCCTTTGAATTGTGTATATGTGTGTGAGTGCAAGGGTCGCTTTGCAGCCTCAGCAAGGATCAACATGCCGGGGAGGGGTTTCTGGGGAAGGTAATTCCTGCTATACAGCAGCCTGAAAGATTTACGAAGGAGTTAAATCCTGAGAAGTTCATGTTCATTCTTTTGGGGTGGGGCATGGGGGGGGGGGGGGAGAAAGAATGATTGTCATGCTGCAGAAGAGCAGTTCTTGCCACAAACGTTTAGTGTAGCTGTGTGAACAGGGCTTTGGGGGAATTCACAACTGGATGGCCAGCAATTTTGCTGGAAGTAGAAGGATTAGCCTGAGATGTATCAAAGTAACCACTCTTAATTCCTCGGGTGTTGGCTTGTGATCCAAATTGACAGGGGATATGCAGTCTGGAAAGCACAGCAATTCCTTACATTTCTTAATGTGTTATCTAAAGTCCAGATCACTTTATGTTCGGCTAGGATGGCGCAACATACAAGGCAAAGTGTCAGAAAATGTGAAAGCACATCTGCTCTTTCCACTTGGATAGCTGCTATCAGTCTGGATAATGGACATCCTGGTCAGATCCTTAGGGGGAGCCGTTTGGACTCTGGGTTTTCACTAAAAGGGGACGTGTTGATTTATTTATCGAATTATTGCCTTATTTTGTGAGGAATTGATTATTTGATGCTTTTTCTTCTTCATCTTTTTAAAATACAACTTTCCTAGTGAAACCAAGGAGAGAGAGGGGAATATAGAGATATTCTTTTAACAATACTGTCATGTCAGTTCGGCACTCATGACAAGGAAAGGATGACAGCCAGACATAGCATGGAAAGTGCCCCACATCTAGCTCTGGTTTGGCACCTTAACCCTGACATGTAAGACCCTTCTGCTATCTCAGTTCTGGGCTCCACACAGCTCTGCCAATGAACACTGGGTTTCATTGTTTTCCAAAGCACCAAAGTGACTTAAGCACTTTTGAAAATTGTGCCCCTTATTCCTGATATACATTCACATTATTCCTGATCTTGCAGTCCTGGGCTTTCTTTATGCACCTTATTCCTGATATGCAGGACCCACTTTCCCAGTCCTGGGCCCACATACGGCTCTGCCACTATACCCTGATTTGCAACACCCTCTTCTATGCCAGGCCACACCCACTCCTGCCATGACCCTTACAAAACCCAGCCTGTGGATTATGACTAGGGAGGTAGTCCATCAGAGACTCATAGACCTTAAGGCTACACGACGTCCTGCACATCAAGGGCACAGAACCTCACCCACCCATTCCCTGTAATAGGCCCATGACCGCTGGCTGAGTTACTGGAGTCCTCAAATCTTGATTTAAAGACTTCAAGTTACAGAGCATCCGCCATTTACTTTATTTCAAACCAGCAAGTGACTCCTGCCCCACGCTGCAAAGAAAGGTGTGTGTGTGGGGGGGAAACCCCTTCCCCTCCCTTCCTCTTCCTAGTCCCTGCTCTTACCAGTTGTCCTTCCTTCCTACACCTCACCCCACCTCTAGCCCCCAATTAAAAGTTAAAACAACAACCACCAAACATGTGACAAGCAAACAGAGTCAATTCTTTGCCAGATTAATTTGCTTGCATGTTACATCCCCCTCCTCTACCCTTTGCCTGTTTGTATCTTTCTGACTGCAAGTCTTCCAGGCCAGGGACTATCTTGTATCAATGTTTGTACAGCACCCAGCACAATAGGCCCTGATCCTGAGTGGGCACCCCATAATATACATGTTTATAATGACTACCACTGCTAAGCGTTTATTGTAGTGGGGACTTAAAAAACATTGGGTTTTTTTCATGGTTCCTTGGGGTAAATTTTTCAAAAGAGCCTCCGGCCCAGTTCATCCAAGGTATTTAGGCTCCTCATTTCAATGGCTGTTGGGAGCCTAAATACCTTTGAGGATCCAGGTCTGAGTGATGAAAGACATGTCTACATGACAGTGGCACAGCTAGGGCAATGCAGCTGAGTCACGTCACGGTACTGCTCTTGTGTAGCCATTTGGGGTTTTCCCATCACTGTACTTAATCCACCTCTCCAAGCAGTGGAAGTTAGGTCGATGGAAGAATTCTTCCACTGATCTAGCTGCACCTATCCTGTGTGGGGGAGGGCAAGCTAAGTAGGATGCACTTTTTTTTTTCACAGCCCCAAACTGCGCCATTAGGTCAAGCTAATTTTTTAGATGTAGACCAGGCCTTAGTAGCCCCCATCTCACTGACTTTCAGTAGATTTTAGGCCCCTAAGTTACTGAGGTGCTTTTGGAGAATGTTCCCGTGATGTTCTCTGGTACTAATGTCATGTTTTTGGAAAAATGAGATGTGAGGGATTAGTCAGAGGATGGGAAGGGGCAGGTGGACAAATCCCCAAATTGTTCTCCGGGGTCTCCATTTTCATTAAAAAAAAAGTCAAGGCCGTGATCCACACAAGTATTTAAGCTTCAAACATCCATTGAAATCTGTGGACGTTTGGAGCCAAAGACCCGTGTGGGTCGGGGCCCCAGTCACTAACTGGTACGATTGTGAAGCAAACCTCGAAAACAGGACCCTAATGGAATTCATACAGCGCCGTCTGCCTGAGTTTGCATCGAGCCTGAGACAACAGCTCTGAGGTGCGAACTGCCCCATTTATATCAATGGGTGCTAATGCTGCCGGCACTGATGATACGTTAAATGCCAACTTGATTAATGGTTTCACGGATCCATACACCATGTAAGAAAATAGAGGGGTTAGCCCAGTGTGAAGATTTACAGCAAGGTCCCCCAAAACATGTAGGAGGGGACGTGTGATGGGATGCATAAACCCCCCACCGGCAGTGACAGGGGAGCTGTAGCATCTAATAAACCTATTCCGTGGCACCTGGAGGGGAGACGTATAATTAAGGATTAGAGCCAGTTGGGGAGAACCAGCCTGAGTGGTTGTATAAAGGAAGAGCTGCAGGGCTAATAGGGGCTGAGTGAGCGAGAAGTGCTGCGGTTGGGCGAGGCTATAGAAGCGAAGGGGTGCTGGGGGGGTGGCAGAAAGGCTCGGCGCCACCCTGAGAAGTTGCCTCAGTAATAAAGTGGGAAAAGCTGCACAGAAAGATGAAAGTGCAGGGAGAGAAGAGGGGAGCATGTGGCTCCATGACAGACACTGGCAAGCAGACAAAGGTAGGAGGTAGCCGAGGGGGGCCAGTGAGGAGTGATAAAAAACAGACCAAAGCTGCTTATCACCAGTGTCCTGGGCTGGAGCCAGAGAAGCGGGCAGGCCTGAGTTCTCCTAACATCCCCTAGCAGGGGGTGGTGGAAGCCTTGGGAGTAAAGGGGCAAGGACCCTTGAGTCTAGATGCGGGCTGAAGGCATGGTATGTGCTCCCTCAGACTTTAGGTTTTCATTTGGGCCTCGGAAGGGGTGAGGCTCTCCGTGTCCCAGCTGGAGGGGTGAGTCGCAAGAAGGAACAGACCAGGAACAAAGAGGGCTTCTGCGCCGTTCCTAATCACGGGGCAGGGGGACTGCAGCTGGTGCCTGACCCTTTTATGGGGGGGTGGTGGTGCAGAAGATGCAGTCGTTGAGATGGGCTGGCCTTTAAAAACCCCTGGCTGGAGCCCAGAGGGGGTGGCCACAATTTTCACTGGAGTGAAGGTGCAGTGTCAAGAGCTTGGGTTCTGCTGCTTTCATGGCATGATCTGGAGAAAGTTGTATTTGGCGTGACCAGGTTCTCCGGCTGCACAGGCAGCAGGACAGGGAGCTGTGCACCTTCAGGTCACCAGTTTGAAGCCTCCCCAGGGATGTGGAATCTCCGTCCTTAGAGGTTTTTAAGGCCCGGCTTGACAAAGCCCTGGCTGGGGTGGTTTAGGTGGGGTTGGTCCTGCTGTGAGCAGGGGGCTTGGACTAGATGACCTCCTGAGGTCCCTTCCAACCCTCATCTTCTCTGATTCTGTGTAGTGAATGAAAATGGCGAACATTGGGTGGCTTTAGTCCAGTTCCTAGCAGACAAGTGTACAGCTCTCAGAAATCTCCCTCTAATTGGCAACCTTGTTGGAAGACTTGGTGCAGAGGCCAAGGAAACTGAATTATCCTCTGCCCTCTACTCTCCAGGATGGTACTGAGGTACTGCTGTTAAGACACTCAACCCTGCTGCCATGGAAATCAGTGGCAAGACTCCCTTCTACATCCATGTCCGAGCACCTCTATGGCCTCCCTCGCTGTAATATCAGAGACCCTCACCCCACCCCTGTGAAGCAAGGCAGTGCTGTTATCCCCATTGTACAGATGTGGAACCGAGGCAGAGCCGGGCGAAGGTCACAAAGGGAGCATGCGGCCGAGCAGGGATTCGAACCCAAGTCTCCCAAATCCTAGAAAAATTGCTCCATAACCACTCTTTCACCCAACCTTCCTCTCATTGAGTCCAATGGGTTCTTGGGAAGGGGGACAGCGCAGAAGGCTTGATCGTGCAATGTGCTGAGGATGGCAGCTGGGGTGCTGAGCCCCGTCAACTCCCAATGACTCCAATGGGAGTCAATCATTCTGCAGGGCTGTCCATCTGGTACGCTCCACTTCCCAGCCCCGAAGGCCCCAACTCAGCAAAGCACTTCAGTGTATACTTAAATCCTGTTCAAGTCAATAGTCTGCAAGGCAGATAATTGAACTGGGGCTTCAGGTGGGCCCAGAGGTCTGCACAAGTGGGGCTCTGTGAACGATCTGGGCCCTCTGTTTGCCGGGTACGCCGCCTTCTGATGCATCACTGCTTATGCCTCATTCTCGCCAAGGTCAGAAACTGGTTCCCTGCGGACTCCATGAAGTCTGCTGCACGTCAGTGTAAAACTCTCCTTTCATCCTATGCCAGGACAAGGGTTATTTGGCTGAAATGATTGTTTTTTATCATTTCTATAGCACAGCGCTGCAGATGTCCACCGCGCTGTGCGGTAGGTGAAACGTGTGAGCCAACAGCCCATGAGTGGGGCGGCTTACAGTCAAAAGGCGGGGAGCGAGAACACACAGCAGAACAAATACTGAACGGGTTGCATGCTTCAGTGAAAATTTTCTCTCTCGCACACACACACTGTCAACACTCTATGTTAATATGTCACTCGCTTACAGCTACTCCACCAAAAATGTATCCGCTTTAATAGGCTGAGAGTATTCAAAGACAATTCTGTCCTTTTCCATCACAGTAGCCAGGGATTTTTGCAAACCTTCTCAGAACCTATTTAGAAGCTTTTATTAAGGACCAGAAAAGCCTTAATGAGTTACCCATCTTCAAGATCAACAGTCATCTCCCTGCCTCTGTCTTGCCTCCCGCGCTCTGTCTGCTGCCTGCCTGGCTGCCGTGACTCCGGTAGGTATCCGGCCATGGTTGTCTCTGCAGTCGCAGACGTGAGCAGAGAGAGGGGGGAAAATAAAGAGCCAAGACTCCCTTGAACAGACATCAGTTAATGAGATGAGGGGCGGAAGCGGCTGAGTGTGCGGCAGATCTTCTTGCAACAAAGAAAAGCAAAACAGGGCCCCTAAAACTCTAAGTGCTGCCTGTGCTGTGTTTTCATTCTCTCTTCCTAGTGCAGGAGAAGTTGCTTGCAAGGCGGAAATCACTGAAGAATGCAAGGCCTATTATTCTGCTTCTGGGTTTGAGTGGACCACTTTCAATTTAGGGCAGGTCACCCTAGACTGCTACTTCAGCCAGACCTCAGCATCTTGAGAAATTAATTAGGAAGAGGAAAGCAGGTGGGTTGGGGGAGTAGGGGTGGGGGAGTTTCCACTCAAACATTCAGGTCTGGCTGGTATTAGAGATGTGGAAATCAACCAGATTCAGGCTGTGATTTTCATATGAATCTAAGGCCCAGATCCTGGAAATTAAGTGATTTAGGAGACTTTCAATGGGATTTATACGCTTTTGAAAATTCCACCCTAAACATTTATCCAAACCTGAATCCACCAAACTTTTGGGAAGTTGTAAAACAGTGGCCAACTGAGTCTTTTTCCTTTTCTCCCTGCCTCGCCCAGGGACCAGAAGAAATTGTTTCATGATACAGACTGTTCTCAGGGCTGGGGGACATAGTTCCAGTCCTGTCAGAAATCTTGTAGGAACACCTCATTCTTCTTTGACATCTGGGAGCAAAGATTCAGAGCACAACTCTCCTGGCCCCACCCATGTCACAGTCTCACAAGAAATCAACACCTGGCTCTGGCTGAATCGAAGCGAGACTGAAGTGATAGGAAAGAGGGGAAAATTTCCAGGATCTCCTATTGTTGTTTGATGTTGATGAACCCAAGTATTTATTTGACTTCTGACAGGGTGGAAAGTGTTTGCCAATGTGCTGATCTCTGCCTCCATCAGTAATCAAGGCAATATAAAAAAGATGCATTGTGTTTATGGGTGGCGGCATGGTTCAGTGGCTAAGACGCTGACCTCTGGATTAAAACTGGGTTTGTTCCTGGTTCTGCTGTGTGACTTCATGTAAGTTACTTCACTTCTTGTTCCCTGCCTGCCTTTGTGGACTGATAAGCTCTTCAGGACTGGATCTCTCTGAGGCCACGTTTACACTGGTGGCGGCAAATTCGCCGCTGCTAGATTGATATTTCATGATCGATTGAGCGGTCAGTGAGACCCGCTCAATCGATGAGGGAGTCAACTGAATAAGTCCAGCCCCTCAACTAGCATAGTGCTGAGCCGCAATGTGAACAGCATGCAGAAGCAGTCAACGGGAGTTATGCAAACTACTCTGCGTGGTTTGCGTAACTCCCGTTGACTGCCGCCGAGTTTCCGGGTAAGTGTGAACAAGCCCTCAGTATGTGTTTGTACAGCACCTAGCACAGTGGGGCCCTGATCTCATGCCTACCAATCTTTGCTGCAATCTTGCTGAGTTTTGGGATCTTACTGCACTCATTACTTCCCCAGGCACTTGAGTAACAACAGTGATGAAAAGTGCCTTCTTCCACTCCCAGCATGCCAGGAAACTCCCCTTCCACTGAGATGAGAACCCAGACCCTACAGTCTATTAATTCATCTATATACATGCTACACTGTGGTGACTCACTGTATCTGAGCAGAAGATAGAGGCAGCAACATGGAAAATTTCCACATGTACAAAATGCAGCAGCCTGCCTCCTTTGCAGAGGAAAAAAAAAAAAAACCTGGCCAAGACCATATTACATCATCCTACAGGTTCATATCTGGTGTTTATTCAAGGCTTGGTCTTACCCATTAAGTCATTCAGTGGGTGAGCAGCCAGGCTATATAGATTCAGAGAGTTTAATGTCAGCTGGGACCATTAGATCATCTAGTCCAACCTCCTGCATATCACAGGCTATTAAATTTCACCCAGTTATCCCTACGCTTAGCCCAATAACTTGTTTGGCTAAAGCACCTCTCCCAGAAAGGCAGCCAGTCTTGATCTGAAGACATCGAGAGAGAATCCACTTCTTCCCTTGGTAGTTTGTTCCAACGGTTAATCACCTTTGCTGTTAAAATGTGGGCCTCCTTTCTAATTTGAATTTGTCTGGCTTTAGTTTGCAGCCATTAACATCTCTTCTTTCTCCACTATATTAAAGAGCCCTTTACCACCAGCATTTTTTCCCCGTGAAGGTAGTTAGACACTGCCCTCCAGTCACCCTCAGTCTTCTTTTTGGGAAACTGAACAGGTTGAGTTCTCTCTGTCTGTCACAGTAAGGCACCTTCTCCAGGCCTCACATCATTTTTGTGGCACTTTTCTGCACCCCCTCCAATTTTTCAACCTTCTTTTAAAAATGTGGACACCAGAGCTGGGTGCAGTATTCCCGTATCGGTCCCACCAGTGATGTATACGGAGGTAAAATCACTTCCCCAGGCCTACTCACCACGCTCATGGGCGCCCATGTTTGTCCATCAAAGGATTGCATTCGCCCTTGTTGCTACAGCAGTATCCTGGGAACTCATGTTGAGTTGGTTGTCCAGTAAGACTCCATCAACCTTCATACAGGAGAACCTCTCTCCACGCATGACCCGCTGAGTCAGGTTGGTTAACATTTTGTCATTTAAACACTTTTTCAATGACACATGGCTTTTCAACCCAAATGAAAAATTACATTCTAGCCAAAATGTTTCTGATGATAAACTGATTTTAATTTTTTTTTGGTTTTTGAAAACCAAAAAACTATCTGAAAGTGGCTTTTGAAAACTCATAATTTGGTCACAAGTCACAAGAAATTTTGAGGAAACAAATACTCCCATTCCCCCTCAAGTTTTCCTGTAAAACTACTTGTCATTTTTTGACCAGCAATCTGGCAGCGACAGAGTACTTCTTCGGGGCAATGCAGCTAGCAGCACTTGAGATGAAATTTGCGAGAGCTGGAATTAAAAGTATTCTCAGGCATGCATCAGTTTCTGGCCGGTTTAGGTTTGAGTATATGTGGTCTATGAAGGACTGTTAGGTTAATGGGGCCCTCTTTGGTGGGAACAATTAAGAGTCCTGATAGTCTGACAGAAAAGATTGGGGGAAGGCAAGGGCAACAGTCCATGTGTCTCCTTGTCTCGTTTGGAGCATTCACAGCGTGAGAGGGAAGTTTTTGACATGCATCATAACAGTGGATGAGTTAACAACAACCTTGCATGCGTCACTGGCAAGAGGTAATCATTTAGTTTCTAAAGAGGTGGGGATTTTTAAAAACAGCTCAGGGCTATAGATGCCCAATTCTCATTAATTTTAACAACAAGCTTGAAATGAGTGGAAACCATAGGGAAATATAGAGCTATTTATTTGTAAAGGCTCCTCCTTCCCTGAGATTCTGCTGCCTGGCAAGACTGTGCACAAAGTGGAAGAGTGAATTTATATACTGACTGCAAAGTTTTTTGTAGCATCCAATGATTCAGTTCCTTTCTTTGGGCGGCTCTCGTTAAAGCAGGTGCCTTCCTATGGAGCCATCTAGTGGTAAGGCCTGTGCTATTGTCTGGCACCAAGATTTTTTCAAACAACAAACTATCATCTCTTCATTCAGTAAAATTATCCCCCCGCCCAGTCTCTTTCTTGACAACTACAATGGTAATAATCTGGCTACGGCTGTATTCTGGGTTGTGGGTACAGTGTAATCAGACATGCACCACTAAAAACAGAACTAACAGGATTTATGATTGATGGCACGTGCCAACAGTCCCTGAAACTGTCCTGGGAGACAGCAAGAGCTAAGTAAAAACAAATGACAGGGACGTCTGTAGCGGGATGTTTCATACTCATGCTGGTGTTTTAGGAATATGGTCACTGAGTATTAAAAGTACCTCCCCCGTGATGGGACCAGTTAACTTGATAGGCCACACCGGCGGGGAACTAGGCTGCCTAAGTAATCCCTGATTGGGAACCGAGCCCAGCTGAGAAGGAAAAGGCTGGGCTGTGATCAAGCCAGGGAGTTGGCAGCAGAGGGGGCTGCAGTCACTCTTCAGCCGTAGAGAAGGAGAGGTGGAAATCAAGGGGAGAATGGAAGCTCTGGCCCTGCGGAAAGGGTGTATCTACAGGAAGGTGGAGAATGAGTCTGATAGAGGCAAAGAAAAGTCTGATCAAGATGAGGTAGGAGCAGCCCAGGGAAACAGCAGTAAGATTTGGGAATGTGCGGACCTTGGCTGCTGGTTGTAGGGTCCCTGGGCTAGAACCTGGAGTAGTGGGTGGGCCTAGGCTCCCCTACCAGCCACTGGGGGTGTGGCACAGAGCAGAGATGGGAGCAGAAGACTGAGTAGGATAGTCATCCAAGGGGACTTTGAGCCCCCCCGAAGGGAAAACACAGTGATCTGGCCAGAAGGTCAAGGGAGAGCACCCTTGAGTTGGCGAGAGAGGTGACTGGACATGCGAACGAGTGCCAGAAGAGGGCATTGGACCTGGAAGGACCTACTCCCCCAGAGTGGCCAGGAGGAGGCTTCCCAACTGCGAGTGGGCCTTGGAACACCCCACCAAGCGATACCCCTAGAAACACCATTTTTCTTTTTCATGCTCTTTAATGGACAAAGGCAAAGGGTCACTAAAGTTGGGGTACCCAATACCAAGCTGAGGTAGTAAGGCCCTCTGTACCCCATTCCCAGGGGAGACCCGTCCCAAGACATGGTACGACTGCTTTGACCCTCTTAGGATTTCCACTCCAGTCCTTCCTGTGACCCCTTCAGAAGCCTGCTAGCAGGAGGAGATGCTGAATGAGTGCCAGTTCTGCCATGCCCCCTTCCTGGTAATGCCACTCACCCCTTGGACTTTGCTCGCCCCCTTTGCTTCCCACACTCACTAACAGAGTTTTCTGCAGCCAGCTCCCACGTCCTCCTCCCATATGGGAACTGCCGTCAATGGAACTATTCACTGCAGGTAAAGTTAAGCCCGTGTATAAGTTTTGGCAGGATCAGGGCCTCATATCTATGGGTGATTTTTTCCTTTCTTGTAGGCTGATCCCCTTTATTGTACAATTCCAGGCTTGATACTCCATTGCCCGGCCCCTTATGTAATCACTTATACCACGCCAATATGAGTGCAAAGTCGGTGTAAGAGCCGCTGCCCTGATTTGCTGGTGTTTTACACCCACTGTGCACCTGCTTGGTAAGTGCTAGAACAGGTTGCGGTGCCATGGAGAGCCAAATACCCTGAGTAAAAGCAAGGGATGTCTACACCAGAAAAGCTACAGCTGCAGCCAGGTGGCGTGGATGCTTACTACAGCCATGGAAGGGATTCTTCTGTTGTTGGAGTAAATCCACTTCTCTGAGAGGCAGTAGCGAGGTCAGTTCTGCCATCCACCTAGCGCTGTCTACGCTGGGGCTTAAATCAGCTTGCTCATGTGTCTCGGGGTGTGTGGATTTTTCACACTCCATAGCGACGTAGCTAGGTCAGGCTGACTTTCTAGGGTAGACCAGCCCTCGTTCTGGTACAGAGAATGAAGGAGCCTTACCAAGTGGTACACATACCCCTGGTGCTGCGTCAACTCATCTAGAGATCAGTGTTTCTCAAGCTGTGGGTTGTGAGCCCCTGGGTGGGGTGGGGAGGGGGTGTCCCAGAATGGGGTTGCAGGTGCAGGGCCGGTGTTTGGGGGTGGGGGGGGGGGGAAGCAGGGCAGTTGTTTCGGGCTTCATGCCACAGAGGGGTACAGTAGTTTGGAAAGGCTGAAAACTATTGTGCTAGGCTGTGTCTACACGACCACTTATGATGACAAATCTTACGTTGCTCAAGGGTGTGAATATTCCACACCCCCCTCCCAGCGACATAAGTTACACCGACATAAGCGCAGGTGTGTAAAGTGCTGTGTCCGTGGGAGAGCGTCTCACCCCAACATAGCTTATGCTGATCGCTTGGTGACTTTTTTTTTTTTTATGACGACGGGAGAGCATTCTCAGAGGCATAACGAGTCTGCACCTGACGAGCTGTAGCGGCATACCGGTAATGGCACAGTTGCAACTCTGTTCATGCAGACATGGCCTGAATTAATCAAAGGGTCTAAAAAATATCCATCCAGCATTGTTACGTGTAAAAACATCCATTTCCTCTATTGTATCTAAACTCTGAGTTTGTTCAGAGGATAAAGCGTGGGGCAAGCAATGACTACAGCGTATATACGCTTCTGAGCTCAAACATATTTCTCATGGTGATTTAGAGGGATTAAAACGAACTTGCCAATAGTTTAGTTCGTATATATGTCTGTTCTTTTTGAGTCTATTTCGTATACAGCATTGTATTTTATATCTATATTTTTGTCTTTTTGTATAATGTCTTCCTCTGAGGACCTAGAAAGCACTTTGCAAACATTAGCTCTGTGCCTTCCTTAAAACTTATTTTTGAGTGTCCAAGGTGAAATTGAGAGGTGCACAGGCCTTTTGCTGACTTTCTGCCCAGGGGTGAGTTTCTTCCACTAGTTAATTAAGCCTCATTGCACCCCTTTGATACAGGTAAGTATTATTGTTTGCTCGGATAGAATAAATGGGCCAAAGGTGTTAACAGAACCCAGTAATTGTCCAGCATTAAATATTGTTAAACAAGGTTTGGGGTTTAGTATACAAAGACCTCAGACTGCTTAGTGCCATAGCAAACAGACCATTAAAATTCCTTTTAACCTGTTATTAAAGGTACAGAAAAGGACGAAAAACAGTGAAAGTATTTAAAATGCGAAGTTTTAAGTGGGGCTTTCATTTCCACAACATTTTTTGTTCCCTTTCCCTTTAACCGGAGAGAGTTTTAGAAGGAAAACCCTCCCTTGTCTGACAGTGTCTTAGGTAATATCAAAGATGGTAATAACTGTCCTTTTGGGGAAAAAAGAAATTAGCTGAGATGAGTTTGCGCTGCTGCTATTATAAAGACCCATCCCATTTTATTACAGGTGGTGTTGGGGGTTCAGCTGAAGCTGGTGGGGTGGTGATGTCAGCTGGATCCCTCTCTCTGGCCTGAGGTGATTTAGAACATCTCTCAAGATTAGGTCAAAAAAGGCCCAGGATTGCAGGAGATGGTGGGGGTAGCAGTCATGATGATGAAGCTTGCTTCAGTAGCCTCCATCTGCTCTTCCTTTTTTGTCTGTTCTTTTTGTCTCTTCCCCCTCCTTCCCGCCACCCCATAGTCTCTTTCTTTAAGGATTCACAAAGGGAATGGTGGGTCAGATAGCCCATCCCCCCATTATTTTATCCACTAATTAGGTCTAATATCTGACACCCCGCTTTTGGCTCATTGACTTCTGCCCCCGCCTCACTTGTTTTAGGCAGCATAATTTCAACAGTCCTTCGATTATATCAGCATGGCCATTTTGGTTTAGACCAGCTTTTCTCAATTAAATTTCCCCTCGGAACCCTTTAGACTCCGTGGGGAAACTATACCCTCCGCCGAAAAATCCGGGACATCTTCCCTTTTTCAGCGGCACGGAGAACAGCTGCTCTCGACGGCGCGGAGAACAGCTGCTCTCGGCGGCACGATGTCACTTTCGCGCAGAACCCTAACAGGGTTCCGGGTTCCGCGGAACACCAATTGAGAAACACTGGTTTAGACTAATCCAGTTTCATGGACTGGTTTTCTTGCACCCGTTCCCATCAACATTTGTTGTTATCGATTATTGTGACAATTATGAACTTTCATATACTTTTTACGATTAGGCTAAATCTGTAGGCCCAATTATTACACCAGATCATCTGAGCATATCTCACCCTAATCCATTGCAGGGGCCTCAGGCACTGGTGTGCTTTCCTGTTCTCTCCCTATGGCACTCACAACTTTACTCTCCTGAAGACCAAAATGCTTTGGTTTAACTGAAGATATCGGGCTCAACATAGGGGTATTGGAGTGAAATATAATGGCCTGTGATACACAGGAAATCAAACTAGTTGATCTAATGGTTCCTTCTGGCCTTGAATTCTGTGAAACTTTGACGCAATCTCCATTGAATAGAAGAAGAAATTATGGCGCAGAGAGGTTACACAGCAAATCTGTGACACAGATGGGGCTAGACTCCCAGGCTGGTGCCTTTAATGACAAGCCCAGCCTCGCCATGCTATTTTGTGTTTTGTACAGTTCAGAAATAGGGCCATGTATGTTTTAGATTTTGCATATAGAGGGAGAGCCATGGGATAGCTTCAGGGCCTGACAAAATCAGCCTCCCAATGCTTTTCCTGTAGGGTCGCCATTCAGACTTCGGCAGAGCAGATGGGATGGTCACCACTTTGGCTGAGGCACCAGAGATTGAAGCAAGAACTTCCAGCCCTCAAAGCACAGGTCCTTACAGCGTCTTTAGTTGTGCCTATGACAGAGGGCGACCTGTCTGTCCTGTCTCTCTCTGTCGGTCTGTGTGTGTCTCTCTCACAGACACACACCCCTGCCAATGTTCAGGGCCTGACCTATAAAGATCCACAACCCCATGATACTCCTTTCAAATGATTATTGCTAGCACTTCCAATTCATCCTAATTTGGAAAGCATCTTGGAATGGTTACCGTCATTTCGTAGGCGTGATAGGGAAAGAGAAACAATGTTTCCCTTCCAACGAAAGCTTTGGCCCAGATCCTCAAGGTCTGGATATCAATGGGAGATAGGTACCTAAATATCTTTGAGGATATTGTGTGAAAATAACCCTCCGTACGATTTCCCAAAATCTTTCCGTTTTCTTGTTTCACCACTAGCTTTCAATGTCACAAGGCCACTATAAGATGTGATTAGCTGGTCTTTTAATTTTAAATTATAGATGCATATGTCTGTATTCGGAAAAAAGATATAATAAACTTTGCCACTAGATGGCTCCAGTGAGAGATGTCTGTTGATATGCCAAAAGGAACTAGGTACATTTTTCTGGCACCAGGAATTCTTCCCAAACTCTGAACTCTCACAGTAATCCTTGGCTTCCACAGCTCCACGTCTGTCTCAGTTTGGGGCTGTATAACTCTGCTTGATAGCAGCTCCTTGTGCCTGCAAAGGCTTAATTATTGGAGAAGGCTTTTCAAGCTAAAGCAACCTGAACACAAGGATGGTGATGGGAAAATGCTTTCCCCATTAGACTAAGAGAATTGAGGCCGGTGCTAGGCAAGCACTTAAATCTGTCACAGGTAGCACAATTCCCAGTTGGGCATTTCCAGACAATCACTGCATGACACTAGAGATGAGCCCGGTTTGAACCCTCAGAGTTGAGCACCCTTAAACTTGTTTTGGAATGGAGCCGGTGAGTTAGAATCCAAACCTGGATTCAGATCTGAAACGCCCCAGATCTCTGACATGAAACGTGAACTTCAGAAGCTATGTGATTTCTTTTTCTTTTGAAACACACAAAGGGCCAGACCCTCCTTTAAAGTCAATAGATCTGCTCAGATTTACATCAGCTGAGGACTTCTGGGGCCAGAAGCAAAACAAATCCTTAGAAGACGTTGTGACAGTCTGTACCCCTGTATTCATCCCTTGCACAATATTGTAATAACTTTTGTACAAAGTATGCCACGTTGAGGCATCATTTTAAAATTCATAATTTGCTGGTTGATATTGTCCTGATAAAATATATGTGGCAACAATCTAAGATTCCTCTTCATGGTGTTATAAACACATGTTCCAAACCTGCCCAGACAGAAGTGGGCAAACAGGTCGATCTGAAACAAAAGAATGTGTGTTCTGCTTAATTTGCATTTAAGCAGTAAACAGCGTCATCAAGCACAAATGGAGTTCCAACAGGTGGGAAAACCAGCAGGAGATATCCTCCTCTGTAGACTTTTTGTCTCCTGAAACTCAGAAGGAAATGTTTTCTAAGAGGGGGGGACTGATACTATAAAATGAGGGACAAACACCGCAAGACATGCCCTCCTCTTTCTCTCTCACTGTCCATCGATTGACTGCATCAGAAGGAACATAGAATGCCATTACCCAGAAGAAGGGGTCCTGGCCTAGAGGTTCAGCCAGTAAGACTATTGAGAGCATGTGGTGAAAGAAACTTTGCTTTGAATTTAACATAGTTCAAGTTAGGCATTAGTTGTGTTTTATCTTTCTTTCTCTAGTAACTGTTTCTGACTTTTTCACCTCATCACTTGTATTCACAGCTCTCTCTTTGTAGTTCATAAACCTGTTTGATTGTTTCCTCGAAACCAGTGTGTTTGAAATGAAGTGTTTGGGACGCTCGATTTGGTAGAACAGGTTTTGTGCATATCATTTCTATTACTAAAATGATGGATTTTATATGAGCCGGTGTTGTCTAGGCAAGGGCTGGGTAGTACAAAACATACATTTTTGGGGAAAATCTGGCTAGTGAAAGCCTGAGTATCATTGGTAGGGTTGTAATTCCTCACAGACGTAGCTGGGAGTGACTTACATGCTAGCGGCTGTTTGTGAGCAGCCCAAGAGTGGAGTCTCAACCAGCAAAGCAGTTTAGGGGACAGGGGTCACACAGCTAATCCCTATTCCAGATAGCATCCTGGGTATGTCACAGCTATGTTCTACCCAGTGTGGTTATTTTGAAATGGAATTTAAGAGTGAATGACCAGGTCTGCTCCCTCTGCATTTGTGGCCTGTGTGATCAATGCACTTGTGAATGCGAAGACAGGCAAGCAGAAATTGCCACATGTGTCCAATCATTTGTTTCAAAACCGAGAGAGTTTCTTCTGGTTGGATTCCCCAGTGCCCTGCAGTTTGAACAGTACACACAATCTACTGGAGACAGGGCATGGAATGTAAAGGGGCTGCATGCTTTCTCTGTTACACATGAGCATTGAGTTGAAACTTATTTCATGTATGGCTATAGCTGGACTGAGGACACGACGTGTTACAGGGAAGGGGCATCAACCAAGATCAGGTGAGGCACTGTGGAAACACATAGTAAGACCCAGCCCCTCCTCTGAAGAGCTTACAGTCTAAATAGATAAGTGGTGGGAAGGGACACGGCAGTACCAGGAGGAGAAGTGACTTTCAAAAAGTCACAAAGCAGATCTTCTGGGAATAAAACACACGGGTCTTCTGAGTCTCTCTCCAGTCTCTTATCCACAGGCCCCAACTGACTGTAATTGAGGCAAAATGAGTTCTGCCATAGAAAGCAGGCAGAGAATCAACCCCCTATTGTCTCCACGCAAACTCACCCTTACTGTAATAGACACAGATCTCATGCCATTCCACCCCTGGACTTTTCAAGGCATGTCGGTCCCTGGCTAGTAGAGAGACAAGGTGGGTGGGGCAATATCTTTTATTGGACCAACATCTGTTGATGAGAGAGAGAACCAAGCTTTCTCTCTCTTCTAGTTTTGCAGCGTAGGAAGCTAATTGCGAGTCCCAGCACTGACACTGATTCTAATCACTACTCCATGCCGGGCCACCGATACGCCTCAGCTCAGCGGAGTTACCCCAGGGGCCAGTCTGGCTCACTGTCTCGGTTTCCTCCCCTGCCTTGTGGGGTTAATAATGCCGCTCAGGGGTATACGGCAGGCTTAATTAGTCAGTGGGTGTAAAGCGCTTTGCAGATCAGCGATGCTCTGTAAGTGCTAAATGTCGTCATTACTCTACGCCCGAGGCTGCGCTGTCTTGTGTCAATGCGAGGGACAGAGGGGAGACTGCAAACTCAATGACAGGGAACTGAAGCCTCTCCCTTGAATGCGTCTTGACCTGAGGGAGGAGAGCTGCGGCCCAAAACACTCCAGACCTTTAAAATACATCGTGCTGCTTGGTGGATGTGCTCCATTGCCGGTAGACGTTAAAGGGGCAGAGCAGGGAGAGAATGGACCCCCGCAGAGGAAATTGCAGGGTGTGCCGACTGATTGTTAAAATGACCACAAGGCAAAGACCTGGGTCTGGCAGACTCCGGTCCACCCCTGCTCCCTAGTAGATCATTTACCTCCTCTGTTGCGCACACATAACTCAGTGGGTGTGGGCTTCTGGGAGCAGAAACTGGCTTATCTTTTCTATACCTAGTTTTCCTTGCTTAACATGTGAGCTCCACGACAGTCGCTGACTCCTACCATCCCCCGTCTGACACCGGATTAAATGCAATCCGTGCGATTCCTGGCTGGCTCAGCTGCACTTGAGCCCTGGTGCGGCTATGCTAGTTGCTGGCCATCAATAGCTAAATCCAGGCTAGTCTAGAAAAGGGCTAAGATGCCCTTGGCTAAGAGCAGTGCAGCACGGCTCATTCGGGAAGGAAACCATCAGTCTCATGTCACTTGTGAGAACCCTCCTTCCTTTGGCTGGTGCAGTGGTCCCCAAACATTTTTGGTAGGCAGTCCGTGCCCCTTCTCCTTCCCCCAGAGCTAGGGGCCGGAGCTGCAGCCTGGATCAGGAGCAGGGCCTGGCCCCGGAGCGGGACTGTGCCTGGGCCCCAGAGCACGGCTGGGGTGGGGAGATGAGGGCCAAGAGTGGGGCAGAGCGAGGCTGGGTGGCGTTACCTCCCCACCCCATGTGGGGGCTTACCCAGGCACTGCCATGCCCCCCTGAACATTCTGGTGTGCCCCACAATTTTTGACCACTGGGCGAGGGGCTGGAGAGGTTCCAGAGGAAGTTTCAGCCCAGCCCTGTTTGATCAGAGGGATGATCGCTGCAGCACAAGGCCTCTGTGTTAGCTGAGGAGACATACACTGGGGAAAATGGGAGTGAACTCGCATCTCCTTCTAAAAATAATTGTCCACTGCACAACGCCTCAGCTACAAATAATTGACTAGCATGTTTCAACTTATCCTGGCTGGGTGACTGCAGAGTCTTTCTTTTTGAAGGGTTTCATTTATTTCCTCAGGGCGGTTTACTTTACCTAGTGAAGCACAAACCCTTAGTTGGTGCAAACCAGCTCAGTTCCAGCGCTCTGAACAGAACTAAGCAGATTGACACCAACTGAGGATCTGGCCTAGGATTTTTAACCTGTAAACCCAAAGCACCTGTAAAGAAAAGTGAGTTCCTGGACTTTTTTGGAGATTGGCAAAGAGCCAATGGCAGATGAGGGTGATTCCTAAACTCACTCCACCCTCCCTGGGAGCTTAGAGTGGGTGAGAGAGAAGGAAGGTAAGAGAATATCATGCATACACACCCAATGCTCGGCACTTTGCTATTGGTGTTACGCGTAGAGCAATGCACCCCAATGAAGCTTGCCGCCCTGTTGTGCAAGGTGATGTACAAACATGGTGGCCGTGTGTCAAAGGTCTCACCATCTAAATAGATAAGGAGCAGGAAGGGAAATAGAGGCTCAGAGAGGTGAAATGATTTGCTCAAGGTCATTCAGCAGCAATCGAATGGAGGTGCCTTGACTCCCAGCCAAGTGCTCTCTCCACGAGGCCACAATGCCAGTCTGGTTAGTCAATGCAGCCTTTCTGAAATGCTCGTTATTTGGGATGGATGTTTTGGTTTCTTCTGTGTTAGAAGAGGGGTCACCCAGCCAAGCCAAAAACTCTTAGAACGTTCTGCTGGAAGTGATATGCCTTTCAAATTTCTTTGGCCTTCAATGATGTTGAAATGCTTTGATTCTCCTGATGTTCCAGCTGTGGATATAATTATGACCAGAATGATTAAAATTTACATTGAAACCAAGTTACCAGAAATAACAACCTGTCTTGTATCAACCCAGGGAGGGGATTTATTATAGAGTTCTGTCTTAAATGTCTTATACATTGTTTCTTATATAACTAAGAGGAAGGCTAAGACATTTTAATACGAATGTGTCCAGGTTACATTTCTGCTCTTAATTACGCCTTCGATTTCAAAGATTTAGTAGCTACTGACTCCAATGCTCATGACAGATTATAGGTGCTTGAAGCTCTATGACTAATTGATTTTTTGGTTCTCTAGCAATTCTGGAAGTAGGGGAGAAATTCATTTCAGATCAATCCAAAAACAATACTTTAAAAAATGTTGGTGAATTCAAATTTTTTTAGAAAAATTCATTTTGGGTCAAACAAAATGCGTAGTTTGACCCAAAATGAAATGTCTAATTTTGATTTTGAGCTTTTTTTAACATAAAAATTTTAAAAATTGAATGAAAGGAAATTTCCAAAGCAAACAAAGGTTTTGAATAAAAAAATCAAAACAAAAATGTCAAAATAAAACATTTAGATTTCTGGGGGATTATTTCCTGTTTATGTTTTCAACCTAAGTAAGGAAATTCAACACTAATTTGCAAAATGTTTTGGTCAATCCGAATCTATGATTTTTGCCTTAAAAAAAAAAAAAAAAAAAATTTCAGATGAAAAATGTCACCTACTTATCTTTGCTCACTTTGTCACCTGTATGCATCATCCTGAAACTAGGGCCAGATTTTCAAAAGAACTCAGAAAGCATAATGGGGAGCACATTTGAAAATAGATCTGCATTAAATATGTCTGGAACTGAGGTTTTGTCCAGGATAAAGTTTTGACTTTTCATTCAAAAACTGAAAACCTTTCAGCAGAACTTTTTTCTTTCTCTTTGGTTTTCCAACAGACAACCAACAAATTTTTGAAGGTAATAGACATGCAGCTGAATATCTCAATGCCCTCTTTGTCCTCACATTTTAGGACCATATGAATTTATATCAGTTGGATTTTATTCCTCTCCATTTCTCTTGCTCTAGGCTCTTGCCTCCAATTCTTGTTCTTTTCCAACTTGGTTCTATCCCCATCTGGTACAATCCCAAGGGATAATTCACCCTCTGCTATTGGTGAAACATCTCTTGCTCTCTCTCCACTTCTCTCTCTCCCTCCCCTTAAATACACTCTAGACTGGTTGGAGCTCTTGTAGTTTGTGGTCACCTAGACAGGATGTGGGGAGGAGCCAAGATCCGGCACGAGCTTAGAGACAACAAGAGCTCACAAGAACCAAATCTCAGCAGAGGACTCCAAGAACTCAGGCCTTGCACCCTGGAGGTGTGGGAGCTCCTAGGGTCTGAGTACCACACAGGCTACTGGAGAGCAGGAGCCTCGTCTTGGCACAGTACTTGGAAGTAGCTGTGATGTAGGTAAGGACAGTAACTGAGTCCAGTGCAATGCTTGGGGTGAACTGGTTCTCACAGGACTCCAGCACTCTTCTGCAGCTGCAGCTGAGTCGCTCCTGGCCTCTTCTTTTTCAGTGGAGTGATGATGACGACGACAATAATGATGAAGAGCAGGACTTGAAAAGGATCACTGACAAGGAAGTTAAGAAAGGTGAAATGCTCCCTAAAGCTTTTTATGGAGATATTTCAGCCAATCAAGTTGAGTCTGTTACGCTGGGCTCATATTGCCTTCGATATGTTTGTGCTTTAGTCTGGAGCTCAGCCCTCTGCTGCAGCACTAAAGTAGCCCCGACTTCTCATTCGTGTCTCTTGAAGAGCAAAGTCTGCCTCACTCCTCTAGTTCCAGTGGCTGTCTGTCATTGTCCCTGCTGCAGTCTGTCACCAGGATTTGCACTTGGGACCTTCCCAGCATCATCACGCAGCCCTCCGCCACTTGAACTAAAGCAGTGACTTCATTAGGTGGTGACAGTAGTAGGCTGTTATCCTCCACCCACACCCAGTACACATGTTGCATATATATTACACAGGCACCAAACCCTTT
This sequence comes from Emydura macquarii macquarii, assembly GCF_026122565.2. Taxonomy (NCBI): domain Eukaryota; kingdom Metazoa; phylum Chordata; order Testudines; family Chelidae; genus Emydura; species Emydura macquarii. The sequence continues at coordinate 5,788,882 of NW_027131391.1, forward strand.
TTTGGTGCAGTCAAAACTAAACTAAGCAAATCTGTTCACTCTTTGTCTGACAGTGTGTGTATTGTCCCCATCACCAAGGCATCTGATTGAGATGGTCACTACTGCATAACTGCAGATTACAACTGTGGTGTTGCAGCAGTTTGGACTATTACTGTAGAATATTGTAGCATTTCCTGAATAAGACCATTTCTCCCCTCACCCTTCAAACTAAGGGCAAGATTATTTTTCCAGGCACAGCTCTGGGCACGAGGTGATACGTAAGGGCACTGTCCTAGGAATAGCATCAGGGAAGTAACTGACTGTCACAATTTCCTCCCTGCTCCCTTTATGGTCCAGGGAAGAAGTTGCCTACCACAGCATTTCACTACATGCACTTCCTTACCCACAAGAGTTCAGCTCCAACGCCTTCCAGCGCTTTTGCTCACGAAGGACTGTATGTATGAGGTACAGCCCGTTTATCTCTGTGCCTCGACCTACAGTCTGGGATGCCATGTAGAGGTGGGTATGGGTGGGTTTGACTTCCCCTTCTGGCCATGCATGGGTGTGTATGGCTGGGCCATGATCTATCAGTAAATCAGTATGCAATGATGAATGCAATGTTCTCTGAATGAAAAACCTGCTTTTTTAGCCAAGCTCAGGGAAGGAGGAGGCGTGCTAAATGCGTCAAGGTGAGATGGAAGAGCAACGTTCTGAGATTTAATTTCCTTCCAGATAATTTTCTCAAGCTGTATAAACTTTCTTTCCTTAACATAAATACCCTCAAAAACACATTCTGTGTCCCTGGCCCCATGGAAATGTTCCCAGTAACAACTTTCACCTGTATTTGCCACTCAGCCAAAAGCCAGCAGTTTTATCTTTTCCCCCATTAATTTGAGCAGTAAATTTCCTTAGGCAAAGTCTCCTGGTCCCAGACCACGGAATGAATTTAAGTAAACAAGGTGTACAATAACAGGCTTGTGTTAGGGCAGGTTTTTCAAGTAGCCTCTAATATTGAATGTAAGTTCTAAATCTCTCCACACTATGGAGAGGTTGAGGTGTTTGTGTATGGGGGGAGAAAGGGGGGAGGGAAGGGAGCAGAGGGAAGGAAATTATTTAAAAAAACCTCTAGGTAACTTTTTGAAACAACCTGCCCAGCAAAAATGAAGCAGGTGTCTACTGACCAAAGAAATCAGGTGAAAAATCATTGCCCAGAGTCCTATCAAACTTAGACGGAGATTTCCAAAGCAACTAGTGATTTTGTGTGCCTCCATTTTTGGGGAATGCCCAATTTGAGGCACCTGAAAAAGGGCCTGACTTTGCAAGTGATGATTGCTCGCCCTTTGACTGCCAGGGCCCTAGAATGTGTCTCAAGTTGGGCTCTCAAAACCTGGGGCAGCCAAAATCGCAAATTGCTTTGGAAACTCTTAGACTAGTTAATCTTCAGAATTCAGCCCAGGGAAAAAAAATGTCATCATGAGCAGAGGTAATCAGAAAGCAGTAAGAGATGTGAAAGGCTTCTGATTCATACTTTGATAAGTCACAGAGCTGCGAGCTTCAGGCACTCTCCTTACGCCCCGCGGAAGTAGTGCATATTTCTCTGCAATGCCTCACTAAAGTGACTCCACTTGGAACCAGTGGGATTATCTTGAGGGGTTAGAGAATTCAGTCTCCTTGATGCATTCATGCTTTGGTGAGTCTGCTAATACGAGGGTCACTTGTGGTGAGGACGATTACTAGGAATGGACTGACTGTTTTCATAGATTATCCAATGGGAAACTGCTTTCAGTTAAGCACTGGTCCGAGGTGGATTTGATCTGATGACTTAGAAGTGAAGGATACCAGAGCCCATTTTTACTACCCTGAGCGATCCAGTTCCTCTAATCAAAGGCCTTCTAAGGTGGGCTATGGATGTTCTCTCTAATGGCTTCCATTCCTCCTTGGCTCCTTCAGCCTATCCTAGTGAGTTCCGCAGCTGGCCCCAAATCAGGACACCTCCAGCTTTTCTGCACGTCTGGTTGAGGTATGTGGGTGTTTTAGCCCTTTCCTAGCTAATGCCAAACTTTGGGTTTGGTGGATGGTGGCGGGAGCATTTGTGTGTTGACTAGTATGGTCAAAGTTTGCTCAGAGTTACAATGAGTACAATACAAATTAATACAAGGCACCTCATATGCATTTTACAAGGCATGGACAGTGCCGCTGATGGAGTGCTGCAGTTGGCTGACCATCGATTGCTGCTTCCTAAAATAAAATCCTGGCGCCAGCAACACCACTGGACAAAATTGTCCTCTTCTTGACAAAATTTACAGCTATTTTCCTTCTGGGAAATTCTTGGGGCTATAAAATGAGAGCACATCTCTTGCTTCGCCTGAGGGGAATTAGAAAAGCCTCAATGGATTGATAGCATTTTGGAACAATTGGATACACAACATTCTCTTGCACTCTGGATTGTGTGAATTTGTCCCTTTGATCAGACTTGCATTCCCTGCTCTCTTCTGAGTCATAGACACAGGTGAGTCCTGATGACATGATTGTAAACTATGCTAAGAACTGAAGGGCTAGAGCAGTGTGAAACACAAGCGCCGGATGGTGGATGCACCTTAGTGGCTAAACAGGAAATTGCAGTGGGAACTGTTTTGAGAACAAGAAATGACCATGCAGTCCAAAAGCCAGTGGGGGGTTCAACGATAGTCACTATACTGACAGGTGTCCAATAAGAGCATATAGAGCTGCATTAGTAGGAGCATTGCCAGCAGATCGAGGGAAGTGATCATTCCCCTCTATTCGGCATTGGTGAGGCTGCATTTAGAGTATTGTGTCCAGTTTTGAGCCCCCCACTACAAAAAGGATGTGGCCAAGTTGGAGAGAGTCCAGTGGAGGGCAACAAAAATAATTAGGGGGCTGGAGCACAAGACTTATGAGAAGAGGCTGAGGGAACTAAGCTTGTTTAGTCTGCAAAAGAGAAGAATGAGGGGGGATTTGATAGCAGCCTTCAACTACCTGAAAGGGGGTTCCAGGGAGGATGAAGCTAGGCTGTTCTCAATGATGGTAGATGACAGAACTAGGAGCAATGGTCTCAAGTTGCAGTGTGGGAAGTCTAATTGGATATTAGGAAAAAGTTTTTCACTAAGAGGGTGGTGAAGCACTGGAATGGGTTACCTAGTGAGGTGGTGGAATCTCCGTCTTTAGAGGTTTTAAGCTGTGACTTGACAAAGCCCTGGCTGGGGTGATTTAGCTGAGGTTAGTCCTGCTTTGAGCAGGAGGTTGGATTGAATGACCTCCTGAGATCCCTTCCAACTCTAATATTCTATGATTCTAAGAGGCAGAATAATTCCATCACCATGGGTTCGGGTTGTCTCCTCTGATCTGCATCCCAAATGTCTGCAAACTACCCGGCTTACTAATCGGCCGCATTCATCATTTGGGTTTCATATCTCGCTTTATTTGTACTTGATTGTTTAAGGAATAAGTTAATAGTAGCCATTAGACACTAACCGCCATCATGTGACTCTGATCCATGCCACATGGCTGGGGCCAAGAAAAAAAGTTTAGTCCTTTAGCAGTGCTCCTGTATGTCACATCTTTCTTACATCCTGGCCATGCTATCTGGTTCTCTGTTTGCTTGGACGTTACTCTCCTACTGGTGTCTCCCACCCAATTGACTGTTCCATTGAAGAAATCTGTTTTCTCCATCTCCTATTATGTGGCAGCAGTCCCCGGTGGAAGCAAATGGGCTCAGTCCCTGGCTTCCAGATGTTTTTTTGACTATCCAAGGTGGTTCTTTCCAGTGAAGAACCTGGAAGCTTGTAGAAGCATCTGTAAAAATGGAGCGGGAACCAGCACCATGTGACCTGCCAGTTCTCCATAGACCCCCAGAAAGTGCTTCACAGAGCACAGTTTGAGACTGTCTGCATTACTATCTCCAAGGATAGGGCAGTGAGGCTTAGAGTACAAGGAACAGAATATCCTTTCCCTGAAGCATGAATCAGGGACTCTAGAATATACAAGTTGGTACATGGATTTATTTTATCTGCAAAGTGTTGCTTATTTGTCATATTGAATGCATTTGCTAGATGTCACTAGTTCCTGCCAAACTGCTGACAGGTTTGTTTTAAGGCCTGAGCACAGGAATAACTAAAATTACTGGGTGCATTAATAGTAGGGATGGGTGAAACATTACATGGAAAACAGAATAATCTGAACCTTTGCCAAAAATTCAAACTGAAACCAGATCAAAACTATTCTGTAGTAGTTGTTTTTGTTTTAAAAAGGACAATCAGCTGATTTTCAATGGTTTGTTTGTCATTTCTGTTGGGCTTTTGTGCTTCTGAGATCTGGCTGGAAAGAGAGGCGGAAGAGACCAAATACTATGAGGAAAGGTTATTCTTTTTATATTCCTGACCTAACTGGAAGAAGACAATGTAGGAAACCTCCTGAGGAAACCTGTTGCTGAGAGATTTTCCACAGTTATGCAGGGCCAGAGAGGAAGTATGGTCCAATGGTTAGAATATTGGCTTGAAATTTGGGAGACTGGAGTTCATTTCCCTGCTCTGCTACAGATTTATTGTGTGACCTTGAGCAAGCCACTTAGGCCCCAATCTTCAAAGGTATTTAAGTGTCCAACTCTCTGGGCTCAGGTCTCCATCAATAAAATGGGGATAACAGCCCTACTTCACAGGGTTGTTGTGAGGATAAGTACTTTAAAGGTTGTGAGGGGCTCAGATACTATAGTAATGAGGAAAGTGGGGGGGTTATAAATACTAAAATTACAGATCCATGAAGCTCCGATGAGCATCTAAATACTGAGGCGGCATCTGAAATGGAACACATTTCTTAGCCTTTGAAGATCCTGTCTGCTATAAGCTAATGTGGGAGTGAGTGAGAGCTGTATAACTTTGATCAGTTTGCATGAGAAATAGCCCAAAGGTTTGCATTGCATGGCTCTAGCTTTTCTAAGCTGATGGGTTCACATACCTGTGTTCAAAGGCAGTGCTTTTTGGAAGCAGACTGCTGTACAATTAGGGCGACAAGTTAAATGGGTTTCCCCAATTGCTTCCATAATATTAGCAACAGCAACGATTTGTTTGCAGAAAAAAAGGTATTTGCATGAGCAAATGGGTGCTCATGCCCGTAATTGTATCCTCAATTACACACTCTGCATGCACAGATGTCCATTTTCCTGCACAAGGACAAGTTTTTGTGTACAAAAAATGATGTACCCATGTATGGTGAGGTCATAATTAAGGATACCCTTTGAAAATCTATCCCAAAATGTGCAATTAGGTACCAGTTCTGCAACTGGATCTAGCCTGGCAGAGCCCTGAACATGCACGGATCCCCATTGGAGTTAATGATATGCTGCATGAAGCCAAGAGTCTGTTGGCATTAAAATTAAAGCCTTACACTGCCTTTAAAATCCCACATCAGCTGGTGTCAGCTGACTCTAGTTAACAGGGCTCAGGCTAAGGAGATGTTTAATGCAGATGTAGATGTTTGGGCTGGGACTGGATGGGACTTGGGCTGTAGCTCGAACCTGAACTTCTACACCACAATTAAACAGCTCTGTAGCCTGAGTCCACAAGCTTTGGTCAGCTGGCACGAGCCAGACACAGGTGTCTAATTGCAGTTTAGACCTACTGTCTTAGTTTGGTCAGGGTGACCCAGATTCATCTCTGCTGTAATGCTATGGACATCAGTAGAGTTACACCAGGGATGCCTTCGGCCTGGTCTTTCCAATCTTGTTGCAGATTCCTATGAGGTTAGATGACAATTGTTACAGAATTTCTTCGGGCCAGTCTGTGCTCTCATTTTCACCAGGGTAAATCCAGAGTAACTCTGTTAACACCAAATAAGTTACTCCAGATATGTATCTGTTCAACGGAGAGCTTTCCCTTTTCATGTTACTGTTGACCTCAGAGGAGCTGGGGCGGGGCTAGGTTCAGAGGGAAGATTTGCTGAAGTAAAAGTGTCTTAAGCATGCAAATGGAATTAAAAAAAATATAAATAAGGGAAGCTAATGAACGGAAGCCACAGCAGGCATTTCAAGGGACCCTGTCAAGCAGCTTTTAAAAATAGATTTTAATTTTCTCTGCTGTTTAAAAAAGCCTCCTGTAATGTTAAAAATGATCACAGTGGCTTCGTTTTATATGCAGTTACTTTCTTTTTACTAAGCATCAGTTTGTTTGTGCTTTCCTCCCCACGGCTCTCTAAAGGAATATGTTAAAGCATGAGGAGAGATTCTAGGGACATATGAATTGTTATAGAGGATGAGACCCATGGTCCACCTAATTCAGTATCCTGTCTCTGACATTGGTCAGGACAAGACAAAGCATCAGGTGCAGTAGGAAGTTATGGAGTAAACTTATCCACACCAGGCGCCGTGAGGGCAGATGACTACGTGGTGGATTAAACAAATCTTTAATTAACGGGAGCTGTGGCATATCATGCAGTGTCGTCACGAGCTTTTCTATGCTTTCCTTCTCTGCAAACACTGGGTGGAGCAATATTACCTAGAACTGTTCACCATGGTAGAGGAGTACATTTAAGTGGGCCTGAAATAATACACAGGGTGGAATTTAGTTGTATGACTATCATCTTAGTGTGAGCTATACTATTGCTGAATAACAGAGTGCCCAGGCTGAAATGGGTAACATTTGGACGTTAGCACCCCACGTCATTCTGGCCAGTTTTCCGAGCAGATTGTTGTATGTTTTGACCTTAGTCCCTGTCTTTGTAAGACGGTCACGATAGGTGAGGGTTCTATCCAAAGTGACACCTAGTTAGACCAGATGTGAATCATGCTTTGTTTGCTGACCATGGAGAACTATATTCAGCTCTCTGCCCGCGTGTGCATGATGTAAGTGGAAGACACTCAACGGAGGCTCACGCGCACTTGGTATCAGGCACTATTGACGATAATAATCAGCCATAGTCACCGTATCTGCATTCAGAACACTCTCAAGTAGGTCAAAGGAGCGTGACTGAGGGCCGAGGCATATGTCTGTCTAAACAAACTTGCGAGACCCGGTATAGGCTAGGTCATTGGAATACAAGTTAAATAACATTGGAGATAATACTGATCCTTGCGGGAGGCCATTCTTCTGATAACTCCAAGCACTTGTTATATCACCACTATGCACATGGAAATGGCAATTTCTCAAAAACAGAGCCATTGCACATACTAACCAACTTGGCATAGTTCTAGACAATGTCACCAGAAGGCCCCTGTGCCAAATTGTATTGGATGTTGTGGTCAGGTCAGGAAAACTGAACCAGTCTTCATTTTATGTTGAAATCCCTTTCTGATGAAAGTTGTAAGTGCCAGCACTTGATCACATGTACTACGACTGTGGCAAAACCCAGCCTGGTCTGGTGCCAGCATGCCTTCCACAGATGGTAAAATTCTTTGAAAAGCCAGATGCTCTATCACCTTAAGGCAGATGCTTAGAAGTGAAATTGGTCTGTAGCTTGAAGGCAAGTGTGGATTCTTCCCAGGTTTCAGCAAGGCAATGACTTTTGCTTGGCGCCAGATACTAGGCAATCTGGATTCTTGCAGAACTCTGTTGAAAAAACTGAACAAGCCATTCCCAAGCGTGAGGACCCAGATGTCTCATGAATTGAGGTGCAATTCTATCATATTAGGAAGCTGTGCTCGTTTTTAAACCATTCAGCATGTTATCCAATTCCAGACTAGTGAGTGGCTCCATTTTACTGTCGGCTGGATTACACCTTAGAAAATGTCACCACTCATTTGTCGTTTGACATCTCTGTCAACAGGAGCTCTGGTGACTTTCAACAGATGGTGGGCAATCTGATTTGGAGTAACTTCCAACCTACTTGGTGCACGTGGACATTGAGCCACACCTAGTTGATGAATTAAGCTCCAGTTTTTCCGGCTTGACTGCGTAAAGTCGAGCGCTACTGTCTCTTCCTCCCAATGATTCTATAAAATGGTCAGCAATCTCCAGATCACCTCACTGCTCAAACTGCCTCAGCAAGTCTGCACAATCCTCATTCAAACATGGAATGTGCCGTGGTCGGAAGCTGCAGGGAATTGTTGCACTTGCAGCTTTAAAAATGGCACCACAGAAACGATGGCTTGCATCTTCCATGGAGATGATGTTTAATGGCATGGTTACAATGCTCTGTTCTAAGTACTCTGTAAAGTAATCCTAATCTGCCTTCCAGACATTCCATCTAGGTTTTGATATGCTCCTTATAATTGGTAGGTGCCTTCCCATCTGAATCAATGACAGACAATATTGATTATGTGGAAAATCATTAAGTACAATATACGCCGCTGGCTATGAGTGATTGGCAAACAACATGACCCAACATAGGTCTGGGAAGTAGTTCCTATTCTGACGTGCTGAATGGAAGGTACCTCGCTGCTTGAGGTCATGGACCAATGCAAGATCATTATTTGTTGCCCACTCCAACGGTTGTTCATCATTTGGGAGCAGTCACATAACCCCACTTGCTATGATGACGTTTAAATTCACCAACATATACTGCTGGATGCTTAAGCCTTGGAAGAACTTGTGGACCCCATGTTTCACTCAGTGGCTTATATATGTTTGCAATTTGAAACCCACCAACTTCAATTGTATTGCAAAAAGGTGAAGATTCAATATGGACAGCAGCCAATATATCACGATGGATGTACGTGGCTTGACTATGTTTCACATGAAGATTGTGACTTAACAGATTGAAACCAATGATCTTGAACTGACGTGCTTCATTCAGCACGATGTAAGTTTCTTGTAAACAAATGACATCAATTAAAACTTCCTTTGTCACCAATAAGTTCCCACTTGGCAGCACACATCCCTTCAACGTTCAGCTGAAGGACCTTAAATGCCGGATCTATGACTAGAAAATCATCATCCAGAACCCGTTTGACCAGTTGCTGACCAAAATTCATGATAATCCTAGTTGGCTCGTCCGTTTCTCCAGACCACAGACAAGCTGCAGCTGGGTACTTACGGGGGTCGTGTTGAGAATGCCGATCCATTGTCCCCATTTAAACAAGTGAAATGAGGGGGCAGTTCCTCCCTGTGCAGAGGACAAGCACAAATCCTATGCGCAGCACATTAGCAAAGTGCCTGTTATGTCTTTCTCTACTGAGTATTCTATATAGAACATAACAACTTGCTATTGCTGCCAGTTAAGAGTTAGTTCCTTAACTCAAAAGAGGAGAAAGTCTGTGCCGAGGGTTCCAGGTTGAACCTGAAAATGACCTGTGTGGGATGTTGTTCCAACAGCCCTATTCTGACAATTTAAGGGATGCTGGCCCCTCTGCATAAGAATCAGTCTCACTCAGACTGGATTGTAGCTAAAATCTGGCAAGTATGCCAATTGGGCTAGTGACAAGGATCCCTTTTTGGCTGAACTAGGAGAACCCAAAGCATCTTGATTTAATTCTCACCTGACATAACTTGTGGTGAGTCTGACCACACCTCACTGAAATGGTTACACCTTCTCTAGTGCCTGGCCGCAAATGGGTAGCCACAGTGATGCTCGCACAGAGTTTTTTGGCCAGCAGTTTTGAGCCAATCCCCAAGAGGGAGAGATTATGTCACACAATGGCCTTCTCCAAGGAAAACTTAACTGAACAAACCATGTTGATGGCAACAGGCCACTTATCTGACACATCATTTCCTCCTCTCCCCGCACAGAAGCACACATGCACAAATCAGCCCATTCATGGCTGCTGCTGTTGAAACACATCTATGAAAAGGGATACATTTCCCTGAGGTCTGAGAAGCTTGCTGAATTCCTCCATCACCTGAGACTCCATCCAAGCCTTGAGCATAAAGATTGAGATGGCCACCAGTCTCTGATGTGTAAACCACTTGGCTAGGAAATAGCCAATAGTTTCTTCAAACCCTTTATGCTTCAAGATTGACTTTTGGTGGGGAAGCATTTAAAGAAAAGAGAGAGATAGATGGAACTTATTAATAGCACAGGCAGCTTTTGCTTTTTCTAATTTCAAATTTGCTCAAATGTTTTGGGTTCTAATGCTGGATTAACTTGAACACCATTGAGGTTTGAATTCCAGTTAGGTGAGAGTGAAAAAGGAAGAGAGCTGAGATTGTGAAAATATTTTATGAAGAAATAGAGTGGCAAAACAGGGAGAAGAAAGGGGATAGAGTGAAAAATAAATACAGAGAAAAGAGGAATAAAAAAAGAAAAAAAATACTACTGAAACAAATATGTGTATGCAGGAGCAGGGCAAAACAGACTTGTCTTAAAGACGTTGGGCCTGATTCACAACTGCCTTCCACCTTTGGGTTGTCATTTACACCAGTGCAAAATGGATGCAAAATACAACCTTTCTGATTTAATAGCATTTTTCACCCACTAGCACTCATGTAAATGATTACAACAGGGTCAGGGCATTGGTGTACTGGACTTCTTATAATCGAACTCAAATATATTCTATGTGACAACGGGTCAGATGAAAGAAGTTGTGGAGACATTGTCATCATAGGAAGAGAGATATGAAGAGAAGATAGCTCGTTGAGATGCAGCGCTCAGCTATATATGCATAGCTATTAAGATAATGAATATCCTAGAAAAGCCTGATGATAGACACATCTACTCAGAGCTTGTTATTCCCCAAGTTACCTACTGACATTCAAATCCCTCCTAAAGGTTCACTTTTTCACCAATGCCTGCAGAAAGAGAAGCAATCACACATGACAAAAACAACTTCTCTCTCCAAGTTCTCCCTTCCCATGGCTTTCCCAGTATGTCCCATCTTTACTGTTCCTTTTGGACCAGAATGTGATTCCAATACGAAAACGGTGCCTTACGCTACAACAATCCCCATCGCCTCCAATGGGACCAGCCATGTGCTGTGAGATGCTGTGCTGTTAGGGCAATATTGCCCTTTGTTTTAATTCCAAGCTCTTCGGAATAAGGCTGGTCTTCATTATGAGTCTTGAGTGCCTTGTTAGTGCTTAACAATTAGATAAAATAATAATCAATAATAATAACTGACGATGAAATTGACCTTTTTTGTGCTTTGAAGCACATTTTTCTCCTTCCTAAGAAAGCAGCCACTCTACAAACTGGCGGAAGCACATAGATAATTTTGACACACATAATTATGGAAAGAATGTATTGAGTGGATAGCACTATATGTATTGCTAATAAGACAGAGAAATAATAGCAATCCATGGAGAGAGGCAATTAAAGTGACAGGCAACATTGATGAATTGCTAAATAATTAGATGGAATGATTTGCTAATGCAATGACTTGACTAGTAGTAAACAGATATATGGACACTCAGATACAGAGGAAAATGACAGAAATATGAACCTGGCACATCCCCAAAATGAACCCTGAAGAACTATTGTGGATGTTGCACGCTACCTACTGTTCACAGAAGGTCCTCCAAGATCCACTCAACTGTACTAAATTGTAGGGATAATTTATTAAAGCTGTGAATTGCAAAGGAGTTTGCTAGGAGTCTTTCGCTTTGTGATTACTCAGTACAACTGTAATTTGACTGGGGGAGCTTTATACTTCACTGTGTGGGAGGTAGAGAGAGGGTGGGGTAGTGGCTTGCAAAATCCTAGAGTTCTGGTGCACTGAAGAATCTGGTGGGGTGTTTTGACAACTAATGCTAGAAAAACCAGAAAGCAAAGGGACAAATGCTGGTTTCAATTAGTTACACGAGTGCAGCTCTGTTGGCCCCGATTCTGCTCGCAGTTCCATCAGTGAGAGATCTGGAGGAACTCCACTGAAGATCGTGAAATTACTCCAGATTTACATCTTTGTATCCAGGAGCAGAATCTGACCCCATCGCCCAATCTATCATTTCCTTTTGGTCCAGCTAAGCTAAACTAAGCTGAACCAAAGGGCCCATAGGAGATGCACAAGACGCCCCCTCTGGGAATGCCCCAGCATATCGATCTCCTGTGCTGAGTGCAGAATTGGCTGTGACAGGTCTGCTCAGTCTCTGCCATGGTGCTGGTTGGAGGGGGCATTCTGGGGCAGATCAGGGGCAGAATGGAAGAGGTGTGTTGGAGCCGGAGGAGGGTTGTTTGGGATATTTTGCTCCCTGAAAAGGAGCCATTGAATCAGGGATGCAATTTAAGGCAGCCAGTAGGACTACCCTAGCCTGTACTTAGGGGTGCATCAGACCCCCACAGCTGCTGAATAGGGGAGGTTCAAACTGCTTCACTTCCATCCCTCTGCTGGCACCCGCATCTGTGCGGGATGCATCTGGCTCAAGGGATGTCTACACGCCAGCCCGGGCAGTTCACGGCAGCTGGTGTAGATGTACCTGCTCGAGTTGTACTCTAGCTAGTTTGCTAAAAATGGAAGTGAAAATGCTGCGGCACAGGTTTCAATGTGGGCTGCACAAACCCGCCTGACCCCCTCGGACATACTTGCTGCTACATCCAGCGCTGAAACCCATGCCGCGGCATCCTCATTTCTATTTTTAGCGAGCGAACTAGAGTTCAGCTGGCGCAGGTATGCCTACACAAGCTGCCATTCAAACTCCCAGCTGCAATGCAGATGTACCCTCTGTGTGTTTAGAGTCACATATATGGTTTAGCTGAAGATCAGACAGACTAGCAACAGATAGCTAGTCTGAAAACGAACTCCCTTGTCTCCACTTTTCCCTGTCTATTTCCTGTTCCTCCAAAACTAAGTCTTTTTCTTTTCTTTTCTTTCTTACCGCTGGGAAAAGGCCTTTGTTTACCTTGGAGCAAGAACTAAAAGGCCAGAGCTCATTCTCACTGATGTCCTTGTCAAAACACTCCAGAGCCTCTATGACAGCAAGGCTGGGCTCATCAAAACTCTTTCCAAAGACAAATATCACTCAACAAAACTGTTGGAACAATAAACAGCTGTTGCATGTTCTATGTACTGGCTTCTTCCCAAATGTAATTCTCATTAAGTCAATAGACTCTGAAAAGCACGGATGTGTTGAGATTTAAGTACCTCACTGAGCAAAGACACAGAAACCCTCAGAGGGTGAAAGGGAATAGTGAATTCAGGCTGCATGTAATTCATAGTCAATTTGTAACGTGTACACCCCATTCCTCGGTGTTTGTCAGGCTGCATTCAAACTAGTGCCTGTTGGGACTTGAATTTGAGTTTAATGAAGAAAAAAAGGCCAGGTAATTTTTCCCTGAGGCTGCATTTCTGCTTAGAGTCCTCTTCCATTCCTGCTCTCAATTTCTTTGTTTTGGTGCTTTGCTTGTATGCACAGTCTCTCTCTCCCTCGCTCGCTTGCTCTCAATTAATTAATTAACTAAACTTTTTTTTTTTTTTTTTTTTTAAATCCACTTTTTCAGCTTCGAAGCCTTAAGTGCAAAGCATTGTGGTTTTTTATTTCTCTTGGTATTTGGGAGGAAAAACAAACATGAAGAGAATGCATCCAAATCGATGTCTGTGCACCAGAGCTTATGCCGTCATAGCCCCCTGGTGGAGATGCTTCTGGCAGTCCACACTGACAGAAGACACTGTAGGAACACCACGTCTCCTGACGACATTTTTGAAACTGACCGAGGCACTCTTCCATCCGCACTGCTGCACCTACGTGTGGGTGGGTTGGTGGGGGTGTGTCTGTGGTATTTTTTTGGTCAGCATAGCTGTGTTGCTATGCTAGTGAGTTGGTTTTTTTTCCCCCCGCACCATGACTGAGATAGCTATGCTGGTGTAAGTTTTAATTGTAGACCAGGTCAAAGGTAGTTTCCAGGTGAGAGATCTGCCTTGCAGCTTGTGAAGTCACCTAGTAAAAGTGAATGCAAAACACTGTCAATTCAGTACAGAGAGCTAATGTGGCCTAGTGGCTGAGGCATTGACATAGTAGTCAGCAAATCTAAATTCTAATCCCACCTCGCTTACTGATGTTGGGTAAGGCATTGCATCTATTAATGCTGCTGTTCCCCTTCCCCTCTTCGTACGTCTTCTCTATGTAGATTGTAAACTCTTCAGCACACGGATTATCTCGTGTTTGTACAGTGCTTAGCAGAATGGGGCCCTGATTTCAGGCGAGACCTCCAGAAGCTACTGTAATACAAAATGAATGAAGATGAGGATAACAGCATGAGCTTAATTTTTTCGGTTGCCATTTTTTGCTTCCATCTGCTCTTTGAGGTTCCAGAAGCTGAGGGTAAATTGAAGTTCCAAAATATGGGCCAGGCCAGGATCAGAATGAGGCAATAACAGGAATCTCAAGAAAATTGTTTCTCAAGAGACCCCAGACAGCTGGCTATACCCAATTAAGCTTTAGACATGCATCTGAACTTTTGAATGCTTGTTAAAATGGAACAAAAAACAATGGAGATTCTACCTTTTTCTTCCTCTTCCTCTTCGCTTCTTATGTCAATTTGCTTAACAATGACAGTGGCTTAATTTCTGCCCATTGTTAGTTCAAAGATGAAAATTGGGGGAGGAGGAGTTGATCCTGCAAGCTTTTCATGTCTGGAACACGTAGCAATTAGCCAAATGAGTGTTTGCTAACCTCATTTATTTTTCATATGTAACAAGGCCCCTGGCTGGGTCACCTGTGGGGATCACAGATGTGACCTGTGGATCTAAAAGCATGATCAGCTACTGGTAGTCATAAATGATGAAGCATGTGTATGTAGAACAGCGACAGACTTGGAAACCACTAGGGAAAGACAAAGGGCCACCTGGTCTTAGCAGGCATCACACATTATTGTTAATTTGTATTTCCATAGTGCCTAGGAGTCCCAGTCATAGGCCAGGATCCCATTGCGCTAGGTGCTGTTCAAACGTGTTTCCACTCAGTGCAATTTCCTAACTCCTGTCAATGCTGGAGCCCCGAGTGCCATATGTAACCCTCTTGTGCATGCACAATACTTGGTAACAGCAATTCCAGGGTTCGTTCTCCATACCTGAGTGAGAATAGTCCTGCCCTAATAAGGTGCAGTACAAATTCCAGCCATAGATAATGGTCACGAAACAGACTGGTATAAATATTTGTTTCCATGCAAGCAACTTATGTTCACCCACTGACTCAATCAATCCGAGCCTCCTGCATTGGCCTGGGATAAGCTGTTGATATGTATGGTACATATGATATGATATGATATGTATGATATGCATTGGCTGGAAACTTCAGAGAATCTGTGGGCTCCCACATATGATCCAGAAACAACCACTAAGATTATATCCTCCACCTCAATTATATCCTCCACCTCAATTATATCCTCCACCTGGATCATGACAGCCGGGGACTGATCATAGGTAATTATACAGCTACATTTGCTGGTTGAGACCGTGATATTTATTGTTTTGTTTCTATTAGGGTAGCTCCCTGGAACTCTCAGTAAGCGGTAGGGTCCCCCGGTGCTAGGCACGATATAAGTAAGGCCTCATCTACACACAAAAGTTGTACTGCTGTAAGCTACACTGGTATAGTTAGAGTGGTACAACTCTGCTAGTGTGCATGCATATATAGCTTATTCCTATAAGAAAGGGAATAAGCTATACTGGTAGAAGGCACTTCTATACCAGTATAATTGCATCCACACTAGCGTTTGTACCAGTTTAACTATTTTGGTAAAGAATCACCCGCTCCCTGCATAAACAGCGATACCAGTGCAAAATCAGTGGCCTGGTCTGGGCCGTGAGTTCTGTGTCATGAATTCTGCCTGTATGTTTCAATCCATCTGAATTCTGCATTTTTCATTGAAGAAAACCTTTTGGCTAAAAAAAAATTGATCCGGGTCCACTTATCATGTCTGAGGCTTCCCTCTCCCCTCCCTCTCTCTCTCTCTCTCTTTCACAGCTACACACGGCACTTTTGTCTTCTGTAAAATGCCTCTGAGTTATAATCACCTCTCAATGTATTTCATAACTCCCGTTCCATTATCATAATAGATACGTATCATGATAGAAAATGCAGGACTCACCATTTCTACCCATGTGACATTTAGGATGGTATGTGTTTGCTATACAGTGCAAATCCCAACAATAAATAAGTGTCCATCATAAAGCAAACTTGTCTCTCCATGCAAGCAGGTTACGTTCACCTGCAACCTCAGTCAAACGCCACCCTATAGTTATGGTGTGGTACTTTTTGTTTTGTTTTTAATTACAGTAAAATCAGTGAGACAAGCATATACAAAAAAATCTATAAAACATGCATTAAGAAACTGCAGGCACAGATAATGGCTTCAATCTATGTAATATGTCCTGGGACAGATTCCGAGGTAACATCTCTGGGCTATATTAAACTGGTTGTATTATTTTTAGTATTATTTACTTGTTCTACAGTGGCATCTAGGGACATTGTGCAAGGCGCTGTGCAAACATACAGTATAAAGATGACAGAGAGCCAACCATCTCAGTTTGTATCAAGACTCTTGAGATGGATGGAATTGACAAATGAGGTTGTCAAGAAGTCTACGACATTAAACTGGCCCTTGCATCTCTCTTCATGGAGGCAGAAAATGAGAGCCACATTTTAGAAACAGGCAATAATATGAAAAGCGTGTTGAGGACTCCTGGCCTACCCCTAGTGCTGCCAACTCACTTGCTGTGTTGCTTTGGATTTGGTAAATCAGCTATAAAATAGGAATCATAATATTTACGTACCACACCCGGGTGTTGTGAAGCTTAATTAGCACTCGTAAAGCACTTTGAAACTGCTGGGTGAAAGGCACTGTATAAGTGCAGAGTACTATGGTTACATATTCTCCAAAGTTGCATGCTTTGGACTCGATGAGAAGGAAATATGACTAGATGTCAGAATTGTCCCAAAACATCCTTCTGGCTCATCAATGAAGTGAGCTTTGTGAGAAATCTTGGTCCTGTATATTAAAACTAATATATTCACTGGGGATTTGATCCAAAGCTCATTGACGTCAATGGTAACTTCCCACTGCCTTCAGTGAGCTCTGGTTAAAGTGGTGAGTGACAGCTGAACATTTGTTTATTGTTCTCATGGAGTTCAAAATAGCTTTTGGTGTTGCAAAACTAGTTCAGGTTTGTGAGCTTTTTTTTTCCCCTGGAATTTCAACCTGTGTTTTTGGGGGGAGGTTCCCAAGCATGTTCCAACTTAAAAACAAATACATTCTCATAGCTGAAGGAAAGCACACACTGTATGTTAAATGTCGAAGGCTCCTTCTAAAACGAGGCAATGGGTGTCTTCCATATGATATAAATATTGTATTCATATGTTTCTTTGAATTTTTTTCTGCCCCTTTTTTGATCTATCAATCTATCTATCTATCATCCCTCTGTTCTCTACACCATTTGTTGTTCCTTTGGCTCTTTAGATATGGTTTCTTTTTGAATTTATCCCTGGGCTATAAGCTGTTGCTTTGAACCATTTACGTGATTTTTTTTTTTTTTGGCTACATCTGTGTCCTTTGCATATATATTCAATTTCTTAATGTGCCAGTCCAAGAAGGAATATAAAGAGAGATGGAAAAGACCAAATGCAGACAAAGGCTGTGAGACTATCATCATACACCTTAGAACTTTGCAGTTTCAGACTCTTGAATCAATGTTATTTTTTTTAATTACAGTAACACCTAGGTTCCCCAGCTGAAACAGAGCCCCGGTTTACTTGTACAAACCCATAACATGAGACTTTCCTCACTGGAAAGAGTTTCAAATCCAAATAGCAAAAAAACTCAGAATTATTTACCCACAGATGGGATTAAATGATCTGCCTAAAATCACACACACAGTTGATGATGGAGCCAAGATCTCCTCATTCTCAGGCCAGCGCCTGCCTTTACCACACAATCAGCTCTCATGCCTAAACTAGTTAACCTTCACACCTTGTGAGCTAAACTATCCCCATGTTACAGATGAAGCAATTTCAGCTTCCATTGGCTTCAATGGCAGGTGTCAGTGCTCGGCACCTCTGAAAATCAGGCCATAAATGACTTGCACAAGACTACGCAGAAAATCAGTAACGGAGGCAGAATGAGAGCTCTGAAGTTTCTAAATCCAGCCCCTGAACTCAATCCACAAACCCATATTCTCTCGGGATTAATTGATGGGCATAGAATAATCTTGTGGGAGAGAAGAGGATTTATGGCTGCTGTTAGGCAGGTAGGAGGAGAGGTTTGAAATCCCTTTTGAAATTCAAACAGCCATGCAACACCCAGCACAGTGTGTTTTGTTGTCTTTTGCTTTAACAGGATCCTATGTTTTTCTCATCTGGCAGCAGGCCAATGCTTAAAATATTTAAAGAGACAAAGTGGGTGAGGTAATATCTTTTATTGGACCAACTTCTGTTGGTGAAAGAGACAGGCTCTTTTTAAGCATAAGGAGTTAACCCATGTTGGAAAAAAACATTCAAGGTGAGGTGGGCAGTTGCCATCTCAGCAGTTCTAGGAGAAAAGAAGGTTAGTGGGTTAGAGACTGTTGTAACGAATAACCCAGGGTCTTTACCGAGTCCATGATTTTTAGTATCTAGCAAAGTTACAAATTTAAGCTCCCAGGTTTCACTTTTGAAGGCGTTGTGCAGGTTTCCTTTGAGGACAAGGACTGAGAGGGACACGTCATTCCCACTGCAGATACTAAGCACCTCTCTAAGACTGTCTGTGCTAGCAAAATCAGAACCGAATTCATAGCTGGTGCCTAGTGGTACAGTTGGATAAGTAATGGCAAACGAAGAAGCTAGTTGCAGATAGGACTCATGTGAGCTCAGGCAATTTTACTGCCCCGGAGCAGACAGCACCATAAAAATTCCTTCTGTACCTTTGCTAGCAATGATGGAGCTGCACTGGTGAAGAATTACAGGTTGTGTTTTTGCCAGACCAGGCCAAAAAGGGCTCATGGCTTTGTAGAACAGGGTCCTAAATCAAGCAGGAGTGTCAGTTTATCATTGGACTGTTTTTGTTTTATTTCAAAAACGTGCGATGCTGGCAGGTCAGATGCCAGCTTTTGCCCAGGCTGCAGGTGTTAGCTAAGAACTAACAGCCTTGTAGCTGGAGACTGGATTAGGTCACCTGTATGTTGATTTTGCTCAAAATAGTATTAGTCTTATAAGCTTAGTGTTTGTAAATTGGTGCATGCACTAATCTCACTTGGAATGTCTGTATTCCAGGCTATAAGGAAATATGTAAGTTTTGCTTTATAACTTTGAAAATATTTGCCCTGAACTTGTGAGCTCGGGCACGGGAATCATTCCCCCTGCCCATCCAGAAGAACTATCAAAATCAGATGGGCCATCAAGAATCCTTGCAATACAAAGGGCTGGTTAAGATCCTAATGCACCTGGGAAATGCTATGTGCAAGAACGCTCATCCTCTGGGTTTGGAAACTGAATGAAGGAGATAAAACAAAGCCACAGGAAATTCTTCCATCTTTTTGACTGTTTGAATTCTGAACGGCCAGAGACTCTAAACTGAAACCGGAGATCCCCAGGGGCTGCCTTGTGGGTCTGCCCTGGAAGACACTTTGAATGGACAGATCACTACAACGCGCTGTCACTCTTAGGATTTACATGGTAACTCATTGGTGTGTATATGTTCCCTTGTTTTAACCTGTAAATAACTCTCTTTCCTAGCTAATAAACCTTTAGATGATTACAGGATTGGCTACAGGCGTTGTCTTTGGTGTAAGAAATCTAGGAGACCGATTGATTTTGGAGTAAGTGACTGGTCTCTTGGAACTGGAAGCAACCTGAATGTGGTGTGATTTTTGGTGTAAACAACCATTTATCACTAAATCCAGTTTGTCTGGGTGGCAAGATAGACTGGAGAGTCTAAAGGGCCAGTCTGTGATTCCATGGTTATAGCAGTGATCCAGGAGTTCGCATTGGTACTGGCTTGGTGAAATCTAATTACAGAACAGACCACCAGTTTGCAGTGTGTGCCCTGTTTTTGACAGTTTGTCCTGAGGTAGGCACTCACAGTCGTGCCAGACATTCATTTTATCTGAGAAATGCATGAATGATAGTGGATCTCGGAGACCAATACTACCAGCACGAGCTGAGCATCATATTGTCAGGCCGAGGCAAGCTTAGATCTGCTAATGCTCCTTGATGCTGCAGCCCCTGCTCCCCACCCTCACACTCTTACAGCTGTGGGTGTCTCAAGCAGACTCTGCCAATTACGCTAAATTTGTGATCTAAGCCAAAAACCTCTAAACAGACCAGCAACATCTGAAATACGATTGAACTTGTAATGGGCTTCCACTACCCGGGTTGCAGGTGGGTATGGTTTGAGCCAGACTGGGGGAATAGAAAGTGAATCAAAGTATTCTTTAAACATTAAAGTTTGTTGGATTTGTTGTACAATGTGATCTTGCCTCATTCATTCAGATACCCCTGGTGCTACATTGTGCTAGATTTGCTCAGCCTAACTGCCTGGACGCTAACGTGGTAAGATGCAGTTGTAACCATTAATATACTGTGTCATTCTCTTTTTAATGGGTTTTATTAGATCTGGCATTCCTAATCCTTGCCCCACAGGCAGTCATTTTGCTTACAAGCTATGCCATTTATGACTCCCATTGTCCAGCAGAAGATGCTGGAAGCCATGCTCCAATCTGTGTTAAGGTTGGTCTAACAGTGAGAAGATTTCAGTGTCTGTTATTATACAATTCAACATTCTATCCAAATATCAGAGTTCTCCTGCAGGGTTGTTAAATGACTATACAATAGGTTGGCAACTCACTTGTTTAAAATTATTTTCCATAGAGATGCCACACAATGACATCTCTATATCTGGCTGGAAAAAAAACCTAAGTGTATTTTGTGAATGAAATAAAATCGTTTTGCTCAAAGTTTCTGATGAAACTTTTCCTTTAATTTTGGTGGTGGTGGTGAAAACCTCATTTTCTCAAAACTTTTTTTTCCACCGGAAAAAAGGGCGTAGGAAGGGAAATGAAGCGGGGAGGGGAGGAGAAAAATGGAGGTTTTCCCCCACTGAAACAAGAGATGCTCCCAAACCAGAGGTAGGCCAGATTCTGCCACAATGAGTAGTGTTTCCCTTAATGAAAAGTTCCACTGAAATCAAGGGCCCAGGTCCTCAAACGTATGGTTACGCGAAGACGTACAGGTGACTGCATGGGTCTCAAACCGGTTTGTGACTGGGTGTGAATGCACCCTTCAAGTCCTGTGACGGTCAGGATAAATTAATCACCAGCCTGATGACTTTGAAGATGCCATTACTGCAGATCACAGTACATCTAAGATGCTTGAAATCTGCAGGCTGAGGTCAGAGGTTGTGATAAAGAAGTTAGGAGAAAGAATTGGCTTGGATGAAGGTAGCAGGTACACTAAAGGGTAGATAGACTCTTTGAGAGTACGCTGGGGGTTTTTTGAGTCTCTGATCTCAAAGATGGCTCCTGGTGAATTTAGAGTCACGTACATTGTACCTGTCTGGCGAGCAAGTCCATTAAATGACTCTGCTAAGACTTGAAAGGAAGACCATGGGCTCCAATAACAGGAGTTTTTGCCATTTGACCCAAAGGAACATCTCCATTAAGTCACAGTAGTTTGCTGCCTTTCTGGGCCCCCAGAGAACTGGACAATTGCTTGTATCCTCCATGTTAACAAAGCACATGACCCCAAGAACAAAGAGCTGTTCCTGTGCACTGAATGCAGACTGCTCCGGCAGGCGCGCACTGGGCTGCACAGCATCAGATGCAGCAGAGGGAGGGTCAAACCAGCTCTGGGCACTAGTGTGGAGAATCTGTGTCTCAGCCGAGGTGCTAACTCAGGACTTCTGAAGCAAAAGCTGAATGCTGGCTTGCAGGATTTCACCAGGTGCAGATCAGAACCGACATTGGCACGTGTGCTAGTTGTGGTAACAAGACACTTTTTGTTACCTGGCTTTATTAGAACCTTGTGCTGTTCCCCCTCAGGACTCAGTGCTACCAGGGAAGTGCCAGCTGCTTTGTCTTTACACGTGTGTTATTTAAAGGTGCTTTTTCATTCAAAACTCCCTGTTTGAAGCTTAGAAAGCAAACAGTGTGGTTTTGTGCCTCTTAGCTTGAATTGAAGCAATGTGATGTGGTAGAAGGGACACCGGGTTGAAAGGCGGGGTGCCAGATTCTCGCCTCTGCTACGGTCCTTTTATGTTGCTTTAGCGCAGGGTCACTCCCACTCCAACTCCTGCCTCTGGCCCTGTGCCCAGCATGGCCCTACGTTGCTCTCCTTCATTCTGGGTGGGGACGGGGAAGGTCTGAACTAGGTGGGGACAGGATGGGAGCTGCCAAAAAACTCTGCTCTTGGAGCAGCCCATCGGCTGCAGTGGGAAACCATGAAGTCTTAGTCCCACAGATTCAGAGAGTCTAAGGCCTCAAGGGACATCTGTGGCCATCTAGTCCGACCTCCTGTATAACACAAGCCAGAGAACTGCCCCAAAATAGTTCCTGGAGCAGCTCTTTTAGAAAAACATCCAGTCTTGATTTAAAAATTGTCAGTGACAGAGAATCCACCACAACCCTTGGTAAGTTGTTCCAATGGTTAATTACGCTCTCTTTAAAATGTATACCTCTAGTTCCAGTGTGAATGTGTCTAGCTTCAACTTCCAGCCATTGGATCGAGCTGGATTGAAAAGCCCATTATTAAATATTTGTTCCCCATGTAACCAAGTCTCTTTGTTAAGCTAAATAGCTTGAGCTCCTTGTGTCTATCACTATAAGGCATGTTTTCTAATCTGTTAGTCGAACTTGTGCCTCTTCAGCTTATCAACACCCTTCTTGAATGGTGGGCACCAGAACTGGACATCACACACCTTCCATGGAGTGCAATACGGCCGTCTTAATATTGTCGCCGTCACAGACTTATGCTGTGACCTGGGACAAGTCCCTTCTCTTGTTGGTTTCCCCATCTGTCACTAGTCAAATATGGACTTGAAATTGTCTCTTTAATGATAGGACAAATGGCCTTGTGATTTATATCACAAGTGAAGCAGTTTCTGTAGATCTAACTTCTAATAGTTCTGAACCTGAGGTTACAAATGAGTGTAGACACTCAGGTCCTAGGGTAGCAAACGCAGGGTCTGCTAACTCCAGTTCGCCTAAACCTTGCAGTGTAGACATACCTACTGTACTTGGCTTAGCGAGATACTCTGAGGTTTCATTAATTAAAGGTTTGTGCTGCATTTGACATCCTCAGATGAGAGGCACTCTTGATGGACACATGTTCACCATATCAGTGTTCTCCTCTCTGGAAGGATGACCACATGGTCAGGGCATTGCTGTAGCACTTTGGAGCTCTGGGTTCTGTTCCTGGCTCAGCTGTTGAGGCCCATGGGAGTTAGGTGCCTAAATACCTTTGAGGAGCTGGACTGGAGTACCTGCGTGCATACTGCTTAAACTCAGTGACCCCCCCCCCACTTGTGAAATAAGGATATTAAGGTTTCCCTACCTCACAGGTGAATCCATCAATGTTTGAGAGTCTCTCAGATATGGGACCAGTGGTGGTTGGGGGTATAGAAAAGTCTGTAAATAAAGTTTGGGATGCTCAAAGGAGCCCAAGGGAATTTTGTACTCAAGCCCCATTGAAGCTCATGTTAGAGGAAGGGTCCATAGTATTTAGGACACTAGCCTAGGACCTGGGTTCAATTCCCTGCTCCATCACAGCCTTCCTTTTGATGTTGGCTGTTCTGTGCCTCAGTTTCTCCATCTGTACAATGGAGATAATAGCATTTCCCTGACTCATGGGGGTGTTGTGAGGATAAATACATTAAAGATTGTGATGTGCTTTGAGATCTACTTATGAATAAAAGAGATAAGAGTTAGGTATTATTATTATTTGGGTGCCTAATTCCCTTAGGCCATGTCTACACTAGGAGCACTTAGCCAGTGTAGCTATACCTCCCAAACACTCCTAATTTGGATGCAGCTTCGACAGCAAAACTGTGCTTTTCATTCTAGCCAGCCCCCTGCCTCTTCCCAGCAAAATACTGTCAAAAGCACAGTTTTGCTGGTATAACTGTGTCCACGCTAGGGGACTTGAGGGCACAGCTGCATCAGTCACACATCACACGCTGTCACAGCCTGACTGATGTATCTATGCCAGGAAAAGCGCACACCCGGCCTTAGATGCCTTTGAAAACTCCAGCCTCAATACATAAATAACACTCTTCTGGTCCAGTTTTACTGTTTAATAGGAGTTCTATTCCAGATTCACTCATGCCATCAGCATCCCAGCTCTCCCCTTGTCCCCTGGAGAGGTTTCGTGGGCTAGATTTGAGGTTTGAGGGTGAATTTTATGTGCCTGGGGCTTGTGTGGCTTTGTGCTGGCTTTCGGAGAGTCCGTCAGTGGCGGGGGAACCACACCTCTCTTTATTCATGCTGGCAACAAGACCGCCAAGCAACTGCAGAGCTGTGGACTTGCCTGGGGAGGGGAAAGGGAGCTGTGGGTGTTGTCGGGGGCATTGGGGCAATATAGCTCAGCCTGGGGTCTGGCAAGCGTCGTAGAGTTTATCTGCACCCAGTAAAGTTTCCTAAGGATTACTACAGCCGGACATAGGTAGTCGTAGCCCTATGTGACAGCCTGAGCTGTCTATGGGCTCCGTTGTGACCTGCCCTACACACATGTGCAGGGGAATACAAGGGCCTTACTCCCCAGTGGACGCTAAATCACTGTATGGGGGGCGAGGGGGAAGCAGCCTCCTCAGCCCTGCTATTCCCCTGCCTGCGCCAATGGGCTGGAGCACATGGAGGGTTGATTCTATCCCTGTCATCTCAATGCTCTAGCCAGCGTGGAGAGGGAAGTATTTTGCACCAGATATAGGGTGAGCGTAGATGACTTCCACCCTAAAGCAAAGGGGAACCAGGAATCAGAATTTACTGTCTGCAGTACAGTAATAATTAGGCAAAATTTGGGCCTTGTTGTGCTAGGTGCTGCACACATGCCTAGTAAGAGATCATCCTTGCCCTGAAGCACTTGCAGTCTAAACAGATGACCAGCCAGATAGAGGGTGTGAGGGGAAACCGAGGCATAGAAAACTGAAGTGACTTGCCCAAGGTCACCCTGCAGCCCAGTAGCTGAGCAGAGAATAGTAGCCAGGTCTCCTGATTCCCAGACCAGTGGCCTGTCCACTAGAGCATGTTAACCCTCCCCCCACCAAAGATTGCCTTATTGAACAGCTAGTCCCACTGAATGAAATGGGGACTACACGCCCTGTGAGGTTCTGCTGAACCTGAGTGAGGCTGTCACAGATTCATAGCTTCCAAGACCCACTGTGATCATCTAGTCTGACCTCCTGTCTAACACAGACCATAAAACTTCCCCTTATTAAGGACAGATCTTTTAGGACAACGTCCAATCTTGTTTTAAAAATAGTCAGAGATGGAACATCCACTATGACCCTTGGTGCTGCATTTCCCTACAGGTTCATTGCTGTAATATTTGTTATTCACTGTCCAAGGTGAAACATAGCTAGATTCCTCCCAACCGCATAGAGATAGATGGTGACTTGGACTACAAACCAGGGGAAGCACATGCAAACACAGCTACTCTTGTGCATTTCTATCCCTTCAACCACCTATATATAATGCAACAAAGCAAAGGAAGTTGTACCTCATGTAACCAAGCAGCATCAGCTCAAAAAAATCACTGACAAAAGCTCCCCTCTCCTGCATCCTGCACGCCAGAGCTGGAGGGCCGGGACTGGCTTGAAGCCTCTGGGGTTGAGAAGAGGTTCTGACTCCCCATGTCAGCACACGACTCGATCTCCTGCGCCGCTTCGTTCTCCAACTCAACCTCCTTGTCCACGGCTTCTTCATCAGGACTGAGTCCAGTGTCCACTGCCTCCGGGCCCATGGAATCTATGGGTCTCTTGGTGGTGAGGTGGGGTCGCCCCTGAGGATGACTTCCAGATCCTTATAGAAGCAGCAGGTCTTTGGCTGTGCACCAGAGCAATGGTTTGACTCCATAGCCTTTTGGTACCCCTGCTGCAGCGCCTTGATTTTCGCACGGCACTGCTCTGTGTCCCGTTCATAGCCCTTCTCTGCCAAGAAACGTGACAATTCAGAGCCAAGTTCCTTCGCCTGGAGCGGAGCTGGGACTGCACAGCCTCCTTTCTCCAGAAGCTCCGGTGTGCTCCAAGCAGGAGAGCATTTGGTGCATGGAGCCATCATGGTCAGCTGGGAAGATGCGATGTGAGCTCTCCAAGCTGATCAAGCAGGAAGTGGAATTTCAAAAATTCCCGGGACTTTAAAGGGGAAAGGGCGGGTGGTGCAGGGCAGTGCAGTTCAAACTGCTAGCCAGAGTGGCCAGGATGGGCATTGTGGAACACTTCCTGGAGGCCATTTACCACTACGTAATCCTGTGCGGTGTCTACACTGATGCTTTGATGTGAAAAGTCCGGTGCAAAAAGCCCTGCGCCTTGCTCAAGGTGGTTTTATTTTGTCACAAAATTAGGGGAGTTGGATTGGCGTTGTGGGGGGGAATTGCAGTGCATCCCCAACCGTTTTGGTGCAAAAAGCTGACTTTGGTCGACCAATGTCTGTAGTGTAGATCAGGCCTGAGTCACTATGAGTCCTGGGACTACTCTCAGTGTGGTGCAAATTACATGCCAGCCTTTGCCCAGAGCTGCACCTAGAGCGCTTTTGATCTGTGTTTGAATAGTTCTTAGCACAGTGGGGTCCTGAACCTGTTGACCTCACCCTCTCTGCACTGCTGTTTTCCACCTGTAAAATATGGATAACATTAATCTAGCAAGCCTGGGTGTTGTGAGGCGTCATTCATTCATTCATATTGATGCAGAATGCTGAGAACCTCACTGGAAGACACTATGCAAGTTCAGTGTATTACTATTTTTATTTAATGCTTCTCTGTGTGTATTTGTTTAAAACCTGCTTTGTATTCAAACAAGCAAAGGCAAGTGGTTGCTTTTTTAATCCCCCAAAGCATTGTTTCATAAAGGGTCTAAATGACACACACAGGAACCTTTTAGTTTGTGTCCGCAGCATCCACACGGGGGAGTTACAGCGCAGCACTTTGGTGCGTGCTGCTATGCATACACCCGTAGTCTGAACTGCAGGGCAGTGTGGATATAGCTTAAGAATCAAAGTGCCTCATTTTTAACCCCTTGTGTCACTAATTGCACTTCCTTATCTCTTCTTAGGCATTTGTACAGTACTTGGCACAATGGCCAGAGCCTCAAAAGTATTGAGGTGCCCAACTCCCATTGATTTCAATGGACGCTAGGGGCCTAAACACCTTTGAGGATCTGGGTTAATGAGACCCTGATCCAGGTTGGTCCTCCAGGTGTAGTCATAATACAAATAAATTATCATAATCAAGAAGGTCCCCCCACCTATTTGCCCCTTTCTGGTTCCGCCCTTGGAAGTCAGGGGCTACTATTCAATGTGAAGGTTCCCTAAAGAGCAGTGTGCATGCTTTTCCATTTGCACTGCACCAATGTGCGTGTCATTTTGACCTTTTCTGAAGCGACGCTTTGGGCGACTAAAAGAATAACCACCCGACTTTGGTTCAGGAGACTTAGGGTCTATTCCCGGCTTTGACAGTGACTTTTAGCAAGTAACTTCTTTACTTACCCTGCCACCCTTTGTCTGCCTTGTCCCCTTAGATTCTAAAGTGTGTGGGGGAGGCAATGGTTCTCACTCTGTGCTTGTACAGCACCTAGCACAGTGGAGTCCTGATCTTGTTGGAACCTCTATGTGCTACTGTAATACAAATAACCTGATCTTGCAGTTCTTACTCATGGGGCAGTCCCACTGACGTCACTGGGATTACTCACATAAGTAAGGCCTGGCCTCTTATTTAGCTGTTTTCATTCAAGGTATGGCAGAAGTTATAACTAATACTTCTCTTGCTGCATAAATTTGCTTCAGCCACTAGAGGGCAGTAAAATTATACAGATTTTTTTACCAGTCAATAGGCTTTTGGTTTCTGAATATAATCTTCCCAAATACACTATGATGTTATGAATAGAGCAAGAAATTGGAGTTCTTCTGAGTCCAAGAAGCATCACACTTCCTAAGGGATCTGGATGCTAAAATACCACTCTAAATGTCTGACTAGATTTACAGCTACTTTTACCAAGGGAAAGATCTTCATGTGTTTCACGAGCCTATTAGTCTTTCTTTCCTTTCCCTCAATCAGTCTGGTGAAAGTGAGCAGTAATATTGAATGACAGTATCACGGTCTCTTTAATGGAGCTGCAGAGACGTCGTGTAGCCCAAATACTATGTTACTGGACAATAGCTTTATGTGCGTTCCAAAGAAAAGCTAAAACCCATCTCAAAAGCCTTAAAGGGCCCAGCAAGAAATGGAAAAGAGGGGCATCTTCAAAAGTCATGTCTGAGTCCATTTGTTTCTGTACAATTGGATGAGTTATTACATGGGTCTGATGATTTCCATTCCGCTTCCCCAGATCTACACCAGACAAGGAATATCTGCAGCGTGGTGGAGCTAGATGATCCCCCCCCCCCCCCCCCCCCCCCCCCCCAATGGAACAGTTTTCCACCGGAAAATACTGTTTTGTTGAAATTGAAATATGTCATGGGAACATGTCAATGTCAACAGTTTTTGATGGAAAACTTTTGAAAACAAAATGGAGTATTTCCTTTTGACTTCTCCTTTTGCTTCTATTGTGTATATATAGTATGTTATGATTGTGTTATTACATTATAATGTTTCAAAAGAAATGAACCAAAAGGAGAAAGTTGAAATGAAAATTTTGATGAAATTCTTATGATGTTTCTGAATTGAAATATTTCAGAATTTCTATTCCACAAAATATTTTAAGATTTCAACCTCTGGCCTATGTTTGGGATGAAAACAAATTCTGAAATTTTGGAATTTCCCATGGGATGGAATTCCAATTTCTGACTATCTCTATGTCTTGGCTTAGTTACTTGTTGCATTTCTATATTGCAATAGTTCTCAACTTTTTCTGTACTTGGACCTTCCCTCTGGTACCTTCTCCATCTAATTAGGATGTAGCCAAGACCTCCTACTGTTTAGCAGTCTGGGAAGGCCAGGGTGATCACTGACACCTGTTTGTGTCCCCACTGGGGGCCAGGACACTCCATGCTAAGAGGTCTGTCAATGTGAGATTTCCAAGCACTTTACAACTATTTATTGAACAAATCTCACAAGGCTTTGGTGACGCAGGTTAATATTACAGTCCCCATTTTTCAGAAGGGGTAAGTGAGGCAAGGTGACCGTCCCCAGTATCAATGAGTTGGTGGCAGAGCCAGGAATTCTGATTCTAACCACTAGGCAGTGTTCCTTTTCACTGTTACTTTGCATAAAACCCAGTCCATGTTCTCAAACAGTGCCGATGATAAATGGGTGAAACTGTGAATTCTGCAAGCTGTTGTGTTACTATCAGAAGCCAGAACCTGTCAAAATATTAATGACAGAATTGCCCCATCTCCAGGCAATTTAAAAGCCCTGGGCTTCACCATCTAGTAGTTCAACACAAACCCCTGTTGGTGGCAGTATTTTGATTTCAAAACCTGCTGTTTACCAGACTTGAAAGATTAACTTATCCGTTCAGTCCAAACCACGAAAGAAGCCCATTTTTCATTTGTCTACGTAGCCCTCCTTTTTTAAGCAAGATACCATGCACCAACTGATTACAGCAACTATCAGGAACTGTGCATCAAGAGAAGAGTTGATAAATGATCTGGAAAGAGATGGGAATCAGGATATGATTAATATAAAATTAAAGATCCAGGCACCCCCTGCAATTCTTTTAAAATCAATGGTGTAAGTGAGGGTAGAATTTAGCCCATAGCCTTATATAACCTGTATTCAGAAAAGCTATTGTCTGTTTCATTCCTACCACGGATACAGAGAGGCTTGATTCTCAGCTAGTGCACATCGGCATTGCACTATTAAGCTAATTTACATCAGCCGAGGATCTTCCCGTTAAGTCTTGTCTTAACGGTCTCCTTGAGCCTCTCTAGGTTTCAGCACCACAGATCATTGCATCTCCTCAAGATCAGCAAGCCAGAGGAGACCGATAGGGAGAGAAAAATCCCTGTATGGAGAAAAAATCCTGGCAGCACACCCTCATGTCTTCATAATATGCCATGCTGGAAAATGCTTTGGGAAAGATAAATAACTTGGATTTTGGGGCTGTTCCTCTTTAAATCAGTTTATGGAGATTAAAAAAGTGGTACTGAGGTTAGAGGAAAATTCCTCCAAGATGATCAGTCTGCATAAAAGATAAGGGGCAGGTTCTCTCCATAAAGATACTGAATCTTTGATTCCCCTGTATTCAGAATTCTAATCAGCAGTGAAAATTTCTCCCCCTCTCCCAGCTTTTTTATTGCCCCTTATTTATATTGCAAACCTATAATAAATTAATTGTGATGCCCCCATAAAAGTAACCTTGCTTCCAAAACAAACCACTTCATGGGACCTTGAAAGCAGCATATATGGGCTGCACATTGTGGATTTATTGCTACAAAATGATTTTACCAGCAGGCAAAATCCAGCACTTGGTGTAAGGAATAAAAAACACAGGACAACGAAAATTGTCAAGGATTTAAAACGCGAAGCTGCCTTAGCTTAACTGGGAAAAGGTAAGGAGTGACTTGATTATATACTTTTTTAACAGTGAGGTTAACTACTAAGTGTCATGGTAGAGTCTTCATCATTGGCAATTTTAAAATCAAGAGCTGATGGGGGTTTTTTAAAGATCCACTTTAGGGAAAGTTCTCTGGCCTGTGTTATACAAGAGGTTACACTAGATGGTCACAGTAGTCCATTCTAGCCTCAGAATCTATGAATCTAAAACTACCACATAAAATCCCAAATGCCTTGGATCTCTCTCACGCCTTCTTGGACTCTATCTGCATCAGTTTTAAACTGGTGGCTGGAGTTGTTCAAGGACTTGTTCGGTGTTGCCGGCTGCAACATGGAATGCCTTTGATTGGTGAAGGAGGGTAGTCGCTCCACAGACAGGTAACCTGCCAAGAGAGTGTTGCATAAAGGAAAACTTCTGAACATTCTTTGGGGAATTACTACCTTGGCGTCCGATTCTTAATCAGGTAAAACTTTGACTGGGACTGAGCCCGTAACGAGATGGTTGTTATAGTCCCTCTTCTCCCATGCAAAGGGGTGTTTTACCAACTTCCCATATGGTCATGGGTGATTTATGGTGCAGTGTTTCTACCCACAACAACAGTAGCTCTGCACTGGCTCACATGGGCATGGGTCTCTGGGCTTTGTTCATCCTTCAATGACACCCATCCAGCCCCACTGACTCCATGAGTATATGCAGGGGCAGAATTTTGCCCATTGTCTCCGGTGGCAGATGCATTGACATGCTGATCTAATTCTGCCCTCAGTGCTTTTGATGGCAAAAGTCCCATTGACTTCAATAAAAGACTGATTGTGCCCTAAGCCAGAGTTGGGCCCAATGCATTTATGGGATTTGGGTTAGGCTGGTCAATACATTTCTGAGACAAAGGTGCTGATTGGAGAAGGGATGGATTCCAGGCTTTTCAAAACAATTTTGGGGGCCAGATCCCAGTCCCATTGAAATGAATGGCAAAATGCCCACTGCCTGGACTAGGAGCATGGTGTAGACCTCCAGATCTGAGGGTGAACTTGCATCACAAGAGCCGACTTCTTAGAAATGGCCGTTCCCACGAGTTCCTTTTAGTGTCAAGTCATGAAGAAATCAGGAATCAGCTTTGCTCACTGGGAGTCAGGAGTTCTAGTCCTGTCTGAGCCATTGGATCCGCGACAGCTTGCGTATGCTACTTAAACTCAGCTTTAGTTGCCGGCACCATAAAATGAAGATGATACATAACCGCTTTCGCAGAGAGCCTGGAGTTCCTGCAGTGGAGGGTGAGTGCTAGAGAAGGGCCAGGTATCATTATTCGCATTCGCTATTTATTCACTGGGCTTTGCAAAGACGCAAGCACCGTATTTATCACAGTATTTTGCACTGCCGTGGTGCCATTCACCCAAGGATTTCGAAGCACGTTACATGCATCAGGGAAGCCTCAGAATAGCTTGGTGCAGTAGGCTAGTGCACATTATGACACACCAGCCACAGAGGAGGAAATTGAGACAGAGAGAGGCTTCTCGTGACTTGCAGCTTGTCCGCGTCTGAGCCAGGACTGGGGCTCAGAAGGAGTTTGTAATCCTCTGCTCTAACCAACGTGCCATACTAGCTCTCAAGGCCTTGGCCAGTGCTGACAGGTCAAGAATACAATGAATCTACCAGTTGAGCCTGACTCTGTTATACGAAGGCACCTTTATGTGGGTCTGGCAACATAAAGGTGTCTTAAAGTGGGCAGAAACAGCCCCCTGAGAAGACCCTCTATCCAGGGAGCCTCTATAGCCAATGTCGAACTGGTATAAAGGCTCTACACTGGTCCTAGTCAAAATTCCTGGTATAGGGGACAGATTCGGGGAACATTGGAGCCTGGCAGGAGAACACTGCGCTACAGCTATTCTCTGCCCCATGGGGAACAGCCTGAGTCTGCTTTAATTTATACTGGGGCCAGGCAGCGTCCCAAAATAAGGGGAGCCCAGAGGTGATTACAGGCGCCTTAGGCCCACTCCCTCCCCCATGTGCAGGAACAGAGGAACCGAGACGTGAGCCTGTTGCGTTTTCATTTGCAGGTTGTGCACCCTCTCTGAATGGAAGATTTCAGATGCCTGCGACAGACCCAGAGATGAGCGCACTCCCCCCTGTGACGATGGGGAAATCCATGGCCGGTATTGTAAAGTCATAGCCACTGCGCAGTTTGTTTATCCAAGGACTCAATCCTGCAGTCTCCACTGAAAGACAAAAATCAAAATAAAACCCAGCCCTACTGTAAGCTAACTGCTGGGCAGCCGAATGTAACCAGTCTACTTCAATGGGTGCAACCACCCTAGCATGGATGCAGCTATACTGGGAGAAAGCCGCTTACACCAGTACAGCTTAGTACCATATGAAAGGGGAATAAGCTGTACTGGCATAAGCACCTTTATACTGATGTATTTATGTCTGCACTGGGGACTGTGCTGCTGTAATTATTTCGGTAAAAAACCATCCCCCTATCCAAAATAGGTAAAGTGGCACAAAAACGCTACAGGTCAGTCCTTTCATGGATTCTATATTTCAGGGCTCCCAACCTTGACAGTGGGCCTTTAAAATTCTTTGATTTAGAGACAGGAGGATAAGAGAGTGGCGTTGATTGAGCGATGTCTTAGCAGCCAGCGGGAAGATAGTTCACTAATACATTTCAGGACAGATGCACAGTTCCCTTTCAGACTCCAGGCGGCTCATAACTAAACCTCCCTTCCTCCCCAGTTCCATGTCTCTCTAGTAGCCCTAAGTGGCTTTCCAAATGTGTTTATCTGAAATTCTTTACATTTTTAGCCCCCGTACCGTGCATGGAAACCAACTGGTCTCTCAGATGTGTTGCCCTGAAATCAGTGCCTAATGTGCATCTGGTTGCTAGCATGTCCCCAGTTATCTAGAGGAGACGATCCTGTTGAAGGAAGAAGAGTACATGAATCGGCTGTATGCCCGTAGCAACCCTGCTAGTGATAAACTTCTACCGTGATTACATTCCTTCTCTATGTCTCCAAGCCTGGCTGACTAATCCCTTATAGGAGAGGAGTTAAAGAAACACTGCCCTGTATTACATTCAGTTTTTTGACATGATTGGCTGATAACATGATTGCAACAAACAGTGGCAGATTTTTGAAACCTAAAATATCCCTAAAAAAGTTCATGTGAGGGGGGAAAAAAAAAAAAGGACTCATTTATTTTTTAATAGACGTTATCGCCTTTGATTTATCCAGCTGTGGGATTTGATTCTCCATCATTAAAGACCCAGCTTCAATCCCCAAAGTGGCTTTAGCCATTGGATAAAGTCATGCCTATTACCAGATGGTGCCCACTTTGTAGAGGGTGTCCTGGCATGTAAGTGCAATGTTGTCCTAAATTTGTTTGTGGTGGAGAAAGAGGGAAGCAACGGTACAAAAGACCCCAAAGTGCTTTGCAATCTCTTCTGTCCCCCTCCTATCTCTAAACCAAAGCCCAATACCTTTTTAGCGTCCTCTGCAGCCCCATCAGAATAGACCTTTAACTGAACAATACTGAAAAGACTGAGGGTAAAATGTGAGCAAATAATATTAGCATAGAATTTCCTGCTGCTGTTAGGGCTGATTTCAATGGGAGAAAGATCAGGTCTTATAAAGCATATAGAAAAAGTGGCCTTTTAATGTTTGGTATCGATCTATTTTTTTATCTATCTAGTAGCATTCCAAAAATCTCAATCAAGAGCTCAACATGCTTTTTAGTGCCTGATCCCTCATATATATCTAGAGAGAGCCTGTGTTATACACACACACACACAGATGCAACATTATGTATATGTTTTTTCCTTTTCCAGCATTCCAGCCTTTTAGGGTTGACCTTGTCTCTCTTTGTGATTTAGGTTTTGGAGAAGGAATGGCTAAGGATTTGCTTTGACATTTAAAGGCAATCCAGGTAATTAATAGTACTGGCAGCGTCCATCTCTCCCTCCATATATCTGCACAACAGTATCTATTTTTGACGTAGCTGACACGCCATTTCCTTTGGCAGCCCAGGGGCGGCTCATCTTTAAATTAAACTCGTCTCTGACTCTCCAATCTGCGAGCTGCACAGAGGCAGACACTGGTGGGGTATATCATCTGGAGACTGTGCAGGCATATTTGAGGAGGGTGATGTATTATCGAAAGGGCCCTGCATTACTGCTAGCTGGAACCAAAACAAGCTCTAAAGTATTAACGAATGACATGGGAAGTCCCTTAGGTATCTAATCACCTTTAATGGTCCGATTTAGAAGACAGCTTTAAAGGAAGAAAAAGAGATTAGCAGGTCAGGTCACAGCACACACACAAAAACTACAATTGCCTTTCTTTAAAATGCAAAACTAGACTCATATTTATGTTCTCCCTTGACAGTAAATATACCACTAAAAATTAGAGATGCAACCAAGGTCTGATGTGGGCCAACTGCAAAGTTTGGATCTGGATCCAAGTTTTGCAGGGGTTTGGTTCTGTCCAATTATAAAAGTATGAGTCAAATGGCAAAGTTTAGACTCAAATCTAGCTACTTGAGTACTTATATGACCCCCCATTACTGTAGTATCTGAGAACCCCATAATCTTTGAAGTATTTGTCCTCACAACATCCCTGTGAGGTAGAGAGGTAATATACCCATTGTACAGCAGGGGAATAGAGGCACAGTCAGATTAAGTGACTTGCCCAAGGTCACCCAGCAAGTCTGTGATAGAGCAGAGACTTGAATTCCAGTTTCCTAAGTCCTAGGACAATGCCCTAACCACTGGAAAATTCTTCCTCTCAAGCCGCTCTTCGGCTGGTTTACAACCTAAAATTCAGGTTGACCTAGCTTTGTTGCTCAAGGCTGTGACAAATTCACATCCCTGAGCAACATCTTTAAGCCAATCAAAACCCCAGCATAGACACTGCTAGGTCAAGGGGTGAATTCTTCTATCAGCCTAGCTACTGCCTCTTGGGGAGGTGGATTTACTACAGTGATGGGAGAACCCCTGTTGAGTAAAACCCGCATTCAAACTGGTGTGTGAGTGAGTCCTCCGTTTAAGATAGGTGGCAGAGGCAGTTAAGGAGCTACACCTAAAACAAGGCCTAATAGAGTCTGCTCAGAAACTAGCACCTGGCTATTGCGACCAGGTGTACGTGTGAAGGAACACACCGAAACTGAGGCTATGTCTGCTCTCCAAGCACTGCAGCTATGTCACGATAGCATCCCAGAGTAGACATCTGCTACAGTGACAGATGAGATTGTTCCATCATTGTAGTCAATCCGGCTCTCCAAGGGGTGCCAGCCAAGTTGACAGAAGAATTCTTCCATCACCCTAGCTGTGTCTAAAACTGGAATTTAAGTTCACCTAACCATGTCGCATAAGGCATGACATTTTCCACAGCCCTGCCTGCTGTAGTTAGCTAATCTGTGTTCTAGGTGTGGACCAGGCCAAGAACAGACAGACAGGGAGAGGCAAGCAAGCCAGCCGCCAGTCTTTGCAGGGTAACCCTAGAAAAAGCTAGAGAAAAAGCTTTTGGGCCTGATGTTGGCTAATGAGGCTAGCGGGGTGTGAGAGAAGAAACTGCTCCTTTTGTTCTTGATTCCTTCTGCGTTCAGAGTCAGAGGACTTTGTACATTGCTTGTAAACAAACAAGAGTGCACCAGAGAAAATACCAGGCTCTATCAATTTCTACTTCCAACTGGAACAGCCCCTGGGCCCCCCAATTTTGGCTAACCACACAGGATGAACAGGGGTAACCATATATGAAGATGCCTATATCACCTAACTTGCAGATAATAAAAACCAAACTCTGTGAGTTCAAAGTGATGTGGCCAGAGGTAAGCTGCTAACAAAAGCCCCAGCCATGGGGGCCTGATGTTAGGAGCTTAAGGACAAAATATGCAAACCCGGGTGTTTAAATTAACCATCTCCATATTAGGGGGCTATTTTTCAAATATGTAACTAACCCATTGATTTTCATGGCATTTGTGGGCATCCAGCACCTCTTATATTTATTTAGGTGCTCAACTGTGGATTGAGGGCTGAGATTTTCAAAGGAACCAAAGGGGGTTAGGTGCCCAAATCACACTGAATTTTACTGGGATTTGAACACCGAAATCCTTTCAGAGCCTTTTGAAAAGTCTAGCCTAGGAACCTAGCTCTAGGTTAGGTTAGCCAGATTAGGAAACTTGGGCGTAAGGGTAAAACTTTCAAAGGTCTAAGTTCCATTGACTTTTAATGGGATTTAGGCTCCTCAGTGATTTAGGTGCTTTTGGGAATTCTATCTTAAATCCATCTTGACCAACATGGTCTGTGAGGCTGAGCCCCCGTCCCCATGCGGCTCCTACAGAAGTCAATGATTGCTGTGAGTGCTGTATCTCTACAGCTCAGGGCACAGTATGTTGAAAGACAAAAAAGTTGTACTTCATAAATGTCTATTCCCCAACCCCAATATTGGTTATATTCCATGCCTAATATCCTTGGGTCAAATCTGCACATCCTTATTCAACCAGTTCTGACCTAGATTAAATTCGCATTGATTGCAGTAAAATTCTTGCCTGAGACTGTCTACACTCAGACAGCTACAATGGCTCGGCTGCACAGCTGCAGTTGTGCATCTCTAGGGTTTCATTGTAGACCCTCACTACAGAGATGGGAGGAGTTCTCCTGTCACTGTAGTTAATCCACCTCCCCAAGAAGTGGATGAATTCGTCTGTTGACCTTGCACTGTCTACACCAGGGTTAGGGCAGCATAGCTACATCTCACAGGGGTATGGGTTTTCACACCCATGAGAGATGTAGCTCTGCTGATGTAAGTTTTCAGCATAAACCAGTCTTGAGTGAAGACTGAGGGCTGATCGATACTACAGTTGGGTCAGCTTAGGGCTGTGAAAAGCCATGTAATTAAGCCAATCTATGCCTTGGTGTAGACAACGCTAGGTTGACAGAAGACGTCTTCCATTGACTTAGGCCTTGTCTACACTAGCACTTATGCAGGCAAAACTTTTGTCGCTCTGGCTATGATGTCACCCAACAGATGTATTTGTAACGTTGCAATTCACAGGTCCCCACGAGAGTGAAGCGTGAGTCGTTTACGATTTCACCAGCACCTTGAGCTTGAATGTGAGCATTGTTGGGAGCATTCCTCGGGTTATACATTGCCTGTCATGTGACCACCAACATTAAGTAATGCCAGTAGGATTAGAATTTGAGACAAGGATGCGGAAATGTCTAGGTATGTATCTCTCTTCTCCCTCTTCCTTTTTATGGGTTTGTCTGTACGTGAAACAATATAGCGGCACCACTGTAGCACTTCACTGTAGACACTACCTACGCTGACAGAAGGAGGTTCTCCCATTGATGTAAGTAAGCTACCTCCTCCGTCAACCTATTGCTGTCTACATTGGGGGGGCTTAGGTGGGCTTAACTATATCACTCAAACCCCTGAGCAACGTCGACCTAACCTTTTAGTGGCAACCAGTTCCTAGTCGTTAATAAATTACAGTGGCACATAAGCCCAATAGAGCTTGGGGCCTCA
Organism: Emydura macquarii macquarii; assembly: GCF_026122565.2. Classification (NCBI taxonomy): domain Eukaryota; kingdom Metazoa; phylum Chordata; order Testudines; family Chelidae; genus Emydura; species Emydura macquarii. Next base: position 5,826,858 of record NW_027131391.1, read on the forward strand.
TTGTGTTAGCTACTATACATACATATAATGAGAGACAATCCCTGCCCAAATGAGGTTATAGTCTAAATAGAGAAGACAAACAAAGGGTAGGAGAAAGGGAGGATTATTATCCCCATTTTAAAGATGGAGAACTGAGGCACAAAGAGATTAAGGCCCAGATCCTCAAAAGCATTTAGGCACCTAACCCTCATTAAAATCAATGGGAATTGGGCACCTCAATACCTTTGCATGGCTGGATCTACATGGCTTGCCAATGTTACAGTGGGAATGTGTGGCAGAATTGGGTATATAACCTAGACACCCAGGCCAAGGCCCTACCAACAAGGCCACCCTTCCTTTCTAACCTGGCTTCCATTCTCTGTCTCTCCCTTTTTAACAACCTGGGTAGTAGAAAACAAGCCTTTGAAAGCTAGTTGGCCTGGCTGCTGCCTTTGCTAATGCTCAGCTGGAGACTGAGCTACTTTCATCTTTCACGTTTGATTATTAAATCCCAAACTGTAACAGGCGATGATTAAATCAGCGAAAGCTGAAAGGTGCACACCTAAATTAAAAGATATTTAAAGCTACACCACTGGAGTGGAATGGGGGAGAAGGAGGAGCTTGCAGTGAAAGATTACCGGGGGGGGGGGGGGAGGGGAGAGGGATGCATCAATGTGACCACCCAGAGAACAGACAATGAGTGCAAGAAAGCTGAGGCATAGGGAGGAAATGGCGAGATACAGATGGCCAGCTAGGTTGCCAAACTGATGGAGGCTCATCAGAGGCCACTGGCTTTTTGAAACCATCTTCTCTACTGAGTCCACCCTTCCCGCTGAGTCATCCACCAGGATTGAGCTATCAGAGCACTGACTGCTTTTCTCTGTCAGCCAATAGCCTGGCTGGCACTCTTCTCTTTGCCATGTCTCAATGATGGAAGCCTGGAGTGTATCTTTTAATATGGAAAGAACAAACGCTCGTCTTGCCTTTGCTGCTAATAATCCAAGAGTCAGCCTGGGGCCGGGGCGTCCTCGGAGGGATCTGTCTTCTATGAAGTGGCCCACAGACTGGAAAAGCCGGTAAACCAGTCAGCTACCACTCTGAATGAGGTCAGACCTGGGAAGTATTCCTCACACTCCCAGTTCTTTACTGTAAAACGAATACATACATTCCACGAGCACAGCTGATGGGCTGTGTGTGTGTCGCTAGTTGGTTGAAAGATTTTCAGCATCTTTCCAAGATAACATGTACAGAGCAATCGGCGTGGCGCAAGGCCACTCATGGCATTTGTCTTTTTCTGCCAAATATCATGAAAGATTTTTTTTTTTTTAACTGCAAAACCATTCTAGCACAATGGGCTCCTAGTTCCCTAAAGGGGGCCTCTGAACACTTCCTTGCCTCAGTTGTTATAGTGGCCTAGTGACTAGAGCATGGCATTGGGATACAAGACACTTGAATTCAATGCCTGCCTTGGCTCCTGGCTTTCTAGATGACCTTGAGCAAGTTACGACCCCTCTCTGTGCCTCAGTTTCCCCATCGAGGCTTAACTATACCACTCAAACCCCTGAGCAATGTAGCTAGGTGAACTTAACTTTTTAGTGGCAGCCAGGTCCAAGTCTTTAATAAATTACGGTGCTTTTGAAACGCACTCTGAGAGCTGCAGATGAAAGGCACTGTATGAGAGGCAGGTATTATTATTATTTGCTCTATGACATTTATCACTCCATCTATCTGTCTTTCTATCATCTAGATTGCAAGCTCATTCAGGCAAGGACTGTCTTGTTATTGTATGTGTGTACAATGGACCTTGAGCCCAGATCAGAGCCTCTAGTCACAAAAACAACAACAAAGAAAAAGAAGAGGAAAAAGAAGCACTATCTACTAAATTGGGGTCAGATAACAGAAAGCTGTGAATTATGAGACCTGGAGGGAATAGTAAAGCTATCTGGCTATATCAGGGGTTCTCAACCTAGGGGTCATGACTGCAAGGGGGGGTTACAAACAGTTGTCAGAGGATCATAACCACCCTGCCCTTCTCGTCTTGCTAAATGAAAAGGGGGTCCTGGCTAGATGAGGGAAGGCTTCAAGGGAAAAAGGGGTGCTGCTAGAGAAAAGTTTGAGAACCACGTAACTGTGCAGCATACAAACTCTCTCTGTCTCTCTTCCTCTCTCTGTCAGCATCTTCTCTCATAATCATTCATTCTCTCTATAAACAGATTTCCTAGTAATGGTTTTCATTTTCTTTGAAGTGCCCCATTCATTCTCCTGCTCTCCCCATTCATGTGTTCAAGATTCATTGACAGGCAGACAGAGACAAACATCTAATGTGCTTGAAATATGCTTGAGGGGAAGGGGGGAGGAAAGGGAAGGGAATAACCTACCTTAAAATTCTTTATTAAATGATGCTTTGATTCCTCTTTTACAGCTGTGTCTGGGCAGTGGTGAATAATCATTAACATTTTTTTGTCCAGACGTCGGCCCTGATTCAGCAAAGCTTTTCAACGCAGTTATGTCCATCCCCATTCAGCAAATCATGTGAACACAGGCTTAACCTTAAGCAAGAGCTTGAGTCAAATTGAAGTCAATGGGTCTTAAATATGTGCTTAAAGTTAAGTAGTCTTTTGCTAAGCAGAGATGCTGAATCAGGGCCTTAAGGACTAAATTCTATTTGCCTTAATCACACAAGGACTCAATCAGAGAATCGTAAAAATGTAGGGACCTCAAGATGTCATTACGTCCAGTCCCCTGTGCTGAGCCAGGACCAAATATACCTATACCATCCCTGGCAGGTGTTTGTCCAACCTATTCTATTCTATTCTATTGTCCAACCTATTTTACAATCTCCCTTGGTATCCTATTCAAGTACTGAACTATCCTTACAGTTAGAAAGTTTTTCCTAATATCTAAACTAAATGTCCCTTGTTGCAGATTAAACTAATAACTGATCACCATCCTTTTTGTAACGCCCTTGACATACTTGAAGATTGTTATCAAGCCTCCCCTTAGTCGTCTTTTCTCAAGACTAAACATACCCAGTTATTTTAACCTTTTCTCATAGATCAGATTTTTCTAAACCTCTGATCATTTTTGTTGCTCTCCTCTGGACTTTCTCCAATTTGTCCACATTTTTCTTAAAGCGTGTAACTCAAAAGTGGATACAATACACTATCTGGACACAACACACCAGTGCCGAGTAGAGCAGAATATTTACCGCCCATGTCTTAGGCCATGTCTACACTATGGGCACTATAGCAACATAGCTACAGTGTTGTAGCTATGCCAGCATAATCCTGTAGTGTAAATGCAGCCTACAGAAATGGAAGGGTTTTTTTTCCTAGTTGTAGGAACACCACCTACCCGAGCAACAGTAGCTAGGTCAACAGAAGCATTCTTTCATTGACCTAGCTGCATCCGCACTGGCGGTTAGGTCAGAATAGCTACAGTGCTCAAGGTTTTGCATTTTTCACCCCCCCGAGTGCCATAGCTATGTCAACCTACATTTTAAAGTAGACCAGGTCTTACATTCAACACTTCTGTTAATATACCCCAGGACAGTATTAGCCTTTTTTCAACTGCATCACATTGTTGACTCATATTCAGTTTGTAACAAGCTATGACCCCCAGATCCTCTCCTGTAGTATTATCGCATAGTCCCCATTTTGTAACTGTGCCTTCTGTTTTTTCTTCCTATGTGTAGTACTTTGCACTTGGTTTTACTGAATTTCATCTTGTTGATTACAGACCAATTCTCTAATTTATCTAGGCCATCTTGAATTCTAACCTTGTCCTCCAAAGTGCTTGTAACCCTCCCAGCCTGGTGTCACTAATCATATGAGTAAGGAATACAATTCACCCCATAATCAGGATTATATCAGGTCTTTGGAAAAGAAAAACACAGGGAAATGAAACATTATTTTACATACTAATAACTCCCTCCCACTTGCCTAGTTGCATTTTGATCTGGAATTTGATTATCTTTTTTCAAAGGAATCAAGTCCCGATTCACCTTTCCAAGAAAAAGGCCATGAATAATGGCAACAAGTCAATGATGCTTCTCTCCTGCACCTACCCAAGACTTGGGCTACACACAGATTTTTTTACTGGTAATAACGATTTCAGTCAAGGGCTGTGATTTTTTTGCTGAAATATTTATATCAATACAACCCCTAGCGTGGACACAGTTATACCAGTATAAAGGTGCCTTGTACTAATATAACTGTTCCCCTTCCCATAAAGGAATAACTTGGACTGGTATAAAGTACCTGTCTACCAACATAACGGTGTCCACTCTAGGAATATTGTATCACTTTAATTGTATAGTTAAAGCAGCACAACTTTTGTGTGTAGACACAGCCATGTGTCTACCTGACAGAAACTATACGGCATAGCTATGTTGACCAGGAGAGTGAAAAAAACCACACCCCTGACCAATGTAGCTATGCCAACGAAACCTCCGGCATAGACACAGCTATGCTGACAGATGAATAATCTGTGGACACAGCTAACTTTATTCAGGGAGGTGGTGTTCCTCCAACCGGAGAAAAGCTCCTTTTGTCCGTCTAGGCTGCCTCTACTTAGCGGGCTATGCTGGCATAGCTATGGTAGAATTGGCCCCGTAGTGTAGATATAGCCATATTGCCCATTACAGAGCTTGAGAGGCTGTGGGGATGTCTACACTAGAAATGCTACAATGGGACAGCTGCAGCTGGGCCACTGTAGTGCTGCAATGTAGACATTTGCTACAATGATGGAACTGCTTCATCCACCGCTGTAGGAAATCCACCTCTCTGAAAAGTGGTAGTTAGGTCAATGGATGACTTCTTCCTTTGACCTAGTGGTGGATACACTGGAGCTTAGGTCAGCTTAATTCCGTCATACAGGGCGTGAAATTTTTCACTGCACTGAATGTTGTACGTTAGCCAACCTAATTTTGTACTGTAAAACAGCCTCGAGGTTATGGATACACTACAGAGCCTACACTGGCATAGATCCATCAGGTAGCACAGATACAGCCTTATTGCCTGAGACTATGGCTATGCTATGGCACTTATACTGCCATAAAAAAGAACCCTTCCATCGGCATAGGTAGTGTCTACACTGAGACACTACAGTGCTGCAGCTGCAGATTTACAGCTGTGCCGCTGTAGCATTTCAGGTGTAGACAAGTCCTGGGGGGAGAGGAGGGGTTTGACATGGTTATGTTGGGTAGTGGATGTGGCTTTTTCATATACCTGAGTGGCATAACTATGCTGGTCTAGGAGCCATAGTATAGACATAGCCTAAGTGACTTGCCGGAGTCAGTGGAAGAAGAGAAAATTGAATCCGGGTCTTCACAGTCACCGGGTAGCATCCAAAACACTGGACCATCCTTTCTCTTCTCTGCTTTGGTTTAAAAAGTGGTTTAGCTTAATCCAGTTCCATAACTGATTTAAACTAAATGGAAATAAGCCTGATTAAACTGAATTAAGAGTGTCCACACAGGAGTTTTTCCTAAATTGGTTTAAAAGCATCTCTTTAGTTCAATTGGTGCAACTTTTCCCAGCTAGACGAGGCTTGGGTGTAAATGAGAATTCAAGACTCAATTCCTCTCCTTTAGTTGTTTGCAACTTTTTATGGGTGGCACCGCACCTTCATATTTTTTCCACTCTAGATTGCTTCTGTCCCCACTAGCAAACTCACAGTTAGGATTCTTCTCTTGGAATAGGTTCCTTGAACTTCTGCTAGGAATTTGATTGTGTTTCAGTTGTGCATTGCTTGAGAGGTAGGTTTTATTTTTTTTGGAGGGGAGGGCGGGGGATTAAATTATTGTACAATTGTGGGTTGATGTGTGTGTGGGAGAGAGCTTGAAGTTTGCTGTTTCTTTACTAGATTTTGCATTTTCTCCTTTGTTACTGGGACATTTGTGGCTTTGATTTAAGTTTTATATTGTACCAGGCTCCAACAGACCTTTGAATATGGGCCACTACATAAATGAAAGCTATTATTACTCTACTATTCATATTGTTAAAGAGAACTGGAGGTTCATATCAAGATTAACTGAAAATATACATTGGGCAGGCTGAATTCCCATGTGTGCGTATGCACGTGTGCAGAGGCAGGGGATTTGATTTGGGGGTGGAGGAAATGTGGCCTTAGAAGGAGGAGGGGAGGGTGCGTGTCTGGCCCAAACTTGGGAGAGGGCCAGAAGCAGGAAAGGAGGGAGGGGCATGCCAGCCCCATAGCATAACACCAATGTGTTTTACATTGTAATATCAAACACTAGCCTACTCTGTAGTTTCTGTTAGAGCAGGTAATAAAAGAGCTATTTAAAGGGAACTCCTCTCATTCGTATATATATTCATATATATATGAACGCATGTGGAGTGCAGATAATACTGATCTGACTCTCACACAGACACATAAACAGTGTCCCATTTAGCTGGATGATCTAATAAGAAAAAGAACAGCACTGATGTTAACACAGGAGGGTTTATAAATGGGATCAGAAATGGCTTCTCAATTCGAGATCTTTCAGGGGAGAGATGGATGGTCTCACGTTTGGGGAAAATCTTTAGCCAGTTCCCTTCTCTCCCCATCCCACCCCAGACACAACCACCTGCTTTCATTGGCGACACTGGAGTGGACTCTCCTGGGCACTGATGATCTTGCTGGTGATACCTGTGGTTCTGGGATGACAAAGTCAAAGCAGCCAAGCCTTGATCCCCCCTCAGTGATCTGTTGAGGTTGCGCAGCTGGGATGGGGTAGAACTGCCTTTTCTGAACTGTAGTGTACAATTGATGGCAGGGAGCAGTTGTCACAAACAGAGTCTATGTTTGCCCTGCAGAGTCAGACAGTGTCCTAACTTCGAAAGTGCTAACATGCCAGTTCTTTGTGGGGAGGAAGGTGGGGTAGGGGTAGGGTTAGGGTTAGCAAGAAGAAGAAGCATGGAGCCAATGGTGGTGCTAGGCGTAAACTGCTTAAGCAATTGCTTAGGGCCCCATGCAGTTCAAGGGGAACTCTAATTTAATATTACCCCCCAAATACCATTCATTCTATTTAAGCTGGACTTTTAAACAAGTGCACGAGTACCTTTTGTGTTGGTATATTTGGTTTGTGGCGACAATGCAATTAATAAATGTAGGAGGGTGGATGAGGGGCAGAAAGCGAGGAGAATATTCCTGTTTAGATTCTCCCATTGGGCTAACACTGCCTCTGCATTTTTCCCTTGCCATTTGCTCAAGGTGGTGAGCCAGCTGAATACAACTGAAAAGGGCTCCTGGCCCACACGTGTCACACAAAGGAACGTCCTATTTTAATGCATGCAAAGGGACTTTTCAAGCAGGCAATCCATCAAGGTGTCTTTACAAACATCTACATTTATAATGGCCAGACAGTCACCAACTCAACCCCTAGTGATCCCCGAGTTAATAGGAAGTCCTGGGAAGTATGTGTGTCTAGGGCAATAGATTTTTTTTTCTCGCCTTACAGCCGTGAGTGTACTCAGTTCAGAAGATCAAACCCTACGGTTGTGGTTAGGAAGGGCCCGATTCTGTAGCCTTTACTTAAGGCTGCCGGTAAAATCGTCAGCCTCCCATTGTGCTTTCGCCTGAGTAAAACTCACTGGATTTTGGCCTCAATCAAACGTTTCCGAACAAGATAGGGCAGGAACTAGAAGCCAGTCTCTGACCTTCTACTCCAGGGGCCTGAGCCTGCTGCCAGCAAAACCAAATGGGACGATTTTACCAATGGATGCCGGATCGGGCCCTACTAGAGGAAACGGCTCGGCATCGCGGGGAAGTGTGGTTGTGTTCCTGCGTGTGTGTGTTTTAAAAGGGCAAGTAAACTCGGTGACAAATGTAGCGTCGGGCTGAGGTTAAACTGGCAGTGGAAGAACCCAGCGGGCCGGGTAATAGCGCTGCCCTGCGCCGCTTCTGAGCTTGCGTGTGACTGTGACATTCTGGAGGCTGTTTTCAGTGGTGCTGCCCGTGAGATCAGATCGGACGGGAACCGGGTGTCAGACGGGCCTTTTGGGGCGCAGACGAACCAAAGTGAGGAACCTTTTAAAGCACAGATGGGGGGAAAGCCGCGTTCCCTAGTGATCCAGAAGAGAGCTGTTTGCCGGGCATTTTCCAATAAGCCGGGCGCTGTCGGACTGGTTTCTCGTGTGGAATCATCCAGGGGGGGAGCCATGGGCACACAGGGGGTGACATAGGACCCCCCCCCCCGGTCTCTCTCAGACATAAAACGACGGAGACCAAATATTCTTTGGGGTGGGGAGACAAACCAAACGGGCGGAATTCCCCCGCCGCAGAAGCTGAACGCGACAATTTAAAACAGATCCTCAGTCGTCTGAAGTGTAAATTGTTTGAAAGCCGAAGAGTGCGGGTGTGTGTGTGTGTGTGGGGGGGGGGAAGACCCCCGGAAAAGCAGTCCTCTGCTATCAGCCATTGATCTCATCTTAACACGTTTTGCTCGCATAATGCAGGGTTCTTCGCAGACACGGGGCTGGCACCGGGCGGTGTGCGGCCGACCTGCCGGATCATTCAGCTTTTGTCCGGGTTTCTGCTCGTCCAGCCGGCCCGAAGTGCGTGTGTCCCCCGATCCCCTGCATGGCCCGGCGCGACTCAGGAAACAAAGCAGCAATGTAAAGTTGGCTCGAAACAAAAACCAAGAAAAATACCCCCCCCCCCTTTAAATGCCGTCTGAATCACTGATCGCGCCAGTGATTGTGAAAAGACGTACCGCCTTGAGGGCGAGAATTGAAAAGTAAATGTGGTTTGCTCTAATTTAGTTCATAGCTGAGAGTTTAAATGCACGTCAATTTTTGCTCCCCCCCCCCCAACTAAAACGCCTCCCTGGTTAAAAATAAAAAAAACCCTGATCTCAGAGCAGCTGCGTACCCCCACAGGCTCACAACTCTAGTTCTTGGGGTATAACGTTTTATTTTGCGACTCTTTTTCCTTGCAACGCTGGTGCAGATAAGTTGGAAAATAGGTCCTTCCCTCTCGGCCCCCGTCGGTTATTCCCGCCCCGGAAAGTCCCGTTAGAATTTGCTGGGTACAATTTAGTGCACGTGAACCGGGTTCTTACGCCGTTTGGCCATTACCGCGGGGAATCTCCCCAACAAACCGACGTTGTCTATCGCCCCTTCCGCTCCTCGGCATCACATACAAACCTCGGCATCATTTGGACTTCTCGTTGCATCACACAGAGAGCAGAAGAAACTGCGTTGAAAGCCCCTCAAAGACGGCGGGGGTCGGCTCGCGAATATGAAAGATTTATTTGTTGGTTTTTTTTGCCTTAGTCCTGGGCAATTTTCAATGCCCCTGACCCAGAAATCAAATCGTCTAGCTGTGTAACGGAGCCCAACACTTTCACACACGGATCTAGGGCTGGGCTGGGATTAGTGCTAGTTTATTGATACCAAAACGCGTAATAAGGCCATAATTGTCTGTATAATTCAGCCCGCAGTAAACATGGAACTAAACGATGGAAGTTTTGTGCCAAGAACCAAGGTTTGTGTAGATGGGGGAGTTGTAATAGCGGAGGGGGGTCTGCCACTGGATGTAAATGTTGGAGATACACACACACACACACACACTCTATTTTCCTATGCATGTTTGTTGGTAGATGGAGAATAATAAATCAGGAGTTTTGGTTTTACGGGGACAGCGCAGCAATAGACTGTAGGGTGAGGGGTAAAAAGAAAATATTTGCTAATATGGGAACCATAAGCACGTCTTTGATCACTTCCAAATCGAAGTGGGAAGGGGCTTATCTTTGCGAAGAAAACTGTGGGGTAGTTTGACTAAACTTTAAAGCGTTTGCATCGTGCAAAGCTGCTCACAAAACTTTGTCAGTTTCGTTAGCCACGTTCGAGGGTGACAATTTCATTCATAAATGCAACTAAATGTCAGTTTCATCATCCGCTCAGGCCGAGCGAATCTGTTTTTCCTGTGGCAGGCAACAGCCAGACCAAATTGTTCCCAGCTCTTTGTGTGCCTCGAAAAAGCACAGCACTGCCTAGCACTCATTCCTCGCAGAAGGAAACTGGATTGTTTCACAACGGAGTCCAATCGATTTCACTTTCTACAAACTAAATCCTCAGCTCATGCTCTATAAAAATATTTCTCCATGGGTGAAAGGAGCCAGATGTTTGCTTTTATTTTGCTTTAATCTCTGATTTTTTCCCCCCTTCTTCTTCTGCCCAGTAGAAACCCTTCCCCTTACCGAAGAGGGCTTGTAAATTACAGGATGAAAACAATCAGCAACAACAACATCGTTTGGCTGCGCTAATGTGGACCGCGTATGTGTTCTCAGCGCCTCTCACGCTTGTGTATTGTTTCCCAGTCCACAGCTCGCGTGTTCGCTGTTCTACACATCACCGTAAAGAGCCCTTTACTTTTTGTAGCCTTCGCGGAGGAAAAAATCGATGGAGTATTTTATCTTTTACTAAAAGGAGGGTTCTTTAAAGCGTGGACTGTTACATTTGGGCCGATCTCTGTTGGGTTTTTGAATCAGGAGGCTCAAGAAGGGGCGATTTTAGAATGGATAATAAAGTGCATTATTTAAAAAAACAACCAACCAACCCTTTTATCGCAAATTAGTGGGCTGAGAAAACAATAACAAGCAAAAAATGAGCCCGTTAGCTAGAACAAGACAGCAACATTGTTCGGCAATTACCTGCGGGCTCGAGGTACTCCTGGCATAGTGCCCGCAGCAGGACACTGGGAAGTTGTTACTGGGGTGCCCAGAAGAAGAACAAGAAATTAGTAGCTCTAAAATCCCCACACAGGCAACCTGGGAATCCAGGCTGCAGCGCGTGGATGGATTTGGCTCAAACTCGAGGGCTCAAAACAAATGGATGGGGTGTCGATTCTCGGAGCTACAGAGAAAAAAGAAGTGGAGACAGAAAGTATCAGGCGTGTATAAAAGACGCGGGTCTGGTTTTCGTTTCTTTCAGAGCTCGTCACCTAAACGTTAAACAACGAAATGTCCTCGCTAGCTCTAAGAAAAACCAACCCCAAAAAAACCAAACCCCAAACTGCGCCCACTACGACATTGGTTTGCTTGGGCGAAAAAGACAGAAAACCATTTCGCTCTAACCACATCGACACAGTCAAACTAGCGAGAGCAATACACTGCATGCTGACCAGCAGATCTGCATCACACACACACACACACACACACACGCACAAAATGGGTACACAGCTATTGCTTTCTATATAGCGTTATGGGGCGCTAGCCAGCCATACTTCATGTACCGTGCTGTACCGGGGTGTCCTGATCTGTTCCATCCCTACTATCGACTAGCAGGTAATAGCAGATCGATGGCTAGCTAGCTAGCGCGATCGAGCGATGGATTTTGTCCAATACAAACGGGCTCAGCCGCGCGTTCCGAGTTGGGATCTTTAGTTCCATTTCCAGCCACACTCAGCAGCTGGACACAACAGACGTTGGTTCGGCTCAGCCCTGTGCGAACAGGCGTTAGCAATTGACTGGTCACTACCCAGCACTATGGGGGGGGGGGGGGGGCAGCGCGCGGAGCCGCGTCCAGTCGGTGTCCTTGTGCAAGGCGCTGGTTTAATGACACTTTAACGCCAGGAGTCGCAGCACCCAGTCCGGCCTGGCGGAGCATGCAGGGTGGCGGGCCAGGGCTGCGAGCCCTGGGTGGTAACTCCGGCACTATGGGGTGCGCTGCGTGCTCATGGGTAGCGGCGGGTATCAAGGACCGGGCGGTCGCTTGCAACCCTTGGAAATGCCTCCCCCCCCCCCCCTTTGCCAGCCAGGAGGCGGCCCTCATTTATTAGGAGACAGGGTTGTGACTGTCTCCTGGTCCCCGCTCGGCCCCTGGACCAGCCAGGAGGGCTGTGCTCACCCAGTGCCGTGGGGTCTGACCACTCCGCGCCGGGGGGGCTAGGAGCGAGAGCCGGTCCGGCCGAGTTTGGGACGCAGCACCGCAGCTAAGTCGTTACCGGTTTATTGCAAGGAAAGGCGGCGCTAGGCGTGTCTGGGGCCGAAAGCACCCTCGGCTGCGGCAGACTCCCCGCTAAATGACGCGCTGGGCATGTCAGCCTCAGCAAATGCTCGCTCGCCCCATACATCAGGCCTAGAGCGAGCGGCCCGCAGAGTTAAAGAGTGGGAATGCAAGAGAGCGAGCCCGAGAGCGCGCGGCCACAAGTGTGTGACACACACACACACACACACACGCCCCAGAAGGAGGGAGTGTGTCAAAGGGAGGAAGAGAAAGGAAGCATGAGACAGAGGCGAATGAGTGTAAGAATTAAGAAAGAAAGAGGGAAGAGATGGTGACTCTGTGTGTGTGTGTGAGAGAGAGAATGGAGGTTTGTGCATTTATGATTTATCGACTTATTTCTGGCAGCCCGGGCTCGGGTTAGCGAGGCAGACGTTCAGGAGTATTGTAGGACTCGCCTTGGGTTCCTTTATGACCCTACTTTCTCGAGAGGCCTGCATTACTGCATGCGTAAAGAATTTTGAAAAGCAGTGGTAAATATTTTCTCCTCTGGCAAGTTCTGGATTGGCATAAAAGAAAGACCCATGTAAATGTAATTTAAAGCTACATGTGGTGACCATCTAGCATAAGAAATAATGTGGCCTTTCTGGTCTGAAGACCTGCTAATGTCATGGAAGTGCTTACCAACACGCCTGCCTGCATCCACAAGCCTGACTTCTATCCTGGGCATAGATGTGGTTGTTTATAAAGTGCAGACTTATTTTTTCTTTTCTACAAGTGCATCAAGAACAGAGGATTTGTTGGTGCTGAGGGGCGGGCGGGGAGCGGCAGAGGAATCTGTTTTCAACTATATTTTGCGTTGGAATGCGCCTGGCCAAATTAGCCCCTTCCCACTCTTCCCCCCCCCCCCCCGCCCCCTGCTAATTTTGTATATTTCAGAGCTCTAAAGATTCCCCCCTCCACATAAAGAGACAAAGAATTCTCTCTTCTGCTTTATATAAAGACCTGTGCAGTCACTAATTGTCCATTAGTGCTAATAAGTTGCTAAAACAATATTAGGAGATAACCCAAGCAACCTGTCTTTCTTTATTTTAATTTGATTTACTGAAGTCAGGGGCACTTTGATGAAGACCTAACTAGACATGTCCATGTAATCTGTGTACTAAACTTTTGGACTGTTGATTTTGAGGGTCAGTTATCTAAGCTAAGTTCAAAGTGTCACCTGCTCTAATCCTATTGCTGTCATACTCTGGGAGACTTCGTTCAGCACATAGTCCAGTTTCCAGATCGCCTGGAAAAAATCAAGTCTCTATTCTCCCCCGTCCCACCCCCAATATTCTAAGACTCACATTTCTGCATTCTAGCAACTCTTAGGAAAACTCATTGCGTTCAATTATTAATGGTCTCTGGGCATACTCTTTTAGGGTGGCATTTTTAAAATGTTAGGATGAATTATATCTAAAAAACACAAATAGTAACAAAATGTTTAAATATATAAAGCATGGCTTTGAAATCTGTGTTTTCCACCCTTGGAAGTCGAAGGTGCTAAAATTTCCACTTTTCTGCTTCTGAAATTTATTTGTGGTAGCTGGGGGAAAGTCACGAAATGGGAATTTAAATTATTGACATGGAGATTATTTGTAATTACATTTTCTCTTTCATTAGGGATTATCTTTGCTTTCTACTTGGACCCTTTCAGTGGCGTTTGAACCCCTCTGAGATGTTCACTGGTCCCTCTCCCCTTAACTAAAACACTGACTGATTTCCATGGTCTTGCTTGGGCCCTGTATCCCACGCCATGAAGATGAGGGAGTGGTGATGTGCTGGCACCAAGCAGAAATGAATGGCTAGGGCTATTCTGGTAGTAGTCCAATGCACTCTTGGGGAATATTTTTGATCATCAAGTGATCAATTTCTGAAACCCTGTTTTTGCTGTTCAAGTAGCTCCACAGGTGGCTGGATAATATTCATCAAATACATGATCAATTATCCACTCCAATCCCTCACCCCATTATTTGACCATCCCTCCTAATGACACATGTAGCAGCATTACTCAGAGATCCATGGATTATAAAGCCAGACGGGACCATTGAGTCTGACCACTCCGTCTGACCTTCTGAACAACACAGACTACAGGACTTCCCTGAATTAAGTCTTGTTTGACCTACAGGCCATCTTTTAGAAACCCAGCCATGCTTTTCCCTTTTCTTTTAAAATTGTCAGTGATGGAGAAGCCACCACAATACTTGGTAATTTGTGCCAATGGTTAATTACGCTCACTATTAAAATTTTGCTCCTTGTTTCCAGTCTGCGTTTATTTAACTTCAGTGTGTAGCCAGTGGATCTTTTTATACCTTTGTTTGCCAAATTAGATTTCCCCATGTAGGTACTTGTAGACTGTGATCATCTCACGCCTTAACTTTCTCTTTGGTAATCTAAATACATTGAGCTGCTTGAATCTTTCACTATGAGGCATGTTTTCCAGCCCTTTAGTCATTCTTGTGGCTCTTTTCTCCAATTTTGCACCATCCTTGTAGAATGCTGGACACAAGAACAGAGCACAGTTTCCCAGTAGTGGTAACACCTGTGCCAATACAGGGGTAATATAACCTCTGGCCCCCTGCTTGATTACATCCAAAGACCACAGCAGCCCTTTTGAGCACAGTATTACACCAGGAGCTCATATTCAGCTGATTATCCACCATGAACCCTAAGTCTTTTTCAGAGTCACAGCCTTCCGTCTGGTAAATATGCCTGCATTCTTTGTTCCTAGATGTAGGCCTGCAGTGGGTAGTATTGAACACAAATAGTTTGCTTGATCCCAGTTTCCCAAGCCATTCAGTTTGCGCTGTAACAGTGATTTGTCCCCTTTGTTATTTACCGCTCCTCCAATCATTGTGGCATCTGCAAGCTTTATGAGTAACAATTTTATGTTTTCTTCTAGATCATTGATAAAAAGGTTAAGTAGCCCATCCCTGTAGGACCCCATTAGAAACACATCTACTCAGTGATAATTCCCCATTTACAATTACATTTTGAGATCTACTGGTTAGCCAGTTTTTAACCCATTTAATGCATGCCATGTTTAAGTTGTATCATTTTAATTTCTTAACCAAAATATGGTGTAGTACCAAGTCAAGTACCTTACAAAAATCATGGATATTACATCATCACTATTACCTTTATCAACAAAACTTGTAATTTCATAAAAAGATAGATTTTCCATGTTAATTGGCATAAATTACATTACTCTCCTTTGATCTTTATTAATCAAGTCACTTTTTCCTGGGTTCTATATCAGGCCTGTAATTTATCCTTTTTAAATATTGGTACAACATTAACGTACAATCCTCTGGAACTTCCCCAGTTTTCCAAGACATTGAAAAATCAACACTAATGGTCTAGCGAGCTCCTCAGCCAGCTCTTTTAAAACTCTCAGAAACAAGTTATCTGAACTTGCTGATTTAGAAATCTCTAACTTTGATAGTTGCTGTTTAATATCTTCCTGCATTGCTGTTAGAATGGAAAGTATTTCACCATCATATGATACAACTACTATCTGGCTTCTTCTAAAGACAGAGCAGAATTATTTATTGAACACGTCTGGCTTTTCTGATAGTTCTAGCATTTCCATCTAGTTAATGGACCTTCAGAGAGGAACGTGGGTGGAGATGGGACACTGGATGGGTAGGCTAGTGCTCTGAGATGGTACAGAGAATTCTTTTTCTCAGGTGGTTAGCCAGCAAGTCTTGCTTACACAATCAGGGTCATAGTGATCACCAAGTTTGAGGTCAGGAAGGAATTTTTCCCCGGGTCAGATTGGCAGGAACCCTGGTGGGTATTTTTGTTGTTGGTTTTTTGGCTTCCTCTGCAGCAAAGGGTGTTGGCTCATCTGCCATGATCCTCTAGGCATCTCTCCCTGAATCAATTACCTGCCATTGCAGGGGTCACAGACATTGGTGTGCCAAAGTGGCGTCTGTTCTCTGTTTGTTGCCTGAGTGCTGCAATACTAGGGTCTAATTCTTGGTGTTTGGTTTGATGTGGCGGTGACTGGATGGTATTTAGTAACCTGTGATAGACAGGTGGTCAGACTCGATGACCTGCTGGTCCCTTCGGACTTTAAACTCTATGACCAATATAATTGTTAGGGTTCCTTTTGTTCCTAATATACTTACATTTTTTTGTTATTGTTCTTAACTCTACTGGCCATTTATTTCAGCTGTCCACAATTTCTAACTACTAATTCATTGATATCAATTTCCCCTTTTGCATATGTATGTACATATAAACAAATGGGGAAAGGGGAAAGCTGACACCAGTGAATATAATTTAGAAGCTAGAAACTGTAAAGAGCTGATAAGAAGAAATCAGTGGGGAATTAGAGGGGAAATAAGGGCATAGATAGTTAGATCTGCTTTTACTTCCCCTCTAAGGCAGGTTTGTTTTAAATCCACATAACCTTTTTTCTTGATAATGGAGTTTTGGGGCATCTAGTAAAATGTTCTTAAGCAATTTCTAATTATCACTCACATTTTTCTGTTCAAATGATTTCTTTGGCTCATAATTGTTTTCAGCTTTGTGAAATTGGCTCTTTTAGTGCATCCAGTATATATACATGACTATTTTGGATTTTATTCTCTTTGCACTTAACAAATGTAATCAAGTCTGGTCACTTGTATCTGAGCAACCACTAATTATTAGTTCTGTGATCAGGTCCTCTTTAGCTGTCATGCTGAGGCCTAAAAAGAATTCCTCCAAATTGGATGCAACATTTTTTTTAAAAAAATGTAGACATTATCCTCTCTAGTTTTTAGAAATTCTGAGGATGTTTTAGTAGTGGTAGCATGAGACCTCCGGCGTGTCATTCAGATTGAAGTCTCCCACGATAACACAGCTTTTTCCCCCTACGCATTATAGATAGGAACATCACAAGCAGGAAGCTGTGTAACTTATGTTGCTCAGGGGGAGGAATATTCACATCCCTGAGCAACATATATTTTGCCCACATAGGCTGTAGTGTGGACATAGTCTAAGACTGTAGCCCAATTGTGTGTGCATGTTTACCTGATTTAACTTTGTAAATAACTCATTTCTTTTTCTTAGTTAATAAATCTTTAGTTAATTTATTAGAGGATTGGCTACAAGCACTCTCTTTGGTGTAGTATCTAAAGTGTGTTTGAACTGGGGTAAGTGACTACTCCTTTGGGACTGGGAATAACCTGAATATTGTTGTGATTTTTGATGTAAGGTCCCATCTATCACAAAGGCAAGTTTGCCTGGGTGATGAGACAGACTGGAGTACACAAGGGAACTGTCTGTGACTCCATGTCAAGGCTGTTCTAGTGCTTGAGGTGTTCACACTGGATATTTGATTAGTGAAATCTAAGTATAGAAATCACCACCAATCTGGGGTTTGTGCCCTGGTTCTTAACAGTCTGCCTGGCAGTTGGTATTCATGTTCCTGAGCCACTCCAGACAACTTGACACCGATTGACGAGAGATATAATCAAGGTCTGTAAAATCATGAATGGTATGGAAAAAGTGAATAAGGAAGTGTTACTCACCCCTTCACTTACTACAAGAGCCAGAGGTCACCCAATCAAATCAATAAGCAGCAGGTGTAAAACAAAGAAAAGGAAGTACTTCTTCACACAATGCAATCAACCTGTAGATCTTGTTGCCAGTGGATGTTGTGAAGGCCAAAAATGTAATTGGGTTAAAAAAAAAGAATTATATCAGTTCATGGAGAATAGGTCCATCAATGGCTATTAGCCCCGGTGGTCAGGGATGAACCCCATGCTCTGGGTGTCCCTAAAACTCTGCCTGCCAGAAGCTGGGACTGAGTGGAGGGCGCGCGATTTTTCGGCGGATGGGAACATGTCACGTTCTGCCACCGAAATATTGTTCCTCGCGATATTTCTTGGTGGAGACTAGGACGCAGTGAGAATTCCGCCGGCGGGTAATTCAAATGTGGCCCGCTGGTGGAATTGAGTTTGACACTCCTGATAAAGAACATGAAAAGTCCCGGATGCACACTCTAATGAAAATTCCCTGGGTGCACACCCTAATTAAATGTGCTGCGCACGCCTATGCATTTCTAGGTGGTCAAGTCCTTTCTTTCTTGAATCCTGGGTAGTGATGCTTCCTGAATCCAGTTGTCCAAGAAAACATAGCTCATCCAATGCACGTCACAACCATTGTTCCATCACAGGCCATCACAATAATGAACAGAGAAATATAGCTACAAAGACAGTCTGTCACACTCCCTCTGCAGACCTCTTTGTTTGTCACTCATGTTCACTGCTGAAGAGTTCTCCAGGCAACTGACTTAGAACATTCTAGGCCTCCCTGCTCAGCTCCATCCCCTCATTAACAAGGAACAATTAACCACTCAGACATCAAACACTGCAGCTAATCAAGGACTCAAGGGTTACAGCCACACAGCCCTTGCTGAGACACAAGCAAACTGTCTTGCCCCATTTGGCCTTTGCAGGGGCCCACAGCCCCGCTACACAACCCACACAGGGAATAAACAAAGAACAGATGGACCAAATACACCACGCATCAAATCTCTCAACCTTCAAGATCAGGATCCACAGCTATGCTTCCCAAAACACCCCTGTTGGATGCTCCTGTTATTTGGCCATCTCTATTAAATGATACGTGTAGCAGCATTCCTTTCCACAAAGTGTCCATGCATTGGATGGGGGCTTGTGTCATCTAAGGTCAAAGACCGGCTCAGTCATAGGTGATCAAAGTCATGTAGGCAAAGTCATGTCACCTGCTCTGTACCTCTGCTCCCCAACTGCAAAACTCCTGCTCCCCTACATCACAGGGCTGTTCTGAAAATAAACTAAGCAGCGAGAGCTATGCCGTTGGGAGCAGGATCAGTCCACTCTCCCCTCCCATACAGTGTAGCCTCCTGGTTAAAATGTAAGCATCAGGATAGAACAAATTAAGACCAAAGGCTCAGCAAGTGTAAAATGAGGATAGCTCCATTAGTTTCAGTGGAACTGAGAATCTGTCCCTAAATTTGGCAGCATAATATATTTGCTATGCTAAATTTGTAGGGAGGAGAGGGAAATAAAATGAGTTTAGAAGCATAATATGGCTTTGTACCTCCAGAAAGGTTCTATTTTTTTTTTAAAAAAGGAAAACATCAGAGCTAATTGCAATGTAGGAAGGAAAATATACATCCTTTTTTCCTAAAAGCTAGTAAGACTGGGTTCTCGGCTAGTGGTTCTGCAATATCATATTTTAAAAGAATGAGGCAGGTCTCCATGTCCTAAACCTCAGGTATTTTATAAGGAAAATGTCTGTCATACTTTAACGAGTAAGGTCATTAAATGGAGGTCAAAAGAGAAGGACAGAAAAAAATTCAAGCATCTGAATTTATGGGTTGCTAAGGAAGCATAAGATAGAGTAGAGAAAACACGGATGGAAATGGAGACACTGTCTCAGTGGAAACAGTTACTGCTTGCACCCCAGTGATGACCTCTGAAGAGGTCTTACAAGCTGGCAAAATTACTGCTTGTGGGATCCAAGCCAGTTTTCTCCTTCCCCTCAATGGGAGTTGGATCAGGCCCTTTGCCCAGAGTCACTATATTTTTATTACAAAGGTGAATCTGCCCAGGTGCCTCCGGAGGAAATGGGCCATGGGAGCCAGCAGGAAATTCAGACCTTTGCAAGCATCAGCATGGGAGCCAAGCTAAACGAGCGAGAACCAAAGCACTTGGGCACAGTCTTGTTCTAGGAAGGGTGGCCTGCAGGATTTTATCCAAAGGAACGGGTGTAGCAGGAGTGCCCAAACTCTACAGCACCAACCATCACACTGACAACTTCCCAAAACGCCAAAGGCTGGACTTAACGTGCCTATCTATTTACATAACACTTAAATCCAATGGGAATCCGCACAGCTCTGTTGTTTGCGTGGCCTCGGATCTCCCTAGATAAGACAGCTAAACCTCTGGCCAGTGAGGTTTGTCCCGAGCCCACACTGAATGGGGAGATGAGGCCCCACGCTGTGTTTTACAATGCTGCAGGTTCTACCTGACCTTCAGGTCCATACTAGGAGACCTTTCTGGGGAGAGCTTCCATTGAGCATTGCACAGCATCCGTGGGACTGGGGAAATGGGGAAACCCACACAGGGGTGCCTTAAAGTGATGCTTTCTTTTGAGAAGCACTGAAAAGATACAAAAGGAGAGCTAGCAATGATGCCCAGGAGGGTACCCATTCCCACCAAGCCCTAGCCACTACTGCCCCCAGCTCACCCAATGAGCTTTCTCAGAGGTAGCCTAAGAGAGGATGGAACCTTGCCAGGAAGATGGCTCTACCTACTTCCATGTGTTCCTTTTTCTAGGGATCCATAGGTTTGGTTGTGCAGAAGTAACGAGCCTTTGGGCCTATGTTGGCGCTCTTCTTCTTGGTCAAGGATCTCTCTATTTCTCGATCGTATTTCTAATGGACCCGTCACCATAGTATCTAGGAGCTTTTAGGGAGAGGAACTGAAAAGAACACTTCATGGCAGTGGTTCTGCTTCCACACTTGAGGGTTGCACCAATTTAACAAAATTAGTTTTTTCTACTCATTGAGTTAAACTAGTGCAAGAGCTGTGCATAGATAATGCATAGATTCCAAGGCCAGACGGGACCACTTTGGTCCTCTAGCCTGACCGCCTGTACAATGCAGGCCAGAGAACTTCCCCAGAATAATTCCTGGAGCCGATCTTTTAGAAAATCATCCAATCTTGATTTAAAAATGGTCAGTAATGGAAAATCCATTGGTACGTTGTTTTCATGGTTAATTATACCCAGTGTTACAAAAATTACATCATATTTCCACTCTGAATTTGTCTAGCTTCAACTTCCAGCCATTGGATCATGTTAGATCTTTCTCTGCTAGACTGAAGAGCCCATTATCAAATATTTGTTCCCCGTGTAGATACTTATAGGCTGTAATCAAGTCACGCCTTATCCTTCTGTTTGCCAAACTAAATAGATTGAGCTCCTTAAATCTCTCACTGTAAGGCATGTTCTCTAATCCTTTAATCATTCTCATTGCATTTCAAGCACTTGACCATGCCCCTTAAGGATCATGGAAGGGAAACAAATGAAAAAATGAGAGTAGATGTGGGGAATACAACCAGATCTCAGTTTAAATCCTAGTGGATAGGGCACTGGACTGGGGAAACTAGGTGGAGTTCTCTTCTCTGCTACCAATAATTCGCATGATCTTGGGCAAATTACTTCATTTCTCTAGGCTTTTGTTTCCATTGTCTCATTTTGCTTGTCTTGTAGGCTCTTTGGAGCATGGAGTCAGTCTCTCTCTCCCGTGCCTAGCACCATGCGGTCCTGATCGTGTTTTGGTGCACTGACATACTACCACTATATTGTTACTACTGATGATAATCCAGAGGCCTGGAAAGATAATTCAGTTACAGCAGGACTCAGCTTTGTAAATGTCAGCTGTCGAGACGCTCACTTGCTTTATCTCAATGGTTCTCAACCGAACTACCTCTGTGGGCTGCATATGCAGCTCTCCATGTGTTACGTGGGCCACATCCACACAATATATTACCCGAACGGCCCTGAGGATGTCACATGGGCCACAGCTGTGAGCTGATTGGGCCGCAAGTAGCCCACAGGCTACGGGTTGAGAACCACGGCTTTATCTTATAACGCTGAAGAATTTTGTAGGTCGATTTATTTACAGCAAATAACTTTGCCAACCGTTATTATATCCAGTCACACTTCTTTTCAAACCCTTAATGAAGGAGACCCAGGGCACCTCCGCTGACAGAATTAACTTCCTTTGCCCAACGTTAGTGCCTCTAACTGTATGGTCACCAACACAACCTTGAAATGCTTTTAACACACGGGTTTTGCACTAGTTTAACTAAAACCAATTTAGTTAAACAGGTGGAAAAGCCACTGTTGTCATGAAGTGTTCTTTTTAATTCCTTCCCCCCCCCCCCCCCAAAAAAAAAAAAAAAAAAATCCAGGTACTATAGTGATGGGTCCCTTAGAAATACTATCGCTAGACAGAGACAGACAGACAGACCGGAAGCCGCTGACTGCCGGAAGCCAAGAATAGAAGACGGGGTGGATCAGTTTAAAATTGCCCTGTTCTGTGCATTCTCTCTGAGACTCTGATGTGGTCACTGTCAGAGCCAGAATACAAGGCTATTGATCTGACAGAGTGTGGCAGCTCTTATATTTTTGTTTTTAACCAGTAGCTCTGAAATATCCTCTAACGTGCCTTCACTATGTAGTGAGATATAAAGGATGGTCTAGCGGTGAGGGCAATAGCTTAGGACTTAGGAGACCTGCATACAGCTCCCTGCTCTACCACAGACCTCCTGTGTCACTTAGGGTGTCACCAAAAGCCCTTGCTAGAATGGTGGCCCCAAGGAATCCCAGTCAGCACGCACAGGTCAGGAAGGCCCTGATTGCCCTCTGCTCCCAAAAACTGCAGTGGCAGCCAGCGAAGCTGAAAGCCTCTTCGGAAAGAACTGGCCCTTAAACCAAAATAAAGCAAAACAAAACAAAGAAATCCCTACGGTGGTGAGGGCCTTGGCCAACAAACACGTGGTGACACAAGCTCACCTCTGGGAAGAGCCTGAAAGTGCTCCCCTGATGAGGGGTTTGCACTGGCAGACCCTTAGGGCTAGATTTCGGTTCTAAGAACATCCTTAATCAAGGAGTGATGTCTACAATTGCATGGGCCTAGGCATAACGCCCAGGAGATGTAGAACCATCACATCCCTCTTGCCCCCTGGGGGAAGTAAGTTACTGCAGCCCTGGAAAAGGCACAGCTTGTTACAACGGTCACCCCAAATGTCTCGTTACTACTCTGCCCAGTAAGTATGAAGAGTGCAGCCAAGGCTTTGTCCATTCCCACCCCCTCTCTCTGCCCACTTCCTCACAGGGGAGGGGGAATAATTAAAGCACACAGGCTATATTCCAAACAAGACCAGGACCCAAGACCTGAATAGACTGAGTGAGGTGATGGGAGCCTGCTAGGATGAGAAAAACAAGTGCACAATCTAGGCCATTCTCTCTTACCAGCCAGACTGAAACCCACAGAACTGCTGACAGAATAAGGTCCATACATCACAATGTGATGTAAGCAAAGGTGAGGAGAAAGTGGCCCTTTGTCTGACCCATGAGAAGAATATAAGTGTTGCATGCACCACTCATGGGACATGTTTGCATTCATGTAGAAGTCTAGTGACATGTGCAACATACATTTATGTGGGCTGTGGGTTTGCAATCTTTTTTTTTTTTTACTTAGCATCTATGAGAAATGCTTGGAAAGGAAACCTGCAATATGTCATAGCCAAGAGCGTAAAGCCAAAGCCATCATGCCCAAACCCCAAGCCACAGGGCTAGGCTGAGTGATTTGCAGCTGCAATGTACTTGTGGATAAACAAATAGAGGTACAGTCCACTACCTCATTGATCTCCCCTCAACTCCATTGGCCTCCACTTCAGAAGGTAGCTGCATGGCAGTGGATAGGGAACTGGGCTTAGTTCAGGTCAGTTGGGCACTCTTCTCCGACAATGACCTGTTGTACCACCCTGGTCAAGTCTGTTTCCCTTTCTTTGTCTTGTTTATTTTGTCTGAATTGTCCCATACTAAGTATTTGTATTAGCGAGTTCTGAAATTGGTCGGGTCCTGTAAGCACTAAGTAATATAGCCAATAAACAGCAGCTATGCCTGTTCCTGTTCCAATTTATATGTCCACTATGCAGAGTCAACAAGGGTTGCAGCCTCGCACATGCCTTATTCACTGCACACACACCCCTTTCCACAGCTTTCTACTCGGGAGGAACAGAAACTTGACTATGATCAGAAAAAGATGATCCGGTGATTAGGGCTTTAGCATAGCGCTGGGGGGATGGATCTAGGGTCAAGTCCATGCTTTGCTACAGGCTTCCAATGTGACTGAGGGCCAGATAGTCAAAGGTATTCGGGCACCTAAAGATGCAGCTTGTCACCTGGTGGAATTTTCAAGACGCACCTGGGCACCTAACGCCTCTTCATTTCAATACTGTAGAAAATCTCACTTGGGCACTTAAATACCTTTGAAAAATCTGTCCTTTCATCTCTCTATGCCACTGGTCCCGAGCTGTAAAATGAGCATAATAGACCTGCCCTACCTCAGAGGGGTGTTGTGAGGAGAATCACCTTACAGCTCACAACAGGCTCAGATGCTATAGCAATGGGGACCATATAAGTACCTAAGATAGGTCGGGGGGAGCAAGCCCATGCCACATGTGGAGTTCAGAGCACTCCAGTGGGTGACCAACACATGTACTGTAAGTGGGGGGAAGTTATCTGCTCCTGGGCTACACATTTAGTTACTTTGTGCACCCCTCCCCCCCATATTGAGTCTTCCATTGGGAAGAGCATCCTTGTAATAAGAAGGGCCTAACTGATGTATGTTGCCTTCAGTAAAAAAAATGTTCACACTAACGTAGAGCTCAGATTGTGTGGCAGTAAATCTGCATAGCCCCTACCGGCATTTTGAGGAGTTATACACAGATACGTATGGACGGGAAAAAGAGGAATGTCATTGGGACTGTCACTTACCCAGCATCCCTCAGGATCTGATCCAGTGGTAGCCTTGTTTGAGGATGGAATTCAGGATTTGTTTCCCCCGTGGATACAGAGAAGGTGGATGTGTTACATCCCTCATAGTGCCTGGCCTGAGCTGTAGAGTCTGCGCACAGTCCTTCCTCGGGCAGAGCCCCCATTGAAATCGAGAGGAATGCCATCTTTGCCCTCAGTGGGAACTACGGGTGCTCAGGACCTCTCAAAACCAGATTTGTTATTTAGGTGCTTGAATATGGAACTAGGTGCCTGACGCATGCCAAGGGCCTGATTCTGCTTCCCTTACTTTGGTTGAGTAGCACATTACTATATCAGCAGTCCCATTGTTTTCAGTAGCACATGCAGTGGAATCAGGCCCTAAATGTTGGCCATATTGCTAAGCTCCTTACTTAGGAAGGCTTCCCACTGACTTCACCAGGGGCACTGGCTGAATAAGAAATAGAGGCTTCAGACCTGCGTGCCGCTGGGGCTCAAATCTACTCCCAGTGAAGCTAGAACAATGTCTCCGTTCACTACAAGGAGAGCAAGATCAGATCCTTACAGCCTAGCGGGAATCAGAACAAAGCTGCCTGTAAAGGGGTCCCACTCGCTGCCGCTCCACCTTCTTGGGGCTAGGTGTGGGAAGCAGCTCTCTCTGCCTGATGCCCCCTTCCATCAGTTACTCACACTGGGACCTCTCTCTCTGCAATGCAGGGTGCTTCCTTTCCATGATGTGGCCCTCTGGCCAGGTCACTATGCAGTCCCTCACCTGCTGGGGTAACAAAGTCCCAGCAGACAAGCGGTCTGGCTGTCACCCCAGATGGTCTTCCATTTCACATCTCCCACTCCTCTGCCACCTCTGCAGTGGGGCTAGGAGGGAAACCCAGGCATAGCCATTACTCCAGGCTCCAGCCCAGGGACACTATGACTCGTAGTCCAAGTCTGCTCAGACTGAGACCTTACCGTTGTTTCCCTGGGCTTCTTCCTACCTCACATCTCTATCTCTTTCCCTATCTCTGGTTTACCACTAGAGATTCCCCTGTTCCCCCTGGCGACTTCACCCTTCTCAGTCTCTTGCTGGACTCCACAGTCCAGGGCAGGACCTCAGGGCTTACTCTCCCCCTAGTTCACCTCTTTGTCCCCAGCCAACTCCCCTTCCATTTATGGAACGACTTCAAATGTCCTCCCTGCTACCTCCTTCTACTGTCAGCTTCCTGGTTTTAGTGTGTGCCCCAATTCTTCCCCAGCTGCGCTCCAAACCCAGCTAACCCTGCTCCTCCTTCTCGCAGGTGATGTCAGGTAACCTAACTGGCCTCAAGGCTGGTGGGGGATGAACACACCCATCATACTGCCAGGGCTGGATTTAAAGACTGTGAAAGCACACACTTAATTATCCAAACAGTTTGATACAGTGGTAAGGACGTATACTCTAAACGTCATTAGAAGACTTGGCGTCATAAAGCTGTGCCAGGTGTTCTCTATAGAAAACCAACATCCTTCAATCACGGTCAAGCTGCTAACTTCTAGGTACGGGTTTGTCTGAAAAGCTCTCCTGATGAATGCTCTGTGCCCCAACCACACGGCTTGAGTCAGTGGTTTGATAATGGCCCATTTGGAATGATTTAGCCAGAGAACCTTGCAGCCTTTCCTTACTATATGTCCTTTTAGGATGCCCAGTTCCCATGGTGAGCCAGTGAATGTAATAGCAACCAAATGTCTTCAAATAATCCAGCACCATTTTATTTTCACTGCACTGGTAATACGCCTTTACATGTTAACTTTTGGCCTCGCTGGGTAACCTCTTATTTGAAAGTGACTTAATTGACTTTACCAGGATTTGGTCATTATTCATTTCTTCCTAAAGGGCTCCTTATTAGAGATGGATGTCTATTAATTGGCTCTCTCTCTCTCTCTCTCTCTCACACACACACACACACCCTTTATCCTCCCTCATCATTCATGTTACCAGTCCATAATCATATTCATTACTTCACAGGTCTCATGATGACACAAACAAATATAGTGTTTTTTCCATAATACTTAAGTGCTATGTGTTAAAAGGGAAAGAAATAAATGTTAAATCATCACCACTTAGGGAAGAGTGGTTAAAAGTATAATTGCAAAATAAATGGACATGATGAGAATTAAAATAATGGACCTGATTCCCGACTGTGTTAGTCCAATTTCCTGCTGGTGTAATTAATTTCAATGGAATTAGAATCTTTAAAATTGGTGTCATGCAGTAGTTAATTTAGGTCCATGTTTTATTTTTTACCTCTTGGAAGAGATGGGCTCATTATCACTTACAAAAGGTGGAAAGAATTGTATTCGATTTGATTGACCTACAGTGCTGCGACCTTTATGATAAATAGACAGATGTATGTGCTAAAATATAGTGGGCTAGATCCTCAGCTGGACAACATCAAGGGAGGTCTGTTGTGGTCAGTGGATCTATTGTGCTGCACATCAGCTGAGGAGCTGATCCAATAAATGGAAGTTTCAGAAGGGTAGCCCTGCTAGTCTGTATACAGCAAACAACTAGAGTCCTGTAGCACTTTAAAGACTAGCAGAAATGACATGTGTCAGTCTTTAAAGTGTTACAGGACTCTAGAGGTTTTTGCAATAAATGGAAGCGTTGTGTCTGGGTTGGTTTAAATTCTATGACCTGTAATTTACGAAGGGACTTTGAATGCCAAATGTGTAGATGTGTTGTTGTAGTGATGTTGGTCCCAGGATATCAGCGAGATAAGATATTACCTCATCCTCCTTGTCTCTCTAAACGTGTACGAGTTTGTTTTGTAGCTGAACCTCGCTGTTATTCTTCTAACTGCTGAGAAATGATGTGTTGCTTTTTCCTTTGCACCCCTTTCTGCTTTAAGCCCCAAAATGACCCTCACAGAAATGAGAGGTGGCAACACCTATTAGATCATCTGGTTCATTGCTCTGCCAAATGCAGGTTTTGTCCTTATTTTACTTTTACTAGTGTTTTTTTTCAATCTATGTTCAAATGCCCCAAGCAATGAGGTTTTCTAACACTTTCCTCAGCTTAATACTATCAAGAAAAGTTCTGCTATTCATCTTAAATGTTCTTTTGCTTAATTTTATCCCACGTCTTTTATATCATCCTCAATAATGCCTCTTTATCTATCTTATAGAGCTTCCCCCCCATTCCCATAGCATCTGAGTGCTAAACAAACTTCAATGTATTTATCCTCACAACTCCCCTGTGAAGTAAGGAAGTGCTGTTTCCCCCAGATGAGATTATAGTATGTGGCCAAGAAACCTGTGCCAAGCTGGGACTTAAAGTCAGGTCTGTCTATTCCCAGTCTAGCCCTGTAGCAACTGAGTCAGCCTTCCTCTCCTATTTATATATACCCTTCAGTTCATTATAGACCCCTGTCACGTCTCCCTTGCTTATGGACAGTATTTACAATAATAATAATGTGTATATATAATAATAATCTATTATGATAGCACAGAGAGATCTCATAGTGGTCAAGACCTCATTCTGTTAGTCACTGTCCAAACTCAGAGTAAATGAGAATCCTTGCTCCAATGACTGTGAATCAATCCTTTCAGACCTTTAATCATTTTCCGTACTCTTTTCTGAATCCCCTTCACTTGCTCACTAGCTTTCTGCCAATGGGGTGCCGAGAACTGAATGCAAAAGTGGGAACATGACCTTCCTGCCACACACTGTACCTCGGTGTTCACAGCTCATGGATGTATTGCCCCCTTTGTGTTTCTGCAAGTATTTTGCACCACAAACACAAGTCTAATTTGCTGTCCAATGCCTTTACATTCTCTGGGCCTGATCATTGATTCACTGGGCTTTGGATCAGGCCCCCGTTGAAAATCTGTGTTTTGGATAATTTTCCTTCAGCTGTATTTAGCCTATTTGTTTTCCTAAATTAAGTCTAATGCATTATTTTCTACCAATATTTGTACTCTTTCTAGGTCCCTTTTTAAAATTTCCTTACTGTTGTTCACAACTCTTCCCAACTAGGAAGCATCTGCCAGTTTTATTCATAAGCTGCATACTCCTTTCACTAGATCATTAATGAAAATATTAAATCAGACCTAACCGAAGATCCTTGCAAAACCCCATGAGATACCTCCCACAAACTTAATCCTTGGCTTACGGTCCTTTAGCCAGTTTTCAAGCCACAAGATATGTTACTATCAGATGACAACAAGAGGTCCCAGCCAAGAGCATGGCCTCTTCTGACTGCACACACATTATTAATTATCATCATCATCATGATGATTTTTTATTAGCAGATGTCTTAAGTCTTAAACATGTGTGTGTGTCTGGTGGGTGTAAATAGATACACATGTATGTGTGTATACATATAACGACTGTATATAAAACACACACATATATAGTATCGTCAGTGTGTGTGAATGAATGCCTAGGACAGGTCTCTGCAAAAGAAAAACAAAGGCATCTCAGTCTGAGTAGCTTTCAGAGCAGGGCATTTTTCGAATTTCCCCCACCATACAAAGCAGCAGAGCTCCTTATGGACCCAGGCGAAAACAAACAGGAGTTCTGGGGTGGGGGGAGAAATAAGAAAGTTCCTATTGAGAAAGAAGTTTCTGGCTATGTTGGTTTTATGGGCCTGGTGGAACCCTATAGATTAACAACCAGCAGCAGCAACCCACCCCCCAGCCGGGCCCTAAGACATCCAGTAGAAGGTGTGAGTTCTATTGGGTGGTAGGGCTCAAAAGAAAGGAAGCCGGAATGTAGGCATGTGTGTGATGTGATTGTTACCAGAAATACCTCGACATCTCCCCGCTGTCCTGGAACTGCTGCCGGTCGTTCCGCGGAGCTCGGAGCTAAGGTGCTGACCGTGGGCGAGAGACACACTGCGATACCTTATCAGCACCAGGCAGTGGGTCCCCTAGTAGTTACAAGCGGAAGCGGGGCCGGTGGCCAAATGCAAGTGCTGGCAGGGGAAGTGCCGCACTTCTCATCCATGGTACCCCTGCCGCGGGGCCGACTCCCTGCGCAGCACCACGGTCTCGAAGGTAATCTTGGGTCCTTGGTCCTTTGCAAAGCACAGGCAGGGGGTGGTTACCGGAGCCGGGGGCTGCGGTTTTCGGCCGGGAGGGGGAAGGGAGAGAGTGAACTAATCCCAGCTGCAGGGCGAGGTGAAAGCGGGGTGTGCATCCCCCCGAGCGAGCGCTCCCGGCTCTCAGAGCGCGCGCGCGTGTGTGTGTGTGCGCGCGTGTCTGTTTGTGTTGTGTCTGCGCCTCTGGCTTTGTGCGATTCTTTCCGGCGTGTGGTTGTGTTCGAGGAGCTGCACCGACCTGCCTGCGCGCACGTTTCGTGTGCGTGCATGTGTTTGTGTAGCGGGCTGTGGGTTTACACGTGTGCGTGGAGCCGCGTGTGCAGGGCAACAGATGACCTGGGAAAGGTCCCATCTTTGCTTCCCGACTGTATTGTTACTGCTGTGTTCACCTAGCGCTCTGCAATCCATTTACTCTCCCCTGTTTGTATCTGAATGATTCCATTTACCGGGGGGGAGGGCAGGATAATCTGCAACAGGTGTTTTGATTTAGGGTCACTCCTTGAAAGACGAATATCACAATTTGGACACTTGTTTTTTCACCCCTGCATGCCACTCCACCCTCCCTGTATTGTGAATTGTTTAGAGTCTGAAGGACCTGGCCACGGAAAACTCATTTTCCACCTCGTACACGATAAACGGGATCGGTCATCCGGCGTTACAACAATACTAATACAAGGCACAGGAATAAAAAGATGCCATGTCATGAAGTGAATTTACAAACTCCCAGCCGTGTCAATTACTAACGGGATGGTGGATGGGGTGACGGTGGGAGCGCTGGCTTTCACACATCTGAAGATTGAAAGAAACAGCATGAATGGGGAAAGTGTGTCCCACGAAACTGGGGCGGGGGGGGGAGAGTTCTCAATGGGAATTCCAGAGGCTTTGGGATAATAATGAGCATGGAGGCCTGGAGCACAAGGTGCAAGCGATTTCACTTTGCATGTGCAGAAGTTTGCTTTCCCAGCCAAACCTTCGCGTCCCTGCCATAGGAACTCCTGTTTCTCTGTTGTTCTAATCTTGAGGTCAGGGGGACTGTGGGGCTGGAGTGGGTAGCCACAGGCTGGTCCAGAGGCCTAGCACTGAGGGGCAGATTGGTGGAGCTGGGGGAAATGCAGGGAGAACCAATGCTGCATTGTGCTTTCTTTGGGAAGCGCTCCATTGATAATGGCATCTAGAGAGGCAGAAGGACAGGGCCGATACTTGCACATAAAGCAGAAGTCTCTCCTAGGAATAACGTCTGAAGTATGCTAGCCAGACAGTGATCAAATAGTGTTCAGGGAGGTTTGGACTGTAGCCATCAAGTTCCCTGGTTGCTTCTGTGAATGTCTAATACACATGACAACATGCAAAAGTATATTCTCTGAAAACAATGAAAGCCATTATTCATATAGCCATGGGCCTAGGCCTGCGATTCTCACTATGTCAATCAATCGATCGATCAAACCAGTCAGAAGGGAGGAACTATGCCTGAGTGAGGACTGCAGAACAGGGCCATGCTCTGCACAGGTATATAAATATATGAGTTCAATTGAATATGAAACGTATGCAACAGCTGGATGTAGCTTAGCGATTAACGTTCAATAATAAAAGCAATGCTCCCGGACGGTGCTCAGTCTAAGAGAACAATGATACAAACCTTCACTTCTAAAAGTGTATTGAATAGACTTGTGAAGCCGGCTGGAGAAATGATAGGATACACACCCATCTGTATGTATGTATGGATGTGTGCTCAGAGATAATTACACACAATCTGTGTGTGTGCCTACAGAAGCCCAGTAATTACCCAGAGAAAACTAACCTAGGTGTACCTTGCGTTGATGTTCAAGCGTTTTTATTTTGTGTCCCAGCGTAATGACAATCGCATGCACGGAAATCCTCTAAAGACACGGGGGAATATTTTCGACAGCGTCTCAGTGGCAGGTCCCATTCACTTTCAAAGAGACCTCGGCTTTTAGGTGTCCGAGGCACTTTTGAAAATTGCAACCAAGAGCTGACAAGTCCAGGGCCCGATCCTGAAAACACAAGGGAGTCGCTTTGAGTATCCCTGTGAGCACCCCACGGTACCCGTGTGCATCAGTATTTTCAGGATCGGGCCCTCGTTGTGTTTGTTTGTTCTTGCTTTAGGTTTTCAAAACCCAAACAAACAAAACATGGGTTGTTTGTTTTTTTTTAAATCGCTGTACAATTGTGCAGGAGACCAGGATACCTCTGGAACCCTTGCCGGTCTCCTATACCCTCCTCCTCGTCTGACTCAAGGTCACAGGCTCGACAACACCTGGGGAATTTGGACAAACCTTTTTAACATTCGATGCTAAGTTTAATGAATAAAACCTACCCTCCCCCCCCCTTTTTTTTTTTTGGCTTTGCTTCGCTTGGAAGTCTGCGTCCAAGCTTTGGTTCTGTGTGTGTACAAAACCGCTGTAACAAATCTGCACCCTATTGATTTTGAAGCAGCCGAAAGGAAACCAGGAGTAATCATCTTCAACCTAATTTGAAGAGAAAGCCCTGTGAAAACTCTTCAGACACCCAGACCCGCAAGGGATCTCAACGAGGAAAGGCATATTCATGACTTCTCTGCGAGGCCAGCAAGTGCATTGCAAGAACTCACAGCCACAGATTATGTATGGTTTAGATTATGGAAAAGAAAAGAAAAAATAAAAGAAAAGAAAGTGAAGTGTTTTCCTTCTGTAAAGCAGAGGGAATTAATTTCCTTGTCAGAGAGAGAGAGAGAGAGAGAGAGAGAGAGAGAGAGATGTGTGTTTCTGTTCTTGTGATTAAATAACATAATTTATCAATCGAAAGACACTAAATTGATTGCGGGAATAAAATGATGCATTTTTCCAATAATGAGTGTGACCAGTAGCTTTGTCCCAGACGTCTGTCTCAGGAATTCATTCATGCTCTAACTGCTCAACCCAATACGATCACTAAAAAAGGCAGGTAGGTATCTCCTATATACTTTTTCAGGAATGAGGGACTCAAGTTTATTTCTGCAGTAACCTAAAGGGCAAAGAGCCAAACACAAAGAAAACACTAAAATCAAATCCAGACCTGAATGTACCAAGAAAATCTATAATCCCGGTTTGCTACGTGAAGAAATCATTCGTCAAAGTTACTTCGAACACGAATTTGTAAAGTGCTTCTTAGAACTTTTCTTCCTTTCTCTGCGATAGCCCTGGAAATAGAGGCTCCTTCCTCCCTCAAAACACACACACTTGTCAGATAAATCTCAGTGTTTCTATTCTTCTAAAGGATTCCAGGTTTGGCATGAGGGAGAAGTGAATGTAATTTCAAAAGACGATTTATACAGCCCAAACAATGGAAACCATAACACGAGATGACTTTAGAAAGTTGTCGGGAGGGATTTAGAGACCACAAACACATTTTTTCGTAACCATACAATATGGAAACTCTTAAAGAGCTGTATCTGCAGACATCTTGCAATGACTGGTCTTCCTTGTCATCTAGAGGAGAAAGGGTAAAATATATTAACTGAAGACACAATCTAAAATTACTTCTACATTTTAAACATGCTGGCACAGGTAACTAACTGCCTGAAAGATTTCCTTCTTCTGGGGTAAATTAGTTCAAGTCGTTTCTCAAAGATATTTCTCTCTCTCTCCCCCCCTCTCTCTTTCTTTAGTTTTATAAACATTTTAATTTCAGACAAAAGAAAATCTTTCACCCAAGTGCTAGCATTCATATTCTGTCAAGAAGACCATACCGGAGTAATCATATGACATATAAATAGACCCGATCCTGCGAGCACGTGGACCTGCGAGAAAAAAGGTATTCACCTGAGTAACTTTACTCACACGAGCAAGGAGTGTTCCCAAGACAGAGCCCCCCCTGGTAGACGCGAAGTTGTGTGTGAGTGTGTATAGGCACGTGTGTGTATACATATTGTCTACCATCCCATGTATGCCATATGGTGTTATGTTACACACGTGTGTGTCTAAAATTCACCTACCAGCAAATGTAGCACATTATTTTCTCTGCTAAGGAATATTCTGTCCGAGACAACTTCATCCAAAGCCGAGAACTGCCCAACAAGAATACATGCTCGTTTGAAAACCGCCCTCTGCAAACAACTACTCGCTCTAAGTTTGTACTTCTAGTCATAGAGCTGAATTTTCAAATACTTTCCCCCCCCCCATTAATACTCGTAAGGACTTTTTAAAAATTGGAACTTGCCGTAGAGAACAGAGAAATTGCGGATCTATTTCTGTCTCTTTCAACCTATCCAAAGGTTCCCTAGAGTCTCCTAGAAAATTCTTTGCTCGAAAGTGACCGGCAATCCCCTGGTTTGTACCCAGAATCAAAGTACAACAATTGCACTGGCATTTGTGAAAGGCACCAAACCCAGCGTTTGTGTCGCTTTCTTCAATCCTAATGACCCGAGTAACCCGGACATGGTGAGAAATGCAGGCTGCGGCACGTACAGAAAAGGTTATCTGTCTTATTGTACGCAAACCGTGTGGATTTCATAACCTGGTTCTGTACTATGGTCGAGGGGAAGGAGATGTTAGATTAAAAAAAAAGATGGGCCACATTAGATTTGCTCACTTAGGGACCGATTCTGAGCCTACTGAAGTCAGCGACAAAGCTCTCCTTTACTTCAGAGACGCCAGGCGCACGAATGACCCCATGATTTCCAAGGGGTTATTCCTGGATATAAAAACAACCTGGTCCAAACCCCACTGATATCCGTGGGGGTCTTTCCATTGACTTCAATGGGCTTTGCATCAGGCCCTGACTCAAGCGTGCCAGGATCGGGCTCTTGCTTTGTCAGCTTTACCCCCACCCCACACCTCCATTTAACCCCATTGCAATTGCCAGCATGTATATAAAAATATTCCCCCTTGGTTGGTCTTCAAACTGCTTTGCACTGAACAACAAGAGGGTGGGTTTTTTTAAAACCCTCTTTCAAGCTGAATTTATGTTGGTGTGATGAAATGCCCCTCTGTGTTTAACATTTCCAACGATCATTTGTTTCATTTGCTACATTAGCCTTTTATGAGAACGCCTTTCGCCCGGGCCTGTGAATCACCCTCACTTACGTCATATTTTCTTTGGGATAGATTCACTCAGCCTACTACAACTCAATGATTTCCTTACACACCAGCTGCTTTGTTATCTGACCTGGCCCGAAGGCTTGTGATGGGCGAAAATGTTTGTTTTTTCTAGGGTTAAAAAAAAAAATCGCATATTGAGTTGAAAAAGTAAAGAAAACCCGTCTGAAGTGTCCCTAGGAAGCAGGGCCTCTAAGTGCCCCTGAGAGATGAGAGTGATTAAAAGGGGCTGTAATAGTTTTAAGAGGATATTTATTGTGTTTGAAGGGTCGGGCTCCGCTAGATGCCAGGGGATTTTCCTTTGAGAGATCGCTGCACCAGGTCCAATCGGCTTTTATAGGAGAAGCAGCTCCGTGCACAAAGCACCTCAATCCCCTCCACCACCACCACCGAGAGTAAGATCGCTGTAAGATTACTACAGAGCCCTTCCTCACCCGAGCGCCCCCGAGTAGAGGTTAGCACCTACTAACCATAAGGCTTGCAAAACAGAACCAGCTCCAACCAAGACCGTCTGGAAGGTGTATTTGGGGCTGGGGAGAGAGAGCCCCTTTCATTTGAAATAACTTTACTGTAGGTTTTATCAGGATCTTACATCGTAAACACGCTGCCAGCGCTGGCTTCTCTTTGCCGACTTTTGAGGGATTTCTTCCTTGTATCTGTCTGTCTGCAGACTGTTTCACCGCCACCCTCCGGTGTATAAAAACGCCAATCCCAGCGATTTTATTTCTTGCAAATCAAATGTGCAGCTCCGAAGGGCCCCTGGATTGCACCCGATCCAGCAAATGTTTCCCCAAACAAAAGTCTCTTCGACCTGTCGATTTAAGGAGCAGTGCAGCTGCCAGCTATGTCCTGTGTCCG
The DNA here is from genome assembly GCF_026122565.2 of Emydura macquarii macquarii. Classification (NCBI taxonomy): domain Eukaryota; kingdom Metazoa; phylum Chordata; order Testudines; family Chelidae; genus Emydura; species Emydura macquarii. Next base: position 5,862,384 of record NW_027131391.1, read on the forward strand.
TCGAATAGCTTATTCCAAACTTCTTGGGGACGCTTCTTTAAAAGGGTCTCGCTGCCACTAAAGAGGTAGGAGAGCGAAATCTTGCAAAGAGCAGAAGTCTGGGGCGTTGTGCAGAGAATCTCAAACGTCGGCTTTCGGAAATTTAGGGGAAAGGCATGGGAACCCTACCTGGTTCTGTCTCGCTCTGTCTAGACGCACAACATCTCCAAACAGCTGTGAGGACTCACAAGCATTCACACGCGTGCCTCCCCACACAACCACCTCTGCCCTGATGGACGCGTGCGCGTTCCCCAGCTCTTTCACACTCACATCGCTTGATCAGTAAAACTCTTTGGGAGCAGGGATGGACGGGTATCTTCCTACGGGATTGTACAGCGCCTGGCACAGGGGCACCTGATGCTGCAGTTAGGTTCTACAGCAACACAAATAATAACGACATATATCTCATGCTCCATTTACATCCCCCATCGTACATCAGATGTGCATTCAACTCAGCAAAATGTTGTAAGAGTTACAACCATCTGTTAAAATAGACCCCCACCAATTATTTTATTGCGTAAAACTGATAGCTGGACCAGATCTTGCTCTAGTATATCGGCGCAAATAGGACACACTCCGGATTGACACCGGAAAACTGAATTTGCCGTTCGTTAGTACCTGCCTTTCAGACCAGTCTGTTCTAGGGCAGAGCTAGAAGTCGGAGAGCTTTAACGTTGATGCTTTATCACAGAAAATACGGGCTGTGATCAAGTCTGCGGATCGTAGCAACAGACAGACCGTTACAGACGCCTCCTAGGTTTATGAATTCGACCCCTCTTTTCTCCCGAATAAATGCCTATCTTCCCCCTTCTCCCCCCCAATAAAATGCCTGTGTCAGACTAATACCACCACAGTTTTTCTTCTGCAGGGCTCTTGTACCTTTCAGTTTGGCTATTCCCATTCTACCCGTCCTGCTACACAACTCGAGAGGCGAAGTGAAATATCCCGTAGACTAGATATTTAGTAGCCTGGAGCTTCCAGGTCTACTGTAATAAAATCATCATCATTAATAACAATTTGCCATGTATCGAGTCTGGATCGCAGCACAGATTGAGTATGGCTGAGATTAATCGCTTTAAGATATGTCTTTGTGGGGGGGAATATGCCTTTGTACGTTGTATAAAGTGTGTTCCAGGGAGTCCCTGGGTGAGGGGCAAGGTGTACATCAGCCTGCAAATTCATATTCCTACCAGCCATATTTTGGGTTCAATTGATTTCTTAACCGTGTCAGCTGAAGGGCTCGGTGATTCAGTGCTTGCTTAGGGTAATCACCTGTTGATTTGATTGGGACAACAATCGCCTGAAGGATCGGGCCCCAAGTCCATAAGAACAGGTTTGCAATCTATTTGCATCCGCATTATAAAACGCTTTCATCGTTCCCTGAAGGTTGTTTTCGCTCCCGTCAAATGACTGCCTGGATTTAAACAACACCGGACTTACGGCACAAACTGACCAAAGCCAAGGCATTCAATGTTAAGACTTTCGACTTTGCCCGCCAGTCCTGTCTGTGACAAAGGGTGCTGGTGAGTTACAAGTTTCGGAGTGAATTCGAATCGCCTATCTTTTGTGCGGGTGTGTCTCAAGCGTAAGACACCAACTCATACGCACCGCCACACACATGCATTCAAACACACACAGACTCACAAATTATTGTTTGCAATCAAGTGCCCTGGCTTTATTAAAGCATTGCCTGTCCTCTCTCACACGTGTCGTATATAGGAATCTCACACGTGCCACCTCTGAGTTTTCACTAGCGGTAGAATACGGTAATTTGTGAGCGCCGGTCCATATATGTGTGTGCGCGCCTTTATTCTTGTTGCAGAAATAAAGCCCCTAACGGATAGTTATCGTGGGTTTTGTTAGTCTGTTTTTTGTAAGTTTGTTTTTTATTTGTTTGTCGGGGTTTTTTTTGGGGGGGGGGGGGCGGGGAGGGAGGTTGGTTGTGTTCTCTGAGAACAACAGTACACAATTGTTCCAGTAACGTGGGAAGCGTGTGTCAGTTTCCTGGAGCAGCTTTCCCACTTAATTTGTAGACTTCATTAAACATATAGACTTCAAACTTAGTTACCACCGGCAGTTCTATTAGAAAAAGGTATCACCCGGGTCAGTTTCTTTCCAGGGTCTCACTAGCTCTTGCTATTTCAATTTCGCGAATTTACCCACCAGCTTCTCAAAACGAGACTGCAAACCGCGGGGCATCAGGAGAGCTGTTTAGTTTTCAGTCCTTGTTGGCTCTTCCATTCGATTATTTTACTGCTGCAGCTTTCAGCCCTATATTTATTCTGACTCTCTGGCGGTGCCTTAGGCGAGCTCTCGGGCTCCGTGATTTCTCTTTTTCCCAGAGTGGGGAAATTACAGGGTATAATGGAAATGTGTAAATTATAGGTTTATTAAAATGTAGGCAACGCAGCTCTCTGGCCTAAACAGATGTAGGGTGGCTTTAAGTCAGCCCTCCTGACAAACAGCAGAGCACACAGCCAGTGGAATCATTAGAGAGGTATCCCCGCAGGGAGAGAGGAAGCTAAATCTTCCTGTGGCAGCCTGTCAAGAGAGGGACACATATTGCCCTTTAATAAGGCTGCCCTGTGCCATAGTTAGAATTACTCTACCTGACCAGGGAGGAAAGTTAATTCTGCTCGAGGCTAATCAGGAATGGAAAAGGCAGCTTCAAGGGAGTTCTTTCCTATTACATATAATGACCATAAAACAGCAGAGCACTTTACCGTGGGTCTACAAAGAAAACCCCGGAGAGGAAAGCTGGTTTGTTTGCTCTTCTACCCAGCCTTAAAGATCCGCCTCGACTTGCATTTGTGAATTAAAAATCCGTTGTCAGAGTGCATAGTAGCGACATCTGCCTGCCTGCCTTCCTCCGACCCACCAGTCCCAGTGGGTTTGACTGGGAGCAAACGAAAGAACCTTGTTGGGGTTCTTTTTTCTCTCTGAAGTTGGCGCAGTAAAAGATTCTGGGGCACTGATTTATTCTGGCTAATTCTCACTTTATAGTTGCGCTTTTTCCAAGATTAATTCAAAACGCTTTTCTATTCCTCTGGTGAAAAAAATAAGAGTTATTGGCGGCTAAGGAATTTTCTACCGCCCCAGAAAGTTATTGAAAACACCGCGATTTTTAGCCACAAAAGAACGCGTGTATCTGTCTGTTTCACTGGGCTGGGGATGGGGAAAACTTTCCCAGCAAAGTTAAGGGACATAAAGATAGGAGGGGGAGTCCTCTGTACATTTTCAGGGACTGGTACATGAATGAGATAAAAAACAAAACGAAAAAAATCTCGAGGAAGGAAATGTGCCTGGAAACTCAGCCCAGTGGCTTTCAGAAAACACCTTCCTCTCTGTATCTTACATCTTGCTCTCTTGCTACAGACAAGCCCGATGGCTGCCTGTATTAGCACAAAGGAAAACAGAGACCACAAGAAATGCGGAAAGATCCCAAGATCCTGTCCTCGGTGTTTCTCTGTTTTCAGCTACTTGTTTGCCTCGCTCATCCCAGGGAGCTGGGGAAATCCTGTCTTCATGCTGATGAATTCACAATATAAGGTTTCAATATTGCAAATGGCCCCCTGTTGATTGACTTTAGCTGCAAAACAAGCGGCCCTGCCCAGTCTCTCGTTGTTAATAAGCATGTTTTCAATCGCCTGTCTTCTGCCCAACGGCCAGGTTCTGCCTGAACTTGGAAGGTAGGGATGGTCTAGCAATCAGTGCAAGCTGCCGTTCACACAGGACTACCTCCGCCTCCTCCCCTTCCAAAGCTGCCCTTTCCTTGGACACTGCTACCACAAGTTTGATGTGGTTTGCTACTGTCGAGCAGAGCCCGGAGGCAACGTAACTCCGCAGCCCAGGGCAGTCATCCTGGGTGGGACGCCCGATGCATAAGAACTCATGGCAGGATGGACATTTGGGGTGGGATTTCTCCGAAGCGCCTGAGTGACTGGGGAGAACAAATCTCGTTGTAAATCAATAAGGTCCCCACGAGGGAAATTCCACCCTTGGAGCCGTTGACCTCAGTTGCTTTTAGAGCAGGGTCGTGACGAATTTCGGGAGATCCACAGCTGCGGGTCTTCGTGTAGCCAAGATTTCCATCACCGAACAGCTGATCACGAGCCAAGCGGATACCGTCAGATTTCACCACACACTGTTGGCCTCACCGAACTCCTGGCAATTGCAATCTTCGTCTTACCAAGTGATGCGTGCAATCCTCTGAAAAGCGAGCAAGTCCCATCAAGAAACTCTCCGATTTCTCTCTTTCGGATGGCCCCACGTAAATATCTGTGCAACATGAAAGGCCAGATGCGGACTGTGGCTCAGAATGAGTACGAGGTACCTGCTTCCATGACTAGCCCCCACTGAAATCTATGAGGCTACTCACAGAATAAGATACTAGCCAGCACGAGGAAGGGTGGCAGAATCCGGTCCAAGGATATTACATTACGAGCTCCACAGTTCTTACTTAAGGAAAATCTAAGGACGAAGCTTTTGGGGGCAGGGACCTCATTTGTCATGTGCTTTGAGATCTACTCATGGGAAGCATTGTATAAGAGCTAGGTATTATTACCCACGGTTCTCAAACTTCGGGCCATTGATTCCACACAGCGGTTATCTATTTTAAGGGCACCTTCCCATTCATTCATGATCACACGAACCAAGCCCCTGCAATTCATGATGAGGTAACATCCCTCTAGCAACTGGCTTACATGGAAACACATAAGGAAAGTATTTAATGCAGGCTTAGCTCCCCATATAATGTAATGTAGCAACTGGAATCAAGGAAGAAAGCCAGCTAGGTGACCAGTTCTTCAGACCATCGGCGAGTTCTTCATGGATCACCAGCCGTCCAAAGAACACAATCTGAGAACCAACAGGCTTTATTATATGGTCAAGGGGTTCAAGTACTTCTGGGAACTTCATTAGCCCACACCTTATCTCAGGGAGCAAGATGTTGTCATTGACTTTGCAGAAGGCTTTGTAAAATGGCAGGTTGAGAGCTACACCAGCTTCCTATTGGTTCCAAAGTGGTTGAATATATACATTGTTACAATAAAAAACAGCTGTAATTTAATTTCTGGAGATATTCCCCAATATTTGTCAAAAATGTGAAGCAAACATTCTTTCCAGTAAACTTGTTCAACTGTGGCCTGCTTTGACACCTCTTGGAATGGAAGCGTAGCTTCACCAGGCGTTGGGTCTGATGCTGGAACATTTGCAAAACAAAGCAAACACGAAAGGGGCACAAAGACAGCCAAAGAGAATGTATTTTAAAAATCCAGCTAGCATCCACTGAATGTTTGAAGTAGATAATAATATGCTGTAAAAATGAGCATGATTGAAAATATTTTCAGGCACGCACATGGTCATTCCCTTAAAGTCTGCTACCTAGATCTCATGCCCACTTCGTAATTTTGGCATAAAAATTTGCCTATTGGACAACTCAGCTTCTCTCAGTGAGACAATTAGAAATTCTGTGAATAACCCTTGCGTTCTCTGCTTGCTCTACAGCACTGGTTGTCAAACTGTGGTCCAAGGACCACACACCATTGCTTTTCAAAGAGGTGGACAGTCACAGTGTGTTGTCTCCGCCTCCTTGTTTCCAGCTGCTACCTTACATTAGAAAATTAAACCCTTTTCTAATATTAGTTTTCCATGTAAGGAATTCCTGTAGTTGCCACCAGGGTGATAGGTGCTCACAAATCCACACAACCATGAATGGAAGGGGACATGGTGTCCATATAACCATGAATGGGAGAGGAAGTGGAGTCCAGGCATCGGGGAATAGTAGGTGAGGTGGGGATGGTTGATGAGGAAGAGAGGGGGGGTGGGCCTGGGGAATGGAGAAGGAGAAGTAGGCGGTAGACAATGGTGGTTGTCTGGGGAAGGAGAAGTAGGCGGTAGACAATGGTGGTTGGGTGAGGGAGATAGTCCATGAGACAATCTCTGTATTGTATTATAGAAAAGCTTGAGAATCCCTGATTTAAAATAATGCAAAGCTTGCAGAGTGGTTTCATTTTAATTAATAGTTTGCTCTCTGAAAGGAATAAGGAATGGTGGGTTTGTGGATACTGGAAGCTCAGCACTGGTTCTTGATTTAAAGTCTCCATCTTCTCCTAAATGGAGGTAGGAGAAGAAAGGGGATACTTGCTGAATGAAGAGAGGCCTGTTGTAGTATGAAGACTGCTCATGCATTGAACAACTGCATTTTCAGTGCAAACAAGGTCATTACACTGAAATTTTGAATAAACCATATGTTTGGGAAGAGGATGTGCCCGAGATATCATATGAAATTGACCAAAATTAACATATGAAATGAATATGAAGAACAAATATTGTGAATTTCTCCCAGGTCTAATAAAGATGGCAAATAGTGTAGCATATGTAGAGCACCGTGATCCTAAATTCCTTGATTGGGGCTTCTAGGTGCTACAACTACTCCTTCTAGTAGGGAAGCAGTGCTCATTCCCATAAGAAAAGAGGGTTTAGGTACTGGGAATCTACACAGTGAACCCATTTCTGAAAGAGTCAGCAATACAAGTTTTTAAAGCAGCATCCCAGAGGCTGTTTTCCCTTTCCGCCACTGCATGGGTGTGGGTCACTTGCCAGGATCATCTGAGTCTCTCTCACTTAATCAATTTCCTGCCATTGCAGGAGCCTCAGGCATTGGTGGCACCTTGATCCTTCCTGTTCTCCACCTGTGGTACACCACCTTTCCATCTCCCAAGGCCTGTAACACTTTGATCTAATTCTGGTTGTCGGGTTTGTTGGGGGTGGTGGTGGATGGTGTTTAGTAGCCTGTGATAGACAGGAGGTCAGACTAGATGATCTTGGGGACCCTTCAGGCTTTATGACCATATGAATTAACTAAAGCAAGGCTATTAGAGGAACAATCTCCAGTTATAAGGTGTCCCATTCGGACTCTGTTTTGCTCACAGTGAGTGTAGATAACGTTTCTCGAGTCATATGGCAATGCCCTCAAGCAGAGGTTGTAAAAGTTTTGTTGTGTGTCCTGCGGATGACACCTGCGTTATTTCAAGTGCAACTGAACAATGTAAGGGAGATTTTGCTTCACTATTGATCTCAGGTTCCACTTGCAAAGACAAATAGATAACTCCACGAGCCACCCAGGCTTTATAGTTGCTTTTATACTCCACAGGAAGACTTCTTATGCCACAAATGCATCTAGGATCTGCTGACTTTCTGTTCACTCTTATGCCAAATTTGCCCATCCAAGTCATGGTACAGGAAAATAACAAGGTCACACATTCTTTCATTGTCTTTCCTCCTGCAATTGGAACATCTCTGAAGGACTATGTTGCATTTTGATCACCTGCCAACAGAGATCACTTCTGGCACAACTGTACATGTTTATAGGGTCAAAGTCTGTTAACAACGTATCTGTTGTTATATCAATTTCTTGTCTCCATGCAATGGAAGCAGTTGTCTCTGTTCTGGTTCCTTTTGCAAATAATGTTGCTTAGCTGGTTGAGACAGGCTTCCAGGGCAGTGTAATTTGTTTTCTTCATGATAAAGACAAGATTTGGTAGTTTATACATCAGCTGGACAACTGGGGGAAGGGCAGGAGTGTGTGTGTGTGTGTCCATCTTAACAATCCGTTCTCCACATTGAGATCCATCTCCCTTTTGCTTCCTACCAGGGTTCTGGTTCCTCTTCAAGTTACTCAGGATTTGATCTCTGTTTTATATAGAAAGACCACATAGACAGAAGGACTTTATAATGTGGTACTGGATTTCTTCAGGGCAGATTAAGGCATGATTCCCAAATCCTTAGGATCAAGGGCCGTAGTCAGAAGTGGCCCAAGTACAGTTAATCTGAGACAGAGTACCAAGTAGCATGTAGCATACAGCTAATTATTGATGGATGGAGTATTTATAGCTATGGTTTTGGTTTCCTCACTTGGAAAGAAGATCCAGGATTCAAGAATGGGAGGAATATAAGAGTCCATGGGATGGGATGGGGGAGAGAGCACAGAGGGAAGAGTTTGGAAGGAAAACAAAAACTGTGTTATGACTTGGTCCTGGGTCCATCTCTATATCCCCACTGACTAGTTTGAGGCATTATCTCTATTTTCCCTCTCCAGTGACAACACTGACCTTTTTCAGTTTGATAGGATGGAACGTAGGTGAATATAAAATACGTAGCACCAAGGAGACCTTATCAAAGTGAACAAGTGAAATAAATCAGGTTGTTCTGGAGCAGCAGTGGCAGCAAGTGAAAACAATCCCCAAAAGAGGCAAGGAAGTGGTAATTACACTGCTATGATATTCTCCTGCTAACTGGCCAGTGAGCTAGCTAATCACAACACATATCTATCTATCTAACTATCTATCTATCCAGCGACCATTACCATAGCACCTAAAGCATTAACGATGCTATCACTAGTGATGCAAGGTATCTAGCAATGTGGAAATCATCATTACACCATTAACAGGGAAAGCCATAAAGCTAAATCCCAGAACTGTACTGTAATATGCCTGTTTGTGACCCCACACAGTAAAACATTAGCCTACGAAACCAACATTATATAAAACTATTGGTTATATTTTACTGATTGCAGAGATGCCATGGTCTTGCTTTAGATAGATAGATAGATAAGATAGGAATTCCTCACTGGTGCAATGTCTAATGGATGATATAATCTCATACTGCCCCGGGCTGGTGTAACAAGGCTAATATTACACCAACCAAACAACATCCCTAAAAATGACTTAAAAACTAAGTTTTGCCACCAACCATGTATGAATGCCCCCTCCCTTCTCAAAAAAGAATATTAAAAGTAGACTTGCAGCTGCCTCCTCCCCTGAGATGTCTGCTGTACACTGGAAAACAGAGTCTGAGACCAGGTATTCCCAGTATACAAACATGATCCTTGTCCTGCAGCTTCACAGGCAATTGAGACATGAAATCAAGGTGGAATTAAAAGTCGCTTTGAAACCCCTGAACACTGATTTGCTCAGGTCAGTAAGAGGTGGGTGGCTGGGATCAGAGACACAGGGCTAAAGCATTCTTGGTCCACTCTCCTATGGGCGTTTGAACATGCCAAATTCAATCTGGCTCTGAGCGGAACAACTTGTGTGGACACCTCCAGAGACTGTGCCTCCAAACCCACATGACACACCTCATGATTGCACTGAGATACAGAATGAAGAGGCCTGTCCTTATGGGGGAAAAATCTCTAGAATTCAATAGTAATTTCTAACTCTTCTGTAGATTTCTATAGGGTGTTTAAACACACAACAAACAAACAAAAACTATAGAAAATAAATTACTCCCTATTAAATTTTGTGGGCCAAATTCTGATCACACTTCCACCAGTGTAAATCCAGAGAACCTCCATTAATTTAACAGGGACTGCTCCAAATGTAACTAGGAACAGAATGTTGTGCTGTAGGTTTCTAGAGTAATTTCTACAGAACCCTAATGCTTTAATATCGGTACATTTTCCTCCATTGGAATGGGGTGAAAGGAATCTGGGTTAGACGTCAAGGCTGGTGGCTGTTCTTTGCAAAAGGCAGGTGAGGCATGGCTAAGAAAAGCCACTAAACTGAGCATCCTGAAATCACAAAGGAGTGAGGAGGTCCTGAGCAAAGCCTTTCCCATACATTGACCCTGTTTCATATGCACTGTAGTGGATGCCTGTGTTTTGATTGAAATCAAGTATATAGAGGAAAATCTTGCCTCGTGGGTGCAGAGGATCCTCTGATCCTGATTCAGTGCCTCCCTGCAACGTCTGCTGCCCACCCTTCCCAGGAAGCCTGAGAGAAAGCAGTGTGTCCATACCACTTGCCCTCCATTGCAGGGAATGGCTGTCTGTTGCAGCGCAGGGCATCTCACTGCTATGGAGAGGTGTAAGGTACACTTGCTGCCTGTGCCAGTTGCAGTGAATCTGACCTTGAGGGTGTAATTTATGCCATAGTGTGCTGTGTTTTCTGCATCTGACTCCTGCTTTCAAGGGGACCAGTTTTCGACACAAATATTCTTTATTATCTGTATTACAGGAGCATTTAGCTGAGATCAGGACCCCACAGTGTTAAGTGTTGTACATACACATAGTGAGTGTCAGTCCTTGTCTCTAAAAGCGTGCAGTCTAAACAGACATGGCAGACAAAGGGTGGGAGGGGAAACAGAGGCACAGAGTGGTGAAGGAATTAGCGTAAGGTCACAGAGGAACAGAGGCAAAGATGGGAATAGCGCTCAGGTTTCCCGACTCCCAGGCTCAGCATTTCTGCCTGGCTTGTAACCAGAGTATACACATTATTTTGTAGGTTTACAACCGCCACCATTCAAATATATATATGAAGAAGAAATTTTACACTTTACTATATTACACGCATAACTGCTTGCTGCTTTGACATAGAATCTGTGCCTCTGAATTATATGAGGTGAATTAAATGCCCCAAAATCCAGAGCAATTATATAGGCACTTTTAAAAAATGTATTGTATTTAGGCAAAATATATTGTCACCATCCTCCTTTATAAGGCGCCAAAAGTGTTTTATGTGCTTCAAAGAAAAGTATAAATCCAAAGGGCCAATTTTTCAAAACATCCATTAGTGACTTAAGCCACTGAAAGCCTCTGGGATTTAGACACCTAACTCACTTAAGGGCTGTAGAAAATACCCCTAGGCAACTATCTGCATTTTTAGCTGTCTCAATACCTTTTAAAAATGGCTTTAAGGCCCAGATCTTCACAGTTACTTAGACACTGAACTCCCAGTGATTCCAACGGAGTTAAGCATCTAAATACCTTGGATGATCCGGCCCTAAGTGCCTAAATCACATTGAAACATGGGACCTGGCACTTTTGAAGATTTTTCCAGAACTGCCTGACTAAGCAGCTTACTCACTGTGTGTATATAAATTACAGCTGCTGCTGCATACTCAATTTACATTGGACATTTGGGCTTCTTAACTTGTATATTTCACGTGAAATTGCCCCCTCTCCCCCAGTCCTAAGCACCATTTTAATATCCCATTTACTGGTAATGAAGGATTTGCTCTTATGACAAATGACTTATATTTCCTGCAGTCTCCACTGCATTTTCCTCCTTCACTTCTATGTTCCCTTTTGTTTGATTTTCCACACAAACTTATGGTGGGATGTGCAGTTCTGAGGGCAGTTAGCTGAATTGCAAGGTACGCGTATTGATAGCCAGAAAAGGACAGTATGGTCTCCACCTACAAGAATGCACAAAGTAAGATGGGTGCCTGATGTCACAGCGAGATAATAATACAACTATTTATTCAGCGTCAAGAATGTGTGCAGGTGGCCAAAGAGAGAATGAATGAATGAATGTTCAAATGAAGTTAGACTGTGATAACATTGTAATAGAGTTTGTGATAGATAGATAGATAGATGCTGAAGTCCTCCATTTATACAAAGAACATATACAACTAGTGACCTCCAAGGTGTAGGCCTGTACAAACATATAGTAAGAGACAGTTCCTTTCCCAAAGAGTTTACAGTCTAAATACACAAGATAGACAAAAGAAGTATTATTATCCCCATTTTACAGATAGAAAACGGAGACAGCAAAATTAAGTGATTTTCCCAGGGTCACAAAAGGATTCTATGCTAGAGCCAGGAGCTGAATCTAAATAATCTAAGCTTTAGTCTGTTACCATAACTACAAAATCAACCATCGCCTTCCCAGCAAGCCTTACCTCACTCTTTATATGGGAGACACCTCTAGAGCTGAGGAGGGAAATCAGTCTCTAAAGTCCATTCAGCTTCTGGCCTCTGAGCTGAAACTCTCAACAAGCCTGCAAATTGCTGCCAGGTCTGAAGGCAGCTGGTGTAATGAAGACAGCCGCGCACTAGGGTCTGCACAGAGACCATTCAACTACTTTCACATAGGCTACCAGACACGATTTTCACAGGGACCTAAGGGACATAGGCGCCCAAATCCCATTGACATTGAGCTGAGCACCTAACTCCTGTAGATTCATTTGAAAACCTCTGCTAATATCCTGTCCCAGAACTTCACAGTGCGCTGGAATTACCAAAGCTCCTTGAGAAACAAGGTGGATGAGGTAATAACTTTTATTACACCCGCAGATCCTCTATTATTAACCGGCTGTAAGACTCACCAACGAGGGAGCAAACTGGACCCATGAAGGCTGGGGTATGATATAACTCAATGAGATTTTTACCTCGGTACTTATGTGTCTCTTAGGGAATAGGGGAGCGGACAATAGACTTAATCGCACCCTTCATTGCTAATCAGCAGCACAATACCACACCCTGTTTTCACAGAAGCTAATGGGAAAAACAAACCTCCCTTTCCAATGAGAGCCGGACTAGGCACGGAAAGTGCTGAGGGTTAAAGGGGGAAGAGCAATGATTATTTGGACGAGACAAATCGTTCAAGAAGCATCATGTCCCCTCTGTTATTTCTGGGCCCTCGCCTGGAGTACATCCATAGGCAGATGAGGTCGATTCCTATAACCACCTGCTGTCCATCGGGTCAGGGGGAGTTTGGCATTTGATTTCACACGGGATCAGGATCGGGCCCCTATCTATTCCTATTGCAATCGACAGGCGTTTTATCGCGGATTATAACCGGGGCGGGGCCGGCGTGCGCCTGCTGCCGCTGAAGTCAGCGATGTAATCGTCACTGAGGCGTTTACACGGCTAAAGAGCCAGGTGTCACTGAGAGCGGGGGTGCGTCCCTCCACCCCCCATTTATAGGGTGGATGTTTCCCCCCACTCGGAGCAGGTTAAAAGCAAGCGCGGAGTTCAGTAAAACTCTTGTTACAGAATAAAAATAGCCCAGGTCAGCGTTGGGGGGGGGGGGGTTGCGCTTTTTCCATTAAAACTGACATTTAAACCGAGGTTGAACTTGAAACATCCTCGTCAAGCAGCGCTTCTGCCTGAGCTCTGGGATCCGGCTCCCTCCGGGGAGTGGTTCAGGTCGCTTGTAGGGGGAACTGCACCTCACCGGGCAACCCCGAGCGGGCTGGGAAAGAGGCGACGGTGGCCTGGGCTAACTGGGCCGAGGCGAGCTTCTTAGCTCAAGCCACCGTTCAGGAAAGAATCGTAGCGAGGGGCTTAGCCGTCCCGCTCCAGGACGTGCGTCCGTCCGTCCGTCCATCCATCCCCAGGCAGGGAAGAGTCTGAGCACGTGCTGAAGTGGGAGCATGTGCAGGGCCTGCACTGCTGGTCCGAATCGGAGCGCCTGGCCCTGTTGAGATCAGGGGACCAGTCCCACTGAGTTCAACGGGGCCAGGATTTTTTCTAAATGGGTCGGATCGTGCAGCTCTGACTCAGGGAAATCGAGATGCAATCGACGCTCTCCCATTCAGGCGAATGCTGCCTGATAAAGGCTGCAGGGCTGCATCCCACCCGTCCTTTCTTTTGCAGGACTGGAGCGGGGAGGCAGAGCAATCCGCACGGCGTGGCTTTGTGAGATTTATTCTGGGGGTGCCTTTCCTTTCCTTTCCCCAGTTCCAATCCCCGTTCCCGTCTAGACAATAGCTCGGCCAATGAGATGCGCAAACCAAAAGGAGCAGAGCGTGGGATTTGCTGGGCTGGTTTTCTCTTCTTTGCAAAATTAAGCAAATTTTACAGAGAGAGAGAGAGAGAGAGAGAGAGAGAAACCACACGCAGCTCCCTCATTTCCCAGGACTCATTATTTTTATTGGATAATTTGAAACAGCAATACCTTTTTATTTAAATGCATTTGGAGACATTAGAATACTTCATAAAGAAGCAACAAGTGGAGCGGATTCTGGCAGGGAACCACGTGAAATCCCGGCTCCAATGAAATCAATGGGGGGAATTCCACTGACGTCAGTTGTGGGTCAGCATTTCACCCACTGTCCCTCAGCAGGTCCCGATCCGGATTCTATTACTGTCAACGGGGACTTGGGTTTTTAGTTTAGCAGGAGCTGGATGGGCACTTACTAGACAATCGGCCTCTCTCGGCAGAAAAAAAATGCCCAGATCAAAATGATTGCAGAGAATTGCCTGAACTGGAAAAAAAAAAAAAAAAAAAGAAGAAGAAGAAGAAAAAAGAATTATAATCTCTCTCTCTCTCTCTCTCTCTCTCTCTCTCTCTCCACACACACATACGCACCGGATCGGCCCTAAAACACACAACCCGCTCACTAAAACCCCAGAAGTCCAGCGTCTGCACCGGCGAGTGTAACACTAAACCAAACAGACCGCGGAGTTCATTCAAAATTCATTAATAAGCTTATTACCAGCCTGGAAGCTGGAAATGGGTCTGGCCTGGCTGGGGCAGCCCCCGGTGCGTGGAAGCCTCAAAGAAGCATTTACTCAGTAGTAGGGGTCAGAGTAACCTTCACACCGGGCTCTTTGAATTTGTTTGATTCATGCGCATGCAACAGCAACAGGTCATAGAGTCCATTAATCCTCCTCCCCCCCAGAAAAATAAAAGGGGGCTCCGAAATTAGTGCAGCAGGAACTTTCCAAGATCCCTCTGAGGCTTTCACACTGAGTTGGACGCGACCTCGGAGTGTAAGGAAATGTGAAGCTGTGTCAGTCCAATAGCAGTGTACTCTTCTTTTATGCTACTGCGAGGGAAACCAAGGAAAGCACATGCGTGCAGAGAGCCGGGACTTGGGTTAACGTTCACCCCACGGCCACAGGGCTCCGCTCTGTGATCTCAGGTATAGTCCCTTGTTAAGACAGGAGCAATGAAAACCACTTAGGCCGCGAGAGAGCGCGCAGACCCGCTCCGCTTGTTGTCCTCCTCACCGCGCGTCGGCGAGGCGCGTGTCGTGTGGGCACACGCACAAATGTGCATGGTGTGGGCCCTTGTTCGTGCGTGCGTCTGTGTTGGCCGGGGTGCATGTGGTGTGTGCATACACACGGGGCTGGCGAGGCGTGTTTGTTTGTGTTCCTGTGCGATCCTTCGCACAGCAAAGATCTAGCACACCCCTAGAAAGCCAATGCACTTCCTCTAAATATAAGGACCTCGTTATAGACGCTCAAAAATAAAATCCTAGTCAGCGGATCTCTAATGAGTCCGATGGGGGGGATAGTTCCGTATACAGAGAAAATAACCAACTCAGAGTCAAGCAAGTGACACCCCCACCGCTACCCGTCTTAAAGATGAGCTATTTTGGGAGTAATCGTTTGATATCTTCTTTCAGTGATATGGCTACTTCTTGCCTCTGTCACACGGCTATTGCTTGTCTACCCTTTAAAACGAATCCAAATCACTAACTAAGGCATTTTAATCTGGAACAAAACCACCGTCGCGGTCCTATCTGCCGGGCAGGAATGATGGGGCTTATTTTTAATTCAGTATTTGATCCCGTCTGATGATTGGTGTTTTCCTTACATTTCCCGAAGTTTGGGAGCCTATAGCCGGTTGAAGGGGCTGAATTAATTTGTGATTGCTGTAATATGTGATATGTAGCTGGAGCTATATATCTATATCAAAGACAGTGTCTAGATCTGGCCCGTTTTGTGTAGAACAACAGACACCCCAGCTACATTTGGGCTCCTGTGACAATAGGGAACCTTTGTTCGTGAAGCAAAGGTCGAGAAAGGAGGCTTTACCCATCACCACCAAACTCTAGCAGGAGATGGAAACACTAGCGAAGTTTTCATGATTCATTGAAGTTAATGGCAACACGTCTGTTCACTTAAATTATGAAGCATTCGGATCCATACCTATCTCCCTATCTAGTCCCTACCCACCCACCGACCCTTTGAGTTAGTAGAGTTCAGAAAAGTCTTGCTACTTTAAAATTGGTTAAAAACCTGAAACGCATCCCAGTTTTGCCTCGCGTTTCCCCCCTCCTTCCAGCCCCCTCGTGTACCCCTAGCTTCAATAATCTCTCAATTTCTAATAGCAAAACTATTTTTCCATGGCCATGCTGCATATGGGATATCACTAATGAGAGGTTATAGGGTCAGGAGTCAGTAAAACGGTGGGAATAGAAACTATAAAGAAAACAATCTGGTCTCCTTTCCGAAAAAACTGGAGGGGTGGGGGGAGATGAATATAAAGAACACAAAGAAATCAGTTTGGAACGTTATCCCTCAAAAAACCTGGCCTGTAAGCTAACCCATATACTCCTTTTTACTATTATTATTATTTCATCTTGTTATTATTATTTTAGTGCCCCAAAAGGCCATAAACGAATTTAAAAGACTGCGAGAGTATATAATTTAATGCGGTTGGCACCATTAAATAGTATGGGAGGGCAAAAGTGTCAGTACACGACACTCCAGAGCAAAAAGGAAAAAAAAAAAACCCTGCAAAATGTCATGCTTCCAGATTGGGAGAAATAGCAGTGTAAACACACCAGCGAAGCGGAGGGAGCGGGGGGGACATATCACTTTTGCAGCTGAAAATAGTGTATACGGAGAATCAGCACTTCGGAGCCTGTACTGGGCAAATGACCAATTAGGGAATCTTTGTGAGATTCAGAAAAGCCTAGATAAGTATGTTTTATCAGCCTATAAAAATACCACTTTCACTTATCTGGAGCTACCTTCGCCACACAGCTGCAAAATATAAGAAGGAGGTGGGGGCAACCCTGTACTTGCATAGAGGAGGAGTTATGGAGTGTAACTGACATCCAAGGTTTTGGAAATAAATGTTCTATTTGCAGGGAGATACAGTTTCCCCGAGATCAATATTTCAGGATTTTAGCCACCTGAAGCTCCCACTGTTGGTGACGTGTTTAAGAAGGTTTCTGTCAGTATCAAGGTGTGCCCTTGTTCTCTTTGCCTTCTCTGGTGGACTTGTCAGCATAGGGAAATTCTTGATGTCCCCGTCTCAAGTCTACGTATCAGACTAGGAATCAGTCAGATGAAGCAGAAGGAAGTGAATTCTCTAGGCAATATATGTGTATGAGATGTATGTGCGTGTAAACATGGGTACATATATTCTGTGCATTATATGTATACATATACACTTGATGTGTCTGACACATATTTATACACACCCGTGCACGTGTGCACACACACGTGTGCATGTGTATATATGCACACACTCATATGTGCATCTATACATGTATGACATATGCAAACACACATACTTCTGCACACATATTCATGTAAATAGGTATATAAATATTGTACTTGTGTATACATAGATAAATTACAGCTAAATATATGTATCTATCTAGGCACACACACATGTATGTGTGTTCATTTACATATGTGTGAGTGCATAATATGTATGTTTGTATGTATACACATATATACATAAATATCTGTGTTTGTGCATGCACGGACATACATAAACATCTATGTACACATATACATGATATTTATATGTATATGCAGAGATAGATAATGTGTGCCTATATATATATAAATACACACACACACACATACATATACACAGGTAGTGATTATATATAATACATATTTTTATATAATCACTGCCTTTCTCTCTCTCTATATATATATATAATCACCGCCAAAATATTGAGATATATGTGTGTCTGTCTGTATTTGTGTGTCTGTATGTGTACACATGTGTTTATATGTGTGTGTGTACTTACAAACATACAAATGCACTCACGTACATACAGCTGCATATTTGTACCTACATATATGCCTATATATAAATACAGACAGAGATACAGATAAATATATTTGTAAATATGTGTATATAAGAAGTACATATTTGTACATATATACACACACGTAATATCTATGTATATATATATACATATGTGCGGGCATACACACACATACATCTCTCACCGATGCTAACACACCCTACGATTGTTCAGAAAAAAAATGTACTTTGGCTATTTTCTCGGAATGATTCCAGTGTGGTATGTGAGCTGTGGGGAAGCGAGCAAAGAAGTTTTCTATACTGACCATTTAACCAATCCCTCCAAGTATAACTCCAAGCAAAAAGAATAGAGAACACTCCAGTCCTGACAAAACACCACAACTAGGGAACAGATTGCTGGAAAATGCAGGCAAATACAACCTTTCATTAAAAAACCCAGCAAAAACCACCCTCTACGTGCTAGCTTCGAGGTATAATCAAACGTGAATAATATTTGCTTGTGTGTGCGTGTGACTGTCAATGCACTATTCTGCCCCTTCAGTCGGGGCTCCAGGAATGCGAAGAACTATACAAGGTCCCACGACACCTTACAGGTTCTCAGCACAGTAGCACCAGCGTGCAGTATTTGCAAAGGCAGCGAAGGGGAGACATTTTAAAGGTAACTTGTCAAAATCTCATTTGAACTTTTTTTTTCCAGCGTCTGGTTTGCTGGTGAAGTGCGTCTCTGGTGCCGATGTAGCATTTAAAAGTAAGAGTTGGACGGAAAACTAAGATCAAGGTAAGTGACTCTTCCAAAATGCTGCTTTTCTCTCCATTTCTACATAACGCAGGCTTTTGAAACCGCCAGGAAGACGGTCATTCCCGTTTAGCACACTCACGTCCAGTGTTTATGGAGGGAATGATCTGTACACTCTCTTTCTAGCAAGAAGAATCTATATCTCGGGATTAAGAATGAAATAACCAACTCAAAGAGGAGATCTTGAGTGGTTGTCAAGCCCCGCAGTCAACTCTTGCTTTATGCAGGCGAGATTGCACCACGCACCTTGGTAATATTTCACTAAAGGAGATCTCAGATTATTTCAGGATTTATTTCTTAGGAACCAGGATCCCTGTTATCAGAGGGCGGTGGGAATAAGGTAAAACTGGGTGAGAACTCTCTCCAGGCAAAAAGAATTCAAGTAACAAGTTGGTACAACAAAATCTTCCTTTCCTTACCGAGGATGCAATGTGTCTTTTGCTTAAAAATAGACAGGGAAGCAGGGAATTGACGTTCTCTGATCCCAGGAGGAAGATGTTGCACCTACATGGGGATCAGTGCAACAGTGGGGACTGCCTGTCAGCTCTGAAGTGTTGTAATGCAGCCCATCAGCCTCCTCGCCTGCCTGTCGGATTTGCCTGGTACCTTTTGCACAGTTTTGTTGGAAGGACTTCTAAATTCTTTTCCAAATATAGCCCAGGAGCGACCCGCGGCCCCGCCACCCCTCCCTGTGCGTGCCCTTCACAAATATAAGCGGCGAACTCTGCAGGCAGGGCAGACAAGGAGTAGCTAGAAAACTAATCAGAACAATAAAAACAAACAAGCGTGACCCAAAACAAAATAATAAAGAGCTAGATATTGCTGCACGCCTGTCAAATTTTATGACCTCGGATTGTTGCCTGCCATATCCCCGACACACACACTCACGAGCACTTTATTTCTTGCACTGAAAAAGGGGCAAAGGCATCCCTGGCTGTCAATAGGGCAGTAGAATAATGTAGACTCCGGTTCGGAGATTCTGTGAAATCCGATTTCAGGTACAAGAGGAAGAGGAGCTCTCAGGGCAATGAGCAAGAAAAGGCATTCCAGTCCAGGGAAGGCAAATGCATTTGTAATTAGGCGAGCAAAAAGCATCGCTAAGATTGAATTGAGCCACGTTTGCTTTTGTTTTGGCGAAATAAAACCCTTTCAGGTGGTTTGTCTTGGCAGCTGCGAAAAAGGCTAATGCAGCTTCCCCAAGACAAGAAATAATGTGCAGGGAGATGGACAAATCTACCTCTGAAGGTTTTAAATATACAAAGAATTGCTTGGTGGGTTTTTTATGTATAAAGCGGCCGTAAAGTAGGACCCAAATATCAAGAAAAGGGCGTTCTGGAAACACTGTATTTTTAAAAATAGTATTATTTCTTTATCTGTGGTTTGCATTCGTATTCTTTCAACTTCGGTGCGATTCTCGCTATATCTTAGATCACATATGTGTAATATGGGGGGAAGGATACTTAACTAGTTTCAGTAAATAGGCGGGTTGTATTTAAATTATTTCTTATTTTGACTATTGAACTTAAAATAAATACAGGAAAAAAGTCTCCAAAAAAGTATTACGGGAAAGTAAATCGAAGCAAACCAATTGCTGGATATTCTGTAGCCCGAATAAATGCAGATGCTCGCTCGCTAGCTAGTTTATGAAAGAAACGCCCCGTTTTATCGCTCTCTACAAATATCTCCATAATCAATATTCGATACGAATGTGGAATTAGCTACGTTCAGCTGTAAGTGAACTAGTTCATGTATTTTAACTGTATACACAGGAACACGGGCGGCTCTCTTTAAAAACAAAACATAGGATTTGTTCGATTTCAAGGGAAAATGTAGCTTTAAACAAAATCAGAGCCGCGAACTTTTTCAAGTTATGTCAAAGGGGGAAAGAACTTTCGGGTCGCAGAAAATCTCTATTGTCCACACAGGAAAAAAAACCCCGATGTGGTCTCCTATATGTTCTTTGCCTTTCTTTGGCTTGGCCTTCCTTAATTTTGCACACAGGCGGCCAGCAAAATCCAAGGAGCAGGTTTTAACTTTGCAATTAACTAACCATGGCGCGGAGGTTCCCAAGTGACATGGCAGCTAAGGACTGGTCTACACGACGGACTCTTGTTGCCAAAAGTCAATGGCGATGTACACACTACAGTGCCCCCCCCCCTCCGCCGACAACACCCCAGGACTCCCTACTTTTGGCTTTTCAAATTGCAAGCGTCTTCCCCCGTGAAAGAGGGGAGCGAACTGGAGAAAAGCTCACCCCGCGAAGCCCAGAGCTGCAACAGCTTCTTGTGCAGTTCTGCCACTTTTTTACAATTTATTTTTCATTATAAAATTCTTAGACTGTATTATTTCCCCCCATCAGCTTTTATAGCAAGATCAAGGCAGGTTTTTTTGTTTGTTTTTTTTTTAAAGAGCTCTTCAGGTTAAACCTCTAAAAAGTTTGCAATTTGTTTGGTGCATTTTTTTTTTTTAAATAAAGAAATATTTGATTGCCTTCACTAGTTGGAGGCATGGGGGTGGGAATTGATTCTACATTTCTCTTTTATGTTGGGTCTGGTTTCTGGTGATTAAATTTCTCTCTTATGTGTACTGGACCTATGGACAATTGATTAATAACATGCCACTTGGCGCCAACACAGAGGCTCCAATGAGGTCCAAGGCCTTTAATCCGCAAGATGCTCAAGAGAACAGAAAGAAACATAGCAGGACAAAACCAAAGCAACCCATCTCAGCCGGCTGCTCTCCGCCTCTCAGGATTTTTTTCATCTCTCCTGTATTTCCTGCTAAACTCGTAAACTTTATTTGATTTACAGCTATTTCATGAACCTGCTTAAACTAACATGTGTTCCGCCTTGTCCAACTGAACCATAAAAAAACAGACTTGGATCCAAACAAGAATCGCTTTTAAGAAATGTGTTATTAATGACAGAAAATAAGCGTTGTCTTGAAAACTAGTTACCTCGGCCAGTGGCAGTATGAAAATCTGGGGTCTACAGGCAGTCAGAAGAGTTGTGAGTGTTTCAAGGTAACGACTGTTTTCTATGACAGTGGCTTTTGTGTAAAAGTTGGGGATGGTTAACTTTTCAATCTGAGAATTATCAGTTAGGAATTGTTTATAACAGACACTCACACCCACAAATGCATATCAAAACAGATACCAACGCCTATATGTATATATACACACACACAAACACACACACGCATATACACTCACAAAAACAGGCACATACATAGACGAAAATAAGAGGAAAGGGAGGATGAGGTCGGTATTTAAAAAACTTTATAGCTATCTCGCGATCAAATTGTCTTGCGGAGTTTTTAATGGATTTTTTTTCTACACAGCCACTTGCCCAAAACTGAATGTTTGTGGACTGAGTGTCTATAGCCACTGATGCCCATATAAGCAGCAAAACCTCCGGGAGACAGAGAAGATATGGCTGTGTCAATAGTTTTGCTCCCCCTGTAAGAATATTTTTTTAAAGGAATTCTAGTCTCAAATCTCTCTCCCGGCCAGGAAAACTCAACACTCTTTGGATAAGGAAAAGGCTGCATTTTTTTTCCAAATGAGATTTTTGTTTGTTTTATAATTAGAATCTGCTTTAAAAAAAAAAGTAATATATTAAAACTTGGAGGGGAAATCGGTCCTTCCATAGGGAAATAAGAGGCAAAAGAAAACACCGATGTGTTGAGGCCATGACGCCAACTGAAAATGTGGTGCAGGTTTTTAGCAAAAGGAAAGAGATTTTACAAAGATATTTATTTTGAGCGAGAGAGAGAAATCAGTGATACGTCTGAGCACACACATATTCGCTCAAATATTAACTATAGAAAGATATTTTGCCTAAATACCATTGAAACTTCATCCTTTGGGCACATGATGTAAGTTAGCACACGTAATGTAACATCTGCATTGTACACATAGTATAACATGTGTATATGTGTATTTTTGAGCTGTTTGTGCTATTAGAAAGAAAGAAAGAAAGAAAGCTGTTTTCCCCAGATGACAAAGTTGTTTGAATGACCTTCCCTTGTTCTCTCCCCCAGTTAAGTACTTGTCTTTCAGAAATAGCTGCACCGCAAATGGCATTAAGAGCCGTTTCTGACTCGTGTTATGGAAAAGGGGGAAAGAAAAATTGCAGGTGTCACAAGTGCAGAGTTTTTCAGTGAATGATTCTGAGCATTTTAGCTGGGTTCCCTCCCCCCCTCCAAGGTCATTACAGCAGAGATCACTTTCAGGGAAAGGCACAGGGCACTGAAAACTTTAGCCCCCTTGCCCCTTTAACTTTCTTTCTTGGCCTGGAGTGATGGCCTTATCTTATTTTATTTTCTTCTTCAGGCCAAGATAAAGTACTGATTGACACTGTGTTTGGTAATAGCAGATTAGCGTTGCTATTCTGGCATCAATAACATGCTTTTATCCAGCTGTAGCGTTAGTAATTGATTAAGGAGTTGGAAGGGGCGGGGAGGGGTTGTAATGGGAAAAGATGGATTCTAGGCAGATAAACCCAACAAAGCATTACCTTAAATGACTCAAATTACTAAGGGTCTGGTTTAAATGCACAGAAGTTAGAGACATATCCTAGGCTTATGTACAAGAGGACAAAATTAACCTTGATTTTCCTGGCTTTAAACCAGACCCTTAATACGATTTGAACTCTGGTTTGTGCGCGCGTGTGCATTTAATTTCCGGGGGGATGGTTTCCTTAAAACCAAGGGCAAAAAAAATCCATCACTGAGATGTGTCTGATATCACGGAAGCCAGCTCAGCTCTGAATCAACAAATCCGTTGGATTTATTCCAATCTCTGGCCCTTCAGCTGAGCGCTACTGACCAAAGACCTTAGCATCGGTATGCCCTGTCCTATCCACAGGTATTTTAGCGACCAGGAACCATCAGACGGTGGAGGTGAAAAGCACAATGGCTCATTCTCGGTTCCAATAGCCTGTTGTGCTCATTTACTATAGGGAGTTTTCTAATAGGGACAAGACAGACGGCAAAGTTTTTGACAAAACCTCCCATCAGTGGCAGTTTATCCGTGGATGGTTGACACCAGATTATTCTGGTCTCCGGACCGGTCCGTCATAAGAGTGTACACGACCAGGGCCTCTTAATGGGCGGGTTATTGACACACTACCCACCGCACTGTATATCCATGGGCTATTATAACATGCCGCGCGGTCCCCTGAGTCAGACCACGCATGTGCAGAACTATGAACGTTCTGAAAAAGTAGCTACCCCGCCAGTACAATACATTCTTTTCAAACCTCGGTGTATTTGCTGTTCTGTTTACGGGGCATGCTCGTAACTATTCTACAGCTTTATTTCGCATGGGAAATTAACGGGGATCAGGAAAAAATTAAACGGTAAACTTTTTTTTAAGTATCAATGTGGGGGAGGAGGAAAGAGGGGAGCGGAGAGAGAACCTCAAAACTTCTAAAACATGTTGTCCATCTCTAATTTAAAAGTGATCAACCCAGACTATCATCACCCCAGCAATTTTATTCTAGCGCAGGCGAGTTATATACCACTGAAAAACGGGATTTTGTAATGGAAAGACTGACCCGACTTGAACCAGCGTGGGCGTTATTTTGACACAGACATAACTATGACAATCCTCAAATGAATGCATTAAGTCAAAGGCCCAACCATTTAGGAAAGAGTGAATTTCTTTAAATACTGAAGCAACTTTTAAAAATACACATTATAGCCAACAAGAAAGAAAGAAAGAAAAAGAAAGAAAGAAAATGTATTACTCTAATGTTTCAGAGCGAGTGATGGTGTGGAAAGAGAAAATGGAAATCTAAACAGAGAGGTATTTCTGTATTGATAAACTCTCAGTGCATTCTGATGCACTCCCTTCTTTCGTGGACACCATGTTGTTACTAAAATGTTCAAATATCACCCTACAATTGTATGTGAGTGAAATCCTTTACCAAAAAGGGATTCCAACCAGCCACTATTTATTGTTCTTGATACCTTGACCCACTGCAAGACATCAACTTTGTGATCTCTCTCTCCTTCCCTGAGTAAATATTTAGATAAACAAGTAACGGATGCGAGGGACACAATGCAAAGCTGGCAGGCTAGCTGCATGGCTAGACACATGGGATACCATTTGCAATGGATGCGGGGCATCTTAAGGCACCACAGGTTCCAAAAAAGACTTCCCCGTTCAACGGTTGTTTGTCGGCCTGATCCTGTATTCTTTACTCGGGCAACATTCCCATTGAAGTCAATGGGTGTTATTGCGGGAATAGAGACGACAAGGACCGAGTCTCTGTGCAAAAAGTGAGAGAATGTCACTAGTACATACGTATGTATCTACACGCACTCCTACATACATACATATATGCTACATACGTATGCCTACACACAAACTGTGTGATTACATATATATCCAAATATATGCGCACACACATATATAAAATATGAGTAAACAACTGAGCAAGAAAAGAAACAATATGCATCTCTCTGTGGGTGTGTAGTTATAGATGTCTGTTCGCGGGGGGGGGGGGGGGGCGCGCGCGTACACAGAAGCATACATATATGTATTATGTGTATTATTAATTTTTAAGTATATCTGGCGTTGTCTGAAAACCCTAAAGGAAAATGATCAAAAATCTCCAACCTGTTTCAGTGGAAAGGTTCCACGCTCGAATGAAAAGGCAGAAAGTAATTTGTTCACTGGCGACACTAGGAGTTGAGCTGATTATTTGAGTGGTGGGAAGAAAAAGCCTTTAAAAAATAATTGCAGCGGCACGGTACCTCCGTCTCCTCTGGCTAGTAGGAATTTGTCAATTTCAGTGCAGGGATCGGGGCTGGGGGGGGGACATGATAACCAGTGTAATGTGGGAATGGGAACTTATTTTCATTTCAAAGGAAACAGCGTCCTGACACTTCGAGGCGAAGAACACATTTAAAGGTTAAAACTGAAATTGCAAATATAGGCAAGGCAGTGCCAGCCTGCTGTAGCATAGATAAAAGTAGGACCGACTGGAAAGCATCACGTTTCTAATGGGATTGTTGCTAAATTGTCCTATGTTGGATCTCCGTAAGAAGGAACTAACTCCTCTCTGGACAAACGAGTGTGTTTGTTTACTACCCACTCGATCAGGGAGCTCTGAGTAGGTTTCGCTGGTGATGAAAATCTCCATGCTGTGTAGATCTGGGGTGTGTCCCCCCCTCCCCCCAGTTGTGGATGCATTGCTTTTTAATCGGCCCTCACTCCAAAGAGAGGTTAGCTCTGCTCTTGTTTATTTGCGATGCCGAGGATGGACTGGGAGTGATTGAACCTGCACCCGCGGCTTCTTTTGCTCAGAGAGCATGGGGAAGCACTAGCCCCAATATGGTTCTGTGGATGAAAGTCTGGAGGAGGGAGGCGGGGAACACAACCACCAGAAAAAGCCATGTCACTCGCATGAAATAAGGAAAACCGTAGGGCAGAGAATCAGTGAAACAATAGCTGGGAAGCTCACGGGGTCTCTTTGTGTTCACTTACCTTGAAGTCCACAGATCCTGCTGCAACTTCTGGCTTTGTATCTAGGCTTTTTCTTCGAGTTGTCTGCGGTCCAGTCTATTTTCTTTCCTCTCGATTTCTCTTCCGATCTCTCTCTCTCTCTCTCTGTTGGAGGACACACTGTTTTAGCATCTTTTGGAAAATCTCTGTGCCCCGGGGGGGGGGGGGGGGGTGAAACGCAACACAACTTTGCACCAGCTTTAACAGAATTGTTGTACGTGCTCTGACTATTAACTGGCAGCGACTTATTAGCGTTTGAGAGGAGAAGAAGTTTTTTCGGGTCAGTTTCTTTTGGCAAGAAACCGCCTCAATTTACCATTTTATTATCAGTAATCGTGGCAGATAAGTGTGTCCCCAAGCACACTCGAGTCTGTGCAAATCACCAGGTAATCATTTGAGATCTACAACCCACTGCCCTTGCTTTCAGAGACGCCTCGGCATCCATATGACAAGTTTTCCTACTAATACTAACTGTATATTTTTAAAAAATTAAACTGCACCGTGCCAGTACCATTGGATTAAGTGAGCTGATCTTGGTAAGTCAATGGCTGTGATAGTAATTTCCCCCTTCCATTCCAAGACAGGATTGGACTCTGATTTTCCAGTCCTCCCCCTTTAAATATATTTAGCACGTTTGTTTGGTTATATTCTCTCTTCTCCCCCTCCCCCCCCCCAGCCTGGCTGTATTTTGCATTGCATTGAGTGGTTTCTTTGCAAAGGGGAAAACCTAACTGATAGAGCTTTAAAGGAAAAGAAGAATACAAATTAACCTTCCCCTACTGCTGCAGTCAACCATGACAGAACGGGCCAGTTGCGTGTATGATGACGTCTCTGAGTCCTATAGGTGCAAGGGTTGGTGAGATAGCAGCTATCGCCTTGAACTCTCTTTATTTTATTGGAGTATGGCTGGTAATAAACAGTAATATTTAATTTGTCTGAGACCACAAGTCGGCTTCTAGCTGGACGGCTCTTTCGCCTTGATATATACAGTCCTGGACTAAAGGTCCTTTTTCCTAGATTATTATTTTTTTTCCAACCTGCAGAAGGAAATAAACTCGATTTATTTGCGTCGTTTTCAACTTTTCTTCAAGGTCCTTGAAAAAGCTAGTTTGGATTTGGAGAGGTGAGTGTTTCCATTGCAATATTAGAGGCTGCAGGCAGAAGCGCTGCCTGATCTTTGATCGTAATGTCCCAAGCTGTGGATTGCAATTTAGACTAGATCATCTGACTTTGCATTTCTTTCCATTCGTGCTCTTTGGCTGTCATGTGGAAAACGTTTCTGTGGAAGCAACTTTCTAACTTGATTTTTAATTCTCAAATTTCACTAGCAGAATTCCATTTATGAGCCTCCCTATTTTGAGAACATGCGCGTTTCTGGAATTTTATAAACAAGCTAATCCTTACAAAATATACAAGACACTTGACATGGTGCCTCCAAGTTGCTTACCTGGCAACTTTCATTCAGAAAGCACTTGGGGGCTGCAGAAAGGAAGAAATGTCCTTCTCTTTACTTAACAGAAACAGAGATGCGATCTAGTGAATTTTACAAGATAAACAACAGGCATTTTCATGCTAAGGCCATATAAGCAGCTTGATTTATTCTGATATTTGCACTATTCATGGGGAAACACCTTTTTGCATTGCTCTGCACGGAATTTCCCCTTTTAAAAATAATAAGAAAATACTATTTTTAAATACCTGTCTCTGTTTTAATTTGTTGGTTGTAACTGTAGGTTCAGCTGTGCACATTTTTAAGGCATTTACTACTTCGCTAATTCTTTTCAAGTTGCAATGAAACTGGAGGACACATGAAGCATTTTAAGTAGATGCCAAACTCCACAAACCCATACACACACGTAGGCACGCACATATCAACATTTTGCACAACATTATCTTATCCCTACTTCACCTCGAACTTTCATAGGAATCCAGAATTAGCACGCCAGGGGCTTGGTGGTGGTAGTCTGGGTCGATTTTTCAGCCTTCCGTGAAAGTCTAATTGCAAGAAAGAAAGAAAAAGAAAGAAAGGGCAGAGCAGAGCCGATCTGAACCATGCCATTTATTCCAACTCTTATCAAAAATACAACCCACCAATCTGGTTCTCTTCAGGCTGCAGAATGCGACAGGGCGGCTGTTTACCCTGCGTTGACCTATTCAACTTTACCCTCAAAATAATACATTAAAAAGAGAGCGCGAGAGAGAAGGAAGATGCAGATAAAAACACATCCCCGCTTCCCCTGACGGCTTGATTATTTGAATACAGCAGAGCCTCTGAGCTTTTGTATATGTTTGCATTTTGCAGTGGAATGGATCGAGAATTCCTGCCCGCTTCGCAGAGGTGGGGGGGGGGGGGAGTGGGGGGGGGTCGAGGGGGAGGAATCTATTTTGTAAAAAAAAACAAAAAACCCCAACAACTTTGATCTTTCTGCAGATGCAATACAAAACGCAAGGCACCACCTTCATTGTGTGCTAAACCCATTTGGATTTTAGGAGGTTGAGTAACGAGGTGCTTCGGTTCCTTCTTTGCCCTGGGTATCCCTTTTATCCAATCTGGCTCGGGTCAGAGAGTCCCTTTTTCATATGTCAAAGTCCCCCAAGAGAACTAGAAAATATTGTTTTCTGAGCTGGTTTAAAATCTGTCCCTATAGATTCAGGGGTGTTTGGGGGATGGGAGCGGGGGGGTCGATGTATGGTTTGTGTTAGGGAAGCCGATGGTTTCTTTAGGGGATTCTCAGGCTTTGAATTTTCTCTCTGGTTGGGAAAGATGGATGGAAGGAGAGAGGGGGAGGGGGTTCCTGGTGAGTTTGCGGGGTTGTCTTTGTGCCTTGTTCTTGTTTGCCTGCCAGAAAAATAGGCTGGGAAGGGAGGGGGGGGGGGGCGAGGTCTGTTGAGAGACGGAGAGAGTCTCTCGGAGCAGGATCAGAACTGGTTGGCCAGAAGAGCTCACCACTTTGCGAGCAGAGCTGAGCCATCCCACGTCACTGCACCCAGCGCTTCCTCCGCATCTATTTCCTATGTGCAGCTAGCTCTGCTCTCCAGAGAGAGAGGCGACTAGCCAACATCACAAACCTGCTGGGGGACGCTGCTCCTGCTACACAACGACCGCCCTCCCTAAACTTTTTTTTTTTTTTGTTGTCGTCTTCCTCTCTCTCTCTCCCTGTCTTTAGAGGAGGAGGGCGGTGTGGGGGGGGGGGGAGAGAGGGGGTGCAGTGAGGGGGGAGAATATGTGTCTTCCCGATCAGGCTGAGAAGAAAGGCTCTGTCTTGGTCTCAGGATCCTTTCTGGTGCGTCTGACAACCTGGAAGTGTTTGGCGAGACAGAGGGCCAGAGGCAGTGTGGCAGTGGAGAGCTTTTTCTTCCAGGCTGTGCTTTAAAAATGCGGGCCTGACACTAAACACATTCAAAGGACATGCACACGAGGAGCCTGATCCCACTGTCATTTTTCCATTGCAAGGGGGGGAAAAACCCAATAAAGGCGATGCATTGATTGCATGGAATTCAACAAGCAAGGTAACGGTTCTTCCATTGCCCTCTATGTCGGTCACTCCCCGTGTCCGTGTGCGGGAGAAAAGGAGAGCGAAAGTGCTGGGGGGGGAGGGGGAAAATCACCGTGAAACAGACATCGTCCTTCCCAAGGGATGAAATCAGCAAAGGGGTTTCCCTCCAGGTGACCCCCTTGAGTCGCTGCCGGGGGAGGGGGTGACGAGCCGAGAGAAGAGAAACACAAATAAATGATGGAACAAAAGGAGAAGGGCTCGCGTGTGTGTGTGTGTGTGTGTGTGTGTTTTTGCCAACCCACCCGGTGCCAGCCAGCCGCGGAAGATGCATTTTTCATGGAGCGATCGAGGCCTGGTTCTGTCAATCTCCATTTCCTCTCCGCAGCTCTCCGGGAGCGGGGGGGGGGGGGGGGAGGGGAGCAGGGCGCGCGAATTGGGTTTAGACGCTGCGGTTATTTTCCCACCGCCCTCCCTTCCCCTCTCTCCCGGCTGCTTAATTATGTTTAGACCTGCCGACGTGTGGAGCCGGCCTCGGGAGCTGGCTGGAGGGAATTCTTCGCCGCCGCTGCCATGGCCGGGCTCCTCTTTGTTTTAAGGAACGTGCCTGGTTCCTAACTTCGCCAGCGGAGGGTGAATAATAGAGACACGCGAGGGAGAAATCGATTAAAAATGGATAAGGGCGGGCGTCTAGCGCGCGTGTAGAAACGGAGTGAAAACAACAGCCCAGAAGAGGGGACCTTAAATGGTCCCTGTCTCTTGCGCGCCTGGAAGAACAGAATTGCCATTAGCCCTCATGGTTTTTGAATGGACCGGTGAGACATCCCATCCAGCCGTCATGTATCATCCCTTCCGCCCCACACCCGCTCTTTTCACACACCTTCACTGCATGGAACCCCCCCCCCTTCGCCCTTCAGCCACTTATTACAAACCATCTGCCTGTGTGTTGTGGGAAAAAAGCATTTTAAGGGGGGGGGGAGGGGAGAGAAAACGAGATCTTTTTTTTTAAAATGATATTGGAGAGAGAAAGTCCCTTCTCTTTTTATTTTAAATCATCTTTTCGCCTACAACTACAAGTGCAAACACACCAAGTCCTGCCTCTATATTTAAAGGAGAATTAATTCAATCATTAATATTTAAAGAGAGTATTTTAACTACTGCTAGAGAAGCACACAGCTCATTGAGAAGCGATTATTTTATTATACTTCAAATATATTACTTTCTCCACCGGACATGTCTTTTAAAAACGGATCTGTTACATTATTTTAAATAGGTAAAAAATATTTCAAGTGACATTAATCATGTGAGTCCTTTAGAAAACATTTATTGGGATTGCTTTTGTCCCTCATTGCTGCCGAAAGGACCATTTAAAAAAAAAAAAAATCTTTGAAATTCACTTTTTCCTGTTGGTATATGATTGAAGTTTTCCCTCTCAGTTAAGTATAGTTTCTCTGATTTTGCATTTCTGCTGTAACAACATTGTAGTGCAGATCAATTTAGCTGCGAGTGTAACTGACAGACACATTTACTACACAACATTATACAAGGGCTTGATCTGTATTTGTTTGTTTGTTCGCCCCTTCTCTTCCAGTGACACTACCTCATATGCCATATTATCTATGAAAGGCAACCTCAGGCGTCGCTTGCAACGGCCTGGAAAAGTCACTTTCATGTGAGAATATTGATTGCTTCGTGGTCTGCATTTGCAAAGGAAGTTTAATTTTCTTTGAAAATGAGGTTATATAATTTGCTTCACGTGTCCCTGGGGCGGACGAGCCCTTTGAAGGAATTCAGTTCTCTCAAGGAATCATTTTAAGCAATATCAGTTGTAGATGGCTCCATAAATGAAGTGTTAGTGTAAGAATAAGAGTCAAGGGCAGTGTTCACCCCCCGCCCCTGCTTGCATATTTTCTTTAAAAAGTTAAATTTGTGATGAGTTATTATTTGCAACCCAACGCTTCCCCCAAAACCCAAAATATCCTGGTCCTTATCTTTATTGGCCTTTGCAGATATTTAGCCACAGCTCACGGGGAGGGCAGCTAAACTATATTGTTAATCTTTTTCGTGTGTGTGTGTGTGTGTATGCGTGCATGTGAGATGATTAATAAAAAAAAATGCTCTGCCTGCGTGATGTTCGATAAAAAATTTAATCTCTCCTGCGGACTGGAATAATAAATCGAGTCCTATATTTGCCCCCACCAGTTAAAGGGTGCGATATTTTTCTCTCCAAGCAGCTGAAGAGGAGTTGCTGCCAGAGGGCGTGTTGGGGGAGAAGGTTGTCTATCTCTATAGCTCTCTCGATACATTTTCTTAAATGCCAGCTTTGACTTATGTCTCTCTTATCTTTCCTCTCTCCTGTGTGTGCCTGCAGTGGGAGATTCAGCCAGGGAAACTTGTAACATGGCGGATGCCGAAGAAGGCTTTGGGCTCCCCAACACGCCAGCTGAATCGGAGTCTAAAGAGCTTCAGTCTGAAACCAAACCCGAGAGTCAGCTAGGGACCAGCAGCAAGTCGCCGGCCTCTCCCCAGGCAGCTTTTACCCAGCAGGTAAGCAGAGGAGGAGAAACGTTCGCTGGTTGCATTGTCTTTTCCCTGGTTGGGATTTGTGTTGAATTATTGTTGAGATTTGACTGGGTTTCTGCTCTGTAGCGATGGGTAATTCTAGGCATGAGACTGAGCCCTGGTGTCAGATTAGACCCGTTACAACTGCCGTAATAACACGTAGTTATTTTAATCACACGCACCCAAATGTACACGTATGCAGACCCAAAGACACACACCTAGACTGACACACACAACCACCGACGTACAATCAATCACGTACACATACAGATTTGATCGCCTGTCTCCCTCTCTGCCCGTGGACTGTACGCGTCTCTTCCTGCACCCGAAGGATTTGTTTTTAAATTGTAGAAATAACGGGCTCTGCCACGGCAGGACGCCCATCGTTTCTTTTGAGACACCTCGGACTGCTCAGCCTGGTGGACTGATGTTACTGTCTCTCTCTGGCGTTTGAACCCAACCGTTTCAGATGAAAGTAGGCCAGGACGCCGCTGGTACAGTTCACGTATTGTTCCGGCCTTTTAAACTAGAGCCTCCATCAGGGATTGGGTCGGTGGCCCCTAACACAGCAGGGAGGCACTGACACAGGCAGCACTTTTTCATGTCGATATTCAACTCAGGAACACATTTTTAATCTCTCTCTTTTATTTTGGTTCAGGTAAATCTAGGAAAGGAAAATTATTAGTGGGCGGCGAAAAGTAGAGACTAGAGAGATTCTAGCATGACTCTCCTTATTCGTATCTGAACAGTGTGTGTGGGGGTGTACATTTTAAAAACAGAACCACGAAACGCCACGCGATGATTGTTTATTTTGACCCACAATTAGGCGTTTTACTTTTGTGAGGGGGGAAAACAGATGTTGAGGCCCGATTCTTCGTTCCTGGTGTAGTTTTGGGGGTTGCAGGACGCAGGCTCGGGGCGCTCGATTGTCAATAGCGTATTGTTACAGCATTTCCATTGCAATCTGTGCACATAGATTGGGCTGCATGCTCAGCTGGTGCGAATCATGGTCTCTGGTGGAGTTATGGCCCGTTTACACCAGTAGACGATCTGGGCAATTGAAGTGTCCGGGGCAACTCTCCGGCTTTGCAGAGGGTATTTTATTCTCTCTCTTTCTTTCTTTGAATCGCCTCTGCCCAGGATCACTTTCCTCCCAGCAAACTCAAGCGTTGCCTCGCCAGACCAGCCCAGTCTATTTTGATTCCACTGGCCCTGTGCCTATCTCTAGACACATATCGAAAGGCTTCAAACTTCTCCTACGAGAGCGGGTGCAAGGCAGAAATCCGGCTCCTCGCTGAAATGCTTTGCAACCGCGTCTTTGATTTTTTTTTCCTGGAGATTTCCCTTCAATGAATCATCCCTCTGCGCTGTTCTGGGAGTTACAGTCTTTTAATGTCACGTCAGTTAGCACTGTATAGAAAGCAGAAGCGCTCGGCGCTGACATGCCAAAGTTCAATCTCTCTTCTGGGTCTCCTCTCCTGTTGTACCATAGCTCCTTGAAAACTCAGAGCTCGTCCTCGGCTTGGCTAACTCACTGCTTTCTTCATTTGCAGGGAATGGAGGGGATAAAAGTGTTTTTGCACGAACGAGAATTGTGGCTAAAATTTCACGAAGTGGGAACAGAAATGATCATCACAAAAGCTGGAAGGTAAGATTAATAAAATCGGTGGCTTCTATTTTTAAAAGGAATACGTATGTATATGATATATAAACGGATGCATATTATATACACACACACATAAGTACACAGATGTTTATGTACAAATATCACACACATATATGTACTCGTGTGTGTGTCTACCCAGAGAAAAAGATTGAAAACGAACTGTTTTATGATCAGACACATGACGTATAATAGACAAATATATGTATATTGCATGTATATATTTGTGTTCGTGTGTTCTGTGACACATTTGTGTCGTATGAGTCAGAAGTTCATTTGAAATTAATATAAAATCTAAAGACGTATAATAGCGACGTACCAAGGCATTTTCACAAACTAGAGTTCAAATAAACAGAAAGAAATAAAAATACGATTGCCCATTTGAAACTATAGAAATGTTGATGACATTTTCGACTGGTATTTCAAGGATTCTGAGTAGATTAGTGAGAAAGGCCGGTTGGAATATTTTCAGAGTGGGACCTCCACTGGAATATATACTAAAACAGAAGATATGTTTCTTCTGGCTTTTTATTTAACCCGGATAGGGTTATGGTTAATCCATTTCATTGGAGAATTTCCAAACTCATGCTGGTTGCAATCAGTTGGCCAAAACCTTACATTGTTTCATGCAATACAACTCGGTGAACGATTTAATTTTTTTTAAGTACAAGGAGTAGTTAAATATTTTGAAACGTATATTTTTCTCTGTTCCGAGACATTTATTTTGTGTTCAGATCTAGACAAATATACACACATGAAGAGAGACGCTAGACACTTCCCAGTCTTTCTGTTAAAAAGTATATATGATTCTAGTAAGCTACTATTTATGTATCTGTCTAGAACAACGTACAGGTTTTCAAATCTAAGTATACGGTGGAGAAAGAGAGATCGATCACTTCCATGGTTGGCTTGGTAAATCTAATCACTTAACCCCCCTCCCTCCCCCATTTTAAGCATTTGGTGCAATTTAACATTTTCCTTACTATTAATGTGTTGGGGGCACCGCAGAGCCAGTTTTGCTGAAGGAGCAGGGAAATAAAAGTTAAGCAGAAGAGGAAGTGATCATTGACTGAGACTGCCCAGCACAACGCTTAGAGGAATCGACATATATTATTTTAATTATTATATTCAATTGAACAATGTTCATGCCATCAGCATAAATAGCTGTTAGTTCGAGACAGTCAAATAGTCACCAGATAGAAAAATAGTTATAGTTCAAAATTATATTTACACTGCAACCGTACAACCTAGACTCAAACCTGCATTCAGTTCTGGTATACAGTGCTCGTTGGTTATGGTCTCCCAAGCCGTGCTTTAGAGAAAGAAGATACAAAGTTTTGCAGTGGATAACAAATAGATCTGTATAACGGCTCGGCTTCCCTTTGTACATACCGATTGTTGAAAAGATGGTATCGTTTTAAAAAGGAGAATATTCCACAGATAAAGGGACAGGATATAAACAAAGGGCTCGAACTCACCAGAACCATTAGGGAGTACGGTTTGCATAGAACAAAGTTGACTACATTAATTGTCCTGCTGAGAAAAGGGGAAGGAGCTTATAGAACATAGAATCCAACGCCGTGAAATGGTCAGCACATTACCTTGTTTCAAAATGTCAAGAATAAGTTACTTTGCAAATGATCACAGTGTACAGAACTGTGAAGAGAAACATCAAACATAGAGCATAAAATTCAAACAGATATTCCAGGATAGGCGTGCATAGAAGTGACATCTGGGTAGTAATGAAATAAACATTCACAACACAGCACTTTTATAGAAAGTAATTGCATAAATCACCCAGAATACACCAAAGAGTTTTACCTATTTATGTAACACTATTTTTATTGTTGTATCGCACTTGATTGGTTCTAGATTTAGGGATATAGTTATATTTCATTGTTTATGGTTTTGTTTTGTTTTTTTACTTTTCCTGCAGGATATTAAATATCAGGTTTTGCAATTTTTGATTAGCTACTTTGATCTGCACGTGTTTCCCCCTCCCCCCTGGTTTTCAAATCACTCAACAATCTGAACGAAGTAACAAGCAGGGCCTGATTTCATATTGCAAAGGTGTGAAAGCAAATCTAATTTCAGAAATCAGTCTGTTTAAGCTCTTTGTGTTTAAATTAAAGGATATAGTTTCGTATGCTTATTTCTAAACGCTAGCCAAAATAATATTGGAGTTTAACTTGCTTGTAGTGAAGGAAAATATTTCTAAAAGTCATTTTTCAAGATTGTTTGTTTCAAAATATTCGTCGTGTGTTTATTTATATGTATACATATTTTGTGTGCATATATAACAGTTAATGCACACACACACACAAGTATGATATATGCACAAGTATGTTTTATATCGAAAGGCCTATAACTGAGCAAAAAAGCACCCACCCTACTTACTTATGCAAGTGTAATTTATTCTTTGTAGGGATATAAATATAACTATTCTTGAAAGAGATTATATACTCCTGTATTGGAAAAGAATGACGAATTGAACTTCTGGGGAATTGATCACAAGAAGAGTAAAAAAAAATTCCTATCTATAATTAACTCTTGATAAATTAACTATTTTTCCTTAGATAGGAACTAGAACAGCGGAGCAAAACCCACGAGGAAAAAAGAAATGTTCTGTGTGTTTATGTTTGGCGAGTGAAATAGCTCCTGGTTGAATATTGTTGAATCACCCTATGGAATAATTCCTCCACAAGTGCCTGACTTTGCGATCCTCTTGTCATGTTCTCCTCTCTCTGTTTATGTTTATTTGTTTATTTGTTTTTTTAGGCGTATGTTCCCCAGTTACAAAGTGAAGGTCACTGGACTCAATCCAAAAACTAAGTACATACTGCTCATGGATATCGTCCCGGCTGATGATCACAGATACAAATTTGCAGATAACAAATGGTATGCATGCATGGGGGAACGGGAGAGGTGTAGAGATAGGAGAAAATCTGTGTGTCTGGCTTGTACAGTTAGCAAAACCTAGTTTAAAGGGGTTGAAAAACAGCGTTTAACTGTCGTCTTGTGCTATTAACAAGCTACAAAAGAAGAGCTGGTAGGGGGGAAAGGTTGCAGGAATTCAGCAGAATATCCCCAAATAGTTCCAGTCTGCCAGCCAAACTCTTGGGGGGGGGGGGGGACGGGGACAAAACAGAGAGGGGAAAATCTATTTCAATTAGCGAACAATAATGTTAATCCTGTTTGACGATGAGATTATTGGTTATTGTGGGGACAACAATTTAATTGCGTTTGAGAGAGAAAAATCTCCATGAAGGTAAATGTTAAGAATGGCCACATGGCCTTTTCTTTGGGGTTCGCCTGATGCACGCTAATTAGGAAGGGGTTAAATGGGAAAGAAGGGGGGGGGGGAGAGAAACCAACGGAAAACATGTAAAAAAAAATCTCAATTCATCTCCAGAGCAGTGTGTGTTCGGGTCTCCTTCCCCTGACAAAATATGATGGGACGGTCCCAGCCCCACTCCCTTTCCAATCGGGGAAAGGAGATCGAGCGTGGGACGCGCTCCGGTTCGCTCTAAGCCGGATCTGCCCGTTCCAGGCGTGCCTTTGACTGTGAACACGCTGATCTGGTGCTGTGTAGGCCTGACTCCGGTCCCCAGGGCGCTAAGCTGGCTTTGTGTACCTTTGGTTTAGGTCAGTGACAGGGAAGGCAGAGCCCGCCATGCCAGGCAGGCTGTACGTCCACCCGGACTCACCAGCCACGGGGGCCCACTGGATGAGGCAGTTAGTTTCTTTCCAAAAACTCAAGCTCACCAACAACCACCTTGACCCATTCGGACATGTAAGTACCTTCGCGAGGGAGAGCGCTCCTCTGTCTGTTACCAACTCAACTCCCCGTGGGGCTGGAAGGAGCCCGCACCCTACTGGGGGCAATTAGCAGCACCGCCCTGCACAGAACTGCCCTGCTCTACCTCCCTTTAACGTGAAGGAAACCCAGGCTCGGCCGAGCCTGGTGCAAAACGATCGCAACACAAGGATGCCGGCTCAGGGCTTAGACACTTGCTGGGCGTGCTGGGGTAGGTCGGTTGTCCAATCCCTCAGTGCATGAATGAATAGGGGAGCGTCGATTCAGGCTGATTTTTTTTTGGCACTCGTTGGCTATTTTTGTGACATCTCAGTTTGTCAGATGAAATGAAAAGTCAGCAGGGGAAAAATACTGGAGCGGGATAGAAGTTGCATACGAGTAACGTGGGTATTAATTTCATTACATGGCTTTTGATGCACGCTGGTGGCTGACAGAGTCCTAGGACTGTTGTCAACAGTTGGATATAATTGAGCTGTTACTTCGTGCAGACGTTCCCGTAAGACACATGGTGGTGGTGCGGGGCGGCGGGGATGCTTAGCGAAATAGAAAACATGATTGCATGTCTCTGTGCAACTTGGTACGGTGCTGGATCTGATCTGATGTTGTCCCAGTAACTTGGCAGCTGTACTCCAACACTACAAAGCGCAGGCCCGTTTAAAGAAACAGTGGAGTGTAATTCTTAGGGAAAGGAAAACCTGAAGAAATCCTATAGGGGGCAGATGCAAAGCTTATGGGGATGCAATGTAAGGTAATAATGCAGCGGGTGGGGGAGGGGGCCAGGCACTAGAATGAATGATCCTTTTACTGAAAGAACGTGGTACTTTTTGTATCAAGGGATGAAGCAAAGCTCACGTTCACACCCACCCACGCCCCTTTCTTTTTTTCATACACATCCTGCATCAGAGCACGTGGCTGGATGTGAAAACCTGCCGAGGTCCCATTGTTATGGCTTTTTCTCTCGCCCCACGAGTCTAACACAAAAACCACGCTGTGGCCCTGTTTTCATTTGCAAGTATTTTAGCCTCTGTGTGCATCCTGGGGTGCGTTGTCTGTCCTGGATCGGATTGTAGCGTCCCAGGGCAGTCGCGTTCATTCCGATGTCATGGGGTGGAAAAGTCTTAGGTGTCTGGTCAGTGGGAGAAACCCGAATTCATGTTCATTCGAAACATTCTTGAAAATTGAGGTGCATTGACTAGGAGTTGCTTATACAAATCTCCCACAGGGCATGGGCAGTGTTCTTAAAACAGGCTAAACACCTCCGTGAACTGGGTTAAAGGTAAAAATCAACCAGGCCTATTTATTGAAGGAAATACGACGGACTGTGTTTTGTGTGCCCCGCTTCCAAATGCAACAAGGCTCAACGCCCCCCTCCCCAGCAAGCGCTTCATGCACACAAACGATTTCTGCCAGTCCCCTCGGGGTAGGTGCAGGGCAAGGCCAGCGTGTGTGAATTGCCTAGCCCGGAACAGTCGTTTTTAGAATAGCTAGAAGTAGACAGCAGGGTATGGATCAAGATCCCCCAGGATCTGTTTCCAAGAGTGTATTTTCCAGTCTCGTTTCAACACTTTTTTTTTTTAAATTGACAAATCTTGTGCTATTAAATCCATATACACGTGATCTCCACGCCTCGAATGAATTCTCCATGTGTGGACTGCTATGGCAAATAGCTAGTCACGTGGAAGGGGGAGCTACGGAACTGGGGGTGGATGTGAGATCCCAACCGAATCGATCCCCATTTTCCTCTTTTTAATGATGGTCCGCTTACCCCTCCTCGGCCGGCTCCCCCCCAACAGGGCATCCCCTCCCTTGACGATTCTTCCCTTAGATTCCTTCCCCCACTCCAGGAGAGGGGGAATAATTCGTGCCCAGCAACTCCTGGCGCCTCTTTGGAGGGTTAGACGCCAGCAGCAACTGCCCCTTCCCAATTCTCCCACCCCAAGGCCGTCCACTTCAAAGAGAGTTTTAAGGAAGGAAGGGGGAGTAGGGGCTGATCCACGCTGCCCTTGGAAGGAAGAGGCCAGCAACCATTTTACCCCCTGCTGGGAGCAGGCGGCGATATGAAACAGTCTCTTTAAACAAACCTAAGGCCCTGCTAGACAATAGGGACTTCAGAGGATAAGATGCACCAGTAAGACCCTCAATTAGAGTCGCTGTAATGAAATTAAAAATCATTAGATCGTTCACCGTTGATGTCCTCGATTTACCGGGATGTCAAAGCAATTTGGCTAAACCCCCAGGATGAGAGGGCCTGGCAGGCAAGGATGACTTCCAGGGGCCGGGGCTGGCGGGACAGACTGCGTCTGTCTGTCGCCAATGTTCGCAGCAGTCATTATCATTACAGAATACAACCCAAGGAAGGGTAAAAAACAGGGAGGGGGTGGGATTCTTTTCTCCCAAGCTTAGTCCTAGTCGAGGGCCAACCTTTGAAAAGAGACAGGGTCTGGTTTTACTGGCATCCAGAGATGTCTAGGCAAAGGTGGGTGGCTTGGTTGGGAAAATCATTTATCTCTCTCCGTCTACGAGGGGCCATTTAAGACCATGCATAGCTCCTAGAGGAACAAACTGAGGGTCAAGGCTCAAACTGCACTGGTGGCCATCAGAGATCAGCCCCGAGCTGTATCCAAACAAATAGCCACGCTTCCTTGTGCGGACATATTTGTTATCCATCCGGGCCCAGATGGATGGATATCGGAAAAGGACGACTTTTCCAAAGGTTGTTCTTGGAGGAAAGGGGTCGCTCATTCGAAATGTCTTTCCTCCAAGAATCTTTGGGTTCTTCTGAACCATTGTCACATTTTGAAAATGTCAAGCTGCTCCAGTTGTGTAGCTTTTTAAAATGTGGATAATTAAAAAAAAAAAAAAGGGGGGGGGGGGGCGCACAACAGGACAGTCAAAGAAACAGAGATTTCAGTGTAGGTCCGAGCGAGATCTTCATTCCGGCTGTGGGCTCCACACTCATCCAGCTCTCTCAGTTCTGAAGGGTGAGGGTTAACCCTTCCACACTCAGCTCAACAAGACGACGCCGTCCCTTCCCCAGCCGACCCTGAGACAGCTTAATCGCTGAAGGAGGCACGTAAGGGAAATCCAGTTGAATTATCAATCCACATGGGTCTTCAGTTCAGGCCTTTCCCACCAGATGAGCAATGAATAATTTACGATGCCCGAGGAATTAGATTATGTAATTTCTGCGGGGTCGGATTTCCTTGAGCACTCAACCCCACCCACCGTAATGTGACTAGCAGTGCAATAATCATTGCAGTCAAAATAAAGAGGAGACTCAGATCTAGAGCCAGTGAGCCAAGTGCTTCGTTTTCGGTCATTGCTTTGCACCTGGGAGAACTGGTGGCCCCCTGGCTTTTATTAAATGTAAATACCTCTGAGAGACCCAGGCGCACACAGGTCCCAGCAGTTCCTTACCGTGATGTTATTGCACGATCACGCTTACCCAGGAACCTAATTTATGGCCATGCTTGGTGTAGATTCCTTGCTGGGATGAATTTTATGTTCCTGTTGGAAAATAGCCCCACTGCTCATTTCTGCTTCCGTTGTCAAGGGGCTGGCTTTCAATGGAGCAGAAGGTCGGCCTTGTTGGTAAAAAAAAATAGTTCAACTCTTTTTGCTCCTTGGGAGACCCATAAAGGTGCAAACACCCCATTTTTAGAGGGAGTAAAGTCTATGAATGATCAAACCAGCTCACGGGGGGCTCAGACGCGCCTTTCCCAGCCCCCAGCCCCCTTGCACTGGGCTCCTGGCCCGAGGAGAGAGTGAAGGGGCGAGGGCTCGCTGCTTAACGCGCCCTTGTGTGTCTCTTTTCAAGATCATCCTGAACTCCATGCACAAATATCAGCCCCGGCTCCATATCGTGAAAGCGGACGAGAACAACGGATTCGGCTCCAAAAACACGGCCTTCTGCACCCATGTCTTCCCCGAGACGGCTTTCATCGCCGTGACTTCCTACCAAAACCACAAGGTAAAGAGGATGGCTTGGCCACGCACCAGGGAAGCGTCTGAGTGCCGGGGCCAGAATCTTTGCCATTAACGTGCAGTATTTCCCGTCTCCCCACGCAGTCACACAGATCCCCTCCCCTTTCCCTTCCCCCCCCCCAATCACACAGATCCCCTCCCTCTCTTCCCCGCCCCCCTCCCCCAATCACACAGATTCCCCCTTCTCTCTGCACTCACTTACAGAGCACCCCTTTCTTTCCCCCTTCCCCAGCGTCACCCCACAGCGTTTGCACGGCTCGCTCCCGGTGTGTTATTTCTGCCATACTGGGTAAAGATGGATTTAGGAGTTCAGTGAAACAGGATGAGCTGCTCAGAGGCGAGGCGGCCCGCTAAGGAATTTGGTTTTTATCCCCCCAAATCGGTCAAAGGTTTCTAATCTGGCGTTTCGGGCTGGGCGCCCCAGCGATGTCCGGGGCAGGTGTCCCTGCTCGAGCCCAGGCGGTGGGGCTGCGGCGGGGCTCGCAGGATTTGCCGGCAAGGAACCCAGCCAGGCAGCTGCGTGGCTTGGGGCGCCTGGCCGGGTTTCGCGGTGCGCCTGGCTTCCCGCAGCGAGCCTGGGCCGAGGCGGGTCGGAAAGACAGCCACGTGCACAGAAGCGATACAAAGGCGTCGACAAAATAATGCCTGGGCTTGTTTTTCCGGCAGGAGAAATCCGTGCGTGAGAGATTTCCTGTGTGTGTGTCTATAGGCCAGCATAAAGACACACACACACACACACACACAGGCCCCATCGAGCTTTTCCGAGCTATGCTCTCCCGTAGGCCCCTGGGCTTCGGAGCGCGCTATTTTTCCCCACTACAAGTTTCTCTGGTTTGCTATCTCGGACTGAAAAGCACCCAGCCGGGGTTTTTGCTTTGGAGAAGCTATTCCTGACCAAGTTTTTCAAGGCCAGCGGGGGCAAATCGCAAGTGAAGTGGCACCAGTAGCATGATAGGAGGAAAAAAGGATGGAAGATTTTTAAAAAAGGGGGACGGGCTAGAAGCAAAGAGTAAAGGTTTTGGGGAGGCTGAAGTTACTAACTAGCAATCACATGAGACCTCTTACAGGCGGGGGTGTCGGTCCTTTAACTAGAGCCCGACAATCCCGAACTATGAATGCAGAAATAAACCTGGAGCAAGAGTATTAGACTAGAGGCAACAACATTACTTTCGAAGCACGGAAGTGATTTTAAGGTAAAACTGAATTTTAAATCTTTTAAAAAAAATAAAATCCCCCCATAAACTGTTTATAAGTCAGGGCGAGGGCTTTTAATTACACGGCTGGACTTGTAGAATGGTTTCATTGTGTTTAAAAAGTTAAATCATGTGGTCAATTTCAAACCAAGAACGTGTCACTTTAATACTCTGGATAAATTATGGATGTTTTCCTGGATATGTGGCTATAAAACGCCTGAGCCACTTTAAACCTGCTTCACTTTCTCGATCTCATCTCCATTAACCAATTAGATACAAAAACGGAGGGGTTTGTGAAGAAAAAGCATCTCTGGCATTAGGGAGGAAAAGAAAATTGCTCCCCTTCGTTAAAAATAAGAGATGTTGACACTGACAGAACAATCACTGAAAGCAAAGCGAATCCAAATTAAGTCTTGGTCAATTTATGCCTTAAATTATAACCCCGCTGTGGATGCCATAAAATCAGGTTCAATTTGGTTCACCGGTATTGTCTATATAATCAATATAATTTAATGGTAGTGGTAAGAATAGGACAGGGCAACCACTTTAAATACATTTCCTATGGAGGCTCAAACTGAGCTTTTGAGGTCCTCGAGTCTACCTGCTCTTTTTGTAGAAGGAAGGAGTGTCTTGTGAACAAATACCAAGAAACTCCAAATGTGTGGGTGCACTTCCGTCCGGAGAGAGGGATATTGGATTGCAAGTCGTCTGTATTTGATTGATAAGAAATGACTCCTGTGTACCGATGTGCTTTTATAGGTTAACGAAGGACCCAACTGATTTCAGATCAGTGGATTTATTTCTCTAGCATTTCTGCAACCCCCTTGTTGGATTCGGGGTCTTTATTTCCCTGGATAGTTTAGGCAACCTGAAAAAGATATTTAAACAAACTGAGGGTCAAGCCATGAAGAAAGTTTTTGTAAGGGTTTCAGAGGCGTTGTCAGCAGCTCAGTGGAGACCCACCCCTCACCCCACCCCAGAAATATTTACGCGTTAAAAGAAGTCACATAGCACATTTCATTTCCTTGCGGTTTACACAATGGACGCATGCAATCAGGTTGGTTCCCAAATATTAAACTTCCCCTGCAGTTAAGGACTATTTTGCTGCAGCTTAAATCATGGTGTTACTCGCTCATATTTATTAGGTACTAGCTTTCTGGTTAGGACCAGGAAATGAACCCTAATAGACAGAAATAATTAAAGTTCTGCCCTCGCGAGGGTTCTTTCAAAAGCAAGAATTCACAACAATTATTCTCATTAATTTTTACAACCTACTGCTCCCCTAGCTGGACCCAGGCTTTATATTGGCTCCCCCCTCCCTCAGGATATCCGGTTTTATGCTTATTTTTTTGTAAGTTATTTAACATGCTTTATAGCTCAGCTCTAGGAAAGAGCAGCCCTAGCTAAAAGACACAGATGTGGATGTGCAGAGGACAACGCACACATTAGAACAGCATTGGATTCACGGGTCATTACAGATGAGGGTTTATATACATACATGTATATTACATACAAAAACCTTGTAAAAAAAATAATCACAATCTTAATGAAGTCAAGCACGCCGATGGTAGGAAGTGACAGTATGAAGGGTGCCTATGCAATCTTAATTTGGTCTCCCTATGTGTATGTATCCTACAATTTGCAATTGCATGACCACATACTATTTTTTCCCCTATGTTTGAGGGCACAGGATTGATGGTGCTTAGTTAAGAGCAGCTATTCAATATTTTGTTTCATACTCCTGGTTTAAGGCTCCTGGCCTTGTGAATAGTTTGCAGTAACTATCTGGCTCTTGAGACAGGATTACTAGTTTTCTCAGGAGTTTTCTATGGCACTCATCACTGTAATATCTGAATACTTCAAACATTAATTTAGTTAGCTTCACAACACCCCTGTGAGGTGAAGGGTCCGTATTATCCCCAGTTTACCAATTGGGAGTGAAGGCAGACAGGTGGTCACCGATTTTGGATGCCCAATTTGAGATGCTTAGGACCTGGTTTTTCAGGGTACTTAGCATCGTATAGCACTTTGTATGTTCAAAACTTGGCAATTCTGCAGTTCTACCCCCAAGGTCTCAAGTCAGGCCCCCAGAAAGTGAGGAAGACAATTAGTGACCACCTGTCAAAAGGATTGTTTAAGTGACTTGCCAGCATCACCTAGGGATTGTCTAGAAGAGGCTGGGGTTGACTACGACTCTGGAGAACTGGATTCTATCACCTCAAACATGCGTCAACCCTTTAACTTCTTGCAATCCTCAGTCTCCCTCACTTCCTACCTTTCCGCTTCGGCTACAAATAAGGCAGGAGTCCTACAGGCAGCAGCCTCCT
The DNA here is from genome assembly GCF_026122565.2 of Emydura macquarii macquarii. NCBI lineage: Eukaryota > Metazoa > Chordata > Testudines > Chelidae > Emydura > Emydura macquarii. Next base: position 5,907,303 of record NW_027131391.1, read on the forward strand.
TTCTTTCACAACCTGGATTCATCCCTAGAGCACCATGCAGCCTGTGCTCCAAACAAGGCAAGGGGCCTGTGGAAAAATAGTTAACCTACCACTGCTATCCATTACTCCATTGGTTTGCCTCATAGATCTCTGCCGCTTGGAGTTAAAGGTCCCAAGCTTGCTGGTGATCATCCTCTGTGGGGACCAGCACTAGAAAGGGATGAGACATTTTACCAGCAGCTTTCACAGATCTTTGCTGACAGCAGAGGAAAGAAGATGCAGAAATCCTGGGTTCCATTTTGGGCCCTGAAAGCAGCAAGCTCCACTGAGCACAAACTGACCATTCCAAACTTGGCCCCATCTGCTACACCCCCTCCAGCCTGTCCTAGTCCCATCTTGGGCTTCTCATCCCAGTCCCCTGGCCCAGTTCTCCTGTTCTGGCTCCTCATCCTGAGACTCTCCCCCATCTCCCAGTCCTACTCTCAAACCCTGGGTTCGTCATCCCATCTCAGGCCAGATCTACACTACCAAAAGTCAGCTTTTGTCTACAAAACAGTGGAGGTGCACACTCTGAAATGCTTCTTCCGCCAGTGTAACTCCCCCAGATGTGTGGGCCTGGTTCCTGCTCCCCCTCAATCCCCTCGGCCTCCCCTGCCCCGCTGTGGGGGCAGGGAGTGCGGTGACAGTGGCATAAGAAAGGGCAATGCCCCTGGGTGCTGGCCTGGGGGGGGGGGGGCACTGGCTGGGCCGTCCTTGAAGCCGCCCCTGCTGACATCCCTGGTGGTTCTGCTGACCAGCTCCTCCGGCAGGGAGTGGTAGAGAGGGGCAGAAGCCCTGGGCTGCCTGTCAACAGAGGGCTGCCTGACCCCTGCGTAACCAGTGTCCCCACAGCTCCCTCATTGCACCCAGCGTGTGGGGTGGAGCGGCCAAGTCTGTGCGGCTGCCAGGGATGTCAGCAGGGGCGGTGGCGAGGAGAAGGAGGCCTGGCGCCTGGGGCATGGCCCCTTCTCATCCCCCCCTTAGTATGTCAATGATTACCTATTAGGTCAACTTACATGAAATGTAAGTCTACTGCAGTGGTTGTAAGACTGTAGACACCAGTCTCCCCTGCCAATCCCTGCCCAGATCCTTGCCCAATCATCCCTGTCCCTGTGTCCCAGTCTTTGCCCAGCTAGTCCCAAATGCTTTTCCACACCCCAATTCTTGGACAGATCTGTCTCCCCTACCTTGGCAGCCCCCATCCCCCACAACTAGTTCTTAGTTCTAGTCTTTGTCCAGACAATCCCAATCTCCATCTCATTGCCGTCACCAGCTCCTGGTCTCAGTCTTCTTGTCCAGCCAGTCTCCGTCTCTCTCCTACCCCCTCCAATTGTAGTGTCCCTGGATTTCTTATCCCAATATATTTCTTTTCCCTGACCCAGGTCCAGGTTTGTTCTCACTGCATTCAAATCAACCCGATTCCTCTCCACACTGCAGGGGTTCCATTGAGAGCACAGGAAAGACAGGCTCCTGTCCTCAGTTTCAGTGCCCACCCCCATCTTGACCTGGAGCAGTTGTGAACAGCCCTTATAGGGAAAGGCCAGCTTCACCAGTGTAGCTCTGGACTAGAGAATTATGCAGGGGAAGGCTGCATTACAAAATTAAGTCAACCTAATTTACATTAACATACAGCATAATTAAAACCACTTTTTCATGTCCACACTATGCGCCTTGTTTCAGTGGTGCGTGTCCTCATCAGGAGCACTTGCACTGATTTAGCAATCAGCGTGGGGCATTGTGGAACGGCTTCTGAAAAGCCATAGCAGGCAATGTTATCAAGGCGGTGTCCACACTGACACTGTGTCAGCCTAACTACATCGACTAAGGGCTACACCTCTCACAGAGGTGAAGTTAAGTCAGTATAGTGAGCAAATCACATCTGTGGGAGTGACACTTTAGGGTAGCTAACAAAGTTTAGCAAATTCTGTAGTTTAGACCAGTCCTCAGGTCACTCTGTGGGAATGTGCATGTAGAGTCTGGTCAGAACTGAGGCTGAGAGGGGCTGAAGTATGGTCAAGGAAGGTGGAAGCTTCAGTTTTCAGCTGCTAAATTCAAAGAAGTCTCCAATAAAGGTGTGCAAACTGCATTTTTTCCAAAGGCATATAACTCGACCAAATTTGGGCAGATTTCCAGGGGGACAGAAAAAGGCACCTTCCTATCACAAAGGATGCCCCCTTGCAAAATTTTGAGACCTTGTTCCAAAATAAAGGGAGGCTGGAACTGTTCAGAGAGAAAAGATCTCCAGAATTCGTTTTTTTTAAAAACCATGGGCGCCAAAAAAAAAAAAAAAAAAAAAAAAAGTTATTCCCAGCTTGGTTTTCAGAAATAGCTGTACTGTGTTGGCTGAAACTATCCAAAAAATATTAATCTCAAGGCAGACAAGTGGCATGGAAAATGTCAGTCCTAATGGTTAAAGTTTGGCAAAGTTAAAAGCAACTGAAAATAAGGTTTAATAATGAGAACTATTGGGCAACCTTAATATTTGTGTTGTATTGGTAGTACCACCTAAAGTATCTAAAATTGTGCATATAAATGTCTATATATACTTCCATTATTTATCTGAAATGTTGTGTAAACTAAATATTATTATGGACGTGTGTCATGTGTACCTGCCTACCCCCTCCACAACCTCTGTGCAGAAGTACTTTGTGTCCAATTTATCAGAACAGAGGAGTGGTAAACCAAAAATGAATCGATAGGTCAGATGAGAACTTTGACATCAGTTTCCTTCAGTTACCAAAAAGAGTACAGTATTTAAAGTCCTGTATTTTTATTGCCTCCATACTTTATAATGCAGCCCTGGGCATTCTGTCTGACTATGAGAGCTGCTTTTTTTTTTAAAAAAAATGATGTAATTGCCACTTGACTTGGACTATACATCATTTAGAAAAGTGAAAAAAAATCTGTCAATTAGACTCAGTTTCATTAAGGTAATATGAACCTGCTCATTTGCTTTCACCATGGAAAAGCTTTGGCAAGTCAGACTAAAATAAGCAAAACAAATATTCTGATCAGGCTGTTTCAAAAACAAAAACACCCACCTTCCTGTAAAGTATGCTTGTAATACACTAGAGAGCTAGGACCTGATTCAAAGTCCACTGAAGTCAGTGGAAAGATTCCCTTTGACCTTAGTGGGCATCAGAGCAGTCCCCTAGCAAGGGTTTTCTTTTTTAAAAATAATACACTGTACTAAAGGATTAAACTTCTCTTAAGGGCCCAAAGCTGTGAACGTACATTAACACTGCTTATGTGAGCAGTCCCACTGAGGGAGGACTGACACACATGCCTAAGTGTTTGCACTATGGAGCTCTTAAATAATATTTTCATGGAAATGGAGAGAATTCATGTGTGTATTGGTACCAGTACCATAAACCCTAACTTACTAGAAGAGTTCTCACTCAACCAACTATTCCCATTGTGTTTAGCAATTCTATTCACTAGGGCATGGTATTGCAGAATGCAAGTAAATAGAGCAAACTTCAGAAAAAGTGAATAATGATTATTCCTTATGCACACCGGAGATGCCACTATCTTCCAAGTAGAAATTTTCAAGTAATTTTCCTCTTCTCAAAATACATGGCTGGATGTCCAATTATCAATGTGTTTTTATTGTAGAATTTGTTCTGGTCACACAGCTGGGGAATAGCTCAAAAGCAAAGTAGGCCAAACGGTCATTTCTCTTTGAAATCTGAAATGACCGACAAAAAGTAATGCTATATTTATGTATTGAATTAGGCCCTAAGTTAATGGGAATTCACATGGATGCAGGTGTCTGTGGTACAGGGACCCACTGTAAGATCAGGGCCTAAATTAGGACAAGTGAAAAAATCAATCAAGTGGCTTTAAAAAAAAAAAAAAAATAGGACCAGCAAAAATACCATAGTAAACTGACCATGAATTCAGGATCCTACTGAAGTCAATTTGAGTTTAAGCCATTGACTGCAATGGAGCCAGGATTTCATTCATGGATTCTTGCAGAGGCCCAGGCTCTGTTCTCTTAGCTGCCATTAGGTTGTGCCATCTTGAGCAACTGTCAGTTTCCTCATTTATAAAATAGGAATATTCTCCATCTTTGTAAAGTGCTTCATGCACTCTAGCAAGGTCTATATAGGTCAGTTAATGCACAACATGTGGGTGCACTTTAGAATTCACACCCTACACCATGTAGACTAGCCCCTGAGATGAAAGGCACCGTGGGTATCGGTTTGAAGTAATGGGGGAAATTTCTATTCACATCAGACATTATAAAAATAAAACAGATGTTTAGACCAATGGGTCCATAATCTTGTCAAGTCCTCTAGGTGGTACCACAATATAAATGATGATTAAGCAACGGTCAGCTGAGAAAGGGCTAATTCTGGTAAAACCTCATTCCTGTAAGTGTCTTTACTCATACAGTTTTGTCATCAGGGATGCAGCATAAACCCTAAGAAAGAGGTGTTGTTGACTGGGCCTTCTTGTCAGCTCAGACTTCTACTTCTAGGAAGCTTGATTTGTAATGGCTAATGCTATGGAGTGGCAATGACGTGCTCATGATAAACCACTTCTGGTTCCTTCCTTCAGATCACCCAGCTAAAGATTGAAAACAACCCCTTTGCTAAAGGATTTCGAGGTAGCGACGACATGGAGCTACACAGAATGTCAAGAATGCAAAGGTAAGATATTGATACATACAGTTTGAAAATGTATTGCCATTGCAGTAATTTGCCTCATGTGCATTACTTTATGTTATGTCAGATTTAGTCCTTAATCCTGCAAACATTTATGTACATGCTTAACTTGATGGGGGCGGGAGGGGGTGTAAAAAAAAAAAAAAATCAATAAGACTGAAAATAGAAGAGGATAAGAGAGGACAATCATGGTTTACAAGTACCTACATAGGGAGAAGGTTTCTAATTTCTGGGTTCTTTAATCTAGTGGACAAAGCAGAACAAGATACCATGGCCGGAAGCTGAAGACAGACAAATTCAGACTAGAAATAAGGTGCAAATTATCTTCATGGGTAAAATTAACCACTGGAACAACTTAAGTAGGGAATGATGGATTCTGATGGAGATGGAATGTCTGTCTGAAAAGAGATGCTTTAGCTCAGCCACAAGCAGTTGGACTTTCTGCAGGAATCACTTGATGAGGCTTTCTGGTCTGTGTTTATACCGGAGCTGTCACTAGATGATCAGAATGGTCCCTGGTAGCCTTAAAGTCTATACATTTACGCATTCCATTGCATGCGGAACTCCCATGTGTAAAGCTACTCACACATGCAAGCAGTGGCAGGATCAGGGCCTTAACGGCTATGTAAATCATATCTCTAGACAAAAAACCAACATCCTTGATATGCATGTGACTAATCTTACTCAAATAGACAAACTTGCTCACATGTTCAAGGGTTTATAGGCTCATGTCCAAGAGAGCCAAAAAATATTTTTAGACATTATACATACACATTTGCAATAATCAGACTGTGTCCTGTGATCCTTCGCCTATAACCCAACAGTTACACAGATCCTGGCAGGTAGCATACTTTTTTTTTTTTTAATTACACTGAAAAAAAATGAAATAGCTTTTCCTTCCCTCCTCCCACCTCCTTTAAAACCTGAACAATCATGTCCTGACAAATTTTTGCAGTTAAATTACCCTATGGCTTTGGTGAATGGAAAGTCTTGAACCTTTACATTCATGACTATTTTTCCTGGGGGTGAAATGCTAAAGACTATTAGAAAAACTTCATGCCATATGGAAATCATGGCACATAGCCATGCTGAGCTGGTGCTAAAAAACTCAGTTTTATGCAATCCTGTGGTTGTGGATGTTGATATAGTGAACGGAAACTCTTGGAAATACACACGGAACTGGAGTAGTTGAAAGGGTTAAGATATTCTGCAAAGTTGGCACAATGTATTTTCTGATGCTTAATTTGCTTCCTAAATAACTTACTATGTGGCAGAGGATATTAAAAAAAAAAATCTTTATGCTTTCACAAAGAAGTTATTTAGGAGAAGGATGGGGAAAGATTGGTTCTTTATTTAAAAAGAACATTCAGCATTGTTTCCTAAAGGAAAATATAAGACAGAAGTGTGGCCTGACCTTTCTAGCTGTGTGTGTGTGTACGTCTGTGCACGCACGTAAAAAATAGTTTTCAAAATGATGGTCCAGATATGGAGCTGGGGTAAATGGCTACAGCTTCATCAATGCCAATGGAGCTGCATCCTTTTATGCCAGCTGAGAATATAGCCTGATATTTTTAGAGCAGCCACTTGTTATACATATTTTCAGCTCCTTTTTCTAATAAGGCCACTAGAAATTGGTGACTTAAGATCTCCCTAGGTTAGTGATCATCTCACTGGGTAACTTAGCCATGGATAATGAATTTTTCATGTTGAAGGAAAGGGCAATATGTCTTCTCAGTTCTGTTTTGTTTTAACTGCTTGTCTGTGGTTAGTGCAGAAGGACATTTAACGTAAGACAGCAGAATCAAAACAATTTGCAAAGCTAAGATGAGGCATGGGACAGATGGGGAGCATTGGCTGGTTATGGATTCCTGGTTCTCTGATGGGTCTGTCCTAGCACCGGTCCCCATATTAGGTCAGGCTGGGTCCTAAGGGATCATACCCCAATGGAGAATCCACCTCAACATAGACCTTCCTGCCCAGACATGTGCCCCAGTACCCAGGTTGGAGGGTAAAGGGTTCAGGGACACTAAATGAGGGGACTGCTTAACTCTGGCTGCTTTCCAGCATCTTTGAGTGGCAGAAAGGGGACCAAAAAGCAGGAGAGTATCTGGTCCACTGGCTCCAACAACACTTCTGAAGTCAGAGTTTTGACATTAAGTTCAGTAGGATCCAGACAGGCCCATTACCACCTAAAAACCCAACACTGTCACAGGGAGCATTATTTGTCTTCCTTCTGGGCAATATTAGAAAAGAGAGCAAGTATGGAACAGTCATGTGTCTTGAATTACCCTCTCGCTTGCAGGGTGACCCCCATCTCTGTATGTGTTGTGTGCAGTCAGTATCATCCTTCCCATGGTGAAAGACATGGGACAGGTAGCTGAAAACCATTGCAGTCCTTAGAGGCCTGGAGACTTTAGGGAGTTCTGGAGATCAGGAGAAGAATGGGACTGATGGAAACATGAAGTGACAGAATGTGCGTGCACAGGTGGGGAGGGGGGCACATTCTAAAGCCAACAATGGGCCAAGATCCAGGGGAATATGCAGCAGGATCTCTGGCTTTGTAGAGAGCCCCTCCCTCCAATTCTGGATTCCCAAAAGGGCTCCCTCACCCTCAGTGTGGTAGCGTGGTAGGCTTAGCTGCATTCCCACTACTTTCTGCTCCACTGTGGTGATTGTCGAATCTATAGCAGAACCATATGCTACTTGAGCAGCATTAATATATATACACAGCAGAAGTGAGCATATAGACCTGTCCAAGTAGAAGGACTCAGCCAACTGGGTGATCAAGCCAACACCTTTCAACAGCAGAGAATTCATGTGCAAAGAATAGACTAGGTCTGCAGCAAGATCCACATTCTAGGTAGTGCAGGCCTCCAGTACAGGTTTATCTTCTCCTTCATTAGCAACAGGATTATTCATGATCCTTTCAGTTGCATGCATACTTTATGAGCATATACCTTGTTAAGCTGGTGAGCTTTAATTTGTGAGATCAAATCTGTTACTTTCCTGGTAAGACAAAGCGCGTGCGCGTATCCTTGTTTGCCTGTTGCGTTCATGCTGAAATTCAAAACCAATTCAGGAGAAAATGTGTGTCATTGTGATGCTTGGGAGTTTTAGGCAAAACTATTTCTTTCACATTCGTACCTCAGATCTCCCAGACTGGGGGATCTTGGTGCATATTTTGTCCTAGATCTTTGTCTAGAGTGGGAAGAGAGAGAGTCAGAGTTCAGGGCTGAAGCACAGAAAAAACAAAATTTTTTAAACCCTTTTTCATTCTGAGCCTGTTTTTTGCTGAGCACTTGCAGGTCCTATTGACATCAAGTGGAGTCACAGGTGCTCAGCACTTCTGGAAAAAAAAGCCCTAAATACCATTCAAACTAGTTCAATGGTTTTTTTTTTTTTTTTTTTAAGTTTCACATTTGGGAAGCTCTTTTTTGGGAAAATTATATGAAAGCAAAGCTCTCAATGACTTAAATGAATATCCTCGACCTTTATAATGTGTGACAAAGATCTAGAATAAGGCATACAATAACAAAGACAGTATAAGAGGCTTGACGTTATACTGTGGTTCTCTCGAACAGATAAAGGGCCAGATTTTTGCTTTTGTTAGTGTAAATCCAGAGTAACTGCATCGGCGTCAAAGGCGTTGCTCTGGATACATGTTGGTGTAACCAAAAAGCAGAATCTGGTCCAACATCTACTATCGTGGCAAGATCTAGATTTTTACCTTTCTAAAAGGGTTTACAGAACTAAATGGGGAGATGTGACCCATGGTTTGTTCAGTATGGTGATAAATATGGATCAAAGTTAGTGCCATGATTCCAAACTGGCACAGTTGAGATGTATGCATGTCACTGTGTGTGTTGGTGCTAGTGGAATTTTTGGGTGAATCTGTGGACTCACCAAGGACTGTCTGCTCAGGATGGCATGCAGACACTGAATCTGTTCGCTAGGTTCATCATGCCTAATGCTACTGAGTTTTGTTCCATCGCAAGTTACTGCTAGTCTTACCATTGCAACTCAATATGCATTTTCATTTCCTATTTTCAGTCTCAATGAAGTCTCAGCAGCTTCATACGTCACCTTAGGTTTTCTCTTAAGTGCTATCTTACAGTGGGGCTTAGCATTATAACCCTATGTGGGGAAAGGTTGTTCAGTCTGTACTCTACCAAGCGGACTTCAGTAGACAATTGCCTGGGTAGGAAGGAAGGATGGAGTATAAACCTGAGGGCCTGATCCATATAGTTCATGGATTTCAGTGGGATTAGGATCAGGTCCAGAGTAAGACTAAGGAATGGGCCCATCTCTGCAGATACCAGAACAAGAGAGTTAGCCACATCTCCATTAGGAAGGCACAATATTCCCGATGCTTCCTCCACTGCTCTGGTGCTCATAGTTACTAGGGCAACCATCCAACAAGACATTATCTCCAGAAGATCACCAGTTTAAATGCCACTTAATGCTGACATCCAATTTCCAGGGTACTTTCCTAGTGCTTTGCCCTGCCCCCCCCCACATTCAGCAACAGTGAAGACTAGATATTTGCCCTGAGAACGTGCGTTTGCATCAGGCATGAGTACAACCATTTGAGTTGAGGGTCATGCCCCATACCCTCCAGCTTTTCACTAGCCTGTTGGTCCCCCACTTTACTACAGCTCTTGGTCTCCTGTATTCTCACTTCTGGTTCTGCCCACCAAAACTCCCCCGCTGCCCATCAAGTTGCACCTCTGGCTCCAGGTGTTGTGTGCGGAAGCACTGGGTGTTAAGCAGTTACCGGAACCTTCCAAGTTGGTCTCATTAAATCAACTCTCAAGCCAGGATGCAGGGGGAGGGGGAAAATAGGCTCTTGGATAGTGATGTAGAGACTGCAGCTGTAGAGATCGATTAATGCAACTCTATGAAGTCTCCTGCCTTTTGGCTCATTCTACTAGGTAACCCTCCCACTCTGCTGCTTTCCATGGGCCTGCTGGCTTAGTGAGGAGGGATTTTGTAGAAGATCAGGGAGTCATTTGGTGAGGGAAAGCAGGGTGTCACAGCTCCTTCTCCTCTGACTTCTCTTATAATGTGATTGTCCCAGGATCCTGAATTTGGTTACTCCCCCAAGAATGTTTGTAAGACACCTGTTTTTAATTACATAGGGCGGTAATTTACACAAATACATTAAGGTGAATTCAAATTTACAGGCTTTTTTGGTTGGGGGGGGAATGGTCTGTTAATACATTCCTTCTTCCTCTTTCTGCATCAGAGGTGTCTAATCTCCATTCCTTTCCTGACCTCTGTTCCTAGCAGTAAACAAAACAATTAGCCTGGTAAACCTAAAAATCAAACACCTTTGTGCCAAATAGGCACATCTGCACTTGGGTTCATACCCAGTTCTGTCTCTGCAGCAGTAGAAGGGTGCATCATACTGATGAGCTGCTAAACATAAGCCCTCTCTGCTTACGATGGATGACCAGGTAAGCATTAAAGATCTCATGTCACTATTCAAAAAGAGCAAAGAGTAACCTCAGCATCTTGACCAGCTTTCCCTTTCAGTAAAACCATTCCTGATTGTCTGAGGCTGCCTGAGAGTGGTGTCAGTGGATATTAACTATTTACAGTCACAGACATTGTACTCCTCTTATTTAGCTTAGGAACACAGGACTTGCCAGACTGCATCAGACCCAAAGTCCATCTAGCACAGTGTCTGACATTGGCCAGCATCAGACACTTTGGAGGAAAGTGTAAGAACCCACAGGAGATGTGGAATAATCTGCCCCCACATCAGGCTTTCAATGCTGCAAACTCTGCCAGAGAGCTTGAAAAACAAAAAATCCACACACACAAATTGTGCTCCTTCTGCCACCTAAACCCTCAACAACAAAACAGCTTCTGGGCCTCCTCCCTGTAATGCAAAATGACCTTAAAGCTGCTGTAAACGTTAACTGAGGATTCTTCCAGCACTGGGGAATCTTAGACCTAGCACAGTCATTGTATCAGGTTTGGCTGTGAAAAGGAAGCCAGAGAAGTGACAAGAGCAGGATGCACTCTGTTCATTTCCAGCTAGCGGAATCTGTCTAATGGTCCTTAGGGACCATTCCAGATGGTGTAAACTAGAGCAGTCTTAGGGCTGCTCTAACTTGCACCACAGGCTAATTTGGACCTCCAACTGGTTTAGGATCAAGGGAAGCATAGTCATCTTTGCTCTTTCTCCCTTAGCTGCAGCATGTTTGAGATTTCTTGCCTCCGAGCCAGATTTTCAAATGCAACTTGGGTGGGCGTGTATCCAGGCACTCTTCAGTGCAGGTGCAGAGAGTCAGTGCAAGGACTTTATACCATCTAAGTCTCACTTAACCCCTCCTTTGCAGATTTAAGTAATGCATGCACCTTAGACTGCTTTTTGTACAGTGTATGAAATTCATACACTGAATTATTTGTGCATGCACATGCTGAAATCAATTTGTGTGCACACATTCGAGTTTGCATGCATGATGCCAGCCAGGTGTGTGTAAAACATGCACACATGCAGGAAAGTGTGGCCCTCTGCAAATAGGTCTTTGATGACACAGGAGGCAGCTGCATTGGCTCTGGGGTGATGGCGTAAGACGATTGCCAGTAAAACAAGCAGGTACAATTCAGAGACACACAAGGAGAGGGGATGTAGAGCAAAGAGGTGCTATTTTTACAGAACCATTTTTCTGACTCTTGAACAAGGCTATGTAGCACACGTTGGAACAGAAACATTCTCTGACTGAGCCTTTTTGCCCTCCCTGTCTAGTTTTACAGTTCTCAATTACTCCCTTATTTTAAAGGCCTCTCTTTTTAAAAAACAGATAATAAAAAAAAAAAATCTAGTCCTTCCAAGTCTAATTATCCATAATGCTGATGAAGATGATTTCACCATACACACAGATGAAAAAATATCTCCACTAATTGAAATTTACAGTTAGGCAAAGTAATAAACATGCTGCCTGAGAACTCAATAGAATCCCATCTTAAAGTGTATAAAACGCGCTGTAATAAATGCTGCATGAAGCATGTATTTGCAGCTCTACTAAAACAGCCAGTTCCAGCTTTCACAGAAGAACTGGAGCTGCAGATAACAAGGCAGCATTCATAAAGCTTTACATTTTTGAATCTCCATGTTAGTCATTAAACAATTACTATCTGACTCCCCCATAATTTAAATAGAAAAATACTTAAAAACCCATCAAGGTAATCAGTCAAAATGATGAAAAAAGTCAAATTCTGCCAAGCTTGTTGATAATCAATAAAACAGACAGGCTCGTGAGCTGAACCAGCACTTTGAGTTTAGAAAAGGTATAGTACAAGAATGGACTTACCCGCTGGTGTGGTTAGGCATGACGAAATGGCTTTCAGTTCTAGAGCTCTCTGCTGATAGGTTGCTCTGGTTGTCTGTTCTCATGACTCAGCCCTCTAGCCAGGTCACATTTTAGTTCCATCCTTTCTGGGGTGATAAAGTCCCCAGACAAGACAATGTCCCTCAGAAAGTCTTCAGCCCCAACTCTGGGCTTCACACCACCTTCCCCCATGGTGCATAAAGGAAGCAAGGCCCTCACACAACACCAGCATCCAGTCCAGAGACCCTATAATCAGCACCCAAGGTGTGCTTGGTCAGATGCCTTGCCGCTGCTGCCTCTTTAGTCTTCTTTCTACAGTAGCCGGTCAACAGGCCCCTCGCACAGCTTCTCTAAGTTCACCCTTCTGTCAGGGCCAGGGCTCCCTTCTGGAATCCCTCAACAAAATCCCAGACCAAAAGTACAAACTTAACCCAACTGCCACCTCCTCAGGCTTGACTTTTCTTCCACCTAACAGGCTCTCTCCCTGGAAGGCCCAATCCTGCTCTTTTATCAGGGATCCTCAGCACCAGAGCTTGTTCCAGGCCTTGAGGCTACTCATGTCTCTTCCATCAGATTCATCTGCTTAGGAGAGGATCTCAGGGCCAATTCTTCCCTGCTGCTTTTTCCTTAACTGTCCCAGTCTTTCCACTTTCTAGTTCCAACGAGTGAGTGGAGAGTCTTTTCCTGCAGCTCCTTTCTAACTCATATTTCCCTTCTTTATGGTCACCGCCCAGCTCCCTTCCCAGGTGGGCTTCATCTTTAATTAAGCTGGGCCTTCCCTCCAGGTGTAGCCAGGTAACATAATTGGCCTCTCACAGACACACATTAACCCTTTCATTGCCTGTGGGGCTACACATCCCATCACAGAGGGTTAACCCTAATGAAACCAAAGCAGGCATGCTCACCAATCAGATTTCACCCCTGGACTCCTAGGGGGGACCTGCACTTTAAACCTTCAGACAAGAAATCTGTGTTTTAACATGGGCCCTGAGCAGAGATGGGTGAATAACATATTTTTTCGGTTCATAAAATAATTTTTTGGATTCTGAAAAATAATTTTAAAAAATTGGTTTTGGGTTGACCCAACGCCAGCATTTCTTAAAAAAAAATGTCAGTGAATCGTAAACTTAAAAAAAAAAAAATCATTTGGGGTTGAGCAAAGCATTTAGTTTGGGCAAAATTGAACTGTTTCATTTTGGTTTTGACCATTTGACCAATCAAATGTCTTTGGTTTTTTCTTTTAACAAAAGTAAAGGGCATTTTGAAACAAAAAGTTGTTTAGAACCAAAGAAACAAAAACCTGGAGATGTCAGCGAGATGCTGTGCGGGTGCCTGGCTCCACCCCCATAGCACTCCTTGCAGGACTGGGGTCATGAGAACTGACCTGATATCAGAACAGTGCATGCTTTGCTGCTAGCCAACAGCCATCCAGAGCACAGTGGCTGGTCGCGTGGAGTTGAGTCTGTTGCTCAAAACATGGAGCTCAGGGCTATCCAGGTAAAATGTCTAGTGATGTCAATGGGAACTGTGACTGAGTGAGGACCTCAGGATTGGCTCCCCTGGACATGCAATAGATTTTACTAGAAATGGGCACATCATTCAGCACAGATCATTTATTCCCCCAAATTTCTCCCCTTTTCTGTTCCTGAGCAGCACAGACGGTGATTTTCTCTGATTGTTTCTAAGCCCCGGGGGCTGCTGCTGAGCAGTTTGTTGTGAGGATTTGGTATCTAAAACGTGAGCTGATTTGACACGGCACATAGGGCACATGGCGAGTTCCCCTACTCTGTACCCACTGCCTTTGGCCTCCATGTGGTGGAGCTGCTTTCTAGTACCGCTCGCCAGGCTATAGAGAGACATTCCAGTATCCCCACCTCCAACCACTGCGTTTGGTGCCGCTGTCCGGCAGGCAAAAGGCACTCCAGAAATCCCCCATGTCTTGACCTCCCTGCTGCTGCTGGTCAGGAGGCATGGAGAAGGACCTCTGTCCCCTGCCCCCCCTTTTTTTCCCTCTCCTTCCCCCCTCCCTCCTGTCAAGGGGGCAAATTTTAAAACAGCAGTATAGGGTTTTAGCCATATGTCTCCCATTGGCTTTGAGAGACAGGGAGGCCTTGTGGTTCGGGTAGCAGACTCAGGCCTGGGCTCCACTGAAAAGCTAAATCAGCATAGCTGCGTTTCTCAGGGGTGTGAAAAATCCACACCCTTGAGAGATGCAGTTAAACTGACCTAACCCCTAGTGTAGACAGCGCTAGCCTGACGGAAGAATTCTTCCATCGCCCTCCCTACCACCTCTCGGGGAGATGGATTGCTTAGACCAATGGGGGAACCCCTCCGTTTGGTGTAGTAAGTATCTACACTGAAGCACTACAACGCAACAGCTGTGCTGCTGAAGCAGCTTAGGTATAGATTGAGCTGAACCAGGCTCAGTTCCTGTGTCTGCCACAAGCTTTTGGTGTGTTCTTGAGCAAGTCATTTAACTTCTCTGGGCCTCGGTTCCCCAACGGTGAAATGGTAATAAAATAAAAATAATACAGTCTTCCACCCACCTCTTGTTTGTTTAGACCTTGGGGGCAGGGACTGCCTCTCACTATGTGCACGTACAATGCCTCGCACACTGGGGCCCTGATCTCAGATGGGGCCCCTCGGTTCTATTATAAAACAGCAATAAAATACAGTAACTTAGCTGAACATTTACCATTAGTCCTCCAGAAAGCTCTGAATAGGTCTGGGCCAGCTTCCCTCCTTGTAAATTCTTTCCTAAACCAGCCTTTCTATATACAATTTTTAATGTGAAAAAAACATAGTACATTAACATCCTCATATAAAATAACCCTGGCATTCTGGCTGTATGACAACAGTGTCTCCTTATTGTTCAGAAGGCTGAATACACTTGCCAGTAGCAGTCAGCCTTTCACGTTCTCCCATCCCCCCTTTTGAAAAGCAAAAGTCCTACACCCCACGATCTTTCTGTGCCAGCAATAAGTAAAACCTTTCATTCCATTAAACCTTTGGCCTCTGATTACAATTGGCTATTTTTGGAGCAGTCACTTTTAGGCACTGAAAAATGTCTAATGAATTTTTAAAGACCAAGGGGCAATCTCAGATGATAAATGTTCACTGTACATATCAAGTGTGTTCTGCAAACGTTAATAAATGTTTCAAGACGACGGCTGCTTTAGATGGTGCCAGAGAAATGTCTTTGTGAGAACTTAGACCCTGCAGGGAAGACCAAGATATAAATATATAGAAGATTGTCTGTCTGTCTAGATAGCTGGAAGAAGGACATTTTATATAGAGCTGGTTGAAACTAAGGTTTTTTCCCACGGAAAATGTTGAATTTTTGGTGAAAAAGCAAAATAAAATATATTTCAGCTGAAAACCAAGACATGTCTGCTCTGACAAATGCCACCGAGGTGTCCCATGGGAGTTGTAGTTTGAGTTCTTTCTACACACCACCCTCGCTGGTCAGACTTCATCTCCCATGGGTTTCCTCCCTGTCTAAAGGGAGTCGGTGCAGCATGGAAAAGGCATGGTCATTGGGCATCTTCAGGAAATAAAGTCTGAGTGGGAAGCCCAGCCTATAGAGGAGAATGGGACCATGAGATACCCAGACTACAACTCCCATTAGGCACCATGGTGGCGTTTCCCATCAAAACACAGTTGTGAGAGAAAATTTTCAACCAGCCCTAATTTTCCATCACTTCCTCTTGAAGATAGTGGTCTATCTCGTCTGTGTGTATCTGTAACTTCGGTGTGAGCGTGAGCTGTGCACGTGACTAAAGAGGGGTGATCCGTTCCTACACACACTTACCAACTCTCTCATACTGTGATGGGGACAAACACAATGGAAAGTCATCTCCATATTCCCCCAAAGCAGCCGCAGAGAAGGAAATGAAGCAACGTCACATTATCCCCTACTCCACACCTATGAGAGCCGCTCCATATGACTATGCACAATGTGGGGAGTCTTAGGGTGTGTTGAGGTGCAGGGAATACGGACCAGGGATCAGGAACTGCCTGCAGCATGCTTTCCTCCGGATTCAAGGGGAAATGCGAGAGGGAGTTAAAGTGTAATCGCCCCTTCAGCCTGGCTCCTCTGAGAGAGGATAGAGAACTGCTGTAGCATGGGGAGCCAGGCTGCCAGCGGGCTGAGAACATTACTCCTTGCTAGTCTGTGATGGGATGATCTCTTTAAAATTAGTCACATGCGTAATCAGCAGGTGGCCTCCCATTGAGAGGAGTCTCTCACAGGATGCAGGCAAATCAGGTGCTGGCCGAGTGCTCAGAGTCTGGAGGATCCATCTTGTCGTGTAACTAATGAACAGAGTTCTGGTTTACACTTTATATCCGTGGTCTCACTCTGGTTCTTGGAGTACAGAGGTTGCAGCATATACACGAGGCGAACACTCTGGACTGCTGACTGGGCTGGAAAGGCCAACATAACTTGGAGGCCATGGAGTGGGGGCTGAGCTTCATGATGTTTGGGGGCCATGGCCCTCTGCCCCATCCCAAAGGCAAAACCCCTCCCCTGACAAGAGCATAGGGCAGAACCCACACGGGTTAATGCCCCTGGGTATGGAAGGCGCATCTCCAAGCCCCTGGCAACACAAAACTGCCATTGGCTTGTCTGGGAGTGATCCGTGCTGCAAGATCGGGCGATCCCACTCCCTTTTCCCTCTTTCTCTTCCTGTACAGCCTGGGTCCCGGGCGTGTGAGACAGGCCTCTGCCTTCAAGCTTTTCAGGCCCCTACTTGCCTTTCTGGGAGCAGCACCAGGGCTTTCTGAGGGGAAGGGACCCCACCTTTGCAGTGCTCTCTGCGTGGCAGACAACCAGAGCCCAGATTGTGGCAGGCTCCAGGGCACGACGCTAGACACATTTATTTGGCTTTGAGCTCTCGGTTGACTTTTTTCTCCCCATGACAGCATGGCTGCTAATGTTTCTGGCAGCAGCAGAGGCAGTGGTTTGGATGAACGCTGCCTGCTGTGGGGAGTTTTATATAATTGGCTTTGTTAAGTTTTGTAAATAAGCTCCTTGTTGCCACAGTGATGGGTTCTCTCGAAGGGGCCTGATCCTGCATTCTTTCAGGGCTCCATCCTGCAATCAGGATTGCCTTTCCCCACACAAGATATCCCACTGATGTCCCAGGTCCTACTGATGTGTTTGCAGGATCGGGCCCATACTCCAGCTCACAGACAGTAGTCAGATGAGTAATCTCCATATGCACATCAAAGGTGGATACAGCAGTGGATAGGCCAACTGAAGACCTATTTTCTATTCTGGGTTCTGCTGCTTACCTGCTGTGTGAACTTGAATAATTCGCATCGCCTCTCCACGCCTCAGTTTCCCCCTTGCATTCTTTGTCTGCCCTGTCTATTTAGATTGTAAACTCTTTGGGCCAGGGACTGCCTCTCAGGTTGTGGCAATTAATGCATCCTGTGCCTTTCCAGACAGAACAATGGGGCCCTGATCTTGATTGAAGCCTTTGGATGTTGCTGTAACACAAGTAATAGAGTGGGCGCGGCTGAACTCAGTGGGCCTGATCAGTTTCTCTGACGGCAATAACCAGGCCTACCCACATTTCTAAAGTGTTTTGCGAACCATGGATGAAAATTGCTATACGGCCTTGTGTACCATGAGGTTTTTAGTTAGTAGTATAGCTACAATGATGCTTCAGACCAGGTTAGCTGCAGGGAAGTGAGTCATAGTTTACACTGGAGCAGTATCAATGATTAATTGGCAATGAAAGAGGTGCTGGGGTTCAAGCAAGTTTTCTACACTTAGAACTGGTGCAGCAAGCCCAGAAGTACCGGAGCTATGAACTGCCAAGCCCGGAGGTTCTGGCAAGCCCTGGCACAAATTAAACACTGTGCAGTACGTCTACACTGCGGGTTTGTATTGGTTTAGCTACACTGGTACTGTGCCCCCAATGTGGCCAAGGCCTAAATGTTCATCTAGATTATTTATAATTGATTATTTATTTATGGTAGCACCATTGTATGCTGGGTGCTTTCTAGAGACACTGCTCTGCGATCACAATCTGAGGACAGACAAACTGATGGAGGCTGGGGACAAGGAATGGAAATAGCAATAGGCAAGTGATATATAATTTATATCCAAGTCAGCTTGATTCAGCGTAAGCAGCATGGCAGAAGTAGGTCTGGTTATTATTAGACATGTATAATAGCAGTCACAGTGGTAGAGGTACACGTTTAAAGAGACCTAGGGGGAAGAAAAATATAAGCTGTGCTATGATCCCCTGTAAAGTATTATACTGATAAAGCATGAGTAGGACGTAGATTCTTGGGAAGATGGTTCTATTGGAAGTTGGAACAAATGGATGACACTAACGTGCTGCATTTTTTTTACCTGTGTTTTTCAGTAAAGAGTACCCAGTGGTTCCTAGGAGCACGGTGAGACAAAAAGTGGCCTCTAATCACAGCCCTTTCAGTGGGGAGACCAGGGTTCTCTCTGCCTCCTCCAACCTAGCATCCCAGTATCAGTGCGAGAATGGGGTGTCTAGCACCTCCCAGGACCTGCTACCACCTGCCAACCCGTACCCGATCTCCCAGGAGCACAGCCAGATCTACCACTGCACCAAGAGAAAAGGTCAGGCACTGGCAACTTCCCCTCATCTATTTTATTGTTTGCCCATGCAAAAATGGAGGTTAAACCCATTTTGCGTTCCTCACAAATACCTGATTTCCCCAGCCATGGTTTAAAGTTAAGTCCTTCGGATGGGCAAAGATTTGTTATCCTGGGTCAGTATTGCGTGCATTACGTGCATTGGGCCAGATCCTCAGATGTTGTAAATCCCTGCAGTTCCACCGGCTGAGAAGTATAAACAGTCTTGGTTCAGCTTCATTCCAAAAGAGCAGCTCAGATGAAACACAGAGGTGGCAACACAGTGAAGTTGAATCCACATCCAGAAAGATAACTAGTGACTGAGATAAAGATGACTTATCAGTCTCTATAGCCTCTGAGAAGGTCTAAGGGTTAATCTAAACATGCAAATACCTAGATATTCTGGGTTTAAGGTGGTGTTTGATGAATACAGTCTTATATTTGGGTGAAATTCACCCCATGCAGACAGCAGGCATGGGGCCTATGCTCTTTTTAAGTCTTTGGTCCAGTGAATAGGGAACTGGGCTGGGAGTCAGAAGGCCTGAGTTCTTTGCTACTGACTGTGGCGTTGCAGATGAATCTGTGAACCCCGTGTTCAGACTGAGGAGCAATTAGAGGCATGAGTAATCCTGCTAACTTCAATAGGATGGCTTTAGTGAGTAACTGCTCACCAGCCGGAGTAAGGTGTATGCAGTCAGTCCCCATGGGAGTAGTCTTTGCTCTCTGAAATCAGTGGGAGGAAAAACTTGCGAGATTGGATCATAGAGGCATGCCAGAGGGAGAAATAGAGTGACTCCCCTAGGACTGATTCCCCAGGCATAAGGGTGTTATAGGTCATTTTAGCAGCATTATGATAATGCCTAAAGGGTCCAACTGAGATCACCCACCTTTCTAGCTGCTGTATATACACGCAGTAAGAGATGGTGAATGCCCTGAGCATCTTACAGTCTAAACAGAGGTGAAGTGACATTCAGCAAGTCAGGGGAGGAGTGAGGAACAGAACCCAGGACTCCTGCAGCACAAGTCAGCACCCGTCCAGTTGACCCCCCTACTTGAGAGCTAGACTCTACCCCTACAGCTCGTTCAGTGCAGAAAGCTGCCACCCTTTTCTCCCCTTAGTTTGAATCCTGCCTCCAGTTCATCCGAGCTCCGCTCCATTGAACAACTAGCTTAACCTTTGCAGGCCCTCTCCCCCCCATGCTCTTTTTTTAAAACAAGAAATCCTGAACGACAACAAACACTCCCGGCAATCTTTGACTGCTGCGTGTCCTGGCAACACAAAGCAATTCATCATCTGCCTCCACACTGTAAAGTGATAAGGAATCAACAGAGGTTTCCTTCCAGTTTTGGGATACCCGCTAAGTGGTGTCTCCATGGGTGGTTTCCCTCAATTCCCCAATTATCTCACTTCCTCTTATTGTCACAGAAGAGACGATATCTCCTCAGCAATAAGTTCATCAGCCGCTTTCGGTGTGCATGGCCCTGTGAAAATGCAGGGGACTGGCAAAGGGAGCCTTCGTCTGTGCCGTTGATGTCTCCTCGCTATCTTTCCAATGGCCTCAGTGGGACAAGCAGTTAAGGGTCTTTTATCAAAGTCACCAAATACTTTAATCAAAGAGTGGCAGCGTCCTGTCAGATACCACTGGCTTCTTCCGTGAGCCCAGAACTGTACGTCTCAGGAGCCTGAATCTCTGCCTTCTCTTCTGTGCTTTCCCCCCATGCATCTAATAAATCGAAAACAGCCACCACGGCTTAAAGAGAAGAAACAAGAAGTTAATGGGAAACAGAGAGCTATACATAGCTGCCAAGTGGCTCTTTGCAAAGTGAGATTAATTAAAAAGAAAAGTAACGAAGGATGAGCAAACCAGTTGGGATAAATCAGAACCTGATACGAGCTTTCACCTGAATCTCAGACTGCATTTGTCACATGTCACTTTCCTCTAACACTGAAACAAGGAACTTTATTAGACTAAGGAAAACAGTATTACTCCAACATACACTCTCTCTCTCTCTCTGCTTCACTGTAGAACTTTATCCTACAGCCTTTCCCAGTTCCTCCTCCTCCTCCTGGCTTCATGTGACAGTTGTACAGACACACAGCACATCATCTCACGCCTTTCCCTCTCCCCTCTCCTCCCACTTTATTTTCTTTATAAATAACTTTTAATGAGCTTTAATACTTAACAAAAATATAAACTCCCCGGCTTCATTATTAAGGCAGTTCTGCTCAGCTTCTGGCCTTTCTCCAGTTGATTTACTTGGATCATCAAACCCCCAGAGGCGTTAACTCCTGGACATTAGTCTCAGCAAGAATATCTCCTTTCAGCAAGTCGGTGCTGGGGGTACCATTGCTATAGGGATCTCAGGACGATTCAGCTGGATTCAGAACTAGCTGAAGATGCTGCCTGTATCTTTTCGTGCTAAATACTTTGACCAATCTCTACCGTGAAGGCTGTTAGGGTATAACTGCAACAGCTAATCATGTCCAGTTTTCTTTTTCTCCCTTATCCATTTTTATCAGGACAGGTCTCTTGATTTAGGCTTGTGGAAGTTTTGGTCTGTATGCCAAAGACTACAGGGGAAATCCTGAGGCATCTCCCAGCCTCTCAGCCACTTGCTAGGGCAAAGATTTGCCTCTATAGTTGGTAGAACTGTTCTTATCTGTTGAGCAAAGATGGGCTTACTCTGGTGACTGCTACGGGGCTTCCTCTGTAGGTGAGCAGAAGGGCTAACATAGGACACTATTGCTGTAGAATTCTCTTAACAATCTATACTTGTCAGAGTCCATACTAAGTCCTTGTGCTTGTGGGTGAAGTACTAGGAAGAAATCATTTTTTACCCCAAAAACTCGGACTTCAGAGCTAACAATCTGGGCCCCATTGAGAGAGACAATTTCTTTCAGCATGCAAAAATGAGAAAAGATGCCTTTTCATGTTCCTATGGCCCATTGACCTGTGCGTCTATTGATAAATAACGAGAGTCCTGTAACACTTTAAAGACTAACAAATTTCTGCAGGCATAAGCTTTTGTGGGCTTCAACCCACTTCATCAGATGTATGAACTAGAAATCAGATAGGGGGTATATATACACATTCAAGGGTAAGAAACAACAATGGGGAGGGTAGGTGTAAACAAAGTCCATTTAGTTAGAGTAGATGAGGCCTATTCACAACCATTGATTAGAAGGTGAGAATGTGTGAACAGTGACAATTACTTCTCGTAGTGAGAGAACCATTCCAAGTCCCTATTCAGACTCAGTTATAGAATTTCTACACATTTTGAAAAATAACCAGTGGTTCCCAGATACGTATGTCCCTTTTTGTCACACAGGTCAAGTGCTGTTTGTTTCCAAGCCCTTCTGGGTAATGTGGGTACAAAGGGTTCTTTGACTTGTGCTTTTTTTGGTCATGCCGTGATTCCATCTTGTTATTTAGCACCTGCCCTACTCTGGGCTTCCACACCAACGTTTGGACTATCCCCTAGCGTTTTGTGAGGTCCCTTGGGGACCCTTTCTAATACAGCAGCCTGCAAAGTCTGCAGGACTAGAGTACGTGTGCCACAGATGATCAGAATTTCAGCTTTGAAGAGTTCTCCTCTTATTCCATAGGACTCACCTGCTGAATGAGGGTGCCCTGAGAAGTGATGTTCTGA
The DNA here is from genome assembly GCF_026122565.2 of Emydura macquarii macquarii. NCBI lineage: Eukaryota > Metazoa > Chordata > Testudines > Chelidae > Emydura > Emydura macquarii. The sequence continues at coordinate 5,929,604 of NW_027131391.1, forward strand.
CTGGTCATCCATACAAAACTGGATACAGTTTGTAGTTGTTTATCAGTGCTAATAGTTCTGTCTTGCAGTGGTGAGTCTGACAGACCACTCAAAATGATACCTTCATGAGCTTCGATATCATACCGAGCCCCTAGAAAATCTGGGTGATCAATGGTGATATTAAATATGTTGCCAGCCACAACTAGGGGCTGTGTTTGGGCAATATTCGGAATAGGTCCAAATCTTAAAAAATATAGGGCATGACTAGGTTTATACCGCTTTTAATGGCGTGAGTGGCTTGCAGTCTGTTATAAGCTCAATATAGATAAGACCCTGCAAATATCTTGTGGCCCTCTTGCATGCACATACGCTCGACAAACATTCTTTCTAGTCGGGCATGCTCAATCTCAGCATCTGAAATTCATCTGGAATAATATGCTTCAGGCTTCCAGTCATCTTGGTGTAACTGAGACCTTTGTTGTTTGTGTCTTCTGAAACTGCCGTAGACGTGAAAACCTCATAAAATGGCAGTACTAGAGATGAGATCAACAGAGTCTTTAGTTACTTCAGTGCATTCCTGTGCTGTATCCACACCATGTCGGTTTAAAGAAGTGCATAAAGAGAACGGCTTTCAGATGACAGGTTAGCTCCACATTTTTTTGCTCCAGATTGTTGCACCAGTGAACTTGGAGACGATATCTTCCATGGAGGGGGGACTATGACCTTCTCTCCTTAATGTTTCATTAAGCCTCATTAGGGCTGCACCGAGATGCACTCATTTTTCTCATAACCGGCACCATTAGGGCACACACCTCTGTCGATTCAGTACTGCACTGTTTACACAATTCTTTTCCATCCTACCCATTTCTTCCTCCAACTTTGGGAAGCAGCAGGACTGGTGTCCTCTCTGCATACTGGACAAATAAGATACAGCAGAATCCACACAAGTTCTCAGATGTCAACAGAATCTGCACAAGTTCTCCTTCAAGGCCTTCTTTTGCCATACACCATCCCAGCGTCTATGAGTATTAGAAGGCCCAACTCAATGTCTCTTGTTCAGTATAAGGGGTTATTTACGGTTATCCTATTAATGCTAAAGGTACCACATGCATATTCCCTGCCAATTTATCTGTCTCCATAGGATATCAACCCTACACCCTGGGATGCTCCAACTTTGGACTTTCTCCTTCAGAGTTTCTGTACAAGTTACAGCCATCTCTGTCTCTGAATCTATTTTAAGTATTGCCGATCTTGAAATCGTTGGACCAATGGAGCAATGCTGATTTATACCAACAGAGCAACTGGCCCTAAGTCCATTCATGAGTCCTGCCTTTGGACCCGCTTCCCATGATACAGGCATCATTCACCCTTGCTAAAGCAGTTTTTAAAATGGCTCTTCCCTTTTCCTAACAGGAATGTTTGTCTTTGCTACATTTCATTGGCCTTATAAATTTTGGCTTGTTATACACACCCAGCAAGGTAAACTAGATTGGGTAGAATGATAATAATAAAAAGCATACAAGCCTTCAACAGAAACTCAAACGGAACCTACCAGCATTTTTTTAAGCCTGATGAATGTGGACAAACTTTTTCTTCTGAACAAAAACAGGGCTCAATTCTTCATTGCTTTGAAGCTAGTGGACTGGATCCTCATTGACTTGAAAGGAGTAACCCTGATTTACATCAGCTGAGCATCTGACTCACAAGATACAAGACCGTTCATATAGTTTACATTTTTGTACCTGATTCTGGATGGGACTAGTGGTAGAAATGTGCAAATTCTATTGAAAAAGCTGTTCTTGTGGTATTTATGACCCAGCTGGAAGTCGTAAATACCAAAAATCTTGGGTCCAATTATGCTCAAATCCTTTAAAGAAAAGAAGCACCAAATTCCTTGTGAGGAAGCCAGGTCTCATGAAATTTCCAGCTAATTTAGCAGTCTCCCTTTTCCTTGGATGCTTTTCCAAGAAGCTTTGCCCAAACTTTGGCTGCTTCTCCACACTCAGCAGAACCTTCAGTCCTGTTAAGTTTGCCCATCATAATAGACTGATCTTGTGAGATGGCCAGCATCCTCAGCTCCCCGTGATGGCAGTCAGAAGTCAGGGTGCTCAGTACCTTGCAGGACTGGGCTTTATGAGCATGAATACATTAGAAAGCTATCAGGTTATTAACATCAAGGAAAAATCACACAAAGACCAGTTCCTCAGCTGATGTAAATCTTGACCGTTGAAGACAATGGTCAAGATTATCTGCTATGTTCAGTTTAGACTGGGACGTGGCGGAGCAGTCTGGAATAGGGTTATGGTCCTAGGATTCTCTGTCCTGGCCCCAGAACTGTTTAGAGCTGTCTGGGGATTGCTCTAAACTACATTAGATAGCAGAGGCTTCTTAGGAACCATTTGCCAGCGTGGATTTGCTGGAGTGCTTCCTGCTGCCCTTTCCCACCCTTGATATGCTCATTCCCACTCCTGACATGCCCCCTGTGCCGTCAGGCTGTAGGGAAAAGGCACAGGAATCTGTTCTGTCAGCTGTAGGCCTGCTGGGGACTCCATGCCAGGGGAGCTCTGGGAAGCATGGAAAGGGAGCAGAGCGGACCAGAGAATCTGGCCCGATGGAACTTTGCTAGTTTACACGTGCTGAGGAACTGGCCTCTGGTCTGCCCAATGCTCTCTATTTTCAAGATGAACCTGGCATTTTTCTCCTTACCAAAGCAATTGTTCAGAGAATGAATACGGATGGGAGTTGGGAAGATGGACCAAAGGGCAGGCTGAGGGCAGTTAGGGTCAACTTGAATCTACCAGTGACTATAGAGTTCTTTTTTGAGGGCTGGTGTCAGATGTTGGGGGAAATTAAAGTGTGGAAATAGAGAGCCTATTCCACAGCTGGGGTCAAGCAGCATAGTGCCGAAAAAAACAGTTTACATCAGCCAGTCTAAATCAGCTGAGAATCTGACCTAGAGTGTTCTGATTTTACAAAATGAACGTCAGGTTTCTTTTTTCTCCGCACCTGACAATAAATCTGGAAAAGGATCTATAACTTGGAGAGGTTTGTCTGGTTATACTGTGGCAGGGAGAAGAATGTTCTGACTAAATGGAAAAATCAACAACCCCGGGTTGTAACTCAAGCAAATTCTTAGCACAATGGAAAAACGCTAAGTTCAACTATTTTTTTTAAAAGGAAAATAAACAGTAAAACCCAGGGCTGGTGTTTCCCAGTGCCAGCAGAGCATGGCTGGGGCTGTGATACAGCTTACTGCTGAAAAATGTATTAGCAGAACAATGCTTCATTTTACAAGACGTTTCTCAGACCCAGTCTTCTTATTCAGTAGTGGCTCTTGGATCCAGAATTTTGAAATATTCAGGAGAATATTCTAAATCCACCTCCTGAGATAGGCCCAGATTCAGCAAAGTACAAAGCATGTGCTTAACCTTAAATTTGTGCTTAAATCTCATTGACTTCAAAAGGACTTATATTTAAGTGCTTTGCTGCATTAGCGTAAACTATCTATATCTGTATCTATTACTAGAGATTCAGGTTTCTGCTGTTTGCTTAAAATGTAGATTTGAGTGTTGTAACATGGGTTCGCAGTCCTCCAGAAATGAATTTGGCTCCGAATACATGAATTTGGATAGGCAGGCAATTGTATACAAAGTTGAGGAGCCCAATTTTCAAAGCAGTGTGCTGTGGGCAAGCAAACTCTAAAAGTGTGTTTCACTGTTGCACCACCAAGATCCTATTTTTGCATGTTTTCCTCATTTCCCCGTTTTCCTCTGTGGGCTGGGCACTGCCGGAAGAGTACATCCACCACAATGTAGTGTGGCGAGGGACTCCATTGATGCACTGTGGTGGCCCAGCAAGAAAAGAGATCATGGCGCATTATGGGAGATGTAGTCTGACAGTCAGCACATGCAAGTGATATGTTTCCCAGGCACCCAGGACGCATGGGGATTTTTGCAGGCACAATATATGCAGACACATATTTTGGTGGATCCTTGCATCTTTGCATTTTCACTCTTCACTACAGCTTGTCTGAAAATGTCCATTCCTGTCCCTTCCCACCCCACATCTCCATGAAAATTTTGACATTTTTTGGGGGAAAAAATCAAACCCCAAAATTTTTAGGCTAAAACTGAACATTTTTATTTGAAAAAATGCTGCTGTGGTACGTAATGGGAGTTGTGGTTTGAGCGCCTCATGCTCTGATTCTCCTCTGTGGAATGGGATATCAGGCCAGATTACATCTCCCATGATGCACCAGGGTCTCCCCCTCCTGTTGGGCCATTGCAGTGAATCAAGGGTGTCCCTGGCCACTCTGCATCATGGGAAATGTAGTCTTGCTGCATAACTCAACCCATAGTGGAAAATGGAGACATGAGGAACACAAATTACAACTCCTGTGAGGCACTGTGATGACAATTCCAAATAGAATTTTTTCAATTTTGAGCCAAAAGCTGAAAATTTTTCTATTTTGTTGAGTTTCATTTTTCAATGAGAAGTCAATTTTTTGTGTGTGAAAAGCAGACACTTTTCACAAACAAATTTTTGACAGAAAACTGGATTTCTAATAAGCTATTTACATGTAAAGTGTTTGACCAGCCTTCATTTTTACATCCTTCTCTGAAAACTCAGCCTCAGATGTCCACTTTTCTAGACTTTATTTAAAGAATGGTGAGTTCTCCATCACTTGAATTCTTTAATTCAAGAATGGATGTCTTTCCAAAAGAGATGCTATAGCTCAACCATAAGTTATGGGCTTGATGCATCAATTAGTAAAGTTCTATGACCTATATTAAGTAGAAGTCAGGCTAGAACATAGTCTAGATCATCATAATTGTCCCTTCTGGCGTTAAAAACTACGTGGGAAATCTTCTTTCATTGAAGGCAATGGGAGTTTTGCCACTGGTTTCATTGGAGTCAGGGTTTCACTCTATGACGAAATACGTATTTATTTATTTAGTATTCCTCCTTGAGATCTGCACCTCGGCTGTTTCTCTCATTCCTCTTGCTGCTATGAACTCAACCACTGATGCTGCAGAAACCAAAGACAGCCCTAGAAAATCTTTTTATGGGTTAGTGGTGAAAGCTGCTTTTGTTTTCATCACACTTGATTTAGGGGTATAAACCCTGAAATTAGATGTCTGCACTCTGGAACCACTAACATAATCCCAGAGAGGATTTATGGTGAACATCAGATTTATAGATGAAGTATAACATTACGTATTGTTTGAATTACAATAGCACCCAGAGGTCCCAGCTATGATCAGAAATCCATTGTGCTAGGCACTGTACATACACATAACAAGAGACAGTCTCTGGAGCAAAGGGCTTGCAGTCTAAACAGAGAAGACAGAGAAAAATTGGGAGGAAAAACAGAGGCACAGATGTGCCATGGCATGCCAAAGGTCACACAAGGGGTCAGTGGCAGAGCCAAGATAATACAACCCAGGTCTCCCAGGCCCAGGCTAATGAACTATCCATTGGACCATACTATCTGTCATCACATACCTACACGTAAACTTGGACCCTAACAATGAAAATTTTAAATTGCTACTGTCAATTTCCCGTGTTTATTTCTAAAGGATTTCCCTGAGACTATGGTTAAGGTGTACTGTAAGCACGTCATGCAGAAAACCTAGCATAGCAACGAATTTTGTTACGTTTTGCTAAATTCTGCCCTCCCTGTTTCCTTGTAGCCTCTTTTCCTTTCTAGAATATAAAGTAGGGATCTGGGAGGTCTGGAGACCTGGACCCAAATGCCATTCTTGGTTTCACCAATGTAAATCCAGATCAGCTTCATGGAATGGCTCCAGCTTTACACCAGTGCAGCTGAGAGCAGAATTGGATCTAGCCCTGTGTAACCATGGGCAAGTCACCTCTCTGTGCCTCAGTTTTCCCTCTGAAAAAATGGGGATGATGATGATACTGAGGCTATGTCTTCACTGAAGGCGGCAAATTCACCACCGTCAGATCTTTTTCTCTGGATCGACTGAGTGGTCAGTGAAGAGCTGCTCAGTCGATCCAGAAATCGACATATCAAGACCACCTGCACAAGTAGCGTAGTGCTGTGTCGACAGGAACATGGTTCCCATCGGCACAGTGCAGTGAAGATGGTGCGCAGAAGAGAAGCAGAGAAGTCGACAGGAGTTACGCAAGTTTTTTGCATAGCTTGCGTAACTCCGGTCGACTGCTGCCGAATCTCCAGAGGTAAGTGAAGACAAGCCCTGACTCACCTTCGCAAAGCACTTTAAGATCTAGGATAGGAGGCTCACCATAGGGCAAAATGTTCTTGTTTGTTACTAAGCATTTTATTTCTCAGCAGATGAGGAATGTTCCACCACTGAGCATCCATATAAGAAACCCTACATGGAAACGTCACCAGCAGACGAGGATCCCTTCTACAGGTCCAGTTACTCCCAGCAGCAAGGACTGAATACCTCGTACAGGACTGAATCTGCCCAGCGCCAAGCGTGTATGTATGCCAGCTCTGCTCCCTCCACAGACCCCGTTCCCAGCCTGGAAGACATCAGCTGTAACACGTGGCCTACCGTGCCGTCTTACAGCAGTTGCACAGTGACTGCCATGCAGCCTATGGACAGGTTACCCTACCAACATTTCTCTGCCCATTTCACCTCTGGTCCTCTTATGCCCCGTCTCACGGGTGTGGCCAATCACACATCACCACAAATAGGGGACACACACAGCATGTTCCAGCACCAAACGTCGGTCTCTCACCAGCCCATCGTCCGGCAATGTGGTCCTCAAACAGGCATCCAATCTCCTCCCAGCATACAGCCGGCAGAATTCCTTTATTCCCATGGGGTGCCCAGAACCCTTTCCCCTCACCAGTACCACTCTGTTCATGGGGTGGGCATGGTGCCAGAGTGGAGTGAGAACAGCTAACAAGGCAGTAAGGGGAATGCAAGAAATCTAGCCATGAAAAATTGAAAACAAAGAAACAAAAAAAGAGTATTTTGCAAGACTCCTTTAACCGAATGTTCACAGTGAGCACTTGAGAGATGGACACGGATCTGATCAGCTGTTTGAAACCACAGATTAAATAGCAACCATCCTCATTGTGACTTTTTTCTATTGTTTTGTTCCAAAAGGAAAAAGATCGACAAACCAGCACACTTCCCATGCCTCCATTCCCCTCTCCAGACACATTGGCATAAAATTTGTGCCCTCATTCCTTCTGTTCTTCTGGTTTTCAGGTGAACACACAACTCCTGCTGCCTTTCTTGACACAATCAGAGTGCTTGAATGAAAACAGCTAGGATGCTACTTTTTTTTTTTTGATGTTGACATTGTTATATAATAAATAATAATATAATATATATATATTCTTGCGATTATCTCAAAAAGACACTGTCCGTTTTTACGGAGGCCTAAAAAGGGTGGATTTCAGAGTGTGTGCTATTTTTTTTTTAAACAAAAACAAATGACACTCCCACAAATCAGAGAAATAGGTATCTACCTCTGCCATGTGTTGTTTCATGATTGCAATTACTCACTGCATTGTGCTATGTTCAAATATAAATGCGACACGCCTGAAATTTGTCTCCAAAAGAAGCAGTCTAGTAAAATAATTTCCTTGCCATGCTGGGCTCTGTATTTCTCTCTTTCTCCTTCCTTTCACATCTCTTTTTCTTCCTTTTCAACCAACTGTCCTATGTCCTGGGATACTTTGAAAACTTGAAACCCAGGTTGGTATTTGGGAGAACTCTTAACAGCAGCAAAAAGTAAGGCCTTGAGCCAACCAGGGAGTTGCAGACAGCAAAAGAAATGAAAACACCTGCGTTCTTAAAGAATGGTGAAAATGTTAATTTGTAAAATCATCTCTTTCTTTTCCGTTTTTATTTTTCTTCCTCTATCAAAGGAAGCAAAGCAAAGAAAAAAAAAAACACGATTCCACATGTGTTAAATGAGACACTGAACAAAGCATGTTTAAAAAGTGCAGCGAACAGCGGGGTGGTAAGGAAGTAAAAACTTCTATTGCAGGGTTCTTCAGATGTAATATTTTACTGGTACTATTTATTTATAAACGGGAGTTCTAATAAGTAATAACAGGTAATAAAACCAGCAAAGCAGCTGGTTGAGAGTTTTTTATTTTATTGATACTCGAATTCAAGTATGGTTTCTTTTTTTTTTTTTACAAACTGTGCTACTTATATATATATATATATATATATATTAATTAAAAGTGACCCTAATTAAGAGAACAGGGTATACGTGATTATGAAGGGGAGTGAGGATGTGGGTGAATGTGTGAGAGTGTTGGTGTGTATGTGGGAGTGTCTATAGAAATGTGACCACATCTATGTTGCTAAGAAAAAAAATACTTACCTAACTATTCTTACCATACTCTTGTGTGCCAATTTATTTCTAATAAATACCACGTGCGATGAAGTACACAGTACCCAGATACCCATTTTTCTGTTCTTTCTAGCAAATGTCCACAAACTAAATTATTATTCTTTATTTGTATTATGCTATTGTCTATAGGCTCTGAAAGAGATAGTGACCTCATTTTGCTGCACATACCTATCGTAAAAGACACTCCTTGCCCCAACGAGCCTACAGTCTAAACAGGCAAAGGGTGGGACAAAGGAAATAGTATCATCCCCATTTTACAGATGGGAAACCGAGGCACAGAGAGGTTAAGCAACTTGTACTGGGTCACAAGGGGAGCCTGAGGTTTAGCCAGGAATTTAACTCAGTGCTTTCAAGTTCCATTTCTATGTCTGAAGCACAAATCCATGCTTCCTTCCAACATATAAAAGGAGTTTTAATAACAGGCGATATTTGGTTTAATAGTCTTCTATTTTACTTATCCTTCTTCATGTTCTTCCCTCTTCCCATTCAAGATCCAACCTAAAATCTGTCCTTCGCTGCAGACTGGTGGAGGGCCAGTGATGGACAGCCTTCAAGAGCTCTAGATTCCACCAGCTTAGTTTTGCAAATAGTCTACTGAAGTCAACGAGATTAGTCCTGGAATAAGGTGCTGCTGCTCAACATCAGTTGGCAGAATTTGGCTCAGTGAGGTTTATTAGGCTGTAGCGTGGTCTCACTAAAGACGTGGTAGAAGTGCCATCTCTTGGACAATTTAAAGTGAGCTGGGAACTAGCACTAGAAAATATATTGTAAGGAGCAAACCAGCATTGCCTCCCCCAATCGGGATGGACTGAGATGACCTAAAAGTTCTTCTCCATCTCTAATTTATATGGGTCCGATTCTGCCCCTATTAATAAGAGTGGAAAAGCTCCCTTTACCTTCAATGGCAGAAGGCCCACTGATCCTGTAACTTCCTGGAAAAGAACTTGAACTGGATTTCTGTATTCACCTGGAACGAACTCCCAATGATTCTCCTTCCTAGACCTCAGTCCTGTAGTTGCACCTGTCTGAGTACTTTTTACTCACTTTGGAAAAAATTTATCCATGCAGAGAGGGACAAAACAAGCTCTCTTGATCACGTACACCTTATTCTGAGCGCTTGAGTGGGATTTAAAGTTATATACAAAGGTGTTTGCTGGTCCTTTTCATAGCAGTGAATCCACCCACGGGAATTACTCCATTTTTACATGACTTCATAAAACCTGTGCTAGTCCTCCAGAATGCTCAGCATTTAGATAATCCAAGATTAATTACTAAGTACATTGCATTCTGGTTTAGGGAACAAAAATTATGATATATTTATCCTTCATTTCCATTGTATTTTCCAATGTTATTGTCTCACCACTAAACATGTAAGCACCTTAACATTATATGGCAATTTACGTGTAATTAAATGGCCAACAGTTACCATATAAGTAAAGAGGATTTACAAGAAATTTGCACCATGCATCTTAAAGAGCATTAGGGAAAATAAACCCATGTTGGTAAATTATTACTCAAGTTTCAGAAGAGACCTCTTAGGCTTTTGACTTGATTAATTTCCTTCCTTGTTTTGCCTATCTTTGTTTTCCTTAATGGAAAAAACTGAAGCTCTTTCCTGGATTGTTGGAGGTTGAGACAGAGTTGGCGACAGTGCCTTATATTTTATTTATGTGAATTATGGTAGCTCCCAGAGGGCACAATCAAAATCATGGCCTGCCTGTGCTAGGTGCTGTACAAACACACAGAGAGAGAGAGAGAGAGAGCTTCTGCTCCAGGGCGCTTGCAATATAAATGGACAAGACAAAGGTGGGACAGGAAAGAAGAGGTGACTTGGCTTGTTCAAGGGCACACAGGTCCTTCCTAGATCAAGATCCAAGAAGGTATCTCAGATCTGCTGGCTCTTGGTGCAATACCCCATCCTTAAGGAAAAGTGGCTAGATTAACAAAGGGGATGGAGCATTTCAATGTCTAACTCCTAGGTGCCCTGCTGCCCAGTGGAATTCAGGTCCCCGAGTTAGGTGCCCATGCCCCTTTGCTAAGAAAGGGATTCCCAGAAGCCACAAGCTGTGCCGAGAGCCACTTAAGCCAGCCAGGAGTGAAATGCAGATGAAAGGGGCAGGTGCACCTAACTCCCATTGATCTAGGCTTCAGACGCCTGACCGCTAGGCCAGAAGAAAGTGCGTACCTCCACCATGAACCCCTTTTCCTGGAGTTAGCTGCCTCAGCCAGGTCAACCCTTTCTTGCAAAACCATCAGAGCGACCCCTCCCCATTATAAGCAACAGCCCAGGGCTTAGAACACCCATCGGGGAGGCGGGAGACCTGTTGTCAAACCCCTGCTCTGCCACGTTTGGAGCAGGGTCTTGAAGCCACATCTCCCACATCCCAGGGACGTGCTCGAACCACCAGGATATTGGCTATTCCGAAGTGCGTGCGTGTGCGTGTGGGGGGAGTTTCCTTCAAGCTCTCCTGTTGAAACTGTCCAATTTTGTGTTAAATATTCATTAGGCTAGAGAAAGTGAGAGGTTGCCTCTGGTGGTTGGGTGGTGGCAAATGGGTGGGAAGGGGGTGCTCTGGGAATACCCACTGGATCGGCCTTGCAGGTGAGATAGGCAAGGGAATGCCTTGCTTGAGCATCCCGCCAGGGTTTAGGCATGAGTTCAGGTGCCGAGCCACTTGGTAGCTGTGGGATGGCATCAGGCATGACTTAGGCAGCTTAAGATGACTCAGGCAGCTTGGTGCACGTCTCCTGGGAGAAACGGAGGCACCTACGGGGATTTAGGTCCCTTCCAGGTTAGGCAGCGGTGGTTTTGTGAAGGCAAACGGCACCTAAACGTTGGATTTAGCTGTCTAAAGAGGCAATTTGGTGACTAAGCGCCTTTGCGAATCTAGCCACAGGCCAAACTGTTCATACTTAATGCCCTACTGGCTGAGACTAATACTGATACACGGAGCTTTAAATATATGGACAGTTCCTCTTATGTTGCAATATTTTATTATTGATTCCCCTAAATCTCCCTTGATTTATATTCTTGAAGGGCTTAAACTACAGCAGGTATGTGTCATATTAAAGATTAGGAAAATCGGCAGAGGAACAATTTAGGCCGTTGAAAAAACAGCCAAAGGAGGATGTGGAAATCATCATCTTCAAGGCTAGATTAGATATTCTGCAATGGGGGGTACTTGGGAATAACATAACCCACCCTGCTTTGGGGCAGGGGATGGACTAGCTGCCCCAGCAGATGGCCCTTCCAGCCCAAGTGGTTGTGATTTGCTAAATGGGTGTTAAAGTCTCTGAGAAGAGATCAGACAGGTCAACACTGGCTTTATACAGAGTAAGGTGTGGATGCGGGAAATGAATGGCATAAAACTAGACCAAAAGAGTGGACGTGAAGTAGATGGTGCAGTGTTACTGTGCTCACCTCTGAGCCTTGTAAACTTGGGCTCAGTTTTCAAAGTTGGCGTGAAGCCCATTGCCAGTGGCCATTTAACACATCAGCACAAACCATACGGGTTTTCGGAAAATGATTAAAGCTGGAACTTTCAAAGGATCCTAAGGGGATTAGATGCGCAGTTGCCCCTGAAATTCAATGAGACTTGGGGTTCACTTCTTTGAAAAAACAAACAATAAATCATAACCTAATTCATAGTTTTCAATGACCCATCAGTACCAGACAGCAAAGGCAAGAACAGAGCCAAGCTTTGACCATTCCTTAAAAGGAGGGTATCACCCCCAATTTACAGATGAAGAACCCGAAGCACAGAGAAGTTCAATGGCTCAATCAAGGTCACAGTGAGCCAGCATCACAGCCAGGCATAAAACCCAGGACTCCAGAGTCTGAGTCCTGCATCTTAACTACAACACTGCCCCCTTTGCTGGCATTTTTGGAGTGAGCTTTTGCACAAATGAGCAAACAGGAAATTAACCCTGATGTATCACCACTGGGTATAGACCAGTGCTTTATATATTGATCTTGATCAATAAATGCATTCTGCTCTACCCCTTTAATTAGAAAAATGTGTCTTTAAACAGAGCGAGGGAGAATGCCCAGGCTGTGACTGTGAGCTCTGTTTTTTCAGCTGCCTTCCTGGGCTAAAATATTCCCTGCATATCACACAATTTCTGCCTGAAGGGGCTGGGGAGGCACAGAGTGGGCAAACACAGGGTTCTTTGTTCAATTCACCAGCCTCCTTTCAAACTTCAAATGCCAATCACTACCGCTCTGTAGTTGTGGTGCAGGTTTTCTTTCCCTGCGCCACCTGCTGAAGGTAGCAGCTCTAAGAACACAAGTGACTTTGCTTTAGGTGATTTTCTTTATTTCATTCCTGCAGTGAACAGAAAAGCAAAATATCTTGCACTTGTCCTTGTTGGAATGAAAAACACTGGAGGTTTCTCTCTCATATATTGCATAAACCTTTGCAGATTGTTGCCAACCCTCACTATTTTATCACAAGCCTCAGGATATTTGGCATTTTACTTAAAGACCCAGCTTCTGGAAGCCTGTGATTATGTGAGAACTGCTTCACGTTTCAGACTCAAGAAGCCCCAAATAACTCGGTCGAAAACAGCTGAATTTCTTTTGGCTTTGAACTAAACCAAAGTTCCCTTGAAAAGCTCATGAAGGGCAAGCAACCCTCTGAAAAATGGATTGTGCATTGAATTCTTAAGGAAATTAGAAACCAGGTGAGTGCCATGTGTCTATTGAAAACATATCATTAAGTTCAGCTCTGTGATGATAGCTAGATAGCAAGAACGCTGTATGTTACAGCTTTGGTGTGTGGGTAAATGTATTCCAGTAACATGTATTCTTTAACCTAGCAACAAAAGCTCTTTTTCTTTTCATGGAAAACACTGATATAAAGTGGCACTCAACATATACACTGAAGTGACAGTTTCAACTATCACCGCTCCAGTTATACACAGAGTGGTTGCATCAGGGTTTTATTTGGCCCAGAACTCTCAGCCAAAGGAACTGGCTGGATTTCTTGCTGTTTAGAACTCATGTGTGACAAATATATATTGTAAATGCTTTTATTTGCTGCTGTATGGTGCATTTCCCTATCTGTAGTGAACAAGGCAGGGGAGTTGACTGTGCGTGTGGGGTGATTATAGCATGCTTTCAGTGATAGTACAAGGCACAACGCTAAGGCTGACTGAGTTTTTGACCATCTCAGTGATGCAATAATCCCCTTGAAATGCGTTGTCTCCTGAAGTCTGGGAATTTATATATATATATATATATATATATATATATATATATAAAAGGGAAATAGCCAGGTGCTGTGCATTTCCTGGCAGTTAGACACATGGGGATAAATCCTGAATTCTTAAGCAGCCTAATCTTCCATTGATTTCCATAGGAATTTTGCCTGAGTGAGGACTTCAAGTTTTGGTCCATAGACATTACAGCTATGGAGTTATGAGTCATAGAAGTAGTAGTGCAGTATTGCCTACCTTAAGAATTCAAAAATCATGAGTCTCCTCCCCCACCCAAATTTATGAGATAGGCTTCAAAATTAGTATATTAAAAAAAGAGTTGGTTGTTTGTGGGTGGGGGGTATTTTTCTTACTTATTTAATTTTCTTTCTGGTTTTTTAACCTTTCAAGCTTTTTTTCTACACCCGTGAGGTCTAAACACTTGCTTTTTAAAAAATGAAAGCGGAGAGTCTCATATAATCCCTTGCTTCCAGGAGCTGGGGATTTATAGAAAATGTCCAATATTGCAAGTTTTGTTGCAAGTCTTAGGAGTTGGCAACCCTCTTTCATTCTGCAGGAACTGGGGGTGGGATTTTCAAAAGTGCTGATTTACCTCTGCTCCCACTCAATAAACTGCCTGAGAGTTCAGGGAGAACAGGGTTAGGTCAACGCCGAGTGCTTCTGCTAACTCCATCCTGTATGTGTGCACATTCTGCACTGTCACAATCAATGAAGTTAAAACAGTTTCAAGGCCATAGTTCTCTGCAGCCCTACCTGACCTGCAACCCTGCTGAAGGAAGATGAGTTGCCCGAGTGTAGGTCAGCACAGAATAGGGTTCTGTGGGTCCACTATGACCCCACACAAAGCCAGAAGTTTACGACCAGATCCTCAAAGGTATTTACACCTAGCTCCATTGAATCAATGAGAGTGAGGCCTCTAAATGGGAGTTAGGTGTCTAACTACCTTTGAGGAACTGGGCCTTAGTGTTTAATTTTTTATACTAACTCACTCTCCTTAATTTTCACATTACTCTAAGGATGTCATTCCCATTAGAGATGGATTTCAAAAGCTACAGGGAACATACTAGGTTTTCCTGCTCACTCTGATAAATATGGCTCATATCAATAGGCAGTGACAGATTAAATAATGTTGGGGCCCTGAGTACTATGGAAATCGGGGGGAGAGGTCCCCCAAATTCGGTGCATCACAATGGTGGGTTGGCCAGGCCAAACCTGAGAGGTGCTGTGACCCCAACTGCCAGGTTGCAACACCCTCCACCCAAATCTGGTGGCTGGGTGGCCCCTCTGAGATGAGGGCCCTGTGCAAATGCACTGAGTGTACGTTGGTTAATCCAGGCCTACCAATACATTTTGTCACACACTAAAACATTAGGTCAGGGTTAGCTGGATCAGATTATTTGCACCAGTCTGGAGATTAACTTTCTATTGCTCACCATACTTACTCACATCATCCCCCACCTCTGAAGCATAGCCCACTTCTGGTAGAGCCACCACTGTAGAAATGGTACCATTGCATATACTGCCCTTTGCTCACCACAGTGACCAAGATGTTCTATCGGGAGTGGGGGATGTCTCTAACCATCCTAAATCAGTCAGCTACTCTAGGTAATGTCAAAGAATTTTCATCTGTGCCAACTACCATGTACTGGCTGCTCATTCCCCTGTGTAATGATCAAAGGCATATACAGTGGTATAACTATCCTTTTGCGGCTGAGATTTTGCACACTCGACCTTAGTCCACTAGTGATTTTTAATGGGAGTTAGGTGCCTAAATACCATTAAAATCTGTAAAATATTGTAGATGGATAGATAGAGATACACACTACATTACATGTATTTGCCCATATACACACCCACTAAAACTCTCTATAAAATACATATAAATATAAACTGTGCATGAGTGAGTGAGAATCAGGTACATGATGCTGAGAAGGAAGGAAACTGGCTTTTATGAATGGCGTTTTTATATCACCAGTGTGATATTCTCGCTCAGGGGTGTCTAATGTGTTAAAAGCCAGGGGAAGTTTGACCTCAGCTTAAGACCTAACAAATGACTTTTAGCCTGCCTGAAGGTAAAATAATGTCTGAATTCTGAATTGAATGGGGCAGCCTCTGAACTGGAAGGGGAAGGGAGAGGAACCTGCAGCAGCATAGAGTAAAGCTTTTAATACAATTTGACTGAGGCCACTGCCTTTATTCCCATTCACAATTCCTGTTATTTTCACCTTCGTATCACTGCATTTGTCTGACACATAATTATTATTATTACTATCCAGGTCTCCTATGCTAATTATGTTTCCCCTTCCATTCTTTGTCTCTCTTGCCTATTTAGACTCTGACCCTGCCACTGACAAGAACGTATTTTTTGGTATTCCCTGAGAGGGCACCAAACTACCTGCATAGTTTCAGTTTCTGCTCCAGGAAAGATGTATAACTTTGTAGGATCAGGGCTTTAGACTATAAACTCTTTGGGGAAGGAATTGTCTCTTGCTGTGTGTTTTCACAGCACCCAGTGCCTCACTTCAGCTGCGATCACCAGGCTCTGCTTCAAAACCAACAGCAGCAATAATCATCATCATGGGTTAGGTTTACTTGGTCCTGCCTTAGCATAGGAGGCTGGACTGGATGACCTTTCAAGGTCCCTTTCAGCCCTATGATTCTATGATCATTATCATTTAATGACGTCCCAGATATTCAGCCAGGCCTCAACCCGGCTCCCTTTTCACAGGTGTGTCACCCTCAGAAATCATGTCTGCATTTATATTAGAGGTGTGCAAATAACCAATTTATCAGTTCGCCAACAGCCCAGAAAAAAGATGAAAGATGTCCATACCTATATCGATCAACATCTTTTGGGTCAACCTGAAATTATTTCTTTAATTTTTAAATGTAAATTTTTGGCAAACCAAAAAGTAAAAAAAAAAAAAAAAAAAAAGTGTTTTAGGGTAAAACAAAATGTTTTGCTTCAATTTTGAGTGTTTTTATTTATTTTTTAAAAATACAATTGAAGGACATTTCTAAAGTAAAGGTAATTTCTAAGACAGAAATCAAAACATTTCATTTCAAATATATCAAAGTGAAACATTTAGTGAAACCGACATGAAGTCATGAAAATTTTCTTTGTCATTGAATCTGCATTTTTTGCTGAAAAAAGTTTCACCCAAATTTTTTCCCCAGCTCTAAGTTTAACTCCCTTAGGGACTGGTGGGGGCAAATATTAAAAACTAGATCCCTCTGACTAAGAAGAACCACGATTGGTAATCACATAATGCCCCAGTGCTGACTACAGTAATTTCTTAGATGGGAACTTAATAGTCGGAAAGCCTTGGATGTATTTTTAATTGTCTTTCAATGAGATGTAGCAAGGAGGAGAGACAGCACCATGTGGTTCACTGTAATGAGATATTGATGACCTCCCTACAGTATATATGATGTTCTAAAAATATTTGCTGAGATTCAGCTATTTACACATCTGTTAATGGAAAATATAAGAAGCAAGACTTGTTCTGTAATTGCACTGGGGAGCAGTTATAGCACTGCTACCACTCCCACACAATGATGACAGCTTCATTACTCTATCGTTACTAATTAGTTAGTTACTATTATTGTCTTAGCACCTAGGAGCTCTGGCCATGGGCCAGAACCCCATTGTGCTAGGTGCTGTACAAATATATTATATGTCTTCCTGCTCTCCCATTGCTACATCCTGACTTGAAGCTGCGAGGCCGACAGGTGGAATGACTTTGGGTGAAATCCAGGCCCCACTCCAATCAATGGGATTTTTGCCATTGACTTCAATGAGGCCAGAATTTCACCTTTTCTCTTGGTTTGCAACAGTTCCCAGATCCACTGCTCTTGTTTCCCATGCCCTTGGTTGCACAATAGGCTCACACAGAGTACAAGAATCAGGAGACAGCACTAAGGATGAGAGATGCAATTAGCCCAGCTGGGAGCACAGCAGCAGTGAGACAAAAATCCAGGGAGACATGAAGCCAAAATCGGGAATTTTCTGCTAGGCCACGAGGCAATTTAACAGGTGAGCATCAAACAAGGAACAAGCCAAAGTACTTAACTCCTCCAAAAAGGGTTATGATTTTAGTTTCCATGCACTATACTGGTTCTGTGTATCGTGCACGTGTGGGGAGGGCGGGCTGAAGGGGAAGGGCAGGGAATTGTTTAGATAATCAGATCTTATTCTTTATAAAAATTAATGTTTTGGATAAATAATCATTCTTACTCATTATTTACGTAGCACTACACTTAAGCCATGCACAAAAATCAGGATCTCTACCCAGGAAGTTAATGATCAAAGGACCTGATCCTGCAGATTCTTCGGGAACATCTACACAGCAGCTGGGTGTGGGCTTCACAGCCTGGGGAGACAGCCATGCTGTAGTTCTCTTTGAGCCAGCACGCTTAAAAATATCAATGTGGCCACAGTGACCTAGGCTAGCTGCCTGAGTACGTAACCAAGGGGTCAGGTGGGCTTGTACTCCCATGGCTAGCCCAAGCCATCACCTGTGCTGCCACAGCTATTTTTGGTGCTCCCAGATCCTGTGTAGACATACTCTTTGGCACTGGAGTAACTGCATTGACTAGTCCAATGGGCAAAGTTACACGTCTGTGTTTGTAGGATCAGTCCTAATGACACACATGTTCTAGGAGGCTGAGTCAGATTAGCGGATATATGTATGTAGGGGGGGAAAGTCTTTCCTGGACCCAGTGCCATCTCAAGTGTGCCCTCCTGGGGTGGGAAAAAGGATCACTTAGCAGTACATTAAATGCATCTTGAAAACCCATTCTTACAAACGCTGGGGAGAGTGCAACAGCAATAGTTAACAGAATTATCCTGTGGAACTCTCTGCCACAAGTTATCATTGAGACCAATTGTTTAGTAGGATACAAAGCCAGGATTAAAACAAAAAGAGAAAATCAAGAGCTTTGGAAGGGATATAGGCCCTCATGTACTGGGGCATAAACCCACCTCTAAAAAATAAAGTCAGAGGAATCTTTTCCTGTGGACAGGCTAGTCCATAAATACCTACTACAATGCTTCATGCATCTTCTTTTGAAGTATCTAAGACCCCACTGGAGACAGTATACTGGACAAGATAGACCACTGATATTTGATGCATGAATGTGATTCCTATGTGTCTAATTATTAACATAATGAATAATGAATATGAACTCATTATTACCTTTGAATTCAGGAGATTTTGCTGTGTTTCTTGAAGGGCCCTCCACAGCATGAATTAAAATTGTTTGTGGAGTTTGCTGCCCTTTCCCACTCCATCGCCTTGGTAAAAGAAGAATGGAAAAATCTTCATTGCTACCTGCCTCCATTTCTTGAAATGAAGGAGATGAGGGGAAATGGAGGAAAGCCCCTTATATCACTGTAATTTCTAAAACATAAAAGCTTTTCTTTGAAAGTAAATCTATTTTTTTTCCTTGTGGCATTAAGGCTAAAGAAATTCCTCAGAAAATAATTTGTCAAGACCCCGTCTGATCAAAGACACATATAAAAGGACCCTTTTTTTAAAGGGGAAAAAAAGCCCCCTCCGAGCTCAGAATGAATTGGCAATTCATTTACTGACTGTCAGATAAAGTAGCTCAATCCCTATCACATCTTTAGCTGGAGCTGTGGCCAGAAGGAAGCAATTCCCGGCCCACTGTGTGTACATGTTTTGGGGTATGTTAGTGATTAGGGTATTCCTGCCTGGGGGATGCAGAAAAATATGACTCAGATTCGCAAAAGTGCCATAAATCTCCCTCCTTTTATTCAAAATGTGTGTTTTATAGCCATTTCCTGGCCAATTGCTGCCTCGAATAAATATGTAACATATCTGTGTGTTTAGCTTTTAGATCCAGAAGTGGACTCTGTCTCACGACTAAAGTGCGTGCATGCATGTTTGCTAAGGCAAGGAGAGAGTCAGAACAAGCTTCTCTGCTGTTCTTTTTTGCTCCCTCAAAAAATAAATATTTTGGGAGTTTGTGCTAATTGGCTCGTCTTTGGTATAATCACACCTGCTAATAATCTCTCTTCTTCTAGCCCGGTGAAACTGACCTCTGTGAAGAAAACCAACACAAAGCCTAGGCATCATGTGAGTCCTATGGAAGCCCTTTTTTGAGGGTTGATGTAGAACTTAGGTACTCACAGAATCATATCATAGAAATGGAAGGCTGGAAAGGACTTCAAGAGGTCATCTAGTCTGTCCCCATGCTCTGAGACAGTATTGAGAATACCTAAACCATCCCTGATGATAATGTACAGGTCTTGTGCTGGCTTTCTTCACAAGGGTGAATTTCAACCTCAGTAGCAGGCAAGTGTCAACAGCTGTGAAGGTTCTGGTATGCTATCTCACCAACGTTCAGAGGCTTGCCCAAACTTAGTTGTATGAGCCCTTTTGGTTTAAAAATCAGGCTGAAGATCTGAGCCGAACAGGTTATGAACACGTAGAACAGAACATGTAGTCGTTCTGGCAGAACTTCTGGTTCTGGATGGGAGAAGTATCTTCTCGCTGGATGATTCAGTATTTCTGTTTTCCATCAAAACAAGTCATTCCAGATGCTCCTGGAGATCACAGCAAATAGAAAAGAACGGTTAACCAAACTTTTTTGATTCTTGAAGCAAAGGGTTGAGTTCAGGTGGTGGGTGAAGGTGGAGAACAGTTCTCACTTTATCTGAGCCAGTGTGTAACAGGAGTGCGCCATGTCTATATATATGTCAGTATTTAGTAGTCAGTAGATTATGCTCAGGAATATGTAGCATAGTTACTGTGTTGTGTAGAACCAATAAAACTTGCTGTTGCACATTGCAAATGCCTTCCTCTGTGTAGCTCAGTACATGGAACTCATAAAGCAGGGTGCTCGTCCCAAGTCTACATACACCTGTACTCATGTACCAGCACACACTCAGTACTACCAGTCATAGGTGGATTTTCCAACCACGTGCACAGAAATACCAGACACTGCCTTCACATGAATGTACTGTTAAGAACAAAGATGCAGAAATGCCGACAGAGTGGTCAGAATTAGAATCAGAATTTGGTCAGAAAATGGTGGTGGTGGTGGGGAAAGGGAAGTAGTTTGGAGAAAACTGTTGACATTTTTAATTTTTGTTTCTCATTGAAAATTTTCTTTTCAGCAAGGATTTCCAACCAGATCTGGTAAAAATGAAGACGCTAATAGAAACCAGTTAGCAAGGAGTCACAGCAATTCTGATGGGGACAAATGTTTCATGAGACATAGCACAAAGACAAAGGGGATATTTCACCTCTTTCAAATTTCCACCCTCCAGCATCGCACTTGAGACATACAAGTGAAACAAATAAACCTGAAATAGTTGTGAATATTTTCAACAAAAATGTTGACCCATTTGTCAACCAAATCTGCATTCAAGTTGGTCCCAAGAATGGGTCCCATTGGGCTGGAAGAACAGCTTGTTCAGAGATGACAATATCACACAGACCTTTCTAGTAAAGAGTGTGAGTCTTCCAACTCATAAAAAAGGACAATCTTCCTAAGAACAGCAACAGGACAAAATCTCTTACACACAGGAAAGCAGAGCAAGTCTGAGACCCTATGATACCAACACTTTATCTTTAGCCCTTCCTTCTGATCCTTTAATACTGTAGTTCTTTTCTGCTTCCTTTTTCCTGAAACAAGGAACTACATGTACTTTGGGCCTGATCCAAACTCTTGAAGTCAATGGCAAGTCTCCCATTGACTTTAATGGGCTTCGGATCAGAGGTAAATATTATGTGATGAAAGACTGATGGAAGCACAAAGTTTATCTAATTGAGGACTTAATCCAAAGGCAGCTGAAGTCAATGCGAGTCTTGCCAGTGACTTTGATGGGCTTTGGATCATGCCTTTACACAAAGCCGTTTCTCTGGCCACCACATTATTTTAAGCACAGATGCTCTTTAAAAATAACACATGCATAGTTGCAAGAAACTGTCCCCAAAAGTTTGCTAGACTTTTGTCCAGGATTAGAGCTTCTCTCACCTGTACAATATAGCAGTTAGCATTCAGGATAAAATAAGAAAGACACAGCAGGGCAATAACTGGGTAGAAGATGGTAATTGCTACAGAGTGATCAGACACATAGCAATACAAAGAAGTTCATTGGCAGGAAAATAGTCATCCACACTTATTTTCCAAAGGCTTATTTCATCCGAGGGCACGTAGGGGGAGAAGGTCCTCCATGTCAACCAAAGAATGTTTACGTCCTCCTCCAATTTTCCTCTACTGTCTCTTGCTTCCTCTCACTAACCTCCTCATTCATTCTGCTGCAGTAGATCCACTCACATACTATCAGGATCACACCTTGACTTTGCCTTTACCAACAAGATGTCCATCTAGATAGACAAGCAATCCCGTGATCTTCATTGTAACTAAAGATGGTGAGAAAAAATTCATCAAACCATTTTTTTGGGTTGGAATTTGCCAGTTTGTCGACCCTGAAAAGGACTACAGCGTGGGCTGCCCCGGAGTCAGGGCTCCCAAGAGAGGAGAATAGGATTCTGTTTTCCTGAGAATTTTGAAATCTGGGGGGTTAGTTCTGAATTGGAATGAGACCAAGTCTAGAAATCTTAAAATCCTCTGCAAAATGGAATTGCCGACCCCTGTCCAGCTCCAGTTGTAATCTTTGTTCTCCTCTCCCTTTTTCTGGCTGACCTGAGTACTGCGATTAGCCCCATTCTGCTCAGAGCAGTGTTTCCAGGACTGGAGCAGAATGTAAAAAGGGCAGGGAGTGTGACTTTTCTGCACTCTGTCAAGGGTCCAGCATTGCTTCAGGCATGATGCCCCTGATTTTCTCAGGTTCCCACTGGCTACAGACAAGACCTGATCAGAAACTGGAATTTCCATCCCATGAGAAATTTGGACCTTTAAAAAAAATTAATTCCAAGCCAGAAAAAAAGCCCAAACTTCTCACAAAATGGAAATTCTGAGAAATTTCAATTTATGACCCTCAAATTGTTTTGTTTCAATAATGTCATATCATTTTGTTTCAATCATATTGAAACATTTCAGTAAGCTAAAATGTTTTGTTTTAACTTTATCATTTCAAATCAACTTCATCTCAACTTTTATATTATATTAAATATTATTGTAACAGCGTTACCACCTTCAGCATTGCCCCCTGTGGCAGAAGGTGGCTCAGCTGCAACCCTGCCTCAGTTTCCCCTCACTAGGGTTTTCTGTCTCTCCTGATGATTCACATGGCTCGGTCCTCCAACTGGGTCCCTCTCAGAGTTCAGTCCTGTTCTGGGGTACTCAAGATCCAAATTAAACACCATCTTTTGACAATACTCCCAAGTTAATATAAACAAAAGGTATTCTGCCCGTCCTGGGCTTCACACGCTAATTAAACAAAGTCTTTTTCGCTCTTACCGGACCAATGATTTCCAGGATTTTTCCTGAAATCTGGCCTCTTCTCTGCCTTGGCAGGCCATTTCCAGCCCTACTTAGCTGGAGTAATTTTCTCTCCTGATATTTCATAGAATCATAGAACATTAGGGTTGGAAGGGACCTCAGAAGGTATCTAGTTCAACCTCCTGCTCAAAGCAGGACCAACCCCAACTAAATCATCCCAGCCAGGGCTTTGTCAAGCCGCACCTTAAAAACCTCTAAGCATGGAGATTCCACCACCTACCTAGGTAACCCATTCCAGTGCTTCACCACCCTCCTAGTGAAAACGTTTTGCCTAATATCCAACCTAGACCTCCCCCACCGCAATTTGAGACCATTGCTCCTTGTTCTGTCATCTGCTACCACTGAGAACAGCCTAGCTCCATTCTCCCTGGAACCCCCTATCAGGTAGTTGAAGGTCGCTATCATATTTCTGGGTCTCCTGCCAGAACTTTCTAGCCCTCTGTACTTTTCTCCCCAGGCCACTGGGCCAAATAATGTAGCAGCTTGATTGAGTGATATGACCTACTGGTCACATGACCTTCCTCATTCTTCCCATCTAGGAACATGAGCTAATTGTGTCTCAGGTGGGGCTGGGCACATCTTACGTTACCCTGTGATAATATAAAATATAATATAATTAATATAATATAATCAAAATGATAAAGTTGAAATAGAACATTTTTACCTTCTTGAAACAAAACATTTCAACATTATCAAAACAAAATGAGAGAGTCAAACTTAATAAAAAATTTAGCTGACATTGACATGCTCCCACAAAATGTTTCGATTTTGACAAAACTGCATTTTTCGATGGAAAACTGTTCAGCTGAAATTTTTTCGACAGGCTGTGCAACAAATGGAGTTGTGGCTGCTCAGCTTTTCCGAAAACCAGGCCCTCTATAAATTATCAGAGTAATTTTTGAGACTCCTTTGTCTGTCAAAGATATCAAGGATTCGATGTAACTCTCTGCAGAATCTACCAACAAGAACCTTTACACAGCCAAAGAGGTCACTAAAAATATGCCAACTCTGCATTGTGCCAAGATTAGAAACTCTAAATAGGGTATCATTAAAATACACTGACTTATGCAGAAAAAAACCCAACATAAAACCCGTAAGACAGTTTAACAACCTCTGGAAACACTGGTCAGCCCCATTTCTACCTAAATTAAAATTTCAGACATTCTAAAGAGGCTTTGGTTTGCTTTTATTTATGTTTTAAAATATAAAGAAGCTTTTCTCTTAATAACTAATCCCCTCCACTCACAGCTCACACCTCCTCCTGAGATTTAGTATGCCTACACTTGAACTGTAAGATCTTTGATCTCTTTTTGTACAGCGCCTAGCACGATGGGGCCCTGATCCATGGTTTTGGGTCCCAGGGTGCTACTGCAATTCAAATAAAAAGAGGGAGATGTCCCACTCTAAGACCTCACCCTCCATCAGGTGGAGGAGGGTGACTCGTAGGAGCTGGGCTTGTTTTACTAATAAACATCATGTTCAGGGAGCTTGAGCTGCCAGAGATTTTCCGAAGACTGTCTGTCTTCAGACAAGCACTATCTCACAACTAGGCCCAGGAGAAGAACATGGAAGTGTGAATAACGCTGACAGGGTCTGTCCTGCACCAAGTCATCCCATTGGAAGAGTTCTCCTCTAGCCTGAAGGGGGCTAGGGAAAGGCTTGTGGGGATGAAGGAGGGGAAGGCCTGAACTATTTCCCAGCTCCTGTTTGTAAAAGAAAATCAAAGACGTGTCAGGAATGGTTTTTGACACCTCCCAGTGCTCTCAGGCTGCGAATGTCAAAGGAACCTATCAGAGTTCAGTAGTAGCCTCACCCCCAACTCTTCAAAAATCATAAATCAGGAGTTCCCAAAATGATGAGATTGGCTTAAAAATCTAGAGGTTTAAAATACTAATAAATAATATAGTTTCAATTATTTTTATTTGCCTTCTGGTTTTTGAGCCATTCAGATAGAATCAAATCACATTTTCAGGCTTGTCTCTGCAACCATAAGGTCTAGAAACTTTTTTTATTTAAACAAAAGCTGAGAGCCTCGTGTATTCACATGACTCCAGCAGCTGAGGCTTTAAGAAGAACACCAAATATTGTGAGACTCACAATGAAGTCACGAATGTTGACATCTCTGTATGAGGTGACCAATTCCCATTGAAGGCCTAAGCCACACCCATGGGTAGAACACTTAGCTGGTGTGACTTGTCATACCTCCATTGAAACCACTGACCGCTGAGAGTCTACCCCCTAAGCTCCATTTTGAGGGCTTAAATAGGACCTTCGGCAGACCCTCGTGGGCAGATTCAGAAAGACAATTGTGCCATAGCATAGCCAATTGGTGATGGTTCAGTGATGTAAACACATGTGGACTACAGGAAGAAGGATGGTCCAAGTGGTTCAGGAACTAGGCTAGGACTTGGGAAACCCAGTTTCCATTCCGTTCTTTGCCACCAACTTTCTGCGTGACCTTGAACACGTCACTCAGCCTCTCTGAGCTTTAGTCCCCAACTGTAAAATGGGAACAATAGTACTTCATAGATGTGTTATGAGGATACAGTAAGAAGACTTTAAGGATCTCAGACATTATAATGACTGGGGCCACATCAATACCTTATATAGAACTTATGGAAATGAAATCATTTTCTCCAGTGACCAGAAATTAGGTTTCGAACACAGATGTTAGTGGCAATAACCTACACCTCAAATCCAATTTCAGCAAAACAAAGGACATGGTGTTGAAGACCGATTACAAAATATCCCCCTGCCCCAGGCCTTCTTATTTTTACATTATTTTCATTCTACTTTTTTTCTCCACCAAAGCACTAAGTAAGAACAAGAGAGAAATAAGAGCCACAGTGGATTTTCCAAAGAAAGAAAGGGCAGAAGGACAGAAGAAAGAGCTGGTTCAAATGTTGACATCTGAAACCCTGACAAATCCAAATTTTGAAATTTCAAATTTGGGAGGAGGGATGGGGAGGGTGTATGTTTGATGACATTTTCTGTGAATTTTTCTCTGCATTTTCTGACCAACAATTCAGCTGGGGAAAAATTTCAGTGTGGCCATAGGATTTCCATGATTCACTGTCTACCTTCATCAAGAGGGTAGACTGTGGAAAGCCATGAGAGATGTACTCCGACCAGGAAAACCAGCCTAAAGAAGAAGATATGATCATGAAGCATCCAAACTACAACTCCCAAGAGGCACTGAGGTGGCATTTCTGAATTGAATTATTTTTAGCTGAAATATTTTGGTTTTGGCCAATATAATTCATTTTTTGATTTTTCAACAAAAATTCTAAATATTCCATGGGGAAAAAACATTTTTTAGTTTTGTGGGATGTTACCAGTTAATTATTGGTTCATCACCAGTGCCTTAAGGGTGACTTAATGACTGGGTAGTTGATGCTGCTGAAAAGTTTTGGATTCTTAGTCAGTCAGCCCTATTGTGGAGACATGAGCAGAAGCATATAAGAAAGAGAGGCTAAGTCTCTACTCTGTTGAAACCAATAAACTGGTTGCTAATATGGATGACAGAAAAGAAGTTGTGAGAATAGAGATCTAGAAAAATAAGGCAAATTAACTAAGAGCAATAAAGAGAGGGGCAAAATTAAAAAAAATGACTGTCAAGCTGCAGACAACATTTCAACTAACATTACAGTTTCCTCAAAAATGAATGCAGAATAATACACAATAATGGCGAGTTGGATATGGGAATGCAGGGAATTGTTAAACAATTAGTTTACTTCTATCTTTTTGAAAACGTAGATAGAGCTGGTCAGAATTTGTTTCTTCCCCACAGCAAATTTAGACAAAAAGGAAAAAAAAAAAAGTTTTAATTAAAAAAACCCCGCAAAAAAACCCAAAATTGATGGAAATTGAAATTTTTCCATTAAAAAACTCCTGAAAGCCAAGAAATTGTCACATTTGGGTGGGAGAGTTGATTTGCTAATGAAATATCAATTTTTTATTTTATTTTATTTTTGAGGAAACCAGACACTTTCTATGAAAACGATTATGTAGTCAAAATCTCAGTTTTTTGTTGGGGAAAAAAGTTTCAATATAAAATGTTTGACCATATCTGAAGGTTGATACTAATGGATAGCCACTCAAGGAAGGGTACATATTTTTCCTGGTACTCGATGATAGGAAAGGATCAGTTATGAGTGCGAAGAAAAAAAATTGAAAAGATTTCTTTAAAAACAAATAGTCTAGATTCTTTTCAGATGGTCAGATACCGAGATAGAGGATCCATAACCAGGAGTTATGATCACATATTGTAAGACATTCTCTGAGGATAGCTCAGATTTCTGTGGACAGGCAAGAGGCAAGCAAGACATTATCACGCAAAGTAAAGTCAAAGAGTTGGCACACGGCAAGCAATTACTGACTGGTTAAAAATCTGCATCGCAAGGAAAGCCTTCAAAACAATCGTGGCAGGGTTTTGTGAGGGAACACCTGGAAAAGATTGATTAAGAGACAGCCAATATGCGTGTGTGATTTATGAAGAGCAGGCCTTGCTTTACTAGGAGTTCTTTAGAGATATTGCTGCCATGGTGCCTGAGGGAAAAACCTCTGGATGTTCTATAGTTACTGGATCATCAGAAATCACTTGATAAGGTTCCACAACAAAGATTATCAGCTTAGTGAGAGAGAAATAGAATACAGGGTCAAATAGACTGTGGGGTAGAAAACTGCCTGAAGAAACTGAGAACATCTATCTAGGTTCTTATATGGCGTCCATCATTGTAGTATCTGAGCACTTCCCAAGATTTTAAAACAACAAACATCAGTCCGTCTCTCTCTTCCTTTCTAGCAGGTAGGAATAAATTACTTGGTTAGATTGTTGGGGACAAGAGATAAGAAGAGGGAGCTTCTCTAGCGGGATGAAAGTAATTACTGGGACACTTGGACCTGTCATTTATCACACATGTAAATGACTTGGGCAGAAACATGGCCTGTAAGGTATCAAAGCTGCCTGATGATACCAAATAGTTGGTTTGTGTTTCAAGATGCAGCAAACAATGAATAACAGCCTGCTTCAGAACTATGAAGATTTTGACTGGGATTTTCAAAGGGAACTAAGGGAGTTAGGCACCCAACTCCCACTGAAATTCAGTACAATTTGGTTGCCTCTGGGACAGATGTCCAAAGGTATTTAGGCACCTAAAGATGCAGCTAGGTGCCTAGTGGGATTTTAAAAAGTATCTGTGTTAGGAATGTAACTTCTGTTGATTTCAAAGGGATTTAGGCACCTAATCTGTTTGGGTGCTTTAGAAATACTACTAGGAGTACTCTACATGCCACCATAAGGAGTGTGCTGTTTAGACATACCCTGAAACTATTGTGCCTTATTTTATGATCAAATTAGTAGCAATAAGAACATTTTAAATAGATTAAAATAAGGGAATGACAACAAGTCTCTCAGCTGTGAGCTGGAAAGAGATTGGATAGGAGATTACGATCACCTTTACTTTTTAACTTGAGCAGCGGCATCAAAGACATACTTGGTTAACACTGGAGAAACTGATGTCAGTGAAATCATGGCCTAAGAACTCGCGGTGGGTAACACTGCTGAACTACTCAGTTCTATATGTTTTACTAATTGTACCTTTGAAAGGTTTCAAGAAGAGCTGGTAGATTTTAGTTTTTAATTTTGCAGTTTTGATGACATTTTGAACTTTCCAAAACTGAAAAACAAATGGGGGACAAATGGATGAAATATCCTTCCCGCCCCCCGCCCCACTGCCATTTAATACCGACTAGAGAACTGGCTGCTATTTTTTTAATTTCAGAATTCTGAAAATTTGAAATGTCAAATTTTGCAAAAGAGTAGATAGATAGATAGATCGCTCTTACTCCTGTTCTTGCTCAAGGCAAAGATTACCACAATGCTCCTTTGTGTTCTGCTCTTCTTCAAAGTCCCACGTGTAGTCAAATAATAAGATATTTGTCATTCCCGGTCAGCAATCTCTCTTCTCACTACAAGCAAAAGTACATACATCTGACATCCATATGATAAGGCATCAGAATAACTTTCAAGGTTGCATTGAGAAGCCAGTGAATTAGGACAAAGAAAAAGGAAGGGTTAGGGTCTTTTAATAAATCACAAAAATCTTTTGATGCCTTCAGCTCTCTCTATGGCTGCAGTGGGAAAAAAAAGGATAAGAAAGAAGAAAAAAAAAAAAAAGACAGACACTAGGATATTGGGGCTGCCTCAACCAAGGGATCCGATGGAAACCAAAAGAGGGGATATAGTTACTGTATTACTGTGCGAGTCGTAAGTTAGACCACATCTGAAATAATGACTGCATTCACTTGTGGTCATAAGAAGGAGATTACTGCCCGGAGGAGAGGGGCAACTGGGAAGATTCCAGGTTCTAAAGAGACTCTAAGGAGAGCTGAACAGACGTTTTCCAAATTCGGATGCAGGAGAACAAGATAAATTAATCATTAATCTTTTAGGGCAGAATGCTGTTTGCTAAGCCACATGGCAGACTTTGGCGACCCAGTACTGTGATATCCCTCTATGTGGAGAAACCCCTAGTTTGAAGTAGGATCAAACTGAGCTTCCCTTGCAGTCAGCAGGAGTTTTGCTATCGATTTCAGCAATTTAGCCCATAGTGAAGGGAGAACCTGAGAGTCAATACTTCTGCTGGGAACACTGGCTCCCAGAGGCACTTATCATGGTGAGGCACTCAAATAACAACGTAATGAGTGCAGTATCAGGCTGGAGTTTACTACCGAGCTCACAGGAGTTAGGCACCCAAATGCCATTGAAATTGAATGGGATTTGGGTTCCTAACTCCTTGAAATCTCATCCTCCATAACTAGACAGACAAACAGTGGAATAAAGAGAGAGACATGGTAGATGGAGCAACAGAGAGATCAGCTTCTGCCACCCAGTTCTCATTGAATTCAATGGCAGTTCCATACACCAGACATGTGTCTGAGGCAGATGATACTTTTTTTTTTCTTTTTTTAAAAAGCATGTAAATAAATGACTAAAGTAATAACTAAAGCAATACAAATTAAGCCTATTTTTAACTGACAACATCCCAGCTCTGGCATGGGACTACCAACTGGTTTCCTCCGCCATCGCTCGCGGAATTACAGTGTTGCATGGCAGAGAGCATGAAAATAAATATATGAAGTTCTCCGTGCTTATGTACCATACAAATAGCAAGAGATATACCTGGCTGCAAAGGGAGACTGAGCAGATGGAGATTTGCCTTTTGGGTGGTGCTCTCCACCCTTTGACAAAAAAGACACACACACAAACTCAGGGCCTGAGGTTATGGCTGTTGAAGTCAAAAAGTAACCTTCGACTGATTTCAATGGGCACCTGGTCAAGCCCCTAATCAGGAAAAATCCTTTTCTACTCTAACTGAATAAGCTTGGTTCAGGATGTTAGTAGGACAAACGTATCCATAGTGCAACTGTACCTGGGTTATTAGCCCTTTGGGGCCGGGACTATCTTTTCACTATTCCTGTGGAATGTGAGCGTGGATCTTCTCATCATCCATGGAAAGGTTTAATCTATCTTTAAATCCCGCTCAGCTTAATATCTTGTGGCAGCAAGTTCCACAGGCTAATTGGGCTTTGTGTAAAGAAGTATTTCCTTTTATCAGTCGGAAGTAGATTGCCTTTCAGAGGATCATGTTGGCCCCCAGCCTTGGCCCCTGTGGCCCCCCACTAAAGCTACCCTCCATCTTCCCACACACACCATAGAGAGAGAAAAAAATCCCTTCCAAATCAACATCTGCAGAAGCTGGCAAGGATGTGGGAAAGGGGCATTAGGGTGTGGAATTTCCCCATCAGACTTGGGCTTGGACAGGCAAAATCAAAAAAGGCTGCCAAACTCTACAGTTTCTCCGCTTGGCTAGGCACTTGGGAGAGAGAGACGGCCTGTATAATTCAGGAGTACTGGCTGGCCTCACCAGGGAGTAGCCTTAGAGACATTTCCATTATACAAGGCCACAGTCCAGCAAAGCACTTAAACACATGCCTAACTGTAGGCATCTGGATGATCCCATTGAACTCAATATGAATACTCAGTGCACTTAAAGTTAAGCACGTGCTTAAATGCTTTGCTGGATCAGGACTCAAGAGTTTAGCAACAAGAGAAAAATCTCCAACCTCATTTTTTCCACAAGTTTAAAGTGCTTCGTATGCTCCTGAGCCCTTAAAACAAAATATTTGGACATGCAAGAGTAAGCAAAAGAGCTGCCTTCTATAGGTTGGTTTTTTATTGTTCTTTTTTTGAGGTGGTGGGGACAGGGGCAGTTAAAAAGGAGGGGCCCTGACCCTAGGAAAATATGTACAAAATTTTCTTCCACGGGCGAAAGTGAGATGAAAGAAAATACCATTTTGACAGTGTCACAAAGAATTAAACATTTTTTCCCCTGACTTCCAGTCTTAGGTGACCATGAAAAGCAGTTCAGTAGGGAAAGTGGTGGGAAAGTCGACATACAGTATATAGAATAGTTTCGATATTTAGGCCCTGATTCTCCATTGTCCTGCACCTTGTGCAGTCATCAATTTACAGCACTGACTTCAACAAGCGTCAGAGTCACCCAGCACCTCTGAAAATCAAGCCGTAAGTGGATATGAGGGAAGAGAGGCAGCATGGAGTCCAGCGTGGTGAAAATGGAGCATGTCAGAGAATCAACCCTCTGGCAGAACACTGTTGGTCACTATCAGCCTGGATTCGAACCCGCTACTAAAGGTGAAATGCTCTGCACATTGCCTATCCTCACCCACCCAATCCTTCCGTGTTAGATGCTTTTACAAGTGGAAAAAAGTGTGTAAAGATTCTCTAAAGTGAAAAGCCCTGGTTAATTGTCATTTAGGATCCTGATGGAATCTACAGCTGAGAGCTCCGCTGCGTGTCTGGGGAGGTGACTGAGACTATCACCGCTTGGCAAGACATTGGTGGGCGGCTTCAAATTCAAGAGCAAAGAACGTCTCCCCGCCTGGCAGTTCATGTAGAGCATGAAAGGGGAGCACAGAGAAACCTTATGAGATTGCCAACTCAAGCCTGTAGAGGCTGGTGGCTTTGGTATTGCATTGTGCCCTTGTGTGCCTCCAATAATATGGAGATATGAAACCTCATATTTTGGGGGCTACGAGGATCACCTGTGGAAACTGGAAAGGGATTTTCTTTCTTTGCCCAACAGGTGAGAAGGGTGGTGTAGTGCAGTGTTTCTCAATAACCCATCTGTGGACTGGCGCCAGTCCCAGGGATCTCCCCGACACAGGTTAGGAAGATATTGGTCCCTAGTATCAAAAAGGTTGAGAAACGCTGGCTTAGTGGGGACAGGGCACTAGCCTGCATTTCCAGAGACTTAGATTCACTTCCTGGCTCAGCTCCCAAGTTCCTGGGTGACCCGGGGCAAGTCTGCCCTGTGTGTTCATGGCCCTGCAGTTCAGACTGTGGGGGTGTGAACTGCACAGCGCCCTGGTGTGCTCTGCTGTAGTAACTCCCCCGTGTGGGCACTGCTGGTGCAAACTACAAGGTACTTAGTGCATGTTAACACAGTCCTGTCTGAAAGTGAACTACCTTCACGGAAACTAGATACCACCAGCAACATCCACCGCTAATGCACTGCAGTTCACAGCCCCATAGTCCAATCTCCAGGGCCATGTAGACAGAGCCTGAGGTCCCCATCTGGGGACAGCACATCCCTGCCCCTCGGGGTGATGTGAAGATACAATCCATTAATGCTTACGAGGCAGTACAGCCAGTGAGGAGGGCCATGTATGTAGACAGAACAGCAATGTGCCGCTGGCCAGCTACATAATTGTGTGCGTGGAGAGGGTGGGTCCTCTCCCATGAGCAATTGTCCGTGGAGGCAGGATGTTGGTTCAGAAAGACCAGTAGTTTGATCTGGCAAAGCAACTTCTACAGGTCTAATACACAGCGTTGTGCTCACCAAGCATTTACGTCTGTGCTACGTCTTTCCGGCCTGCGTTCCACGGACAATATTTGTGTGAGCCAGGCGGCGCGTTCCAGGCTGCCCTGTGACCTTACCTTCCTCGGGAGTATATTCGCCAAAGAAGCGGTCGCTCCCACAACTCATCACAACGTCACAGTCTCTTTTTCCACCCACCGGCAGTGAAGGCGCAAGAGGAGACTCAGGAATCTGGTGACAAGTTTCCCCTTTCAAGGCCCACCGTGTTTTTTGGATTTAAAACTTCTCCCTGGGCCTGCTGGGAAGTTTTGGCTTCTCCGGTTTCCCACCCCCCACCTTGCTCACTCCTTCCATAACATTTTCACAAGTGCCTTGGGAGAAGCCAAAGCACCTGCTCCGTGAACTCAAGTGCCCGGGGTAATTTGCCAGATGTCTTCCTCCTGGGCTGTTTTGTCTAAAATCATAGGTTGGCGTGAACTTTTCTCTCTCTCTCTCGAATCACACATAAACATGCTTTCATACAGGTCTCTTCCTTTTCTTTCCCTCTCCATGGTATCATTGCCCCACTGCAATATCTTGGGCAATGGCTTACCACTGTTGCCATCCTATTCCCCTGGCAGTTCCTTGACTTTTTCTCACTGCATATTAACCGATGAGCAAGTGGGCATGCAGGTTCTCAAGGAGAGTCAATAGAAGTCTCTGAATCAGCGAGCCCATGACCCTCCTTTCCTCACCCCAGCAATGTGTGGTCTCACACACGTCTGTTGCCTGTGACAAGCTCATTGCCCCCAGGATGTGCCTGATCTCTACCGGTGAATGAGAAGGTCACTCCCCAAAGTCCCGTTTTGCACAGGGTAAATAACTGCATCAGTTGGCTGTGCCAGCTGCTGTTTCTGCCTAATCCAGTTTTAGGAATTCAATCCAGGAGTCTAATCTAGAATTACAGGACTGGTAGAAAGGATTTCATCTCATGTTACAGTTGGTGGTCGCAGTTATTCTGTAGAGATACAGGCAAATAGATAGGACTTCTGATACTCAGTTTGTTCTGCGGCAGCCCGATAATTCTGTACATTCAACTTTGGATGGCTCTACTATTGTTGTGGAAAGGGGAAAAAAATAGCCAAACTAAGCTTGTGCAGGCCCTTGAAACAGACTCAAATGGAACCGAAATCACTGCCCGGAGTGAGTTTTGGACTTAATTTCCCATTTCGTGTCCAAAAATGACTTTGAAAGATCATGTACAGCCAAAGGCCTGGATCTAGTCTGCATCCCTGTGCCTCAGCCCAGACGTAGGAGAGAAAGAACAGGCCCTGCGAGATGAAGAGAAGGATTTAAAAATATGTTTTCAAAGCCCTTCTGTTCATTCAAGGAGCTGAGAAAACTATTTAGAACACACACAAAATATTTCCATGGAGCAGCAGGAAGAACCTGCTTGGCCGCGGCTCAGCCTGGCGACTTTCAAGGCTTGAGCGGCAAGGAAGTGGTGGCTGTAGGCTAGGAACTCTACCAAAATCATCTCCCCGGTTGGCTAGCTCTGTGCATTTAATGGGGTGGGCCGGGGGAGGGGTCCCGGAGCTCGAAAGGGAGCTGAATGAAACACTTTAAAGGAGGCCAAGTGCTGGATGCTGTTTTTACGGGTTGGGTTATTTTTACATGAAAAGCTCGTTTGCCTGTCGGAACGGGCTCTGACTGTAAACCTCTCACATGCAAGCCTGCCAGCGGCAGAAAATCTCCCTCTGGCACCTATCTATTATTGTCATGCAGCCCCATCCATCGGATAGCTGTGCGGTATCTTTGTCATTGTCCACCCAGGGCTCAGTTCTGCCTTCGACTGCACACCCAAACGGGAGCGTAACTGAGGAATAAGAGCCTCTCTTAGACTTCTCTGCAGCTTCTCTAGCCTTTGGATCCAGACGTACAGGGCGAAGACATTCGGGACACTGACTATTTCACACCCCTCCGGGGCGGGGAGTCTAGCTTCTGCCCCTTCCCCATCAAAACTTCAGACCAACAGACTCATAGACTTCCAGGTCAGAGGGGCCATTGTGCTCATCTAGTCTGACCTCCTGCACAACGCCGGCCACAGACCCTCACCCACTCACTCCTGCAATAGACCCCTAACCTATGACTGAGTTATTGAAATCCTCAAATCATGGTTTAAAGACTTCAAGGTACAGAGAATCCACCAGCAAGTCACCCAGGGCCCAGGCTGTAGAGGAAGGTGAAAAAACCCCAGGGCCTCTGCCAATCTGCCCTGGGGGAAAATGCCTTCCCGACTCAAACATGATGATCAGCTAAACCCTGAGCATGTGGGCAAGACTCACCAGCCAGACACCCAGGGAAAGAATTCTCTGTAGTAACTCAGAACCCCCCACCTAACATCCCTTCACAGGTCATTGGGCATATGTACCGCTAGTAATCTGAGACCAGTTAGCAATTTATGACTTCCTTGGAGCAAGAGGAGACAATTGTGCTACCTCGAGGCACGATTCCCTTGCTGCATAACTGTTGGTGTGGCACGGTTGGCTACGCCCTGTCCTTTACTCAGGGCAGCGTGCAATAGAGCAATATAGCCCTTTGTGGAGAAAAAAATGCATTTTTTAGTGCTTTCTTCAAGAGAAGGAGAGGTTTGGAAAACACAAAATTTAAATACGTCTTTGACTGCTACCTTAAACTAAGTGAAAGGAGGAGGTAGCCCCCAGAAAGGTAACGCTGTGGTGCAGCAGATGAAAATACGGTGCAGCTGCCGTCATCAAGAGCGTCCATGCAAACCACCTTTTTTCCAACCACTCCAAAGAGTCTATGGAGATGCCAGTATAATCACTGGAGGCTCGACTCCGCCAGCCTCGCTAACATGGAACTAACACTAAAGCAATGGGTGTACCATGGAGCTAACACTGAAATCAATGGGGCTGGTCAAGCAGTAAAGGGCTCCCTGATATCAGTGAGGGTGGTAAAAACTGGGCTAACTTCTGATCTCAGATAAATGTCTCATGTGTGAGGACAGCCGGGCAACTGGATGTGGCTTGAGCAGAAGTGCTAGCAGGGAGCCCCCCGAATGAGATAGCAATACTGAGCAGACTCCAGACCTGCCTTGGGGTCACCTGGTGAGACCCTGGCTTGTGGATTGGCTGGGACCTTAGGACTGGCAGGTGATTATCAGAGCATTCATCACACCACGGCCTTGCCTCTCACTCAGACTAAGGCTCCTTTTCAAAATTTTGGCCTCATAAAGGAGACTCAGAGGGATGGGCCAAGGGCCAAGGGGCCTTCGTACAAACGGAAACCCAGGTTAATGTGTGCAGGCACAAAACGGGCCAGGTCCTACCAGCTCATGCACTGGATCCAACTGGGAGAAAGGGTATGATGTGTCTCCCAAAAGAAAGTGCCCCAGACACACTCTTTGCCTCCGTCTCACAAAGAGATTGCATCCAGGTACTGCTGCTAGCGTGGTGTCCTCCCACGCCGTCAAACATGACAGGGCTGAGAAAGCCACAGCAATCATTCAAAATATTCTTATCATTTCCCTCACTTACATGCTGAGAGCTGGGCCCTCGGCTCTGTGTTCGCAACAGCCCAGGATTCCCAAGGGCCAGATTTTTGCTTTCAATTTTAGTTGTGTAAATGCAGGTAACTCCATTGGCTTCGGTAGAGTCACAGCCTAATTACCACCGGGGCAGTAAGATGAATTCTCACCACTCAACCTAGCTGCACTGATGAATTGGGTGACTGTGATATACTCACAACACTGCAGGTGAGAGAAAGAGCTGAGATCGAGCCATAGATAAATAGGGCGACAGATCGATAGCTCAACAGAGATTCATCTCTGTTATGTGCATGTACCTCCACTGAATCAAACTCTCACAGTACAGTATATTGTAAAAGCTTGGCGGTTTACCTTTAATGGCATTTTAATAACAACAGCCATTTATCAGCCAGGTAAGGGTTAAAAACTTCCTGCGCATGTACAACTACAGAACTACTCTGAGAAGACGCAAGGGAATATTTCCATCTTAACTCTGATAAGGAGTGAAAATGTGCAACTCATTCCATATGGCGGCTGAGAGCCATAAACCCAGTGGAAAGCCACTGACGCTGCCAATGTGTAAGAATTTGCAATCCTGATAAATGAGTGCATTGGTTTGGGAAAGCCGGAGCCGAGTTTACTCTGAAATGAAGCAGCAGCAGAAAAAAGTTAGGGGACTTTAAAAAAAAATTGCAAAAGTTCAACCATTTTTTATTGTTTGGTGGCCGCAAGTATTCCTGGAATGTCTCAGACATCAAAGATTTAACCAAGCTGGGATGTTTGAGGACAAGGCATCATGCAAAACAAAACAATAAAAAGCAGTGTGAGGGGACTATTTTATCTCCTGCTTTATAGATTGATCCTGGATATATTGCCATACAAAACCAAACAAGACACCTTTGTACACACCCAAACAGCTACAGGTAGAGGTTATTTTTATAAGAAGTCCATAAGGACTCATGGTGCTCCACAAGATTCAGTAATGGCTTCACACTTGTCCTGCAGCTGCGTTTTAAAGGCATGTCTTGGGAAAACTGAAAAAGGCTAAAAGAGTCTGGCTGACAGCATCAGAATCCACAAGGCCCGATTTCCAAAAGGTACACAAATGAGAGCCTCATCTCATTTCTATGAACCAGATTATAGATTTTATGAGAAGAAAGATTTGATTTGCAGGGTACATTTTCAGAGGTTTAGTGGGTGATGCATGTTTATGAGCACTGGAAGGGAAAGTTGATGGCAGAAGAACACAAGGCAGGAAAAGAAGATCTTGGATGGATTATGAGGTCTCCTGGGTAGCTCAAAAGGAGTATTTATCCTCACTAAGGTTAGCAGAGGATTGTACAGATTGTGCTGCCATGACTACAAACCTCCAGTAATGGAGATGCCACATAAAAAGAAACACCACTGAGACACTTGCGCTCTCCAAGGGCAATGATAATGCCACGTATGAAGTGGGCAACAGTTGGGAACAAA
This sequence comes from Emydura macquarii macquarii, assembly GCF_026122565.2. Lineage (NCBI taxonomy): Eukaryota > Metazoa > Chordata > Testudines > Chelidae > Emydura > Emydura macquarii. Next base: position 5,967,512 of record NW_027131391.1, read on the forward strand.
GCATTCTTGGTGACTTAACCAAGGTCACATAACAGGTAAGTAGCAGAAGCAAAGTTTAACACACAGGTCTCCTGAGTCACAGCCCATGACCCAATCCATCTGCCGCACACCTCTGCCATAGCACAGTACGCACGAGAAGATATTTGAAAATTTCTCTCTAATACCCTGTGGACCGTCATTATTTTTCAGGAATAGGAGCTGGAGACGGTCCTGTTTAAGACGGGTTTCAGTCACCCATCTTCCTACGCTTCAGTCCATGAATCACTCCTCCACCTCCTGTCTCCTCTCTGAGGTTCCTGATGCTACAGCCTCCCCCACTCAGCAGAGCCTTGTTTGGCTGGCCCCAGACTAGAATGGGACCCTGTATGGGAGTCCTGTCTAGCAGTGTGATCCAGCTCTCACTCAGGTGTAGGAGAATCTTCAGAATATCCATTGATGGATCTTCTCCACTGTTAGCTAGTTTTGTTATAATTTAAGAAAATGCTAAAGAGGAATTTTGGATTTGACGTCCTAGGCAGCTGCCTCTTTCTTTTTCCCCCATCCATCCATCCACCCACCATCCAGCCAGCCATCATATTTTAAATCACCCATCACTGAGGTATATAGGCACTAATCTTATGGCTTGATTCTCCATTGCCTTGCAACTCATGCTGTCATTCATGCCTCTGTAAAATTAGTGAGTATAACGTACACTCCCCAAATCACAAGCCTCTGATGCCAGTCCTGTTCCCCTTTCCCACAAAAATATCTTAAGCTCCTTGAGGATTCTCCAAGTCAGTGCCTAGGAAATTCCAAACCTCCTGTTCCCCTAGCTGGACTGAATTTTCTCTATTTATTTCAGGCCATGTTGAGGAATCAGTGAGCTCTGTACTGCCCATAACTAAAAGTAATCCAATCAAAGGTGACTTCAGCAAGACAACTCTAAGGAATCGGCCTCTTTTCTCTTGTTTTCCATTTCAATCGGATGAAATTCAAGGTTGTTTAAATATGTTTATAGGTCTTTTAAAACGTCTCTCCATGTGAGTAACAAATCCATCAAGGCCCATCCAGGACAAGGATAGCTGTCAACTCTGCTTAAATGCATACCCGTGGTGTGCAGTAAATCTTCCCCCTCGGACTGCTTTATCCCATCATTGTAGCTGAGCAGTTTCATGCAGAAGTCAGTGAACAGCTCATCGTGTTCCCTCTAGAGGATTATTCTTCAACTTGGTATGCGGCGGAGACATTGCAGGTCTTCTTGGGAAGAACTGAGCTCTCAGACGAGAGTTCCCACAGACGCCTGGATATATCACCACACCCGCTACTGATCGCCTCTGGGAAATAATGCCTTGGCCCTCACCCAGTTTACACCAGCTGGGGATCTGGCCCAGTCATTCTCTGGTACCTTGCTTGAAATGGAAGCTCTTTCCTGCGCTGCTACTATAGCTCAAAAGCGAGTAGGTAAAACAGATACCTTCTTACTTCACGTCTGCTCAGGAATCTTTGCAACAAGCAGAACCTGACTTCTGCCTCTCTGTTCCCTGCTTGCTCTGATGCTCTGGTGCAGCAATGGGAAATTGTGTGTCTGTTTCAGGTCAGTTCCGGGGTGCTTCAGAGATACAGCGTGACAGTGGCTAGGGCACCAGATGGCGAATGAGGAGCCCTGGACTCTATTTCTGGCTTTTCCACTGACCTCCTGTGTGACCATAGTCAAGTCTGTGCCTCTGTTTCCCCTCCTGCCTTTTATCTTGTTTATTGAGACTGTCAATTCTTTAGACCAGGGAGTGTCCCTTATTATGTGTTTGTGCAGCACCTTGTGCACTGGATCTTGATCTTGGCTGGGGACTCTCGGTACTGCCACGGCACAAGTGAGATGATAAAAAGTGGGGGTTTTGTTGATTTAGGCCCTGGATTCAATAAGGTACTTAAGCGTGTGCCTGAGGTTGTTCTCTTTGGGCTGCTCAGCCCACACCCTAAATCCTTTTATCTTCCTCTTAATAATGTTCAGATGTTCTGCTGGGCTCCTGGGGCTTGGTTCCTTCCTGACTGGGAAGGAAAAAAAAAAAGTGGTTGTCCTCTCCCAAGCATCACCTGCTCATGGCTGTCACTCCCATTAAGTCTGGCTGTCACCCACAGTTAGTTACCCCTGGGACACGTTTTCAAAGTTTCCTTTGCAACCATAACAGCTAGAATGTTCACTTAAAATGAACAAATAAATAAATAAAGGAAAGCTCAAATCCTGGAGTGCAAGGTATTTAGCTCCTAACTTCCACTGAAATCAATGAACTGGTTTCAGAACAATGTAAGCCGACATCATTAGAAAGCTGAGATAGGCAAAGTTCATTTTAAGGTAAGATTTTCACAAGCGACTAGTAATTTTGGATGACTCAGTTCTTGGATGCCCAACTCCAGACCCTTCAAATGCGCCTGATTTTCAGAAAGTGTCCCTGCTTACCCCATCTGTTTAATGGGGAAAATGCTTAAGGAGAAAGAGGGAATAATGGAAACATTTTCCCACGAGCATTCATTCACAGTGATTTTTAGGTTTGTCCATGCACCTTTCATAATTGCTTTCCCATGACAGACCCACAAGTCCCAGAGGATCTGAAGAGAGACCCCAGTTTCTCTACAGCAGCCGTGGAATCCTCTTCTCAACCTCCCACCAACTTCTTAACAGAGCCATACAACCAGCACTTCCTCCATCCACTAGTGTCCCTGGAACCTACACCGTATCGAACAGTTCCACCATACAGAAAGGGCTCCATGCAAAAATTACCACAGCCTTAACCCACGCTATCATCTTGCTGGATTCACTCATTGACACAAAGAGTGAAATCCTGGCCCTACTGAAGTCAATGGCAAAACGTCAATTAACTTTAATGAGACCAAGATTTGACACAATATGTGTCTTTACAGAGTGGCCCTTCTACAAGTGCATTTGATCTACTTTCGAACGTTGCTGCTTTCTCTGCACCACCAGCTCCTGAAAGTTTCCCTGTCCGGGCTCCTGCAGTGGGTTTTGGAGGGGAAGAAAAGAAGTTTGATTGCTTAATCCTTTCAGCTAAGTAATATCATCTGCACTGGCAAATTCTCCGGGAGATGTACAGTTCACCGCTTGTCAGGCTAGGATATTAAATTAAGCAATTTTCATCAGATAACACATCTTCTGGTTCATGTAAAATGTCCGGCAAATCGCTGAGCTCATAATTCAGCCTGATTGAAAGTGAGCTGCTAATCCATTTCACTTTGTAGAGATGCAGTAGAACGGCAGCGAGGCTGTCTATGGAGGATATTCCCATTGCAGCCATGCATGCAATCCTCCTCAAACTTGCCTCCCCTCCCTGCCCCCTACTTTCTCTTTCTGTCCACATGCAAGGTCGTGTTATCATTCAAATAGCACTACAGTTTGCCGTGATACTAGCTGACGCTTCGGGTGTCACATATCATCCTGGAAATCATGCCCTGGTTATCTGCAATCTGGGGAATTCCTTTTGGCGACACCACTCTCGGTCCCTTGGACAATCATTTAGTTACGATTCAGTTCTCCTCCCCTCCTCCCTTATTTATACCAATTGACTTGAGAAATCTCAAACTGGAGGGTAGGTGCCTGTTAACTTCCAGGATTGTCTGAGCATGTTATCCAACTGCAAAGGGCTAATTGAAGCTTAAACCCTATACTCGATGGGGTCCAGAGCTGCACCGCTCTAGTCAGCCAACCCAGAGACATTATGCCCCGGGGTCCTTGGCATGTTGCACCGCACTTTTGGAGAGTGCAGCATACACTACTCAGCACAGCCAGCCAGCTCTGCTCAACGCTATCTCTTTTGGTGTGGCTAGCAACCAGGGGCCTTAGCAAGGAGCTCAGGAGAGCAGAGGGACTGCAAGTGTGACAAGCCGCACTGCAGAAGGGCAGGAGTGCATGTGTGTATCTATACGGGCACATGGGGCAGAAGTCCGTTTGTACATTTCCTTCCCGTGAATCTGTAACCTACTCTAGGGTAGTTCTGGCCAATACCTGGCAGGCCCTCAGTGTGTGACAACAGTATTGCCAAAATGTTCAGAACTCATGCGTGAGCCAGTGCCCGTCATAACACAGAGAATCTGGCTTCAAAATCATGGGATTAAAAAAAAAAATAATTGGGGGTTCTTTTCATTTACCCTCTGCTGTTGGATCCTATAGGGTTCATGTTTTCCAGCTTTTCTCCTCAAACATGAGGATGAGAAATATACTTTTCTTTTAAATGAAAGTTGAAATTCTCATGTAATGACATGATTCCAGAAGCTGGTGCTTGAAGAAGGAAAAAAACTCCTAATATTGGGAGGGTTGGCAACATCGTCTGTCTGCCGCATTCTCCCAAATCTCCCTGGGAATGTGTATTGGCTGCACAATATAGAAGCTCTGAATACGACTAGCCTCGATTAACTTTCCTTTACTGAGGAGGAGAATATACACAAGTCTTCAGAGGCTGAGGTTGGAATTAAAGACAGTGACATACATTTCCAATGAGATTAATGAGCTAGAAATGAAGCGATTAGTTAAAGACAAGCTCCCTGGGCTGTAGTTTAATTATAAAAAGGACAGAGAAAATCTTATAGTCTCATTGGCCAGTGAAAATTCCAAATATCAGCAGCTCCCCTCTTCACCCCAATATATCTCCAATCTTCTAAGACGTTGACCTTATGGTCACTTGTTCATCAACTCTTGCTATCCAGCTGTAAGATTCAAGGTTTACATAAGTCACAAAGGGCTGGATTTTTATTTTCTCTGTTCACTTCAACGAGCATTTTAAGGTAGATCTCTCACGATCTAGCACCAACGCCTCCTATAGGCACGCTCCCCCAGAATAATTACAGATTAAATCTACTGACCTTACTATTTCTTGAGAAGCAGTCACCTCCTGACAGAGCAGTCTTTGGACTCTCAGATGAGTGGGCTGGATTCCTCTCTCAGTTACAGTGGTGTAAATCAGGAATAACTCCAATGAAGTCAACAGACTGATGCTGGTGTCAAACTGGTATGAGAGGAGAATTAAGATAATTTTTCTCCTTGATGCTGGATTTTCTTTAATTACCAGTTTGTGCTAACTAGAACATTTCACACAAACGACTAGGCCAGTGGTTTTCTCCATCTCCTCTTCCATGAATCCCACCACTGGCTTCTGTCACTTTTGCATTAGGGTCAAGATCCTCACCCTCAAGGCCCGGCACAATTTTGTCCTCTCCTATCTCTTGCCTTTCATTTCCTCCTACCATCATTCCTCCCTCCCCCCTTCCTGCTGTGTTCCAGATCGCAGGGACCTCTCTAAATCAAAGCACTGAGCCTTGACAGGAAGGTGCATAACCAGGGGATTTACTAATCATGTGTCCACCCAACACTGAGGAAACTCCCAAAGCTCTGCCCCAGAATGCATGGGGCTCAATGAACACCTTGGGATGGGCTCTCTCAGGGAGTCTCTTGTCTTCTAATGTTGTTCCAAAGTCTTGGCAAGGATGTCCCCTGGACATTACACTCCCCATGTTCTTCTCTCCTAACTGCCCCATTTGTCTTCCACCTCCATTCTCGGCTCTGTGCCATATGTCACCCCCTGTGACTAGAACAGCTTCCTATTAGTACTTCTAAAACATACCAGAGATTCTCACCAACCAAAGCCCCATCTCTGAGCATCCCTGAATTTCAGGAAGGTTGAAATCCAAATCTAGCCTAAGACCTGAGTTTCACAAATGCTTCCTGTCTTTATCAAGGGTTTAGCCTCTGCTCCAAATACCCCAAAGCATGGAATGTTCCAAATCTGGATCCAGATTTTGTGACATGAATCCTTAGATTTCCCACTGAGATTCTGAAAGGAGCGAGGAGCATACATTGAATGGGAGTTGGTCCCTAACTCCCGTAAGCGCCTTTCAAAATCCCATCCATCTACACTGAAGCCAGGAGGGACACGTCTGCATTGGAACTGGGGGCAAGCCTCCACTGGTGCTGCAGTGTCCACACAACTGTTTTTAGCCCCCTAGCATGAGCCTCAGTAACACTAGTCGGTCTAGCTGGGCTGGGGGGCTCGCCCCAGCTGCCATGTAGACATACTTTAAGAGTTTTGCTTGGAGAAGAATGGGATTTAACCTATTGCTTCTTACATATTCTGAAAAGAACATTGTAACTGAAGAGGACTCAGTCTCTTGGCAAATTTTCACCATTCTGACGTTCGTTAAATTAGTTAGTTCACTTCAGACTTGACATGCCACTAATTGCGTAATTGCGTAATTATTAACCTGTGTGCCACACAAGTGTCCTTTCCACCATATTTTGTGGCTGTAGTCTACGTACATGCCTTAGGGCCTGTAATACACAAAAAGACACAGTTGGATTTATTTTTTTACCAAGAGATTACACACCAGATGTTTAAGTTTCTATTATTTCTTTACCTCCAAAAATTGGGATTATTTCCACAATGGGACTTTTTGCTGCATTACGATATACCTACTGGAATAAAAAGAATTTGGCGTTGTCTTGCGGAACATCTAACATCCACATTTTTTTCTGGCAGGGACAGTTTGTGAAACGTCACTGTCATTTGCAAAATGCAGTCATTTAATTGTGCTCTGCAAAGTATTACTTCTGTGAATTACAGCTTCTCTCCACTCACTGTCTCATTGGGGGAATCACTGATCAGGGAAAGGGGAGATGAGCAAGAGAATGGTGAGCTGGAAAATAAATCCTTCATATGAAATGTACAAAGTAGGATGCCGTCTCTGGCAGTGTACTTGGAGTTATGGCAGCACAGAATTTGGCCTGGTGTTCTCCAAGTAATTGTTCTTTCACTGGTTAATTGTAATAGTTCATTAGAAGCCTGTGTTTTAACATCTGTTTTCTCATGCATTTTTTCTTTGCTTTCATTCTGAGTACAGATTGATTTCATAGAGGGCTTTCACATACGGTAAGTTGCACACTGCCTAGGGCTTTCATGAATGATGGGCTACATACACGGTTTATTATAGGGCTGCTCATGAGCACTGGACTGTTGGCATTTTTTCCCCGTTAGCTAGAAAAAAACCCCAAACACTATGGGAGCATGTATTGTAATTAAAGAGACAAGGTGGGTGTGGTAATATCTCTTATTGGACCAACTTCTCTCTTAGTGAGAGAGACAAGCTACATAGAGATCTTCCTCAGGCCTGGGAAAGGTGCTTCGAGTGTCACAGCTAAATACAAGGTCCAACAGACAGAACAGGTGCTAACTACTTATGCAAAACTGTTAATGGGCCATTTCACCTTGCATGGTCCCTTAGAATATGTGAAAGGTGCAAGATCAAGTCCTAGATGCTTTGCTGTGAGAGGCAGAGCTACAGCAAGGTCTGCGGAGTTGAAATTAAACAGTTACAGATTACCAGATGGGGGAATACTCGTTAGAATTTATACATTTTATATATAATATCTAGCTCTTCTCTATCACTTTTCACCCATAGGGCTCAAAGCGCTCCACGTCATTGTCCTCATTCTACAGATGAGGAAACTGAGGCATGGAGAGGGGAAGTGACTTGCCCAAGGTGAACAAGCAGGCCAGTAGCATAGCAGGGTTGGGATCTGAACCTAGGGATCCTGACTTACGGTCCAGTGTACTATCTACTAGGTTATAATGCCTCCATCTTGTCTCAAATACTTATCAAATATCTACATATCTACTGAGATGAAGTGACAGTTCCTCCATTCCAGAAGGCCCATACAAAGTCCTAGGTACACTGAAGTCACACTTAAGTCCTTAGAATAGGCCACTGTTGGTGCACGGACCAGCTCCACTGCACGGAGGGAATTTCACCCAATGAAAATAAATCAGGGTTGTCACTGCCAAACTGATCTCCTGCTGGTAGCACAGAGGAAGCAACTGGTCAGGGGACGCGATAAGTTGACTAGAGCTGGGAATTTTCCATCAAAATGAACTGCTGTCAGAATGAGCATTTTATGCAAAGCTGAAATTTTCTGTGGGGAAATTTTGTTGGTTTTATCAATAATTTTAGATTTTCCTTTGGGAAAATCAAAATGGAATGTTTCATTTTGGGTCGGTTCAATCTGAATTAGAATATTTTGTTTTTCAAACTGACCTGACATGTTTCATTTTGAATCAGTGGTCCATACTGAGATGGGTGCCTCCCTTGCAGTTTGGACCCCCATTCTCTTCTACGGGCAGGCTCCCAGGGAGACTACATCTCCCAAACACAATGCAGACTTTGTGCATTATGTAGGAGTCGGAATACTGGATACATTATATGAGCTGTAGTCTGGCTAGGCCGCCTGTCCCAGTGGAGAGAATGGGGACATCTAACTCCCAACTACAGTTTCCATAAGGCAATGTGCCGCTGTGGGATAATGCAGTTTAATAATGAACTGACTCCAAATGTAGTGTTTTGGTTCTGCCATTCCATAAACTGAAAGGAAACATTTCAGAGCTGGGCATGGCAAAATGTTTTGCTTTGCTTTGATTAAGAACACTCTGACATTTCCAAACGGAAATTTTTTGCCATTTCTATTCTGCAAAAATATTTTAAATTTTGTCCTGATTTGCAACAAAAACAAATGGTGAAATGATGGAATTTCCCACTGGGTAGAAATTCCAAGTTTCACTCAGCTGTGATACTGACTTTTTGAAAAATGTTGGTCAAACTTAGTAGTTTAAAAAAACCAAACAAACCACCTTTCCAAATGAGAACAGAAAATAATAAATGAAAAGTAAATTATGTTATCTACAAAGAAGAAAATTCTTGCTATTCTGGTAGGTGGCTGGTAGCAGAAAATGAAATGCGGCTAATATTTTTCACACAAGTTCTGGCCCAGAAAAGATGCTTTTACAGCTCCTAAGTGTCTTCTGAGCAGACAATTAAATTAAACCATTTTATGCATTTACCGCCCCAATGGTAAATAGCATCCACTACTATAAATCTGACTATTTACCCCAAAATGTGACCTACAGATAAATTCATAGTTAGTAGCTAAGTCTTTCAGATGTGGTATGAAACAGTTCAGTTAATTCTCTTTTTCATTATTCTTTCGTGTTCAATTTACAATGCATATAGGCTGCTGCTAGAGAAATAGGCAATGGAATATACCTTTATATATTAAGCCATTGTGTACAGAGCAAAAACACAACAACATTAAAAATATGAGGAAACCACAGCTGAGTTCTAATAACCATGGTTACTAACTATATATATGAAAAAACATACAAAACCTAACTACATATAATATACATATATATGCTGCTGTTATGTTTTGGTGGCTTCTGCAACGGAAGACAGGGAGGGGTCACAAACCATGCTACCCAATTCCTATTTACAGCCAGTATAACACAGGATATGGCCTTAAATCATATGTCATAAATATTGGCCAATGAAAACATCATGGTATCCACTTTGCCGATTCTGGTAAAGCACGTTTGCATTCAGTTAAAATATATCATAGTAAAGTTCTTTCTCTCAATATTTCTATACGTTTCTCTCTGAATATTTTTATATGTTTATTCCATTCTATTCTATTCAGTTTATAAGAATGTCCCTGTGCCTCATGTTTTTTAATTGCCTTCTGGCTGCAGTGACATGACATGAAAGACACAGCATGAAAACCATTTTATAGCATAGAGGCCAGGGTCGTTTGGTTAGGGACCTTCCAAAGAGAGAGCTCTTCAGAGAGGACCTCAGGTACATTGTCAAAATTCTTCAGAACAGCATACAAGCATTGATCACCTAAAATTAGTCAATGCACTTTCTAACTGGATGACCTTGGGTATCATTGCTGAATGGTCACCAAACATAAACTTTCAATATCGCATGCCCTTGTTAGATAAGCTCTCTAGATTGTTCCTGTAATGAAATACATATCAATAAAGAGGCCTTTTACTTGGATTCTTTGGTGGCCAGCATTGAAGATGATCTGAAAGCCACTGAGCTTCTCATAACAGCAATGGCTTGTAAACTGCTCTGTGGACTTATCCCTCTTTTGAAATGGCATGTTGCATTTGCCTCTAAATTCCTTCCAGCTGCGAAATCGAAGAAAACACTGATAAGATTTTCCCCAGTGTGGGACTGAAACATTTACCAGAGGTAACTGAATGTACCAGTTTCCCACTCCTTCAGCTTCCAAGCATATGGAATATATTGTGGTTGGAGAGAAATATATTTTAGGAATTTCTCCTGCAACTTTTCAGGGACATTCCAGAGTGGATTATTGCAGGTGTCCAGAGAAGTTGGTGGGTTTGTCTCCCTCCACCTTTATTTAAGTTGGTAAGCAACACTCCACTTCAAAACTGGCGCTACAGATTGGGAGAGCGGGTCTGCGGAAAATAAGAACCAATGCAAAACTTCAACCAGAACCTGAACTGAGCTTTTTCTGAGGGTCCAAAATGAAAAGTTCTGCTAATATTTGGTCTCAGGGGGGACTACATACCAAGACACCACGAGTGAGAGACTGTTCTTGTGGTATTTCCAGCCTAGGAAGAACAAAGAAATATGTGAAATTGTCCAAGAAAAACCTATTCTAACAAGGTGTCTGATCGCAGAAGATGCTAAGGACACTGCAGAAGGCACTGTGTCCTCTCAGCACCCAGATGAGTGAATCCCACAGTCCTGAGTAATTTCAGTGAAGTAAATGGGATTACTCTGGAGATAAACTGTTATAGGTGACTGTCTAAGATGGCTCTTAATTCTTACTCCAGCCTCACTCTTTGATGTCACTGGGGATTTTGCCTATATAAGGATCAAATAAATTCTTCAGGATTTGGCCCAGTGGTTTCAGTGGGAGTTGAAGGAGCTCAGTTAGCACCTTGTGGGAGGCTATCAGCAGTTGGAAGATATGGATCATATTCAGCTGAGATTTACAGTTCTATTCTTTTACCAGTGGTTCCTATTAGCTTTAGACAAGAATCCAGATCGAGCCGAAATACCAGCATTCTAGGGCATGTTCATCGCTGAGAATCAAAGCTTCAGCTGCAGGGTTGATGGGACCTCGCAGAGTCAGATAAAAATCTGTTCATTGACCCGGGACTGAGAATGATGATCAGCACGGAAAAACAGCTGACCTAATAGTCTCCCAGGAAAAGGCATATTGAAAAATACGTCAGGAAGGGAGGGAAGGAAATTGGGAAAGACAGGTCATTCCCCTTGGAAGATTCAGGCTCTACTGCAGGTTTAAGGCAGATATTTCCAAAATGTTTTACCATGTGCAGGAGTTTCCCCTTAGTGATGTTTTCACCGCAGCAACTGAGCCGGGCCTGATTTATTGCCACAAGAGGTTCCAACACATTTGGGGTGTTTTAGGTTTTGTTTCAGTTACTGCTGAAAATAAGTGTCTGAACTCCAGCTAGCACTGGGCCTAATACTAGAAGTCTCTGTGCAAACTTTTGCTTTGCCCAGGCACCTTGCTCCTGACCTGCAGGATCCTCTGTTATTCCAGTCCTGAACAGACCTGTGCAAAATTCAGTGGTATCATTTTGCAGAGAATTTTCAATTTGCCTTTCTAGGACTCAATCACGAGCCCTGCTGCATGCTAGCACAGGGGTGTAAGAGGATGTAAGGAACCCCATATGCATGGAGAGAGAGCAGCTACCATTAAACTGCTACTGCCCCTGCCACTCAGGTAGGCAGGGAGTGTGCAGTCTTGACTTTGCTCCTTCAACTCACTAGCCAGCAAAGAAGATCCAGAGGGGGAAGAAAGCTGCACTTGAGAAAGCATTGGCGCAGAATGTAGCATATTGGAAACTGTTAAAATGACGAGATATTACTTTAAGACTAAGGAGTTTCTTGGTTTTATTTGAAGGTGAGGGAACACTGTAGGGAAATGTATTATCTGGGTCTTCAGCAGTTTGTTTGTAGAAAGCCAGCCTAAAATAAGGTATGTTGAGCTGTACCTCTGCTTTAGGGAGCAGTCTGCTTTGTCTCTTTCTGTTTCTGGGTTCTTGTGTGTTAGGGTTCTGAATTCTAAGAAATAAAGTAGCATTGCAACTTTCCAGCAAGCGGATTTTACAGTTTTTTCTAACTTCTCTGTTTTGTATGCTGTGAACATAACACAGAAAACATCTCACCCAGAGCAAGGGGAACACTTACTACATTGTGATTCTGAGTCCCAGTTTCATCCCTACCCTGCTCCTGGAGAAAAACTGCTATGCACTGGGGCTTGCAAAGTTCCAGTCCTGTCAGTAGAGATTCCCAGCTCCTTGGACAGCTGGTCAGGCTGAGCATGTGGAACACGATCTGCCTCTTAGGTCTGCCAATAGTAAACAGGCATACCTCTCTGTGGTGCCGAAGGCTTCATCCGCCTCTTCAGAAACAAAACTTTAAAAAAATGCCAAGTGGAGCAGGACAGACAGAACCACTGCAGGGCTCATGAAACTTTTATGCCCTCCTAGAGCTTGGTGTGATTCATTTCATCTGCAGAACAGTCTCCAAAGCCTGTGGGACTGGTCACTGTTGGGCATAGGACACTGAACTAGATGGACCATTGGTCTGATCTAGTGTGACAATTGCTATGTTCTTGTTAAAGGAGCCAAACTGAGTTGCTATATAACTCCCTCTCTCATCAGCTCTCCCTCACCTCCCCTATTCTTCTTCCTAACAGTATCTCATGCATAAGTCAGGCTGCCTGTGTGGGTTAGCAGAGTACCAGTGCACCACGCTGCTAACTATTCTTGTGCATCCCCTCCCTACCATGTCTGAAAGTTGGGGAGGTGTTGGTCCTGGCTAGCCCCCGGAGACTTGGAGGGATACAACAAAGTGCAACTTGAAAATTTTGCCGCCTTGTCAGTGAGCCGTGTTTAATGGGTCAGGCAGAAGGAGGTGTAATGAAATCAATAGAGTTCGCCTGGTGTTCATGCTGATCAGGGATCTCCACCGATCCCCTTGTCGCCAACTTTGATCCTTTTTCACCATCGCACCAGAAGTCTCTAAGCTGAACCCTTGTGAAGGGTGAGTTTCTCAGTGCAGGTGCAAAAAAAGCCCTGCGGTGCCGAGTTTGCTTACAAGGATTGCCTTCATTTGGGGTGGGAGAAGAATGTTTTATTCATTACTTTTAAAAGTACCTAAATGGATATATATCAAGAGTCTAGGTTTGACTGTCACTCTTCTTCTGTTGCAGACTTTTTGGGACAAGGGGTATGTCTTCCTATATGGATGTCCAACACCCAGCACAAGAGAGCTAGAGTTATAACTCAAACTTTTTGAATCTCAGCATTTTCTGTCATTAAATAATTATTGTCTGACTCACTTGTTGACTGACAACCCATCATTTCTTGCAGTCTGAAAACATAAAATCTCGAAAACCAGAAAAAAATGCTTAAAATCAAACATCCATATCTATTGAAATTATAAGAGATAAAAATTGAATTCTGCCAAGCCTATATGTGCGTCTATCAATTAACACATGTGACCTTATATATAAATTATTTCAGGTTCTAATCTTTAGACACACCATATATGAGAAATGAGTTGCATTGATACACCCATATTTGTTTTGATAGCACTTGCTCTGTAGTCATGAGCATATTCAGCACATCAGGAGCGAATTAATAAAACACAGTCCATAGCCTGTTGCATCCTATTGTTGGAGAGCTGCCTCCTCCGTGTGGGTTGAGGAAGTTCCTACATGAATTCAGTTCACAGTCAGGATTTTTACTGGCCTTCCGGGTAACTCTTCCAGGAAGTGGCATAGAACCAGGTTTGTCCTGCAAGATTCAGGATGGGCAACCAGTTTGAGCTGAGAACTACTATCAAAACCAGGCCAACAGAAGGAAGTCCTTATACGTCTGCCATCTTTATCACTTTACCTTGCATTTTATCTATAGAAGCCCAGACCCACATTTCATACTGAGAATGACTTACATTTCTATGATCACGAAAGGATCCCAAAATGTTTGCTTCAAAACCAACTGCTTTACAAAGGAGTGAACTAATTTTTTTTGTATGTTTTTTCAGTCAAAACAAAAACACCTTTGAATGGAGAGCAGACCTGGTAAATTTCACCCCAAAAGGAGTTTATCAGAAAAAGTTACATGCAGAGCTGAGTGAGTACTGCAAAACAATACTGAAGAATAGTCCTTCAAATTCCAAACAGCCTACTGATGCATTTATGCACCTTCTTATTAATTAATATTTGGGCTAGTTTTTGTTGGCATGAATGCTCAAGAAACAGAAGTCTTTGGTATGATGCCTGTATTCACATGCAATAAACACAACACCATCAGCACTTTTCATCCATAGATCTCAAAGCACTTGACAAAGGAGGAAAGTATTCTCCTCATTATACAGATTGAGAAACTGAGACACACAGAGAGAAAATGACTTGCTTAAGGTCACCCATCAAACCAATGACAGAGCTGGGAATGGAATCCAATTCTTTCAAGTTCCAATACAGTGTGCTATCCACTAGGCCACACTTCCTCGCCCCCCCAAAAAAAGGTTATTTGTTGACAAAAGTGACTTATCTGTCTTCAGTTTTAAAAATTTCAGTCATTCAATCTGGAGCAGAAACAATATCATATGACCTTGTCAACCAATCACAGCCCATGAATAATGATTAGCAAATGGCTCACAAAACAACCCACAGGCTGAAATTTCTTCACCAATACTAGTTGACAAATACTTTAATAAGAGTGTTTGGGGATAACTTCTTGGCATGAGAAAGGATTAAATTCATTGGATAAATGATCTATTACAAAACAATTTGATGAACTCCAGATATCTCATGAGAAAACCGATTCTTGAGAGATTTCCAGTGTACTTTGGCAGACCCAAATGAGTCTCATCAGTAGTGGTTTTATACATTGGAATTTTATGGAGGGTTTGCGGGGTTTTTTTCAGTTACTTTATTTTGTAGCAGTGATGGTCCCAAGACACCAAACTGGATCCAGACTTCAGAAATCGCTGAAGTTCAGATCCAAGGTTTCAGTAAGAACACAACTCTACTCTAGCTTTTACTATCTTTTAAAAATATTGTTATTGTTTAAAAAATGCCAAAGATTTAAGAGATCAAGTCCCATTGACTTTCAATATGACTTGTGCTCATAAAGGCTCAAAAAGGCCACCCCTTTTCATTAGTACTATTAGTGGTTTGGGTGCTGAACTAAACTCAAGGCTTGATTGTTGGTTGCCCTGCACCTTGCGTTGGCATTTACACCAGTGAAAAGTGGATGTAAGTCACTACTCTTCTGATTTGATGACACAAGGTGCAGAACAGGGAGAATCAGGCCCTTCGCCTCTAAACCTTTTGAAATTCACCCACCCTTAGGCTAAAAGCAACCCCCTTCCCCTCCACACACTGCTCTGACTATTTATCCCTTGCACACTTTCACTTCTTTCTGTGGAGTAAGATGCTGACTGCCTGCAATGCTGTACTTCATATTCCAAAGCGAATGATATTTAAACCTGAAGCCAGATAATCTCTATTTCTTCTGCAGCCCCCCCCCCCCCCCCCCCAGCCCCTGCAACTAGCTACAAGTTCATCTTCTTTCCAGACAGAGCAGCCGTAACGCTCTTGCTTGCTGCCAGAGATCCCTTTTTATTGAGGTTTCATGAAGATTTTATTACACTTGCGGGATTAGCCGTGCAGCCGCTGTTATTCATGCCTTGTTGCACGGCGAGGAAAGCAAGCCAGAGACTTGTCAGCAGATGCCGGTGTTCCCACAGGGACTGTGGCACCTTGTGTGTTTTGACAGGGGACAGGCTGTTCTCCTGCTAATAGCCTGTTGGACATCATGTTCACAGTGCCTGCATTAGGAGAGAGTGGGAGTTTATAGAATCCAGGCACAGCTAAAGGTTAGGGATTGAACAATGGCACCTCAATTCAGCGCGAGAAGTGCTGGGATCAATATTTCAATCCATTACTGCTCCCCAGGGGTCAGAGGTCGGCTTGTTCTGTCTAGTCTATGCTGGTAGGGCAGTGTTCTGCCCAAACATGGGGGTGACAGGATAGAAAGTAAAAAGTATGGAGGTTCAAGCACATGCACATGCCGTTTGATCACCATTTGGAATGGCTAACGTTGACTCTCTAGCCCGCAGAACCACAGTGGTAAGGGGAGCTAGGTGGTAGCTTCCTGTCGGTAGACTAGAAGCTACAGATTTGAGACCCACACCAGCTGGTGGGGTAATACCTCCCATAGACTCCACAGCCCCGTCTGAAGAGAGAGACAGCACAAGGTTTAGTTTCCTGGCAACAACATTTCTGATAGTAACTGGCGAAGTGCTTTTTTGTTCTCCTTAGACTAGAAACCCTTTGGGATTGCGGTCGAATCTCAGTCCTAGTCAGACTCGTACACATGCATACCATCCCATATTTAAATCAACGGGATTACTCAGAAGCACAAAGTTAAGCATATACATACATTATTGTAGGATTCAGGGCTGTGTTTATACAGATCCTTAAATGAGGCCTCGGCTGGGCACTTACCACAATATAAATGCTATAAACTTGTAAATGGATGATGGAATTAGGCACCCAAATCCCAATGGATTTATGTGCCTAATTCTTTTAGGCTCCTTTGAAAATCCCAGCATAAATAAATGAGCAAACCACTGAGATCTACTCACCACTTCGGAGACATCCCAGATACTTGCTTATATAGGAGAAAAAAAAGAGGGAAACTTGATTCTCCAAGGAACAAATAATCTGAGAGAATCTGTATCAGAGACAGCAGAATTGCTAGAGGTGCTTCCCTCTCGAATCTGTCCTGCTGCAGAATTATTACAGACAGCAGCCCAGCCAGGGTTGCCTAGCCCAAATAGCCCCTACCCAAAGCCACAATGTAGCCAGCCTGGCACGAATGACATTAGCATGCAAGTATCCTCAAAAAGCCTCCACATACCCACAGGACCAAAATACACTCTAACTGAGTGACTTTGGAAAAGGATTTCAAAACCAACTGACCCATCCCTGTGTTGCATCATTCCAACGTTGGAAGTGTCATCTCAGAGAAATTAAGGCGGCTAAATAAGGTGAGAGGTAAAGATAGGCATCAAGCTGCCTGTACGGAGTGACTGTGGTAATAAGATGATGTAATGGTTGGGTGTGGCTATGCAAATAGCAGTTTGAAGCCTCTGAGCATGCCCATTGGGAACTTGTTTTCAGAAGCCTGAGCAGACTCAGTCCAAGCTGAGTGCTTGTACAGTTAGGAAATGTACTGGGCTTCTCTCCCTGCAGACAAATCTGATTGCTGATTACTCACCAGACATTACACTACCCACTTCATTCTTCTCCTTTCCTCTAGCTAGATGAGATGGTAACTCTCAAGCTGCGGATGTGACTTTTTTTTATGTTGTCTAATGGTGTCTATTCCACTTGTGTGGCTTTTTTTGTTTGTTTTAGGATTTACAATATTTCATGCTAGGAGATTTTTGCTATATGTGTATTGTTGACCACCTTGGTCGTCATCGTTCGGGATCAAACCTTGGACCTCTTGAACTAGTCACATGAGCTAAAAGACATGTTTCTCTTGGCCACAGCTGTAGCAAGCTCATCTATCTCTAGCTGGCCTAGCCACCACTAGAGGGGGACAGAGTGCAATTCCAATTCGGGTGGGGTTACACTTGGTCCATAGATCTTTCATGGAACAACAAAGAAAAAATGACAAAAACGATTCTGGTTGCAAGCTTAAGCTGCATAAATTGAAAAGGTAGGAAATGCCTGTGCAAGCTTAATTCAGCCCCCTTGTGCCTATGGATTATGGTAGTCTTAGATTACATGATCACACACTATTTTCTTCACAAGGCCGCTGCCTCATTCAGTGCACAGGACAGATAGCACCTAGGGAAGTGACATTGAAGTAACTCCGACACTCAAAATGGAATGTCCTAGGAAGTTCTTCTTTCTAACCTGCCTCCCATTAATAGATGGGAATACTTAGACTTGGTCATGAATCACCTGTTAGGGAAGCTGATGAATCAAAACTAAGGAACACTAAACCAGGTGTGCATAGTAGTGTTACTAAATTTTTGTGCGGTGTTAAATGTTGGTTGTCAAGTCTGCTAACAGGCTTATTGATTTATAAACAGAACGAAAGACCGTGCCTTTGTATGTTTCACCTTGGGGCTTCAATAAATAATAATGACAACAACGAGTGTTTCGGATGAGTTTAACTTAAACGATGATCTATGTTTGAAGGTAGAGTGAAAATACAGACTCTAATAGAAAGGTTTCGGAATGAGATAACAGTGCTGATGGAAAATGAAACATCCTAAATAAACACACACTGCAGCCAAGCATGTGACATGACGTATACCAGTATGTCTGCCATTCTTCTTAAAAAGGTGTATGCCTGTCCAGCTATTGAATGGGTTATTGCATTCAGATAATGGAAGTAGAATTTAAAGCACTGTAGCGCAGAGAATAATAGTACCCGGTGTTCCTATGGATTCTGTTTAAGGGGATCTAGTAAAATTTAATTTGGTATGGGAGAGATATAAACACAAAACTAGGTTAGAACATTATTAAGCTTACAAAGTCGAGCATTCAGATATTAGGAGGTGCCAGATTTAAAGTTGCCCATGCAACCTTAATTCAGCCTCACTGTGCATATGTGCCAGGATACAGTGTTGAACACATGCTATTTTTTCCACGCCTGATGCCACTGAAACACGCCTGATGCCACTGAAATGGACCAATGGTTAACAGTAGGTGGAGAATATGACAAGTGAAGCGCGGTCATCTGAAATGTCGCGTTCATACATTTATTAAGGTTCTTTCTGCTATTTGGATGATACAGCAAAACTCCCATTGATTTCAGTGAGGGCAGGATACTTGGCTTTGTTTTGGTTTAGATTTAAAGTAAGCAGGGAAATCCTGGGCCCACTGAAGTCCGTGGGAACTGTGCATGTGTGAGATAGGGGAAATAAGTCTCATTTCACAAGAACTGAGTTGGTGGGAGTATGAAGTATACGGCACACATGAAAATGTAAAGGAGGAGAGTCGAAGGAGCCCAGGCTATTTCCCTACCTGGGGAATTTTGCAGCTAATGAGAATTTGTGTGATTCTGCATTTTCCTGAAATCCACACTCTTCCTGTAGATTGGTGTGAAAGACTAATCAGAGCAGGGAAGGATTCTGCACACCTGGGCGATGATAAACAAACATTTTGATGGGGCTTTATTATAAGAAAGTCAACACAAAGAAAAGCCTTGTGTGTTTGGGCATCACACACGGATTGGACAGGGCTTCCCTCACTTACCATCCAGGTACTGTGTGAGCCCTGGTTGGCTTCATTCCAGACCAAAGCAAAGGTCTGAAATAGGGCCCACTTCAATCAAATACTCCAGCCCACTGCATAGAAACCCTTCTTCATTCACCTTCTCTTCACCAGATTTAGCTCCAAACTCCCCTCTTCTACTATGTGAGAGTTAATTATGCCTAGGGTGACCAGATGCCCTGATATTAGGGGCATTGTCTTATATACGTAATTATATCCCCACCCTCGATTTTTCACACTTGCTAATTATGCCTCCCAGCAGGCCCAGACTTATTACCTCTGCAAATCCTTGCATACAGGGGCAAGTAACTGGTCTTTCATCTTGCCAGCTTCTGGGTGGCCTCTATACTCTCGATCATGGCCCCATTTCAGTTTAGTGGCTCAGCCCATTCTGTTTACACGGTGGTACTTAACACTTACAGTCAGATTCACTGAAGAATGATACTGGCTATAAAAAAGAGGAGCAGTGATTCCATTGAATTAGACGTCTTACTAACGGATAAACTACATTTCAACCACAAGTTATTGGCCTACATGCAGAAATCACTAGGAGAAATCTACAGCCTGAGTTATGCAGGATTTCAGACTAGATGAGCATAATGGTTCCTTTTTCCCATTAAAAAAAAAAAACTATGATCCTGTGAATTCTTGCAATAAACAGACACATTCCACCTGCAAAATCAGACTCCATACAGTCGACCTTGCCCATAGATAGCTTTTTGCACTTTTCAAAGCACTTTATAAAACATTACACAATTGTCTGTTTTCTCCCTCTTTATGAAACGGAGGTGAAAAACTGTTGTCAAAAAGCCAGCAAAATGAAATTCTTGTGAGATTGTATGTTTTGACTTTGTAATTCTTTACAATGGTTTTTAAAATGTATATCTATGAATAGATAATGAATTATTCACAACTGGAATCAGTGGTCCTTGAAACAGCTCTTTGGGGAGATGCTATTTTAAAAGCAGTAAGATCAGATCAGTGAATTACAAACTGTCTGACAGGTGTAAAATAAGCGATAATGCTGTATGCCACAGGAAGCTGAAGATCTAGGAGGGGGGAAACCCCATTTAATCCAGTAACATTTGGCTAACAGGCTTATCTGAAGACTTTTGTATCAAGGAAAGCTGGTCAAAATTTTTTCAATAAAATGATTTTTCAACAAAAAATACATTTCCATCAACACTGAAATGTTTTGAAACATGTAGATGGTTGTTTCTGAAATGACATTTCAGTAACAAAAACTAAATGAAGCATTTTGATAAGGCTGACATGCCTCATTTCAACATATTCAGAAAGGAATATTTCTTTTTTTGTTTTGAAATGAAATGTTGATATCAGCATTCCTTGTTCCGTGTATAATTTTTAAAAGTATAAAACGGGCAAAATTGGAATTACGCATTTTGATTTTAATCAAAACAAAATCTTTGAATTGATCCGAAACTAACTCCTCCCCTCCCCCCGGAATTTTCGTTTAATGGTAAATTTCAATTTTTGTTGGTTTTTTTCATTTTGGAATAGAAAAAGCCAATATTGCAGAATTTCCCATGAACCCGAAAATCCAGTTCCCGCCCAGCTCTAATATCCAGCTCTCATTACTGTTTAAAATGCGAGCCCTGGTCTTCGGCTGCACACTGCTGGCTTTGCGCTGCTCCATCAAAGCAGATCCAGCCCCCAGGAAGTATACCTTGTATAGGAAGAATCTCAGATGAGATGGCACAGCAATCCCTATGTCACCCCCATTCCTAAACCAGCTGCCAGAGTAGGACTGGGAAGGGAAGCATATCGGACTCCTTTTCATTCCAGCGATCCCCATCTGCTATATCAGCCCTATGGGGTATTTGACATCTGGCACAGGTTACAGCCTCCATGAGGATGCTCTGGCTTACATCCTTGCATTAAGGGACCAGACTAGTGTGGAGAGGCCCAGGATTGGGAGAGCCAGAGGACATCCTTTTGCCACTCCACACATACTTCAGATGCATCTAGCACTCCTCTGAGGATATTACTTATCTCTTAGATGGTGCTTTTCATCAGTAGATCTCAAAGCACTTCACAATCTTCAATGTATTTATCCTCTCAACACCCATATGAGGTAGAGAAGTACTATTGACCCAGTTTTGCAGACGGGGAACCAAGGCACAGAGAAGGCAAAGTGACTTGCCCAAGGTCAAAGAGGAAGTCTGTTGCAAAGCAGGGAATTGAATTGGGGTCTCCCACATCCTAGGCTAGTGCCCTCACCACTGGACCATTCTTCCTCTCTGATCTGAACCATAATAAATTGGCAGATATGGAATGGCAAAGGTAAATTATTACATTTAGGGAAAAAGAGTGTTTTGTGGAGTTCCAGAGGATGCTGAAATCTTGTAGAGCAGGAAATAATTACTTATGTTACAGCTGAAACTGACAGCTCTTGGTTCATGTCTCATATTAATGGAAGCAAAATTAGCACTGAAGCTATGATGGATGGTTCAGAGCAACACATGACAGCGGATTCCAATCCTTCTGTGCTGACCAGGATACATTCCTATGCAGGTTGCTATGGTTTATATTCGTTTGTTTCTGGTAGGGTCCACAATGTGCTGGATGAAATCATTTTCATCAACATTTGTAAATTCACCACAATTGAAACATTCCTTTTGGATTATGTGGATTTCAAAAGAGATTCCACCGGAAACCAGGCACATTTCCAACAGAATCAAGCTCACCTGTCCGGCTCCTTGGCAGCTCCCCATGCAGGCTGACAGAGAACTAAGAGCCTTGGAGCCCTGGCTCCCAGCTTCACAGCTCCTCTGCAGACGGGGCTCCCAGGGACATCTGCTCCGAATCAGAAGTAAACCAAATTTCTAAATCTTAAACTCTCCCTCAAAATGGAATGGCCCATCTCCACCTGGCTCTAGTGCTAGGTGCTGCACATAAAAGAAAGCATGTTCCTTGCTCAAAGAAATTGTGGTCTAAACCCTCATCCAGCCACTGGCTCTGCTTTGTGTCAACCCTAGCGTCCACATGGAGTCTCATGGACATATGTGAGGTTCTATGCTGGTGCAGATGTCTGCCTAAGCAGGATCGGGGCCTAAAATGCCCAATCCTGCAAAGAGTCGTGCACAAGACCAATGGGGAAGCAAATTACCATGCCGAGGGCCCTGTTCCCCGCTGAGATCACCAGCAATCAGAGGTGGGTACTGCTAGCAGGAGCAGCCCAGCTGACCTCAACATAAGGAGTGGGGTGGTGTTTCTCAAGCAGCCAGAACTCAGAGTCCTTGCCCAGAGCTTGACCACGCCTTGGGATTGATCCTGCCCCTCTGAAGTCAACGGGAGTCTTGACATTGATTTCAAGTCACATATAAGTGGCAAGATCACCACCACCTGTGCCTTCCGAAGGCTTCGCTAACGCGTAACCGAGGGAAAGGAAAAGAACTGCAGCCCTTACTTGTTCTGACATTAAAGTGAAGCCTTGTTTTCAGAAGAGCTGAGCAAAGCAACAGCTCCCGTCACCTACGGCTGGAGTCGTGGGAGCTCTGCGCTTCTGAAAAAGAGGTCCATGACATTTCATAGTCAAGCTTCATATGACAAAGTGACCGTTATGGAAACAACTGGTTGGATCAATGCAGAAGAGGCTCTCTCTCTCTACAGAGATAGCAGGTGATGACAAAAATCAATGGGCAACATATTGGTCTCCGCAGCTCATCGGGTGGAAGTAATCTTCATGATCAGCTGCACAACAGTTCCCTTAATGTGAATTGTGACGTGGGTTTAGAATGCCAGAGGCAAGCGGAGCTCTCCCATTGGCTGCAAATGAAGTCATGCCCACATCATTATCATCCTGTTAATCCACAGGATGTTGCTATTTGCCTTATTTGACTCCTTGCAAATTCCACATTGGAAGACCAGCCAGAGCCATTCCCAGCAGAGTCATTCAAGGCCACTCTTATGCTTGCAAGGTGCTTCAAATCGCTTGTGCTTCCGGCTCGTATGTCACACTGCCTAAGGAGTCTTGTAACTACTCACCAATGCACCGGCTATCATGTCTTATTGCTTGACTAGGGCTGCCCCTAAATGGACGGAAGCTTTAACTGAATCAAAGGTTTGTTATGAAATAGATATGAGCCCCCTGGCTACTTTTGGAAAGGCTGAGACCCTGGATGGGGAAGGAAAGCCCTGGGAGTGACCATTCCAGCCCTCTCAAGAAGAAGAGCGATGGAGACCCGTGGGAGCTACACACCCAACTCTTCCATTGCCAGAGAAGTGTCACCAATGACACCAGGCCTTCAGAGCAGGCTGGGGGAATGGTGGGGAGTAAAAGATGTGGAAGTGGGGGGGCATCGCCGGGCGAAGGGGATTCTGGCCTCAAAGAAAGACTGACTGACCTGAAAATGCCTAGCACCAGCTGTGGGAGTTGTGTTCAGGCTGATGGCAGACGGGATATGCCCCTTTTTTCCCAGCATGCTAGGCCCAGGAGAGCCACATACACTCTTTCTACGGAAATGCAGAGCTGCATATAGCAAGGCGGCACACAGCAGTATTGCCTCAATGACCTGCGATGACCTCTCAGGCTCCTGGTACAGAGTGCTGAGGGCATGTGGCTAGATCAGATTCTTGTAGGCCCTTGGCACCCTGGGATCTTACTCAGGTAAAAAACACTAGTTGAGACAGTTGAGCTATAGGATGAAGCAGGCAGCACATTTGTGGGTGGTTATAGCATCTCTTGCAGATATTATAAAGACAAGAGTAATACCAGACTGACTTTCAGCATTGCACAGTGCAGTAAAGACCCTAGGCACATGCATGGGCCTCCTCACCAGAGTATCGGAGCACTTCACAATCTCCAATGTATTTATCCTCCCACACCATGTAAGGGAGGGAAGAGCTGCCACCCCTATCTTACAGAGGGGAGCTGAGGCCCAGAGATGCTGAGGCCCACATCCCCAGAGGCATTTTGGTACCTTACTCCCACTGAAGTCAGTGGGAATTGGGTGTCTAAATAGCTTTGAGGATCTGGGCCTAAGGCACTTGACCAAGGTCACACAGAAAGTCTGTGGTTGAGGAGGAACCAGCCAGCAGACAAAGAGAACCCCACATTTATTTTACTATTTTATTTGGCTTAAAACGAAGATGTCAATATTCTCATTAGTTGGGGGTGGGGCTGCATTAGGACTCTGGCTTTTTGAAGAGGCGGGGGGTGGCAGTACTGCTCCTCAGCTGGGCCAGAGTCTCACCTGGTGTGAAGTGACACGGCGCCATTCAAGCTAGGCCAGTCTACAGCAGCGGGTTCTCTGGACTACCATCTTTAATGATGCAATAGGAAGTTATGCTAGGTAGATAGGTATCTAAAGACTGAAAACGGATCGCTCTGCTCATGGTGCAAGGTATCGTACTCCACAGGTAGGGTCCATTCAATGAGAGGGAGCGGGAAAAATGAATGAGTGGAATAAGCTGCTTTCCAACACAAGTGAGGTCTCATCTACACGCAAATGTTATGCTGCTTAAAGTAGTTACGGGCCCCAGCATGGCTGCAGATATAGCAGTATCAAAGTGCTTATACTGGTAGAACTATTCCCATCTGGAGGGGGTTACGCGAACCTGGGACAAGGCCGCTTTATACTGACATAACGGCATTGACACTAGGAGTTGCTCTGGGACAAGTCTTTAAAAAAAGAAAATCACACCCTGGCCAGCCAATTATATTGGTACAAAATACGCATGCCCTATGTTTATAGAATAAGCTGTATGATATTATGTGACAGGGAGGCCATGTGGCCCTGTGGATAGAGCAGTGGATTGACTCAGGAGCTCTGGGTTCTATTCCCCGCACTGGACTGCTAGGTGACTTTGGGCAAGTTGCTGTCCCTTTGTGCCTCAGTTTCCCCCATGTAAAATGAGGATAGCGATCATGACCTCCTTTGGAAGGTGCTTTGAGAGCTAAGGATAAGCAGCGCTAGAAGAGGTTTTATTATTATCTGAGAAAGATGTATGTTGCCACAGTAACAAAGGTACGTGAAAGGAGGGAGAGTTAATGCTCTGGATCTGATTCGCCACTTCCTTGCACATTGCAAAGTCACGGACACCCGTGCAAAGCTAGTGTGAAATGCTACATTCTGATTGGATGGAGTTTCACCCACTGTGCACCGGGTCAATGACCTCACGGGAGCACGGCCGCGTTGGGGAATGGGGCCCTGTAACTTCAACTTTCACTTGGACATGGCTTGACTGTTGCAATAATTTAGGCCTTGGGGATGCGGCACTACTAGAGATATATTTCAAAAAGCACCGAGGGCCAGCTCCTAAGTAGGTATAAATCAGCATAGCTCCACTGATCCCCAGGGATCTACACTGAGTTACACCAGCTGAGAATCTGGCCCTTTGGGTATTTAAAAAAAATAGCCCTCCCCTCTATACTATGCAGTCCCTAGCAGTGAACAAGCAGAGAAAGCGTACACTGAAGGGCTACTTTGTCCAGAAGCCTGGGAATTCTCCCCCTCCCACCTTGTCAGCAGAGCACCTGGTTCATACTCAGAGATGCAAGTGAATTGCTGAGGAAAGTAATGCCTTGTTTGTCAGCAAGGCTGACAAGGGAACGGAGGACCAGTGCGACTGCAAGATATTGATCTTGCTAAATGAAGGAACCTGAAAGTGGCAGAAGGAAAGTGTGAGGCCAGACGGGGCCTCAGACGACATCCCTTCCTCCCCGCTGCTTGTGTTGCTCTCAGCCAGGAGAGAGCAGGTCCTCGGAGGAACTGAAGTGTCACTTGATGTTATCAATAAATTGTCAGCCTGAGTTTCTGCGGATTGCCAAGGGTCACTTGCTGCCATGTCAGAGGCTCTGGCGTAGTTGGGAAACGGCTTCCCTTGAGGAGGGCAAAGGGGAGCCAACAAGCTGATCTGACATGTGCAGTGAGAGCCACATCAGGGAAATATTGTCGCCTGAATGGAAAGGTGGAAAAGTTTTTGGTCTCTGAACTGAAGTCTGTTCCAAAGGGACTCAACGAGATCCGCAACTGACAACATCAGATATACAGAGCTCTCCCTTTTTGCTTGCCTCTCTTATCTAAAGTGCTTTTTTCTGCCCCAAACAGCTGAGTTCCAGCAGTTCAGAGAAGGTCCAGCAGCAACCCCCACCCCTGAGCTTCCGTTTCATCTCAGAGCACCACAGGACAGCAGCCAATAGAACTTGTGAAACACCAGGTCCTTGGAAATGAGGATGCACTCCATCCCAGCACACACGTACTGAGTACAGAATGTTTTGCTGTCATGACGTAGCTCATTGCAAAAACTCATGGAGAGATGACGGTTGTGGTCTGATCTGTGCAGGGCTACAGCCACCACAAACTGGCAGCGATCTACTTAGGCAGCTGCCATCAGCACGTTCTTGTGAAGGCCGCCTGCAGTGGAACAGATTTGCAAATGAAGCACAAACTCTAATCAAACTAGCGATGAACCGAAGCCCACCTCATCCACCCTCAGCCCAGATCTGAACAACTCTAAACTTTGGAGATATTCAAAATCATAACCTGGATCTGACTCCCTCATTTCTTAAATACGTTTTAACCAAACCCCCAAACCTGAATATGGTTGAAGTTTCAAGCAACAAAAAATACATGAAATCCACAGACGTAGCAACAAATTCGTACAGACACCCAAGATAAAATAGAATAATAATGGGAGCATTCAAGTGATCTCACTAATTCCTTCGTTTTGCTCTTGGTTGTACTAGCCCTTATAGCTACTTTTTATGCTGCCTCCTCTTGTGATTAAGATAGGAGCATTCCTTTCCCAACTAAAGGGCTGGTACTGAAGCCTAGTGGATAGAGCATAGGACAGAAATCAGGAGTGCTGGGGTCTGTTCCCAAAGCTGCAGTTGGTGCATGAACTAAGGCACGTCATTTTCCCTCCTGCTGTTTGTCTTTGTCTATTTAGATTGTAAAAGTTTTGAGGCAGGGGCTGTCTAGTATTCTGTGTCTGTGTCGTGCCTCGCATACTGGACCACTGGTCTCAACTGAGACATCTTGGAGCTACTGTCATACAGATTAGAGCTGATGGGAAGTGACCTTTTTCATTATAAAATTTCAAAGTTTGTCAGTTTTCAGCTTCTGAAAAATGTTCCTTTTTCAATGGAAACCTCAAAAATCCACTGTGTGTCCAAAAAGCCACTTTTCCCACCATAGAACGTTGGGATTACAGTTTCCAACCAGCTCTAATAACCCAAAGCCATTTTAGACCAATCAAATGAATAAGATAACTATCCTTACAGAGAGAAAGCTAAACACTGGAACAGTCCATCTTTGTCTAACCTAGTCTTATAAACTTCCAAACACCTTGGTGTCTTTATAGAGCAGATAGCCCTGACACACAGAAAGGCTTCAAATGAAATGCAGAATGGATGGGCCAGGCATGTACAGCTTTGATTCTCTCATGTTATTTAGGAGGAGAGATGATGGGGAGGTTTTTTTGGACAAACTTTTTGTCTGAAAATGCAGATTCATTGAAACCAGAATCTTTTGAGGGAAAGGGCCAAGTTGTCGAAACTTTGACATTTTTCCACACAAGAAATTCTGGTTCAAAACAACTTTTTTATTTTTAAGTTTAGTGAAAATAAATTTAAAAACAATTTGAAATGGTCAAAGCTGAAATGAAATGTTTCAATTGACTCAAACCAGGGGATGGAGGGGAGGGGGGGGTGAAATTTGAGATTGACTTTGTTTTCATTTGGGATGAGAAATTATTTTGCTCTCTCCAGCTGTTTCCCTCCTAGGTCTATTTAGAAGAAAGTGGCACCCAGTCCAATAAGAATAGAATTTGGTTCTATGTATAAGTAATTTCCCTCACAATACATTGAATTTAAATTCTATGAACTCTCAGCTAAAGAAGTCTTGTCCACATGGATGAAGTCAAGTTGTGTTGATTGTGTTTGAGTGGCTGAATGTGGGGGTGATGAGATAAAGACAAAGACCCGTGGTTTTGGGGCGTGGTTTTTTGAAGCACAAATATATTCTTCAAACATTCCTCCCTACTTAAAGAAAGAAATCCCTGAACTGCAGAGGAATGATCAGCAGTGAAGGAGGACGAGGAAGAGGAGCAGAATGACAGACTCCAGTGAGTCCTCCCTCTGCACATCACTAGTAGATAGTTCTGGGAGTTATTCCTTTTAATTAAGTCCAAGAGTTAGTGCTGAACTCTGGATGAGCGGTTGAAAGTAAAGAGATAACATTTAGCATCCTCTCTTTTAGAGAGAGCAGGCAGGCTCGAGTTCAGAGGGGGAAGGAAGAGGGAAGAATTTTTCCTATACCTGAACATTCAGGGAATTCCAAGCTACAAAAGACACTCCAGTGTGATAGAACAACAAGAGGAGGACAGATTAACCTGATGGAGTGGACAGTGCTGGGATAGAGACCTACCTATCAGAGCTTGCCAGAAAAATGGATCTTCTGTCCCAGGAAAAATTCAGTTTTTTGAAAAACTGGTTTGAAACATAAGGCCCAATTTTTGAAATTTTTCACTGACTGAAATTCACGGATCATTTTTGCAGCTCGCAGATGGATGCGGATCCAAATTTTATATCTAAAGACCTGCAAATCTGTGGATGGCTGCTTTATATCCACAGATCATTTTTGCAGATCAGATCGGATACAAAATTTGTATCCGTGAAGTCCTCTACTAGATATTTATAGAAGAATACTGGTAAAAAGCCCCAAATTGGCACGGACACTTGTGTCAGGGCTTGGACAGGTTCAGAAGTCCAGTTAGGATGCTGCCTAAGTGAAGCCTATCTACGTTTCTGGAAATCCTGCAACACCATCCCTAAATACCAGATTTCTTGTGTTGCAAGTTCAGCTATAACCAAGGACAACTTTTTGTCTTGTTTTCCAGTGTTTTCATTTTACCATCACAGGCAACTTCTCTCCTATATGCAATGAACTCTTCAAGACCACTGTAAAGATATCAACTAAATGCCTTGCAGCATGTCCTATAATCAGCATCTTGGGATCACCTGTGAACGGCTATCTTAAGACCAGATTTGTCCTCTTCCTCACTCAGGAATAGGCCAGGGTGATTGACAAGAGATGTGCGGGAGGGAACAGAGCTGTGATTCTGAAGCCCTGGGCTTTTCATGGAAGAGGATTAGTTATTTGACAATTGTGAAGCACTGGATCGCTAACCAAAACCTACTTGCTGATGAACTGTTGCTGTGGTGTGTGTGACAGCCGCCAGTGGCTAATCAGTTCCCAGAAGATGCGAGCTAATCGTGTCCTGTCCTTAGTGTAAACTCAAAAATGCCAGTTGCAGCATTTTGAAAGTAAAATTTCAACCAAAAAACCCCAAAATGTTTCAAAAAGATCTCAATTTCTGTTCTGTTTTTAGGCCAA
This sequence comes from Emydura macquarii macquarii, assembly GCF_026122565.2. Taxonomy (NCBI): domain Eukaryota; kingdom Metazoa; phylum Chordata; order Testudines; family Chelidae; genus Emydura; species Emydura macquarii. The sequence goes on from NW_027131391.1 coordinate 5,997,056, forward strand.
CTCTGATATTCAACGTTTGAAAGTTAGTTCTGATGTTGCAGTGTTTTTATATTGGCTTCCGTTGGCCGAGTTATCACTCTCAATATCCTCTTTGATAGGACAGCACATAGATTGCCTTTTTTTTATTAGGTGCTAAATACAGCTTCCTTCTTTTCTAATTTGCATCCTGACTCAGATTTGGCGCAAGCAAAGTCTGTTATAGTCCATGAAATTGCACCCATTTATGCTGGTCTTTAAGCAGCCCCGTACACTTTGCCAAATGCAACATTTGGCAAACAAACAAATCCCAGCCATTTGCCTGTGTGCCAGACAGGCAAAGAGTGTACAGTGCTGCCGTGCCTGAGCTACATGATTTATGGGCAGTTGAGAGAAGAGATCTATTCATCCCAAAGTCTATGGCACAATTAAATTTTGTTTCTCCCCCTCCAGTGTCTTGGGTGGGAGGGAGGCAGAGTTTATCATATACCCTGTGCCCTGGTGTTGAAATATGATTGATGACGCAATACTTGGCCCATTCTCATGTAGCTCTTTTCAAGCCATTAGCCTGGGAATCAAGCACCCTGCCTGAAGCTTCTTAGCTATCTGCTGGCTCATGTTACCTGCTTATCTACAGGAACTTAGGGAGAACCCTCGAACTATGCATATTTTTGTTGTAGCTCATCCCTAGTTTATTTACCTAAACAGGGGGAATGAAAAAGCTGCTTGCAAATATCCTCCATTGCTCAGTGTTTGAGCAAACCATCCTTCCAGAGTCTGAAATCCAGCATCCAGCTGCACGGAGCTATTTACAGATGCTGTTCTCAGAGTGGAGAGGTTGAGTTCGAATTGAAATAGGCTGGTAATTTAGCTATGCTTCAGCTCTGCACACAAGAGCTTGCAGAGAGAAAAAAAAAGTGCTGGGACATTACCAGGAAAAAGCCTCAGCGGCAATAAAATTAATTTCCTCCTCTAATATATACAAGACTTTCTCCAGGAGAATTATGACTCAAGCTGATCAAAGTCTGTAAGTGGTACTTATGCTATCAGTTTCACCCCCTTAATGCCCTCCTGTCAAAACAAAATCTCTGCAAAAGGCTTTGAGGAAAATCACATGAGCATAATGGCTTTCAAAAAAACAGCCCTAAGTACTTGAAAACATATACAGAGAGAACTATTATATAGGCTGGTGTAATAGCACTTATATTTGAATGTAAACATTCTTATATTAGCAAGTGACTTCTTACCCACGAAACACAGCCATGCAGATCAGACTGCACATGTTCAGGTTATCGCGGGAAACAGAGGGGAGGAGTTGGACAGCAGTGGGAACATTGTACTATGCAGGATGGCAGCTTCAGGCAGAATCGGATAACCGGGAAGAAGAGGGATGCAGCTTATTGAAGAACGATTTTTAAATAGAGCACCAAATTAATCCCTCATCCAATTCCACTGATTTATGCCAGGAAGGAATTTGACCCATTGAACTATCTGATTCTTTTTTCTTTATCTATTGTAAAAATGTTTGTTTGAACATGTTCTCGCTGAATTTAGGCCTGGCCTGACAGCCCTGGGAACCGAAGCTGTCTGTTTATCCCCAGAATAGAGGCAGATCAGCTCTGAAGAAACGACAGTTGTGTCTCCCTGGCCCATGTAAAGCTTGTGTTGGCTGCTGGGACTGGGAACAAAGATTTAGGGACCAAGACAAGCATTTTCAAGAGCGGCCACTGGCTTTCAGTGCTCAATTTTGGGAACAGCGGATCTGACTTTCAAAGGTTCCGAGAGCAGCCTGCAGGGTTGAATGTAGACATTAGAGTGACTGCTTGAGGCCAGATTGTAATCCTTGCTCTGCCCCTGTGCAATACCGTGTTGGAGGGGAGTAGCCTGTGGAGCTGCTGTTCCCAAACCGGGGCAGCTGGGAGTGGCCAGGCAGAGGTTGGATGGGGGCAGATACATCTTGGGCAGAAGCACAACTCAGCCAGCCCCCGGTGAGAAGCAATCCACACCAGGTGTAGGGCTGGCACAGATGCCATGTTGAGTCAGCAGAGTGCCCTGGTTGTCAAGAAGGCTAATGGCATATTGGGATGCATTAGGAGGGGCATTGCCAGCAGATCACGGGAAGTGATCATTCCCCTCTATTCGGCATTGGTGAGGTCGCATTTAGAATATTGTGTCCAGTTTTGGGCCCCCCACTACAAAAAGGATGTGGACAAGTTAGAGAGAGTCCAGCGGAGGGCAACCAAAATGATTAGGGGGCTGGGGCACAGGACTTATGAGGAGAGGCTGAGGGAACTGGGCTTGTTTAGTCTGCAAAAGAGAAGAGTGAGGGGGGATTTGATAGCGGCCTTTAACTACCTGAAAGGGGGTTCCAGGGAGGATGGGGCTAGGCTGTTCTCGGTGGTGGCAGATGACAGAACAAGGAGCAACGGTCTCAAGTTGCAGGGCGGGAGGTCTAGGTTGGACATTAGGAAAAAGTTTTTTACTAGGAGGGTGGTGAAGCACTGGAATGGGTTACCTAGGGAGGTGGTGGAATCTCCATCCTTAGTGGTTTTTAAGCTGAGGCTTGACAAAGCCCTGGTTGGGATGATATAGTTGAGGTTAGTCCTGCTTTGAGCAGGGGGTTGGACTAGATGACCTCCTGAGGTCCCTTCCAACTCTAATATTCTATGATTCTATGATTCTATTTCTAGAGCCGGGGGGGGAGGGGGGGGGGAAATAACCCAGGTCCGAGACCATGATTGTCTATCTAGTTTCTGGTCTGCTCCTAAGGCAGTAAAATTATATTCTGCCTATTACTCAGAGCTTATGGCAAAGCACATTATACCCATTACCCAGAAGTAATTACGGAGAAGTCTCAAGATAGTAGCCTTGGCAGGATATTGATGCCCTTCCCTTATGGTTTTGTAGCTTCATAGTGGAGCTGATCAACATTTATCTGTAGAAACATTTTTCTGATGGAAAAACAAAAACAGCTTTTGAACCTAACGAGAATGTTTGTAAAAATGTTCTCTCTCAAGGAGTGTGAGGGAGGCTCTCATTAAAAACAAAACCTAAACTGAGAAGTTGATTGTTTTAGACAACCAAAATTGGCAACTTTTTTTTTATTTTTTTTATTTGGGTGGCCCAAAAGTTTCCCCACAAAAAGATGACAAATTCTGAAGACTGAAGGGTTGTTTTCATTAAATATTTTCAGGGGAAAATATAATTTCCTGACCAGCTCCACTTCACATCAGACCTAATCCAAAGTCCACTTGGGAAGTCACTGGTAAGATGCTCATTGATTTCTATGGGCTTTGCATCAGGTTCATACAGATTTACAACACTTCATGTGGGGATTTCCCCATCACCCCCCTTGCCTGTACTTACAGTCCAGCTCTCGCTTTTGAGGAAATTCCTTTACTTGCGATAACCATGTCTCTAGCTCATATTTTCTCTATCCTGTTGACAGTTTTAAACCAACAGATTTATGAACTTTGAAGGAACAGAAATATTTTAGACATACATACTTTTTTTCTTATCTAGAACTGCCTGGGATTGTGTTTCTAGACACAGCACTTGTAAAGGACAAAATTTCCTTAGCAGAAGACAGCTAGAAAGGCAAACCTGATTTGTTTAATAAGGAGTTTTATAGCCCAGGATTATTAATACTATCTCAGATTTTCATATAAAAATTTCATTGCAAATCAGTTACCACTTCTGGGACCAATGAAATGCAATCAGCTCTGGGGTGGAATGCAACAGCTCAATAGAGAAAACAGAGAAATGCTGCCAAAAGCTTTGACAGGAAGTGAAGAATTCAGTATCCAATTGAAATCACTGGGGAAATTTAGGCAGACAAAAAAGTAATAACCTTTGCCGGAATTTGGCGGAGACAGCAAGGCTGCGTTAGCATCAGAAATGCAATGGTGAGGCCTACTGTGGAACATCAAGTCAAGACGACTTCATCTCCTAAACCATGAACTCCTAAAACGATGCTGGGCCCATCAGTTCTAGCCACACTCAGGAAGAAGAATGCCACCTGCTGACTCACTAGTACCACTTCCCACAGCAGCCTGGGCTTTCCTTGATGGCATCCAACCCACGCACTAGACTGACCCTTCTTGGCTTTATAACATCTGCCCTTCTCACAGCCTGGGATTTACAGACTAGGAAGGAGCAGGGAGGTGACAATTAGCTTGCATACAACAGGAACAAAAGTAGACCTGTGCCCTGGTTCTGGCCCCTGTGCCTTGTCGGCGCTAAGCCAAAGGACATGGCTCCTCCACCAACAGAGCCCTCTCGCCTTGCCGTAGGGGGTGAGGAGGGACGCGTCAGGGGCTAGGAGGAGAGCAGCTCTGCTCTGCCAATTCAGAGCAGGAGCATGGGCCCTTCGGGACTGTAGAACAGTGTCTGAGCGCAGCCCTTTAAGACCCAGAGAGGAAGCATGGCCCAGTGGTTAGAGGGCTAGCCTGAGACTCAGGTGCACTCCTTGCCTGTAACAAGCTTCCCGTGCAACCTTGGACAGAGTCTCTTAGGCCAGATTTTCAAATGTATTTAGGCACCTAAAGGTGCAGATTGGCACCTAGTGGGATTCTAGAGCAACTAAGCCTCCCCGAAATCAAGACGAGTTAGATGCCTAGCCTGCATGGGTACCCTTGAAAATCCTACCTGCATCTTGCAGGCTTCTGAATACCTTAAAATATCTGCTAAGCTAAGCTCCCGTCTGTAAAAGGGGGGAAATAGCCCTGCTTCACGCGGTGAGGTGAGCACAGCTGCTCAGACCTGACACTAAGGGAGGGGCCATATAATAGTGTAGGCTCTTAGGCTGCTCCAGTTTACACTGGGGCTGCAGAACAAGACTGCATCAGCTTCACAACCCGGCAGTTTCCAGAGAGCTACCCTACCCCTCAGCAGGTCTTAGCACCTGATCCCTCTCCGACTGGTAACAAGGGGTCACAGCTCCGGTTTTTTGTTACCAGCAGGGCTCCATTCAGCTCCAGCCAAAGCCAACTAGAGAAAGGTGGGAGCCTTTGGATAAACATCCTGGTTTTAAGTGGGCTCAGGGCCTTACCCCTGATCCAGAAGATGGACAGGCCCCCTAGTCCATGGCGGGCTGCAATCCTTACGGTTGTGTTGGAAGGACTGGGCCTACTGAGGCCCCGTCAGACTCGGGGTTTGTTCTGAGCCGAAGCTGTCATGGACTTGGGAGCCCAAAGGAAACCCTGTGGATGGGGTGTTGACGGACTGCTCCTGCCAGAGCCCACGTTAGGATTGCTGAGTTCTCGGGCAAGCTTATTAGTATGCATGCTTTTATCTTACTAATAAAATAGGCTTGTATAAGAAGTGCTACGTGGGTAACTTATAACGGCAGCAATTACACGGCTCACCATCTCTATAGAGCAAGCCAGCAGCTGTGTTTGGTCCGCCTGTCTGTGCTGGGAAGAACACAGTGAAGGCAGGGAACTGTGCAGCCTGGAAATACCCCAGTCAGATGGGAGGGAGACGTAGGTCTCCACCCCAGAAAGGCAATGGCTGGGGAGCCAGAAACCTGAGAGGTGGGCGCCCCCAGGACTACTGAAGGCAAATACAAGTGCAGTTGCCCTGAACTGTGATACTCAGCACCTGACAGAATCTGGCCCCTTGTTTCCAATATGGTCCATCCCGCTCTGACCAAAAGCAGGAAGTAGAGAAATATGGGAGTATTTTGTTGGTCTTTTGTTTTTAAAGCTAAAGAAGCTTTGATAAATTTCCCCAAATACTTGATTTCATGTTGGCATTTTTTTTTTTTTAGTCTCAGCTGGTTTGAACATCCCAATTTACAATCTCAGACACACACTGAATGTGTCTGTTCTGCACTGTGGCCTAGTGGATCGTGCCCTAGACTGGTATTCAGGAAACCTGGGTTCTTGCCCTCGCTCTGCTGCTGGGTGGCCTCTGTGCCTCAATTTCCCCATCTGTAAAATGGGGGTGATACCAATCTCCTCTGAAAAGCGCATTGAGCTCTACTAATAAAAAGTGCTATATAAGAGGTAGGTATGATTACTCCAACTTTATTTCACACTTATATAAACCCTTTAATCTGAGGATGTCAGACTCCTTCATGAACAGCTCATTTTCCACAGTTTCACCCTGTAACAGACATTATATGCCCATTTCACCAAGGGGGAAACTGAGGCAGAGTGGCCATGACTCACCCCAAGCTGCACAGTGACTCAGGAAGCAGAAAGTGAAAGAGGCCCTAGAAGTCTTGGCTCCCAGTCTCATGCACTAGCCACTGCACAGCGCTCCCCCTCATCGCCAAGGCTGAGGATGTTCAGCAGAATGATGCCCCACAGCTCAGCAGCATTTATACTCTTCCCCCTTAAACATCCCCACCCCCAAATGGTACATGGATGGAGGAATGGCTGATCACAAACGTGTTAAAGGCTACACAGAGCAAGCTCACTTTAAGACCAAGAGCCTGTGTACTGTAAATTCTCCCTTCACCATGTAACAGCCCGCAATGGATCGACGCTGGGAGAAATTCTCCACTTCCCTTCACTTACTCTCCCTGATCAGACAAGATGGGGGCAGGGAAAGGAGGTCCTTTCCTACGGACGTTAATTATGTCTCTGTATACAGTCTGACTGCTGGCATGAAAAACATCAAAAAGAGGCCCTCCTCCTTAACCCTAAGCCTCTGCTCCTAACCCAGGCAGTTCATCCTCAGTGGAGCTCCTAGTCCTCTTCTAGTCTATTTAATTGCAGCCCCTAGACCTTAACCCTTGCGTTGATTTAGTCTTCCTGACACCGAAGCGTGACACATGCTCCACTTTAATTGCAGAGGCTGTAACAATGTTTTCACTTTAATACGCTAATCAAAATCATTTGCATTTGCATAGCTTTTTGTGTGCAGATCTCAAAGCCAGGGCCCTTCGTGATGCCTCGCAACACTCATGAGGTAGCTAAGTACTAGAGAGTACAGAACAATTCATTGCAAATTAATATAGGCTTCATCATTTACTAGACACCTTTCACAGAAGTATCTGTGGCTAACCCGGGGGCCCAGTCTGGTTCCTATTCAATGCACAGTGTGCTTGACTTTAATGGCAGCAGGACAGGGCCCACTGAATGCACTAGAAGAGTCAGACACAAAGTGCAAAGACAATGAAAATTGTTACCATTCAATGGGTTCTTGGCTCAGTTCTGTAGCTACACAGGCAGTGACAGTGACATAGAATTCGGAGTGCTCAGGGTGTAACAAGCACGTGCTTCCCTGGGCATTTAACACAGGGCTCAATCATCTTAAATGAATGCCTTCCTCTTTTGATGCAATCCTGTTCCAGGAATCCTCTGGGGACCCAACGCAAACCAAACACCAGCTGTAGTAACCGTTAAGTTACGGTGTTACAGAGACACCTAATAGAAAATGTTACCAACTTGGGATTTTCACACTGCTTACTAAGGGCTAAGGCCTGGTCCTTGTGCACAACCGGGGTATACAGGCTATAACCTCTGGGTGCCTGGCAGCAGTTAAGGCGCAAGGATCCTGCCCCCAGCCAAGGAGCAACGAAGGAGTTGCTCTGTGGCATCTTGTGTTGCCTCAGAGCTGCAGTCATCCTAGCATCTGCTGCCCGCTCCTGCCAGGCAGACGGGGTTAGTCCGTGGCTATGCAGAGCCATGGGGATGGCTTATTCCAAGCCCATCCCTCCCCACTGCCAGATCCTCTACAAAGTCCCGGCAAAGCTACTCTGAGGAGCTATTTTCTCCCCGCAAACCCACCCGCCTTGAAATACAGTGACCTTGTTACTTCCACTGCACGGAGGCTCTTCTGTGACGGCAGAGGGCCTGCTCTCCCTTCTGGTTTAGGACAGCTGGGGAGCTCTTCCCCACTACTGCAAACTCCAGCACGCCATGTTCTCGTCAGAGATCGTGGTTGTGGATCCTGTTGGCAATCATCCCCTCCTCCAATCTTCTTAACGGCCTCCTCAAACTACTTGATGTTCCTCCCAGCTTCAGAACCTTCCCCCGTTGCCAGGTGTCAGCCACCCAGTAACTGGTAGGCATGACTGAACCTTATGGTTTGAGTTCAGATGAGCACCCAGCAGTCAGGATGGTAGAGAATTGGGCAGGTCAAGGATCTAGCAATGGGCCGTGATGCCTTAAATCTCTAGGTCACACTGCTCCGCCTCCAAACCGATCAGAGAATGAAAGTTGTCACTTCACTAAGGCCACTGAACAATCTGATGAAGGTGACTTGGTTGTTTTCTTGGTCTGTTTCCAAGTGGACACATGTCCTTAACCCAAAATCTGCCACCACAGTCAACACCAGTTGCCCCCTTTAACAGCAAGTTGAGAAGCCAAGGACTGAGTGATCTATAGACACTAAACTCCCCCTCTTTCCTAAAAGTGGTATCTCCGAGATGAAACACATGAGCAGGTGGCAATATAGGAGGTGTCATCTGGCACTTCCCCCAGCTTTATCTGCTACGTAACTTAAAAAAAAAAGTCAAGCTCCAAGGTTATAAATTGAGAACCTTTCACCAGCACTCGCTGAAATTCACTCACAGACACAGCTAGTTATCTGAAGTACCAAATGCATTTGCAAAGCTGAGTCGCAGATTTTGTAACCATGCCATTCCCACCCTGCTCTGGGAGCAGAGTTTTTCTGGGCCTGCCTGTAACCTCAAAATGCTAAAGGGAGAAGAGAATGGTGATTGCATGAGAAATTAACCAAACTTCCTCAAACCCCTAAAATACGCAGGCTGGGATTTTCAAAAGAGCTCAATGGATTTCTTAACTGGATTTCACTGGAATTTGAACATTAAGGCCTTTGAAAGTTTGGTTCATTCTTGGGTCCCACATGAGGGTTGGCCATTATTTTTTCCAGTAGTCACTGGAAGTGAGCACTCAAGGGGTTAATAACTTTATCTACTGAGACTGTTCTCTCCCTTCTCCATGACAGTTCTGGCTTGGTTAAATGTCTCCCCCTTTCCTTTAAACTCTTTTACAAGGCTCGGCCAGGGAATTCCAACCCTCTCCCAAGCCAATCAGCACCCTCTCATCCATTAGGGCTAATTGACAGCAGGTTCAATGCTCTTTGTACTGACATAACTTCAAACACTCAGGTTGCACAAACTCAGCTTTCCTTGTTAAGCACAGAGCATGGCTGCTAGGAAAGAACAATGCAGTGGCTGGGGCTACTGAGTCTCATTTACATGCAACAGCCTCGTCTGTAAAAGTAGAAACAAAGGCGCATGTGTTAGAAGATCAAGGCAGCGCTGAGCTGGATAACCATATAGCTGTGTGGTTGCAGGGTATAGCACAGTTTCTCTGTGGAGTTGGGCTGCAATCTGTTTGCTTGGAGATCCTCTCTCCGCTACAGTTCCGTTTTTCCACCCTTTCTCTCCCCTCCACCCCGCCCCCAGAGAGGTTTTAGATGCTCTCTTTTATCAGACTACTGGTGACCTCTCACCCTGTATCAGGCCAGCTAAGGCTGGATTATGTCTTGGCTAATCACTGCTGCTGGAGATTGGAGACTTAAAGGTCTCTCTCTACAATGGGAAATGGGGAGTTCACTTTCTCTGCCAGTTTCCTTTTTCTTCCACCTCTCTCACATCACTCCATCCCCCATCTCTCCCTCTTCACCTCCTAGTTTCTACACCTGCCTGTTCCCACTCTGTATAGATATTTATTCCTCTAGCTCCTTCAGTCTATCCAACCCCCTCACCTTCCTCTGTATCGATTACTATCCCTTCCTCACTCAGCTGTTTAGGACAGGAGTCAGCTAGCGGACTGGCTGGAATTTGTACCACATGCCGTTTTTGTGGGTGGTCCTCCACCTGGGAAAAGAAAGGCAGAGAGTTGTATTTTTGTATCTCCTGCTTGGATACAATATAGTGATAACATTCTAAGGAAGGTTTCTTGCTTCAAGAGATCAAACAGGACTGGGAACGTAGGGGCCAGCTGGTCGTTGAGAAGAAGAGTCAGGAAAATGGACAGGGAACAATTTTGTGTAGCTGTGGGGAATTTTTTTTTCCATTTTTGTCATGCTTCTTTTATAGGTTTAGATGAAAATTCTTGAAACTTTTATTAATAAAAATGTTAGAAAATTGTCACTTGTTTCCTACCAACTATAGGGTGGGTGCAATTTTCTCTTTAGACTTTAATGAAATTTCAAGTTGACAAAAAATGAGATTTTTAAAAAAATTCACCATACTTCTCCCTGTTTTTCAGCCAGCTTTGTGCGAAGTATTACAAAGAGGATAATTTGACAGTGAACATGTGCAAAATCCGAGCGTGTCATATTTCCATAGGAGAAAACAATTTTGATCATGAATGGGCCTATTTTCACTGAAGTGGGTTTTATTGAAAAAAGACCAATTGCAAGTGTTCAACAAAATACAAAAAAGCCCAATTTTTGAGCATTTCAAAATGTTTCTGTGAGTATTTCATTCTAGTATTCTGAAGGAAAGTCCTAACCCAGTATTGCAAGGGGATCAACATAATTTGTATTAAGCTCCAAGTTTTAATACCGATACTACTAGTGTTAGCTGAAGGTTTTTGGTCAAAATTTCTTTTGAACCAAAAGCGATCTTTTTACAGAAGTGAATATTTTGGCAGGACAGTTGTTGCTTTCCAAAATTATCCATTTTTCAAGAACATAAGAACCAAAATTGAAACACTTTTTTGAAAGTGAGAAAAATTTCAGGTTCTGGGTTTGTACCCAAAAAGGATCCAGAAAACGTCCACAGTTAAAAAAACCAAACAAACAAACATTTTTTTTTGAAGATTTTTCATGGAACACACTTGCTATTTTCCTACAAGGCCTAGGCACAACATTTCAGAAAAGACTGGAGAGGAAAGAATCAATGTTGATTCATTGGAAAAACATTTCAGATGAAGTACTGCACTATTCAAGCGCTGGACAGGTTCTGGTTCTTTTTATAGCCTCACTGCAGAATTATTCTGGGCTCTTGGTTCCATCCACACACAAACCCTCTCATCCAAATGTAATGGTGCTTTAGACCCAGGCTAGCTGGCACAGCTGGAGGTGTGGGTAGAGCCCACATTACACGCTCACTCAGGCTGGTAACCCACCCACTTTGCAGTGAGGGACACAGGTTAAGTCACTCAAGTGCTGAGCATCTACACTGCAGTTTTGTAGACCTGCAGCCCATGCCCTCAAACTCCAGTCAGCCGACACAGGTGTTTTATTGTGCTATAGCCGTACCTAGTAACTCAGGTATGGCTTTACAATGTGGCTGCTAACACCAGGCTAGGCTAAACCCAGGTGCTGATCACCCAGGGTAACTGTAGTGAAGACATATTTTCACAGCCCAAATCCAGAGCAACTCCAGCACAGTCACAGTCGTGACATCTGCATACTACAGGTGCAATGCAGGGAAGAATCAATCCTGAAAGCCCCGAATGCTTGCCAAACCTGGCTGCAAAGAACTGACAATTCATAACAATGAAGGGCTAACGGGAAACTGGGATTAGCATTCGAATTACAGTGCCATCGCTTTGCAGCAAGTCAGTGCACTGTGCATTCCCATTCAGCATCTCCCGACTGCAAAAAAACTGCAGCCTCAAATATTGCACTAGTCAGAATACTGACGCCTGTAGCATATCAGTCAAATCCACACCCCATACGCTTTTCCCCCCTGCAGGGCACTGGCTCCGCTGTCAGTCAGCATCGCCCATAGGCAGCCTGCCAGCTGGCATTTGTGATGTAAAAATAGCTCTGACAACTGAAGAAATGGAGAGTTCTCAAACCGATGTGTTTCCTAACACATGCACCATTCTCTTTGGGAAGAATTCTGAACTCCAGAAGTCCTGCTCACAGTCAAGGAGGGTCATATCTATTTGAAGCCTTTTTGATATCAGGTGTAGTTGTTGTTTTTATGGGAATTTACCTAAAAAGGCCATCCCGGAGAAAAGAACATTACAACCCCAGAGGTTTTTAGCAGTTATAGTTACCCGTATTCCCCTTAACACACATTTTAAAATAGCGATTGCTCTCTATCATGGTTTCCAAACTATGGTGACCCTTGCATACACCTTCTGTCCTGGCGAGAGAGAAGAGAGGCTCTAAGGGCATCCCCTGCTGACCATGGTGGGGAAAACCAGCAGTTGACATTCCAAGGGGAGCCAGATTCCTGTTCCGTAGGCTTCTCATGAGTCTGAGGACATGTCTACCCCACAAAATTAAGTCAACCAAACTTACATCTGCACATAGCCGCCACAGCAATTACTTTGCTTGTGGGTGTCTACACTTTGTTCCTTATGTCGGCGGTGCGCATCCTCACCAGGAGTGCTTGTATCGATTGTCCAGTCAGTGTGGGGCATTATGGGATGGCTTCTGAAAGCCAGTAGCAGTCCACGTAAGCAACACACTGTCTACACGGACACTGCATCGACCTAATTACATTGACATTGACTCTATGCCTCTCGCAGAGGTGGAGTTATGTCGGCGGGAACAAAATTTTAGTGTAGCACTGAAGCAGTGCCAGGCATGGAGAAAAGTCCTGCGCAGTGTAGGACCGAGGAGTGGTTCAGGAGTATGAAGACAACCACCTCTTCTCGCTGTGTGTGTTTGAAAGGAAGAGCTCTCTACCCCGTGAAAAATCTAGGCACGGCGTTATGCCGTGAAAGGGTTAATCCCCCAAGCAGTGCACTAAGTGGTCAGCAGCCCAATAAATTTTAACTCCAGAAAGACAAACCACAATCATCATTAGTCACGGCTCATTGGCCTGTTAAGGCTCCTCCGTGAAGTTTATCTCTTTGCTTCTGACCACTGGGCAGCCATATTTCATGCTTCGAAAACAGCCCCGAGGTCACTGAAATGAAAGCCCCCATTCAACAGGTCTGTGAAGGACTTGGCATGGGGAGGGGGGGGGGAGGGGGGGCAAAAAAAGGCTGGGGTCAAAACAACACTGAGATACGGCTAGACCTTCAGCCGCTGCCCTGCCAGAGCAGACACACAACACACGCTCAAGTGACCAAGACATGTTAATCCGTTTCAGAATCAGCCAGGGTCAGGCTGGGGCTGGGAGGAACAGTGGCGTAATTAGATCAGGGTGACCTCCATAAAACAGTAATGGGCTTCCACCACACTTGCATCTCATTTCCCATAGTGCTTCGCGCCAGCCTGCTCATCAGCTGTTTAAAAATAGAGGCAGCAAAGTGGGTTGTGTTGAAGTGTCAGGGCAGAAGAATCTTCCTTGTTTTGTAACAGGTGTGTCGTTCTGGCAATGGGCCGCACTTCGCAATGGCTTGGCTGGGTGGGGAATGGAGGAGGAGCGCGCCAGCCTGAAATGACTTCTTAAAAGGACAGTATGGCTAGTTAAAAATTGTCTCCTTCTTCCCCAAAAGTTTCCATTACAAATTTTCAGATTGTGCATTAAATAAATTTTCAGTTTTAAACCAGAAGTTTCGGGATATTGGTTGCCAAAAAAACAAACTTTCGGTTGCCAAAAAAAACCCCAAAAACAAAACTGGAGGAAAAACTGAATTTTTGTCAAAAACCAAATTGTCAAGAAAGTTTTCCTGTGAAAATTGTCACAAGAAAAAAAGTTGCTGACCACCTTTAAGGTATTTGGGAACACATGGTTAGAGAAGGGGGATGGGGAATAAGTGTGGGAAAAGTGGTGGTCCAGACTAGGTGGGAAACTAAAGCACTCCTCTTGATTCTTCCTACTGCCTGGGCCAAGATTTTTCATGTGTCTAGTTATTTTGTTCCCTCGTTATTGTTATATTGTTGATTATAATCTAGTTACCTCATTCTTTGGGTACCCAGTCTGACAGGTCTTAAAGGAGCCTGGCAGAGCACTCACCCTCTGAAAAAATCAAGTCTCTGTAAGGTGTTGCAAGTCCAGCCCCCAAAATCACTAGTCATTTTCAAAAGTTAGGCCTGATTCTGCACATATGGGAAGTGTACCTGGGGCTTGAGGTAGTGAAGCTGAAGTTGGTAATGACAATATTTATATTGCACTTTTCATCCCTAGATCACAAAGAGTTTTCCCAAAGCAAATCAAACATCGTTATCCCCACTTTATAGAAGGGGCAAAGACTTGCCCCGAGTTACAGAGCAGTTCAGTAGCAGAGCTGGGGATAGCACTCAGGTTAGTCATTGGACAGCCAGTCCCCTGCAGCCGGTGGGAATGAGAGACACAGAGGAAGAGAACGCGGAAGCTGCTGCTGACAGATGGGGTTTCTGCTGGTATGCAGGGAGATTGCTATAATGAGAAGAGAATGCTCCCCCTCCCCCCCCTGCCCAATAGGCTTCATCGAGACAGATGAAGGAACAGCCCCACCCAGAGTCCCAGAAGCTTATATGGGGGGGGGGGCGGATGTGGTTAGCCATTGTTGGTTTAAGACATGAAGACAGAGCAAGGGCAGCCGAGGTGTGTGCTAAGCTTGGAGCCTTTGCCAAAGGCAGCGTCAGGTCTGCCACCAAGGGTGCTGCTGTGAAGCGCCTTACACATTGCCCTTCCCCCCAGCAAGGCAGAGCTCAAAGGAAGCCCATTGACACGGCTCAGTATCCGAGAGACGGCGAATACCATTTCCCATGAGCCAAAAGGGAATTTCTATTCAACCATCTAGCCCTGACCCTTTCACGTCCACCATTCCTGGACACTAGAGTGCCCTGGACAGCTGGGCCAACAGAAGCACCCAAATACCTCAAGCACATGCTCCGAACGTATTTCTAGCAAGGACAGAAGCAGGAGGTCCTGGAACTCTCAGAAGAAGTCCTTTTCTTCTGGGATTTCCTGCCTGGTTTTTCAGACATTCAGGCCTCTCCAAGCCCAGACATATGGAAGACCCTCTATTTTGGGGTGCTTCCAGACTTACGCACTTTGTGCCTATTTGTTAGCAGGCACAAGCACCTAACGCTCCACCTGGGAGCCAAAGAAGCTGCAGGTGGCTCAGAACATCCCAAGATGCACAAACCGCAGAAGTGAGACACTAAAAAAATAAATAAATCCATAAAAATCAGCAAATGCTTTTGAACATTGGTGTCGAAGTATTAGTTTCCTTCTTGGCTACTCTGACCAAGCTCTCTTAGGTCCCTATCACTGCAGCATCTGAGCACCGCACAATCGAATGGATTGATCCTCACAACATACCTGTGAGGTAGGAAAGTACTATTATCCCTATTTTACAGGTGGGGAAGGGAGGCTCAGAGACTTGCCCAAGGTCTCACAGGAAAATCTGTGGCAGCGCAAGAAATGAAATCCAGGTTTTCCCAAGCCCCAGGCTAGTATCCTAAGCACTGAACAGTCCTTCCTCGCCTACTAGCAAGAGGAAGTCCAATGATCTTGAGTTCTTTAATTCCATTTTTTTCCCTTTCTCCCCCCTACACAGAGAACATCTGCAATACCACTCATAGGCAAAGCACCCTAGGCTTTTTCCTCGGTGCGCACACACTCTCACCCCACCTCTTTAAATCCATAGCTCAACCAGCAACCCAAAGGAAGGGGCAGCAGCATAATTGTATCATAAAAGCAGTAACACCTCATTTTCCTCCTTGGCCCCTTTTTCTTTTGAAGTGGTGAGGGTTAATGAATGAGCGAGCACAAGCCAGGTGTGATGGTAGGAGGCTGGGATACCTCATCCGATAAACTAGATTTCATATGGAATGGAAGCCATGGGTGAAAAAAGTGATCTAGCCATCACTAGCAATTTATTATTTGTTTAACTATTAGTTTTTTAAATGTTTTTAACGTGTTGCCCCATTTAAAAACCCTGTCATTACTTAGATATACACATTAAACTATCAGAACACCTCCTCTCGCAACAGCCTTAATCAACTCAACACAAGAGATGGATGGGCAGAAAAAAATTCATGGATTGCCTTTCTCCCATCCCCAAACATTTGTTCTCAGTTCCCTACCCCTCTCCTCCGGCAATTGAAATTTGACATTGTCAATTTAAAAATCAAATAAAATCAACAACAATTTCAGCCAGCACTATCGTTGGTTGGAAATTGGGGAAGGGAGGGAGGAAATTACAAACATTTTGTTAAAAAAAGTTTTCCTTTGATTTAAATCTAATTTTGAATTTAATTTCATCCACATTTCAAAATTCAAAAGAGTTTCAACCAGCTCTGGAGTGGATTGGAAAACAATGGGTGCAAAAGTCATTCACATTTCCCCAAAGAGCCAAAAAAGAAAACTGAAGTGAAATTACATTTTAAGTTGAAATGAAACAAAAAATTCCATTTTATTTGGAAATGGAAATTCAAAGCAATTTGTCATTTTAAATTTTCTTATAAGAAAATTGGAAAATCATCATCAAAATTGACACTTCCCTGCAAAAACAAACAAACAAACAACAAAAAGGATTTTGACAAAATCACTTTTTTCAAAGGGAAATTTTTTTTTGGTGAGAAGAGAGTTTGATTAGTCCTACTGGTAGGTAACAGTGTGACTCACCAGCTGGGTGGACATGGCAGGATCTCCTCTTGCACCCCCTGCTGACAGCTGCTTGGGCCCTGCCATGGTCTTTATCTCACAACTTGGCCACGTATCATTCCAGACATGGCAAGTCTCACTCAGTGGATGCGAGACTCACTCATTAGCTTGCTAGCTCACTGTCACACGCATTTCTAAGCTTATCTCAATCATTTGGAGATTGCAAATATATAAAGATTTAAAATATTGTTACTCAGGCACTGAAAGAAACCACAGGAAAGATCCAGGGCCTCAGGCCCGGGCTTAGAGTTTGGAAAGCCGGTTTCCAAGCTTGTGTACTGTGGTAACCATGGAGACAACAGGCCCACATTCTATACACACACAGAAGAGGAGAGAGGTGGCTACACAGAGGTGTGGGGGGGTTGTGTGTGTGAATACCTGACAGTTAAAAAAATAGTTCACCCAAAAAACTAGCAGGACTTGATCAAAAGTTTGTGGGTTCTGCAAAACACAGTTCAAAATTTAAACCACACTGGACAAATTCATGGCCCTTCATTGTCCCAGCAGCAGGCAAAGCGTCTTTTTTAAAAAATGGATGCTGTGTCATCAGAAGCTGTCTTGGGGCCAGCAAGGAGAAAAAGATGCAACTCGTCATCTGGAAAATGAACTACACCGCACAAACAAAGTAGTGTCTTCACAGCCACAAATTCCTTTTGTACCTATGGCAAATCCCCTCACCTATAATAAATTAAACATATTCGACTTACTTTATTATTAATCATCTTCAGGGCACTTGAGGTCCCCAGCAGTAATATGTTTGCTGTCTCTTTTTTTGCTAGTCCAGTAATTTATTCCTAATACTTGGTCAGAAACTCTTGCTTGCAATGTTCTTTCAGGAAGTTTTGATTTTTTTTATGAATTAATTTTTATTAGGGCCAAGATTGTCTGTACAGTTTTCAGTGTGGCCTAATGAGGGTTAAATATTAATTAAGATGATGCCTTTACCTAAAGCAACAGGATTATTAAAATACAGTGTGTATGTAACATATACAAAGTTACACAGACACAAACTTGCAATCCTGAAATAACAAATAATCCACTCACTATTTGTAGCATGCTATTAACATACATGCTTGTGAAAATCTGGTTACCGTTTGAATGTCTTTCAATTGTCTATTAATTGCCCATTTTTGTATTTAACTTTTGATAAAATATTCCATTTTTTGTTTATAGCACTGAGCTAACATGCCACCTGCAAGTCTCTCTCTTTAGTTTTGAATCTCAGTCTGTGGGGCTGAGAATCTCATTCTTTGGGGGCAGCCAACCCATGGTATCTCTGTAGTGCATAAGCCAAAAGTTTAACAAAAAAGCAGTCCATCATCTTACACAGGACCTTCAGTCCAACTCTGGACTCACTAGTCCTTACTCCTGTTTCAATAGTCCTAACCCCTTATCAGGCAGTTTCTGTTCTACCTTCCTCAATGGGCCAACATGGGCCCTCCCTCTCCAGAAGGTTCTGGTCCAGGGACTCTTTAATAAGTAGTAAAGCCTGACTATACAGACCTCTTACTACATCCCTCAGCCACTTCCTACCGTGCCCTGTCCGAGGCCTTTCTATTCCCATAGCCTCTTTACAAGTTCCCAGAGGAGCAGCTTCTCCCTTTCTCTAAGCCTCTTCTCCAAGCTCACTTCAGAGCTTCTGAGCCCTTTTTGCCTCCCAGGTGGTTCCACTGTAGGAGAGTCTTCTCTTTTCCCCTCAACAGGAGTCATCCTACTCCCCTCAGATAATCCTGGGCAGACTTCCTTCCTCTCTACTGAGACCCCCTATTGCAGGCCTGCCTATATTCTACCAAGGAGACTCTGTCTAACAGCAGACCACATCCACACACTAGTTCCAGCCAGGGTTCTCTCACTGAGGATCACTCAGTTCTCCTTCCTAATCAGCCCCCCTCCCGGAGCTGGCTCCTGCCCACTGCAGGTGTAGCAGGGCAAGACTGACTGAGCCCAGGTTGTTCTCATTAACCCCTTCTGGCCCCTTGTGGGGTTGGTAACACAACATTGCATTTAGAAAGCATCTTCGGGCAGATGCTCAGCTGGTGTCAATTGCCAAAGTTCTCTTGAAGTCAGTGGAGTCACACTGATTTATAGCAGCTGAGGGTCTTTTTGGTCTACCAGCATCGTGGCATCCAGTGAAATTCACCTAAGCACAAAAGTCCCTCCTCGTCCATTGAACCCTTTAGGTCTGTAGGGGGCATTTGTTGCTTTGTTTAATTTTCCCTGCCACTGGTGATTTTACTGAGGATAACTGATATTTCCAATCTGGAGGATGTTCCTCACCTGATCATATCAATTTCATGGCCCTGGAGGTCAAATCTGGGGCTGAAGCCACTTTGCTATCAGTGACTCTTTAAACAATGTTCCTAAAAGCAGCTCTCCTAATCAAGCTGATATGTGCTTTCAGGCACCATAAATCAGAAGTACTATGTAATGGCTTTTACAGTGAGGGAATCTGAAGAGTAGAAAGTAACCAGAGAAGCCCCAGCTAAAGTTCTGCTGAAATAATTCAGTTAGAAACAGCTTGCCCGAATCTCATTTTAAAATGGCTGTTTATTCATGTGTTTATTGCAAAGCCCATCGCAGACAATTTTAATTGAGATGATGTGACTTGGGGGCCACAGATTCCCCCCCCTAATTACAGCTGTTTAAGGATGCTAGTAAGGGTTCAACAACATTGCAAACAGGTGCAGTATATTCTACCCCTGCACAGCTGCCACTGTCATGTGATATCTCAGCTGGGGTGAAGGAGTTCTTCAGAAGGGGGTGGAGAGATGAGAGACCACTTGGCAGCTCTATTCCCTTTTCTCCTGCCAGTGACACTCACGTTGGACTCACTGCAGATCTCCACAGGCTTTTAGGAGATTCAAATGGCTTTCTGACCTGTGTCTGGGTGTTTCGGTTCCTTGCCCACGATCAACTTGCAGATTGATAACTCAAACCAGCATAGCCCTTCTAAGGCATTTGGGAGAACTGTAAGAACTAGGCCTGTGTTTATGAATTCAGGTACACAATCTTCTCCGCTACACACAACTTACAGTGGCAGAATTCCCCACTCGCCAAAATGGACATTAAGAAGCTGTTTACTCAGAAAGCGCACCCTCTCCAGAATAGCTTCTCTCTAGTAAAACACATGCCCCTCTCTAGATGCCCCCTAGAATCCCCACAACTGGAGCTGATCAGAACATGTTTCATTTTACCAGTTTCAACAAAAATGGGGGAAAAAAATTGGAAACACCACAACAATGCTTTGTGATCTCATTCTGCATAGGCTGAACTCCCTGGTTGGACCACCTAGCTCATGATACACCATGTTCTCCCCTCTTGGAGAGGGCATGCCATGCAATCAAGGGAATCCTAGGTTATAGTGCATGGTGGGAGATGCCTGCTGGCTGCAGAGTCTGTGCAATAGAGGAGAATGAGAACATCAGGCCACCGCAACCATGAGGCGTATCTGAACTGAAATATTTCAGGTTTTGCGCATTTGGTTTTATTTGATGAAAAATCAAAATGTTCCACAGAAAGCGGACACTTCTTGTGAAAAATGTTTAGTCAAAAACCCAAATTTCCATTGAAAAACCATTTCAACAGAAATTTTTCAACCAGCTCTACCCACATCCAACGACCCCACCCACTTATTCTCTTGCTGTGCTGAGCTAAAGGCCAGATAGGATGGGAGGGGGCAAGGAGAGAATGGAGATGAGCAGCTCCAAGAGGACTGAGTAGGACTGAAGGAAGATCCCTGAGGATTCTTGCAGATTCAGCTATGGGGGATGTGAATTGGAGGAGAATGAAATTCATTGGGATAATGGTGTGTACTTCAGGGGGTGAGGACAGCCTTATTGCCCACCTCTTGAGTCTACCTTGAGTGAGAGGATGCTCCCCGCCCACCCCTCACCCCAGGCTCTCTGGATCTTTTCATCAGGCCTCTGCCCCATGAGCCCCCCCCCCCCCCAGCTGTCCCCTCCACACACTCTGAGCTGGCTGCAAGATTTACAGCCAGTTCATTTTCAAACTGCTCCATGAGCACATCTGTACATGCTCGTGCTCCACACTCTTCATTTCCTTATCCTCATGTCCAGCCCTGATATTAAGTGGTGAGATGCTTTGCCACTTTTCGATGATGAGGAACCCCAGTGGCCAGTCTGTATTGCATCTTGGTCCCACGGCCTGCTGGGGATATTAGCTGGCAGCTCCTTCATGAAGCCGTAAGCGCGGGCGCATAACTGGAGCACTTCACCCCCTGCCCTGACACCTGTCCATTCTGCAGCGTGAGAGAGGCTCTGATGCACGTTTATCTGGAGTGTGCCAGGTTGCAGCCCTGTTCCCGCTCCTCCAGAGCCTCCTCTTGAAGTTCTGGCTGCACTTCTCCCCGCACCCGTTCCTGTAAGCACATTCCATCTATGGGCCCACAAAGGCACAGGACCTTCTCATCAACCTCCTCCTAGTATTGGCCAACGTGGACATTTTCAACACCAGGGAGAGGATGTTGGCTGAGGAGGTGCTCTGCGACTGTGGGGCCTATTTTCGCTCCTCTGTCCGATCACGCATCCGGGCAGCGTTCCTCTGGGCCACGTCCACTGGCTCCTTGGGTAGCTTGGAGGAGCAGTGGGCACTGTCTGGGGTTCTCTGCTTGGTGTCCCCTTCAGGTTCCCTCCATTTAACCGTTTGACCTTCACGCCTGCTCCTGTGTTTTTCATTTGCTTGTCCCCTGAATTTAATTGAGTCCCGGGCTCAGTAGCTCCTCCCCTCAAGCTGGGGGAGGGGCTTTTAGCCATGGGAGACCCCCCTGCCTTCAGTTCCCATTTTAAGTCTCCTCTCTGTGCAACAGCAGAGTTTGCAGCTGACCTGCACCTGGTGTGTTCTGCTCTTTATCCGAGAGTCTTTTTCAAGTCCAAAGCCAAGGCAACCGTTTGGAGCCAGAAGTGAAAAAGAATATTGTAGTCAACTGAAGCTGAAAGGGGAAATTCAGTGGGCCAAATATAACTACCCCGACAGGAATTTAATCACCTCATTGGTACTATCACCTTCCAATAGCACAGGGACCCCTGACATCTCAGAGGGACATTTAGTCAGTGCTTGTTCAGACAGAACAGCACCACTCTCCATAACAAGATCTTACTTCTTGGGGAGTATTGGGTTTTCCAAAGAATGATCCAGGCCAAACCTCATTAGGCTGTGAGAGCTAATAGACTCATCGTAAACTAGGTCATAGTAGATAATAAACATAGTAAACATAGTAACCTATCTGCCTGAGGTACTGAGACAACCCCCATTTCCATAGTATCTGAGCCTCTTACAATCTTCGACGTATTTATTCACACAACACTCCTGTGAGGTAGGGCAGTGCCGTTATCCATACCGTGCAGACGGGGAACCAAGGCACATAGGGTACTTCTAAACGTCAAAAAAAACAAAACAAAAAACAACAACCCATGCCAGTGAGTTGCTGAGCCCTGGTCAACTGACTAGCATCTGTGGGGCTAAAAATGGCAGTGGAGTGCCCCACTCAGATGTCACTGTGCTATTGGAAGGTATTAATGCTAATGTGGCTATATTTCAATGGGACACACTGTGTGCGGAAGGGGCCTGTGTAGACATACGCAGAGAGAGGAAGGGACTTATTCAAGGTTCCAGTAGAAGTCTGTAGCAGAAGAGGGAACTGAACTTGTATTTCCCAAGTCAGCATGCAAACCACTAGACCAGACTTCCTCTCCCGCAGGCTGCTGACACATGATGATAATAATAATAAGGTGTGAACTGAAGGGATCTCGATAAGGAGGGGGGAAGAGAATACCAGAGTAAGAATCTGAAAGACTCAGTGCCGGTGGAGGCTATGGATGGCACTATATTTATTTAGTTCAGTTTGTTTCCAGGCCTCACTATAGCATCCACCTGCCTGTGAGGACCTGGGACTAGACAGTATCAAAGAGGAGGGGGAAAGAGACCTTTTCACTTCATTTATTTCTCTGCAATTAAAATCTTTAGATACAAAAACCTCCACAATTAGAGGCTGGTTATTTCCCCAGCTGCACACAAGTTAGTGATTACCAGTGCCACGGAAGTGACCTTCCCTCCCTACATATGTGAATATGGAACGCAGCAGACTCCATCCCTCCTGTCAGACCCCCAGCCCAGACCAACCCAATTACCTTATTTGGGCAAAAATAGTTTAATTGCATACTAGTTTTTCCTTCACACTCTTCCCCATCTCCTGCCAGCTGCCCCACTCCTGCCCATTGGGTTATCTGCCTTAGTGCCAACTGCTTTTACCTGGACTGGCTTCTTTGAAATCCTTGAGTCAGGAAGGCAGCAGGAGAGAATGCACCAGCCCAGCTGCAGGAATAGTAGGATAGAGAGGGACTCAGGAGGATAGGCGTGGTGCAGAAGGAAAATTTACAATCACAGGCACGGGCCTGGGCCTCCTTCTTATTACATTTTACACAGAGCGAGCTAGATTGAGTTACCGCCGAGTTTCCATCTGTTTTCCCGGGGCTGTTTCCAGACCCAGGGACCGCAGGGTTAGTCATGGAGATGACTGCTCTGGCTGCTGATAAACAGAGCCTTATAAAAAGAGCAGGACATATATCATATGCTCAGAAAGGGATTTAGCCGTCCAGCTCAGTCCAGAATTAAAGAAGCCCCGCTGGCATTTCCTCAGCCCCTCAGATTATGTAATAATAATGAAACCCAAGGAATTGCCTCTCTTTGTAACGCTGAATAAGTCAGGCATTCTTTTTGTATTAGCCTGCTACACATCTGCCCTGCACCTTGTGTCGTCAAAGTGGGTGTTATTCCCTGCTGTGAAGATTTGATAACACTTTATCCCCATAAAGCAATTGTGAATTGGTCCTTCTGGGACCAGCATCTCTGAGATTTAACCCAGATAAGTGAGGATGACCTTAAAAAAAAAAAAGATGGATTAGTTTCAAGAAAGAGACAAAGCTGTCTCAGGAGTTTGGAAGAGGAGACAGACCCTTCTTTCACTTCTACTTGAGTATAGATTGAAGCTCACCAAGGTTGGTAATTACTGATAGTTTCCTCATCTAATGGCTGTTTTTTCCCCTGAATGAAATAAGTTGATGAGTTTTGGTCTAGTTTCTAGTCAACATCCCAATACTATCAATAACCAGAATTCCCAACTGAAGGCAATTGTTCTGATGAGTATGAATTCTCAGTTTTGCAGACCTAGTTGGTTGTTCAGGATGTTTGGACCTACTCTGAATAAATAAGTATCCAAATATCTGGGTGCTCACTCAAAACAAACCCGAAACACCAAATCTTCTGACGTTCATCCATTAACATAAAGGAAAGGAGATATGGTCCCAATGTAAACTCCCATTCCCCCAAAAGCCCCAAACCTTGGTATATTCAAGATCCACATCTCATTTTTGCAAATGGGTCCCAGGTTTATAATGGAACAAACTGAAACCTCAGATTCAAATTCAGATATATTGTGAAAATTAATTTTGCAGCTTGGGGTTATTTGTAATAAAGACAAATTATTTCTGGTTCTCTCTGTCCCTAAATGGTCCATGAAATATTCAGGGCTCAAGAAAAACTGGCAAACAGGGGTATCTTATCTGACCATAAAATTTCCCCAGTTGGTTGGAAACTTTTGACAAGAAATGAAAGAGGCTGCTCCAGATTAAAAACCATGGTGCACCCCAGAAAAATCTTCTCCAATCATGGACAACGTCTTGCTATATTTTATGCAGCACGTTGGAACAAAATGTTTTCAAAGCCATTTTACTGAGCCCCCTGCTGGAGCCAAGACAAAGCTTCAAGAAAATAAACTGCATTGTCGTAAAAACCAAATGCAACCCACAACGGGGGAAACATCCTAGGAAGCAATGTGATGCAAGGGGTTAACATGCAGGCCACTCATTTCTGGAACCTTCAGTGTAAAGATTTCTTGAGTCACAAGTGAAATAGTGTTTGGGAGGGTCTCAGGTGAGTCCTGTCTGGTTAACTGTCTCTGTGAGAAAACCACCACAGAATGTGTACGTTGTTCATAACTGGCAGCGTAGGTGCTGCTGCCCCTCCTGGCTTGAAGGGTTTACATTATATACAGGATATAAAGTTTGGTTCAGTGGCTCTCAGCTCCCGCACTATAAAATTTATTCCAGCACAAATGACTGGCAGAAAAGACCCTACAGAGTGAAATAACAAGGGCGTGCCAAAAAAAGAGCTAGTTGAAAAATGACAACATTTTTTGCACTAGAAATTTCTTGGGGAGAGGTGTGTGTTTTTTTTAACATTTATAAAATTTTCCAGGGAAATTTTTTTTTTTAATAAAAACCCCAAAACAACAACAAACCTGGTTTTTCAGCATAAACTTTTGGTTTTCAAAAACCAAACATTTTAACCAACAAATGGGGGTATGGTTTCTTGTTGAAAAACCAGACAGTTTCAATGAAAATGAATATTTTAAGTTTAGTTGAAAAGTTCATTGAAAAAATATTGTGACCAAAAAACATTGTAACTTGAGATTCTGGTACCTTTGCAGAGATGGGTGGTGAATCTAGGACTGGAATATCAAGAAGTGCTGTGGGTTAAGGTACAGATAGGGGAAGCAGAGAGGTAGGAAACAGTTTTTCCATCTAGTGAGAATTTTCAAGATTTCACAATATTTTCCTGCCCTGTGAATTGGGCCGAAAAGTTAAAATCTTGAAAATTTTCACAAATGGAAAATAATAATAATAATAATAATAATAAAATTGGATTGGGTCAATCAAAACATTTCATTACAATAGTTTTTAAATGTTTCTTTTTGATTTTGACCTTTTTTTAAAAAAATACCATACAAATTATTTACATTTCTTAACGAAAAGGCGCTTTGATCCAAAACCCAGAACTTTTCATTTACAAAATGTCAAAATGGAACAGTTGGACAATCTCAAGCCTTCTTTTTGAAATTTGTTTGAAACAGAAATTCATCAAACCTGACCCTTTCCCCGCAAACAGCTACGGTTCCAACAAATTGCCCATTTTACAACAAAAAAGTTCTTTCAAAAAGTTCCCAATCAGGTCTTGGGGGCA
This sequence comes from Emydura macquarii macquarii, assembly GCF_026122565.2. NCBI lineage: Eukaryota > Metazoa > Chordata > Testudines > Chelidae > Emydura > Emydura macquarii. Next base: position 6,022,503 of record NW_027131391.1, read on the forward strand.
GGTCAAGACTTCAATGAAAGGTGGGAGGAGCATGTGCAGAGCGTGACTGTACTTAATGTTCTCAAACGCTTGCTTCCAAGAACATCACATTAATTTCCCAGAAACTAAGTTTACTGAAGAGCCCTCAAACTCTTCCATAGGAGGTGTCCCCCATTATAGCTGCGCCCCTCCTAATCTGGCCTTCCCCATTCCTGACATTTGAATGTGACATTTGACTTCTGAAAGAAACCAATGGACGTCCCTATTGGGGAGGATGGAAGCAAGTGATTTACGTGCAAGAGGGCAGTGTCACAGGCTGACTGGCTTTTTAAGGCAAGCCAGGATCAGCCTGGCCTGTGACTTGGCAGCTGTTCCCCAGCTGAATGTGATATGGAGACTTCGTTATAAGTGAGGAGATCTGAGGAGATCTGAGACTACTGCATAAACAGACTGGAGAGTTCAGTTAGCGGAGGACCCAGGAAAGAGGAGGCAGGGAGTTCCTGTGCTCTGGGAAGGCAAACTGAAGATGGCCTCAGAGATAGAATCAGTCCCTGTGAAGCGGAAAAGGGGCAAGGCAGAAAGATGCAATTCTGAGGGGTGGGTGTTCCAGCAGAGAAAAAAATGGAGCTGGGAGAACCTAGGGAGAAATAAGAGGCCTGCGCACCAGGGGAAGAGTTGTGTTAAGCACAGGATGCAGGAAAGCAGCACATGGGGCTTGGAGGTAGGAAGCGGCCCCGGGAAACAGCAGCATGTCTGATGGAGCAGATCTAGTGGCTCAATACAGGGTCTCTGGGACAGACTGCAAAGCAGAAACGGGTCTGGGTTCCCCTACCAGCTCTGAAGAAAGGGCAAACAAGCCCAACATGAGAACGGTTGAACCTGAAGGACAAGCTGGGGAATACCCAAGAGGGGGCAGAAAGATCTTTTGAGTTGGGACTTTTTTTTTTTTTTTTAACTTTTTTTAGTTGTACTTTTTTCACCTCAGAAGAGGTCCAGACTAGACAGGACTTAGCAAGAGGCCTGTCCCTCAGGCCATCACGGGGACTAAGAGGTGACCAACAGAGGATGTTGGGGCAAAGACCCTGCAACAGCCTGATCTGACCCCTGGAGGTGTTACAGCAGTGAGCATAGCTGCTCCCAGGAGGATAGCTAAGCGCTCTAGGTCTTAGGTTTTCAGTACTGGCCTCACTAGATCTGCAGGTTCAACTCAGTCCTTAATAATAAATAGTAACACCCCTTTCCTATGTAGCACTTTCCACCAGTAGACCTCATAGCTCTTCACAGTTGGGCTTGTATTTAGGACCTGAGGCAGACAAAGGTTATCTCTGATAGAGCAGGGAATTGAAGCAGAGTCTTATGCGTCCTAAAGCAGAACCCAGACCATCTTTCCTTCAGTTTTTTAGCTGGGCCAAATTCATTCCTGATGTGTAGTAATTCCATAGACTTGTCCAGCTTATGTTCTGTCCCTTTCAGCTACCTGGGTTCAGTGATCTCACTGCGTACGAATGAAAAAAATCAGACCATATCCCCATCTGTCTAGCTGGCCTGTTTGCAACTCTGGTATTTCTCTTTCCAATTTGTAAATTGATATGTTTGTGTGTATCACAAACCACTTACCTCTGCTCTCATGAGTCCCCATGCAATGGCCAAACATGTCGCAAATAATCATGGTAGCTGCTGCAGTGCCAGGTCTCCTGGGTTCTTTTCTGGTTCTCTCACAGATGTGCTGTGTACAGTACTGAATTGTGTGTGGTTCCCCCATTTCCAATCCATACTTCCCCAATGAAACCATGTGTCCTGGACTGTTGTCAAGCTCCTTAAAATATATATGCCCAAATATTTTTTAATATGGGGGAGGGAGGAGACGGGGAGTGGGAGTGGATGGAAAAAAAATAAATTCCCCTTCACATAATCATCGGAGGACAGTTCTGAACAGTGACCAGACCGTCCTCACACCGATGATGACAGCAATTTCAGACTTATCACGCCCCAGCACTATATTAAGGAACTGAGATTACATTGTTATTCATTAGTGCAACATCTGTTGGGAATCAGCACGGAGCAGCCCGATGCGATTGCTGAAGAAGCACTCTGACGGGCAGGAAGCGTCTCCCCCACAGCTTACAGGCCTGTGTCCTTCCTGGGGCATCTCATGGCATATGGAAATCAGTGGCACTGAACATATAGTAAGCAGTCACTCACTTTTGTGCTAAGGGGAGTGTGCCTGAAGTAGAGAGAGACCGGTGTGTTTACCTGGGTTAGATGCTATCTGCTTCTCCCAACAGTGCATGAACTCCAGTAGTCATCCGGATTATGTACTCTAATGGAGATCATGAAGATAGCCTGCCTTGTTCAATGACAAGGGGGGTGGTCTGGCATGGAGCGGATGCAGACTCTTGTCCTAACTCTGACTTTGCACAAGTCATCTCCTCTCTCTGTGCTTGTCTCCGTAGATTGTAAATGCTTCAGCAGATGGTCTGTTCTTGCATGTGTGTGCAGTGCCCTCCACAGTGAGTCTGGTTAAGGTGACTGCAGGTCAATGAGCTCCCCCAATCCTGAGGGCTGTCCATGGCCAGTTTGCTTCTTGAGGCTGCTCCCATTTACAGCCCTCTCCAGGGGGAGGCTGTGCCATGAACTGAGTGTGTTCTGGGGTCTGGCCGCAGGTTGAATTCCAAGTGAAGACTAGGTTATTCTTTCCCGCTACTGTCTGATTTCTCTCTGATTGGCCTGGTATCAGGAGCAATCGATCCAGTCAGCTGTGTGGATGTGCTGGTATGTACCAAGAGAGAAGGTGAAGCTAGACCAAGAGAGAGGAATCGTCCAGGTGGATATAAATTTTTCCGATGCAGCCAGAGAGCTTGTAGGGTGAAGCTCCAGTCAGGCAACATGGCTGAATGTAGCTCATTCACGGGTTGTGATTCCTCGGTGCTTTGGTTCAGTCTTCCATTGACTCCAATGGGCTTTGGGTCAGGCCTTCCATGTAAATCCTGCAATACCTGGTAGATTCATAAGAAAAAAGGTATGTTTATTGACTGGGACCCTGTCTCCCGTCGACAGCCTCCCAAAGTCCTTAGTCTCCAGTTTCCTTTAGCTTTGAGTGTTTTTTAGGAAGAAGGTGGCAGTGACCTCCCAGGGATCTTTAGAGGTTGGAGCTTCAAGGGACAGCTGGTTGGCTTGATCCCCCATCTGAGTTGGTTAGTAAGTAAAGATCTATTGGCCCCTCTAATCCATGGGAAGGTTCTTCAGAGTCAACAGTCCATGTTCCCATCCAGTAGCAGGAGTGAGAAATGTCCCTGCAGCCCCACTGCTTCTCCTTCATAAGCGGTTTTACCCAAACAGAGCGTGAGATAAACTGACCTTCAAATTAGCAGCAACAGGACTGAAGGTGGATTCTCTGGCCCCGCTGCTGCTAACTGGAGATGGAAGCGGATAGGGAGCTACTTAGCTGATGATCTTTTCCGTAGGCTGGAGTGATGGTGGATTTATATGCAACCCCTCTAAAGACTCCAGAATAAGAAAATGGGAAAGTCTATTCTACTGCTTTCTATTCCGACCCTTATGCCACTCTGATCACCGTGGTGTCTGAGCACTTAAGTTCTCATCTACACAGAGTTGTGTCACCTTAACTGAAGGTGTGATTTTGAAACCAATGTTGTCAAACAAATACCAATTGCTTTACTGATGCTCTTATTTCAGCTTTAGCCTGCCTTTTCTGGGTTTATTTTAAATTAATTAAGAACAAGGATGAGCTAAACTGCAATAAGATGCTCTTCAACCAAAATAAGATCATCCACACAGGGGTTTGCACTCGTTTAACTAAACCGGTTTAAATTAGCCAGTGCACGTTTGTGCATTGACCAGACCTAGGACTATAAGTTGGCCGGGCCTTGAATAGCCTGAAAAGGAGGCCAAAATGATCGCTACCACCTGCAGACTATAAGCGTGAGAGGAGGGCAGTGATCCCGGAGCAGGTTGGGAGGACAGAAAGGTACCGCCCCCAGCAGAAAACCCTTGAAGGTAAGGTAGGATTATTAGAGGAGAGGAAGGGAAGGGGAAGCAGATGGTGAGTAGACAAAGCTGACTCAAATCTTCTGCAAGGTTCGCCTGCACCTTAAGGGGGTGTGGGTGTGCCAGGTAACTTTCGCTTTCTGTTGGGTTCCAGTGCGGAGTTTTCACACGGACCCACTTCCAGTTCAGTTCACCGATGCGTTGCAATGGGGAAACTCCTCCGAGATTTACCTTCCACCCCTGAGCCCCCACGAGCCCTTCACTGCCTGTTGTTGCTGCTGCTGCGACCAGTCTCTCTGGAGGGTGCTGAGAACCCTGATGGAAAATATTCATTCATCAATTGATTCATTGGCACCCAAAAAGCATCCAGTCCAATTAGTGATAAATAATTCATGCCATCAAATGCTGAGGCCAGGACCCGGCAGGGACAGTATTGATCGAGGGTGGGGAAGAGAACGGCAGCTGTTTTCATTGCTGAAGTGATAGAACCTAAACTGAGATGATGATCCTTCCATTAAAAAGAAGGGAGGGCTGACACTAGGTGAACAGTCTGCCGTCTCAATACAGCACACAGTAAAGGGAAAACCTTATCTTATTCTGTAGATCACTAAAAAGTCACCAGCTATACAGACAGGGCCAAATTCTGTGTTCAAATCGGCAACTCCCATTGATTCAAAAGGAGCTGTCTGCACGCACCCCAAGGTAGAATTTAATCTGTTGATTGGCAGGGGACCACCTGTCTTTGTAGGAGAGGAGCTTGTAGACCAAAGTATCCTAAGTAATAGCTTAGTTATAGAGCTGAGCTTCCTTTCAAAGCTCAGCAGATGTTGTCACAGCACGTAGATAAAGCAGCCATGGGCCCACTCTGGTAAGTCAACATCCAACGCATGGAAAACAAGGACCCAGACCTGAAGTCTCATGTAGAACTGCCAATGAAGTCAATGGAAGTGGCAGGCCTGGATACCTAAATACCTTTGAAGATCTGAGCCCAAACACTCCATTGATCGGGGCCTAACAAAGAACAAGGCTACTGTGAAGTGCGAGAAGCTACATCAGTGAAAAATTAAAGCTGAGAACTGAAACAAACGAACTTCAGAAAATGCCGTGGTTAAACTTCTCACGGAGACTCAGGAAAATGTCACATGTCTGCTTATGGCTGCGTGTGTATTCAGCAGCAGTAGGTGAGATCATGGCATAGGCCATACGCCCAATGCAGTCAGTATATGGTTTCTTTGGAAAGATGAGCCTCAAATTTCCTGACTTCAGCGCACTTAAATTCTTAACCTTAAGTGTGCAATAAAGGCCTGGGGGAGGGGGAGTTGTTTGGTTATCCAATTTCCATTTTTTTATAAAGGGGAAGGAAAGAAAATAAAGGAAAATTGTAATCGCTTTCACTGGTGCAGAGATCCTTCCCTTTGTCAATTCCCATCAGATCAAGAGTCTTATGAGAAAGAGATGGTGTAGAGATGGGCAAAGAGTTGCAGACTGTGATGGATTATAGTATGTTGCTTTAACCAAACTCATTCACCTTTCCTTCTCTTTAACAGTCATGGTGTTTGTCTAAAACCTAGTTAAGTCAATTGGAGGCTTTCTATTGATTTCAATGAGAGCTTTGAATTGGGCCTCGGGTGTGTGGGTCATTGTACAGTGAAGAGAGAAGAGGGGAAATTCCGTGGAATCTAGTTGATCCAGGAGCATGGAGCTGACATCCCCTTTGGAACAATAGTGTGGTTATTTCAGGCAAAGGAAATATATTATTTCCACTTCAGGACGTTTATTTGGGCCACAGGGGGGATATATGATTTACTTGACAAAGCCTCGCTGGGGTGGTAAAAATGTAAATACCACATATTATTGTGTATTTGTTCTGAAACATGGTTAATGACTGTGTTTATAACTGTTGGCCACTGCTTAACAGGATATGGGTCCTGTTGCGAGGCATAAAACTACTGCAGAAGGATGGAGCAGATTGATTCTGTAACTGAGTCTTCTCGGGACTTTCAGCAGCTCTGAAAATTGCTCATTCTATTCTATATAGGTTTTTATACCACACTTCTCACCCTACCACCTGAGCACCTTCCAGCAGAGCATTAAGCACTCTGCCCTCTCATACACATTTGTTCTCTCATCCTCTCCCCAGAGGGAGAAGCCAGTGTAATGGAGTGTCTTGTTTTGGTGGGTTTATTAAATAAATATCCCTGTTGCTATGCATTTATATTAGAAAAGGCAGGATCAAAGAAATGAGCTTGAAGCGGAAAGCGAGGAGGGTTGTGGTGGTCCTTAGTTCCTGGGGCAGTTCACTCTGTGGTCTTCATCCCAGAGCTTTAGATCACCTCTTGGCTATTCTGGGCCCAGGTCATGGAGTGCTTTGAAGATGAGGACCAAGATCTTGAACTTCCACAACACTGTCTTTCGATCCTCCCTCCCCCGGTCATCAAACACACTGTAGGTGTTAACCCTTCATTAAATGACTTGCAGGCTGGCATGCTTTAAATGGAGTTTAAAAACCAAAATATATTTTATTCCCATAGCAGTCATCAGTTGACCTTACTGCACACAGCACATAAAAAGCATCATAGCTAACTAGTATTAAATGTAGGGCGCTCAGAGGTGAGTGTGTTACAGGTCTCTCTGTGGGCCCAATCCAGAGAGGTGATTAGTCTTTCACGGCCTACCCCACAAAGATTTAGTGCTGTAGCTGGTCATGCTCTTAGCTTTGGAGGTGCGCGGCATGCCAGACACGATGGTGGCCATTCCACATGCACAGTATGTTCAAAGGCCCCTGCCAACTTAAGCTGCTGCATTGCAAACAATTCTGTACTGTTGCTCCCTTGGTGCAGGTTGCGAGGTGCCAGCCTAGCCCTGCTTGTGTGGTGTGTGTGCATGTGTAGTAGGGAGCCATCTACTGCATGTAGAAAGAGAAATAATTTTGCCACTTGCAATTTAGAAAACACAGGATACACCTACCCTGCACCAAACAACACTCTCAGCAGCGAGTCTCAGAGGCCAGGTCTACAGACTCAGGCTGATGGGACCCACACTATGGGGTGAAAATAGCAGTGTAGACGTTCCCACTTGGGCTGTGAGATCTGGTGTGGCGGGTGGTAGCATGAGCCCAAGTCATTTGCTCCGGTTCTGGGACTTGTGGCCACAGGGGGTTTTGTGCAGTGTAGACGTACCCCCGGTGCCTTTTTAAAATGGAAGGCTAGATGCTCAATTCACCTAGTGCAGCTGAGAGGGAGACAAATACAGCAGCAGATCGGCTGTGAAGTATTCTGCTCCAGCCACTCACCCTCCTAGTCCTCCAACACTCCCCCACCTCTCAGGATTACACCCGCCCACAGATGCTGGTGAACCTTCCCCCTCCAAAAAACACTCTCCAGCTAGGGAAATCGGGCTGTTTTCCAGCCCCTTCATGTCACTAAGAGGACTGATCCCAGCCCAGGGTCTGGCCCGTGTTTTCTAGAATGAATCTTTTATATCAACATAGGACAGTTAAACGAACTCCTCAAAAATCAGCTGGTGGGCCCATTTGGATAGTTAAACCATAATGTCTGATAGCTTAAACACCAATTTTAAATCAAGACCCGCAGGGGGTCTATTAAACCCTGAAATTAACCCATTAGGTCCATTAATACTAGCTGATGTTACAGTCATGTCCATACTCCTGACCTCATTCATTCCTTGTTGTGATGGGGTTTGGGAGCAGTACATTTGCCCTTGAATCAAAAAGTTGTAGGCTCAAGTCCCCTGTTAGCACGATTAGGGTAGGGTTAGATTATCTATGCTTTAATCCACACAGACCCTGATTCTTATCTCTGGTGGCCATGCAGATGCAAGTTAAAATTGGAATAGCACTTTTCAGAAAGAGTAGGACTGTGTGTGTATGTGTGTGTGTATATCTATTATATGCCTTATAGATCAAAGCCCTGTGCTAGGAGCTGTACAAACAACAAATAAGGAGACATTCCCTGCCCCAAGGAGCTGACATATTTATATCCCTTGTCTTCCTAGTTAGAGAAATTATTCTCCACTTCTCCTTAAGACTGTTGTGTAGGCCTTCTGTCCAAGAACAGCTTCTGAATCCACCTATGCATTTCAATGACCGAACCCTTTCTACGCATTGGAGTTCTTTTGATGAAAGGAGCTAGAGTATATAAATATAAGGGTATAATTTTGATTAATAATACCGGCTTCCTTGTCCAAAAAAAATCTTTCTATTAAATTCACAGCCACATGTGAGCAGCTGTATTAGCCGGCACTGGTAGTATTGTGTTTAGCTCACTGCTTTGTATCCAGTACATTGAATACAAAAGGCACAAGCTAAAAGCAAATTAAGTCCGATCCTATACTGACCATTACCTGATACAACTGCTACTTATTTGGTCCATACTATTTCATAGTGTGCTGATTTAAAGAACTCACTGTCATATACAAAAGCTGTGTACCAGCCCTCATTCCCTCCCCCCGCACCTCTGGCATGTGCACACTGGCAATGGCATTATAGAAAACATTTGTGCTGTTCTTTAGGACGATTCAATGGGTTTACAAAGAAGGTGCAGTGCATTTCATAGAAAGCCTGTAGATGGATGCATACTTACCAATGCATATGAAATATTGTGTACCAAGCAACATCGGGACCACCCAGACTCTGTGACACAGAGGGCTGTAGGTGGTTAAGGGCCATGTCCAATTTGCATATGTATTTGCATTTTCTTCATAAATGAACGCACCCCTACACAAAGCTGGCTTGTCTTTGGACTCCTGGGAATCATTGTTTGCTTGTGTTCACCACAAATTGAAACCTATAGTGGTTCAACCCACAAATTACAGAGAGGGCCAAGGCCACAAGCGGACCACATTTGAGGACACCACAAGCCACATGCAGAGGCCAGGCCACACTCTGGGCATCTCTTGAAGGACGTTGCTAACGTCAGGCCATAAGACAAAAAGGGGTTTTCTTATTTGAAAAAAGAAAATGCAGCTAGAAATGCAGAAAGTGAAACATACAAGATTTATCCCGCGCTAGAGGGTTTCAATATCCCCAAAGTGAAGGAGTCCAGTCCCTCCGACTTAATGGAAACCGGCTGCTTTATTGAGGCTGCTTTGGGAAAACTTGTCCACGGGTCCTGGGCAGAAAGTCAAGCTCCTGCATCTGAGACGCTTTCCTGGAGGTTGTCATTAACAACAGGGCCGAGGAAGCCACGGCAAATGTAAAAGTAATAAATCAGAGAGTCCTGAAGGGACTGAGATTTACTCACAGTGGAACCAATAAGGGAAAGTGAGAAGATCGCAGAGCTCGGTGCTGCCTGTGTAGAAGCTATGGAAGCGGTGGGAGGCCAAGATAATATTGAGGGGCAGCAGGAGTTTGCATCAAAGCAGCATAGAAGACCAGCTGTTTGCTTCAAAGAAAATCCCCCCTTCTGGATAGTCTGGATCCTGGAGTGTTTTAGGATCTATCCTCAGCTGGAAAATAGAATAGACTGATGCAGGGATGATGTCCAACGAGCTCATAACATCATGCAGTGTTTCAGGGAGGGTGGTGCGAGCTCATGGCTGTGTGGGCAGGATACTTGACCAATATCAATGGGCCTACCTCCATTGAAATCAATTTGAACTGGCTTAGGACTTACCCTGTGCAGTAGTGTTATTACTGATATTATTTTATGACTGCAGTAGAGCTAGGACTCCATTGTGCTAGGTGCTGTACAAACACAGAACAAAGAGATGATCTCTGCCCCAAAGAGCTTGCATTCTAGGTATAAGACAAGAGACAACAGGTGGCAACACACAGACGGGGGGACAAGGAGTCGGGGGGGGGGGGACAAGGGATGTGGGACCATATGAGTGTGTGTAGGAAAGGGTTTGTGTGTGTATATCTCTGTGATGACATTTAACAAGGAAAAATACAATTCCAATGTGAAGAAGCAACATAAACCACTGAAGAAAACAATGAGCATAGAAAAGAAAAAAAAATCCAGTAATAAATCACTAGGCTGTTAGGTGGGGCAGTTGGTTGTTTTTTTATGGGGGGGCAAGGGTAGGAGGCACAAACTAGTTCAAATGAAATAAAAACCAGAATGAACCTTCACTTCCAGCACTAGTCAAACCCAGCTTCGGCCTATTGGGAAGTTAGAAAAAAGCCTTCCCATCCCACCTCTTGTTCATTCCTCTCTGCACTTGAGGTGGGGGGAGGAGACCTCTCCCTTGAATGGAACAGGGAGGTCTAGTTCAATCCCAGATGGGAGCAGGAAAAAACTCTGTCCCACTAACAAGTGCTGAAATGGTAAGCTCCTTGGGGCAGGGAATGTTTTTGTGTGTCAGTGCCTAGCACAGTGGGGCCCTGATCCCTGACTCAGGCCTACAGGTGCTGCCAGACAATAATAAACGATAGCCGTGTGAGTTCCATCCCCCACCCTGTGGCAAACCCAGGAGGTTCTGGCTGAGAGCCGGAAGGAGCACTTTTTGGGTGCTTAGCCCACCCCTACCTTCCGTCTCAATTTCGGTTCCACCACTGAAGGCGGAGGGTTGCTCTGTGTTGATGCGGGTGTAGATGAGATCAGAACTGAAACCCCTTACCCCTGATTTTCCGCCACATCCAGGCTGTGTTCTGACTTAGTGGACGGTGGGCAGCTGCAGGGAGCTGGTTGTGACTCCAGGATCCCTGGCTGCTCAGCCCTGGCAGAGGTCAAAGCAGCAGGGGTCTTTCCGCTGGAGATTTCAGCGCCAGTGTACCTCCTGCCACCTCGCCCTGCTCCCAACACACCCCTTCCTTCTTCTTTTATTGGAGGTGAGGGACAGCTGGCATGGCAAGTGACTATGCCACCTCTGCCAGCTTTTCACTGGCAGAGATTTCTCCTATGCAGTGTGAATTGCCCAGTGGGAATCTCTGGCCAGTTTAAAGTTACTTTGTGCTGCTTCTGTGAACCAGAGAATCTGACTCTTCGTCTCTACACCTGAATGGACAGGCCTGATTCTCCTGTTATTTTTGCCAGCATAAATATGGGCTGGCTCCATTGGCGTGAATAGAATCACATCAGCGTAAAACCAGCCTGAGAATCGGGGCTGATATTCAGTGCACGAAGCATCCCGCAACCATCAGACCCTTGTAAACACACTTATTCTGCTCTCACATTGGTGTAAATCAGGAGCAGCTCCACTGAAGTCAATGGGTAATGGGTGTAAGCAAGAGCAGAATTGGGACTGTGGTTGTCTGTTTGTCTAGACTGTTTCCTCTTCATGCATTTCATGCAGATTTTGCTGTATGAAGATCTGCACCATGTCTGTATCAAGGTCACTGGCCACTAGAAATGTGCAAGGGGTGGGGAGATGATGGTGAGGGGCTATGTTTCCCTCTTCTCTTCCCCTAGCAGTTGTACCTCGACACTAACACTTGTGGATTTATAATCTGTGACTAAGAAACTGCAGAGCACAAGGTATGTAGCGGACGTGGGCGTCATCCGATCTGCAGGATGCATTCCCCTGCCTCTCTCTGTTCCTCCTTCAATGCCGTATTGTGCAGCGAAAGCCTCGTTCTTGGCTTTGCTGTGCCAGGCTCCAGCCTCACGGATAGATTTTCACTTTGGCTTTGGGTCCGGTTCCATATGGAACCACTTCTCAACCTCATCTCCCGCCATTTGGGAATTGAGACTTGCCGAGAGACCCCAGCGTCACTGCCCCTGCACCCATCTAGTGGATCCTTGGTGGTCCAGCTAATGGGGGGCGGGGAGATGGACCCTGAGATTGCACAGGATTTGAGTTGAATAGAACATAAGGAGCCCAATCCTGCTTCCACTGAACTCGGTGGCAAACCCTCCACTGACTTCTCATTGGGAGGTGGTTCATGCTCATTACATGTGGGAATCATGTTTCAGCGCATGGGCTGATACAAAGCTGTTTTGTTATTAACGGTTTCTAAAAACAACATTTTACATCCCTATAGTTCTAGTCTTACCAAAGGGTCAGTTCCTCAGCTGATGTAAATCCACTGACTTAACAGTGACGCCCAGGTGCTAAGGGTCTTGCAGATTCTATGTACAAGGTTATTACACCCGTCACTGAAATGCAGCCACCTCTGGAGTGAAGTATGACAGCTCTTTCGCAGGCACATCGATATGCAAAAGGCAGGTGGGCCAAATTCCCCTGCTATTTACATCTGTGTAAATGCAGAGTAAGTCCATTGACTTCAGGGGTAAATGGGAGCAGAATTTGGCCTTTATCTCTATGGGTGCAATGCTCCTGAATGCAAGAGCTCTGGGAATTTCACCCTCTCTCCACGGGATTCCTGCAAATAGTCTAGTCACTTGCAGCCCACGTGGGTTTGCACCCCGAAGGTCTTGCTTTGAGTTTCTGAATTCCTTTGAACCTAGAAACTCAAAGCAAGGCTCAACTGAAATCACATCATGAGATCAAGCAGCATAATTCAGATCTGCATTCTGAGTGTCTCGATGTTCAGGGCTGTTTGGACCCAAAGTTTTGTTTCGGCTCATTTATTAATGTGGGGGCCATTTGCAAAATTCAGCTTTAGGTTCAGGTTCAGATTTCAAAGACAGCCATGAAGTTCCAGGGAACCAGGTCAAGTGGGTTTGCTTGGCCCCATCTCTAACTGAATCCGTATTAAGCTGAAAATTGTGACGCAATGGGCTAGATTCTCAGCTGGTGGAAATCAGAGCAGTTCCTTTGAATTTACTGAACTGATGTGACACCAGCTGAGAAGCTGGCCCAAGAAGTCAGCCCCAGGTTTGCTCAAAGCCGAGCCTGCATTGGCCACCTTTCCATGAATAAGATCTGAGTTCCAGGTTTCAAAAACTGGAGCCAGATAAATTGTTATGTGGTTTGGGGTCTGGCTGAGAAAGATTTGCATAGTTCTAGCTAATCCCATGCTGCGTGCTGGGGCCGTGGCTCGGTGCTCTCCCAGGGCAAAGAGCACCACCTACTGCACCACCAGCATCACTTTCTGCAAAACCCTGTAAAGATTTCACATCCCTCTTCTGATGAGGCCACACTGGACTTGCAAATTCACTACCTCCACTGCACACTAGAACTCATCCATTGTAGCATGATTCCAGGAACTCCACGTCCAGTACAAGAACTGATGTGCATTAGCAAAGGTGAACTAGTTTTCTACGTGTTGTCAGAGCTCCGAGTTAAAATTATAGCCTTATGAACCAGCTTCTCCATTGCCCAGTACTGCACAAAGGCACTTACACTAGTCTAAATGAATAGTATGTAGAAGGTAGCATCTCACAAACACAGCACAATAAGACAGCCTCTGTCTCCAATAATATATACGTTTCTTCAATCTCTCCAGATTATTGAGGAAATCCTGCAGATTTCTGGATGTCCCTGGAGGGCTGATGCAACTGGGAAGTTGTTATGGCAGTACAACAAGGGATTCTGCTAGAGCTGAGTGGAAATTTTCTTTGAAACAGGATGAAATGTCGTTTTCATCAAAATTGGAACCGTTGGAAAACCTGCTGATTTTGACCCAAACTCTCCCTCCCCCCAAAAAACCCAACACACACACACACACAAAGAATTCAAAATGAATTTTTTCTCACGTTGGAAACTTTCCATTTCAGAAAACGTTGACATTCCAAAATGAAAATTTTCCAAAACTGAAATTTTCAGAAATTCCTTCTGGCAGGAACTTTTGCAAACATTGGTTTTCCTTTCAAATGAAAACAAATTCTGAAATGTCCAGCTTCCTGGTGAAATGGAAAGGCTGCGTTGTGACCAGCCTTGTGTTCCAAATTGTGAGAACAGAAAGGCTGTAGCAGTGTTTAGACTCCATGGAATTTAAGGCTAGAGAGGACCACACAATGCATAGATTCCCAGGCTAAAATGGACCATTGTGATCATCTAGTCTGTCCTCCTGTATGACACAGGCCAGACAACGTCCCCCAAAATAATTCCTAGAGCAGATCTTTTAGAAAAACATCCAACTTTGATTTACAAATTTTCAATGATGATCATCGAGTCTCACCTCCTGTTAAACACAACCCGTACAGACCGTGTCCAGTGCTACAGATGGAGGGGTGGATGCTCAAATCTCAATTTAGGAGCCAAACCCTAAGTCATTTGTCAGTGTTGGCCTAGATATATACAGGATGGAGAGGCCTGGGATCCGGAAGGGCTAATTGGCCCCAATCCCTGCTGAAGCCCAGGGAAACCAGTCCCTGTGCGTGTTCATTATACACTGCTTTCATGCCTTGTGTCCTGGGAGGCAATAACCAGCCCTACTGCCTGACAGCCAAGTACTTTAGTTTATGCTCTCAGCCCCGCCAGCTCCTCCCACCTGGCTTTTCAACAACTCCGCAGCCCCTAGCCCTGTCATGACACATTGGTGGTCCGGGGGTCTTGAGGCATTTTCCCAGCACTCTAATCTAACAGCACCAGTGGGAATGTTTACAGCACACTGCCACTTGAAAAGCCTTATCGTAGTCCTTCCCTATCTCCCACCACTCGGGACCTGATAATCGTGGAGGTAGTGGTGGTGCTGTTCAGGGCAGAGCCCGGAACTGGTGACCGACCGAACAGAAAGCCTGCTGGGTAAAATGCTAGTAGAACGGCTTAATCACAAATTCCTTTGGCATTTATTAGGATACGGTGGGGCCCACTGCAACACTTGCCTCTTTAAGGAGAAGAACAAGCAAATCCTGAATGACAATACTGAGCCACTGAGAAACCTTTGGAAACTACAAACCTCCAGCCATGGCACTCAAAGGGAAGATGCAGTGGAGACCTGACCTGTTATAGGGATGATTCTGGGAAGTAAAGACATCTTCTGAGAAAGAAACCAACAAACACTGGAGAGATACTTCTCAAATGCATCTCTGTTAAAGGAGCAGGCGTGTTAGAGTGTGAACACAATTTAATCCAGGGGGACAGTAGGCAAAACAGGTGGGATCCAGGTTGTGGGTGGCAAAACATCCACCCCAAATAGGGGTTCAATGAAATAAATCACCTATAATCTGCACTAGGAGGATCTGGTTGCACATCCCAGGTGTAGAACCTCGACAAAAGACAGAGCTCCCCATCCGGGATGAAAACCCTGGTGATAGTAGAAACATTAAAGCTGTGCTCTGGGAGCGTCTGACCCATAGGGGTGGCAGGTGCCATCTGCAATCATGTGAACATCCAGAGACAAACATGCCTTTCCGTGGGACTTCCCTATAAGCAGCAGGGATGGATTAACCCTTTCTGCTGCCATGGGATGATATTAAAAATGTTCCCCACCCACCTACCCAGCCAATTCCATTTAAGGACCAGAAGTGTGTTTGTGTGTGTGTGTGTGGGGTGGGGGGGGGAGTTTGCCTGCTCCCCAATTACACTGTCTAAAGGACTGACACCAAATCATGTAAGGATCCAAACTCACAAGTAAACATGTGATCAGAGATCAAACCTGTCTGTGGTAGAACATACAGCAGGATTATGAAAATTCACCTGTAGGTTCCTTTTCCTTCCCTTTTGCCCGCGGGATTGTTGTCCCACTCTCTGCATTGGTCTCTTGGTTAGTACATTATTGTAAACCTTTTCCTGATAGCCCCACTCCATATAGCCCTGTTCTCTGGTTGTATCTCGTCACTACAGCGTGATCTATGTAGGATTGGCCGAATTCAATGTTTAGTTTTTTTTTAAATTGCAATGGCTAATATTGATGTTTATGTTTAAACATTTTTAACTATGCAAAAGTTCACCGTTGCACAAAATTATGCATTTTAAGCATTTTTAAAATTTTTATTAATTTAAATTTTCACATCTGAAAGAAATTATAGGAGTCAGAGAATAATTATTGACTGAAAGTAGAGGTTGAGATTCAGAAAGTCATAACATTAAAACACAAATTGTCAACTTCACATGTCAAAACATACAAAGTAAATATCCTTAAATCAAAAGTCTAGTAAGTTCTCAAACGGCATTTTTCTTCCTTTACCCATCTGTACATTTTTATCATCATCAATGGTGATATATTTTTGTCTGTTTGTGAGAGCATAGTAAAATCCAGGCTTGCTGAGATTAACCGATAATCCAGTTCTTCCAAGCCTAGATATACAGACGTTGCCCTCTAGTGGCTGACTCATGCAGAGGAGTAGAGAGATGCTACAGCTACCAGCGGCTAAAGGACATAAGTAATTTGAGGCCTGTGCCTTTTAGATCTGGGGGAATCAGGATTCTACTCCAAACTTCCCAGGTGTGTGTGTGATTGACCAGTGAACTGTGTGTGCCGTGCGCAGTGCATGGAGTCTATACAGCAGAAATGAGTCTATGCTACTTTGCTGCTGTTAGAGTTTAGACTGCACAGTTTTACTGTTTCAGGTTGCTAGGTCAGTGTGCTGCCTGTGCTGTGTCAATCTTGTCCTCATAAGCCAATGGGCAGGACCTGCCTTGCATTACAGGCACCACCTCAGTTCTGAGCGGGTGTCTAGGATCTGCAAGGACTCATTCTTACATCGCGACGTGAGCAAATCCGGCAGACCTTGCTGGA
This sequence comes from Emydura macquarii macquarii, assembly GCF_026122565.2. Lineage (NCBI taxonomy): Eukaryota > Metazoa > Chordata > Testudines > Chelidae > Emydura > Emydura macquarii. The sequence goes on from NW_027131391.1 coordinate 6,038,977, forward strand.
GGGATATGCGGTGCAGTGGATTGGTGAAGTAATTCTTCCCCCATGGAGCCTTCCATTCAACACCAGGACAGCAGTGAAACAAGAGTCCAGGAATATCATTTGTGCAGATTGAAAAAGCAGCCCAGCGGGGTGACATTTGCCGTTTCTGCTCAGGGGAGAACTAGGGCTGGAATAGCAAGGGGTGCTGCACATTTTAGGGCTGAGGTGTACTCACGGAGCTGGGGGAGGGAGCAGGACTGGAAAAAAAAAAAGCAAGAGGGTGGTGCAGGTCAGGAGTGAGGGACGCTGATGTGTGGACACCCAGGACTGGACTAGCAGGGGGTGCTGCATGGAGGCTTTTAGGTGCATTACCAGATCTGAGTGGGGACCCCAGGATGATAGAAATAAGGGGCATCAGGTCTGAGGGGCATCAGCAGAGATCTTTGCGGTCTAGGAGCCATGGGCCTGGGTAGAGAAGCAAGGCGGCTGGGATCACAGACAAATGGGGCAAAAATCAGCCTTTCCCTATTCTTTCTTTTTTCCCACTCTCTAAAGCGTATGCACCAAAATACATTGAAAGACTGCAGAGAAACATTCTCCCAGCTGGGCTGGAGTGAGTTGAACACCAAGCACTCTGCAACCGTGGGGCTGATTCCCAGCCCCCGGTCCTTGGGACCAAACCCAGAGCACAGGTAACCTCCTGACTCCGAGCACAGAGAAGAGCGTTGAGGAGCAGAGCAAGGACCTGTGCTGATTCCTCTCTGAACCGAATAAGGCTCCATTTCAAAAGCACTCCGATCCCTAATGGCAATTGTGCACTGCTCTAGTTTGTAACTTAGAAGGAAGAAGCAATAGAAACAATCCCCCCCTTGCTACCTCAAGCATCAAACAAGACGTGTGTTCTTTCCTATTGAGATGGTTCCAGCCCCACATCGGCTGTGTGAGAAGCAGTAGAGGGCAGGCCATCCTGAAACCTGATCCCAGCTCAGCAGCAGTTCTGGGGGCGAGGAGCCCCCCTAGTGTAAGCAGACAGGTGAAGCGGAGATAATGGACAAGGAATCACCTTTCTAATGGACATCGACTTTGCATAACCCTAGTGGGGCTGAAACCTCCCCCTGAGGAGTTAACAAGTCATATGGAGGGGAGGCAAACACCTGGAGATGCTCCTGAAAATCAGTCATTTAAATGAAGAGTTTCTGTTCCTCCCAGCACCTGCCAGAGATGCTGGCAGAATCATATGTGTGCAGCAAGCTCCCCTTTACTTCTCTTTTTCTACCATCCCCTCTTCCTCTTCTCTGCACTTCCCTTTAACACTTATGGGCTTTCTGCAGCTGATAAACACGCCCTCTGGGTCACCCTCTGCATGTTCCCAAGGGTCCTGGGAGAAAGTGAGGCATTTATAACCAGAGGTCACTTTAGGATTTGCCTTTTTGGCCCCCATAGCAGCAATGGGAACTGTAACACAACTTGTGGGGGGTGTTGTTGTCATCTCATCCCAGTCTGCAGCGGATGTTTGTGTTTGGTATAAAAGGCCTCCAGTGCTGATAATCTCTCTGAGTGGAATAGCTGCAGGTCGTGATTAAGGTGCATTAACAAAGCTGTGAGGCTGAATTAAGGCCTCGGCAGTATGTGCCCCCGCCAAGGGCTCCAGCTCCTGGAGTCATGTGAGGAGATCAAAATCTCAGCTTCCATTTAAAAAGTAGTTGTGCTTCTAGCCCTCATGGAAGCAAAGAAAGGATCAGAGATGTGACCCTACTGTAACCAATGTCTGCCTGAGTCTGAAGACAGCCTGAAACAATAGGCTCAAGAGTTGTGAACTGCCCCATTCATCTTAAGGAAAATCTGCTGCTACCCCAAGGAGACTCCAGGACATGATATGGGTGTCTACAGGAGGCCCCACTTGGGGTGTTCCGAGAACCCTCAATTGCCTTAATTTGGCCCTGCTCATGATAAGAGTAGCAGGGATGTGTTGCAGAGGCACTGGCTGAGCTGTGGGAGCTGATCTAGAACTGGAGTGGCAGGTGGGGTGCTGCAGGAGAAGATAAAGCTGCACTGGCCTAATTGTTGTAAGAAGCTCAAGAGCAGAGTGCAGTGGGGGGGGGGGGGGGGCTGCAGTTCTGTAGTGGGGGGCATGGGCAGAGTTGTAGGGGTTTGCAGGACTGGAATAGCAGAGGTTGCTGCAGCTAAGACGCATAGGCAGATCCGCAGCAGAGTTGGACCAGGATAGCCAGGAGAGCAGGGTTCAGGGCTGGAACGGCGATGGGGGCTGCAGACTGGGATTGAGCTGTACAGGGAGGAGCAGGGCGTGTCAGGTCAGGACTGAAGTGCATAGCCAGAGTGGAGAGGTGGCCGACTGCACTGTGGCTGGTTGTAAACCACCTGTTTCTCTCTTCCCTGAGCAGCTGGGTCACCCTTTACAAAACAAACAAATGACATCTGAAAAGCGGTTCGTTCTCCAAGATGGCTGGGGGGCATCTGGGAGGGATCCCGTGGACGCCCCCCCTGGTTTTTGGCTCACAACTTGTGGGGCTAAAGGGGAGCATTCAGCCCATCTGCCTGTTGAATGGGGAATTCTTCTAGCTTTGAAATCTACCCTTAACCATGATTTATTTCCTGAGTAATTTAACGTTTAACGAGCTCTGGGAGAGCACTGGGGCGGGAAGGGAATTCTGCAAAGTGCCCCGGAGAATCTGTTATGGGGGAAGCCCTGAAGCAACCAGAATTTCAATCGCACTGCAAAGATGAGTGGTGCAGTCCCAAGAGACAATGAGCCGACTGAATCAGTCTTTGAAGCTCGTTATAAAAATTAAAAAATAACAAAAACAAAGAGAGCAATAAAAATGTATTTAGTTGTAATTCCCTCCCCGCCCCCCAAACCACTTCTAACCAAAGGGTGACATGCAACAAAACCTTTAACAAATGAACCTTAAAATATACCAAAATATGCAGTATGGACAGGCGTGGCAGAATTCAATTTTTGCTCTTTTATAATTTTGACGGATAATATCAATGTTTATTTTTAAGTATTTTTAAAGTTATTTTTTATCGATTTTAAATTTTCACAATCGTGAGAAATTATTGGAGGGGAGGCAATTATTTAATGCTAGTAGACACTGAGATTCAAAACGTTAAAGCTTTGCATACATTGAACACAAATTGTCAACGTCACATGTCCAAATATACAAAGTAAATATCCTTAACTCAAACTCTGCTATGTTCTCAAGCAACATTTTTCTTACTTTACCTATCTGTACATTTTGATTATTATTGGTGAAATATTTTTTCGTCGGTTTGGGTGGGTACGGTGATATCGATGTTTACTGACATTTACCAATAAAATCTAATCCTTCCAAGCCTAGGTGTACAAATGTTGCGTGCATCAAGGGTATAAATACATGAAAAACACACCACTCGGGCATTACAGTTGGATTACTCAGAAGGAGGGAGAAGGAAAAAAAGAAAAGGGGTGGGGGAGAGGAAAACAGAAGGAGGAGGGGAGATAAGGGAAGAAAACAAGAGGAAAGAGATAAAGAAAAGAGTCAATGAAAGAGAACAATAGCAAGAGGAAAAAGAACAAAATGAATGAGAGAGAATCTGAGGGAAAGCAGGAGAAAAGGGAATCATTGCAGTAGAGAAGGAGAGGGGTTTATTGCTCTCTCTCACCAGTTTTTCTGCTTTGCTTTTGGATTCAGCTTGTCCCCTAGTGACTATACTGATTCACTACCTCCTTGTGTGGTCTGCAGAGCGCAGAACAGGTTTCACTTTCCACTTCTAAACTACAGTGGCCTTTGTTATGCAGGGGGAGGCCGGCTTAGCAGACAGTAGATAGGACAACGCCCTACCTGGCAGCCAAATGTCTAAGGTATTGAGACAGGCCTGAGCCTCCAGTGCTGGAGTTGAATTGCAAAGTGCAGGGGGACAGGTGTTTGGACTTGTGTTTTAGGGATAGGCCAGTCTCTAGTTTAATGTGACAGGGCCCAATACCAATCTCACTCTGACCTGTGTGTAAAGCAGGAGTAATTACTGAAGCCAATGAAATTCATTTGGTGTAAGGGAGCTGAGAATCAGGCCCATATCGTTTTGTCCTCTAGGAAAGTTTCCTCTTCTAGTGCCCAATCTAACGCCTACTGCGTAGAGCAGTGGTTTTCAACCTTCTTTTCATTTGCAGACTCCCTAAAATTTTTGAATGGAGGTGCAGGCCCCTTTGGAAATCTTAGACCAAGTCTGCGGAGCCCCAGGAGTCCGCGGGCCACAGGTTGAAAATCACTGGCCTAGAGAGTGACAACAGCACCAAGGGCAAGGAAGAAGAGAACCAGCCTTTCACCAGCTCCTCCAATCCTTGTGCTTGGGTCTCCAGATAAACTTGGATTTGCCTCAAAGCAACGACAGCTGAAGCCTCTACACAGAGGGATACTAGGTTCTGCCCTGTGTAGGGTTAATCTGCTCACTCATCCTGGCAGTCAGACCAGGAGGGCCTCATTGCCATCCCAGGAGCATAAAAGGATCTATGTGGCTGTTGTTAAATGTGACAAACTAGAGAGACGATCTAGCAAGGAGAAACTTCAGAAAGAGCAGGGACAAGACCAAGATTTATATTTTGCTGCTCTGAGGTTAAGAACAAAGGGAACCTCATGGAAGGGAACGTAAGTGCATGCGCATGCACGAAGAGTGCGATATAGACACTTCGTGTAATGCCCATCTGAGGGTAGGTTCTTACTTGGACTTTGCAAGGCTAAAATTATCGGTTTTATAATTATGATTGTGATTTGTTATTTGTATTACCATAGCTCCATGCATCCCTCGCCTTGGTTCAGGATCCATCGTGCAAGGCGCTTTTCAAACACAGAACAAAAAGACTCTCCTTGCCCCACCAGTCTTCCATTGATTGGCTTCTTTATAGTTACAGACCTGAACATGAGCAAAGGCGTACACAGGGTGTATTTGGCTCTTGATCCCACAAGGTTCCAAGCAATCAGGCCTCGATTCAGCAAAGCATTTAAGCATGTGAATAGTATTTCAATGGGGCTGTTCATTTGCTTTAGGTTAGGGATGTGCTTACGTGCTTCGCTGGACTGGGGACCAGATTACTTAGCACCTGGAAGGATCAAGACCTGAATGAACATTGAATAGCCTTGGAATTGATGAATCCACCTGTTAATGTTCAGATCCATTGTTCTCAAGAAGTCAGCCGACAGACCATTGTCAAACCAGTAAGTTCAGCTTTGCAAAATTGTCAAGGAAAGTCACCAGTCCAGGCGCACAGTCTGTCCCTCGCCTCTTCACTTTTGGGAATGAGCTACACCTTTCCCCCAGCTGAACATAAAGGTAAAGGGCACATGGGAGGGAGACTCAGCATTGGTGAATCTGAGCCTAAATGGCTGCATACCTCCAAATGACTCCTTGTTAGCATTCCTGCATGCTCCTGAGAAAACTTCACATCAAGGGCTGGTAAGCAACCCGCTCTTGCTGACCACCTCAGAGCAACTTGGGCGAAGCCTCTTCGGGCACTGCAGAATTTTTATGTGGCCCGTCGGGATGGCGTTGGAGAATGTGAGTTGAGAAGCAGTCACAGGCTGTAACAGGCCCTTCATGTCTCCCCAGACGCTGTTTGCAGGGGTAGGAAGCACCTGCTCTGGGTCACCTACTGGCTGCAATTCTCTTGTCCTTTGGAGTCGGAACAGGGGGCCTTTCACCTTTATTTTCAGACACTTGGCCTCCTGCAGATGCCTAGTTTGACTGGAAAGCTGTGAAATAACTTTGGAGTGACACAATTTACTGTAGGAAAACAGCCTGAGTCCAGCATTCCCTCTCCTCCCTCCCTCTCCTTCACTGCTCATGTCTCCAGAAATCCTGCAGATATGAGATTGTTGGAATGTTATTTACGAGCAGCAGGCAGTGGAGGTGGATCCACCTAGGGACCCAACCAATGAAAATCCCTGCAGGCGGCACTTGCGAGCCAGCGTGGAGAATGAGTCACTCTGCTGGGTGTTTCTTGACACTATCTACTGGCAGGCACTGAATGGAAAGCAGAGAAGTAACAAGGCTACAGAATTATCCCCCATCCATTGCCTTGTTCAGCAGCTCAATGGCTTGACTAAGCTCATAACCAGCTTGTAAGAGAGGTGGGAACGGGCTGCGGAGTCAAGGGTGTTTCCAAGCTGAGCTCTCACAGCTGCGAACCATTACTGGGAACACTAAGTTACACAAACTGACTCGAGCCACCAACGTCCATACAACGTTATGGCCCTAATCCATTCATCTCATCTAACAGGTGGATATATAAACCGTGTTTAAGTAATGAGACATGACAGGAAGTGAATTTCTTTGTGATTATAGCATGTGCCCTACAGCCCAAAGCTGAAGGCAATAATCCCCAAAGATATATTGCCCCTAGGATGTCTGATTACTATTCTGAAATGAAATTACACATTAATGAAAACATTCAAGAACCTGTGCAATCAAGGGATGGTGATGTAACTGACAGCCAATCGAAACCTCCTGTCCTATACAGGACACAGAAGCCATTTACCCATAGTGGAAAAACACACACGCCACGTAGCTTAATGATACCTGGGTTGTGAATGGCTTTATTTCTGCAGCCAAGCGATACATGGCACTCTCCTGTGATCAGCAGCATTTCTTTTGCAGCTTTGAGCAGTTCACCTGCACTCTGCCCGCTCATCCACCTCCTCAGCCAGGGAGAATTTGCACATTCCAAACCTTTGAGCAGCTTTTCAACAGACACACGGTTCATTCTTTCCCTTTAGAAATGAGGAATACCCCCTCGGCCCCCACCCCCCCAATTTTTTTTTGCCCTGGTCCAAGCTGGGCAATATTCAGTCCTAGACCAACAACAGTTTTAAAGTCTGAGATCTTGTGACCCAGGCGGGCTACAAAACACCTGCAATATCTTATTGAGGACCCAGGCATCCTGCTTTCTAACACAATGCATTTGTGATCTGTAAAATCTCAGTCTGTGAAACTGCAATGTTCTGCTGTAAATGAAAATGTCATGGGGCCCAGTTCTGCTCTCGGTTCCAGGAGCACAGGTCTTGTTGACGTCAATAGGTGGAAACGTGGAAGCGAGGGAGGGTGTAAGTAAGGGAGGGTGTAAGCAGGGCCATAGATTTTAACAGTTATTTATATTGAAAACGAAACTGAATCAGGACCTTGCATCTAAACCCCTCTGAGCTTCGGATAAGCTCTGTTCTGATTCCAGACTTCTTGGTTCAAGCTTGTCTCTATAATGAGCCCAAACACCACACCCCACCCCCAAATCTTGGCTTTGGGCCCTCTTTTTAATTCCTAGCAATATTCCTGTCACAAAAAAGCTTATAAAAAGGAACTAAGTATCCAGATCCTGGGCACTGGTCGAGGCTGATAGCCGCAGTCTTCACTGGTCTCCTGCTGGAGTATTCGATCAGAGAGTGAGCCATGCCAATCAAAAGCCCAAAGGGCCTGCCAAGGTTGGGGTAGTGCCGCCCAGCAAGGTATCAGGAAATGCAGCAAGAAGCCAGGATCTGCCTAGCTGCACAGAAAGCCTCCAGGTTTTCCACCCAGGCCTAAAATATCTTGCCAGAGCCAATCAGGGGACTCAGTCAGTAGACACGGCCAATCAGGGCCTCCATGGGCAGGGTGACTCAGCTGATGTAGCCAATCAGGGCTCCTCCTAGGTTGCTGTGGCCTGCTCTTAGCCTTGTCAAATGGCAGTGTGGATGCAGCAGCTACTTGGGTGCCTGCCGCCATGGGTTCCAGAGCCGGGGACCTTCACGCTCCAGTAGGTTGCACACAGGTGGAGGGATCTGATGATTGTTATTACACTGGCTCTTGTTGTGCTGGGCACTGCACAAACATATAGTGACAGACAGTCCCTGCCCCAAAGAGTTTACAGCCTCCATAGGCAGGACAGACAAAGGGTGAAGGGAAGCAGAGACCCCTGGTCACCCAGCAGGTCAGGGATCGGACCATGTCCCCTGGCACTCAGTCCAGTACCCAATCCACTTGACCATGCTTCCTCCCAACAGAAATAAAACACTCCTCCACATTTTTCTCATGTATCTTTCCTCTAAAAAGTGTCACAAACCTAACAGCTGGTGGTAGAATAACAGGATTTTCTGGGCCTTGTTTGATAAGACTTGCAGAAGGTAAGGGACTTAAGGTTTGGCTAGCTGTGAGCCATGCAGGCACCCCAGACTCATACCGACACAACCCTCATGCCACCGTGCGCTCCATATGCTGGATGAGAGACCAAGCCATGTAATTGACTTGATAGTTACGTTGGCACGAGCCCAAGGTGTCCACACCCCCGATGAGTGGCAAAGCAAATTAAACTACCTTCCCAAGCACACACCATCACGCCCACCAAAACATCAGCTTTGAAAGACCAAGGCTTCCTGGAGCCACTGGTTGAAATCACTCTGGCTCAGCCCTTCCTACTCTGTAAGGAAGAAAAAGTGAGCAGCACCATGCAGCTTATAGCGCCTGGGTCTTCAGAACACAGGAGTCGCCACGCTAAAGCAGACCAGTGACCCATCTAGTATCCTGTTTCTGACAGTGGCCAGTACCTTAGAAGAATATATTAAACCACCATAATGGAAAACTATGCCCCAACATGACAGAGGGGAGGGGAGTTTCTGTCTAAGTTAGTCTTTCTGGGATGTCTTCTTTCCCTCTGTCAGGCCCTTGGAGTATATCAGCAATTTTGATTCTTTCACAGAAAGGCGCATTTCACACAATCTTTTCCCCTTCACGTCTTCTGCCCATATTTCCTGCCATTCCTCTCTTAATTCTGTTTTAATTAGATTTTTAAACTCCAGTTTACTTAAAGGAATCTCTAAATCTATTTGCTCGGGTTTGACAGCAATTTTTTGCCGCTTGGTCTGCCAGCTCCTTGCCCGCCACCCTGACATCCGCTGGGATCCCTGATATTACTACCATCACACCCAACTGCATCAATACTGTTGTTAACAGTAATATTTCATTCAGTATACCACTTCTGCTATCTGAAGTGCTCTTTCTGACCACCACAGCCCAGATAAGGAATCAGACAGATGACCAGGGCAGCTGGGCACACGTCTGTGACGCAATTTAATGCCAGCATTATCCCTGCCAGTTCAGCCACCAAAATTTGATAACCTTACAGCTTTCTTGATTCCCAGTGAAAGAATTCGTAATGCTGTGCCCACTCTTCCTTTTCTTACATCTTTGGAGCCATTGGTATACACTTGACAGTCGCGTTCCCACTTACCACTAACATATTCATTTGTTATGTCTTCCACATTTACCACTTGTTTTCCTCTTTTAAGTTCATTATACAATTCCATACCTACCTCAGGAGGTGTAATTTTCCACTTATAATGCATTTCCCCCAAAGCCATAGATTTTAACCTCTTTTAGGTCTTTCTTTTTACTAAGGATCTTTGTCCATCCTTTACTTCTACTTATATGAGACATTTTGAGGTTTTGCCCTACGTACACGTTCACCACTTAATTCCCAGCATTCACCATACAGTAGCTCAGTGTTTCCTTCTTCACTGTTCCCAGTGACGTTAGCTCGAAAGGTTCAAGTAACAGGCATTTCACCGGCAGCTATCTGTGGTACACACAGCGGCGTGGTGATGAAGGAGCCACATGCAATTCACAACACCTGAGCTTGGATTGAGTCAAGCTTTCTCAACTTCATTTTTGACGCCAAAGTGAAGGCCTGGCATAGTCACTAACTGGTGTGATTAGCATTCTGTACAGCATTACCACCACTTTCCTAGCCACATCCCAGGAAGTTCCCAAATTACTGTCAAGTGAGTTGATCCTGCATGTACATTTATCATTAATGTTTTCAATAGGATCCTTCCAAGTGAGCCAGCTATCACATCTAACAATTGGCAGCTTTCAGCTGTATTTATTCACTGCCCATGTAGACAGAGCAGCAGCCTGCCCCAGATACTGAGCTTAAATGCAGACCTGACAGCTCTCTGAAGCCAATCAGGCAGGCCACCAATCAGGTGATTTTGCCACAGCCCAGCTGGACTCATTTGCTAGCCTGAAGGCTGAGCCAGCTAGCCCTAGTCTCAGCTGAGAGAACTCAGACTCATAGTCCCTGACTACTGCAGTCTCCTACAGAGCAGAGGTGGCTGCATGCTAGATATAAAATGTACAAACAGGATTACTATTTGATTTTTTGCAGCTGTAAGACTTTGTGAGATGACCACATAAGAGAGAGATAGAAATACACAAACATGGTCCACATAGAATGTAATGTAATCCTATCCTTCCCAAGCCAGTGAATAAACCATGCAACTATGGAACAACCCATTTATTCCCAGCCTTTGGCTTCCTCACCTTCACTCTGACCCTTAATCCCCCTGGGCCTATCTCTAACATTCCACAGTGGAGAGCTGCTTTTGGACAGTAGCAATTTTTTTTAGATGAAAAGAGTCCACCACAAAAAGTAAACTTGTCTTCCTTCTCTCTACCTACAAATAGTGGCAGGTGTTGCAAAGTACAGACATTGAGGGCTTCAGTCTCGGACAAATGACAGTTTAAGGTACAAAGCCACCACTATTCAGTAGGATCCAGGGTTTGAGGCATGGCCAAACTCTGGTGTCTGCAGACTTGTGCTGGAAATCTCAGACGAACAGGCTTTCGCAAGATTCCCGGGTGGATCAGAACACACCGTATCATGGCCCAGAACCTGCTCAGATGCACAAAAGAAGGCGGGGGAGCATGTGCAAGGATCCTTTGCATCTCCAAAGCAGGGTCCAGGCACAAATGAAGGCCTTGCACCCTCCTGGAAGAGGGGTGCAAGTCTTCCCCAAAGGATGGGGTAGTTAGGGGTAAAGGTGAACCAATGGGCTCTACCCATCCCCTTTTGCACCCACCAGTAAAGCTGGCCAGGCTCAGACCGCACCATCCCTGAGGCCCAATTACTCCCAGCAGGGATACACTGCAGAGTAGGAGTTCTCTAACTTCTTCACGGTATGGGCAATGGATATATTGTCTCACGGCCACTACCTACTCTCCCACTGGCCACCTCCTGCCCATTCACAATAACCTAACGTCCCTGGGAACTACACTAACTGCTTTTCTGCCAGCTGCCATCTTGGCTGACGCAGCACGGATTGAACGCAGGCCCCGCTCTCCAGAACAGAAAAGCAAACAACCCTACAGCTTGAGCTACAACACTGGGCTTTCTAGCCAGCGGCTGTAAGAGATGCTCCGCAGCGATGGGCGGAGCACACACTGAGCACTTCAACGGACAAACAACATTAAGTAAGTATTTGATGAATTTTTAGTTTCTTTTAATGCAACTTATCAGCTAGATATTTAGCAGAGTAGACAGCACCATCTGCCCAGCCAGCTCTCTATGGATCATCCGTAAGAGCTCCAGGGACCACAGTTAAATCATTGCTGTCACAGAACAAACACAGGCAATCATACCCAACAGGGTGCACCATTATACGGGAATCCAACATGCCTTGGGTGTACTGAGATACAAAATTGAAGGCCTTTAACCATCCAAACTACCTGCTGTTACATTTCTATAAAAAACATAAAGTTAATGACTAGACCTGGTCTATTGGAATTCTTTTTCTATGGGAAATGGCTTTTTGCCAAAACAGAACATTTCATGAAATAAATACCACTTTCTCTGAAAATGTTTGGTTTTGGCAAATAAAAATAATTGTGTTTTTTCAATGAAAACCCGCAAAATATGGATGAAAACATCCTCCCCCCCCACCACCACCCTGCCCCCCAGCTGTGGTTCTTCTTGTTCATTGACTAGTTCTCCATCCAGAGCCAATTTTTACAGCCAAGTTATAGGCGACATAGAGACCCTTTACCTTAGTGGCTGCCACTCCAGGAAGGGGCAAAATGGTTGTGGCTGGTGGGGCTGTGGATGACCTAGTTTTTTCTCTCTCTCTTTTTTTCCAGATAAAATAGGGAATCACGAGTCTGGTGCCGCTGACCTTCCCGTCCCTATGTGTGTGTGTGTGTGTGTACGCGCATCTCTCTCTCTGGCTCCTTGCCAACAAGCTGTTGCCTGCGACCAATTATATTTTCTGGTCTTGCTCTGAGGAGATGAGGAGGACTTCAGACAGAACAAAGCCACTCGATACCATTCACGACAAGGGTACAAAAGCGACATCTTCTGGACTTCTGCTCTAATGAGAGCAATTTCTTTTTGGTCCAAACATTTGAAGCAAGGAGGTGCCTTCTATTGAAACCCCCTGCTGGGGTTAATACTATTATCCAGTCCGCTCTGGTTAGAAATTAAAACAAGGGCATTTGCCTCTTTTAATGAGAAGTGACAGTGGCTCCAGCACTTCAGAAGGGAATTAGAGAAAGAAGAGTTGCTGTGGAGCCAGTCTCCACAGCCTTATCCATAGGCCCTTGTGCCCTGGGCTTCCCATGGGATCAAAAGGCCATCTACCTGCTGCTGAATACAGACTACCCACTCCCTCCCCCGCAGTGAAAAATCTATTTGCTTTCCTCTCTCAAGGGACTTGAGGGGGAAAGAGATGACAAAGCATGGAAGGAAACTTTTTACCTTCCCATCACAGAGACACGTGCTCACGTCTGTTTTAGTCAAGATTTAAAAGCAAGAGTTTGGAGTGGGATATTATCCCTCAAGCTAAGGACGTAACACTGGTTAAACACTGGTTAAAAAATGAGAAACAAATTTTGTGGAAAAAATATAAAATTTCAAAGGTGTTTTCATAGGAAAAGCTTCAAAACAAGCCTCTTTTTCGTTTTTGCAATTTTTTTGTGTCCTTTTTTTGTTTTGTTTGTTTGGGTAGGGCTCTAAAATGTTAAGCAAGCATTTATTAAAATTTTTCATTTACCAAAAACCTGTTTTTTGATAAATAAAAAATGTTCTTTTCTCAAAAACCAGTTTTTCTGTAAGTATTTCAGTATTGGTTTTGCTAAAAAAATTAATAAATCATTGAACAGAAATATCATGAATCTTTTCGTGAGTTTTTGACATCCCTTTTTCAATGGATACAATTTTCATTTCAACCAGCATAACTAATGTACGTGACAACAAACTTTCCACGGGGGCAGGCTATCCCCTAACTGCCTTACTGCTAGGTTTCTTGCATTTTCCTCTTATGCTGCTGGTACTGCCCCTTGGACTAGATGGACCATTCGTCTAATGCCCATCTTCCCATGCAGTATGTGAAACAGTAATGCAGAAGTCTAGCGTGCTCCGGATATGTTGGAGAGCACAGTGCAGCCCTGCAGGCCCCCTTCCCCCCACAAGACTTTAGGCAGCAAATTTCTGGGCAGCTGCCTAGAGCAGCAGATTTGGCCCAGCTGCTCTTCTGTCATGAAGAAGGAGTGGCCAGGCCAAATTTGAATGGGCACCATCAGCCCCAACTGGAACATCCGTGAGGCTGGTCAAGTCTGGAGAGTGGCAAGTCCTTCTTAAGGACGATGCTAGCTGCGTTTGGGGTGGCACTCTGAAGGAGTAGGGCTACAACCCAGAGCTCCCCAGCTCACAATGCTTGGCTGCTCAGGAACTTTCAGAAAGGAGACAGGTGGGTTGGTTCTTCTCTTTCTTTCCCTCTTATGAAGGATCTCGGAGCAATCCTACCGCAACCCCACCAGGGTCTGGGGAGGCAAGAGCAATGTTCATTCCCTCCCCAAAAGGGCTCCAGAGAGGTATAACCTACTAAAGTCATCAATTTAGAGTCAAGTAAGAAATTCTCTTTCTAATTCAATTTGCTCGTAGATATTTTTTTCCACCACTTGCTCAGCTCTGACCATTGATTTCCTGTTTATATAGAACAGAGGCACTCTATGGGGTCACTGGGTGGTACTGGGCAGCAAATGATGACTTTTCTATGACATCTGTTATACCAGGAGAACATGAAACACCTGGTTTCCCACTGACAAAATGTCACAATTACAGGTGGTTGGAAAATGGGGGTTTTGAGAAAAAAAATGTGATTTTGTTTAAACTGGAAACTCAAAAGCCAAAGTTTTAGGTTTTGAACAAAAAAGGTTTGGGGTTTTAACAAAAAATCAGAATTTTCTGTGGAAAGCAAATGCTTTCCATGCAAAAATGTCATGATGTCAAAACCCCTGTTTTCCATAAGAAAAGAGTTTGGAAAATTTTCAAGCAGCCCTACTCATAATCCTTCCAAAACTACCCCTTCAACCTGGTGTCTCTCCCTGCTCTCATAATCCACAGCCTCTCCAACTGACCCCTGTCCTAAGCGCTGTGATCTCAGTTGTTGACCTGATTCTGCTACTTCAGAAGTCTAGGAAATAAGCTCTCCTATTGCTTTTCAGGTTATTTCAGGAATTTTCTGCACTCCTTCTCCTGAACAACCCAAACTGATATTTGGTAGACCCACCATTTTGCCTCTCTCAGCTTCATTTTGAGATACCATTAACCTTAGCTTTAGGCTTCCCTTTCAATAGCCTCCCCTACACTTAGTGGGTTTCGACTGGTTAATTTCAGCCCTGAACTGGGGTCATTGGGCCAAATTAATCTCTGGTATAACTCCCGCTGAACCCAAGATGCTGAGACTCCATAATAGTACATAACTGAGCCTTTCTGATCTGTGTTGCAGGAGTATCTACCCAACACTACTTAAAATCCTGCCCCAGCATTCAATGTAAAACCCAGCGTGGATTCTCTGGTGTGTTTGCTGTGGGAAGGGGAAGAGGATTGTTTCAATGTCCAGATTTGGAATCATGTGGGGATATCTCCCAGACACAAGTCTCAAAAGAACAGGCTTTCTCCTGCAAGATTTCTTGCAAAGTTTTTCTCATGGTTTAGTTTAACGCTTCTGTTTTTGGCCAAGATAGAAGACAGGAATACATGGAGAACAATGAAAGAACCAAATTTTTTCAAACCTTACAAAAGCATTGGTTCAGGATCAATACACATGATGGGTCTGACCTGTTGTACTCTGCCATACAAAAAGCAAACATGCTTTCTATCAGAATATCTTTTGTTTTACACTAAGAACAAATAGACAAGGAAGAACGAAAATAAAGTTTCTAGGAGAGAGCACGGAGTGTGTGTTTGCTTCCTCTGTAACAGTCTCTACTGAAATGAATACATAATGGCTGCCTTTTTCTGTAGATCACAAAGTCCTAAGAGATACACTGGCACCAAGACATAGAAAGAAAAAGACAATTGCATAGTTAAATGCATTTCAGGATCCTTATCAAAGGGGGTTCAGCCCAGTCTTAGGAAGGGCCCAGAAATGTAGGGATCACTTCAGATGTGGGAGGGCTTCCTTTTACATGTCCCTCAGCCCCACCCGCACCGAAACAATGATAACCTGTGGAACCACGCATGTGGGACTCTCCAAGCACACGCTGCACGTGGTGGTTTGCTAACCAGGGGAATGCAGTATTAATGAAGTGTACCTGATTGCCTGTACTGCTGGTAATCCATCTCCATCACGGCCGGGGGCTGTTGACAGGGTGAATGGAAGCGAATGAGTCCATCATCCTTGCTGAGGTCTGGAAGGGGGGGAAGAGAGAAGCCCCAAGGGAGCAGAAACCCTACAGCTCTCCAGTGCAGGTACACTCAATAAATAGCAAGTGATACAACAGGAGTCTGCACCAGGAAATCAATTAGATGTGGGACCTTTGGTTTGCTTTTTTTTCTCCTTTCCTTCAATTGTTCAGGAAAATGTCTAAGGTTAGGGTTGTGGAATTGTTTTCTACTTCAGGCAGCGTCTGTCTGTTACCAGCATTCACAGCTAAAGTGCAAGGAAGCCCACTCACGTGGGCGCTTTATGCTTTTTTGGCTTTTTTCCCCCTCCTTTTCCAGGTTAGACACACAGACTGGATTATGAGAGGTCGTTGGGGGTCACACATCTGAAGAACGCACAATTCAGAGTTAGCTTTTAATACCTAAAGTGCAGGATCTGGGGGTCTGGCTCCTCTACTGAAATAAGTGCCAGCTGCAACAATTTTGATCTGCGTTTGAATCTGGAACACCCCCAGACCTCAGAGATGGCAAGGGGGTGGGAGGTGGATCCGGGGGTTTGGATCAATCTCTAATCGAAGCAATCATTAACAAAGGGTTTGGAAGAAAATAGTCCTGGGAATCCACTGGCAACAAATGGAAAATTGAATCATTTAAGCCTGACACTAAGGGGCTAAGAGCAGTGGGTAGGGTCAGGCACGTGCTAGGCAACTTCTATAGTAACCCACATCCACCTCCACAGCACCTCAGAAACCAGCTCTTCTGGTGGAATTCTTGTGGCTGTCTGTCACAGACTGGGGAAATCAGGGCTGGCTTCACCTGTGGTGCAGCAACTGGGATCCTGCTTTCTCCAGGTGATCCTGAGGGCCTGGCTTAATTACCATTATCGAACACAGCTGGGAATGAGTCAGGAGGGTCCTACAAAGTGAGAGAGCTCAGCTGAGGAAGAAAGACTGAGTATGTGGGGAGCTCTGACTCCTAGGGAAGGGTATGATAGCTGTCGGGTAGCAGGAGAAATTATATGAGCCAGAGGGCTGGGGTGTGCTTTGGTAGTGGGCCCTGAAATGGGGGCAAGCTTCCAGAGGGGGCTCCTTGGGTGCTGGCATTCAGCTGAGGAGGACCCAGGAAGGCTTAAAAGCTTGTGTCTGGGGTGAGAGGAGCAGAAGGCGCTCTCGCTGTTTGGTTTGATTCCTGAGTTTGGTTGAGAGGCTTCGGGGAGAGGCCCTAGGGTCACTATTTAGGTAGAAGGCTGGAAGGCAAGGAGCACTCTAGAGGGGCAGAAGGCTTCTTGTTGATGACTAGCACCATGTGGGATGCTGTTTGTTGGGGACATTAACACCCCAGGAGGGGTGGGACAGAAGGTAACCCAGCTGGAGCGCCACCTCACAGGAGGGGGGTCACAGCAGAGCTGACTAGCATTTAGTGACAGTGCCGGAGGAGAGAGCCCCTGCAATGCTGTGCCCAGCCTGAAGGGGGCATGCCAGGGGGGAGTCGTTGTGCTATGATGTTCTTTCTGTTCAGAAGCTGCCTTGGCGGGAAGGGGGGCTTCATATTCGACCCCCCTGCTCCTGTCTCCATGGCAGTCCGCTGTATTAATCCCCACGTGAACACAAGTATTATAATTTTCAGTCATACAACAGCATGTCAGCTAAAAGGCACCACCACTCTCTCATACTGGGGAAATATTCTGACCTCCGGAGCCTTCAAGTTGAGAAGGGCGTGTCCTATAAACCCAGGACGGGTTCTTTTTGCAGAATTTATTAAATGCTGCCTCTGCAGCTGCGTGGTGGCCCCATAAATGTCCCCTGTCCTAACCCTTCCTGTCTGCTCATCACGGCAGTAGTCAAACATTTTCAGACCACTCCACTCTCTGCATCTGTGTCATATCCTTGCTATAGCTAAGGACTCTTTGAGGGTACTTCTACAGGTAACTTAGGGCTATCTTTAGACAAGAAGAGGGTCTAGTAGTTCTGAGCATAGGCCTGGGTATTAAGAGCCCCTGAGCTCTAACTTTTTGTGGCCTTCTTTCTATCTTAGGATCTGCCTTCGTTACAAAAAAGGCATGTTTGGTTTAAAGTAGCAGGGAAGTACCAGCAATTCAGCTTTATGAGGAGCCTGAGGTTGATCCTGGGCTGTTATTTTAAACGTAATCAGCAACGTTAGAAACTTGTACAGTCCCCAAGCTGTGTAGGTCTCTGAGAGTATTTATTTATAACACTCCTCTGAGGTAAGGAAACATTATTGTTCTCATTTTACAAATGAGAACTCAAGACCCGGAAGTTAAGTGACTTGCCAAAGGCAACACCAGAAGC
Organism: Emydura macquarii macquarii; assembly: GCF_026122565.2. Classification (NCBI taxonomy): domain Eukaryota; kingdom Metazoa; phylum Chordata; order Testudines; family Chelidae; genus Emydura; species Emydura macquarii. The sequence goes on from NW_027131391.1 coordinate 6,056,722, forward strand.
ACAGAGGAACTCAAACCCAGGAGTCCCAAGCGCTAGGCTAGTGGCTTAACCAGTGAGCCATCCTGCTGACTTTGAGGGTGAGTAAGAACACGTCTGATCAGCCGCCCCTAAACACAAGCTCAACATTTTTAAATAATTGTTCTGGGACTCAAACACTAAAGTGATATTGTCATGATTAGAAGGCCTGTTCACGCTAGAATTACTGCATTGCTTTATTACACTTCCTTCCCCCTCAGGTCATTCTGTAATGTTAGCTGGGATATTATTCAGATAAGAGACTGGCCCTTGCTCACTGGATTTTACAGTATGGCAACCTCCTGTGGTGTTCTGGCTACACGGGCCAGCATGGAAGAAGCCACTCAAAAGCAATGTGTGCTCAGCCTTTTTTCTACATTTATTGATCACAATGTGCAAAAAATGTCTGATAAATAGAGATTTTTTTTTTTTTTTTGCAATTAATCCCCAAATCCATTATGTTTTGCATGTGAAACACTACTTGCAATTCTAGACAAAGTGCCTGACATACCCTGAGGACATTCAGTTGTGTCCTGACTGACTCTAATTAATAAATACACTTAAAAACCAGCATTAGGTATTCTCTTGAGCACATTTAGCTTTCCTGGAGGATCCATGACGCTGATGGAGTTTTCATCCCAGCATACAGTGGGGCTAGTGCAAAAACTGAGATGGATTCCTGGGGACAGCCTTGCTTTGGTTAATCCAAACTCTGGATTAGGATTATGGAATGGATATTTCCAGCATAATACAGATGTTCCAGAAGCAGGGAGTGCTGCAAATCCAGAATTGAGCTGCTTTTGGTGGAGCTCTGGGTGTGTTTAGAGTCAGGACTGCCATAGCATCCAGCATTTATGGCTCAGGGCTGAGGTATACTGGCACAATTTGCATGGTGCCAGCCTGTAGCCCAGGCTATTAGCCTTTGATTTCCATGAACGTTGTAACCTGCTTTGTAAATGACCGTGTGCGGGGAGAGCTTTATTCCAGCCTGGTGCTTTAGCAGCATTTTACAGGCATCGCAGTGAAATCTACATTTCTCCTAGTTTGCCTTCTTCCTCTTCTGTCTCACTGACCCCAGTTGTTCATGGACCTTGCTATCTGTGCCTTGTTAGAGTATAGCTACACAGCAATTAAAACCCATGATTGGCCTGCATCAGCTGACTCAGGGCTGTAAAATTGCGGTGTAGAAGCTGGGGCTCAGCGTCCCAGCAAGCGGGGAGGGCCCCAGAGCCCAGGTTCCAGCCTGAGCCCAACCGCGTCTACATCGCAATTAAACAACCCTGAGCGCGAGTCAGCTGACCTGGGTCAGCTGCAGGTGTTTATGTTGACATATCTGCTGGGAACCAGAGGATGGGGGCGGGGTCAGTCATTAGCCAAACTAGACAAGGTCAAAACTGCTTTGGTTTAGTTTTCAGCAGAGCCAGACGGAAAATGGAATTTCTGTTCCTTGTGAAAGTCTGACACTTGGAATTTTGTTCTCATCCCAAATTGGAATAAAAAGTCAAAATTTTGAAACTTACCATGGAATGGAAATTCTGAAAGCTTTTGATTCAGAAACATTTTGTTGTGATAATGTCAAAGCATTATCCTATAAAAATATATATGATATTAAATATAACATGCTATTAATATTTTACTCAAATATAAAAGCTGAAACAATCATCAAAACCAAACATTTCAACATTATCAAAATGAAACAAGAAAGTTCTCCCATGAAAATCGACATGTTCCCATGAAACATTAAGACTTTGATGAAGCTGCGTTTTCCGATGGAAAACTGTTCTGTTGAAATTTTCTTCAGCCAGCTCTATCTTGCAGTATCCTAAAGGTAGCACCCACTGACACATAGTATTCCCCTTTAACGCCCTGTATATTACTGCCCAGTGTCAGCCCTTTTTCCCCTTGCTGCCCCACCCCCTGACTTTCAAGAAGAGGAAAGGAGCAAATCAAATTTGGTCTGGAGTCCAGATGTTCTCAGGTGCTCCATGCAGGGGTGGAGGGGAGGAAAGAGAACCTGAGGTGCAATAATGGCACACTTTAGGAAGCTCATGGAGGGTGGAAGAGAGTTGTGTGAGCATGTACAGAGAGCATCATGCAATCATACACACCAGCCTGCCATCACATACATAAACAACTGGGATCTGCATGAGTACCCACATGTCAGCCTTAAGTCGTTGTCCTGCAGTATTGCCAGCCCTAATTGTTCAAAAATCATGGACCAACCCCCTGCCCAAAACAATCACAAGATTCACTCTTGAGATTTAAAAATATTAAATGTGTGATTGGTTAATTTTTTTTTTTTGAGCCTCTAGCCATGAGTTATACAACCACATGGCAACTAAAACGCTTTGGGGATCGGTTAGAGGTTGCATTAGTTCTGCAACGAGATGGATAGTAAGAAGGAGGTGAAAAGCTTAGGGGAGCACGTCTCCTCCATTTACCGCTCCCCCCCAGGGGCTATGTAACCCATTGATGAGTGTGTGTTAGAGATTCTGCTCTGCTTCCAATCCACAGACGCTAGGAGTCTGTCACAGTCCCAGCTAGGCATAACCATTCATGTTCTTAGTTCGGGAGGCCCCTGGTTCAATCCTGGTGTATCGGCCAGGATTGGAGCAGTCATGCAAGGCAATGGGTTATCATTGCACCTCTGTGAACTTATTCTTGGTGCATCCTGATAAACTGGTGCTTCGAACTGGGACTGCAAGCACAAAGAATGTGATCCCTGGTGTGTTTTGATGCACCCAAACTCAGTTGGAGTCCCATTACAGAGCAAGAGCCTGTTTCATGAGGGTTGCCAACCTTGCATTTTAGATTTTAGTGACATGAAGATCTGAAGTTGATTTTTTTTACTGACATGGTAAACTTTTTACTGATCACTAAAAATACCATAAATGATATAATAATGTCACAAAAGTGTGTACTCGCTTTGCGAACACTTTCACGAACAAATTACCTACAGTATCATTACAGATATACCCTCTGTGCTCACGATATTCTGTACACAGGCATTCGGAATTACGCAATTGTTTTTACTGCAGTTAATTGATCAATTGGGTTCTTTGGGCTTGTGCAATAATAGAAAACAGGAAATAGATAAAGTCATGGTCAGTGTAGTTTTATGATGCAAGAAGTGATTCTGAACCATGACAATCAATGTCAAAATACAATGTTTTATTTCTACCAATTTCACGGATACTTTCATGTATTTATGGGTTTACAGACAGTGTTAAAATTGTACATTTTTTTACTGACTGTCCATAAATTTACGGACGGTTGGCAACAGACTTTAAGCCCATTTTCTAAACCAAAGATGCTGATTCTGCCTGAACAATTTGTGGGTCATTGTCCATCACTACCAGGACATGAGATGCCAACTTGGCTACTAACACAGCTACCCCTCTGGAACTTGGCTATTACAGGAAGATTTGAAATTGGGGGATATTGTGGGGTTCAGAAAGCCTAACATATTTCTTCTAATATTCTCTTCCAGTTCCTTGTTCTCTCTCTCTCTCTCTCTCAGACACGCACGCATGCACACACGGTTTCAATAGTGCGAGGGTCTAGCAATGTTATTTCAACAATCAGCTGCAAGACAAAACAGCTGGCCCTGTCAGACTGTGTGTAGAGGTGTGGAAAGTCCACTGGGGGATTAGACTGCTTTTACCATCAGTCCTCACTTGTGAAAATACAACCTACCAAGTTCTCCTAGATGATGCAGTTTTCAATTGCTTTTGTTTGCTTTTCAGACAGGTTCTAAATCACCCTGTCAGCCTGCTTCTCCTCCCGCCCCCTTCACCTCCTCCCCCTCCCTCTTCACCTCCAAGAGCTTTCCTGGAGAACCTGTGATATCCTTCCCATCGTCATGTATTTATAGGGCTCCACCTGCCGCTCCATGGCAACCCTCAAGGTGGAATGGGAGAGGGGTACAACTCTAACAGTTTACAAAAAGAGGGTGTGCTACTTAAATCATACTTCTGAGCTCCTGAAACCATGCAGCTGATCTGCATGCTCCTAAGGAAGCAGCCCAGACTGCAGAGGGCTCCAAGGCACAGAGTTTGGGTCTTTAACTGGGATTAGGGATGAGCGTCTGGAACCAATCTGGCTTTGGGCCTTTCCCTAGCTGAAGCTATAGGAAGTTGGAGAGCTCTGCCTGGACCAGAACCCTTTACACTCTGTTCCCCATCCGGCATTTTCCTTTCAGGTTTGCTCCAGCCACAGGAGGACTAAGCAAGGGGTGCTGCTGGTGTGATGCACCCCTAGGAGGTTCTCTGCTAGTAGCACCCATGTGTAGCCTCTCTTCTCTTGTGCCTGAATAATGCAGTGAGTGCTTTCTTGCTGGTGATGGGGTGGGGAGGGGGATTTATCTGGGACTTCCTATCCTCCCCCCCCTTGTGTTTTATAGTACATCTGTCCTCTTGAGTGTACCACCGTCAACGACGTTCTGGTAGCATTCCCCTGGGTGGAAGAGGGCTGGATGGCACTTCCTGTACAGCTCGTTGCTGTCTGGGATTCCAAGCGCTGGCAGAGAGAGTGCTGTGGACTGTCTGGGGGACAGCATCTTGGGAATGCCTTAGGAATCAGCTACAGACTTAGTTCCCGAACTCAGGTCCCCTGTATAGTAATGGTGCATCTCCCCCACCAGACCACAAAACTGCCTCCACAATACATCTCAAAGGGCCTGAGCCCAGTCAAGTCAGTTTTCCCCTTGATTTGCAAGGGCACTGGGTAGGGTCCCTATATTCTTTTGACTCTACCCGATACCAGACTACAACACCTCCCGCCCTGGGGCAATCCTTCCAGGAAGTGGTGCATGAAATTCTGAACATGGAACTGGTCTGGAGTGTGGGGGTTAGATGATTATTGAGACTAAAGTAGCACCCAGCTGAAATCGGGGGTCCCACTGAACAGCCAGACTGTCCCTGCCCCCAAAGCGCTCTCAATCTAAACCGACAACGGGCGGGAGGGGAAACAGAAAGGAGCTGACTTGCTCAAGGTCATGCAGCTGGTCAATGGCACAGTCAGGAGCAGAATCCAGTCTCTTATGTCCCGGTCAGGCCAGCACCTTCCCACGCTCAGCTCCACTGAGAAATGGCTGCAATAGAGACCAGTGTCCCGAACAAAGAGTAGGAGTTCGGTGTAGCTCCTCTGCTGCTATGAACTGACCTACCTGCCTTGGAGTTACACCAGCTTCCGCTGGCAGAAACCCTGACCCTTCTTGAAGCTGAAGTAAGTCCTGCTCATCTTTGCCTGCCCTTGTACGGCTCTGTATGGAAATGGTTGGTCTGGGCAATGATGATAAACTACACTGGACCCAGTGACGTGTTTGACTTACTTAAACTAGTGCAATCCCTTGTGGACACCCTTAAATCAGCTTTGCTTAATTTGGTTTCAGTATAAGCCAGCTGCCACCTGGTTTAAAGAGTGTTTAGATTGATTTAAAAACTGATTTTAATTAAACCAGTGCAATTCTTGGGTATAGACAAGGCCTTATTTTTCTTTCCCCCACTCCTCTGCATTTCCATCTGAAGCTGCTTCTCCCAGTATTTCTAATTGTCATCATGGCAGATCCCAAAAGGACATAGCCTCTCGGCAGACTAAGCACCACCTGGACTGATCTCTATGTGCGTCCTTAAGATGTTCAGTCTGCGTCTGCCATTGGTGGTCTTATCACGCCACGGAAGGTTTTGGTGCCCACCTGATCATTGCCAATATAGTGGCATTCCTTGGAAAATGTGCTTTGTAACTTGTTGGTCTTCCATCCTAATATGTCCATACCAAGAAAGCTGCTGAAACCGAACCAGTGCTGATAGAGGGGGCTTGGTGGGTTCAGTTACGAGTATCCCAATTACTGATCTTGTCCTGCCACTTTATATGGAGCAGCTCATAGACTTCAGTGCAGAAAGAATCATGATTATCTAGTCTGACTCCCTACACATCGCAGGCCATGGAACCCCATGCTCCCACTCCTGCAGCAGCCCCATCACCTCTGGCTGAGTCCCTGAAGTCCTCAAATCTTGATGTAAAGATGTCAAGTTACAGAGAATCCACCATTTACTCTAGTTCAAACCAGCACATGGCCCATGCCCCATGCTGCAGAGGAAGGTGAAAAAAAACCCCTGGGTATCCAGATATCTGACCTGGGGGAAAATTTCTTCCCAACCCCAAATATGGCAATCTCACATGTGGGCAAGACCCTCAACCAGACACTACAGGGAATTTTTCCCCAGTTGACTTGGAGCCTTCCCCATCTAGTGTTCCATCTCCAGCTGTTGGAGATATTTACTGATGGCGCAGGAAGTCCCAGCAATCTCATGAAGAAGGCTATTCCCAGGTGATCTCCACACACGATTTGCAGACCAAGAGGCTCTACAAGATTAGAATAAGCCTCCAAATGCCTCGTTCCTCGCGTGAGTCCACAGCCGCCAAGCCTTTTGAAGTTCACCCATCACTGACCCAGCCATAAATCATCATGGAATCACTCTGGACAGCAGAAGTGAGCAGGAGTAGGAACAAAACAGGGAAATTGATATGCCATTAAGAAGCTGAGGGGCCTGTTTCCAGTTGCCAGGCGCAGAGATCTGGAGAGCAAACAGAAAGGGGGAGCAATATGGAGTCAATTCCACTTAGGCTAACTCAGTGTGGGAACTCAGGATCCCTCCCCGCACATCTGCCATAGGAAAATCCAGGCTGCCTTGCCTCTCTCTCCTAATTTCCTACCACCCCTTTCTTCCCCTCCTCCCCCGGTCCCTGTTGTATTTTAACAGTCAGAGAAACAATCTGAGTGGAACCGTCGTTGAGAGCATACACTGAAGGAGGAGGGTTCTTATTACGCGCACAGGGACTTGTAGCAGGCGTCATTCTCCAGGAACTGCAGGAGGGAGAGAGCTACTGACAATGTCCAGGGCAAGGGCTGTCAGGCTCTAAAGAGCCCACCAAGGTTATTTCATGAGTGTCTGACTCCGGCGCCATTTCCTCCAGCACCTCCAGCAGAGCGTAAGAAGACGCACGATGGTGCCTCAGATGGCTTCCATCATCAGTGCAACTGGTGGCCTTCAGCACGTGCCGGGGCAGGGAGGGGTGGATGGCTGGATGCTTCTTGGGTTTGTGTGTGTGTGAGGGGGGGATTCTTTGTGGCACAATGCACAGAGAAAGGCACCAGCGTGTCAGACCAGCAGCGTCGCCTGGAGAGCCCCATCACAGGCAGCATCAGTGCCAGCTTCTCCCTTATGCCGCTGTCCGGGGCCTAGCTCACCTGATCCAAGGGCCTTTGAGGGGAGAAGCATCTGGGAGGGTGCCTGTGACCTATCCAGAGTGCAAACCAGACTGAGTAGCTGTCTCACCCCTGCCCCTCACACTGCTTGGCTGCTGTAGGCTCCAGTCTGGACTGCCCACAAACAGCCCCCAGCTATGTCTGTGTGAGTCCTGCAACCAGCCAGCCACACCTTGTCTCCTACCAGCCTTGGGTATCCTGCAGGGTGACTCCTACACATTCCCAGTCTTAGATTTCCCCCCAGGAATGTATGTCCTGTCCCGTACTGCCCAGCCCTCTCCTGACAAAGCTCTGGCGGGGATGATTTAGTTGGGGTTGGTCCTGCTTTGAACAGGGGGTTGGACCAGATAACCTCCTGAGGTCTCTTCTAACTCTCATCTTCTGTGATTGTGTGAATACAAGTTTCTATAAAGTCTGTTGTTTTATTAATAGAAATGATATGCACACATCTTGTTACCCCAAATGGAGTTTCCCGGACACTCCAATTCAAATAAACTGCATTAGATAAAACAAGTTTCTTAACTACAAAGAGAAAAATTTTAAGTGAGTACAAGTAATGAGGCATAAAAGTCAGCCAGGGTTACGAGAAAAAATAAAGATGAAATGCAACTAGTGCCTAACCTAACAAGCTATGTTAAATTCAAAACAAAGTTTTCTCACCACATGCTCTCAGCTGTCTTACTGACCAAACTTCTTAGGTCAGGACCCTTTGTCTAGTTCAGTGGCTGCTTCCTTTCTCTCTTCTGGTGCAGTGAATTGATGGACACAAAGGAAAAGTGGAGTGATGCTTTAGGGTGTTCGTCCCTCGTTTTCATGCCACCATCTTAGAAAACATTTCCAGCTGAGATTCAGGAGACACAGAGCCTATAATAAAAAATGTTCTCTGCTGCTTTTCCTCATCTGTTGGAGCTTCTTTTTGTTTCCCTTTCTGCTGGATGACTCTCTTTACAGCCTAAATGCATATGAAGCAGAGCACACAGTCCTTTGTTTGAGAGAGATCTGTTTGTCAACCTCAATTTGGAACATGTGTTAAGTTCACCATACAATGAGGTCTTATAACATCACATACAATGTTGCCACACATATTTTATCAGGACAAAATTGATCAGCAAATTATGAGGTTTTGAATGACATCTTCCAAGGCCTATTTTGTACAAAAATTATTACAATAGTGTGTAGGGTGTGGACACAGGGGTACATTCTGTCATAGTCCCCGCATGCAGTACCCCTGGGATCTGTCTGCCTGGAGGTGGAGTTTGTTTCCCAGCTGACTTACCAAATGTTTACCCCTTAAGAGTTGCTGATCCTGGGAGAGCTGCAGAAGGTTTTGGCCAAGGCCAGACATCTCCATGCTAGCTCTGAGCCCCCTGGCATTATTCAACTCCCAACAGCATAGAGCTAATGGGGTTACACTGCCAAGGCTTCCTTCAACCACCACTCCCTTTGGGATCTCTTCTACCTGGCCTGGGGGCGGGGGCATAGAAAAGTTCAGTGCAGTTCCAGACTATGTTAAGGGCAGGTCTGCACTAAAAGATGCTTCCTACAATGATGGAAGTGGTTTTGTCAGCGACTTAGATAACCCACCTCCCAGAATGACAGTAGCTAGGTCGACAGAAGAATTCTTCCATCAGCCTGCCCATGCCTGCCTAGGTGTTAGACTGGCTTAACTACAGTGCTCAGGTGTGTGAGTGACACAGCAAAGCCAATCTAAATTTTAAATGCAGATCAGGGCTAAGCATCAGCTTGTTTTTCCGACAGGGTTTGGCAGCACTGTTGGGGACCTATGCACAAGCCCCACCACCGTTCCACACCCTCTATCTTCCCCATCCCAGCAAAATTTGGATATATCGGGGACCCCCTAAATGTGGGCATCTAAGTCCATGTTCTATAGGGATGAGTAGAGCCCTGTGTGGATCTAAAATTTGGATCCACATCCATCCACGATTTGCAAACATGCTAAACAATACTCCCACGTATTTGCAGGGCTTTAGAGATAGGACAGAGACACCAAGTGTTGCTACTGGACACTTTGTGATTAGTGTGGATACTAGTGAGACACGGTAAGCCCGATTTGCAGATTAACAAGGTTTAAGGTGCAAGGTTTTAAATAAATATACTAGTTAAATACAAAGCTTAAAACCAACTACAATATATAATACTTATACAAGTGTCCAGTAACAACACAAAGTTCTGATCCAGATCCAAAGGTCCCTCCTCATGCAGGCTTGGGAGCTTGGTTCATTTAGTGATCTTAGGACCAGTCACAGCATTCTGATCGGGGCTTGCCCCACGTTCAAGTGTGCTCAGACCTCCGGTGCTGGTGCAAGCCTGACCCTAACATTCAAGCATCAAAGTACCCAGTTAGGTGACTGTGTCTTCAGGCTCTCAAGTTTAGACACCCAGTTTTGGCAACTGGGCGCAGAGCTTGCATGGAAGAGGTCATGCAAAATAAAGCTATATTGTGATAACTCTGTGTAACTCAAAGCCCCTCTAACTCTGAGTCTCCCTCTGGCAGAGGTAACAGCTGCTCTGCTTGGTCTGCCTGGACCAAGGAGAAACAGATGTTTGTAATTGGGGAGGGTGTTTTTCCCCCCTCCCCTTCCAGCTTAGGAGGCAGACTAACTGACAAGGTCCTTTGACCGACATGCTGCGAGATGGCGAATGAATCAGCCTCATTATCCACATGGCATGTCCCTTTGCATAATATCACTCAGGAGACTTGGCTGCAGTTAAAACTGGTGCCTCCTTGGGGAAAAAGTCGGAGGAGATCCGTGCTAAATGTTCTCAGTGGCAACCTACCAGTAGGGAGAAGTGAAGGGTTAAAGCCCTGCTGAGCTTCTAAACTATCAAAGTGATAGTCTTCTTGGGGAAATAATGGTCCAGATAGATACAGGAGAAAGTAACCCTTAAAAAAACAGGTATCCTAACAAGGTGTTTGGGAGCTTCCACAGCCAGCACACCTGCAGTGTGCTGCAGTGTCCCTGCAGTGACCCCTGCTGGTGAAGATCATGGCAGGAGGAGCTGCAAAATACGGTACAGCCAGTATTCCTGCTCCACTCTTTGGAATGACTCTTGTTGGAGGACTCTGAATTAACTGTGTGCGCCATACAACTTCCTGCAGTGGCCCCTGCTGGAAGAGGCTGGCATAGCTGTGAGGTCCTCTGAATCCCCTGTACATCTTCACCTGGAAGCGTATCCAATTCGTTAGACCCTGCCTCTCTTGGAAAGACAGTAAATCAAGTAAAACCTCAAACAGAGCCAGTTTTGGCATGTTTTAAGGTGGAATTAGAATAATGAATGTGGAGCTGGGTGTTTGTTAGTTTTGGCTTGCAAGCTGAAGAGAAATTCTGGTGTTAAACGTCATGGTAAACTCTCAGTGCTAGCACAGCTCTTAGATTGGGAACAACTTTTAAAAGCCTCTAGGCTAGAGAGATGCTGTGGTGCATCAATGACGGCACTCGCTGGCTGAGGCCAATGGAACATTATTTGAGACAAGCAGGGGCGTGCGGTCTAGCTGTTAGGGCAGAAGCGTGGATGCCAGGACTCTTGAGTTATTCTCCCACTTAGTCACTATCTGACCTTTGGCAGGTCACTTGATTGCTTTGTTTCTCCGCTGAACTCATCTGCAAAATGGATCTAATATTTCCACCCTACCTCGCCTAAGTGAAATAGCTTTGGTGTTCTGAGCCTGCCAAAGTTGTGAGAATCAGGCTGCATTCCACCATCAGTTCCTCCGAGATCTAAGATGAGTCTGGATGGCTCACCGTATGTGTGGCCCAGATTGGGCGCATACAAAAAGGTGCTCTATAAACCATGGCAAGTGATCCCAGGAATGGATGTAAAAGGAACTGCTCAGCAAGCGATTAAAGGATGGATTGGGAACAACTCAATTTCTGTCTAGCTGGGTATTAAAGGCATCTGCAACTGTAGAAAAAGGGAATAGTAAAATTTACCAAGCAGTAGCATTGGGGTTCATGAGGGGTGCTCTGAGCTGCATTAACAGTAGAGCTTTTGGGGGGATGTATGTATGTGAGGGGGGAGGGGGGGAATACAGATTTGGCAACACTGAAACATTTCACGAATTCATGCTGACTTTGCTGAGTTGTTTAGGAGGCAAACATTATTTGAAAAGACTTTTTCAAACTTTTCTTCTTTTAAAAAACCTAAAAATGGGCAATCAGAATGAAATGTGTGACATAAAATGAAGTCTGTTGATTCTTTGATTTGCTAGAAATTTTCAAAGTTTCTGGGGTTGGTCCAACCCAAAACAATTTTTTCCAATGCTTGAAATTTCCAATCAAACAAAAAATTCATTTCTCCCTACCTCTAATTAAAAGGTGTTCTGACAATTTGATCTCAAGCCAAGTATAGTGTTAAAGGTGACACTAGGACTCACTCTGTTTGTCTCCCTCCTCTCTTTAAAAAAAAAAATGTGGACCTGATTCTCCTCTCACTTGTAGCAATTCTACTCTGGTGCGTTTCCATTAACTTCGTGGAGTTACTCCTGATCTACAGAGTTGCCATGAGGAAAATCAGGTTCTGTGGGTGTACTACAGCCTTGACTCATTCACAGCTCTGCCATTGTTCCTGCAGCTCCCACCCTTGCTATTCCAGTCTTGAGCTTTGGCCAAGCACCATGCTATTGGGTTTGTGATGTGCACAATGGAGACGAGAAAGTCCCACTAAGGTGAATGTTTGTCTGGTGGGAATCTTTCTTGTGAAGACTCAAGATTTTTTTGTTTCCTTTTATGTCAGTTGGGTACAAGATAATTGGTTTCCTTCTGATCTTCAGTTGTATATTGTTTGGTGTGTGTGTGTGGGGGGGGGGGGGGGGAAAACAAAAAATTCCATTCTAATTGACAGTTAATTGTTCTAATTCCGTTCTAGTAGCCAGGACTAAAAGTGTCATTGGCTGGTCATGTTTGGCTGAAGCAGCCACATTGTGTTGGCAAGTTCTGATTCTGGTGGGAAAGGTATGGGTCGGTTCTGTTGGCTCACTGAGGCAGATGACTCATTACTCATCCCAATGAAGTGGGATTGTCTCTCAGAGGAATCAGGATATAGGGTGTGGGCTGAGCAGTCCTAAGAGAAGAACCCCGTGAGCAGCTTAGCCTGGGAAGAAGGTCTGAGGTGATTTTTAAGTTACCACATTGGGTTTTTATTGTTGTTATAAAGCTAAACCCCAGGGAAGAGGAGGAGTTTGGATTCTACGTAGTAAATGCACTGTGTTTGTAGAGCAGATCAGGAAAGGCACCTGTTCACAGACAAGCTCGGGTATTAATCTGCTGCAGCACATGGCTACAATTCCAGAAGCCCTCCTGGAAGCTAGTTAGTTTGGACTCTGCAGAGTTATATTGTTTGTTTGAAATGATTTACATCCAGATGGCAGATCATCAGTTGGACTCGGTTCTTGTTAAAAGAAGTATTACACAATATTATTAATAATCCAATAAATTGCATTTACACAGTGCTAGCTACAATCTAGGCATGAGGCAGCGAACTAATTTCCTCTTCATGTCTGTAGGTTCTGCACTGCTGGGAAACACCTCTCGATGTTCAGTGAGAAATGTTTTAAGTGGATAATGATGTTTAACTCCCTCTAGAAAGCTCTGCATTTTAGGTTGTAATTTGCACCTCCAAATGACTGACATCTTCCTCCCCCACGGCCCCCCACCTCACTTAAATACCTTCTCTTACCCGAGGCTGCATCCCATGGCTTAATGTTCATTATAACGGTTGCTTGGTTTCCTCCTAAGAGTTGTAACATGCTTTAACTCTTTAGCAGTGGACTCCTAAAGGCATAGCCAATAAAGTAGGAGTTTTCTGTTGTCATCAGAGATCTCGGAATCCTTTACCCAGAAGAGAGAGACATTTTCTTATAGTGGATGGGTCAGTGGTAAGAAAACTGACACGCACAGTTTGACACAACTGACACTGAGGATAGCTGGCCAGGGCACATCCAACCTTGGAGGCAAGGTCAGTGGGGAAGACAGATTTGGCTAATGCTGTCGTGGCTCAATATGGGTATGAGGCCAAAGAGTCAGATATGAAGACCAAGATCTGTGCTAAACATGATAGATGGATTTTGCTGTCCACATTAAAGACAGAGGAAGCCAAGAAAGTTCTAGGTTAAGATCTACCAGATCTTTATCCTGAGCCCTTCGGAGCTCCACCTTCTCATTATTGCCAGATATTCAGTCTAAAAATTCAGGGTGGGAATTCTAAGATCTCATTACCTTCCTGTCTTCATTCTGATCCTTCTTTAACCCTCGGGAAGAAGTTGAATTCTATGTCCCTTAGTGCAGATATGTTATTTACTGTTACCTTTTAATAAGTGTCTCATTGTTACCTTGTGTTTCTCTGGCCGTTTACTGTACCCAGTTGTCATCTCTTGTTTTATACTTAGACTGTAAGCACCTCGGGGTAGAGGCTGTCTCTTTGTTAGTTTTTGTGCACCAAGCATAAAGGGACCTTGGTCTGTAATTGGGGGCTCTTTTATGTTCTACGGTAATCCAAATAATAAATAATCATCATCATGTTTACCAGATCCTTATTCTAAGAACCTATCATGGAAGTTCTCATATTTCTTCCATGTGACCACACTGAGAAGCCCTAGAAGTTTGACTGTCCTTTCTACTTGGTCTTTGATCTCAAAGCTTAGGTGTTCTAGAACCTTTAAAAGCTTGTGTGCATACACATAAGAATTCTTTTCACCATAAAACAGAATGGGGAATTACTTGAAATTCAACAAAACTACTATTCCCCGGACAGATTGTGTCATACACACAAAGCCCGAATGTAAAATTAATCCCCTTCTCTCCATTTTTTAAATGATTTCACTTGCTTTTGCTGAGTCCAATGTCAAATTTTAAGCGAATCCTAATAAGAATACTGATTTTAATGAGTTTTACATATGAGTTCAAGAAGTTTAAGCGGATCCCAAGTTGGGAAAGCAGAGAATCTGGGTCTAGTTCTCCATTTCTCTATATCTTCTGCAGTCATTTACCCCCGAGCAAAGGTTTTTGTTCTGTGTTTGTACAGTCTCTGTCATAATGAGGTTCTGGTTCATGACTGGAGCCCTCCAACACCCTTCTGCAATACAAATACAAGATGGTGCTGATGATGATTGATGATGATGAAGATAACCATTCAGGCCTGGTAGTTTTTTACACCCACTTTTTGTACTTGTGTGTGTAAATAATTGCACAAGGTGTGAGGCATTGAAGAACCACACACTCTACATTATCTTCCACCTAATTCCCATCCATCTTTCCAATGCCATAGCCCGAACAGGAAATGTTCCATGAACCATTATCCGGGTCCAAAGCCCACTGAAGTCAGAAAGACTCCCATTGACTTCAAAGGGCTTTGAATCAGACTCTAAAGATCCTGATAGGTATTTAGGCTTCTAACTGCCATTGAGTTCAAAGGAAGTTAGGAGCATGAATGTTTTTTGAGGATCTGGGCCTAAATTAGGGTGACCAGATGTCCCGATTTTATAGGGACAGTCCCAATATTTGGGACTTTTTCTTATATAGGCACCTATTGCCGCCCACCCCGTGTCCCGATTTTTCACACTCGCTATTTGGTTTAGCCTAAATACCCACCAGCCCTGGTCCAAATCATAGTCAAAACCCAGACACCAATAATGATGACATTAGTCAAACCCACCTAGCACACCCGTTTCAGCATCAGCCATTGATATGCCCTGCCTGGGGAAAGCACTGTATCCAGCAGGCATTTAAAGCATATTCTCAGGGTGGGAGGAGGAGATGACTAACTCAAAGGAGAGCACTCCATTCTCCGTTTAAAGTCATTGTGATGCCCACAGGCTTGTGAATCCATTGAGCTGTCAGTCATTTCTTCCCCACCCCCTAGACCTATGTACAGTGTCCCTCAGTTTAGGTTTTCCTCTCCTCCTTCTCCTCCCTTTTAGTATCTGAACTCAGACAAGCTCAGTTCAAGTTTATCCCCTGCTCTATTTTCATGATGGCTGCAGGAGTAACCTTTACAGTGCTTCTCAGCTTAGGAACCGTGGCTGCCTCCTGGCAAAGTCTCTCTCACTTGGGGGCAGCTGACCTTCCTTTATCTCTTTGAAGATTAGGGGGCTTTAACGTGTCTTTAAAGTGAATTTTTCCCCCTCCTCTGTTTTATTATTATAATTAATGACCAGCAAACTTTTCTCTTCCTTTATCTTTTAAATATGTTTCTTTACCCTTAAAAATGCAATATTTCTTTTAACTCAGAATATGGATGAGTCTGTGCCTAGCAGGGCAGCCCTTGCATCATCTGTCAATTTGATCCTGTAAAGCCTCTGTTTTCAGCTGGCATCCAGTGCAGATTTCAAAGCTGTGACTCACCAATTTAGGACGGCAAAGGAGTGGGGGTGGGGGAAATCCACTCCGAGCTGTTAATTGCTGAGGGGTTTGCTTTGTGCCCTTCCCTCTGCACCGTTGTGTGTGTGTGTGTGTGTGGCTATTCCTGAAATATCCATTTCCCGTATACATAATTTCACAGAGTTGTGAGCACCAAAAAACAGAGGATTAAAATGGAAATTGTTTGCAGCCTTAATCCTAGGCACTTCCACCACTTTGAGATCCATAGATCTCATCCTTACTATGATATTTGTAAATGTTAATTAACAAAAACAAATCCAGCTGGAAGGCGCCAGATTGCAATAAGCTTTTTTTCTTAGCTCATTTAAAATGTCAGCGTTCCCCAGACAAACACTGGAGGAATCTGACTGTATCTATTGCTTTTTATGGCCCCCATCACCACAGTATCTGAGCACCTCAAAACAATAATGAACAGAGCGGGTGGAAAATGTTCTGATGGAACATGTGTCAGAAAATGCTGATTGGAATAAATTGAAACCTTTCGTGGGAACATATTGATTTCATCAAAATGTTCAATGAAAAATTATTGAAATGTTCTTTGTTTCAAAATGAAAAAGCAGAAATGGAGTGCTTCAAGCTTATTGCAAGGAAACGGCACAATCACATCCTTTTGATATTTATGAAACAATTTTTTGACATTTTTCTTTAGTAGGAAACTTTTTGAAATTCTGAATTTTTTGTTCTGATTTGAGCCAAAAGGGAATTTTGGAATGTCCTCTGGCATGGAAATTTCAGATTTGCTCCAGCTTTGTTAACACATTACCCTATACCACTGAGCAGCATTTCCACTCCCCACCCCGTTTCATAGCTGATGAACACAGATTAAGCAATTTGCAGAGCCAGGTACTAAATCCAGATCTGTAGACCCTAGTCTAGTGCCTTTAACACAAGACCATCCCTCCCTCTCGGCTGATTTGAACAGCTTGGCTGATGTATAGCTTTATCCTCCAAAAGGCCCTTTGAACTTTGTAAGAATGCATGAGCATGTGGCCTGCCCTATGCTGGCAGACAGGGGAGCTACACAAGATTTTTTTCCTCCTGAGATTCCTTAGCTGGAAGCTGTGCTACAGTTGATACAGGAAGATGGTGCATAGAAGGCAACAAACACCTCCCCATCAGCTCTCTATATAACCAGCTATAACCCTCCCCTCCAGAGGGTTCTTCCCACACACACGTGCACACACTCTAGGATTCTGTAGGACAGGACACCTACCACCAGCTTCAATAGTGTTAAAGCAAAGCACTCTGTTAGGCAGGGCCAACAAGGGAGATTTACAAGGGTCATAAAATATCCTTCCATCTGGGTGGGGTTTGGGTAGCAGTTTCCCTTCCACCCAGATCATGTGTATATATGTTACACACACTTTTTTCCTGGAGCTATTTATAATCGTAGTGGAGCAGACAAGCACATGTGGGGGAAAAGTTGGTCTTCATTTCCTGGCCTTCGTCATATGACATGGATGAGGGTTATAAACGATTATATACCCCTGTCACCTGGCAGGTTTCTGTATTCACTGACTCCAGTTGTTTTTACTACAGTACCCCAGACTTAGAGGATTTATCAAAGCCACCGCTACAAATAGTGACAGAAAGGAAAATATACGTAACAAACTTAACATTTCTCCCACAGTGAGTTTTGGTTTTTTATTACACCTTATATGCATTTCCAGAACACAGTGTAGTACAACGTCAGATCCCGACTCTTCATGAGCCAAGATACAATGTGCTAAACTCTCTACTGGCATAATAACTCAATTAGCTTCAGTGGAATTATGCCAGCAGAGAATTTGGCTGAGTATTCCCCATATTGCATTGTTGACCACAACATAATAAGACACAGGATAAGAAGATCCTGTGTTGTACAGTTTATACTTCCCAGAATGCATCGTGCCAGGACATGGAATGCTATAACATTCTAGAACATAATATGCCAATCCATCTTTTTTTCTTTTAAAAAAAAAGGACATTCAGATACATAATGCAGTGGTTTATTGTGATGGAAAGTATTTATTAGTGTCAACACTAAAGAGCTTAACAAGTTCTGCCTTATATACAGTACTTATGAAGACATAAAAGACACTGGAATTGTCAAGCTTGGAAGGAGAATGAAACTAAGACCAGAAATATGTGGTGGGAAAGGAAGAATTTTCATGTGCTCAGATGATGGAGCAGAAGTGTAGAGGAATGAGATGTATAGTGGGTTGGTTGCAGCTGACTTTTCTTTGTATCTAAATATAAAATAACCTATTCCAAAATACTATTAATAAATTAGGAATTTTATTAGAGCTGGGCCAATAATGGATTTTTTGGTAACTGGGCAATTCTGAAAAAAAAAAAATTCATTTACGGTCAAACAAAATGTTTTGTTTTAGTTTCAATTTAGACCATTTTTCAATTTTTTCTTTGGTTATTAATAAAATTAAAGGAAATTTTGAAATAAAAAATTGTTTCAAACCTAAATGTTTCAGTTAAAAAGTATCAAAACAAACTTTTTTTTTTTTTTTTTTTTTTTTTAATTGTTTTGGAAAATTTTTTGGAAATATTTTGGGGGATTTTTTTTGGAAAATTTTTTGGAAACTTTTTTTTTTTGGAAAACTTTTTAGTTTTTTTTTTTTTTAGTTTTAGTTGTAGTTTTTTAGTTTTTTTAGTTTTTTTTTTTTTAACCAAAACCATTTGACAAAATTAGCGTGAATTCCCCAAATTTTTCAGTATCACAAATCTGCATATTTTTGTCAGGGAAAAAGGTTGTATGCAAAAAATTTCACCCCACTCTAATGATCATGTCATTCTCCAGTTCTGGTAGCAGGACCATGGTTATGTCTCCGGAACACAGCAGCTACTGATACTCAATGGCCTACTCATGGTTAAGCTGGATGATATCGTGGGATGATACTGTGGAGTAGTCATTTTCCAAGAGTTAGGAAAGGCAATGAAGAGCAAAGCAAACCATTTTAAAAGAGAGATTTGAGCTGGCCAGTGGTGCCAGTCCATTGAACCAGAAGAAAAAGGAATAGAAAAAGCCCCTGAAGAGGTATAAAAAACCCAGCCTTGCAATTAGAGAGGAGATGTAGATGCTATCTGTGCCATCTGCCATCTCTTGGTATGTAGATACCAACTGTGGCAGTTCATACTTCTCCATTCAATACTTGAGACTGCCAAGAAGGGGAAGAAGTTAGTGCTGGTGGTTTCTTCTAACCTGGCCCTAGCCTAAGACCATCAGCCAGCCTAGGACAAGCTATCCTGCAGTAACAACTTTCAGTTGCTATTGCCCCAGGCTAGAGTTGAACTCTATACCTGGAGAAGAAGCGCTCCATGTTTCAGTACGGGTCCCCTGAGCCCACAAAAGTCTCTAAACCAGAAAATGCAAGGCAAGAAGATGGCCCCACAAGCTAATAAAGACTCCCATTTAAAGTATATTTGGTTTGTCTCATGTGACCCACAGAATCTGAGTTACTATTTGATCAGGCCCTGAGTAATAACCAGACAAATGGCCCTGTGGATTCCTAAATAAACATTTTAATAAATGACGGGGGAATTAAAGGAGCGCTCTTTCCTCCTCTCCGCTCCCAATATTAATGTGCAAATAAGTGCAGACAGCATCAGCCAGAGCCTCATGTCCTGTAAATACATTTCTTGCACTGTCCCACGTAAACACTGGAAAGACGAAGATCAAAAGGTCTCCCTGTGCAGAGCCGAGCAGTGTGATGAAATGAACATGTTGCTTTGTGGATGGGGTGGGATGCCTGAGAATAACAGACTGCCTGGAGACACAGGAACCCAGAGGATCTGGGGGGCCTCAAAGGGGGGAAAAATCCCCACTAGCAGCAGGAAAAATAAATAATTCCGTTATCTCTGATGAATTTCTGCCTTTGATCTCGTTTTTTTTCTCCCTCTCACTGCCTTTCCGTCCCTCTTCCCCCCTGACTCCCCCTCCGACACTTTTTTTTTTTCATCCCCTCTTGCAGTTTGATTTATCCCATTGCCGGCTCTGAGAGTTTGACGTCCTCTGATGAATTGGCGGGGCTTGTCTGCTCGGAGCCCACTGCTCCAGCGTCTGGAGGGACATCCCCAGCTTTTTTTCATTCTTCGAAAGCCAGGCATCCATCTCGTTGGAGTAGTGCAATATATTTAATTCATACGTCGCTCTCTTCCTCATTCTGCACGAGGGAGATTGCTCTCTCACACACACGGTTCAACCTGCCCCTTCCTGGGGTTACTTAGCTTAACCCTGACAGCTGCTAAATAATTGGGTGTTTCTCCCACAGCCAGTCCCTACTTTCTGAGCCAGTAAAGGTCACATGGGTGCTTCTGATATTTCCCTGCCCCACTGCCAAGGAGATGGGCCTTGGAGACAGCCCAGCAGGGTTAAATGGAAGTGGTCAGGACTAATATGATCAAGAGGCTTCTCTCATACTGGAATGGGTGAGGGGAACAGTCTTCAAGGGATTTGAAAGCAGTAACTTCAATGAAGGACAGCAAGAGAGAGGGCTTTCTCGTTGGAAGTCTTCAGAGAAGAAGAAATATGGGCTAATACCAAAATAAACGACCAGCCTCTCTCTAAGGGTGATCTACCAGCTGGCCACAAAAATGAGCACTAAACTCCTGGCCTAGATATTTCCTAGGGCATGGCCAAGATTTTGGTTATTTAGGGAGTCAGTTATTTGTTGTTCAACCTGAGATGCCTTCAAGGGGCCTGGTTTTTCAGAGGATGGTGCTCGGCCCTTTCTGAAAATCAAGGAGCTGGGCACTATGTGCCTTTGCATCTCCTCCCAGCAAAGTCTAGAAAACTTGACTGCCAAAGCCTGAAAGGAGGCACCACTTGGCCGGCTTTGGGCTGTGTAACAAACCAAAAACTTGGTCTGCATTCAATGAACCAAGGTCATTGAGGTTCCTGAACCGATATAACACACTATGCTCCCTCCCGTTGCACTCGGTGCTCTGAGGCTGGGGAGAATCCGGATCTGCAGTCCCAATCAGCGGAAGAGCTTGGATTTTCAGGTACTTTTGGTCCAGGTTCTGATTGCCACTGTTACACCGTGTTCCTGCGCAAGTCATCAGAAGTAGGGACTGAATTGGGAACCAAGGGATTTGACACCATAAGCCTCGACTGCCTGAGCGAGGTGTGGGGTACAGCATGCAAAACTAGACATATCATGGCAGCTCAGCTATGATGATTAGGTGCACTTGAACTTGAAAATCCTTGTGAGTCTCCTGGTGGGGGCAACCCCATGCGGCAAATGATGCTTCAGGGCATAAGCCAGTTCTAATTAATGGGATCAGGTAGGACCTTTTCTTGTGGGTATGGTGTTCCATAACTGCCTACAGGAGGTTTCTTGCATCTTCTTCTGACGCCACTGGATAGATGGACCACTGATAAATGGACCACTGGCCTGATACAGCTGGCAATTCTTATGTTCCGATGACTTGGAACCAACCACAGACACTTGCCAACCGACACGGCTAAGTTGCTCAGAGCTCTAGTGGCTATGCAGATGGCAGATGGGTCATTGGAGCAGAAAAACTTCATGAAAAGAGATTGTGCCAGTTCTGGCGCAGACGCTTTCCTCTGTTGCTGTGAACACTTGATTCTGGGTGGTGCTGAGTACCAGCAATTCCAACTGACATCCCTGGGAATTGTGGGTACACGGGCTCTCTCTGGATCAGGCCCATTCATAGCACAGTTCTTTCTTTTCCCTCGCTGATGGTTCTTGATGTTTTTTATCTGCCAAGGAACTCGCAGGAATGACATCCTCACCCTCTGGCTTCCTTGTCCCAGACTGAACTTTCCCATCTCCCAGAATGCACTGAGACAGAAGAAGTAAATATCCTCAAGGAAACTGACTCTCAAAAATTCAATCTGTACCTCCAGTCATTTTATAATCTTGGAACTGCTTACGCATTTAGACATAGGAATATTTTATTTCACACTGTTCACTAATCCAGCCTCCAATTCCCATCACTTTTTTTTTCTGTGTGATTTCCCAATGTTTTGTTCCATGGTAAAATCATGTTTTACAAAGAAAAATTTTGAGAGTTTTACTATATATGAGATTTATTTATTTTTTGGCAATCAGCTGTTGAATACTAAAAATGTACTGAGTTCTTGCCTCACAAGAGTTAATTAACACCACAAAAGCCCATATTATTTATTTATTTATTTGTCTTAAAATAATGTCTTGAGGTCCTGAGTGAGAATGGATTTCCACTGTGCTAGGCACTATACGAACATATAGTGAGAGACAGTCCCTGCCCCACAGAGCTTACAGTCTAAATAGACATGCCAGACAAAGCCTGGAAGGTATAACAGGCACAGAGAGGAGAAGTGACTTGCCAAGGTCACAGAACAGGTCAGTGGCATAGGAATCAAGTCTCCTGATTCTCAGTCCATTGCACAAGCCATTGGACAATGTTGCTTCCCCTATACCTCCTGGTAAGAAGCCCTTGATAAGAAATCTACCACTAGTTGTTGTGAGGTTTGGTGGCTGTGACACAGCTGGTCAAAGCTGAAAGCTGATGACGAATCCAGTTGACGTTTCTGATTTGGGGTATCTGAACAATTTTAGTCATTCCTTTTTTTCCTACCTCAGTACTTAGACGGGGATACTCATCTGTGCCTACAATTTCTTTATAGTCGCAAACGAATTGCCATACTAAATCAAAAAATGGTACATCTTCTCCAGTATCCTGGTAACCAACACCAGGTGATTCAGAGGAAAGGGCCAGGAAACCTCCTAGTAGACAATCCAGGAAAAAACAGATCATAAGTAAAATTTCTTCCAAAATCCCATCAATTAAAGATCAGCGTATGTCCTGAAGCATAAGGAGCAACATCCTCTGTTAAATCCTGTTTATCCTATCTAATGTAACTGTGGACATCTCATTAGTCATATAAACATCTAATCCTCTTGAATCTTACTAAACTTTTAGCTTTCGTGATATCTAGCAGCAGTGAGTTCCACATGCTAATCAGGCATTGTGCATAAAATTATTTCTTTTTTTATCCTTTTTATTTATTTACCTTTTAAGGGAAAAACAATAAATTCAGACTGAAATTTTCAATAGACCCTAGAGGAGCTATGCACCCAACTACCATTGAATTTCCCTGCCTAATTAAACAAAACACACTATTGTAAATTATCCTTTTATCAGTTTGCCACTCTAGTTAGCAGTTAATGATTCAGAGACATTTACATTTTGCAGAAATATGTTTTAGTCAGTACGTTCATTGAGATTTTTCAGTTAAGCCTCTATGTATCTAGAATTGTATATTGTACTTAACAGTCTTTTTTAAGTTCTATTATTATTTGTTTTCCTGTGTTTTCTTGTTTATACACAAAACAGAAAACATTAATCAAAATATACTAGTAACAAAGGAAGAAATAAAAGTGCCATGAGATATTTTATCATCAAAAGTAAAAGCCTACTTCATTTGTGATATTGCAGGAATTGCAGATCCCACATTATTAGGCTTCTGCCACAATTTAGCTTACTTTGCACAATCTACGATTTTGCATACATTTTGAGTGTGCATTTAGTACTGCCCTAATATTCAATGCCTACAATATTTGAAAGGTTAAAGTGACTGGATTCAATTTCTACAGCAGTTGTGTTAAGATTTTGAGATTTCTGAGTTTTGTATTGTACTGGTCACTTTTCTTAAAAATGAATGTAGTATAGTCGCGGCAAAATGTCTGATTATCAAAAAAAAAATTATCAGGCATAACAGAATACATGAGTGTTTATACCATTCCAGCAAATTTTTCTTAAACAAATAGGTCTACTCGGGCTTTTCCTAATTACCACTATTAATAAAGGTCCATTATTACTTTTCCACAATTTTCCATGTCTTGTCCACAATTCAGCCACAATTATTTGAAGATTATCCCGTGATTCAAGTAGGTCCTTAATCATAAGTGGTAAGAACCTTCGAGTTTTGTAGTGTGAGTTATTGAAAGGTGGTATTTCCCAAAGAACAGTGTCCAGTAAACAGAGCTGATCAAGAAC
Organism: Emydura macquarii macquarii; assembly: GCF_026122565.2. Lineage (NCBI taxonomy): Eukaryota > Metazoa > Chordata > Testudines > Chelidae > Emydura > Emydura macquarii. The sequence continues at coordinate 6,080,407 of NW_027131391.1, forward strand.
CAGAATTTCTGTTCCATGGGAAATTTTCTGACATATCAGGAAAAAAATAGTTCTGGTTCAGGAAATTTTAAAATATCCAGCGAAACAAACATTCAATTCAGGACCATCAAAACATTTTATTTTGATAGTCAAAATGTTTCATTTCAGCAGTGTTGTTTCAATTCATAAGTTTTGACTTTTGTAATAAATTGTATATATAATATATGTACATAATAAATATATAATATATTACAGTTAATATTGTAATATAATATAAGTAAACATTTATATTATCATAAAATACAATACAATGATTACAATAATGTAAAAGTCAAAAAATCAAAATGGCACTACTGAAATGAAAAGTTTTGACACTATCAAAAATACATTTTTTACTTTTTCCCATTGATATCAACACATGCCTATGAACATTTTAATTCTGACGAAATCTCATTTTTAATGGAAACTTTTTCCAACAACAAAATTTACCAGCTCTACCAACAATACCAAGCAGGTGCATTGGTTCAGTATTACAGCTATTGAAAAATGTTCATCTCAATTTTTTTTCAAATAATAAATGACTTTTTGATCAAATGGAAAATTCCCATTTTCACATAAATATTTTTGCTGTCAAGAGCCTAAATATTTTCAGTTTTTGGATATTCAGATTTTCAGTGAAAAGCCAGAATATGTTGGCAAAAATGAAATGTTTTCATTTTCATCCAATATTTTCATCAAAAATATAATGCTTTTCTCAATCAGCTCCAATATTATTGACAAAGGGCTTATCTTCACTCCAAACTGTTATTATTATTACTCTACTTGTTAGAGTCTGGTGAAGACCAAAGCCCCTTCTCACCCCAAGAGAGAAAAAGTGGGAGGAGACTAGGAATCATTCGTTCATGGTTGAAGCCCATTATGAGGGCAGCACTGGAATGAAAGACTCATGGGACAAACTCTCCTCTGATTCCAAGTGGTGATGGAGCCTCTTGGTGAACATTGCGATCTGTTGAAGAAGTAATTCTAAGACAGGCCCAGGAGTGAAATGTCAGAGGGGTCAGGCCATGTAGGTCTTCAAAATTAGAGCTGAGCAAATAATTGATTTTTTTGATCAAACCAATTTTTTTTAATGGTTAGTTTTGGACTAAAACTGTTTTGTTTGGTTTTTAACTTCACCAAACTTAAAAAAAAAATTGTTCAGGTCAAACAAAATGTTTCAAATGTTGATTGAAAGTGACATTTTCTAAACAAAAATGCCAATTCAAAATGGTTCTTCTGGCCTTGGACTCTATTAAATGACATGACATTTTGAAAATGTGGTTTCAAAACAAAATGTCAGAATGGTTCGGTTTGAAAATGTCAGAACAAAACATTTCAGTGTTTCCAATTTTTTTTCCAAATTTTTATCTATCAAAACCATTCCCCAACTTTGACCCAAATTTCCGAATAGCTTTGGTGCATTTTTCGGCAAATTTGTTGGAAAAATTTTATCCAGATCAACTCAAAATAGTGTGCTGGCCAACTACACAGAGTTGTGATTTTCACCTGAGCTAAATGTAGAGATTAAATTCCCCTTCGTCAGTGCTTAATTTGTACTGAAAGAGATGCTGGGACTTAAGCAATTTTTTTTTACTTTCATAACTGCCCAGAGGTGCCAGGGCTATGAACTGCTAAGCTTAGAGGTGCAGGGTTCAGCTATGGCAAGCCCTAGCACAAATTAAGCACTGCCCTTCTTAATCTTAAGAGAAGGGGATATTGTCAGAGGAACACAATGGGGAACCGGGAAGCGCAGGTAGCCTGAGAGCCCAATCTAGGGCAGGGAAGTCCATGGAAAGGCTCCCGTTGATTTCATTGGGCATTGGAGCTGACTTTGAATGCCAGGCAGTATAACCAGGTGGCTGGCTTCGCAGCTCATGGCTGACCTCTTAAAATCAGAAAAGATCCTTCCAGTTTAGGGTGTGACCTGCACTAACCAGGTAACAAGCAAAGATGAGAAATGAACAAACAATGTTTCTCTCTGTCCTGAGTCATTGAGACTAAGGATATGTCCACACTGTGGTAAAAGACCCGCGGCATGGCCACAGATGGCCGGAGTCAGCAGACTCTGGCTCATGGAGCTTAAGCTGTGAGGCTATAAAAGAGCAGTGTAGACATTTGGGTTTGGGCTGGAGCCCGGGATCTCAGAGCCTGTGAGGAGGGAGGATCTCGGAATCCAGGCTCCAGTCCAAGCTCAAACATCTACACTGCTATTTTTAGCCCCCCAGTCCAGATCGCGCAAGCCTGAATCAATTGACCCCCGCTCTGAGACTTAGTGCCATGGGTTTTTTACTGTAGTGTAGATGTACCCTGAATGGCCAGAACAGTATAACCAGGTGGCGATCCACTGCTGACCTCTTGAAATCAGACTAGACCCTTCCAGTTTAGGGTTTGATCATTTCTGCACAAACCAGGTAAAGAGCAGAGATGAGAAACTAACAAACAATGTTTCTTTCTCTCCTGAGGCGATGAGACTAAAGGAACGGCTTTCCGATGGCCCTGCCCATCTGTCTCAGTACCTGGGGGAGCTAGCAAAAACCCTTCCAGATCATGTTCTCTGTCTGGAATTACAGAGAGTTAGATAAGGAGGATGAAAAGGGAGGGGAACTTTTAAAATTAAACCAAGTTCGGTGCCATTAAAAGGTCATTGGGTAGAGCTGGTAGCTCTGATTGTGAAAGAGCGCAGAGTTAATGGGATGAAGTTTAGAACCAAAGTGCAGCTCAATGAAAATGGAAAGGAAAGAAGAAAATATACGGCCCCCTTTTGATCACAGGTGGTATTGCTGTCATATTACTGTAGCACATATGGGAGATCAGGATCCCGTTGGTGTTACGCACTGTGAACACGCCTCGTAAGAGACACTCTCTGGCCTGAAGAGCTTGTAATTAGAGCTGGGCAAAATTTTTCACTCAAAACTTTTTTTTTTTTTAATGCAGATTTGGCGACACCGAAACGTTTCTCAAAAATGTGTCAGTTTCACCAAATTTTTCATTGTGGGGGGAAAAAGCCTTTAAAAAGTTCCCCCAAAATTGAAATGACCAGTCTTGACATTTTTAAAATGAAAAGCTTTTATTTTTCAGTTTGAAATAACTTTTTGTTTCAGTTAAAACGTGTTAATCATTCAGTTATGAGCTGAGGGATTGTCCCATAGCTAAGGGCCTGGAGTGGGACACAGGAGATCTGGGGTGACTCACAGCACTGCTGGAGACTCATGCGGTGACCTTGGATCGTATGTAATCTATTTGTATTTCAGCTCCCCATTTATAATCACACTGCCTTTCTCTGTTTTGTCTATTTAGACTATAAGATCTTTAGTGCAAGAACTGTCTCATACCATGTGTTTTTTGTACAGTGCCTCGCACAATATTATTATATCATAATATTAATTATTATAATGATAATGTATGCCAATTAATAAGCATTATAATTATTATATTATTATAATCATATTTTAATACTATTCTTCTCACACTTTCCAGCCATAGACCTCCAGGTGCTTTACAAAGGAGGTCATTGTCATTATTTCTACACATGGGGAAACTGAGGCACAGAGCAGTAAAGTGACTTGTCCAAGGTCACCCAGCAGTCCAGTGGCAGAGCCAGGAACAGAAGTCAGCTTTTGTGAGTCCCAGCCCTTCATGCTATCTGCTAGGCCACACTGGCTCCAGTTGGGGCCCATCTCTCAGCTGAGGCCTTTAGATGCTATTGTAGTATTAGGCAAGTCTGTCTGGATTATTGTAATTTCTGTGAACATATGATTGGTCCTCGACACATTATATAGCACTTGTGAGCTCAATCAAGAATAGCCCATTGCAAAACTATCTCCTTCCCCACCTGGAATAACACAGGGATGACTGTGATGCATGGGAGATTGTTCAGTGGGTGAGAGTTTCTGGAAAACAAGACCTGGTTGCTCTCTGCTGAGTGACTTGTAGAAACAGCCCAGACTAGGACCCCTCCCCAGGGTATGTTAGAGAGACTGACCACAGCCAGTGATTACGCTGCTTCCTTATCTTTCCCACAAACATCAGAGAACTGATCTTGCTCCTGAGGCCGGGACCTGACAGCCTTGTACATTAGCACTTTTTTAAAGTGATGTCCACTTTTGAAATAGTACCTGTCCTGAGAGTGGTCACTTCATTTGACAAATGCCAGTGATGACAGCTGGATATAATTTTACAAACGCCAGCCTCCTGCTTACCTCCCCCAGCTCCACCCCTGGAGAGAAGCAAAGCAGAGAAGGAAAGGATAGCACAAAGGGCTGTGTTCACATACTCCTTATCAAGGAATTTAGCCCATGGTATCCCTCTCCTCAAACTCATGGCAGCTGGCAGAGATAGTCATTCAGACCTTACACACACGCTATACACATAGGTACAGCATTCAGACCAGCTCACACAGCCACATGCTACACACAACGAATAGTCAAAACTGCACATGCACAGAAGCATGCAAACACACTTACTCATGCACATATACAAAGCAGCATGTACACCCTGACCCAAATACAGACAGTTTCCCCTATTGCACTGCTTAAATAAGTGACTGTTAGGGCTTTTTCTGGGTCAAAATACCCCTCTTTGGGGACTGGGTATATTAATATAAAACAAGGCTTCACAACCCAAAGTTTCTCATCCTCCTCCCTGCTCAGAGAGAGAAATTGAGTTTGCAATTGCCTCTGGCTTAGCTCTGCGCGGCAACTTCTGGCTCCTTTTTTACTAGAATCACCTGATTCCTCTCAGGTGGGGCTCATCCTGTAAGCAGGGTTGTCTTTAGCCCAGGCTTTTCAGCCCCTGGGGCCAGCCACTTTGTTACAGGGAACCCATATAATACAGAGATATCGGAATCTTTGTTATTCATAAATGCCCATGGGTAATTATTCTTTGGAAAATAAATAGGAGATTAACAGGGGACCTCACAGCAGTTTGCAGTGAGAGCTGGTCAATTTTTTTCAAATTTAAAAAGGAAAAAAAAAAACAGGAAAAAATGACCTCACTTCTTTCCCGATCAGCTCTGTTTACACTGTTCTCACAGCAAAGAGCAGTTTTGTGACAAGTCCATATGAACTATTGCCCAGGACAAGATCCTGAGGTCATAAACAGACTGAGGGGCTAGGAAAGCCGGTAAAATTTGTATGCACAGATTGGCCAATGCTTAGCATACATGACCGTGGGCTGAGTAAAAGCAATTAGTATGGATGGCTCCTTAAAAAGAAGTTAGACAAAATATACAATTAGATCAGCTCCTCCCCAGGTGTAAATCAGTATATTTCCATTGACTTCAGTGCAGCTACTGTATAGTGATTTACACCAGCTGAGGAAATGGCCCACTGTACAAGTACCAGTTCAATGGAGTGCATGAAGCTAATATATCCCAGAAGCTCGGTTTCAGAAGCTGTCTCTTCCTATGTTTGCAGCTTCAAGTGCAATAGGACCCAGACCCTGACTGGGGCCTTTAGTATCTACTTGAATACTGACAGTAATATCATTTCTCATGATCAGCCATTCAGCCCTGTGAATGGGCTGGGGCCTGACTTGAGCCCACTACCCAAATTTCCCCCCTTTTCCTGGCATGGATCATTTATGGGCAGTGGAAACAACCTGATATCAACAGAAATCCCAGCCCAAGCCTTCTTCCACACAAGGCTGCTTCTAGAGCTCTTCCTGTATAATCTCTCTGGCTCATATCTGGTTCCCTTTGCCCAGAGATCCCTTCTCCCCATATCCCCAGTGATCTGCACATCACAATGAGTCAGCAGGGATCAGTCAGCATTTATATGCAGGGCTCTACTGCCTGCTAAATCGTCTGGGTCAAGAGAAGATTGTGCCACTTTGCTCTAAACCAACTCATCCCTACATTTTGCCTCATGCCCCTTTCCTTCCATTCATTTTCTTCTATCTACCCAGACATACAATAATCCTTCGCCAAGTTCTTTCTCCATTATTATCCTCCATCTATTCAATTCTTCACTCATGTTTTCATCTGTTCTCCAGGCCATCTATCCATCCATCCACCCACCCAACCATCTACATAACAATCCATCTTTCACTCCTTCACCGATGCATCCCTCCCATCTAGCGACCATCTCATCCATACAGATTTCTCCTGCCGTATTAATGACTCCACCGAGATGCAAGTTATGATGTGAAACTTGGACAAATGTGGACACCCAGCACCACCCGAGCTGAGCCTGCAATTTCCTGGCTAATAAAAACATGAGCTTCCTTCAGGCCCGGGTCTCCGCCAGGTCACGCAGATCTGAATTTTGTTTTCCCCTCAACGATTCCACAACACCAGCTACGAGCTTGTTTTTTATTGCTCCATATGTTGGAGAGACATGGAAAAATGAGCAGGAGAGATCCCCTTCGCGAGGGAGTGAAAAGCCACCAAGTTTACAAGGTGTTGCAAGTGATCTGAGGCAAAACAAATGTTTCAGGCTGACCCGGTTGCAAATTTCAGGCGCATTGTTTTAAATCAGGGAAAACAGACTAAGGGGCAGTTGTTAAGGGGCTAATCATTTCCTTTCCTTCTGGACGCCACAGAGCAAAACATATAGAATATTCCTTGAAATCTAATTTGTTTTGTTTTGGTTTTTTTATTTAACAAATCAAAGGGCAGCATTGATGTGCCCGGGTAGAGTGCTGCTTATTCCAGCTAGCGGTTTTTACAAGGCAATAACCTGCCTCTAAAGCAGAGCAGTGAGTCCATACAGCCCAGCTCACGGCTTCTTGGCAGTGCTGACTTTTATAAGGCACAGTGGGGACTTGCAACAGACGTGCCTTTTGTAAACCAGTCCATTAAACAACGCAACCTGATCTAAATGCAGGGGAGAGGGGAACCGAGGTTTGCGAAACCTTGCTGAGTCAGCACCTCTGCCTCCATAATAAACTCAGCAGCATCCCACTTATGGGTCAGGCACTGGAGAGGCTGCACAGAGAGGCTAATGCATCTCCGCAGAGAAAGTCAAGGATTCAGAATAACTGGGATGGGATTTTCTGGAGTGCTCAGCACAGGCCTAACTCTGCTCCCATTGAAGTCCCTGGAGAAACAGGGTTGCCAAGTCCTGTGATAGTTCCTGGTGGTGGAGGAGGAGGAGGAGGTTCTTAAATCTCCAGCTCCTGGAGTCATGTGATTACATAAGCCTCTCAGCTTTCCTTTTAAAAGCAAGTCAGCTTGCCTAGTGGATAGATGCTAGACTGGGGTATTGGAGACCTACATTCTCATCCCAGTTCTGCTATTAAGCTGCTGGCTGACCTTGGGCATGCCGCTTTACTTCTCCATGCCTCGGTTTTCTCATCTGTAAAAGGGCATAATGATGCTTCTCCCCTCTGAAAATTGGGTGGGGATTCTTATTTTAAAAAGCCTTCATGGTTGCAGAGAAAAGTTTGAAAATGTGACCTCTAAAGTCCCAAAAATCAGAAAACAAATAAAAAGAACCTCCACATTCTTTTTTTAATTCATGATTTTGGGGAGCCTACTTCCTGATTTTGAACATCTAGTCTTGTCAGTACTGGGGAAATCCCACCATTCTGATAGCTCTGATCTATTCTCCATCAGCCTCATGTTGAAAAGCCCTGTTTTGCAACAGGGGTTTCCTTTCTGTTGAACATTAGCACATATCCCACTTGGCTCTCCTGGTCCCTGACTCTGTTCCATTGACATCAATGGGAGTTTTGCCAATGACTTCAAGAGAATTTGAATTCAGGCCCCAGTGTCTATTCCATATTCTGCAAACTCTCTTGGAGGAGAAATGACTTCTGCTGTCAGCTCCAGACTAACCCATAACCAGCCATAGATCATGATCCCTTGTTTGGCCAACAGCCTGTAATCTTAACAGAGGTCCTTTTTTTATATTAAACACTGTACTCAAATACCCCTGCAGGCTTCTTTTACAACGGTCTGGTGGAGGCTGGTGACATGTGGAAGCCGGCAGGCAAAAGAGATGTGCAGATGGCAATAATGGGGCATCTCTGTTGTCTCAAATCAGTGGCAAGATTTCTAGATTTCCAGCCAGTGGTGTGCAGCTTCCTGGCACTAGTGTTCGACATTTATATGAAATCATACTGGGGGTTGAATAGGAGGAGATCAATTTTGCTAACCTGATCCTTAAAATTCATATTTTAAAGTGGAAAGGCAATGTTGTCTAGTGGGTAGCGTGCTTCACCAAACATCTGGATTCTATTTACTGCTCTAATCTGGTGTATGATCTTTGGCAAGTCACTTCTTTCTATTTTCCTTTAGTACTTTGTTTGGGGTAGGGGCTGTCTCTCACGGTGTATTTGTACAGCACCTTGCACAACAGGGCCCTGATCTTGGTTGCAGTCTCTACAGGCTCCTGTCATAATAATAAACAAGCACTCATCAGACTGCACCCATAGCTACCCATAGGCTACTAGCCTCCCAGCTGATTTACAGGACGGTCTGGTGAACAGATTTCCAAGGTTGGCCACTCTGAATTAATGAATAAGAATTAAGAGTCTGTGAATTGCCAGCTCTCACCAGCAGCCTGGTTAGAGAACTGCTCTGCCCCTGTTCATTGCACTCAGTCACAGTTGCAGTAGGTGAAATCACCCACATACCCCGGAGCCAGCGGAAAGCCTGTGTACCACTCAGATCCTATTTAAACCCATAGACATTGTGCAAGCTCTCTGCACAAGGGTGAATTTCACCCGGTTACACTCGCACTCGGCCAATTAGAAACCACGGGATCTTTATGAAAGAGCAACAGTGATTGTCGGCAGCTCCCCAGGATCAAGCAGTTATTGTCTCTTGAAAGCCGTGTGTGTGAGTAAGCGTGAGCTGGGAAAGGAAAGAAGGGGTGCCGGGGACCCATGGGGGCATGGGCTAAGTGAGCAGAAGGATCGAAGTAAGGGGCTGTTAGACTATGAACGCCCACCGCCCTTTGTGAGGAAAACCCAGAAGAGTTTTCTTGAGAGGAGAAACTGTGCATTGCCTGCCTCCTTCGAAGGAACTTCATCTACAAGCACATGAATCCTCTGCTGGATAACGGGCTAGATGAGGGATCTGCCAAGTCTCAGCCTGGAGCCCAGGTCTGGCAGCCTCGAGGCTAAGATCAAGCATTCTGTAGTTTCTTATCTGGGGACTCCATGGTGCTCTGCAGAGGGGCTGGACCGGCCAGGACCAGGTGTTTGCTAGAGATGTGCCCGAAAGCCCTGATCCAAACAGGGCTCCAACGTTGGGCCTGTTTGAAATCCAAAGCCAGATCTGAGTCTGGCCACAGTGCTACATCACGCAGAGCACTCACTGAGGCAGCCACTCCCTCCTCCGAAACTGTATGTCCACAGTGCCCCCACCCCCCCAGCCACTTATCTCCCAGGGCATAAGACTGACAAGGGGGGGGCAGGAGCCCCATTGGATGGGAAACGGCTACTTAGTTTAATTGTCTTGGCCTGTCCCTCGCCTCCCTTGCCCTGCCCGTGGCCACAAAGCCCATCATTGGAAGAAGGGAGCTGCAGGGATTAAGCTTTTCTCTCCACCTTTATCGGCAGGCAGCAGGAGGCGTCAGCACAGCCAACACGGGCAAGGCACACGCGAGCTGGGGCCCTTGCTGAAAGGGCTGCGTGTGAAGGGCAGAGTCACGCACCAGCCTATTTCCCTTCAGAATCAATCAGCGCTCGCCGGAAGAAAGCAGACATCAAAAGCACTTAACAAACCAGCTCCCTCCCGCTTCAGCCCTGGCCCCCTCCAGGTAGTTGCAACGAAAGCTGCACCTCATCCCGTTTGCTAAGTGCAGGGCTCTGAGAGTTCACCTGGCTGACTGAGAGGCATCTGGCCATGGGTAAATTTCAGCTAGAAATTACACTGGAAAAAGCAAGTTTGGCATTAAATTCACCCTCTCTGTTGGTGTCCTCCATCAGTGACACCAGAAGCCCGGAGTGGATGGGCCATTTCCCCAGCTGGTGTAAACAGGAGTAATTCCATTGACCTGAGTGAAGCTAGCCTGGTTTACACCATTTGACGATCTGGCCATAAACTGGACAGAGGCTCCTGTCTTATCAATCAGAAGGAAACTGCTGCTTAATATTTCATCTGAATGTCAATGTTCCTTGCCCCAGAACTCGCCCTTCTGGATGGCAGGGTTGGGTTTCTGGCACAGATCTGGCCCCACCTTCCCTGTACATGGCTGGGGTCACAGAATAATATGTACTAGTTACACTAAGGAGCACTCCGCATCCATAAGTCTCCAATAGGGGCCGTCACCACTCTCCTCTTTCGACAGACGAGGAAACCAAGGCACAGAGAGGTTCAGGCACTTGTCCCCAGGCAGTGGCAAAGCCAGGAATAAACGTCAGCTCTTCTAGCCCAGTGTCAAAACCTTTCCCTTTTAAGGTACTTTTCAGCCAGGGGTGGAGAACGGGCACCAAGGGGAAGCTCAGAAACGCCTCATTTTAAATACAGATTTGGGGTCAGATGCACCAAAGAGGTGCAGTTACACCGCTTTCCACACACTTCCCTTCTGCCACCGTGGCTTGTTCCTGGTGTCCTGGGGCTTTCCAGCTTTAGTTCCTGGCTCTCCATAGGGGAATTATCATCCGTATGTATTCAGTGCGTTACGTTAGCGCCTGGGTTCCCCACGCATGGGCCAGGACCCCACTGGGCTGTACAAACACAGAACAAAAAGACAGCTCTACACCCAGGTTCCTTTGGGGACTGACACCACTCACTTTTTGGGCTGGTCCTTCGTGCCTCCTCCTCCCCCCCATCTGTCTATCTACACCTCAGTGACAAGGTATGTGCAACCATTGTCCATCACTTCTACTGCCCAACCTTGGTGGACTTTCCCTATGAACATCAGCCTTTTATCTCCCGTGTTGGTTTGCCAGGCATGAGCAGCACACAAAGCTCTGTACATGCACTGAGGACTCCCCTCAGCTCTGGAAAGGACAACATTCTCAATTTCCTCGTCATTCAGCCTAGCGTGTTCAGAGCAGCTGCATGATTCTGGCATTGCTAACCCTGCCAGCTTCTGCCCCTTGTAGAATAGCTGCTCTTCGGTGGCGGACCCCGAGCTCACTGAAGTCAGGGGGGGAGTTTTCCCATCAACTGCCATGGGCTGTGGATAAAGAGGTAACATGGCCCTTGGGAGAGGAAAGGTTGTTTGACAAGGACACAACCTCTGCACCGCCCCTGGTGGTCATTTAGAATCCAGATTTGCAGCTGCTTAATTATTACTCATTCAACACGAGGCCTGGTACCAAAAACACATATATCCATGAGCAACTTCACTCTTGTCCGTAATCCCATTGACTAGAAAGAGCTGGCTACAGCCTTTGGTTTTCTTTACTTTAGCTCGCTTTCTTTCCTTTTTTTAAAATTTGCTTTGGGGTGAAGTATAGTGTCCTTAAAGGTGACAGACTGTTTGCAGGCATACACTCATGAGGTCAGGGGCTGCTTTCAGGTAATAAGTAATTATGCTGTGTGTAATAAGTGATTTCATACAGTGTTATTAAGTCATTGGCTTTTCCAGTTCAGCCATTGCAAGTTATATCTGATCTGCAGCATTCCCTGCTATTCTATTCCTGTGGAACTCCACACTGTTCTTCCAATGCAGCTCAAATTTAATTCATTTGTGATCTAGGATGCCTGACCCCAGGACTGTAGAGGAGCGAAAGGCTGCAGTGAAATAACTCCGTGTACTAGGAGATTCCCACAGAAAAAGGTAACGTCAGAGATGGATATGGGAAAACTGGTCCTTTCATTAAAGGAGGCCACATGCCTTCCCTTGTTACATGTGTTGGATGCAGAGTATGGATTCAGCTCATCACATACTGATGGCAAATAGCCAGCCCAGATTTACAGCCCAGTATCATTCACCTCTGCTGGTACCCCACTCACCCCGTTAGTGATGTTGTATCCAGGCGGTCACCATAGTGCCTGCATGGAGATAGTACGGCTCCCTTGGCATCCCTCACGCCTGTTGCAGCAGAACGCAGCGGGCGATAGGCACAGGAGAAAAGACGGGTGACTGCCCGTCCCTGGTGCAGATGTGCACATCCCCCTGGCTTAGGAAAACAACCGCTCTGGGTCCGCTCCCTTTTGCTCGAAGGGTTCTGGTGACATCTTGTGGCGATGCCTTTCCTCACCCGTGGCACGTGCATTTCTGCTCTTCAAATAGCAGCAGATGCTTAGCCATTTCCCTTCCTCTGTTCAGATCAGGTTCAGGTAGAAAAGACCCATCAGGGTCACCCAGTCTATTCCCTCTATGCTGCTCCCCGTCCCCCAGCAGATTGCTCCCTGCAGGCCATTTTGTGAAGCTTTGTAACCAACCTTGCTTCAAAGCCCCCCAGCAAAGAGACTTTCCCCACCGCTCGGACTATTCTGCAGTCTGAGGGAGCCAGCAGAAGGCCTGGGCACCACATCAGCCCTCAGAATAGGAGGTAGGTGCAAGGTAAGTGCTTCCTTGGCCTTACGGGGTGTGTCTGTGCTGCACTCAAAGCTCAGGCTCAGGTTTGAGCCCAAGCCCCGCTTCCATCCACATCTAAATTAGTCCGATCCAGGCCAGCAAGCGCTCAGGACCAGGGTCCCAGGCCTCTGTTAGGGGCTGGGTCAGAGCCGGGTCTGGCAACTGTAAGCCCAGCTTTATAGTGCGGTGCGGACTCTCAAGTGTGGGGTTGGAAACACTGAGTCCACAGATCCGGATCCCACAGACCTGGGTTTACGATGCACAGGGTTGAATTTCCCCATAACAGACCTCACTGTCCTTCCTTCGTGAGACTGACCATCCATTTCCCCTTCCCTGCCTTTCCGGAGTCCCAGTCCAGTGCACTAGCCACTAGGCCACACTGCTTCTAGATGATCCGCCATTCGTCTTGGGGCCTCCAGCAACAGCCTCTCCACTCCCCACTTCCCCTTACCATGCCACCACAGCACTGCCATTGTGTCTCTTGGTATTACTGCATTTACCTCTAGCATTGTGATGTCAGTGAGGGAAAGCTGATAACTCTCTGCAGCTAGGGACACAAGTGACCGAGACCAACTTCTGGCCAGCCCGGCCCGTACCAAGAGGTAGCCTGGAATCAGGCACCTGTTGCACTTGGAGGGATTATACTTGAACTGGATCTTCAGGTCCAGGAGTCAGCCAGGATTTTGGAAGGGGAGCCAGGGACGTAACAATTGTCTGTTGGTGTCTCCCACAACACGGCAGCAAGACAAATGAATCCTCACTTTGGGACATCCCTCGTCTTTGATGAGGCTGCATCACTTCTTGCAAGTGGCAGACATTTGGGGTTGGCAGCTGGAAGGATTCACCCAGGAGGTCTGTGTCTCAATTGCCCCTTGATGTACCAGCTTCCATACCATCTTTGCAAATCTTACTCTGTTGAACTAGGCAGCTCATTTCACAACAGCAGATGGAGCTATATTGCAACAGGTTCTTTCGGACTCAACTCTGAGGCAGAGGGTCTCTTTACCTACAGAGAGCATGCATGCTCTGTGCTGTCTGCATGGAGGCCATAAAGCAGCGAAATGAGGAGTCTACTCTGGAGATGTGCTGAGCGTTCTGGTCAGAATGCATGGCAGGATGTAAACCAAAGGAGACTCCAAACAGGAAAGTGAAAACAAAATACCTTCTTCGAAGAAGTGTAGATCCAAGCTGCACCCCTCAAAGCAAAAGGTTAGGGTCTTGACCCAGAAATCACATTGCACAGTCCACTGTACTCAAATGCACGGTCCAACTTCTCTCTGCCAAATCTGCAGTCTTGGAGTGTTAAAATCCTGCGGGGATTTCTGGTTTTACATGGTGTATCTGCAACCCACTGGTCAGTGGGTACTTCATGTCCTTCTTGGTACCCAGGCCACCGAGGATGGGTGTCTGGTCCAGTTCCTAAGGCAAGCTGGGCCTGCAGTGCATGTCTAGGAGAAGCGTTGGTTTGGTTTTTTTTAGAGCTCTGGAGGTCTCTGGTTCAATCCCACACTCCTCCCAGCCAAGATGGTGGTCATCACACATCCACTGAATTCCTGTTTTAAAAAACAAAACAAAACCATTCCCTTCCCAGAGGAATTTAAAGGCTCCCCAGTCAACAAAATGATTTAGGCACCTAATTCCCTGTGAAATGAATGAGTTAAGTCCCTAAATACCTTTGATCATCTGTGTCCAGGCCTCTTAGTAAGCTTCATCTTTGTTACCGCTCTTGGCAGTGGAGAGGTTAATGTTTTGCGCAGCACCATTGTCTCTGAGCCCTCTCGTCCCAACCGCCTTGGAGCACCCTGTTGACATCAAGCAGCACGAGTGTCTTTTCTCATCCCCTTCGACGTCGTTTGGGATCTGGCTCCTGTCCAGTCTCCGGCCGTTGCCTCCGTCACCATGAGTGATGGGGATCCGTTTACTTGGAGTGGGCGAAGAAACCTTGTCAATCTCAATGCCCACAGATGCCAAGGATGCTCTTGACGTGGCAGTGTTTGGGCCTGAGGGGAGGGGAGAGGGGGGCTTGTCAGATCCTGGCACCCTCCTTCCCTCTCTCAGGCTGTGACACAAAACATTGTCGGCAGGGCTCCAACGGTTCCAAGAAAACATGAAAACAAGGGCAAAAGGAGCCAAAGAAAAACACTTCTGCGGTGAGTGAGAGAGAGAGACCCCACGTCTGGAAAGAAGCCACGAGTGAGCTGCAGGGACGTGCGATGTCTTTGCAGTGAGCACACGGGGCGCAGGCCTGCTTGCACGAGGGTGGCCGTCGGCATATCCCGGGGAAGAGGCTGGGCTGCGGTGCAGCTTAGCCTTCTCGATGGCTTCCCACTGTGACGCTGCGCCGGTGCATGGTGATGCTGCAGGACAACGTGAAAGCTCAATGACACCTGCCATCATGCACCTGGCAGCGCTGCCCTGTCACCGCCCAGCGATTTTATAGGGAGGCAGCACTGTCTAGTGGTTAGAGCAGAGGACTGGGCGTCACACTGCTGGGTTCTCTGCCTGGCCTTGGTCTAGAGTTTAGAGCAGGGAGGAGTCAGGGCTCCTAGATCTCACTGACTCATTATCCAGGACTTTGAGCAAGTCTCTTCCTTTCTCTGTGCCTCAGTTTCCCCAGTAAAACACTCCAAATGATATTCACACCTCTCCAAGGGCAGTGTGAGCTTTGAGTCACTCATGTTTGCTCGGTGATTTGAAATCCTCCTGTGCTTTGAGGGTGCAAAATATTTTGGTCTTAACCTCAAGCCTGCGCCCCATTAATTGCAGATTCACACACCCTAAGTGGAGAACACTCTATTCCTTTCTGTCCCCACTCCACATATATCCTGTCTATTTAACCCCTTTCAGCCCCACACTCAAGTCAAGGAAAGGAAAGTTGGTCATTTTGTGAAGCCATGCAAGGAAGGCAACCTGCACTGGGGAGGAACATATGGTCAACAATATCAAAGCCTTCCGTATCAAAAGTCTGCCACAGACTCTGCCTCGGACTTCCTGTGTGACCCTGGGTGGGTTACTTCATCTCTCTTTGCCCTCTATGCCTCAGTTTCCATATCTGTAAAATGGGGATAATGGCATCACCCTCCAGAGGAGTGTTTTAGGGCTAGATACATTAAAGATTGTGAGGCATTCAGATACTATGGTAATGCGGGTTATAGAAGTCTGATCTGATAGATAGAGAGAGAGATGTGTCACAGGGTGGCTAGCCCTTTAAGGGGTGATGGGTCCCAAACCCAACTGTGACATACTTAACTCAACTCCCAAGGTGGGAAAAATGAAGACTGAGTCAAATGACCCACCTGTCATATGATGAGCAGGTCTCTGGGGTAGATTAAGGGAGAGTCCAGGGGAAGCAGAAGGTGAGGGACGTCAGAGAACAGTAGATAGTGACCTGCAGAATGCTAGGATCCATTCTGCAGAGAGGAACGACGAGATGTAAGGCCAGGGAGTTCCTGTGGAGAAAAAGAGCAGGGAAGGACTCCAGATATAAAGGCCTAGGAGTAGCTGCTTTGTGGAAAGAAGAGGCCTGAGCAGGAGAGAGAGAAGGAAGGACTCTTGAGAAGCAAAGCCATTGCTACAGCCCTGAAGTGAGACTCAGGAGAAGAATGAGCCAGGGAGGACAGAGTCTCAGGTAGGAAGGACTGGGCGGAAGAGCCTTTATTTGGAGTTTATTTGTGGACCATTATTTATTTATGTAGCTGGTGGGCCAAGTCAAGTCATGGCAGCTGCTGAAGCAGGCTGAGAAGGGGAAACTGAGGCAGGGCTGCTGCAGGACCACCCCGGCCACATCTCTCTAGATAGAGAGTACCAGACTTACCCCATCTCACCCCACCGAATGCTGGCTGGGGCAGCACCCAGACTATTGACCAGACGGGGACCGAGTCAGTGGTGTCAGGATGCCCAAGGCTCAGTCAGACACCCTGGAGGTCAATGGGAATTTTGCGACTGATCTCAGTGGCAGTGGGCCCAGGCTCTTAGTCTGGAGCCTCCACCACCCCACCTGCTCCAGGGGAAGGCAGGTCAGGTGTACCACACACACCCTGTACACCGCAGTGTGGGGCACTGAATTCCCTGCTGCTGCCTGCCGAGACTCAGCTCTTTCTGAGGGCTCTGTTCTCCTAAGAGCATCCAGTGCCCCGGGGGATACAGTGCTGGAGGTAATGGCAGGTCTGCCCGGAACCCATTATGGGGACAATGGCAGCTTGCTGATGGGTGTGCGTGTGTGTGTGTACACACATGCCTGGAGCTGCTTTCATCTCTGGGAAGGACCTGTACAGCTGATACACCCATCCTGATACCACTGGGGTTTTCAGGCCTCAGAGCAGGCCCGCCACATGGTCCAGCAGATAGGGCGCTGGATGGGGATCTGGAAACCTGGGGTTTTGTTGTGCCTGGTGCCCTTTACACACCAGCTGCAATCTGAAAGAACCCCATGAGCACGGTGGGGTCCAGAGAAGTGTAGTTAGTAACTCTATGCAAGGCCTATCTACATATAAGCACGGCTCTTCCAGAACGTTTCTAAACAGAAGAACTTCCCCATTGTTATACACAACAGTTTTATTCTGAGCTCTGCCACGGACCTGCTGTGTGACCTTGGGCAAGCCACTTCACCACTCTGTGCCTCAGTTTCTCTTTATCTGTCTTGTCTAGATGGCAAGGTCTGTCTCCCAGTGTGTATATGTGCTGTGCACAGAAACATGGGGCCCTGATCTCATTTACATAGACTGTAACCTCTTCAGGGCAGGGACTGTCTTTGTTCGGTATTTATACAGTGCTTAGCACAACGGGGTCTAGGTCTGTGACTGGGGCTCTAAAGGGCTACCACAAAACAAATAATAAATCCTAATTTGGGACTTTAGGTGCTAATAAACACGCAGGGACTTCATCAGGTGACTACTGAGAGCAGAGAGGTGGTGCAAGCCCTCACCTAGAGCCGGCGGTGACTCATCCTTCCCGTGTGCTGCAGCAGCCAACGCATGAGTAAGGAGAGGGTCACATGATCCCCAGAGACAAGTATTTAATCCCACAGGCAGAGCCACAAGCCATTCTGTGTAACTGTCCCCAGTGGGCTGGGAGCTCTGCAAGGCTGTGGTCTTACAGGCTGCTGAGGTGTCCAGCCTGCTCTCACCAGCTCGCCCCACGCTGCTATCCACCTGCACCTGTGTGAACCAGCTCCACCCCTGCTTCGTTGAGTCACCCAGCAACCCACCCCCCCTGGCACTCGCTGCCCTCCGAGCCCCTTTCTTCTGCAGATTCCGTCCTTTGCAGAATCCCTTCAATGCTCCTTTCCCTTTCATCCCCCTCTTTTTATCCCCTCTCTACATCCTTTCATCTCTTCCTTTCTCAGAGCTCTCATCAACGAGCCAAGGGGCAGGAAGAATGCTGAGCCCTTGCAGCTCGGTTCACTTGTGGCTGCCCCTCCCTGAGTTGTACTGCTGATGAGGCCTTTCCCTGCAGGCGGCTGGGTTCGCGGAGGTTAATCAGTCGAGAAGGCCTCTCGTTTCCGCTAGTGGCTCTGAAGGTTAACTCTAGCTTGGCTTTGCCGCCATTTTTCTGGTTGGATGGGCAGGCTGCATGGCAGACGTGAGGAGTGGGGGCAGGAAGAAAAGCTTTTACTTCCAAAAATAACTCTAGAACAAAATGAGGAGGTCAGGAGATGAGCAGGGCAGAAGAGGCCTCTCCCCCCAAGGGCCAGTCCTGAAGTCTGATTCCTCCACGTACTGGAGAAGGGAAGTGTGGCTATAATAAAACATTATCCCCCAGCTGATCAGACTAAAGCAACAGTGCATGCACGCACGGATGTGCAGTCTGTAGTTTTGACCCCTCACTATTTACAGTCTGACTCCTTCAGTCCCCTGCTCTAACCCTATTTAACTCTGTTGTCTTCTAGCTAGTCAGCCCCAGCAGGAGGGACTGGGACACTTCCTATGATGGCCACAGTGTCGATTCTCTTTGCTTTCCATCATTTCATCTCCCCAGGAGGGTTTGCGGCTCAGAGGCTGGTGGTAGGAAACCAGCCTGGACTACAGTATATCATGCAGATGGCCAATCGTGCCATGGTACAATATGGGTCATTATAAGCTGAAATAAAACTGAAGCACTAGCCACTTCATGGAGAAATCTAGCAGCTGAACACGGTCCTTTCCGTTCTGTGTATCAACAGCCAGCTACAGTTTGTGCCACCTCCACCTGCTGGCTGTCCTGAGACACACACAGTTTTCCATCCTGTCTCCTTTTTGCTTTTAGTGCAAACACATCCTGGCCCAGATGCTGGGGCAGGCTCATTGAGAGAGATGTGAGGCCCTGGCCCATCATGTTTGCTGGGGCATCCCCTCCCATTTCATTTACACAACACATTTTGGGCTCCCCCCTGAGCTCAGGGTCCCATACGATTGTCCCCCCTCTTGTCAAACCTGGGTGCAAGGTGGCCACCTAGAACTGGCAGAAAATGGCCCACACAACTGGCCCTGGTAGTACCTCCCCAGCATAGGGGTACTTCCAGTGATTTTAGATCAGTGCTGTAGCTTCTATCCCCTGATGCTGTAGGGGATGGGGCCAGGGAAAACAGAGAGTGGTTGGGGCTTCCCTCAGCCCTGCTGATCCATGGCTCCTATATTGGCTGCTAACACAACTTAAGCCAGCAGTTCAGGCACTGGCTTAAGTGGGACCTGCGCCAGTCCGATACTACGGAGACAGACAGCAATGTAAAGCTGTACAGTAGATATGCAGTGGATAGGCCTTGCGTGGGCCTGTTGCACAGGCGGTGAATTTCTCCCTCGCAAGGCGAATTCACTTCCAAACTGTGCAAATGCTTTCCCACCCCTCTTTGCTCTAGTTTCCCTCGTTCTACTAGGGCCCAATCCTGGGTGGTCCTGAGCTCCTTCCACTCCCATCAGAGCACCCTGCCCATCCGCAGCAGCTGTAGGTTTCTAAAGTGCTTTGGTGCGAAAGGATGTCTAACCATAGGTGGTAATGCAGTGACTTGGAAAAAAGCAGGAAAGGGTGATTCCTGGAGCAAGCGTTGGGCGGGCATCTTATCACGACTGTGGCCAATACGCCAGAAAATACAGTAACTTGTTCCACCAGCCAAAGCCTGTCACGCCGACATGATAAACACGAGCCTCTGCGTCCACTCGGCTGGGAACCATCAAGGCTGGAGGGTCTCCCCGCGGCAAGCAGCTGACGGGAGTTCAGCGATTGTGTAAACAGTCTCTTTAGCGTTCACTCTAACAGGGACACTATAATTCATTAGAGGTGTCAGCCTCCTCTGCTTAGCAACGGTACCTCATCTAGCCCTGGACATGCAAACCAACAGCAGAGGCATTGTGTGCAAGGCAGGGAGAAGGGGTCACCACCTCCAGCAGGGGAGGAGGGAGCTCTGGCCATTGCTGCGGCTGCATGGCGTTCCGGTTGCTCGTTGCTGTTGCACCGCTTGCCATCGTTGCTTGGCTTGCAGCTCTCCTGCGGGAGCTATTGAGGCTCCGGGGCCGCTTTCAGGGATCCACTGCCTTTTGTTAGCCCCGTGGGACAGAGCTGATGCCCTGCTGGCAGACGCTGCTGAGACCTCATGGAACGGGAGGGCTGCGGAGTGGTTCCCAGATGGAACAGCTTGTTCTCATTTCTCTCCCGGGAAGATCTGCTGTAATACTTAACCACACTTCAAAGGGCACTAAAATCTCTTACTACTGTTGGAGAGAAGCTCGCCGCAGTATATAAACTGTCAGAGGTGTCCAATGAGCAGTTGGCTTGCAGGGCTGTAAACACAGGAGGGAGGAGGGCTGCGTAGGGTGGGTCTGAGAGACGCTGAGTAAGAGCAGGAACATGAACACAAAAAAGGCTGATGTTTGGGGGGAAAACCTGTCCTGACAGACTGACTCAGCTGGGATGTCGTCTTCCACGTAAGCAGTGGACGCCCCATTGCTTAAATCCTTTTTTTAAGTTAGACTGGACACTACAGAATAGGGAAACGGCCTTCACTAGCACACATGAACCATATCAGCTAGAGATGGACAAGAGCTCCTTGCTCAACATATTCTGATCTCCTGTACACAAGCCTAAATCTACTGAAATCAAGGGGACAGATTCTTGACCCTGACAGCCCCATCTCACCGCTCCAGCCATGCAAAGCCAGCCAGAGATTTCCCCAGTGCCCAAGGCATGGGCAGGCAAGTATCCAGCTGGCAGAAAGACCTTTTGTGATGACAGTTGTTTTGGAACAGGAAAAAAAAAAAAAAGTGAAATTGTGGAATTTCTTTCAATATAGAAAATCCTCTTCTGGCAAGCTATAGTTTTGACCAAGACACACAGTAAAGTGCTGAGTAGATCCACACAGTTGGACTGCCGGGGCTGCATGATGCCAGGACCCACCCGCTTGGATAACTTGGGAAGACCCGGCTCTAAGCCAAAACACTTCGCACTGGAATACTAGAGCAGAATATAAAACAGTTGAATTACAGCATTGTTACTTTCTTCCATTGTGTGCCTGTGTTGGCCCAATGGCTAGAGCATGAGAGTGGACTCAGGAAGCCTAAGCTTTATTTATGGCTCTATTAGTAATGGGTGACCTCAAGTAAGTCACGTCGCTTCTGTGTGCCTCAGTTTCCCTGTGTGTAAAATAAGGTCAATGATGTCTTACCTCCTTTGTAACGCACTTTGAGATCTACAGATGAAAAGTACTACATAACAGTAAGGTGCTACTAATTTCCAACTTCTAAAAACAATCCTTTAAAGAACAATGAATATTTTTAGTAGCTTTCAAAGATAATGATAAAAGCTGACTAATAAAATGCATTTACTTACATGATTTTGCTGATGCAATGTCAGTTGCAATAAGGAGGAATTTTTGGTGGTTATTTCTTTTGTTTTGTTTTCCAAAGCATGCCCTCATCAAAATGACCATGAACAACATTGCTTTAAAAAGACTTTTTTTAATTTACGCATAGACTTGAAAATAAACACTGGAATTGCAGGGGGAAATTAAACAAGAAACAGCTTCCTGAGATATAAATCACAAACTCTCAGGGAGGCAGGATTAGTATCTCATCCCACACCTGGGTCAGCTGAGAGAAAGGACAAATTATCCTTGGCAAAATTTCCACCACTATTTATTTAAGTCAGGTCTACACTGCAAAGTTTTGTCAGGATAGCTATGTTAGTCTAGGGTGTGAAAAAAATCACACCCTGACCAACATAGCTATGCTGGCAAAAAAACCCAAAACTTGTGTAGATGAAGCTATGTCAGCAAGAGAGACTTTTTTTGGTATAACCTATGTTGTTCGAGAATGTGGTTTAATTGTACCACCAAAAGAACTCCTTATTCTGGTATAAGATGCAACTCTAGTAGGGGGCTCTGCCGGTACAGCTAGACCAATACAGCTGTATCGGCAAAGCCTTTTTAGTCTAGGCTAGCCCTTAGATGATCTCTGCCCCCAAAGAATTTACAATCTTTCTGTTCTGCTTTTACAGTACCTAGCACAGCGGGGTCCTGGTCTATGACTGCAGCTCTTAGACATTACCATAATCCAAATCCCAAATAAAGATACTAATATGTCTTTTCTGTTTCCACCTTGGATGAAACCATTATTGCCAACATCAAATGTTTAAAAAAAAAGATTTAAAAAAAAAAAACATTTTGGGTACTTACTCTTTGGCTTCTGCTTTCTGAGCCTTTACGTGACACTCGGATCACATCTCCAGCTTTCCTCTCCACCCTTGAGGGGCTAGAAATGTACTTGTATGTATTTCAGTGAAAGCGGAGCTGCTTGTAACCCCAGGAACTGGGGCTTTAATCCAAATATCTTGATTTGTGATTCAAATGGCAAGAGTTGGCAATATAACAAAGCCTGAGATGGCAGAAATCTTGCCAGAAAAGCTGGGTTGGAGAGATTTTGACAATTCAGCAGACCTGAAAACTCATGAGCTCTCCATTGGTTTGCCAGCTGGGGCTGCAATCTCACAGCTATGCTTACCAAGATTTCAACCTCTTTATTTAACGTTTTATAGACTTCAAGGCCAGCAGGGACCATTATATCATCTGTTCTGATCTCCTGTATAGCACAGACCATTGAATTATACCCAGTCACTCCTGTGTTGAGCCCAGTAACTTGGGTTTGACTTCAGCATATCTTCCTGAAAGGCATCCGCTCTCAATGTGAAGATGTCAAAAGAAGGAAAATCCTCTCTCTGTCCACCTCCCCTGCTTGTTTGTTCTTGTGGTGAGTTACCCTCAATGGATATACTGCCATAGGTGCGCACCTTTCAGAGACAAGGTCTCCATCCCAAAAGTTTTTTCATCTAAAGCACGGATCCTGCAAACACTTACACCTGCTGAACTTTACACGCACAAGCAGGGCCACTGATAAGGGGTACTCTCCCTTCTCTTTCCTCAAGGCAGGAGTCTGAGTCACACCTGCCCCAATAAATCAGCACTAATTAAGATGCAGGTTCACACACCTGATAAGACTGGGGCAGCAAGGGGAGCCCTGTCCCACATGTAGTGAATCTGTAGTGTTCACAGGGTTATATAATTAATGCCAGTCAACATGGTTTGAGGGAAACTAGATCTTGTCCAACAAACCTGATTTCATTTTGAAACGACAAGTTTGTCTGATAAAAGGTAAATGTGATATTCTTAGACTTTTGTAAAGTGTTTAACTTAGTGCTGCTTGACATTCTGATTAAAAAATAGCACTGGACAATGTTAATGGATTAAGGACTGGCTAATTGGCTAATCACAAAAAGTAGTTGTCAGTGGAGAATCGTATTTGAAGGGGGGTATTTCTGTTGGGGAAACATCAAATCACGGCTGATTAACATTTGCAGATGACACAAAAGTTGGCGAAGTGGTAAAGGAGGAGGAGGCGGCGGCGGCAGCGGCAATAGTAGTAGTCATGCAGAGCAATCTGGATTGCTTTTGTAAACTGGGCCCATTCAAACAAAATGTGGCTTAACACAGCCAGATGCAATCTTGTACATCTAGGGACAAAGAATACAGGCCACACCTACTGAAGGGGGGATTGTAACCTGGAAAGCGGGGACTCCAAACAGGATTTAGGGCTCACAGAAGACAAGTAGGTCAGCATGAGCTCCCCGTGCAATGCTAAGGCAAGAAAGGTGAATGTGATCCTTGGAAGTAAAGACAAGGGAATTGGAGCAGGAAGTGATTTTGACCTCTGTATGTGGCATGGGTGTGACCAATAGTGGAATGCTGCGTACGGTTCTGGTCTCCAGTTTTTCAACATCCTTTTTAAAGTGCAAGTGCAAGGTGAAGAAAAGAGCCACAAAAATTATGTGAGGGCTGGATGAAATGCCTTACTGTGAGAGACGTAAAGAGGCCAATCTGTTTAGTTTATCAAAAGAAGATTGAGAGGTAACTTGATGGCGGTGTATAAGGACTCATAGACTTTAAGGTCAGAAGGGACCATGATGATCATCTAGTCTGACCTCCTACATAACGCAGGCCACAGAACCTCACCCACCTCCCCGCTCTTGTAATACAGCCCTAACCTATGACTGAGTTACTGAAGTCCTCAAATAATGGTTTAAAGACTTCAAGGTTCAGAGAATCTACCAGCAAGTGTCCTGTGCTCCATGCTGCAGAGGAAGGACCTTCACATGGAGAAAATACTGGCTCCTAAGGGCTCTTTAATCTAGAGGAGAAAGGCGACACAAGAACCGACAGCTGGCAGTTAAAGCCAGACAAACTCCCATTAGAAATAAGGCTCACGCTTTACCAGTCAGGGTGGTAAGCCTTTGGGACCAGCTACCAAGGAAGTGTTGGATTCTCCAGCTCTTGGTATCTTCAGATCCAGACTGGCAATGCCTTTCTGGAAGTGACACGTTAGCCACACACAGCTTCTGGAGCTCAACAGAGAGGAGGTAACTCACTGGCTAAAATGTGATGGCCTGTGATATTCAGGAGGTCAGACTAGGTGATCTAATAGTCCATTCTATGAATCCTACAGTACATGGAGTTTTATCCTTCGTGTTAATGCAATAATCTAATCTAATCCCGTCTATTGCACTGATGCGCCCACCGCTGCAGTCTCTGCATGCCACGTTCTGAACAAATAAAATACCCCCTGCTCCATCAGCTGGCGTATGCGCAGGCGGCTGAGCGTGTATGTGATATACTCGCTCCTAATCCGCTTACTGGAATGTGTAAACAAGTCTCGGCCCCCAGCTCTGTATTTGCTAATAAACCATCTGGCATTGCTTATTTTAATTGCACTCTGCTCCGCCGGGGTGGGGGTGCGGGGCTCCCAAATGAGACGCTGCCCTAAATTCTTTTGCACAGCATTTGGCCAGGGATAATTGTTCCGTTCAAATGGCAGGCCCGGCACGCCAGGGCCTTTGATTCCATGCCAGGGCAGGCAGGTGCTTTCAATATTCGCCATGTTAAGCCTCTCTGATAGGGAAAGTGTTTGCAAGATGCATGTCGGTGGGGCGGGGGTAGGGAGAGATCCAAACTCTCTTCCCCCCCCCAGAACTGACAGTGAGTCCTTCCCGCTGCTGACAAGGCGCCTGGCCTGTCCTCTGGTGAGACAGAAAGGAGCAGTCGCTCTGACACACCTACCCCTCTCTGACAGTGCCTGGGCTCCCTGGGGCACGAAGGGGGCTGCCTGTGTCCTTGCCAAAGTGATGCCAAGCTGGTTCTGTGTCGAGTCTCTCTGATCTTGGCCTGCGTCTTCCTCCCGCCCTCTCTCGTGCGCAGGGCTTGTCTGCTCAGTTAGCTGGTCTCCTGCGCGCGGCTCTCCTGCCACGTCCAAATGTCAGCAGTGACCTGTCTCCAGTGCTGCCTCAGAGCCATTCCCTGCTCCGGGCTTGTGTTGACAGGCTGTGCCAATGCCACGCTCTCCTGTCTGTTTCGCCCCCGTGTGCCCACACCTTTCCCCTTCCCCTCTAACTCCTCCTGGCTTGTAGAGTGGCTGTTGTTTTTCCTTTCTGGCTCTTGATTGATCTGTTTCTCCTTCTGTCCTCTCGCTGCATCACTTTCCTGCTCCAGTCCCCCCACCCGCCTAACTTTTACTGGACCTGTTGGTAACAATGGAGCCTCCGTTGGTTTCTAGCAACTGGAAAGATAAGACAGAGTCGCCAGAGGCGATGCATGGGCAGGAAACACAGGGTCACGTTCCCTCCCCTCCCCCCCCCGATTTCTGCCCAGGAGAGGTGGCAGGGCCAGGCCTGGCTGCCCGCCCTGGGTGCTGACTGGTGGGACGGCACCGCGTCCCAGGCCTGCGCCAGCCACCAAAGGTGATGTGGAGTGGGGCACATGGGGTCATGCACCCTCCCCCCTGATTTCTGCCAGGGTGGAAGTTGGGCTGAGCCCGGGAGAGAGGGACATGCCTGGGAAAGGCACCAGCACCTATCACTCCCATTGAGCCCCGCTAGGAGGCGCCTGGAGCAGGGAAGAGAGATGGGGCTGGCAGCCAGCTCTGCCAGAGGGGGGCACGGGGAAGCCCTCTGAGTCCCGCCACTTCTTCGCCTGTGGCCACAGTTACCTGCTCGGCAGTGGGTGTCCGGAGCCCACTCCAGCCTGTGCCTCACCCACAGCAGGGAGTGATGGGAGAAGCAGGTGAGGAAGGAGCTGTGCGGGCAGCGGGGGCAAGGTGGTGCCGGCTTGGAGCGGGTGTGGGAGGCGCAGGGGGAGTGGGAAAGAGGCCAGAGGTGATGCATGGGGCGGTCACGTGCCCCTCACCCCACTGCCTTTAAATTGTGCCCCACCCCCCATCATCAAGAGTTACGGGTCGTCTCTGGAGGTCGCTGCCTCTAGGAGTGACCACCGGCTCCTGCCTTTTCTTTGTCAAATGGATGGATGTGAACATATGTCCTGGGCTGTTTGCGTGGTAGCGGACGTGCTGGCAGGTCTGAGTACCAGCCTGTGGCCCCAGCCACATGGCAGCTGCCTTCCCGCGTCCCCTGCAAACCCTTCAGCAAGTAAATCTTGGCTTGGGCCCTTAGTTGCTCCTTATACTTACATCAGCAAAGTGGGCCAATCACTGGACTGGGATCAGGGAACCTAGGTTCTGTTCACTTCCCCTCTCTGTGCCTCAGTTTCCCTTCCCACCTTTTGTCTGTCTCCTGTACTTAAGCTGTAGAATCTCCAGGCCAGGGCCTGTCTCTATGCGTGTGTACATGCCTACCACAGTGGAGCCCTGATCTCAGTTGAGGTGTAATTGGGAAGTTGACAAACCTTTCCCTTCAGTGCTATGCGTTGTTCAGGGCAGTGTTTCTCAACCTTTTAAGTAGCAAGCACCTCCTAACTTCTGAAAATGTTAATAAGTGCCCCAGCACTCAATTTTCCACTCCGAGAAATACAATCTTTTCCCCCTTTACCACTGGACGACTATTTCTTGTAAAGCAGGAGAGTTCTGAGTTCTGCAGTGTTGTGTGGCTGTGGCAGATCACAAAAACCCCTGCTGTTTCTCCCCTCCTTCCTCCTCCCCTTCCTCCATAGAGGAGCAAAGGTTAACGCCAGCCAATCACTATGGCCTGATAGCGGGGTCACCTGGTGTCCTCCTCATACAGGTGGGAACTTGTGAGGTATGAGCAGGCACTAGTGGCCCAGAGTGGATAGCAGCGCTCCCCATGGCCGTCCCTAGGGGGGTGCGGGCCTGGGGCAAATCACACTGTGTGGGCCCCTCTAAAGATTTTTATACTGGTAAAATCTGGGGCTGCCATAGTTGTCAATTTCACTGTTCAGCTAGAGCAGTGAGATTGACCAGCAAGTCTGCGGCTCCAGGACTGGGCAAGCCCCTGGGCTCTCTGTCTGGCTTTCTGGGCACCGGGCTTTGAGCTGGGGAGGGGAACTGCCACTTGGGCAAGTTGCAGGTGGCTGCCACCTGGCTGGCAGCCTGGGAGGTGGGCGACTGCCACCTGCTCTGAGCTGCAGCGGAGGTGACTTCTGTGCAGGCTGGGACCCGGGGAGGTGGGCAGGCGGCAGGCAGCTGCTGCCCATCTTCAAGCCAGAGCGCGGGAGGCTGTCTCTCGGCTCAGACCCGGGGCATGGGTGGCAGCCACCCAGCTGCGAGTCCAGCTTACAGGGCGCAGGAGGCTGCCACCAGGCTCCTACCTGGGAGCTGGCACTGGGCGAGGCGCAGGCAGCTGCCACCCAACTTTCCAAAAAGCCAGCAGCTCCCGCCCAAGCCAGCAGCTGCCGCCTCGCGTCCCAAGAAGCCGGTGGGTGCTGCCCAGCTTCCCAAGACTGGGGCGGCTGCCGTCTACCTTGCAGCTAGGACATGGGACCGGGCAGGAAGTTAGCGGCTGCCGCCCGGCTCCCTTCAATGGGTTTTTTGCCACGTACACCCTGCCTGTGTCTCGCGTACCCCGTACCACAGGTTGAGAAACTATGCTCTAGCTTGATGGCTCTGGTGCTGCTAGCTGCAGAATTGGAAACTGTTGTGTTTGGAATCATTCCTGTGAAAAATACGGCTGCTTTTAAAATAAGGCTTGTACGATAGACCCGATCCTTGGATAGACTCTTGTAGAAAAAATCCCAGAGAGACTTGTCTATTTTCTATTGCTTTTTTATTTCTCATAATCTCTCTCACACACCCTGTGCTGCCTGTGCACGGTCCCTGACACCTTCCAAAGCCAAGATGCTCAGGGCACACAGGCCAGTCCCTGCAGTATCCTCTGTCTTTGGGATTAGCAGCCACCTTCATCTCTTTACTTTCCCAGAGCCTGCTGATAAATTTTGTCTCCCAGACCCAGCCCTGATTGACTCATTATCAGGCAGCCAAGCACAAGGAAGTAATCTTTGACCCTGCCGGGTAGAGAGTGTGACCCTCTGTGACTAACCCTTATCAGGCCTTTAAATGGCTCTTTTTTTTTAAAGTGACAGTGGCGCCATGTTCAGCAAAAATAAATAAATACGTAAGTAATGTCACCCCGCCCGCCCACCCACCAAAAATAAATTATGTAAAGGAAATGGAGAAGCTCAGGGCTGGCTGGAGCTTCAGTAGAAGTGTGGCGCCTGGGTCGTGTAGGAACCAGGCGGGTATCAGGATGTTCATTCTCCATCCCAGTCCAGTCCAAAGCCGCTTGCTGAGCTCGGCTGAAGCTGATGAGAGTGAGCACAGACGGGAGAGGTTGGCGGGGGCCAGAACTCGGTGCTGAGCCTGATATGAAACCATGTCTCTCTCACTCAAGGAACCAGCTTCGATCCATTGGTGTGACCCTGTGACACCAGTGTAATGGGCAGAGCGACTTAGTGGCTAGGTCACCGAACTGGAACATAGAAGACCCAAGTCCTATTCCTGGCTCTGCCACTGACCTGCTGAGTGACCTGGGGCAAGGCCTGCTTCGTGCCTCAGTTTCCCCCTCTGTAAAATGGAGTTAAGGCTACTGACTTCCTTTGGGCTCTACTGGAGAGAAGCGTTTCCTAAGAACTAGGTATTACTATGAACATAGCTCTGGGTTTAGTCTCAGCCTGCGTATATCATCATGTGTTTCTAGCAGGGCTGAACTTGTGCTTTAAAGACAAAGTTGTTGTGTTTTTAGGACACTATTATTTGTATTACTGCAATGCCTCAAAACCCCACCTATAGCCCCAAATCCCCTTCTGGTAGGTGCTGTACAAACACGAAAGACAGTCACTGACATCTTACAACCCAAGTATAAGATAAGGGGAAACAGAGTGAAATAGAACCTCCTTCCCCTCATCCCAGTCCAGTGTCTGGCCTGCTCTGCTGCTGTAGTGTAAGGCGCTATCAAAGACAGACCTGGTTCTCCCACAATTCACTGGGAAAGAAGCAAAGAGCAGCTCAGTTTATTGCAGCACTGGATGTGCAGTCCCCGCTGCCACACCCGTAAGGACACAACCGGGGTAAGACTTTGCAGTGTGGCTGCTGGCTCCCAACGAGGCTGCCCCGGAGCTGACGCCCCGAGTTAAAGGTGTGGTGCGGTCACACCCCTCTGTTCAAAATCTGCCACGCTCTGCTGCTGCTCCATTGCGGACGAAGTGAAGGGTTGTCAGCGTGTCAGGGTTGTGCCAACGCGAAGGAGCTCCCCGGCTGGGAATCCTGCCTCTAATTGTCCTCCCGCCTTTGATATGGGCCTTCGCTTATTACAGCTCAGTCAAGCCATTTCCCCCAGCCTAGCAGCAGGGAGTTATCTACACAGTGGCTTAGCAGGGATAAGAGAGAGAAGGTGACATCAGACAAGTCATGCACCCTTATATAGGTACCTAGGCCGCATGACCTAGTAGGACTCTTAAGTCTGTAGTGGAGGGAAGATAGTTGACTTAGATCTCCCCTTTTCTAGGACGCAGTTGTCTCTTGAGGAGGTTAATTAGACATGGCCACTTTCCCTTTTCCTCTGAGTTGTTTTTATGGCCAGTGACCTTTTACCCCTCTCCTCGTCTTTATGGGGGTGATAAAAGTGTTAGGACATCTCTGACACACTGTACCCTCCTCTGCCATCTCCGGGAACAGGCTGTCCGTATAGGAGAGGCAGAGCCACCACTGGAATGGTCCTTTGTCCCTCGGCTCTGGCTCCTATTTCTTTCCTTCTTCCTACCAGGTTTATTACCAAGACAGGATTAACTGCAGGAGGCTAGCCAGGTCAGGAGGGTGGGAATTTGTCTGACTGATTGGAAAAGTCTCTGTTAGCTTAAAAGCAGAGAGAGTGTCCCAAGCCCCGGCAGCTGCCCTTTGTGAACATGGGAGGAGGATATCAGTCTCTGTTTTTCAGAAGTATGTCCTCCTAGGACGGGGTGGGTCTGAATGCAGGCTATCAAGCTGATGACGCCTGTATCTATCTCCCAGGGCAAGTGCCCCTCTGCAGTCTATGCCTCCTATAGCTGGGATCAGGGCCCTGTGTAGGCTGGATGGCATGTGCTCTAGGGTCTCAACTGATCTGAGACATGGAGGGCAGCACGTAGCTCCCTGGCTCTCTTGTGTACCCTGCCTGTTTGGGGGACAAATAAAGGAGCTGCTGTTTATTGTGGGGGAAGGGGAAGCTGAGGAGAAATGTGTATAATGCTGCACCAAGCGCATTGCTCCCAGGTTATGTGCTGGCTTGGGCAACGTTTGATTTATTGTTTTCAAATAAGTTAGATGGAGAATATCAATGTTTGTTTTCAAGCATTTTTAAAAATTATTGTCGATGTTAAATTTTCACAGTTGTGGGAAATGATGGATTTTAAGCGTATTTTTTCGACTTTTATCAATTTAAATTTTCATCGTTATGGGAAATTCGGGTGGGAGGTCAGGCAACAATCATTTAATGACAGTGGATAGTGAGATTCAAAATATTAAACCTTTGTAACGGCTAAAACACAAATTGTCAGCATGCCAAGGCAAAATATACAAAGTAAAATATCCTTAAATCAAACTCCAAGTTGTCAAGCAGCATTTTTCTTACTTTGCCTATCGGTAAATTTGGATTATTATCGACAGAAATATTTTTTCATCAGTTTGTGCATGTACGGTGAAATCGACATTTACTGTGAACATGACTTGGAAGGATTAGATTATGTGATATCTGTGCTCTTTGCCACCAGAACTTCTCTCCCCAGCTAACCCCCATGCTGTTTACTTCCTCGGCACCAGATGCTTTGTTCTTTCTAGAAATCTTGAAAGGGAAAGAGGAACGTGCATCGCAGTGGATACGCAGAAGGAAAAGGAGTGGGACGCGATCAGATGGACGCAAGTCTGCAAGCATGAAATGCTGCAGATACTCATACGCCCTTTGTGGCCCCTGCTCAGTACACTCTGTGTTTGGTATTATCATCATCCTTTCTGGGTGACTCGGCTGCTCTCTGGCTGGCATCCAAGGACCCTGGGGTCAGCCTCTTCAAACAGCCACCTCGATTTATTTTTTCTTACCCTCCTCTCAAAATGTTGGCTCTTCTGCCTTATTGGTTGCTGTGCCTCTGACTCTAACGGCGGTGCCTTGAAATAGTTCCCTGATGGGACACAAAAAGGGGCCTTCGCTAACACCCCTGTGTTTGGAAGAGTCAGATACGCAGCCCCTGGCTTGTAGAAGTTTGGGGACAGAGGCCAGGTTACAAGCTGGGGGAGCACTGGCAGGGTGAAGTGAGGGCCCATGGACTGGTATAAGAAGGGGTGCTGCGTGTCAGGACTGGCAGAGCTGTGGTGGAGAGAATCCAGGGCTGAAACAGCTGGAGTGCGGCTAGGCAGGAGGGGGAACATCAGCATGGGGAGCCTAGGACTGGATAACGGGATCCCGCAGGTCAGGACTAAGGAAGTGGTGGAAGCCCATTGCTTGACGCATGCCACCCAGGAGTGGATAAGGCCCCCTATGCTCCAGTGCCAGAAGCACAGCTGCCCTGGCTGGGCTCATAGAAAGGACCAGCTGGTATATTTCTTCTCTCTGTAATTGCACTGATTGTGGATCACTGCAGGGGCATCTCTCCCCTCCTCCCCCTGGGCCTTGGGGGCAGAGATTCTTCCCCTGGAGTCTTGACTGGCCGCAGACTGAGCTGCTTGGGTGGGTTGGTAATCCCACCCCCCTGTATTAATACGGATGAGGTTTTGCCAAGTCCCGGCTGTCACCGAGTTCCCACCTTTGATCATGAGTCGGCATTCCTGAAGCGCTGAGTCTCCCACATGTTAGACTGATCAAAGGCAGCTGCTGCGGAGACCCTGCTCGAGCCCGTTTACACATACAGCGCACAGAGACGCAAGCCAAGGGCAGAAGAGGGTGATGGATGGCGCAGTGTTGGAAAGAGTGAGCAGGGGGCACTGTTAGGTGCCTTCCTTTCTCCTGACCGACCTCACACAGAGAAATGGTGGGTCCTAACCACAGCCACCAGCGTGGCCAGTTCACTGAATGTAGCACTAGTGAAAGAGGCTCTAGGCAGTGGAGGAAGGATGGCCCAATGGTTAGTGTGCTGGTCTACAGCTTAGGCGACCCAGGTTCACCTCCCTGCTCTGTCCTGGATTCTGTATGGGAGCTTGGGAAAATCAATTAGCCCCTCTCTGCCTCACTTACCCTTCTGTAAAATGGGGATAACAGCCTGTCATGAGGATGAGTACGTTGAAGAGTGTGAGGTGCTCATGTACTATGGATATAAGTACCTGAGACAGAAGCAGCCATGGTGCAGGGCAAGCTTCCTGCCTATGCGCCTTCCCTGTGTCTTGGAAAAACCACCTAGAGGGATAAGACAGGAGAGGTCAGTCTTATCTATGGTTAATATCTTGCTCAGATATTGAGCATCCAGTCTCCATGTCCCTTCAATCCTGGGTGTCCCTGGGGAAATGCCAATTGTTTAGACAGGGAGATAGACACATCTGTCCACCAGGAAGTGAAGGGAGACTCGTCAGCTCATTTCCCAGAGGCTGGTGAACAGATAATAATGATTTCTGGATCCTTAGGAATAGAGGAATTGCCAGGGTGGATCAGACGTCACTGCCACTAGCAAGGCCAGATGCTTCAGAGAAAGACGGAAGAGCCCCCTTCCTCCCCCCTCCCCCGCACAGACAGTGATGGATTAACCTGCCTCCAGGAAAAGTTTCTTCTTAACCCCTGTCAGTTACAGTTTGGGTTATACCCATCATAATTATTAGTAGGATTATTATTGCAGTAGCACAGGTGGGTTTATGTCCTTTCCAAGACTCTTGTTCATTTCTTTAATCTGTACAACACACATTCTGGAATTTTTCTCGTTATCCACGGAAATGTCCAATCCCTTTCCGAATCCTTTTAAGCTTTTGTTCTCAATCAGACCTTGTGGCACTGAGTTCCACAGGCTAATTAATATAAGTGACCTAGTGGGAGATGGGAAGGAAGCTCCACATCCCAATTCTGCAACCCACCTATTTACTATCGTTGTTTAATTATGGTTTGAGGAAGAGGACCCCAACTGTGCGAGGTGCTATACAAACACAGAGACGGACAATGGCAGGCTGAAAGGGTTTACATTTGGAAGACGCAAAAATCAAGCAAAAGGTAGGGCTGGGGGTATGACACACAACCATGTCCATTTGCTGCCATTTCCCAGAATATTCCTCCCGAGAGGAGGATGTTTGTATCAAACAGGATAAAACTCACATTCCTCCAGGTGAGACCAGCATGGCCAGCGTCATTGCTGTCAGTAACGCTGCAGCAGGCAAACCTCACAGCCACCAGCACAGCATCGTTAGTCCCTGCTGCAGGTTAATCACCTGATCACTGTCTGGCACATGTATGATCTCCTTCCTGATGAGAACTGGACAGGCAGCAGCATAGGAGGCTGGTGGGAAAATGGGGGGGATTTCCATGCAAAATTTCAATTTGAGGGGGAGGGATTCAAAACCCAAAAACTTTACCGGCACAGCACAAGATTTCAATTAGAAGTGCTGCTGGGGTGCCTCATGGGAGTTGAATTTTGAGTTCCTCCTGCCTACATTTTCCCACTTGAGGCCAGACTCACTGGTCATACTACATCTCCCATGATGCACTATGGTCTCACCTCTTGGAGAAGCGAGGCACTACATCATGGGAGGCCATGCCCATGGTGCATTGTGGGAGATGTAGTCTGGTTGAAGAGCCCTGCTCATAGATGAGAACAGGTACATGAGGCCACCAAGCTGCAGTTACCCTGAGGCACCATGGCACCATTTCCAGACCGAGATATTTTGGTTTTTCAGCTGTTCGGTTTTTCATTGAAAAATTGAAATTTTAGCAAAAAAAATCATTTAATCAAAACCCAAACTTTCCACCAATAAACAGTTTTGACAAAAAAAAAAAAGTCTACCCACCTTAACTGTAAGCTCTTCAAGGCCTAGCACTGTGAGGGCCTGGCTTCTGCTTACTACTGTCATAATACTAATAGTTTTAGCGTGTTCAATAACGGCAGAATCAAGACCATCGACCACTTTGCTCATGGCTGTACAACCCAACTGCAAAACTGTTTGGAAAAAATATAGGGGATGGATGTGTGTATAATACTATGCTTAGTGCGTGCAGTCATGTCTCCCTCTAGTTGTTCGGCCTCGTAACTCAACCAGCCTGCTATTCAATCCGACCGGATGGAGTTGTTCCTTTAGTTTAGATGTTAAGGACTTGTGCTTTTGGTGCTGAACGCCCCAATTTTGATCCTTCCGTGGTGTTCCTATGGAGGTGACCAGGGTTTGTTAAACGTGCAGATCTTGTTCGTGGCTTCACTGCTGCAGAAGGTGGTGGTCGGTGTTCTCTGCTGTGCTGGTAGTCCATTGGCATCTCATCACGTCAGGGAGATAAAAATGTGCCATGGGGAAGGGCAATTCCCCCCCACACAACACACACTCCATGTGCCTAGCGTATTAAGCAATGCTGCATCAGTGAATCACCTTACAGACTAGCTGGTTGTCAGGTGCATCTGTAGGAGCAAAAGCTGCCACTCATTTAGTTGCTCACTGCCAGAAAACAGAGGTCCAGACAGAGGTCACGTCCTGTGGAAAGGCAGAGCAGGATCTAGAATACAGATCCCCAGGCTCCCCCTGGCATGGACTCTGGAATATACGCAGCCCCTTGCCTTTGCAAAGAGGCGATAGTCACTGCCATTGTAGCAGCTCTTGCCTGTACACACCGACGCTAGGGGCGTGAATTAACCACACCTAGCAGGGCATCAGGCGCAGAACCCGCACAGCCATTGGTCCCCAGGAACACAGGTCTCTCCTCAATGAGCTAAGTAAGGAGCTACATTAACTCATCCACTAAGGGGAAGTGCTGGCCACGTCCTGATACAGGTTGGCGATGCGTGAGTATATGCAAGTGAGTTCATTAAGGCTTCCTCCTGTCTGGAAGAAACTGGCTCTGCTCACTCAGGGAGGGAAATTGACCCATTCTTGGTCTGCTCTCCACACCTGGTTAAATGGTCTCCTGGTTGTGGGTCCTTGGGGGACAGACAGGGACAACAGTTAAGCGCTAGTATTAACTCCCTTCTGATGCAGCTAACACATCTCCAGCCCCAGCAGCAAGTGGTACCGATCCACTCGCTGCTTCCGGGTGCTTAGCCTGGCCTGGAGCTGCTCTAGGGGGCCCCTCAAAGCTCTGGCCATCTAATTGTTGCCAGGGGAAGCAGTGGCATGAAATCTCCTGGCAAGAACAGTCTTGGGGGCTCAGAGTGGGCACCCACAGAAGCTTTCCTTGGAGTCTTACCTTCCCTGTTCACCTTCACTAGTGTCCAGCTGCAGACACGTTGCTCCTGATCAGACAAGCATGAAGGTCCCCCCGGGGCTGGGTCTGTCCTTCTGGTCATGGACTGGCAGTTACAAGCATGGAAAACCCTGCATCTCTGATGAGCAAAGTTCTGCACAGGGGAAGGACAAATTGTCTCAGTGCTGGAGCTGCAGCAAGGTCCCTCCTACAGCCAGGATCACTGCCTCTGCAGGGGCCTGCTGGCCTGAGCTGGCTGCCAGGTGAGCCAGGGTTCATGGCATCCGATGGTCAGTTTGGTAGGGATCTACCAACTGTTACAGAATTTCTTCTCCGAGCTGCTACGCGCTAAGCCTGCGTCAAAAGCCCATGGAAGAGTCTTTCCATAGATGTCAATGGGCTTTGAATCAGGTCGCAACATCACTATATGTCTCTACCTAGTTGTATATCACAGCTGCCGTATCTCCTAGCACAATTCTGCCTGTCTTATTAAAGGGTCGATCTTTCTTTCTTTTGCCCTGATCGCTGCCGGCTAAACGTCAAGGACCAAATCCAAAAGCATACGTCCTTTTTGTCTCCTGGTGTGCCAGTCTCCCGGGGGGAGAATCGCAGACCCTCCCTCCCTCCCTCTGCTGTGAAACACCCCCAAGACTCTCAGGCTCCCATATCTGCATGTGGTTTGGAAAGTTCAGCTGCTTCGCTGCGGGCAACCCATAATATTTAACAGCAAGGTGACCTCTGCTCTTTTGCGCTGTGCCATTCCCCGTCCAGTTACTCCGATGAGCAGCCCGCTTAATTCTTTGTGACAGTTTGAGTTGAACTTACAGAAGGACCATCTTGTTAATAGCCCTCTTTTCCCCTCTCCTGTTGGAAGCGCAATTCGGTGTCACCGTCCAACCCCCCCCAACCCCCTGCTTCTTGATGGCCATGACAGGGAGAGGTCCAGGGAATCAAGAAGGCAGGAGAATAACAGCCGGAGCTGTGGCTGTCCAGTCCATTAGTGGCCCTGCTTTGTGCTGATCTGATGAGCACCATCACGGAGATGATGCGGGGGGGCGGACAAGCAAAGACACAGCTGCTTGTGCACTTTCTGGGAACCCCAAGGGTGCCTCAGTGGAGCCTGTTTAAAGGCCTGTAAGGGAACAGACACGCAAAAAGACATACCACACGCAGGGCGAAGTCTCCGCAGTAAAATGCCTGCTTCAGAAAAACCAGCTGTTTAACCCCTTCCTGGATGCTAGATTTTGCTCCCTGGAGCAGAGTTCATTCCACCTCCACTCCAGGGCCTGTATTCGGGGGCTGGCTGGTGCCTGGCCTGGCCATGGTGCATACCGCATATTTCCAGGATCTGCCTGAGCATGTCCTGCAGCAAGGAAAGGGTAAAGACCAAACTTTCTGGGTGACAGAGGGCCAGATGTTCAAGTGCATGGCGTCCGTGCCTGGAGCTTGTCTTTCACAGGGCTTCAGCTCCTCAGTTCTGGTGAAAATCCGCTCACTTATTTAGAGAGCTCAGCCCTTCTGAACGTGGGGCCCACAAAGGCCAATAAGTGGGGTGGCCACCTGGCTGATCCCTTGGCGATGTGAGTTCTCATCCCAGCTCTGCCACCAGCTCGCTGTAGGCGCTCAAGCAAGTCACTGCCCCCCTCACGGGGCCTCAGTTTCCCCAACTGTAAAATGGGAAGCGTGATCCTCACCCACCTTTGCCAAGCGCTCTGAGATCTCGAAGAGGCAATGAGCTTGGCAGGACGGGGTATCAGGAGCTTCCGATGCAGTACAGAACCTCCCGCTGACAGGTTAGCTCCCTGGGAGGTTTTGGGGCCATGCCTGGCTGTACGGTGTTGGGAAGGCCGGCCTCACCGGGCCCGACAAAGCCAAAGGCAAGGCCGAGTCACCTTCAGTCTCATGGCTGCTCGGTGAAGCCCTGCTCCCAGAAAGACAGAACCATTCCTGCATGGGTGCAGCAGCAGTTTATGCCTTCCCAATTCGGGGGCTGCAGGGGGCTTGGTTCAGTCCCCCAGCAGGCTGACCCCCCATTTGCACCCCCGTTTCAATGCCCATTGGCTGCACTGGAGCATCCCTGATTTACACCGCTTGTGGATTGGGTTCCCTCAGCTTTTTCAGCCAACACTGTTTCCTTGCGGGGATGCAGCAGGGCGACCCCACCAGGTTTGCCTTCTCCTACCCCCAACATGCCCCTCCCCACTCTGGCCTGCCCTTGAACACGCCCTGTGCTGCAGGGGAGGGGTCTCCTGCACAGACTGTGCCTGCCCTGTGCCTGGTGGAGACCCCTGCCATGCTGGGAGGATTGCCCACAGGGTACCCCACACTGGCCCTGAAGGGGTTAATGGAGGCCCGCTGAGCCAATTAACCTATTCAGCTGAAGGCTGAGAGGAAAGCCCTAATTAGGGGAAACTCACTTATGTGGAAACAGGCTGGCTTCTATAAAGGCAGGAAGGGGGCTGAAAGGAGGTAGTCTGTGGTCGCTCCCTGGGAGACGGGAGGTGTGTTTAGGCTGGCAAACCCAGAGAGGGTGGGAAGCCAGGCAGGTAGGAGAGGGCTCGGGGAAAGGCAGTGAGGTCTAGGAGGGAACAGAGCTTGGCTGCTGGCGAGAGGGTCCCTGAGCTGGAACCTGGAGTAGAGGGCCAGCCCGGGTTCCCCTGCCCGCCACTGGGGAAGTGGCACTGGCAGGGCAGTGAGCTGTACCCCAGAAAGGGGGAATTGTGAGTGACTTGGCCGGAGGGCTGAGTCACCAAGGGCCACAGCAGCTCCCGGAGTGAGAGAGGGGCTGCAGGCAAAGAGACGGAGGTGGAGGGACAGCTTGCAACTGCGAGGAGAGGTGTTGACCTGGTGAGCTGTTCCTCAGCACGGTCAGGAGGAGGTACCAATCACCGGCCATGGATCCCTCTTGTGCCAACCTAACCCATCACCGTGGTATCTGAGCTCCTACAGTAGGTGCGAGTTATGGCGAACGCCCCACTAATTCAGAGATCTCACAAAACTGGGTGACTGGGCCACAAAATGACAGCTGAAATTCAATGTTGATAAATGCAAAGTTATGCACATAGGAAAATATATTCCCAACTATACATACAAAATGATGGGGTCTAAATTAGCTGTTACCACTCAAGAAAGAGATCTTGGAGTCATTGTGCATAGATCTCTGAAAACATCTGTTCAATGTGCAGTGGCAATCAAAAGAGGATGTTAGGAACTATTAGGAAAGAGATAATAAGACATAACATATCCTAATGCCATTATATAAACATGGTACAGCCACACCTTGAACACTGGGTCCAGTTCTGGTTGCCCCACTTCAAAAATATATATTATAATTGGAAAAGAAGGGCTATAAAAATGATTAGGGGTATGGAACAGTTTCCATAGGAGGAGAGGTTAAAAGTCATAAATGGTGTGGGCAATGTGCCTAAGGAAGTATTATTTACCCCTTCATATAACACAAGAAGTGGGAGTCACCCAAGAAAATTAATAGGCGGCAGGTTTAAAACAAAGAAGGATGTACTTCTTCACATAACGCACAGCCAACCTGTGAACTCGTTGCTGGGGATGTTGTGAAGGCCAAAAGTTATAACTGGGTTAAAAAAATAATTAGATAAGCTCATGGAGGACCAGTATATCCGGGCTATTCACTCATGTTTGTTGACTTTCTTAAAGCCCCAGCTCCCAGAGTCATGGGATTCAGTGGGACTCTATGTTTTCATTTTACAAAGTTAGCTTCTGGCCCTCATGGTTGTAGAGAAAAGCTTTGACAACATGACCTAAAGGCAATCTCGAGGTTCAGAAACCAGAAAGCAAATTAAAAAACAACCTTATGATTTTTGAGGCCACACATTATTTTTCAAGGCTTGGGGGATTAGCAATGCTGAGGGTCATCGTGGCCTTTTGAATGAGAGAGAAAACGAAGGTCCTCCCCTCTGGAGGAGATTATCAATCCCACGGTACTTTTCACCAGACTCAAGGGATCAGGCCAGGTGTCCAGGAAAAATTCCAGGTTGGCTAAGTAAACTCCATCTCCCTGTACGTCCCCTCGGGAGTTGTGAATGGAGAAACATTGCTGGTAATTTGCATCCCTGTAGGGATACAGCCTGGGTGGCATAGATTAGGGGCCAGCTCATCAGGTAGTGTAAATCAGTGTCACTCCACTTCAGTGTGACAGCACACCAAGACTCCAAGGCAGCGGAGCGCATGGAATTACTGGCTAAGATCCAGGGGCATTCCTGATTCTGTCCCGGTTTGTGGGAGCCCATCTGGTCGCTGCGCTGAGCTCTCTTTCCATACCTGGATGGCAGGGGCTGCCCTAGGCCTTCAGGGACCCATGGTCATCCTTGCTGTGTGGCGGAGCGGGACTCCAGCTGACGTCTGCAAAGTCCCTTTTGCAGCCCGAGGAGGAGGGAGCCAAGCAGGTGTCTTGGAGAGGACAGGGGAGGCAAGGACACAGTCTGGATGTGCCAGCATCAGTGTAAGCATGGCTCTGTCGGTGACAGGTAGGACAACCTGGGAGTGGAAAGGAAGAGACTGAGAGACGGAGACAGTTGGTGGGGTGTGGGGGGGGGGGGGGGGCTGGAGGACTGGCACCGTGACACCACCTAGAGATTGCTAATAGGGAAGGCTGGGCTCTGATTGCCAGTAGAGTCATTGGAGCAGGAGTATCTTGCCTGCCTTATAGCCCACAAGCCATCCGTGCTACCAGCCAGGCAATGAGCAACGGGGCTCTAAGGAGTGGGGGACGGTGGGGGAGGGCACACGAAGGGGAAGGCCAGGGTGGGAATCACTCACCTTTGCATTCAGGGCAGCTGCCTTCCCTTCCCTGCATGCACAGCTGCAGCCACATAGGGGGCCAGCACTCCCGCAGATCTCAGGCCCCCTAATAAAGCCGCCACCCAGCGACAGGACGTCATTCCAGGTGTATCCTGCCTGCCCCAACCTCCTAGGTTGGAGGGGTGGGGGAAGGTCATGTGTCCTGTAGGGCGAAGTGTGTCCCTGGTGGGAGTTGGGGAACGGGGGGTCATTGTTAAATGGGGAGTGATGGGGGGGGGGGGGGGCAGATCAGTACCAGGGGAACAAAGGGGAAGATTCGTCAGGATTTGGCAGCATGGTCTGGGCACAGGGAAGGATGGATTGTGCCCAGAGGAAAGCTGTCACTGCCTCTGCCCATGCTACATGTCCGCTGCGTATAGAAGATGTCCTGGCTTTGTCAGACGTTGCTTACGGCAGGCTGAGCAGACCCCGTCAGCCCCTGAGAACCGCCAGGCCAGCCCATTGGAATAGTGCCTGAATTCACTTAGGTTGAACGGTTTTTGTGATGTGTGATTTTGGGCGTCCCTTGAAACACCTGAACGGAGTCTGATTCTCAGGGGCTGGGTGCCCAGCACCTTCTGAAAAGGGGGTGTCAAGTTGGGCACCAAAATATGGTGACGCTCGTCCCCCATCCCTATGGCCTTGAAAGACCAACCTGAAGCTGAGGCCAGCATCTCAGCTGATGTCAATCCATGGAGCCAATAGAGCTATGCTCACTTACACCTGCTGCGGAGCTGGCCAGAGCATTATCCCATAGATGGGACTCCCCCCCCCCCACCAGCTCTGGAGGGAAGCGGGGGGAGGGATTCTGATTAGTGACACATGTAACAAACAAATATCCTTTCTGCCGATCAATACTTCTAAAGGAACAGGGACTGGATATGCATAGTATGCTCAGTAACATCCGAGCTGTCAGCTGTGGAGACGCTCTAGCCAGCCAAGGCAGGACTGGCCCTTCCACTATATTTCCTAGTGCTTTCTCCAGCCCCAGAAGCTAAAGCTGGGAAAATTGTTGCAACGTCTCATAGACCTCCCGGTCAGGAGTTTTCCCCTGTCAGTCTGTCTGATACTTACCTGGTTCCTGTTAAATGATCGTATCTGAGCACCTCACCACACCTTTGAGAGACAGAACAGGGCTATTCTCCCCCAGTGTACAGATGGGGAAATGGAGGCACAGGGGCTAAGTGACTTGCCTCAGCTCACACAGGAAGCTGTGGTGGAGCAGGTAAGTGAATCCAGATATCCCAAATCCTGGGTTAGGGGCCCTAACCACTGTGCCATCCTTCCTTAATTTCCCTTTTGCT
Organism: Emydura macquarii macquarii; assembly: GCF_026122565.2. NCBI lineage: Eukaryota > Metazoa > Chordata > Testudines > Chelidae > Emydura > Emydura macquarii. Next base: position 6,122,045 of record NW_027131391.1, read on the forward strand.
CAGGTTCATCCCACTACTGCTAGGTATACCCTTGCCCGCGGGATGCTGCACCTATCTGATTGAGGACACAAGCTGAACTGGTATCTAAGGGTAAGCCTCAGCTTGTAATAGCACTTGTGTTATCAGCACTTGGGGCCTGATTCTCCTCTCACACTGGGGTAAATCAGGAGTGGCATTAAACTGGTTTGAGATCAGAATCAGATCCTAGGTCTTTTCCTGATGGGGATGGAGGGAGTTGTTTTGATCTCTCATTAATTTGGAGGTTGCCCTGTTGCAGCCGCACAGGGATTCCCCGGGCACAGGGGAGAACACAGAAGCAGTGAACTGCTCAGAAGAGTTTGGTAAATTTCTCATGTGTATAAGGCCAAATTGTGCATCAGGTTTGGGGGTAGAACTACCAGCAATGAACCCACCACAACCAACCCTAAACACCCCACAACACAGCCAGGCCCACATCCAGCTACCACCAGAGCAGATCACATCTGCGAACCTCCCTGCCTCTCGCTCAAACCTTCCTCAATTTCAAAGCTCACTGTTGTGCATCATATTTTGACTCTAAGGGCATTAGACAAGCAAAGAGCTCCCTCTTCCGGTCACGAGAGGCATTGTTGTTGGAGGTCTCGGCTTGGACTTAAATTGTAGTTACTGGTTTTGTTCACTGGAATGAAAGTGTTTAGTGACTGCAGTAATGGGTATTGGGAGCTATAAAAAAAGGTAGATAAATGGATGCAATACTGGGAAAATACAATCACCAGGACACCTAGATGCAAAAGATTTCCAGCATATTTGTAATTTAATAGGGTAAAAGAAAAGGTACATCATTTCCCGGGTGCTGGGAGATGTAGGCGAGGGGTGCAGTCACATCTCAGTGTTGGGGGTTCCCAGATGCTGCGATCTAGCAGAGGGGTGCAGTCGTGTCTCAGTGCCGGGGGTTCCTGGGAACTGTGATACAGCAGTGGAGATCCAGTTGTGTTCCAGTGCTGGAGGGTCCTGAATGCAGTGAAAGTTCTTTCTCTTGGTTTTTCATCAGATCGTGAAGTCAGTCAGACTGCATGCATCCAAACTTGCCTTGTGGAAGGAGAAAGCATCCAACCAGATGGCAGCCCTGATCAGATCGTAAGTAACCAGTTCCAAACATCAGGTGTCATGGTCCACTTGCCAGCCACTTGTAACTAACCAGCAGTCTGGTGTTCCGAAACCATATTTCACCCATCTTTTCTATCCTGTGTCTCCTCCACTTTATCTGTCTGGAAAGAATAGGGTAAGTGAATGCCTTCACATCCGGCGTGAGAGTAAAATTAACCTTCTTCTTTTCATCAAAGAAAGGTTGCTCTAAAAATAAACTCTAATGTTTTGACTACAAAAGGAGAGAGACTTTGATCGGGTCTGACTATGTTTGTTTAGCATAATCACGCAATCACAATTTCAATATAAACGCTTGGTTTTATTTGTCGTTCTTTTTTGTGTTTAATCAATACACTTTCCATTTGAATCCAGGCGCTCAGGTGTTTACCAAGTAGCCAAATAAAACCAAGGGCTCTGTTTAAAAATAAACAAAAACCCGCCTACTACTGTTTAATGTTGGACAGTCAAAAAGTTAATAAACACCTTTAACGCTTTGGGCCTTCCAAATCACTGTCCATACAACAGCTCCTTAATGCGCTTTGGGTTAGCCCTCTTTGAAACAGGGCAAGACCTAAGTGCATTAACAAGCCCTCCAACAGAGAAGCTACACCCACCATTAACAAGACTTCCTATTACCCACCAGCTCCACAACTCTCAGCCTTGTGTTCTTCTCCATCCATCCCAGCCGTTCCCAGCTTACAGCAGGGCCCAGTCTGCTCCAGCAGCTCCCCTGTGCAAGCAGCAGCTGCTCCCAGCTCACTTTGAGGAAAAGAACGCATCGAGCTGTGCCCGGCCCCTCTGGTAAGGCAAATCCCCATCAGCACAATCCCTGCATGTCTGCCCCGGATTGAAAAGAGCCAGAACCCTCCCAACAAGGATGGTTGATACCCTACTCTGCTTGCCAGGCCGGGCTCTTTCTGTCCCCTCATGATTGACCAGTCACCTCCTAGCTACTTTAGGCCATGTGTGTCAACCTTTCCAAACTACGGTACCTCTTTCGGGAGTCTGATTTGTCTTGCGTAGCCCCGAGTTTCACCTCACTTAAAAACCACTTGCTTACAAAATCAGACCTAAAAACACAGAAGTGTCACAGCGCATTAGTACTGAGAAATTGCTTCCTTTCTCATTTTTACCATATAGTTAGAAAATAAACCAGCTGGAATATAAATATTGTACTTACATTTCAGTGTATAGTATATAGAGCAGCGGAACCAAGCCATTGTCTGTGTGACATTTTAATTTATAGTGACTTCGCTAGTGCTTTTTATGTAGCCTGTTGTAAAAGTAGGCAAGTATCTAGATGAGTTAACATATCCCTTGGATGAACCACTGTGTACCCCCAGGGATACCCCTACTCCTGGTTGAGAGCCACTGTCTTAGGTCATTAGCAGGCCCCCACATCTCTGGCAGAGCAGGGAACTGAATCCAGGTCTCTGGTAAACACCCTAATCAGTGAGCCTCCACACCTCCCTGCTTGCTGCCATGGGACAAAAGAGAGAGGGCAGAGGGGGAATGACACAGACATGTAGGCCATGCTCTGGCTGCTGAAATGAGGCAGCGCGGGTATGCGTGTGGGGAGTGGGGGGGACAGCAGGAACTAGCAGACCAGAGCAAGGCTCCCACAGCAGTCGGGAACGCTGTCTTCCTCGCCCTGACCATAGCCATTCTCTGATTTGCTCATCCCTAATTCCACCCCATCCCTCGTCGCGAGAGACATGTTCTCTCTGGATATCCAGCCCTTCCTTTTGGCAACCAGGTGCTGCTGTGAGCGATTATAGTGAGCGCTAACGGACTATGGCCACTCAGCCTAGGCATACGTAACCCAAGCCGTGCGTGGGTGTAAAGATGACTCTGCATAATAGTCTCCTGAGACCCGCTGTCCAAGGACTCATTATGTTCCAGGTAATATGGCGGGAGCTGTGATAAGGCCACAGAGCCAGGAAACCTGAGAGCAGATGGATTGTACGGGATCTTTTATTGTACTGGAGGGAGCTGTGAATGGCAGGAGGGAAGTGATGTGAGGAGCTAGAGAATGAAGAGTTCTAGGTCTGGCAGAATTAGACAAGCCCATCTTCTGGGTCTCCCCCTCCCAGCAGCTAAGCCCTGCATCCTCCTTCTGGTGACGTACTATTTATGGGAGCGCCCAAAATGAGCTCGGCGCTTTCCTGCCGTTCAAGGACAGGCGGGCCGTGCCGTGAGGGCACCGAACCCAAGGATTGAGTCAGAAGACAGGGGGAGGGGACCACCAACCAGGCAACGTCTGCACAAGCCAGCTCAGGTATAGGCTTGGGCCAGACTGGGTGGAGTCAGTCAATGGAGCTGTACCAGTTTACACCAGTTGAGGTGCTACCTCTGGGTCTTTGAGAGGGACTTGGCCAAGGAGAGGGCAGAGGCCTTGCAGATGAGCAGAGGGAGGTTGGACGTGGCCAAGGGGAATAACCGAGGGTGGGAACTTCCTTTGGCCACCACCAGGGTGGTGGGCGTTAGGGGTGAGGAGAGTCATTGAACAGCTGGCTGAGAGGAGGGGATTTTATGGTGATAGTCCTGCAGGCTCACATTCTCTGTTTGCACTAAGAGCAGCTCCAGCTGCAGTGCGTCCCTCATCCCACCCCTGTGAAGAGCCTCCAACCCTCCCTGGAGATGCAGGAGTAATACGACAGTTCAGGCTTTAGGCTCAGTTATTTCTTAACCTTTCTATGGGGATGGCCAGTGAATGCCCACTCGCGTGTCTGTGATGCAGATGCCAGTACTACAACTAATACTTTACACCTCTCTGTGTAGACCTTTTCTTAGGAGGGTGCTTTATGAAGGGGGCTAAGCATAATTAACCCCAATTTACAGATGGGGAAACTGAGGCACAGCTCCCAATGTGCACAGTTGAGTGACTCGCATGAGATCACAGAATCAGGACTAGAAACCAGTTCGGACTCCCAGTCCCCTGCTTTGACCATTAGATCACACTCCCCCCTACTAGAACCTGAACCGATGCAACCAACTCATCACCACCTCACAGAGCCACTGAGCAGGCAGGAAATGAGAGTGACTTTGGTCCCTGCCAAGCTGGCCCAAATAGTTTAATAGAGTTTAAGGCCCTAGGGACCATTAGGGCACCTAGTCTGATCTCCGGCATCTGACAGGCCCTTACATCTCACTCCGTTACACCTATACGGAGCCCAGTAATTTGGGTTGGACAAAAGCATTTCAGCCCTTGGAGACTAGAACCAAAGAGAAGCGAGATGGGGGGAGGGAAGGGGAGGACCCCAAGGGGAAGAGGAGACACTTGTTTAATGCCAGGGGAGCACCCACCCCCGCCTCGAAACACCCGTCCCACGGGACGGTCTGGCTCTTGCGAGCTGGGGTTGGCGTCTCACCCCAGCGCCAGGCAGGGCTGGGACAGAGGCAGGGGGGTCCCGCTGTCTGGTGACGGACTTTAACAGAGACAAGCCAAGGGGCAGCCAGGCTTCTTCTGACACTGGATTCTGGCGCATGTGAGAGTGGCAGGCTGCGGAGACCAGGCTGGGGTGCAGGCAGGTGCAATGGACCCCTCCACGCGGAGTGCTCCCCAGTGCCCCCAGCCCTGCCTGGAAGGATGCCCCCCCCCAGTCCTGCATGTTCCCCCCAGTCCTGCCACTCTCCCCCCGGGGCATGGGGTGCATGCACCGCTGCTCCGGTTTGCAGGGGGAAGGGGAAGTCCCGCATGCCTGGTCTGAGGCTCCAGTCCGTTGCAAGCAGAGCGGGGCAGAGATGTGCCCAGATGCTCCCCAGCTCCCCTCCCCGCACGCGGCCGGCCTCGCTGCTGCAGCGCCCCCTGCTGCGCGCCCCTTTGCACTGCCCGGCAGCCTCAGTCCGGAAGAAGAAAACGACGAGCCCGCTCCGCGCATGCGTATCCGCACGAGCCGCGGAGACGGCCCCGCCTCACTCGCACGTGTCGGGGTGTGTGTGCGCGCGCGCGCCCGACGTGCTGCGAATCACGTGACTGACCGCGGGCAAGATGGCGGCGGCCAGTGGGAGGCGTGAGTGGCTGTGAGCGCCGGGGGTTCCGTCTCCGAGCAGCCGGGCCGGGCCGGGCCAGCGCCTCCTCCGCCCGCCGTCATGTCGCGTCTCATCGTGAAGAACCTGCCGAGCGGGGTGAGTCCGGGACTCGTGTCCGGGGGTGGCCGCGGGGTCCCTGCTTGGGGGGAGGCGGGCATAGCTCCGGGGGGGGTCCCCAATGGGGGGAGGGGTCGATCTGGTTGGGGGGAGGAGGGATGGATATGGGGGGACCCCATGTGGTGGCGAGTGGGGACATGGCCCGGGGGGAGAGGTGAATCTGCAGGTTTCCCGTATTGGAGGCGGGTAGGGGCAGGGTTTTGGTCCGGGGGTGTTTCCAATATTGGGCTGGAGGGAGAAGGGCTACGGGCTGCCCCTAAGTTGTGGAGTTGGGGGCACACGTTGGGGGTGGTGCTGGCTTTTTGGTGTGAAGTGGTTCCCTGCCTATCAGGCCAGGGGGAGCCTGGTTCTTAGGCTACGGCATCCTAGAGAGCGGTGCACTGCTGTAAGCGCTCGAAGTCAAAGGGAGAGAGCTCTCCTATTGACTTAATTAACCCACCCCCAACGAGTGGTGGTAGCTATGTCCCTGGGAGAAGCTCTCCCGCTGACAGAACTATGTCCGCTTTATGTTGCTCGGCAGGGGGCTTATTTGTACCCCATAGCAGCATAAGTTATCCCGACAAAAGTGGTAGTGTAGGCCAGTGGTTCTCAACTAGGGGAATGTGTACCCCTTGGGGTATGCAGAGGTCTTCCAGGGGGTACATCAACTCATCTAGATATTTGCCTAGTTCAGTGTTTCTCAACCCCGCAGGACATGTTTAGGGGGGTTGCAAGTGCAGGGTCAGTATTAGGGGGTGCCAAGCGTGGCAATTGCCCAGGGCCCCACAGAGCTGTTTATGTGTTTCAGCCCCAGGCGGTGGGGCTCGGGTTTTGGGGACACACACTATTTATATTCCAATTGATTTATTTTATAATTATATGGTAAAAATGATGAAGTAAGCAATTTTTCTGCAGTAGTGTGCTGTGACACTTTTGTCTTTTTGTGTCTGATTTTGTAAGCAAGTCGTTTTTAAGTTAGGTGAAACTTGGGGTATGCAAGACAGATCAGACTTCTGAAAGGGGTACAGCTGTCTGGAAAGGTTGAGAACCACAGGTGCAGACATAACCTTAGTCTGAGTTGTGGAAGTCGTGGTTGTTGCTGTTTATTCTGGGTCAGTGGCATACTTGTGCTTTGCAAAGCACCAGATACAGAGCCCCTGCTCTGAAGATCTTGCGATCTGACAGACAGATATGGAGACAATGGGACTGCCTTGCAAAGTGGGAGGGAATTTGGCTATTATCAACATACCCTGTGCTTCAATATTAGGGTGATTAGGGCTCCAGCTGTGGTGCCCTAAACATGGAGTTTCTGAGGCATCATAAAGATGAAGCCCTGGTGTACTTTAATTGTGAGCTGTTCAGTGCAGAGATTTGTCTGTAAACCACCTTTCTGATGTGATATAAATAATTTGCCTCCCTGATGCCCCTCCTCTTTTTGCAGATGAAGGAAGATCGCTTCCGGAAACTGTTTGGAGCCTTTGGCACGCTAACTGATTGCAGCCTGAAATTCACCAAGGATGGCAAGTTCCGCAAGTTCGGATTTATCGGCTTTAAGTCCGAAGATGAAGCCCAAATGGCAATGAACCATTTCAACAAAAGTTTCATAGACATGGCCAGAATCACGGTGAGTTGGCCTTAAAATCAAATGTTTCTTTCTTCCTCTGGGAAAAATTTGCCACTTGAGATTCTTTCACAATTTAGGATCAATTAGTTGTGTTTGTGTGTGCAGGGTAGGAGAGGAGCTTCACTAAACCCAATTGGCTATACTTAAGTAGTGGAGCCTGGTGTGGGGGGATTATCAGGCATCCTAGTGACTTGTGTTTGTAATCATCCCTGCAACTGTTCATGGAGCCAGGTTAGATTCCTGGTCTCTTGTTGCTAGTGCGGGGAACAAGTACTATGTAAGCTACACACTAAGGAAAGAGTCTTTTGCCTAGAGTTCAGCCTGAATAAGCAGGCCAGGTGCTGGGCAAATATGTGGGAGATAAAATCCACCCTTTCCTCTGTCCCCGCAAGCCACAATGTGGAGCTGTTGGTTACTTGGGCCCAGTAGCTGGAATATGTTCTCTAGCTCCATGCAGGTGTTGGGGACAGGAGGATCTGCAGTGTGGGTACTGCAACCTCATCAACATGGCATTGCCTCAGCATCCTATTTCCCTGCATTCAATGGGACCATACCAGTTCCTCTGCCAAGAGAGCTACTGCAGAGGCAGCCAGGATTTGCATCAATTGATCTTCCAGCAGAGCAAGGCAGGTGTAAAGCTTTTTAGTTTTGGTCAGGTTGATGGTAAAGGCAGCAGTCAGATTCAGGTGTGCAATAGAAATCTAATCAGTTGAGTTAGTCTGCTCTATCCTTTGCTCCAGCAGTGCTGTTCCAGTGCTAGGCTGATTTAAAGTTTCAGATCTCTGGGCATTGTGTTTGTCCAGCCCTAAAATTGTGTGTACACTTCTTAAAGTTATTTAAGACGTTTACATTTTCTCTTGTTTCTGTGGAGACAACACACTGAATGACAGTGGAGAGCAGAACAGCTTGTTTGAATAGATTCAGAAATGATTAAAATAATTACAGGCTTCCCTCCACTGAAGAGCCATAAACAGATGGTTCTGAAAGGCATGCTCACTTGGAGTTAACTATTTTTCACTCTCCAGGTGTTTTAGAACCAGCCCGTAGCATGGTAGCATCTGAGCCTTTCTGCTTTAAATGCAACTGGAATAACAAAAAATAGGGTTTGTGTAAAGGGGGCTCTTTGTTGGTGACTCTTTTCAGGTAGAGTTCTGTAAATCATTCGGTGACCCATCGAAACCCAGAGCCTGGAGCAAACACTCTCAGAAGCCTTCTGCACCAGAGAAACCCACCAATAAGCCCAAAACAAGTCCAGCTCACACAGACACAAAGAAAGTAAGTTACACTCACTTTCTCAGGTATGAGACATGTACATCAGTGACTCTGTGTGGGGAAATGTGGTTTGATGGCTGCAGCCGGGGGCTGGAATTCGGGACTCCCATGTCTTATTCCTGCTTTACCACTCATGCTTATGACCTTAGATGAGTCATTTAAGCACTTTCTGCTTTTTTCCTACTCTATATAATGGGGATCATTGCTATCTCTTAGACAGGCCTTTCTGAAAAGTGTGTGTTTTCCTTCTTTCAGGAGAAAAAGAAAAAAAACACAACAGGAAACTTAAAAGAGGTGAGTTGAGAAAAGCAGTGTGTGAGGATTGTCCATTTGAGAAGGGCTTGGTATAGAAAGTCTACATCAATCCTATTCTTGGAGCCAATACTTCTGAGTTTTAGTCCCAGTTTGCTGGGTGACCTTGTGCAAATCATGTGACCTTGGTGTGTTTGTTTCCTCATCTGTAAAATAGTGACCTTGGACTTGTCTCTGTGCTTGCTTAAAGTGTTTTGACATCCTCAGGTTAAAGGTGTTTTATAGAAGTGCAAAATACTTAATAGGCCATTAAGAATTTCACTTGCTGCCTCTGAGTTACTGTCTGCACTTTTGTTTAATTAGTAGCATTAAAATTAGCATCTCAGGTGAGGTCGGAGGTTTAACCATGGCTCTCTGATGTATTCTGTAATCCTTATAGGAAGGAAAAGAGACTTCCTCCCCTGAGATCTTACTTACCAGGAGTTACATGGTGGCCCTGATCTAAATTTGGCTACTTGTCCTTGTGTCTACCTTCACTACTCATGTGTGCTGTTTTTTTTCCCAACAGCTGGAGGGAGATGAAGCATTCAGAGAATTTTTGGTGGTTCACCAGAAACGGACGCAAGTGGCCACTTGGGCTAATGACACGTTGGCAGAAGAGCCCAAGACAGAGAAATCGAAGCCAGTGGATGATTATCTCAACTTTGACTCAGATGAGTCAGAGGGTCTCAGTGAAGAAAAGGAGGGCAGGGGCAAGCGCCAGGAGGAGCAAGAAATCACAGGCACCAAAAGTAACTTTCTCTCTCTGCTGCTCTTCCTCATCTTCAGTGATGTACTGATGTGGGGCCTGATCCTGCGGAGTGCTGAGCAGCTCCTAGAAAATGCTGTGTGCCCTCAGATCCCGTTGGAGTTGGTGGGAGTTGCAGTAGCTCAGCGCCTCACAGGATCAAGCCCTATGTCCCAAAAGAGGAGATACAAACTGCGTAGTAACTCTGGTTTCAGCATGTTTTATGAGTGTGGGTGACAAAGGTTAAGGCCCCCAGACCATTTCCAGGGAACCTGAGGAACCAACTGCAGACTCCCTGGTTCGTCTGCCCAAGTGAGTCTATCCCGTTCCTCATCCCTCTGGGATGCTGCAGCCATTCTGTTTCAACCCTGTCTGCTGAGACTGTTTAATGCCAGTTGCACTGGTGACTTTTGGGATGGGACCCATCTCTGCTGAGGGTGGGGCTGCAACCACTAGACCATCTAATCAATATCACCTAACAGCCCCTTGGATAGTAACAGCGTCTCAGCCTTACCAGCCATGGCTGGATATAATCACTTGACCCTAGCCGAGAAAAGGGGATTGGTAATGGGATACAGAACCTGAGCCATCCTCTGGTGCCTCTTCTGTGTATAGGGAGTCTGCTCTTGCAGTAGCGCAGCAGGGCAACTGGCCCATAGCAGCCCATGGAGGCTCGTACTGGTCCGGGCCATTTGTCATGCCGGGGAAAAGAGGTGTGCATGTGTGTGCAATATCTAACACCCGTCTCTCTCCTCTCTGACAGGCAAGAAGAGCCCCAGAGAAAAGACAGCTGCCAGGAAGGAGCTCTCTGATATGGATTACCTGAAATCTAAAGTGGTGAAAGATTCCTCATCTTCCTCGGAGGAGGAGGAGGAGAGTGAGGAGGACCCGATAGACTGCGAGCAGCATGAGGGGGGAAGCAAGGATGAGAAGGAGCCCAGCAGCATGGAAACTATCAGTGCCCAAGTGGAAAAAGGGGCAGAGCTGGCAGGAAAGAGCAAAAAGCAGGGGACAGTGGTGGAGAGGATGAAGAAAAAAGGAGCAAAATTAGAGGTATAACCTAATTAGAGATGGGCCTGAATTGTAACTCTGGGTGCCAGCTCCCCTGCAGCTTGACTCTGGATTTGAACTTGGCAGCTCTGGTCCATCTCCATTCCTACTGGGAGAGAGATCCAGATCTGATGACTTGTGTCCACCTGTCCCTCTCATACCACTGGCTTTGCAATGAATAATCACCAGGTCTATCCTAAATGGAGTGGTGCTTTTTTTGAGAGAGGAAGGATGGCCCGGTGATTAGTCTTGGGACTTGAGAGACAGGTTCAAGTGTCTTCTCTGCCACAGGCTTCCTGTGCAAGCAGAATGCTGCCAGGAAACACAGACATGAACGGGGACATCACGGGGAGAGGCGCACAAGGTCCCATTCACTTGGGAGATCTCATAAAGGCAAGCATCATAGTAGCAGTCATTCAGGATGTACCAGACTCAGGTGCTAAATTTTTGGCCTGTGCTTGATTTTAGATAAACCTGGATATCATATAACAGTGCATGGACTGTTTGTTTTGAATTCAGTTCCCTTCTCTGCCACAGACTTCCTGTGCGAACTTGGAGAGTCACTTAATGTGGCTGAGGCTCAGTTCCTCCACTATACAATGGGGATAATAGTTGCCTGCCTCACAGGGGTATTTGCGATCTCTGATAGTACAATAATGGGGGCCTTATAAATACTTGTGATTTTTTTTGTCTCCCCATTACATTTTGTTTCAAAGGGGCCGTTTTCCATATAGCCATCTCAAAATCAGTCCCTGTTGTGTTCAAGTTGTGGGGCAGCGCATGGAGAAATGTGAAAGCAGGTTAAATTATTTGACCTTTAAAGGGAATTTAGTGATATATTCCCTTACTGTTACATTGTTAGATGCTCATTAAGCTGGGTCAGATACTCTGAAGTCTTTGGGGATGTAGTTGGAGCCATCTTACTAGCTGCCTTTGACTAGTATGCCTTGTTAGTCTCAGGATGCCCAGGGCCTCGCACTTCTAAAAGGCATTTGTACAGGATTGCTGTCCTCAGTCGTGATTGATCATTTTTTAATCCTGTGTTTTACAGTCTCGTCCAGGTTGCACTGTAACTGACTAGATGTGCTAGCCAAGACTTTGAGAAGTGACTAGAGCTTTTGTGTGCCTGACTTGACATACCTTGAAGAGACCTGAATTTTAGAGGACGGGTGATTGGTGTACTCCAAAATTTGGAGCCCTTTAAGGTATCTCAGGTTGGACACCTGGAATCACTAGCTGTTTCATGAAAACTGTGGTGCCTGTGACTTTCCCTGAATACAGAGGCTGTGTCTTGAAGTACCCGAGCAAGGAACAGGCAGAAACTGGGAACTGGTTACATACATGCAGGCTAACACCTTTGATCTTATATAAGGCAGAAACCTAATGGGGTAACGGAGGGCTGCAGACCGAACTATGGCAGATGCTGTCTACATGTGGGTTCTGTTAGATCCACTGGAGGGCTGAAAGCTTGTGGCTTTAAGGCAGGGCATGAAAAACCTACTGGTTGGCTACCTGCCAACTAACCAGATCTATTTGTCAGAAGCGGATACGAAAGATGGGGTGGAGATCCAGGGGTAACCTATTTATGTGAATCCCAGTCCTCCCATCTTCAAGCTTGTGGGATTCCCTGATTCCTGTCCAGGGATTGTCTGTCTTTCATATCCGATATGTGCCTGTCACCATAGTATCTCAGAGCCGAACTGAATCCTCGCCCTGCCTCTGGCTCTCGGAAGGGATGAAGTGCTGTCCCTCTCTGTTTCTGCCCTATCCGAGGCTCCCGACTGTGTGTGTGAGGGATTGGACTGAGTGAGCTGTTACTCTGTCTTTTCCCCAGTCCGCTGCTTGGTGGGTAATACTAGTTCTTTACACCATGATGCCGGCCACGGTTGTCTCTTGCTCTGGCAACTGTTCCAGATTAAACCTCTCGCCAAGGAGACGTTTTCAGATCTCGTGTCTCACTTTTTCCTCTGTCCAGCTGAAGGATCAGGCCAATCCCAATGAAGCCAGCACTCCGTACACAGTGAAGCTGCGCGGAGCACCTTTCAATGTCACTGAGGTAGGTGCCCTGCCATCGCACCTTACTGCTCGCTTGTTTAGGGCTTGAATGGTGCTTGCTACAGGAAGAGAGCAACGGTCCTTGGCTTCCCAAGGTCTACAGTTCAGCAGTCAACAACTTAAACCAGCAAATATTGTGCAGGGGCTTCTAGTTATCTTCCAGTAAATTGGTTCATTCTGAGGATGGACTCTGGCTTGCAATGGATGTACTGTCCCTTGCACTCTGTCCCTAACTGTTTATGGAAGCTTTATATAATGTCTACTCAGTATTTATAAAATTTACAAAAGGAGGTCCCAGAAACCTGCCCGACTTACTAAAATTGTTGCTTTTCTCTCTTTTATTTGCAGCAAAACGTTCGAGAATTCCTCTTGCCCCTGAAGCCGGTGGCGATCAGGATAGTAAGAAACGCCCATGGAAATAAGACAGGTACTGGCTGTGGGGGTTTGTGCATTGTGAGTGCTGGAGACAGCAGGTCTGTCATTAGGAATGCTCTTTCCCGCACTGGTCTTTGCCATCTGCTTGACCTGTGGTGCCAAATCACTCCAATATGCCCCAGTTCTCATACATTCAGTTCCTGAGGCTTGCTCCAATCTCCCTACCTTAGAATGGCGTTATGACACCTTTCCCTACATGTCTGTTCCCTGGGAGTTATTGCTTTCTACAACTCCAAGTTCTGCAGAGCCAAATGGCAAATTGCTTTTGTTCTGGTTCATGCATCTTCTATAGAATTGTTAACCAAATTCCAATTAGAGGCCCTTTACCTTGAGGTTCAGACCCTAACCACACCTGCAACCTACCAGGGTCGTGGTTATTGGTGCTGGTGGGTGGACCCAAAGTGAGTTTCCAGGGCTGGTAGAGTATTTCCACTGTGCATTGTTTTCTTTTCATTACCTTAGGGGTTATATGTTCTATCCCTTTGTGAGTCTGAGGCTTGTTAAAGTGTGTGGAGTGCCTGGTGGGTAGCTGCCAAATCAGTTTAAGACCATTCGCGTGCACACACAAGGACAAAAGTAATCTTAAAAAATCATTTCTCTTTAATAAAAGATCCATTCCAGTCTGAAATCTGATATAGTTGTTTTCAGCCCAGAGTAAATGTATAATAGTAGATAAACACGTATTTACGGAGATCCAATAAAGAAGAAGCTGGCATCTCTAAATTGTGCTGAACTAGCTAGTTAGTGCATGCGTGTGTGCATACGTGTGTGTGTGTGTGTACACACACACACACTCTCTCCCTCTCTCTCACACACACATACGCCATGTGGTGCTCAACTGAACCTGATTTCCTTCCAGGTTACATCTTCGTTGATTTCAACTGTGAAGAAGAAGTGCAGAAAGCCTTGAAACGAAACAAGGAATACATGGGTAAGGGTGGCTTGTAGATCCTTGTTACTGACTGTAATGGGTCCGTGGGTGCAGGGTTGCTCTGTTGTAGACCCCGTTTGCTGCTGAAGTGTGAAGTGGATTCTTCTTGATTTTGCTCTGGCAGGAAATGATGTTGATCAAACGCACAGGCCAGAAGTGAAGAGCATGATCTAGAACCTTGAGTCAGTTGCTCAAGGTCATTGAAGAACCAAATGCTAAACTGTCACAACCTAACCAGGTAGTATGGGGTTTGCAGAGCAGAGCATGTCATAAATGAGCTGTCAGCCTGTAGATGGCCAGACTGTGGCCCAGGTTGATACTGGCTGAAAGCTGTCATCATCTACTGGCTGGCTGGCCTCTGTGAACCAAGTTGGTGGATTTCAGTCCAGTATCCACATCACAAAACCCTCTCTCTCAATTGTTAGTCTAAACAGAGAGGTCAAGGATTGACTAGGTCTTGGGAACTCTGTTCCCCTTCCTGCCCCTAAAGTCCCTCCATGACCATGTAAATGAAGCTTGCTGTGCAGCAGGCTCTGCTGTCTCTGTATCTCTGGCTCTATGGAGAACTCTGACCTCAAGGGCTGTCAGTGTAGCACCTTTCACCTCCCTCCAAGAAACATTGGGGGGGAATGACAACCTGGGGGGGTCTCTGCTCTAGAGGGCAAAAGCTGCCAGCTCATTCTCAAACACTCTTCCCAGGTATCTTCAAACACTTCAGTGCTCTGTGATGAGAAGCAGTGGGCAAGAAATGAGGAATTCTGTCCCAGTGTCTCATGCTCAGTAACACTGAGATGGGTACCATAGAAGCAGCTACCGTAGAACTGACATGTAAACAGGCAGCACTTTTGCTGTAGCTCCTGGTATTAGGCCCCAGCTCCATTACACACCTGTGAGGAGTATCTTGGTCTTTCCTTTGTCTTAAACCTAAAAACTCATTTTTCTGGAAGGTCTGAGCTGTAAGGTTCCCCTCTGCGTTTTGTGTGGCAGGTGGCCGCTATATCGAGGTGTTCCGAGAGGAGAGTGTGCCAAAGATCAAACTCACCCGCAAGGGCGAAGACCAGCCCTGGCAAAGGAGGAAGAAGGACGATGAGGAAGAGGAGGACCTGTCTGAGTCGGGAAGGCTCTTTGTCAGGAATCTCCCCTACACCAGCACCGAGGAGGACTTGGAGCAGATATTTTCCAAATACGGTAGGGAAGGGAGCTCCAAGCTTCCTGCTTCCCCCCTGCAATCTAAGGGTTAATCTTCTTGTCAGGCTGTAAATGCACATCTGGGTGCCGGAGAGGAGTAGAAGACACCATGAAATCCACAAGGCTGTGGCACTCTCTTGGACTGCCAGATGCCCAGATACTGCAGGGACGGGCACCATTTAAAAACTAAATCTTTACGACTGGAACTCATTTAAAAACTCACGGTCATGTTTGACCCCTGGCTGGCAAGCTCTGTATGGAGGCCAGTTATAGAAAAGGCCATTTAGGTTGAATTCCCTTCCACCTCCAGGACATCTCCTCCTAGCTCAGGGTTGAGTAGGGTTTATGGAGTCCCAGTGTGCTACTGGAAGAGAGAAGTTTGGGTGGTGAGCTGCCTCCCTTTCTGGCCCCGGGTAGATCTGGCTGGCCTGTTAAGTTGCCTAGTCTGTACAAGAAGCCGTGTTGCTTACGTTCAGGAGCCCTGGGAATCGAGGCACATTGCTAGTGGGGATGTGGGGGAATTTGGCATTACTGCTGGCCTGTACCAACTTTGTATATAAAGGTTTTCATATCCATGTGGTCAACCCTTGAGCAGGGCCAGAATCTCTCAACACCGATCTCCTTGCTTTTGCTAAGGTGACTTAACTTTCATGGCTTTGTTCCGTCAGCTGAGCTCCTACAGAAGACACCAGCTCAGAACCCTGTTCTGCCATGCTGGAGAGGAGCATGTCTCATGGGAAGGATTTGCCTTTTGCAGGTCCCCTGTCAGAGATCCACTTCCCCATAGACAGTCTGACCAAGAAACCCAAGGGATTTGCCTTCATCACCTACATGATCCCCGAGCACGCAGTGAAGGCCTTCGCAGAAGTGGACGGGCAAGTGTTCCAGGTATGGACTGTAACTCACCTGCATGGTCAGGTTGGGGGTTGTGGTCATAAGCATTTGACCTTCTGGCAATAATCCTTACGGTGGTGCAACTGGGCACTGCTAAATGGGACACCTGATAACCCTCAGCGCACTGAGGAATAGACTGCTGTTCAGATGGGAAGGGCTAGCCCAGCGGTGTAGCAGCACCAGTTTCCATGGGCCGGTGGATTCAGAAAACACCAAGCTGCCGCTGGCTCAATGCCATGCAGAGATGCTGTTACCAGAGGGGAAGAGGTCGGCATTCCATGATCTTTCCAACTCCCTGTTGTGCTGCTTTGGTTAGTCGCATTGATGCCAGCCTTGAGCGGCAGAATAGGAGGAAGTGGGGGATCTTCCCAGGTCAGGCTGAAAGGCCGTTATGGGAGGGATTCGCGTGGCAGCGCTGCCCTGACTCGTTCATCTTACCTTGAGGCAGCGAGTTTATTTCTTTCAGGAATGTGCATTCAGTGGCAGTAGGTGTGATGCTGTCTCTGTCTCCTAGGGCAGGATGCTGCATGTGTTACCCTCCACCATAAAGAAAGAAGAAAGGGAGAACCCAGATGCTGCAGGATCCTCTTCCTATAAAAAGCAGAAAGAATCCAAGGACAAAGCAAGCAGTGCCAGGTACACAGGGCAGCGGTGTCACACAGCAAGAGCTTTTTGTTTTAATATGGCACTCACTGCAGAATTCCCCCTTGTGACCAGAGTTGAAATGCGTGTGGATTCTCCTGGATGGGCCAGTCAAATGACTGTTACATTGCCCCTTCCTTGGCTCTAGCGTCCTAGTATCTTTTCGTTTTCTGTACTCTGCTCATCCAGAGAAAAGGGATGCGATGCTTTTTTGGCTCATACGAGTTGCCGTACCAGATCAGTCCTTCTAATCCAGTGTCCTAACTCCAGTGGCGGCAGGCTGCTTTGGCAGCTGCTTTTAAACAGAGTCCAGCCAATGTGATGGAACTGTTTAGGAGAAGGAGTGAAGCACGCCCTACTCCACTGAAATGCAGCCTTTCCGTTTCCTCCCCCACTACGTACAACCCACTTGCTCCCCTTCTCCTCCATCCTCCTCCACATTTTATCCTCTGCCCTTTCTCCCATTCAGTTTGTGATCCTGGTCGCCAGCTGGGTCTATCTTTTCTGTGTCACTCATGCAGATACCAGTTGGAAGGTGTGAATGATCTGATGATTTAGGCCTCTTGTTTTATTTTCTCTTCCTCCTCTCTCCAGCTCTCACAACTGGAACGCGCTATTCATGGGGACGAATGCTGTGGCAGATGCAATCGCAGAGAAGTACAACGCCACCAAGAGTCAAGTGCTTGACCATGTGAGTTGGAGTCTAGACTGGCAGTGTCATTTCAGTCCATGGATTTCAGTCCATGGACTTTTTGGTCTGCAGCTTAAAGGCAGGGACTGGCTGGTGCTTTGGGCGTCTTTCTTCAAAGGTTCTTAGCATGCCTCTTGGTACCAGGCACTGCGTTTCCTTCAGGACATGTGTCCTTGGGATGGCTCTTACTGCCTCTTGGCTTTCATCTAGACTCTCAGCCCTTCTGGCTGAATGGAGCCGTCACAGTGTGAACGCACTTGCTGTCTGAACTCGGCACTAATAACTAAGGTGTGTGATATCTGGGAGTCCATCTCAATGGGGGGTGTGACGGAGTCCCACGGGAACCAGGCTCTGGAACCGCTCGGGGCACAGCCAGTCAGGACTCTAGTGCTCGGTGTCTGTCCCCCCCACCCCGGGTCTCCCCACACCAGCGCAGCTACCTCCTGAATCTGGCCTCGGAGTGTTCACCCCCCCTGCTCCGCCTGAACTCCCCCTTGTGAGTCCCCCTGGATGGGACCCCAGGGAGCCCTTCCTCGCCCCCAAAGGGGCCATGCGCCCACCTTGCAGTCAGAAGCGATTCACAGCCAGCATGGAGATCAGACGAGTTTTTTAGTTCTCAGGATCACGGCACAGAAAGACGTTGTTAGCAGATTAATTCGAAATTACAGTAGCGACCAACGAGGGAGCCCCGGAGCCCCATTCTCAGGCCCTGCTCCTGAGTCCCCTTATGGGGGACTGGCTCTTCTAGCCAGCCACCCCACAGACCAATCCCCTTGCCCCTCCCCAGTCCTTTGTCTCCTTACAGGGCAAGGTGGCCACCCCTCCTTGTCTTTGCCTGCCGCAGCCTGTTGCGGCTGGTTGACCCAGGAGGGTAGAGGAGGGTCGGCTATTGTCTGCATACATATGGCTGGGGGAGGCCCATCCACCTCTGCAGTGATCACACACCCGGGTCTCATCACCAAAATGCATGAGTAACATATGGGGGAAACTGAGGCGCACACACAGCACTTGGAGAAAACCCCAAGAATATCTCCACTTCGTCACGGGGGGGGGGGGGTCACTTGTAAAGGTGGCTTGTGACCACTTAAATGCTAAATGAAATACAAGGTATATCCAGGCATCTGGGTCACCTGAGTGGTAAGCGGGAAGCTTCAGTAGGACGCCAGGCACATCCCAGCAGTGAAACGGGTTAACAGGCAAACTTTCGCTGGGGGGCTCAGACTCCAATTCAGGGAGCAGGAGCCCTCCTCTCAAACATGTGGCATGTGGTTTCTACTCTGATCTCTAAGCTAAATGGGGATATGTTGGGGAGGAGTTAATGAGTCTTACAGCCGGCGGCTCAGGCTTTAAAAGGAGCAGGTTTGTTTAACAAAAATAATTCCTGGCTCTGCCTGCACAATTGGAGCTCAGTGTTCACAGGTACCAGCCTTTTGCTGTGGAAGAGCTGCGTGATAGCTCACTGAGGTCACAAGCGACAAGTGTGAAGTCTCCCTCTCATTACTACGGAGCAGTGGTATCAAGCACCCAGTGGCTGGGCTGGGTCTGGTTCCCTGCATATGCTTTATCCAAACAACATGACTTGAATTCTGCAGAGTTGGAATGCTTTTATTTATTACACAAGTAGCTCCTAACACTTGTGTGAAGAGAGCCTGGTGGATGTGGTTGATATAATGTTGCTTTAGGCAGAATGGCACAGAATTGAAGGTGTGGCCTGGTCAGGTCACTGTGTTCTGGTGTTAACTCTGAAACCTAATGAGATAACTTAAGTGCACAAGTACAGTAGAATCCTTTTTTGAACTAATTGGGGATTGAGGAGTTCATAAAACTGAAGATCTCAGTTACAGTACATGCAATGCATAAGTTGCAGTATTGTGCACTTCTTCACTTGTTCTTCAAACCACTGTAAAGCAATTTCCAGTGCACTGAAGGCATCAGAAGGTTAAGGGAAGTCAAATTGTTCTGTGTTTTATTGTGTGATGTTTGTTTGTTTTTCTCTCTCCCTGTCAGGGAAAAATGGTTCCCACAACTGGTCATTCATAACACTGGTGTTCGTAAAATCAAGACCATACTGTATGTGCCTAATTTGCTTCACAATTCCTGCCGTTGTGTGCTCCTACTACACACACATGACCAAATAAACACCAGTGGAAATAGCTGTGGTCCTAAAACCTGCATAACACTTACACACTTGAGTGGTGCTGAATGCAACAGTAATTTCACTAGCTAAGGATTGAATCATGCCCTCTGTTACAAAAGGTGGAATTCCCATGGGAGTTGCATCTGCGTAACAGCACGGAATTCGGACCTAAGAGCTTGGTTATGGCCTACGAGCCATGTGCTAACCTCCGGGTGACTGATGTCAGTGGAGCCAAGATTTCACTCTGTCTGCATGCACACCTCCAGCTGGGCCTGAGTCTGAGTGGTGTGGGTGTTGCAGGTGCTCAGCACATCTCCAGTTTAGGCCTGTTATCAGAGCCGTCCCTAGGATACAGTGAATCGGGACGACCGTCCTGGGCCCCACGCTCTGGGGGGCCCCGTGCTGAACTGGGCAGGAGGTGGACGGCTGCCGCCAGGGTATTGGCTTTGCACCAGGAGCCAGGCAGGGGCCCACAGTGGGATTTTCCCTCGGGCCCTGCACTCTAGGGACGGCCCTGCCTGTTATCAGCAGAGTTTATGCTCCTAACTTTGTTACTTTGTTGCTCTCATTTGCAGGAAGGAAAAGGCAGCGTGGCTGTGAGGGTAGCTCTGGGTGAAACCCAGCTAGTCCAGGACGTCCGCCAGTTCCTGATCGATAATGGAGTCAGCCTGGATTCCTTCAGTCAGGTGAGGTGCTTCAGCTCAGAAGAGATCCTGCTTGCTGCAGCAGATGAGGGCTTCTTTCTTCACGCCCTAGTGTCAGTGTATCCACTGCAAATGTGAGAGGGGAGGGTGTTTCGGGAAAGAGTGTTGCATGATAATAGTGTGGGGGTGCTCTCTTTTTAGGGGTGGGTGACTCATCTATAAAAACTTGAACGGTAAACAGCAGAGAGAACATTGTATAAATTAACAAGCTGCTCCTGGCTTTGTGGGCAAGCTGGGTGCTAAGGGGATTGGGAGCGTTGGCCTTTCAGCTCTCTTGATCACATGGTGTGCAATGTGCATGAAATGTGAGGCTGCTTTCACACCTGTCTGTCATCCCATTATTTCCTTGTGCTTAGTCCTTGCGGTGCTATGGCAGCATGCAGAGGAAAACCCTAAACTTTGGAGTCAGTGGCCCTGGGGTTTGCAATGTTTCTTCTCCAACTTCTATGGAAAGTGAACCCATATGACCTGTCTCCCTGCACCCTCCTACTTATTTGCAGCCTCCTGTCTTTAGAAATCTTCCTTCAGGGCTTTTCAGTCTGCTTGTGTTCTCCTCCAGGAGGCTCTGCAGCTCCATCTGGGAGATGTGGGGTAGTTTCTAAGAGGTTCTGAGATGTAAAAAATGTGAACTGCCAAGTCTCTGGTCCATGTCTGAAATTGGTGCTAGGCTAGAACAAGTTGCATGACATCTTTGCAAGCAAAACATCCCTGTGCACAGACCTCATCAGCACAGCTCTGGGGACAGGCTTTGCTAGCCGACTGCTTGTGCAGGACCAGCTGAACGAACAGCTCATTAACAGTTCTCATCCTTCCCTCTCCAGCCCTTAATGTCCAAATGGAAGTGTTCTATAAGTCAGTTTCAGGTGATGTGCCATCTTCTCCCCATCCAAGTATCTCAAATGATGCAAGTTGGGTCCTGATCCCCTCGACTCTCATTGAAGTCAGTTGCTGGAAGTGCTCCTCACCTTGCAGGGTCGCACCCTAAATATGCGGGAGTAGATTCACCCCCCAGAGAAATGCGCCCAGCCTGGAGTGGGACGTGGCAGCTGTTTGAAGGCAGGCAGCAATGCAAAGAGAGCTGAGCAGCAAGTGCAGAACAGTTATTGTGTGTGGCATGTATTGTACTGTTGGGAACTGACGCCTGGTCCCGTGGGCGAGTGGGGCTTGAGTCTGTTGGGTCTGTGTTTCAAATAGCAGGAAGGGCATTTTACGCAGCTCTCTGTGGGTTGGCAGTGTATCCTGGAAGCGCGTGAAATGGAGCAGGGGAGTGTTGTATCGTTTAGCTCCAAAGTCTCAGACCCCCTTCTAAGAATCCCCCTCTGTATTTTTTTCTCCCTCCCTTGTCAGGCTGCTGGAGAGCGGAGTAAAACCGTGATCCTGGTGAAGAACCTCCCTGCTGGCACTCAGGTGGCGGAACTAGAGGAGGTCTTTGGCCCACACGGCAGCCTGGGGCGGGTGCTGCTCCCGGAAGGAGGGATCACCGCCATTGTGGAGTTCTTGGAGCCCACAGAGGCCAAGCGAGCCTTCACCAAGCTGGCCTACTCCAAGGTAAGCATGGCGGCAGCACCGTGTGTCGTCTGGTGTGGAACGAACACTTTGGGATCAGGGATCAAGTGTGGCTGGCTAGTGCAAATCCACCCTCTTCTCTGTCCCAGTGTCGGCACTTTGAGAAGCCAGGTAGGAATAATTTTTATCAGGTATCTTAAAGCCTCGGATGTAATCATTAGTAATCAAATTGAAAATGGTGCAAGTTCTTGCTTAATGTGGAGGGGCTGAAAGAAGCAATCTCTAGAAGTGGGGAGAAGATCACGGCACCTTCAGGAGAATAAAATCCTCCAAGTTGCAAGCAAAACACTGCTGGTAGCAACTCGCAGCTTAAATTGTAGTTATAAAAATCTCTTTCCTGCCTTCTCAGTATAGTTCAAAGTACAATTTCACTTATTCTTCCTCTGACAAGAAGTGTTGAACTCAGCAGTAGAACGCTACTGAACCCCAGTGAGAGAATGTGGCTATGCCTTTTAACCTCCAGACAGCTCCCATCTCCTGTAATATGTCCCCTGAGAAGGTAGAGTTCAGGATTGAATTTACGTTCTCTCCCACATCCCCTTCTCCCCTGCCTTGTAGACATCCTTTATATCTTTCACCCTTGCAGTTTCAGCACGTCCCTCTGTATCTGGAGTGGGCTCCTATGGGTGTCTTTTCCTGCCCACCCCCTGAAAAGAAACCATCTGAGATTCCAAAAGAGGAAGAAGGAAAGCTGGGAACTGGTAAGAATTTTGACTTGGGGGAGGAGGTATTTACCGTAGTGTGTGTGACCCCTGCTCTTTCAGTATAACAGTGACAACACTGCTCTTGTCCTTAATGGATGAGAACCTCCACCTTACTTGAAGTCCCCTCTAGAAGCTGCTGTGTGGATCGTGTCTAGAGATGAGCAGACCTTCTCTTCCCCCCCACATCATTCTGCAGGGCACTTGACTGCTGTTCTGGGAAGCAGAAGCCTCTAGATCTAAGTAACACAGCAGAACGCTTGCTTGCTGCTGCCATTCTTTTCTTTTGGGGTTTTGAAAGCCACTGCTGGTGTAGGAAATGGGGTTGAGATTTGGTGCATCAGTGAGGTTCAATTTGTAAGGTCAGGGTGAATAGAGCCAAGATATCAAGCAGTGCAGGGGAATGACTGGCTCAGAAATGCAGGGGGCAGTGTTGTTGTTTGTGTTACTGTAGCACCTGTGGGCCCTAGTCATCAACCAAGACCACGTTGTGCTAGGAACCGCACAAACACAGAACAAAAACACGGTTCGGGACACTAGGGGCTTACAGACTAAGTACAAGACAAGGGACAACAGATGGATCTAGATGTGCCAAGGGCTACAAATGAATGATGAGACAGTATTGGCCAGTGTGATAGGTACAAGTCTGTGCACACCAACAGCCTAGCCGCTCTCACGTGTTCTGTAGGCATCCTGCAGAGGAGGGATCTGGAGGAGAATAATGAGGTAGCTATGTGAATATTTATGGGCAGTACCTCCAAAGTGCATGGAATAGTGTGGGAGAAAGCACGAAGGGGTTTGAAAATTTCAAAAATGGGCAGTGCATGTTGGCAGCATGGACCGATGGGCATCGAGCGTTGCCAGCTTGACAGCAAATGAGACAATGAAGGGCCTTGAAAGTGGATACAGTTGGCTTGTATTTGATGCAACAGAGAAGGGAGAGCTAGTGGAAGGATGTAGAGGGGGAGACAGTCAAAGCGATGGGCTAAGAAAATGATCTCTGCAACAGCATTCTGAATGGACATGGGCAGGGCAAGCATGCATTTGTCAAGGCCATAGAAGGATGTTCTGGTAATCGAGGCGTGAGATGATGAGACATTTGTAGCTGTGTAGAGGGATAGGTCAGCCTGTATCTTAGAGGAGTTTTGCCCAAAGAATCGGCAAGATTTAGATGACGCCTGGATGTGAGGACCTAGAGAGAGGTCTGAGTTGAGGATGACACCCAGGTTGCAGCTCTGGATGGTGCTGTCCCGTCATTGAGAGAGAAGGTAGCAGGGAGGACTTGCAGGGGAAGATTAGGAGCTCTGTCTTAGCCATGTTTAGCTTGAGCTGATGTTTAGAGATTCAGGAGGACGTGCCAGTAACGGGCTAAGTTTTTAGTCTGGACAGTAGGAGACAGGTCTGGTGTGAAGAGGCAGATCTGTGAGTTGTTAGTATAGAGGTCATCATTGAATTTGTGTTTGCCAGTGAGATTGCCCAGAGATGAGGTGCAGAGGGGGAGGGAAGGGGACCAAAGTGAGAGCCCTAAAGAACCCCACAGGGAGATGGAGGGTGCATGAAGAGGATCCCCCACGGAACAAGCTGAAGGAGCAATTAGAGAGGTAGGAGAGGCCAGAGTGATGGAAGCCAAGGGAGGACAAGACTTCAAGAAGAGCACAGATGACTGTGTCAAAGGTGGCTGACAAGTCAAGAAGGATGAGGTGGAATATTTCCTAGGATAGAGAAGGGGGAGCCAGTGAAGGGATTCAAAGAGAAATTGTTTGCTTAGACTTCCCCCTTATTGGCCCTTTATGCAAATGCAGCGTGGACCAAAAAAAATGTGCATCTTGTGCAATAGTTGTTTTGTGCTTCGTTTGCTTCATCCTGTATCAGTGAGTTCCAGAAATATGTTGATTCCTTTGCTGGAGGAGGGTAATTTGAGGAGTTTCAGGAAAACTAGGCAGATGAGATTAAAGCCAGGCCAAAAAAGGCAGGAAGTGTCAGGCTGGAGGCCTTTTTCCTGCTCCTGAAACACATAGATATTGTTAGAAGGTGGCACTTGTGCCCAGGACCGGACGATGTCGCAATGGTGCTGGTCTCGGTGCATGTCTCAGCT
The DNA here is from genome assembly GCF_026122565.2 of Emydura macquarii macquarii. Taxonomy (NCBI): domain Eukaryota; kingdom Metazoa; phylum Chordata; order Testudines; family Chelidae; genus Emydura; species Emydura macquarii. The sequence continues at coordinate 6,146,322 of NW_027131391.1, forward strand.
TTGTGTCCACGAAGCCCGGCCAGTGGGAGAACTTTGAAATCAGTGAATGTTCACGGCTTTATGTGAGGATCGATGGTGGCTTCTGTTGGAGCGTCTGCTCTTGAGCCTTCAGCAGCTCTGCTGCCCCAGAAAAGAGAACTGTAGCAACTCCTTGTTTTCTGCATCCTAGAGTTAGGAGGGCATGTTCAATGCCTTGAGATACTCAGGATTGTTCCTGGCAGTGTTGTCTCCGGTGCTCAGTATTGTCCGTTTGTAAATGTCTTGGTGGATGTGATTAACGCCACTTCCATTGGAGATGGTTACTCCATCTAGGATCTTGCCATTCGTGGAGGCACTCCTGAGATTGCCACATCTGGTGACTTCAGAATTGGCCTTACTGGCACCTTAGATACTAAAGTGACAGTGGATGGGTAATATTTCTGCTTCAGAAAAAGTATTATGATGAAGCTCATTATTATGATAGTCCAGACTTGAAGAAGAGCGCTATGTAGCTCGAAAGCCTGTCTCTACCACCAGCAGAAGTTGGCCCAGTAAAAGATATTCCCTCCTCCACCTTGCGTCTCAGGTATTGCAAGAGGCAGCATAAACAGTTTATGGGTCCGCTATGCAGGCTGCCATCCAGACAAGAGCTCTCTCCATGTGCATGGTTGGTATGAATGGAGACCGAACTCTGCAAAGACGGTAGGAGAAGCAGGCCCAGAACAAAAGGATGAGCAAGGCTAACCTGCTGCTGTTAACTTTATGTGCAGCAGTGCCTGTGGGTCTCAACCAGGTCAGTCCCCACATTGCCAGGTGTTGTGTGAACATATAGCAATTACAGTCCCTGCTCCAGAGCCTGCAGTCTGAACAGCAAGACAGAATTGGGGGAAGGATGAGATAGTCGTTACAGCATCTGCCTAGGACTTGGGCGAGCGGAGTTCAATTCCTGACTGCCGTAGACTCCCTGGGTGAATCACTTCATCAACCCTGTGCCTCAGTTTCTCCTTCTGTAAATTGGGGACAGTGCTTCCCTACCCCACGGGGTGTTGAGGATAAAATCCATCAATGACTTTTGTGTGATCAGATACCATGGTGATGAGGGCCATATAAGTACTGGAAAGGAAGGAAGGCTGGATTAACACAAACAGTAGCTGTGATATGATACGTTAGTACAGACAACATGACGCTAAAGCAGATCGACCCCTCCCCCAAACTTTATTACAAAGCCAGGTAGTGACAGAATTTCACCATCAGAGAGAGAGGATCGACACAGCTGAGCACATGCCCGTTGTCTGTGTGTTTTACCTGGTCCTCTCCTGTAACGGTCTAAGAACATAATTGAAGGGCCAGGCCTGAGGATCCCAGCTCTGATTAAACAAAGGAAGGCAGCACCCGGCAGCAGGGGCCAGACCAGCTGATCGCCTGGCTGGCAGGTCGTGGAGCCGCGTGTGCATTTGTGTGTGTGCCTGTGTTAATTTCAAGCCCCGCTGCACGCCTTGTGTTGGTGAATTCCCACTGCTCTTATGGCAAGGACACGACCTTTTTTTAATGTCTTTCCCTTCCCCATCCCTGGGGTTTTTTAGCATTGCTCTTGCATATTTGGGTCCTTAAACATTTTTAAAACAAACATGGAAGGAGATAGGATAGCTGAGGGTTTATTATTTGCATGTATTCTTTCCCTAAAAGCCTTTTCAAGACCATCAGAAGGGTGGGGGAAGCTGATGAAAAGCTTTTCCCATTCCAGGTCATGGGGGAGGGACAAAGATGGGGCCAGTTGTTTTATCTCCCCATAACCAAGACCCTCACCTCCAGATAAAGGGCTTTAAGCACAGGAGCTCCTGGAAAGCTGCTTCGGTTTGATAATGGTCTTTGCTGTCAGCCTTCAGCACCATATGCTTCGGGGATGGCGTGGGAGGGAGGCAGCAATAAATTCCTTAGCCTGATTACAACGGAGCCCAATGTGGCCATGTGTGACTGTTGTGCTAAATGCAGATGGAGGCACCTTTCCCCTGCCTTAAATCTTTCCTCTCTTCCAACCCATTTGTCTTCAAAACAAATAAATTTTCTGCTCAAGTTTGCTGATTTCCAGCAAATTACTAAAAATTTCTCTTGCAACTAAGGGTGGAGTGTTTGGTGTGTGTGTCCGTCCCCGTCCCCCCCCCCCCCCCAAAAAAAAAAAAAAAAAAAAAAAAAAAGTCTTTGAACATTTTTTTTAGGGCAGAAGAAATTTACAGTTGATCACTTGTTTTCCTGACTTAAACAGAGTGTCTGGTTATGAGCAGCTCTTTAACCAAAGCAGGAATCTGTACACTCTGGAATTGATCCAGATCATAGTGCTGTTATTTCAACAGAACATTCCTATTCAACAGGATAGCAAATGACCAGAAGTTTTGGGGGGCTCCGTACTAAGGGTCGATGCAGTAGGAAGGCCAAGCAAGACATGTATCTTTGGCACCACATACACCTTCCAGCATCACTCCAGTTGATTAAGTCAGATGCTGCGCCTCTTGAAGGCAATAAAAAAACCCCACTGCTACATCCCACTTATTGTAGAGGGGTGAGATAATAAGCCTGATCCAGATCCCTTGTAATCCAATGTCAAGATCCCTGTTAACTTCAGTGTGCTTTGGATGAAGTCCAAAAGGCTACAACGGGTCTTATACCTTCCTCTGAAGCATCTTATGCTGACCACTGAGGTGGGAGACCAGGCCAGCTGGATGTGGTTTGGCAAGTCCCGTGTACATGTTGAACTGTTGGTGCCTAGTGCCAGGTGTGTGCTGTGCTGGGGTGAGAGAGGAGAATTGCGGTCAGCAGTGGAGGAGCCCAGGGTAGACACGAAAGCTAAGAAATGAGGCTGGAGACGTAAGGAAAGCGCCACATTTGGTGCTCGGATACCATGGTAGTGGCTAGTGGAGGGAGATTGGGCTGTAATGTTAGCTGTATGACTCCTTCTTGTCTATCTCTGTCACTTCTGGAGTTGTCTTTAGTTTTGCACCTCAGCTTTCCTGCTGGGGAGGGAGCCCAGGAGCCAGGCTGTGTTGGCAGTACTTTCCTGTCTGGCCATGTGTGTTGTAACTCTTCTACCTTGCTGTGGAGCTGGGTGGGAAAGAGGGCAGCATGTGGCTGATAACACTGGAAGCTGGCCATGTGGTGTTTGTTAATTCCAGTATTTAGAATGGAGATGGGAGAAGGTGGCGAATGGGGATGTTGGAATTCTCCACTCTGCGCGTAGATCAGAGGACGCAGCACCTCATTTTCTGGGGCACAAGGCAAATGTCCAGTTTAGATTCTGACATTAGCATCAAGTTCTGCATTGTGCGTCCCTCCTGAGCCTGTCTTTAGCTTTCTCACTCCTCTCCACCTCCTTTCTGGACAGCCACATCTTTGACTTCCTCCCTTGTTAAATGATGGGTGTGAAAGGGCTTTCTGTGGAAAAATGGGAAGTTCCTTTCCCCCTTCATTTCCTTTTCTCTTTTTGAGGCAGAGAGAGGAAGGCTGCGTGTTGTACTGATGTTAAAAGGACGTTATCGTTGTTGCTATTTCCATTAAAGCATAAAAGGGCCATTTAATGACAGAGCCCTTGAAGATTAATTAGAAGTTGAATACATTTGGAAAAAGGGTGGGCGAGTCTTCGTGGAGCTCAACATGGTGAGTGAGTGGAATGAATACTGACAAAAACACGCAAAGACCCCTTTCAAGTACACAACTCTTTAAAACACTGTTACAGCCCCCAACAAAATGGAAGGAAGCGGAAGCTGTTCACAAAGGGGCTACCTTGGCACAGCTAACATGACTGAGGATTGGCCCATAAACTATTAAAAAAAAAACCAAATAAGCCAAGTGAGCTCCAGTATTTGTGGTATTTCAGAAGAGCAGTACAACTGTGTGTTGATTCCCAAATGCTACGATGTATATTTCAGGTCAGTTGAGCAAGGTCCAGAGATCATGGAAAATAAACTAACAGAGCAGAGGCACTGCTAAAATGGCCAAGTGCCTTAGGAGCATGGCTGCCGTCTTGAATCTGGTCCTCAGTTGTCCTCTTATCCCGTCAGTGAGTTGGGTATTTTATGCACTGATGCAGGAACAGACTTTCTACATCATTACTTGATTGGCAGCCTCTGTCAAGAGAGGGCTATGTTGGCGTAGCAGTGGGTGTTTCAGGCCAAGGTTGAGGGATACTTGAAGAGCTGTGCAAGAGCCCTGGATTGGAACAATTATCTACCTAGACTTGGCACCATGGTATCTAGCTTCCTGGGTATGCTGTAGGCCAGAATTCAGGGCTGTTAGAAGAACAATACGTGGCTCACACTCTCTATGCACGCTGTACTGCACTTCCAAGAGTATCAAGTTCACCCACCAGACTGTTACTAAATGCAGATGGAGTGTTGATGCCTCTCACAGTGGGGTCAAAATGCAATAAATCCCTTCAGTTTCCTGAACTTCCTGGAGTTAGTTACATTTGATGGTGTTTATGGTTGGTTCTCCTGCTTTACAGCTGGTGATGAAACTGAGGAAGTTAAAAAGGGCTCAGAAGAAATAGCAGTAGAGGAAGAGGAGGAGGAGGAGGAAGAGAGTGTTCCAGGATGTACGCTGTTCATCAAAAACCTCAACTTTGCCACCACAGAAGATACGCTGAAGGAGGTGAACGATGGGAGAGGTGGAGGGACTGGGGGTTTCATGTATCCAGCAAAGTTCTATTTAGATGGAGCAGCTGGGTTTGAGTGGCTGGGTCAGGATCAAACAGTGAGTTTGTGGCACAACCTGGATTTAAAAGTCCCTTCCTTCAGCTGCTCTATTGCTTTGTATTTTAAAGCTATTAATAAAGCATTCATTAGTCCGTATCTTCATCTGAGCCTCTACAAACATTAAGCCTCCCCAGGCCCTTTTGAGGAAGGTCTCATACCCATTTTGCTAGGGGAAAGGCAGGTAGAGAGATGAAGTAGCTTTCCTAAAGCCATGCAGTAAGTCAGTGGCGGAGCCAGGAAGAGTAACCTGAAATTCCTTCTTTGTCTCTTCTTCCAGTCCGACTCTCCACGTTGCTGACTGGAGACGATAGATATAGCTATAGACCATTCTAGAGCTGTTCTCCATGAAAATATTATCCAGCACAGCCTGGGGCTGGTGGTAGCTTTGAATGCTCAGAGAATCATTCAGTTGTTTTTTTTTCATTCACATCAATTATCATATTAGAGGGCAGTCAAAAGTAGACTGTCTATCAGGAATGTTTACCAGCCCAGGCAGTTTTCAAAGGCTAATTTAATTGTTCATACATCCCATTGGTTTGATCACTTAGCCATCCATCTCCAGACTACAGCGTGTTATCCCATCCTGTATCCCAGTAGAGCTATCTCCATTTCCCTTATCTTTCATACCTAGCTGTTGAAACACCAAAAGTTTCAATAATCTCCCATACAAATAGTAAAAAGTGGAGGAAACTTATACATTCTCCTTTACTGCCCTGTGTTTCCTGATGTGCATATCATGGATCCAAAGGCCCTGAATTTATAGAATTGATGTGTTTAAGAGAACCACAAACTCTTATAGCGTCAACAGTACCTAATCAGGTACAATCCCTTTGCCATACCTTATACTTACATAAGGGCTGGACAGCATAATAACGAAGCTTGACAGAATGCGATTTTTATTTTTTTAATAACTTTGATGGTTAATATCAATGTTTATTGATAGCATTTTTTTATTTTAAACTTTCACAGTTGCGGCTAATTATGGGAGGGTAATATTGGGGGTGTCAAACAGTTATTTACTGACAGTAGACACAGATTCAAAAAGTTAAAGCTTTATAAGTGTTAAAACATAAATTGTATATTTACACGTGTGATATTGACAAAGTAAAAGTTCTTAAACTGTAGTTCTCATGCAGCATTTTTCTTTGGCTGTCTGTTTCAGTTTTGCTTATCATCAATGGAAATTGTGTGTGTGTGTAATCAACGTTTATCAACATTTGCCAATAAAAATCTAATTCTTCCAAGCCTACATATAACAAGCAGGGCTGCCACAGGCATTTCTTGCACTACTGAAAGGAGAAATGTTCTAAGGATATTGTAATGAACTGGCAATTGTTAGATCAGCTTCGAAGAAGCCAGTGTCTGGGTAGAAGCATTCTTTTAAGTACTTCAGTATTCTGTAGCAATGATCTAAACCACTGCAGCTTTCCGTAGCTATAGTGCAGTGTGTTGGATAATTACTGAGAGAGTTTTTTAAATAAAGGCTGTCAGAATAGAATGCATGATGATGTGTGTCTTTTCCTTGTTCAGTCTGCGTCTCTCTCTCTGTGGGTTGACTTTGTCTATTTCAGTTGCTACAAAAGGGGAACATTGTCAAAGGGTTACACTTTAATTACAAAGAGAACTAAGGGCCGTGTAAAATTCTTTGCAGATGTTTTCCAAAGTGGGAGCTGTGAAGAGCTGCACAATCTCAAGGAAGAAAGATAAAGCAGGTACTCTATGAATTGCTGTGCATTTCCTTCTGCTTGGGTTGGTGGCGGCAATACCGTTGGCATTCATCTGTGTGGGCTGTTGGATAGTTGATGTTAGAAATTTTCATTATGTACCCAGAAATTTACGTGTTGAAATGACTGACAACATAAGCCAAAAAATAAAGTGCTGATTAAACTGGCAAGGCCATGCGTCAAAGGTAGGTATTAAACTGTGGTGGGACCCCGAGTATTAGCCACTTTGTAATGGATCAGTTGAAGGCTGTGGGAAGGCGTGATAAGCTGTCCTTCATGTCAAGGACTTGTGAAGAGTTCAATCCATTTTAAAAAGAAATCTCACAGGTACATCTACCTGCCCAAGTGCATCTGCCTGCCCAGCCTCATGTTTGCCCGTGATCTGTGGTATGCACATGATCTGATTTTAGGACGCAATCATGGCTGGTTTCACTCTAGCTTCCAGGGCAATCAGCTTCTATCACTGAGGAGTAGCTTCTGTAGCTTAGTGCCATCAAAGTTTTTAAACTTGCCGTTGTATTTCCTGCTCAGGATCCCTGAAGTTATGATACTGAGCCTGTTTTTTAGAAGTGTTGCATGGGTGTTGAAAACTTCTGCTGAATAAGGAAATAATTCAAGGGCTGTAGATCGTTAGCTTTTCATCATTGTCTCTAGTGGACGTCCCATTCTGCAGTACATATCCTAGAACTGATCAGAGTGACCATACAATTATAACGAGAGTTCTGTGGCACTTTAAAGACTAACAAATTTAATTTTGGCAGGCGTAAGCTTTCGTGAGGCTCAGCTCACTTCGTCAGATGCAGCTAGTTTTGCATCATTTCTGTAGAGCTTAACGGGCCTCTGGCACATAAGTGACATTTAGGGCACAAACTAGGTGATCAAGTGAAATTCCAGCAGATAATATTCTCTGGTTTGTAAATAGATTTCAATCCTTCGCTCTGTTGCCAAGAAATTTGCACAGTGGTTTGGAGAAGATCTGATATGTATAAGCCCTATGCTCCTGCTCTGTAGCAGCAGTTAGCTAACTACGTCTATGTTTATGCACCTACTGTACTGCTGATATCCCCAGTGGTGTGGGTAACTAGCCAGTGCTGAGCAGTCATTCTGTCAGCTACTGAGGCCTTTGGAAATAAGGGGGGGAAATCTATGCCTGGCAAGTGGGAATAGGGCCACCCTAAATAGCAGACACTGTTTTTACATTAACCAATGGGACAGTGAGGAGCATGAAATCGCTGGCTCCCTTTTCCAAATTAATTGAACTCCTGGTTTGGAATTACTTAACAAGTCATTTCCATTCACATATATTGGAAGAGCACTCAGGCTCAGTCCGCTGGGCGTTGAATGTGCACAGACACAGCCTCTCACCCCAAAGATCTTGCATTATGAATATGACAAAGGACATGTTATCTCCACTTTACAAATGGGCAATGGACACACACAGTTTAAATGACCTGCCTATGGTTCCAAGGGATTTTTGTGGCAGAGTTAATTCTCTCCTGAGTCTTATTTCAGGGCTCTAGCCAAAAGACCATCCTTTCTGACTAGGGAGCTACCTAGGTGGCAAACCTTTCTAAGGCTCAATTTACAGTATTTTTTTTTTGTGCAACATATTTCCTTCTGGATGGCCAGAGAGAACGCTTGGTGGATTTCAGCTGAAAAATACAGTCAAAACTCAAGACCCAGATTTCACATCCATCTAAAAGGAAGTATAGATTACTAACAGAGGTACCTTTTTCCGAAACAAGCATGTTAGGAATGCTCAAGTTCTAAAAATGTCTGTCTCTGGATTACGAGGGAAACTTCATTCCAAAAGTTTGTTGCTGCAGCAGTGCAGGAAAATCCTGTGCGGTGAACAATTTTGCACATAAGCTTTATGATCACTGACCTTTTATATGCATATAGCTATCATTTCTATAGGACCAATGGTTAGTGTTTTGTTTAGTTATGTTCACAAAAGTTACGTATGAAATGGATTTCCACCATACGCAGCCGTAGTACAACTTGCTTTGCATCATCTCCAGGATGACTGTATCCTGGAATGTCACAATATCAGTTAGTTTTTTAATTACCCATGACTCCTCGGGGGCAGGTTTAATCTAGTGACGCTCACCAAATTTCTAGCAGTATTGATTTCAGTTTTTCATTGACTGTCATAACCAGTCGCAAGGGCCTATCTGTTGTGCAGGCCATTATCAAAGGCTTTTCAGCAAAGGCTTTACGGGTCTCTTTCCTTTCTTTTCTGGTAGGCACTTTACTTTCTATGGGTTTTGGATTTGTGGAGTACAAGAAACCAGAACATGCTCAGAAAGCCCTCAAACGACTCCAGGTAAACATGGGTGACTCAAATAAGACCCATGTCTTCAGGCAAAGGGGTGGGGTGGGGTGGGTAGGTGGGAGGGTCTTGAGGCTCTGAGAATCCCTCTAATATTTGTAAGTAACTACTGATAAAAACAATCTGCAGCTGAGATCAGAGCCCCATTGTGCTGAGTACATTGCTAGTAAGACAGTCCCTGTCCACAAAGGCCCACAATCTAATACAAAGACAAATGCTAGGAGTGGAAATATTGGTGCAGGAAAGGGAAGTGACTTGCTCAACCTCACACAGCATGTCAGTGGCACAGTTGGGATTAATTCTGGTGTCTTGACTCCTATGCCAATGTCCTGGCCAGTAGACCATGCTGCTTTCCCATCTGTATTGTATACTCTTAACCTGTATGAACTGTGCTTGGAAAGAGAAGAGCTTTGGCTGAAGAAGTGGTGGGAAAAAGAGAATTGAGATGTAAAACTCCTCTATGTTCTTAAGGTTGTCTTCTTTTAGCTAACTTTGCAACTTGCTTTTTTAGGGTTGCTCAGTAGATGGCCATCAGCTGGAAGTGAAGATCTCTGAAAGGGCCGTCAAGTAAGTCTGCCTGATTCCTGTCTGACTTCTCTACTACCAGATAGACTTAAGGAGCAACAGCCCTCGATTGCCCAGAATAACTCTTTAATTTCTTTATAATATGGTTGTTGGTGGCACTTGGCAATTCAGTTTGTGAAGCGTGCCAGTCTTCAATACACATCTACCTGATATGCTGGAACCATCCTAGCTTATGGAATAAATGTTTTTCCTGTGTTCTTTCAGATGATCAGATATAGGTCTTCAAAAATAGCAGTAGTAATGGTGTTAGTTTGATTACACTCACTGTTCGTTCTTAAAAATGTTAGAGACCAAATAAATGATCTTAGTCAAATTTATTGTCTAAAGACAAAGGAGGATAGTATGAAAAGGAAACATACATACCCCCCTCTGGGAAGCATTTCTCATCTCTCAGCATGTTCACCTTACACACAAGGTGTGCTTCAGAGAGACATATTGCAACTAGTAGTAGTTATAATATGATTTTACAAGTTACAAAACTCTTTATGCATCACTTAAACTTTAAGTTTAACCCCCTGGTTTATGCCAGCTTTGTCCCTTGATACTTTCCCATATATTGTATTGAATTACGGCATTCCAAGTGTTGGTGAGCCATGAAAATACTCCCAAAGTGTACTTGTTACAAAGAATTCATTCATCTTTGCTTTCACAAGCTTCCGATTTTCTAATGCCAAAGCTGACTTCAGCTTTGCAAAGTGTTGTGGGACGTATGACACATGTGCACAGAATTGTGGGAAAAGCATATTCCGTTACCATAACTTCCCACCACTGATATATATTGTATATTATATTAATACTGGGTGCATAATACCTGTTAATGTGGTGTATACTACGTCTAGCATACATGCATTGGCCAGCAAGTTGACAGGATAAATGACATTTTAGCTTGCAATCTGTTTTTGTTAGACTAAGTAGAAAATAAAAAAGGAAGTGCAGAGCTTTTGGGAATCAGAAGAAAGTAAATGATTTAATCTCTTAACTGAGAGACACTAGCTCAAAGGTGAATTATACTAGAAAAGTTGTCATAAGGCTCTCCTGGGGGGTAATTAGCTATCCTCAACCTCAATTTCTTAAAGAAAAGCATCTTTCCACGGTCATCCTCCTCTCTCCTGTAAATGATATTGTTCTGTGCCCATTCCCTCATGTTGAGGGCAACTTTGTTAGACCAAGAAGAGCTGAATGGGAGTTCCCTTAAGGACCCATCAGTACCATTCTTTGGCTGCTGTGGGGTAATGCAGCACTGTGTACATTGGGGCCCAAGAATTGCCACCATAGAGCTCCCCGCTCCTGCTGGCTTGGACAGCCAGAATCCATGCTTGGGAATCAAACGGGAGGGCTTCTCACAGTAGCACAAACTGTTCGTGCTATTTATAGCCTTTCAGAGAGATCAGTTAAAAGTGAAACTAAAGAGACAAGTTGTGCTTCACTTACTCATTTAGCCAGTGTTGCAAACTTCTCCCTGCTGTACCAGAACAGGGCAGCAAAGCAGCTGGAGGATTGATCTGTTACAAACAGTAATCTCTAGGTAGCACTTGATTTACTCGTATTGCAATAGCACCCAGCCCGGAAGCTCCAGTCAGGATTTGGGGGGCTTTCTGCAAGGTACTACACAAACACATAGGAAGACTGATCTTTTTAAAATAATGAGGCAGATTTTTATATACTCCAAGCATAACCATGAGCAAACTGTTCTGTTCTCCCACCTAGTCTATGAAGCTTCCACTGATTCAAATAAGAATCCACTGAGCATATCGGTCAGGAAACTAGATTCCCAGAATGTTTAGATTCGTAAAACTGGGAGGAACCTAAAGAGAGAGGTCTGGGTTGTGTTGCTCTACAATGTAACTAACTGTGTCTCTGTTGATTTACTAGGCCCACGGGGACATCATCCCGCAAAAAACAAATGCTCAAGAAGCAAAAGAGCTCCAAGATTTTGGTCCGAAATATCCCGTTCCAGGCAACTGTGAGGGAAATCAGAGAGCTATTCAGGTAAAGAAATCTCCTCCACCTTGTCTCCTCAGTGGGAAGTTACTCAGTGTGGGGTTGGTGGCTTTTAGCAGGTGATCTGATCACAAATATTATGGAATTGTTGTCTCACTGGGGTAAATGAGATTTTTCTTTAATGCAAATATGGATACTTGGGAGCCATCTGCTTCTTTCATTTCATGTCATTTCATTTTATTTCCACTTGGAGCAGGAGCATGGTGGGGGAAGGGGAGATACATCAGGGCAGGCCGTAGTGCCTTGATCTTGAGGGCAAAACTGCACCAGCCTCTGGCTGAATTAGAGCAACCTGGGGCTGCACTAATGTACCCACTAAGGATCAGCACAGAGATGCCCCAATACCTCCCCATCTCTTCTGACATGTTCCTTATGCTGCATTGGTGAGTACAGGTGGTGCAGGAAACTGAGTTCTGTACCCTAGCTCCTCCTGATGCGGGGAATTCTCATCTGGTGGGTAATAGCCAGAATCAGCAAAGGGGTCACATCGTAACTGAGAATCTGGCCTCAAATCTCTCCTTGTCCAGAATGTGTTGGGTGGCTTTCCCAAGAGAGTGAGATGAGGCGCACCAAGAAATCGACCAGACAGCAGATAGGATTGTTTTACGGAGAACTAACCAAATTCCTCACCTGCCCTGTACATGCGGCACTATGGTTTGTGCATGTCTTTTGTTAAGGAGCTTGTTCTTTAGGAACAATTCAGCTCCTATAAAATGGTGTGTGTGTAAGGGACTTTGTACAGTGTAAAGGTTACCCCAAGATTGGTATGGATGAATTATTTTTGTCAGAACACTTCCGCTGTAATGGATTGTTTCGGCAACAATACTCTCAACCAACAGCATGTCTCACTATTGAAGGCTGCGTGGGATGACACTGGTAGCTAAATGGGGAGTGCTTGAGAACTTTGAGTCCCACCTGCTGCAAAGGGAGGCGACTTTGCATTTTTTAAAGAGATGCTTGTAGATGCAAGCTCACTGACTGCATCCATAGTGTCACTCATTGGGGTGATGGCTTGTTAAGCACTGATAAAACATAACAAATCTGAGACGCGTTGCATAATCTAGAAGAAGACACATTCTCTACCCCAGACAACCTAGTCTGATTGTGTTGCTGCTCAGATACTAGAGGCAGTATGATCCAGTGATCTGGGGGAGTCATAGAGTTCGTGGTCAGAAGGGACTATCAGATCGTCCACTGTGACTCTGAGTTGTGTTTCCAGTTCTGTCCTGACCTGCAGGGTGACCGTGGGCAGGTCACTTCCCCTCTCCATGCCTCGGAGAATGATGCTGACCTGCCTTGAGGTATATTGATGCAAACAGCTATAGAAGAACAAAGTATTTTAGGGTGTGAGTTCACTGTGTCAGTGGCTGGGAAGAGTATAGAGAGGACTTCTTCAGGCCTCATGTGGTTAGTTTGAATGTGTTTTTTAACCTGAATGTCAGGGCAAACTTCATAACCACAGCTCTATTAGATTGTAGGTTTGTTCCCCAAGGGATATGGGGGGGGGGGGGGGATCTAGTTGCGTAACCCACTCAAACAAACCCTGCATCGTGCACTGAAGAACACTGTAGGGAACAATCCTGCAATGACATGTTGGAGGTGGGCAAAACTAGAGGCCCCTGGAGATCTTCTATTCAGGGGATTCTTAAATACTATATTAGCGTGAAATGTTATAGAAGTGTTGCCAAGGTGTAAGAAACAAAACGCTTAGGCCTCCATCGAAGGAAAGTATGATCCTCTGTCCTCACTGCTTGTTGGACAATTCTTCTGTGCAAGGGGTGGGGGCAGGCTAGGGATGCTGTTTCTATTAAATTGGAACCATGACGAGGTAGCCATGTGTTAGAAGCATGGTAGTCACATTGCTTAATGCATGACTGGAAGCCGCTCAGATACTATTGTGATGAGCACAGTAAAAGAACCTATATAGAACAGAGAGGGCTCTTCTAGCCAAAAGTCTTTGTCTATTTAAAGGCTCTTGTCTCTTGTATGCTTGTACTTGGAATTTGAATCTTAAAGCTTTTAGAATTTCTTAGGATGGGGAGGAAAATTGCCCCTGGATTTCTAATCACGTGAGACCCTTTCAGCCTCATACTTCACTCTTTTTGCCAGTTGTAGAGCAACCAACTTGATGAGTCGAGTTGCCAGTGCTCAGCTGATATCCTCAATAATATCAGCCAACCTACCAAATAATAAACAGAGCCAGGTTGGCTTTTGGTTCTCTAATATATTCAGAGGACAGGAGGAATCTGTACTTGTCCAAAAGACAAAAGATCGGCACAGAGAAACGTTTTGTTTCATGTTATTGAAAGGGCATTGAAAAGCAATGCATAGTTGAGAAAATGAGGGTATGGGAGCAGTTTGATAGTGTCTTTTAAGGAACACAAGGCTTCTATAGCCACATTATCAAAAGTGTGTTAAGAACAGTGCATGTTAATGAGCAACCAATGTTCCACCAAAATGTCGGTTTCACTTAGTTACACAATATATTTAGGGACACATTATTTATCCTCAGAACAAAAGGCAGCAATGAGAAAACAGCTGACTGAATAACTTCCCCCCGTATTTTTCAGAAGAGCTAAAAATGTGCACGCATTGAACATTATTAAATTACTAAATGCCATGCATTCTTTTTGTTTTTTTGTTTGAAGTTGTATGCCTTTGCCATAGATTTAGATCCTTCTGTGGGTTTCTTTTTAATAATCATTTTTTTAGTTTTTAACGATTCTTTGGAACTCGAGGCAGTTCCCTCATCAAGGCAGCAGGGGGCACTCTTATTCTTCTCAGGAAATAAAGGACAGGACGGCAACTGCAGTTGTTGCACTCAGACAATGCCACTGCAGGGCAATGGTAGCTGTGCCCGTGGAGGTTAAAGGCTTTGTGGGATAGGCCTGTTTTCTATTGTTTCAAAAGCCACTTTCCAGACACCCAAGTGGCATTGTCCCATAACCCACTTCCTTTACTCCGCTTCTGAATTATTAGCTGGGCAGGGTATGAAACACAGAAGGTTAAAATCCTTTTTATTCTAGAGAAATGTCTCCACCTTTTTCAAGCTTTACGTGAACTCTCCTTTTTAAACCTCCCCAAGAATAGGTGTTAGCAACACTAGCTGTTTGAAATGGACAATGGTTGGTTTGTTGGACTTTTGGAGTCTTCCGTTCGTGGATTGTTCAGAGTTGCAGCTCACCCTCTTCATCTTTCTCCTCTAGTGTTTTGTTGATTCAAAGATCCATCATCACAGTGCTTAGCTTCTCTGTGGAATGAGGATTATGGTTTAGGAGGCAATACCAGCGAGCTAAGATATGTACGAAAGGCTGCCTTGTCCCTGCACTCCTGTGCTGTTATTCTTCTCTAGTCAGTTCAAAGCTAACCTTGAAGACCTGCATTCAGGTCATGGCGGGGTGGATTTTGGATCACTTTAACACAACTTTCATGGGGAGAGGGAGGATGAAGACCAACACTTTTGGGAAATCGATGCAGGGATGTTAAAATCGTATTAATTCCCCAAACCGGTAGCTTGCAGGGGTTTCCAGGTACAGGTCTTTGATTTCAGAGGTTTGGGTATAAAGTTTTAATCCATACGGGTGCGTTGGCGAGAGAAGGTGCTTAATTTTCTTCATGTGCATTTGGTGATGATGAACACCACCAGATTGACAGTCCTAGTGTCTGAATACTTTGCCCACAGAATAAGCCAAGCACGGACAACACTGGAATAAGCTTTTCCCCATACTGTACCTGTCACCATACTTGAACCCTGGCCTGGAGGGACAATCCCTAATAATGAGGGTTTTTTTCAGTCTCTCTGCTTCCTTTGCTGAGCCTGCCAGTTACATAGGTGATCGATTTATAACTATCCATTTCCAAAAAGATCCACAAATGGGAGGAGAGGGGGGGGGAAGAGGAGACAAAGAATTTGCCAGGTAAAGACTTTTAATTCTTTGCTACTATATTGAGAGGCTCTTCAGCCAATGTTTACAAAAGTGACTAAAGCTTTTGGGTGCCTAATTTGAGACTTGTGAAATGGCCTTATTTTTCAGAGGGCAGCTTCTCAGCCATTTCTGAAAATGAGTTTCCTTTAAAACGTGTGATGCTAGTCCCACGTAATCACTACTTAATCTCAGAAGTCTTCATCTTAATGCTTTTTTTTCATAGCCACCTCACTTCCTGCATCAACTCAGAGAGCATAAAAAATGGAGGCAATATTGTACAGACCCACATCACTGAAGATGAGGTGACAAGGATTGTTTTCCCCCCTAAAATAGGAACAACTAGAATGGAAAAAGGTTCTTTACATTTCCCCTAGATCAAATAGGACTTGTTGAGTGGTGAACACCGTAGGCTGTCGTCATAGAATTATAAATGCGGAGCTGTCATAAAATCAGATTCAGAAAAACTGGTGATGGGGGAAGTGCGGGTTCCTTTTGCCTTCTGAAGAAAACGTGGCATTTGGAAACTTGCATGTCAATTGGGCAAGATATATAAACCCTTTTCTAAAACCAGAACTAACGATCATCTCTGGATGAACAGAGGAAGAAAACTAGGCTGCCCGCTAGCTCCATTATTTGCCTTCAGTCCATTTAAAAAAAAGGGGGAAAAAAATCCCAAAATTCAAGGTTTACTTCTAGTCCAAACACCAAGTTATATAGATTTTATACAGATATTTTATTGTACATCTGATCACCTCCATATTCAATCTATTGGAGTCTAATTCATACAAATTTAGTGAGGCTTTTAAGTTACAAAATTTATATGGACCTATCTTTTAACAGGGATATGGTTACAACTATTGGGAAAAAGACACAGCTGAAAATGGTACCAGAACATGTTTGATTCCTAGGAATAAATATATCCTATAATATCACATTGTGTTTTAGAGAAACCAAATGGGATTAAATATTCGAATGTGATATTGGACAGAATTAATGTACTAAGAATAAACTGTGTCCATTTTATTCTTTTTTTCAAAGGCTTTGTTGCTGCTTATTTTCTTTAAAAAGCAACCTTCCCCCCCCAACAAACCCACACAAAACCCCACAACTCATCCGTAGTGCATTTAGAAGAGTGATCTAGCCCGTCTAGCTAGAACCTCTGACAGGAAAAGTGGAAACAGTCATGAATCTAAAACTGTATTAGTAGGAGCAAAATTCAGAAATTGTATCCTTTCTTCTGGAAGAAAATAACTATGGGTGAAGGATACAGTTTATAAAATAGACAGATTTATTTTAAGTCTTTATAAAGTTATTTTTTGTCATCATCCACTTCTCCAAAGCCTAGAATGACCTATTAAAATGAATTGTTACCAGAACAAGCTCTTCATTCCTCATTGTGAAGGAACATGGAGATATAAAGTATCCCTAGTGCAAGACACACTCTATGTTCACACCTTTCTCCATGTAAAGGAGGCAACATGACTGGTGAAAATTTTTCCTTCCCCAAGATATTTATTTTCTTCCACTTGAACTCATAGAAATTTTCACTAACCAAAAGCAGAAGAGAGAAAATAGTCTATTAACGGACAGTGAGGTTTTACCAATGTAAGAGCTACGTGGTATTAATTGGTACATTCAGTTCCTATATGCTAGTGCAGTGGTTCTCAACCAGGGGTGCGCGTACCCCTGGGGGTACACAGAGGACTTCCAGGTGGTATATCAGCTCATCTAGATATTTGCCTGGCTTTACGACAGGCAACATAAAAAGCACTAGTGAAGTCAGTACGAAGTAAAATGTCATGCAGACAGTGACTTGTTTATGCTGCTCTACATGCTATACACTGAAAGGTAAGGACAATATTTATATTCCAATTTATTTATTTTATAATTATATGATAAAAATGAAAATAAGCAATTTTTCAGTAATAGTGAACTTTGACACTTTTGGGTTTTTTTAATGTCTGATTTTGTAAGCAAGTAGTTTTTAAGTGAGATGAAACTTGGGGTATGCAAGACAAATCTGACTCCTGAAAGGGGTACTGTAGTCTAGAAAGGTTGAGAACCCTTGTGCTAATGTATGTGACACACTAAAAATGCTTAGATGTCTAAGCACCTGACACCAATTATTGTGCTGTGGCTGCAATTTTAAAAGTGAAAATGGTTATTTTAAATATTTTTATTTTCAAACGCATCGCTAAATCCTTCTAGCAGCTTAAAACACAGTACAGATATTTCAGATAAAATTATTTTCACTATTCAACAGTTCAAAATATTGCACAACAGAACAGAAGAATCCTCCATACAACCTCTGGAAACAAAGACATGGTCGATATATGTGCATTAACAAAAAGGATTGCTATTAATACTAATACAATGCTCTCCATTTATTACGTTATTTATTGCCCCTGTAAAACTGAAGCAAAAACAAATCAGCACAGATGTATGTTGGGAATATAATGCAGAATAAAAGAATTGCTGGATGTGTAAAGTTTGAGTGTACCAATATACAAAATTAGTGGAAGGACATAACACAGATCATCAACTTTGCAGTATTAGGGCTTGTCTACATTTAAAACGCTACAGCGGCGCAGCTGCATCACTGTAGTGCTTCAGTATAGATGCTGCCTACGTTGACGAGAGCGATTCTCCCATCGGTGTAGATAATCCATGTAATCCACCTCCCCCAGAGACGGTAGCTAGATCAATGAAAGAATCCTTCCATCGATATAGCACTGTCTACATTTGAAGTTAGTTTGGCTTAACATCACCACTCAGGAGTGTGGATTTTTCAGACCCCAGAATGACTTAGTTAAGGTGCCTTAATTTTCTAATGCAGACTGACCAGGCCTCAGAATTTCACCCAAGGACCAGATTGCATTTTCACATTTGTTCAGGACAGTAAAGTTTGAATCAATTTTGTCAAAGGCTTGCTGTCTGTGGCACTGAAAATCCATAACTAGAGCTGGCTGGGAACTGGAATTTCCATTCTGTGGGGAAATTATGAAATATTTTATTCTGAATCTGAATTAAAAAGCTGAAATTTTGAAATTTCCCACAAAATGAAAATTTCAGGAAACTTCAATTTGGGACCATCTTAACACTTTGGTAATGTCATAATGTTGTTTTGATTCATTTTGTTTAGCTTTTATATTCTGTTAATATATTAAACATATTGTGTATGAAATATATACATATAATAATAAAATATTGTAATATAAAAGTTGATACAAACTGAATCAAATGGTCACAATGCAATGTTTTTACCTTGTTGAAATGGAAGTCCAAACAATTCATTTAGACTTTTCCCTATGGAAAACTTTGTTGAGTTTGACACATTGCCACGAGATGTTTAGATTTCAAAGAAACTGCATTTCTTGTCAGAAAGCTGTTCCATCAAATTTCAGCCACCTCTATCTATAACCTTGTTGGTGCAGAGGGTTAGGATTAACAATGTACCAATGCAAAAAAATTAGTATGCATGAGCAGAAATAGCACAGGAAAACCTGGTAATCCTGGAATGACCAAACGCTATTGCCACTTGTCATTAGATCTATATTTAATTCCCGCTTTTGGCTAGAATTGTGAGGTATCCTATTTCTGTAGAAAGACACACAAGTACCCTTTGTCTCTTGGGGAACATTGGGCTGCCCAGGGAGTAATTAAAATGAAAGATGCTGCTGTTCTTCTGGTGCTGAAAGCAACAGAATTGTCTCTTACTTTTTTGTTAGACCATGGTGCTGTTCAGACTGTATAATTAGGTGGGTTGAGTATGCAACAGATTTGCCTTTTGGATTTTCCAAAGAGACCCCGGAACTGAACGTTCATCTAAATGACGGCCTTTTCCAAGGTGGATAATGTTCCTGTCCAGATCTGGTTGGTGGATTTCCTGCAATCATCACAATGCTGAAGCTAGCCAGAATGAACTGCTCGTGCTAGAGTGGGAAGGATGCATGGTAAACATGGGCATTGGTTTATCTGAGTACAGCTAGGTGCTGTGCCTACTTAGAGAAAGATGTAGTCCCTGTCCTAAGTAGTTTACATTTTAAATTGCATATGGATAATGCAGTTCAGATGATATGCCAGATAACCAGCCAAATGTCTAATTTCAAAGTGGAGCTGAAGTCCTGTTTCCTACCCATTTTTTGTTAGTGGGCTATTGTTGAATGTGGTTGAAGAAGAGAGGAAACAGTGGATCTTTGTAAGGCAGGGTCTGTTCTGAGCATAAGAACCATAGTGGGCCAAGTGCAGAAGACAAAAGGGTCATTTGGTTGAGTGCAAAGGAGTGAAGAAATGTGGGAAGCAGTGGGGTTGTGCAGGATTGTGAAGATGAATCAGGAGCTTGAACTTCCTCAGGAAGGGGAGAGGAGGCCCGGGAGAGGGTTTGAAATGGAGTCATATAGTCCAAATGGCAAACGAGAGAGATGCTTTTAGAGGCAGTATGTTGGATGGAGGGGACCCAGGAGCGAAGTGGGAAGCAAAGAAGGGAGGAGGTTGCTGCAGTCAAGGCAAGTGAGGACGACCAAGACTTGGATATGCAGATTTTAGGAGTAGGAATGAAGAGGTGAGGCTGGGTTTTAAAGATGCTGTGGAAGAAGTAATAACATTTGGTGCAAGAGGATCCTATCTTCTACTGAACTGACTGCACAGCTGGTTTCATTGAGACTATCTGTAAGTGGAAGAGCTAGACTAAAACACATCTGGGATGCATGTGCATGGTGTGTGTCTGCACTGCAGATGGATTCAGGTGTAGATAGTCTTTTGTGTAGCTCTGATGGGTTTGTGTTGCTCAATCTGTAGATTCACTAGTGAAAATCTCTGTGCCGCAGGCCCAGTTTCAAAGGTGGGACCTACATGCAAGGTGCAAACCCTATTCCTGGGCATTTAAGTTATAGGTGAATTAAAACAAACATTGGGCACCGATTTAGAGCCAGATCCTAAACTGGCATAAATTAGAATGGTTCCAGTTTATACCAGTTGAGAATTTACCCTTCGGTGTTAATTCTGGATTTTAGCTTCCTAT
The DNA here is from genome assembly GCF_026122565.2 of Emydura macquarii macquarii. Taxonomy (NCBI): domain Eukaryota; kingdom Metazoa; phylum Chordata; order Testudines; family Chelidae; genus Emydura; species Emydura macquarii. The sequence continues at coordinate 6,166,634 of NW_027131391.1, forward strand.
GTAGGCTCCTATGTCTGACAGTTGGGCGTCTTACGTATGAACACGTATGATCAAGACCTGTGAACTCTGTGATTCCACACAGGCTGTGCAATTGTGATGTAGAATTTAAACAGGAATTTTATCTTTGAAATGTTACACTTCTAGATTTTATGCATCTGCTCTGGCCCATGCCTCCTATCTTTGATTAGTTGGGAGTGGTGGGGGCAGGCTGGGGAACACTGATGGGAAGTGCTTTTAAAAAAAAACCCATTGCTTGATGCTTTTTCATCAGTGCATTTATCTGAACTGCTTGCCCTCACCCTTCCTGACTGCGAACCTCTGTGCTATAAGTGTCTTTCCACATTGCCTCACAATCCTAAAGGGATGGAGTTTCTCTGCTCGGCTGCACTTCCCCCTCCCGCGAAGCATCTCTGGGAACTGTTCCTTCCTGTAGGTGTGAGCCTCCTGCTAGGACAGTGAATGGTAGCATTCACAACAGGTGGGAAGAGGCATTCATTAACAGCATGTGGGTTGGGCTGCAGAGGCCTCACCTGTTGTACCACTGTACGATCTTTGTCCCTTTTGTCTTTTAAGTCTTTTTCTTTCATCCCTGGTTTCTTTACTCCCTGATGGAAACGACTAAAGATTAAGTGCTGGCTTTAGCCTCCGTTCTTGGTGCCTGTGTACACTACCGTTGCCGTCTTGTCTGGTTCCATTCTATAGTGTAGACAGCACTTTAACAGTGTTCAGACCTTCCACACATCCGAGGCTTTTGCATATTTCAGGGACATCCCATCTGCACTACTCGGTGGGGCGGGGAATATCTTATGTTTGTACAGCACCTAGCACAATAGGGTGTCCGTCTCCGATTGAGGCCTGTTGAGGCTATTGCAATATAAAGAACAATAGAACGGCGTTATGACCTGTTGTATTTGTATTGCTGTTGTCAAGGCCTTACTCACTGCCTAGCAATCTACCCTTGGTGTATGCTTACAGCAAGACTTGTAGAGGATTTACTAATAGCTACACCTGCCGGCTTCAAAACACCAGCTTACCTGGGACAACCTATGTGAAAATGTACGCAGGTGCTTTTATGGAAGTCAAATTGCAGATGCAAATTGGAGCGCTACTGGTACCTACTTTCAGATGCAAATGCAGGGATTGTGCATGTCTGTCACCACATACAAAAGGGTTCGTGATTTTTTTAAATGAAGATTTTCTTTCTTCTTGTGGTCTGTTCTTGCCGTGCTGGAAACCCCAGCACAGCAGTATTGGAGTAGCCCATGAGGACAAACAAATGAAACTGACCAGTCTAGTTTCACTGTCCAAGATGAGCCATGGAGGAAGAAGTTAAAGTGAGTTTTCAGTATTTTCAGTTTCAATTTAAAAAAAAAAAAAAGTTTAACAGAAGAAACATTTTAACTACCTTGACAGCCTTATTTCAGTGTATATCCTTTCTGAGATCTGAATATTAATCACAATAGTTGATGTAAGTGAGTTACTAATATTCCAGATCAGTTAGCTCCCTCATTGCGCCCCTAAACCCTCTCCGCTGAGCCATATCCGACTGCCTGTTCTTACTCAGTCTGATCGCCTGATGCAAACTAAGAATTTCCAGGGTCCCTCATTGTGATTTTTGCTGATGTGGCTCTCACCAAGGCACTAAGCCGACCGAACCTAGTGATGGGGCTTAATTAGTTTCATACATCCGCTCCTTGTTTTTCATCAGTGCTTTTCTGGTTTTTTGTTTGAAATGCCATGTTCAAGCGGGTTACCCTCTGGCAATTTTTCCCCCTCTGCTTATTCTGACTGGTGACTAAGGATTATGTGTGTGGGGGTGGATGCTTTTTTAATTTCTTCTTGATAGGAAGCAACTTGCTGGGCCCCGGTAACCTTATCCAGCATCTCCTTTGGATACCCATTCAGTGCTATTAATTTTACATGGCATTATTCTTTTGCCTGACCTGTTCAAAAGAATATTTTTGTCCTAGGGCAGACGCTAAGCATGCATGTTTCCAAGAGGCATGTTTGACCATTAAGATTGCTTTTAGGTTGGTTGTAAGGGTTTTTAGAAACTGCTATATAGAAAGCGTACTTGCCTGACTTCTAAAGCTGATCGCCTCTAAGTCTGTAATTCAAGGAACAATGAAGATTGAAAACAAATATTTAAAAAAAAAAAATCCTTTTCTATTTTTACATTTCGTGGAATGCTGAGAATGAAAAGCAGTTTAATTTTTTGCGCTTTCACAATGAAGCTAGATAGGTCAATTTCACTATCTTTTTTTCAGTAGCACATAGTGTATTTTATTTTTTAGTCTCCCTCCCTTCATGGGAATGTCTTACCAAAATCGCATTCTATTAAAGACTGATAAATGTTTTCCATTCATGTTGACACTTGCAAAATCCATTCTTTGCCTCATTTTATCAAGCTGCAAGGTTGGGCTGATGTTGTTTGTGTCCCTTTCAATCCGGTGGATTTTAAAATTCAGATATTTTAACAAACCTTCCCCCTCTGTGCTTATGAAAAGGCATAGTACAGTTATAAACCTCTTGTAGACTGCCCTTTCCTCCCAAGAACATCAGCTTTGCGGATCAGTGGACATCTAGCTTCTACTTTTTTTGCCGCTTATGAGAGCGGTTTCAGGAATGGAGCTCTCAGAAACCAGGAAGAGCTGTTGAAATATTGAGTATTTGATTTGGTTTGAAAGAGAATCGGACAGCAGCAGAAAGGCTGCCCAGCTTCATGCCCAGAGCTGTCCTGGTGAAAAAGACAAGTCAGGTTGGAATTGGGGCCCATCCTTATGTCACATGACCAAAGCATGAATGAAATTAGAAGCCAGCCTGACTTAGGAAAGACCTTGCCATGAGTACTGAGGCTGGAGGTAGCCTGAGCAGACTGTAAGTTGTGAACCAAAAGAAGCTGCAACATCCATTTCTGTCTTTGGCTGGGCTGGAAAAGGTAAAGTTAAGGCTGGCTCTGTGGTGGCCTCTCAGGGCTGGATCTCTGGATGCTAGATGACAACTCATTAACTGCTCCAATTTATAAGCCAGATATTTGAGGCAGGGAAGATTAAAGGGGAGGATGGATCAGGGTATGTAATAGCCAGTGTCTGCCAGTGGAACAATACAAATATACTGCTTAGAGGAAGAGTGAGGCAGGGTGGCCTATTGGATAGATAATTGGAATGGGTCTCGAGAGACCTATTCCTGGCCCTGCCGCTGGCCTGCTGGGTGATTTGGGGCAAGTCACTTCCCTGCTTTTTGCCTCAGTTTTCCCCTCTGTAAAATGGGGATAAAGATAGTGGCCGCCTTTGTTAAGTGCTTTGAGACCTACTGATGAAAAGCACTAGACAAGAACTAGGTATTTTTTAGAATTAAAAGCTCTTCCTTCTCATAGTTGAACGCACTCACATTGTCAGGCTGCAGTGGCCACCTTTCTATTTAGGTAGCCTTGGCAACGAGAGTTATCATAGACCATTCTGCTAGTAAATAGTGTCTGGGCACAGAATGTCCTCTCCTTTCCCCTTGGGTTGGGGCCCTTCTTGGCTTTTGCAGAATTGCTTCATCCCTGTGTCCCAGATCTTTTCTGCTGCTCGTTATGATATCAGGTAATGATCTAATTCTTTATACTGGACAGACTAGCAGATGCATTTTCTGACTTGACCAGTGGGGTTGCAGGAAGGGGCAGTTGCCTCATGGCATCTAGCTCACGCGTGTGGGGATTCCTTTGTGGATTCCTCTGAGATCCATCACTTAAGTTGGAAGGAGAGGTCAGTGCAGGAGCTCCTGTATTCCAAAGCCCAGGGTGCCAATCAGCACACCAGGCCTAACTGCTGCCAGTGTAACCGGGCCCTCAACGAAACTTCTGCAGTACAATTGCTTACATGGAGCCAAGTGCATCTTCAGAGCTGCTTCCCTGCAGAACTGCTGATGTTAGCACCTTACACCTATGTACATACTGCTACGTTTGTGCCACAGTGGCATGCCAGCAACAAAGGGGTTAAAGTGGAAGCGAGGGGTGGAACCAAGGTATTTCAGATGCTCATTATTCACTGCCAACTTTCCCCAAAATCGTATTAGTTTCACGCTGTCACGCAGGACTGCGCTGTCTTGCTCATCAGTATCTGAGAGAGCAGGAGGAGCAGGGGGATGGGAAAAGAGTATACACTCACTTCAGAACTGCTGGTATTTGGAAAGATCATTGGTAGCCTCTCTCTGCTGCAGCACGGGCCCAGCATGTTTAGGCTGCCTGGGTTCTGGGGGGAAGGAGGCTGGATCGAGGAAACGGGAGGGGCGCGTCTCCACATGATGGCTCCTGATGATCATTTTCCACCCCACTGCTTGCACAAAAGCCCCATGAAATTAGGTCTGCTGCAGCAGGCAGGTCTACTCTGCAATCCAACGGCACAGGAGAAGGGCGGGAGTAAACTGCCCAACCTGTGGGGAATGAGAAAGCTGTTACACGTTGGACCTTGGTCAAAACCCCTCTTTACATGCAGTTGCCGTCTGGGAGGGAGGATTCTCGCAATGGTGGGGGCAGACATGCAATCAGGATCTGTCTATAAATTGCTCTCCCATTTTAAAAATCTTCCATGGACCTTCCCCCTGCAGAACTCCTTTCTGTCCCTTCACCTACTCCAGTCCTGCTGGTGCAAGAACCTTCACCTTCCAGTCATCTGGAGCTGCCTCTCTGGATCTCTGCCTCTCTGGATCTCTCCTCTCCAAATACAGTCTTGTATTCGATGTAGTACCTTTTCATCCTGAAGGGATCCCGCAGCACTTCACTAACTGTATATTTAACTGCACTGAGGGGTGCAGCCACCAGGCTTACAGTGTGCTGCCCAGCAGTTGAGGAGACGAACATTTTAGTCCAAGATTTTCAAGTCCGAGGGATCTCGACGACCATCAAAAGCAGAGATGGTGGCTTTGGCTTTCTAATGACTGAAAAAAGCCTCTTCTGGTAAACTTCAATTTGCCCATCTCTGAAGAAGAAAGGGCCATTAAATCCTTTCTGGGTTGTGGCTGTAGGGACTTCAGAGCTGGGGCTCAGACCATTTAGCCATCCCCGTGGCCTCATCTGCAAACCTGCCTCTCTTCTCTTGCCAATGCTGCTTAACGGTCCCCTCCCTTTTCTTATCCTGTGTGTTTAAAAAAACCTTCTCTAAAGTGCATTGTGATGCAGGTTATGTTTGAGGTTTTACACAGGAAAAAACATGTAATGTAAAATGCTCAGCTTTGGAAGCTTCGAGGAGTTACATGCAGATTCAGTGGGCCTGATTTTTTTTTTTTTAAAGAGGTGTGGAGCTCCCAAAATGCAAATTGGAGCGGCAAGTGCTCAGTTTCTTTGGAAATCAAGCCCAGTAGCTTTTTGCCTTCTGTTCCTTTTTAATCGCTTGTTGCTCTCCTCCCCAACTCTGCATCTGCATTTTCACAGGTCCAGTGAAAGTTGGACTGCCCAGTATAGGTACAGTTGCTCTAAGTAATACCTCACCTTTGTTGGTGCACAGTGCTTATTGTTAACCCTTTGAGCAGTGTTTATTTGCAGTCATACCACATAAAAACCCTATCAGCAACGTTTAGAGGGTCCCATTTAAACTGTGTGAGGCTACCAGCTGTTACTATCTACCTTCTCTTATTGAATGAGCAAATCAGTGGTACTGTTTCCTGATGAAGATTAAGGGAACTGCTCAACATTAAAAGATACTCTGCTTTGAAGAGACTGAATAGCTGGAGTCAATCTTTCTGCTCTTCCATGCACGTGCCAGTTCCTTTAGAGCCTCCTCTTAAGAGGCAACAGGTTACTGTCTGCAGTCCTTCTTTCCCCTGACATCATGAGCAGCTGCTATGCCTATTAGGGAAATAGCACTGTCCAGTTGATAGAGCACTGAAGTGGCAGTGGGAGACCCAAGTTCTGTTCCTGGCTTTGTCATTGACTTTCCACGTGACTGCACAAATCACATCTCAGCCCCATGCCTCAGTTTCCCCATTTGTGACATGAGAATATGCACATCTGTGAAATGCTTTGTAATCTATGGAAAAAAACCCTTCATAAGTGACAAACACTTGATGCTCCCAGCGTCTAGGATTAGGGGTATTTGGGGGGGAATAAAAACTCTGACCTAGGTTGCTCCAAGAAGAGTTGCCTGCTTTTCTTTAGATTACAGGCTTTTCCTCTGAGTAAGTGTGTTGCATGCTGTGGGCTCTATCATAATCCGAATAGTTGGGGGGACTTCTAGTTGTGACCCAGTTTCTGTCATCTACAGCACATAATTACTGTTCTGAAATAACCAGAGGATATGGTGCTTCCTGAAGTCATCCCTGATCTAGGTCTTCTCCATCTGAAGTTCAGAAGGCTGAAGAGTGTTTGCTTAAGGATCATTTTGTTAGTGCATTACTCTTAATTTATTTTAAAGGGGCAAGCACTCCTGTTCAAACCGAGAAGCAAGCTTCTTGGGGAAACCTCATGTATTCAGAGTGGAAGCAAGATGCAGTTTGAGGCGGACAATTAACCACTGGAACAATTTATATGGGGCTGTGATGGATTCTTCATCAGTCGCAATTTTAAAATCAAGAGTAAATGTATTTCTAAAAGAGATGCTCTAGTTCAAAGAAGAATTAATTCAGGGAAGTCCTATGGGCTGTTACACAGGAAGTCAGACTAGATGATCACAATGCTCCTTTCTGTCCCTGTAATCTATTAATCTATTCTGCTCTGAGTAAACCCCCTGTCTCTGGTATGTGATTCAAAGTCCGTGTTTCAGGTGAAATATAAAACCCAAACCATGACTGCTTGTGATTTTTAAAATCTACAGTTTAACTCTTTTGCCTGCAACACTGGCAACTGTGGGTGCGCAGACAGATACTTATCTAGGTGCATCCGTATCTTGTCAGCATCAGTGTAGGCACCTATATTTGAAAATGTAACCCTGAAGACTTCATCCCTTTCACAGCTGTAGGAATGGGAGTCCATGCTGATTTAGCTCAGTTCTAGCTTTGGGTAATTGCATCCTAGTTCCCTAAATTTTCCCCGCAGTTTCAGCTGGACAAGTTCTTCTTCTTCCTGACTCTCAAAGCAATATGGACGCATTCCTGGCACAAAACAACAGTTCTGTCCCACCCCAGAAGTGGCTGCATTTCAGGAAGGGAAAAGATCTCTCTAGTGTATAGTAACTGTAAGTGCTTTGGGGTCTGAAAATACAGCTTACAAACACAAGGTGGTGTTTATTAGAAATGTTTGCTGCTTAGCAAAGGTGAATTCCTTTCTCCCTTTATAGGCATGTCTCTTTAAAACATTTAGTAAAGGCAGGTTATTTTGGGGTATCTCATTTCCTTTCCTTTCCTCCCCTCTTATTGTACGTGGGTGTGTTACATCTCTGTCGAGTTTGTCTGAGTGTGCAGTGCCGGTAGACTGAGAGGAACATTGATCCCACCCTTCTCCAATAGCCCCTCATTTGTATCTCATTTTCACATTATCATCGAGCCCATGAACGCAAGGCTATTTTGACAGCATCTGTCAGCAAGGTACAAGCGTCTGCCATCGCCTCTGATTGGTTGCAGACACCTATGGCATCGTACTGAATATTATTATTACAGATTTTTTTTTAGCGGGGGAGGGGGAACCAAAACACACACGTCTCCCATACAACGTTCTGAGTCTTCAGTGAGCCCTTCTGCCGGTCTCTGGATTCATTTGCATTTTTCTGGCTCCTGCTGGAGAGTGGAGCCATAAAAGGCTCAGGCGGTGTGTTTTTTGTGTGTGGTTTAATTTGTTTTATTTAAAAGGTTTGTAGTTGGGGGGGGGGGGGGGCACAAGTGGAGGAGGGTGGTAAAGCCATCTAAGCAGCCATTTAGACTTTGACGAGACTATTTATTGAATTAGTGAAGTCCATAGCCAGGGTTCAGAGCTGCTATTACACAGGTTCACTCTGCTTACAATATATTGCATGCCAATACAACGGGCCCATATTTAAGAGCTGTGGATAGGTGCGGTTTTGCTTGAGTAAATCCCATTTGTATGTTCTTGGAATCTATACTGAAATTCTGTGAAATCCTGCTAAATTAATACCTGATAAAAGAACAAACCATTTTTCCCCTTCCCCTCCAAACAGCATGAAAAATGTAAGCTACACTAAAAGAATCGAGTACTACATTGTCAAAGTGAACGCATTTCCTGTGCATCAAATTCAAGGCTTGCAGGAACCCTAAGTGCAAAGAACACAATGTTGGTGGTGCAGCTAAGCTGTGCTTTTATAGTCCGTCTGCTCGAAACATTAAACATAGATGTCAATTTACAACAATTGATTAGATTAATTTTAGTTTAAGATGTAGGATGCTATCCTTCAAACACTGGGCTTTATTCTCTTTTATATAAAAGCTCATTTACACTGCTCTGGTGGTGTAAAGGGTCCTTAACATCAGCCTAAATAACATGGAGGGCCTTTACGCCCGCACAGCAGTGTAGCGGGATCTTGGTGTACATGAGGATAAGGCTCATCAATGGAACCAAAGCCTTCATGTTACTGTATTGTTCCAATTAAAATCAGGACTCCACTGTGCTTGGTACCACGCATACATACAATGACACCGTGTCGTGTGTCCTCTCCCCCGAAGAGTGCACAAAGTGTGGAGAAAGCCAATGCTGTTCCTAGTCTTCAGATAGGAAACTGAGGCACAGATGTGGTTTGCCCAAGGTCACACAGGAAGTCTGTGGAAGGGCTGGAAATTGAAACAACGTCTCCTGAGTCCCAGTCCAGTGCCAAAACCGGAAGACCAGCCATGTTTCCTTTCCTGGTAATAAATATTTCTGCAGGATTTTGCCCTAAGACTTTTGTCTGTATATGCTTGTACCATGATCATATATGTACATGTGCTTAATCTACATGAGAGCCCACTTCAAAGGACTAGCTAGCTCTGCTATACTAACATTACATCAATTGATCATTACAAATGCAAACACAGACTCGTAAAGCTAAGTTCTGCCGTGTACTTTATGAACAAAGACATCGACTCGCTCTAGTTCAAAACTGCGCTATAAATTGGTATGGCGTATTTGAATTCTGACTATATACCATAGATTGAAAAGGATCTGCAGGAAAGTAAAAGAGAACTGCAAGCTCTGCAGTGTCCATTTGGCAAAAGAAGGCTGAGCTGCTCCATTGTCCGTAGTGCCACTATTTCCAAGCCTGCACACGCTTCTGCTATCCTCATCCCTTAGACTGATACCCAAATAAGAATGTAAACCAAAAGAGCAACTCCGCTGGGAGGCTTGCCCAACTTAGTAGAATACTTTTTGAGAACTATGGGTAAAAAGGAGCCTGATGTTGGCCAAAATAAGGTGAAGGTATTTTGAAAGATACTTTTTAAAATCAGCATTTTCTTCTACACTGCCATTGTTCCAAGGTGCCTATAAAGAGAGACAACCTACAGCCAGTATGTACTTGGACTTGAGGCTTTATTTGGGTTGTTTGACAGAAACAGACACCCAAATTCAAGGTTCAAATACCAAAAATACTGTGTGTTTGGAAGGTTATTTTGTGTTTTCATTTCATCAGACTTTGATTGGGTATGCTAACTCCATGATAGTTATATGTTCTAATACTATGTCCAGTCCTAATTTTTAAAAGGCCTGAGAGAGGGGTGGGAAAGCTGCTTCTCCCTGGAGACCATGCCACACTCAGATCTCATGATTATTATTGTCTTTGCATAATGAGAATAGAGGCACTTAATGTGAACTTCATTCTTAATGTATTTGCATTTTTTTAAATCTTCTACGTGTGCTTCTGTGTTCTTCTGATTAAAATAATTAATCTGGCTACTTTTGAAGTCATTTTGCAGCTTTATAGGAATGGAAATTCTCTTGGAAGCGTAGCTATGTTCAGAAAGATGTCTGCCTAAAAATATCTGGGGTGTCCGTATTTATTCTCCATCAGATCAGGTGCAGTCTGTCTACAGCTGAACCTGAAATTAGTATCTTTCGGCTGCTAGCATCATAATCTCAGCCTGGTATCTAACGGATGCTCTCTTTTCTCATGTGGTACCTTGGCTAAATAGTCTGGAGTTGGGGCTTTTCTTGGTGACACACAGGGCACAATAGAATGTGTTCTCAATTACTTATATCCTCCACAGTGCTGAGAATTTAAATGTCTGTCTTTGAAACTGAGTGACTCAAAAGGAGTCTATAGGAGAGTGGATTTGTAGTGGGCTCTCCTGGGGCTATTTTTTTTTTTTTTAGTTTAAATTATTTTTGATCATGACTGCACATTAAATATTTAGATTGGGAATTTCAAAAAGGAAGGTTTTCTAAGGGAGCTAGGCATCCACATCTCAGGCACAGTCCAGCCATGGGCTGTTTTGAAATTCCAGCCTTTGTGTCAATACCAGGGTGACTTGGTGCTTTATCAAATCTTAGACCCTGCTTCTGCAAGGTAGCTTGCCCAGGCCCAGTTACAGTCTAGAACCCCAGTTCACGTGCGATGCTCTGCATGTGCGGAGCCCTCACAGGGCTTCAGCCACCCAGTGTCTCGCATGGTTCGGGGTAGTCGATCACAGATCTTCCTGTTGATACATCTAGGTCCTGCCCAGTGGCCTCAGTGGGAGTTGCATCTGTATATCAGAGGGTGGAACTTGGCACGTTGGGGTATGTCTGCACCGCAGTTAAATACCTGTGGTTGGCACTTGTCTGCTGGCTCAGGCTGTGGGGCTGTAAAATTGCAGTGTACTTGCTTCAGCTTTGGGACCCTCCTCCCTCACAGGGTCCCAGCGCTTGGGCTCCAGCCCAAGTGTCTACACTGCAGTTTTACATCATCCCAGCCTGAGCCAGTTGACATGGGCCAAGTGTGGGTATTTATTTGCAGCTCAAGTGGAGCTGTGTGGCATCTTCTTTAGAAGTGGGGATACTGGCATCCTAGGCTGTGAAACTTTGTGCAAACTACACTAAGTTCAAGTGAGAGTCCAACAAAGGCAGCCTCCTCTGTCTACAAAAAGCCTTTTCTTAGAGATTCTGCACTAATTTCCAGTTCACAAAACCCATGCGGAGTCCTGAATGAATCTAGCCCAGGGGGGAAAAATCTACAATGAGCTAGATTTGAAAGTGACCCATATAGGATAACTTGCGCGTTCATAGGTGGCGCCGCGAAGGTAAACAATCACCACATGCAAAAAACTCAGTGGTGGATCAATTCCTTTCCGTCCCCCCCAGGGCTGTGTTCGGTATGAAACCAAGCTGTTAGTCTCCACCTGTGATCTGATAGAACGCCCTCCCACAAATATCTGTCTAGGCTGCAACATAAAGCCATACATGACAGAACTGCCTTTGTTAGGATGGGAAACCCATTCTGCCGTAGGTATTAACAGTTCCACTAGTCAAGAGCTTTGTCTGGCATCATGGGAATGAGGATTATTCAGCTCATATAAATACCAGTGTCTTTTTTTTTTTAAAGTGTGCTATGAGGATTGAAAGGTGGTATGGGGAAGGGGAAAACTCTTAAGGATGGGCTTTGGGAACTGAGCGTGGTCCCCCATTTTGTGAGATGGGGAGAAATAACTGATTGATCTAAATGAGATTAGGCTGGGATTTTCAAGCCACCTAATGGGGTTGGATGCCCAGTTCCCATTAAAATTAACAGGAATTGAGTGTCGAAGCTTTGAAAAATCCGAGCCTCGATGTATAAGCATATATAAAGTTTCAAGGCAAGATTGTTTCTAGCTTCAATGCTGTAATGTGTGATCAGGGTTTTAAAGCACAAGAATAAATTTAGCTATGAAGCAGATACCTTGTTATTGATAAACACTCTGATCAAGCAGTTAAATGTAACAAGGAAGCACAAAAGAATTTGAGGTTACCGTGGACTTAATCATTTAGGGGGAGACAGACTGAGTATGTTTCCCAGAAGATCAAGTATTGGAGCTAACTAGACTTTACAGCTTTTCCAATCTAATCCATTTCTGTACGTCTCTAATTCCAAAGGCAGTCCAGTGGGGATCTCTTAGTCGCTACCCCTGTGGACCTAGCTGAGATCACCAACATGCATCTTCCAAGATGGGGCTTGAGCTAGGTTTTCTTGCAAGAAAAGTTAGATTATTTGGGCTCAGCTACCCAGCATTCCCTCCCGCCAGTACTGCTGGTTAAGTTATTCTGTGGGAGCCAGCACTGTAGAGCTAAATTACTGTGACAGTTGTACCATGGCAACTGTACCTGTCTGTCTGTCATTCTCCTCTCGCTGCTGCTGAGGAGCTGTCGAAAAATAATCATTATTTGGGAGGTGGAAGGAGTGTGCAGCGAGGAGAAGAGACGGAATATAAGACAATACATTTCTGCTTCCACGATCACTGCAGATCTGTAGAGACCTGGGAAAGGAAATGCCCCTTTAACACCAGCTTTAAAGTGAATCTCTTTAAGGAATTTAATATCTTGCATAACATTAAACCTTGCAAAGTGGGATTAAATGAAACAAAATTAAAAAGCCAAACCTGATCCTAGCACCTGTTTTAAAATGAGTTAATGGAGGGATATTGAAATTTTAAACCCTTCACTGTGCTGCTGAAAGAGGATTTTTTTTTTTTGCCCCGTTTTTGGAATTTATGCTTATTCTGTTTAGCATGCAGCCTAACTGTGTAATTACACGATAGACTGAAGTAGAATTTAGTGCCCGTAATACCAGTTATAAAGAAGAGCCCTAATTATGTATATCTTCTCAGGTAAATAACACATCACGGGGCATGGAAGGGCATAATTATCATTCTGAAAACCTGCCTAATTACTAATTTACTTGGAATTTCAGAAAGCTTTTGATAAGATCCCTTATAAGCAACTGTTAAGGAAAATAAATTGAGTCGGGGGCAAACCATTTACATTTTTAAAACTGTCTAAGCAATGGGTAACAGTGTTAGTGTGTAGCTTCTTACAGGCTCTTGAGAGAGGTAGATTCTGGATTAGTACGAAGGAGACCAGAGTCCGGATCCTGGCTTTGCCACAAACTCCCTGTGTGGCCTTTGGTAAATCTCTGCGTTGGTTTCCCCATCTGTAAAAGGGGGTAATTGTTACTTATTTCATATGGGTATTGAAGGTAAATCCATGAGTACACATATGGTGGTACCTGAGTGCCATAGAAAATTCAATTAATAACATGGGTAAGACCTATGGATGGGTATTGGGGTCAGTAAGGTTTCTATATGCTAATGATTTGGATGGTGACTATACAGTGAGGCAGTGGTGGAGAGATACCAAGTTATTTCACTTAGTAAAACAGCAATGGAGTCCATGCCCAGATGGATTTAAATCTCTCTGGGAGACCGAGCAGGATGATGAGAGATGATGTATATAGATTAATATACTAGAAACGTATATTACAGGTTTTCCTCCCCAAGACTTCTCTTGGATACTGATGGGCTCTGAACTTGTAGGATCATGGGAAGGAAGAAGAGACTTAGAAATTGGTCCAACCCGACTTCAGTGAAGTTGAATATTAGGCAGAACCAGACAGTTTTTAACCCCTTGTGCATCAGATGTCCCTGAAAAGCAGCGGAGACCCTTTGTGAGTTATACTCAAATACCACTGTAGACCTCTCACCTGCAGCACTGTCCCCGGCTTTGGTCTTCCCCTCTCCATACAGCTGTGGAGGAGAAGGTCCTGAGACGGGTGCTTGCTTAAGGCAGGGTGGGTAAAATGGGTCAAATGCTGCCAACACTGTTCAGTGGGTGTATATTTGAATTTTGAAATGTATTTGTTTCTCCTGAATTGAGGCCTTTTGGATGATGGTTAATGTGGTAAGACCAAGGTGGCTTTCAGTATCTGCTTATCTCCCTTGGGAAACACTGCGTTACCCTGGTGGGATTTTGCTTGTGGTTTGGGGGAGTCCAGGTCTACAAAATCTGAGGCTTAATCAGCTACTTCACCTCCGTTAGCAGTAGATGCAGTATGCATTTCTTCTGCTGTATCCCACACTTCCTAGCTCCACCTGCATCCTGAAGCTGAGCTCAGACCTTGTTCCATCCATGCAGCAGCCATGACATCATGTGATCTATTCAGATGCCTTTAATCCAAAGAGCATGGGAAGGAGTTGCAGGATGCTGTAATAAAACTTCAGTGAACAATGAAAACAAGTCAACTGGTGGCCAATGGTGTGAGAGGAATATATTAGCTGAGAAGAAGAGGAAGGGGCGAGACATCCATCCATTAGCAGGAGCATTAAGAAAAGAAGGGCTTTGACGTGACAGTCAGACGACAAGGGGGCGAGACGGAAAGAGTTAACTCTGGAAGAGAAAAGCCAAGGTACTTATCCATGGCCCTAGAACCCTGAATCAGAGGGAGAGAATGCCTGAAAGCAAGTGAACACGGTGCGGGGAGTAAGGAGGGGAAAAGCTAGGTCTGGGACAGTAGCTTAAAAGGAAAGAAGTGAGAATTTGCAGGCAATGGTTGCTGGCTGGTATGAAATCAGCAAAGTGGCGGTGAGAGGAGCGTGAGGGGATAGATGTGAATAGCAAGGCTAAACAGAAAGAGACGTGCTACCCCACTATAGTGTCTGAAGAGAGGATTTTGGAAGAGCTGCAGAGAGTGGATGTAGAAATCCAGGCCACCCGCTCCAGCTTCTTCACTCCCTGCATCTGACTCGCTTCACCAGCACCTTTTTTTTGGTTCCTGTTCACAGCATGTACTTCTATTTCACCACTTGAAGCTGGTCCTGTTGACTAATCCCCACCTCTCTTTATAGCCATAGTAAGTTCAAAAGAAAGAGAAAGCCACACTTCATTTGCAAGTCCTTCTACTGCATGTGTCACTAATGACCACTCTAATTATGATATCTCACAGTCTCCCTATTCAGGGGCTGCCTGATCCAGCTTCCTTTTGACATCTCGCTAGATTAGGGAATATTTGAATATTTTTGCAATGAAAAGGGAGTGGCTCTGGGGAGGAAGAGAGATCACATGAGAGCAGGTCTGTTTTTTGGCATCAACACTTGTTTGTTTCCACCTGCAGCTCCCTCTTCTGCTGTATCACAGATTCGCTGGTGGGCCAGTTCTCGGAGAGGCTTTCAAATGGAAGCAAGGGGGGGCAGTGTGTAAGAAAGTGTTTGCGGGGCGCGGGGGGGAAGTCAGCAAAAATTAGTATGAAAGGCTCCTCTGCCGTGTTGCTGAGAGCCAGCGGTGGAGATAAAGCGAGAGGGTGCTTTGTACCTAGCCGGCGACATGATAATTGGCTTTCCTTCCTAGTGAACTTTGCAAATGATGCTCTTTAACTCGTCGGCGAGATAAACAGTTGCTGTGGCAGGTGCGCTGAAAGCGCCGTCTGGATGTAATTAGACAAGTGCGCAAGAGAGCACCCTGAGAAATCTAACTATGGTTTTCATTCTGGGTACTTCCCATGGGCCACGCCGCCCTATTCCGACCCCCGACCCCCCTCCCTTTTCCCCTCCCCGCTGCCTCTCTCTCTCTGGCATTTCTCCTTCTGTCATAGAAAGGAAAGTCGTCCCGCTGACTCACTTCTGTGTTAGTTTGGACCATGTGCGGCACCACAGAATAACTGTTAGGTGCCCTTTGGCTGCAAAACCCCAATTGACCAGCTGAGTCTGAAGCCTTTCTCTCTCTTAATCACACAGGGCTCTAGGCGGTTTGCCTTGTTTGCAAACCAAAATCACTCTCTTGTGTCTTAAAACTCATCAGACCATTTGGAGTGTGTCATTATTTTTCTTTACCCCTTGAAAATGTTTGCATTTGCATTGCACCTTTTTTTTTTTTTTTAATCCCAATGCACTCTGCTAGCATTAATTAATTAAGGAATTAAGCCTCACACCACTCCATGAGGTTGGTAAATATTGTCCCTATTTTGCAGGTGGCAAACTCCAAGAACAGGGCTGTTGTGACTTTCCCAAGGTCATACAGCAAATCTGAGGCTGCATCTAGAATAGAACCCACGAGCCCATTCTTGTGTTATAGCTATTGGATTATTTAACAGATCAATCTTTGCAGCAGATCAGGAGTTAGCAGGGCTCTAAATACTGGCATCTGTTTTGAGCTCTAACCCTAAGGGTTAGCTCGGCATTTTAAAGGTGCATCTGACTAAATGGGTTGCAGCCCATGAAAGCTTATGCCCGCAGAAATTTGTTAGTCTTTAAGGTGCTACAGGACTCTTGTTTTTGCTGTATACAGACTAACACGGCTACCCCTCTGAAATTTTAAAGATAGTCACTCTTGATTTCCATGGGATGTTTAAATAGGGTCCAGCCAAATAGCATTCTAAGCTGCTACCACTATTCCATGGAGCAGTCTGCCTACCTGGAAAGCGCTAAATATTTTTGTTTTCTAATTCTATGTCTCTGTCATGCTGAACATAGTCTTAGACTCTTCAGGGAAAGGAGCTATATGCAGTGAAAGGCATTCCAAAGCACAGACAGCATCGGTCAGGATCACTTAACTCACTGCTGAAGTGCAGCTGCATCTGGGGTGGAACACAGCAGTTGTCCAGTAGCGCACACCACAACGCTGTAGGTCTGGAAGTGGAGAAAAGTACCATCTCCACTGGAAACTACAGAAGGGATCAAATAGGCAGAATCATTATGCGAGATGGCATTTGGCCTGGACACCAGGGCTAACAATTCTTCTCCTGTTTAAAAGTGTCATGGCTATTAAGTGGCCCTACCTACTTATGGTCCTTATTTTCCATGACATACATAATATGGCGCCTCCAGGAGCACAATGCCCCCCCCCCCCAACCTGTTGTAGTGCATTCACTTAGTGTGAATGCCACATACAGAATCAGCTCCACCACTTCTTGCAGAACCCCCGACTTCCCTTGATGGTCTCCCATCCAGCCCTGCTTAGCATGCCAGGTCACAATTTGAGATGGCACATGCACTCGTTCTAGACTTCTCTTACCTCTTCCTTCACTCCTAAATAAGCTTCTGTTAAGGGGGATTTGCTTTGTGTCCAGCATTTCCCTCTTCCACAAGGCACCCCCACGGTTTCTGGACTCCTACCACAATCCTTTCCAGAGCACCAGTTTGAGAGACCTCCAAACAAGCACCTTGTGTAGGGTGAGCAAAGAGCTCGCCACGTTTGAGGAGAAAAGTTCTATGGGATAAAGAATGAGAAGCACACTGGTCTGGGTAGCCCTCCTCAGCCATGCAAGAGGACAACTGCTTATAACACTGGTTTTGGGGGTGAAAGGCAGTGGTCAGTATCCAATGTCCTGCCAACAGGATTATCTGGTGCAGGTGACCTCAATAGGTAAGAAGCTACTGCATTTCCTGTGTGTTCAGATTCACCCCCTGGGTGGCTATTGTAGGAATAGACCCTTCTTAGGATTGCTTTAGCTGTGCAGACTAATGCTTGTTCTGCTGGAAAGTTCCTCCAACAACCTTCTCCTGCGTTATTTCTTAGCTGGGGCTGCCGGTAATGACAGCGATACACTTGTTTCAGCATGTCAGAAGGCTTTACTCCATTCCTGTCCTCCTTCCCGTCCATTCATTCATTAATTTTCTGAGGTTGCCGAGGAGACATTATTGATGATGATGATAATAGTAATAGGGAAGATACGTGGCAGATTAATTCCTGAACTCTCTAACAGGATTTAAGCTAACAAGAGAGGAGGGCTTTTTTTTTTTTCTTTCTCCTTTCAGATATTTCCTGTGCTGGGGATAACGACACCAAAGAGTGTTAAATTGGTTCTGAATGTCCACCTCTGGCTGTCCACATTCTTGTAACGATTTCATTAGCTTGAATTATCCACGTTATTTTCTTGTAATGGGATTAGCTG
Organism: Emydura macquarii macquarii; assembly: GCF_026122565.2. Taxonomy (NCBI): domain Eukaryota; kingdom Metazoa; phylum Chordata; order Testudines; family Chelidae; genus Emydura; species Emydura macquarii. The sequence continues at coordinate 6,184,363 of NW_027131391.1, forward strand.
TACTGGAGTCAGCTGAAGACCTGAGGGGGAGGAACAGTCTGCTGTGTGTTTCATTAACTCTCTCATGTAGGGGGTGGAACTGACCACGATTCAGCCCAGGGGCAAAACTATTTTGGCAGGGTCCTTCATTCCAAAAGGAGGAGGAAAAAGAAAAGAGGCCATTATTCCTCTGTAATCAGTAAATCGGTACAAGAGCAGAGACTGGCAAGGAGTAGTTTGTTGGGGAATTGCTATTTGGGGGTGACTTAAAAAAAAATTAAGAAAACCATTGCAAAGTAATGACTAAATTTTGCTCAGATGATGCAGAATTTAGACCTGATGCTGCAGAGAGCATTTTGCAGGTCAGTGAACGGAGAAGCTACACCACACTTCTGCCTCCTTGGGAACTTTGCATTCACTGCCCAGAACACCCCGTGTTACTGGCAGACAGTTAAATCTTTTCTTGACTAGACTTGGCAGTGTGATTGTCATTGGATTTGCTTGGAATGGGAGATGAGCTTTCTAGCATATATATTTTGGGGGCTTCAGGGGTGATTTCTTGCAACAGTTAGATTAACCATCTTGTTCTTGGGATTAATTGTATATAGTCTCTTGTGCAACCACTTGTATAGATCTGTGGTGAAATTATGCTCTCCCTTTCTGGAGTCTTTCCGCGAGTTTCCTTTGATTAGATAGTGACTAACTGCTTATCGCACTAATTCTGATTGATCTTTGCTCAGTGTCTAGGGTTTAAGAATAATGACACCATTTCAGAAATTTATAATGTGAATGGGCTAAATTATGGAAGCATCTAGTATAATCGCTGTGTTATTTATGTAGTGCCAGAGGCATGCTAGACACTTTGCAAAGAGGAAGAAAAGCTCCCTGCCCTGAAGAACTTACAATTGAAAGAGACATTATTCAAACAGAGAATGGAATGAAGTGATACAGCAAAGCTGTAGCACAGTCCGAGGTAGAACATGTCTTGCTGAGCCAGCATTTCTTGGCCGATTTTCCTTGTAGGCATCACAGCAGAGCTTGAGGGGAATTGGAAAGAGAAAAGGGTAGCGGTCTAGGGACAGTAGGCACAGGCTGCTTTGTAAGAAAGCACAGAGATTGTTATGGGAGGCGTGGACGGACAGGCAGGCCGTCAAGGCTGAAGTCATTGGTTCAGCGGGGACTGTGAGTGACAGGCAATGCAATAAGAAAAAAGAACAGGTAAATAAATGCAGGGGAACATAAAGGGCTTTGATGGTGAGGACAAAAAGCTTGAACTAAGCGTAGTGGAAAGCGAGGACATCAGTGGAGGTAAGCCTGAATGAGGAACAAGGAAGATGATCTTGGCAATTGTGTGTCATATGGACAGGAAGACGGGATGGGAGGGTCGTCAGAGAGGAGATGGGTACAGTAATTGATATGAGGGCCTGGAAGGACTTTTGGTGGCCTGGACAGCAAGATGATGATAGACCTTAGAGATGTTATGGAGGCAGGATTTAGACATGGCCTGGATGTTTAAGGCAAAAGAAGAGGGGGAGGGGTCAGTGATGATCCTCAGGTTACAGGCCTGAGTGACGGGAGGATGGCGCTATTGTCAATGGCAGCAAGTCCTGCAGGGGAAGTTGTGTGATGAGGAAGAGCGTATGTGGACATATATATTTGTATTCTCCTTCATATTCATAGTTAAAGGAGCACAAGTGCTAACAACAAATGTCTGAGGCCTTCCTGTGCTGAGAGGTGCCAAATAGGCTTTTATGTTATCCGCCAAACTAAACCAAGGATCTCAGTCCATTTAAATGACATTCCCACAATCAGCAGGCAATGGGCTCCTTCTTCCAACTGGCCTATTCCCAAGGAGAGCAATTCCTTCCAGCAATGAGACTGGCCATTTCCGTCTGCTTCTCTCTCTGTTTACCCAGTTGGTTAAGAGGAAATCCACCAAATTGCTGGAAGCGTTGACCGTGTTGTGGGAATGTTATTGACTTCCAGGAAAGCCGTTCACATAATCTGCAAACCCACATGCTGCTGTGTATGTTTCAGGGGGAGCACTGATGGGCTGCACTATTGGGGTTTGGCCCAGGAAATCTGCTCATCTTTCTCATTTGCCACATGTGACTTTTGGCTTGCCTTGGTGAATCCTCTGGATCTTGCGTCTCTGTGACATTCCTGCAGTTGGTGGGTTGTTGAGGAGCAGATCTGGGCTTGTGACCAATTGGGGAGAACTATGTGACCCTCTCTTCCTATATAGATGATTCACCCCAGTAAGGCCAACATGTTGTTTTCTCTGCATGAATGTTGATGAGTATGACGCAAAGTCACCACTGCACCTTCTAAGGAGTGAGAGATTATGGCCTGTGACCCTGACAGTCCTCTCACGCTCTGAGGCAGTGTATGAATCCTGGCACTAATGCACTAGGGAGGGAACCTGATATTCAGTGGTATGTATCCTAGCACCAGAGCCGGGATGAGAGGATCCTTCTGCCTTGGCTCTCACTGAATTTTAATAGCAGAACCACTGCTTTTTTTACTCTGCTCCATTGGCACGTAGGTAGCACGGTACAAACCAGGGAATTCAAATTCCCCTCCCAACATCTCCACTCGGTCACTGGTTACTTCAGAGTGTATGTTCTCTGGTCCTGGACACAGGAGTCCCATGAAAAACAGGTCAGTTGCCACTTCTGAGGCGCGTTGGGTTTTTCCTACATACATAGGGAGGAGGTGAGGGTATGGGTCACACAATGCGCCGCTTTGTGTTAGTAGTTTAGACAGTCAGGTTCCTTGCCAACCCTTTCTGATACGAGTCCAGTTTGCCACAGACCCATGCCCAGGAAGAAAGCTGCATTTTCACACTGAGATTTATGTGCATCAAAGCTAGTTATTGGGGGGAGGGAAGGGTCTCATTGATCTGAGCTGCCATAAAGCACGCCTGCCTCCCTGTACTTGTGCAGCATGTGTGTGCATACCACTCCCCTTAAAACAAATTAGAAATGTGAAAACTCCTCCCTCTGTTCAAAGCATAAACCATCTTCCTCAGATAAGGGGTATCCCATTCAGGAGAGGTAATTGGGTCCCTCCCCACCCAAAAAAAAAAAAAATAGATGAAGGAAATAATTGGATAGGTGAGGTGTGAGATTCTCTGCTGAGGTGGCAAGGGGAACATTAAAGGCCCAGTCTCTCCACTTCATTCACAGCTTCTCGTATGGTAATTGCTGTGTTACGGTTTCTAATTATCAACACAGTGGGGTGGCTTTTCTCCCCATTCCCAGTGGGGTCATCTGTGCTTGTGTTAGGGCTGGTCTGCACTACAAATATTTGTTGACCAAAGTCAGCTTTTTGTGCCAAAACAGTGGTGGTGTACACACTACAGTCGCCCCTCCCTCCGCTGCTGACCCAACTCCCCTGATTTTGTGACCAAATAAAACCACTGTGATGAGAAGCATAGAGCTTTTTGCACCGAACCTCTAGCGACAAAGTGTCAGTGTAGACACTGCGCTTGGTTATGTCGTGGTAGATGGCCTCCGGGAAGTGTCCCACAATGCCCGTCCTGACCACTCTAGCCATCAGTTTGATCTCCGCTGCCCTGCAGCCACCCGCCGCTCCCCTTTTCAAGGAATTTTTGAAATTCCACTTCCTGCTTGGTCGGTGTGGAGAGCTCACATCGCATCTTCCCAGCAGACCATGATGGCTCCACGCACCAAACGTTCTCCCACTTGGAGCACACCAGAGCTTCTGGATCTGATCATCATTTGGGGAGAGGAAGATATGCAGTCCCAGCTCTGCTCCAGCCATAGGAACTTTGATAGCTATGGTTAGATTTCTCATGGCATGGTGGAGAAGGGGTATGAACAGGACATGCTGCAATGCCATGTGAAAATCAAGGAGCTGCGGCAGTTGTACCAAAAGGCTAGGGAGTCAAACCGTGGCTCTGGTGCAGAGCCAAACACTTGCCGCTCCTATAAGGAGCTGGAAGCCATCCTCAGCGGCGACCCCACCTCCACTGCCAAGAGACCCCTGGATACCTCCCTGGCTTAACCTCGACAAAGAAGTAGTGGACGAGGAGGTCAAGTTGGAGGAGGATGCGGAGCAGGTGACTGGGTCATTTGGTGAAGTGGGGGAATCAGAACCTCTTCTTGACCTTAGAGAGTTAGAGCCAGTCCCAGCCCTCTAGCACTGGTGTGCAGGATGCAGGAGAGGGGAGCTCTGGTAAGTGATTTTTCTTGAGCTGATGCTGCTCTGTTACATGAGATACAGCTTCCTTTCCTTTGTTGCATTGTACAGCTGGTTGAAGGGATCGAAATGCACAAGAATAGCTGGGTCTGCATGTGCTTCCTATTCCCCTGTTCAGATAGGCAGTGCAGTGGAAAAGTGTGTTAATGCACACTGAGATTTCAGAGGAATCCTCCAGAGAGATCTCTAGGAACCTTTCCTAGAGGTGCTGACCAATCCTTTGCCGGAAATTCCTCTGCAGAGCTGCTTTGTTTCTTCCCCTGTTGTAGGAAACTTTCCCGCACAAATTGGCAATCACTCGTGCAGAGACTAAAACAGCACACAGGCAAGCGCATAGGGGCCGGTTTGAAGCTGCTCGCATGGAGGGAGATGCACTCTAGCATGCCTCTTTACTGTCAGGAGTGAGATATCGGCTTCTGTGGCCTCTGCCTGTGGCAAATGGTGGCACAATTTGAAATTTTGTCCCTGTCTATCTGAATCAACACCCCAAACAATCACCCAGAACTTTTTCCCCAGCTCAAATGCCCCCTCCACCTGGGCACAACTCACCATGCTCTGGGTGATCGCCGAGCCGTGCGCTTGCCAGGGGACAATGAGGTAGAGATGTATTTTATAGTAATGAATCAATGCTGTTAGTGCACTCACAATCATGCTTCCGTTCATTGTTAATTATGCTTCTACAAACGTGCCCTAGAGGGGAAACCCCTCCACACCTGCCGAGCGCCTGCAGCTGATAAGAAAATGACCCCGGAGAAGCAAAGAGGAGATGTTCCAAGAGCTCTTCCAGTCTGCTGAGGTGGAAAAAGAAAAAAGGGCATAGAGACACAGTGTGACCAAAAATCAAAAAAATGATAGGCAGGAGAGGAGGGAAAACCAAGAGCGAGTGATAGCAGGTGACCAGCGCATGATAAAAGCCATGGAGGAGCAAGTGGAGCTGCTAAAGTTACTCATAATGCTGCAGACTGAATTCATGCGTACTCGTCTCCCCTCTTACACTGCTTCCATGTCCTCTCCAAACTCCACCCACACATTTCTACCATACTCCCAGCCCATCTTGGTACCCCGTTTACTCCAGCCCTTCAGACAACTTCCAGAATGATAACTGGACTTACACCCAGCTGTCATAACTCACACTGCCCCTCATTGCTTTGTCTCCTCCAGCCCAGCTTTTTGTGTGTGTTGTGAATAATTATTTAATAAAGACATCCTCCGTGAAGGATAAGCAATCTGTATTTGTCTCTTGCGCATGGTAGTTGTAGCTCACATTGATACACCGTGCAAGTTGGCTAGCAGTCATAGCATGGCACAGCGCTGTTTACAAAGACACCTTATTGGTGCTCATTGTCAAAAGGGTTCCTCGAGGCTTCCCTGATTCGAATGGCCCCCCGTTGTACCCCTCCACTAGCCCTGACTTCTGGTTGTTCATAGTCAGCCACCAGGTGATCCGCCTCTGCACTCCACCCAGGGGGAAACTTTTCACCCTTAGCGTCACAAATGTAGAGCAAACAGCAGGGGGCTATAATCATGGGAATATTTTCTTCATTTTTCTAACTTTCCATAAAGGCATCACCAGCGAGCTTTTAATCTGCCAAACGCACATTCAGTGGTCATTTGGCACTTGCTCAACCTGTTATTGAAGCAGTCCTTGCTGCTTTCCAGGTTGCCTGTATAAGACTTCATGAGCCATGTCCCTAAGAGGTAGGCTGGGTCTCCCAGGATCACTATGGGCATTTCAACATCCCCCATTGGAATCTTGGTCTGGAAAGAAAGTCCCTGCTTGCAGCTTTCTGTATTGGCCAGTGTTCCTGAAGATGCGTGTGTCATGCATCGTCCCTGATCAACCCGTGTTGATGTCAACAAAACACCTGCAGTGATCCACAAGCGCCTGCAGTACCATAGAGAAGTACCCCTTTCTATTTATGTACTCCATCGCAAGTTGATCCGGGGCCAAACCTGGGATATGCATGCCATCTAGGGAATCTCATCGCTGCGAAGCCATCAGCTATTTCATGCACATTTCCAAGATTCACAGTCCTTCATAACAAATTAATGGCCCTGCACGCTTGCAATAACAGCTCCGACGGTGGACTTCCCGACTCCAAACTGAACTGACTCCAAACTGATTAGCGACCAACCCGTAGTAGTCTGGAGTTGCCAGCTTTCACACGGCGATCGCCACACACTTCTCCCCACTGAGCGGGCAGTTCTCATTCAGGTGTCCTTGTGCTGCACGGCACAGGCAAGCTCCGCACAGAGTTCCAGAAAGGTGGCTTTGCAGATTCAAAAGTTCTGAAGCCACTGCTCGTCATCCCAGACCTGTGTAACGATGTGATCCCACCACTCAGTGCTTGTTTCGCGCACCCAAAAGCAGGGGTGCACAGTGTGCAGCTGTTCCATGAATGCAGACAGTAATCCAGCATTGTTTGGTTGCATGGCAAACAACAGGTCAGGCGGCTTGGATTCCTGTTCCGATTGGCAGCTCACAATATACTGCACGATCAGCCGTGATGTGTTCGGAATGCTGACAACAACCATGGAGAGCAATTTAGGATCCATCCTTTCATGTAGAGATGGCAGGCGCACAGGAAACGGGACCGTTGAAAAATGCCGTGAAATGCAGTTGGAAACCCATGGAATGATGGGATGGAAATCATTGCATCATGGGATGTTGAGCCCACACTCATGATGCACTGTGATCCTTTCCACCTTCCCACAACTCCCAGCGGCACAAGGGGGCGACAGTGGCCACTGCCCACAGTGCATTGTTCTCACTAGCGCACCGACTGTGGACGTGCTTCGGCGACACAATGCGTGCTGTGCAAACACATGCAAGCGATGTAATTATAGCGCTTTCTGATCATCGCTGTGACTTGTGTCGACAACACGCTCCATTGTAGACAAGGCCTTCGGAGTTGCGTTCTATACCCATCTTTCCACCCCACGGTCTCTTGTTGAAGAAGCCCATGTGGAGTTTCCTTTTGAGCCCATCAGCAGCTGCTCAGTAGATACCATTGTCAGGTAGGTCAAGTCTGGTGTAGCTAGTGTCTTTCCCCTCCAACCATCTCCATCCCTAGACATAGGGAGGCCCAAGTGACTCAGACTTGCTCAGCTCACATGATGGTGCAGCTTGGGTTCCTGGAGCCTCTACAGGTGTTTTAATTCTGCTGCCCAGGGTCACGTTCATGTCCATCTCGTGCTCTTGCTGATTTCATGCACTTTGGGTGAGTCTGAGTGTAAATGTTTTTTCAGGCAATCTCCCAAAACAAAAAATCCGCAGGGGTTAATACTAATGATTACAATAAAGTGTAAGAGCAAGAGAGATATAAGCGGAGTTCCTTCCAGGCATGACCACCCTTTCAGTGGCAGAATAAAACAAGTCAGCATGTTTCCATGACTAACATCTTGCTTGGACTTACTGTGGGTAAGGCCCAGGACTGGGAGACAGAAGAACAGAGGTTCTTTTCCCATCTCTGTCACAGCCTACAAGTGTGACCTCGGTCAAGTCACTTAAGCTCTTTGACCTGGATTTTCAAAGGTATTTAGGTGTTGCTCCACTCATTGTTGCAACACCTGATTTAGGAGTCTCAATCTCATTGAAAATCGATGGAACTGCACCAAGATACTTTTTAAAATATGGGCCTTTGTGCCTCAGTTTCCCCTATAAAAATGAGGGTGATGCTCACCTATCTCACCTGAGGGTTGTGGGACTTCACATCGTGGTTGTATGTAGCAGTGCGAGATTTCTTCCTGTGGAAGGCATATTATACAAATGCAAGGTATTATTAATATTCTTTTATGTGCATGTCCCCTGTCAAGGGCCCTTCTTCATGCACTCCCCACCAGGCAACGCCACCAACAAATTCCCATGTTGGAAGCATGGCATGATGTCATCTAGTATTCAGGACACTGGTCTGGGAGCTACCAGACCTAAATTCTGATCTGACCGCTGACCTGATGTGGTGGCTTGAGCAAGTCACTTCCCCTCGTTCTTTGCTTCTATTTCCCCTCCCACCCTTTGCTTGTCCCTTTAGACTGTAATCTCTTTGGGGCAGGGACTGTCTCTTACTGTGTGTACCTAGGGCGGTGGATTAGCTCACCCCAGCTTGGTTGGCTCAGCCCAGCCTTGATTAGCTCACCCAGGCGCTACCATAATATAAATAATAATAAAGAAGTACATGGCGTTCTTGTAGCCTCAATTTCCCCACAGCTGCCTTGTGGGAGACTGTTTCACGGTGGAAAACAATGTAATGTTTCTGCTGCTTTTAGAATCGAGCACTACTGCTCTCCAAGGCTGTTGTCTCTCCGCTCTCCAAGGCTGTTGTATCTCTTGTTTTATTCTGTTTGTTTGTTTCCTTAGCACCATCTCAAAGGGGTTGGGGGGGGAGAGAGAAAGCTACAAGGAGCAGACGTGCAGATTCATTTTGAGGATTCATAATGCTACATTTACACACTGCACGGCCTGAGGAAATTGGGTAGATGAATGCCTGGTCATACTGCTAGTGCAGCAGGTTAACTCTCTGGATTTAGCTTATATCATTTCATGAGAGCATTTACGGCCTTTACTGTGTTTAGTCCCAGTCGCTCTTTGGCATTGTAGTATCTCCAACCCCTTTGTGTGTGTGTGTCTGTGTGTAGATTTTCAAATAACATAGCACATCTATTCAGACCCGGTCCACATTAAATATTTGTCTGCAATTTGTGCATATGATAAATGGATATTAGAAAAAAGAAAAGAAAAGAAAGGGAGGTGGCGCTTAGCTGCAGAAAAAGGTGGCCTCTTTTTGTGGAATTTCTACAATGGTGGTTTCTCTCTTTCTCTCCGGGAGGCGGGGGGAGAAGGTAAATTATTTAAAATCAGCCTTCCTCTCTCACAAGCTAAGTTTCCCTGCTCCAATCCCCTCCAGGGCTCTGAAGTAAGAGAATAACTTGAAAAGAGAAGCTGATAGGACAGGATTGGGAGAGAACTAGAGTGAGCTGCATGATTCTTTAATGCTTCACAAGTTACAAGGCTGCTCAGAGGATACTCGAGTCCACGGGGAGTGAGGAATGGAACCTGTGGGAGATAAGGGAGTTGTAAAGACCATGCTAGTAGCACTGCCTGGCCTGGCTGTCTGTCCTGATGGGCTCCTATCCTTCCCTGGCTCACATCAGTGCCCTGTGTATTGTGGCTGATTTCAAATGCCACCTGAAAGGCATGGGGCGTTCACCATAAATTGAGTCCAAGCCTGCGCTGCCTAATATTAAACAGTTAATGAGGAGGAGATGGGCTGGTGTGTCCAACACTGTAGAGTGGTACAGCACAAATCTTCACTTTCCTCCCAGGAGAGAAGAAACATGGCAAATACTGCAAAGATGTCTTCTGCTGTGTTGGACAGGGGCCAAATGGCAGACTCTGAGCAGCTGAGATGAATCTTCATCTGTCACTAAAATGTGGCTTAGAGAGAAATGGGTTTGTTACAGTACAGCGTTTGCCTACAGTGATCATTCTATAACTGTAAAGACATACATGAAGGGAGACATCCCTGTAGCAGCACTGCCTTGGCTCACAGATGAGACGGGTTTTTATCTGAGTGTTTTCCCCCTGTTTCTTATTCACAGCACCTTCGGAGAGCTGAAAACCGTCCGCCTGCCAAAGAAAATGGCTGGGACAGGATCACACCGTGGCTTTGGGTTTGTGGATTTCCTCACCAAACAGGATGCCAAGGTGAGGCTCAGTAGCACAGTCCTCTCTCTTCTTATCCCTTCTCCTTCCAGCCGTCAAATGATGTTCTTTAAGTAAAAGGCCAGAAAGCAGACAAAGGCCTTGTCTGATGTAGGATTCAGCCCAGATTTCAGCAATCAGTCACTTACTTTATTGTGGCTTTCCTTGTCTGCATTTGGATTTTGCAGTGATGCATCTTCCTGGGTGCTTGGCCGGCAATGGCTGGATTCTTTGCTATTTCCCTCTGTAGGCAGGGCCTAAACTAGTGAGGTACCATTTGGGGCCTTGACTTACAGCAGAATCAGCTGGCGTGGGTAACCTAGTGCCCATGAATTGAAAGCTCTGATGTCTCTGCTTGCTTTCTGCGGTGCTGAGTAAATCAGCTGGAGCTTGTGTAGAAGGAAGATGATTCTAATGTAATGAGTTGTGGAAACATGAAGTTTGTCACAAAGACAGTTTGAGCATGTAGCTGAAAGCTACGAGGCAGTTAGGAATACACTGACCGATAAGCATGGTCAGCAAGGCGTGGGCAAAAGTTTTCTCTGAAGCTAAATGAGATAAAAGAAAGAGACAGTTGGGCAGTTTACTTAACTGAAGTTGTATTTTTCCATTTTAACAATAAGCTATGCGCATGCCTTCCTTTGTAACCAGATACGGAAAGTTCCTTGTATACGTGACACTGTTTGTGCAAACTCACTCTTTTTACGCATACTTAATACCTTTTGCTCTATAACAATGACTTGGTAATAAGATTATATAAAAAGCCTCACATGACATAGATCGGGGGCACAGTTCAGCTAAAGCTGTTGCCCCAGGTAATTACCTTGTTAATAAAGGTCTTTTCCTTGCCCACCCAAACAGAAGTGAAGACTGTGTTTGCTTCAACAATCTTCTTTTAAAAACACTTTCTAACACACCTTGCAGGTAGACCTTCTGAGGAGCTGAGCAATGCCCTTAGGAAAGAAATGTCTCTTCAGTGCAGATAGTGCAGACCAAATGGCTGATTTAAAAGCGATTTCCAAACAGCCAGCCCTCAACATTGTTTTAAAGGAGGATTTATCCTTAGTGGATTCTACATCAGCCCTGAGTAAGCTCCAAAAGCAGAGCAAGATGTAAAACAGAGAGAGGTGTCTAAGCTGGCAGAAGAGTGCAGAGCACTGAAAGGGCTAGAAGGAGCCTGGAGTAGGTGGGAAACTGACCAACGTGGCTGATAGACCACAGAAAAATCATCCATATAGCAAACAGGGAGATGTTTATTAGAGAACACCATAACGAAGGTCCATTCATAGAATGGGGATAAAGCTACTTCCCTCGTCCCACCCTTTGTCTGTCTTGTCTCTTTAGTGTAAGTTCTTTAGGGCAGGGAATGTCGCTCCCGATGTGTATGTGTAGCGGCTAGCACTATGGAGCCCCGGTCTCAGCGAGTCGTGTTCTTAGACAAATAAGAATAATCCAGGTGCCAGTGCTCATTTCCTGGTTTCTAATTGTCAGCTGCATGGCAGATGCCAGCCTGGCTTTCCACCAAAGGGGGCCTGGAAACACATGTCCATCTCAGCACCCTCTAGTGGCTGTTCTGTGTGTTAATAACTTGTCTCCAATGAGTTGATGTATCCCCTGGCACAAGGGATGGGGCTTGTGGCAGGGAAAAGCAGCAAGTCTCAAACTGAAGGCGTTGGCTTTGCCTGGAAGGGGGACGGATGCGGCAGAGAGGCTTCGTAGGCTGTCGGCTTGTCTCCACAGCCCAGGAAAGAGTAAATGCCGTGAGCAGTGTCTTTTCAAGCCCTTTCTCCATGGCACCATTTACTGACTGCACTGATGATCTTTAGCCAACTCCAACTTTAAAACAGTACAATGTACATCCAGCTTCCTACTCCTGGCAGCTCATCCCCACTCTTCCCCTAGACTGACTGACTGGGAGTCCCCTTTCTCGAAGGCCTGCCACCAGAAACACCCTGCTTCTTCATACCAAGTTCTCCCAGCCTTTATAGAAATTGGGTGCTCATCAAGCAATCTCCCTTCCCAGCTCAGTCTGATCATCCCCTCTAACAGGCCCACACACCTGCTCTTAAAGCGGCTCTGCCTCGAAAGAGGGCTGACTGTCCGCAGGCCCCCTGCCCCTAAAGGAGAAGGCTTCCCTGCTACAGGCTTCACTTGGGCAATGTCCCTCCGATCTATAGTCCTGTGTGTGGACTTCACTTGTCCCTAGACCCCAACATGTGAGTAACTCTCAAGGACACGGATTCTGTTGCGCTGGGGCGTTGTCCATTGTCCCTGCCTTGTCTCACCCAGGATCCGAGAGTACAGTAAGTGTGCTACCCATCCGGAGACTGCTTTGCGCTTTTCTGCCTTTAAGGAAAGTAGCTTGATTTGTTCCTTTTTGTTTGAGGGATTTAATTAAAGTGCGCATCAAGTATGCTCTGTTGGCCATCTAGAAAAGAATGAACCACATATTGATGAATAGGATTCTGAATATTGTAAATACAGGCGTAACTGGCTCCCAGTTCAGTGCTGTGTGAATGAAAGGGAGGGGAGGAGGCTAAGAGACCACTGAGCTGAATAGTTGTGGACCGTGAAAGAAGCACCTATTTTAAGAAGTAACTTTGGAAGCAGTTTATAAACATCTTGAAAAATGTGCTTGTTTTGTGATGCAGACATAGGGTTTACTCAGCTTTTAGATCCTGTGAACTGCCTTGTCCGCCAGTTTCCCAAGGCAATTGCAATGACTGAGTGCGTGAACGGGAATTTTCATAACAGCCTAAAAGAATTGGGCACCTGATTCTTTCAGAATCCCAGGCTCTGTGTTTTAAAATGGGTCTTTCAGAACCAGATTCTGATCCTCTTGCTCATGTGGAGTAGCACATTACTCCACAGGTAGGTCCGGGGTAGCCAACTCTTGTGGTAAGGTGCTATTCTAATTGAGTTAAGGGTATCTGAATCTCCCCCCATCTGACTTTTCAATTGTAAAGTCTTCAAGGCAGGGACTCTCCCTTACATTGTTAGTACAGATCCTGGTTCAATGGGGCCAGATGGCCTCAAAATGCTCCTGTACTAAGATTAATAATCCAGCAATGAAATGCAACCACCTTTGGTGTGTGTCACTACTGCAGAACACAGCAGCCCTAAACACATTAGAATGTGAGGAAAATGATATAATGACCAGTTTGAATTTAGCCAGGGCAGCCATTTTTAACATCCTGACTCTTGTAAAAAGTACCCTGGGATTTTTAACAATTGCAGACCAATTCCTTGGTTTTATATCTCTGCTGAAAGATGCATGTTATTTTGTGACTGCATGGAGGAATTTGTTTCGCACAGATCAGTGTTGCTAATGACAACTTGATTCTGGTTAAAGTAGCACTAACTTATTTGTCTGTTTCCTCGAGCACTCACTGCAGAGAGCTGGGTTGTGTTTAAACTAATGCTGCAAGCAGAGTTTTTGCTTTCTTTTCCCCGTGCTGATATAAAAATACATCTGGTCTCTAAATAGAAATTGGCCATTCAGGAAAGATGTTCAATCCTTTAAAACAAACTTGAGCTCAGCTGGCATTGTAGGGAATGTCCTCAACTGGGACTATTTCTTTTTAGGAAGGAAGGGAAATTTGTCAGCGGTCTAATATTATCAACCCTTTGTACCTCTAATGACTCTGGCCTGGAGGCTCTTATGCTTGAGTATTTAATAGGGCAATGGGGAATGAAGAGGCAAAGCAGCAGTGTCCCCAAAATTAAAACAGCATTTAGAAATGGTGAGCCATAGCACCCAAGGGAGTTTAACTGAGTGGTCCAGTCTCCTGATCTATGACTTTCCAAATCCCCAGGCCATCAGACACCATTACAAGCAGAATAGCTCTTCCATCTGTACAGGCCATTTTGGAATCCACCACAGAATTGCCCCTCCTTCTTTCAGAACATCTTTCATCAACTTGGCCCACCCCATCTTCTAGGCCACCTTTTCCTCTCTCCAGTTTTTCCTGTTCCTTTGGCTTCCCCAAGACCTGCCTCCTCTCTTACCCTTCCCAGGTCCTGATTAATGTTAGTTTATGTGCTTCCGGCAGCACCACAGTTCAGCAGCTGATCAGAATGCACATTTTGAATGTGTGTGCGTGTGTGTGTGATGCTTCCTGGCTGTGTTCTGGATATAGCTGGCTGGTTCTCTTTAGGCTTTTTAAAAAATGTTTTGTATGCTGTTGGTTCACATCTGCCTGGGCTCTAGATGCCTTTTAATGAGCACCCTGTAAGTGGGTTACAAATGAGCAAAATTTAATTTATTACTGAACTTTCACAAAGCATTTTGGGGTGCAGTTTGCTTAAATTTGCAAATGAAAACTCTATTAGGCTGATTTAGTCTATTCACAGCACAGGGAGCAGCCATCTCTGACTCAGCTGGCTGACTCTCCCAAAGCCATATTGTAATTTTAGGACTCTGTAAGTGGTACTTAGCTAGCAAAAAATTCCTGCCACAGCGAGCTATTACATTAAGCTAAACCAAACAATGTAAAATCAGACCCACAAGGTTCAGAAGCAAGATTTTAAGCATGAGCATGTCTTTTTTCCTTGGACATTAGGCCTATAGTTTTCATGCAAGCCCTAAGGCATTTTGAAAGGAGGGGAGAATTGGAAAGGGAGATGGAGTGCTAGAGAGGGAAGGACACTTTTGATTTTCATTTACCTGACTTGCGATGTACTAGCATACACTGCTGCTGCTTGGTTGTGTGGAGTTCCTTTTTGATATGCATTTTTCAACAATCAAGGGCGCCTAGAGCTTTTAAAGGAGCGTGGATGTAAAAAGATACTGGTAAGGGGACGCTTAGAAGTCTCTTCCGAAGAGTTTCAGTCTTGGATGAACAGCTGGCCACAGCTCTGGTTATCAGCCGTAGGTAGGATGCAGATAAAGTGGGATCCTGAGGATCAAATTCACCCAACCTCCTGACAGGGAGAGAAACAGTTGGGTTTGTGTTGATTTCCTTTGTTGTATAAAGAACATCAGTTTTTTCTTTGTTTATATTAATGATATCAGCTATGTCAAGTCTCTCCTTGCCTGTTTTTTTTGGGGGGGAAGGGGAGGGGGTTGGGAGGGGCCTTTTCTGCTCTTGAGATTTAAATGGACTGAATAGAAAAAAAAATCACTGTTCTTCTAGGTCACATATGGTTTCCTCTGGTAACTTCACAATATCTTACCTGTTCACTGGTTGTCCATAGACTCTTCTAATGTAGACATGACCTGAATTTCTAATGTTGTGTTTAAAAAATAAAGGGGGAGGGAGGGGCAATTATAAAATAAAGAAGAAAAAATCATAGGCCTCCATATCTCCTAAAGAAATAAAAAAGGGCACAAACACACTTCCCTTCCTCTGCACCTTCGTTTGGAGGTCATCTTGGAGATGGACCCCCCAGAGACTACAGTTTCCAGCATACAATGTTGTCTTAACATATCCAAGCAGACTGGAGGGAACATCCCAGCATGCTGGGATCTGTGGTCTCCGTGGGCAGTACCCTGTGCAAACAATACAGGGAGCTGCAAACAACTTCGTTTGATATAGATGAGGTGTCCAGACGCCTACCAGGCAAGCAGCTGGACCCCCAGTAGGGCAAAATGTGTCTGCATTGGCAATGCATGCTCATTCCTGGCTGTTCTCAGCACAGCCTTTCTCTTTCTCGCGTTGTGGGAAGTGAGAAATTAAAAAGTATAAATTAACAAATGATAACTAGTGATTAGAGCTGCAGTTGTTTGCCAGGGTTGGAATTGCTCTTTGTGCCAATGTAAACAGCCATCACGACTCCCCGCTCCTAAGTCCCACCCCAACTCCTCGAGTGTTTGTTTAAGCCAACACATTGCTGTGCTAATTGGGTAACATTCCATGTGAAAATAGGCCTTTAAAACAACAGCAGCAGCAAATAAAAACAGCTGTAGCCGCAAAAGTACCAGGAGGAGAAAATACACCCCACTGAAAATTAATGCATCCTTGCTTCCCCAGTTTAGGATCATATAGTTTAGAGAGGAGGAGAAGAAGAGAGAGATGGGAGGTCAATAAAATAATGAATGGGGGAGGGCAGACAAATCAGGAGCTTCTGTTCACCCTTTTTTATAATGTTGGAATGGTGGGACATTCACTGAAACTGGCAATATATTGAAATGGCAAATTTTTTTATGCAACAGATAATTAACCTATGGAATTCATTGCCCCAAGAGCTTTGTAGGAGTCGCACAAAAGGATTAGACATTTATATAGATAAGAACATCCGTGCTTATGTCTGGATAAAAATACATACTGGTTATAAAGTTGCCTGCTTCGAAGTATGAACCAGCCATCAACAGAGTAGGGCTAGTAAGAAAAATTGTTCTTCCCCTCTCCTCCCCCCTTTGGCAGGTTAGTACCTAAGGGTATATCTACACTTTATTGTAAACCCACATCTGTGGGACCCGGGCTTCAGACTCGTTTTTTCCAAGCCTGCGCTTGAAAGTCCATGTTGCATTGCAAATCTGGATTTACGATTGCTGGAGCCAGGTCTCCGCCATGCTCACGCATCCATCCTGCACTATACAGACCTTCGAACTCGTTCAGTGGCTTGAGCTGCATCCATGCTGCAAAATGACAGGGCTTGGACCTAAATCACAATAGGACTCAGGCTCTGACTCACCCCCCAGCAGGGTCCTAAGATCCGGATCCTGAGTGCTTGTCTGTCTGCCTCGGACTGATTTGTGAGAGGATGGAAAGGGGACTTCGACCCAAACCTGAGACAGAGCCTGCACTTTACACTTATTGTCCATTATGAAGAGTTTTGCACCTTCCTCTGAAGCATATAGGACTGGTCATTGTTGGAGACAGGAGTCAGAATATGTTAATCCTGGTGTCCTGATCAAATGCCAGTCTGAGTAACTATATACAATACTGTCTGACTAAACTGTCCTTGCAGTTTTAATTAATATGCTATTCAAATCCTGTCCTGAATAGTTGTGTAGTGTTACTGGATGCTGTTAAACAGCTCCTGTGTTGTATCCCAGATGTGGCTGCATTTCACTGCCTGGTGAATTGATTCATTTTTCACTCTACATCCTATGTAAGTCACTGTAGTTGTTCCACAGAATTCAGTTTACAAACCTTATAAACAAGTTTTATTTCAACCTTATCTGACACATTTTAAAAATATTTTAGTCTTCCTTTATATCCCGGTGCACATTAGTGTATGGGTTTGTTCTGGAGCACTCTGCAGCCCCTTGGAATGAAAATGTTGCCTCTTTGTGTCTGTGTTTTTGCATAATGGGACCCAATCCTGCAGTCTGCTGAACACCCTCATCTCCTGTTAAAGTCCGTGGGGATAGAGAGCAACTCAGCAGCTCCCAGGATTAAGCCAGTGTTTCCTGAGCCTTCCCATTGATCAGCTGAGGATATAGAAAGTCTGTTGTGTTAATGGTACTGCCAGCACTGTCATGGCCTTATTAACATTCTTTAGCAATGGCAACTAATAGGGAAACATCCCGAGCTTTTGATTGTGTGAATAACAAAACCACAACAATGAAATAGGAGGAAATTCCATTGTGGGGTTCTGGCATATCCGGATTTGCTCCCATGACTTCCACCGTCACCAGATCTTAGTGGAAGGGAAGGCTTCTTACCCCGAGTAGCTCTAGTTCTCAAACTGCATTGCCTCGGAGGACCTATGTAATCGTAAAGCTGTGTTCTGAAATCATGTCTGTATTTCACACTATCACTTAGATGTACCAGGAGAGGGACACGGTCTGTGGTGTTGTCATAGATTCCATGGTCAGAAGGGACCGCTGTGGTCATCTGGTCTGCCCTTTCCTGGTGTGAGAGGCTTAGATCGCTGCTACCGTTCTAAGCGGACGAGCCCGCTGCAGGTTGTGCCGCTGCTGTGTTGTGCTAAGCATATGCCTGGGGGCAGTGTGGAATTGCCCACCCAGCCTATGCCAGTATTTCTCATCTGCACACTGTTTTGTGTTCCTCCCACCAAATGCATTCGTAAGAGACCATGCAGCAGAAGACTGCTCTTCCCAGGAGAAACAGCAATCTTCTAAGGGACGTCTGTGCAGTCTAGACATCTGTACGTCTAGAATGAAAGACCTGCAGCACTGCCACGGCTGGCCCGGATCAGCTGACTCAGGCTCACGAGCTGTGGGGCTGTAAAATTGCTGTGTAGATGTTCAGGCTTGTTCTGGAACCTGAGCTCAGGGACCCTGCAGAATGGGATTTTTAGCCCCGCAGCCCCTGAGCCTGAGTCAGCTGACCTGGCCCAGCTGTGGCAGTGCCGCAGGTCTCTTATTAGTACCCCTAGAGTAGGCAGAGGGGAAGACTCCATAAGGAAAGTGTTGAGGAACATCAGCACCCTGTCTGGCTCATCAGTTCAACCCTCCCGCCCCCACCGTTGGATGCCTTGGGGTTCTAGGAGTCCCTGTAGATTGGGAAGGGGGGAGGGAAAAGGATGCCTATTAACTAAACTGTATAGATACTAAGTTTGTTTCCTTACATGCCATTTCTTTTCTCCCCCCCCCCACTTAAATCTTCAGAAAGCATTCAACGCCCTATGCCACAGCACACACTTGTATGGAAGGAGGCTGGTCTTGGAGTGGGCTGACACGGAGGAAACAGTGGAGGCCCTGAGACGGAAAACAGCGGAGCATTTCCACGGTAACGTAGTAGCGTCCAGCTGGCTGGTAAAAGCATCTGAGACCAGTGTGTCCCTATCTCGCATGGTTCAGACCAGCCCTTCCCCAGGAGCTGTCTGTTCTCGTGGGTTGGCAAATGGATGGTGGCCCCTGGGAACGTAACTGCAAGGTGTGTTGCACAGTGAATGCGGGCACAGCCCATAGGGCTGTGGAAGTCAGGGATGTCTCCTGCACTTTGAGAGCAAACCACCCCGAGGAGTGATGAAGGGAAGCCGTGCCCCGGTAATGCAGGTCGAGCCAAGAAGGGTATCGGGACACATCCTGACTTCTCCTTGCTCATGCCTGTCTGCATGCATCTGTATGTTAACTCTTTATATGCCAGCAGTCTTCACTGCATCTCACTGCAGTCAATCGGTGGAACGATTTTCTGCAATCCATGTCGGTTCACTAGTCTGACAATGCTGTGGGTAAGCCCACATATGTAGGCATCCCAAATAGGGGGTGATGTCATAATGGTGAGGGAGCTGTTTTGATACCCTTGGCTCTGAGTAATAAGACAGTGCTACTGTACAATGTGGCCAAGTAGACAGAGCATTGGACTTGGACTCAGGAGATCTGGGTTCTAGTCCTGGCCCAGCCATTGGTCTGCTGAGCCTAAGGTTCCTCATCTGTAAAATGGGAGATGATGCTACTGGCCACCTTTGTAAAGTTCTTTAAGATCTACTGATGAAAAGTGCTACATAAGAGCAAGCCATTACGTGCTTTGGCACACTGAAATGCCACATCGCCACGTGCTGTGTGTTAAGGTAGCATGAGTTAGTGCCTGGAATGGCTAATTTAGAAGAAATATAGGCATTCAGAAGCAGACGGATGAAGCTCCTCTCAGGCTCAAAAGAGGAAATCCAGGTAAAAAATGGAACAGATAAGTTGAGAGCCGAACAGTCTTGTTTGGATCAGATTCCAGAAGCTGACACTTCCATAGATAACCCCACTGCAGACTTCTATTGACAAATGCAAATTGCATTGGTTGGCAAATATTTGTGTAAGAAACTCTCCCCTGGGTTCAAGGACTACGATGGAGATCAATGCTCTTCCTTCAGCCTTTCAACGCAGTCTCCCCCTCCCCCAACATACACAAGCCCAGCTGCCTCTAGAAAAAAGGGTTGAGATGAGCAATTCCCGGAAAGTGTGAAAGCAGCAATTTACATACATGGAGATGAGAAGAAACAAACCTCACTGATTCACCTCCCTGGAATAGAGGGTGGCATCTGCAGTGGTTCTTGACAGACACTCAGGTTAGAAAGTCTCGAGTGAAAGGGGTGACGCTGGATCCCATCAGACTGACCAGCTGTTGAATGTGAAGGGGTGGCAGTTGGTGAGAGGCAGGAAAGCAAGTGAGCATAACACAGATACACAAGAGAGTCCTGGCGCGTACTAATGCCTGCCAAGAAAATTGAACCACCAGGGGGTGTCAGTGTGCCAACAGGGAGAAATTGTGTACCTAGACGGCTAGACCTGGCACGTGGAATTGGGAATATAAGGTGGAGAAAGAGTGACGCTAGTCTGGCCCTGGTTTGGAGAAGCAAGCTGCAAGGAAGCTGACTCAGTCATCCCTTTTATACTTAGAATTGCCTCCCCTTCTGTTTTCTCAGTCTCCAGAGCCCTTCTGACACCTCGGGAGTCATTTGAAAAGTTGATCTTGGCTTTCATTGGTGACTGCCGATCTCATAAAAAATGCAGATGGCTCCCCCTGCTGTGTCCCCCTCCCGCTCCTCCAGCTCTGCCATCAAGTCACACCAGGCTCCAACAGGTGCCCTGATTTCTGTGTGCTTGTTCTCTGTCTGTTTTTGTCTTCCTTGAGTCCTTGGGATCCTAACGTCACAGCGTTTGTGCTCTCTGCTGTAGATAGAAGTTGGATGCCAGACTGGTACCATCTCCCCAGTATTGTAGTTTTGGAGCAAGAGCAAGTTTAATAAAAACCACATCTGTTAGGAACTGAAAATAAGAGCACTGTCTGGCTTTGAATCCTTGGTGTGAGAGCGCTAGGAGAGGGGGAAATAGACCCAATGGACTTCAGCCCCTTCCCTCCCTATGCACACGCTGAAAACTGCCCCTGACTAATTGCTGCTAAGTGCTAGTTGGCACTCAGTTACTTTGTGCTTGGCACTGTTTTCAGGGGAATACGGAACAGGCCTGACTTACTGCAGAGGACTCAGAGCTTGAACCGGCGTCTACTGTGGGGCATCTCCTTAAAAGGAACATTGATGCCCAAGAGTCTCTGGGTCAGTGAGCTGGTGCATTCAACTGTTAACGGAAAGATTGGTGGCTTCAGTCCTCCAGTGATACTCCCATTTCTTCTTTATTTAGATTGTAAGCCTCTCCCGGCAGGGATCTTGTGTTTGTACAGTGCCCTGATCCAAATTCAGCCCTCTCGGCGCTGCTGATGTGTACGTATTTAGTAACAAAGTACCTTCTGAACCCTGGGTTTACTGGTTGCATGAGATCCCAGTGACTATATCTGGGACTCAGCTCATCTCCGAGTGGCCTGACTTTTCTATCCCAGCACACGTTCCTGCACAGCCAACCCCCAAGGGATTCCCGACCGCGTTACTGGGAGCTGAACAGTCACTGTGTTCTACCCTGGAAGTGGCTCTGCATGGTTTTGGGGCCACTGTGTTGGAACATGCAGGAGACAGTGTTGGTATCCTGTTCCATTGCTGTAATAACGCAGAGAAGGGAAGGACTAGAAATAAACAGAGGTAAACTGAAGCTGCAATCTCTGCCTTCCATCAGCAACCTCTCTGACACGCCTTCCCCACCGTTTTGGTCAGTACAGTTACCTGAGGCTGCGGCTGTTGTTTTCACTAGTGAAACCAGGCGTGTTGTGGGTATGCACTGTGCAATGCCCAGCTTTGTGGCAATGCACTGCAGTTCTGCTCTGAAACCTCTCCAACCCTCCCTGTCTAGCCCGGTGCTAGGACTCTAATACCATCCTCTGGGTGATGGCTGTAATAAAGAGTCTATACATCTCTGTGCGGACTGTGCTGAGACAACCCCCGCAGCCTCATTTCCTTGGTGATTTAAACCAGCTAAAATGAGGCTGTAATCCAGACCTCCTTCACCATTTATTCCCCTGATTTCCCCATCCCGTCTCACCATGTAGCTAGTTGTTACCGTGGCACAGACTGTTATAACCACCCACGGCTCATCTCTCCAGCCGTACTTCCTGCTGCTCCCAGGCTGTGATAAGGGAAGGGAGCTGTTCTGACCACAAGCACCCATCGAACAAGGGCAAGTTTTAGATTAGCAGAGGAAGAGTGAGTCATAGAACAGAACATTTTTCATGTGTTGCTGGCCATGAGCATTCCTTCTGGGGACACACACACTGTGAACGTACAAACACCACCTGAACCCACTCTGCTCTGCTGAGGACTGCGCTGCCTCCTTCGCAGAGAGCGCGCTCGATTTTCCTCCTCTTTTCTGCTTCCAGGAGAGCCATTTCCATTGAAGCACATGGTCTCCCCTGCATTTGGCACCCCTGGTTCTTCCAAATAATGCATGGGACAGCCAGGTTTTTTATGAGCAACCCAGTACGTCTGCTTTACCTTGAATCTGAGGGCAGCTTATATCATCAGGGGGATTGTGCCGTTGGCCATGTAGATCACAGACTTGGTTTCTTTTGCCCGTGTTTCCCAAGAGACAGAGAACATGCATCTTGCAATGCAGTAGCTGTTTCAGAGAGGAGCATAAACCACTCCAAAGATCAGCAGCTTGAGAGGCAAAGTAGCTAGAGAGCAGAAAGCCTCAGGAGGGAAGGAGAGCTCTGCTTGTCTGGGTACAGCTTCTTCTGTTCTTTAACTCCAGCCCTCCTCCCCCTCCTCTGAATTGGATTTCGAAAGCGAACCCACATAGCAAGCAGAGAGGGGGGATGCTCTGGTGGACATGTGCGTGGGCGGCAGCTTGGGAGAGGAAGAGAAGCGAGCGTGAAAGCAGAGTGGAGGAAAGTAAGTAAGCTGCTGGCTGTGTCTCATTCACCCGGAGCACGGTTCAAACAGCAGGCTCATGGCTGAGAGAAGCTTTCAGTCCTTTTGCAGGCCGCAGTGTCTGTGAATTCAGCGGAGAGCTCATAATGGTGCCGAAAGAATCTGATGCAGAAATCTTTGTTTGCTGCTCTCTCCGGCAGGAGGGAAATGGCTTTGTTTGGCTACACGCTCGGGTTGATTTTTTTTTTAAATCCCCCCCTCCTTGTTCTTTTGTTAATAGCAGGTAGGGCAGTGCCGTGGGTTAATACACCTGCCTCGAGAACTGTATTCAAATACCACTTACCTCGCTAGCAGCCATGCCACCATGCCATCGCCGCCACCTGTCCCTACACACTCGGGCTGTGATCTTGTCCTACCTGAGCAAGCGAAATAGGGTCAGAGCTGGTCGTTGCGTGGATTGAGAGACCTCCGAGAGAGCCAAAGTTGCACAGGGCATGGTGCTGGTGAGATGGTCATTGATGCTCTGTGTAGACACTGACATGGTGCCTGATGGCACTGGGGGCACTGTGCTAGCGGCTTCATGTTCTGGGTGACCCATCAAAGCAAGGTCCTGACCATGTGTGGTCATTGGAGAGCCCGTGGAGAGGGGTGACAGCTGTGTTGCCCTAGCCAGTCTCCAGTAGCAGTCGTTGAGGTCTTCCCAACATTTTTTTACTGCGTGCGTTTCTGAGGTGTCCTTCCCCCTAGCACCTAGGCGCCCCTACCTGCATTGATTACGTCCCTCGACAGAGAGGAACAGGCCTCCGTAACAAAGCTGCTCACTGAAAAGGAGGAATCCAAGTGTGATGTCCAGTGTGAACAGTCACGATGGTTCCTTATTTACCTGGTTGGGGAAAGCCAGCAGGATGGTGGCAGGAGAGAGCTCACGTGGGGCCATGACTAAGGGAGTGATCTTTGCTGCGAGTGAGTTCTGCTGCCATGGGCCTTCTGCTTCCTGGCTCTTATCAGTTTGAAAGTGGTGAACATGGTGCTATATGCCTAACCGGCTGTGGTTTCTAGGTGGCTTTGTGTCATCCTATGGCAGTAACCTAGCCTGGAGGGTACAAAGGTGTGTACCACCATGACCAGGATGCATCTGAGAGGAAAGAGAGGAGGGGAAGGAAAAGGCATTTCTGCCCACCCAGGCTCTGAGTGGCCAGGAGCAGAGATGAGTCCTGCAGGACCCTGAGACATAGAGCAGGCACCCTACGTTAAGGGGGAGGTCACTATTGTTATCATTTCTTCCAAGTGCTCTTTCCACCAGAAAGATCCCACTTCTGTTTTGCCTGGACTTAACTCCTTTTCATGCAGAGCCCCACTTCTGCTGCACTGTCCGCATCTGAGAAGGAGAATTGGAGGTAGATGCCCTTGGCATGTTGACGGTGCAGCAATCCCTTTCTTGGTTTGGCATCATATTCTTTGCTTCCTGCCCTAAACTCTTGTGCAGTATTATTGTGCATTGTTCAACAGCTGCCTCCTGCCACACCAGAGATTCTGCATTTCTGTGGTGTGTGAAGTGATGCCTGTATAGTTTGTAAAGCACTTTGGGATCCTTTTGGATCAAAAGTTCACCAGCAGTGCAAGTGATTTGTATTCATTGAATAAGTCTGTGGACTCTGGTTGTGTCAGGCTGGTATAATGAGGTGGTGCACGTCTGTATCGAGCTCATTGGCAGTGCTATGCAGGCAGAGCTGCGTAACATATTCCTGGACTACGGTACACCTGGCTCTCTTCCTGCTTATTAACAAGACTTGCACAGAAATAGGAACAAATAATTAACGCTTCAAGGAAATTTCTGCACATCCTAGAATAAGGCAAGTGTCTCTGGACAGGACAAAGGTGATAGACATTCCATGGCCCTCGTGAGTTTCAGAATATACCACTTTTGTAGTAACGCCGTTCCATGTTGATGGTAAAACTTTAAAAGTATTTTGAAACACGTGGGTTTAAAAAAAAAAAAGCCCTTTTCCAATTTCTTCCTTTGTGATCAGGACAAGGTTATACAGGTGTTGTCAAAGTTAGTACATCATATGTCCGCGTGTAGGACAGGCTTCACGGTGCCAGAGAGCAGGGAGCTGGGTTTGTAACAGTGTGTCCGTTTTTTAGCACTGCCCACTTCTGATTGCATGACACTCTGGCATGCACTCCGAGACTACTGCCACCCTCGCGTTCACGGGAAGCTTGACTTGCACCAACAGTAAACTCCATCCTCTTCATAGTGACGTCCTTAGACCAGTGGTTCTCAAACAGGGGTACGCAGAGGTCTTCCATCTCATCTAGATCAGTGTTTCTCAGCCTGGGGGTTATGTTGGGATTGTTGTGGGGGGGGTTGCAAGTAGTACAATTGCCAGGGGCCCTATGAAACTAAGTTACATGCTTCAGCTCCAGGCAGCGGGGCTTGGGCTTCAGGGGTACAATAGTCTGGAAAGGTTGAGGACCACAGTCTTAGACCATATGGGTGAGTGCCCTTTTTAGCATTTCTGTACATCACAGTAAATATAGACTGATAGATTTTAAGGTCAGACGGGACTATGATCATCATCTAGTCTGACCTACCAGGTGACACAGGCCAGAGAACCTCACCAACTGATTCCTGCCTCCAGCCTATAATTTCTGTTGCAGCTCTAGCATTTCTTTTAGAAAGATATCCAGTCCTAATTGCAAGTGATGGAGAATCCACCATTGCTAGAGAAGTTGTTCCAATGGCCTATTCCCCTCACTGTCAAAAGCTTGCACTTCATTTCGAATCCACATTTGTCTAGGTTCATCTCCCAACCATTGGAACTTGGTTTTGGTTTTTTCTAGGTTAAAGAGCCATCTGCTATCAGAAATCTCTTCCCCATATAGGTATTTGTGATTGTCATCAAGTCACCCCTGCCTTCTCTTCAACAAACTAAGCAGATAGAGCATCTTCAGACTCTCACTTGTTTTTCGAATCATCTTGTAGCCTGTTCTGAAATCTTTCCATGGTTTTTTCCAACTTCCTTTTTGAAACGCAGACACCACAACAGGAGACGGTGTTCCAGAATGGTCTCACTAAATCCATCTATATGGCAGTGACACCTGCCTACTCCCAGTTGATGTTCCTCGGTATTGTGTTTGCTCTCTCTATTAGAATAGCCTTGTTTTAGTGCTCTGTATGTGTTTTCTTTTAATACACAAACCAAGGTTTTACATATTTGTTTGTATACCACACCATTAGTCTGTGGAACTCTCTGCTGTGAGATAGCATTGCGGCCAGGGGCTTAGCAGAATTCCAACAAATTCTTTTGTGGTCAAAGAGGACATCCACTGTAACGTTAGGAAGAAAAAACAATTGTAAAGGATAGAAACTCTTCTGCTTAAGGGCATTAAACAAGCTAGAGGTCTACTCGGGTTTGATGTTTAAGCTGGAACCAAACTCAAGCTCACCTGACCCAACCCTTCCCCTGGTACCAGAGTCAGTGACATTGATGCCCCCTGCCCATGGGGTTGGCACCGGCGGCTGTGTGACCGGCTCCTGCCATGCCCTGCTGTGCTGTGTGTGCCAGGCAGCGAGAGGTGCTGCAACTCCTCCGCAGGCTTGACGCACAGCACGCACAGTGCAGCGAGGTGGCGGCGGCCTGCAGAGCAGGACACGCAGCTGCCACCACGCTGACCCCATGGACGAGTTGAGCTGGCCCAGTCAGAACCAGGACCTGAGAGGTACCTGTGTCCCATTGGGTTTGGGTCAGGTTGCAGGGCTAGAAAACAAACACTAAGGGTTTATCTATAGAGAGATACTCAAGAGAGTGAATCTGAATTATCTAAACATGTATTTAAACTAGATTAGTTAAACCACATTAAACCCCTACCTGGACACTTAATTCACTTCTGAAATGAATTAAACTAGACTGAATTAAGGCCATTTTAATTCTGACTAAGAGCATCCAAACTGGGATTTAATGCGTCTTAATTAAGCCACTAGAAAAATTCGTTCAGATAAACTCTCCTGAGAGTCCCTGTATAGACAAGCCCTAATTGAGGGGTGTCTGGAGGTAACTTCCCCCTTGTGGGTAGGTTGTTATGGGGTTTCTTGCATTTTCCTCTAAGGCATCTGGCACTGTCTGCTGTCAGACGTGCTGGACTAGGTGGCCCACCGGTCTGATCTCTTTTAGCATTTCTTATGAGCCTGTATGGCAACTGCCCCACCCACAGGGCTTTGGGTTACTGCGGGGAAGGAGTCGGGTGATGGGAAGAATTTTCCTATAATACTTTTCCATTGGGGGAATTCCTTCTGCATTTGAGGCTGCTTTGCACGCAAACCGGTGCACGACTGACCGGGGAACTGAGCCGTGCTCATTTCGGGGTGCTCTGCTGCCACCACGCCAATGCTCCCGTGGCCTTTGGGAAATGGGGATTGCGGGTACTTTCCAAACTGGAGTCTGTTCTGCCAAGTCCGTTCCCAGAGGGAGTGATGCCTCAGAGAAGGGGGGCACATCTCTGAACAGACACAACCCGCCTTGCAATTCCAGACAGCAAGAACTGCTGGTGTCGGCCTGCAAGCCTCCCTCCGCCTCCCGCTCTGCAAGTGTTGTTTTGGAAATATTTCCGAGCGAGCTAGTAATATCCTGCACACACACTCCCTCTCTCCCGGGAGCTGCAATCCGTGCAGGGAAGGTACTTGCTCCCAATCCAGCTAAATTACTATTGACTTGTGTTCTCTGTGCTCCACAAACATTTCACTCAGCCGTCACCAGCGGGGCCGGCGATCTCCTGCCAGGGGTAACTTGCGAGGCCAGCTGCGCAGGGCCGTTTTTCCTGCTCTTCCCCATCGATCAAAGAATTAAACTGACAGAGGGGGAATTTCGCACTCGGCATAGGAGGGGGAAAGAGTGACTATTCATTGGGGGGCAGTGAGCGTGGGTGTGTATAGGGGTGATGAGTACGTCCAAATGGAAAGCATGGGGGGGAGGGCATGGCAGGGGACTTGTTTCATGTTTCAGTGCTAAAGAAGCATAGAAAAAACAAGGCAATGAAGCAGAAATATTTTATAACCAGTTCCTCTTGTTCTGCGGGTAGCTCTGGAGTGAGCAGACATTACCGACCAGATCCTCTGCAGAAGACTGTGGGGCTGGTGTAAATCAATGTAGCTTCAGTGTGGACAATTGATACTAACTGAGAATCTGTCCTGTTATTGACACCAGCTAAGGATCTGACCCAGTCATACTTCCTATGCATATCAAACCCAGGGTTGCTATCCGGGAGTCCTTTGATGGATTCCCCCCTCCCCTGCCCCTTGGAGCCTGTTTGGTGGCTACTTTTGCTAGGCGTGTCGTAGGGAACCCTCCTGTAATAGTCTCCAAAGAGATCTGCAGAGCCCCTGTGTTTGGTTTCACTTCAGACGTGTCCCATTCACTAGTGTGTATCTCGCTTCCCCTCTGCTTTGTGCATGTTTTTGTTTTGTTTTTAAGAGCATCTGTAACTAATGCAAACGCATGCCATGGGCGGAGAGTAAAACCCTGCTGGATTAGCGTGGCAGCCACAACCCTGCCATGTGATAATCCCGTGTTAATTCCCCGCTAGCCCCCGCTCCGTTTGCTTTTGCTATTGTCTAAAGGAAACGAATGGCATAGTTAGCAGGCAGATCTGCACCAGTTTGGAGAAGTAGCACCGCGGCGCATGCTGCAAAGTCAAACCAATTTGCTTCCCTTTTTTAGAAGGTGTGCAAATGGTTATGTGCATTCCAGCAGCCTGTGTCATCTCTGGGAGCGCCTTTTGCGGAGAATTAGGGACTGACACTAATGTATGCAACTAGACGCCTCCTCTGAGATTAGGGTCCCATTGTGCTAGGTGCTGTACAAACACATAGGACGAAGCAGTCCCTGCCCTGAAGAGCTTGCGTACTGAATAGGCAAGACTGACAATTTTGGGCACCGTGAGGTTGAGACTCACCCAGCGTCACTCAGGAAGTCTGTGGCAGAGCCAGGACTTGAACCCAGCTCTCTTCTACATTGCATCAGGGCAAGGTGGGGTGGGAGAGTCGTCAGTGGCAGCTTGTGTTTTGTTATAAAGGGTCAATAGGTGAGAAGTCAATGTGATAGGCAGGTAAGGGTGGTAAGTGTTATAGCATATAGCATATCAGTAGAAAGTGTAATTGACGAACCATGGTTATAAGCAACTTATGTGACATGCTTTAACTTTTGACATTTAATTGTTTATTAAAACATCTGTCTATGAATTGCTAACCATTTGCAACTATAAATATAACCATAATATAAAGTAAAACCCGTTTCGAGACCAAAAACCAACAACAGGATGTTTAGAGCTTAAATTTTGGAAATTTGGAGTTAATGTTTATAGTTAAGATTCCATCACCAGCCTTCTCGCTGGCCATGTCTCTCTCCAGTTCTCGGCTCCCCTAGACATATGCAGCTTGCTCCTGATCTCCTCTACGCTGGGTAACTCCACTATCACTAGCAAAGCTACTCCTGAATCACCCCTGACATCTGAACCCAGCCCTGTGTGCACACTACGACCTATGAGTTAATGCTGATGATAGGGGTCGGAGTGTCCGGCTGTAATTGTTCCCTCTCTGTTCAGTGTGCAGTGTAGAGCACCAGCTGGTCTTAGAGCATGTGTATGGAGGGAACGTTATCCCTGTTTCTCAATAACAGAGCCAAGCGTGATCTCAAATTAGTGTCCTCACTCATGCTGCACTCCCTTGTGTGTTTCTCTAGGACTTCTGGGGGCACATCCCATGGTGGTTTGTGCTTCAGTGAGCTGAGCCACTGTTACGATTTTTTTTCCCTCAGTGAATTATAGGAGAATTTGTGTTCTTTGGGCACATGAGGTGAATTGAAGGCAGGCATTGGGGGACTTTCAGCACTTGAGAGGTTTTGCCTGTGTCCTCGCTGAAAAATGGGTTGATTACCAGCCCCAGTGAAAGCCCTACTTCCCCAGGTAGCCTGAGTGGGAAGCACACCACACTCAGGGAAGAGGGTTTTGTGTGTGACCGGAGAGGGATTGGGGAAACACCCAGGTAGGAGACTGGGCTAATTCTGCAGTAAAGACATCCCTGAAAGTTAGTAGGATGGTGATCTGAGGTGAGTCAAAGATGACTGGGAGATTGGGTGGCATTCGGAGATCTGTAGATGACAATTGGGTAAAGATGCTAGAGTAGAGTTAAGGTTACGGGTAGCTGTGAATTTCCAGACTTTCAAATGTATCAGTTTGTCCTGCATTTCCTTTTCATGTTTAAGCAAGGCACAGCGGCAGCTTTACATCTCACTTTAACAATGGGGGGGTGGCTCTCTTGATAGACCATCTAGCCTTCCTACAGTCTCCAAGGGTCTGACGTTGAGTGGAAGCCATGGCCAGAGAATTCCCCTTCCCCCCTTCGCCTGTCTCCTACAGCATTCCTGAAATACAGAAGTAGAGGGAGACCAATTCTGGCGTTCTGTCAAGGAATTAATTGAAAAATAAAATCATTAGATGGGAACTCCAAAAATGCAGAATTGTTTAAGGGGGGAAAAGGGAGCATCAGCTTTTGTCAGGTTAATTTCTTCTGTATTGACGCTTTGTGACATTTCCTTGTTCTTTATCTTTGGCAGCAGCTGGAATACTAAAAGAAAATGCACAGCTTGTTCCATTTATTTATTTTACACCTTTCTTCAGTCCTCGGGTATGTTTGTTTGTTTGCGAAACCCAGTGAGGCTTTTGATGTCTGAGAGCAGGATTTAAACAGCTGTTCTCTGTGTGGAGGTGTGCTTCTCGTGGGACGTGGGGGAACGGGGGGAGCTTGTCCGTCTTTCCTAGAGACACCATCTTCAGCGAGCAGGGCTAAAGGTTTTCCTTGCACTATTGTGTCTGAGCTGGGCGATAATTTTTTCATGGATGCTCACCTGGAGCTTGAACTGAATTCACTCCGGTCACACTTGCTGTCCTCTGGATTCACTTTTGGCAGTCACACCTTCTCAGAAAGCCATTGTCAAGAAGGCTCACACCAGAAGTGCTGGTGCCATGATCCAAGGTGGGGATAAGAAAACTCCATGTGATTTACGTGACAAATCCCAACTAACCAGCACAACTGGAGCCACATATGACATTTGTGATCAATCCAGCAGTAGCTGGACAGTGGTAGCCAATGCACATGGGATCATACCCTAAATGTAGCACGTAACCTTGTCCTGGGTGGATCATCCACCTCTATTTGTCAGAGGGGGAGGTGAGATCAGCTTCCTTGGCAACATTGGTCACGCCCGTAGTCCTGACTTGAATACTGAATGGGGGCTTAAATGCCCTGAGATATGCTCCTGTATAAATGGATTCAATAGCTCAGGGTGCATCAAAGGAGTGGGCTCTGCAAGGAATGCGCCTGCATATTTCTTTAAAGCAGTGTGGCGGGGTTGCTGCCAGACAAAGCCCTGTAACTGCAGGGGCTGTGGCAGGAAAGGGGTTAAATCTCCCACCAACTTTGGAGGCAGCGAGTGGTAGCTGTCACTCACCACCCCTTGGCACCGCCGGCCCCAGAGAGCACCCCTTATTGGGCAGCGGGGCTAAATCAGGCTGCGTCTCCATGGCACAGCCCCATCGTCGTTAACACCAGCCAAGAGAGTGACAGGCACTTAGTTCATGCTTTGCCGCACCTGCCCTTCTGTTTCCGACTGACGCCGCTGCCACAGCTCCCATTACCTCCCTGCAAATTCAATTTCCAGAGGCCATTGTGTGCTGCCAGAGCCTGATTATTACGAAGAAGCAAATGATAGTTGAGGGCTTTAAGACGAGATGCTCAGGAGAGCTAGAGCTGGGGAGAGGGAGCTAACGAGGAGACGCACAGGCAAAGGTTTATGCAGCCCAGGGTTGATGCAGGGGTGATCGGGGCAGCCAGCTTCCCTCCTCTGTACCCCATCCAGGGGACATTATCCTGGTGGAGAATTTGCGGGTTGCTTTGCTCCCCCCTCCCCACTGTCAATATCACCATCCATTTGCTCTCATCTCCCTGCGACCAGGAACGCTGCCCCTCCCCGCTCTTCACCCCTCTGCTTCCTGTGATGAGCCCCTCTGATAGGCTCCATGCGTGCACATGACATCTGGCTGTGCCCCATAGGGCTCAAGTGTCCTCCCTTGTCAGAGGGCAGAAAGGGGGATGATCGACGATCCTGTCCCATCCCCCCATAACACACACACTGCAAAGCAGCAAATGAAGGGGACTGACTGCCCAGGAGCCCTCTCCAGCCCTGCCCAGTCATCCCCACTTCTACAAAGACCAACCCAGAAGAGCAAGAGTAGTGTGGAAGTTTCCACAGCCCATTCTCTCCCTTCCCACAACCTGCCCCAGACCCCACGGGAGGCGAGGCAGGGATGCAGGCTCACTCAGCCTTCTCTTGCTCCTCTGAAGGTAATGAGGCTTGGCTCCTAGAAAGGTGGAGAGATGTGATCTGAGCACAGGCCTGGGAGCCAGGAACGCCCGTGTTCTAATCCCAGCTTGGGCCGTGCTAGGTCCTGAAGCATTTGAACACAGTTGGTGCCAGCCTTGCATGCCGCTCAGCACAGGCAGAGCCCAAAGAGCAGGGGTTGGGGAATCTCCTCTGATTGCAGTGAGGTGCAGATGCATGTCCTTTAATTTTCTGTGTCTTCTCTCCCCATCTCTCCCGCCGTCTGGGTCTGTACAGATTCCCCAAAGATGAAGAAGCGTGCTGTGGCTTTGGATGAAATCTTGGAGCAGCTGGAGGAGGACGGGGCTGATGATGCGGGCAACTAGCAGGCTGATCGGCTGCTGTTCGGTGTCTGAGGGTATGTTTTCCATGCAGGGGCAGGATCAGTTCCTCCTGAAATTATTTTATTATTGTTTCTGTTATGGTTGCACCTACGAGCCCCAGTCAAGGATCAAGGTCCCTTTGTGCTAGGAGCTGTACAAAGAAGACAGTCCCTGCCTCAGAGTTACAGTCTTCATGTCAGACTGGGTGCAGCAGGTGATCCAAAAAAACAACTGGGGATGGGGGCAGGGGAGGACGCTGGGTAATGACAAAATAAGCAGCTCAGCGGAGACTCAGAGGTTGCAGCCTGCTGCTTGTCTGGGCTTTTGCAAGGTGCACGTGCGCTTTGGCTGCAGCGGGTGGTGGGTCTTACAGAAGAAAAGAGCAGGTTCCTTTGAGTGTGGGAACAGCCCCTGCTCTTGCCTGGTTCTCCTTATCTAGCCCCTCTCATCCAAACTTCCCGAAGCGTTTGAGAAACATTAAGCCCCACACCAGATGTTAAGTGTCATGGCTGAGGTCTCATAGCCGGTCAGTTGCAGAGCTGTGAGAAGACCCTGGCAGTCGTGACTCCCACTTACCAGATAGCTCTGCCTCAAAGGCTGGCTGTTCCCTTAGCTGGGAGCTGTTCTCGACCGGTTTGCAGTGCCTCCCCCCTCCTCCCCCGTGCAGCCGCTCAGCCCCTCATCGATTGCAGCTTTTTTGTCATAATCCTGGGGAGGTGGATCGGAATTGGATCCAGCTCGGTGGCCACGTTTGGGCTTTGGGGAGGGTGGGGAATCAGTCACCAAACTGCTGGCTTTATGCACGTTTAAGTTTTTGTCCCTCGAAGTGACTCTGAGGGGGAAGTCAGCGGAACTGGAGAATAGCGAAATCTCCCTCACCTGCCCCTGCTCCATTTGAGTAAACAGAGGGGCTGCCAGAACAGCCTGTCTAGAGATCAACCAGCAGCTGTTGCCACGAAACGGGTAGCTTGGCAGTCTCCGTTCTCCTGCCGTCACCGATGACTTGCGCTACCTCGCTCAGTCTGGAGGGACCAGGCGCCCCAAGGTCACTGAGATGCTACCATGGGGGTGGGTGACACCTGTGCTCTTCAGGCACCGCTGGGATGTTCTACTGTCACCTGCTAAAGTTGCTCAGGAAGGCTGTCGTGCTGGAGGGGATTGGCTAACCCGGGGGGTTCGCGTCATGAGGCCAGTCCTCTCTGGAGTCCCGGGTTTGAAATCAACCTGGTTTTCAGCAAGCTTGGCTGGCAGGTCTGAAACGAGACTGGGATCTTAGTCCAGTTTCTACTGGGGCAGGTACCCACCGCACCATCGCAGTG
Source organism: Emydura macquarii macquarii (assembly GCF_026122565.2). Taxonomy (NCBI): domain Eukaryota; kingdom Metazoa; phylum Chordata; order Testudines; family Chelidae; genus Emydura; species Emydura macquarii. The sequence continues at coordinate 6,217,946 of NW_027131391.1, forward strand.
AAATCCAACTGGTACCTCTAGCCGTCTGAGCAGGGAGGCCTGAGATGGAGTGGGACGTACACAGTGAGCTGCTCTGACCCACAGGGTCAGTGCGTGGGTGCCGTGCCCTTGTCGGTGCCCAGATATGCCTGCTCTGCGGAGAAAGAGGGCTGGTCCGTCTGGCACTTCTCAGCGGGACTGAATTCGCTGGCAAGATAGGCTAGAAGTGGAAATGCGGTGACACAAAACAAAAGCCACCTAGGCCCAAAGTGGCATGTAATAGGATTCCAGTTGTTGCACTGCCTTCCTCCTTTGACTGGTAAGCTACTTAGAGCATCTTGGTCATGCTGCCTTGAGTGGTGATTGGCATTGCTCCCTCTTCTGCTGTGCAGCTCATGCCTTCTCCCGTTCCACATCTTGGGGCGCTGGGAGGGGGGGACACAGTCCTGAAGGCTCTGGGGAGGGTGGAACAGCTTCTGTGGAAACTGTTGCAAGCTAATAAACAGGAAACTGGACCTGCTGCACATTTCTGTGCCTGCGACTGCAGTTTATAGCTTCCCTCCCCCCTCGTTCCTGAGCTCACACAGCAGCTCCTGCACGGAGATGCTCACCCAGCGCTAGTGCCGCAATCAGTGACACTCGTGCAAGGATAGTGGCTGCCTGATTTTTGAAGTGCATTTGTGTATGGTGTGGGGGATGGATACAGATGGTACATTTCACCCTAAGCGTGAATTCCAGCCTTCCTCTGCCCGTGTCAGGTTTAACTTAATATTCTATTCGTATAGCTGGGTTTTTGGTTGCTGAGTTTCCATGGGTAACTGTATGTTTGCATAGTTCTTTTAATTGGGTAGATTTATCGTAAATTCCTCTTCTGTGCAGGTGGCTGGATGTGGCTGCATTTTCACCTTCTACATGTACGGACATGCGCTAGGCAGCATTTGAATTTTTGCACCCATCAGAAATTGTGTGTGTGTATTTAAGTGCAATAACATTCATTTCTTCTTTAATGATGTGTCAGTGGGGATCCAGCTGTAGGTGCACAGGCTCCTCATGCAGTCGATGGGATATTTTTGAGTAATAGCGTCCATCAGAGCTGCAGGGCTGCCCTATATCACCTCGTGCACCCACGTGATGGCATAAAGAGCTGAGCGGCCACAGTGCCTCTGTTCTCTTACTGCCCTCAGCAGCAACATGGATCCTGGCGACTGTCCGACCACTGCTCTTCCCTGAGCTTCAAACTCATTAATTTGAGGAATAGTCTTTCTTCGCTTTCCTCAGTTAATTCTTTTAAATGGGACATTCCAAAAACAAGAGAAGAAGGTCAGGAGATGCTCACCCATGCACAGCGAGGCAGGATGCTTCATGCCCTGTCTGGCTGGGGCAGGGTCACAGGGTACTTGGTGTGCAAATCATTCTTGTCGAGGACTCGTGCACCAAAGGGCACGCGGCTCACACGTCACCTGCTTGAGCAGTTGGTGCATGTCACGTCAGCCCAGAGGAGACATCCTTTTCCAAGGAGTCCAGAGGGTCACCCTCAGCAAGTTGCATTCTGGGGTCTAGCAGAGAGAAGAAAGGCAGGGAGAAAACCCCTTCACTGTCGGCACTGATTACATTGACGCCGGTCACCGGGGCTGTCCATGCAGGTGAGTCCAGCGCCCACCTCAGCGTGTATGTGATGCCACTTGCCAGGCTTCACCTGCATCCCCTCGAACTCTGGCTCAGGGCAGTCCATTCTCCGGTGAAACAGCTGAGAGACAAAGCGGTGGTAGTACTATATCATGTCACTACTGAGCTGGCTTGGTGGCTGAAACCCACAAATACTTGAAAAGGATTCCCCTTCTCAGGCCTCTCCCCAGCAAAGATCCTGAACACAGATATCTCAGGGATAGGTTGGAAAGCTCACCTGCACCACCTGTAGATCTGAGTCACCTGGCTTCACCTGCACCACCTGTAGATCTGAGTCACCTGGCTTCACCTGCACCACCTGTAGATCTGAGTCACCTGGCTTCACCTGCGCCGCCTATAGATCTGAGTCACCTGGTTCTCAAGCAACAGGGGGCTGCATACTTCCTTCCCAGAACTCAGCCATCATAGTGGCCTCTATGCCGTTCTTCCTTCTCCTCCAAAACTCGGCAGTGGAGATCTTCACAGACTGCATGACAGCCATGCACTATATAAACAAGCCAGGGCGTGCCCGCTCCTCACCCTTCTGCCTCAAAGCATCGACTGCTGGAACTGGTGCTGTCAGAACGGGGTAACACCAATGGCCCACCACCTCCCAGGAATCAGCAGTGACTTAGCAGACTTGTGAGCAGGCAGTTAGTGAGCGGCCACGTATGGTCATTGCACAGATCCATCACAGAAGTGGCTTCCATCAGTGGAGACCCCCTGTGACACACTTCTTTGCCACCAAGGGCAGCACACAGTATCAGAACTTTGGCTCCAAAGAAGGCCTGAGTCATTCTGAATTTCTTCCACCTTCCATGGGACCAAGAGTGCCTTTCTTCCAATTCCCCTGATTCCCAGGGTGACTTCCAAAACCATGACCCTGGGTCATTTTCCCTGATGGTAAAGCCAAACCCAGGAAAGGACTGAGCTAGGACTTTACATGCTGGGTAAAATTTTCAAAGTCACAAATGACTTAGGAGCTGACGTTCCATAACATACGGTGAAAATTAGGCTCCTGCGTGACCTCCGTGCTTTTGAAACTCTTACGTGCTGTGTGGCCGGTGTGTGTCGAACAGGTCAGGAAAGGAACCTGCCCATCAGCCTCTTGAGGTTACTCAGTTGTCATAGGATGGCGAAGGCCAATTCAGTCATCTGCTCTCCCTGCTAATTCTGGGGTACTCCATAATTTGCTATTGCTTTGCCCTGTCTAGTTTTAATATTTCTAAGGGAAGGGTTCCGCCCACCCTCTTGCAGTCTCAACTATGTCTTCAGATCTACCCCATGTTGTGTGTGCAGACAGACCACCAGCTCTCAGTGGTGTGTGTTGTTTTTGTGTGATCTGCATTACTGTGAGACAGGCTGTTTTCCTCTGTGATCTGTCTGTTGTTGCAAGACTCACCAATACACCTAGCAGTAGGATGCTCATAACCTTACTTGTTACTAGACTTTTGTTAAACCCACAACAGGGGTGGCCTCATGAATAGTGACTCAAAACACACCTTGGCCTGCAGCTGACCAATAACCTTTCTAATACGTCTGCCTTCCCTGGCTCCCGTTTGTGACGGAAGCATGCACAGCATCAGGGCTCTTCCAATAAAAGGAAAGGTGGCTCCATGACCACAGGAATAATCCAGGCTGGGTTAAATAATCGTCTGCCTCGTGCTGTGCGTCTGGAATAAGTACAGGGCCTTGAGATACCATTTGTCCTTCTGGAATGGCTCTAATATAAGGATGCCTCCAGATGCATCTGCCGTTAACACTTTCCTCTTGAGAAAGGAGCAAGCAGAGAGATGTGGGGAAAGGACAGCTAGCATTGGTTAGAGCCAAGAACAGCACAGGCCGGCTAGAGTCTGGCAAGAATAAATACAGAGCTCTCCCCATGCACCTCTGGCCTGATCCATAGCATTCTGCCATTCTTGTCTTGGGTGGACACAGAAAGGTTCTGCCATTGGACCTTTCATGCTGCCTGCAACTCCCCGCTGCTCCAGTCATGCTCAACTGGACCTACACCGTCTAGAAGTACCTACCCGGGGAACAAATAGTTAATAATGGGATCCTCAAATAGCAGAGAAAGGTCTAACGTGATCTAGTGGCTGGAAGTTGAAGCTAGACAAATTCAGAGTGGGAGCAATTAACCATTGGAACAATTGTACCAAGGGTCGTGGTGGATTCTCCATCACTGACAATTTTTACACTCACGATTGGATGTTTTTCTAACAGCTCTGCCCTAGGAATTACTTAGGAGGTCAGACTAGATGATCACACTGGTCCCTTCTGGCCTTGGAACCTATGAGTCTGTTAACTGCATTGGTGGTTTTGTTACTTGACCAAATGTCCACTAGGTAACAGGCAAACACACTTTTGCTTGACGCCCAAGCCCAAGATTTAGGTTCATCTCTGTGGCAGAGAGAGACTAGTGCACTAAATGGTACTTAGCTCTTATGCAGTACAAACATTGATTTTCCCCAACTCTCTTAAGAGGCAGGGTGGGTATTGTCCTCATGTTATAGATGGGTAAACTGACACCCAGAAAGGTTAATGTGGTGTGTCCACATGTCAGTAACGGGAATGGGATTAAGACTGATTGGAAGCTCTTTGAGGGAGGGACACCATCTTCTTGCTCTGGGTTTGTACCTCTCCTAGAACAATGGGATCTGAACCATGACAAGGGCTCCTGGGTGCTACAATATAAATGATTAATAACAACTGTGGCATTCCTGTCTCCTGCTCAGTCCATGTTACCTTTACCTACTATGCCACTGGGGGGGAGTGGGTGGGAGGGAACAAACAAAGACCTATTATTGATCTCAGAATAGCCGTGAGGTCATCGAGATTATTATGATTCCGTGGCATGAAATTGAGAAGACAGTCCTGGTAAGAGATGCATCTTTTGATGGGCAAGTTTCCAGTTGGCTTGTATGGATGGAATTTACATATTTGGAAATGAGAACTACAAGGTGAGGGGGGAGGAAACCATGTAAAAGATGAGTCGAGATTCTGCTTAAAAGCTCCAAGGTTCATTTTAAACAATTTTCAAGAAGTTACATATACAATGGTTAGGAATCGAGTCGAGGAGTGGAAAGATGACAGATAGTTGCTATCCATTTTACCCTGTTGACGACCGGCGGTGGGGTCAAAGTGAGGGTTCTGACTCCAGTCTCTTTAAAGCACATGTGGAAGACAACTTACGCAAGGCTTTGCGGGCTTGTGGGTTTATTGGGTTAGGTTCCCCCCCCCCTTCTTTTTTATTGTCTTTTATGGCAGGGCAGATTTCTTGCTGAGTGTCTCTGTGCTCTGTAGCAGCAACGAAAAGGATTAGCGCAAGCAAAGCATGTAGGCTTTAGAGAACAGAGCAGAGTTTGGTTTCAACATCTAATTCAATTTGTTCTGCCGAGATTGAAATATGAAATGGTTGCCAGTCAAATGTTCAAAGGCGCGGGGGAGGGGAGGAAGGGAGCCTTCTCACATTTAAATTTTAATGAAAATGAATTTAACCCTTTGATATGTTTTAAACATGTTATTCCCTATTGGTGTACAGGCTTTTCCTCTTTGAAAGAAATGAAGACTTTCTTTTCTCTTAATGATACTTATCTCGTTCAGCGGTTGGCATTGGCCAATTTTTCAGACAATTTAGTTTCAAACGACTTTCTTTAATGTTGGTGGGGGGAAGTTTTTACATGTCTGTGCATATGTAAAATATATCTATACGCGTGTGTATATAGATGTGTCTATTGTTATGGAGGCGCTGATCACAGCTACAGAGTTTTGTGTGTGTGTGTGTGTGTGTGTGTGAGAGAGAGAGCGAGCGAGAATATTATGGAGGTGCTGATCACAACTCCACAGTACAATTTGAGTTGACTTCTACTCTTAGAGCAAGGATGCAGCCTCTTATGTATAAAGAACACCATGCAGCCTGCCCCTGAAATTACAGCACTTAATTCAAAAGGGATTTTCTGGGAATGCACAAGTATATCCATTAATTAGTTTGAATTGAAATTAAATTTTAAATGGGTCCTTTAAGAAATTTAGCACTCATCTTAAGACCTTTTTTGGTCTCAAATGAACCTAATAATGGAATAACACAAAGTCTTCCAACTTTCCTTATCGTTAATTCACCAAATATCCTCATATTGCTTTTCAACCTTGTGTGTGTTCTCAACCTGAACTCCATCTTAAGGTGTTTATTTTGGCTGCGAATTATTATTATTCTTTATTATTTGTTTTGTGGTTGTACCTTGCAGCCCCGGTCATGGATCAAGACCCGATTGTGCTAAATGCTGTACAGATACAGAACAAATAAATATAGATTCAGATTACATGTTGTCAGTCAGATCTTTAGTTGGTGTAAATTGGTGTAGCTCCATTGAATTCAGTGGAGCACAGCTGATTTACGCCAGCTAAAAATCCGGCTCAGTTGTGTGTTGGGAAGTAGATAACTGGAGACCAGAGACCGCAGAAAGAATGGGGACAGCTCATCTGTTTGCCAAGTTCCTAATTAACAGGCCTGTTTCCTGATGTCTGTGCTGCAAGCATGGATGTGATTCTGGCCCCATGTGGGAGTTTTCTGGTCCCGGTGTGCTGGTTTAAAAGTGAACTGCAATGAGGAAAAGGTTAATTGATCCTTTTATATGCTTCCTTGTAAAGATGGTGTTGAAGGCTGTGATTTTCAAAGTGCCCTCCAGCCTAAAAGATCTGCTCTAGGAATTAGTTTGAGGAAGTTCTGTGGCCTGGGTCATACAGGAGGTCAGACTAGGTGATCACAACAGTCGCTTCTAGTCTTTGAGTCTTTGAAAAAGGTTGAATTTCAGTGGGACCAAGATACCTAACTCCCTTCAGAGCCTTTTAAAACCCCATTCATAGGCTTTCCCCCACCTACCCCAACTTGTTTGTAATATAAATGTTGGGTATGAAATTCCTGATCACACTGATATCAGTGGAGCCAAGATTTCACTCCAGGTCTTGACTCCCTTATTCTTTCTGGAAACCTGAGACAGTGAAATCAGAAGGTACTGAAATTTGAGCCACAACTCTCCCATTCCTCAAGCAAGAGAGGAGTTTATTTGTTCTGTTTAAAATTCCCAGGCAGAACCTCCTGACAAACAGCTGGGGAGAAAAGCTGGTGGCAACATCCCTTCCCCTTTTGGGTGGGGACTGGGAAAGCTGCAGCGTGGGCATCACAATGTAATCGGGTTACTTTTCCATCCCGCTCCTCCAGACACCCTTTTCAAATAACATGATGTAACATCCTCCAGTTTTCTCTTTTGGTCCCTACAGCTTTTTAAGAGAGAACTTGTAATCTGGCAGCAGAGGGGGCATGGTTCTCCATTCAGGTTGAGAGTAGTAACAAACCACATGCGACCGGTGTTAGTCATGTCACTTAATGTAATACCAGAAGGTGCTCAGGTACTACGGAGCTGAGGACAGAATAAGGAACTGCATAGAACAGAACAGAATTCACTGTGTGGCTTGTATACAGATGACTTTTGTGGGTTTTGTTTGACATATGCAGTGGCAGAGGACACTACACAGCTGTGTCTGAAGTCATAGAGTAAATATGTAATGATAGATCACATTAGAGATGTATGTTATTAGAGAGGAGGAAGCATGGCCCAGTGGTAAGGGCACTAGTCTGGGATTTGGGAGACCCAGGTTTAAGTCCCTGCTCTGCATCGTGGTCTTGGGCAAGTCATTTAGCCTCTCTGTGCTTCAGTTCCCCCCTCTGTAAAATGGGAATAAATTCTCCACCTCCTAGGCCTGTTGTATTTCCCCTCACGTTAAAGGCTCTTAGGTGCTATGGTAGTGTGCTAATAGGGGCCAGTTAATTACCTCAGATAAATAGATTCAAGTGTTATGATGGCTAAAGATAAGGGGACAGCTTGTACAGTTGCAAATGCCACCTTAACTCTGGCCCTTCCTGACCTATGAGTGCTCTGTAGCCATAATGTCAACTAAGTGGGGTTCTTTTTATTGGAATTAGGGTTTTCTTAGAACGCCGCCTTTTTACTGAGTTAGATAAAGTACTTGGTTTAATGTACTGAAGCTTTAATGTATTGCTGCCCATTGCCACAGGCCTCTGTTCCACCAATGCCTGCTAAGGGACAACAACAAAACTGGTTTAATACAGACAGTAATAAATCTATCAGCTGAGATTTTCATCAGTGATTTTGAGTGCCCCTATTTTGGGGACATCGTAAAGAGTTGTGAATTTAGAGGGCAGGTGCTTAGCACTTCAACTTAAATTGGGCGTCCAAAATCACTGGTCAGATTTGGAAAATCTTGGCCAGGGTCTCTGGGGTTTCTCTGATCCATACCATACTCAGACAGAAGGGAAACCCCAGGGTATAGCCTGTAATCCACATGTAGACATCAAACTAGAATCTGGGCCTGCTATGCTGTTTCCCACATTGTACCCTTGTATTGCCACCTACTCAGGAAGCTTCATGATCTGTGTGTGTGTGTCTCCTTGCATCACGCTAGTACCTAGGTCTAGGTAATGTCTTCCTGTTTCTACTGCACTTACCCTGAGCAGAGCATGCGTTGTGGGTTTTAGCTGCTCTGGGCTCTATTCCAGCTGTGCCTGTACAGAAAGGACAACCTGGAAACACAGCACCTGCCTGACTAACTGAATAAAGCCTGTGACATACAAGGGCACAATCCAGACCAGTGAGAGGTTGTGTTACCCCTGCCCTGCAATCTTGAGTGCCTTACAATGCCTTGCTATAGTAGCTCCCACCTGGGTCACTCACAAACAGCCTTCCAGCATGCAAAGCAAGAATGTCTGTGTGTAACTGCAGCCTGCCGGCTACATCGTGTCTCTCCCCAGTCTTGGTTATACTGCAGGGTAACCCCAACACCCCATCAGTCCCAAATCTTCCCGCAGAAATATATGTCCTGGACTGCCCAGCCCTCTCCTGGACAATACCAATATATTAAGTCCATTAATCCTTTAAGGCAGTCATTTACCAGTTTATTACTTTAAAGAGAGTTACTGAGACACTTCAATTTAAACATACTGGATTAGAGAAAACAGTAAAACAAGTGAGTACAAGTAATGAGGCATAAAAGTCAGAAATGGTTACAAGAAAAAATAAAGATAAAATGCTTTCTAGTATCTATTTAAACAAACGATCTTAGTTCCAAAGTAAAACTGTCTCAGCACATGTTCCAGCAGATTACTGACCAAACTTTCAGGTCAGGACCTCTCCCCCAGAGTCCAACGGCTGTTTCCTTTTGTCTTCTCAGGTGCAGAGAATGAGGTGGGCAGGGAGAGAGAGGGGCCCCTCGGAGTGTTTGCCTCTTCATTTTATCGTTTCAGTTCCCCTTTTGAAAAATATTTCCAGCTTGGAACTAGGAGACAAAGAGTCTGTGTGGAAGGGTGTTCCCTGCTGGTTTTTCCCCTGTCTGAGCTCCCTTTGTTTTCCCTTCCAGCTTGATGACTCTGTTTACTGCTTAAATGCAAATTAAGGCATATTACATGCTCCTTTGTTCAAGACAGGCCTGTTGGACCAGTTTGATGCTATGTGGGTCTTAACATCATATTGGGGAATCTTATAACTTCTCATTCAATGTTGCCACACGTATCTGGTCAGGACAATACTGAGCAGCAAATTACGAGTTTTCAGATGAAACCTTTCCAGGCATACCTTGTACAAAGATTATTGCAATAGCATGTGGGGAGTGAATGCGGGGGTGTGTTCTGTCACAAGGCCCTACCTACGTCTCTAGGCAGAATTCAAGAAACAAACAAGTGTAACTATTTGCAGCGGACGCTGGGGGTATAGGAAGAACTTGCATTTTGCCACGTTGGTGTGACATGCTCGCTGCCTTACCGCCTCTGAGCTCCAGCCAGCTTCTGGATCCTTGCAAGGGTGTGTGTGTGTGTCTAAGCTCTCTATTCCTGTGCTGATGGTCATTCTCCTCTGTAATCCTGCCAGCCCTGCTCATCGACCCACAAAGGAGAAGGTAGCAGTGTCACTCACTGTGGTCTAGCCCCTTTCACACATCTCTCAGCTGCATGCTCACATCCCACACACTCTCTTGTCCACGTGAGGCACCACTGGATTGTCAAAGCAGTTGCCAACCCTGTGCCAGATTTTCCAGAGTGGATGCCTCCAGTGTGTGCAAATCCCCCAATCTGTGTGTGCAGCTGTCGGGGTTCAGCCCAGAGGTCCCCAGGCTATCAGATTTCCTGTAGCTGTGACGATCATTGCAAATTCGAGCAGGCAACTTGGTGTTTCCAGCTGAAGTTATCAAAGTCTCTCAAAGGTCACTTGCGAGCTCTATTTCAGAATAAGACCTAACTTCACCAGTAGATCTCAAAGCACTTTACACAGGAGGTCAGGATTGTTATCCCCATTTTTACAGATGAGGAAACTGAGACTCCTGGAGATGAAGTGACTTGCCCAAGGTTGCTCGGCAGGTCAGTGGCAGAGCCAGGAATAGAACACAGGTCTCCTGAGTCCAACCCAGTGCTCTATCCATTAAGACACACTGCCTCCCTCATTCCCTTTAACTGTAAGGGCAGCTTGAAAATGTGGCAATAGGGTGAGGTTATCAAGACTGTGTCACTACCAAGGGGAATCACTCTCAGACCGTGTGGCCCAGCAGCTAAGGCGCTGGACATGGAGTCAGCTGTGCCGTTGATCCACTGCATGACGTCAGCCAAGTCGCTTAACATTGTTGTCTGAGTTTCCCCATCTGTAAAATACCTTATAGCTCTCTGGCTGGAACTGGTGCATGCAGTAAGTGCCAATGATGATTATTGTGGAGTCCACAGTACCAGTCCCCGCTGCTTGTGCAGGTGTGCTGTGATTTCTTGGAGGGGTTTTTTGTTTTGTTTATTTAATGTAGCATTTTGGATTCGTTCCTTAGCTAGTAATTACGTGCCTTCATCATTATTTATGCCCTTTACATTTTAAAAACCCTCTGCCTACCCTGCTGGAGAACCTGGAATCAATTATAGAAGATTGCACAGCAGCCCTAAACTGCTCCTGCCACGTCGGACTTTCACGCTCAGCGTTGTCAGCCAGGGCTGTGTGCACTGAGCTGCAATGTCTTCTTAAGCCTCCTGCACCCAGCAGTCAAAATGCTCCAATTCTCTGAGCTCCTGGTGGTGTTGGCTCACTGTGTCTTAACTTCCAGTTTCCATTCCTGCCCCAGTTTAAAGCATCCCTCAGCTCAGCTCCTCCGTGCCTGCGGGTAACACAATGTCAACGTCCACCTGCACTAACATGTTTACTCATTGAAGTGAATAGCAGAGCTGATTGTGGCACATCCACATGTGCTGGTTCAAAAGTAAATTAGGGCTGTGAGAAGTGTGTGTGTGTGTGTGTGTGTGTGTGTGTGAGAGAGAGAGAGAGAGATACACACTGCCTCCTATTTTCCCTAAATATATGCATTCGAGAGGGAGAAAAATCACATGGCAGAGACTGAGATTTCAGATTTATCCATTCATGAATAATAATCAGGCTCAGTAATTCACAGTAAATGGGTATCCAAATTGGCTAATAAGGAAGGCTTTCACCCCAAACTGGAACTAGGAGAGAGGTAGAGTGAATATCAACAAACATTGGCTGAGGCATGTGTGTACACAGTGTGACCTGAATCAGTGAAATATGCAAACCAGTGCTGTACGCGGATGAAATAGCATAAAAAATCTGTCAGCAAGGCGTGGAAACGGAAGGGGTGAGTTTGGAGAGCAGACATCTTAACATCCCTCCTGAGGGCATCGGCAGCAAGTGCCTTCAAGATTTCGCTTCAGCATCTGCACTGGAACTGGTGCTGTGGCTCCATGTAAATGGCCCATTGCGTTCTAGAGTGAGATCGAGACTTGAGTTGCCATTCTCAGTGGTGAGGTTAGTAGCCTCAGCGGAGGAGCAGGGTGAGGTAGGAAGCCCTCCCTTCCTGCCCCTGCCGGTAATGGTGCCGTCCTAGTGCACAAGGTGTGTCAGAAGATGTGGCCTGGTTATAGAAGAACGCACAGCTCCATATCAAGGCTTCCTAGAGATGAGCCTCAACGAGGAGAGTGGTTATAGTTAAAGAAGGATTGTTTAGTGGAGTTATTTGGCCTCAAGATTGGGAATGGGAAGCAATTGTTAAGAAACTAACCCAAACCAATGGAGCAGGAGTTCTCTAGGTCTTTAAATTGTCCTGCATTGACTGGGAGGTTGGGCTAAATGATCCGAATGGTCCCTTCCGGCCTTAAAACTGATGATGTGCTGGTCTTGCTGATTTCGGTGAGAATGTGTTTTTGGGGAAGCGAGGAAGGTGATCTGTTTTGACCATTAGAATCTGCCAGGCTCTTTAAGAAGCCCAGCTTTGGGGGTGAGTGCCTCTGCAGTCTTTTCCAGGAGTATCAGACCTATCCTCTACTCTGCTGGGTTGCTCTTGGTTGTGATGCTGGCTCTCCAGCTAGAGTTGGGGCCCTGCACAACCCAGTCCAGAGGGAAACAATGGACTCTTATCCCTGTGTGTTCCACTTGGTGCAATCCACCTTGAGTATTCTTGCACCTGGACAAATGCTGATCTATTGGGCCTACATTGCTCTTGAGTAGGTACAGAAGATATCCAGGCCGGTCCTCAAACCACCTTCTAGGTCCTTCTAGGTGAGGCCATAGGTAAACTATGAACTCTGGAGGAAAGGTTGGAGAGGACTCATACCCTTTTCCCCCAACAAACTAATTGACTAAGCTCCTCCACACAGATTTCCTTCAGTGTGTTTAAATTGGAGAGACATACAGAACTGTAATGCTTTGACTTGTCGAGGGGGTTGAGCATCTCCCCATTTCACAAGAGAATATAATGAAATATTGGAGCTCCAGAAACTGTCCCCCACTGTTCCCCTCCACTTCCCTCTCAGCCATGGATTCTCCTTTCTTCTCCTTACCATCACCTTGACCAGGCAGAGAGAGAATGCAGGATTTGGGAGCACCAGGCTGTAATTCACGCCACGAGGCTGTGAGCGTGAAAAACCATGGCAGTGCAGCTTGCGCCGATGGCACGCAGAAGCAGAATGCAAGGGCGCACGGCTGCCTCTCAAGCCCCCTCCTGTTGTTCTGTAAGTCTATGGCATGTTTCCCAAGCAGTGGAGCAGTTCCCAGCAGACCACTACAGTGCTGTAACACTGGGGCACAAAGTTTAACAAAGATCCTGTGTAAATGATTGCACACAGCACTGCTTATAAACATAAGTGCGTCATTGGAAAGATGAGTAAGAGGAGCTGAGATGAGTTATACATCTGTTTAATAGGGAATTGTGCCAAGGAAGGCTGATTGGTTGCCCCCGTTTACTCTGATATAATAAAGGAACCAGAGGGCACTTGTGGCAATAAATACAAAATGAATCATTGCATATAAAACTATTTCCCTTTTTAACTTGAGGAACTCACTGAGGGAGGATACTGCTGAGTGAAACATCTTGGTGACATTTTTAATAAAAGGTTAGACCTCTAAATAAGACTAGCATTTGGCTTTCCAGTAGGATGCAATTAGATGAGCTACCCTCCTCATGGCCCAGACTATAAAACCAACAACAGACTGAGTTTAGGGAGAAACTTTCTCCGGGGTACATTGTAGCACATGGGAGTGTATTTATAGGAGGTGTTGGGGGATTTCCTTGCTCTGAAGCATCTTTAATTGGCTGCTGTTGGAGACAGGCCCCTGGATTAGATGGACCACAGCTAATGTGTCCCTGTGGTTAGATTTAAGCCCTGCAGCATTATCTTTTGTCAAGACACCTAAGTGACTTAGGAGCTTAAGACGTATTTTTAAAAGTGATCTAGATACTTAGGAGCCTAAGTCTTATTCAGATTCTAAGGGTCTTTCTGTACTGCTTAAGCTCCTAAATCACCTAGGTCCTTTTGAAAACTTTATCCTTAGTGTTTTGCTCAACTGAAGCCTAAAAGATTTTAAACAGAGGATATTCTGTGGTCTGGCTCCTTTACAATTCTGGAGAGCATCTCCCTAGGACTAGGGTCTGATCTGATAGACCGTCCGTGGAATATCACAGCAGTGGCTTGACCCTATCACTCGCTGTGTGTGTATGGGGTCGGATCCATATTTTATATATTCCCAAGGGAAAAAATGCATTGAGTTAAGATTGTAAATATTTTTCAATAATTTATAGGGAGGAAAAAAGACCTTAGTAGAATGCTGTCGTTTAGAAAGACAAATGGCTGAAAACCAAGAAATTCAAAGGTAAAGTTCCACTTAAAAAAAGAAGGAAGCATGGAAAATGCAGAGATAAAATACCCTGCATAACCTTAGCTCTGCCCTCATTTATCTGCCAACACGTGCACTTTCCATGCTTGGTTATGTGTCTTTCGATGTAAATAACAATAAAAAAGACACCTGTGCAAAGTTCTCGGTGTCCCTAACACACCATGAATGCTATTTAGATGTTTATAATAGACCTAAAATCCTGCCATTGGCTAGCAAAAATAGCCCCAACTCAAATCTGTGCGGTTGTTGGGCAGCATTTCACAGCTGTTAAATTACTTTTTAAATTAAAGAGAAACCTAGAGCAACGTTACCAGTTCCCTTAGCTCATTTACATAGGGCATTTCTTTGAGCTGAGATCAACAGAATGCTGTTTGGCTGAGTTATCTCTGATAGGCCGGTTGCACCACCCCACAGTGAGATTTGGAAAGATGGCTACACAAAAAAAAAGTGTATCTATTATTTTAAAAGATAATTTTTTCTTGTTCCTGTGTTTCTATAACAAGCGGAATCTTTTAACATTTAACACAGAGTAGGGATCGAGGAAGAGGGCTGTTTTTCTGAGACCTTGATTTCTTAGTATTTTGGGAATTCTTTGTTGCATACGATAGGAGTCCTCTGCTCTGGGATAAGACTGATGGGTCAGCTGCACCCACACCAGAATAAGTCTGGCTTGATTGTTGCGGGTGCTACAAAGCCATTGGGAGCTGTGGATACAATCAAATCACCTAATTTGGGTGCCAAAATAAGTATTTAGGTGCTTCACTTTAGGCATCCACATTAAAGCCAAATGTTCAAACCTTTCTGCATCTCCCTTTCCCCACCTGTAAAATGGAGCTAATGCCTCACGGGGCTGTTGTGTGACTTAAAGGCGCAGTGCAGCAATATGCTTAGCATGGCCCAGATTCAGCCAAGCGCCTAAGCATGTGCTTAAATGTAAGCACAGGAGTAATTCCACCAGTTTCAAAGGGGGGTAAACACGTGTTTAAATGCTTTGCGGCATCTGAGCCTCGAGTGTTCAGCATCTGGCAGGACAGAGCACCAATGAATCAAAGTTTGAATCAAGACACTACAATGGAAGCCACTGCAGAGTGGTTGCAGTGGAATGACTTTGGATTGACGCCAGTGTGAGTGAGAGAAGGGTTTGGCTCAGGAAGTCCATGTCACAGCCGAGCTAACCTCGCTCCCTCGTTCTGTGCTTTACCCTTCCTCTGGCTTTGGGGTCTATAACTTGGCGACTGAAAGCTGGTGAGCCTTTCGTAAGACTCTGCAATACAAGCCTCATCTTATCCCCCACCGAACTGCTGCGTCTATTGCAGCCCCGAACCCCTGACCTCTGGCTAAGCCTCCAGCAAGTGAGTGTCACTGGATGACATCCTGGTTAGTAAGTAAAGAAAATGAGTAAATCCTCTCCTCTTCCCTACTGTCTCGGTCAGGTCAGTGTCATTCATGCAGCAGTTTCCCCTGGATTAACTCTAGGTTTATTACTGGGTTTGCTCACTGAGGATCCTTGGGCTCCATGCAACCAAACCCCTGCACGCGTGATCCTCCCCTTTGGGTGCAGTGGGACAACACAGGAACCTAACCGGGACTCCTACATCGCGCGCATCACAGGATCGGGGCCTGGGTCTTCCGTGACAGCCCAGTAGACCTTGGGTTTGTATCATGCGAGGCAAATTAAACTGCAGATCCATTGCTGGGTTTGTTCTTTTCTCCCGGGAACCAGGGAGATGATATGGGGTGGGCTAAGATGCCGTCGCCTAAAAGTGATTCTAAGAACGTAGCAAGGGGCTAAATGAGAAAATCCTGATTTGCCAGACACTGAAACAGGCCGAAGGCTCGTCTAGGATCAACTCCAGGAAGCCTTGATGTGGAGCTGTGCATTCTTCCACCAGTAGGTGTAATGGCATTGGGTCTTAGCGAGCCCAAGGAGAGACCCGTAGTGACAGGGACTGTCGTTACACTGCCATGCAGTTGTCTTCCTAGCCGCATGGAAAAGAACAGCGCAGGTTTCACTCACTTCATGCATCTGGGGTTTGAAAATGGAAAACGGGAAGTTTAAAAAAAGAAATCTGTGTTTAAACTGCTGTGTCTCGAGTCCCTTGCGAGAGGCAGCGGCTGCATTTGCATTCGATATAGGCGGGAGCGAGGGGATGAAAGCAGACAGGGTGGCTGAAGGCAAGAATGGTGGACTTAGTTAGAATTCAGCCGTTAGATCTTTCCTTTCTCTCTGATGGCTGAGTGTGATTGACACTTACAAATTACCCAGCCAAAAGTGTCGAGTCTTTGACCCCTGAGTAACATCTTCGGCAAGCCTGAGATTTGCCAGCATTTTGTCATCTAATTACTACAAATCCCTTGAAAATTCACTGGCTGGTGAATTTTTAATGCGGGGCAATTTCAATGTGATGCATTGCCCAGATGGGTACGCGCGTGTGCTCTTTCACTCCCTCCTCCTCCTCCTCTCTCATTCTCCCTCTCTACTCATTCCCTCTCCTTTTTTTCTCTCTCTCTCCTCCTCCTCCATCCCTTTTGCTTACCTTTGTTCCGAGTGTATTACAACTTTTCCCGAAAATCAGAGCACGGCAGTGTTCATGTTTACTGGGCATTTCACCTAGGGGTCCATGTCCTTGGGAACTTCACTTAAGGGGGTCTGTGTTTCTTTCCCCACACCAGAAAGGCTGGCTGCTTTCTGGTGCATTGGTCTGGTCACTTTGTCTGCCCCCACCTCCAGGCTGCTGGCACATCTACATGGACCAGCCGCTCCAGTGTGTGGCAGGAGATTCTGTCCTGCTTTCTAAATAGTGATGAAAGGAAGCAATGCTATATGATGTTGTTTTTTTCTGTTCAGGTCATCAGCTGATGGACACACAGATAGAGAGGGGCATCCATCCACTTCTGTATTCTGCAACCAAGAGGATTAAGCATCTCCCTGCTATGCCAGGCCTTCAAACTAGGGGACAATTCTTGCTTCGGACACAGATCTGGTAGCCCAAGACCCTTTAATCCCGAAAGAGAAATGCACCTTGAATCCACAGGTGGAAGACTTTTTCATCTGTGAGCAACACATGCCAATCAACGTGCACCTGTGGAACTCCTGTTAAATCAGAGATGGATTTGGGGCTAGAACATTAACTCCTTCACCTCCATGAGACACACGCCCGTCAGCACTGAAATCTGGGGAGCTGACCAATTAAACTGATAAGCTGCACTCCAAGGCAACATCGGTAATTTGCTTGTGTAACAGATTATTCCACCCGTTTGAATAATTTAAAAAACAACTGTGTACATTAAAAAAAAATTTTTTTAAGACTGTTACTAAAAACGTGAATCCGTTTTTATTTCTATTAACCACGACTGGATGTTTATCCTAGCCCACTGGAAAGGTGATAACATTAGTGTTCGTCTCTGTGCCTGTCATTTCTGTCCACACTTGCACCCAGCAGTGCCCCTGCCCTTCCCCGATTTCAAAGGAAAAGAGGCTTTTGCTTTTCAACCTGGGGTACTGGTTTGTACATATGTACACAGCTGATAAAGTATTTCGCTTCACCCTCTTCCCCTTTGGGAATTGCTGTCTTATGGCAAAACTGCTGTATTTAACAGAGGATGCAACAGATTACACGTGTGGGCTGCAAACGCTGGGGCTTTTCTCTTTATTTATATGTATGTTTTATAGCTGCATAGCTTAAAAAACCAGGCCCCTTCTTACTGGCTGCTCTGGTGATCTCTGCTATTGGCTAGATTTGCCTGGTTTCTCAAGGGAGTGGATGTGAGCCATCTCTAGGCACAGCGTCAGCTTGCTCACTGGGAAGTGCCTTAAGGCTTCCCTGGGAGGTTACATCTCAGGGCTGCCTACAGTGATTGTGGCGTTTGGGATGTGCTCACTGTTCATTCCCCCGTGTAGAGAAGGGGTTTCAGAAGTGCTCGGCTCTCTTTCAAGTCAATGGAAGTTTTATCGTGAGATCTCTGGGCAGCAGAGTTTGGCAGATGCACGGTGCCTTTGAAAATCCCGCTCTGAGCATCAAGTGGGAAGCGGCTGCAAGACACCAGGCGTGTCCCCGCCTTGAACGAGGTTACGGGCAAACGGGCCAGCTGGGTCAGACTCTGGTTCAGGAGATGGGAGCCCCACCACTGCCCCTTTCTCAGACTCAGGAAGCGTGGTTTCCTGCCCTCTTCTCTAGCTTAGATGAGGATGCGCTGGGGAGGCGTCAGTAACTCCTACAGCTGGTGTCTCAGGCTTTAAAATGAGACTTTTAAATGTGGCTTTGCTCCCATTGAAATCCATGGGATGAGGTAGGCCGACGCTGAGCAAGTGCTTTTGAAAATCCCACCCCACGTCTCTACTCAGACGTACTGTGGTACCTGAGAGAGAACCCTGGCATCTCAGCTGTAACTCCTGGGGCTTAGCGGATTAGCCACAGTCACGTAGAGGTCCTTTGCTTGTGGCACGAAATGGTTCAACTAGAGAGGAGCGTTACGCTTTGGTTAGCAACACTAGTCCAAGCGCCAGCACCAAAGAGTCAAGAAAATGAACCCCCCGGGAGTATGGTTGCAGCAGGAGATCCAGAGGTGGCGAAGACTTGGTGGGTATTTATCTAGGCTGAGATATTGTGTAATAATCTCTCTCACAGGAATTCCTTTGCTCTTCTCCAGCGTCGTTTGCTCCGTGAGCTGAAAGCATCAATGAACGTTCAAGAGCCCAGCGAGGGACAGTGTGATGGTTCCTAGGGACCCCTGGCTTTCAGGCACCTCGCTACCACCTGCCCTTAGCGGGAGGAAGCCTCGTCTGTGCCTGTTGGGTCAGCTCCATAGCCACAGGCAGCACAAACACTGTCCTGCCAGCCTACGCAGGCTCTGCTACCCCTCCGCAGTCTAGTGATAGGCACCCACCAGCCCCTGGACATGCTCTGAATTACCAGATCCCTTGTTCCCAAAGGAATGGTACACACCAGTTTACCTGTTACACTTTAAGACCTCACCTCCGCTTAACACACTGCACTGAATTTTTTTACAGAGAAAGCGAGCATAAGTTTATTTAACAAAGAGCAAAGATTCAGGGGATAGCAAGCAGAAATCTTGAGGTTTCCAATAAAATAAAATCATTACACGCCTGCTAGTCATTGTCATAAAAGCAAAAATTGATCGAAAATCCTTCCAGTGTATTACAGCCAGACTTGACTATGATCTTTTGTCCACAAAGCAAACCCACGGATAGCTTATTATTTTTGCATGAAAGGTACCATGTATCTCCTTGCATTCTCCTGATATATCAGACTGACTCCTTGAACTTAGTCATACCAGACACCCTCTTGCTGTGTGTTCCTTCCTGTAGATTTTATCGACTTTGTATTTCGATTAGCTTGTTGCTCCGTATGCAAATCGATTTCCATTGTATAACACACAATACACAATGGTCCTCCAGAGGGATAAGTGTCTCCTATCCCTTGGCTGAATGGAACCTGTTTACCATCTTCTGCTGACCTGTTTTCCGTACCTTGAGAACACAGTTTCCAGTGTTCATAGCTCTTTACATATTATCTTCACGTACATTTTACAACAATTATGCTGATCAGTGTGAAACCGGCTTTTAGTACAGACCTTACATGACACTTTTTGGTGAAGTAGCACGTAAATAAAAGTGATCCTTGGGTCGCAGACAATATATAAGGACTATTCCCATTTCACAGTGCATCCTTGCCAACTTCTACACAACCAGGTAAAAGCTTGAATCTGCAGTGTCCTGTTCTTAACCCTGACCTGGAGCTGAGCCTTTCAATTGTTCTAAGGAGCTTGTTGATATTACGGTGGTATTCATTGGTCTCAACTTTCAAAAGCGACTAGAAACTTGGATTGTCTCTATGGTTCAGTGCCTGACTTGAGAGCCATTAAAGAAACCTAGTTTTCAGAGTCCGGGTGTTCTAATCTCAATCTGTACTCTCTCCCCCAAAAATGGAGGCAGCCAAAGTCAGTCTGGAAAATTTAGGCCACTCTCTATTCAATAGATAGTACATACAGGCTATGTACACACTGATGGCGGCAAATCCACCGCTGTCCGATCGATTTTTTCCGGATCGATTGAGCGGCAGTGAAGACCCACTCAATCGATCCAGAAGTCGATCTATTAAAACCACCTCCAAAAAAGGCGTAGTGGAGACGATTCGCTAAAGGGAAGTAACGAAGTCAACAGTTGACTGCTGCTGAATTTTGCCGGCAGTGTAGATCTGCTCAGAATATAAGCACTGGTCATGGCATGGACATGGGTGGTTTTAAAGGAAAACGCCAGTGTGCTATAAAAAGTATATTTTATCAATATATTTTAGGGGTTTTAAAGAGTGTGTCATTAAAACCAGATTCAGATTCCCCAACCCCCACCCCCCCACGGCAAAAAAAGTCCAGAGGAAGCAATCCTCCCTGCAGGAAGTCCAGTCTGATGATGTCATTTGAGACAGGAATTGCAGATCAGTATTTGAATTAATGAGCGGAGGGTGATGTTAAAAATCATAAGGTGAGTCCTGCTGATGCTTTTGTAGCAGTTTAATTTAACCAGACATTTTCTAAAAAAAGTACTCTGATAATACCTGGCTTTTTCCTCATGCTGGGCTGTGTTTCCTGTGTGTCAACAGCATCATCTGATGGGAAAGTGGAGCTGATACCATCTATTTATGGAGTTATTGGAACCATAAGTGGTAAGTCTAGTTTTAAAAGTTGCATTTTTTTAATGTGTATCCCCTTATCTCGTAAGTATGGCTGGCCTAGGGATTGTTGTCATCGTTTTTTACTGCAGAAATTATAAATGTAGCAATCTGCCATCAGAATGTATCGATGTTTTTAAGAACACTAGGGCATGCTCAAGTTGCCTTGGGCAGTGTAGTTTAGAGGATCGCCATTCAAAGCTTTATCCTACAGCATGCCTGTAAGTTACGTCTAACCTGCTCTTTTAACAAATCAGCGCTTCTTCGTAGCTTTACACACACAATTCCATTCGGGCAACAGGGCAGGGTCCGAGGGACAGTTAGCGTCCCTTTGTTGGGACTCTGGACATGTAAATAGGGGGAGGAAACTTACCTGAAACAGATGGAAATGAAACTGAATTGCCATGAATATGGTGAATGTTGGTGTTACAGTGTTGCCAGCGGGATGGCCCAGCCCATTTTACCCCCCAGGCACTGCCCCTCCCTAGTGATTAGCTAAATGGGAGCAACTGTTCCTGCACAGGGGCACTGCGCTTAGTGTTTACTGAGACCTGCCCCCTTGTGACTGGGGCTGCCCCAGAGAGAGGGATAGGAGGTAATCATGAATGTATAGGGCAGAGGGGCCCCTGTGATCATGAATGGCCTGAGTCTACAAGACTATCTCCCCTTCAGATCTGGGCTCTCCTTGGCACTTTTACTGCCCTTGTCACCTTAGTATCTGAGCGGATTTATCCCCCCGTACCCGTATGAGATACAGCAGTATTGCCCCCAGGATGAACAACATGGATTAAGTGATGGGTCCAGGGTCACACAGGAAACCTGTGACTTAGCTGGGAATTGAACCTGGATCTCTTGAGTCCCACTCCCATTACTAGGCCAACCTACTTACTACATGGTCAACACCCTGATAAAGTACCTCCGCTACCATGTCTTGGATTAAGTGGGTCCCACTGTATTTAAATCACCTCTGGAAATAGTGCTGCTACAAAATCACCAGCTCCACGTCCTGTGCCCCTTTGTGTTACTTAGAGGTCTCCCAGCTCAGCAGAGAGCAGATCTGATCCTGCTTAGCTTGTGGAGTCTGCTTGACCTAGTGCAAGGTGAGTCGCTCAGCCATTCTCCTTCGAGGTGAGCACCAGTCATCCCTGATTCTCCCATCTTCTGCCCAACCACAGAGCGAGAGGCTCCAACTCTCTTGGGAGGGTGGCATTGCAAAGAGCCCTCTAGCCAGGCCATTGCACCTGCCCCAGGCAGGCAGAACTGGAGCGGAGATAAATACATCCAGAAGCAGGAGCAGAAACAGGCAAGCAAGCCAAAAGTGAATTTGCCCTTCCCCGCGTGCTATGGGTTGGGCAGCAAATGCAGAGACGGGTGGGCCAGTGAGAGGGTGATTTTTCACAGGCAGGAATTCAGATTGTGCTGTTTGGAGTGTCGAGAGTCCTTTGTGCAGAGTTTCTGAGTGTGTGGCATTAGATTGGGAGTGAGTGTGAAATTTTCAAAATCCCTCTGGATCTCACAAGGTAGGTGTGTCTCACTCTTACCCTGGGGGCAGGCTGTCGGATGGGAGGTGTATGGTTGATGAGGTTTTTTTTTCTCCTCCTTTCTATTTTTCTGAATGATAATTTTTCCCAATTTTTTGCCAGTAGGAATCACCCAGGCTTGTCCAGACAAAGCAAGGGCAGGGAGTTATGCAGGGAAGATAATTTCTATGGGACACATGCATTCTCACTTGTCATCTGTCTGCAGGAGGAGGAGGGGGTAGCAGGGGGAGAGAGAGAGAGAGATGGAGCAATCTAGTGAGAAATGTAACAATGAGAGCAAAAGCTGAGCCACATCAGTCAATAGCCACCTCGCTCCTTCCTGGGGGAGGGAACTACTGAAGGATCATGTTATACAGGGGGGTGTTGGATGCATTGAGTTTGGCAGACTCAGACAAATTGCCTGGGTGTGAGCTACAGATTTCTAATGCCCCATCACCAAGGTACCCAGGGGGTAAATGGTCTCGTAACAAGGCGCTGGGAGAATTCAATAGAACTGAGCTCCTCCTCGAAAGCTGCCCCTGCTGAGATTGGTGGGGAAGAAAGTGCAGGTGGGATGGCTGCCATCTTGGCCAAAGCAGTGGGGATTGAACCAGGGACCAAAGCGACAGCCTGAGCTGAAGAGGCAAGGTGCCCTAGCTGGGGCTTAGCAGACTCCTAACCGCTGTGGATTGAGCATGGAGGGGAACCCGTACCCCACCCTGGCCAGTGACACACTTCCCCATCGCTGCCTTCTCACGCGGATGCTGATCTCCGCCTCAGACTCCCTTATTCACGTCGGGTGGCTCCTGAGTGCTCCAGGGGTCTCCTTGATTCCAAAGGGGCCAGCGGGGAAATCTGGCCCTTGATGAGGGACTTCCCACCTCTATCCTGCCTGGGAGGTCACAGACTCCCCCGCCTTCCTTTTTCACCAGCACTGAACCAGACACAAGAGGAAAACCACCCACCCCGCTTTATGTAGCCGGGTATTAGAGAAGGTTGTGAAGGAAAGGGGCCTGTGTCATGTGACAGCACTTCTCAGCAAGATGGCCACCTTGTGCACCAGCCTCAGAAATGCCAGTGGCAACCACATCCTTTATGACACATAGTTTGTTCACCAGGCCAAAGGCTTCTTAGCATGTCATGTTCTCCTCTACAGGGCCGAACCATGAGGCCTGTCCAATAGTTAGGGCACCAGTCTGGGACTGCTTCAAATCCTTGCTCTGCCACAGATGTCCTCTGTGACCTTGGGCAAGTCACTTAGCCCCTCTGTGCCTCAGTTCCCCATCTGTACAAGGCCCCGCCTCACAGGTACATTACAGACTGTGAGGTGCTCGGAAACTGTGGCAATGCAGGCCACATAAGTATCTTACATTCTTACATAGGATGCATTTAATGCTAAGATTTCTCAGCATTCAGCCTGCCCCCTGCTGGAGAGACCAGGGCTGTGTGTTTGGCACATACTTACCTCCAACAAGGCATAGTGCCTGAGTTGGAAAGTCTGTGCCACACAAGCTCACCACCGCCTGCATAAACTCTGCCCGTCTGGGGGCAGGGAAGATGGACAAGGCTCCTTTACTCTTTGAAGGTCTTCCGCTAGCCCCAACTGCAGATGCTTGCTGCTGCCAGAAGTGCCTCCTTTTCCAGATCATTACTCATGGTTGTAACAGCCAGGCCTAAGGACCAAACTAGAGCCAGGCTCCATTGTGCTAGGCGCTGCGGAGACACAAGGTAGTGGTAGTCCCTGCCCCAAAGAGTGTGCATCTAAACGAGAGGTCAAATGGAGAGCCTGTACTTTCCCAGCAGCTATCTTCAGCCAAAGATTTCAGCTGCCTTGTCTCTTCCTCCTCCCCATCAGCACGTCCAAGGACTTTGAAGAAAGGAGATTGCACTGAGTGCTGAACTAAGCTTCTGCAATGCTTTGCGTTCCCAGATGTGGCTGTCCCTGGGAAAACATCTGCCTGAAAGGATGAGGACACTTAGCCACTGTATTTTAAACGGGGCATGGATGGATTTGGCCCTGGGTGTTACTTCCCGGGTTTTTTCTGGTTTATTTCCTTCAGTGATTGTTTCTAGAGGACCGGATCGGACTGTCCCAAAGACAATGAGGGGAGGGTTGGTTCTGAGCGGTATGACAGTTGCAGCTCCGCCTCCGCCACTGAATCTGAATCCTTCCCACCCAGCCACAAGTCACTGAGGGCACGAACAAGGCTCCGCCATCACTATCATGTTGTCTGCCAGCTTGGCTGCCTTGTTGTTTCTGTAACCTTTTTACAAGGATAGGTTGTTGGCTCATCGCTCAGCCCCCAATCTGGAGGGCCAGTGGGCTCCTTTTCTCCTGGTCCCTATCCTTTGACCTATCCGGCTTGGGTGACCCGACCAGAAATTTAAATTCCTGCCATCTTAACAGCCAGCGTCATTGGACCATGCCAGCCTTCTCACTGCATCCCAAGGATCTTACAGATCCTTGGCATTCAGCTCCGACATTGCGGACCTCTGCTGGAATAGGCTGGCTCGGGCGGTGACACGTGCTATGTTTTGTTAACATTAGCAGGGCTGGGCAAGAGCCAAAGGCGGCACTGCCACATCTCTGGCTGGTCCGTCTCACCAGGCAGCAGAGCCGCGGTTCTCCAGTTCCAGAGACAAATCCACCCCCAGCTTTAGCGAGAAGGGAGGCGACGGTGCCTTGTAACACCCTAGTCCGTTGCCAAGGCAGCGGCTGTGGCGTGTCACAGCCGGCATGAATTATTGCGGCAGCATATGCCCTAAGGCTTTCTCTGTAAAGCCCGGCCTGCCGTGCGGTGGGATCCAGGAGCGGGGCAGCCGTAAATCGCCCTCGGAGCTGGCACGTGGAAATGAAGCACAGCTCTGTCTTCCCTATCTTCAGGCTGCCAGGGTGAGCTCCTGCAGCGTCAGCAGGTAGTGCTGCATACTGAGCAGAGCGGGGGCGCTGACCTTCAACCTGCCACACTCCCTTATTCTCCTTCTCCTCCATTACCCACGCGCCTGTTTCCCCTCGTTCCGCTCTCTGCTTTTTCTTCTGCTCTCTCCCGCCCCTCCAACTTTTAGGAGTAAAAGGAAGTAATTTATCTGCCTTGAGCATTGCTCTGCAAGCCGCCTCCTCTCCGCCAAAGCCAAAATCTGCTCTCATTTTTTCAGTGGGATTTTATATGCTTCTATTGGGCTGGTTGGTTTGTTTTTTAACTTGAAATGGTAATGCCCCCATACTGTAAACCGCACCGGCTTTGTCTCGCAAAGAGATGCTAATTGACTGTAGTTTCGGCTCCAAGGTTGTTTTTGAGGGGCAGTTCGATCTAGGAACTGGGCTGGGATGCAGGAGAACAGGGTTCTATTCCCAGCCCTGCCACTGGCCTGCTGGATGTCCTTGGGTAAGTCACTTCCCTGCTCTGAACCTCAGTTTCCCCAACCACCCTTTGTTTCAGCTGTTTAGACTGTGTGCTTTTCATAGCACTCTGTGTCTGTACAGCACCTCTTACAATGGGCCCCTGTTTCAGATGAGACTTCTAGAAGCTACCGTAATTCAAATACATAAAAATAATAGGCTTTATGGAAAGTATATAAAATAAGCCGTTCTAGACTCTACTATGAAAATGTGCATGCAGGATTTTTAACGTCTTTGAAAGGAGAGGAGGGTGTGGGCTAATATGAGGTCGTGACCACACCCCGCCCCCTCCGCCCCAAGCCCACGGTGTGCGGATGGCATGCCAGAAGCTGAACATGAAACTGATTAGGCACTGAGCCTAATTCTCTTCTCTGTCACACCCATCTCCGGCCAGCACAGCATGTTTCCACTGATTTCGGTGGCGTTACTCCTGATCTACTTCAGAAATCCGGTGCTGTGTCTCATGAGCAGCACTGAAACCAGCCAGTTTCATTGCCCAGACTGCATTCAGTGCAAAAAAAAAAAAAAAGTAAATGTCTATGTTAAGTAAAGGGCCAAATTCTATTCAGGGTGTTGGAAAGCTAGTGTAACTCTATGGATATCAGCAGGTTTACTCTGAATTACACCGGTGTGCCGCTGATGGAAGAGTTTCACCCTAATTTAGATTTTAAAAATTATATCAATTGTAATTACCAAAAGTGTTGTCAGGAGCTCAGCGACGGACATTCCCTCTCATCAAGGGTTTTTATCTGGAGCGGGTGCCTTTTGAATGCATCTAGGTTTAAACAAACTGTGGCTTCTTTAAAATGATTTATAATTCAGGAAAGGGCCTTTGTTCTGTACACGCGGGAAATGGGTCAGGGCCATAAAAGTCGGTGAGTTCCCTGATTTATATGTTCTTTGAGTCGACGCGTCATTCTCCGCCCTGATTTCTCACTTCACCCTCATACTGCTCCCCAGGCTCTAGGGGAATTTCTCCCTCCCTCCTTCCCAGGTCTCTAAGAGGGGGTGAAGCAGCCAGGGCCTCCAGCACGGTTATTGTGGTGGAAGATCTCGGGGACTGAGTGATGGTGGGAGAAGGGTGACAGAACCTAGGCCGTGTTATTGGCAAGATGGGGCCTGGCTTCCTTTAGGGCAGGGAGCAGGGCTTCCGTTGACTTCAAAGGCCAAGGAGAGAGACTTCAGAGTTTCGTGGTGGTTGGCCCAGCAGCCTCCGGACAGTGTCCCTGTTCCAGAGAGCTGACAGTCTAAAGAGACAAGCCAAAGGGGGGCGGGGAAAGGGAGGATCATTCTTCCCCCTTTCACAGGGTCAGAGCGGAGGCCCAAAGAGTATCCGCGACTTGCCTCCGATAACCCAGCAGAGCGTGGGCTAGAATCACAACGCAACGCAGAACTTAGTCTTTAGCACCAGCCCGTCCTTCCTGTCTCCTGGGGCCCAAATGGCCAAAGCCGCCATGGACCCCCGCCCAGAAAACTGGCAGGGGCGTGGGCATGCCACGCTGGCCTCGCTTCTTCCCTTTATGAGCTGCGATGCGCCCGAATTCCTGTTTTCCACTCCCTCTCCAGTAACAGGCTGCCGAACCCCTTGGGCTGAAAGACTCTACATGGACCCAAGTTAATGCACTGTTAGTTCCTGCCTGGGCTGTCTGGCCACCCAGCAGGTGTGTTCTACCTGGGCAGGTAGCATCTGAGCGGTTGGACAGCACTGGGGCGCTTAAATGATGCTTTCCGCGTGGCAGCAATGATACGTTTACATCGTTTTTACCTTCTTTCCCCTTCTCCGCACTTTATATAGAAACTTAAAAAGGGGGTGGGGGCACCCTAAGGGCTTCAGGCAGCTCCCACCCCCTAAGACAAGAGGGCTTCACTCGGGGGGAGACACAGGAACTCAGGAGTGTGTCAGCAGATGCAGCACCTGCTAAGCCTTGGTGGTTTGTAGCGAGCTCCCCTGCTCAGTTCTTCTTCCTGGGGCTGTGCCTGGGGACAGGGTGAAGAAGCAACTGTCACCGCTGACTTTGTCCCTCTGGGTTCTGATGGACAGCGGGGACGACCAGATGGCAAAGACCTTCCTAGACACTTGGGCCCAGATCCTGCCAGGTATTTAGGAGCCTTATTTCCACTGGAATCAAGGGGAGTTAGGCTCCTAAATACCCTCAGACGATCTACGCTTTAGTCCTTTGCCCCCCTCCAAGTCTGTGACTGAAGCAAGAGGCTGTTGTGGGGAGTAGGGGAAAGTTCAGGGGCGGAAGTGTCTTTCTGCCCCATTCTTAGAGCATCCAAGTCACTGCAGTACCAGGGCAACCCGGGGAGCAGAGCAGGAGGCTGCAGAAATCCAGCACTGGCAGCAGCGTGTGGGCGCAGTCCTGGAGCAGTAAGACGGGTTGCAGGCCAGCTGACGGTGGCAGAGGTTGCTAAGGAAAGCAGGACTTAGGGCAGGAGGGAGGTAGCGGGAAGGGCTGGGTTGGAGACCAGGACTGGAATGGCGGGGGCGCTCCCTGGCCTGGAGTCACGGTGGTTCAGCAAGGTCAGGCCTGAGAGCCATCGGCAGAGCAGGGCGTGGGGAGGCCAGCACGGGGGTCGCTGGGGACTGCAGACTGGCACCGAGGCGTGTCAGCAGAAATATGTGGGGTGGAGTCCGGGACTGAACGAGCAGGGTCCAGACGGCGGTGCCGTGGCCCAGCGGCATGCGGGCAGTTGGCACAGATCTTGCCACCCATTGCCTAGAGCCCTCCCCGCCTTCCCAACCCCTAAGACCTCCCCAGCTGGTTTCTTGCTTGTTTTGTTTTTCACGCTCAAGTCCCCAGCGCGCAGGCCGGGGTGAAATGAAAGGGCAATAACCCCCTTGGGAAATTCCTCAGCCAGCCTGGGCCCACGCCCCTTCCTCCCCTCCAAGGCCTGGCTCTAGCCCCTGGTAACTAGCCCGGCAGCCGGTGTGACAAGGACCGAGTGTCCCTGCTTGTTAGACTTCGCCGAGTGGCAGAGAGTGAGATAGCGAGAGGAAAAGGACGTGTCAAATCAATCACATTTAAACAAAAGCCTCTCTGGCCCAAGGGTCCTTTTAAAAGCTGCTTATTTAATTAAAAGTCCCATTTTCCATATTTATGGCCCTTATTCAGTTAAATATTAACCGCCTGGGCCAAGGCTGGTTTATTCTTTGGGAAGAGAAGAGTTGGGGGGGTCATTACTGCCGCCTGGATTTATCAGCTAGCCTGCCAGACAGCTGGATCCATGAGGACCCGCGCTCGCCACAAACGCACCCATGCGGCTGGGACGGCCGAGGCAGCGGGGGGTGGGGCAGGCCTAGAGGTCGGCTTGGAAGGTCCGCGTGGCTATCGGGGAGCTTGGGAGGGTTGGTCACGGGAATGTGGTGAGAAGATGGGGCCAGGAGGAAGGGGAAAGCAGGTGTTTGGCCCAATCCCATGTGTAGCGGGTGGGGAGGGACCCACGGAAGGAGGAACTAGCAGGCATCAGTTGGTCTAAGCTGGCCCCAGACCCTGGTTTGTCACCCTGGGAGGGGTGGGCGGAGATGCCCAGTCACACTTTGTGGGAGTGAGAGGCCCAGCGTAGTGAAGGAGGGTAGAACCAAGATGATTTGGGGCAGCCCACGGGAAGGATTGTATTGGGAGGAGGTTCTTGCACTAGGCAGATCACTGGGCACAGACAGCCTGCCCTAGAAGGAGCTGTCATCCCATGCCTAGCTGCGGAAACTGCACCCCTCCGAGACCCAGTCAGCGAAGGATTATCTACCCAGCTGTCTCCAGCTGATCCTTGGTTTTGAGAGGGGTGGGTGGCGAGGCGGCTGTCCTGGCCGTTGCAGCCCAGTGGACTACTGACTCAAAGCACAGAGCTGACTGTGCTGTGTGGCGTGTTCCTGGGACTCTGCCGCGGGGGCAAGGTTAGACCTGACAGACGCCGCCTCCTGCCTTTGGTTTCGGGGGCGCATCTTTCTCATTGAGGCGACGGGCCTGTTTTACGAGAGGGTGACGGGACTGAGTCGGGGTCAGATGGCGCTGAGGGAGAACACTGCTCAGCTAACAGATTGCTCCAACAGTGATGGGTGGATCATTATAATAACCTTCTCTCCATGCTGTCGGGACAGTACCCCCAAGTGCCTTCCTACTGAGCATGATCAGCTCAGGCCCCCTAGGGCTGAGACAAACAAACCTTAAGTGAAGAGGTCTACAGACCCGGAAGCAAAGTCCCAGTCTGGGACCCGGCCTATTAAAAGTTTTCTCAAGTTGGAGTGAAAAAAATCGTCCGCCAACTGGCATAGCGATGCTGGCCAAAGCCCTAGTGTAGATACAGTTATATCGGCAAAACGGTCCTTTTGCCAGCATGGTTTATTTAATCTGGGGAGCTGGTACAAACTATACTGCGAAAAGAACTCTTCCAACGGACAAGCTGCATCACCACCTGGAAAGTTTGCCAGTAGGACTATACCGAGGAGTCCAAACCAGTTCCTCTAAGCTACATGCTGAAAGTCAGACCCCAAATCAGTGATAGAGGTGAGATGAGAAATCAGGTGTTCTAATCTAGGTTAGAGTTCTGGACCAGACTCCCTTTACTTAAGCCACAAACCTTTTTTTCCCCTCCTTTTTCCTTTCACTCTGCCATCTTTTTTTTTTTTTTTTTTTTGCAGCTTCAGCAACAAGAATGCTGACTTTGTTACTAAACAAAGAAGAATTTTCACCCTGGAGGGGGAAACTCATTAACTTTGCAGTAGTGCCACAGGTGATTTTGAAACGTAATCATCTTTTTTGCCAACCTCTACACCTTGCGACTGTTGGCAAAAAATAGTAGTATTTCCACTGAGACTCAAATTCAGACACCCGCCCCAATGTTCCTTAGTTGCATGTGAAAAACTGGCCGAGCCTGGCCAGGTCGCTGGTGTGTTTTTAAGAGAAGAAGGCCCAAATCTGTGCAAAGCTGTGTTCCATACCTACGCGAAGAAGTTAAGCAACGTGCCCCTGTCTAAAGTATTGAACGACGTTTGAAAAAAGGTGAGAGACAGCGTCTTGTGTGTTGGGCACTAGACTAAAATGCAGGAATAGAGGGGGTTGGAAATTTTTTGACAAAACATTTCTCCACCCAAAAATGCCAATTAATTCAAATTGAAACTTTTTTTTCGCAGGAAAGCATCGGTTTTGATGAGTTTCTCATTTGGTTAAAAAAAAAAAAAAAAGGGGGGGGGGGGGAGACCAAAATAGTCAAAATGAAAACTTCAGTGTTTTGATTTTAAATGACTGTTTAAAAATTTAAATTAATTCATGGTTTAAAATAAGAATGGTAATAAAGGTCAAAAATTGAAATGAAATGTTTCTAAATGATCAGAACAAAACATTTA
This sequence comes from Emydura macquarii macquarii, assembly GCF_026122565.2. Taxonomy (NCBI): domain Eukaryota; kingdom Metazoa; phylum Chordata; order Testudines; family Chelidae; genus Emydura; species Emydura macquarii. Next base: position 6,248,764 of record NW_027131391.1, read on the forward strand.
GATTGATCCCAACTGGAGAGGAGGTTTGGGGGAAGGGGAGTTCTTATTTTTTGTGTTCTTTCATATTTTTGGATGAGCAGTTTATGAAATTTTTTGCGATTTTGACTTTTCATCCTGATTCATGACAGGATTTTTTTGTTCTTAAGCTCCAAATTTTTCCCATTTCCTACCCAGCTCTGCTCAGGAGACCTCAGGTCTAGCACTGTCTCTGCTACTAATCTGCTGTGAGAGCTTGCATGAGTCACTTTCCTGTTATCCCTCCCCCAGCCTGCCTGTCTTCGCTGTTTGATTGTAAGCTCTTGAGGACAGCGACTGTCTCTTCCTCTGTGTTTGTACAGGGACCAGCACTGGTTGGGGTCTCTGGGTGCCACCATACTGCACATTGTGATTAATTATAATTAACAATGAGTTTGAATTCAACTTAAACACAATTTACTGATTTTGAATTCAGTGGCAGGAACCTGACACCCAGTTTGCATCTGGATCCAAGTGGCAGGGGTATTTCTGGCTGGAGATTTTGGTTCTGGTCTGTAGCATTCCTCCTGGTTGAGAAGAGACAGGACTCAGCTGTCATGAGAATAAAGGGGGGGCTGGCAGACACAGACAGCCCCTGTGGTTGTCCTTGAATGACTAATGTAGTCTGTGCTGTCTCATTTCACCCACATAAGGACGTCTTGAGTCCAGCCATGGACTAAATATTATCTTTATTTTATTTGTATTGCAGTAGCATCTAGAGGCTATAATCTGGTCCCTATTGTGGTAGGTGCTGCACATACATAATGAAAAGATGGTCCTGGCCTTCTAGAGTTTCGGCTTACAGGCCTAAGTGTAAACAGGTGTGTGACTGGCTGCTGCCTACTGCTACAGGGTCTATGTCCTAGGCCTTGTCTACATTAGCAAATCTTTTGTCACTCGGGGGTGTGAAAAAAACACACCCCATAGCGACATACATTTTGCCGGCATAATCGCTGCTCGTTTAGGTGGTTTTATTATGTTGGCAGGAGAGCTCTCTCCTGTTGACATAACGCAGCTACACAAGCGCTCTCACAGCGGCACAGCTGTGCCGGTCCAGCTGTGTTGCTGTAAGGTTTAAGTGTAGACTAGCCCTTATGTTCGGATGTAGTCAGGGATGTAGGATCCAGTGTAGTGAATGGCGTTTGGTCCAGTCTGCATTGAGAGCCAGACTAATTCTGAAACCGCATTAGCTGGAAGCACTTTAAACCCAAATTCCAAGTCATTTTTCAGATCTGGTTCAAAGATCAGTGTAGACAGAACCTTAATGGGAAATGCTTTGATGCCAGAAACTCTAATGAATGCCTTTTGGCCTAGTTCATACCAACAGGCTTCAGATTTTCTTGTGGGAAGGCATCAACGGTCATAAGTATTCTGCCTTTCCCATGCTCTTTATTGGTTAATCCCAGTGGTTCCACAGCCCCAAATTTAAATGTCCAGTGGATTGTAATTAACCAGGCCTTGCACTTTTTTCTGCAAGGCAGTATTTGTAATCACAAGCAGCCCAGCAGCAAGGTTAAGGGGTGACTTAATCACAGTATATAAATACCTAGCAAATATTTGATAGTGGGCTCTTCCATCTAGCAAAGACCTAACACGATCCAATGTCTGGAAATTCAAACTGGAAAAAAGATGTACATTTTTAACAGTGAGACTCATTAACCACTGGAGCAATTTACCAAAGCTTGTAGTGAATTCTCCATCACTAGCCATTTTTAAGTCAAGATTGGCAACCAAAATGATTAGGGGTATGGAATAGCTTCCATATGAGGAGAGGTTAAAAAGACTGGGACTGTTTATTTTAGAAAAGGGACAACTAAAGGGGGATATTATAAAGGTCTATAAAATCATGAACGGTGTGGAGAAAATGAATAGGGAGGTGTTATTTACCATTTCAGGTAACACAAGAACCAGGAGCCACCCAATGAAATTAATAGGCAGCAGGTTTAAAACTAACATGAGGAAGTACTTCTTCACACAATGCACAGTCAACCTGTGGAACTCCTTGCCAGGAGATGTTGTGCAGGCCAAAAGTGTAAGTGGGTTCAAAAAGAATTAGAGAAGTTCATAGATGATAGGTCCATCAATGGCTATTAGCCAAGATGGTCATGGGGCTGTGACTTCCAGAAGCTGGGACTGGGCGACAGGGGTTGGATCACTCAATAATTTCCCTGTTCTGTTCTTTCCCTCTGAAGCATCTGGCACTGGCCACTGTCGGAAGACAGGCTACTGGATTAGCGGGACCATTGGTCTAACCCAGTATGGCCATTCTTATGTTCTCATACTGGATTTTTTTTTTTTAAGTATATACTCTAGTTCTAACAGGAATTAATTTGGGGAAGTCCAATGGCCAATGTTGTACAGGAGGTCAGACCAGATGGTCAGAATGGTCCCTTCTGACCTTGGAACCTATGAATCTATAAAGGCATCTTCTGTAATCAGCTTTGTCTCCAATATCCATGAGCACAGAGGGGTGGTCCCTGGAGTGCAGCCAGCAGCGGTCCCGTGAATACTGATACGTAGAGTATAAGACTGTTGGGGCTGGAGCCATCTTTTATTATGCGTGTGTACAGTGCCTAGCACAATGGGCGGCTCCCCGACTGCTGACTCTGGATGCTAGTGCAATACTCCACGGACTCCCTAGTTACTCACCGGCTATCTACAGCCCCATGAAGTGCCAACATTAGCACTGAAGTAACAGCCAGAGCTAGGCAAAGGTGTGGGAAGAGGCGCGTCGAGGGGAGGAGATCAGAGATGCCTCGAGCTCCCGGCCGAACCACAGGGGGTGGTTTTGTGGGGAGAACACGCTAGCTGCTTTTGCCATTCCCCTGCAGAAAAGGGGGGAGGGGGCAGCTTCTGAACTCTTGCGGCTCCCCCCTGTTCTGCATCTGTCATACAAGGGGCGCCACGATCCAAATGTCATGTCGCGTGACACAGCCCCACCGGGGGCTGGGGGAGGAGACAGGAGGGTGGGTGAAAGCGCCTCCCACACCAACCCATCGCGGGCAGAAATCTATGTCTCATTTTCATATCTAGCAAACCAAAATGACACAGACCACACAGCCGAGCCCCACCGGGGACCTGTGCCGGGGGGGGGGCGAGTAATGAAATCGAGCTAGTCATTTTCTCCTGGGAGGCACGGGGTGGGGGAGGCGCCGGGGCGGGTGGGGGGGGAAGGCGAGCGCGAGCGAAAACTGCGGGGATGGTGGAGAAAGAGAGAGAGAGACACCAGGTTATCAGAGAAGTGTGAAGACAATAATGCAATCTGACATTTCTGAAATGAGCCCCCCTGGTTGCCCTGGCAACGGCTCACGTGGGAACAGTTCCCGGGAGACGGCGCCGAGATGTACTATAAATGATGTTTGATTAGAATTTAAATCATTTAGGCGGAGAGAAGATAGGCCTTTTGTCAGCAAGGGAACCTCTGGGGGGGTCAGCTGCCGAGCAGCTGGGCTCGAGTGTATTAGCCCCGGCCGTGTGTTTCGCCAAGGATGGGGTGAAAGGTCACCCGGCGGGTTGATTACTTTTGCCCTCTCTTCCTGCAAGTTTACAGTAACCTTTCCAGCCAGACAAAGTGGGATTTGGAGGCCAAAGCAAACACTGTGCAGTCGGGGGGGGGGGGCAGTGTCACTTTGGTAATGGAACTGGATTCTCAAAATCGATATACTTGGAGACATTGATCCGGATCGCCAGCTGCCTGTACATCAGCAGAGATCCGGTTTCACTCCCCTTTACACTGGCTGAGGATCTGGATTGACTTCCTTTGGTGTGGGATTGCAAACGTGCCTCTTGTTTAAAATAACAGGGAGATTTCATAAGTCAACTTTCTCAGTCTTTAAAGTTTTCCGAAGGAGCCAGGTATGTTCTCCCGAGAGGTGTAGTGTTACTCCTGGAAGAGAAGAGACAGGGTGGGGTTGGCGTGGATATAAAGAGGACGGGTCTTCATTCAGGCAGCTGTACACAGAGAAGCGCCTGTGGTTCTCGCTGCCTCTCCAGCTCCTAGCGTGTGCTGCCAAGTCCTGGCCTTGTCACAGAAGGAACCGCTGAATTTGAGAGAGCTTTGCATGCTGCCTCCCCCCCATCCCAGCTGCATCTTCTATAGCCATGGGATCAGCTGACTCAGCAGGAGACGAGGTGGGGTGAACCAGTAGATGAGCAGGCTGTCCTAATAGGCCTGCTAGTTCCTGCAAAGTTTAAGCTTTCTGTTGAAAACAAACAAACCAGCAAACTTCTGAATGTGACCCAACGCAGCAGCGCTGTCAGCTTAAGTGTACAGGCCGACACAAACAGTATGTTTAACAGAGATGTGAAAGGCCTTGTGGTGTTCACTCTGAAGTCTAATGAGCTCACCCATCAACATTGCTTACTATTGCATTGTTGATCATTTTAGCTGACACACCTCCCATACATCCCCAGCCCGGGCAGAGGATTCTCCGGAATGTGAGAAATGAGATGGGCAATGCAAGGCAGATGAAATAAGAAACCACCTGAATTTTTGCCTTGAACTTAAAACCCACCTGGAACTATCTTCCATCCCCCCACTTTGTAGTTTTGAAAAAAGTGAAGTAATTTCTTTCAAAACAATATTTTATTTCTGCTCCCTGTTTCATTTTGGGGCTCGGACTGGGACCAGAGAGAGACGTGCTGGGGCTGGGAGGCTGTTCTTGCAGGCTCTGTAGCCTGAAATAAAGAAGGAAATATTAGAAATGTTGCAAGAGATTTCTATCCTGTTTGATAGGAATGGGGTGGGGTCATCAGGTGGCCTGAATCCCTCCCATCCTGGCTGCAAACCTGTAGTTTAACAGCTTGACATAGCCCAGCTCCTATGGAATTACTAATTCTGTCTCCCTGACAAGGGAAACTTTTCTTTGCAGTGCAACATTTCAAGGCTGAAGGAACTTGGAGGATACAAAGCGGGACACCTTCAGGCCTTGGGAACCAGCCTAAGCAACTAATCCAGAGTTGCCATGTGTTGTGTCTTCTGTCCCGTTGTACAAAATCTTCACACTCTGATGTTGGGAGGTTGCCGAGACTCTCAGGAATGCAAAAGATTGGCTGGGAAGTGTCATATTTTGGGTAAGATCCAAACCCATATTGATCCGGCAATGTGTCTGACCCTTTGGAGTCAGGAGAACTTTTTGGTAAAGAGCAGAGAGTTGTAAATTTTTGGTAAAGAGCAGAGAGCTGATTGGGAGCCAGAGACTAAAATGCAGTAAAGGGGGCTGTGTATTTTTGGTTTGGGCTTCTTGATAACCAGTGTGGGGAATCAGAAGCACGGTTCGTGGCTGTTTGGGGAGTTTAACTTCAGTGTTACCCACCAGCGCGGAGAGAAGCTGCTCTCCTTTTCCAGCCTGCCCTGACCTTGGCATTTTCAGGTGGCTACCATAGGCACAGAGGATCACAGCCTGTTTCCCAAACAGGCTCTGAGTAGCACATACATTTTGACATCCGAGAACCAGGGTGTTGATAAAGGTGAAGCGCCAACCTTGCATTGTTTAGGATCTTTAATGTAAAGTTTTTAGGTTCGGTGAATTTTTAGAACTTGCTTTTCATCTTCCTGAAAATACCACTTGATCATGAAATTAGAGCTAAGCTAATAAGTCTCAACAAACACTGATCTAATGAATTTACCTTCCGTTCTGGCTTGTGGAGTGTCCATGAGCGATTCACAATGTCCTCAAAAGTATGCATAATTTGACTGTGTTCAACAATGATCTTTCCAGACTGTTTTTAACCACATAGCTTGAGTGGGAATATTAGAGCTCCACACTGCGTTTCTTAATTGTGATTTGGCCAGCAAGTCACCTGGTGCAGCTCTGTCTCCTGATTGGATAAGCATGCAATCACTGCTGAGGCCACTACTCATGAATGCAAATTTAAAATTCCTCATGCACATGACTTGGAAGTTCATTTTCTGCTGCTGTGTTGCCCAGCAAAACTCAACCACTGGAATATGCCCAGAAAATGAACATGAAGAGAAGCTGAATGTGACTGAAGCGAATCCATTTATTAAATAAGACAGATTTCAAATCTCCAAACCCGACATGTCTATGTCCAGTGCAGACAATGTTTTCAAAGATGGGTTCAAAGATTCAGTCCCAATGCATATCTTACTATTTTTAAACAGAGAAAATATACAGCAGCCTTTTTATAGATGGATGGCTGCAAAGGGAGATTAATGTAGGAAATGGGTCCTGATAGGTGGCATTTATGAGATACCTGAAGCAAATTGAATCCTTTTCGGTCATCGGATTCTTTGGTAAATATTGTGTTCTATGCAGCAGTCCCATAAATGCAGAAATCTTGGCATTCAATTACGCTGCACATGCCTAAATAGTTTATTTTTTACATCCACACACGGGGGGTGCGTGCAAATATTGTGTTCTTTACATTTGCATATGTAGCAAACAGTAATAGAGAGAGACATTATTTATGCATGTGCTTTATATGTGAATGCATATATTTGCATAAGCGACACGTACATAAATACTGGATTTTATGCGTGCACATATACAAGCACAGATAAACTTACATGTACGCAAACATACATGTCAGGCCTTCATTCCATATTTCTTTAAGTCAATGGGAATTTGAGGGGGAAGGATGAAAGGGGAATAGAGGCTCCATTGACGCATAGAAAAAGCCTAATTGTAACTACAGTAGAACCTCAGAGTTAAAGAACACCAAAGTTAATGAACTAACCAGTCAACCACACATCTCATTTGGAATCAGAAATCCACAATCAGGCAGCAGCAGCCAAAAAATAAAAAAAGCAAATACAGCACAGTACTGTGTTAAATGTAAACTACTAAAAAATAACGGGAAAGCAGCATTTTTCTTCTGCATAGTTATGTTTCAAAGCTGTATTAAGTCAATGTAAACTTTTGAAAGAGCAAGCATCACATTTTGTTCAGTTTCAGAGTTACGAACAACCTCCATTCCCATGGTGTTCGTCTCTCTGCGTTTCTGCTATGGCTAAGTATGCTGTTGAGTAGCCTACACACTACAAGGTAATATATAAAGTCACCACTGCCTCATTGCATGGGGATAATAAGGAAAGGCTGCACAGTTATGTCAGAAGTACAGAGTATTTATAACATGGATTTGTGGCCTATGTAACAAAGTGATAGTCATTCATCAAACGCACATGCATGCAGGCTGTGAATTTCAGGGACCTTCTGGGGTGGGACCCCTGATGCCTGTTACGTTTTCTGCAAATACATCATAATGAATGCGAATACCTCATAATGAACATAGCGAGAGACTCAAATCCAAATTGTTTAGTGGAAAACCTGAGCAACAGGTACCAATGCTTTTGTTGCACTAATTGAAGAGGTCAATATCCTTTTAACAGGGTGGGATCTGGATTTAGGAAAGCTCTGCTGTTGTTGCATATGAATGATGTATGGGGTTGGAAGCTAGGAAGTGCCTTTGTTATGACAGATCTGTCTTTTTCCCCAGCAGTCTCCTACTGCAGTCTCCCTTTCAGAGCTCTGGAAGATCAGTCTTATAACCAGTTTATAGCGTTATTTTAATTACAAAGGCTTCTTCGGCTTCTCTGTATTTTTTTTCCTGAGGTGAATGTCCTGTACTTCAAGAATGAAACGTATCAGGGAGTATGGCAGCAGAGAGCTATCTAGATGCCTGGAGAATTGTCTGCAGCCAGAAGAGATGGTCCCACACTGTAACATTTGGGTCTGGGTTGGATTTTATGCTCCAGTCTCTTCTCCCAGGGGAAGCACTGAATGCCCACCTGACTGCATAGCGGCGACAGCCCTATCCTTCCTGGCTGTATGCAAAGTAAAATTCTGCCTGTGGTGCAAAGCCATGTCCAGGAGGGGAAAACTTCCAACCGGACAATGAATCCCAGAGAGGTGGGATGAGGCCCCAGAGAGGGAAGAGAATGAGGTGCAGAGCACTGCAAAACTCTCTGAAAATGGGAATACTGCCCACTTTGCCATGTTACGGGGAACAAGACTTGGTCAGAAACTGCCACTGGATCTCCAGCCTCATTCTACAGGCAGTGGGAATTCAGAGTGTTGGGAAAGAAGCATCTGAACTTTTGGGTGGGTGCATATCTGAGCCAAACCCTGAGCCTTTCCGGTCCATGCATTGTTACACACATGTTGCTGGTTGAATCTTTCAGCCATGTGTTGTAAAAGCAAGTGCAACCTTCAAAGGTGAAAAGCTCGTGCATGAAGCCATGACCTGTTGCCTGCTTGCGTTCACATGGTTATAGGGACAATAAAAATGATTCCCATATCCTCTCTCTGCCACTAACCCACCTACTCTACAAAAATCCAGTGCAGTCTCAGCCAGTAGGGTATCCATCCCATTCTCAGCTGGTAAGACACCCATACTGTTCACATTGCCAGTACCCATCCCACTCTCTATCATCATGGTCCTGTCTCATTCCCTCAGCTGGTACCCATCCCATTCTCTCTTACTGGACTTCAGTCATTTTTTGACACCCACGTTTCCTGATGTGTTCTGCGTTAGATTCCTAATCCAGCCAGTAGGAGAGACCTGCTATAATAATGGGATGGAGTCACTGTGGATTTACACACGCGTTGCTAAGGGTGAGGCAGCAGGGTCCAACAGGTGGAACACTGAACTGGGAGTCAGGAGATCAGAAGCTCCTGTCTCAGCCAGCTCCTGTCTCTGGCATGGCCGGCACCCGCCCCAAAGGCATCATGTGCAGATACAGCTCAAAGCCACTCTGTTCCCATGGCGCGAGGGGAAAAGGCACCGATCAATTCTCCCTGAGAAATTGCTTGACACTTCCATGTACAGATTCCCCTTGATGATGTTTGAAAACAACCCCTTGATTTCCCACCCCCCCAAATCAAACAATTTCCTTCCTTAGTGAATAAGGGTTAATCACATGCAGCTTGCCCTGCAGCTGAATGGGACCAAAGTTAATCGGAATATTTTAATCATTGCCATGTGCGCTGCTCATTATGGTGATTTTCTTTTGTGGCCGCCTGTGTGGGGTTTTTTTCACCCCCTTGGTGAGTAATACAATCTACTGTTTTGATTCCTACATTTCCCTTGGGATCCAAAGGAAAAACGCCTCACCCCATAACAAGGGAACATAAGCAGACTATCCCCTAGTCCCAAAGGGGCTGCCATCATTCAAGGCAGATAAAAGATGATACCCCCCCTCTCTGCAGCAGCTATCACAGAGTAATGTTGTAGGAGAGATGGGCAAGCAGAGGAGAATTAACGCATCCTCCCACCACTCTGTTGGCCTAGAGGCTACCTCCAAAGACAGCCACTTTCCAAAGCTACATCTCTAAAATGCTGCTATCTAAACTACCGGGGGCAGGGTCCATAGTGAGGGCAGCCGACTCAGCTCTGACACGCAAGGAGAGGTAGCTCGACACGAATGCTTGCTGACTACCGGCAAACAGCATCTCTCTCTTGCCACAGCCTGCATCACTGTAGTGTCTGCTTGCCTCCTCGGGATTTTATCCTGGTGATACCCCTGTGAAGTCGGGCAGTTTTGTTGACTCCATTTTACAGATGGGGAACCAAGACACAGAGAGTCTAGGGCACAGGTCCTCAAAGGTAAATCAGTCACTGGAAGGGAGGAGGTGGGTTTAAGCGATTTGCCCAAGGTCACACAGGAAGTTTGGGGTTGATCCAGGAGTTGATCTAGGGTGTCCTGCTTTCTAGGTGAGCATCCACCCCACAGGGCTGCTCTTCTAGAGAGAGGAGAGAGATCAGTAACCCACCCACCCCATCTCTTTCTCTCTTCCCCACCCCGGCCTTCCTAAAAGAGAGGTGAGATTACCATGGAAACCAGCTCATAGTGAATGTGGAGAAAACAAAACTCTATAGTGATGGAGAGCCCTGAATTGGTTATTCTATACTATGTCCATCACCATGCTATCTGAGCACCTTCCAGAAGTGCTTGAGGTAATGCAATGAGCATTCAATATATGTGGGTCTGTCTCCTTTTCCACAGGTGGTCCAAAAAGGAACACAGGTTTCACAAAACGTTTCTTGAAAACTTTGTCCCTCTTCTCATCAAAAATGTTTGAAATGTGTTGACCATCTCCACCCCATCTGTCTCCTGGGAAGGGGAAATGATCTAAGAGTTTGTTCATTTTAGTGTCTCTGCTGTACTCTGTTGGTATTAATGAAGACAAGGGAAAAAGTGCACCTTGCACCTGGAACAGAAGCTGTAAGAAGAGCTGGTTGAGAATTTTTTGACCAAAAAAACCTTTCATTGAGGAGGTTCCTCAGGTGCAGGACAAAATATGAGCCAGCGTGAACTGCCCCCACCCGAGTATAACCACTAGCCCAGTGCTAGCACTTACCTGGGATGTGGGAGACTCCTGTTTAATCCCTGATCTGCTGCACTCAGAGCAGAGACTCCTGAACGAATGCCCTTATGACTGGGTTAGTCCTGGGTCTGTCTCTCTCTCTCCATAAAGAAGTTTGAAAGGTCACATTTTTGTTCCAGTGCAGAACAAAATCAAATTTCAGTTTTTTCCATGAAGCACAGTCCTTGTTTTCTGACCTGCCCTAGTAACGTGGTTCGTGGTGGTTCTCTGATCACGTGGGAGTTCATTCCATGGCTCTGGGCTGGTTCCCAAGAAGGCTGCCTCCTGCACAGACCAGCTTTGTCTTTGCAGCACGACTCCATTGTGCCTGAGGAGCAAATCTGTTGACCACTCATATTGGAGCGTTAGGCTGCTGTCTTCTGGAAATCCTGGGCCCTGAGCATTCAGCACGTTGAAGAGATGGTCAAAGATCTTGAATCTGACACTCTAATGGGTGGTGATGTGTGAGCACGGGAGATGAGGGACAGCCGCTTCTGAGTTTTATCCCCAGCTCTGTGTAAACCAGTGGGGCCAAGTCACTAGCCAGGGCATTATATAAAGCTCCCAATAGCAGTAGAATTTCAGTCATTTTCTTCCGGGATGGATTTGATTCTCAAACCCAAAAGAGTCCAGTGTAAATTAAACAGATAAACCACCTCCTCCTGTCTGGCCCCTTCCTCCTGAACCAACATTTTCTGCAGGCGCTTGGGTTGCTTGGTGGCTTTCATCTAAAGGCCAGGTGACTTGCAGGCTCTCACCTGGTCCCTGGTCTCAGACCCCTCACCTGGGATGCAACTAATTAGTTCCAGATGGAGCTAAGGTAAATTCTTAGAAAGGGCCATCCCACCCTGTGACATTGCTTCCGCCTTGCTGTGTGACCTTTCGCAAGTCATTTAACCCGTCCCTGCCTCACCTTCCTTACCAGTAAAACAAGGAGCATGCTGTCTACGGCATGTCTGTGCTTGACCGTGAATGCCGGCGAAGGCAGGGTGTGAAGTTAAAGCCCAATTGCTGTTCCTGAATCACTACTGCACTTCGTATTCACACTGTTCCTTAATTAGCAACATCATTCAAGTGTAGACAAGCCCTTAGCTCATTTTGACTGGACTTTCCCTGCTTTGTGCTGATTGGATGTTTGCTCCAACTCACCCTCTCCCTTAAAGGCTTTTCACGTCAGGCTCAATTCATACCTGCCTTCCTCTCCTCCCATGTCTTCCCCATCCCTTTCACCCCCATGCCCTTCAGCGTCCCCCTCTCCCTTCACTTTTCTTTCCATTCACCTCATCCCCTCCCAACTAAATCACCTTTAACAAATAAATACATCAAAACATGGCACTAACGTGACGTTTGCTGACATCTGGTTGTTCACTCTGCCTGTATGTTCCACCCCTTTCCCTCCCCTGCATCTGGCTTGGCTACTTTCATTGCATGCGTCTTGGGGCAGGGACCATCTATTCTGTTTGTACACAATGAGGCCCCGATCTTGGTTGCTCCTTATGCGCTCCTGTAATAGATATGGTTGATGATGATAACCAGCTGGGCTCCAGACTTGAAGTGAGGGACACAGTGAGCAGTAATGCAGCAGGGAGCTTGATGTGACGGTGGGGGATTTAGTACCTGTTAAAGGAATTACATCCCCGCTACCTCTCTATCTCAAGTCAGCTTTCATTCTCCATCGTGAATTGTAACCACAGGGGTGTGTGGGACTGAGGACAATTTGAGTCTTTCGGTAACTGACAGACATGCCGTCCTATTTGCGACAATCCGTATCAGGACTGGGAAGGGTGCACTACTCCTGGAGTTGTTGCACCCGTTGGCTATTAACTACAGCTCCAAATACTACTTCTGCCCACATCAGTCCCTTGCTCCCTCTTTACCCACCCAGTCCCGCTCCGACTGCCCTCTTCATTACCTCCTGTTACAGGCGGTGCAGAGGCAGATGGATCAGGAACAGCCAAGGAGGGTCGGTCAGGGAATGAGAACGCTGTGAATGCCTGGAAGGCTGCAACTGGGAACCATGCCAATCTTAAAAGGGCCGCCACGTAGCAGTGGCCATTTTAAGCATCCAGAATCCAGGTCTGGCTCATATTTTGGACTCAGATCTGTCTGAGGAGCAGTCCAGCAAAATGCTCATCCAGGCTCTATCAAAGAGCGTTCAGGTGGAATTTGAGGACGCGTGGGGAGAAGCGGAAGGGGAGTTGTCAAGGGAACAGGCCTCATATCTCAGCAATAACCGTTCTTGCCATAAATTAGAAACCTTGCTTATGGCACAGAGATCTTGAACTGTCCACGCCATGCTGGTGCCCTGCGACACAGGCAGAAAGCCACAACTGGACAGCAGCCCTGGCGATATGGCTTATGCCAGCTGGATCGGTGGTTCGGCTCGTCCTGTGAGCTGGACATCGCTCCAGAGCCCCACGTCTCTCTCGCATGGGCAAATATTGATGTCTAAATCCTGCCGGAACAAAGTTTCCCCACTTCAGGCCCTGTGAGGTTGGATCTGACCCGACACAGTATGAAAGTTCAACCGCCAGCAAATTTGCAGACGGGCCCAGACAGCCTGGGTATAATAGACAGCCAAAGGTTAGTGAAGCTGTTTTGCCAAATTTATGCCTGTTCCTCTGACTGAAGGAAGAGAGGGGAGTAGAAGCCAATGGGAACCTCGCAGGAGCCGTTACTGCTGTGACTTGATAGCCTTATATATCACGGTGTATAAATGGCTGCGCTCTACGAAGTATCGAGCGGTGTTTGTAGAGAGACAGTGCTGGCTGTATCAGTGCTTCCTCGTTCATCATGCTGCCAAGGGTACCTGGCCTTACCAGGGCTGTGTGGAGAAGGAGAGAAGCTGGGTTTGTCAGCCGGGTTGCCAGCCCCTTCTCCTTTCCTAAATCAAATTGTCCTCTGGTTTGCTGGTATTACCATGGGCTTGCCTGTGTCTTTCGTGTGCTTGTGGAAATTGCACCCGCCCACGCTGGTGTGGATTGGGAATCACGCCAGTTAAGTCCATGGAGTCAGTGTGGATTTACACAAGCATTGTTAAGGGCAGCAGGGTCTAATGACTGGAGTCAGGAAATCCTAGTTCTAGTCTATTCTAGTCTAGATTTGCTGAGTGACCATGGCCAAGTCGTTTCCCTCTCTGTCTTGTCTATCGAGCTCTTTGCGGAAGCGACTGGCTCTCTCTATATGTATGTACAGCACCTGGCACAATAGGCCTGTGATCTTGGTTTTGGCCTGCAGCTGCTAATGTATTGTAAAACATCATATGGATTCATGTTCTTTCAAACTGAAACAAAATAGCCACTGAATCCAGTAACCTCTGCTGCAGATGCTCCGCTGTGGAATTCTTCAAGAGGGATCAGCAAAAGAACGGCTGTAAATAACAGCAGATATTTAAGCCTGATAGATAAGAAATGGATAGGTAGGTAGGCTGAGACAGGCACCTCCACAAATACTGCTAAGCTCAGTAGATAGTAGTTACGATAGATATGATCTGGATGGGTCAAAGACAGATAACAGCAGGTCCAGGTAGACATAGCCATGGAGGACATGGAGAGACAGCAGTGATGTATGGATGGATCCACAGACTGACAGGCACACTGCCTGCTAGGTACTGTTGATAAATGGTAGGCAGAGCTAGGAGCAGGTGATATTTGTGATAGGCTGTAGACAAGAGGACAAATAGGCCTGGTAGGGAGGGGTGGACAGAGCTATTGCCCCAGGGCGGGACTGCCACAGTTCCACCGCTGCACATCCGAAGTAACCGCTGAAGTCAATGTACTCTGAGGTAGGTGAGATCAGCATCCGTCCCCCTGAGATACATAGAACTGTGAACCAAAGGGGAGATGTAGACAACAGAGCCGTGCTGGTGGGTAAGGGAACTATTCCCTTCCCTTCTCCCCCCAGCCAATACCAATAAGGTCCTGTTTAGACTTGGGGACAGCTCGTCCGCCCAGACAGAATGAAAGGTGTCCTGCTGCTGGCGGGAAGACGGGGGGCTCTGAAGAGGCAGGCAGTGGAGAGAAGCAGGAGACAGTTGTCGAGACTGCTGACAGAACAGCACCGGGATGGGTTACCTGGGGAGGTGGTGGAATCTCCATCCTTAGAGGTGTTTAAGGCCTGGCTGGACAAAGCCCTGCCTGGGATGATTTAGTCGGGGTTGGTCCTGCGTTGAGCAGGAGGTTGGACTAGATACCTCCTGAGGTCCCTTCCAACCCTCATTGTCTATGAGTCTATGATTCTATGAACAGGTGCCGCTGCTGTAGCTAACCTGGTTTTCTTTGCATCGTCATTCCCAGAATTACCATGCCTGAAGTGGTATTCCCAGGATTAGGCTAAACCAAAGCCAGGAAACAAGCACCGATGCCAAGCAATGGGCTGTAGACCATGCACCTGTAGGTCACTGGTTCAAATCTTGGTCAGGGCATTTGGTGGAGTGTCTGTATTACCCTATATGCCATGTGTGCTCTTTGATTTCAGTCTCTAGGGTTCATGATCCTAAAACCGCAGCACTGTTTGGTGCTGTACTTCACGTTCCGGAAGTGATGTTTTCTAGACGCGAAAGGATACCTTGGTCTGTAACAGCAACTCCTGAGACACATTGTCATTGAATTCTTCAAGGAAAATCAGAGCACCTAAACCTTGCACTTTGTTCAGCGGCCTTCAAGTTCCCTGCACTATTGACTTGCTTGTGGCCCACGCTTCCCAGGGTGAATCTGAGCTCTCCTCAACTGCAATTCACATAAAGCAGAAATTGCACTATGGCAATGGAGAAGGTCTGAAACAAATGCACGGATGGATTCAAAGCCCCACCTGAGGCTCCAGTAGCTGGTGTGCTGCAGGAGGGCAAGGTGACTAGCTGCGTAGATGCACTTACCATACTAGAGAATGGGATGCTCTTGGCACGGCACCATGGGGATTATGCTTTAAAACAAAATGTCACGTGACTGTGTTGCAATGAAAACTGGGGATTACACTGAGCACTCTCCCTGAAGTCAGCAGGAGCCGAGGGCACTCAACACCTCGCAGGATTGGACCGAGAGTTTGGATCCAAACTGCTCTGACGTTCAAGTTGAATCTGAGCTGAGATTTTGGTTGGGATTGTTATGCAGGTAGAAGCCAGGCATGAACTTCATATACGTCTGTGGCTGCTGGCCTCCAGTTCTGGGCCTTTGATTATGGTCAGTCTTTAGTAGCAGGTATGGTACATACAATTTTGTGTTCTGGCTTTCTAATGCGTGAGGAAGATAACCCCAAGCCATGGAGTCTTGACTGGCAGTGTCTGATGGGACAGGTATACAATTATGGAAGGATGCAGAGGAAGGCTTGTCCAATAGCCTAGGGCTTGGGAGATCTGTGTTCAATACCATGCTCTGCCACAGACTTCCTGTGTGATCTTGAGCAAGTCACTTAGTCGTACTGGGTCATAGTGCCCCATCTGTAAAATGGGGACAGCCGCACTGTCCTAGTTCACCGTGGGGTTGTGAGGATAAATATGCTTACGTGCTGTGAGGCACTCAGATACGATGATGATGGTGGTCATTGAAGTACCTACAGCAGACAGAAGGCCATTTAGCTAGCTTCTGCCCAGCAGTATTTGATTATTTTCCCCCAGATAATATGTTGGTTTTGCTTTAGGGTGAGCTATTAATGTCCACAAAGGATGATTTTTTACACACAGCCTTTTAAAAGAAGGATGCAGAGGCTGCTACCTATGCTGCAGACTGAGGGAAAAAAGAAAGGAAAAGGGTGGGGGTGGAAAGCAGAACAGATGCTAAAGGGCAGAAGAGGGAAAAGTGGTGAGGATAGATATATACATAGTTTTTTAAAGCTGTAGTGCCTCTTTCTGCTGTCACAACACTCACCTTGTCTTTTTCCCTGCTGCCTCTTTGCATTATACAACCTAAGTGGCTTTTATGTGCTTATTTCATTTAATGGCATCAGACTTACAAGTGGTTGGTGAGCAGTCAAAACGAAAACCCTCATGCTTTTTTCTTGCATTAAATCACAGATAGAAAGAAGAATCCATGCATTTTTTCGCTCCTTTTCTCTCTGTCAGTGCAGGACCCTAGAGTCCAGGTTCTGTGGTGAGCTGGCCCTAAATTATGCACCATGGTGCCAATTCCGTGGCACTCTAGTGAAATTTTTGCAGCCAGCTTTACATACATTTGAACTATTGAAAGGTTTCCTTGAATTCAATCTGCAAATGACTCATGCATTCAGTGCTGTAACCCTCAGATCATTTGCTGAGACGTTAATTTCAATTTTATTTATGCTATCACTGCATTTTCAGTATGCTCTGCATTTTGTATTGGCAATGTCTTAAATGTAATCAGTATGTTTCAGAGTCAACAGATGCCATTGAGATGGGCAGGGCAGATTGTGCTGCTCAAAGCTCTTGTTTCAGCCTCTCTGCAGACTCAGGAAGACAGCACACTGCATTTGTTGCACTAGGCTTCCACGATTTTCTTCACAGCCATGAAGGCTAGA
This sequence comes from Emydura macquarii macquarii, assembly GCF_026122565.2. Lineage (NCBI taxonomy): Eukaryota > Metazoa > Chordata > Testudines > Chelidae > Emydura > Emydura macquarii. The sequence continues at coordinate 6,265,593 of NW_027131391.1, forward strand.
AATATTTTCAAAATGAAATCACAGGAAGGGGTGAATTCAGTGTTTTTCACTGTTATGTATCAACCCTCTTGGTACAATCCACTTACCATACAGCCTAACCATGTAGTGGTGCATTCAGGGAAAATCCAAGCACCTCTCCCGTAATGCCCAAGCATGCAGAGAAACACTGGCCATACATGACTCGTTGCTTTCTGCGGAATCCTACCGCACTGAGGGCCCCAGGCTATTAAGCATGTGCTTAACTCAAGCACAGGCGTAGTTGCATTGAAGTCAGTGGGACTCAAGCACATGCCTGGAGTTCGGCACATGCTTGGGAGGGACTGCTGAATCAGGGCCTGTACGTGTGTAGAGAGGTGTCTAGGCAAGCCAGTATTTAGTCCCCCAAGAGGACACTTGGTGTGGGGCACACCCTGAGCTCAGAGGATATAACACATTGGATTTAAAGCCCTCTGAGTGAGTTTGACCGCTCTTGTAGTTTAAGCTAATGCCGTCAGTCCGTCCCCTATGTGTGACAGACACACTGTACCCGGCTGGTTATTCCACTGGTTGGAGCTGGTGACTAAAACGGTGCAGAAAATCAAGCTGGCTGTTACATTTTGCTTGACGGTGCAAAGACATGTTGCCAAACCCGTGAGACCTATATATATACACATAGAAAAGTGGGCATCAAGGGGCTAACTGGGTTGCTCAGAGTATTATGGGTTGCACACAGGCTCCACCCCTCCTTGCGAGGTGTGAGAACCACAAGAGGGGATTTCCTGACTCTTGTGAGTTACAGTCGCAACCTTCATTTCGGCTTAACCCGAGCTGCCTGGGACCTGTTGCTTCTGTTCCCTAGGGATCCCTGTGAACCCATCCCTTGGGCTCACACACCTCTGGAGAATCATTTCCAATTCAGATTCAATCCAGAGCTCAGTCCAAAACACAGAGCTACTCCTGTTCTCCGGTGCGTAGACACTCCGCTACTGTGGGCTTTGCCTGGTCTCTATGGGAAGCCATGAACTGGTCTCAAGTCAGATTGCAGCCGGGCCCAAAATCCCTTGAAAGCTAGCTTGGCTGGTGTGTCTTGCTCCCATGCTCAGAGTCAGGCTGATCAGCAGGTGGCGGGTGGGAAAGGACTTTTCCTCCAGCTCCCATTGGCAGGGACCTTGGGGCTTCTGCCGTCCTGTGCTGCATGGGGATGGATCACCTGGGCGTATTTCAGCTAATCAGTTCTCTGCCCTGCAGCAGTCACAGTGGCACCTCAGTTTCCCCAGAGTAGTCACCCACGCACTGAAATGCTCAGTAAATGGGCTGAGTCTAGGAGTCACTGGTGAAAGGCAATGGCCTGTGAGTCACAGGTCAGTCTGGGTCATCGCTTCTGGCCTTCAGTGTCTGAATCTGAAACCCTGCATCCGACCCTCCCCAAACTTCGGAGGGAGAGGTTTCGAACCCAGGTCACAATTTTGTGGCTGGAGATCAGATTCAGGTCTGGGTCTTTATTTGCCTATAATAACTCTCTGACGTATATGGTAACATGAGTCAATGGTGTGCCCTTGTTGCCAAGAAGGCTAATGGCATATTGGGCTGCATTAGTAGGAGCATTGCCAGCAGATCACGGGAAGTGATTATTCCCCTCTATTCAGCACTGGTGAGGCCACATCTGGAGATTTGTGTCCAGTTTTGGGCCCCCCACTACAGAAAGGATGTGGACAAGTTGGAGAGAGTCCAGCGGAGGGCAACAAAAATGGTTAGGGGGGTGGAGCACATGACTTATGAAGAGAGGCTGAGGGAACTAGGCTTGTTTAGCCTGCAGAAGAGACGAATGAGGGGGGATTTGATAGCAGCCTTTAACTACATGAAAGGGGGGTCCGGGGAGGATGGAGCTAGGCTGTTCTCAGTGGTGGCAGATGACAGAACTAGGAGCAATGGTCTCAAGTTGCAGTGGGGGAGGTCTAGGTTGGATATTAGGAAAAAACTTTTTCACTAGGAAGGTGGTGAAGCCCTGGAATGGGTTACCTAGGGAGGTGTGGAATCTCCATCCTTAGAGGTTTTTAAGGCCTGGCTTGACAAAGTCCTGGCGGGGATGGTTTAGTCGGGGTTGATCCTGCTTTGAGCAGGAGGTTGGACTAGATACCTCCTGAGGTCCCTGCCAACTCTCATCTTCTCTGATTCTATGCCTCCAGGGTCTGTAACACTCACCAGACACATGGCGCTGGCCTTGCTTTCTCCTTCTAACTTTCCTACTGGAGTTCCGTCCATTGAGTGTCATTTCAATGGACGCGGCTTCCAAGACAGATACAGAAAGTAGGGCCGTGACGCTGTGATCTATCCATCAACTCATCCTCTTTCTCTCCCTTTCGTTCCTTCTTTCCTCACAGCTGCTCTCTCCTTCTGCCCCCACTTTCCCCTCTCTCCCGCAGCTCTGCCTCAGAGACGTACATAACTCTCCCGTGAAATATATACAGTGTAAATATATAAAAAGCGAACGTTTGCCTGCTGCTTAGGTATTCATGAAATAGTAAATAAATTTTATGGGATAACGTGAAGGCTGCCAGGGAGCAGGAAGATGAAAACTAACCCCCTAATGAGACTCGGTGTCAGCTTAGCACACTTGGTATCGATCTGCCGACTCCATTTGAAGCCAGCGGGGGCGAGGTGGGGAAGGCTTTTCCACAGCACCAGCCTCCAGGCCTCGCTGACATGAGACTTTTATGTAATTTGGAGGGGGTCATAAACTAGCTGAGGCTGGACATGGAGGGCAGCGGGGAGCAGCTTGCTCACATCCCTCCCACGGCCGCTCAGGGTGAGTTCCCAGGCCAGGGAAACCAGGGCTACAGGGGTTTGGCGCACAGATGTAGCCTGAGGAGAACAGGGGCGGGAGGCGTTGCCCCCCCAGACTGCAATCCTTGGGCAGGTGCAGAATTTGTCCCCTCACGCGCACATGGAGCTGAAGGGAAGGGAAAAGGGGGTATTTCCAGCATCTGGGGTGCAGAAAAGGGGAACAGTCCGTGGGGTGTTGGGGGAGGGAAGTCACTGAGGGCGCTTGAGGATGAGGAAGAAAGGCTCCAACGCCATGGGATATGGGGGAGAGAAGGAGCCCAGTGCATAAAGCAGAGGGCAGAAAGATGGCGGGATGGGCGAGGGAGCGAGATGGCAGGGCAGGGAGTGGGAGACCGGGGGAATCCGTGGGGTGCAGGAGAGAAGGGATCCAGTGGGTGGGGAGGGAGCGGTGCCAGCATGAGGGGATCAGGGCTAGGGTGTCCAAAGAGTAGGGAGCAGCCCAGGGCACATGTGAACGGGAGCACAGCATCCCAGCAGGGCGGCCCGCGGGGGCAGGAGGCGCTAACCGAGGGCAGGTTCTGGTCTCCAAGTTCTCTAGCTGTCTTCCTGTCCTGCCTTCCATGCCCCTCCTTCCCTCCTTGCATGTGCAGGGGCCTGTTTAGCAGCTCCGCCAGCCGCGAGGCTACACGGGCAGTGACTGGCGGAAAGACGCCGATTCTGGGTGGCTCCTTGCCCTGGCTCAGAGCATCCGTTCAGATACTGGCTGCTGTGCTGGGGGAAAGGCCGGCCTGGTTTTCCCTTTGGCACAGGACAGGCTGTGAAAGGGTTAAGCAGCGAGCTCCTTTTCTCCAGTGCCTTCTGCACTGCCTGCAACTGGCCTCTCCACTGCCAAGAGAACAGCCCAGCCCGGACCACTTGCTTGGCGCTGGTCTGCAATTTCCCCCCCCCAGCAGCGTGCAGAATTGCGCAGGCAGGGAGGGGGGCTGTGCGGAAGGCTGCCCCAGCCGCCCTCTGGCTGGCACCTGCCGAGGGCACGCTGAGGGGGCAGCGATTATGCTCTGCGAAGCATTCCCCTCAGCTCCCTTAATCCTCTGCTCCAGGACCCGAACCACGCGGGGAGCATCAACCTGCGGGTCAGGGGAGTCTTGGCAAAGAATCGACCCTGGGAGAATTAATAGGAGAACAGGGAGAGTCGTTGCCGCTTGGAAGAAACAAGAAGCTCTGTTTGCCAGCATCCTCCCAGCACTGCTGAAAGCAAGAGCCTCTCCACTAGATCTCACTGCTCTGCCTCTGTCCTGCTCCTTCCGTGGCCTCAACACCAGCCCACCTTCCTTCCGGGGCCGAGTGGCAGGGGAAGCCTCACCATACGTGCAGGGCAGGGGTGAGGTCAATGCTCAAGGTGGGAGCTTACAGGGAATACGTTTCCCAAGAACAGCAGATTTCCCAGTCCTTGTGGAGTTCCCGGTCCGTTGTCCCTGTGAGTGCTTGGCAGTCCCTGTTATAAGCAAGGTTGCATTAGGACTTTCCTTATAAACAGATCTTCCTTTTGTTGTTATAATTGTTACCATGGCTAAGATTTTGGTGCCCATTTCCCATTAAAACTGGGGGGAATCGGACATCAATCCAAACTCTGTTAGATGCCACAATAATGCCTAGAGACGCCAACCGAGATCAGGGCCCTGTTGTGCTGGGTCCTGCACGAACGTTGGGCTGAAATTCTCAAAGGTGCTTAGGAGCCTGGCTCCCAGTCATTTCAATGGGAGGATCTGGGCCATAATGAGAGACAGTCCTACCCCCAAAGAACTTCCAGTCTAAGAAGATGACAGACAGAGGTTTGAACTGGTGGGAAACCGAGGCACAGAGAGGTTAAGTGACTTGCCCAAAGCTATGCCGTGGCAGAGCTAAGCACCACACCCCGGTCTCCTGAATCCCACGCCAAGGCCTTAACCATAAAAATCATCCTTCGCTCTTTCCTTTTCTTATAACAGTATGAAAATTTCTCCTCTGGTGCTGAAATTTAGGGGAAGGGGGATGGTGAAAGTTTTGTTAAAATTCCTTCAGTCATTTTTGAGTTACGCAAGAGTGAGGGGAAAAAAGATCAGTATCCCTGAAGATGCTTTGTTTGCTCACCTCTAGCTCAAAAATGGCTGAAGTTTTTAAAAAACGGTAATTTTTTATGGTAAGGCCTGGATTTCCCAGACATTAGTTATTTTACTTTTCCCATGTATAGTCCCATCTATCTGACTGTCGCTAACTGCTTTAAGAACATACAATCATTAAACCTCACAACCACCATGTGAAATAGGTCAGCGTTTTTATCGCCTTATTGTACAGTTGGGGAAACCCACACACAAGGAGGTGAAGGAGTCTTACAGCGAATTAATTTGGCAGAGCTGGAAAAAGGATCCCAGAGTCCCAATTTCATTCATTTAATCTATTCAGAGGGCTCTTGTTGTCAGATATCTGAATGCAATATACAAACAGATACAAAACTTTAAAAATATGGCAGAAGGACTGAGCAGACAACTAAAATACCCAACCAGACAGCATAAAAAATATGGCATAAGAGCAAACTCAGTCCCCGAGCAGGTCATACAGTTTCCGGAGGAACAGATTTCCACTGGAAAATGTTGATTCCACGGAATTGAGAAGTTTCCCAGGAATGTATCAATTTCATCAAAATTTTTGCAGAAAATTATTGAAACATTTCATTTTGACTTTGACTTTTATGTGTCTAACATCATATGTAAAAGTTGAAACGATCCAGTCAAAATGAAACCTTTCAATAAGGTCAAAATGAAACTTTTTTGGAATATTTTGTTTCCAGGATTTTTTGTCCAGATGCTTCATGAAATCAAATTCTGAAGTCTCAGAATTTCCTGCAGGATTGGAATTCCAAATTTTGACTGGCTCTGCTCAATACAAATGGCTCTCAAACTCCCTCACCAACCATCCCAAAAAAGGGATCAGTTTTCAATGCGTTCAGAGAAAGGCTAGGCTCCCTGATTCCTTAGAGCAGGAGGGAAATGCAAATAGCCTTATCATCAACTACATTACCACTTCCTGGGAGCCACTCCTTGGATTGCTCTCCAGCAAATTCAGCCTTTCTAAGTGTGTTCTTGCAAGATGACTGTGATGAATTAAATCACAGCCCTGCAGGTCCCAGCTGAGGTCAGGCCCCATGGTGCAAGGTGCTGTATATACACTATGGAAGCAACAGTCCCTGCCACAGAAAGCTCACAGTCTAAACTGACAAAGGGTGAGAGGGCAAACTGAAATGCAGTGATTTGCCCGACCTCACATACCAAGTAAGTAGCACCCCCCCATTTTTCCCATGCCTAGTGCAGTGCCCTATGCACTGGGCCCACAAAGCCTCCCAAACAGCTGCCCCTAGGGAAAGTGGTTGCTGCAAAAAATCACTTGGCAGGTGTGATGGGGTGTCTGAATTTCACACTGGTTAACTGGAGGTTAACAGCTCCTCAGCCCAATTAGGCCAAGGGCTGGAAGGGTGTTAGGCAGAATTGATGTTCACACCCAGCTGGGGAGAAGCTGGGTCTGTGTAAAGGAAGACGCACAGGGCTGGGAGAAGACCCAGGACAGGGGATGGGAGTTTTCTCTCTTGGGCTAAAGCTGCAACCAGAGGATCCTAAGACAGAAGGAAGCCTACAGGCAGCGAAGCCTGGGGTCAGGGGTGAGTTGTCCTGGGCCAGGAGGAAGACAGAGACAGCGGTGGCAAAGCCTGAGGGGCGTTTGGACTGAATGGTGACTGGTTGCAAGGAGAGGGAAGGGAAGAACTTGGCACTCACCCCTTTGGTGGCGGAGAGTGAAGAGATCCATGGGGAGCAGGAAGCCTGGGCGGGGGGCAGGAAGATGGGAACAAGCCCTGTGGCACGCCTTGACACAAGGGAAGGAACCACGCATCTGGGGAGGAGCCCTTGGGGGCGCTAAGCATTACAAAAAGCTCAGGAAAGAGCTGAGATAAGGCCGGAAGAAAGGCTGACGGGAGGAAGGAGTCCAGGGAGGCAGCAGTGAGGTGTCTGCTAGAGCAGACCTGGGCTGCTCGTGGCCCGGAACTCATTGAAGGGGGAGGACCTGGGTTCCCCTCCCTCCCCTGGGAAGGTGTCATGAAGCCCCCTGACATCAGGGGACAAGGACAATTTAACCCCCTGCCCTCCTGATAAGTGTGGAAGGATGGCAGGGCTGAGGCCAGGTGCAAGGACAACGGATTGTCTGTTGGACTCCGGAAGGGGTGGAACTAAGATGTGACCTTACCACAGCAGCCCACCATTGCCACCATTTAGCACCCAATCATTTTTGTTTTAAATCTTTCTATTAAAAACACTGCTGTGGTACATTTCAAACTAGCCATTCCAAGGAGCCTATGCCTCAAAGACTATGCCTCTGCCCCTGGCCAGATGCATCTCTTCATCCAGATGTCCAAAGGACAGCAAGTGCTGGACCCCCCTACTACTTCATCTTCTGGACACTCTCCCTGTGTCAGAGCTCTGCAAGGAAGTGGAGTCAGCAGGAGTGGCAGGTGGTGGGAAGCCTGCTACCTCTTAGTAGAAAGTTGTTTGGCTGTTTTATTGCACTTATACTTAGGTTCCAATTATGAATAGCTAATGCATGGGTAGATTTTTCCCTAATGAATAGATTGCTTCCTTACAACCAGGGCTAACAAGCATCTAAAGCACCTTCTACTTATGTGAGAGGAAGGCTTGCCCAGTGGTTAGGGCATGCACTTGGGAGACCTGGGTTCAAGTCCCCAGAGCCATCCAGACTTCCAGCATGATCTTGCACAAATTTCTTTGCGACTGTGTTTCCTATCTGTGGAATTAATGGTGTTTGCCTGCATCACAAGGTGGGATGAGGATAAATACATGCAAGATGGTGAGGTATTTGGGCCCAGATCCTCCAGTAAAGAGCCATGTGTATGCAGACAGATGTGCTTGTAACCATCTCCAATGCATAATACTCAGGCTTATAATATCCCAGTATAAACTCTTTATAAATGGAACCTTAATATAATGCATGGCCTGAATTGTGACGTGCACCCAGATGCCGTGGGGATGGGCCCCGGTTAGACATGCGACAAAGAGAATGATCTGGTGACAATGGGAGTTAGATCCGTGTAACAGAGGGCAGAATTGGGCCTTTGGTCTTGTTCCCTTGTGTTCTCAAGAACAGGCGCGATGAGCGGGACAGGGGTTTCCCGTTTGACTCCTAGCCTGCGCACCCCATGGCTGGTCAATGGGGTTTGGTGTAGGGGAGGACGATAGACAAAGACATTTAGGTTCTGGTTTGGATTCAGGTCCCAGCTGCAAAGTTGGCCCAAGTCAACAAGATGGGGTCAGCCTCTCAGACTGGAGATTCTCCACCCCCCCCCCCCCCCAGAACCTGCCTCCCATGCGGGTGGGTGGTAGGGAAGGCGGTTGCTGCCTTCGCCCCTCCGTGGAGGGGGATATGTTACACAAGCTTCTCTGTGATGCAAACCCAATCCTGTCCCAATGCCGAACTCAGCTGTTGGGCGAGCTTCCTCTTGGTGCTCTCCATCCTGCAGAGGTGCTGGGCCCCCTCTTGAAGCCAACAGGGGCAGAGGAAATGCAGCACCTCACAGGCCTGGGCCCTGTCTCCATTGCAGAGAAAGCTGATCATTTGGTGAGGCACTTGAGCTGCTCTTGGCTCCTTGTCTTCCTCCATCCTCCTTGCTTCTACTCTTTGGGACTCCCAGCCCAGCCTGGCCCTGAGGGTGAGCGGGTCATGCCTGTCCTTGATCTCCTCTCAGCTGAGAGGGCTGAGGGCGAAGGATAGGAGAGCTGACACAGAGACGGCTGTGGAATAAAACAAGAAGTGCTCTGCAGCTACTCCTTTCAATGCTGTTAAATAACCTTCAGCAGATCTGCTGTGGCCACTTCCAAACCAAACACACATTCCCGTCTTCTCTCTCGCTCGCTCTTTTTTTTTTTTTTTTTTTTATGGCGGGAATGAGATGGAGAAGTAAAAATTATTAACCCCGGGGTCAGCGCCGGCTGCCTCATTCCTCTCTTTAGCTTCAAGCACTTTCTCCCTCATCTGTTTTACAGACAGTGATGTTCAGCTCAACACATTTGCATACGCTTATTGCATTTATTTTAGTCTTTATCTATTTATTTCTTTTTAAAGAGACAGGGTCCCATTATTTTCCTCCAGCTTGTCGTTGAAAGCTTTCCTCCTGTGGCCTTTCTTTGTCATTTTTCCCCTCCCTCGTTCCTTATTTGTGGAGAAGGGAAGAGAATGTTCGTTAGCTTGTTTTGTTTTCCTTTTTTTTTTTCACCTTGGTTTCACTTTTTCTTCCTGTGTATTTTGCCTTGATTATAGTGATGAGTGTGTGCACGTACACAAATACCGTACAGCCGATAAGACCATTAATGATGAAAGAATTTACAGTGTTGCAAACTCCCTGATTTTTTTTAATCAGAAATCTTGAGATCATTAGTGGTTTTTTTTTTTAAAACACCCCCCCAGCTTCTGGAGTTGTGTGAACATGAGACAAATCTCCATTTTTTTTTTCATGTTTGGGAAAAGTAAGTTTCTGGGCGCCAGAGAAAAACTTAGCATGTGACCTGAGTGTGCTCTAAAAGCTCAGAAACCAAAGGCAAAGGGGGAAAACCAAACAAACAACCAATTCACTTTGGAAAAAAAAAAACTTCTCATAACTTAAGCCAGTTTCATGATATTGGGGGAGGCCCGATGCATGATCTTGAAAGTCTGGGGGTGATGGTTCAATATCGCCAATGCACAGAGTTTTTGGTTTTAATCTGGAGAAGCAACCATGGTGACTCAGCCACGGTCAGACTCTGCAGTGCATCGTGGGAGGTGTAGTCAGGCCAGGGCATGGGCTCTGTAGGAGAGAATGGGTGCATGGGGGAGCCAGAGCTATTGCCCTGAGGCACTGTGGTAGCCCAGGTGGATGCAAAAGTTGATCATTGACCCAACTGGAAGTCAATCTTTTCATTCAGTCAGCGTGGATTTGTCAAGGACAATCATGTCAAACCACCCTAATAGCTTTCTTTGACAGGGTAACAAGCCTGGTGGATGGGGGGAGGCAGTAGATGTGGTATATCTTGTCTTTAGTAAGGCTTTTGATACAGTCTCTCATGACCTTCTCATAAACAAACTAGGGAAATACAACCTAGATGGAGCTCCTCTGAGGGGGGTACAAAACTGGTTGGAAAACGATTCCCAGAGAGTAGTTATCGGTGGTTCACAGTCAAGCTGGAGGGTATAGTGAGTGGGGTCCTGCAGGGATCAGTTCTGGAGCCGGTTCTGTTCAATATCTTCATCAGTGATTTAGATAATGGCATAGAGAGTGCACTTATAAAGTGTGCGGGTGATACAAGCCGAGAGGCATTGCAAGTGCTTTGGAGCATAGGATTAAAATTCAGAATGATCTGGAGAACTGGTCTGAAGTAAATAGGATGAAATTCAACACGGACAAATGCAAAGTGCTCCACTTAGGAAGGAACAGTCAGTTGTACACATACAAAATGGGAAATGACTGCCTAGGAAGGAGTGCTGTGGAAAGGGAACCGGGGGGTCATAGTGGATCAAAAGCTAAATATGGATCAACAGCGTAACACTGTTTGCTTCCCCCTCCCTGCCCCCAAATATTATGCTGGGATATATTAGCAGGAGTGTTGTAAGTAAGCACAAGAAGGAATTCTTCTGCTCTACTCCGTGCTGATCAGGCCTCAGCTGGAGTCTTGTGTCCGGATCCGGGTGCCACATTTCAGGAAAGATGTGAACAAATTGGAGAAAATCCAGAGAAGAGCAACAAAAGTGATGAAAGGTCTAGAAAACGTGACCGGTGCGGGAAGATTGAAAAAACTGGGTTTTAGTCTGGAGAAGAGAAGACTGAGGGGGAACATAAGTTTTCAAGCTTGGGACCATTTAGGGTGGGCGGACCCTGCTTGCTCTGAGGGATTTCCCCCTTGGTCTTTTAAGGCACACTTCTGGCCCAAATGCCTCTGGAGTGGTTTATAAAGGGGCACCAGGACAGGAGACAGAATCTATCCCCAAGGGAGGAAAGGACTGCTCTGTAGGGACTCTTGGGCCACCCCTGTAGCTACCCATCTTCATGTGCAAACGTCATACCCCAGCTCTCTTGGCGTGGTCCCTGTAAAGGACTGAAAGCTGTGCTGGGAGAAGGTCAGGTGTGAGTGGAGAGGTTTAGAGTAGCTGTGTATCCCCTCTGGCTTTATGACCAGAACTTTGAAATAATCAAAAAGACTCCCCCTGATGATTCATCCCAGGCTTTCCAGGGAGCCAAGTGCATGCTGATGTAGGACTTCAGGAGGTCCATGATGGGGCATGGACCTGTTTAGTGCGGGGCACGGTCAGCAAAGTTCGGCACCTCCCTTATGGGGTCTCAGTGCCCCAATGCAAGGACTCCTCTAGGATATTGCAGGGCCTCATTTTGATTTAACTCTTGCTCATTTCAGAAAGATGGTGCACATGGCAGCAGTTGCTTGCAAACCAATGGGACACTTCCCTTTCATTTCTCTGGTGCGTCCATTCTGACGCGACATTGACGTGATCAGGGATTGCAGCATCATTACAGCATTGCCAGAGATTACTTTATTTGGGCCCTGTACAAAGAAGCATGACAGGATCAACTAGCTAGCACAAAACTTCTGTGCTTCTCTTTCCTGGACCAGAAGAGACAACCATCGTTCTAATGACAGTGAGAAAGCAAAGCAATGGGGGGAGGATTTCCAGGAGACACCACCTCGTTATAAATGCGGTGCAGGATTTTTTTTATTTTCCAGAATGGCTGAAATTATCCATGTACAAAAAAGCTTATTTCTTAACATGTGTCATTCTAAGGCCCTTTTCACTGGGTGTTGGTTGGTAAAATCTCGATGACCAGCTTGCATTTGGCAGTAAAATCCATCGCTTTGTTAAATTCTTACTTGTTCTGAAAACAAAAGCCAGAGAGCTGGAAGTGTGAGGGTGTCATGCCCAACCTTAGTAATACTGGAGCCAAATTAAATTCATTTCCCTTAAAACAGCCTCTGTCTTATATAAACAACTGACACTGTGTCTGGTTGAGTCCTTATTGAGGACTGAGTTATTAAACAAAACCGGCTTGTTTAGGCTCTCTGGTGTGTTTATTGATGTGGATGGGGAGGGAGGGGGATTCAGGGAAGGAAATCGATGCAAAGATTTTTTTTTTTTTTTTTTTAAACGAAGAAGTGAGCCTTGGCTAATACAAACATGTAGAATCACGAGTGGAAGAGCCAGGCTGCAGGATGGCTACCTACAGAGAAAAGTTTTCTAGTTAAGTGGTGCTGCATGCCAAACACCGCCAAATTAAATGGACCTGCCATCAGGGCTGTGTTCATGAACATCATGTTCATATTTTTCTCTTCAGAGGAACACTTTCTCTTAATTTCTCTGATTTTGTTTCTTTGTTTTTTGGCCAGCACTTGGAATGTCCAGGTGAATCTAACCTAACATTCACAGCTCTGTGTTAAAATCCCAAACTCCTCCATAGCGCTTTCCCAGAGAAGGACAGAAGCAAGCTCCCAAAACCGCTCCGACCCATCTTTACTCATTCAGAGTATTGAAATAAAATCCTCTAGCTGAATTCAGGGCATGCAAGAACATCCTGGTTTCTAGGATCCTGGTCTGCTGTGGCCAGCACAGAAGGTTAGGTTTTGACATAGATCCAGATCCTCAAAGGTATTTAAGTGTCCACCTCTCATTGGTTTAAATGGGAGCTAGGTCCCTAAATATTTTGCAGATCTGGTCCCTCGTACCCGTGGAATTGGTTTGCTTTGCTGAAGCTTTTCTCTCCATGAATTTCATGCTGGTGAAAGGAGGGCATCCTAAAGGCTGCTCGTTCCCAGAAGAAGTACAGCAGCACAAGCTTCCCTACTTTGTGACACTTGGGTGCTTCATGTTTTTGTTTTTGAGGGACCATCTCTAAGCATGAGACAGGATCCCTGGCTCAGAGCCTCCTCAATCACTCACCTCCTCGTTGCTGACAATGACCTGGAACTAATGTCCTGTTTTAGGCTCTGATCCGGCAAAGACTGAAAGGTGTTTAACTTCATGCAGCCCTGTGGAACTCACTTCGGCTGCCAATGTGTTAAGTCCCATGTGTGAGAGGAAGGGTGGTCCAAAGGCTAGGGGGCTAGCCGGGGATGCAGCAGAGTGGGGTTGGAGACCCTGCTCTGTTGCACACCCCTTGTGTGACCATGGGCAAGTCTCTGTGTGCCTCAGTTTCCCATCTGTAAAACATGGCTAATAGAGCAGCGCTAGCTCACAGGGGTGCTGTGAGGAGAAATACATTAGCAATTGTGAGGTGCTACAGTAATGGGGTCACATAAGTACTTAAAGATGTGTTTCCATCTTGGCATGGCTGAGACCTTACTCAGGACTACCCCGTATAGCAAGAAAGTAAAGGCGGCATTAAGGTTTCAGCATGAAGAGGAGAGAGTTGTTGGAAGGCCGGGCCATAGGGTGGATGTTACATTTTCTGTCCTTTCTGTGGCCACAGGGCTACCCTGGAGCACCTCTATGTAGGGTGCATCAGGTTGCAGCCCCTCTTCTGGCTCCTCCAGAATCGCTTACTGAGGTTCTGGCTGCGCTTTTCCCCCCTCACTTCCTCGTGTATGCCCACCCTATCCATGGCCCCGCAAAGTCACGAGACCTCCTCGTCGACCGCTGCCTGGCACTGGCCAAGATGGCCGTCCAGCACATGAGGAGGTGGCAGCTGGACGGGGGGAGGCTCTGTGGCTGTGGGGCTATTTCCAATCCCTCGTTAAGTCATGCCTCCAAGCAGAGTGGACGCTGCCCGGAGGAAGTAACTCCTTGGATCCCTTCGAAGAGCCGTGGCTGCTGTCGGGCATTCTCTGCTCAATGTCCCCTTCCAGCTCACTGGGTTTTTTGGCCTTCACTCCTCTCCCTGTTTTTTCCTGGGTCATCCCCAGAATTTACTTGTGGCCTGGGTTCAATGGCTCCTCCTCCTCTGTTTGGGGGGAGGACCTTTAGATTGGGGGCAGGCTTAGGCCTGCTGCGTCCTGGCAACCACAGGAGGTACATTTCTGCATGCGGTCCGTGTAAGGCACTCGGTGAGTCTGTGTAGAAATGTTCCACCTGCAGGAGCCGTCACGGGTTGATGATGTTCCATAAAAGGCTCGATCCATTAAAAACATCCGTGTATTTCTCAGTTCCAGGCTGACCCGACCCACACAGAACCAGAAACTTAGGAAAGGCTGTTCTCATCATATCCCTGGTATTGCTAGGCCCCCCCCCCACCCCCCCCCAAAAATCATTAGAGAGAGGCTGAAAAATCATGAGATTTTTTAAAAGGCGGCATTCTCTTTGTGTTCATTCTGGTTTCTGAGCCTATAGTGTACACACTTGGATCATGTCTTCTCACTACTCTCCACAAGCACCAAAGGTGCTTTATACCAATATAGCTCTTCCCAAAGAGGAAGGAGAATAAACTAGACTGGACTAGGGTCCTTTGTACTAGTATCACGGCCCCCACGCTAGGGGTTGTACCGTTATAACTATTTCAGTTAAAAAAACCCTAACAGGGGAAGTGATTATTCCCCTCTTTTTGGCACTGGTAAGGTCACATCAGGAGTATTGTGTCAAGTTTTGGGCCCCCCACTACAGAAATTGGAGAGAGTCCAGCAGAGGGCAACAAAAATGATCAGGGGGCTGGAGCACATGACTTATGAGGAGAGGCTGAGGGAACTAGGCTTGTTTAGTCTGCAGAAGAGAAAAGTGAGGGGGGATTTGATAGCGGCCTTCAACTACTTAAAGGGGAGTTCCAAAAAGGATGGAGCTAGGCTGTTCTCAGTGGTGGCAGATGACAGAACAAGTAGCAATGGTCTCAAGTTGCAGGGGGGAGGTCTAGGTTGGACATTAGGAAAAAGTTTTTCACTAGGAGGGTGGTGAAGCCCTGGAATGGGTTACCTAGAGAGGTGGTGGAATCTCCATCCTTAGAGGTTTTTAAGCTGCGGCTTGACAAAGCCCTGGCTGGGATGATTGAGTTGGAGTTGGCCCAGCTTTGAGCAGGGGTTGGACTAGATGCCTCCTGAGGTCCCTGCCAACCCTCATCTTCTATGATTCTCTCAACTGGTTACACTGGCACAAAATCTGTGTTTCAACCAGACAATGAGACTCAAGGGCCCCTCCCATTCTCTCCCGGTGGCACATGATGGTCTAGTCTCCCGTGGGCTGTAATACTTTGGTCTCATTTTGGCTGTAGGGTTCAGTGCACAAGTGCTAGCTGGTACTGGTGTCCTGTAATATACAGGAGGTCAGAGCCGCTGGTCCCTTCTGGCATTAAACTCTATGATTCTATTGGGTCTGACCTGGCTTCTACTTCAGTTCATGTCTAAACGCCCATTGACTACCCTGGTAGTAAGACTGGGCTCAGTAATGAGAATGTAGGGGACTCAGCCTGCGGCAGAATCAGACCTTTCGTTTTGAGTGTTTGGTCCCCAATGGACACCTCTGACTACAACAGCGCCCCCTTATGGCTAGAATCCTGCTCCCCTGGATCTTCTCCCTCAGTAGGGCAGCACTTTGATTCAATTAGTTCAATTTGTCCTTTTTAAATTGTCTTTTCTTAAGCACTGGTTTGCCACAATTAAGTCTCCTCCCCTGCCCCCTCCAAAAATTGAATTAAATGTATTGTGTTGTGTCTCAGATTTGGCATTCTAGGAATTGCTTGCAGATCTGCAGAATGGTCCAAGATACTGTGAGAGGCAGTAAGGAAGAATGAAAGGAAATGAATGTTGGGTGAGGAGGAGAAATTCATAGCTCTGCTGATACGCCATGATAAATAATTATGAGTTATTAATTTTAAATTACATCTTTAATGTATTGCATGATTTTAATTCCCACTACTGTATTAATATAGGGACTCTGGGTTTGATTAATTTAAAGCAGAACGGTAAGGTGCCAATTAAGGGGACTGTCTGGCATCTTTCAGGTGTTTATAGCTCTCAGCTGCTGTTTCCCTGGGGGAGGAATGGGCCTGGAGACGTGGTCATTGGGTAGGGCAGGACGGACTTGCTGGTAGCCCTCTGCAATAAGGCAGCTTAACCCTTTGAGGCCCAGATGGCAAACTGCTCACTCTTTCTTTATTTCTGAAGCTTACCAAATACATAACCAACCTCCTCATGTGCTGTGCTTGGTGCAAACGGGACAGGATGATTCAGGGTTAATCCACGAACTCACTTCCCTATTTTGCCGTATGACCCTGTACCAACTCTAAAGGATTCTCCCTCTTTGGCCAATTGACTGCAGGTATTATGGTCATACTGAGAGCTGCCCCCCCCCCCCCCCCCCCCGTTGTGTTAGGAGCTGAACAATCACTTAGCCAGAGCGAGCCCCTGCCTTAAAGAGCTTCTGATTAAAGGGCAGATTTCCTAAGGAGCCAATAGGTGCTCGTTGAAAATCCCTATACATGGGCAAGGAACCACCAAGATGAAACAAAGCTTCTCAGATGGCACAGCAAGGAATAGCGTCCCCATCTCCTGATTTCCCCAGCCATGGCCCTGCACCCTGGGCCATCCTGCTTCAGGTGCAGATATATGCTCTGCCTTTGTAGTGGAGGCTCATTTCCCCCACCCACCCACTGGCAAGAGGAAGAAGAAGGCTGATAGGCAGAGTCCAGTAGTTCTGCTTTGACGACGGCTGAAAACAAAGCTTGAACCATGATCCAGTAGTGGGATGGGGGAAGGGATGGGGTTTAAAATATTCAGGGTTTACTTGTTCATTCCGGTTTTCTCTGGGCCAAATCCTGAAATACTTACTGCTTTCTCTGGGGAAGGGGGGGAAGGGAGACTTCCACTGATGTCAGTGCTAACCACTCGCTAAGACAGAAGTAGGTAGGGGCTTCCGAATTCAGCCGCATATCAACAGTGATTGCTAAGCACCCGCATTGATTAAGAACCTCTTTTAACTTGCTCTCAGACTGAAGCAGCTCCCCACCCTTGGCAGGATGAATTGTGGGGTCAGATGTATTCAGAGACCAGCCACAGCTGGAGATGGGCTGGCCCAGAGCGCTGAGGAGATCCAGAGAATTCTCTTTCCAGATGCCTGGCTGGTGTGTCTCGTTCACACTGATCACCAGAATGGGGGTTGGGAAGGAACCTTCCCCCAGATCAGATGGGGTGGGAGGGCAGGCGTTCAGCTTTCCCTGTGGCAGGGGACAGGGAACACCACCTGGGATCATCTGGGTCTGTCCCACCCAATCAATTCCCTGCCATTACAGGGGTATCAGACACTGGGGGTTCCTCTGTCCCTCCTGTCCCAACCCAACCTGGCACCAGTCTCCTGGGGACTGAAATGCTTTGGAGAGCCAAGGTGGGTGAGATGTATCTTTTACTGGGGCCAACGTGGGATGGATGCGACTGCAGCCATACAACACACAACAGTGGAAGAGATTGAATTGAGCTGTCTGAAATGCTTTAGTCATTGGGCTCTGTGTAAAGGTATCACGGAGAAATGTAATGGGCTGTGCTATACGGGAGGCTACACGCACACATGCCCGCACTTGTGATGGACCGGTCTGCCCTGATTGTCCCGTGCACTCAGCCTAAGAGGAGCTGGAAGACGCAGTAACTGAGCGGCCTGGCTCACCGACTAATATTATTCCCTTAAGCGTTTTGTACTAAGTCCAGATTCACAAACCTAAGACCGCTCTTCATTTTCCAAAGCAGAAACTGTAAGCACGGAAAGCCGCTAGGAGTGCTTGTCCAGCCGTCAGTGTGACGCAGGTCCAGACGGTCTGAGGCACAAAAACCAGCTGTTCTCCCATTCCCCTGCTGGAGTTTAGCCACAGACTGGAAGCTGCTGTAAGTTTGCTTTCTGAGTAAACTTCTCTAAGTGTGACAATCGCTTTAGCTTCCCAGCGAGGATTTACCGGGCTTCTGTTATCTCTCTGAAAGTCGGAGTTCTCCAAATGGGCATGAGAGAGAAGCCAGAGAGGTCAGAGGCAGTTAGGTTGCACAGTCGTTCCAAGAGGCATTAAAGACAGGATTATGTCTAAGAGGGTTAGGGAAGGAGGAGTGAAACAGGCTTGTCTTGTGCAGAACCTGGGAGATAAGGCTGTGTTCTATAGGTGTGAACTCTCTGGTGTGCAAGCCTAGGCACTGATATTTTTGAGTAAGAAATTGGAAGGATAATACCACAGGCGAACGGATCAAGTCTGAGTCTAAACTGCCTTCTTGCAGGCGATTGGGGGCTGGAGAGAGAGAGCATACGCTTTCAAACTTTTTAATCTGAGTACCGAAACTTCTCCGGACAAACTCTAATCCATGGATGCGGGTTCTTAATCACAGAGCCAGCCCTCCAATCAAGTAGGGTTCCATCTGTCATCTCGCCTGTGAGTCATGGCAGATTCTCCATCCTTGACCATTTTTACATCAAGACCGGCTGCCTTTCTAAAAGATCTGCCCTAGGGATTGTCTGGGGGAAGTTCTATGGCCTGCACTACACAGGAGGTCAGAGTTGATCGAGGTCCCTAAAGTACGGCCTGCAAGCCGCATCCGGCCCTCCGACACATTTTGACCGTCCCGCTGAGTCCGGTGGCACTAGTTACTTGTGGCCCTTTGTAACATAAGGCAGGGCCGGCAACCTTCCACAAGTGGCATGCCAAGTCTTCATTCCCTCCTCCCGGCCCCACCCCTTCCTCTAGCCCCGCCTCTCTCCCATGTGATGTGGGCCCAGCGCCCTGGCCAGGAGCCGCTCCCAGCCCCAAGCAGTGCCACGTGGTGGCCATTCCCCCCTCCCAGCCCTGCCCCTCTCCCACGTGACATGGGCCCAGCCCCTGAATAGTTCAGATGTTTTTCCCAGACTTTTTGCAGGGTTATCCTATCCTCAGGTCCAAAATGTTCCAGGTTTCATTGTAATTAACTGTTGGGCGATGACCGCAAACTTAGCGTGAGACCCATTCTTGCTGAGTCCTCACTGAAGGAACCAGAAAATGTGAAGTCTGACCCAAACTTTTCTTCTCTGTATTAGCTATTATGATTTGCTTATGTAACACCTGCAGGCCCCAATCCAGCCCAGGGCCTCACCGTGCAAGGTGGTGTACAAACACTGCGAGAGACCATCTCTGCCCCGAAGAACTCACAATCTAGGCAAGACACCATAGGAGGGATACACTGACGCACAGAGAGTGGAATGACTTGCCCTAGGTTGTATAGCAGATCAGTGCCTGGGTTTATAAACCAGATCTCCTGACTCCCAGGCCAGTGCCCTATCCACTAGACAATGCTGCCACTGTGCCTTTAAAATGCTGAGTTTGGGCACCCTCTGTGGCAGCCATTTTGGTCTCCTGCAGCCTGTTAGAGAGGAGTCACACACACTGTGCTCTCCTTCTCATTGGAAATTTTAATTTTTTTCCTTATTCCAAAATAAAAGTAATTTGGTGCTAGAAAAACATGTCGGCTTTTAAAGATGAGCACTGTTCAGTTTCCATAGACAATCATCAGAGAATTGTAGGTTAAGGTCCAGAGCAGTATCAGGGGTCCAATTTTCAGAACCAGGCAGCTGAATTTGGAGTCCAGTGGGCACATAGGTGAGCAACTATCTATTTTGACAGTTGAAGAGCCAAATTTTCAAATGTGGATGCCTGATGTTGGGCATCTACACCCATATTTAGACATTTGAAGCACCTTCAGTAAGACAACTGCAATGGTTTAGTCAGATGCCAATTATTGAGCTCGGTTCAGGAGTAACTGGGTGAAAATTAATGGCCTGTGATACGGAAGACATCGGGCTAGGTTATCTAGGGGTCTCTTTGGCCTTAAAATCTGTGAATCTAAGTGCTGATTATATTTACCTGCCTGACTTGGGCCATCCCATAACTAACTTTATACATTCATGTTTGAAAACTTGGTCTACCATATCTGGGCAGTTGTATGTAGGATTCAGGTACGTCATTTGTGTTTGATTCTGAAACCCCAGTTCCCAAAATACCCATTTGCCTGTCTGGCTAGGTTTTAATAAGGTTGTCCATCACTGGGATGCTCGGGCACTGGTGTGTATTACAAGTCACCTCATCTTCCCAGAGGAGCTGTCTGGGCCATGCCACACACACTCAATGCATTCTAAAAATAATAAGTGACAGGTGCACATTATCGAATTCTGCAAATCAATTCCTCGACCATCCCAGGAGCTGTGTTCAGGGTTACCTGTTTGATCTTCGTCAGCTGAGCCCCAAAATTAAAACAATTTGGGTCTGGTTTCATTTCAGTTTTGAGAAGAGTGGCTGGATCACGAGGGGATGTGTGACTAATTGTAATCCTGCTTGGTCTTTCTGTTGAATGCTGTACTCACTATGAGCCTCAATCCAACGTCCATTAAAGTCAACAGGCAACTTTCCACGGGCTTTCGCAGGAGTTGAATCCAACCCTACGTAGCATTTCCGTTCAGATCATTTCTGAACCTAGAGACCCTCGGTGAAATCCCGGCCCTCTAAAAGTCAGTGGGAGTTTTACCATTAACTTTAATGAGGCCAGGATTTCACTCTACACGTGAAGTATGATGCCAGCCCTTTCTTTTCATGGGGTTTTTCTATAGCTCCTCTCTCTTGCTTTCCCTTTAACTCTATTACACCAAAAGGAAGGAGGCTTCATAAACGTTATCTAAAAGCCCCACCACCTAAAATTGCTCTTTTTTTTTTTTTCCGGAGTTCATTGCCGCGGAAGAGCCAAAAACTGACCATGAATCCAAATCTCCATGGTATTTTGGTTTAAACACTGCCGAAATCTCACTGGAATGGTGCAGCCCATGCGATTTCCACAGCTCACGAGATTCTGGTATCATGGACTCCAAACCCAAACCTTACGCTTGACCTCAGGGTCAGTCTAATCTAATTAGCAGGGGCATCCAAATACAGCCTGCTTGGCCATCTTGAATGCTCTCAGTACAAGGACAGAAGAGAAAAACAAAATAAGGTTTTTTCTCCTTTTCCTGTGGGTGAGAAGGAACAAGAAGCATCTAACCCTTATCCCTAGAAAAGAGGCAGGATTGTCCAACGGGTAGGGTGCTAGCCTGGGCCCTGGTATCAATTCCCAGCTCTTCCTCAGACTACCAATCCTAGGATTTTATCCTGCTACCTATCACTAGGGGATCTGAATACCTTCCACACAAAATCAATAGCGATAGTGAAGACTCCAGCAGACTGCATGGAATCTTTGGCACTATTCCCTTTTGGGGATCAAAACTCTGATTGGGACAAGGCATTCTGGTGTGTGGGGGAGGGGGACAGGAAAGGGTGTTTGGTATTGTGAACATCACTCGTGATGGACAGGCTGTCTCCAGGAGGACAGCTTTGCAACATCTCCTAAAGGTGGTCAGGCTTTGGATTTGCCTGATCTCCTCTGGAATATTGATCCACAGCTGCATCCCCTTGATGGTGACTGCTTTGTTCCCAAATCTCACGTGCTCTGGGCTTCTGAGCGGCGTTGACCCAGAATAGAGCAGCTGTCACAGGGGTTCATAGACTGAAATTTGCTCTTTGATGTCACCAATTTGCCATTTGATCCATTTGTTGCTTTGAAAACTAGGCCTTAAAGCGGACACGCTACTTATACTGGGGTTTTCAAAAACACCGAAGCAGTTTAGGCACCTAACTCTCATTGATTTTGGTGGGATTTAGGCACCTAACCTACTTAGAAGAGGCTCTGCAAAGATAAATACACGGCTCAGATACTATGGTAATAGACAGAACCTTTATGCTTAGCCCCAGCCAATCATATACAAAGATTTTAACAAACATTTCGCAGTTTTCACCAGCAGATTTTGGTCCTATCTAGAGTGGGGCAAGGGCCAGAGCCTTCATTTCAGGAAGAATTTCAAGATTTTGAAATTTTGCTTTGTTCCCAACCAGAATTCAAACTGACTATTTTGAAATTCTCCATGCAAAAAAAAAAAAAAAAAATCTGAAAATAATTCATTGTCCAATTGAAACACTTTTTTTATAATACAATACACTTTTGGGGAAAAAATCTAAACAAAGGCGTTTTAAAATAAAAAAAATTCAAAAAAATGTCAAAAGGGGATGTTGTAGCGTTATCTGAACTCTTCTTTCACCCTGATTTTCTCACAAAATGAAATTCCAGCAAAACGGGCCTGACTGTGTGAAGCGTTTTGATTTGGCTAGAGCTGCCCTCTGCAACAGGCCATGGTTTTGTCCAAGTTTCTCTGCCCAGCTGGAGACCTGTCCAGGGTGAAGAGGTTTCCAAACACGTTTCACAGCCTTGTGGGTTCCCCAGGCTTCTGATCCAAAAAACTCTCCTGTACCATTGACCTCTCTCGATGCATGACTTGTGCGTCATGCAAACGCACAGTTACCCAACCTGAGACGAAACCCTCAGGTCTTGCGTGAGTGCTGTGCATTTTGATGTGACCCTTTCACATGCCGCATGGGGAGAGGGACCTTTTGTCTTTTGGGGAAGCCCCCGGCATTTAACCACTGTGATGTTCTCGTGGGCTAACTAGCAGACGAAGGAGCAGTGGGCCGTTAGCTAGAGAGGTCCATGGGGGCACAAATGTATGGCACACAACACAGCAGCGGGGCCGTTCCAGAGCGTCTGACTGTGTAGGTGTGAGACTGGGCCTCCACGCGCAGGAGATGGGAGTGGAATAACCAGATTTTCCTCCTTGTCCAACTCGCATTTCCATTTCCCCGTTGCTCCAGAGCATACGTGACATCTGCGCAGCTCAGAGGGCCTTAGCAGATGCCTGCGCCATCTTGAAGGGGGCTGGTAAAACTTCAGTGGCTTGGGGACGCACGGGCAGCCAGGCGCGCTGCTCCCACCTTGCTGTGCAGATGGCAGCGGGCCCTGCAGGGGTATCCTTTCCCCTACGCTGGCTCAGAGCAGAGTGGCAGGCTGGCAGCTTGGAGTGCGCATGAGAAGGGAGGCACTGCTGCAGCAAACAGCTGGCATCACCTGCTCTCCCTCTGAATGAGGGGCCAGAGGAAAGGGGCCCCCCACTGCCATTGCAGAGAGATCAGTGCCCAGGCTGGCAAAAAGGAGCTGCCCAGTCCCTGCCCGGGAGCTGGGAACGACACTAAACAGCAGCCAGCTGCAGAGCAATGACAGCGTAACCCGTTCTCTGCTTTACAAGGCAGAAATAACCACGCATCCAATCCTGCAAACATCTGCTGTGAGGCACTGAGCAGTAGCATCTCCCATTGAAGGAGTTCTCTGGTGCTGGCTTGAAGTACTAATAACAAAGACCAAATGCCTGGTTTCCATCATCAGCATCCCCACGGTTGTTCCCACACCCCTTGCCTTCGTTCCCGGCTGACCCAGCATGCCCCCTTGCCAATGGGCACGGTGTGACAAGTGAGCCCTTCTTTGATTTCTGTGCTCCCAGCCCCATCGCCCAGGGTATCAAGTCCAGACAGACCATTCAGTGCCAAAAAGCATCCCCCCCTAGTGGAGTGTCGGTTATTAACAGAAGAGGCAATGCAGAACAGAAACAAAACTTTCACCTCACCGTCTCAGCTGGGTGACCAGGCTGTTCTCAGTCCATCTGTCCCCCACCCCAGCCCAGGGCTCGACTCTACCCAGGCTCTTCCCCAAGGGACTCTCTCAGCTCTGGTCTCTGCCCCCGCTTTTAGGCCTCTTGCCCCTCCCAGAGTAAGATCCTTCCCTGGGGAGGTCTATCCACTGTGTCTCTTCTCCAGGAGCAGCGAGTGACCCTTGCCAGGCCAGGCTTCCGGCCCGTGTCTGGGGAACCCCTGGTAGAGAACAGGCCCTCTTCGATGCCTGCGGAGTGCAATCCTCCATCTAGGAGGCTCCTCTCTGGCTTGCCACTCTGCTGGGTTCCCTGGAGAACTCTCCTAGGTTCACTGCTCAGGCCTCTCCCAGGAGCTGCTCTCCACAGGAGTTTCATATCTCCCTGTGGGGCTCTCTCTAACTGAGCTTGGGTGACCTTTATGAGGGCCAGGTGCTGGTTACTAATCAGCTGGTTACTTTATGAGGGCAGTTCACTATCCCTGGTGGGGCCTTCATAAGGCAGCCCCAGGCAGACTGAGCCCTGACTCCCCATAAAGGGCAGCTGACCCAGGAGAAAGGTACTCAGCCCCTCGCAGGATCCGGGCTCAGCTTTCAGGGGGTTTGCACAATGTAGCTGCACCGTGTGTGTAAACCCCCAGTGCAGAAGGGCTGCTCTGGGGGGAAAGACAGATTGCACCTATGCCATTTGCCCTGGAACATTATCATGTTAAGGCCTGCCGGTGCTAACTCCATTACGTGCAGTTGCAGCAGATCTGCGTTAGCAGTTTGCCTGGTTGTATCCACCCAGAATTCCAATTCCCCAAGCCTCGACAAGGCCCTACTCACTTCTTCCTCAGGCAATATGCTCATTCGGCTCCACTGCGCCCCAGACCCCAAGAGTAACCGACCAGCCACTTAATTCCCAAACTCAGCATCTCTCAGGCCGTAGCTCTGGGAACCTCGCTGCAGTTAGGGGGGCGTACAGTCTACAGGGGACACTGAGTGTCATTGTCTGGGATGTGGCCTTCCTTCTTTGTCCACTGCAGGGCGTTAGTCACAGAATCATAGACATGTCAGGCCAGAAGAGACCTTGAAGTCATCCAATCCAACCACCCACACCAAGGCAGGACCAAGTAAACTTAGATCATCCCTGACAGGTGTTTGTCCAACGTCTTCTTAAAAACCTGTCAATGACAGGGATTCCACAGCCTAATGCACAGCTTATCTATCCTTCGAGTTCAAAAGTTTTTTTCCCCCTAATATCTAACCTAAATCTTCTTTGCTGCAGATTAAGACCTGGACGTCTTGTTCTACCTTCAGTGGCCAGGAAGAATAATTGATCATCAGCCTCTTTATAACAGCCCTTAACCTACTTGAAGACTGTTATCAGGTCCCACTTCAGTCTTTTCTCAATGCTAAAGATGCCCTGGCTTTTTTTAAACTTTCCTCGTAGGTCAGGTTCTCCAAAGCTTTTATTATTTTTGGTTAAAAGATTTAGAAAACCTGCCCCATGAGGAAAGGTTTAAACAAAAGTTATGCGTAGGCTTGGCAGGGTTTGATTTAAAGGTTAGTTGTCAGTAAACGTCGATTTCACCTGACACACAGAAATCGATTGGGGGCAAACCATACCCGGCGACATGTCAGCAAGCGCAGGCCTTCCCCACGCCTGCTGCCTCCAGGGACCTGGTGTTGCCAGACTCTACAGCCCCACTCAATCCCGGGAATTTGGAGTCATCCCCAGGCAGGAGCATTTCCGCAGTGGGATGCCCTCCCCTGCAGCCAGGGGCTAATCTTTCTCCTCACGGCTTTAGCCAGGAGGCTCTCTGCTCCACTGGGCCAGGACTGTGGCCTCCCTCACACCTTGTACTCGGGTCTCTCAGGCCCCTTGGTCACCCAGAGTGCCCCATAGTTAATGCTGCTGAACCCCTCTTAATTTCCCCCACCTGTGAAAATTTAAATGGTTAGTTGAAAAAAAATACTTACAAATTGAATTCTCTGTACCTTAAAGTCTTTAAACCATGTTCTGAGGACTTTAATAACTCAGTCATAGGTTAGGAGACCTATTACAGGAGTGGACGGGGTGAGGTCCTATGGCCTGCCTTGTGCAGGATCATATTGGTCCCTTTTGACCTTAGCATCTATGAGTCTAAACAAAACAGACAAAAGAATTCAGCCACACCTTGTTCTGTAGCAGAAGCTCTGCCAGCAGGCTGCGCGGCAGCGAAGGCAGTAGCTGTAATGGTATTGGGGGAATCTTCCCAGTGTGATTCCCCTGCAGAGTGCACGGGAATCACAAACTATGGAGAAGTTCTCGTGGCCTCTCCCACGAGAGCAGGGAAGGACGTAGCGGTAGAGAATCCCTGAAGCAGTCACAGTCGCTAGTGTTCTGGGCGTCCTGATGCCTGCTGGAGAGCTCACAGCTACCCCTGAAGCCAGTGCCACCTTGTGCTTGAATCCCATCAGAGATCCCAAGCTCAAAGCACAGGGTTGGGCCAATACTTGGAGAGGAGCTCTGCGAGGAGCACAATGTGATGCTGGTGATTCAATAGGTGTTTTGCCTCACGCTCTACAAGGGATGCCATGGGGTGCAAAGAGGCTGCTGGAGGAGATGCAAAGCTCTTATCCCTTGTAGTCATCAGCAAAGACCTCCTGCTACTTTTTGCAAGAGAATGTATGAGCTCCCGGTGTTCAGTTTTGCATTATGTTCTGCTTTCCTGAATTTCCCCTACGGTTTCAATCGGCTACAATGTCCTTTCTCATTTCTTGTCCTGGTTTGCCATGTGATGTTATGTTGTGCTGTTAACTGCCACTTTCACCCCAGAGGTGTATGCATTTCACTAGTGAGTACCACAACTCCCGTATCGATTTGTGTCCTTTCCCTGGGTGCTTTAGAACTAGAAATGTTACACTATTATTTCGTATTCAATGATTGCGTCACTCCATTTCCAGCAGGGGGCAGTACAGAGAAAGATGTCCGAGCAGGGCCCATGGGGAAGCTGACAACTACTCTCAAGATTGCAGGAATCTCTTATGCTCTAAGTAAGAAACAAGGGAACATCAGGCTAAATTAGGAGAAAACCAATTCATCTTCCCTGACCTATTTCTGGACATGCTCTGAAGGGAAGAGGAGAAACTGTCTGTCAGGATCAAAGGAAATTATGCATGTTGAACTGACAACCAGGCTTTCTGTGAGTTTACACCATCGAGTGGCAGATTGGCACTGCTGGCTCTCTTATGTCCCAGATTTTTCCACTCTGCAGATCCCCTGGCAACGCTCACTGTATTTAAACCGATGGAACTTTTCCAAAGTTGGAGTGGCTACCAGCGGTAGAAGAAAGACCCAAGAAACCAGCTAAATGACATGGGCCTGCTCTCAGTTACTCCCTCCCCTCACCTGAGGTAGGAATGGAGTTGGGCCGTAAGGCAAGTGGGGTAGATATTCTGAGACCTGAGGCCTGGTGTAAATTAGAGCAGCCTTGGGGCTGCCCTAATTTATGTTGCACTTCTCATGGCCCCCTATGGGGTCTGGGGAACAGAGAACAAACATGGCCATGGCTCCTACACTGTGGGATGGGAGCACAGACTTTGGTAGCCCTTATGCTGGCTCTACGCCAGCTGGAGAAGCCCTCTGCACAAGGGGATTCTCCTGGGGAAAGTTTTTACCCGATTTGAGACCCCTTTATGCTTTCAGAGGAGTATATAGTGGCCTTAGAGCAACCAAGACGCACGTGCTCTGCTAAACCCTGACCTCATTTATACTGGTCCAACCTCACTCCGATTGTATTGGTGTAACTGAGACCAGAATTTGCCCCTTGATGCCCTGGTACCCACTGGGCTTTTTTCTACCATGCACATGTGCACATGCGCAGGTGTCCATACGCAAAGATAAGCAGGGCGTGTACCAGGTCAGCACTGCGGTACATTGGCAGAGCCGGAGGGCAGCGTACACAGGAAAAACGCACAGCGTGTATGAGCCTAAGCAAAGCCATGTCTGGATGGGCAGCAATGGCAGCATTTGTTGCAGAAAAGCATGGCTGTGGGGCTGGAATGGGAGCAGATGCCACAGATTAGGGTGAGCAGATAGCAAGTGTGAAAAATGGAGGCAAGGGGTGGCGGGGAAATAGGCGCCAATGTGAGACAAAGCCCCGAATATGGGGACTGTCCCTATAAAATCGGGACATCTGGTCAGCCAACTGCAGATCAGTACCGAGGTGCTCTGACAGAGCCGTGTGGGCGGAAAGCCGCTTGCATATGGTCTCCTCTCTGTATCCCAAGCTCAGACTTTGCAGGGCCTCATGGGTTGGGTGCAGGATTGGGAATCAGGAAACCTGGGCTATGTTCCTAGCACAGACAGTAAAGGCAGGTTACTTTACTTCTGCCTCCTCCCCTGTCATCAGCCTACTTAGTGTGCCAGCTCCTGTGGGGAGGGACTGTCTGTACAGCACCCAGCACAAGAGGGCCCTGTTCTCTTGGCCTTCTAGCAGCCACTGTTCTACACAGAACCTCTTCCTTACAGCCCTGGGGGCTGAAATCCTTGTGGAACGAAGAGGGAGTCAAACCTGAATCCTCCCCTGAGATGTCATTCCTAGGTGTGTCTGAAGCTAATGATCAAATCCCTGAGTTCTTATCTAGCCCTTGCAGGGAACTGGAGCTGCTTCTAACCAGATCGACTTCTAACCTCTGTGGGAAACCCTTGTCTAAGCATGTGGCTTTCGGTTTGTTGCCCGAAGCTCTGTCACCCTCTGTTTCACAAGGCCAGGTAGAGAAAAGCCATTCCGCAGAGCATGGAATTAAATCCAATCCACCTTCGCTAGACAGAGATTTCTTCACCCTCCTCCTAATACCAAGCCGCCCAGGTCCCTATGCTCCCAGGCTCAAGCATAAAAATTATACTTCACGTACGGTGCCTCCTCTTCTCAAAGCATGCGTGAATTTCGGCTCCCCAAACCCCTGAGTGGTAAGGACTGTTCATGTCCCCATTGTACAGATAGGGAAATGGAGGGGGACAGCCAACCTTTCCAAACCTGGGAGCCAAAAGCCGGGCACCTAAACCCATAGCCTGATTTTTGTCAGAGTTGCTAACCACCCAGCAGCTCCCATGCAACGTGGGTACCGTCTATTTTTTTTTTAAGCTCCTCCTTGTCTTTTGGCTGATGCCAGGCTGGGCAAATGCTCACTGCTTGATGCCCTCTTCTATTATTTTCTAGATTGAATGGCTGGATCGGACCCTGGCTATGTCTTCCTGCTCAAGGTTTGCACCATTGCCTAGTTACCAACACATACACAGGGCTGCCTCCCTACCAGATCCCAGCCCTAGCCTTCAAGGAATGGTAAAGGTGTTCCACCCCTGTTTGCTCAGGGTAGATCTGCACTGCAGGATTGCTGCATGATGCCACCCAGCCCCCCCCCCCAAAGCATACTGCACGCTCATGCTCAGTTGGGGGGAATGGGATAAAGCATGGGCTACACTTTGATCCGCGTGCCTGTCTGCCCTTGGAGGCAGGAAAAGCACAGGTACCTGAGCTCCTGTTTAGCTAGTCCTCCAATGCCATCCCACAATTCCTGGCACCTGTCTGTTCCGGCCCATCTACTACTCGCTTCCTCTTCGCCCTCTTGGATTTTATCATTGTCCTGTCAAAAGACCCATCCCATCCCACCTCATTCAAAGCTCACCATGCCCAGCAGCTGTAAGCTGGAAAGACCTTCTGTCTCCTGGGGTGGAAGGGGAATTAAGTGTCCTTGTCCAATTAATTTAGGTCTTCCCTGCACTGCTGCGAGCTTAACCCTGCCGTGGAGGAAATATCTTGGGGGCCAGGACAACTCTAACATCTAAATTAATTCAGGCTTTGGGATCTCTCTCTGCACGCTGCCCGTGGCACCCACCCACAATTCCCATGGCATCCGCCCCCCTGTTCAACGGGACAATGTCTCCTTTCATAGCCTCAGTGAACTTGGCACTGGACTGACAGCCGTGGCAGCTGATGTCCTCTGCTCTCTGCTCTCTGCTGACCCGGGACAGCCTGGGAAGTCCCACCTCCAATATGTCTTACTCTTGTATCTGGCGAGACCATCTCTAGGGAGAAAAGGAGGGTCCATCCAGTCCTTGTCAACACGGGAGCTTGCAGTGGAGGTGGTTTTGGTGAGTGGACTCCAGAGCTAATTGCAGTTTTTTTCATTGAAACTCTTTGGACTAAAAAAAGGCTTTTGAACCATGGGGTGTCCATCCCACATAGGAGTGGAAGGGGTTAATGGAGGCCAGATGGGCCAATTAACCTAGTAGATTGGAGGCTGAGACAAGAACCCTAATTGGAGGAACAGGTTCACCTGTGCAGGAACAGGCAGGGCCTGTATAAAGCCAGGTAGCTGGCTGCAGGTGGGACCTGCTGCTGGGAAAAGCTGCAGGGAAGCAGGCAGAAATCATTCCATGAGAGGAGGGATTTGGTGGCTGGCAAATCAAGGGGAGAAGCTGATATGTAGGGAGTAGTCCAGGGAGTCAGCAGAAAAGGGTTAGCCTACACAGGGTCTGGCTGCTTCTTAATGGGTCCCTGGGCTGGAACCCAGTGTAGTGGGCAGGCCTGAATTCCCCTGCCCTGGGGAGCGACTAAGGGCACTGGAGACACCAGCCAAACAGCAGGTCTGGAAAGACTGTGAATTCTCCAGATGGGGATGATTTTAGTGACTTGGCTGGAGGGCCGAGGCTGCAGATGTGGGTTTGAGTGGGACAGCAGAGCAAGACAAGCCTGGAGAAGATACCACTGGAGGGAGGATACAAGCTGGGAGAGTTACTCCCTAAGATGGCCAATAGGAAGTGCTGCTTGTGGTGGGTGGACCCTGAGACAGACCAGAACAAAACTTTTTTTGCAGGAAATGTTCATGTTGGGTGAAATTTTCAGGGATATCATCCAAAAAAATTTTCATGGTGAAAATATTTACCAAAATTTGTTTTAGTGAAAATAGTTTTTAAAACCCAAAATCTTCTAGATTATTCAGGTGTTCTGTGACAAAAAAAGTTAACCTCCCCCCACTTCTTTCTTCTTTAGTGTTCCAAGAAAATGGTTAATTTCCCCAAAAAACCCTGTTTTTGTTGTTTTTAAATCTGCTCTATTACTCTTACCCATAGTTCTTAAAGCACTTTGCAAAGGATGTCAGTATCATCATCCCTATTTTACAGATGGGGAAATTGAGGCACAGAGTATGGAAATGACTTGCAGAAGTCACCCAGCAGAGCAACAGCAGAGCCAGGACTAGTACTCGGGTTTCCTGAGTCTCGATCCATGATGCTCTATTGGTTACACCTCTCCATTCTGCCTGGCTCCTCCACTGAGACCCGCAGCTCATTACACAGACTGCTGAACACTCCCCAGATTGTAAGGAACTGCTGTTAATTATTACTAGACACTCTTTTTGGTGGCCCGGCACCCTTGTGATTAGGCACCATTGCATGTATGAAAAAGCAGTTCTGTGATCCATCAAAAAAGAATTACTGTACAGCCTTCTTCTCTCTGGTATCTAAGAACAAATGTTTATTGATTTATCATCTCTGCAACATTCCTGTGTGTGAGGGCAGTATTATTACCTCCATCTTAAAGAGGGGAAACTGAGGCATGGACCAGTTAAGTGACTTGCTCAAGGCAACACTGGAAGTCTGTGTCAGCCGGCTCTGGTGAGAACCAGTCCACTGTTCATTGCACCCAAGACCACTTTTCCTCAGTGAAGGAATCAATTCTTCTCCTATCCTTCAAGATCAATCACTCCCAGTCACTAGGTAGGAACCTGTGCCATATAGCCATCTATCTACCTACATAGCCCCTCTTCACAAACCCTCCTGTGCAATTAAAAAATATTATTCACATTCTACCGATGGGGAAACTGAGGCATGAAAAGAGTTGCACAAGGTCACACAGGCAGTCTGGAGCAAAGCAGGATATAGAAGCCAGATCTCCTGTGTGCCCGCACAGTGCTCAAATCACAAAATTATCCTTCCTTTCTTGCAACAGATGCTACGTGTGCCAGCAAGTCTCCCAGGCTCAGCCAGTCTCCCATGGAGGCCTGTGGAAAACACCCCTTCCTGCGCCACTGCTGTTTGTTGGTATTTAAGGCATCGCTCCATTTCAGTGCTAGCCTGGGTGCTGTGCGTTTGTTTATCTAGCAACAGAAGGCATCCTCCACGGGGAGAGCAACCTCTCCCCCAGCCCTCCCCATGCACAGTTGCTCTCATACCCTGCTTAATGCTGCGTGGCGAGAACAGTCGTGTAATTATGAGACATAACCAAATAGAGAAGCCACGAAGCATCATGCCCTCGGGTTACCTTCCGAGGGAAGCCAGGCCCGCACTGCCAGGGAGCAAGGGGGCTGATGCGCTACACGGTGAGACCAGCTTGTCTCACTCCCAGCCAAGTGAGGAATCTTAAAGGGACAAGATAGGTTTTGTAGCTTGATGACGAAGCTATGGCACAAGCTGTTTCTAATTGCATTTGCATGGAGCATTCTGTGAGGCCTGGGCTGTTACTACACCCAGTATCTAGACTGGGCACGTTCTCTCCCGTCTCTTATCCAACCTCCTCCAGAAAGTAAGCTCCAGGTTTGTGCAGGCGGAGTGACTCCCTAGCATCGCTGAGGAGAGCTGTTCGGGAATTCTTCCCTGGGTCAGCTTGCCAAGGAAAAATGTTGGTTTTATCAAAATCAAAACGCTTTTAAAAAAAAGTGTAGCTCTTAAGGAAGTTTTGGCTGGGGGGAGGAAAAATCCTCCCCCAATGAAACCTTTTTGGTGATGTCAGAAATCTCCTTCTGACCTTTTTTTGGAACAAAACGCTTTAACTTCTTTTGATTCCGGCTGGCTTTTTGGAACCAAAGTGATTTTGAATTGTTTTTAATCAAGTTTAGAAGGTCAAATGCAAAATGAAACACTTTCAACACGTTTCTCGTGGAGAAAAAGAATGAACTGAAACTGATTTGGAATTTTGTTTTTGCAGGAAAGGATGAAATGTTTTGGTTTCATTCTGCTTCACTCCAGTCCCTGGCTGGCTTTAGTGCCAAGAGCCCTAAGCTACTCCAAACAGCCTTAGGGGGAGGGAGGGGGGGCTAGGCTCGGCTCGCCAAGCTTTTATGAGGTGCTCATGGCCTGGCATCATCAGGTCCTGAGCTGCTACTCTTCTTCTTCCAAGCACTTTGCAGAATCACAGCCCACAGGCCAAATTCCAGCCCTACCACTTGTTCTTCCAGTGCAGAATTTAGCCTTCCCAAAGCTGCTTGAAGATTTAGCCTTTTTCTTTTGTCCAAAAAAAGACATCAAAAGCATCTGTTTTTCAATCACCCAAACCAGAAAAAAAACTGGTTAAAACATTTGTTTTGTGTAGAGTAATTCAGTTTTAGAAAACCAAAAACTTTTACCACAAATGGGGGGAGGGGATGGGGTTTGACTTTTTTTAATCCAAAAATCAGACCAATTAAATATCTTCCTTGAGCTTTTTCTTCTCTTTCAAAACGACTTTTTTTTGTTGTCAAAGACAGATTTGGATGAGAATTTTAACCAGCTCTAAGCCCCACGCTATACAAGGCTCATTTTACGCCCTCCCCCTCCCCTTCTGCCAGGCAGCCCTTTCTGAACTGGTCTATAAAGTCTCCTCTGAGGTAATGACTAAAGGGGGAAATGCATTGTAGGGGACAGGAGAATGGGGAGGATCCTGGTCTTTATAAACAAGCATCCTTTGCCCCCAGATGCATAATCCTGATTCCAGGCAGATTGACATTGAGCCTCATAAACAGAACTGGGTCTGATCTGTACCGAGATCTTCTCCCTGGCTTACAAAAACATCCCATTCCATTGGCTAGCTAACGATACGGAACCACCCCCCGTAGAAAAATAATTAGAGGGTGGTAGGTGAAACTCCATAACACACTTGAACTGCTATGAAATTGGCCTTTGTTTGATTGGAACCCTCCAATATGCAGCAAGATGCGCACTAGGCCAAATTCATCCCTGGTATAAGCCCATTGATATCAACGCACTGCATGAACGCTGAGCTTGTTCCTGTATCTTTAATGCTGTACTGTGCAGTGCAGAAA
The DNA here is from genome assembly GCF_026122565.2 of Emydura macquarii macquarii. Taxonomy (NCBI): domain Eukaryota; kingdom Metazoa; phylum Chordata; order Testudines; family Chelidae; genus Emydura; species Emydura macquarii. The sequence goes on from NW_027131391.1 coordinate 6,298,949, forward strand.
TGGCGTGTCAGTAGGGAAGATATATATATGTCCGTTGGCTAAGAAGGGCACTGGTGGGAAAGCAAATGTCGTGCGGCGAGGTAATTGTGCATTTTGGGGGGTTAGATATAGGGGTGAACAGAATAGTTGGCCACGCATGCATTTTTATCAGACTAAGACCATTCCTTGCTCAGTTATTTTCAGACAGCATTGCTATAGTGCCCTAAATATTCAGATCTCTTCACAGAACATAAAACCTCCGGCCCGGATCCACAGAGGTGTTTAAGCACCGAACACCCATTGAAATCAGGAGGGTTTTTTTGAGAATCTGGGGCTCTGAGCTTGTTTCTCAGTTGCCCCACACCCTGTGTGGTCATGCTGACCTGTGGAAAGTGAGTCCGGCATGTGGTAGATCAGAATGGCAATGACTGATACTCCCTTTGCAGGGGTGCAAATGCTGGCACAAACTGCAGGTCCCATCTTCTCTGCACCAAAGATCCCACTCTAAATCCATCTGGACTTTGTCAGGCAGTTCCATGCTGCATCATAAGGGGTATAGCGGCGGGTGGGGGAGGTGCAGCTGGAGCGGTTTGCCCTCCTGCTGACTTCTTTGGCACAAGTTATGTGGCATGTTGGGTGGAACTGGAGGAAGAAGGTCAGCTGGGCTGCTTGAAAATTTTCCATCAAACCCACTTTTCAACAGAAAATTGGGATTCTGGCATAACTACATTTTTCCCGGAAAGTCTCTGCTTTGTGCAGAAAATGTTTGTTGGAAAAACCAACCACCCAAACTTCGAAATACGACCATTTGGCAACGCTGCCATGTTGCCTCATGGGAACTGCAGTTCAGCAGCTTTGTGTCTCCACTCCCCTCTCTGGGCTGTGCTCTCCAGTCATGCACCAGGGCCAGAGACCCCCATGATCAAACAGCTGAGTGAGTTTGAAGGAGCAGCCTATTTTTTGTGTGGCATGAGGGGCTCTGGAATCCAAGTCAGGGCCACAAACTCTAGTACCTTAGAGCCTGTCTACACTCGAAACACTACAGCAGCCCAGGTCTTCTCATCAGTTAAACCACTTCCCCAAAAGGCAGTAGCTAGATTGACAGACGAATTCTTCTATCTAACTAGCGCTGTCTACACTTGGGGGTTAGGTTGTCTTAACTGCGTCACTTCAGGTTGTGGATTTTTCACGCTCCGGAGTGATGTAGCTGGGTCAGCTTAACTTTTGGGTATAGCCCTGACCTTAGCATGTAACACTGGCCTCTCCCCCGATCAGTAAAGATCTTTCCCGCAACTCCGCCTACGTTGCTTACTGCTAACAACGCAGGTTATGCATGATGCCTTTACCCCCTCCAGAATAACTATTTGACAAGCCAAACCCCTGGTGCCCTTCCCTCCTTGTAGACACGTAGTTGTGTCTGGAGTCTATCATATAGGAGGCTATGATATGTCCTAATGTGAAGTGGGCAGAAATAGCAGAGAAATCCCATTGGCAACACTGGAAAAACCGATCAGCGGCTGTTCTGTGTTTAAATTCATATTTTGTTTAAAATGCAACAGCCATACCGGGCCCTTGCTCTGGGCCCGCGCCCGAGGGCATGTTAGCGATAGATAGTATTACCATGAATAAAATAGAGCATGTGTACAAATCCCTCCGCCGGCAGGGGGAGCAGCCACTTAATTGGATTTGACGGTCTCAAAGCACAATCAAGTTATTGCTCTTTCCTTTTATTGGCTGCATATCCAGTCCGGTGTGGACGGAGCCGACTTGCAGTGTTACGGCTGCAGGTTCAGAGGCTGTTCAATTAAGCAGTTCAGGGAATTAAGCATTCACTGTGAGTCGCTTCTACTCACTACCGGAAATGGCTTGTTGCAAAAACCCCCAAATTGTCTGTTGGCTCGAGCCCTTTCTTTCCTGTCTGCAAACTGCCAGCGTGCAGGCTGTGACTGTTGTGTGCTTGTTCGGTGTGTTCAGCTATTGGATGAATATTGGGTTTGATTCCAGGCTGCGCCCACAGCAGATACAGCACAAGATGGGTGGGTTCTGAGTTACTACAGAGCATTCTTTCTTGGGTGTCCGGCTGGTGAGTTTTGCCCAGGGTTTAGCTGATCCACCATATTTTGGGTCAGGAAGGAATTTTCTCCCAGGGCAGATTGGCAAAGGCTCTGGGGGTTTGTCTCCTTTCTCTATAGCATGGGACACGGCTCACGGCTGGTGGATTCTCTGTACCTTGAAGTCTTTAAACCATGATTTGGGGACTTTACGAACTCGGTCATCGGTTAGAGGTTTATGACAGGAGTGGGTGGGCGAGGTTCTGTGGCCTGTGCTGTGCAGGAGGTCAGACTAGATGAGCTTATTGGTCCCTTCTGACCTTAGAGTCTGAGTCTATAAGGTGCAGCCATGCAAGAGGCGGACAAAGGTGGCTGCACGTTGCCTGTGAATCCTCCAGATGCTGGGCTGCTTCGGGGGCTCTCAAATCACCCGTGTTGTAAATTGTATCCCTGGGACTGCTCTTCCGCCTACCTATGCTCAGCAGTGCAGGCAGGGATCCTTGGAGCACCATTGGCCCGTCCTCCCCACCACCCCCTTCCCTCAGTGCCTAGCCACACCCCCTGTCCTGAGGCTCCTGATGTGGGGTAATGTAAGGCAGCATGGAGCAGCCCTGTGTCATGCCTGCTCTGCGACGTTGCACACGGACCTGCTGTGATGGGCAGCAGAATCTGTCCCACTTGGTGCGAATGCCGTTTATTTGTGACTTTAGACCCCTGTGCTGGCTATTTAATATCTGCTTTTCACACTGTGTTGGTCACCTGTGTCATATGGCATTGCAGCCGTTCACTGACCAGGTGCCCTGCGCTTTATAAGCAGGAGGAGTTGCTATTGTTTCTCTGTTCTTACAGTCCCTTAACACTTGTAGGCGTTCAGCCAACCCCTCGAGACCATAAAAAGGGCTTTTGGAAATGGCTCTGAGAGCCTTTCCGGTGCGGGAGTGTGTCCTCCCCCTGGGACGTGCGGTGCTTTCGTTCAGCACAAATAGTTTTTTGACTGGAATCTCACTCCCCTGAGTGCTTGTGAGTGACAAGGGGCTGTGAAGCCAGCCAGGGAACCAGCCTGCCTTCTCTGCAAGAAGAGTTGTGGATACTTTTTTCTACTTGTGGCTGTCTTCACTGCAACAAAAGGTGTATTTGTGCATCAAGATAGCGCTTGGTATAAAACGCTAGTGGAGACACGGCCCAGGGAGTTTACCTTGAATCAGCTCCCAAGGTCAAACGTCCACCTGGCGTGTACCTCCACGGGCTCCATTGAACAAAACGCTACAGTGGCTTGTCTCTACTCCTAATGTAACACCTATTTCTGCAGCAGGGGCATAGCCCATAATCTCTCACCACTCCGATTCCTTAGGGGAGGGAGTTGGTGATGTAGGTGGCAGAGCAATATCTCGCTGTGTCCCTTCACATCGTTAAACAGGGTCTAACCCTAGCCTGTGGCACTCCGTGGAGTAGGAGTGTGAGGATCCAGACCGGGATGGTTTGTGATTCTGTAGCTATGTACTTTCTTTTTCTTGCGATTGGTCGTTTCTTCACAGGAAGGCCCCGGGCTTCTGCAGCAGATCAGACATCGGATGTATTGGCCACCGTGTTTGGGGACTGGGAGCCTCGGGGGGGTGGGGAGTCCGGATTGAGATGCCTTGGCAGAGTCGGGGGGTTGAAGGGTGCACCACGCCCATCCCCCTTGTACCGGTGCTGGCAGCACCCCACTTTCAAGAGGCCTATAAAAATAATCAGCACGCTTGTCTAACCATTTGGCAAGCAGAACATCCTGCCAGTGACCTGAGTGAATCCAGAACTGAGACCTCAGTGTTGGCAAATCCATCTCTGCACAGAGCTCCTCGGTGTTCCCGTCGCTGCCTCACCGGTTGGCTCCCAGAGCTTTCCATTTAGAAGCCATGCCCAGGCACCCCTCGAGCCCCAGATATTCAGGTCTGCTAAAATATCCAGAGAGGCTCCCGAGTGCCCAGGGTTCCCCCTGTCTTCATTTCAATAGCTGGGCTCGAAACACTGAGCGAGTTTTTTTTAACAGCCCCTCCCCTCTCTGCTGTCAGGTGGAAGACATAGAGCAATCACAGCTCTGTGCTGCAAATATTAATTATCTACTAACTACTCTCCAGGCAGCCATTAGATCTCAGCTTGCTGACAGCTGTTCTCTCAAACCAACCCAAGGAATCTACTGGAGTGGGAGGGGAAACGGCCAGAGTTATAGCAGGGGTGTAATCAAAGAAATGGGGATACGGGGAGGGGGGAATATATTTTCCAAGAAGCTACAGCAGTGGCTATTGAGTTTCAATAGAAGCGGAGTACATAACTCCCCTGAGCTCCTTTGGAAACCCCCTCCTATATAATTAGACAGTAGAACTGGTTGGGAATTATTATTTCTTCCCCACGAAAACTGTGGGTTTTCATCAGAACTCCAACCGGGGACGGGAGAACCTTTTTTTGACAAAAAACCCATTTTTTTTTTTGATCAAAATGATTTTGTTTTTGTGAAACGCTGAATTTTGTCACAAGTCTTGTTTATGCCTCCCCTTCCCCCCGAATGGGTTGACAGAAAAAATTTCAGTCGGCTCTCCTTAACCATGCTACTTTATAGCAAATACTGCTACCTCCACTTCATCTTCCTTGGGCTCGTGCAGCCGCCGAGCCTTATGACGTGAACCCTTTCGATAGGCCGGGTGTGCCGTTGTTCTTAGCCTCTCTTCCAGCTGTGGGTGGGCGGCAGCTGGTGTAACTGCACTAGAGCAAACTCATAGCACCGCCTAGGAAATTGGGCCAGTGGCTGGGATGTTAGCCTAGCATGAGGTGGTCTGAGTTCAAGACACTTGGACTGTGTGTGACCTTGGACAAGTCTGTGTCTCAGTTACCCAGTTGTAAAACGGGGGTACTAGCACTGCCACACCTCCCAGGGGTGTTGTAAGTTGCTCAGGTACTATGGGAATGGAGATCTTGAGCTAGAGAGTAAGAGAGGGAGACAAAAGGGCTGATTTCAAGCCCTCTGCGAACTCGCCAGACAAGAATTGCATCTGTCGTTACCAGTGCTTGAGACTTGCTGTACCTGACCATTGGTGACTGATCCCTGTGGTAAACTAAGCCACGGACTCATGCCCTGCCTTTTTCCATCCCCTGAAGCATTCCTGCCACAGAGAATTCCTGTAGCCCCAAGAGGGACTTGCTAGCCAATGGCTCTGCACAACACTGGCTGCTGTGTGGCCATCTCTTCTTTATATCTGCCTAGCAAAAGGCCGAGAGGGAGAGGATAGCAATAAGTAGTTAGGCCTACCTAATTCATGTATTTATCTGACTATGTAGATATAAATCTCTCTGAGAGAACATTTAGACGTTCCATATTTGAGCTGGCTGTCATTTAAATTACTGCTCTACCTCCCCTCAACGCGTAGCCCCTCACTACTGTGGTTTTAATGCTCAGGGCTTAATTGCAACTGTGACAACCTTCCCCTCCAAGCTCCTGGAAATTAGCCCGGCTCTCCTGCCCACTTATTATCAAACCCTCCGTGTGGCGTGTGCTTTTTCCCAGCCCAGGGGCTGCCCCACAGCTCAGCCTGGCCGAAAGGGGACGCCTCCTGGCGGAGGAGGTCAGGTGTGCGCGTGCACGTGTGGAGAGGACGGGCGGCGAGGCCGTCCCAATCCCAGTGGAATTGAAGGGGTGGGTCTGGCAGGCTCTCTGCAGGCTGAGTGCTCCCTGGAGAACTCGCACGCATCCCCTCTCAGGAGTGGGTGGGCGAATGTGTGTGTGAAGTGGGCACCTAAGAAGCGGGTGAGCAGCTTATCCCGAAGCAGAAAGGCTGAAATCTTCCAGCTCTTTCCCTACCCTCCATTAGGGGAGGCTAATGTTTCATTGCCCTCTCCTACTTCCCTGCTTAAATATGCTGTTATCATCACAAGGCAGGCAAAGGCCCATCCCCACAGGCAGCACCAATGTTCTGGCCACTCACCCCTCCCCGACAGAGAGGCAAACGAGATGGAGAAAAGAGCAAGAAATATGATGGAGGGGCTGGCCCAGAAGGGAAAAGCAAAATAACTCAGCTAGTAAAATTTGGCCCTCTGGGGCCCAACCCAGCTCCTGCAGTAGTCAATGGAGCATCTCTTGTGTTGACTTCAGTGGCAGCTGGATTGAGCCCAGGACAACCCTTTGGAAATACAGCCAGCGGGTACCAAGAGGCATGTTAAGGAGTCACAGGTGGAGTCCAGTAAAGGAAAACCTAGGCAGGAGACCAATAAAATTTCCCAGCAGCAAGGACAGTTCCACTGACATTGAGATTCCACCTGTCTAAAAGTGGAAGCCTGATTGTGCGGGGGCATTTAAAACTGGATTAGAGAAGCCCTGGAGAGCCTCTAGGGACCCGTCCTTCCAAGGCAGCGGGATCCGTCGGTGGATGTGGGGAAATACACGCACACCGCACACAAGTTGTCTCTAGCTGGTGTTTCTCTGGGCACAAATGATGGGTAAATATATAAGCCTGCCAGTGAAGGGTGAGGCCAGCCTGCACCGCATGGGTCTGTAGCTCGATGCAGACCTCACACTGAGCGTTCAGGGTTGGTCACCAGAGATGGAAATGACCTGGAAGGTGACCCAAGTCCAGCCTCCCAGCACCACTGCAGGAGTGTTCCCTACAGTACACGGCACCCAATTGCCGCCTCCCAAGGACGTTCTCGGCTGACGCCGCTCTGCACAGCATCCCCACTTGGAACTTCAGTGTAGCCACAGCACAGAAGTCCCAGCTCTAAAAAGCACATGCCATGCCAACACCGAGGCGAAAGGCAAATCCTCGCTACTTGTGTTGCAAGGGTGAGATGCAGAGGACCTAGGAAGCCCACAGTGCAATTCACATCCCATCCAGTGTAGGCCAGTGGCAAACGTAGCCACTAGTGAGTTGATGACAGCATTGTTTAGTGCTTTACCCAGCCTCCCCTCACGTGATCTGTTGTGAGTTGGCCAGTTCAATCTTCAGGAACTCAGTGGGGTTTTAACCCCATCATTCCTTTATCTCCGTTCCTACACAGAGCCGGGGCTGCCTGAAAATGGATCCTCTGCTCTCCACGAGACTCTCCTTGCACTCCTATTACATTCTTGCTCTTTTCTTCTGCAAGGATCCCAGGAATTTGAAGCCATTGAAGTTTGCAAATGTTCAGCAAAAGGGAGACCCCCAAACCGTACTCAAGCAGAGTTTCCTACAACCAGGCAAGGCAGAAAGCAGACACCCTTCACGAAGACCATTCTCTAAGAACCTGCTGCTATAATTTCTCTGGGAAGCCTTCAGGTCCGATGGTGGTGGACACTAACCAAAAACCTAGGATAAGCAGATGATGATTTATATTACGCTGGTAGCTACAAGCACCAGCCAATACAGGGGTTCATTTCTGCTAGGAGTAAATACAAAAATGCTGCCTAGAAGAGCTTACAATCTATCTAGACGAGACAAATGAAGTATTATCACCCCCATTTTGCAGAGGGGGAGCTAAGGCACAGAGATCGAGGGACAGATTTTAAAGGTATTTAGGGACCTAAAGATTCTGGTAAGTGCCTAGGTGTCTTTGAAAATCCCTTTAAGCACCTAACTCTGGGAGTTAAGCACCAATGTCTAAGTGGAGTGGCAGAGCCAGGCCTTGAATGCAGGACTCTTGGCTTCCAAGCCAGTGCCTTTCTCCCAAGATGGTCGAAAGCACTAGAAAAAGCCTGAACAACGAGACTCCTGTAGCACCTTAAAGACTAACACATTTCTGCGGGCATAAGATTTCGTGGGCTGCAACCCACTTCGTCAGATGCAAACCTGGAAGAGCCAAGTGTGCTGGAAAAGGGACATTCATCAAGGCCACCGACTTGGAAGCAAAACAGAGGGTGGGTGAGAGGGGAGGCAAGTTGTGCAGCAGGGTGTGGGCAAGGGGGGGGAGCAGAACTTAAGGGAGTGCACTGCAGTCCCTGGCCGTGAATGGCCCGTCAATAATTGGCAACCTCTGTTCTCCTGCCCTTTTCTGGTCCTTGTTGTTTAATTGCACTGGCTAGCAGTTCATGAGCAAAGCTGCTCAGGAGTCTTATCTTTGCTTTCACCATTTTTCTTTCTGGGAAATGAAGTTAAAAATCCCTTCACAGCAGCTCCAGCGTGCGTGCAAAAAAAAAAAAAAATTAGTCCCATATCACTATTTAACATGCACTGCTAAAAACTAGATAAACACGGGCCGTCACTTGGAGATTAGCTCCTCACATGACTAAATGATTTATTTAGAAGATTCCTTCTCTTCTCTCCCCCCCTCCCGCTTTTGCCTTGGCTAAGAACATATTAATCAGAAATTAAAGCAGAGAGAGTGAAGGATGGAAAACTGAATGACAAAGAGGAAATGCAGAAAGAGAGACCGAACCTATGGGCAAAGAATGAGGGATGGAGAAAGAGGTGTAAAGCAAGAAAGGTGTGTGGGGGAGGGTGGGGGGGAATGAATGCAGAGAAAAATAAGAGGGGAGGATGGAAAATGGAGAAAAGGAGTGTAAAAAGAAGGGAGGGGGGGAAATAGAAAGACAAAAAGAGCTGAATTTGCAGAGAGGGGAAACCAGATAAGGGAAGAAAAAAGCAAAGCAGGATGTTGAAAGAAACCAGAGTGGGAGGGGAATAAATAAAAGGTGAAGAGGGGAAGAAATGAAAGAGTGAAAATGTAAGACCGATAGAGAGAGAGAGAGAGCCTTAATTGTGTGAAACAGGAATTCGTAGGCTAAGCCTGCTCCCTGGGGGACTGCTGTCCCTTTAATGATTAGAGTGTTTATCTGGCTGGTATTACAGGCAAGTTCCAAAGGGGTACGGAAGCTGACTGGCTTCCCCCTCTAAGCCTTCCTACTGGGACAGGGAACGGGAATTTCCACTGCCCCCTACCCCTGCTTTCACACTCCAGGTGTTGATGATAACGGCAAACCAGCCTGCTTAGTCTGGTTGCATCTTTTCTGCCTCCCTGGTCAGGCGTGAATGAACTGGGGAGGGGAGAGGGGTAATTCTCACCAGGGATTTTCAATACTGGGATAAAGGGAGAAACAACCCTGCTAGGATTAAAGGGGAGGGGTCTCCGCTGGGATAGGTGCTGTGCAGTGTCCCTTTTCTTTTATCCGTATAGATAACCAGGCCTCGAGGCTGAGGCCTACAACGATAAGGAGATTAGGGGGATTGGCTCATTTGTTGTAGGATCCTCCAGCAGGGATATTCTACTCTCTATAGACCAACCAGAAGGTTATCTAAATAGGCTAGACTTGAACTAACCTAGAGCGATTCCCCTGTGGGACATTACTGGGACAAAGGGGAGAGAGGCAGGAGCGGGAAAGATGGGTAACCATGATTATTTCATTATGTCAGGCTTTAACAAACCCAGCCGAGCCGGCCCTGGCCGGGGGGAAAATTAGCCGTTCCAAGTGAGATGAAATTTCTAACTGACCATTCGTCTATATGCAGGTAAACTGCAATGACCTAAATTATGCCCATTTCAGCTAACCCCTCAGGCTAAAATTGGTATAGAAATGAATTCGGTTTATCAGAAATGCTGGGGGTTTGACTTTTTGGATTTCTCTGGACATTTAGGGGGTGATTTTTTTTTTCAAAAGCACAACGGATGCTTAGACACCCAGCTCCCCATGAAAGTCAATTGGAGCTGGGAATCTAATGCCTATTTTTGCCTATGCAAATCCCTCCCTTACAGATTTGGATCTAGCTATTTCTCTCTGCTGTTTATCTCTAAGGTCCAATATACCTTTAAGGTTCAATATCTAAACCTAGAAAGATATTGGGAGTCCCTGATGAACTAGAATTCCAGCCATTCGGTGATACATGCAGCCTCCTTTTCCAGCCCAGGCAGGTCTTGACAGTCTGAGCATTTCAGACCATGACACCCTGAGCTGTCTTTACTACTTTAGATTTAAACAATATCAAACATTTGAAAAATGCCCAGAACAATGTATCAGCTGTGATGTTTCTCACTGTGAGGTCTGTATGTGGTAACTAAAGCAGCCTGTCTTTCGAGGCAGAGGGGTGGAAAAACAGCATCAACCAAAGGTGGTCTCTAAAATGGGTTTTCCAGTAGCTCTGTTCCGTAATGCGGCATCAGCATAATACAAGATGGAGTGTGTTATATTGTTGCAGTAGCCCTGGGAGCCCACTGTGCTATGCACTGTACAGAACCAGCTCTAACAATGTCTATTTCTTATATAGCGCTTTTCATCAATAGAGCTCAAAGCGCTTCACAGTCTTAGTGTGGGTACCCTCAAAACAGTCCTGAGCGGTTGGGAAGCATTATTATCCACATTGCACGGATGGGGAACTGAGGCACGGAGGCTACGCAACTCGCACAAGGTCACACAGGAAGACCATGCAGAGCATGGGAACTAACCTAGGTCTTTCATGCCTTAAGCCAGGCTCCTAACCACTGGACCATCCTGCCCCAGGGAGTTCACAGTCTAAGACCAGAGATGTCTGCTGAATACAGACAGCTGGAGGAGTGCAAGGAAGACCATACTGGCGAGCAAGATAAGCAGTAGCCTTGGTACAGAAGCTATCTAACCATTGTTTCCCTGGAACTCAGTTCACGTCTGCGAATAATTCAGCCATTCCAATTTCATGCCAAGTAACTCTTTATACCACCACATGCCGCTATGTCCCTGTCCCATTATATCCAGATTTTTCAAAAGAGTTGAGCAGCCCCCATCGGCTCTCGTTGTGTGCGGTGGAGCTGCCGGGCACTTTGGGGGGGGGGGGGTGCAGAAACCCTCGCACATAGAGAAAGACGCTGCTTTTGATCTTCAACTCTCAGAACATGGGGCCCTGAGCAAATCTGGAAACCCAGTCTCTTTGGGTGTCTCAGTGCGGCTGTGCTCTTTTGAAAGTCCAGCCACTTGTTGAGGTGGCTAAATGGGAGCTCATTTTCTTAGGAAGATAGGACATAGGACCAGAAGGGACCTCTTGCATCAAGTCCAGTCTCCTATCCTATCCTATCACCCCATTCATAAACTTACCATGCTCTGTTTTCAAACTAGCTGGGTTGTTTGCCCCGCACTCTCCTACGGGGGAGGGAGGGCTATTCTAGAACCTCCCCCCTCTGATGATTCAAATGTTCCTCTCATTTCTGGCCTCAGTTTATTCATTTTGTTTGAAAATCTGGCCCTTTTTTTCCACCTAAGGAAAGACGTGGTATTAAAAAAGCCATTCAGCCCATTTTTGGAAGTAGTGTCTCCCTCTGTTCCATGATTTTAGGAAGGGATTTTCAAAGGGACTTAATGGAGTTAGAGACTCGATTCCTATTGAAATTCACTGGGTCGGGCACCTGATTCCCTTAAGGTCTTGTGAATATCCCATCATTTTGAAAGTCAAACCCTCTGATCTTCTCATGGTCATTCAAAGCAATTTGGCGCCACCAAGATGACTTCATTTTGAAATCCACATTTCCTAGATCTTTCAGGGGAAAGTTTTTCTTCAAATGCTTTCTTGCTCCCTGTTGATATCCATGGCACATGGGGTCACAAGGATCAGTAGGAGTGTGGGCAACATTCCAAAACCACCCCAGCCAGGAGTGTGGACATGCTCTGGCTCAGGGGAGTCCCGGGATTAGAATAACATCAGCAGAGCTGTGGGTGAGAAATGTACAGTGCAGACAGGTGCTCTTTACCTGTCTCTGTCCCGTGATATGGGGAATATTGAGTAGAAGTACAGAGGTGGTGGTGTCACTGGAGATGACATCGGTGAGACGGCTGCTGGAATATTGTGTCCATTTTTGGTGCCCGCACATCAGAAAGATTGCTGACAAATTACTTCAGCCAAGAGGTACAAGTTTGATTGCAGGTCGGGAAAACCTGCCTTTCAGAGAGAGACCCAAGCTTATTTCGTTTATCCAAGGGAGTTAGTGGCGATTTGATCATGGTCTATCATTGCCTACACAAGGAGGAGATTTCTGATAGTACAGGGCTCTTTAATTTAGGAGACAAAGGCAGAAGAAGAGGCAGTGGCTGGAAGCTGAAACTAGACCAAACAAGGTGCCCATTTTTAACAATGAGAGTAATTAACCTACGGAACAACTTCCCTGGGGCCCTGGCAGTCTGCAAATCACGATGAAATGTCTTCATAAAAGAGATGCTCTAGCTCAGAGGTCCTCAAACTCCTTTTGATAGGACCCCCTTGGAAAGTATTTCAGGCTGGGATAGCCCCTGCAATACCACACTCCACTTACTTCTGCGCTGTTGCTGGCAGTGGCGCTGCCTTCAGAGGAGGGCACATGGCCAGCAGCCGCTGCTCTCACGATCCCCCTGCAATAGTCTTGGGTCAGGCCCCCCGGTTTGAGAAACGCTGCTCTAGCTCAACCAGAAGTGCCGGGGTTGATTCAGGGATCATGGGGTGATGTGCGTTTGCCTGTGCGATGCAGGTCAGAACAGCGGGGCGGCATGCTCCCTTCTGGCCTTACAGTCTAGGAATGTTGCTTCCTTTGCTTTCGCAAGCTCTAAAATTCACCTGCCAGATCCAGATCATGTTGGTGGCTGATGCAGAGGCAGAGTCTGTCTTCATGGGCAGAGGGGCCATCAGGGAAAATTGCCAACACACATACATGGGCCCTGGGCTAAATTCCCAGTTGCCCCACGCAGCCCCACTGAATGATGGTATTGAATGTTGCAGCAATGAAGGTGGGAGAGGTATAACTGAGAGCCTTCTGCGTCCACCTACTGATTACCCAGGAGCAAACACACCTAGACACGACCTAGAACACCTCAGTGGCATGTGCACAGAGCACCAAATTCTGCTCTCCGCTACGCCATATCAGCTACTGGGTTCGAGTCCCCACCCCTGGTGCAGATTCAGCTTGCTCCAGGGCAATCCTGCTGTCCCCCAGCAGGGAGACCAACCAGGGAAGGGCAGACAACAGTGCCACCCGCACCCTCTTCTGCTGGGGTTTATGGCAGGGAGGACAGCTTTCGTTGTGCTGGAGGGTCCATTGGAGCCCTGCTGGCCGAGGCTGCAGGGGTGGGGCTGTGTGGAGTCAGCACAGCCTGGATCCACTCTAGCCGAAGAGCAATAACAAGGTCCAGCAGGTGGCCCATTGGGCAAGGGTCTATTCCCAGCTCCGCCACAGATCTGCTGGGTGACTTTGAGCAAGTCCCTTCCCCTTTCTGTGCCTCAGTTTCCTCTCCCACCCGGTGTCGTCTTGGATTGTGACCCCTTTAGGACAGGGGCTGTTTCTTACCATGTGACTGTACAGCACCCAGCACAGTTGAATCTCCGTCTCACTTGTGGTCTCTAGATACTGCCATAATAATTACTTGCTTCATACCACCCCCATTTTGAACGGTGCTGGCCCTGCTGGGTAGCTCCCTGCATTACCAGGCAGGCACAGATACACGATCTGATGCCTGCTCAGAGATACAGAGAGAGAGGCATAGATATACACAGCGCAGACACACTCATGCAGAGATACTGGCACAGACACACATCCTGGGACATGGTTCCCAGCCCTGCTGCCTGATAGCCTCTGTTTGTGCTTATCTGCCCTATGACACCAGAAACCTGAAAATGAATTTTGTTTGTTCGTGTACAGCGGCCTTTATATTTTCTTTTCTCTGTACCACACAAGATCAGAGCACAGAGACACTCCCAGAGACTGACAGCCGGGATCCAACCCCCTCTCCCTTTTCTCTTCCCTTTCTTTCCTCTCCATCTCTGGTCCCTCTTTTTATTTATTTCCCCCTCCCCATACACTCCTTTCTCCTTCCTCTTTATTTTATCTCGATTTGCCACAAATCTGTTCCTCTACAAAGCAGCTGCCATCTTTGTTCTTTGCCATTATCAGCCTCAGCACACGGGGCCCGGCCGGGCTGCCTGGCAGACAATTGCTGACTAATAGACTGTCTGAGAGCTATTGTAGAGTGTGTCCAAGGCAGATCTATCACTGTGTCCTATCGCCCGTGCTGTACTGACACCAAGGTGGGGGGGGCAGGAGAGGGGAAAAAACATATACGTCCATATAGCAGATCTCCACTCTGAAACACACAGGGATAGGGGGGGCTAAGATTTCCACCCGGCTTCCCTTCTTCCATCTGCCAGGATGGGTCGAGGGGGAACAGGGCAGCTTGTTTTACGCAAGCGGAGAGCTGGATCATGGAGACGAGGAACCAAATGCCACACTGGAATTTCAGACATATTCAGAGCAAGGGAGGGGGAGTCACGGCAGCCAGGTCTGGGGTCTCCAGCTAAAACAGGCGAAAGGTTCAGGGGTAAGGTTTGGAGAAGCAGCCGAGAGTACAGCTTCTGGCTGACTTGGGGGCTTATTCTAGGGCACATGGTGACTTAGGAGAGCAATCAATGGGCCGTGGAGCCGCTAGGTCTCTGGCTTGAATCCCCCCGCAGTTTGGTAGTGACTGGCAGATGTAACCATCTGGCATCTGTTTGGTGGTCCGTGTGAAATGAGTTGGTGAGGCTCAGAGTACAGTTCCCCTAAGGCCATTATCTGCATCACAGAAACCAATGGCCCTCTCTTCATAGAGGAGAGAGGCCAAGGAGACTGACCTCATTTCCAGAGGTGGTCTTGCAAGATCAGAAGTGAAGGGCACCAGGGTTGAAGCTTGTAGTTCTAACGCCTGTGCATGCGATAGCTATTCTGCTGCTAACCAGAGAACTTCCCCTGTTAAGTCTGGCACCTTCCTACAGCTCTGAATTCACATTACAAAAAGAAACCACTCTGTACCCCTCACCGGCTTTCTTGCTGGGCCTCAAGCTGGTACTTGACAAAGGCAGGAGCTGAGGTGCAAAAAGAAAATGAAATCCACTCCAAATGTGCTTTTTGACCCTCTGAGACTGGTTCAATTGCTGGACAGAGTTTGGGTTCTGTTCTTAGAGATGGCTCACTCTCATCTATCGCTGCTCCACACCTTTGTGCATTGCCGAGACATTCTCCAATATATTGCAAAACCTATTTTAGAAACGGTAAGCTTTTGAGCATTTGCCATCTTCCCCTGGGAAAATTATTCAATATTCATTAATAAACAGAATTTGGTGCTTGATACAATTATGGTGGCATGAAAATGCCAAGTCTAACTTCCCCTTTCAGTATGTCTTTAGCTGGCTAAATCTTCCAGGGTTGGACTTCTTTGGCAATGTTTTTTGGTTTTAGACAGATAAATATTCATCTGAACTCTTCCATTAGTTCTACTGGAAAAAAGGGGTAAATTTTTAACAGCTGGAGTAATTAATTATTAGAACAATTTACCCAGGACCATGGTGAATTCTCCATTGCTGAGAATTTTTAAATCAAGATTGGATGTTTTTCTAAAAGAGGTGCTCTAGGATTCATTTTGGGGAAATTTGATGGCTTGTGTTATACAAGAGGTTAGATTAGATGAGCACAATGGCTCCTTCTGCCTTGGAATCTAGGAATCTAAACTCTTTCCTGAAGAAACATTGTCTGCTATGGTCTAACACTGGGTTACTCTGCCATGACCCCTTAACTCTGTCCGGGAGGCTGAATGGAGCAGTTCGATCTGTGGAGTAAGAGGAGAATTTGTTTTATCTGAGTCTTCTCTTCAGCTTAAACAAGACATGACCATTTCCTCCTCCAAGAAATACATTGTCCGGTAACGTCCTTGTTGAATGTAGAATTGCTTCCCATGGGTTCCTGAGGCATGATCTTTCACCGCAGAGATCTGGCTCGGAAGCTGATGTAAGAGATGAATACAATTTCTGCGTTTGGCGTCTTGCTACTGTGCCCCCCGCAGTGGGAAAAGCTGTCAGACAAGTCATCTACTCTTGCTTTGAACAGTCTCCGTATTTGAACAGCAGGGGGGGCTGCAGGTCAGGATGACAGAAGGGTATTTGTAGAGCTATGGGGGGGTGGAAATAGTGGGGGATCAGGACTGAGATGTGCTGTAAAATTGCAACATGAGGTGTAAGTCAGGTGCACTGACAGATCTGTGTGAGTGCCTGGGACTAGACTAGCCCTGGGTAGGACTGAGGGGCACTGTCAGAGTGTTGTGAACGAGCACTGGCCTGTGTTAGCCAGGGAAGCTGCAGGTGAGGACGGAGATACACTGGCAGACCTGTCTGTGCTATCCCTGTTTCAGACAACTGCCATTAGTCTCTTACTTCCTTGATGAACACAAACGTGTCTCCACAAATTATTAAGAGAGGGCCCCATGCGCTAGCCGGAAAGGTAGATTTAAGAAATACAATTTAAAAAAAACCCGAAAGGGTGGAAATAAAAAAGAATTTCAGAAAGAAACCCTGAAGGATTAGGGCACCTGTCAACACGATTAACAATGGGAGTGGACTTTATTTTAACCGAGTTTATGTATTTACTGATCTATGCGTGTGCACACAAGGTGAGATGAGATGAATGGTTAATTTCCCAGTGGATTTTGCTCCCGCTTGCTGTAAAGTTGTGAACAAAATGACCGGCCATGCATTGAACTGGCTTACACAGCTCTCCATATGGAAATGAAGATAATCCAAGTCTCAGCTTTGTATTCTCTGGTAGAGCACGGAGCAAAGAGGGAGTTGGAAAGGGGGGGCGTGGAGAGGACAGTTTGCTGCTTTAGACCGGGGGAATTTATCTGGGAGTACATACCCCTCCCCCACCCCCATACACCCGTTCTTTGCCAGCATTTTTTTCTGTCTCACCCTCTATCTCCGGGACGCCGTGCGCGCTGTGTGATGAAGCCTTTTAAGGGAAGCATCCACACAAAGGAGCAGGGATTATGGGTAAGGTCAGAGTGCAGGAGGGATTAGAGATACGATGTATTAAGAGGGCACGGTAGGAACGGAAAGTATTTCTGCCTAGGAAGCCCGTGTTAATTGAGGCGGGTGGGGGGAATAGTCTCTCGTTTGATTCCCTTTCACTCGCGAGCTCTCTCGGCCTAACCTCCCCAGCCCTCCAACTCCACTCCCCGAAGCTGCTTACCATGTGTTTTGTGCGCACTGAGCTAGTATAGGTGGGAAAGCAGAGAGGTTGGAACAGCTTAGCTGCCGTTTAGGTTAACCTGTGAGCTTTTCTCAGCTTGGATTTAGCCAGCTTACCCCCTGTTTCAAGTGACATTGAATTTTGGATGGAAGCTTGCCAGGTTCGGCAGGCGTTTGACAGCCATCTCAAACCCAGGGCGCTTCCCTGAGGGCGGAGGGAGAGAAAAGAAACAGGACCTCGGGTCTCATGAAGGAAAATGCACGTGAGTGACAGGTGGCACTTCCCTCTGCCCTTCTCGTGCACATTTCTAGGATCACCTACCTTGCAGTTAAGGCACTGGACTTGCGGTCATCTCCCAGCTCCGCCACAGACCTGCTGTGTGTCCTTGGGCAAGTCACTTAATGTACAGCTACACTGCAGCTGGCTGTGTAATTCCTGGCTTGGGTGGACGTACACACATTAGCTCCAATCCAGTCAGTGCACTCAAAACAGCCGTGTGGCCACCGTGGGAGGGGCAGAACTCAGACTTGCCACCTCAGTACAATCCTATCTGAGATCCTAGCTACGTACTTGGGCGGCCGGCCCAAGCTGCTGTGGCCACCATGCTATTTGTAGCACACCAGCTCAATTCGAGCTAGGGCGTGTATGTTTATGCAAGCTGAGAACTGCACATCCAGCCGCAGTGTAGACAGACCCTTCCTTTGCCTGTGCCTCAGTTACCTTCCGCGGAGTGGGACAACTGACTGTCTGTCTTGTCTGGTTAGCTTGTAAGCTCTGTGGGGCAGGGACTGTCTCTCACTATGTTTCTCTAGTGCTGAGGACAACAGGGCCCCGGTCTTTGCTTGGGTGATTGCAAGGTGGTATAAGTAGCCTCCAATAGATGGAAAGGTAAAGCTGAAGCAGGAAAAAGCAGGCAATTCTACCCCCTGCTTAATCTCCTCTCCTATTGGTTGGTTTTCCTGCTGCAGTCCTGACCTTCCAACTCTTTTGTATGTAAATTGCACCCACATGCAGCAATTCATTGCTGTACAACTTGTACCATCACCTCCCAGTTGTGCCCTGCGGGCTAGTGGGTAGCTTACTAGGCTGGGACTCAGGAGATCCGTGTTTTATTCCTGGCTCTGCTACTGGCCTGCTGGGTGACTGTGGGCAAATCACTTCACTGCTTTGTGCCTCAGTTTCCCCATCTGTGCATTAGCGCTATTGAGACTGGCCTCTTTTGTAAAACAGCCTTCAGAATGACTGCTAAAAAGTGCTACGTAAGAGCTAGGTGTCATTGAGCTATTTGAGACATTTAGCTGAAATGGCATCAGCCAGCAATGCCATTCTCCAGCAGAACTATAGCCACCTTCGTATTCCTGGGTTTGAAATGTCCTGAATCTCTGGCACTCCCCTCTTCTCCCCCAATGCTAGACTTGTAATCTTTCTGCACTGGTCTCTGCTTTTAAAGTGATTATTTCCAGAGGTCCTTTTGCTACAGTGTAGGACATCTGCGATCTTTTTGCCCTGTAATAGAGATCCTTTTGCCATAATGTATAATACATCTCATTATACTGGTGAGATGTATAATGCAAGC
This sequence comes from Emydura macquarii macquarii, assembly GCF_026122565.2. NCBI lineage: Eukaryota > Metazoa > Chordata > Testudines > Chelidae > Emydura > Emydura macquarii. Next base: position 6,317,474 of record NW_027131391.1, read on the forward strand.
GATCCTTTAGCTAGCATGGCATTTGCTTGCATGTGTGTTGATTTAGCCCCACATTTACGTTTCAAATGATATTTGGGTGGGGGGAGGAAATGCATTGCACAATTTATTCAGCAAGTTCAATTCTTTCTCCTTTTTCAAATTGGCCTCCGTTTGCTCTTTGGGGAAACGAGACACTGGCGTTCCCAGGCCTGGGAAAGCCAGGAGTAGAACCCAGAATAGCCAGGAGCAGATAGCAATCTTGGAAGGGTGCGGCTGGTCTTCTGAGCAGGTACATTTTCAGTTTGAGTGGAAGCAGGTGACCAAAGTGGCCTCTCCTAATCTCCAAGCATGCAGGGTGAAATAGGGGCAAGTGTGGGCTCCTCTGAGAAGACAGGGGCTTAAACATCATCCTTATCACTAGCACTAAAATGCCATAGTGAGAGGGGCCTTAGAAACCCCCAAGATGCTTAGCTACACAGGACTGGATTGTCTTCTGCTCAGCAATTTCTACGCTGTGCATTGACGTGCGATGCTCCACAGCCACGTGGCACGAACCCCACACAGGTGGGTTCAGGCCTATGAGATTGGTGATATAAGAACTATTCCATCAGGACCTTCAAGCTCATTTTCCATAGGCTGGATTTAAACTGTTAACCAAGAAGCAGACCAGCCACCCCTTCTCAGGCATCCAGGAACTCTTAAAGTTAAGCATGCGCTTAAGCACTTTCCCTAATCAGAGCCCCAGTCCCCAACATTCTGTCTTCAGACATTGTTCCGTATAACTCAGAAATAGATTAGGGAATTGATGACACCGTTTTGCTTGTTCCAAATAAAAAAGGATTATTCTTGCCAAAGAGAGTATTACTAATTAGACTTTCTTCTATGATGCTTGTAATAAGACCCTGGAAGTGCTGTTCCCATAGTTTTAATTTTAGGAAAAACTAAGCAAATATTTACATGATTCAAAAATTATCTACAAAATTAAATCCTTCTTCACTAGACATTTTTTCTTCTTTGGCTTCAAGTTGTTGGGTCATCTTTCCTGGCAAAGCACACTGCAGTAATTGTGCCATTTGTAACAAATGTGTCATCCACATCCGCCAGACAGCAGAGTCTTGGACTTACTGACAACGAACTCGCACGTGAGCTAATAAAAGTTCTGAATGAGTGAGGTCACTAAAAAATAGAGGGGACGGTATGATTTGTAAGGCATGGGGCTGGAAGTTAGGAGCTATGCATTCTATTCCTGGCTCTGTTACAAACACCCTGGGTAGCCTTGGGCAAGTCCAATGGGAGTTAGGCACTTAAAGGATCTGGGCCTTAATCTTTTTGTCTTGCTTCCCCATCTGTAAATGGGGCTAACCATATTTCTTTTCTCCCATTTTTTGTCTTGTCTAATTAGACTGTAAGAGGGGTAGTGCTTTCTCTTACTGTGGCCATCACCTGGTCCTGATCTAGACCCTTCCAAAAAGAAAAAAAGGGGGGGAGGGAAATTTGCAAAATATTTTCCCCTGAAGATTTCATTTTTTCTCAACATTCAAAATTTTGACTATTTCTGACATTCAAAAAATGTCAGCCAGCGCCGATCAAGTATCAAAACATTCATTTATTTTGCCAGCCCTAGTTTATTGTTAATCTTTCTGATCTTCCTTCACTGTATATTTGTCAATGAAATAGAATGTGTTTTATGAAAATAAGAGTTTGTGGAATAGTATTTGCCAAATAAAAAGTTTGCTGGATTTTGGAACTCTTTTTTATTTTAAGCTTCATGAATCCTTTACAAACTTGTCTCGTTCTCTGAGCGTCTATTTGGTATTTGAAAATAGTGCAGATTATTTGTAGAATAACAACTGGCTGGAATTATTATGTCCGTTCTGGTGGGGGGTCTACTACTGTCACTGTACTGGTGTAGTGTAAAGCTGTACAACTTTTGCGTGTAAACAAGGCGTTAATATAAAAGAGAACCAGACCCGTTCATGAGTCAGCTGGGGACAGATCCAGCCAGTGACAGGAAAGCATCCCCATCATTTAGGCAAACACAAGTTTCTCACAGCAAGAACCAGTCACTTGATTGCTCTGTAAAGTGTCATGCACTTCCAAAATATCATACAAATAACGAGGCTTGGAAGGGTGAGATTTTTTTATCATTAAAATGTCTACACACACAAACCAATGACAAAATATCATTGATCATACTCGAAATTTGCAGATAGGCAAAGTGAGAAAAATGCTTCTTGAGAACATATTAGTCTGATTTAAGGCTGTTTAGTCTATTTTGACATGTGATGCTGACAATTTGTGTTTTAACGGTTATACAGCTTTAATTTTTTTATCTCAATATCTACTGTCATTAAATAAGTATTGTCTGACCTCCACCATAATTTCCCCCATAATTTAGACACAACAAATCCTGCATCTTGGCAGGGGGTGAGACTAGATGACCCATGGGGTCCCAATGAATCCTGCAACTGGATTAAAAAAAATTTAAAATGCTTAAAACCCATAATTTTGTACAGCTGTGGAAAGTTAAAAAGATAACATTTGAAAAGAAAGCTTAAAAATAAGCATCAATCTTGTCCATCAATTTTTTTTTTAAATTGAATTCTCCCAAGCCTACAAATAGCAAGTATTAATAGCGGATAGGAGGACAGGGCACTAGACAATATACTGTATGGAACAATACTGCTCTGACTGGAGGGGGATGTGTCCGATAACACAGCAGGTCTTTCCCATTTCTGAATTTCTGTGGGATGAATCAAGAATGCCTTCCTCAGTTTCCCCCTGTTCTCATTCTATTCTATTTTATTCTATTCCATGTAAGTTTTTATAGTGTGCTCATCTCTGCGGTATCTGAGCACCTTCCAGTCATGTATTAGGTGACATGACTACGCATCCGTCACGTGGTTGCTTCTCTCATTGTGGTTAAGCCTTTAGGATTTGGGGCCTGTGGTTCTATCTCCAGAGCATGGGTTTCTAAAAAAGGCTTGGTAGGACTACGTAATGTAGAGTTAAAAAGATCCCCCTCCCGCCTCTTGTCTGAGTCAAGTTGGGATATTCACCACCAGAGTTCATGATGGGCTGGCGTCTGGGAACTCTAGACGGGGCAGGACTTGGGGCTATAGAGGGGATGGGGTCTCAGAGCTGCAGAAGGGCAGCTGGGTTGGGCCTCTACTGCCATGTGGTAGCTCTTTGATGAGGGTGGGGTCCCCTTTAACCAGTCCCGACTGAACTCCGACATAGACATTGGGAAAGCCCCAGACCCTGCAACTTGAGCAGGCTTTGTCCATCTCTGAACGGAGCAGACAAGTGACAGTTAGAAGGCTCCCCCATCAACAGGCAGAGGAATCGGGAGGAAAGCACAGGGCTGCCGTACTCCTCCGTGGCAGCTCCATGCAGCCTGACAAATTGCCTGAGAGGGGAGGCCTCAGAGAGATTTGAAGGAGTCATTTGTAACCCTTCCTGCTGACAACAGGGCTGCTGCAGATGTCAGGGGAGGCGGGAGGGATTGCTCGGGGACTGGGCATTGACCTGCCATGTCTGCCGGGGAGGCCGAGCGAGGAGAATGGAGGGCAGCCCTAAAGCAGCTACCATCCCCCAGGGCTTGAACAGAGACACACAGGACAGTCCGAGGAAGACGAGTCTGCCCAGTCTGGCACCTTCATGCATCTGGGGACTGTTTGCCAGCATTCTCCTACCAGCTGAACCCTCTGAAGGTGCGAACCTTCCCTCCCTCCCACTGGAGTCCATGGGATAGATGCCGCCTCCGCTTTTGCACAGCTGAGGAAAAGCTCCCCTTGACTTGGTCAGGGTGAAGAATGAACAGAGGTATTCGACGCTGTGGAGTGGTGTGTGTGTGTGAGAGGCCTCTGGGATTGAGCTAGGGACCTCTAGGGCTCACAGCGCACAGCTTGCGCTAACAAACTCCCCAGGCTTTGGAGCAGAGGGCTGTGGATTGAACAGAAGGTGACGTTTCACCCACTGACCAGTGAGTTCCACCTGCACAGCGCCTCCCTTTGTTAAAAATACATAGTGCAACACCAACCTCCCTGAGCAAAGCAAATGGGACGGAAACCGAAATCTGCCCCAGTCTCAGGCGGGGCAGCAAACAGTGTATCGGGCTGAGCTATGGGAGTGGTTTCTTGCTAGTTTGGGCAACATTTTCAAAGGGGCCATTGATTTGAGATGACCTCAATTTTTCGGCGCAAGACGTACAGGATTGTTTCTTCAGTGCAGCACGGGATGAATGCAGGTGAGAAGTGATGCTATTAAAGCATTATGTGCTCTTGGTTCACAGTACTTAGTGCTGAAGTTAGCAAAGTCAGTGGCTTTGATCTAGCGGAATGAGTTACAGAGCTACCCCCACGGTGTGTCTGTACATACAGCAAGTTCTAAGATATATCCTTGATTAGTGTTCTCCCTACTGGTTGTTGGTAATCCCTAGTTCTTCTCACTAAATCTATAAGCACTTTACATAAAGGAAAACTCAAGCACAGGGCAGTGAACTGACTTGCCCATAGTCACCCAGCAGCCGAGCTCCTGGTTCCCAGTCCAGTGCTCTATCCATTAGGCCACACTCCTTCCATGTCCATTAGACTGTTAGATTTGGTGAACCCCCTGGCTTTTATCTATTTAAAGGGATTTATACTAGCACCCATCATCTTCGTATCAGAGTTGCCTCCTGGGCTCACATGTGCCTAATGTTTTACAAAACATAATGCATGGCATGATTTTTGACCTGAAGAATTTAATCATATGAAGGACGTATATGAAAATGCTGCATGTGCACACACAGATCCAAATAGGTCCATCAGAAAACACACACACGCACATGCAATCATTCAAGCACACACAAACAGATAGGAGTGTATAAAAATGGACACCGATACAAACACACCCGTGGCTTGATTCTGTCTTTTGTTGGGCCTTGAGTGCAATGGCGTAAATGACTAAAACATCGGAATGCTAGGATTTTACACCCACTTTGCACTCATTTTGCACAGGTCCAGGAGACGGCACAAGGCAGGGCCGTATTATCCATTAGGCACCATAGGCACAGTGCCTAGGGCCTACGAAACTTTCAGGGCCTACGAAATTTTTTTTTATATATATAATTTTTTATTTTTATTTAAAAAACTATTTATGAATAGCTTAAAATCAAATCAGTTATTTCGGTCGGGGGGGCCTACGAAGGCAAGTGTGCCTAGGGCCTACGAAGGTCTTAAAACGGCCCAGGCACAAGGTGCAAGGCAATGGCGAATCGGGAATACACAGTGCCCTGGAAGGCACGTGTCAAGACATTCCCATACATGCGTGAATGTAGAGATGCACCAGCTCACCAACTCTTATGAAACCAAGTATTCACACCCTCCATTCTCCACCATCACCTTCAGAAAACTTTGCATGCTCAATAGCTGGAGGAAGGTTTGGCAGCTGCCAATCAAGGCACCTCCTCAAAGCAGTGCTCCGGTAACCTCAGGAGTATGCCTCGAGGGGTTAGGTGGGGAGGGAAGGTTGCATATGCCCATCTGGGGGATGGTTTTTTATTTCAGTAATTCTTTTATCTTGTTCTCACACCCTGAGCGTTATGAGCATTTATCAAAGTAATTGACGCAGATGAAATTAGTGCTTCTTGCTATGTTGGACAGATAAACTTTGCTGAATATTGATTTTGCACAAAGAAAATGACATGTGCTTGGTCCTCACCCTTTATCTGGATGGACCAGGGAGATGCTGCCGGTGTGGGGGTAGGGGAGGCAAGCCTTCACTGGAGAAGCATCCATAAGAATTACTTTTATCTCTTCTTCCGCAAGAAGACAACAGAAGATAAGGATGGGGAGGGCGGGGGAGAGAATGGATAAGAAAAAGCCTGGCAAAGGCCTCCATTGCTAGTAGGGTGCATTGTTGGGAAGAGGCGACAGGGCAGTTCATGTTACTGATCTGACAATTGCAGCATTTGGGAAGAGAATCAGTTTTTCAGGGCCCCAGTCTGGGACTTGCATTCCTAAGGAAGAGCTGAAGGAAGCACTGTTTCTGTGAATATCTCCTCTTTCCCCCTCCTTCCCCCCAACACCATCTCTACATTAGCAAAATGTTCTAGTCCAGAATATGGAAGGGTTTGGATTGTATCTGGTACTCTATTGCTGACACACATTATTTTCATCCTATGGCCTTTAACTTCATGGGGGGGAAAAGCACCACATGAGAAGATGCTGCTAACGTGTTGTAACTGACATCAACTTAAAGACATTTTTTCCCTTTGTGTGGACAAGGAAAGCCAGATGTAAAATATGTGAGTTAATCATAGTGGGGAACATAAGGTAAACCAAGATGAATTAGCTCATTTGTAAACATGACTTGTCTATATGGAGGATCTGTCCATACGGTCATACCTATGGTTTCAGCTGGGACTGTACCTGGGGTGGCTAGTTGTCCCACTGCCCACATAGATGTGGGTACAACGCTTTTTTTAGCATGCTAGCTCCATCATGGCTAACACGAGTATGTCTACCCAAATTGGAAATTACATCTTCAGCTCCAGTGTAGACATACTGTCAGGTGCTAAATCATGTCCAACACCATGTTAGTGAAAACCTGCTACTTAACACGTTTTTTCTAACACGGTCTGTTTTCTGGGCATAGAAATGGACTTAGAATCTGCCACTGTGATGTGTCAGTGGTTTATAACAATAATCCTTTGCATGTACCCTGCATCTGAGGATTCCCAAGCACATTAAACAAACATTATTTAATTTAGCCCTGGGAGGAGGATAGGTATTATAAATCCCCAATGTGCTTGATGGCGGGGGGGAACCCAGAAAAACAGGAAAAAGCAAAACAGTTTGTTGAATGAGTGACTAGCCGGCAATTATTTGCTCAACTCTTATTGCATTTTACAGGAGTTGAATACACCTACACTACAGACCTCTACTGCTATAACTACGTTGCTCAAGCATGTGAAAAATCCACACCCCTGCGTGACGTATTTACGCAGACTGAACCCTGCCCTTCCCCCACCGTATAGAGAGCACTATGTCGGCAGGAGAGCTTTCTCTCTTCAACATAGCTACCATCTCTTGGAGGTGGATTAACTACACCGATGGGCGAAGATCTCTCGTCACCATAGTAGCATCTTCATTAAAACACTACAGCGGTGCAGCTGTAGCACTGTATGTGAAGACAGGTCTTTAGATTTCACTAGCCAATTATCAAGTATAAACTCCGCCGGCACTATAGCAGCCTAACTGTGGAGTTAGACAGTCCCCTTGAGTACTCCAATCTGTCTCGCCACCCAGGGGAGCCCACCTTTGTGATAGATGGACCCTCATACCGAGAAACACAGCAATATTCAAGTTACACTCAGTCCAAAAGGAGCAGTCACTTACCCCAGGCCAGTTGCACATTAGATCTCTCACCAAAGACAATGCAAACACTCAAATGTTACCTTATAATATGGGGTGCAGGTGTCATAAGTGAGATTAATGCATGTAGCCACTCTCAGGCATTCCATAAAGTCTAAACACATTCTTATCACCCTAATACCTGTCTTAACCAGGTGACCCAGATTGGTTCCAGCTGTGTATTTGTCAGTGTTAAGGTGAGAGCTCAGGGCTTTAGCATGAGCTGGCACCTGGTCTGGCAGCATCACAGCATGCTTATGCACTTAGCTGGATCAAGGCTGTAATTGTCCATCTGTCCATCTAGCTAGCGAGCTGTTAACACCAGGCCCCTGACAGCGGTATCGGAGTACCCTTGTACTGATTATGGTCCGTGAAGTTTCTCCAGCAAGCAGAACAAAGTCCATCTGCCTAACGGCCAGCTGCTCTCAACCCTGCTGGATCAGAAGGGCACCAAGAGGGCCGGACAGAACAGCAAAGACCACCTGCCGCGGCTTTGGGGCCTGCTGAAGGGGGAGGGCCAGTGGCCCCTGCGTGCAGTGAAAAGCAGTCATTGAGGCGTGGGGAACAGCATTGTGTAGCTGAGCTGCTGGGACTAGCCGTGGTGGCGCAGCTGTTTATGCCTGTGGCTCCTGTCTGTCCCAGCACTGGAGCAGGGTGGAGTGCACTGGGACAGGGGTGTGCAATGAGGAGGCTGGTTCTGAGGTGACACATGCTCAGCGATACTAGCACTAGCCCAACCTCCGCAATGTTCAGGGGCATTTTTTGCACGTGGAGGGGAGGTATTTTGTAGGTGGCGCGTGCTGTCCATGTTGCAGGCACCAGAGATGGCAACCCTTTTTCCCCCAATGGAAGAATCCATTGGTTCTTTCAATGAACCAACCCTCCTTTCTTCTATTATTGATTCAAATGGATTAAAATGCTAAATATTGAAGTTAATAGGACTATGCAATGAAGCCCATGCTGATGTGCTATGTTGGATGGGAGCCAGAGTACTCAGCATTCCTAGGGTCGAGCCTTTAGTCAGCGTTTTATTTTCTCTGTTGCAGTGGAATAATCATTCTTTTTCCTTTTTAGCAAAGTATTTCCCTCTTGGCTGACTGCTCCCCTAAGGCCCCCATTCAGTCAAGCACTTCAGCACGTGCTTTACTGTACGTACTGGAGGAATCCCATTCCCTTTCAGCAAAGCCCTTCAGCGAGGGTTTCACTTTAAACGTTGAATTCAGTGGAACTTAAGCACATGCTTGGATGCTTTGCTGAATCGGGGCCCAAGTGATCAGCCCAAGTGGTCAGCTGAAGGACTATCTCTGTTCTTTGTTTAGGCCTTTGGCATGCGACTACTCCCTAGGAAGATGTGTCTACTGCCTTAGTTAAATCCTAATGTTTTAAAACAGGTGGATCAGTGAGAAGTGTTTTTAACCACTCAGATGCCTTCCAATGCCCAGGAATGTCATCCTCCAGCAATTCCCTAAAGAGCTTATTGACCACAGATAGATTTGGAATGTATTTTGCCCGATTATTTATCATCCACAGTAATGTTTTTCTCTTTCCATTTTGCATTGTGGAGTGGGCATATGAACTGCTGCTTTTATTTGATCTGAATCAGTTTTTTCAACATATGTCCATTACAAAAAGCTTCTGTTGGACCAATATTTGCTTTTCAAAGCTCTGGGATAGGTGTCTTTCTTTTGTCTCCAACAGAATTTACCTAAATCTTTCCTAGTGTTCTTTAGGTCCACAGCCCAAATGTTCTAGTCATCGCCGTCATCATCATCATCCATTATAAGTTTAGTGCCTTGTAATCACTCCAAAAGCTGTGCAGTTACTTTTTGAAAACCTTGGGAGCAGAACCAATACCAAATGGCATTTGCTTAATTTATAATGTCCAAATAACACATTAAAAGCCACTAGCATGGAGTTTGAGTCCTCCAACTTTACCTGGGGAAATGCATGTTCTGCAGCTAATGCCGAGAATACTGTTTGCTTCTGAGAATTAAGGTGCCACTTCTTTAACATTTTTCACTGGGTAACATTCACCTTTTTTATGGCTTAATTTAAATCTCTGCGTATCTCTATTTGGCTTTTCACATACAACCGAGTCTGGCAGAATTAACCAAGCCTGGCGGTTTTTCTGCTGTTCACTTACTCAGTTTTTCCATATTACCAAGTTTTTAGTTTTTCTAATCTGTTAAGGCAAATGGTGTTTTTCTTATTGGATGGCTCACAGCAGTTTCCGATTTCTCTTAACTAATACATTGTTTTTCTTTTGCACACACCAGGCCTTGGAAGAAAGCTGAGAAGTCTCCTTAGTAGGCTGCCTGTGTTCTCTGTGTGCAATCCTGTGGCATTGATAGCAGACAATTTTTTTTAAATAACTTCATTGCTAGGCATGCTTTTAGTTTTGACATACATGGTAAATCTGTATTTACTATTTGGCAAATTTAAGTGATGTTGATTTTAATACAAGTTGCAATGGTCCCTTGCCCTTGTATTTGTCTTTTATACCCTGAATATGAATACAAGCTTTGTTTTGTACAGTGTCATTAGCTGTTGCATGATATAAATTCCTTTAAATAACATCGCGTTATATTCCAGCATGCCATTTACTGGGTAGTTGTATTTGCCTGTCTGAAGCAGTTTGATGTGCAATCACTGCACCTACAAAGAGATTTGCTGCTTTTATTCTTCTCCAAGCGCTTAAATGTTTTTGGCTCTCCTTGTGCAACATGCATTTTAAAAGCGATCTTTATCATTGCACGTATTTGATCGCTGACTGTGACGGGGTGCGGACCCCATTGTGGCTCTGAAAAGTTAACTGGCGCTGAAGAACTCAATCCCGGCACCTGGAGGCTGGGCAGCCCAATGAAAGGTGAGTCTCAGCTGGGGGAAGAACTGAGTGGTTAGTATAAAGAGAGGAAGCCCAGAGCAGAGGAGGGCTGTAGCCCCTCGCTTGGTGGGGGGTGAAGAGGAAGCCCAGACCCAGGGAAGACATGGAGCAGGTTCTGGTGGTGAGCCCTGACAATAGAGCAAGACCCTTAGCAGGTACTTGAGGAGGAGGGCAAGGGAAACTTAAGCCTGAAAGGTCAAGCCTGTGGAGGGCAGAACTTGGTTTACGTTTGTACTTTTGGTTTGGAATTCCAGGGGGGAGTCTCTGCAAATGTTGGCCCTGGAAGAAGGGGATGGAGAAGCCCCAACCTGGTGGCCAGTCTAGGTTAAGGCAGCCACCATGTACGGCCCTCTGTACCTCATTGCTGCACAGAATCGGTGCAGCGCTGCATGCTACGACCCTCCCTTCCCAGCCCCACGCCTCCTACACAAGAGCTTGCAATGGGGGTCTTCTGAGGGCAATCGTATGGCTGCCTTTTGCAGTGCCTGCACCTGAGGAGACCTCCCTCAGCAAAGATGGGATTTTTTATCATAGAAATGTAGGACTGGAAGGGACATCAACAGGTCATCTTGTCCAGTCCCCTGCACTGAAGCAGGACTAAGCATTATCTTCTAGACCCTGACAGGTGTTTGTCTAACCTGGTATTAAACAGCTCCAATGATGGAGATTGCACAACCTCCCTACAGAATTTGTTCCCGCGCTTAACTACCCCGACAGGAAGTTTTTCCTAATGTTCAACTTAAACCACCATTGCTGCAATTTAAGCCCATTGCTTCTTGTCCTGGACTCAGTGGATAAGAAGAGCAATTTATCTCCTTCCTCTTTATAACAATCTTCTAGCTACTTGAAGACTGTTATCATGTCCCCCCTCAGTATTCCCTTCTCCAGACTAAACAAACCCAGCGTTTTCAATCTTTCCCAGTAGGTCATGTTTTCTAGACCTTTAATCGTTGCGCTCCTCTGGACTCTCTCCAATTTGTCCACCTCTTTCCTGAAGTGTGCTGCCTAGAACTGGACAGAATACGCCAGCTGAGGCCTTATCAGCATTGAGTAGAGGGGAAGAATTACTTGTGTCTTGCTTTCAACACTGCTGCTAACACATCCCAGAATGATGTTCACTGTTTTTGCAACAATATTACATTGTTGACTCATAACTATAATCCCCAGGTCCTTTTCTGCAGTACTCCTTCCTTGGCAGTCATTTCCTATTTTGTATTTGTGCGATTGATTATTCCTCCTTGAGTGCCACACTTTGCATTTATCTTTATTGAATTTCATCTGATTTATTTCAGTCCATTTCTCCAGTTTGTCAAGATCATTTTGAATTCCAGTCCTGTCCTCCAAAGCACTGCAACCTCTGGTAGCTTTGTATCATCTGCAGACTTTATAAGCGTATACTCAATGCCATTATCCAGATCATTTATGAAGACATTGAATAGAACCAGACCCAGGACAGATTCCTGTGGGACTCCACTTAATATGCCCTTCCAGCTCAATTGTGAACCATTGATATGGTCTCTGAGTATGGGTTTTCCAACCAGTTGTGCACGAACCTTAGAATAGGTTAGTCTAGACTATATTTCCCTAGTTTACTTATGAGAAGATCATGTGAAACAAACTCATCATCCCTTCATAAAAGGAGTTCAGCATTGTATAGCGTAAAGGGACTGGAGCAGGGGTGAGTATCTTGCTCCAGATTTAAATCCAATGCTTTCAATGGACAAATCTCAAAGTAAATTCCTATTCAACCTCAATAAGGAGGGCAGAATGTGGCTCATAATCTATATAATAAGATTCCAGGATTGTCACCTCTTTGTGTCACTCTGACGTCTATTATGTCTGTAGAGGCAATGTGAAGCAATGGAAGCAGCTACAAGCATGGCTGAGAGCTCTTTTTGTTCAGAATATCACAGGTTTGATCTTCACTGGGATTCGTGGTCTGTTGCGGTCCAATTTTAAAGTCTCAGACATTTTGACTTTACAAGTCACACTCATGCAGTATACAGCCACAGGAAGGCATGTATTTATGCCAAGCCAAGAGTCCTAGACCCTTGTGAGGTAAGAGGTAACTCAACCAATCACCACCTTTATTCTACAGCTAATTTGAATGCAACAATTTCATTGGTTGTATGAGGGAGACTGCACAGGTAATGGATTACCTGGCCTGACTGCACCTGCACAAAACACAACCCTCCACACAACAACACAATCAGAACACACACTAACCCCAAACACACGCAGCCCCTCACTGCAGCACACACCCCTCATTCACCACACGCAAAACTCTCCCAGCACAACACACACACTCACCCACCTTTGGTCATTGTTACCATCAACCTGAGCAGCAACACATCCATGTCTACATTCTCAAGCATTTTGACTTCATGAATCATGTGACGCCCTCTGGATTATGGGACTGTTTATTATATTATTTAACATAAATATTTCAAAATTAAAATAATTCATATGATAGAAAATTATAACCTTTCTAACGGTACCTGACATGGTCTAAGGATGATGGTATTGTTTGTGTATATGTGTCATGTGTAGTGGAAGTTATGGATATGTTTGCTGTATCTGTAGTTCAACTTTTGCTGTGTTTCTGGGCGACATGACATCCTTGACAGGATGGCAACAACAATAAGCTGCTTAATGGCTCATTAAGAGAAATCAAGGGTACAATAAGCCCAGGGAAAGAAAAGAACCCAGGGGCTAGACCTTATGTGTCACCAGGACTTACTCATGTGACCCTGCAACTCCATCTTATTTCTGTAAATTTCCACAAGCAGCATGGCAAAGAGACATAAAAGGCAGCTGCATCACAATCCATATCAGTCAGTCTTCAGTCTTCTCCTAACTTTGTATCAACTCATCTGCAACTGAAGCTGTGAAATGACGGACTGAGACCTCTCCAGGTACTGGATGTACACCAGAGGGACAAGCCTGCAAACTCCTCAATTCCAATGAAAACCTTATACATAAAAATGATTTGAAAGTCTATATATCTGATTGCTTTAATCATTTAACATTTCTCTTATGCTTTGCTTCTTTCCTTTTATAATAAACCTTTAGCTTTAGTCATTAAAGGATTGGCTGGCAGCGTGGTATTTTGGATACGATCCAACTTATATTGATCTGGCAATGTGGATGATCTTTTGGGGTCAGGAGAACTTTTTGGCAAGGGGAGAATAGCGTTTAATAACTCTCTCTTTCCTGGACCCAGTGGCTGATTGGGAACCAGAGATTGAAACACAGTAAAGGGGGCTGTGTATCTTTTTGTTTGATAACCAGTGTGGGGAATCAAAGCACTCACTGTTTGCGGCGAGCTGGGAAATCTAACTTCAGTGTTACACACCAGGTTGGGAAAATCTGTTCTCCCTTTTCAGCCTGCCTTGTCCTTGGCGTTTTCAGGCGGCTACCCTAGGCACGGACGGGTCACAAATTTCACCTATGTAACAGCAAGAACTTTCAGCTGCTATTGTTCAGTAAGCACTCAGAAATTGGGTTTGTCCAGAGGGAAAGCACAGAGATCTTATTAACTGAGGGACCCATCCTGCCATGCCTGCTCAAATTCAACAGCCCCCAGGACAGCTTGCAAAGTGAGATATTACTTGGTTATGAGTAAGGGTTGTGGGATCAGGCCCAGGATGAGTGCTGGTTCTGCTCAGAATTTAGAAAACAGCTGTCATCTTTGAGCCTTTGAAATCCCACCTGCCCTGCTATTGCTTGTCAGAATTTCAAAAGCTAAAACTTTGACATTTCCAAAAGTGAGCAGAAAGATGGGAGAAAATGGGAACTTTTTTTTTTTTTTTTAAAATAAAACGTTAACACTTTTTTCCCTCCTGATTTCCTCCCCCCCCCCCCCCCCTCACCATTTAGAGTCGGTTGACACTGGTTGAATTAGCAAAAGTTCAATTTTTCTATATTGTGAATTTTCAAATTTTGGGGGAAAAGGGGAAATATGTCCCCCCCAAATTGAGATGTCTCCCTCCCCCAACCAATTCTAGTCTGGCAGGGGACGGTGGGTCCATTCCCTTGAATAATGACAATTAGTTCCTTTAAAAAATAACCCACGGCTGTCCAGCACAACGCCTGGTGCAACGCCTTCAATCATGGTCCCGCTGGTTGACGTAATGGTCCTAAGTAGACTAAACGCGTTTGATTCCAGCACGACGTCTTTTAAACCTTCAGGGCTGAATTCCTACTAGGAATGCGCAGAGGTGTGATATAGGCTGGGATACTCCCGCACGGGCCCAGATCCTCAACGTATAAAGTGCTCACCCCCGTTGCTTTCAATTCTGAAAGTTGCTGTACGCTTCCTTCCAGGTGCTGAGCACCCTTAGCTCAAATTTTCTTTGGTGGGAATCGAATATGTTCAGCTCCTTGCAGAAGACGGCTCATGGCTTGTGTTCACTGCCCTCTCCATGCAGTTTGTCTCCCCTTGAGTCAGCCTAGCTGGCGTCAGAGCAGTCGAACTGCAAACCAACGCTCTCAAGCAGCACAGCGTGTTTGTAATAGCAGGATAGATGGCCTGCATCAGCAGCACAGCATCGCTGTGTCCTCACTACCACACTAACTCAAACAGCAGCAGTCAAGAACTTGAGCTAGAGATTTTTGTGTGTGGACAGGAGTTGGGTTAGGGGAAACACTTGAGTTGTACCTCAAACTAGCCCTCAGAATGGCTTCGACCTGATGGGAGCTCAGCAGATTTCCCTGCATCTCCCTGGTTGAGCTGTACGCTCCAGTTTGAGCTCTCTTTAGGGTGACCTGACTCATGCAGACGCCTCATATCTTCCCACTTGAATTGAAGACAAGAAGAGGGTGCTCTGGGAACTGATTAAGTCTGCTCAGGGTCTGGCCACACGCATTCCCCGGTTTCCCATCAGCCCAGCCTAGCCAGGCATACAGCTTCTCCCCTGCAAACAAGGATCTAGAGGCACAGATCAGGAAATGTCTGTCCTCCTCAAGTTGGCCAGCTGCCTGTGCTCATAGCAGGGGGCAGCAGGCCTCCCTCTAACTGCAAATCGTTTTTCAGAGTGACCTACTGTGCAGGTAAATTACCGTCATTGACGTGTGCCAATGCAAATCCCTACAGGATCTGGAGGGTAATTCCATGCCACTCCCTTCTCCTCGTGCACCTGGATCCAGTTAGTTCTGGAGAGTGGTGGGTGGAGACATGATGGGGCTGATGGAACACGCAACGCTGAAGGGTAATGCTACTTCACTAATGAAATCCAAATTGCTAAATTCTGTTTTCCCCAGCATCTCCCATTACATCTCAGTCAGCCATGCTTACGGGATGGGGAGATTATGCCCAGCCTTCAGCTCTGGCAGACCTGGGGGCTTTCAGGACTGACTCCCTGGTAACTTTTGACTTGTCGGTGGTTTTGGGTGCAGGCTCCAAGCACCCAAACTGGCTTACTATCCCCGTGGTGCTTCCTATCCCTCAGGCCACCTGTACACACCACACAAACACACACAGGCTCCCACAGCACAGCACAGCACTCCCACCCACAAATACCTGTTCGTCCACCATATACTTGAACATCCACACGCAAAGACACTCCTAGACACCACCCAACGCTGCCATTGCATACCACTCCTATGCACGAACCCACATCGTATACGCAGACACACACTACACACAAACTGCCTTGTAATCATTACACCATGCCCACACATATATTCACCCCCACTTGCAAACACACAAAAGCAGCACCTGTGCACACCCACAAAACACCCCATACACAAACCACATACATCTTGCACCCAAATGCCCACTGTCCAGCCCATACACATGCAGCCCAGCATATGTGTAACACCCCAGACACACACGATTACACTTCCTTGCTCACTTTCCCATTGGCTAAATCCACCAGGGACCTGCAAGGAGCTGCACCCACTAGTGCTCAGACTGAACTTGGTCTTAATGCTCCTGCTGGAGCCTCTCCAATGGACACTGGTCTCTCTTCCCACCCCTCAGACTCCCTCCTACCCACCCTTCTTCCTCCTAGTCTGTTTTTTCCATTTATCTCCTTTGGCGAATATACATAAATATGAACAACTGTGTCTGAGTGTGACCTTACCTGCCCTGACTAAATTAATGTAGTGTCTGGGAAGATAATTCTAAAGCCATAAGAAGATAATAAAAAAGGAAAGATTAAAAAAGAAAAAAAAAGGGCAACCGTTGTGGTTTGTAGTCTCTTATCTAACCTTCTGCAGGCCCTGGCTCGGAGTTCAATCCCATGCTATTTAAAGGGATGCTGCCGGCAGGAGTCACACATAACAGCCCTTGTGAGGTGGAGAAGACTTCACAGCCTTCCTCAATGCTTTCTGCTAGAGATGGGCCCGCTCTATAAAGTTTTTGGAACCAAATCCCAGCTCCCATACAATTTTGTATTGCTCAGAGGCAGCTCTTTGGTTCAAGCCATTGGTGCAGATTGTTGTTGTAGTTTTATTTGCATTGGGGTGCCTCTGAAGCCCAGTTATGGACCAGGACCTGCTGTGCTAAGGGGGCTGACAAATTTATCCTAATCGTGAACTCAACTGTAAAACTATGTGAACGTTCATAAGACGTCCCATGCACCTAAAATAGCAAATGTGATTGGGAAAGGGAGACAGTTTGATAATTCCAAACAAAAAGGCCCACTGATATAACTCAAGGACTGTGTTAAGATCAGGCCTGGAAAACAAGAAAATGTGGGACTGGAAATTAATTAACCAAAACTGGTGTTTCGGCAACTAGGCCTAATTGATTGACAACAAAGGAGATGGGTTATTCCACACACCACCCCCTTTGTGGGTCCTTAAAGAGACCTTGGGGGAAAAATTGACTATTGGAGCAAGCTTCACCGTCCTGGCTACCACCCCCACCATCTCCTAGGACCAGACCTTCATCCTGATCCTGATTCTGAGAGATGACCTGACCAGAGTGGGCCAGAGAGAGACCCATATGCCATGGCTCCAGCTGAATCCCAGATAACACCTGGGATGGAACAGGATTGGACTTTAACAACCACAGATCCAGCCCATCTCAACTAACTTCTTCTCTCTCCCCCCAAGAGGACAGTTGTTACCATCTTTGATGCTATCTAAGACTGTCAAATGAGAGGTTTTTTCCTTCTAAAAACTCACTCCAGCTAAAGGAGCAAGGATGTTGTGAAAATGAAATCCTTCTTTAATGCTTCACATTTCAAATGCTTTCCCTGTTTTTCCTTCTTTTTCTTTACCTTTTATAAAAAGTTAAAAGGATTTTCAAGGGTGCGTTTGCCATAGCACTAAACAGGTTGAGGTCTCTATGTACCAACCCTTGATTAACTCTGTTTAATGCTGGACGGTGCCTGGGTTGTGTTAACAACCTTGGGTCCCTATATTCCACCTAAATTAATAGAACAGACCTCACTGTGCTAGGCGCTGTACAGACGCTGCAAAAAGATGTCCCCTGGCCCCAAACAGCTCACAGTCTGAGAGCATGTCTACACTAAGCACAGGCTGTGACTGCAGCTGTAGTGGATGTACCCAGATCCCAGAGCAGAAAAAAGTCACAACAGCGCAGGCTTCAGCATGGACTGTCCAAGTCGTCCTAGAATACTGGGTAAGTACATGGGTGGCTAGCCACAGCTTAACTGCCAGGTATGTCTATATGAGTGGCAGGCACACCCAGTGATTGCAGGATAGACAAAGTGGGAGAGAACAGATGGATGCAGATGGAGAGCACAATGACACCATACCGGGTAGCAGGACGGGCAGTGGTTTCAGCACAGCAGCTGCCTATCCGTTGTCAAGTTTTTTTTGTAGCCATCCTGGTAAAGGCGTGTTTTAAAGAGGACAATGAGGGGAGTTTGCAGACTGTTACAGTGGACCCCTGCCAAGCAGAACGGGTTGAAAATTTCCTGATGGAAGATGCTAGTTTTCAACAGGTGTGATGATGCCTTTTCTTGCCAGTTCCCCCTTCAGAAGCTCCACCAGGACCAATGGAATTGCATTATTATAGTCTCAGGGGCTGTTTCTGACTTTAGCCGGCCCATGAGGTGTCCATCTCCTTGAAATACATCCTTATATTCTGTTAGGCTGCTGGTGACTGTTCTCTCTCCTCTCTCGTGCTGAGGTCATGGTGGTGTGTTGAGATCAAAGCCACGGCTCGCCCTGCCCAGCAGTGCATGCTTCTCCTGTGTGTCAACGACTCGAAATTCCAAATGATAACGTCTCTGTGTCTTATTGACAACCTGCATTTGCCCACTGGCCTCAGAACGGTCGTCTTGTACATCCCCAGCGCTTGGTTACGTTTCTCCAGTCTACGAGTGCTGCTTATCAGTGCTGATGGGATTACATTACAACCCAGCTGGACTGGAATTGGTCGTTGATCTAATAACAGAGCTGCAAATATGGCAGCTGAATGGCTAGCAGCCGTCCTCTGCAGCGCACATCTGTCGAGAGTCTTTAGATCGGCTCAAGTCACACTTCAGATACCCTCCTCTTCATTGGAAGTTTCTCTGACATCAAGTTCTGTGTACGCGGCTGCTTTTTTCTTCCTGGGGTAGCTGCAGCACTGAGAAAAAAAAGTCCATTCCCCCCCATCCCTTGCATTATTGCCATGGACTGCACACTTTTCTTTCTGCCTGTCGTATTGCTTTCCACAGTGCATACAACGGAGCATGATGTCTGTCCTTCAGCTTCCTGTGTACTTGTTCTGCACGAATGGCTGCTCTTGTTTTGACCCTTCCCCTGGACTGTTCAGCTGTCCCTGCTATTTGCAGGCATTTCTTCAGGGTTCAATCTGTTTCTCTCAACAATCTTTTTTATAAGCTGGAATCGTGTGTCTTACAAATGATCCCGTCTCGAATCAGGGAATCTTTTATATCTTCAGAGTTACTAGAACTGGCGTTCTCAGCTCTAATCATGTAAGTAACTACTCCGTCGTCTGCTTCTTGGTTTGGGGTTATAAAATTAGCATCTCCCTACAGTCTCCTTCTGTCTGGAGTCACAATACTCATTAAAGACTCACCAGCTATTTCAGTGTTTCAGGCATTACTCCTGGCAACAATGTCTCACTCGTTTTTCTTCCTTTTCCCCCAATGAGATGGCAAAAAAAACAACCCTTTATCTTCACTTTCTTGTCTTTATCACCCAAGGTCTGCTTTGTTTGCAGACTCGGTTCTGGCCTCCATGCTTGTGCAAGGGTTTTTATCTGGAAATCCAGCATTCCCAGTGTCCAGAGTCCCTGTATGTTGCCAGTTTTCTCTGTTTATAGGTACCATTTTGTTTGCCTGTCAATAACACTCTTTCTTGCTCTGGGTCTCTCTGGTCCGGCCTGTACCAGCATACACCATGGGTAACGGAAGAGGATGCCATGTTTCTAAAAACTAAACTTGCTCTTTATTAGGAGACTACGTACGGAAGTGCTGCAGCTGCAGCTAGTATTCCAGCCACGTGCACACAGACTGGCTTCTTAGCGCCTTCTCCAAATTCTTCCCTCCTGCAAGCTGGGCCGCTCCCTCCAAGTTCCATGCAGGTTGCTACAGGTAGGCAGACCCAGTGATCAGAGCCACAACCTGACTCTCCTGAGTGTGACGTTAGAGTAATTTTGCTTTTGGCTTAGTGAAAATGTAACCTCTGTGATGGCCTCGGGTGACTGTACGTGTGCTAGAACACGGCCATGGGAGAATGGTAATCTAACGTGGTTTTGAGGACATTGCTCTCTGTTTCTCTATCTGTATTTGTGCAGGGAGCAATAGGGACAGTGCGTGTCCCCATCCCGGCTCTACTCCTGCTCTCCCAGAGCAGATCCCCAGGTCCATGGAAGCGGGGCATGATGCCAACCTTCCCCTCTGCACACGGAGTGGGGAGATCTCTGTGATGGCACGACCTGAAGCTGGCTTACTAATCTATGTGCTCCATCATCACTGCATGCAAAAGTAGCAATGGAGCTGGAGAGGGGAGACGTCACCGGCTGCCCCAGTGTCCCGCAAAAGTCCCTGCATGGAGAAACAGGGGCTTCGTTCTCCACCCCACCGCGGTGTTAATCAGGAGAAGCAAAGCTCAAGTCCGTGGGCTGCCCTATGGTGAGAGAGTGGAGAATCCAGTTCAGTGGGAAACAATTTCCCCCCCCCATGTATCTCCCCCGTATATATCTGCAGTGTGGCTTGCAGAAGGGAAGGGTGGCTCTGAGCAGGTAAAGGGAGAAGGTTGCTTGTGGAAAGCAAAGTGGGATGAGCAGTGGCTGAGCGGAGAGACAGTCCCCCTTTGTTACTGATTGACAGGCAAGACACGGAGAGACAGCCACATACAAGGCGAGAGAGAGAGAGAAATGACAGACACCAGCTCTGAGCCCAAACTTGTCTTGGCCCGCTCCCCCCCCCCGTCCCCGCTCCCCCCTCTACATGGAGAGGGCTTTCTTGCGGCTTTGTTCAGCAGCTCAGAAGTGGTGTTGTGACAATGGCCGAGGTGAAAGGGGTTAATTCACGGCACAGAGGTAGGATGTGAGGATGGCAGAGTGGAACAATGGGCAGCCTTCCTCTTTTGTCAGCGCAGCCATTGTGCCGCGTGTGAAAAATGAAATCTGTTTCATTTCACTCCCAGATGCGATCAGCTGGCTCTATTTAGAAACCATCAAAAAAAGCAATCTAAGTGCTGGGGGGACGGGGTGGAGAGAAAGGAACCCCCATTATTTATTTATTTAAGATTTTAACATTTATTTTGCTTTAACCCACTCTCTGCCTCCGGCACTCAAGTTACTGAAACGTGATTAAAGCCAGTTGAGAGAGCTTCCTGTTGCTGGCAGTGCTGTACATACAGGCTGCGGCAGGGCACTTCCCCAGAGCCAGCGCTCCTGTCCCAATGCTGTAGATATCATTTTCAGCGTGGGTTGCCCCAGAGCCAGCCTGCCTGCCTGCCCCGGTACTGCACATACAGGCTGCTGCCCTGGGTTGCCCTTATGGTCTCCAGATGACAGAGGCTGGGATTGATGGAGACGTTCTCCCCTATCAATCCCTAAAGCACCTCCTGCTAGGAGCAGCTGGCACTGGTGTAGACGTAGTGAGCTTTCCCTAGGGCACCTCCTGCTGAGAAGGGCTGGGTCTACAGACACAGTCAACTCCCCACCTCATACCATCCGGGAGCAGGTTGACAGGCCTGGAGCCTGAAATCTTCTCTCCGTAGGAATGGATACAGGCATGCAAACTTTCCCTACACTCGCATCAATGTGCCTTGATGCCGGCCTGCAGGGATCACCGGCACAGTCTGGGGGGGATCTGGCTCATGTCCAGTTCCACCCTTGGCTTTTCTGTTCAGGCTGTCAACAAAGCGGCCAGTTAGTGCCAATTTGTGAACACCTGTTTACTAACAGCTGAGGCTCGCCAGTTCTTCACCTAGGTAACAGCTTCTGGACACCACGGGTCCAGGCTGAGCGTGAATCAGTTGCCTAGAGAGGGAAGGTTCCAGACCCCCATCATCAATCCCCATGAGCCATCCCAAGCCCCTGAGCTTGCAAAGTTTCATGCACACATAGAACTTTACATAGGGTGAGTACTCCTAAAATCCAACTGGCAAACCTCCCATTGGCTCCCATGGCAGAGTTGTTGCTTTCAGCCCATGGAGTTCCCAATAGCAGTGCTGTGTAGAGTAAAATACATGAGGTAGACGTGCATCAGATTATGTCATCTACAGCCCTGGGACCCAGCATTCTTCCACTTCAGTAGAGGAAGGTGTAGAGGTAACCACCTCTGTGAAGAGGAAGGAGGTGTCCTGGCAATTGATTACATCTGATCAGTGGCAGTAGAGCTACATTGTCTGAAGTTAAATATGCACAGCAGGACAGGGATCTATGGTAGAAACTTATAAAGCTGTCTCATCTTCCTAATTTCAAGAGCCTGAAAAAGGACAGGGAGGAGGGGGAGGAAATCCGTATATTTGCAAATGAATGTTTGTCAAAAATTAAAATGAATGCTGGATCCCAGCGGGATAGATGGCATAAGCTGATGCCTTTTGTTTTTAAACAAATAATGAATTTGATAGGATGTTGAGTGTTTTTATTTATCAACTTCCTGTCCCAAACAGAGATTTCCCTGAACAGAAAAATATATGTTCTTAATTAATTGGTAGGGGGAGTGTATTTGTATTGCCGGAGGGCGTAGGAACCCCAGACATGGGCCAGGACCACTTTGCACTGGGCACTGAATAGACAGAATGAAAAGATGGCCCCTGCCCCAAACGGCTTACAGTCTTCAGTAAAAGTCAAAAGACAACAGGTGGAGAGTGAGAGAGAGAGACACGAAGAGCACAAGGAAACAATGAAACAAAAGTATACGTTTCAAATTAAAGTATCGCTCTTTAAACAAGGACAAAAAAGTCTCATACAGAACAGCATCAACTGCAGACAACCCAGCTACTTTATGGGGTGAGTGTAAAAAGAGTTAAATGGGGAAATTAAGCTGCAGAGGGGGGGAGAAGAAATTTCACTTTTTCACCAGAAATGTTTTGGGCAAAAAGTGAAACGTTTTGTGGTTTCACCACAGTTTGATTGTTGTTTTTCCTCCTATGCCAACGAAAGGTGGTGATAGCAAAAGAAAAACATAACTGACATTTTGCCACCAAAAGAAAAAAAAATCTTGTTTGTGCTGTGAAACTGACAAATTTTCACCTAAGGCAAATGTGTGAAACTTTGCATTTTTTTTTTTTCTAGAAGTGGAATCATCTCATTTCATAATGCAAAAAAAAAAAAAAAAGTGCTTGATGAAAATTGTGTTTTAGCCTTTGGACTGAACTAAAAAATTCAGTGGAAACTCATGACCATATTTATTTCTAAATACAATAATTTGACAGTTTCTCTTTCGAATTGTATTGGATGCTGGTGAAAAGTGATGGTCTATTTGATGACTAGGAGTGGTGGGTGGAGGTCATCATAGCAAAAGAAGACCCACCCCTTCAGGTGAGGGAGGAGCCACAGAACCTAGACATCAATTAAATATGTCTGAAGGGCTGAAACTTGGAGGGAAGATAGACAGGTAGGAGGCTGTGTCGTGGAGGTGCTGTGAATGATGATGATCCGCCACAGTGCAGCAGAGCAGGGATCGGCTGCTGGCCTCTTATTCCCTGGCAATTAGTGGCGTCAAAGGGGTGTCATGGTGACATTGCACTGTAGTGGGTTAGAGTGAGGTTCTGTTGCAGACAGACCCCTGTGCTGGTGGTCAGGGGAGAGGAAGTGATGTCCTGAGCTGTCATGGTCACCACATGCACTGCCTCAATAATGCTTGTGGAATAGCCAGACTGACAGACTCAGCTGCTTTCAAGGAACACAAGAGAGTCCTTTGTTGCCTCCCCTTTCTTGAGACCAGTTCTGCACCAGCCTCATCCCTGGTGTAGATTAGAGCAGCCTCAAGGCTCCTCTCCTTTATGGCAGCTGAGGATCAACGAAACTGCTCTGTCCTTGGACACACGCCTTGAATTAGGGCCAGGAAGTGGCCACTACAAAGGATTTCCTATGTGGGGTGAATCTTCCACCGCCTGGATCCTGCAGCTTTGTATTAGTACGAAGTTACCCTAACTGATCCAGGGATGAGATGTATAGCCTGAAAAAGAAATGAATTTTCCAGTTTCCCTACTTCACAGTAGTGTGGATACGTCCATAGATCCGTGGGAGCGATGTGGACCATATAAATATCTAGACAGACAGCTGCATAGCTCTCTGGTCCCAGACTGCTAGCCAAATAATGCAGAAGCACTACCACAGCCAAGACTGTAAGTGTGCCCAGCATTTAACATCTTTGTTTGAATTTCATCCCAAAGCATTTTGCAAACACAGCCCCACTGAAATGCAGCTTTTTCTGGGGTGGGAGCCAGCATAAAACACCCTGCACAATAGCACAGCAGGGGAACATTAGCCAAACCATTATACTCCCCAGTGGGATCTTTAACATCCAGGCAGGACTTTACTGGTAAAGTTTGGTTGTCTTCTATGGGACTTCATCCCAGCTATTTAGCAAAACATTGACCCTTTCCCCCCTGCCTCTGTCTGTCATCAGCAGCTCTCTAGTCCTGGGGATTTCAGCACAGTT
Organism: Emydura macquarii macquarii; assembly: GCF_026122565.2. Lineage (NCBI taxonomy): Eukaryota > Metazoa > Chordata > Testudines > Chelidae > Emydura > Emydura macquarii. The sequence continues at coordinate 6,341,785 of NW_027131391.1, forward strand.
CAAGCCCATATACCTGTTTGCTCCCCATATGCCCAATGTGTATGAGCTTTCACATCTCAGCAGGTCTGGTGACCCATGTTTGCTATGGCTGTGATTGTCAAATAGCCCCTTAGTAGTTGATGATGCCAGGCATCCAGGGGTCTCCAAGCATTTTACAAAGGAACAGTCGAGCCGTTGGAAAATGCAGGTTTGGGTGACAGGAAGCAGTGAGTCATGGAAGTCCCACGGCCATGGCACATCATGGGAGATTACGTTGCAGAAAAAGGCAGATATCATTCTGGGGTGCATTAACAGGAGAGTCCTATGGAAGACGCAGGAGGTAATTGTAATTGTCCCACTCTACTCAGCACTGCTGAGGCCTCAGTGGAGTGCTGTGTCCAATTCGGGGCACCACGCTTTAGGAAAGATGGAGAGAAATTGGAGAAAGTCCAGAGGAGACCAACAAAAATGACCAAAGGTTTAGAAAACCTGACCTATGAGGAAAACTTAACGAACTGGGCATGGTTAGTCCTGAGAAAGGCAGATTGAGAGGGGACCTGATGATGGTCTTCACATATGTTAAGGGTTGTTAGAAAGGGGAGAGTGATCAGTTGTTCTCCATGTCCACTAGAGGTAGGACAAGAAACAAATGGGCTTAATCTGCAGCAAGGGAGAGTTAGGTTCGATATTAGGAAAAACTTTCTAACTCTCAGGGCAGCTAAGGCCAAGTTTACACTGACCTGGAAACTCAGCGGCAGTCGACGGGAGTTACACAAGCTACTCTGAGAAGCTTGCGTAACTCCTGTCAACTGCATGACGCCTCTTCTACGTGGCGTCTTCAAGCTGTGCCGATGGGAAATGCGTTCCCGTCGACGCAGCGCTACACCACTTGAGGGGTGGTTTTATGGCGTCGACTTCCGGATCATCGACTGAGTGGGTCTTCACCGGCTTCCAGTGGAGGTTGTGGAATCTCTCTCATTGCAGGTTTTTAAGAACAGTTTGGATAAACACACGTCAGGGATGCTCTAGGATTACTTGGTCATGCAGGGGGCTGGGCTAGATGCCGTTTCAAGGTCTCTGCCAGTCCCACATTTCTATGAGTCTATAAATCTGGCAGGGAAACCCAGCCCGTAGAGGAGACTGAATAAGAGCAGGAGGCACCAAACTACAACTCCCATGAGGCACTGCAGTGACATTTCAGAATCCAAATATTTTGGGTTTTGGCTGAAAATAAAACTTTTTTGGTGTTCTGTTTTTCGGGTTTTGTTTAATGAAAACTGAAATTTCCTTGGAAAGTGGGCATTGTTTTTTTTTTTTACCAAAAATAATTGTGCCACCAAAAACCCAATTCTCTGCCAGCAGCCTGTACTGATGGAAAATTTTCAAACCGCTGCAGCCACCATTTGTTTAGCTGAGGTTTTTATAGGGCTCCCAATACTGGAGTATCTGAGCACTTCCCAGTCTTTATCCACACAACGCCTCGATGAGCCAGGGCTGCGCTGTTAGCCCCATTTTACAGATGGGGAAGTGAGGCCCAAAGCAACTTGCCCCAGGTCACCCAAGAAGTCTGCAGCAGAGCAGGGCATTGCATCTGCGTCTTGTGAATCCCCATGCGTGAGACACAAAGGAGAGAAACCACTTGCCGGGTCACTGCAGGTCAGGAACAGAACCCAGAAACACTGAACTGAGCCCATTCAAACCACTAGTTCAGCCGTCCTACACCGGGGCCAGGCAATGACACACAGGCAGTGGTGAGAGTGGAGGGGGTACACATTGGGTATTTAGACTGATGCTAGTCAATTTGTTCGGATGAAGCCTGACTCCGTCTTTTCCTCTCTGCACTCCACTCCTGCAGTAATCACCAGCCATGCCCACGGTGGGTTTGTTTCGGTTTTTTCCCCCCTTCTCTTCTGAAGGCCTTTGTGAGCACATGGGAAAGCTAGGCAGATGGGTGGCCCTGCTAGCCAAACAGCTCAGTGGGCCATAGCCCATTCTGCAACCGGCTTCATCTGCCACTTAATAACCTTCTCATTCTCATTACCTCGTCATTGTCTTCCCCGCACCGGCCTTCTGTCAGTTCATTGCGGCCCTTCCGTTGAGTAAGGAGCAGCTCGCCCTGGGTCTCAGGAGATAGGTCGAGAGAATGGGTCTTTCATGGCAGGGTTGGTAGGGGAAGGGGGGGCGGCGAGATGGCGGAGAGAGCGTGGATGTCAGATCACATAAATCAAGCACCGAAGCATTCCTATTTAACACACTCTTCCCCTTCGAGTTGTCAGTGAAACCGTTAATTAATTAGCTAATCCTGCGCTGAAGTGGGTTCTAAATAGAGCTCCCCTCCCCTCCCCCCAGTTAGGTAATTACTGCTGAGGGAGGTTTTGTGAGAGTAATTTTCCAGCAGGGACAGCCCCGGATGGCTGAGGGAGATACATTTAAAGAAAGGTAGGTGTGGGGGGGGAGGGAATCCTATTACCCTTCTGCAGGGCTGGTGTGTTTTCTCTGAAGATACAGAGAGGACAGGAGGGGCCCAGGAAGCGGGATGGGCACCAGAATTTTTCTTGTCCTCTGCATCCCTGGGAGACGTTTGCTGCAGAGAGACGGCTCTGCCTCTGGAGTGGGTGGAGAGGAGTGAGCTTGGTTCCTCCTTCGTCTCACCCATCCTGGGGAAAGCACCCAGAGCCTGATCCAAGCCTCAGGGAGCTCAACAGAAAGATGACCATTGACCTCAACAGCGTTTAGCGCAGGAATCTGTAAAGCTTCTCCCCGGGTCGCTCTCACAGGGGTATCTTGAGAGTAAAGGGAGAAGAGCTGATGACCTACCCGGCCATTTGAGCTTTAGAGTTGTGGACATATACGGCTGGGTGGCATCCATGTGCCATTTTCTTCTCCACTAGCGAAACTCCTCCCTGGTGCTGCCCGGGGAATTGCCAAAACGTTCTTCGGGTCATCCCTGATGCTCAGCCAGTGCTGCGGGAGGGCAGTGTCCTCGGTCTTCGTAACAGAGGGAGTATTGATTAGTGAGGGGGTTCAGGTAGGCCTAAACGGCCCTGCTCCCCTCCGCTGTGCGGATGCCCAGGTATATTTAATACTTGGTTTTTGCATCCCTGTTATTACGAGTCGAGTTTGGAAATGGAACTTTTCCAATCCGAATGTCCCTCACATTCTTTCGTGCAAAAAAACCCCAAGGTTTGGATTTGGGAATTTTCCTTTCCAAAATGGTTATTAGGAAACCCAACAAAAAGCCATTAGTACCTGATGCCTGATGGGTGAAATAAACTGGCGGGTCTCAGCCCACCTCCTAGTGCGTAGACATCCATGTTACAAAATCCCATGCCCAGCACCTTGTCAGCAGAAAGCTCAGGCAACATTTGGTCTTCACGATTTATCATTTCCATGTTCTTCTGCATTTGCAAGTTCTGTTCTGTTCACGCCCCCCCCCCCAAGAACTGCAAAATTGCATCAGCGACGTCTGAATTCCTCCCCAGCTCTGTGTACCCGAGAGATTCAAATAAGAATCCAGGGCAACATTTTAAAAGTAACTAGAGATTTTCGGTCCTCTGTTTTGGGGTGTCCAAGTTGAGATGCCTTAAAGAAGGCTGTTCTTCAGAAAGTGCTGAGCCTCTGCCCTCAGAAAAGTAGGCCCCTTTGAGGTGTCTTGAGTTCTACATCCAAAAACAGAGGTGCCCAAAATCACTAGCCACTTCTGAGAATCTTGGCTTTTGGATTCCTATACACGCAAATATCTGACTCTTGAGGCTGATCTCTACTCAGCTGAGAAGGTCCTTCCCACACCTAGACTGGTGTTAGCTTTTTGCCACAGTATGGAGCGTGATCTGTGCAGAAACATTTGGGATGGACGGGTCCGCTAGCCATCCACCTGCGTCTTCACACAGCCCTCTGCCCGAAGGCCGTGTTGCTGTGCCTAAATGCTCTTTAATAGCATCACAGGGGGGCTGGCTCCTTTAAGGTGTGATGGGTCCAGCAGCCCCACCTGTGACACAACCGCTCTGCTCCCCAGGTGGGGAGAATGAGCCAAGTCATGTGATTGGTGGGTCATCAGACCCAGTCAGGCCTGTGGGTACATAAGGAAGAGGCCCAGGGGGGAGCAAGGGGCTGCAGAAATGGCAGTGAGTAAGAAGGAGCATATGGAGACAAGGGACAGCTGCTGCTGGAGAGAGGGAAAGACAGATCTTCAGGAAGATGGAGCTGTGCCTAGCTAGAGGCCAGGTGAGGTCTTTACTTTGAGTTTATTTGACGTTGGAAAGACTGTGTTGCCTATCTGGGGGGAACTGGATTAGGGGGCTATAAAGGGGCCTGCTGGAAGAAGCTGTCCTGAAGCTGGCACTGCTTTTGGAGGGAAGGTTTTGTGAGCCCTTGACCCAGGGGAAGGGTCTGGAACTGAAGTGCCAACAGAAATGGTGTAAAAACTTAATAAACTAGATCCCCATGAGGGGCATTTTGTTTATGCCTCTGGCTTGTGTGGAGTTGTTGAGGCACCATAAGGCAAGGGGAAACTGAGGCAGGGTGCCACAGCACCAGCCCAGGCCATGAGAGGGTGCTTGGAAGGGGTCAGTTCTGTTGCAAATGGCTTGGAGCCAGATTTTTAAAGTGAGCTCTGTACTCAGGCTGCATGGTGGTGGCCGAGCTCTTCTGAAAATCTGGCCTTACGCAAGGCTCAATTGCATGCAAATCTCCAATGATGGAGCTCTTTTGTCTTTTCCTTCCTTTTACTTATCTGTGGGTGTCTATATCTGCTCAGTATGCTTTGCAACAGAGAGCAGTGGGGTTTCCTTGCTTTAATTTTGGAAGGAACCCATCCCATATGATCAATCAAATAAGTTTCAACAGAGGCTGGGATGAACCAGGGCCTCCTGGTCTTTCTCCTTTGAGCTCTTTGATTCAGTGATCTAATGGGGTGACCTGTTCCAGATCATTTCCAGTGATCTTTTCCTGTGGAGTCTCACAAAACAAAGCCTCTGGAGTGAGCCTGCAATTCTCTAACTCTGGTGCTGGGTCAACGGTAGTTCCTTCCAGTGCAATTCTCAGCCCATATCTCTCACCCCTCCTGGGTCTTGTGGATGTTTCTTCCATCTGCGACACCGGTTTCAATCCAACTTGTGTTGAGGCAGGTTGTTTTTCTACTGTCTTTTCTCCAGGAACCTCACTGGGATTGCAAGGGGGGAAATTGGGCAGAGAACAACAAAATATTTGAGGATCAATTGTGCATTAGCAAGGAGAAGGACTCTCCTCTGGTCTTAATATGTGTGATTCTATTACTCTGGGGTGTAGATAACCTGTGGGTATAGAGCAGATGGGCAGACACTGGCAAAGGAATGAACTTGAGTCTGATGGAAAGAGGAAATCAGGACCGCAAGATGCTAGGAAGAATTGCAAAACTTTTCCCTATGTTAGACGAAAGCCTGGGTATCCTGAAAGAAAGAGGATATGAAATCTCCTTGGGTCTGAGAATGAGATTGACATCAAAGGGACCATCACACATCAACAGCTCAGAATCATTCCATAGGATCTTAGGCCATGGCAGTGGAGAAGACCTCCCTATAATAACGGACATTGCTGCCTTCCAAGTGTTTGGGGATTCCCTAATAAATGATCTAGGAGGTCTCAGTCCAGTTCCTAATGTACAGAGCCAAATCACCATCCCAAGTAGCATTACTGTAGCCTTACCAGAGGCACCAGAAAGTGCCTGGGTTGGCCAGGGAAATGAAGCTATCCTCTTCTCACTGGGGTGGTCTTTCCAGTGTGGGGTTGAGAAACATTGATGGGACAGCTGGGGAGAAGCTTTCCCAGCTGTTCCCTCTATTGTACCTGGTCTATGGAACGATGGAGACACTGGCCTCCAGGGTTGTCTCTGGAAATACATGTGGGCCTGGAGATGCTACCAGAGCAGCTGTGCTGTTACTCTGTCCTTGCTGGAATCCACAAGTGCAGTCAGATGCAACAACAAGAGGCAGGTTTGAGCTGGCAGGTGGCGGAGGGGGAGGGAAGGAAGAGGGGATGGTGTTTCTGGAAGGGCAGGCCATATAGCATAGGCCTTATGTGGCTGCTCTCTGCCCTCCCCCCTCCTGGCACCACCACACCATTCCAGCCTGGTCCTCATTCTTTGCCTAAGTCTCTTCCCATCTGTAGCAGCCCTGCGTCCCCTGGTCTCTGTTCAGCTGGGGATGGAGGAAGGAGGGGGGGGGGGGGTAGAGAGTGCAGTAAAGCATCCTTCTGACAGCTCTCCGAGGCGCTCTCCAATGGAAGCGTGCGGCTCCCTTCTCTGTCACCTGCAGCTGTCACAGGCAGAGGTCCAAGGTCAGCTAAGTGTTTAATGGGCCTCCTGTGAAGACTCGCAATGAAGGGAAGGCAGGGAGAGGGAACGAACATATGCCTCTGCACAGGCACTGAGCCTGGCTTTCTGAAGGCAAAGGGGTATTTTCCTCTGGGAGTGGTGACACTTGTCACACAGGGTCCAAGCACAGAGGGTGGCTGCCCCATGCCAACCTTCCCCTCACCCCATCCCAACATCCCGAAGCTGGTGCAAATGTGTGTGGTGGGGATCCCCTGGGTTCTTTACTCTATCATCTGGGTTTTCAATCGGTGTGGGTAGCAGTCATGAGCAGTGAGGGGGACACAACCATCTATATGGCTAAATAGAAAGGTGGTCCCAGGCCAATGAAAGTGGGGTTCCCGGGAGGTGTGTGTGAGGGGGGAAATCCTGCTAGGGGAAAAGGCTGAGAACTGCTGCTCTCATGACAGGAGTATATCAAGAGTCACAAAGCAAAATAACCATATTCCTCCAAACTTCAGGAAAGGTTCCGTTTGGGTTTGGTCCCAGTTCTGGGTCAGTTATTACAGGGAGAGCCAGTTTGATTCAGATTCAGTTTCTTTGTGACACCTTCTGTTCTGCCCAAGATTCCTTCCTCCCCCCCCCCCCCCACTACACTTCCTACCATCTCGCCCCATCTAAATGGCTGTGCTCATTGGCGTCTAAGCACTGAAGTGACCCCTTCTGACTGAGGCATGCAGTGAGGTCACCCTGTGGAGCTGCCAACTCAGGGGTTGCCATCATGCATTGCCCCCTACCACTGTCCCCCACCCAGTGTCAGCTATCCACATCTTGATCCATGAGCTGGGGACTGGTACCGCATTTCTGAACCTTTGTGCAACTTCCACGGGGCAGAATCTGAAGTCTTTGGTTTTAACTCAGTCCTTACTCGGGCAAAAATGCCTTTTGGAATCCATGGGAATTCGGCAGAACAAGGACGGAGTAAAAACTGAAAAAGGACCTCTGGAGTTGGCCCTGCGTTGTAGTCATGCAGGGACATCTTGGGCACCTGGCTCGCCTAGCTACGGCCTACAGAGGCTTACCTCCGAAGATGCGGATTGGGAGGGGCTAGAAGCTGAGTGGCTCTGCAGATGGCTCTGGAAAGGGGCTCTGTCATACAAGTTATGGTAGTCTGCAGAGGACAAGCCTGTGGCTTGGGTGGTAGGTCACATAATGGTTATATGGCTTTTGGAGAAGACCAAGGAAATCCATTTCCTAGGGAAATATACAGCCCCCATCCAGGAAGGAAAGTGCCCCTAGTCTGAACACAGGGTTGGGGGGAGTCAGGCAGCCCTAAATTCTAATCCTGGCTGTGCCACTGACTCATTCCAACCTGTGATCATCAGCAAATCACTTCACGTTTCCGTGTCCAGAATGAAAATAACACACCCGGAATGATTGTGTCCTCACTGGTGCTGTGCTCCCTTGTGGGTGTCGCTAGGACTTCTCAGCAGGGAACATCCCAATGTGTTTTGCGCTGCAGTGAACCGAGTCACTCTGAATCTTTCCCAATGCATTTGTGGGAGAACTTGTCTGTCCTTCTGGGCATCTGGGGGCGGGGAGGGTTGTAGGAAGGCATTGGAGGACTATCAGTGTTTGAGAGATTTAGCCTGAGACCTCACTGCAAAGTGGGTGGGTTACCAGCCCAAGTGAAAGCAGCACCTGGGCTCTAGCCCACCCCCACTGCAGGCTAGCTAATCTGGGTTGAAAGCAACACCACAATCGGGTGTGAGGCTACGTGTGTGGACAGGAAGAGGTTAGGGGCAACACCTTAGTAAAAGCCAAGGGCTTTGCTGCCCCCCTCACCCCACTTGCCTCCTGCAATCTCTTCTCTTTAGCGTGAAGGTCTCCGAACCAGTTTGCAGGACACTCGCCTCCCACCACCACTTGTTCTTTCAGGGTCTATCCCACCCATTGACTGTATTAGTGCCCCCCATCATAACTTCATGGGTAGCATGACCATCTGGGGGCCTTGATTGGGGGGGGGGGGCAGGGGTATCAGCAGGCCTGTGACTGTTGCCAAGTATTCCCAACATCTGAGAAAAACACTGCAAAACCGAAGACTCTAAACCCCTTCCTCCTTTTGTGGGCTGATGACACAGTAAAACCACAGTGAAGGGGGGATACCCCAGGGTCTTGAACATATCAGTCACCCACCATGACCCTCTCATTTAGTTTTTAATGATTGCTATCACTGTCTTCCAGAGCTGGGGGACTCCAGCCTTTGCCTCAGGAGTGGGGTAAGAACTAGGGTGACCAGATAGCAAGTGTGAAAAATCAGGACACTTGTATTTTAGAGAATGCGGGGTATAGTTGGATATATAAGACAAGCCCCTACTACCAGGAGAGTCCCTGTAATATCGGGACATCTGGTCCTCCTAGGAAGAACAGGAGGGTCAGAAGTGAGGTAGACGTGAGTGACAAGGCTGGGTGCAGAGGGAGGGGGAGTCATAGGGGATGTAGAAGACAAGGTTTGCTTTTGCAGACTGAATCAAACCAAGGGAAGCTGATGAATTAGTGCTGTTTGCTGAGCAAACACAGCCGGGTGGGGATAGGCTGTGGAACAGTATTTAAACAGTCTTTTATTTGCTGGCAAATATCCCTCTCCACCCATCCTTCTTCCCTTCTCTCCCCCCCCCCCTTTGTACTCCAAAGAGAGGCAATTGGGCAAGGCATCCCAAGATGAGGAGGGACAAAATTCCTGCAGGAGGAGGATCTGGGGGAAGGGAACAGGGAAGAATGCCACTTCCTGCAGAGAGCACTAAACCTCAATGCTCAGGGACAGACAGTGTTGTCTAGTGGTTAGCACCAGAGGCCTGGAAATAAGCATTCTTGGGTTTTACCATTGGAGCAACGTGACCTTGGGCAAGAATCTCTCTGCCTCAATTTCACCCTCAGTAAAAACCGAGTTGTTAATGCCTGCCTTTGTGGAGGGGGGGAGGGCTGCTGTGAAGCTTCCTTCAGATGCATGTGGAATCTCCCAGCTCAAATGTACGACAGTTGCAGCAGAGGTAGCAATATTTATTGTTGCAAGGCAGCAATTAAGGGGCAGATCCTCAGCTGGTGTAAACTGACATAGCTCCACTGACTTTAATGGAGCGGCACCAATTTACACCACAAGATAATTTGACCCTTGATTTCTAAAACGGCTACGTGTGGGGAAACTGGCCCCGGATCCCCTACGGTTCTGTACTTGGCTGCTGCAGCCATTTGTCTGGAGGTCACTCTGGTGATGATCTATAGTCAGTGTCTGACTCCACCAGTGTGGAGCAGTGACCGTGGGCCAAGAGGGTAAAGTTGGTAGTGACCTGGGGACGTCCCCTCCACATTCCTGACCTGGACTTTGAAACAGGAGCAGATGAGACTTAGCTGGAAACTCCTGCTGAAATTCCGAGCTGTCTTCGATCCCAAATCCTCACACTGCTTTGCCACTACTTCCATGGCACTCCCTGGGCACCTCTCCTGCCCTGCTGGTGCCCCTCAGTCCTGACCCATGGCATTCCCTGCCACGCCAGTTCACCCTCCATTCCAAACCTGTTCATGCTACCGATAACGGCTGCAAAATGATCGGGCCAAGTTTCAGCCTCTCTTCATAGAACGTCTCCAACTGCTGGGCTGGCTTTCTGGAACAGTCTTAATGCTCATTCACCCTTCGAAGGCAGGGTGCTTCCACAGCAGCTGTGCTGTACACGCCACTGCGTGAATTACAAGTCGCTGCCGTCGCCTGCATCATTCATTATTAAACTGCTCGTGTGTTTGGCCTGCGGCTTAATCCAATGGCACCATGGTGGCTGCAGGAGAAATCCAGCCATCTGTAAAAGCGGCATCCCCATGCCTGTGTCAGCAGCATCACGGCTTTCTGTGGCAGTCATGCCTGGGTTTTCAGGGCTCTGAGAAGGATTCATGCTGCAGGCTCCCCCAGGACTTGCAAGCCTGGTGGGAGGGGGATTAGAAACAAATTAGCCATTCTCCAGATAGTGGACCTCTGCTGATTTACACCAGTGGAGGAGACTGAGTCCCTGGACCTCTGCTAATTTACACCAGCCCCTGGGGATCTGGTCCAGAGCCCTTAGCTATGCTACTAATATCTGAGATTAATAGAGGAGCAAGGAATTGAAAATTCTAGCATCGTTGGCACGGATCAGACTGCTATTTTGATTTGCTTTTCTTTGGGCATGGACAAGGAATCTGGAGTGGTCCCTTGTATTAAGAGGGCTGGTTACACTATCTGCTGCAGGTAACTAATCAGATTGTCCTCTCACTCACGCTAGTGTCGCTCCACTGACCTCTGGTCAATTAATCCTGATTTACATGAATGTAAGTGAGAACAGGATCAGTTAGAAACCTGGGCCCTGATCCCACAATTCAGTCAGTGGTGTTGGTCAAATGCAACCTTGCAGAGTCCCATAGCTCCAAGGAGACTCTGCCCAAATCATGCATCAACTGGCCCTAATATTTTTCTTTCTAAAACTTATTTGGATCATTTGTCATAGTTTGGACAAACCGTGTTCTGACAGGGGGTGGCTGGCAAACTATGCCCTACGTCTAGTCTTTGTTCATGCCGCATGGTGAGAGTGGTGTTTCTGGTCAGATTACTGAAACAAGAGAACAATGAGCAAATAAGGCACTTCCTGGTCCACGTTTCCAGTCCAGGTGAAGCATTTGTGCTAAAACTTGTGGAACTTCAGGGATGCGTGAGCATTTTGACAAATACCCAACTGTGTGAATAGGCACAAATGAAAAGTGACATGGTGAACCAAATCTGGGCAACCTGGAGGCTGCACTTCTTAGTTAGGAAAATATAGTAATGGTAGGTTAAATAGCTATCCTCTTACAGATAAGGAAAAGGCGTCCCAGGAGGCTAGCTCTTCAAAAAGCTGAGCACCTCCTGTGCTGAGTGCTTTGGAAACTCTGACCAGAGGCCTTCCAATGGGAGCTGACCACTTTTGCACCTGTGGCCCTCATTTAAGTGGCCAATTGGTGCTGAGCTGAAAATTTGGCTCACATAGTGGGTGCTGTACACTTTAAAATCTTGCCCCACGCATCTTCCTCAGTCGTGCAATAAAGCTGTGTTGGAACTGGGATTAGAGCTCCGGAATACCTGGCTCCCAGCCCTGTGCTCACACCACTAAATTACACTGCCCTATCTTCCCTGATTTTTTTTCCTTAACCATAAAGCTGCTTTCTCACCACCACACCCTCCAAAAGGTCCAACCGCCTGCTGGAGAGGCAGGAAGGAGGTTAGCTTTCACTACGGATGGCTACGGACTGAGTTGCCATTTCTCTGCTTAGTGATTTTTGTGAAAATTGCCAGCAGCTGTTTACAATTTGACTGGATTTTGTTTTTTGGTGGTGACCCAGCACATATGCTTTGTGCATGCCCGTTAGCACTGTTCCTTCCTGCAGGCCGCCCTTCTATTTATAGATGATGGTGGGTAGGCAGAGACCTCCTCTCTGAGAGCTTTAGGGAGCTGAATTGAAGGCGTCAACCTGCAACGAGAGAAGCAGCCAAAAGATGCCAGGTAGTGCACGTTTCTGTTCGCGATGGACAATGCTCTTTGGATGGAAAAAGCACCAATCACAGCAGAGCCACCATCGCTGAGCTCAGGGATATTTGGGTAACTTCTTTGTTTTTCTTTTCCTTTCGGCTCAGCCCTGAGCCTCCAGGTTTCTGCTGGATCTGGAAGTGGCCATGGCAAATTGCCCTTTAAGGCAAGCTGCAAGAACAGGCTTTTTCTGAGCCAGGATTGGAGAGCCTGTTTTCCATGAGACCTGCAGCCTGATCCGTGGATGAGGGAGGCTCACAAAGCCTCGATGCTTCTCCAGACTTAACTAGGCCAAGCTGAAGCTCCAAGAGACTTGTTCGGAGGTGCTCACTCAGGCAAAACTTGGGTTAAGGTCAATGGAGCAAATCCTGAGACTCTAACTCCCATTGGCTCATAGTTTTTTTTTCCCCAGTCCTTAGTCAGACTGATTCTCACTGACTTCATTGGAATGTGCCTGAGCAAAGAGCAGGTGAAGACCCTCAGATGGAGGATTCTCCAGGGAACTTACTAGCATGGATGGAATGAACCAGCTTAGATGGAGCCAGGACAGTCCTGGAACTCAGCCCTCTCCTCCTCTTCCCCCCTCCCCCCCCACTCCATCTCACGCTGATGTCTGAGGCTCCAAATGTGCAGTCACCGATCCTTCTCACCTACCATTGCTTGTTAGTGTCAAAATCCCCTGAGAGAAGCTGTTCTCGGGGCACACCGGACATAGGTGGGAAGTGACCCTCTTTCGGCTAAGTCTGTGCTCATGCACCAAGTTGTTGGGCTAAACATCCAAAGATTTAGGTGCTCTTCAGAACCAACATGCTAATCGGCTGCGGAAGAGCAATTTGGTCCAAAATTAGACACCAGGCCAGGCCAAGGTAAACGAACTTGGGCTAACACAAACCTCAACAGAGCCGCATTTGCTTTACCCCAGGTCTGAATTTGCCCTGGGGTCTAGTGACATACGTGTGTTCACACACCCAGTTCCCCTTTACTAATATCTTCCTGTTGCTTCGGATTTCAAGTTCTCCCTTGAGCACAAATGGCTCGACGAAGCCAAAAGTTCCACCTGCTGGCCCTTGGCTCCAGGTATAAAATACAATCCAAGGCTTTGTATCATTCTGCCCAATGAGGAAGGTAGGTTTAAAGGGTCTCTAAGTGGCAGGTATTTGATGGCGCTGAGAGAGCCTTATGTATCCTTAAACCATCAATACCTGCCACTTAGACCCTTTAAACCGCCCCCACCCCGCTCACTCGGAAGAATGACACAAAGCGCCTTGCAATGTATTTTATACCTGGAAGCGTTCGTAAAGGGGAGCGGCGTGCGTGCACACACCATCTCCATCTCCCCCTGGCTTCTCTCTTGTTCTCTTTCTCTGAAAGAAATACTTTGAGATGATCTTGATGCTTTGTTGGTGGTTAGGAGGACACTGGATAAAGAGTCTGAGAAAGTGAAAGAGGGTGTGTGGGGCAGTGGATGGGAGGGGGGAAGAGGGAGTGGACGGATTCTCCGTATCTAAAAAGGGAATTAAAGTGCTTTGACTAGAGAGAAGAAATCAGCTGAAGAATGGCAGCCGAACAAAAGCAGCCAGCCTATGGACAAGTTGGCCTGAATAGGCCTAGATCTCCTTAAGTTTGTAGGGGAGAAAAAAAACCCACCCTCCCTCCCTTTAAGCCTTTGCTCCTTACTACTTCAGGAACAAATGTAGAGCAAGAAAACATGAGGGAAGGGGGTAAGTGCTGGGGGGTGGGGGAGCTAAAAAAAAAAGGAAAATAAAAGGTAATCCTCAGCCACTTTGTCCCTCCAGGGGCTACCAGAGGCCTGATTAAAGGTCCGGTGTGAAACCATTCTGCTATTCAGATGCAATAAGCAGGATTTACAAGCAAAGAGAGAGAAAAGAATGGGCGAGGGGAGAAAAGGAGAATTATTTGTGTCTCTTAATACTTGTTAAGCACTTCTCTTTTGCTGGACCAGACAAGACACAGCTACGCTCAAAGTCCAGGCACAATCCACCCCCCCCCCCAAACCCCCCCCCCCCCAAACCCCCACTCCACTGCACCTTGTGTCCCTGCCCCCACTGACGGAAACCAGGCAACACTTTGTTGCTACTGAGCTGCAATGGGTCTCCCCTCCGAGTGACACACAAAGAGAATGGCAATTAACCTCCGTGGTCCCCCGTGACAGCGATCTAATCAGCGCTGCGCCCAGCCCTGCGCCGCCTTCCAGTTGGCCGCCTTTGTGCACGGGCCAGGGGAGTGTGTGAAGGGTGGGGGTTGCCTGTGCCTGCTTTCAAGGCTGGGAGGGGCGGGGGGGGGGGGGGGGTGTTTGTTTTGCTTCGGAGAAGGGGACGTGGATCATTTTCTGCTGCAGTCCACGTTGCCAAGGGGAGGGCCTTTGAATCAGGCTTCAAAGCAACCCTCGGGTGCTCCTGGTGGAGGGGGCTAGATAGGGACGAGATGACATTGTGCTGTGATGAGACCCCTCCCCAAACCTCTACTTGACTACAGTAGGGGCTGGCGTGTCGACATGACCCTCTTCCTGCTAGATGGGGACCGTGCTGCAAGAAGGCAGCCTGGGGAGATGGGTAGGCCACCGGACTGGGAACCAGCAGACCCAGCTTCTCTTTTGTTTGGTATTGCAGTAGCTGCTAGGAGTCCTAGTCCTGGACCAGCACCCTGTTGTGCCAGGTGCTGTCCACAGATTCTGCTCCTGCCTCCATCACTGATTTGTGGTGTGTGTAACCCTCCGGGGCGTAGCCGTTCCAGGTCTGTGCCTGAGTTGCAGAGGATGCAGCTGTACAGCCCCAGCTAGGGAGCCTGGGCGGCAGTAGCTCATGCTTTTAGTGCTGGAGATCCCCCAGCTCCATCGCTGCTGAGATGGTGGCTGGGACACATGAATCACTTCCCCTCTTTACCTCCATTTGCCCCCCTCCCTGAAAGAGGCATAGTGAAACTCTCCCACCTTCTGGTTTTGATCAGTGGATGAAAAGTGCTAAGAGTTAGGTGCATTACAGGAAGTGACTTCACCCCCCCCCCCCCCAACTGCGATCTAAACCCCACAGTGCTAGGCACTGTACACATAGTGTGAGGCAGTCCCTTCCCTGAAGAGCTTACAATTGAAAGGATGGGAGGGGAAATTGAGGCACAGAAGGGGATGTAACTTCCCCACGTTCAACCAGAAGGCCAGCGACACAACTGGGAACAGAACCCAGGACTTGAATCCTAGTCATTGAGCCACAATGCATGAATAGGGCTGCTATCCTGAACAGGAGGGGAATTGGGCACAGAAAGCAAATAAATCCTCCCCTTTTCCCCCCTCTCAATGTAGTTTCTTTCAGAGCTCATTATTAACTATTTGTTTTGTATGTAGATACCTTATAGAATGTAATCAAATCACCCCTTAAAGAGAAGGTTATTAAGGTAGATAGACTCAAGGAGCTCAATCACTACAAAGCAGATGCTGGTGAAATTTGTACTGCAGCAGGGTTGCTCAGTTAGGGCTTGTTTGGCACTCTGGCCAGTGGGAGTCCTTCAGTATTCTTCTTTACTTCCTTCCCTGAGCTAGCCAGTAGACTGTTGTGTTCTGCAGTTAGTCAGCTGGGGTGTTTCCCCAGAGTCAGCTGCATTTCATAGAATATTAGAGTTGGAAGGGACCTCAGGAGGTCATCTAGTCCAACCCTCTGCTGAAAGCAGGACTAACCTCAGCTAAATCATCCCATACAGGGCTTTGTCAAGAGGTGGATGAGTGAGATATATGGGGCCAAGTTCTGGCAGGCACTACAGATAGGCACCTGCCCCCCAAAAAACATGCTTGGCAGGAAGAACATAGGGTGGAAGTTGACTCTTCAGCCCGTTGAGTGCCAGAGCCAAAGAGGGTAATTCTAAGGACTTGATTCTCCACTTATTTGTGCTTTGTGCCATCATTTCTACCAGTGCAAAGGGGAGGGTTAAAAGGTAGAGCTTTGCCCTCATTTGTAGGGCTGTGAATGTACCTGACCTCCTGGGCCAGATAGAGGCTCTGTCTAGTCTGGGGGGAGACTGATCATGCTCCTGCATGGATGCACAGGGGAGCAGAGTTCTGATGGAGTCTCCATTCATAAAGCCTCCCTTACACCCTCACACACAGGGACCAAACACATTAGCAACTCAGGACTACTGCTGCCTTCTCTCTGAAGAGGGACCAGGGCTGGCCACACACAGAAAGTGCATGTTGCCTCCTCTGAGGCAGGCGTGTCAAACATCTGGCCAGTGGAACAGTGTGACACAGCCATCCAACTTCCCATGAGGCTTTGAGTTTGCCCACATGACCGCAGAGTCCCCACTACAGGGACTTGATTTGTAGAGCACACCAGAGTCTTGCGCTCTAACTTCCCCATGCAGACCCTTCTAGTGCGCGTGGATGTAGTCCTTTTTTTGAAAGAGGACAACATCCATGCGCACTAAGGCACATTTTAGTGTGTGCCACCAGGGTCTGCCTGGCAGATCGAAGGCACAACACCTTGGTGCACCCTACACATCACACCCCCATAGTCCAGACTCCAGAGCAGCAATCCAGTGAAACCTGGCGTACAAGTGCAGAACCGGTGGGTCAGGTTTAAGAGGCACTGAAGGAGCAGTAGCTGGTACGTGTCTGAGTAAGGAGAAAGCACTCTTACACACCCTTCAGTGCCCTAAGAGATGCCAGGTATAGGGAACACCCATAACAGTCATTAAAGTCTAAAATAAAGATAAGTGATCACCAACATGGCTTATCTTTAGCTAGTTCTAGTTGAGTAACTCTGGCTGTATGTGGCCTCGGCCGTGGGGCAGGATAGTGGAGCAGCACCACTGTAGGAAAGGAGTTGGACACCCCTCCTCTAAGCAGAGCAGGAGAGCAGCTATATTCTGCCGGTTCTCTGCAGAACTCCAGGGGGTTATTGTGCCCGCTTCAAACAGATAGTTGTAATTGAGGTGTATATGCCTAAGAAAGAGGGATAATTGAGCCTAAATTGACTCAAACAGAGGCAGTTAAGGTAAGACTCTGCTTCCTGCTGTGAGCAAATGGCACTATTTATTTTTAATTCATATAATCCTAGAAATAATAATTAAAAATCCACACTTCCTTCCGTTCTCATCATTTAACTGGAATTACAGACGAGGCTAACTTGTTTAACAAGCTTCCCCTCCAAACTACCTCCATAGACACCCTACCCAAGATTTTACACAGTACCATCTCTGAAGCCATTGACTGACTATGCTCACTAAGACTCAGATCTTCCAAGTAAAAGAGCACCTAACTCCCACTCAAATCAATGTGTGCAGTGATGCTGTAGCTCTGCTGGTCCCAGGATATTAGACAGACAAGGTGGGTGAGGGAATATCTTTTATTAGACCAACTTCTGTGGGTGAGAGAGACAAACTTAAGCAAAACATGTCTCCCTTACAAACAGAAGTTAGTCTAAAGAAAGATATTCCCGCACCTACCTTGTCTCACACAAATCAATGGAAGTTTGGACCAGACCTTCAAAAGGTATTTAGGTGCCTGAGCCCCTGTGTGGTCACCTAGCAAGTTCGCAACCATTCTGCAAATGATTTTTATTCCCTGTATTTCAAATCCGGTCTTGCTCCTGTTGACCAGAATAGCAAATTTCACATGGACTCCCCTGCACTGGTAACAGCTGTGATTTAAGAACCATAATCAGATAGACCTGAACTCAATGGGGGCTGTCTCCAAGTACTGTGTGGATACCACCATGCATTCGAAATACACAGATGGGTGAGGCAGGACATGGCTGCCCAAAGCTGGCATGAGGGATGGAGCTGTCATGAGGAACCCATCAAACGTTACATGGCACCATGATCTGACCAGGCACCAGCAATGGCTGGACAGCTGAGAAAAGTATTAGACCTGGAGTTTTATTATCACCACCTGAAAGTTACCGCAAGGGATTGGGTGGTTATTGCCATGCTGCCATTCAGCACCATGGCCAGTGCCTCAGGAGGTGAGCTGTGCTAAGGAAACATAAAGGAGATGGGAGCAGGGGAATGGATGCTAAATCGGTGCCTGATAAGCAAGCCCTGCCTGGGTGCTGGCGAGCTTTCAAACGGACGTATCTATCTACAGAGAGAAACCTGCTTCAAGGGATTGGTGGAAATAGGTTGCCTCTGGGCCGTCTGTCTTTAGCTAAGCATTGAACAAACGTGGATGGGAGACCTTGGGGGGTGGGAGGCAGGATAAAAATGTACATCACCTAGCACAATGGGGTCCAGATCCATGACTCGGGCTGCTAGATGCTACGAGAAAAGGAAATCAGAAGCAGCTAAGGATTCCCCTGGTACAGGTGGCAAGTTGGAGGCATGGAGAGGTAGGGAGGGGACAAGCCAGGGGCAGGAGGGTGCACACAATAATTCACTCTACTCTTGGGCTGTTCTAAGTTAGAGTGGAGGTCCTTTCAATCCCCAGTGGTCCCAGAATCAAGCAAGGTGGAAAACTGACATAAAACCATTCTCCTCTTCATCCCATGCTCAGCTGTGCTGAGCAGGACTTTGGTGCAACTGAAGATCCAGCCTAAAATTTATCTTTGACTTAGCAGCAAATTGGCCCCACTAGCTTCTGCCACAGCTTCTCCTTCACAGCCCCAGAAAGATGTGTTGGCTCATGGCTCTTTCACGCGTCTCGCATTCAGGGGAATAAAAGAAGGGCTGGGAATGAGGAAGATGAAAGGGCAGCAGGATGCAAATGATGAATTGTCTCATTGCAGGAGTGCCTTTGCTACTCTTGGTTAACTTCTTTGCCAAGACGTGGAATGGGATTGGAGCAGCGTGTTCCCACATGAGAGCGCAAACAAGGAACATCAATTAGAAATAATTACCACCCCTTCCCCAGAACTAAAGGTCTAATATTAGGATTCATTTTTAAGAAAGGTAATTTGATGACAATAAATTACAATTATAAAAACTTCATTAGAGTCAGTAACAATCCATCCACCATTGTTCTAATTACACACTGTAGGAGTAATGAATGCTAATGGCTTAATGTACAATAATTACCACAATTGAAAAATAATAATAATAATATAGAACAACCTCAATTAACCAAATGTCACAGGGGACACTGAATAAGTTGGAATAAGCATGGTTTCAGATAATCGAGGGAAGCTTCAGAATCATTAATAGATGTCAGGGAACGTGACCCCCTTCTAGAGAATGAGGAGTTTTGTATAATCTGGTGTGGATCAAATGCAGCCATACTGTAGAGGCATTGAGCATGGATAGACCTATGAAATTTCAGTCTTGCATTCCTATTTTATGAGGTGAGGGTGGGTTAAACAAAAAAATACTTTGACTCATGCCACTAAAATAATCCCATGATTTCCTTATAGGGTTGGGCAAGAATACGAGAAAGGGATGTGATCTGGCAAGCAGCTCTTCTTCCTCGTGCAGTTAGTGTCATTCATGGCACTGGAATTGCTCGTGGGAGTAAAAATTGTGAGATCAGTGCTAATGTTGTAAAATGGGAGCCTGGACACGCAAACTGAGTCACATCGCTGGAACATCTGTGCTGTGGTAATTACTTAACATTGGAACCAAGAGCCAACAGAAAATACTTTTGTTATATTTCTTCTGCAAAATCATGGTGGTGTTAGGTTCTGTCAATCCAGACTACAATAGTGATCAACTGCGGAGTATGGACCTGCCACCTAATATATCACACCTAGCAGGAAGGAGAGCTTGGCGATGCTCACGCAGACCGTTCCAAAAGCCGTCATCTTAGCCCCAGCCATCTTCTGTGACACGTACATCTTTGCAGCCCGTTTGAAAATGCCAAGTTGATCTAGTTCAGCCTACAATCTTTCTGCTTCTCCAGCCACATGTAGCAACTGTATAATTTCAGCCTGAATGAGTTACGTTCCAGGCTAAGGGAAATGACTAAATAAGAAAGAACAGAAGTAAAGTCTCAGAGAGAGCAAAGTGTGCAGCACAACCGTAACATCCTGCATTAGGTCCTCCTGGCAATACGGCAGCAGATGCCTGCAGTGCTACATTTCTAGTTACAGAAGCCAAATCTTAGTGGTTGCACAGACTGTGTGTGCACACATGCGTGTGCTCCTTGACCGGGCATCATCCCATTCCTGTCTCTTTTCTAGCCACAAACTGGTCTGAGACCTTTTTCTGGTCAAACACCTCATGGTTTATTTCACCACCGAAGTGCTCATTCAAAACAAGAGGAGTTTTTCTAGGGTTGTTATCCCTTAACCTCACTGAGATTGCAGTATACACAAGTCCCCATTCTAGCTGTGGCATGAACAGGATTATTAAAGAAGCCTAATTAGTGCCCAACTCCTATTGAAGTCTATTGGGATTTAGGTGCCCAACTCTCTTCGGCTCATTTGAATATCCCAATCGTATATGCATCCCTGCGGCTCACAAAGATAAAAATAGGCCCCCTCCATGTCCCACAATATGGGTGGAAGTAGGAACAATGAATTCTTTACATGCTTCCTCTTTCATAGGATCCTAATTTATAAGAATGCAGATAATACATCAATGGAAATTAACAGCACACTAGCCTCATACAGGCAGGTTGAGCTGTAGGTGAGTGCAATGTAATTAAGAAATTAAAAGGTAATTTCCACATATGCTTTCTGTTAATCTAACTTAGCAATCATTTAATTTACAGCGGGGAACTGGCAAGGAGGCAAGCCAAAATAAATAAGATAATACTACATTTAATTGCTTGGTGGAATGTTAATGGAACAGAGTGGCTCTTGAGCAGAGACAGCATGGAGCGGTGTGCTGACCCCTGCATGCTGGTGATTGAAAGCAATTTTTGTTTTTAATTTCAGTTCGACAGGAGTTAAAACTTCCACCCACTGAATCCAACTTTATGAAGTTCTGGCTTTAAAAAAAAAAAAAAAAATCCCCTTAAACATCTCATTGCTTCATTTTTCCCCCCTTTCTTTCTCCCCCAACTTTCTTGTGCAGGTCTCTTGCTGCAGGGGCAAGCTTCCACTGGTGGTCTCGATCACGTCGTGCTCCATGTCCAGCTAACAGAAGTGCTCCCAAAGCACAAAGTTATTTACCAAGGTGAACAAGCAGCTGCAGCCCCATGGTAGTGAGGGGGAAACTGAGGCATGGGTTGACCTAGGCCTATGTTCTTCCTTTAGGCCATTGGTTCTCAAACTGGGCGTCACGACCCCTCAGGGTCACGACAAAGTTATGTGGCAGTCACGAGCTGTGAGTCCTGAGCCCCGCCAGGCACAGGGCTGTGACCATCCCTGCTTCCTCCTGGTGGAAGAACATGGGGGAGAGGGCAAGCAGTGACACACAGATGCTGCTTACTCCCCCCAATGTTCCTCTGCACCTTCTCAGGGGCTCTGAGGGCCAGGACTCCCTGCATCCAGGTCACTTTCCCCACCTCGGCTGGGCTGTGAAGCAATCGTCAGGAGTTACTGCTTTCTGCCCTCCCCTTATGCAGCCCAGGTGGGAAAAGTGACCTGGATGCAGGGAGCCCTGACATTGCTCCTCGCTCCCTCCCCCCGCCCCCTACGGGGGGCACAGAGAAGCAGCAATCATCGAGTAAGAAACAAGCAGCAATACCAGCCGTTTCCTGCATGCAGGTCAATTTCCCCAGGTGGGTGCAAGGGAGGGGGCTGCAGCAGGGGTTAGAGATGAAGTGGGCACAGTGCAGGCACCAGGGGTGAAGTGGGGGGAGCGCCTGGGGGTAGGGGCAAAGGAGGCGGGGGAGCCCCCGCGTGTTGCTCTCCGAGGCTCGCTGTGTGAAAGAGATCACCGCTACACAAAGTGTGAGAGTCCCTGCTTTAGGAATAGCCGTAAGCAAGGGATGGCACGTAAGCTCCATCAGCCCAGCTGGAGCCTGGGGAGGCATTAAGGGTCAACATGCACAGTGGGTGGGGCTAGCTGCCCTGAAACATGTACCTAACATCTTGGATGAGATCCTAGGCGGGGCACTTCCCCCCTCTTGACACCAGGGTGACACTATTTATAGCACGTTAGCGTGGGCAGAGCTGAGGCCAGTATGTCTTCCAGCGCTGCAGTGTGCACCTCCCGCTGGAAGGGCAGATGTACCTTCCGACTCGGAGATGTCTCTGCAAATCACAATGTCTCCCCTTGCTCCTGGAGGGATTTACTCCTGGCCTGGAACAGCAGCAGATTGCTATCATCCTTGCCCCCACCCATGCAGACATACCCCATTTACTAGACAGAGGCGCTAACATACAGGGAAGTCAAGGGCCTGATCCTGAAAAGTGCTACTTGCCCTCAGTTCCCCCTGAAGTCAAGGTGGAGGGAGGGTGGGCAATACCTTTAGAGGTGGCGCACAGGACGTGGCGGGCTTGACCCCTAACGTGGCTTTGCCCTATGTCATGCGGCCATGTTGGTAGCAGAGTCAAGGACAGAACTGAAGTCTTCTGAGTCCTGCTGGGATTGTTTGCTGTATGTGGACGGGAGATGATGGAAGAGATGGCCCCAGTCCTTCTGCCAGTGCAGTCAAACCTGCATTGATTTCGGTGGGGCTCAGCTGAGCCCTATAGGGAAGTTACACTATATCAGCTGCCAGGTTTTCTTTTTAAAGGGGGCTGAAGGGTTGGTGACTCTCATCTGCCTTAAAACAAGGCAGCTCTGGTCATCACCACTTCGGAGCGGAGAGACCTCTTGCATAAGGGCCGATAGGGCCAGGAATGGGCTTTGCCTGCCCCCCTGAGTCCAGTTCTGTCAAGGTGGGGGCAGAGATCGGGCTGACGGTGGAGGAGGATGCTAGGATCACAAAGGCTGCTGCAGCCTTTATGCTAGGGTGAGAGATGTGGAGTTAGAGGGAGAATTCCTCCTCACTCCCCCATTGCCCACTTGGGTCCTGGGGGGAGGATTTTGGCTAAATGTCCTCCCGGTGGGGACACCTGCTGCTATGCATGCCAGAACAGGATTCAATAGAGTCAGCAGTGCAGGCCCCTGGCCACAGCAGGGGCGATTCTGCATCTTTCTCTTGCTTTTGTTTCAACCCTAAGACACCTGAGTTGATGGGAAGCGTCTCCACATTCTCTCCTCCCCTCCAGCCGCCTCTCCCACAGAGCAGCAGGGACAGCCTCAAGCTCTGAGGCCCATTCGTAGGGGAGTTGCAATGCGGAGAACTTGTGCGCTGTCAGCTAGCAAAGTGGGAGCTTTCCAAGGAAGGTTGCACAGTTCTGATCCAAGCATATACAGGAAACACAGGCCTTACATTGCTTGGCACAGAAATACACTGTCTTCCACACCACTCTCATTTAACACCATTTAATGCCTTTGTAACTGAGTTGTTAAATGGGTTTCACCCTGGTTTTAGAGCATCCACTCTACCCCCCTCCAGAGAACCAGGTGTGATTTGCAATTCATGGACTCCTGATTCCTGGGGCAATAAAGTAAACAAAGGAATGCTGCCTGACTCTTCTCATTAATACTAGAACAGATGTCCTTCAAGATTTGTGATTGCCCACCCAGATGAATGCAGGTGAGTTTATTCCACAGGTTGGAAATAGAGCCAATCCAAGGCTCTCTGTACCTGCAATCTTAGTCTAAAAGCCCCTTAAAATACAACGAGTTAAGCAGGGCTGTTGTGTGATGACCCAGTGCTAGAACTGATATAACTAATTAGAAGCATCACCCATCTGGAGGGAGTCTGGCTTGTTGTGAATGTGAATCGTCTGTTATTTATTTGAAATGTAGCATGTTTTGTTGACTAAAAGATTCCCAATTTAGGGAGGTTTCTTTGCGCTATTCAATCAGTTCTAGAGATGGCCAAATAACCTTGGCCCAGCCAATTATTCCATGGCCATTTTTTCTGTGACTCAGTGGTAGATCATTGGCCTGCATGTTATCATGGCTGGTGCTCAGTCCAAGACTGCCAGGCTTGGTGGACAGCTGCATGTGAGGGTAGTGCACAGCTGACTTCAGCTGCACAATGTAGAGACTGCTCCACATCTTCTGGAGGTTTGTGGTGTGTTCGAAGCCAGGAGTTTGATTTGTCCCATGACACAGAAAGGACCCTAGCCTGAACATTCTCAGCATTCAGGGGTGCTCAGTTCTGGACTTATAAGGCCCAGACAAATGCTTGGGGGAAAGCCTGGTTTCATCAAAAACTTGGGTTTCTATTGAAGCCCCGCTCTCCCCAGAAAATTCCGTCTTCTGAATTTTTTGAAACCAAAATTGTTCAGTTGCCAAAATCAAAGCAGCTGAAACCCTTCCAGGCTATTGCTTTGTTGTTGTTGTTGTTGTTTTTTGTTTTGTTTTGAGGGAAAACCCAAAACCCTTTTAGCAAACACAAAAATGTTGTTTTCTTCAAAAATTGCTACACAAAATGAAAAATTTCCCAACCAGCTTTGCTGGAAGCAGAATCAATATTCCCAATCTGTGCTCTTTGCTGGAGCT
The DNA here is from genome assembly GCF_026122565.2 of Emydura macquarii macquarii. Lineage (NCBI taxonomy): Eukaryota > Metazoa > Chordata > Testudines > Chelidae > Emydura > Emydura macquarii. The sequence goes on from NW_027131391.1 coordinate 6,366,022, forward strand.
GCTCTTCCAAAGTTGGTCTGTCCCCTCCTCCCCTTCCACACTCTGTAAGACATGTGGTCATTTCCCAAGATCTAACTGAGTTTGTAAGTTCCTTGGGGCAGGAACCTTGTCTCCTTTCACAGCAGTAGAGCCATGTACTCAGCGGTGAGACTCTAGCTGTATATCTCCTCAGCTGCTGTAAAGCAGTGAAGTTGCACTGAACTTGAATGGAGCTACACCAATGTACAGCAGCTGCTGAGGCAACCCTGCATTTCCACAGCATCTTCCAAACACAGCCGTACACACAACAAACCAAGTAAAGTGAAAGGCTTGAGGGACAGAAGAGGCCTCTGGGATCATGCCTTCCTCTTCACAGCTCTCTCTCTCTCTCTGGGTTCCCCAGATGCAGGACAGAGCCTTCAGGTAGCTTCCCTAGCACCAGCAGGCTGAAGGAAAATCCAGTCACATTGACCAAGGCTTGCTGGCACCACCACGACAGGCTGGGGTCTAATTTCCCAGCCACAAACTGGAGTGAAGTGGAAGCCGGCTTCCCCAAGACAGGTCTGCATTGCGGAAGCTGCCTTTCAGCCACCTGTCTTTTCTGAGGCTGGCCAGTGTTTTAGGGGCAGGCTTTGCTCCAGGTTTGGGGTGCAGAGAGAGGGCTGCCAACTTGCCCCAGGCTGACAGGCATGGCAGGAGCTGGTTCCCACACCTCGGAGTAGTGCAGAGATTCGGTTCCAGCCACCCCTACAGAGTGGCTGGCTGGAACGGGCCCTCCCCTGTCCTTTAAAGGCAGGGAAGCCGACCGCTGGCTTGGGTTAGTCCCCACAAGAAAACAGATGAACGTGATTGAGTCAAAGGTGACTGTGGATCCAAGAGAGGCTGGGAAGGAGGTCACTGGAGCAGCCTGACGAGAGGTGGGGTGAGATACAGGGAGGTTATTACCACCCACTGGATTCCCTTTCTGCCTCTCTTTGGCCTTCTCTTCATTGCTAAGAAGGGGTGTGTGTTTTACCTCAGGGGGACTAATGCACTTGAGCTCTCCTGCTGTAAAGCCATGGTGGGGACAAGGCACTCCAGTTTTACCACAAGGGTAAACCGAGGCGGGGCAGCTCTCTTCCCACCCGGGGTTGACCTTGCCTAGCTTAGCTCATGCTAAAACTGTCATGCCTTTTACTGCAGACAAGTGCAGCGTGTGCATTGCCCTGAGATAAGAACACACCTTTCCTTAGCAGCGAAGAGACGGCCTTTCTCTCTCCCTCTCTCAAAAAATAAGGAGAAGGATGTTAGCACTTGTCTGTGGAGGATGTGTGGGTGCGATCACTCCCCGGGTGTCAGCAGGCAGGTGTGTGATATCGCACAGCTTCTAATTACCTCCCGCCTTTTCTCCCCTTCCATCATGTGAGATGCTGCTGCTGCTGCCCATACAACCACCAGTGGCAAGATGCTTGGCAGGGGTTGTCTCTGAGTACGTTTACCACAGGCCGAGGGAAGTGATTATTCCCCTCTATTTGGCACTGGTGAGGCCTCATTTGGAGTATTGTGTCCAGTTTGGGGGCCCCCGCTATAGAAAGGATGTGAACAAATTGGAAAGAGTCCAGCGGAGGGCAACAAAAATGATTAGGGGACTGGAGCACATGACGTATGAGGAGAGGCTGAGGGAACTAGGCTTGTTTAGTCTGAAGAAGAGAAGAGTCGGGGGATTTGATAGTAGCCTTTAACTACCTGAAAAGGATTCCAGAGATGATGGAGCTAGGCTGTTCTCAGTGGTGGTAGATGACAGAACAAGGAGCAATGGTCTCAAGTTGCAGTGGGGGAGATCTAGGTTGGACATTAGGCAAAGCTTTTTCCCTAGGAGGGTGGTAAAGCCCTGGAATGGGTTATCTGGGGAGGTGGTGGAATCTCCATCCTTAGAGGTGTTTAAGGCCTTGCTTGACAAAGTCCTGGCTGGGATGGTTTAGTTGGGGTTGGTCCTGCTTTGAGCAGGGGGTTGGACTAGATACCTCCTGAGGTCCCTTCCAACCCTCATCTTCTATGATTCTATGACATGAACCCTGTGTATGTCTGGTTGTGTGCACACCTTCATAGACGTGCAGGCACATTCGTACGTGCACGTGTGCACATGCACTCACACGTCCTCCCCTCCCCAATCCAGCTGTACATCTGCTTCGCTAGCTGTCATGGGAAGCTGTGCTCACTAATAGAAAGGTGTCTTTTCAACAGCCACGGCAGTCTTCTGGAGGGCTTTGAATAGCAAACCGAGACCTTGCACGGGACTGACTGTAGTCAATGGCTGAAGGCACTGGGTATGTTTAGTTTGGAAAAGAGGACATGAAAGGGAGACATAATAGCAGCCTTCAAATACTTGAAAGGCTGCCATACAACAGACGAAGAAAAATTGTTCTGTCTTGCCACAGAGGGCAGGACAAGAGGCCATGGGTTCGAACAACAGCACAGCAGATTAAGACTAAATCACAAGTACAGCTCCCTAACTGTAAGAGCAGTGGGACAGTGGAACAGCCGCCGAGGGAGGTGGTGGAAGTTCTTTCGCTGGAGGTTTTCAGAAGGAGGCTGGATAGCCATTTGCCTTAGATGGTTTAGACGCAGCAGATCCTGCATCGTGGCAGGGGCTAGGCTAGATAACCTGTGAGGTCCCTTCTAACCCAATGGTTCTATGATTCTATAATGCAAAGACGTGAGCAAACACTCATAGAGTTTAAGGCCAGAAGGGACCAACCGATCATCTAGTCTGACCTCCTGCACATCACAGGCCACTGAACCCCACCCAAATACCCCTGAGTTGAGCCCTACGGAAGCTAAACTTGTTTGCCACAGGCACAGAATAGGAGGAAGTGAGATGCATCAATGGCTGAGACCCCTGCTGTGGCAGGGAATTGCATGGGGGATATATGCCCAGATGATCCTCGCACACTCATATTCATGTGCATTCACACTCATTCATTCATTCATGTGCAGGCTTACACTCAACCATCACATACACATTTACAAATGTACAAGCACACCCATAATTCCCCACAGTGCATATACGCAGTATTTTTTATTACTAGCTATGCCATTAAACATATATTTAAGACATACAGTAAGTGCAATCTGGCAGATTACTATTGCTATAAGAACTTTCGCTTTCCTTTCATTGTCAGACTTTGACATGTTCAAAAATGCAGTCGTAACCTCCTAAGAGGGACAACATAGAACGTGACATTTAAGCTCATTACATGGAAAAGAAAAACGGGGGCTCTGCTGACACCTGGCTTGCATGAGTAGTTCCATTCACTTCAGTGGAGTCACTCCTGATTTACACCAGAGTAAATGGGAAGAGAGCCAGGCCCACAGATTTTTTTTATATATATATATAGAAGCAAGCACCCACCTAAAATGGATAGAGAACAATTTTAGATCTCCACAAAAGGACTAGACGGAGAATGACTCTGTGCTGAACCCATAGTCAGGTTTAATACATTAATTTAGTGTTTAGGGAGAAAAAAAAAATCCTTCATTGTTGCATCTCATTAAAATGGTCCTTTTCAGTTTGACCATTTTTATCTAAGATTCATACGTCTGTTGGCAAAAGTCAACAAACAAATGGACAAATGGCTTACTTACTTGGACTTGACAGATCACAAAAGAGTGAAAGAATTCCAATTAGGTTACAAAAAATGGTAACCCAGTCTAGACGCCAAGGTGATAGACTCTGGGACAATGAATGAGGTTATCTCCTTTAATGGTCATAAATAGAGCTGGTTGAAAATTTTCCAACTGAAAAGTTTCCAGTGGAAAATGCTGCTTCATCAGAATTGAATCGTTCCATAGGAATGTGTCAGTTACAACAAAACCATGTTTAGGAAAAAATGGAAACAAAGAATTTCGATAAAATTGAACTATTCTGTTTTGACCTTCTCAGAATGGCTCATTTTGATTTTTTCATTTCCAATTTTATATTATAAAATAAAGTCAAAATTGAAATAACGCATGTCAATTTTATCAACCTTTTAAATTTAATTTAGAAATTAGACAGTTTCTCAGTTTTGTAATAGAAACAGATTTTGAAAGGTTTGAATATCCCACAGAACAGAAATTCCAGTGTCTGCAAAATGTTATCCAGTATTATGTTATAGGGAGAATAGAAAACATTAATTTATTCTGATGACCAACAACCAGAGATAATATAACTGTTAAATTATTTCTTCTGGACTAAAGATAGAACCAGACCATAAGGAATGGTTGGATGCAAGGGGTTTGTTTGGGCCCATGTGTATTCTAGATCCTTTAGTGTACATCGAATTGTGCATTAGAAAATTGATTATAAAAATGGGTAGCAATTATCAGCTTAAACTGTAGAATATTATCCCTGTAGCTAGAGTTTCCTTTCTCTATAGCAATGAAGAATTGCTGTATCATTTCAGCTGTCATGGAAAGTTAATTAAGGCCCAGATCTGGAGCTCTGAAAGGGATTCTAAAGGGATTCTAGGTGGGAGGCTTCAGTGTGAAAAGAAATCAGATTCTGCCCTGGCTCTTTTTGAGGATATGGTCCTGTATCCTCACTCAAGCAATCCAAGGGTAATAAGGAGAAAGGAAAGGTGCAAAGAACAACGCAAACTGAGGCCTGGATGTAAATGGTTGCCACTCCCTTACCATCAATGTGGTTGCACCAGTAAAAAGGGTAACATTCAGAGAGAAACTACAGCACTCAGATACAAAGGGGATGGATGCAGTATAAAACCTGAATAGACTGGAGGGCTAGAATTGCAGAGAGTTACTTGAATTATTTAACCAGGAACTTGGAAAGCTACAATCCAGCATGAACATCCGAGGTAAATGCCATGGTGCTGATATTCCAGAAGAGGGTACTAGTTCAGATTTAGAGTTGGACTAGAGGTGTCAGGTCCTCCTGAGACTGAGCATGGTTCTTGAAACCAAAGTATATGCTCTGAGATACACAATCGCACTGGAAAGCTTCTGTAGTGCCATTTCCTGGCTCCATATTAAACTGCTATCCATATTTAACAATACCACTGAGTGTTTTGGGGAGGGTGAAGGGGCTGGTCCTTAATGTTTCCTTCATTTCTGCATCTCGTTAACATTTTATGTTTGCATTTGATCACTTATGATTGATATATTGTTGCCATGCAGTCCTTTCTTTAAAACATTGTCTGTTTGGGCCAGCGGTAAATTGGGTTGTATACACACAGTTTGGACTGGCAGGATCTCAGAGGAGGGAAAGAGAAGACCAGGTTGGTGACATAGACTAGATGATGGCAGTGATCCCTTCTGGTCTTAGAATTTATGATCTATTGAGACAGCTTCCTTCTGACTCTTGTGGCAGATGGACAAACAATTCTGTGCTGTGGGTAGATGCTGTGGAGTCTGTTCTCGACGTATTCAAAGACTATGGGGAGGAGGGAAATGGAGGGAGAGAGGGAGACACAGAGCGAGAGTGTTTATGTGTGTGTAAAAGAGAAAAAGAAAATGACAGATGAAAAGATAGAGACATACAGAGGAAGAGAGAGAGAGAGAAAGATGAAGGAAGTGACCGAGAAAAAGAAAAAGGGAGACAGAAAAGGAGATGGAGCCTTGACATCTCAAAAGATTGAGTGGCAGATAGCGCTAGAGCAGTAAAAAGCGGCGGATGGAGGGGGGATGGAGGGGAGGAAGGAGTTCACCATTGCAAAGTGAAGAGCACCGGAGGCTAGGTGTGAGCTGCAGCCATTCAAAGCCATGCTCTGCACAAGATTAATGATAACAAGGCTGTGCGTTAGAATATCACATTCATTACATTAATTTTTATCATCTGCTTTTTTTTTTTATCCCTCCTCCCTGTAACCACCTAGTTTCTAAATGCATTTCTGGTCAGCGTCCCCAGGGGATGGAGATTATTTTCTCCAGTCGAAGGCGGTGGAGAAAATGTGAATCTCTCTCCAATCCTGGCCATGGAATCAACCTTTTACTGTAATATAATCCAAGGCGAGTTCATCTCCATCTGGAGGATGCCTGCAGCAGAAAGGACTGAATACCGGCTGTTAAGCACAGACACTAAGGCCCTGATTCAGGAAAGCAGTTAAGCATGTGCTTAAATCCAACCCTATTCAGACACATACTTAAGCACGTGTTTAATTTTAAGCACGATCTTAAATCTCGTTGATTTCAATAGGACTGTAGCATGTGGTGAAAGTAAGTGCTTTCCTAAATCTGCGCCTAAGGGCTAAATTCACCCTGGCACTGGAGCTGAATTCTGCACAAGACTGGGGGAAGGGAGAAATAGGAGAGGCTTTAAGCTAGCTTTGTGCTTTTCTTATGCTGAATCTTACCAGGGTTGCTGTGGCCCCTAGCACATTACAGCAGCCGAACACACCTATGGCCCTTATGAATTAACTCATATGAACTTGCCCCGGCTCTTCCCCCTGCAAAATGCCACCTGACCTGATCTAATGCCATCCTGGATCATATAAAGAGGGAAATCTTGAGTAGGAGGAGGAGAGGTGATTTTACCTCTGTATTTTACACTGCTGGGACACTCTGTTCAGTTCCGGTGTCCCCAGTTCAAGAAGGATGTTGATAAATTGGAGAAAGTTCAGAGAAAAGCCATGAGATTATTAAAGAATTAGAAACCATGCCTTATAGTATTAGACTCCAGGAGTTCGGTCTTTTTGCTTAACAAAGAGAAGGGTGATTTGATCACAGTTTGTAGGCACATACATAGGGAACAGATATTTGATAATGGACTTCAATGTAGCAGAGAAAGGTCTAACAGGATCCAATGGCTGGAAGTTGAAGCTAGACAAATTCAGAGTGGAGATAAGGTGTAAATTTTTAACAGTGAAAGTAATAAAGCACAAGAATAATTTACTAAGGGTCGTGATGGATTCTCCATCACTGCAAATTTTTAAATCAAGTGTGGATGTTTTTCTGAAAGAGCTGCTCTAGGAATTATTGTGGGGAAGTGTTCTGGCCTTTGTTACACAGAAGGTCAGACTAGATGATCACAGTGGCTCCTTCAGGCCTTGGAATCTATGAAAGGCCTGCAAATATTTTGAGTTTCCTACTTGTTTTTCACCTTAGAGATATCATGAATGTAAAATCTAGTCTTCATGGTTTTAGCTGAAGGATGGAAAAAAAGGTAGCTTAGATGTTCTCTCAGACCTAGTCTTTACTAAAAAGATTTGTCAGTATATAGCCATATTGGTGTCACGATATGAGCAAACCCTCCCTGTTGGGAGACAGCTTATGCTGGTAAGAGTGCATGACCAGTACATCTTATGCTGCTTCCTTGAAAAAGTAAGCTTTACTGACAAAAGGACTTTTTGTGCATCTGCACTAGTGGTTTTGCTGGTATAGAAATGTCAATAAAAAATCACATCCTTAACTGACATTATTATTCCTGCAAAAATTTCCAGTGTAAACCTGGCCTTGATCTTTGGTTAAAGTGTGAGGATGTTAGATCTGTAACAACAAGAGCTTTTCTTTCAACTATTTGCTAGGTGTTTGCATTGAATAGCTGCTAACAAAAAACAAGGTTTCAATAGTCTTACTACTTCTTCTCCATCATGTTTTGCATAGTATCAGGGATATCCTGTATCTATCCTTTCTCCAGTCATCTGTAACGTGTTTCAGGTAAAGAATTTCTGGCAAGACAATGTAAAATATGTGCAGAAAAAAGAGAATTTAAAAAAAACCCAACCCTCCAGCTCTTCTTTAACCATCATAAAAAAGCAGCAAAAGGGCACAAACATTTTTTTTTTTTTTTTTTAAGAAAAGTAACCTCTAGGATAAATATCAAGAAAAATATCTCAGCGATGGGTATTTTCCTGTGAAATGAACTTCCAAGGAAAGCAGCTGAAGCACCATCTCATGGCATGTTTAAAACTAGAGCAAACAATAGAAAATGTACAATAGGGAATAATTGTGCATCGGCCAGGAAATGGATTAGATGGAATGCAGTAGGGGGTTGTTTTCTCATATCTAGTCTTTATGATCATGATCATTACTAAGTATAACCCTGACCCTGCAAACACTTCAGCATGTGTATAACTTGACTCTTGCAAAGTAGTCATGGACTCATGAGAGTCAAGTTATGCATATGCTGAAGTGTTTGCAGGCTCAGCGCCTACACTTGCATGGACGGAGGGTGTACGTTCCTGATTCGTGGTGGTAATAATAATAATAGTAATTCATAACTCATCATTTACCCCACAAATGTAACTTCTTTACTCAGCATGATTTCTTCACATTTATTTATTATTCATATTTACTAAACTAGGGCCAGAGTTTCCGAAGATCTCAGCATGTTCTGAGGGCTACTGAAAATCTGGCCTTTCTTTAGGTGTCTAAATAGGAGCTGAGCTCTTTTGAAAAATTGGTTGAGTGCTGAGTCCTTGGAAACCTGGCCCCAAATTTGTCTTCGGTGATAGTAACTTTACCTCCATGAGATTAACCACAACCCGCGAGTAGTCAGTGTTCTCCATTCAAAATTTGAGCTGTGCTGGTTAGGCGTGATTGGCCCTTGAATCATGTGGGGTTGGTTCTGGTTCCTGATTGAATGAGGCCCCGGAGCGTTGACCATCACAGACCAAGGGAACAGATAAAGAGGATTAAGGGTTTTTAGACCACTTTAGCCCTTGTCCTTGCTGGGTGGCACAGATCTTCCCCCAGGGCCCATCACTGGAAAAATTCAGCCCCTTTTAAGATGTATTGGCTGGGTTTGGGTTTAATTATCTCCCACCTTCACCAGCTCACATGTCATGAATCCTATCTCACTCCCACAGATACCCTCCCCTCACACCCCACGCCCCACCGCTGTCACCCACTCATCATCTCATACGTCAACCTCCTTCTGTTCTTGCCACCCGTCCCCACTTGCCCACACACCTCCTCCCCTCATACATCAGCTCCTGCCTGCTCCCCCCTGACCCCGCCCACCTGCCTTCAATTCCCACACAGCTTCCACCCCAAAAACACCTCTCCCCCGCCACCCCCTACCTCCCTGCCCAAGGCTCCTGCTCTGCCCACCCCACCACCGCCTCAGTCCCAGGCAGGCCGGCTGGCAGCTAGCACACAACCACTGCAGCTGGAGTTTGAAGTAAACATTGACAAGCACTGATAAGGCAGGTCTTATTGGCACTGAGAAGCTGTCAGATGGGAAGTCAGCGTTACATTTTCATTTCATTCACCTCATTGGGAGAATGAAGTGCAGTGCATGTCAGACCTGTCATCAGAGCCTCCCATCCCCTCCCGTCGCTTTATTTCTCTTTCCCACTGCGCTGCTCCCTCCAGCTTCCTCCCCCTCGCTCTTCGCGCACGTTTCTCATTTGCCCCCTTGTTTCTGTCTGTGACCTTTTCTTTCTTTCTCCCTCTATTTATGCTGATTCCCTGGCCCCTTCCCTCACTTTCCCTCCCTCCAGAATTATCCACCGGACTTAACCCCCCTGACTTTTCCAGAATTAGTGGCTGGGCGTACCCAATCTTCTCCAGAATTATCCACTAGCCCTTCCCTCTCCCCGCCTGCCTGAAATATCCCTGCCTCTACCCATCATCCTCCCAGATTACCCACCAGTTCCCATCATCTTTCAAAGAAGAGCCTTTGCTCTCCCCCCCACCACCGCTCTGCCGTAACTCTTTCCCAGAGCCAGCTGCACCACAGCACAGTGCAAGGGGATGCATTTGGTATGCATGGTCTGGGATGTTCCTAGACTCTCCTGCCAGTAATTTGCTGATTGGAAAGTGTTCCAGAGAAGGGGAAATGGATAGAGAGGAGGGAGGCGGCAGGTCGAGAGGGTGGTGGGGGGAGACAGGGAAGGGATGGGAGTTTTCAAACTGCGCCAACTAATACCAAGCATGTGGCCATATATTATTTTAATAAAGCCAGCACATCCTGCACTCACGACAGCTGCTGTTCCCCTTCTCTCATCCTGTGGATCTCATTTATTCCTCATTAGCAAAATCACCTGTTTGTCAAATAGGGACAGATCTGTAAGACATTAAATTGTGCTGAGGCTGACGGGGGTCTGGGGAACGAGGGAAAGAGAGAGCAGAAAAGCGGGAGGAAGGCAGGAGAGCCAGAAAGCCCAGGTCTGCCATGGAGATTGAAGCCAGAACTTTAAGCAGCTCTCACCAGTTGGCCTGGGGGAGAATTTTCAGAGTTGATTATATGGCACCTTTTGGGCTTTTGTTTTTCCTTTTCTGATCCCACTTGGAATGGATATATTCAGGATTGGATCCTCAGCACCTCTTTGGATCAGCGCCCGCGAGGCCTGCTACTGAGTGATGCTAAGCATTGACTCTCCTTTGCACAGTTATTTACTCCAGTGATTTCCACCAGATCAGAATGGAAACGATTCTCACCCACTGTGCACTGGTGTGAACAGAGGCACAAAGCCAATGGCAATGTAGGATCGGGTCCATCAGTGGAGTTTAGTGAGAGTTGCAGATAGGCAGCATTAGAGCTGGGTAAATAATGGATTTTCCGGTTTGATGTCAATTTCGAAAAGTCAGGAAAAAACATCCATTTAAGCCAGCCCAGAAATGAAAATTTTTGGAGAATCAACAAGTTAGAAGAAAACATTTTCTATTTCTGGTGCAATTCAATGTTTCATTCTGACAAAACTGAGGTGTTTTGTTTTGACTTCAGCCGTGTTGAAACATGGTTCAGTTTCGTTCTGATTAAATTAAAGGATTTTTTTTAAAATGTTTTCAGCTGAAAAATGGAAACTTTTCATTTCAAAAACATCAAAATGAAACATCGTGATTTTTTTATACAAAAGTTAGAGTGGGAAACAGTTTGGCAAAACCAGCACAAACTCACTGAATGTTTCTGTGTCCCTAAATCTGCATTCCCCCCCCAAAAAAAAAAGTTTGCCCCCAAAAATTTGCCCCATTCTAGCCAGCACCTTTTCAGATTAGGCCCTTGAGGTTTGATCTTCCTAAGTACTGAATGGCCTTAACTCTTGATAGGAGAAACCAGGCTCCTCTTGTCACCATGAAACCGGTAGTCTCTTGACACCATTGTAGCCTGTCTGTAGATTACCCCTGAAGCCAAGCCCTGGCTTTTTCCCTCTTCAGTGGAGTGTCTGTAGGACAGGGCACAAACCACTTCAACTCCCAGAGAACAATCCCAGTTTGCAGCTAAAACCATGATAACTTTAGAAAATCTACTTATGTCCAGGGAAAGGGCAGGTAGAGGCTTTATCCATAGACAAATTTGCACTTGGTGAATTAAATGAGTACCAAACCCCTTTGTGGACGCTTTGATTAAACATGGGTGAGGAAGCGTTTGGTCCATACAGCCATCAGCACTGGTTTATCTAATGCAGTCTGAAATCATGCCTTAAAGTGAACCCAGTGAAAGCCCCGGCAAGCCCCGGTTATTGCTGACACATCACATTTCCTCTTTCCCTTTTCATGAGGGATATTGGCAAGAACGGGATCTTTCTTTCTCCTGCTTGTTCCTGCCAGAAGCCAGAACGCTCTGTGACACCACAGAGAGTTTCCATGAGTTATCTCCTCCCCGGTCTTTTCATTCTTCCTCTTATTTTGCTTTTCCTTCCCCCTCTGTATCCTCCACTCCTTCTTTCTTTCCCTTCACTCGACCTATTCCTCTTTCTTCTTGGATTTCTCTGCCTCTTTCTCTTTATCCATTTTTCCTATCCCTTCCATTTTTTCTCTTCTCTATTTTTTTCCATTTATTTCTTTACTTCCTCCCTCCCTCTTCATTTTCTTTGTACTTTCTTCCCTTCCCTCCAACCATCTACTTCTTCTTCTTGTTTTCCTATCCCTCTCATGATTTTTCCATCTACCTTTTTTCCACCTTCTTTTTCCTTTCCATCTCCCCATTCTCTCTCCCTCTCTCTCTCTCACTTCAGCTCCTGCCCAATCTGTCTCCCCACTATGTACAAAGATCTTCCTTTCTAATATTTGTTCCTGGATCTCTCCATCTGAATAGACATCTCCCTGTTCAGCTGCATGACCTGAGAAGAATCTTCTTTCTTGGGGTGCTCATGCAAGAGGAGAGGATGTGTTGCTGTCCACAACCTTGAATAATAACGCAACCCTCTCCACCGAGGAACTGATGGGATTTCTGTGGTTGAAATCACTACCAAGAAAAATAGATCAGTTGATGTTTCCAGGCCAGAGAGCTCTGCAGAGAGGAATGACCCCTTCTATTCCTCCTCTACCTCATTTTTAAATTCGGAGTGAAATCCTGGCCTACCAAGTCAATGACAAATTCCTTCTGACCTCAGTGCAGTCAGGCTTTCACCCTCTGCCTTTGCTTCTCCATAAAGTTGATTTCAGGTCTTGTGACTACCGATAGAGATGAAATAACTAGTAATGAACTAGGAACCTATTTCAATAGGGCAAAACAGCCCAGTGTGGCATCATCCCCAGGGATAACAGGGTCCAAAGCCTACTTCAGGCTAAAATGGCGTCTCCCGAGAGAAAAGGAACCTGAATTGTGTTCTGGTGCCAGCCCCTGAAAAGAGATACCACCTAAAAGAAACCTACCTTTGCATACAGCATGTCTTCCACAGAAGACACTTTCCAATCAGTTTTCTTTCTCTGTTTTTCTGCTTTTGTTCTCTCTCTTTCTTTGTCTCTCTGTGGGAAAGAAAGACAAAGGAGAGAACGGGCTGCCATCGCCCAGCCTCGGCCATCCTGATCTATTTTAATGATTTTTAAAAATATTTTATTTGGATTTCAAAACAATGCACATATCCCCTGAGTGCGCGGACAAATCACGCCTGCCTCCCTCCCCCCCCGCGCCAGCCCAAGATGCAGTACGGTCGTCAGGCAGAGCGCGTGGCAACAGCCCAGCTTCCAGGTGATGCCATGGGGAAGTCTGCACCAGAGAGAAATGCCGCTGGTCGTCATTCGCCATGGCTGGCACTTCCAGTGGTCAGTCGTTGTGCTGCAGCGGCTAACAAGGAGACAGATAACCCAGGGCCAGATCTTGGCCTTTTTGTTTAGCTGAGAGCGTGTTGCGCCTGAAGGAAGTTCGAGGAGTCCCGAGGCTGCTTAAATTGTACCGGGGGCCAAACCAGGCCCCACCATTGGGTCCATGGTCAGGGGAGCGACAAAGGGGACTCAGAGGAGCCCTTTTCCCCTCCCACACCTCAGCTGTACGGAGGGGAGCTGAGCCAAGAACACCGTGTGTGTGGTTGGGGGGGTAGAGGAGGGCTGTAATAACTTCCCAGGGCAGATGTGTAGTCCCCCTCACACTCCCAGCTCCATGACTCAGGGATCAGCAGGGAACTTCCCAGTCTGGAGGAGCAGGCCCCCCTCAAAACCCAGCACAGCCCCAGCTCTAGATCACAGTGAGGAGAGGATAACAAATTTTCCAGCCTGGAGGGAAGGGGGGTGTCATTCTCCCAGGCCAGCCCCCACAGTTCAACCAGCAAGGCGCAGTTTAGCCCATGGGGGGGGGGGGGCGAGTATTCCTGGATTAACCACTCCACTCTCCTTCCCCTTTCCTGAATATCTCTCCCCAGGATAGAGGTACATTTGCCACGTACCTTTCATCCGTTGCAGAGTTTAGATAAATCTCTCCCCACTTCCACCACTGCCAGCCATCCCCGGCCCCCCCTTCCTCTTCTCCCTCCACAGCTGAAAGTCATCAGGCCTAGCTAGGTCTTCTCCCACTTATGCAGCTCATGAATATTTAACAGCATCTGCTCTGGAGGCGATAAAGCCTACCAATCCTTGACAAATATGGCCTAATCTTTTCAATTTCGGGGTGCAAATATTCCTTCTGAGTCCTGTTTGTCACCTAGATTAATGACCGTGGGTCCCATAATCCTTTGGTGCTAATTCAAGTGGTGGCTAGCTGCAATGTTCGTGGCAGAAGGATGCTGGGATACATATGAAGGAGAGATTACTCACTGAAGGTTTCCGTACAGCCGGGCTTTGTTTTTTGGTTGTTTTTCCTTCCTACCAGCTGAATATTCAAGCTGGATTTGGCACTTTGAAGGGAGGATGATGCTGAAAGAGAGTATGCAGGTAACATTTCCAAAAATTAAACACACCTTCCCCTCGTCCTCCTTTTCTTTTGCCCAGCCACCCTCGAGATACCACAGCTCCTTGAACTGCAATGAGAGAGACTTCAACCAAACCCGAGTTCCAGATCTTTGTAAAGGACCAGATCCAAATATCGGTTCCAAACAGCCCCCAAATTTGGAAGTAACATTTTTTGTTTTTGGGCAGCACCCAAGTTTTGAAGCATCGAGTCCAGGGTTTCCGTTAATCCCCTCAGAGCGATGTGGAGTTTGGATCCCGATCGGTAGCTTAGAGGAAGGATTTGGACTCAGTGGTTCGGTTCAGCCCATCTCTGGTTGGAACTGCTGTGAGGTGTTGTGCAAGAATGGATTAGCTCTCTCAGTCTCAGTCTCTGCCGGTAGAAGGCTCTAAAGGGAACAATATACTAGGCTTAGTCAGCTCTTCTGGCCCCCATCTAGCCCAGATTTTTCTGTGGGCAAAATTTCATTGTGTGCTTTCTGTGAATTGCTTTATGCCTCAACCGGTGCTCCTCCAATGTTCCCCCCGGTGACTCCTGCTGGGATAGGATGGGCCTGAAGTCACCCTGAGTTCTCTCGCAGCCAACGCTCCTGCACCGTCCCTCGCAGAGACTGCTGTTCAGATTAGATTTGAGTGGCCCACACGGCCCAAGTTCCCACCTCATTTCCTACAGTGATTGTTGCTGGGAGAAGTGTCAGAGTGCTGTAGTATATTACTGCTCTTGCATCGTTCCATATGCTAGCTCCACGTAGATCAGTGGAGAACCAGCAGTGACTGTGGTGCAGCTCCCGGTTACGCTGCTCCTAGTTTCTTCCAGCAGGAGACATTGTAGGGAAGAATGCAAGATCAGTGGCTGGGCTGAGAGAACGCGTGTATTTTTGCCCCTGCTTCTCCCAACTAGAGTCCCTTTGAGAAATGATGTAGATTGGTGCTCTGGCAGCGTGGGAGTTTACGGATTAAAGGATAGTGCAGACTGTGTAGGTAATGGTGCAGGAGCACTGACTGTGTGAGATGTCCCAAAGCCCCCCCAGTCCAGCCTCTCCCAGCACACATCACCCTGGATGTATTGCGGCAAGGGGTTGGTTGCAAAATAAAAGGTCACAAGGGCAATTCAGAGACTGCACATATCTAAATGTTGCTCAGAGTGCAATCTGAGGCATGCAGCCCTTCCAGCAAAGAAGGCCAGGATTTCTTTCGCCCAGCTGAGAAAAAGAAAAATAGAGAGAGAAAGAAAAATCGATGCTGGAGCTGATCAGTGCTATTGACAAGTTAGCTAAGGGGGCTGACTGCTCCTGCTCATTGCATCAGAATGCACGGGGCAGCTTCGTTCTTCCGCTCCAGTGCAGCACGAGCCTTTCAAGAGGGACATTCTTAACAGGTCTAAATATAGCCAAGTGTCAGCGAGAGCTGTAATGGCCAGCCAGAAATCGAAGATTTGTTATTATCTAGTGGTGGAATGATAGCATGGCTGGCGTATTCATCACTGCCCTAGCCCTGTGGGGTGAAAATATGTTGAGATTGCAGATTATTTATTTATAATTTGGCAGGTGGGGCATAGTATTGGCCAGCAGGAAGGATTCTCTGCCTGCATGCTGTTTAAAGATGGGAGGAACTGAAATATCCAGGATCCAAAATGTCCAGAATTAGAATTAGAGGCATGAGCAGGAGCAAACAGTGGGCAGATTGCCATGTGGTGGCATTGACTGAGCTACAGCAACTGTGGATCTGGGTTTCCAGGCATCTGGGGTAAGGGGTTTTTGTTAGAAAAGCCAGTGAAAATATGTCGCTTGAGTGAAGCCAAAACATTTTGCGGGGTCATATCGATTTCAACAGTTTTCAATGGGAAGGTTGCTACAGTCCAAATCTCTCTGGTCATTTATGACCAGACAGAGAGAGACATAGGGTTTGTCTACACAGTACAGCAATGCGCACCAGAGGGGTGTAAACAGTCGTGCATTAGCGCACAGTTGGGAGATTTTAGTGTGCACCAGCAGCGTCTACAAGGGTCAGTTAGTGTGGAACACGGTGTGCATTAGAATTCATACCCCACTGGTCCACATCGCTGCACCATGTAGACACAAGCTGAAAACCTAAACTTGTTGATCCAATTAGAGATGTTTCCAAATATATTTTTGAAACAAAAGTATGTGGATGGGTTTTGGTTTCATTCCAGTGTGGAATGAAAACAAGTCTCAAAACTGGGAAAGTTCTTGTGAAATAGACTTATCTCCTGGTCAGCTCTAGGGGATAGTGATGGTGTAACCTCCGGAGGATCAACATGGATCTGTTCAGATCAACACCAAGAATGTGGTGGTTTATCAGAACCATGAGTATGTTGAACACAGAAATTAACCAGACTGGTTCAGACTAGTGGTCCATCTTATGCAGAAATCTGTCTCCAGCACTAGCAAGTTCTAGATGTGTCAGAGAAAAGTGCAAGAAAATTTGCAGTAGGCAGTTGTGTGGATAATAACCTGTCCCCATTGTCGAGAGTATCCTTTTCCCTATGGGATCTGGAAGTGCAGAGTCCATGAAGAAGGGAAGTTAACATATCTGAACCCTCAGTAGTACTAGTTGAAAATTCCCATTGAAATAGTATTTCAGTTGGGGTTTATTGGTGGCAAATGTTTTTTCAATGAGATTTTAAAGTTTTTGCCATAACAATTTCAACTTTAAAAAAAAAAAAATCAAGTAAAACGTTAAAACCCAATGGGTCTTGGCATCCGAAAACAGAATACATTTAGTTGTCAGTTGCCAAAAATCAAACAAATCAAATTTTTTTCAGTCAAAACCAACAAAAATCCATTTTTGTCCAAATTTTTGGGGGAGAAGAAAACCTTTTCTGACCAGTTCTAACCATAAGTGTCATTCCAAGTTTGCTGTAAATAGTCAGTTCAGTTCTTGTTGTCTGTGACATATTTCGCACACTTGCTGCTTGTTTCTCAGGCCGGAAGAACTCAGCTGAATGATTCACACAGGGGTTTCAGGATGGTATATACAATAATGTTGACTTGAGGCTATCATGGTTGCTGCTTCCCATTTTCCTGGAGGGATCAAGTCAGAAGGAAAATGGTGACACCCACTGAAAAGGAGATCAATGGATGATGTTTCAGAGAACCAGACGGATCTGGTGAAGAATGGCTTGGAAGGACCCATGCTCCCATCCCAGAGAAGACCTGATGTTGACATCACCAGAGGCCAGATGTTCCTCAGATAAACCTTCCATTGTTTTTTTGATTGAGTAAAGGCCTTGGGAATTGGCCACATGGAAACAAATAAAACCTGGGCAGGGAAGTGGGAAGAGAAGAGAAAGGAAAGGAGAGATTCACTGGCATTTGTGGTAACAATTCAGTGTTAGAGGAAGACAAAACAAGGCCAAGAAGGACCATAGAGGCTATTTTGTGACCTCCACCGCATCCAATGGGGTGAAACACAAATAAAAGCCCCAGCAACCTCAGCAAAAGGTTTGAAGTCAGGATTTTGGAATAAAAGCCCATTGAAATGTCACGTACTAATCAAAGGGTGGGTAGAATGCATGTATCGAGTGGGTGTGAGCCATGTGCTTTCTAAACCACTCGGCTATCCCCAGAAGGCTCTCCCCACGAAAAAAAGAAAATGTCAAGGTGAACATCAGCACATTGGCCAGGCATGCAAATCCCTCTCTTTCTCACAATGATCCACACCTGGACTCTGGCTGGAGTGTTGCAATGGTGCCAGAGATCGGAGCTTCAGATTATTCAGCGGCAGAATGGTAATCAAAGTGAAGTTACTTTCCCTTCCTAACAGGGCCGCAAACAGCTTCTTTCTATCTTTCTTTCTTTGCCTAACTATGCATTTATACTGCACCTATCGCTTGTGTATCTGAGCGCTTCTTTCCCTCCCTTTACCTACCTATCTAGTGTTTTCTTTCTTTTTCTTTCTATGCATTTATGCTGCACGCATCTCAGAACCTTCCTACCTTCAGGTGGTTCTTTCTATGCCTCATTTTCATAGATGTACAGGTTTGTCCTTTTTTCCCTTAGCACTTTATCCCCATACAAGTAATTTGATAGTTATTTTGTTTTGGCTTTTTCTTTTGGTGTGCAGGCTCCTTTACTGTGTGTTTGTTTGTTTGCTTGCTTGGTTGTTTTGCTTGCTTGGTTTTGTTTTTTCCTTTGCCATTTCTTTTTCTGAGTGGAGACGACTCAGAGACCAAGACTCGGTGCTTCTGTAATGCTGGCACGTTACTCCATGGAGTGTTGTCCCCATGAAATAGCAAGAAACTAATTAGAGTGAGGCGCTGAAGTGGGTTCTGTTTTGGTTCATTTTTATTTCAGCAGATGCTAAACCTCAGGCTTGGGGTTTTTTTTCTAGAAAGGCGACATGGAAACAAAACAAACAAACATGACACAGAGATGCCTTTGCCATGGCAAAGCCTCCTGTTGAACAGAGGCCAGGACTGCAAGGGTGAAGGGAGTTGAAAAACCAAGGGCTGAATTTGTCTGTTTCACCACAGGACACTTGTACAGTGGGGACAAAAGCGACAAATTGCACATGGGATTCTGCCAACATCCCCCAGCTCAGAGACACAGGGGGCTAGACTGGGCCCCCCTGCTGTGAGCTGACTTGCCAAGTTTCTGTAGCGAAGCCTGACGATGGCCCTTTCTTTGTTGCAAACGCTACTGGTTTCTAAAGTGAATCCAACCTAGTGCGTTTGAATGGGGCTCATGGCACAGCCCTGCTTCCTCCCACCCAAAATGTTCCTGCCGTATGAATGGTATTCAAGTGCTGGAAGAGGGCAATCCGTTCTCTGTCTTCATCGAGGCAGCATTGTCTGGGTCTGGGCACCAGGTCGAGAGCCAGGAAGAGCTGGGTTTGGTTTTCTGCTGCCGCTGACTTTCTCTGTGACCCTGGCGAGACACACGCCACCAGTTTTCCAAAGCACCCAAGGGTTCAGGGTGCCTCTGTGTAGCTGGAGGGTCTGGTGATCAGCTGGCCTAGTGGTCGACGCAGGACCTTACAAGTTCTGCTGGTCGAGACATCCCTGAGGGAGGTGCCCTCAATCTCCTCCTCATCACTACAAAGGAACAGGAGGAGGGGAGGACGAGGTAAGGTAACCTAGGCCCATCCATTCCACTGGATCCCAACCCAGCGTCCTAAGGATCTCTCAGCCTGGCTACGGACCTGCCCCAAATTATGTGACCCCCTACCAGTCCAGAATGCCTTGGTTTGGGGCGTGGACGTGGGTTTCGCAGACTCTCCTCAGTCTCTGTGTCCAGTTCAGTTAGTCAATCTCTCTCTGAGTTTTCAACTTCTAAAGAGGGGGGAATCCCAAGTCCCTGCTGCTAGAGCAGCCTTCACAAGCCTGTTGCCACTCTCAGCATCAGCCTGCCTGCTTGGTGCCATATACAGGTCATTCCCTCCCCCTTATCCTACCAGTGTTCTTTTCAGCTCTCCTTCCCCTGGGAACATGCCTTCCACCTGTTGAGTAGCAGGGCCTCCTTAGCCCAGTTTGGCGCTATTCCCCACTCTGGTGCAGTGTGAGGCCTGTAGGTCCCATCACCCTGTTTCTGGGCTCCCATCTCGCCACACCTTGGGCCTGGTTTCCAGAGGTGCAGAGCAACCCACTGGCTCCTTCTGGAGTTCAGGGGTGCTCAGCATTTTCTGCGAATCAAGCCGATGTGTCTCCCTAACCTGGAGGCAACCAAAATCGGAGGCCACGCTTGAAGCATTTGGCTTGCCCCTTTCTGTGCCTCATCTGTAAAACAGGGATCATGATATTGACCTGCCTCTGTGTTGTGAGTCTTAATTCACTAACATTTGTAAAGCATAAGCAATCCTTGTGTGGCAGGTGTGAAGTAGATTCAGTCTATGGAGCTTCTCCGACACTCCCTTGACACGCACATATACACCTGCTTCATCGATGGACCCCAGCCATCTTCTGCTGAGTGCCAAAAAGATAATGCAGGGTCCAAAACTCTTGGAAATCCACGTTTGATCAGTAGCCAGACCGCCTTCTCCCAGGAGTAAGAGTGAGAGTGGGAGGGGAACAGATAGGCCGTGAAGTGGAGACTTATCTAAGTTCACAGAGCAGGGCAGTGATGGAGATCGCTTTACTCCTGGGTGAGTGCCCGATCTATCCACTAGACAACACTGCCTCCCTGCTCCTTGCTTTTTGGTCCTGTCTATGACGGCAAATCCCAGCCGTGTTGCAACACACTGAAAGACAGGAGTGGCGGGCCAAGTGTGGTGGTCTAGCAGAATCTGCCATCACAGCGTTGCGTGAAGCGGTGGCACCTGGATCTCCCACGGTCTGTAACTATGGGACATCCTCACTTTTGCTTCTCTGATGCACTTCATCCGTGAACAGCCACTTGCTCCTCTCCTCGCCCATCTCTGCGGTCTCTTTCACTGCTTCATGCCCGCCTTGAGGCAAAGGCTGCGTCATGCCAGTAGGTCCATGCCAGGATGGGAACTCGTCTCTAGCCTTGAAGGGGTGTTACATTGAGACTTTCCCTCTGAGCCTTTGCAAAGTCCAGGTCCCTGGCTGCCTATGTCTGCCCAGACTTCCACAGGCAGCTGGAGCGCTCCTCCTTGGGCGTGTTTGCCTGAGCGGATTTAATGTTTTCTATTAAAAACGAAGGCCCAAAGGGATGTGAAGGCTGCCTCGTTCCATAGGGGGATGCAGCTGGGACATGCTCTTGACAGCATAGAGCAGCTATACACTTAGGGGGTTTGGAGCTACAGCTACGTAAATAAACAGCCCCAATGGCTCCCTATCCCTCCTTCAGTCTCTCCCCTCTGTAGTTTGTCCATCTCCTCCTGCCTGACTGCCTCTCCCTGTGCCTCTGCCCCCCTCTCCCTCCTCCAGTCTGTGGCGCTGCCTGTGACAAGGAGCGCTGGGAGAAAGATGAATTGAAATGACACGCGAGCTCCAGCGTGACTGCTGGGGTGATGCATGGGGAGCCATCACTCGCTTTCTGTGGCGAGCAATACAGATGAGCTACTGACCTCCCCTGCAAAGGGGTCGAGGACATTTGAAGGGCACAGCAGCTGGAGCCAAGAGAGAGAAAAAACCAGGAGGGAAATATTCTCCTCTGTCTTCTCTAGCCCTCCTTTCTTTTTCAGTTTCTTGCTCACTCTCTTTCTTCAGCTCCTGAACCACCTGGTGCATATTGAAAGCAGGTGTGTAACATGCCGCCGGATCCCGTGCTGTTCCTCTGTCGGCTGGAGAAAGCAGCTCAGATGCTCTCCCACAGCCTCCAGCCACCTCGCTCATGGACGAGCGTTACAGATATGACTAGACGCTTCTAGCTCCAGCTCCCCAAATCCCAGAGAGGATGGCTGCCAGCCAGCCTCCAGTGGATTTGCATGGTCCATCAGACAGGTTGAAGCGGGGCCAGAGGCTCCTTTAGCAGAGCTTTGCAAACGTACCTCTGGGCCAGGGTTTTAAAGTCACAGCACTCCAGGCCAGCGCTGTCTCACCATTTCAAGGATCCATGTTCTCATCCTCTGCACTTCCTTTGGACCTTACACCTCTTTGGTACTCATTTAAGGCCTGAGCCATGTGAGTCATTGAGACTTTTGCCATTGACTTGAATGGGCCCCAGATCACTCCGTAGTGCAGCCCACTGGAACCATTAATTAACTAATGCTCATAATCTGCTTTGAAGATGCAAAGGGTTACGCTATCCGGGCCAAATTCTGAGAGGCTGCAACCCCCATTGGGCTAAATTCTGAAGATCCAATAGTCCCTGCCCAGAACTCACACAAGCAAAATCCCATTGAATTTTTGGGGACTTTCTGTGTAAGGACAGGATGAAAATGAGTGAAGGCTTTAGGATTTGGCCCCGAGGTTAAGTAGGAGGAAAGGAAAGGCAAGGCCTTGGGATCTGGCCCATTTCCCACAATGCATCCTGAGGCTGGCTGCAGAGAACATCTGCCATTGGGGACTGGCTAACGATGGCAGAACAAAGTCAGCACAGGAAGTGGGCCAGGAGGCCTTGAGACATCGCCACCATCTCTCCAGCCTGCATGCACGTCCATCATGGCACATCCAAAGGACCAGTTAAATTACCAGCCTATTTACAGCAGGTAAAATAACTTTGGCAGGGAGACTTGCAATTGAGCACACAGACCTTAATAGCCGGTGCACATTTTAACGCTTGTAGATATAAATGCACCCTCCTCCACACACACACACACACACTTTGATTTCTCTGGTCGCCTGCACAATGCCAGTGTCTTGTGTCAAGGCATTGGCCCAAATCAACTTTAGCCAAGGGTTAATAACCCAGTCCCATTCTAGATGGGTAATAACTGGGCTTTGGGGAGGTTTTCTTTAAGCCAGGTCCAGAAGTGGGGGGTTGAATTTTTTCCCCTTTTAGCAAGAAAGTTAGGCTGAGGCTGGTTGCTGTGGTAACTGACAGCCGGCCTTAGGTTTAGGTGGGAGGCTGGGGGACAAAAAGGAGGTAATAAGCCTGCGAAGGTGCCACTTGAAATCTATTCAGTCCATCTGCGGCAGGGAAGGAGAGGAGCTGTGAAACCCTTAGCAGGTTCTGTCAGCCTTATTCACGCGTTATCAGATGGGGAAAGCCCCAAAGGCTGTGAGGCTGGTAATTAATCTTGGGCGGTAATGGAAAGCCCTGTTGGGTAGGAGGGGAGGGGAGGCTGGGGGGACTAGAGAGAAGAGAGGGGAACTTTCTGAAGTTTTGAATTATTTTTTTTTATTAGAAATTCACCCCTGGTTTAGCCATTTTAAATGTATTTCTATTTTTTCTGGTTTTATTTGTTCATGTATTTAGGGTCACAGTTTTCTCCCCACTATTAAAACATGATGATGCTGAACTGAGTGTTTCACCACTACCTACCTAATTAAGCCCCCGCCTGTGACTATGAGATAGGTGAAGGATACCCAGATAATTAGGTAGCAGCCTCCATTGGTAGAGGAAGGATGGGCTGGTGGGCAAGGTACGGGGCTGGCATTCAGAGAATGAGGATTCAGTTCTCAGACTCCAGCATGACCGTAGGCAAATCACTGAATCCATTCTTCCTCTGAAATAAGCGCATGTGAGTTTCAGTAGGTTTAGAATTGCATATGTGTCCAGGGGACAAAAGAAGGTGTGAGTTATGGTGGCTTTGACCCCCTCTACGATTTACTGAACCTCACCTCTGATACTGGCCCCAGACAATGATACAAGCAGGCACCTCTACCCAAGTGGCCAATGCCCATGATTCCACCTTGGTACCCAGCTACTCTTCCTCTGGTCCCAAAAACTCTTCCCTCAAAAGAAGCAACCACACTGGAGATGGAGTTAAACCAGCACTAAGATTTTGTTATGAGCTAATAGGGCTCATGCATCACAAGCCAATCACATGCCTCCATGCTTAAAGCCAGGTCCCCCAGACAAGTGTTGGAGGCAGCCTCAAAGGTTGTGACCTGAAGTTTGAGAGCAACGATGTTAGAGGAAAGAACTGCTTCTCTGGGCTTCTTTGCTTTTGTTACATGTCTTGTTTGGGGGTCTTGGTCACATAACTGGGTCTCAGACAGTGGAGAATTATGGACTCATAAGGGATCTGCTTGCTTCTTCCAGGTGGAACATCAATCAGAGGGCCTCAGCACTCATGGAGGGGGTGCAGATTTCTAAAAGGGGCTCAGCATTGGCTTAACTCTGCTACCGTTGAAGAGGATGGGCGTTTTAGTGCTGACTTCAGTGGGAGCAGAGCGATGCTGATTCTGAGTGTTCTAGAAAGTCCCACTCAACAACTTGGCTAAACCCCAGCTCAGGTAACTGCAGACTGCCTCCATATCTCCAACCCCCTGAGTCCTTTCCACCCCACAAAGGAGGGTTCTCTTCATAACTCTTACGCCCTGTGACAGGTTGTATCTACTCCCCTTCCCCCCATCCAGCTCAGTTAGAGTTAACTGCAACCTGTGGACTGAATAGGCCACGCCCCCTCACCTTACTGGGCATGCTCCAGCTGGAGACAGCATATAAAAGAGAGCAGTTCAGGTCAGTCTGGGCTGACTGAGGAGGGGAGCACATGTATGTTGTAGGCTCCTGCCAGGAAGCTACTGAAGCCCTGGGCTGCAGAGGCTGACCATGCTGAGGCCCCTGAGGGCACCCTGTTGATGGCAGAGAAGAGACCACTGATGCCAGAGGACTACCTATGCTAGAAGTGAAGGTAGGAAGCGACCCAAGGAACGAGACTGTTGCAGGGAGAGACAGAGCCTGAATGCAGGAGTATCGGTTCCTCAGAGCCCTGGGTAGGGACCCAATGGAATAGGGTAGCCCTAGGTCCCCCTACCCTACACTGAACCCACGACTGGGTGTGGTCACTGCCCGATGAAGTGGGTGTCACCTCCCAAGCCGTGGCCCTGAAGACAGGGGATACCCTAGTGGCTGTCGCCACTTGAGCCATAACTACCCCTTTAATTGCCTGCTTCGAACCCCTCATGACAGGGTGTATCTACCCCATGACACCCCCCAGAACTCCCTCAGCTCCACACTGAGATCCAGCTGTCTTCATCTACATATCTACAATCTTCGTAGCCTTTGTCCCATGCTAGGGAAGAGCAGACTAAGGAGAAACCCAGCAGTGCTTGCCTCCGTCTTGCCTTCCCTCCCTTGTTTTTCTTCCTTGCGTGCTTGGTTTTCCGAGTTACGAGGGTGGGCCAGCAGGCCAAAGGGAAGGAGAAGGAGCCTGTGCTGGTGACAGACCAAGGATTCCACGTTTGTCTGTACACGTCCCTGAAGACAAACTGCCCCTCGCTTGCTCACCCTTTACTCCTGCTACCCCAGCGTTGTGGGCTGGGTGGAGATAGAGCATCAGGTTCCAGGACGTAGCATGGTCACCAGTGCAGTAACATGGGGCAAGGTCCGGGTGAGCAGCTGTCCCTTCCCTCCATCGCTTCAAGGGAAGAAGCCCTGCAGCCAGTCTTTGCTTTGGGATGATTGTACAGCTCTCCCATGCACTCGGCCCCACCCCATCACTAAATCATCTCTCCCAGGGGCAAGTTCATCCCTGGGCCAGTGCTAGGGCTGACACAGGAGCCGGAGGGAGGAATGCTGTACCAGGGCTGTGTGGGCAGTTTTGGCCCCTGGCACAGACCAGGGCATCCTGAAGGCTGCTATAACTTGCACTCCCTACTGCCACAGTCCCTGAAAGACCACCCTCCCCATGCCATCTCTGTTCCCTCTCATGCATCACCCCGCACCCATGGCATGCCCCCCCAGCGGTGCTCCTGCAGACATAGGGCAAAGCTCACCGGTCCTAGCAAGCATTGTGGGGTGTCCCCAGAGGGGAGGGCTTATACCTACTCCATGGTCCCTTTGCCTGCCACCTACGTGTCCCAAAGGAGCCATGGAGCAAGTAGGAATCTGGGAAAGCACCTAAGTGAGTTCGGAGTACAGGGAAAGTCAGTGGGACTTGTGCTCCTAAATTACCAAGGTGCTTTGGAAATCTCACAGTGGCCTCCAGTGCTCAAGTTACCAGAAAATAGGGAGATCGAAATGTGGAGGTGAAAGGGAGAAAGAAACGAATCGCTAAATGTGATCTGACAAGGGACTGGCATCCCCCACCCTCCCTCAGCCCTCTCCGCAACACCTCCTCTCCCTTTTGACAAGCTTTGCTTTAAAGTTCCCTGATCACGCATGCATCCGTTTCATAATTTTTCTGTGAAAAGGCCTCGTTCCTGTATCTCTTGCCTAATCTATACAGCATCTCTCCTCTGCACCGGTGTCACACTTGTTAGAAAAGCAATGAGTCCTGAGCAATGTTTACTGCTGATTTGAAATTATCTATCACACAGCCCACTTTTCTCTACAGGGCCATCAATCTTATCGCCTGCAGACGGGAGCCAAGCCGCAGAGTTCATCTCTCTCTGGACCCCTTTTGTTTTCTTTCTGCCTTGCTTTTTCTCTCCCTTGCAAGAGAATTTCTCTTTTGTTGAGAATATACTTGCCTCTCTCTCGCTCTCCTCTTTTTCTGTGTAAGGTGCAGATGACTTGGCTCTCTGAACCTTCCTGGGAAATTGGCTACTGGCCAGATCAGTTCATGGCTTCAGCTTTGATGGAGGCCTATGATGTTTCAGGTCAAAGACCTTGGAATCTGGGCTGTTTGAACATCCCCCCTCAAATCTCCTCAGTTAAATCAGGGAGCGAGGTGCTGACAGGGAACAAAAGAACCTTGGCGGCAGGGATGCACTAGAGATTTTGTGGCAAAAGTCAGGGATCAAGTCTAGCTACAGCTGAACAAAGGAAACACATATTTTATTTTAACAAAGCCAAATTCCTATTGAAAACAATAGGGTTGCTGTCTTTGGCCTTGTACATTCTGATCCCGTAGGTGTAAAAGAATGAGATTACATTCAAAAGACCCAAGGAACACTTCTGATGCAAAGTCATCAGATCAGGAACGCTGAAGATAGTTGTGAGTTTCAGGGGTTGGAAAGCAAGGCTTCATGTTAGCTGTTGGAAATGCACATCCGACTTGGTCCCTGGAGAATCACAGTGCTGCAGACTCAGGTTCGGATTTAGATGTTTGGCTTTCCCAGGTTATGCAGTCCTGCATGGGTTTGGGTGCTAAAAGCCCAGCTGGGGGCTGAACTGTGGGTTAGGCTTGTGGCGATTGAGATGCTGAAAGAATCAAGGATTTGGCTGCTGGAGATTCGGGTATTGAAAATGCCGTGTATAGGTTTTCTTAGCCCAACATGTAGATTTCTTCTCTTGGGGGCTCATAGTAAAGTATTATGTGTCCCGTTGTCTAAAATGTCTTATCCTCAAAGATATCAGTTAAATATATGTATGTATGTGTATTATATTAAGATATAAATATACATAAACAAAGACGCAAACACACTGACCTACAGGTGTTACCTTTATTGGCTACTAACACAAACACAGAGCTAAGTGGAAACTTCTACCTTAATACTTAATTGTTGCGTGGTTGACTGTAATTTTACATTCTAAAGATATTATTTCATTCTCTTTGCTGCTTTCTGCAACTCTTTTCAATGACCACGTGCCTCTTTGGCTGTAAAAAGTTGAGCATCAGTACTGTAAATCTTTAGCAACAGAAATGCTGAATCATTCAACTCTATACTGGAATCTCGTTCTGCTGGATTTCAAATTGAATTTCCGGTAGTGCCCATGTGTATCCTTGGGTGTTTCAAAGCACAGAGGGAAGGCAGCATCTTTGATTGGAACTTTAGTCTTATTTTCACCCACCTTACAATGATTAATCAGTTGCAGTTATTTGTAAATCTACTCCAGGTTCTATTCAGGTATTGGAACTACATTTCCAATTGCGATCTTTTGGTCAGATTTTCATTGGGTGTAAATGAAATCAATGGAGCCATGTTGATTTACCCCCGTCCCTCGTTTAGAAACAGGTCAACTGGGTTTATGGCAAATGAACTGTGGTTTTACAGGCTGAACTTCCTAGACAGAGGGACTGGGAGGAGCACTATGAAGTTGCAACAGTGAGAGAGGAGAAAAAACAAGCATCTGATTCCAATGAATCAGTCTGCTCAGAGGCTGCTGGGAGGGGGAGGAACCTGGGATCGATACAAGTCAGAACCAGCTCATTCCAGCAAGATGAGAGATAATGCCTGAGAAGCTGAAGGAGTGCTGGGGGCGGGGGGAGAACAGCTCCAGAAAGAGAGAGGAGAAGAAGGGATCATTGTGAGGGGAAAATGGTACTGAGTTTGGGAACAGTTGGGCTTCAAGTGGGACCTGCCTCCCTAGAAAATTTTGGACTTGCCTGAGAGCTAAGAGAACTTATTGCAGAATGGGACTAAAGATTCTGGGTGTAAATGATGATAAACTGAAAACTGATGCATCCCGTTTGTAAAGTATTCCCTCATTCTTGCGGGACTCCTTTCTCCCCACTCCCCCTTTCTGTGGTGGCATTTGAAGTTGTGGGATATGGGGCTTAGCCAGATGACCATGTCACCTGAGTGATCATCTACCAAACTCCTTGGGGCTGATGAGAATCCACTGACTCACAGAAGCTTTTGCTGTCACGTGCACAGCCAGCTGGTGCTAGACACAAAATAAAGAGATCTCTTAAGCAGGGAGGCCCAGATCTTCCAAGATATTTAGGCACCTAACTTCCTTTAGATTTCAGTGGGAGTTAGGGGCTTGTCAGTGTTCACTGAACACTACCTAGTAACAAGGGTAAGAATGAATTACAAAAACACCCTGAGTCCCACAATGGAGCAGTTAAAAGCTCTATCAGAGTTGGAAAGTCTCTAAAATGTGGAAGGCAACTGGAGTTCAAAGAGCACTTCACTGTGCATCGGCACACTACGGGTGCCAGTAAACGGGAAGGCAGTCAGACGGTAACTGCAGCTTTGACAGCGGCTGGTTCCGAAGCACTTGATGTGCCCCTGTTCTTTCCTTTCCTGGGGGGCAGTCCTTGCTGCACTCCTGGCCTCTCTGTTCCTGGCAGCTTGGGACCCGAGTTCAAATGCCCCTTATTCTTCTGCTGAAGGGGGGCCTGCTTTCACTTAGCACTCCCAGTGGAACCCTGGGCTCTGAGCAGTTCTGGGTCATACAGAAAATACAGGTCAACTCTATGGTCAACCCAAACCCACTATGAAAACAATGTTTCCTAGTGGGTAGAGCACTGCAGTGACACATGGGAGATGTGGGTTATATTCGCAGTTCTGCCATGAGCCTGCTGGGTAACCCTGGGCAAGTCATGGCCTGTCTCTGTGCCTCAGTTTCCCCATCTGTAAAATGGAGTCAATGATACTGATCTCCTTGGTCAAATGCTTTGAGATATGTTGATGAAAAACACTAGATATTTATTTTTACTCTATTAGGCACTGTACACACACATATACCCCAGAGTTAATCCCTGTTCCAAAGAACAGACAATCTAGGTATACAGTAAGAAAACATGTGGATACATCAGATGAGGAGCCCCAGATAATAGTGTTATTATGAATATCTTGGCATCCAAACACTGAGGGCTCTATTCTGCCACCACAGGGTAAGGGCGAGGGATACTAATATTCTGCATAACTAGCATCAAGACCCTAAGATTTATGGTGGTCCGGACATCACCCAACCTCCCGGCTGCTATCCTGCTAGCATGTTCTGTAATGGCTAGTTGTCCCATGTTACTTGTTTAGAAAGGCAGCAGCTCTTTTAGTGCTAAATGGACTGCATCAACCAGAGACTCTGCAGCGTAGAGGAGGCATGGGGGAGAAGGAAGGGAAATAACAGGAAAAAAACCAAAACGAGGCCTGTGGGCTGCCCTGAAACTGCAAAAATAAAGTAAAATGAAACAAGTTCTCCCAGCGTTGGTTTACAAAGCACATAAAAAAATCTCCCTAAATGCATAGCTGAGTTCAGAGTGATTCTCTCCGCGTTGGCTTGCCACCTGCTTCCGGGCTTTAGCAAGGAAACACTAGTCCCCTTCCAGGTGGGGAAAGATGGAAAGGGAGATCTGCAAATGGTTTTTGCTCAGGGCAAACGAGATGCATCCATGGATGCTCGCCTAACCCCATGGCACCTGTCATCCCCTTGCAGAGGTTACGCCTCCATTTGCAGTGGTGCGCAACTACCTCCTCACCTTCTGTGGGAGTGGCCATAGACACCTTGCCTGCAGGAGGAAATCGAGCAGCATGGCTATTGCCGAAAAAGCTCTCCAGGAGTAGCACCCCATGCGGACGCTCCACTCCTGAAAAAAAGTGACTTCGTTTCAGAATAATTACTCCAAGCAGGGCTGAGTATCCGCAGGGAGACCTAGAGGGAGCTCTTACAGAATAGCTATTCTTATAGCAGGGTGAGGAGGTACTCTTTTTAGAGCTCCTGTTTTCTTTTCCCTTGCTCGTGATATAAGAAAGGCAAACAGGAGAGTGAGTGCATATTTATACATCCATCACCTAAAGATGAGAACAGGGGGAAGTTCAAATCACACTTCTGGTAGCTGGATGCTCCACAGTAATGTAAATTTGGCATATAAACAGCTCCCTTTTACACCTCCCTTGTGCACTGAGATCAATGACCTTTACCCCTTGGTTTTCTATCTGGAGCTGTTGGAGGCCATTGGGCTCAGGGTAGAATGAAAAGGTTCGATCCTGCCATGTGCTGAGCCCTTTCAGAGGTGCTGATCTCCCTCTCTCCCTCATCACCTCCCACAGAAGCCAATAGAAATGAAAGGAGTCAGCAATCTGGGATTTGCTCCATACTTTCTAGCACTAGCCCTAGAACACATGGGTGGCCTCTTCAAGCCAGGAAAACACTGAGTCTTCTGTTGCCAACTTCAATCTATGAATTCCCATGGGTGTGGGTGATGATGAAATTGCTTGCTGTGTTTCTGGAGGGGATGTAGGTAGTCATAGCTGGGGCAGTTTTTCTAGTGGCCTGCACACTTTCTGGAGCTGCCCCTAGAATCATGACAAAGGCCCCCCGAAAGAGGGACTAACCAGCTGGCCCGTAGGTTCAGGAATAGGGCAGCACTTCTAATCCAGCTCAGGTCAGGTGGAACTCAAACCCTGTCTGTGTGAGCTGGAAAAGCACTGGGATAAAGAATGGGTAAATGCCAGCGGCAGCAAGGGTGAGAGACTTAAGGGACAAGTGTAGTGTAAACAGAGCTGGTGGGAGCCACCGTTCTCATCGTGGGGTTTTCTGTCTCGGGTGGAGCACCCTTCCCGAATCTGGGAGGGTGTCTCCTTCAAGAAGCAGGGTCCAGGGCACACCTAGACACACATGCTCTCTTTTGGGAAAGCAGCAACCACGGGGCAGTAAGTGGAGCTGAGGGGCAGGAGACCCACTGGGATGTTGTTTCCTTCTGTGAGAGGGCCAAAGTCTCCAGCAGAGCGATGCTGATTTACATCCACGAAGTCAGTGGAGCTTTGCTGGTCTGCACCGGCTGGGGCACTATGTTAAAGGGCCAGAGCGATGTAACTTAGCAGTGATTTTCCATTGGCTTTGTCTCGGGCTGGAGTCGCCTCTTCCACATCATCAGACGCCCAGAACTGGCCCAGCTCAGAGCTCCATGCCTGGTCATCAAGAACATCCCTTGAGGTTTCTTCCAATATAGAAGAGGAAAACCAGTAGAAAACAGCCAATGTCAGACAGGCGGAAGGCGCCAATCCATTTGATACCTGTCAAGGAGGCGCAGCCCCCAAGCGCCTCACCGCTGTACGGCCTCACCGCTGTACTAAATCCAGGATGAAGCAGGTCAGAGCTGGAGACAAAGCATTCTCTGAGCGGATCCAGCCAGGGAACAATCTTCCAGAGGAGACTGGGCCAATCCAGCATCAGACTGTCCTTAGCAAACACTGCACAGCTGCCATCTTTGAAAAGCCCTTTCCCTCATCCAGTGCACCACTGACCGCCTCCAGCATGCAAGCCACCACCTCAAGCAAATCTAACCCTGACCCCAGCCAGCCTGCTAAGAAAACACACCCTCCCCCAGACACTCTCAACTCTGGGAAAGGCGACGTGCTAGAGACTCCATAATGTCCCTGAGGGACTTTGCTATTCATTTTACCGGGAAGGGGCCCAGATAGGATGGTGGTGGGTGGTGGGATAAAACCCGCAGGTGGATGGATGGAGCGATAGGGTCAGGGATAGATAGATAGATGGATAGATGTGTGGTGGAAGGAAGGAAGGAAAGACATGCTGCCCCTCAGAACAGAAGAGAAGCCGCAAAGGCCTGCAGACAAACTCAGGCTGTGGGACCAGGGTAACGTGCCGAAGGCCTGACGGACCCAGAGAGAGGAGGGCTCTGCACAGAGCGGCAGGCCGCAGCACGGCACAAGGGGGGGCACTGAGTGAAGAGGGGGCAGTGGAGATTGGGGGGGCAGTGTCCATGGCGCAGAGGGGACGGGGGTGGGAGGGTGAGAGCCCAGGAGATGCTGGCTTGGCACATGAATGTGCCGCCACCTGGGAATGGAAATAATGACCTGGAGCCCTGAGCTCCTCCGGGAAATGGATCCTAGAGAAAGGCCTCATTCGTTCGAATGTTCCCCAGCCCTTTGTGTTCTCCTCGAATGAACCCCAGGGAAGGGGGGGGTGCAGGGAGGGGCACGAAGAGACTGCTTTCCCCCTCACCCGCCCACCCACCCCCTGCAGCCCGGCTGCACGGAGAGCTCGCTCTTTTACGAGGGGTGTTCGCAGAATTGCCGCCGGGGAGAGGCAGGGATTGGCAGGACACGCTTCTGCTCCATGGCAGGCCTCATCAAAAGAGAATTGGCTCCATTCGTCTGAACACATGGCTCTCCCTCACCGCCCCCTCCCCCGCCTGTACAATGCACCCCCCCCTTTCCCCCCGCTTCCAAAACGACAGACCATCCAAGAGAGATGGCAAGCCTCTGCAATCACAGGCTTGCTGGCCCCCTCCCCGAGCCAACCCCATTGTCTCCTGTGGCAGCCTTCTCTCTCTCTCCTCTCTGTCCTGGCAAACCCCCCCAACCTTCTTCCTGCAGCCAGCCTCTCTCATAATCGCATCCTTTTCATGGAGACAAATTGTCCAGCCGGGGGCCGCACCTGAGGGCTTTCACCCTTTAACAAATAGCCTTTTAATTTGCTGCCAGAAGGGCATGGAAAGCGGGGAGGGGTGGGGGAGGCAGAAGCGAGAGAATCAATCACGCATCCATCTTCATCATTGCTGCCCGGGGACCATTTTCACTGGCTGAATGCCCCTAGGGGAGGTGGGGTGAAAAAGACAAGAGGTTGGGTGAGGGGAAGGCGGTGGGGGGGGGGACACAGCCTGAGTGGGGGGGTCACCTCCAAAATCCATGTGGAACACTACACCTCCAGCTGATAAATAGCCTTGTGGTATAATAACAGCAGCTTTTAGCCTGGGGAGGAAAATAAGAGTCATTTTCCAGGCATGCTCTTTTCTCATAGATAATGGGCCAGGTTCTCAACTGGTGTAACACTAACTTCATTGGCGTGCCACCCATTCACATCAGCTGAGGATCTGGCCAGGTGGGGAAACTTGTCATGAAAATTTGCATTGCCTCCCTCACTCCTGAAATTCAGTCTAATAACTCTCCGCTAAAACTAAAAACGAGGAAGTTGTAGAGAAACCTCAATGCTCTTCCCTGTTCCATGACACAGGTGCAGCCTAGCTAAATGCTACACGGGAACTCCCACGGATAAAGTGGGGAGAGAGAGAAGGAGTTTTAAAAAGAAGGATTCCCCTTCCTTTAGCGTCCTGGTTTTCCAAGGCGATCTAAGAGAAATGCTCCCTGAACCTCCAGAGGTGAAAGCTGGCTGGAGAGATAGGATGGATGGATGGATGGATTGAAGAGAAGAGCACAGATGCCACAGCATTACGTGCAGTATAAATGCATAGTTAGACAGGCAGAGGAAGAGAGGATATGAAGAAGGGAAAAAATGTATTTAAAACCCAGCACCTTCCATCCTTTGAGTGAAGTGAGACACTGAAATGGTATGGGCTCTGGCTGGGATCTGTCTCCTTCCTGAATGAAAATAAGCAAGAAGGTTAATTAGATGTTTGCATCCAATTTACATCTTGTTTGTGAAACCAGCATTTCAGCTGTAACCCAGGCTGGAAGCCCCTTGCCCCCTCTCTCTTGCTAAATTTATTTCACAGCTCTGCAGAACTGGTTAACCCAGGTCAAAACTCTCCCATTATCATTTTATCACTGCCTCTTACTCTGTAATTACAAAGCTGCTCCCTTTTTTTTTAAAGCCCTTTC
The DNA here is from genome assembly GCF_026122565.2 of Emydura macquarii macquarii. Classification (NCBI taxonomy): domain Eukaryota; kingdom Metazoa; phylum Chordata; order Testudines; family Chelidae; genus Emydura; species Emydura macquarii. Next base: position 6,399,689 of record NW_027131391.1, read on the forward strand.
TTCTTCCGAGCCCCCACCCTTCCTCCTAGCCTGATGCAGGAAATATGTGGTCTCCCTGCTACAATTTGTCTCATTCACAAAGGCCTGGAACTAATTTGGCTCTGGCTTTAAAAGAGGCTGACATGAGCTTTCGTTTTCTATTCCACCCACACATCCTAGGTCTCATGGTATCCCTGCCCAATACTCTTTGGTGTTGAGCTCTCCACCCCAGACAGCCAAACTCTGGGGTCCAGGAGCCCCCACTCTCAGCCCAGGGCCTGAATCCAATGTAAACCAGGAGTGACTCCATTGAAGCCAATGGAACAAAGCTAGTGTAAATGAGAGGAGGATCAGGCCCAGATATTCTGTTGCATGTCTGCCTGGCTGTGTGCACTCTACGCTACCCCCAGGGTTCTGGCTCCCTGTGGATGTTGGCACTCCCTGTGGTGATGATGATGCATTCTGGCTGAGATTTTTGCAAAGCTGCCTGAAGGATTTGGATACCCAGGTCCCTCGTAAAATTAATGAGCTTTGGGAATTCAGCTCTAGGCAGCTTTGTGAGCCCCGTTTTTCTATAGACCCTTTAACCCAAGAATTGCCTCGCTCTTTACACGGGCTGATGGATCAAACCTCACGCCCCCTCCTCCGAAGCATGTCACCCACACTTTGCAAAGGGGGAAACTGAGGCATGGAGCATGGCCGTGACTTTGCCAGTGTCACTAGCCAACCAGCGACGGTCAGGAATAGAATCCTGACTCTCAGTCCTGTTGCAATACTAGGCAATGCTCTCTTTTCTGTGTGGGTCGAGGAAGGTGGGGTCTCCATTTCTAGGAGACCCTCCACAGACTCCTGCTGCCATTCACGCTTGTGCAAAGTGGAGGCAAAATGCCACCAAATCGGAACGAGGTGTTTACACTCCTACTACACAAGCGTAAATGGCTGCACGAGAGGCTAGGCAATGGAGAGTCAGGCCCGGAGCTGGGACTGGGATATCATTGTCAGCAGCACTGCAATATCAGGCAGCCAGCGTCACTGTGCGTCTTGCTGGAGGAGCTGGTGCTGCATTGATTCGACACCTCTAGCTCTGAAATGACCTCCATTGGGAGAGGACGTCTGTTTGCCATAGCAGGGAGCTGCTGACCCCACAGTAGGGATGTGCTCTTCGCCAAGGCCCTTTACCTCTCTTCCCTCTAGCACGCCCCTTCTCATGTGCCCAGCAACCCTTGTGTAGAGGGCTGGACGCAGCTCGCACTCCGTCTGCCACGGGCATGCTGCTAGTGAGGCCCTGTCTCTCTCCTTCCCCCAGGGGCTGTCCCAGCCGCTATGTCCAAGGAGGTCAGGACTTGAGTTCTGAGCCCTCCCTTCCCATCCCCTCTTCAGTTACGCTGAGATCGCCTGATGCTCCCCTCTGGTTTAATGAAGTGAGCCCTGGGCTCTAAGCTGTTCTGGGTCATGTGCAAAAGCAGAGTCCTCTCTACTGGCGATTCCCAAATCCATTAGGGAGGCAGTGTTGCCTGGCACTCGGGAAACCTGGCTTCTATTCCCAGTTCTGCCACTAGCCTCCTGAGTGACTCTGAGCAAGTCACGTCCCACCTCCATGCCTCAGTTTCCCCATCTGTAAAATGTAGGAAATGATCCTGGCCTCCCTTTATACAGTACTTTATACAGTGCTGTATAAAGAGCTGAGTATCATCGTTGTTATTATAGGGACAGGTTGGGATCACTGCACAAAACTATGCCACCAGCTAGCGCCGCCGACGTATAATTCAAGCCTAGCCTGCCAAACACACGCCATTGCACAGGCAGCTATGATACACGCGTCCCACCCCGCCCTCTTCAATAAGCAGCAGTGCTGACCTGCATCTTCCCCAGCCCTAGGCGTCACACAGGCAGCTCTGCTGATGCCCCTCAGTCCGGTTTTGCTCCCAGCCGTCTGTCCCAGCCCTCGGCCTTGCCTGTCCATCGTTTAAGTTATGTGGACAACTGTCCACCAAAGAATAGAAGGAGGCCTCTGAATGCATGTCAGTTGTCACTTAAACACATGTGCTGTCAGACGCTTGCGTGTGAACCCATTTCTTTACACAGCCGCCATAGAGCCTTTCAGCATTTGTGTCTTTGTCAGTCAGAACCTAACCAGTAAGGGCCCACAAGCTCTGAGCAAAGTGACTTTGGCTGCGCTCAGTCTTAGCAGGCAAACAATGTAATAGGGGGGTGTGGGTGGGAGGTGCCCCTTGCTAGATCACACACCCTTGACAGGTGCAGTTGCACCAGCTGGCCATGGGGAGGTGCTGCAAGCTAAAGACCATGCCTGTTGGAAGAGCAATGGACTGCACCGGGTGGGTGGAGTTTGAAGACGCACCAGTGGAGATGTAGGCCAGGCAGGGTAGGGACTCAGGAGAGGAGCCTCTATGTAAAGAAAGGGTGAGATTCCCTGCAACCTCTTGGTCTCTGGATTGTTCTGGACGCAGAGTGTGTCGTGTGTGCATTGGGAATCAAAGGGTTAAGAATATGGAACTGGTGCACAAATGTTATGGCCTCTGGTGACCTCTTGGGTTATCAGAGCCCTGGATGCAAGTGGACACAGCCAAGGACTAAAGCTTGGTCTATACTACCAATTTACGTTGATAAAATTACGTTGCTTAGGTGGGTGGATTTTTCAACACTTCTGGGTGATATATTTATACCAATCTAACACCCTCCCCTCCCCCCACCCGATGCAGACGGCGCTATGTTGATGGAGTACTTCTTGTGTCGACATAGCTACCGCCTCTCAGGGAAGTGAATTACCTACGCCAATGGGAGAAGCTCTCCCATCAGGGTAGGTAATGTCTTCTCTAAGCACTACAATGGTGCAGCTGTAAGTGTCGATGAGCCCTGAGGCTTCGTTGCAGGATTTGGCTACTTTTCAATGACCTCCAAGCATTAGTCACCAGTAAACCTGCGGGCAGGGTGAAAGCACAATTGCCTTGGAGAAGTTTCGGGTAATTAAAAGAAGAACGCCAGGGAAGGTATTGGGACCTGAGCCTTTGCAAGTTGATTTCAATGCTGTTCACCTGGGTAGAGATTGCATGACCCAAAAAGGAAAGAAAAGTTGCTGCCTCCATTGTCAGTAATTTGCATCTAGTGAGTTCCAGGAAGGAAATGACATAGACACTGAACTCTCCTTTCACCTCCAGGAGAAACACTGGCAGTGCTGGTACAGAGAGAATCTTGCAGTCTGTTCTATATAGGTTCTTCTATGATGCGCACCACCACTGTATCTGAGCACCTTCCCATAGTGCACTGAGCAATGTGGCTACACACGGTCACGTTCCGGCCATTGTGGGTGTGAGCAGAGATGTTCAGGGTCCAGTCACTGGCATTAAAATTCACTTTTGTAGAAAGAAAGTAAGCACCAAGGCAGGGGGGTTAGTTGTGTAGGCTAGCTTGGGAATTGGCAAATCTGGGTCCCCTGTCGGCGCTACTGCGTGTTCTTGGATGAGCCATTCCCCCTCCCACTCTGAGGGTGTATCTCCACGTCGAGTTAGAGGTGTACATTCCAGCTTGAGGAGACGTATCCTGGCAAGCTCCACAAACAATAGCCACAGAGCCATGGCGGCACAAGCAACAGGAGGAGCTGGCTGCCCTTAGCACATCCCTGATGTCTCAGACAGGATTGTAGGGGGGCAGCTAGCACCGGGCAGCTACACTCTCATTTTACAACACTGGCTCGCTCAGAGCTAACACAGACATGTCTCCTTGAGCCAGGAATCACCCCCCCTCCCCAGTTCAAAGCATAGATCTACCCTTAGTCTATATATATTACAAGCTCCAGAGGCAGGAGCTGTGTGTCAGTGTGCGTGCACGTGTGTGTGTGTGTGTGTGTGTGTGTGCAGCACCGAACACAATGGGCCTCTAGTCTCTACCCTAATACAAAGAAAAGATGGGAAAGAGTCACCTGGGCTTTCTGCAGCAATGGTTTGGAGAGGGGGGAAATAATTCTATTTTCTCAGCTGCTTGGTGGGCATTAAAACCCCATCAGTGTAGGTTGCTATTAATAATGCAGCATTACACAATGGGGACATTCTTGACATACCCCATCCCTAGCTTCAGCTGACGCAGTCAGCAAGACTGGGCAGGATTCATTTATAACCCCGTGATGCACTCCAGCTCCAGACATGAATTTCCTCCAGGACACAAAGGAGGAAAGCTTCGCTGAGATTGGAAATAATGGCTCCGGGGCCTTGAGCATCAAGCAAGGGACCGGCCCCTGGATCGCCCCTGCAGACGCTAATCCCCTTTGTGACCAGGTTAAAGGCAATACAGGGGAAACCACCATTTATCAGCTGCTTGAACTGTGCCCACCCTAAGGAGGAAGACTGCCAGCACCGCTGCAGTGCATGGCCAAACAGATCCCTGAATCGAAAGGAAACCCAGCAGCCGAAAGATATTCACATTGCTTTGGCGGCCTCCTAGAGACACTGACCTGGGAAGTCTTAGAATGGGGGTGAATTTTACCAGCACTGAATGGGTTAACTCGATAGCGAAACCTCTGATTTCACATGTGCATGCAGAAGTCACAGCAAGCCCTCGCAGTTCAGTGATATTAAACCCTGCCCCTCATGCATAGAAGCAAGCGGGAGGAGGGCGGGGGGAGCTAATTGCTTCTGATGACACTATAATGGTAGGACTATTTACAGCAGATTAAAATCCAATTCATAATGAGGTATAATAACTTTGCAAACGCCAGGATTCGTCCAAGAGTGAGGAGCGCCGCTGAGCCTCAGCGCCAAGCAGCCTTGGACTCGGGGTTCGAGTCTTGGCAATGGTGGGAGAGGTCCTTGCCAAAGCTAGGATGGCTTTTTCAAGCTGGTCTCTTCCTGTAGCTTAAGCGGAGAGGAGTGGGGAGAGATTGGCTGAGTCTTGAAATAGCTGCACAGACCGGGAGGGCAATTGTGAATCCTCCTTTCTATGGCTGTTGTGAAGTCCCCTCCCCTATGTGAATGGATTTAAGGGGCAAGTTGGGGGTTTTACAGCCAACTAGTTGGGAAATGTGACCATTATCCACAAAATGCCCTGCGGTCTCAGTCTGTTTGCCTTGCAGATAATATTGCTCTTTCTCCAGGGGAATCCTGCCTCCTATACAAAGGCATTGAATCCTCAGGAAATATCAAAATCTGCTTTATAAGGGGGTCCCTGGACCATCCTCTAGCCCCAGCATGCATTTTTATTAAGGGAAACCTCATGTGGTCATGAGAGGTGTAATGCTGTGCTTGAGTCTAAGCTGGGCTCCAGGCAGAGGTAACTGGGTGGGGTTTAGTGGCCTGTGATAGGCAGGAAGTCAGACTAGATGATCTGGTGGTTGTTTCTGGCCTTCAGCTCCGACTCCTGTTATGTCACATACCCCAGGATCCAACCCTAGACCACTGCCAGCAGTCTATATACCTGTGTCAGGGAGGAAGGGGGTGGATGCCGATGGCCATTGGGGAGTCATCATTGCTGCATGAAAGGAAGCAGCTACAAAGGGTCCTCTGTTAGAGGAAGGATGGCCTTATGTTTAAGAAACTGGCCTGCCACTTAGGTGATGGGGCTTCAGTTCCTTCCTCTGTGACAAGCATTGTGTTCTCTTGGGCAAGGCTAGAGACACACCACTCTTGAATTGGGTGAAGATCTCTGAAGGAATTTACCACCTACCCCGCAATCCAAGCTTCAGAAAAGGTAGTGGTGGTGGCTTATATCTTTTAAATAAGACGTTTGCCCTATCCCCTTAGCCAGGTACTCTCTTGGCAGTCAAAATTCAACATCCAAAGAGGCACCAAATGACCCGGAGGAAGGACTGGGGGCAGAAGGAGGTGAGAGACAATTTCTTTTCACGGAAGGTGAAATTCATCTTGTGCAGAGAAGACAGCACATATATATGTTGCTTTAAGTCCTCTTTGGAGGGCTTAAGCATTGCATAGGCCCTTACATTGACCTAGTTCACCAGGGTGAATTCCACCCATTGGATACAAACTAATAAATAAAGCTATCGGGCCAGAGGGTATGCAAATCTTTAAAATATACTCACAATGGAGCTTCAGGGGGTTGGTGAATGGGAGATAGAGACTTTCACCTCTGGGTCACCAGGCCAAATCAAGACCTGCTTGATCATGACTGGAAGTCGTTGCCATCTGATGGCCTAGGTGAAATGAAGCCAGCACTCTCAGACCAGTTCCTGACAGAGAGCCCTCCACATCACAAAGCCAACGCCACTGACTGGCCTCCTTGTTGGTAGAATTGACTAGGCCATGAGCATTGAAGTCCCCTCTCTTCCTAGACGTGGCTTTTCCTGGTCAGGTTTAGGCCTGTTTTCAGGGACAGCGTAGGGCAGAAGCTTTCCCTGCTGTGCCTGATTATCCAGCTGCTTAGATAGTAAGGTGATGAGACCTGTATCTGTAGAGGGAGGGAGCGAGGGGCAGCGTTGTACAGTGTGATCCGTGGGAGGGGAAATGACTTGCCTCAGGTCACACAGAGCCAGGAACAGAGCCAGGAACAGAGCCCAGGTGGGCTAGTGCTGACGCTACCATGCTACCCACTATACAACACTGCCCCTCACTCCCTCCCTCTATAAATACAGGTCTCGTCACCTTGCTATCTGAGAAGCTGGATAACCGTCTCCCTCTCCATGGCCTCCGCCTCTAGTCATGCTGTGAAACAGCTGCCAGACTAAAAAAAACCCTACAGCAATCCATTCGTCATTACCTAATTCTGTCAATCACCCTGGTGTACCATCAATACCTCCATCTCGCTGCTGACAAGTCAGAGGACAAAAGAAGAACGATGAAATATTTATGATTTCTTAAAGGATAACTTTTCCCTCCCTCTGCAGCCGTTTCCCCAGCGCCGCCCATGAGCTGCTGACGTTGCCATGTTGTCTTTGGTAAGGGGTGAAATTGTAAAAGCACCACGATTCAGATGTTTTCCTTCTCAAAACAAGTTGCAGAATCACTGGAATCAAAGATGGGATCTAGTCCATGTCCCTGCTGGAAAAGGTCCGTTCCCTACAGTGGGTTTCATGCAGTGTTTTCTCCAGTATGTCTTAAGCAATGATGCTTCCACCACTTCCTTTGGGACAATATACCACCTCCCAGTACATCTCACTGCTACAAAGGTTGTCCTGATGTTAATAGCAGGCTAGGCTGTGAGCCTGCCACATGCATTGGCTCACAGGAGTAGTCTCGTTGAAGCTGTCGGGAGTAGTCTAGAAGTGAGAGATTATTTAGTGTGAGTGGTGGCACAGTAAGGAGGTATCAGATCCAGGTGGTCATCCATGGAGACATCCTGGTGACGCCATAAGTCTTTTAAGGGAAGGCTTACACACAGGTGAGTCGTGCAGGCTTTCCAGCAGTGGGAAGATTGGAGTGCCACAATCTAGGACCACCTGTGGAGAAAGCCTTTCCCTCTGCCCCCCACCTCCCCCCAAAAAATTGTGTAAACTTTCCCTTTGCTCAGTTTAGCTCAGTCATTATTCCATCAACTGCCCCAAACAAATTCCTCTCCCTCCTCTGGGGTTACACCTACCAATGTTTGCTAGGTGGTTGCCATGCCCCCTGTAGTCAACTCTTAACTAATGCATTGGGGCCAGATCCTCGGCTGGTATAGCTCCATGCACTTTGATCAAGCCACCCTAATTTATACCGGCTGAAGGCCTCGCCCTATATTTTTAGATCTTGTCGTTTTCCTTCCCTCCAACCCCTCTGTTCTTTTTGTGACTCTTCTTTCAATTTCTTCCCAGAATTCATGGGTATTTTCTCTCCAAAATAGGAAATCCATTGGCTGCAGAAAGTAGATCATTTCTAATGTCCAACATCTATCCACCAGTCTTGCTGCATGACATAAAGGGCTCTGTGGAAACTTGCTTCTTCATATTTTAACTAACTGGGCAGCTTGTTTCTGACCAGCCTGGTAAAACTGGAGTACAGACGATGCTTATTTGCAACAGTTTTCGCACACTGCAGAACCAAGTCAATAGTCAAACTAAAGAGGACTGAACGGCAGCATCACTTCTGAGGTGAAAAGATCTTTGCCACAGGGCCCCAGGGATAACATAGCCATCTTCCTGAAAAGGAAACAAACAGCCTCATAAGATTCCTTAGGGGATGAATATATTCGATTTAGACAATAGGATATACCATAGACAGCTGTGCTGTATGTTTGTGTAGTTGGGGAGAGTATCCTAGTCAATTCCTGGTAGTCTCTGAATACCTGATGTGGTCTGGGGCAGTTGAGTGGTGCCTAGATATCTAAATGATTTGGACAAGATAGCTAGATAGCAAAGCGTGTGACTGGAAGAGCGTGTCCTGTTACTCTGGTTAGTTGAGGGATCATGGATGAATGAGATGCTCAGGTTATACAGGATACAACCTTAATCAACATAAGGATGCTGGGTCACTCAGTATGTCCAGGTTGTCAATGATGACACCTCCAGAAGTTGAGCATCTCCCTCACTGTGGTGGATGAATGGCAGATGGAACAGGTCCCAGCTTATGAAATATTTACAACAGCATTCCTACAATCATACCAAGATGTCACCAGTATAAGGTTTCAGACTGAGCCAATTCTCTTCCGGTGAAAATGATGCTCTTTAATTCATCAGTATTTGGAAGGAAAACACTACTTTTCCCCCTGTTTCCGTTTCCCATTTGAGTGTGTGCGTACAAATTTGAATGAAAGAGAGGGAGAGAGATGAAAAGGTAAATGGGTTGAGAGAATGGAATTGCATCTCGATCGGTGAGAGAGCCAATGGCTAGCTCCCAAGTGAAATTCCAACTTTATGAGATAATAGGCTTTTCCTAACCAGCGTTCACTATGAACCTCAGCACTGGCTAAAAGCCCATGGCCTCAGGCACGAGAGAAGCAGAGCTCATATACGGTAAATGTTAATACTGCTTTAGCACTGTAATAAGCTAAAAGGTGGATGCAAAAGCTGGCACATTAACTCCTCTTTTTCATCCTTTTAACATGTTTTGGGGTAATATGAATAATAAATATTTGAGCTCATGAAAGTTAACGGATTGATAGTGCTGGAGATGGACGTTCCCGATTTATGAGCAAGCCGGTGTAAGTAACTGTAGCACAAGCTATACCCGTCTAGTGTTGAAATGTCAGGGTTCTTGGCTCCGATCTGGCCAGCCTGCCTTCCTTAAAGGAGGCCTCGCTGGTCTGACTTCAGATAAGACTTGAGATTCTTGTCAGCAGGCAGATAAGCGCTGGACTAGGCTTCCAAGGGAAGCTGTGGAATCCCCATCACTGGAGGTTTTTCAGAACAGATTGGATGAACGCCTGTCAGAGATGGTCTAGGTGTACTTGGTCCTGTCTCAGAGCAGGGGGCTGCACATGATGACGTCTCGAGATCCCTTCCAGCCCCACATTTCTATGATTCCATGTCAGACGTGAGGACTCACTTCATGAGTTACTTGTTTAAAACATGAGAAAATCAGGCATTTGCAGCGTATTTTAACAGAGATTATTATTAGTATTTATTTCTACTACAGTAGCATTTATAAGACCCACTGTGCTAGGCACTGGACAGTCATCTGGTAAGAGAGTCCCCTGCCCCGAGGAGATTATAACCTAAATAGACAAAGCAGGGTTATTATCCCCGTTTTGCAGCAGGGGAGCTGAGGCACAGAGAGATTAAGAGACTTGCCCAAGGTCATACAGCAAGACTGTGGCAAGACTAGGAATTGAACTCCGATCTCCTGAGTCCACGTTGAACGTCTTAACCACAAGATCATCATCCTTGTTTGAGGGGCAATGATAAGAATTAGCAAGAGTTTAGAGATTAGCTATGGAGACAGAGAGAGAGAGAGAGAGAGACCCTGAAACCTTTACTCAATCGCTACTCAAAGAGCCTCATTTTCAAGCTGACCCTCAACCTATCCTGCCTTTGTGTGTCCCCTGTTTTTCATAGGTGCAACTGGGGTAATTCAGACATACAGTAGCTAACAGATTGCATCTGTTTAGGCCTCCAAATGACCTTGTTTGCACTCACAAGGAGTTGCAGGAGAAAAATGGCAGATGCAATTATTTGTGCCTGAAAACTGAGTGCAAAAAGGCCAAGCTTTTAAAAAAGTTTCACTGGAGTCAATAGAAGTGTGCATGCCTGGTGTACTGAGGTCTGCATTGGAATGTAAAGCTATCACTTTAAGAGCAGGGGGCGTTTCCTAGTCCTGCTTGCAGGCTAGGGGACTCTAGTCAGTCTGGAAAGAGCCATGTTAAAGCCAAAGGGGGGGAAGGTGGTGAGTTTTGCCCGTCTGCCTTGGGGAGCAGCCTGTTTTCTCTGGTTTTGGATCCTGGTGGGTTATCATTCTGAATTCTAAGCAATAACGTCGTGTTTGTTTTTAGCGAATTGTTCTGTGTCTATTCTCTGAACCTCATAGCATGTACCTCACCTTATTCTGGAGGCCCTGACGATGGCTCCTGAGTAAAAGTCTCTATCTGCTGGCACACAACTTTGCCATCAAATCAGGGGTTCCAAGAAAGGTGTGAATGACCTGGGGACCCGGAGCTGCATGAGCTGGGCAGCTGGAGTCCAACTGAGGAGCGTCCCCTGTTCGGAGGGAGGGAGAGCAGGACCTAATGCTCAGGAAAGCAAAGATGACCTTTTGAGAAAGGAAGGTGTTGTGCGTGAGCGACTTGTCGTGTTTCCCCCTAGTTCTAGGTCATGGAGACCATCCATGGGCATGCATCGTTAGGGCACAAACAGGTAGGAGCTGGACTGATCTGGTAAAGTGCTAGTGTAACCCACTGCTGAGTGAGTGTTACAGATCCCTCTTTGTGCCTGAAGTGATCAGCACAAGGTATGAATCTGTTAGAGTCCATTCGTAGGAAGCCTGGCCGTTTAACTGAAGCTGTCTCTTATCTTTGGTGGCCCTCAGGTTCAAGTCCCAATAGGGTGGCCGTCGCATAAGATGGGAAGGAGCCAGAGCTGTTCATATCCTCTGTGGATATGACTGGGTTGCAGGAGGCCTGTGGGAAGGACAGAAGACAGGCTGGCCTTCAGGGTTGTGCAGCGTGATCCAAACAGGGTGGCAGAGCTGGGCCGAGAAGTGTGTGTGTGCAGGAATGAAGGGGAGACGGCGGGGGTTGAGGGAAAGGACAATTACACCCCACCCCCCCGGGGAGGAGCGAGGATGGTGAAACCGGCTAACTGCAGAGGCAGCAACTCTAAAATATGATGCAACTGGATAAATAGGGAAGTAGGATGGAGACCCTTGGGAGTCTTGCCTGTTCAGGATGAGCGGCTGACAAAGAGAACTGGGTGTTTGCAGCTACGGGCAGACATAGCACAGGGGTCCCTCCCACAGATTTACCAGCTGAGGGGCGGGCGGCGTGTCTGACTCTGGGAATTTACCCCCTATGTGCACACAATTTGCCTCGTCGGGGCTTGCGGATGTAATCGGCACATGCAAAGTGGCATTTTGTATATAGGCATGATGAAGACTTGGCTCACCTTGGGGGGGAGGAGGGTTGTTTTGTGTATACTGATTATATCTGCTTATGAGAAAGAGGCAGGTACGGTATATACCGACATATACAAAATGCATGTGTCCAATGCACACTAGTGCAAACAGAAAAGCTCCACGTGTGTGCACGCGCGTTCGTGTGCCCTGGCCTCCGTGTGTTTGCCTTTCACTTTGCTCACTGTACTGTGACACCAGAACGCTGCGCTGCCTGCGTACCTCTTTTCCCCGTCGCAATCCTTTGGGGATATCAAGGGCAAGCCAGAGAAGGGTTACCTGGAGAGAAGAGTTGCTAGGCAACCAAACACCCACCACCCCCAAGCACCACAAGCCCAAAACTCCGTTCCAGGCCTGCAACCAGATTAGCATATTAATGAGGCTGTAATTTCCCTGGAATTGTCTGCACGTACACGCTTGCTCACAGCACACTGGCCCAGGAGTTTGCTATGCAAATAAACTGGTTTTACAGGCTGTGGCTTAATTAACTCATCAAGTTCATCTTCCTAACAGAAAAGGCAGACTAACTGCAGATTAATGGACCTGTGTTTGCTCTTCTCTCTCTCTCTTTCCCCCAATCCTCCCCGTCTCTCGCTAAACCCACATATGCCCCCTCCCTTCTCTGACACCGCTCCATAGCACAAAAGCAAGGTAAAATCGCCATCATACAGATGGGCTAAATTCAAAGGGGGCCCGTCCTGCTTCCATCAAAGTCCATGGGAGTTTTGCCATCGACTTCAAGAGGAATGGGTTGGGTTGGGTTGGGTTGGGTTGGGTTGGGCCTTGGATTATATCTACACCCTCTGATTTAAGCAGGCAGGTGAGAGGTTTACAGGTAGGGGTGGGAACTTTGTGATGCCGTCTCTTTAAAGTGGCCCCCCTCCAGTGTGGTTGGTTTTTGTTGTAGGGGGGAGGTTGTTCGGAGGGGGGGGGGTTGATCCGCCATTTCTAGCTGAGCTTCAGCAGTGATACTTAATCACCCGCAATGTTGGGTCTGGGAGAGAGGAACAGAAAGAGAAATTCTCCCTGCCTGCCTGTTAATTAGAAATGCCAGTCTTGGCTGCCTCCCACCTTAATCAACTTTCTCTAGTTCCTGACGTATGACAAACAAACAAAAATAGAGCATTCACAGAAACTGGCTGGGAAAAAGTTAACATGGCTGCGACTCTGGATTCAGCTGTGAACTTTCAAACTGCAGGTTCCTTTGAGCATTGACTGAACTGTATGTGTCTTCTCTTCAATAGACTTTTTCTCTCTCCTCCCCCTACCCCACCGCCACACGCACACCCACTTTCTTCTTCATCCTTTTCACTAACGCTCTGATGGTTGAGTGGAGGTGAGAGGAGGAATTTTCCATGGGACAAGAACTGCTGGTTTGCCCTTGTTCTCATACCCCTCCCCAGATCCTTCAAAATGACTTTACTTTGGAATATGCAATTAAATTTTCCATACAGAACAAAAGGCCCTAGAGGCAGTTTTCGAAGGAACCTACTATTTTGTGGGTGAACTAGTTCAGGGTATTTTTTTTTTCAGATTGTCGGGGTCCAGGTGTTGAGCTGATGGAAACCGACGTACCTCCGTTGAGTTCAGTGAAAGGCTTACATCGCCTGAGGCTCTGGCTCTGAATGTTTAATTCATAATTTAGTTATAAGCAATTATTTAGTATTTGCCTAGGAGCCCAAATGAGACCATGCGAGGGGCTGTGCAAACACGTAGCGAGAGCCAGTCTTTGCCCCAAAGAACCTGCAGTCTGAATAAACAAGCTGGAGAAAGGCTGGGAGGGGATCCAGGCATAGTGAGGAGAAGTGACTGGGGCCAGTTCGCCTGGGAGATGACGCATTACAGTGTCTTACCCACGGAACCACCATATAACAACGATGCACTGAAACCAACGTTTTCAAAGTCGGTTGTTTGTCCATGAAGAGTTTGATCCTGCCAGACGCTGAGCTTTCCGGCTCTGAGCCAGCTCAGCACTTAGGCATGTACTGTCCTGTAAGCGGGTGAGTAGCCCCATTGAATTCAGTGGGATCAGTCACGTGCCTGAAGCACACGCTTTGCTGCATTGGGATCAGAGTGCCGGTACCATCCTGTTTTTACCCACACAGTCTGGTTTTTGGCTTGTGTGTCCGGGTGCCATTTAGAGTTGCCAGAGGGCCAGTTTTCAGGACCTGGAAATCCTAAATGGTACCCAAATCGAAAGCCTGGTTACTGCAGGGAGGCACCGGGTCATTAACCTGCACCAGCCCTTGCTCCTTGAGATGATCCAGCGAGCCATGGAGGGACGGGGAAGAGGAGTGAGTGAGAGGGGTGGGGGTCTGGGGGAAGATTTGGATTGGGGCAGGGACTCAAGGGAAGAGACAGAGAGGGGGTGGAGCCTCAAGAGAATAGGGTGGGGGCATGGGTGGGGCCTTGGGGGAAGAGCTGGGGCAGGGGACAGGACCTCGGGTTCCAGTTACCATCAGTTAGAAAGGTGGCAACCCTAGCTTCTAAACCCACGTGCTGACTCCTGGTAGGACATACCGGGCACAACCCAGTGCAATGAGTAGCTGTGTCGCCCCTGCCCTCTAACCTGGGGTGCCCTTTACAACGTCTTGCTGCTGTCTCTGAGGAACCGATTGGGCCATTCCCCAGATTTACCCGGAAAACGTTTTTAGTCATGATTTCAGCTTGTTTATAACTTCCCCTACAAGGCTGCTACGTGCATTTTGCCATGATATTACTGATCAGCAGATCATAAGTTTGAAATGCTACCTCACAAGACACGCTTTGTACAAACATTACCACAATAGTGTGCAGGTGTGAACACAGGGGTGTCATTCGGTCACACCTGGCTTTCAATAGGCCCTGCAATTGCTCAGCTGCTCTGAAAAACAGGCTGATGGTTTAAGTGCCTTGATCTGGATTTAGACGTTAACTTTAGGAAGCAAGTTGGGCAATTTGTGTTTTTGGTCTTTCTTCTAATCCCCCTCCAGATTTGGATGTGTTTTAAAGGGAATGGTCTTTTATAGCGAAAGAGCCCATGTTACAAAGGATACAGGGCCAGCGCCAAAGCTTGATGCTCTTGTCGTTCATGGACTTTGGAGCAGGTCCATAAACTCGATGGCAAGAAAGGAACTGTTCAGAGTGGGCTGAAGGGGTGTTTATAACTGGGGGGAATGAGCTGAAATTAAGTCCAATGGTTCTGGTGCAATCAAGAAACCCTCCTCTGACTTCAGTCAACTGACATCAAGGGCAGCATTTAACCCAACAGCTGCCTTTCAAGAATCACTTGCTAACAATGATGTCCCCTCGGGCCTGAGAGTGCAATCTTTATGCACATTGCTGACCACTTGCTCACATGAATAGTTGCAATGAAGTCAGAAGGACTACTCCAATAAGTAACTTCTCACCACGGTGAGGAATGATGACATAATAAAGCCCTTCCTGAATATAATTGTCCCATACAGGACTTAGCTTGACGCCTTTTTGTTAAAGTGGTTTGACTGAACAGAGTCCTGGAGAATATGCTGTACTTGCAAGCTGTCCTGCGTTGGCAGAGAAATGGACTAGCTGACCCAACAGGCCTTTTCCGTCTCTAATTTCTGTGGTTCTGTGATTCATCCCCCTTATTTGAAAGCATTTCATACATGGCGCATCTAGCACAAGGAAAGAATGATACTAAATAATCTTTTTCCATTTCCTCTCCTCATTGTCGGAGATGATGAGAGGTGAGAGGTGTTTCTGCCATGACATTAGCAAAGCAATGGAATAGAAAGGCAGCCGGGGATTTGGTGTAATATCAGATAAAAAAGAAGAGGCTATTCACACCAGGTGGGATAGCATGATATTCTAGCATGACATATTCTCAGCCAGCCCGCTCTTACCATCTCACTTCAACCCAGGAGAATGTACTTAGATACCAAGGAGAGAGCCCAGGCATGGAGAGAAACAAATAGGTGGCCCCGGTTGGTCGTGGCTGAGAGGCACAAGCAGACAGTTGTGGGGATTTTACTCATTCTATGGAGCTCCATTACAGAAGGGAGGAAGGATGGTCTTGTGGCTGAAGCGCTAGCTGAGTGATCAGGAAAGCTGGGTTCAGTTCCTGGTTCTACCACAGTCCTGTGTAACCTCATGCAAATTGCTCCATCTCTAGACCTCTGTTCCCATCTGTAAAATGGGACAATAATATTTCCCCTGTCTACGTAGATCAGCAACTCATTAGCACAGGGATTTTCTTGCCAGGCGTATGTACGGTGCCAAGTGCAACGGGGCCCTGATCTTGGCTGGAGTGTCTAGGTGCTATTGTAATAAGAGTTTATGGTTAATGAAATACATCTGGCCTAGACTGCATATTACAACAGAAGAATAAGTAGGCTGTGGTGATCTGGGTGGGAGGGGAAAAACCAGTTTTCTTTTTAAATATTGGTTTTAAATAGCTATAAACAATAGTCTCTGAGCTTCAGCTGCATGCCTCCGGCATACAAACAGCAGCTGGCTTGGTGTCAAGACTGACTCTTCCAGCTCCAGGGATCGCATCTCAGAAGTCCTGGCCTCCTTTCATTGGTGGGCCTGACGAATACCAAGCCCCTGGTCAGTTGCTGTGATGACACATTTACCAGTGCTTCATTCATTAGTAAACCCAACCTGCCTATTTCTCTCTCTCTCTCTCTGCTCATCTTCCCAAATTCCCTCCGAGGTTTTCCAGTTGTTCTCCATCATCTCAGGCTTCCCAAGGTTTATATCAATGACTGTGGATGATATTATAGGGCTAAATACTACTACGCCCTCATCTTGCACCAAGCCCAAGCCACTGGGATTTGCGCAAGAGCGCTACCAAGGATGTGTTTACACTAAAGGGACTATCCTGGCAAAGCCACATTGTTGTCACTATGCCACACTAACCCCATAGCATTGACGCAACCTGCAGCAATGGCAGCGGGTTTTCTCATTGGTGTAGGAACACCACCTCCCTGAGCGATGGTAGCCAGGTCAACAGAATCATTCTTGCGCTGATACAGCAGCCTCAGCATCAGCCACTCCCTGTTTCATTCCTGTCTTTCTACTCCTGTGAAGTTTCGCTACTGATTTCAAAGGGAATAAGACCAGGCCCCGAGTTTTGGGGGGGAATCTGCATCCTTGTTGGGTTGATTCCTGCTTGCCTTATTTTTCCTGCCCTTTTCCTCATCTCTAATAATAAAGATGTTACAATTATCTGGTGATTTGGTTGATGAGGGGGGAGCAGCTTCTTCTGGGTGTTTCTTCTTGAGGTGGGATAGGCTGCCTTTCCCACCCCCATCACTGTGCTGGCTCAGCAGTGCTGGCAGGAGGAAGAACTAGGCTCATCAAATTATTCCCTATAAATACCATTTTTGATTACTGACCCTTCTTCTGCTTGTGAATCCTTTGCAAACCAACCTTAACTTTTGCTAACAATTTATTTTGCATAAGTGTTCTTCATGCAGACAAACATCAGTGTCTGGATTGTTTGCACGCTGTTCACTTCCACTACTCTCCGGTCACTATTTGTGTCACATGAGCGGTCACCTAAGTCACATGATCTCATTTCCACTCCCTGATTGGATGACTGAAACTTGGTAAGCAAGGAACTAATGAATAACACATGGCAAATGACAGATATCACATTTTGGGGGAGGAATCTTCAGATAAATATTCTGATCATTTGTGCTAAAAATTTTGGAAACTTTGGGGATCTGTGAGCAATTTCATGTATACTCATGCATGTATACTCTGCATGCTCACTTAATAATATAACCCACTAGCAGCAGCAAAACTAACTCACTGCTCTTGTTTATGGATCACTTGCTGTATTATTCAAAAAGATCAGGCAAGAATTTGTTTTCACCAGCAACGTCAGCTAAGGAAAGAGGTTTGGGGGTTATGGTGTTAAAGGGGACTCAGGGTGAGGTTCAGTTCCTCTCTGCAACAGGCTACCTACATGGCCCACCTACAAGTCACTTGATCTTTCTCTCTGCCTCCGGTCCCTATGCTGTGCGATAGGGATCGAGCTACTTTGCCTTATGGGAATATTGTGATGGTGTCAGATACTATGCCGATGGAAGCCACCGTGTCTAGATATGCTTAAAGATACACAGGGAAAAGATACGTTGAGTAAGAAGGTGCAATTTTTTACCCAGAGCTTAATCCTGTTGTAAATCCACATTTAAAAGTCCCATTGATTTCACCATGAATTGTGGATCAGGCATAGCCATCTTTCTGACTAAAGCAATCTCTCCATGCTACTTCTTCTTTCTAAAAGAATGCAGTGAGATGAGGGATGTGTCTGGGTCTATGTATTTATCAATGCTGGAAGAAAATGAGAAGCAAACTTTATTTCCACTTGTGAATTGGAATTTAAAAAAAAACCAAACCCTTTATCTGGGGAAATTCTGGGCCTGATCCCAGACCATCAGTCGACAAGAGTTTTGTCATTTACATCATTAGGAGCAACAGTGGGCATGCTCTGTTCTCTCTGTTAAATATGTTTATTTGGTTACTCTTAGGAACTTTTATTAAATGTATTTGATTTTTTTTTATTTCTGTATTTTAACAAATGACATATTTTGTCCCATTTTGAAAGAAAAAAATGCTATATAAACCAAATTACTTATTTACAAATTCTCAACCCTTGCTACAAAATATAGTTACAAATTTTCTGAAACAAATACCTTAGGGATCCTGTAAAGCTATTGTTAAAGGATGCTCAAAACATTGAATTCTAGATATTTGTGCCCACCATTGTAATTTACAAATAGATTTTTTAAATTTAATTTACAAATAGATTTTTGTATCTATCTTTTTTATACAATAACATTTGGACTCTATGATTCCATAGTATAGATTCCTCCTTTTCTTTTTCATAATCTCCTCTTTAAAAGAATGGTTTAAACATTTTTCTGAGAGGAAACAATTATTTAATCTGGTAGGAAAAAAAGCAGAATGGCTGGAAGCAGAAGCTAGTCAAATTTAGGCTAGAAATAAGGTGCAATTTTTTTAAAACAGTGAGGGTAACCAATGGAACAATTTACCTAGAGATGGTGGACTCTCCATCACGCGCAATCTTTAAGTCAACATTGGATATCTTTCTAAAAGATATACTATAGTTCAGATAGAATTTATGGGTTTGATGCAGGAATTATTGGGCGACAGGGTCTGTGACCTGTGTTATGCAGGAAGTCAAACTAGGTGATCATAATGGCTCCTTCTGGCCTTGGAAGCTATGAATCTATTGACATTCTGGGATTTAAAAAGCAGCAGCTGCTCTTGTGTAGCACCTAGTTCTCATAAGCATTTGGTATAATATATCCATATTGTGCCAATGCATACTAATGTTCATATACATTTGCAGCTCACAGAGTGATGCTTTGGAGACAGCCAGGTGTCAGATTGAATCAGACTCAATGATACACCTGTCCCACACACCAGACCAGGATTTCTCCACTAGCTCCATTGGTTTCTGCAGCAGTGAAGCTTTCATTTCGCTACAACAATTGGTTTTATTCCTTATGGCTCTGAAAAAATAAATTCTGAATCCGACCCAATGGGGTGCTGTTTTCCTGAGTCTGCAGACAGACAGAAATCATTAGACAGATCCTGGGTTTCAGAGACAGTCAACAAGAAAAATTAGAGGCATGGAAAAAGCTCCATTTTAAGAGAGATTGAAAAGACTGGGATTGTAGAGCCTCACTTCCGACGTTAATTATTTAACGTGCTGTTATTCAGTGTCACAAAGAAACTGACAGCAAGGGCCAACTTCTGCTCTCAGCCATGCCCAAACAGCCTCCATTTAAGGCAAGAGAAGCAGCATGCAAGTATTTGCCAACAAAGGGCTTGATTTTACTCCCATCAAATGGAATGGCCAAGATCCAGTTGACTTTCAAGGGGCAAGTACAAGACCCAGGATATGGAGAGTTCTTTTTTGTTTTCTCAGGCCAGTTTACTAGTGGAAAAGTTTATTTCACGTTTTATTTTGGACTGAGACTCCTGTGTGTCTGTCAAGTCTTCTGATACTTGTGGGCCTGTTTAGGTTTTCTATGTAAATCGACTCATCAGATATGCGCCCACCCTACCAACCCTGACTCATTTGAATAGTCTTTATTCCTTTAGCTAATCTCATCGAATACAGTCTACCGCGTATATTAAAGACAAGCTGATAATTATGTTTTGCTATTAAATCAGCCTTGTATTGTGAGAATCAGGGTCAAACACATAATATTTCAGGACCGAAGGAGGCCATGCAACCTATATCTCGCTTGTACTGTTAACACGCTATGCCAGCCTGAGCTGTGTGTGTGTGTGTGCTTGTCATTGCACTGAAAATACCATATTTTATAACATTACACTATAACACATCTTAAGGGCACAGTCCTGCCCATTCTTGCTCACCTAAATGATGGGTGAATAGCCCTATCCACTTCATTGGGGCTAGTTGCACAGGTAAGGACAACTTGTGCAAGTTTGGGTTTGCTGGATTGGGCCCATACTTCATGTAAGGCTGGCTCCAAAGCTCTTGGAGGTCAATGAGAGTTTTTTTTTTTTTTTTCATTGGTTTCAATCGGCTTTGGCTCAAGTTCACAGCGGTTTTGATTGGGCCAAATTCGCATCTGGTCTTAAGAAGTTGATCTCTATTGAAATCTATGAATCTATTGATGTTGCACCCACTTATCCTAGGGTGGAGCTAGTCCCCCTCCCTTCCAAAACATGGAAACTCCTGTGAACAACAGCACAGTAAGATAGTGTGTAAATTCTGCTTTCAACATGTAGAGATGGGGGCTGAGCTGGTTTGCTCCGGTGCGAATCTGGAGCAGCTCCATTTATCCTCATTGTAACTGCAAGCAGCACCTGGTTTGAACTGTTACCTCTCGCTTGATTTGGAAATAGCATAGCGGGTGGTCCCAGAACCCCACTACATCTTTGAACCCCAGTTCGGGTGTCAGGGAAGAAGAGATGCTTAGCTGAGAGTGGAGTCGGATTAACAGACTCCCGGCGAGGTAGCCGAGAGCGTGTGGGAGGCGGGGATTGTTTTTTACAGCATCTTACCCTTTGATTTTTTAGTTTGGATTCTCTAACGGGGAGCAAATGTTGCTAAAACCCCCTTGGAAATGGGGAAGGCGAAGCTACCTTAGCAAGTGCCCCAGGGCCTGACACACAGCGGCAAAGGGGCCGCACTCGATAAGCGGAGAAGCAGCTTTGCCCCCCGGTTTGGTTTTTATTGCCTTCAGCGCGTCTAAGGGCGACTCCTGCCCTGCCCGTCACCGCAGAAGGGCCCATCGGCATCCGAGGGGCAGGAGAAAGGCGCGGGGCCTGTTCCGAAGAGAGAGGGAGACCCCCTCGGAGGACGGGCAGTTAGCTCTGCGTCCTCACGGCCTGCCCCTCTGTGCAATGGCTTTACAGGGACTAGGCCTGCCATACCCGCGGGCGCAGGCGGCCCAGTTTGACCACGCCTGTTCCCAGGGGGGAGAACTGCGCACCTGGCTGTCTTGGAGTCCGGGGCATGTGCAGGAAACCAAGCCGGGCGTGGGATGTGATGCAGAGCGACTCTCCCAGCGAAATCCGCTTCCAAAACGCGCACCACAAACCGCTCCCTCGTCAGCCGCCCGGCCCAGAGCCACTTGCCGGGCTGATTTCCGCCAGCACCGTCTCTGGCCCCTCCAGCTCTGGGGACGCTGGAAGCCGGAGTCTTGGGGCTGATTCTTCCCAAGGGAAACGCCTCTCTTCCCAGCCCCGTTTAGAAAGCAGGTCTCCTGGCTGGGGAGGGAGTTAGCAACGGGGGAGGGAAGTGAGCAAGTGTGTGTGTGAGACAGACAGACAGACAGAGCCACCAAATCCAGGCAAAGCTGCCCCGGGACTCGTCCGCAGCGAAATGATCAGAGTTCTGTAATCTGGGGGGAAATCTGAGAACTTTGAAGTCTTCTGCTCTGCTAAAACTGTCAGGGAAATGAACTTCTGTTCAACGCCTGGTTTGCTAGCGGCTGCGGCGGGTCTGAGCGCGCTCTCTTTATTTTATTTTAACCGAAATGGGATATTTATCCCAGTGGGATCTGACCGCCTGATTTCTCTCTCCTCCCCCACGCCAGAGCCGTGCGGAGAGGTGTAAATGGCCCAACTCCTGCATCGGGCAGCAGGCTATGCAGACGGCTCCGGTTAATATCATTCGAGCCTGTCCACGTTTGGCACTGATCGTGTGGACGGCACGGCTTGCCACGGCCAGACCACGGTCTAACCCCAGAGCAGGCCGGGTCTGACTGGATCCCGGTGACCCTTCAACCGTTAAAGTTGGCTAGGACTTTTGGTCTCCCTGTCGTACCCCGGGGTGAGGGGCTTCAATCAGCGACCCAAAAATGAATGTGAACTTCAGAATTAATCTACGCTTTCTATCCCCCCCCCCTTTAGTTCTGCCACCAGGATGCGAACGGATCCACCCGCCCCGCGTGGGTCCATTGTTGTGTCGCTTTAAACATCACATCGATGAACGTGTGCTTGTGTGTGAAAAAGTTAGGAAGGAGGGGAGAGAGAGAGGAGAAAAAATCCGTGTAACTGTGGTTTTGGGTGTAGGTGAGCTGGAAGGAAAAGTTCTTTCTTTCTCATTCAACTCCCACCCCAGCCGTCGGCAGGAAGAGTGAAATAAACCCGGTTTGCAACTTCTTCGGCTGCGACAATGCGCCTCGAAACAGGTGGATTTATTTTTAACTAGTTCGCCCAGTAAAGGCAGCTTATTAGATCTCAGAAACCAGGGCTGATCCGGGAAGTCTCTGAGAAATAACCCTTAGAAATTGATCTGCTGCGTTTAGCGGGGGTTTAGCTACATTACTTAGAGCTTGTTTATAATGTTTAATCACCGCTGGTGCGAATAATAGCATAACGATCAAATCACTTCCCCGTTTACACCGAGAAATAGAACCGGTGCCTGCAACTGACAATTTATACTAGAAAAAGCAGCCAATTTGCTCACTGTAATTAATGAGTTAATGTTTATACAGCAGCGCAGAAGATATAAAGCCCTATCTAAATGCTAAGCATTATAATGATATGATCATATTTGTGATTGCTGTTCACTATTTTATTGCAAAGGTAGCTTTTTTCGCGAGAGGAGTGACAGAGAAAGAAAAGATCTGTGAGGGATCCGTGTTTGATTCTCGGGAAGGAAGGAAGTTTGTAAGGACGGGTTGCCAATTTGAGAAGCCAATATGCGTTGCGAGCCGCCGGTTTTCAGCACCCTGGCCAGCTCTCTAGCTCCCGGGTGCTTTGATGCGCAGAGACCTCTCCCATTGTCTTCTTGCGCCAGGACTGCAGGGAGTACAAAGAGGTGTTGTGTATACCATACGGTGCGCACTGCTCCCTGGTGAAGCTGTGGGACTCTCCACCCCCTTCGCCAACCTCCTTTGAGAGGGAGACAGAGGGGGGCCGAGAGAAATCAGGTTATTTATTCCCTTTCACACAGTGTGGTCCGCCAGTCATAGGAAGCACAGGTATTATACACTGAGCATCTTCGCCAGATGACCCTTGATGCAAGGAATAATTATTAGATCTATTTCAGATTAAGGTTTCAAGACAAACAAGAGATTTAAATTGTAGACCTGTGGGGCCTCTGTATATGTTATTTTAATGCTGCTTTTTAAAAATATTCTTGTCAGTTCCTGCATCCCCCGGAACATGGAAATAAACCTTGTTAACTAGAGGAGATAGGTACGCCAGATTTAAAAAAAACAAAACAAAAAAACCACACGACTTCAAACATATTATTACACGTCATTTTAAATTTTATTTCCCTTTAAGTCACCCTATTGGGGAAAATGTAGAATATCTAAGATCTTAAATGAAATATTTTAACAGCATTTTGAGAATAAAATCCTGCGCTGGAGAGGGACATCCGTTTATTTAATAGCGGTGTGAACCAACAAAGAAGGAGGTTCAAACTTTTTTTTTGTTTTAAGTGCATGTCATTTTTAGCACCAAAAAAGCGAGACGGCCTTCCGGAAAAATAGCGTTCGTCTTTTCCCATGCAAATCGGATTGACCAATGAGGCGTGGCGATAAATAAGGAAAGAAAAATTGCATCTTTTAACTATTTCAAATAAACCCCAGCATTATTGTCTGCTTCTGAATCAGATCCGAATGAGCAGAGTGGGACTATCCGGAGAAATCCCTTTAAATATGAGGAGAAAGATTTAAAAAAAAACAGCCGCAGCAAAACAAAAAACCCAACAACAGCAACTAGCCACACTTGTGCAGAAGAAAGTTTAGGGAGGAGAGAGGCGCCCGCATTTTCCTCCTGGATACAAATTGACTCGCCATGGGATCCCTGAAATTAACAACAGAAACGAGCAATTTGCCAAGGCCTCCCTACGGCTGCGAGAGTGTGTGTGACTGTCACACCCACACCCCAGTCTTTGTCCCCGCAACAGTCTCCAACCTGGAGCCCCCGCCGCCAAACGTAGCTCGGAGCAGAATCTGGGTTTGGGTTTTGTTACATCGAAACGTGTTTCGTTTCCCGTTTGCATTGGGCCGCGTTGGAAAGGGAAGCATTTTGTAAGTCCACTGCGGGAATCTGAACCTGAGAGGAACGTTTTGTTCTACGCCTCTTTCCAGCGAGGAGAAAGCCTGGATCTGGGAGATCTGGGAGGTCGGGAAGTCTGTAAAGTTTCACAAGAGACCGCACCCCGCCCTCCACCCCACCGGCTCGGAGATAGTGGAAATCACTTAAAACACCCGCTCCCCGGACGCCTGCCTTTGCTTCTGTCCCCCTGCGGGTCTAGTCCCCTTTGCCTGGAGGGGCGAATGCGAAGCTCCCAGGTACCGGTGTTCCCCACGTCGCCTTGAGCTGTGCATGCGGCGGGCTTTCTAATGCAGATTTCCCTTTTAACACCTTCTAAACAAAGGCAAATGAGGGCATTGCCTCGCTATATCAACACGCGATCATTAGCAGCAAATGCAGCGCGAGGGAGAGAGAATTTCTCTCCCAAAGTCTATGCAAAGGGGCAATTAAACTCAGAAGGGGGTATGACGGAAGAGGGGGGGCAACCAAAATGTGGATCAACAGCAGGCTACAAAGCCGCCCCCGAGTTAACAAAGGCAGGATGAGTCTGTCATGGGCTATTTTCCTCCTGGTGCTGAAGTTTTCAGGTGCTATCCCTTCTGCCTTTCTTCCCAGCCACACTTTTCATGCCCAGGTTACGATCTTTTATTTCACTGTGACACACACGCTAAATACAAATAAAAATCCAGGCTGGGAAAGCATCTGCCCTGCTCGGCTTTATTGCAAGAAATCAGAGAGAAAGAGCCTCCAAACTCCGGACCCCCTCTTTGTTCAAGATCGGAGCCGATAATGGAAACGAGATCGAATCAGTGGCCAGCTGAATAGCACCCGAGCAGCAGGGACCGGTGCCTGCTCTCCCCTGTGCTCGGAGCGATTTACCCGGGCAGGGGAGGCACTGGAAACTGCGACAGCGGGCTGGTTTGGGGGGCGACTATTGAATCGAGCTGCGCTGGAAATTAACCCGGAGGCTGGTCTCAGTGAGGGCGGGAAGGTGCAGTTCAGTGCCAGGGGAAAAAACCAAGAGACGCATCCACTGTGCCCAGCCCCGCTCTGATAAGGGGGCGCGCACCGGCTGGAGAATGGGGTCGCGGGCGGTTTCTCCATCCAGGGCCTCCTTTGGCTTGGCCTGCTGCATTGAAGGCCGTGGGAAGGTTTCCCTCGCCTAGCCTTGGGATCCGGCCCTTTGCGCCGCCCGTTCTCCGACACCCAGGCTTGGGAAAGGCGCCTTCGCCCCGCGGCGCGGAAGCGGAGCAGCGAGGCGCGCAGCCCGCTTGGTGCCGAGGTCAATGTGTCGCCTCGCACCGGCCGTGTGGGGCCGGGGCCGGGTCACGGTAACCCCCTAGCGAGCCTCGCGCGTCGGGGCTGGCGGTGCGAGGGAGCTCGGGGTCAAAGGAGGCCCTTGTTCCATGAACCCTGCCTCTCTCCTCTGCAACCCCGGGAATGCCAGCCAGGGAGCCGCCACGGCTCCAAACACCCCCGAGTGCTGTCCGATAGGAGACACGGGCAGCGCATGGCCTGTCCGTGAGGAAATGTCACCCAGAGAGCAAATGCGAATCCAATGACTGAACTGTACACAGAACTACAGCTGTGTGTGTGTGTGTGTGTGTGTCTGTGTGTGTAACACACATGCATATTATACACACATGCATATAGAACTACAGCTCTGTGTGTGTGTAACACACATGCATATTATACACACATGTATATGGAACTACAGCTCTGTGTGTGTGTCTGTGTGTGTGTAACACACATGCATATTATACACACATGTATATAGAACTACAGCTCTGTGTCTATGTGTATAACATACATGCATATTACACACACGTATATAGAATTATAGCTCTGTGTGTGTGTGTAACACACATGCATATTATACACACTTGTATATGGAACTACAGCTGTGTGTGTGTCTGTGTGTGTGTAACACACATGCATATTATACACACATGTATATAGAACTACAGCACTGTGTGTGTGTGTGTCTGTGTGTGTGTGTAACACACATGCATATAGAACTACAGCTCTGTGTCTGTGTGAGTGTAACACACATGCATGTTGTACACACGTGTGTATACACACCGTTACTATTCTAAGCATAGACTGTATTTTTGATCTGTATTAAGCGATGGATCCATTTTTTCCTCTCGTGACATGCCATATCTAATCTATGTGGACACCAGCCGTGTGTTTATATACGTTCACCCAATGGCGACGTGTTGTGTGTCTTCGTGGCTGGGTGGAGAGAGTGAAGGATCTGGCCCGGCGAGTATCTATATTACTCATCTTTGTGGGGGTGACACCTTCAACGTCAATCAGTGACAATCACCCTAAAATACCGCTTGCATTCCGTCCCAGCACAGCTCCCCCGACCCCCCGGATACAGCCGCTGGTTAAATCTGAACCCAGCCACCAGAGAGGCGCAAACGAAAGAAGCGGAGGAGGCGAGGTCTAGCCAAAGATCCAGGCGAGATATTTATTTGAACAAGTCCAGCGTTAATGTGCACCCGATTTTTACACCCGCGGTGAAACACGGTGACAATCCGTGTGCGGCAGTGAACCGCGGTGCCTCGCCGCTCCCGTTTCCTTCTTTAAGCGGTACTGATCTAATGTCATTTTTTAAGTCTTTTTTTTGCCCTCCCCCGCGCTAGTAATTCACCCCTGCGCCTCTCAAGCTCCTGTTTGGTGCTTAGTTACCTTCATTTTCCATATCTTCCTTCGAAATATACTCCGCGGGAGCGATCGCTGCCGCTCAGAGAGAGAGAAATAAAGGAAAGGGAAAATGAACTGGCTATCCTTTTTGTCTCGGTAGTACTTTCATTCCGTGGGTGAAAGAAAGGCCCATTTAATGAGACAATTAATTACCAGGATTTAATATACTTGGTTTGGTGTCCCCCCGCAAACACCCCCCCCCCCTTTTCCCTGGCTCCAGTGAAATTAAAAACAAACCCAAAACAGGACAGAGGATGCCAAAAAAGAAAATCGGATTTGAATTGAGAGGTTGCAGAAGGAAGGATCCCTAGCGGTGCAGAGTTGCCCAGCTCCAAATGGCTAATGGGCGTCCAGATTCGGATCAAATATGAGCCCTGGTTGCATTGCAGTTGCATTTAGCCTATAGAGAGAGACTATAGGAAACACACTTCGAAATGCATGCCATGGGTTTGACAGAGCTTACAGAAGTGTGTATATACAGAGAGATAGAGAGCGGTGTTTGTACGGATATTTAATTGCAAATATCTGGTCGAATGGTTTTTGTTCTGTGAGTTACTCATCTTAATGCTGCCTTTAGGACGACACATCTGTAAATGTATAAGCCTCACACTGTGCGAAAACACGTGTGCGTTGCAAGCAGTGTAATTGTCTTGTGTTGTGTGTGCATCTGTGTGCGTCGTAGTTATGGGGGGATAGTTTTTGTCGGTCTGTCCATTATTTTGTGTTGTCTATGTGTGCGTTGTTTGTTGCCATTTTGTTGTGTTTGTGCATGAGTGCTGGTGTGTATGCAGTTATTGTTTGTGTGCATGTGAAGACTTGTTACCTTGTTCTGTTTGTGAGTGTGGCGTAATTGATTTTGGTTATATTGATGTGGTTATATCATTACTTTGTTTTGTGTAAAATGTGTGTAACGTAGCAATGGTGAGCGTATTTGTTCGGATATGTGTTTGTGTGTGCAGTGGAAGTATTTTATTTTGTGTGTGTGTGCATCTTTGTATGTTTTGTGCGTGTGTGTGTGCGATTGAGTGTGCAACGTTATTCTTTTGTAGGCATGTATATTGGGGAGGTAGGTATGGAGTTTACTCCTGGGGGAGATGGAGGTGACAACGCTGTGTTATTTTGCTATTGTGCAGTGTTGTGTTGGGTGCGAGTATATACGTATATAAAGGATGTGTCTGCCCTGAAGTTCCAAATTCCACAGCTGCCTTTCCTTTAACCTTGGTATTAATTTAGGACAGATATCTTTAAATGCCCCAGTAATGCATTCAGACGCTGCTGGAGGTTTATCTTTTTTGTACCGTGGGTTATATTTACACCCAAAACAAAATAATTACACTTTTGTTGGAGAGAGAAAGCTGGTGATTAGACTCCGGTTCTTTGCAGCAAAACCCTTTCTCAGTGGTACACCAGTACAATTTTTCACGGCTGGCTGAAATCAAACGCAGGGGGTAATGAATCCTGTGAGCAATTTAAATTTACAATTTGTAACGCAGCCACTCAGAAAGCTCCTATAGCCCAGCCAGGAGATTCTTGCTGGGTTTGTTTAATGTTAAAAACTGCACCGTCCCTTTACCAGGGGGAAGGAGGAGATTTGAATGATGAAAATCATGCAAAAAATGTGTTGCATCTCTAGTGACGGAGGTGGGGGTGGGGAGAGCGCCCAGCGTTACCAACAAACTCAAATCGCTTTCACATCCCCCTCTTCCGAGCTATTATTCCGATGCCTGAACCAAAGCCACTTTCGCTAGCAGGAGCAAATTAAATCTCAGTGCAAAACGGGGGAATCCGGCTCTCATTTTTTTAAATATTATTTTAAACCTTCCAGTTGCTCCTGTATAACACTCCCCTGTACACAATCAACACACATTTGTTTAAAGTAACACGGCTAAGATCGACCGTTGATGATGATGAAACACCACCCCTCAAAAAAAAAATACTTTGAAATATCAACAAACTCGTCTGCGGAGCATCCTAACAGATAGATAATTAATTACAAAACACAAGGGGGAATATGCAAACTGCATATTACAAATTCTACAGGGCTTAACTGATTGGAAACAGATTATTATCTTGTTTGTCTTTTGTCTGTTTTACTTATCCCTCTGCCGTCTGTTGTGTTGTAATGTTGATACACTTTACTCTTGAAAGGGGATTTTTTTATATAGTAAATTCCATCAACATCTTGTATAAGTGACACTGCTTCTCCATGCATTACCCTGTTAAGACACAATAGGTTTATTAGTTACATATAGGAGGATATTATGTTGCCTGAATAACCATCTGTCACCGCTGTTAGCATAGGGTAATGTGCCTAATAGTTCTTGGTTTTAATGCAGTGTAACTTGGGAGATTTAAGAAAGAGAAAGCAACCCCCTTTCCCCAAAGCTAACGGGGAAGAAAGGCTTGCAGAGGAAAGCAGTTGGGGTGAGGGTGGGCGGAGGGGGAGCTGATGGAAAGCTACAGAACCAAATGGCGGTGTTATCTGCAGGCTGCAGATGCTGATTGCCCAGTCTAGAGCGGCTGCATATTTATTCTCCACATTACCAGTCAAAATAAATACCAGGTGACATATAGGCGATGGACCTGGGACCTGTAAAGGACATGTTTACTGCGCTGAAAAGATAACTTCACCTGATAGGAGACACGAAAGAACGTGTGTGTGTGTGTGTGTGTGTGAGAGAGAGAGAGAGAGAGAGAGTACGGTGTGTGGGTGTAGTTATATCAATCTGTATATATCATGTGATCTTCACAGACACAAAACACTACTTACACTAGTCTAGGCCCATGTTTCTCTTGTCTGAGTCTTTCTCTGTGTTGGTCTATATATAAATCTACACGCGCAAAGATACAAAAGAAATCAACATAGGGCTAAAATACCGTGCATCTAAGGGTGTATGCGTGTGGTTGTGTATAATCGATTCAGCAGCACAGAACATACACAATCCGAAATGCAAACGGACATGTGTAACTGTCTAAATACACATCTCTGCCATTCAGTTCAGCCTGTAGTCCTCCGAAACTCTATACACTGTAGTAACATTACATACAGAATGATTGTGTATGTATGCTGCGGAATACAGGCTGAACTGAATGGCAGAGATGTGTCTATAGACGCTTATATTTGTACATTACAGGTGTATATCTTACAGATATCTCTAAGACCTGTCTCTCTAAGCTCGAGTTGTATTATGGAGCAAGCTAGCTTCTCCTTTTTATACATTGGCAATTGAAACACGGGTCAGTTATTCTTCCACAATCTAGGCAGTGCCGAATGCAGACTGTGCCCCCTTTCTTTGGTTCAGATCCCATGAAACTCTCTCCACCAAGGACTCTCCCCTTTCGCAGTAAATGCCAGATAAGGGCCAGGTCGGCCACACACCGTATATTCCGTACGCGCTGCTCGGGGGGAATTTTTCAGCCCGGTTCGTTTGTGGCCGCGGTTCATGGGAAACAGAAATCAATCCGCCTCCTTTAATTGTATGTTTTTTAATGTCCCTGGGTTTGTCCCTGGAAGTTCAAATTCTCTGCGTGAGTGGGGAGGAGGGGGTCACCTGGAGCATAGCAAAGACCAGAATCACGATTCTTCCCGGCGCGTGTCTCCTTGAGGGGCTGGTGGGGGAAGGGGTCCGAGCAGTGTGAGAGAAAAGCAGTGTGAATGATTTCGTGGTAAATGAGCGCACTCCCAGACCCCGCGAGTATCTGGTACCCAGCAAAGCAGCCACAGGATTAGCTTTAGCTGTCTTTACGGCTCACGTTTATGTGCAATCGGTGGCAAAATAAATGATTGGCGTGAGTAGACTACACACGGATAGATTGCTGAGTAGCTTTCCAGGAGCTGGCTGAGGTGTGAAATGCTGTGGCTCTGTTGTTTGATCCCAGTTGATGTGGGAGGGAGGAGAACGCAGAGAGATAAAAGAGTTCTAATATTCTACACCTATAATTATTATGGAGCATGTTTAAATGTTCAAATAAACATGAATAGGTATAATTGTTATATTGTGTTAGTTATAAAATGTGTCTGTATAGTATAGTGTGTGTATAAATATGTAATAGTGTTGTTTATAGGCTAAATATGGATGTAAATTATAGATTAAATATTAGTAAATATTTTATATGTACATAAGCACTGGAGCAAACAGACCAAGGTGATTATAAATATTTATTACATGTAATATATATAATCCACACATATAAATGTACACACTCACACATTTCGTTCTGCCCAGAGATGCAATTCAAATGTGGGACACACAAAATATTTTTTAAAACAACAGCAAGTATTTTTATAGAGATAAGGTGTGTGTTTCTATATCTTTTTGTTGTGGTGTTTTACAAATATTTTGTGTGCCATGCATTTGACTTGTATCTTCGGAAAGAATGAGCCCATTGCAGAGCCAAAACCCCAGTCATTTCGTGTTGTCCCGAGGTGTAACATTTTGAGCTAACCATTTTAAAATTGTTTCCCCAGATTTTTCTCCCCTCGAGACACTATTAACCTTTTTGTGAATTTCAGATTCGGCTGTTTGCTCTAGTCTAGTGGGACGATTCGTTTGTTTTTGTATTGCACGGAGATCATTAATGGATATTTACTTTTATTTATCTTATCAAGAACATCTCTCCTCTGCAATGGGGAATTTCCCTATTGGCGTTTTAGCTAGTGCGAAAGATTCACTAAATACATTTTTTTTTAAAGTTCCAAAAAGGTGTTAAAAATAGTTTTGGTCTCCCGACTCTAAAAAAAAAGCATACAAGAAAAGCAACCAACAACGAGGGACCCCTGTGCGTACAAATAGTTTGCAGGGAACTGTCGTCATGAAAGAAGGCTGAAAAGACTCTAAGAGCTTTTTAAAAATTATTTCCCTTTCTTTTTTGTAAAAGTCCATTGCGGGAGGGTGTCACCAAACTCCAAATAAATGACTTTTCCCCCGAAGAAAGGTTTTTATTACGTGTTAGAGGGAATCTATTTCCCTTCTGGAGCCAGGGATGCATCTAACCAGGGATGCTTCTCTCTGCGCGCCTACCTGTAATTTCTAATTTAAGTCGTTTGCTCTTGGTGTTCCGACCTAGAGAGAGAGATTATTTTATTTATGGTAGGGTCGCTCAGAGCTGCTTTTAAACCCTGCCCCCCCCCCCACCCGCTTCTCGCCCCACCACCGCTCGCGAATATTTTTTTCTCTCCCTACGCATTGATGTCTAAAGTGTTCTCTTCATCAGCAGACTTAATGAAATGACTAACTAAACATTTGGGTACTTTTCCACTAACAATTGCTTGGTGAGACCCTTGTCCAGCCCACCCCTTCTAGGGGGGTAAGGATGGGGGCGGGGGGACGGAGCAAGAGAACCTTATAACTTAATCTATTGTGCCGGCATGTCCCTCGCATGACAAAAGGAAGAAGCAGGGAATCAGCCTTCCCAACCTCCCCCCCCCCTCCCCCCAACACCTAAGCAACAACAACCAAATCCTGCAAACAAACCGGCCCCCTCGTTTAGCACGACCGGCTGCGACCGGCCGAGCTCACTGAAGCACGAGTTCCCTGAGATACCTGCCTCGCAAACGCGGACTTAGACATTTTTACACGCGCTCTTAATGGAACAGTTGCAAACATTGGGCTCATTGGGTTCAACAAGTGCACGAATCCAGAGGTGCTAAGCGACCTGTGCCGAGCTAGCTCCCGCTCTACCTATTCACCTACGTCTAGCGAGCGAGCGAGCGAGCCACCCATCCGCAGTGATACACGGAGAGACTCCGAGATTCCCAGGCCAGACGGGACCCTTCTGATCATCTCGTCCGCCCTCCCCCGTCCCAGGCCAGAGAACGGCCCCAAATCCATTCCCAGAGGAGATCTTTTGGAAAAGCAGCCCGTCTTGATGGTCTTCTCTGTTCTGATGCGTTCTTATCTCTTTACCTGTATTTCTATCTCTCCATCTAACGCTACACCCGCCAATCTATCTATTGCTATTTACTCTTATCTATCATATATCGATTGCTGTACCTTCTCAAATACCGTCCCCATACATTCCCGTCTATCTAACGATCGGTATTCATTCGTCACTATTGTTATACAGTCTTCTCTCTTTCATTATCTGCCTACCCAGTTCATCTATAGTTACATCTTCTAATCTATCTGTTGCTAGCTAGATCATCAATCAATAATATTTTATCATCCAATCTATTTTATCTATTGCATACCTTCTCATCTATCTATCTGTCTGTCTGTCTGTCTGTCTGTCCTCCCAAAGTAGCAATTTCGGATAACAACTTTTATTTTAAATCAGAAATATTTGCAGCTCTAGAACATGTATTTTAAAGGGCGAATTAATTCGAGCCATCACCTTGCGCACAAAGTGACTGGGTAATTTCAAAGTCCGCAGGACCTGAAATTAAAGAGAACAATCATATACAACAGCACAACAAGACGAAGGCTCCTTCTTTCCGAAGGGGGTTTGCTTTCCCGACTCTCCTCCCTTCGCTCTCGTGTTGACTCTGCTTTTAAAGATGTTGTAAATTACTTAAAGTAAATCTTTTTTTTTTTTTAAATCCTACCCCCGCCCCCCCCAAATCTGTATAACAAAAGCGAGCCGGCCCACTAGGGGGTCAATTACCTTCATACCTAAGAAGGACAAAACAGATCACTTTTCATCCCAATACATTGCCTGAACCTGCCTTCTGTGGGGCATTCCCCTCAGCATGCCAGTGGCCTGAACACCCCCTAGATCGGGTTCTTGTGGCTTTTCTCTTTTTATTTGGATTCATGGAGATCACTTAACAAAAGAGCAAGAATTTCCACCTTTTCTGCTTATGCAAAGAGGCCATCAGCTGCTTTCACTGGCTTTCTGTTGACACGGAGGCGAAACGGAGCTTGTTTTGCAGGTGCAATGACCTCCCCGAGGTCTCACTCCCCCAAGCACCCCCAAGAAGAGAGAAATAAAATATTAGGCTCCCCCACCCCCCTCCACCGCAAAAAAAAAAAAGATCTGAAATCTGCACGCACCCACCCCTGCGAACAAAATAAAGGTAAATACTTACTGAGCCCCCGCACCAGGTAAAACCTACAACTCAACAATAGTGCTGCCTTGTTTTTTTCCCTCTGTGCCAAGCGCAAGGCTGGAGCCAATTTAGATATGCTATAAATTAAGAGGTTGCCATGGCCACCGCCTTCCCATTGGCCCGCGGCCCCTCTACGTTCCGCGAGACGTCACCAAATCTGAATAAGGATGCGCGAATTACTAAACTGGGAGACAAAGCTGAAGATGGGAACAGCGTGAAAGTGGAGAAAAGTCCCAACCAGCCGTCTACACGTAGGGACACGGGGCTCCTGGCTTCCTTCTTCTTCGGTTTTATTCGCCTTCATCCCTCGCGTGGGCTTGCTGCTTCCACAGAGGCGCTGACGCTGCTCCAGGCCGAGATGCTGCTTTAAATTGCAAGGCACCCGAGAAAGTCGACCCGCACCCCACGAGGATATCTTTGCTTGGCTTCCCGCCCTCCCCCCATTGAACCTGCTGGGAGAGGTTTGGTGGGGGGCCGTGGGGGAAAGAGAGGCATCAGCCTCAGTGCTGGGGGGTCTGGAAAGTCCACGCGACACTTTTTTGCCTGCCACCAGGACGCCGGGGAGGAGAAGAAAGAAGTTGACGGTGGCGTTCGCTGTTTCCCCCACCCCTAGCGATCGTTGCAGGCGGCGGGGTGGGGGTTGCGTTGTGTTTTATTTTGTTTGTCTCTCCTTCCCCGGCGGAGGTCATGATGGTGCATTGTGCAGGCTGCGAGAGGCCCATTCTGGACAGGTTTCTGCTGAACGTGTTGGACAGGGCATGGCACATCAAATGTGTCCAGTGCTGCGAATGCAAGTGCAACCTGACGGAGAAATGCTTCTCCAGGGAAGGCAAGCTTTATTGCAAAAATGACTTTTTCAGGTAAGTTTCGTAAGAAGGGGAGGGGGGGGGGGCGGCGAACCCCTTCACTAGCTGCTTGACTAGCACAGAGGGGGCAAATGGCTGTACCCTGCTTCCGTGTAAACTCCCCAGCTACCCGGATCTGAGAGCCCGTTGCAATTTGCACGTTGTTGGAGCCTGCTCCATCGGTCGCTGTCGAATCCCGGAGCTGCCGGAGCTGCCTTTCCTGTCAGGTCTATATGCCACTCCAATTCCTACATCCCCCTGACGTGATTTTTAAAAGCCGCGGGCGTCTTGTGCCCATTTCCTCTTTTTGCGATATTCCTCCGAGTTTTCTGTGCAGACGGGAAGACCTTAACCCGCCAGTTTTATAGAACGGGGGGGAAAGTCCAGTCTGCTGGGTCGCTGTGTAACCCGATTCGCCTGGCTCTAATGCGTGTCTATTCACAATATCGAGCCAGGTAGGAGATGGTTGCATGCCAGGAGAGAGGGCAGGGGTTTGTAGGTTACTTTTTGAAAACATGCATTGGTGGGGTGGCGAAGAATACAACTTTCCTCAGCAGAAAACTGATTTTCTGGCTTGCCAAACAAAGCTACTTTTCTCGTGGCGAGGCGTGAGAAGCAATCAGGACCAAAGTGCAGAGAGAATCTCTCTGCAGAGAGCAGGATAGCGGGGGACCCTACCAAAACTCCTTTGCCCCGACATGAAACAGATGCCAGCCCCCAGCCTGAGCTGAGAACTCTATGAAGCCCAGCAAAGTTCCTCGCAAGGGTTAGGAGCAAGTCTTTGTGGTCTAATTGGCTGGGCATGCACAGAGCAAACTTGTTTCCCCCACCCCCTCTTTCTTCTTTTAAATCAACAAATGAACTCATTGAAAATGTAAAATCGCCCTAAATATCGCTTGGCCTTTTGTTTCTGGCTGTAATTGAGGTAAATGTGGTCATTTGTTTAGCGAAAGGGTGAAAGGCTCTGGGGATGATTAATATGGGGGGGAGGCAGTTTTCCTACTCCTGTAGGCCCTAAGGAAGGTGAATTTGAATAGGTTAAGTGTCACACTCGCCTTTACACATGTAAACTACTTTTAATGGCCCCTATGCATTCAGCCCCCCCTAATTCGGCAACTCCTTAAATGCCTTTAATGATTTTTGATAAGGTGCAGATGAGCCAATTATGCTGCAGGATAAGACCAAAAAATGACTTATGACTTTTAATGCTTTCACTAAATCAACGTCACGGACAGTGAAGCTGGGAGAAGTTGTGTTTAACCCAGGAAGAAAAAAGTCTTATTTCTCGCCCCATCACACACCGCACTTCCACTAGTGCCCTCAGATCTCTAGGGAGCCAGAATCAGGGCCCCAGAGTGGAAATTAAATTGCCTGCTTTAAAAAAAAAACAGGTATGACACCGATTCTTGATAGTGATAATTTCTTATGAAAAATATCTGCTTTCTGCAATGAAAAAAGAAAGGGGGGGGGGGGTGAAAAATGGAATAGAAGGAGATCAAAACTAGAACCTTTTTCAGCATCCATGTGTGGGTTATTTTATCGGGGGTTAGGAGATAATGTTTAGGATCCCCAAATGTTATTTAGATCTCCGATCCCCATTCTGATTTTAAATTAAATAAGCAGCCATCTGCGTTTCTCTTTTTGAACTAACCATTCCTCTAGCCAAAAAAAGAAAGAAAAAAAAAAAAGGGTATCAGTAGAGATTTACTTGACCGAAATGTGACATCATTGAATAGAACACGAATATTCATAAGAATTATAACTGGAAAGGAAGATCGATTGGTTACCTCCTCCTATAGCCTCGGGAAATGCATCCTGAAAAAAGGACGCAAACGCTTTGCGGCTTTCTGGTGGATACAGTTTGGCGCAAAAAAAAAAAAAAAAAAATTGCTCCATAAATGCTGCAAACCAAAGCGGATATTTATTTTTGCACCGAATAAAGGCTGCTATTTAAGTATCCCCTCTTTATCACACGCGTATATATAGAAACCGGATAGACTTCCCTCACGTTATATATCTCTCTATCCACATATTTCTCCCGCAAAATAAATCTGAGAAAACTCCCCCCCCCCCCCACTTCACCTCCCACCGTTTGCAACTTTGGCAACCCAGAGAGAAGAATTATTCTCTTCCTCCGCCCTGATTCTGGCAGTGGGAAAAAAGCTCCAGCCCGGGAAAGTTTTCTACCTGCCGGAGATATGGGAGGGATTTCACTCAACAACCAAACAAAAAGGACACTCCAGAATATTTCCCATGGAGACGGAACTATTAAAGTGGGGATGGATGGGGACTTTTTCTGGAGCCAAAGGAGGGCACTCCGGGCTAAGAGATAAGTCACATGTAAACGTGAGTCCTCTCTTCTGCTGCGCGACACGCATTTTGCTCGCAACCAGAGGGAATACTTTTGCGCACATATTTTGCTGGTGACAAAAACCGCTCGCATTTTATTGCTGGAATCCAGGCAATTGCTTTACGGGCCTCATCTGCCACTATCACCCCCCTCCACCCATGCGCCTGCAGTTGGGTGCGATGCGATTATCGAATGTGGAGGACTCCTAGGCCGATAAACACCCGGGTATTTATTTCCATTGTGTTTCATTTTCCTCCCTTCTCTCTCTTTCTCTCGCTCCATTTTTTTTTGTAGGAGGTTCGGTACCAAATGCGCAGGCTGCTCCCAAGGCATCTCTCCAAGCGACCTCGTCAGGAAAGCCCGGAACAAAGTCTTTCATCTGAACTGTTTCACATGCATGGTTTGCAACAAACAGCTCTCCACGGGAGAGGAACTTTATATCATAGACGAAAACAAATTTGTTTGCAAAGAGGACTATTTGAACTCGCCCAGTTTAAAGGAAGGCAGCCTCAACTCAGGTATGAAGCGTCGATCCACCGTGCCAGCCTAGGTGAATGAAAGCCTCTAACCCGGTGTGGGACATTAGCGGCCGAGCATGTGTGTGAATTCGAAAGCAATCGGGGCTCTTATTCCAACAGCAAATTCAGACTAGCAAACTGGGGGATTTGGAGTCTTTTTTGTATTGGTTTTGGATTGGACGTGACTTTTAACCTGTGCCTTTAAAATGAGCTCTCTTTCTCTCTCTTTTACACACACACACACACACACACACACACACACACACCCGTGGTCCCCATACAACCTGAGCTACAGCTGTCGGATACCACAAGGCGCTTTCATTCCATCTCAATAATTTCCCCATTCGGGAAGAATTGTGTTTCATCTCTCAGAAGGGTTGGACGTGCGCGGGGGCGAAGGAATCCTTTAACCATTTATTGTTTTCGATCACTCCATTTCGCTTTCTTTTTTCAACACAATTACATACATCTCTTTTTCTTTCCTCCTTCCCCTCACCCCCATTTCTCAAATTATTTGCTGTTTGGGGCCGGTAGAGGGGGAGTAGAAAAGTGAACTAAAAACTATGTTGGGGACGGGGCAAAGGGGCTGGAGGAGGAGGATGCAGGGCTGGAGACAGGATTAGAAGTGGGAAACGAATTTCCATTAACAAAAAAAACCAGGCCCCGCGAGCAGCCGGTGCTGGGGAAAAGCGACCATTGTCAATTACATTTACAGACCCAACTGTGAACATGTGACCAGACCGGGGAAGGGGGCGTGGGGGGAGACAGATGTTTCCCTGGGTTCCTGTTTGATGTGGGCTACCCACATTACCTTTCCTTACTCTCCACCATCCAAAAAAACAACCCACGACCTGGGATATTTTCCCGGCTTCCTTATGTGCAAAGAGACTGAATCCAGACAAGACCCCAAGCTTCTAAGCCCCACTCAGGGAGCGATCCCTTCACTACCACGGAGTAACAGAGAAAGGGCGACGGTATCTAGCCCTATATGAGGCCTTCCACCTTCTCCCTTCACGGATAAACTTCCTTCCGTTCCCCTGGACTCACACACAAATCCTCCGATTCTTTCTTGCCAGCTCTGTGGTACCAGAGCCCTTCAGAAAACGTCATGGATGCAATACTCCACCCCCCCCCCCCCCCCGTCTGTCCATCTGCTAGGCCCGTGTGTGAGGTGTGTGTACACACAATAGGTGATTCACATACACAGACGCATGTGGGCCTGATCCTTCTCTCTGTAAGCAGAGGCAAAACTCCCATTTGACTTCCTTGGAGGCTGTGCCTGCATCCGGGCCCTGGGATGGGGCCCAGCAGTCAGTGCTCACCCCCTACCCCGGGCTCGGTCTCCTTTCAGCCCCTGCGGCTGGATCTTGCCAGGCGTCTCCCCGGGACCGCTGCTCTCAGCCAGGCGAGCAGAGGTTGGCCGGGGTTTTTCACACTAGGGGCGGGTTTGATCCGGGGGGGGGCAGCCTGCCGATTTCCGAGCCAAGGGGTTCGTGTGGAGATGAGCCAGGGCCAAGGTGCCCTGCCGGCTTTGTGGCGCTGGATCCTTGGTCCCCAGCGCTGGCTGGGTGTGTGTCTCTGGAAGGAATACGCTCAGCTGCTCCACACGAACTGTGCTTTCCCAATTCGGGAGCCTCCGGGCTGGGCCAGCTCCCTCTGTGCCAGTGGGTTGCAAACTGCCTCCGGATCCAGCCACGCCGGTGTCAATCC
Source organism: Emydura macquarii macquarii (assembly GCF_026122565.2). NCBI lineage: Eukaryota > Metazoa > Chordata > Testudines > Chelidae > Emydura > Emydura macquarii. The sequence continues at coordinate 6,438,862 of NW_027131391.1, forward strand.
GGTGCGACGCCACCGTAGCCAGGGGCTTTACACCGGAGTCACACCCTCTGCCTGTTCAAGTGGCAGAAAAGGCCAGGTGTGATGCGCGCCCCTGCTGCCACGTGAACCGATGAGCCCATTGTGCTGCTGATTCATTAACTCTTCGCGGAGTTCATTGGGGAGTGATTGATTCCTGTTAAATTAGCGCAGGGGATCTGGCCTCCAGAGAAGTTCACCCCCCATTCCCCTTCCCCCTCCTCCCCCCCCCCCCCGAAAGCTACCCTGTCTAGGACAGCGTGGGTGGAGGGCCCCATCTCTGAATCCCTCTCCTGTCTGGCTCTCTTGCAGTGTCCTCCTGTACAGACAGAAGTTTGTCTCCGGATATCCAGGACCCCACGCAGGATGACACGAAGGAAACAGACAACTCCACCTCTTCGGAGAAAGAGACCACCAACAACGAGAACGAGGAGCAGAACTCGGGCACCAAGAGGAGGGGACCCCGGACTACAATTAAAGCCAAACAACTGGAGACTCTCAAGGCGGCCTTTGCTGCTACCCCCAAACCTACCAGGCATATCCGGGAGCAGCTGGCACAGGAGACAGGGCTCAACATGAGAGTGATCCAGGTACAGAAAAACCTCAGCTCCCATAGCTGGCTGCCAGAGCAGAGCAAGGACTAGAGTGGCCGCCCGTAGCATTTACACTAGTCACCCCTACTCCGTTTTGGATCCATTGGGTTAGAGTTCCCAGCCGCCTGCTTTTGTTACATCACAGCCTGTCGCCATGGAGATGACTGTGACGTTCCAAACTCAGCGCGGTATCACTTCAGGTGGACCGGAGGGGCGGTGAGGGGGAAGCGGGGGCGAGCGAACTCGGCCATTTAAAGAAAAGGAATCTGGCAAGCAGCCAAAAATGTCGGAGGAAATTGGTAGAGAAACAAAGGGGAAGGAAGCAGATCGTTGCTATGAATATTTCCCCTTTGTAATCCCTATGCATAAGGCTTTATAAAGGAGGCAAGCAGAATTACCCCCATTTCACAGATGGAGAAACTGAGGCACAAGGCAGCGAAGTGACTCTCTCAAGCTGCCGCAAGTGGCAGAGCAGGGCTAGGACCCGGGACTCCCCCTCCCCACGCCAGTGCTCAATCCACTAGACGCTACTGTCCCACTCGTGTTGTTACCTGGATACTGAACATTTCCTCTCTCCTAACCAGGAGGACAATTTCCTCTCCTCAACGTTATTGTAACAGTTCTAGTAATTGGCCCCTGCGCTTAGTAATAATGATGATTATCCGAGATTTTGTTTTGAAAGCTCTCTAGTTATATAATTGTTTTCTTCGTCTGGAGAGGCCTTCGGCAAAAGCCAGCACTCAGTCTCAAATACTAACGTGTCTAGTGCCTCATCCAACGCCCATTGAACTCAGCTGAGAGGCTCCAGGCCTTTGGATCAGGCCCTTGCACACCTGGGAGTTGATATTCAGAACAACCCTGGTCGTGGAGCGTTGGACCTCAACCTTCGACTGAGGTCATCCAAAGACCACGGGAATCAGTGGAAAGACTCCCATTGATTTCAGTGAGTTCTGAATCAGAGCCAGGTTCCCTAAACAGCTGACCCAGCTCCCCACTGAAGTCAATGAAGAGGCTCCGGCTGGAGCCAATGCAAATGGAGGCCATAACAGCCAAGAACAAAACAAAAATGATCAAGGGGTCACCATTAGACTCCTGGTCTATATGCTGTATCTGGTGCTGGATGCAAACCCCGGCAGATGATGGGCCTATCACATCTCCATCCAATAGCGGATGGGAAGTTGTTACAAACGCGGTGTCCACCTGATGCCCGTGTTGCAACACCCTCAACCTCCGTCCAGTTTCCTGCCTCCTTATTTGAAGCAGTATCAGTTGTTCACTGAAATCTCTGTCTGCTCTGCTTGCCTGGTGGAACTTTCAGGCTCAGACAGTCAGCGCGAGAAAATGTGGAGTGTTGCCTCAAAAATATATATATATATATATATTTCCATGAATCATAAATTCAAAGTAAAAAACAAGAACAAAACCAAAACTTTTAAAGCGAAGGGGATCTAGAGAAGCAATAACTTTAATCCTTTAAACCTGGTCAAACTGAGTCTCTGTCTTGACGTTTTGCAACAAGATATTTTCACGCTGTTGATTAAGAGAGTCTGCAGATTTATATTGACGAGGAAACTGGGGGGATAAAAGCAATTCCCCACATAGAAAAATAAATAGATTGAGATGAAACAGAGAAGAATATTTAGGTCTCTTGCTACTAGTAAAGTAACGTATTCAAAGACGTTTCTGCTGTACGGCTGGCAAATATATAGTGTTGAGTGTGTGGGGGAAAATTATTCCAGTCCAAACAAAAGGGGGGAAGAAATGTTCCTCATTTCATCTATGAAATATGCAAAATGGGAAGATGTCCAAGAATTCCTTTCCCTCTCTCTCTGTCTAGCATCGGTCGCTCTAAATATTCATGTATCTATGTGTATATGTTCTTATTATTTATCGCTATCCATTTCTATCTACTTCTCTGCATTCTGTATTGCTGTATATTTCTGTCAGTCGATGGATAGATAGATTAGAAAAGCAGGCACACACACACTTGTTTGTAGTTTGAAAAGTCCCTTTAACTGCCTTTATGAATATGTCTTCTAGGATTTAGAGGGGGGGGGGGGAGTAGGAAACACACTTCATTATGAACCTCTCCAAGGGTGTGCAAAAATCCTTCACTCTTGGATGGTTCTGGGAGTTCACTCGCAACTTTCCTCTTCTTTTTAATTCAAAGCCAATCTGCTTCATTGGCTAAACTGCAGAGTTTAATCCCCCGGCTGAAGTTTCTCCTCATTTTTCTTCAGTGAGACTTCGCCTGCCTCTTGTAAAGGGTCCAGAAAGTATTCAGCTTGTCCAAAGAATGGGAAAGTGGATCTTCCGGGAGCCTGTCAGCTGGGAGTTGGGGGGGGGGGGGGGGGGGAGGCGGGGAGGATGTGACATGCTGCTGCCTTCATCTGGCAAATCCTGCAGGAAAAACTTGGACCATCTTGATGCGATCATGTGAAGGGAGCCCGTCTCAGCTGGCACCCTTCATTCTTTAACAGCTCCAACTCCCTGATCTGTGTGTCTGCCTGGATCTGTGTGTGGCGCGGCAGACCCACGCGCCCCTATATCACAGAGAGAAATCAGTGCATTAGTAGATGGATGCAGAGACCGAGACCGTAGTGCAAGAGACAGGCGAGCCCAGCTAAAAGCCGGCAAATCAGAACAAACGAATCCACTTGGTTACCGCTGTGCCTGCCCCTCCAAAGCTCCCGTGGTGCTGGATGGGCCCGTGGGTGGCAGCGGGCGGGTGCTGTGGGCTTGCTGCGGACGTGGTCACCACCTTGCTGCCGTTGAATTTGCCCGCAGGTTTGGTTCCAGAACAGAAGGTCCAAGGAGAGGCGAATGAAGCAGCTGAGCGCTCTGGGGGCCAGGCGGCATGCCTTCTTCAGGAGTCCTCGGCGCATGCGCCCGCTGGGAGGCAGGCTGGATGAATCTGAAATGTTGGGTTCTACCCCTTACACTTATTATGGAGGTAATGAGCGTTGTATGGATCACTTCCTGGGCGACCTCCTCGCCCTCCGTGTATTCAAACAGCGAACAAACACAACAAACACGGACCCAGAGCAAACACATTCCGGCTGCAGGAACCTTTCGCTTTCTTTCTTTCTTTCTTTTTCTTTCTTTCTTTCTTTCTTTTTCTTTCTTTCTTTCTCTTCTGATTTTTTCCCCTTTTTCTTTTGTTCGCTTGTTCTTTCTGTCTCGCTTCCCTTTATTCTTTCTTTTCCCACCTTTAGAAATGAAGCCTCTGACATGAAATTGCATTTCACAGCGGATGCTGTCGCACGTTATCACGGGCGTTTGTCTTGCTGAAGGCAGGATTCTCCCTCACCCACCCCCGTCCACGGCGCTTCTTCCCTTCACCCGGCAGCCCAGGATGCTGTACGTTATCACCTGGCTGGGCAGGGTGTGGGGAAGGAATGTGTGGGTCTGGTTAAGTTGTTACCTTCTATGCCATGCATCTCGCACGACTCCAGCAAACCCCGGTGCTTAACCCCTTGTCCTGTTTCCGGGCGCTCTGCAGCCAGGGTCCCGCCACTTCCCCGGGCGTGTCTCCTTCTACCGGGGCTTGGTTGGTTGGTTCGACGGTTGTACATACCCGGGACCAGAGGCAAATTCGCCAATCGCCATCTCTCGGCGGGTTTTGCCTCCCCCGGTGCCCCTAGGATGCGATCTGGGACTCCCGAGTGAAAGGAAACAGTTAATATTCTCCAGCGAACATCCCTCTCCTAAAGGGAAGGCTCCGGATTTCCCAGGAGCTGTGGGGCACCACCTGCAACCTTCCCGGGCGCCCTAGAGAATCACCGCTGGGACGTACTGTAGGGCTCGACCCTCCCAACTTTACTACTGGGTGTAAATGTGCTACTTCGGCGCCCAGCCCTGGCCGGGTTACCTTACTGCCGGTCACAGCAACGGGCTGGCTTCTGACGTTCACAGTTACCTCCGGTGTGAGTCTGGAAGCACACCGGTGTAACCGACGCCAGATTCTGGCTCAATAGGTCTGGTCGCCTGAATAAAAGCTTCCTCCCTGGAGTACACGCTCCGGATTTAGGCCCATAGCTGGCAAATCATCATGAAAGCTGCAGCACGGACAAAAGGAAAAACAATCCTTCCCTGGGGCTGGGAGGCTGTTTCTGGGCCAGAGGCAATGAGCAGGGGGCTGGTTGTTGTGTCGGTTTGGTGTTTGAGGCCGAAGGGGATTCCCTCGCCTGCCCTTCCCTCCCCTACAAACACAGCGCGCTCCTGCCCTGACACAGCTTGGTTGTCTTTTTTAAAGGCAGCGTCATTTTGAAAGAAGGTAGCGCGTGAAATGGTAGGAGGCTCAGCGCAGCAAAACTCGGCGCTGTTGTGATTTCACGACAACGGGGTTGGTGCTGCCAAACCTAGCAGGGGCAGGACAGACGTATTTGTATCGGCATCTCTCCGGACTGGACGAGTTTGAATGCAACATATTCCCTCCTTTCTTTCTTTCTTTCTTTCCTTCGATCTCTTTCCCTTCCCCTTTCCATCCTTCCATCCCTACTCCAGCTTTCCTTCACTTTCTTTCCACCCTTCTATCTGTCTGTCTGTCTGTCTATCTATCTACCGAATCTCCTGGTGCTCCGGGGCCCAGAGATAGCGATCAGTGATCATTCGCCGACAGAAATCAGCGCGCTAAAGACCAGGCAGGCCAAGGTGGTAGCGGGAAACAGGGGGAAGGTGAGGGACGGTTGCCATGACTTTGCCACCCTTCCTGTGGCATCTGTTTGAAGGTGTCCCCCCCCCCCTCCGGCCTCACGCACACCCCCCCCCCCCTCGTCCTGAATGCGAGCTCAGCTTGCCCAGATCCCCTCTAATCCCCCTGTTAGAGATTCCGTCCGGTCCTTGGCCAAGTTTGCACCCCTGCAGAAAGTAAGAAAGAGACATTGTGATGAAGCTGTCTGTCTGAACAGGAGCCCCTGCCCCTGCTCCCATTCAATCCCCCCGGTCCCCCCCTCTTGTGTTCGGAGGAACAAAGCTCCAGCTGCACCCTTTTGTACCTCTTTCAGACGGCATTTGTTCCAATTACCTCCGAACTCCTGGAGCATATGGAAGGTCACTATCACAGAGGCCGGGCCCCCGTGTGTTTGCTATTTGTTTTCTCCCCCTTATCGCCGCTTTCCCCCTCCCCATTTGGTCCATGATGTGGCCCCTCGAAATTCACGCAGGCAGGGAGGCTAGGGACAATCTTTCCCGGGGTGGGGCGCATGGGAAGGGGGGGGGGTCAGTTATTACCCCACCCCTGAAGGCATCTGGGGGCTGAAAGTTGGAGCGTGCATTAAGCGGGTGTTTCTAGACTGCCCGGCTGCTGTGTGAGCTGGGAACAACGACCTTTCCCTTTCCGACCTGCCATGGTTGAAGAGAAACAAATCGTCGGGGTATCTTGGCCAGCGCCAGCTAAATAAGACATTTTCACCCAGCCATTTGCTCTCTCTCTGGCTCTCTCTATGTTTATAAAATCTCCCTCTATCTACATCTGTATCTATCTATATAGAGAGAGAGATTTTCCTGGAGTTGTGAGTGTAGATTTTATATATATATACAGGTATGGATAGCTTTCCTAGTTCTGTTTTTATTTTATTTTATTTTTTTTTTTTTTTAATTTTTGGTCAATGAATATTACGGAGACTATTTTTTTTCTAAGTTTGGAAAGAAACTGGGAGCGTTCGCATACTCTCCCCCTCTCCCCCCTTGCCCCCCCCCCCCCCAAGGTTTCTAATAATTTCACAGATTTCGTGGCTTTCCAGATACTTCCCCTGGTTGCCGAGATTTCGCCTGCAATGCAGTGGGTGCCGGTGTTGTAGTGTGTTTGTGGGTGTTTTCTTGCCAGGGTGACCACGCCAATTGTTGTTTTTTCTTTGCGGGGTGGAGGGGTGCATCGAATTTAATCCGCTCTTTTCCCATCGGCTCTAACATTTGCAAACAAAACCTTGTTAACATTATAACTTTAACCCCTTCCCAATCCCCTCCCCCGGGGAAATATTGATTCGATGTATGATTGTCATTCCATCTCGTGTGAAAGCATTTCCGCCTTAGCATCTGGTTGGGAGAAGGCGCTGATGTTATTAAGGGTGAAAGTCATTAGTCCCCGAGTATGAATCTGGTTAGTCTGGTGTTTTGCACCGGATGGACGCGGGAGGAGATGCTCCCGGAAAGCGCGCAAGGATTAGCCCAGCCCTTGCTCACCCGGTGGAGAATTGAGCTAGAGAACTGGGGAACCCCGGCAACGCGTTTGATCCCACACCCTCCTGGCTGTGGCTGTGGTTGTTTGTTATCCCAGGATCTGGAAATCGGTGTCATTAGGCTTCATTTGAGGCTGGGGGCGGGGAGCAGCCAGTGAAAGAAGCCGGAGGAAAATAAACGCCAGCCACGTAAAGCTCCGGCGGAGAGTCACTTTGGGAGACTCTGGGTCTCTTCTCGGGGGGCGCAGACGCCCCCGGCCAAGGTCTGGACCGGGGTGGGGGGGGGACCCATCTCCGCGGAGGTGGGTGTGTTTCTGCAGCCGCGCTCCCGGCCCCCGGTGGCTCTGCTCCGCGTCTCACCGGCTCGGCGCGGCTGCGGGTGCAAAGGGGCCGGGCCGGTCCCTTCCCAGCCGGTCGCGCTGGCTCGGCAGGCCGGCGGGGGCTGGCTCCGGGCTGCCGCGGGGCCGGGCTCTGGGCGGCTGGTGCCCCCGCCGGGGCTGGGGAGGCTCGGGTTGGGATCGCCCCAGCCCCAGCCTCAACCTCCCTGCTCTATCTCCCCTGCTCCAGATTACCAAGGAGATTACTACGGGCCCGGCGGGAACTACGATTTCTTCCCCCACGGGCCCCCCTCGCAAGCCCAGTCCCCGGCAGACTCCAGCTACCTTCCGACCTCAGGGCCCGGCTCCACGCCCCTGGGGCCCCTGGAGCCCCCGCTCCCCGGACACCACTCCTCAGAAAACCAAAGGTACACGGATATGATCTCGCACCCCGACACCCCCAGCCCCGAGCCGGGCATGACCGGCTCGCTGCACCCCATCCCCGGGGAGGTCTTCAGCGGCGGCCCCAGCCCCCCGTTCTCCATGTCCAGCAATAGCGGCTATAGCGGGCCCCTCTCGCATCCCAACCAGGAGCTGAACGAGGCGGCGGTGTGGTAGAGCTGAGCCAGCCGGCGGCTGGGTGCGGAGGAGATGGCGGGGGAGGACGCCCGGCTCCCTCCGGCCAAGGCAGAACCAGCCTCCTCGTCCCATCACCGGCTACGACACCAGCAACCAAAAGCGGCCGCCCGTGTCACGCGGATGCCAACATCCTCCGGAGCTCTGACCGTCTCCCCGCTCCCCCCATCCGAGCCAAGGGCAGCCCAGACCGCTGGGTCTCCCCGGACTCGGCGTCTTTCTTCTTAGCCACGTGCAAGCAGGCATGGTTGCCAAAAACGTGTCAGTGCTGAAGACAGCATCTCTTGGACCAAAGCTGAACTGGACTGGATCACAGATTTCCTCTCGATTGACTGAACTTCATATTTTTTGAAGGGGGGGACCTTTCTTTCTTTCTTTCTTTCTTTCTTTCTTTCTTTCTTTCTTTCTTTCAGAATTGCATCTTGTTTGTTTGTTTTTTTTTTTTTAAATCTTAATCGAGAAAGGGGGAAAAACACCTCCCCATAATCCACTTTTTTTTTTAATTAGAAGGTTTGTTTTGTGGTGATGGAGGTGGGAATGGAAATTGGTGTGTCTGTCTTGCAGAAGAAAACCTCCCCTGATGACAAGACACCCCCCTAGTGGTAAGTTCTGGCTCAGCTTTCAAGGACTGCAGGACTTCAATGTTTGGAGAGACTTTACTGGGGTTTGTTTTGTTTTTCGCTGGGCAGAAATATAACTGAAACTACCAATAAAAAAGAAATCCAAGTGTGAATGTCTCTGGCAAACACCAAGTCAAATCCAAAAGTTTATTGGAGGCTACACGGATTGAAGGATGTATTATAGTTTTGCTTCTAGTTTCTTTATTTTGTATAAAGAAGAAACAAATAAAGTATGTTTTTGTGTTTACTGGTTATTTATTGTACTTTAGTCAACTGATGCTCCAACATTTTTATATTTTTTAAAAGGGGAGGGAACATGGGAGGGCAGTGACAGGAGAGAGGTTTGCCTAAAACTTTTTTTTTTTTTTTTTTTAAGAATAATAATTTAAAGAAAGAAAAGAAATTGTTTTTTCAAAAGCATTGTGGATTTCTGCCTCTTGCAGATGGTGGCAGCGCGACTAGCACTTGTTGTTCAATGTGAATAAAAACACTTTTAGTTAACTAATCCTCATTCACCTGGTCCCTTTCTTTAAGAAGAGGAAAATAGCAAGGCTGGTTAAAAAATGCTGCCACAATAGCTTTATCCTCTTTTTATAAGTCCTTCTTTATATTGTTGGGAAAAACTGGCTCCAGACAGTGCAACTAAAATATAGTGCAGAGAAAAATAATCTTTACAATTTATTTTAGTTGCCTTGCCTAATGTCAGGGGTATTAATTATTAATTAGTGTTATTATATTCTCCCTCCGGCATTCTGCAGGAAATGTATATAACATCAGGGGTTGACTCCTGCAACCCTGACTACTCTCGGCCTTACTCACGGAAGTGTCCAATTTCTGTAGTCCCATTACAAATCCATGTGAGTCCGGACAACTCCACCGAGCAGGGCCTGCAGGCTTGACTGCCAATTCATCTTCCCTCAGAGAAGTTTGCCAGGCTTCCGTTCAACTCCCTGGGTTGTAGGCCTGATCCGAAGCACAGCCAAGTCAGTGGCAAGATGTGCGATTCAAGGAAGATCGGCTTTCACTTTGTTTTTCCCTCTTGATATTCATATTAGCTTGAGGTCAATGAATACACAACGCAGGCAAAGGGTGAGAATAGATGTTTTGATTATCTTTTCATCTTCTCTGCGGAAAAAAAAAACAAACCAAACTCAAACAAATCTCCATCCCTACCCAGAAATTGGAGCTCTGTGGGAATGATTTACCAAGTGAGCACAGCACTTGTCACAATTGCCCAAGAAAAGAGACAGAGTGAGACCATTTTAATTAGGAAGCCACATTTCTCTCCTCTCATGCAGCAGCAGCAGCACTAAAGAAGAAGAAAGCCAGGTCAGAGAAGGCTGAATTTTACACGTTACAACACACCCAGCAATGGTGGAATCAGTAGAATAATAGCTATGGGACTCTGTGGTTGCTTAACGCTGTGGCTGAGAGATTAGCTCTGTAGCTATAACTCGCTAGGTAATCATTTTTGTTAAAATAAAATTGTCTACAATGATTGGTTTAAATGTGTGTGTGTGTGAGAGAGAGAGCTCTCAGATTCTCAGTCAGCATGAATAGGTGAAGAATGTAATTTAATTCTGTTTTATACACATAATTTCACACACACAAGAGTCACACAGACACACAACTAGACACATACAGGCACACACCTGTTTTATTTCTGATGATACTTTACCGTTATGGAAATAATTGACCTGATTTGTTGTTTTTTTTTAAATCCCGCCAATGTAAACAAGGCCTTTTTCTGCTAAGCAGAAAGTGCTGCCCATGTGGTGTTGGGAGTGATTCTAACTGGGGTGAAGGGGGGGGGGGGAGCTGTAGGACACAGGTTGATCCAAACTAACTTTCCCTGCATGTCGTATGTGCGTACGTCAGTGCAGAGGTACAGAAAAGGATGGTGTTGTTGCCAAAGGAGGAGGATGTGAGCCTCTTAGCCCAAGATGGTGTGAGAAGATGGGGTCACCTGGGAAACACCAGGGGACACCCCCAGAACCAACACTTAGCTTGTTGCTGCTGCTGGTTCTTTCTTGCAGGTGTTAGTTAATTCCCCTGAGCCAGGCTCATTCTGCCAAGAGAAGGAGCAGGGCAAAAGGGGCAGAGATGGAGACCTTTTTACATGGCTCATGCTTCCTTTCAGCTTGGGTGAAAAATACCTACCCCAGGCAGCAGGGATTTGTGCTGTTGGACAGCTCCCCCCACTGCAAGCCCAGGGCTGGTGATGGACCATACTGCTGTGGGGCGCTTGGCAATTGCCAAAAGAAAGAAAGTGGTGCTGTGGGTGAGGGTAAGCTGGTGTTCTTAGCAGCATCCCCCCCACACCCCATCATTGCTGGAGGAAGCAAGTGGTGCTAGTGCTGTGCCATGCTCATTGCATAGGGTACAGGCAGGGAAGGTGATGATGGGGTGGTTGGGGCAGGAGGCCTTGTGCTGATCTGTAGCTAACTTGCAGTAGGCAGGAAACATCCATAGATTAAGCCCCCACCCTCCCAACGCAACTCCCAGCAGTTGAGGGTGTGCGTTTCTTGCGTATCCAGTGCTGTTAAAGATTCCGTCTCTGGGCAGCCCAGTTGCCCCCTTTCTGGCTATAGTCCCTGCCCTGCCACTGTGCGAGATAGAGACAGGCAACATCTTTTAGTGGACTGGCTTCTCTCACCAACAGAAGTTGGTCTAATGAAAGAGATCGCCTCGCCCACCTTGTCTCACCCGTCCCCTGGGCCCATCATGGCTGCAACAACCCTGCATACCACTGGGCGATAACGTCAAGGATGGATGTGACCGACACCATGAAGGTCACATCGTGCTTGTCCCCAATGCTTCCCCTTCCCACAAGGCCTTTCTGGCCCTTCAGTCCCGTTGCTGGGGTCTTCTCCCGGCTGCGTGTTGGTTTTTTTTTTCCTCATAGGAATCCAGCACTCCCAAACTCGTGACTTCCCTTATGGCCTGACCCGGTGCCCACTGAAGTCAGTGGAAAGTCTCCCAGACTCAGCAGGGCCATTTTCCCAAGGCCCAGAAGACTCTTCCCCATCCTGACCCCAAAAGAGGACCCCAGATCCAGGAGGGGGAAAGCGAGGTGCTGCCATGCCCAGAGTCACCATTTCTCATCCACACTCTTCTGGGGCTGGTGTGTGAACCAGGGAGCTGACTGTAGCTGTGTCATATTGTTTAGTTTTGGTACTAAAACTATTTAATCTATTTTGGGTGAAAACACACGTGGGGCTAGAGACAAGTTCCAACCCCGGGAGGAAGAGGACAATGGGGAGAAAACAATGCTAGAACCTTTTCTTTTATCTTTTTCTATGACTTTTGTCACCAGCATTTTCTTCCTCTTTGGTCCAGATAGCACTAGCACCCTCCCTTCTGGTTCTGTTGGTCCAGTCTTATACATTCTTATCTCTCTGTCACATATACGCATTTTTTTCATTCATTCTCATATTGTAAAAGGAAAGATCCATATCGTCTTCTCTTCTGTTTGTCCATACTTTTTCATCATGATCTATCTGTTGCTCCATCCACACTCTGTCCCTCCTACCTCTCTATTTTCATCCTCCCATTTGCCCTCTAGTCTGTCAGATGACTTCAGAGGCCTACAAAGCATGGGCTCACTTCTTTAACCCCACAAGAACATTCAACATTTCTAGGTGCAGTCCTTTGAAAGCCCCGAATCTGTGCATTTTATTTATCCTTCCTTGCACAGAGCTGTAATTCTTAATAAGATGTGGCAGTTAAACTATATCGATTCCAGCCAGTATCATTCACACAGCCCTGCTGCCAAACAGCTAGAGATTCTCATCTCTTTTTTTTTTTCCTCTCTCTCTCTCTCCCAGAGATATAAATAAATAAAGTCCAAGGCAGGCTGTAGCTCTGAACTAATATTTAAAATGCAAAATCATTGTGGAGCTTTTTTTTTTCCTTTGGCTTGCAGTAAAAAGATATAAACAGAATAAATTACCTTCCCTTGGTGGATTATGAGAGTACCTATCTCCTGACCTGAATTTTAAGTCCTAACTCGATTGTACCACCATGCACTGGTGATTTATGAAAACCCAGTCACTTCTCTGCATATTTTCTCTGTTCAGCCAAGTGATGGAATTTATCCTTCCTATACCATTAAAGATTTTAACAACTGGGTTACCTATCACCGTAAATGAGCCATTCTAATGATGAACGGAAACCAGCGCGCTTGCTGAGGAATGAGATTGTGGTCTCACTCCTACTTTGGCTAATGCTTTGCTTTTACACAGCACCTGTCTCTTGTAGATCCTCAGGTGGGGGAGTGGTATTATCCCCTTTTTAAAGGTGGGGAAACTGAGGCACAAGGCAGTGACGCGACTGGATGGGTCAGAAGGAGAACTGAGTAGAAACCAATGGACTACTTGCCTGATGTGTTACCCCCTGTTTCATGCTAGTGTTAATACAGCCTTACATTGGGATAAATCCAGACTAAGTCTCTAGGTTCTCCTGTGGCATAGCTACTGGGTACCCACCCCTCAGCAGGCCATGCCAGGGAAACAATCCACTCTTGTTAGCAGGATAAACATGATAGGACCGGATGTGAAGCTGTGTCACGCTATTGATGTTCCCCGGAGCTACACCCATTTACACCAGCTGAGGAGCTGACTCATTGGACTGCACCAATCATGGGTGAGGGTTAAATTGAGCCTGTTCCCTTTTTTTAATGTTGTTTGTATTACTCGGGTCATAGGCGTTTTTATAAGTTTAAGGAGTTGTAAAGTAACTTTCTTAGAGCACTGATACAAAGTCACGTCCAGGGTTATTAGCTGTTGACAGAATCTCAATTTTTTTTTATTTTGTTATTTTTTAATTTTTATTTATTTGATTTTATTCCAAGGAACCAAGAAGAGCTCCATAATTTTTTAAGCAAAATGGGAAAATGACACCAGCTTAGTTGCAATTCCTGGAGCTTCTCATTGGACCCTTTGTCTCATTCTGGGTCCGTCATGCAGTCCCCAGATCCAGTCTCATACCTTTCCCTTCTCCTCCCAGTATTCCAGCTAGAGATTCAGTAAGGGTCCAACTCATGAAAGCAGATACGGTCGTGCTTAGATTTAAGCACATGCTTATGCCCCATTGCCTTTGATCTAAGCACATTGCTTTAGTGCTCTCCTGAACAGGGAAGCTTTCTTGAATATCCAGCCTAGGGGGTTCAGCCTGTACCCACTGAAATGAAGAGCCAAACTCAGGGTCAAGCCCTAAGAGAGATTACAGCCAGTGCAGACACAGAGGGCTTGAGTCTCTTGTCAATGAGTGAAATTCACCCCTCCACACAACACAAGCACAAAGATCAGCCAATATCCAGTAATGCCAATAGAAGTTGTACCAGTAACATCAAAGGACTTTGGACCAACTCCACAGCCCATGCACTGTTTAAATCTCGTTGAAGCCCTGTTCTCAGTGGTCCCTTGAGCTGAATATCACCTATTTCCACAAGCACTGAGTTCAGTGGATTAACTCCTGATTTATTCTGGTGTAAATCAGAGGAGAATCAAGCTCAGATAAACTTCCAGGAGACTGTTTGGTTCTGTCACCTAAAAATTAGACAGTTTCTGTATGTGTGTGTTCTTGCATGCATACGCAGGATTAAACAGACAGAAATGGGAATATGATATTCATTGAACTTTAGTCTTTCTCAGTTTCTCCTAAAGATGAGTCTTTAATTATAGCTGGAGCATGCTCAAGGGGGTGTGAACTTCTCCACTTCCCAGTCATCTCATTGGCGCATGTCAACACTAGCTAGTTCCCTGTTGGACATTTGAGTGGCTGGAACAGGAATGGGGGGTGGGAGCGCAGTCCCTCGGGCCGATGGGAGTTGCTGCAGGGAAGGATATGCAACCAGAAGAAGAGATAAGTCCCCAAGATAGGGGAAGAGGGAGACAAGCAGAGAGAGACATAGACTTTAAGGTCAGAAGGAACCATTGTTGTGACCATATAGTCGGATCTCCTGCACCCACCTACTCCTGAATAGACCCCTAATCTCTGGCTGAGTTACTGAAGTCCTCAAATCATGGTGAAAGACTTCAAGTCACAGAGAATCCACCATTTAAACTTGTTTAAACCTGCAAGGGACCCGTGCCCATGCTGCAGAGGAAGGCGAAAAAACCACCAGGGTCTCTGCTAGTCTGACCTGGGGGAAAATTCCTTCCCAACCCCAAATATGGCGATCAGTGAGTCCCTGAGCTTGTGGGCAAGACTCACCAGCCCAGACACCTGGGAAAGAAGTCTCTGCAGTTACTCAGCGACCTCCCCACTTAGTGTCCTAGCTCCAGCCACAGGGGATTTCTGCTCCTGGCCATCACTGACGAGCCATTGTAGGCAGTCCCATCATACCATCCCTTCCATAAACTTACCAAGCTGGCTTGAAGCCAGTTCGGTTTTTGTCCCCACTGCTCCTCTTGCAAGCTGTTCCAGAACTTCACTCCTCTGATGGTTAGACACCATGGCCTAATTTTGAGCCTAAACTTTTTGATGGCCAGTTTATATCCATTTGTTCTTGTGTCCACATTGTTGGGTAGCTTAAATAACTCCTCTCCCTCCCTGGTGTTTATCCCTCTGAGCTGATGTATTTATGCAGAGCAATAACATCTCCCCTCGGCCTTCTTTTAGTTAGGTGAACATGCCAAGCTCTTTGAGTCGCCTCAAAGGAGAGAGAAGCCTGGAGAAAGAGAGCAGATTTTCTCGTTGAATGTGACAAAGAGGGACTGATTACATGCGAGGATAGTTCCTACATCAAGGCTCCTTCATCTCTATACAAACCTCCTGACATCAGTGGCAGATCTGCTGTGCACCCGGGGGAGCGTGTGAATGCCTGACTGTGCATTCTGGCCCGTGGACCATAATTAAACATGGAATCCCTCCCTCTCTACCAAATGCACTTGACTCTCCTGCTCTAGACGCATCATGTCTCCATGTCGGTAGCTATGTACATAATCAGGCCCAGAGCCTCAAAGTTACTTGGAATCACTGGGTGTTTGTCACCCAAATACCTTTGGGGATCTGGGCCTTAATTAAGAGAAAGCATGCCCTCTGCTGGCACATACAGCTGTGCAGCATTGGCTCTAAGTCAGTCGGTTCAGTAACGGTTAGTATGCACTGCAGGTGGTGCTCCGCTTAACATGCGACGTCTAGCATCTCTAACCTGCTTCCTGCAGTGGACTGCGCCTTTAAGAGACCACAGTGGTACAATACCAGGATATGATCCGGGTTGTGGTGTAGCCTCCGTACAGAGAGGCTGCACCAGGTTTTTCTGGGTTAGCCTCAGCGAGCAAACAGGGGCTTTGATGTCATGGCAGAGAACGGGAAGAAATGGATCATTTCAGACCCCCTTCCCTTCTCTCCCTCCCAGCCCTACATGGAAACCCTGCAGAAAACCACAGAGAGTGGCAGCAATGTGTCACGCATAAGAAGGGTCCTAATGGGTCAGGGCAATGGACCACGTAGCCTGTCTTCCGACAGCGGCTGGTGCCAGAAGCTTCAGAGGGAATGAACAGAACCGGGCAATTACAGAGTGATCCAACCCCTGTCGTCCAGGCCCAGCGTCTGGCAGTCAGAGGTCTATGGATACCCCAGTGTATACAGTTGCACTTACCACTGCACTTCCTGTTGACACAGTGTGGTATATTGAGAACGCTGATAAAATGCTGATCTAGCACTTTAAATTCCCAGGGGTTTTCCTGGTCTGCTTGCAGGCAGGAGCTCTGCAGGGAAGCATGCAATCTGGCCTAGCACTTGCAACAGTCCGTCTGCAGCCAGCCAACCTAGAGTAAAGTGGGGTGCATGGAGCCTCTCTGTTTTCTACAGTGCAACCTGCTTGTCTTTCTCTGGTTTGGGGATCTCGTTTGGCATTCTAAGAAATATATAGTGTTACGCTGCAGCCTTCGACAGAGTACGTCATGTTAGTGGGGGGAATGGCACTAGATGTGAAAGAAAAAAAAATGGTAAATGAATCAAACTATACAGCAAAATCTCTCTGGATAGAAATTCCATGCTTGAATAATAAGAGTATAGGAGCAGGACTGTACTACCGGTGCCTGACCAGGATGGTGACCGTGAAATGCTCAGGGAGCTTAGAGAGGCTCTGAAAACAGACAGACTAATAATAATGGGGGACTTCAACTATCCCCAAAGTGACTGGGTATATTTCACCTCAGAATGGGCTGCAGAGGTAAAATGTATTGACACCATTAATGACTGCTTCTTGGAGTGGCTGGTCCTGGAATTGACAAGAGGGGGTGGTGGAATCTCCGCCCGTAGAGATTTTCAAGGCCTGGCTTGATAAAGCCCTGGCTGGGATGATTTAGTTGGGGTTGGTCCTGCTTTGAGCAGGGGGTTGGACTCCTGAGGTCCCTTCCAACCCTAATCGTCTATGATTCTGAGTACTTATGTTTTTACCCAACGTCTCTGTGTGTATGTCATGAACAGAACCAACAGAATATGTCCACAACAAGAACAATACTAATAACAGACAATAATTAGTGTAGGGCCTGATCTAGCGAGGGGCCAAGCACCCTCAATTCCATTTGACTTCAACTTGAATCCGTGTGTGCCAAGACTTCCAGCATAGTTTGCAGAAGCCCATCCTGAAGGGCTCTGGGTATCTTGACAGAGGATCGTTGAAAACACACTGACAATCAAATAATGCTGATGTCAGTTTCTGAAGAGAGGGTGTGGACTAGTGCTTAGCGTGGGAGTCAAGACTTCTTGGTTCAGTCTCTTGAAAGCAACAGACTTTGAAAATTTTAAATGAGTCTCACTATTACGACGTTCAACTGCTAGCAATTAAAAGGTGCTCACAATCTGTTGTGTAGGATCCTACCTAATAAAAAGTGACTTAAGGTAAACCCATGCTGTCGTCCGCTCCAGATGAGCGTTTGCAATGTCCTTTTTCAGAGAAACTTTTCACATTTGTTCTGAAACATTTATGTTATTTTCTGCTTTTTGAGAAGGGGAAGGATTGTGGAAGGTAGAAAGTGATCGGTTTTCAGATTTAAGATAAAAAATAGCTGGAGTAGGTTGGGTTGACTTCTTATAATTAATGGCATGCCTTGTAATAGGAGTCTCCAGCCGTCGGTGCTCCCTGGGACCACCTTTTTACATAAGATATTGCCCACCACAGAGCAGCAGGGTTTTGATTTATGGGGTTCCATCCTCCAGAAAACATCTCCTGGGGTTGCCTGACCAGTAACATTTATCAGAGGGGGAAAGAAAGGAACGAAAGAAGGAAAGATCCATTAGGGAGGGTTGCAAACTATGCTCCCAAGGAAATCAGCATCGTTCGAAGAGAAAACATAGTACATACCTCCTCCTATCATTCAACTCTGAAAGTAGTATACCACAATTAACAATGGACACCTTCTGTGATCTTTCACCTCCAAGATCTGATGTCCAGGAGAGGTGAGATAGATGCTAACAGCATGAAATCTACAGCTGTTGTTGCTGTTTGTTATTTGTGTTATGCTACTGCCTGGAGGCACTGAGTGAGCTTGAGGCTTCCACTGTGCTAGGCAGTGTACATAAACATAACAAAAGTTTCATAGATTTTAAGGCCGGAAGGACCATGAAGATCATCTAGTCTGATCTCCTGTACAACACAGGCCAGAGAATCCCACCTTATATTTTCTTTCATCAAGCCCATATCTTCTATTCAAGCTGTAGTGCCTCTTTTAGAAAGACACCCGGTCTTGATGTAAAGACTGTGAGTGATGGAGAATCCACCGTGACATTCCTGCCCTGGAAACTTTACAATCAAAATAGTCAAGACAGACAAAGGAAATATGCTCCGCATTTCACAGATGGAGACTGTGACAGAAGGAGGGTAAGCAGCATGACCAGGGTTACATAGGAAGTCTGTGACAGAGACAAATATGGACTCCCGGTATTTCGAGTCCAGTGCCTTAGATACAAGACCATCCATCCTCGCTCTATTTTCACTAATGCAGAGGGGCAGCATAAAACAATAATGTTAGATTATCTGTCCTCGTTGGTATCTCACTGAGGTTTCCTAGAGTGCGTGACCTGTGATATCTAAGTAGTCAGCAGCTTTAATGTCTATCATCCTCATTGAGCCCTAAATGCACTTCACAATTACATGCACACAGCCCCACCAAAGTGCTACTCCTTTGAGGGTGGAGGCCATCAGAGCATGCAAGCTGCTGTTGTTAACTAGCCTGCATTTGGCGCCTGGCACGTGTGAATTCACTCTGTCACCCACTGCCATTTTGGATCACTCACATTTAGAGTAGCTGCAAGATCCATGCACCAAGGGTGAGTGTGAGGGAGAGATGGAGAAGAGGTTGTTATGGGCTGGATTTAACCACCACCTTCACTTAAGATAGTTGCAAGAAGCCAGTAAGTTCGTTTATGGAACCAGGCAGCTGAAACAATAGACGTGTCCACTCAAAACGCAAGAACGCGTCACCACCCAAAACAAAGGCACGTGCAAGGCACACAGCAGTGAAGGGGTTTCACTGGGTATTGTTTGGTGCAGGTTTGTTTGTCAGTAAAGAGCCGGATCAGGGAACTTTACTACATGATTTCTCATGCAAGACCATCACCTGTGGTCACTGTGGTTGGTACAACAATCCTTAGTAGACGTGCATGTGAGTGTGTGGGTGTGAGTAACAGAGGGGCAGAAACCCTACAAGAGGAGACAGAGAAGGCATCAAGGAAGTGTCAGCCACAGCCACAGAAGCACTGGCAGTATGACACTGAGCAAAAGCTAAAGGAGAGAGCTTTTGGGAAAAGTGCTGGCTAAAAGAGGCCTGGAACTGTGAGCAAAGAAACTGTCTCCTGTTGTCTCATTCCTCCTGTATTCAAGGAAACAGACCTTTGTAAATTTTCTAAATAAACAGGATTGCATCAAAGAAATAACTGACTCCATCATCAATTTCTCCTCCTAATGAACACAATCTGTAGAACCATGAATTTTGGCTGATTGCTTGGGTCAAAGGGGATAACTGTGTAAAAGGTCTTTGAGGTATTAAAGTAGGGTTTGGGGCTGTGTGCCAGTACCTCAAATGTTGTAACTAGATCTAGCTCCACTGAAGTTCAATGTCTTCAATAGATTGACCCCAATTTGCCCCCAGCTGAAGATCTGGGCCTAAGGCTCTTACCAGAGGAGGAAATGAAAAGAACGGAGGAGGGAAAAGAAAGGTGATGGCAAACAAGACCATGGGTGAAAACAACCTGCAGAGAGAAATTAGAGAAAGGCCAAATCAGAAAAGAAAAGTGTGCTGGGGGGCAGGATATGTAAAATATGAAATGATAGAAAAAGAAGGAAACCTAGCTACTGAGAATAACTGAAGAAGGGAAAGTAGAGGAAAGACAGAGGACGGGGAAAGACCAGAGGGACTAAAAGTGCTGGGATGAGAAGTTTGCCAGAAGCATCATTCTTTGTCTCCATGGCTGACTCCAGACCCGATGAATGCCCCTCTGTCTCAATTGCTACGGCATGCTTCTCCCCCCAGTGATATTTGTGTTTTGCAAAGGGGGAGGGGTGGGTACAAGGCATTGACCAAGAGAGGAATCTTGATATGGCTCATCGGGTTGGTGTTTATTATAGGTTTGTACAGCACCAAGCACTATGGGGCCCTTTAGGTGGAACATACAGGTTACTATAGGCAGGTGACTTTGCTGCAGAGAGGTAACTGTATGGAAGCAGGGGGGTATAATGGGTGTGTTTGCAGCCAGCCAGCACTCCCCTAAATACTTCATTAAATAGCACATGCCCCAAACAAAGCCTCTCACTGGGATTGGGGAACATGTGTAGTGCTGAGGACCCTCAAATACTGACTGGCCAAAGGCCTCACTTAGTCCCATATGTTTGTGTGCATGGGTAGTGGTTGTGTACACAGAGGCTTTGTCAGTATATGTGTGTGTGAGATCGGGAGAGGGTTACAATGTGTCTGTGTGTACACTCGTGTGTATGGTTAGAAGGGGAGTCGGTATGTATGCGTGATCTCAGAGTTGTGTGTGTGTATTTGGAATGTGTCTTTATGTATATACTTGTGAGCATGGTTAGAGGGGTGTGTGTGTGTGTGCACGCATAGCAAATGGGCTTGTCTCTGTGTGTGTTTGCCTAGTTTCTAGTGTGTGCATCTGTGAAGCTTTATGGCGATTGTAGTTAGAGGCTTGTATGTTTGTGTGTCTGCATTATGAGAGAGAAAAGAGAATGTGTGTGTGTGTAGAGGGTGTGTGCTGGTGTGCGCATAGACAGAGGAGGTATGGGCGTCTATTGCATGGTGACATCTGGGTGTGCAGTGTGTGTGAGCAGACTACGGGTATGTTTTAAATACGGATGTGTTTTAAACAGTGCTCATGAACTCAGCCAATAAATCACTGTAACAAGCAGGTCTCTGTGTGTTGTTCTCTTCTGACCAGAGACAGAACAGCAGGAATGGAAGAAGAGTGCAATAATTAATAATAATTATAATAAAATGCATAAAGACAGTAGCAAAGTAATTAAACGGAGAAGGAGCGCTTGCTAATTAATGCACTGAGCTGCAATCTAAACAAGCTGACTGAGGACAAATATTAAGAGTAATAAACAATAACAATCATTGTGGCATGTAAGCCAGCACCACAGTGACTGGCTGGACATGGGATGACATCTCTTTGGCTGGTGTGCTCAACTGGGAACTCCACTGAGTTCAGTGGGGCTTGGTGGGAGTCTGGGAGGGCGGGGGCAGAGGGAAGGTTAGAAGGAGCAAACAGGCTTCTAAGATCCTGCCCCGGGTCTTTGCTCCAGGTTCTGGGTCTACAATACAGAGCAGTATGTGTACAAAGGGCTGTGGCACTTTCCCAGGGCACATCTCTGCACCAGCTGGGCGGTGTCATTCCCAGCTTGATCAGGCCGTAGAGCTGTACACGGTTGGAATTATGCAAGGGCTGGAGGCCCGAGAGTGCCCAGATACATCTCCCAATGGGAATTCGGACTCAACGGAAAAACTCTAGCCGGTTCCTGCCATGGGAAGTCAGTGGCGGGGGCGGTGGGGGGGTGTTGAAGGGGTGTCTTTGGTTAAGACTCAAGAGAGCTGAGTCCCATTCTTGGTCGCACCACTGGTTTGCTGTGTGATCATGGACAAAAGTCACTTCTTCTTCTTGTGCCTCAGTTTCCCCATCTGTAACATGAGACTAACGATACTTACTTTGTTCACCAGGCTAATGTGAGGCTTCTTTCATCGACAGGTGTGATATGCCATGCTCTTGTCCTAAACAGTTGCATCCCAATGGCTCTGTGCTATCAAACAGCTTACTCAGTCCAGCCCAGAGGTGGCTGCTTTTCAGTGGGTGGCCCAGTGAGCTATACATAGAACAAAGGCGTAAATATGCATATGTATTAGCTAGCTAGACAGACAGACTGTAAAAGACAGCATTTATATGATGGTAGCCCTTAGAGGCCCTCAACTGAGATCAGGACCCCTTTGTGCTAGGTGCTGTACATATACATAGCGAGAGACCATCCCTGCCCCAAAGAGCCCACAGTCTAATTAGACAAGACAGAGAACAGGTGAGCGGGGAAATGACACAGCTGGTCAGTGGCAGAATCAGGAATAGACCCAAGCCTCCTGTTCTAACCCCTAGACCATGCACTAATTGACAAGTTACATCCAAGCCATAAAGGGTGTGGGATACACCTGTAACCATAACATCACATTACTTCACCCAGCAACGAGCCATGGACTCAGCTAAACTAGTGGCGCGATACCAGTTTACACCTGCTGAGGATATGGCCTGTATATTTTGTTACATCAGATCACTTACCAGGAGAAGCATGGACACCCTCAATGATCTTAAAGGCTGATGGGTGAATGGAGGGAGGGGGAAACAGGCCTACCTGTTGAAAGTTATTGAGGCAAAATAGCCTTGCTAATTATTCCGTTATCACACCCCACTCGCTAGTTATGCAGCTCTGTGAAATTTTCAGCCGGTGAAAATTCCCCATAGAAAATGCCAGCTCAAAAATGAGCGAGATGATGGAAAGAAAAAAACCGATAGGCCAAGAGCTTCGGGAGAAGGCAAAGGATGCTGGGAATGATGAGCCACAGCTCTGGACGGAGCCAGCATCTCACACAAGTGCGAGCCGTTTGCTCTAGCTCTGTTTTGAAAACAGTCTGCCTTCTCCCACCAACCTACCTCCCCGCGGCCTGCTCCCCCGCTCTTCCTCCGCGGCTGTGTCGTGCGAAAACGGCATCTGTTGGCCCAGGTGGACCGGGGGAGGCAATAAAGAAGGGGGCTCGCCGTGCGTCTGTATGCCAGCTCCATAAACAGGAGGCAGCTGACGACAGCTGTTGCAGGGCCCCGGGTTTCACACAGCAAACAATGGGAGAGCGGGGGCCCAGCGACCAGGTGAAAGGAGCTGCAGAGTGACTCAGCCAGGCAAGACAAAGATCCAGCCGACAAGAACTCACCGAGGGGAGCGGGGCTGAGTTATTTTTATACCTTGGAACAACAAGCCGCGCTGGCACCAGCCGCTAACTGCTAGATGTTCATCAGGCCACACAGGGCAGGTTTGCCCCATTGTCTCGGCTGCAGTCTGCACACCGGGGATTGGCTGTGCTGGGCTGTCCTATCTCCACTGAAATCAGCGGTGGCTTTAAAGCCAGGCGTGGAAGGGGAGCGGGCGGGCTCATGCCCTCCAGGCCCTTCCGTCTCGCCCTTGCTCAGCCCACGTCATGGGATGCCAGCCAAACCTCCATCGCTATTTAGCGGCGCTCTCTGGGCTCCTAGTGGAGGGTCCAGGCCACAAAGGCATTGGTGCAGGTGGACAGTGCCAGCTGACTTGGTGACTAGGGATAGTGGGTGGAGCCTCCCAAAGTAACGAAAGGAGGGGGGGGCCACACCTAGACATCAACCGAGTGGGTGGGGGAGGGGCGCGCGGGAAATGAACAAACAGGCCCAGGAGTGCAGGTCACAGCGTCACAGTAAGGAAACTAGAAAGGGTGAAATTAAAGGAGCCATAGAATTTAAACTCTGTACCAGGCAGAATGGGAATTTGAACCCAAGACCTCTATAGACAGGCCTGACGGTTGCCATCTGCTAGCCAGGATAGTCCAGGGAAAACAGCTGTGCAGGCTTGTTCCCCACCCACATGCCTCAACCCTGCCCTGAAAGGACCATTTCTACAACGTTGAGCACGCTGCCATAGTCTCGGAACGCCTCCTCATCTCCGTGTATTGATCCTCAAACTCCCTGTGGGGCAGGGCAGGGCAGGGCTATTAGCCCATTTTACAGATGGGGAATGGAGGCACAGAGAGACTTTGGGTACATCTACCCTGTACACAACCCCTCCCCCCCCCACCCCACCTCAGCGAGTCTCAGAGCCCCGGTCAACGGACTCAGGACTGCCGTGTAGACATCCTGGCTCCAGCTGGAGCCTGAGTTCTGAAACCCGGCGAAGGAGGTGGGGCTCAGATCCCTGGCTGGAACAGGGGTAAGCAGTTCACCAGGGGTAAGCAATTAGTTTTGTCAAGGTCCAGACTCCAGAAAAAACAAAACAAAAATAATAACAACGAGTAAATTAAAAACTTACATGGTCCGTTCAAAAGCATCTGGCAGTCCAGATTTGGCCTACGGTCCGCCTACCGCTGATCTACACTTCTAGTTTTGTCCCGCCATGTGAGCCACATAAGCCTGAGTCCATTGACCCGGGCTGTGAGACTCACTGCTTTTGGCAGTGTGGATGTATGCTAAGTGACTTGCCCAAGGTCACAGAGGAAGGCTGTAGGACAGGAGGGAAATTATCCCAGCCCTCCTGAGTCTGAGGGTAATCCCTGACCACTAACCCATCCTTCCTCCCACTTGCCGCTTGACCCTACACTTTCCCATCAGTGCCATCACTAGTATATTTCCCCACCTGGAGGACATGCCAGTGTGAAAGTGGTCGGGCAGCTGCTGTCATTTTACCCATGTAGACTTGTTTGGAGGAGACAGCGCGGCTCTATCTATAATCTAACTATCTTGTTCACGCTGGCTATCTGGGGCTGGCTCGTGTTTAAATGTTGCATGTTGTAAATGTTGCTGCTAGAGAGGCCCATGTGAAATAAGTGTCATATAATAAAACAATAAATAATACCACCTCGCTGCTATACAGTGCTTGTCATCAGCTGATCTTAACACACTTTACCAAGGAGGTCAATCTCACATCAGGCTTAGCTTGCTCCAGGACAGGAATGATCGTTTGAGACTGTCTCCATGAT
This sequence comes from Emydura macquarii macquarii, assembly GCF_026122565.2. NCBI lineage: Eukaryota > Metazoa > Chordata > Testudines > Chelidae > Emydura > Emydura macquarii. Next base: position 6,463,436 of record NW_027131391.1, read on the forward strand.
AGCGGGGTAGATATACCTGTCTCTGCATGTTTGACAATGCGAGCTCTCTATTAGGGCCTAGTGTGAGACTAGAGTTAGTGGGACCTGAGCCAGCTGATCCATGCCAATGAACCCTGAGCTTGAGCGTCTACACTGCATTTTAGTGCTAGGTTAAAGATTTTCTGGTCCATGCTCAAACCTAGGGCTCTGGTGTCCATACGGCAGTGCACAGACCTGAGTCAGAGGGTTCTTGTGTCGACACTCTAGCCCGACCAGTGTGTTGCACTGTGGGACAACTCTACTGCCTGCCCTGTGTCCTGACTGTGGCGGTGCTACTGATGGGACGCACACGGTGCACACACGGCCATTAACCACGTTTTGGTGGCTGTCTCAGTACAATGACTGCAGGCGGAGCAGGCTTTCTACCATCTCATCTGAGAACTGGGCTCTCCACGCCGAGGCTGAGGCATGTTGGCAGGAAAAAGCCCACATGCCCCTGGTCTGAGGATAATTCGGGCATCCGTCCCCAGGGCAGTCACACTATTGAAATGAACCTTTGCAATTCTTAATTTGCACCATGGCTGTTTAGGGAAGGTGCTTTTGTTGGTTTTTTTTTTATTTATTTCGGGCTGTTTGTTTTGAAGTTTGCCACACAATGTAGGTTTCAGAGGAAACCCCCCCCCCCCCCAACCCCTCAGCCGGCAAGCACTGAAGTGCATCCCCAAGGCCTGGGATACAGTGTGCCCTAAAACCCCCTGGGATCCCTTCCCCCTGCCTCCACTGAACCCCAGAAGGCAGGGGTAAGGGAGCCACGGGAGGCTGTGGGGAAGTTTTGGGACTGGGTCCCACTCGCTGCCCTCACATTGCATGCTGCCTTTGCACACACAGGCCCAAGGAGGGCAGTGGGGCCCCAGAGCAAAGGACATAGAGAAAAGCCGGACCAAGCAGTTCCTGCTGGGAGAGGGAATGGCTGGGGTGCTGGGGATCATCCTCGCCAGCAGTGCTGGGCCGGAAGCTCTGCCGCGCCCCCTCCCAGCAGGGCAGTTGCATAGTGCCCACTACACTCTTGCCACCCACCCCTCCGTGGCACGGCATTTGCACCACAATCTGGCTGTGCTTTTGTGACCAGGAAGCAGCTCTCTCTGCAAAAAGCCTCTGCTCGGTCTCCACTGAAACACGGTGCACTCTCTAGCGGCGTGCATGCACACAGACGGGTGTTCGGCAGACAGCAGGCGGTTAACGCTGAGCTAAGCTGTGGCCCTTTTGCAAAGGGAGGCGTGGCTTCTGTTTGCAAGAGAACGCAATAGACTGCATCACCACAGATTGTCCACACAGAGAAGACTAAGGAAGTTGCCCCAAGCAACTCTGGGATACATCCGGAGGACTGCTGGGACCAAGGTGGGACAGTGTGCATACAGGTAAGCAATAGGGCTCAGACCCTAAGTCCCAGCTTATTACAGGTTTGGACCCTCCAGCCCTGCAAGGTCCTGGGACACTAGGTTTGAGCCCTAGGTTAACATAATTGATGTGTGGACTCAAGGGCGATTAAGTTCAAGCCCAGGTTTACATTGAACCAGGGGTTGGAGTAGATGACCTTCTGAGGTCCCTTCCAACCCTCATCTTCTATGGTCGCTGTGTAGACGTACCCTGGGAGTCAAGACTCTTGGGTATGATTCTTGGCTCTCTCTCTGACTTTTTCTAACCCCAACTGTGCCTCCGCTTCCTCCTCTTTAAAGAGGGACACGGAGACTGGCCCAGTGCTGGAGAAGTTCATGCAAACGCGACCCATGTGCAAAGCATTATTCTGATTGATTTTGGAAATTAAAATGGGTCTGAAAGACTGTCTGATTACTTCCAATTGTTTGCAGTGGTGTTTTATCCATGCTGGTCCCAGATGATAGGGAAAGAAGGTGCATGAGGTCATATCTTTTATTGGACCAGCTTCTGCTGGTGAGAGAGAGATACGCTCCAACACAGAACCAGGTTCAATAAAAGTGATGGCCACACACAGCTTGTCTCTAATTCTTCCCAAGGCAAATATAAAAACTGGATCTGAACTGGCCTCCCTCCCTTGTTACCGGAAAACAGACGACCTGGATTCTCCTCATTTACTTTTTCATATTTGGGGCAAATTTTTGCTCTCTGATCTGCTGAGCCAAACTCAGCTGGGTTCTCTGCAGGCATGGAACTGACAGGTGGGAGAGACTCTGCTGCTCCCTAGTGGAATGAAGTGATATAATCATATCATTTCCTCGCATCAGACACTTGTTTCTTCACGCCAATGTCTGTATCCAGGGGATAACCTGCATGAGGCAGGTTCCTTGGGATCTGGGCCCAGCACTCTAAGAGAGCCTAATGTAGCAGCGGGGGAACCCAACAGGTCTGATTTTCAGAGATGCTGAGCTCCCAATCCTCCAGACGCCAAGCACGTCTGAAAATCCGGCCCTACGCACCTATGTGGAGGGGTGAGGGAACAAGGCGTACCTTGGAGGGTATAGAGCGGGTGTGGCTGAGTTGAGAAGGCCCTTTAGGGGAGTTTGGAGGAAGAAGATGATGGTGTCCAGGGGACACGCCAGAGTTTTGGTGGATTTAATCATAAAAGAGACCCACAAAGGATTCTGTTTAAATCGTTGAGTCAGGCTCCTTTTGCAGCCCTGAAAGTCTTTTGTTGCTAAAGGATTTTTTCCTGTTGTTTTTTTTAGCTTAGAAATATAAGCAGTGTTGAACCGCCACAAAGAGAAAGGCCTGACAAAGCGAGAGTTTGGCTTAACAATCATAAGACTTTTAAAAATCAAAACTTTGGCGTCTTTTTATTTGCCTCCTGGCACTGGCGCCGTTAGGGATCATGTTCCTCAGCTTTTTCCCCCGACCAAAAGGGCTAGCAACATACCTCTTTTAAATGAAAGCTGAGATTCTCATGTTACCACCTGCCTCCAGGAGCAGGGGTGATCAGAAAAGCACAAATATCATGAGACTCACAATAAAATCGTGAGCGCACAATATTGTATCTGGAATAGCCAGGCCAGTTTAGCTGGAGGACTCCTTGGAGGATCTCAAAGATGTGTATTGTCAGATCTGACACCTTAGCTAAGTAGGCAGGAATGTTAGATCTTTAACAGCGCCTTCTTTCTCCCATCTGTTCAGACAACTGTTGAGTATTCCTGAAAATGATCATGAAGCCAGAAGAGTTTCACAGATTTTTAGCACAAATATTTATTCATCAGAGAGTTTGGCCTCTAAAGGGTGTTATGCAGAATCCCTCATTCACTTGCCTTTATTTGGTAATTTGCTAGCTAGCCAAGTATCAGTCATCCAAGCAGGAAGCAGAAACAACTAGATTATACCAAACGCAAACAAACACAAACACAGCTGACATGAACATTTTGCCCCATTGGCTGAGAATTATTCAGCAAATAAACCCCCATGGATAACAGAAACCTGGGTCAGTCATGAGTGATTTACACTCAGAAAAATGGGTTAAAATCACAGTGAGGAATTGTCACAGTCCATAACTTGCCTAGCTCCAGTATGTCCCCTGCAGTACCTTCCCAGATGGCACAGATTGCTAACGTGCAGAGAGCCAATGTTTGTTCAGCTGACTCCTCCTTCATTCTTACCCAGGACATGGCAGAGCACAGGCAAGCAGCTACACCTGCAGCGTTAAAGCCGTCACTCGACAAGACTTAAGAGGAGTCTGCTATTTATTCTATAAACTGGTTTGAATTCCATTAGATTCCACTTAGAAAAACCCAACAATATGATTTATTAGTGACTACATGGGATCCCATGCCCCCGCGAACCATCCTGGGGCTGGCACCCGCAGTCATTTCATGCCCAGCTGGGTTTTCAGGGCCTGGAGCCCTGCCATTTGGATGTTGCTTCCCCCGCACACGATGATGACAATGGAGCCCAGGTCCGGGTTCAAGTGTCCTTCTCGCTGCAGCTGTTGAACACAACCCGTGTAGAGTAAGGCCAGAGATGCTCCACAGGCAGGCTGCACCAGCATCCGCTCATCATCTGGGCAATGCCGGCAGGAAGGAGAAAAAAAGAAAGATCCTGCATGCTCAAAAGCACAAACCTCCATCACAGGAGCTAAAGGAGGAACTCAGCTATGCAGTAGGTTGTTATCCTCACGGGGGGGGGGGGGGGGAATGACGGGAATGACCATACGCACTAATTGGAGACTAGCCCTTGTGCTTTTAACCTAAGCAGCTATACTGCACGCTTACTGCACGCTGTGGACTGCATACGATGCACGCTTGATCGTTCCACTAACGTTCAAACGCCCTCCCACTAAATTGTGCTCCAGGCCTGTTGAGGAAGCCCTTCTCTACACCTAATTTCTTCAGGCCTATAGCCCAATTCCTTTACTGGCTGTGGCACTGTTTGGCCCCATGTACCCAGGTGAAGCCAAACACATACTATTAGGATACGTTTGGGAAACAGCTGGGTCGTAACTGCATGGTTGTCACTGCCAGTGCCTCTGATCCCTGGATCTGATTTCCCTATTCCATGGCCCCATTTGACAGAAAAATGCTAACGAAACCTACCTTCCTATTCTGCAGAGAATTGGCAGACGCAAGAGTCAACAGAGAGATCTAGAGACGCGGTTGAACTAGCTCAGAGCATGAAGGGCAGTAGGTGGTGCTGTCGGCTCACAGCAGTCAGCCAGAGAGCTGCATCAGCACCCCATGTCTGCAGGGAAGGCGCATCCGCTTACCCAGGAACTGCTCGACGGCTTGCACTGCTTCCAGGTCCTCCACCAGCTGGGAGATGAGCTGGCATTCGCTGGCACATTCCAGTGCTCGGGGTGACACCGTCTTGGCTCCTAAGCACTTTGCCACGCTGGGAAATGGAAAGCAAAAGAGAGAGCCCCCATTAGCACTCAGCAAGCCAGCCCAGGCCAGAGGGTGGGGAGAAATTCACCCCAAGATCTCCGCAGCGAGGACCCCGTGGGGGTGCAGGGTTCTAGGCTGGCAGTCCTTGGGGAAGGACGTTGACCAGACACAGCGTGGAACAGCTGGGAGCCCCACCATGAGCTTCAGCCTTGAGCAGGAGGAAACTATCACAAGGGTCCGAGGAGGGAGTTTGGGCTGCGTGGCCCATCCAGTCTTTTGCCTCTCTGCTGGGGTTGCCCCCAAGGGTGCTAACGGTGCCCCGGTGTTGCTGGTTTTTGTGATGTGGAGGCCCTGGCTGAGGCCTGCCAACTCGTTGCACACAAGGGCCACCAAAGAGTCCTCAGCTATAGCAAGAACGTGCAGTCACTACCGACTCCGGCTGAGTTTGAACCCAGGGCCCCACGGGGCGGAAGGCACTGTAGTGTCGCAATGATTGTCACACTGCTGCAGACACAGAGCCTGAACAGCCGCCAGATCTGTGCCACAACGATAAAAACCAGCTCAGCATGGCTGTCTCCAGTGCTGTTTAAAAGTTGCGCCATAGGCAGGTGTCGCCCTGACTGCATTAAACCAGGACCTTGCCCAAGCATTTTATCCAGAGCAAAGAGACGGTAGCAAGTGGCCTTCGAAGGCCCAGGCTGGGATTCTCAAAGGCGCCTGAAGAGTTGGGCACTTAGCTACCGAAGGTATTTCCACACTCCCTCTTACTGTAGTGTCTGAGCGTCCATGTACGTCTTCACACAGCCCTGGGCAGGACTCTGATCCCCATTGTACACGTGGGGACCTGAGGCAAACGGAGGCTGAGAGACTTGTCCATAGTCACACAAAGACTCTGCAGCGAAGGAGGAAACTGACCTTCTGTCTCCCCAGTGTGAGGCTAAGCCCAGACCACTGGCCCATCTTCCCTCTACTAACAAGCTCACAGTGGTCTGGAAACTTCAGCCCTAAGAGGGGAGGCTCGGACGACTATCGCTGACTGGTCAGCTTGATCTAGGGTGACCAGATAGCAAGTGTGAAAAATCAGGATGGGCGGTGAGGGGGGAGGTAATAGGCACCTACATAAGCAAAAGCCCCAAATATCGGGGCTGTCCCTATAAAATGGGGACATCTGGTCACCCTAGCTCCATCAGAACCTCCTGAATGAAATTCATGGCAAAGAAATTCTTGTGGGAGTTCAGGAAACAGCCCCTAACAAAGCTATGGCGGGTTCTGGTAACTCTGGCTCATTTCCTTTGCTCCTTTTGGCTGAGGACATGGTGTTAGCTCCCTGGATCATTGAGAAACATCCTGACTCCAAATCTGCTTCGTGAGTTTCTGGCCAGCTCAGTTCTCCCAGCCCTTGATGAGCTCAGCAGATCCACAGCCAGCTGCTGGCATTCGTAAATCCAGGGAAGGAATCTGGAATTCAGGGTAGGAAGATCATTCACAGAGGAGGATGGGACAAGGGTGGCCCTGGTATGGTGGGGCTGCCCCAGAGCTGGAGACCCAGGAATCCCACAGTGGGTAAGAGCTGTGCCTTTTCTGAAGACCTACCTCGAATATTATTGGACCCACTTTCTCTCTTCTCCACCCGCCCACTTGTATGTTTCGTGCACCTGCCACCTCTTCCCTTTGGGGGAAGGGCTGTCATTGTAATGAGTTTGTACAGCACCTAGCACAAGGGGGCACCCACCTGGCCAAGGCCTCACCATGCTGCTGCAAGGCAATTCAATATCCTCAAATCCCCCCTCCCCAGCCAGCCTCCCCCTGCACAGCCCCCTTTGCGATCAAGTCCACCACGTCACCACGGCAGTCGCACCCACCTGGTGATATCCGGCAGGGTGACCAATCGCCCGGCCCTGACCGCTGCGTTGAAGCTATCAGCTCCTTTGGTTTCCACGGCAATGACGGGTACATCCTGCCAGCCCACTTCTTGCAGGCCGGCCACCGCCCCGGCCAGCAGCCCTCCACCTCCCACCGCCAGGACGATGGCCCCCGGCTTGGTGCCCAGTGAATCCTTCAGCTCCCGGATGATGCTGGCATGGCCTTTCCTATGGGAACCAAACCAGCCGTGAGAAATCAACCAGTGCGAAGCGTCCCTGCCGTGCCCGGCTCGGACAACAGGCACGTGGCTGGACAGCTTCGATCTCAGCCCCCCACTCCCAGTCCCAGGCAGACCTCGCTGCGGTTGCAATGGGAGGCTGGGCAGGGCACATGCTGCCGGCCGGGCCATGCAGCGGGAAGCGCCTTTCAAGTGGCAGAAGGCAAGAGAAGTAGGAGGGGCTTGGGACCACGGCAGGAGGGATGGACAGACGCACAGGCACAACCAGTGGGGGGCGGGGGGTGACTCCCCAGACAGATGTTCCCCTCTGTCTGCCCCCCTCAGAGCAGCGACAGGATTTCAAGTCTGCCGTGCTGTTGCGACGTCCGTGCCCGCCCCTGCTCTGCCGTGCCCGTCTCGCGTGGCACGCCCGCTCCACAGACGGCCAGCCCTCCCCTGCCACGATTCGGGAGCTGGCAGGGAAGCCCCAGCCCTGGCCGCCGGCCGCTGCCATCCTCTCACTGGATTGCGGGGTGCCTTCGGAGCTGTGACCATGCCCAGCCGCCCAGGAGGGCCCGCGCTGGGGCTGCGGCCCCAGGGTTTGAGCGTTGGGCTGGCAGCCCGGGCCGGCTGTGTGTGACCATCACGAGCGTGCCCAGCCCTGCAGAAACGGGCCAGAGCCCAAGGGCCAGGGGCACCTGGGCCAGTGACAGCGGCTGGAGGGACACTCGGACCGGCTGCCCGAGGCAGGGGGCCGGGGGGAGTTTGGAACAGCCACCCAGGAGCCGGCGATGCTCGGGCTGGCGTTGCACACCCGCTTAAGCCTCGTCCTGAATAGGGACCTACCAGGGCGTGTCCTCCCCACAGCTCAGGCGCCAAGAGACACGGGGCCAACAGGCACCAGCAGCTGAACGCCAACGCGGGGCTGAAACAGCAAATTCCCCTTGGAAACGCCCAGCTGGTGGCATTCAGAGACGACCCTCCTGGCCCGACAGCTGCCCCGCGAGGCGCCGCCAGCGGAGATCTGGTCCGAGGAGCAGCCCTTTGCTCTGGAGTGGGGCTGTGGCTGTGTGCTGGCCAGCTCAGGGTAAACAGAGGCCAAAAGGGCACCTGGCCCCACCCACAACCCCACTGAATGCAGAGTGCACCGGGAGCGACTGGACCGTGGAGAACCCAGCAGCCGCTTGGTGCCCGCTCACTCCCGTGCCATCCCTCGTGCACCCTGCCTGGCTCCTTGCTTCTCTCGCCATGCGGGTCCCTGCCCGGTGGTTGGAGGCCAGTCTGAGCTCAGTCAAACCGGGGCCGATCGGCAACAACCCGTGGGGAGGCGATGGAGAAACCGTGCAGCAGGGGAGGGGAGATGCTAGCCCCAAAGCGGCACAGGTCATGCCCTCTGATTACGTGGAGAAGCAGCCCCTGCCAGCAGCAGGATATTTGCGTTGTAAAAAGAAGAAAGTGGGAGTCATAGAGCTAGGGAGAGGGGGGCAGAGCAGCAAGGTCCCAGGCAGGGGGATCCCAATCTCTCACCAGATCAAAGGGTGGTCAAAGGGGTGGATGTTGACCCAGCCGTCGGTCTCCGCTAACGCCAAGGCTTTTACGTAGGCATCATCCCAGACCTGTCGATACAACAATGCAGGGAAGGATCCATGACTTGGCTGCTGCTGCCAGCTTCGGCCAGCCCTCGCTAACCTGGCTGGCTAGGAGCAGGTTGGCCGCCACTTAGCCTGCGTGCTCTGTGGGACAGAGACTGGCTTTCCCTTTGTACATATGTGCAGCATCTAGCACAACGAGGTCTTGATCATCAGGGGAGGCTGAGCACCAGGTTCTGGTTACCCTCTCCTGGCAGGGTGAGACAGGAGCCAGTCCAGTGCAATGGAGTTACAGCGATGGAAAACTGGAGGAAGAAGAGAATCGGCCCTAGTGGTTTTTAGCATGTGCTTCTGCGTTCTGGTGTGTGTTTGCGTCCGTGTGTTCGAGTGTGAGAGGAGAACCAGGCCTACAGATCTGTGAGTGTGCTTGTGTGTGCGTGTGAAGTTGCAGGGACCAGAAATAACACACCAGGACAAATCTTGCATGCAGCCCTGGTCCCCCATGACTTGCACTGGGTTGCCTGCCAGCGGGTGAATGAGGCTGGAATGTGGCTGCTTTTAGCACATCAGTACCCAGGTAAAGTCCATTTATCTGAATTTCAGGTCTTCTAACAGCCTTTGTGTCGCCTCCCTGCCAGCCCCATGTGAGTGAATCACCTGCTGGGTAACTAACATTAAGGCTGCAGAGCTGCAGTTTGGAAAGGGAAGCAAAGAAGGAAAGAGAGGGGGAGTAGCAGCAGGAGACAGGAGCCCAGCATGCACTTCTGTCGACCCAAAAGCCAGATTATCCAGGGTATCGAATCTCCCCCAGGTCATTCAGATAAACAGAATTCACCCTTGTGTATATTTTTACTAACTACCAATTAGCAATTTATGGCAAGGAAAACGCCGGGCAGAGTATAAACAATGAGACTGGCTGGACCCTTGGGGTGGTTCTGATCCAGTTGGAGCTATCCCAGAACCCCACTGGTGCACGTCGCTGGCCTTTTACTGCCCACTGCCGTTCTGCAGGTGTTTGCCAGGCGCCGTTTTACCCCCTTCCCAGAGCACAGGAGGGAGGAATGCGGGAATTTTCTGTACTATTTTTATGATCTATCCACGTGACCCTACCTGTCCCTTTGGCATGGCTACCCAGAGAGTGCAGAAGGGGTCAAACACTGCTGGGCACACAGAGACGGGAGGTGTTAGTGTCCCCTGGCTGTCTGGGGTGATATGAATAGGTCACTAAGGACTGGCTAGAACCAACCCAAATCTGTGGGGGATCTGGGAAGACAACAGGAACCCCAACAACTGAGCCACTGGGGCAGAGATCAGACCCTGTGGCTCCGTGATCAAAAGGTACCTTTCCAAAGACCTCCACCTCCGCCCCATGCTCTTCCAGCTTCCGCACCGTGGCCTGCGAGGTGCTGGTTGGCACTATGATGGTGGCAGGGATCCCCAGCTTCTTGGCAGCGTAGGCTGTGGCGAGCCCAGCATTTCCCCCTGCAGGGACGGGGAAGCGGGGTCAGTGAACAGCAATGGGGGTTTGGCGACCATGGCAATGGAATAATGTTCCCGGGGACTATGGAGTCAGGCCCCACCCCGGGAATCAGAAGCAGGCCCAGGTCTCCATGTCTGGGTCCAAACATGGATTCTGAACACACCACAGATGAGGGCCACGCAGGGGAACCTAAATTGCAGCATGATGACCATTCGGCCTGCTGACCCCTGGGCACAAACATCACAGCCCCCCGGGCTGGCTTCAGTGGCAGAGCTGTAAATGATCCTGGGGAGACAGACACCCCGGGCGGACACAGAAATGGGCAGTGAGCAGCACCAGCCCATCGGCTTGAGCCTGGGGCAGAAGCTGGACCAAGCAATAAAACAACCTGGATGTGTCAACCTGGAGTGGCTCTAACCCGCACCCCTCTTCAGTGACACATAGCAAAGCAGGTCCCCACGCTCCCTAGCAGAGACCAGGCAGGATGTCCAAGGGAGCGTTGGGTTGTAAGCTCTGTTAGCTGACACACGGCATATTATGACCTTTGTCTCTCTGGGGCAGTTTCCCCACATGCATTTACAGGCTCCCCAGTCACTGGACTTTGGAATGACCAAGTTCATGCCAGGCGCAATGCAATGAGGATGCAGCCCAAACGCCCGTGCCCCCCAATTAGAGTGACCGGATTACAACAGAAAAATATCGGGACACGTGGGGGAGGGGACAGCGAGGGGACAGCTGCCACGGAGGCTCGGAGCCACAAGGCCGCCCGCAGTGGCATCAGAACTGAATATTCACCTGAGTCCTGAATATCGGGACAAAGGGCGTCCCAGGACATGGGACAAAGGATTAAATATCGGGACAGCCCCGATATATCTTGCAGTCAGGCTGAACAAGAGCGCTGAGAGTGTGAACGTCCTCCCATTCAGATTCAGATTACTGGGTGTTTCTCCATCCAGAGCCCAGATTTACAGCTGCAGCCCCAGGCCTGGTGTTCTCTCTGTTTACTACTGAGGTTAGAAATGCTGAGCCATGAGGCTGAGTTTGAGACACAAACATTATGCCCAGAAATGATCCCTTGATCCATGATCCACTGCATCGTTTCACACAGCTCCCCTCTGCTTGGGTTACCGACTTGGTCCCAAATGTGTTTTCTACAAAGGCTGGATGCACTCATCTGGGCCTTGGCAGGGTGAAAACTGACACCCACTGCCCCTAGGCGTTAAAGAACTCTCCATCTGTGACCCACGGAATGCCTGGGGCACCTCCCCAGGATCAGGTGATGGAGCAGAGGGGCCCTGTCTTGCTAGATATCCCAAAGGAGAAGAATAGTTTGAACTAAATTTACCTGTGGAGCAAACAAAATGTTTGCAGCCCTTCTTGGCAGCCTGAAACCAGAGAGAAAGTAGAGCTTAGAATTCATTTAACTCACTTCACCTCCGCCATGCTCTAAACACAGTTTGGAGGTGGAATTAGCAATATAATGACACCGATAATACTGCAAAGTCAGTAATACAATTCTGTCTACACACCCGCACTCGAACACATTCTGTGTCACATGCACACAACAGCTGCACCACCACATACCCACCCAAATGTATACTGCACCCACACATACACACTAATGCTTCCACCCCATCTTGCAAACACATACAAGTGCGTTTTGCAATACATTCTGTATTCTGCATTTTGTACCACTGCTATTACACACACACACACACATTTTGTACCACCATACCCACACACAGAAATGCACATGTCCTTCTTCGGTGCATGCTCATGACGCACTGTGTCAGCCACCAAGCTCTTCAAAAGATCAGAAGAGCAAGTGCTAACATCCCAATGCTGTGCTCACCTCCTGGCAGAAGTAGCCAATACCCCGAATCTTGAATGAGCCCGTGGGTTGGACATTCTCCAGTTTCATGTAGACCCTGGTGTCTGCGGCCTTTGACAGGGCCATGCTTTCCAGCAGAGGGGTGACGATGTGGAACCTTCTCTCATCTCTATTCAACAGGGCTGCCATTGGTGTCAGAGGAAACACCTAAAGTACAGACAAGGTGTGTTCCAAGGCAAGAGATACCAGAGGCCAAATCCTACTCAGTTAAATCTGGAGCATTTCCATTGACTGGAAGTTAATGGAACTACCCTGAATTTGCACTGGTGTCAATGAAGGAATCCAGCCTACAGCCTTTCATGCCACAACATGGATAAGGGTGCAGGGAAAACCTACGAGGCCAAAATCTGCTCTCTCTGCCCAGGGAACCAAGTAGGTAGGTGCAAAATGACTAGTACCAAAATAAAAGTGATTTGTCCTTGCACAGAGGTGTATCATAGAAGATGAGGGTTGGAAGGGACCTCAGGAGGTATCTAGTCCACCCCCTGCTCAAAGCAGGACCAACCCCAACTCAATCATCCCAGCCAGGGCTTTGTCAAGCAAGGCCTTAAACACCTCTAAGGATGGAGATTCCACCACCTCCCTAGGTAACCCATCCCAGTGCTTCACCACCCTCCTAGCGAAAAAGCTTTTTCCTAATATCCAACCTAGACCCTCCCCACTGCAACTTGAAACCGTTGCTCCTTGTTCTGTCATCTGCCGCCACTGAGAATAGCTTAGCTACATGTTCTTTGAAATCTCCCTTTAGGTAGTTAAAGGCTGCTATTAAATCCCCCCTCATTCTTCTCTTCTGTAGACTAAATAAGCCCAGTTCCCTCAGCCTCTCCTCATAAATCATATCCCCCAGCCCCCTAATCATTTTCTTTACCCTTCGCTGGACTCTTTCCAATTTGTCTACATCTTTTCTGTAGTGGGGGGCCCAAAACTGGACACAATACTCCAGATGTGGCCTCACCAGTGCTAAATAGAGGGGAATAATTACTTCCCTTGATCGGCTGGCAATGCTCCTACTAATGCTAGAAGGCTAACGGCACATTGTTCCATTGTTCAGAGGATCTCTTTGCATGGGTAAGAGTTGTTGGATCAGGCCCCAGAGGGAGGATATGTCATGCAAGCTATTTGCAACGATATCTGAATGGCTTGAACTCTGAATGCTTTTGCAGTTCATCGCCAAGTCGATATTGTTCCCCCATGCCTTTCCTTTTCTTTTTTGCAAAAATGCCAAGACCAAGCTATTTGGAGTGAAAAGGGGCCTGTGTTTTTCAGCCAAATTGCTATCACTGTAACAACATGGCGTTGTGTGATTTTGCAGGGCTTTTGTAGCTACCTTATTGCTTTCACAAAATTTCAGGGGCACAAAAACTGATGAAATCAATACACAGGTGAAAAATTTCATAAACAAACTGTTTGAGAAATTGTCTGCAATTTGTCACAGCTCTAATAATTAACAGAACTCAGATATTCTTTCTCCAGAAGCAGAACCCTCTCCCACGAGAGCTGACATTCAAGGGGACTCTCCTTTAGCTAAAGCAGTATAGGACATACGACACACAGTTATGCAATTCCGATACCATGCAGTAGAGGTCAGAGGTAACACCTAGACACTAGTCTGCTTATTACAATTTAATAAAAATCTTCTCTTTGGATGGAAAAAAGAATATTTAACAATTATTTATTGCAGTTACTCCGGATAACTGCGCTGACTTCAATAGTCAATAACTTGTTTCTTGGCTGTTTTTACTCATGTGGACCAGACACTTGGCTGATATAAATCAGCAGAGCTCCATTGACTTCCAATGAGAATCTCTGCAGATGCAAATCAGCGTATCTGGCCTGTGTTCTTTCCTTACGTTTTCCTTTTTTTATTTAATGTCATTGTATGCCCAGATGACCAAAGGGTCTGCATTGCGGTATTACCTTTCCCTGGGCAAATTGGCATGATACGTACTTTTTGGAGTTACCGGGGGAAAATGATACTAATTACAAATAAAGCAGTGGTTGCATTTATGAGAAGGGCTGGCTGAAAATTTTCCATCCAAAGTGTTTTTCAACAGAACACTGGGTTTTCAACAAAAAGAAAAATCTTAGATTCATAAATTCATAGATTTTAAAGCCAGAAAGGACCAACTATGATAATCTAATCTGACCTCCTGCATAGCACAGGCCAGAGAACCTCATGCAATAATTTTTGCATCAAGCCCATAACTTCATGAAGCTATAGCATCTCTTTCAGAACGATATCCAGTCTGATTTAAAGGTTTCAAGTGATAGAGAATCCAACAGGTCCTAAAGCAAGGTCTTCCAATGGACGATTACCCCGACTGTTAAAAATGTACATCTTATTTCTAGTCTGACTTTGCTCAGCTTCAGCTTTCAATCATTAGATCTTTCATGAAAAGTGTCTGCTTTCTGCAAAAAAAAGTTCAATTTTTTGTCAGAAAAGTGAATGTCCAAAAACCAAAGTATTTTGACTGGAAATGTTTTGGTTTCACCTGAAAACTAAAATATTTTGATTCTAAAGAACGCCACAGCGATGCCTCATGGGAGTTGTAATTCAGGTGCCTCGTGCTCCCCTCAATGGGCCGGGCTACCCAGATGGACTTCATCTCCCATGATGCACCGCAGCCATATATTGTCTTCTTTCTCCAATAGCAGAAACTGTGGTCCAAGGAGATGTAGTTTGACTAGGAAGCCTGGCCGACAGGAGGATGAGGCACTCAACTACAAGTCCCATGAGACACCATAATAGAATTTCATCATTTAAATATTTCGAGGTTTGGCCAAAATATTTCAATATTCAGACAAAATATTTCAGGGGTTTTTTGTTCACAAAACCTCAAAATGTTCCAGAGAAAAAAAATCCATTCTTTGACCAGCTCTGCTTGTGAACATCACCATTAGGTCTTGGAAAATAAGAAACTAGAGCAACAATTCCAAGGATGATAATTCTGATATAATTTGCATGTTCATTTACATACTATTACCCACAGTCCTCTGCTAGATAAGCACTAGATCACAGTATTGCTGGTGTGTGAGCTCTAGGGACAATGTGAATGGCGGGGGTGTGCTAGTAGGAGGCTAGGTGTGCTTTGCTGAACTCCTCTAAATTAACTGACCATACTAAAAATATCAGTACCAAAGCATTGCTGCTCTCTCCCTTGTCAATATGTGTGGACTTAACAAAGACAAGAGACAGGCAAACTGCCCCACCTAAATCAGTGTATAGTGCTGAGGGAGTTCTCATATGGGGGTTATTAATTATAACAAAATACGTTTTCTATAGGGGTTATTGGTAGTGTGCTAGAGTTAATAACTGGTCACTGTGCAATTCAGCCGTAGGTCATTCCTTGCATGGATAGTTTATAATTGTCTTTTGAAAGTTTACTAGTTAAGTCAGATTCAAAGGGGTTGCTTCTGAGAAACTCTTCGCCAGCTGCATTGGAGTTTTTCCGATGCCTTATTCTAAGGGTGGCTCAGAGCAGATTCTTTCTGCTCAGAGGTGGTGCTAGCCCATTGGGGGGTCCTAAGAAGCAATATTTTGGAGGGAATAGAGGCTGCCTTTCAGTTGTGCTAATGGCATCTCTATCTTGCCTCTTCCTTGCTGTAATATCCAGCTGGGAGGGACTCGTCTATGGCTGTGGGTTTGCTGAGAGGTGGAAAAACCACTTCTGCTGGTTTGCTGACCTTCTGGGAGGGGGTTTCCAGTGCAGTTCAGAGACCCAGCCAACTCATGTCACTGATGGCTGAGGCATGGCTCCGAACCCTTTACCTAGACATTAAAAGCTCTGTCTAGCACACAAACAAGAAATGGGATCAAAGGATTAAAAAAACAGCAATGGAGACTTCCAAATCTATATAAACGTATCAGCTGTGCCAATGGTAAACTCTGGGTACATCACGGACAAAAAAGAGTCTCCCCAGCTGCTTTCCCAGCCCCAGACAGCCAGTGTTTCCCACCTCAGCCTCCTAATTAGCCTACCCATCCCAGTGATCTGCTCTGCCCACTGGGGGACAAACAGGTGAGTCCTGAGGGTCACCAGCACCAGGCTTAGCAAACTGAGGAAGGAAGTGAATTCGAGATCCCAGCACCCCCCCAGCACAGAGAGTGCCAGCCCCACTTCCACTGATCTGAACTGCCTCCCGACAGCATAGGGAGATCTCTCCAACAGCTGGGACATTTCGGGCTTTAAAGATCGGACCCAACACGTTAGGCTTGCCCCGGAAAGCACTCAGCAGATCTCACCGCGTGGGTGTAAAGTGCTCCTTGCAGGACCTGCTTACCACAGCAACTTGTCTTCTGTGGTAGTAGCAGTTTCCCAGCTCGCAAAGAAGCCCTGGCAATGATCGAGGCAGGAGGTAATAAAGGGATGACTAAACCTGGCGAGCTCCCACGTCCGAAGGAAAGGACTCGACCTCTGGGCTAAGTGCAGATAATATGAAACACACGTATCAGCAACCACAGGCTGGGAATCCAGCTGGGGATAGAACAAAACGACCAAAACCTTGGAGATAAGTGATAGACGCACCCTGTCAATCACGGACGCTGCTACAATCTCTGCAGTTTCTCCTGGCACTTTCCCTATCGCCTCACTTTCATCTGGCTCCCAGATAGCCAGCTTGCACTCTGCTAGCCACCAGGGACCTGGCTATCGGTTAATCCGTGCCTACTCTGGGGGAAGGAATGATGTGGGGAAAAGAGATTTTAAGCCATCTTTGTGCTCCATGTTTTGGGGGGGCTCTGCAGGACCCTCTCCAGTCCCTGGTGTAAGTTAGAGCAGCCTCAGAGTTGCTCTGATTTAAGATTTGCCTTCCAGTGTGCACTTCAGCCATGCTCCCTTCCTGTCCCTAGCATGGCCGCGATGGCAGGGCCTGGAAGCAGGGTCATTGCAGAGCCCTCATGCTACTTCCACATCAGCCAGGGAGAGCCTCTTCACATTTATGCTGCCAGGCGGGCACGGGGGGCATTAATGTAACGGAGAATCAGACCCCAGGCAAGCAGCTCTGATGTACCTTGAGAATCAGAAGTCTGTCTATCTATCTAGCCCATCATGGGAGTATCAAAGCGTCATACACATAATTCCAGATGACGTCACTGCTACAGAACAGGGCACCAACTCCCCACCTCGCTATCCCTGCTATTTCCTTTTGAGGAGTCGTGGGTCCAGATCCTCAAAGGTCTGTAGGCGCCTAACTCCTTAGGTGCCTAAATATCTTTGAGGATCCTGGCCTGTCTGTCTGACTCCAAGCTGGAATCTTTTCTCCTGATCCATTTAGGAGCCGCTCTTCAGATTCCCCAGGGAGTTTTCTTCAGCGAGCACGCTCATGTAAAAACTAAAAGAGGGACATTGCTAGCAGCACAGCAAAAGCCAACCTCACCCGGAGATCGAGAGAGGCTGCCGTCCGCAGAGCCTCCAGAAAGGGAGAATTCTTGAGATCAGAACCTTTGACCAGTTGTCAAAGACTTGACGAGCCTGAGGGCTGAAGAAAGAGGACAGAGTTCACTCACTCATTTATGATTTACTGACTCTTGAGTGTGATTCCGGCCCACCCGCTGGCCCCCTCCACATCCCAGAGTAAGAAAACGCTCTTTACATCCCTCCCCCAACCCAGGGAAATGGGTCAGACTCATTCAAGGATTAACGGGTATAGCAGATAATCTCAGCCCAGGCAAGTAGAAAATAGTCTCTCCCAACAAGGCTGTGTCCTTAGCAAAGCCCTAGACACACCCCCTGCATGCAGGACAGGATTGGCTCCCTGACCTCAGCTCTCACCAGCCCTCCCTTATTAGCTATGTCCTCGGCAGCTTTGCCTGTCAGTTGGGTTGCACTGCTGCCATCTGCTTCCTATTCGGAATATTTACCTTGATTCCGGCTGGGATCTCTTGTCTTGCCTCCTCGCCCCAGGCCCAAAAGGAGCTGGCTTTCCCCACGCATACAGATGAGAGAAGTCGGTGATTCCAAACTGCAAACAGCAGAGCAAAGTTTAAGAAATGGAGGCGGAGAAACCCAGAAACAGGGTTAATAAGGGTTACATTAAAGAGACACGTCATCTTGATGAGCCCACATCTGCCAAAGAAACGTTTCACCGGCTTTTGTGGCAAACATCGCCAAATAAAACAGAACTGGATGAGATTAGAGAAGGGCGACAGCTTATGCTCTTTTCTCCAGTCTTTTTAGTTGGTGTTTCGTGTATTGTCAGTTTCACTGTTCAGCCAGGGTAACATTTTCAAAAGCACCCAAGTGTTCAAACAGCCAAAGCCCCCTTTTCAAAAGTGATTTGGGGCCACATTTGTAAAGGTATTAGGTGCCTAAAGATGCAGATAGGCACCTAAGTGGGTTTTTTTAAAGCATTGAAATCAATGGGAGTGTGTTTTGAATATCCACTAGGCACTGATCTAGATCTTTTGGTGCCTAAATACCTTTAAAAATCTGGCCCTCGGGACTTTCAGTGAGACTCAGGATCCTATAATTGCAAATAATCAATTATAAAAATAAGTGCCCAAGTTGCTTTTGAAAATGGGATTTCATCTCCTAAATCACTGAGGTGCTTTTGAAAATACCACTGTTAGTCAGTTTCTCCTTCTGTTTGTGTGGGTTTCTCATGCAGCAGCATCAGGGGAGAGGGAAAACACAGGAAAATATGGTTATAAATGCATAATTGGCAGGGAGAAAGGAGATGCTTTGGGGGCAATGTAGCACCAGAAACCACTTTGAACTCATTTTGTGAAATTAACCAGATTTCAGTTTAACACTCACTCAGCAGCCCTTGCTGCCCACCCCTGCAATCCAAGGGCCACTTCTGATTTCCACAGTCTGGCGTCAGTCCTGCAAGCCAACCTTTGCCAGAAAGTTAATAGTTTGGATAGTTTAGTTTGGATCTTGTGACACTAAGTTATGATTCATCCTCACAGCACCACGATGCAAAACTGCCATATGAGAAAGCAAATTGTGCTTCAGTGACAGAGCATTATTTTGCTGCATTGATAAATAGGTGGCATTCCCTGGAATTCCCAGTCAGGGCATCCCAATATTTGCCACTAGACCACTAGGACCCGCAACCCCAGCATGCACCAAACAGTCATGCAGCAACAAAGAATTTCCTCTACAATCCTAGGAACTTTAACCCCTTTACTACTGAGTCCCCTGCATTCCTGCTGTCCAGTTGTTGTTCTATCAACATACCATGGGAATATTTAGATAGTGGGTGGGATGCACTTCCCAATATGTTCAGGCACTCAGCAGGGGCCTCCCATAAGATATCTCTGGAATGTTTGGCCGCACATAAATAAACTAAAATCCATACCCGGGGCGTGGTGCGCGTGCATTCACAAGGGCAAAGAGAGAGCCATGTGTGCAACCCCCACAGGCATGCTTGTGTCGGAGAACTGTGCCTGCACCACCTGCATTTGTGGGCACATGCAAAATGCAGGGAAATGCTGGTGCACGCATACTATCTGCAGACATGCATTCAAAAGCCACACGTCTCCATGCCAGCGAACATGGAGTTGCTAGGCAATGTGCACATCTGCATGCACAGGTCAGCTCTTTGCATGAGCACATGCATCATTTGCTGGTGCAGCTTATGGCCCGAGTTTTGGAAATTTAGCTCTGGATGCTGTCAAACCACAGGGTCTCTATATCGACTTCCATGGCCCCAGCTGTGGGCATTCCCAACAAGGGTCAAGTTGAGGGGACCAATTCAGCACCACAAACACAGGCCCTGCTCTTGCTTTGCGGAGCATGAGCAAGACAAAAGCTCAAGGCTGGATCAGGGTACACCTGCCAGTTGGAGGGGAATCAGGGAGGGAGGAGCAGTGCACAATATAACCAGGTCTAAGTGCAGGTTATTTATTTGCTCAGTAACACTTCAGTCTGCACCATAGCCGCAAGTGCACTTGGATTATATAAGATCTGCATTTTACAGTCAGGCCCATTGCAGCAGCTGGATGCGTCCTGATTTCCTGCGCTACAAAGGCCGGGCGTGCACATGATCTTTGCAACCGGAGTATGCACGGGTTTGCCTGATGCTGTCATAGCCCTCAAAGAGAAGGTTCCAGCCTGATCAGCCAGGCACATGAGCAGCCCAGCTTCTTATCACATACACGATGCTTGTGCATTTGTGTGCATACGTGTGTATGCATTTTTACTTGTGTGCATGTTAGTGTGCATGTAGGTAGGTAATGCCTGTGTGGGCACACACATCGGTGTGCAGGCTTGTGTTTGTATGTGTGCATATGCATGAATGAATGCACGTGTTGTTCATACATAGATTTATGCCATCGCCTGTGTTGGTACATATATGTACGCATAAATATGTGTGCATGCATATTTACAATACTGTATATGTTCGTTGTACCACCCCTATTTTGGATAAACTACACTGTTTCAGGCAGTTCCCCCCGCTGTCTCTTACTGCATTGCTTCACAGCTGAAACAGCCCATCCCTTTACCTGTGCGCTCTCCCCTTCTTCTTCGGGGTCATCCTGACCAGATGTCACCTCCCTACCTTCTTAAACCCTGGCACACACCTTTGCGATCCTGGACTTCCTTGTCCACTGGGGCGAGGAGCCCATCCAGTCCCATCTGAACAGGAGTCACTGAAATGCCAGGATCTAGAAGCAGTGACCTACCTGAGCGAACGTCAGGACACACCCTGTACCACGCCAAAACCAGGGAGTTGAGGCAGAATTATAAAAGCACTGGGGACAAAATGAGACCTCCCAGGACATGTGCTACTATGAGGAGCTGACCAGATTTGGCCAGAGAGGCCACTTTACCCCCACTCCGTTGTGGACAGTTTGGAAGGCATCCAGTGGACCCTGAGGAAACCCCCCAGGTGGCAAAGGTCTCTGCAATTCACCCAACCCTGAGCCAGAGACCATACCAGACAGTGCAGCAGAGGGGGTCTCAACCAGCAAGTATTATATGTTCTATTACAGCTAAGCCTTTCCCCCTCTGCTTTTTCTAGAGGCTCAAGTCCCACAGCCTCCCTGTAGTTGTTGCCAGTGGTTTTACTGCTAACACGTCGCACTTCCTGCAGAAGGATCTCCAAGCACTTTACAGCCATTAATAAGGGAAGGCTCACAACAGCTCCAGTGAGGCTCCAGATTATTATTATCCCCAGGTAACAGATCAGGAGCCTGAGGCACCATGAGATATTACAACGTGCCCGAGACCGCACTAGAACCGTAGGGCAGAGCCGGGACTAGACCCCCACTGCTCCTGGCGCCTAGCCCTGTACTGACTGCATCGTCCCCACAGAGTGAATGAGCATGAGGCCACCGAACTTTTCTTGTACTTGCTGCTCCTAGTTGCTGGGTGCCGCCGTAGCCCTGGGCACAGGGACTGCTCTCCTGCACACTCAGTGACCAGCCTGCTGATGCCCAGGCCGCGTGGAGGAAAAAGCAGCCGCCACACTGAAACGCAGCAGAGCCAGGAATGGGACGGGGGAGACACAGGATGGGGAAAGAAAGAAGAGCAGGAAGGGGGAACAGGGGCAGGAGCTCAGGGTTCATGGGGGTTAGAAGCAGGCAGGGAAGAAAGGAGCTAGACGGGAACAGGGACTCGACCAGAGAGAGTGGGGAAGGAGGGACAGGAGCCATGGAGGTGGGAGGTTAGAAGCAGAGGCAGAGAACAATGAGCAGGGAGGGGGGAATGTAGGAGCAGGAAGAGAAAGGGGTGGGAGTTGGGAAGTGGAGTGATGGGCAGGAGCCAATGGGAAATAACAGCGGGAGTGAGGATGGGGGTGGGAGAATATGAGCAGACGGGTTTGTAACACATTCCCCTCCAAAACCAGGGACTGAACCCATTATTTCTGAGTCTCACCATTCCCCTGCTGCCTAGCAAACAACCTTGACAGCCACTGGCAAAGTGGGCATCTCCATGACCCACACAGGGGATAACAGCCTTCTACTGCTACCAGTTACTCCGTTAGCTCAGGTGGGAGGGAACTGGGCTGTAGATCTACAGTTTCCCACCCTGCTGATGACTCGGGGATGGGGGAGGGTGGATGGTGTTGGCTTTTATCTCTGTGTCTCAGGACCCCCCCACGTAAACTCGGTGTAATAACACCAGCTCACCTCCCAGAGGTGTGGTGAAAGTAAACTCATTCGCGTTTGGGAGGAGCTATGAGGCATCGAAAAGCTCATCATGCTATAGACACTGCCAGGGTTGGACGGCGTGCGGTAAATAAGAGATGGGGCCACACCGTGCGTTGAGAAGCACAAAGGGAAATATACAGCGACCCAGTCCGTAAGCCCCTGCTCTCAAACTGGGGGCTTCTGGAAAAAACTAGTTTGTGCTCATGCAATTAAAGACTGTCTCACCATGCAAACACCCCACAGGGGCTGAATCCTTAATTCTGGCATTTCCTAACTTTGGAGTGCTGGACTTTGCAGACTTCGTGTCTAGATAATACTTCATCCTGCCATAAGTACAAGGGACTGGACTAGATGACCTCTCGAGGGCCCTTCCCGTCCTAAGATGCTATGATTCTGTCCTATGTTCTTTTAATGTCATATCTTATTTCTGTTATGGGAGCGCCCGAGATCAGGGCCCTGTTGTGCTAGGGGCTGTCGTGATGGATGGTCTCTGCCTTTAGCCTGTAAGCTAAAGACAGACAAAAGGAGGAAGAAAGGGGATGTTAGTTCCCTATGGCTAAAAGAGGGGTAATGAGACGCAGAGGGTTTGTCTACACGGCAATAAACCACTCGGGCTGTGGGGCTATAAAACTGCGGTGTAGACATTCAGGCTTGGGCTGGAGACCCAGCTCTGGGAGCCCTGCAGTTTTATAGCCCCATCAGCTGCAGGTGTTTTATCGTGGTGTAGACGTAACCTAGAGAGACTGAGTGGGGGTTTCAAAAGCACTCAGCCTGGTACCCCAAGTCAATGGGTGTTTTACTACGGACGTAGATGGGAACAGGGCAGTTCACCCACAAAGCCCAAGGTCACAGTGAGAATTGAACCTAGATCTGCGCCAATCCCTTAGTCACACCACCACTCTCTTCTTTACCTGACCGGTGCGGGTGCTACCCAAAATAAGACCCTACTCAGCATCGTTAACGTTCACAGCTGCATCGCACGGCCTGGTTTATTTCTCGGCGAGGCCCAGACTCCCTTAATACCCCCTCCCCACCCACAGGGCTTGGCCAGATCCCTGGGTATTAAGAGGTCAAAAGTGTGTGACAGCTCAGAGCACAGACGAGCCAAGGGTCCCAGCCTGCTGCTGCTGAAGTCCGAGGTGAGACCTTTGGACCAGCCCCGGGCCAGGAGCAAATATTTGTCTAAGCCGTTTAGGGCAGCATCCCTTAGGAAATGACATCGCTGGTCTCCTTTCCCGCTGGCCTGTTCCTGCATTTCCCAGCGGATGGAGGGGGCTGCCCGCTCTCAGTCCCTGGCTCGGGATAGGTTTCCTGCTGAGCTTTTATTCCCCTATCCCTGTTGCCAAGGGAGAGCGAGGCTGGCACAAATAGATCCAGTTGCCCCCTGCTGCCCCTCTCCGGCTGTAAGGCACAATGGTCAGAGGGCAGCACCTCCTTACCCAGCCCTGGCGGTCAACTGCTCACCGGGCCAGCTCAGGGTGGGGGGTCAGTCCTGCAGGGAGGAAATGTTCGGGGTGGAAGTCTGGGCAGAGATTGGAGGGAGGTGACTGTTAGAAAGCTGGGGAGAGCTGCAATAAAGGGGGAGACACTCCGATTCCCTAGGGGTCCCCCCGCTCAGCATTAAACTACTCGCATACAGGAGCACGAGCAGGGATGATCACACTGCATCAGCGGGGTGAGAGCCTCTGACTGCCCCACGGCAGCCTCTCTGAGCCGGCCCTAGCCGGCAGGATACGGCTGGAGAGTGCCCGCTGCCCATGGTAACAGAGCCAGATCTCACCCTGGGCAGCAGCTGCTGGCAGGTGTCCTGCGTCTGATGAACGGGCCAGGTTTCACTCTTCTCTTGCATTGCAGCAACACTTGGGATCCTCTGCCTCCCGCTCACAATTTAAAGCTACAGAGCAATTAAGGCATGGTCACTGGAACAGTCTCTCAAGGTGCCCAGCCTTCCATCCATTCATGCACTGAAAATTGGGGGGCCGTTTATTAAAGAATTGGGGGTCTCAGTGCAGGAATACCTCAGTTCTGGAGACCTACACTCTAATCCTACTCTGGGCGGCCTAGGACTGAAGCAGCAGGAGATGCTGTAGAGGCTGCATTTGAGGTGCATTAGCAGTGGGGGATCCAGAACGGGAACAGCAGGGGGGCTATGGGTCAGGACTGAGGTGCACCGGCAGAGCTACTGTAAGTGGAGGGGCTGTATGCAGCACAGTCGGCGAGGAAGCATTGTCTTGTGGTTAAAGCACAGAGCTGGGCATCGGGAAGTCCAGGTTCTTTGCCGCCGTCTGCCACAGATGTTCTGTGATGGCCCCAGGCAAGTCACCTCACCTCTGCGTCTCTGTCGTCTCAATCTGTGTATTCCCCTCCCTTTGGGGAGAATACGGCTCTTCTACTGCCGGCTGATGCGCAGCAGCTTTGGGGGGGAAAGCAAAGCACCCGCATGATCTTTGCAAACCCAGAGTTAAACAGTCACAAACTCCACAGCAGCTAGAGCAAAGCAAACCCAGCGCTGTGTCAGCAGACAGGGCCAGGGCACCGGCCTGGGGGTTCTTCCTGCTTACAGCGAATACAGCGGAGGCCTTCTGCAACAAGCTCCGTGTCCCAACAAGCAGTGGCTTATACGGCAGAGGAATAAAGCGACTCTGAGCCGGGAAGTGGAGCCGCAGCCTGCTCATCCCCACGCACAGGACCAGTGGGGGACTTTCACTCTATTCCTGGAGTTTCACTATGTCCAAGGGGCTTTCGGGCAGTGTGAGGGGGAAGTTCCCCTGCGGGGGGTGGGGGGTTGTTACCATGCGAGCCTGGACAACGACCCAATGGGACACATGAAGGTGTAAAGAATTGAGCTGGGGGGATGCTCAGGACTGCAGTGCCAGCAGGAGGCAGTGTGCTGCACTCCCGGCTATCAACAGCCCCATGTCATGGCTCCCCCAGGCAGATTCAGCCCCTGGATGAAGAGCAGTTGGCTCACGCTGAATGCAGGCGAGACCAAGAGAGTGTTGGTAGGAGGAGGGAAGTGTTTTGAAGAATGCCTCCTCTTCAGAGAAGAGATCACCCTTGTTCTGTGTCTGTACAGCACCTGGCACTGTGGGGTCCTGGGACATGGCTGGCATTATGGTAATGCAAATAATAATAACCTGCAACATCTTCCACTATCGAGGGCAACTGCCCTCAGATTGCTAAATCCTTCTGCAGCCTTACAATCTCTTTGGACTTGTCTGTGCTGTTAGATACGGAAAGAGCACCCTAAATAGCTACTTGCAGCTGCCACTGACCAGTAGATTGCATCCCAAGCCCTTGGTCACAGACCTGCTCCCAGGGAGCCGCGTGTTTGTGACGTGTAGGCTTGGGTATTGCAACTCATTGGGCCAGATTCTCCTCTCAGACACCTGTGTCAATTCATGGAAGTCAGTGGTATTACACTAGAGTCAGAGGGGCGTAAATGAGAGGAAACTCTGGCCCTGTATGTCTACAACACTCCCTGAAAAAACTCTAACTGGGACAAAATGCAACAGGTCATCATATATCTATCACCCCTGTATTTGTTCTCTGTACCACTGAATAGCGAGTCCAGCGCCAGGCTTCTGTCTTCATATTCAGCGCCCTGCCTGCGACTGGCCTAGGCTATCTGAGTGACACCACCATCACAACCACACGTAATAGCTAAGTCCCCCCCGAGCAACAAAACGGTGAATGTATATGGGGAGATTCATGAGTGCAGGAGACAGAACACTCAGAGCAACTGGACATAGACTGTGGAATTCCCTGCCACAGGAGAGAAGAGATCACAGGCTCACCACGTTGAGAACTAAACTAAAAAATTGTCTCCTTGACTTAGCTTTCCATCAGTGTGTGCTTCATACTCAACACACCTACTCTCTGTAGCTCACCCCCTCTCCCAGACAGAATACCTACCAAACCAATCAAGCTATTTCTTCTACAGGCTGGGAATGAACACACACACAGAGAGATTATTATTGTTATTTCTCATTTTAAATAGCTGGGAAGTGCTAAGTACATGGATGGAAGAGGCCCAGCAAAGCTAAATGACTTGTCCCCGATCGCACAAAGTCAACAGCAATTGGAACCCCAGAGTCCTGCCTCTCATCCCCCCATTTCATAATTTCATGACACTGCCTTTTACAGTGTAATTAACTACATAGAAGCAAACATGCCAAAGTCTTGTGGGGAAGGAAAGAGTGAGGGAAAGACGGGAGTAGGACAGAAAATAAAAATAAGCCAGGTTGGAAGAGTTTGGAGAAGCAGCGATCCCCGTTTTATGGGCTCCCTTCGTCTGTTCCAGGTTCTTGCGTGCATTTCTCTGAGAAAGCAAAGGGACTGGCTGTCCTTGCGGAAAGCATAGGGCCGCAGACAACAGCCATTCCCCCTCATCGTAATTCCAGACCCAGCTCTTCAACCTGGTTTGATCCGGCTCAAAAACATCTGACTCAAGGAACCTTTGTCTGAGCAATCTCCCCTCCCCAGTGTGTGTGTGTGTGTCACTCTCCTTTTGGTATTGGAGCGCCTGAAATAGGCTCTTTTCCTTTTACAAAGAGCCTGAAGAATCCCCCCTCGGGGACCTCTTCCCTTTTGGTATTCTTTCTGCTGGTAGCTGGAGTCTCTCTGCTGTGAGAAGGGGAGGGGAATGACATCAGAGGCAAGGGGAGGTGTGCCTGTGGTGGGGTTGCCCCAGCCACCAATTGGCCACCAAGCAGAAACCATAGACCTATAAAACTTGCCCAGGGACTAGCTGCCTCCAATGAGACAGTGGCTCCGCTGATTACCCGAGCTGCCGAGACGGGACCAAGGGAGACCACTTTGCAGTTTTGCTAACTCTTGCACTGAACAGCAGCAGCAAGAACATAAGCCATCAGGACACGCAGTAGCCAGAGGACCTGCAGCTCAGATTTAACGCTCACCGGTAAGTGCCTTGACTTTCTTCCTTTCCCAGCACATAATGAGATGATTATTTGTTACTAATAAATAAATAGGAAGGTGTGGTCCCAGCACAGGGCTAGGAGCCCTGGCTAATCCCGGCTCTGATACTGACTCCTTCTAGGACCTTGGGCATGTGACTTCATCGCTCCATGCCTCGGTTTCCCCATTTACACATTGAGGATAACAGCGTTTACTTGTCTCGCAGGGGTGTTGGGAGGCTGAATGAAAGCTTCAGAAGAGTGGTTTGGCGAGATGAATTAGGGAAGGTTTCTGATGGGCTCCTACCTACTTATTCTGCTTTCATCACCTTAGCAGCTGAGGATCTTGGAAGATGAAGGACATCATTTTCAAAACTGGCCACTGACTTTTTGGTTGTCTCTGTTTCTTTGGGGTCTGAGCTGAGACGTCTTAAGAAGGCTGCCGGGATGAGTGGCCACTTCTGCACAAAGCCAGCTCGCAAGTGTTTTATCCATTCCAAGTCCAGTTATTGCCAATTAGGTTCCTGTGATGTGCTAGGAGCTGCTCAAACCTATGCAGTGTCAGGCATCTCCACGGGGCTATGCGCACTGTTAACAGTAATAAACAGGACTCTAAAGGAGGTTGCTTTGCTGTGTCTGTCCGTCACACACACGCTACCCCATGCCTCTGTTTCCCTGCTGGATCTCTGGGGACCCATCCCCCTATTCCGCCCCTCCTTTTCCATCTTTAAAACCCATAAGTCCCTGTATCTCTGCCATTGCCCTTCTAACCAAAAAGGACTCACCGCGGAGCCAACAATTAACCTGATGGCCAAAGCAGATGCTGTGGGGGCGATAATGTCACCGTCTCCTCTCCTCCCTTTCCCCTCACCCGAAAGAGACTGAAGTACTCTGTCCCAGCCATACGTGCCAAGGCACTTGCCTTCACAAAGAATGAAAGAGGAGGAGGGGTGATCTGTTTGGGTATTTCTCCTGGCAAACCAACCTCCAAGGGATCAGCTATAAATGGGATGGAAGTGAGTTACGGCCCAGAGTTAGAGAAAAGGGTTTACACCAGCATTGCCACAGGGAGGATCTAGTTCAGCTCAGCGATGATGTCCCCCCCTGCAAAGAGGATCTTTGCCTTGTGCATGCCTAGGGAGCTACAATTCATGGGCCCCGTTGAACTGAGGTCACAGGACAGGTGCACAGGCAGCAGCAGGGTGAGCTTCCCACACACAATGTGTTTCTGCCCCCACGTCTGTGAGGACACAGGAGTTCAGACTCCCAGTTACGTCCTTTGCCTAGATGCTAAGAACGAGGTGCTGGTGGTGTGCGGTGATGGAACTGGACTGAAACACCGAAGTCATTCTATACTGAGCTAGGTGGGAACGATACACAGGAGACCCTGGTCACTAGGGTGGGTTGGGAATTTTTCACCCAAACATTTTTTCCATCAGAAAATGCTGACTTGGCCAAACAAACTTTTCACGGGAGAAGGTCAGGTTTTACAAATTTTTCAACTGAAAACATTTTTTAACAACGTTTCAAAATTGCCAAACCAGCTCATTTTGACAGTTTCTAAATAAAAAAAATTCCAGTTTATCAGCTCACAATGACTTTGTTTGACCATTTAATCTAATTATAGTTTTTTTTTAAAAGTAAAAAAAAAAAAAAAAAAGGTCAAAAGTGAAACAAAAACTGCAAATTGACCCGAACCAAAATTTGTTTCAGATTTTTAATTTTCAAGTTTGACTTTTTGTCCTGATTTGGGATGGGAAAATTTTTTGATATCTCAAGAATTTTCATGGACTAGGAAAACTACATTCCTGGCCAGATCTACTGTTTACTAATAATTACTGATTTATGGAGCTGGAGGGGCAGCGGGAGGGGTAAATCACAACTTTTTTTTCCAAACAAACAATAGCTTGTTGACCAAGACAGAACACTTCTTTGTTTGGCTAAAACTGAGAAACATGCATATGTGTTCCTTTTGTGGGAGGGAGGACAGAAGGAAGGGGAAAGAGAGAAAAAAGGGTGAGAAAAAACAAAAAGCATTTTTGTATAGTTATAAGAATCCCTAAAATGCAGTAGAAAAAATTAGACCAAATTGAAAACAATTTTGTTTTCACCCCAAGCCTCTCATGGAAAAAACCCCCAAAAAACCTTACCAGCTCTACTGATACATCAATTCTGTGTGTTCTAAGGACATTGTGGGCGAAATATGAAGAGAGGTCCTTGCCCCAAAGGACCTACCTTCCAGACAGACTGACAGATAGACAAGGGATGGGGGTAGGGGAGTGACTGAGTGTGCCAGGTTAACCATGCTGGCCAAATGTCATATGTCCCCCTCTAGTGGCTGGTCCATATAGAGTATAAAAGCCCACTACTGCTACTAGCTACTCTAACTCAAGTGGCAGAAGCCTAGATTTTTGGGTTTTTTTTTTTTTTTTTAGTCCTATAGGCCCCAGATTATAACCCTGCTGCAGGCCTGTGGGGAGGTATTACACAGGCATCTTGCTAATTCCATGGTCTATTTTAGGGGTGTCATTTGCTACCCTTCTTTCAGGGGAAAAGTTTGGTTTAATAGGCCTCACTGTGTTTTGAGGAGAGAATTGAAGGGTGAACGGGGCCAGGGACATGGCAGACTGTGCGCACTCATAGCGGGCCACATGGAAGACAGCACAAGGACGGGAGTAGCAGAAGCACACAACTGGATGAAGGGGGTTGGACACAATCGACTGACTGACCTGGGGTCCCCTGGGAGTGGCCCTCACTTATGTCAGGTCTGGATTTGGCCCCGCACGATGAACAGCTCCATATCCCATTCCCACAGTACAGTTCATTCTGGATGGCATCTTTTACACGCCAGCTCACAAAGCACTTGGCCACAGGGAGCCATAAACTAAGGAGCAAAGGAAGGTTTTCATGTGACATCTGCAGAGATAATGAGACTCGGACAAATCTAGCAGACATGGTCCAGCATGGCCTCCCGCAGATCTACACCAAGAGCAGAGAAGAGGGAGTAGATGGACCTGAGACCACGGCAGTTGGATAGAGATGGCCATAGAGAGCGTGGGGAGGGTGACATTTTGGGCAGGGACCCATGTCCCCCAGGGCAAGTTGGGTGTAGATTCTGTAACAAGAACCCCTGATTGCTGTGGCTGTCTGGTAACTATGCCAGGCTGCTTCTCTGCATTTAGAATATGGACGGGGCTTAACTAACAAACCAGGGAAATGAATGACCTAGTCAGTGCAGCAAACCCCCCTCACTCTGTGCTTCTTAGATGAAATTCAATTTATTTGACGTTGGATCCAACTTTCATTGTGCCACAGATTTTTTGCATTGTCCACGTGGGAGAGGGGAGAAGCTAAAGCAACTGTGTAGGGGGAACTGGAGCTTTTTACACCTCGGGAGGAGGCAATTTGGAGTTGGGGGATAAATACATTAACTGAAATGCTCAGCAGTGAAACAGTTAGCCATCCGGACACTGGAACCATCATTCTGCTTCAGAGTCAACGGTCCATTGACATGAATGGGCAGCTCATACCCCTATAAATGGGAGAGGAGGCCCTGAAGCACAAATCCATAGCAAGAGGTGGGTCCTTTTGTGTCCTGATGATGCGCCTTATTTCCCTTATTCCCTCAGAGCCCAGCATGACATCTGCCAGGAGCCTGCATGTGAACACGCCCCTGAGGGACAGCATCCCGCTCTCCAAGGTGGCTGGCACCACTGTCTACCTGAAGCTGGATAATGCTCAGCCCACGGGCTCCTTTAAGATCCGGGGCATCGGCCACCTCTGCAAAACGGTATGGACTCCGGGCGGCAGTGGGAAGGGCAGGGTGACCGATGGTGGGGAAGGACGATTGCAGTGCACAGCTGGAATGTACCATTGCTAGAGGGGGGTAGCTGGGATCCATTTGCAGCACCAGCTGGGGCGTTCCCTGCAGCGATCCCAAGATCCTTGACCTCTAACGAGGGATGACTAAGGAAACCTGGCCTGGATTCCTGTGCCCACCTGGTGTGGACATTAGCTGTGCTCTCTGCAATGAGTCAAATGGGCTGTCCGTGAACAGCAGCCTAGGGCAGTCCCACAGCAGATACCTGATCTTGGCAGTCCACACACGCACCTCACCGGCTGCTTTCGGATGGGAGGGGTGGGTGGAAATTGCTGGGCAGGATCCCCCGTCATTAGAGCTGTGGGACTGGAAGGGAGGCTGCTGACCGGCCTGGCGTCATTGTGGCAGCTCTGGCGGTGATGCAGGGACACCAGAGAAGGGGCCGCTGAGAGGCATAAAAGGAGGGCCTGGGGAGAATGACCTGAAACATCAAATGGGTTGGCGGGTCTAGGCTGCCAAGAGAGGAGCAGCGCTTGTGCGGGCACCAGCTGTGGCCACATTCGCTCCCACTCACTCCTTCGTCTTGCTTTGTCTCCACAGTGGGCAGAGAGAGGCTGCGAGCGCTTCGTTTGCTCCTCAGGTGAGATACACTAACCCTGGGCCCCCGCTCCCGAAGGGGGCTGGCGGCTGGGTCACACCCCAGCCTCTGTCGCCCCAGAAACTCCCGGCCTCTGGCTCCTCCGCTTGCTCCTGGCTGTAAATAACGGCCACCAGGATGCACAGGACTCCAAATCCAGGCTGCCTCCTGCTGGCTGGTGCTGGCACTTGGGGGATGATTGCAAAGGGAAGAGATGCCCCATGAAAGATATTGGTGTGGGTTGTGCATGGGGAGGCGACAGGGCTTTAGACGCTGGAGGGTCCCGTGGGAAATTTAATGTTGAGTTCCTGCTACGTTGCAATCCTCCCTGCCACGCACTGGCAATGTCCTTCTGTTGGGGCACTGCCCAATTCCCCCCCCTCCTGGGCAACCCCAAGGCTGGGGAGGGCCGAAGGAGGACACCGCGCCTCCATTCTGCTGCACGGTGGAATGCAAGAAAGCATGAGGCCCACTGTGGTTGCTTTCAGGTGGCAATGCCGGCCTGGCAGCTGCCTACTCTGCCAGGAAACTGGGCATCCCAGCCACCATCCTCGTGCCCACGTCCACGCCAGCTTTCACCATCGAGCGGCTGAAGGACGAGGGGGCCACTGTCTGCATTGTGGGAGAGGTAGGTGTGTGTGTGTGTCTGGGACAGGGGGTGCACAAATGAGATCAGCCGGCCTGCCTGGGCTGTGAACCTCAATATCTCCCCCCCCCCCACCACGTCCCAGAGCCCGGGGTGGGACAGCTCTGCATGGAGGCTGCCCCCTGGGCTGTGGGGTTCACCGGTGCGTCTGTCAGCTGCTCTGAATAGCCCTCGAATGGGGGGTCCAGTAAAACGTGTCTTCTCTGCAGATGCTGGATGAGAGCATAGAGCAAGCCAAGGAGCTGGTGAAGAACAACCCCGGCTGGGTGTATGTGCCCCCTTTCGACGATCCCCTCATCTGGTATGTGGCCTGGGCAAGGGGTAGACACCAGAGGCCGGAGTGCTGACCATTTTAGCCATCGCTGCCTATTAACGTCCCTGCAACCCAGAGTACCAGTGGCAGAGAGTAAATCCAGCTGCAGGCAGCCTCAAGAAGGTCATTCCGGGTTGCACACCAGGTGCTGGGCTCCCTAACCCGAGGTGATGCTGGGGCAGAAATCCACCCTTTGCTCGGAGCGTGTTAGCGTAGCTGCCATCTCCTGGTGCACCAGGAATGGGATCCAGCATGGACCTGGCCCGAGAGATAGTGCAGTCTATTGATCACACGCCGTTGTGCGCTGTGCTCCACGGGGTACGTCTCTAAAGTCAAGGCATCCACAGTAACCGCGGCCACCAGCCGTGCCTGGGTAGCTGGGCACCGTACCAGGGCCGGGAGCTAAAGGACATAAGTCGTGAGCCACGCAAGGGAATCCACGCCCATCTCCATGTTATTTCAGACCTGGGCTTCACAAGCACCACTCCACTGACGCGCCCCACCCTGCCCTAAAAACAACAGCCGCGTCTCACTCCCATTGGAACGGGTGCTTTCGAAGATCTCAGACCTGGACAGACCTACAGAGGTCCTCCCTTCCCGGACTGAGCTGGGAACTCGGTCTCTTTGCCTCCACGGCCCCTCATCTTATAGTTCTCAGACCTGGGCCTGGTCTGACAGGTCACTCTGGCGCTGTATCCAAAGCTGACATTGGCTCAGGCTGCTAAACCGAACTAGCCCAGACTAGGGGAGAGCCTGCTTCTCCGACGTTGGTGTGACCCATGATGACACTGGTGTCACTGAGCAGAATCAGGACCTGTATTTTCCAGGCTCTTATCTTGAAGGTGCTCAGGACTCTTGAGCCCACGTCATCTCTATCCATGACCGTTATTTCCCCTCAGCCTCATCCTTCTTGCTATCTCCCTGCAGGGAAGGCCACATGTCCATAGTGAAGGAGCTGAAGGAAAACCTGGACTCCAAGCCCGGGGCGCTGGCCCTGTCTGTGGGAGGCGGCGGGATGCTCTGTGGCGTGGTCCAGGGCCTCCGGGAGGTGGGCTGGGAGGATGTGCCCATTGTTGCCATGGAGACCAAAGGGGCACACAGCCTGAACGCTGCCATGGCTCTTGGGCAGCTGGTGACACTGCCAGAAATCACCAGGTGAGTGAGGGGAGGAGGGGAACGGGAGCTCTCGGCCTGCAGCCAGTGACCGGATGCTGAGGGAGAGCAGCCATGGCTTGGGGTGGGCCAGGCAGAACCACAGCTCAGCGTCCCAGGGAGAAGAGAGTCCTGCTGGCCGGCAGCCTCATGATTCCCCTCTGCAACCCACATGCTTTGGATGCTATTTTGGTTGAGCTTACTTCCCCGCCCCGGCCAGGGCACCTCCCCCCAGCCTTCTCCTGGCAGCACCTGAAATTGCCCAGAGATGCTACCCCAGGGGGGACCAAGTTCTCCAAGCACTGCAGACACCTGCTGCTGCCAGGGGACTAGCACCTGGCCCCAGATCCCCACGTTTAGGCTCCTTTGTGATCCAGGAAGAGGCAGGAACCAGGCTGGACTAGCACGTAACTCGTGCTCTCATCTGCCGCTCAGAGCAAGGGAGAACCTGAAAGGGCTGCTGTCCAAGCAGAGATGGGGGACAAGGGACGATGCTCTGACAAGGGACTGCTCAGTGCTACCCAGAGAGACGCAGCATGAATGCAGGGACCCCTGGTCTGGCCAGGAGAATGTGGGGACTTCACCCCAAGATCCCACAGCTCTCTGCCTGAATCAAAAGCTGGCTGCCTGCATGCTGGCCTGGGCCCCTCAGAAGGGACAGGTAGCATGGACCTTACAAGGGTGTGCTGTGGGGACTTTGTGATCACCAGCTGATCTCTCTCTCCTCCTCCTCCTCCACCCTTTCCACTCCTCTCCTGGCTGCAGTGTTGCCAAGACCCTTGGGGCGAAGACGGTGGGAGCCGAGACGCTGAAGCTGGCCCGAGAGCACCCTGTCTTCTCAGAGGTCGTCACAGACCAGGAGGCAGTCATGGCCATCGAAAAGTTTGTGGGTATGTAACAGACCGCTCCCACTGCATTGGGCCCCCCGCACTCACAGACACCTGCACACCAAAGGAGGGTCCCTTTTTCTAGAGCATGGCTACTCCCCAGAGGTGAATCAAAATGTTTAAAATAGACATGCAGGCCATGGGGCTCTCAGTCATACAGCATAGCAGGTGCTGTCTATGTCCCCTTCATGAGCAACTGACCCCCACACAACGGCTGACTGTCTCCCCACAAGTCACGGCTCCCACCCCACACACAGCTGCTGCTGCCCCAGTGCCAGATTGGGCCTGTAACATGTTGAGGCCACCTGCTGCCAGGTAGCCATCCTTGCAGGTCTCACAAATCACTATAGAAACTCTGCGTGTCACAGCAAAATACAGGATGGAACAAATTAGTCTGAGTAATTAACACATTTCAGGGGACCCTTCATGGTAAAGTCCCCATTAACACCTCTCCAGTGGTGGGGGAGGGGGGGAGAAGGAAGGGGGAGAAAGCAGCCAGAGGGGCTGTGAGTGGGTGACAGATTGTTGTAATAAGCCATACAGCCAGTGGAGCTATTCAGGCCATGATCGTTAGGGTCTAGCAAAGTTGTGAATTTCAGCTTCCGGGCTCCTCTGTTGGCGATGTTGTGCAGGTTTCCTTTGAGGAGAAGCACTGGGAGGTCAGCTACAGAGTGAGTGCGGTGTAAAAGATGTTCCCCCATCAACAATGGGAGTATTTTAGAACCCACTGGAAGAACCTGGCCAGGGCTCCGTTACTGGGTTACAGGATCCTGTCCCAGCCCAAACCCTACTCAACAAAAATCCCAAACGATCTCACACAACCACTTCTCCAGAGCTTTCCTAGCCTCGGGCCACTCCCCTTCCTGAGGCAGGAGCGCTGGAGTCTCCCCTTCTCTTAAACAATCCACCCCAGCCCCCAGTTAAATCTGAGCTCCAAACAATTACCCCCTACCCTACCTGGGCTGGGCTGGGCTGGGCTGGGCTCGGCTCCGCTCCACCTGCTGCCCCCAGGCCTCTGCTCCAGGCCCTTCTGCCTCTCTAAACCCAGAGGCCAGCAGAGAGCCTCTCTCGCTCTGTATCCTCTTTATAGAAAGCACTCCTGGCCCTGCCCAGCTGGGATGGATGCTGCCAATTGAAGTAGCACCAGGTGAGCTAAATTGGCCCCACTGAGAAGCAGCACAGGGAACTGGTCCCATTCCCTCTTAAAGGGACCAGGACGTGCCACTGAGAGCTCCTCTCCTGCAACCCCCCGTGGTCCCTGGAGCCACGGCTGTCTCCAGGTTAGCCTTTGTCTGGGACGCAAGGCTCCCTCCACATGCCTGATCCCTCCTGGGAACGTCCCGAGTTGGAAGTTGGCCTGTTTTACTCGTGGTGCAGAGACGGGGAATCCTACAGAGAGCGAGCAAGAGCACCGCCTGCTGCTCTAATTACCCGGGGGGGGGGCGGGTCAGTCAGGTTATCCGTGGTCCTCTGCATCAGTGACTGCAGAGATCAATGGCTGCTTTGACCATGACCAAATAGGTCGTTCCCTCCAGGCTTTGCCCTTGGGTGGGGGGGAGCCCACTGCAAGTTTTTCCAGCCCACCGGCCCTTCCCCGAGAGCTGTCACGCTGCCTGCTGGATTTCACCCTAGCCGGCTGCTGGAAACACATGGTGAGTGTGACTGAGTCCATGAACCAGGGACCCCTCCCCCAGCAGCCGGCTCACCATCCAGGATGGCCAGATCTGTGCCCGCTCCCCTGCCAGTGGAGGCCTCCTACCTGAGCCGTTGTGGGGGGGACGAGTGCCCCCACGGTCCTTTGGGAGCACCAGCTATCCTCCCCCGTCTCTCCTCCCTCCCTCCCTCTGTGCAGACGACGAGAAGATCCTGGTGGAGCCAGCCTGCGGGGCGGCGCTGGCTGCCGTCTACAGCGGCGTGGTGCAGCGGCTGCAGGCGGAGGGGAAGCTGAGCCACGCGCTGGGCTCCCTGGTCATCGTCGTATGCGGTGGCAACAACATCACGCTGGGCCAGCTGCAGCGTCTCAAGGAGCAGCTGGGCATCCAGAACGTCATGGCGGCCTAGGCTGGCGGGGCACAATAGGAGGGGCGGGGGCGGGGGAAGGGAGCTCCGGAGTTTTATCCAGGGCCTTGTTTTTAAGGGTGGGTTTTCACAGTCGGCGCTATCAGCCACGACGTGCGTTTCTCACGTGTCCTCACGTCGCCCCTTCCTCGCGCGCCGGATCACGCGGGCGGAGGCTACACCAGGCTCCCAACCCGCCTACTTCCAGTGGTCAGGAAGGAATCTAGCCCCAGGCACAGACCTCTGCCCAGCGAGATGGGTTACTATCAACATCTGATCCAATAGCCCCTCCCGGCCTGCACTGAGATCTGGGCCCCACTGCACCAGGGGCCACACGGACACGGCGTGAGAGATAAACCCTGCTCCTACAGAGCTGGCAAGCTGGAGGACGTGACTTTGCCCACGGTCGCACAGTCAGGAATAAACCCAGGTCTCCTCAATCCTTATCCACAGCCCTGACCACCAGGCTGTGCTGTGTATCTGACCCACCATCAGCAGCGTTCGGCAGCTAAAGGAGTCCAGAAGGAGCAACAAAAAGGGAAACAGGTTTAGAAATCCTGACCAAAGAGGAAAGGTTAAAACAATGGGGCACGTTTAATCTGGAGACTAGAAGGCGTAGGCAGGACCTGGTCACAGTCCTCGAATACCTTAAGGGCTGTTAAAAAGAGGATAATGATCAACTGTCCCCTGGCAGTAGGGCTTACTCTGCAACAAGGGCGATTTAGGTTAGATATTAGGAAAAACTTGGTAACTCTCAGAGCAGTTAAGCTCTGGAATAGGCTTCCAAGGGAGGTTTTAAAGAACAGGCTGGACAAACCACTCTCAGGGGTGGTCTAGGTTTACTTGGCCCTGACTCAGCGCAGGGGGCTGGGCTAGACGACCGATCAAGATCCCTTCCAGTCCTACATTTCTCTGATTCTCAGCAGCGAGCTCCTCAGGCTGGATGGGCTGTAGCTCTGTCCTGGCATGGCAGGGAGACCGGCAGCCAAACTAGATCAGGCGCGGAGTTGCTCTGGTTTGGCCTGCTACAGCGGGGGTGCGCCTTACCTTGATGAAAGCTTTCGCTGGTGTAAAATCCCATTCGAATTCCAACCCGGGCCTTTGGGGAGGTCCCTCGTGCCATCTGCTTTAGCATCAGTCTTATCAGCCTGGCCAATACCTCTTTCGCTTCACCGCCTGCCCTACGGAGTGCGGTTGTCGGGGCAGGTTTTGTGTCACATGGGAATAGGGGTGAGTATTGGATGGTGTAGCCAGAAGTCAGCATGCCATGACATGTTGGCTTTTCTAACGGTGTCAGCTATTTAACCTTTTGCACTTAAAAGAAATTCCATATTTCTATAAGGCTGTATTCCTCATTTGTTTCCAGACTCAATTGCACAGCTATTTTCAGTGAGGCTGCTCTGGTGTCACCTTATTTTATCTGGTTTTTACGACCGGAGAACCTGAGCGCCTCACAACACCCCCGTGAAGTAGGGCAGGGCTGTTACCCCATTGTGCACGTGGAGATCTGAGGCACAGAGAGGTACATGAGTGGCCTAAGGTAATGAAGAAAGTCTGTGGCAGAGGAAGAAATGGAACCCAGGTTGCCAGCTGACACCCTAACCCCTGGACCATCCTCTTGCTGCTGTGGAAATGTAATGATCTTATCTGTAGGGGTTTAAATCCAGAATCTTTTGTATCAAAGCACAGGCCTCTGCCACTTGAGTTAAGGGAGTAGCTCCATTAGCTATCAGCAGTAGTAGGCTTTTATCCTCGAAGTCAGTGGTTTCCCACCTTTGCAGCCTGAAGGCAGAACATATGGTGGCATACAAGGTCAAGGGGCCATAGTCCATAATTTGGGGGTAATTCTGTGCCCTGATCTGTGCCCTTTGCTCTGCTCAGATGGTGCAAAGGGAAGAAAAGTCCCATCACCTCTGCCCAATCTCAGACAGTCCCCATTGGCACAGAGCCAGTGTAGCGATTTCCTGTACCCCCCTCTTT
Source organism: Emydura macquarii macquarii (assembly GCF_026122565.2). Lineage (NCBI taxonomy): Eukaryota > Metazoa > Chordata > Testudines > Chelidae > Emydura > Emydura macquarii. The sequence continues at coordinate 6,501,801 of NW_027131391.1, forward strand.
GCAAACCCTGGCTGTCCCCAGCTGGCATGTGATCCCTGAGAGTCCTTTGCCCTTTGATCAAAAGCAGAGCATCCCCAGGCTGCTCAAACCAGAACTGCAGCAAAGAATCAGGGCACAGTAACTAATTGGTTTACACCTTCTTTCTTCACTTCTCCTGGGCTGGCCTGTGTGGGGGAAGGGAGGTACCCTGGGCAAGAAGCATCCCTGGGCTCAAATAGAGCCAGTAACCCCCCCTCTCCTACTCTCCTTTGGACTCCCACAGCCCAGCAGCAGAGCAGAACCACTCACACCTCCTTCCCCTGAAATGCAGCAGGCTAGCCGCGGGGGCGGTGCTGGGCACCTGCAACATCAGCAGCCCATAGGATTCCCGGCTCACAGTACGGGGGAAGCTGTGAGAGATGGTTCAGGATGGGTAGCACTCCCTTCTGTCTCCCTGTAGCAACAAGGCTCATTCAAACACTGCAGCTTGAAGGGGGGGGGGGGGAAACAAACCAAACCCCAGAGCATGGCTCAGGGAGCCCATTTCAATTCATAATCAAGGGCCACAGGTTGGAAACTGCTGCTGTATGTGGACCCAGCCAGTAGAGGGAGACAAAACACACTCAGCCAATGTGTCACAGGAAGTGACACAAGAGCCATGCACCGCCAGCATTTAACAGGGACAAACAGAGGTGGGTGGTGGTTAGTAAGTGACCAAACCTGTCCTGGAAGGACTGCCACGGCTCTGTTTTCTCACACATAATACCGCCTGCATTTACATTAAGGGAGTGGGGGAACAAAACAAGCACGACCAAGCAAGAGCACCCATGGGGAGAGCACAGGGTGTTTTTCTCCTCCTTAGCATGCGGCACCTGAATTGAATATAAAATAGCAACTGCCTGGCAAGTTGAGTCACTAATAAACCTCCAGAACTGCCCAACTCCCAGAGTGATCAGTTACTAACCCAGCTGCCAATTCCCTCCTGCAGCAGGCCTGAAGGGCTGGTAGGATATCTGCCAGTTAGGCACAGTTGCTGGGCATCTGGACAGTGTTTGCAGTCTAAACATTGCAGCAGTGTGAAAGTGCATGGGCACGTCCTGTGAAAAAGTGCCAGAAGCCCAGTGGTAGACGGACTTAAAAAAAAATCATAAAGAAAAAGGGGGCAGAGGGGTAGGAGGGTCTTTGTCTTCCAGTTTCCTTGAGGCTGCACTAGGGTCAAGCTTCCTTCTGCAACCAGGAGCATTAGAAATTCACCAATTTTTAAAAACAAAAGCTAAGATTGTCCTCTAATCACATGACCCAGGAGCTGGGGCTTTGAGCAGCGCCCCACATGTTGTGGGAGTCAGCAACACTGCAAATGTGAGACACAAATCTATTTAGATTCTTGTCGAGAGAAAGGCCAGGGGGAAACAAACACTATAAATAAGCGCAAAGAAAAGTTAGCAATCCCACTGATTTGACGGCATTACGGATACTGGGATTAGCACTGATCTGGAAGTGAGGGTTTTTAAAACCCCTGTGCTCTTTCCCTTATAATCCCTTTGAAACTAACCCATTTTGCTCACTCAGAGGTGCCCAGCTGGGAATGATGGATAATGTCTTTGAAACTGCTCTCTGTGCTGGGCTCTTACGGCTAAGATGAAATTGTTCTGTCTCATTCCATACTATGTTGCCGAGGATCAGGGAGGAGGGGGGAAATTCCTTCTAGAGAGGAAAGAAATTTATGAGCTGTCTGTGATCCCCCTTCTCCTCCCACTTCCCTCGCTCAGCTGTTGCTGGATTTAAAAGCAGTCGGAGATTCCCCATTTGCCCTCCATCCATTCTGCCAGTGACTGGCCCATAAAGTATCTCTCTGCAGCAGTCTCTTGGGATTTCCAGAGAAGGGAACTACACACAGACATGTCACTTGGGTCGACAGCAATGGACTCCCATGGCATTAGTGTAAACTGACGCCATGGGTGGGTTGTCAGCACCAGGGTTGAACCTGTGACTTTTGAATCTAAGCCCGTGAGTTTCTATTGCCAGATCAGGGAGAAGTTGTTAAGATAAATACATTGCAGATAAATACATTGCAGGTGCTCAGATATTACAGTGATGTGGCCACTTAAGAATTATATTTTATAAGGGATTATTGTGATCATCAAGTTTGACTTCCTATCTAACAGGCCATTGGATGCCCTTGAATTAATTCATTTAAACGAAGGCAGATATTTTAGAAAAACATCCTCTCTTGATTTAAAAAAAATTCTAGTGATGGAGAATCCTCCACCACATGTGGTAAGTAGTTCCAATGGTGAATTAATCTTGGTGTTAAAAATGTGCCCCTCATTTCTCACCTGAATTTGTCTAGCTTCAACTTCCAGTCAGATCTTGTCACAGCTTTGTGTGCTAGTCTGAAGAGCCCGCTGTCAAATTTCTTTCCCCCCAATATAGGTACTCTAGGTAGATACATAGACAGACAAATCACGTCTGAATAACTCTTTCAGCTGGGGGGGGGGGGGGGGTCCTTCACCTGCCCAACCCAACCTGAAAGGAGGATTGAGGTGAGACCATCCAAGTGTGAGAAATAAAGTCAGTCAGAAAATGCAAATTATTTTTGCCAAAACAACAACAAAAAATCATTGTTTGCTTAACGCACCTGGGCAAATTTTTCAGTTTTAAAAATAACCTGAAAACATTTTTTTAATTTTCTCTCCAAACTTTTCATTGTCAGAAAAAAACCTGATTTTTTGCCTTAAAAACGCAAACATCCCCCCTCGAAATAAAATAAATGCCACGTTCTGTTTCTATTTCCTCATCAAAATGCTGGAAAATGTCCACCCAGATGAAAATATTTCACTAAAAATGGTTTATTCAGTTAAAAAAAATGGTAGAGTGAAAAAACAAGAGGCCCCCTTACACCCCCTGTTCTGTAGGAGTAGCGTTGAGGCCAGCTGGTAGTGGAAACCACGGCTTGGAAAGATATTGGTAAACCAGCTAAAGCCTTGACTAGAGGTAAGAAGATGGTCCTCTAGCTGGATCCAGGGGTGTTTGGGCCCCAGCTCCAGTTATCTGCTGTGGGCTGGAACCCCCCCCCCCCACACACACACACACACACCCCAACCCCTCAAAAGACAATGAGAGCTGGGGGCAGGGTAAGAGAGGAGGGTAGCTTGTAAACTGAGAAGTGAAATTGACAAGCTGCCCCCGAAAATGAGGGATCAGCACGAATTGCAGGCGGTGGGTAAGGAAAATGTGGCTCTTCGCATTATCAATAGCTATTTTTTGTCTCTTCGTCTCTGACTAGTTGGCCACCCCTGAACTAGGCTGTCCCTTCCCTGCCCTCCTTAGCCATTATCTGACAGTAGCAGGGCCCAGAACAGCTTCGATAGCCCGTCTGCCAGAGGCAGAAGGAGTTTCTGTGCTCATACCATATCACCTGGGTCCCCTTCCCTCCCTATCAGTGGCCAACCCCCTGCAACACGTCTCCAGAAGAGCAGAGGCAGCTGGTCCCAGCCGCAGGAAGCCGGGCAGTACCTGGGATTGAAGGCCTGCTGCCTTTCCCACCCTCTGCAAAATCCCAAAAAGGCATCATAAGAGCATTTCACAGCAGGGCAGCCAGGTGTGTTCTTGGAGAGGCACTGCTGGTGAATGCACCTTTAATAACGTCTCGTTCCTGGCTAGCATTTTCCCTCTAGAGATCTCAAAGCACTCTAAAAAGGAGATTAGCATCATTAGCCTCATTTTACAGAAAGGGAAACCAAGGCACCGGGGGGGGGGGGGGTGCGGGCTGGAAGTGACATGCCCAAGGTCACCCTGTAGCCGAGCCAGGATTAGAACCCAGGTCTCCCACCCCCAGGCCAGCCTATGCCCTACCCAGCAAGGACCAGTCACTCTTGTACGCTACGTCAAACCTGCAAAAGGCTCCCCACACCCATAACGACCAGGGTTTCCCGGGGCCAGGTAAGAGCTCAAAGGGAAACAGGCCCTAATCTGGAGGCAATGGGCAATCCAAGGAATTACAGAACTGGCAGCCTGCTCTATGGAGGGCACAGAAAGGGTAAAAGAGGAGATACCCAGTGCTGCCAGCACAGGTAAAAGGGACCCACAAAGAGGGGGAAAGAACCAAAATTGGGCTTAAAATAAAATTCAGGTTTCAGCCCTCATTTGTTCCTCATTAGACTCTAGAGAGCAGCTGGAAGAGCTGCCATGCAAGTAAAGGGCCAAAGCCGCAGCCAATGGGAGTCTTCCCTGGGTTTCGGATCAGCATGAATAACACTCCATCTGTCGCCACCTCTTTAACTCAAAGACCTGTAAAGCACAGGGTGGGGGAGATTTTTCTGTGAGAGACTTAGCACCCGTCTCTTCGGTCAAAGGCCGAGACGGCTCCCGAGGCTGGATTCTCTTCTCATGCCCATCAAGAGAAACTGTGAAAACCAATGCAGTCCCACCAGGGTAAGCAAGAGGAGAAGCAGGCCTGCAGCCTCCATCCCCAAGACCTCCAAGGAGTACTCCAGCAAAACCAGACAAGACTCGACAATTCTCTACCACTTGTGCTAAGAAAGAAACTCCCTCAGCTGCTAGCAACACAGGGATTAGGATACACACCTGAGCAGTTCCAACTGTATCCAGCAGAGAGCATTATTGAGACAGCCACATAGTCCAGCCGATTCCAACAGAAGGACATTACACTGGAAGTTTGCAGTGTTGTTACAGCCATGCCGGGCCCAGGATATGAGAGACACAAGGCAGGCAATGCACTATCTTTTATCAAACCAATTTCTCTTGGTGAAAGAGACACGCTTCCAAACACCACGGAGCTCTTCCTCAGGTCTGCTTCCCAAACCAGCAGAAGAGCGCTGCGTAAGTTCAAATGCGTGTCTCTTCAGACATCAGGCCAATGAAAGATATTCATCTCATTTCTTCCCGTATCTTACCAGGTCTCCAAAGATGGCCTTACCTAAGAAGAGAGATTTGGAGGGAGTGGACTGAATTTACAGAAGGACTTTGACTGAGCTCCGAAGGGCAGGAAGAAAACTTTGCCAACTTTTTGCCTCACACTGTCATACAAGAACAGAGGGGGCAGCTAATTAGACAAAAGGGGGTGGGGATCAGTTTAACCCCCCCAAGGAAATCTCTCCCTTACTGTCTAGTTGCTCTGTGAAGCCAGGTGGATTTAATTCTTGGTGAGCCCTTTATTAAAGGCACTTTACAAACCTTAGCTAAGTATGCCAAACTAATGAACTAATTACTTCCAACTGCTCACTCTCTGCCAGAGCAGCTCAAGGAATCTAGATTAAGAGGACTTTGCAATCATTTTACGACCATTAGAAATCTCAGTAGCTGGCCCAGCTACCAAACATCTAGCTATAGTACTTACTGGTCTCCCATCCCTGTGGTATCTGAACACCTCAGGGTCTTCACACCACCCCTGAGACATAGGCAGTGCTATTATCCCCATCGCACAGATGAGGAAACTGAGGCACAGAGTGACTTATTCACTTGGCCAAGGTCACACAGGAAGTTTGTGCTGGAAAAGGGAACTGAAATCAGGTCTCACAAACAGGCTAGTGTGCTAACCCCTTGGGCATTCCTGTCTCTTCTCCGCAGCATCTCCGAGAGCCAGGCTGGGCAGATAAAGGTCTATGCTACAGGTCTGCGCCAAGGCGGGGACCTACTTGCCTCCAATCACACTCCAGGGCAGTACCATGCTTTGGCCCTGGTTTTAAAACAACCCTCAGGCAGCAAGCAGCTTTAGCACTGTTTGTCTGCTGCCACCACATAACTAAGCCTAGGAGATGAGTTAGCCCATCTTCCCAGGTCTCCCTGCGCAGCGACCCCAAAAACGCATTGCAGCACACACACCTCATCTCTTGCCCTGGCCCCAGCAGCTGCAGCAGGAAAGGACAGGTGCTCAGCTTTTCCCCATCACGCTCAGACAGTTGGGCTGAAATGCTGCTTTCATGGATGCACCCAACTGTGGTGAGCTGAGAGCGCATCAGTGTTTGGGGGCAGGAGCTGAGTGATTCATATTCAAGAGCATCCTCAGGCGCTCACATCTTGGGCCGAAAAGGGCTGGTGGGATTGTGAAGGGGTGAGGGAGGGAGGATGGGGGTGGGATTAGCAGACAGCAGCTAGGAGCTATTGCTGGTAGCTGGAAAAAAGAGACCCAAAAGGAAATTTTCTACACCCCATGCATGAGTTCAGCCAGAAGTTATGGGCTCAGAGCAGGAATCACCGGGTGAAGTGCTCTGGCCTGTGTGATACAAATCAGACCGGATGATCATGACGGTCCCTTTCGGGTCTTGAAGATCCAGGACTCTTTGCACCAACTGAAACCCCAACCCACCTCCTCCCACCCCGAGGGCCGGGAAAGAACCAACTCTGCAAGTTTTATTACTAAAACCAAACCAGCTGTTTTAATCCCGCGCGCACCCGTCGCTCGAATGCCTGGGTTCGCACTGGAGACACAGACCAAGCCCTGCTCCACTGCACATTCTTCTCCAGCCCCACTGGGAGCCAGCTGGCAGCTAAGCCAAGGAGGTGAGAACGCCTCCGGCAGGGGGAACAAGGGGCATCGCCGGCAGCCGAGCATTGCGTCAAGGGAGCCTGTTTCTCAGCTCTCGCTGCTGTCACCTTTTCAAGAGGAGAGTGTTCTGCCCACGTGACCTCTTGACTAAACCTGGCTCCATTTCTCTTTAACGTGCAAAAGCTTCCTCACCTGCCTGGGCCGGGGGGGGGGGGGGAAAAAGGAGTAGTGTGCACAACAGATCAAGGGCAGAAAGATTTCAAGCTAGGGCTGTACCCCCAGGCAGGCCTCTGGGCTTTTCCTTTGGACTGGAGACAGCAAAACAAGGTGCAAGGGCATCACCCGGGCCCCAGGCACGTCCCACAGCAGCTGAAATTTCAAAGGCAGCATTGGCAAAACAGTAGCGATCACCCCACTGCCTGTCCCCCGTCGCTTTCCAGGGGGGGGTGCAAAGCCCGTCCTCACCACCCCACACAGAGAGCAGTGCAGAGCGACCCAGCAAAGGGGTGGGGCAGCCCCCAGGCATTGAGGGTTCGGAGCTGGAGAGGCAAATCTGCCGCTGGGCGTTACATTCGGCGGGGATGGAATTAAAGGGCAGCGCCCACCGCTCCGACTCGGCTACAGAAAGTGAGAACGCTCCTTCCCCTGGGTCACCCGCAAGGTTTATGCCGGGGACCCGCCCGCTTCTTGGTGCCAGCGCATACGTTGGCACCCCAAGGGGGGCCCAGCTTCCCCATCACAGCAAGCAGCTCCTCCTGGGGTCTCCCATTCTTCTGGGGGGGACCTGGCTGCAGGTCCCAAAGTGGGGAGCGCTGAGTGACAGTGACCAAACAACCAACAGGACAGGGAAGGCAGGGAGATGGGGGGGGGGGGGAGGCAGTAAGAGGCGGGGCTTCCCCTGGCTTCTGGGGAGGGGGCGCTGGAGCGTCACAATTTGTTTAGAGGGGGAGAAGCCAGTTGGCAAGCTAAGACAATGCAGCAAAACACAAGAGACGTTCACTGGGCCAAACCAAAGCCTGGCATTAGCAGGTGCAATGGCCATGAGCTTCGCTGAGCTACGCCCACTTACACCCGGGCTAAACTGGACGCAAGAGCTGCCTGATAGCCAAGATTATCATGCTGCCCCCCTGTCGTTTCCTCCCCACCCCAGGTAACCCATGCACTCGCCCTGCACACAGACACATCCGTCCCTTATTTCTCAGGGGAAAGTCAGCGGGGGGTGGCCCAGCCCCATCTGCCCTCCTACAGTGGACAGGCCGGAGGCCAGACTGTAAGGAGGCAGACTGGGAGCATCATCAGCACCCAGCCTGCCACGCCACAGCCCCCACCCCGGGGACCCACTTCAGTCCCACCGGATCCTGATGGGGGAGAACTTCCAGAGGTCAGGGTGCCCCATGTGCAGAAGGTTGCTGTAGGGAGAGGTGCTCCACTGGAAAGGGGGGACATCGTCCCAGGTGGGCCCACTGGCGGCGATCAGGTCGTAGCCCTTGGCCATCGCATAGGAAGTGACCTGGGGAGAGAAAACAAAGCGGCTGATGACCTGGGGAACCCTGCAAGCCACCGCTGCAGAGTTAGCGGGAGCATCTCGGGGCATGTGTCCTGCCAGATGGCCTCCGGCCACGAGGGGGCAACACGGGCAGACACGTAGGTCCAAAGCTTGACTGTTATATTGATCCTATGTAAAATACCGATTCTTTTGGTACGCGACAAGCCTCCATCGCCGTCACTGTGGGGCTTTGCACTTTAAGTACGTAGGGTGAGCTGTTCACTAGTAATAGGTTTGTTTAAAACCACTATCTGTTTGTCTGAAATGAACATCTGGTCATTGATTATCCTGTTTTTCCACAGAATGATCTTTGGTAACTTTACACTGTTGCTCTCATTAAAGTACATATGTTTTAAAATTACTGCTTAAAGTAACATCAGCAAATGTTCGAACACAAGGAAAAATTCAATGTTACAAAATATTTGTATTTAACAATATTTTAAATTTTAAAAAAAAATGTTATTGTTTCTGAAAGACACGTGTGTGTCTTCCAATTACAAGTTTTAAATAAATGTTAAAAAATTAAAGTGTAAATAAATAAACTAATACGTGTATGTAAAACAAACAAACAAACAAAAAAGGCACCAGCCACAAATGTTCAAGGAACTAAAAATAACTTTTACGACCCAGACGACCAAAGACTGCCCACCCTAATAACTCTGGAATCCACCTCAAAAAAACAATGCAAAACATGGGTGATTGATAATCACCCCAGGATGCAGATGCAGCATGACAAAGCAAAACCCATAAAGTGGCGTAAGAGCTTTACCCCTATTAAAAAACAAAACAGAAAAAAAAAACCAAAAAACCCCCAAAACTTTGTGTTTGGTTCTACACTCATCCTCCAGGAGCGTCGGGGCGCACCGACAGACCCCTGCTCCGTCCCTCGTGCTTAGCCCCTGGCCAGTGGACTAACACGAGCACCTGAAGCTAGTAACTATACCCCATCTTCGTAGAACTCTCTGTGTGTGTGTGTGTGTGTGTCTAAGCAACTGCTTTTTAAAATTTTTGAATTCACAATCAACGTGGAGTCCTGCCTTATCCCCCTGAATAAAATCCTGCTGTTTATTTTATAACAGACACACTTAAGCTGGGCTACGTCTATGGAGCAGGAGCATGTGCGAGTTGTCTACCCCAGGGATTGAACCTCCAGATCTACTGCCAGAGCTAGAAGAGCAGCTCTGTTAGCCAAGACTGCAGTAGGGCTTCCGCCCCATCTGCTTCCGCCCCATCACAGGGCTCACACCTCTACCACACCCCCCATGGAGCCCCCACCTTCATGTCCGTGCCCCCGTGCGACCGCTGGCGCAGCGCAGCAAACGGGTAGGTGCCATTGGCGGGGTTCAGGTCCGACCTGGCGGCGATGGAGTTCTCGGCGTTCTGGGGCGGGTCGCAGCCCTGGCACCGGGACAGCGGGTCCTTCAGGAAGTTGTTGTACCTGGGAGGTGGCACAGACACATCCAATGGAGACAGGCCCCAGGGGAGGGGAGCCGGGGAAGGGGGCTCACGGCAACAGGTGGCAGGAGAACAATTAGCTGCTGGGGCAGCTCTGCACGGGGTGGGAGGAAGGATCCTAGGTGGGGTTTGCACTAGGAGGTGGGAATCCAACCTCAGCCTCGCTTAGAACGATGATTAGGCAAAATCAGCCCCGGGAGGGATGCACCGAAAGTTTGGCCTAAGGAAAACCATCAGGATCTGGACACTTCAGGGTGCTCCTGATCTGGGGCTGATCTCGCTCCGAGCCCATCTCAGCGTATAACTGTGCCTGCCCCAGCCAACCCTCAGTCCCACACCCAGGAGGGGCTGCCGCCTTTGAGGCAGTAGCCCAAGGGCATCAGCGTGCCAGCCACGGCCTACTCGGCGCTTTGATGGCACGTGTTGCACTGTTCTTGCATCTTGGCATCAGCTCCCAGTCGTTCCAGGGCCATTTTTAGCACGCCACGCGGCCAGCACACAAAGCTGCCTCCTCAACATCAGAATAAGCGGCAACCCTACAATAACAGAGCGCTTAACACTCTCCCTCGGCCCCAGCGCGCACACAGCTCAGCTCCCCTTGTCTGTGCCCATCTCCCTCTGCCCACGCCGAGGTGCTGGAGGGCACGGAGCGCTTGTGTGCCTAGGTCCACGCTTCCCAGAGCAGGATGCCCTCGCGGGATGAGCTGGTGCCAGGCCCTCACCTCATGAGCCGGATCATGGAGTCCATGTCCCGGACGAGCGTCTGATTGCGCCTGAAGATCTGGGCCCGGGGGTTCTTGTCGTAGGTGAACCAGTCGCCATATTTCTTCACCAGCTCCAGGTTGCCGCTGGCGTTGAAGACCTCCTCAAAGTACCTGGGAAGGGGTGAAGGGCACAACGCACAGATCGATTCAACTGAGCAGGGACCCCGCCTGCCTTTATACATGGGCCTCAAGGAATTCCATGCCAGGATCGTACCCCATGGGGGTATCCCACCCCCACCCCCACCGCAGGGAGGCTGAGGCAGGGGCAAAGGGATGGGGGAAGGTAAAAGGCGGTTCAGTGGTTAGAGCTCTAGTCTAGGACTTGGTTCAACTCCCTGCTCTGTCACAGGCTTCCAGTGTGAGCTGGGGCAAGTCACTTAGCCTCTCCGTGCCTCAGTTTCCAATCTAGAGAATGGGGATAACAGCCTTGCCCCACCTCAGGGAGGCGGCGATGATAAATCACAGGTTGTAAAGCGCTTTGAGACCCACTCAGCAAGGCAGCTCATTCGAAAAGCCTGTCAGGGCAAGGCCCTTTCCAAAGGGGTATTTCCACCCAGTTGTCACCCGGCTGGCAAGTCCACTCCGCACCGACCCCCAGAGAGCAATGAAAGGCGGAGTCCCTCTTCACCGGTGAGGTGGGCTGCGTGCTTTCCCCTTCTGCAACCACAAAGCACAGCTCCCCGACGGCACAGCACGCCCAGCCCCAGCTGGCTGGAGGGGCAGAGGAAAACGCGCCTCATAAGCCCAACAGGCTTTGGATCAGGCCTTCAGTACGGTCTGAACAGTGCCCCATGGAGGGTGACAGCAGCGGGGGACGGATGCTTGTCCACCCAGCTGACTCCCCGGAGCAAGGCGCCCTAAGCCAGGGGGTTGGGATGGAGAGAGAAGAGAACCTCCTTACGGCACATTGTAGCTGGCCCAGTACCCCGTCTGGTACAGCTCCTCTGTTTTGTCAGCCACGACCACCAGCCCCCTGTCAGAGAGAGAACGAGACGGGGCATGAAAGAGACCAGGACACAACGGGAAGCAGATTGCATGCTGGGAAAGCAGGAGTGAGGCCTCAGTCTTGGCTAACCAAGAACCCCGGCCAATCAGGGGACCAGAGTACTGGCCAGCCAGATCCACAGGGGGCATTTAGAGACAGTTCCTGACGGGCAGCTCCCCAGGTACAGGCAGCCAGCTGGCTCCCCCACGGCCCTCTGGCTCAGCAGAGCTTCCACGTTTGATCAGAGCTAGAATAACCAATCCATGACCCAGCCTGAAAGCCTGGCCAGGAGCAGAGGAGCTGGCCAGCCTCGGGGAAAGCAGCCAACGCTGCACGATCAGAACCCCCGGCTTTTATCCAAGGCGCCAACCTCAGCACTGAAGACAAGGAACGTGACCTTGTCTCAGAACAACAAGGGGCATCTCAGACAGTCGAGGCTGGGCTGCAAAGACAAGTGCCACAGCTAGACCAGGGCAGGGGCAACGGACTCCATATGGAGGTGGGGGAGCTGTAACAAACCAGGCATCGCTCTACTGCTCTCCAGGGCCATGAGGAGGGCTGGGCAAAGGAGTGAGTTCACGGCTTGTTAACATTACGGCTCCCCCAGATATTTGTTTTTGGAAGCACTTACGGGATCTGCTCCAGCACCGTGAGCACCCCGTGCTGGAGGCCTGCTTTGCCCGGCAGGAAGGTATTATAATCCACAATCATCCACTGGTTGTTGTACCTGGGCACGAGACAAGAGGGGAAGCGTTTGGGGTTCAGTGCCCTTGCCCCATGGTAGTAAATGTCAAGTAACAGTCCTGGTGTGTTTATACTGCCACCACATGGCTGCTCTAGGTAACTACATGCTCCTGGGTGTGTGATTTCCTTAGTAAATCGATACAGTCAACCTGTGGAACTCATTGCCAGTGGATGTTGTGAAGGCCCAAAGTATAACTAGGTCCAAAAAAGATAAGTTCATGGAGGACACTGGGCTAGATGGACCATTGGTCTGACCCTGAATGCCATTTTTGTGTTCCTGTTTGAAGGATCCCTGCATAGCTGCAGCACAGCCAACTCTCACATGACTGCAGTGGACAAACAGACACCACCATGACGAACAAACTGAACACCATCCAGGTTTCCAACAGATTTCCTTCCCTTCTAGGTATTTCCACTCACCCACCCCCACTTCTCACCCCCTCGCCATGTCAGATCAGTACACCTCAGGCAGCTGGTTTCAGAACAAACTGCAGAGAAATCAGAACAAAGTTGTTCTGTGGGCAACGGCTGCAGCGTCGCAGGGGGCTCTGTGAGCCAAGCAAACCGCCCAGTGGCAAGTGCAATGGGCTCCATTATTCTTACAAATCCAGGGTGACCCAGAGCCTCCACATTGTCCCTATGCTGCACAGAGACAGTGTCACAGCAACAGCAGGGACAGACTCAGGTCCTCCTCCTTCAAAACCACAAGCCCCTTCTAGCTGCATAAGACGAGAGGCTCCCTGAGCAGTACGGATCCTATGACACACAGCTGCACAGTTCCAGTGTTCTGTGACTTTCCCCTATCCTTGATCCTTCTTGGCTATTTAGCTTGTAAATTCTTCTGCTGGGGTGGGAGCACCTAGCACAAGTGGCTCTGATCTGGACTGGTTCTAGGCAGGAAAGTAATACACATGGTGATGGCGAATAATAATAATTCCACCCAGCAGCAGGCAGTGGTGCATCTGCATGCCAGCCTCTAAAATGTGTTACGTGATCTCAGCGCCACCGACCTCATGCAGTGCACCGAACCTCGGCACACTGACTAACAGCATGTGACGCTCCATAGCCAGGGCATCACACGATCACGTGACGTCCCACGATATCGCACCATCGTCACCAGGGTGTGCAAAAACCGGACGTCAAAGACAGGTCGAATCCTCCTGCTCAACTGAACGCAAGGACACGAAGCGGGAAGTCTCACCCCATCCCATCGCTGCCAGAGGGAGGGAAGCGGGAGAATGACAGGAGGGTCTGGATGACTGTGAGTCGACTTACGTGCCACTGTTGAACTGCTGGAAGACGGCAGCCCACTCGGCCCCGCTCCTGGCTAGCCGGTTTGCCACTATATTTCTCAACCACTCCAGGACACTCCCTTCCGGCTGGATGTACTTCCACAAGGCAGCATTGCTGTTCCCGATGGTGGTTTCCAAAGTCACCTGCGGGCGGCAGAACGCAGCCCTGAGCAAATCCAGCAAAGGGGGCATGTGACCTAGCAGAGGCCAGCCCTGGGCTCCTGGCAGTGGGGCAGGGGAGTGAGCTAGAGCGGCAACCTGCCGCATGGCCCATGTGAAGAGTGCAGTAGTGGGACCATCCATAGGCAGAGGTTCAACCCTGAGCTGACAGGACTCCTGCTGTAAACAGTGATCCAGGGCCCTGTGTACAACCCCCTTGAACCCGAAAGCAGCAATGGGGCAGGCGGCTCAATCCCCAGCCAGCAGAACCCAGGGACAGCTGGGCCACAGGGGAGGGAGGCTGGGGAGGGGAGACGGGTCCAGACAGCAGCTACCCACCAAGCCGCTGCTCAAGATGTAGAAGTCGTCTCCTGAGAAGATGGTGCCGGGGTAGGACGAGAACACCTGGACGCGTCCTGAGATCGGGACATCACCTGGGGTAGCAGACCACAGGAAGCCATCAGGGGGGCAGACGCTGCGCCCCATCCCCTCCAGAGACGGACGTGGCCAGCTTCCCACAGCAGACTCTGCCACAGAGTGGCAGCAAGGTCCAGCTGCAGGGGCAGGGGGAGCTGGATCTAGGGTCCATCGGGGTCATTACAAAGGAAATAGACGGCAGGGAACCCTTTTCTCTTTGCATAAGGAGCAGGGAAACTTACACAGCATCTTGGTGGGCTCTGGAAGCTCCTTTCTGCTAGCTACTCCTTGCCCTTCCCACAGGACAGCTGGCAACCCTGCTTCCTGGCAGGCAAATACGCTGTTTACTGCTAAGCTATGGGGCCGTTATTCCCCACTCGTCCTGCCCTCACAGCCTCCCCTCCTCCTGCCCGGGGCTAAGGGGCTCTGATCCTGGAAGCAGCCCACATTGCTGCCTCTTGCGCCTTACGCACTGCGGGCCGAGGTCCGGAAGGGCAACGTGTACTTCTTGACGATGCGCAGCATGGACTGGTAAGTGTTCCAGGTGTCGTGGGAGACGAAGAGCTCCTGGTTCCCCGGCAGCAGCTTGATGAGAGCAGAGCAAGACCCTGAGCCCAGGACGTGCTTGTTTTCGGTTTTGTTCAAGGCAGATTCCAGGTCCTCCAAGTCGCCACCGAGCTGAAACAAGCTGTGGGGCCCGGGGGGAGGGAATAGAGACGTGTGGTATCATAACAATCCCTGGCAGCGTAGACAGAGGCCACTGGATTTGCCAAAGCAGAGCAGGTGCTTGGACCCCTACCCTTGGCTGGAATCCTGCTATTGGTTACCCCAGCCGTGCCAGAAGCAACTCCTGGTCCTGGCCATTTGCACGCGACAGCGTAACGATCCGTTCATCTCCACGGCTCCCTCCCCCTGCGGTCACAGCTCCCTCATCTGACCACGGACGAGCCGCAAGCCTTAGTGACAGCCATAAAACTGCCGCCGGAGGCACATGTAAACACAGGGCATCGGGGCAGAGCTCCTGACCTTCGGTTCCAGGGACTCCAGCCTTTCCTCAACCCCAGGAGCTAATGAAACAATGCCACGAGTGCAGGCAGTGCAAGAGGGCAGCAGTGCCACCCCCACCAGCCAGGGAACGCAGCACAGACGCCCGGGCAGTTCCAGCTCACCATTACAGCCCACAGCTGGGAGCGTATGTATCTTCTGGAGAACGGTCTGTCTGCCCGGCCGTGTGGCTAGAAACGCATTGTGGGCAGGAAGGGCTAAGGGGGTCTGGGCAGAGGTAGCTGAAGGAGCTGCTGGACTGCAATGTATTGTCATTAAAACGGGAGGTCCTCTCCTCTGGGTCAGCACTCCGACATGGAGTGATCAAGGCACCCTGCAAACGTCGACTCGCTGGTCTCGCAAGATCTTGGGAGGAGGCAACTACTCTCCCTGTGTTATAGATGGGGAAACTGAGGCAGAGAGCGACCACCTGCCCAGGAAGGGGGCCTGCGTTCAGAACTCAGCTAGCGACACGGGAGGCAGAAGCAAACCTGGCCTGGCTCTTCATCAGCTCCTTGGCGCTGCCGGGCTGACAAGAGCCAAGGCCCACCGGCCGCTCAGCAAGCTAAGCAGGTGACATCATCCAGGACCGAAAGGGTTAAGTCCAATCACCCATCACCCGCCCTCCCGCCCAGAGGGACTTACAGGAAGCCAAATGGGGTGACGGAGAATTGTCCCGTCGGGAAAGCCACTCGCCCGTTATAACTGTCCTCGAGGCCCTTGAGCTGCAGCAGAGCCAGGCGCACCTGTTGGGGGAGACCCAGACGCACAGAGATCAGTGTGGGGGCCGGGGTCTGGGATCTCACACCAGACGCGTGGGAGGGCATGTGGAGGGGGGCTGGTAACAGGACTCGGAACAGGGGAAATGGAAAGGAAGGGGCAGTTCGACTCTGAAAAACGGCTTTGGAAGGGCATCCGGCTCCTCCGTGTTTAATTGCATCTCGGCGACGCCAGATGAAGCGTGCTCAGCTTGCAAGATGGATTCCCCCCGAACCTGCAGCCCGGCACCTCTGCAGGCTCCTCGAGTCTGGCGGGGAGCTCTCCCGCAGCAGGGCTTCTACCGGCCAAACGAGGCCACTGGAGCGATTAAGTGAGAACTCAGGGAAGGATCAGGCTTCCCATGGCTCCATCATTCTCCCCTCGCCCCCAAGCCCCTGAAATCCACCCTTGTGCGCATATGGAGCTGCCCAGCCACCGCTGCCCACACAACACCCTCTAGGCGAGGAAGCGAGAAGGAACTTCTCTAACGGACGCTGCAAAGAGGAAAGACGACAGCTGGATCGAGTCACCCCAGCTGGAATTTGGCCAGGGCCCTGGCGTTCACTTCAGTCCTGCATGTGCTTAAAGAGCCAGGAGACCGTTAATGGTCACGGTGGCCAAGGGCTCAGTTTTGCAGCTTATGGCACCAAGGGACGTCCAGTTACTGGCTACCCTTTGTATTTAAAAATCAAGCACTGCCCTGGTTGTCACTAGCAGGTATCTGGTCTGCGGCCCCTGTAGGAGGGCGGTGGGAGCTGACCTCAGACGTCAGCCCTGGGCTCAAGGAACCTGTCCTTGTCAGACAGCGACCAGCACCCCCGTATAAACGCCTGGCACCGCCCACCCCCGAGCAGCCCAAACCCACCTGGTACCAGTACTCAGGGTCTTCTCCTTTTTCCATCTGCTCCTCCATCCAGGCCAAGTTGGTCATGATGTAGCTCTTCAGCTTCTCACAATAGCCAGTCTGGTATTTAAAGGGGCCGCAGTAGCCCACCATGGTGTTCATCCAGTGCATGTAGATGAGCTGGAGGAAGAAAGGGGCCCAGGGTAACAATGGGAAAGACAGCGCTGCAGACCCCAGCCTCCTCCCCCCTTTCCATCCCACTTAACATCCTTGAGTGAGGGGGCTGGTTCTCCAACACCTCTGGGGAAAGGCAGGCTCTCCTTGCCACGGCATCTCCTGCTGGCTGGCTGGAGATTTAGGGACAAGCTGAACGGGGCGGGAGGTGGCTCAGGAGTGCAGAGAGGCCAGCCAGCCACCCTGTGTTTCTACAGGCTTCAGTCCAAGCCAAGCTTAGCTCACAAGTGAAACGAGCACAAGAATCTCAGTCTCACCCCCACTGGGCATCCGTGAGCCGTAACCTTTGGCACCACCGGCCATCTCTGAGAAGAGGCCCAGGAACGGACTCAACGGGGCGTCAGTCCAGATTGAGGGGCAGTGGTGTAGCAGGATGTGGGGGTAGCACTGGACTGGAATACCAGGGGACCCTGCAGAGCCAGCCTAGAAGAGCTCTAGGGGTCTGCTTTTCCCCTGCCTTGCGCCATCATTTACCTGCTCAGACACAGCGGCTTCAGCCATGCCAGCAGCATAGGCCTGCAGGCTGTCATTGTACTTCTCATTGGTGGCCAACTCCAGGAAGGACCACCTGCCCCAAGCAGAGAGGACACCAAATGAACAAAGAAAGGCAAACTGCAGCTTGAACCCACCCGCTGCCCAGTCCCCAGGCACCCATGGCGATACGCGGCTCCCTGGAGCTGTGTGTGTCTTTTACTTTATCTTAAGTGTCCTTCTGATAAAGGCTCCGGCCCTGGGACAAAGCAAACAGCTCCCGAGGCAGCTCTGTGCTTTGCTTCTTGTTTGCCTTGTCTGGAGCTGCTTCCAAGAATCCCCCAGCACTCGGACCACGCAGCTGAGGATAAAGACACACTGGAGCCGTGGGAGGTGCTTACCAGAGTCTTTCCCCCACAAGGAGGGCATCAGGGGCAAAAGGAAGCAGATAAGGGGACCAGAAAAGCTTCTGCTCTCCCTTAAAGGATCTCCAAAGTCATCATCCCTTATATACTTATCAGTATTTCCGTGGCACCCAGCACCACAGGGCCTTCTGCACACAGAGCTTTCTTTGAATTTGCACATGCCTTCGCTGTTAATTCAACCTCCATCGCCCCCAAATCCCTAGGAGGTGGGATGTGGTGGATTAGCAGTGGATGGATAAGACTCAGCACCATCTTGGTCTCCTTGGCACCCCTTTGCAATGCAGTTCTCCAGTCCCCAGCTAGGTCCCGGGTGGATCAGCCACCAGCAGCAAATAAAATCCACCAGCCAGCAGCCCCTGGGATGTTCAGGGCCCACAGAGCTACTGTGTCGCTTTAGAAAGCAGAGGGCTCTTCCCTCCCCCCCAAAAAAATCTCCCCAGCTCAGTTGCTCACTTTGGCAGGAGAAACTGACCATTCCCAGCCTCCTGTGTCTGACTCCGGCCTACAGAACAGGGAGAGGCACTCACACTCCAGAGGCAGCCCTGCCAAGATCAGCAAAATTCAAGGTGGGCACAGGAGGGCACCAGCACCCGGCCAGATACTCACACCAAGACAACGCACTGCTCCACCGCAGCTGGCTAATGGGCTCCCGCTCACGGAGCAGGAGAGTTATTCATTTACAAGAGAAACAGAGCTGGTGCCAGCCTGATTGCTCTGGAGACTGAGGGCCCCTAGGACAGGCCCAGCAGGCCTCTGGCAGTGTGAACTCTCCCCTCCCCTGCACCAGTGATGGAGAGTCAGGCGTAAACGGGACCCTGCTTGTTAATGCAGTGGGATCCCCGTGGGGGGGGAGGGGGACACTATATCACCTGTGATGCCTGGATGAGTATTGTGTAAAGTATTTCAGAGTGCTGGACGCACAGTCACCCCTCCAGTATTAGGTACAGAGAAGCAGCTTGACCAAGGTCACACAGCAAAATCAGGCCTGAATACCACCCCTCTGCCATAACCAGTAGCCAAACGTCCTTCTTCCAACCGAGCTAGGTACATCACCACAATATCCAAACACAGAGGAGTATCTGTCTGCTGCTGGGAGACAGCTGTCACTGTGCGCTGCAAACTGCTCCAGAGGGAGTAACGCATCGCAGCGTTGCCAACTCCCATGACGCTGGGTGCTTTTAGTGAAAGCCCAAGCTCCTGGAGTCATGTGATCACATGAGAATCTCCATTTTTTTTTTTTTTTTTTTAAATAAAAGAAAGGTACATTTCCAGCCCTCATGGCTTCTGAGAAAAGCTTGAAAATGTCAAAGTCACAAGGCTACCACACCAAACAAAAAGAACCCTAAAGCTATTCTTTAAAAAAAAAAAAAAAAACCCTCATGATTTTTAAGACAATCTTATGATTTTGGGGGGGATTGACATGACTTCTGAATACTTGGGATTAGCAACACTGTTCTCTCACCTAAAGAGACTATGTTTGTTATTTTCCTTAATTTGGAAATAAGCCACCTAGACAGAAGCACAAAGGGATTGTTCTTTACACTTCCTCATATGCACGTAACAACTATTTCTGCTACACAGGGTTAAGGGAAATGCTACGTACAACAGCCCTGGGGAGGGCTAGTGAAATGCAGTTATTTATCGCCCTCGGGGCACGCTTTTGACCTGGAAGAGAGGATTGCGCAACACGTCCAGTTGAGAAGTAGCCCCTGGCCTCAGTAACCTTGCACTGAATGGCAGAGGAAGGAGAGAAGGAGGGGCAGAAGGAAGCCTGATGCTTTGCTAGACCCACACCGTGGCTCTGCTCAGCTACTTGATGTCCCACCGTGCACTAAAGAGACACACTCAGGGCTAATTAGGGATGCTCACCCAAAACCTGAGGCATCCAGACTGTCTCACTAGAGGGCAAGTCAGGTCAGGACTGTCCGTAGGCGAGTCACTTCATTTCCTAGCCTGCTACCAAGACAGATCATTTTGCCTGCCAGATGATGGGGGGCTGGAACGACAGATGCTCCCTGAATAAGAGGAGCTGAGAGAGGTTTCATGCAGTCTGAGGCCAGCCTGCTGCATTCATAAAAAGCACAAATAAAAAAAAGAGAGTCCCCCCCCCATGTATTTATTTGAGGTTTCAAACCAGCAACAGATTTTTTAAGCTGGGGCTCAGACACAGCTATCTGATTGCCAGATAGAGATTGCAGGCAACATGTTGCCTCACTCCAGTCTCACACCCTTCTACAGCCTGGTCCAAAGGACAATGCAGTGTAGACATGCTGGATGAAAAAAAAAAAAAGAAAAAGCCAGTGTGTTTCTGGAGGGATTTGTTTTTTAAACTGGGTAGCAAGAGGGACCTGATTTGCTGTAAAAAGTTTGTGAAAATAAGGCAGGATCAACGTTCCCCAGCTGCGGCACCCTTTCCATCAGCCGAGAACATGAGTGTCTGGAAGAGGAGATCGGGTCCAAGCGCTTCCCCATGACCCAGCAGCTGGGGTCTGACACTGGCCGGAGCAGAACCAGAGCTTTGAGAGCACAAGAAGGCGGCTGGTTCTTCCCTGTAATCGGTTATTTTCAAATTGAAGAGAAAAGCTGAAGCAGCTTGAGTTTAAAAAGAATAATAAAACTCACGAGGCCAGGAGTTCTAGATCTGTGCCCAGTCCCCTTTCAGACTATTGCTCTAGACCTACGCTCATCAGGGCAGGGACTGCCTTTCGACATGTACAGCACCTGGCACAACAGGGCTCCAGGCCCTAAATGGTTGATGCTCAGATATGGTGGTGATGGGACAGGTGATTAAGACAGGATCAATCCTAGCCGGAGCCTCTTGGCGCTAGTGCAATGGAAATAGCGACAACATCTCAAACCAGACAGAGGAGTCCCCCGACAGCATCCCTCTCATGAACGACGCGGAGAGCTGCGTGCAGCCGGCCCAGCATTCCTGGGGCTGCGACGTGTCCGGAGGCTACACCCGCAGAGCGGCGGGCACTGCAGGCAGACAGAGGTGGGCTAGTGCCACTCGGGGTAGCGCACTGAAGAAAGCAGCGGGGCCGCTTGGCCTAGGCGAGCGAGTACGAACCCCGAGGGTCACAAGGGATTGGACGCGGGCAGCTAGCCCAGATCACCGTAGGCGCCACTCCAGCCTCAGGGCTACTTGTCAGTGAGGTGGCTCCAGCTCAGCTGGCCGGGGTCTCTCTCCCGGCAGTGGAAGGCACCCTGCCAGCTGCGGGGCAGATGTGATCTCCAGCGCACAGATGTTAGCCCTGCAGCCTTGCTCCACCTGGACGGGCAAGCGGGGATCGCTCCTCGCCCCCGGCAGCGGCAGCAGCAGCCGCAATGGGCACAGGGCTTCGCAACCAGTGGAAATGCGAGAGCCACAATGGAAAGCGAAATCAAATGCAAGCGGGGCCGTTCGGCCCGGCTGCTCTGATCCGATCCGATCCGGAACAGAAGGCCCCGGCTGTGTGAACGGCAGGAAACACGCCTGGTGGACGTGCACAACACGGGGCCACAGGCAGCGGAGAAGAATCCGGCTCAGCCCCTGGTCACGGGCCGTGCCGCGTTACTAAAAAGCAGAAGCGAAAGCGGGGTGAGAAGCGGGACCGGGAGATCTGTGCCCGGGTTTGTGCGCGCACAGGCGGGGAGGGAAGGGCCGGGGAGCCCGGCTAGAACAGCCCCGGGGCAGAAACCCGCCCGGACCGGACCGTCCCGTCCCGCTGCAGGGACCGGACCCGACCCGACCCGACCCGCGCCCCCCGCCTGCCAGGGGTCGCTTGGAAGGAGCAAGCGCCCCCCAGCCCCAGCGGCAACCCCCGGCTGCAGCCCGGGAAGGGGGAGCCGGCCCGGGATGGGGACCTGGGCACCGCCCCTTACCCCGTGTCCTGGATCCGGTCGCTGAGACTGGCCCGGGCGACGGCGGCGGGGTCCCAGCCCTGGACGATGCGCAGCTGGCCCGAGGCCGGGTCCAGCAGCACTGAGCTGCGGCGCGTCTCGGGCCCGGGGAGGGGCGCGGCGGCCCGCAGCAGGCTCAGCACCAGCAGCAGCAGCGGGGCCATGGGGGCGGCGGCCGGGCAGCCCCGGAGGCCCATCGCCCGCTCCGGCTCCGGCTCCGGCAGCGCAGCAGACGCGTCCCCGCTCCCCAGCCCAGCTGCTCCTGCAGCGCCGGGTCAGCTGACGCTGCTGCCGCCGGCCGGGGGCGGCCCCTCTTAAAGCGGCCCGGGCTGCTTCCTGCCAGGCGTGGGAGCGGCCCCGAAGCAGGGAGACCCCAGGCCTGGGTTAGCCCCGCGGCTTCTGCCTGGCTCCTGCCCCGCCTTCCCCCCCCCCCCCAGTCGTCATCTCCACCCCGCCCTGGGACCCCAGCGGGGTGTCACCCAGCTACTGCGCCCCACCCTCCCTGGGGCCCCAGCCCGAAGGAAATCTTTCCCCGGCCCCCCTCTGCGCATCATCCCGGGCAAGGTCCCCACGGACCGGGACCCGGAGCCTGCCAGAACAAGCGATGCCAACCCCGCAGCTCAGGCTCCCCTGCACACCCCCTGCAGACCTGTCAAACTCCCTGCATGCCCCTGTCACAACGCGTGGGACACCTCGCTGAGGCAGGGCACTAAACACCCCAGAAACAACCCTGGGTGAAAGCAGACCGACAGGCAAGGCACTGGCTCACACGGGAAAATGATCCAAGACCGACACACCCGATGGCCTGTGGGTAGACATTCCTGTCACACAGTAATCGCTCTGGGTCTGACCTCTCAGGCCTCGGCCTCAAACGAAACCTGCACGACACCTTCAATAGATGAGCCTGGGAGTTTAAATTCATAACTTTGCTAGACACGAAAACGACAGAACAAAGAGACGCTGGATTTATGGTTGATTACAATACTCTGTAACCCACTGACAACATACACACACCCGGCTGCTTCTCCCCACCTTTTCTCCCTAGCACTTGGGGGGGGGGGTGTTAACAGACCACTTCACCTTGAATAGTCCCTTGAAATGTCTATTAACTACTTATGCTAAACAATCTGTACCACCTGGTATTTAGCTGGGACTCTCCCCAGACCTGAAGAAGAGCTCTGCACAGCTGGAAAGTTAGTCTTTCTCACCAACAGAAGTTGGTCCAAAAAAAGATAATACCTCCCCCACCTTGTCTCTCTGCTGCACCATGCACGACTCCACGGAAACTGGGATCGGGGTACTGGCAAGGCTGTAGTGATGGGCACATTGCAGAGTTCATTGCAGGGCTCTGACCCCTAGAATCTTCTGCCTTCACAAATAAATCTAAGGCCAAGAATTATGGCTTCTCCTCCCTTGGCTTTGTGCATACGGCTGGCCCTGGTTTTAGCATCTAGTCTATTGGCAGTGTCTTTCCACCATTCTCCTGTCAAGCTGCCATATTATAAGGCCAGGAGTAATGCGGTCTGACTCTCTGCACTTGGGGAATGTTTCTGAGCTTTCCCAGATCCTACAACGATGGGCCCCAGGTAATATGAGTGTTGTGGCTTGCTACAGAATGGAATCAGAATTTCCTAGCTGTGTGTCATAGGTCCTGTACTGCATACAGCGATTCTCCTTTAGCTCAAACAAGAGAAATCATTTAGAGCAGAAGAATGTAAATTCTATCCTAGCAGATACAATGAAGTTCAGCCTATTTGTGTATGTGGCCAGTTAGTGTCACCTATAATATATAAATCAACAGCAGCTATGCTGATGGAGAAGCAGTTCCCGCTACACTTTTCTGAAGCAGGATCTTACAGTTACACTATTATTTATGGAAAGAGATTTGTGAAAGAAAGAGAAGACTCCAAAGCAATTTCCATGACTGAGAAATTTGAGTGCAACCCACCTTTTGTACCGCATCTGCCATGCTGAAGGGATCCCAAAATATTTGCAGAGTTACAGAGATGCATTCAATAAATAAGTAGCGTGGGGTGAGAAAACGTAATGGCACTGGCACAGGAGAAGGGCCATGTTTGGGGATTTAAAAAATGGGAAAATCAAATATAGAAGGTGGCAACTGTGCAGGAAAAGACTCGGGCAACAGCAGTAGGAGGTGAGTGTAATCAGAGCTTCAAGTGGAAATCTTGCCATTAAAATTATTCACATGGTGCAAATAAATGTTCTACACCAAAAACTATCTACCAAATGGAGGAAGGGCTCTTAAATCCAGTTCTCATTCACTAACTCCTTTATCTCATAAGGGAAACTGTTGGCATCCATCCAGAGAAGACAGCTTTCCCTCAGTTATACTTAGGGGTAGCAGCAGACACAAATCCCGCCTCTTCCCTGGGGCCCTATGCTTCAGAGGGGATCAAAGCAACGGAAAGGGACAGGGGTGAGCAGTGAGTAAAGGAGGGCATGGTGAGGTGGGAGGCTACCCAGTCAGGAAGCTGCTGCTCTAAGCACCATGTCACATGCGCCTCTTCAAACTGTTACTGCTTGGAAACCCAGAGAAACTGTGGAGGTGTATGAACTTCCATCCACTCCAGCTGATCTGCGCCCCCACCTTTCGGAAAGGGTCATTTATGCCACAGGCGGCCCAGTGATGCCAACTCTCGTCTGATGATAATTATTGTTTTCCTCAAAGCCCCAGCTCCTGGAGTCAAGGGATATGTGATGATTGCAGCCTTCATTCTTAAAGAAAAAGTAAGTTTCTAGCCCTTGTGGCTGTGGAGAAAACTTCAAAACGTGACCCCTGTGGCTCAAAAAGCAGAAGGCGAACACAAAGAACACCAAATCTATTATGTTTACATAATCTCATCGCGTTAAAGCCAATCTCATGATTTTTGGTGAGCCTGACTCATGATTTTTTAACATTTGGGGTTGGAAATCCTGCAGGCTGAGCAGGGAGAAGCCAGTGGCAGAATCGAGTGGCCAGGGATAGAGGGGCGAGGCTGTCTCACACAGGCGGATTGTTTCTTGTCTTCAGAGTTGGTTCTTGTCTTCTTTGCAGCTCAGCCGATTCCAGGGGGTTTAAAGACAGTCCAATCTCCCAGTCCTCAGTAAGACAGAACTCCGCAGTCAGGGGAACCTCTAAATGGCTAAAACGGGGCGGGTGGAGGGTTGAATGTGACTGGGTGTGAAAGGTCCAGACTGGACAGGGATGCAGTACAACCGCATAGGTCAGAGCCAGTTCGACCACAGGAAGACCCACAAGTAATGGGAGACTCACCCGCCAGGGAATGACCCAATACTAGGGGTCTGTTTTATTACCTAGATCCAGTGCTACCGGGCATGGCCTACAAGCTGCTTCATGCAGATGGGGTGATACTGTGGAGGATCCAAGGCGGGGGTAGAGGTGACGTGTACCAAGCCCCCCCATGCAGCTCTGGCAAAGAAGTTTGGGCAGGGAGGGAGGGGAAAGAGGCACAATAGGTTAAATCCTGGCTCTATTTAAAAACAAAAACAGTGGGAGTTTTGCCCTTGACTTCCCTAGGCTGTATTTTACCCATGCTGGATCTTGGCTCCTGCAGCCATAGTGCAACTGGCTGGTTTGAAGAGTGCCTGAGATTTGCTTGAACCAGCCCTGCCAGCTGTACCAAAAAACATCATGCAGAGACTGTAGGCACTGGGGGAGACGCTTGCTGCTCCAGGGTAAGCTGATGAATGACGACATGTGACCGGTCCCTGACTCAGAGGCACCTGAGATGGGGTTTCCAGGGCCCTCTGCTGGTTGGAATCAGTACACCACCCACTCCAGTAGGCGTTGGCTCTGGGATGTGCATGGATTCCAGTATGTTTCCAAGTGGCATTCTAGATGGTGGCTTTAAAGCCCTCGGTTGTTTGGGATCTGGTTGTCTGAGAGCTGCGTCTCTCCCCATGCAGCTGCAATCAGGACAGGCACTTGAGGAAGAAAACCAAAAAATGTTAGGCTTTTGTTGAAGAAGGAATGATTGAGTCGGGGTTGGTCCTGCTTTGAGCAGGGGGTTGGACTAGATACCTCCTGAGGTCCCTTCCAACCCTCATCTGCTATGATTCTAAGGGAGTTCAGTTCTCCTCTAGCTCCTGGAGTATAAGAGAAGGGATCCCATCCAAGAGCCTTCCCCCAACATCCACCCCTTTCTGCCTGGGCTTCAGCCTCGTATCCCAACTGTTGCCGATCAACGAATTAGCCACAGCTGGGGCAGTAGCAACTCTGTCCCTTAACCCCTTAGGCCTTGTATACACTATGCCGGCAAAATTTTGTCGCACATCCCTAAGCGACAAAAGTTCTGCTGGCATAAGCGCTTGCATGGACAGCACTACGTTGGTGGAAGACACTGTCCTGCTGACATAGGTAACACCACTCCTTTATGTGGTTTTATTATGTGCACGGGAGAGCGCACTCCCATCGACATAACGCGGCTACATGAGCCCTCTTACAGCGGCACAGCTGGACCAATACAGCTGTGCCACTCTAAGGTTTATGTGTGGACTAGTCCTTCGTGACTGTGGCAGAATGGGATTTACACACCCCATCACAGCGCACAAAGCCCATTTTTAATGGGCCTTATTAGTATTTGTTATTTCTATTACATAAGCACCTAAAGGCCCCATTTAAACTAGAGACCCCACTGGGCTATGAAAGCGTACAGCGAGGGACAATCCCTGCCCCAGAGAGCTTACAGTCTAAAGAGACAAGTCAGACAGATGCAGGGGGCGGGGAGATGACAGACAGGCACAGAGAGGGGCAAATGACTTGCCTGGTGTCGCCATAGCAGGTCAGTTGGCAATAGAACCAGATGTCCCGAGTCCCAGGCCAGCTCGCCATGAGCAGGAAATAACACACAAAACATGTGCCTCTTCCACAGGAAGGGGGAAGCACTACTCAGCATGGAGAAAGCTTTGCATCGCGATGTCCGTGGCACGGAGCAACGAGCCTTGCTTTGAAATCACATCAGTGGTTGGCGAGCCTGCTGCCACCTCTCTCTGACGGGCACTGGTGCCCATTTTTGCAGCTCTGAGCTCTCAAGGAGGTTTGATCTGTTCGGCAAAAGCATTTGTAACTCTCCTGAACACAACAAACCCAGTGCCCCAGGGTGGCTGGGTTCATTCTTTGCTCAGTTAAAAGCATGGATATTTTCCCCCCCTGGAAGGCATGTGATTTTAGTGGGCAATTTAACTAGGTGGGAAATTGACCCTTTAATCTCTTAAGGCTCTTATGTCGCCAACAGCCAGGCTTCTGTTTTCCCATTATCAGCTCCGTTGGCTGGGCTGAGAGGTCTCTTATCTGATCAGAGTCTTGTCGCATGAGCACTGGCGTGGGGGGAGGAAGCGCAAAAATCGAAGCCAACCGAGCACAGTGACTTGGCCTCATGCTGGCAGTGCAGGAGAATCAATTCTGGGGGCATTCTTCTTCCTAGCCTGGGGAGGTGGGAGCTGGGCAGGCTGGAGATACAAGATATTCTAGGTGTGGTTCCCAAGGAAGGAGGGCCAGGGATGACTGCGGCACCTCCTGCTGGAAGATCCATGAACTGGTGCCTTTGGCTGAAGAGCTTCTGCCTTCTTATGGGGAAGAAAAGGAAGACGGTACCATTTGGGGTGAATCACCTCCTTCCTGCCTCTGCCACCGATAGCTGGGTCCAACGCTTGCTATAGACCCATTCTGAAGCAAAGGTCTCTACAGGCATTGTCACATGCCCTCTGCTCTGTTCTGTATGGTCTAAGAAGCCCAGTGTGTAATATCCTGATAGCATGCTCTCCAGGAGTTCAGATGTCACAGGGATGAGTGTAGTAGCTGAACCAGAGTAGAACAGCGACCGGGGCTTCAGAATGACTAAAGAAGTGATCTTCCGTGAGAAACCACCACAGAATTTATGCTGAGCCTCGTGCATATTAGGAGAAGGTGGTAGTGACTGCGGTGTGGATACCAATGCAGTGCAGGCGTTGCCATGCACCTCACCATCAGGTCTCAGTGCCTTGATTTAAGGAGCTCCCAGAAAGCTGGGACTGCATGTGAGCTGTCCTTTTGTCCTGTGTTTGTACAGCACCTAGCACATTGCAGCTGGGGCCCCCATAGGCATGACATAAATAATGGCCCCGTGTCATCACCATGTCCGCCCTTAAGCTTTGTTCCAATCCCTTGGGGTTGCTGCTGTTCCCCAGAGATAGAACTGGAATCCAGGGATGCTGACTCCCTGCTCGAACTGCTACAAACTGCTTCCTCCTGGTGCAGGCATCTCGGCCAGTCTTGATTAATAAGAACTTCAGAGCCAATGTTGGGATCATCCCTGGGAGGATCTGGCTAAACTCCATGTACTGTCCTCAGGGAAGAATAGCACATGACGGATTGAGTCACCCACTGGGTGGCTGGGACACTGGTGGAGGGCCCCATCCGGTGGCTGCACTAGGTGTGTGTGTGGGCAGGTCTACACTAGATGCGCTACAGCAGCGCAGCCCAGGGCAGACACTCTATGCCAATGGGAGAACGTTCTCCCGCCGGCACAATAAGTCCACCTCAACGAGAGGCGGTAGCTATGTGGGTGGGAGAAGCTCTCCCGCCAACATAACTGTCGACTCGGGCACTTAGGTCAGTGTAACTTACATCACTCAGGGGGTGGCTTTTTCATAGAAGTTATAGTGATAGAAGTTATACCGACATAAGGGCTAGCCCTGTATTCTGCATGCAAGCCCTGTATTCTGCATGGTCCTCTCATGGGGGTGCCATTCACACCCCTGGATGTTTGCAGACACAGCATTGCTGGGGAAGCTGGAAGCGCGGCACGTGATAGAGATGTGCTGCTGGCCTGGTTTCAGCTGGAAGTGGGCCTTTAGATTGCTAGCTGTGTGATATGCAGAGAGGATGTGGCACTCACAGTCAGGTTCACACAATCAGCCAGCGAGCGCTCCATTTACAGCCACTTCTGCATGGATACGAACGCCTCATGCTGCCAGGCAATGTCTCTGTAAGCCGTGATTTGCGCTGCTGGACTCCAAGGCCCCTCCACTGCTTGTACCGAAGCAAGCTGTCCAGATATTGCTAAAGTTTAAAAGACGGTGACTTTGTCTATCTGTTAGAAGTCAGGACAGCCCATCCAGAGCCAGATTTTCAAAAAGGGGTGCGCTCCCTTGTGGCCAGAGGTGTTTCCACAGGGCCCTCCCTCTGCCTCTTCTCTTCGGGGACCTCTCGATAGGCTCTCTCAGGGCTCTCACCAGCCCTCCTTGAATCTGGGTCAGTCGCCTAAAGTAATTCAAAATAATCTTCAGTGTCCCAAATGCAAAGTCCGTCATAGTTTGCACTCATCGCCAACGCGCCTTTCTTCCATGGAGCCCTTATTCCGCTCTGCAGAAGCCCAGCCTTCTGGCTCAGCCTTCCTTTCTCCATCCCTGTGCACTGTCTCTTCAAGGCCGCATATATACTACCCTCCTTTCGAAAGCTTCTCCCGATTGGCTGGAAGGGAGGGGAGATCTGCCCCACACTGCTCTACAGGGCTCTTGATGCCAGGCCTTTAAAGAGACAATGTCCTGGGATCTTTCCATCCCATGGATAACTCCCTGGGATCACCCCCTCTCATCCAGTTTTGGCCGTTTTCTGAGCCTGTGCTCACACTATCCTCTCTGGAAGAGAGTCTTTGTGTCCCCCTAAGGCTTACTGGACACCTTACAGTAGGCATGGAACCATAGATGCAGAATGCGGATGCAGTGACATGTCTTGTTTGCACATGCAGTTATCAAGACTGATGGATTTGCTTGCGTTAGCAGGGAACTGGATTTGATGACCCCCTTCCAGGCCCGTGTTCCTATGTAGCTTGCAAATTGGATGCACAAATGATCAGAATGCTGTGAAATGATCCGACTTGCACGTCCACTCACAGTAATTGTGCTTGCAAATTAGGCATGTAGTAAATCGTGTCCACAAATTGCATGCACTGTTGTACATCTAAGTCATTTGGAATCCCAGCTCCAGGTGACTGGTCAGGTTAGGGGTCAGAGCAGAGTTTGGGGGCTTATCCATTAGCATTTTACTGCCCTTGGGGGCAAAGGAATAGGCTGCCCCACCCAGACCTTGATGCAGGAAGAAGGGGAGATGCTGCAGCAGCAGCCTGGAGGAGACTGTTGCTGCATTTTATCTGGAGTAATTCCGGGTTTTTTCAATGTCCCCCAGACCTGTGAAAACTTTGGGCATTGTGTGAAGGGTGGGGGCAGGGTATAGGGAGGGGCATGAATTAGTGACTTGGTGTCACAGCAGCACCTGATCACAAGTTCACGACCTACTCTTGGCTTCTCCCCTGCCTAGTTCAGAGGAAGAAAGCCAGCCCAGCACAATGAGGAATTTGAGGGCCCCACCCTCTAGAATTCAGGGAGGCAGCAGAGCCAGAAAACAGAGAGAGCCCTTAAAAAGTAACCCACGCAAAGCAAGCCAAGGGAAAATTCAAGCTGAAGGACCGTGGAGATCAGGAAACTGGGCCCATGGGAAAAGAGTCTGCTGCAGCTTCAAGGGGGAACAGGAAGGTCAGCCGCAGGGGCGCTAGGGCCGGGCTCCCGGAAGGGCTCAGTAGTTTTCAGTGTCAATTGGCAGGACAAGGGTGCAGATTGCGGATGTGCTAACGCTAACGCACCCATGCCTCCTGCCTGCCCTTTCCAGGGAAACACCCTCGTGGGGGATGAATTTGTAGGCAGTCTTCCAAGCACCTCTGCACAACGCGTCGCAATGTGACATGTCAAATCTTCCTTCCTATTTCAGCCTTGGACACTGTATCTTCAGGTGGTTTCAATTCCCAGGCAGCAAATGTGGGGGGAAGGGCGCTGCGGAAGCCTAGCTGGTTCTGTTATGCAGAGGCATGGGAATGGCATCGCTGAATGAAGAGGATCTCCTTTCAAGCACACTGGGCCCAGAGAGGTTCCTGAACACCACACCAACACTATAAGCTTAACAGCCCCACATGTATCTCTGTAAAGCTATATCTAGCCATTGCCATGTGCAGCACCTAGCACCATGGGGGCCTGGGTCGTCACAGGGACTCCTACAAATAACCAAAATACTAATTCCTATGGGGTCCATACTAAATGTACTTGTGTATAAACACGTAGAAGCTGTCACACACCATACTTGGGCAAGCTGTGATACATAGACTGTCTGGCTGAGACCTCAGTGATTTCAATTATGCCGCAGGCAAGGCTGTCTGCAGTAGAGCTGCCCTCCCACGTGCTGTGGTGGAGTCCTCCCAGGCCCCCTTTTGCTGTCACTGCATCTAGAACCGATCTGGGTTGCAACACAGTGAAAAGCCGTAGGGTCGACTGGGCCTAACTGGACTTCCATGACTGGGGCTCGATCTTCTGCATGTCACTTTTAACCATCTTGTAAGCAAGCCCTCCGGGTTCATTTGCAGGCGTAGTGTTGTCAGGACTTATCTTTGCACCGCTTCCCTCGCATTGCACAGCAGAGCTGCAGTTTGCCCCTTGGCCTGCAATGACGCAAGCCTGGGTTTTTTATTCTAACTCCCCTACAAAGGCATTTCACTATGAGGCCCTGAGAAGCAGGTTTTGTCTACTGTAAAGTTTCACTAAAATACAGTCCGGTTTAGTCTAGGCCCCAGGCCGGCAAATGCATTAACTACTCCCATGAACCGTCTCACTGGCCATTCGCAGGCTCAGGGCTGGAGCGGGTTGGGAGCTTTTCAATGACATGTTTTGTCATCGGCAAAACCAGTTTGTCAAAAACCAAACTTTTCGCAGGCGATGATGGTCAGTGTCGACAAAGCGTTAGAGTCCTGAAACTCCAGAGCCCCACACCCCAAATATTTGCATTATTTCCCCCAAATATTTCTGTGCCAAGTATTTGATTTTTTTTTTTTTTTTTTAAATGGCAGAGACCAAACGAGAGGAAAAATCTCAAGTCTTTTCAATCTCTCACCCTGGACAAGGACGATTTGTTGGCACCAGCACAGAAAAAAGAAAGGAAGTGCCTGTGTCTTTAAGAGAGGCTGTCCCTTCCACTGTCTGAAGAGGAAAGAGGGGGTTGGCTCAAACTGCCTGCCTGTTTTTTTGCTGTAAGGGAGTCAACCGCCTGGCTACATATTAGCACAGCAGCCGCTGAGCCAACCTCAGAAGCCAAACGCCAGCCCCTTGCAGGAAGCCAGCATGCAAGTATTGAACGATCAGCCTGGATCTGGGTGCTAGAAGCGCCTGGAGCCACATCTGCAGGGGGAGGCGAAGTTCATTTCAGGGCAGCTTTTAGCCTGGGTCGCTGCTGCCAGCTCCTGTCCTGGGGGTTCGTATTTGTAAAGTTTATGGCATGGATTAAACCTGCCGGCGGTTTCCTGTGCCCTCCCCCTTGGCCGAGGCAAGTGAGCTCAGGGGTGGCCAGGTTCAGCTTTCGCAATATCCAAGTTTTATCCTGGAGTCGGGGCGACTTGGTTCACGGTTGAAATAAACACCCGTCCCTCCCCAGCCGTGTTGACTTCCCTGGGTGCTGATGCTGGCATTTTGCAAGCCCTGGAAAGGAAGAAAATTCCACAGGCTTTGATGACACCTTTCAAGCTAGCAGGACCAGATTTTTGTTTTTAACTCTTCACTTCCCTGAGTTGTTTTGCAGCCTGTATATAAACACCTATCCAGATCACTCCTCAGCTGTGCTGCACAAGTGCTGAAGCCCCAGTCTCTTCCAACTTCAAGTGACGAGGATCAGGGGCAGGGAAGCCAGACGCTACCCCAGCCATAAACCGCAGTAGTGTCCGAGGCCTCTGGGTTTTTTTTACTTCCTTGTATTTGTATTTGTTAATCTTGTGCTCTTGCGGGGAGTCTGAAAGTGGAATTCAGCAGTTCTGCCTACTTTAGTTTCTTTGCCTTTTTCTCTCTGCAAGGAAATCGATGCATAAAAGAATCCCAGCCATTTGCAAACATCAATCAGCCCCACGGGTTACTTCTCTATTTCCATCAACGGCTGAAACGTCCCAGCTTGCAAAATTTACCAAACAAACAAGCAAGGAAACAGATGTTGGAAATAACTGATCCGGGAGGAGAAGCTGAGGTGCCGTAATTCAAAGGACCGTCTTTAGGGTTGGAACAAGGTACAGCGAACCCTGACGCTGTGTCAGGATGGCCAGGCGGCCTGCGAGCGGGAGGGCTGTCTGGATGCTGAGCGCGCTTTGGACGCTGAGCTGTGGTGCTGGTGCTTCGGGAGCCACCGCTGGATCATGGGGTGTTGGGAGCCAAATGCCCCTCCATCTGGAGATCGGGAGGGAGCCGGATGGTATCCAGTATGCCCAGTACCAGGACAGGACTGTGGATGTAAGTATCTGAGATCTTTGGGTGCAGGGACGGTTCAGATTGACAGAGCACTAGAAAAGAGCTCGCAGGATGTTAAAGATCTGGGGCTGGATTCTCAGCTGGTGTAAATCAGCATAGCTACAGTGGCATCATCTGAGAATAATTTGTGGTGCATGTATAATAAATACATCCCTCCCTTTGCTACCTAACGTGTCTCCTCCAGGGGCGGGAATTGCCCCAGCAGAGGATAGGGCTAGGACTGTTACAGGTCTCCACGGGGTCTCTACAACCTGACCTTCTTTGGAGAGCGCATTGAGAGCGCTAAGAGCTGGTATTATCATCCTGGGGCATCACCCGTGATGCGCTTGGATTGCAGACACTACGGGAGATTTGCTGGAAGCGAGGGCAGCATTTGCAGTTCCAAGACAAAGTGGTGGAGGCTATTTGTGCCTGCACCTCCCCAGAAGTTGCCATGGACAAGCCGGCAGGATATTGACGAGATGCTACACGCATCACCTCTGTGTTAGTAAGAGACGTGAGGTCAGTGTTGATGCTTGTAAATGAACGAGAGATACAAGGGAAGGATCAGCTACTGCCCCTGCCTGGAGTGCCCCAGCAGGCAGGCCTTCAGGCCTCTGGTCAAAGCCTCATTGACAGATATACCTGCCTTGCTGGATTTGTGCAGAATGGAACCGGGCCCTCCCGTCTGATTCACCACGTTGATGTCAGACCAAGGGCCCAGCCAAGCAGAAGTTCCATTTACCGGTTTGTTAGAACGTGGTGCAATATTCATGCCACTGCGTAGAGCATTAAGGAGAGGAAATGGTTGAGGCAGGATGCTGGGAAGCAGTGCAGTTGCCTCCCAGCTGCACATTAATGTTTTGGCATTAGCCATCATTGGCCTGGTAATAGGAATCCATCTCCATGAATTACAGGGTTATGAATTCCCCAGGCTGGCTGGTGTGGGAGCAGATAGTGCAAGGGCTGTGTATCCAGCCCCTCCTTTGGCTGGATGTTTCCGTCCCTCCCACCCCCACTGGCCCAAAGCTACCACTTGAGGAAGTTCACTGATCCTGCATTTTTTTTTATCTTTGTTTGGCAAGCTAGGCTCACTTTTGTCACCATCTTTCCGTTGTGAGTTGAGCTCTGAAACTGCTGGTAAGCAGAAGTGACTGCTGTTTCTTCATTATCCTGGGCTGGTAGTTAAACCGAGGACTAACTTCCCGTAGAACAGATGATTTTTCCAAACCGGGACAGTCTTGAAAACTGCCGTGTCAGGTGGAATCCAGGGTAGCATTGTTGGTCCAAATTTGTGTCCATCTGAGCCAAGGGTTCAAGGGTTCCCAAGACACGGGCAGCTTTAGAGAAATAAATGAATCACAGAACATCAGCATTTTGTGCTTCTTATAACTTTTTATACAATGAAGACACTGTGGGAAGTGCTGTGACCCAGTGACAGATACTGGCTGTGCAGCCCGGAGACCTGTATTCTAGTCTGGGATGTGAGCCGTGTCTATTACTGGACAGTATCAACGGGAACCCCCTCTTGATTCTTCACTCCCATCTACGGGGATAAATCATGAAATCGATAAAGCCATATTAGCGTGAGAGGAGAACCGGGATCCTTTATCAAGCAGTTGTAAAGGCTGGGGTTCCACGCTGCTTTTGGAGGGTATGGAGTATTGGTTTCTAGAGCTGGGGGTTCTTCTGACACCCACTGCTGTTATCTCAAGGGAGTTAACAAGGAAGGAAGGAAGATAGCAATAAAAATGATGGGATTAAAGTTTCTTATCTCAAGACAGAGCCAGGCCAGAGATGAATGCTTTATGCCACTGGAAAGCCCAGCTCCAAGTCTAGCTCTCTGGATTTGCAAGATCACTGCACCTTTGAAAGCCGTGCTATTGCAGACCGGTGTTCTGCAAACTCTTGGTCTTGCCAGCTGTGCACATTGCTGGACATCCATCCATCCTTTTACCTCTGATGCCTCCTGAATGCTTTTGAAGATTGTTCTTGCTGAGCAGTGAGATAATGCTGTGCATTCATCCTGGCTTCTCTTATGAGACAAGCCTGGGAAAGGATGCCTGCAGCATCCACAGACTTATGGGAATTCCTAGGGAGTCCTAGGCACTTAACTTCTGGCAATTACTTTGTGCTATCCCCTTTGGTTAAATTCATTAGCATCTAGCACTCGCTCAGGAGTGACTGTAGACATCCTTCCCCTTCCAGAGCGGCCTTAGTCAGTGGCTGAAAATTAATTGCTGCAGTTATTCCTTTGTGATGATGGGGATGAGGTGGTGTGGGCCATCTGTGTGCTTTCTTTATTCTTCTCTACTTCCCCCTGCTATGCTCCAAAAAAGCCACAGAGGATGGTTTAAAGGGCCAAACTTAAAGTTTAAAACAATAAAACCGTGGGTTCAAATCCCAGCAGGGATGACCTAGCAGCAGTGTGGCCCAGTGGCTAGAGGATTGTGTCTCGGGAGTCCTGGGTTCTGTAGCTGGGTCTGACCCACTGGGTGACCTTGGGCAAGTCACTTCCCCTCTCTGTGCCTCAAGCCTTGTCTACATTTGACATGCGACAGTGGCACAGCTGCAGTGCTTCAGGGTAGATGCTCCCTGTGCGGGTGGGAGAGGGTCTCCTATAGCCACGTCCACATTAGTGAGTTTATAGCGGCACCGATGCAGCTACGCCACTGCACCATCGCTTGTGTAACTGCTGTATGCCGACAGGAGAGCTCTCCCGTTGACATCATAAAACCATCTCCATGAGCAGCTGGAGCGTCTCCTGCCGATGTGAGCTGTGCACACCACCACTTTATGCTGGTGACACTGATGTTGTTCAGAGGGGTGTTTTTTCACACCCCCAAGTGACATAAATTTTGATGACATAGGTGGTAGTGTAGACATGGCCTTAATTTACTTTCCACAGAGGTGGTAGCTAGGCTGATCCACTGCGGCTTATACTAGGGGTAGGTCACTTTAACTATCTGAAATCTGATGAGGTTCAACAAGGACAAGTGCAGAGTCCTGCACTTAGGACGGAAGAATCCCATGCACAGCTACAGACTGGGGACCGACAAGCTAGGCAGCAGTTCTGCAGAAAAGGACCTGGGGGTAACAGTGGATAAGAAGCTGGATATGAGTCAGCAGTGTGCCCTGGTTGCCAAAGCGGCTAATAGCATATTGGGCTGCATTAGTAGGAGCAATGCCAGCAGATCGCGGGAAGTGATTATTCCCCTCTATTCGGCATTGGTGAGGCCGCATTTGGAGTACTGTGTCCAGTTTTGGGCCTCCCACTACAAAAAGGATGTGGACAAGTTGAAGGGAGTCCAACAGACGGCAAGAAAAATGATTAGGGGGCTAGATTAGGGATTAGCACAAGATTTATGAGGAGAGGCTGAGGGAACTAGGCTTGTTAAATCTGCAAAAGAGAAGAATGAGGGGAGATTTGATAGCAGCCTTTAAGTACCTGAAAGGGGGTTCCAGGGAGGATGGAGCTAGGCTGTTTTCAGGGGTAGTAGATGACAGAACAAGGAGCAATGGTCTCACGTTGCAACTGGAGAGGTCTAGGTTGGACATTAGGAAAGCTTTTTCACTAGGAGAGCGGTAAAGACCTGGAATGGGTTACCTAGGGAAGTGGTGGAATCTCCATCCTTAGAGGTTTTTAAGCTGAGGCTTGACAAAGCCCTGGCTGGGATGTTTTAGCTGAGGTTAGTCCTGCTTTGAGCAGGGGTTGGACTAGATACCTCCTGAGGTCCCTTCCAACTCTAATATTCTATTATTCTAACTACATTGCTCAGGGGTGTGAAAAATCCCCTCCCACCATGAGCAATGTAGCTGGGTTGACCTAATTTTCTAGTGTAGACCGGCTGTCAGCATCCCCAAAGTGCGAATAAAGATCCTGACCTTTGGGATCTAGTGACCGGCAGAGCTATGGCAGAGTGAAATGTTACTGTTTAACTGCAGACTCCCAGTGCGGACCCGGTTGCAGCGGTGACTCACTTTTAGGCCTTCGGTCCCGTTTATGCTGAACCAGGTTCAAGGAGGCTCCGTTTCTACCCTCACCCAGCAAGCGTGTAAGTGACGGGAGTGATCAGACCCAGCAGTGCCGGGCTGCTCTCGCACGTGTCGGAGTGCGCAGAGTCAGGGCAGGAAGTGCGAGGCACGCCTTCCCTGGCACAGTAGCTGGGTGTTTCTGATGCAGGCTCAGGATGATTAATGATGCTGGCATTTGTATTAAATGGCGAATAACTAGGCTGCGAGGTTACCGCCCCTTATTGTCTTTGTGCTAGAGTTTCTGGCGGCTCTCAGCACAGCTCTGCCTGGATTATCCTGTCTGCACTGGGGACTTTCTAACCCAGCAGGTCTAAAACACCAGCAGCACTAATGTCACAACAGTCTCAGCGCTGGCCTCCCCTCCGTCACTCACCAGATCCATAAGGGACAGTGTCGGAGGCCCTTCAGCCATGGGGCCAGGATAGGCAAAACCGAGATGATGAGCCCAGGGGCTGACCTGACATTAGTGCTGGAAGAATGTAAGAAATTCCTCCACCCAGACAAGGGCTCGCAGGCTGAAACATTCTCTTGAAGACCCGTCTGCCCTAGAAACACCACGACGTCAGGGGACCTGACTGCAGCTCAGTTGCCCCCCTTGCCTAGCAACAGCCCTGGATCCTTTCTGTGGCGTATATATAACCCGCACCCGCTCAGGCTGATGCTCAGTCCCCCTGGAGTCGTGGCTGATGCTCATACAGAGGTCGATGAGCCTGCTGCAAGGACTATCTTTCCGTTCTGTGTTTGTACAGCACCTAGCACAATGGAGTCCTGGTCCATGATGGGACAGTGACCAGGTGCTACGGCAATACAAATTATAAACAACAACAGCAGCAGAGGTGCATGGTTTATGATTCAGAGGGCCCAGGTTCAATCCCCACTGCCGCTGAGCCGCCCCGGCT
This sequence comes from Emydura macquarii macquarii, assembly GCF_026122565.2. Classification (NCBI taxonomy): domain Eukaryota; kingdom Metazoa; phylum Chordata; order Testudines; family Chelidae; genus Emydura; species Emydura macquarii. The sequence goes on from NW_027131391.1 coordinate 6,539,550, forward strand.
GAAGCGTTACATGTGCTGTGCTTTAGTGGGGTTCGGTAGCTAGGCTGAACCAGTGTGGGCAGAAATGAGGCCTTTAATTCTCTTTGATCCCCGTTGCTGCAGCTCCACGGGCAGCAGCAAAGGTGGGAGAAGCAGGGTTTTCACCACCAGCTCTGGGCAGCCTTAGACAAATGCTGGCGCCTGGCCGCCATGACAGCGGGTCACATGGTTGCCACCTCTGGGGGAGCAGCGTGTCTGGAGAATTACAGGGCCCCCTTTGGGCAGCGTAGCTAAGGCCCACGTCAGATACCACGGTGATGGGCACAGCGTGGAAGCCGAAATAGAACAGCGCCGGGTCCTCCCATCTTAACAGCAAGTTGCCAAGGGGTTAGACCCCATTTGGGTGTTGGGGGGCAGGAGGAGGGCAGGCTGATGCTCACAGGAGTTGCTTGAGAGGGGGGGAAGGTTTGCCCCCCGGGTTTTGGCCGACGTTTCGCAGCCTGCTGGGGTGCCAGGTTGCTGCGGCACATCAGCGGGTTGGAAGTTTGCGAGGGAGAGCAGAGAAGTTCTTCAGAAAGTCCCGCCGAGGACAGGCTCCAGGATGAGCTCCCAGGGCCACGTGGGGCTACGGAAGCACAGCTACACCCTGCACCTACATTGTCCACGTGCCAGGAAAGGCAGCACGGGCCATTGGATGAGGAGACCCAGCTCCCACGGCCAGCTGGGTTGCGTGGAGCTCGGCGCCTTGTGACTCTTTCTCCGTTGTTCAGTGCTGGGAAGTGAGGACCCAGAACAGCTCCGCCTGGTGTTCCTTCATCCGGACCAACCCGGACTGCCGCATGGACAGTGGCTTCCTCAACTACCTCAACGGGGTCTTCTGCGTCTTCCCCCCGGCGCTGCTGGCGCTGGCGGTCAGCTTATACGTAAGGACAGTCGCGGGGCGGGGACGCGGCGGGTAGAACGGGGGGAGCCCTCCAGAGATTGGTTTAGGGCTGGAGGGAGGAAGCGACTCACCCCTGGCCAGGGGATGGCAAGGGTTACAGACAGACAGGGCAGCTCACAGCTTGGTGGGACCTGTCCCCGGCCCCTACAGAGAGCCCAGAGCAGGGGGCAGAGCCTTGGGGGTGAGCGGGGAGGGCACAGATCGAGGCTCCTACAGTGCCGGGGGCTGGGACCAGCTAAGCACCGAGCATTAGCAGCTGTTTGGGGGGGAGGGGGTGACCCAGAAATCCCCGGGTTGTAGCTTTACAGCTGTGCGCTGCCCTTTGCTAATTTGCCATTGGTTTATTGCAGGCTCTCTGGCTGCTGTATCTGTTCCTCATCCTCGGGGTGACGGCCGAGAAGTTGTGAGTAGCCCCTTGGCCCGGTTCTTTCCCCCAGGGGGAAGCGGGGGGCAGTGGGCGGAGAAGTCCCACGGCCTTTAGCATTCAGGACAGCTGCCCTGCTCCCGTCTTTCTGTCCAGCCCTGGCGAAGGCACGAGCAGGGCTAGAAACTAAGACCTTCTAGTGGCCAGCAAGGTGGTTACCCTCCCTGCAGTAGAGGCGGTCTCTCTTCTGTAGTGGTAAGAGCTGCAGCAGACCTCCGTTCCCCAGGCAGGGCCCCATCCGTGGTGCACCCCGTCGATCTGAGAGAAGGAGTTCAGAGCCGTGCTCTGCCAGCAGAATTTGACTCCTGCTCTCTCAGGGAATTGATTGGTCACCTATGGAGATGTGGGCTCGTCCTCTAAGAGGTCACAAACAAAATGAGGTTGCTGGGCTCTGTCTAGGCCCCTCCTGGCTGGTAGCTTGCACTCCAAAAGCAGCACACGGCTAGATAAAATGCAGGGCTGGAACAGCAGGGCAGGATTGAGGTGCCTGAACACAGCTGGGTGTGTAGGGAGGCCAAGACTGGGGGTCTATGGATCAGAACCAAGGGGCATCACTGCACAGGGGTGTAGAAACTTTCCACAGCACCATCCCTGGTTCCAGCCAGGATAACCAGCCCCTGGCTGTCCCGGGCCTTGGAATTCACTCACTGCCACACACAGAAGGGCCTGGCCCCGGGGTGGCTCTGGGAATTGTTCTACATGTTTTTGTCTTTTTCTTCTCTCGCTCCAGCTTTTGCCCCAACTTATCAGCGATCTCCATCAATCTGAAACTGGCCCACAACGTAGCAGTATCCTTCGGCTCACCCCCCTCCCTGGGGTCCAGGGGCTGGGAGAACAGAGAGCAGAAAGAAAGATCAGGGAGGAGGGGTAGCACACGGGGGCCAGCTTCAGACACCAAGCTGCGGCCAGCAGGCAGGGGAAGCTGCTGAGGAAGTGAAAATGCAGACGCTCTACTGAGAGACGGGGCAGCGGGAGATCAGCCCTGGCTTTTCCGTGCTATAGGAGAGGTGTGCATCCGCCCCAGCCAATAGCTGTTGGATAAATTTTCCACACCCGGGAAATGATTGTCGGGGGGAGCCCATTAGACACTAACCCTCGTTACCAGAGCTAGCCAGCTCCTAGCCCCAGGACAGCGTACTAGCCCGGTGCTGGTATGGAACCTGGGGGGGGGGCGCGAGGAGGGGGAAAGAGAGGGTGGCCTCCAGTGAGACCAGGTGCAGTGAGGCTGCTCACCATCCTTTGCAAAGAGCGCAGAGATCGGTGGCAGAAAAGTGCCAGCTACTGCCAGCGGGCGGGGGATTTTCAAAAGCCCTCACGGCTGTTGTGACTCTAGCCCGGCTCCCTTAGAAGCCAGGGGGAGTTTTGCCAGAGGCTCCACTGGAAGCAGAGCTAGGCCAGCGCTTTCCCGAATCGCCTAAAACCGTAGGAGTGGAAGGGACCTCGTGAGGTCAGCGAGTCCTGTCCCCTGCACTCAAGGCAAGGCCAAGATTATCGAGACCATCCCTGACAGGTGTTTTTTAACAGCACTTCAGACAATCTCCAGTGCTGGAGATTCCACACCCTCGCTAGGCCATTTATTGATTTCAATGCTTAACTATTCACTCATGCACTGTTGTAAAGCCAGGCCAGGGCCTGTGTGGCTCTGATCTCTGTGACAGTCACTCTCCAGGGACCTGCGCTTCTGTTGCAGCTTTCATCCATGGCCAGGCTTCCCAAAGGAGGGGGCCGCAGCATTATCCCCATTTTACAGATGGGGGAACTGAGGCACAGAGATATCGTCACTTGCCCGGGGTCACCCAGCAGGCCAGTGAGAGCATGGTGAATGCAACCGAGACCTCCCGATTGTCAGTCCAGGGGCTGCACGCTAGACCAAGCTTCCTCGCAGCTGTGCTTGCTCCTGGTGGGAATTGCTCAGGAAGGTCCCGGCTTGCGGGAGCAGGCCGCGGCGCTGTCATCCCAACGGGATTCCCTGGTGGGCTCGGGCGAGCTCGTCTGCAGGTTGTGTAGAGCAGCCCGTGGGAGGCAGGGAGGCGGATAGATTGGAGCAGTGCCACCTTTCAGGCCGTCAGCCCTTCCTTGACCTTCTCCTCTCCATGGTGTCACCTTCCTGGCCTTCGGGAATGGCGCTCCAGATGTCTTCAGTGCCGTGGTGGCCTTCTCCGACCCCCGCACTGCCGGGCTGGCGATCGGCGCGCTCTTTGGTACGGAAGGCCCTCCCCTCCATTCACGCTCCTTTTCAAGGAACCCTACTGTGGTCAGCGGCAGCTAGTCAGTCCCTCTTCATCCACGTCTCTTTCCTCCACTGCCCCTGGCTTAGCATCCTTCCTGGGCTGTGTTTTCCCGGTGACCGTTCCCGGGAGGATGGTTTCATAGCACCCTCGCGCTGCGGAGTGCCTTACTAGCCAGTCTTGCCAGCACCCCAGCATCTCTGTGTCCTTATGTTTTGGGCGTGCGCCCCCACTTTGGTCCCGCCCAGCCTCACTCGGCCATAGGAAGGGTGACCTCTTCCGAACGCACTGCCGGTGCTGATGCACGACACGGCCAGCAGGAGGCATGGTAGGGTCAGAATGAAGGCTCCATCCCTTGGAGAGGAAAGCTCCGGCCTGTGTCTTGTCCCCCGAGGCAGCGGGAACGCTGCAGGGGCTTTGAAGCCCAGTCCCTCCGCCCTGGGCCCTGGGCTGGGCTGGATGGCGGACGTATTCCATGGTTCAGCCTGCCCACTCCTCGACTGCCCAGTGCAGCAAGAGGTGGCCCACGGCGGAAGTGCCAGGGCTGCCGGGCGGGGGAGAGAGACGCTTCTGCCAGCTGCCCTCCGGTGCCAACGGGGACACGTCTGTGCTCACAGGCGCGGGCGTGTTTGTGACCACGGTGGTGGCCGGCGGGATCGCCCTGCTCAAGCCCTTCACGGTGGCCTCCAGGCCGTTCCTCAGGGATTCCGTCTTCTACATGGCGGCCGTGTTCCTGACCTTCACCATGCTCTACTTCAGGCAGATCACGCTGGCGGGGGCTCTGAGTAAGTCACCGGCTGCAGCAGGCAGATGGAGGGTGAGGGAGGGAAGGGCAGGGAGCCACTGGAAATAACTCACACCAGGGGGAACGCTTTTGAGGAGTGGAAGGGGGTGGGGAGGCTGGCCGAGGGTGAGATCCTGTGGCTGAGGGGGGCGGGCTGGCTGGGGGAAGCTGAGAGCGAAGTCATTTCCCCTCTCTCGCCCTCTGGGCAGGCTACCTGGGGCTGTACATCTTCTACGTTCTCACCGTCGTGATCTGCACCTGGATTCACAGGCGGCATCGAGGTGACAGCTTGTCCCCTGCCGGCTCCGGCCAACCAGGTAAGGGAGCTGCCACCTACACCCAGGGGACTCACCAGGCCCCCTGGATCCCCACGAACGCCGCGCACTCTGGAGATCCTTCAGCATCCCCATCTCCCCCTCCTCTTGTCTCCTACAGAGCAACTGTCAGACGGGGAAGAGGAGGATTCTGCCTCCTCGAGCGTTCACAGTGAGGAGTACGGTAGGTCTTTTCAGCGGCGGGGGCCACCTCCATGGTCAGGAGCCGCACCGAGCGGGCTGTGAGCATCTGGGGGCCTTCAGCTGCTCCCCAGCTGTCCGTGCTTGTGATTGTTCAGGGGGAAGCCCAGGACTCCCTGGACAGGGCGAATGGATTTTCCTTTCACGGCAGTAGAGAGTGGTCCCAGCTGGGCGCTGGGTTCCATTCGGGGGGCGGGGCAGGCAGTGTCCCCAAAAGGGGCTGAGAGCACACAGCTCCCATTGGCAAACTCTGGGCGGTCACACACCCTGCTCGGTCGAAGAGCTGGGAACGACATAGGGAGTGGCTCCAGCACAGTGCAGAGCGGCTGGGTGGGGTGACCCGCGTGGTCCCTGTAGACCGTGACGCCCAGCCCAGCCTTTGCACCTCTCTTGCAGAAGAAGAATACCGGCCCCTACTGCCCTCGGAGGAGACGACTCTACAGATCCTGACCAAGTCCGTGAACCCTCTGGATCGCAGGAAGTGGAGGAGGAAATCCTGTTACTGGAGAGTCCTCAAGGTTTTGAAGGTGCCTTGGTCACGGCCTCTCACCCCTCCTCTAGCACGTGGGATGGGAGGCTGGGCTCCGCTGTGGTAAACACGGGACACACCAGGAAGCAGAGACCCCTTGCTGCTGACGTGGACAGCTCCCCGCTCTCGTTCTGCCAGCCCACTCCTGAGAGGGGTAGAAAACCATCCTTCAGCACAATCAGGGAACCAGCTCCCAGGGCAGCATCCCCCAGCGCAGCTCTTGAAGGGTGGATGCTCGAGTGATCTGGCCAAGGTGTCAGGAACCTGCTAGGATGCATCCCTGGAGTAGCGTGCCCTGCATCTGCGGGACATGAACGTAGGGTTGCTGGGTCTCTCGGAGCTGGCCTGGATGGGCACTGGGGATGTAAGTGAAAGGCTCCAGGCACCCATCACTCCACCCAGTCGTTCTCTAGGGGCAAAGGCCTCTCCACAGCCACCGGAGAAGTGTCCACGTCATTCTAAAGGAGCCCGGCTGGGACCCCCAGGGCTGCACTGAGCCTTTAAAAACTCTGCTTAGCGGAGTGAACTCTCCATGCAGGGGAAGGTCAAGGGCGTCAGTCATGCCCCAAATGGTGAGAGGGAAGCAGCCCGAGCTGGACACCTCCGTAAAGGGCCTGATGTTTCCAAAGGGAGAACAGGCCAGTGCCAGGCCGGCAGGGTGCAGATCTGCCTGTGAAAATGTCGGCCACACGAGGAGAGGTCATCCCAAGAACCTCTGGCTTTGGAGAGCGGGTGGCTGTGGGGCTAAGTGGGGCTGCATGGAGAAGACCGCGGTCCTTGCAGGGAGGCTGCTCTCTGGGGCCCACTTCCAAGTTCAACCCATGGTAAAAGCTGCCTCCTCGGGGGCTGTCTCTTCCCAGTTGCCCGTGGAGTTTGTGATGTTGCTGACGGTGCCTGTGGTGGATCCCGATCAGGAGGACCAGAACTGGAAGAGACCTCTCAACTGCCTGCACCTGATCACCAGCCCCCTGGTCTGCATCCTCACGCTGAAATCTGGAGCTTGTAAGAGCCTGCCGTGCTCCCAGCAGTACCCCCGTGGCAGAGCCCCCGTCCCCGCGCCGGCGTGCCGTGGCCGTGCAGCTCACCTGCCTTTGCAACTGGAATCTCAGCAGCTGCATGACGCATCTAGGGCCAGGGCCGCTGGAGCTATCGCTCAGCAAATCTAGGCACTGCAAAACTAATTCTCAGACCACTGGGCTCACTTCCATGGGGATGGGGCCGGGAGGGAGGGAGATAGGTAAGGTCAGCTACGAAACCCCTAGACTCCCAGCTTCTGCTGGGTCCTGCTCATCCTTTCGCGGCTGTGAGCTAGAGGAACTGAGGATTGGGTGGTGCGTGCGGGGAGCTGCCAGGAAGGTAGAGGCCCTGTTCGCTCTGCAGGGCCAGGAAAAGATCCAGACGAGGGGTTTTTTCCTACCCCAAGATGTCCCCAATCCAGTGTTGTTGTGCACAGTTTCTATCAGCACTGTTCTCCCCCAGAGGTGGCTGCATTTCAGTGCTGGGGTAAATCCTCAGCTGCTGAAAGCTGGTATTTGGCTTTGCTGCAGCTGCTATGACACCCCCCCAAATACCTCCTCAGCGCAGGAGGTGTTCAGCGAGGCAGTCGGGGGAGTGCCGAGCGCGCTGGGTCCTGGATGTCCTCACTAGCAGAATTGGCCCTCGGGGGCCAGAACAAGCTCTTAGGCTAATTTAACTTGGATGAAGGATCCTGACCAGCCCCTGATTCTGGGACTTAGAGGCCCCTGGCGTCCTGTCCTTGAGCTCAGCTGAGGACTGAGACCCCACTTTCTTCCAGGGGGTCTCAGTGGATCCTGCCATGATCTCCAAAAGAGCAGCTGGTGCACACCTTGCCCCGATGGTCATCAGGCTTCCCCAGTGCCGGGCCGGGCCAGGCTGATCCTCATTATGGCTTTCTCTCTCCCCCTGTGCAGATGGGCTGTATAAAATCCAGGGTGTTTTCCCAATCTGGGGCCTGGTAATCCTGATCAGTGCTGTCCTGGCTGCTGTTGTCTTCTGCACCACAAAGAATGAGGAGCCGCCCAAGTATCACTGCGTAAGGACCCCTGGCATTACAACTCCCCACCACCACCCTTCAGCTCTGTGGCCATGGGAACCCCTCCTCACCCAGCACATATCTGGGAAGATCCACAGGCTATCGAGTGCCTGGCTCGTGGTTCTGGCTACCAGTGGAGAAAGCCTTGCTGGGAACTGGACCCCAGACGAACCGTGAAGCAATGTTAGCTGGTGAATTGCCCATTGATGGAGGGAGGGAGCCAGAGTTTTCCCCAGCATAAGGGGGGGGAGGAGAGCATGACGGAGCTGCCCGCGAGGCACCGATCACACAGGGCTGCCCTGCTCTCTCTCCTGGCAGGCGTTTGCCTTCCTGGGCTTCTTGGCCAGCGCCCTGTGGATTAACGCCGTCGCCACAGAGGTGGTCAACGTCCTGCGGACCTTAGGGGTGGTCTTCCAGCTGAGCAACACCGTGCTGGGCCTGACGCTGCTGGCCTGGGGGAACAGCATCGGGGGTGAGTAGACCTGTGCGCCCGTGCCTCAGAGAGGCCGGTTCCCAGCTCAGGCTGATTTGCTGGCCGTGGAGCTAGGGCAGGCAGAGCAGCGGAGCCTTCAATCCGGGTCCGAGGTGTAGTCCAGACGTGTCCAAACCCCGGAGCAGTGAGCTGGGCAAGCGGGTGTGGGTGGAGAAGGCACGTCCCTCAGTTCTCCAGGAGGGTCAGGCAGCGAACTGGAGCAGGAGGACGTGGCGGATCAAGCCTTGAATTCAGGCCTCTCCGGGGCAGTATCTTTATGGCTTCCACTGCCACCATCATACCAAGGGCAGTGGCCAGTTGATTTGCACTCTTTGGCGCTCAATAGAACACGGACCCTTCAGCTACAAAGCCATCCCCCTCTCCAGCCTGGCTCCTGCTCAGGGGAAGAGCTTTCTCCATCCCCACTCTCCCAAGCTAGGGTTACTCCCGCCCCTTACATCTTGTTTAGTCACAGCTGTAGCATGCGACTCATTCCCCGTAGCGCATAGCATGCTGCAGGGTCTGAAGGCGACTGCGTGTTGTGAGATCCAGGACTTCGCCCCTGTATTGATCTCACTGCTCTCCACGCCAGCTGCCGCTACGTGGTGGCATTTCCAGCAGGAGGTTAGAGCAGGGACGCAGCTTTCAGCGCCTTGCCGCAGACAGCATAGGGGCTGGGAGGCTGCGTCCTCTGCTTGTCCGCACGGAATTGCCGGGGCTCCACTCCCAGCAAGCTGCATCAACCCACCCCATGCGCAAGTCAGGGTTTCCTGGTCCAACGGGCTGGTGCAAACTGCATTTAAACCAGGAGGCCAGAGCGGTCTCTCCTCCAGGACTTTGCCAATGCACGTTTGGAGACACAGCCACCTCCATGTAACGCAGCTGGCAGCTGGAGGGACTGTATGGCTGAGGAGGGAGCCAGTTCTCAACCACAAGAGCATTGATGCAGCATCCAAATCCCACCACCTAGGGACACCTCTAAAGAAGGCCACCTCTAGAGCTTGAGTTTTCCTTGTGCCGGGTCTCACGAGCGTAGTGCCTGCTGTCTGCAACGCTGGCGCACGCAGACCATGTCCCTTGTTCTTCCTTTGCAGACACTTTCTCGGACCTCACCATGGCACGGCAAGGATACCCCCGCATGGCCTTCTCTGCTTGCTTTGGGGGCATCATCTTCAGTATCCTTTCAAGCTTGATCTCCTTTGGGCTAAATCAGGCAGCATGGCCTAGTGGATAGAGCTCTGGACTGGGACTCAGGAATCCTGGGTTCTGTTCTCCGCTCTGTCACTGACCTGCTGGGTGACTTCAGGCAAGTCTCTGTGCCTCTGTTTTCCCATCTGTAAAATGGAGCTAACAATAACTGACCTCCTTTGCAAAGCACTTTGAGAGCTGATAAAAGCTAGGTATTGTTATTAAACTTGTGCCCAGGGATTATCCTCTGCACAATCGTTTACAACTCCCTGTTTCTTTTCCGACGAACAGTGTAGCTGCAGGGGTCAGGACCCCTGACCGGTGCAGACCCCATGGCCGTTGCCTAGTAGAGTTGTAGATCTGTACGTGTCATCCCATCAGGACCCCACCCAGGAGATGTGATTGGGGGCTGCCGGATGCACTAGCCTTCTGTTTCCAGAGTGAAGACTGGATTAGGAAGGACTCCTGGGCATGTATGATTGAAGTGTCTTGGCAGAGCTGTGCCAAGGAAATTTATACCTACTCCACTGGGGGTTTGCATGGGCTTAGCTTTGATTTTTAGTGCAATGTTCCACCCGCCCTCCCGGCCCAACATCAGCACAAACCGACTACTAACGTCCCAGACTAAGTCGGTCTTACAACTTCGGGTTTGCGGAGAGCTGGGCAGACAGATAACCCTCGCAGCAATGGCCACACTACACAGATGGGAAAACAGAGCCAGAGATTGTGACAACCCACACGTCATGGCAAATAAGTGCCAGGGCCAAGATTAGGTCCTAGGAGTTGCTGGCACCCAGATCCTAGGCACCCCCAGTTTACTGGGCTACACACTGAAAGCAGCATGTTCAGCACCTGCTGTTGTTTGCAGCCTTCTATAAGGCTGCCCCTCTACGATCAGGGATTCTGGCTTGGGAAGGAAAACCCCAGACTCAAGAGAGCCCATTTGCCCAGGGGAGGAACTTGTGCACCCCAGAAGGAGCCATTCTGATCTAGCAGTGGGAGGTGACATTTTTACTCCTGCTCATCTCTCAAGTAGTTATAGGGTCCCCACCATTGTAACAGCTGAGAGCCGAGGTGCAGCTGGCCCATAGCCACGTCTCTGAGCCACTTGCAGGTCCTGGATTGTAGGACTCTGTGGGAAACAAGTCCTTTCTCCAGGGGAATCAACATGGACAGGTCTCAGCTTCCCTCCTTCACCAGGTTACACCTGTCCAGCCCATTTCTCCCCAGAGAAAAGCCAGCTGTTTGTTGGTCCACTTTCTCCCTCTTGTGGCCAGGTCCATTTCCTGCAGGGTTTTTCTTTCCTGAGCCTGACCACAGATATGCTGGTGGGAGTAGGGCTGGGCTGTTTGCTGCAGATGACAAGCAGCCACCTGCCGGTCAAGGTAGGACTGTCTCTTGCTGATTTCATGCTCCTCCTGTGCTCTGGGGAGTGGGCTTGTCTTGCTTTTACTCACCTGCTCTGAGCAGGGTTAGATGGTGCATCGGCTTCCACAGCCAATGCCGGTCTAGGTTACAGCTTCCACCACTGTGCTGGGGAATGGTAGCTCTGCATTTTCCCCATGCAGCTATACACGGGAGGTGAACACCCAGCCCTTCACGGGGGGAGCTGTGGGCGAAGACACAGCTGTAAGAGGAGGGAGAGCCCAGTTCCACATTTAGAGTCCGCTAGAGCAGTGGGCTCCGCCTTGGAAACAAGGATTATGCTGGCCCTTTTTGCATTTATTTCAGGAATCCCTGTTCTTGGAGTCTGTCACGAGGGCACCTATTTCTGGCAGGTGCCTCCTGGCTATACAAGATTAGGTGGTATGGAAACTCCGAGTGCTGATGTGCTCTACTGAGATACTGGCATTTGAAGAAGCCATGTGGCCGCACTAAGGATTAACTCTCTCCTTTCCCTTCTCAGCTGGAGCCGGATGGCCTCCTGGTCTGGATTCTGGCTGGAGCACTGGGGCTTAGCCTGGTGTTCTCCTTCATATCAGTGCCCGCTCAGTGCTTCGAGCTGGGCAGAGGGTATGGCCTCTGCCTCCTCCTCTACTACGTGGCCTTCCTCACCATCGCTTTGCTGACGGAGTTCAAGGTGATCCGGCTTCCCACCTTCTGACGGCATCGCCACTGGACGACATCTTGCCTCTTAGTACCGCTCATGTATGGCGTGAGAATGGTGGGAGCAGGTTGAAGAGCCCGGAAGGCTTGGACCACGCTGCTGATAGTGAAGGGGCAAGAGCTGGTGGTGGGATGGGCAGAGGCAGGCACGCAATTGGCATGAGACTTTCCACATTTGCTGGCTGGGCCAGTTGTGTTCCCGGTGAATCACTGAAGGACACGCCACCGGTAGGTGCAGGAGACTGAGCTGCCTTCCTTGCAAACACAGCTCCGGAACCGTGTTCACTTCTCTAAGCTAAAGGCATTATGACAATCAGAACTTCCCCCAGGATGGCACATGCTTTGGATCCTGTACGCTAAAGTTCCCATGATCTTTCCACTCCAGGAAAGGAAGCTGGTGCAGCAGGAGCTGATGCTACATTGCTGCTCAGTTTATACATCCTCCCGACCAGGGGCTACCCATCCAAAGGAGAGATCAACTCACAGCTACTGGGACACCTTCCCTGGGACTCCACTGGCAGTATTAGCTGTTCCAATTGATTTTTTAAGGAAAAGGATTATTGAGCTTTAGAATGGGGATTTTTTTTTTTTAAATAAAGATTGATTTTAAAAGACAGGCTTTGCATTGCATTTTACATGGGGATCAGTTTAAATCACTGCTGCCCTAAATGGAATTTTGCAGCTGCACAGAAAGGGAAGTTACAGGCAAGTTTTTTAGCCTTACTGATTTCATTTTCTTTTTCCATTTTACCCCTGCCGTAGGAGAAGTGATCATTATTCATGGCCCAATAAAGTGGCCCTGTGAAATGACATTTTCAGGGCAACTTTGAACGAATTCTCAGTGCTCCCGTGGTTTAGATACATACCCTTTGAGCCCCTGGAAACCTCGGCTCAGATGCTGTATGGAAGGGTTACAAAATAAAACATTCAGTGGCCTCTACCTAGTAACTCCTTGTGCAGCGCCTAGCACAGTGAGGTCCCAGTACATGACTGGGCCTCATAGGCGCTATTACAGTACATCTGTCCAGCCACGGAGCCGTGGGGAAATACATCACTGCAGCAGGATCGACATACACAGGGAGGGCAAATGCAGCAGCACCATGGCAGAGAGGCAGAAACTTGTACTATGCCCAGCTGTGCTGTGAATACATTTCACTGGCTGCTCGAAGTAGCAATCGTCTCCCTTCATTAGTAAAGGATTCCTGAATATCAGTAATGTGGGGATTAGTTTGCCATTAAAGAAAAAAAAAAAAAAAAAAAAAAACCCACCAAATAATCCTGCTGGGTTACTAGGAAATTGCAGTCATGGTCTTTAATCCTGCGTCAGCACTGTGCTTGGACTGACTGACCACAAGGCTTAGTCATTGGGCAACAGGGCTGGCAAGAAGCCTGGTGAAATAAACTCATCCGTCAACACACAGGCAGCCCAAGGAGTGGAGACAGCAAGAGGGAGAGGAAATAATGGTGAACATGGATAGGAGAATCCTGCCTGAAGGTCAGAGCTGTGGCAGTTCAAACGCCTGTAAAGGTGACCCGCCCGGTTCTAAGAAATTGTTCTTAGGTGCCAAGTCTGCACAAGATTTAAAAAACCATCTAAATGGGATACTTGAAAAACCCATTTTCAAAAGTGACAGGCACTTAGGACTAAGTCTCACTGAAAGCCAGTGAGACCTGGGCTCTTAAGTCACGAATAAAAATGGCACTTTTAAAAATGTCAGTCTAGATCACAAAGAACAAATCTGGCGGGTAGGGGAAATGGAGCAGCCAGTTTACGAAATCATAGGGTCACTTGGCTTTTGAAATCGCAGCAAAAGTTTACTGCAGCTTTTAGAGTGGGGCAAGATGGAGGGTCTCTATGCTAACAACTGCAATCCAAGTGGCATAGGGATCCTCGCAATAACTCAACCACCAACTAACTGGGTATTGAAACTGACGCAACAAAGAAGAGTGGAGGCTGCTGTATTTAGGTAGCAGAGGATGTTTTTATTAGTGCCTGAAAAACCTAGACTGTTGTACAGACACCTCCATACAGTTATTTATAAACAAACCGCCAGCATATAAAACCCTGCACTGCTTCCTCCCTCATCCCTACAAAATGATTGTCTTTGTAGTTACAGTAAGTTCGTGGCTAAGGGGAGGGGGAGAATGATTAGAAGGGGATGCCCCATACTCAAACGTCTTTTCCTTGCAGACTGTTAAGTCGTTTGGAAAAAGTAACCTCTACAAACCTCTGCAGTTAAAAAAATAACAATGACAGTGCATGTTTCAGGCCAGATCAAAATCTCAGTAATAAAAATCACAGAAGGCAGAGTAGCACTTTTACACTGGAACATGTCTGCAGCAATCCTGTGCACCCTTCATTACAGGAGGTCTCTGATCAAAACTCCACTCCAAGTTCTGCAGGTTCATGCCCCCTTTATATAGTCCCCCTGCCCCTCAGGAATGCAAAAAGGCCTGCAATGATGGCTTTGGAAATCAACTTCTTTTTTACTTCCCTAACAGCTGCCTTTGTTTTTAACCCTTACAATCCTGCCGCTTTCCATCCTGCCAGCAACTAGTAGAGGAAGTTGTGCTTCTGCAGCATCTAGAGACTAGCGTAGAGTAAAACATCAGAGTTAGGATTCCATGCATAGCAACAGCAACAGATGTGCTCTTTTCAGAGCTGCTCACTAATGAATGGCCAGGATGTGTGATACGCAATTTGGAAAACGACCCGGATTTCTCCACTTGGAAGCTCAGCAGGGCTCAGAGGTCATTTCATACTCTGGAGTCCATTGCACACAAGAAGGAAGCAGAGAATTTCATGTGAGTGTTCAGTGAATTCCATAATGCAGCAGTGAGGGGACACAGCATGCAGTGGTGCAGGCCAGATGACGAGCAGCACAGTCTGTCATCTCCTTCACTTACGCAGAACGCTCTGAACCACTACACAGAGGGGGAGATTGTCAAAAGCCAGTGAAACTTAAGAGCGTAAGTCATTGGGAACTGGGCTATTAAGACATTGAGATGCTTTTGAAAAATCTCCCCATAGCTCATAATGGGAATGACAAAGCAGCTCCTAAATGGACAGTGCAGCCATCCGTGGAAACTCTTTCCTCTCCCTTCTCTCAATATAGTGCAACATGGTCCTTCACAGTGGGTCTCTACCTCCAAGGATGGAGGGAAATTACCTTAGAGGACTAATGATGTCTGATTTAGGAGGAAGGAGGCAGCCCTCCTATGCAATCATTTTGGGGTGCAGATTATTGTCAAAGGGATTCCTAAAAGCTCTCACCTTCATGTAGAGGGGCCCACCCACTGGTGACAGCAAAGTTCAAAGATGAGGTGCGATGGCAGCCTCTCCACTGATCTGCCAATATCCATGTGCCGTGACTACGCACTTTTATAATACTTAGCACTTTCCATTCACAGATCTTGGGGGCTTTACACAGGTGGGCATCGTTACTCCCACTGTGTGAAAACAGCAGCACACAGAGATTAAGTGACTTGACCATGGGGCCACAGATCAAGTTAGTAGCAGCACAGAAAACAGAGGCTGCCTCTGTGTATGATACAGAAGGTGGATGGAAGAGTTGTTTTCCACACCCCTAAGACCAGGATGGAAGGGGAACACTGTTCCCCACTAGAGAAGCTTCTCAAGCTGGCCCTGATTAATCTGTTAGTGGTTCCCAGAACTGACAACATTTGTGCAAGAGAGAAGGCAAAGGAGAAAAGTTCTCATGTGGTCTCGTCAATCTGCCTGGGAAATCAAAGGCGACCCTGTTGGTGACTGCATAGAGGTGTTGTGCAAACACATGTGCACATGCCCCATAGCACTTCTTGAGTCAGCACCAGATGAAGCTCGGTCACTAACCTTGTACTGCAGAAGCTTCTCTCATTCTCATACCAGGGCTGAGGGGAGTGATGGAGCAGGCAAAAATCTTCCACTTATAAACGGGATGGCGGAACGGCAAAGGCTCGGAATCACCGTCCTGTGGAATTTGCATGTCACCTACTAACAGAAATAGCCAGAGTTTGGGGGTTTGTCAACTGGCTCCCAGCCTAGCACAGCCCAGATGTCAGCACTGAACACTACAGAGAGCTTTGATAGCTTCCGCAGGGGCATTGCTCCAGAACTCAGAACTTTTAGCAAGGATCCAAAGAACTACTGGAGCTCAATCCTAGAGCCATCCTCCAAAGAACAGATTTGAGAGGTTGGATGAGGTACTCAGGAACTGTCTCTAGAATCGTCAATAAGACCAGGTAGTTAGGAAGAGGCAAAGAGGATTTACAGGGGTAAACTTCTCATCCAATCTCACCTTGCTGAATACAAACTCGCTCCCTAATTCTTTTATTTAAGAATTAATGGGTTACTTAAAGAGGACTTTTTTTAAGCACAGGACTTCAATATTAGCAGGTGAGTTCAGCATTATTTCCTTCTTCCACAGAATTAAATATCCCTCCCCCGTGGTTTCCGATTGGTAAGACTAGCTGTAGGCCCACGTTGGGGAAGCACAGGACAGGAAGGACGACTGAGTACTCTGTACTAGATGCCCATTAGTCACAGCTGCAGCGACAGGGTCTTGCTGAAGATTTATATTATATATATTTGGTTCCAGCAGTCCTATTTTAAGTCCTCTGGGTCTTTGTTTTTCATTTTTTAAAGCAACTCATGATGTCTTCCGGGGGAAGAGATGTTTAAAACCAAAACTGGACTGATATACAGAGCAGAGCTATATACACATTATAAAATAATACTATGGGGTTATTGCATAGAAGAATGGTTTGCATTAGCTTGGCCTAGGTAACTGTCTGGGAGCGTTGCCTCAGGCCCGAGGACTGCAGGGGGGTGCTGGATGGGAAGACATCTTCTTGCCATTGGTATGCTTTTCTGGAATGCTCTTCGTACCATTCCTGAACAGAGTGAAGATCAAACACAAATGAGAGCAGTTTCTTCCCCATAGCATACTCCACCCCCTCATTGTCCTGAGCAGTCACTCTCTCCCCCTCCCAGGTGAAACACAAGAGAACTCCGCGCTAGTAAATAGGGAGTGCTTAGTTACACTGTTTCTCTTTCCAGGCTTTTATAAAAATCAGTTTTTCCTCCGATGCAGAGTCTGGATACAACTAAAACTGCTATCAGGAAAGGGGTAACTAAAGCACTGCTGTAAGGTTTGCATGGATGGAAACATTGAGCGCTCAGCTCCTGGATTCAAAGCATTAACTATCACACGGTCCTTTCATATGCAGTTTGCAACAGTAGGATGGCACCAGGAGATCCTAGCGAGGACGTTTCATCTTTCAATGACAAGCCTCCTTCGCAAGCATTTAAGACTCATTTACTAAGGGCAGATTGGTCATTTGAGTTGCTATCAACTAAATGTCTCAGCAGATTTCTGACCAACACTAAAAATAAGCACCATTGTGAGAACCACAGCTCATCCCATTGCTAGCAACAGAAGGGACGACAGAAAGATTCAGAGATTAACTCCTTTGGTATTCATCATCATCAGCAGCAGCAAATCAGTCATGACAAATTCCTGTGGAGTTAATGGCTCCTTCCCTCCAAAGAGGGATTTTTCTGGTGTACTCCTCTCAGTGTACAGCATGGGATGTACCACTGACTTGATCAGTGTCTCTGGTCTACGTATCAATGTGGCTACCAGTGTTTGTAAAGGCTCCTAATGTCTAGAGATAGTCAGGAACTTTTCGACAAAAGGCTTTTGTCAAAAACAAAACGTTGTGGAAATGTCTTGGTTTCACCTAAAACTTTCTTTGGGGAGAAAGAGTGCCCAAGCAACCACAGAATAGCCAGCTGTCCGGTGGTTTGGGCACTCACCTGGGATGTGGGAGATCCAGGTTCAAATCCCTGCTCAAATCAGACAGGGCAGGGTCTTGAACATGGAGATGCCATAACCACTGGGCAGGCTCTTGGCTAGTTTGGAGTCCTTAGTCGGTTTCTCTCTCTCTCTAATTTCTGAAAGGTCTTTGTTTAGTTCAACATAGGTAAAAAAAGTCAAAACCTCAATTTTTTCATCAGATGGAATTCTTGTTTTCAAGTCAGCCCTACTGATTTCATGTGCCCATATTTTCTGGGTGATTTCACACTAAGCCGCCAAGGAAATAAAATGGGGGAAGTAGTGCACACACAGCTCATTAGTGAACCCGCTCCAACACTCCCCCATCACTCCTGGGTCAGTTGAAGATCAGGCTCAGGAGTAGAAAGGATGATGTTACCCCCACTTGCTCACATGGTGCAATAATCTATGCCCACAGCTCAACAGACTGATCGTGGAAGCTTCTTCACCAACATGCCTCAGGATTAGCATGGTAGGAGTACCTCAGGATAAGTGCGGAGTTCAGCCTCCATAACAACTAAGACCATGGTCTCTCCATCTGAGACGGTCAAGGGTCCCCTATCACAGAGGTGGTATTTCAGGGAGAGGATCCTAGACCATTACAAATAAGTCTGATAACTGATGTGAAAGGAACTGGTAAAGGTGGAAGCGTTAAAGCAACTGTCCTTTGCAGTAGAGACCTCCTATGTTTGAAGAATATCAGCAGGAACCGCATAATCAGTTAATCTAGATCCATGTCTACGCTACAGCTTATGTTGGTATAATTTATGTCACTCAAGGGTGTGAATAAGCCACCCCCGAGTGACAAATTACACCTAAGTGCCAGTGTAGACAGAGCTCCTGCCAACATAGCTACTGCCACTCGTGATAATTAAGTCATTATGTAATGGAGTAATTAAGTCGATGGGAAAGTCTGTGAAGCACTCTCCAGTATTTAAGGGGCTACATAAATATAAGAGGTTATGAATATTCTGAGATGCCCTTTATATACTGTATACAAATTCTGCAGAGCATCCTGCTATCTGGATGGAAGACTCCCAACATCTTAAGAATGATTAAACATTCTAACCAATGGAAAGTATCCTACTAATCAGAAACTTTTAAGGATGTTTGCAAGTTGACATTTCCTACCTGTATCTCCTCCTCATACATTTTCATACTTAAGTCACTTTTGGTCCGTGATCTGCGTCCCAGAAACAGCATCGATGTTTGCTGAGAGGAGAAAAGGAGAGAGATATTAATAAAATGGAAAAAAGAACCTATGTCTTCCAACTCCCTGCCCCACTAGGCCACAGCTAGGTAAGTGGTGAGATAAGAACCCAAGCTTCCTGAGGGACACTGTGCCTAACAACATTTTCCTCATTCACTTCCACCCCCAGCTTACTCAAGGGGTCTTGTTAGTTTCAACCCACGCAAGCAGAGATTAACAGCCTAAATTACTGAGAGACCATTTTGGCTTATTTATAATTAAGGAGCATTTCAAAACATTAAAAATACCCTTACAGTTACTGATTAAACTTTATTACTTGAACTGTTATTTAAACTTTTCTTTTAAATAGACATGGTTGAGGTTAGAGCCATTTTTAGGCCTAATATCTTGAAAATTGCATCTTTTTTGGCATACGTAACCTTTAAGATTCCAGCTCTGAATTTTATCTGTGTGTACAATTGCTCAACATTTCAACATCCAGGCAATAAGAGACAGCAAACCAACTGATGCAAATATGCTGTCGTCTAGTAGACACCAGACTCTCTGTACAATTAGGGGGGAGGGGGGGGGGAGGGCGGGTTCGGAGGGGCAAATTCCAGCTATTACAAAAATCAGTTTAAAGTCTTCCCACCATCATGATACACAAAACTCTCAAAAGGGAAAAAACTACAGCCTGGAACAGTTTTCAAGGTCATTTCATTTTCAGGCTTGACAATATCGCTTTTGTGATATCAGTGAAAAAGTAATACTCTGCCTTCATCTACAGAGAAATAAGCCTGAAGCTTGGAACTGATATAGTTATCATAGAATATTAGGTTGGAAGAGACCCCAGGAGGTCATCGAAGTCCAACCTTCTGCTCAAAGCAGGACCAACCCCAACTAAATCATGCTTCAGAACTCTATGGACACAACTGCACAGTACTGGGTCAGATAAACAGAGATGGGGTAGCTCAGGTGAATTATAAGGGCAGTCATTTCAGTGTCAGGAACTCATGAAAAACAAAATGCTCCTTCCAGAGGGGTCACCTGGCCAGGATGGCTATTAGCAATGTTTAATCTGCATGGTGAGATAGGTCTTGATCCGTGCTCTTTGGAATGCACTAGGAATTCAGCTCAGTGCCCTGGGAATTCAACTGAAGTTTCTTCAGTGCAATGCGTTTTAAGTGCTAATCTGCAGTGCATCTATCCTGAGTCCCTTCAACGAAGCAGATTCTAACAAGATCCAAAAGGCATATGTGAAAAGAGGCTCCCTCTGCACCATAGCAGAAGAACTGTGACCCTTGATGTGCATCACAGAAGTGCAGAGGATTGTGACCTGAATCCCAGCTTCTCTCCTTACCCCATATTTGTCCATTTGTGTAATGACCTTCTGGAGCTGAGCAGTTTCAGAGGCAACACAATTCCGTCTGTAGAGCTCGATTACGCCTGCTATTTCCTCCTTGGCCACCTCCTTCTCCAGGACAATACCATTGTCTTCTTCAGAGGGAGGGAAAGGAAACAAGGAGAAGGCATTGGGAAGTCACTGTTTGAATCAGCAATGGCAATAATCCTAGAGTGTTTTCATAGATTGTAGGCCAGAAGGGACCATCTAGACTGACCTCCTGTACAACAGGCCAAAGAACTTCCTTGAATTAATTCTTATTTGAATTAGAATGTAGCTTTTAGAAAAAACATCCAATCTTTATTTAAAAACTACCAATGATGGAGAATCCATCACACTCCTTGGTAAATTGCTCCAATGGTTAATTATCCTCTCTGTTAAAAATTTACTCGGTTTTTCCAGTCTGAATTTGTATAGCTTCAGCTTCCAGATACTGGATCTTGTTACACCTTTCTCTGTCGGACCGAAGAACCCATTATCAATTTTTTGTTGCCTGTGTAGGTACTTATAAACCATTATCAAGTCACTCCTTGGCCTTCTCTTTGCTAAACTAAATAGATCAAACTCCTTGAGTCTATCACTATAAGGCTTATTTCCCAATCCTTTAATCATTTTTGTGGCTCTTCTGAAGCTTCATAGCACACAGCTGGCTGTACAGGAACAAACAGAAGGCCAGTCAAGGTGTTGACTTCCTCCTTAAAGGCTAACCTCTTCAGACTGGGAGTTGGCAATGAGGAGCCACATCTTACCAACAGGTTAGAAAAGAATGATAATCAAGTGACGGCAGGTATGTTGGACCGAGAGGGTTCTTCTAGTTCCTAAGATATTTGGGGCAAAAGACCTGGGTTTTAAAAAGGATCCTCGTGGCTATTTTGTGTGTAATCAACTGGGAATGCAAATAACCACAGTTACAACTGCTGCCATTTGACATCCAACTATCGGAGCTGGGTGCAGTCAGATAGTTTGATATTTACATACAGCAACTGCAGTTATTTGCACCCACAGAATTGGGAGTACATGCGAGGGGATCATAAGTCAGGCCTTTTCTGTTCAGTCATTTTCCCTCATACGAAAAAGCCAGACTTTAGGAGCAAAGATATACAGACCAGCAGGGTGGCCAGGCATGGCACTGACCTTCTGAATCTCGGTTCTTTCGGGTGTAGTTCATGCGGAACACAAAAGCCTCCAATATAAAAGCCACAATTATTGTCATCACCACCTGGGAAGGGAGCCAGAATGAGTTAGAGCATTGCAAGGTTTGTAACTGCAGTGTCCTTCCAAGCCCTGCTCTAACTAAACTGCACCTGAACTCTTGTTGCTTCCCATCACACCTATATCAGCAGAGGGAGAGTACAAACCCTAAATCACAAATCCAGGTGATGTGCTCATGTAACAGCCTACCAGCGACCTGTGAAAGGGCAGTAGTACAAGATGGAGGCATCACTGCATACCATAACGCCTGTCCAGATACAGACATACAATGTGTCAATTCCGGCAACACTCATAGTTCTTGCCACATCAAAGTTAGTGAAAGTGATCTGGACACGTGTGTTTTCATAAAAAAGAAAACTTCCTTAATTGGTCACGGATTCTCCCATTAGCGTGTAGCAAGATGGACCGCTGGCATTTAATGCACTTTTGATGAAACATCTCTGAGGACCTACCATAGTCACAATATAGAAGATCATGAAGTAGAGGCGGCTCCAGTGAGAGGTTTGCGAGGTCACCCCTTCCTAGGAACAAGAGGCAGGAGTTCAGCGGCATGCAAAGCAGAGGAAAACTGCTATGAATCTCCTGGAGAGCAGACAAAGCAGCACACCCCCCAGATATCAATCTGTCCCTTACCTCATGAGGTACATGCCGTGCACCACCATGTATCTAATCCTAGGGGCTGCCTCTGCAATACTCAAAGCTCCAGCTGGCCCCCTTCCCCAATATGATTGAACAGATTTTCATATAGTACTTTGATGCGTAAATACTTAATGTTTACACACAACGGTGATGGGTGCTATAGAAAAATCTAGAGATAGCTAGATATGTAGATAGATAGCTAACACCACACAGCATGGTGTCTGGGACAAGAAGCTATAGTACAGACGTGCTTGAAGAGTGAGGTTACTCTCACCCTTACACTGAAGATACAAGAAGTCTGCCATGATGCATTCAGAATTTGTTAGATCAGGATCGTGAAGTTACAGATTTCCTATGTAGCATTACAGAGAATGGCTGTCATTCAACCAGACAAAGCAAGTTTGGGGAAGGGGGAGGTGCGGGGGGAGGAGGAGGAGGAGAAATTAGAAGACTGATGAAAAACTTCATTGAGAAATACAGGAAGTAAAAGGGGAGCATTCAGAATCCTCCATCTTCTCCCTAAACCACTCCGAACTGCTCGATAAATGTCACGTGCTTTGCAAGAACCAAAAGTTACAGAGCTGAGTCAGCCAGTGGCAATCAATCTGTCAGAATAGCTGAGTGATGTTAATGGGGAGGGCAGCTTCGGGCAGGCAGCGAACAGTGCCACCCTCTCATCCCAGCCAGGTCAGCCAAAGTTGGCCACTTTCCGTCAGAGTGATGAAAAAGGAGCTGTGCTAAAGACAATCTTGCCCTGCAGAGTGATGAATTGATGACAGAGGTCTGCTGCTGACTATACATTTAAGTACCCCAAGATCTACTTACCATGATGATGTACCAGTCATTGACAACCGTCAACTCAAACAGCGTAACTGTACGGAGACAGAAGGGGAAAAACAAGTCTTTATCCAGCCTGACCTGTTTCAAAGTCATTTCAATGCGTCTATTTCCCCTATTACGCGCTTTCTCCATTTTCTTCATGAGATGCCTCATTTCAGTGCAACCAACAGAGACCGAAATACTTGAGTGCTGATGACAGGAGACAGATTCTGCTCTCAGTTACACCGCAGCTAATCTGGAGTCACCCTACTGATGACAATGGAGTGACTCTAGCGTTATACTGTAGTAACCAAGAGCACAGTTTGGCCCACGTTTCTTAGTAGAACCAGAGTTTGCCATATCAGTCCACATGAAGCAAGACTCTGGAGAGATCCACAAAGAAAAAAAAAGTGTCACTATCCTCCTCCTCTGCCTGTAGGCCTGACTCAGGTTTAAAATCAGAAAAAAAAACCAAAAAAAAAAACCCAGCATTAAAAATTCTTTTAATCAGAGAGTGACAAGATCATTGTTGGAGGTTCAGCAGGGTACTGGTTAATGCTCTCTTTATTCATCTCTGGAAGCATGGATTCAAAACTGGTTCAGATCACAAGTCAAAACAAGTCTAGAGGTTTCACCTTGCTCTCCAGGATATGTTTATTTACCTTGTAAAATCACTACACAGCAGGACTCAGGACAGGAAAAGGAGGATGCTGCAGGTTTGAGGTGTATTAGGAGACCCAGACCAGGGGTGCAGTTGGTCATTTGGTATAGCCGTATGCCAGGGCCAAAGGTTAGAACGGGAAGGGGAACTGTGGATCAGGACTGACATGCGTTGGTAGAATTCTGGAGACTAAAAGGAAGCATGGGCAGGTGCAGTGCCAGTTAAGTTAAGAGCTGACCCCTATATAAGCACCAGATTCACACAGGGCCATTGTGTATTAGGCAGCAATAGATGCGAGGAGTATGGGCAACAATGATCTCGGATAAGAACCAAAATGTAAATATTCCTCTTACCAAAGCTGTTCAAAATGTTGTCAAAGTTGTTGAGATAGTAGTAACCTTCTTCCACCACTGTCTTGTTGCCAACTGTGTGATTCACCCAGCGATAGGCATCTGCAACTGTACTCGTGCTGATCAGAGAAGCCAGGATAAACCAACAATGAGAGCAGTTCTGGAAAGCAGAGCAAAGCTACAGGTGCCTGCAGACACCGGCATGCTTAGAGACCTTTGGGAAGGAAGGCTATTTTTCCTCCTTGCCACGTGTTACACTTCGAACACCATTCTCTAAAGTGGTGCCTCTGGCAGGGGCACTGCAGCATCACACACATATTACATGGGTGCTTTGTTGTGATGCCATCATAGAGAAACCATCACAGCCCAGCTGCTTCAAGGCAGTGATTTGAATACTCAGCACATTACTACTTAGCCCATCTTTACCCCTCTCCTTTTTCAAACTGTAAGTAAAGATCATTGCACTGAGTCTCAGTGCGAGAAGTCTCCCTTCTACCTGGGAATCTCAATCCAAACCCACCCACTCTGCAGTAAACGCACATCCACGGTCCTTTTCTTGATAAGAAAATACATGAAACACACAATGCTGCTGGCTTGGCACTGAACCAGGCTATTAATAAGGCCATTTCAGAGGAAGGTGGTTGCTGGGTACTCACTTGCAGCAGTTTGGGTAGACGACCCCAGAGAAGAATTCCATGCCGACAATGGCGAAGGAGTAGTAGAAGATAAGCAGGGTTAAGCCCAGGCTGGAGGAGAGAGAAACAAAAGCAATTCTGTTATTCACCAGTTGCTAGGACAGAGAAAAAGCAAAGTCACTTAGACTGGTTTCCATCTCTACCATCTACAGTAAACCCCAGCAAAGTATCTAGACCAACTCCCTGCAATGCCATTTTGTTGCCTACTGAACATTTGCAGAGTTTTGTCTAGACTAGTTTTAAAAGCCTCAAATCATGGAGTTCTGTACCACTCCCTTAGTGAGAAATAAGCTCTGAGAAACTTGAAGATAACCCTTCTTTCCTTACAGACTTGTTCCTTTCCATTAAGCCATTAAATATTTATTCCCCCGCAGCAGTTTCTCTACCGAAGCACAAGCCAACATGACTCTATCCTCTTTGTTTCCTTGGCTATCAGCAATGTCGTCAGAATAGCTTCAAGAACAAGGCTAGTTAGTTAACATGTGCTGGGCATCTAGCTAGTTCTGCAGCTGGGGAATAAGAAACTATGATGTCAGACACTGACAATGGCTATTTATCTCAGTGACTAATTAAATGGGCATTCCACACCACTTTGCAATAATTGTAACCAGTTTGGTCGCTCTATTGTACCGAGGACATAAGGCAACACCGGGTGCACACATCTCCTTTGTGGAGCCTTCTTTGCACAGAAACCATCAGCACTTAAAAACCAAATGTAAGTGCCACATTGAGGTTGCCTTTTTGCTCAGGAGCAGAGGCATTAATGAGCATCAGGTGCTAGGCCTAGTGTGTTGGAGACCTCCTTATGGATTGCTTTGTGCTGTGAAGAAAGAAAAAAGTGATCAACCCAATATTAGAACGCATGGTGAAGAATCAGCGTCAATGAGCTAGTGACAGCACAGATCACTCTGTAAGGGTTGGGACAGGCTCCTCCTACCCTGCCCCCAGCCCAGGTATTCATTACTCTGGAAATGGCAGAGACATATTAGTAGACACTTCTTTGGGATGCTGCCAATATCCCCCACTCCAAGGAGGGCTGTGCAGTACCTGGCCATCCTAGGGAACAGCTCGAACATTGTGTCCAGGACATTCCTGTAGCGCTTCTTCAATTTAAAGAGCCTGAAGCAGGGATGAAAAGCCAGCAGTTACTTACATGAAGACAATTCCTTCCTGTATTGTTATTTAGCTGCAAAAAGACAAGTAGCATGTAGCAGCAAAACAAGGCCATGAGAGAAGCATTTTGAACACACGTGCAATCACGGTCCATACGGAGGCTACACCGTGGTAGACCACCATGCACTGTCAGATTTGGCATTCCTCGCTGTGATGCTACTAAATGAGAAACTGGGGGCAGTGCACTTGTGTTTAGCCAGGGAAGTATTCATAGCACAGAAAGACAGAATACGATTCAATGGCTGGAAGCTTGACAAATTTGGATCTGAAATACAGCAGAGTGGGAGAGGATAATATCGTTCTTTTCATCAGTAGATCTCAAAGCACTTTACACAGGGACTCTGTATCGTTAGTCCTATTTTACATATGGGGAAACTGAGGCACAGGGCAGAAGTGACTTGTCCAAGGTCACACAGCAAGTCAGTCTGAGTCAGGAACAGAACCCAGGTCTCCCAAGTCCCAGTCCTCTATCCACTAGGTTACACTGCTTCCCTTCACTTGGCTGGGATATTTAGACTTTACACACATTAAAAGTGAACAGATAAGGCCTCCCAGCTCCTGATCCAGATGACCTTTACTCAAATAGTCTTTACTCCTATGGGTAAGCCCCACTATTTCATGTGTATGAATAAGGGTTTGCAGAATTATGCTTCTCAGGACAAAAACAGTGTTTTAACTATAAAGTATCATGCATAAATAATTACATTTATAAATGGTGAGCTCCAACATCATCGACACACATACGCTTGGCATTTACAGAACACAGTTTAAGGGTGAGCTCACTTACTAAGTCACAAACTCAGTTGTCTGTTGTTTTTTTTCCTCCTGCAACGATCAATGGGAGAAAACTGCATTCCTCACACATCAACCATTACAGAAGAAAAACAAGATTTCTGAGTGCAGGCTTTGGCAGGCAAGTAAAAGAGAAAATTGTTTCTTTTAAAATGTAATTAACCCAATTTTTTAAATCCTCATGTATGCTGAGTTAGGGAGTGGGGATCCTAGACAGTGTGACCTAGTAGATAGAAAACTGGACTGGGACTTAGGATACCTAGGTCCTTGTCCCAGCTCTGCTTCCTGGTTGACCTTGGGCAAATCAAGTTGTCTCTTTATGCCTTAGTTTGCCCATCTGTAAAATGGGGATAATGATATTGACCTCCTTTGTAAAGCACTTTGAGATCTACTGATGAAAAGTGCTATATAAGAACTATAGTTCATCTTATAAAACAACACTTTGCCCTTTTATGGAACTTCCATTTGATGATCTCAAAGCACTACAAAGATTAATGAATCTTTACAACAACTTTGTGAGGTAGACATTTATCATACCCATTTTAATGAGGTACAGAGAGATTAAATAACTTGATCAAGGTGTCAACTGCAAGTATCAGAATTGGAGCAAGAACTCAGGCAACCTGCTCTAACCAAAAGACAACAATTTGCATCAGTGACTGGCATTTCTGGAAGCTACAGTGCTCTGCACATAGGAACAGACAAACTGGAGCAGACCTCAGGTCCATCTGACACTGGCCAGCAATAAATACTTCAGGGAAAGGTGTAAGAACCCTTGCAGTAGCAGATGTGAGATCATCTGCCCCCACATCAGATCTCACCCTGGACTCCAATAGAGTTTGGCTTATCCCTGAAGCCTGAACTTTAATATCCTTTCCAAAGTTTGTCATAATTAATTCTGATAACTCTAGATAATCTCATTACTCATAGAAGTGTCCAGTAACTTTTTGACACAGTTACATACTTATGCAACCTTCCCAGTTTGGTTGTGCCAATGAGCTGAGCCCTTGATTGGGCTGGAAGGAAAACAAATCTCCCTCTCTGTTGCTTTGGTTGTTTTCCCATTCCCATGTGCCCTTTCTATCTCACCTCAGCAGCTGAAGGGGTCGGAGGACAACAATGAAGTAGAATGGCTCCATGTTAAATGCCAGTGCCAGGAGACCCAGAAATGCAAACAGGGTGACTGAAAAATCAAAGCTGGAAAAGAAAAAAAAGAGGGAGAGCAGAAAAGGCGCTGTTAGTCTTCAGAGGGGCAGGGTGCATGTGGCACTCTGGTCCAAAGTAAGACAAAGGGAAATACCGATAAGCCTAAGGCTGTTTTTAAAAGAAGGCAACTATATCCCAGAAACTTTCACCATGTCCCTCAAATGCTGCATTTTTGAGTTCTCTCTTATCAGCTCCCCCACCAAGTTCAGCTGATTCAAATTCAGATTGCTCATGTGAGAGTGATGCTGTGCAGGATAGCACCACAGCTCTGGGTGTTATGCCTCCAGTCCCCATTCACTGTTCACAAGCAGCACACTTACAGATTCCAGCCAGAGGACAGATACTCAATGGGCCCCAGGCCAGTGGTTTTCAGGAGCAGCTCCACCCCATAGACTGCAAAACAAGAGAGCACCCTTAGGTGAGCTGCACTCTACCCATCCCTTATGTGCAGCAGAAACATGCAGCTTTGCTGACTTTAGGTTTAATAAGCTCCCATTCCCTTCCTCCATGTTTATCCTCAAGGGGATGCTAAGTGGGCCCCACTTCCCTTCTGGATCACTAACATCTCCCAGCACTCTGTGGTGATCTCTCCCAACCGCTGCTGAATGGAGTTCAACTTAGCTCATGTGCTGAACATTCAGACCTCTAGGCAAGAGCATGTGCCTGTAAGAAAGGCTTGTCAGTCATCCAAAGGAACTTCAGGGCACATACTCACTCCCACTTACTTGCCTAATTTAGCCTCAATGGAATGTATAAAGGATCATATATATATATATGAGCTCATGGGACCTTGAGAGAGATTTTCAAACAAGGGGAAGGAAGGCTGTTTCTTTCATACTCTGCCACAATGGCACTTTCCAAGTTCTTGGATTAGCAGAACATTATGCCATCAGACAACAGTTCAGTGATCTAAGCATTTTTATACATCTGGGAATAAGAACGTAAGAATGGCCATGCTGGGTCAGACCAACAATCCTTCTAGTCCTGTATCCTGTCTTCCAACAATGGCCAGACCAGATACTTCAGAGGGAATGAACAGAACAGGGCAATTTATCGAGTGCTCCATCCCCAGCTTCTGGCAGCCAAAGGTTTAGGGACACCCACAGCAAGGGGTTGAGCACCAGACCATCTTGACTAACAGCCATTGATGGATCTATCCTCCATGAGTTTATCTAATTCTTTTTTGAACCCAGTTATACTTTTGCCCTTCACAACATTCCCTGGCAACAAATTTCACAGGTTGACTGCGCATTGTGCGAAAAAGTACTTCCTTACGTTTGTTTTAAGCCTGCTGCCTATTAATTTCATTGGGTGACTCTGATTCACGTGTTATGTGAAAGGGACTATTCATGATTTTAATCGACCTCTATCATATCCCCCCTAAAACGTCTCTTTTATAAGCTGAAGAGGCCCAGTCTTTTTAATCTCTCCTCATATGGAAAATGTTCCATAACCCTAATCATTTTTGTTCCTCTTCCCTGTACCTTTTCCATTTCCAACCTCTCTTTTTGAGGGGGGTGACCAGAACTGCACGCAGTATTCAAGGTGTGGGAATACCATGAATTTATATAGTGACATTATGATATCTTCTCTCTCGTTATCTATCCCTTTCCTAATAGTTCCTAACATTGTTACCTTTTTGACTGCTACTGCACACTGAGAAGATGTTTTCAAAGGACTACCCACAACAACTCACATCTTTTTCTTGAGTGGTTACAGCTAATTTAGACCCCATCATTTTGTACGTATAGTTTGGATTATGTTTTCCAGTGTGCATTACTTTGCATTTAATCAATACTGAATTTCATCTGCCACTTTATGGCCCTGTCACCCTGGTCTGTGAGATTCCTTTGTATTGCTTTGCAGTCAGCTTTGGACTTAACTATTTTGAGTAATTTTGTATCATCTGCAAACTTCATCACCTCACTATTTACCCCCTTTTCCAGATCATTTATGAATATGTTGAACAGCACTGGTCCCAGTACAGATCCCTGGGAGAACATGCTATTTATCTATTTATCTCCCCCGTGAAAACGAACCATTTATTCATATCCTGTGTGTCCTATCTTTTAACCAGGTACTGATCCAGGAGAGGACCTTAGGTCTTATCCCATTATTGCTATTTTGCTTAAGAACCTTTAATGAAGGACCTTGTCAAAGGCTTTCTGAAAGTCCAAGTATACCAAATCCACTGGATCACTCTTGTCCATGTTTGCTGACACCCTCAAAGAATTCTAAGATTGGTGAGGCATGATTTCCCTTTACAAAAGCTGTGCTAACATACTGTGTTCATCTGCGTCTCATAATTTTGTTCTTTACTATAGTTTCAACCAAGTTGCCTAGCACTTGGCTTCCTACTTCTGATGTAATTAAAGGAAGTTTTGCTGTTAGTTTTTGTGTTTTTTGCTAGTTGCTCTTCAAGTTCTTTTTTGGCCTGCCTAATTATACTTTTACACTTGAACTACCAGAGTTTATGTTCCTTCCTATTTTTCAGTAGGATTTGACTTTGAATTTTTAAAAGATATCTTTTTGTCTCTAACTGCTTCTTTTACTTTGTTGTTTAGCCATGGTGGTATTTCTTGGTCCTCTCTGTCTCTGCGTGTGTGTGTGTACATTTAAGTTTGATCCTATATTATGGTATTTTTAAAAAGTTTCCATACAGCTTGCAGGCAGTTCACTCTTCTGACTGTTACTTTTAATTTCCATTTAATTAGCCTCATTTTTGTGTAGTTCCCCTTTTTGAAGTTATATACTACTGTGGGGGGTTCCTTTGGTATTTTTCTCCCTACAAGGATGTTAAATTTAATTGCATTATGCTTGCTATTACTGAGCGGTTCAACTACATTCACCTCTTGGACTAGATCCTGTGCTCCCTTAGGACGAAATCAAGAATTGTCTCTACTCTTGTGGGTTCCAGGACTAGCTGCTCCAAGAAGCAGTCATTAATGGTGTGCTGAAATTTTATCTCTGTATCCTATCCTGAGGTGACAAGTTCCCAGTCCATCTGGGGATAGTTGAAATCCCCTATTATTATTGGGTTTTCTGTTTTTGTAGCCTCTCTAACCTACCTAAGTATTTCACATCACTGTCACCATCCTGGTCAGGTGGTTGGTAGTACATTCCTACTGCTATACACTTATTATTCAAGTACAGAATTTCTATCCATAGAAATTCTATGGTACAGTTTGATTCATTTAAGATATTTACTAAATTTGACTCTATGCTTTCTTTCACATATAGAGCCACTCTCCCACCAGCATAATATACTCAGTCAGTCATTCTTATATATTTTGTACCCTTCTATTTCCGTGTCCTATTGATTATCATTGTTCCACCACATTTCTGTGATGCCTATTATATCAATATCCTCATTCAGTATCAGGCATTCAAGTTCACCCGTTAGTATTTAGACTTCTTGTATTTGCATACCAGCACTATAAAATTTGTCAATATTTAGTTGTCGGTCTTCATGTAACGTAACTGAATAGGACTGCCTTGGGGAAAGAAAATTAAGTCCAAACAACCATATCATAACAAAACAAAAACAAGAGACATTTTCTCTACCTCCAACTTTTCTGACAACTCCTCTGCTGACAACGGTAGGGGGCAGTGAAAAACACTTGCAGTCCCTTTGACCACAGGCATGTCCCTACATGTCCTGATGACTCATTTGTATTGCTGATGGGCCTCAATGAGTCATCAATGCTGACACTAATCTGCCTATGGTGTAACCCAGCAGCACAGCACAAGTTTTAGATTCAGAAATATCACACATTCATAACTCACACTATGAAGACGATACACACATATAGATGAGCTAGTATTCAGTCAATCATAACTTTGCCAATGATACCTTAACATGGCATATTTTGGGAGATTTATTGCCATTTTGCAATACTGATATCAATAATATTATAAATGGTCACCCCTAATCCAGATAGTGTCACAAAAATAATTAAGGGAACAGGAAGATTCCATAAAATAACAATTAGGAAAAAAACAAACAAAAACGGGGTCTTGGTTCGAGACATGCTTTCCATGTGGTAATTCTGTCAAGAAGGCTACGCAATGTATCCAGTCTGCACTGACATTAAGGCAAGTTGTGTTGTGTGTGTGTGTGGGGGGGGGGGGTGTCAGTAAATACTCAACCGTTTACCGTTGGGGTGAAAGGGGAAAACCAGATGCGTGTTTGCTCTTTTTTTTTTTTTTTTTGGGGGGGGGGGGGGGGGTGAATTTTACAAGGGGTGGAGTCAGACCTATATTCTCATTTAGGTGCAGCTCATTACATAGATAGCAAGGGGTGCGAGGGCTTCCCTCTTCAGCACCAAGGTCACTGGAGGCACTTCTTACAAGCAAGCCAGGCCAATGAAATCCATACAGAGCCCAGGCACTGAGGAAATTGGCTTCCAAGGAAATGGATCCTTTAATCCCTTGAGTGACTGAAATGAGCAACTGAGAAACCACAATACACCTTTCCACGATGTAATGGAACAAAGCAGTGCTGGTCTGGCACTGCAACTTACTCGTGAGGAAGATGATGTAACTCCATGGGACATCTCTGGGGAAGAAGTTCCCACCTGCAAGGCACAGAAACAGCACCTTCTCAGAGGGCTGATCAAATTTATGGAAGAAAACGAGTAAAAAAACCAAACCACATATTTCCTACCTTGCAGCATGAAGGTTTGAATTAGAATCCAGATCCCATTCACAGCCACCACAATATCTGGAAAAGAAAATACACTGCTGCAATGAAAAAAAGTTGTTGGCTAATTAGACATTAGTTTTCGAAGCCTTTAGGTAGGCAGTATAGCCTAATGTTTAGGGCACAGAACTAGGCATCATGAGATTCAAGTTCTATTCCCAACTCTCCCAAGGTTACCCATCCCATTCATTGAAGCACAAAACTTAAGAGGGGCCTTGTCAATTTCCCAGTATATAAAATGAGTATAACGATTTCTTCACTTATGTAAAATGCTTTGAGATCCTTAGAAGAAAAATAGTGTTCTTGAATCTCAGTCTGACGTGCAGTTATTCTTCCTGGTAAATTATTTCTTACATTGCCCTGATTACGTCTATATTCCAGTTTCTTTCCACTTCTGCAGAACCGTATGTCTCTCCTATGTTATAATGTGGGAACGATACAACACCATCACAAGGCTCCTTACGGGCCTGCTTGTATCACCCACCATTAAGCCACTAGGACACAGAGGATCCAAGGTGTAGATACACTTCCCTTCACTCTTCCTTTTTCTCCCTTCATTCTACCATCATACTCAGCAAAAAGGGCAGTTCTCTTACAGAATAAAAATCAATCAGGATTAGAAATTAGTGTAACAAGTGGGACCAGGAATTAAACATGCTCTCCTTGCTAGAGAAACAGTAGCAGAATCAGTGTCAAGTTTGGTACAAATTCCAAGCAATACCCCTGGGAATTAAGCTGTTTGCACTTTCTGAAATGCAGCAAAGCATGGGAGCATTGTGTGTCAAGTCAGGTCCTTGCACCAACATCTTCAGGTGCAATGTCAAAAGTGAAAACATGGTAAGTGTAATCATGCACTCTCTGAAATGCAAAAGGGTGTAAGCCAGCTTCTGAAGAAACCAGTCATATAAACAGACTGCAAAGTAATGTATAAACTAGCTCTTAGGAGAATCTCACACGCACACACAAACTCCCTCCCTGATAAGCAGACAAGCACAGGAATGACTGTGTGTGTTGTGGCTCCAATCAGAGATCAGTTTCCATTGCACTACGCAGTATACAAACAAAGAGAATCCCTGTCTTGAAGAACAAAGAGATGAGCAGGTAAAGTCATGAGATTTTGTTTTTCATACTTACACATGGCATACTGGAATGCTCGGGACTTCACCAGAATGTTAATGCCTGTATGAAGGGAAATATTAAAAACAAATCTTACACTTCGTGTGTCTTGAGTTCAAATCCTGACCTAGAACTCAAGTGACAGTGAGATAGCAGTTCTGACCCTACTGCAGTTCCAGATTTGCCCACATCTTGAACAGTGGAAATGTTATAAATTGGGGCTCAAGTGCATTAGCACAGCTGGAGAGGGATCTAGTACAGCAGCTGCTTGCATTATCCTTGGTTCAGGCTAGTGCTCTTTGTCCCTCACTATCCTCCAAAGTTAAAAAAGAAACTACAACAAAATATATACATTACTTATCTGGGTATACAAACTGGTAAGGTACAACTGGGACGTTAGCGATAGTGGCATGTACAGGGTATATTACGTTTAATCCTATATCTGGGGCACATTATAACCTCTATTTTCTCCTTTACAGCAGCTGCACATGCTCTGTGCAAATGCTGCATCCACCTGAGACTATGAAGACCAGCTGCCCCTCAGAGGCTGCAAATCCATTTCACAGCCAGCTGCTGTTAGAGGAGAGCTGCAGCCTTGGATACTGAGAAATGAATCTCCTAGACTCTGCCAGTCCCAGCAAGCTGGAGGCTGCATCAGACTACCCAGCATGCTATACCAGAAGATGAATCGAGTCTTGGGTGGGCTCAAGATATAGTCTATTACAAGGTACTTGCTAAGAAGCTTTCCTTATTTTATGAAGTTGGTTTCTGGGTCAATGCACAGAATAGATATTTACGTGACAGGTGTCCTCCTCCAACAGGCCAGAATACTGTGCCCTTTGAGTGCATCAGCAATTAGCGGCTGTGCCTGTTTCAGCAGTTTATCTGGAGCTATTTTATTAAACTGCTAACTGTATATATGCTTGGGGTAGTGTATAGAAAATGTGTCCTTTCAAAAGGCCTCTTCTATGAAAAGAGATGATTTTCAAACGGGTACTTGCGTCTGCACACGTTGCATTTAAAACATAAGAATGGTCTGAGCTAGT
The DNA here is from genome assembly GCF_026122565.2 of Emydura macquarii macquarii. Taxonomy (NCBI): domain Eukaryota; kingdom Metazoa; phylum Chordata; order Testudines; family Chelidae; genus Emydura; species Emydura macquarii. The sequence goes on from NW_027131391.1 coordinate 6,573,610, forward strand.
ATGGCCAATGGTGCATCTAGCTCAGTATCCTATCTTCCAACAGTGGCCAATGCCAGATGCTTCAAAGGGAATAAACAGAACAGGGCAATCATCAAGTGATCCATAGAGAAAGTTACCTTTAAAAATAAGAAATGCTGTCTGTGGAAGATCATCAAACCAGTGCTCACGGTTTCGTTTTGCCTGGAAATGGAACAGACCTGATTAGCAGGAGGCAGAAACAGAGATTTATCAGACCAGATCAACATTACATCCACAAGAAAATGCAGCAAGAGAGGAGGGAGATCCATCTTCTCTACATGTCATTTCTATCTTGTTCCACAGTCTTTATTTTTTCTCCACAAATTTCTCTCCTCCTGTCCTCATCCCCATCTCTCATCTCACACTCTCCATTAAACACTTACCTTCCATTGTAAGCCAACAACTTCATAGAAATTGTAGAAATCCTTTAGACTGTAATAGAGAAAAATAAAAGGGTGAATCAGATCAAATCTCTGTGATATTTGGATTGCCATCACAGGTACCTAATGTTTCACTATTTAAGTTTATCAAATGCTTAGTTATATCATCTGACGGGGGGCGGGGGTTCTGCAGTCTTTTTAGGAGCTCCAGTGAGTGGTGCTTTAGTGAAATTTCGGGGGACATAAGCAGCCAGTTAACCAGCAATTGGTTGTTAAGCTAAAACTGCATTGCATGTGCAGAAGTTCACCTTTCCTTGGGTGGCATGTCCAAATAGCCTCATTGTTTCCCCACGCCTCTATTCCAAGGACCTTTGTCTTTCACCTATCTCCCTCTGCTTAATGGCTGTCATCACAGTCCTGTCCCTCTAATAGGGCAGGTGGGAAAGCCATCCCTTGACAGGCAGATCATGAAGCAGGAGTTTATCATTTCAACACCCCTTTCAAGCCCAAGTTCAGCTCCAATAGCCCAAGCAGAAAGAATCCCAGAAGTGTTCCCTGACCCCGAGCTGCATCTAAGGCTGCATTGTGGACCGATTTTCCTTAATAAGCCACACCATCTCCCTCTGACATATGGTATGGTCCCAGAGTGCCAGGAATCCTGTAAAATGCTGCCCCTTCTCTAAGATATAGCAGCAGCAGCAGCATCCTACCTGACTAAAGGTGCATTACTTTGATTCAGTGCTTTGAAAGTGAGATAACGATCTCTGGCGCACATCCGAGGCTTATAAAACCGCATCAGCCCTTCAAACTGCTTGAAGGAGATACCAGACGGCCTCTAGAAACACAGAAAGGGGTTGCCATAAGTGATGCTGTAAGGAGGAAGCATAGGAACATATAGGCTAGTGTATTTAATTCTCACTTACAACTGCTTCTAAGCAAGATTTAAATGTCAGGAGAAGATGCCATTACTACCACCCCTAGAAGGCGCACACTCAGTTATTACTCTAGAACATAGAGATAGTAAACGTCTCCTGAGATTAGCTTCTCTGCTTGGTCTCCTGACGAGTGCAAGATTGTTTCCTGTTCTCTCACTAAAATTCTACCCAATCTGAAATGCCAAGCAATAGAGCTTCTACCACTTCCCTTGAGAAAGTGTTCCACAGCCTAACAGCTCACTGCCAGCATACTTTTACTGCTACTTAACCCACCCTTTTCCTTTTCAGTTTCACTCTTCGTTATACCCTCAATTCACTATGCTAAATCATTCCTCTTCCCCTTTGGTGTGTGCAACCTGCAAAACAGATTTGCAGGTTTAACATTCCTTTTTGTTGTCACCTAGCCATGCTGTATCTATTGAATCCCTCGGGTTTCTGATCACACTGAACTTTGTCACTAATTACCCATGGTGGAAACACCACCTCTTTAAACACTCTAAGTCTTCTGATGTGCTACTGGTGGGTGTCATCACCCTTTATTTCCAGGGAGACAGGCTGGGTAATTCTCACATGCTCACGTGCATACACAGTATTCCCTACCTGCTTGCTGATAAGCAGGCGGTAGGCATGTTGTATGGCTGTGCGTTTGTGCAGCAGCAGGGACTTGAACTTCCTCTTTTCAATATCACTGAAAGTGTCAAACACGACAGCAAGAAGCTGAAAAGAAACAGATGAGACAAAGGGGAAGTCAGGCTTTGATTGCTACTGCAATTGGCCTCCTATGCCAAATGGCGTCTGGGAATTTAGGAATAAGAACCAAAGACAGGCACAATAGATGCCAGTAGTATGGATTTTAATGTGTGCTGTGCTAATGCAAGGTATAGTAGAGTTAATAAGAATCTTTAAGCCACCTAAACATCAAGGGATTAAACAAGAGCACAGGACACACACCCCCAGTTACATTTTTAAAGAGCTCTGTATTTGGCTACAGAGCTCCTACTACCATTAATGGAGAGTCGCATAAAGAAGTTTCTACAGTGCCCTGCTCATAACAGGACGGTGGGCTCAGGAGAACAGGGTTGGAAGACTACTACTTTCTGCCTTTTTACCTTCAACTGAAGCTTTGTCAAATATGCCCTCAATCAGCTAGCTTCTACAAGGCCCACCAGATGTGATGACATCATTATTCATCAGCAGATAGTGCTGCATGGTAATACAGCATATAGCTTCATTACATGGATTTCTGGAGACTTGTTTTCGTTTGGACAAGCCAAAGGCAGCTTGCAAGCTCCAGGTGATGCTATTCTATGGCTACAGCAATGCTCCCTATTTAAAGATTTCAGTACACAGACATACATATAAACAAGAACCACTAAGGAAATCTATCTGTAGGTCCCAGATGGGAATGAGTACAGAGATTACAGGGCTAATGCTAGTGCTGCTACAATTAAAGTCCTGTCAGAATTACCAGTTTTAACCATTTATAATTTTGATTGGCAATTCAAAAGAATTCCAAGTTGTCTAAGGTATTAAAATGTTATTATTACAGAATAATTATGATAGGGATGCTGATACACCCAGTTATGACATGAGATTTCAAAAGAGGCCTTTTCAATATGAGCATGTCACTGATGTGACATCTTGAATGATCAAAAATCCCTAAAGATGTCATTGCAGTGCTGTTATGAGGGGTTGCAAAGATGGCCGAATATTATAACAGAGACATTGTTCTAGGCATAATTGTTTTTAATCGGATAGAGCCTGTTAAGAAATCATTACAGCACAAGATTACAACAGGCACTCAATTACCACACCATTGTGACAGGTGAAGAACTCTATTGTAATGTAAAAATGAGAGGAAGGGGAGTCCCGGCTGCAGTGAGAGACTTACCAAGTTCATGATGAAGTAGAGCTCAATGGAGAGGTACACTATGAAGAAGACACAGGACCAGGGGTTCCGAGAGTAAGATGGCATCATCACATCAGGGAAACTGCCCCCCAAAAGATACAAGCCAACTTATTAGCAACAACAAGAAGTCTCATTCATTCAACATTTCACACTGATTAGATGATCACACTATGCCTGGGAACTGTGTATATGCACACACAAATCAACATCCTCACAGGATTATGCGGACTATGTGGCTATATATAATATCTAAATTACAAACCTATATAATAGCTGCAAGCGTTTGAAAGGCAGTGAAGATTATGCATCCCTAAACATCTCAAAAGTCTGATGGGCAACAGGGACTTACAAAATATCTATGGTTTATTGACGTTTTAATCAACAAATAATACTTTGCAGTTCTACAGAGATCTTATTCCAAGGATTTCAAGTTAATTAAACCCCACAACCATCCTAGAAGATACATAGCATCATTATCCTCATTTTACAGACGGGAAAATGAGGCAGAGAGAGGTGAAGTGACTTCCCCAGCCTGTATAGCGCATTAGTGGCAGACAAAGGAGCATAACTCAGACCTCCTTATTCTTAGACCTATGCCTTAGCAATAAGACCATCCTTCCCCTTATTGGCTTCACAAATACTTAAGGGTGAACTACAGCAGTTCCTTTGGGGTGGGCCATTGCACTTTAGGGTGCACTGAAGTACAAGTTCCTCACGGGGAAACTTCTCTCTCATGCTATGAAGAAGAGGTCACAGCTGCAGACCCAGAGATTTCACAAATAAAAAATCTGCTGTGTGAGACTTCTTTCCAGGAGCAGTGGAGGAGGGAGGGAGGCAGGGAGTCCCAGTAAAAACAAGTATGGACTTACTTTGAAGTGGTCAGAAGAACAAAGAGATTCACAAGGCTGTTCTCTAAGGTACTGAAATACTGAAAGAGAAAACAAATGCAAACCAGCCCCACAATGACATGGTCAAGGTTATAATTCCTTAACTAATTAACCAAATTTCCTGACCTCTCTTATGTAGCTCTTAACATGTAATTGCATACCCCTTCTGTAAGGAAACACAGAGGTGTGGCATGTGAAGAGTTAAAAAAAAGCTTGTCTGCACATTCCTGTAGGTTGCTCCCAATACTTTCCATCACCCTGCAGTCAGACTGGGCAGCTGGAATGTGTGGATGTTGAGCAGTAAGGCCAGCATAGGTCTGGAGGACCAGAATAGGGTTTCTTATACCACTCTTTCACTGCAGACCCAAAGGTCTGCCTCCCATTTGGGATGGAAAAGTACTATTTTCCTTAGACCTGTGATCAAGTGTCCCAGTTTTGGTGTATCACATGAATATCACAACAGGTTGCCAGCAACTGTGCTGGGATCACAACTCTTTACTGGGGATATTCGCTTACCTATCCAGGCAGAAGCACTAATAAGCAGGGCAGCAAGGTACATCAAAGAAACCCATATGCAAGCCCACAGTGGCTGTGCACTGCACTAGATATGCAGTTGCGGGTAGTAAGTGATGTGGCTTCTCCCGAATGGACTGAGACATCAAGAAGAGGGCTGTGACAAATGTAGTGTCCCCTTTTGGATTTCTTGACATTGAGGGGGCCATCATTTACTGTTTCCCATTGGGGTCTTTATCCCTGGTTAACTATGCTAAAAAAAAAAAATTGGTCAGTCATGGCCCTCTGCCTTTCTTATTGCTAACTCCAAATAAAAACTGCCCTCCTAGATACAATCCATTCAGGAGAAAAACTATATCTATATCATCTACAGACTATTTAAATTTGGTTTTTAAGATGAGCAAATGGGTCTTAAAAAGCAAAGTCAGAAGAATCTGTGTTTACTTACGGGATCTGAGTGGTTAGGGGAAAACAGATAAAAACCTAGAGAAACAGGAGGAGGAAAGGGGAAGGGGAAAAAAAACAAAAAAGGACATTTAATTTCAAGCAACAAAATGATGAAGAACCCCCGTCTTCAAATTGTAGCTCTAAAAAATTTCAGACATGAGCTAAATGAATGCTTTGTTATTATTTAATAGTTGTATGCAGCATAATGCATGGGCACAGTATTATAGAGAGGATGAAGATATAGGGGCTCATTTTGCACTGCACTGGCATCTTGTGTCAGCATTTATACCTGTGCTAAATGGGTGAGAGTGAGTGCAGAATCCTAATTTGGTAGCATTGTACACACACTTGTAACACAACTGTAAAGGACAAGGAGGCTTGAGAATCAGGCCCAGAGCTCCCACCCCAGATTAATCTGGGGCACTGTTCCAAACATAAAAGAGCAGCATGGAAGATGAGGGATAGAGGATACCAGGGGAGATGGTAGTTGGGGGAGAGAAAAAGGTGCCTCATGTCCTTGTCTCCAGCCTCATTAACACGCTTCTGAAGAACAGAGTGGGATTTGGGTCTGTAAAACCTTTTTTCCTAATCTGCCACTTTATTCTCCCTCCCCCCCGTGATTTTATTCCATCCTGATTGGTTTTATTCCCTTTCTCAAACCTCTTCTCCTTCTCGCTTTTCTTCTTTCCCTTTTCTCTCTTTCTCCAGAACAGCAAGAGGTTCATCAGTCCAAAGATTTGCCACCTGCCCTCATAGCTGAAGATCCTCTATACTTTCATATCCTTTCCCAGTTGGTGCTACAAAGGGTCAAGAGACCCAGAGCGTCCCCGTCATTTCACAAAGTCCCATGCTTTGACGGAAGACCTGGCATGCCGTAAGCTTGACACACTGGCTCACCTTAGGCTGGGCAGTGGCTGTTTTGCAGAAGAGGCATAGTGTGCCCGAAGCTCACCATCCTTGGCATTCTTAGTCCCAGAACTGTTAAGCTCTCTAATACCATGAATGTGAAAAGGTACTGTATAAAACTAAATGCTACCCAGTGCCAGTTCTGATACTGTAGACGCTTCATACCTGCCAACAACATACATTCAAATGACCCTTCCGGAAAGCAAATTCTCTGAGACTCTCTGAGGATGGCATTGTACAAGAGACAGTACAGACACTAATTTTCAGAAATTTAAACTGAACTCACAGACTGAGAATTTGATTAAACAGAACTTCGAGTGGCATAAAAAGCACACGAGAATTCCTTTTGGCAAAAGTTACCTATTTCCCTTGTTACTTGTGACATTAACTCACAGGGTTGGAATCTGCTAGGTTTTCCAACTCCTCACCTGCTCTCACCTCCCAGCTAATTATGGAATGAATTAGACAGAAAGGAAGTGAAGCATCTGCCAAGACATCTTATGTCCAATCATCTTTACATTCACCCCTGCTCTTTTGCAGCACTTGGACAATAATTGCTGGAAAGTACCATATAAGAAAGCGGATAGCTTAACCTTTCACAAAGGCAACTTACCTAGGATGGCAAAGATCACCATGAAGAAAAGCAGGAGGAGGAGGATGTCAATGAAAGGAGGGAGAGACTGGAAGATCTGTCGCAGGTTTCTGAAAAGGAGGAACCATGTATATTTTACACTGAAAATTGTGTATGTGCACCAAAGAGCATGCGTGGATCAATTGTGCACTGGCAAGCAGATAAACTGGAAAATCTAGTTGGTCTTTTTCCATCTCCCATTTCAATGATTGGCAATGGAATGCTCAGGATTTCTAGCACGTTGTCGTCCTCACTGGACCTAGCATCAGGAGGTGTATATGCAGGGTGGCGTTGGGGAAAGGCCTTTCCTTCATCTCCCATTGGAAGCCATCATACATTTTTGTTGTTGTCTCTATTCCACCATCCTCCACATACATTTCCATCATGATGCCTTAACTGCTTATGGTAAGCCAGGATGGACTGACCTTCTCCAGAGCTTTTGTCAATGAAACTGTAAACCAACGTAACAGTATGTCCCTGGAGCCCAAATGCATCCTATCCATCTAAGAACATAGAACAGTCACACTGAGCCAGACCAATGGTCCATCTAATCCAGTATTCTATCTTCTGACAAGTGCCTGGTGCTAAATGCTTCAGAGGGAGTGAACAGACCAGGGCAAATATGGAGTTATCCATACTGTCCATCGTCCAGTCCCAGGTTCTGGAAGTGAGAGGCTTAGCGACTGCTAGAGCACAGAATTGCATCCCTGACCACCTTGGCCAAGAATCATTGGTGGACCTATCCTCCATTAACTTACCTAACTCTTTTTTTAAACCCAGTTATACTTTTGGTCTTCACAACATCCCGATAACGTGTTCCACAGATTGACTGTGCATTGCCTAAGGAAATATTTACGCATGCTGCCTATTAATTTAACTGGGTGATCCCTGATTCTTGTGTTATGTGAAGGGATAAATAATTCTTCCTTATTCACTTTCTCCACAGCCTTCATGATTTTGTAGACCTCTATCATAACACCCCTTAGTTATCTCTTTTCTAAGCTGAACAGTCCCAGTATCCTCATATGGAAGCAGTTCCATACCCCTGATCATTTTTGTTATCCTTCTCTGTCCTTTCTCCAATTCTAATTTTATATATATATTATTTTTACATGGCACCACCAGAACAGCATGCAGCATTCAAGCTGTGGGTGTATCATGGATTTATATAGAGGCATTATGATATTTTCTGTCTTATTAACCATTTTTTTTTAAACTAATGGTTCCTAACATCCAAGTTCTGTTACATCTGAGAAATAAGAATCTCAAACTCATTTCCTAGACCCACATCTCCCATGCAGCAGCACAATGTTGCATGGTCCCCAGAACATTTTCCAAGCCATATTTAGTTTCTACATGGGATACTAGTTCCACCATGTCAATTTCTTTCTGCAAGGTTAAGACATACAGTCCCGCTATACGTCTAAAGCATGAGAGTTCTAAGGTACACAGTGTTCCCCATCAAAGGAGCATTTGTGAGGCTGCCTGCTGCGATGCCACTGTTCTGCTCTCTCACAAATCTCCATGGTAAATATAAAGTCTCTATGAAAGACTTATACCCACTGGCTGCATGGATGACCACAATAATGTAGTTTGAGCTCTTTCTCAACCCCAACTGTAGCAATCAGCCAGTTAGCTAGGTAGCCAGTCACCTTCTGACTGCTCCACAGTAGCGACAGTCCACCAAGAAGATACACCGCAAGGCTCTTGTTATCCGGACGTGCGAGGTCTGACGCACCAATACCACTATTGCCTCTACGAACTGCACTAACAGCACACAGGTCTGCAAGGGGAAAAAAGGGGAATGTGATCAACATTGCAAACACACTCTTCCAAATTAACAAGACAAAGATCTTCTGAATGTCGGCTGGACTGTACATGGACAGCCAGTGTAGAGAAAAGCAAAAGAGCAGAGGTGGTGTGTTCAGGCACAAACATGGAAAGGCTGGCCTGCATTACTCTTATACCACTTCCCAACAGCCAAGCAATGGAGTAGCATTCACAGAGTGGAGAAACTTCCTCAAGTTGATACATGGTATACAAGGACGCCAGCTGTGTTAGAGAGCTCTGAGACAGTGATAACAGGGAAAGAGACTTTAAGGGGGTGAAAAGAACTCCAAAATTCAGACACGCACAAGAGCTCACAAAATATCATATGGCAGTTGGGAGACACATTTCAATAAATGCCCTATGTTTAACAGCCCAATATTTATTTTGGTTCTTTGGTTACTGAGGACAATGAAGGAGAAATAATACTGAAGAAAGTCAGGCAGTAGGACAGGCAGCTTACCTTCACCATGGTTCTTTTGTGTCTGATATAGGTGTAGAAGCCCATCCATCTCATCTTCATAGAAAGTTCAAAGACCACAACCACTAATGCAAACAGCTCCAGGGTTGCATGGATCTGTAATCAGACCATTAATAAGTTTAACCTCTCATTTCCCACTGGTTCCAGAAACCAGAGTTTTATCCTCCCTTCTCAAGAAGCTTGTGGCTTCTATAACAAACCCCTGCTTTATGGAGGTGAGGCTTTTCTTACAGAGCTAGAAAACCTGAATATACATTGAAAAGAACTGCATAAATCAGAACAAACAGTCCTCTGCCATTCAAACCTCGATATCATTATGCTATTCTAGGCTAGCTTGGCATTAATATTCTAAGGATCAGATTTTTTTCAAACGTGGTCAGCATCAGTTGACAACAGCTGCAGAGCACTATGGAAAAATCCAGACTCACATCACTTAGCACTTTCTCTAAAAAGGGTTGCTTTTGATTTATTTTTTTCCTATTTGGTGTGATCCCAGAAATAATGTGTGATAAAACATTCAATAAAAACTATTTTGCCCTTTTTGACGAGCTGGTCATGTGCGATAAGTATTTATTTCCATGTAATTACCTCAGTACTTTTTTTGCACCTCTAACTCAGAAATGGCTCTTTTTGAAAGATCCAAGTCTGATATATATCCCCCTGATACAGTACAGGAATAAGCTGGATGGAAAAAGAGCTTGCATATATGAAAAAGGTTATGGATGATTAGAAATAGCACCCTGAGGTAATAACACTTAACACTTAATTGTAAGGGATAACTTTCCCATTCACAAGTCCGAGTGATTGCGCTTCTCACTATCTGATCTGTACCCACAATGAGGCAGACACACAAGTTCTCAGATTTGCCCCCATAATTCATTTCTGCAGACACTCTGCACACACAAAAAGAGAGGCTGGGTTTTGGAAAAAATATCTAGCCATAAAGCGTTAAAACATTTTAAAATAAATTCTCACAACACGGAGAAGCAAGGTAAGTAACTTTATAGCCATTATAAACCTGGGGAAACTGAGGCACAGAGATTCAGCGACTTGCCCACATTATAGGAGAAATCAGAGCCAGACCTGGGATTAGAGCTCTATTTTCTTAAGCACACAAGAGGACGAGGATCTGAAATGTTTACATTCTAAGAGCTGCTAATAATTCTGTTTGAATACATCATGGGTAGTATGGTCTGGGATGATAGGACCTTTAAAAGAATCATACAGGATATTTATATACTCTCTGAATAGCTCAGCTCTCTCTGAATATTTTGCAAATTTTAGTCAAGTTTAAGTTTAAGTCAATACTCCACAACATCCTCTTCCTTAAGCAATTAGCAGTCCTTCTGGCTGATTTTAATAATGCAACATATATCCTATCTTGCTCATTTGCCTGAGAGAGCCTGAAAAATGAAAAATCAATTCTGCTCTATCCATATCCAGTGCAGAACAACACTGCTCCCACCCTCCCCAAAAAACAAACCAAATGGTATTTCTGGTGCTGCTGCCTTCTCTCTATATACCCATCCGCTCCCGGGACGTACATAGATGCCAAGGCGAAGAATGGGGACAGCAGGTGCCTCGCAGAGGGACAGCAGCAGGAGGAGCAGTGCTGTGGTCAGCTCCATCAGGTAGAAAAGATGATTGTGTACAAAGATGTAGGCAGCCAGTGCTTTGGCATTCTTGGGGTGGGTCAAGAATTTATCATTGTTTTCTCCTTCCTATAGAAAATAATAATAGCAGCAGCTGCATTAGTAATGTTTTGCATTACAACAGCACCTTCCAACTGAGGAACACACATTTTATACACATCAGGTAAGTGTCACAACTGTCCTGTGGGGGAAGTAGGGTTACTCCCATTTTATGGGCTCGTAAGTGGATTCATTGAACGGTTAAGTGTTTTCTCCAGGGGGCAGAGATAGGACTAGAACTCAGAAGCTTTGGCTCTCAGAGCCATGGTCTAATCACTAGGTAACACTGCATGTATTATATACCAGGCACCCCCCTTTTCTCTGTATGTATATTTCAATAGTACAAAATACACTAACAGCCATGAACTTCGTACTTTGAAAGTCATTAGTCTCCTAGGAAAAAGAAATGTCCATGTCATTTTGGAAGGAAGCCAAAGAAACTTAGCTAACACCTGAAATAAACTCGCCGGGGGGGGGGGGGGGGGATTTTTAATAATTTCCACATTTGTGACTTCCCATATCAAACTGAAAGTTCTTCAGGACAGAACTCTAAAGAACTCAGATAAACTCAGGGCCAGCTGGTTGACTATCATGATTTCTTAGTCTGGACTTTTAAGATGACCACGCAGAGAACATACTTCTGTAAAACACAAATATACTGTTTGTCCAGCATGTTCTGGAAAGGAATGTGGGAAGCTGGAGACCATTAAAAATTAAAGAGGTCTATATACTGATGTGTCATTCCCTCTTGCTTCAGGATATTAACATTCAAAGTTCAGTTACTCCACTCCAACAGTTTGCTTGCAACTGATTTACAGCAGTAGCTTTATTACTACTTTAACCTGTAGGAAAAAGACTGCTCTGGTTCCAATGAGTTTGTGTTTAATAATTCTCATCAGTCTTTCAATATAAAACCATCAAGCAGCCACTTCTATTGTTCAAGCTAGAGGTTCTCACACTGTTGACCATGGGTGGCCTGCAGAGCATTTGCTGGTTGTCTGAAGTTGCCAAATGGTGCTGGCTAGTTGTTTCCAACTGGGTCAGTTAAATAGATGTTAAATACCTTCCTAATATTACATTTCTAGGTACGGCAAGCTGTTGCTGCAGTTATCATAGGGATGTTAAGCAGTTATGGATAGGAGGTGGGTACTTTTGATCAGGAGTGGGAGGTGAAGTCAGGTCCACATGACAGCTTTTCCATTAAGAGGCGATTTATGCTCTACATGTGAGCTAACAATTTCATCCCATTTAACCACCTCCCAAGGAAAGAGCCAATTCTCAATAGTAAGTGCGAGCTCATGTTTTGTTTAACTGCTTATATATAAATTGTTAGTTCGGTGATCCAGAATGTAAACAGGACCAAAAAAACCCAAGCAAGATGAAACATGAGCTCCCACTCAGACACAAAGCTAGCTTTACATCAGCAGGGCATATTCTTATCCACGCCTGACCCAAAACAAAACTTGCAGAATGAAAAATAGCCAAAATTCTGTCTCGTGATAACTAATCAATTCAAAACATTCTTAGACAACTAAACCCCCTTATTTGGATAGCAAACTCTAGCCTGAAACTGCTGATTTGGATAAGCAATCTGAGTGCTATTTTAGTTATGTCTAGTTCATTTCAAGGACATCATCAATATGGCAATTGGTTAAGACAGCAATAATCTGAAGGGCTTAGCCTACTGAATGCATCACAATCAGACAATGTATTAACTCTTGTAAACATTCACAGTGAATTTCCAAGATAAACATCAGTTCCCATTAGACTTGAGTAAGGTTGAATGATTTGCTCAAGATCACACAGTGAATCTATGGCAAAGTTAGGAATAGAACCTAAATCTCCCAAATCCTCATCTCTTGCCCTAACTGTAAGGAGACAACGAGAGTTCTATAACACTTTAAAGACTAACAAATTTAATTTCTGCAGGCATAAGCTTCCGTGGGCTGCAACTCACTTCATCAGATGTAAGGAGACACTCCCAACTCTGTAACCTTGAAACTTCACAAATGGTCATTGTTAAATTATAGAAAACTATGATTTAAAAGTCAACATCAGTGGATTTCTCTCTTGTTCACAAGTCTTTGATGAGCAATTTCAAACACAGGGTGGATATTTCTACCACAACACTGAATAGGCATGTCTCACCTGGAGGTAGATTGCTGCCTCTTGGTAGTTCATTTCCCAGTTGTGTCCGGCAGATCTTTGCTGAGAATGGTAGTCCCCTGTTGCCGGGCTAGACACATCGTTAACAATATCATAGCTGCCTCCATCTGTAACCATAGGACGAGGTGGAGAGAGAGAAGAGAGTGTGATTTACAATGAAGCAGGCAAAGTTTGATCAGGGAGAATGCACCAGCCTTGTCAGAAGCACAGACAGGTCAGGTATCATGTAATAAGAAAACAAGCATCAAGTGACATCTGAACACAAAATGACAATTTAAACACTGCCTAATTGACTCTTCACATGAAGCAGCTTTCAAAAGCCAGGATGTTATGATCAACTCTCTCAAACTCAACACTTAAGGAATTTTGGATGCTTGCATGTGAGTATCTTATAATAGGACATGCTGGATTCTTTCAAAATAGAGTCACCTGCTATTTAACAAAATAAGAAAATCTCTTGGCTCATGATATCTGTGCTTTCAGGTTCATACCTCTGTCATCAAAAGCAACCAATTAAGAGGAGATGGCAAATTTCTGAAAACCTCTTTGGGGGCATGCAACCCAAAACAACAAAAATAACCAAACACTTCCTTTTTAGACTGAATGCTAGGGAAGCTTAAGGAAGAGTAATGAGTTACAGCAAGCAACAGAAACTAAATCATAATACTTAACATTGGTAGAAAGCGTTTATTTTCAGAGTGCTCTATAGTCATTAACTAATTCACCTTCAGAACCCTCCTGCAACACAACTAAATATCAATATACTCATCTTACAGATGAGCAGAGAAAGATTGTCCATCTTCAATCCCTAGGTTATTTTAAAACTTTTGGGGTCTTTTTTAATCTCTAAAGAACCACACAAATTAAGAGTGCTATATCATTTATATAAGATTCCATAGACAAAATCTTTGTATAAAAAAGGGTATTAAGTTGGATAACTGCAATATTCTGCCCAATTCAAACCCTAAAAAGGAAGGAAACAAGTTATGGGACACCACATAGCCAACTTCCTAAGACAATGACATTGTCAGTGGGCATGTGTCAAACCCAAATACTTGCTGATGTTGAGGTTATAATTGCACTACCACAAAGACAACATCCTCACCTCCAAAAACATATATATTTTAAAAAAGGACTAAAAGACATTTCTTTTATGAAGACTGTTGGTTCCAGCAGCACCTGGGATTCAGATTGTTACTTCTTTAATGAAAAAAACCCTCTACACATGAGAATAGTTTTGCTGAGTCTCAGCATGGGAAGTAGATAGATTTCCCTCTACAAAAGCCCCAGTCCTGTTGTTCCAAAGTTGCTATGCAGCAATTCTTAGTCTGTGTTATGAGACCTTATAACTGTAGGCAGAAGGAAATTATGACCGTGCTTTCATTTCTTCTCTCTTTGGCATAGTGTCCATGCAGATTTGCTGAGGCACTTTGCAGCAAGGTCCTCAAATCCCAGAATAACCCTAGAAATTGAGGATTCAGTCCGTTGTGCCCCTCTGGAAGAACAGGGGTAGCCCTGAAGCACACAAAGCAGAAGTCATTGAAAGTAGGTGACTGTGAGGACTTAGCATGCAAGGGGCTCAGAACCCTTGTGTCAATGCAGCATGACTGCTGTGTTCCAACCCACAATCAAATAAACAAACTCAGCTGCGGAGTGACTGTAAAGAGCTTTGAGATCCCAGAATTCAAAGTGATCTAAACATGCAATGTTCAGCCAGTCCATTCTTTTTTTTTTTTTTTTTTTTCTTTTTCAAGATGTGTGACTGTGATTGTTTAATTCTCTCCTTCACTGGAGGTTCTATGAATGCAATACTGCAGAATGCTGAAGCCTAAAGTCTTTTTATCCACAGGATAGGTGCAGCATTTTTTTTTTAAATGGACGACTATAATCTGCAAAAATTGCTTAGAGACCTTCAACTGTGGGATCTGCTTTTCTATTATTTTTAAAAGGAGTGTGCACGTGCACATATTTCAAGGAGACAAGAACTCCCTCATGTAAATTGCAGCCTGATAGCAGAAGCCTCCCAGTCTCCTGGTCAGGGAGAATGTTTAGTGGAGTTACAGAGGGACGATGGCTTCCCCAGAATTTGCTAACCTCTCAGCAGATATCCATTTTTCAGTCAATATAAAAACTTAATATTTTCAAATCCCCAGCCCCAAAAAGCAAAAACTCATTGGGGACTCTGCCCACAGCAAGGTTCAAACTTTATCCCATGACACAAATGAATGAAGGATTTTTTTTCCAGTCTCTCTCACTCACTCACTCACTCACCCACCTCCCCCCAAATCCCTTGGAGCAGACACGAAAATGGAAATTTCAAGCCCAGAATGGTTAAATGCTTAGAAGAGTTATCATGCAAAAGAAACAAAATTATAATGGAAACCTAATTTGTTGTCTTAACTACAGGGTTTTGTAACAGGCACCTACTACTTTTGCATTTCTTAACTGTTTAAATTCATAATCCTAATATTGCATTAACATATGTCTTTGCTAAATAAATTATAATTTGCTTAACACCTGTGAAGAAAATCTCTGAAAATACATCCTACAAACACAATATTAATAGAAGGGGAAACTCAAAAATGAACTCTGAACAAATTAGCCATGAACATCCATTTTACCTATGGCAGGATGTTAGGGATGGAAAGGGACCTCTGAGAAGCTGGAAAAATGGATTAAAACAGAGTGGAGGGTGAGCTGGGGGGAATCCTCTTAACTGAAGGTAGCAACTGGGTGAAGGGACATGGTTACTTTCTGGAGACAGGTATATTAGTACTGTACCTATTTTAAACCATTGTGAAATATCACCAGGACATGTGGGCCAACTGCAGTTTGAAAGCAATTTCACTTTATTTACTTCACAGGCTGCAGCTCCTTTGCACACTGGGCTTGTGTCCATTTGCCTCGTCCACTCACCCAAGTTTGCCTAGTTTGATGCAAGTACTAAAATCACTGGAAGACCTTCAAAATATCAGAACTGATTAATTTTTCTAGTTTAAAAGTTTTTCACCACCACTAAAACTTGATAATACAAACAACATTTAAGAGCTTCAAAACTTAAGGTCAGATCAAGTTAGCCACGGGTTTGTAGCATTAGAAGTTTTCCCTTTAATCTCCAAAATAATGTTTTTGAAAGAGAGACCTTTCCTTGAATAGAATTGCACCAACATTTTGCATTGAAAGAAAAGCAGCACCAGGTTCAACAAACATTTTTCCAACAACTCATACACAAGATGCTCACTGCAGAAATACAGATGAGATATCCCTGGGGGAACAAGTGCCAATACAACAGCTTTCAGAGCCATGAGTCAGAAACAAAACAAAACAAAACAAAACACCCAACAACTTTGGCTACTGCTGTTTCCTCTCTGCCCAAAACAAACATCTTGATGCTAGTCTCATATAGAATGGAAAACTGATTGAAGTGTCCCATTGCAGAACTCTATTTATTCTATCTGTTTATTCCCACTGGGTCCCAGAAGATTGATCTAGAATCCCAAGGTACTAGTATCATCTTGCTAAAATAAAATAATAATAAAATTTAAAAGTGACTCTCTGACTCTTGCTTGGCAGACATCCAGGTAGCTAACTTCCTCAGCTGCTCCCATGATAACAATGACACAGACTAATAATGCAACTCTTCACTCCATGTGGAACAGCCCCAATGGCATTTACCATTAGTGTCAGGCTCAGTCAGATAGGAAGATCTCTCCACGGGACTCTCATAATCTTCCGAGTGGATGGCAGGCTGCTTCCACCACTGCATGTCAGCCTCTGCCTCAGGACTCAGATGCAGGATTTTTGGAGATGGAAGTAGACAGAGGGAGAAGAGTCAAACAATTTAAGTTCGCCCCTCTCTGTTGTCTGAAAGTTACTTTTCAGCTTCAGAGCTTACTCAAGGTTTTAAGAAAAGCTAAACAAACTAGGTTCCCTTTTACAGTCTGCAAAACAAAACCCACAAATAAAACAATTTGTTCCTGGGTGGAAACTGGCTCAAGACTTCAGTTAAAAGTTCATCCCTAGCATACCAGAGACAGGATGCTTCTGATTTTTCAGAAGAATTAGCCACTGGATGAAGAGCTTCTAAAATTAATTCCAGTTATAAAGCAAGGATTCTTTTGCCCTCTCTCCTTCTCTTCCTGAAACACAGCAGAATCTGCTCACCCCACCAAGTGTAATGCTAATGGGAAAGGATTCAGCAAAGTGCTGAGTGATCATTATAAAGAAACACTCCCTCCCCACAACCAAAAAACATTTGAAATTTTTTGTGAAGTTCATGGTACAAAGGGTGTGAAGAAATAAACCAGCTGAACTGCTCACACAGATGGTAATATTTCCTCCACACTGATGTAACTTATCACAGATATTCCCTTAAAAAAAGCCAGCTGGCCCGCTTACACAAGGCATCCGGAATGATACTGCAGGGACTCCCAACATTTTCATTCACCAGAGCACAGCACGCTCCAGTGTAAATAGCTTCCATATGCCACCATTTACAAAAAAGAATGAGAGAGAGAAGGAAGGGGCACAAAAAATTCTCCTCATTCCAAACCGCTCCTTTTATTAAACAAGTTCTCTGCCTTGCTCAGCAGGGTCAGCACTTCTGCTGCTAAGATTTGCAAAAAAGGTACACTGCTTTCAGAAATGGATCAATGCCAACACAAGGCCATGTGTAAGCCAGCAGTAAGTATACTGGTCCATAGGACAGAGCCACGAGCAGAGCAGTGAACAGAACAGTGGCTCTCAGCCTTTCCAGACTACTATACCCCTTTTCAGGAGTCTGATTTGTCTTGTGTACCCCAAGTTTTACCTCACTTAAGAACTACTTGCTTACTAAATTGTAATTACATTTCAGTGTATAGCATATAAAGCAGTATAAACAAGTCATTGTCTGTATGAAATTTTAGTTTGTACTGACTTCCCTAGTGCTTTTTATATAGCCTGTTGTAAAACTAGGCAAATATCTAGATGAGTTGATGTACCCGCTGGAAGACCTCGGTGTATTCCCAAGGGTACATGTACTCCTGGTTGAGAACCCCTGACTCAGAAGGTTGGGACAAATCTGCGCAACCCAGCATTTTAATCCAAGTTGACATCAATTTGGCAAAAGTTTTCAGGTGTATTCCTTTGATGTAGAATGGCTGGTTTTTCCTTAAACCCCTCTTTCCCACAATGAGTAAACTGAGAAATATAAAAGCTATAATACAAACCATATCGAGCATCTCTCCTATTTCCCCAGACCTCCCTGCCCTGGCTTCTGCCTACCACTTCCCCTTTGACTGTCTCCTTTCTGGGTGTAACACACCATTTAAGGTATTAAACCAAAACAGCCTTAGCTGCTTCTAGGCAGCTCCCCTGCTGATTACAAACCCTGGCTAGGAATGAACAGCCACCCCTAAGGTGAGCCTGAACAGGGCTTTCAATTGCTGTTTTCAGTACATATGCCCACTTCAAAATTCCATCCAGTGTAAGGTTTATCTTCAGTGTTTGCATTACCACCATTTGCCTGTGCCCTGTTATTGACGTTGGCCCACATTCTTCCATCATGTTGGAATACTTGACTGCCTGAATCAGCTACTCAAAGACCAGGAGTGCTCCACTAAGGGAGGGCAGGCATTAAGCAGCACTAAATGACAGGCACTCAAGTAGGGAACCAATTCCAGAAACACCTGAACTTCCTTCTCTATCTTGGATCCTTTGCAGTCAAGCACAAAGACAGCACTGGCTGCTCTGGTGGATGATTCGCTTGTGGCTATGGACAAAGTTCAGACATCCTGGCTAATACTGTTGGCTCTACTGGTGGCCTTACCTCCCCTGATGGCCTGGTAAGGATGGATGTGGTTGCATTAGGCAGGCTTCATTCATTTCCTTCAGACAGAAGTCAGAGACAATTCTACTCTGAAAGCCTTTACCAGTAGAGGGATCACTTTGTTCTTTCTGTTCAAACACATTTGAAGCCACTGGAAGAGCACTGCAAGAAAGTATAGTATTGTATTGGATCAACATCCTTCTCAAATGGAAACAGTACAGATGACCTCCTATCCCCAAGTCTGAAGTAGAACCCTAAATAAAATAAGAGTTCTATCCAGGCAAAATAGGTGATGGTTGTTGACAGAAAGAAACACCCTGAAGAAGCACCAGGAGCGATGAAGTTACGACAGCATCATGAAGAAGTCTATCTTCCAAATGCCGGCATGGATCTTGATCAACTTATCTCTGCTCCTGGACTCTGGCTAAGAGAATGCATCCTCTCTTCTCAGATGCTGATTGAGTCACGACAGTCTATACTTCTTTCATTTCAAGACTAGCCTCACCCTGTTTGAGAGAACACTGAAAGCCACATGGAAAGCATTGCCCATTTAACATTTAGCTGACCATGTTCTAGGTAGCGTGGGCCAGTGAGAGCACAGCTCACCAGTGCTTCACACGCTGCGTTGACTGCCAGTTCAATTCCATGTCTAATTTCAAGATTTTGGGCCTCATCTTTATAGCTCTGCATATACTAGAACCACTAGAATCCCAATAATGCAGAAATGGCCTTTTGCTCGCATCCTCTTTCATACTTATTGTGGCAACTGCACTTGACAGGAATGCTGTGTGGCTGAAGGTACCCAGCTACAAACAAGAGCGAGCCAGGGGAAAGAATTTCTTAGTGAGAAGCCCCCTGGGGGTAGAATTCACTCCCAACAGAAAGCAAGCTGAACCAGAATCCAGCTACCTATAGGGAACAGACAAGCTCTCTCCTACCGCTATGCTGCAGGCTCTCTCATACCAGATGAAGGAGGAACAATCATGGCTGGGCACTACAGGAAGCAAATCAATGTTTGATTAGGTTTTGTTTTTTTGAGCCAGTGGCTTTGTTACTGGGGGTCAGAGCAATGGTCTTGTCTATTAGAAGACGATGTACTTTAAATTCATATGATGGTACCTGGATCCCATGGATTGAGTGCCATAGATACATGTATAATAATAAGTGCAATAAGCATGCATGGCACTTGGAAGCAGGGATTTTTTTTTAAACTGTCACCAAAGTAGCCTAAACAGCTTACTATTGTAATTTCAGCACCTAGAACGTACGTGTCCCCAATGACAGGCACTATTATGCCATTCTGTTTCAAGAGAAATAATATGTTGACTCGAAAGGTTAGCCTCATATGCAGAGAATTTTCCAATCCTTGAAAATACAGTTTCATTAAAAAGAATGGTTGGTTTCAATCAATCACAATTGTTAGCAGCCATGAAGTATGCACATTCCTGCCCTCTTATTAGCTACACCCCTCACACCATATAGACGGCAAAATTTTATGGTCACCTCAGCTTCTCTTTAATGCAGTTGTCTCAAAAATATTTAATTTTCAGATATTTTAGCATAAAAACAACTCAATGGTACTTCCTGTTAACAATAATCATAACCAGGACTATAAAGCAGCCTGACCTTCTGCCTCAGTGTTTAAGTCCACAATAGAATTACGTCACAAATGAGGCACCCTCAAATTATCATCCAAAGGACAGGATTATGAAAATTTTAAACGGGAGCTGAATACACAGGCTGAAGAATGAACAGACTTCCCACCCCAGCATGGAACGCTTTTTTAAATAAATAATCACCTCATTTATAAACCATGCTGCCTAATTCCTCATATCAAATAAACAATGCAGTTTCTGGGTGTGTTGTAACTAGATGAATCTATGGTACCTGCGTTAACATTTGTGCTACACACACTTAAAAATATTGGTACGCTAACAGTAAAATGTTCTAGGGAACCAAAGACAGTTCTCATTTTTGAGGCAACAGTGCTCCCAGTGTACTATTGCAATAGGAGGTACAGGGTAATCTGATGTACACTTTACATCTAACAGTATTAACAGTTTGTTCAATGGCTTAAAAACCATTTCAAATTAGGGAAAACATAAGAAAGATCCTCTTACAAACCACCTCCCTTCCAAACCTGTTTCCCTGTGGCAAGTACAGTGCATTTTCACATGAAAACAACAATGGAGAGAGTAGTGGAAAAGAACAAAGATGAAAATAAACTTGCTTTAATGCAATAACTGATGTTGATTGGTTATGCACACCCTCCTTATGCATCATCTTGGGTGCTGCATTGATGCATATTAATACAGAATCCCAAGTTACTGCCTGCTCCCCCACTGTTTTTGTCATTCTAAGTCACTCTGTGGTTTGGTTTTGGCTCCTGTATTTTTGCTGCCTGCCCAGTTTTGATTACAGGGAAATTTGTTCACTGTTGAATTTTTAAAGATACACCCTAGATTCACAGCAGCCTTTATGAAAGGTTGCATCCCATTAAAATAAAAATAGGCTACTTATCACTAGATCTCATTCCTCGTCTGTATTGCCCTCACGGAGCCACACCAAACGAGTCACATACCTAGCCCCTTTCCACAGAACCTTTTTCAGCAAGGCATCCAATTTCTATAGAAAGGCTTTCTGGATGTAACATCACAAAGGAGAATTTTAACTACTATAAGCAGAGACAGATTTCAATACTTTTACAGTCCAAAATATTGGATTCTGATCAGCAAAATACATAGGCTCACTTGTTTCAACATGCTGGGACTCAAGACACCAGTTTGATCCCTTTTTGCATACATTTAAAATCCAAAACTACTGTCAGTTTCAGATCCTTTATTTTGGCCTTTACAAACCAAAATTGATCCTACAAAAAGGAGAATCCTTAAACCACAATAAAAACAAAATAACTTTGTGCAGACTAATTTATACGGTCGTTTTGTCAGTTCTTTTGACTAGTGCTATGCTTACGTACTCTTATTAGACCTCTGATATCACATCATAAACCCATACATAAATTCCTGTGACTAACTAATCTTAACTCCTGAGGTGAAGACAGGGTCAGCAAAGCCACATGAAATTCGTTCCTAAAAGAACAAAAAAAAAAAATCAAATAAGTTGTAAGATCCATGTTTCCAAGACTACTAATTAAACATACATACACAGCTGTTTTATTGTATGCAGTAGGAGAAAGACAGGCTCCTTCTAATGGTGCAAATGTAGAAGGGTCAGTAAAAGAAAGCATGAAACAGTTTTTTTTTATAGGAGTGTCAGAAAGGAATCCAGAAAGACAATACCTGAAGCTCCTAATTACTGTACATCTTTAAGACAGTAAGTTAAACGCACTAGATGAATGTTACATATTCTCTCAACTTGTGCTGCTCACTTCTAATGTAACGCTTCCTAATGTCAGCATTGACTATTTCTTAAGATGAAATCAGAATGAAGAATTGGCTATGAAGAGAAAAATGTGATATTCACACCCAAAATAAAAATATAGAATGGAAAAATATGAAATATGAAATCAATAAATTTCCTGGTAAAATCTGAACTGCATTAATCAGTAAAAACTGAATCCACTGGAACCTGTTTATAAATTCTCTCTGTGCTAATGAAACACAATTTTACAAAGTATAGAGCCTTAATTAATTATCGTAATCTGTAGTATTAAAAATTAAAAATATGTTCCAGTGTGTTAATACTTGTGGAATATAGCAAGTATCACCTTCCCTTCCTTCTCTGCTCTGGCTGAACTGAGGAAGAGAAGTATCTAATATCCCATGAGGTTGTATACAAGGGAATAAGCAGAATCCTTGCCTTCCGGTCTCACTCAGCTGCTGCCCAAGGAAAATAAAGAGGAACTGCATAATTCTTGTTGAGGAGCTGCTTTTAACAGGGAATAGAGATATTGTCTTTAAGAGGCTCACCACCCACAACTGCCAGATTCTTTTCTTTTTTTAAAAAAGGTCACAAGGGACCATTACAAACATCTAGTCTGACCTCTTGCATGACACAGGTGATAAGACTTCCCTGAATTAACTTCTGCTTCAAGTCCTACCTGTGATTGAACTAAAGCACATCATTTAGAAAAACATCTAATCTTGATGTAAAAATTGCTAGTGATGGAAAAGTCAACACAACTCTTGGTAAGTTGTTCTAATGGTTAATTGCCCTCATTGTTAAAAATTTTCACAAGAGTTCACCTTGTAACGTCAACTTTTAGCCATTGGATCTGGTTATACTTTTGCCTGCTAGTCTGAGGAGCCCTCTATTACCAAATTTCTGTTCCTCTTGTAGATACTTACAGACTGTGATAAGGTAAATAGATTGAATGTCTTGAGTCTTTCATTATAAGACAGATGTCCCAATCCTCTAATTGTCCTTATGGCTCTTCTCTGAGCCCTCTCAAACATTTCAACATCCTTTTTGAAGTGTGGACAACAGAACTGGACAAAGTACTCCAGTAGTGGTCATACCAGTGCCAAATACACAGGTAATATAAACTCAGCACTCCCCTGTTCAAGCTTCTAAGGATTGCATTCACCTTTTTGGCCACAGCATCACATTGGGAGCTTGTGTTCAGCTACACCCCTCAAGTATTTTTCCAGAATAACTGCTTCTCAGGACAGAGTACCCCATCCCGTCAGTCTGGCCTACATTCCCAATAAGCCAGGTTGTTTTTTTAACCTGTGTAACCTTCTCTCTCAACTGTAGCTTTTTTGGCATCAAGTTTTTCTATTTAAATTTCTCTCCCCCAACTGATTTGGCTCATAATTGTATTCAGCTTTGTGAAATTGGCCCATTGCAACTGCTGGGGAGAAAGAAAAGTCCTGTCTCTAATCTCATGTTTAAGAAAGGGTATTTTGCTTGGTCAGCCATCTCCCCTTATTGTGACATTCTGCTGAGCAAGTTGTGCGTGTGTTAATCTGTAATACAGTACACCACACACATTCAGACTGAATTGGCCAACTCTCCATGAATGGCTAGTTTTCAATGAAAGTGGAACACTTAATGAACATACAGGTTGCAAAGCAGAGTCAAAGAATAAAGCGACAGGGCCATGTAACACCCAGAAAGTTTGCAATAATTGTCACATTTCCAGTTGTTCTGGAATGACCATCACACTGAGGCGTTTCTGCCCCTCCCATGCATCAGTAAAGAGGTGTGACTGTCCAATACAAGAAGTACTTTTTAAGTTTCAGTGATGACTTACTGCTGACAAATTAATAAAATAACCAACTTGATTCAGCAGTTTCACCTTGTAGGAGCATTAAGTGAAGAGGATGGCATTGGGCCATGGATGGCCTTCCTCAAGATACGCATTGGTGAGGGTATTATCTATTGGGGGGCCAAATGCTGCCCACCTCACCCAGGTAAGCAGTCCCATTGAGATCAACAGGACTACTCAGATGAATAAAGCAAGCAGGATTCAACTATAGCTCTATACTTCAGTTACTGTTCAAGAAAGCACCAAGGTGATACCCTCAAACAGTGGTTGCCAGGTCAATGAAGTGGAAGTCTATGTGTGGAAATACCATTCTACTCAGACTCACCATTCTTCTGCTGAGGACTTTTCCCCTGCTTAAAAATAGTGTAACGTACTCCTATGCTTTCTGGAGTCCAATGAATGCAGATGATGGATGGGAAAAGATTAGCTCTGGAGGAGATAATGCTTCTCTTTACCTCCTTACATGTCTGGTTATCCCTTAAATGGCAATATAATCTGCATTTAGAAAGGGGATAAGGCCAAACTCATTAAAATGGCTGGGCCCTGGGGACTCTTCATTGCTCCTACATATGAAATTGTGTGCTCACTCCTTCATTTTATGGGAATCACTCTCCTTTAACTCAATGAACAGAAGCATTCATGTATTTCATGCAATCCTTTTGATAGGTTATGTTATCTTCCTGTATGCAGCTTTCCCCTCCATGTTTTGCGGCTGGTAAAAGTAAACTCTGCAAATTGAATTTATATAATAAGAACAAAAAACAGAGGACACCAGGGATTACCAGATTATGATCTACAGAAAACACAACAGTATGTACCATATAACCATGTATCTAGGGTTAGTTTTCTAAGGCACCTATCATCTGAGTCTCTAATATCTGCTTATACTTATATGTGGTCCAGAATTGTTTCTTTCCTTTTATGCAAGAATAAAAGTATTTTTATGCATACATTTCACCAGGTCATTGTAGCTCTCTCGAATGTAGTAAACAGTGTGTTTTGCTTCTCCGATGACCTTGACACAATCCACTGAAAATTCTCATTTGATCTTAGGTTTGTAACAGCACCTCCTAGTCATCTGTAAAGTCTTCCACCATCAATGCAGAGCTACTTGGGGTCGAACTGAATATATTTTATATTTTTTTCTAAAGGGAAAGAGTTTCCATGTCTCCTACATGGTATGTGGGAGCTTAAGCTTTCCATTCTAATGCTCAGTAGTGTACAGATAGAATCTCAGAGCCACTCCACAGTTCATAAACTTGCACCCAAAGAACTATTCAGATGAATAAAAAGGAAGTGTTCATCCTAGAATACAAAACACATTGTACAATCATGCTATAAACACATGGAAACCCTTGGAAGGTGCAGATCTAAAGCCAGAGTCTGTTGGAGAAAAGAGAGAGAGACCTGTCAAATTCATTCCACTTTTCCCAGCTTAGAGGATCAGAAATTGAGTGTTCTGGCTCATAAATTCTACTCCTAGTGAATGTAAGCTTAGACCCCTGAGGCAATAAGGAAAAGGCAATCAACAACAACTCGAACCACTGCACAGATGCTGCTGTTTAGTTTATACAGTGCTTCTTAAAGCATTCGGATGGATAAAATGGGATTTCAATGCAGGGAAGCTGATGGCAGCAGGCAGGATCCCTCGGTGAAGACACCAAGGGCAAAGGAAGTTCCAATGAGCATCATATTGGTTATGAGGAGTTAACTCAGCATGCTCAGCTTTTGTTCATTTTCATCTGCCAGCAAGCAAACTTGGCCATACCAAACATCCTGCTTCTACAATGCCCTAAAAATCCACAGGAACCATAAAAATGAGGAAAAACAAAAAAAAACCCTGATGTGTTCCCTGGGAAGCCATGAAAAGCTAATAACTATTTGTTTCCAACTGTTGTTGGGTTTCCTGTTAGCATTTCAGAATCACAGTCTGAATGTTTTCTAGCTCTTTAAAACCTTTTATAGTTCCCAGACCACCTGTTCAAATACTGGGACCCTCTAATGCTACCACACGTGTACTTCTCTACGCATCCCTCAACACAAGCCATCAGCTTGGGAAGGAAACACTTAGCCTGTTTTTCTCTTCTCTTGTCATGCAGAGTGAAGATGTGCTGAAGAAAGATGCAGATGGCTTTCACAAAGCATCAAGGTTATTGTCTGCTTCTAAACAAAAGGGAAGATGAGTGGCTTCCAGATTCTTCACTCCCCATTTGTCGTACCCTTAATAACTTATGTTGTTTGTGTATAAAACTGAATGTGTGTTTATAATTCTGGGGGGCATGGTGAAGAGAAAGGGTTTACTTTAGAATAACAGAACTCTTTATAACCTACCATGAATTTATCTTATGCATCCTACATCTGTGCAGAACAAGTAGAGTGGGGTTTGTGTGGGGTTTTTTTGACCAGTCAAAATGATGTGGGAGGGGGAAACAAGGCAAAGTCACTTATGAAACTTACTATATTACATTCAACAGTACAGCTGTTCTTCTTCAAAGAAGTGCCCTACTGTGAAAAATACAATATCTGCATTAATATAGATCAAGCCCTCCATGATTGAAAAAACAAGGCAGAAACAATGGGTTCATGCTAACTGCAAGACAATCTTTCACAGTACTTAGTTTAGTTCAGAGTTACTCTTCTATAGTTACCATGCCCTGTGGTCATACATTACAATTCTTTTGCCACAGATGCCTTTGTAATGTGTGGACACCATAGTAAATTCAAGAGGGGGCTTATATATTTAAAAGATAAACATTACTCTCTCTTTCTATAGCAAGTATGCATAATTACCAAATCATACACAAAGCATTGCTGTCTCACTAAGGCAGAAACACAAGGGGATGATGTGTTAGGAGTACAGCACACAACTGTGCATTTTCCAGTATCAGAGGACACACAGCAGCTCCTGAATGGAATGCAAGTTGGAAACCAACCTTTCCAGCCTTCATCTAAGTTTATAAGGCACATCGTACCCATAATCACTGGGAGAGAGGAACAGTGCTGGAAAAAAAAAAAACTCTAGTGCTCCGACGTTTGTGCTAATTTCTTTTGTTGTAATTTCCATCTCCTAGAGCAGTGTTTCTCAGCCTTTTTGTGCTGGCAACTCCTCTACTTGAAAAAAATTGTGATCCCCCTCCCCCCAACCTACCTTATGCTTGGCCTTTGGCTTCTGCCCTGCCAGCCAGGGCTAAAATATGTAAATTAGCTTTATGGGCCCCCCTGGGGCATGGGGCCCAGGGCCATTGTCCTGCTTCTGACTCTCCTAAACCTATCCTGCAATCCCCAGTTTGAGAAACACTCTCTTAGAGCCATACTGGAGACAGATTTCCTCCAGGTTTCCAGGGGCAACTTGCTCTTCTATAAAAGAGTTCCATTATAAGTTATCTAGGCTACAAGCATATTACAGAAGCCCCAAGAGACGTTCAGACTGTACAGCTGTGAGTTTGGGAGGATATTTTCACCGGTTTGGTGTCTCTCATTGAAAGTCAATGGAAATTAAGCACCAAACTGCCATATGTACTTCTGAAAAATCTCACTCTTAAATAAATACAATAGTTAGAACAACAATACTGCAGTACTACCAAAAAAAAACAAAAAAACCCACCCTTCATAAAACACTAATTACCCCTCCCAGTCCCAGTGCAAGGTAGGTATAATACACATTTTACAGATGAGAAAACTGAAGCACACAGATGTTAAGTGACTTACCCTAGGTCAAAGAAGGAATCTATGGCAGAACTGGGGTTGGCACTCCTAGATTTCTGGCTCCCCGGCCTGTGCTCTGACCATAATTTATCTCCAAATGAAGTAGCTGAAGCACCACTACTGGAGCTATTTAAAAAGAAATCAGTGGTACGAGAAGGCATGTTGTAGGAAAATATACTGCATGGTATGTAGAAAGCTGACCAGACAATCCAGGAGGATTTTTTAGGCTCTGCTGTCAAAGATCCAATGAAATACCAGGTCAAATGCAAGCACCTTGTCTGCCCCTCACTTTAGTCACAATCATTAGCTCTGCATAATCTGTGTGCTGAGTCTCAAAGGTCACCTTCTAAATCTCTCACTGCCATTTGGAGGATCAATATCTTCGTTTCCTGGTAGGTTTACCAAGTCTTCCACAAACTAACATTTATTTTATTCCTAACAGTATTTCCAAAAGAGCCAACAAGCTGTTCCCTACTTGCTCACTCTAGGAACATCAGGGGATGTGGTGCTATTTCACATTTGGAGAACTCTCATCCACTGGTTGCACTATAAAAGTTACATTATTAAATGAGAATAGGAATATTTTCAAAAGAGAAGCTAACTGTCCAGATATTGTATCCCAGTTGAGTATGAGGGGAGAACCCTTTTTCTTCTACTGCTGGCACAATTTGTGTTTCTTCAAGCTTTATGCTAATTATAGCAGTCAGCAAGTGGATATTCACATCCCTGAATGCTTGTGTATTTCAGCAGAACAATGTCAACCGTTCCTCAGCTAAATTCTGTCCCAATGTGAACTGGTCTATTGTACGTGATGTGCCTTTACTCCGTAATTATACTCACTCTGTTCAAATAACTCAGAACAATTTTCATCAGCCAACTGCACAACTGACAACTTTGCTGAAAGCCTCGTTACATTCTCCTAGTTTCTCAATGGGATTTCTCAGATATCAAGACCAGACAGTACTTGATAAAAGAATTCCTTTATTCCCATATTTTTATGGAAGTGTCTCACCTTCTCCAATACTTTGAGGCCTGTGACGAACACTCAACGTAATTACTGTATCAGAGCATCCTAAAATTGAGGAACTTTGGATTCATAATCTTGATGCAGGAGGGTTATGCACCATCGTGCATTTTGCTGCGAAGTGTCTGTAGCTTCCTCCTTTGCAGTCTTATGCTATAAATTGCATGGTGGCTCAGCAATACTTAGAAGTGAGTTTGGGTGATAATTTTCTATTTTCCACCCATTACAAATGAACAGAACAGATCAGGGTTTTTAAAAGTTACTTTTGATTCACCTTTAAGAAAAGACCAAGTTTGGAAAGGCTCAGCAAAAGAGAGAATGTTTTTGCAAAATTACAATTGACTGAAAACAGGAAGTTTTATTCAAAACCTATAGTGGTAGCTGACACTTCTACTAGACTTCATTTTGCCTCAATAGCAAACAGTTGTTTTCTTGTTCAAACCAGAGTATAAAAATGATTTTTTCCATTTGCTATAAATCGACTAGTATGGAAGTATTGTGGGAACATAGTAAAACATTGTTCCCTGTCTAACATTTGTAGTATATGTCCTGTTCTGAATGCACTGGACCTGAATTGCTAGTTGATGCAACAGGATGCCTCACAGAAGGCAAAGGTACATTTTGTACCTGAACTAACATGGGGGTAAATCATCATATGTGTATATAATTTATTGTCTATAATTCCCAGCAGCTCAATAGAGATGCTGTTCAATACTTGCAAGGCTTTACATGTGGCTTCTGTATTAAAAAAAAAAAGAAGATATCCCTCACACTTTGAAATAGGATGGAAGAACATTTTAAAAACCAAGATATCTAGCTCTTATATAGTATCAGTAGATCTCAAAATACTTTGCAAAGGAGAGCAGTATCATCATCTCCATCTTACACATGGGGAAACTGAGGCACAGAGCAGTGAAGTGACTTGTCCAATTTCACCCAGCAGGCGAGGCAGGAATAAACCCCAGATCTTCTGAGTCCCATTTCAGTGTTCTTTCCACTAGGCCAGCCTAGTGCTTAAAGCAAAGAACTAGAAGTCAGGACTCCTGGGCTATTTTTTCCCATCACTGTTAGTGTCTGTGAGACTTTGGGGAAGGTCACTCAATCCCTGTCTTAATTTTCCCATCAATAAAATGAGGGTAATACTACTCCTTTATCTCATAAGGGAGTTGTGAAGCTTAATTAATGTTATTCAGCAATCTGAGATCCTCAAATAAGATGCACTAGGGAAGGGTAACAATTTCTTTAAGCAACATGACAGCACTTCTCTCCCTCTCTGTCTCCTTCAGCTGATGCAGGTTTGAAGAAGAATTTACTATCAAGCCTCACAATCCTTTGTGTTCAGACTGCTGCCGGCACTGTGGGGGAAAAAAATCACACGACTGCATCCATTAAGATCAGAATTCTAGTCGGCTTTGCAGAATTCTGACAATCTGGTGAGGTGGAAAAGTGACAGCACCCTGGAAGACATGATATTTCAGCACAATATAAAACCCTGCCTTCCTTAATCTGAGTCATTATAAACCTTTTATGTACACCTTCTCACTGCAATGTTTTCCTCTATTCAGTGATTAAAGAACTAAATAGAGCAGGGGACAATTTGTCTTTAAATTCTTATTTTAAAAGGAAATCCAGCTTCAATCTTTTCATTTTGATTTAATTTTCTTTCAATTCCAATAATGTATCTTAACTTAATCCAACAAAAGGTCCCTCCTGCCCACTCCTTCTGCAACAATTTTAAGAAACATACCCCTGCATTTAAGTTACAATTTTTATTTTGTATCATGTTTTTCAGAAAATTGGCATGTAGCTGCTTACAAATATTGCAGTCTAGATTTTACAGACTATCAACACTGCCAAAAATATTTCCCACATGTTTGAAGGCCCAGTTGTAACAGAGTTAAACCATGTCCCATAGTCAACAGTTAAACAAGGGCACAAAACACATAAATCATGGTTCTGTGATGTAAAGTAGATGGGACCTAACTGCACTGCACCCATGTACTTGAACAACGTTACAACTTTGGAACAGATCAGCACTATAACCTGAATATGAGTTAAACCTTGGAGATATCCCATCTACTCAGCAAAATGGAACTGTGCTGTAACTCAAAGATTCTTAACCTACAGGCTGTGGGTGTCAGGAGGTCACAAACACCATGCTCTACCCATATGTTAAAGAGAAGGGGGCTACTGGCTACATTTTAAGAGGCAGTCCCAGTTTGGAAAAGGTTGAGAACCATGGTTTCGGAGGACAAACTATAAAGAAATTGAGCCCCCCACAATCTGGTTATTGTATTTACACTGCAGACAGGCCCTTAGAAATCTGTGATCAGATTCAATGGCAGGCAGACCTTATCATGTAATCCCTCAGAATTCTGTTGGTTTTGCTAACATTGCTAGGACTCAGTTCAGTCATGGAGATGGCAGGAAATTGAAAAGAAAACAGGGAGCAGAAAACAAGGAAGGAAAGAGGTCTTCTGTTTCTCTTTTTCATCCTCTCCAGTGAATAGTGATTGCTTCTACTCACAGCTTCCCCCAAGCAGCCACAAAGTGAAACAGACATCTCTGGTCATTTTTACAGTTATCAACAGAGTTCTGAAGAACAGCTCTGAAACTAACAAGTGTTATTAATTTCACTCCCCTGCTCACTAGAAAAAGCTGAGCAGCAGTAGAGGCAGCCACTAGAGTTGTCTGTAGACTCTCACAAAACAAAATCTATATCACATTTTTCTTTGCAGTCATAGGAGCTAGAATATTTTTAGTGAAAATTTAATTTCTGCAGAAAGTGATGGAGTAATCCCTTCACGCGTCAGGTTAAGTTTCCCACTTGCCAGGGTTGAACAGACTTTTCAAGCCCTTTATAGGTTTCCTGTCTTAGATCCCAATCCTACAAATGATTGTGCACAGACTCAGTAATCAAGCTGTGCAGAATCTAACTGACTTCATGGGGCTCTGCATTGGTACAGAAGTTCATGCACATACTACTGATCACAATAATGGAGCATTAATGTTTATTTTTAAAGCAAATTATGGGTCAGTTTTATCTATTTTTTTAAAATCAATTTAAAATAGCTTTTCTTTAATATAAAAAAATGGTCTAATCTAAAACACCAGGATATGAGCTCTCAGGAAGCATGAGGGACCTGTAGGCTCCATAGAGCTCATCCTCACAGTTTTCTACATTAAAAAAATTAAATTAAATTAAATTAAATGTGGGGTATTTTCAGTTCTTCTTTAACAAAAAATGCTTATTGTCAAATTTTTGTTTTGTTCCAGTTTTATTGGTTTTAAACTAACACCAGGATGCACAGATATATACTTTCTTCTGTTAGATGAAACAACAAAAGAGGGGGGGGAAAGAAATTAATCACAGGAAGGACAGCATTATCCCCTCTATTTAAAAAAACCAAAACTAACAACCCCCCCTCCAAAAAATCCCCAAAAAGAAACAAAAAACTAAATTTAAGTTAAGACCAACAGACTTGTGCAGAGCAGGAATGAAGCAAGATTTACAGAAAGACAACTCAGTCAGCCTAGCCAAAGGAGAAACTCAAAACACATTCAGAAACTGAGTATGCTAGTTCAGGAGAGTAAAGGAAGAGGAAATTAAGGGAACAGATGTGATTGCAAGCCAGTGACCAAAAAATGTTACAGCTTAGAATACAGCTATGAGTACAATTATTTGGTCTGAATAATATATTTATTTGAACTGCAATAAGAAGTTGTGGAGGCATCTCAAGACTTGTCCAGCCTCCTGGACCCATGTGGAAGTCAAAAGACATTTCTTTGTTTAAGGGAAATGACTGAGAAATTTGGTGAGGCTAGCTTAGGGAATTTTAGATAAAATTTAGTCGTGATTAAGCATGTAGGAACAGGAGATGCCACCTCAAGATGGAAGAGAGCTTAAAGATAGCTGGAAACAAACTATACAGTGATGACTTTGTGAGTTGTTGGTTTTTTGTTCCTTTCTGTCATAAGCCAATTCTAAGCCACCAAATAACTGTGGCTAATTGGAAGTGAGCTAATTTTTATTCAAACCTGTATTAGATGTTTAAAGATAAAATGTTTCCTAAACCCTTTATTTAGGTTCCTTATTGTAGACACACACCTTACATTCCTGGGCAATGACATGACAGCAATGTGTGTCAGCCTGGTCCAATGGCATAGCACATCATGTGAGTGCCAAGAGAAGGAGTGGCTCTGGAGCAGAGATGCAGAGACAGGAAGTTCAGTTTAGGGGCAAGGTGGTCCCAATTTATTAGCTGCAAGTATCAAAGGGTTCATGACACACAGATACATATATAGGACTGAATCATCTACTCCTTCACCACCCAAAACATTCACTAAAGTTATGAGTTTTGAGTGAACAACAATTTCCTAACAGGTTTTTAGAGGCTACTTCTTGTACCGTAAGTGATTAGATTTTTTGTAAGAATTCAGGACTCTAGCAGGAAGAATACAGAGCAACTGTTATGGATAGAAAAAAACCCAAAACCACAATTACTGCAGCTGACAGAAAATAAACCATGCTCTCCAAAAACCATAAAGTGTCTTACTTTCATTGGGCAGGTCCTCCCGATCCAGCTCCTCATTGGGTGCCAAGGTGTTGCTTCCACTCTCATCCAAAGTGAGAATGAGGGGGACATCATCATCCATGCTCACAGCCATTATATCTCCTTTCCGGCTCCAATTCCAAGAACTTTAAATAATGTCTTCTGCAATCCGCCTTTCAAAAACACTTTGTCAAAAATATTCCTCAGAAAGTCCTCCATCCGGCGCATCTTCTTGACTTAAAAATATATAGGAAGATGTACCCATTCCTAGGGATCTCAATACAAAAAAGAATCTACCAAGATGTCTGCAAAGAGTGGTGCAGAACAGCAAATTCACTAGTAGCATTAGTTTATATCCAGCCACTCGCTATTAAAAAAACCAAAACCCTGTATCTAACTTGAGCTATTTTTCCTCAAGCATAGTACTTAGGATCTTAGCTGCACTACTCATGATTTAATTTAGAACAGAAAAAAAATAATTCCAGGTAAATTCCTCCACGTTAATTAACAATAAAGAGCAGATAGGAGCTGCATATATATAGTTAACATCATACTAAGCGTTACTGTCATACAGGGCCTCAAATCCACAACTATCTGGTTCTTCCATTTCAAATCACCTGCCTCCAGTGGGGAGATGGGAAAACTGGAATCCCATTAGGGTGCACGCACATGAAACCACAATCATGGAAACGGAACTTTTACTCCACTACACCGGCACAGGATTTGGAAATTCCTGAGAAGAGCCCAGAAGTTGCCCTAAAAGTGTCTTACCGAGGAGGCCACCAACCCCTGATTGTGTGGCGTTTATCTCGGCGGCCCAGGCGATGGCTGGGGCAAGCCACAGGGAAAGGCGGGTCTGGCGGGGAGGAGATGCTGGATCACCTCATCCAAACAGGAATAACCGACCCAGCAGCCTCAGCTCTCCGCAGCCATGCTGAGCGCCGCGGACACGCGTGTGTGTGGGTGTGGGGGAGGGGGGGAGGGGGGCAGGGGCTTTGCACCTTGACTAGCAGCAGCTAGATGCCAACAGCCCGGCCGCCCCACGCGTGGCCCAGCAACTCCCGCGCCCTACACGGCGCCACCCCCTCCTCAGCTGGGACCCTCGCGCAACGACCCCCCCGCCCCGTGTCCCCGGCCAGCCTGGCACAGTTCCCCAAAGTCACCCGCCGCTGCCCGCGGAGAGCTGCGCGCGGAACCGACAACAACCGCTGCGACAACCGACAACAACTCCCCGCACCCGCACTACCGCCCCGCCCCCCGCTGCGAGCCAGGCCTCGCCCATTGGCTACCTCCCTCCAGGCTGCCTCCGGAGACCGTCCCCCGTCCCAGCGACGCCCCAATCGCCGCGCGCTACCATCTCCGCCCCGCCCTTCAAATGCCGCGGCGCATGACAAGGGAATCCGGCTCTCTCTCCCTTTGTCCTCCCATTGGATGGAGGGCTAGCCCATCAAAGGAGGCATGAGCGGTAGCGTTTCTGATTGGTCAGAAGGCCCGCTGACACACTAAAACCCCGCCTTCCTCTGGGGAAGGAAGGAAGGGGATAAACGGACCAGGCAAGGACAGCGATTGGCCGCCGCAGGCAGGGGGCGGAATCAGGCAGGATCTGTCCCCGCCTCCTGTGTTTGGGGTTAAAGGTTAGTGATGGGGTTACCTAGCAACAGAGGCACGCCGGAGACGGACAGGAAGGAGGGAGGCGGCGGCTTTGGTGTGAGCAGGTGACGAGTCAGGGACCCCCCGAGCCGACCCACCAGAGACCAGGGAGCGTCCCCCCATCCCTGCCAAGAGAGAGCGGGGAGACCCCCCCCAATCCCACTCCCAATAGATTCGGGAGCATCCCCCCCATCCCTGCCAAGAGAGAGCGGGGAGACCCCCCCATCCCACTCCCAATAGACACAGGAGCGTCCCCCCATCCCTGCCAAGAGAGAGACCCCCCCATCCCACTCCCAATCCCCCCCATCCCTGCCAAGAGAGAGCGGGAACCCTCAGGAAGACCAGGAAGCCCTTTCACCTCCCCAGCCTCGCCACAATCTGACTCCACCCTCCAGAAAGACCAGCCCTAGGAGATACCTGGACACCCCCTCTCAACCTCCCCCCATTTCAGACACACACACCAACTTGGCCACCTGCTCAGAAAGACCAGCTCCTATTCAAGCCACCTTCAGAGCAACCGCGGAGCCTCTTAAACAAGTCCTAAGAGACTGAAAAGCCTCCCCCTTTCCTAGAAACCAGCGATCCCCAACATCCCAGTCTCTTCTCAGAAGGACTGGGAGCTTTCCCTCCACCTTTCACCATGGGGAACAAACAGCTCATCACTCTGTCTCAGTGCCTAAACATATAGTTTCACCTCCGACACAGAGATGGGTTGTCATAGGTGTAAGAATATCCTGAATGTGCTTTTAAACCTGGAGATAGCCCCAGTATAATTTTACACTTAATTTTTACCAAATTATATTGTGTCTCTAATGCTGAAATCAAACTTTTTTTTAAGCAACCTTTTGAGAAAAAAGAGTATGCAGTTGAAGCAACAGGGAGATCTAGATGTTTTTTGATTGAGATGTCCTCTATGCCGCTACCTACATAGAGGATTTTTGCTCCCTTTGACCTGAGAACATTCAACTTGTAAGTATTTGGCTGAGAACATGGCAACAGAGGTGGCTAACATACTCCAGTTGCCATATGAGGCTACTGATCCAAACGGCAAGTCCTCAGTGGGACACAGTCAGACTCTGAAAAAGTCACTGATCAAAGCAAGCCCCCTAAAGATCTTCGATCCAAGTCGGTCAAAACTTACCACTGTTGAGACAAAGAGAATCATATCTGTTTTGGATGAGACTATCACTAAGATAGAACTAATCAGTCTGGTCTCTCATATTGTTGAATTTCTGGATGGCTTAAGCACCATACTGGGCTCTGAACTCATGGTTGCCTTTAAAGAGCACGAGCGGCTTTCAAACAACATGGAAGCTCTACTCACCCAGCTTGAAGGAGAAGGTCCCCTGAAGCAGAAAGATGGAAGAGGGGACCTGGTAGGAACTGAGGAACAAATCCGCCGTCTTCAGTTGCATCAGCAAGCTGTAAAAAGCTCTATCCGAAATATTCTGAGACTCTTTCAAGCTGACCCTCTAGCTTCTCAAGCTGTGAGAGATGAGGCCTATGCTAGGGATTTATCATCTGAAATGTTTATCAAAGGCCTTTCAGAGTTCCGGGAATTCTTGTTTGAGAAACTTCTGACCAGTCCCTTAGAAGAAAAAGAGAAGATTCAATTCATGGAAGAAATCTCCCTCCGGGATAAGAAAAACACTGAAACAATCGCGGCTTTAGAGGCAGAACTTGCAGCGGAAATCCGGAGTCAAGACGCTGAGGTACAGTGGTAGTAAGACTAAACATTTCAGGCTAGAGGGGAAGATCATTGAAGGAAAGGCCAATAAACTAAAATATAATCTGTTTGTTGCCTCTCATAAAAAAGAAGTCACTGAAATATTTCTTAAAACATATTCTGAATGAGAAATAGTCATTACATTCTAACTACAATTAAAATGAATCATTGCATATTTAGATTGAGGCTTTCAATCGTGGTTCTAGCATGTTTTGACCCACTTGCAATGGTCTAATTGATCAACTGGGAAAAAAGTGTACTTAGCAAGTTAGTAGGTCAGGCAAGTTAATCATCCATGTCTTTTGCACTTGGGGGGTATCTACAGAGGAACTGAGGCAGCAGCAGGCGAGTTCTAATTTTCATGATCAGTTCAGTTATGCTGGGCATTCAATGCACTTATGATTTTTAAGGGCAGTTTAGCAGTTTGTTCAGTAGCTAGCAAGTCAATATATTTCACTTGGCTGGACATTGTTTTTGTCTGTTTTAGGCAGTCAATAGTACTGGTTCTGGTCTGGCCACAGAAAAGGCACAATAAGCCTGATGCAAAACTCATTGAATTTAGTAGGAATCTTTCCATTGACTTCAATGGGCTTTAAATCAGGTCCAGTACAGATAGCAGCTATGCCAGCTTTCCTGCGCTCCACAGCCAGTGTACTTCCATGCTGTCCATTCACTACCTGGCCTCTCTGCTAAAATACCTACAAAAGAGTCAATGAGGGTGGGGTTTCCAAAACAGTCAGGGCTTGTCAACCCTAGAAGCTCTGCAGAAGCATAGCTGCAGTGCGTCTGGTGAAGACGCTCTATGCCGATGGGACAGAGGTCTCCCAACGGCATAATAAATCCAGCTCTTGAGAGGGGATGGCTATGACGACGGGAGAAGCTCTCCTGCCGACATAGCTCATCCACACTTATGCTTAGGTCAATGTAATTTATGTCGCTCAGGAGTGTGGATTATTCCAGTGTGGATTATATGAAGTAAATTCTTGTTTAGACCAAGCCTCAGTGTTGGCCTAACTCTGCTCTCTTTGAAGTCATTGAGAGTTTCACTAATAGTTATTTCAGAGTTCTATGCAAATGCAGTGCACTCACTGTCATTGGAATGTAGTTACTTATCTTAGGACACTGGTGTCTTTGTAACTAAGTCTTAATTCTTCTGTAGGTTTGATCTGGAAAACCCTTGACCTACCGTGCAGTTTCTTATGGTGCCTCTTTTTTTCTCGGTTTAGATTTCGAAAAAGAATGCTGCAATCAGGGATCTCAAAAGCCACTTACTCCATCTGGAGAAGTTCTCCGAAAGCCACATCCAACGCACCAAGCAGGAAGCAGAGAAACTGCAAAAAGGAGAGCTGCGAGTTTCCCAGGCAAAGTGTGCCAAGATACAACAGGATATACATCAGCTAAGAGCACAGCTCAGTGTTCTCGTCATGGAGAATCGAGAATCAGAGCTGGCTCTCAGAAAGGTACCAAGGGAGGGGAGTTGTAGAGAAGCAAGGAGACCTGTTAAAGATCAGTGAATTCTTCATATTGTCTGCTAAGCTTAACCACTAACAGATATTCCTGGCAGAATGCACCTGCGGTGCGATCTAACATTCCACTGATTTCACTGGAAAGCAACATCACAGCAATCATCAGCATAGGGTCAGATTTGTAGTTACCTCAAACTCCCATAGGACATGCACATACTGGGTGCCACCCTGCCCTTGAAAACACTTTCAATATATAGCACAGGTTATACTGTGCTCTAAAGGGTCAGAGAACCACTCAGAATTCAGAGCTCAAGAATGGCTACAGCAAACTGCAAGGGAGACAAGCTTATTTTGAGAAACAAGGGAAGAAATCTTAGATCATCAGAGGAAACAACCTCAGCCAGACAGTTTCCTCACCTTCCACTTAGCTAGTGCTGCACAAACAATTCTGACTGGCCCTCCCGATCACCAACATCTCCAAGGCCTCACAATATGACCCTAGCAGTATTGTTCCTGCTGGAGAGTGGCAGAATTGTGCAGGAAAAATCTATAGTGTTTAAAAAAAAAAACCCTACCTTTTCTTTTTTAATCAAAGCTTACTCCAAATGGGCAGAGACCAATTCGCTGGCAGAACACATCTATTTAAAGGAGGTTTACATTATATATGTTCTCTGGCTCTTTCAAAACACTGTACAGTCAAAGGTAGAATAAGGCCTTATAGTATAGGGTCACTGCCAAAGTGTCAAATGGAAGTTTACAAAGCAGTATGAAATCCAAGCAGCCCTATCTATTATTAGGCCTGCTTTGTCATCCAGCTCAGATTCAAGCTGCATGTCATTTCTCTGCGTTCTGTTGAAAGCTGTTTAGCTTAATCTATTCTACATCCTGAGGGAGAAGGGGGAGGAAGAAAGCATGCACATACTCACCCCTGACATCTCCTTTCCATTCCTCTATTCTCCTATGACCCAATGTTTTCATTGGATTGAGGAATTCTTGTGTGAAGAACTGGGAACAGTCACAGTCCAATCCACCTCACATAAAGGATTGGACTATGACTGATGAGTAGGCCGTCATTGGGGCCTGTCATTCAAAAACCTAGCTCTTATACCATTCATGCAGAAAACGTGGTCAAATAGGGAACTGGGTCTCTTAACTGTGAATGGGAAAGCTTAACTGGGTGAAATTCTCTAATATATGGGAGATCAAACTAGATGATCTTCTGGCATTAAAATCTGAGTGGTTCTATAGAGTGCAGGTACCACCAGCTTGAGGGAAACTGGGCTTCAATAGATCTCTAGGATTCCATCACGCAGTTGGGTCAAGTCATTTTTAGCGCATTTTCCAACTATCCAATATATTTCTGTATTTTAACTGCCCCCATCATTATAATCAGTATAGTGTCTCTGTGCTGTAACTGGATTCCAGCCACTTGCTGTAGACAAAGCATACCCCATATTCTGTAGGTGAATGATGTCTGCTGTCCATAAGAGACCCAAATTCGGAGAAAAAGACATCTTGGACTAAAGTACTTTTCCAAAAGAAGCAGTCATCACACTCAAGCTTGCTGTTATTCAAATCTACAGCTCCTTTCATGCCAGCATACTGCATAGTATATTTCTATATTCAGCTGCCTGTAAATCTTTCTTTTTCCTGTGTCATTTATTTTAGAAGAAGTACAAAGTGGAGATGGAAATTGAGAACTGGATCCAGAAATATGATGCTGACATGGAAGAAAAACAGGTATCCTCAGTGGTCAAGACGGTTCTTCTTCGAGAGGGCTTGTCCATGTGGATCCCATGCAAGAGGTGCATGTGATCTACACAAACAAGCCACCTCAAAGAAGAACCACAGTTATTATTAGGCAAGTAACCATTTTTCTGCCCTGTTTTTGTGTTCAGCTGCTCTCTGCTATTTAGGCTTTATTGAGAAGGGCAACGTCAGCTGCAAAATCCTATAGTATTCTAGCACTGGATGACTGTTTCCTCACTGTATTGGATGGGGTTGTCGTGTTTGTTTCCTCAGTCCTACTGGCTCCACCTAGTGTACAAATCAAATGCTGTTTCCATATCAGTACTAACGCGTTAGACAAATAGTTCAGAGTTCGGAGAGTGACAGCAAATGTATCATTGTCTAGTCTTCCACATTAATTAACAGTCTTAGAATCATGTCCACATCTCCTAACGCTTCCATCTAGAATCCACTAATTCCTCAGATGTTCCTGGAATCTTAGTGGATGTTTGCTTCATTATCCAGATCAACATAGGCTGCTTGGTTAACAGCAAAGCAAAGGGCTAAGGAGGGGAACTTGGAAGATTGTTACTGATTGGCCTTAATAGTAGGTCTCTGCTTTGTCAACCACGTAATAACATAGTAGGAAGCAGAAATAAGTTCAATACATGATGGCTTGTGGCACTAAGCCCTGCTGGTTCCTGGCTGCCCATGAAGACATCATCATGAGTGCAGAGGCAGAATTTGATAAATTGAGATCAACAGGGCTGACACACATGTTGCTGGTTCCCCTCATCCTATCTTGCGAGCATGTTATCTCCATTCCACTTATTTTCATCCCCACAGTTGGGATATAATGACAATAAACCACCATCATCCAACTGATTGTGTTTATACCATAGATCAAAAGTTGCTTAATAAGTTGAGAGTATTGTTGTCTGGCCTGCAAGGCCATGGATGGTAACAGTTGAAACCATGGCTGCAATTTTTAAAGAAGCCTAAAGGAATTGGGCACCCAGCTGCCACTGAAATTCACTGGAAGTTGGGCACCTCCTTTTAGTTACCTTTGAAATTTCCATCACAAGAGATGAAAAAAAATAAGGGCTGCCAGTGGCCCTGCATGCATTTGTGATGGATTTAATGATCCCTATAGGTATACAGTCCGTAAAGCTCTTTGGGATCCTTCTGGAAAGAGGCTACCTATGGTAATGTAGGGTGATGTTATGAATGTCATTGGTAACTCTGGTGTTTGCTGTTCTACCAGACTGAGTATGAGGAGGTGGATGCTGTCTACACTGAAGAGAAAGCTCAGCTAGCTGAGCTGAAGGAGAAGTATGCTGTGCTTGAACAAGAGTATTCCCAGATCAAGGAGGAGAGGAAGCTATCCCAAGAGAAGAAGGAAAGAGCTGAGAGGGAACTGGCTATCATGGTCCGTGCTGCCACCCACATCCAGGCCTTCTGGAAGGGCTACTTGGTCAGGTCACTGTTAAAGTCAAAGAGAAAGAAGAAGGGAAAAGGCAAGAAGAGCAAGAAATAAATTGGTCCCATCCTTTTCCCTCCCATCTCTCTGCCCAACATTGCAAACGTTTCCCCTTGGACCTCAACTGTCTAGGATGTCTTCACTTCAACCAGACAAACAACCTCTCCAAGTCGGCTGTAGTTTTTATATACAGAAAACTGGCATGCAAAACTGAGTCTATCATAAATAAATGTCAGGCAACATGTTAGACTTCCAGGTGGGATTTTTTAGTTGCTTTTGATTTGAATTTAAGAAAAGAAGGATGATCTTGTAGTTAAGGCACAAGACTGGAAGCTGGGACTCCTGGGTTCCGAGCTCTCCCACACATACACTGCGTGACCTTGTACAAGTCACTTAGGGCCCACTCCTGCTTCTGCTGAGGTTAATGGCAAAATTCTCACTAGCCCTGGTCCTGGCATCGGTCCAGTCCAGACCTCAGCACCGGTCCCATGTGACATACTCAAAGTACAATCTAAACTAGTGAGTAGCTGTGTCACCCCTGCCCTCTAACGTGGGGTGCCCTTTACACTGGTTTGTTATTGGTGACTGTACTCCTGGACTGCTCACAAATAGCTTTTAGCGTGTAAGTCACTCCCAGCTATATCTGTGTGCATCTTGTAGCCTACCAGTCACACTCAGGCTTTCACTAGCCTGAATTACACTGCAGGGTGACCCCAGCATGCTCCCAGTCTTCGATTTTCCCCAGAAATGTGTATCTCATATTGTCCAGGCCCTACCTAGACAATACAGGCTCATATAAAGTCTATCATTTTATTAATAGAAATTATATGCACAGATATTATTATCCCAAATGGAATTTCCCGAACACTTTAATTCAAACACACTGGTTTAGATAAAACAATGAAACAAGTTTATTAACTACAAAGAGATTGATTTTAAGTGAATACAAGTAATGAGGCATAAAAGTCAGAAATGTTTACAAGAAAAAGAGAAAGTTACTCACCTTGTGCAGTAACGATGGTTCTTTGAGATGTATCCCTTATGGGTGTTCCACTGTAGGTGTATCTGTACCCCTGCGCCTCTGATCAGAGATTTTAGGTAGCAATGTCCGTTCTGCCCGCACATGTCCCCTC
This sequence comes from Emydura macquarii macquarii, assembly GCF_026122565.2. Lineage (NCBI taxonomy): Eukaryota > Metazoa > Chordata > Testudines > Chelidae > Emydura > Emydura macquarii. The sequence goes on from NW_027131391.1 coordinate 6,615,905, forward strand.
CCTCCCTTGTGGTTTGCCTCGAGGCTATCTAGCGCTGTGCAGGCAAACTGCCTTCAGTTCCTTCTCTACCACTGAGCCCCTTATCAAGAAATCCAAAGTTGAGGGGAGGAGGGCAGGTTGTGGAGCACCCATAGGGATATACAGCTCAAAAAACCATTGTTACTACGCAGAGTGAAGCTTTGTTTCTTCCACAGTGAGTAACTTCCTCTTTGAGTAGTGTCCCTATGGGTGCTCCACTATACAGGTGACATCACAGCAGTATCCCCCATGGATGCCTGGAGCTTCAGAGTGAAGTCTGTTATTGAAGTCAGTTCTGTGGAGCCAAAGATGGCATCAGAGGCCAAGTCTCCAGTGATTGCACAATGTTCTGCACAAGTCACTACTCTGCAGATTTCCGAGATGGGGACATCTTTAAGGAACACAACTGAGGTAGAAACTGATCTTGTGGAGTACGTGTGGATTCCGGATGGAGGCAGCAGATTGTGTCCCAGTAACAATAATTAATACATTTGAATAGTCTTTGAGCCGATATTGTGGAAGCATTGGAACTTTCTGCGAATGAAAAGAAGAGTTTAAGAGACTTCCTAAAGTCCTTAGTCCTGTCCAAATAAAATGCTAGTGCTCTTCTAACATCTAGCATGTGTAGAATTGGCTCCCTGTTGTCATGATGCAGTTGTGACGCTAGGTGGAATATGAATGACCATTTATAATATTACTGATATCAATATTACAGAATTTCAATGAATATCGTATAAGATATGCCATGCAAGGCATCGATGGAAAAATCACAATTTGCTAATATTGATTAGCACGTTTATATGCATGTATCAGCTTTGTATACTGAGTGCTAAATCTGTATAGTTTATTTGTATTTCAAACTTGTGCTGTGTTTCTGACTGACACCCCCAAACAGGACGGCATCAGCACTAAGCCTGCTTGATGGCCCATCAAGGGAACTGTACAAGGAATCCAGTGAAAGAACCCAGGGGCTACTCCTTATGAGTCATCAGGCCATTTAGTAACATGCCTATGGACAGGGGAGTCTGAGGCTTTTCCATGGCATTTGCTGTGTGACCGTGTTTGGGACAAAGGCAGTACAAACCTCGTGGCAAAAAGGATATAAAAAGAGGCTGCATGGTGTATGTATGGAGGACAAATTCAAAATTACAGATGTATTGGGAATTACATTCTTAAAGTATGTCTGCCAGGCAAGGCTGAAGTTAGCCCACCTGAGACAGAAGAATGTGGTTCGGTCACCTGGAAGGTATTTCCAAGGTACATTAAGAGACACTGGGAATGCAAATTACCTAGAAGGTAAACAGGACCATCAAGACATCAGGGAGAAGAGACTGGGGGAAACAGATCACTTTGCATTTTAGCAAACACCATCAGGAGAAGAAACCAGCCTGGAACTTCCTTCACCATGGGACTCCGTGTCGCCTTCCTCACAGCTTGAATGCACTTTGCTTTGGGGTGTGTGTGTGACCAGAAGAATCCATTTTGAAGGTTCACTGGACTATAAAGAGAGGGCAGAAAACCCCACAGTGGACTCCTTCAACAGGAGAGATTGAAGGTCCCCTGCTTCAGAATATCCCATGCCCTAGTGGTTAGTATAGAGAGATGACACATCCTTGTTCAAATCTCATCTCCTTCTCAGACAGAGAGGGGACTTGAACTGATGGGTTCCCATATCCCAAATGACTGCCCTAACCACTGGGTTAAAAGTTCTGAGGGAGAATAGCCTTCTCCCTCCCACCTCAGCTTCTTGCTAAAATCACATAGGTGTACAACACCACGTGAGGTTTTACAGCTGAGAATCCCAACTAAAGGAAGACGCCTCCCTGCGGCCTGGATTTAGGTGCCTAACTCAGAGGGGGGGAGGCGGGATTTATGCCAAGCCAAGGGGTGTGTGCTCTCCCATTGGCTAGCCTAGGAGGGCGTCACCTATCATGCTGGCTTTTGTGAATCCCATTCTGAGGTGCCTGTCTCTCATCATGTGCTATGTTGGGAACCTGGGCACTGAATTTAGGTTTGGTGAATCCCAGGGATTTTTAGATGTCTAAAAATTAGGTGTGGCAACACAGAGCATCACAACAGCTACGTTTCTTTGTGAATCTAGCCCTAATTACCTGCCTGGGGAACAAATGTTTGATAATGGGTGTGACAGCTACTGCACTGCATGCAATATTGATGGAGACCAGGTTGTATTAAGTGTAGGAATGGTTTATGTTGCAACTCCAGAGGGGTAGGTTACTACAGTTCCTCCAGGAACTAAAACACTTTGGAGGGTGATTAAGATGAATCACTCACATTGTAAATGCTTACAGAGAGATACTGTGCCCTGGGGAAGCTCAAATGTACCGGTTCAAACTGGGTTTCCCCCAGAGACTAGGAAACAAAGAAAGGGTCTTGGGCTTAAAAAGGTTATGGTTAAACTGACTCAGGTTCTTCTCTCTGATCCAGCAAAGAGACAGGACCTTCTTTCTTTCCACAACTCTTGTGGAAGGGTTGAAAGGACTTTGAGTGACCATTGTTTTTATGGGGCACTTCTGGTATGTTTAGCATGTGTTTAAATGTGTTTGTTGGTTTTTATCTGTGTTCTCTGTAATGTTTTTACCTTAAGAATAAATGTGCTTGCTTAAAAAGGGCTGTGTGTATCTGCTGGCAATACTGCTCATCAACCTCAATGGGAAAGCAAAGCTCAGGCACTGGCTATTCGGCAGACTGGCATGTTGGGGCAGGGAGCCATGCAGTCTTAAACTCCAGTCAGAAGGGAGTTGGACACAGGTCCCTGCCCAAGAGAGGTGAAGGCTGGAGACCTGACTGGGCACTCCCCGGGTGGACCTTGGAGGTGGGGAAACAGGTGTGATGGTCCTGAAACTGTGACAACAGGCTCATTATTTTGGCAGAAAAAGGTATAGCAAGATCCGGTGGCTAGAAGCTGAAACTAGACACGCTCAGACTGGAAATAAGGCAGGCATTTTTAACAGTGTGGGTAATGAACCATTGGAAAAACTTCTAACAAAGGGCTAATTTTTAAATTGAGATTGGATGTTTTTCTAAAAGTTATGCTCTTGCTCAAACAGGAATTAATTGAGGGAAGTTCTCTGGCCTGTGTTATGTAGAAGTTCAGACTAGGTGATCAGTGGTCCCTTCTGGCCTTCTAATCAATGCATCTGTGGAAAAAACAAATCCGACTCACAGCCTTATTCCTGGAGAGACTCCGACTGCCCACAGCACATCCCACATGTAGTATCACTGATGTTATATCACTAACTCACCACAGGATGGCAGGGTCAGTGCATCTCTTCCATATGACTAATCCCTATGGGGTAGTAGCAGTGTCTGTAGGGTTTTGTTATGTCTCAAAGCCACCTGTGTGTGCGTGTTACACAGTTCTTTCCATGTGAGAATGTAGGGTGTGTGTGTGCACAATTGTTTGGTGGACCACTGGAAAGGCCACTGCTTCATGTGCAAGTGAGCAGTCTCAGATCCAATCTCTCCGAAGTGATTTTAAAAAACCAAAACTGATGCCCTCCTCCCTAACTTCTTTCCTTTCAAATTTTACACACAGCTCCATGATGACTTTTATTTCATTGTGGCATGGCTAGTCGGGTGGCAAAGCTCCCTGCTTTGTTTACAAGTGCTCCTAGCTTCCCATCCTAACTAGGCTCTTATAGACACATTCAGTTACCTCTTACCTATATATATATATATTAGTGACTCCATGATTTATTTAGTTCTTCCTGTTATATCCAGGAAAAGGCTGGGCCAGGAGTAGCCATGTCACCTATATTAACAGACTATAGATCTATTGGGTCTTTATTTGATCGCTGTGCTTCCTCCAGATAGTGATTACAATCCCCACTGAGTGTATGGCCACTGATGTAGAAGTGATATTGTTCTTCTGTATGCAAGAGGTCAAAGATTTAATTTGCTGTGGAAGTGGAGAGATTAGTGTGCCCATGGGGGAATCTCTTACTGTGGGTGTTGTGTGAGTGGGGGGATTCCCTGAGGTATATTATTGTCTGTGTGCCCTACTCCTGAACTAGGGATATCATGGAGCAATGGGAATGTTTGCTGTTTGTAAAGTTGTATGTAACCATAGGTTCAAATTCCTTCCCTCCCCCTGCCATCTCTTGCAGAATTGGTAAAAATGTTCTTACCTTTACATTTAAGCACCACATCAGGACCTGCAGTTCGTGCCAAGTGGCAGCAGAGGCAGACGGTGCAGTGACTTGATTGATCTAGTGAAAAGCTTCCTGCTTTATGTGCAAATGGTCACTGGGCCCACTAGCCTCTTGCAGATGTGGTTAAAAACTATATTTTAGCATCTCCATACAACATCTCATATATCGGAATAAAACAAATCCCTATATGAAAGGGGAATAAATAAACCTGTACATCACTGGGAAGTAATAAAAGCCATGTATCAGGCAGGAATAAAAGAAAAAACCTATATCCAGAAGAAGTAAAATCAGTCCATATATCCAGGGACATAAGAACCCATATATCAAGAGAAATTTTAAAAAAATCAAGGGGATATCAAAAAACTCCATATAATAGGAGATAGTAAGACCTCCCCCCAAAAAACAAAATAAAACTATACCCTCCATATCATAGAATATTAGGGTTGGAAGGGACCCCAGGACGTCTTCTAGTCCAACCCCTGCTCAAAGCAGGACCAACCCCAACTAAATCATCCCAGCAACGGCTTTGTCAAGCCAGGCCTAAAAGAACCTCTAAGGATGGCGATTACCCTAGGTAACCCATTCTAGTGCTTCACCACCCTCCTAGTGAAAAAGCTTTTCCTAATATCCAATCTAGACCTCCCCCACTGCAACTTGAGACCATTGCTCCTAGTTCTGTCAATACATATGACGTAAGATTAAAATAATCCCATATATTAAGGGCAATTGAAAAATGCCATACATCAGGGGAAGTAACGAAATCCCATACCTAAAGTGGGAGTAGGGGAAAAACACATATTTGAGGCATTAAAAACAATTGATAGATATGTGGGGAGGAATGAAAAAATGCCACAGCTGGGGGAAGCAGTAAAAACAAACTATGAATGGGGTAGCGATGGGTGGGGCGCACGTGAGGTAATGGCAGCCCACCTTCACGCCTGCCCATGGCTACAGCACCCCATCCCCACTGCACTCAGAACCCCTGCACCACAGATGAACGGCACCCCACATCCATGGATCCCCCCAGTGCTCTACTAACCCTATGTCTGCCCCCCACATTGGGTCACGTATGGATGTCACACAATTCTTGCAGCAGGAGAGCTGCGAAGAGATTAAGCAAGCAAAGTTCACCAGCCTTCTTTACGCTGACATCACGGCCAAAGACCTCCTATCAGTCCCCCTTCTTCCCTGGGGGGGAGCTTATGCAGTGAAGCCCTCTGAAAGGTGCATGAAGTTCTTTAGTAATCAAGGGTGCCTATAAAGGTAGGGGCTGCAGTAGCAGCAGCTAAATGAAAGGGGGTGGGATGAAGGAGAATTCTACCGCGCTGGCGCTCTGAGCTACTTTACCAGTACTGCAGGCAGCCCAAGAGAACTGGCTGTACGCACCGCTGCAAGCCTAGGACAAGCTGCCTTACACACACAGCGGCTCGCCTCAAGCCTCCTCTAAATACTTGGAATACAATGCAAAGGGTTTCGCGTGTAGCTTCCTGCTGTCTGAAAGGACTCTGAGAAGCTTTCTTGTGACCTTGTGTTTTAGTTTCCTTGTGGAGTCTGTCTTTCTGCTCAGGTAAGCAGTTATTTTAGCTTGTGCATTATTTTGCTTTATGAGCAGCAAATGGATAGATTTCTATCTGATTGAAAACTAAAAAGCGAGGGGAGCTGGCAAAGAAGCTGTTTCTCTCAAATTTTGATAATGTACATGATAAACAATATTCTGTGTTGATATTGCTACAGTGGTATAATTATGGCTTTCTGAATAGATTGGCTGTATCATCCCACACCGTATTTGCACCAATTTAAAATTAAAACCTAAGAAAAGAATACAAGCCTCCTCTTTGCGCTGCTTCTAATTTAACATTGACAGATTGCAGCTCCCGTAGGCTGCAATGTGTGTTATTACTGCCAGCATCCAGAGTTCAGCTGATTTGCTCTGCTTGCATTAGCAGCACAAAATGTAATCGATTTAGGTTTGGCTGTGTCAGATTTCTTTTTACACTCCGTTTCAGTTTGGGCCAGTCCCAGCCTTCATTAATGATAATGTGGAATGTATTCTTCCAGTTTAAATAGCACTCACATTTCACAACTATTCTTGATAGCCTCCAGTGTAAGTTGGAATCATTAAGCACAAAATGCACAGGCTAGTAGATGAAACACAGGGTAGCAAATTGGAACATCTGGATCAAGATTTTCAAATTTGGCTACCTAAAATTAGGCTCCTAAATCCATATGCAGGTATCTAAATTGGGAATTTCCTGGGCACCTAACTCTCTTAGGTTCCATTTCAAAGCCATTTATTTTCAAAGTGCTGAGCACCCTACAGCACTGCTTGAAACCAGTGAAAACTGAGGGTGTTCAGAATTTTTAAAAATCAGGCGTTAGCCAGCTGCTTAAAAATGATCTTAGGCTGCAATTTTAAAAGGGGCCAGAGAGAGCTGGGTGCCCAGCTCTCATTGACTTTCTGTGGGATTTGGGCACCTCTCCCCCTTTGGCCTCCTTGAAAATCACAGCCTTTGGAGCCTAACCATAGGCAGCCAAGTGTGAAACTCTTGACTCTGACGTCTAGAAATGGGCCTAAAACAAAGCTGCAGATACAAACAGACTTCCCCTCCAACGCTGAGCTATTTCGATTGAGATCTAAAGCCAAATTTCATGGCGTGGGCACCTTTCTGCTGGGCTGCATTTTCAGCTCTGAGACAGTCTCCCTGTGTGATCTCGAGCAAATCGTTCAAATTCTGTCTCAGTTTCTCCAGCTGAAAAATGAAGTAATGACACTTAGCAACCTGAAAATGGGTGGAGGCTAAATTCATTAACGTTTGCAAAGCACTTGGGGCCAGGTTCGGACATAGCAATGATGATAGGGCCTAGGAGATCTAGTCATGTTCCAGGACCCCATTATGCCAGGTGCTGTACAAACACAGAACAAAAAGAGCTTTCAATCTAAGACAAGAGACACCCGACAGATACACCCAGAGGGATGGCTGAGTACAAGAAAACAATGAGACTATATTGTTCAGTGTGACGGGTAGTGGTCTCAGCACACCAGTGGCCCAGTTGTTGACAAGATTTTTATAGGCTTCACAGCAAAGGAAAGGTTAAGGAAAATTTGAAGGGATATAATGAGGCTGCATTATGGATGTTTATGGGGAACTCCTCACTAGCATAAGGGGCAGCTTGGGAGAAAGGGGGAGGGTGCCTGTTTGAAAACGTAACAAGTGGGTGACGAAGGCTGACATCGTGGGCTGATGGAAGGCAGAAGCTGACCTCTTGATGGTGAGTGAGAAATGATAGGGAGGGTAGGCATAAGTCATGAAAAGACTTGAAGATAGCTTAAGATTGTTGCAGTAGAGACGGGAGAGCCACTGGAGGGATGCAAAGAGAGGGATGATGTGGTCAGAGTGATGGGCTAGGAAAACGATCTTTTCAGCAGCATTCAGAAAGGATCCAAGTGGGGCCAGAGTGCATTTTTTAAAGGCCAGAGAGAAAGATGTTGTAGTCATCAAGAGATGAGATGATGAGAGCCTGGACAAGAGTTTCATGTGTGTGCATGGATAGGAAGGCTGTATCGAAGAGAGATTAGGCAGAAAGAATCATCAAGATGTAGACAGCCTGGATGTGAGGACCTAGAGAGAAGTTGGAGTCTAATATGATGTTCAGGTTTTGGACCTTAGTGACAGGTAGGATGGTGATGTTGTCCACAGTGATCAAGACAGGAGGAACCGGGGCGAGGCAGAGGGGTGATTAACAGCTCCGTTTGAGCAATGCTGATCTTGAGGTGTTGGTTAGACATCTATGAGCCGATGTCTGAGAGGCAGGTCAAGATTTTAGTTTGGACAAAAGTCTGGAGTAGTGATAGAGATCTATGAGTCTCATAGCCACATAGACTTTAAGATCAGAAGGGACCATTAGTCTGACCCCCTGCGCAAAGCAGGCCACGGAACCTAACCCACCCACGCCTGTAATAGACACCTAACCTATGACTGAGTTATTGAAGTCCTCAAATCGTGGTTTAAAGACTTCAAGGTACAGAGAATTCACCAATAAATGACCCGTGCCCCATGCTGCAGAGGAAGGTGAAAAACTCCCCAGGGCCTCTGCCCATCTGCCCTGGGGGAAAATTCCTTTCCAACCCCAAATATGGTGATCAGCTAAACCCTGAGCATGTGGGCAAGATGGTAATTGAATGTGTGTTTGCAATGTAGTGTCCTACCAAATTCACGGTCCATTTTGGTTAATTTCACAGTCAGAGAATTTTAACCATCCTCAGTTTCACAGTTTCAGATATGTACATCTGAAATTTCATGGTGTTATAACCATGGGGGTCCCGACTCAAAAGAGAGTTGTGGGGAGGAGGGTCACAAGGTTATTGTAGGGGAGTTGTCGTATCACCACCCTTATTTCTGCTGTTGGAAGCGCTGCCTTCAGAGCCGGACAGCCGGGGAGCAGAGGGCAGCGCAGATGCGAGGGTCACATGGTATGGGGGAGAAGGGTCATCACTTTTGGGGAGGCAGGGCCAGCCTCATGGGTGGGCAACCGCCTGGGGCCCCATGGTCAGGGGGTGGTGTAGTCCCCCCCACAGCCAGCCCAAGGCCCCTTTAACTCCCGAGCACGGGGCCCATAGTTGGTCAGGGCAGCGAGCAAAGGCGTCAGAACTTTTGTAGAGGTGGGGGGACACGGGTGCCAAAACTGGAGAGGGTGGGGAGCAACATCCCCCACTTTTTAACATAGGCATAGTTTGGGGGGGGGAGGGGGCGGTGTTGTCATCCCAAACTGCAAGCCTCAGGCAGGTGTGGAGTGGCGCTGGCAGTGGCTGTGCTTTGTGGCAAGGGACCATGATCAGCTCCCCCACCATGAAGCATAGCTCCTGCTGGTGCCTGGCCAAGGCTTGCAGTTGCGGGAGGGAAATGCTGCCACCAAACGATGCCCATGTTAAAAAGCAGGAGGCACGGTCCCCTGGCCCGCCCAGTTCTGGTGCCGTTGCTTGGGGCCGACCCAGTGAGGGTCTCCAGCTGCTCATCCTGGCTGAGATGGGGAGGGACAGGGACCGCTCCTGGGGCCGGGTCAGACCTACCTCTCCTGGCTGCAAGAAGCTCCCTGGCTGCTCCCTTTACAAGGAGCCCTACCTCCCCCCCCCACCCTGGGGAAGTGGGGTGGGGGTGCGAAGCTTTCTGCAGCCTGGGGATGTTCCCAGAGGTGGGTCTGACCCAGCTCCAGGACCAGCCCCTGCAGAAGAAGAGGAAGTCCTGTCCTGCCCCACCAAGTCCAGCAGCTGGACCCTGGAGCATGATAGAAGCCCCAGCTGGGGCACCCTGAGCCCTGCCTCTCCCTGGCAGATTTCACAGAGAGGAAGGCTGATGGGGAGAGGTTGGATGGACAACAGATGACAGCAACATGGAGGGAGAAGGGAGAGGAGAGTCAGATACAGTGCTGTTCAAAGGATGAGAGAGTGAGAAGGTAGAGGTGGGAGGAGTTGGAAGCAGCAGGAAGGGAAAAAAAGAAATCTAACATTTCATGATGGGTCCAACTGACTTCACCGTTATTCAGTCGCAGTAAAGGTATCAGAATCTGGCCCTTTGAGAGCATCAGCTGGAGAGTGCTAGATCCAGAAATATTATCGTTACCTTTATTATCTGATTTAAAATGCAGCTATTGTTTGAAATACCAAAATACCAAAGCACCAAGCAAATGGAATATGATTGTTTTAAAAGGAAGGAAACATTTGTTGTTAAAATCCGTTATTTCAGAAGCTCTATTTATATGGGGCGAAGTTTTCAAGTGTCCACTAAGTTTGTTTGCCTCAGTTTTGGGGACTATAATCCTTTGGGGCAAACAGGGTCACATTTTCACTGGCCAGCATCTCTGTTGTACCTGCAAAGGTCACATTATCAAATCCTGGACTTGCATGCACAAATATGCACTTGCACAGGTGACTATGGGTATGTACATCTACATTGACGGCAGCGACTTTGCTGCCATCAGATCGACTTATCTGGATCGACTGAGCGGTCAGTGCAGACCTGCTCAATTGATCAGGAAGTCAACGTACTAAAACCAGCTCCTCAGGTGGTGTAGCACTGCGTTGACGGGAACTGTGTTCCCGTTGGCGCAGTGCGATGAAGACATCGCGCAGAATAGAAGTACAGCAGTCGACGGGAGTTACACAAACTCTACGCAAAGTTTGTGTAACTCCAGTCGACTGCCGCCAAATCGCCAGGTAAGTGTAGACCAAGCCTGAGTCATTACACATGCAATTTCCTGTTTCTACAGGTAAATGTGAAACTTCTGGGTGTAATGGATTTATGCACAAATTTCATGGGTGCATCTTAGTCTCTGGTCTTTGATGTTCCATAGTAAACTATCCTTACATGTTTTGCACACTCTGTAGCAGAAATATCTTTTGTGCAAAAGCAAAATTCAAAAAACTATAAAAAAGATTTGAAAATAATTCACAGCTTCAAAATGAAATTTTCATTCTCACCGTTTTGTGCATTGTGAAATCCTTCTCCATAGTGCATAGTACATACACTTCTCCATAGTGCAATCTGGCACCTATGCAACTTCTCAATGCTCCTGTGTTTATTGATGTACCTTTGAGATCTTAATTGCATCTCTTGTTTAATTATTAATTTCAGAACATTTCCAGTCTATCTTGCAAAGAACGTACTAAAGCTGTGGCACTGAAAGCTCTGTTAATGACCCTTTAACCTGGAGAATATAAACTGCCGAAGCAGCAGTCACTAAAACAACACTAACTAATTGTTGTTTAAACAATGTCCATAGGATACATCTCAGAAAAACATCTGAACACATTAAATAGCAGCATGGAAGCATTCAGTGACAGCTAAGGTTGCACCAAGACACTATTCACTGAAACCTTAACAGCAGAAGTTCAGAGAGAAGCCTCTTGGATTTCATGCCACAGCACATCACCAACAGCAGTGTGGAAAACAAACTCCAACACTCTGCAAGTCTTTCAGTTCCATCGCCAGTGAGCATCAAAATCAATCTCTCTCTTGCAAGCAAAAATCCAACTATCATCATCTCTATGCAGTTGACTCAGAGATTTACCCTCTCTCTTCTGGACTTGTCTCCTTCTGTCCAAACTAAAATCTTGCCCTGTCTCTCTGACATCTCCTCGAGGATATCCGAGCTTCAACTTCAGCTCAACATGGCAGAGCTCTTGATCTTTCCCGCCATGCCCTCCTCTCTCCTTTCTCAGTCATGATGTACACCACCACCACTATCCTCGCTGTCAGTCAGGTCCCTAACCTGGGTGTCCTCTTCCACTCAGGCCTCTCTAGATCCTCACATGCAGGCTGCGTCTAAATCTTGCTGGTTGTTCCTGCACAACATCTCTAAGATCCAGTTTTTACTCTCCATCTGGATTGCTTGATAAATTGGGTGCAAGCAACCAATATGCATTTGAATATGGCTAAATGTAAACCTACACATCTGGGATCAAAGAATGGAGGTCATACTTACAGGTTGTGGACTCTATCCTTGGAAGCAGTGAATCTTTAAATGATTTGGGGGTCATGGTGGATAAGTTTCCAGTGTGAAGCTGTGGCCAATGCAGCTAATGTCATCCTGGGATGCATTAACAGGAGACTCTCCAGTAGGAGGTGAGAGATTATTTTACCTCTGTATTTGGCACTGGTGCGACCGCTGCTGGAATACTGCATCTAGTGCTGGTGCCTGCAATTCAAAAGGATGTTGAAAAACTGGAGATCGTTCCGAGAAGAGCCATGAGAATGATTAAAGGATTAGAAAGCCTGCCTTATAGCGACAGAATCAAAGAACTCAAGCTATTTCGCCTACCAAAGAGAAGGTTAAGGGGTGACTTCGTTTCAGTGCATAAGGACCTACAAGGGGAATAAATATTTAATAATGGGCTCTTCAATCTAGCAGAGATCCAATGGCTGGACGTTGAAGCTAGACAAATTCAGACTGGAAATAAGGCGAAAGTAACGAACCATTGGAATGATTTACTGAGGGTTATGGTAGATTCTCCATCACTGAGAATTTTTAAATCAGGATTGGATGTTTTTCCAATAGATCTGCACTAGGAATTATTATGGGGACGTTCTATGGCCTGTGTTATGCAGGAGGTCAGATGAGATGATCACAGAGAATTTCCCTGTATTAATTCCTGCTTCAAATCCAATAGCTGTGCCTGAATTAGAGCCTGTCTTTTCGGAAAACATCCAATCTTGATTTAAAAGTTTCCAGTGCTGGGGAATCTACCACAGCCACTAAGTTGGTGTGGGTGAGTTTGAGGGTGGTGTGTAGCAGAGAGGAAGAGTTGTGTGTGTGTGTTTTGGAGGTGGTGTTTGGGGAGGGGGCACGGGTTTATTTGTGTGTGTGTGTGTGTGTGTGTGTGTTTGTGGTGGTGTTTAGCTGAGGAAGGGAGCTGTGTGTGTTTTGGGGATTGTGTGCAGCTAAGGGAGGGATGGGCTGTGTGTGTTTTGTGAGTAGTGATGCCAAGGGGAGAGGGTTTCCTCTTCTACCGGAGAGTGAGCTGATGGTAGTGGGTGGCAAAGGAAGGAGTGAGCTCTCTCTTGGTCTCTCCCACGCAGCGTGTCCGGGCGTCTGTGTACAGCTGCTGCCCTCTGGGTGTGAGGCTAGTGCAGTGCTGATGTGGGGGACACTGACTAGGAAAGCAGTGTCGGGAACACATTTGCTGCAAGGGAGAGGTGGGATGTCTGCAACTTGTTAATTGAAGACTTGTCCTGAGTCAGCAAGATCAGAGGCTGTTTGGTTCCTGGAGACGAGGGCTTTGACTGTTGACACTTCGGCGGCATGCCGTCACTTTCTGGACCTGACGCCACAGCCCTAGTTCATACTGTGCAGAGCTTCCTTTGCCTTGGCCTCCCAGTTAGCCACAATTTCTTTGCATATGCTCTTTGCTACCTGACTCTGGCTAGGAGTTGAGGCTAGGGCGTGGGTGCTGGAGACGGGGAGATCGCCCTGACATTGTTTATGAGTAACCCTGATTAGTTAAACTGAACGACAGTGCAACTTCTAACTTCACAGACTGGATCATTTCAGCCCAGTAATATTTTTATCGCCTCACCCATATAGTAAAGATAACAATGTATAAAGCACTTCACTTGGGTGAGGCGTGTGTCCATGATACACACTTCACTCATTCAAAGATTAGCCACACATGAATGGCATCCAGTTTTAATCCCACCAGCACTCCAGACTGTACGTGCTTGGCTAATGACACCTATAGTCAAGGTTGGCTAACCCTTTCCGTTATAATCCCTGTGTCACAGAGCAGCCCCACCTAGGATGCCCTCCTGCAGCAGGTGGTGGTCTGACATGTTTACCTGCCTGGTTTTCCTGCTTTAGAGACGCCAGTAACTCCCCGACCACTCTCTTGCCTCATTACTGTCTCTCCTTGGGGCCAGTTTCTTACAAAAAGTAATTCAAACTAGTTTCGTAACCCAAAGTCCCCAAGCATACACCCCCAGGGCATGGAGTCCTTTAAATACCACACCCTCTAGAGTCCATTGACATAGTACATACCATGCTCTAGCATCTGCCACCTCATCTGGGCGCTTCTGCAGCTCTCTCTCCTGTCCTTTTACCATGACAGTAACGCCAAAGCCTCCAGACGGAGTGCGCCCTCACTCATCCCAGCAGGAACCCCCACAGCTTCTTGGCTGGGAGATCATCCTCACCAGGGCAGCATGCCTGTCTCCCCCTGGCCCTCTCCCGGGTCTCCTGTGTCCAGCTCTACTGTGTGGAGATGTCAGTGTGTAATCCCCTCTGCTGCTCCCCTGCCTTCAGCCTCCCTCCAGGAACCAGCTACAGCTTCCCACAGGGACCTCCTGCAGTCTCCTGGCCTCAGGCTGCCCTCACCTGTTGATCTCCTGACTGCCAAGCTCCTCTCATCTGCCCTTTACTCAACTGATTCCCTGAGGCTCAGGTGTCCTCTTTTAAGCCCAACTGGGGGCAGCTGAGCAGTCACAGGTGCACTGGCCTTTTTCCTTTTAAAGGGCAAATGTCATTCTGTGACACCCTGTTTTCACTTGCTTATAACTTTGCCAAACTTGAATCCTTTGGGCTGAAATTTCCCTGCTCTGTGCCCACCTCAGATCATTTAAAAACAAAATTTCAGCTAGAATTATTTAGCTACTTCCAAGATTGAGATTATAGGGGGAAATTTGTTTTGTCCATGTTTAAAATGTGAAAACGCTCTAGCACCTCCAGTCTTTGGAGCAGGGACTTTAAATTTTGCAGCAGGGCCACTGTTATACCAAGGATGCGGCTTTTGCTGCTCCCACGCAAATCCAGCCACGTTTACTCAAATTATGAAACTTACAAGTGTGCAGATTCATGGATTCATAGAATTTAAAGCAGACAGGCCAGAGAATTTCACCCGCTTCACCCTGTATTGAGCTCAATAACTTGGGTTTGGCTAAAACGTCTTCCGAAAAGGCACCCAGTCTTGATCCGAACATATCAAGAGATGAGAATCCACCTTGGTAGTTTGTTCAAATGATTAATCCACTCTCACTGTTAAAATTTGTGCCTTAGTTCTAGTGTGAATTTGTCTGGTGTCAGCTTCCAGCCATTGGGTTTTTGTTCTGCCTTTCTTTGCTAGATGAAAGAGCCCCTTAGCATCTCATATTTTCTCCCCATAAAGGTGCTTATACACTGTAATTGATCACCTCTCAATCTTCTTTTTGATGAACTAAACAGATGGAGCTCTTTCAGTCTCTCACTGTAAGGATGACCAGCAGAGGTTTGTTAGAAGTCAGCAGAGCAAATTCTCTGAAGATTCTGGCTGTGGGCTACAGTGGCTAAGCAGGACTTTCTATGTAATTGCTCTTCCTGCTGCTGGGGGCTGTTGTGACGCCAGAATGGACGGCAGGGAAATGATCTGTCTTCTGTTCTCAGAGCCACCCCCACTGGATCTCACGGGGCACAGAGGAAAAGGAGGACACTGCCTGACTGGAATGCATAGGTGTAAGACAGGAACTAAAGAAGGGGTGGGAGAATGGGAGCCAAGGGGATGTTGACAGGAGCCAGGGGTGGAGGAGAATAGAAGCAGACAGTTGGTGACAGGCTAGGGGCAGAGGTGCAAAAGAGTCTATAACAACTAATGAATGCTCCCATCCGAAACCCAGAAATAACACCAAGTTCCCTGAGTCTCTACTTAACATTCCTTTACTTTAGACAAGAGACACTGTGTATCTCATCCCTCTGTAGCGGCTGGTCCGCCTCTTCCTTCATCGCATAAAATTCAGAATAGTGATCAGTGATTCCACCTCTAGATTTGCAAGACTGATTTGCAACTCTTGACTTGCAAAATGCATCATTCCACGTTGTGACAGAGCTGTATTTAAGATTTCCGACCAGTCAGAAGCACTACCGACACTAGGTTCTCATTTTCAGACTCTCTGCAGCACTGGGCATATCTACCCAGCCCATGGCAGCTAAGAAGACAAGGCATAATAGTTTATCTATATCTGGATAATTGGTTAGTCTAGGGAAAATCCCCATAGCTGATAAAAGATTCCGTTCATCACATGCTTCATCTCTTCCTTGCTCTCCGTTTAAAAATCGGCAGAGAAAAGTCCAGATTGACAGCAGTACAAAGAACAGAATTTATAGTTGCAGCCATAGATTCCATCACAGCCAGAGTTTATCAGCCTCAGGACAGATTTGAGAACACATCCACTCTGATATCACAGATTCAGTTAGGGCCAAACACCACACCAAGGACATGCCTGAGTCTCTTCAGACATATGACATCTTGATGTTTGTCATGCTGCACACTAGACAACATCTTTGCTGCAGTCGGACTGACTAACATTGGTTCATGTTCCATATGCTTCTTCTGGTGCCAAAAAATGTACTGATGTCTCTAGAGTGGTGGAAAGATTCCACTCGTGCTCAAGAAGGTACCTTTTACACCACCTGTTCCGTCCAGAACCTTAGTAATGGATGCTTCCCTTTTAGACTGGGGGAATGCACATGGATCGTCACCAGACCTTTGGAATCACAAGGAAACATGGCTGCACATAAATGTGTTGGAGCTCAGACCAGGTCGTAGAGTCTGCACCACATTTCTTCCACATATTCAGAATTAGTCAGTTCTCACCATAATAGACAACGTGACTGATCTGTTCTATATAACTGGGCAGGAAGGGGCAAGATCATACCGACTGTGTCAGTTTGACCATGGACATCCACTACTGTGATTCACCTTCCAGCTCAGCAGAATGCCTTATCAGACAGGCTGAGCAGATACTTTTTGTCCAACACAAATGGGAAATCAAGGACTTGATAAAGAATATCTTCAAGGAATGGGGTTACCAATTACTAAACCTCTGCGCAAGGTACAGAAACAGCAAATGTCAGACCTTCTGTTTGAGTGGTGCCAAAGTCTGGAATCTCTTTCAGACACATGCGTTCCTGGTGAACAGCACAGCTGCATGACTATATTCCTATTCCTTTGGTCCCCAGGGTACTGAGAAATATCAGGCAGGATGCAGCCAGGATAAATCTTAATTACTCCTGCTTAGTCAAGATAATTCTAATATCTAGAGTTAATGGTGCTGTCAGTTTGTTCCCAAGGACCTTACTCCATGTACTTGACCTATGAATGCAAGATGAGACCAGGATGCTATACCTGGACTTAACCTCTGTCTTCAACATGGTCTGGCTCCGGCTGGATTTCAGACCTAGAAAGATCACGCTCTGCAAACTTTCAAAACATTGATTCACAGTAGAAAAGGCTCCACTAAGCTCTATGGCTAAGTGGAAAAGATTTACAGCGTGGTGTGAGCAAAGATATTTGTGCCCTGAGAGACCCAGATCACTATCCTTTTAGAACAGAGTAATATACTTTAACGAGGACTGTTTGCATGCCAGATTTGAACTTTTAAATGCTTAGTGTTATGGTATGATGGTATGAAAAACTGTTTGTCTGATTGAACTGGTTTGAACTGGTTGTCTCTCTGATCTTGTAAACCTTTTCTCCAGTGAGTAGTTCCTTTGCAGTCAATAGCACTATCCACGGTAGTTTTAGGTGCACACGTGATACTTTTTCAGGACTGAGCTCTATTTTTTCATCATCTTTTGATTTGAAAACTAGCTGAATGAAATTTTCTCAAATTTTCACTCTTTATCATATTTGGGTTGAGATCAAGCATTTAAAAATTTAGCCCAAAAAGATAATGTGGAAAGTTATGAGAGTTTTGAAATTTTTTTGTAACTTTATAATTTTAAAAATGTAACTTCATTCACTGGCAATTTTAAAGGATGTGAAATTAACATGACATCTGCCAACCATCACTCAAACTGTACTTCTTATATGTTGCATCCCTTTTCTCCCCCACCTAATCCTTTTTCTGTCTTGTCTATTTCATTGATTGTCATCTCTTGGGGCAAAGACTACTAGCTCTTATATATGTTTGTACAGTGCTTCGCACAGTGGGGCATCTACTGTAATACACATGATAGTAGTTAATAGGGTTACTCTGGGAACCTGTGATAGGAACACTGAAGCAAAACAAATATTTTCCAAATTAACGCAGTCACAGTCTGTGCATGGGTATCACTGAGAAAGTATTGCTTCAGTCATCAGCTGTAGATTTAAGCCACTCTCTATTGAAGTCACTGATGGTGGGATTTTCATCAAAATCCATGGGAGTTAGGCACCTAACCTGCTTTCAAAAATCCCACCCTGGGAGTCTGCAGTGGGCACTGGGTGTAATCCTACGTGTAGTCGAACCTCAGGCTGTCAGAACATTTTGTGACTGATGCAAATCTAAATTGTACATGAAAATTTAATGCCCTGGGGCTCGATTCATAAAGGGACTCAGGTGTCCCACTGCCACTTTAGGTGCCGCAGGCCTAGCTTAAAACCCCTGAAAGCTGCTACCTAAACCTGTAAGCCCCTATATTCACTCACCACCGGTGGTGCAGTGGAGCCAGAACGTCTCTCTGGCTCCCCTCCACCACTGTGCCCCACCCCCTGCAGCATGGGGGTGGAGCTAGAACAGCATAGGGGTGTGGTTAGAGCAGTATGGGGGGCGGGGCGGGGGGCAGCACAGTTTGAGGTGGGGATTAGAGCCGTGTGGGGGTGTGGTTAGAGAACAGTGTGGTGACAGGGTCAGAGGGCAAAGGCTGGAGGGCAGATGCGACAGATTGGGACTACACCACTGCTTGGCACCTATTTTTTTGCAATAAGAATTTCCCTAGGCATGGTGCCTACAGCCTTTTGCAATTCACGAGCCAGGGGAAGATAGGCATTCCTCTGCTGAGGTTGCCTGCCAGGCCCCATCCAGTAGGTATGCTTCAGGGCACACCCAACTCTATGCAAAACAGCCGGGGGGCACAGAACGACCATCTCGCTCACAACTTCTAGCCCAATGATTAGGATACTCCCCTAGAAGGTGAGTCAAGTCCCTCCTCTGCCTGAGGGAGAGAAGGGATTTGAACAGGGATGGGCCACTTCTTAGGTATACGTCCTAGACACTGGACTATGGGATATTCTGGTGCATGGCTCCCTCAGTCTCTCCTGCTGAAGCTGTTCCTCTTTGTATAAAGAATTAAAGAGTGCTGAACTCCCTAAGACGGGCAGGGCTTAAGAAACATCCGTCTCCTTGGCATCTCCCATTGGCTGGCTTTTGTGACTCCCATTCTTAGATACCTATCTCCCTCCATTCAGTGTGTAGGAATCCCAGTGATTCGCTAGGCGACTGAAAGTCTCTTTGTGAACCTAGCCCCAGATGGCTAGAAATGAGACTCTCTCTGATTTGGAGGACCCAATCTCCTGTGCGTTAATCAGTTTACAAAGAGACTCCCGGTGCTTTCAGACTGTTCCTTGAATGTGACTTGTGAGCCACTGTTTCATAGAAACCTTTGACCAGTTGATTGGTGTTGTCTAGCCCACGTGTGCATGGTTGTGTGAAGGAAACAACAACTGGAGGGATTACTGGATTTTTCTCGTTTTTCTGGGTGTGAATGTAATCCACTTCTTCATTTTTAATGGAGCTTTTTCACTGCAGGTAGATTCTGACGGAGGCCTAACACCCCCGATGGCATGACTTGGCCAGTTCACCAGGAGAGGATATGCCAGGCGTCTTGGTGAACAGATTGCTCACTTTAAGCCCTAATGGTCTATCTCTTCTGGAGACAGGGCTGAAGCCTCGGCTAGCTGATTTGCCTCTATTTCGGCTGTGATTCTCTCCTTCTCCTCGGCTCAACATGGGAGGATGCTTCTCCAAACCAAAACCAGGTGACTGCTTTTCAGTGTTCTTCTAATCGTCACATGTTAGCCGGAGTAGCTGCATCTCAAACTAGGTCAGGCACGCAGAGGTACTCCACGGGGAGGCTGCTTCAGAGAATTTTAATTCTCTGCTCTTACAGGGAGAATTACAGGCCAGTTAATCCGCAGAACATTCCATTTCATTTCCACTCACGTGCCGTGCGTTGTGTCAAATCTTTCAAAGTGCTGAGGCTGGGGGGAGGGGGGTTTCTACAGTGCAGTGACAAACTGAAATCTCAGTAAACTAGAGATAGAAAAGCCACAGTAGGGCGGGGTGTCAGGTACAGCCTGGGATGGAGGTAAGAATCCAGCCCTGATCTGAAAGACAAAGATTCAAAACCTATAAGTAAATTTCTCATTTGATATGCCCTCACACATGAATTGCACACGCACATCCTCCTGCCCCGTACACTCCCACACGCAGCTGCTGTTCAGTTCCCTTGTGACCATAATTACTGTGTGGTCTTCCCGTGTGCCTGCCCCACCTTGAGGTTACTGCTGTATGTTCTCCTATCCCTGATCCTCTGCCTGACTCACAACACTGCTGTATTCTGCATCACCCCACGTTCGGAGCTGCCCTCTCCCATGCTCAGCTAGAGGGTATTGCTGTACATTTTCCATCTGCTCCCAGACTCCTTGCTCCTCATGGGGTGTGAAAACTGGGAGGAGGGGGGACTGGTAACAGTTCCCTTATTGACGCAGACTGTAAATTGCTTCAAAAGAGCAGTGTGACAACCACCCTTGAACCAGGCAAGGTGGCTGTGGTAATATGGACCAACCTCTGGTGGGGAGAGAGACACGCTTTCGAGCTACACAGAGCTCTTCCTTAGGTCTGGGAACAGTGCTTACAGTGTCACAGCTAACTACAAGATCAAACAGATAGTGTAGCATAAGTAGTGGGTTTACTTTGTAAGGGCCTCTTAAACTTGTGGAGCAAGTTAGCTGGAATATGTCCGAACGACTTATGCTACATTAGTGTACGGCTGCCTGCTGCCCCACGGAGCCCACAGCCCCAAGTCAAGTATCCAGCTGTTCTGCGCCGGGACGTAGGCAGTCTGGCCTCGTAGTCAGAGCAGGAGTCAGGTCTAGTGGTCAGAGCAGGCATCCAGGTTGGGGGAAGAAGCCAAGGGTCAGCATCAGAGTCAGCTGTCAGTTACCAGAGCCAGGGCTTGTAGCAGAGGGTCAGAACTGAGACCAGACACCAAATGCCAGAGCCAAGGGTCAAACCACAGTCAGGGTCAGAAGCCGGGGTCAGAGCCAGGACTGGTCACTGATGATTGAAGGCCAGGAGGAGAGGCAAGGATCAAGCACAGTGCAGGAGCGAATGAAGGGCTGAGGCAGGAGCAGAGTAGAAATTAGGAACCGGGGCCAGTGCAGCCACAACAGGAAATCACCTTGTTGCTCAGACAAACTAACTTCCTGTGCCTCCTTCTGGCTTAAATAGCCTAGGTGGACCAATCAGTGGAGCTGGGTGATCCTCCAATCAGGGCTGCCGTGGGTGGTGTCTGGCCGAGGCTGTAATTCTGCTAGTTGATGAGCCCACCAGGTTTCAGCAGACATTGGGTGGAGGTCGGGATGTGGTGGCTGTCTGAGGACTCCTGGGCCTGGGTTCACCACCTGGGACATCGCACCAGACTCCCTGGACAAAGCACGGGGCGAACTAGGCACCTAAGAACAGGATTCACAGCAGTTCAGTATGCTGAGGAGGGAGCTGCCAATATGAAATGCTGGTGGGAGGGGTGCTAAACCCTGTCTCATTAAGGCCATCGGGGCCTAAATGGATCACTTGATGAATACCTGCTCTGTTCATTGCCTCTGAGGCACCTGGCATTGGCCACTGTTGGAAGACAGGATACTGGGCTAGATGGACCATTGGTCTGACCCAGTGTGGCCGTTCTTGTGTTAAATCTGAGGTGAAGGGAATTCCGAATTCACAGCACTGAGTTCTCTCCTAGAGCGAGGTGTGTCTGACGGGTCAATGTACTTTTGCAAGAAAACAGGCAGGAGGGGCCTTCCTCGTAACCTTTAGCCTGATTGTTAGAGCGCTCCGCTCGCCCAGGCTGGGCGAGAGCCTGGTTTAAATCCCCACTCTGCCTGATGTGGAGTCGACAGGTGCACATGAGTCTGCCCCCCTCGCCCCACGCTGCTAAGTGACCTAAAGACCAGGCTCTGGGATGTTCTGGGGTAGGGCTCTCTCAGTGTCTCCTGTTACAGCTGTTCCATGTTGTATACATTAAACATTTGAAGAGCAAGGACTTGACTGTCCCATACTCACATCCCATGCTTTTTATTTCCGAGACATTCAGTGGGAATTCTGGTCTGGGAATTTTTCCCTAGGGCTGGTAGGTCGTTAATGTAAAGGTTGGACAGGGCCACACTATTTTCCTCTCTTCTCCCCCTCACCCCCCGCCCCCTTTTTTTTTTTTTTTTTGCTTTAAGGCCTCATTTTGCATATTATTTATTTCCTATCATGCTTTGGGATGCATTGGTACATGGATTCAATTAGGCCTTATGTTTTCCCTCCAGTTCCATTTTGTAGCAATTTATGGTTCAGTTCTGGGTACCAGACTGAGTCAAAAAGTGTAGTTAAAGCAACAACCCACTCTGCATTCCTCCCTCCATCTTAGACATAGTTATACTTGTACAAAAGGGATTATGCCATCATAGATTATTCTGGTTCAGGAAGCAAAGTATACTATATTGGCGTACGATACCTTTACACTGTGGCTCACTGCAGTATAACTATGTCAGTAAAACTCCTGCCCCTAAGCAACATAGCTACACCAGTGTAACTTTTCTGACATAAGCCAGTCCTCAGTCTCTTGATGAATCACTAAAGGGTGTGCCTGGAGTCACTTGGCAGAGTCCAGGAAGAGTCCAGATTCAGTAATTTCCACCAAAATCATGACTTCTCCTAGCTTTAGCAGTACAGTTGATCAGAAATTTGCCAACCAGACAGTTTTATTGGCAAATGCTGGTTTGCTGAATTTGAAATTTCTCATGAAAGTGAGCTGGGTTTGACAAATGTTTGCCGAATTAAAGGACAGGTTTCCATTCTGTTGGAAAATTGCCTAGTTCCCTCACCAGGTGGGCTACAGGGGAGATAATGCAGACTGTTCCAGGGCTGGAGACACAGGGCTGCCAGGTCTATGGCCCCAACGCAGCCCTGCTATGTGAACTGCCCTGGGGAGTCAGGAGCCTGGCAGTCATAGAAGATCTGAGAACCTTGGCTGTAATCTCCCGGCTTTGCAGCTGAGATCATAAACATTTACCGGTCTTTCAGGTTCACTGCTGCAGAGCTGGAAACTTGAGGTCCTAGGATGGTCTTCCAAGGTCTGCGGCTCAGGGAACCAGCCGGCCTAGGACTCTGGAGGAGCCTTGGGTCCCCGGCCCCACTGCAGTCTCTCATGGTGGGGCTGCCCCAGAGCTCAGACTCTGGGAGCCCCAGCAGCTGCCGAGTGGAGTTGACATTCTTGTCAATTTCACTACTATAGTTTCACTCAGCAGGTGCTGGTCCTGGGGAGCGATTTTCATTTTGGAAATGTTCACACTAAAACTTTCTTAGGCGCTGCGGTTCAGGAGAATTTTCGAAAATTTGGCTTTGGTCCACTTTGGAACAAAGCCAAATTTTGAAATGCCAAAATTTCTCACCAACGGGAAATCAAAAGTTCCTGCCAGTTCTAGTTAGCCTCATTATATCTGCACAGCTAAGTGTTTGCACCACCCATCTCCAGTTTTAAAAATTCTGGGACCACAGGTAAACCCAGCCTTCAACTGCTGACTTTAGCATATTCCAATAAATCACATAGTTAATATCTGTTAATGAATATATACCTGGTCATTAAGCTGCATCTCTGTCTGAGTTCCATCCTAACAATATCCAGTACGGTTCTTTAAGCAAGCTGATTTTAGTTCAGTGCTTCTCACAGCAGTTACCTCTGTTTGGGCTAACAGCTTTCCTTACCCTGATTTGCATGGTCACTGCTCCATTTGTTAACACAGGAAAAGGTCATCCCTTCTAAATGTATGAAAAATCTAATCAACATATATTAATTATTGACATAATTAGTATTCACAGTATATGGTAATCTCATGCATTGTTCCCCCAGGAATTATTGAGATCTCAGTGTAGTAACTGTAAGTTAAATCATTGTCAGGGGACTTAGAGCTTTTGTATAGGCATTTCAATTTTAATTCAAATAAAGAAAGAAAGAAAAGAAAAGAAAGTTATACATGTAAATGGATTGCAATGCTCTAACTCTAGATTTGTCGTAAATAGGGCAATTGCTAGACGGACTTAACAAAATTGCTCAGGCTCACAACTGAGGGAGCCAATCTCAGGTCAAACTGTCAGAAAACAGGACAGACCCCCCAAACTGTTGATATATTCCATAATTCGATTTCACCAAACCAGTAATAAATGTGCACTTCTGGACTACTGTATTAGCCTAACCAGGAAGCCATGGACAGTTCCCTTAAACTCTCCAACCCCTTTTTTACCACCCAGATAAACTTTATGATGAAAGATTATTGATACCAAAATTCACCACACACTAGGTTCTTCCAACCCCAATGGATCGATAACTCATCCCGAGACAATGGATGCTCCTGATCACACACCAAAAACAATGCTGATAGCTAATAAATCTTTAGTTTACTAAAGAAATCGGCTAAGAAAAAGAAAGGAGAGTTATTGCGAGGTTAAAGGAGGTAAAATTCATAACAGGTGAGTCACAGTTTGTAGTCGAATGGATAGCAGACATGGTGTATCTGCTTAGTTCTCCAGAAGTCTCTCAGGGCTGCCCAAAATGACTTTGGGGACCTCAGTCTTATATCTGGAATACCCCATGACAGCATCCAAATAGATCAGAGATAAAGAATCGCTCCCAGGATCCAGTGTTTATAGATCTTGCTCACAGAAGACAAGCTGACAGGCACCTTCATCACAGCATGGACTCCCATGAATAGCCAATGCAGACAATCTGTGGGCTTCTATTGTAGCTTAATGGCCCTTGCTTTGAAGTTAGCATTTGTTTGCTAAAGTCCTTAAGCCCTTCCTTAGCATTCACAAGTAATTCAGTTACAGTGATACACATATGCATTTGCCTGCCAATAAATTATAAAAAGGACAGATAAGCGAAAACAATTTAGGAACATTCATGAGCTTTCATGAAGTGTACACATCAATTAAATTCTTATTCTAACACTTCTTTGATCTAAGGTTAATTACAGACAGATGGAAATAATACAAACAACATCTTCCTTGGTTTCTATCAACACAAGTGAATGTGCCTATCTACTAGCCCACTTAACGTCTCTGATACCCACACACAAGTGAATTTAACATTTCTTTGAGATTTTGTCCTGAACTGGCTGGCTGTCAGTGCCACACCAACACTGACTGCTTTGATCACAATTGTGACCTCCACTGCGCAGGGATCATGAAGAGCAGAAGCGCTGCCCACTTTAAAACCCTGCACATTTTTAAAATGCCTTTTCCTAACGTTGTTGCGTGCAACTGCTCAGCTGAGCACACTGGCTATGTGCTTCAGACTTGCTCCAGCTTGGAGTAGACAGGAGATATTGGATCTCCTGGGCCAGTGGGGAAAAGAGGCACAGGTAGGGAGCAGCCGTAGAAATGTGGACATTTATGAGCAGACTGCACCGGGGATGCAGGAGAAGGGGTCTGATGGGACCAGCAGCACCAGTACTGCATGAAAGCGAAGGAACTGCAGCACACATATCAGAAGGGCCGAGAGGCCAAACAGTCGATCCGGTGCCGAGCCAGAGACTTGCTGTTGTTACAATGAGCTGCATGCCATACTTGGCAGAGACCCCACCACCACCTTGCAGACCATCACACATACCTCCAAGGAACCTGAGTCACAGGTCCTTGCCATGAACAGCAAGAACAAGGAGGAAGAAGAGGAGAAGGCTGGGAGACGTGATCGGAGGTCTAGCTATGCCCTGGGCCAGGACCTGTTTGAGACTCCACCACAGTCCAGTCTGTCCCAGCAGTTGTGCATGGGTGAGCCCGATGCAGGGGAAGGAACCTCGGGTAAGTGTGTAAATGTATTTCCCATCACAGTGACGTTCTGATGACACTCCCAACTCACCAGGGCACAGCTATTGGCTTCTCATTCATTTCCTTGTACTAGAAGAGGTAGCGGCACAACGAAGAGAGGTAGAGTTGTCTGCTTTTCATTCCCCTTTAAAGTTAGGCGGGGATGGGGGGCACTGGGGCATGCAGAGCAGTTTGGTTATGTACAGAGGGGCGTCCCTTGACTCCTCCTGAGAGATCTCAACAAAACGTTCACAGAGGTGCTCTGCCAAAGGTTTCTAAGGATGGCAGCCTTATTTCTTCCTCTGCGGTAGGACACTTTCCCATGCCAGTCAGCGGTACCTGTGGGAGACACTGTTGCAGTAACCAGGCTAGCAGCACATGGCCAGGGAGGCTTTGGGATGCCAGCAGTCGCTGTGCTCTCTGGGCTTTGTTACTCTCAGGAGTGCCACCGCCTGTAGGAAACGGTGCTGGTATTCTGTATCATTACCTTATACTCATAGTTTCATGCAACCGAGCAATTCCCTCCTCATTTCCCTCGCCCCTGGCAAACCAGGCTTCCCATGGCTGGTGCGGTGAGTGGCTCTGTGCACAAGCGCTCCAAAGCAGAAGTGTCAATGGGCATGTCTGGTTTAAAACTTGGGGGGAGCAAGGTAAGGACGTTCTGAATCGTAACTTCTACTTTCCACTGTGACTAGTCTAACCTCTGTGTGTTTTATCTGTAGCTGCTGCCATTGCAGCCTTGACCCCCATGGAATGCCTGAGCCAGGTGAGGAGGAGAAAGAAGACGATTCAGGATGACATGAGCAGCCAGCTCCTGCAAACCATTGTGTCATCTGACCATAAGCAGAGTGCCTGGAGCGTGAGTCCTACAGACGGTATGGAGAAGGAAAGAGCAGACAGGAGAAAGGTGGAAGAAAAGGAGAGGGAGATGAACCAGGGCATAATGGGGCTTCTCTGGCAACAAACACACATGCTGCAGACTCTCGTGGACCTACAAGTTCAACAATCCTGGGCTCACCTCCCTTTGCAGTCCATGGAGATCTCCAATACAACACCTCCCTACATCCCCCTCAACATGCCACATGGCATCAGGGGCCGCATCCCCCACCACTCCACCCCAGGGGATGTTAAGACAACCACATCTTCATATGTGCTGACCTGTCAGAGCCACAGCTGCTGTGTGTGTAGCTCAAATGGACACAAATGTTCTTTCCCCTTCCTAAACTCTGCTCCATAAATGTATCAAGCTTTTAATGGATTTGCTTTGAACTAGCACAGAATTGTTTGCAGTGTTTTCGTCACTCAATAAAATTCTATTGTTTGGAAAATCATTATCTTTCTGAGTTCCCAGCATATGCTGCGGAGGGCCTAGTGGTACTGAAAGCACCCACTTATTTGCCATTGTACAGCGTGACACAACTCCTAGGATCAGTGAAAAAAACCACAGTGTAATAATCATAAATGTACTGCAAGCACCCAGAAAATGAATAGATGCCTTGATAGTGTTATATTCTTAGATGTACACCAAGAACCACACGATTCCTAACAGGCCCCAAAACAGCAGGGCCAGCGAGAGCACAGTACACACAACAAATTACTGTGGCTTACTGTTAAACTGCTCTTTCAAAGCCTTCCTGAGCCGTAGAGCTTCGTGTTGCTCTTCTAATAGCACTTGCGTCTGGCTGTTTAAACGCAGCAGACAACCGCTCTACCTCCAGCCAGGTGGCACGTTTTCTCCCTTGGCTTTACAGATGTTATGCCGGACGCGGCAGGCTGCTATAACTGTTGGGATGGGTTTTTTCCACTGAGCTCCAGTCTTGTGAGTTAACAACGCTGGCGTCCCGTTTATCTACCAAAATCACATTCAACTGTCATCCGGCACCTGCTGAGCCCGTAGCTGACTCTTTCTTTGGTGCTGTCTAGGTGGCCAGTGTATGGCTTCATGAGCCAGAGGAGGAAGGGGCAGGCTTGGTTCCCCGGGATCGCTACTGGCATTTCAACATCACCAATGGTAATCCGCTGGTCGGGAAAGCCAATCCCTGAATGCAGCTTTCTGAAGAGTCCTGTGTTCTTAAAAGATGCGAGCGTCATGTGCTTTCCCTGTCCAGCCAACACTGATGTGGGTGAAGCATCCCAGTGATCCACCAATGCTTTCATAAGTATAGAAAAGCAGCCCTTTCTGTCGATGTACCTTGCGGTATGGTGCTCTGGTGCCGCACTAGAGATACGAGTGCCGTCTGTTGCCCCATCGCAGTTCGGGAACCCCACTGCTGCAAGTCCATTCACTATGTCCTGCACGTTGCTGAGAATTACAGTCCCGCATAGCGGGTGGTGACTTGCATGACAGTGGCCCCCACAGTGGATTTTCCAACTCCAAAATGCTTTCCCCCTAACTGGTAGCAATCTGGCATTGCAAGTTTCCATGGTACGATTGCCATGTGCGTCTTCAGTCATTGCAGCTCTCATTCTGGTGTCACTGTGCTGGAGGGCTGGGGCGTGCTCAGCATGCAGATCCAGGAATGTGACTTTGTGCACCTGAAAGTTCTGCAGCTACTGCTTGTCCTCCCAAGCTGGCTTTACGATGTGGTCCCACCAGCCAGTGCTTGTTTCTCAGACCCAGAAGAAGCACTCCACCATCTGCAGATGCTCCATGAACACCACCAGCAACCTTGAACTGGTTCTTGCAGTGTCCCACAGCAATCTGTCCTCCACAAAATTGTCATGTTCTCCACTGATTCGGTTCTTCTTGCAGCTCTGCAAGTGCTGGAAGATCATATGTCCTTTGCTTGGAACACTCATGGCAACAGTGCAGGGCTGTGCAGGCTCCATGCTTCTGTCAGAGATGGCAGACAGTGAGGAAGGCCATGCAGGTTCGTGGGATTTTGTAAAAAGGTGTGAAAATTATGGGATATGGGATGGAGAAAGTTGCATTCTGGGAAGGTGACCCCTTGCTCCCAGCAACCCTTGCTTGACTTGTTTCTGCCCCACCGTGCATTGCCAAAACTTCCCTAAACACAGAGCACTGCACGGTGGCGAGTTGCACACTGGGATACCTGCCCATGGTGCACCGCACAGTACATCGACACAAGCACTCCTGGTGAGTACACACAGCACCAATGCAAGGAGCCAAGTATGCACATGCACAAGTGATATACTAATCGTGGTGGCTTCATGCAGATGTATCTTGCAATGGCAGAAGTTTGTCGTGTAGACATGCTCTAGCTACTGCCTTTTGGAGAGGTGGATTTACTAGGGCAGTGGAAGAATCAGAAGGCAAATAAAAAGGACCCAGAATTTATTGTCTTTAAAAATTTCATTATTTCAAGCTGATCTCATAATGTTGGGTGCCTGACTCATGAATTTTTAATGCTTGAAGTTGGCAATTCTGAGCATGGCATATACTGAGGTGACCCTCTTTTGTACAATATTAGCATTAGCAAATAATATAAATAAACCATTTCATCTCCTTTTTTTTTTGGTATCCTTAAAAACTACTCCAGTTATCAGTTTCGTTCACGTGTTCTTCCATTATATATACCTGCAGAACAGTAGTTGCCTTGCCATGAGGGAGAACTGATTTTTGTGTTCTCATTCCTGACTGTCTGAGGTCTTAGATGGCAACGGTCCTGGTCTCCAGTACAAAAGTTTCTCCTTTTGTTGGTCCCACAGAAGTTGGCCTTTACTGTTATAGAGTAAACAGATGGACAGTCATATGGGACTGCTTAAAAACTTGCAAAACATTAGATCGCATTCACATTAAGCTTAAGAACCTCTTTTAGTCGGTTTAAAAAGGGCTTATAATATGCTGGAATGCAATCCAAATAAAACTACTTCAAGCCAATCGGATTAAAAAAGTTAAGAAACTTGGTGTTTATAAACCTCTTATTTCTTAGAGATCTAATTTTCCTGGATCAAAATACAGCTGTTTCCATTCTTGACAAACCCAGTTACCATAGAGCCCCCAGCTCCAGAAGATTCAGGAAAAAGGAACACAATGCCCTATGTAGAGCAAAGGGGTTGTTCCAGAGGCACCCAGTGTAGGGCAGGGCTGTAAAAACCAACTAGGCGTCTAAAAGACCAGGTCTTTTTTTCAGTCACTGCTTCCCAGGGCAGTGTTCCCTACTGTGTAAGTATGGGCGACATTCTTTGTTCTTAGATGTATACATGTACATTTAGCCACATTAAAATGCAAATTGTTTGCTTGTGCCCGGCTTACCAAGACACCCAGATCACTCTATGTCAGTGACCTTCCTCTTCTTTATTTTCCACTCCTCCAATTTTGGTGTCATCTGCAAACTTTATCAGGGATGATTTTACGTGTTCTTCTAGGTCATCAATAAAAGTGCTAAAAAGCACAGGGCCAAGAACTGATTCCTTTGGGACCCCATTAGAAACATATCCGTTCGATGCTGAATCTCCATTTATGAGGTGGTATTGCCCCTGTATATGGGGTTAAAGACTATTACAGGACACTGGGTCCGGTTCTGGTGTCCACACTTTAAAAATGAAAAACTGGGAATGGTTCAGGAAATAACTACAAGAATGATTCAAGGTTTGGAATACCTGCCTTAGTGAGAGACTTAAGAAGCTCAAAAGCTATTTAGCTTATGAAACAGAAGGGTCAGAGGTGACTTGATCATGGTCTATAAGTATCTATAAATTTAGACTAGAAAAAAGGGGCAAATGTTTTTAAGTGAGGGTTGTTAACAACTATACCATCTTATCTAAGGATGTGGTGGATTTTCCATCACTTGAAGTCTTTACGTCAAAATTGGGTGGGTCTGTCTAAAAGATCCTGGGCTCAATCAAGAAGGAATAGCCTTAATGCAGGAATCATGGGGTGAAATTCTCTGGTCCGTTATGCAGGAGATCAGACCTCATTATCATAATAGTCAATTATGCCTTAGAATGTATGAGGTGACCAACCACACAGATCAGATAGGACACAGTCCAAACGAACAACTCAGAATTTGAAAATTATTCGTCAACACAATTCAGCAAACACATATGAAGAAAAGATACATTCAAGGAAGATCAGGATTGATTCATGAGTGGTTCACTAGCAAAGAGAGGTCATATTCACAACAACTAGAATACTGGTGCTCATTCTGAATTAACAAGTTTCTTCCTTGTAGGTCCGGCAGCTAATGTAGTCTTTGCATGATGAGGCAGGTCCATTTCTTGGTTTTACTTCTTGAGTGCTGAGCTGTGTACACCATATGTTCACCACTCTACAGAAGGGTTGAAGAGAGTGTTGTTTACAGACTTTGAGCTCTGCTCAAAGGTAAGGTGTGCCAGTATTATGGCCTTTATATTGTAGTAGGAAAGTCAGATTGGGCACGTGTAGGTCTTTGCTCTGTAGATGAAGAATTAGAGATGAGATGATGATGATTGACTCAAAGGAAGGGTGAATCGGAGAAGAGCTATTTAGGGTTGGGTAACTAGCTTGTATGTAATGGGTGGTTTGTCCATTAGTGTATGGGATAGTGTATAGTGAAGCTAGAAGGCTCATGCTGGAAATGTAGAAGAAGGGTGGGGTGTGGATGAAATGGTGTCTACAGTGATCAAAGATAAAGGGGGAAAGCTGAGTTATGTTTGTTTGAGAACAGAACTGGGTCTAAGATTCCACAGTCACACAGGTGTATCTGGAGTAATCTCACTAAAAATCAATGAAATACAGAGCCAAATTAACCTGAGTACAAGTGACAATGGAATTTAGCTCTATAATGCCAAGTTTCCAAACCTTCAAATACTGAGGTTTTTCAAACTACATTTTACGACCGGTTTTCTTTTTGGTTTAAGGGTTATGCGATATGAAGATTGTAACTGTATTAAGGATGCACTTGGCTTGGAAATTTTCTCTGGAGAAGGCAATCTAGTTTTGATGAAATATCACGAAAACAGTATCTTAATGTTGAGAATTTCAAAGTGGCCTAAAGAATGTGGATGCCTCTGACAAAAGTGGGGACCCTTTAATGGTGATTAATACGACTATGAAGGTCATTAAGCAAACACAGCACCAAAGGGATTAGAACCAGCATAACCCATTCCTTTTGATGGCTTACAGGTCATCAGTCAATGAGCGTGGAAAATTTGCCCCACCACTTCTTCGAGTTGGGTCTGAACTAAGGACCTCTTGTAGGGAGTTCCTGAGGAGAAACAAATGGGCTTGGACCATTTGGGTTGTGTAGAAACCCTAAAGTCCAAAATAAAAATGCTCACACCTTTGCTAGAGAACATTTGAGGATAGCTTCTGATAAAATGGAAAAACTCTGTGACATAAGGTCATATGGGGAAACTTTTAAAAGAAGGGACCTGTTTGGTACCCTGCCTGATCACTAGGCTGCAATGCCGGTGAGGGTCACCATTCACAGCTTTCCAGGCAGACTTTCGGCCTGTGGGAAATCCTCATTCTGGGCCAGTTGAAATAAAGTCACCAGGCGGGGCACTTCGTTTTCACACGTTTGAAGGATGTGTCTTGTTTATGTTTGGCCTATGACATCCCCCATTTAGCCTGTTTTCAGTCCATTTTATATGTGCTACTGATTGTTTTTACAGTCAAATGCTTTACAAAAATCCAATATTATATCAAAACTGTTTCCTTTATCACTTCACTGATATTCTTGCCAGAGGACAATTTTTAAACTTATTTAACAAGAACTATTTTCCATGAAACCACATTGATTGGCAATAATTATATTTCAGATATATATTTCATAATAGTACATCAGAAAAAAATCCTATCTGCCTTTCACAATGTTTTAGCTTAGGAAAAAGGTCTCACTGAAGTTGAATTCACTGAAAAGTGAATTCACTGTTCAACTGATGTGAACTGAATGAGTCAGTGAAGTTAACCTGGAGCCTTGCAAAGGAACTTGCTCACAGCCAGAGATTTTTAAATTGGCACCTTTGATTGCAGCTGTCAATTATAATAATGTGAAAGAAGTACACAATCCCTGTCTCTTCCAGCAAGTCAACATGGAAACATTGCCCTGAATGCATAAAAGGATAGAGAGGGCGAGAACAAGCATGAGAGTGATGCTATAACCTAGTGGTAAGAGCACTCACCCAGGATGTGGGAGATCCAGGACCCACCCCCCACTCCATTGATTCTTTTTAATTATTTATCCACAGAGGAACAGCTTCAAGAGGAGAGTCTGAGTGATTCCCATCTCAGAACACCCTATATTCAAATGGATAGGGTACTCACCTGAAAAGTGACAGATTGCTGTTCCAATCTTTTTTCCCCCACTCAGGCAGAGAGGGGATTTGAACTAGGGGTCTTCCTAGTCCAGGTGAGGGCTTTAACCACTGAGCTAAAAGCTCTCCTCAGCCAACCTTTTGTGTGAACTCACTTGAGGGGCCTGATCCAGTAGGTGGCCTCTGAGCCTGTCTACCAAATCTGTCCCCACACCCGGCTCGGTCTGCTGAACGCCTGTCCTCCCCCCCTCCGTTTTGTGAATCACGCTAGGGTTTAGGTGGGAGACAGGTGCACGAATGCCCACAGGCAGGCAGTAGGGTGCATGCCCAGAGATGCCTAGAGAACTCTTACTGCAAAACTAAAGGGTTTGGCAGAGGAGGGTGGGGTGGTTGCGTATTGAGGTACCTAATCCTATTGGGCGTCCAGGTCATAGAAACGGCTATACTGGATCAGACCATCCAGACCGGTATTGGTGTCCTTCCTCTGCTGAATGTGAGTACCTAATACTTCAGCATCTGCCATGCCGTAGATGGAAGGGAAGTTTCCTTCTTGGACCCTGCATGATCATTTCCATGTCCCGAAGCCTGAGGTTTGATTAATCCTGTCTCATCATGCCTGGTGACAAATACTATTGGTCAGAATTACTCAGCCCTGTTTTAAAATCAAGCAGCAGCATTAGACTTGCTGACCGCTTGTGGCAATGAATTCCACTGCTGGACAACATACTGTGTAATGAAGTATTTCCTTTATTTCTTGCGGTTTTGTTGGCTATTGTTAAGTCATTGAGTGACCCTTTGTTCCTAGTATGGAAAAACACAAAAGATAGAAACTCACAGCAGAGAGCCCTTTCTCTTCTCTTTGAAAAGCCTCTGTGGTCCCTATTAGGACAGCTCAACGGGATCTTTGTGCTGCTGGGTCTGGTGGCAGGTCTCAGCCTGATTTCATCCGCACCGTGCATTGTGAATTGCCGCTGTTTAGTAAACCAGTGAGTGAATGAACATGTAACTTTGAGGACATTGATAAGTGTTGAATTTAAAAGGAAGCAAGGACTAACAGCGGTGAGGAGAAAGGGCACTGTTTTAGGGCGGAGAATAGAGAAGCTGTCATGTGCCAGCACCCGGAGAACTCGTCACCCCGTCACTAGCACTGCAGCAGTGCTCTCATTTTCACACACACCATCATTTCTCTAAGGACCAGGATGGGCATGTCTGACTCCTCCCTCTCCCTTCTCCTCCCCCTCCTGACATTTCTTGCCCTTCCTCCATTCCCTTGCTACTCTTGAGTAGCATTGCATCTGCCGACACTCTTCCCTCTTCTCCTTCCTATGGCTTTCCTCTTCTTCCCTCCACCTCCTCCACAAAGTCTTTAGACCAGGATTTGAGGACTTCAGTAACTCAGCCAGAGGTTATGAGTCTATTACAGGAGTGGGCGGGTGAGGTTCTGTGGCCTGCGATGTGCAGGAGGTCAGACTGGATGATCATGATGGTCCTTCTGGCCTTAAAGTCTCTGAGTCTATAGTTTTATAAACATTTAACACATCCACTCTTATTTGTCTCCTCTCTAAGCTAACAATCCCAGTCTTGTCACTCTGTCTTCTTAAGACAGCTTTTCCAGGCCCCTGATCGTTTTCATTGCTCTTCTCTCAGACCCCTCTAGTTCTGCAATATCCTCGGTGAGACGGGGGTGATCACTCCTATACATGGTGTCCTGATAAGGCTGCTCCATTGATTCGTATAAAGGCATTGAATATTTTCTGTATTATTCACCATCCTATTCCTTATGCATCTCTTGATCTGGTCTTTTTCCCACTACCCACAACACCCAGGTTCAGAGATAGAGTCTCGAGCTGAAGAAGTATATTGTTTGTTTGCTGCTTCAGTGAGTGATCAGTTCACCTAAGCAGGACACAGCATAGGGTTAAATACAAGCGCACATCCATGTCCAGGTGCTCAACTTAAATACATTGTTACAAAGTTATTCATTATAAGGTGTATAAACACTTTTCTGCCTAACACTAAGATTAGTTTGCTAACTCGGTTGTTTACCCGATTGAACTGCTGACCAAGCTGTGCACCTGATCAGGTTGCTGGCTCAGCATTTCACCTGCCTCTTCTCCCTCCCTGCCAGACCAGCAGGCTTCTTTCCACATGTCCCAACCCTAAAATATACATTCTACATTTCACATATCCTCCATCATCCTAACACCTTGCTGACCTCTTTGGCTGCAGCTCGCTACTCGTTGAGCCGAGGTAACCATTGAGCAGTCCTAAATGGTGCCCAGGTGCCTGTCTTGAATTGATGGAGTGCAGGCCCATCCTGTCTGTGGGGTTCTCCTTATTCGAGGGAAGGAGAGTCTGATGACTGCTGTAGGTTATTTTATTCGTTTAAATATCCCCAACTCCCACGCTTTCCTTTCTATCTCTGGGTTCTATCTTTATTATTATTAATTAGTGTCCAGTATATTGGTCACTTTCCAAAACACAGGAAATGCAATCTCTCCTCTGAGATACTCCCAATCTAAGGGCAGACGGACAAGAAGACAGTGGTTAGGGGAAGGGAAAGAACATTAGGGCAAGGTGTATACGAGTCCCCTCGATTCACAATGGCGGGAGTATGGCCGAGATGGAGCTTAAATGCGCGCAGGGCAGGGGCCTTGCAGTTGATCTAAGGGGGGTCAGACCATGCCGAAGGTGGAAGACGTCGCAGAGAGCACTGGGTGGGAATCTGACAAACGGGATGCCAATGCTGGGAGCACTGGCAGAGCAGGGGGAATCTGAGATGAGGCAAAGCTTGGCAGGAAAATATAAGCAAGGAGGGTTGGAGTCCTGTGAAGTTTTAGAAGGAGCTCATTCAATTAGTCTAGAGATAAAGGGGAGAAGAAAGTACCTAGAGAGGCAGGAAGCATCAAAGACTATTTTGAGGGTAGGAGAGACCAAAGCATATTTATATTCTGAGGGTCAGGGACAAAGAACAACGAGCGATTGATAAGCAAGGTGTGGGAAGGCGTGAGTAGGGGGGCAATGGAGCGAAGAAGGTGGGTAAGAATTGGATCGTTGGGATGTGGGGATGGATTAGAGGTAGAAGGCCTCCAAGTCAGTGAGGGGGAGGAAGGTACCTGAGGGAGGGGGAAAGATCGGCAGATTTTGTCACTTTTCTCTTCAGCCAAGTCGGCGAGATCCTGTGCAAAGACAGGAAGGGGCGGGGTCAAAGACTGCAGATCAGCGACTGGACTGTGGGCACGGGATGCCGTGAGGGGCAGGAGTATTTGGTTTTGGACAGGGAGATGCCAGAGCTGAAGCAGGAGAGAGCTCACCTGCGGTGGAGGAAGTCTGTGAGGTCCTGGGACTCCCACCAGTGGTGTTCACTCACAGGGAGTGAGCCAGGGCAGTGGGTGCGTGTGGCATGGGAGCCAAGGATCCGTGAGAGCAGAGAGCTGGCAGTGAACAACCGTGTACTGAGCCCTGAGAGGAGTGAGCGGAGGATGGCAGGGAAGTCGTAGATTGGAGGCTGCAGAAGGGCCCGGTGGAGGGGCAGGGTGTCACATTTTGGGGTGCAACCCAGACCACTGAGAGATTGTGTTACCGCCTGTCCTGTAACCCAGAGTGCCTGAAAATGCTCTGCTACTGTAGCTCCCTGTCTGGATGAGCCCAGCCAGCACACAAGCCGGCACTGAGTGTCTGTGTGATAAGCAACCACGGTTCAGCAACTCTGAGCAGCCTGCATGTTACATCACAGCCACACAGTGGGCTCCACCAGCCTTGGTTACCACTAGCCAAGTGACCCCAACACACCCCAGTCCTGAACTTCCCCAAAACTGTCTGCACTGAAGCGTCCAGCCCTGTCCTGGACTGCTCTGAAATAATAAAGAAATCTTTAAAGAAACAAAAGCCCATTACCCCAATTAAATTTGCACTAGTTTAAACCTGCAGGTGACCCATGCCCCTCGCTGCAGAAGAAGGCCAAACCCCCCCCCCCCAGGGTCTCTGCCAATCTGACCTGGGGAAAAATTCCTTCCCGCCCCCAAATATGGCAATCAGTTAGATCTGAGCATGTGGGCAAGACCTACCAGGCAGACATGTGGGAAAAAATTCTCTGTAGTAACTCAGAGCCCTCCCCATCTAATGTCCCATCACCAGCCATTGGAGATACTTGCTGCTAGCAGTCGCAGATGGGCCACGTGCCATTGTAAGCAGCAGCATCATATCATCCTCTCCACATCCCCTCCATAAACTTATCAACCTCAGTCTTGAAGCCAGTTAGACTTTTTGCCTCCACTGTTCTCCTTGGAAGGCTGTTCCAGAACTTTACTCCTCTGATTATTAGAATATTAGAAACCTTCACCTAATTTCAAGCCTATTTCATGGCCAGTTTATATCCATTAGTTCTTGTGTCCACATTGGCCCTTAACTTAAATAACTCCTCCCCCTCTCTGGAATTTATCCATCTGATGTATTTATGGAGAGCAATCATATCTCCCCTCAGCCTTCTTTTGGTTAGGCTGAACAAGACAAGGTCTTTGCCAGATTGAATTCATCTTTCTTAAACATAGGAGACCAGAACTGCACCCCATATGCCAGATGAGGTCTCACCAATGCCATGTACTAAGACTTCCGTCTCTCTATTGGAAATACCTCACCTGATGCATGCTAGGACTGCATTATCCTTTTTCACTGCCGCATCACATTGGCAACTTATGGTCATCCTGTTATCAAACAATACACTCAGATCTTTCTCCTCCTCTGTCACTTCCAATTGACAAGTCCCCAGTTTACAGCAAAAATTCTTGCTGTTAGTCCCTAAACACATGGCCTTGCACGTTGCACTATTAAATTACCCCATTCCTATTACTCCAGTTTACAAGGTCACCCAGATCTTCTTGTATGATATTCCAGTCCTCCTCCATATTGGCAATAACTCCCAACTTTGTGTCATCTGTAAATTTTATTAGCACACTCTCACTTGAAGTGCCAAGATCAGTAATAAAAATGTTAAAGAAGATTGGTCCCAAGACTGATTCCTAAGGAACTCCACTAGTAACCTCCTTCCAGCTTGACAGTTCACTTTTCAATATGACCTGCTGTACTCTCCCCTTTAACCAGTTCCTTGTCCACCTTTCAATTTTCATATTAACTCCCATCTCCTCCAATTTAGCTAATAATTTTCCAAGTGGAACTGTATCAAATGCCTTACTGAAATCCAGGTTATTAGATCTATTGCATTCCCTTTGTCTGAAAAATCAGTTATCTTCTCAAAAAAGGAGATCAGGTTGGTTTACCTTTTGTAGAACCATGTTGTATTTTATCTCAATTACTGTTAACCTCTATGTCCGTAACTTTCTCTTTCAAAATTTGTTCCAAGACCTTGCATACAACTGAGGTCAAACTAACAGGCCTGTAGTTTCTTGGATCACTTTTTTCCCTTTTTTGTAATCTATGATTTTATAACTTTGTTTTTTTTTTAAAAATAAGTCATAGGTGCTGGAACTAAGAGTGCTGGGGTGCAGCACCCCCTGGCGTGAAGTGGTTTCCATCATATAGGGCCAGCATAGTGGCAACATTGATCTCTAGATTATTCTTGGGCATCATAGTTTTGGAGAGTTTGCCAATCCGTCATGAAAGAAATTTTCAGAGTAGGTGTTGTAACTTGACTTTTCACCACTGACATAAATGAGCTGATACTAAACTACAGGGATTACATTGAACATTTAAAAGTTTGTCAAGGGGGAAAAGTAGTGTTGGAGAGAAAGCATGTGCAGTAATTAACAAATGAAGGAGTGGATGAAATTAATGATGGCTCAAAAGTAGCTGAGATACCAAATTTAAAAAAAAAAAAAAAACTCTTTAAAAATCACTAGCTAGTGTGTAATTAAATGATGGATGTTAGCAGCATGGATCTATAATGAATACATTTTGGCAGCCAAATCTCACAAACTGTTCAGATTGGCTTGGGTTTATGTGCACTGAAGGTTTTATACAAATAATTGTGATAAATACAAAGGATTAAGTTGGAAGGAAGCTTCTAGTGTGTTGCTGTAAGGATTTGAGAAAGTAAACATCATTTCAATGAAATTCACTGAGGTACTCACATTTATGAGAGTCTGCCCCCCCTCAGAAATATTAAAGAGTAAGTACAAAAGGAGCTCAGAGAACTTACCAGTTGGAAGGGAAGGACACACAGCACAGCAGACACACAGCTACAAAATGGCTTTTTGAGGGCAGGAGTTGCTTGCATCTGCACATATACAGGACCAGCAGCTCCTCAAAAGGTATTCTGGGAAAAAGGTCCTAGAAAAGTGCAACCCTAGGGAGATTTGGTAAGATCAAGGCATTCACAGCATTTGTGTGTAACAACCTATGTGGACTGGACCTGGGAACTGGACCCAAAGCCCATTGTAGGCAAAGGAAAGATTCTCACAGACAAGTGGGATTAAATGGCAGAGTAAATGGCCACCCTGGGGTACTGCCATTCACTAAAAAATTAGAGTTGGGGGGAAAAACTGGAAAGTTTTAAGTGTAATTTAAACAATATTTGTGGTGTGACAGAACTTGCTTATTACTTCACAGCAGGGAAAGATTCCCGGGGGTCATTCTTAAGCGCTGCTTTTGCAGCCTGAAACTTCCAAAGCTGGGCTGTCGGTGAGGATAATTATCCCCTGAATGTGCCTGGGGCGGCGGCAGCAGCCCCCCTCCCCTGCCTGAGCGGCCCTGTGTCACAAATGGCTTGCTCCAGTCTTCTTAACATGTCGACATGTGAAGGCGAGGGGCAGATCATGATGAAATCTGCAGCATCTTCAGCGCTTGAGCATGTCCTTCCTCCCACCCACTGGGCGTGTTTCTTTCTATCACGATTGCGGAGGCTCCCAGCCCTGCTATTGGCTCTGCCACACCTCTGCATTCCTATTGGCTGAGCAAAGACTAGGTCAGGGAGCGGGGATAAGGAGCCAGCAACCTCGCTGGGTCCCAGCTGTTGTTGTGCAAATTAGGAGGGGGGGGGGCTTCTGCCCACCCTTGCCATACCTAAATGACACCCCTGTCTACAAGTCACATGTATATAAATCTTCCCAATGCCCAGCTGCTAATGGAGACAATGATCTTCTCCTTATCTTATGAGACACACACAAATAATGGTTGCTGTCACAGTTGGAGGGTAACTGTACCTGTTTTCAGAGGAAGAGAGGGCTTATTTACCAGTAGAAACTGAAGTCTCCAAGCCTAGGGATAAATTATATCTGAATGCTAACATCTGTATTTCATTAATAGGGGACAAGACTAACATTGATGGCATGATGGGGTTTCACAAGCTTTAATATTTCTGTTTGCAAGGATACTTGGTTGCTATTTATTAAGGACAGTGGTAGTTAAAAAGGGAATATTGGAGTAAGGGCTGTTAAAACTGAGTCAAGACTGATTAAATTTGCCATCTTCCCAGCCAAGGCAGCAAAGATGACAATTCTGAATGGCATATGTTAGGTCACCTCGCATTTCCCGAAAGCAAGTGTTCTTATGAGAGCTGGAGGTAATGCCTCCAGGCCATAATAGCGTTCGCTGCAGATTTCTGGGGAAATGATACAATTTGACTTGAAAAGCTGCTGCTTAGTTCGAATGACGATTGCTGTTTGCTCCCACAGTTGAAGTGAAAATTGAAGTGGTGCTACCAGAGAAAGAGAGGGCCAAGGAAGACATGTCACCCAACGGGAAAGCCAGTCCACTGGTTTACAAAGTCAATGGCACTGCCCGGCATTACCATCTTGAAGAACATCCCATCACCATCAACCCCTACCAGAACCTGAAGGACGTAATCGAAGCCTCTGTGTGCCATATGAAGGACCTGGAGAACGGACAGTAAGTGTTTAGCGTTTTTACACTTAGCCTGAAGGATCTGAGAGAGCTTCCTAGATGATGCGTGCTCCCATATCCCACACCATAATGGAAACACCGCCACTATGGTGCCGCAGCTGAACAGCCAGGCTGCAGAACTCTGTGAAATGCGGCACGTAATGAACCCAGTTTAACTAAACACTGAGCATGTGCTTAACTCTAACCTTCTGCTTAAAGTCCTCTCCTCTCAGAACAGCATTTAAGCATATGCTTACAGTTAAGCACGTATTTAACTGCTTTGCTGAATCAGGGCCTATGTCATTATCTATCTTTTATGGAAACCATCCCTTTTTTCTCACTAGCTCTTTAGCCTTGTCTAATCCAAGATGATCTGACCATCTGTGGCCAGTCTAGTTTATCTTAGTAGTATGGGTAGTGTTATCTGCCTCCAGTTTTAATACAATAGACTCTTGTACAAATGACAATTCATCTTAATGTCTTTGGATACATGAAATTCTTTCATATTCTCTGGAACTCACGTTAAGAAGACTGGATGCTAATTTCCAATAGACCTTGTCTTGTCTCTTTTAGTTGCTTCTTTAATTATTTGTAGGTTTATTTGCAAAGTTCTAAATTTAGCATTTTAACAAGGCAGTGTAGGTAAAACAAGTATGAATGGTATTCATGGAGTAGGCCCCATACAACTTCTACCTTGTCTTGTTTTTCCAGTTGATATAGTTCTTCTTCAGTTTATTCTCTCACCAGAAATGGAATTTTCCGATGTTTGTGCTAATGGAAACACCACTTTATGTGCAATATCACAGTCCCGATTTTTAATGTAACAATTCATTAAGAAAAAAATGTCCTGCCTCAGTGCTCTATAATCAGTTCTTTCTTATTCTGGGATGAGTACGTGTTTTCATCAATATGTGCCAGTGATCTATTGTCTGATATCCTAACAGCTTCCACCATTGTATTCAGTGGCAAAGACCTATTGCATATGGAAATCATAGTTTGAAAACAGCCTTTCATTTTAGTGGGTGTTTTGTATCATATCTGTGGGACTTAGTACGATTCTGTTACATGCAGTGTTGTAGTTGTGTTGGTCCCAGGATATTAGCAAAACAAGGTGGGTGAGGTAAGATCTTTTATTGGGCCAACTTCTGTTGGTGAGAGAGACACGCTTTCACACTTACACAGAGCTTTGTGTAAGCTCTTTCGGAAGCTTGTTTCTCTCACTAACAGCAGCTGGCCCAATAAAAGATCTTGTCTCCCCCACCTTGCCTCTCTATGACTCTGTTAGTTATTTTCTTTAAATTGGGGTGAATGTTTATATTGCTCCAGAGTCAACTTTACAGTCAAATCTGGTTTGTGCTAAACTTAAAATGCTTTGTGGGCTCCTAATAGTTCTTGTCTGGCTGTAGAAGATGAAGAAGTGATTTATCTGTGGTCTATAGGTACCTACGCAGAGAGAAGATTTTTGTTAGCAGAGGGCCTATCAGAAAAAGGCAAAACAACATCTAGAGCGAGATCCACAAAGGGATTTCGGTGCTTACCTGCCACTTTAGGCACCTCGGTTACATTTAGAGCCTCAACCTCCCTCCCAGCACCTGCCTGGAGATGCCTAAGTTTTTGCAGATTTCTGCGGGTGGACATGCCCAAAGCTACCTAAATCCTGACACCCAACGCCTAACTCACACCTACACCGTGGCATCCCTCACTAGGCATTCTCCACCTACACAGCCTGCTCCAGGAGGTGTTTTCAGAGGCTGCCGAATGGACCAGGTCCTGCGAATGGACCAGGTCCTGCACAAAGCAGAGGACAATGAAGCAGTTGTGCATCTCCACCTCTGCAACTCTATAGCACACTGGTTAGAGAGCTTCCCGCCCCTACGTATGGCAGATTGAGGTTCAAATCCCCATTCTGCTTGAGTTGCAGCAAGGATTTCAACTATGGCATCCCCAGCTTAGTGCCATCCTAGCTGTCTTATGGGTATCCTGGGCCCAAGATCTCTTGGGCTGCTCTGCTTTGTGTGAAACACTTGCAGAGGGAGTGAGACCAGCAATGCCCTGACCCCAGGCTACGCTGCTCAAACCAACATTTCAGTGTTTCATACAAAGTGGAACAACTTCAACAGGAGAAGTTTAGCCAGCCCTAGGCCAGTGGTATGGGCACTTATTTGGGAGACCTGGGTTCTACTCCTCTCAGGCAGAGAGGGGACTTGAACCTGGGTCCTCCCCTGTCTTGAGCGACTCCACTAAGGCCTGAGCTGTTGGGCATAAGAGGGGCACTGCCCCTGGAGTTTTTTTGCAGGAGAGGATTGTTGTAGCTGAGGCACCTAACTCTAGGAGAGGGGTCCCACATGGAGCAAAGGGTCTCCCTCTGACTCAGAGTTAGGCACCTAACTTTCTTTGGGCTTAGGTCAGACCCATCTCCTTGGCATTGCCTATTGGCTAGTTTAGGCTGCTCTTGTGCAGGTTTTTGGCTTCTGTGATTCCCTTTCTTAGGTGCCTATCTCTCCCCATGCATTGTATAGGGACTGTGGGTGGCTAAATCAACACTGGGGATTCCTGTGGGCAGTGGGACCATAACATTCCAGCATTGCAATGCTGAGTTTAAGTACCCTCTGTGGATCTAGTCCTTCGTGCCTGGAAACTGAAGCTAAATAAAGTCAGATGGAAATAAGGCACAATCTTTTAACAATGAGGGAAATTAACTGTTGGAACAACTTATCTAGGGATGTGCTAGATTCTCTGTCATTTGAAGTTTTTAAATCCGGGTTGGCTGCCTGTTTAAAAGATCTGCTCTAACTCATACAGAAATGATGGGTTTGAAGCACGCATTGGCGGGTGAAAATCTGTGGCCTATGCTATGCCAAATGCCTAGTGCTATGTGATCAAGTCCCCACATACAATTTATACAGTCTCTGTTCCATTTATTATGTGAACTGACTTCCAGAAGTGTAAGTATTTTACATCAACACAACTTTTATCAATCAAACTTGAAATCTCAAATAGTGTTATCAAGTCTGATTGACAAGATCTATTGTCCATGAAACCATGTTGATTGACACTAATGATATTACCATCTTTCAGTTCCTTATAGTCTGAGTCCCAGATCAGTAGTTCACTTATTTTGCCAGGGTTGATGTCAGGCTAATAGGCCTATAATTATCTGGGTTGTCCTGTTTGCCCTTTTTGAATATTGACTCTTCCAATTCTCGGGAACTTCCCCAGTATTCCAAGATATGTTAAACATGAACACTGGTAGATCAGAGATTGGAACAGATGCAAAGAAGGGCTATTAGGATGATCAGAGGAATGGAGAACCTGCCTTATGAGGAGACTTAAGGAATTTGGCTTATTTAGCCTAACCAAATGAAGACTGAGAGGAGGTATGATTGCTTTCTGTAAATATGTCAGAGGGATAAACAGCAGGGAGGGAGAGGAGTTATTTAAGTTAAGGACCAATGTTGACGCAAGGATGAATTGATATAAATTGGCCATCAACAAGTTTAGGCTTGAAATTAGAGACAGGTTTCCAGCCATCGGAGGAGTGAAGTTCTGGAACAGCCTTCCAAGGGGAGCAGTGGGGGCAAAAAAACCTAACTGGTTTTAAGACTGAGCT
The DNA here is from genome assembly GCF_026122565.2 of Emydura macquarii macquarii. Classification (NCBI taxonomy): domain Eukaryota; kingdom Metazoa; phylum Chordata; order Testudines; family Chelidae; genus Emydura; species Emydura macquarii. The sequence goes on from NW_027131391.1 coordinate 6,660,091, forward strand.
TGATAAGTTTATGCAGGGGAGGGTCTGATGAAATTGCCTAACATGGCACGTGGCTCATCTGCGACTGCTAGTAGCAAATATCTCCAATGGCCAGAGATGGGACACTGGATGGGCAGGGCTCTGAGTTACTGCAGAGAATTCTTTCCCAGGTGTCTGGCTGGTGGGTCTCGCCCACATGCTCAGGATCTAACTGAGCACCATATTTGGGGCCAGAAGGAATTGTTCCCTGGGTCAGATTGGCAGAGACACTGGGGTTGGGTTTTTTTTGCCTTCCTCTGCAGCGAGGTGCACTGTTCACTTTCAGGTTTAAACTAGTGTAAATGGTGTCTTCTCTGTAACTTGAAGTCTTTAAATCATGATTTGAGGACTCCAGTAGTTAGCGGTGAGGGGTCTATTACAAGAGTAGGTGGGTGAGGTTCTGTGGCCTGCAATGTGCCAGAGGTCAGACTAGATGATCACAGTGGTCCCTTCTGACCTTAAAATCCATGCGTCTGAATCTATCAGACAGCTCCTCAGTCAGCTCTACTACGTCTGGCTGCAATTTATCCAGACCTGCTAATTAAAAAAATGGTTAACTTTGGTAGATGTTGTTTAATATATTTCTCACTTCCTGCTGATTTTTTTTTCATTTGGTATTATGACTACATCATTCAGCTTCTTTCCAAATACAAACCAGAAATATTCTGAACACTTCTGTCTTGTTTCTGTCCAAGCTGTCATCTTCATTTAGTAATGCAACTATACCATTGTTAAGATTCCTTTTGTATAATTCCCCAGCACAATTTTAAAAAAAAATCTTTCATACTGTCCTTAACCTAAGGGCCATGGACTGCATATTAATACCTTTAACTTCCCTTATCAGCTCTCTGCGTTTCTTAACTTATAATTTATATTCATGCCTATCAACCCCCCCATTTTACTTTTGTTATATATTGTCTCTTCTATTTTTCATTGCTGCTTTTATTTCTCCCTAAACTGGGATGGCTATTAACTGTTGAAAGCTTCTTATATGGTTTGGGGATTGTGGGGCATCTAGTTAAATGTTCTTAAACAATTGCCAATACTGGTTCACAGTTTTCTGTTTGCATGTTTCCTCCCAATCAATTTTGTTCGTATTTATTTTCAGGTTTGGGAAATTAGCCATTTTAAAGTAGCAAGTATATATACGTTACTGGTCTGGACTGTGTTCTGTTTGCACATAATGAATGTCACCAGGCCGTGATCACTTGCACCTAGGCAATGACTAGTTTTTAGTTCAATGTTAATTTCATCTTTAGGTATCAGAATCAAATCTTATATAGAAGTAATCATGTTGGTTTCAATATCTTTTGTGTTTTTTTAAAAATTGCAATCTATATTTTTAAAGAAATTCCAAGGACATTTTATTAGTGCCATCCCAAGCCTCTTAACATGTGTCTCCCATTGAAATCCCCCTTGATAACACAGTTTTTCTTTCTACAGACAATAAATAGATATCCTAATGCAATCCTTGTATCTATAAACAGGGTAATCTCAAGGAGGAGTAGGGAGATTATACTACCTCTATATTTGGGACTGGGATGACCACTACTGGAACACTATGTCCTGTTCTGGTGTCCACAATACAAAAAGGATGTTGAAAAATTGAGAGAGTTAAGACAAGAAAAACAAAAACGATTAAAGGTTTGGAAAACAGGCCTCCTCGTGATGGACTCAAGAAGCTCAGTCTATTCAGTTTAACAAAGAGGAGGTTAAGAGGTGACTTGATCACAGTTTATAAGTACCTACACGGGGAACAAATACTAAAGGGTTCTTCAGTCTAGCAGAAAAAGGTATAAGATCCAGTGGTTGGAAACTGAAGCTAGACAAATTCAGACTCAAAATAAGGTGCACATTTTTAACAAGGAGGTGAAACAGCCATTGAAACACCTTGTGGATTCTCCATCATGGGAAATTTTGAAATCAAGATCTGATGTTTTTCTGAAAGATCTGCTCTAGTTCAAACAGAAACTACTTCAGGGAAGCCCTATAGGGAAGTGTTATACAGGAGGTCAGACTAGATGACCACAACGGTTATTGCTGGATTCAGAATATATACCTCCACTACCCCCATGCAAACCCACAAGCAACTAATGGAAAGGAGTGAGGTGGAAAGAACACAGCTTGATCTTCAGAGCAGAAGAAGAGTTTTAAAAAACATCTTTGTGCTTAGAAACTGTGATGTGGGGTCAGTGAAATGAAATGAACAGGGAACACAGACAGACGGGCTGTTTTTCCAAAGGGTCTTTTCAGGACAGAGCTGCATTTTAACTGTGGCATTTCCTGGCTCGTGAGTGCAGTTGGGCAGACATGACAAAACTTTAACCTTTTTTTAAAAAAAAACCCAATGGAATAAAATCTTAATCGCAGTGACTCTAAACGAGTAGAGTGCTTCATTCTAACAGCCCTCCGTTGTAAAGAGCAATTGCACTCACTCGTGGAATGAGTGTGTCATTCAAAATCTCTTGTACAAGGTTTCTGTATTTGCTTCACGACCTCAGGTGCTGATTATTATCTCTCTCCGGTCATGTGCTTCCCGAGGGTGGCTGTAAACCATTTCTCTTATCTTTTCATAACTCTGAAGTTTGCCATTTAACAAGAACTGCAGGTTTGGTCTGAAATAAAATCCGTCTGAAGAATGCAGCGGGACGGGCTCCTTTTGCATGGAATGAAGCATGAGAATGTATTGATCTCTTTATTCCCATCTGGATGGGGCTTACTGCGAGGACCAAACATGGTGTTCTGGGGTGGGAACAGAGCCTTGCAGCTTTCTGCTCAGCTAAAACAGCGATATGCCCTTAGCAGTAGCCCCGACTGCTGCTCTGGGCCCAGTTCAGCATGGTATGGTCTTGTATTTAAGGCCCTGGACTCAAAAGGCCTGGTTTCAATTCCCTGTTCTGCCACTGATTCCCTGGGCAGCCTTGGGCCAATCTTCCTATCTCTCTGGGCCTCAGCTTGCTCTTTAGTCAAATGGGGCTGGTGAACCTTTTAGGGTGGAAGGTTTGTGGTCCAGAGTCTGGCTTTCACTGCACGTAGGTTCCTAACACAATGCAGTGCCGCTCTCAAGCACGCAAGGACTGTGGGTGCTGCTGGCGCACAAATAACAATGGTTACTACATTTTGGAGCACACTGATTGAAAACACTGGGACAAAGAGCCCATCAACCCCCCTAAACCTCTGTTTTTCCTTTGCGTGCCGGTCCCTATGTGAATTCCACCCATGGGTGAGCATGCTATGCTTTTCATGCTTTTCACCTCCAGGATGCGAGAAGTGGACCTGGGCTGCGGGAAGGCTCTGCTGATAAAGGAAAATGGGGAATATTATGCCATGGGACACAAATGCCCTCACTACGGCGCCCCGCTGGTGAAAGGTTAGTCTGGGCTCTCTTAATGGAAGAGTATGAACACGAATCAAATATTCACACCGAATGATGGAACCGAATGAAGGCAGCTGAGCCGTTTGGTATTATTCACTGCAGTACAGGTTTTCAGCTCTGTTGGGACATCCTACCTGTGAGGTAAAAATACACTTCTAGTCAAGTAAAGGGATTGACATCTCCTGCAGAGCGCTGACAAACCGATCTCGTGCAAGCCTATATCTCTGAATGATGTCTCTTTAAACGATGGTTGAAGAATAGAAATAAATTAGGGCAGAGACGCTGTGACACCGTAGTTAAGATTGGGTTTTATTTTGTACTTAAAGTAGGAGTTGCATCTCTTCTTCTTTTTGTATGAAAAATACAATTTCAGCACCTCATGTGTGAGTAAAGCTTGGATTTGGTGAGGATTTTCATGTATTTCTGTGTCCATGTCCTATTTAAGTTAATAATTGCCCTTAAAACAAATTGATATTCTGAGTCTCATGCTTTTTAAAGAGCCACAAACTATAGGCAGTCAAAAGTCCACACACACTGGGAGTATGCAGGACTCTCTGGACTCATGCCATTATTTTAATTAACAAAAAGAAAACAATGAGCATTTTGTGATAACTGAATATTGGGGTAACTGTAGGCCCATAAAGAGTTTTCCACATCGGCTATGTTTGTTCCCAGGTACGTGGTAGGTTTTAAGTGGTTTGAGAGGGATATTAACCTGCTGTTTGATGGAAATGCCAAGTGATGTCCCTGCATCCCAACTTGGCGTTGGTTAGTCAAGGGGTAAGTCGGTGGTGTCAGAAGATCTGCAACAAAATAATGGGTACTTTGCCAAAGACCAGGGTCTTGAGGAAAGTGTCCAACCAGTTTACAAGTGGTCCCTGTCCTTCAGGAAACAGGTCACGGCTATATTAAAGATCCCTTCTTAATCAAAAAGTCTAGGAAATGAACACACAATGCACGGCTTACGTGTCTTTGAGCCGGTATGAAGGGAGCCAACACCTGATCTTTAGCCATCAGTAACATTGCCAGGATGTTGCTGCAGTAAGATCTCGCCGGGATTGCTAGGACATGGGAGGGAGGGAGCAGCAGTGAAGTATGAATAGCTTCTGCCATGCCTTTTGTGCAGGGGTTTTATCGAAAGGAAGAGTGCGTTGTCCCTGGCACGGTGCTTGTTTCAGCATTGGCACTGGTGATATAGAGGACTTTCCTGGCTTGGACAGCTTACCCAAATTCCAGGTGAGATCTTCCAACCTGCAGAGGAAGGAAAGGCCATTGGGGGGGAATTGGGAGGGGAAGTGTTCTCCTTTCAGAGTGCAGCGCCGGGGGTCTCCCAATTGCAGAGGTGGTGCTAACTTCATGTGACCCCACCTACTGCCCCCTCCGCTTGACTCCCGTGATTCCGGCTGCTCCCTTCTCCCTGCACCCATCTGCAAGTGCCAGCCAGAGCCTGTGAAACTGAGCCTCCGGGGTAAGGGAGAAGGCGAGAGAAAGGGAGGGGGATACAGACGTGGGAAGGGCTTGGTACATAAAGGCTGCTGCTAGAGAAGAGGACTGGGGCAGGGGAAAAGGAGGGGAGAAGGGCATCCAGGTGCCTCCGAGGACACAGTGGTGCTAAGAAGCCACTTGTGCCTGTGGGATAAGATGAACAGAGATGGTCACTGTACTAAAGATCCTTGCACAACTGATATTAGTTCAGAGCGAAAGTCCCGGCTCACTGAGTGCAGGAGAACCCTGGGTGCGGCTCACCTAGCTCTCACAGGGGCCATGCAGAGAGCACCAGGAGTGTGCGGAGTGGCTGATGGAACCTGTTCTGCGTTGGCCTTTTGTTTAATTCAGCAGCTGTTAGCACAGAATGGCTAAACACTCGCTTTCAGAGACGCAAACTGTGCTGCTAAACGCTGCCCTCTTCTCCCCCCAGGTGAAAATCGAGAAGGAGAAGGTGTACATCCGCGCAAGCAAACAGGTGAGGGGAAGAGATTCCATGGACATCCAGGAGTTCCACGGGGACTGGGGACGCCAGCTTGCTGGGAGACAAGGGTGATTAGATCCTTTGGACCTCTGATTAATAAACACATGTCCAATGGGGAACCACGCTTTCCTTCCACACTCAAACCTTCCAACCCTCATCTGTACAGCGCAGAGGGATTCAGGTTACTGAGGTTCTCTGCTGTCCCCTAGTGAGTATCGCAAGGAATGCTCTAGGTTTGCTTTTAGAGACCGCTCAGGTGTGCACCTTCTATCTATTAGGAGCCATGTTCTGGTATAATTTACACCCAGGTACTTCTAAGGAACTCCAGTGACTCAAAGATTTGTCCCCAAGTGATCACCAACATCAGCTGTGGCTGTCAGCATGCAGACAGATGGTTTATGTTGTCGTGTCCCATCTACCCAGGTTCCACACGTGAATGCTGAGGTGTGAAGAAAAGGGGTCACACCTACCCATCTCAGGAAAGGTGTATGGCCCCAGCAGCCTGTGCTGAGGTCTACAGTTGGTGGTGTGGGGACTGGACATGGGGTGGCAGAAGTTACACTGAACTTTGCTTTGCCAGGACTTGGTGATGGATAGTTGTAAGACTAAAGAACATCGAATTAGCACTGCTGTAACTTGCTGACCTGGGTCAGTTTGCGGCTGGTGGTGGATTTATTCTTCAACTCTCTTCTTGGAGTGGCATAGTGACATGGCTGGTGGAAAGGTTTGATAGTCCATAGTGCTTCAGTTGGACGTGGGCTTGGAATCCTCTTCAGGCAAGAAGAGTGAAGCTTTATCCAAGCTACCTTACAAAATAACTCCTAGCCGCTCCCGTTCGTGCCTGGCAAAGTTAAAACTTTGAACTGCTGATGACAAACCCTCTCCTCCATTGTCATGCAGGCTCTTCAGACGCAGAGGAGGACAAAGGTTATGGCAAAATGCATCTCCCTCAGCAACTACAATATCAGTAGCACCAACGTGCTGATCATCGGAGCAGGTATCGAGATGTGTCCGCTGATGGCCATGGAACTTGGTCATGACACTGGAGGGTATAAAAAGAGTAGTGAATAGTATACGGTAACTGACGTACAATCTCCATCTTCCTGGCCAGTCTGGGTATATACTGTCCATTCTCCTAATGTGTATAGATCCACACATCAGACCCACCAAGAGAGAACTCTTAACTAAACTCAAGATCTGTGTATGCCACTACACTAACCATTGACCTGGGTAATGCAGCAGGTCAGACTAGATGAAAATCTAGGACCCTATGTACAACGTCCCCATCCACTTAATTTATAGACATTTGCTCCTGGACTTTGTGGAAACCCTTCCCCAGCCCCCCACACTGTGTAAATAACTACCGATCCCATTGCAAATTTCTCAAGGTATGTCTTCGCTGCAGAGTTAGCCCAGTGAGTCATGTTCCTAGTCTGTATGGCGATGACACACACCCTGTCTCCCAATCAACAATGGGACACGAGGAGGTCCTGTGTATAACCAACCCCTAACTCCTGCACCTGATAAATTAAAAACCACCTCTTAGTTCTCCCATTCTAGGCATTTCCTCCCAAACTACGTCTCTCTGTCTCTCAGTTTAATCACCACCCCAACTACCAGCTCCTTAGGCACTCCCCCCATACTCCTCAGCCGCTGATACCCTCCTCCACTCTCCCAGTCTGCATAAAATGAAGGTTTATAATATCAAAGCTTCTGGCCCTGCTGGCCTGTTATCCCTAGTCTCTCATCCTTGTCAGTGCCTGCCGTGGCTCAGCTCCCCAACTCCACTGGCCACAGGCAACACAACCACTGGCTGCCAAGTCTCACAGGCCATGGTCTCTGCGTACAGGCTAGCAATAGGCATGCTCTACCTCTGAGCATCTCCCTGGTGTGTCTGGCCCCTGGACCAACTCGGCATACCAGTCCCCCCTCGAATCAGCGCTCAGCTTAACACACAGCACGTTAGCTGAGTTTAAGGTGAAAACAAATAAAAGCATTTAACATAGTCCAGAGATTTGAGCAACAGCAAGTACAAGTATTGGCAACAGAGGGTTACATATGAAATAAAATCATAACCCGCATTCTAGAGAGCCCAGATGTAATTAACAAGATTCTCTCCTGGCTGAAGCAGTCGTGCTCACCTGCGTTTTCCAGGCAGGCAGGCTGTGAGCCCTTCCTCATGAGACAAGTCACACTGTCAGTTTGTCTCCTAGGTGAAGGATTCCAGGTGCCTGACTGCACCTCTGGATACATCACAACCATCCATTGTCCTTATTCAGAAATGGGAACCCTTCCTGCTGTTTGTTTCTTCCTGTAAATTTCCTCTCTTGAAGATGTCACAATCTCTGGAGCAGCATTTGGTGCAGCATGCCCAGGCATCCATTGTAAGACCCACAGGGCCCAATACACACATGACCACACAGCAAGATAATCAAAGAGTAATAGAGGTGAAGGCAGGAATGGACCATCAGATCATCCAGTCTGACCTCCTGTATATCCCAAGCCACCAACATCACCCAGCGCCCGCACACTAAACCCCGCAACCAAAATTAGAGCCAAGTATTACAACCCTCAGGAGACTAGACTATCATATGCCACTGGCAGAGAAATTATTAAGTGAGATGTAAGTAAGTGTCTGTTTCCTCCTGCTTCAAAGGAACACTCCTGAGGTGTGTCACCTCCTGGGGACCCTCCGCGTCACAAGTCCTTACGAACATAATGTCCAGTATCGATACATAACTCCTGAAATAGGATCTGTACACGCATTTCGCAATGTTAGTGACAGCCGGTGGGCTACGGGCTCTCAGTAGAGATCTCACAGGTCAGCCTTCAGTGAATTATGCAGATAGCTAACCCAGGGGATCCCTATAAAACACTATGCACCTATGTCCTTTTGACACCAAGAGATTCCCAGATTCCCCCACCTCAAGCTCTACCCCTTGCAACATAACGTGACCCCCATCTTCTCCTCCAAGAAACCCTAGCTTCCTCCTACTTCTCTGCCCCAGCCAGCCCCCTGCCATCGCCAGCCCCCTCTCATCTTCTGCCCAGATGTGCCACAAACCCCACTGCCTCGGTCTCTCCCCCTCAGAGAGCTCCAAGCCACCACTTACTCCCCAGGACTTCTTAACTTCAGCTGAAGCTCACCATCATCTACAGGTTATTTGCAACTAGGCAAATGATTTCCTGAGCTAAAGTGCCTATTGGGGGGCGACTGGTATAAACGGTCACACGGGGAGTAGCACGAACCCTTGGCGGTTCTGAGAAGAGGCCAGGTGGAACCTGCCCGGGGCGCTGATCTGAACCAGAGGTACCAAGTGGCTGCCTGTGGTTTTGGGTCAGCCCCGGAGCCCAAACCAGTGAGGCAGATCCAGAGCCTTGTCTCTGGATCCGTGCACACCCAAACCCGGGGATGCCTGTGTCAGGCCCATCTCTAATGTGGGCCCCAGGCTCCTGGCACGTATCCAGGGCTCCCTCACCTTTGCCTCAGCTCTTCCTGCTCCTGGAGAGCATAGAGCGGACATTGCTCACCTCCACGCCTCCCTCCTCTGTCTTGACTTGCTCACAGCTGAGAGCGTCTCCAGGCCCACCCCTGGCCTCCCGGTTGTGTTGGCTACAATAGGCTAATTCTGGGGTTCAACCTGAGCGCTTGCTGCTGCTGGGCCGAGCCACAGGGAGCCCGGCATTGCAGCCCATGCCGTAGCAGCAGGACCACCAGCTGCCCCCGCCCATGGCCTGTCTCTGCAGCACACACACCCTGACCTGCTCCCTGACTGCTACTCACCGGCGGCTCCACCCCATCAGTATCAATCCATACCCAATATACGCCGCTCCCCCAACACTTGTTCTTCACCCAGCAGCTCCCCCACTGCCGCCCCTCCTCATCATCAGAGCCCCCTTCAAATTTTCCCCAGAAGAGAGAACCCACACTGGATCTCCCTTCCACTCCCTTCTTCTGCAGAGCCCAGTCTCTACCCACCACCACTCTGCAAACGCTCCTCATCCCCTCTCCCAGCCCAGGGATTCCCTCATTGCTCTCTTGCTGGCGTCACCTGTGCTGGATCTGTCCCAGGGGAGCCGGGATTCAGCCCCCCCTCACTCAAGCAGAGGGGTCTGTGTGGGGGGCCCTGCTGACATCACCCCATCAGAGTCAGGATGGGGAGATGACGGCGAGAGCAGAGGTTTCAAGAGTTAACCTCCCAGTAAGAGGAATGGAGCCGCTCAAACCTCTCCCTGCCTGCCTGATTCAGCTCTCAGAGCAATTAAACGTTTTTCACTTGTTAAATCAAATATATGTGTAGCAATTACAGGCCTTATGTCTTTCTCAGGCGCTGCTGGATTAGTTTGTGCAGAAACCTTAAGACAAGAAGGTTTCTCGGACAGGATCGTAATGTGCACAATGGACAGACACTTACCCTATGACAGACCCAAGCTAAGTAAGGTTTGTATCATCCAGAGTGTTTCATATTCTTCCTGAACAGCCACTGGGATCCCCCTCTCCAAGAGTGTTTCTTTCACCGGACAATGGGTCTCCCAACCACTACAAAGTCTTTTTATTGCATTGATGCAACGTTGATAAAATTAATTCCAGGGACTACCGGGCCTTGTCATCCTTTATCTGTCAAGACAAGGTGTAACAGAGAATCCGCTCCCCCCATGTTAGAGGCAGCATGTTTTGAGTTAGGCAATTGTCATCAATTATATGTAGAAAATCCAATAAGGTTTTAATACTGGCAGCATGAGACCTTCAGCCTGTGTCACACCAGTTGAAGGCCCCATCACCATACAGCTTTTTTCCTTACCCATTGATAGGTGGTGTCACATTTCAGGGCAACTGCACCTGTATTCCTCCTCCGCGATCCACCAAAGGCACCCACTCCAGGCTTCCAGCTCCTCAGCTGTTACCACGGTTGGGTAGAGACCCACACCTCTCTCCCTCTTGACCGGGGTTTTTCCGGGCCACACAATGCCCTGCCTACACTGTTGTGACAGATATTGCAATTTCCTGCAATATCTTTGGGAGATCTTTGTCAGCAACTAGGGCTTGTAGCTGCACCTGCCCAGACACCAGGCAGTCAATAAGGGCAAAGCAGAACCACCTGTTTGACGAATGCAGTCGGGTGGCTTGCTCTTTAGCACAGCAGCTGCAGAGGCTCCGTGGCAGCTCAACACACGTCCCTGGGGATTTCCTGCCTCTCGCTGCTTGCTTTGCGTCAAGCCTTGCCTGATTGCTCCTGCACTGCTCCACTCTAGACCCAACCTTGCTCCTGCCTGCAGCCAGCCCCGCTTCTGCCTTCCCTGACGGCAAGTAATCTGGTTCTGATCCTTGGCTCTGGTTCCTGGCTCCGGCTCTGTCTTGACCCTTTGCACTGGCATTTGGGTTCTGACCTTCACTTCTGACCCCCGGCTCTGACACTGCTTTGACCAGGGGCTTTGATATTTAGACTTGACCACTAGGCCTGCCTTCTGCTCTGACTCGGTCTCCTGACAATCATACTGTATTAAGTTTATGTATCATTGTGGGCCAGGGGTTGTATACAATTCCATGGGGGAGGATAACCACAGCTCCTCCAGGAACTAAGAACTGGGTGGTGGGGTGACTAGGCAAATTCACTCAGGTTGTAACCTCTCCAGAGAAGTACCCCTGCCTGCAGAGGCTCACATATACTGGATTTTTCCTGGCTTCTCAGAGGTTTCTCATTTGGGCTGACAACTCTTGTATGCTGAATGGATACAAGGCATCCTGGAAAGCCTTAAGGCCCCTATCAGGAGGTTCTTTGCTAACGCATGTGTAAGAATTCCCTTCCAGCAGACAGGGAATGCCCAGGAGTGCGTCTGGATTCACGGTCTCTATGGTGAAGGTGGGCAAGTGCCCTTTTCCCCGCTAGGTTGGCTTATTGCTTTCACCTTTGTGTTATTTTATCCTTTTTGGGGCAGGCATTGAGAAAGATGGGGTGGAACCTAACAGGCTATGGGGAGATGGAAACATACAGTCCAGGCAGAGCATGTGTTTGCTGTCTTATACCATCTGCCAGAGCCTCTGTTCTGTCTGACAAGCCCTGGTACCCAGAGCAACTCTTTGGTCCTTGCACATGACATTCTTTTTGGCCCATCTCACCAGCCACCCGTGGGCAGCATCTCTTGTGGAAGAGAATGCTTTCTGCCTGGCAGGCCAAGTGGAGCATGTGGCAGACAGCAGTGGAGATTCCTGGACCAATGCTCCAAGTGCAGCAAACCACCTGGGAGCAATGGTGGTTGAAGCAAAATTCACGAGGGCCCTAGTTCAGTCCCAATCCTGGGTTCCTGCCCTTCCAACCATTGCTTCCATGCGGCTTGCTGCACTTGGAGCATTGGTGCTGCCCCCAGCATACATACATATAGCCCAGACAGAGCATGGTAAGGCCTTGTGTTTTGACTCTTACTGGGCTGTGTGCTCCAAGTAACTAGAAAATTCTCCTCTCAGGTGGATAACTGATTCCCTTTCCAGAAATAACCCTTCTCTTTGCCCCTCTGTCTCGGTGCTGTTCCATGCCATGTCTTTTGAGCTTCCACTTTACAGCTGTTCAAAAGCCTTCCCTTCCTGTGTTCCTTTGTGGTCAATTCTCGTACTGCAGCGTGAGTTCATATGAAAGGAAGTAAAGCCCAATATGAAGTCCATTGACGTCAATAGGGATCCTTCAGAGATTTCCTGTATACCAGGTTATTGCTAGGATAGATTTCAGGCTATCTCTGAAAAGTGCTGGGAAAATGGCTCTTACTCACGTGTGAAGGACATAATTGGGAATTCACAAACATCCCTCACATCATTATTGACAGCAAAACTGCTTCTTTGTTGCAGTCAATGGATTTCCACTTGGATCAGATCACCTTGCGCCCTAAGGAATTCTTCCGTACCAATGACATTGAGGTCCTGACTGAAACACAGGTAAGGAGAACAGCATTTGCATTGTACAGTCACACATGGCTCGGTCCAATTGCCTCTACAGAAACATTACCAAATGCTGCAGCAAAGCCCTCACTTCACAACAGGATTCTAATATGACAAGCCCCCCCGCCCGCTGGTTGTAGCTATTCAAAGCTGCTGTTAGCAAACAGCGACCAGTCCCTTTCTCTAACAAGACAGGACGCTCGCTGGGGCTGTTCTCACACTGAACATGCTCAGTGGAACCCCAGCTTATCTGGCCTGCACTTAGATGCCTATAACCTGTTGAGAGGTGGGGCTTGGGCATTTCTCATCAGCTAGCTTCTGTGACTCCCTGCTCAGCATGCTGGCTTTTGGAGAGCCCGTTCCTAGGTGACAAACTCCCCCCTGTGCATTGTACAGCAAGCCTGGGCATCTAACGGTGGATTCCAGTGTGTGGCAGGGTGCCTAACTGTTAAGCATTGCAGTTCAGTTGCCCCCCTATGGATCTAGCCCCCCGAGTGTCTTTCCATTAGCATGGAAACATCATAGACTCTGAGAGCTGGCCTGACTAGTTTTCATTTAGCAATGATTGTTCAAAAGCATCTCCCTCCTGCCAACACAGGGCTCTCTTCACTACATTAGGTGACCTTTGGGGTCTAAGGAAGGGCAAATAAATGATGCAAGGTCTGCACTGATGGAGAGAAATTAAAACAACTGAAAGTAAAACTTGGAAGACCCAACACTGGAGAAAAGAATCCCTTAAAACTAAAGAAGTAAAAGCACTTTATGGAAAGAGTGAATGTAGCTACTGTCCAAAAGTAGAGGGGAGGGGAATAGTGGAAAAGTCTCTCTTTTGACCACAGCATTGCACTGGGAGCTCATGTTCAGCTGATTATCCACCATGACCCGCAAGTCTCTTTCAGAGTCACTGCATCCCAGGATAGAGCCCCCCATCCTGTAAGCACGGCCCCCATTTTTTGTAGAGAGATGAGTCCATAAGAACTGCCACTAGCACCACCCCGAGAAACAGTGATGGCACAGCCACTGATTTGTCATCACATGGAGGCCCCGGGTGAGGTAACTAAACGCTCCCAAGAATGACGATAAATGTGACCCAGATTCATAGCATGAAATCAGAACTGGTCAGCAGACCACCAATTTGAAACTCAGAGAATAAAGTCTGAAAGAAGGACCAAAACCTGTGCAGATTTTAAAAGTCACTTGCCAAACAAACATTGGTGTTTGCATTGTGGGTTTTTTTTATATATACAAGCCATCTATCCCCCATGTTGCAAGTTCATGTCTAATTCACTGTCCATTCTCACCCCAGGGTCTTATTCAGCTGTTCCACCTCCCACCCCCAGTGAATATTTGTTTTCAAACAATTTGGCATCCCCATAAGTTGCAGTGGGGGAGGTCTAGGTTGGATATTCGGAAAAAGTTTGTCACTAGGAGGGTGGTGAAGCCCAGGAATGGGTTACCTAGGGAGGTGGTGGAATCTCCATCTTTAGAGGTTTTTAAGCTGCGGCTTGACAAAGCCCTGGCTGGGATGATTTAGCTGAGGTTAGTCCTGCTTTGAGCAGGGAGTTGGAGCAGATGACCTCCTGAGGTCCCTTCCAACTCTAATATTCTATGAAGATTCAATTAGGGGAAATGCCAGAAATTCTTTTGGGCCCATGTTTCATAGCCCTTTGTTTTTATTTCTCTGTTCAAATTGAATATTGAGCGACAGATAGCACTGAACCAAGGACCCATTTTACAACTGCCCAGTTCAAAATGGACCCAAGACTGGAATAGCAAACCATGTTGCAGGCGAGCCTGTCTGAGCTGCCTGGAGAATTTTGTACAGCACTCACCCATTCTAAGCCTTCCTTGCTTTCACCAGTACTGATCCCTCCCTGATTTTTATGAGCTACAAATTAATTCACAATTGAAACAGAATGAATGAGTTGCTTGCATGAGCTAATGCAGTGTGATACATGGACAATTTGGCCCAGAGTACCAGGCGGGGCTGCCCGTGTGTTCTGAGATAAGAGCAGTCCTAGGCTGTTCCAGGCTATTCCACTCCAAGCTAATCTCTTTGTTATCTTCAATAAAGCATCTCAGATTTTGCCCCTTAACGTTATTTAGAAATGATTTCAGGTTGCGGCTGTGGATGTCAAGAACAAGATAGCTGTGTTCAAGGATGGATTTAAGATGGAGTATAACAAACTGCTGATAGCAACTGGAAACACGTAAGCTACAAACCTACACAATACACACCAAGACAAATTCTACCCTTATTAGAACATAAGGTGCCTATGCTTACAGATAAAGGACTGGACTCACGAAGGTACTTGGGCATCTACACCGCAAATTTAGGGGCTAAATCCCAGTTTAGGCTCCATTGTGATCCACAAAACATCCCACCGAACCCTGTAGGTGCTTCAGCTCACTTAGCACCTATATTTTTCCAGTGGAAAAAATTACCTTGATGCATACGTTTCTGCCTCTGGGGACGCACAGGCTGCCACTCTCTGGAGGCCTATCTCCCACCTAAGCCCCACCGCAGTTTGTGAACTCAGGGCAGAAAAGTGTGTGGCCACCTCGTCTGTGTGCAGGGCCCGATCGGGTAGGTGTGCTCAAAGCATGCCTCTCAGATTGGGCCCCTCAGGTGAGTTTGCACAGGGGTTAGCCAATGAGAGGGGAAGGGAAGGAGGAGCTACCTAATTCTTTGCTCAGTGATTAGGGCATTCACCTGGGATGTAAACCCCCAGTTCTAGTCCCCTGTTCAAATTCCTTCTCATGAAACTAGGGGGATCTGCCACCTCTCAAGTGTGTGCTCCAACCACTGAGCTATGAGCTATTCTCTTGTGGACCTCCCTAACTCTCTCCTGTTGAAGCTGTGCCATTGTGGATAAACCATTAAAGAAATGTCGGTGCAGAAAGACTGGACCCTGGCTATCCCACATCCCGGGTGAATGCACTAGCGACGAGGGTACAGTCTCTCTTTCTCTCTCTCTCGGCCCAATGAGGAAACTTCTGCCTCTTCACAAAAAACTCCTTAGGCACCTAACTCCAAAGAGGGTTTACAGCTGAACATCGCTAGCAGAACTAAGCGCTTCCCAGTAGCCCAGACTCTGACACCTATTTCCAGGAGAGGGGTGGGGCTTAGGACCCTCCCCCTCTGGTTGGCATCTCCCATTGGCTAGCTTAGCCGGCTCCCTGCCGAGCATGTTGGCTTTTATGAACCACAGTCTAAGGAACCTATCTCTCCCCATTCATTGTCTAGAGCCTTGAGCCGAACTCAGGCTTTGATTTTTCTAGGCACTGAAAAGTGAGGTGTGCTAAGTACCTTTGTGAATCCAGGCCAAGCAACCGAACGCTGGAACTGAATTAACCATCTGAACGGGGGATTTTTGTTTGCAAGAGTATTTGCGGAAAAGGAAAGCGGGACTGTGTTGATCTAAGCATCCTGGTCTGAATATGTTCACATGACCAGTCGTTCACACTGGAAAGGTTTGTGCAACCAAACCTGAAAACTGTGTTTTGGACAGTCCAACACGGAAGCAAGAAGAATACCATGTTACCAATTGGGCAGCTGGGGGTGGTAACCGTGGATAATGACTGATCGTGACTACTGAAGCAATAGTTGATGGCCAATGCAGACGTTAAAATACTGTTCACAGAAACCATTTATGAATGATGAATAAATGTGTGTAATAAACCAAAGTAACCGTGGGTAAATCACGGACAAAGAGGGCTTGGCTTAGAACACACCTCTGGTTGGCATCTCCCATTGGCCAGCTTAGGTGGTTCCCTCTTGTAAGTGTCCTAACCATTGGGCTAAAAGTTATGAGGGAAGTCCTCTACCTCCTTCTGTTTTGTGTGAACTCACCCAAACAGATAAGGCACTTCTGAGCACGCCTACCAGATCAGGCTCTGCATGCAATTCAGATAGCCAAATGCCTGTCTTCGCCTGGTTTCTGAATCACTCTGGGGTCGAGGTAGGCACCCAAACACAGACAGCGGGACAGCAGTGTGCATGCCCAGAGGAAGACACATATATGCCGAGAACTTTTACAACAAAAACTGAAGTGCTGAGTATGTGTAGGCACCTACAGGGTCTGTAGGTGGGAGGGGAAGGGGTGGTTATGTATCATGGAGGTATCATAATCAGGACTTGGATGTCCAACTCCTCTTGTTCATTTCAGGTCAAAATGTCAATAGATTTCCTTCAATAGGTTTACTGAGTTTACACTGTTGTGATTGCAAAAAGTAGTTAACCCAGAATGAAGCAT
Organism: Emydura macquarii macquarii; assembly: GCF_026122565.2. Taxonomy (NCBI): domain Eukaryota; kingdom Metazoa; phylum Chordata; order Testudines; family Chelidae; genus Emydura; species Emydura macquarii. The sequence goes on from NW_027131391.1 coordinate 6,676,638, forward strand.
GGATCCACAAGACCTCCGCCTCTGTTATTACATTCGCCCATTTCGTTCACTGCACGTTGTCGAACCTGCACTTCAAATGATGCTTCTGTGGGGACAGTGTGCAGTGAACGAAATGGGCGATCTGTGAATCTCTGAGTATGTATTTAAAGGATGTATCATAATGCAAATGGAGTCAAGGTTATGATTGTACAACTTTGGCATTTCCTGACTTGAGTACATCACTTTAATCATATTTAAAAAAAAAAACCTTTTATGCAATATCCTTAAGCACACGTAGGGCCTGATTCAAAACCCATTAAAGCAATTGGAAAGATTCCCTTTGACTTCAGTAACTTTTAGAATGTGTACAAATAATTACCCTATAATTGTCCTGATTAGCTTGTGTGGAGTACTGAGTGAGGCAAACATCACAGCCCCAGATGTTATCCATTTTGCAATAATAAATAATTATATTTAAATAAAATGACAGGCTCTTTAAATTTTTAATAATAATTTCTGAAGTGGGGTTCTGTATGTATGGATCCAGTCTGCATCAAACTAACATAGAAATTCAAATTGACAGAGTATTTGATTTTTCTATCTTTTGTTTTCTTGTCATCTTTAAAACACTTTTTTTTTTTTTTTAATTGAAGGTAACACTAATGTGTGTTTATCATGTACACCTTATACCTGGTATGTTTCAGGGCTGTTACTAGATGGTCAGGCTTCTGTCCCAGATATGGATTGACTACAGAGCTTCCTTCCCAGAGAGACCCCAGATGTGTTCACGATAAAATGCTTTAATGCACTGCCAGGAATGGCATAACTATCTTAACTTAGCTCACACACGGCGCCGCCTATGGACTGAACAGTATAACACTGTTTAGCAAGCCATTACATCTCCGCCCTTAAGTTTTCGCATTCCTGCCATTTACAAAATTTACACTATCGAGCTATCCTTAAAGTACAGCACAGACCTGTCTGGTAAGTGTCTGTGAATCATAATGGTTTTCTAATTGCATGGCCCAAATGCATAACAGCTTGGGTCATCTGGCTGTTCATCAATTGCAACGATTGTCTGTGGGTGGTTTGGAATCCTGGAGTCGTCTTTTTCTTTTTGAGGAAAAAACTGTAGATGTCGACAGTTTCTGTTGAACTCCCCACTTTTGGTCCTGATCACACATGATCTGGGTGATTTGGTTCTTTTCATTTATGGCAGTTGGAGTTCTCCATTCTTTTTTTCCAATCAGTTTGACACAAACACAATTACCCGGTTCTAAAGCCGGCAATTCTCTAGCTGAGGTATGTGTGTTTAAAGTGTTCATAAACTCTTCACGCCTTTTGATGTGATTTGGCTGTGCTCTTCATACCTGGCCACTCTAGAAAAATTCTTCTCCCAAGTCAGAACAGTAATTCGGAGTTACCAGGGACTGTCTCTGATGGTTTTATTGCTTTGCTGTAACTCTTCTAACATCTCGCCCCATTCCAAAGAAATGAAAATAGATTGGAAATAATAGGGCTGCCTTTCTGAATGTTTGTCTGTGTCTCTGGGCTTCTGAACTGTCGTATGTGTTACATCAGAGACACAATGTGGGTGAGGTGATATATTTCATTGGACCAACTTCTGTCGGGGAGAGAGGCAAGCTATGGAGCTACACAGAGTTCTGCTTCAGGTCTGACCCCTGTAGGTGCCTAAACTCGCTCGTCACCTACAATGTTCCATTAAAAGTCCCCTTGGTGCCTATATTTGTGGTCCTGACATCCTCAGTGGCAGCTGGCATGCCGAACCCTCAGAGCAAAGCACGCCCCAGAGGAAGATGGATGTTCCTCTGCCTAACAGGCCGGCAGGGCCCAATTTGGTGCATGCTTACTGGAGCGGCTCCCTATAGATGCACATACACAAAACAGTCAGGGGCCGAGGAGGAGGGAGGACCTCCCTCAAAACTTAGCCCAGCTGGGTTGTGGGAGACCCCCAGTTCAAGTTCCCCCCCCTCCACTGGAGCAATGGACTAATTTCATGTAGGATCTCCCTCAATGTCTTCTGTTGAAGCTGTTCCACTATGGACAAATAATTTTAAAAAGTCCTGGGAGCAGGGGGAACTGGTTTCTGGGTCTCCCACGTGTGTGCTCTGGTGACCGGACCGGAGCATCTCTCTCATGCTTGCACGCTGTTTCATTATTTATCCAGTGGAACAGCTTTGCCAGGAAAGACTGAGGCCCCCCCATCTCAGAATAGCCCAGAGCCCAGTATCTGGGGCACCTAGCTGACAGGTGCCAGAGCCCTGTGCAGATTCTTTCTCGGGTGGAGGGAGGACGTGACCTGAGGGTTTCCCCCATTCCGACAGCCTGCCCTAACTACCACCTCCTCCCCGAACCAGTGTAGGTGCTGAGCTCTGAGCAGGTCTTAGCCTCCCCCACTCTCAGCAGCATCTCTCACTGGCTAGCAGAGGTGGCTCCCTGCTCTCTCAGCTGGCTTTTGTAAATTCCATTCTGTCCCTCCCCATGCAGTGTAGAGCCCCTGTGCCACTGGTGGGGTTACCCAAGGGGTAGAGGGTGAATTGCTACTGCCTGCGTACAGAGCAAGGAAGCCTTGCCTGTGCTCACAGGGGAGAAACTCATCTCCAGTTACCAGCTGCTGGCAACACAAACGCCCCAGTAGAGAGAGCTGAAATCCCCCTTTTCATGAGATGCTCACACCGGTTGAGTGTCGCCTCCATCTTGTGGCCTTCTTTCTTTGTACAGCCCCAAGCCTGCACCTAGTCTAGATTAAACACTTGGCTGGGCTGGATTGGACAATGTCAGTTGTTCTCACCCTGGACTGAGTGAGCTCTGAGAAGTGCCCTGCCCCAGGTGACCAGTTTCACCTCCAGCGGCTTTGGATCACACTAGCCTACATGTTACAGAACTCTTAAAATATTTTCCACGTGTACGTCCCGTAATAACCATGACCACCAGAAAATTCGTTGTTTTCAGCAGAGACTCCACATGGCCCCCTTTGGGGAAAGCTCATGAAGATGGTGATTGTAGGGGAAACGAGCCTGTCTTGGCATACAGACTGGTAACTAGTCTGTTGCCAAACTGGGGCAGTTGAGTCACAAAGCCGAACCCAGCCTTTGTGAATCCCAGTGACTTTTCCAGGCACCTAAAAGTCAGGCAGGTGCTACTCAGCATTGTCCTGCCCAAGTTTCTGTGTGACTCTCGTATCCTAAATGTTTATATGTTACTGTGTGGTTTGAAAATACTTTTCAAATCCTTATCAGTAAGCTCCTGGGTAAAAATGTCAAAAGTCCCTAAGTTACATAAAACACTAAATCCCATTTTCAGATGTGACCTAAGTCCGGATCCACCTAAGATCCCTGCGGGCTAGATCCACAGAGGACTTTCGGTGTCGCAAACTGAGCATTGGAATGCCTGATTTTGAGTTGCCTGCCACCCAGCAGACTCCTCAGACCTGAGTTAGGGGCCCTGGCTCCTTGTGCAATGCAGCAGGAGAATGAGGTGCCTAAGAATGGGATTCACAGAACCCAGCAAACTGAATGGGGAGCCTCCGACGCTAGCCAATCAGAAATGCAGCGGAGAGGGTGGAACCTAAATGCATCCCCTCACAGATAACTAGGCACTTAACTTTGGCCTGGAGGAAAGTGTCTGTCTCCACTGGGGACTCCCATCCATGACCTTTCTCCTGGTGCTAGGTGTCTGAGCAAGACCAGCCCTTTCTCTCTGGTTTGTCATGAGGGAGAGAAACCAGCCCCCTTAAAGCCCATAGCCCAGTGGTTCGGTCACTCACATGAGGGGGAGATCTGTTCTCAGACACTTGACATGGAACAGGGACTTGAAGCTGGGCATGCTACTTCCCAGGGAATGCCCAGTCTGCAGGGTGTTCTAGGATGTCTTTCTCCAGCTCTGTTCCACAGGACAAAAATGACACCACACACCCTGCTGCTGCATCGTGCCCCAGCATCTCACACGTCTCTAGCTGGTAACGATGACTCCAGCCCGTTTGGTACTGGAGATCATCTTGAAAACTGGACCAACAGTCACTGAGGCAGTGCCCCAGGCCCGAGTCTGCAGACAGCCTGAAACGATTGTTCTAAAAGATTTGAATGGTCTCAGTCAGGGTCCCTGGTGCAGCTGCAATATTTGACATTTTTTTCCCCAAGATGCCACCAAATTCAGCTTTCCGGCTGTCTAGTTTGTTGTTTCGCTGCAGCTGGGGGCCCAGCAATTTGTTTTGTTCTTCCTGCCCTTCAGGGGCTCGCCAGCAGTTGCCACTCCACCTTTCACACCTTTAACACCGGGGGGAGTTAATTGTATTCCACCACCCGGCTCCACGGAGCCTGCCTGCGGAGGACCTGGGAGCCAGAGCTGGAGTCATGGCTTGCCTGGCTCGTTGGTGGCAAGCAGAAGGGTGGGCTGGGAGCTGGGCTCCCTGAGGAACAGTGCAGCAGCCATGACCCTGGGAACCCAGGAGACGAGCCAATGGGGCTGGCTACAATCTCTGCCCTGCCCTCCTCATGTGCCTTGTCCCTGGCACCAATGGAGGAAACTGGTTTGAGCATGGGTTACTGGGCCTAATGAAAACAGCCATCCTCAAAAGTAACTTGCTGCCATCTCGCTCGGATAGCAAGGGCAGGTCAGTCACGCATACAAATAAATCAGAATAGCTACAGTTGCTTTAAACAGGACTAACAGTTATGAGAGAGAGAAAGAAACCCTCCCGCTTGAGAACACAAGCCAGTCAGTAACTGCCTTGGAGATCAGAAAACTTCCTCTGTGGCCATGTCTGTTGTGGAGGTTTTACACTTGCCTCTGCAACAGCTGGCAGTGGCCAGCATCAGATAGGCATGCTGGAAGGCCACTTGCAATTATATTAGGCCGTGCGTTTGGCTCCTGGAGCCTCTCTGTGCCGAGCTGGCAGAGACGTGTTCATTAACAGAAAGGACAGAGATAAGAAAACCACAATCAAAACATAAAAAATTATTTTCCTCAATTTGTGTGTTTTGTTTTTTTTTCAGACCCAGAGCCCTTAGCTGTAAAGGCAAAGAAGTTGAGAATGTTTTCAACATCCGAACCCCTGAAGATGCCAACCGGATAGTGAAACTGGCCAGTAGCAAGAATGCAGTCATAGTGGGAGCCTCTTTCCTTGGTGAGCCTTGGTCTTGGGAAAATCATCTCATGAATCCCATTCAGGAGCCTTTGGGCAGAATTTTCCCTTTGAAGATTTATATTCTAGTTTTCTTTATAATTCCCCATTTTTCACATGGGTAATTAACCATTAGAACAATTTACCTAGGGAAAGTGGAGTCTCCGTCCCTTGAAATCTTTAAGTCAAGATGTTGCTCTAAAAGATTTGCTCTAGTTCAATCAGAAGTGATTAGACTGGATGCAGGAATCACTGGATGAAATTTGGCGTCCTGTATTATTCATGAGGTCAGACCTTAAAATCTATTAATCATATATTTGACCTGTGCCTAGTCCTTGAATTTTCTTGTGATCTTTTTTACTAGAATAATCTATCGTAGATCATTATAAGATACAACTAGTTCATGGAGGTAGTGAATTTTCTGGGATGATTTTTTTTTTTATGCAGCCACATGACTTCCTTTAAATGAAAAATTCCCTTGTTATAATCAACATTTTTTTACTTGTGTTAGTAATATTCCACTCTATTCAGGTTCTTCTAATACTTCTTGAATACCTACAAACAGAGGGAGTTAATCATTATGAAGTAAAATGGATTTTTTAAGTAACAAAGATCGTCATCATGACTTCAGGCATAATGGTTTTATAAGCCAGGGAATATTGAGTAGGGGATGTGATATTGCCTCGGCATAAAGCACCAGTGAGACCACCACTGAAGTACCATGTTCATTTAAAAGAGATGTTAACAACTGGAAAGAGTTCAGAGAAGTACTGTGAGAGAGATTCACAGGCTGGAAAACGCGCCTTACTGCAAGAGGCTAAAATAGCTCAAGCTGGGATTTGCAGTGACTCATGCTCCTAACTAATGGTGGCATTGCTGAAAATTGCATCCTAGGACAAGGGTCGAAGAGCAGGTTAAGGTGAGCTGATCACAGTCGGGAAGTACCTACATGGAGAGAAGATTTCTTTAATCCAGCAGTCTAAGGCATACCAAGATCCAATGGCTGGAATATGAAGGTTGACAAATTCAAATGAGAAATAAACTAAGCTGCAAATTTTTAACATCTTCTTTAGTATCTCTCTATAAAGCAGGTTTACAGAGCTCTGATGGTTCTTGTAGTTCTTTTCTGACCCCTTCCAATTTTTCCACATCCTTTTTGTAGTGTGAATACCAGAACTGGACACAGTATCCAGCAATGGTTTCGCTAATGCGGTATACAGAGGTAATAGCACCTCTCTGCTCAATATTCTCCTCTTTATACATCTAAAGATTGTTAGCCCTTGTATAGCCACAAAATCACACTGGGAGCTCTGGTTTCCACCTAAGTCCTCTGAGTCACTGCTTTCTAGGATACAGCCCTCACCCGCCAACTTGTAAATCCATTTAATGAATAGTCTAGAAGGATGGACAACTAGGCTGACCAGTCTATGGACTGCAAGTGCATATTTGATACTTATTTTTTTTTGGGTCAGTCTCCTGGTTTAAAAATGTAATCCATCCAGTCAAGAGGCAGAAACTATAACACGTGACCTCGGTGACCAATCACAAACTGCAAATAGTCAAAGTGAACAATTCACAGACAACCTGTAGGTTGAAAATCTGTTGGCCAGGCTATTTGAACAATGCTTCCAAATAACAAAGACACCTCCAGAAATCAGGATTGGTTTATGATCAGAAAAAAGAGCTAAATTCACAATGAATCTTATTTGCAATGTATAATTCAGTTAGCTTGACTATGATCCCAGCCACAGAACGGATGGGCCTCCTAGTTCTATTCATAAAGTTGTAGTTTTAAATGAGAGAGACAAGGTGGGTGAGGCAATATATTTTATTGGACCAACTAATGTGGGTGAAAAAGACACTCTTTCGTGCTCCACCGAGCTTTTATTCAGGTGTATGGAGCTCAAAAGCTTGTCTATTTCACCCATAGAAGTTGGTCCAATAAAATATATTACTGCACCACCTTGTCTCTCTCATATCCTGGGACCAACATGGCTACAACAACCCTGCAAACAATACTGGTTTTAAATTATCATTTACTAAGTATATTACAGTGCATCACTTACTTCAATCTTCAAAGCCTTTGTGTAGTGTCCTCCTTGTAAGAATTTCATAGATAAATAATCGGTTTTGTGCTTAACCCCAAGACCAGTCTCTAGGATGCCCTTTTGAGAGCAGAAGGTTTGGTTTCTACCCACCCTATGAATACTGTTAATATCGCAAAGTAGCAATTCCAGTTTCCATCGCAGGGAGCCATGCAGCTTGAGGCAACCTGGGTCATGTTGAGCTCGTTATGAATAGCAGCAGTCGTCCTCATATTGCAGGAATAGCAGAGACCCCATTAAGGATCAAACCAACTGTGCCGGGACGGAAGGAGTGAGGTTACACAGGTATAACAAAAAGATGGTCCCTGCCCCCTAGAGCTTACAATAGACTGAGAGCACGACTTGCTAGGAAAACTTTCTTCAGACTATCTGCAGTGTTCACTCACTCACTCGCCCTTTTGCAGAGCCCAAAGGCTGCTGCTCATTCCAGGGCAACAGTTCCCAGGCTGAAGGCAGCAAAGAGACAATTCTCACATCTCTATCCACCATCTGACAGCTCTTTAATTCAGCTCCAGAGACCTTAGTGAACTGCTGGAAATGCCACCGACTTGCTCTCATGTGCTTCTGTTCCCCAGGGATGGAGGTGGCTGCCTATCTCACAGAAAAGGCTCATTCTGTGTCTGTGGTGGAGCTGGAAGAAGTGCCTTTCAAGAAATTCTTTGGGGAGAAGATTGGCCAAGCTATCATGAAGGTGATTGACGTACAAGTCCCTTAGAGGATTATTCTGGCTCAAGCAAGGGGCTCGGTGACCCTGATTCCTGCTGTGTGCAGGACAGCTGTGTATGTCTTCCCTCCCTGCTGTCACTTTCAGTTCCTGGTATCATGTTCTGTTTGTTTGATTTATTAAGTACGTGTGCAGTGTTTTGAAGCTATGAAGTGCTGCACAGTGGTTGACATCGAAAAGAAAACATTGGCCATATCCTCCCCTCTTGGCCTAATTGCAATATGCTAAAGTACTCCGTGTTCCTACACTGCAAAAATGATGACACCACACTTCTCAGGATAGATGCCGAGATGCTCGGAGAGTCCGTTCGGGAGCTGTAGCTAAAGAGGAAAGGACTGGGATTGTGGAAGAAAAGCCAGATACACTCTGGCACTGCCACCAGCTTCTGGTTTAAGGGCTTTTGTCTCTCTCTCACTGCACAGATGTTTGAAACCAACAGGGTGAAGTTCTACATGCAGACTGAAGTGTCTGAGCTGCGGGAACAGGAGGGCAAGGTACAGCGGCTGGTGCACCGCAGGATTCAAGCATGGTGTGGCTAAGGGAAAGGGGGCTGCATGCCAGACTGCGCCTGACCTTTGCATGAGTGTGTGGATGGGCAGGGAGAATGTGAGGAGCTCAAATAACTGGTCCCATCCTGCCCCCCCAGGGGCACCTATCCCTCCAAAGTGGGTGGAAAGAGCTGGGGAGGAGGCCAGGCCATGACCCTGCCCCAACCTCAGCTTCCCCCAGCAAAGCCTGTGGAGTGAACTGGGTTCAAATTAAATAGAGGGGTCAGCGCCCCATAATTATGGGCTGAGGAGTTCTCCTTCTCTTGGTGATTCCATACTGTACGCTGCTGGGAGATGGCTTATCCTGTGACATCACTGCAATCAGTGTGGCTCGCCCGTACGCTAATGCGACACTGCATGTGAAAAGTCGAGCCCAGAGAAATTAGGAATGCCAGAATTCAAGCTGTGGGCTTTGTGTGCTTGCCCTGAGGAATGCGGAGGGCGGGCTGTCCGAGGTGGCGTTCATCGCTGTCTTCCTGGTTTGTTTCTTCTCGTTTCTGTTCTATGCAATTCACATTCCCTCACTGTGCCCATCAGCCCACCTCTGAAGGCAACGGACGTCTCAGCCTGCTACTTTTTTGTGACAGGATTATCCCTGCGGAGACCTTTCAATCCCAGCTCAGTCAGGGATTGACTGGAAGGGTCTGTACAGCAGTTAGGATCTAGGATGGCTGGTGACCACCAGCAAAGGGGAGGCTGGTGCGAACATATATCATGCATTCCCACTGTCATTAGGGTCTAAAAAACACACACAGCTAGGGGAGTTGTACAGAATTTACATTAGGGAGCCAAGAGTGAGAATCCCACAACATGATGTTGAAGCAGAATCCTAAGTGAGTCATTTTCCCTTCCTCCATGAACTGGAGTGAGATTCCCACTCAGCTGGACACAGCTAGGTTCTTTGTCTGTCCTTAAAATAACCACGATATTCATCTGTCTCTCCTAAAGCTTAAGGAAGTTGTCCTGAAGAGTGGGAAAGTCCTCCGGGCAGATGTCTGCGTCATTGGCATAGGTAAATGCACCCTGACGGGGGGAAACCCAATGATTCGGTGTTTGGCAACAATGAAGTGGCTTCTGCTTCCCCAGGTAGAGCAGAGAGCTCGTTCAAAGCCTGGGCCAGGAATGCTGATAGCTACACTCTAACCGAGTGCCATGCTCTAGCCATCAATCATAGGAACATAGGACTGGTAGGGACCTCCTTGGTCATTGAGTCCAGCCCCTGACAACTCATCAGATCCACCATCATCAGCCGAACAAGGGGAACCTTTCCAGTTTTGAAGTACTATGGCAGTCAAGAAGCATTCTGGTGCATGTTTTAGTCTGATGCGGCTAGTAAAGAAAGTCAGGCAGTAAGAGCAGATCTACGGAAGAGAGAAGAAAGGTAAGGTGGTCAGGCCCATTCTGCTTCAAGGCTCCATGGAACAGTGCAGTCACCATACACTGGAATCCAATTAACTCTCCTTCAGGGGAAAACCAGAAAGCAAGAGGCCACTACAAGCAGGTACCTGCAGGATAGGGAGATGGAAAAAAGAATGGCTGCCTGGCTACAGAAAACTGGCATATTCTATGGCAAAAGTTCTCCGTTTTGTGGCACCATGGAGAAATGTCAGACTCCATGGCCACAGAATTGTGGCATCTACAGGTCCTTGACTGAGGTGAACAGGGCTCTTCACACCTCTTAGAGCTATTGTTTCAGGTTGTCTGCAGACTCAGGCAGGCATCCATTGGTTTACATTTACTTCACATTGATCTCCACAACCATAACAACTAGAAAATGATTTTTTTTTAGAATGAAATGGTCCGAAAAGAGCAGGGTGGTCACAAAACTGTTTTAATCCCCCTGCCCCCGCAGGGAAACAACCCCCAGGTGGAGAACCCATGGGGTAAATAATTTCCTCAATGAAATGGCTCAGAAAAATGTCTTTTGCATCTTAACTAGACAGTAACTATTGATATAGTATACGCGGTGTAGAGGTCCTAGCTTTTATTTCCCATCTTTCATTGGCATTTTGTGTCGATAGTTTAGAAAGCTACAACAAAAAACATTTTAAGGTTAAAAAGCATGGCTGGCACTTTGGGCTTATAGCCATGCTTCGGGTTCAGGGGGACTAGGCTGCCTGCTTGTGTGCTCCTCCTGGACAGAACCTCAGTCCTGCAATGCATTCGTGCAGGACCCCCTCTCTTCAGGCGGGGCCCGTTGCAGGATGGGGGCTTGAACATGCAAGCCAGGCAACGAGCAGGGATGTAGTCTACAAGCACCGCAATCGCCACAACGGGTGACCAACAGCCTGTCAGCTCCACTTTTCAAAGGAGATTGTGTTGCTATTTTTTAAAATGCATCTGTAGACTGGGAGTGGGGTAAGTTAACTGGAGTGTGGAAAGGAAGGGCAGTACTGCGGGGAGGGAAAACAGGGAGAGCAGGAAGGCTGCCCATGTGTCACCTGCTGAGAACAGAGTTACCTGCTTTCCAAATGCAGCTGCACATGGACAGATTTGAATCAGTTTAGCCCTAGGGCTGGGCATTTCCACGCCCCTGTTACTTTAGGTCTGAGCGTCAGTTCTTCTGCCAAATCCACCCCATCCATTGAACTCAGTCAGCAAGGCTCTCTCAGCCCCTGCCAATCGTTCATTTCTCTGCCCACGCGTGGCACCCGGCACAGCTGCATTTTTCAGACACAATAGAAGTTAACTGAGCAGCACGTGGCATCGTGGAGCTGAAATGGCATTGGCAGGAGAACGATTGCTGGAGCTGGCAGATCCTTTCTCGCCCTGACCTCTGTTTTCCTGAGAGAGGCAATGTTTGGGCTTCAGACCCGCTTACATAACGTCCTTTGCCTTTCTGGCAGGTGCAACTCCAGCAACGGGATTTCTGAAGCAAAGCGGCATTAACATCGATTCCAAAGGCTTCATAGTCGTCAACAAGGTAAGCACCGTCAACGCACCGTCAGGCTCTGATGGTAGGCGTGGAGACAGCTGCAGAGTGGAGGAGTGGGAGCAAATCCAGAGTTATGGTTGTAGTGCAGTTGCTGTTTAGAGCCAAATTTTCAAAGTACTCTAAAATACACCTGCATAGGCAGATTATGTTGAAAATTGCTATGGTTCGCTAAGGGGAGGGTTAAACTGTGTAGGGCAGATATGGGGTGATTTAGCCAAGGGGCTCTTGAGATAGAGGTAGCCTCAAAGTGACTGGTGTCAGATTAACAGATTCATATGAATGTTGACACCCACAATAAAATCATGAGAGAGAATGCAATTTTGGCCCCTGCTGTAGACCGTCCCACGAGGAAGTGGAAAGCTTCAGACATCAAATGATTCTGGGGAAGCAAAATGAAAGAGAGACCCCGACCCCTTCCCACAAATTCCTGTAGTGTAGCGGCAGTTGCACCAAACTACACACCTGGTAACCAAGAGATCTCCTCACAGAACTTAGACTAACGGCTATTAATGTTTCTGTGCCCTTACTGTGTTCCTGTCACCTGGGAGGCTGGCTATAATCACCCATTTCACAGAGCCAGGAATAGAAGCCAGGGCCCAGGTCCTCAAAGGTATTTAGACTCCTAAGTCCCCTCTCTGGTGAGAGCAGCAATGGTGCACGCTGCTGTCTCAGTGAACGAGGTGATGGTCTGATCACGACAAAGATCCAACTCTCCCACCTTTTGTTATAGTCAAGAAACAAGTTCCGGAGTAAGCTTGTTTTTGCACTGAACCAAAAATCAAAGGGGATAGTCCTATAGTGGTTATGCTGGCCATGAGTGCCTGAATTAACCCTTAAGAGTCGTCAGCCAAATGGCCATTGAAATCACCCACCTGTATAAACCAGAGGTACTACAAGACTGGCCCCACAAAACCTCATTGAAATCACGTGGGAATCAGAGATGCAGTGGGGAGCCTGTACATCAAAGTTAATCCCAATTTAATCCTATCCCAGGACTCAGTCTAATAATCTACCTCATCCTCTCTGCTCATGCTGGCTCAAGTACTCACCGGGACAGAGCGGAGTTAACAGAGGGAGGAATCAACCCAAAATATCAAACAATAAATATTCCCCATAACATGTGTTCAATATGGACCACCCTCCCGCTAGTGGCTGGGGATCTGCCACCACATACCTTTTCCTTCCTGCATCATCTCCCTCTGTCTTGGGGTCAGGGTGATCCATCCATTCCTCCTCCAGTTGCCGATTTCAAGTAGGCATGGAGCTGGAAGATTGGGCTGCTACTGTTTGTAAAGAAGCTATAGGGCTGGTATCGTTTGTGCACTGCTGGCACTCAGTGAGTGCGGTCTTGCCAGCTCCCCCATGGCCTCACACTGATATCAACTACTACAGGGGGAAAGGATAGAGTCTCCTGGGACCCCACGAGTGCTGACTGTCTGCGTTCAATCTGAAAGTTAGGAGCTGAATCAGTTCAGGGTGTTTCCATTCGCTACCACAGCTTCTTGGAAGCAGGACAAGGTATTTGCCAATGGATGGTATCAAAATGCTGCCGTGAGGCCTAGCAGGATGAGTATGGATGTATGGCTCTTCTCTATGGACAGGAGGAGGAGGCTGCTCACCACAGCCACAAGTGCAGCTGTCTTTGAGCCATGCCCTGCTCTGACACTTGACTGAAAGGGAACCAGGATTCTGACAGGTTGTGTAGAAGTCTATTGTGCGAGTGAGAGGTTAGACCCTGGTTGATAGTTTCAAGAGTCTCTAGTAATGAATTATACTGGTTATCAATATTTAAATGATTATAGTGTTTACTTTAGTGTTCCTTAGACTATTCCATGTTCCATAGTGGGGAATGGCTTGCTCTGGGTCAAAGAGGGGCTGGTGCAATCTGTCTCAGGCCTGGTCTACACTAGCTGTGAATTTCAGTGGCAGTCGACGGGAGATATGCAAGCTATGTACAGTAACTTGCATATCTCTCGTTGACTTCCTAACGTCTACTTACCACGGTGTCTCCACTGCGCTGCGCTGACGGGCAATGCCCTCCCGTCGACTCAGCACTACGCTATTTGCTGGGGTGGCTTTGCGGAGCCGTCTTCCGGGTTCAACTGAGCGAGTCTTTATTGCCGCTCAGTCGAACCCACAAAATCGATCCTGCACTGCCAGCTGTGCCGCCGACAGTATAGACATAGCCTCAGTGTTCCCTGCTCTCTTTTACTATCCCGGAAGGGCAGAGGACTGTTGTGTACTCCCTGTATATGGTAGATTGCAGAGCTGCTACTTGCAGGTCAGGCTTCTGTACCAGATGTGGCCTGGCTACAGAGCTTCCTTCCCAGAGAGAGACACCAGATGTGTTCACTATAAGATCCTTTAATGCACTGCCAAGTACAGCTAAGTTTAGTTTAATAAGATATGTTGCACACAGTGCTATTTAGTGGCTGAAAAGTATTATACAGTTTACAAGCCCATTATATCGCCCCCTGTAAATTCTACATACCTACCATTTACAAAATATACTTTATCACAATATCTTTGAAGTTCAGTACATATCAGTCTAAGAGTCTCTGAATTGATAGAGGCAATATGATAGAGGTCTATAAAAACATGAATGGTGTGGATAAAGTGAATAAGAAAGTGTTATTTGCCCCTTCACATAACACAAGAACCAGGGGTCACACAATGAAATTAATAAGCAACAGGTTAAAAACAGTCAAAAGGAAGTACTGCTCACACAATGCACAGTCAACCTGTGGAACTCATTGCCAGGGTATGTTGTGAAGACCAAAAATATAACTGGATTCAAAAATGAATTAGGTAAGTTCATGGAGGATAGATCCATCAATGGCTATTAGCCAAGATGACGAGGGATGCAACCTCATGCTCTGTGTGTCATAAGCCTCAAACTGCCAGAAGCTGGGAGTGGATGACAGAGGATGGATCATTCAATTATTGCCCTGTTCTGTTCATTCCCTCTGTAACATATGGCATTGGCCACTGTCAAAAGGCAGGATACTGGGCTGGATGGATCTTTGGTCTGATCGGGTATGGCTGTTCTCATGTAAGTTTAATTCTTTTCTTCTCTTTCTGGTGCACAGTGTCCAAAAGCCATGGAAAACTGTGTGGATTGTGAGGTGGGAAGAGTGCTTTGGTACCAGAATGACAGCTGTAGCAGTCAACTAATGGTTGTAGTGCTTCATGTGATTGATAGATTTGAGGCCAGATTTTAAGGCCAGAAGGGACCATTGTGATCATCTAGTTTGACCTCCAGCATAGCGTAGGCCAGAGAATTTCTCCCCAGGATTCTAGTTCTTCCACAACCTGGCTTCTTGTTTGGATGGAGTTTCCCATAATAAAGTTTTGGAATTTGACAGGGAACATTTGGTGCAGATCAAAGGGATAGCATTTCCTGTATGTTTCCAGAACACAGCATCTCCGGCTACCATAAATGCTTGCTTTGTGTCTGTGCAATATTATTTATTTGTAGCCCAGTGGCTACCACAGTGCAATAGGTACTGGAAACATATTCCACTGGCTAGGCAAGAGATTACCTCCCTGAAGCCTTTGAGGAAAAGATCTACAGACTGGGGACCGACGGGCTAGGCAGCAGTTCTGCAGAAAAGGACCTGGGGGTTACAGTGGATAAGAAGCTGGATATGAGTCAGCAGTGTGCCCTGGTTGCCAAGAAGGCTAATAGCATATTGGGCTGCATTAGTAGGAGCATTGCCAGCAGATCAAGGGATGTGATTATTCCCCTCTATTTGGCACTGGTGAGGCCGCATTTGGAGTATTGTGTCCGTTTTGGGCCCCCCACTACAACAAGGATGTGGAGAAGTTAGAGAGAGTCCAGTGGAGGACAATAAAAATGATTAGGGGGCTGGAGCACAAGACTTAAGAGGAGAGGCTGAAGGAACTAGGCTTGTTCAGTCTACAGAAGAGAAGAATGAGGGGAGATTTGATAGCAGCCTTTAACTACCTGAAAGGGGGTTCCAGGGAGGATGGAGCTAGGCTGTTCTCAGTGGTGGCAGATGACAGAACAAGGAGCAACAGTCTCAAGTTGCAGTGGGGGAGGTCTAGGTTGGACATTAGGAAAAGCTTTTTCATTAGGGGGTGGTGAAGCCCTGGAATGGGTTACTTAGGGAGGTGGTGGAATCTCCATCTTTAGAGGTTTTTAAGCTGTGGCTTGACAAAGCCCTGGCTGGGATGATTTAGCTGAGGTTAGTCCTGCTTCGAGCAGGGGGTTGGACTAGATGACCTCCTGAGGTCCCTTCCAACTTGAATCTTCTGTGATTCTTGTGACACCATGTGTCCAAAGAGATCCGAACAGCAATCATCCACAAAGCAGCTCCTCCATTTTAAATGCAACCCTTCTGCCATGTGGGTAATAGGAGCAATAAAGGCCAGATGCAATATGTCTAGGGTCTCTTGAAGAATAGAAAAACTGGCTCAAGCCCCGCCCAGAATCCTAAGAAAAATTAAATAAACCCTCCTCTGGCTGCCCTTAGCAGACAGAACATACACACAAGCCCACTGAGTCTATCTGCCAGGGACTCTTTAAGGGAAATCTTTAATCAAGGAAAACAGGGATATAGAATGTAGGAAAACTCAGCAATAACGATGGTTAAGAGTCTGTCACGGGTATTTTTAGTAAAAGTCAGGGACAGGTCATGGGCAACATACAGAAATTCATGGAAGCCTGTGACCTGTCCCTGACTTTTACTAAAAATACCATGCGGGAGGGGAACTTGCAGTGGAAGGGCTGCGGGGGGAGGTATTGGGGACCGCTGCTCTGGTGGCCAGCTGCTGGCCCCCTGCTCCTGTGTCAGGGGCTGATCCAACCCCCCTGCCTCGCTGCTTCAGACCTTGAGCTGCTGCTCTGGTGTCCCCGGGGCTGACAGCTGCTCCAGCCCTGCCACTGCAGAAGTCCTGGAGGTCCCAGAAAGTCCCGCAATCCATGACCTCCATGACGGCATCCTACCTTTAGCAATAACTAACATGTGACTAAAGATCAGTGCTCTCGGTAAATCTGCAACTCCCCCCCACCACACACACTGTGAGTGCCCCACAGGTCACAGTTTCCTGGCCACGTCACTCCACCCACCACTAGCCTCGCTCATGGTTTGGCCAGTGAAAAGTAGTGGTTGGGTGCCTAAAGGCGCTGTTCTCGGCAGGCCTGGCCCAGCCCCTGGAAGCTGCTTTCCTTATTCCCCTTGGAGGAGTCTCCTCCTAACCCAGCATGGCGATTCAGCTCAACATAAGTGTTGGGAAGGGTGGACTTCACTGACATCACCACAGCTGTATTGCCACGCCCCTGGTCTCTGCCAAGGACCCCTTTCAGAGCCGTCCCCTCTAGCACATCCTCTCGGTGCCACAGGATTCTCACTGGGGGATTCAAAAGTGTCTAGAACCCTGGGGCAGAGTCTTTGCTCCTTGGAGATGACTTTCACCTCACAAGGAAAGAGCCTTTTCCCCTTCCCCGTCATAGGTCAAACTTCACCTCCCCACCAAAATCTGCGTCTGTTACAGAGACACTGATTTCCAAGTGTGACTGGTGGAACCGTGGGTATGTAAATATGTAAATGAGGCTTGATGTAGTTGTTTATCTATGTCCAGTTGTCTCAAATGCTTTCTGAGTTCGAGGCATGCCAGACAGAGCAGATGGTCTCAGTTTGCTGTATGTTGTTAAAATGCCCTCAGATGTTTGTACAATTCTGCACAACCGGTCTGGGGGGCGGGTGACACATTGTTTGTTGCTACGTCCAAGCGGCATGAAGCCGTGATACTGCTGACCCTGAGCTTGTAACGCCTCTTGCAACATGATCACCAGTGGTGCTAATGGCCCCTGGCTTCCTTTCAGATGATGCAGACCAACATCCCGGGCGTTTTTGCAGCTGGTGATGCTGTCACATTCCCACTGGCCTTGCGTAACAACAAGAAAGTGAACATCCCTCACTGGCAGATGGCACATATGCATGGTGGGTGTATCTCAGTCCCTTCATTTTAGGGCTCCTGGACTACTTAGTGACAAGCCTCTCTTGAAGGAAGTTAGCCGACCAGATCAGGCTAGATAGAGAGGCAGCTGGGAATAGGCCACAGGGAAATGGGGTTTTATTATTCACCACATAAGTGATTGTTCAATTTTATCCCTCATTATTCCTTCCTGGGTTGTTTGTCTTAGATTGGCCAGTGGTCCCGGCCCAAAGATTTTTCAGATGTAAAGGTATTTAGGCATCTCTCTGCATCATTAGGTGCCTAGTGGGACTTTATAAAGCACCAAACTCGTTGAGCCCCTAACTCTCACTGCAGTGCTTATAAATCCGACGAGGTGCCCACCTTCGTCTTTAGGCACCCAAATACGTTTGTAACTGTCCCTGTACTTTAGTGTATATTTCTCGACACTACCTAGCATGCTGTGGTTTCTACTGGGTTACAGATCAAGAATATTTCACAAACACAGTGCCAGAAACACAAGTCAGTCCACAGACCAAGTGGTAAAATCCCAGGTACAAGGCAGTACCAGTACCCTACTGGGTTGCACTGACAGCAGAATTGCATCTAAAACCATCACTGGTTTTCAGTTCCCCAAGAATGTTTTAATTTGCAGTCAGCCAGGAGCCACTTTTATGGTTATTTTGGTTCATTCAGCGAATTGAAAAGGTTTTTATTTGCACAGTTCTAGTCCTTAGTTCTGCAAACCAGGGATTTTTGCCTTTAGCTTCCTGCCACGGAACAATCCTGCCGGGAGCATCCTCCTGCAGCAGGCTATTGGCATGACAGGCACGCCTGCCTCAGTTTCCTTCCGTAAGAGACCCCAGTAATGTCACACAAGCTTTCCTGCCTCAATAATAACCTTCCTTGAGGCCAGTTTATTATCAAAACAGACAAATCAGACAGCATCCCTCAGGGCCCCGGCCCTTTCCAGCTCTCAGGTGTGGAGATGTCGGCAGGTCAGCCCCTCCGCTGTCTCCCTTCCTTCAGCCCTGGCTCTCTGGCTGGGGGAAGCCAGACTTCAAACCCCTCTTGCTGCTCTCCTGCCTTCAGCCTTTGCCCAGAAGCCACCTTCTGCTACCTCCAGTCCTGTGGTCCCTGGTAGTTCTCCACTGGTTTTTTACTGACTGAGTCTGACAGCCTTGACTCACCAGGTTTTTCTTCCCCCTGGGGCCCAGGGGGCCCTGATCCTTTATACCTCCAGGTGCTGCCCCACCTTCAGGTGGCTGAACTGGGAACAGCTGTACAGACCCGATGGAGCTGCACCTATTTTATTTAAAAGGGCCAGTCGCCCCCTGACAAAGGTGCCTCCTTGCTAGCCCTGTGGAATGTGAAACTTCTGCCGTCGTCCCTCTGCAGCGGGCATGGTTGTCTGGTGGGGTTTTTTAGTCTAAGTTGAAGGTCTTGGGGTCCCCTTAAACTGTGATTAGCAAAAGGCTCTAAACCATCCTAAAGCCCGGGGCGCAATCTGAGTATTCTGGGCCTGCCCAGGCAGAAGGCATGTGGCAAGACTTCCCCACGGTTTCCTTTTTCTCACTCTCTTTCTTCTGGTTTCCAGGCCGCATAGCAGCTCTGAACATGCTGGCCCATGGCACAGAGATCAGCACCGTTCCTTATCTGTGGACTGCTATGTTTGGAAAAAGTATACGATACGCTGGTAAGAAATACCAATGTGAGTCGGAGGAGCAAGGCAGCGTCTGGAGCTGGACAGAAGCCTGACAGCAACCTTGTGTGGAGAAAGGGAATAAGGAAGTGTTTCTTACAGAGCCCTGCGGATCCGCAGAGATCCGCATTACAGCCGCCGATCATTTTTGTAGATCGCGGATGGATGCGGCTCCAGATTTTCTATTTAAAGCTCTGCAAATCTGCGGATCATTTTTGCGGATCGCAAATTTTGTATCCTCACAGGACTCTAGCTATTTACTCCTTCACATAACGCAAGAAACCAGGGGTCACTCAATGAAATTAATAGGCAGCAGGTTTAAAACAAACAGAAGGAAGTATTTCTTCGCACAACGCACAGTCAGCCTGGGGAACTTGCTGCCAGGGAATGTTGTGAAGGTCAAAGCTATAACTGGGTTAAAAACGAATTAGATCGTGTGAGATTGTGGTAACGTGAAACAAGGGCAGCAGGAGCAGAATCCTGCCTCCAATATTGCTTTGACATTTCCCCTTTTTTCAGGCCACGGGGAAGGATTTGATGATGTCATCTTTCAAGGAGATTTAGATGAACTGAAGTTTGTGGCATTTTATACCAAGTAAGTGTTTCTCTTCCCTGTGAGAAAGAAACAAAGAAAGAAGAAGTGGGACCGCTAAGTACTGAGGATGGGGTGGAGGTTAAGGATAATCTAGGCATGGCAGAATATCTAAACAAATTCTTTGCCTCCGTTTTTAATGAGGCTAATTATGAGCTTGGGGCTAGTGGTAGGGTGGCTAATGGGAATGAGGCTATGGAGGTAGAAATTACCACATCCGAGGTAGAAGCCAGACTCGAACAGCTTAATGGGACTAAATTGGGGGGGGGCGGATAATCTCCATACAAGAATATTAAAGGAACTAGCACATAAAATTGCAAGCCCTTTAGCAAGGATTTTTAATGAATCTGTAAACTCAGGGGCTGTCCCGTATGACTGGAGAATTGCTAACATAGTTCCTATTTTTAAGAAAGGGGAAGAAAAGGTGATCCGGGTAACTACAGGCCTGTTAGTTTGACCTCAGTAGTATGCAAGGTCTTGGAAAAGATTTTGAAAGAGAAAGTAGTAAAGGACATCGAGATTAATGGTAATTGGGATAAAATACAACATGGCTTTATAGAAGGTAGATTGTGCCAGACCAACCTGATCTCCTTTTTTGAGAAGATAACAGATTTTTTAGAGAAAGGGAATGCAGTGGATCTAATTTACCTAGATTTCGGTCAGGCATTTGATATGGTTCCACATGGGGAATTATTAGTTAAATTGGAAAAGATGGGGATTAATATGAAAATTGAAAGGTGGATAAGGAACTGGTTAAAGGGGAGACTACAACGGGTCATACTGAAAGGTGAACTGTCAGGCTGGAGGGAGGTTACTAGTGGAGTTCCTCAGGGATCAGTCTAGGGACCAATCTTCTTTAACATTTTTATTACTGATCTTGGCACTTCAAGTGAGAGTGTGCTAATAAAATTTACAGATGACACAAAGTTGGGAGGCATTGCCAATACAAAGAAGGATTGGGATATCATACAAGAAGATCTGGATGACCTTGTAAACTGGAGTAATAGAAATAGGATGAAATTTAATAGTGGAAAGTACAAGATCATGCATTTAGGGACTAATGAGAATTTTACTATAAGCTGGGGACGCATCAGTTGGAAGTGACAGAGGAGGAAAAGGACATGGGCGTATTGGTTGATTACAGGATGACTATGAGCTGCTAATGTGATGTGGTTGTGAAAAAAGCTAATACAGTCCTAGGATACATCAGGCGAGGTATTTCCAGTAGAGATAGGGATGTGTTAGTACCGTTATACAAGGCAGTGTTGAGACCTCACCTGGAATACTGTGTGCAGATCTGGTCCCCCATGTTTTTAAGAAAGATCAATTCAAACTGGAACAAGTGCAAAGAAGGGAAAGGAAAAAGTGTCCATCTAAAGACATTCTCTTCATCATCCTCTGACCCTTTGATTCTCTTCTCGCCTTTGATCTATGCTGTAGGAACGAGGAGGTGATTGCAGTAGCTAGTATGAACTATGACCCGATCGTGTCCAAGGTCGCCGAGGTCATGGCCTCTGGGAGAGCAATCAGAAAGCGAGATGTGGAGTAAGTAGATGCTACTGAAGACAATCGAACATGCTAACATTATGACCTCAATTAGGCAAAGTAAAATCAAAACCAAACGGGCGAATGATCCATCAGCCGGTTGGGGCTGGAGCAGAAACGCTGCCTGGGCTAGAAGCAGGGATGTAAAAATGTGTTTAATTAACTAGCCCTTTAAACTTCTAAAGATAGAACATTTAAAGCTTCACTTACCCTGCAGGTGCAGCTGTGGGCAGAAGGGGTGGGAGGGTGGGGTGCCTTGGTACAGAGGAATGAGTTCAACAGAGATTAGGTCTCCAGGCTTTAAAATCTGCCCTGCCTGGCGGACTGCTATGCTAGTCCCAGGCGAGGAGCTGGATGGCTGCCCCCGGCTCCTGGCTGCGAGTCGGGACCAGACGGGATGTGGGCGGCTGCAGCCCGGCTCCCAGCTGGGATCGGGGAGGGGGACGTCCCCGTGAGGCTGCCCCTAGCTTCTGGCTGGGACCTGGGATTGGGGGAGGGGAGCAGCCCACAGGGGTTTAATTAAACGTGTAATTAAATCATTAAACAGTAAGATGCTACTCACCGTTTAAATGTTTAGCGGCTTATATCCCTAGTTAGAAGCAATGGTTCAGCCCATTTGCGTTTAGGTGAATGACAAGTGGCCACCCATACAGATCCACCTGCTGTTTGCTGCTGTGGACTGTGCTTTCTAAACATGCTCACCCCTCCCTAGTCCCACTGAACTCTTTAACCCTGCCCGGCTCACTACCTTTTGCCTCCCTGCTCTCCAGGCCTTATTCACTACTCAGCATCCATCCCATTTACACATCGATAGCTTCAAGGGGAAGCTAGCCACACTAGCCAAAAACAAGGCACAGTTCTGCAGGATCCCTGCCTCTTCACTGACCAAGGCACAGTGACTGAGGAGGGAGCCTGTATGGAACAGCCTGGACCATGAAGAGCACGTGGCATAGCACGTACCCACAGGGAAAGGGACTATTCTGAAGGCCACCCTAAGTTCCAATCAACTTACATCGGGGACGCCTGGGAGGTAGATTTCTACTGAATGAAAATCCACCAGCGTATAAAAATCCTTGACCTCAGCCAAGTTGAAACGGGTATTCACCAGAGCACTGCAGACGGTCCCTGTGACCAATTTCAATTTCTGGGCTTGAATCACTAAGGAGCTAGGGCTTTTACAAAAAGGTGCATTTTTATAATGGCCAAAATGTTTTCTTCCTCCCCCTCCTCCCCCCACCCAATCCCTTTTGTCCTCAAAAATTGCCCAACTTATTTTTGCCGCAACTTTTCAAAAAAAAACATTTGCATTCATTCAGGCACCCGGTGTGAAAAATGTCATGTTGAAAGGTAAACGTCGCTTGCAGGTTGAACTCGTGTCAGTGGTGGGTTCTGTGTAGCTTGATGTCTTTAAACCATGATTTGAGAACATCAGTAACTCAGCCAGAGGTGAGGGGTCTATTACAGGAGTGTGGGGGGGTGAGGTTCTGTATCCTCCAGTTTGCCACATCTTGGTCAGAAGTGACTCTTCTCACATTGGGGAGTCTGGCATTTCATCCCCATTGCCTGCAGAGTGTAGAAAGCAATCTCACTGCTCTGTCCACAGAGTGCAGAGGCTGCTTTTTGCTCAGCCTGGCAGGAGCCGTCCTCTTCTCTGCACTCCTGCGCGGGATGGGGGATGCCTCTTGGCCCTGCCATGCGTAGGGAGCAGGACATTTAATACTAACCAAACATTCTCTCCTTGTTCTCCTGCTGCATTCTCGTATTTAAGGCTGTTCGTTCGTCACGGCAAGTATGTTTCCTTTTGTGTCTTGGACCTACCACATTGTTAGCAAAGAAGGGTTGAAATGACAGATTTTAGCCGTCAATCACTGAAGCCCTGGTTTGGGAGATGTTCCCAATTCCTGCGGAAATGTCATTTACCCCACCTGTTTATTTGCTTAAATAGAGCAGCCCCTAACATGGAAAAGACTCCCTTGATTGGAGTGAAGTGGTTTGATTGTGCTTTGTTCCCTCTGCATAGAGCAGCTGATACATCTATTGCTTCTGTGGAAAGGGAATTTGGACACTTAGGACCTGATTTGCTAAAGCGCACTGACAATAGCGCTCATTCCTCAACTTGTGCATGTGTATGCATCTGGGACCCCTCCACCGCTAAAACCGTGGGCCTGGTCTATATTCGTGGCTGCACTGGTTCACGTCAAACTTGGTTCAGCAACTGATTCTATTAAACCAGTGCAAAATCCTGTGTGGCCATCCTGAATCCAGTTTAAACCTGGCTTTTAATCAATTTAGTTTAACTGAATAAGCAATCAATTTAAGCTAAAACATAAACCAAATTTAAATTGAATTAAGAGTGTCTACATGGGGTTTTGTACCAGTTTAACTAAATCACTTTAAAATCACACTTTTAGTTAAACTCATGCAATTTGGGATATAGACAAGACTTTAATGACACAAAGCCTGGATACACTCCCCTCTCTGCATTTGGCTGTATCAGCCCAGTATTCTGCCCCCACTTCTCACAGCAGGGTTGCAGACAAGGCAGAGAAGAGAAGGTGTTTATTGCAGAGAAACCGGAGTAGCATGCTAGCTAGCAATAATGGCCCCAGGCAAACTCAGAAACACCAGGTGAGCAGATTTGGTTAATTCTGTCATCCCACTTTTGTCTTTTTCTTAGAACTGGAGACATGTCTTGGTTAACTGGAAAAGGGTCTTAACGTGGGAAACAACTGATTTCTTCTGAGGCTGCACTTGCCAGAGAGGAGACAGGAATGACCAGGAGGTTCCACTGCTAAATGCAGATCTAGTCAGCTGAGCCATTGCCTCCCTCAGACTTTGAAGAATCCAGCACCTTTCACTGAACAGTTCTCTTCCCAACAGCGCCCGCTGTACACACAACCGACAGGTCTGAAGCACCAATGGCAGCCTGTGTGCTTGGGTTCTGCAGAGTTTAAAAATCCTATGGCAACACTAGAAGAACACAGGATCCCCAAGAAAGCCCTGACTTACACTGGCCTTCAGAATCTGAAGCAAGCACATGCTTCAGCACCAATAGCTGCATCTCTCTAGAGTTCTGCTTGGCTGCCCGGGACTGGGAAGTGTAGAATAGCAATAATGACTGGTCCCTGCCGGCAGGCTGGAGAGTAGCAAGAACTGCTTTGGCTCGAGGAGTAGGGTCAGCAGAAACCCATAGAGAACAGGGAGGGTTCAGAGGCCCTTTAAAGTGGGGAGGGGGACCTGGGGACTGTTTAAAAACCTCCTCTTCAGCTTCAGTGCTGCTTCCCATCTGGGCTGGTCCCACTAAATGCAGGCCACACCCAACTGCAGGATCCCCACGCAGCCCGGTGTCCTGTTTGTGCTGAAGTCTTCTCCTTTTCGAGCTTCCCCATTAGAGTGCGGCAGAACAAGGGTATGGGGCTTTTCAGCCCGGGGCAGCCCCTACTGCTCATTTAAGTTTTCAGAGGCTGAGAACTGTGCTGGCTCCTCTTTGATTCTCTTTATCTTCTCCCCTCAAGGTCACTCAAGACCACTTCTCTGCAGGCTGGAGGTAGCAGTCAGCATGGATCCTTTGTCTTTGCAATCTCATTGCCAGGTTATTTTCAGGTGTCCCTGTCTGCTTCCTCCACCTTCTGCCTGGAGTAGCCACCCACTTCCTCTTTTGATTTGCTACTTTGTCTTCCTGATTTCTACCTCTTAGCCAATCATTCCGCTGTGTTCCCCAACAAACAACCTATCTCAGCTTGTCAATAACTAGTTATCTTTTGTCCTGCTCAGGTTCTCTAACTTCCCACAGCAAATCTAGCTTTGTTTGCCTCTTTCATGTGTTTTCTGATCTCCTCAGCTCACTGGCTCAGCCTCATTCAAAGGGCTATGGGGTATAAAGACAAAGAAACAAAGCAGCCCTTACCACCTGCTTCCTTTAGCTGTATTTGCCAGCCCCTCTCCACATTTGCCCCATGTACATAGACACTCATTTCATTTCACACAAAACCTGTCCACCAGTCCACAGGAAGTGTGCTCGGATCATAAATTCCTTGGGACAGGACCTGTGGCCAGCATGAGGCCTCCGAAGGGGGAGATTTTCACCACGAAAGCAGTGGCCTGCCCATTTACAAGTGAAAGTCCCATTTGTGCCTTTGCAAAAAATCCCACCTAGGTGCTAAACTTTAGGCATCAACATTTGTAAATGTTGCCATTTGTTCTTACTTGCTATTAAAGATGGTCAACATTTTTCAAATAAAAGGTTTTCCATTGAAAAAAAAGCCTTTTTTCCATGTGAAATACATCATGAAGTTTGTTGTTGAAAGTTTCCATTTTCTCTGGAATTTGGGTAGGACTTTTTAATTGACATTTTTAACCAAATTTTGTCATTTACTGAAAATTCAGGTTTTGGTGAAAACATAATGTCAGTCCTGATTTTGATAAAAATGTAGATAAAACTTTGATTTGAAATGATGCAAAAAATCCCTGAAAACCAGAAAAGCTTTCATTTCAAACCACGTGAAATGTTGTTTTCCTTTTTTGACCAACTCCATTTGCTGTTTAAAGCATCCTGCGTGGCTAGTGTGCTATATCTAGCACCAGCATCATCGTCATGCAAAACAGACCCACCAAAGCCTCCTATGAGGAAGAAGCAGTTGTCTATGGCATGGAGAGAGAGACTAAGCCTAAACCACAATAGTATGCATGGACTATCGTATTTATTGTGAATGCCATCAGCCGTTTGCAATGTATACTGAATAACACTGAGCTGGTTCTCCTGCAGTTACATGCACACAGCTGCCATTGGATTTAATGGGAATTCGGTGCAAACCAATCTGAGAGAATCAGACCTAGGTCTACATTATGTCCCTGCTGAGTGTCATCAGAAGGGGGGCACTCACTCCCAAGATGCCCTTCTTTCCCTTCCTTCCTCTTCCCTTTTGTTCATGTCCAAATTTTTAAGTGAGCAATAATTAGAATGGTTATAAAGAAGCCGCCCCGGAGCGGGTGATGCGTGAGTGTGAACTATAGGGGGAGTGGGAGAGGACAGTGTGTGAGGAGCTGGGGGAGAGGGGAGATGTGTGGTATGATGGGAAGAGAGGGAGATGAGAGGACATTGTCTTATCTATTGTTATGTCGTCATCTCTACTGACAAATATTCGGATTATAGTTGGCTACTCTTCCTTTCCTCACTGCAGATATATATAGGGAGAATCTGCATATTTATCTAGTGCTCTACATGGGTGAATGTGATATACAATCTGAATAATAAAGTCCAAACTTCCAACTGATTATGTCTGTAATTTATTTGCCTACCACTGAGCTGCCCCCAGATCCCACACCCTTCCATTTTCCTCCCGAGGGGCTTTTCTTACAAATGGGGAGTTATCAATGCATAGGGTCTGTCTAGTGGGGTCCTGTCTGGGTCAGCTTCCAGCCCAATGGTTTTCAACATCTATCAATGATCTGGAAGATAACTTAAAATCACTATAGGCAAGTTTGCGGCTGGCACAAAAATTGGGGGGTGGTAAATAATGAGTAGAAGAGGTCACTGATACAAAGCAATCTGGACTGCTTGGTAAACTGGGTGCAAACAAGCAGTATAAGCGGTAATGCAGCCAACGCAAGGTCGTGCGCCTAGGAACACTGACAGGCTAGGGCACTGCGTCTTGGAAATCAGTGACTGAAAAGGAATTGGACACCATGGATCCAATTGAATGTGTGCTGCCTTCCAGTATGCTAGTGTGGCTAAGAGGGCTGATGCGAGCCTTAGACGTATGAATAGGGGACTGTCAGTGAGGGGAAGGGACATTCATAGAGTCATAGACGATGAGGGTTGGAAGGGACCTCAGGAGGTATCTAGTCCAACCCCTGCTCAAAGCAGGACCAACCCCGACTAAACCATCCCAGCCAGGGCTTTGTCAAGCCGGGCCTTAAAAACCTCGAAGGATGGAGATTCCACCACCTCCCTAGGTAACCCATTCCAGTGCTTCACCACCCGCCTAGGGGCAAAGCTTTTCCTAATATCCAGCCTAGCCCTCCCCCACTGCAACTTGTTTAAGCCAGAAGAAGGCACAAGAACTTGAGCCACGAGGTGATTCCCTGCTTCTGCCCTGGATCCTACCTGTGCCTGCTGCCTGCATTCTGCACCCAACCCTGCTCCTGACTCCTGCTCGGCTCCTGGCTTCTGCCTCACCCCTGCCTTCACTTCTAGTTCCCACCATACTCCTTCTTCGTACCTGACCCTTGCCTGTCCTCCAAGTCCTGCCCTGATGGCTCGCTGCCGGCCATCGGTTACCAATCCTGGCTCTGACCTATAACTCCAACTCTGCCATGTGGTGTCCGACCCTGGCTGCAACCCTCAGCTTCGGTTCTGTCTCAATCCCTGGCCCTGGTAATCAGCAGTTGACTCGGCCACTGCTGACGCTCAGCTCTGTTCCCTGCCCAGGCGTCCTGCCCTGATCGCGATGCACGACTTCCTGCTTCCTGGTCCCTCGCAGTTAGTTCATTGAAGAGCAGGCGAAGAGGTGACTTGATCCCTGTCTGTAATTAGCTACCCAAGGAGACGATTACTGATTTAATTCAGGGCTGCTCTCCCGGGGCCCGGGGCATCCTGCACTATAACTGGGCTCTCCCCGACCCCTTCCCTAGGTGGACAACAGCCCGGCCAGGACGCTCCTCCCCAGCCTCGTCCCATCGCCCTAGGTCAGGCTCCATGATCCCCCCAGCTTGCGACCCCTTGGCCCCCAGCCCAGCGGGGGTCTTTGCACCTTTCCTTCCCTCCCTCCCACCTTGTTTGAGTGACTCCCTCTGGGATGGACAGACAGACAGACATGTAGGGTAAACAGAGAAGGGGGAAAGAGGGAACAATAGAAGGGGACGGTGAGCTCAGGGTGCCCCCCCAATGTCTGTGTAAATGGGATGCAATGGGATGGGGTGGAGCCCAGCAAACCTGGTTTCCTGGGCACGGCTCCCCCAGCTCTAGCAGGCCCACACACAGTCAGACGCATGTGGACATGGCCCATTAGCCTCTTCCTGGCCATAGATCCCGCATGGCGACATCCCCAGTGGATTAGAGCCACCCCCACCATGCACAGGGCTCAGGAGTGAAGCAGGAATCAGTGTGAGGTCTGACTGCATGATCTTAATGCTGCCTTCTGGCCTCAAAACCTAGTCACCTAAAAATAGCTGTGCAATTTTAATAAAACATTGCATAAAGAGAGTTTTTGAAAGCCCGATTTAGTCACCACCTAAGTACTTTAAAAGAGCAGGGATTTTCCTCTTCAGCACTGCAGGAAGACAGTTTCTTCCCATGACAGAGCTAACACCGAGGGTTTGGCTGGATTTTAACTGAGCTAATATAAATCTCCATCCTGCAACTCTTCGCAGTTAGGCCAGAACAGCTGTAATTCCCAGCTCCTGGAGACATACCCACACTAGCTCTGATTGACCTAGCACACTAGAAATAGCCACGTGGCTCCGCCTTTGGGAGTGGCTAGTTGTCTGAGTACGTACATAGGGACTTGGAGAAAACCATGCTTGAGACAGATCGCTTACCCTGCTGCTCACACTACCCCTCTGGTTTTTAGCATGCTAGTGCACTCAGAGGTTTTCACTCAAGCTAGAAATTACACCTTCCACCTCCAGTGTAAACATCTCCTCGGGACTCCTTTTTGGCTTCTGTGGGTAGATAATACTGGGAGCCTGAGTACTCTGAGCCCTCTCCTGGCATTCAGTGTCTTAGGCAGATCAGCCCTTTCCTACCAAGAAAAAATCTGCCCAATATTTAGTCTAAGGGGTTAAAGCACTTCCTTGGTGTGTGGCAAACACAGGTTTGAACCCCCACCCCAGAACTTAAAAATGGGGAACTAACAGACCATGATACTTGGTGATGTCTGAACCTGCTGATGTTGTTGTGCGCTGGGTTAAACCTTGTTATGGGTTGAGGTAAGAACCTAAACGCCCCTTTATTTGAGATTTGTAAGAGATGGTTCAGGGGCCACATCTAAAACAAGGCATACTGCAATCTGCCCAGAAACGACCACCAATATGGGCAGGGGGTTCCACTAGGTATTGTGAATGGCTGTGTGGGTGTGCAGAAACTGAGAACAGACAAGCAAAGGTGGGGGGACAGAGTGGTGAAAAGGAAGGAAGCCAAGCAGTAGCATATCAGCACAGCGTGACCCTGATAAAAGCTAGAGAAAGAACTTTTTGGTCTGTTGGCTAAAGATGCATGGTGCTGTAAGGAACTATTCCTTTTGTCCTGTGCTCGGAGAAGCAAGACCTTACACATGGCTTGTAAATAAACAAGACTGCACCAAAGAGAATATCCGACTCCATCAATTTCTGCTTCCAGCTTGAACGTCTCCACGGCTCCAACATTTGACTTAGCCACTCAGGTCAAAAAGAGGCAACAATATTCTAAACAAGAAGAGGTCTCAATCACGCTTCCATCATTTCACACTGACTCTGCAGACATTTTAGACTTCAGAGTGACACACAGAGTGTCAATCTTGGAGTCTTATTATATAGATACCACAGAGCTCATGTCTATACCAGCAGATGGCACTCTTTATTCGTACTAACATAAACTGCAGCATTTTATTTACAACTATTCTAGCACCTCTATTCCTATAAAGGCCACTGGATTCAATGGACAGTAGAATCTCTGAGATGACCAAACAACCTCTGCGTCTGGCTGTGGTTTTATTTTGTTCACGCTATTGCTCTCCGCCATCCGGAAGCATGGCTTCTATCTTCACTTCTGTCACTTTCTCGTGGTCGCGGCTGGTATGAGCTGGACGCCTTGTATCTGCAGCTGAGGGGCTGGGCCCATCTGGGTCATCCCTTGAGGCCAGCCATTCATTGGTTGCTCTCAGGGAACAAGGGTTGTGGTGACGGAGCTGTACTTCTTCCATGTATGACCATGGTGCTAGTCCCTCTATCACTAGGGGTTGGCTGTACCCTGGCACTGTCCTAGATGGAATTCAGGGTCCCTCCTGGGGCCTCTCTCACCATATTTGATCTGCTGTCACCACTGTTTAATTAGTTCTGTCAGATTTTCCACTGCTCCTGACTCCTGTGACTTAGGAGGAGAGAGACTCGCTGGCCACCGGAGTCAGTGCAACCCCACTGGAGCTAGCCGTGGATGGGCCCCAAGCCAGGCCCTGTCAGCTCAACAGGAGGCTGAGCCGTTCTAACAGGCCAAGTGTCTCCAACCAACATCCCTCCCATTAGGGCTACAAAGTCCCAGAGCTGCTGGCCGCTGCAATCTGCAGGAGGAGCTCACCGAAGTAGCTGATACCTGGAGATAGTTGCTAGGTTAGGCGTAGGTATAAGTTAAGGCAGCAATGCAATGAGCCAGCTGCAAGACAATAGCTTGGCTAAACTAATCAAGACGTAGGGCCCAGAAAGCCTTGGCTTACAGAGCTAGCCCCGAGTAACCCTAGATCATAAGACCGCACAAGGTAGAATGCTGCAGGGACTGACCTGCTGACAGGTAACCACGATACGCTTGTTTATACCAGCTTGGGATATTTTTAGTTAGCAACATCAGCAGATGTCTGACCACAAGAATGCTACAGAACGAATTGACATATAAGCTTGAAGTAGAAGTATTAATAACCTATGGGAGAAGGGCACCTAATACTAGGAGGGGGAGGAATTACAAATAAAGGAAAGGGGCTAAATTCTCGCCTGAACATGCATTAGGCATGGTGGTGTCAGTGTAAGACATTATCAAAGCTGTATCCTGGCCCGCATGCCTGGGGGGATGTAAGACTGACACCACTGGGCCTGAAGGGGGGTTTAACACATGGGCTGTCCTCTGTAGCATGGGGCACAGGTCAGCTGTCTTGCTGGTGGATTTTCTGTACAAGGTTGAAGTCTTTAAATCATCATCTGAGGACTTCAATAACTCAGTCTTACATTAGGGTCTATTAAGACTGAGGAGTCCTCAGATGTGGGTAAAGACTTCTGTGGCCTGTGTTGTGTAGGAGGTCAGACTAGATGATCATAATGGTCCCTTCTGACTTTATAGTCGATGAGTCTATAAACACTAACCCTGCAAGACAGCTAGACAGAATACAGATGAGCTGAGCATCCATACCCCTACACCATCCCTTGCAAAACAACCCCATGTGTTACTTATCTTCTCCTTCATCACCAGTGGTTGTCATCTTAGCATCCCCCCAGGCATGCAAACTGCACTAATAAAAGGATACAGCATGATTTCCAAAGCGTGTGTGTTGCAATATGTGCATCAGGGCTCCCCATTGAACAGTCATTCTGATCATACTGGGGCAAGAACCTACCCAATTTCCAAGTGCTTACTGGGGGAACTAAATCCGTAATATAATCAATATACAATCAATAGATCAGGCAACACCTGCCTAGGGCTTTCTTTTCCTTTCTGTGCTATCTCCCACCACAGCACAGCACGTTTATCCCCAGCCAGTGGCCGAGTGGCAGCTTAGAAACCAAGCTCTGTAATTTAATTAAAACCAAAGCGCTTCTCTTTAATACTGCTTTATCCAGGTCGGGAGGAAGGGCAGACTCAGCTAGTGGCGATGGCTCTGCACACACCTCTGCCTCGCAATGTCCGAAGGGGCTTGACCACGTTCAGTGGATCGCTGTTCATCAACAATAAAACTAGGGACTGTGGAGTTGCCCAGATCTACCATCCAGGTACAGTACTCATCAGTACAGTAATCTTGGGGCCCAGGACAGGGGCTCCGCGTTCTCCGGTCTGCCTGCCCCAGATCCAGCGCGGATTACAGCACAGATTACAGGAGCTCTGCTGCAGGAATGCGTTTAGGTGTTTGCCGTTGCTTTTACTGCTGCAAAGTCAATATGTGCTTTGCTTTATTCTATTAATAGATGCTTTTGTCTCCTACAACGCGCACTGAGACAGGCAGGGCTCTGAGCAGTACAAGCACCAGCATTCCTGGCCTGCCCCATGCGCCCACGCACGGTGTGCTAACTCCGAGAGGCTTTACACAATAAGGTGCACAGCAAATGAGACGGGCTCCAAGTGAAGAGGGGAGGTGGGACTGGTGTACCAGCAGGGAGTCTCTTTGTATTAGCCTTGTCCCCAGGTGTGTGAAGGAGAGATTGAAAAGGTTGGGATTGTTTAGGATGACGAGGACATGAATAAGGATGACAGAGGTGGACAAAATAGTGACTCTTCTAGAGAAGGTTGATCAGGAACTTATTCTTAAAGAACAAACCTGAGAATGCAGCCCGGTTTGCATAGCACACAGCTACTTTCCATGAACACAGGAGCATGGGGTCAGGCCAGGCCCATGCAGCCCGGTCTCCTGTTGCTGCCAGTCAGTAGCACCAGCTGCTGAAGAGGAAAATGCAGGAGCTCCCATGAGTGTGATCCTGATGGGGTTTCATCAGAACTTCTTTCAACGCTGCTTGTAAATCCCTTCCAGTTTTTTTTGCCAGTCTAATGTAAATGTGGGTTTGCACATTTATCAGCTGCTAGAGAGAAGCGGAGGGCAACAAAAATGATTAGGAGCTGGAGCACAAGACATGAGTGTGATCTACTGATGGGGTTTCATCAACTACCTGAAAACTGTTCTCTTTCAACGGTCTCAAGTTGTAGGGGAGGAGGTCTGGACATTGTAAATCCTGGAATGGGTTCCAGAATCTTCTTTTTTTAAACCCTCTCTGGGAATGTGAAATGTGGGTTTGCACATTTATCCCTATACTATGATTCTATGCTGATGCTTTTACGATTGCCACCCAAATCCTGGCAGCAGCAATATCTAATAGCAGGGGGTTCTGCAGGTTAATCACAGGATGGTGTAGAAAAATTCCCTTTTTACCAGTTTTACATTTGCTGCTTCGGTTTCACTGAATGCCCCTTGTTCTGGTATTCTGAGAAAGATCAACAGAATTAATAGATTCCAAGGCCAGAAGGGACCACTGATCATCAAGTCCGACTGGGCTGCATGGGCCTGGTCTGATACCATTGGAGGCCCATGCTCCTGTGTTCATCGAAAGTATCTGTGCTATATGCCTTTAGTAAAATGCCAATTTTGTGGGGCAGACTCTCCCCTGTGGGACTGGGATTTGCAGTGTTGTAATGGGAGAGACCCGCTTACCTTGTGCCTTTCATTCCTGCATAGGGCAAGAGGTGCTGTCCAGCCTGCCTCTTCAGATGATGCTATGCTTCAATGTCTTCTACTTCCCGTTCTGGTGCCTGTCAGAGGGGCTAATGCTGGCATTAAAGGTACCATATAACCAGGGATGCTAGAGCTGGGAAGATGAGTGAAGTCCCACCTAATGCATTCCTTCATTGCCCAAACCACTGAAAGATGGCCCTTTCCTTGCAGTTTGCCTGCCATGCCTATGTCCAGGTCAGCTGATCAGTGTTTGTCAAGCAGAAACATTTTTTGTCAACACACGGCCTTTTTTTCCAAAACAATTTCTCAAACTGTTGACTTTTTAGAAAGTTTGTTTTTTCACTATGTTTTTTCTTTGAGATTTTTATCAAAATGTTTATTGAGTCCATTTCCAAACCAGCCATCAAAATCATTCATTTCCCCAAAACCAAGTAAACCCAACGGGTCCATTTCAAACCCTGAAAAATGGAAACGCCTGTCAAATGGCAAAACTTCTTGTGTTCTTTTATTTTTCATTTGGCTTAAATCTTCCAGGCCAGGGGAGGCCCAGGAGAGGATTTTGCTGCCTGATCCATCGCAGGGGCAGGAGCAATCCCTATGCAGGGTCCTGGGCAGTCATGCCTAGTGGTGGAAACGAGAGTTCATCCTACTGGTTAGAACTGGATCCAGGGGGTTCAGAGTCCAGGAAACAAGCTGATGGTCAGTACTGGAGAGACAGAAGCAGAATACCAGAGCTGGAAGGTCAACCAGAGTCGTAGCTCAGAGGCAGAGCTGAGGATTGAAGTCAGAGGGAACAGGGACAGGAGCCAGAGCATGAGCTGTCTGGGAAACAAGGCTGGAGCAGGACGGGACAGAACAGGGCAGGAGCAAGGACTGGAAGCAGGCTAGAAATAGGAGCAGGGCGAGTGTCACTGGGCTTGGAGGGGAAGACGGCTCTTGGTACCCGTATTAGCCTCTGAGTGAGGAGACCCATGCCAATTTAGGAGTCCCTTTTGCACAACAGTCCCCAGGAAATCCCCCAGGAAATTCAGATTGTCTTGGCTCTGTTAACCAGACACCTCCAGCCCCTGGCCTCCCTCGGTAGGAGTGCCTGGCAGTGCCACTCTGGGTACAGGAAGGATGAGGAAGTCACAGAACTGTGACTCATGAATCCCCAGGAGAGGAGCGGGGCGACCCCAGGGAGATGATGCCGGATGAGTTACTGCGGCCGGAGACCAGGAGGGGAGAGTTTGGGTGGTGCGCTTGCTGCCAGCGCAGGGGAAAGGGCGTGCTCAGTCATAGGGGCCTCTCACAGACTGCTCAAACAGGAAACCAGATTTCATCTGCACCGCAAGAAACGTGACCCTGGCAACTCGATCAACCGGCTGCTGCCAGGGCCAGGCCCACAGCCTGACGATCCACACAGGGAGGCTGCTTGCTTTGCGCTGAGGGGCAGACGTATGGGGCGGCATGTGCACGTGGCGTGACCGCACGTTTTCGGGGGCTGCACGGAAGTGGGTGCTTGTTTGTTTGGAGGGGAAGGTGGCCAGTGCCAGCTGTGCCAGGTGTTGGTGGGAAGGCAGGGTGAGGACGAGTGGCTGCGTGGGCGGGCAGGCAGTGAATGTGGCACGCGTGGGTGGGTACGTGCGAAGGAAAAGGTTTGATTTTGTTTGCAGTGTTGTAGCCGTGTTGGTCCCAGGATATTAGAGACAAGGCGGGTGAGGTAATAAAAGTCAGCAGAGCAGCTTTGAAGCCCAGCAGCAGTCATCGTCATCGTCATCATCATTGTCGTTGTCCATTGGCTGCTTGAAGCATTGGCCCAGGGTTGTGACAGCCCCTGTCCTGCCTGGCCTTGTTCCAGGTAACCCACTCCTGAATCTTGGCTCCAATTCCTGATTTCAGCTCTGGCCCTGGTACCTGGCCGCTGACTCGGGATCTAACCGCTGGTCTGACTGCCCATGTCCCACGCACTGACAAGGGGCAGGGGCAGGGCAGCAGTAAGGAGGCAAGTGAAGTGGATGGAGAGTGAATATATGGAGCGGTGGGGCTGGTGCCAGGCGTGGGTATGGTGGGATGAAACGGGGTCAGTCTGTCAGTAACGCTTTCCTGTTACAGTACAGCCTGCTGCCCTGTTACTATCAGTTTCTTCTTGTTGCTGCCTTCCTGATTCTCACATTAGCTGAAGGGTTACGCTTGTATCTTGGATACATTGGAAATCTGCAAGAAAAGGTAAGAACAGGGGCTTCCAGTGTCCATGTGCTTTTCTTCTATAGTTCCAGCTGCCAAAGCTGGGAGCAAACTTCACTATCCGTGGGAGGAAAAAGTCCCAGCAAGTTCAGAAGTGCTAGGACACTCTGGGGCTTTACCTTGACACAGGGCAGGAATACCAAACTAGTGAATAGAAGTGTCTGGCTCATTAAATGCAATGTAAATAGCATAATACCCACAAACCTGCCAGCAGCCTTCCCCCAGCCACCTCCCACAAGCCTGCTTCCCAACACACTGAATGGGAATGGGGGCCTGTTGTTGCAGATCTACTAATTGTGATATGTAACCTGTCATTTAAATCCGCTTCTGTACCAGATGACTGGAGGATAGCTAGTGTGATGTCAATTTTTTAAAAAGGCCCCAGAGGCGATCCCGGCAATTACAGGCCAGTAAGTCTAGCTTCGGTACCGGGCAAATTGGTTAAAACTATAGTAAAGAACAGAATTATCACACACATAGATGAACATGATTTGTTGATGAAGAATCAACATGGTTTTTGTAAAGGGAAATCATGCCTCACCAATCTACTAGAATTCTTTGAGGGGGTCAACAAACATGTGGACAAGGATGATTCAGTGGATATCATGTACTTAGATTTTCAGAAAGCCTTTGACAAGGTCCCTCACCAAAGGCTCTTAAGCAAAGTAAGCGGCCATGGGATAAGAGGAAAGGTTCCCTCATGGATCAGTAACTGGTTAAGAGATAGGAAACAAAGGGTAGGAATAAATGGTCAGTTTTCAGAATGGAGAGAGGTAAATAGTGGTGTCCCCCATGGGTCTGGATTGGGACCAGTGCTGTTCAACATATTCATAAAGGATCTGGGAAAAGGGCAAACAGTGAGGTGGCAAAATTTGCAGAAGATACAAAACTACTCGAGATAGTTAAGTCCAAAGCAGACTGTGAAGAGTTACAAAGGGATCTCACAAAACTGGGTGACTGGGCAATACAGAGGCAATTCAATGCTGATAAACGCAAAGTAATGCACATTGGAAAACATAATCCCAACTACACATATAAAATAATGGGATCTAAATTAGCTGTTACCACTCAAGAAAGAGATCCTGGTCTCATTGTGGATAGTTCTCTGAAAACATACATTCAATGTGCAGTGTCAGTCAAAAAAACTAACAGAATGTTGGGAATCATTAGGAAAGGGATCGATAATAAGAAAGAAAATATCACATTGCCTCTTTATAAATCCATGGCCCACCCACATCTTGAATACTATGGGCAGATCTGGTCGCCCCATCTCAAAAAAGATGTATTGGAATTGGAAAAGGTACAGGAAAAGGCAACTAAAATGATTCATTTGATTCTGAGAGAAGGGGTCCTGGCTTAAGAAGGTTGGTCAGCAAGACTGCAAAAAGTATATGGTGAGAAAACTTTGCTTTGAATTTAACATAGTTTAAATTAGGCACCAGTTGTGTTTTATCTTTACTTTTCTTGTAACCATTTCTGCCTTCTATGTCATATTACTTGTACTCACTTAAAATCTCTTTATTTGTAGTTAATAGGCTTGGTTTATCTAATCCAGTGTATTAAATTGAAGTGTCTGGGAAACGCCATTTGAGGTGGCAAATTGTGTACATATTATTTCTATTAAAGAAATAACGGCCTTTATAGAAACTTGTATCGTCCAGGAGAGATCTGGGCAGTACAGGATATACATTCTTGGGGGAAAATCTAAGACTGGGGGTGTGTGGGGGTCACCCTGCAGTATATCAAGAATGGTGAGAGCCAAGGTGTGGCTGGGTGCAGCACACACCTACACCTAGCTGGGAATAACTTGCATGCTGAAGGCGGTTTGTGAGCAGTCCAGGCTGAAAGCTATAGCAGCAAAGCAATGTAAAGGGCACCCCAGGTTAGAGGGGAGGGGTGATTAGTCTGGATTGTACTCTAGGTATGTCACACTGAGCTTCTCTCAGTCTTTAATGAATGCATCTGCACAATCTCTGGTACAGTAGGGAGGCCCTCATTTTACAGATTGGGAATTGAGACAATGGCTTGCCTGGACAGCATGTGGCAAGCAGGGGCATAACTCTACCTCACATTAGCCTGCTGGGCATTAACTGTCTGTGTGGACGCTGCTGCTGTGCGCTAATGGTTCCTAGTGGTCTTTGAAACAAGCAGAGCAAAACACACTATGAAACTTTTCTAGTGCAGAGCAGCGGGGCCCACATGGGTCCTTCAGAGCATTAAATCCAGGTGTTCTAGGTGCCAGGCTAATATCCAACCCATTGAGCCACACGTCCTTAGCGCAGCAAGACCACTTAGTGGACAACTTGCATCCAATAAATGATCCACTCAGCTGTACTCCCCCTTGGGTCAGGAGTCCTGCAAGGTCTGTGGCTAGGCCCCTTTGGAGGCCTAGGCAGACAACCAAAGTGAAATGCTGGAGCGTCCCTTATGGTGATGCTCACGGGGGAATGGCGTGGCTCTAAGTTCTAAAGCACAGAACTCGCAGTCCTAGACAATGATCGTCTGACTTCCTCCATCTCTTGATGTCACAGTCCCAAAGCCTCAGCTGCATGTCGCTCTCTGTAGGGCTTGCTGTGGTGTTTTCAGTCTTTCTTCTCAGTTACTTTTGCTTCTATAGGTACCTGAACTCGCTGGATTCCTGCTTCTATCCTTCCTAATACAACTCCCCCTTCTGCTTTTCCTCCTCACGGATGAGCACATCATTCAGCTGCCCCTGGAGACGGCTGTGCATATCGTTTACCTGCTGTTTCTTGCCTCCGAGATCACAGCTGCTTTCTTTGCACTTAAAGTGATGACAAAGCAGCTTGCAACTCAGTTCTACCTGAAACAATTTGAGGACACAGACAGACCGTGACCATCAGGGCACAGCGTAAGCAGGGCCAGCCCAGACAGGGATAAGAGGTCAGCTGCAGAGAAAAGGGAGTTGATACGATGTGAACATTGTCCCTGTGCAGGAAGCTGCAATGGCAGAACATCCTCCTGCATTAAGTGCCCATGAACTGGAAGTATTTTTTTCTCAGAATGTTTTAAAATAAACGTCTACAGCTGGCCTATATGTGCATCCTTTCAACTGGGGGAGTTCCAGGGTTAATTCAGGGGTCTTTGAGATGACTGAGCCAATGTTGGAGAATGTTGGTGCTGAAATTGGGCGTGTAAATTAAACTGGCTTTGACTGGCAGAAGGGCCTGATGGCAATGGGAGAATCATTGGGCTCAGCACCGATCAAAGGCAGCCAGTGTCATTTATATGAAATTCCAGGCACGCAATCTGGAAAATGCCAGCCCTGGTATATTGTGAAGAATTTGCATGGCAGACTGTGGGTGGGGCAGAACTGCAACATGTGAGATTTGCACCTTCTAGCTGCCCTGGAGAGGATCTTCCCCATGCCACCTCAGAGAGGGAGTTCAGAGGACTTCCTGAAGTCTTTAGTCTTATCCAAGTAAAGGGCTAGTGCTCTCCTAACATCTAGCATAGGCAGAACCGCCTTCCTGTTGTCATGATGTGGTTTTGGGGAAAAACAGGAATATAGATATTGATTCATATGAAAACTGGAGGCAACTTTAGGGAGAAACTTAAGATATGGCCTCAGAGTTACTTTGTCTTTAAAAAAGGCTGTGCAGCACGGGTTTGCCATCAGGGCTGCTATTTCTCTTATGCACCTAGCAGAGGTAATGACAATTAGAAATGCTGTCTTCATGGACAGGTGTAACAGAAAGCAAGTTGCCATGGGCTCAAAGGGAGGTCTAGTCAAAGCTCTGAGGACTAGGTTAAGATCCCAGGTTAGAGCTGGTGGTCTCACTCGTGAGAAGCAATTCCCAGTGCCCTTAAGGAATCTACGTGTCAGTAGGTGATCAAACACCAAGTATCCATCTACTTGCTGGATGGATGGAAAGCCATCATGGGCCGTGAGATGTACCTTAAGGGAGTTGCGGGAGAGTGTTGACCTTACATGAGGTCTAAAATGTAATCCAAAATCAGAGGGAGGGAAAACCAGGTTGTGTCTACGGTCTTACAATGACACCAAACTTGGAATTGTTTTCATTGTTGTAGGTTAGTACACTGAGTATAGGGTGACGAGACGCCCCGATTTTACAGGGACAGTCCCGCTATTTGGAGCTTTGTCTTATATAGGCGCCTATTACCCTCCAGCCCTCATCTGATTTTTCACACTTGCTATCCGGTCACCCTAAGGGGGTCAACTTTCGGCTGTATTGCACCATGACTATAGGCGTCGAATCACTTCCTGCGTGCAGACACAGGGCGGTTCGCTGCCTGGCAGTCTCTGCCTGTGGCACGTTATTGAAGAAGCCCGGGGGCCTGCTCTGCCCTTCCTTCCCCATCGTACAGCCACGTTTGCAGAGGGGACGATCCGTGTAGCTCCCCAGCAGCCCCGGCCAGATGGCGACGTCTGCCATGGCACCATCTCGGCTCTGCGCCCGCAGCTTAGCGCAGTGCAGCTGCTGCACCCGCACAGCCTCCCAGCAAAGCCCTGCGGCTTCTCCCCGCCAGCCCCGGGGCCTGGCACTACTCAGGCCCTTTGTCTGCTCCCCCGGGCCTCTGACGGGCCCTTGCTGGGTCTCCCTTGCCCACTGCACAGCCAGGATCCGCAGCTGGACCCAGGGGCCAGGACCCGCCCCTTCTTCTTGCCTAGCACAGCTGCCTTGGGAGTGTCGGCCTGGAGCCTCCATCGCTGCCTGCCGGGGAGACGGCGGCAGCAGCAGGGCCCTGCCCGCAGCACGGCGGGGCCCCGCCAGGGGAAAGGGCTCGCCCGCGTGCCAGGCAAAACCCGCCGGGCCCCGCTCGCCTCCCGCCCCTCGGGCCGGGCAGCACCGCAGCTGCAGCGGGCGGACGGCGGGGGCCCGCGGACGGGCGGGGCACAGCACAGGGACCCGAGCCCCAGAGACCCGCGGCCAGGCCCCAGGCAGCGGCGGGCGGCGCCGGGGACCAGAGGCGCGGCGGAGGCTGGGCCGCACCCGGGGGCTGCCCCGGACGTTGCCATGGCAGCAGCGTAACAAGCCGCGAGCGGCCTCCCCGTCCTTTAGGGATGGCTCCTGATCGCTGATTGGCTCCATGAGAGCACGTGAGCGGCGTTCTCTCTTCTGATTGGGGAGGGGGCGCGCCGTGGGCGTGGCTCGGGCTGATCCGCGCGCCGGCCGCGCGATGCTGCTGCCGCTGCGGAGCGAGCTAGGTCCGGGGGCTGTCGGGGTCCGGTCGCCCAGCCGGCCGCGGGCGGCGCTCAGCCGCGGCAGCGTGCGCTCTGCCTCCTGCGGTGCGGTGAGCGGGGCCGGGAACCGGTGCGCGGGAGCGGGAGCCTGGGGCGCGGACCCGGCGCATCTGCCGGAGTCTGCAGGCAGCCGGGGCGGCTGGCGGGGCAGGATCCGGCCGGGGGTGGCAGGGGCGAGGGGGTGTTCCGCGGCCGAGCCGGGTGGGGCAGGGCGGAATCAGCGCGAGGTGCAGGGAGACGCATCTGCTGCAGGGACCTGCCCGCCCGCACTCGGACCCGGCCGGTCCTGAATCCTGCTGCTGTCCTCAGTGGCGAGTTCCCCGGATCCGTGTGCCAGCCCCTAGCGCGAGGTGCCCGTGTGCGGTGGGCACCTGTGGGGCGAGCTGGCAGGAAGAAAACTGGGGCAGGCGGGGGCAGATCTCAGCTGCTCTCCAAAGCTGAGCTGTCTCTTTTCAAAGCAGGTCTCTAGCTGTTATCGCTGTGAAGAAAGCCTTGCATTTCCTTAGCCATAGGCTGCAGCTGCAGCATGGACAGCCAGGGAAAGGATTTGTCTGTTGAGGTAGTTAATCCAGCTGTCTGACTAGGATTTAATCTCACAGGCGAGTGGTGAAGCCAGGCTAGTGTTACTGAAGTGGTTAGAGATCACGGGATGAAAGATGCTGCAAGTGCAAAGGATTTATAACGAAACATTTTCATTCCGGTTGTCATCTGGGTCAGCAGTTCATAGACTCATAGAAGATGAGGGTTGGAAGGGACCTCTGGAGATCATCTAGTTCTAGTCCAACCCCCTGCTCAAAGCAGGACCAGCCCCAACTAAATCATCCCAGCCAGGGCTTTGTCAAGCCTTAAAGACCTCTAAGGATGGAGATTCCACCACCTCCCTAGGTAACCCATCCCAGTGCTTCACCGCTCTCCTAGTGAAAAAGTTGTTCCTAATATCCAACCTAGACCTCCCACACTGCAACTTGAGACCATTGCTTCTTGTTCTGTCATCTGCCACCACTGAGAACAGCCTAGCTCCATCCTCTTTGGAACTCCCTTCAGGTAGTTAAAGGCTGCTATCAAATCCCCCCTCATTCTTCTCTTCTGCAGACTAAACAAGCCTCATAAATCATATGCCCCAGCCCTCTAATAATTTTTGTTGCTCTCTGCTGGACTCTCTTCAATTTGGCCACATCCTTCCTGTAGTGGGGGTCCCGAAACTGGACATAGTGCTCCAGATGTGGCCTCACTAGTGCTGAATAGAAGGGAATAATCACTTCCCTTGTTCTGCTGACAATGCTCCTACTAATGCAGTCCAATCTGCCATTAGCCTTCTTGGCAACCAGGGCACACTGTTGCCTCATATCCAGCTTCTTCTCCACCGTAACCCCAGGTCTGTTTCTGCAGAACTGCTGCTTAGCCAGTTCAAATGTAGTACCAAATGAGAGTGACCAAAAGTCGCTGGAGGCATCAAATGCATTGTGTGGTGAAGACAGTGCAGTTCTAGAAGACAGGTGCTGTTACTGTCATACTCTTTGGCAGTTTCAACTGAAAGTGCAAGCACTGAATGAACGTGACACAACCCCTCACCACTAGAAGTGGTTCCTCCAGCTCCGGGACATGTTGCTTATGTATCTTCAGTTTCAGACTGTCAGTCCAGTTCCTTCCACTAGTACAGATATATTTCATGGGATAGATACCTGTGAAGCACTCACTCGATTTCTTATGGTAATATTAGTCAGTGTTGACTCAATAATAACTGAAGTTACAAAGTAGCTCTTTTTCTCCCCTTTTCACACATCTGAGCAGTTGGTTACCAAGAGTAAGATCTTTACATTCACTGAATAGAAGAATTTCTGTGTAACTTTCTCATGTGCTTTAAGACTGTCCCCAGGTCGGCTTGTGAGCCCTCTGTGCACCAGGAAAGAGATGCTTGCAACAGAACAAACACACCGGATGATTTGGAGGGCAGCGAGAGTGAGGAGAAGGCTGATGAAGATAGTGAGAGTGAGGAAGGGTGGGATACTGACCTTGAAATAGAAGGTACAAAACATCCAAGTGACCTGATTTGCACAATGGTAGGAAACTCTTCCGGCACTCCACAGGTTGGATCTGGCCCAATTTGTCTTATATCTGTAGAACAGTATCAAAATTGGAAGTGAACATGCAATTTTTGTTGGTGTTCTCTAGGTGAAGAGGGATTGTACTCTTAATTCCTTTTCTTTCTCTTTACGAAGCTCTAAATTACGCATTATATATTATTCTTTTTGCAGATCTAAGGCCGTCTCATTCATTGCGTGAGTGAGATGGTGAGTCCAGAGTGAGGAAGAGCTTCAATCTTTATTTTTATATGACTTATTAAAATAAAAGTGAAGAGGAGGTCTGCACACAGAA
This sequence comes from Emydura macquarii macquarii, assembly GCF_026122565.2. Classification (NCBI taxonomy): domain Eukaryota; kingdom Metazoa; phylum Chordata; order Testudines; family Chelidae; genus Emydura; species Emydura macquarii. Next base: position 6,719,793 of record NW_027131391.1, read on the forward strand.
CATTTGCTTTAATCAAATTTTTAAAATAAATTAAACATTTACCTTAAATATTGCTTAAATATTTACAGCTGTATATATATAATTTCTAATACATTGTTTTTATCCTTATCACTTAAGAATCTGGCTTGTGTACTGAGGGTTTGATCCAAAACCAATTTGAAATCAATGGCAACGCCCGTTGGCTTCTGTCAGTTTTGGATCAGCTAGGGATCCTGAAAGTAATTGTATGAGATCATGGAATTAAAAACTGTGTCAAGATGCCTACACAGCAAGCAACAGGGTCAAGTTTATGTGGACAGTCTGCGCTTTCCTAAGTGTTGTTTCACTCTGTTCTGTTAACTTTGAGTGCATGGAGGCTCTGTGGAAGCTGCTGCAAAAAATATAAATTTTCACTGTTTGTTTATTTTATTTTTTTAAGGAAATTGTTAATTTGGAGTGCTGTTTTTTGTCTGTACAGCTTGTTTTCTCTATGGCCTTTTTTTCCTTTTCTAATGTAGAAACTAAGGAACCTTTTGACGCAACCGGGAAGACCAGATACATAGCAGCTTGCCAGCTATATGGGGTGGTCCCTGTATCCTATTTCCTGCGGCACATGAAGGACTCTGAACTGGATATGATGCACCATGGACTTGGCCCACAGGTAACAGTTACAGAAAATAGAATAAATCATTTTCCCCTTTGGCACAGTTAAGGCAGCGATGTGTGCTCTGAGATGTATGGTGATTGTGCTAGTGGCCAGGTGTGTATCTCTGGATGCGGGAAAAAGGATATGTACTAATTAAACTAATATTAGCTTTTAATTTTCTTGGGTTTGTGGTGTATATTATGTGTAGACCACCATTAAATGTAGCATGTTTGTTTATGAACAAACTAAAGTATGATGATCTACTGGAAGTTATTGGACAGGCCAGAACAAGAGGACTTAGGTTTAAATGAAGAAGGAATAATACATTTAAGAATTTCAGCAGGTGCTGCTTTATCAAGAATGGTGAATAGGAGGAATGGACGTCCAGGTAAGAGGGAGAGAGATGCAGTCAAACAATATAAATATATTTAAGCAAAATGAAATACTGCATGAAATTTCGCACATTAAAGGGGGATTTGTCAGCATTATCTTCTTGGCAGCACCTGGCTGTCCTTTCTAAGAGATGGTGTGTAAGATTTCTCCACACCTAACCTTACAGAAATGCCCAGGACAGTGTGATAAAATTTTTATCCTCCTCGGGTGTACAAAGTTTTTATATAATGCGTGCGTGCGTGTGCGTGTGTGTGTGTGTGTGTGTGTCATATGGTTAAAATTGATAAGTTTTTAAAAGACATTATAAAACTTTTTAAAGACGTTTTATATGTAGGTTAGTGTCAACCAGTACCATCCACGATGGGCTCATAGTTGCTTCTGGTTTTACACAACTTCCTTTGCTGTAACACTTGTCTCATATGCATGACTCACGCCACAGAACGCTGCAAGCCTGAATACTCACCTGCGGTAGTAAAAAAAATTAGAGAAATTAGAACCGAAATATACCTATTAGAACCCATCATCCTCTTGTTCCTTATATGGTATTTAGGGTTGGGGAATATAGATTTTTTTTTTTTTTTTTGGTGACTAATGTCAATGTCCGTTTACTTCCAAATTTAAAATATTGTAATCAACTTAAGTAATTTATTCCAAATATAATGACTCTGGATCCTAGGAGTAATAACAGTGAGAAATAAAATCATAACTTGTACTTATCCTAGAATTATTAGTCACTGATTGTCTGATGGAACTGACAATGACTGAAGGTGCCAGGTGTCCTCACGTTCAACAAATCTGAAGTGTAATTATCCCTCTCTCTACATTCTGAAACATTTTTCATCATTTCTAGATGGATGGAGAAATAATTAATGACACTTACCAATTCAGATTGAATTCTTTGAACCCTAACTATATTCTGCATTGCTTTTTCCCATCTAGTTTTTAAATCACTCACACAAGGGGGCTTCCACTATTTTCCTTTAGAGACAATGGGTTAGATCCTTCTCCCATTGAAGTTGTTGAGAATTTTGCCACTGGTAGCAGGATGGGACCTGTTGTTGGGTGCTTTATTGAACACAGCTGGAACCCTCTCCTGCACATAGAGGTCCTTTTCTTTCAGTTGTGTTCTTCAGAAATGCAGCCAGGACTTAGAAAGCTTTCGTCACCTTGTGTGTTCTTGCTAGGTCAAGGAAAGCTGAAATAATCAAACAACTAAAAGTGCTCTTTGTACTGAATTAACTGTGGGTGACCCATTACGCTGTTGTATGTTCCAGGGTGCCAAAGCTTTAGCCCTTTCCTTGATGACCAACACCTCCATCGTAAAGTTAAACCTGAGTGATAATTGGCTGAAGGGAGAAGGGGCAGCGGCAGTTGCAGAAATGTTAAAAGAAAACTGTTACATTTCAGGTTTGTCTCTTAATTGAAAGGTAATTTTGTTGTATGACATGTATCTGCATGTGGCAGTGAGGTTTTATGGGCGAGGAGGAAGTTTTCTTGTTTATTTGCATATCTGGCTGATTTCATTGACTTCAGTGGCACTGCTCTAATGAGAGAAGGCTACAGAATTGGCCCTACTTTGAAAAGTGACTATTTAAATAGTGCCTTCTTATTCAGCTCTCCCTAGGAGTATTCATAGCCTTTACTTTTGTGAACTCGTGACTTTAGTGACTGAAATATGATTTTATTTCTGTTATCACTGCAAAGCAAATAGCGTTCTGGCAAAGGGAGCTGCTTTCTATTCTGGCTCATGAATCAGCAACAGAACAGGAATTCAGGAGAACAGTGCAGGATATTGTTGATGATGCATAAGGCAGAAAAACCCGCATCTTAACTTTCAGATTCCAGGTTGAGTTTGCAGGACTGGCAGCTAGGAAAACTGTCTTCTGAGCTAAACCCCATCCAGGGTGCACCGCTGATAGCTGTGCTATAGGGACTGGGCTGGAGTGACAAAGGGGACTTTGCTCAGCTTTGCAACCCCTAATTTTAGGTGCCCTGCCACCCATTGGAATCCACAGTGCTGAGTTCGGTGCCCAGGTTCTCCAGACAATGCATGGGGAGAGTTAGATGCCTAAAAAGGGGATCCACAGAAGCCAGCAAACTGAGTGGGCAGCTGCTTAAATTGGCCAGTAGAAAGTGGCTTAAGCCCCGTCCCTCAAAAGTAATTAGGTGCCTAATTCCAGTCCAGAGGTAGAAGCCTATCTCTGCTTGGGAGTCTCTGCCATGAACTGTCTCCTGGAGTTAGGTGCCTGTCTGAGCCACATCAGTCCTTGGAGAGGAAGTACTGGTGCTCCTCCCTATATAGCTACTTGCCCAATGGTTTAAGCGCTCACCTGGGACATGGTTCCAATCCCAATGCTGCCTGATTTGGAGCAGGGACTTGAACCCAGGTCTCCTGCCTCGGATATCTGAGACCTCAGATGGGTGGGGTTCAGTGAAGCTGGAGTAGCACTACCCCAGCAGGTGGATTCTGAGATGTGAATGGCAAAGCAGGTGAGAGAAGAGTGCCCATTTCTTTCCACTCCCTCCCCATTCCATTGACCCCTGTCAGCCCCAGTTGATCATTTTGGTAACCCTGTAGTTGGAAGGGTAGGAAGCAGCGGAGACAGGCAAGGAGGCCGTGTGGGGACGTGGGCTGGGCACTGGTGCCTGCAGCTCTGCAGTTTATTTTGGGCACAAGCTGCCATAGTTTTACTTGTAAACTAAGTACATTTGCTCTGGGAACTATTGAGACACACAAACATGGAATCCTCCAGGCCCTTTTTACAGTCACTTTTCACAACTGCATGTTAATAAACAAATACTGATATCTGTTGCGACAGACATCAGTACTTATTGACTCAAGAACCCAAACCCTTGAATAATATTTACCTTGAAAGACAATAGATCTTGGTGTCCTCTGAAACCAGAGCAGGCTGTGACACACTGTGTGGGAAAGTGCCTGTGTGGGAGATTTTGCAGGTGTGTGCAGAGAGGAAGTGAGCTGCAAAATAATCAGAACTTGGTTTATAAAACCATCTTTCCAGAAAGAGTCTCATTCTCCAAGGTGTCCCATTAATGCTAATGGGGTCTAGATGCCTTGGGTGTTGCTAAGAAGTTAGTCTTTCCCTGGTGGGGCAGCATTGTGAATCCTGCCCAGCTCAGGAGAGGTTAAAGGGTGGTTCCCATCTAATGGCTGGTGGGAAGCCTCTAGATGAAATGGGTATGTGGGTCCCAGGTCTAGCTGCCATAGCACAAATTCACCAAGAAGCTTTGCACCAGGCTGTAAGTGATTTGGGGCAGGGACTGTCTCTCCCTATGTGTTTGTGGAGCACTGGCACAGTGGGGCCCTGATCTCCATTGGGTCTTATAGTCAGAGCTCCAGCAGCTGGGGCCAAATCACCTTTTTCATAATACATCTGAGAGAGCTGGCCACAGGGTAATTATCACACAAGCACTAGGGTGGGCAGGGGAAGTTAAAAAAATCACGTCAGAGCGAAAAACAGTTTCCATTAAAAAAAAATTAAAAATGAATTGGGGGGGCCAATCTCATAATTTTTATCTTTGGGTGTTGGCAATACTGTGATAAGAGTTTTCCATTGTAGTGGAGTGCTGGAGGTCTTTCTCACCTCTTCCCCTTATAGAAATGATGATTTTGTTCTTGGTTTTTTTCTCCCCCAGCTGTTGATTTATCTGACAACAGACTTGGAGTTAAAGGCGCCAAAGCCCTTTCTGCTATGCTTCTGGAGAATACTACAGTTATTACTCTTAAGCTTTCAGGAAATGAGTTTAACGACCATGCAGCTACGTACCTAGCAGATGCCCTACTGGCCAACAATAAATTGGAATTTCTGGATCTGAGTCACAACATGCTTGGTGACACATCAGGTAAAGCCATCTCTTTGTAGACCCCTGCATTGTATAGCTATATCCTGCTGCAAATTCACACTCCAAGTGGAGAAAACTGAACTACTTTCTTCTCCAAAACCCTCCTTGCTTCCTTCCTTTTTTCGTAACCACCTGTAACTTACCACCCAGGCTCATAACCTCTATGTCATGTTGGAATCCTTGCTCATCAAACATTGTCACATCTTCCTCTATAAATCCATCCCTCTCTCTCTCCACCATTCATTTTGTCTTTCTACACCCTGGTCCTCTCTTGTCTCAGCTACTGCAGTTGCCGCCTTTGAGATCTTCCATGTCTCAGCATTTCCTCCTCTAGCCCACGGAGAATGGATCAGCCAAAAATATCATCATCTCCTCCTGCTGCTGAGAGAATGTCACTCCTTCCTTTGTATTCCTTCACTTGGCTTCTTCTCAGTTCCTGCATAAAGTCGATGTTTCTCGTTGTTCACCTTCAAAGGCCTGAATAAGGTGGACCTGCCTCCATCGCTGCTCTCATTGTCTCCTGCTGTCTATAAACCTAACCATCTTTTCTCTGTCCATCTCCCAGTTTTCTCTTCATGCCTGGAATTCATTCCCTCTCCTCATGCGCTGAATGGCCTCCCTCACATCATTCAAATTCCTCATGACAGCTAACTTCTCCTCCCATGAGGCCTTTCACTGAGAACAGAGTGAAGAACTGGGATAAGAGAAGAGCAGAGCATAGAACATTGGGAAGAACAGAAAACCCAGGAGGAGGAGGACAGAGTATGTTCAGAGATAGAAGAAGAGGAAGAAATAAGCTACAACTCAGAGCAGAGGAAAGAAAAGAGACTAAAATAAAAAGGCCGCTGCTCCTGCAGAAATGGGGAATTAAATGAGGTGACATATCTGGGACTTCTGGCATTGGGCAAATACTGATTCATCCCTCCTGCCCTTTAATGTGTCTTGATCTTTAGTTATGGAAAGTGGGGAGATGTCAAGGGATGGGAGTGGCTTTCCTGAGCCTCTATGGTGGTCAAAACTGCCTACCCTGAACCACTGTTACCTCTCATCAAAGCCCTCCCTCACATAAATCAGTCTGGCCATGGGAGGCAGGAGAGGGTGAGCTGAAGAGAGAAGCAGATGGGGAGAAGCGAAGATGGGACTGGGAGTGGAAGAGATAGAGGGAACCAGAGAGGGGATGGTGTTGGCAAAGTAGGAGGGAGAGATGAACCATGATGTCAACTTAAGCGTAGGAAGAAAGGCAAAATATTTAATGAGGATGAGAACAGTAGGAATGAAAGAGGGGAAGAAATGAGGAACTCTGGGAACTTGAACAACCTTTTCCCCTGCTGTTCCACCTCCCAGCCATCTGGAGTCAGCTGTCCTTCAACCCCGTTCCCATAAAGCAGCCAATAAAAGGCTCCAACCCTTCCTGGGAAGAAAGGAGACAGACTTTCACAGCCTCTGGCAGCCCAGTGCCAGCACTAACCCACAGATGTGCATTGGCCCTTGGGAAAGTGACTTGACTGACACATGACAAGTAACGGTGCTTTCCCCCCACATTAGACATGCTAGCACATGCTCTCTTGGCATTTTCTCTTACAGGGAGGTGTCTAGTTGCTTCATTAGCCAAATTTTCTCCCTGTAGGAGATGTATGTTGCTATAAATGTACATCTCTCTGTAACAGCCACATGGATAAGTCCAGCTCTGGGTTTCTGGTCTCTCTGATGTTCCATGATGGGCCTTCTGCAGTTCAGGCTCCCCAGAGAATAATAACTTTTACCATTTCAGACACTGCCTTTTAGAAAAGAGTCCTCAAAAATGAGCCAAAGCCAAAAACGCCCAGCCAGCTAGAAAATTAGAATTCAGTGTCATTTTGAACTATAGACATATGGCAGGGTTCCCAGTTAGTGTAAATTGTCATGGCACTATTGACTTCTTCTGATTTGCATAGTTAAAATACATTCTAGATTCAGAGCCAGGCTTTGTCTGTATTCAGAGCTGCGCTGTTAATCCGTGGGGTTTTTAAACATTTAAATAAACTAGTGCAAGTTTCCTTATCTCACTGAGCTCTCTGTTTGTCAATGATCACACTCCAGACCATCCCCTGTCTCCTCTGACAGGATGCCGGTCAAATCCGTCACCCCAGCCTCAGGATTTTTTGGTTCAAGGCATGGCTGACAGGTGGTTCATGGGGTTAGAAACAACCTGTTGTGAGAACATAAAGAGAGTGCTGTTGCATAGCGGGAGACAATCTACTCATGACACATATACCCAAAAGTGAATGAGATTAAAATGCTGGTGTGACTTAAAACATCTTTCACCTACCTCTTCTTCGTTATCATCTGTATTGGATTATATTTTAGGGCTAAAAATGACAGGATTATCTTTAAACTCCATAACACTATATTTGGCAGCTATTACAGCCTTCCATCATACAGCAGAGGGTTTTTCCATCTTCGCTTATGAGGAGGTTTCTCTAGGGACTGGATAACCTCTTCCCGCAAATCAGATGCCCTGCGTCGGAATGGGAGCTTAGCCTGGCTACTCGGATGACTTACGTGGCCTCCCTTTGAATCTATAGCCACCCGCTCCTTCCTACAGCTGTCTTATGAAAACTGCATTTTTACTAGCCGTTACTTCTGCTCAAAGAGTGGGTGAGATAGGGGCTCAGATGGCATACTCCTCCTTCACAGTCTTCTTTAAGAATAAGGTCGTGTTATGAACACCGCCCAAGTTCCTGCCAAAGGTATCTTTGGACTTCCACATAAATCATCCTATCTGTCTTCCTGTTTTCTTCCCTAAGCCACACAGGGATAAAAGAGATGCAACATTACATACATTCAGGGTTAGGAGGGCATTAGCCTTTTACTTATGCAGGACTAAGCTCTTTAGGAAATCTTCCCGATGATTTCTCTGCATTGCAGACAGACTTAAGGGATCTCAGATTGCCGAGCAAAGACTCTCTAAATGGGTATTTGGCTGCGTTACCTACTGGTATCAGCCTCATGATCTTCATCCTCCCTCTAGAGTCTTAACTCGCTCCACGAGATCCCTCTCCACTTTAGTAGCCTTTCTTAAGAACCTTCCAGTTGCGGAAATATGTAGAGCCAGGACTTGGATGTCCATTCAGACATCTGCTGAACACTGTGCAAGTCACTCATTCCTCAGCTTCTGATGCCATATTTGGCTCCACTCTTCTATCTTCAACCTTAGACTCAACTCTGGAGCCCCCCGTCCCCAGTAAAGAGCATTGCTCAGTAGTCATCTACAGTGGAGCACCCGTAGGGACACTCCTCGAAGAAGAGTAGGTTACTCACCCTGTGCAGTGACTCTGGTTCTTCAAGACGTGTCCCTATGAGTGCCTCACTAACCCAACCTCCTCACCGCTGCTTTGGAGTTCTTTACAATGGGGCTGTGCGGTAGAGAAGGAACTGAAGGGCTGGTCACTCGGTGGATGCCATGAGGCTGCTGGGGCCGCACGCCTGGGCCGGATGGACACTGCTACCTAAAATCTTTGATCTGAGGCATACTGGGTGCAAACACACCTAGCATGGAGCACCCATAGGGAAACATAGCTCGAAAAACCACAGTTACTGCACAGAGCGAGTAACCTCTTTTTGCGAGGGACGGTGCAGAAGCGGCTGTTCGATGGGATTTGACTGTGGGGGTGGGAGGGCTTGGAGACTCGGTTTTGGAAGGATATTCAGACATAAGGGGCAGCCTGGAAGAAGGCAAGGAGAAGTTGGGGGCATCAAAGCTGGTGATATTGGTGGAGAGGATGCAAAAGGAATACACAAGGAGAGCAGGTCTGGGATGTAGACTGGGCAGCGTGATGTGGGGCTTGAGATCGAGGCCAAGAAGTGTGAATAGAATTGAATGGGCAAGGGAAGAATGTTTATTGACTTTAAAGTCCTTCCCCACCTACTGCCACCCACTGAAATCTCTGGGGATCCCCTCCCCTGTCTTAGAGCCCTGAGGGGCTGGAGCGAGTCTTTCTTGGACTGGGGAAGGTTTTGGATTTTTTCTCCTCACTTTGATTCCTTACCCTCTCCAACCCAGTCCTTTTAGGGTCACCGGTTTGTTACTAGTTCTGCCTCTACTGATTTCTCAGTGATGAGCTCTGCTTCTCCTTTGATTTTCCTGCAGGCTGACGCTGTGTCTCTTTCCCATCCTCTCTGCCAGCCATTCTGCACTCTTCCTTTTTTTCCCTCCTGGTCTGTCACCTAATCCCCCAGTTAATCCTGATGTCTCCTTCCTCCTCCATGAAACCTCCTTACCGCCCCTCCCCTCTCCGTCTGTTTGAAACCCGCTGAACCATCTGCACAGAGGAAACCTCCTAAGGGGCCACAGGGTTGAGAAGCAGAGTAGAGCGCTTTTCCGTAGCGTAGAGTCTGGACTCCAGCCAGCCCACGAGAAGGGTGGAGACGGCTAGGCTGCCTGTGTGAAATTTTTGGTGGTATGTTGGGGCGGGAGAGAAATTTACCTGTGCAGGACGCTGTCACTTTAGGGAGGAGTTGTGGACGTTGGGCTTCAGAGCCATAAGTAGGCATTTTAGCGCCCGGGGCAAGCAAGCATATTTGTGCCCCCCGCTACTGGTTTTTTTCACTATTTTTTCATTCCCGTGGCTTTGTGCCCTGGCGACTTCCCTGCTTACCCTGCCTTGGTTATGGTCCTGTTGGGCTCTGTCTTGCCATATGAGAACTTGTCCTTGTACCTCCTATTTTGTGCACTCAGTGGTCTCTAACCACCTGGGTCCTGTTTTCTGGCCCCTGCTCTGTGCTTGAGACACAAGATGCATAAAAGAGAAAGATCCTGTTTTAATGGCTGGCCCCAAGAGCTTCCTACTCTAACCTGAGCTTCCTGCTCTGCTGAACCACCTTATCCTTTCCTGGGTCTTTACAAACATTTTTCGTAATCTGTCTTGTAAGGTGAGATACTTGGAATGGCAATAGCAGAAAACACTGGACTCAAGGAACTTAATATCAGCTGGAACTTCTTTGGTAGCCAAGGAGCAGCTGCCTTAGCCAGAGGCTTCGGGGTAGGAAATCTGTGTTATCTTCTGTCTTTTGCACCCTGTAATACTCATGTGAAGCTTGGTCTGTTTGGATAGACAGTACCATCATGACTTACTGTCCGTCTCTTATGCGATTGCCTGACCATAAACCACTGTGAAATCTGGAAGTGTGTAGGCCTTGAAATTGGGGAGATAAAAGTCATGATTTTAAAAAATTAAAAATCAATTAAAAATCTTGATTTTTTTTTTAAATTCCCATTTGCAGTTTGCAGTTCATTACTTTCTTCCCATTTTACAATCTTAAATTGCTAAAGTGAATATTTTATATAATTTCTAACTGTTAATAGACATTCAGGTTGTTCATAGAGGTTTTTTCTTACTGTGCATTTTCACACTTAAATTGTTTATTGATGCTGAAAAAGACCAATCCAGGGCCTTATTAACACTCTCACTGTGAGACCAGCACAAACACAAATGGATAAGCAAACAGCCTCAGCTATATTCGCAAGCAACTTTACCTGCTGACATACTGCATTTCCCCAAGTTAAGGAAGCTGAAACATTTCAAGGCTGTACTTGTCCCTCAGGGTTTGCAGTTGATGGGACTTGTGCTTCTAAATCATTTAGGTGCTTTTGAAAATCCCGCTGCTAGGGGCTTAAATTTGAATTTAGGACCTTTAACTTTAGGCTCCTTGTTTTGACAGTGTTGGGCCGTGTGTATTCCAAAGTTAGTAACTTTATTAATGTATTGAATAAGTCTAAATAACTTTTCATTGTTAACACTGAATCAGTTTTTGTTTTGAAGTGACAAAAACTTTATGCTACTACTTTTTTTTAAATACAGACACAATTTTAACCCCTGTTACTGAAAACACTTACACACATGCTTAACTTTAAGACCACACGTTATCCCAGTGAATGACTGAGACAGTTCATATTGGGAAAGTTATATTCTGGCCTGGTTTCCAGGATCAGGGCCTTAATTTCAATATTTTGGTTCTTGTCTGTAGCAGTTTTATAAAATTCATGTAAAATCCCCTACTTGTACTGGCATTTTTTTAAAAAGCATTTATAATTTAATTCATTATAAATTTTAATCAAAATTTGCAATAACATACATTTTCAAGCTAGTTTTATATGCCTCAACCTGACAATGATTTTTTTAAATCAGATGATTGAAATCCATTCCAGAATAAATTAATATTTCCAGATTAAATTCCGGATTGGAATTTGTTTCTTTAAAAAATCCAGAAAAACACCCTAGAAAATTCCATTCATAAAACTGGTGAGTGCATTAGGATGGCAAAAGCAATCTCTCAGCCAGGAAATGCCAACGTTGAGGCTGTTTGTGCAACTTGACTTCTGTCCAGTTGTGTGTGCTTTATCATGCTGTTTTTAATTATCAGTTTATTTTTATAATATGATACTTTGTATTACATTTTTTGGCAATTTTATGTGATGCATTTTGCAATATTGATGAGGAAGGGGGGTACAAAAAGAAAAAAGTGAGCTTCAAAGGAGAAACAGTTGTTCACTCCCTTTGTTTTGTTTCGTTTTTTCACTTCATTCTGATGAAGATATTCTGCTTGGCTTTTGTTTGTTTTTTAATATAGATTAGTATTTACATTAGAAGAAATCTTAGATTTTGACTTTTTTGTTTTGCTGGAAGAATCCAAGGTGGAGAGAAACAATGAGTTTATGACATCACAAGAGACAGAGACCTAAACAATTGAAAGAGGAAGAGATTTCTAGTCAGATTATTTAAAACAGTCTGTTTTTCTGTTTTTATTTTTGTTAATACCTATTTAACTCGTGCTACTAACTTGGCAATATTTTAGCTGTGTTTTGGAAACATGATACGTGAAAGGTCATTCGACAAGGGAGACACAGATGGCTGTTTCTGTCCCAAATTATGGTGAGATTTTTTACGGTAATTCTGTCTTGTTCCATAGGCAAACATATTCCTCAGAGTTCTCGATGTTTCGTACAACGGCTTTGGCAACAGTGGAGCAGCTGCCGTTGGGGAGGCCCTTAAAGTGAACAATGTGCTGGAAGAACTCAACATTAGGTGAGTCAGGCTCAGGTCATGATGTAATACGTCCCACGCTTTGAAGTGAGAGCAGTCCCTGGTGGCTGAAATCCTGAGCAGCCCCTGATCTCTATTTTATGTGTAAGGAGGGACAGTCTTGCTGGCACTAAGATGCCGAAGGGAATGCGGTGTGATGGGAACTTGGCCAGTTAACTTTGGAATCCCCAATTCCTTTTATTAAACTTTTAGCTGGGTAAATCTCTTGGAATCCGTTATTTACTGCCCTGCCCTCAATCACGGCTGCCATGGCCCCAGCTTTGTAGTCATCCTGCTGGCCCCAGAGAAAGGGATGACGTAAAGGGGTCAAGGTCATATTGTTACACTCTGAAATTTGGAGGGCAATAAATTGATTCCATCTGGCTGGGGAGGATGGATGGAAAGAGATGTAGTGATAAGGATCCAGTGTTACTAGCACTTCTGGAAATGAGAAGAAAATTGAAGTGGGACTTTGGCGCTTAGATGGCATCTTGGACAGCGTGAGAGACAAATCTCATGTTTGTGCTCAGTCAGAGGGGGACAAGTTCCTTTGTTCTTCAAAGCACTGGCCTGTACGCTTGGAGGCCTGGGAGTGGCCTATATACCAAGGATAGTTAGATGTAAGAAATATTGTCGCTGTGATAGGGCTTACAGCTGCCAGCGGACATGATAATGTGGTAGGAACCAATTCAAAGGGGTGGCTGATTGGTTCAGCAAAGGGAGAGTCAAGAAAACAACCGACGCCGGAGAAGTTAATGGGACAGCCATGCGGCAGGGTGTTTTTCAGAGAGATGCAGTTATGGGGACAGTGAACATAACCATAAATGGTCACGAGATAGGTTGTGAGCAAAGGTGGAGTGGCCAAGTACTCCTCGGAGTGTAAAATCCCATGGGCAAGCTGGCAATGAGCCTCCCAGCCTAGTGCGTGAGGTGCCGGCAGAACCTACGCTCCCAAAGAGCGGATGATGGCTGAGGTTTTATTTGTTCTACTAACAACAAAAACAGAGGCTCAGAAATAGACATAAGGTAAGCAGGGCCAATCTGAGTCAGTACTGGGATAGAAGACTTCAGGGAAAACGTGTGCACTTCAGGAAGTGGCGTTGCTACTGACTATTGTGCTACTGGAGCTTTTTCTCCAGATGAGATTTAAAACCAAGGCCATGATCATTCAGGATCACTAAAGATCTCACAGCACTTTCCATGAGAGTAGGAACATTAACCCACGTATAATCCCCGCAACTGCAATTGGAGACGGGATTCTTTGTCACTTCCTCGTCTTTAAATTGTTGTGTATAGTTGAAGAGAGCTGCTAAAGTGTTGCCATTAAATGCACCCCCCCAGAGGTGGCCGCATTTCAGCGGTGGGTGAAGTGGTTCCCTGTGCTTTTGCATGAGTGTGTAAAGCACTTGGTTGTGCTCCTGAACACCCATCTATAGTAAATGTCTCCATGACAGCATTGCCCTGGCTGTGTGGGTGGGGAAAACGGAATAAAAAAATGTAAGAAATCTACCTTTTCTCTGTTGTTGTAAGCAATAACCGCATTTCACTGGAAGGAGCTCTACGCTTTGCAGTAGGCCTGAAAGCAAACCAGACTCTGAAGAGCCTTAATGTGAGTAGCTTTTCTAAGCAGGTATTGGAACACCCAATAAAGTATATATTTCAAATATCACTGACATGAGTACTCATTGAATCAGGTCCCGTTTGAGCCATTCTGCAGCAATAGCAGGGGAGCCCTCAGCATCAGTCTCTGGCTGCAGATACAGCATGCGGATGTTCTCGTTTAGGCAGAGTGCTTATGTTCAACAGTTAGTCTTCTGAATTCAATCATTTTATACCTCTCCTCCTGCGTGAACCAGAGCCAGCAGCCTGCAGCTCCCTGTTCTGCCCTGCAGTCAAGCACCTAGCCTTCCAATGCGAGGGTGATCTTCCTGTCCTCTGCTATCACCTCCTTACATAGCAGCGTATTTGCTGCAGACATCTGGGAGCTGGAGGGAGAAGCGGTTATGGCCATTGGGTGTTTCTGACCTGTCCCTTAGCTCAGCACAATTGGACAGATACTCTGCTCTGTTCCTCTCCCTTTCCGTTGCTCAGACAGCACAAAAGGAGCCTGAGTGCGGAAGGTCACAGAGTGGTGGCGACTGGGTATGAGCAGGGTATACCGCATTTTAGATATTCCCAGCTGGCGTGTTGTCTTTGGGGGACCATTGGCTGTTGGCATATGGTAGGGGCCAGGGTCAAGCAGAGAATTATGGAGCCATAACCAGCTCCCTGCCAGCTCACCCCTTTTCTGCATTGCCCAGCAGAAGCCGGATGCAGCAAAGAATCTTGTACTTGTGTAAAAACACAGTCGAGGCCAGGATCCAGGATGTGTAACTAAGATGCACATAGGTAAAGTCAGCCAGTGATGGGGTATGAAAGGAAGAAAGACAAGGGTGGAACCTTTTGGGATCCCCCCATTGAAAGATGCGGAGGAGGAGAACCAGGAGAGAGTGGAGTTGTGGATGCTGAGGAAGGACAAGACGACTGTCATAAAGTGATGTGGTTTCTTTAGTGAAGCCTGGGCACATCTTGAGAACCCCAAAAAGTTAGATTTTTTTTTTAAATCATTTTGGTTCTTGTAGACATGAGATTTTCAAAAAGCCATCATCATCCATTCCTATCACTGGGAGTTCTTGCTTTTGTCCCATGCCCTTGTCATGTGCCTGAAGACACAGAGCTACAGTTTGAGGGGAGATTTTCCAGACATCAAAGAAAGGCGCATTAGTGAAAAGAATGTGCATTGTTCCGATTGTTCCTGTATTGTTCCTGTTTTTTCCTGTCTGCCTTTAGATGGCCAGAAATCCCATGCAGAGTGAAGGCTGCTTTGGGATTCTCAAATCTATACAAGCAAACCCGAGTGCCGTGGTAGAAATCCTGGACTTCTCAGTAAGTGTTAATCATCCGGGGCAGGGGCATGTTTGGTCCTTCCAAATGAAACTGATCTGAATTGTAAATCATACAGTGCGATCAACGGGAATTAGAGCAGCATTATCATTGCAGGCCACTGTGACCTAAAGGACCATACACAGTTGGGCCACCAGCTTGAAACCCTGGGTACCTAAACGCATGTCCAAACATCGCCCCTGGATGTTCAGAGTGGCATGTAGGGGCATAAATGCCTGTTTCATGTGCCTAAGTGCCCATTTGTGAGTGTGCAGCTCTAGGATATGGATGTCCAGTTAAGGTGCATAGGCATTGCCCTTCTCCCACTATACCTGGCCTTGTCCTACTAAAGCAACGGAACCTGGAAGGAACTCGAGCTACTGCACATCCTGAAACCTCTGGAAAAATCTGTCCCACCCGTTGTGTGAAGAACCAAATAGTTTTATAAAGATTTGTGTCCCATTTGCATTCAGACGAATAGGCCCTCAATGCATAATCCTAGAGGACACTGAGGCTCAAAGATCTTTTATCTGAAAATACACTTTCCCACTGGTGAAAGGCGCCAGGCTGACAGCTCTGAGGCATGCAGTCCTTTGCCCACAGGTCTGGCAAGCTTCCACCCCGTACCCCGTCCACCCTTGTAACTAGGATGAGATGGGACTTCAGTCTGGGGTGCGTTCCAGCCATAGCCTGTCTGCTAAGATTTGGCAGCTAGTTACTGCCTGTTGTGCCCACTCGGTAACAACTTCTAGTCAGAAGTGAACCGGGCTGCATTCAGACAGGGACCGAAGGCTGAAAGACTCCACTGACATTGTGGGCTGCTCGAGCTACTGGGAGCCTGCTGAGACCGTCTGCGAGGCAGGGGTGTTGATCTGAACGTGCAGTCTAGACTGGGAATGCGTTCAGTCTGTTGCACGTGTCAATTGTCAGATAACAGGCTCAAATGGAGTTATTTAATCAAAGGTTAACACAGCACTGAACAGAACACAGAGAGAAGACACCTTATCACCCCCTGGAGATAGAGAAGAGAAGCTAGTCTGGTCCCTTCCTCTGTACCTGGTGGAATGCTGACACTATTCATTCCCAGACTAACTTTCCGACCCTCTTTCCTTTTAGTGGGTGTGAAACAAAGAAGCTCCTGTTGGGGGGGAGGAGGGGGAGGAAGTACTTTCCCACAGTTAACTTTACTGTATGTTCTGTTTTCCAAATTACTAAAGGAATTTCTTTTATGGACCTCAGTTTACCTGATTGATGAGTAAAAAGGAATCTCTTATCCAGTCATCATTAGTAGCAACTGTGACGACAGTTCTTAATGCACTAAAAACATCTTTCAGTGCGTCGTTATTTTATCCATTACAGAACCCACCCAGTTTGTTTAAAATGTACTTCTGTGGACACTTTTCATTAGGCTGAGGGGCTTCTTTTGATACCTGGACTATATATTAGTAAAGTCAAGGTAAAAGTGGGGTTAAAAGATTACACACATTCCATTATTGAGTTAATTTTCCTTTTACCCATTAGGTTCAATTGAAGGACAAAAAACTTTTTAGTTTCAATATATATAGGGCAATAAATATATAGATACACAAAATAAAGACTTTAAAAATAGAGTTTAGCATATAAAAGAATTACAATAATTTTTACATACAAAAAATCATAAAAAGTTAATATTTACTAATAAGTCAAACAGACACTGAGGCACTTTTCTCCATTTTTGCCTGTAAAAATCCAGGGAAATGAAATCCCAAAGGCATGTGTTATAGAAAAAAGGGGGCTGATGGAAAAGGCCCCCAAATCAGAACATTCAGAATGATTTTTCTGCAAAAAGCATAGTTCTACCGCATTGCATCTATACAAGCTGGCATAATGGCACATTGAACAAAGACCAAACACTGGCAGTCAGACATATGTGACTGAGGTGCAGTTGCTGTGGGAGCCATAACTGACTTGTGTAATTACATCCTAAACCACTCTCTGGGTCTCCTATTTAATGTTTGTTTGCCAGAAATTGACAGCCCCCTTCCCGATGAATGCTCTTGCGGTTATTATAAAACCGGCTTTTTCAAATGTTTTTGTTGATGGCTTATTTTTAATTTATAATGGAAAAACACTGGTTATAATGCTCTTTTAATTATTAATAACAAAGCAACACTTGCTAATTGTTATTTAATGACCTGTTGCATTCTGACTGGCTGAGAACAAACCACATGTGTTCTTCAGCCAAAGAGAGACCTGATTATCCATGAAAGATCTGCCTGCAGTTACAAACCCATGTCTGTCTGTCTGTCCCGGTACCCCCTTTCAAATGCTATTCCTCGTGTTCTTACAAACCCTTCTCCTTAGCCTGCTTTCCGTTCTCCTGACTCCCTCCTCAGGCTTTTTGTGAACTCTGGGGACAGGCTGCTTATTGCATTTTCTACTTACCCGTATGCCACGCTTTATCCATTCCAGTCCACTTTGTGCTCTGATCATTCTAGAGACACAGCCCTCTCAACAGAGTTGTGAGTTGCTTGCTTGGAATCTCACGTCCTCCCTTCTTGACTTGTCAGCTGCTTTTGATGCTTTTCTTCATCATCTTGGTTTTCCAATTCTTCCCCCGAGCGTTGAGGCTAGTTTGTTTCATGTTTTATTTTAGATCTACCAGTACTGTGGCGTTGCCACTTGCTGGTGAACTAGTCAGCGGCTCAGGGCACTGAGCTGTAGGAGCTTTGTCGGAGCTTGCATTAGTTGTATGAATGCCTGAGAGCAAGAATGTGTTTGTGTTACTTACTTCTGGAGAGAAGGTAAAGCATACTGTGCACTGATCTGTGATAATTTCTCCCTCTAGGAGATCCCTGTGAACAAAGACTTTGCAGACCTGTGTGACACTATGAAAATGCTTTTCCCAAATCTTCAGATCAGACATGGTAGAAATGCAACATTGCACAAAAAAGACCAATCAAAGGTTGAGAGCCAGCCCTGGTTCAGTGGGGAGGGTGATTTATACAATCACTTGGCCTAAAAGGAACCTCTTCAAGGCCACTTTGGGTATGTCTACACAGCCTAAACACTTGCGTGAGCCCTGCAAACCCAAGTCCATCTACACAAGCTGGGATGCTCACTTCTGCAGCTCTGTAGACATACTCTTAGTCTAGGCCCCTGCACTGTGGCATTAATCCTAATATCACTGACCCGTCTCCAAGCCTGGAATGAGGATTTTCAGTGGCAGTGTTATGGGCACATCCCATGGAAACATTTGCCGTTCACTCAGTGATGTCATTGTCAATAGCTTCTCCTAGCTGTACCTTTAAAGTAATTGGAGTAGATTTGCTGCTGTGACCTGGTGCTGGATCTCACTAACAGGGCATTCTCCTGGTGCGGGACCGTCTCCACAGGATGTAGAGCCAGCATAACCAACTCCTTACAGCACCTTCAGCCTTCTGCACAGGGCCTCTGTCGGGATAGGAAGGGCACTTGGCTGGAATACTCTGTGCCCAGCGACACCTTGTGGCAGATGGCTTCTTGGAGCCATGGCCAGCTGCCATAGACTAGGGCAACCTGAAGACTGCATTAATCTATGCTGGGGCCGTGACTAACATAGAACCAGACCCGTATTCAGACAGCCCCAGTCGGCTATTTTTCATAGATGGTAAAGCCAGAAGGAACCATCGTGATCATCTAGTTTGGCTTCCTGCCTGACGGGCCATAGTATTTCACTCAGTGATTTTTGCATTGAGCCCATATCTTCTGCTGGAGCTAGAGCATATCTTTTAGAAAGAGCCTCCAATCTTGATGCAAAGGCACTGAGTGACAGAGAATCCACCACACCCTAGGTAAGTTGTTCCACTGGCTAATAGCCCTCACTGTTTAAGAAAAAATGTACACATTATTTGGAGAGAAAGAATGTTGTAGTGTATAGGAATAGGATAGTATCCCTTTAAATAGTCTGTGAGCCCTCTAGTGTACTCACTGTGTTCTGTGTTTTTAGGAGCCGCCAGAAACCTATTAGAACAGTGGTTCTCAACCTTTCCAGACTACTGTACCCCTGTCCCACAAAAATAGGGGTCATAGCCAGCCTCTCTGTACAAGAGCAACCTTAACTTCACCTTAACAAAGTTGGGTTGTGAGTGAATATATGGTCTTTTTCCATTCTGTAAGCATCCCAGGGATTTGCGTAACACTACATATGCAAAGTGATAAAGTAGAATCAAAGGTCTTCCTGTATTTGTGAACTGGATGAGCCTCGGACAACCCAAAAATATATGACCCCTTTGATGATTCCTTCCATCTATCTTACACTGAATAAAGAATCTATAAATTGCCCCACCCCGGCCCCCAAACAAGAGGACACCTTGTTGCGCGTGCCAATGTATGAAACTGCCACTGCCATTATCCTGGTGAAATGGGTTACTGACATTCTGTATTTTGTTGAAGCTTCACTACTAGTCTGCAGAAGAGAAGAGTGAGGGGGGATTTGATAGCGGCCTTTAACTACCTGAAAGGGGGTTCCAGGGAGGATGGGGCTAAGGCTGTTCTCGGTGGTGGCAGATGACAGAACAAGGAGCAACGGTCTCAAGTTGCAGGGCAGGAGGTCTAGGTTGGACATTAGGAAAAGTTTTTTACTAGGAGGGTGGTGAAGCACTGGAATGGGTTACCTAGGGAGGTGGTGGAATCTCCATCCTTAGAGGTTTTTAAGGTGAGGCTTGACAAAGCCCTGGTTGGGATGATATAGCTGAGGTTAGTCCTGCTTTGAGCAGGGGGTTGGACTAGATGACCTCCTGAGGTCCCTTCCAACTCTAATATTCTATGATTCTATGATTCTATACTGATTAGAAAAAGAACTATTTGCCCTGTTCAATATTATGGGGAAACTTGATTGTATCATCTGTGCCTGATAAATATGCCTACATATGAGATTTTGTTTGCGATCACTTCTCAGTAAATAATGAGATTTTTAAATAAGCTGTATAACTTCTTGATAAAATTATGTGTAGCCAAATGAAATTTGTCCTGTGATTGTGAGAATAGTTTCAGATTTTTATATTTAATAAATATTTACTGTAGTTTAAACTCACTTTTATCTATCTGGTTTCTTTCTGTTATGTCAAACCCAGCATGAGTTAGGAATGATGTATCTATTGGTCGAATTTGAGATCTTTGAAAACATCTTGTTTCCTGAGCCCTTTACTATATAAACATTCCATGGGTTGATCTCCAGACTCTGAGACTATGGGAAATTGATCTAAATCTGTAGTAAAACCTGTATTTTAAATACAAAAATTAATGGGCTTGAATTGCAGCTTAAATTGCAGCAAGGGAGATTTAGATTAGACATTAGGAAAGACTTCCTAACTGTAGGGATAGTTAAGCACTGGAACACATTACCTACAGAGGCAGAATCTCTGTCATGGGAGGTTTTTAAGAAAAGGTTAGACAAACACCTCTCAGGAATGATCCAGATAATACTTAGTTCTCTTCAGTGCAGGGGACTGAACTTAGATGACCTATCAAGTTCCTTTCTAGGCCTACATTTCTATGAGTCTATGATTCTATGATCTTGGTGGCCGCTGAAGCCTGATTTCAGTGTTTTTATTGTTACATAATAGGATTATTTGCTGTATGAGTAACTGCTGATTAAATACATGGCTGAATGTACAGTAAACTAAATAGATTGAGCTTCTTTAGTCTCTCACTATAAAGCAGGTTTTCCAGAGGCAAATAATCCTTGTAACTTTTTTTCTGAACCCTTCCCAATTTTTCAGCATCCATTTTAAAGTGTGGACACCAGAACTGGACATAGTCCTGGTCCCACGAATGCCATATGCAGAGGTAAGAACGCCTCCTACGCCTACTTGATAATCCCTCCTTACACATCCCAGGATCACATTAACCCCCTCAGCGACAGTGGAGCAAGTGTTCAGGTGTTTATCCCCGAGGATATTTGCAGAGTCGCTGCTCTCCAGGATACAGTCTCCATTGATTTTAAGTGTGATCTACATTCTTCGTTCCCAGATGCAGTTTAGTTAGGGATGGTTGAATATTTTCCATTAAACTTTTTTTTTTTTTTGGACTGAAAATTGAATTTTTGAAGAAACAAAACAATTCATGTTTGGAAATTTGTGATTTTTCCTTAGCTCTGAGACTGATACCTTCCAGGGGCTGGTGCAGGCTGTGGGCCAGGACAGACCAATCCTAAATTTTGCCTTTGCTGAAATTCCCATTATGAGTCACTGCAGGGGCACAGGATTATGGAGACGCAGGTCCACCCCAAATATCCATCGCACTGGGGGCTTGCAGAGTAGGCGTAGCTGGCTTTGAGCAAGAACAGAGCACCCTGAGCAGGGGAGTAGTGTATTTCCACCTGCCCTTCTGCCAGCCCAGCTAGTGCAAATGGGCCTCAGTCATGCTGAGTAGGTCTGTAGCACCCACCACAACAGGGTCTACTCCTGACTAGCTGTGAGATACTACAGCGACAGCAAAAATAGAACTAGCACCACTGTAGTGACACCTGCGCTTGAGGTTGTCCGACATCCTGCTCTAACCCATCTAGGTTTGATTGCTTATAACTGTGCCAAATTTTAAGCCTCTGAGCTGAAATTTTCTGTGCTTGGCTCTGGCTCAGGTCGTACCTATATCTTAAGAAAGGCTCTTAGGTGTTCTGGGGAATCACAGACCAGTAAGCCTTACATCTGCACCTGGCAAACTGGCTGAAAGAATTTAAAAAGAATAAAACCTGGAAGATCGTGATACGACAGGGTCTAACCAGCACAAGTTATGCAAAAGAAAATAGTGTCTCTTATCTCCTAGAATTCATTCACCCTGGCAGTAAAATATGGAAGGAAGGGGGAGCTGCTGAGATAACTTATTTAGATTTGCAAAGGGCCTTTGACAAAGCCCTCACAATTGCCTTCAATAGAAAGTAAGGCAAGTTCTTGTACTGGTATAACGTTCTGTTAGGAGTGCGATTTTTGTTGTTGTTTTATTGATATAGTTAGTCCAGTACCACCGACTTCTAATAATATAATATTTAATATATAATAATATACGTTATTCTGATGTAGTTTATTCTCCTTCCTGTATGGGAATGAGCTGTACTGCTATAAGCACATTTATTGCCAGAGTAACTGTCTACGGGTTGTACCAATGTAGTCAAAATGGTACACAGCTTGTGTAACCCAACCTAAATCATTAAGGTGAGACGCCAAGTGTTCTCATGGATCAAAAATCTGGATGGGCGACAGGCAGCGACACAGAGGAGTAAATGATAAACTTTTATCATGGCAAAAGCTACCCAGCCGGGCCACAAGGCTTTGTGGTAGGTGCAGTGCTTAGTGAATTTATTAATGACCTGGAAAGGGAGATGGGCAACATCTACAGATTTGCTACCTCCCTGCTCCTCTATGTAGTTTAGCCAAAGCCAGTGTGGACTAGGAGGAAATACAGAGGGACCTCGCCAAGCCAGGAGAATGGGCAACCCAATCGCTAGTGAAGTTCAATATTGGTAAGAGGGGGGAAAGCCAGCTAGCAAAGTACAACATTTTACATGTGCGTGGCTTCTACAGTGCTAGTGGCTTAATGTTAAAGAAAGGGGAGGGTGAGAAATGTTGGGGAAGGAGGGCTATAGGTTGTGTGGGCAGGTGGAGAGGAGAGAGTGGTGGAGACGTCATCTCTCACGTGTTTAAAGTTACTGTAACCAACTTGAAATAGCGCCCAAGATTTTTCGGGGGGCGTAGACCATATCTGTGATTTCTCTCCCTTCCCAGGCAGCAAGTCCACACGCCAAACATTTCAAAGCATGATCTTTTAACACCTTTCCACTGTAACAAGTATATGGGGGGAGGGTGGGTGTGCAGAGGAGCACTTAGGAATCCCATAGCATCCTTTACCTTTAGCTAGCTACCGTAGCACCTTAACTGCTAACCTGCTTGATAACTGCAACTGCCTAAATGGCTACAATAAAAAACATTTCTCTTTCTGTTCGTGGTGGGGTGGATTCGGTCCGTAGGCCTCTACTCACCTCACCCCACAAAAGAGCAAAGGAGAGGTCCTCCAGGCAGCCTACAGTGGCTGCAGGGGAGCAGCCAATCAGGGGGCTGCTGGAATGACCAGTCGGGAGCCAGAAGGGCCGTATAAAAGCAAGCAACAGGGGAGTTGCTGCCTGGAGCCTGAAGGAGGAGGACTTGGTGCCTGGAAGAAAGAGCAGCAGGACCATGGACAGCTCACTGCAGGCCAGATAGAGCCCAGGGACGGTTGCAGAAGATGAAGTACACACCACCACAGACCTTGGGTCACATCAGTGGCCCTTTTCTGTTTATACCAATTCATCCTTCCTGTCCCCTTTCTACTCCTAGTTTTTGCTACAAGTTACTGTAATAGTTTATGAGCCTTCACCCATTTTCCAGCAGGTGCGCTGACAATGAGAGCTGGCCACGTGGCCTGTGCTTACACCAAGGCAGACACCCTTCCCTCCTCCATTTTACAGACAGGGTGTCACTTCTGGCTGAACCTGGGGGCAACAGAGATCCAGCCTTGCTCTGGGGCAGGGACTAGTCCAGCCTGCTTGCACCTCCCCTGTTTAGAGGCTGGTGCTGTGGACCCCAGTGCAGGCTAAGGCTACCCTAGTGCGGCTTTGCAGGGCTCCAGAATAGCTGGTGCCCAAGCCCCTTCTGTTTTTAAGAATTAGCTGGGCATATCCCCCTTGCTTCAGAACACTCTGGGACCCCCCCCCCCCCCCGAAGGCAGTGAAGAGCTGGTGGAGCTGAGTGGGCCAGGCGCACAAGCTCCTTGTGCTGGGGTCTAGCTATACTCTTGCCCTGTGACCCCCTTATGTCATCCCAACTGGGTCTGACTACGGTTCTGAGATGACAGACCCACGTCTCATCCACTTAGCCTCACTCAGACTGAATGTCCCAAATCTGTGGGTTTGGCTAAGTATTTGTCAAATGGGTTTGCTCCTGGGCACCCACCACCTTCATGGAGCAATGGGAGACCCTCAGATGAAAGAGCACTATGGACAAGCCAAACATCTTGCCCAAGAGCTAACACACGGGCATCCTAACTCTTATTCCTTTGCTCAAACCCTGGGACAGCACACTTCTCCCAGAACCAGCAACAGGACCCTGATTCCTACTATACCGCTGCTGTCTACAAATACGGGTGCAACCCTCAATGTGTGTGTGTTGAGTCCCCTTCTAGTGACTGGTGCATACCTCTCTGTACAAAAAACTTTTGAATTAACATTATTCAGGTGGCAAAACCCAACACCCAAAAGATAGACATGGCTGGGGGATGCTGCCCTCTTTGTGCCCCTATGTTTGTTGGAGGCCACTAGTCGCTTGGAACCCAAGTTAAACAAAGTCTTAAATCCTTTCAGAAGTTGATCCGCTGGCTACAGAAAAAATCGGGTAAATTTTTCAAAAACTCCTAAAATATTTAGAAGTCCAGGTTTTAAGACACACAGGAATGGGATGCAGGCTCCTAAGTCACTTAGGCACTATTCAGAATGTTGCCTCAAATTAATCCGCATTCAGTCTGGGTGACGGCAGAATTTCTCAGCCAGTGGAGGTCAAAGGAGGTCACCAAAAGCAACAGGGGGGGAGCTTTGAAATCTTTATTGCAGTCTAAAGCAAATCAAATCTCACTGCACCGGGTCCCCCTTTAAGGTGGAGCATTCTCTGGGAACATCCAGACAGCAGTTCTGTAGGCTGAGCGCTGTCGGCGTTGATACTCGTGTACCAGCAGTGGGGGGAGCTGTGACAATTGCAACGACGGGTCAGCGGCCTGAACAGGTCAAGAAGCAGGAGCCTGAGGCAGAGGAGGCAGGTGTGTCGCGAATGAGGCAGCGGTACGAGCCGGGAGGGTCTCCTGGTTACGGTAAGGGAGCCGGGCCGGGCGGGGGGGCCCCAGTTCTGTCATTTCGGTGTTGAGCGACCCTTCCCCGCAGTGTGTCGGGAAGGTCCCCCTAGTCCTGTGGGCGGCTCCCGGGTGCAGGGACCGTCCTTCCTGGGGGGGGGAGTGCCAGGGCATCCCACCTAGTGCGGTGCATGACCCTTGGCGTCGCTGCTTTGCTGGGCCGGGTGCAGGCGCGATCTCAGCCCGGCCACAGCTGCGTGTGGACGCTCCTACCGGCTGGGGCCCTGCTCCCGTGTCCCGGGGCTGAGCAGGGCAGCTGCCTGCGCCGGAGGCTGGATACTGAGCGCCCGCGGCGGCGGGGAGGCACCGTCCCCGCCTGATCCGGGCCCTGCCTGACGGCAGCTGGGCGTGGCGAGCCGCCGGCCCCGGGGGGACTCGGTGCGCAGCGCAGGGTAAACAAGGCTGGGCGCGGGGGGCTGCGGGCGCGGCGGGGGACGCCGGCTGCCGGGCGCGGCTACCCGGGACAGCGGCCGCTCCTGCGGGGCTGAGCCGGGAGGCGGGGCGGAGCGGGGCTGGGCGCGCCGAGGAGCGGCGGGAGCGATCCGGGCGGCTCGGCCGGCACCGCACGGGCCCGGCTGCGGGCCGGCGCCGGGGCAGGTAAGCGCGGCCCGGGCTCCCCGCACCGGCTGGTGCTGGACGGGCCGCGGCGCACAGGTGCAGCCGAGACGCGGCCCGGCCCGGCCCGGCCCAGGTGCGGGCGGGAGGACAGGGTGTCCCCCTCCCCCCCCCCAGCCCGCGGCTCCCTGCCGGCCCCGCTGCTCGGCGCTGCTGGCATATGGCCCCCGCGCTTGCATCCCCATCGCCGCTGGGCCTGGGGCGGGGGCTGGAGGGGTGGCCGCAGGCAGCGTCCCCCCAGCTGCCTCCGTGCAGCCCCGGACGGCCAGGCCAGGAGGAGAAGGGGGAACCGGTCCTAGGGGGCAGGGCTGGCCCCTGCTCCACACAACACCTGTGTCCGAGCACAGACATCTCTGTGCCCCCCGCCCCACCCCCGGCTTGCCTCGGCCCCCGCTGGGAGCAGGCGGGGCTGGGGAGGTTGAGGCCTGCGGGCTGGTTGGCCCTGGGGCTGGGAGGAGGGGGCCGGTCTTTGCCCGGGAAATGTGAGTTCCCAGGTCAAGCCCACACTGTGGTCCGACAGATTTGGTGCCCCGAGAGAGCAGAAACTAAACAGCCCCTCAGCCCCGCACCCCGCACTGTGTTTGCACACACAGGGCCGGTCACAGGTGGCTCATCCCAGTGGGTCACTGCTGCCCCCTCTGCCCCTCCCTGGGCTGGGGTTTTGCCTCTGCCACGGACTGGCAGCGCCTCGCCCCTGGGCTAACCCCGGCTCATTTACCCTCTCCCCACCTCCCCCCGATTTTGCTCCTCAGCCCCTCTCCTGCCCCCGTCTCCATCGACTTCACCCCCCAGGCCAGTAAAATGATGTCCCCTGATTAGATCCTGCCCATCCCCACCTCCAGTGTGCCCCCTTTGCCCCATCTTCGCCCCTCTAAACAGCGGGCAATGGAGTCTGACCCCCAGTAAGGGCAGGGTGAGGGCAGCGGCTGCAGCAAATGTTACTGAGAATGCCCAGTACAGCCCGAATCACAAAATCTGTCTGCCCACAGTTTTCAGCACAACACCGGCCACCCCTAAAAGATACAGGAGCTGGAAGAAAACCCAGAGGACTGAGAGGCAAGGCAGTGAGGGCTGGGATGGGGTGATGGGGCAGATGAGAGCAGCCTGGAGGATGGTGTTCGTGGTGGGTTGGAGAGAGCTCTGGGCAACGTGTATCCATGAGGGGAGGAAAAGCTGAGGCGGGGGCGCAGCAGGAGGTTGGAATTAAGGGACTCCTAGCTGCAGCCAGGGGGTAGATGGGGGTTGGAGGCTGGGTGAGCTGGCAGGGTTGAACAAGTGGATTTAAGGTTCAGCATCTGGGGGCAGGAATAGCCAGGATCAATGTTGGTGGCGAGGAGCCAAGGTCAGGAATATTGGGGGTAACCAGGTTCAGGGCTCCTGAGAGGAACCAGGGGGGCTCTGAGAGCATGGGTGCCATTTCAGATTTTGGTGGGGAACTTTACCTGTGATTCCAGGGGCTACTTAGGCATGTGAAAACTCTAGTGTTTGGGGTGTGTGTGTGTGTTCAGAGAATAGCTTAGAAATTAGCTGACAGGAGCACTGCGTCCGATTCCTATGTAAAGAAAGAAAATTAAATAATATGCCACCCATTCCACTCTAATGCTAACATCTTCTGACATCTTGTCAAGTCACTTCTGGGACATTGATTAGGTTTAAAATTTTAATGTATATTCTTACTCTGGAACATAACCATTGTAGAAGAATCTAGATTGCGTTCTGTCATTTAGCCTCCTTCCTTTTTGCAGTTCATCATACTTGGAATGGATCATTTAACTTTTGGAAACATCCTACTAGGGCAAAGCCCTGTGAGTTTATGCTGCACCTGCCTGGGTGTCTCTGGGTGCTACCATTCTACAAATAATAGATTTAGAAACTGACTTTTTAAACAGGAGTGAAACTGACACTTTCAAGTCACTTTACAGTATTGCCAACCCCAAATGTTCAAAAATCATGAGTCAGGCTCACCAAAAATCATGAGATTGGCTTAAAAATCATGAGATGATGTAAAAATAATAGATTTGATGTTCTCTTTATTTTCCTTCTGCTTTCTGAGCCTTCAGAGTGCATTGGGGACACACATTGAGGCTTTCTCCATGGCCATGAGGGCTAGAAACTTAGTTTTTCTTTAAGAATGAAGACTGAATTCATCATGTATCCACTTGACTCCGGGGGCTGGGGTTTTAAGGAAAACCAATAACTATCATGAGACTCATGACAAAATCACAAGAGGTGGCAATACTATTTTCACTTCTGTTTAAAGGTTAGTTACTTTCCAGAAGGCTCTTAAACACAACCCTACAGTAATTGAGCTGCAGTTCTCTCAGGAGTTCAAGAAGGGTAGCCGTGTTTAGTCTGTATACAGCAAAACCAACAAGAGTTCTGTGGCACTTTAAAGATTAACAAATTTAATTTTAGCAGGCATAAGCTTTCGTGAGGCTCGGCTCACTTGGACAGATGCAGAGGTAGAAATGAGAAACATAGGAGCATCATCTACATATACCAGTGCATAGAGAACAATGGGGGAGGTGGATGAAAGCCGGGTACTTGGGGCCTAATGACAGTCATTGAATAGGAGGTGAGAATGCCATTGACTGTCATTAGGCCCCAAGTACCCGACTTTCATCCACCTCCCCCATTGTTCTCTATGCATTTGTATATGTAGATGATGCTCCTTCATTTCTATCTCTGCATCTGAGGAAGTGAGCTGAGCCTCACGAAAGCTTATGCCTGCTAAAATTAAATTTGTTAGTCTTTAAAGTGCCACAGAACTCTTGTTGTGTTGTTTTGTTTGGTTTTTAAGTTCTCACAGGAGAATCTTTAAAACCAAACAGCAAGAAAATGCCACATTTTAAAGTTGGGGGGAAGAGTCTCCTGAGGTATATCAGGGCCACTGCAAGTAGGAAAGGAAAATAAACAGGGACAGGAGCTCTGGGCAGCTCTTCCTCTTGAAGAAAAGTTAGAGAATCAAACTTCCCACCCTTAATCAGATAAAACTCCTTTTGTGGCCAGTGCCTCCACTCATAGATGTGTGTGTGTGTGTGTGTGTGTTCAATAGCGATACACTTCATACTTAAATATCTGAGCCATCTTATCCAGTGCTACACATTTTATACACATTGGCTCAGAAAAGGGCAAGTAAAAATGATGAGGGGTATGGAAAAGCTTCCATCTGAGGAGAGATTAATGAGACTGGGACATTTCAGCTTGCAAAGGAGATGACTATGGGGGGACATGACAGAGGTCTATAAAATCATGACTGATGTAGAGAAAGTAAATAAGGACGTGTTATTTACCCCTTCTCATAACACAGAAACAAGGGGTCACCAACTGAAATGAAAAGGTGGCAGGCTTAAAACGAACAAAAGGCAGTATTTCTTCACACACTGCACAGTCAACCTGTGGAACTCCTTGCCAGAGGATGTTGTGAAGGCCAAGACTATAATGGGTTTCAAAGAAGAACTAGATATTAGCCAAAATAAGCAGGGATGGCTGTTTCTCAGAGACTGAGAATGGGCAACCAGATAGATCACTTGATGATTACTTGTTCTGTTCATTTCCTCTGAATACCTGGCATTGGCCACTGTTGGAAGACAGCACTACTCCACCTCACCAAGGGGCTGTGAGGAGGATGAGATTAGATATTGTGAGGTGCTCAGACACTATGATGATGGGGCCACATCCTATCCCACCCCTTGGTTTTGGCCCCTTCTTTTCACCTATCCCCATCACATCTCTCTCTTTCCTGAATGTAACCTTGGCTGTATTCCTGTGTTCTGTCTTCAACCCCTGCCCCCGCAAAGGGATTCCTGTTTGCCAGGCTCCTCTAAGGACTTCCAGGTCCTTAATTTAGTTACCAGCTCTTTCTTATCTTAATCACCCTGCCTCTGTTTATAAACCATATGCTGACTCCCTCCTTCCGCCAGGAGCAGCACTTCTCCCGTCCTTTGCAGACCTCACATCCCACATTGCAGTTCAGAGCTCCGCCTGAGGCTAGGATGTGTGCTGTGATCAGACTTCCTGTATGAAACTGGGGAGGAGAGGAAGGGCAAAAGCTCCCCTCCCCCCCCTTAAATGGTGCCCCTGTCTGAGAGCAGGGGGAGGGATAGTTAAGCCGAGAGGGCATGGTGGGGGTAGTGGGTGAGCTAGGGTATGGCTTCACTGATGGCGGCAGATTCGCCACCGTCAGATCAATCTAGCCGGCTCGATTGTGCGGTCAGTGAAGAGCCGCTCAATCGATCCAGAAGTCGATGCATTAAAACCACCCCCTCAAGTGGCGTAGCGCTGCGCTGACGGGAACGCATCTCCCGTCGGCGCAGCACAGTGAAGGCGCCGCGCAGAAGAGGAGTTACAAAGTCAATGGGAGTTACGCAAGCTACGCTACGTCGACTGCCGCTGGATTTCAAGTGAAGTGTAGACCTGGCTCTCGTGCGGGAACTGAGATCCCTGTGGTGCAGACAGCTTGGGGACAGGAGCTTTGGCCCTGGGAAGCTTTAGAGAGCTGGGAGCCTGGCAGGACAGTGGGACAGATCAGCTCTGAATGGGGGAGAGGCTGGAGCTCAGGTTACAAGTGGGGAGAAGGTGTCATACCATTCCCCTCAGTGGGTGGTCGACAGCGTGGTTACTGGGGTGTCTGGTTCTAAATGCAGGCACCGCTGCTGTCTGAGCTGAAAGACCCCGCTCTGTTTGCCAAGGCTGTAGCAAGCTCATCAACCTCTGTATGTGGCCCAGCCACTACCAGAGTGGGACAGAGCCACACGGAGTGGGTGCGGGTTTGCCAGGAGGTTTCACAGCTGTTTGCTCACAGCAGAGGAATGTGGAGACTCAGGAATGCTGGGTTCAGTTACAGGTTCTGGAGGGGAGTGTCCTCTAATGATTGAGGACCCTTCCGCCCCATCCTCCTCTGCTCCTATTCCTCCCCTCCATCCCCTGGCCCTTTCTCCCTCTGCTCCTCCACCCTTTGTAATTGAGTCAGGCTGCTTCCTTGTCCTGAGCCTGTCCCCACAGCAGCTGGGAGGAGGAATTGGAGGGAAAGTCCTCCTGAGCCCCTGCTGTCCTGGGATGCTCCGTTGCTCTGTGGGGACAGAGTATGCTCAGTCTGGTCAGAACGTAGGAGCCCAGAGGGGAGGGTGCATGCTCTGTGCAGAGGGACTCCTGGATAAGCAATTGTGCTGGCCTCTTCTGAATGTTGAGGATGTGTGAATGGAAATCTTCCAAGACTTAGCATGTGAGCAAATTTTGGCAGGCTTTTGAGGGGACAGCAAAAGACACATCCCCAACAATAGGATACTCCCCCTGCCAAATGTCAAGTCCCCGATTCAAAGCCTGGAGATGCCAGAGTTTCTCAGTGAAACAGTTGTAGGGATTTTTGTTAACATAGGCAAAACAATGTTTGTTTGTTTTTTCTCGGAACCTTGTTCTTGGAACCTGCTGAACTGGTTTTTTTAACATTTTTCTAAAAATGGCAGGCTGGGGTAAACACCCAGCATTGGAAATTTCAGCCCAAACCGTTAACGTTTGGCAAAGTTATGCGCAATGGAAAACAGGGTCTTCTAATGGAAAGTGTCGGTGAACCTTAACTATAGGTGATGCTGCCAGCTCTGCCAAAAATAGCCATTTCAAAGAAGTCATCTGCTCCCATGTAAATGGTTCGTGGATACACATATGAAATCAATTCTATACACTCTTAACAAAGGACAGATGCCCTCTTGGGAAAGCAGGAATCTTCCTGGAAAGAGACTTTTAGGGTGTCAATAAATAACTGCTTCTTCCCCGCTTCTCTTGGATTCCCTGGCTGCATTGTCAGAGAGCACACACTGTACAGCCACCATACCACAAAACTCACCATAATCATTGTGGTTTCTCGAGGAACAGTCAAGGCAGGTCTGAAGCCCTGGCTGGTCAGGCTCAGGGGTCTGGGAATATTGGGACTGTACTGGAAACCTTCCAGAGCCCTCACCATTTCCCTGCACCCTGCTGGTAACGGTTGGGAGAGAAGCGTCATTTGTATAACAGCCAGCAGCACATGACTATCAAGAGCCAGGCTAATGCTTGCTGGACCTGACCTAGTGTGGCCATGTGTGTGTGTGGGGGGGACTGGCTTGTGTTTAGGCCACATGTGGCCAGGAGCGGCTGGTTCATGCTGTCTTTATTCCTCACTAGGTCTTTGACGTGGAGACTTCTGTGGGACACGCTGATTTGCCCCTCTCCATCCTTCTGCCATCCCTGCTGAGGGCAGGGCTGTCCGCCTGAGATGGCGGGCCGGCTGCCTCGCTCCGCGGACCTTACCCGCTTCTGCCAAAAACTCAACCGGGTGAAAACTCTGGAGGATGACATGATGGAGACGACCTTCAACAGATGCCTTTCCACAGTTGACCTGACGCTGCTGGGCATAGGGGGCATGGTCGGCTCTGGCCTGTATGTCCTCACGGGCACGGTAGCCAAGGAGATCGCTGGCCCTGCGGTCATTGTCTCCTTCATCATTGCTGGCTTTGCCTCTCTGTTGGCAGCTCTCTGCTATGCCGAGTTTGGTGCCCGGGTGCCTAAGACCGGCTCCGCGTACATGTTCACCTACGTCTCCATGGGCGAGATCTGGGCCTTCCTGATTGGCTGGAATGTACTCCTGGAGTACATGATCGGGGGCGCGGCAGTGGCCAGGGCGTGGAGTGGCTACCTGGATTCCATATTTAATCATAAAATAAAAAACTTCACCGAGACCCACATTGGCACGTGGCAGGTGCCGTTCCTGGCACATTACCCAGACTTCCTGGCAGCGGGCATCCTGCTGATAGCCACGGCATTCATCTCCTTTGGGGCCAAAGTGTCCTCCTGGCTTAACCACGTGTTCTCGGCCATCAGCATGGGGGTGATCCTCTTCATCCTCATCATGGGGTTCATCCTCGCCGAGCCCAAGAACTGGAGCGCCCAGGAAGGGGGCTTTGCTCCGTATGGACTGTCGGGCATCATGGCGGGCACCGCCACCTGCTTCTATGCCTTTGTGGGCTTTGATGTCATCGCGGCCTCAAGTGAAGAAGCCAGAAATCCCCAGAGAGCTGTTCCCAGAGCCATAGCCATCTCCCTGGGCCTGGCCACGGGCGCCTATATTCTGGTATCCGTGGTGCTGACGCTGATGGTGCCCTGGCACTCCCTGGACCCTGAGTCTGCCCTGGCAGATGCCTTTTACAGAAGGGGTTACTCATGGGCAGGGTTTATAGTAGCTGCTGGTTCCATTTGTGGTAAGTACGGACAGGCTGAAACCTCATGTCCAGACTCCCAGTGCCCCAGTCCCTGGGTGAGTAGCCAGGCCTGTGGCCACTGGACACCCCCTCTGGCAGGGGACGTGAAAGAAGTAACGTCTCAGGAAATGCAGTGCATGTTTCCAGGGCCTGAGCCATAGCCGCACGGCTACCAGTGAATGCTCAGAGTCCTGGCTTCCATGCCCAGGTTTGCCACTGACTTGCAGTGTCACCTTGGGCAAGTCACTTAACGGCTCTGCCCTGTTTCCCCTCCACACAGAGGTAGGAAGTGCTGGGCGCTGCCTCCCAGCGCAAGCTAACTCCACCTCCTTGGAGGTTCCCTTCCCGTTTGAGCCGCTCCCGTTATCTGGGGCTGCCTGTCGGCCTCTCCAGGTGCTGAGGAGAAGGGATTCTGTCCAGGAGTCTCTCCCTGTGGCAAAGTAGTCTCTGAGGCTCCCGGGCGCTGGCTCTACCATGTGCCGTGCTGCCTCCTGCTCAAGGAAAATCCCACTGGGATGAGCAGAGGAGCCTGACTCCGGCCTCCCCATGGGAGAGATGGAGTCTGAACGTGAGCTCAGGAGTGGCACTGCTGCCTCATCTCTGAGCCAGCTGTGGTCCACGGCGGGTGGAGGGGGTCAGGTTCTGGTGTGTGGCTCTGACTCTGACCCTGTGCCCCACCCCCTTTTCTCTCTCCTCTCCCTCCCCCCACCAGCGATGAATACAGTTCTGCTCAGCAACCTCTTCTCCCTCCCCAGAATTGTTTACGCCATGGCGGAGGACGGGCTCTTCTTCCGGGTGTTCTCCCGCGTGCATCCCCGCACCCAGGTGCCCGTGATCGCCATTGTGGTGTTTGGGGTGCTCATGGCCTTGCTGGCCCTCATCTTCGACCTGGAAGCCCTGGTGCAGTTCCTGTCCATTGGCACTTTGCTGGCCTACACCTTCGTGGCAGCCAGCATCGTGGTGCTGCGCTTTCAGCAGGAGAGGCCGGCGGCTCCCCCGCAGCCGGCCGGGAGCCAGCCCAGTCCCGGGCTGAGCGAGGGCTCTGGGCCCAGCGAGCTGAAGGAATACGAATCCTTCTCGGACAAGCTGCAGCTGGTGGGCACTGGCAAAGCCAAAGAGCCCCGGGAGCCAGGGCAGCTGAAGGCCGCTTTCGAGCCCTACCTGGAGTTCCTCAGCGACTTCTACCCTGGAGAGGTGGTCACCGTGGCCGTGGTTACCTTGATGGTGTCGGCAGTATGCCTGTGCTCCGTCCTGGTGTTTGGCAACACCCATCTTCACCTGCCCACCTGGAGCTACTCTCTGCTTCTGGTCCTCTTCGGCCTGGGGTTTCTGCTCAGCTTGCTTCTCATTGGGGTCCACGAGCAGCAGCAGAGCAGCCCGACCTTTCAGGTAGCCGCCCGCCCCTGCCCTGCTCATCGCCTGCTGGGTCCTGGGGGAGGTCGGAGTGGCCCTTGCACAAGTAATGTCTGCGGGAGAGAGGAAGGCTGAGCTTGTGGCGAAAGTGCAGAGTTGGGCCGCAGGAGAACTTGGTACGGTTCCTAGCAGAGACCAAGTGACTTCCCCATCATCACGGGCCACAGTCACCACCCCAGTGGGGCTGGCTTCCCCTCCCTTCCGTTTGTAGAGCACTTTTGCAGGTCTCTGTTCTCTGCTCAGTGTTGCAGATTCTTTATCAATGATCTGCAGGACGATATAAGTCCTTGCAGGGGGCGTGTGAAGATAGCACACGAGCTGGGGAAGTGGTGATAGGTCAGATACACAGAGCCCTCTGGCTCTCTTGGTAAGCTGAGCTCATAAGAACAATGTGGAGTTTAGTACAGCCAACACCATACGCCTAGGGACAGAGAATGTAGGTCCTGCTGTCAGGAGAGGGGCTGGCTGTGTCCTGGAGAACAGAGACACTGAAAGGGGCTTATGGGTCATGGCAGAAAGCAGCAGAACCCACGTTCCCAAATCGCAGAGTGGTGCTGTGGCTCAGAGGGCGAGCGTGGTCCTTGGAGGGCTAAGCAGGTCTGAGCTGGGGCCGGGAGTGTTATCAGCTCTGTACGTGGCACTGGGGAGACCGTTGCGGGATGCTGTGCCTGCACTTTTAAAAAAGATGTTGAAAAACCAGAAAGGCGCATTCAGAGAAGAGCGACAAGACAGGTTCGTGGTCTGGAAAACCTGCCCTGGGGTGAGGGACGGACGGAGATCAAACTGTTCAGTTTCGCCAGGAGAAGGTTAAGAGGTGACGTGCTCATGGGGGAGAACGTTTCTGAGAGGAGGGGGCTCTTTAATCCAGCAGACAAAACAGGAGCAAAAGCCAATGGCTGGAAGCGAAGCTAGAGAAATGCAGCTAGAAGTAAGGTGCAAATATTTAGCTGTGAGGAGAATCGCCCGGTGGAACGATTGACCTGGGGACGTGGTGGAGTTCGCATCTCTTGGAGTCTTTAAATCAAAACTGGGTGTCTCCAATAGTTATGTTGCAGCTCAACCGGGAGTTCTGGGCCCGATGGAGGAATCACTGCGTGGATTCTCTGGCCTGTGTTATACACGAAGCGAGACTGGATGAGCACAATGGTCTCTTCTGGCCTTAAGAACCTCTGAATCGCTGTGTGGTTCTCAGATGGAAGGAGGGGCCTGTTTTCTTTCTCTTGCCTGACATAGCCCAAGCTTTAAAGCAGGAATCTAATGAAGGGGGATGATCCTTGGCAGGGCAGAGTTTGTGAATGAGCCTGTGACGTGGTGCCCATCTGTCACTGTGCATGCCTCTGCTGGGAAGGCAGAGCTGCTGGTGACAGGGACAGAATCCAGAAATGCCCTCGTGGCCAGGAATTGCACCTAGCAGGCTTGGGAGAGACAGGAAGCCCCTGTTGCAACCTACTTATGTCTGGATCCCTGTTTTTAATGAGGGTGGTTGTGTGAGTTCCTGTCTTTTTTGTTCTGTTTATACAGCACCTAGCACACGGGGGTCCTGGGGTCTTAGGCACTATGGTAAAGCAAGTCATAATAAGGCATGGTGGGCTGGGAGACCCTGGGGAGGGCAAGGAGATCTGCTTTGCACTCAGAGAGCCCCTGTTGGCACAAGACTAGAGAAGGGGCTGGGACTGTTTAATAGTCACAGGATTTTCAGAGTCCTAGACTTTATAGCCTGTACAGCCTAGGCTGGAGAACTTCCGCAGACACCCCTGCACTCAGCCTCATAATTCATGCTTGGCTAACGCAGATTTTCCAGAAAGGCTTCCAGAGCTAGACCCACAAAGGACCTAGCGTTGCAACCCCTAGGCCTGCTGCCCGGTCGAATCCACATCCCCAGGTTGGCTGCCCAGGCACCCTGTAGGATGCAGAAGGATGGGGTTTACGGAAGCCAGCACATTGAGCAAGGAACCATCTAAAGTAGCACATGGGAAATGCTGGAGTCAGGTGCCTGGCTCAGCTTGGGACGCTGAGCTGTGAACCCTTCCCGAGTTACCCGTTAGCCAAGTCCGCCATCTCCCACAAAAAGCAAGAGCCACACCCGGCCTGGTGGTTAGGGCACTTCCCTCGAGGGGGGAGTGCTGGGTTCAAGTCCCTGCTCCTGCTCCGGCAGAGTGCGTGCCCTGAGCCCTGGACTGATGGATGTAACAACAGAGCCATTGGCTGCTCTTTTTTTGAGGGTAAGTGTTTTTTGAGACCATCTATTGGATTGAGGCCCCCAGACACGATCGATCAGGGCAGCTGAGTTCGAGAAACTCGGCAGGATCAGTGTGCTGAGCAGCTCGTCCATATCAGGATCTAGGCAGCTTTGCATGTGACCAGTGCCAGAGACTTACACCATTGAGGGGACTTCAGGCATCTGCAGGGTCAGGCGGCAGCTGAGCAGGAGGGTTGTGACTGCGCGTGGCACCTAAATATTGGACTTGGTGCCTACAGAGGCAGTGAGGCACCTAGGTGACTTTGCGGATCGAGTGCCCAGGCTGGGTGGGAAGACCTCACAAGATGGAGAATCCACCATGTCCCTCGGGGTTTGTTCCAATAGTTAATTGCCCTCACGGTTAAACATTTGTGCCTCATTTTTCCTGTGAATTTTTTCTGGCTTCAGCTTCCAGGCACTGGTTCTTTTTCAGTCTTTCTCTGCTAGATCGAGGAGCCCTTTTCCGCGTGGCATTTTACCTGAGCTCTTTGCCTCTCAGCCTAAGGTATTTTCTTCAGCCCTCGAATAATCTTCTTTGCCCTCTCCAATTTTTCAACATCTTTTTAAAAATACGGACATCAGAACTGTTTGCAGTAGTGATCTCACCAGTGCCCTACCACGGCGTCCCTTTACCTCTCTGGTCCTGCTGTCTATTCCCCATTTATACATCCAAGGATCTCAGTAGCCCTTTTTGCCACAGCATCACACTGAGAGCTCATGTTCAATTGCTTGTCCACCATCACCCCTTAATCCTTCTCAGAGTCCTTGGTGTCCAGGAGCCAGTCCCTCAGTCTGGAGGTGTGGCCTGCATTCCTGGTCCCTCCGTGTATAGCTGTGCATAGGGCTGTATTAAAATATATGGTGTTTGAATGAGCTCAGTTTACCAAGTGACTCTAACTGCTCTGTATGGCTGTCCTGTCCTCATCATTATCTACCACTCTGCCAATCTCCGTGTCGCTGTAAATTGTAGCCCTTACAAGTAATAGCACAACAGATGTGTCACGCTTATGTTTATTGTGAGTAAGCAATCCCAGGTTCCTTCCCAAAACGGGCTCCCTCCAAGCTGCCCTTAGAACCCCCTTTCTTTCTGCCTAGATGGAAGTGAGTGGGAGTAGAGTAATATCCATTCAATCATAACCTTGCAAAGAAACCAGATAATGGTACTAGGTATAATTATTAAGTATAGAGATGAAAATTAGCAAGGGGAGACCCTCAGAAAGCCATGACTCCAGCTGGCACCAGTTCAGAGTGTGAGAGGACCCAAGGAAAGGTGTCGTGTACCCCATGTTGTGCAGATGTCACAGATGCAGGCCCCTATTTGTTCTGGTACCCCAGCTGTCAGAAGATCAAGGCCTGCCTCTGGACCATCTGTGAGACACCAGCTGGGGGAGGTGTTCTCTTTTATTGGACCAACTTCTGTGGGTGAAAGAGACAAGCTTTGGAGCTATACTGAACTCATCATCTATGGTACCTTCATTGGCACTCTGGGTGTCCATAATTAACCCTAGTCACTAATATTAACCATTTGCATCAATCCTTCCTCAGTTCTTTCCTAACAATTCCTGTGCTGCAGTAGAGCCCTGCATGGCTACAAAAATGTGGATCCCCAAGCAGCAACCTCAATCTGACCTGCAGCCCACACTCACTGCCTTATATCTTCCCATATCAGCAACAGGTGTGCAGGCCCAGGCTGCCAATCAGCTGTTTGACGACCCACTTGCCTCTGCTGCCCATCAACTGTTGCCCTGACAGCTGGCGGCTCAACAGCTGATTGGCAGCCAGTCCCAGCTCTCGCTGACCAGCTGGTGGATGGCCAGGTGGGCCCCACAGAACAGCTGATGGGGCTGCCTGGGGGAGGGGAGGGGAAGGGGATTGGGCTTCCGGTGGGGTTGAGGAGAAAAGTGAAGGAGAGAGATGAGGGGAGCAGGAGGCGAGCTCTCTGCTGGGGGGCCTCTGGGGCTGGGCTAAGGGGGGGCTCTCTTCTCAGCCTCCTGGGGTCAGACTGTCGCTTGCTGCTGCCCCCCACTCAGGGGGAGCCAGCTCTGGGCCCCAGTACTCGCTGTCCATTCCCTCAGGGTACCCCCATTGTGAAGTCATCCCCTGCTAGCGGTGGGGTAGCCCTGCCTGGGGGATCCTGACCCCTCCTGCAGGGATGTCGCAAGTCTGGGTTGCAGGGGTATTGGGGCCTGCTCCAGGGGGCTGTCTTCCCCCAAGGCTGCTGGCTGGGGTAGGCACCCTGTGGTTACCAGTCCAGGGGCCCCACCCAACAGCTTTTGGGTGGCAGGCTCTGGGAAAGGGGGAGGCACCCAACAGCTGATCAGCTCAACTCCACCCCTGAATCTTGAAGGCAGGAAAGCAGTCTTAAAAGCTATGAGCTGTAAACCGCTTGCCTTGCCTGCCTGCGAGATCTGCATCCGATCCGCAAAAACTGGGCCACGGATATCCGCAGCTGCATCCGCGGATGTGGCTATAAAGTGAATAGCTGTGGATTTGCAGGAGTCTATGCATCAGTGCAGTCTAATGACCTGCCTAGTAACCCAACCACCAACCCTCCCAAAGTCCCTAGCGCTGTCCCTGTCATGGTCTCCTGTTTACCTTCTCTGAATGAGAGTGCAAAGTTATGACCTAAGGTTATGTTCCTTCAGGCCTATGCTGTCCTAACAGATACCCAGCCTCTAGCATAACTGCTTATATTAGGCTTCCTACTAATGCAATGAATCCTTAATCTAGCACACCTGATAACCAATTACTCATGTTCACCTGCGTCCACCTCAGGCCAGTTTCACCCTAATAAGCAAAAACAGCAAGGTCCGCCCCCTCCTCACTCCCCTTATAAGATCAGTATACTCATTGCAAACAGGGGATGCAGCAGGAAGGTCAACAAAATGTTAGTGTTTGTCTCAGCAGTAGCTGTCAACGCTTCAGTGATCTTTGCATGTGTGAGCTCAGCCTTCATGGTGGCTGGCGTAGGTGTGCGCTCGCCTTATCACCAGCTGCTCTTTGCCCTGCAGTTACCCCTTGTGCCGCTCACGCCTGCGCTGAGTATTCTCCTGAACATCTATCTCATGCTGAAGCTGAGCTACCTGACGTGGCTTCGATTCTCCATCTGGCTGATCGTAGGTGAGTTCCCTGAGAGGCCCGTTCTAGCCTGAGGCACTGGTGAGCTCTGTGGTGATGCTGGCCTGGTCCATTCAGGCTCCTGTAACAAAGCCTAGAGAACAAAGTTTGCGGTCTAGGGAGTCGGATGCAGGCAAGTCTATGCTTGGGAAAAGCTGAGCACTCGAGTTGCACCCAACGCTTGCTAAGGGACTTCACTTACCCACCAACCGGCAGTTCTCACCCTCTAGCCAAAGGCTGTTGAGCAGCTGAGGAAGGGACAAAAGCCAGTGCAGAGCTGGTCTCCCAAAAGAAAAGCGTGACCCTGGCAATCTCCAAACCTCCAGCCTAACGTGTGTTGCTTAGAACAGAGGGGCACCACCAGCTGCCAAGGGGTGTTGGAGCCAAGGGAACTATCGGGTGAGGTGAAAGCGACCTGTCGGTGCAGAGAATCAGGCACTCCCTTCTGTTTGTTATAAAAGGCCGGGGCGGAGTGGAATGCAGCTTGGCGCGGGAGCTGTAGGCCGAGTGTTTGAGACAATGCAGCTCGCTCGCCCTGGAAATGAATGAATGAAAATTGGCTTGGGTTAAAAAATAAAAAGCAGTGGCGCTGGGGAAGGCGCTGGTGGCGCTGGGGCAGGTGGGAGGGAAGTCAGGGCGGTGGCCTGTGGTGGCTGGGGTTTTAACTCGCTAGGAAGGCGTGTGGATACTACCACATTGGGAGCCATTCTAAAGAGGTGGGCAGTGATGCTGGCATCTGGTCTGAAACTGGCAGACAGACCACAGACAACGGGCCGTGGTAAATGCCAGTGGGTTGAGTAGGTGGGCGGGAGCCGGGGAGGCCCTGCAGCATTGGTGTTGGGCCTGCTTTCATTTTCCCTTTCTTTCCTAGTCATAGCCTCCACGACACACAGTGGGGGGGTTCTCTCCCGCCTGCAGTCCCGTGCCCCCCTTCCCTCCCCCCCCCCGACTCTTCTCCTCGGGACTTCCTCAGTTTTGCCTTGCTGCTAAAACAACCTCTCTAACTCTGCTGCAACAGGCCTCCTGGTGTACTTCGGTTACGGCATCTGGCACAGCAAAGAGAACCTGCGTGAGCCCGCGGCCCGCGACACGAGCGCCCGCTACGTGGTCTTCCCCAGCGGCAGCCTGGAGGAGACGGTGCAGGCAGTTCAACCCAACCCCCAGCCCTCAACGGGGCTGCCGGACATGGCGACTGAGGAAGCCAGTAGATGATGCTGCCAGCCTCTAGGTATCAAGTGAGAGAGGATTGCCCCCCCCCCCCCCCCACCACCCCCACTTTCTGCTGCAGAGAGACCCTGAGCAAACTGTTCTCTGGACACAGGACTCTGATACACCTGCTTCCCCCCCAGCACTCACAGCAAATGCACGGGGGAGGCGATGGCTCCCTCCTTTCCCATACCCTGGCACACAGGGATCTAGCTTTTATCTCCCTTCTTGCAGCTCTTAGTAACGTGTAGCCTCGTCTTCCCCAGTTGCTCCCCCCCCTTCCCCCGGATCCCCTGCGAAACTCAGCACAAGCTTCTTAGCAAGAGAGGAGGAACTGGGTTCTTTCCTGCAGTTCCACCAACCTGGGCCCTGCCTGTCCTGAAATGTCAGGGGGGGCAGCCGTGCCACTGGGGCTGTTCCCACCAAAGCCAGCTGTCCTTTCCCATGGCCCCCAGTGCGTGCCGAAGGGTCTCCGTCAAACAGCCTGTAGGGACCACACAGGCGAGCGCGGGTCTGGGAGTCAGGCCTGTATCCTGGCTCTGCCACGGACTCCCTCTGGCTTTGGCCGAGTCCTTCTCCCAGCACATCATCCCCATAGTAAAACGAGGCTGAGGATTACACGGAGCGTGGGGGGGGGGGGTTATTTAGATGATGGGTGTACAACACTGTCAACGCGCAAAGCTCTCTAAGTGCAAAGTATCTGGGCATTGCCAGACCAGCTTTCCTGGGTTTTGGGCACAGACAATCATGTTCTCAGCAGGCAGCTGCTGGCATTCCCGGCTGTGAAGCTGCAAATGCAAGCACCTCGTTCAGCAGAGTCACTGCCGGGTCACGGGCTCGTGGTTCCATTGCACTAAAAGGGACAGAAATTAGGGTGACGCTGCAGGGTAGCTCAGTAGCTCCCAGGCCTTTGTTTGGCGTGGAGATGGCACAGGTGAGGCCAGGGTGAGGTGCTCTGATTGTAACCCAGGGCCACGCAGGGGCACGTGCAGAGGGACCAGAGCTCCCTATGCCCTTTCTTAGCTATATCCCGTGCGATTGATTGCTAGACAAGCGATGAATTTCTAGACCGTGGTGCAGTGAAATAGTGCAGCGTCATTGCCAGGGCCAGGCGCTAGGTCACGTCTTCCTGGCAGCTGGGCTGCTTGAGCATCCGCTTGATTCTCGCGGCACCGCAGCCTCCCATGGGCGAGTTAGTTTGCAGTACTCAGCGCTGTCTGACACAAAGGACAACCTCGTCCCTGAGCCGGCAACAGCACAGGCTAAAAGCTAGAGTTGGGCCCTGAGGAAGACCTAACCCTGGATCTGCTCTGACCTATGCCCTAAAACAGAGATTCTGAACTTTTTTTGCATTAACACCCCCTCCCCCCCTTTAACGTGAAGCCCTTCCTTTACAAAACGGGCATTTCCAATGTATTCCAGCTGGCCCTGGAGGCATTACTACATTAGTCCAAGAAGGGGGAGTCCACTTTAAATCATCAGCCCTTTGACCCTGCTGGCTAGCTGTGCCTAGGCTAGGAAATCTTTGCAAAGCATGTATTGTCATAGCCACGAGGCTTTCGGCAGTGACGAGCACCAGCGGGCATGACCCCCTGTGCCTGTTCACAGCGCCACACACTCAGAGTTGGCCTAGCTGCCCCGGCCGGCCCTGGGCTGGTGAGCTGCTGAGCCCAGCTCTGTTGTCACGATTGCTCTGACGTTAGGCCAGCCTGAGCATGAAGGAGGTTGTTATTTAATAGTACATGTCCCCTGCCCTGCACCGCTGCAGACAGTGAGTGATCAGGTCCCCCGCCCCAAAGGGCTGTGCTATGGCACGGGCCAGGTTTGGAGACTCTCACGCACCTGCAAGGAGGGCATTATTTGGTGAGCTTTGAGCTGAGGCCGAGAGATTCGTATTTATTAGGAGGAAATGCACGGAGACAAAGCAAGCACTACCATAAGCACAACGGCCAGGCCCTGCAGCAAGACCCCCCCCCCAGGCACTGTGGCTGGGAGAAGTTCTCTGCGAGCCCTGGGAGAGGGTTGCAGGAGGCGGGTAGCAGGGCAAGGGACACCAGGCTTACATCCCCATAGCCTGGCTGTTTGCCTGCTTCGGCTGATGGCTGGCCCCGTGGAGAAGCCTGGGGCCCAGCTGGGCGGCCCAGGCGTTATGTACAGGCTGCTGTGAATTTGCTGTGACTGCCGGAGGTGGCTACTTTACACACACCGTTGTTACTCACGGCTCCACGCTTTTTTTGGTGCACTGTTGCTTGTGTCGTGTGAAATGTACCACACCAGCGGCTGCTATTGCCAAGGGCGTGGGGTATTGTGTTGTGCTGCGGCTATGCTCAGTGCCTCTGGGTAACAGCTTGTAACAAAGGTGCTGATGCTAGCTCTGCTTATTAATAACGGTCCTTCAGTGGCTCTGTCTGCTCAGGAATCTCTCCCGGCCGCTCGCTGCAGTGAGACGATCGCTGTGAAAGCGCAGGCGATCTGGTGCAGTACATCATCCCTGCGTCCCCAGTAGGGCCTTAGAAAAAGCCCCTTCCCAGCCCCAGGGCCCTGCCTTGTGTGTGCTGTGCTCTTCCAAAGCCCCAAGAGCATTGCTGCATCGCTCCCACGTCCTGCCAAAATGGAACCAAGCCAGCCGCACCAGAGCTGTGGGGCTGGTCGCTGATTGTGTGTGGTCAGCTTCCCTCTGACCATCAAGTCTACACGGCAGCAGGAGTGTCTCTGCTCTCCTTCCTTCCATGGGCCACAGGGCCAGATTAACACATGGGCACTGTAGGTCCATGCCTAGGGCCCCAGCTCCTGTCGTCATGTGATGAGGTCAGGCCAGTAAAACGTGTCAGTCTCTGGCTGTAGTGGTTGCACAGCAAAGGTGGAAAACACAAACCCAGCGTGACCTGTGCATTGACACCATGCTTCACTGAATTGCAGAGCCCCAGGGCAGTGTGTGTGTGGTGGGAAGAAGGCAGGCCACGCACACGCGCGGATACTCCCCAGCTGCTGGGGCAGGTACTGGAGGGGCCCCTGTTGCCATACATGCCTGTCAGAGGGAGCGGGGACCTTGCCCCACGCCACTTCAGGCAGAGGGTGGAGTCAGGGCTGCAGGTGGCCCAGTGTCCTGCCTAAAGTCCTGCTTTGCCTCAGCCAAACCCTCCATGGACCGAGTTTATTCACTCCCTTCAGCCTTCTCTCTCTCTCTCTTCAGCCCCTGTTCTCCGAGCCTCTTTCCCCACCATCTTCCTCCATCCCACCTGTCCCAGTGTCAGGGTATCCCCCCATCCATGGGTCACTCCCCGGGTTCCAGCTGTTACCTGTCTCCAGCTGTAACCCTCATCCCACTCCCTCCTGAGTGCACGGCTCCCTGCCTTACATTGGGATGTCCCCAGCAAGCCAGGCTGCCTAGGGGCCAGCACCGGGCATAGGGTGACCGCTTTTCAAAAGGCAAAAGCAGGACCCATACAGGAGCCCTGTCTCCTGCTTCTCCCTTTTCCCTCGAGCCCCTGGCCAGGCTGGAAGCCAGGCGCTGTTAAGAGCAGCCGAGGGAGTCTGGGCCAGGGTGGAGAGCTCCAGACCTTCCACCTGCCCTGGGGAGGAGGGCCAGGGTGCCTGAGAGCAGCCCCTAGCCTGTGTCCCCACCCCCCTGGTGCATGCCGCCCAGGACAGGTGGAGGGTCTAAGCCTCCCGCGGTAGCTCTTACTACTACATGGCTCCAGCTCCCGGCCTGGCCGGGAGTAAGGCCACAGGCAGGAGAGGTAGGGAGAGCCTCATGAGGAAGGATGGGCTAAGGTGCACCTCAGCTGTCCCACACTGAGAAGAGGTGGTCGCCACCCCTGAGCCTCAGGCAGGCATGGAACAGCACCGCAAGGAATCTGGGACAAATGCTGTCCTGGAGCGATTCAGCCCAGGACCAGGACTTGAACTCTGCATTTCAGGACTGTGAGGGATGGGTGGTCACCCTACCCGTGCGTTGCCCCGGCTCTGAGAGCTAGTCATGGTGTAGTTACCTCATATGTACAATTGCTGGTCCCCAGTGATATAAACTTACTACGCTATGTTCCCCCAGAAAGACTTACAGCTTCTTTCAGGTCTTTGCAGCTCTCACCTAATCCTGTGCTGCTCTCAACATCCACCTTGGAGGCA
This sequence comes from Emydura macquarii macquarii, assembly GCF_026122565.2. Taxonomy (NCBI): domain Eukaryota; kingdom Metazoa; phylum Chordata; order Testudines; family Chelidae; genus Emydura; species Emydura macquarii. The sequence goes on from NW_027131391.1 coordinate 6,764,499, forward strand.
GCTGATCAGTCACCGCAGCACTAACATGGCCCCTTTCCTCTGAAATGGCCAGTGCCATCTTTTGACAACGCCACAATGTCAGAACATCTGTTCAGGGTGATCAGACAGCTGGCAACCAGAGCCAAGAGCCAGACATGAATTGCAGATGAATTATTTATTTCTGAACATTCTGAACCTGGCATTCAAGTCACATACGGTAACATGACCCTGAGTGTCCCCCGACAGACCGTGACAGGCTCAGGCTGAGCACACATTTGCCTTCATCGCCCCAGAGCAGGCGGGCACAGGCTTGGCCTTCTCCTTCACAAGGGAGAAGCAGCTCACAATGAAGGGAAACTTGTGTCGTTATCTGCCCAGCGGCTGCTACGGGAAGGAGCGCTTACTCTAGCCAGAGGTCTGCTTTAAAAAGCCAGTTCCTGCCTTTGATACCAGCAGCTGTTAAATGCCGTACCATCATTTGCAGTTTTTCCCTGGGACGCGCACACACCAGCTCTAAGGAGCGAGGCAAGTCTGGGTTTGTTGAGATGGAGCAGCGCATACCGCTTACTAATCCAGAGTGATCCACTCAGACACACACACAGGTCACTTAAGACGTTGCAGCCATTTCCTGCTTTCCGGAAGGAGCCACTGAGCAGGGCACTCTGAAAAACACCTCCAGAACACTAGCTGGCTGCCAACGTCATGCCAAGCATAGTCTGGTCACCCATGTGTTAGAAAAACCCATGCCAAGGCTGCTCTCTGAGAAATCTTGTGGCTTACACACCCCCCTCCAAGTGCCCAGAAACTCTGGCTCTGGTCTTGTGGGCACACTTTCCACACATCACGTCACCCAAGAGTTTGGACTCTGGGCTGAATGGACACTGCACCGCCCACAAAAGAACTTGATTTTCTTATTCAGAGACCACCAGTTAATGGCCATGTTTTCTAAACCTCAACATGGAAATTCCTCAGCAGCTGTAATTGAGGAGCTGGGTGGTGGACATACGGGGAATCAGAACAGATGCCTTGCTCTGAGGGGTGCAAGCTATGGAAGGAGCACGATGCTTTCTAATTGCTCCCTCTGCCCATCATGGCCTCTTGAAAAAAGGACACCCAATAGTTTCAGCTATTTACATTTGGTGACCGCTGGCTTCTCTCTGATGTTACAGAGCAAATGATTTAAGTAGTCTCTTTAGTGTGAAGTTCAGAGGGAGATTCTGGAAAAGGAAGAGCTGTGCCCTATTCAGGAAAAAGCCTTTTCTGGGTACGACTCCTTCTGCTGCAGCTTCCGTATCAGCTCTAACAAGTTCATTTGTAAAGTCAGCTCCTGTGAAGGGAAAGACTTTATTGAAGAAATTAGGCAGTCCCATGACTCCGACACTGGCTACTAGCGAGAGCTGCAGAGGGAGAACCTGGCCTGCAGCACACAGACGGTCAGTCACACTAGGGGAATGAAAGAGAAAAACTGCCCATGCAGAACTAAGGCTTATTCTGGTTTAGACACATCCACAAAGTGCGAGGTGCATCACCACATGAGATCTGGTACAAATCATCCCATTACAGGGAACCGATGCTTTAAGACAACAGTAAAGGCTCTTTCCTTTTCCATTGCTTGTTGGCAATACACCAGGTGAGGGCGCACAGCAGCCTGTTGGCTCTGCCGCCATTTGATTATGTAGCATGTATGGGACTCAGGTGACATGTTCCATTAAAAACTTAAAAGTTAAAATGCCCCCAAAAGAGAAAGGTGGAGTGATCATTGAGGTTGTGTCTCTGGCTGGGTATTACTTGTTTGCCATGGGAGCAGACTACTCCATGACCCAGGGGTGAGGAGCCCCCCGTAAACAACTACAAAGCTACCCCATTATCCTCCTTCAAAACCCTTCTTATAAATTTCCTTTTCTATGATACCTACAAAAAACCTGACAACGGTTAGGCCCCTGATATGCTGAGACCATTGCCAATAATGTTGACTGATACTGTGTCAGCAGTTTTCTCATACTCCCCTGCCTGTCTCCATCTGTTGTTTCTTGTCCTACTTCGACTGAAAAGTCTTTTGGGCAGGGGGGTATCTTTCTGTTCTGTTTTTGTACAGCACCTAGCACAATGGGGTATTGGTCCATGGCTAGGCCTTCTAGGCACTATGGTAATACAGATAAATCATATTTCTGAAAAATAATAGGATAGCAAACTGGAATAGGAACACAGACTGATGGGCCCCCAAGGAGATTTATGGAAAACAATCGGTTATTTCTATTATGGCAGGGGCTAGAGACTGCAACCAAGATCTGGGCCTTGCTGTGCCAGGCACTGTAAAAACAACCACCACCACACAGTAAGACAGTCCTATTCCAAAAAAACTACAATCTAAATAGACAGGATGAGAAAGAGGAAGTAATATCCCATTGTACAGATGAGGAATGGGAACACAGATTAAGTGACTTGCCCAAGGTCACAGAGCCAGAATTGAACACAGATTTTCTGAATTCCAACTACAAAGCCAACTTTAAACTGGTTGAAGGCCACTGTCAATCTGGCATCTAGTGAATTTCAAAAACCATGCTAAAAGTATTTTCCATGCTGCCACTGCATCCCCTGCCAGGTTCTGTGGTTTTACACTCAGATTTTCATAGTTACACTTTTTTTCCCCTTTCCCATACTGCTGTGAAAGTCCCCCTACCCCCCGCCTCGTTAACCAGGAAACAGCAAGGACTCATGGACTGCCTTTCAAGTGCTTGTCAGGCATTTGCTCTCACCACCAGCATTAAGAAACAGTTGTATTAGGATAGGGGGTTTCACAAGATCCTTTAGTCACTTGAAATGCAAACCAGCTAGAAGTGGTCCAAGAGTTCAGCTATCTAGGTTCTACAGTGACTACCAACTGGATGAAGAACTAAAGGTTCAGACTGGAAAGGTTGCCACCACCTTTAATAGACTAACTAAAAGAGCACAGAACAACTCAAAGTTTACCATCAAGACCAAAATGCTAGTGTACCAAGCTTGTATCATCGCCACTCATGTATGGTGGGGAAACATGGACAACTTAAGCTCATCTGGAGAAAAGGTTCAACAGTTTCCACATGCGCTGCTGCTGCTGCCATATTCTCAACATCAAATGGCAAGATAAAGTTACCAACGCAGAGGTTCTTCAAAGGGCAAATGTACCAAGTGTGACAGCCCCGCTCAAGCAAAGACAACTGCGCTGGCTGGGCCATCTGAGCAGGTTGGAAGATGCACACGTACCTAACGACATATTATATGGGGAACTATCAGAGGGAACAAGAACAGCAGCACATCCCCAGCTTCGCTATAAAGACACATGGCAAGCGAGATATGAAGGAATTTGGGATTGAGCCTGATTGATGGGAAATCTTGGCAAGTGATTGTAACAAGTGGCACCATAGTTTCCATCAGGGCATCAAAGTCCATGACAGGAGCTGGCTCCTACAGCTTGAAGAGCAAAGAGCTTGCAGGAAGCAAGCAGCTCCCAACCAGGACATGTATTTGCAATAACTGCTAAAGATGATGCAAATCTTGGATTGGACTATTTAGCTACATGAGACATTGCAAACCATCTACATCATAGGCTGCAATTTCCACTGTCTCTTGGAGACAAAAAGATGCCAATCACTTGTAAAAGTATTGACAAATCTTAAACTCCCAGCTCACCCACACACCTGTGGGTTTGTGGTGATATAAAATCCAGACACTCCAGCTTTCTCCAGGGTGCTCTGTTGGTCAACTACTTTCTGGTCCAGTTCGAAGACTATTTTCTCATCCATCAGTCTCTGTTCCTCTCGAATACGCTGCTCCACAGCCTGAGGAATGAAAAAAAAGACACTAGGAATCTAAAGCTGAAGAAGTTTAATGTTCTTCCGCCAGTTACTTTCTGATTAGCTTTTCTCTAGCCCCTGTCTAATGAAAACCAGAGGCTACTTTGAAGCTTTGGAAGTTTTAAAGGGTCCTGGGTCCTGTTTGTACTCCCCAAGATTATCTTATTCCCTGCATTTTTGAAGGGCTTGAAGATAGACTAGGCACCACCACCACAGTCTGAGGAAACCCCACCACAATGCACGGGACAACTGCTCTACTGATGTGTGTTAGAGCACCAGGACTCGATGCACTCATGTCTGCAGCAGTAAGACCAGGCTCTGGAGCAGATTTGTTCACAGACCTAAGTGCCCTGAATCCTGGTTTCCTAACAGGAAGGTCAGTTCAGTCACTGCTACCTCTGCATCTACAAACTGATTCGTTGTAGGAACCCCAGCCCCCTGTGGAGAGATCAGCCCATTCACAGGAGGAAGAGAGAGTATTCTCATAGATGGAGTTTTCAAATCTGTCTTATCTAGAGAACAGTAACACAAAGATGAAAGACAGGCCTTTTTCGACAAACATCAACCCAACCTCTTGCTCTGCCACTGATTCATTGGAGGGACGGCCCTGGGCCAGGCCCAACCTCCGCCTGTATCTCTGTAAGATGGGGGTAATAACACTTACTTGACAAGGCTGTTGCAAGTCTGAGATGATTACTGAGTGTTACAGAATGACTAGCGTTGCCACTTGCCCAAAATCATAATGAGACAGTGACTGCGATAAGCTCTCCAGGGCCCTTGGCTCTGTGCTTAAGCAGAGGCTACACTGCCTATCTACAGTGCCAGTCACTGGTGTTTTCAGGTGTAGGCACTTGCAAAAGCTAGGTTGTGTATGGGGGTGACTGTTTTATTGGATCCCACATTACTAATCTGCACTGGCTTCTGGGTTTGCTTCCCGTGGCTTTCAGACAATACCACATCCAATCGACAGGTCAAAGGAATGCCTGCAGTGACTTCTTATGTAAAAAGAAAAGAAGATACTGATGAGAAGTGTGGCACTGCTTGCACTCTCAGAGGAGGCAGGCGGTTACACAGCACTGCCATTCCATGCTCTTCTAAAGAATTGGAGGGAAGGGGAGAAGAGGGCATTTACCTAGGACTCTGGAGAGAGACCTGCAAATATTGATTTTAAAAAGGTGGGGAACTGCTCCCCACAGCATCAAAGGAAGGAATCATGGAGTCCAATCCATGCTACACCCAAAGCTGAAAATTTCAAGGAGCTGCATAGACCCAGGCATCAGAGAGGAGACAAAAGCCAGTGGAAGCCTATAAATCCTGAAGAGGAACCAGAGTTTGAGTGATGGAGCTCAAAGGTCTGAAGGGCCTGGGAAAAAGCTGAGATTTCCAACAAAACACAGGGACAAGAGACTGTCTTTAGAAGGCTGTGACAGACCTATTTCATCTGAAGGAAAATTATACTTGTGTTCAGAACTGCTTTTTATTTTAAGCTATTTGTGCTCAGTGTGAAACCAAACTTGGATTCAAGCCTGTAAGGGTTAAATGTTTTAAGATTTTAAGTAACCCTAAGATCCGGGAAAACCTGACATGAAATGCACTGTTCTGTGAAGTTTGTTAGAAAATAAAAATAACTGGATAGTCATTTTTTATTGAATCTTTCATTGTTTTGCAATGACGTGTTTACAGATTGAGACACTTGGTGTATTTATGAAAACCCTCAACACCCAGTTACATCTTTTTAGAACTGACATCAATGAAACTTTTAAAAACACAGAGCAGCTCTGATTAGAGAGATACTATCTTAGCAATAGTTGATTATATTAATCACAAAAATATCAGAAGATATAAAAAAAGGGAAAGCAGTTCTGTCCTAGTAGTGTCTGACAGAAAAAAAACCCAGGAAGGGCCAAACATGGTGGTTACCTGGGGAAAGTTTACAGATGTTTAAGTAGGGAGAAATGAACAGTGAGGAATGTCATGGGAAACCAAAGCAAAGGAGTTACTGTATGAGCACAGGTACCTATCTGAAAAAGGCTCCAGAATCAGTCTCTAATGCAACCCTGTGCCTACACCATTAGGGGCTCTAAAACCAAGAGAGCCCATTACAAATCAGTCAATGTAAAGAGCTCAGCATGGACATAGTACGATCACAGCTGCTCAAACCAATGCAGTGGGCAAACACACTGCGGCGTTGTGCCCACGTGGCAAACAGCAGAGGCCATGCAAAACAATAACTACGGTAGCTGGACTTCCTATGTCACAGGAAGAGGTTTATGAGATAAATAAGAGCAGAGCCTGAGCAAGGGAACAACCGCACATGGGGCTTCCTGGGGAATGAACATGGTCAGTAAGCACACCAAGACTCCTAACCTGACTCTCCGCTTCTGCCCGTCCTTGCCAGCTGTAATTTCTAGGAGTCTAGCAGCACTGTACTTCACTGACTAGTACGGGGGCCTTAACAGCAGTTCCACCATATCTGCAATCTGCCACCTGAAGTCCACAGTACACAGAGAATCCATTCCTTTCACCTCTGCAAGCAACTTCTCAGGATAGATCCCTGGGAGTGATTGTCTAGAGCACACAACAGGGTTTGATCATCACTACTTACTGCTTGAAGATGGGGAGGAAAGAACTTTGTTCGCATCTTTCTGATCACCAGGCCCTTTAGCCGGGAGTCTAACGCACAGGTCTCCAGACTGAGTTCAGAACCGGCTTCAATATTTGTGCCACACAGTTAGACTTGGCTTTACTGGATTTTACAAAAGACACACCACTGCAACAAGGCTGCAATTTGCAGCTGGGAGGAACAGCTCCAGCCACAAGCGGTGAAGAAGAAAGTTCTGATAAAAACCTTACCTCCAGCTCCCTCTGCTGAGCTGCTTTGAGAACTGGCAGGTTGTGCGGTTTGCAGGACTGCTGGGCCTCTTTGTGTCTGTGGAACACTTCTTGCTTGAGCACTGATTAATAAATACAGAAGTTAGACTCTACATCTAGAATGACCATAGGCAAGGTAGTCACAGTCAGCATTTCCCCGATTCACAGCAGAAGGCAAGGCTTTGGAAGTTAAACTTTGTATTTCAGAGAACTCGGCTTTCAAAACACTGCTGTCAGGAGCAGAGCAGCTCCTGGGGAGGAAGTGGAGATCCACCATCACACTAATTTACTCATCAAGGTGTCTGGATGGCAGAATTCTGTCCACAAGCTCTCAGGTCAGTTTGCTACCCCCAGTAAGATGGGAGCGCTTTAAAAGGGAGCCACTAACACTGCTCACTTTCCATTGAGGAGTTACATTAATTCTTCAGTCTGCATAAAAACGCTGGTTTTGTGGCATAACCCCATAGGTACACCCTGGAAAGGAGTGGAGAAATGCTCCCGGCTGCACACACTTGATGATGTCACATCTACTGGGTTGCCACACACACATGCTGGTGCTTGTGCTGCCTGCCCTTGTGCTGGGGTACTTTAGATCAGGGTGCAAGACGCTGTCCGTCCCCCCCCAGTCACAGCAATCGATCTCTATACAATCTGACCCTGCCGGAGAACGTGGAGCAGCTGGACTGCAAAGCAACCCACCTAAAAATACCAGTTGATTAGGCAGGAGAAGGGAGGGGAAATGGACAGAGGAAAGGGTCCCAGGACTGGCCAGCCCAGCTCTCCGGGAGGGGTGGGGGGGCGGCTCTCACCTCGGTGCTCGCCGTGCAGCTTCAGGCGCTGGTTGTACAGGTTCTTCTCGGTCAGGTGCTGGATCTCCAGCAGCCCCTGGACGATCTCGAAGACGGTGCCATCGATCAGCGCCAAGGCCAGGTCGCTGAGGATGGTGTAGGACAAACGCTGCTGGCAGGAGCTGCGGAGAGAGGAGCGGGTGTGCGCGGGATGTGGGTGTGTGTGTGTGTGTGTGTGTGCGCGCGGGTGTGTGTGTGTGTGTGTGCGCGCGCGGGGGGGGCAGCCCCCGGGCATGTGTGTGAGCCGCGCTGGGGGTGCAGTGCGCGCGCGGGGGTGTGTACCAAAATCTCCTCCCAGGGGAGGCGGGAGGCCCGGCCCGGCCCGGCCCGGCCCGGCCCCCTGCAGCGCTGCTGGGCGGCCGGAGCGGAGAAGGGCCGGGCCGGGCCGGGTCCCCCACCGGCTCTGCCGCGCCTCCCGCCCCGCAGCGGCCCCCGTGCAAGGGGCAGGCGGCCCCGGGCGGCTCGGCAGAGGAGCGGACGGGCGCGCTCCCGCGGGGTGGGGGCGGGGCTCACCTGGGCAAGGCCTTCACCAGCGCCTGCAGCTCGGAGAGCAGCTGGTAGTGCCGCGCCTGCTGCCGGTGGCGGGCCCGCTCCGCCGGATCCTCCTCGCCGGGCCCGGCGCCCCCGCCCCCGACCCCGCCGCGATCCATGGCACGCGACAAGCCCGGGCCCCGCCCCCGCGCACGCTCTGCGGACGTCACCGCGAGGGGCCCGGCGGTTTGTGCGCGCGCGCGCTCGCTCGCTCTCGGCAATGGCGGGGGCGGGGCGGGGGAGCTGAACGTTCCCCGGCTGCGCGCGCGCGCGGGGGTGCGACGTCACGTGCGTTGCCCTGGTCCCGGAGAACCATTGCGGCCGGCTCTCTGCTGCCCCCTGCCGGCTGGCTCGTGGTTAGCCAGCTCGCCGCACCCCTGCGGAGCCGGGAGAGAGCCGAGGGGCGCTGCAAGCGGGCTGGGTCCGCGCGCTGCCCCCCAAACCCCAGTCCCCGCCCAGCTCCGGGGTGCACAGTAGCCTCTCTCGATGCAGCTCCAGGGCAGTGGGTCTCCGCCTTTCCAAACCACCGTGCCCCTTGCAAGAGTTTGCTTTGCCTTGCGTATCCCCGCCTTTCACTTCACTGCAAAACGAGGGGCTCACACACCCGGACACACGCAGCCGTGTCCCAGCAGAGAAAGGGTTTGCTGCCCCATCGCTACCATCTCACCGTGACATAGACACGTGTGGATAGAACCGCTCTGCTTACACCGCAGTGTCTCGCACGTGGAGCCGTCGAAACACACTCTCGTTTGTAGTGGCTTCACCGGTGCTTTTTAACGGAGCCGATTGTAAAATGCGGCCAGTATCTAGATGAGTGGATGCACCCCCTGGAAAACCTCTGCCTACCCCCAGGGGCACAGGTACCCCTGGTTGGAAACCACTGCTCCAGGGAGCCCCCAGTGCGAGGAAACTCTGCATGGGTGATACTCAAAACAGTGTGTCTGTCTGCACAGGGACCTTATTTACTTTCTAAAAATAACGTCTTTTTTGTTTGTATTTGGGTCTCTGAAAGTGCCAGAAATGGTATTTCTTGTAATAACTCGCAAATCGTTATATTTCTTTTAATAACTCATCTTGTCGCTCGCCCTTCTCTGGGTGAAATTCAATGTTTATGGACAGATTCCCGATAATCTGCCAGACAGCAAACACAGAGAAGAAACAAAAACAGCCGGCGAGCACAGAAGCAAATCCTTTGAGAGCCAGAAGACAGAATGAGGCTGTTTCAGGAACATTTGAATTTCCTGCCCAATGAAAATGGACACAATCTGAATTCAGAGAACACTAAAATCGAATCCTTTGTTGGTTACCTTCCATAGAACTGATGATTTTAATGTCAGATTTGATTTCAGGGCAGATATCTGTAACGATTGCTGATGCTGAGGAAGTTGCTGAGAAATGTAAACTGAATGCACCTATGTAGCGAATGTTCGGGTCTCTGACCTCGAGTTTAGCTTTGTGCGATTGTGCCATTCCAGCCCAGCCCAGGGACAGGAGATTGTCTGGGCCCCCTTTACCCAGGTCAGTAATTGTGGGGGCTCAGTTTGGACCCTGCACAGACTAGGGTAGCCCTCAGGTTTGCACTAACTTGTGCCCTGATGTGTCACTGCGGCTGGTCACAGAATCCCTGCTGGGATCCAGAGGAGTCCTGGCCCCACCCTCTCCTGCCTGCCAGCCCGTCCCTCCTTTTTCTGGCCTGGCCCCAACATGCTTCCAGGCACAATTAGCCCAGGTGATTGGCACCCAGATCTGAGTATTGGGTTAGCCTAGCCTGGTGTGAGGGTCCCCCCCACCCCATTACTGTGTGTTTCTGCACTCGCCCATATGTGTGCATCGGGGGATGTATCCACAGCTTTGTGCTGGGACACTAGGTTTTTTCCCTGTCAATTATAGCAGCTGCAGAGAACTCGTCTGTCCTTTGGAGGAATACTTGAATACTTGGCACTTCAATGAAGTGAACCTATCCCCCCTTGTGCTTAACAGCTGGCACCGCTGCGTGGCGTGGAGGGACCCCTGTCTGGCAAAGGGAGCCTGGAGTTCAAGTGGGAGCGTGAGAAGAGTCAGCGGGGAAGGCAAAGGATCAAAGGGACCAGATGGGTGTGTGTTTGCACATGACTTTCCCCAAGCAACACTGGGCCTGGCACCAGGGGGGGAATCGTTTGCAAAGTGGCCTAACAATGCTCCCATTCTGATTAGTAGCGTTGGTCCCACTGTGCGCCGGTAGAAATGACCACACACAGGGCGGGACAGAACTGGGCTTATTGACCACGCGGTCTAAACAGAGGTAAGGTTTGAGGGAGCCACAGTGGCTGGTTTGGGTGGTGTTTCTGCAGCGTGGAGACTCGAGGGCAGGAGTTCACAGTGGGGTGGGGCTGGAGGGCTTCTGGGTGCGTCTGGGGGGAGTGCATGTGGGAAGGGGGACCCCTGCCTGCTGGGGACTGCATGCTAGGCAGGAGAAGCTAGTACCGCAGGGCCTGGGGGGTACAAGGAAAGAGGCAGGCGGGGCTGCTGCTGCTCTTGGGGTTCCTGGTGGGGAGAGAGGCAGCTGCTGCATGTTCCTGATTGCCAGATTAGTGCCGCAGGGGCCAGTGGAGGGGAAGGTCAGGGTGGTGGGGCCTCTGTGTTTGGGAGAGGCCAGTGCCGAGGGGCCTCTTTCTGAAGTGGGACATTCCTCTCACCTCCTTTGTGTTGGAGGAAATATTTGCTTCCTCTGTTCCAATGCTTTTCTTCTCTCTCAATAGCTACCAGATGTGGGGCCCATGCTCTTCCAATTAGCCTGGCAGGCCAGGCTCAGGACTGCATTCTCTCCCAGCTCAGTGGCTGGATCTTGGCAGGGCTGGGTTTACTGTGGGAACTGGCTGTACCCACAGATATTTAGTTTGTCAAGGAGCAGGATATGTTAGGGTAGCTAAAGGAAGCAAACTCTGCCTTTGCGACAGGGGCCTGACTGTGTGTCTCTGCAGCCAGCCGCCGTTATGGGATTGCACCAGTGTGACTATAGGCATGCGGATACCTCCCATGTTAATATCCTTCACGTAGAGAAAAGCAGCCCAGCCTGGGGTACAGTGCGTACTTACAGGGATAGTACCTGTGGGAGCCTCCTGCCAGGGGGAGGGTTGGCAGGAAGGAAGTGCTACACACGGGGTACATGTGGGTCAGTTGCCACAGGGTCTAGGAGATAAGACCAGAGAACTGAAAGTCTGCTGGGTCTTTTAATACAATGATTTTCAACCTGTGGTCCATGGACACTTGGGGGTCCACAGACTATGTCTAAGGGGTCTTGAAATTAGGCAAAGGTTTCTAACCATCAGTGAAGTTCTGGAACAGCCTTCCAAAGGGAGCACTGGGGACAGGAAACCTGACTTGCTTCAAACCGAGCTTGATAAGTTTATGGAGGGGATGCTCTGATGAGACTGCCTACAATGGCATGTGGCCGATCTGCGACTGCTAGCAGCAAACATCTCTAATGGCTGGTGACACGATACTAGATGGGGAGGGCTCTGAGTCACTACAGAGAATTATTTCCCAGTGCCAGCCTGTTGGGTCTTGCCCACATGCTTAGGGTCTAACTGATTGCCAGATTTGGGGTCAGGAAGGAATTTTCCCCCGGATCAGCTTGGCAGACCCTGGGGTTTTTTCGCCTTCCTCTGCAGGATGGGGCACGGGTCACTTGAAGGTTTAAACTAGTGTAAATGGTGGATTCTCTGTACCTTGAAGTCTTTAAACCATGATTTGAGGACTTCAGTAACTCAGCCAGAGGTGAGGGGTCTATTACAGGAGTGGGTGGGTGAGGTTCTGTGGCCTGTGATGTGCAGGAGGTCCAGCTATATGATCACAATGGTCCCTTCTGACCTTAAAGTCGAGGAGTCTGTGGGGCTGCGAAAGGTGGTTATCACTATAGAACAGTGGTTTTCAACCTGTGGTCCGTGGAATCCTGGGGGTCCGCAGACTATGGCTGAGAGCCCCAAAGGGATCTGCACCTCCTTTTGAAACTTTTTAGGGGGTCCACCAATGAAAAAGGATTTTAAGCCCAGCTCTGCAGAGGAGCTGCCCAGCTCCTGTCCCCAAGGCTCTCGAGAATGTCAAGTGAGTGGATGTGTACTGTGATCAGGGCATGGTCCCAAGTGTGGGGAACCCAGGGGGCTCCCTTTGCACAAGGCAGGCCCTAAATGGAAGGGCCCAGGGGCCATAGTAATGTCCTGATCATAGCATGCTCCTGAATGAGGAGGGGTTCTTGTAGCACATGGTACGGGCCTGAGGGGGCTCCCAAACAGAGGAGACTGGGAGCCACAAGCAGCAGTGGTTCAATACATGGTCCAGGGTGGGCTGGACCACGCTGGTCCTGGACCAAGCAGCACGCTGGACAGTCCTGGGTGGAGGCGTGTTGGTGGCTCAACCAATGTGCTGTGGCCGAAGGAAGGGGCATTGGGCTGGCTCAGTGGCTCAGCACACACCACGGCTGGGCCCCATGAACTCTGTCCCACAGCTCCCTGGGACCATGGCACTGTGGGGGCAGCTGGCAACGGTGGGGCAGCTTCAGTAGAGAATGGAGGTTGTGCTGGAGTAAAAGGAATAACTTGGCAATGAATAATACCAGCAGAAAAGCCTCTCTGGGCGCACCAAGGGCCGTAGTCTGCCTGGTCCTCGCCAATGTAGAGGCGTTTCCAACTGAGGTGAGCTGGCATAGGGAGTGGGAAAGGTGCCCTCTGGTATTTCCTGCTGGACAGCTCCTTGGAGGCCATAGTCAGCCCAAAAAGATTAGGGCACCCCAAGGAGCAGGGCTGGCATAGGACCCAGATGAGGGTTTTGCAACCAGCTCCTTCCATATCGGCTGCAGCCAGCATATACGGGGACAGCCGAGGCGCTGGCCCAGGGTGCTCGTACACTCGGTTGTGCCGCCAGTGTGAGTCGTCCACTGATCGACGTGGCGTCCCTGGCAAAATGAGACCCTGCTCAACAGGACTAAGGGGGCAGGACCAGACTTTGCTATTCAGCTCAGTTTATCATGCCTTGAAATGTTCGGTGTGGTACAGAGTTTTGCACATACGTTCGGCTGCTGGCTGGAAAGGCTGAACACGCTCGGCCCAGGGAGAATCAGCTTGGGCAGGTTAATTTCAAAAACTTCATGGATGAGATTTGGGGGCTGCCACATTGGAGACATGGGTTCAAGTCCCAGCCCTCCCAGAAATGGCCATATGTAACTTCTCAGTCATCTTCAGCTGCATAATGGGGTGAATGGTAGCTTCCTCCCCCTAGAACAGAGACTCGAGGCCTTGGTTCATAGTACGGGCTTGTGCAATGCATAGAAATATTAACAGTTGGCAGTGAAAAAGGAGACTTGAAGACGTGATCTTCAGAGTCCCAGAAATCCCTAAGTCGGGGGGTACTGTGTGGGGAGGGAGCTCTCTCTGTCTCTCCCTCTTGGCTGGGATGAAGAGTCCACAGAGCGTAGGTCTGAGGAAAACCTGTCAGGTTGACTTGCACAGAGCCCAAAACAAACTGCAGTAACTTTGTAATGTTTCCACATTGGAGGCTTTCCTTGGTGTGGACAGCAGTGCTCAGTGGGGCTGTATAGTGACATGGGCTTCATAGATCCCTAGGTGTTACAGAGAGACGGGACCATTATGATCATGCAGCCTCACCTCCTGTATAACACAGGCCAGAGAACCTCACCCAGTGAGTCCTGACTGGAGCCCACTAACTTCTGGTTGAGCTGGAGTAGATCTTTTAGGGTTTCACTGAAGAGTTAACTTGGGCTCTAGCTCAGGTGTTTCCCCGAGACCCTCTGCCCGGCCACACCCAAACCCTCTCACTCGAGTTAAGTGGCGCCTTCAACCCAAGCTAGCTGGCCCAGCTGGGGATGTGGGTTAGAGCCCAGTAGCTGCATTCATTTGGGCTGGTAACCTGTCCGCTTTACAGTGTGGATGCAGGCTAAACCAGTCTAGTGTAGATAGTTCTCCAGTGCCTTCCCACAATTCCCTCGGATGCCTAGAAGGAAAGATAATTTCTCCCGCAATTCAGTGGGAAGGACTCCTAGAATCAGCTCACTGGAGCCCAGAATTCCTAGTGACATACCTGGGGGAGCACGTGACCCGTGAGGACACAGTAACTGGAGCATGGCTGCTCACACCTAGGCTGAGCTAACCCAGTGTGCAAATTCTAGCGCTGATCACCCTGCGTTAACTTTGCAGTGAAGACCTCTTCTTGGAGACACCCAGTCTTAATACAGTATAAAGATCCACCACAGCGCTAGGCATGGTCAGTTTGGATACTAACATTGTTATATGGGTTAAGTTAAGCATCTATGGCCACTTTGCTTTCAAAAATACATCTCTCTCCTGCAGGAGGTCAGACTACATGATCTTTCTTCTGGCCTGAACATTTATGCATCTGCGAGCGGGACACATTCAGCTTGAGAATGTAAGAGGTCTGATGAATCTCATGGCTAGTATGTAAATAGTTAATTCCCTTCATGTAAGTTTTGTAATTCTAGCAAATTTCAATTGGAAGCTATTGGAGATCTTCTTCTGGAGATGTGTGCGTGCAAAACATTGCATGAAAGATTCTTGCAACAGTAGGGTTTAACCTCAGGAAAAGCAGTTGCAATGGCATAACTGGCTGAGTCACCAGGAGCAGAACACAGCATTTCTCTGCTATGCCCGCAGACAGGAGTTTTTACAGAATGTAGTTTTACTGGACAGCTAACAATCATTTGAATCAAAAACATGTTGTTTCAGCATATGCCCAAAATATGGATTTTACCATTGTAAATGTTACTATCTTCTCTTACTGACACCTGTCTACAAGTTCAAAAGACAAAGGTGTGGTGAGCTCTGTCAAATACATATGCTGTAAAAATAAAGGAACCCTGTTACAATTGGCAGGGTGCCTCTCAACTTCCAAATCTGCCCAGTTATGACTCCAGCAAACAAAACGTGGGACAAATGACCAAAGTGAAGGGTGCACTGTGTGTTGTTGTGTGTCATACAACAACCGACAGTTGTAATGGTTTTTAACTCACACACCTATTTTACAGGCTGTTTTCTGATTGTATTAAATAAATCAGTTTTTAAAAAGGAAAATTGGAAAAACAAACTCTAGCACATGCAGCCACCCATACTGGTCATCACCAGGCTTTTCAGAGCCCTAGCACCAACCTCTACCACTGGAAGGACGAGTAACTGCTAGTCTCCGTGTCAATCGACCACTAGAGGGGGCTTGACACACATTTTGCCAGTGCCTTACAAAATGTTTGCTAGGCAGCAGTAAAATATTGGAGATCAGGAGTCCCGCCCTCTATCCCTGGCTGAAGGAGGGGATTGGTTGGCAGTAGTGAGAGACAGGCTAATACACTCAGTTAGAAAGACAATGTGGCTGAGTAGCTAAGAATTAGAGACGTAAGGTGGGGGAGGTGATATCCTTTATTGGACCGACTTCTGTGGGTGAGCGAGAAACTTTCAAGCTTGCACAGAGGTCTTCACCCAGACCTGAAGAAGAGCTCTGTGTAAGCTCGCACGCTTGTCTCGCTCACCAACAGCAGATGGGCCATGAAAGATATTCCCTCACCCACCTTGTCTCTCTCATATCCTGGCCTAACATGCCTACAGCAGACCTGCAAATAACTAAGAGGTAGGCATGTTAGAGACGTGGGGCTGGAGTCACACATTGACTTAGGTGCCTCACAGCCCCTTTGGGGGCTTACATCCAGCATTTAGGCACCACGGACATTCGCAAAACCACCGCTCAGCTGCTGCCTGACCCTATAGGCACCTAAAGGCCCTAGACACCTCAGGTTCCACTGGTAAAGTCCCCAAGGCACAGAAATGTCTTCTGCTGGGCAGGCACACAGCCACCTTTGTGCTGACGCTGCTGAGCTGTTCCAGCTCTAATCCCTTGGAGGATTCAATGTGCTGTGTGTTCCCTCCTCCATGGGACCCGGTCTTGTAGGTGTGCTCGTAGGCAGCCTACCAGAACACCTGTTGCATTGAAACCTCTACAATATGAAGCCAGAGGTGTTCTTAATCCTTGGTGCACTGGTGCTAGATATGGGAGCCCCATGTTCAAATCCCCACTCTGCCTGAATCAGTCCAGGGGCTTAGATTCATAGAGTCCTAGGCCAGAAGGGATTATTTTGAACAGCTCAGCTGACCTTCTGAATAGCACAGACCAGAGAAGGTCCCCAAAATAATTCCTAGAGCAGAGCTTTTAGAGACACATCCAATCTTGATTTAAAAATGATCAGTGATGGAGAATCTACCATGACCTTTGATCAATTGTTGCAATGATTAATGACCTTCACTGTGAAAATTTTATGCCTTTTTTCCTGTTTGAATTTGTTTAGCTTCAGCTTCCAGTCATTGGATCATGTTACACCTTCTGTGCTAGATAGAAGGGCCCGTTATTTGTTCCCCAGGTATGTACTGACAGACTATGATCAAGTCACCCCTTAACCTTCTCTTTGTTAAGCTGAATAGCTGGAGCTCCTTGAGTCTATCACTATAACGTGGATTTTCTAATTCTTTCATTATTCTCGAGGCTCTGCTCTGAATCCTCTCGAGTTTATCAGCATCCTTCTTGAACTGTGGGCACCAAAACTGGACAGAGTATTCCAGCTGCTGTCATACCGGTGCCATATACAGAGGTAAAATACTCCCTGCGCTATACGAAAGTGACAGCTGCTCCTCAGTTTTTTCCCTCCAGTGAGGAAGGGTTGATCTGGTTTAGGCACCTCACTCCATGAGAGGGTCATGGCTGAGAATCCTGAGCAGAGATAGGCTCTGGCACAGATCCAGTCAGATGCCCCCTCTGGGTCACTCATCAGACAGCTGTGAGAGAACCAGCTGCTGGATTTCTGCATCTCCTGCAGTGAGCAACTCAAGGAGCTCAATCTATTAGCATGATGATCTCTTAAATGAACTTTATCACACTGCCAAACCTAATACAAGCTCAACTTATTCCATTTCATACAGCTGCAATGAACTTTCTACCCTGGATATCGTCATGGGTTGAGTTAAACCTTGCTGGAATGGATTGGGTTAAAAGGTCGTTGAAACTGATGAGTGTAAACGTTGTCCTTCATTGAAGATAGACAGTTAAGGAGGCCCACCTAAAATAAGTCATAATGGCGTCTGCCTAGAAACGAGCACCAAAAAGGTGGAGGGTCTTAGTGGATATTGTTTGACCAGGTGTGTGTGTGTGTGAAGGTAAACACCAGCTGATGTGCAGCCAGAAACTGAGAGTGCACACGGAGACACACACAGGGGGACATAGGAACAGAAGCAGAAAAAGAAAGCCAAGTAGCAGCCTGGAACAATGGTATGGCTCTGGGAGAAGCCTACAGACTAGTTTGGGGTGGGAGGTACTGGCTGAAAGAAGCTTTGGCCTGGGAGGTAGGAAAGCCACTCAGGTCAAAAGTGGTAGCAATACTATATTAAGAGATTGCATCGTAGTCCCAGACTCCAAGATTAAGAGGGTATTGTTCAAATTTAACACATTTTGTGCAGTAAGTTATTTGCCCTAACATGGTCTTAGGTGTTGAACAACTGATCAGCAATGTTACTGCACAGGCAGTAACTGATAAAACTAGATATGGGTCTGGTTGGATTTAGATCATGATTGAGAATGACCCATTGTACCCCGCGTCTAAGCACAGAGACTTCACCACCCACCTTTGGAAGGACACACGAGGCAATCTGCATGTTATGGATATCCCTTTGAAGTGGTTACATTAGTTTGAGCAAGTTCATTGAAAAATTCTTTACAAACTGTGGATTCAAACACATAAGGGCTTCCCCAAAATGCCCTCAGAATAATGGAAAGACAGCGTCTTTTCATCATTACTTGAAAAAAATCCTCCAAAGAACTGGAAAAGTTGCCGAAAATCCTAATGGCCCTGATCAACTGTGTATAGTGCTCCAGGCAAAACTCCTGCAACCCCTTTCAATGCCTCCCCTCCAAACTCCAGATAATGGACAATGTGCATTAACGGCATCAACTGCAGAAAGAAAAGATTAAACAAGATGCTGCTCACGGACCTAGATGGTTAGCCAATTGAAGATCACGTCCCATATTGCCAGTGCCGCAGAGCTGAACTCGGCCTCCAAAAAGGAGCAACGTGTCATCAGAAACGTGTCCAACTTTGTGTTCATCCTTTGAGTCACAAAGCTGAGCACCCGAGCTGAACGCTGTCTGAGCCTGCATCCGAGGGCTCCCTCACAAGTGATTTCTGACAGTAATCCAGCCGCTCTGATTCCATGGGAGGAGACGAAAATGCACGGCCAGTTTAGTTCTGATGCAGCAGCTGGATTTTGAGTTCCGGACATGGGAGAACCTTGGGTTTGGGCCACTGCTCGGAGTGGAAGAGTTGTGAAAAGGCTCATTTGATTTAATGATGGGGTCAATCAGCTCCCCACCCACCTGAAAATAAGGAATGGGGCATACTGCCATGTTGAGGATGCTGCAGGTCTAACAGAGTACAGAGGTGGGAGGAAATAAGCTAGAGCAACTCCAAGTTACACAGGGCCTTATTCTCAGTTATCCCAGCCAGGCGCTTGAGTGAGAGACAAAAGAAGTGGCAGTGGTGTTAGGGTGAGTTCAAGCTGCCTCACTATTCCCTCTTTTCTTGGGCTGTGGAGGTGTCTGCCTAGCCCCCAGTGTAAACTAGAGCAGCCTCAGGGGCTGCTCCAACTTACACTCTTCTTTCTATGTTCCTGTGGACCCTGGGAAGTAGAGAATATCCACTGGTCACCCTTAGTACGTCCCCCAGCTCACCCCCCATGCCGGGGGCTGGGAGTAGGAAGAGTGCTGAGCACTTACCCAGCTCAGCACTACAGGGGGACTGCTCAGCAAGTTGTTTACACCCATTTTAAGGCCTCTTTTACAGCAGCAGAAAAGGGCTGGCGTGTAACTGGGAATCAGGTCTGCAGGGTGTAGAGATTCTCTGTGTCTGGTTCAATCTACTACGCTGTGGATGTAATAGTTAAATGCAAACATTTCCCTGAAACCTGAGACTCCCTGCTTCTTTGAGCATACAACAGTAAGCACAGTGGGCCAAACCCTCCAGTGGTGTAAATGGGCAGCGCGCCACCGGCTTACCAGCCCACCCTCTGGTGCCTCAGAGCCTTTGCACGTCTGGTACGGAGCTCGTGCCTTCAGGTCTCGGAGTTAAATCCAATTGACCGGGACTCAGGGAAGCCACTGCTGATTGTCACTGGAGGACAAGGAATCCATTCACAGCCGCCTGACAGGCAGGGTTGTGTGGGGGGCTCTGTTGCCCCTGTATCCTGTGCGGAATATTTGCACTCTGGAGAGTGAGGGGGCCAGGCGTGAGCAGCAGCTCAAGCCGATCATGTGGCTCCTAATGAAATCCAGACGCTGTGATGACATAGTGCTGTGATTTGTGCTTCCATGCAGACTAAACAAGCAAAGGAGTTTTATATGCTGTGCTGTAGCCAGGAGAGCACAGACAAATATAAATCAGGAGTAGGAACACAGACACTCATTCTCTGCCTTAATGTGTGTCTTTCTAATTGCCCTCTCTCAGTAGCCCAGGTTGGTGTATGAGAGGCAAATGCAGATCAAGGCAAATATTAGGCAAAATATCTTCTCAACTATATTTTACAGGGCTGCAAAGAAATTCTGCCTCTGGTACCCGTTTACAGACCCTGATTTGTATTAATCGACCCGCTGTTCGTTACGTGCTGGCAGAACAGTGCATGCAAACAACGTTCAATCCCTGAGGTGTTTGTGAACTCTACTTGGATTGGTTCATTACAGGTCGGGTATGCATTGTCTTGTAAGTCTCCTGGTATTGCTTCTTTTTCCTTATTGGGATGATTGGAACATATAAAACAGAAAAAAAAATGAATAGTGACTTCTGCATTGTCTGGTATGAACGTGACAATACCTGAAGCCTTTGTCATTTGTTTCATGACTTAAATGGTCTTATCCAAATATTGGTGCACAACTGATAAGATGACTTCATAATACCATCCCCTGGTTCCAGCATCTTCCTGTGAAGCCTGCTGCTCCAAGCATTGCATCGTCATGCAATTCCTGAGACCCTCCTTGCTGAAGTGTTTCTGGTCCACAAATGCTTCGTCTACTCAAACAAAAGACTCATTTCCTGAGTGTCAGGGGGAAAGCCCAGCCCAACACCCCCCAGCAGGGAAGTTTGGGAGGTAAAGGGGGGAATGGGGCACCCCTGCAGGTGCCGTTTACCAGATTGGGGTCCTCTCAGCCATGGATCTCACAGATCTGAGCCAGGTCAGCTGCCTCTAGCACTGGGGAAATGCAGCCTATCTGCCAGAGTCAATAGCTGCCCCTGGGGCAGGGCAGGGCAGGGCAGGGTGGGGCAAGTAAGCAGTTGATAGCAATGGCAGGGGTTTGCACACCTCTGTAGCCTGAGGCTCAGGTAGGGGGTTGCTGTCATCCCAAGGGGAGTGGTGGTGGGGGGTAAGGGTACACAGGCCCACCCAACTCCACCGCGTCCCAGCCCAAGGCCCCATCCAGGATGGGAGTGGTCACCACCCTGGTCAGCGAGGATCCCACCGCAACATGCTTACCTATTTCAGGCAGGAGATACCTCTCATACCGTCTCCCTGGGCTACTTCCTACCATGCCTCTGGACACTGTTGTCTGGGTCTCATCGGGGCCTTCGGGTTCCCTGGCATCGGTCGCTCCCTCGGCATCTGGCTCCAGACAGTCTGCTGAGGGCAGCAGATCTCCATCAGACCTCTGGTTCCCTCAGCTGGGTGCTGAAGCAGCTCCCTGCTTGGCACCTCCACCAAGCATCCTTCCTCCTCAACGTCCTACCTGGAATGAGCTGGGCTGCTCCCTTTTATGCTAGGACAGCGGTTGGAGCATGCCCAGCAGAGTCTGGGGGGCGGGACTTCCACTGCCCATAGTTGCATCTGACGAAGTGGGTTTCTGCCCACGAAAGCTTATGCCCAAATAAATGTGTTAGCTTTTAAGGTGCCACCCCACTTCTCATTGTTTTGCTGAGAACAGACTAACATGGCTACCCCTCTGGAACTGTCCTGAGTGCGTTTTTACAGAAAATCCTTCGTTTTTACTCCTGCCGCCCAGCTCTGAAGGCAGCTTGCCACTCTTACTCCTCTGCTGCTGCTGCTGGCGGCGGCGCTGCATTAAAAGCCGGGCACCCGGCCAACAGTCGCTGCTCTCCAGCCAGCCAGCTC
Organism: Emydura macquarii macquarii; assembly: GCF_026122565.2. NCBI lineage: Eukaryota > Metazoa > Chordata > Testudines > Chelidae > Emydura > Emydura macquarii. The sequence continues at coordinate 6,785,754 of NW_027131391.1, forward strand.
TGGAAGGCTAGGAAAACTAAAGTTCAGCATTTTCTTTTAATTGTGGAAAAACATGGATTTTAATGGTTTTTTAATCAGAGAGTTTGTGGGGTGGGGGATGGTTATCTTGGAAACTAGGATCCCTGGTAATCAGGGCCTAACCTCTTAGAACTTGGTAGCTTAAAACCAGCTCTTTAAATCCCACTGAGAAGGCAGCAAACTGCCAATGCAGATTCTGGAAGACAGGGTAACGTGCTTTCTGCATGGATCTCAGCTGCGTAATGGGGTAGCCACCTTCTGCATTAACTTTAGCTTCGGGGTGCTTTCATGGTGTAGCTCCCTGCTGCAGACATTGTAGGAGTCTAATCATAAGGTGACAAAGGCCTGGGTAATTGTAGAGACGCCTCTACCTTTGAAAGATGAGCTACCCTTCTCACCAAGCAGAAAGGAGACAAGACAAGACCCACAGGCTGTGTGCCAACAGAGCAAAAGGTGGATGCACTTCATCAGCGGGAGGCAGTTATAACCCTCACCAAATCTTTAGGTAGCGCCTCATCCTACAAACACCTTGTCTGGACTGGACTGAGCTTCAGCCAGCGAGTTTCCACCTCTCTCCCCCCTCCCAATCTCAGACAGACATTGACTTAGTGATAGCCCAGGCCTCCTGCACTGCACAGCAAAGTGGCAGGTTCTCCTGGTATTTGCAGCTTCCAAGTGCAGCAGACTGGAAATCCTGTGGCAGCGTCAAGCAAACTAAACAACAGAGTTTTTGTTGAATTAACTATGAAAAAGTTACAGAGCAGCAAAAGGAAAAAGTGGGAAAAAAAAAAACCAAACAAACTCAACCTGCAGATATTGAATTTATGGCAAAAAGGAAAAAAAAAAAAAAGGAAGGGGCAAAATAAAACTCACGTTATTTCTTTATATACCAACTGAATCAAAATGAAAATTGTTATTTGAATTGAAACCAAGTGAAACATTCAGTGTGTTTCATTTGGGAAATTGTCCCAGGAAAAACAAACATTTGTGACAAAACGTTTCAAATGAAAAATTTTTGTTTGACATTTTTCGAGGGGCGAAAGCAGGTTTTTGTGACAAACTCTAGAGCGCAGTTTTGAAGCAAATGCCACAGCTGCAGAGTCACAGACTGCAGAACCCATACATGCAGCAAGAGAGAGTCCCCTGGTAACCTCACACAGGCCTCCTATCTTCACCTGCTATTTCCTTATCGGTAAAAGCGGGCTAGTAATACTGCCATGCACCGCACTCTTTCGTGATACTTGGCTAAGTGTGTCAATGACTAAATGAAAATTCACCAGTAGCCGTTGTACTGAAACCATTTATAGAAAGTGAAGGCATTAGCTTGCCCCGTCACATTTTTGCTTGGAGCCATTTGAAAAAACAAGCACCAATTGCTGTCAGTTATTAGCATGTGTTTAGACTAAAATACACCAGTAAGCTGAACTCTGGGAACTCTGATGAGGTCGCAAGTTGCTACGGTGATGAACTTCGGAAAGAAGAACTATAAACCATCTTTGACTGGGTCTTTGGGTGACCTGCTGGCTGAGCCCAGATTGCTTTTGAACACAGCAACGGAGGAAACACTTTCTTCTAAGGCCCAAAATCAAATCAGTGGCTTGATGGAAGTCAAGAGGCACTGTTAGGATTGCAGGAGATTGCGTGTAGACTTTGGGGCCTTTCCTGTAACACTGGGGAGCCCCAAGGAAGCAGACAGAGCCTCCATGCATCCCGGAGAAAAGTAGCAGGGGGCAGGGAACTCACTCTTAACTGCCCTAGGGCTGCTTTTCTCCTTCAGGTGGCCTTCTACTGTTGTGCATGGCCAAGGGTCTCTTTTTTACTGCTGCCTGTTGACTTGCTCTAGGCATGATGCTCCTGTCTTAGCGCTGTCTTGCTCTGCCTGAACTGCACAAAAGGCCAGCGCCTGGCCTCTAACAACCCTAAACAGGCCATTAAAAACCGAACGTGTATTTTGTCATCATTACAGACTAGCCGCCTGACTTGTGCATGTGCAGTCTCCTCCCCCACATCATCCAATGGACTAGACCAGTGGGTCTCAAATTTATTTGATCAGCCCCTCCCCTCCCCTTCTTTGTGTTTCTAGTTATTTATCTCTCCCCTCCCCCACAAGTACATATACCGCCACCCAGCTCTGAAGGCAGAGCAGAGAGCAGCGGCTGCTGGCTGGGCACCCAGCTCTGAAGGCAGCAGCGCGCCAACAGCGGAGAAGTAAGCGTGGCGATGTGAAAAGTGATATTCGCCTTCCTCTGCAGCATGGGGCACGGCGCGTCAATGGTGAATTCTCTGTACCCTGCAGTCTTTAAACCATGATTTGAGGACTTCAGCCAGAGGTTAGGGGTCTCTTTCTGGAGTGGGTGAGGTTCTGTGGCCTGCAGTGCGCAGGAGATCAGACTAGATGAGCATGATGGTTCCTTCTGACCTTTGAGTCTCTGCATCAGTATCACTTTTCACAGCAGACTTCGTGCACCATTGCCACCCTTTACTTCTGCACTGCTGCTGCCACCCTGGGGCTGACAGCTGGAATCCCACCACCTCTAGGGGAGGGACTGGGGAGATGTGGAGGTGGAAAGAGAACCTGCCTCCCAATGAGGGATGGGGGAGAGGGGGAAAGGAGAGCCCGGGGGTGGGGCTCTGGCTGTCTCTTTATCCCAGCTTTCCTGGTGCACACAGTCCTTCTGCATGAGCCCCAGCCACCTGGGGCTGAAAGCCAGAGTTCTTCGCACATAAAAAAGCTCTCAGCTCATGCCTCCCTTGACACATTCCCGCACATCCTTGGGAGGCCAGCCCCATAGTTTGAGAACCGCTGGCCTAGATAACCCAGGCTGAAATTCTGTATTGATTTTGATAGTTGCAAGTGGAGCAGGGAGGGGGTTACCTTTCAGCTGGATCAGAGGCCAGGTGTGTTCTGACACCTTTTGTGTTGGTTTAAATCTTGTAGGTAACAAATCAGTATGTTTTAAATCCTGTTTGATTTCCACCTAGTGTTTACTGAGCCACCATGCATTGGTGATCTGTCCTGAGCTGCCCAGTAATATGCTAGTAATGTTGGTGCTGCCAACCCCCTTCCTGAGTGGGTCAAAAGAGAGTTTTCTTATTTACGCTTGGGGACATATTGTCTCATGCACATTTCTTATTTGAATTTCCTCTGGCGTGCTTTTTGGTAGGATCTGAACAAGAAAATGAATTTTTGGCAACCAATTCATTTTCCCCATTGCCATACAGCCAAGCCAAGCCAAATGTCATTCTTTACAGTCCAACAAATCCTTATTCCTTTGAAATAATGGGACAAAAATTAATTTCATAGAGCCAGTTGAGGTTAGGAGAAATATCGACCTCTAAGGACACACAGACTCAAATGTGTTTTGCAGCTGTTTGATCACAGATTCCTCCAGCTCTATATTTAATGTTGTATTTAGTATAATTAATTTCATAGCCTGGTAGATCATTGAATGCATTAATTTATTTTAGAATGTAAATTATTGTACTGGACTAGTAGGCAGTAGTATCAGATCTACACAATGCACAATGTTGTGTTCTGTTTTATTAACTGAAACCTATTCTTCTGATATATATTTTTGTGCTAGCTGCCCAGGATTCAATGAAGAGGGAGAACAAGGGACTAGCAGACAACCTTGTTTGGTTCCTCATTGTAATTGAAATTCTTTGGCATTTGCCCCTTTAAATTTGTATTCTAGCAGTGGAAGAGTCATATAGCCGACGTCATATTTCCTTCAAAACCCCTCTCTGACAGCGATGGAAAGACCACTCTACTTTAAGAAAAAGTTTCTCATTGTCCAAGGACAGCAGTCGGCTTCTTTTATTCTGCATATTACGAATTATTCCTATGATTTGTCTCATGTTATTAGTTAGTTGTCTATTGCATATGTGTTGTGTATTATGTCTATAATCAATCTGCATTAGTTGAGGAAGGATGGTTTCTAGTCTTCTGTCAGCAGTCTATGAAAATAATTTCATATTTACATTAAAACATGAAACTGGTCTGTAGAAGCCACTAGCAGCTTATCTTTTTGTGGCTTTTGTATTGCTACTTAGCCACCTCTTTCATTGATTGGGGATCTCCTCACTCGCTAACAGAATCATTAAATTGGCTAGTTTGCTGGCAGTGATATCTGATGTCATCTTATAAAACTCTCTTGGGAACCCATCCGGTCTTGGGGATTTTCCTGCTGGCATTGATTCAGTCACTTCCAGAACATCCTCTTCCTCTGCTAGTCTATCAGCTGGTCCTGAGTTAACCTTGGCATGTTGGCCTGATTAATATATTCCATACTGTTCCTCACCGGCTCTTTATAGATGGAGGTGTAAAGATTTGTATAAAGCCTCCTGATTTCTTCAACAATTTCTCTGGTTTGAAAGTTTACTTCTTTTATTTGTATTTTTAGTGCCTGTATTTTACTCTTTTCCTTCCCTTTTCTTTATCTATTAGCCTTATTTCCCCTTCATAATACTTCTAGTTCAGCCACCTAAAGCTGTCTTCAGGTTTCTTTGTAAGTATGGCATTTAGTGGTCCTCGGTGGAAGGAAAGGGGTTTAAATGCACTGCCCACTTGTTTATGCAAAGTTTGCAGTTTTTCAGTCACCTTAAAATGTTAATTTTGCTTTTTCTGCTTTCCTCTCCCCCTCCTGCCCCAGATGCTAGACTAATTAGTTGCCCTCTAAGTACTGCTTTATATGCATCCCAATCAATGCTTTCAAGTGCTTGACCTTTATCATTAAGTGCTAATGAGCAAAGAATGATCCATATACTTAAGAAAAACCCAAATTTCCTTGTAACATATACCATTACAAGGCTGTTCTAAAATCTCAAGCTCACTTATTCTTAAATTTCCCACTACAGGTGACCCTTCTGCAAAGACTGTTAGACCTATACATACCGGAATATTTGTAAAATCAACCTTACTAAACTAGAAGAGAGCTGGGGCCCCTGTTAAATTATTCTTCACTTTGTTTATTAAATCCTAGGCAACATGACATTAAAATAACTATAACTTTGTACCCATCAAGTATGCTGTAACTATATGAAGTGTCCTGGGTGTGACAGAGACCACCTTCCATTTCATTATATTCCTGTATTGATATAACCCTACAAAAAACAGGGGATCTGCCAAGATCCTTCACCTCCTTTCTCCTTTTCATGGTTTTCATAGCTGTCTCCACTGCAGGCTACCAACATCTACAGTATTGCCAACCCCAAATGTTCAAAAATCATGAGTCAGGCTCACCAAAAATCATGATATTGGCTTTAAAATCATGAGATTATGTAAAAATAATAGATGTGCTCTTTTTATTTGCCTTGTGCTTTCTGAGACTGTAGGATGCCCTGAGGTCCCATTTTGAAGTTTTCTCACAGCCATGAGGGCTAGAAACTTACTTTTTCTTTTAAAATGAAGGCTGAAATCCTCACATATCCACTTGTCTCCAGGAGCTGGAGCTTTAAGGAAAACATGAGACTCAGGACAAAATCATGAGAGTTGGCAACACTGCAGACCTTATTTATGTCAGTTCAGGCTGGTTTGCTCTTTTTTATCTTCTTATGTGTTCTTAAATGTTTACTACCTTTTGCAGAAAGCAAGGTTAAGCCACCACCTTGTTTTGACCTTGTTCTCATGCGCCTTTTAAAAACAAGAATTGCTATGGTGGGGCTAAGCAAATGGGAGCACAGAGCTTCTCTTGCTCAGGTCAGAGCAGACAGAGAGAGGCAGCAAAAGACAGCCCAGCTACGCAGAGCAAAATTCTTTGCTCAGCAGCTGTAGATTGAGGGGAGAAGGGGAAGAACCAGGAGCTCCAAAGAGCCAGCCATGGTGAAAGGGAGAGAAAGGACACCCCAAGCTCTGGTTTCATGCAGTATTACCAACTCCGAGTCAGCTCCCCCCTTCCCCTAAATCATGAGCCTACCTTAAAAACCACAAGATTTAAACCAATAGCAATGGGGGGTAGGAGTACATTTGCTGGCTGGTCTTTGAACCATTAAGACGGGGTTGTGCTTTCCAGCTTGGCTCTGCAACCACGCGGGCTGGAGGGTCACTTTTGTTTTTAGTGGACGCCAGGGTCTCCACTCAGAGGACTCCAGGGGCAGGGCTTTAAGAGAAACCCCAACTGTCCTGATCAAATTGTATGAGTGGAAATACCATCAGGGAGAAGGCTGCTGCGTCTACACCAGCCCTTCCCACAAACAGCAGGAGGTGGCTGGAGAGCCAGACCCCGGGCATGGTTGGGAGAGAGCATCTCCGCAAGAGAAGACAGTTCCCCAAATACCTCAGCTGCTGGGGAGGGACGCTGAAGCTGGTTCCCCTGCTGTATGACCAGAGGCCTCCCATGCTGGAGCTGCTCCCTTTGCAACACAGCAAGAAGCTGCAGAGTTACAGGCTGCTCTACCCAGCTTTTGGCTTCCTTACCAGCCTCTCTCCTCCATTCGGGGTCGGGATCTTCCACTCAGGGCCGAGGAGGCAGAGAGAGGGATGGGATTGCGCCGAACCTGCTGGGAGGCAACTCCTGGGAGATGGCTGTCCCTGTTAAAGTGACAGGCCCCACTGGGCCCTCTGCATATTGCAACAACAGAAAGGAAGGTGTGTGCGGAGGAGAAGGCAAAGCTGGTGGGACTGGAGAGGCCCCACAGGGCCCAAATCCTGGGTTTCTATCTCAGGGCCTGATCCAGTGCGTGATTAGTGAGATAAAGCGTGTCTGATTGTCCTGCTATGGGACACAGGCCACTCGGGGCTAGAGCCACAAAAGAACATAGGTATCTAAGTCCAGCATATAGGCACCAGTGAGAGCCTCAAAACCCCCCACTCAGTGCCTGCCTAATTTTGGAGGTGCCTAAACTCCCTAGGAGCCTAAATTTCCACCACTGAAGTTCCCTAGGCAGTCCCTCGCTGCCCTGAATACAAACCTAGCAGAAATCCGAGTCACTTATTTGAGCACCTAGCCTGCCCTGCCCGGCCACTCGCGCTACCGCCACTGCCCTGCTATTAATTTGTGAGCTAGACTGATCAGAACTGGTGTGGCTATGTCCCCTGGGACTGGAAATCAGCCCTCCACACAAGGGTAGACATAACCTAAATCTTTTCAAGGGCGGGGCTTGGGCCACACCTCTCTTCCCGGCATTTCCTACTGGCTAGTTTAGGCAACGCCCTGAGTGGCATGCTGGTTTCTGTGAATCCCATTCTGAGGTTCTAACTTTCCCCCTCATCGTTTAAGGGGACTGGGTGCCTCACTCAGGACTGTGGATCCCCCTGGGCGGCAAGGTGCTGAAACGTCCCTTTGCGGAGGTTGCCCTTAGACACCAGCACTCAGATGCCACGGCCAGAAGGACATCCACAGCTGACCCCTGGAATCCCCCCACCTCCCCGGATCCTCGAACCTGGCCTCTAGCCATCTACCCTGCAATTCAACCACCTTGCGAGCCCGGGGTAGTCGGCGCGGACCAGTCGGAGGTTTTGAATTGCAGTGTAGATCTATCCTAAGTGTCTTTGTAGATCTGAACCCCAGTTCTGCCCCTCTCCTTTATGTATCCTACTGGCTAGCGCACGCACCTCCCTGCTCAGGGGCTGTGTGTCCCTTTCTGTCTCTCCCCCTACAACACCTCGGTGCCTGACTTGGTATTGGGAATTCCACTCACAGGCAAAGGGCGTAGGCCTTGCAACGCCGCAGTCCTCTACATGGCGCTAGCTGTAAGGGCCAAACGTTTAAAGGTGTCTAGGCTCCTGCAGAGGTTGCTAGGCAGTGAGATTTCCAGAAACGCCTGGCGGAAACGCCTGTTGAAATCAATGAGATTTAGGTGCTTTGACACTTCTGTAAATCCCACTGGGTGTCTAAAAGCAGCCGGAGACCCTTTATACCTTTACAAATCTGCGCCTTCGGCCCTGTGAGCCTCCTGGCTAGCTCCCTGTGCTTCGGTGCCAGGGATGAATTAAACTGGTTTGATGTTGTGTCCATGGCCTCCTCAGTTATCCAAGGGTCTTGGGGGCTAGTTCTGGCTCTGCTACCTTGGTGAGGTTGTGAAAGGCCCACAGAAGCTAATACAAACCAATCTGCCTGGCCCAGATCACGCCGTTGAAGTTCCTCTGCTTCATGGAGCCGCTGAAGATGTGGTTGTGCGTGCATGGGCAGGAATGGCAACATCTCGCTCTTTATGTTCTGGGGGGGAGGGTGGATGCAACCCCTGGGCTTCCCCTCATTGCTGCTCTTATCCAAGGGCTACGGCCTTCCCACAGCACCTCAGGAGGGCTTCACGGACTTACCGACTCGTACAAATGTATCGCAATGTTGCGATGCTGGCCCCTGCTGCAGGCGCTCTCCTGGAAAGCACCTACCATCAATAATATGGGGGAAACAAAGCGTGAGCGAATGCCTGGTTGCCTAGGGGCAGATGTGCTGAGACATAAGTCAGGAGACCCTGAATGCTAGCCCTAGTTCTTCCACTGCCAGCTGGTCATATATATGTTCCCCTTCCTATTAACCAAGGCCTCAACTGTTGCCTGAGGGGAGATAACGATAGCTCATCTATTTTCCAGCTCAGAAAACTGAGAGCTTGCCCAAGGTCAGTAATGGTAGCAATGGAAGTGACACACAGGTCTCTAAATGACCGACCCAAATCTCATCCCCTTTGCAACACTGCCTTTCCAAAGGAATGTACCACATTATGTGCTTGTGCAACCCATGCTAACCGTGTCATGCTCCGTGTCATGCGCCAATGTCTATTTCGCATATAGAGGTTTCTGACTTTGCTATTGTCTCCATGCTAACAGCTGGTTCTGCTTCTTGTAGTGTCTGCAGGTGCTCCACTTCAGATGCGCGTGCACCTCTGGAGCCCTCAGTCTAGCGTGTTCTAGCTAGCAGGGCCTGTTTGACCCGGGCACACGCCCTATGCCTCCTGGCGGCAGATACCAAGGCTATATAACAGTGTGCAGGCAAAATGCTCTCAGTTCCTTCTCTCCTGCCTCAGCCTGAGACATAACCCTAGCATGTCTGCCTAGAAGACTCGGCCGCCTGTTTTTTTCTTGCAGATAGATAGTTACAGCTTATAATTGTTTAGTATCGTTAGTTAGTTTTCAGGTGAGCGGACAGGTTTATGATTTTACATCCAGAGGTTCAGGATTCCAGCCCCGCTGGGGACCTAGAGAGGAGCGTTATCACACGTCTCTCCTGTCTGTAACCAGCAACGGGCTTGGGGCATTGAACAGCTTAGCTCATTTGAAAATTCTGGCTCGCCTGAATTTTTGGGGTGCGGCTCATGATTTTGGACGCTTTAGGTTGGCAATCCACAGCCGGCGCCATTTCCCTTTTATTTTCTTCCTCTTTTCGCTGTGGTGCTTGTTTTGTGCATGAAGGACTAACAGGGGCTAGGCCGTGGGCAGAGGGGGCACAGCTTGCCCTGCCTCCTCAGAGAAGCAGCTTCTGGGTCAATCCAACCAGCTCAGAGGCCCTGGGGATGAGGCGACAGAGCAAATGAACGATAATGCCAATAGCTTATTATACCATTTCCCTAGTGCTACGCTCACTCTGCCTTGCTGGAAGGGAGCCGCCTCGGCGGCAGGGGAGGGCAGCCATTTAATACAGGGTGTTAGGAGGGGACTTGGTTTGTGTCATTGAGGAGGTCGGATATTAAGGTCTCTTCTGAAGGTGCGCGCCTCCCTCCTGGAATCTGCAAGGAACTCCAGGTCCCCTCCGGAGGGAGAAGGGCTGGGTCCCGGGGCAGGGTGTTCCCCCACTAAGTATTCCAATCAAAGAAAAGGCGCCCCGCGTGTGCATTAATGCAGACCAGGCGGCGGGCACGGGAGGAGAAGGCGCCAAAGAGAAGAAATACACTTTTATTAGGAAAGCTTTCTGCAGATGTGCCAAATTCTGTCGTACCAATCACGCCAGACAACTCCAGTGGGTCAGATCCCCTTAACCGGGACAGCCTCTCTGAACGGCCTCCGGCTGTCAGGCCATAAATAGTACTCTCCTCACAGCCACCACCAGCAGCAACATCCTCGGACACCAGAGGGGCGTCAGTCGAAACCAGCTCGACCCCACGCTGACCGACGCAGCGTGCCTGAAGAGGAAGGTGACGCCCGGGGAGGGGCGGGGGGTGCGAGTTTACATCTCCAGAAGAGAAAAAGCTACATGGCAAGGAAGAAACACAAACTAAACACAAGACTGTGATCCACTGCTCTGGATCACACGGGCTCTGCGGTCAGCTCCTCTCTGCCACAGCCACCTGCCTGGTGGACGGCACAGGGGCCCAAGCCCTTTCCTTGGCCTTGGGCGCACGGCTAGCGACAGGGGAAAGCTGGCACGGCCCTTGTCCGCCCCTCTAATACACGGAACAAGAGCTTGGCCTCTGGCTGCCATTCGCCAATGGGAATGCGACAGACCGGACTAGGATACAGGAAGCAAGCTAATCCGTTACTGCAGAACACAGCACGGGGATTTCTAGCGAACAAGCACTGCTTATGCAACCAATAATACTGCTACAAAAGGACAAGGGCCCAGCTCAGAGCCTCATGCAACCTTCCCCCCCAAAACTCAGGGCAGGCCAGTGCCACCCTGCCAACCCTTCCACATAAAGGGAGCTCCGGGCGGTACCTCTCCCTGCAAAAGAAACATGGGACGCGAGCTGCTCCAGCCCCCCCGTGAGGAGAAGAAACATCGCAGAGGGCACAGCGCAGCTTGGAGGAGGGCGTCTCCGATGGACAAAGAGTCCGCGGCCCCAGTGCAGGACAGAGATGGCTCGGAAGCGTCTCCGGAAGCCACTTCCCAGTTCAGACCTCCATTTCCACGGGCCCTTGTTGCAGACTTGCTGAGAACAGAGAGGCTTCCCCTGCCCTCCAATGCTTGTCTGGTGCAGGACCAGGCCAGCACCTGGGGCCCACGGGTCTCCTCTACTGCACTGTCTGAGGGGGCATGATGGCTGTTTTGGCCTGCTCCAAGGTGGCTTCTCTGCTTTTCTTCCGCGGGGGCTTTTTAATGGGTGTTTTCTTGCTGGCCTGGTCAGCCAGGGGCGCGCGCTCCTGGCTGCTGCTGCTCGAGTTTTGCTTCTCTGCCCTTTTGGCCTCACTGACCGTGGTCTCCGCCCCGGGGCTGACCAGTTTCTGCAGGTTGGGGGAGGTCGGCAGCACGGGCTTGCTGGATTTCTGGCCGCTGCTGGTGGCCACGGAGCGCTTGGCTTTCTGCGGTGGGGTAGGCTTCTCCCTCTGGGACGGCAAGGGACTCACCCCGTTTTGCCTGCTGCTGCTATCAGCCTTGTTGAGGCTTTGAGTCTTTTCCTTCAGTTGAGCGGCCAGTAAAGTGGCTGCCTCCGAAGACAAATGGGGGTGGATGGCCTCAGAGCGTGGCTTGCCGTGACCGGGGCTCCGGGGGGCCTCCTTGCCTTCCCCGCCTTTCCGGTCTGGGTGGTAGTTTCCTATTTTTTTTAGAGCATTTTGGACAGCCCCGTTGATGTTCTCCATCTGCTCCGAACTGGCCTTGGTCTTCTGCTTGGGCTTGGATGGCGACTGGGGCTCCCCGGAGATGGAGGCTTTGCCCTCTGGGAAGCTCAGCTCTTTTGGAGGTTTCGGGGCTCTCTCTTTGCTCCGCACGCTGACCTTATCGTCCGCTTTTCCATGGAGACCAGCCGAAGTCTCGCTCGGGCTCCTCTGTCGCTTGGCCAAGCCCTGACTGTGCTCGGAGCAATCAGGCTGCACGGCCACTCTCTCGGGGGACCTGCTGGGGGCGGGTAGCGAGTTGGAATGGTTGGAGTTGTACTTCCCATGAATCCAGGACACTTTAGGCTTTGTGGAGGGATCGGGGGAGGGGGTTTGGTTCTCTCGGGGGAGGGGGATTTCCCATTCACTCCCGGGCTTTTGGTGTCCATTGTATTTTCATCTTCGTCCTTGGACTGCTTGGAGAGGCGGGCGATTTTGGCATAGAGGGCTCCGCTGGTGGAGCCGGAGCCGCAGGACGACATTTCACTGTCGGAGGATTTGAGCAGGGGCGTTTCGCTGCTGTCTGCTTGGAAGGCCTTGACGGAACCTGTCTCTTTCAGGAAGGTGTACTCCCCGGCCTCCTCCGCGCTGATCGGGGGTGCCAGCTTCTCCACCAGGCTGCAGGTGGGGCCTTTCTCTTTGCTTTCACCCACACCCTCTGCAAAAGACAAAGCACAGAGACATTACACTGCACCATGGTGCAGCGGAGACGGGATGGAGCACCAGGGCCCCACAGCGAAGGGACGGGAGGAAAGGGTTGGGAGAACAGCTCTAATCAGGCAATACTTTACACCACCCCCATGGCCCTCCTGTTCCTGCTATTCACTGCCCTATGGGCCTTGCACCCCCTCCCATAGCCCCCCCATAACCCTCTGATACTCACTGCTCCATGGACCTTATATCCCTTCCCATAGTCCTGTTATACCTCCCCCCCTCTCTCTTCGGGCCTGCTATACCCTCCCCACCACACACACACTCAGAGCAGAGCAGCCTCGTTTGCACGTGGGGGTTGGCTCTCTCCGAGGAGTTGGTGAGAGAACCTGGCGCAATGGAACAGCCAGTAGACAGCTCAAAACCCCTCAGTACAACAACAGCCACTTGCTGGCGGCTGACAAAGCTACAATGAGGAGCCAAGAAAACCATGGTGCTTCTGGGCCAAGAGCTTGGATTGCCATGAGGTGAAGTGCGCGGCCCTCCTACGGCTTGGTGTGGCGTCCAGGAGACCTGGGCCCTGTGTCCCAGAGGGAGACTCTGCAGGGCCGTGTCCATTCCGAGCAGAGACATTTGTTCTCTCGGTTGCTAAAACAACCCTGGCTGTTCTTTTCAAGCTGCTTGGGTGTCGTAGGGGTGCCAGGGTGTTGGCTTTGTTGCTTTGTTTTTGAAGGAGAAAGAATCATCCCATGGGCTCGGGCGAACCACACAAAGCACTGCCCTCACTTTGTCACTCCCCCCTTGTGAAGGCGTGTAACCCCCTGCGGTGCCAGGGCAACAAAACAGAGCTGGAGATTCCCAGGTTGATCAGCAGTGGCAGTGAATCATCCTGTCCAGGAGCACCATCCATCTCCAGGCTCTGCTCACCCTGCCCAATGTCCACTCACCCTCATGGGGTACGCAGTACACGGGTCCCTCATCGGTGGTGTCAAAGGAGGAGAAGGAGCCCCGGGAAGACCAGGAGGGGGACGGCTGCTCCACCACAGATGGTGGCTCAATGAAACTGCAGTTCATGGTGTTCTCCAGGTCATGGTGAGCCACTGCAATGGGAGAGAGTGGAGAGTTTAGGGCAGTGCTCTCACATCACCTCCCACGTGAGCTCCAGAGCCTTCCTTGGACAATCTCGGGGAAGAGAGACTCCCACTTCCAGAGAGCCAGTTCAGTTTCCAGAGCGCACCATTTCATCCAATCCAGAGCCATCCAGTAGGGGCTGCGTAACAGGGAAATTGGTTGAAATAGTAATTAAAAATAAAATAGTAAAACATCTAGATGATCATGTGATGGGTGGCCTCTAAAACGGAAACTCATACTTCCCCAATCTATTACAATGTTTTGAATGTGTCACTAAAATAGCTGGTAAAGGGAGAACCTGCTGACTTAATTACTGGGACTTTCAAAAAGCCTTTGACAAAGTCTCTCACATGCAAGTTTTAAGGAAACTAAGTTGTCATGAGTTGAGAGGTGAATTATGGTCATGGATCAGAAACTACTCTAAAGACAGAGAGCAAAGAGTAGGAATAAACAGTCAATTTTCAACCTGTCGAGTAGTTAAGGTGCTTCAAGGTTCCCTACTAGATCCTGTGCAGTTTAATAGATTTATTAATGGTCTGGAAATGGGGAGGGGAAACAGGGCGGTGGCAAAATCTGCAGATTACACCAAATTATATAGGTTAATCATGAGAGAACAATTGTGGATGTTAATGATGTTAATGAATTTATATATCAAATACTCTCTCTCCCTCTCTCTCTCTCTATATATATATATAAATGAAGCCCTGTATATTATGCTATTAAAATTAATAGCCTTTCACCCAGCTTGGAACAGTGAGGGAAGAACAAGCTATCATTTGACACATTGAAATGTAACTGCTGTAACTATATCTGCAAAATGTACTTTGGTATTGAGCTACTCTGGACATCAGTGGGTGGGAGCCAGACAGAGAGCCAGTGTTAATGATTTACTGGAGCATGGACAATAGCTAGAGCTGGTTGAAAAGAAGAGAAACAATTATGTGAAAAATTTCAAAGTCAGAACAATATTCCATGTGCCCAATATTTATTGAAATGCAAGTTAATAAACATCAGGAGAAATCATTTAAACCCCTCATACACCTCACTGGGTCCTTAATTCATAGATTCACAGATTTCAAGGTCAAAAGGGACCAGTGTGGTCATCTAGTCTGACCTCCTGTAAAACATAGGTCAGAGAATTTCCCCAAAGTAATTCCTAGAGCAGATCTTTTAGAAACACATCCAATCTTGATTTAAAAATTGACCGTGATGGAGAATCCACCACAACCCTTGGTACATTGTTCCGATGGTTAACTGCTCTCACAGTTAAAAATCTACACCCTATTTCCGGTCTGAATTTGTTCAGTTTCAACTTCTAGTAATAGGATTGTGTTAGACCTTGCTCTGCTAGGGCCCATTATTAAGTATTTGTTCCCCGTGTAGGTACTTATAGACTGTGATCAAGTTGGCCCTTAACCTTCTCTTCGTTAAGCTAAACAGATCGAGCTCCTTGAGTCTATCACTAAAAGGCAGGTTTTCTAAGCCTTTAATCATTCTCATGGCTCTTCCCTGAACCCCCTACAATTTATCAGCATCCTTCTTGAATTGTGGGTACCAAAACTGGACATACCAGTTTCAACTAAAAAGATAAAATAACGTCCAGAAGAAGGCCTGGGCATTGTTGTGGAGACCTCTGCTCCATGTGCACGAGAGATCAAGAAAACAAATGAAGCATTTTGGTGCATAAGGACTGGCATGGAGAATAAACCTGAAAATCTCGGACAAGAATGATTAGAGGTATGGAAAATGTGCCAGATAAGGAGAGATTAAAATGACGGAGATTGTTTGGAAAGGAGACACAATATAAATATATCGAATAAAAAAGAGAAGGGAGGTAGGGAATTTCCAGCCAACTTGCTTCATAATAAAAGAAAAAGGGCAACTGAAAGGCAAAATATTTTAAACAGGGGAACGACAGTACCTTGTCACACAGTGCACAGTTACCCTGCGTAACTCACTGTCACAAGGCATCATCGAGGCTGAAAGGTTATCAGGGTTCAGAAAAAGGATGGATGTTTATATGGATAATCAAAACATCCCAGATAACAGTAGACAGAATGAAACCAAAGAAACACAATGTCCCACAGCTTTGGAGGAAAGGTAAATCCTCCTATTTCAGGGCATAACCTAGCCCTAACTGATGGGGGTCAGGAGCGAAATACCCCTGGGGATGATGTATCCCATAATTGCCAACTGCAGGAGTTCTTGCCCCTTTCTCTGAAGCAGCTGAACAGTGCATGAGCGCAAGGCCCCAAACCTGCTCTCCGAAGAGAGAATGGCTGTAGAAAGCAGCTCACCAGAGTGCAACCCGGGAGTAGCCGGCTCAGTGACAGAAAGTGCACTGCAGAGTGGCCCGGGAGTGAGCCAGCAAGTTCTGCAGTGCCTGCTCCAGAACAGGAGATTGCTGGGCAGAACAAACCTGCAGGAAGCAGTGTTTCCTGCAGCTGTTCGGCTCACACATCTGGCCCTTCCTGGGTGACTTGTCGGATAAATCACAGGCTGATAGTGGCTGGGAGAAATCTGGCCACTCCCGATGGGCTCCTTCCACGCTGCTGGACGGTCGGTCACTAAAGCCCAGGCTGAATTTCTGCTCAGGCTCCAAGAGTACAGCATCACTGCAGCTTCCCCACTCACCGGAGCAATTTCCTGCTGTAGCTCTCAGGAAGTGCTAGAGGTTTCACCTGAAGATCATCCATGTGGCAAACACAGGGGGACACCCTGCCACATACTCAGCCCGAGCGCCTTGCGCCTGTCAGCTCTCGAGTGCTAACGGGTCAGCCTGGGTAAATATGTGGCTGAGAACAGCTAGGTCCTGGGGATATGCTGGGGCTCCCCTTGCCTAAGCATGGGACCCGTGCCAGGCAAGGGAGTGCTGAGCTGCGAGAAGGTGCTCGCTTTCAAATGAGACACAGGATTGAGGCTTATTAAAGCTCCCGGGACACTTTGGGCAGATTTCAGACACGGGGGATGAAATCCTGATCCTGTTAAAGCATCGGCAAAACTCCCAGTGACTTTGATGGGGCCAGGGTTTCACACTGGCCTTCCTTTTTGCATTCACAATTTTTGGGCACAAAAATCGCAGGCATCATTTTGCAAAACCTAGAGAAGAAAGGCTGCGACCCCATTCAAACTCCAGTCAGAGCCAGGGTTGCTGTGCCCAGGGTCCTGGCTCAGTTCCTCCCCAGGCAATTCCACCTGGCCTCTGTACATTTCCCCTGCAGCAGCAATTGGACTGTGGTATTCGCCTCCATTTCCTCTCCGAAACGGCGGTGTAGTGTTACATAGCTGCCAAGTCCCACTCTTGAGGAGGCTGCATTTGAGTGGCAGGTGACGGGATTGCTATAGATCTTTTACTTCAGTCCTCACACGGATGTGGGAGCGGTGCTGTGAGACGGAATTAATGCTTACCGAGCGCTTGAAGATCTTCAGCTGGGGAGCGTCAGAGGAGGGCAGAGGACGCAGGACCACGCACGGACTGCCTCACTAAGGGCTGCTCCTGCCCCCCTTCTTCCTTCTGAGCCACACAGCTGCGTTTGGCACATTTCCCCGTGAAGAGGCAGGCACCTGGGTTGAGTTTGGAGGCAGGAGGGCAGGTCCGGGGAGGAAGCATCAGTGTGTATAGAGAGGTGTGTGCGGGCGGAAGGAACGTGCATAGGATGTGCATACTCCCCGTATTTTAATGCCAAGTATTGCTGCTGATTTCCAAGGCAAGGCAGGTTATGTGGGGGACAGGCAGGGCCGTGAGAGGAAAGGGATTTGCTGGGATTTCGCTCGCTGCTCCCGGAGTCATGGGTGTTCGGGCCAGGAAGATCTATCCCGCCTTGAATGTTCTGCTCCTTGCACATGGGAGGCGCCATTGGAGCAGAGGGCTGGGCAGCTTCTGTTCACTCTTCACATTCCTCGCTGCACACAGAGAAGCCAGCATTAGCCTGTCCTTGCCTCCCAGGGAACGAAGATGCATCTGTGGCAAAGTCCCAGAGGGCCCTGGTGGATCGGCAGGCTGCATGGCTGGGAGATGACCCAAGGATGCAAAATAACTTTCCCAGCGGCTGGGTAAACAGAGACTTGTTCACGACCAAAACAGCTTCAAAGCTGAGGTTATGTCCATGCAGAAGCCAGTCTCCTCCAGACAGAGCCCGGTCCATGGAGAGGAAGGCTGGGAGGGACTCCAGAGGGCTCTCTTTGCTGGTGTCAAGCTTTCAGATCACTCCTTTCCCCCTAAGGAGCGATGTCTATTTGTGAAATAAATAACAAGCCGAATAGTGAGTCTCAGGGCCTGGTGCTGTTGGTTACGTAGCAAAAGACCCCACGGCACAGCTTACATGCATGGAGACCCCAGAAATCTTTCTTCTGGCACCAGCTGCTGGTAGCATGGTCTAGACTGAACTAGGTGAGTTTTCTCAAATCAGCAGCTACGAGGATGCTGGGACTGGCCCGGGGGATGCTTGTGTGGGGTGGAGAGCGCATGGGGGAGAGGCTGCTGTGGTTGCAGAGGGGCAGGATCTTAGACAGCTGGGCTCACAGCCTGAACGTTTTGCATACTCCTCCAGAGAATCCAGCCGTGATGAAGAGATGGGATTTGAACTCGTGCTCTCCAGCTCAGGCCACTGCTCCCTAAGCCAAGGGTATTTAGATGGGGAGCTCTCCCCGCCTGATTCAGCTGAAATGGGGTACCCTGGAGAGCTGTGAGGAGATATTCTATACCACAAACCACGGTTGAGATGAGGAGTTGCAGCTGGGGTTCCCTAGACAGAGGAGCTACAGGATCCAGCATGCGGGGCTGGGAAGCTTTCAGAGAGGCTCCAGTGCTCTGAGGAACTGTGGCTACCCTCATGGAGATTCCCCCATTCCAGGGGCAAAGGCACCGTTCTACAGGGCTTAAAGAAGAGACTGACCTGCCAGGTTCCCCCCCACACTGTCTCACCTTCCCCTGCACCTCAGACATTCCTGTTATCCCTACATCTCTACACTACAGGAGATGAAACAGGCATCCTTATCCCCCCCTTCCATGCCTCCCTCAAAACCCTCCTCCATTTGCCATATCAAAACCCTAGTAAATCACGTAAACAAACATTGTAAAGCAAGGTTCAGTAAGTGCAACCTGGAGAAACAAGGTAAGGGGAAGCTGTGGGGCAGACCCGGATGGCCACACAGTACATTTCCACCAGCAGCGACACACCACCTCTTCCCACAGAACGTCAACATCTAAGGAAACACACTACACACTAGTCCCCATCACAGCATGGCACAATTCTTAGTGATGACGTCATGCTGCCCCCACAAACGCACAGTACGCTGGTACCCGAACTCTGCACATCTCTCAGTACAGAGTATTTGCTGACATCGTAATTGTGTGTTATTGAGGAGACCCCAGGATTGATCACAACCATTTTTATACATCACCAGTGTCACCAAAGCATTATAAAGCAACTAGAGTGGATGTCCCAGTTCCCTCTCCCTCCTGTATCTTCCCTTGCACACACCCTAACTTCTCCTTCCTGTATCCCTGCACATACCTCAGATGCTCCTCCCCTACACACCCACCCACACACAGAGACCCTGTAGAGATCAGGGGATTTGGGTGGAACGTGTAAAGGTCAATGGGAAGGAAATTGCTTCTTACACATCCCCCTCAGCTCTGCAGGACAGGAGCCCTGATCCTCACGACCTACCAAGATTTGCAAGACCTGGCCTCCCTTTTTTGCAGACAGATCTGCAGCACAAAAACTGCACCCCACAGGGGACTGTGCCTAGCCAGCAGACCAACAGGCGCTACCTACCTGGGACCTCCTACGGGCTGCTGGGTGCCGAGGACTGCAGGATCAGCGCTTCTTTTCAGCGGGACTTAGGACTATCATAAAAACCCTGAGGAAATTCTGACACACAAACTTGGCTGTGGTTGCTGGCACAGATCAGTAGGGCGAGCACACGCTACCTTCCAAGAACAGGACACACACACACATGCTAGAAACCCAGGCAAGGCAGGGTTATGACGGCACTTCTAGCACAAGCCACCAGACAAGCCCCCTGGGGCAGAGGGCAGAGCTACGGGGTCTGGGTGTCTCACGTTCAGAAGTGCAACTGTGGCTGCATTTCCTGGGTTCTGAGTTTGTTTTAATCCTAAAGCATTCAAAGCATGGCCCTGCACCTGAAACGGGAACTCCACCTGACCTGATGCATTCGTACGGGGCCTTCAGATTACCTTGGATGAGGTTCTAGAGAAGGCCAGTAGAGACCGTCCTGCCCTGGGCTTTTCCAGCTCTAATTTCTATACAGAACCTGAAGATGTCTTTGCTAAATAACGCCTGCTTGGCTCCCCAGCAGGCAGACTCTTTTCCATCCCTGATCCTGCACTGAAGTGGTTATGTCTGTCACGGGCTGTCACAGGAACACAGGACCTGCCAGCCCAGATCACAGCAAGGCCCCACCTAGCCCAGTGCCCTGGCTTTGAAAGTGGTCACACCCAGCTCTCCAGGGGAAGGGGCAGGAGCCTCCTACCAGACAATTCTGGAATAGCATGTGCAGAGGGGAAATGTCTCCCTAGTCTTATCAGTGCTTGACAGCTCATAGCCTGAAGCAGGAGGGTTTAGGTTATTTTATCCTATCCTCTATAAATACTCGAAAGGGAGGAGCAGGTACAATGCTGGAGAGACCAGTTAAGAAGCCTGATTCTAACATATGAACATAAGAGCGGCCATACTGGGTCAGACCAATGGTCCATATAACCCAGTATCCCATCTTCTAACGGTGGCCAGTGCCAGATGCTCCAGAGGGAATGAACAGAATAGGGCAATTACCGAGTGAAGTTCCAGGTTCTGGCAATCAGAGGTTTGGGGACACCCAGAGCATGGGGTTATATCCCTGACCATCATGGTTAATGGACCTATTCTCCATTAACACTTTGAATGTATAGTTGGGATTATGTGTACCAGTGTGCATTACTTTGCATTTAGTAACACTGAATTTCATCTGCCATTTTGTTGTCCTGTCACCCAATTTTGTGAGGTCCCTCTGTAACTCTTCATAGTATGCTCTGGACTTAATTATCTTGAGTACATTTGTATCATCTGCAAACTTTGCCCCTTTTCCAGATCATTTATGAATATGGTGAACAGCACTGGTCCCAGTACAGCTCTTTGGGGGACCCTTCTATTTACCTCCCTTCACTGTGAAAATTGTTTATTTCTATCCTTTGTTTCCTATCTTTTAAACAGTTACTGATCTATGAGAGGACCTTCCATCTTATCCCATGACTGCCTATTTTGCGTAACAGCCTTTGGTGAGGGATCTTGTCAAAGGCTGTCTGAAAGTCCAAGTACATCTACATTTGTCAACATGTTTGCTGACAACCTCAAAGAATTCTAGTAGATTGGTGAGGCATGATTTCCCTTTACAAAAGCCATGTTGACACTTCCCCAACATATTGTGTTCATGTATGTGTCTGATAACTCTGTTCTTTACTATAGTTTCAATCAATTTGCCTGGTAGTGAAGTTAGGATCCTTGGCCTGTAATTGCCAGAATCACCTCCGGAGCCTTTTTAAAAAATCAGTGTTACATCAGGTATCTGCCAGTCATCTGGTACAGAGAATGATTTCAGTGATAGGCTACACACCACTGTTAGTAGTTCTGCATTTTCAGATTTGAATTTGTTCAGAACTCTTGGTTAAATACCATCTGGTCCTGGTGACTTATTACTGTTTAAGTTATCAATTTGTTCCAAAACCTCTTCTATTGGCACCTCAATCTGGGACAGTGCCTCAGATTTGTCACCTAAAAGGAATGGCTCAGATGTGGGAATCTCCCTCATATCCTCTGCAATGATTAATTATTTACATCCATCATTTTGCTTCTCCACAACAGCCTTCTCTTCCTTGAGTGCTCTTTTAGCACTTCAATTGTCCAGTGGCCCCACTGATTGTTTGGCAAACTTCCTACTTCTGATGTACTTAAAAACATTGTTGCTATTAGTTTGTGTGTCTTTTGCTAATTGCTCTTCAAATTATTTTTAGCCTGCCTAATTATACTTTTATACAGGACCTGCCAGAGTTTATGTTCCTTTCTATTTTCCTCAGTAAGGAGTGACTTCCAATTTTTAAAATGTCTTTTTGTCTGTGACTGCCTCTTTTACTCTGTTTAGCAAAGGTGGCATTTTTTGGTCCTCTTACTCTTTTTGTATTTGGGGTATATATTTAGTTTGAGCCTCTATTACGGTGTTTTTAAAAGTTTCCAAGCAGCTTTCAGGCATTTCGCTCTTGTGACTGTTCCTTTTAATTTCCATTTAACTAGTTTCCTCATTTTGGTGTTGTTCCCCTTTTTGATATTAAATGCTAGTGCCATGGGTTTATTTGGTTTTTCCTCCATACCAAGATGTTAAATTTAATTACATTACGGTTGCTATTACTGAGCTGTTCAGATACATTCACCTCTTGGACAGATCCTGTGCTCCGTTTAGGACTAAATCAAGAAATGCCTCTCCCCTTTTTGGATTCGAGGACTAGCTGCTTCAATAAACAGTCATTAATGGTGGCTAGAAATTTTATCTCTACATCCCATCTTGAGGTGACGTACACAGTCAATATGGGGATAGCTGAAATTCCCCATCATTGTTGGGTTTTCTGTTTTTGTAGCCTTTCTAATCTCCCTGAGCATTTCACAATCACCATCACCATCCTGATCAGGTGGTCCTTAGTATATTCCTGCTGCTATACTCTTATTATTCAAGCATGGAATTTCTATCCAGAGAGATTCTATGGTACTCTTTGATTCATTTAAGATTGTTACTCTGTTTGACTCTGTGTTTTCTTTCACATATAGGGCCACATTCCCCACCAGCACAACCTACTCTATCATTCTTGTATATTATGTGCCCTGCTATTACCGTCTCTCATTGATTACCATTGTTACACCAAGTTTCTCTGATGCCTATTATATCAATATCCTCATTTAATACCAGGCACTCAAGTGCACCCATATTAGTATTTAGGTTTCTTGCATTTGTATACAAACACCTATACAATTTGTCAATATTTAGTTGTTTCTCTTCATGTGATGTTATTCAATGGGACTCTTTTGTTTGCCCGTTCTCTTCAGTTCTTACCTGTATTTTATCAATGTCTATCCTCTCCTTCTTAGGACAGAGAATCTTCGTTAATAGATCCTCCCCTAAGGGATCTCTTTCCGAACCGTGTGCTTGCTCTGCACTCTCGGCTTTCCCCCAGCCCTTGGTTTAAAAACTCCTCTATGACCTTTCGAATTGGACACACCAGCAATCTGATTCCATTTTGGTTTAGGTGGAGCCCACCCTTCCTTTCAGGGTCCTCCTTTCCCAAAAGGTTCCCAGTTCCTCCTCCTCTCTGCACCACCGTCTCATCCACGCATTGAGGCCCTGCCGTTCTGCCTGTCTAACTGGCCCTGCACGTGGAACCGGAAGAATTTCAGAGAATGCTACCATGGAGGTTCTGGACTTTAATCTCTTACCTAGCTACCTACATTTGGCCTCCAGGATTTCTCTCCTCCTTTCCCTATGTCACTGGTACCTACATGTACTATGACCACTGGCTCCTCCCCAATACCGCACATAAGTCTGTCTAGATGTCTTGAGAGGTCTGCGACCTTCGCACCTGGCAAGCAATTCACCTTGCGGTTCTCCTGGTCCTCACAAACCCAACTAATGATCACATCTCTCATTATTATTATCTCTCTTCTGAATAACTGGGGTCCCCTCCCCCACAGAGGTATCATCAGAGCAAGGGGATACCATGACATTATCTGGCAGGAGGGCTTGAACTATTGGATTGTTTCCATCTGCCCCAGCTTAAAGTTCTCTTTCCCTGAGACTTTCATCCTCCGCAACAGCAGAGAGGCTGGGAGACCGGGAGTGGGACCGCCGTGGTGTCTTGGAAAGTCTCCTCTACGTACCTCTCTGCCTCCCTTCGCTTCTCCAGTTCAGCCACTCTGGTCTCAAGAGCCCGTACCGTGTCTCTGAGGGCCAGGAGCTGCGGGCACTGAATGCACACATGCGCCGCCAGGGCACAAGGCAGGTCTGCATGCTGCATTCAGTGCAATAAGCCGGCTAGCCCCCACGCTGCTGCTGGACTTCTGTCTGCATTGGTTTTACTCTTGCAGGCTGGGTGTTAGTTGGGATGGGGTGATCGGCCTCAGTGTAGTGAATATTCGTTAGGCGTATCTGGCTCTTACCCTGCCTCTCTCAATGCCTCTGCAAAACTCCACCGTTTGCTGCTCCTACTTGCTGCTCCTCTGGTCGCTTACAAGCTGGCTTTTGAAACCCCTGCTCCTCCTGAGTTGGCCCTGCCCCTTTGGCCAGGGCTACTCAGGGATTAGGGATCATCAACAGATGGCAGGCTGGAGCCTGGGCCGGAAGCTCTCATCTTCAGGCACACAACTCCCTCAAACAGACCACACTGTACACTTCAATCAAGCAATTTAGCAGACGACAAACTCACCCCAAGGGGCACTGGAGAACTCCCTCGTGAAAGCCCCGTTCGCTGCTCCTGCCCTGCTAGAATCACTAGATTCTGCTCTGCTCGCCCCTCTGGACTCCTTCGCTCCAGCACAGGGTAGGTGTAAAACGCTACTGCACCGCAATGGGGTTGTCTAGCGTGCCCGTTCATACATGGCCACAGAGAGGTCGGATCCGACCCTCGGCCTTTCCCTGACCGACACAGGCTCTTCCCTTCCACACTCGAGTGGCTGAAGAACAGCACCAATCTGGATTTGGCAAGACGCGCATGCGGTCCCTGCAGGCCCATGGACTGGCATTGTTTCACTCAAAGTCCCGTGGGGTGGGGGAGTTGGGAGACAAGGCTGGTTTAGGCCCCAGCCTCTCCTGGAGCGACCAGACCTTGACCCAGGTTTGTGCGTCTGTCCAGTTCCTCGAGGGGCTGGAGCCAGACTCCCAAACGGGAGGGAATGTTTGTCCCTTCCTCCCAGCAGGCTGCACTTCTCCTCCTGGCACTTCCCCTTCCTACGCTGAGGAGCCGTGGGGGGTGAGGGGGGGATCGGCCGTCAGCCCACGCCACGCACAGGATAATAATACGACCACATGGCAAGGTCTGAGGGCCAAGGCAAACAGAGCAGAGTGTGGCCAAAGCATTTCATTCCCATGAAATAACAGCTCCCGGGCAACACAGACAGTCTCTGC
The DNA here is from genome assembly GCF_026122565.2 of Emydura macquarii macquarii. Taxonomy (NCBI): domain Eukaryota; kingdom Metazoa; phylum Chordata; order Testudines; family Chelidae; genus Emydura; species Emydura macquarii. The sequence goes on from NW_027131391.1 coordinate 6,810,184, forward strand.
GGCTGCCTGCCTCCCCCCTCGCCTTTGTGCGAGCCTGTGTATGAGAGCGGAGCCCGCTTCCTGGGCCTTTGGCTCGGCAGGCCCTGAGCCGCCTTCCCACAATGGTGCATTACAGCTTAGAGCTCCGAGGTCTTCTCCAGGCCGCCCAAAGAGATAGTGGGGACTCTGCCCTTGACAGGAGGGGCCCTTCCAGTCCGCCTGGGGCAAGAGGCATGCATTGTCAGCCCTGCAGAAGGAGGGGTGAGGCTCAGGAACTCGGCCGTAAGGAGCAGCCTTTCACAGGGCCAGGAGCCAAGGGGAGTTCTCCCTCTGCCTCCCTGTTTACACAAAGGTCTGATTTGCAGCCAGCTCCCTTCAGCCTGTTCCAGGAAGTGCACACAGCTCAATTCATCCTGCAGCCAGACCTGCCCCTCCACAGAGGCCGGCTTGACTCGCTGCCATAAACACAGCGCTGGTTGGCATTTCAGCGGTAAGGGTAACACTCCTCCTGCTTTGGTTCCCCCGGCTTCCAGCCGCAGCTCTCGGGCGACAGCTCTGCCACAAGAAAGCAGCATCTCAAGGGAGGCAGCAACCAGCCCAGCCGCCTGCTGTGGAGGGAAGCAGCAAGGCTCACGTGCTGCTGGCTCGTCTTGGGAGCCGGCCGCTGAGTGTTTTGGGGGAACTGAGGGTGGGATGGGAATGGGGCAGCGCAGCTCCTCCGCAGTGCGGGGCAGGGAGGAACCCACCAACCACAGCCCAGGAGTGGTCACTCGGTTATTAAAATCCAATCCACACCGCGTGTGTAAGACCGGCCGTGGCATCACATCCCAGTCAGCCAGCCAGCCAGCCGAACTACAGTCACCCGCCACACCCCACCTCCTCGCTCTAGCGCCATTGTACCATGCTGGGATGACCATATGCCCCTTTAAAGGAGATTCCTGGGACAGGCTGCAGATGGAGCATGGATGCAAGGAGCGGTGCAAAGGTCCAGAAAGGCTTTCCCAGCCCCCCGCACACAAACCCCATAGGATGTGTGTGAACAGCCCGTTGTTCCGCCCAGATGCTATCCTAGCTGCCAAACTGTGGGCAGCTCCATGTCACACCTTAGTGCAAATTATTCAGTGAGCTCTTTGGCAGACTTCTCAGTAATTTGCACATGACCATAAACTTCCAAGCGGTGATGGGACATGCCATTGAGTTGCACAAACTGTGGCAGCTGCAGTGGGGGCAGGTGAATGGGTGCAGGAAAGGGTCTGGGGAGGGGATAGCTGAGTGGGTGCTGTGGAGATGCTGGGGTAGGCGAGTGCCTGGATTTACAGGTGAGGGGATGAGGGAATCTGGAAAATATTTAGTGGGCAGCTGGGTGGGCATTGGGGTTCCTGCAGTGGGTGATAACAGTGCCTGGGCTTACCGGAGTAGCTGGAGGTTCTGGGTGCCTTTAGCTGCCAGTTATTGTAATTTTACTGCAAATCTCATACTAATCGGTGTTCTTCTAAAAGCCCTAGCTCCTAGAGTCAAGTGATTACAGGAGAATCTCACCTTGCATTAACAATAGTCAGTGTCACATGTTCTCCACAGCCCTGACAACGTTCACATGACATACTGCTGATGGAACAAGGGTACAAGGAACAGGGCAAAGTTCCAATTTGCACTAAAGTGTCACACGGAGTAGCCCAAAGCCTGGCAGCTAGGGTAGCGTCTGGGTGCATCAGCTCTGCACTGCTCCTTGGACGCATGTGCCATCAGCAATGGGTAATGGGAAAGCTGCTTGGGGCTGCGGAGGAAAACCTGAAATCATGCCCCTTAACGGCTCATACGCCAGAAGGCAAATAAAGAGACAACATGTCTTTCAAAAAAATCCTGTTATTTTTAAGGCCAAGTCATGATTCTTGCTCACTGGATGCTGGGTGTGCAGATCCTGCCATCTGCCCTGCTCCAGACTGCGGCTGGGTAAGCCCTGCGTGGGTACCCAGAACAGGGCTTCTTGCCCCCACTCCCAGGCGTGACTGGGCAGGGCTGTGCCAAGATCTCCATCTTTAACATGAACAAGGTGTTTCGCTGACATCCCAGACTGTATTTGGAGGATTTAAATTCTAAACAAGATCTCATTACTGTCAAAGGACAGCACATTCCAATGTGCAATTTGCACTTCTTTGTGTCTCTCACCACATCACACACAACACGTGACGGAAACAGCCGGAGATTCATAAACGGACCATCACATTGTGACAGCAGGAAGGTTCTAACCCACCAACACAAACATGAGCCAGGGCAGAGAACAGCTAAGGCGTCGGCCAACAACCTCCAAGAAGAAATTAAAGACACGGTGAAAACGCCTCACGTTGCTACACACAGCCCTGCAATACCACTGCAAAGATCACTTCTCATTGGTACACACACAGTCTTGCATTCTCGTCTGCAAACTGGAACGGAGGAGCAGGGGCTTTGCACGGAGCGCACAAAGGGAGTAGTCTTGAACACATGCAACCATACGCAGCGCAACACAACCATACAACACAGCACATACACACCTTACATCCATCACCACATGCAACACAGCACGTTTATCCGTCACACCACACCACACACATGCTACACCTGCTTCGGCATACACATGCCATGCATTCAGACATCACAACAGCGAATACAGCCTAATTTAGTTTTCAGAAAGGCACATTGTTTTCAGGGGTCAGTATCTCCTTGCAGCGGGACAGTGAAGTGTCCTGCGCAGCACAGGACGAGTGTGCTCTGAGCAGCTGGCAATAGAGCTGGGAGAGGTACTTGGGTATTGATTGCTGAAGGCTTTGGTGTTGATTTGCTTGTTGCCAGCTTCAGGGTTAGTGTGCTGTCTAGGCTAGAGCCTCCTGCTCCTCCCACAGCTGTGTTAAGGGCTGGAATACACACCGGAGCTGTTAACGAGCCCTATCACCTTACCGACAACTTTAGGCAGTTTCTGGCGATGCAGAGGAATTCGCGGTAGCTTCATGCTAATTCGACTGAAGCGGCCACACAAGCGCCCTGGTGATTTCTTGCTTGCTGCTGGGTCCTGGTTCGAACTGCAAGAAAATAACCATGCATCAGTCGGAGATACGGCAGAGCACGAGCGGGCGCACCTGCACCAGGCCTGCAGGGGCATGCACAAGGAGCACAACAGCTGCACGCTGAGGCCTCATTGCAAGCGCTTTGCTGGAGATGCTTTAGACTGGCCACGCCTGTGCATGGAACCAAGGCTGGTGGCCCACAAGCTAATGGCATGTTGAAGGTGGTTTCATTTTCAGGAGAAGGACCTAGGTCTGCAGAGACCTGAGCTGAGCTGGGTCAGGACTAGCACAGCCTGGGAATGTGGGCACAGCCTGCACATCAGCCGGGAGGCACCACCTCAGCCTGGTGCAGGGTCCCCGGAGCAGCAATCTGCCAGTGAGGTGCCAGCCAAGGCACAGTTTTACCATCTTGAGGAACCCAATGAGGGACTTGAGTCAGTTCACACTCCCCCTTTATACCAAAAGCCTGGTCTTTGTCTGCTGGATATCCAGAACGTGTCGGAGCCAATCTCTGAGTCTCAGGGGGGGGGGGGGTTGTGCCCCTCTTCCAGCAAGGCCTTCCTCTGACTCTGCCCCCTCTTTTGCAGCTTACAACCCGCCTGCAACTCAGCCTACTCCATTTCTTGGCTCGGCCTGGTCAGACCTCTGGCATACCCTGAGTCTGTTTGCTGGCATGGGTCCGTTTCATCACCACCACCCTCTGAGCCCCAGAGATTACCCAGCAAATGAGGGGAGATTGAGACCACACTGTCAGAAATGCAACAGAAAACGTGGATGCAGCCAGACTGGTCACAAAGCAGTGCTGGTCTCTCCTAGGGCTCCCCTCACACAACATTTTGTTTCACTTTATGATGCCCCAGCCGCTGTCTCAAACCACACTCCCCTGCGACCCAGATTTCTATGCAGAAATCTACCTGGCACTCTGCGTGTGCATGCGTGAGTGCACGTATAACAGGGAGAGAGGGAGACATTGTCAGGAAGGACCGAGTGGGCAAAAGGGGAGAGGGGGTAGCTCTCTATGTCAAAAATAGCATCACCTGTTTCTAAGTCACTGGAAACTCAGAACCAAATGATCTTGAATGCTTATAGATCTAAGTCCTAATGGATACAACACAAGATGGGTACTAGCTGGTGTCTGCAACAGACCTCCAAATCACACTAAGGAACAGGACAACCAACTCTTTAAGCACCTACCTATAATGTGTAAGGATTGTGATTATGGGGGACTTTAGTTTGAGTGACATATACTGAAAATCTCATGCTGCAAGTGCTAAAATATCCTCAGGATTTCTAAATATTATAGATGACAATGTCCTAACTCAAAAAGTGTTATGTCCAAAGGGGGGAAATTCTTTATTAGACCTCATCTTCACAGAACTAAAGAAGGAAGGTTACTTACCTTAGAGTAACTGGAGTTCCTCGGGATGTGTGGTCCCTATGGGTATTCACTTTGGGAGCACATGTGCTCCTGCATTCAAGACTAAAAACTCTTCAACAGCTGTATCTGTTGGTCCGTGCCTGCGCTCTTTGCATCTTCATGCTCCCAACTGAGGGCATTGCAGACTGATTGCCTCTCCAGTTCCTGCTCAACCATTAATAACCTTAGTATAAGATTTGAAGCAGAGGAGAAGGAGGGCGGGTCATAAATACCCATAAGGACCACACATCTAAAAAGACTCCAGTTATTATACAGTCAGTAACCTTCCTTTCTTCTTCAAATACTGGGCCCTTCAGCATTCACTGTGGGTGACTCCAAAGCAGTGTCTTTTGAGCAGGAGGGTGCGAGGAGTTCCTCTGCACTCCTGTCTGCAGGATTGCTGAACCGAAGCAGTGACTCTGAAAAAGATTTGGGGGTCATGGTGAATAATCAGTGGCACATGAGCTCACAGTGTGATGCTCTGGCCAAAAGAGCTAGTATGATCCTGGGATGCATAAACAGGGGAATCTCCAGTAGGTGTAGAGAGGTTATTTTACCTCTGTATTTAGTACTGGTGTGACCACTGCTGGAATAATGTGTGCAGTTCTGGTGCCCAGAATTCAAGAAGGATGTTGATAAATTGGAGAGGGTTCAGAGAAGAGCCATGAGAATGATTAAAAGACTAGAAAATATGCCTTATAATGATAGATTCAAGAACTCAGTCTATTTAGTTTAACAAAGAGGTTAAGGAGTGACTTCATCATAGTTCATAGAAGTATCTACATAGGGAACAAATATTTATGGGCTCTTCAATCTAGAAGAGAACGGTCTAACATGATGCAATGGCTAGAAGTTGAAACTAAACAAATTCCGACTGGAAATAAGGCGTAAATTTTTAACAGTAAGGGTAATTAACTAGTGGAACAAGTTACTATGGGTCATGGTGGATTTTCCATCACCGAATTTCATCTGCCATTTTGTTGCCTAGTCAACCAATTTTGTGAGATCTCTTTGTAACTCTTCCCAGCCAGCTAATATCTTGAGTCATTTTGTATCATCTGCAAACTTTTACACCTTACGGTTTATGCCCTTTTCAAGATTATTTATGAATATGTTGAATAGCACAAGTTCCAATACAGAACCTTGAGGGGCCCCAATATTTACCTGTTTCCATTGTGAAAACCAACCATTTATTCCTACCCTTTGTTTCCTATCTTTTAATCACTTACTGATCCGGGAGAGGACCTTCCCACTTATCTTATGACTACTTATTTTGCGTAAGAGTCTTTAGCATGGTACCTTGTCAAAGGCTTTTTGAAAGTTGTAATACACTACATCCACTGGATCGCACTTGTCCACATATTTGTTGCCACCCTCAAAGAATTCTAAAAGATTGGTGAAGCATGATTTCCCTTTATAAAAGCCATGCTGACTCTTCCTCGACATAGCACAATTCTGTTCTTGTATTATAGTTTCAATCAATTTGCCTAGTACTAAAGATAGGCTTAGCGGCCTGTAACTGCCAGGGTCACCTCTGGAGCCTTTAAAAAAAATTGGCGTTACATTAGCTATTGTCCAGTCATTTGGTATAGAGGCTGATTTAAGTGATATGTTACATGCCACACTTAAAGTTTCTGCAATTTCATATTTGAGTTCCTTCAAAACTCTTGGGTGAATACCATCTGGTCCTGATGACTCATTAATTTATCAATTTGTTCCAAAACTGCCTCTATTAAAACCTCAGTCTGGGATAGTTCCTCAGATTAGTCACCTGAAAAGAATGGCTCAGGTGTGAAAATCTCCCACAACCTGTATTATGCAGGATGTCAGACTAGGTGATCAGAATGGTCCCCCTGACTCTGTAGATGATGTTCAGAGCAGCTCAAGAGCCATGTGGTACCTGGCAATCCCTGGAGAAAAGCTCCCTGCCGCCATCAGCATTATCGATCACTGGTGTTCAAAAATCATGAGTTAGGTCTTCCACATAATGAGATTTTTAAAAATAATAAATGTTGGTTTTGTTTCTTTGCTTCTGGTTTCTGAGTCTTTAGGGAACATGTTTTCATGCTTACTGTAAATCTGGCAGAGCAGGTGCTAGCTCACGCCAACACCCCTAGGCCTGAACTGAACAATTACAAATACAGAGCTGGAACCAGTCAGGCTCACCTGTGTGTTAGTGCTGCTAAAATAGATATTACAGCTATAAACATGTGCTTGGTGTTTAATCTTTATGAAATATTTGTGTATTAATCTCACTTATAACATCTATCCCCTGAGTCATAAGGTGATATTAAGTGTTTGCGTGTAATCCTTTGTAATTGTGCAAATCATCAAACAGAAAAGACGCATTAATCAATGTACAATTCTGGCTTCTTATAGGTGTTAGGTCCTGCCCACCAAGAAGGCCCATTGAAACCAAATGAGCCATTGTAAAACATCAATGAACAAGGACTTCATTAACTGCTATCCTTAAAGAGAAGATACATGTATGAGCTCACCCCATCAGCTTGGACTCTGGGGGGAAGGGAATAAAAATCCTTGATAAGAGGAAACTGTATCTCTATGTTGCTTGGACTTTGGGAAGGCAAGTTTTATAAGCATAAGCAAGGGATCCCCAGCTGCTTAGTCTGGGTTAGCCCTAAAAGACACACATAGCTTGCATATTAGGACGGAAGAATCCCATGCACAGTTACAGACTGGGGACCGACAAGCTAGGCAGCAGTTCTGCAGAAAACGTCCTGGAGGTAACAGTGGATAAGAAGCTGGATATGAGTCAGCAGTGTGCCCTGGTTGCCAAGAAGGCTAATAGCATATTGGGCTGCATTAGAAGGAGCATTGCCAGAAGATCATGGGAAGTGATCATTCCCCTCTATTCGGCATTGGTGAGGCCGCATTTGGAGTATTGTGTCCAGTTTTGGGCCCCCCACTACAACAAGGATGTGGAGAAGTTAGAGAGAGTCCAGCGGAGGGCAACAAAAATGATGAGGGGGCTGGAGCACAAGACTTATGAGGAGAGGCTGAAGGAACTAGGCTTGTTCAGTCTACAGAAGAGAAGAATGAGGGGGGATTTGATAGCAGCCTTTAACTACCTGAAAGGGGGTTCCAGGGAGGATGGAGCTAGGCTGTTCTCAGTGGTGGCAGACGACAGAACAAGGAGCAATGGTCTCAAGTTGCAGTGGGGGAGGTCTAGGTTGGACATTAGGAAAAAGTTTTTCCCTAGGAGGAGGGTGGTGAAGCACTGGAATGGGTTACCTAGGGAGGTGGTGGAATCTCCATCTTTAGAGGTTTTTAAGCTGTGGCTTGACAAAACCCTGGCTGGGATTATTTAGCTGAGGTTAGTCCTGCTTTGAGCAGGGGGTTGGACTAGATGACCTCCTGAGGTCCCTTCCAACTCTATGATTCTATAATTACATCAGCTCATATCACCTTTTGGAATCTAAGACTGTATTTCATCTCTGTGTGTATGTTTACCTGCTTTAATGCTGTAAATGACTCTCATTTCTTTTTCTTAGCTGATAAAGCTTTAGATAGTTTATTATAGGATTGGCTATAATGGTTGTCTTTTGGTGTGAGATCTAAAGTGCAAATGATCTGGGGTAAGTGACTCATCCTTTGGGAGTGGAAGTAACCTGAATGTTGTGATTTTTGGTGTAACGGACCATCTATCACAAAGGCAAGCTTACCTGGGTAGCCAGATCAGAGTTCCCAAGGGAACTGTCTGTGACTCCATGTTAAGGCTTGTTATAGTGCTTGAGGAGTTCACACTTGATATTTGCTTGGTGAAATCTAAGTATAGAACACACAGCCAGTCTGGGGTCTATGCCCTGCTTCTTCACAGTTTGGTACTCATGCTCTTGAGTCACTTCAGACAGCTTGATACTTACCGCTGCAGCCATGACGGCTATTCTATTCTACATAGGTTTCTATACCATGTTCCTCACCATAGCAGCTGAACACCTTCCAGTGGTACATTAAGCACCATAACTAATATATCTGTCACATGCTGGGTTTTTTTTTCTCAGCCTCTCCCCAGAGGGAGAAGCACTTGCAGTGCACTGTCTTCCTTTGATAGATTGTCTCCTTTTATTATTGTTATTAACTATGCTGTTGCTCTGTGTTTACGTCAGAGAAGGGGAAGTCAAAGAAATGCACCTTGCACATGGAGCAGAAAGTGGTGAGGTTTCTGATGGTCCTTAGTTCCTGGAAGTTCATTCCAGAGTCTCGGCCTGCCCCCGGGAAAGGTCCTGGACCCCACATAGACAAACTTTACTCTTACTGTTGAGAGCTCCATTGTATCAGAGGAATAGAGTTGTCGACCATGGACTTTGTCCCAGAGCTTTAGATGATCTTCTAGATACCCTGGAGCCTTTGAAAATAAGGACTGGGAGCGTGAACTTGAGCTGAAATTCCACTGGAAGCCAGCGTAGGGAGGAGAAGAAAGGTTTGATGAGCTCCCAGTTAGTTGCTTGTATTGCTAAGGAGGCGTGCTGCAGCGTTCTGAACTAGCTGGACTTTCCCTGGTGCTGAAGGCTTCGTGGCCAGGTATATCACATTGCTGTAGTCCAGCCGAGAGGTGACGAAGGCATGAATAACTGAGGCCAGGTTTTCATCCGCCAGGATGGGATGGAATTTCATAGCCAAGTGGAGATAGAAAGATTTACTTGTGGATGCTGCTGTGTGACAGCTCAGCATCAGAGAGGGATTCAAGAGTACTCCTAGACTATGGGCTGAATTGACCAATTGTGGTTGTGTATCTTCAAATAACAGAGACTGCACTATAGCTGCAAGCTCTTCAGAATGCTTTCTTCTGCCCACCAGTGCCACCCCATCTTGTTTGGGTTCAGCTTCAACATGCGGTTCTTCTTCCAAGAGGGGATCTCATCCATGCATTGAGTCATCCTGGTGAGAGCGGTGTAGTTGTATGTGGTGAAGGAGAGGTAGAGCTGTCTGCCATCGGTATGTGGCTGGCACCTGAGTCCATGTTGTCTGACCAGTTCACCTAGTGGTGGCATGCAGATGTTGACAAGGAACAGAGAGAGAACTGATTCTTGTGAGACTCCACAAGTGACAGGTCCAGCAGTAGAGATGCAGTTTGCCATCACTGCTCATTGAGTGCATCTCTCCAGGAAGGCCTCATACCAGAGGGCTAGAAACACATATTTTTAAAAGGGAAACTAAGACTCCCACTTATTCACAACACTCTAAGATCTGGGGCATTATGAAAAAGCCCAAATGTCAGAAGACTTAGGATGAAATCATGAAACCTGGATACACTGAGCCATACCTCTCCACCACATTTACCAGGGCTGGGTGCAAGTAGTTGCTATCTCAGGAACCGGGGGTTTCTCAGCTGGCTAGACCCAGCTGCTCTCCAGCCTCTGTGGTGTTTAAATGGGAGGGGAAATGAGGCCAGGCAAGGGGGAACATGAAGGGAAGCACCCATGAAACAATCTCTCCATTAAGATACGGGCTCCACCATCCATTCAAACCCCTGCCTCCCTTCCCTCCATCTCAAAAAGGGCCAAGAGGAAGTACTTTGTGCCTGCCCAAGATTTTGAATTCCTATTCACTCATCCCCGCTGGGATCCTGGTGGTATCCGCAGTCAATGAAAGGGAGAGGCAGGCCTTCAGAGGGCAACTCCTAAAGCAAAAGACTGGAAGAAACTGGACCTTTTTGGCAGAAAGGTTTAGTGTACTGGGGAAACTGCAGCTTAGGATCACCAACCAGCAGGCACTGCTGGGCAGATACGACTTTAACATGTGGAGCTCTATGCTGAAGTTCAGAGACTTGTTTCCCAGAGAGACCAGGCAGGAATTCTACATGCTGGTGGAGGAGGGGAAGTCGATAGCCAGGGATTCCTTGCAAACTGCCCTGGATGCAATGGATTCGGTGGCCAGGTCCATGGCCTCCATGGTGGCCATGCATAGGAGCTTATGGCTACAGTCCTCGGGTCTCTCGCTTGAGGTCAGCAAACCCTTAAAGACCTCCCCTTCAAAAGGGCTTCAGTCTTTTTGGAGCATATGGACATGAAGCTCCATGGGCTGAAGGACTCCAGAGTGACCCTCAAGTCCCCGGGATTGTATACCCCAGTGACTTCGAGGAATTACTATAGACCTCAGCAGCCCACCTGTTTCTCTGCCCCACCATCCTATCACAACCTGCAGAAGAAACAGAGCAGGGGCTTTAGATGCAGACAGGTACCCCCGTCTACTTCAGTGGCAATGTCTGTCTCACCCAGACATCGAGGTCTCTAAGCAGACCTTTTTATGGGATGCTTAAGAGCGTCATAGCAGTCCCTGTGTTGCCAGATCCTGTTTCCCCTTTATTTTTGGACCACCTGTTCCATTTCATCATGGCGTAGTCCCATATCACCACAGACCATTGGGTGCTAAGCATAGTGGAAGAGGGTTATACGCTCCAATTTATTTCTATCCCCACCCTCCTTTCCCATCCCTCTTCAGGGACCCCTCTCATGAGCAACTTCTAGTCCAGGAAGTGCAAGCTCTCCTCTGGGTGTGACCTATGGAAGAGGTTCCACAAGATTTAAGAGGGAAGGGGTATTACTCCTACTATTTCCTAATTCTGAAAGCCAAGGATGGTCTGAGACCTATTCTAGACCTGCGCCTGCTCAACGACTACTTCAAGAAACTGAAGTTTTGCATGTTCTCCCTGACTTCCATTATCCCTTCACTGGATCCTGGTATTGGTATGTTGCCCTCAATTTACTTTCATATTTTGATCTTCCAAGGCCACAGAAGGTTCCTTAGGTTTGTTGTAAACCAGGCTTGCGACTAATTCACAGTACTCTCATTTGGCCTGTCGATGGCCCTCTAGGGGTTCAACATGTGCCTGGCAGTAGTGACAGCCTTCCTGAGAAGATGGGCAGTGCAATCTGGATGATTGACTAGTCAAAGGCCGGTCCAGGGCTCAGATAAAGTCCAGCATGTCCTGTGGCGGTGGTCGGAGCATGCACACACCTACAGTGGAATGGACATGTGCAACACATCTCAAAGAACAACAGTTACGGAAAGGTTAGTGACTGTTTTTTCTGTCTGATGCAGCTCTGTTGCATGGCTCCCCTGACTGGGTTTAAGCAAAACGGTCCTTGACTAGTGTTTTCCAACATGGTTGTAGGTAGTACGCATAGTTCTGTGTTTGTACAGCACGTAGCACAATGGAGCCCAGGTCCATGACTGGGACTCCTAGTTGCTATGGGAGTACAAACAAATATCCATAATAATGCTGTGATGTGAACAGGCTGAAGAGTCAAGGAGACACCTAGAAAGAGAAGCACAGAAGAAAGGCTTTGTGCTCACTACAGTTCCCTCTAGCCCTCTGACCCACGACAGGAACTCCCAGTTGATTCCTTGTGATATGCTGTCATGTCATTGCACTGTCACTAGAGGGCGCGAGGGGACGGCACTCAATATCCATCTGGGATTTTGCACAGAACATGGAGCAGACCTGAATTAGTCAGAGCCTGAACTGGCCCTACCCACCCTGAAGAGTTTCTGCCACTTCACTGCTGCTGGCTGGGGTGTTGCCATTCCTTTCTGGAGCTCAGGGCTGGGGAAGCAGCAGGCTACACTTTTCAGAGCTAATGCCATCCTGCAATGAACCAGCACAGCCACAAAAAGCTAGAGAGCCCAACAAACTATGGACGGAGGAAACGATTTCAAGACTTTTCCCAAGCATTACTTCTGAAAACGAGTCTGTGTTTGTGAAGTGGCTTCTTTTAGCTGCACGATAATTATATGCAGACGACATGTTCTCCAAACCAGATGTATAGTTTTGGAATTAAATTGGCAGTACTGCCAGATGGAGGCTTCCTGAAAATTCCCATCTAGCAGTCAACAGTATGAGATGCAGCCACACTGCAGGGAGATTTTTTCCACAGCTATTTCAGTTGGAAGGGATCTGCTGGTCACGTCTTCGCTTCCTCATGGTAGCAAGATATAGCCTATGGCTGGCCTGGATGCTTTTATTGATCTGTGCATTAAAACTGACAACCACTTATCTGAACACTGCCAAGAAAGAAGGATGATACGCTGAGCCATGCCAGTTTTGATGGCCCTGACCAGTCAATCTCATGCACCCATTCTGCAGTCCAAACCCATGCAGCTTGATAGGGCCCAGACCCACCTCTCCAAAAGTGAAAAGGCTCAATGCCAGGCAGGAGACCTCTGTCTGTATTGTGAACAACTGGGCATTTTGCTTCATCCTGCCCATGTAAAGCCTGACCCTCACCTTGATCAGGAAATGCCACAGCCCCAAAAGAGGGTTTGAGCTAGGCTGGCTTTCCTCCCTTCATTTGGTCATGCAGAACCTGCATCTGTCCACAAGGGCTGTTGCAGTGTCCAAACAGCAACAACAGCCTTCCAGCTTCCACTTCATCTGCGGCGCTCTGCCATGCAGGCCAGTCAAGAAGTGCTAGTCAATTCTGGGGCCTCTACTAACTTTATGGACTTGAAGTTTGCCTGGGCACGTGGGATTCTGACACAGCACAAGATCATCACCAACCTCATCACCCACCTCATGCAATCTGTTGATGGGTCCTTCCTCTCATCAGGCCTGGTCACATGAAAGATAGTGTCCTTGGAAGTCACAGCCCTTCAGGGCCATCGCAAAACCCTGCAGTTCAGCCTGGTTCATTCCCTGCATTTCCTAGTCATTCTTGGCATCTCCTGGCTCACCATGCATAATCTGCATATTCACTGCGGGGCAGGCATGGTTCGTTTTTGCTCACCATTTTGCCAACAATCTTGTCTCCCCAAACCCAGTTCCCTGCCAGAGGCCATCTTTAGTTTAAACCCAAGGAACCATGGTATCCCTGGCAATTCAGGAACAAAGGGGATCATGTCAGCAGAACCTCCATCAGTACTACCAGCTCCCCCAGTAGCCCCAGCTATACCAGTGAAGTACAGGAATCTGGCAGATGTGGTTGATAAGATGAAGACTGATATACTGCAGCTACAATTGCCCCATCAACCTCCAGACAGAAGCCAAGGTTCCTTGGTGATGTACCAATTCCATCTCAGAGCCTGAGCTGCAGGTGCTTTGAGAATACCTCTGTAAGAATCTGGAAAAGGGATTCATCTGCATAGCCACGTCCCCGGCAGAAGCCCTCATTTTCTTTGTGGCCAAAAAAGATGGTTCTCTGTACCCCTGAGTAGACTATTAAGCCTTGAATAAGTTCACCATCTGGAATCGATACCCTCTACTGCTCTTTGAGACACTTTACTCTGCTAAGATCTTTACCAAGCTGGACCTCCATGGAGCTTACAACCTGGTACATATTCAGGAATAGGATGAATGGAAGACTGACTTTCACACCCAATATGCGCACTTTGAGTACTTGGTAATGCCTTTTGGCTTGTGTAATGTCCCTGCAGTGTTCCAACATTTAACCAATTATATTTTTAGAGATATGTTGCATCAGATCATTGTGATCTACCTTGATGATGTCATCTTCTCTAAGAACGAAGTCCTTCATGACCAACATGTGCGCCGTGTGTTGGAAGGGCTCTGCCAGAACCACCTTTATGCTAAACTAGAGAAGTGTGAATTTGACCAGAGCACAATCAAGTTCTTAAGGTACACCGTTTTGGACAAAGGGCTGACTATGGAGCAACATAAGGTGTCTGCCATCGCCGAGTGTGCAGCTCCGAGGGACGTGAGAGGGATAGAATGATTCCAGTGTTTTATCAAGAGGTTTTCCCACGTGGTAGCCCCTATGAGGGTGCTGTTCTGGAAGGGAGTCTGATTTATCTGGTCTCCTGAGGCTCAGTCAGCCTTTGACCAACTAAAGAGAGCTTTCGCCATAGCTCCCATCCTTGTCCATCCTGATCCCACAAAGCCATTCACTGCAGAGGCCAATACATCAAATTTCACCATTGGAGCGATACAGTCGCAACAAATGAGTCATGTAAACTGGTCCATCCATGTGCCTTTTATTTGCAAAAGCTAACCTTGGCAGAAAGGACATTTGGGATAAGAAGCTACTGGTGATCTCAGCAGCCTTTGAAGAGTGGTGCCACCTCTTGGAAAGAGCCTGGTTCAGGTCCCTACTGACCACAAGAACTTGGAATATTTCTGCATGGCCCAAAACTTAAATCAGCATCAGATCCACTGGTCACTATTCTTCACCCAATTTGCATTTGTCGTGACTTACTGCCTTGGTGCTAGAAATGGAAAGGCGGATGCCTTGTCTCTCAAGGATGACTCTGTCAGTTCCCACACAGAACATCTTTTGAGTCCTTCAGCCATCAAATTTGCTCAACAGAACAGTGGAGAAGAGCTTAATGACCATCATTCGGAACCTGCTGCCTCATGACCCATTTGCTACCCAGATCCACCAGGCCTTGGACAATGCAAATACCCCGATGGTCCACCTTGACTCGAAGTCCTGAAACTATGTCACGATGCACCTCTCAGTGGTCGCTTTGGCCAAACGAAAACATGGTGGTTTCATGGAACTTCTGGTTGCCGGATAAGCACTTCATCAAGAAATATGTTAGCTCTTTGCTCCCAAATCAGAAACATGCGTCTGAAGCCACTCAACCTTCTCCAGCCACTGCCCAAACTGTCCTAGCTCTGGTCCACTGTGGATCTGCCTTGTTCTTGGTGGTGCACAGTAGTGCTAATTGCAGTTGATCTTTTGACCAAGATGGCACATTTTGTTCCTTCCTGCACAGTCCCTACCACCCCGAGGCAGCCCACCTCTTTTAGAACATGTCTTCCAGCTCCATGGACTTCCGCCTGCCATTGTGTCAGATTGAGGCAATTTATTGCACAATTCCGGTGTAATTTATTTAAGCTCCTAGCATTTCTTACCTCATCGGCATACCATCCACAGACTAATGGACAGACAGAAGGAGTAAATCAGACCTTGGAGTAGTACCTCCCAGTAGTGGCGTTTGTCCCATGGGGGGTCCCCTGCAAAGACCGACTCTGGAGGCCCTACCTGAGACTGGGAGGAAGACAGGGGAAGTGGCAGAGCTGGGAGAGGCCCAGGGAAGAAGGGAGCCCAATCTGTCCCCTGTACCTGGCTGCTGCTCCCAGCTGGGGTCTCCACTGTCCAGGCAGCCCTTGCTACTCAGCTCTGGCTCCACCTCTGAGTCCACTCTGGGCTCTTAGCACCTTCCACCCCTGCACCCCCCTTCCCAGTTCTGGACTGCAAGTTTTTGTGCTGACTCGCCTCTGAGCAACTCCTTGGCACTGGCACCTGGCACCTGCTGGCTCGGGGGATGCTCTGCAGAGGAGGGAAAGGGGCCGCCTGGCAGGGGAGCACAGGTGCTGTAGCCACAGGCAAGGGCCTCCAGGAATCAACTGTACCTTCCTGTTCCCTGTTGGGGTCTCTCCTGTAAAGGCAGCTTCATTACCTGGCTCCAGCTGGCCTGGGCTCCTGTTAGCTCTGGCCCTTGTGCTCCCTGGCTGCCAGGAGCCCCTTTCCCTCCTGGCTGCAGAGTGTTCTCTGAGCTCGCAGGGAGATTGGAGGAGCACTCAGAGGCAGGTCAGCATGGGAACTAGTGTAGCTGGGACTGAGAAGGGACGTGCAGGTGCTGGAGCCACCTGGGGTGGAGCTGGAGCCAGGTAGCAGGGCTGACCCTACAGCAGAGCCCCCAGCCATTTCCCGGTTGGTCCACACACCACTGCCACCCATAATGGTCCATGGACAAGAGGAATACTTAGTCCGACAGATTCTGGACTCCAAGCAAGAGCAGGGTAAGCTGCATTACCTAGTGGAGTGGAAATACCATGGTTCTGACGACGGGAGCCAGCGGAGACTATCCATGGACCAGATATACTATGAGGCTTCCACCGAGTTCATCAAGAGAAGCGTGGGGCAAGGGTCCCTGGAAGGAGCCCTTGAGAGGAGGGTACCATCAGGAGCGAGCTTCTGCAGCTGAGCCGGAGGATTAGCAGCCCACGTGTGAGCCCATCTGAACACCGGGTACGTACGCAGGCAGCTGTCTAGTCAGGAGGCTGGCAGATGGTCGGGAAGTCCACGGAGGGAGTTGAGGGTGTAATGGCACCAGTTACTCAGCAGGTCGTACACTTTCCTGTAAGTCAGTGTCATCCTGCTGCTATGCCCGGTGGGTGGGGAGGACACAAAGTTGGAGTGGAGGCTCCAGAGACTTCTCGGGGGCGGTTGCCGGGAAGGCCGTGCCACGCTCGGTGCCCCAGCACAAGCGGATGCTGCAGGACCTGATTGGGGACCTGGCCGGGCACTTAGCAGCCAAGTCATGGCTCCATGGTCTGGCTGGAGAAGATTTTGAACTAGGGCCCGCACTGTACTGCAAAGTGAGCACATCACACCCCATCGCTCCCTGATTGGACGGGGCAGCACATAATGGAGACACATCAGCCAACTGCTGTTCCCCCCAAACATCGCTGCTCGCCCCCCTGAATGTTCCACGACGCCCCCATTTTTTTGGCCGAACTGGGCATTTGATAAGTTGGCAAGAGCAAACAGGACAAATGCCCAGTTTTGCCAAAAAAGTTGGGACGTCAGGGATAGGGCTTAAAAAGGGACTGTCCTGGCCAAAACAGGACATATGGTCAACCTATATCCCTGGCTTCCAGGGACTCTTTGCACTGCATTGTTAGCTGGATATTCTGTCCAGAGGTGGCTGCAACCGCCGGTGTCACCCTGCACTGGATGCCTGCACTGACTGATGGAAAAGCCCTGGGGGGCTGGGCCCAAGCCAGGGGAGTGAAGGCTGCTAAGAGTGGCCATTATTTATAAACTTGTTTGCAATTACTCAGACTTTTCAGAAATCTTCACCTTTTCGGTTGAAATTTTCCAGGCTGAGTCTATGTCGGAAGCTGAAAACATTTGGAAAGTGTCTGCGAAAGTAGTTCAGTCATTGCAAAGAAGGAGGGAAAGTACACTCCCCTGCCGTGGCAACATTTCACCTTGATTTTAAACAGCTTTACTATACAGATGGGTGGGAGTATGCTGAGCGGGGGCCCTGGCTGAGCAGAAAGCAGGGGCAGGAGTGAGAGCCCTGGCCGAGCAAAAGAGTTTCCATTGGAGTTGGATTTTTTTTCATGGATTCACAGGCTCCAAGCACAGAAGGGCCCACCCTGATCACCTAGTCTGACCTCTTGGATTTACAGGGCACAGAAGCCATCCTGTGATTCCTGCATCCAGCCCAATAACCTCTGGCTGAACCAGTGCAGACCCCTAGAAAGACACACCCAGTCCTACTGAAGGGTTCTCAGGCCCTTGGGTAAATTGTTCCAATGGTGACTTGCCCTCATTTGATAAAAATATGTGCTGTATTTGTATTCTGAATTTGTCTAGCATTAGCTCCCAGCCATCGGATCCCATTCTGCCTCTTCTCCTAGGCAATCTCTCTTCTCCCTGTGCTTGACTGATGGCCAAGCATTTGGCAATCACACTGCTCCGTCCCCCTTGCACAGATTTCTCATGGATCTGGTTCTGTGCCCTCTATGGCTGGCTGCTTTGGATAGCCAAGGAAAGGGTGCTCACAGCTCCTTGGTTCCTTGGATGATGGGGAAGGTGCCACTTCCAGATAGGTCAGAGAACACCTTCGTCTGCTTAAAGGGATCTTCCTTCTGCTGTCGATGCTGCATTTCCACCGTCCTGCCCCCAAATGTCCCCTTAGCCGAGGGGCATGAGTCAGAGGTAGAGAGCACTTGTATAGTGAGGATCTCAAAGCACTTTACAACCACTAATGAACAGTGCCTTACCAAGTCCCTGCAGGGACTTTGTCCCAGTCTGCAGATGGCAATGCTAAGTTGAAGCAGCCATGAAGCCAATGGCATAGACCAGGGTAAACAGTTAATCCACTTCTCTTCCTTGGAATGTGGAGTTGAGTTTACCCACATTTTTTTTTTTAACCACACCACCCCTGGATGAGACCTGTCTAAGGTCACAGAGTCGGTGTTGGGCCCAGGCTTAGCCCCACAGCTCCTGATCACCAGGTCTGTGCTTTGATCACAAGGCAGTCTTTTTCTGAACACGCTCTTTAACAGCCAGCCAGCCACGTGCTGTCTGGCGTAGCACACGGTCAGGGAGGGGGTATCCAGAGAGGCAGTAAGAACTACTCCATGATCTACCATGTATAAGAAATGAGAGACTGAGCCAAGCTCCTAGACTAGGGATGGAAGAGTAATGCAAACACACGGGGCTCTGGCTGGAATATCCACAGAGCTCCTGCCAGGCATGATGGGGCCAGGCTTCCCCTTGGGGTCCATGGCAAGAGGGTGATTTGCCTGACTGCAAAGTGTGTGGTGGGGGCCTGTGCTGGAAGGGTCTATGACCCATCTAAGGGATGGTGTGAGGAGCTGAGGTCCCGTCTACACAAATATGATATGGTGTAGAGTCTTCCCCAGAAGAGCCCAGGGGCCAGGGCAGTAGAACAGGGTGCCCAGAACCTGCTGCCCACATAGGGGCACCGGTACCTCAGTGGATCAGCAAGGACATGGTCGCTGCGTGGGCTCCCAGGTCATACTCCAGCAAGACTGGCTCTTTGTTCATTTTTCAAGCAGCAAGATACATGCCAACCCTGGGGAGGCGCCGTTCAGGGCAGGGATTTAAACATGCCTGGCAGGGCCTGGCAGTTTGGGGCCGAGGCACGCTGCACGAGGAGAGGGATTGGGACCCCTGCTAATGGTGGCACAGGTACAGCTGGCCCAGCAGCCCCTCCCCAGGACACAGCGGCAACAAGGGCCCATTGCTGCAGCTGGGAACTCCCTGGCTTAAGGGAACTCCGCCCATGCACAGTATGAACAGATCCTTGAGAGCTCAGCTTTCCCGTTGTACCTCGCAGCTCCTTCCTGTCCCTTGCTTAACATTTGCTCCCTATTCCTACACCCAGTGGGCAGTCTAAGGGCACGTCTACACTGGAACAGATGTAGAATCATAAGCATAGGCCTGGAAGGGACCTCGCAAGGTCATCTAGTCCAGCTCCCAGTGCTCAGGCAGGACCAAGTAAACCTAGGACATCCCCAGCAGACGTTTGTCCAACCTCTTCTTAAAAGCCTCCAGTGACGGGGATTCCACAGTCTGCCTTGGAAGCTAAGTCCAGAGCTCAGCTATCCTTTGAGTTAGAAAAGACTTTCTAATGTCTAACCTCAATCTTCCTAGCTGCAGATTAAGCCCTTTACTTCTTGTCCCGCCTTCAGGGGACATGGACAGCAATCAATCACTGTTCTCTTTATAGCAGCCCTTAATATATTTGAAGACTGTTGTCAGCTTCCCCCACCCCCAGTTTTCTTCTTTCAGTACTAAACATTTCCAGTTTTTTTTTAACCCTTCTCATACATCAGGTTTTCCAAACATTTGAACATTTTTGTTGCTCTCCTCCAGAATCTCTCCAATTAGGCCACCTCTTTCCTGATGGAGTCAGCACACTAAAAACAGAGTAGTCGCACCCGTGAGAGCGGCAGGAGGGGCTAGCGGGCTGGGCTCAAACCCTTGGAGATCCTTGTTATGTATTCAGGGCAGCTAGCCTCTCCCACCACTAGCTCCACCATGGCTGCTCTGCTGGTTTTAGCGAGCTAGTTCAAGCTGGCCATGGCACCTCCAGTGTAGCCGGGAGGGATGGTTCCCCTCTGAGAGAGACCCAGAGGGAGAACCAAACCCACCCTGGCTGCTAGAGCCCAAGAGAAGATCACCTGACCGGAAGCAGGGAGGCGGGACCAGGCCTTTAGAAGCCGGGTGGACACCACCTGACCAGAAGCAGGGAGGCGGGGCCAGGCCTTTAAAACACCGGCCTGTGAGCTCAGTCAGGTGGGGATGACTGAGGGAGAAGGATGCCTCTCCCTGGAGGCTTCATGCTAGAGCCAGGCCTGAAGCCCCTGCTGAAGGGGAAAGGCTGGTCTCAACCCCAGACTGGGGACTGATGGAGAACCTGCCTGAGTCCCCCATTGCCTAGGAGTTGGATGGGAACCCACCTGAGTCACCCGCTGCCTGGGAGCCAGAGGAGGACCCGCCCAGGCCGCCTGCTGCCAGGGAACCTGAGGAGGATAGACCTGAGCAGCACTGAGCCTGGGACCCGGAGACCCTACTGGCGGCCTGGGGGCCGCAGGACCTGGAGGAACTCCCATCTGAGAAGGAGCCCATGGAGTTGCCGGGGCTGTCACTGGTGGACGAGGAGGGCCTGATCGGACTACCACATCCCAGTGACCTGGAGGAATCAGGTACCTGTGGGTACGGGGAGGAAGAAGCCCAGGGACAGCCCTAAACAGAGGCTGAGTATGGGGCAACCTGGTTGGCGTGTTGCGGCTGGAGCCCCGCCAATGCAGTGACAGGTACCCCTGCCACTGGTAGGGCCCTGGGCTGGGACGCAGCGGAGACAGGTGGGCCTGCGTCCCCCTCCCCCCTTCCCGAGCCACCCCGGGAGAACCTTACCCTCCTCATCATCCCAAACGCTAGACTGTTTGTTGCCTCACCAGCCCTGCCTAGGGGCCGGGCGCTAGACTGTTTGTTGGGTGACGGGCCGGGACTAGACTCACCAGCCCCCCACAGGGGAGAGTCAGACTCCCCCCACAGGGGGAAGAGTGGTCCCCCTCCAGAGAGGACTCAGAGGGGAAACCCCGACGCTGCCCCCAGAAGGGCACGTTTACACGTACCTTAAACCATCCTTGGAGTTGGCGGCTGCTCAGTTTGTCAGGAGCACCTGACCTTTGTCAGCCGGAGCTGGAGGGAGCCTCTGTGGGATAGCCTCTCCCCGGGAGATGGGGGAGGAAGGAAATTCTAAGGTAACCTGTCCTGGGGGTGTGGGGATTATTCTAGGATAACCTCTCCCAAGGATGGCGGTGGGGGGAGAGATTCTAGGAGATTCCTGGGGGGGAGGGGAGGAGTGGGTGGTCTAGGAGATCCTTTCCCAAGGGTGGGAGATTCCAGGAGATCCTCTCCCAAGGGTGTGTGTGTGTGAGGGGGATATTCTAGGCTTGTGTCTCCCGGGGGCAGGTGGGGGGCGGGTCTCAGGCTGGGTTGGAAGGAAAATTTTAATTTTATTTTTTTCAAATGTTTCCATCCAAATCCTGAAAAACTCCCTGGCCGATTCCAACTGCAGGAAACACGTTGCTTCACTTGACAGGTTGAGCGGCGCTCGGTGGCTAGCTCCCCCTCGCCCCAGTGGAGGACCTCCCTAGCTTTTCCCATGAAAGCACATGGAACCAGAGCTTCCTCCAGCAGCCAGAGCTGGGGGACGTGGTGGGCTGGCCAGCGCCTCAGGCCAGCAGCAAGGAGCCCGGCAGCGGCTCCAGGAAGGCCGCACGCCGGGGTCTCACTGTTGAGGCAAAGGCACAGACACTTACCTCTGAGCTTCCTCTTTCTTGCGGCAGACGCAGCAGCAGCAGAGCAGCGAGAGGAGGAGGATGAGAAGCAGAGCCAGCAGGGCCCCTGCCGCGATCACCCCCATCCGCTGATTGGCCTCTGAAAAGACACACAAGATACCCCATGAATGCACTGCCCTGGGGGGGGGGGGCAGTGGAGAGCCAGTAGCCCATCCCAAGCCTGCCCTGGGATCCTATGGGTGGGAGACGGGGGAGGGAAGGCACCTTCCCATCTCCTGCCCCTCCCGGCCATCGCCTCAGCACGGGCGGCTCAGACGCCCTCACTGAGTCCAATTGCCTGCGACCCCCCTCCCCGCCCCACTCAGAGTCCTGAGCTCTCTGTCCTGGCCATGTAAAGTTGCTCTTTAGACCATATGGGGCAGGGAGTGCGTCGTTCCCATGTGTCTGGATGGGGCTGACGAGAACCTTGGTGCTCAGTGAAGATGATAAAATCTCTCCCCGTATCTCCCCCTTGGGGGTGACAGTTGGTGAGCTGCACCTCTGCCCCACGGTGAGCCCTTGGGCTGGTGTCACTGGTGGAGCGGAGTCGGCATCGATAGCGTATGAGAGGTGATAGGCAGGATCCTCAGAGAATGAGATGCTCAATAGCCATTGTAATTCAAGCCCTTAGGTCCCTTTGAGAACCCCAATGTTAAAGATTCCAAGTGATGGAGAATCCACCAGACCCTAGGTGAGTTGTTCCAATGGTTAATTATCTTCACGCTTAGAAAGGTGTGCCTTATTTCTAGTCTGAATTTCTCTAGCTTCAGCTTCCACCAGTTAGATCTCGTTCTGCCTTTGTCACACAGATTATTCAGAGATTCCAAGGCCAGAAGGGTCCCTTATGACCATTTAGTCTGACCTCCTGGATCACGTAGGACAGAGAACTTCCCCACTATAATTCCTAGAGCAGAGCTTTTAGAAAAAAAAAAATCCAGTCTTGATTTAAAAATTGTCGGCACAGAGGGAGGATACTGGATTGGAGAGGGTCTAGGATGGCACTGGAGGAGAGGAACTCCAATCAGCAGCTGCAGGCAGCAGGTTCAATGAGCTTAGAGATGAAAGGAGAAAGGAGAGGGGGGAGGCAGCTGGAGAGAAAGCATCTGGCACACGTCACGGGTCCTACGGGAAGATGAATAATTTGAAAGTATCCGTGTAACCACAGACACAGGAACGAGCCGCACTCCTGCAGTGCAGTGAGGCTAGTGCTGCTGTCTGCACCGCATCGACTGCAGTTTCCTGGCCCCGCGGGATTTCAGCTGGCGCGTTCCATGCATTACACGTCCCAACACCACAGACAACTCCCCAATCCGGTGGCTGCTACCGGTTTGGCTGTGATATGGTGGCCCTGATTCCTGGGGCAGGCCTCACCGCACTTGCTGCGGGCCCAGCTGGAGAGGAAGGAGGACGAAGGTGGAGCCAGCCAGGAGCCCGTTCCACTGCTGGCACAAATCAGGGCAACCCTCAGGCCCCCAAGGGGCCCTTCAGCTGCAGGGAAGAGCCGGAGAGCAGCAATTCTCCAGCCATGGCCCTTACACTGAGGCTGGGGCTCTGCAGAAAGAGAGGAATCTCCCACCAGCTGGTGCGGGGGGCAGAATGTCTCTTGTCTCAGCTTCCCCAGGTGGCTCAGCCAAGCTCTCCGTCGCTGGCCCTTGAAGCCTGGCCTATATCATCATTCCCCCGTGCCTGCTCGAAAGTGAGATCCGGAGCCCTCTGACCCAGCAGGGCCCCGTCCAACTGTGGCTTCTCTCAGGCGCCAAAGGGAGTCCCACGTGGGAGACAGAAAAGCAGATAAGAGCAGGGAGCTGGAGCCAAGGAGCCCAGGTGACCGCCACTGAGTATCCTGCAGCTTCCCCTGCCTGGGGGTGGGGGGCGGGAGCTGCAGAGCAGCACGAGGCACTGAGGCCAATGGAGTTGCTAGACTGAACCTGGCCACTCTGGGAAAGGAGGGAGCACAACGCCCAGCCAGTGAGTAAATGAAGCCCAGCCCTGAGCTGCGAGGCAGCCAGCTGCACTCACCCACACGTGTCCTGCCCACGCTGCCTGGAAACAGGAGCCGTGGCCCACCGACTCAGGGTGCCCCCCCCCCTCGCATCTGTGCATGAATTTCACAGCTGGAAGTGGGGGCTCAGGCCGGCCGCACGCCTCATCCCGCTTCCCAGAAAGAATCAAAGGAACCGACACAGAGCTTGGAGCAGCTGGCAGCAGCTGGCAGGCAGAGCAGAGCAGAGCAACGAGCACCCAGCGAGCTAGACCCTTCGCAGAGATGCCTGCATCTGACACAAGGGGGTTCTGGAGAGGGGGATGACAGACAGCCCAGCCCTAAGCTCCCCGTGCAGAGGAACAGGGGCCAGGAAGAGGCCAGCAGATTCCACAGGAGGGTTCCTGCCTGTCACACGCCTCCTGTATTCAGTGCTGATGACAGACAAAGTGCTACGCAAGGCACAAATAAAGGAAGTCAGCCACCAGGTGACTGGCAGTGCAGGCTGGGCAGGGACAGGACTGGAAAGGATCGGTCCATCCTCTGCTCTCGCAAGCGGCCCACCCCAGACTCCCGTCCATAAACTTAACAAGCTCCATCTCAAAAGCAAGTCAGTCTGTTTGCCCCATTCCTTCTAGCAGGAGGCTGTTCCAGAACCTCGCTCCTCCATCAGTTAGAAACCATCATCTAATTTCCAGCCTCAGTTTACCTGTGGGCCAGTTTACCCCCATTTGTTCTTGGGCCAGCACTGTCCTTTAGCTTCAATAGCTCTTCCTCTCCCTGCTGTTTGACCCCCTGATGTATTTACAGAGAGCAGCCAGAGCCCCTCTTAGCCTGGGTTTTGCTAGGCTAAACAACTGAGCTCTTTGAGTTTCTTCTCATGACCTAGGCGCTTCCTTCCCCCACTTCGTCGAGCAGCCCTTCTCTGCCCCTGCTCCAGTTTGAATTCATCTTTCTTGAACGTGGGTGACCAGAATTGTACCCAGTATTCCAAAGGAGGTCTGCCCTGTGCCTTCCACAATGGCTTTCATGCCTCCCTGACTCTAGTGGAAATTCCTCGTCTGACACAGAATTGCATCTGCCTTTTTCGTAGCCGCATCACATTGGTGGTTCATAGTCGTCCCGTGATAGACCAGTGCACCCGGGTCTTTCTCATTCTCTGGCCTTTCCAAAGGAGGAGTCCCCACTTTACAGCAGAAATTCTTGTTAGTTGTCCCTATGTGCATGAACTTGCACTTTATACTATTGAATTTCATCCCATTTCTATTACTCCAGTCCTCTAGGTCAGCCAATTCTTCTAATATAATATTCCAAATCTCTTCTGGTGCCACCCAGCTCATGCACATATGCAGAGCAGAAGAGGGGGTTGAGGAGCAGGACAGGACACAAGGGAAGATGGTGGGAGAGCAGAGTGATGGAGATTTGCTAACGTGGGGCAGGGCTAGACAGGGTGAGAGAGGACGGGTTCCCTGGTGCAGGAGGGGGTGTATAGGAATTGTCAGCGTAAGCCCATGCCCTTGGCTTTCACTCCTGGCCACCTCTTCGCTAGACAATTAAATAACGTTTAAAGCGGATTGCAACAGGCAAGACAGGTGACACCCGGCTGACACCAGCCAGACACAGACATGTTGTGGTCAGCATCTAGAGAAAGTCATGTGTGTGGGAAGGAATAGAACTGGGAAGGCAGGTGGGCTGGAGGTCAGGACTGAGGACATCAGCAGAGCTCTGTGCATGTCTGAGAGTGCTCCTGGGGCAGGACAGCAGGGCACTGGGGGTTGGGATCTCTGGGCAACGGTAGAACGAATGGGGAGGATCTTGTGCAAAGCCAGGTTTAGCCCATACTGTTTATACACAATGCAATTAGACTGATGCCTGCATGAAAACTTCCTTTTGCTGTGGTCACTGCACACATCCCGGCAGCCTAGGCTGATAACAACATCTTTGCTGCAGATCTTTACAGAGCAGAAGCATCAGTGGGAAAGAGAATCTAACCCACTCAATAAATTCAGGGATCCATTTCTGCAGCTGCTTCTTTGTCCACCTGATTGCAGATCCCGGCCCAGGCTCGACCGGCTACTCTCCGGCTCGACCAGAACTGCGGCACCATGCACCAGCTTGCCCTGGTTTCCTCACCCCACTGTGGCTATGGGGCAGCTTTGCAGACAATAAATCACATGGTGGACGGGTGCCCAGCCTGACGTCTGGTGGACGGTCTGCAACGCCTAGCCTCCCTCGATCCAGTAGCCATCCTCTGATTATGGAACCTGGGCAACGAGCCCTAATGTCTGCATAGGAGAGAGACTGCAGGCCCCGGTGCGTGCCCCATATAGGAAGTACGCCAAAGGTCAAGCTGTGGCGCTCAGTTGCACAGGCAGCTCTCGTCTGGTGCTGGGAACGCCTACCTAATCTAAGCCGACCAGTGAGGTGGGGCTGGGGGGCTCTCCTGGACAGCAGGTGCAGGAAGAGTTGGGGACATCGCAGTTATGTGGGGGCAAGCAGGCCGGGCTTCTCTTAGCAACATGACTGGGTGCAGCGGGTAAGGGGGGCTGGGGTGCCTGGGGAGAGAAACACGGGGGCAGCTGAAAGCCCCAACCCCACAACTCCAATTTTCAAGATAACATAGAAAGGGGCCCTGCCCCGCCCCCCATCCCGCCCTGCACCCAGACACGAGTGCAGCACTCACCCATGTGGCAGGCTCCAGTCAGGGGGTCACATGTGTCGTCATGGCAGCTGCAGGAGATAGCACAGTTGACTCCGTACTGACCAGCTGGGCATGTCAGGTTACAGCTGGGGAGGAGAGAGAGAGTCCCAGGTGAGCGGTTCTGAGCACCCCACAGGGCTCCCGACACAGCACCTGCCCTGGGTCTCCGCCTGGGGGTGGAGCCGTGCTGGGAGGAAACGCCCTTATCCTGGTGGAGCAAGTGACCGGGGGGTAACAAAGAAGCGGAGCTGCCCAGGGCTTCCCAGGAGACCCAGCAATTCCCCAGCTCCCCATTCCACACCCCGGGACTTAGGGTTGAGCCGCGGGCTGGAAGGGACAGAGGGAGCTGCTGTCGGATCACTGCCGCCCTGGCACACAGGCAGCCTGGGCAGGGGAGCAGAGGGCTACAGGCATGGGGGCTAGAGATGGGAAATCCCTGCCAGCTCTGTGGCACTCAGCCGCGGGGCCAGTGAAGGAATGGCCCAGGGTGAACGAGGAATGGGGATACAGGCCTGGACTGAGATCCTAGCTCCTGCCACAACGGCCTGCATGGGCCAAGCCCACAGTCCACAACCCACCAGGCCTTAACATCAGTCCCTCCTGCATTTATCCGCCAGGAGCTGTGCTCTGGGCCCGTTTCCTGCAGCAGTCCATGATGCCATCAGCACCTGGAGCACCAGAGGGACCATGGCTCTCCGGGCTGACCCGGGGCTAGGGCACCATCTGCCATGGGACGAGCAGACACTCGAGGGCTGAAGCTGGGGCATTGGCAGATAGATTCTGTTGCCAATCCAGCCTGCAGCGACCATGTGCCTCCCTCCGTGGGAGTAGATGGGGCTCTCCTAGACCAGCCACTGGTGCTGAATGGGCAGAGCGGCCAATAAGCCAGAAATGAGAGAAAAAGAATCACTCTGCAGGGCCTTGGGTTGGATGGTCCCTTTTCCCAATGCTTGGTCCTGTCTAGTCTTGCTGGGACTGCCATCCCATCCCTCAGCAGGCCAGGTCATGATGACCAGGGATCCTAGTTTTCTGTGCTAAAAACCTCCAAAATTCTCTGATAAAAAACCCCATAAAAATCTGTGTTTTTCCACAATTAAAATGAAACGGCTGAACTTGAGTTTCCCTAGCCCCAGCATACACAGGTATCAGTTGAACACAATGTTTTATTGATATATTTACAATTTTCAAGCACGTTTGAAGCCTACCAGAGTCCTCAATCATAATAAAATGAATAGAATTGCAATTTGCGTTTCTTACATATGCCACATACTTCTATGTCTGTATTCTATATTTTCCGAAAATTGTTGAGGTTTTTAAATGCCCCCAAAATAAAGCAAAAATTGCTTTTATATTAACATTACTCACTTTCTGAGTTAGGCCTGGGGGCTGACGTGAAATCTGAGATGCATTAAAACACAAACCCCTATTTGCTGTTGAGTCACCTCTACGCACCGGAAGCAATTTACTGGAATCTGCTTAGCTATGTGCATTTAAAGCACATTCAAAAATCAACCACAAGAGGGGGAGGCTGCGTGCAGAGAATAAGTGGCACTGGTATTTTCATTAACATTTAGTTAATATGGTTTTATTTTTTTTCACAAAGTGTAGAAACTAAAGTTTCTCTGTAAAAACGCAGATTCTGTGTTTTTCTGTGGCAAAGGGATTTCGAGGCTCCCAGAGGATGACACGAAGTTTGCTCTGGGATTTGGCCTACACTTCTCCTTTCTCACTTTCCTCTCATTGCGATTATAGGCAGGTCCTCTCAGAACACCCTGAAGGCCCCTGCCACGCCACGCCACCCCTCCCGCTCAGCTCTGACACCTGCAGGGTGGTAACCTGCCGCTGTACGAGCTGCACTCCTAGCTCGCTGTTTACTCTCCCCTCACAAATCCTCAACTTTCTGAGCCTTCCTTGCTGTCTTCTGAGCATCCCTTCAGCCTTCGCGGTTGTTCTGGTAACCAAGCGTCAACACTGAAGACAAAGGGCCAGGTGCAGTCACCCCAGAGCCTCACTCCGCCAGCCCCCTCCCCCCGACACTGTGCAGCCCCAAATCACACGAGCCCTGTCTGCAATTCCCCGCTCTCTGCCCTCACCCGTGTGTTTCATGGGAGATTGCTCACATTTGGTCAGAACTAATCCCACTTCGTTATTCCTCTCCATTCTCAATGGGCCCTCTGGGCTCCTCATCTCTCGTCCCTGGGGTCTGAACACCTCCCAGTTTATCATCCTCTGCAAATGCATGCATGTGCTGGTTACTGTCCTCCCCGATAACGACCGTGCGCTATATCTCACTCTACTAGTCCCCAGTCCCCAGCACGGGGCATCAACCCTTAGTGCTACCTTTTGTGCAGATCCCTCACCCAGTTTTGTGTCCAGGAGAGTGCTCTTTGCCAGGCGAATTTGTCTGAACGTTAAATCAGCTAATGAGCTGCAGTATTTGACGTGCCACGACCCGTCAGCGACAGGGCAGCTACTGTGTCCCACCAGCTACTTTTCTGGGACTCTAGCACAAAAAGTGATCATATTTGTTTGGCATAATTGGCCATGAGCTCACAGCTCACAGGTCTGGTCTAGCTCTGATATTCTGCCAGTCCCGAGGCATCCGTTCTCCCCTGTGTGGTTACAAATTTGGATTGCAGTGAGCTTCCCTGTATAGTAATTGTCAGATGGCCCCTTAGTCACCCACCAAGGAGCCTGACCTTTGTGCCATGGGTCCCAGCAGCGTAGCAGCCTTAGAGAACAGGCAGGAGAGGAGTGGCTCACACCTTAGCCTGAAAGCTCACCAGCTGCCCTGTACCGTGCTGCCCAAACCCAGGCAGTATATTTGTGAAGTGGCCTTACACCCTGCCTGGGTTGGTTTCTGTGCTCTTCCAAAGCCTGTTTGAAAAGGCTTTAATTACTGGGAAGTCAGACACCAACTGAGAAGAGTAAATCAAATGCCAAACGAAATAAAAACATCTTGCATCATGACCTGATGGCTGTGCGACTCAAACCCTCCAGTGGAGTGAAATTCAAAGTCAGAACTGCCACAAGCAGCATTCAGAGTTCTCTAGTTCAGTTCCAACAGCAAATGTCTCCCAGCTGATCTTGACGGCTGCAACAGGGCAACTCCCAGATAACCAAGAGTCACGCCATTGAGGGCTTTAAAGATCATCACCAACAATTTGAACAAGAACTGGATCCAGAACTGAACTGGAATTGGCGCAGAGCTGTGGACAATGTTGTCATGCACCAAGGTCATAGCTTACTATGGGATTGGCTACAAGCATTGTCCGTGGTGTGAAATCTAAACTGCAATCTGACCTGGAGTGAGGGACTGGCTTTTCAGGATTGGAAGTAATCTCAATATTTTGTGATCTTTAGAATAAAGTGACCATCTATCACAGAGTCAGCCTTGCCTGGGGTACCCCAGGGGACTGTCTGTGACTCCATGTTAAGGCTGTACAGTGCTTCAGCAGTTTGCTCTTATTACTGGGATGGTGAAATCTATGTGTAGAACTCATAACCAGTCTGGGGTTTGTGCCCTGCTTCTTAACAGTCCGCCCCAAGGTTGGCATTCTTGCTCGTAAGCCACTCCAGACAGCGTGCCTGCGACGTCACATTCAGTTTAGGACATCTCAAGATTGAAAAGGTGTACACAGATGGACGGAGGTTCAAAACAAACCGATGGACATAACGAAGGGGTTAGGAGGAGTACGTGTATCAGCAGAGAGTTAACGCTCCGGATGGGGCCAGATGCGCTAAGTGATGGCAAAGGGGGAAGGTAACTACAAGTGTTTGAAGGGGGAAAACAGCAAGAAGAGATGGGAACTGTAGGCGGTTGAGTGTTTGATGAGGAGAAAAGAGATGAAAATGAGCAAAGGACAATGTCAAGTGAGTATTGGGGAGAGTTTCCCCGACGGCAGTGGAATTTTCATCACTCAATACATTTCAAGCAAGATTGGAGAAGGCCCTAGAGAGTACAATCCTGCACGTCCCCCAGCAGATGGGCCCCAAAGCCTGTATTTCCATTTGTGGGGGGTTCATAGGAACATGGGATATAGGTCTGTTGTGAGCAAGACTTGAGAAGGAATCTGCTCTCCTCTGTGCTGATCAGGCCTCAGCTGGAGTCTTGTGTCCCATTCCGAGTGCCACATTTCAGGAAAGATGTGGACAAATTGGAGAAAGCCCAGAGAAGAGCAACAAAAATGATGAAAGGTCTAGAAAACATGACCTATGCGGGAAGATTGGAAAAACTGGGTTTGTTTAGTCTGGAGAAGAGCAGACTGAGGATGGGGACATGATCATTTTCAAGTACATAAAAGGTTGTTATAAGGAGGAGGGAGAAAAGTTGTTCTTGTTAACCTCGGAGGACAGGAAAAGAAGCAATGGGCCTAGATTGCAGCAAGGGTGGTTTAGGTTGGACATTAGGAAAAACTTCCTCACTGTCAGGGTAGCTAAGCACTGGAATAAATTGCCTAGAGAGGTTGTGGAATCTCCATCATTGGAGATTTTAAAGAATGGGTTAGAAAAACACCTGTCAGGCATGGTCTAGATAATACTAGTCCTGCCTTGAGTGCCGGGGACTGCATTAAAAGACCTCTCCAGGTCCCGTCCAGGCCTACACGTCTATGATTCTATGTTACCCCCTGTGCTGCACTGCTTCTGGTGAAATGTAACGTATTAGTTTGGACCAATAAATCCTTTATGGTTGGACCCTAGCCTGGCAGAACCTGAATCTATGGACCTTCCTGCCACACTAGCAGCTTCTCTTCAGGGGTGGGGTGGAAGGCCAGGACGTTAGCAGAGGAGGAGACATGCAGAGAGGATGGGGCACCCTGTCTGCTGTGCAGATGTGTGCGCGCGAGAACTTGTGCTAGCGCCTAGAGAACGCGCAACAGGGGCAGTGTGTAGTAAATCACAAGCTCTGAGCTGTCCCCCAGTGCACTCTACGCTGGTCCGCCCCATGTGTGCTCTGCACTGGGTCTCTCCATTGCCCATGTGCTTTGCACAGGATGCCTTCCTCTGTGCAGTTTGCCAGTGTCTGAGGGTCTACACTTCTCTGTGCCTGTATGAGCTTCCAGATGCCCAAGCACTGAGAACTACGGTGTGACATGGTAATAACCCTTGTTCAAATGATGCCCAGGATGGGGTTGAGGTATTCACCATCTGGCTCTGTCCTCTCGTTTTGCCCACCGTAAAACCCAGCCCTCCCTCAGGGCCATTTCCCTTTCTTTGAACACAGCGCCTTCGATAATTCTAAAATACAAAGACCCCCCAGGACCCATTGTCTCCAGCAGGCAGAGTGTAGCTGGCACACTCCAGCCTGCTGCCGGCCGCAGCTGCTCTTGTCTTCAGGTCCTCAAAGGGATCCTACTAGCCTGGCCTGGACTTAGCACATTTCATGCCTTTAAAACTGAGAAAGCTTGCCTCTGGCCCAGCTCCGTGCCCGTGTGGTACCATATGCCGGGCATAATGACACAGGGATTAGCACAGAGTCTGTGCGGGCTTCACAGCCGCTCAGAGCAGCTGGGCCAGGGATTGGATGTCAGCAGTTGGAAGTGGTGATGTTCTCTGTTATTATAGACGAAGCTGGTAAGCATTACCTATGATTAAAGTCGCCTGACATTTCTCGTTATATGGCCCTATTTTCAGTTGCTTGTAACTTTGCCAAACTTTAACTGTTTGGGCTGAGATTTTTTACGCTGGGTGCCTGCCTCAGGCTGAATTGATTTGGAAAATTTCAGCCTAAACGGTTCAGCCATTTCCAAGGAGAGTAGTGAAAAATACATTGGTTTGCTCATGCTAAATTCTAGCGAGAAAAAGTCTTGTGCAGGTTCCTGATGGTGGCAGAGAGAAACAGATTAGATGGAGATGTTAAAGGTGGGAATTAGGACTGGCTGGGCAAGGAGATGGGGACTGGGGTGAGGAGAATGGAAGTCCACACTCTTCTCCAGAGCCTGGAATGGAATCCAAGACCCTAGATCTCACCATTCCTCTGATGTGAACAAATATCTGTGAAACTCACTAGCAAAGTGTCTCATCTCCCTCTAGCGCTGGTTCACATAGAGGATGACAACCTACTACTGCTGTCAGTTACTCCATTGGCTTAAGCAGCAGAGCTCTGTGTGGTGGATTTAAAAGTTTCTACTCTGCTGACTACCCATGTCGGTGTCAACAGGAGGCCACACGATGGAATTTTTTTTCTCTTCAGTTTGCTTTTAAAAAAAACTAGGCAACGGCACGCAACTGTTAACAGAACATTATTCACATTGCAAAGTCAAACACTAAAAAGTCAGGAAATGCCAGAATTAAGGCTGCTTGTGCACATGAATTATGCATTGTTCAGGGGCTGTGCAGTGAAGGAGGCTATTGTCTGTAGGACCCCTACTCCATTTGTTGCAACGCTGGAAGGTGCACAGTGACTCAAGCAGGGGGTTACGGGAATAGAAAGGATGGTCTCGCGCATTGCAACGCCTAATTTGTATGCACCTAGAGAATTACAGGAACACCAAGGGCGAGTCACAGAGGCTGAGTTCAGTCCCTAGGCTCCTATCCAATGAATGAGGAGAGCTAGGCGCCTCGGACTGTGAGTCACAAAAGCCAGCAGGCTAGGTAGAGTGCCACCTAACCGAGTCAATGGGAGGGGTGTGTGCTAAGCCCCGCCCCTTCACAGAGAGGTGCCTCCCATGGCTAGCGGTGCAGAACCAGGCCCCCTCTCCTGGAGGCAGGTGCCGAAGGCGTTTCCGGGCAGAACGAGCTAGGCACCCACCTCCCTTCACACTGACGGGCCAGAGGAAGAGCGGTGCCCATCTTATCACCTGCCCTAGTGGTTACAGCACATACCTGGGACTCCCCCTGCTGTCTGAGGGGGAGAAAGGATTTGAACAGGTGTCTCCCATCTCTAACCATTGGCCCAGGAGACAGGCTGATGGGGGGGGGGGGGGGGTCGGCTGTCCCCATCGCTCCTGTTGAAACTGTTTCACTCTGGATAAACACTTAAGCATTCATTGGGCCAGGGAGAGAAAGCACACGTAAGAGGGAATGACTCCATAGCCTGCTGGTTAGGGTACGAGGTGGGAGACCCAGGTCTAGTCCCCCTGCCTTTAATTATTTGTACATAGTGGAACTGCTTCAACAGGTGAGACTGAGGGACCCCTCCATTAATCTCGGTGTTACCCTTTACCTACGTCTCTTCTTCAGTTCCGGGGGGACAGTAGTGGTGGAACAGTTTCCAGCTGTTCATCGGTTCCCTTCACTGCTTGTAATTACTAGTATTTCTTTAAAGTTACTGCAAGCAGTAAATGCAGGTTTATTCTTCATTGACGTCACTGGGTGTCCTGCAGAGAAATTCCCACATGCTGTTTGAGAAAGTTACCACAAAGTTTTCTATCCTGAGCCAGGGGCAATGAGTAACTTCTGACCAAAGCTATATTTAACCCAGCTTCAGGGGTTTAAACTGCTGACAAAGCTGCCTGGATGGGATGGCTCTTCTGGAGTCAGGGTAATTCACTCAGTTACCCGAGCCCTGCATGTGACACAAGCACGCAGGACATCAGCTCAGCCTGTTTACACTCCTGGGGGGAATGGCAGAGAAAACCCTGCCCACGGGAGTCAGATCCCAAGTGGAGTCTGCGGAACAGCAACGAGAAAACTAGCTCTTACCCTATAACAGAGCCATGCTGGCGTGGAAGGGTCAATGCGGAGCTCATGACACCACCCAGCTTTGCAGACATCAGTATAGTGAAAGGTGACAAACGATCCTGCCGTCTCTGGGCACAAGAGGTGGAGGGGAAAGTCTGGCTAAGCTGCTTTCACCTCCCCACGCTAAGGAGAGTGTGGCCTGGACCTACAGAGCTAAGAGAGACTTTTGTGCCTTGTGGCTTGATGAGACAACCCGAGTCTCTGTGGCGTGTGCCCACAAACCTCGCCTGGGCACCCACTGGCTAGTGCATATTGTGTCCAGTGCCCCCCTGCACACGCGCCTGTCTGAACATGCTGCGGAGGCTCCAGGGAAACGAGGTGCTCAAAATGCAACGACACCAGGAGGAGCATGTCTGACTGAGTGCAACACCCTTCCCTACGAGATTCTGGCAGCGTCGCCAATTCTCACATTGTTAACGAGATCTTCACCACGGCTGGCGCTTTTCTTAAAGCCCCAGCTTCTGGAGTCAAGTGATTACGGGAAACTCTCCGTTTCCACTTAAATAAAGCGTGTTTCTTGTGTTTGGGGGTCAGGAGAAAAGCTGGGAAATGTGAATCCTCGCGGCTGAAGGCCAGAAGGCAAATAAACAAACCAAAAACATATGTTTTAAAATCTCCTGGTTTTTAAGCCAATCTCATCATTTTGGGGACCTGAACCCTTGGGGTGGTGACACTGCAGGGGGGCACTGGCACAAAACCCACTACTTTCCTGTCACTGGAAAAAGAAACAGTAATGAAAGGCTGGACAGCATCGCTGAGTCAGCAAGCACTCGGGCACCCGGCAAAGCCCTCCCAGTCAGGAGCCATGCGTCAGACACGCGACCTTCTTCAGCCAGCGTTGGAACCGCAGGGCGTAATTTGTAAAAGGGAAGCTCTGGCGCCCCCTGCTGGACTCAGCCAGCCAATCACAGAGCTGCTTCCCAGCTCCCTAGGGACGCCATCGAAGTCCTCCTTGGACGCGTACACCCAGCTCTCCCTCGCTGCTAGCACGGTTTCCATGGGACACACGGGAACGCAGGCCCCAGCAGGACATATGGGAAGCCATGAGCATCTTAGGCCAGCCCCAAGACAGAACCACACACCTCAAATGTCAAGGGACACTTGCGAAGCTGCGTGTGTGCGCATGCGCCCACTGGTCCCTACCCATTGCTCACCCAGGAAGGTTGCGGAAGCATAGGCCCACCAGCCCCTATCCCCCACTTCAGGGAGGTGATGATGACCCACAAACCCCTACTGGGGTCTGCTCCAACCCACAGCAGGGAGGCAATAGTTCAGCTTTTGCCCTGATCTCTGGGAGTTGCTGTGATGGTGATATCTATCCTGGATGCTATTTCTGACTTTGGTAATAAATCGCTGAGCCTGACTGATGAGATCCTCTGAGGGAGACACATACACAACTGGGTTTAATAAGGACCAACAAAAGTCACGTAGCATTGGAAACCTGGCTGTCCAGAGAGCTAATCACAGACGTGTGGTTTTGAGGAAGCGAAGCAAAGCAAAGCAGTGAGGCAGACAGGGATTAGTCAGACACCGCATTTCCCTCCAGCTAGAGGTTCCATCAATTACTAAAGAGGATTCTGGAAAATGAAGAGTTGAGGCAAACAAGTGATTTCACTACAGGCGTTGCTGGATACGTAGTGAGCTGGAGATGTAAGACACATTGTCACAACACTCAGCTATGCAGTCTGTCAGGCCGTGGTCTGTTTGTCACAATCCCACAGAAACATGAGAATGATCATTTGCTGTGAAAAAGAAAACCTCTAGGAAAAGTGTGAAATTCTAACCTGGCCCCAGCCTTTTTTGCTTACTGGGCAGACAGCAGCCTGGGCGAGGGAACTGTGACTGCGTGACAAAACTCACTCGAGAGGGCAAGCGCAAGAAATGCAATTTACTCCGCTAGCCTGAATGGAAAGCAAGTTTTGGCAAGGAAGGATAGAACCTTTTCAGGAC
Source organism: Emydura macquarii macquarii (assembly GCF_026122565.2). Taxonomy (NCBI): domain Eukaryota; kingdom Metazoa; phylum Chordata; order Testudines; family Chelidae; genus Emydura; species Emydura macquarii. Next base: position 6,846,250 of record NW_027131391.1, read on the forward strand.
CTGAGCAAATGAACGTGCCAATCCCTAGCGCGAGTGCTGAAAGCTCCCCTTCACGGTGTGCTGTGCCGCAGCTCTGTAACCCCAGAGAGCGCGTCTCTGCCTAGCACGATTAACTCCACCGGACAAACACTTTTCTCCAGAAAAAGGTCTATTACGCCATGTCCCACTGAAAAAACTGCACTCCTCTTGGAAAAAGATTTACCTGTTTTCACATCTGTGTTTCAGTCTAGTCACTCTGCGCATTTCACGTGCAAGTTCAAAGCTTCCCCCTGGTGTCCGTGAGGTTCTTTCACACAACAGGGCGGGGGGAGGGGGCATCACCTGAAAGGACTTTTCAATTCGGCTTTGGAAACGGACTGGATTTCAAGCTGACTGTGTCCTGTTGGGCTGATTTCACTAAAAGGGATGTTTCTGGAGAAGGTAGAAGCAGGTTCTCAACTGACTCTGGAAAGAAAAACTCCAGCATGCTAATAAATCAGTGGTTATTCTGCTACCGGTGGCTACACCTGGGCAGCAATTTGGGGACACGGTCAGCCACTGTTTGTTTGATACGGGACATTAAAATGCATGTAATGTTATCCCATTGCATTCATCATTTGGCCCTCTGTATTTGTTTCTTCTGAAAAGTCCCCCATTAATGAATGTGTCAATCTGAGCGGCTCAGGATTTTGCCCCTGCCTTAAGAATTACAATGATTAGAGTTTGCTTTGTTTAAAATCTCCCCAAAGATCAGACCATGGCAGGAGTGTTGCAGGCCCCTTCTCCGTGAACACAGATAACATGCACGATTCGCATGTCTGAACCAATGCCCTTGATTTCTCTGGCATGAGAGGAAAGTCAGGCTTAGTCAAAACTTTAGCAAACAAACGTGTTGCTTCTTTTTCCTTCTGTCTCCCTCTCTGATCTCTCCAGGGTGTTGTAACAGCCATCACCAAATTCACAAGAGGCCTATGGTCTAACTCTCTCTCTCCTTCCCTGGGTTGGAGGAGGAGATGAAAGGGATTCATTGGGGTTTTGCAGAATTGAATTTCCATCCCTCCTCCTCTACTGTCCCTTCTCTTCTCTGTCTCTGTCCCACTCCCTTGTGCTCTTTGCTGGTTTGCTGGCAGCTGTGGGAATGTTAAGCACCTGTCACTCTTGTGGCTGGGAGGTCAATCTCTAACGACTGTGAACCATCAATGGAGATAGCCCACTGCCTTTGCACCAGCTTAAAGCAGAAGCCACCTGCCCCAGCCCACTAAGTAGCCAGCCGAGGGCTCAAACCCATGACTTTGGTGTTATTAGCACCACACACCAACCAGCTGAACTAGCTGGCACTGTGGGGGCATTCTAACCCCTCCAGTCCTGCGCCCCGCTGCCGGCCTCATCTCCCGCACTCACAGCATCACCCTGAAAGCTCCTGGCTTCACAGCTCCAGAGCTGCCAAGGGAGGTCACCTGAAGAGAGGAGCTTTCTGGGATATTCGGGGCCTTGAAAATTAGGACAACTCTCCCATCTGAGCTGGTATTGTATGCAGAGCCCTGGGCAATGGGCTCCTCTGACTCGGCAGCTCCTGCATTCAGGATCAAAGGGAGCATCTTAACACGGGTGTGCTCAAGTCTAGGCAGAGGGCCAGGAGGGCACCACGGCCGGCAACACTGTGGTCAGGTCTGGATCTGAGGGAAGGGGAAACGGTCTCATCACTGGCCTTCGGTGGAAAGGAAGCATCTTGTGCAGCTGTTTCTAACCATGTGCCCAGCAGCAGTGAGGAGCCAAGATGAGCGACAGCAGTTGCTAAAGACATAAAAATCCTTCTGGACATTTGGAAACAGAACGCCTTCCAACCACCAGGGCCTGAGGGTCTGGGAGAGACAGTAGGGCCCTCTTCCAGCTCTCAGAGTCTGTCGGCCCTTCGCCTGAGTCCCCACCAGGGTCTGATTGACATTGGCAGACATCTTTTGAACAAAAACAAAAACTTTTCATCAAAAAATGCTCTTCTGTCTAAAATATTTTTCACGAAAGATTTTAATTTTTGAACAGTTTTCATTTTGGACAAAATCAGAAGAACAATGAAGACTAAGTTTGAGTTTTCAGGGCACTTTTGGTTTTTCAGTTTGTTGTTTCTCCTTTTTGCCCCCTTTTCCCAGTGGGAAAATGGAAAAAAAGGAGGGGAAAAAAAGGGAAAAGCAGAGGGGAATAAAGGGAGAGACAGTACATGCACGCACGGTGGCAAGGGTGGGGGTGTTAAACAAAAAACCGCAAATAAACATTTCAAAACTGGATTTCAGATTACTTTTTTGGGTGAAAAATGTCAAAGATGTAAAAAAAACCCAAACCAAACAAAAACAAAAACAAAAAAACCCCCCACCCCCCTCTTTTAAAACTCCTTTAAAAAAAATTGAAAAAAAAATTACCTCCAATTTTTTTGCTCCACAACAACGCAAAGTCAGAATTGGCTCTGCTGGCATAGATTCATAGATTCCAAGGTACCCATTGTGATCATCTAATCTGTCCTCCTGTATAATACAGGCCACAGAACTTCCCCACGATAATTCCTAGAGCAGATCTTTTAGAAAAACATCCAGTCTTGATTTAAAAATTATCAGTGATGGAGAGTCAACTACAACCTTGGGAAATTGTTCCAATGGTTAATTACTCTGTGAAAAATATATGCCTTATTTCCAGCCTGAATTTGTCTAGCTTCAACTTCCAGTCAGTAGATTGTGTTAGACCTTTCTCTGCTAGTTTGAAGAGCCTGTTATTAAATATTTGCTCCCCATACAGGTACTTATATACCATTGTCAAGTCACCTCTTAACCTTCTCTTTGTTAAACTGAATAGATGGAGCTCCTTCAGTCTATCACTATAAGGCAGGTTTTCTAATTGTTTAATCGAAAAAGAGGAAGAACATCTTCACGCACAGATTTGCCAACCTAATGAGGTGGGTTTTAAATTACTTTCAAAGGGAGCAGGTGACAAAAGCCCACAGGTAAGCATAAAAAAAGGTGACCTTAAGAGAGAGCTAAATGTTGGGTGGGCAGAAATGGAAAATTACAATAAGTTCGTAGAAGCAACAAGAGGGAAATTAGTTAGGGAATCTGCTCAACATTGTAGATTTCTGTCCATACACAAATGCAAGTAGTATGGAGGATAACAGGAAGAACTAAAAGCATGGGTATATAAGCTAATTAAGACGTAACTGGAGTCACAGAGATTTGATGGGATAAATGTCATGACTAGGATATTGGTATAGAGCGGGATAACTTGCTCAGGAAGGACAGGCAAGGAAAGAGGGAGGCTTTACAGCATTATATGTCAAGAATATATACCCGCATCTGAGGTCCAGACCAGTTGAAAGTCTCTGGGTAAAGATAAAAGCAGAAAAAAATTGGGGTGATGTGATGGTAGGGGTCTACTCTAGACCACCAAATCTCAAAGAGCAGGTGGAGGAGGCATTTCTAGAACAAATAACAATATCCAAAACAGAAGACCTGGTAGTAATGGGAGACTTCAACTAATCAGACATCTGTTGGAAAAGTAAATGGCAAAACGCAAACTTTTCAAAAAGTTCTTGAAATGCATTGGGGACAATTTTTTGTTCCAGAAAGTGGAGGAAGTAACCAAGGGGACAGCCATTTTAGACCTGATTCTGACCAACAGGGAGGAATCAGTTCGTAAAGTGAAGGTGGAAGGTGATTTGGGTGAAAGTGATCATGAAATGATAGAACAACGAACTTCAAAATGATAGAACAACGGACTTCAAAAAAGCCAGCTAACAAACTCAGAACTGGTAGGTAAGGTCCAATGGGAAGAAAATCTATGGGATAAAGGAGTTCAAGACAGCTGGAAGTTTCCCAAGAAGACAATATTAAAGACACAACTGCAAACTATCCCAATACAGAGTAAAGATAGGAAGAACAGTAAGAGGCAGTATGGTTCCATCAGGAGCTCTTTAATCACCTGAAAATCAAAAAGGAATCCTACAAAAACTGGAAACCTGGATGAACTGCAAAGAAGAAAAAGAACAGCACAAGCATGTAGGGACAAAATCAGAAAGGGTAAGGTACAAAATGAGTTACACCTGCGAGGGATATAAAAGGCAATAAGAAGAAGTTCTTTAAATACATTAGGAGCAAGAGAAAAACAAAGGAAAGTGTAGGTCCTCTACTTAACGGGGAAGGAGAACTAACAACTGATGGTATCAAGATGACTGAGGTGTTTAATGCCTGTTTTGCTTGAGTCTTCGCTAAAAAGGTTAAAGGTGAACATATACCCAATACAGTTAATAGTAACAATAAGGGGGAAGGAACACAAGCTAAAATAGGGAAAGAACAAGTTAGAGAATATTTAGATACGTTAGATGTATTCAAGTCAGCAGGGCCTGATGAAATTCAGGAACTAGCTGAAGCAATGTCGGAACTGTTAGTAATTATCTTCAAGAACTCCTGGAGGATGGGGCAGGCTTCAGAGGACTGGAGAAGGGCAAACATAGTCCTGATCTTTAAAAAGGGAAACAAAGAGAACCCAGGGAATTATAGACCAGTCAATTTAACTTCAATACCTGGAAAGATACTGGGACAAATTATTAAACAATCCATTTATAAAAACCTAAAGGATAATAGGATTATAAAGAACAGCCAGCATGGATTTGTCAAGAACAAATCATGCCAAACCAACTTAATGTCCTTCTTTAATAGGACTAGTGGAAAGGGTGCAACAGTAGACATGATAGATCTTGATTTTAATAAGGCTTTTGACAAAAACCCAAATGACATTCTCGTAAGCAAACTAGGGAAATGTGTCCAGATGAAATTACTATGAAGTGGGTGCACAACTGGTTGAAAGACCGTACTCAAAAAGCAGCTATCAATAGTTCGCTGTCAAACTGGGAGAGCATATCTAGTGGGATCCCGCAGGCGTCAGTCCTGGGTCTGATACTATTCAATATTTTAATGAATCATTTGGATAATGGAGTGAAGAATACGCTTACAAAATTTGCAGATGACACCAACCTGCGAGGGGTTGGAAGCACTTTGGAGGACAGCATTCGAATTCAAAATGACCTTGACAAATTGGAATATTAGTCTGAAGTCAAGAAGATGAAATTCAGTAATGACAAGTGCAAAGTACTACACTTAGGAAGGAAAAATCAAGTGCACAACTCCAAAATGGGGAATAACTGCTAGGTGGTAGCACTGCTGAAAAGTGTCTCGGGGTGACAGTGGATCATACAATGAATATGAGTCAACAATGTGATGCAATTGCTAAAAAGGTTAATATCATTCTAGGGTGTATTAACAATAATGTCTTATGTAAAATACAGGAGGTGATTGTCCCACTCTACTTGGCCCTGGGGAGGCCTCTGCTGAAGTAATGTGTTCAATTCTGGGTGTCACACTTTAGGAAAGATGTGGACAAATTGGAAAGAGTCCAGAAGAGAGCAACAAAAATGATAAAAGATTTAGATAACCTGATCTATGAGGAAAGGTTAAAAAAACTAGGCATGTTTAATCTTGAGAAAAGACGACTGAAGGCAGACGTGATAATGATCTTCAAATATGCTAAAGGCTGTAATAAAGAGAACAGCGATCAACTGTTCTCCACATCCACTGGCAGTAGGACAAGAAGGAATGGGCTTAATCTAAAGCAAGGGAGATTTTCCTAATAGCGAATCTAAAACTTTCTAACTATACAGGCAGTTAAGCTCTGGAATAGGCTTCCCAGGGAGGTTTTTAAGACCAGGTTGGACAAACCGCTCTCAGGGATGGTCTAGGTTTACTTGGTCCTGACTCAGCGCAGGGGGGCTGGATTTGATGACCTCTTGAGGTCCCTTTCAGCCCTATGATAAAATCATAGAAACGTTCTCATGGCTCTTCTCTAAACCTCTCAAGTTTTTCAACATCCTTCTTGAACTATGGACACCAGAACCGGACACAGCATTCCAGTAGTTGTTGAATCAGTGCCAAAGACAGAGGTGAAATAACCTCTCTGCTCCTACTCTAGATTCCCATTTATGTATCCAAAGATTGCGTTCATTCTTTTGACCACAGCAGCACACTGGGAGCTCAGGTTCAGCTGATGACCCACCAGGATCCACAAATCTTTCAGTCACGGCTACCAAGGATAGAGTCAAACTGCCTGTAAGTAACGGATTTGAAGACTAACAGGTCCACCCTCAGTCTTCTTTTCTCAAGACTAACCAGGCCCAGTAGTTGTAACATTTCCTAACAGCTACCTTAAAACTTTCACGTCAGATTTTCTAAATCTTTTATCCTACTTTTTTTGGTGCCTAGATGCATACATTTCTATTCAGCTGTATTAAAACGCATACTGTTCGCTTGCACCCACTTTACCAAGTGATCCAGATCATCCATGACCTGTCCTCTTCATTATTTATGACTTCTTCAATTTTTGTGTCATTTGCATAACAACTAAACCCTTCTTCCCGTCCGAACGAGGAATATGTGAGCTTTTCTCCCTCCTTGCTGACAGCCCTCTGCTATACACAACAATTCATAACCCTCCCGCCAACCACTCTCTGCTCTCCTACAGGAAGAGGGAAAGCTCCCAAGGTTCCAGATAAGCCTCTCCAAGACCGAGACCTGACCAATTAATTGCAAGAGAGACCTGAATTACCAGCTAATTTTCAGGCTTGGTAGACCACAAGAGGTAATAATTTCAGGCTGTGGATAAATCCGCCCCTCGAATCACTAGCTAGAGCACTTATTGCCTACAGTTAAAACGTGCAATGAATCATTATTAGCAAGGTCTGGTGACCATGAATTGTTCCCTAGGGTGTTGTATCCAGCACAAGGGCTGACAATGGAAATATAATAAAGGAGATGAGAGAATGCTCAGGTACAAACATCCTGACCTTGTACCACTCTGTGCACTGAGAAAACAACCAACACCCTCCTAAAGCACACTGTGGAAGTTCACAACTTCTTCTGCAATCACCATCAGCCCCTCAGCTGCTTAACTGGAAAAGAAAAATTCCCAGAGACTCTTGGTTGAACTCTCAGGAAGATCATGTCTCTATATTATCAGCCAGTTACAACCAGGAGGACTCTGAGCAAAACCAGAGCGGACATTTCCCACAGCAAGGGACTCCACAAAGAGGCACCAAACTTCCCAAAGCAATTCAAGGTGCTTTGGCTGAGACCTGGCAGACTCATGACACCACTGTCACTGTGTCAGCAGAAATGTGGCTTGGTCTAAGTACAAACCAAAAACACCACCGGATTCCTGGCTTTTTGTTTTCACTCACAGCACTGCACGTTTTTCATTTTGAAGGAGGCATGCCTGTTTATGTTTGAGGGATGAATGTGTGTATGACATGAATAACAAAGGATGTGTTTTCTGTTCCATTTCAGAAAACCTCCGGAGAGTTTTGGTTGTTTATTTGTTTTGCCACTGAGGGGTGTGTGTTGTTGGTTTTGTTTGGCTGGTTTTTGATTGGTGAAAAATCACAAAAAGCCCTCCCCACCCTGAACTAAATGGAACCAAAAGTGGTGTAGTCCAGATCTTTTTCGAGTCATACATTTACCAGCAAACGTCCCAAGGTATATTAAAGGTGATAATGAATGTGCAAAAATACTGAGTTGTCTCGGAAGTGGTGGCAGACGGCAGGGGTTTGGGAAGCAAGACATTACTTTAATTACTCTCTTGTATTAAGAATTTTGTTCAGTTTGTCCCTCTCTTTTGGGATCTGACAGTGAAAACCAGCATAACAACAAAAATCACACAAAATGCAGGGGGGTTTTTTTCCCAGCAAATTCTGCTTAACTGTCTGGATGAACTCCAGGCAGCCTGGAAAGGGCGGTTTGTGAAAATGAAAAAGGATAGCGCTCGGACTACGACTGGAAATAGGGAACAAGCCCAGGATATTTTCATTGATGGGCTTCGAGCAGATAGAAGCCAGGGGTAAAGAAATGAGGATCACTTTGCACTGACACACTGAGGGTTCAGATGATCTGAGCTATACCCAAGTCTCCCTCACCGGCTATCCCAGTTAGTACAAAAACAAACGTTCATGAATTAGCTCCCCACGGGGGGAATTGTGCCTCCAATAAAAAGGCAACCTCCTCCAAAGACAGTGTATTCTGCAGCCTGCAAAGAGATAATCGAGGGGACAATGGCATACCCCTCTGGGCTCTGCCCTGCACCCTCCTCCCCTGGGGATGTCAGAGACAGCCCCATCCACATGCCCAAAGCCACCTGTGTGTATCCAGACACCTCTGCAATGGCCAGAGCAGCCCACACCCCTAGACACAAGAGTCACTTACTAGGTGCCATGAGAGCCTGCTTGGCAGAGACATTTGCCCGTCTCGAAGTGGCATTCCCCGTTGAAGCAGTCGCTGCAGACAAAGGCGCAATTCTCGCCGTAGGTCCCGTTGCGACACTTGGTTTCACACCTAGGAAAGGGCCAACAGGAGCAGGTTACAGGACTGGGACAAGAGAAAAGAGCACAGGAACTGGCAGGGCCAGGCAGCTAGGGCAAGGGCTGGATTCTCCAGACAAATACACTGGGGTGCTGGAAAGCCGCTGCCATTGAGGTCCTGCCCTGTCCCGAGTGCAGGGGCTGTGGGGACACAGTCACCGGGAGCCTTTAGCAGGTAGGATTGGGTTTAGCTGTGAGGAGCTGCCAGGCCATTTTCCACCTCAGCTAATGGGGCCATTGGGATGGCAGCTTTCGTGCGGGCCTGGCTCTCCTGCTACTGGACCACAGCGAATCTGGTAGGTGAAGCTGTGATTGCAGCAGGGAGGCACTTCCCGAGAGCACACAGCACAGACAGGAGTCAGCAGAGCCTTCGCCACCACCCTGGGGCATTCTCCTTCTCTTCACCTCACTGACCGTGCTCTGCCTGAGACACCTTTCCCCACCATGCTCTGCTCGGAGACCGGCCACTAGGACACCCCCCTGCCCCCCCCAGCCAACACCCATGGTCTGATCTGAGGCCAGCTGCCTGGGTCAAAGCCCACCGTCCGCCCCGAGACTGGTAGCATCAGAGACCAGAACAATGGAAACACTTCACAAAAACCAAATGGAGCCAAGACCCAGCCCTGAAGACAATGCAGTGCAGAACTGCCTGGATGGCGCTTCGTGCCAGGATTCGACCACAAGAACGCGAGGGCGAGGTGGAACAGGCTCTGCTGCCAGCCTGACGAGACAGCAATCGATCCGGATAGGCGACAGCCCACGGCTCATCTCCCTGCTAACAAAGCTCCCATCTGCTGGGCTTACAAAAGCCCCAGTGAGGGCCAGAGCTGACAACATGGAGTGGAAAGGAAGGGTCCATCCGAACAGCCCCACGTCTACACGGAGCTGCCCGCATCTGCAGCAAGCACTGGGCACGTTTCAGCGGGCTGGGACGGGGAGTGACCCGACAGGGTCCCTGGAGCAGCCAGCGTCCCCAGGGCTGGGGAGAGCTCACCGCAGCCTCTGCAATGCCAGACGAAGGGCCACAGCTCTGATCTCTGCAGGCAGCTTCTAGGCTCACCCCAGGAACAGGCAACGGCAGTGGGTGGCTTTCAGGGACCGAGGGAAAAGCAGGCTGGGGCCAAAATGGTCCGACTGGCCAGGGCAACATCAGTCTGTGACCGGCCAGAGCCTCCAGCAGGGCAGCTTGATGGCAGGACAGGGGCATGTTGGCCTAGCGCTATGGAAAGCGCCAGCATGTCTGAGCACACCAAGAGAGCCAAATGACCCGCAGGGGAAGGCAGCATTGCCTAGTGGCTAAGGCAATGGATAGGAGTCAGGGGTCGAACGCAGGTAGCGCCACAAACATCCTGGGTGGCCTTAGTCACATCGCCCAATGGGAAACCACAGGCGCGTGCAGCCTGGTTCCTCACAAAGCAGCCTGCCCTTCAAAGGCAGCTCCCAGCCTCCGCTCACCTGTCTCCAATCCAGCCGGGATTGCAGTGCGAGCACTTGCCGTTGATGTGGTTGCAGGTGTGGCCGTCCTTGCACGGGGGGCATGCCTTCTTGCAGCCGTCTCCGTAGACGCCGGGCGAGCAGGCCTGGTCGCACTTGGGGCCCTTCCAGCCGGCTTCACACGCCAGGCAGCGGCCGTCGGCGATGGTGCAGGGCTGCAGCCCCTTGCACTGTCCGCACCTACCAGCGCCAAGGGAGAGCACAACCCAGGAGGTTAGCCATCATTTGAACACCCCCGCCCGCACCAGTCTCGGGCCCCCCTGGGCTGACTCCTCCCTCCCACTGGACCAAGGCAGGCCAAGCAGGGACGGTCCTCCACTTGCAAGAGCACTGGCTGGGCAGAGCCAAGTGCGGTGCACGGCCCTGTACACTTACCGCCTCCTGCAGCCTTGCCCGTAGAAGCCGGCCGGGCAGGGCTCCCGGCAGTATTTGCCCCGATAGCCCGGATCACAGGCGCAGGTACCGTCCACCTGGTTACATTTCCCCTTGTCGCACTGGCAGTAGCGGTCGCAGCGTGGGCCGAACACTCCCTCCCGGCACTGGCAGCGCCCGGAGAACTGCTCGCAGGGGGAGTTATTGCAGGCGCACTGGTTGTTGCAGCCCCGGCCCCACCAGCCGGGCTGGCAGATGCAGGTCCCCGCCTGCTGGTCGCACTGGGAGTTGAGGCTGCAGTAGCAGGCGCTGGAGCACTGGGGGCCCCACCAGTTCGGCTCGCAGGTGCACTTGCCCGTCTTTTGGTCACACTTGCCGTGCTTGCAGAGACAGGCGTTCTCACACTTGGGCCCCCAGCGGTTGGCGTTGCACGTACACTGGCCCGTGACGTCCTCGCACTGGCCATTGGGGTGGCAGCTGCACATTTCCTTGCAGTCGGGACCCCAGAACTGGCGAGGACATTCTGCAAAACAAGCAACACGCCAGCACTTACCGGGCAGCCATGGAGCCCAAGGGGAAGGGGCAGGGGTTCCTTCGGTTAGTCCCCTGGCCCCTCCTTCCACCACCCGGTCATCTTACGTGCAGGCTGCAGTTCCCCCCGCAGGGCAGGGCCTTGTCTGGTCCAGCACACGCACGCCAAAGGCACCACGTCACTGACAATATAATGGGTGAATCGGCTGCTCCCCGTCTGGTGGAGAAGGCAGCCCAACTCCTGCTGTGCTCACCCCATCTTCTTACCCACGTCAGCCCCCTTACCATGCTCTCAGCCCCCCAAAATGCACGAGGCCCTCCGTAGAGCGCTGCACCTCCAAGCCCACGTTTAAAGGAGCCCCGCCCAGGACACCCATCCACGTCGACTGAAGGTCTGGATAGCCCTGGTTCTGCACCAAGAGCAGTGCAGGGTGCTTGCACGGCAGTCAGCCAGTGAGCAACAGCAGCAGCGTCTGGTTAGCAGGCCAATTTCCCCAGCACGTCGCGCCCTGGCTCTGCGTCTGCACGTTGCTCTGCCCCAGCGGGGGGAGCGACTCAGCCAGTCCCACAGGAGCCTGCAGCACTCTGCCGAGGCAAGGGAGACAAGGAGGCAGCAGCCATGCCAGCCTCTCTCATCATCTCAGTTTGGAAATAATGTCAGCTTCCAACAAAAGAAAGAACCAAACAATTTTCAGCAGCAACCTCTAAAGGCACCGTGTAACACACTGGCCTGCGCAGGTCCCAGGGAAAGGGGCTGGGGCCAGCCCTGACGCAGCTTCCAGAGGGCCATCTAGCTGAGCTCAGGCAGAGCATAGCCTCTCCCGCCCCTCTTCTCCTGGCTTCCCCACTGCGAGTGCCTCTTCCCCTTGGCAGAAGCATGTGGCTATCTAGGTGAACATGTTGGCTGTGCTGCATGACTTCTGTTCTCCTTACACCTGAGCTGCTTCGTCTTGCACAAGTAACTTTGGAGCAAAAGCAATCTCTGGTCGATCAAGCAAACACACCTGCCCCTACGGCTGACCCAGAGTCTGATTCCCAGCTGCTCAGTGGTGGGGAGAACGTTGCCTGCCAAGATAAGGAGGACGCAGTGTGCAGGCAGGCTCAGGGAGACAGATCTGGTGCATTCGCCATTCCTTGGCTCCAGGAGCCATCACCAGGAGTGAGTCAGCACCGGATGGTTATGAGCCATGTGGACTTTTCCACTAGTTCAAGGCTCTGGTTCACACGTAACCCCTCCTCTCCGCAGGAAGCAATAAATGAACCCTACAGTGACCGGTCCCTCTAGGCGCCCAGCGAGGGAGAACATTCAGCCCTGCTCTTTAGCAATGGGTTGCTGTAGGGTGCCCTGTTGATTGCCTTGCCGAGTCCAGACTGAGTTTGCTCAGTGGATGTGAAACAGGTGATTCTTCTACGTGAGTGCTGTGTGTCCCATGGGACCCGAGAGCCATGTGCGACCTGGGTATTCTCACCAGCCGTTGGAATACAAGACCCACAGCACGGCCAGCTGGCCCAGGTCAGCAGACTCAGGCTCGGACTGTGGGGTTAAAAAGTGCTGTGTAGATGTACTGGCTTGGGTTGGAGGCCGGGCTCCGGGACCCCCCCCCCCACTTGGCGGGGTCCCAGCACTCAGGTTCCAGCCAGAGCCTGAATGTCCACACAGCAATTTTACAGCCCCGCGGCCCTAGTCAACTGACCCGGGCCAGCCGCAGGTGTTGAATTGCTGTGCCCGTAACGGGAGCAGACTTCAGCCCTGCAGCCAGAACACAGTGAGCAATGTTACTAACAATGCCGAAGCCAGAACCGACTCCTCCAACTGCCTCTTCTCTGGCCTGGGCTGGGCTGGCTCCGCAGGGCTAAGTGGAGTGAGGAGGAATCAAAGCCTATTTATGTCACTGGCACGAGCAGACTGACAGCGGATCCACCGGGAGATGATCTGCGGAGTCAGACGGGCCTGTTAGTTACTGTCACTTTTCTGGCCACAATAAATGAACTGAAAATATTTTGGCCCCAACCATTGCCCTAGACTTGCCGGGCATCTCACTGCAGGGCCTGAAACTTTGCCTTTCACCAAGCCACGGCAGCAGGTAAAGAAACGGGGACCCCGAGAGCCTGTGGGGTCCCCCGGTCTCAGCTAACGTCTCCCTCTCGGGTTCTGTCTGGGGTCTGTTCGAGGAAAGAGAGAAGCCTGTCGTTACGCAGCAGCCAGCAGAACGTCTCGGTTTGCTTTCCCAGAAATCCCCCTTGTGGCTTGGAAATTTCCATGCCTGGTGCCAGCCCGAAGGAGATGGGGCGGGCGGCAGAGAAATTGGGGGAAAGCCTCAGCCATTTCTGACTGAGACGAATATGTTCCTGCTAGGCTGCTGTTCAAGTGGATAACTCAAAAATGGGTAAAGCTTGAAACTGCCCATGCAGCCGCAAGACACGCTTGTTGAGGGGGGAAAACCATCAAGCAGGTGACCTCCAAGACGGTGAGAGGACTGTCCATTTCAAACAGAGTTTGGGTGCTTTTCATGCTGTACCCAGTGCCTCGCTGCCATGGAGATCGGTCCCAGGTGGGTAGGGCGGCTACAGGAGGCGAGCCTGCTGTGCTAAGCGTCAGACAGGTTGGTTTGGGGCACAGTGCAGTTCTGAAGATTTGTAAGCACTGGTGTGAATCTGCACCTTGGGAAGCGTCTCTGCGGGAGGAGGAACAAGGATTTTGAAAGGGTAAAGCTTTGCCCAACTGCTGCTTCCTAGTGTGCCTATAGCCTCCTGGTGAGCCACTAGCCCTCCCACCCCTTAGCCCACTGCTCCTGGGGTGCCCTGTCTGACTCCTGGGTGGCTCCAGCCCAGTGCTTGTAAGTGGGGTCTTGGTGAAGCATGCAAGCCTTGAGGGGTATGTATAAGTATCCAGCTGGAGTAGCATGCACTTCTCCCACACACCAGCACGGCCCTTGCAGGAACCAACCTAGGCTCCCAGAGTGCCTGCTGCACTGTCCTTTATCTTCAGAAGCTGCAACCCAGCTAAGAAACGTCAGCTTCCAGGCAAGGAGCGGGCAGAACAATTTTCAGCAGAGGCTCCCAAAAAGCACACCGTAATGCACAAGCTGGGGCAAGTCTCAGGGAAAAGGATCAGTGGGCCTCTATTCCAAGAGCCATTTGTTCAGGACCGCACTTTTCTAAAAGAAAGCGTCACAAAATACAAACGGTCCATCAAGCACTCGGCATCTCTGGCTGTGCGGTCCGAGGGCGTGTGCAGTGGGATGGGTTAACTCTGCACTCCCCTGGCTGCTTTCATCATAAATGCTGCTGGAGCCGAGCTTTTGCACTCGCTGATTTTATGATTTTTGAGCAAACTTTCCTCCGTGTCTGAGCTGGCTACCCCGGAGCTCTGTGGGGCTGCGTCACCGCGCTCTGGGATGGGGCCAGGGGTTTGTCAACCTTGCATTTTAGTTTTTCTTGACATGAAGATCTGAAGTTGATTTTTTTTTTTTTTACCGACATGGTAAACTTTTTACCGAGATCACTAAAAATAGCCTAAACAATACAATAATGTCACAAAAGTGCGTACTCGCTCGCGATATTCGGTACACAGGAATTCGGAATGACGCAGCTGTTGTAGCTGCAGTTAATTGATCAATCAGGTTCTTTGGGCGTGTGCAATAATAGAAAACGGGAAATTGATAAAGGCAGGGTGAGTGTAGTTTTATGATACAAGAAGTGATTCTGAATGGTGGCAATCAATGTCAAAATACCGCAGGTTTTCTTTCTCTCCAATTTTACAGACATTTTCATTTATTTACGGATTTATGGACAGCGTTAAAATTGCACTTTTTTTTTTTTTTTTTTTTACTGAGTGTCCGTAAATTTACGGCCGGTTGGCAACCCTGCCAGGACACAACGCTGCCCGATACTCACTGGTGTCACAGTTGGCCCCGAAGTATCCATGGCGACAGCGACACTCGCTGGGTCTCACGCACACCTCGTTCTCCTTGCAGGTGAAATTCCCCTCACACACGGCTGCCAAGAGAAAGGGAGAGAGACGTCGTCCAGTGACAGGGCAGGATTAGGCAAAGCCCAGGGTTCAGGCACATATGCTCCCAGAGTGGGAGAAGGCAAGAGTTTACTCTGGTGCGGTGCTGGTCTAAGAGAAGGGGGCTGCTCCCTGCTCCTTCTTGCCCTGGAGCCGGGCAACGGCAGCTTACAGGAGTCTAGGTGCCACGGAGGCGCCCTGACACCCTGGGATCTGGCGTGACATCTGCCTTGGGTGTGGCGTGGGAGGTGCTGAGCTGAGAGGGAGGCCCGGCGCTGGCTCTGGGCAAGCGACACGCCAAGGGTGCTGCAAGAGGGGAAGGAAGGAATTCTCCTGAACACCCGGGATGGAACACGGCAGCTACAGGGAGAAAGAGCCCGTCCTGTTACGAACCGACACAAATGTGGCAGTCAAAAGCGGCATGAGCCGGCCGTCTTCAGGGGAGGAGGGGATGTCAGCCTCCAGGGCTTGGGAAGGCCAGGCAGCCTCTGGCAGACACAGCTAAGGCAGCGCCTGGCAGCACAGAGACCAGATGACTCGGCCAGCCGCTCGCCCTTGTGGGAGCATCGCCGGGCGAGGAGGGAAGGGCGCCTGACTCCTCCGTCACAGGCGCTGACCTCCAATCCCGGGAGGCCTCACGCGCCCGTGGCCCCAGCAAGAGTCCGCCACGTGGATTCTGCTGGGACACTGCATAGGGGGCAGGGCATGGGTGCTTCCCTGCGTCAGACCCCTCTCCTCAGCCACTTGGGACCAGCAAAGCCTACGCTAGGCACCTCCGCCCTTCCTCCCACACGGGGATCTGGCTGCACTGATCTGTGTGGTGGTCACCTCCAGGCTGCATTACTGTAGCCCGCTGTGGCACGGGGCTGAGCGGGGATGCAATGCAGGAGCTGCAGCCTGGCCAGAGGGTAGCAGCCCCTCAACGGGCCAGGCTTCCGTGAGCACGTCCCCCTTGTACTCAGCTCCTTCCACTGGCTCCCAGTCCCCAGCCTCAGCCCGGATCTGTAAAGCCAGCAGAAGGCCAGGTTCCAGCTACATCAGCAACCGCATCTGAGCGGAGGACTCCATGCAGTCCATCTTACCTGGGAAGCTCCCAGATCCTGTGGCGATGGATACTATTGAAAGCCTTCAGGGAGACAAGATTATATAAACCCAGACTGAGGGAAGCTGGGAGTCTAGTGGTGAGAACAGGCCTAGGAGACCTGGGTTTTCTTCCTGATTGACACCAAACTCCTGTGAGACCTCGGGCAAGGCTTCCAGATGGAGATCATAGAATTATAGAAGATTAAAGTTGGAAGAGACCTCAGGAGGTCATCTAGTCCAACCCCCTGCTCAAAGCAGAGATGCTAAGAAATGAATTAATTCCCCATCTCATGAAGCATTTTGAGAGCATCAGATAAAGGCACTAAATACATGCAAAGTATCGTTATCAGTGTGAAATGCAAACCCTGAGGGATTGGTTTGCTGCGCAATTGTTACCTTTGTATATGCGGGAGATGCAAAGGGGCTCCCTTAATTTTCCCGCAGGAGCCGTAACATCTGAATTCTCAGTCTGAAGGTTGCATTCGAGTGAGGTTGTGCACAAAAGACATATGCGCAGGAAGCCTTTCCTCCAGCACTAACACACAGCCGCTGAACAGCGCAGAGCAATACCACACAACAGGAAGTCAGGGATACTGTGGCCAGCTGGAACTGCGGGGAGTTTTACAGGAATCCAAAAATAGCCTCCAAAAGTTTCTCAGCCGCGCTCTGGGAATTCAGGTTCCAAGAACTCGCAATCCTCACATACTCACTCTTTCCAAACTCAAATCGACAAAGCCCTCTAGACAGAGATGCTCAAAGCCAGGCTTCGCCCCAAGGGGGAGATTATCCGGGAGCTTTGAACCACTGACAATAGAAGATTGTAAGAGTGCTTTCTGATGACCCTACTTTGAAGCAGCCCTCGCCAGAGCTCTCCTTGCAAAAACGAAGCGCGTGCTGTGGAATAGCCACTATTATCCTGCTGGAGCTAGGATGTGAGTTAGAATACAACCTGGCCTTCCACAGGGGTATTCTCAGTGAGTATCCACAACAGACACCCAAATTCCCATCACTTGCTTCTTCCACTCACCGCAGACCAGCTGGGACCGAGCGTCAGGCACCGGAGCTGTGGCAACATTCACTCAAGCTCTTCATGTTCCATCCATGTGGCCACCCCTTTCTCTTCATCCCCATCTCTGTGCCCCCTCCTTCACTTCTCTTTTCCTTCCCCGCTTCACATATGAGGCCCTCTCTTATCTACATCATCTCTCCCAGGGCCAGGGGCTGGGCTGTACACTCTGAAACCCATCCATCTACCCCCAGGACTATCCCAGTTGATAGTCCTGGTCGATATAGAGTCATGGGAAGTGTCTGAAAGGCAGAAAGTGCTGCCCCCAAAGTACCCCTCACCCCAGCACAGAGAGTAAGTGGCCAACCTAGCAGCTGAGTTTCATTCTCCTGCCAAGGCCTAAATGAGGAACTCAGTGTGTGACAAGGACCCAAACCGAGGAACCTTGCAAAATCATTCGTGCAGGAAACGCTGCCGTGGGCTCCTTCCCCTGAGTGTACACGGCTCTCCTGGCTCAGCTTGACTGCTGCTGCAAACAGCTGTCAGTGAGAACAGCTGGGGGTGGGACCCCAAATCTGTGCAAAAGGCAGGGACTAAAGCGTGGGACTGTCTCTCGCAGGGGAAGCCAGACACTGCTTTTGGAGCTGCAGTCTGCATTTTGCAGTCTGCCGGAGGCAGCTGGCATCCTGCTGGGAAGGGACGTCAGCTGTGACCAGCACAGGACAGACTGAATTCCAATCCATCTGGCTGCAATGCTGCTTTATCAAGTGAACAGGAGCTTTGGGATATGCCCACTGCCCTGGATGCTCTCCGTGTCCTGCAGACATCCGCTGTTTCCCTGCCTCACCCACAGGGCTAGCTCTGACCAAGGAAGGAAAGGCAGGACCTCCCCACGGAGCCCCTGGCAGCTCTGGTCGAGTCTAGCCGTGACACAGAGCTCTGAGCAAGGCAGGCTATGGGGGAGACGCAGTCCAGATTCAGTGGTGCAGGGAAGGCCCTTCAGGAACGGGAGGGGAGGTGGAGCTGAGAAAGGAGGAAGAAGCGGTGTTCAAAGAAGGGATGCTGGCGCTTACCAATCAAGCATTCGTCTCCTTGTTGCTTCCATCCTGGGCAGCACACAGACTTGGAGAAGCTGCACAAAGGAAAACACAACGGTCCAGTTACAATGCGGCCCCTCGGCAAAGCGCTTGCCCTCCCTCTGGAGAGCTCCCTCTCTGCGTGCGGGGCCACAGATCTTAGGGATTCACCCCACGCCAAGGGCTTGAAGTTCGAAAGGAAGCCCCGGGGCTTCGCTTTACCACCCAGTGGGCAGGCACGTTGGAGAAAAAGGCAATTGTCTGCAATGCCACTGGCTGCAAGTCCTGGCTGACGCAGGGACTGCGGGGCGCACTCGTGGGTTGGAGAGTACTTTGGGGGCGATTCTGCACCTCTAGGACTGTCCAAAGCAGGGTGTTGACGTCTACAAGGCAAACAAAACAAGGCAGCCGCAGGGTATCTCAGAGCCTGAGTCAGCTGCCTTGGGCTCATCTTACAGGGCTAAAAAAGAGCAGCATGGACATTCCCGCTTGAGCTGGGGCCCAGGTTCTGAGACCCTCCCCAGGTTTAGAGCCCAGGTGTCAGCCCCAGCAGGAACATCTACACTGCTATTTTTTAGCCCCATAGCACAAGCCCCACGAGCCCCCATCACAGAGCCATAGGCTTAGCAGGAACTGCAAGGGTCATCTAGTCTAATCCCCTTTCCAGGATGCAGGATTTGTTGTGTCTAAACCATCCACGACTGATGGCTATCCAGCCTCCTCTTGAAAATCTCCATGGAAGGCGCTTCCACAACCTCCCTCGCGTCAGCTGACCTAGGCTCTGAGACTTGCTGCCACAACGTTTGTCTTTGCTGTGTAGATGTATCCTATGAGGCTGGGCAGAGGATTAGCAAGGGATGATGCCTTCAATATGCTAACATCACCCACACCCAGATCTCAGTCTCATCTGCCCCAGCGGGTGCAATGGGACAAACAACTATGTGTCTGCATGAAACCGATCCTTCCTGCGTCTGAGATGGCGAAGGGCCAATCCAGAGAAGCCTGAGATGCTGATAGGTTGCGGGGAGAAGTGGGGAGAGCTGGAGAGGATTAAATGGGTCCCTGTTCTTCACTGGAAAACGTTATCCTCCCAATTTGCCATTTTAAAAAGGAGTTACTCGCCACAATCGTTTCATTTCTTCCCAAATTTTCACTTTGAAAAATATTTTATGGAAATTTTGTAAGAAACATCCCCTGGTGCTTTGCTCAACAAAATGCGGGTTATTTCCCACTTTCCCGCACTGCCCATTTCGAAGGGCTCGCTCGGTCCCACTTTTTCTAACCAGAACATCGAGTTTTCAACATTCCCCCTTTTGAAAATCAATTTTCTTTTCCTACAAAAAGTTACCCAAAAATGAAAAAAAAACCTGGAGCTGTGTGTGGAGCCAAAATGCCTTCACCTCGCCCAGATCCACACAATCCTCCTCCTATTTCTTGACCAGCTCCAGTCAGCCAGCGGGGATGAAGAGGGTCCCTCCCTGCTGTTTGTCACACCTCTGGAGCATGGGAAAGACCAGCTGCAGTGCACAGAGCACTCTGGGTCTGTCTACACTGCAGCAGCACACCCGCGGCTGGCCCACGGGCTGTGGGGCTATATATTTGCAGCATCGCTGTCCAGGCTCGGGCTGGAGCCCGGTCTCTGAGGACCACCCCCACTTTCAGGGTCTCAGAGTCTGGGATCCAGCCTGAGCCTAAGTTTCTTCATGGCAATTTCATAGCCCTGCAGTCTGATCCCTGCACAACCGAGTCATCTGACCCGGGCTAGCCGCGTTGACACAGCCGCTGAGTCCATACACAGTGAGGGGGGGGGGGGGGGGCGGTCATTTTCTGTTAGACCCAGACCTTAGTTACCAGATGAGACTGAACTAATCTCAACTTCTGCTGACGTTTGTGGCCCGAATGTCACTCGCAGCTTCCACTTGCTGTCACAGACACTGCCCCGGGAGCACTGAACCCTCGCTGCTTCAGTCCCATGTACAAGTCTGCGAGGGCACATGGGAACAGCAAGCAGTCACAAGGGAGCAGCTGCGTCAGCCAGCCGTTCTGCCTGGCACACTTCCCTCCGACAATCTGCTCTTTCCTCCCCATCCAAACTTGGCCTCTAAGATCAAGAAGCTGAACAAGGAGCTTCTGCAACTCTCCTAGCTCAGCTTCCCTTATTCAGGCCAGTTCAAAGCAGCCCAGCTGCCCTTCTAGCACTCGACTGGAGTAGCTGCCGCTTCCCCTTCGGAGACTCCCAGGGCAGTGCTGGGCGATTGCTCATCTGTTGCTGTCTCAGGCAAAGTTCTGTTCTGCAGACCATATGCGAGACATCTCCCGTGACACACGTTTGGCTGCCTTGTCGCCATGACCCTTGGTGGGATTTTTTCCAGTGGTTAATTACTCTCACGGTTAAAAATGCACGCCTTATTTCCACTCTGAATTTGTCTAGCTTCAACTCCCTGCCATTGGCCCGCGTTAGACCTTGCTCTGCTAGGGTGAAGAGCCCATTATTAAATATTTCTTCCCCCTGTAGGTTCTTACAGATGTAATCAAGTCACCCCTTAACCTCTTTGTTAAGCTAAACAGATGGGGCTCCTCGAGTCTCTTGCTAGAAGGCCTGTTTTCTAATCCTTTCTCGTCATTCTCGTGACGGTTCTCTAAACCCTCTCCAATTTTTCAAACTCCTTCTTAAACTGTGGATACCAGAACTGAACACAGGATTCCAGCAGCGGTTGCACCAGTGCCAAATAGAGGTAAAATAACCTTTCTGCTCATATCGGAGATTTCCCTGTTTATGCATCCCAGGATTACACTAGCCCTTTTGATCATGGTGTCACACCAGGAGCTCATGTTCAACTGATTATCCACCATGAGCCCCAAGTCTTTTTCAGAGTCACTGCTTTCCAGGATAGAGTTCCCCCAATCTTAAGTGCAGCCTACATTCTTGGTTCCTAGATGCATATAGTTACATCTAGGCATGTATAAATGCATATTGTTTGCTTGCACCTAGCTTACTAAGCGACCCAGATCACTCTGTATCAGTGATCTGTCCTCTTCATTTTTTACCACTCCCCCCATTTTTGTGTCATCTGCAAACTTCATCAGTAATTATATTGTCTTCTTCTAGGTCATTAATAAAAATGTTAGGTAGTGTAGGGCCAAGAGCCAATCCCTGTGGGACCCCACTAGAAACACACCCATCCGATGAGGATTCCCCTTTTACAATTAAATTTGAGACCAGGCGATTAGCCTGATTTTAATCCATTTAATGTGTGTCATGCTCATTTTATATCTTTCTAGATTGTTTTAATCAAAATGTCATGTGATACCAAGTCAAATGCCTTACAGAAGTCTAAATATATTATGTCAACATATTATCTTTATCAACCCAACTTGTAATCTCATTAAAACAAGATAGGAAGATATTTTCTATAAACTCATGTTGATTGGCATTAATTATATTACCCTCCTTTTAAATCTTTATTAATTGAGTCATGCATCAGGCACTCCATTATCTTATCCCGGGATCAACGTCAGACCAAGAGATCATCCCGTTTATCCTTTTTAAACATTGGCACATTAGCTTTCTTCTAGTCTTCTGGAACTTCTCTGGTGCTTCAAAGACTTAGTGAAAATCAATGTTAACCATTGAGCAGTCTCCTCAGCTAGCTGTTTTAAAACTCTTGGATTCAAGTTATCCAGACCTGCTGATCTGAAAATGTGCAACTTTAGTAGCTGCTGTTTAACATCCTCTTGAGATATTAGTGGAACAGAAAAAGTGATATCATATGATATGATCACATCATCTGTCCCCCCCCCTCTTCCCAATACAGAACAGAAATATTTAATTGACATTTCTGCCTTTTCTGCATTATTATTTATGACTCTGCCATTTCCATCTAGTAATGGACCAATACCATTTTCAGGATTATTTTTGTTCCTAATATACTTTAAAAATTCCTTCTTATTGTCTTTAACTCTGTTGGCCATTATTTCTCTTTGTATCCCTTTGCCTCCCTTATCAATTTTCTACACTTCCTAGCTTATGATCTATATTCATTACGATCAACTTCCCCATTCTTCCATTTGTTTAAACACACGCACGTACATGCACGCACACAGCTGCCTTCACTTCCCGTCCTAACCCGGCCATTTTTTTAACCAATACAGTCTTCTTCCTCGATTGTGGCTCTTGGACATCTTGTAAAGTGTTCTTAAACAATTCCCAAATATCATTCACATTTTTCTGATTAAATTCTTTCTCCCAGCTGATTTGGCTCATAATTGTTTTTAGTTTTGTGAAATTGGCCCTTTTAAAGCACCAACTATATATATCAACGGTCTGGACTTTATTCTGTTTGCACACTATAAATGTGATCAAGTCATGATCACTTGTACCTAAGCTGGCATTAATTTTTAGTTCTGTGATCAGTTCCTCTTATCCATCAAGACAAAGTCGAATACAGAGTTTCCCTGTGTTGGATGCAACATTTTTTTCATGCACACCTGCATGCAGCAGAGGGGAAGATTAGACCTTAAGTGTCAGAAAGAAGCCCCCAAATACTGCACAGAAATATATTGCTGTGATGATTTAGAGCCAACTCCTCTAAGTATCTGTCTCTCCTCTTCCCCCTTTGCCTCAGTTTGTAAGTGAGAAGCCGCACAGTCTAATGGCATTAGAAGCCCATCTAGAGCTGGTCTGAAATTATTTCTCACAGCAAATATTGTCAAATGTATTTTTTTCTACATTCTCCACAAAAACGTTTTCATTTTTTCAACAGAAACCCAAATCCAAATATTTTCAGTTTCTAAACCCCTGCAATTTTACCAGACACGGAACATGTTTGCCAAAAATAAACAAATAAATCTGTTTCCATTTTTTTTCAGTTAAAAACATTTTGCAAGGAAAATGTCAACTAATTCTAAGTCTGTCTCTTTCAGATGCAGCAACTAGAGCACCAGACACCCTTCCCCTCCCCTTGCACACACGCAATCAGTGCAGGACCTCCAGGAAACACTGCATCTCTCATGGCCAGCAGAGGAATTTCTCCAGCTCAGACCAAAACGCCAGGACATAGACAGCTTGCTTTAATGTCGTGGTAAGGCCCCTTCTGGGCTGGATATGAATGCAGTTTAAGCTTCATAAAAGGCACAGTCAGTGAAGAATAAGCCAGCTCCAGCCTAGCATTGAACTGCACAGAGTTCCATGAAGGTGGCTTTGCACATTTGAAAGTTTTGTAGCCACTGCTCATGACCCTAGATCTGCAAAACGATGTGATCTCACCACTCAGTGCCTGTTTCGCGCCCCCAAAAGCGGCAATCCACCGTGTGCAGGTGTTCCGTGAATGCAAACAGTAATCCAGCGTTGTTTGTTTGCATGGCAAACAGCAGGTCAGGCGCCTCGGATTCCTGTTCCGACTGGCAGCTCACGGTGTACTGCGTGACCAGCTGTGTTGTGTTCAGAACACTGACAATAACAATGGAGAGCAATGCAGGAGCCATCCTTTCAGGTAGGGATGGCAGGCGCACCGGAAACTGGGGCCATTGAAAAATGCTGCGAAACACAGTTGGAAACCCATGAAATGACGGGATGGATATCACTGCATCATGGGATGCCGAGCCCACATCCATGATGCACTGTGATCCTCTCCACCTTCCCACAACTCTAGCGGCACAAGATGGCGAGTTGCTCAGTGGGCTAGCTGCCCACCGTGCACTGCTCTCATGGATGATGCTACAGCACCGACCGTGGACGCGCTTCGGCAACACAATAGGTGAACAGGCACAAGGGTTGTAATTACAGCGCTTTTTGATCATCGCTGTAACTTGCATTGACAATACTCTCTAGCGTAGACAAGGCCTGAGTCTTCTCTAGTCTTCTCTAACTTACATAGGTATGTGGCAGCTGCAAATTTTGCCACCTCTTTATTGCTCTCCCCTTACCAGATCATAGTAAACAATACAGAACCTTGGGCACCCTTGGTTAACATTTTCCCATGATGAAAATTGACTATTTTGTCCTCCTCTTTGTTTTCTAATTCTTGGACGGTGTCTGATCCATGACAGAATTTTATCTCTCACTCCATGTCTATTTAGTTTCTAGCACTCTCTGGTGAAGGACTTTTACCAAAGTCTTTTGAAAGACCAAATAGTCAGTGGATTCTCCTGTAAGACCTGGAGGTAGGAGAGCTCTGCTCCTCTTATTGGGGAGAAGGGACAGCTTCAGATACATACATCAGATTATTTGCCTTAGTTCCACTTACTGAGCTTTGCTGTTTTGGCTGCACTTTGTTTATGTTTTGAGGTGTAAATGTGGTAATCGACGGTTACCATTACTATACTGCAGAAAAGGCATAAGGATTGGGTAGGATATATCCTGGGTGAGGGTCACCTTGACTTCAAGAGACAGTCCCTTGAATCGGGTAACAATGCTCAACACATAAAAGGGTTTTCTTCTGAAGACAAGAAGCTGTCTGAGAAAACAGACACTTTCTAAGGGATCTGGTTTTCCTTGGAGATTCTGCATCCTATGTACAGGAACTGCATTGAACTAGCAACTGTGGAGCAGACTGCCCATGGCAGAGCAGATCTGACTCCACCGCCTTGAGGTGGCAGCACTGATGAGCTAGCTACACCCACCCAGAGGGAGAAGCCTAGGTAAAATCATTGAACTGGACCAGCTGCTCACTGGAGTGAGACCTGGCAGGGCGGTTCTATCTAGCTTGGAGCAAACCGGCTGGGGACAGTCACCCATGGACACCTTTTGCCCACCACTGAGACTGACCTGACCTGTGCGTGGGTTTTTAGGTGGGTGTGGTTTGTAGTAAGAGAGCCTAGAACTGCATCAGCGGCAGATGCGTTATTTGGAACAGGGGGGTTTTAACACACTTTTAACAAAATGGTTGGGCTCGCTTCATTCCTTACATGAACACGTATCTACTGGGGTTCCATGTTCCTTTTGATGCAGTTCCTCTTTTCCTCCAAATAAAAGGTCTTTGTCATTCCGTGATCCAAAGAACTCCTGGAAAAGCCACCTGGAAAGGCGACCAGGAAAAAGGTTTCTTAAGTTTTATTTTAATTTCCCAGGGCCAAAAATTACAGCTGTGTTTGGGGTAGGGGTTCCTGCCATCATGTGATGTAGTGTGGTGAAGGACCTCTAGACAGACAGAACCCAGCCCTTTGCAGCTGGCAGAGTGTTACATTCCTTCAGCTGTTACAGTAACACACAAAGAATGCTAAGGGCAATGTTTTAGGACATACCCTAATGACTTTCAATGGGACCTAGACTCCTAAGGCCTAGATTCACCAAGGTACTCAGCACCCAAGTCCCAGATTTACAGCGGCAATTCACAAAACTCCAGCTGAACCTGTAGGCACCTAAACTCCCTCAGCACCTAAGTTTTTGCAGTGACAATTTCCCTGGTGCCCATCATTCCGCCTCTGGGCATGTGGACTGCTTCCCGCCTATGGGCATCCGGGCAGCTGACTGTCTTCAGCCGGCGCCCCAGAGCAACTCACAAGTCAGGGGAAGACAGGCACTCAGCCACCTAAGTCACATGTGAGGCCTGATCCAATAGGCATGTTCAGAGCATGTCTTCTGGATCGGGCCCCACGACACAAATTCACAGCTGCGGGAGGGGGAGGGGGAGCATCCTCATAACTCTTAGCCCAGTGGTTAGAGCACCTCCTGGGGATGTGGGAGACCCCCAGTTTGAGTCCCCCCCAGCCTGATGGGGAGAACGGATTTGAACAGGTCTCTGCCGCTGTGCAGCAAGGGGACCGTACCCTGGGTCTCCCATGCCCTGGGTGGGTGCTCTAAACACCAAGATATACAGCCAGGCTCAGGCTTGGGCACCCTCTCTCCAGCTGAGTGACTCTAATTATTTATCCACAGTGCAACAGCTTCAAGAGGAGAGACAGAGGGAGCCCACATCAGAACAGCCCAAAGTCCAGTGGTTAGCGCACTGTCCTGCAAGGTGGTAGATCTCCGTTCAAATCCCTTCTCCCCATCAAGTGGAAGGGGCACTTGAACCAGGGGTCTCCCTCTTCCCAACTGATAAGTTATGAGGCAGGACCTCCTCCCTTCCACCCGCCCCCAGCTTTGTGCAAATAACATCTTACGCTCCTAACTCCAAAGAGGGCTCACACCTAAGAATCACTAGCAGAGGGAGGCAGCCCAGACCTAGGCACCTATTACCAGGCGGCAAGCAGAGCTCAGCACACAACCCTCTGGTCGGCCTCTGCTATTGACTAGCTAATTGCTTGCCCAATGCCCTGGCTTTTGTGAATTACAGTCTAAGGCCTTGTCTACATCACCATTTACTTCGGTGTCGCTTACGTCGCTCAGGAGCGCAAACTCAGCGCCAGTGTAGACAGCACTATGTTGGTGGGAGAGCGTCTCACACGGACATAGCTATCGTCTCTTGCGGAGGTGGAGTTGTTATTCTGTTGGGAGACCTCTCTCCTGTCAGCATAGAGCATCTTCACCAGATGTGCTACAGTGACGCAGCTGCATCGGTGTAGTGCTTCTAGTGTAAGCTAGCACTCAAGCACCTCTCTCGCCTCATTCATTGTAAAGGAGCTCAGGCGTCTGACGCAGGCGAGGTATTTCCAGTAGAGGTAGGGAGGTGTTAGTACCGTTATACAAGGCGTTGGTCAGATCTCATCTGGAATACTGTCTGCAGTTCTGGTCCCCCATGTTTAAGAAAGATGAATTCAAACTGGAACAGCTGCAGAGAAGGGCTACTAGGATGATCCGCGGAAGGGAAAACCTGCCTTATGAGAGGAGACTCAAAGAGCTTGGCTTGTTTAGCCTAATCAAAAGAAGGCTGAGGGGAGACATGATTGCTCTGTATAAATACATCAGAGGGATAAATACCAGGGAGGGAGTGGAGTTATTTAAGTTCAGCACCAACGTGGACACAAGAACAAATTGATATAAACTGGCCATCAGGAAATCTAGACTTGAAATTAGACGAAGGTTTCTAACCATCAGAGGAGTGAAGTTCTGGAACAGCCTCCCACGGGGAGCAGTGGGGGCAAGAAACCGAGCTGGCTTCAAGACTGAGCTTGATAAATGTATGGAGGGGATGGTCTGATGGGACAGCTTAGTCTGGCAATTGACTGATCTTTGACTACTAGCGGTAAATATACCAATGGCCTGTGAAGGGATGTTAGATGGGGGGTTCTGAGTTACTACGGAGAATTCTTTCTGGGTGTCTGGCTGGTGAGTCTTGCTCACATGCTCAGGGTTTAGCTGATCGCCATATTTGGGGTCGGGAAGGAATTTTCCCCCAGGGCAGATTGGCAGAGGCCCTGGGGGTTTTTTGCCTTCCTCTGTGGCATAGGGCATGGCTCACTTGCTGGTGGATTCTCTGTATCTTAAAGTCTTTAAACCATGATTTGAGGACTTCACTAACACAGTCATAGGTTAGGCGTCTGTTACAGGAGTGGGTGGGTGAGGTTCTGTGGCCTGCGTTGTGCAGGAGGTCAGACTAGATGATCATAATGGTCCCTTCTGACCTTAGAGTCTATGAGACTAGGCAGGGAATTCACAAGGCTGTGAAAGACTGTCCAGTTAAAACTGCATTGGGAATTTAGGGTTGTAGAATGTGATTACTCCAGATGGAATTTGAATAGGGCAGGTCCAATATCCCTGTTCTGAGGAAAAGGCACAGGGGATTTACAAACAACATCATTCTCCTTTTCAGAAAAATAAAGCAGCCGCCATTGCTGTGATGCACTAGATGGAGTGCCAGCCCATCTTCAATGAGCAGAAGTGGACAGGACCCCTGTTAATCCCCAAAGAGTAACAGGGAAGGTAGAGACTAAGCACTGTAAAGGACGACAGCATGGCATCTCCTGACCATGCCATGTGCACAGTATCACACAGTCACAGAGTTTAAGAACAGAGGGAACCACCAGATTATCTCTTCTGACCTCCTGATAGCACAGGCCACCACCACCATCCAGCACCCGCACACTGACCCCAACAACTGAAATTAGACCCACATATTACAGTCGACAGGAGAGTAGACAGTCAGAGCGCAGGAGGGCCCGAGGGGCACCAGAGCCGAACTCCCTACAATAGCAGAGAAAGGATTAAGGGAGAGAATCCCGGCAAGTGTCCCACACCCCATACTGCAGAGGAAGTCAAAAAATGCCCAAGGTCACGGCCAATCTGACTGGGGGGAAAGTCCTGCCTGACCCCACGTATGATGATCAATTAGACCCTGAGCCGTGAGCAAGAACCAGCCGGCCAAGCAGAGAGACTGCTCGGTGCCACCGCAGAGCCCGTGCCTTTCCCATCCCATGTTTCATCTCCAGCCTGGCCCTCCTTGATGCTTCAGAGAAAGGAGATTTTAAAAACACAGAATACGTGTGTGTGTGGGGGGGGGGACGGGGGGACATCCCTTCCTGACCCCTGTTGGTCACTGGTGAGACCCTGAAGCATGAGCTTTGGGGAACATAAAACATATACTGGAAGTGAGCCCCAGGGCAGCTGAGCCCTGCCTCCCACCATCACCAGCAACCCCTTGTAGCCTATAAAACTATCCTGCTTGCTTGCATTCCACAGGGATTCTATAGGGATATATCTTTTCTTATAAGATTTAAGTATGATTCTATGATTATAATAGAGTGATATATTTTATTTGTGTTGTAACGCAAGGTAACATACAGGCCATATCCTGTGTAACAGCTACGTAATCATCATACACACATTCGGGAATAAGTGTTAAAAGTATAGCAAAAACAAGACATATATGGTATAAATAATTAAGCAAGATAAGTAGATTTCCTCAGGACTTTTAGCTTAGATATTGAAATTGTGAATGCCAGGCATCACGCGAGTACACCACAAAACCCGCAAAGGGCAAGGGGCAATAAGGGGCCAGAATAACAAATGAGGTAATGGAAATAAGAAAAGCGGAAGTAGTAATCATTAATATTCATGAATGATCAGCCTATGACATGTGGGTACCCCACTATTCTGGGGGTAGGAATCCAAGTATGGACTTAGAAGGAGGACCCATATTCTCAGAGCATAAGAATGGAAAGATCGTGCTATTTGAGGTGATCGTCATCTATTCCTGCTTGAAGCTTCTTTACTCTTAGCTCTCCACATTGCCTACTCCCCCCCCCCCCCCCCCCGGAGGTGAGACATCTCTCAACATCAGGGAAGGTGTGAGTATATTAGGCTAAAGAATATCATAGATATATATTATATAAGTCTCTATAATTAAGATTGTCTTATCCATTATTCATTTGATTGTTCATTTACTTTATATCAGTCATTTGTTTATCATTTTATGTTATCTTAATAAATTATAAAATTATACAAATTTGGTTATCATTGAAATATTCCTGTGGTACCCACAAGAGTCCTTATAAATTCTTCTGGAGCCTGGTTAGGACGCGAACCTCATGATCCTCTAATCAGATCATTTGGCAAACCTATAACCCTATTCAATATTGATACAATTAAAATCAGGCTACACCCTTCATTCAATCTCACCCATAAATGTGTCCAGTTCTCTCTTAAAACCAAGTACGTTCTTTGCCCCACAACTCCTATTTGGAGGCTGCTCCAGAACCTCACCCCTCTGATGGTTAGAAACCTTCTTCTAATTTCCAGCTGGAATTTGTTTAGGGCCAAATGTATCCCCATTTGTCCTTTGCCAACACTGCCCTTTAGCTGAAGGAGCTCTTCACCGTCCCTGACGTTTATTCCCCTAACGAATTTATGGAGAGCTATACGACGTTGCAGCCCTCCGAAGAAGCACACCTTCCTCCCAAAGAGCTCCATTTCTTGGCATCCTTAGCTCTTGGCGTGGGGCCTTGCTGTCCCTGCCTCTCATGCTTATTTGCAGCAGCTACCACAAGTGACCCTGGAGTGGGGGCGTGTAAAAATGTTTGTGGTCCTTCACTGGCACGAAGTATTTCCTCTTGCCTTTTTTTGCCGAAGGAGGCAGAGAGGCTGGGGTTTATCACAAGGTCTTTGTGGTCTCCTTGATGGTTTTTATAAGAGGAAGTGAGACCCTGGAAGAGCTGTCTGGGGCTAGGATGTCCACCATGGGGTCCGCACCCTCTGCCACCTCCTCTGCCTGCAGGCCTGTATTCTGAGCTATCCTACGTAGTAGCTCCTGGTATCATCTGGTACCGATGCTGGTTTTGCTCCTGCTACAGCCTCATCCGGAGAAGAAGAGGAAGATGTTCTAACTGGTGGTGCCTGAGTCGCGGGGAAAGTCCGCTGCAGTGCTGGGAACAGAACACTCCTCGGCGCCGTGCCGCATGCTTCCGGCAGAGTGTGATAGACCCTTGGCCCATCCTTAAAATGAGACAAAGAAGAGGGGTCTGCCCGACTGGGATCCCTGGGCTTGATGGAATGCCCCCGGGGTCCAAAGCGGCCACTGCGAGGGCACCTGCCGCTGTAGGGCCCATGGCATCACAAGAAGGTGAGTCGTCTCTACGCTCTGACGTCCGCTGTGATGCCGATCCCTTTTGGAGGAAACGGACTCCGCCTCAGAGTCCGAGGAGAACCGCTTGCTCTGCAGGAACCACGGGGGTGCGGTGCTGGACAGGGCCGGGGATTGGTGCTGTGGAGAGCAGGACCTTGCCACCACAGCTGGCTTACCATGAGAGGGCACTGCAGATTTCCTCAGTTTCCATGGGGCCCCTTGTATCAGAGGAAATCCCCACCGGTTCCAAAATAGCCAGTGCACTGGCATAGGCCAGTCCCACTGCGCCATGCGCCCGGTGGCACCCCTGCAGCCGGAGCCACAACAGGGCTGACTGGGGGCATACTGGCAGCGACCCCTCGACTGGGTACACGACTCCACATCCGATTCTGCCTCTGGGGACCATGGAGGGGTGGTACCCGTTGGTTCTGGGGATTGGTGCTGAGGTAGGCAGATCTGCATCCAGGCCAGCAAAGACGGTTTCCCTCCAGATGGTACCAAGGTGCCAGGTACCGAATGGGAGCTTGGGGCACACGCGCCCATCTGCCCTCCGGCACAGCTAACAACAACTCTTGTACTGGCGGAGGGGGTGGTGCCAAGAGCGCCAGCAAGCCCCTGGTTGCAACAAACGCCTCCAGGGTGGATGGTACCATGGTATGCTGGTGCTGCACCATCCCGGGCTTGGACTCAACTGAGCCTTCCTTCAGGAAAGAGTCAACAGTACTGCCCATGGAGCAGGGGCAAAGGAGTGGCCAGTCTCAGGTCGCACTCCGCTGCTTGGCCTTTCTTAGACTTGGGGAACGGTCCCTCTCCGCCGCTGCTTCTTATCTTTCTTTTCCAGCACCGGTGAACTGGGAATGGTGCCGAAAGTCTCTCAGGGCGGGAGGAGTCCTCCGCACCCAACCCCGAGTCTGACTAGCTCAGCTCTGAAGAGGGTCAGAGAGCCACCTCCATCAGGAGGGACTTCGACCTGGCCTCCCAGTCTTTCTTCGTACGCAGCAGATCTGACAGCGATCCCAGAGCTGAGTCTCACCCAGCACTTTAAGCAACTGGAGGGCGGGCGGGTCACTCACAGGCGCGGCCTTGCCACTGGAGGCACAGAGCTTGAAACCCAGAGACCAAAGCATGCCCCGACACCGGGAGCGGACGAAACTCCACGAACACAGCAAGAAGCGTCAATTAACCACGTGTAACAAACTACCAATGGTCCGAGTGAGAAATAAACCACTGGGACAGAAAAAAACCACAGAGAATGGAGTAAAACAAAGAGCACTGAGTTCAGCATGCCGTAACAAGGGAGGCAGTGCCAGTGACCATCGTGGGTGGTAAGAAGGAACTGAGAGGGGGCGGGGGCGGCCGGACCCCTTATACCAGCGCATGAGCGTGCAGCACCAAAGGGTGCCAGAGCCGACCCGACGTGTACCACCGAAGGCAACATTTCCAGCGAGTGTGCTTGTAGCACAGGGACCAACTAACACGGAAGGGACGTGTGCAAGCACTTGAAAAAGAATTCATCTTTCTTGAACTGGGTGGCCAGAAATGTACACAATACTCCAGATGAGGTCTTACCAGTGCTTCGTGCAATAGCATTACTACTTCAGTCTCTCTGCTGGAAACGCCTCGCCTGGTACAGCCTAGAACCACATTTACTTTTTTCACAGCCGCATCGCACTGGTGGCTCAGAGTCATCCTGTGATCAACCCACACACCCAAGTCTCTCTCCTCCTCTGTCACTTCTACATGATGACCCCTTCCCCCTCCCCCCCCCCAGCTGGTATCAGAAGTTCTCATTATGAGACCTTAAGTGGCTGACCCTGCACTTTGTACTATTGAATTTCATCCCATTTCTGTCACTTCAGTCTTCAAGATCACCCAGCTGATCCTGTCTAACATACCCACCCTCCTCTGTACTGACAATGCCCCCTAACTATGTATCATTAGCAAATTTCATTGTCATGATCTTACCTTTTGTGCAACTCTCATTACTAAAAATGTCAAATAAGACTGGTCCCAAGACCAAAGCGCATGGGGTGGGAACGTCCTGTGAAATGTAGGCCTCCTTCTCTGTGTTCTCTAAGTGCTGCTAGCATTAGGATGACTACATTTTAAAAATGCAAAAATCAAGTCCCTCTCATGTAGAACAGGGTGGAGGGACAGCAGCGTAGAGGGGGAATGCACAGACTTAGCGATAAACAGGTCTTGCCCAGAAGAGTTTCCAGTGGCTATCCCCATTGTATAGACCAAGAAGTGAGACATCTACCCATCCACCTTCCCTTCTGCCTCTCCCTACCCACCAGGAGGCGGAACCAGAATAAGGCGCTATGGTGCCCCGCACCTCCGTTCCTGGCCACACACGATGATGTCAAGGCCGCAGCTTTCATTAAATAACCCTCTATGTTTCTAACCCTCTGCACGTCTGACCTCTGCTGAGGGCAGACAGTGGGGCTGCTGGGTCAGTCTGGAGACTTTCAGACCCTTTTCCTCTCTAAAGGAGGCTCTCCCTTGGAGACAGCTGGTCTCTACCCACATGGGGAAGGGTTAAGTTCAAGGCATTCCATGGAATATAGTTTACTTCGGTCGTACGGGCACTAGGTGAGTTGCTGCCTCCTTTACAGAGAGTGGGGAGGTGCCAGTGCTCCCTGTTACAGGCCCAGCCCGCCTGGAGCAGGGGCCCAACTGTGTTTTGTTTCCACTTCTCAAGCGCCGATTCTCTGTAACGATCTGGCTATTGCTGCACCTGGCACCAGGCTCAAGGCAAAGCTCCTGCCTTTGGCAAAGACAAGGGGCTAGGGGTGTCAGCCAGCATGCGGGCTCTCTGCTGGCTCTGGTTGCATTTTTGGAATGAAGGTGCCTGACGGCGGGTGGCGGGGGAAACGGTTGGTAGGTTTTGCAGCAAATTGGAGCGTCCCGCCCCCCCCCCCCCCCCCCCAAAAATAACACATGGGAAACTCTCTATTCCCCCGGCAGAAAGAACGCCAACTCCTGAGCCAGCACATGGCTGGGATAGCGAAGCCTGTTCTGGTAAAGTGCCTCATTAGAAAACGCGGCCTGTAATTTGAGGAGAGGGCACTAGAAAAGAGCTTGGAAGTTTTGCTCAATGAGCCCATTATTCAAGTCCCTTCAGAGCCCATGAAAGGTGTGTGTTGTTCCTGTGGCTTTTGGACTCCCTTGACCTCACAAGCCGTGACACAAAAGGTGAATATATGCACTGTCCCCAAGTCGGAGCCTGCCCCCCCCCCCCCCACTAGGAAGAGGCTAGAAAAGAGAGCGTCTCTTTTCTCCTGCAGAGAGGAGGTCTCGGCTTCTACCCCACACACAAACCTGTTGCTTGCACGTCTGGTTTGTTGGCAGTTCTTCTGACCCCTTTTCCCTCCTCCCACTGCAGCCGCAAGCCTGTGCATTGAAAATGAGCCGTGGCTTCAAATCTAGGCCTGCGGAGCAGTTCGGCTTGTGCAAACAATCTGCAGCGTCAGGGATACAATCAAATGGGAGGAAGTGGTGGCCTCCACGCAGCTGTTTGGAGAGCGAGGCAAGGGCTCTGACAACTCCCCGGAGTTCCTGGACCCTGCTAGAGGATTCAGATGCGTTAGCAAGGCTGACGCAGTTGAAGGTGAAACAGCGCTAGCCCTCGGCAGGCCAGCTCCAGCGGGGAGCTGGGAGCGAGGTCCCCGACAGCTCATCTAGTGACTAGGAGAGTCGGGACTTTTGGGACCAAAAATTCAAGCCTCCTTGATTCTACACCGCACCAGCCCACGAACTGCAGGGGCGGGGGAAGCGATCTAACTTTGAACGCCCCTCAGATGCCACTGCCCGAGAGTGGGCACGAGGGGTGCCGGTGACCCCAGAGAGGAGCCGGTTTCCTCCGCGTCACGAGTCACCAGTCATCGTGCACCTTCCCGGTAAGGCACCTTCCAAAGCCTGGTGCCCCTTTTACCCAGACGCGACTGCTCCCACCGTCTCTTTCCCACAAAGAGCCGGCTTGGTAACATCCACCAACCCTAGCTGGTCCTCCCGCACCCCATCCCAGCAGGGTAGCGTCGGACCCCACCACCCCGCAGCCCCACACACAAAAGGGACTTTGTCTTGGAAGAAAAACAGACCAGAGGCTTCCACGGGGGAGGACAGGGGGGGGGGGGACCTTGTGCAGAAATTCCACAGAATTGGAAAGTCCTCTCGTCTAGCAGGGTTTGTTTGCAAGAGTTTAAATCTAAAGCAGATGGAGCGCTCCTTTCCACCGGGTTTTAGGTTACACTTCGACTGCATGTTCTCCCTCAGAGCCCCGAGAAAGGGGGGACACCTGTTCTGCGGACCCTCCCCAGACATGCCAGCCGCTAAGCGCCGGCTCGGCTCGGCACGGACGGCGCAGGGGGGGACCAGGGAGCGGCAGCGTCCCGCGGAATCGCAGCTCAGGATGGGGTTAAACTCTCCCGAAAGCGGCCCTCGCCGGAGGGAAGGAGGGAGGGGAAGCCGGAGGCACGCGGCGCTCTGAGCTGGCACCGCAGGCACCTCCAAGCCAGGCGTTCAAAGCCACGGGCGGCTAAAGTCCCAGGCTCAGCCCGCCCGAGCGGGGCACGGAGGGCGATCCAGGTGACCCCCGCCACGCCCCAGGTGCACACACCCAGCCCGCCCCGCCAGCTGCCCGCCCGTCTGCGGGTCGGACCCACGCCGGGCGGAGACCGTCCGCTCCGACCTGCCCCCCAGCCACCCCACACCTCCCTCCGAGGGGCCACCGGCCGACAGAGGGACCCCAACCCCTGGGGGGGGGCTCCCCGGGCCCATGTGGGGGGGGGGGGCGGCTCCCTAGCTGCTTGGCCCGGGACGGGGGATCGGGGCCCCGCAGCCCCTCTCCGGCGGCGGCTCGCCACCCTCCCTGCCCCGGCGGAGCGCGCCCCGGGCGGGCGGCGGGCGGGCAGCGGGGCGGCGGCGGCTCCTACCCGGGCGTCCTGCAGACGTTCCTCCCGCGGGGGCTCAGCTCCTGGGCAGCTCCCCAGCTCAGCAGCAGCAGCAGCAGCATCGCTCCAGCCCGGCCGGCCGGGGCCGCCCAGCGCCCAGGCGCCTCCATCTCCTCCTTCGCCGGCGTCTTCCCACCCCCCCACCCCGCGGGGCTCCTGCGCCCGCCGCTCTCCGGCCCGGCCGCGGCCGCCCTGCGTCCCGGCTCCCAGGCGGCGGCTGCCTGCGGGGTCCCTCCCGTCCCGGCCGGCCGGAAGCGGCGGAGCGAGCGCCGAGCTGCCCCGCCGCCGCCGCCTCCTCCTCCGCGCCCCTCTCGGCAGCAGCAGCAGCGGGAGGGCGCCCGGCCAGCCAGGAAATTCCACATTGGTTCCCCTGATCCCGGGCCAGGCTCTGGGGGACGCGGAGCCGCCGCTTCCTGCCCGCCCCGGGGCCTCCCCGCCCTGGGCCCGCCCGGCTCAGGGGGTTCCCGGGGCCCGGCCGGGCTGCAGCCCTGCCCCCCCCCCCCGCCCCTTCCGAGCCCGTCTCCCCCTGGGGCTCGGGGGTAGAGCGAGCGCAACGTCAATCCCCGCCACGTGTTATGGTAGGGTCGCTTGGCAGGCGCGTGCTGCTCGCTCGAGCTGCTGCACCTAATGAGCGAAAGGGGGCCCAGTCCCACCTTTCTACTGGGCAGCGTTTGCCCCGTAGCTTTCCAGAACCACCCAGCCTCCCCCAGACCGGCGGCGGGCGGAGCGGGGTCGGGGCAAGGCAGTTTGGCGCCTGTGTTTGAAGCGGGTCGGTGGTGGGAGAGGCAGTTGGAGGAGCGGAGGAAAGGGGCCTGTCAGGTTAGCTGTAGCCAGTCCCGCAGGGGTGGGAAAAGAAGGGCAGCTGGGACCTGACAGTAATCCAGGAGCCCATGGAGAGGTTCAGGCTCAGAGATGGGGGAGAAGAGTTTTGTCTACATGAGAAGGCTGGCCCCGGTGTCCTGCACATGCCGGAGTCTGGAGAACAGACTTAGGAGGTCATTGCCAGCAGCACATGGGCGGGGAGGGGGGGGGGGGACGGACAAGACAACATGCAAATAAGTTGTGTCCATTCGCTGCATCTTTATGAGAGCCAGTGACTCGCAGGAAAGCCAACGCTTTACAGACAGTCTGAGTAACTGAACATCAAAGCGAAGCCATACAAAGAGGGACTGTACCCTGCAAAGCAGACACTCTGAAAATGACTGAGGGTCACAGAGAAAGAGCCCCCACTGCGATGATGTAGCTGAAAGGGCAAACACACTCCTTGGGTGTATAAGCAGAGAAGCATCATTCAATTCTGGGGTCCGCACTTCAAAAGAGGATGTTGAAAAATAGGAAAGGGTTCAGCAAAGGGCTAGAACAGTGGCTTAAGGGCTGAGAAACCTGCCTCAGCGTGAGAGATGAAAGAAGCTCATGGATTCCACAGATAGAAGGGACCCTTGTGATCATCTAGTCTGACCCCCTGTAGAGGGCAGGCCATAGCATTTGACCCAAATAATTCCTAGAGCGGATCTTTTAGGAAAAAATCCAATTTTAAAAATAGTCAGTGATGGAGAATCCACTGAACCTTGATAAATGGTTCCCATGGTTAATTACTCTCACCTTTAAAAAGGTATGCCTTATTTTCAGTCTCACTTTGTCTAACTTTCAACGTCCAACTATTGAATCGTGTTATCACTTTTTCAGCTATATCAAAGAGCCCATTATTAAATGTTTGTTCCCCCTGTAGGTACTTACAGACTGTGATCAAGTCACCCCTTCACATTCTCTTTGTTAAGCAACATAGATTGAGCTCTATGAGACGATCGCTCTAAGGCAGGTTTTCTGATCCTTTAATCATTCTTGTGGCTCTTCAATGAACCCTCTGCCATTCATTAATATCCTTAAAATGTGGGCATCAGAACCGGGCACAATATGTCAGCAGCAGTCACACCAGTGCCAAATACAGAGGTAAAGGAACCTCTCTACTCCTGCTGGAGCTGCTTAGTTTAGCCAAGAAAAAGTTAAGAAGTGACTCGATCATGGCTCACAAGTACCTACATGAGGAACAGCTTTCCAGTCGCAGACTCCTATTTAATCTAGCAGAAAGGCAGAATGAGATCCAACGGTTGGACGCTGAAAAGACGGTTACTAATCTTCTGTAACTGTTGTTCTCGAGATGTGTTGCTCACGTCTATTCCAAGTAGCTGTGTGCGCACCGCGTGCACAGTTCGCCGGAAAGTTTTCCCCCAGTGGTACCCAGAGGGTCGGCTCTGGAGCCCCCTGGAGTCGTGCCGTCATAACACCCTATCTAGGGCTCTGCTGACTCTCCGCCTCTTCAATTCCTTCTTGCCGGCTGACTCGGACAGAGGAATAGGCGGGCGGGTATTGGAATGGACATGAGCAACACATCTCGAAGAACAAGTTACAGAAGGTTAGTAAGTAACGTCTTTTCCTCTTCAAGTGCTTGCTCATGTCGATTCCACGTAGGTGATGCCCAAGCTAGCCCGTTGGAGGAGGGTTCGGAGCTCAAAGCCTCGCAGACTGGAGTACACCACCTCGTCGGGAGATGTGGATACCCTCAAGGGCACAGAAGTTTCCTGTCCCTTGGCACCGAATGGGGCACATGGTGCCACTTCTTCCTCTGCGGTGCCAGTGTCCTGGGAGCCATCATGCCTGGTGCCGGGATTGGAGCCCTCTCTGATGCCAGGGAATATGACCTGCCTGACTGGGACCCCTGGGTCTGGTGTTATGCCCACAGGGTCCAGAATGGCCAGTGTGAGGGTATCTGCCATTGAGGAGGCCACGGCATCATAAGGGGTTGTGCTGACTCTACCCTCTGATGCCTGCCCCGATGCCAGCTCCTCCTTGAGGTGAAGGACTCTGCCTCAGAGTCTGAAAAAAAAACTCTTGCTTCCTGGAGACCACGGGGGAGCGGTGGCAGATGGTGCTGGGGATCAGCGCAGTGGGGAGCAAGACCTGGCCATCACTGCCAGCTTTCCCTTCGAAGGCCCTGTGCATTTCTTCGGTGCCGGGGTGTGGACTGGATCCCCTCGAGGTGGAGGCGGTGGAGCCGTTTCCTCAATGAGGTCCCTTGCCACCTCAAAAGTCTCAGGCGTGCAGGGGAGCCACAGTCCCTCCTCCTGCACCTCCCTTGGCAGGGAGTCTTCAGGTGCTGGACTCAACGATCCTCTTCTAGGGGCCGGAAGTCAATGGTGCTAAAACTTTTTGGATCAAGGGGCCTGGCCCCGGTCGCACTTTGCTCCCTTCCCTGGGCGCCGAGGGTTTCAATGTTGGTGAACGTTCTATGTCCGCTCTCTTCTTATGCCACACCAGAGAGTGGGAGCGGTGCTGCTGCCCCCCCCCCATGCCGGAGCTTTCAATGCCGGGGAAACTTGCTGGTGCCACGGCTCTTTCGCAGAGTCCTTGAGAACCGGCACCTCTGTCACCGAAGCAGGCATGTTCCTCGCTGAGGCAGAGGTGCCTGGCCCTTGATCTGCCAGCCTCTCCACGAGACGGAGGGCAGATTCCATAAGTAGGAATTTCCGTCTCTGGCTTCGCTCTATTTGGATCCTGGGATGGAAGCCTTTGCAGATCTTACAAGGATCCTGCAGGTGTGATTCTCCCAAGCACCTGAGGCAGGAGGAGCGCGGGTCATCCCTGGGCATGGCTTCTTGCAGGACCCGCAAGGCTTGGAGCCAGGCATGTCCGATCCCCAGGGCAGGGAAGGAAGAGGATTAGAAAGACTACGAGAATTCAGTTCTATACTATGCTAACTACAACTACTTCTAACTATTTACAGCTACTTCAACAAACAAAGGCAAAGGGGAAAGTGCTTGCAATGCAAGAGACCCAGTTGTTCCAACCTCCCTCATGTTGTTCCAGCAACCATCACGGGCAGTAAGAAGGAACTGAAGAAGCGGAGGGTCGGCAGAGCCCTATATAGGTGCGACTCCAGGGGGCTCAACAGCAGACCCTAAGGGTACCACTAGGGGAAAACTTTCCGGCACGGCACCCACACGCCTACTTGGAATCGACATGAGCAAGCAGCCAAAGAAGCAGCTAGAGAAATTCAGACGAGAAACAAGGAGCAAGTGTTTCAGAGTGAGGGCCATCAACCATTGGCGATCTGTAAGTAAGTTGTTGTATGACTTGAACTCTGTAAATCAAAGCTGGATGTCTTTCTAAAAGATCTGCCTTTGCTCTGACAGAGGTTATTGGCTTGATGCAAAAATTATTGGATGCAAAAATATGCCTATACTGGTCAGACTAGATGATCATAAAGATTCCTTCTGGCCTTCAGAGCAATGAATTTTGTCTTTCCTAGGGAAAAAAAAAGGTGAGTTTACAAGCACTTGTTAAAATCCTAGTGTAAGTTTAACATGGGGTTCCCTGGACCAGCTAATGTGTTAAAAGTGCAGTTTGCCTTGTCTACAGTAGAATTTTAATAGGCGTTAGCAAACACACGTTAACACACACCTTTTTTCCTAGGTTTGACGTAGCCAAACAGTCCTTAATCATTGTGGTGCAGCAGTAGCTTTTTGGACAAAGTAGTCAGAGTTCTTAATGACATTTGGATGTTTCAAAGGAATAGTAGGTCATGCTGAGCTTGTTACTTAGTGGAGACTTAGGGTGAAATCCTGGCTGTACTGAACTCATATTGACTTCAGTGGGGGCAGGATTTTACTCCTGATGTTTGCCATCAGGTAAATGTAGTATGTAGAAGCAAAGCCATTTTCCAAGTTCATTGTAGTTGTATTTGTTGCAATAAATAGGCAGCAAAGCAAAGTTTTAGTACAAGCTCCACATTTGTTATTTAGCTGTGTGAATAAAGCGCAAATGGAAGAAACAGTGACCCTCTGTAATGCGGCTGCACAGACTCCAGAGGAGCAAACTCTGCTGTTTGTGGTGTCACCTGACAACGCAGACACTGAAAGCTCTACGCCAGCCAGCAACCCTTCCTATTTGTCGTTGAATTCATCACCATTCGGACGCCAGTCTTGGAAGAGCCACTTAGAATCATAGAGTTGGAAGGGACCTCAGGAGGTCATCTAGTCCAACCCCCTGCTCAAAGCAGGACTAACCTCAGTTAAATAATCCCAGCGAGGGTTTTGTCAAGCCACAGCTTAAAAACCTCTAAAGATGGAGATTCCACCACCTCCCTAGGTAACCCATTCCTGGGCTTCACCACCCTCTTAGTGAAAAACGTTTTCCTAATGTCCAACCTAGACCTCCCCCCCTGCAATTTGAGACCGTTGCTCCTTGTTCTGTCGTCTGCCACCACTGAGAACAGCCTAGCTCCATCCTCCCTGGAACCTCCTTTCAGGTAGTTAAAGGCTGCTATCAAATCCCCCCTCATTCCTCTCTTCTGCAGACTAAACAAGCCTAGTTCCCTCAGCCTCTCCTCATACGTCTTGTGCTCCAGCCCCCTAATCATTTTTGTTGCCCTCCGCTGGAATCTCTCCAACTTCTCCACATCCTTTTTGTAGTGGGGGGCCCAAAACTGGACACAATATTCTAAATGCGGCCTCACCAATGCCAAATAGAGGGGAATAATCACTTCCCACAATCTGCTGGCAATGTTCCTACTAATGCAATCCAATATGCTATTAGCTTTCTTGGCAACCAGGGCACACTGCTGACTCATATCCAGCTTTTTATCCACTGTTACCCCCAGGTCCTTTTCTGCAGAACTGCTGCCTAGCTCGTCGGTCCCCAGTCTGTAGCTGTGTATGGGATTCTTCCGTCCTAAGTGCAGGACTCTGCACTTGTCCTTGTTGAAGCTCATCAGATTTCTTTTGGCCCAATCCTCCAGTTTGTTTAGGTCCTTCTGTATCCTATCCCTACCTTCCAGGGTATCTACCACTCCCCCCATCTTAGTGTCATCTGCAAACTTGCTGAGGGTGCAATCTACCCCATCCTCCAGATCATTAATGAAGATGTTGAACAAAACCGGCCCCAGGACCAACCCTTGGGGCACTCCGCTTGTGACCGGCTGCCAGCTAGACATGGAGCCATTGATCACTACTCGTTGAGCCCTATTCTCTAGCCAGTTCTCTATCCATTTTATAGTCCATTCATCCAACCCATACTTCTTTAACGTGCTGATAAGAATACTGTGAGAGACCGTATCAAAAGCTTTGCTAAAGTCAAGGTATATCACGTCCACTGCTTTCCCACATCCACAGAGCCAGTCACCTCTTCATAGAAAGCAATCAGGTTGGTCAGGCATGATTTTCCCTTGGTGAATCCGTGTTGACTGTTCCTGATCACCTCCCTCTCTTCCAAGTGCCTTAAAATGGATTTCTTGAGGACCTGCTCCATGATTTTTCCAGGGATTGAGGTAAGGCTGACCGGTCTGTAGTTCCCTGGATCCTCTTTCCTCCCTTTCTTAAAGATGGGCACTATATTTCCTTTTTTCCAGTCCTCAGGGACCTCCCCCAATTGCCACAAGCTTTCAAAGATAATAGCCAATGGCTCTGAAATCACATTAGCCAACTCCCTCAGCTGAGATTCATGAAAAAAGGGATTGGCTGTGAGTTATTTGTGACCATCTCTGTTCCAGGACTGGTGTCTACAGTGTTAAATAAACTAACACTATACCCAGATGCTGCATCCCTGACTTCTGCTCCAATGGAAAGCTGACCTAAAGGGCCCTTGACCCTCGCTTCTGCTCAGGCAGAAGTGCATGAACTAATTTTCCTGACAACCTGACCTGAGCCTGTATCTGGCTGTTTTTCTTCTATCCTGTTTTCAGAACAAGGGTTTTTGTTATTACCCATTCTTGGAGCAGCCCTTCCGAAATCATGCTGGCCGCTTTCTCCCCATCCCATTCTTGCCGTGCACAGGGATGGCGTCCTTTTCAGGGGGCTGTTTGCATTCCCTGTCCTCCTCCTTTTGCACTGCGCATGCAGGGCTGGAGGCCAGCCCCGCTGACTTTAAAACGAAGGGGCGTTTTTCACTGACTTTTGGGGCAGCAGTATCACGTGCTTCTCATTCCTGGTTCCAATCTTGCTTTATGGCTCCATGCCAGCCTGCGTCACCGCCCCTTACAGTGCCAGGCTGGGCGCGCTGGGGCCGTGAGTCTCAGGCAGTGTCTTGCTGTCAGCCAGAGGCAGCTCCTGAGAAGTTTCTCCTCTGGCTGGGAAGTTTTATTTTGTGGATCATTTTATTTTCTGCAAGGGAAGGCAAACTCCCTTGGGCCATGGCTGGCTGTATTTGTTACCCAGCATTTACTGGGTCATTTGTCCCAGGATCCAGGGATTCTCAACTCATGGAACGTTAACCCCGATGTGGCCCTTCTTGCTGTCCTCTGGTCCTGGGCTCTCTGGCCAGCAGCCCCTGGAGTCGGCCCTTCTTTTCTCTTGTGATTCTCCCCCTTCATTGTCAAACCGGATCTCCCTGGTTTGCAGTCTTTGCCCATTTAGCACCAGGCCTCCACTTCCTTGCCAGGAGGACCGGCAGATTTACATCCAGTTACAATCCGCCATTAGCTGCACCCCCCGGGCAGGTTTCCCGCCACCCCGTTTTAAGCAGAGGGCACCAGGGGGTGACACCAGCACCTCCTGGGCATCTTTCCGTCTTAAAGAATGGGAAAAGCAGCTGGGACTTGCCAGGTTCTACTCCACACCCACCGGAGTCACCCCACCCTGGTGACCAACCAACCTCCCCAGCCCAGTACCACGAATACGGCTCAGTAGGTAGCTACGTGAAGAGGCAGGTTCATTTCTACTTTGGCTCCCAAAGGCTCAGGGTACTGCTGCCCCGCGCCCCGGCAGGCTCCTGACTTCACTGAGGCTGCGTGGAGTTGGTATGCTGGCAGAGCATGCAGGGCGCAGGTTCCCATGGGGCCCCAGCCCTGCGCCAAGAGCTTCCCACAAGACTGCATATTTAGGCTGCACCAGTGTGA
This sequence comes from Emydura macquarii macquarii, assembly GCF_026122565.2. NCBI lineage: Eukaryota > Metazoa > Chordata > Testudines > Chelidae > Emydura > Emydura macquarii. The sequence continues at coordinate 6,889,523 of NW_027131391.1, forward strand.
GCGGCAGCTCATCCAGAGAGCACGGCTCCACTCATAGGCGTGTGCACGGGGTGTGCCGGGTGTGCCCAGGCACACCCGAATGCAGGGGTCTGAAACATACCTTTTGTATCCGGCCCGCGCACCTTTTTGATGGTTCCCGCGGCGCCATCTCGCTGTGCCGCCGAAATAGGGGAAGGTGCGCGATTTCTCGGCGGACACAGGGAGCTGCCGCCGAAGAAGCAGGAGCTGCGAGAATTTGCGGCGGCGACTACGACGGGGGGTAATTCAAAGGTGGCCTCGCCGGTGGAATGGAATGGAATGGACACCCCCGACCAAGATGGTGCGGACCCTAATGACGTGTGCTGCACACGCCTATGGCGCCACTGACTAGTCCTCCGGAAGGCCCACGGGCTGGTCCCTGGCAGCTGACACTGGCTAATTGCCGGGGGTGCGGAGAAGCCACTGGCGAAGCTGTGTTGAGGAGGAGAAGGGGGATTTATGGTCCCTGGCGTGAAGGCCTGTGTAAGCCCAGACGGGTTCATCCCGGGAAAGGAAACCCCCCCACACTCCCCGCCTGCCAGGCTGGAGTCCAGGGGCATGGTCGGGAAGAGCACCGGCAGAGGATGCCAGCTCCCCCCTGGGGCAGCTGCCTGCCCACTAAGGATGTGGGGCCGGGGGGCGACATGCCCATGCTGCCTGCAGGCCTTTGTGGAGGGCGGCAGGCAGGGCTGGGCGTGGGTTCCCAGAGCAGAAGGCCTGGGCCCAGCAGGCAGCTCTGGGGCTCACGCAGCCCACGGGCAGCAGATCTAACAGGAACGTAGCACTGCCGCCCCCTGGTGGCCGTGCCCCTGAGCTGCAGGGTGCCAGCACGCACACCAGCCTAAGGAGCTGGTCAGCCTCACAAGACGGCTCAGTGCTGTCTGTGGATGATCCACATTCACTGCGGGACAGGATGGGCAAACGGATCCGGGCTCTAAGATCCTGCATCGGGGCACGAGCCTGCCACTAGCTGATGGTGGGCCCAGGAACCTCTTGGTGCCTCCTGGCACCCAGGATCTCCTGGGTCTGGTAGATACATTCTAGTTCACCAAAAAGCGTCATGTGAGGGCTCACGTGAAAGCCGGGGGGTCACAATGGTCCTCAATATCATCGCAGGTCTCTGTGATAATGCAGAGAGACTCACGGGGGCTGCTGGGTAATGGCACGGAGACACGGGCCATCCCGCACCCTGCCAGTCTGCGGTGCAGTCCCGGCAGAACCTCACCCCCTGCATCCTTCATCTAGAATGTAAACGGACAGCACCTTTCCTTTAAGAAAGGAGGGGCCTCGGCCAGGCGTGGCTGAAACGGCTGGAGAGAACTTTGGGTGAGAAAAGCGTCTTTAGACAGAAGGGGACCTGTTCGTTACGTTTAGGCTCTAGAAAGCGTCTTAGTGATTTTGTTTTACTGGTAACCGTTCGTTTCCAATATGCTCACGCAGTAGCCCTGGACTATTCTTTGCTGATAAACGCATTCTTGTTTTCACTTTGTGACGTCTCGAAGGCCTGGGTGTTTGGCAGAGCTGGGTTCTGCGGGGCAACTAAGAAGCTGGTGGGATAGGAATAACGGTCCTGGTAACACCGATGGGCTGACTACAGGAAATCTGGGGAGGGCTTGGTGAGTGACTAGCGCTCTCCTGTGGAGAAGGAGCGAGGCCTAGGAGGCAGTGCTTGTGCTACCCGCGGCTGGTGATTTCAGGGAGCTCATCCACAGCAAGGCCAGATAAGAAGACTTCTTCCCACGAAGGGCAGGTGGGGTGGTGAGGTGCCTCACGCCCCTGGGTACCCTGGGGACAGTCACAGATGGGTATAGTGAGAAACCTCCCTGGGGCAGGTTAGTCTACAATTATCCACTGCAGGGCTCCTGCCCGGGTCTCAGAAGCAGCTGGCTCTGGGCACTGTTGGAAACAGGGCTGGAGGGAGCTGGGGCTCGGGCAGTTCCTGGCTTCCTCCATGGGGCAGTGCTGTATTTCCTACACGCCCTGTTCTATTTATTGCAGACTATGTTCCCGGCTTTGCTTTAAGGCAGAAGCACTGTTGCTCCAGAGGAACGTACTCTGGAGCATGGCTGCCTGCACTGCCATGCCTGGGGATGGCACAAGACCACGCCAGCCCAGACAGAAAATAGGGAATCCCTGACTTAATCTTGTTCCATGTCACCAAGGAACAAGAGGCTTCATGCCTGCACTTCTAGTATTTACTCTATTGGGACAAGCTCAGCCTGGGCCAGAGCCATCACTCAGTGCACCGGATGGGCAGCGTTCAGTGAAAAAGGCAGGGCTCCTGCCTGAGGATAAAAATAAAATGTCCATCCTGTGCATTGAACGGGCAGGGGTTCTGCAGGAAAAAATGGATGTGGCCATATAACTAAGGCCTGTAGCACAATGCATACACACCCGAGGGTGGAATTCAGGCTGCCTGAATAGAACTGACATTTCCTGCCGCTTTAGCACTTCATTGTGCAGCCTTAATGTGCTTTTAAACAATATTTACATGGGATTATTAGTGGATTCATTACTGGAAACACTATTGTGTCTCATGACCTGTGGTTGAGATACAGAGCAACCCTGAGGAAGAGAGACATCCAGTCTTGATGTAAAAAGACGCCGCGTGATGCAGAACTCACAACAGCACTTGGTAAATTGCACCAGTGGCTAATTATTCTCATTTAAAAATTTGGGATTTTGTTCTAGGCTGGACAGAATTTTTTATTTTTTTTATAATTTCAGTGGACAATGGTGGTATTTAATTGTAATTTTTTTATGATGATCAATTTAATTTTTCACAGTTGTAGGATATTAGCGGGGGGAGACCATTATTTAGTGACAGTAGATGTTTTGAATTTCAAAAAGTTAAAGTTCTATAAACCATTAAAACACAAATTATCATCACTCCATGTCAAAGTATCTAAAGTAAAACATCCTTATGTCAAATCACAATTGTTTCAATATTCATTCACTAGTCCATTTACAAGAAGCCTGATTCAGAAGTCTAGATTACTGGGTTTTGACTCTTAAGTTCTCAAGCAGCGGTTTCCCCCCGACTTTGCCTATCTGTAAATTTTTATTATTATTGATGGAAATATTTTTCCATCCATTTGTGTGTGTACAGTGAAACTAACATTTACTGACATCTAATCCTTCCCATTCTACCTCTTTCCCATTTGAACTTTCTAACTTGAAATTCCAGCCCATGAACCTTGGCCTGCCTTTGTATGCTAGATTAAATACCTCTGCTATCTGAGATCTTCTCCCCCATAGGTACTTACAGACCATGATCAAGTCCCATCTCAACCTCCTCTTGGATAAAGTAGTTTGAGCTTCAGTTTCTCACTGTAAGGTAGGTTTTCCAGACTTCAAGTCATCCTTGTGGCTCTTATCGGACTGCTTTACAATTTTTCAACATCTTTTTTTGAAAGATGGTCACCAGAACTGGATGTATTATCCTCTAGTTGTCTCATTAATGCCATGTAAAAAGTAATCCCACCTCCTTACTCTTTCTTGATGTTCCTCTGCTTAACAGCCAAGCATCAGCGTAGGCCGCCTATCCCCTGCATTGCACAGACAGCACGTTAACTGAGATGTTGTGGTGGAAACTAAGTCCTTCTCATTGTCCCTGCTTTCCAGGAGGCAGCTCCCCAGCCGGTCAGTGTGACCTACATACTTGGTTCCTAGATGTATGACTTTGCATTTGGCTGCGTTAAACCATGTTTGTTTGTGCCCAGTTTACTGGGTGATCTAGGATTTAAATAGTGAGGCTCTGGACATGTCCGTTTCCTTCTGCAAACCCTGCAGCCGTCAGTCACTCAGCAGAGGAAGGTGGGTGCAAGTGGTTTGTTTCCACTCTTGAGGATTAATAAGGTGGTTCCCAGTCTTAGATGCAGCTGTCCAATGTTCTTCTGTGTTCTGAGCTGTGTGTGAGTAGTAGCATAAAGCGTGTCTGACCTGCAAAGAAACCCCATGGCATTGAGGCCCAGAACCTGGGTTCTATCAGGGCATATCTAAGCCATGGGTCTGGTGCTATTCACTCTTTTCATTAGGATTTGGATAATGGGGTGAAGAATATGTTTATAAAATGAGCAGCTGACACCAGGCTGGGAGGGATGGGAGGCACTTTGGAGGACACACTTGTCATGGTCATTTTGAATTCTGACACGTTGGAGAATTGATCTGAAATCAGCAAGATGAAATTCAATAAGAAGTGCAAAGACCTTTACTTAAGAAGGAAAAATCAAATGCACAGCTACCGACTGGGGAATAACGGGCTAGGTGGTAGTATTGCTGTAGCCACAGCATCTAAGGTTGCTTGGAGAGCTGGTCCTGGCAACAGTTGACCTTCTGCGACAATAGACTGGAGTGGCTCCCTGTGGTCACATGGCAGATGTTCAGTAAGCCTTGGAAAAATGCTGCCTATCTCCCCTCGTTCACGGCATCCTCCATGAGGGAGTTTGATTTTGTTTTCCCATCACCGACCTGAGTCCTTCGGGGCACATAATAGCACTTGTCTGCCCTTTTTGCATGTTGGTGGCATGTCATCTGCTAGGTTGCCTTAGCTGGATGCAGGAGAGCCTCATTAACAGGGAGCGTGTCACTCTGAAGGGTGTTGCTGACTGCAAAATATCAAGCAGCCTGTGCTGCTGGTCTTTGCCCTCCTCTGGAAGGATCCACAGGGCGTTCGTTGCCCTGCCAAGAAGGTCCTGGAATTGTCCGACGTCGTTGGCAATGGAAGGAAGGGGGACAATGAGCGCCTCACCCGCTAAGAATGGGAGTTTCAGGAGCGACGTACTCATCTGCCCTAGCCTTCAACATCTCCTGCCTTGGAAGGGTGGAGGGAGCATGTGGAACCTGGTCTCCCCAAGGGCCAGAACTAGCAGTTTACTGAAGTTTACTGGGCCCTCCCACTATGCCAATGTGGGGGTCCATAAGGGAACAGAGGTGGCATACGGGGTTGGTTCCACCATGCTTGATGAGCCGCAAAGTCCTCCCTGTGCAAGAGCAGGCTCCCACAGGGCGATATAGGAGAACCCCAACCAGAACTCTGAGACCGACTGGGCGTCCTCTTCTTTTTCCTCAACATCCTCCTACGGGAGATTAGCCAATGAGGACACAGGAGAGACTTCTGCCAGGGAGTGGCCACTCAGAGACCGAGGTCTTGGTACCAGGAGACCCTCGGTACCTGACAGCAACAGCGACTCTGGTTCATCCAACACCGAGCGACCCCTCAGGTACCGGAATTCCCGTGGTACTGGAAGTTACCCTGGTACTGACTGACTGTCTCCCGGAGGTCGCTGTGGCTGGAGCCGCTGGTAGCAGGAATGATGAGCCATAACCCAGGCTTTCTGGATGTCAAATGCTGCTTGTTGCTTGGTATAGAGAGCACCGCTTGCCCAGGCATCCCCGCCTGAGCTACCTGCATCAGTACCGATGGCTGGGATGTGACAGCACCAATGGCCGACCAGGACGCTTCAGCGCAGATGATCGGGCTGAGCACAATGGCCTTGCTGTGGATGAGCTGCGTGGAGGAGGCAGATGCCACTACGTTTCAAACCGGCACTCCTTAAACACACCCTGGCCTGCAGCTGGGAAGGAGGGACTCCCCTGCTGCATTTGTGGGGTCACTTTTGCAGGTGCAAGCAGGGGCCCAGGAGGTACCAAATCATTTTAAAGGGGGAGGTGCTCACTGTACAGGCTGCACTAGTACTTCCAGATGACGCAGGACAAGTTTGAATGCTTAGTGCCCTTCCTCCCACCCCCCTTTCAGTTGCACAGGACCCTGGCCCCCCAATTTTGCCCCCCTCCAAAACAGCCTACATTTTATTCCCTGCCCTCAGATGTACTCCTTTTTGAGCTGGGGATGAAAGTAGAAGGGGACCAGAAGGAAGGCCTGGAGCAGATTGCTAAGAGGTATGTAACAGTTCTTGCTCGTCTCACGGGAACATGCGAGCCCCTGCTTTCCCTCATGGCCCAGGCTGACTGGCTTGACAAACAGCACCAACACTGGTCCAGGAATATCGTTCGGTTTAATACAGGCACAGTTCTCCTTTTCAAACCCAGCGTATCACCACAGCTAGCTCCAAATCCAAGAAAACCCAGCAGTGCAGACGGGGGCTCCCGGGCCACGTAGAAAAACCACCCTTCTGTTTTAACAGCAGCACATTTCCCCCTCCCCGAACCCACCCCCCCCTCCCAATTTCCATCTTACCCAGGCACAGGTCCTTCCCCTTGTGTGGCAATCCGTGCTCCACCCTTCCACCTTTGGCTGCAGGACAAGGGAAGCGCTGCCACGGGTGGGCGGTGTGTAGGCTGTGCGTCAAAGACCACGGCAGCAAGACAGCGGCGCTGCCTGCCACCGCGCGGACTCTGTTCACGGCTTACAATAGGTTGGAGCAGCAGACTGGAGAGGCATTACCCCAATGGCGTTCTCTGTTGCTGTTTCTCACCTAACCCCGCCTCCCCCCCCCCCATCCCCTCAGCTAGGCAGGTCCCTGGGCTCCAGTGAGCAGCACCAATCGCCAGGCCCACAGGCTTTGGCGGGCGAAGGCATGGGGGTAGCTCTGCAGATGCCACGGACTGGCACTGGGCAGCTGGGCTGGGCCCACCCCGACGAAGAAGGGGTGTGATGATGGGACTGGCCTGAGAACCACCTTCCATTCTTGGCTCTACCAGACTTCCTTCCTGTGTGACCTTGGACAGGTCACGTAATCATTCCGTGCCGCAGTTTCCCTATCTGTACACCAGGCCATGCCCCCACCCTCCGGGCGAGGACACAACAATTCAAGCTGTGAGTAACCCCTAGCATGATGGAGGCCACAGAGCTAGCTGGATGGAGCCTCCCACTGTTTTCACCACCCTCACCCCACCCTGGGGAGATAGCGGGCATCTCAAGTGCTTTACACCTACAACTGCTTTCTGATGACGTAACCTTTGACCCCTGGAGCATGCCATCCGCCTTCCTAGGAGCCAGGAATGGGATCTGGCCAGCACCAGGAAGCTGGACGGAGTCAGTGGCAGTAGCTTGCAGTGCAGTGATTTAAGGCCCCACTGGTTTACACCTCTGGCTGCTCTCCCACAAAGCCCTGGCTTGACCCCGGGGCCATTCTGCAGTCGTATTACATCCCAGAGAGGCCACAATGTCCTAGGATGACACTTGACTGCAGAAGTGTGAGGACGTCCTTAAGGAAAGGCTGCGGAACTCAGACCACAGCAGGGGCCGGGACACGGGCACTCAGCAGAGATGTTCACTGCAGGGTCAGTGGTGCAGGTCGGACATTAAGGCACTAGAGAATGGCTGGGCCGAGGGAGACGGCCTCCGGGTACATGACTGAAATTGGTGGAAAAGGGTAACTGGAGAAAGAGCAGCAGCAGTTCTGCTAAGAGCCACTAGACCTGCCCATCTGGGACATTTGTGGCAGCAGGACGACAGTTCTACTTCGATATCCCAGCCCAAGGCAGGGCAGTTAGTGGCTTGGACTATAGAAGAGGCTGCCAGTGATCAGTCTTCTCTTGAACTCACTCCAGAGGAGATCCCTCTCCCGTTTGGCTCTCTTCATGAAGCCCCTGTTTTCCTGAGCCCTTCTGGACAGGTACGGCAGCACTTTACTCACAGGGCCGTAGGGAACGTATTTGTAGACGGGATAACCTGCTTGACCTGAGGAGAGAAATCAAGGTAACTTACAGGATCCAGTGGGCATGAATCTCTGCTAGTGCAAATCACCATCCACTCCTGAGATGCACCAATCCACACTAGCCGAGGATCTGGCTTCCCAGAGCAGAACACAAACTCTGGAACTACATCTGGTAAATGCTCACTAGTGTAGCTAGCCGGCTTCCCCACGGCCTCTGGAAAAATTAGTCCTTGCAGAGAGCGGGTCTCCTTTTAATGTCCCAAGCAAAGGAATTTCCACAACTTACCTCGAGGCGGCCCAGTGGGGAAGAGCCACCTACGTAATCTTCTAACAGTGTTTCTTCTCATTCCTCTTTGTTACACCCCCACCACGTTTACTACAGTCTGATGGCGGCACGTGGGACCCTTTCAGGCTTCCAGCAGAGATTTATGGAGACCACAAGAAGTGAGGCAGTGAGGAAGTAAGTGCAGCCCCAAGATGCTTCTGGGGCAGAGGGACAATTCTGGAAATGCTCCAGGGACGCCAACAAAGTGACTCAAAAGGAGAGAAAGGTTCAGATTCAAGGAGGAACCTAAGTGACTCTCCTCTGAAGCAGAGCTAAGGAACAGGAGCCAGATTTCACCAGCTGGAGAACGTCTGAATTATTCAGCAGTGGGAAATCCTAGGAAACAAACAGCCCTGAGAGGCAGATAAGAGCTCAGAGCGGAGCAGAACTGGGAGTTCCCCCAAGAAGAAGAAGGTAAGTGAAAGAAAGGAGGTAAGTGGCTGGTGTCACAGGAGGAAGCAGGAGAGGACGCCAGAAGCAGGGAGGATTGGGCCAATTCAAGAAGTACTCAACCAAAACTAACCAAATTATGCTGTAAATGTGGTCTTTTCCAGCCAGTGTTCGCAGGCGAGTGACTTTGCAGAAGGAGGCTGGAGACACCAAGCCACCCTCTGCTCGCCAGGGAAACTGCTGACACCCCCGTGGGGCTGAAGAGTAACAGACCAGCCCCACCACTGCGCGAACGACAGGTCTGTGAAAGGTAACCGAGCACCTCGCCACGCCTCATCCCCGCCAGGCCAGGCAGCCGGAGCGAGAGCACGGTCCTACCAGTGTCTAACGTAAGGATGGAGCAGCGCTGGCTGGTCATGCAGTGACCATCCCACAGCGACACCCACACGACTAGCCAATGTATGTTTCATTCCATGCCCTGCACGTGTTTCCTCCCCTTCCCTATAGGCATGACAGAGGAATTCTGGTGAGCGCTAACCTGCGTGGATCAGCAGGGGAGCCTTTTGCAGGGCGGGATCTAATGCCCTGGCTACTTCCACAGGCAAAGGGGAGAGGAAACTACCAGACACAGCTCTTCAAATTGTCCCACAAGCTTTAGTGACTAAGAGCAGCCAGCGGTTCTACCATGAAGGTGCATCAGAGCCCCTGCAGCCAGGCCTGTGTGGATGCAGGTATTGCCAGACTGGGTCAGGGCTATGGCCCATCTAGGCCAGTATGCTGCACCAGCTGCTTCAGGGGACACCTCCCAATAGGTAGGGATGGGATAGTCATCTGCCCCCCGGGGAATCCCCTCCTGACTCCCAGTAATTAATGGGTTCAGGCCCAGAAGGAGGAGGGTTGATGTCTTTTTTTGAACTTTTTAAACTGAATTTAACTCCTCTGGCTTTTTCTGTTACCTCTACAAATGTCCAACGGCCTTTGAATGTGGCTAAGTTCTCTGCCTTAATGATAGGCTGTGGAACTCACTGCCACAGCCTATTATTCCCAGAGTGACAAAACACTGTTTTATTCTTTGACTTTGTCACCTTTCAGTGTTGTTGGATGTTCCTTGTTCTTGTGCTAACACAGAGGCCAGACCAGTCAGTCTCTAGACTTCTCATATCCCTTATTTATCTCCTTTCTACGGAGACCAGTCCCAGCCTTTTCCATCTCTTCATATAAGAGCTTATCCTGCCCTCTGGTCATTGAACAATTAGAGGGAGCCCTGAGACCAGTGACAATGTCCTGTGTGAGACGGGGTGAAAGGCACAGCACACAGTACCCAGATGTGTGCCAACCACTGATTTGTGTAACGGCCTTACAACAATATTCTCCATCCTATTTTTTATGCACCTTGACATCTTGTTTGTTTGACTTGACCACAGCCACACATTGAGCAGATCTTCACTCAAGCCCGTCCTGAGTTTACGTGGTTATTTATAACCCGGGTAAGGTGCAGAAGCTGTTAAATGGAGGTGGGGACAAATATCAGCAGCACTGACTTTCCCTCCTGCCATTGCGTTGCCCCCTTGCCTGGCCTCGTTAGGTCCCACTGAAGCGACGCGGTGTCCACAGTGGACTTGAGTAACCCAAGTTACATCCTCTGCAGTTGTCGCCACTTCACTCCTCGCCCCCTTTGCCGGCTCACGACTATTAAACCCTGCTCCTAATGCTGCAGCTACGGGCATCTGCTCTTAATTTTTTGCAATGACAAAAGCAAACGCATTCCTCCTGTTTTTCCCCCTTCAGCCAGTTTCTGATCCAGTACACAGTGTTCTCAGACCGGGCTCTGCCATTCTGCAAGTCGGTCACACCAGAGTCACACCAGGAAAGATGCCCAGAAGAAAACACTGGCCTCTCAGCCCTTGACTGGTCTCTCTAGTAGTCTCTCACGCGGGCTCTTGTCAAAGGCCTTTTGCAATCAGTCAGCTGGATCTCGCCTCACTCGGACTATGAGCAGAGATGGCACAACAACCCCCTCCACCCGCCCCCACGTGCTTGCTCTTGGGTACCAAGAGGAACACAGCCGACACTTACCCAGAGGGAAGGTGATCTGGTCACTCATGCCCAGCAGCTGCCCGAAGTACACGCTGTTCTCAGACGGATGAATGCCAAACTCTGCCATTCTGTAAGTCAATCACACCAGAGTCACACCAGGAAAGAGGCCCAGAAGGAAATGCTACACAGGGAACTGGAGTCACACGCAGGCCGCAGAAGCAGCCTCTGGCCAGGGAATCCTGCTCCTTTTCCAAAGGTCTATTTCCCACAGGCCTGGACTAAACTTCCCACAGGGCACGGAAGTAGCAGACTGCAAGAGAAGCACGGCAGAGTAGGTGTAACTAGGGCCCATCCTCTCAGAGGGCCTGGCACAGCTCAGCCTGGAACTGCCATGTGCCCTCCCCCCCAGATCTGTCCAGCACACAGGGCTGCCTGGGACATCTGGAACCGTCTACAGCCCCAGCACAGCTTCATCCACGCTCACGGGACCAGGCCGCTGTGCAACATTGGCAGCAGCTGGTGTTCATACTCCCACCGCGATACAGAAATCCAGGACTCTTCCATTCAGCCCTCGTCTGAGCTAACAAGTTTACACCCATCGGCCAGAAAGGTCCCCGCAGAACAAGCAATAAAACCTTTTCCCGAAGCCGCTTCTGCAAAGTGTTTGATCTGCAATTGGCCGGACACCCCAGGGACCCCAAATCAACTGCAGCCCTGGGGCTATCCTCTGAATTGCACAGGAGGTGCCATTAATTCAACTCCATGCCATGTACAGACTCTCTCCCTCTCAGCCCCTTTCCCCAGGGACGGCCAGCCACTGCTCCTAGTGCACTCAAATGCTCTGCAAGTTTCAGCCACACAGCTCTGTTGCCACCCTTCAATCCCTGCTTGCAGCAGCCCCCGCTACTCCCATCCTGGGCTCCTACACGGCTGCTCTGCCGCAGGCCCCCCTCCAACCACTCGAGGCCTGGCACCACGCCTGCATCAGTGAGCAGCCTCCCTACCTGCGCAGTGTGAATTTCACCGTGTCCTCGTTGTGCGATGCCACCATCACGTTGGCTTTCCGGCTGCGCTTGATCTCCTCAAGGACGTAGTCCAGGCACCTGCAGGACAGATCACACGTGGGCACACGGAAGCGCCTGGGACACCATCTCCTCACTCCAGCATCCCCGCTCTGGCGCTCCTACCTGTGGTACATCTCGCTGGTCTCTTCGTACGTAGGGTTGATGGGATCTTCATAGCCCAGCTGGGCAGCTCGATCCCGCTCTTGCTCCATGTATGCGCCTCGGACCAGCTTGGCCCCGAAGCACCAGCTCTCGCGGCGAGACAGCTCCACGTCCACCGTCATGTTGTCATACGCCTCCTGCAGCGGCGAGATGGAGCAGCGTCACCCGCAGCCAGGAACCTCCGTCCCCCGCCTCACACGGCCAGGGGGAGTCACTCACTCCATTGACACAGGCTCCCCAGCGGGTGAAGGGGAACAAGAACCCACGCCTGCGCCTGGGGTTGTTCTGCCCGGAGACGGAGACGCTGGTACAAACTGGCACTGAAGTGCTCTCCTGGCTGACCTTCTGCAGCACGATTCACCTCCATCCCTTCCCCTTTGCCCTTCGTCACTGCTTGAGCTCTGCCAACACCACTGCATCTGGGGCCCGTCAGGCACACAGGGTCCTCCTCCCACGCACCGCTGGGCCCTACCTCCTCTGCCAGCAGGGGGCACCCACCAGACCCTCACCTTCAGGTAGCACTGGTAGGTATTAAATACGGCTGCCTTCTCCGTGTTGAACTTGCGCTGCATCTCCAGGGTGAGCCGGCTGATGGCTGGCTGGAAGTAGGTCTGCTCAGCATCCACCATCAGCCTCACTCCCAGTTCCAGGGCTCTCTGAAAGGGGGAGGACACTCAGACAAGGACACCAGCCGTGAACAGCTCCTGCCTGCCCAGCGGGAGTCTGCAGGGCCGATGCTGTGTGTAGTACTGGGGGGGCCCTGCAGATGGCAGCACCGCCTCACCTGTGGGGCCAACACCTGCCAGCACCCACAAACAGGGGGAAGCTGCTGAGAGCGGGGTGAGCAATTCGCAGCTCGTCCTGGGGCCCCACACACTTGTGGTGCACGGGTCCACCTCCCTCGCCCTCAGCACAGGGCCCGCTCTCCGTCCCAGCCAGATTTGGAGAGCAGGCGACGGGAACGTCCCACCCCGACCTCCACGGCGGTGTGGGCGGGGGCTGCTCCTGACCTGGGCCAGGATGTCCATCCTCCGCAGCATTCGCTTCATCTGCAGCTCCTCCTCCTCAGCGAAGCGCGAGAGCAGAGGCTCTAGCTGGCCGGTCTGAAACGAGAAGCGTCACGGACCAGCCTCAGCGCTGTCCCCGCCTGGCCACGGCAGACTGTACGCCGTCTCTCCCTCACCCAGGGAGCAGGGCAGGGCATAGCACAAGGCACCCGGACAAGCGCTAACCCAGAACGCTCCTGCAGCTACCCACGTGGGGTGCAGACCCATGGGACAAGCAGTGTGCGCCGAACTGCCTGCATCGAAGTGCAGTGCGGGGCCCAGCTGGGACATACAGGAGCAGGTGCCCAGGAGGAGAGCCACCAGCATGCTCCAGCCACCCAGACCGGGAGCCACAGCCAGACCTGCTGCTCCCCAGAGGTTACCGAAGGGGTGCTGAGGGTGAGGTGCCTGGGGTCATGGCAGCTGCTGGCCCGGCAGGGCTGGGGAAGCTGGTACAGGGAAGGGCTTGGTATGGGGATGGAGCCCTTCTCTCTAGAGCCCCCGAGGAGCCCTGCGAGAAGCTGTTTGAGAGAGAGCCCTGGCCCCGTCCCGCACTGCAGGGCAGCTCGCTGGCTGTGCCAGCCTCCTGGGGTCACAGGAAAGAGCCTGGAACAACAGGTTGGCAGCAGCAGGCAGGATCCCAAGGCCCAAGCTCCATGCCAAGGCATGGTTCTTTGAGGTGGTCTATGGGTACCTCTCGCTGTGCAATGCAAAAGGCCGGGGGCCGGGGATTTCACAGGCTGAGGCGTGGCAGAACGAGGGAAGGCCCAGATGTGGGGCAACAACGGTGCCTCAAGAGCCACATGGGGCAGGGGAGGGCTGGAATCCCAACCGCAGCCTTGCTAACCCCACGCAGGACACATCCCCTGTGCCAGGCCCAGGTACCTCAGGGCAGGTCTGGCCTCCCCTCCCTGGTGAAAAGCCCTCTGGGGCAGCAAGCTTAGCAGCTGTGCAGACTCCGCAGTGCTGCTATTCGAGGCCTCTGCTGCGTAGGACTGCAGGGGCCCTGCAGACAGCAGTGCCGTGTCACATGCAAGCCAACGCCCGCAGGAAACGCTGCCTGAACCCCGGGCCCCCAGCGCAGACCTTGTCCCGGTTCCACTCCCTGCTGGGCCAGGGGAACAGCTCCACTAGCAGGCCTGGCCCAGCTGGCCTGGTGAGTCTCTGAACCATTTCTCTGCTCTGCAGAGCCGGGGTGGAGGCAGATGGTCAGGCTCGTCTCCCCACCCTGCCTCCTCGGCTGGGAAGAGCAGATTAGAGCATGGCGTGGCTGCCGACGCCCCCGGGGCCCAGTTCCCTTGCTCTAGCGGGAACATGACCGCAGCTCAGCCACGGGGGAGCACTGCCACGCAGTCACAGCGATCAGCTGGTAGAGCTGGATTTGCAAGAGGCAGCAACACCTCTGGGAGAGAGGACCCTGGAGCCCCTTCCCCATTCAGGGCAGCTGGATTCTTCTCTTCTGCCTTGCCCCAACTTCAAATCTTGGCTTAGCCATCAACACCTCAAAGAGCGCTCCCCGAGTGACAGCCACAGGCAAGCAGAGGGCCTCCAAGACAGCTCCTGGCTGCACGCTCCCCACCTCCATGTCCTAGGTCTGTGGCCCTTTCATTTGTAGGTCACCTTCATTCAGCTGCTCCACTATGAAACTCAGGGTTGTATTTATCTCCCCTCACTTCCAGTGGCTCCAAATGTAGCCTGTTGGTGCAGGTACTGGCTAGGTGAGGCATAGATTGAGTTAAGGCAGCAATACAATGAACCTACAAGCCTCAACAGCTGTAAACCAACAGTTTAGTTTAACTAATCACGGCACATGGCCCAAAAAGCCTTAGTGTAAGTAGCTAACCAGGAGTAACCCTAGGCAGAGTGCTGCCATGACAACTGCTGGCAAGACACCATGGCATGCTAATTTATACCAGATTGGAATATTTTTAGTCAGGGACATGAGCAAATGTCTGACCACAAGAATGTCATGGGAACTAATGGACATCTATGCTAATGAGCGTGAGGCAAAAGGATTAGCCACCTATGGGAGAAGGGCATGCCAACATCAGTAGGGGGCGGAATTACAAATAAGGAAGAAAGATGGAAATCTCTACTGAATCTGCATTAAGCACAGTGGCACCAGTATTATACACACAACTTGTGTCCCAGCTCGCGTGGCTTGAGAGATGCCAGGATGTCAGCCCTGGTGATGATGGTGAGGGGGAAGATGAGGAAGCTAAGCAACACTTGAGGTTGTTTTGCAAAGGGTGGTGAGAGTGTACGGATGCTCAGCTCATTCCGTATTCTCTAGCGGCCGTGCGGGGTTAGACCGTTTGTAGATTTGTGAACGGTGTTAATACAGTTACGAGTATCACGTGATTTCTGAAGTGAGAGCGCTGTAACCGTGCCCCCCGGGGCTCCCAAACCAGGAACTCTGGTAATACTGGGCCTGATCCTGGGACAAGACCCTACAAATTACAGTGTGGTAATGGGGGAAGACAAATGAATAACCTAATCAATAGATCAGGCAACAATTCCCTCTTGGATCATTTTCTGAATGGCCCAGTTCACCAAGTTCAGCTCGTCCGGCTCAGTGGCCTCTGTCCCACATCCACACAGCACATCCCAAACTTGAAATGATACATCAAGGAGAGATCTGATCTCTCTTCCCTGCCAGGACCCAAGCTCAGGCCCTCTGGATATTTCCTCAGCTAGTGCTGGTGACACTTGCCCACCAGGGCGAGGTCAGGAACGCAGCTCCTTGCAACCCAGTGCACGGAGGAATCCGACAAGCTCTTAGCAAATCGAGGGATCAGACGACTATGGGGATGCGCGGCCTGACGGGAAGCACCTCCCATGCGACCGTGGCCGATCCCTGGTGCTTGGGCGTTTTAGAACTGACTGGCTAAGACACCGGAGGGCCCAATGCACAGTGCCCCCTTCCCAGTGGCCCATGCCATTACCTGGGAGAGGTCTATTGCTCAGGAGGGATCCCCTGGGCCAAAGAAGCGGTGCTCACCCACCTTCACGTTCGGGACGAGCAGCAGTTTGGAGAGCTTTGTTCGGCTGTCAATCAGGCTGTTCCAGTCCAGCAAGTCTACAGTGCTGGAGCCAGAAAGAATTGTGTTAGCGCCAGCTCCCAGCAGGCTGCCAACTGGCCTCCAGCTCAGGGACCACTTCCCCAGCGTGACCCGGTGGCTGAGAGCTCGCAGGGCAAGCGCCTCCCCAACACGCGCCAGCAGCTCCTTCGCTAACCCACCCTGTCCAGTGACTAGTGACCGAGCCCAGGCGTTGCCCTTCCTGACCCAGCTGGGGAGGATTTCAGTCCAGGAGCCAGGGTGTGGATCCCTGCACTTGAATACAGCTTCGGGACCCAGGATCAGCACAGCAACAATGGCTACTCATCCATGCAAACCCTTCCTCACCCCTTCCCAGCACAGATCCCCTGCCTCAGAGAAAGACCCCCCCGCCCAAGGCATTCCTCTAGGATTTGGGAAGCTCCCCTCACTGCCTCCTATCCCAGCCCCCCACCAATGGGAGCCTGCGGGACCCCTCCCCATGTGCCTCTCCCTGGCCCCCACATCCCTTCTCGCTCTGCAGCCGATTCCAGGGAAGGCCTGGGCCACAGCCAGCCTGACCCTGTGGAGGGAGCTCACCCGGACACGCCCAGGTTCTCGCCCGTGAACCAGTGATGGCTTTCCGCTTTGGTCGCAATGCCAAGATTTGCCAAGGTCTCCTGCGGTGAGAAAGGAGCGGGTCAGAGTCCCTGCTGTCCCCAAATGCTGCAGTGAGTAGCAGCCCTGCTGCCTTTGCACTGCCAGACCCCGACTCTGCCCTGAGCCACGACCCTGCTCCAGGGCGGTGGCTGGGGTTGGACCGGGCCGGCGCTTGTACCCCACATGGCCCGGTGGCTGAGATGTGCACAGCCACTTGGCACTTCCCAGAGGGTTCTCCACTGCTGCTGGGCAGCTCTCGGGGGAGAAGGGAGCCCTAGGCTCACGGCTGCAGGCAGGGAGCAGCAGCACTGGCACATGCAACAGCAGCTGGGACAGACGGTGCTGGTACCAGCACTGGTGGAACGGAGGAGGGGTTCCTCTCACCGCTCTGCCTGGAAGGGGCAGCACTGGATCTCAGGAGACTTACAGTGCACCAGAACCTATGAGGGGGGTGGGGATCCCAGAGCAACCCTAGCCCAGGGGAGGGGCTGGGGGAAATGCACAGAAACGGGCTTGCATGGGTAGGGAGAGACAGGGCAGAGCCTCCCGGGGAGAGGCCAGAGCACAGGAGAGAGAGGAAGCGGATTATACAACTGCTGCATCACGCCCCAGGCCTGGAACCCGAACAATGCTCCTCACAGATCTGAAAGTCACAAGGGACCTTCATGATCATCCAGCCTGTCCTCCTGCACGTTGCAGGCCACAGACCCTCGCACCCACTCACTCCTGCAACAGACCCCTAACCGCTGGGTGAAGTCGTCAAATCACGATTTACAGATGTTAAGTTACAGAGAATCCACCATTTACACCAGTTTAAACCTGCTAGGGACCCGTGCCCCACGCTGAAGTGGAAGGGGAAAAACCACCAGGGTCTCTGCCAGCCTGACCCAGGGGAAAATTCCTTCCCAAACCCAAAATGTGGCGACCCTGAGCACGTGGGCAAGACCCACCCGCCAGACACCTGGGAAGGAATTCTCTGCAGTAACTCAGAGCCCTGCCCAGTGCTTTGATCCAAGGCCCCAAAGCATTTCACAACCGCCGCAGAAACAGGGAGGCACACTCCCGCGGGAGGAGCGTGAGGCACCCAGGGCACAAGCAGCACAGACTCACCCCCAGCCGGTGCACATGGGGGAGGGGAGGGGAATACAGCTCCTTCGGGACTGCTGCACCACGCTCACCTGCAACTTCTTCACCTCCAGCTTGGTCTCCAGCACAGCCAGCCCCGCCTTGCCCTGCTCAGCCGCCATCTGGTGAAAGAACTTCTTCCACTTCATCAGCACCTCCGAGAACTGCAGCTGGGAGAGCAGGCCCCAGGGTGAGCTCTGCCCACCAGGGATGGGCCTGGGACGGCTCAGCTCCCCAGGAGCCCAGCACAGGGAGGGCGCTATCCACCCAGCCGGGCACTCTGCCACACCAAATAAGCAGGACCGACCCCGCTGGGCCACATGGGGACTCTGCCCCCCAAGACAGCACTGGCGCCTCCCATAACCCCAGCCCCCTCACAGTGAAGATCAAGGCCCCCCCCCTAAACCCGACACTGGACAGGGGGTCCCCACGAGAGAACCCAGAGAGTCTAGCGAGCATCACGGACAGACACCGTCCACAAGCACGTGCCCGGCATGGACCTGATGGGAGGGGTCGGGTGGGGTGCTGCCTGTGAGGAGCATAGCGCTCTCCGAGGCAGATCCGGTCCCAAAAGCCCTCGTCTAGTTCTGGGGGCCCGTCACCTGGAGCAGTGTCCATGCAACTCCCTGAGCCTGTCTCAGCCCCAGTGCCCCCCTCCCTGCCTCTCCCTCTGCCACCGCCGGGGCCCCGGCCCCAGGAGCCAGTCACTCACCAGGAACTGAGGCCTTCCTAACGCCGTCAGCTTAATGGCCGAAAAGCCGTCCTGCGAGCTGCCACCTAAACCAAGCCAGAGAGAGCGCTGAGGCGGCTGGAGCGCGCGCCACGCCGGGGCGGGCAAAGGGAAGCCGCCCAGGGGAATCCAGACATCGCTGCCAGCCACGGAGAGGGAGGAGGGATTTAGAAAAGCCCATCTGAGCTGGCAGATCTGCCCTTCGCCCCGGCTGGTTACTCTCCAGAGACAGGGGCTGGGGCACAACGGACAGAGGGGCACTCTGGGGCTGGCACAGGCAGGGCACCTACCTGAGGCCTCGATACAGCGCAGGAACGTGTCCATGTGCAGGTCACACTTCGCTTCGTCTGCGTAGAAGTAGTGGCGGTCCCCGGAGCCCCACTGGACACGGTACTGCTTCTCTCGCTGCCTGGCACCTGCGGAGGGGCAGGGTGAGCGTGCTGCAGAGGGGAGGGGACGGCAAAGAGCCCCCGTGGCCCTGGAACAAGCCCCGTACTCGCTCACCATTCCCATCAACCGAAGCCCGGCCAAAACAGCTGTGGGGATCTCACACCCCAGGAGAAAATCCCAGGGCTGGATTTTCACTGGATGGGGGATGGATTGGATCTGCTCTAACTCAGCCACAAGGCACTGGGCTGGATTCTCTGGCTTCTGCTATGCACGGGAGCGGATCAGATGTTCCTAATGGACCCTGGGTGAGAGCTCCTGACTTCAGCTCACTAACGTGACCCCCCCCCCAAGCCATGAGCCCCCCCCCCCCGGCACAGTTTAAACCCACAGCCTGTCCCTGGGTCCTCATGGTTTATGAGCAGATCAACTTTCCACCCACTGGACGCTCGCGCCCCAGGCCTTCCTGCACCACAAGGGTGTGAGCGCTGGGAGGGGATGGTCTTGGCCAGGCTCTCAACGGCCCAGTGTCCAACCGGGACGCGTGAGGGGCGGTCGTGTCACTCACCCACTGTCTCCTTCTCAAACACAGAGGTACAGGAGCTAGAGGAAGGAAGCAGATGGGTCAGACAGGAGACAGGGAAATCCAGGAGCATCCTCCCCCTCTCCCAGACTAGAGTCCACCCCACCCCTCTCACAACCAGCTCTCTTGGCTTCACATGGGTCAGCTCCACACGCCCAGAGGGATCCCCCCCAACCCCCTCATCCTTCCTGTTCCTCACTCCAGCAACTGCCATTCGTTGCTGGGCTTCTCTGGGCTCAGAGCACTTCGGTGGCGGGCAAGGGGATATTTTCAAAAGCCTCCTTCGGGCCTGAGCCCGTTGGAGTCAGTCACGTGCAGCTACCTCCACCCCTCCACATAAAAATCAGCAGGACCTGCAAGGCTTTGGAGAACGTTAGCCAAGGTCCCTAACCCACCCCAAGGGGCAGCCAACTCTGGGGTGGAGAAACCGTCACAGGTGAGGAGAGCAAATTCCCCTGATGAAACTGCCGGGGAATCCGGGGAGCCAGAACGTCCACGCTCCAGGCCCCGTTCTGCCAGGACGCTGCAGCTAAAGTCCCAAACGCTGCCCCGCTGTCACTTCTGATGGCTGCTGTCGCCCAGATGATCCCCCTCTCACCCCAACAGGATCTTTATACCAAACAGCACCAGCCTGTACCACCCGGTTGGAGACAAGCCAGAGGGGAACCATGCAGCTGATCCCAAACCTTCCCATGGCACCAGCACATATCCCCTAGCGCAAGGTCTAAGCCCCTTCGCTGCAGTCATCTGCCCTGTTTCTCCAGGCCTGGCTCAGGCCAGGTTATTATTAGTCTCCCAAGTGACCTAGTTTAAATTTCTGAGGCGTCGTGAACCCAAAACGCTCCATTTCTCTAAGAGGACTGAGGAAGTTATATAAATAGCTCCGTTAAGAAAGCATTACCGCCACAAGAGAGTTAAGCACCTGAAAGGTAGAGGTTTGCCTGGCCAACCTCAGGCTTTGTACTCCTTGTACAAGGAGTACAAAAATACCGCCCTGCTTCTCAGGGGGTGGGGACCAATTCATTGGTGTTTGAAAGCTGTGGAGGCTAACGGGGTGAGCCCCATTGCAACACCTAGAAGGAAAAAAAAGAGACCAGTTCCAAACACAGTGCAAGGTTTGCATAGTGGGGTCTACCCACAGAATGAGTAGGACAAAGGAAAGTTGAAAAGTTGCCTCATTCCCGGAGCACCGTCCATCCTGCACAGGCCTAGTGTGGGAAACACCCAGGCTCATGTAATTAGAGATCACATCACACACATGCACAAGAGGACTGAATTTAGGTTGCCTAGGAGGCCATAAGTCAGGCATTCCCTAGCGTTGGTGTGCTTGACTTTGTAACTTTAATAGTATTTTAAGGTTGTTTTTTTGTATTCAGTGTATTAGGTTTCCTAAAGGGTGCAAGTTCCAACACATGCACCAAACAACCCTTCACAAGTCATCAGCAAGGCTGGATGCCCCCCTCTGGCCAGATGTTTGACAGGGACAGCAAGAGGAACTGCCCTCACCCGCACTGCCTCCTACCAAACTGAGCCCCTCCTCTAAGCTAGCGGCCTGAGAGCTCTTAACCCCTTCCCCAGGGGCTAATGGTGGCAAAGCTACGGATGTTCCCGAACCTAATTCCCAAACGCAGCTGCATCTTCTTTTGCTGGAACTTAAAAAAAAATAAAAAATAAAATCCAGCCTGAGGCAGAACCCAGGTTTGGAAAATTTCAGCGCGAAGAGTTAGAATATTGCAACACTAAAAGCCGCCGAACATGGAGAGCCAATGGGAATCACTGAGCAGCGTTGCCAAGAAGCGTCCACCAGGCAGCAGTTGCAGGACCCAGTCTTCCCCAAGCCAGCCAACAGCAGGGAGAGGAGAGGGGAAAACAAGGACAATGGTCTCTGATTTCATACAGTAGGTTTGTATGTATCTTGGGGCCATGCAGTCTTCAGCAGCTTCCCCGCTTGTCAGAGAGGTGTGTGAAGTGGCAGCCAGGAGGGACTGGGACATGCCAGGCAGGGCAAGGGCTTGTCTCCCTAGTTCTGGAATAAGTGTCCTTTTGAGTTTTAGCTTAAACTGCTTCCAAAGCAACGGAAAAGTTACCGCAAAATGGCCCTCGAATTCTAGGAGCAGAGAGTGTCCGTTACACCGGTATAACTAGAGCCATATAGAGTCTCCCCTTATATCAGGGTAACTTCCCGTGTAGATAAGTCCCTAGGCACCTGTATCCAGAGGGGTGGTGGCCAGCCATCATTGCTGCTGGGAAGTGTGAATGGGCTCGCTCGGTGGAGTTAAGGCTACTAAAGGCTTTTCTACGCTTGGAACGATACAGCAGCACAGCTGCAGCTGCCCCACTTCAGTGTAAACACTACCTATGCCAACAGGAGGGGTTCCCCCGTCGCTGGAGTGAATCGACCTCCCTGGCAGGTGGTAGCTAGGTCAACACAGGGATAGGCTGTTTTAACTAGGATGCTCAGGGGGTGGGTTTTTCACACCCCAAAGCGACATAGCTGGGTCGAACTCACTTTCTAGTGCACACCAGCCCAAAGAGGAACGAGCAGTTTTGCATCAGGAGAAGATTAGCCACTGATGGAGACATGCCACCTAGTCAGAAGCGGAGTCTCAGAAAACACCCACCCCAGCAACCCAAGGCATTCGCACCTCAGCCGGCATCCACCACCCGGGCTCACGCTGCATTCTGCAGGCCTCAGACTCATCAGCAGAAGAAAGCAACCCAGGTTTAACTCTGATCTGCCGAAAAGCTGTTTACCAAACCCCTGACAAGACACCTGCTTTGGTTCAGAGGGGCTTCCTGGTGAGGAGTCAGCTTAAAATGAACCTTGATATAAGTCCTCCTTTAAAATGAAGCCTTAAACACCTGTTCAAACTACAAATAGCTTCACCTCATGTTGAAAACATTTTTTCATAATGAATACAAGGCCTTAGTTAAACCAGTGCCAGAATGTGTCTAGACAAGGCCTTCTTAAAGGAGCAGAAGAGCGATCCTGTAGTCCACCATTCCATTACATTTCAGCCCTACGAAAGCAACTGAGTCAAGAGAGGTCAAAGCTTAGAGAGTAGGAGCAACTCGGGGTGACCGAGAACAAGACGAGCCAGACGGTGTGTGGGGCGGTCTCCTTCCCAGATTAGGCAGCCTGTGACATGACACGACAGAGAAATTTTAGAATTTAGATTAAGTTCATTGGTCCTGAAACTGGGCGACACAGATTAGCCTGTAAAGAAGTGGCTAGGAAAGACACTGCATGAAGCTGGGGGAAGGACCAGTGGGGCCCCAGGGTCAGCAATGGATCCTAGACGGTTTAGAAGCAGAATGAAATTCCACAGGAACAAGCTACAAAGCTGTCCAATTGCAGCGAGCGGAGCAGTACCGGGCCCCTTGTTGAGCTCAGCATTCTCCGTTCTCTCTGCTCTGGCCAAGTGCACTACAGAGACCAAAAGCAGTGTAGGCAATACCCCGCCTGCCTCTGCCTTTGTGCACCAGTTCAAGGGGGCCGTGACTGATCACGGAGGGGGTGGAGGAAGCACAGGAAATTCAGACAGGCCAGGAAAGAGGAAAACACCAGGGTCCCCAAGGGAAAGCTGAAGAAGAAAAGCCGAGAGGCAGCATTGAACAGACAGGTCTCAGCTGGAAAACATGGCTAGTAACACTAGAGGTGGCCTGCCTGGAGAGAGCAGCCCCAGAGCTGGGTGCAAGGGACACATAATATAGCAAGACAGAGGCCTAGGATGAGTACGTCCGAGGAAGGGACGTGCCACCAGCGGCAGGCTTTAGATTCTGTCTAAGAGGATTTCTTAATACTAGAAAGAAGGAATTTTCAAAGTGCAGATGCTAGGTTCTGTGCGGGCCAGTCAACACAAGTTCTGCACCGATTTACAGAGAAATACAGTTAAAGCCATGCATCTTTTTAGCGCAGGATCAGTTATCCCCGTACACGGAGGTTAGTGCTGGAAATTTAATAACAATAAGCACCTTTACGCTGGCTTAACTGTCTATGCTTTTAAAGCTGTACACTATGTAGCCCAGCCCCTGGGATTTCCAAGAGCATTTGTGCAGCTAGAGGTTGAGTTACAGGAACTGAAACTGGCCTGCCTGGTGCCCCTGTGCCAACCGCAAACCAGAACAACAGCAAGATGTTCAGTGTTAGTTTGTTAACATGGGAGAGAGAGCTCGTGTGTCGGCATGCCCACCTGGTCAGCATTCCTTTAGCATGACCGTACAGTGGCACTGTCTCGTTCCTGACATGGGTGTTTAAAGTATTAGCCGTAATGATGCATGGATATAAGGGGTTTTGCCTTTTAATAAAACCAAAAAGAACAAAAGCCTTTTCCCAGCTGAACAAACAGAGAAGCTTGTGAGAAGATCCTCCTTTTTCTGGGAATGTTAAGCCCAGCTAGCAAAGAAATCACAGCAGCAGATATTTAAGCAGGTCTTGGTTATTTGCCCACAACAGTTTATGGGCTGGAACAACAAGGGAAGGAATTTCATCAGGAGAGAAAAGGCATCCCCTTTCGAGTGAAAGCAGCATCTTGGGACACCCACGCAGCCTGCACTACAACGTCCAACACACACACGCACACCTGGCAGGGTTTGGAGGCGTCACACACTGGACACCAGCACCTCTCATCCCCCAGGGCTCAGTGGCTTGTGGTTCGATTCCTCCCCATTTGCGCATTCCTGTGGGCAGTCCGGCTCTGAAAGAGGCAGAGCGAAGGCGTATTTTGATCTCCTTGGGCACGGTGCCCTAGGACCGCCCTGGAAGAGCCTCTGACCCAGGACCAAGAGCCTCACTCTGGCTTTGGAGTTGGTACCAAGATGAGGGCTGTGGTCTCTGGGGGTTACAGGGAGAACCAGGTATTCCGGTGGCCTGGCTTCAGCCCAGCCAGGGCTTTTGAGATTAGGACCAAACAAGTGAATTGAACCTGGAGTGGGCAGGGGTGGCATTCTGGTGCCATGTGCTTTGTAGCTACCATGAACCAGGCAGGCTAGAGTTAAAGCAGCCTGGACGATGTTCCTAGTTACAATCATCCAGTCTCGGGGTGACCATCAGGGTTACTAGGTCCCCACTAAGAGGAGCAGCTGCAGCTTCCTAGCTAGCTGGATGACGGGCAGCTGCTGGTGTTGGCTCTCAAGGAGGGGGTACAAGTCCAGTAGTATGTTGAGGCCATGTGAGGCCCATCTCGTGTAACAAGCACCCCAGAAATCACTGGACCCCCAGTGTCTGCTGTCTCTGGGCTCAGCTAACCATTGCCCTGCACCTCGTGCAGCGGGTTTGAAGTGCTCAAGGCACACTGCACTGGATGCGCACGGGAAAGGCAAACCAGGCTCTCATTTCTTACCCAGCACCAAGAACGCCGCCAATACTCAAAGGGCTGACCCAGCTCCCTTGGATTCCATTGGCCCAGACCCCAGAGGAACACTTGTCTTAGAGGACAAACCCTGTCCACATGCAGGCTCTGAGTGGGTTGAGGGGTTAATTCTGACCACTCCGCTTTGGTGAAAGCCTCATGGTGAAGCTGAAACTGCTCCTCTGGAGAGAAAGCACTTCACTGTCACTCCAACACAGATGACTATGCCATGGCGCTGTGGGCAGAACTCTGCACCCGTGCAATGTCCCCAAGTGGATTTCACCCTCATGGGAACAGCTGGGGCCTCAATTTCCAAAATCGAGGATGCAATAACGCACACAGTGAACCGGTAAAAATTTATCAGGAAATGTTTTGAAAACATTTCACCACATTTGCCTGGCTCTAGCATTGGGCACCTGGCCAGTGGTGTGCTGAGTGAATTGAGATTGAGGTCTTTCAGCACACTCGTCACTACACAGCCGAGTTAACCACAGGTACAGAGAGCACAACCGTTACCAGCTTAGCATTAAACCCTGTACTAAGTGCACTGGGTATGTCCAGTTTGGGATGGTTAAAAGATACGGCTTTACCAAATCAAAACTACATTTCATCAGAACGCTCAAGCCACGCTCCGCAGCGAGAACTGTCTCATGTTCAGCTCTCTAGCCCAGCCAGCTCTGTGGTGTACCTGGGCAGGCGCAGTCTCCAGGATTTGTTTAGAACTGGAGAGAGACTCCCCTTCCCTCACCCACATCTCCTTGTTCTCAAACAGCTGAACCGTTTTCTCTCCAGCTTACATAAAAGAATTCTTACAGAGATCAAGGCTAGAAACTTTTGGCCCAAAAATGAAGTTTCAAAAAGTTATGAATGCCTGAAAACAGGGGCTTCAAGTGGAAATAAGGGACAGCTTTAACTCTGCGACTTGCAGAAGTATTCTCAGGGCTAGTCTACACTAGAAGCGCTACATCGGCGCAGCGTGTCTGGTGAAGACACTCCATGCTGATGGGAGAGCTCCCCCCATCGGTATAATAAATCCACTCCATGAGAGACAGGAGTTATGTTGGCGGGAGACACAGCGCTGCCACACTGGCACTTAGGTTGGTGTAACTTACGTCTGAGTGACATAAGTTATACGAACAACCTGTAGTACAGACAAGCCCTCCGGATGGGCTTGGTGGAACACTCCATTTGTCTGGAGTAGTTTCTACTGAGTTCAGGTTCAATCTTTAAGCATTAGTTGGTAAGTCTGATTTAGGGATACATTAAAGCTGAATATTAATACTCCATTAGCAACAACCTTCACTGAGAAGACCTGTAGATGCCAGGAAGTTAATTAGCATTGATGTAAAGGTATTTACTTAACAGGGAACAGGTTAGTCACACTAACAGCTATCCAGAGGAGCAGTGACCCTGCCTGAGATATTCAGATACTCTGAGATGGGTTTGTACTCCAGTCAGTACACACCCTGGCACACAGCCCTGCTAAAGAGACCCGCCTCACCATCCAGCTACAGCCAGTGAAGGCCAAAAGTGTAACTAGGTTCAAAAAAGAATTAGATAAATTCATGGAGGACAAGTCCATCAATTATTAGCCAAGATGGCCAGGGATGCAACCCCATTCTCCAGGTGTCCCTACACCTCCAACTGCCAGAAGCTGGGACTGGTCAAGAGGGGATGGATTACTTGAAATTGCCCTGTTCTGTTCATTCCCTCTGAAGCATCTGGCAGTGTCAGGATACTGGGCTACATGGACCAGTGGTCTGGCCCAACTTCTATTCTTATGTTCCTATCCTGGGCTGGGTGGTAAGTGCTTAATTTGCAATGAAAGAGGTGTCAAACAATGATTTACTTTCATAACTAATGCGGGAAGCCCAGAGGTGCTAGGGCTCAGCCCTATTGCAAATTAAGCACTGGGTGAAGCTGATTAGCAGAGAGGACAGATTGCAGCATGAAGCAGCTACTGCCATGCATGGACACCTGGATCAGAGACACATGCCAATTCGCTACAAAGCAGCAGGCAATAGACCAAGAGCAGAGTGCAGTATCAGGAGACTGACTATTTGAATCCAGGGACACCTGCACCATTGCATTAGACTCAGAAGACAAGCTGTATGCAAAGTAGCCTGCAACATGCTGGAAATAGCCACAGATAACTGTACTGCATGGATAAGTGAAATCCAACCTCCTGTCAGTAACTCAGACACCACCTGCAAAGACACTGGCAGGTGGGCACAGCTACCTTTACAGGCCTGTGTTAGTGACATTGTGCAGTTACTTGTTGCATCTCCTTAGCAAATCCTTGGCCAGTGCACTTCACAGCTCTGCAGAGCCAAGACCACGTCTGTAACTGGGGAAAAGCCCAAACAGCTTTTTAGAAGTGCTTCCACCCCTATTTTTGTCCCAGATCCCTGAACTCCAGGCAGGGCTACTTCTAACACGGCCAGGCGGCTGTGGGAATACCCACGTCTCAGTCAGTACATGCCAGCCCATATTCTCCATCATGGGGCCAGAACAGACTGCGGGCAACCCGTGAATGCACTCAGACGTGCAGTGGATTGAAATGTCCCCCACCTTCATCCACGATCCCAGGAGAGGAACCAGGGTTTCCTGAGTAACGTGGGGTGGAAGGGAAGGAGCTAACGCACGTAAGTTGCCAGCAGGCCAGATGTGTGAAGCTGCCAAGGCCCTGGCTCTATGCAAGTTGTCTGAGTCCAGCAGGCTGTGGACAAGGTGTTCCCAAAATGCCCACCCCACCCTATCCTATGGGGTCAGAGCAGCACCTGTAGCAAACACCTACAAGGAAGAGCATCCTTAGAGAGATCAGCAGGAGGCTGGACTGTGGCCCAGCGGTGTCCATTTATCAGGGACAACAGAGCCCCTGAAGATGGAGGAGGGTGAGTGAATCCAGCGCACCCAGAGCTGCAGGGCAGCCTGGCTGGGCGGTGGCTTTCGTGTCTTCGGGCAGCTTGCGCAAGACAGTCCCTGGGTTTCGGGGGGTGCCTCTACAACTTCCTGTGCCCAAAGGCTGTTTGGCAGGTCTGCAGCTCACTGCTGCGGAGAAAACAAGAATCTCAGGCCTTCCAGCCCTTGCACAAACACTCTTCTCCGCAGTCTCTGGGACTCACGGAGCACCCTGCATGGGAGGGATGGAGCGATAAAAGTCCTGCAAGAAATGGTCCCTTCTGGGGCAGCACTGGCTGCTCAAGGACCCATCTTAGAGGATAAAGCGGGGTCCCTGCAGCAGCTCCAGGGCAGAGAGAGGCTGGGCAAGCTGCCGGCACAGGTTGCTCAAGCTGAGCCTTCTGGGAAGCAGCAGCACAGTTCTGGGCAGCCAGCCAGAGTGCTTACCAAAGAGCTCTGCCTCTCCGCCAGCCAATCAAACTGAAGGGGATGGGCCCTATTGGCCAATCGCATTGCCAGGAAGCAGCTCCACCCCTTAGCAAGTTTGAAATGGGTGGCACATTCTGTCCCGGGCACCAGCAGGCAGAGAGGACAATTCACCTGCAGCTGCTACATTAAGTGCTCCAGTGGAGTAAGCAAATCCCGCTGCTACCAAGGGCACAGCAAACGCTCTCAGGCCAGGCCTGAGGATTCAGCAGCACTGAGCCACTCCCATGAGCTCCTTGATGGAAGGACAAAAAAGAGAGGACCCTGTGCACACTGGTTCAGAGCACATGCTGCACTGGTGCCGCTTCCACTCAGCACCACGGGCCAGGGACAACCCTGCTTTGCCAAACACAGCTCTGGGCCCATGGCAGGGGAGGCTCTTGCTCTGAGGGCATAAAGAGGATGTACAGACCAGAGCACTGGGTCAAACAGGTACTGACCCGGCATAAAATGCACTGGATCTGAATTTCCAAGTGACCAATGATTTTGGGGATCCAACCTGAGACACCGTGAGGGCCCAATTTCAGAGGGTGAAATAAGACTCTTTTAAGGCATCTCAGGTTGGGCCCCCAGAAAAGAAGCTTCTTCACATAGGGAAAGGAATGTGTAACTGATTAGCACCGCCTCTCAGCCCCTGGAAAAGGGGATGCAGGTGGGATAACGTCCCAGAAGGAAAACGTTCAGTGGCATCCCAACGCCACAATCCTTTTGAGGCACAGGGGTAGGTGGCGTTTCGGTACCAAAGCATGGCGGTCTCAGCACCTGGGAAACTAGAACGTGCTTTTTACACATGGGCTTGCCAGAGGAGAACATGACCCGAACAGCGAGGCAACGTCAGCAACGGCCAAGCAGCACAAGAGTTAGTCAAGGAGGGAATGCAGAACTACCCAGTGCGGGATGCTTGTCTCCCTCCATCTGCATCGATAGACATAGCAGCTACGTTCCCGGTGCGCTTTGTTCATGTGCGAAGCGGAAACCAATTCCAGATCTAGGCCAGGCACGTTAAGGGTTTCCCTTCCCAAACTGCAGGATGAACGAGAGAAGGATTTGAAATGGCTGCAGTGAACAGGTAACAGCCTGAAACAGTCTCCCCTCCCACGTCACCAGCTCGAATCAGTTGGAGGGCAAACAAAGGAACAGATATGATGAAGCTGTCATGGGCCAGAAGCCAGGTCAGGAAAGGAAGGCAAAGGAAGCAGAACAGAGTACAGAAACAGCCCAACCAAGACTTGGACATCACCTCTGTTACGTGGTGGGCTTCCACAGGAAAGCTCAGCATGGATGCAACAAGCTCCAGCCATTCCCTTTTGTAACTAGGCTACCTGAGCAACAAGGCCTGAAAGAAGGAGCTTAACTCACACTATCAGACAAATCCTTCTCCTGTGCCAGCAGCAGCCCTGGAATAACAGAGGTGGGTAAAAAGGGAGAATTCCCATTGGCCAGTTCCTCCTCAGGCGACACCCACCGGGGGAGCACAAGCTGGGGAGCAGGAACAGCTGCTTAGTTCATAAAAAACCCAAGAGTCCTGGAGCACTTTAAAGTGCTGCAGGACTCTGGTTGTTCTTGCTGTACACAGACTAAGACGGCTACCTCTCTGGAACTTTTCTGCCTAGTTCATGTCGCCCCACCCACTAGCTCTGCCCCTCTTTCAGTGCACCACCCTGGGATACCTTGGTACAGGAGGAGCTTTGAAGAGCCAAGCTCTATTCTCTTGCTCCCCAGATGAGCCAAAAGAGCTTTCCCCCCAAGGTGGTCCCCGTTCTGATCTCAGGTTTCTGGCAGTATGAGCCGGGTTGGGTATCTCTAGCCATCAGCACAGGTTGCTTTGCTCCTAACCCCCTGTGGCAATCTGCAAAGTGGCAGTGAGACGCGCTCAGATGCTTACTCCATTTTCTTCCTCTCCTCCGGCATCAGATCCTCCTCCACGCTGTAGTCCAGCACCGAGCCCACGCCCAACGCACTGTTTCGCTGGACCAGGGGTTTGATGGCCTTTTGGTCCTCGCCAGCCACAAACTGCCCATAGAAGGTCATCTTCATCAGCTTCTCAAACAGCTGCTGCCCCAGCAACTTTCTGCTGATGTTCATCAGCTACAAGACACAAAGCTTGGGTAAGACACAGATTTCCTCCGCACAGGTACCTCCTTGCCTGGGGCGGGGTGGGAGGGTGGTAACAGCTCTCAGTTCAGGAAATAGTGCTAGTGGAAACCTAATACCCAAACGCACCATTAAACTCAGGGCCGGGGATTAGTCTGACCTCAGCTAGCGTCCTGCCAGCGCTGGTCACAGCAGAGCTCTGGGCAGAAAAGGACAGCGCATCCACCGCACTTGATAGCCACTAAGCGGGTCAAAATCATGACCCCCATTTGTACAGCGGAGGGAGGGGACGTGGTCTGGTCCCAGAGCCCTTCTGTAGCAGCAGCAGCACCGGGAACAGAAGCCAGGCCTCAGTCCCATACTCTAACCACTGGGCCACACAGCCTCCGAGGGACGGACGGCGAGACACGCCCCGGACACGCTCCTGGCAGCACCGTGCTCCCAGCGCACAGCCAGAGAACACCCCCCCCCAGCCCGGTCTGCCCGTAAGGGAGCAGCCTAGAGAGAAGCGGCTGGCGGTGTCCCCAGGGGAGCCGGCGGTGTCCCCAGGGGAGCCGGCGGTGTCCCCAGGGGAGCCGGCGGCGCTCCCGGCCGGGGTTCGGCTCACCTGCCGGTTCCACTGCACCAGCGGCTCCAGCGCGCACAGCCCCAGCACCACCATGCCGCGCACCAGCTCCGCGCTGCTCTTGCTCCGGAACGCCTCGCGGGGGTCTCCGAAGTGCACGGCGGGCGGCGGCACCCGGGCTCCCCCCCGCGGGTCCCCTCCGCTGCGCGCCGAGCCCCGGGGAGGGGGCGCGGCCGTGGAGAGGGGGCGGCGGGGCGAGCGCAGGCTGCAGGCGGCGCGCAGCGCCCGGGACCCGGCTCCGTTCGCCATGGCATGGGCGACACAGCTAGGCAGCGCCGGCCGGAGCCGGTTTAAATGGAAGCCCCGCCCCTTCGGTGGGGCGCCCCGCCCCCTTAGGGCGTAGCCCCGCCCCCTCCTCCGCCCATGGGGCGCGCTAAGAAAGAGGCGTGGGCCCCCTAGGCAGAGCGATGAAGGGGCTGGATAGCGGGGCTGGGGGTGTCGGATGGACTCCGTGACCCAGGAGATCCCTTGCAGTCCTGGGTCCCTGTTAGGGTGACCCGTCATCCCGAGGTTATTAGGCCGTCCCAAGGTTAGGGGCTTTGCCCTCGATAGGTCGCCCTCGTCCTAACCTGCCCTAGGGACTGTGCCCCAAGCCCAGCCTAACCTGCCTTTTGTGCCTGAAAGCCTAACCCGTCCCCTCTGGCCTGAACCTACTACAGGCCTCTGGTGTTGTCAGAGGAGCCAGAGAGCAACTAGGGGTCCTGCTCCCAGGTCAGGTTTCTATCTCCCCAGTCTCCGAAGGCCTCAGTGCATTATGGGCATGAAAGTCGGCGCGCCCAAGCATTTGCATTGAGTCTGGGATCCAAGGACCACATGTCATAAGAACATAGGGTGACCGGCTGTCCTGATTTTATAGCCCCATATGCAGGACTTTTTCTCATGTGGGCGCCTGTTACCCCCCATCCCCTGTCCCGATTTTTCACACTTGCTATCTAGTCACCCTATAAGAACAAACAACAAAGGGAGCTCGAATCCCGCCCAGTTCCCCTTTCAGCAGTTGGGAAAGGAATGACTAAGGGCTTGTCTACACTTACCTCCGAGATTCAGCGGCAATTAACCGGAGTTACGCAAGCTATGCAAAAAACTTGCATAACTCCTGTTGACTTCTCTGCTTCTGTTCTGCATGCCATCTTCACTGCACTGCGCCGACAGGAACCACCAGCCCCTCGACGCAGCGCTACGCCACTTGAGAAGGTGGTCTTAATACGTCGATTTCTGGATCAACTGAGCGGGTCTTCACTGACCACTCAGTCAATCCAGAGAAATCGATCTGGGGGCGGCGACTTTGCCACGGTCAGTGTAGTCATAGCCGAAGGTTAAGATTTTGTTATGAGTGTTTTCAGTAAAAGCCAGGGACAGGTCCCAGGCAATAAACACAAATTCACGAAGCCCGTGACCTGTCCCTCACTTTTACTAAAAATAACCATGACAAAATGGGGCTGACCGCAGTGATGACAGCCCCAGCCGTGCTGTGGGACTGGTACGAACTTGCCACGGCTGACAGCTCTGGGACTCCCGCTACCCGCGTAGCTCAGAACGCCAGGGAGGTCTGGAGGCTCCGGATCTGTGTGGCCCTTGCTGCCCCCGGGACTTGGAGCTGGGGGAGACCCCCACGGTGGCTCAGAGCTCCAGGTCTGTCCCCCAGCTACCTGAAGTGGCAGTGAGCTGCAGAGGGTCTTGCTGCCCATGGTGGCTAGGAACTGCAGGGATCTCCCCACTGCCAGTGGAGGCAGGGAGCTCCAGACCCCCTCGCGGGGGCTAGGAACTGCGGGGGCCCCCAGCTCAGATCTATGGGGCCCCACGCCAACAGCAGCAGGGAGTGCCGGGTCCCCCTGCCACCCTTGAGAGCTCCAGCCCCCCATCCCAGGGCTGAAGCATTAAATGTCACGGAGATCTCTAGAAGTCATGGAATCTGTGACCTCTGTGATCTAATCTTATCCTTAGGTATGACCTTCCCAGAGAGGGACCGATGACCTCACTACCTCCAGTGGCTCCAAGTAAGCCCTGGACAGCCCCTGGGGTGTACATCCAGTCCCAGCTGTCACCCCTCCCTCATGGGTCATTTTCTCCCCCACCTTATTTCTCCTGTGTTCTGTCTCTCCTTTTGCCTCTAAGGGGAATCCGGTTTCCTCCCCAGGACGGCTCCCCTTGTATCAGCTCTGGAAGACGAGAGGCAGCCAAGGCAACACTATAACCAGCCGGACAGTGAGCAGGGATTGCAGCAGTTCGATGTGGCTGATCAGAGCAGGAGCTGGGCCAATGCTTCTGCGACACAGCTGGCCAGCAAGAGCCAGCACCAGAGACACAAGCCATTTTCTCTCCTTTGCTGCCTGGTCTCCTCCCTCCGGCCATGCTTGTCTTGTTTGGTCTGAGATGAAACAGGATCGGACACCGACAATGCAACGGCAACAGCTCCAGCCCATCTAGGGGACTTTCTCTCCTTCCCAGACAGGACAGTCAGTTCCTCACAAAGGCCTAGCAAGCAGAGGGGGCCCTGCTTAGCTGGTTAATGCTGGATCAGGAACAGGAGTTTTATCAACATCTCCTCCTCTGCTGGGCTGGAGACACTCCTTATCCAGATAGCACCGGCAAGGGGAAGGGAGGAGGAGGGGAGGAAGCTGCCCTGAGGATACTGTAGACAGAAAAGTCCTCTCAGTTATCTGCATTTCCCAGCATTTACAGGGAGCGTGGCCGAATGGTTAAAGCCCTGGGCTGGGAGCCAGATCTGTGGTCAAGCCCTGGCTTTGCTGTGTTGCTGGCCCACTCCACAGTGGGTCACACTCCCTGTGGGCCAGTGCTCACCGGCAGATGAGGAGCTGCGAGGTGTTAGTTCTCCCGTGTTTAGTGCTTTGAGATCCTGAAATGGACGATGCTCTAGAGTTACAATTCTATATGATTATTTTCAAACCCTATGGCTACCTACTGGGCCCATTTCCAGGGGAGCCTTGGACTGGCTCGGAATCGTGCTTCTGATTTCCCCATAAAAAACGTGTCTGGTTTGTAATTTGTATCCAATGGAGAACTAGAAACTCAAAGAGATTCTGTTATTCTGGGAGCCCGAGTGACATCTTGTGGCTAGTTATTCTAATCACAAGTGGAAGGAACCCTCTATTAGGCAGAACTGCTAAAGCAGAAGAAATTACCTGCAAATATTTGTTTGCATTTGAAAGCACATTTTGATTAGACTTTGGTTGTGATAGAAATAGTTCACATTATTTTTAAATACTAGATTCCCCACCCTGAATCTTTGTGCGGAGTTGTGAATTTTTTACAGTTAGTTTTATTTAGGAAAAAAATCCCAAATCTGCCAATTATAAATATATTTTTTTGCCTGGAATGAACAAGTTTGGGCACCAGAGGGAGCTTGCAATAAACGAGCACTTTTAAAAACAATCATTTTTCCTTCAAAACCAAACAGAAATATATTCATTATTTCCACAAATAATTTAATAATGAATGTTTATGCCTAATTATTGAGGTTTCATGGAAATATTTTGTTAAATTCGTATTTTAGACAACTGGTCTACACTTACAAATTAGAGTGATTTTGCTACATCACTCAGGGCTGTGAAAAATTTCTCTCCCTGAGCACTGTGGTTAGGTCGACATCACCCCCAACTGGAGACGCGGCTAGGTTGATGGAAGAATTCTTGTAGTGTAGACACAGCCCAACGTTTCCTTTGCAAACATTCTTGCCAGGTATTCCCATGATGTGTGCTCAGCACTTTTAAACTCCTTTGAACATAAACTCCAGGGGGATAAACACATCAACTCCAGCCCAGCAGTGCGAACTTCAGGATACAAATGGTTAAAGCCACAGTGGTTTGTGTTAAAGCCACAAAGCCGAGATTAAAAATAAAAACCATTTTATCTGATGTTTTAAAATAAAAGAGATTTCGACTGATTTTTTAAATCTGACTCTAACCCTAACATTGCTCCATACCTAACATTAAAGCCCTAACCCTAGCCCCGGTCCTCACATTCCTGGGAGCCCTAGGTTATGTTTTGTACCTGGAAGGTGAAAAACAAGCAGAGCTTTAATACTTCCTCCTCTATCAGACTTTAACATCTATGAATGCAATGGAGCAATGTCATGTACTTATAGGGTGACCAGATAGCAAGTGTTAAAATTGGGACCTGGGGGGGGAGGGGGGAGTAATAAACACCTATATAAGACAAAGACCCAAATATTGAAACTGTCCCTATAAAAAAAATCAGGACATCTGGTCACCCTACGTACTTAACATACGCAGTGTGTATGTGTGTAATATGCAGTGTAGTTGTAGCTGTGTCGGTCCCAGGATAGTAGAGAGACGAGGTGGGTGAGGTCATGTCTTTTATTGGATCAACTTCTGTCAGTCAGACACAAACTTTTGAGCCACACAGAGCTCTTCTTCTGCCTCTGTCTGTCACAGCTAGAGGCAAGGTGGAACAGATTGTTTAGCAGAAGTAGTTAGCACATTTTGTAAGGGACCATTCAAAGCAGAGTTCCACCTTGCATTTAACGAGTGCCCTGTTGGACCAGAGTATCCTCGTGCAGTCCAATGGGTGCAACGTCATATCGATGTAATCCTTCTGCCAGGTGGAGTCATCAGCAACAAGGGCCAAGATCAACATCCAAGGGTCGCACGTAATACAACACAGAACCGGCTCAAACCACCACCCAATCATGTGGGAAAATTAAACAACACCCCCAGGCACCTCTAGGAGGCCAAAATTCCCTTCTTGCAAGCACTGAGTCCTTGGATAGCAGAGAAAACTTTTAATAAAAGGGGAGGGGAACCTGGCATTAATTTGGGGCAATATCACAATCGTGATCTGAACGCATCTGACCATGAGCAAAACTCCCGCCCCACAGGACATTGGACTGTGTCCTTTGCCTCTGTTTCTCACCTTGCGGTATGAAAATCCAGCAGCCAAATGTCCACGTAACACTACGCTTCCCTCTCCCTCCATGCACCGCACTCACAGCCGCTGGCCTTGCTCAGTGAAGATCCAGAGTTCGGAGGCTCATTCATGTGAGTTCACCCCCCCTGCCCCAGGAGCGGGAAGGGAAGAAATGTCAAGCAATGCCTCAGCTGCTGAAGATGCTGCAACTGGCTCACAGTTGCCACTGTCCACTCTGCGTCACTGCCTGCTGCCACCCCTGCATCATCATTCACACCACCGCCGCTGTCATTCGTCGTGCCGCCGTTCACTGCCGGGGCTGTCGCCTGGTCCATCGCCAGCGGCCCTGCGCCATCACCTGCCGCCACCTGCCTCTGTACTGTGACCTCTGCGAGTCAGTCTCTTCCCACATCTCAGTAATTTCAGCCGCTAGTGGGGGAACCTCAGCACTAGTGCAGGCTGGGTAGTCTCTTCCGCAGAAATGTTGTCCTGCAGGAGGTCTAAGACTGAGCACATGAACCTGATTATCTGTGATTTCAGCTCTAATGATCACTTAACAAAACAAAAGGCTCATCCATTGGGCCTAACCAGCTCTGTCTTTAAACAGGGGAGAGGAGCAGATCAAATTGTCTTTTAGGCACATACCAGGCAAAAACATCTGTCCCCACCCTCTCTCTCTCCCCACTGGGCTCTGGCATCTGAGCCCCCGGCTTAGCGAGTTCAGTTTAGTTGAGGGTGACCCCCTCCATCAAGACAGGCTACGTACAGTCATGCTGGTCTTCACTCCTTCAATAGAGATAACAACATTTCATTATCCCTGCATTCAATAACTAAAGTGATTTGTAACCCAACACCAGCCAAAATTGATCACTTCAGCAGCACAGCTCTGTCTGCTGCATACCTAAGCAGAATGGGTGTGTTCTGGTCCTGGACCCTTTTCCCCCCAGCTCATCACTAGCTGTCAGGAGAGAGCTCGCTCATTCAGACCCTGCTTACACCTATAACCCGACAGCTGAAAAACATCAGCAACCTGACCAGACTCTTCTGCTTCCCTCCATATTGCCATGAGTGCTCTTTGAGCACTCACATCCCCACATATTCCAACTGGAGGAATCTTATGTCCTTAACGTGTCCTTGGAAAATATCATGCCTCTTAGAGTGAGAGACTTAAGTTGCTCAATCTATTTAGCTTAACAAAGAGAAGGTTGAGAGGTGACTTGATTATACTCTAGAAAGCACCTACATGGGGAAAAAATATTTAATAATGGGCTCTTCAATCTAGCAGAGAAAGGTCTAACATGACTCAGAGGCCACAGGTTGAAGCTAGACAAACTTAGACTGGAAGTAATGTGTACATTTTTGGCAGTGAGGGTGTTGGGCTTGGCTGCGTGCTCCGGGCTGGCAGTACTGCCTAATGGTGATACTCTGGAGTGTAACACCTAACTGTGGGAGTCCAAGGGTCACTTTACCTGGCAATTACAGTTCAGGGTAGTGTATCCCACTGGCAAGAGTCTACAGGCCGCTTTGCCTAGCAGCAACAGTTCGGAGTAGTGTATCCCACTGGCAAGAGTGCGGGGAGTAGGGGAACCCGGGTCCACCCTACTCAGCTGGGCCCTTTGAAACAGTGGCCTTTGCACAGGGCTCAGGACCTGATACCCCTAAGTGCGCTCCCTGGGTCACTTCCTACCCTTACCTCAGTCCCTCTGACGTCATCATGGGTTGGGCTGGAGGTCCCCCCATGTTCCCTTCTGATCTATCTCCAGAGTCTCTTCTGCTGGCCACAGTGAGTTCTCATTCTTGGCTCCCGCGGTTGATGGGATCCCCGTGGCTTGGCTGTGAGGCTCAGTCCTGGCAGCGTGGAGCCCTGGCAGCTTCTCGGCAGGACACTGCTGCACCCACTTACTCTCCTCCTCGGTCAGTCCAGACTGAGCTGAGTCACTCCTTTCTGAATGCTCCCTCCTCTGGGAGCATACCCAGCAGAGGTGAAGAGGCGTGCCATCTTGGACCCAGAGCAGCTCTTTAACCCTTGCTTCACCAGTGCGGGGTTGGTACAACCAGTTCCAGAGGGTAATTAACCATTGGAACAATTTACCACGGATCATGGTGGATCCTCCATCACTGGCAATTTTTAAATCAAGACAGGAGGTTTTTCTAAAAGCTCTGCTCTAGGCATTATTTTGGGGCTGTTCTTTGGCCTGTGCCGTGCAGGAGGTCAGGCTAGATGTTCAAAACGGTCCCTGCTGGCCTCAGAATCTATACCTCTGTGAATATGAATTTATGAGTCTATGACCCAGTGTGTCAAGTGATCTGAAAAAAGCAAGGGACTGCCGTAATCTGGGCGCAGCAGCTCTGGGAAGACAGTGCTGAAAGTGCAGCCCTCGGCAACCCAGCTCGATTTGTCATTGGTTTTTTGCTGGGTCTGGGACACTCCCCACTTTAAGCTCTTTATTGGACTCCCCCCCCACCCCCAATTACTAAACTGTCCTGAGGCCCCCTCAGTCACTTGTGCCTAACTCTCCCATCTAGCGTCTGACTCCAAACCCTTCTCTCTCTCCTTCTTGGCAAGCGCTGACCCCACTCTGTCGGTTGCCATTCCCTCGCCACCTCCAGAATGAGCAGGGCCAATCTTCAAGGGTCCATCTGTATTTCTAGCTGGGGGGGGGAGGGAGTTTCCAGCTCAATGAGATATGGCCATAGTAGCTCTGATCAAATGAGCACACTAAAAACAGCAGCGTGAGTCGCTAGCCGCACTGAGCACATAGCTCTCTGAAACCACAGGGACATCCTCTGGTGGCGAGTCCCTCCTGCCACTCGCGTCTACTCGTGACTACACTGTTGCAGCAGGCTAGTTCAATCAGAGGTAGTGTGGGGACGTCTGCTTGGGCTGGAAATGACACCGCTGGCAGCCCTTCATTTCCTGTTTCTTAGAACAAAGCCAGCCGTGATCTATGGAACTACAGAGAAGCGCCATCCCCGCTCTTTGATCGCCAAGTGACACTTACCCCCTGGGTACAACCACCCTGCCCTTCCGGATGCTCGAGATATCTGGCCCGGGAGCGAATCCCACAGGACAAGGGCCCTCGCGCCTCTGGAGGGACCACTGAGCGTGAATCTCTCCCCGTCTCCCTGCAGGTACTCAGCCACACTGTGCTGATCGAGCCGTGCCAGGGAAGATTCTATTATTGATGACTTGAGAAGCCATAAAATTTAAGGAAACAAATATGAATGCAAGACAAATAGGTGAGATGGGGATTTAGTGCTGCAGGAGATGGCAGTTTGGAAGGGAAGGAAGGCACTTCATGCATATTTCATAGGTTGGCGCTCAGCAGAGGGGCTTTTTGACACAGCAAAAACAACAGATGGCAACAAGTTACCGCAAACACTCCTGGCACCTGAGCAGGAAATTTATGAGGGGAAAATGTTCTCCTTCTGCATTTTAGTCAAAATGTCAGGCAGCCCTCACAGGTGATTTCCCTGCTAACGGCCCTGGTGCGGCGTATGCTCATGGACTCCCTGTCTGAGCCAGCCCCGGGTGGGTTCCCGGCTGGGCGGGGTGAGGGCTAAGTGAACTTTCTGCTGGCCATCTTTGCTGCCTGCGTCTTTTGCCCTGAACCCACAGCGGGATGCTCAGGGGCTGCATATTCCCGCCAGGCCACACAGAGAAAGGCCTTTGAGCGGGCTGCTCATATGTGCCCCTCAGAGCCCGAGAGCACACAACCAGCCGGGCAGCTGCCCTGATCCAGGGCTGGAAAGCAGGAGGAGTAGGAAAAGTGGGGGGGAAGAGGGGGGTTGAGGAGAGGGCACGTACGCAACCGGACAGACTGTGGGGAGCCAGATGCCTCTGTGCTGGGACTTGGGGCAGCTCTTCCCACCTGCCCGTAAGACCTGGGCCAGAAGGCTGCTCTGCAGACCAGTAACAAACCATAACAACAAAGAACGGCCCCCTTCCTCCCCCGGCCACTGCCCCGGCGCTATGGAGCCTCCCAGACAGTCCTGGTCGGCATCGCGCCCGCCAGCCATCAGCCACCACGAGTTCTCAGTGCAAAGCAGAGCAGCACTACGGGCCCCTCCGAGAGCACCTCCCCACGCCAGGGGCCGCGGAACGCCTTTTTGGTTGAGGGGGGCCCAAACCAACCGACCAACCCCCGCCGTCCCCCAGCTCCCACCATCGACTTCTGACTTTACCTTTACACTTCATGTCAGGCGAGGGGGCAGAGCGCACAGAGGGCTTCCCCTCCCACTGTCCCTGTGGCAGCCCCACGGAGATGGAGCGAGGCTGCTGCCATTGCTGGGGAGCTTCGTTCTTTGGTGCGCGAGGGGGCAGCGGCCGGGTGAGTCAGCGAGCAGTTCCAGTGCAGCCGGGGAGCCGGTTCTGTGCCTAGTCCTGGGCAGAGCTTGGCACGATTCCAACCGAGAGGAAGGTGTTGCTGTGGCACCAGGCAGGGTGCGCGTAGTGCGCTGGTACGGTAGTGACTTCCCTGGACACAGACCCTGCACATCTGCCTCGGCTCCTCGCAGGGACTAGGGGTTTCCAGCGGCGAGTGAGGCAGGGCTGGGGTTCAGCTTGGAACAGGGGAAAGTTGCTCGCCGCGTTTAGACGATCTGCACGAGGGCAGGAGCCAGCGAGGCCAGCCCTGCAAACTGGCGGCCCAGCACCCCCGGAGGGGCCCCATCCCAGTCCAGTGCGCGCCAGGAGCCCAGGTGGAGTCAGCAGCTTCTCCCCTCGCCGGGGCTGCACGATGCAACAGGTGATATAATACGAATAATGCGATGGGCAGTGAAACGAGCGACAGGATGCCTCGAAATGGCTGATGTTCGGGCGTTGAAAGGAACGATATGATAGGCGCATGAGAATCGCGCATTTGTGGGTTATGTAAATTATCCGGCTAAAAGTTGGTCGGGGCCTGGCCCGGGGGGCCAACCTCATTTCACAGCCTATGCCCCACACAGCTGCAGGGGCAGCAGGGGGTGCACAGTGTTTTTGTATTCAGTGGCCATCCCAAGCACCCAGCTCCTGGAATCCTTTCTCATTCACCCCTGAAGAATTGGGGTGGCCCACACAGGCCTGGGTCCCTCCCACAGCTGTTGTGCAGATCTTAAAGCATTCCAGGTTCTCCCCATTAGCCTCCCCTCCAGCAGCAATGGTCTGCGAGGAGGCCTAGACCAGGCCAGAGAGCAGGAATGACTTTGATAGCAGGGGTGGGAGGGTCTCACTTTAATGCAGTCCCTCGGTCACTGCTCCTCACCTCTGCCTTCCCTCCCCCCCGGATTAGTCTGGTGCCCCCTAGCGACGGCCTTCCCCCTGGGTTGGGAAGCATTGTGTTAGCCTTTATGTATGCTGGCACATGATCCATTGCACTGGGACTCTAGGCAAGTCCAGCTGGCTGCACGCTTTCCCTGGGAATGAATCTCCTGCACGCTGTCCTGCATACCCAGCGCTGTGCACAGTGCTGCAAGGAAATCCCCAGGGAAGAGAGCTGCATCAGACGCAGGCATTTATCTATCTGCTATCTCTCCTCCCCCAGCTGATGCACTCGCTACTCAGTTAGTACACGGCACAAGAAATGCAAAGCCTTGTCAGATTTCCCATCCAAAGACCAGGAGAGACATTTACAGATATAGTTATAGCCAGTGCTGCTGATGTGACTAACTGGATAGAAGCCCCTAGCACCTCACGCCCCCCCATCACCCCTCCCAAATTCCTAGCAGACAGCTTTCCCTGTACACTGTGAGGGTGGCACAGCACACTTTTCTCGCCCCTAGCATCTCTTCTGCAGGGCTGCTCCCAGTGTGCAGAGTACAGGCTGCACTGACAAAAAGACGCTTATGCAGCATTTGAGAACAGGCAATCAGATGCTAAACCCCTGGTGAAAACGGAGATGCGGAAGATGGAGACAAAATACACCAGAGGGAGAAATGTTCTCGGTATAAACAAATGGAAAACAGCCCAAGGGCACGTGAAGCTGGGTAAATCACATTTCACATGAACTACGGCATGTAAAATCAACCCACCCGCTGCCTGCTGAATCCACTCGTGACAAATCCTGAACAGTCTCTGCTCACTGTTAGAGAGAATCAGGGAGCACGGTTTTGATCTCCCTCAGTCCCTGTCAGCACGGAGAGAACTGCCAACAGGGTCTCTAGCCGGAGTCCAGCAGCCTCCTGTGTTTTCACTGACTGACACTTGGGGGGGACAGAGGAAAGGTTGTTGCTCAAATGCTGCGGCCACTGCTAGAGGCGCTGGCTTGGTTGCAAGTCATCTGCATTTGCACCGTTTTTGAGGTTTCAAATCCACTGCTTGCCAAACTGCAGAGGGGTGTGATCTGGGGCGGCCCCCGCTTCCCCCCTGTGGGTTAGAGCTCGCAGAGCTGAAGGGGAGAGGGGCGAAGGCGGTGCCCCTGAGTGGTATGTTTTCTTCTCATTCAGGCACAAGGAGCTTGTGTTTAGCAAGCACATCATTTTTATTTAAAGGTGCCATAACATAGCAATGTGAGCCAGCTGTGAGCTGCATCCGGACGCTGTCTTGTCCTTCCCTCCAGCATGCAGGGGGCCCTCTGGTGGGCAGGGAACACCAGGAATGAGGAGCGTGGCCAGCTAGCTAGCTACCAGTGCTAGGAGCCTGAGGCCCCAGGCCTTGCATTGGTGCTAGAGGGTAGGAACGGCTGTTCTAGGACTGCTAATAAAAATAATCATCTGACCTTCCATCAGCAAAGTAGCTTCCTTTCGTGGAAGGTTTCAGTTTCCTGCCCAGAAACAGCCAGAGAAGACCTTAAGCATCACCTGCTCTGGCAGACCCACACAGATAAAACCTGCTGGAACAGCACCTAGCAGATCCCGCCCCGGAGCAAGGGGTGATAGTACTGAGAAGAGATCAATAACCAGACCCACAGGAGAATCAATTCCAGGTAAGCATTCCTCTCCCCCACATCCCCCCGGCGCCTTTGCTGGAAGCTGGGGAAGGAGTGGCCATGCCAGAGACCCTAGGGAGCCTGCAACCACTTCACCAAGCTGCTGGCAAGGGTTTGGCTTGAGAAGTGCATTTCTTCAGTTTAGTGTTGGGATCATGTGAGCATGAGAGGTGTTCTCTGAGTCAGGGCACCAGAGGGCTGCACACGGTGAGACAGATTCTGCAAAGAAGAGTTCTCGCCAAGACATACAAAGGGTAGAAGAAAGGAAGGATCATTATCCCATCTTACAGGTGGGCAACTGAGCCTCACAGAAATTAAATGACTTGCCTGAGGTCACACAAGCAGTCCTGGACTAGTGCTTTAACCACTAGGCCGTCTGTCCTCTCATTGGACATTTCTGTTTATTTTTTTTCAGTTGCAGATCTCAGAGAAGCAGAGACCTGTCCATAATCTGCCAAACACAGGCTCCCACTGATGATGCAAACACCTACCTGCTAGCTATTGATGTTCGCAGGTGGAAATCTCTCTGGAGACTGTGGCTATCTCTCCGATTTCCCATTGCTTTACACTGTTCTAATTCCATGGACTTCAGAGGACTAACTCCTGACCTACACTATTGTAAATGAAACCAGACTCTGGCCATGTGACTGCTCCAAATTCCCCTGCATTTTCAAATGGATTAAAATAGACATTCAGTGACTTACTTCCAGTGTAAGAAATAAAACTGCATCAGACTCTTTCTGATCCTTGCTTTGAGTTACTGCAGGTGTAACATTGCTGAGCAGCCAACGGGAAATACCTTGGTGAATTCCCATCTCCAGAAAGGTCAAACCTCTGCAAAAAAAAAAAAAAAGAGGTTGCATCTTAAAGGACATCTGGGAAATATTTCAGAGCAAGGAAGTGAACATCAGTTTTTTCCCCGGTTGCTTTTTGCAGGGCGGCCCCTCCCCTGTGGTGTTCCATCAATTCTCAGCATCTGTCAAGTGGAGCTCTGTGCTGGGGCACCCTCGGTAAAAGACAGGTTGCATGAGCTGGCTGTTCATGTGCTTTGGGAAAAGGGGAAGGTCAGTGAGTGCCTGAAAGAATTTTGCAGCAGACTAGAAAAGGACAAGTCTAAAGGTTTCTATAGGAGCGAGCCTGGGACGATCTCCGGGGAATAGATGTAAAACGCCTTTTTCCAGGCCAGCTCCCTGGGCTGGTGGGTTGTTTACAGAGTCTGGATTTTCAGAATGCCTGGACGAGAACCAGTTCTATTTCAGACCCATGCAAATGATTTAAGCACCTCATATTAAAGACAATTCCCGGGAAAGCAAAGGGAAAAAAATATCAAAGGCTGAAAGGTCTCAAGCATGGTGCTTAGAGTCCTCAGTGCAGGGAAGCTAGCAGAGCACCTGAGGGACAGAGAGAGAGAAAACAAACTGCAGGAAGCCATCTGACTCCCTGAAGCAGCTGGGCAGGGCTGTTGGAGCTGTGGGGGAGGAGAGGCTGTTGGAAAGAAGCCAAGGGGAGAAGTGGAATGAACAAAGGAGGAAGTAAGTGTGTGGGGGGCAATTCATAGGTGTGGGGAGAAGTTGGTCCAGCCAGTGCCTCTACATTTGAGCTGTGCACGAGCTACCACTGCTTTCAATCAGCTCTTGCCAGAGTCCCTTTTTTAAAATGGCCGTATACACACCAAGAATCCTTTGCCAGCTACTGAGGCAGCCTCTTTGATATAATGCAGCAGCTGACAAGCACTCCAGGCCCTGTTTTGGTCTGAATCTGCTAGAAGAACTGTAAGCAGTGAATCCAAAGGAGGAGGAAGAGATGGTAAGAAAAGCTAGGCTGGTTG
Source organism: Emydura macquarii macquarii (assembly GCF_026122565.2). Classification (NCBI taxonomy): domain Eukaryota; kingdom Metazoa; phylum Chordata; order Testudines; family Chelidae; genus Emydura; species Emydura macquarii. Next base: position 6,933,790 of record NW_027131391.1, read on the forward strand.
TGACCGAACTGCTGGCTGGCTCCATTTAACAAAGCAGGAGCATGCACTAAAATCCAATTAACTCTGCTCATAGCTGCCTCTGGCTTTCCAGCTCTCTTCTTAAACAGATCCCAGCAGGGCAGGGAGACAGAAGACAAAACAGTGGATGCCTGGCTACAGAAAAATGGCAAATTCCATAGCACCAGAATGGCAGAGTCCACAAGGCGCAGGTGGAGATGAATGGGGCAGTTCATCACATTTAGAGCTATTATTTCAGGTTCTTTGCAGATCCAGGCAGGCATCACTTCCTCAGTTACATGGATTTCCTGTTCGCAAGGTTATCTCCATGACTGTAAGGGCTGGGAGCAATTCTTTTGACATGCCTGGGTAAGAAAGGGAGAAAACAGAGGTAGTTGATGACCCCTTTGGCCAGGGGACAGCGGGACTCAAGACAGTGGAACCCAAGCTGCCTGCAGGCCCCTAGTTGGAGGGAGAGCTGCCTTCCTTCCCCCATGATCCTTGTTCTTCGGTTGGATTGGGGGGCACTGCTCCTCCATGGACAGCTCCGGCCTCAGGCTCTGTGGTGAGACCAGAGGGGAGGGCCCTCCTGCTGGTCTCCGTAACAATGCCCCTTTAATCAAGGAAAAAAACCTTTCAAGCAACCCCTGCATGGCTGTTTCCATCCCTTCCCCCACTCTTAACCATCCAGCATCCAGGGGTTCTTGTAAAAGACTAAACAGGGTGCAAGTGAGCATAAAAGCCAGCACGATCTGGGCCGGCTCCGACCTTCCTTCCACGGCTGCTGTCCCCAGCAGGCCAAGCCATTTGCTTTCGAAGAGGAGAAGTTGGCTGCAAGGAAAGAAGCTTGGTGGTTCAGTAACAATGAGCGGGGTGAGGGGCAGTGGTGTTCTCCAGACACTGCTTGGGTGTTTAAAGGCCTCTCCCGTGCTCCGAGGAGGACCATATGCCCTGCCAGAGCTTCCTGCTGTCATAAGGGGGAAGGCGTCTGTGCGCGGTCAGCACGTAATTCTCTGACAGGGCGTTTCAGACGGGCACAGCGGACGCGCGGCGTGGTCGGACTCCGTGCGTTGTATATTAGAAACGTTGGGACAGCCAGGAGTGTCTGCAGCTTTAGTCAGTTAGCGATTACAAGGATGGGGTCGATTCACTGAAAACAGGCTTTACCCTTGAGAACTGGGCTGTTACTTATTGATCACCGTAGCGTCTTATGCTTCTAAAAATACGCTCTTAATTACTGAGCCTCAGGAAGACGAGACGACTCGCAGCGCAACCCCATCGATTCCTCCGGCTGCTCGAACACAGCAAAGCCCCTTTGGTTACAGAGCGGCCTTGATGTTCCGTTCATAGAACAAGCTCCTTTCACAGCAGCTGGCTTCCTCTCTCAGGAGTGCGGGGAGCGTCGATGGACGGTCTGGCGGGCCACGGCTGGCAGCGGGAAGCAACGCTTTCCCATGTAGAAGTCTCACTTTCACTTTATTTACTGGAGAGACAGTAACACAGAGGAACAGTGCGCCATATTCCCAGTGGAATACAAATTAAAAAGTCAGAGAAAGTACTTTCCCCCTCCTCTCTTTAAAATTCTCACCCCTTTTTCCACTGGAAGGAAACGAGGAGTGAAAACATGTTGTTTTCTCCCCACTTTTTTACTTCCCTTCCCCCAGTGGGAAAAAAAGGGTGAGAAAAATTAAAGGCACAAGAAAGTAGGATTCTCCCTATAAAATTAAAGGAATTTTAAATCTGGCCTGTCATACAGGAGGTTAGACTAGATGATCACAATGGTCCCATCTGGCTTTACAAGCTAAGACTCTGTGAATCGTGTCCAAATGAACAAAAACAGTTCACTATTTTTGGGAAAAACAAAACTTTTTGCAAATCCTTGTAAAGGACAAAAACTCTTTTCAGGTTTTTTACCTTTCCATGGAAAAGACGAGCAATTTAGCCCAGCTGCTGGAGTAGGAGCTGGGGTGAGCAGGGTCACATGGAGCTGGCCAAACCAAAGGGATGTGATGGGTCATTCTTCCTCCAGCTCCAGAGCCCTTTTCTGTGAAATGCCGCAGGATCACGTCCTCCTTGACCTCCACATACGTGCATCAGCCACGTGGCCAATACTCATGGTTCTGTCACAACTCTAGCGATGCGGGGGATGGGATTTTCTGGTCTCCTGAAAACGTGATGAAAGGGGCCAGCTTGCCCATTCTTCCTTATAAAATGGTTGCCAGCTCCTATTCCTGTCAAAGGGGCTGGAGCCAAGAAGAACCTGCCTTTCCCCTGTAGGCCACCGGCACGTGGAAGGAAAGCTGCCCGTAATACAGCTGGCTGCCACCTCCCACTGTTTTCAGTGAGATTGAAGCCAGGCCCACAGATAATGCAGCTGCTGGTCTATGGTTCAGGAGCTGGGCAGGACGAAGTGATTGTGAGGGGCAGCGGAGAGGCAGAGTGAGGGGGAGCAGACACTGGGAGCAACAGGAGGGGTTTCAGGAGGGAGGCTGATGGGGAAGGCAGGAGACTGAGGGAGTGGAGGAGACTGGGGGGTAGGAGGGCGGCTGAGGAGGGCAGGTAGATGAGGGGAAAGTGAGAGACTGAAAGGTGAGATTATGGGCCAACCACATGATTTGCGGGGCTGGGGGGGCATCTGCGTCGTGAGTTTTGATCTCTTGAGGTGGGCAATCCCCTTCACATCACAGGCATGAGGTGCGATCTCCCAGCTGGTTGCCCCAGAGCCATCAGCACCTGCCTGGGAAGTTGCTAGTTGAAAGGAACCCCCGATAGGTCTGAGGTGATGCTGGTGGGAAGAGGGAACATTTAGAATGACTTCCCCTCACCGCCATATCACCCTCTGTCGAGGGTTTCTGCCCACAGAGCCTCCTGTCTGCCCACAGTCTTGGGGTCCTCCTACACTCCTCACCAGTGCAAAATACCCAAAAGCTTGCATTAGAGAAAGATTTAACCCCATCCTGTTGGACTCAGACCTGGCCACAGTAATGGAGACAATGTTGGCTGTTTAATGGCTTTTATTGGACCAACTGCTGTTGATGAAAAAGACAAGCTTTCGAGCTTACACGGAGCTCTTCTTCAGGTGTCATATCCTGGGACCAGCCTGGCTACAACAGCTCTGCCAACAACACAGTCATCAATGCATGCATGACTTCCTGACCTGACTGGCGAGACACGATGCCCCTAGAGATGAAATTCAGTGTGCTGTGTGCCCTGGTTGCCAAGAAGGCTAATGGCATATTGGGCTGCATTAGTAGGAGCATTGCCAGCAGATCGCGGGAAGTGATTATTCCCCTCTATTCGGCATTGGTGAGGCTGCATTTGGAGTACTGTGTCCAGTTTTGGGCCCCCCACTACAAAAAGGATGTGGAGAAGGTGGAGAGAGTCCAGCGGAGGGCAACAAAAATGATGAGGGGGCTGGAGCACAAGACTAATGAGGAGAGGCTGAGGGAACTGGGCTTGTTTGGTCTGCAGAAGAGAAGAATGAGGGGGGATTTGATAGCAGCCTTCAACTACCTGAAAGGGGGTTCCAGGGAGGATGGAGCTAGGCTGTTCTCAGTGGTGGTTGATGACAGAACAAGGAGCAATGGTCCCAAGTTGCCATGGGGGAGGTCTAGATTGGATATTAGGAAAAACTTTTTCCCTAGGGGGGTGGTGAAGCACTGGAATGGGTTACCTAGGGAGGTGGTGGAATCCCCATCTTTAGAGGTTTTTAAGCTGCGGCTTGACAAAGCTCTGGCTGGGATGATTTAGCTGAGGTTAGTCCTGCTTTGAGCAGGGGGTTGGACTAGATGACCTCCTGAGGTCTCTTCCTACTCTCATCTTCTATGATTCTATGAAATTGCCAACCTTAAAATGGCTCCAGCGGTTCCCCATGCAGCAGCCAGCCTGCTTAGCAACCGTCGCTGCTGAGAGCACCTCGCCCTGCTGCTCGGCTTCCTACACTAGCTTCCAAGTGAATATGGAGCCACGTTCAAGGCTTAGCTGATTGTCAAAGCCCTCTGTGAAAACAGCCCGAGCTACCTACAGGATCACTGCACCCTCCACGGCCTTGGCCAGGGATAGCTAAGTACCACTGGAGCAATGGGATCGTCAGACACAAGGGTGAAGCCTGAGAGTAAAGGGGCCAGAGTTGTCTCAGCAGCTGTGTCATGGCTGTGGACCTCACAACAGAATGAGAACGAACTTGCATAAATCACACCACTTCAGCTTCCTTTCCCACAATAACCTCCCATTCAAACAAGGAATGTATGACAGAGGGTAGGAAAAAAGCTGCCTGGGCTGGGTAAATGGCAGAGAGAAGCAGTTGCTTGAATGAAAAGCGACTGAGGATGTTGGAAGCCTATGGCAGCCTGTGAGGTTGCTGGGCCTGGCTTCATTCCTAGCAAGCACTTCCAACAGCAGTGTGTAAACTATCAATCATCTGGCAGATGAGCTGGGCATGGTTTTTTATCTCCATCTGCCTTTCTCCATGCTCCATCGACTCTGTTTCCAGTTCTTTTCTATCTGCAGCCTCAAGCCTTCATCTTTCTCCTGTAGTCTGTATTATCGCATCCTAAAACCCTACATTAAAGAAACGTTAAGGTTGAAAAGACAAACACTCAAAAGTTAGGAAATGTCACAACTAAGGCTGCCTGCGCAACCTTAATTCTCTCCTTTGTGTGTGTGTGTTATGGTACAATTTTGGACCACGTGCTATTTTTCCCACAGGACACTGCCTTATTCCATCCACAGGCAGGACGTTGCTCACTAAATAAGTAGCTAGTCAATATTTCTCTTTATCATCCACATACAATGCATGGCCCCAGACCTCATTTACTGCACGCCATCCAAACCCGGCACAGAATATAGAATTATTAATTAAGGTCAAAAGAGTCAAATGTTTTCTAAATTTGGGTACCCAAACTGAGATGCCTACGGCCTGATTTTTCATAGCACTTAGCATTTTTATAGCACTTTATACACTGAAAGCATAGCTCGCACTGACTTCAGTTGAGTGCTCAGTGGCAAGCTGTCCTGCAATGACTCAAGAGCATGAGTATCAACCTCAGGTCAGACTGTTAAGATCCAGGACACAAACCCCAGATTTGTAGTGAATTCTACACTTAAGTTTCATTAACCAATCATCAAATGTAAACACTGCAGGCACTATAACAGCCTTAACATGGAGTCACACAGTGCCCTTGGGTACTCTGATCTGTCTTGCCACCTAGGTAAGCCTGCCTTTGCGACAGATGGTCCATTATACCATGAATCACAGCAATATTTAGGTCACTCCCAGTCCCAAAGGACCAGTCACTTACCACAGGTCAATCACACCTTAGATCTCACACCAAAGACAATGCTGGTAGCCAATTCTATAATAAACTATATACAGATTTATTAATAGGAAAAGGAAATAAAGGAGTTAATTACAAGGTTAAAACCTGTAAACATGTATACACATATGTGAAGTTTCAAATGGTAATAGACGTTTCTATAATAAGCAAGCTGTATACATCTTTTAGGGCTAACCCTAAAAAGCTAAGCACTGGGGATCTTTTGCTTATGCTTAGTAATCCTTTCCCCCCAAGTCCAAGCAGGATAAAGATACAGTTCCTCCTTGTTATGGGTTTTATTCCCTTCTCCCCTTGTGCTTTGGCCTGCTAACTCAGCTGATGGGAGGACTCCACTTGCAAGACTCAGCTTCATGGTGAGGGGAAGAGCAAACAACCAAGTCTCTTGTTCCTCTTTAATGTTCCATTCTAGTCCCTCTGGTGTTGATGGGCATTCCTGGTGGGGCAGGATGTAACACCTTCTGTGGGAGATCAGCCCTTCACACTAGTTAATGTCTCTTTCCTGTCTGGTGAATTACACAGTTACAGAGGCTTACAATGCAAATGCTCGAATACTACCTTACCATGTGGGATACAGATGTTATAAGTGCGATTAATGCGGGCAGCAACTCACAAGCATTCCAAAAAGTCTAAACACATTCTTATCATTCTACTATCTATTTCAACAACACTAGCACACAGGTCAGCCAGGTTGATCCTAGCCATGTATTTCTCACTGTTCAACTAAGACATGGGGACCTGGGTCTGAGCTGGCACCCGGCCTGCCAGCATCACACTCAGCTTTTCTGCCAATCAGACCCCAGATGTCTCAAGTTGGCTCCCCCTCCAAAATGAGGAACACACAATTAGTGACCACCTGTGAAGTTTGGTTTAAGTGACTTGTCCAGCAACACACAGGAACTCTGTGGCAGAGGCAGGGATAGAATCTAGTTTTCCAGGGCAGCATTCAACTGCCTTAACCAAGAGAGCATCCTTTTCCTCCATGCAGTCCCCTCTCTCATTCACTTCACACATTCCAACTTCGGCAACAAATGCGGCAGGGGTCCAACAGACAGCAGCATCCTTCATTATAAAACTAGATTCTTTCCTTGAGCACCATCCATCTTGTTCAGTGAATGACACACGTGTCCTATGGAAAAAAGGATCATGTATTTAAAAACTGTATCATATATAAGCAGAAGGAGCTTGACTGAAGTTTCCCAGACACCCTTAATCCCATTTATTAACTTTTGAGTGCTTGACATTGTAGGCTTAACATTCTTTTAATATAGCTTTTAAAAAAATAATTTTCTATATTTTTAGAAGGCCTCAGGGCCTGCCATACCCATCCCAAGAAAGGAGCAGTAGAGGACTTCTCCAAGCAGCCTAGAGAGACTGCATGGCACATGGCCAATCATGGAGTAGCTGCAAGGGGTTAGCCAATCACAGGGTTGCAGGCTAATATAAAAGGAGCGGCAGTGCAGCCCACAGTCAGTTGCTGCTTGGAGTCTGAGGAGTGAGGCTGGTGCGCCTCTACTGAATTCCAAGTTCCTGTTCCAAAGCTTGGAGGTGCTAAAGCTTCTCAGTGAAATAGTTGTAATTTTTTTAACATGGGGGGGACAAAGTATTTTTCTCTAATCTCTTTCTCAGAAACAGCTGAACTTTTCACTGAAACTTTAAAAGAGAGAAAATTCAGGCTGAGGCAGACATCCAGCATAGAAAATTTCAGTCCAAATTTTAGTTTGGAAAGTTACAAGTAACAGAAAGCAGGGTCTTAGAATAGGAAGTTTTGGGCAACCTCAACTAGAGGTGGTGTTACCGACCTTGCCTGAAATTCATCATTTATGTTCATTAGACTCCACTTTGTCTTAGTCGTCCTAGCATTGCCCTCCAGGACCAGCATAATTCCTAATCAGCATCCCTTCCCCTCTCCCTATCCCCTTGCTTTGTGCTTTCATCATTCAGAGCTGATCAGTTCATTTCCATTCAAATTCTACTCTGCTTTTCTTCCAAGTACACCGGCTGTCTCTGAAGCCTCATTGCATCCTCCCAACACTGACTGCTGCATTGCCTCCCTCATCAGCTCCTATTGAAACCTCTGGGATGGCCCCTCTCTTGACATCTTCCTCTTCTTTCTCAGGTTGTTTAGGAACTGGCACGTCTCCTCTTCTGACCAGGAACACATCGCAGGACCGTGGGGTGAGATGGGTGTTCCTTTCTTGTTTTATATGTCTGGGAATCGCTCCATCAGGCAGAGAAAAAGCCAAGATATGATTCTCGCCTGGCATCCTGTGAATGCTGCTAGTTTGGCATCCAACTTCCTTCCTGGTTCATAATTATCTCATTAGCATCCAAGAGCCAATTTCTGTTATCCTTACTCATACTACATAATGGTTTACTCCACAAATAGCTGTTGGGAAACTGTAGGCTTTTCCCATCTCTTTGCAAGGACTGTGTGTGATTTTACATATAATGGGAGAGGTTTGCTGTTGTGATGGAAAGACAATTCAGTGCACTTCAGCAGAGTCACCGTACAGTCATCCACAATCACCTTGACGACAAAAGGCAGTCCTGTTAAATCAGGTCTCGTGCCTGTGAGTGGGGTGGTGGTGGGGTGTTGACATGCTAAGGAGTGTGTTCCTGCCAGGGCTTTGGTTGTTCTGTTACTCCCGTCCCAAAATTGCCTCATTGAAGCTTTATAGATTCCAAGGCCAGAAGGGACCACTGTAATCATCCAGTCTGACCTCCTCTATAGCACAGGCCAGGGAAGGATCCCCCACGATTCCTAGAGCTCCTGTTTAGCCCATTCCCTCCTTCTTGGGCCATTTCTCTGTTGGTAAAATAGGCCTGTCTGCTCGTGAGAGAGCTAATGAGACCTTGGGGGCGGGGGAGTTCTGCCTGTCAAAGGCAGCGTGAGGGTGGCTGCTGCTGTGTTACTATAGTCAAAGAATGTTAACGTTACTCCCGGCAGCAGCGGGAAGCTACCGGGCCCCTGCTCGTTGTCGGTAAAAGGAGCGATCGTGCAGAACTGATTAAATCAAGGATCTGTCTTCATTGCCGTTAACCTGGGCCCTTACCTGCGTGTCTCCCCTAACCTCCCCGCCCCCCTAAACCATTTCATCTGAGTGTGGTGGTGCTTTTAGTCCAGGCTAGCTGGCCCGACTGCAGCTATAGGCTAAAGACCAAGAGCCGCTTTCATGCGGGTCAATCACCTGCCCAATTTGCAGTGAGGATGCAGGCCAAATCACACGGCTGCTGATAGTCCTTCAATGCCTTCCCACGATTCCCTGGGAAAAAATCCTAGAGCGGCTCAGTTTCCTGCAGCCTAAGAACCATGGGACATGCCCCTAGAAGTCCTGGTTTCATACGCAGGGGAGCGCAGCCCCAGTGAGGATACAGTAACGCAAGTGTGGCATTGCAGGGTGGCACCTGGGCTTGGATAACCAGAGCTCAGACCTGGATGCCGATCAACCATGTTAGCTCTGCAGTGAAGACACGTCCCAAAAGACGTCAGTGTCACGGAGGAGGTGGTCAGGGCCTGAGCACACACTGCGGCTGTATCCAGACATTTTTATTCAGTCGTTATTCTGCTGTGACTCAGGCAAAGTGCTAGTTTAAATCACTGGAGCTTTGCTTGGGTAACAATTGAGTGAAGCCCCAGCTGATCATAAAGCACATTTATTACCATTTAAAACACAAAACAAGTGTTAATCTGCTTCTGAGCTTTTAACCCTCCACTGATATATTTTATCCCCGCTGAGGGTGTGGACTGGAAGGGAACTCCTTGGTCATCAAGTCCAGTCACCTGCTATTGCAGGCAACTCTGTCAAGGAGTTTTAAGGGGGGGACCCTTTAGAATCTAAATTAAAGGGTCAGTTTATAGCACTGCTATCTTATGGAGAGATGGCAGACTCGAGCCCCTCAACTAAGGTCTGTCATCTCGCCATAATATAGCAGTGCTACAAACTGACCCTTTAAATTAGATTCTAAAAGGCCCCCTTAATTTTGAGCACCCAGATTTTGGTTCCAAGCACCTGCCAGATGATTGTAACCCATGAGAAAGAAATCCTGTTGACCTTCTGCAGAATCCATTAATGAGGTTGTTCTAAACATAAATTCAAGATATCCTCTACAGAGCCAAGTGTCAGTTCTGTTCTGAAACACAGTGTGAGGCATCCATGCAGGAATGAAGGTGCTGAGGGATTTAGGAGCTGAATGAACAGACAGGTTGGCACAGCAGAGACGTTCCGCAAGAGAGATGCCCTAGAGCAGGGGCAGGAATCCAGGTTTGGTAAACTCTGTGCAGCTCATCAAGGAACTTGCAAAAGCAAACTGACGATTGCTGTCCTTCGCTGTCACTATAGTCCTAGAGCTTCAGGTCAGAAGAGACCAGCAGATCATCAAATAGCAGAGGCCAACATCAGCACCCACACCCTAACCCCAACAATTGAAATGAGACCAAAACCCCCAGGCGGCTACACCCCTGGTTTTCAACCTTTTCTTCATTTGCGGACCCCTAAAAATTTTTCAGTGGCAGTGCAGACCCTTTTGGAAATCTTAGCCATAGTCTGTGGACCGCCCAGGATCCACGAACTACAGGTTGAAAACCACTGGACACGACTATTCTATCCACGCGACTATCCACAGGCACAGAATAGGATGTCACTGCCAATCTGACCTGGGGAAAAATTCCTGCCTGACCCATAGATGGTGATCAATTAGACCCTGAGCACATGAATGAGCACCAGCCAGCCAAACACCTGAGAGAGAATGCTCGGTGTCACCTCAGAGCTCTGGCCCTTCCCATCCTATGTCCCATCTCCAGCCATGGCCATCCTTAATGTTTCATAGGAAGGAAATAAAAAACAACAATCCCAGAATACATTGGGGGCAGAATCCCTTCCTGACCCCTGCTGGTTGCAGGCTGAAACCCTGAAGCATGAGCTTTAGGAACATAAGACATATACTGGAAGTGAGCCCCAGGGCTGCTGAGCCCTGCCCCCCACCATCACAAACAATCCCCTCATACAATCCCTCTCATAAATTTGTCCAGCTCTCTCTTAAAACAAGCAAGTTGTTTGCCCCACAACTCCTATCTGGAGGCTGTTCCAGAACCTCACCCCTCTGACGGTGAGAAACCTTCTTCTGATTTCCAGCCGGAATTTGTCCCTCCTTAGCCATCTTTTCCCCATTTGTTCTTGTGCCAGTGTTCTTTAGCTGAAGGAGCTCTGCCCCCTCCTGATCTTTATCCCCCTAACGTATTTATAGAGAACAATCAGGTCCCCTCTCAGCTTTCTTTGTTTCTGAGACTAAACAAGCCCACCGCCTCCAGTCGCCTTTCATCAGATAGGACATGCATTCCCCTGATCCACCTACTAGGTCTTCTCTGCACCTGTTCCAGCTGGAATTCATCTCTCTCAAATATGGGTGACCAGAGTTGCATACAGCATTCCAGATGAGGTCTTACCAGTGCCTTCTGTAGTGGCATGAATGTTTCAGTATCTCTGCTGGAAATGCCTCACCTCATACATCCGAGGATTACATTAGTCGCATCCCAGTCCCATCACACTGGTGGCTCGTAGTCATCTCGTGAGCGAGCCACACCCCCAGCTCTCTCTCCTCCTCTGTCATTTCCAACCGATGAGTCCCCAGCGTGGAGCAGAAATTCTTATTATTAGCCCTCAGTGGCTGACCCTGCACTTTGTGCTATTGAATTTCCTCCACTCCCATTTCTGTCACTCCAGTCTTCAAGGTCAGCCAGGTCTCCCTGACTAACGTTCCCATCCGTGTGGCAGGCCAAGCTGCTGAGACTCTTTGGGTCTTTAGTGCGTGAAAATAAGGCAGGGAGAGCTGGCCTCAGACTTCTACCTGACAGCCTGTGGACTCTCCCTGGAAGCCAGGACCATGCGGTGCATGTGTCTGCTACTAGATGGCACTGCAGTACTGTGCTTTGCTGGGCTCCGGCTTTCCAGGAGAAGGGCCTGGACTTTGGAGGGGACTGGAAGTTAGTCACCTCGCAAAGACAGCGTGAAAGGGTCTTGCCTTGGGTGAACTGGCCATGCATCTGGCTCCCTTTGCTGGTGGGGAGGGCGGGGGCTAGCCCTCCAGCCAAATGAAACCCTGCTCTTCCAGGAGATCAAATAAAGCAAATAAAATCTCTTCCTCCCATTTCCCCATTCCCTGCACCAAACTCTCTTCCCTAGCTCACCCCTCTGGGTATCTGCTCCTGCTCCTGCTCACCCCTCTGGGTATAGGGGTACAAACGCACCACGGCTAGGTGGTGTGTTGGTGGCGGGGGGCGCCCATAGCTTCCCTCTGCTCTGGACACCAGCAGATGGCCCTTTCAGCCTAAAGGATCTCAGCTCCTGGGTCAATTGACTTAGGCTCACAGAGGGCTTGGGCGGTGGGCCTAAAAATAGCAGTGTAGGGTTGCCACCCTTCTAATGGCTGGTAACTGGACCTCTGCTCCACCTCTCCCCCTCTCCAAGGCCCCTGTCTAGCACACCGTGAGCTGCGTGAGCAGCCTGGCCCTGGAGGTGGCGCTGCCACAGATATATATAAAAATGGACCTACGGGCTTGTCAAATGGCACCCAGACCCAGAACCTGAAACCCAGACTGGTCCGGGTGAAAACCAGACAGGTGGGAACCCTAGGGTAGATATTTCTGCTTGGGCTGGAGGCTGGGCTCTGAAACTCGGCGACGGGGGAGGGTCTCAGTGCCCAGACTCCAGCCTGAGCAGGAATGTCCGCACTTGTTCTGGGACTTGGAGCCGTGGTTATTGCTCTTTGCAGTGCAGACATTCCCAGAGTCCCCACTTCACTCCTCCCTCCGGGCAAGGCCTCGTGCTCCTGTCTAGGCTTCACCCCAGCTCTGCCACTGCTTCTTCAGTCCAGCCTCTCGCAGGCTCTTTCCCAGTGCAGATCTCTCCTGGCCTCGGGTCAGCCCCAGCAGCAGGAGGAGGAGGAGGAGGAGAAAAGGGAGGTGCTGATGCTGCTACAACCACCACTACTGCCCCCAGGTCTCTCTCTACACTGAGCGCTTTTATGGCCTCGCCCCCTTCCCAGCATGCATTGCTCTCAGCCTACAATGACCGCCTTCCCATCAGGACCTGCAGCCCCCTGACAGCCTGTCTCTCGGGGACTGAGACAGTCACTGATGTGCTGGACCTGGGCCACAGTTACTCTGTCCCTCTCTCTCCTGCTGCATCTCCTTCCCCTTCTCTGGCAGCGTGCTCTGTTCTGAGACGTGTGTCATTATACAGTGTTAGCACTCCCCGGGCCCAGCTGCCTCTCTCACACACTGCTCTAGACCCTATCCTGGGCCTTCTCGCCTTAGCTACTGAACTTCCTACTGCTCCCAGCTGCTGCTTCCCCTGCAGAGCACAGGATGGCACCAGACACTGGGACTTCCGTCTCCCAGTCCTGCCCCGGCTGCCCAGGTCAGCATCCCTCAGTCTATTCTGTTAAGGGTATTTACAAAAAAAAAAAAAAAAAGGATTGTTCCTGATGTGACAAAATACCCCTCCCTCAGCCTGCCGGGGTGTCTACACTCTCTGTCCTGGGCTTTCGTGGCTAGGTACCCCATGCAGGCAGAATTGCAGAGGGCAGCCAAGTATTCAGCTGCTGCTGCTGCTAGTGGTGTGAGTGCAGGACATGCATTTGATAGTTTGTCCACGGCAGCAGAACTGGCATAGGTCCTCTGCAAATCCCCCTCCCAAACACAGCAGAGGTCCTGGAGAGAGAGCGAGAGCTGCACCAGTACTGCAGAGCAGCGTCCATGGCCGTTCCTGGAGACTCCCAATCGCCACACAGCTTCTCAGTCCTCACGCCCCTTCTCACAGCAGAGCGGGTGTGCGTCCTGGCTTGCACCCAGTCAGCTCAACCTCTTGATTTTATACAAAAAACACAGTGCATCTAGCCCAGATTTCCCACACACAATATCTGAGCAAAGCTTGCATTTTTGGAGGAGTTTTAACAAAGTAGGTTGATTAGTTTCTGAGCTCTAATCAATTAAAATTGTTGTTGTTTTTTCACATGCTAAGTCTCATGATTTTTTCAGGTCCCTCTAACATAGAAATCACAAATGGTGGGCGGTAAAAGCCTGTATATAGTGAGAGTGTGCAGGGCTGTCTGGGCTCCTGTCATTAATTAACAATAGGAAAATATTAATAGCATTATTTGTAGTAACTGATTTTGGGTGTGGCTCCTGGCCCATAGAGAGAGTTCTCCAGATCGGCTCGGTCTGTTCTCCAGTACGGTACATGGGAACCTTTAAAATGATTTAGGAGAGGGATATAAACCTGCCATTTGACGTAAGCATCCAGGGATGTTTGTGCATCCCAATTTGGGGGCTAGCGTGGTGTTTGGGGAAAGGGCTTAGCTAGCTAAGGGGAAGTTGGTGGTGTCAGAAGATCTTCAACAAAATAGCAGGTACTTTGCAAAAGATCAGGACCTCTGTGAAGCTGTTCAGTCCATTCAGGAGAGAAGATCATCAGCAGGCTGGACTATGTCATGCAAACCAGGATCGGCAAGATAGTCGCTGTGCCTTTGTCAGAGATTAGACCCTGTGTGAACCTGTCTGCTCCTGACAGGGCTGAACAGATTCAGAGACCAAGATCTCTGAGGTGTGAACTATTGGTTTGTGGAAGACCCGAACTCCATAGGACTGATCTTAGACACAGCAGCTGCTGATTTGTCAGACAGGAATCTCCATGAGGATTTGTTTTTAAAGAATGAATGTTGGTTTTTTCCCCCCTTGTTACTCAGTCTTCTTCAGAGAACTCCACAAAAAAAAAAACGCCCTCTTTCAATTCATTTCCCAGCGTGTGTTTGGTCAATGGGGCTGAAGCCACAGGCTGGCCATTTTACAGATGCCCTTCTAAAAATGACCACCACTTCCTATTGTTCTCAATGAGGCTGAGGTCACTGAATTGCCCTTAGTAAAGATGGCTGCTGCCGCCTAGAGCTGGTTGGAAAAATTCTGACACAACATTTTTTTTTTTTTAAATCAGAATTTGTCCATTGGGTGAAATTGAAATGTTTTCCAGTGGCGGTTCGATTTTGAGGAAGTTCCTTCCTGGTTTTCTGTCTGGCAAGCCACAGGGAAACCTGGCTTCCAGAATCTATGGCTCTGGGGCAGCCTGCGAGGTGGACTGCCTGGTGTTGGGGAGCTCAGGGTTTTCAGGCTTCCCGGGTCTGCGACAGCTCATCAGGCGGACTAGAGATCCCAGGGTTTGTCAGGGACCGGCCATGGCTTCCAGGGTTCCCTGCCACAGGGCAGTTCACATGGCAGGCTGTTCCCGAGCCACTGACCCTGAAAACCAAGCTCCGCAGCAGATCACTGGGGGATTAGCTGGCAGGAAACCAGGTGGCTTCCAGGCCTTCCACGGTCTGCGGTTCTGGGACTAGGGTCATCACCTCTGAGGTACAAAAAACTGGGACATCCGAGGTGATCTTGAGCCCATAAACCTGGCCAGCTGGCAGAATGCACCGAGAATGCTTCTCTGGGATGGCTATCTCAGAAAAGGGATAATCCTTGGAAAACCCGTCTGGGGCAGCCCACCAGGCAGCTCTCTCTGGACCAGGTCCTCCATTGCCTTTCGCGGAGAGTTTCCAAATGGGGGGGAGGGGGAAACACACTGTAAAACGTTGAAATCCTCCCTGAAACAGCATGACCTTTCTAATCTCCGCCCAGCTCTCCTGCTGCCTCGATGCACCTGTTCCTCTCCACCTCCCGGCTGTATTGGCAGCTCCTGTCTCCCTCCCTCTCAGAACGATGGGGGCGGGCAGCATTTCTCTGCAGGAGATTTTATTCTTCAGCTTCTTCTGAAAGGGAAAGTGCCGGTTCCGAAAAGCGAGGGTGAGGAATGACCCCTCGCTGGAAATCTCTCTTTTAAAACCCTACTTCTTCTACCAGATCTGCTGAAGCAGGAGGGAGGGGTGTCCAGTGTGTGTGCGTGCAGGAGCATGGAGAGGGAAGGGGAGTCGGTGTGCAGGGGGGTATGCAGGACAGAAGGGCAGGGAATGGGGTGTATGTGCTGGCTGCTTTGGTGATACAAAGCCACTGTTATCCCTATTTAACTAGCCAACGCCCTCTGGCTTTGCCACGCTGCTCCCCTTCTACCCGGAGCGATACCCACGAGTCTTCAGCAAGAACCAGGGCTGTGCTGGGGAGCGGGCTGTCTGTCCCCGGAGAAGCACGCCTGGCCCAACTGCATCTGAGGAGTGGAGATCAGCAGGTGTTTCTCTGCAGCTCTTTAATTTGCAGTAAATGAATCAGTCCCCTAAAGCATCCTGGGAGGAATGCCTGGCCCCATCCATCGTGCACAGACTCAGCATTTAGGAGGCAATACATTCTCCCAGGGAGGAGTCTTGAAGTCAGTGTCAGGTGGGTTCTGAAAACCCACCCCAGCCACGACCTGCAGCCTGCAGCTGAAAATACTCAGCACAGCAGGGTGGGTGTTAATACCTGTTGTGTTCAGGTCTGAGTCTTGGGCTGGCTCCACTGGCTGGCACATTGCTGCCCTCTACCCCGGGCAGCTCCCCCCGGCCTGGAACACCTCACACTGTGCCGCTCTCAAAAGGCTTGAGAGCTGGGAAGAGCCATTGGGTAGCAGCAATTTGTCCAGGCCGTTTCTCACCGTACGCTGGCGCCGGGGGCAGTGCACTACCAGTGGGTTTACAGCTGCCAATTATGTGCAGCTCCATGGGTGTCATTTTATGCAAAAAAAATATAATGATCTGATTTGCATATTTACAACTGATTTTCTCGACTGTAAACTTTGTGTTTTAAAAATGGCGTGGTTCTAGAGCTGGGGAAAAGCATCCGCAGAAGAGCCCCAGGGAACAAAGCCCCATGTCTATCTGCGGGTAGCTGGTGGGTGAGTTTCCCATCTGCACTGCCCTGCCCACCAGCCTCAACAGAACCTGGGGGAGCATTTCTGCAACAACTGGGGAGCTCAAGCTCCATGACATATTGAGGTTCTTTGCCTCGCAGCTGAGTCTGCTGTTAGGGCAAAGAGTGGAAGTTAGTGAGTGATGTGGTAGCTAGAACACACACATGATGCCCCGCCAGCAGGTGCCAATTCACCAGATCCATCTTGTGGGCAGTTCTGCTGACTCCCACAATTCTACTGAGCAGTTCCCAAGAGTGGGTGTGCTTCTTACAGCCCCAGTTTCCTGAGATCAGTCTTTCTGGGAGAATATTGGTTTCCATTTTAAAGGAAAAGGAAATTTTCAGGTCTCTTGGTTACAGAAAAAAGCCCCAAAACAGGAAGAAGTGTTTACTAAAGGCTCCCAAACCAGAAAACAAAGACAAGGAAGACTAAAAAGAACATCCAGGCCTTTCCTCGACTTTCTGCTTTTCCCACTCTCTAACTTTTTCAAGCTTCTCCAACGCTGGAAAGTGACAGAGCAGCAAAAGTGGAGGGAGGTAGAGGAACAGAGGCAGAAGGGGAAAAAAAGATAAAAAAATGACTTCCAAACTCATTCACTTGAATGCATTTGGTGTCAAAAAAGGGCAGAAAGGGGGAAAACATCTGAAATTTAGATTTTTTTTTCAGTGTTCAAAAAAATGAAACAAAATAAAAAATTGTAATTCAACACAAAATGAAAAAAATCATGTTAATATCTGCCATAGACAAGTAAATAAACAAATAAATAAATAACTGAAAACATTTTCCTGTGGAGAACTTCATTTGTGACAAAATTGTATAATTTGGCAAGAAAAAACATGTTACAAAACTTCAAGCAACTCTACTACATGGAACAGCGCCAGTAAACCAAGCAAATAAGATGGCTGGCCTAGATAACATAACTTTTCCCCCCAGTGAATAAAAGGTGTTTCTTTTTTTCCAACAAAAAAAACATTTTTCAGATTATTTTTCTTTTGGTTATAAAAATGTTCAGGTTTTGGTACAAACAAACTTGTTTTTTTAGTAATACTTTTTACCCAATTTAGCATTTGAAAACTGATGTCCTCCCCCCCCAGTTTTTAATATTTTTTTTTCATACAGAAAGCAAAAAATTCATTGGATATTTAAAAAGGCCTCTGTTGGTGAGAGAGAGAAGCTTTCAAGCTTCACAGACAGAGCTTTTCTTCATCTCTAGGCTCTGTGTAGCTGGAAATCTTGCCTCTCTCACCCACAGAAGTTGGTCCAGTAAAATATATTCCCTCCCACACTTATTCCCAGGATATAAGAGAGACACACACGTCTACAGCAACACTGCAAATGTGAAAAATAATTGTCATTTCTCACCCCGCCTGACTGCCTAGAGCAGGATCCTTCCATCCCCAGTATGGGAAGTTATTGCTAATATTGCAGGGGGCCAGATCCAAAGCTGAAGGGGGAGTTGGAGCTGTTGCAAAGGGATCACCCAGTGGTGAGGTCTTCCGGGACAGCCTCAGTTTCATTGGTGGGGAAAGGAGGATTGGATCAATATCCATGTGCAGGAGTTATAATGCAGCTAATGGAGCATTATACCCTGAATCCTACCCCTCCCAGAGACAGATAATTCTCTGTCCCCTTAGCTAGGGGAAGAACATTTACAAAGCTGCTGTTAAATTCCAGGCAATATGTCCCCATTAGGACCCATTGGGGTTTTTAAGTATAATAGACTGCAGCTCTTTTCTCAATGCACTGTGGATATTGTGGTCTCAGGTATCCTGGATCGTACTCTGATGAATCACAGCCATTGCAGAAGGAGAGCAGCTGTGAAACCCCGGTGAGATGGTGCAGCACCAGCCGGTGGCAGGGATATGGGCCTTAAACCAAACATTTATTTTCCAGGCTCCAGAAGGGCTGCGTTGCGGACGCGACATAACTACTCAGAGGCTGCATCCAGAGCCCGAATAAATCAAAGCTGTTAAGACAGCTCCATCTCCCAGGAATGTCACAGAGCTGAAGTCATTCTACAGAGCCCAGGGGTGTATTTTACTCCCCCTGTGGGGGGAGGCGAGCCCAGGAGCTCAAATCGCTGCATCGTATTTTAACATCTTCACACTCTACTACGAGAAACGTCTGATTTTGGCGTCTCAGATCAGTGGAGCTTACTGTGTAGGCAGCACTTGGCAGAGTGCCACCACCTTTTCTCCCCCCGTTTGACCCCTGGTACTGAGATACTCTGTGCTACCCTCCTGTAATACCTTTCTGCCCAGATTGTAAAGAGTTTGTCCTGTTGTTCTGGCTTGTATAGTTAGAGATATGCTGGGACTGGGGAATTTATGGGGGAAAAGCTTCCAAGGTGACTGAAAAGCTGTTATAGACGTGCCAACACTCACGCCTCTGTGATCCCTGGAGGCATCTACTCCTTTGCCATCCTGCCTCCCCATGTGGTGTGGGGGACAGCCCTGAGAATGGAGTTGAATGGACATTTGGTTTTGTGTCTCTGACACTGCCTGAGAGGAGTGACCCTCTCAGATTGATGAAGGCTGGAAGAGCTGGTGGTTGCATCCGGAGCAAAAAGACCACACTTCTTTGGTGTGTGTGTGTGTGTTATGGGGTTGAAGGGTGTCATGCCTGTGGCTGCTGCTGATACAGTGCTGGACATTCATTCAGCTTATCACTGCCTGTGAATATCACAGGCCAGAGAAAACACATGGTAATTCTGATCCACTCCGTTATCTACCATTACAAGAAATTGTACCACTGCCTCTTGCTGGGAGACACCACCCGTCTGATGGAGCAGTTATAGACACCCCTTCTTGCATGCAGCTCAGATATGGAAGCAGGGAAGGACAGTTCCTACATGATTCTAGGTGCTTCAGCTTGTTTTGCAGATTTTGGCCTGAAAATGTAAATTATGGGTAAAAAATATGGAAGAAATGATGGATACAATTTTCAAACGTGCCTAAGTGATTTAAGTCTGAAAGGTCCCTCTTCAGAAGTGATTTAGATACTTGGGACCCAACGGGTCATTGTAAATCAGAGATATTTAGGCTCCTAAATTGCTTTTGAAAATGGCGTCTAAGACACTTGTGCTTTTGACAATTTCACCCTGCATCCTTTCCGTGATGGAATGCTAACCTGCATTATACTGCTCAGCCACTAGCTGACATTGTTTGCAAAATACCTTATTTAAACAAACCTCAGCCATACCTGGAAGAGCATTAAAGACTCTTAGGCTGAACACAGCTGGTGGGAATAAACAAGCTTTGTGACCAGTACATATCTGTTACAAGAGCATGGCATGGGGTGCCAGTAGTGGAATGAAGAACAGAAACAGAAAGGAAACAGCGACAAAGGTTGCAGACAGAAGGAACAGCAACAAAGGTTGCAGGATCTCATCAACATGCTACTCTTCAATCCTCCAGAGAACTTCAGCTTTGACAAACCTTCAGAACGAGAAGACTGGAAATAATATTTAGCAAGGTTTCTCATTGATACCAAGCTACACAAAGAAACTGGAGATATCCAGGTACCATCTTTGCTATGGGGAAGCAGGAAGAGCATATCTTTAAATCCTTTGACATTACTGAAGACAGTCACAAAGATGACGATGAAAGGGTTCTGTCTATGTCTGATGCATACTCTATACATCAAAGAAATGTTTTCACCGGAGAACTCAAGAACCAGGTGGAAATGTTGAATGTTTTATGAGAGCTCTGCATATATTGGCTGAAAACTGTGATTTTGCCAAATGCAAAACATGAAAATATCAGAGACAAGTTTGTTACTGGGTAAACAGATAGAAATCTTTCACAACAGCTTCAGCTGAAGAGAGATTTAGCCAAAGCTATACAAAAGACAGAAGCAACCTCAAACTAGCTGGAAGCTATAAACAGACACTCGAGTATTAAAAGTCAATACCATAAAACCTCTGAGTCAAGGAGAGAGAATTCCCAGGCTTAAAGGGGCAAATTCCAGTCTACATGCACAAGGTGTGGAAAACGTCAGTTCCCAAGAGATAAATGCATGCCTAGCCAGACGCACATGGTGTACAGGCACAATACACAGATATTTTGCAGCTGTTTGCTAGGCCAAAGCAGTCAGAGAGTTGACTCATGTAACAGACAATCAAGAGTCATTGTTTCTGGGATCAATCACTTGTGATGACATTCAGCTTGCCTGGGGAGTGAAATTAAATATTCATGGAAAGACCATTGACTTTAAAATTGACTCAGAAGCGGATGTTGCAGTCATCTCAGAAGGGAATTACCATCACCTTCAACCCCTCCCAGAGCTAAAATCACTTGACACAGCTCTGGAGGTATTCTGAACTACACGGGTCAGTTGGTCACAGGAACAACTTACACAGACAAAAGCTTTGCATTCAGAGTCCATGTGATCGAAGGATCAAGACCAACAGCCTTCTCAGCCACAACGTGGAAGCCATGGTGGGCCTGGCGAGAAAGGTGGAAGAACTGGATGGATGATTTAGTGATGTCGGGCTTTGGAAATGAAATCCAGTGCACAAGTGTCCTGAAACATGAGAACCTGTGCAAGGCCAGCTAGAACATTGCATGCACAGGCCTGCCAGAGGCAGAAGCTCAGGAAATCACAGGGGAAACCTGGGAATCCAGTGAGAGCAGGTTAAGTGCGACTCAGCCCAAAGGGCTGGGTGAGGCTCAGATGAGCAGCCACTTGTATGCTCAGATGCTATTTCAGGGGCTGATGGTGCAACCCTTACTCCTCCTGTGCGTAGGCACTACCTGAGCAGTCCCCCTGAACTCTGGGTGCCCTCAGCCTGAGGAGGGGTGCAGAGTCAGGCCATTACAGCACATTCCTTACTGCAGTGATTCCCAACCTGTGGCCTGGGGGCCAAAAGTGTCCTGCTGGGGCTTTCAAAGTGGCCCGCGGCTCCCCTTCTGCTGGCTGCAGAAGGGAGCCACTGCCTAAGGACCCAGGGGAAGTGCATTTCCCCAGGGCTAAAAGACCGGTGCAGGCTTCTTGCTGCAGTCGGGGTGGGGGGGACAGGAGATCCACGCTCCCCTCCCCCTGGCTGTAGCAGGGAGCATGGCAAAGTGCTCCATTAGGTCCCTAGAGCTGGGGTACCTACTGGAGCCAGAGGGAGAGGAAATCAGCGCTCCCCTCCCCCGGCTCCAGCAGAGAGCAAAGCGCTCTGCCTGGGTCCCTAGGCGCTGGGGTCCCTGCTGGAGCCAGAGGGAGGGGAGCACTGATCTTCTGTCCCCCTGCCTGCAGAAGGGAGCCACTGCCTTGGGACCCAGTTGGAGCACATGGGGCTTCAGGACCTGTGCGGTTTTCCTGCTGCAGCCAGGGAGACAGGAGATCAGCGCTGAACTCCTTCCATCTGGCTGCGTGTGGGGGCGGAGGGGCAGCTGCTGTGGCCCTTCAGGGTTGTAAAAATTATATCTGTGGCCCTCGAGCCAAAAAGGTTGGGAACCCCTGCCTGACAGGCTGTCCCCCGAAAGGTTTGAGCGGCACAGAGGAGAAAGAATATGGGAAAGAACATGGGAAGCAGCATGTCTGGGTGACCAGAACCGCTCTCGATAACTCTAAAGTGATCACCGCGCCATGCCTGCGCCTCCCATCCAGACTGGCTGCAAGCTGCCTACAGGCCCTGACCGGGAGTGCTGCTGGCAAGAGACAGACCCGCCAATGAAACAGAAAACGGCAGCCTTGGAGGTGTTTTCAGAGCCTGGTGCCGCACCCCGAGGCTCATTTCCCTTGCGGGCAGGAGGGAAGAACAGGTGGTTTATGCCAGAGAGGGCAGAGGGCCTAGTCAGTGGCGGGGGCAGATGAGGCGGCCCAGCCCTGCTGGCAGAGAAGCCGGGGCTGTGAAGGACACACACACCAGGATTGTGACCTCAAAAGGAAGGCACTAAGCTGCTCTGCTTCTGGAGGAGCTTATCACTTAAAGCTGATTTCAACAGCTTTCCCCTAAAGTTTTAAGACCTGCCACTAATCAGCAGCTAGTTTATGACAGTTGTAAAAGATCAGGAAAAATAAAGAAATCTCCTGAAGTTGAGGGGAAGCATTTCCCACCTCCTCCATCCATCACACGCAGCGCTGACATTTATGAGCACTGGAAGCCATAAATCCAAGTGGGGCAGACAGTAGCCCAGGACTCAGTGCTGAGGGGGAAGGATTGTGATTGGATCTGTTTTCTGCCCTCGGAGAAACTATATTGATGCTCAAAGCAGAGGAGCCAGATTGTAAGGGCGCTGTGAGCTTTTATTCTTCTTCAGGTTTTGTAGGATCCTCTTTCTGTTTCCACCAGATAGGAGTTTATTTGGTGTTGGCTTTTCTGCCCCCTCCAACATCAGTCGTCCTTCGCACTGAACAGTAAAGGATTTGCCGCTGAGGGGATGCCAGAGAGCGGCAGCTTCTGCTGTGATTTCTGTTAACCTGCTGTCTTCACACCATGTCATTGCGTTTTGAAAAACAAGCAGTGAAGCTCATTGTGCTAGCCTGATCCAGACTCCACAGTCCATTCTAAGTCAGTGTGGCTAACACCCGGTGAGATCGGCCCAGCCCAGCGTGGCTAACACACGGTGAGACCGGCTCAGCCCAGCGTGGCTAACACCCGGTGAGATCGGGCCAGCCCAGCGTGGCTAACACACGGTGAGACCGGCCCAGCCCAGCGTGGGTAACTCACCATGAGATCGGGCCAGCCCAGCGTGGTTAACACACGGTGAGACCGGCCCAGCCCAGCGTGGGTAATTCACCGTGAGACTGGCCTGGCCTGGCACAGTGAGACCGGGCTAGCTAACCCCAGCATGAGTAACACACAGTGAACTCAGCTCAGCCAATGAGCATGGTAACACAGGTGAGCCCTGCCTGGTCCGACCCACCATGGGTAACATCTGGTGAGCCTGGCCCAGCCCTGCCTTGCACGGATAACGCACACTTTCCAAAGCTCTTTGGAGCCTCAGGTCTTGCTCTTCTACTGTTTTTCTCCAGATCAAACATTAGCACCGTCTAGCTCATCAAACACATGCTGTGGTTTGGGGTGAAACACCTAGGGCATGTAGCATAGCCCAAATGACAGTCTGCAGAAACAGGGTTTCCCAAGGAGGGTGTGAGATGTGCACAAAGGTGAGCACATTTGTTTTTAAGCCCCTGGTTTTTTAAGGGCACCTGCTAGCCCCCCACTGACACACCAAGTGTAGAAAAAATATTTGGCACTAGTCGTATCCCCAAAATGTTTCTGCTCGCGTGTAAGAGGAAATGTTCCCATTGTACATATTTATGTCATTCTTTGGGTCTATGCATAAGAGAAGGGGCCCGTCTTTTTCTACAATGACCAATGAGTGTACAGATCTGTTGGCTCGTCTATTCACTCTGTGATTCCTAGAGCAATGATCCTTTCCTGTTCTTTTTTTAGCCCCTGCTGTAGGGCCAGGGGAACTTTCCTGGGGGCGTGAATTGGGGGGTGGTTGAGCTCTTCCAGCTCTATTCTATACTCACTGGAGAGCTTCCCTGTGCCCTGGAAGACATCCTCAAACGCTTCCTCAAATGTTCTGGTCCCCTGCCCCTCTGCTAAGTGCACCCTCTTGATGAGACCCCAGGCTTGAAACACTTCTAACCCAAGAACGGGGCGCTTTTCCCTGATGCTATTACAGATTTAACCCCTTCAAGGCTGCGTTAAAAAAATCAGGGGAGGTGATTAGTGCAGCAGTGCAGGTTCTGGGTAGTATAGCTGGGAGTGTGGTCTTTGGGCACTGAAGGGAGCCGGAGAAGCTGGGCTGGAGGGAAGGTGGGACAGACAGGAAGGGAGAAACGCAGCAGGGGAGAGGTGGATAAACAGGTGCTCAGCGGGGTGCAGTATGAGTGGGGTGCTGAAGTACCGAGTAGACCGGGGATGAAGACGAGTGGCAGGGCTGGCACAGGAGACGTGGTTCAGAGGCAGGGGGTTCAGTGTCAGGGAAGCACAACCTGGGCTGGGTGTCCTTCCGGCTGGAAGAGCCCAAGACAGTTGGGTATGGAGGGAAGAAGGAAAGAGGGAATCCCACAGAGATCTGTGGAAGGCAAGGCCAGTTGATGTTCTGCTTCACTTTTCCCATAGGGCTACACCTCCAAACGTGTGCTCACCCCAGCGAAAGGGGGGTTGCTCAGCTGTTCTCTGGCCACTCCTAGACCACATGGGCTGCAGTTGCAGCCAGACTCCTCTGAGTCCCAATAAGGGAGATACATCTTTTAGCTCAGCTAGCAGAGGCTTGTGTCTTTAGAACCAGAGATTTCATGTTCAAGCCCCCCGGCTGAGCAGCCACCCAGGGCATTGCATTGCATTACACCTGCTTGGCCTTCCTGTAGCCTGCACAGTACATCTTCTGCATTTAAATAGAGGTCGGGTCCCATGGGAGTCAGGGGTATGGGAGCTGGAGTAGGGAAGTCTACTGACTCTGTGGGTCCAGGAGAAGATCTCAGAGACCATACAGGACTAGAAGGATGAAATCCTAGCTCTTGTGAAATCAGTGGGAGTTTTTCCCTTGAGGTCAATGGGGCCAGGATTTCACCCAGAGCGCTAGCCTCCCACAAACATGCTTTAACAAAAAGCCCTGCTTCATTTCCTTGTAAAATACGTATTTTACAAATCTAAATAAACTAAACAGCCTCACCTCAATCCCTGGAAAATCATGGAGCAGGTCCTCAAGGAATCCATTTTAAGGCACTTAGAAGAGAGGAAGGTGATCAGGAACAGTCAACACGGATTCACCAAGGGCAAGTCATGCCTGACCAACCTGATTGCCTTCTATGAAGAGGCGATTGGCTCTGCGGATGTAGGGAAAGTGGTAGACATGATATATCTTGACTTTAGCAAAGCTTTTGATATGGTCTCTCATAGTATTTTTATCAGCAAGTTAAAGAAGTATAGGTTGGATGAATGGACTATGAAATGGAAAGACAGCTGGCTAGATCATCGGGCTGAATGGGTAGTGATCAATGGCTCCATGTCTAGCTGGCAGCCGGTCACAAGCGGAGTGCCCCAGGGGTCGGTTCTGGGGCCGGTTTTGTTCAACATCTTCATTAATGATCTGGAGGATGGCATAGATTGCACCCTCAGCAAGTTTGCAGATGACACTAAGCTAGGGGGAGTGATAGATATGCTGGAAGGTAGGGATAGGATACAGAGTGACCTAGACAAATTGGAGGATTGGGCGAAAAGAAATCTGATGAGGTTCAACAAGGACAAGTGCAGAGTCCTGCACTTTGGATGGAAGAATCCCATGCACAGCTACAGACTGGGGACTGACGAGCCAGGCAGCAGTTCTGCAGAAAAGGACCTGGGGGTTACAATGGATAAGAGGCTGGATATGAGTCAGCTGTGGGCCCTGGTTGCCAAGAAGGCTAATAGCATATTGGGCTGCATTAGAAGGAACATTGCATGCAGATCGAGGGAAGTGATTATTCCAGTCTATTTGGCATTGGTGAGGCCGCATTTGGAGTACTGTGTCCAGTTTTGGGTCCCCCACTACAAAAAGGATGTGGAGAAGTTGGATAGAGTCCAGCGGAGGGCAACAAAAATGATGAGGGGGCTGGAGCACAAGACTTATGAGGAGAGGCTGAGGGAACTAGGCTTGTTTAGTCTGCAAAAGAGAAGAATGAGGGGGGATTTGGTAGCAGCCTTTAACTACCTGAAAGGGGGTTCCAGGGAGGATAGAGCTAGGCTGTTCTCAGTGATGGCAGATGACAGAACTAGGAGCAACGGTCTCAAATTGCAGGGGGGGGAGGTCTAGGTTGGATATTAGGAAAATGTTTTTCACTAGGAGTGTGGTGAAGCCCAGGAATGGATTACCTAGGGAGGTGGTGGAATCTCCATCTTTAGAAGTGTTTAAGCTGTGGTTTGACAAAGCCCTGGCTGGGATGATTTAGCTGAGGTTAGTCCTGTTTTGAGCAGGGGGTTGGACTAAATGACCTCCTGAGGTCCCTTCCAACTCTAATGTTCTATGATTCTATATGGATGTATAGGGATGGTACATTCTCTAACTGCAACACATTCCAAGTTTACCCATAAACTGGTACCCTGTGAGAGAGATGTTCCTCATACTGCATAATTATGGCTTATACTGTATCACCAAGAAATCTAGGCATAGTATCTATCTTACAAATCATCATAAAAAACCCCTGCAGATTAAATCTTTTTGCTTTCCTATAAAGAACTGCACTTGTGCATGTAAGAGTAAAAATAGCAAAAGACATTATTAACTAGGACATATTGCAATTGCTAACTCCACTGCTAAGCGTGTCTCCATATGGTCATTACAACTGAAAGACAAAAACAATATTTTAAGTTTCACCCAGTTACTATGTTTATGAGAGAGCATAACAAATAACTCAGATGAGCTCCTTGTCCAATAAAAGGGACTGAGATGAGAACCCGTTTGAAATTTTCATCTGAATAATAAAGAACATTACATTAATGGATTCATTATGTCGTAACCAATTTATAATTACTTTCTAGAATGCATTTTATTCTTATTTAACCTAATAATGTGTTTGTCTGTGATATTTTTGTGGTGTTTGTACATAATGCTGCACCAACAGTTATAAGAGAAAGAAGTTTGATACAATGGAAGCGTTCTCAGATCTAAATTTTATTTCCTTCACTCGGGAGGGCTGTTTCCTGCAGCCACTCTCACAGCGGTCAGTGGGGGTCTGATGTGTGGACAGGCTGCAGAAGGGATGCGACGAAGTGAAGATATTCTTGGGGTTTTCTCTGAATGCTGGGTGTGCACCTCAGTTTCCCCTATGTGTTGCTCATGTATTTCGGTGACGGGACCTGGGTGTGTGACCATTGCAGAGACCATTAGAGGGTGGATGGGCCTTCCCCGGCCACATGTACACAGACAATAGCCAGGACCCCTCTGCCTTGGGTCAACCAGCTGCAACACGGTGTAACAGGGCGTGGCAGGTGGAGACAAGGAAGGGTGGACCCAGGAAAGAGGCAAAGGACTGGGGAGAGGCAAGGGTATGTGTCTGGGGGTGGCTGGCTGGAAGGGCCAGTCCCCTATAAGAGGTCGCGGGGAGCAGTGCCTGAGAATGGGGCTCTGTGGCTCCCTAGTTGGTGGCAGATGAATCAAACGTTATAGCAGCGGACAGTCTGTCTATGCTGTGATCCTGAGAACTAATAAACCCTTCTGACTTTCACGCTGGCTATGAATCGCTGCTTTCTGCAAGGCGGGCGCATGGCCCCCTTGGGGGCATGCAAGGGCTCCCCAGGGTCCCATCTGGGGGGACTCACGGGGGAGCTCAGGCGGAGCAGGGGCGCTGAACGCTCCGAAGCCAGATTCAGGAGGCGGCTGCGCTGGTGAGAACAGGACCTGAGAGGAGACCCCGACCCCTAGAGTCCTGTCTGGCTTCGCCCCGCGTGGTTCCAGAGCCTGCTTCCTGGGGGATTCCATCACAAGGGGTCTCTGATCAGTGCTCATCATATAGGTTCCCTATTTGTGACTTGGTTACTCATGTTTTCATAGGTGCCCTTGCTGCCATTTCAGGGCAAGACTCATACTAGACAAGTTAGATTTAATAGTGCATTTTTCAAGAAAGCAATTCCTATTGATTAACTTCACTTCCTAATACAGATGTGTCCAACTTCATGAAAAGTCTGTGTACAGCACCAGACAGCATCAGTGAAGATCATTGCTCAATACTGTGCCCAGTTCTGGCCTCCAAACTTTAAAAAGGGTATTGACAAACTGGAAAGGGTTCAGAAAAAATCTATAAGGATGATCTGAGGTCTGGAAACCTGCCTTACAGTGAGAGATTAAAGAAGTTCTGTCTATTGAGTTTATCCAAGAGAAGGTTAAGAAGTGACTTGGTCTTGGTCTGTAAGTACCTACCCAAGGAGATGATTTCTGGTAGCAGAGTCCTTGCTTATCAGGCACACAGAGGTGTAAAAAAATCCAGTGGTTGGAAACTGAAGTTAGAAACATTCAAACTGGAATTAAGTTATGCATTTTTAACAATGGGGTATTGAACCCATTGGAGGAATTTACCAAGGGACATAGGAGAGTCTGTGTCACCTGCAGTCTTTTTTACTCTGCTACACCAACTTTATGTTTGCTTAACTTCACTGAAACCAATGGAGTTATATTGTCATGCTCAGAAACGGAGAATCAGGCCTTATGTGTCTCTTTCTAACAGATCATCTCTCTAGTTCAACGGGAAATTATGGACTCAATGCAAGAATCCCTGGGCAAGATTCTCTGGTCTGGATTGTGGAAAAGATCTGACTGTTCGCAAACACCTAGAAGATAATAAGGTGATAAGTAACTGCATGGATTTGTCAAAAACAAGGCCTGTCAAACCAACATAATAGCTTTCTTTGACAGGATAACAAGCCTTCTGGATGGGGAGCAGTGGTAGATGTGGTATATCTTGACTTTAGTAAGGCTTTTGATACTGTCTCGCATGACCTTCTCATAAACAAACTAGGGAAATACAACCTAGATGGAGCTACTATAAAGTGGGTGCATAACTGGTTGGAAAACCATTCCGAGAGAGTAGTTATTCACAGTCAAGTTGGAAGGATATATTGAGTGGGGTCTCAAAGGGATCAGTTCTGGGTCCGGTTCTGTTCAATATCTTCATCAGTGATTTAGATAATGGCACAGAGAGTACAATTATAAAGTTTGCGGATGATACCAAGTTGGGAGGGGTTGTGAGTGCTTTGGAGGATAGGATTAAAATTCAAAATTATCTGGACAAACTGGAGAAATCGCCTGAAGTAAATAAGATGAAATTCAATAAGGACAAATGCAAAATTCTCCACTTAGGAAGGAACAATCAGTTGCACACATACAAAATGGGAAATGACTGCCTAGGAAGAAACACTGTGGAAAGGGATCTGGGGGTCATAGTGGATCACAAGCTAAATATGAGTCAACGGCGTAACACTGTTGCAAAAAAAGCGAACAATTCTGGGCTGTATTAGCAGGAGTGTTGTTAGCAAGACACGAGAAGTGATTCTTCCGCTCTACTCCATGCTGATTATGCCTCAGATGAAGGATTGTGTCCGGTTCTGGGTGTCACATTTCAGGAAAGATGTGGACAAATTGGAGAAAGTCCAAAGGAGAGCAACAAAAATGATGAAAGGTCTAGAAAACATGACCTACACGGGAAGATTGAAAAAAACGGAGTTTGTTTAGTCTGGAGAAGAGAAGACTGAGGGGGGACATAATAATAGTTTTCAAGTACATAAAAAGTTGCTACAAGGAGGAGGGAGAAAAATTGTCCTTTTAAACTGCTCAGGATAGGATAAGAGGCAATGGGCTTAAACTGCATCCGGGTGGTTTAGGTTGGACATTAGGAAAAACTTCCTAACTGTCGGTAGTTAAGCACTGGAATAAATTGCCTAGAGAGGCTGTGGAATCTCCATCATTGGAGATTTTTAAGAGCAGGTTGGACAGACACCTGTCAGGGATGGTCTAAATAATGCTTGGTCCTGCCTTGAATGCAGAGGACTGGACTAGAAGACCTGTTGAGGGCCCTTCCGTCCTATCATTCTATGACTAGATGATCAGATTGGCCCCTTCATGGATATATGAAATAAAACAAAGATCAGTTTCCCTCGCTAGCTACATTGACTGTGGAAAAATTTCTGCCCCAGATTTTAAGAAATTAAGCAGGTAAATTTGAGGCCTGAACTCTTAAACTGATCCTCTAAATGCTCACTTGAAATGCAGATTCAGGGAGCTCAGAAAATTACAATCCACTATTAACAACATGGGAGGCTTTGCAGCCGCCTTGTAGGAGGCATCATGTAATTAGCTGATTCTTCTGTAAACTATAAATATGTAATTAGAGTCTCTCCCAGCAAATTACCATGATGGGGATGTGTGATCATTTCCCTGGCACAGATACCTCTGCCAAAGGAGCGAGTCACATTCTTACAAACTCACTGTATTTAACGCCCGCTTAATATTCTACTTGCAAAAAGGTGTTTTATTAAATGCCAATTGGAAATGTAATTGTATTAATTTTCCATTGATTGCATATATAATTTTAAATTAACTACCGTGCATCTCACTTCCTCTCCTGCACGTTGAATTAATCTCAACACGAGTCACACTTGCAAACATACAAAAGCTAACAACTGTTAGAGATTGTCCTTTGTGTTACCTAGTTTGGCTGGTGCACAATATTCACCCTTTATGACCAAGAGGCAGGCAAGGATTTTTCTTAGAAAAATGTAACTTCCATGTAGCTGTCATTCAGCCAGTGATGCTTCCCCCTCCTGTGTCTCTTCTCTGCTCATTAAAACCCTGTCAGAGTGAAGATAGTTATACATGTTCAACACACAAGGCTCTTCAGACGTGGAGAGGACACTGGGCGGGTATCACTCCAGGGGAGCCAGCCACTGCTGGGGAAGTTCTGCCTGTATCTCTAGAGGAAGAGGCTTCCTAGTTTCAGGGATGGAGGCTGCTGCCTGGCAACGGGAGGGGGGGGGTGAGGGGTTGGGGGGGAGGCAACAGCGTCTGGACATTCACCGTGTCTCCTGAGATATTTGTTCTTCAGATTTCAGGTGTGGTTCTCGGTCTGCCTGAGCAGCCTACTCCTGCTTCTCCTCGCACGGAAGCTGCTGCAAGACAAGGCAATGGGCTAGTGAGGAGAGAAAGGGGTCCTGAGAGCCTCTGCCCCATACCATTGCGGTGCACCGCCCCCACTCAAGGGCTGTCACTTGTGCCCCTGCTGCCAGCCATGGAGAACTGCGGAGACAGAGAGCCACCCTGGCCACTCCCCATCCTGCTCCCAGCTCTGCGGCTCCCGCTCTGGGACACCTGCCAGGATCCTGGGGACGGGATGCTTTGTGCAGTTTGGCTGGCATGAGTGGGTGGCACAGGACTGAATTTCCTGAGTTTATCTAATGGACGCACTCATACCAGCTGGAGGGGCCAGCGCCTCTTAGCTTTTGAATGCGCGTATATTTGTCCAACTCTGAAATTGCCAGTTTGCTACCTGAATTCTGCTCAGCTCTCATCATCAGGGCCACAGACACCGCCTGCAGACACCACTGGACAAACAGCCTAGAGTCACAGTGACATTTTGATGGGGAATGACGGGGGCAGATGGTCTGATGCTGGCAAACCAGGTGCCAGCTCATGCCACGGTCCCCATGTCTGAATGGAACACTGACAGATACATGGCTTTGACCAGTCTCTGTGCTAGTATTGTTCAAATAGGTATTAGAGTGATAAGACTGTGTTTAGTGTTTCCATTTTATTGAAAGTTTGTGAGTTGCTGCAGGCATTACTCTCAGGTTTAGCATCTGTATCCCATATTGTACGGAAATATTTGAGCGGTTATATTGTGAGCCTGTGTACCTCACCAGATAGGAGAGAGATATTAATGAGTAGGAAATGCTGAACTCCAACAGAAGGTGTTATGTTGTGCCCAACAGGAAAGGTCCATCAACACCAGATGGACTATTGCAGGATGTTAAAGAGAGCTATTGCAGGACGTTCTGCCCTCCACCCCCCATTGAAGACAAGTCATGCAAATGGATTCCTCCCGTCAGCTGAGTTTGCAGCTCAGAGCACGCATCAGGAGTCAGGAGTGGGATACAAACCCCAAACAGAAGGAACTGAGGATCTCTGTGTAGCTTGGATTCTGGGGAGCAAGGTTTTGTAGGCATAAGCAAGAGATCCCCAGCTGCTTACCCTGGGTTAACCATAAAGGACATATAGGTCTGGCTTAATATAGAAGTGTCTATTACCTTTTCAAACTTAAGACTGTAACTCATTTGTGTGTGTACTTTACCTATTGTGATATAGCAAGAGCAGAAGGCAATAGGAGATTGCTCGAAGGGAGGTATGTAAGCCCCAGAATGCTCAGGGCTCTGTTTCCTGCAGACTAGCTAAGAGTCATTGGGGGCAAATAGGAGAAGTTGAGGTCAATTAAGGACCAGCCAGGTGCTTCATAAAACCCCTCTGCTCCAGACAGACAGGACACAAGTTGGAGGAGCAGGGGTGCGGTGCGGTGCGGTGCGGTGCAGTGGAGCAGACAGGAGTACAGTGTTGTGTGGAAGAGTGGAGGCATCTTGAGAGAGGTACTGGGCCCAGGAGGGGGAAAACCGGCCCCTGGCAGGGCTGAGCTACTCCCCCAGGCACAGGGACCTGGGAAAGGAAGGCCAGACCGGGCAGCAAGAAAGCAGGACCTGAGAGGCCAGAAGGACCGAGGGGGGGAAAAATAGCCCAGGGGAAAAGACTGCAGCTGCGAGCACATGGCCAGCAGCTCATAGCGGCTACTTATAGGGCCCCTGGGCTGGGACCCTGAGGAGCGGGAGGGCCTGGGTCCCTACCCCACCCCCTGGGGAGATGGGATAGCTGGTGACGCCCTGGCCCACCACGAGAGGCGAAAGCGCGAGACCCGCTAGGGTGAAGCCAGCCATTTACCACACTATTTTGACCTGGTAAATAACTCTCTGTTTCCTTTTCCTATTTAACACATCTGTATATAGTTTAAATATAGGATTGGCTACAAGCGTTGTTTTTGGTGTCAGATCTGAAGTACAATTGACCTGAGGAAAGTAACTAGTCCTTTGGAACTGGAAGTAACCTTAATATAGTTGTGTTTTTGGTGTAAGGGACCATTTATCACAAAGGTAGGCTCACCCAGACAGATTGGAGTACCTAAGGAGGGCTGTCTGTGATTCCATGTTTAGGGTGTTATAGTGCCTGAGAAGTTTACAGTGATAATTGATTGGTAAAAGCTAAGTACAAAACTCACAGCCAGTTTGGGGCTTGTGCCCTGTCTCCTAACAGTCTGCCCTGAAGTTGGTATCAGGAAATAAACCAAAGGAAATGCAGTACCTCCGCCTGCTAGACGGTTGACAGAGACAAGTCAAAACCAACTGCTTTTAACTTGATGGTCTCCAGCAATTCCCATCGGCATGCTTTTACCGACGTCTCCATTTATTAGTCTTAAGCACATACAAATAGGTGGTTAGAGTACCCCAAAACTTGATAGTTACTCAGTCTGAGGCAGTCTTTGGGTGAATCAGTCACGGATTTCCAGATGCCCGGTCCTTCCATCTGCACCTGGAGATCCTTCCAAAGGTGTGCACAAAGTGATCTGCTGATCCAGACTCACAATTCCCTTTTTATACTCCAAAAGTTACAATAACACATCAATGAAAATATTGCATAGCTGATCAAATGGAAATAATTGTCAAGCAAAGGCAAAGTTTACAAGGAACATCAAAAGAGGATGCGAGTATGTGGTTTTGAGTAGTTAATCTGGCAGGTGTGCTGACTGCCTGCTTTTCACCACCACACACAAAAGAGCACTGAGAGTCAGGTTCAAAAGGGCACAAAGGGTCAGGTTCACCCCTCCTCATCCCTTCCAGCTTTGCCTTGGCTGAACCAGGTCACACAAAATAAAATCTACTAAATGATACTCCTAGAAATAAGCAATAAGCAAAATAATTGATAGTTCATCTAAATAGTTAGCAGTGGCCTGGGCACCTGGTGATTTGCTAAAAGGTTCTCCTTCATTCCCTGGCAGAAGAGGCATAACAGGTCATGATGGTGGAGGGTTCAGGCAAGGGAGGTATGGCTGGGGCACCTCTGCACCCCACCTATTGCCCAACTGTGGCAACACCACAGCTGGGGTGCATGTTGTTTGCCCTAACCTGTACAGGATGCCAACGTGGCTCCTAGGGGCCCCATGCTTTGCAAGACACATTGGTTCCTCCTGGGTTGTGTTGTACTTGGCCTGGGAATGAAAGAGGCTTGGGCGTTCAGCCCTTTCCTTAATTCATCCTGAAGCCCCAGAACTTGACATTCCTGCGTGTTACCCCAGAACCTGACAGCCCAGCAGTCAGTCACCATGTGTGTTCTGCCACTGCCAGCTAACACCCAAACATCAAATAGCTACAAATAGTTTTTCACCCTCAGAGGCAGACCATGCAACTGTACGTTTGCAGCTTTGTTATCAGAATGGAAGGATGGGCTAAGAAATGAATGTATTGTGAGAACAGAAGGAATGTTTGGATGGTCGACCTTGGTTTTAAGCACCTCTGATACCTTTGATATGTAAGTTTTTTATTGTTGTTATGACTAGACATCTTTTTGAAGATAAGAGATAATGAACAGTTTTGCTGAAATTAGGAGAATTGGTGCCCTATTAGGGTTACTATGGAGACTCAATAGGAGTCGCTATCGATTATGTGCTTTGTTTGAAGTTAGCTATGAAAGATTAGGCAGTCCAAGGAAGTTTTCTTTGGGCAAGGATCTGGCATTTGAGCTCTCTAGCAGTCAGACAAAAGGAGGAGCCCCCCGGAAGCCTGGCTTTTGATTCCTCAAAACCATTTCAGACTTTTTAGTAACTATACATGTTTGGAATGCTCTGAACCTATGGCTACAGCATATGTGTGTGTGTGTGCTTGAGAGCTAATAAAAAAGTAGTTATAAGTGAAAGCACTTTTGATCGTGTCAATCATTTATCAGACAGATGAGCTGTGCCCCCATTGATTTATTCCTGACACTGCCTGGAGAGAAACAGTTCAGATATCATTGCTTTGGGTTCTAAAAACACTGGGTAACAACCCCACTGAGTCTTGATTTGGCAGCAAAAGAGTCCTGTCTTAGCCCCCTGCAGTCCCAGATGGTGTGACATGTAGTGTGACTCTGGGTTTCGATGCTGCTGCAGCCTTAGCAGAGGGCGTTGGGGCGATATGGGTGCATTGGGACCAGGGTGAGGGATTCCTTTTCAAACAGAGATTTTGGCTGAGTAACATTCTGTGCTTGGCTTAGCCTCGCACCGTCACCCTGCTATCCTGCTGTTGGAGCTTCCCTCTCACTCAAGTCCCAGGAGCCAGCTCACTTGTCGTTTCTTGTTGTCTCATGGATGCAGCTCAGTTCCAGGGAACTCTTTTATCCCAGCCAAGGACCTGTTCCGCCCCATGTCAGTACAGAGAACTGACAGCTGGTAAGACACACTTGGTGCTGCCAACTTTCACATAGTATCTTGAATCTTGCAAGATTTAGTGTTTTCCTTAAAGCCCCAGCTCCTGGAATCATGTGAACATGGGAGAATCTCAACTTTCATTTAAAAATAAAAAGTTTCTTGCCCTGTTGCTTTGTCCTTTGTCTTTGCCCCAGACTGTGATGGCCTGCATATTGCAGGGTACCACCTCTCTGTCCTACTCACACTGCCCTGCTTCTGTACTGAACTCTGAGATCCTTGCTTTTATGGGCACTAGAACAGCCCTTTGCTTTGTTAGAAAGAAGGCTTCCTGCGGCTTAATGTCACTGAATACAGACATAGCTTATGTTTTCTCAAGCTACAAATATCCCTTCCTGTTCCTGCATTGCAATTAATTGGGCTGTAAAGCTTTCAAACCTATTGTGGATACTAATTCCACTGGTGGTAAAGAAACATGTTTTTATCATGCAGTTACAATGCCTGTGACAATGCAAGTTACCTACTCCCAGCAGAAATGGGGACTTCCAGGCCCACATCACCGACCAAAACTCTGAAATGGGATGGAAACCACCCTGGCGCCATGCTGCTGAGGAGAGCTCTGCTTTTATTCACGTCTTAATAAAGTATATCCGGGCGTGATGCCTGCACTCATGCAAGTGGGAAGCTGAAAGCGTTGGTGAGAGGCTGCTGAGAGCTGTACCAGCTCACAACATATCTCAGCCCCGACCTGCAGCCCCCTGCTACTCCAGTTCTGACCCTTCCGTTAGCTTTGCCGTGCAACTGAACGCCGGTGCGAACACTAAACAAGCTCCTAGGTGCTTTACATCCTGAAAGTGCCCTCCACACTTTCCACATTGTGGGAGGGCAGGGGCTGCTCGTGGGCACCCCAACCCTCCACTCAGGGCAGGTGGAGGGTTGGGGGTCCCTACAGTGGCTCAGGCTCCCTGAGCGGCTCTTTCCATGGCCCGACTCTGGCTACCCAGGGGGAAGAGGAGGAGCAGGGGTGGGGGGCCACAAAGAGGGGTGGGGCTCCTGCATGTGTCCCGCTTTTGCCTTTTGCAAAGGTGGTCACCCTAAGTGTGGCATAGCGCATGGGTGCTAGCAGCAGGGGCAGGGCGTTCGCTACCAGAGGCGCCTGGCACTGTCCATGCCAGCCACCGCTGGCCCCTGTCAAGTCCCCTGAGTCTCCCCAGTGATCAGCAGTGGGTGGACAAAGCACGTCTGACTAATCCCCGTGGGTAGCCCCGCCCTAGAGCTCTGAATGGCAGAGGCCGGGAGCAAAGTCCGACTCTGGGTTCCTGCTGCCCCCTGCCTCTCTGGAGTGGGGCGGGGCGGGATGTCACTCCAGAACAAGGACAGGGGATTGGCTGCAGACCAGCTGGCTGGCTCTGGGCCAGCCCACAGGCAGGGGGTGGGGCTGGGAGAGCCTGTGTCATGGTTTGGCCAGTGGGGCCCGGGATCATCCTTGTTTGCTCTCACCCACTGTGATGGTTTGGGGATCACCCAGACCAGTCAGGCGTTCTGTCATTCGCTGCCCTATAACTTTAGGTGCCTTCGCATGATGCTGGCATGGCTTAGAGCCCTGACGCCGGTATCCAGCTCAGAAGCATAAGATCTCACCTGGCTTCCACCAGCCTAGTTACTCCTCGCAGGGTGACCCAACAGCCCCTTTTGGCCTGTGGTCTTATCTACCAAACAGGCAGGCTTTTCCCTCGGGCTTGTCACCCCCGAAGGTGGGCGAACAGCCTTCGGTTATCAGTTCACTTTGGCACACAGGCGTCACATGGTTTGCACAACAGAGACCTGCCTGGGCTAAAAATAAACACAAGGTTTATTTACTAGAGAAATCCCAGAGTCAAAGATGAATAGCGAGAAAAAGCAACACAGACATATTACACGGAAAACAAGTGTAAAGACACCACCTCAGGCTTTACCCTTCCACAGTCGCTAAATTTCCTTGTCTGATACCAGGTAGCTATTGTCTCTGAAGAGTTTCTCAGTGTGTCCTTTGTCCTAGAGGGGATCCAGTGTTTCACAGACAGCATCTCACTTAGATGTTGGTTCTCAGATTCTGGATAGCCTTCACTTCAAACCCATCCTCTTTTCAAGGTCTGCAATTATTTTTTCTTTCTCTGACTAGGGTGATTTGTGGCTACACAGGACATGCCTTCCTGCCTTAGGGCTTGTCTTCACTACAAGTTATGCCAGTAGAACTTATGTCACTCAGCCCCCCCACCCCAAGCAACGTAAGTTACACCAACCTAAGTGCCTGTCCCACCGACATAGCTCCCGCCTCTCGTGGGGGTGGTTTTATTATGGCGACGGAAAGCGTTCTCCTGCCTGCATAGAGCGTCTTCAGCAGATGCGCTACAGCTGCATTGGTGCAGCTGTGCTGTTGTAGCACTTCTAGTGTAGACTAGGCTTTAGTTTTCCAAGACTGGGGTTTTCTTTACAGTTTCAATGCTTTCCATTAACTTTAATGGTTTCCATTTGTCTTTTCCTGGCTGGGCAGTGGCTGGGTACTTGAAGTGGGTTTTGGGACAGGGGGTGTCCCTCCCTGCCTGATTGCTTCATCAGCCTTGTTGTGAGGTGATGCTACAATTACAATTATATATGCATACATAACCTGTATCCGTATCTCCTAATGGCTATCCAGTTCAGAACACTGCAAGCTTTCATAAAAGACCTTATCTGACATATTTTTATACACAATAACATTCTATACAACCATTTGATTCGATTGCTTATTCTTTGGTGTTGAGACCTCCTATCCTTTGTTGGGGTGTCTGCAGCCAGATTGTAACACCTACATGCCCTGCCTTATAACATGGACAAGGAGCATTTAGTGGAACTGAAAGACATGACATTGAAAACTGGGACAAAGAAAAACAGTCTTACACACCACGGTATTAGCCTGTGGAACTCATTGCCACAAGATTTCAATGCTGTCAAGGGCTCCATGGAGTCAAACAAGGGCTGGACACTTATATGGATAATAATGTCCTTAGTTACATTACTCAGGGCTAAAAATGTTAAGGAGGGCTACAAAATGGCGCTGGGGTCCTCTTTGGTGAGTTGGTTTCCATGTCCTGATGCAAAGTAACCAGAGTGGATCAGAGATGGAGGGAGAGGGGCCATCCAAATGCTGAGTGTGAGTAATTCTGGACATGGCTGTGGTGTGACCATTCAGCCTCTCCGTACCACGATTTGGGGCTACTGGCTGGCATGTGCACCATTCATGGAAGAGGATTCCATTGGCAGAGTTGACAATTACATTCTGGAAAAACCACTAAGTTTTCGGGTAACTGTCTTGTGACCACACTGATGAGTACAATTTGCAGAGCGGATAGAAGGGATTCTTCGTATAGTCCCTTCCCCGCCTCCCCTTTTGGAAATGAGGAAAATTTGTTAAGTCTTGAGAGAAAATGATTTTATTTCCCCTTTAATAGCAGATTTTGTTATCCCTGCTTATCCCTAATATGACGGCCGCATTCATGTTATTGCCTGCAAGAAATAATTTCTCATTTGTAGATTTCTCTCTAGGGAGGCAGGTTGTATCCTTCATGAAGGTGAAAACTAATTAGAGAAGTAATTCAGGAATTGCCTGATGGGTCAGATATTGGAAATAAATACAACAGGTTGTTGCTTTATTATTATTACAGTTTTTGCTCCTTTATCTGGTCATGAACAAAACACATTATGCTCAGGAAAGATGAATTTTATCCCCCCAGTGATGGTGCACAGTGTATATTATTAAAAAGAGCTATGGGCTGACGTTTGAATGCTGGGCCTAAACCTTTATTCTGTAGCTTTTGAGAATAACCTCAACCTCTTTGTGAGGACGGAAAAAACCCTGTGTTGTATATAGACTAATTGGGAAAGCTCTGTCTGTAAAAGGGCGTGTGTGTTTGGTGTGGGGGGACTGCCATAGAAGGGTAAGTTGATTCCAGAGCTGGAACTTGGAATATGTCCTTGCTGCTGTTCTGAATGTGGGAAAATCAAAGGAGGAGCAGGCTTCCTTTTCTCTCCTTGCTACCGGCAGCCAAAATCCTCTTGTGCATTCACGCCTACCAAAACCCCTTAGCCTTTCACCCCAGATACGGGTGTCCTGATTAGGGCTGAACCCTTGAGGAGTGCCAAGTGTCTGCTGCAGGGCCTGCCCATGGCTCAGACGGGAAGCTACCAGGATCCACCAGCCTCTTGTCAGCAGGACACACTTCTCCCAGATTTAACATCCATGGGGCCAGGCTAGACGGGCTTGCAGCATCCCTTCTCACTGCAACGCGTGGTGAGCAGAACCTCTATTAACCTGATCTGTGGTTGTGAGAGGTGGCATTGACCTGGCTGTTTGGTCTGACATGGTCATTTCATTTGAGTGTATTGATTTGTTTGTCACAGTACCCGAGCACTTGCTGCTGTGCTCTGGATTTCCCAATCAGAAAGCGTTGTTAACAAGTTTACGCGAACTCAGCCCTTTGCCCTTCCCTGTCCAGGCAGCTCAGCGTGACTGGCACATGGTATCCTGGCAGTTCCTGCTGCATCACCCTGGGCCAGAGTTAATTCATAAAATCGACCCAGAGCCTTGTTAATTTAAATGCCGGTGTGTGTGCTGTGGAGGCATCAGATGAATATGAATTGTTTGTGCCTCATCGCTTTGTGTTTTTTATAGAGGCGGGTTAGCCAGTAGACCTCGTAAGAGCTACTTCTCTGAGATGTTCTCTGGAGTGGGGACACTGCAGCCGGGACCTCCGTGCAGGGCTTATAGAAAAAAGCGCTATCCCTCCTGCCCACTGCCCCAGCGGATGGATGGATGGATGGGGGGCAGTGTGGGTTGGTGAGGTGCTGAGAGTGCCAGTGTCATGGCACTAACCACTTAGGTATGGGTGGGAGGGGGGGATGTGTCTCTTGCTGTCTGGTTTTAACCACAGGTTCTAGCCTGGACATGAGCAACACTTGTCACGAAAAGTTCATTGAACGTTTCCATGAAAAGCTTTAGATTGGATGAATTGGCATTTCCCGCTGTAAAAGGATCCGTTCTTGGGGCAAGCAGGCCAATACTGCGCCTTGGCTCCCCAGGCTTGACTCTGCCACGCAGGCTGGGCATGAGAAGTAAGGAGTTAGAACTGTAGCTTTCCTTAGCTTTCGGCTGCTGCCCCAGCCCTGCCATTTGCCCAGTGCTTTCACATCCCTCTTCCAACCGGCAGCCCGTCAACCCTGACAAAAAGAGGGCTCCCTGCTCGCCTTCCCGGCTGGTCATTGCTTGTTGGGCATCTTGTGGGAGCAGCAAAACAGGCTAGAAATGGCCAAGCAGGAACTCAGTGTTAATCAATGGACTTTACCCTGCAGGGCAGGTGGGAGATTTATTTCAGTATAAGGACTCCCTCTTGTGGTAGCTATATTAAACAAGTCGCTCAGCACAGCTATAACTAGGGTGGCGGAATTCAATTTTTATGTGTTGATCGGTTCAATGGATAATACTGAGGTTTACTTTTAAGCATTTTAAAAATATTTTTATCAAGCTAAATTTTCACAGTTGTAGGAAACTGAAGGGGGTGGGGAGGCTCAGACAGTGGAAGGGGCCAGACAATAATTATTTAATCACAGCAGACACTGAGATCCAAAAAGTGAAAGCTTTATGATTGTTAATACATTTGTCAATATCACATATCGAAATATACAAAGAAAATGTCCTTAAATCGGACTCCCATCATTTCTTGAGGAGCATTTTTCTTATTTTGCCAATCTGTAGTTTTATATTAATATCAATGGAAACATTTTTCCCAGCAGTTTGTATGCGTACGGTGAAATCAACAGTTATTGACATTTGCCAGTAAATAACTAGTCCTTGCAAGTCTACTTATGGCCAAGCCATTGCATTCGTGAGGGTCGACTGTAGATATTAGAGTACATTGAATTCAAACAGCCCCAGACACTGGTACCAAGTTGCCCGTTCCTCATAAATTCTCAGCCAGTTGTTTCCTGTCAATGTCTCACTCTGGATCATACAGCTGTATTTTTTAAACAAAAGCTATCTGGATCGGTAAAGATCTCCATCTGGAATTACATGAAAAGACTGACTTCAGGAGGATATACTGAGCACTTAAAAGAGGTGATGCATTCCCAGTAATCACTGCCCGTTCCTGGCGATTACAATGCACTCACTACATGCCAGGACCAGGCAGCAATTGAGACCCATCCCTTTAATAAAATGTCCTGTTAATCTATGTTGCAAACTGACCAGCCGCCAGCCCCCTGGTTGCTCAATGTTTACAAACAGGGAAAAGAACAGGGTAAATTAAAATTAATAATTTATGAGTGACAGGAACAATTTACACCATTCAGGGAAGCAAAGAAAACTGTTCCATAAACATTTTTCTTTTCAATTTCCTACCTGTTATTTGACATTTGATTTCCATCTAGTTTGTTTCATATAAACTCCCCAATGTGATTTAAAAAGTGTCTCCAGCAATTACACAGCCGCTGAAAGAAAGAAACAGCAACGGGGCAACTCATTACTCCAGCTGGAAAGGAATTCGGGGGGTTTTAACTGGTGGAGAAACAATTATGAAGCACCAGAAATTGCTTTTAGGAAGCTCAGCTAATGAAAACCAAGCCATGCTTATGTGATATTGCTTTCCCAGCTGCTGGGAGTCAAAGAGAACACAACACATTTTGGAAGGCAAGTGAGAAACAACCCAGGATCCACAAAGGGTGAGGAATCTTCTGCAGCAGGAATCAGCTCTGCACAGGAAATTATTCTGCCTAGCAACTTTCAAAGATCCATAGATTTTAAAGGCCCCAAGGGGCCACTAGCCCTTCTAGTGGGATGTCCTGCCCAACACAAGCCATGTAAATTTTCCCAGTAACTTGTGTAATGAACCAAACTTATGAGGGTTCTCAGCACTCCTGTCGCTTCTAAATGCTGTATGGAGTCTTGGAGGAGGGTCAGGGTAATGGTTCACCCATGAGAAACATGGAGACGACGGGTTGGGAGCATTGCTGGAAAACATTCCCTATTCTCTACATCCCCTGCTAGGGACGGCTCTGTGGGGCAGCTGAATAAATTAACCCTTCCCTTGCTGCTTAGACTGTAACTCAGACCAGCCAAACGTATTTCTATTAGAT
The DNA here is from genome assembly GCF_026122565.2 of Emydura macquarii macquarii. NCBI lineage: Eukaryota > Metazoa > Chordata > Testudines > Chelidae > Emydura > Emydura macquarii. The sequence goes on from NW_027131391.1 coordinate 6,976,052, forward strand.
TTTTAAAAGAACCAGAAACTGGAGCTGGCCAGGAAACCAAATTTTAATTCCATGAAAATGTTCATCCTGAATCAGGACAGAAACCAAAAACTCAAACGTTTCTGCAGAACTGAACTCCTCTGATATTTTATTTAAAAAACACCGAAACCTGTGTTTCCAGAAAAAGAAATCTGCTCCTGCAATGGAGTGTACCAGAGCCCGTGAGACCACCTGCTGGAAGCCTCAGGGTCCTGCCACCCCCTGTCCCAGAAAGGAGCAGTGGAAATGAGTCCTCCAAAACGGCCTGCATGGGATGTAGCCAATCAGAGAAGGGCTGCAGGGAACAGCCAATCCAGGCCCATATAAAAGGAGCCTCAGTGCAGCACAATGATCAGTTGCAGCTGGAGTGAACCTGGTGCTCTGGTTGGTTGAAGCACTGTAGGACCTTGGCCAGAGCAGTTTCCCAGCTAGTTTAAAGCCCGACTAAAAAGCTCACACTCTTTCGAATCCAGGGGTTTGCCAGCCTTTTTGCTTCTGAAGGTTTGCTACACACCACGGTCTCAGGCAGGAGAGCTGCCTGTGGAGTCTAATTGTAAAATGGAGAAAGGACAAGTCAAGGAATTACTAACCCGTAAGTTTAACTTCCATGCCTGATAAATCTCTAGAACAATTCATGGAGCAACTGGTGTGTCATCAAGCAAGAGAGATGTAGGGACATCACTGATGAGCTCCAGATTCTGGGCGTCTCAGGGTGTGGTTTCACTCTGGTGGGCACATGTAGCAATGCCCACATTTCAGTTGGGAACCCCAATGTACTCGGTTGCAACACTCACACTTAGGGAAAACCTTCTGCATTTGCAATAGTTTTATTAACACCATTAGTAACGTCACACACACGCTAACCCAGCAAGGTCGGTAGAGAGAATACAGCACGTGCAGCTGAGCATCCATATGCTAACACCATCCCTTGCAAAAGGACCTGACTTGTTAGTCATTATCTTCCTCCTCCACCTCACCATCATCACCAGACCCTGGCATCTTTCAAGAGCTAGATCTCACCAGGAACACAGGCCGGGATGCAGCTTTTATAATGGGTTATACTGCCACCACTATACCTAATGCATATTCAGGAGGGGGTTCAGCACCTTTTCCTTATTTGTATTTCCTCACTCTACTAATATTGGGGTGCTCTTCTCCTATACTTCCCTAGTCTGTTTACCTCAAGCTTATTAGCATATACATCAATCAGTTACCACGGTATTCTTGTGGTTTGATATCTCCTGATGATACGACTTTAGGGACCAATATGCTTATCTAGTCTGACCACCTGCACAATGCAGGCCACAGACCCTCACCCACCCACTCCTGTAATAGACCCATCACCTATGACTGAGTTAGTGAAGTCCTCAAATCATGGTTTAAAGACTTTAAGGTACAGAGAATCCACCAGCAAGTGACCAGAGCCCCCATGCCACAGGGGAAGGTGAAAAACCTCCAGGGCCTCTGCCAATCTGCCCTGGGGGAAAATTCCTTTTTGGCCCCCAATATGGCGACCAGCTAAACCCTGAGCCTGGGGGCAAGACTCACCGGCCGGACACCCAAGAAAGAATTCTCTGTAGTAACTCAGAACCTACCCCATCAGTCGTCCCATCCCAGGCCATTGGCATATTTACTCCTAGTAGTCAAAGACCAGTAAATTACCAAACTAGGCTGTCCCATCACACCATCCCCTCCATACATTTATCAAGCTCAGTTTTGAAGCCAGCTAGGTTTTTTTTTTTTGCCTCCACTGCTCCCCTTGGAAGCTATTCCAGAGCTTCACTCCTCTGTTCCTACCTTTAAAATATCCCAAACTGGAATAAACTAGCATCTTGTGATCGCCTGTCAGCAGGTTAGTCCCTACAGCATTCTGGGGTCACTCCTGGTTAGCTGCTTATTTTAAGATTTTTTGGGCCCGATACCTTGATTAGTTTAGCTAAGCTATTGTCTTACAGGCCTTGAGGGTTGTAGGTTCATTGCATTGCTGCCTTAACTTATACCTATATCTTACCTCACCTACACTTACAATAGCCTGTAATATCCTGAGCAAACCTTATGGAATTAAGATAAATGTTGTTGAATTAAGTGAAACTTTAGTGAATTAAGGTTAACACCTTTGGAGTCCATTGTATTAAAGTGTGTGTGTGTGTATGGCATTGTTTGTAACTCCTATAGGAGGGAGAAGGAATGCTAATATACTTCCTAAGTTATCAATGAGGCTTTGACAGTCACTGGTATTTTTAGTAAAAGCCATGGGACAGGACGTGGGCGATCAGCAATAAATCACATAAGCCAAAGCCCCGGGCACTGACAGCCCAAGCCCCATTGCATGAGGCTGAAGTCACAGAGGGTCTCATAAAATCATGGACTCTGTGACCTTCGTGACTGACTCTTAGCTTTAGTTATCAACCCTTTGAAGCCAGCCCCCAGAGAGGTTGGCATACACTGGTTCAAACTGGATTCTGCAGGCACCATCAAACAAAAGAAGGATTTTGGGATAAATAGCCTGGTTTGAAACTGGCTCAGGATCTTCTTCCTAATCCAGCAACTGGACAAGGACCCCTGGCCCATGGAGGGTCCCAATCCTTAGAAGACTGGACCTCCTGAGAACCCATGAGACTGGATGCTTGTTCCAAGCTGAAGCAGTGATGAACTTGTGACCACCAGGAAACTCCTTGGATGGGGGATTGAAGGACTGCTCCTGCCAGAACCCATGTCAGGGTGAATTCTGAAAGGTTTATGAGCATGAATGCAACTTCTTTTATTATTTTTAATGTGTTTTCTCTGTAGTGCTTTCACCTTAAGAATAAAGTAGGCTGTGTTACCTTATAACTGCAGCAATGACACCTGTTAACCAGCTCTGAAGAGAAAGCGAGCATGTGTCCTTGGGTAGCCTGTCTGTGCTGGGAATAACACAGTGAAGGCTGGGAACTGTGCAGCCTGGAAATACCTTGGTCAGAAGGGAAGGAGACATGAGGTCTCCACTCAGAAAGGCAACAGCTGGGATCCTGGAAGCGGCAGAGTGGGTGCTGGACCAGTGAGGGGAGATACACATGCAGTTGCCGTGATCTATGCCCGAGATAAAGGGAAATATTGTCTTCTGCTTAAATACCACAGAGTAAAAACCAAATCAAAATTGTTATCAAAGAACCAAGTGATATAAAAGCGTGGAAGGCAAGTGATAAGCTCACTTCCACAGCAGGTAATAAATCAATGAACTGAACTTCCTCTTGACACTAACACTCAGGCACGATGTGATGGGTGACAGCACAAAAACCAAGCTGCTCGCACCGAAAGAGACGTCAAAGTTTTCCTCTCCTGCCAATAATTGCAGCAGGCAGGGCTGCACAGGCTCTAGCGCTCGAGGGACGTCATCCAAGCTTGAAAGGGTTTCCAGTGTCATCTCTTTGCGCATAATGGGGAATTACATGAATAGGTCTGGCTGCGTTTTAAAAGTAATAGCTTTGTTACAAGCGGTTAGGATCAATGGCTACTCATCAGCGCCGGGAGTGTCTCTCGATGGCTGCGAACAAGGAATTGCTGTTTCATCCTCGAGGGGACCCAGTCAATCAATGCAATTATTTCCCGTCTAAAACAAATGAAAATAAACAAAAGTAGAAATTAAACCAATCCACGCTTGCCGGTTTGTATGAACTGTGCAGATTGCCTGATTCTCCCAAGCAGTGATCAGCATCCTGGGGTGGGCAGGAGCTGTCCTCTTGAGCTTTTGCGTCGAAACACCACACAGGACGGGGATAGCTGCTCCGAGTGTGAACTCGGTACCTGGAGGACAGCTGCACGGGAGGGAACACCGGGGCCTGTACTGCACTTTGCTTTTGGGGACCAGCATTTGCTGCCTGCCTGCAGTGCTGGGCAGGTTTTCAGAGCTTAGCTGAGGGGCCTAGGACCAGATTTTTGAAGGTCAGAGAGTGAGCGAGCATGAACGATCCTCTAGCCCAGTGGTTAGGGTTCTCCCCAGCGATGTGGGAGGGTCTGGATCAAGCCCCTGCTCAAAGTGTTATCAAACTGGAACCAGCAGGAGTGATGGAGAGGCCAATCCCATCACCTGGTGGTTAGGACATTGATGTGGGAGGCCTGGGTAGTCTTTGCTTGAAATCAGACCACAGGGATTTGAAAACAACTCTCCCAGATCCTGGGGGGTGCCCCCACCACTGGGGTATCAGGCGTTCTGGAGACACACTCTGCTTCCCCCCGGCTGGCTTTATGTGGATTAAGCATGCTCCACACAAGCAAGATAGAAGCAGAAATGCCTAGGGTGAGAATCCCACCAGGACCAAGGGATGAGCCAAGGCTCTGAACAGCCCATTAACTGTGGCGTGGCATCAGGATTTAGATGCTTTTGCGCAGGCCCCCGGGAGGAATTGTAGGCACCGTGAGGCTTTTAGGTGCCTACCAGGTTTGGCTCCAGCTGAACAGGTGTTTTGAGAATGTCTGTCATTGGTGCCTCAGTGTTGGCTTTTGAGAAGCTTTCCCTATCTGCGTCTTTAAGTCCTTAAATACCTTTGACAATCAGGCCTCTAGTGACCGTGCCTACCAGCACTCCAGTGTCCCAAGGGGACACGGCAACCAAGGCCACTGCCCCTCTGAACAGGCTGCCGCGTGCAACGTGAAAAGGGGAATACAAACAGTCACCAGAACTCAGCTGAGACGGACCTTACTCTGAACATCTCCTTCCCCCTGTGCAGGCCGGGCAGCCCAGGGACACTCCCCCAGTTGTTAGGGTGAAATCCTGGCCCCACTGGAGTCATTGGAGGGGGCCCAGATTTCCCCCTTACTATGCTTCACTGGCATAAGGGGTGGAATTGCCTCTGATTTTCTGTTGATTCAATTAGGGGGTGCTACAGAATAGCGTGTGCCAGTAAAGATGCAGACGCAAAGGGTTAGGGTGGCGCTTGATGCACCTTAATGTTTGCATCCCCTGACCTCTGAGTGATTAAATAGCATGGGTTCACGTAATTAAAGACTATCATAATGCACATGTGTACAGGGGCCCAAATTAAGTTTGCAAGGGTAACCTGAAATCTGGCATTTCCTCATTTTCAAGGGATTGAATCTGCAACCTTAATGTGTTTGACAGTTTGTTTTTTTTTGTATATATATAAACTTCTCCCTATTAAGATTGCAGCAAGATTCCATTAAAGCCCTATTTTTAACCTCACCCCCTAATTGGCTTGGCCTGAAAATTGTGGGTGTACTCTGGAGGCTAATTAGAATTTTGCTGGAAAGTCTGACTAAAATTGGTCAAATTGTTTTTGAGTTACAGGTCAGAAAAAATTATTCAGATTTGAAATTGCCACTTCTCATCTTTCTTTGCATCCCCCTCGCTTGAAAAAAACGGCTTGTTACTAACCCTTCACATTTTCCCCAGAGCTAAATCCCTCTTGACAGTCCATGCCTAGGCTGTATTTGCAGAAAAGAGGAGAAGGGGTAATTAAGCACCATTATTAATGATGATTTCACCTAATTGATGTAGTGTGTGTATGAGAAGCTTCCCACTGATGGCTGTTTGCATCTTAGAGAAAATAACACTTATGAAAAGCTCCTAATCTGCTCACTGTCCCCATGTTTTTAAAGCAAATTAAGAAACAAAAATACTGTTAGTTTTAAGTTAAAACTGCTCTAATGGATGCATAAGAAGGACCATGTGAGTTTAAAACACCTAACCATTTAAAAATAGACAAACAATTACAGGAAGGAAGATAGGCCTGCCCAAGTGAGGAGCCCACCCCCTCAACTGAGGTGGGGGGGGGGGAACCATTTGACCCAGGCCCAAGTGAGTACTAGGGACAACTAATGGAAAAACAGGAATGGAAGTGAAGGTTAAAAGTAAGGGATTCAGAGGAGAACATTGAGCAGAGAACCCTCTACTAAGGGGTGTATGATTTGGATGATGGTCTGTGGCTGGGTGTTCTGACCATAGGAGATGGTCCTATTGGAAATGGGGTGTTTGTGTGTACGTATCCAGTCTATAGGTGGTTTGGTTAGAGGTATGCATCTTAGTAGATGCATAGATGGCCCATTATCCCTGCACCTCTTGACCCCTCTCTGCATGCAGCTCCACAGGGGACAGGCCCTGTGCCTGCACCCCTCCCTGGCTGGAATCCTGTGATTCTCTCACTCCCAGGTTGTGTTCATGGCTACAGCACCTTGGGCCACCCGGGATTCCTCAGCGGGCCTGGCTGGGTGCTGCACCTGCCAGCTCTTCCCTCAGGAGCTGCGACCCAAATGGACTGACCCAAACCAGCCCGCTGTTTAATCTCAACAGTAGGTACCAAGCACACCAAGAGAGCAGGGTTTCTAACACGGTAAAAGGACTGTGTGCGTATCTGTCTTCCCTAGAGTGAGAGTAATCCTAACTTCTCTCATCACCCCCACCTCAGGATTCTCAGGGGGTCGGTTTGCCTCCCAGGAATCTGTCTCCTCTAAAGTTCTTCAGGGGCTGCCTTTTTGTCCCCCACAAAATTTCCTCATTCCAGTTTCCCACCTGGACCTGCCTTCACCCCTATGCCAAGCCAGATTGTTGAATTTAGCAAGGTGGGAGGTAACGCTTCAAATTGATTGACACCTGCAAGGTCCTACAAGCTAACTGGGCTGTCTGAAACCATGGTTCCCCTTTCCTGCGTACTTGCCACTAACCCCTGGCACGCCTCCCTTGTTATCTTATAGCAAACCACCCCAGCAATCACACAAACAAAGGGACAGGTGCTATTCGTACATCACAAGCAACTCCCACATTCTTCACACCGATTAAAAGGGGAGGGGCCCACGGCCCAGGCCATCCAGCCACGCTCCCCATAGGAACAGGCCCACGTCTGGGCCATCCAGCCATGCTTCCTGTAGGGACAGGCCTATGTGCGCGCCATCCAGTCATGCTCTCCTGGTGGGGCTGGGCCCACATCCGAGCTGTCCAGCCCATGAACAAGGAGACTGGATAAAACTGCACTGGAAGGAAGTGCAGAGAGGGAGAAGCAGAAGGTTGAGAGAGAGGCTAGTAGGGCTGACAAATAGAATTTTCTGGGAAAAGATTCCTTTTCCTCCCCCTCCATTGGAGAAGCCGTTGTAAATACGGTGACTGCACTGGTGCGTAGGAGGTGGTGGAGTGAAGCACTGTAAATGAAGTGCCTGGTGATCTACATCAGAGAAGGTCTCTGGGCAGCCTGCGCAAGGCTAAGAGAAGGGGAGCGATGGATGCCTTGTCACCACCGCCAAAGCCATGCTGCTACCCGAGCACTGCAAAAGCTTCTCTCTGCTTGACTCCTAATGGTTCTGCTCTGGTGTGTTGGGTCGGGGACTGGCTTGACCAGGAGCAATCAGTGGTGTCAACTTTCAAATCGTCACACAGAGACGATGCTAATCTCATTTTAGAGCTGGAGATTCTTTTTGCAAAAGGTGCAGATCAGGTTTGCAGTAATACCCAGGGTTGCTTGGGTTTGGATAAAAATACTCTTGGTATCAGCATTTCTGGGTATCTGATGACAGGGGATGTCATTTCTGAGCAGCTAATTAATATGAATTCAGTAGTGACGTGGAATTTCCCTGCGTTCATTTGAGGGATTTGGATTCAGGCTAAAAGCGGGCTGACTTCCAGCTGCTAAGCTCAATGCAGTCAGTTCTGCTGTCCTTTGCCGACTCTCTCAAGGGACTCTGGGGGTATTCTTTGTCTATTTCACAGAAAAAGACAGTGTTCAAAAATTTATGTGAAGCACTCGGAAGAAAAATACAAACTTCATTTGTATTTTTATGACATGTGAGCCCTCTATCAGCGTTTGTAAACTCTTTTTGACATTAGCACTTCATGAAAACTTTGATTTCAGTGGCTGAGTTCAGCTTAAATCTTTCTCTTCCTCCTAGCTCCGTCTCCTTCTCTCACTTAAAAAAACATTTTGGATTTGTCTTTGCTGGCACCTTTCAAATGTCAGCAGTTACTAGACTAACATGGAATGCAAAGCTCTGTGCAAACAGTCTTTTAAAGGGCTGGGGCACATAAATTTTAAGGCATGATATAATCTAGGAGGAATCCATCAGCCGAGGGAGCCTCTTGCATGAAGTGTATTGAGAACTAAACACAATATGAGCAGAAGGAAAATTGCTTTTTCCTTTTTGAATTTTTATTCACTTAACGCCAATATTTACCAGTCGCAGGCAGAATCTATTTTTCATTTCCAGGAGAGACGGAAGAATACTGGGGCCACTCATCTTGTCAGCAAATGAAATGTCGAGTGCTGCCAGGTCATTGTGATATTAATGATACACTTGTAATCCATTTCACTGGGGAGGGATGCATATGGAGAAGTAAGACACTTGGCCATTGTTCGCACATCGTAATAGAAGGGAAATAGCACTTCCAAAATCCCAGGAAATTGCAGCTCCCACATTCTGTCATTTACTCCTTTATGTTAACGTCTCAGGACTGCAATCAGCTTCCGTACTCAGCATGTTCAGGCTGTGCAATTGCTGGCTTTATTTGGTATAATGTAATTAGTGAATGGAAAGAGAGGGCAATCAGCACATTTTCAGGAGCTTCACACAATTGTCATTGATTCCTTCTTTTAATAAGCCAGGAAAAACAAAGTGAGCCGCTGCCAAAACTTGCCTCTCTCACATGCATTGTGGCCTTCACCCATGTCTTTGACGGGCTGGATATTAACAGCCCTGGGGGTCCTGGAAGCTAGAGGATCCTCCCAACACCTACCCTGACACTGAACAGCGAGCAGAGACCAGTGCCACCTGGCTGCAAACCAGAAAAAAGAAGTCTCTGCAGCAGGTATTTTCTGGGCCAAATAATAAATCTTCCCCAGCAGTGAAACATCCCCCGATGGCAAGAAGGGACTCAGCTCTCAGTGCAGAGAAATGGGGGCCAGGGATTCTCAGTGGGTGCAATTCACCCTCAGCAGGTAAGCCACACCCACTCAGACTCCGCCCTTTCCGCTGTGTCGCTGACACCAGACAGGTCATGGCAGCTTGTACCTGCTAAGGCTGACTCACTTCTGAGTCACTGGCCCTTCACTCTGTGCTCTCAGGGATTCATTCCCTAGCCTGGACTTTACTCCTTTTTAGCTAGGATTTAATGACCTGCATCAAATAAATGAGAACCAACTCATCTTTGCCCATCTTTACACTCCACCCCCAACCTTGGCTTTTAGCAAAGGGGAGGCTTTAGCAAAGCCATCATGCCTGCTGCTCAATAACGGATTTTGGGGCCTTAGGTTTTGGGTGCCCAACTTGAAATACCTTGGTCCCATTTTCAGAGGTGCTGGGCACCCAAAGGTGCCATTGCCTCCTGTTGGAGTTACGGGTGTCAACACCTCTGGAAATCACTGAAGTCAATGGGATTACAATGTGAATGAGTCTGTGAACAGGGGGTAGAAAGTTGTGCCCTCAGCGAGGAATTTCACTTGGTCTGTGCACACCCCTTGAGGCCTCTCAGTTACCATGAATAAAATACGCACACGCCCATGCAAACACACAGACATGCACATATGCACACAACAGACACAGCGACTCACAGGCACAGGCATACAGAAAGACAAGCATGAACACACACCCGAAGTATTGTGCCGTGATTTGTGAAAGAATCTATCAGAAGATATTTTGGAGATAACCCAGAGTCTCCTAATCAAACAATAGATGCGGTGGGTCTCAGAGGCCATAATGTGATTCATCTTCATATAAATCCCCTGGCAGTGTTGTTAGTGTGTACGAAGCGTCTGCTTGATTAAAGATGGTGGGGCCTGAGCTGAGCCAAAACAGGAAATTCTGCCTCTTACATTAATTGTTTTTCAAAAGTGAATTTCACGTTGGCCGATAGTAGCAGGTAATTTACCGGCCTTCTACGCCAGGCCTTTGTGCCCAAGGTAGGGACAGCATGGCTGTGAGCTCACTTGCCATCCTCTGGGGCCCTGTTACAGGGCGTTTAAATGCCCATGGAAATCTATGGACTGGAGAGCACTGGAAAGCATGTCATGTTTTCCTAAAAGATCTGCTCCAGTTCAAACAGGAATCAACTTCAGGAAGTTCTGACCTGTGGTCCGCAGGAGGGCAGACTAGATGATCACAAGGGTCCCTGCTGGCCTTGGAATCTGTAACTCTGGGAACCTGCCTCCCTGCCCCTACCAAGGTGATAACCCAGAACAAGAACTTCCCCAGAATAGAGGAGCCGGGGCGTTGTATGTCCCCAGCGCCACTGCTGCCTGTAAATGCCTGGTGTGTGCTGGATGCTGGAAGACAAGCTGGCTTTACTCACCTCATTTCCATTTAACGAGGCTTCAGTGAACAAATTCTCATTAACAGGTAAAGCTCCGCAAAGACCTCGTCTAATGAGAAAAAGCATCACCTGGAAATATGAGCGGGAATGGGGTGTCTTGCTGAGCATCTGGGCTGCTTGGGATTCAGATCCCCTCCGTGCCATGGTGAGCGGAGTCTGCATCGCTGTCGCCCAGGCACTAGAGTGTGTAGCACGGCGCCTTACCTTACTGGATGGATCAGATGCTCCCACTACAGAAAGTTGCCGTTCAGCAGTCACAGTGCTCAGACGAGTAAACCCGGGAGCTGGGACTGTCAGAACCTCATCGGCCACACACGTGCAACACTGACCGCCTCTGGAAAGTAGGACTCATGCATCTGAAAGGGAAGCGTCCTTGGGGGAGCAGGCTGTGCCCTGTCTGATCCTGCCACACAGCCGGGACAGCTGGGAGAAGCCTTCTACCTGGCATGCTCTGTATGGTCTGTACTGTGCAATGTGCCTCCTATGGCATGTGCTGTGCGTGTCCTACATGCCGTGATGCCTGGAGTGCCTCTGAAGAGCCGTGCTTTGAGGGCAGCTTTCTACAAAGTAATCTTGGCGGTGCACTTCTGGAGCAGCGTGTGACACAATGTTCCCGCTGTGTGGATCAGCTTTTACACAGGGGGCTGCCAAACCAAAGCAGAGCACAAAATGGCACCGGACAGACAATCTGCAAAAGAACTGCAGCATCCCCCCCCACCCAAAGAGGGTGTGATGTGAAGGGCTGTGGGAGAAGTTGGTGCAAAGGCTCACAGAACCAAGTTAGAGACTCCATACAACTGATAGCAAGGGAAGGCTGGTGTGTTTCTCTGCGTGTTCCCGGCTGGGGATGACGGGCCCTTTATTCTCATGACTAGCTGGTAGGAAATGAACTAAACAGTGCAGTTCAGATTGTAGTGCATTTTCACTATCGATAGATGTCTACAGCCCCATGTGTTCTGCAAGTGACTCATCAAAATCCTGCAGTGCAGACTAAACCTACGGTGCTGTTGGTCAATCACACGTTGGAAGCGCTGATTTGGCTGGGATGAACTAGCTCTGCTGTAACTAATACACTGGCAAATTTGAAATCCTCTGCAGCTGGGGGCAAGCATCTGTCCAGTGAGAGAGTGCAGAGAGGACACAGAAGGTTAAGTGATCAAAGGACTCCTAGCTCCCCCCATGATTGGCTTAGGTCTGGATAGGGGAGCGTGCAAACACAACGTAACAACTGAGTGCACCGAGCTGCTGGGAACACACCATGGTTTGGAGCAGTATGTGTATAATGTGTGAAATGTAGATGACAGCTTCCATGATTTACTCTGTCCTTCCTGGAAAAGTGTAGCAATGCAGGTAGTAATCTTGCACACTCACGCTGGGTTTTGTGCCTATGTAGAATTTGCACACTGGTATTTCGACCTCCTGCCATGGTGTTGTTTTTGGCTCATGTGTGCTGGTTTTCCAGAGACAGTAGCTCTGCACCTAAGAAACCATTATGGCTGAAGTTTTCGAAGGAACCTAAGGGAGTTAGGCACCCAATACCAGCTGAATCTCAATAGGATTTGGAAACTGCACTTTGTTAGGCTCCTTTGAAAATCCCAGCTGTGGAGGGATGAGCACATCATGATCAATGCCATCATCATTCCTGGAGCATCAAGGGGTTCCTGGAGGTCTGCCAGGCAGGTGCTGGAATGCCTGAATCTCAGCCCAAGGCACTATAGCTGCAGGGACACTCACATGCCTTCCATGCAATGCAGGGCGTTCACAGGGTGCATTCTGGTTTTGCTGCTTCTCTGTCCTGCCTGTTCCTTGACTTTCTCTAGTTCCCTTTCTTATGATATAGTGAAATATAGGTGGAGTGTTTGCACTCTGTGTAGCCACTTACCGAGGAGCATATGCAGGTAATCTCGATCAGGCTTCCCCTGCTGTGAGCGCCTTGTAATAGAAATTGCTTCATTGATTTTCCTGCATCCTGTGAACAATAGTTATTTTCACATGTATGACAGCAGCGCACATTACGTGCCCATTCACCAGGAGGCTAAGCATTCCTGGGCTGGATGCAGAGCCCTTCTCCACTTGTCCAGCTAGAAAGGGAAACAAAGCACTGTGCATCCAACTGAAAGAGCAGGGAGACAATGTTTAATTACTGGGCCTGGAGTTTGATCAGGAACAGTTCTACTTTTGCTAAATATCATGCTACCTTTAATGCATGGTCAGGGCCTGGGTTTTCTCTCTTGCTTGAGCGTTGGGACCTTCTTTCTATGAAGACTGCTTAAATGAGAGGTGGTGCTAAGGCAGGGCATAACAATCTCCAGCCCGGTACATTGTCTCACCTGCCTGCAATGCACACAGCTACTTCACGTAGACAGTCTGAATGGCACAGCTGAGTCACAGCCTTAGTGGTGCAATATTTACCAGGTGAGGGCAGTACAGCCATTTGGGTTGCCACTGCTCCCAGAAGCACTGCCCTGGAATTGTACCCAGGAATTGTACCCAGCTGTGTTTGGGTGATGCTAAATCCCTCTTGCAGTGATCTCAGGGTGTGATTTCAGGGCCTCCTCCCCAAATCCTCCTGGAGGGAGAATCCTTCACTGTGCACCAGTTACACAGTAGCTGGGAAAGGTTCCCATGCCTGGCAGAGACTGCCCTGTGCGGCTCAGTGAGACAGATGACACCACTCCCGGACCCACAGCCCTGTGGCCTTGCCCTGCCCCAGAGATCCCACGCTTGGTTCTCACGCCTTCTCCTGACATGAGGAGATTTGTTGCCCAGCTTGGGAGATATTTCACGTCAAGGGTCTCCCCATGAATATTATGCTGAAGACAGTCAATTCCTTGTTATGGAAAAACCTCTAGACACAGTCATTTCAGAGTCGGTGGAGCACGGCATTATCCTACGCAACATGGACAAATTCTGTACAAAAACCAGCAAACACCACCAGCCCCACGTGTCTGATGCCCATTTCCTGCCAGAGGTGTTGACCTCAGAACATTTCCTCTAGTGACAGCACCCGCTATGTTGCTTTTTAAGCTCTGAGTTTCTGTGAGCAGGGTCTCAAGGCAGGCCAGCCCAGCTGCTGGGCAATTTGCCAACCCAATTCTGGGTTTCACTACCTGCTGTGGGCCCCTCTGTTCTTTCCCCCATCTCCATTGTCATCTGGCTACTATTGCAGGCCCACATCCACCAAGGTGCTAAGCTCGTGCCTGACTAAGCAGGTCCGCCGGCCCATTGAAGTTGATGGGAGTATACTTGTCAGCCTTTCCTGTTTTAAAACATCTGCTTTTCTCAGCAATCCATCCAAGTCAGCACTGAGCAGGGGTTATCTGCAGGAGGGGGTGGCCCTTTCTCCTGCTAAAATATGCTTTATGGCAGGTGGTGCGTTACAGGTGCACCTGGTCAAAACCCGCTCAGGAAGTAGGGGGCCTGTGAGTATGGATCTCATACAGGGTCTGTGTTAACACCTTCTGGATTCCCTTACATTTTGTTTGGTTTCTCTTCATACATTTGTAAGCAGGGTCTGAATGAGCTTTCCCCTGATGTCTAGTGATGAACTGGGGGAAAAGACTTCAGTAGTAGACTGTATTTGCATAGACACGCCTACTCTGCCCAGGTGTTCAGCCGACAGATCTGCTTTGCCAAAGTGATCCGTTCTGGCTGTTTTGGGTTAAAATTCAATTTCATACTAATGAGGGACAATCAGCACTCATCGTTATACTTGCTTTCCACTAACCGACCTCTGTATTTCTTTTGTATGTGTGATGTACCTGAATGTTTGAGTGCTTCTATCTCAAATGTACCACTAAATTGACAGCCCTTAATCTGGGATATTGCAGATTATGTACTCTTTGTCCTGTGTGACTTTTGAACCAAACCTGGTACCTTTTGGATAATCTATGCATTATTCCCAGATGTACAGAAACTCCTCCCTTCAAAAACTCTCTGTAGTTGATCATTTTATAACATTAGCTTTACTAACATTTTTTTGAATGGGGGGAGGTAATGAAATCTGATATCCTTCTTGTCTGAATAAAGGGCAGCAGAACTGTGTTTAGCCTGCCCTGGCTGGGGGGAGCGATCCCACTAATGTTGCCTCTTAGAGGCACGTGGGCTGGTGTTTAGTTGGGGCTTGAGCCAATTCTGTTTTGCAATGTTCAGGGGAACCCCTAGACATTGAACCTGGCCCAAGTTGTTGCCAACACCACCTAGCAGAAGGGTTACACAGTTGGAACGGGAAGCCTTTGAATCTGGATTCTGCCTGTGACTTTCCTTGGCACTGCATGGGGTGGATGTTGAGGCAGGATGTGAAGGGATCCCTCAAAGCACAGAGGTGTCAGGACATGGAGTCTGGCTCCTTCCAGCCCTGGCACCACCACACGCTCTGTCACACCCCAATTCACTTTCATCCCAGCCTCCTGCTTTTCCCCTCCTCCCCTCAGTCTTTTCTCACCACAGGCAAACCCCAGTGGCACTGAGCCGCCTGGCCTGTGTTTAGAGCCCAGGTACGGTCACTACTCTCTAAACAATTTCATATGCCTGGTAGCAGTGTTGTCAATGCAAGCATTTCTCCGTCCCCTCAACATGTCTCCCAATTATAGTTAGTTAGTCTTATTTATGGCAATAGCCTTGCCAACACCAGTTAATACAACCACAAATAAAAATGCATGGAACAGGCCATATATCAAGAGAGACCCAGCCAGATCTGCAGCTGACATTTGTCTATATAATGCCATTGATTTTAATTTGAGTATCTATACCTACCAAACTGAAGTTTCCACTTCATGCATCCGATGAAGTGGATTTCTGCCAATGAAAGCTTATACCGAAATACATTTGTTAATCTTTAAGGTGCCGCAGGACTTTCGCTGTTTTGCTAAAAACAGACTAACCCAGCTACCCCTCTGGAACTCATTGATTCTAATGGAGCTCTGCTGATTTACCCCTTTGCTGAGGGTGTGGCCCCTCATTTACAATTACAGTATGTAGACGTGATAAAAATCAACAGAAACAAAATACTAAACCCAGCTTCAAGCTTTATGTGGCCCATAAATAGATTAGAAATAAATCACACGCCCCTCCTGGGCTTCATAACTCAGACCTATCAGTTTCCAGAGAAGGATGGGGCAAAGATAATTATTCACCCAGCCTGCTTAAACCTGGTGAGATTGTAACACTGTGGCATTATAGTCCACACCAAAAAACTGCATTCAGAGAACATGGTTAAGGTTGCAAAGTTAAGAACTCAGCAGTTAAGAAATGCCAGAACAAAGGGGGCACATGCAACCTTCCTTCAGCCTCCCTTGTGTGTTTGCTTTATAAAAGACTTTCTTTGCACGGTCACCTGCTTTACTTTCTCCCCGGGACTCCTGCTTCTTTCAGTGTATGGGATGAACATGGGTAAATTTGGGGGGGGGGGGGGTTCCTCATAATTTTGGGAGAATTCGTCTAGATTGTTGGCAAAAGCAATGGCAGCATTCCCCTGACCTTTGACCTACACTCCATGCCAATTTTTGAGGTTCTGCTTTGAATCTTTGAGGTGTTACCGCTGTTCAAAAAAAGGGCCAAAAAGAGGTCAATTTTGACCTATTTTCACTAATCTCATGCTCAGACATGGCTGCACTGCTTTCCAAAGCAAATTCACTTCAAGGAAGAGAGCAAGCATGGGACATTTCAGTCCTATAATTATTAAAGTTAAAAGCAAGTGAAAACAGAGGGTTACAATGAAAAGTGTCAAGCTGGCCACAAACAGGCCTCACTATTGCCTGCACTGAGCTCTGGGAAGATGCTGAAAGCTACTGGGGCTGCAGCATATGCTTTACTGTCTCTGCTGCATCAGCAGCTTTTCCTGCTTCAAGCCTCAACCTTTGTACTGTACGTGAAGCGGAACATGGGCCATGTCACTGATGACAGGGTGAGTTTGAGCTTCCTTTTCCAGCTGGATTGGAAGCGGTTGGTTAGTGGTGGATCATCAGGGGACGACATCTATATTTTGGAGGATTTTATGTTTACTCATATTTACTGGCATGTACTCAAACAACTGCCCAAGACAGTGGGAACTGGTCAGCTAGAAACAGTCCTGGACTCTTGCAAGAAACAGAAATGAGGCATTGATTGGGGAAAAGGACTGTTGGTCTGTCACGTCTCTGCTTTTCTGTGAGTGCGCTTCCAACTTCCTACCCCTTAGCTGCAGGCATGTCCTGGAAGATTAGGAAGGTCTAGTGTAAATGGCTGTATCCTGTCTACTCGCAAGTTCCTTAATACCAAGGACTAAAGGATGGAGTCACAGCTCCAACGACCAATAGGAAAACTTCAAGAGCTGATGAGAGAATGGGTTTGCTGCGGGCTGCTGCGTTTATTGACTGGATGGACATTGCACTCAGCCACTTTTTCTGGAGCTGATTTGCCGGCTTGGTGGGTTTTGTCCCAGGCCTTCTGGCATCACCATTTATCGAGACGGAGAAAAGCAAGAAAAAATACTGCAGCTTTACACGACAAACTCAAATCCTGGGATTTATGGCTGCCTGCTGGGGGATTAGATCAGCAAGAAGGAGCAGAGCTTGTGTATTCTCTCTCTCTGGTGGTGGACCGCTACATATCCTATCTCTTTTTAGACTTGCCTGACGTGGTCTTTGGTATCACTTCACACATCTATGCTGTGCGATAAATTGTAGGGTTGGTGCACAGACCTTTGCATCAGCTGAAATTACCATGTGGGTTTGACGTTTCCTCCCAAAGTGCTTAATAGCAGCCAGTAGCCCTCTTGTTACAAGGGATCATGGCACTACTCCAACCTCATCCCAACTCTTGCGTGAAGTACTCGGTAATTTAGCGGCACTGTGCTTTCTGGCACCCATGACCGGCCTGTCCACTGTGTGTGGAGCTGGGGCAGGTGCCTCTGACTCTTAGCGAAGCACACCATCACACCCCTCACAGAAGGGGAGCGTTGAGTGCCTGTTTTCTTCAAACGGTGTGTCACATCCTTTCAGCTCTGGAGACGAGCAGCACATTGGAGTCAGTGGCTGCAGAGTGTTCCCAGGAGGTGGGAGTTAGCAGCTGCCTAAGGGAGCGAGGTGTGGAGCATCCTGTCCCTAACACAACCAATCCAAAATGATCCTGTTGCCTGGGGAGCAAATTTTCTGAGATGATTTCTGTCTTAGGGCAGCCAGCAGCCCCTCGGTCAGCACAGACAGGTGACTGGCAGGTGGTTCAGAGCACAGCCTGAGAGTGCACCTGTCTGGGAGATGGAGTGCAGTGAAGCATTAAACGTGAACTCGGGTGTTTGGCCCTCCAAGAAACAAGGAGCAGCAAGAACGGGGAACTGGGGAAAACAACACTGTCAAACTATGAGAGGTCACCAACTACTGACACACCGTGAATGGTGAACAGCAGAGGGGCAAGTGAGTTGTCAAAGGGACATTTGTCCGTCAGACGTTCACACCAACAGGAGGGAAGCTCAGGCAAAAGACACCACCCACGACTGCGGGGTGGGGGTTTTACTTACTGCCCGTATAAATGTAGGATGATTTATTGCTGTGTTTCCCCAGTTTAATGCTGGGTTTCTTTCCCCCCGTAAGGAAATGTCCTTGTTTTACACAGAGACTCGGTGCATGAATGAGGGAAAGTTTTCTGTTAAAGGTGCACAGAGAAAGGATTTAATTTTTCCCAGGTTTCTGGGCAGGAGCTCAAGCTGGTGTGGCTGTTAATATTAAGAGGACCCCTGGATATCTGAGCCTGTCCCCTTTTGCTGCTGACAATACCTGGCAGAAGGGTTATGCCCGAAATGATCCCTTCCCCATGATGCTTCTCAGCTTTGGCTAGCAGGGCTTTAATCACCAATAGTCAGGCAGCCCTTCCCCACCCAATGGACATTTTCTTAGTACTACAGAGGACCTCCTTCCCATCGCCACCTGTCACACAGCTCAGCCCCACTACGGGGGTGTGGAGGGTGTCTGACCCCCAGGGCCCAAGACCCTGCCTTGACAATGCATGGCCGGGGACTGTCCGGCTGCTTACCATTTGCCGGTGTATTGTGGGGGGTGAGCCCATTGCTGCACGCCGGGAAGTAGCTTGCTGTGTGGGCCTGCTTTCCTCCTCTCCCATTGGTGCTTTTTTCCAGGCTGCCCCCTACTCTGGGAATAACCCACTCTGCCAGCCCAGGGAGAGTCCTCACTTGCCTCCCTTCCAGCTCCAGCCTAGGTGCCGCTATATCCACTCCCCCTCCTTTACGTGACGCACTGCCTTCCCACGTAGGTGGGCTCATTCCCTGCCCTTTCATTAGCTCGCCAGCATCCGCCCCCGCTGGCACTGCCTATTCTGCGGCCTGTCCTTATTGTCACAGTTTTCTTCAAGAGGAACGATGAGCATCTGAGGAAACGTCACCCATTCTTGTCATTCCTGGTAGTACTCACCCCTCCCTCCATCCTTTTTCTCTCGTTTCATTGTTTGTGTTTGTCTCATGGAGACTGAGGGCTCTCCAGCACAGGGACCCACGTCCTTTTGTTCCTGCAAGGCATGCTGCAAACATATGGCTCCATAGACGAGCTAGGCATTATCACCGTATCAATATTCCACTATCACAATGAAACCCAGGGCAGGAAGCAGATGGCTCTAAGTGGAACAAAGCATGCAAGACGCAGCTGATCGCCTTTGTACTATGTTTTTTTGACAAGATCAGACAATCTACTTTGAGGTATTTCAGCACCTCTACTCCCACAAAATGGAAAACCGGGGGAGAAAAGATATGACTTGGTGGCTGCACTGGATAATCATAGCAACAGACTTGACGGTGACACTTACACTGTATTTGAAAATCTTATATCTGAGTCTCATCATTCATAACCAATATATTTCATAAGCAGTTTCCCCACGATCGCCCACTTCCCTTTATTCTGTCTATTATCCTTCCATATGATGCATCGGCCCAGGGAGATGTATTCTCCTATCCCTCCTCACCATCATTCAACCATCCATAGATTCACAGCAATTTCAGGCTGGAAGGGGCCTCGAAAAGGCATTTAGTTCCGCTCCCCAACGCTGAGGCAGAACCCATTATATCTAGACCATCCGTGACAGGTGTTTGTCCAACCTGCTCTTAACAACCTCCAGTTATGGGGATTCCACAGCCCCCAGTGGACGCCAATTCCACAGCTTCACTACTCTTCTATCTAACCTAAATTTCCCCTGCTGCAGATTGAATCCATTACTTCTTGTCCTACTTCAGTGGACATAGAAAACAATTGGTCACCCTCCTCTTTAGAGCAGCCCTTAACATATTTGAAGACTGTGCTCAGGTCCCTTCTTGGTCTTTGTTTTTTTCAAGACTAAACATGTAGTTTTTTAACCTTTCCTCAAGGGTCAGGTTTTCTGAACCTTTTATAACTTTTGTTGCTCTTCTCTGGACTCTCTCTAAGTTGTCCACATCTTTCCTAAAGTGTGGCACCCAGAACTAGACACAGTACACCAGCTGAGGCCTCACCAGTGCCAAGTAGAGTAAGACAATCACCTTTGTGACTTATTTATGACCTTTCCGTTAATACACCCCGTAATCTAATTCACCTTTTTCGCAGCTGCATCACTCTGATGTCTCATGTTCAGTTTGTGGTCTGCTATAACTCAGACCCTTTTCAGCAGTACAATCACTGAGACAGTTATTCCCCATTTTGTATTTGAGTATTTGAGTATTTAATTTTTTCTTCCCAAATGTAGTATTTTTCACTTATCTTTATTACATTTCGTCTTGTTGGTTTCATACCAATTCTCCAATTTGCCAGGGTAATTGAAAATTATAATTCTGTCTTCCAACATGCAGCAACCCCCCCAAGCCTGTTGTCAGGCATACATTTTATAAGCCTACTCTCCACTCCAATAGCCAAGTCATTAATGAAAATATTGAATAGTCCCAGACCCAGGACTGACCTCTGCAGGACTCCATTACATACACATTCCCAGTCTGACAGTGAACCATTGATAAACTGTTCTTTTAGCACAATCTTTCAACCAATTATGCACCCACCTCCTAGTAATTTCATCTACACTACATTTTCCTAATTTTTTTATGAGACTGTCATGTGGGAAGGTGTCAAAAGTCTTATAAAAATCAAGATACATCATGTTTACTGCTTCCCCCGAATAGTAGGTCAGCGAAACTGTCAAAGGATGTCAAGGTTCTTTCCTTGACACATCGAGCTAGTTACGGAGGCAGAAGGGGAAGGGAATGCAGCAAACATGCTGCATCTTCATATGAAGAAAACCTTTGATACTGTTTCTCACAAAATCTTACTGACAAAATTCAAAATGGCTCCGAGCACAGCCATAGAGACTGAAGACATGGCAAAAGATCCATAAACAAGGAGAAATGTTCAATAGCAAGGTGTCAAGTTATCGAGAAGTCTACTGGGCCCGTGCTGGGATCAGGAAGAGGATGATGCCACTACCTGCCACCGCTTGAATGAAGGGGGCTCCCAAGTTGCCCAGGGGAAGGACTCTGGGATCAGTGCCTTGCGGCACTACCTCCAAGATGGCACCTATAAGTGATGGGGTTGCATCAAGGGCCCCATCCCAAAGCTGGCAGCAACACGCCCCCTACTCCCCAGTTCCCTTCTTCCCATCCTCAGATTTGGGGGGGCTGCACCTTGCCCTGGTGGAGAGGGAATGGGAATGGCTGCATCTGGAAGCTGTGATGCAGCAGGCTCCAGAGCTGCTGTCCTCTGTGGGCTGGCGGGAGGATCTTTTTTGTTAGGCACTTACAAATTATGTAAAGAATCTGTTCGTAGCATAGTGTCCCCTGTGTACGTCAAAACAAACTGATGCATGAGCTAAGAGACTGACAGAGAAACTGCTGGTGTCCAATATGTGATTAGGCCCTAAACCCTTTCATGTCTGGGACCAGATCTAACCTTTTGAATCCCTGGAACTGCAGTCGGAAGGCCCACCTCATCTTAGGAAGGAAACCAAAGATTTGGGGTCAGGTCTAGATCCTCTGAACCAATGACTGGTAAGTTATGCTACCCCTGAAGTGGTAGAGAAACACAGTTCAAAGCATGCACAAAATCTAAAAAGTGGAAAGAGAGAAATAAGTTTTAGAATAAGTGCAGGGAGAGCTGCTAAGAAAAACTGGATGTTTGTAAAAGAGGTCTGGTAGAATCGCAGTGTTTACAAAATCTCCCTGATGTGTTTCAGTGGGAGGGGGCCAGGCCAGACTCTGTCAATTCCCCAAGACCCAACTTATTTAAAAGAGGGAAGACAATAGGATCTGGTATGTGGCCCACAACCCTACCACAATGACTGATGAGTAGTGCTGGCATTGAAATGATGAAGAACTGCAGCTAAAATAATGAAAAATGCTAAAATGGGGAGGGAAGGGGGGAGAGAGAGAATCATTTCAAAGTACTTTCGAAGAGCCTTGTTAAGGAAAAATGGGTGTTTATAAATCAAAATATTAGCACATCCCCCAATTTGTTTTCCCCATGAATAATTGGAGAGAAAATTGTGAGACCTACTATTATAATGATATCTTATTGTAATCTGTGTAAATTACATATTTGTATGAAACGTTTATTAGTAGAAAGCAAATATTAGACATTTTATTTAAAGATAAATGGAAATGATGATACCCTGAACTGTTAAAAGAGTGGGAACAAATACAAAAGGCAGTGGAAACAGCAGAGACATTATAGATATGCGCTCCAGTGTGTATTCATGTTGAATTTTTAAAAATTGGTTCATTCCAGTTGGCCTATTTTTCCCCAAATAGGTCAATTGTTAATTGAATATAGTCAATAAGTCTCCTCAGTTAATTTAATTAGTTTATTCTGGTTCCATAGGGGGATATGTTTTTGCAACCAAAGTGATAAAACTACATTTATTGGGTGTAATCACAAAAATTCTAAACAGATGTTTGTCCTTATTTAACTTCAGCCACATCAGGATATATTCCCTTGAAATGACACCTGCATCAGTTTTCTAACATTGGATCAGTACATAAGAACGGCCATATGGGGTCAGACCAATGGTCCATCTACCCCAGTATCCTGTCTTCTGGCAGAGGCCGAAGCCAGATGCTTCAGAGGGAATGAGCAGAACAAGGCATTTATCGAGTGATCCATCCCCTGTCATCCAGTCACAGTTTCTGGCAGTCAGAGGGTTAGGGACACCCAGATCATGGGGTTGCATCCCTGACCATCTTGGCTAATTGCCACTGATGGACCTATCCTCCATGAATTCATCTAATTCTTTTTTGAACCCAATTATAGTTTTGGCCTTCACAACATCCCCTGGCAATGAGTTCCACAGGTTGACTGTGTGTTGTGGGAAGAACTTTATTTTGTTTGTTTTAAACCTGCTAACTATTAATTTAATCAGGTGACCCCTGGTTCTTCTTCTATGTGAAGGGGGGAAAATAACACTTCCTTATTCATATTCTACACCATTTCTGATTTTAGAGACTTCTATCCTATACCACCCTTATTCGTCTGTTTTCCAAGCTGAACAGTCCCAGTCTTTTAATCTCTCCTCATACAGAAGCTGTGCCACACTCCTAATCATTTTTCTTGCCTTTCTATCTACCTTTTCTAATTCAATATATTTTTTTTGAGATGGGACAATCAGCATTGCACGCAGTATTCAAGGTATGGGCATATCATAGATTTATATAATGGCTTTATGATATTTTCTGTTTTATTATCTCTCTCTTTCCTAATGGTTCCTAATATTCTGTTAGTTTTTTTGGCTGTTGCTGCAAAATGAGTGGATTTTTTCCAGAAAACTATCCACAATAACTCCAAGATCTCTGTCTTGAGTGGTAACAATTAATTTAGACTTCATCATTTTGTATGTATAGTTGGGATTATGTTTTCCAATGTGCATTACTTTGCATTTATCAACATTGAATTTAATCTGCCATTTTGTTGCCTGGTCACCCAGTTTTGTGTGATCCCTTTGTAACTCTTCATAGCCGGCTTTGGATTTAATTATCTTGACTAATTTTGCATCGTCTGCAAACTTTGCCACCTCACTGTTTACCTCTTTTACCAGATCATTTATGAATATGTTAAACAGTACTGGTCCCAGAACAGATCCTTGGGGGACACTATTATTTATCTCATTCTATTGTGAAAACTGACCATTTACTCCTACCCTTTGTTTCCTGTCTTTTATACAGTTACTAATCCATGAGAGGACCATCCCTCTTATCCCATGACTGCTTAGTTTGCTTAAGAGTCTTTGGTGAAGGACCTTGTCAAAGGCTTTCTGAAAGTCCAAATATATTATATCCACTGGGTCCTTCTTGTCCACGTGTTTGTTGACCCCCACTCAAAGAATTCTAGTAGATTGGTGAGGCTTGATTTCCCTTTACAAAAACCATGTTGACTCTTCCCCAACAAATTGTGTTCATCTACATGTCTGATAATTCTATTCAACCAATTTGCCTGGTTTCAACCAATTTGCCTGGTTCTCAATTTGGCTTGTAATTGCTAGAATCACCTCTGGAGCCTTTTTAAAAAAAATTGACATTACATTAGCTATCTTCCAGTCATCTCATTCAGAGGCTGATTTAAGTGATAGGTTTCATAATGGTTCTGCAATTTCAAATCTAAGGTCCTTCAGAATTCTAGGGTGAATACCATCTGGTCCTGGTGACTTCTTATTGTTTAATTTATTCTAAAACCTCCTCTATTGACACCTCAATCTGGGACAGTGCCTCAGATTTGTCACCTAAAAGGAGTGACTCAGGTATGGAATTTCTTTCATATCCTTTGCAGTGAAGACCAATGCAAAAAATTCTTTTAGTTTCTCCACAGTGGCCTTCTCTTCCTTGAATGCTCCTTTAGTACCTCGATGGTCCAGTACCCCACTGATGGTTTGGCAGGCTTTCTGCTTCTCATATACTTTTTTTCTGTTTAGTTTTTGCTAGTTGCTCATCCAGTTCTTTTTGGCCTGCCTAACTATACTTTTGCACTTGAATAGCAAGCTTTTATGTTCCTTACTATTTTCCTCAGTAGGATTTGATTTCCATTTTTTAAAGGATGCCTTTTTACCTCTAACTGCCTCTTTTACTCTGTTTAGCCATGGTGGCATTTTTTTGGTCCTCTTAATGTTTTTTTTTTTTGAAGGGGGCGGGGGGGGAGGGGACAAATTTAGTTTGAGCCTCTATTATGGTGTTTTTTGAAAGTGTCCATGTAGCTTGCAGGCATTTCACTCTTGTGAACGTTTCTTTTCATTTCCGTTTAACTACCTTCCTCGTTATTGTGTAGTACCCCTTTTTTAAGTTAAATGCTTCTGTGGTGGGCTTCTTTGGTATTTTCCTGTGTGTCCCCCCCCAGGATGTTAAATTCAATTACATTATGTTATAGTTGCTATTACTAAGCGGTTCAGCTATATTCATCTCTTGGAACAGGTCCTATGTGTTACTTGTGGGTTCCAGGACTAGTTGCTCCAAGAAACAGTCATTAATGGTGTCTAGAGATTTAATCTCTGCATCCCATCCTGAGGTGATATGGGGACGGTTGAAATCCCCCATTATTATTGAGTTTTCTGTTTTTGTAGCCTCTCTAATCTCCCCGCGCATTTCACAGTCAACCATCACATCCTGGTCAAGTGGTCACTGGTATATTCCTATTGCTATACTCTTTTAATTCAAGCATAGAATTTCTATTCACATGATTCTATGGTACAGTTTAATTCATTTCAGATTTTTACTATTTTTGACTCTATGCTCTCTTTCACATATAATGCCACACCCCCACCAGCGTGACTTACTCGGTCATTCCAGTATATTTTGCACCCTAGTATAGCCATGTTCCACTGATTATCATCATTCCATCACATTTCTGTGGTGCCTATTATTGCAATATCTTCTTTCAATACCAGGCACTCAAGTTCACCCGTCTTAATATTTAGACTTCAGAACACGACTGTCAAAATCATCTTTCTTTTGCCCATGGTTTGATCATGTCACACCCTCTTTCTGTCCCTCCACTGGCTCCTCTTTATGGCATTTCATGATTTAGCCTCGCCCACCTATCAGATCTGGTACCTTAACGTGTTCTCAGCCAGAGCTTTCCCTCTGCCAGCATTCCCAGACTTCATTGTCTATCAGCCCACCTCTGCCACAAGCACGTCATTTGCTTTTCCATGCAGTCCCTTGTGTAAGGGAAAACTCCCTGAAAAAATACACACTGCCACTGCCTTCAGATCCCTCTTTAATGCTCACCACTGTGTGGTCTCTGCAGAACTTGGCCAGACAATATCAACTAAAGAGGTGGGCAGTTCCACGGTGTCCACAGCTAGTGTACTTGACCATGTGTTGGCAGTACTGTTACCCATCCTCCCTCTCCAGTCTCCTGTGTACATTTGTTTCACCCACTACACAGGAATGTAACAGGAGTGCTCTATAGATGAGAGGTCTGTACAGACAGAAATAGTTAGTGGATATGTGGAGGGGCATTTTAGCAACCAGCCAGGTGTCCAAGCCACTGCCAATTATTGGGATGGACTATCAATTATTTTTGCTTGTTGCATTAATAGGCCTCTGCAGAAACCTAGCATCAGTAAGGCAAAGCTGAGAAAGAGGGTAGACAGTGATCACATGAAGTGGACCGGACTCGACTTTTTCTTTCTCTCTGATATTCTGGACTATGTGTCTGTGAAAAACAGGAAGTCTGGATACATTTTAGGACTGTTATGGGGAAATGTACTACCAGACTAATAGTGTGAGACTGCTTGCTTAAACATTTTTATTTTTTTTAGTGACATGTTTTTGTAACTCTTGCTTCTGCCCAGTAATTGATTTGTTTGGTCAGCTGTGTAACATTTTTTTGATTGACATGTCTCTGTAACTTTTGGGTATAAGAACGAGATAGAGGGCCTGGCTTAAGTGGATTGCTTCGTGGACACATTGGAAAAATCTCCAGGGGCAGACGGAAGGGCCGGCCAACTGGAAATCTGCAGTTGAACCACCCAAAGACCGCCTCAGTTGTGTGGGGTAACTATTAATTTGGGGTGCTCTATTACCTCTTGTATTTGCATGTGCTTGAGACTAATACGGCAGAGACTTTAAGCGAAGGTATTCTGGTGAGAGTGCTGAAGGATAAATAAAGTGAAAGGCTCTGAAATAAAAGCACTTGATTTTGACTTGTCTGTGCTAGCTATATAGCAGACGGAGGTGCTGCATCTCCCTTAGTTTATATCCTGATACTGACATGCAGAGAGTAAAGATACGGGTTTGAGGAACCCTGGGTAACAGGAGGTGATGCTAAAAATATGTAGCATGGTTCCTGGGGTTTGTAGAACCAATAAAACTTGTGCAGTGCGAATGATTTCCTGTGTGCAGAACTATATGGAGCTCTTAGCAGTCATTAAACTAGACTGTAAACTCTGATTCAGGGGAAGTCTCTTTACTACATATTTGTACAGTACCTAGCACAATGGGGCCTTTACTAGGGATTCCACGCCTTATTGTAACATACTGCTAATAATTTCTCACTTTTGTGCACACAGATAGATTAAATCACTGGATGTCTGCTGTGTTGTTATAGAGAAAAGGATATGTTGTTATAGTTTGTGTTGTTGCACGCATCTGGATCGCAGTCTTAAGAACACTGTGTTAAGTCTGAAGAGCACCGTGATTGCTGCTAATAAGAAGATGCTGGCTTTTAAATGAGTTTTCCTGCTGTTCTGCTTCATCACCTTTGGAATCTCTGTTCCGCATCTAATAAAAATGACTATTTTGTTAGGGAAAATCTAAGTGGGTGTTTTACAGTTCTCCAGGGCCCAGGGTCGTCCTTGTGATACATTGCTGCAGAGCTTGTTTTTATAGTATCTTGTTTGTCTGATCTGGAGTTCAGATGTTTCTATTTGAAATGCCTCTTCATTCTCTAGGCATTAAAACTCCTGTTCCAGCAGTAAAGAGCCTGTACAGTGTCACTGAGATACCATCAGGGCTTTGCGCGCAGTCTGCTGCTGCTCTGCGAATTCAGGATCCTGCCATGATGAGAACAGACAGCTTGGTTACTCGCTGTGAGCATTGCAAGCACTGGTGCCGCAGAGGCTCCCAGGCATATCGGCTGTTGTATGTCTAATCACTGTGCTCTGCAGGGAAGTAAAACTGGGATTTTAACTTATTAGGGAACTAGGCAGAGAGGTTGGCACCCCTCCAAACTCACCACTGCTTCTGGCCTCCCAGTAGTCCCAAGACCAAATGAAACTCTGGAGTGGCCCAGGTTTTTCACTAGATCCAAAGGGGAGGGTATAGCTCCCTATGGCCTGGTCTACACTGACCGGCAAATTCAGCGGCAGTCGACGGGAGTTACGCAAGCTACTCTAAGTAGCTTACTTATGTCGACTTCCTAACTTCTGTTCTACGTGCCATCTCCACTGCACCCTACCAACGGGAAATGCGTGCCCGTCAACGCAGCGCTAAGCTTGTTCTGGAGGTGGTTTTAATAGATCAACTTCCGGATCGATGGAGCGTGTCTTCATTGCCGCTCAGTCGAACCGGATCAATCGACCTGATGGCGGGGAATTTGCCGCGGTCCGTGTAGACATAGTCTATGTTGCTGCTTTACACACAGGGGCTGCTGTCTGTGTTCTTGGGGACTTGAAAGACTCCCTAATTTGGGATAAGATAGTCCACAGCACTTGGGATTGCCACCCACAAGGGCGAGGGCTCCAGGAAGGCAAGCTCACATTAAGCAATGCTTCGACATGGGGTGAGCAGCAGAAGCCTCAAAAGAAAAGATGGGAACCCTAGGGACATGACGACCACTGCAGTACGTGCAGTGAGACGACAGCAAGATCCATTTACTGTGGGGAAAAAGCCTGAGCGGGTAAAGAAGTGCTGTGCTCCAGGACAGCGGTGCCAGGAATGGGGCCAGTCGGACCATTTCAGCAATGTGCGCAAGATCGGGGGAAGGTCTCAGAGATTCAGATTTGTACAAGACAGGACAGGCACGTCAGACAGTGGAGACGGCATCATGATTCTCTTTTTGGCCCAAGAGCGTATGAGATTCAGGCTGTCAGGACAGGAAAGCAACAAGGGGCAATACCAACCTCTGAGCCTGCAATAATGTTCACAGGGGAACACCCAGTATCATTTCAATTGGATAATAGGGCCTCCTGTAGTGTGATTCCTCAGAGTGACTTGGACTTGAACACTCCCATGACAAAGAGCTGGCACAATCTAAATGTAGGTCAGACTCACAGGAGAGGGGACTCTATCCTGGGCAACAGTGACTCCCAAGAAGATGTGGGGGTCATGGTGGATAATCAGCTGAACATGATTTCCCAAAAGAGCTAATGTGATCCCAGGATACGTAAACAGGGGACTCTTGAGTAGGAGCAGAGTGGTTACTTTACCTCTGTAGTTGGCGCTATTATGATTGCTCCTGGAATACTGTGTCCAGTTCTGGTTTCCACAGTTCAAGAAAGACATTGATAAATTGGAGAGGGTTCAGGGAAGAGTCCCAAGAATAATTAAAGGATTAGAAAACTTGCCGCAGAGTGATAGATTCAAAGAGCTCAATCTATTTAGCTTCGCAAAAGGTAGGTTAAGGGGTGACTTGATCACAGTTTATAAGTATCTACCTGGGGAAGAAATATTTAAAAATGGGATCTTCAGTCTAGCAGAACAAGGTATATCATGGTCAAATGGCTGGAAGTTAAAGCTAGACAAATTCAGACTGGATATTAGGCATACATTTTTAACAGTGAGAGTAATTAACCATGGGAACAATTTACCAGTGCTCGTGGTGGAGTCTCCATCACTGACCATTTTAAATCAGGATTGGATATTTTTCTAAAAGATCTGCCCTAGGAATTATTTTGTGGAAGTGTTTTGGTCTGGGTTATACAGGAGCTCAGACTAGATCCTTGGAATCTCTGGATCTACAAATCTAATCACGTTCAATGAGAGCATAATGCAACCCATAGGAAAATGTGACCTCATGGTAATTAACCCCCAAAATAAGAGGTGGGACCAACTGAAGTTTGTGGTGGTGGATGGTAAGCACCACAGATCCCTCCTGGGGAATATGAGGTACAAGCCCTGGATGTGATAAAGGTGTGACATCAGAATTTCATAGCTGCCAGTGCAAGAAGCAGAAGGGCAAATCCCCAGATAATGCATCTTTATCGACCCAAAGCCACTGAAGTGGGCATTGAAAAGACACCTCTATCCAGTGCCCAGAGATGACAGCTGCTTGCCAGGACTTTCCAAATGCAGAATCTTTCTGGTCTGTGATGTGAGGAATGGGTTGTGGCACATAAGCTTGGATAAAGTGTCCAGCATGTTGACAATCTTTTGCAGCACCATTTGGTTGCTACAGATGGCCGCACAGGCCAATGGATATGAGCCCAGCACCGGAGGTGTTTCAGATACTCACCCAGGTGCTCGAAGGATTGACTGGGTGGAAAATAATTGCAGATGCAATCCTCATGGGAGGGCGAAGGGTGCAATGATACAGAAGCTGAAAGAGATCATGACAGAAAATGACAAGCTTTTCTGCAGTGATGCTGGGACAAGAACATAAAATTCAGTCCAGAAAAAAGGGACTATAATAGCAAGAGGTGCCTCGTATATTGCACAGCAAAGACATTGAAAGCAGATCCCAACAAAATCAAGGCGGACAGAGACGTTTGCTCCAATGGATGTGGAAGGGGTACAGCGCTTCACAGGAATGATACATTTTCTGCCCACACCTGGCTGCAGTAGTGGAACCCATCCATCAGCGAACAAGGCAGGATGTCGAATGGGACTGGGCAGATCCCCAGCAGTAGGCCTTTGATACGGTGAAACAAATGATAAAAGATGCCCCTGTTCTGAAGGGCACCCAGCCAGCAGAGCCGCTGACACACCAGTGTGGTGCATCAGAGAGCTGACTGGGTGCAGCTCTTGTGCAGAACCAGGCAGTCACAGAGCCCTGTCAGAAACTGAACATGTAGAAAAAGAGTGGCACTGGAGTGGAGCAGTTCCATCAGTATCTCTATGGCCACTCAGTGATCATGTCATCAGACCACAAACGGCTAGACACAGTCATGGCAAAGTACTTTGAGATTCCAGCACATGTTGCTGTGTATCCAGTGCTGTCTGGTAGAGATCAGACATTGTCCGGGATGCTTCCTGGGGTTAGCTGTCACCCAGAGCAGGGGCTATCTACCCAGCAATGATGAATTGAGGGAAGGGGTTCAAGATTTTGAATCCATGAATTTGCTGTGCTATCTCCCAGTTACAGCAGTGAAGCTGATGGAAAATGAAAAGGCTACACAAAAGGACATCCGAGCTCTCAAGTCAGTGCTCTTACCAGCGTGGTTAGAAGACAAAAGCCAAGTTCTGGTAGGAGCAGACCCATATTTTCAGCTGAGAGATGAACTGAGTGGTCACCAGGGGATCACATTCTGAGGACAGAAAGCTGTGATTTCTACCTAATTACATAGGGATGTCATGCAAAAAATACATGTCTAACACCGGGCCACTGGCAGCTGTTTTAGGTGTTTTAATGGCCAGGACTGAATACACCACGCTGCTTCTTGATCGAAACAAGTGACACCTGCCGGTTGAGTGATACCGGCCAGCAGAAAGAGATTCTTTTACTACATGAGCTGCCCACCCAACCCAGGGAAAAGGTGGGAGCAGATTGATTTATCTTCAGTGAAAAGCAGTGCACTATGGTGATCTTAAGAGCACCCCAGTGCCATTGGCACACAGCTGTCACGCTACATCCCCAAAATGTGGCATGTAATATAGATCAGTGAAAACTAATAACTCCCCGCTCATTAATTTTCATGCATGATGTGTTTATGATAAACCTCCAAAAGACTTTATAGATATGTGCTGCAAATCTGTTCTTAAAATGGATTTGGCAAGCCCTGCATAAGGCACGCCTGCTCCGGACAAAGGCATGTGGTTTCACCTGCTTGAATGCGTCTCGGACGTAAATAAAGCAAGTTGTGTCCAAAGACAAAGCAAAACACATTTAAATGCAAAGCAATCAAACTCCTCGGGAGATCAAGTGGGGAAAGATGAACACTGCACAACCTTGATGGCAGATGGAGACTGCAGCGCTAGGAAGCGTTCCTGCCTCTTGAAGCAGGGTCAATGAACTTTGGGAAGACAGCATGTCATCTGTGAAACTGGCTCAGCACAGCGAATTTGTTGGTATTTTGTGGCACCAGGTTTATCAGCTGATTTTGCAGTTGTTTTACATTGATTCTGGTGTTTAGACCTGAGCCCTCAGCGCCACACACTGGGTTAGTGTTGAGGGTAGAACCATAGGCTCAGATGTAACAGGCTGGGTGCAACTCTATAGAACTGCTCCCCTGCGATTCGTGTTGTTACCAGAGTAAACCTGAGCCAAGATGAAGGCTGGACTTGATGTTGGGGCCAGAGCTCTCAAGTGAGCTGGATTTGGGGGGGTTGTGCTGCATTTGAGCTGAATCAGGCTGGCTGGCGCAAGTGAGATTCACCCCCCCACAAAAAGACCTATAGCCCAGGGGAAGATGCACTGAGCTGGGAGCCCGGAGTTCTGGTCTCACCTCTAATGGGTGTTTGTATTTTCTGGGCATGTCACACCCTTCCTTACTAACCAAAGCCTCATGCCCCAACCCGGGAAGTAGTCATGTGTCAGCCTTTTCCAGTTCATAAATAACTTAATGGCGAGCTTTCACAAGGTCACCTGAGGAAGGCCTGAGTGTAGAATTCAACATGACAGACACAAGGCTTATCTTTTCAGAACGACTGTGCCAAATGTATGTACTTTGGTTAGCTTATCACTAACTACTGTTCTAACCACTCCACCACACTCCCCTCTCAGTCATGGGCAGAGCCTGGATTCCTGATCTCCAGTGTTCTACTGCTGCCTAGCCAATAATTGTGTAACACACTGGCACAGCGTGTGTCATGTCCACCTCTAGGGGTGGTGCAGGGAGGACACAGCAATCACCCTAGTAGCCCAGACAGTTGCAGTCTGTGATGGCACTGGGCTCACGGCCTGCTGCAGGCTTGGGGTTGGTTACAGTTGGGTAGGAAAGATTTTATTGTTCAAGTTTTTTAATAAAAACCAACAACCTTGTTTATTTAATTCACACAGTGAGAAAATGTCCTTTAAACCCGGCACCATAGGTAACAACCAGTCTAACCCCTCATCTGCAATGCAACATACACAAACACACAGGTGTTCCACTTTTGTCCCATCTTTTGGTGGCTGCTGTCACACGCTGGCAGGAGCGAAAGCTGAGAGTCAGCCACAGGGCCATGGGGAGCTGTGTGCGAATCCAGCTCACAGCCTTGGAAGGTGTTTGTCTCCCCATGCCCTTGTGTTCCTGAGCCCTTCTTAAGCAGACCCTGTCACCCAATCACCCCAACTATTTCTGGGATCCCCTTTCACACAGATGGGGGCTCAGCTCTGCCCCTAACGGATTCAGAGTTGCTAGTCCCCCAGTTTTTTGGTGCTTTGGCTCCACGGGCGTGCGTGGAAGGAGTCGGGGAGAGCGCTTTCGTCCAGCTCTTCAATGCTGGCTGCACCATTGCACATCAGCACCGGTTTCCATCGACAGAGATGGAGCCTTCAGAACCCAGCGCCCTCCATCCCATCGTCTGCTGTCTGTAGACTGAGCTCTCTATCTGCTCGGCTGCCAGGTTCTAGGGCCAGTCCATTGCTTCTAAGCCTGTTTCCAAGGCCGTGTATCATAAAGTTTCTAGAATGATTCTCTTTGTCACACTAACCTGTGCCCAAAATCCCTGCCATTGAGACAAGGGAGATCTGGGACGTTCCCACTAAGGCACTTTTGGCCATTCTTCTCCTGCAGAGGCGCTGTCTGAGGGCCAGTACTGCAGCTTGAAACTATTAACTGGGTCTTTATTCTGTGCATATCTTTCCTGTAACAGGCCCATTATTTCATAGCAACTTATTCCTTTCATTGAAACCTTCCAACAATTCCCCTCTATAATCAAACTTTTCAGAGCTCTAAATCATTTTTATAACCACCTTGTTATACCTTGAAACTCAAAATGAAAAATTTCAGTTATAAATAATTGGGCTGTGCTGTGAATACTAAGCATGTCCATGTATTTCATATCAAAGGGTAATGGGAAAACTCTCTGCAGCTTGTCCTGATAAAACACAGACAATCCTGACCCTCTTATATCAATCTGATTCAATGGCTCTCTTCTGGAGTATCAGTCTCACAAGTGCAGCAGGGAAGTGGTGCTCTGGAAAACCTCCATTAGTTGGGGTCCCTGAAGTGGGAAGGGATGCAGATTAGGATAAGTAAAGAACATGTCAGAGATCCTCTGACCAATTTGAATGGATTCAGATCAGTGGGGCCAGATGCTATTCGCCCAAGGGTACTGAAGTAATTAGCTGAAGAAATCTCGGAGCAACTAACATACTCCAAGATGATAGGAGAGGTGCTGGAAGAATGGAGAAGGGCTAATGTAGTGCCAATCTTAAAAAGGGGGAAAAGGATGAGCTGAGGGACTATCGACCAGTCAGCCTGACTTCAATTCCTGGGAAGTTACTTGAGCAATGTATAAAACATTCAATTTGTGAATACCTGGAGGATGAAGGGGTGATCACTAGCAGCCAGCATGGATTTACCAAGAACAAATCATGCCAAACCAGTTTGATTTCCTTCTTTGATTGGGTAACTGGTTTGGTGGATGGGGGAATGCAGTGGACATAATATACCTGGACTTCAGCAAGGCTTTTGACACAGTCGCACATGACATCCTGATAAGTAAGCTGGAGAAATGTGGGCTTGGCAAAACTACCATTAAGTGGATACATAATTTGTTAAACAACCTCAAACAAAGAGTAATTATTAATGGACTGAGGTCAGATTGGAGGGAGATCTCAAGCGACGTTCCACAGGGACTGGTGTTGTTTAACATCTTTCTGAATGACCTGGAGGTAGGGATAGAGAGCAGACTGCGCAAATCTGCAATGACACAAAGCTGGGGCGGGGCTGCCAACACTTTGGAGGATAGAGCTCAAATTCGAGGACTCTTGATAATTTGGAGAGCTGGGCTCTAGACAACAAAATGAAATTCAACAAAGACAAATGTAAGGTGCTGCACTTAGGGAAGAAAAACCAAATGCACAAATACAGAATGGGGGATAAGTGGTTTGGCAGCAGAACTGCTGAGAAGGATCTGGAGTTGTGGTGGATCAGAACCTGAACATGAGTCAGCAACATGATGCTGTTGCAAAAAAAAGCAAATGCAATTTTAGGTTACATTAACAGAGGCATAACATGCAAGTCACGGGTGGTGATAGTACCACTCTATTCGGTGCTGGTTAGGCCTCAGCTGATGTACTGTCTCCAGTTTTGGTCACCAATGTATAGAAAGGATGTAGAGAAACTGGAAAGGATCCAGAGGCAAGTGACAAAGATGATGAAAGGGATGGAATGCAGCCGTGTGAGCAAAGGCTGAAGGACCTGGGTCTGTTTAGTTTGGAAAAGAGGAGATTAAGGGGGAACATGAGAGCAGTCTTCAAATACTTGAAAGGCTGCCATAAAAAGGACAGAGAAAAGTTGTCGTCTCTTGCCACAGAGGGCAGCACAAGAGGCCATGCTTTCAAACAATAGCACAGCAGATTTAGGAAGTTTTTCCTGAGATTTAATCTAACTGTAAGAACAGTGGGAGAGTGGAACAGACGGTCTTGGGAGGCTGGGGAAGTTCCTTCAGTGGAGGTTTTCAGAAGGAGGCTGGTAGCCATCTGCCTTGGATGGTTTAGACCCAACAAATCCTGCATCTGGGCAGGGAATTAGACTAGGTCAGTGGTTCTCACCATTTTTGGGTTCAGGACCCATTTGTAAATGTTTATGGCCTGCTACAACCTGTAAATAGTCAGGGGTGGAGGCCCTGGGGTGGTTTTGGTTGGGTCCTGCCCCCTAAAAGGGTTGGGTCCTGCCCGGCACTCACCCCACAGTGGCGGCTCCAGCAGCTCCTGTGCTGTGGGGCTGGCTAGGCTTGGCTCTCCGCTGTGGGCGTTGCAACCTCCGGGGTTGCGGCACCACTCAGGTTTGGCCTTACCCCCCCTGACTGGACCAAATTTCGTGTGAGTGGAGTTCTGACCAGGCTCGTGGGGCTGCAGGGCCACACACTCACATTTGGCCTACCCAGACTCCCATCGCCACGACGGCTGGGCCAAACCTGCGTGGCGCTGGGACCCCAGAGGTTGCAGTGCCTGGAGCAGGGAGGCGAGCCCAGCCAGCCCTGTGGGACAGGAGTTGCTATGTGACCCAGGGGCAGCTCTAGGGGCAGGCTTGAGGGGGCAATAACCACCCCAAAATTTGCTTTAGCCCCCCTTGCAGCCACCCCTCCCAGTACAAAAGTCAAGCACAGATACTTCTCTCAGCAGGAAAGAAGTAAGCCTGGGCGGGGGCCTGAGAGCAGCTCCCAGCCCATGTCCCTGCCCGCTATGGCATGCCATCCAGAGCAGGTGGAGGGTCCGGGGATCCCCCACAGCAGCCTAGGCTCCTGGGCCACACCCCCATGGTCACTGCTCCCTGAGGGCTCTGCCCGGGCGGAGAGCTGAGGAGCTGCTGGGGCCACAGAGCAGCCACAGCAGGAGGAGACGGGGCAGCGCCGCGGCCACCCACACCATGGCACCAGCCAGAGCAGCAGCTAGCCAGCACTGCCCGGCTCCAGCTTCTGGCCTCCGACCTGGGGGGAGGGACTTCAGGGGAGGAGGTGGGGCCAGCACTTAAATGAGGCGGAGCAGGGGGCAGGGTCACAGAGAGGGGCAAGGGCTTGTGGCAAGGGGGTGCGCAGCCCCCTTCAATTTTCTGTCTAGCCCACCTCAGTCCCCCCACTGAGAAGAGGCTGCCCCTGATGCGACCCTTTGAAACGTTCTGGTGACCCAAAATTTGGGTCCCGACTCACGGGTCAAGAAACCTCGGCTAGACGATCCTTGTGTTCCCTTCTGACCCGGTGGTTCTGTGATTCTCTGTGCACTGTGTGCTGGATCTGAGCGTGCTGCACCTGCGATTGTTCACACAGATCATTAGTCCCGAGTGGCTCAGGTCTGAACCCCGTCACAGGGACCCTGAGTCACCGAGTGGCGATAAACAGCAACACAGCCAGCTGGGGAAAGCAGCTCTTGTGTTTCGGCTCTCATGCTCCTGTCATTTAAATCCAGGCCGGGGAAGTGGGGGTTCCAGGTTCCTGCTGCAGCCACTGGGACCAGCCGGGCAGTTACATTCTCTCCAGTTTAATTTATTTGAATTAAGCCAACGAATTCGACAGAAGCTCATTTTCCCTTTGTGATGGCATGGCCGCACAGAGCCGGGAAGCACAGGACAGTGAACTCTCAGTATCACAGATTTCCCCTGGTATTCACTCCCAGGCAAAAGCTACGTCAAAATGGAGCTTCCTTTAGGAGTTTGCCTTGGTGGTTAATCGACCTCATGGTTAAACACTGGTGCCTAAGTTGGATTTGTTGGGCTTCAGTTTCCAGCTATCGGTTCTCATTCTGCCTTTCTCTGCGTCTGTTAGTAGCTAATATTTACTCCCCATGAAAGTGTCAGTTTCAGAATAACTGCCCCGGTCTTCCGTGGTCCACTCCAGGACTGCCCAGTCAGGTCTCAGAGAGCTATGCACAGTATATTGCCAGCAGTTACAAGTTACGCACAAATTTCGAGACTTCTCTCTGTGCTTTTTCCCGTCTACAGTACTTGCTTTCACTGCTCTTGGACTCTTACTGGTAATTCCTCACAGTCATAAATCCCACCCATGTTGCCAACGTATTATCACAGTTTCAAGCTAGCTGGACCTCCATCCCCCACTCTGGCCTATACAAATGCTATAATTTAACAGAGGATATTGTTAAACTGAGTCTAGGATAACAGACCAGCCTTAAATCCAAGTGAATGGCCCATCTGTCTGTCATCCAAACAAACAATTATAGACCTGTAAACAAAGCACAGGCAGTTCATTTATCTCTCTGCTGCCTAATCAGTCTTGGTTGGCAAGAGACTAGGAGCATTGCAAAGGCCAGAGGAATGTACTGAGGAATGTACTGGATGAAACAACCATCCGTGCTCAGAGTTTTTGGATTCTCTGTTCCCATGACAGATATGCTTCTAGCAGATTTGTGTCTGGACAACGGAAAGGTGTGTGTGTGTTTGTGGGTGCATGGTTCAGAAATGTCATGTTCCCTTTGTGATTCTTCTGGTATAATATTCCTGGCAACAAACCGATGCAGACTGAAATATGCCATGTTTATGTTTAAACGCTGTTATTTAGGCTGCGCTTTCCCATTACGTGATGCCACCTCTTAGGTCTGTATAACTCTCACAAGATAACGGAACAAAGAAGTGACTGCAGTCAGGAGATTTTTCTTCATGGGGGTGTATTAAATAAAACCATTTCGAGCAAGCAGCAGCCAGCAAAGCTGGCCGGCCACCAATCCAAGTTCGCAGGCCGTAGGCCATTTCCACACACTCTGAAGCCATGACATCCTGTCTCGCACTCCCCACACCTCCCTCATGCACACCAGGCCTGGAGCCAGTGTGCAGAATCACAGCTTCGCTCACGCTGACCATAGCCAATCCCTTCCGCAGGGCTGGGCACATTAACGTTTGGATCCGAACGTCAGCCAGGTTAACTCCAGGCGGTGCTCTGTTCCCAGCCAGGGGCGGGGCCCCAGAGAAGTTTGAGAGTTGGCCAATGGCAGTGAGTTTACGGGAGTGAATAATGCACATGCTAATGGTTTTAGGTTCAGAAGTCCAAGGTTCAGTCCCTACTGCTGACTTTGTGCAAATGCTACGGGATAACGCCCAGTCCGTCCAGACGCAATCCTGTAGATGTGCATGGATCAGTCCATCCAGTGCTGAAGTCGGTGGAGTTTGGAGCAGGTTGAAAAATCTTCTAGCTGGGTTTGCTTTGGTTCATGGGGTTGTTATCTGGGAGAATTCACTCCCAGCGGTCACGAAGCTCCAGCATTTCAGGGTTCTGAGACTCCCCTTGGAAATCCGCTCGGGGGACCAGGCTATTTGATCTTTGCTATTCATTAGATTCTTGTTGAAAGTGGTTCAGGCAGCCAGTCAGGGAGCAGAAACAAGACCATGTAACTAGTGCCCAACTGTTTATAGCTGACGCAGTCTGTGAATGTGCCAATGGCCGGATGCAGCAATGCCTCATGGCGCGCCAACCCAGAGCTTTTCCTACAGAATCCACCACGCAGGCATGGGGTGACTCCCACAACAATTGTCCCTGAGACCTCTGCAAGTCTTGAGCCAGGCTGTGCCCAGGCAGAAGTGGGGGGATGACTATCTGCGGGGATTTGGTACTAGGCTGCTTTTTAAGTCTCCAGTTCTATGGTGATCACAGCTCGGCCTGGGGAAAGGAACACGTACAGCTGGCCCCCCTGCTCCATGCCAATGTACGTCTCTGGCCAGGATGTTCTTGTTCTCGCATCCCAAATGACTTGTGCTGTCGAGGCCCTGGCCACCCCAAGGAGAGCTCCAGTGCGGACTGTGTCTGCAGGAGGGCTCAGGGTCTGATGCACAGGTAGGTGCAGCCCCCTACCGCTCTGCAGATTGGAGCAGAGGAGGCAGTGCTCAGGCCATGAGAGAAGACTGGGTGGGTTAAACTGAGGGAAAACACTGGATAACCCTAATATAATACCCCAGTGAAGAGCAAAATTGCTACCCTCCATCCTAAGAAACAATACCATCTACGGCACTTGTATGTTCCAAACCCTTAACGGGAAGAGGAATTGTCCTTACACGAAGGAAAGAGAGGAAGAATAGTAGTAGGCCAATATGGCTCCATCAGGAGCTCTTTAATGACCAGAAAATCAAAAAGAAATCCTACAGAAATGTGGATGAATTGCTAAGGAGGAGCACAAAAGAACGGTGTAAGCACATAGGGATAAAATCAGAAGGGCTAGTGTCCAGATGCTCAAACAATAAATATTAACAATCAGGGGGAAGGAACGCAAGCCAAAGTAGGGAAAGATCTGGCTAAAGAACATTTGGATAAGTTAGTGGTATTCAATTTGGCCAGGCCTCATGAAATTCATCTTAAGGTACTTAAGGAATGAGCTGGAGCAATCTTGGAACTATTAGCCATGATCTTCAAGAACTTCTGGAGGATTGGTAATGTTGTCGAGCAACGGTTCCCAACCTGGGGTGTGGGACCCCTTTGGGGGGGCACCAAAGATTACAGGGAGTCCATGAGGCTTCAATAATATTGAGGTCATTTAGTCCCTTGAGCATTGCGCTGGCTGCTGCAATCTTGAGCTCTGCACTGGCCAGAGCAAAGAAGCAGCCCTCCCAGCCCCGCACCGGAAAGGAGCAGCACCACACCGGTGGGAACCTGGCCAATCTGCCAAGGTCTGCTTCCATTACCCACAGTCCACGAGCACCAGGAAGAGGCGGAGCCACATGGGGTGTGCGGTGGCGGCTGCACCAGGGAAGGCTGAGCTTCTTACTCAGGTAAGAGTTATTTATTATTATTATTAATGTAATTTAGTGTTGTTGTTATTATCATTATATATGTTTATAAGGGTTATATGTGTTTATGGCCGGTAAGGGGCGGGCCTGTGGGGGGAGGCATGTTTTACCTAGTGTTAGCTAGTGGGGCTTTCACTCAAAAGGTTTGGGAACCACTGGTCTAGAAGACTGGGGAAGAGCAAACACAGAATCTATCTTTAACCAGGGGAACAAATAGGACCCAATGAATTATAAACCAGTTAGCCAACTTCAATACCTGCAAAGATATCAGAACAGATTATTAAACAATGACTTTGAAAGCACCTAGTGGATAATAGGGTTATACATAAGGAATAGCCAGCATGGATTTGTCAAGACAAATCATGCCAAACCAACCTAATTTCCTTCTTGGACAGGATTACTGGCCTAGTGGGTAGGGGGGAAACAGTGGGCATGATATATATTGATTTTAAAAGACTTTTCGCACAGTCCCACATGACATTCTCATAAGCAAACTAGGGAAATATGATCTAGATGAAATTACTACAAATTGGGCTCACACTTGGTTGAAAGACCATACTCAAAGAGTAGATATCAACGGTCTACTGACAAACTGGGAAGGTATCTCTAGTGGGGTCCAGTGCTATTCAATATTTTCATTAAATGACTTGGATAATGGAGTGAAGAATATGCTTATAACCATGCTGGGAGCACTGAGGAGGACAGGATTAGAATACAAAATGACCGTGACGAATTAAAGAATTGGCCTGAAATCAGCAAGATGAAATTCAATAAAACAAGTGCAAAGTCCTTCACTTAGGAAGGAAAAATCAAATGCACAACTACAAAATGGGCAGTATCTGCTGAAAGAGATCTGGAGGTTATAATGGATCACATATAATTGAATATAAGCCAACAACATGATTCAGTTACAAAAAAGGCTAGTATCATTCAGGGTTGTATTAACAGGAGTTTTGTATGTTAGACATGGGAGGTAATTGTTCCATTCTATTCAGCACTGGTGAAGTTGCTACTTGAGTTCTGGGTCCAGTTCTGAGTCCCACACTTTGAGAAAGATGGGATAAATTGGAGAGAGTCCAGAGGAGAACAGCAAAAATAATAAGAGGTTTAGAAATTCTGACTTATGAGGACAGATTAAAAAAACTGGACATATTTAGTACTGAAAGAAGAAGACGGGGAAGGGGGGGAATTGATAACCATCTTCAAATGTGTTAAGTGCTGTTTTAAAGAGGACAGTGATCGATTGTTCTCCATGTCCATTTGAAGGCAGGACAAGGAGTAATGGGCTTACTCTGAAGCAAGGGAGATTTAGTTTAGATATTAGGAAAAACTTTCCAACTATAAGGGTAGTTAAGCTCTGGAATAGGCTTCCAAGGGAGGCTGTGGAATCGCCATCATTGGAGATTTTTAAGAACAGGTTGGACAAATACCTGCCAGGAATGGTCTAGGTATAATTGGTCCTGCCTCAGCACGGGGGGCTGGACTTGATGACCTCTTGAGGTCCCTTCCAGCCCTACATTTTTATTAGTCTATGAATTAGTCCTTGGAACATTTCACCCAGGAACATGGTGGGTTTTTCATTGCTGGGAATTTTTAAATTGAGATTGAATGTCTCAAATCTACCTCCTAGCTCAACCATAAGTTGTTGGGCTGGATGCAGGAGTCACTGCACGAAATTCTCTGCCCTGAGTTGTACGGAGGTCAGACAAGGTGATCATAATGGTCCCTTCTGGCCTTAACATCTGTGACTCTATGAATATTCAATGGAAATGCCTCCTGACCTCATAGTCATAGAGGCCTGCAGTTAAGTGCAAGATTGTGGCTGAGAAAGTCTTCAGCATCCCTGATTTCATTGAGGAGGAGGCCCCAGCATTTGCTTTTATAACAGACATGTAAGATCCTCCTGTAAGTCCCATATTTGTCTATCCCAGGTGGCTCCAGCTGTGCTGACTCAGTCAGTCCAGCACGAACTGGGAGAGGGCAGTCAACTCTACACTGGTGGGAGTGTGCTCATTTTACGCAGCATGTGAGTGCCAGGGGTGGGTGTGGACAGGAATAATCTGAGTATATAGGCCACCCCTCCTCATCCTGTCCTGGCAGAGAAGCTCTTGCTCTCTGTGACCCCTCAGCAATCAGGGGAACTGGATCCCTTCTCTGGCCGACAGGATGCTCTGTCGAAAGCTTGGCTGGATTTTGTGGTCCCCGGCCATTGGCACTATGGCTCCTCAGTGCTCATTCTATAGCTTATAGGTGTAGGTATTTGCTAGGTACGGCGTAGGTACAAGTTAAGGCAGCAGTGCAATGCCCCTATATGCCTCGTAAGACAATAGCTTAGCTAAACTAATCAAGGCATAAGGCCCAAAAAGCCTTAGCACCCATAGCTAACCTAGATCATAAGATAGCACAAAGTAGAATGCTACGGGGACTAAACTGCTGATAGGTAACCACAAAATGCTAATTTATACCAGGTTGGGATATTTTATACCAGGTTAGAGACATCAGCAGATGTCTGACCACAAGAATGCCATGGCAATTAACGGCTGCATAAGCTAATGCACTTGATTAATAACCTATGGGAGAAGGGCACCCCGACATTAGTAGGGGGAGGAACTGCAACGAAGGAAAAAGAGACTGAAAATCCCTCCTGACTATACATTAGGCATAGAGGTGTCAGCATAACACGTTCTCAAAGCTGTATCCCGGCCTGCGGGGCTGGGAAGGTGCTAGGATGATGACTACTGATAGTGGCGATGGTGGCGAGGGGGAAGCTGAGGACAATGGTAACTCACACTTCATGTTGTTCCGCCAGGGACGGTGTAGGTATATGGATGCTCAGCTTGTTGTGTGTTATCTCTAGCAGCCTAGCTGGGTTTGAATGCTGGTGACTTTGCGAACTGTGTTAATAAAACTATTACAATTACAAAAGGCTTTTCCTCTGTCTGAGCTTTGTCCCGGCCGTGCTCTTTGGGGTTCCTCTGGAACAGTAAATCTGATAATACTGGACCTGATCTTGGACAAGAACCTACCACGTTTCAGAGAGCGAACTGGGGAAACTAAATCAGTAATATCATCAGCATACAAAGAACAGATCGGACAACAATTCCTCATCCAGCCCGCCGGCCATTCAGCACGCCCTGCACTCCTGGCCTTTCAGCCCCCAACCATTTATCCCCCCCGCCACTGAACCCTCAGGTCTTCAGCTTCTCCACACTGCTTGACTCTCCCCACCTCTCGGAGCCCCCAGAGAAGGCAGGGAGCATGTGCCCATGACGTTGCTCTGTGCTGCCCCTGTCCCCTCCTCTGGGCTCCCCAGTGAGGGGCTCAGAGCAGGGAGAGGGGCCAGTCAGCCAGGGGCAGGCAGCTGAGTTGGAGCCGCCTGCTATGCTGGTGGGAGAGTAGGGGAGCCTGTGGGGATGTTGTGAGCGAGTGAGCTGGGGAGAGAGTGAGAACACCTCCCCATAGCAGTGGGCCTGGCTGAATTCCTTTCTTCCCCTCTCACAGTGATCCAGGCCACCCCTCCCCTCCCAGAGGCTGGCGCTGCCATGGAGGGCGAAGGGGCGGAATCCATCCTGGCGGCGAGAGGGATTCTTCATGAGGCTCATTTCCACCAGGCCCGATTATCATTTGTTCCTGTGACTGCCGTGACACCCCTCAGACGGCCCGACCCGGGGCAAATGAGCTTCTAGAACCAAACCAGCCACGCCCGCTGGGGAGCGTGATGCCAGGAGAGCTTTCCCTATCTGCGCTCTCGGGGGGTTGGATCAAGCCCAGCACCACCTGTGGGTCACAAAATGTGGCAGTCGAAATGCTACGTGCTAGGTGGAACCAGGCGTTGTTTCCAGGCGTCTCCCATACTGAAGATTTAGGGTTAGAGTTAGCGCCTTCCAGACACATTTTGAAGGCTGTACGTTGGGCTCTGATAAAAGAGCTAGGGCTGTGTGCATCTACCCTGCTCGTAATGGAAGCGGGACCGACCGGGACCCCACTGCACCACTGCAGATCCAGACTGGT
Source organism: Emydura macquarii macquarii (assembly GCF_026122565.2). Classification (NCBI taxonomy): domain Eukaryota; kingdom Metazoa; phylum Chordata; order Testudines; family Chelidae; genus Emydura; species Emydura macquarii. The sequence continues at coordinate 7,019,817 of NW_027131391.1, forward strand.
CTCACAGTCCGATTTTCCTTCCAGTCGCTGCTTCCCACCCGGGGTCCACCTACCAGAGGCACCGCACAATCCTGCCTACGTGGGCGTTCAGTGCGGCTCTCTGACCCCTTCCCTAGTAGAATCCCCACGACGCTGCTTTTCTCTAACGCTGGCATTAACGAGAAGAAAGCAGAAGCGGGAGTCCTTCCCACATCTCCCCGGCTCTGCCGGCTAGTTATCAGTGACGTGCAGCTCCTCAGAGCCAGCGCTAATGGCTCCTGATGGCACAAGGAAAAGCCACGGTTGTAATGAACTCTGCAGTAATAGGGATGATTTCCAGCGCCAGTATCACTTTCTTCTCCTTTGGCTGGTGTTTCTCTGCTGTGATTTCTCCCCGCTCCCCGGTTATTTGTTAGCAGGGCACTGCTGGGGGTATTTGTCTGAACTTCACAGAATATTGCCACAGTTGCTCTTTTTCATAATTACTCCTTTAAGGCGTGATAATTAAATCGGTTTCCTTACCGAATGTTTCGCTTCTCCATTAAGTGTTATTTTACGGCGGCTGGCTGCACGGCCGGATTTGTTATTGTAGGGTTGTTCAGCAGCACTGCGTCAGATGGCATTTACAAAAGGCCTTGAAGCATTTGCTTTGCACTAAACTGAAACACAGATTCAGTTGTAAGGTCAATGTTAACGGCCCCCAGCAGAAGAGTCTGCACAAGCCGGGCGGTGCAGGGGGATCCAGGACAAGGCCCTGCCTGGGTGGACAGTCACAGCTAACATGGAAGGCTGAGCTTTGGCTCCTTTTATTCCTTTTTAAAAACTTGTATGAAAGCACAGTGCGACCGAGGCCTGGGTGGTAACTCCCTAGCTGGCCTTCTGCCATGCCAGCCCCAGCTAATTCAGGTGCATTAGAGCTGAGTGGGAGGCCCTGTACCTGATTAGGGAATGGGAGACACCTGTCTACCTACCTGGGGTGAGAAGTTGTTTGTACCTGATTAGCAGATAGGAGGCAGCTGCCAGGCTGACTAAGTAGAGCTTGTATGCCGGCCGGGGGGAAGGGGCAGGAGAGAGAAGAGACTCTACCTGTCTCATAGGGAGCAGAGATGTTCCAGTGGCTGCTAAGTCCTAGCCAAGCACTGTATGAAGGTGGTGGACGCACAAACACACTCTAAATAAACCGCACGGGCGACTGCTAAACCAGAGGGTCTTCGAGTCATTTGTGAGCAAGAGGGTGGCCGAAGCAGAGGGGCTGCAGGAGAACAACCTGACACACGGCTACAATAAAATGAAACCATGCTACCGTGTCGTACGCGGCTTATTCAGGGTCAGGTTCACATTCAAAGAAGCTGGCTAAAGATTCTGGTTTGCTGGCTGGGGAGCCCTCCTCCGCGGAGTATGCTAAAAATGGTGTCCAAATTTCTAAATGCCTGTCCTCTTTTTGGCGCTTCTCTTATGTACATACTTAGTGTGAAAGCTTTTTCAGTACAAGGACAATCCATGCTTTACTATAGCACAATTGCATAGGTGGGGGCGGGGGGTGTCACATTTTTCTAATGAAGTGCAACACAGGGGCTCACCACTAACAATGAAAAACATTGTTTGTTCTGTTTAAAATAAAGATCCTGTACTGGAACATTAAGTAAGCAGGTCTGGGGATCTCCAGGAAGTCGGCATTTTGTCATAAGATAAATCTCTTCGATAATTTCCTCCCAACCTGTGTAATTCCTAGACTCACCACATGTGCACGTACTTTCCCTTGTCCCCGCACCCCTTCCAACAGAGCACTTCTCTAGTAGCAAAAATGTGATGGATCTTAACTGGACTCAAATCCCGTTTACACAGTGATTTATTAAAATGTCTTCATGAGCTATACACATTGAAGCCGTATATCCCTCTTCCCATATAGCGCCCCACTCATCCAGATCAATTTCTTTGTCCAAATCCCTTGCCATCTTTTCATCTGGGTTCTTTTCTTATCCATATCTTTTGCAGTCAAAGTTATATGCATATCTCAGAAATTAAACCTTTTATTCCAGCTTGCTACTGAGTCAAATCCTCCAATGCTGTTGGAGCTGGGCGTCAGATTGGCAGCTCATTTTGCCAGCGGAGATGTCAGGGAAGGAATTAGGGTCGTGATCCCCAAGCTGTGCTCTGTGGTGGCCTGAACAGTACCTGCTGATGGTCTGCCAAGAGCAAGGACATATGGGGATCAATCCTGTCAGGTGCTGAGCACCTCCTGGGAGAAATCCAGCCCCACCAATGGCCGAGATGGTTAGGCACCATGCAGGACCAGGGAGACAGTGTTGGATCCCCCCCTTCCACCAGAATCCAGGCTGCTTCCTGAAAGTAAAAGCAGATGGAAAGAAGGGAGAGGAGCCAGTCCAGCTGTCTCAACTGGGGAAAGCAGGAACTCCCCTAGGAACCGGATCCCCCAGGAAACCAGAGTTGCCAGCCGCTAGTGGGAGAGAATGGTCCCAGGGAGGAAGGAGATTGGGGCCAGGTAGTGGGGGAGCATGAGCAGGAAGTGGAGAAGAGGACTAGGTGGCAGAAGGGCAGGAGCGATGGGAAAGGGGATGAAGTGGAAAGCAAGCGGGGAGCATGAGACCCATCACTGTCACAAAGCGCAGCACTCAGTCGCATTCAGGAGCGTCACAAACCCATAACGAGGTCCCCAGGGCTGTCCCCATGCAGATCCTGGGGGAGCAGCCGCAAACAGGGGTGGTCTGCAGCCCTGAATGGGTGGGGAGTTGGGGCCAGGAGGGTTGTGAAGGGGTGAGCTGGGACTGGGTGATAGGGAAGGTGGGGTCAGTTGAGGTTGGAAAAGCAGAGGAGGAGGGATGAGGGGAGAGGGAAAAGGAGACACAGCGGGTGCAGGTGACGGGAGATGGAAGGGGAGGTGTAGATGAGACAAGCTCTATTAAACCTTGGCTCATTAGCTCTCTGTACCTCCTTTGCACCCTGGGCTGTGACCATCCAATGGTCAAGGGCTGCCTCGCTCTAGCTCATCTGCACAGCTCCGTGCTGGGATCTGCTTGCACACCCAGGTCCCTCTGACTGGGGAGGGCCTTGCTGATCATTTTATTTTAATGCCTTTTTCCTGATCCGAGTTGTGAAATGGTCCAGTGAGTCGCAGCCGTGCCTCTTGCATTTGGGTGACCTCCCCTGCTCAGCCATAGTGTGTCAAGGTAGGTCCAGTGTTAGATAGTTCGAGGGGGTGTTTTAACCCTTCTTGCCAGGTTTCCTCTCCCTTCCTGGGGTTTGATCTGGTCAGGGTCATGCTGTCCTTTCTGTTCCAAGCAGTAGGACCCACTGGTGTGTAGAAAATAAATGGGGAATGGGGGAGGTGATGGACGGCACAGACGGGGGCATTTTAAACTAGTTGGAATTAAGCAAATGCTGAAATGTATGCCGGGTGATCTACAGAATAAATAAAAGCCTGTGACATATTCTAATTGGGATGTTGGAAACATCTCTGCAGTTTGGAGACAGATCTGCAGTTTTCAGTAAATGCCTCATCAAGGCGGTAATGTATTCTAATTATTAATATCAGGGCGCCGGCTGCTGCGGGAACCATTTCTCTTTGGTGACATGTGACATTACAATGCAAATGCATGAATAACAATTTTTCATTTAAATTGCAGCGGGCGTGATCCATTGCGTCGGATTATGTTTTTATGTAAATAGTCCACACCTATGTAAATAACGCCTGACATTGTTTCATTAGGTAATTGCAGAGGCGCCATGGCTTGTGCTTTGGACTCTGGATCAGCTGGCTGTGTCAGGCATGCATGAAGCACAATGGCTCAGCTTTCCCACTGAGCTAACAATCAGCTGTGAACTTCCTTCCAAAGAAGCCAGGCTGCATCCCTGTGCAAACTCCGATGCCTGTGCTTCTGGGAGCTTGTCCTCCCTACATGGTCTGAGTCCTGCTCAGAGCCACGTGCAACGCACAGTGAAACGCTCAGCACAACGCACTGACTAGAAGCCAGAATGCTCAATGCTTTAGGATGCTGTGTGCACTGGGAAATCAGCTGCTGTGCTTTCAGATTCCTTCCCCTTGCACAGGACAGGAATCATCCTTGTGGAGACTGTCCTCAAGGCCCCTTTTCCCCCACACTGTCCTTCAGGTGTTGGGAGTTGGCATCACCATGCCATATATGCCCCTCTCTCCTTCTAACCCCCCGCCCCAAACTCTTCTTCAGCCTCTGGTCTCCTGTGCATTCCTCACAGGCTATGAAGCCCCACACTCCTTCCAAACAGCCTTTCAGAGAGCAGCATGCCCCATGCCACGTTCACCAGTCACCTCCCAGCCTCTCCAGCCTCCCTTTGCAAGAAGACAAGGGCCTGGCCTTTTTCATCACTGCAAACCAGCAGGGCCATGGCTCACTGTGCACCAGTGACTCCCTGGATCACCTCATTTGCGCAGGTGGTTACTTTGTCATTGTTGATTTTTGACACGCAGCAAAAATGATTCCTCCTTCTTTGCTTCTGCATTAGCAACCCAGCACTCAATCCATGGCTCTGGGAATTCATGAACCACAACCCACAAAGTGGGAGTTCTGCCCCCTCTGAAACCCTCCTTCTCATCGGGACCCCACACAGGCCCCCAGAGGGTGCACATGTGAGCCAGGCTCCATGGGGCTTGGGGGCTGGAGGGGTGGAGCTGGGTCCCAGCTGCTCTCTGCTCACCTTGCAGTTGCCCTCATGCATTTCCCACTGGGTGCTGATGCAGCATTCACCCGGGCTCCCCTCGGGGGCTGCTGCTGCTTAGACTCAAAGCACTGACCCAATGACAGCATGGTCCCAGGGCGGGCAGGGGTCGCTAGGGCAGTCCTGGGAAAGCAGCCATCCTACCTTCACCCATCTGGGGATTCTAGTCCCTGCAACTCCCAGCCCCCTCTTCTCTCCCCATCTCCTAAACCCCGCTGGCTGAGAGGAGGATTGCTGGGACACACCTGCAAGTTTCACCCCATGGGGCCTGGAACAGCTTCCACTGGGGTTTTTTACTCCCAGTTCCTTTCAGTGACTGCTCAGCCCTGGGCTGTGTCCGGTTGCCAGCCAGGCCCATGAGGGAGCACAGGCTGGAGGACTCCCTCACAACCTGTGGGCAGCCCTCCCTATGGGCCCTGGAGCAGGAGCTGACTGGCATCCTGCTCCAGAGTCGGGGTGGGAAGACGTGTGCTTGCAGCCAATGTGGTGATCACCGCAAAAGAGGCAGGGCTTCCCCCACCCCACATGATCAATCTCCTGCTGCCTCCGTCAGGAAAAGCTGGGGAGATCAACCGGGCCATGGCCAACAGGCCAAAACTTCTGGTTCCTTTAAATGTTTCAGGGAACAAATCAAAGAGTCATGAATCCCTGCCTGAGAACTTCCAGCCTCTGGCACCTTGTGGGTAAAGCAGTCTCCACGATTCCCACCAAAGGGCATTGTTATAAACAGAGTTACTGTCCCCGCCATTATGCTGGGGAACCCCAAGTATCCCCTTTTGCCTTGGCTTATGGAATTGTACCCTGATATCAGAAGCCCTGGCAAAAGATGATTTAATTACACACTCAGCAGACATAGAATGGTTGTTGAATGTGCTTTTGGGAGACATCCTGCTGGAGATGTCTACAGACCTGTTTGGATGCCAGTGTAATCAATGCTGTCTGCATCACTGGGGCTTGCTGTGCTCTTCACAATCCGTGCGAAGCCGGAGGCTTGGTTCTATTCAATATCTTCATAAATGATTAGGATAATGGTATAGAAAGTACACTTATAAAGTTCGCAGACAACACCAAGTTACAAGTGCCTTGGAGGACAAGATTAGAATTCAAAATTATCTAGACAAACTGGAAAAATGGTCTGACATAAATCGGATTAAGTTCAATAAGGAGAAATTCAAAGTACTGTATTTAGGAAGGATTAATCAATTGCACAAATACAAATGGGGAATGACTGTCTATGAAGGAGTACAGCAGAAAAGAATCTCAGGGTTGGAGTGGATCACAAACTAAACATGTGTCAACAATATAATACTATTGCAAAACAAGGGGACATCATTTTGACAAGGCATCATCTGGAGTAGTGTGTCCAGTACTGGGTACCACACTTTGGGAAAGATGGGGACAAATCAGAGAAAGTTCAGGGAAGAGCAACAAAAATGATTGAAGATCTAGAAAATATGGTCTACGAGGAAAATGGAAAAAAAAATGGGTTTGTTTAGTCTGGAGAAGGAGAGGCTGAGGGAAGACATAATAGTCTTCAAGTATGTAAAGGGTTGTTATAAAGAGGCGGATGATAAATTGTTCTCCTTAACCACTGAGGACAGGACAAGAAATAATGCATTTAAATTGCAGCAAGGGAGATTTAGGTTAGATATTAAGAAAAACTTCCTAACTGTCAGGGTAGTTAAGCACTGGAACAAATGACATAAAGAGGTTATGGAAACTCCATCACTGGAGGTGTTTAAGAACAAGTTAGACAAACACCTGTCAGGGATGGTCTAGATAATACGTAATTCCTGCCCCAGTGCAGGGGACTGGACAAGATGCCCTACTGAGGTCTCTTCCAGCCCTACCTTTCTGTGATTCCGTGGTGGTGGTGGGAGGGGGATGCCCGGGAATACAATCTCCCATTAGTGGATACATGCTGCTACCCAGGGCTTGTCATAACTTTTGCACTGGTTCACAGAAGGGAAATCCCTCCCATTCCAGAAATGTACCAGGCTCTGGGGCGGCTTCTGCCTCTTTCGTTTCTGCAGCCAGTTCCGCAGGGGGCTGTTCCTTGGAGGGCATGGAAACGCTCCGTTGAGCAAGGCCCCAAGATGTGCTGCAGCTGCCGCCGTGGCAAAGCCTCCTCTGGAACCAGCGTCAGCGGCTTCACTTGGCTGGACTCATTTGGCGCCTGCTGCTGGTTCCTATTATTTCCCTGCTGAATTCTGGGGTCAGCAGGTCACCAGCCCGGCTGACCGGGTCGCTGTGCACCATCACCGGCTCCGTGCTCAATGCAGTGCTCAGCAGCCAGTCAAATTCACCATTAAATGGCCCCTGATGGCCACGAGTTGCCCACGGTGTGGTTCTGGTTCCTGGTTTTCCAGTACGTGAGCCACTTAAAGCGCTCCTGCTCTGGTACAGTAAATGTCCTACGCCGCCCCTTTCTGTGCTCCTTGCTGGTATGCGTGGTCGTTCCTGGTACTCTACTAAAATCCATCCTGTTGCTGGCCTCACATCAGAGATTAACCAAAAGCGGGGACTACCGTGGGACAGCTGTGGCCCGGTTGCTGTAGCATGGATACACTGATGGAAGGATTTTCCCATGATTGTCGGAGCGCCACCTTTCCAAACGATGGTTGAGGGAGGCATTCTTCCACTGACGAATTGGGGCTACGTTGTGGGACAGGTCGGCAGAATTTTGTCAGTCGGGGGCGGAGAAGAAGGAGGGATTTTCACACCTTTGACCAACGTGGTTATGTCGATATCAGGCCTAAGACAATATACGTCAGGCAACTGGCAGGGCAGAGCAACACCTCACACAAGCAAAGCGGGCTGGATGATGGGAGATATATCAGTATGACTAATTTGTCAGACCAGATGATCACAATGGTCACTTCTGGCCTGGGAATCTCTGAATTATTCTGAGTTTTTGGGGTGTTTCTTAACCCAATACAGTCGACGTGAAAAGTAGGCAGGGTGATACCACCCTATCAATATACATTATAGACTAGTTGACGTAGACCTGTTTATACACACAGCCCCCCAGGCAGTCCATTGTCTATGGGCCCAGTCCTGGAAGGTGCCGTGGAAGAAGGGAGGGAGGATTTACGGATCGGTGCAGGGAATGCTCCTTGTGCAAGAGAAACATGGGGGAGGGCTGTGGCGGGAGATGTTTCTTTGGCTCATTCTTAGCCATTTGTCATGGCTGACAGAAAGCGCCTGGCCCTGAGGACACTTCTTCACGGGAGTAAAGGCATTGCGGGAGCCGTTCCGTTAGGCTCGGTGAGGTTTCTCACATGAGTAAAGTTATTTGTGTGCACCAGAGTCAGCAAGATGAGGCCTGAAATGGCAGCAGGGGGGTAAACGACTGTGTTCAGGGTCAGGGCTAGATTGCAGCAGATGGGCCCAGGCCTGCACGAGGGGTGCTGTGGAGCCACACGCCCGGGGGAGCACCAGAAGGCAGTTTGCATCAGTGATACTGGGCATCCGTGGGGCATCCTCCTGCCTGGGGGAGGACCAAAAACCACGGCGCCGCTTTAAGAGACCTACTCCCTGCCACGTGGTCACCCAGCTCCACTGTCTGGTGCGTGGGCTGTGGGGCCACGGCTCCATGTATTTCCCAGCCCTCCTCGCCTTTCTGGGGCACTGCGGGGATCATCTCAGGATCAGCCCTGCCCCACGGTTCTGGCTGGCTGTATGCATCTTACACAGCGTTGAGGGGGGGCTTCCTACTCCTTCAGCCTACAGTGGGCAAGCATGCAATGAGGGAGGGGGCACATTCCAGCCAGACAATTCCCTCCCGTGTTACTGAGCGCTTTGCTAGAAAGCACCTGGGGGGTCACTGCTTGGCGCTGCTGATTGCTCCCAAGAAATGAAAACCCTAATCTGAAGTACCTACCTGCAAGTCATCTGTGGGCTCTGATGATCTCTCTGCATAGGCTTGCCCAAGGTCTGCTACAAAAACACATGCCCTGGGGGAAATTGCAATGGTAGCAACCCCCCCGCTGCACGCGTTGTCACCTCTTACCCACTGAATGCAAGGCTCTGCCTTGTGGAGAGCTGGTCTATGGTGGAAAAGAGGAGATGACGGGGGACATGATAGCGGTATTCAAATGCGGGTCATAAAAAAAGACGGAGAAAAGCTGTTCTCTCTTGCCACAGAGGGTAGGACAAGAGGCAGTGCATTCGAACTACAGCACAACAGGTTTAGATTAAATCTCAGGAAGAACTTCCTAACTGTGAGAACAGCAGTCCAATGGACCAGACGGCCACGGGAGGTTTAGAAGCTCCATCACTGGAGCTTTCCCAAAGGAGGCTGGATGGCCACCTGCCTTGAATGGTTTAGACCCAACAAATCTTGCATCTTGGTCGGGGGCTAGACTAGATGGCCCTTGCGGCCCCTTCTACCTCTGTGGTTCTATGATTCATGCTCTAGTGAGGGCTGCAGCATGTTGCCAATGGCTTCTGCTCATCCAGTGCTGGAACCTCAGACAACTGGCCTGGCCCATGTAGCCAAGATAAGGAAGCCACCGGAAGGTATCCGAGATGTTCCATTCAAACCAAGAACGTCCCTGCTTGGCTGAACTGTTTTTTCTACTGTCCTTGTTAACGGAGGGATTTACGGACAGTGATGCACGTCTTGGTCTCTGGTGTGTCAAGGAAATGTAGATCAATGCCCTGGGCTGCAGGGGTGGCTACAGAGCTACCTGCTGGGAACAAGAGCCTTTCTGTAATGTTACTAGCCAAGTTACATGAGCAGATTAGCCTGATGGAGAAGGCATGTCCCACTGGGAACGGTAGCAGAGTAATTTAATTGTGTGGGGTCCACAGTGCTGTGAGGGAGGATTTGGAGGGGCAATGCGCCCTTCACCGGTACAGGCCTGTGTTCAGACCTGAACTAGGTCACAACAGAAGGTGGATTAGCTGGTCTCATCCTAGTCCCCATTGCAGTCACTAGTAAGTGCAGTATATTTATAGGAGACTCATGCAGGTCAGGACAGAGTTCCTGGGGCAGGTGTCTAAGACTGGCAGGCGGAAGGTGCTCCAGGGCAGTCTGGAGGTGCCCTGGCAGAGCTGTGCAGAGTGTGGCATGTCACCCACTGTGCTCGGCCCCTATTTTCAAGCCATCACTCAGGAGAGCACAAGGCTCACTGGCAAAGGTTAAAAAAAGAAAAGAAAAGAAAAGGAATCAAAACTGATTGTTAGATTTGCATAATTTCTCCAAAGAGGTTTAGAATATGCCCAGCAAACAGGGAAGCGCAGAACGTTTCTGTCAGCCGGTAGGTAGTGTCCCAATGGCCCCATCCGGCTTGAGAGGTGCCATAAAAACACAGCCCCCAGCCAGCCTTGATACCCAGGATTCCAGCAGAGTTCACACTCGGCACAGGTTCAGACCCTTCCAGATGTCAGCACGAGCTAACCCACCATCAAAAGGCCTCTTTTTACACCCACCATGAGAAACATAGCAGAATAATTGAGCTCTTCTTTGCCCACATTCTCAAATGGTTGTGAGTGTGATTGGAAATGTAATGGAGCCAAGGCTGGGGATTCCATAATCTAACAGCACAGCCTTAAAAGAAAGAATATTTGATGAGGCTGAATTCTGTGAAGAGAGAACAAGGGCTGTTACCATAGCAGATATTTCAGCACAGATGCTGCAGAAGAAAGAAGTCAGGCTTTGTAAAGGGCCTTTGTATTATTTCCAGCCTCTCCAGCTTCATTGAACTGAAAAGGAAGTTAAAAAAAGACGAGGAAGATGACAACGAAGAGAAAGAGCAGCAACTTTTTTTCTTTCTTTTCTGAAATCAGGTTGCTGGGCTTTTAGTTTTTCCGGAGCTCATATGCCAACTTGAGGCTCTTTGTGGACTCTCCAGATTTCAGTACAAAATGTGTTTTCTGTACCAGACCACAGTAAGCTATTTTCCTTCCCCAGATGTACCCTCTCTGCAGGAACAGAAGGTTCTGTTCTCAGCCCTTATGGAAACAGCGGGAAGTGACTCCAGATGAACAATACCTCGAGAGTCATTTGTGGCCCTCTGCGTGAGGGCCAAACAGCCAGCTGGGCTTCCTTCCAGCGCCATCCAACTGCTAATTATTGCTGACTCTGGCCTGCTTTTGGAATCTCTGCTGTGATGGTGGATCCCTCAGGAGCTCAGGCATCTCCTGCATTGAGAATTTTCCCCAATTTGCCCCAGATGTTTCGTTTCCCAACTTCAGGGCCTTCCTCTGTTTTAGCAGCACATGAGAAGGAGGCGTTCTCATCCCTCATTTATAGTGTCTTCTTGACATAGACGTCAGACACCGTTGGAGGAAAAGCCAGGCCACTGCATCCAGACTGCAAATGGGAGGTGTTGAACGCCGCACTATTCGCTGACCCCCCTCGAGCCCTCCAAGTTGTTGAGTTGCTGGCATTTCTTCTTGAGAACCTGTGTCTTCCCCAGAAATCCTCCAGTGAGCCCACCAAATACCCGATCTACTCCCGGAAACCACCATACAGACTCACCCTATTGTGAACTCGCATCTATCTGCTACTGAGAGCCACCGTGAACTCATCAGCCAGACTCCTCCCCTGTTTTTGGGGAGGGGCAAATCAATGCCAGAAACATGGCTCTCCTTTGGCCGCAGGGACTAGCATTTCCTGTTTGGTGATGCAGTAAGCAGTGCTCCAGGTTGTGACGCACGCCTTTGAGCCACCTCTGTCATCTAGGACTACACAGCGACTCTCTGCTTAGCTGATATTTCTCTGCACCCTCCTCATCAAACAAGCCCCACAAAAGTAAGCCCAGAATGTGACCCGAACTTTGGCCCAGTAGATAGTCAAATGCTTCTGCACCTGCAAGTGTCTGTATGCCCACCTGTGGTGGACCTGTCCAAGGAAGGTGATGGAAAGGGGACACTATTTACATCTGCTTGAACAGGCAAATAATTGATTTGCAAATAATTTGGGGAATCCAAGCACATATCGATGGGTATTCAGGCAATGGGGGGTGGTTTGTGAAAATGCTAGTGCTTCCTGCCTATTTCAAAGCTAGTGCGTCCTACCTGTTTCAAGCATTTGTCTCTTCACGCCAGATGTTGCACTGGAGAGAGTCATTGGGAATTGTTTTCTGCTCATTATTCTCCTTTTGAGACCTTTCCTTCAGGCACACAGGAAGCAGTAACCATGGGACTTCAGGGTCCAGTCATGGCATGCCAATAATCTGTTCTCTTCCTTGCCTGTGTCTTGCCTTACCTCACCTTGCTCTCAGCCTACATGGGTTGTCAGAGATAGAGGTGGAACCCAGGCCAGACTGGACACCCTCAGACATTGTCTGAATCCATAATCTTTCCCTTCAACTTTTCCATATCTCAAAAATAATAGCTACATAAATTCCCTTGAATTCTGAATTGAATCTGACAGAATGCAAATAGGGAACTGGCAGGGAGGTACCCTGGCTCACCAGCTCATCAGGAAAAGAAGGAAACAGATATTACCTTCTAGGCAACCAGAGAGAACAAAGTTACTGAAACCATTAAGAGCTCTGAAGTACATCCTTTCTCCTCTACGTTACTGCAGTTCATCTGTGTGAAGCTTTATTCCCAAAGCTACGTGTCAAGCACTTGGCCAAGAACAACAGTAATGATAGAAGGAGGTCTATGACTCCATAATTATCGTACATTAATTCTGTGCTGACCCCTATTTTCGGTTCCTGCCAGTTTTTGCAATAAACTCCTTTGGGGCTGAAATTTCTCATGCCGTTTTCACCTAAAGGAGGGTTTTTGGAAAGTTTTACAAGAATCTGTCCAGCAATTTTTGGCTTATGCAACAATGAACAAAATGGCTGTTTCTGTTTTTTCATAGTGGATTGTGACCTTCTGCTATGTCACATAACTCAAATGCTGCTCTGTTTTCAGACTTTAAACCGACACTTAGTCTTCAAACAGGATAAGAACCTTTGACAAGTTTGAAGGAAGTCATGTAATAAATAACGAAGATATGACCTTTTGAAAATACCGCACTGAGCATGCTCAGCTGTACACCATTCTCCATAACACTTCTTTATCATTTTTATTGCAGTTCTCTTCATGGGTTAGCGGTTTAACAATAGGGCCATCAGGATGAAGGAATTGTCACACAGCTACATTTAACCAGAAATGATATCAGCGCTTTCTAAAGAGGTTTCTTAGGTGGAATGGAGAGAGGTTTGGCTGGCCGTTCCCTTATTACTGAGTTCTCGTCAGGAAGATAGATGGAGAGGAATGAAGGATTTCAGTCAGATTCTTGTCACATTTGAACCTACTTGTATGCGGTGGTGACTGGACTTAAACACTCCTGAGTTTTCATTATGCATTGTAGTTACACACTAGATACACGCTTAGACTCTTAGATACACTATTGCACACAAAAAACAATAGTAAAGGACTGTTAAAGTTGTAAACTCAAGCATTCAGAAGTTAGGAAATGCTAGAATTAAGGTTGTCCATGGAAGCTATTTTCCCCTCAGGTTCCTGCCTCATTCACTTCAGACTGGATCTGCTCTGGGGATGGTAGGTAATTCCTAATTTTTGACTGCTTGACTTTGCCACCTTAATCTTCTTTTCATGTCATTTAATGGTGTAATTTTCTAGGTTTTTAAAATAGGAAACTGAAAAAAAAAGCAAAACCCAAAACAGGAATTTCACCATGCGGAACCATATCCTGGGAAATCAGCAGTGCTGAAACCTTCAGATCCACTGCACAGACTCTGCCCCTTGAGCTCTGGGAGTAACTGAGAGCAGTATGTTGCCATCCTCTCTGGGGACCAACAGTAGAGGGAGATGAAGCACATGCTTTTCCAGTGGGGTTCACAGACAACTGCAGACAGCAGAGCAATGACAGGACTCAGGCATCTGGTCTTCCACACCAGGCTCTGAGAGAAGTGTGCTCCAGGGGGCACAGACCTTTCCTGCCCTTGTTTCCGTCCACCCCACAGCCTACCTCTTTCAACCCTGTGCCCTCCAGCCTCTACTTATCCCAGTACCAGTTTATTGCCTCACGCCCTTTATCTTCTTGTCCCATTCCCAGTTTCCCCTCCCACCACTCCTTGGCTCGGCATCCCAGTCCCAGTTTCCCATTCTCCCAGGCTTGTCAGCGCCGTCCCCCTGCCCCTTTGTTCCAGTCTTCCTCTTCGTCACTCCCCAGATGCAGCTCCTCCCTGCTCTGCATTACAGCCGGGCAGCTTCCTCCTTTTTAGCCTCCTTGGGCACCAGTAGGAGCATGAAGCGCACGGGAGAGAGAGGTTTCCCTGCTCTCGCCTCTGGTGCCTGGAGCAGCAGTTGCAGGGCACGTCTCGCTCAGCTGCTGCGACCCTGGGCTGGAACATGCTCAGTCACTCTGTGGGGGTGGCACGCGTGCAATCCAGTCACACATAGGGATGGAGCATGCTCAGAGCAGGACTCTTTGGAGCATTTAGCTGACAATCTGTAACATATCTCGACTGAGCATGTGCAAACTTAGTTTTCAGAGCTGTATAAGTTGGCTAAATGCGGGCAGCTTTTCATAGAATCAGCAAAAGGCATATCTGTAGGATCAGGGTGACACCCCACCCACACCAAATTCAAGTCCAAGGAGATGGATCACTTGATGATTACCTGTTCTGTTCATTTCCTCTGCAACACCTGGCATTGGCCTCTGTTGGAAGACGGGATACTGGACTAGATTGACCATTGGTCTGACCCACTATGTCTGTTCTTATGGTCTTATGTCCTTGCTCAAAGCCTAGATGTGCTGCAGCTTCTCAACAAAACAGCTGTGAGAATTTTTTTTTTTTAATTTGGGCAAAACTGCGTATTTTCCCTAATCACATCCTGAGAAATGGCTTAGCTGTTTTTTGCTGAAACTTTCCAAAGAAATTCAGCCTGAAGCAGATAGCTGATGTAAAAAATGTCATGAGTGATTAAACTTATAAGCAACTGAATATAGCATCTTATGATGGAAAGTGTCAGGCAAACATAGGCAGTTCTGACTTCTGTAGGTCCTAAATTTACCGGGTTGCACCTTGAGCCCTTGGTAGGGTGTAGCAGGGTACCCTAGATTGTGTGGGTAACGCTTCACCACCTATAAGACATACTGCTAAATTCTGTACATTGGACATGTCACTCCAGTGTAGTTAATGTGATGAACATTTAAATAATGTCAATCTAATTCAGTACATTAGTGAGTTCAGGGTGCAGATACGATGTTTTACAGCAGCGTGAATGGAATGATAATGAAAGCATGGGGGGAGGACGTGTTCCAGTCCTCAATGCCTTTGTTTTGTTTCAGTGACAATGGGACTTCAGCATATTCCTCCAGTTAAGCGCTGGCTTAAATGCTTTGCTGTGGGAGGGGGGCATGCAGCGAGCTGAATCTGGGACTCTGACAACAGACATTCAGCTAACGCACTGCTCTGTCATACGGTCTTTTGCATGTTCTTGCACTTATGCTCTGTCAGATATTAATCTTCACTATTGCAATCCATGTGCCAGGCAAAGAGAGTCCATACGTC
This sequence comes from Emydura macquarii macquarii, assembly GCF_026122565.2. NCBI lineage: Eukaryota > Metazoa > Chordata > Testudines > Chelidae > Emydura > Emydura macquarii. Next base: position 7,034,999 of record NW_027131391.1, read on the forward strand.
AAGCATACTTCAACAACTTTCAATAACCCAGTATTAATTGCAGACCTAGACAGGGGTTTTACCATTAAATTGCAACATAAAATTCTGTTAACTGTCACCACCAGTTGTGCTTCATCAATACACCTTGCTGCCGTTTAATAGAGGGACACACTTAGCATCAGGAAATACACGTACAATTTAGGTCTCTATATGGAAAATTCCAGTTTCCAATTTGCATGTGCTGTCTATGTAGAAATTTTAATATTATATTATATTAGGTACATATTAGAAATATATAATGTGTAATATTTACTACAGTAGCCACACTTTTTCTTGTGAGAGAATTATTGATGGCATGTTATATTTTTATGCAGTTTGCTCTAGTAGCGTATGCATTTTTAAAATGTTGTTCTTGTTTCCTATCCTTTTCACCATGATGCACAACTGCACAAGGTGCACAGAAGAAACTCCATACCTTCTTCCGCTGGCAGTTACAATGACATCACCGGTTTTCAGTTATGACGGCACAAACGTTTTCAACTTGAAGATAACAAAAGTAACGATAAAGTAGAACGAATGCAGGAATGAAAGAGGAGGGGGAGACAGAAAGAGAAAGAGCAAAGCAAGGAGTAAGATGAGTAATGCAGGACAATATCAGTTGTTAATTTTCTATTCTTCCACCCCCCTCCGCCTTCCCAGCACCTATGAAGGGAAATGAAAGCTCAGACTGATGACAGATTTCTGTTATCACTTTGTCCACTTGGGCAGAAGTAATGCACAAAGAGGTGCCTGATTGCTGAGTGCTTTGCCAGAAGAGACAGTTTGCCAATTGCTGAAGATCCCCAGCCTACTTGGCAGATACATTTTAGAATATGGTTCTCTGCTGGAAAGCACATATGTAGAAGTAGCATCTTCTCACTCAATAGAGGGATGTTTGTGGTGTGCATTATATTTTATCCATTTATTTCTTGCACCCCTTCAATGTGCTCCTCAGTGGAGGAAGTGCAGCGGTGTGGTTCATAGCCAAGGGCTGCAGTCTTGGACAGTAGCTGGTAAAAGCGTCCTTTGACTGGTCACCTCCTCTGGGCTATGAAGTAGCTTTCCGCAGAGTTTGCCTCCCGGCCCAATGCCCTGAAAGATTGCCGAATAGCTGGCTGAGTTTCCATTTCATCCTGGAGCCAAGGTAGCCAAGGCCTACTGTGCTGTATGGGGAAGGGTAATGCATTCACTCCTGTACCAGTTGCAGTTCATGAATATTCAGGAGTGGGTTCTTAGCTGAATAGCGAGCATGTTTTTATGATGATGAAGTGAGACATGCAGATACATTTGTTAAGCTGCTTTCCCCATCAAGCCAGCCGAGCACAGGCCAGAGTTAGCGTTCCAGGCTGCAGTAAGGGAGATGGTAATTAAGCAACAATATGCGACACTGGCTGCCAAAGACAGAGCCCAAAGCAAGGGCAGGCAGATGCTGAGTGGAGATGAGTCTGTGCAAAGGAGCAGGAATGTCTAATTTAGTGGCCTTTCTATCCCTGATTTGTGGAATTCATGTCTGCAGCCCCCACCCCGCGGCTGCCGCCAAACCTCTAATGAGAGAAAGGCTGAAGAAACAGGAAACCAGCGGTGGTGAAATCCCGTGCTGACCCTGGGGACGTGGAGTCTCTTAGCTGGGCTCGGAACACTTAGGGGCCTGAGCAGCACCTGGGGAGGCAATGAGATGGAAGGGGAAAGTCTGCTATGCGTGGGGAGCCAGCTGGAGGTTTGCTTATGCAAGCAGCTGGGGCTTGATCAAAGCAGTGACTGAGACAACAGGATCTGGGGAACGCGGTGGCTTGTGAAACTCCTGCAAGAGAGGAGGTGATTAGCATATAATGGAGGAGACAGGATTCCAGTCCTGATCTCAGAAAAAAAAACAAAGAGAGGTAAGAGCTGTGAATACTCATGCTGAGAAAAGCATCCCTGGCCAAGCTCCATTACAAATACCAGTACCGGCCTGTGCAGACAGGCAGCAATGGGGGAAGCTCGGGCTCCCCAGATCTGAAGCCGAAGATCATGGCTCGGGCCCATCTCTGCTGAGGAGGAAAGCCGGTGGCAGAGTCTCAGCTCCAGAGGAATAAGGAGAAAAAGAGCATTTGGTGCCTTGTGGTGTCGTTTTGCTGGTTTTGTCACAGTCTCTGTAAGTACAAGCCGGCTCATTTAGGTTTATCTGTTCCAGGTTTGAAATTCAATAAATAAAAAGCTAAAAAGAATTCCGGGCAAAATGTTGAAACTCAGGTGGCTAATGTCAGGCTCTTCAACTGACAGTTAAGCTTCTAAATCATTGTGATCTAGGGGTAAAATTTTCCAACGCATCTAAGTGGCTCAGAAGCACACCTCCTATTTCCAAAGGACACAGTCACTTCAGTCACATGCCTTAAGGACTTAAAACTCCTAAAATCATGTAGATGCTTTTGAACAGTGGCGTACCGAGGGGGGGCACGTGAGGCGGGGGGGGCGAAAATGCAGGCTTGGCCCCTGAGTGCCAGAGACCCACGGGATGCCGCTGCTTTTGAAAAGTTATTTTCACCTTCAATGCCTGACGTTAGCTGGCCAGGTTGGAACCTTTTGAGATAAATATGTAGGTCTTAGCTAAGCAAACACTAAAGTGGGGCAGGAATTGTTGCAGATGTCCCAACAGGTAACTAGGAAGGATGAGATAAAATGTTATATAGGAAAATGTAGTTTGAATATCAGCAAAGGTTTCCCAGATATTACAGGTGGTGTCTGTAGCTGCTAATGCTAAGGAGATCATTGGTCCGAGCAGGTGGTGGTCATCTCTTGTGACTGACTGAAGGACAGGTCCCATTACTTAGCAGGCCTGACGGCTGTGTCAGTGTGTAGAATGGTCTCCCAGGAGAAGTCACTTTCCTTCATTCTTTAGAAGTTAGACTGGACAGAGCTCTAGCCACTATGTTGTAGGAAGAATTCCTGTACCAGTTCCCTGGAGATAAGTTAGAAGACCTCCAGCTCTTATTTCTAGGATCTTTTGATCAATGGCAGGCTCAGGGCAGGCTTCTCTCCCTGGCAAATGAGGGTCACAGACCAGGGATCTGGGGTAAATTTCATAGGTTTTCACAGAGTTTAAGGCCAGAAGGGCCATTTAGATAATCTAATCTGAGCCACCTCCTGTCCATCACAGGTCATTAAATCTTACCCAGACACCACTCGAACGAGCCCAATAACTTTGGTTAGGCTAAAGCATTTCAGTCCTCAGGAGACTAGCCTGTGGGGTGCCACAAGCAGAGAACAGTGGAGACCAAAGTGCCACCAGTTCCTGAGCCCCTGCAGTAGCAGGGAATTGATTAGGTGAGACATGCCCAGATGACCCAAACAGGCGATCCATGCCCTCCACTGCAGAGGAAGGTGAACCACTCCCAAGGCCCCTGCCAATCTGAGCCGGCGGAAATTCCTTCCCAACCCCGAATCTGGTGATCACTTAGACCCTGAGCATGTGATCAAGACCCACTAGCCAAACACTAAAAAAGGAGTCTCTGTAGCAACTCATAGCACTGGTCCAGCCCATCCAGTGTCCTGTCTCCAGCTATGGACAATCCTTGATTCCCTCTCCTCACCAGAATACATCTGGTCAATTGTGGCCTGGGGAAGAGGTTCCTTCCTGACCCTGACAGGTGATTGGCTGAAGCCCTGAAGCATGATAGTTGGTTGTAGTCATTGTCTTACTGCAGAGCTGCAAGTTTTATGAGCATTTTGAGGGCAATGCAGAGCTTCTTGAGAGGGGTTTAACGGAGGGTTTTACAGACTCCAAGGCCAGAAGGGACTGTCATGGCCATCCAGCCCCCCCACCCTCCCGCTCACACAGGCCACAGAATTACTCCCTGAAGAGGATTAAAGTATATCTTTTATAAAGTTATTGAATCCAGTTTTAAAGACTCCCAAGTGATAGTGAGTTCATCAGCTCCTGTGGTAACCTGTTCCAGTGTTAGCCTCACCTCCTACTCAATGACTGTCATTAGACCTCAAGTATCCAGCTTTCATCCACCTCCCCAATTGTTCTTTATGCACTTGTATACGTATATGATGATCCTATGTTTCTCATTTCTACCTCTGCATCTGACGAAGTGAGCTGAGCCTCACGAAAGCTTATGCCTGCTAAAATTAAATGTGTTAGTCTTTAAAGTGCCACAGAACTCTCGTTGTCCTCCCTGCTTGGAAATTGTGTCTTATTTTGAGATTGAACATGTCTAACTTCCACTTCCAGCCATTGGATCTTGGTCTGCCTTTGCCAGCAAGGCTGTAAAGCCTCCCACTGTAAGGTCTCTTGTCCATACCTACACGCAGTGATCAAGCCATCTTTCAACTTCTCTTCAACAAACTGACTAGACTGAGCTCCTACTAGTTTGTTTTCCAGCCTCTGGATCAATTTTGTGGAGCATCTTTAAATTCTTTTCCGTATTTCTACATCCTTCATGAAGTGTGGATCCCAGAATTGGATACAGTATTCTAGTAGTGGACTTACCAATCATGGGTGCAGAAGCAAGGTATACTAGGAATTATCTGCTCTAGGAATTATATTGGGGAGGTTCCACGGCCTGTGATATACAGGGGGCCAGCCTAGATGATCACATTGATCCCTTCTAGTCTTGGAATCTATGTAAATATTCTGTGTAACTCAAGCCAGAAACAGATCAGGTCAAATATGAATTCAATTTCAGCAGATAATATCAATATTTATTTTTCAAGCCTTTCCCCCCAATTTTATTAATTTAAATGTTTATTGTTGTGCAAAATTATGGGTTTTAAGCATTTTTATTCATTTAAATTTTCATAGTTGTGGAGAATTATTGGGGGCGGGGGGGGGGGGGCGAGAAATCAGACAGTTGGGAGGTCAGACAATTGTTTAATGACAGTAGACCTTGAGATTCAAAAAGTGAAAGCTTTATAACCATTGAAACACAAATTGTCAATGTCCCACGTCAACATATACACAGTAAACTGACTTAAATAATGTCATGAACGGGATGTGAGCCGTCCAACCTGGTGGTCAAAGCAGGAGTCAACAGGGTCAGCTTACCAGGGGGTCAGAGTCCAACACAGGCCAGAGGGTCGAGTGCCAGGAGGCAGGCAGGGTCAGGTTACCAGGAGATCAGAAGCAGTAGACAAACTTGAGAGCAGAACCATGGATCGGTAACCAGAGTCACGGCTGGAGACCCATGCTCCCTGAGAAATAAGTTCTCATGCAGCACTTTTCTCTCTTTCCCTGGCTGTACATTTCAATTACTACTGGAGATATTTTTCTGTCCATTTGTGTATATAAGGTGAAATCCACATTTACTGACATTTACCAATAAAAATGTAATCTTTCCAAGCCTACGCTGGGAATTCATTCTGCAAACTGCATCCCAGTCTTTAGTTCTCCTTCGTAGGCTATGTGAGGCTATGTCGACCCTACAAGCTAGGGCACCGATTCCCAGCTTGTGTACGCATACTCATGCTCTCACCAGCTCTATTGTCTTCATCTATCCTCTCATCTCTACTCCACCTCCCTTTCCTCACACATCCCCTCCCGCCTCTGCAATGTTTTGGTACCATGTAATGTTGGTGGCTTGCATGGGTAAAAGGTAGGCAGCAGCTAGATCTAATAAAACAATTCCGAGACAGAGAAGGATTCAAGAGACATTCCATCAGAACAGACGTTTTAGCTGAGAAATTCAGCCTCGAGAATTTAATCATTTCAGCTGGCACTTTTTCAAGACCTAACTCTAAGATCCAAGACTTTTGGATAAACAAAACTGGCATGACCATGTGCAATTGCACCATTGGTAATTTCCAGTAGTGTTACACTCTCCGTTTATATAGATGGAAAAGGAAACTTTTCAAAGGGACCATTAACAAAGAGTCAAAGGCCAATACTCTCATGCCTCGTGCTTGAAGTTAGGTACCTAAATCCACATGACCTAAGAAACCAATCTGCATAAGGTGTCAGCACCATTCACCTCTTTTTCCAGTCTGGGTTTAATAACAATATCCTATTTCTGCAGGTGCAACACTATTCCTTGCAGCCTTGGCTCTGTAGCAACAAGGGGCTTTCCTAGCTGCCACTGTCAGGTGAGGGTCAGTTTCCACAGTGCTTTCCTCCCGTGTGCATGTTGATGGAAGTGCTCACTGACAAAGTCTGCCACAAACACTTCCCCTTCATCTGTGCCTAGCTCAGTTCTGTGGCTGTTTGAGAGAGAGATCGATAAAGCACAGTCTTCCCTGTCTGCAGTAACACAGGCCAGGTCTTTGTCTGGAGCCATGCCCCTGCCCTGCTATCTGTGTGGTCATAACTCAGTATGCTGCCGTGCAGGCACTGCTGCAGGCAGAATCTTGCTGGGCACCCCAATGAGCTTCTCGGCCTGTCTTTAGATCATGTAGGATGCCAAAACCTCTGCTACGTGTGGTATAAACATGGCAGCTAAATCACTAGCCCTCGTATGTTTCCTAGTGCGACATGATTTTCCGGTGGCCTCATTTATAGATTAATACATAGAGTTCAAAGCCACAAGGGCCCATTATATCACCTAGTCTGACCTGAGTAGCACAGGCCATTGACTTTCACCCAGTCACCCCTGTACTGAGCCTGTATTTGGCTAAAGCATCTTCCAGAAAGACGTCCAGTCTTGAGCTTAAGAATCAAAAGACGGAGAATCTGCCACTTCCTTGGTAGTTTGTTCCAGCCGTTAATCACCCTCATTGGTAACCATTTCGACTTTGTGTCTGGATTCAGCTTCCAGCCACTCGTGCTTGTTCCACCTGTCTCTGCTGGGTTAAAGAGACCTTTAACACCCATCTTTTCTCCCCATGTAGGTATTTATACACCGTAATCAAGACACCTCTCAGTCTTCTTTTGATAATCTGGACTGACAGAACTCTTTACATCTGTGACGGATTCACAGCACTCACCGCCGGATGGGCGCCCCCACTGGTGGTCTGGGAATTAGCTCAAGCAGCTGCCCTGTCTGCGCACTGTGCTCTGCCACTCTTCCTCTGTAGTCCTCCTCGCGGCTGTCAGGACCCACAGCATCTTCTTCTGGGCTTGGCCCTCCAGCCGAGCCACAACTCATGTCCCCCTGAGTCTTCCGGGGGATTTGAGAGACTCGGCTCCGTCACTTACTTCAGTGGCCGCCGCAGTCCACTCCCACTCCAGTGGTGGTCTGGGGGAAGCGGGAGAGACCCAGGCCCGCCCACTACTCCGGGTCCCGGCCCAGGGACCCTGCATGAAGTCAGCTTTCACCGCCTCTCCCCCAATTCCTCAACAGACTTCCCTGGGCCACTTCCCCACAGCTCCAGTACCTCTTCTGCTCTTGTATTAGGGCATCTGCTCTGCTGAGCTCCTGCATTCAGCTACTGCTCTGTGCCGGGGGCTGACCTCCTTCCACCTGCAGGGCAGCCAGCCTTCCCTCCCCGGGCTCCCAGGATTGACTGCCCCTGTTCTGCTTAGCAGCTCCCTTTTATACTGGGCTCCTGGGCCCTGACTGGCTATCCCGCAGCTCCTTCCGATTGGCTGCTTCCCCAAGGGCTCTCTTAACCCCTTCCTGGCCAGTGTGGCAGACACCTCGCCACAAGATCTCTCATTATAAGGTATCATGTCTCTTTTGCAGCTCTTCTCTTCACCCTCTTGAACACTTCATCATCCTTTTTAAAATATGGAGACCAGAACAGGACGCACTATTCCAGTATTGGTCTCACCAATGCTGTATACAGAAATACAATCACGTCCCTGTTCCTGCTTCCAAGGATCACATTAGCCCTTTCTGCCACAGCATTGCACTGGGAGCTCATGTTCAGCTGCTTGTCCATTATGATCCCTATATCCTTTTCAGAGTCACTGTTGCCCAGTGCGGCTTGACAAAGCCCTGGCTGGGATGATTTAGTTGGGGTTGGTCCTGTTTTGAGCAGAAGTTGGACTAGATACCTCCTGAGGTCCCTTCCAACCCTCATCTTCTATGATTCTATACAGTCCCCCAGTCTGTAAGTGTGGCTTGCACTCCTGGTCCCTACATGAATAACTTTGCATTTGGCTGTATTAAAAGGCATTTGTTTGAATGGGCCCAACCTACCAAATGATCCAGTTGGCTCTGTCCGGCTCCCTGTTCTTGTCGTTTACCACTCTGCCAATCTTTGTGCCAGCCGCACATTTTATCGGCTGTGATTTTATATTTACTTCCCGATCACTAATGAAAATGACGTACAACATCAGGCCTAGTACCAGTCCCTGTAGAATCCCATTGGAAACACTTCCATTCAATGCTTATTCTGTATTGAAACCAAATTTTTGAGATCTATCTTTTAACCAGCTCTTAATCTATTTTACGTGTGCTGTTTTGATGCTGACTAGTGGTAATATTTTAATCAGAATGTCACGCGGTCCTGAATCAAATGCCTTACAAAAGTCTAAATCCGTTACATCTACACAGTTACCTTTATCCACCGAACTTGTAAGCTCATAAAAGAATGAAATCAGCTTTGTTTGACAAGAGGTATTTTCCATAAAGCCACGTTGGCTGGCATTAATTATATTCCTGTCCTTTAGTTAATTTTCAGCTGTATCCCTTATCTCTGGTTCCACTCTATGTTGCTCAGGACTGATCAGTGTTGGACTTGATACCATTACTTAAGAAAAAGAGACCCTAATATTTTACTTCCGTTACTCTGGTGACATATTTAACTTGACTTTATTTTCCCTGGATCTCTGCCTCGTGAGACAGAGACTGGAATCATGTTCTTCCTTGGTAGCTCCAGTCTCACCCACAACATCTGCAATGCAATCAAGTCTGGCGTAGGCGTCATACACTTTCTCGTCGCATACTTAATGTGCTGAATGAATACCGAAAGGGAAGTGGCTGGATCTGTGTGTCCCTGGTGGGGTATTAACTGTGGTTAGCACTGAACTGTCTGGTCAGTTTTATCCAACAGTAACTGGATAAGGCATTCAAGGCACCCATTTACTAGTCTCATTGTCAAATGCAGGCGTGCTTGTTCCAGATTGTCTCCCGGTTCCTGCGGCTCTAGCCACCATCTCAGCTCTGCTCCACTGGGGAAGTTACACCCACTCCCGAGGATTATTGGCCTTGATGGTTATCCCAAGTTTTCTGATACTAAAATCTCAGACTGATCAGATTCATGGTACAGCAAGGGTTTTTTTAGGCTCTATCATGGTATCCATTTCAATCTTGTGTTCTCAGGCAGCTGCCTGGCCCGTGTAACCTCTTTGAATTGCAATTGTCATTGTCTTTTTCCATCATTCTTTGCAGAATCCTAATGTCGTCTCTTGCTATTTCCCTGGCATCGTCCCCCCAGCGTGCTCAGGAAAGTTGGCTGTAATTTGAAGCAAAGCCACAGTGAGGATGCTGGCTGCCATCCACATCGCTGCTCACCGCCTCGAATAACACTGTGAACAGGATTGGCAGGTTCTAGTCTTCAATATTTAATGTTGCAGGGGGAAAAGCCATGAATGTAAATTTCATGAGGGATGTCTTGCTCACCTTTGGATGTGCTGAGAGCTTCCATTCACCCTCTAGACAAAGGTCCATGAATATTCATTTAGCTTCCTCTTGAGATCTTTTCAATTGTCACCTTGCCAAGAATTACAAACGGGAACGCAGGAGAAGCCAGATCAGCTGAGAGGTTAACGAGAAGTTCAAAGGGAGAACGGGAATGTTGAGATTTGCAGACACCTGGGACACAGGGTGGTCATGGCTGAAGGGCATATTGCATCCAAGGGCTGGTGGGACGCTATGGGTGACTAGATCTGCTCCAGACAGTCTCTCTTGCACAACTCTGGTGGAGATTTGCCCTTCATAAAACCAACCAGGGCGATGCTGGTGCTGACCGACCCGCCCCCGCACTGGAGCGGATTGGCCCCACGCTAGAGCTGCCTGACCGGCCCCACGTGGAACTGACTGCAGGATGACAGTTCCATTTCGCAGCAACTTGCAAGGCTTGGAAATTTGTTTTATTTCCATAGCGGCACAAATAAACTAACCCCCAAACAAATCTGAACAACCCCTCCCCCCACCTTTTGCTGTTAGTTGTTATTTTCCTGGTTTAAAAGTCTCAGGTATCCAATCAGGGAGGCAGAAAATTCCATGTGACTTAAATGATCATTCATATGGTTTTCAGCTCAAAAAGTCTGGTTTTTTAGTTTTTCTGTTTCGTGATGGCAAACTGGAAATTCTTAAGGAAAGCAGCCACTTTCTACTAACCCGGGTTTTCAGAAACCCAGTTTTCCATACCAAGGAGTTTTGACAGAACATTTTTGATCAGTTCTAACACATCCCAGCTTTATGTCTGTCCTAGAAGGGCTGCCAGCGAAGGTATCATCTGAACAGAGCACCCTTCACTGTTACACAACACAGCGCTTTTAGAATGAGTGCCTGTGACTTCTTAAAACAGTGCAATGTACACTGACCTCAAAGCAGTTGTGGAGCAGTCGCCTTTGTCACCCTTCTTAGGTGGATTCAGTAATTACTCAAACACTGCACACACCCACCCTGACACCATAGGCACTATCATTTATCAGGTACCTGCGTGTAAAGCACATCTCACTAGCCAGGAGGCAGCACTTGGGCTGATAGATGAACATAAAAGGGAAGCAAAGGGCTGTATTATACTCCTGACCCAGTGGGTGTCTGGGAACCCTTCAGCTACCACCATCTGTTAGCTTTTGGGAGCGCCGATGCTGCAGATGGAGATACAGCCAGTCCTGGTGTGCAGCGGGCGCGTCTCTGCAGGGGAAAGGTCATCTCAGCAAAAGTCCATCTTGGGAAAGATCCTTCCTGGTTCCTCTTGACACAGGTATCAAGCACCTGCGATGTCTGGGGGTGAGTGCTGTGAGGGGAGGGTGTCCAGGATCCATTAGGGTGCGGATCATTTGGGCTGAATCCCAGGGGAGACTCTGTGACAACACGATCAGGCTGAGGAGGCGTCTCAGCACGTCTCAGCCCAGAGCAGCAGCAAAGTCTGGGCTAGACAAAGAGGAGTTTTCACCTCTCCGTGATTCAGCCGTGCCCTGAGCCCAGCCTGGCGTGGCCTTCTGCCCACGCCCCACTCACCTCCCTGGACAAAAGACAACGCAGGCAGGTGACAGTGGTCCCACTAGGAATCAGAAGGGAAGGCAACCCCCCCTTGAAAACCTGGCCTTGTGATAACTGCCAGGTTGGATGAGCCCACATGACCCTCCCCACCCCAAGGAGCGGAGGTCATACGAAGCTGCCTTGCAGAGTATCTGAGCTGAAGATGAGCGTCAGCTGAAGTGAGGGGGAGGCGGAGATTCCATTCTGACTGGAGGTTAGATGTGATTTATTATTCCCAGGAATCCACAGCCCAGCAGAGCTGCCGAGTTCCCTGCAACACGCGCGCGCTGTTTTACGGCTTTTATAAATCACTGCGGTGCACAGGAATGCAAGCACAGAAAATGTTAGTGTAAAATAAAGAACCACTAACCAGCAAGACAAAAGAATCAATATTCATAAGATAAAGCGCCCGTGTAAAGAGAGCTGGGATGATGACATGGAGAGGAAACAAATCAAAATCCAGAGCTTCTGAAAAGCTCACTGGAACAATTGGGTTGGGTGCAAGCGCTGGCCTTCCAGGAAGCAAAAGGCTGTTAGAGAATGGCCCTGACGAGGTCCTGTGTGGTGCTGGGATGTGTCTACAGGGAATCGCTTCAGGGTGAAACAGATCTTTGTTAAGTGCGTGGGAGCAGGAGCAAACATTGCAGCCAGTGGATGAAATGTGCCCGTGGGCCTCACCTGGGAGAACCTGCAGGACAGAGAATTGATACAAAGGGACCCCCAACAGCTAGGAATGGGGGCAGGAAATAACTAGCCGGGGTTGGCCCTGGACAGATACCTCTGGGGAAAGTATTCCATGGGACGGAGACAGCTGGGAAGCAGTGAAGCAAAAGGAGAGCTGGACATGGTAGCAGACAACATCCGAGAGACAGGAGAGCTGGCGTCACTTGGTGCTGAGAGCGCTCAATGTCTCATGGGACTGGGTGCAGAGGGCTTGATCCTGCAAGGTGACGAGTGCCTTCAGCTCCCACTGAAGCCAGAGAAAGGGGGGCCGCGCATCACGTCGCAGGACGGAGCCTTTTGTTGACATGCCCCGAGACAGCACGTTGCATGGTATGTCCACATGGCAAAAACACTCCTGGCAGCAAGCCTCACGGCTCAGGTCTACAGACTCAGGCTCCCAGGGCTTGCGCTATGGCCCCACAAAGAGCAGTGTAGACGTTCCTTCTCGGGCTGGAGCTCAAGCTGTGGGACCCAACCCCCTCATCAGGTTACAAAGCTGAGCCCCAGCCCCAGAGGGGACCCTCATGTGGCTATTTTTAACGCTGTAGCGCAAGCCCTGGAAGCCTGAGTCTGGAGACCTGGGCTCCGTGAGGTGTGTTTGGGTTTTTCTGCAGCCGGCGCATACCGTACAAGTCCCTCTGTTGGGAACTGACTCAGCAGCCCTTGCTCCTATTAGAGACGTCTCGATGCAGCCACTGGGGATCTGTGGTCAGTGCTGGGCACCTCAGTGCAGCGAGACACTGACAAATGTGAGGGAGTAAGGGCAACAAACGACCCTGGTTCTGTCTACACTGCGCACAAAGCCTGGGTGCTGGATCAGCTTTCAGCCCAAGCCCCCCTTATGTCCACACACAAATCAGTCTGACTCGGGACAGCAAGGACTCAGAGCCTCTGCTGGGGGGTGGGTCAGAGCCTGAGTCCCACTGTGGTCCAAGCCCCATCCATTTGCAGTGTGGATGCAGCTCAAGCCGCAGACCTGAGTCAGAAGATCTCCGTAGTGCAGCATGGACCTGTTAGCACGGCCATGAGAACTGGGTTAACAAAATGGTGTGGGTGCTCAAACACAGGCTTGGAAATATCGAGTTCATCAGCCCACGGGCCACAGACCCAGGCTCAGTGTAGACATAACCGAAGAGGGTGGAAAGGTTATTTTATAAGGGAAGAATAAAGGGAATGGAGCTGTGCCTACCCGTCTGTCTGCAGATATTTGGGGATTGGAAGCACCAAACAAGGCGCGGAGTCAGTCAGGGTGGGATAAAGGTTTGCAACAGAGACTCTGGGAAGTGACATCAATCAACAGAGAAAGTCACTGAACCACTGAGAACCTGTTGGGCCTCAGACTCGTCTCCACAGTTTGCAAAGAAGAGGGCAAAGGAAATAGGGGCAGGAAGGACATGCTGCCGGGGGGCGAGAGGGTTTATTTCTAAATAAAGGAGATACACCTGAAGCTGGCAGTAGAGGGGTGTGATGGGCGGCTGCTGCTCCAACATGAGACCTACCCTTTGTGGGGTGCTATAGGGCAGTGGTTCTCAGGCTGGGGGGTGTACAGGGCAGGCTGTGATCAGGTGATACGCAGGTGGTTTGTTAAAAATGACTGGGGTCATTCCTACAGAGAAGAGCCTATTCTAACTACAGGAAGGAGGCTGCTAACAGCTTCTGAGTTGTAGATGTGGCATTGCGAAGAAGATTGCTCATCGCAGGCACCGCCCAGTGGTCAGGCAGGGCCTGGAAGGTTCTTTCCTGGAGGTCCCCTATTGACAGTCGCTCGGGTCCTGCAGTGGTCTGCCCCATCTGCAACACAATCCTCTGGCCAGGTTCCACACTGACGTCCAATCCATGTGGGGGATATAAAGAGTCCAGCGTTGGGGTCTAGATAAAGCAATGGGCTGCAAGGTCCCACCCGGGTCAGGGTCTTGGGATCTTAACCCTTCAGGGTCTTCACTCATCTAGATTCCACATATCAAAGTTAGACTTCTGCCTTCGGCACCCCATAGTGCTTGATAGAGGAACCCAGACCCACCCTTTCATTTGGAATCTGATCCAGAGCCCAGTGTAAACAGCTATACTGCATCAAAAAGTGCTATACTGCTGCCTCTCTGGATCGCTTCCTACCAGTCCACTTTTCACAATGGATAAAGACCAGGGGGAAAAGACCTGATGATATTGTCCATTAATTTAGTCTCATCATATGGTGATGATAACACTCTTTCCATTCCACTAGTATCTCTAGAGGATGTTAAACAGAAGCTACGAAAGTTATACATTTAAATCTGCAGGTCTGGAATACTTGCATCCAAGAGTTTTAAAAGAGCTGCCCGAGGAGCTCACTGGACTGTTAACATAGCTTTTCAGTGAGTCTTGGAGCACTGGGGAAGTTCCAGAAGACTGGAAGGAAGCTCATGTTATGCCAAGTTATAAAAAGAGTAAACGTGATGACCCAGGTGTCACATTTTGGGGTGCAATCCAGACAAGTGAGGGGTTGTGTCATAGCCTGACCTGTAATGCTGACTGCTTCAAACTGCTCTGCTGCTGTAACTCCCTTGACTGGATGCTCCCAGACAGCATACAAGCCTGCACTAAGTGTCTGTGTGACCAGGTTCAGCAATCTGATTCCAACAGCCTGCTTTGTTCCATCACAGCCACACTCTGGCCTCCTCTAGCTTTAGTTACACCTGGCAAGATAACCCCCATCACCTGAATATTCAGAATATTCCTACAACCATGTGCTCTGAAATATCCAGTCCTCTTCTTGGTCATTCAGAGAGATATTAAGGTTCACTTTTTCCTTTAAAGACACAATACCCAGCAGCTTGCCACAAACTAAATATGAGTCAACAATGTTATGCTTTTGCAAAACAAAGGAACATCGTCCAGGGATGTATTTGCAGCAGTGTTGTAAGCAAGACACGAGAAGTAATTTTTCCACTCTACTCAGCACTGATAAGGCCTCAACTGGATTACTGTGTCCAGTTCAGGGCACCACACTTCAGGAAGGATGTGGACAAATTGGTGAAAGTCCAGAGGAGAGTGACAAAAATTAAAGGTCTGGAAAACCTGATCTATAAGGAAAGATTGAAAAACCTGGGTTAGTTTAGTCTGGAGAAGAGACGACTCAAGGGAGACATGATAAGTCTTCAGTAAAGTTAAGGTTATTGTAAAGAGGAAGGTGATAAATTCTTCTCCTTGTTTTCAGTTGTTGGCTGCATGTGTGTGTTGTCTCAGCTCTGCGCAGATAACAGAGACACCACTCCATGATTGAATGATTCAACACGACCACAGATCTGTTTAGCAGCGAAGGCACCCGGCCAGGTTTATTGCCAAATGAGCAAAGGAGAAAGTGCCTTATACATGCTACAAGTACACTTAATACTGTGTGCCCCTGACAATGGACCAGCTCAGTGAATGGTGGGACTTTCCAGTCCTCAGTCAGACAGACAAAGATGTTTCCTCTAGGACCCTCTTTCTATGTTGACACAAACAAGTTTCGTATTACCCCTCTGACATGTGTAGTTGCCACCTCCTGACGTGGCAGGGTGCCACCCTTTGACGTGGTAAGATACCACCCATTGCCTTGTACTGAATGGTTCGGTCAAAACATCTCCATTCATCACATTAACTAGACATTTCTATCCATGATAGGGTCATGTGAGGAGGTCAGTGATCCCTCATTATCTCTAGGGTATTCAGATGTCCTGGTACTTTTCTGGAATGGGCTTTTGCCTAGTACTTCTTGGGAATGTGTGTTCATTATATTGGCTCTGTTCTTGCCACTTACTGTGAGCCTGCCACCATTCACAGCCTGACTGCTGCTAATTTTCGTGATACACCTTGCTACCCTGTCAGCTGTCCCTCAGCAGCACTCAGCCGTCTCAGGCAAGTCTCACATGTTGGTACCGTTTGTGCACACCAGTCCAGTCTGCAAATGGAAGGGCTGAGCCAGAACTGCAATGGTGCCGCCCATTTCACTGCTCATCTGTTCAGCAGAAGCATCCAGCTAACCAGCTCATCCCAAACCAGCTCTCAGGTCCCAAGAGTGCCAACTGCCCCCCTACCCAGTTACTACAGGCCTCCCCCTTCCTGGGCCTCAACAGGGAATTCCACAGCCCATCAGACCTTACCACTGTAATTCATTTTGCACAGCCGCAGCGTGTAATACCAAATTCAGTCATACAAGGGACCCTGCAGTGATTGTGACTCATTTTCCTGTTTCATCGAAAAAACCTTCCAGTGTTAAATGTATCCAAAGCTGCTACCTCTTCATTCTGCCCTCGCCCAGAGCCAGGCACCTTGGCCAGAATTTAGGGTGATCCCACCGCAGAGGATAGGAATTTGATTAAGGTTGACTAGTTACCAAAGCCTGTAACTTCTGGTGGTCTCTCGATTTCATCCCGTTTCTCCCCCTACCTGCCTGTGTGTCTGGCCTCGGGACCAATTAAGGTTTTCCTGGGAAAGCTTGAACCTTGATCCTTGCAATTAGTGGCTATAAATGCAGCATCAGTCTGTGTGACTCCCACCACCCTTTGGGATTTTATGGAGCAGGCTCTTTGGTTTGAATTATGTTCACAGATCCTTTCCTTATGCTTCGCTCTGCTAGTCCCTGTAGAGTGCTTCTGTGTAGATGAATCAAATTGTATTAAACTCTTGTCATTCACTCTGCGCCCTACCTTAGCTCTGGAGTTTAATCATGCCAGATAATGTTTCTGTTCCTCACAGCCTGGTCTTACGTCACCGACACTCCCAGTCTGAGCAATTATTCTTGTCTCTGTGCCACCTCTGCAGATAAGGGGTGGATTTGGCATTACAGCGTCTAAGCATGATACAAACTCATTTTTTGTCTATCTTTTTAGAGCCCAGATTCAGACAAAGGGCCCAATGATAACATACAGCGTTGTGAATGCTTTTGTTTACCCTGCTCCTAAAACGTGTCTATAGCTGGCTTCCCATGGGATTCGATTGCACTCAGCGGGTGCCGTTTAAAACTCACAATTTTCTACCCCAGATATAGTTGGAGTCACTGCAGTGTCTTTCTACATTTTGAATTCATACAGCAAACTGTATACCAGTCCCTACAATGGGTGTTTTACACGTGCAGAGTCATACACTCAACAATTAGTAAATGACAAATGTAAATTTGTCCATGTAATCTCAGCTCTGCCTCCACGAGTGCATGTGTTCATAGAATCATAGAATATTAGAGTTGGAAGGGACGTCAGGAGGTCATTCAATCTAACCCCCTGCTCAAAGCAGGACTAACCTCATCTAAATCATCCCAGCCAGGGCTTTGTCAAGCCACAGCTTAAAAACCTCTAAAGATGGAGATTCCACCACCTCCCTAGGTAACCCATTCCAGTGCTTCACCACCCTCCTTGTGAAAAACTTTTTCCTAATATCCAACCTAGATCTCCCCCCCCTGCAACTTGAGACCATTGCTCCTTGTTCTGTCATCTACTGCCATTGAGAACAGCCTAACTCCATCCTCCCTGGAACCCCCTTTCAAGTAATTAAAGTCTGCTGTCAAATCCCCCCTCATTCTTCTCTTTTGCAGACTAAATAAGCCTAGTTCCCTCAGCCTCTCCTCATAAGTCATGTGCTCCAATTGTGTTACAACGTACTGTTTAATCTATATAAGAAGAGTCCAGGATTGTCACCTCTGTGTGTGTGGCCCTCTGAAATGTAGCATGTCTGCTGAGTCAGTGTGAAGCCACAGAAACAGCTACAAGCAGGACTGAGACTTCTTTTTGTTCAGGATATCACCAGGTTCAATCTTCGCTGGGATTTGTGGCTTCTTTACTCACGTGGCTTTATGAATTACCTGTATGCAGTAGCATGGGTTTTCCAGTAGTGCCCCGATGATTGATATGGTGTGTGTCGGCAAGCGGCACTATTACATACGGTCTTCCAAGTTTCTAGAGTGGGACAAATGTTCATTCTTGGGAGACGTTGCGTTGTTGTTAGTTTTGGGACATGCAAGGTTCTGTGCAGAGGCAGCTTCTGGAGAAGATACCGTGCAGTGAGCAGGAGGGTTTGCTCTCTGCTTTGGTCTCTGACTGGAGTCACTTCTGGAGGCAGAGTTACTCCTTAGGAGCCAGGTGTCAGTGTTGAGCTCAGATCCCTGGCAGAAGTGATTGCCTTGTGTGCTACTTGACCACCGTTGTTCCAGGACTGAAGAGAAAACCAGTTACTCTAAGGCTATACCCAGACTCTGGTTTCTCCTGCAAGGCCCAGAAATCTGCTACTGCTCAACAGGGGGCAACATTATTCTTTATTTGTGCTAGGGCAGCACCTTGGGGCCCAGTTCCATTGTGCTAGGCACTGTACAAATATGTAACAAAGAGACAGTCATGCTCTGCAGAGCTCACAGTCTAAAGCCACCTAGTATTTTTACTGTATGACACCTGCCTCATTCGGTGCTTAGGATGGACAGTGAATGAGGCGTGGCTGTGCTGTGAATTGGTCTGAGGTCCAGAGCACACCTGACTCATTAGCAGCAGAAGCTGGATGGCATGGGTGAGTGAGGCAGGGATCCGCTGATGGGAAATGAATGATCATGGAGTTAGGGCTGAGACCCAGGAGATAAGGGTGTACTTCCTGTCTCTGCTACATGTGTCTAGTGTGATCTTGGGCAAGTCACTCAAATTGGGCAATGCTAAGCAATGCCACGCCTAACTCCTAGAATTCTTGCTCCCTGGTGGAATTCACAGCCCAGGCGCCTCAAACAATGCCTGGGGAAAGGGAAGCACCCAAGAAAGAGATTCTCAGAAGCCACCAAGCTGAGCAGGGAGTCACCTAAGCTAGTCAGAAGTAAATGCAGAGGAAAAAGACAGCACTTAGGGCCCAGACCCACAAAGGTACTAAGGAACCTGATTGACAAGCCAGAGGGAGGTGCCTATCTCCACTCGGGATTCTCAGCCGTGAATCCTCCCTGGAGTTAGGCATCTAAGCCAGGTCAATCCTTTCTCATGAAAAATGAGAGAGCATCTGCTTCAGAATACCCAGTAGCCCAGTGGTCAGTGCACTCTCCTTGGAGAAAGGAGGGTGCAGTCCAAGTCCCTGCTCTAATGAAGATTTATTATGTAATTAGTCTGGACACATAATGTAGTGCGATCTCAGTCCATGGGTACGTGAGTGATAGAAAGGTAGGAGACGTGCCATTTGATTTGTAAAAATCTACAGAATCGTAATTTCAATGACGTCATCCCCTGTGGTGAGGGAGGGGGGGACTCACTTTCCCGCAGGTTCCCAACTCCAGGAGCTTCAGTTGATGAAAATTTTGATAAAAAAAAGTGTCATAAAAAAGGGTTGAGTTGGGTATCATTCCCAAGCCCTTTCTCCCATGAACGCAGTGGTAACAAACTCAACCAGCCTAGAACAATTATGTAGATAGACATTTGAGAAAATATTTAAAAATCAACATTTTGTAAATTTGACTTTAATACAGGGATGCATGACTTACATAAAAAAGACACTGATCTTTGGTGAACCTAGGGAAGTTAGCCTTGACATGTAGGACTGAAAACATTTATTCACCAAAGTCATCATCAGTGTCATCTCTGGCTAGGGCTCCACTGCTCGACACTGGTGAGGCCACATCTGGAGTAGTGTGTCCAGTTTTGGGCCCCCCACTACAGAAAGGATGTAGACAAATTGGAGAGAGTCCAGCGGAGGGCAATGAAAATGATTAGGGGGCTGGAGCACATGGCTTCTGAGGAGAGGCTGAGGGAACTGGGCTTATTTAGTCTGCAGAAGAAAAGAGTGAGGGGGGATTTGCATTTAGCCATATTAAACCACATATTGTTTGCTTTCACCCAGTTTACCAAACGATCCAGATTGCTCTTGTGTCAGTGACCTGTCCTCTTCATTATTTACCACTCCCCAATTTTTATGTCATCTGCAAACTTTATCAGTGATGATTTTATGTTTTTGTCCAGGTCATTGATAAAAAAGTTAAATAGCAGAGGGCCAAGAACTGATCCCAGCAAGACTCGACTGGGGACACACCTGCTCAAATACGATTCTGTTTACAGTTACATTTTGAGACCTATCAGTTAGCCAGTTTTTAATCCATTTAATGTATGCTATGTTAATTGCATATTGTTCTAATTTTTAATCAAAATATCATGTGGTACCAAGTCAAACGCCTTACAGAAGTCTAAGTATATTATGTCAATACTGTTATTTTTATCAGCCAAACTTGTAATCTCATTAAAAAAAATCAAGTTAGTCTGACAGGATCTATTTTCCATGAACCCACGTTGATGTGCATTAATTTCATTACACCTCCTTTAATTGTTTATTAATCGAGTCACATATCAGGAGTTTCATTTTCTTTCCTGGGAATGACACAGTCTGACCAAGTTATATTTACCTGGGCCAACTTATTTACTCTTCTTAAAAACTTGAATATTTTATTTTTTTATTTTTTACAGAGGCCTTCAACCCCTTCCCCCACCAAATCAGGTTGTTTTTATCCAGCATGACCTTGTTGCTCAATTGTTGGGTGATGGCTTTTGGGGCATTTAATAAGGTGTTCTGTGATCACTACTTCTTTATTAGTTAGGACAAGGTCTATTGTATAATTCCCCTGTGTTGGTTGCAACACTTTTGGAGTTAGGAAATTGCCATCAATAATGTTTAGAAATTCCAACACTGTTTTAGTACTTGCAGCGTGAGACCATCATATGTCACTCAAACTGATATCCCTCATGATCACACCATTTCCCCTACACGTTATAGATAGTTGTGTAAAGAGGTGGTCATCTTGTTCCCTATTTTTGGTAATCTGTAGCAGCCACCAATACCACCCCATTTTCTGCTTTATCTGTTAGGACACTGATCCCTGAGTATTCAAGGTCATTTTCTTCTGAGTAATCAGAATTTTATGTGGTGTATGTTAGCTGTTCATTCAGTGAGCCCCATCTATCCTGTGCACTGAATGAGGGCAGAGGTGCTGTGGAAAAAAACAGCGTGTGATCATACAACTAATGATTGTATCATAATATATACACCCAAGAGGGCTCAATTAAGGTTGCACAGGCAACCTTAATACAATATTCATTGATTCCAAGACCAAAAGGGATCGCTGTGATCACCTAGTCTGACCTCCTATATAGCACAGGTTGGAGAATTTCCCTGAAATAATTCTTTTTGAACTAGAGCATGTCTTTTTTTTAAAAAAATCCAGCATTCCTAAAGAGGAGGATTATTCCTTTTACCAGACCACAGGGCTCCCTGCCCAGTTCAGAAATGGCCCTGCTGTGCTTAAAGTAGTTCAACATTCGTAATGCATTACTCGGGCCCTGGACGCTTCCTGATCTCTGTGTGAATGGAGCTCTGCACCCATGGGGAGCCATGGAGTTAGTTTTGCAGGCAGCTGCACCACAGCCGTCCCTACATGCATGCCTTATGAGCTCAGCAAACAGAAATGACTGCACGTGCTCCAGGGGTGTCTCAAACATGGATAAATTGCAAAGGATAAGTATAAAACCATAAGCATGCAGGGACAGAAGCAGAAAGCTAAAGCCCAGAATTAGTTACACCTAGCAAGGGACATAAAAGGCAATAAGAAAAGTTTCTGTAAAAACAGTAGGAACAAGAGAAGATGAAGGAAAGTGTAGATCTTCTACTAAGCAGAGAGGGAAAACTAATAACAGATGACATCAAGAAGGCTGAAGTGTTTATTATTGCTTATTTTCCTTCAGTCTTCAGTAAAAAGTCTTCACTAATTGTGACCAGATACATAACCCAATTAATATTAACAATAAGGTGGAAGGAACGCAAACCAAAATAGGGAAAGAACAGTTTAATGAACATTTAGGTAAGTTAGATGTAGTCAAGTCATCAGGGCTTGATGAAATTCATCTTAAAGAACTACATGAAGTAATCTCAGAACCATGAGTGATCGTCTTTGAGAACTCATGATGGATAGGTGAGGTCCCAGAGTGCTAGAGAGGAAGAAACATAGTACCCATATTTAAAAAGGGAATAAGAGGACCCAGGGAATTATAGAGCAATCTGTGGAAGATACTGTAACAAATTATTAAACAATCCCCTAGAGGCTAAGTAATAAGGAATAGCCGATATGGATTTGTCAAGAACAAATCATGCCAAAACCAACCTAATTTCCTTCTTTGACTAGGTTACTGGCCTAGTGTATGGGGGGAAGAAGTAGATGTATATATAGTGATTTTAGTAAGGCTTTTGACACAGTCCCGCCTGCCATTCTCATAAGCAAACTAGGGAAATGTGGTCTAGCTAAAATTACTATAAAATGGGTGCAAAACTGGTTGAAAGACCGTACTCAAAGAGTATCAATGGCTCACTGTCAAACTATTGGGATCCTGCAGGGGTCAGTCCTGAATTTGGTACTAGTCAATATTTTTATTAACGACTTGGACAATGGAGTGGAGAATATGCTTATAAAATTTGCAAATGACACCAAGGTGGATGGGGCTTCAAGCACTTTGGAGGACAGTTTTAGAATTTTAATGGAGATTGACAAATTGGAGATTGGTCTGAAATCAGCTAGGTGAAAATCAATAAAGACAAGTGCAAAGTACTTAGCTTAGGAAAGGAAAAATCAAAGGCACAGCCACAAAGTGGGGAATAACTGGCTCGGTGGTAATACTACTGAAAAGAATCTAGGTGTTATAGTGAATCACAAATTGAATATGAGTCAATGATGAAGGCTAATATCATTCTTGTGTGTATTAATAGGAGTGTCATATGTAAGACATGGGAGGTAATCATCCTGCTCTATTTGACACTTATGAGACCTCAGTTGGAGTACTGTGTCCAATTCTGGGCACCACACTTTATGAAAGATGTAGAGAAACTGGAGAGAGTCAGAAGAGAGCAACAAAAATGATCAACGTTTAAAAACTTGACCTCTGTGGAAAAAAACTGGGCATGTTTAATTTTGAGAAAAGAAGATTGAGGAGGATGAGACCTGATACCAGTCTTCAAATATATTAAGGGCTATTAAAGAGAGGACTGTGATCAATTGTTCTCTTGTCCACTGAAGTTAGGATAAAAAGTAATTGGCTTAATCTGCAGCAAAGAAGATTTAGGTTGGATGTTAGGAATAACTATGTAACTATAAAGATAGTTAAGTTCTGGAGCAGGCTTCCAAGAGAGGTTGTGGAATCCCCATCATTGGAGGCTTTTAAGAATAGGGTGGACAGACATCTGCCAGGGATAGTCTAGGTTGGTCCTGTCTCAGTGCAGGAAGCTGGACTAGAAACTTTCTCCCCAGACATTTTGGCTGCAGAACGGGTCCAAAAAGATCACGGGCATTTTTTTTTTTTTTTTTTTTTGCTAGGGAAGTTGAACTTTTTCACTCGCTCAGAACCAAGTAAACTGTTTTTGCTAAAAACAACCCACCTTCAATCGTGAGATTAAGAATGAAATATTCCAACCCAAAACAGGAAAATTTCAGAAAGTTCCCAGTGACCGAGAGCAGGGGATTGGGATGGATGCTGCCATGCAGTCTTGACTGTGAAGAGCGCTCTGCTGGCAATACATGGTACAAACAGCAGAATTGCCCAGTTATATGAAGGAGCCATGAAATCAACAAGACTGAATTTAAAAAAAACATTTGAAGTCTTAGGCCACTTGTGGATTTATGAGAAGGAAGCCAAATGAGGAAGGAGGCATCATCGCAGAGAAATTGCGAGACCTGGGCATATTGCTCCATGGGATAAGGCTGTGGCCCCCGTAAAGAAATGCACTTTTTAATCCAGTTGAATTAGGGTTTCTTTTGTGACTGTTTGACACAAGAATTGCAGAATGGCAGTGTAGATGGTCTCTTGCCTCTGAGCTACAGAAATCCATGCTAGCTAATGGGAAAGGTGGTAACCTTCCCTCCCGCAGTTTCCATGACGTGCTGTCATTCCATATAAAAGGCAATGTGACATAAAAGTCAATAAGATGAGGTTCTATAAATACACTAGAAGTAAGAGAAAGATGAAGGAAAGTGCAAGTCTCTGACTTATTGGGGAAGAAGAGCAAATAGCGGAGGACACAGGGAAGACTGAAGTGTTTAATGCCTTGTTTGTTTCAACGTTCATTATGTGTAACACAAGCACATTAACACCCAAGGGGAAGGATCTTGGGCCAGAATAGGGAAAGTAAAAGTTATTTGGATAGGTTAGGTGTACTCAAGTCTGCAAGTACTTTGTAACCCAACACCAGCCAAAACTGATCACTTTGGCAAAGCAGCTCCATCTCGCTGCGCACCTAGTCAGAGTAGGTGTGTTTATGCAAATGTGGTCTGTTCCTGAAGTCTTTTCCCCCAGCTCATCACTACATGTCAGGGGAGAGCTCCTTCAGACCCTGCTTACATCCCCTTGTACTTTCCAGGGTGTCCATGCTATTTTGTAGTGACTGAGGCATTATATGAGTTTCCTTATTTGGTGCGTGCACCTTTTTAATACCCAGAATTTATTGATATAATATAAAATTCATATAACAACCATCTGACGCCCCCCTTCAGGAATCTGGTTGTCTCCTGATAGGAGGAGATAGTGAGAAACAGAAAGAAGGAGCTCTCTGTCTGCAGCGCCATGGCAAGGTAGGGCATGGGGGTAGGCAGGAAAACAGAGGGCTTTTTATACACTCAGCACTGTGTCCAATCAGACAGTTGCAGACCGGAGAGCTTCACTAACTCATTAAGGCCCTGATCTTGCAACAGGGTTGGCTTACATAGACCCTGTAGTGGTCCTTGAAAGGAGTGCGTCCGTGCAGAGGTACTGAGGGACTCGTTGCAGGAGCAGAGAGCTCCAGGAATACCACAAAACCTTTAGCCAGTGAAAGTGCACAGTTCAGCTTGCTTGCATTTCTGCAGTCTGTTGCTGCTCAGGACTATTCCAGGGGCATGTTCACAGATCTTGAAATCATTCCATATTGCAGCCTGAATGGGTATTTGTTCCCAAAACTCGTGCTGGAAGTGCTGATGTTCTTCTTTATTCACTAGTCTTTAGTCTTCTCTTTAAAAATTTCAGTGACCCCTTCAGGATGGAGGAATGATACCATGTGTGACTTAGGTGAGCAGTCACACACCGTGAATAGCGTTACAGCAAGCAACAAGTAGCCAAACTGACCATGTCACAAACAACCCAGGCTTGCAAAACTACTCTGAGAAACGTTCCATTTGAAGAAATTGGAATCAGTTCATAAACAATTTGGGCTACCAGAGAATTCATCCACAGGGCCACTTTTCATACCTGGACTCTTCCTGAGCTTTTCTCTTTCTGTGAGCAGACCCATTGATTTGAATGGGACTATCCCTTAGTCCTGCCCTAAGGGAAGAGGACTGGACTAGATAATCTTGCAAGGTCCCTTCCAGACCTATGATTCCGTGAGAATCTGAAGGTCTCACTCATTGTGACTCCGCGTGGTAAAATGCAGCACGTAATGTAGGTTATGAGGGTGAAACTTTCCAAGCCACCCTAGAACTTACAACGCTCAGTCCCATTTCCCAAGGTGACGGTAGCACATAGGGACCCTGTTCCCAAGGATTTTCTATGGTCTTAGATGCCTAAGTCACTTTTGGGCTTTTGACAATGTGACCCTAGGTAATTAATAGTTTAACAGCGCTCACTAATTGTTGCAGATGTAGACCGTGGACTTGCCTTTTCTGTCAATAACTCCACTGCTCTTTTCCCTGTGAAATCACCGAGAACAAGTTGCTGAAAGAATTCAGACATTTTAGTGAAAAAATTTCCCCTTACATTAGGTTGACCATATTTTCCCACTGGGAAAACAGGACAATGCATGGGGTGGGTGGGGGGGGCGGAGAGGCTGAGACCGCCCTCCCTCCGAGCATGGGGCCCCGGCTGGCTCCAGCCCTCCCCCCCAGCTCCTCTCCCCACCGCCAAACCATGCGGGGCTGGTCACAGCCCCCATCCCCCTGCTGCCCGAGGCCAGCCCCAGCCCTCCGAGCTGCACGGTGTGGGGCCGGCCCCTGCCCTCCTTGTTACCTGAGCCATGTGGGGTCGGCCAGTACAGGGCTTAAAAAAGGAACAGTCCCGGCCAAAATGGGGCATATGGTCACCCTAACTCATGTTACCCCAATGATGTCTCCCACCCAAGTTACCCACCAACGTCACCCACAGATCTCCCCCAGCTGTAGTGTCAACATTGAAAATGCAGGGAGGCGATGGAACTTTTGCACGGCACATCCACACCCGAGAAGGAGCGACGTCTGATTCCAGTCAATAACTCAGCACTTGAAGCAAGGTGCTTTGCTAGATGCCCATGCTGGAGAGAAAGAACCACTTAATCCTGTGCTGGGCCCTTGAAGGAGGAAGGCGGGCGGTGCGAACGCCGTGCGAGCACTACGGAAACGAGGGGCAGGGCGTAGGATACAACGAGCAGAGGCGAGTGATGAACATTCAGCAGACAGACTGTGCTGCAGGCAGCCGGCAGGAGCGGGACTTGCTCCAGAGGCATTTCACAATGTCGGACATGAGGAACATGGACTGTTATTAGAGCTGATTGGACCCAAGCTGCCTGTAATGGAGGATTGGCCTTCCCCTCAGCTCCCGTTCAGGCTCTCAGGTCTGTGTGAATTTGGTCTCCATTGTCTCAGCAAATGAAGTTACACTTGGTGCACATCAATTGCCAAAGCGCTTAGCTCCTGCCGCCTGCAGAGCTGCTGCTAATGGCACAGTCTCCTTCACTGGCAGCCTTTCCACGGCTTTGCTTTCAAACTGGAAAAATGGTGAGCCTCAACTACAGTACAGAAAGCCTATTGCAGACATGTGGCTGCAGCTAAGCTCCAGGCTGCAGCCCTGTCTACTGGGCCCACAGGGAGAAGGCTCCAGGGGTCACCATGCAAGGGGCTTTGTATCTCCAGCTGACACTGCCCCCCACTGGCCAAACCTTTGAATGCCACTCCAGAATCATGGCTCTCAAAGGCCATGGGGGTGTGTTATCACAGCTGATCTGGCAAGGGGGAGAGCCAGGCCAAGAAGGGAGGAAAGGTTGCCTTGACTGAACGGGGAGCTGAAAGAAATAGAAATGCCATTTCATCTACTGCCTGCTTTGCTGTGTGTCGCTGAATGAGGAAGCGAAGGCTCCCATTGCACATAGCGCTGCTTAGCCAGGGGGCACGAGAAGAACTGCTGTTTGCTAGGGGCCACTTCTATCTCAATCACGCCTCTCTGCTCTGTGAGTTGCCCTGGCTTCCATTGTGTTTGCTGGTGGAATTCCTAGTGCATGCATTAACTTATAAAGCCTCAGCTAGGCTGGATCCCAGTTTCCCCAGAGATTTGCCTCTCCCTCAGTGCACTGGGGGGACAAATGGAAGAGCTTGGGCTTACGACTCTGCATTTAAATGGGAAGGGGCTGGAGGCAGGGACTTTTCAGGGATGAAGGAACTGAAATAGTAACAAATTCTCCAAACTGTGGGAGCTGCAGAGCTGCCTCCCTGCTGAGACCAGCCATGGGAAGGCTCGTCCAGTAAGGTTGATGTGTGTGAAGCCGAAGGGTGATTTGGGGCACATCTGTGCTGGCGCTGGCTATGGACCGCGCTAGCTCTGATCAAGCAGCACGCTAAAACTAGAAGTGCAGCTGTGGTGGAGCGTGGGGCTAGCTGCCTTATGGACATGGCTACGGTCTCAGATGGGATCACGCTCGGGCAGCAATTTCTCCTGCTGCTTGCACCACTGTGGCTATGCCTCTCTGTTGAGTGCGCTAGCCCGATCGGCGTGGGTCTGTCTCCTGGAGTGGAGAATTACTCCTCCAGCGCCAGGGTAGACTCACGCTCAGTCTGAGCCCAGGCGTGGGCACAGAAGAGGTTTGACCTTGGATTCGAGGCTTGGCTGACTGGTGAATTGGCATATCAGAAAGCGGGAACTGTGTGCCAAGGCCCGCGGCGTGCAGCTCTCCCTGCCTAGCCTTCATAAACGCCGCTTCCCAGGCTCTCAGATCTCAGCTGTTTCCAGCTTCCGTTGGCTTGGAAATTCACAAGCAGGCTGTCAGCCCAGATCCCGCTTTGCCTCCCCCAATGAGTCACGCTGAGCCAGGCATCCGTTTGTGTCCGTATCGTTTTTCATATTACACCCAGACTGGCGTTTTTGCTCCTGAACGATGTTGTGGAGGTCAAGCTCTCCACTCAGGAGAACAAAAACAAGACAAAAACCAACAGCCAGACCTGGCGATACCATTGCAATGTTAAACTGTAGGCAGGCAGAACTGTTCCCCTTGCACAGGCTCTCAGTCATACATTGCCAGAAAGAGCGCGCGAATGATCTCAACAACTTGGCGGCCATGCCTCGATTCTGCTGGAGACAGCACTTGAGGCTCCTTCAACAGAGCTGTTTCTCAGCCCGTTCCCAAAGTCCTGGTGCAGAGAGGACACCCGGCAATTCATCGTTCTGCCTGACAAAGAGTGTTGACAGGGTCAGGCCATTAGCCCATTAGATTGCACATCCTTCAGTGGAAAAAATCCCCGTATTTGTCCAGCTTTAACCCTCCCTTTGTATTCTGAGGTTCCTGCAGGGTTTCATACATTTTAAGGCTACAAGGGACCATCAGAGTTATCTATTCTGAGCTGCTGCAGTGCACGGACCATGAGAATTTCACCTAGCAATTCCTCCATCAAGCCCATATCCTGTGATCGAGCTAGAGCAGTTCTTTCAGAAAGACATCCCATGTCGATTTAAGGACTGCAAGTGACGGAGAATTACCACGTTGCCTGGTGAGTGTCTCTAATGTTAATTACCCCCACTGTTAAAAATGTGTAACTTAGTTCCAGACTGACTTCCACTTCCAGCCATCAGATCTTGTTCTGCCTTTGTCTGCTAGATTAAAGCTCCTTGACTCTCAGACATCTTCTCATTGTGTGGGGGTTTACTAATTGCCACCTCTTAACCTTCCTTTGGTAAGCTAAATAGATTGAACTCCTTTAGTTTCTGTTTTTTAAACCTCTCAGATCATACTTATAGCTCTTTTTCTGAACCCTTTCCAATTTTTCAAGGTCTTTTTTAAAGTGTGGACATTGGAACTGGGCAGTGGTCTCATTATCGCAATATACTAGGGAATCTACTCAGTAATGGTCTGTTTATACATTCAAAGATAGCATTAGCTCTCTTAGCTACGCCGTGGCATTGGAAGTTCATGATCAGTGGTTTGCCATTCTCACTAGAAAGTTCTTTTCAGAGTCATTGGTTTTCAGGATATAGTTCCCCATCCTGGAAGTGTGCTTCCTTAAAATATGTTTTGGCTTGGAAAGATTGGATTTTTATTGGTAAATATTGATAAACATTGATTTCACCATACACACACAAACTGACACCAAAAAAAAAAAAAAAAATCCATTGTAATAATAGAAATTTACAGAGAGGCAAAGTAATAAAAATGTTCCTCCTCAAGAACTTATTAGAATTTAATTTAAGGCTATTTACTTTGTACAAATTGACATCTAGTGTTGACAACTTGTGATTTAATGGTTAGAGAGCTTTAACTTTTTCAGTCTCAGTGTCTACTGAAAATGTAAATTGATAAAAATAATTCAAAGTGTTTTAAAATAAAAATTGATATCTCTCAAAATTATATAAACAAATCAAATTCTGCCAATTCTAAATATTTTGTCTGATTGTGCCAAACTTACTGTGTGAACCAGATCACTGTGTAGCAGTGACTATCCTCGTTTTATTTATCACTCCATCAATCTTTGTTTTAAAAGCAAACTTTTACAAGCAATGATTTTGTAATTACTTCCAGTTAATTGATAAAGTGGGAATAGCACTGGGCTGAGAACAGATCCCTGCAGGACCCCACTAGAAA
Source organism: Emydura macquarii macquarii (assembly GCF_026122565.2). Classification (NCBI taxonomy): domain Eukaryota; kingdom Metazoa; phylum Chordata; order Testudines; family Chelidae; genus Emydura; species Emydura macquarii. Next base: position 7,064,599 of record NW_027131391.1, read on the forward strand.
CGTCCCCGTTGGGTGATGATTCCCCATTAACAGTTACATTTTGTAAGGCTGGTCACCTGGTTTTTAACTCGTTGCTCTCCCCTGGGTGCTCCAACAAGATGGTCCAAAAAGCTCTGTAGATGATGCTCCTTCCCCATCTCATAGCTAAATGTGATCTCGGTGACCGCAGAGCCCGGAGATGGGAAGGCCCTGTTAGATCGTCCAGACTGTCTCCTGGGGCTGATATGGGGTCCTTCCCTACATGTTTCTTAGAGTTCTGACCAGCCTGGTTTTCAGTGTCCCAAGCAATGGCATTTCCCCTGGAGGAGCTGCCCACAATCTGCAAGGGAGAAGGCTTCCTGTTCCCAAAAGGCTGGGGCAAGAAGACTAGATGGCTGCTCCTCTGAAGGAGATCTGGCGGCCCTCCCTCCGACATGGATGCAGGAACTGCCAGACCAGGCTGGACCAGGACTCCGTGTCCCAGCTCAGACCACGGACAGGCCGCTCTGCTCCACATGAAGGAGCACCATTTCCCAAAGTGGCTCTTTCTGGAATCACCGCCATGGGGAGATTCTTCCTCTCTCCAGCCATGTCCTCCAACTCGTCTGATCCTGCCTAAAGTAACTGAGATGGTCCCGTTAGCTCCAGAAATACCCAGCCCATTGCCCTCCATTCTTGGCCTTGACGAACTATTACCCCACCTCGGGCTGCCAGAGACTCCAGCACACGGAACGCACAGGAGCCAAAACAACATCTCATCACCGGCTCCTTACCATACTCCTGGCCCTAATCCGTGAGGACCTCCTTGGATGGAACCAGGCTACCTCAGCGGTCAGAGTCCACTGAGGCACCCGTGCTGCTCAGGGACATGGGGATGAATAGCACTACCTCCAGCTCGGTGGCAGGACCAATGATCTCTGTACATCTACTCTGAGCAGACTGGAACGCTGTGCCAACTCCAGGTAAATTCCCAGTCCGAAGGGCTCATCCAATGCCTGTGGAGCGGTGCGTGGGGTCCCCGATACTCAGGAACACTCTCTATATGAGGCACTTCCCATTTCTGGTTTCAGCGTTCCACTGTGTCTGGTGATGAAAGAACACAGCTGCCTCTAGGAGTCGTCAGGAAAGCTGGGTTGGACCAACTGGGGCTGTCCCACCCAGGGAGGTGTGGGAAGTGATTCGGGTCTGTCCGGGACTGCCCATCAAGTGGCTGTTCATCTATAATGATCAGCAATGAAATAGTTAACAATTAGAGCTGGTTGACATTTTTCAGATGAAACATGTTTTGCCTCCAAAAATGGCTTTTTAAAAAATGATTTTTCACAGAAAATTATATGGTCAAGATTTTTTGTTTGTCATGAAAAAAGTGTCGTGCTCTTTTCGGATTTTATTTTGGAAATTTGTACTGAAAAAGTTACTGAACTGGTAACCAATAGTTCTCATTTACCCAAAGTATTGTGGGGGGGGGAGGAATGAAAATCTTTCAAACCCATGGGAGTTTGAAACAAAAACTTCAAAATTTCAACAACAAAAAAAAAGAAAAAGGGTACTAGTTTTTTTCTTACCACCTCTATTAACAGTATTTATATGTGAATTCGCATTGCTAGGGTTCAGAGCTAACATTCCCCAGAGAGATGAATGAGTCACTTCATGCCTCTCCAAGTTATTGTTTCAGTCTGTCTGAAGATTCAGGAAATTATCACTGCTAGAAAACTAGTTAAAAGAGGTTGAGCAATCAGTAAGAGAGGAAGAAGGGAAACTTCTCTAAAGTAGCTATCCATAAAGAGAAGCTGTGTGTCTTCTTGGAAAATGCGAATGTATTCTAATCAGACAATTCCAGTGAAATGCACTATAGGATCCTCAACCAAACCACTGATAAATGTGCTTAAAACCATAGACTGATATGGAATTATTAAGAGACTGGAGACAAAACAGAAGTAGCATAGATTTGCAAAAAGATAAGTGTTATCCTTGTAATTACCATTGCGTAAGTTGAGCTCCTGCCTTCCATTCCAGCCCCCAGTATTTTTTTTTTTTAAATTACAACATCTCTACAGTGTAACAGACCCCCAAGCAATAAGCATCACATGATAGGATTATAAAGAATCAATCCTGTCTCAGATTCAGCTGCTTCTTTTGATAGAATTACAAATGCAACAGGTTTGAAGGCAGAATTTGACAGTGTCTCTCTAAGGACTTGTCTACACACAAAAACTTTACTGCTTTAACCATGCCAGTACAAACCCTCTTGTGTGGATGCAGTTATAAAGAGTGCTTTATATTGGTATGGCGATTCCTGTACAGGAAAAGAACTAAGACATACCAATGTCAGGTATTTTTACACCAGTGTAACTGTCTACACACTAGAGATTATGCATGAGTAACTATATTGGTAAAAATAACCCCTCCTTGCTGGCATATTTATACTCTCCTGTTTGTAGACCACACCTAAACCTGAATGGGAAAATTAAATCAGATTGCCTTGGATATGCTCCACTCTCATGTGAATCACGTGAACCTGACTCAAAGGGTCCTGAACAACAGCTACATGTGGAAGAGAGGGAGGTTCAGGTGGGTTTTCACAGGGAAGGGTGTTTCAGACCTGTCACATTTAACCAATTCATGAATGGTATGGAAGTGAGAGCAACCACGTCATTGGTGAAATGGGCATAGGGGACGAAACAGGGAGGAGCTGCAGACTTCAGTGAGGACAGAGAAATAATATGAATGACTATGAATCGTATGAATGGTGACAGTCAAAATCTGAACAGGAAATAACCTGGGAGTCACACAGACTAATCATCTGGGAGAATTCACCCCAAACCCATGTCCTCCGTGGGAAAGGGAGCCTGGGGGGTTTTGATGCTGAACCAAAGCGAGGGAAGGAGAAGACAGCATATCAGACAGATGTTTGCAATGTTCTATGGCTGCAGAGCCAAAAGAATGTCCTGGGCTGCAGGGATTGTACTACCTCTCTCTCGGGGTTGCTCAGATCTGGGCTTTTGTTCTGTGCACTGGCTGGCTGTGCTCCTGGGTTTTTCACTTCTTGATGACCTCAACCAGGGGTCAGCCTCTTTTACTGAAATGTTTGAATAGGGAGATGCTATAGAGGAATTGGCATCAGAGTCCTCCCCAGCACTGCTCTAGCAATGAGATTATTTACTGAGGCCAGAGGAACAGTGGCGCAACACAGTGCTTTTGTCTGGGTTTTCTTTAATCCTCGTGGGGTAAATCTTGGCAAGCAGCACATACAGGCTGTGAGGTGCACAGGACACTGACTGATGCTCACTTGCTGTGCCACGGGACCCCAGACAATGTTCTTATTCAGGTCTCTAGTCAAACTGAATGAAAGTACCAGGCGTGATGATTGTGACATGGATGGGAAAGCACATCTGCAGCTCAGCAGGGGAGGATGAATCCTGAGACTGGGAATTTTCCTTTGATGGCATCTATCTTGAAGCAGTGTAACTGGATCAGTACACAGCTGGTCTCGCTAGCCTGCCCTTACCCCCAAAGGGCCCCCCACCCCCAAAAAAAACTCTTCTGGGAAAAGGGAAGGCTATTTAGATTCAATGTTTCCACTTAAGCAGTTTCCTGGGTTCCAAAGGGCCTGGACTACTTAGGTGGGTTTCCATCAAAGCAGGAATTTTCCGTCTAGCTCCCATAATCTGCCATGGGTTCCCAGCATGGAACACAGGGCAGGAGATGGGGCTGTCCTCCTTCTGCCACAGAAGACAATCAATAAATATTGGTGTGATGAAGTATCTATAGATTAGCAAAGGGCACAAACTGAAAGCCCTGAGTCCAGCAACCCAAACTGTGGAGATGTCCAAATAATCCGGCACTAGATCAGAATTTGAACTACAGAAATGTCCCTTGCATCGATAATGGGCTGAACCAAAGTCCTGGATCCAAACATCTGCAAACACTGAGCCTCAGGCCCATCTCTGTCATAAACAAATGACAGGAGTATGGGAAATAAGCCAGAAGAATTAATGAAGTTGCTGAAAGATGGAGTGGGCAGAACAGAGCCCTGGGGGGATGATTCTCATCACCGCAATGTCCATATACTGAAGATGGTTAAAGGCTGTGTAGGAGAGGTGGAAAGGAAAGGTGAGCTGAGCAGATGCACCATATATATGTCTGAACACTAGTGACATACATTGTGAGATGAAGCATGGGGAGGATAAACTCTGGATAAATATGGAATAAAACAACATATAGGGATGAAGCCACCTTGGGTTTCAGCTGGATGTCACTCAGACTTGTGGAAAGGGAGAAGAAACATCTTCTACATTGGAGGATTTCATCTCTCTCTCTCAAGGCCTCCTTTACTATAAGATCTGATTGACTCACAATCTCTAATGGATTTATCTATGCACATTCCTGCATGGCAGGGCAGTGCTGTTATCCCCTTTACAGAGGGGTTACTGTTGCATTAAAAAGAACAGCAAATTGTACATCAAGAGGTCCCTAAGTGACAAAGACAATATCATGGCCCAGAAACTGAGGACTTCCCCTCGAGGAAGAAGCCACTGTACTTCCCACCGACAGGGAAGAGCTAATGTTAGAGTACTGGGACAGCTCAGTTTCAGCCTGCAGATCTCAGTTCAGCTACTTGAATTCCACGAGTGAGGAGCAGGTGCATGGCATGCAGCAGTGCTACAATGCTAGTGGAGATCCAGAAGGCAGATCAGAAATGAGATGAACGTGGTACAATAAGAGGAAGTAATACACATCACCAGCAGGGAGAGAGCCAGGATGCTTTGAAGATGTGTACAAGCACAGTGAGCCAAATTCAGCCCTAGCTTAACTTCATGGACATCAGTGGACTTATACCAGACCAGGCCCAAGGGCAAAGCAGACTGTAAGCCTCTGAGAAGAAGGAACCTGAGGCAGGAGAGTGATGTGAACTAATTAGGGACAGTGCAAAAGGTTCTGGAAACTGAAAAGGGAGGAAAAGACCAAACTAGATAGCACATCCTCAGCTGAGGGCTGTAAGGGAGGGTTGCCAAACCATAAAATACCCCTGGAACTCATCCAGCTCCAACCAAATAATAAACACCAGAAAGAGTTAACAAATAGAGGGGAATAAGAAGGTTTTCACAAGTATGTTGAGGGAAAAAGTAGATTCTTTGCAGACTGCGAGGCTGGTGAAATTAATGATGACTCTAATGAGCTGAAATAGTGGCTGGTCTTTGAAACGTCTCCTTAACTAGAAAAACAAAGAAAATAAGTTTGGACAATTGGGAATTAAAACAAGCCTTGCAAAAGCAGCTCTCTGGAAAAGGAAGGTTTGGGGATCCTGGGAAAGCGGGAGTAGTCAGAAATGGGCAGGTTTGCGGGGGCGCTCAGGGAATTAAACAATTCACTTACTGAACCACCTGCAATTAATTTTGGGGAAAAAAAAAATTGGGGGGGGGGGGGGGGGGGGAATGTATTCCTGAAAAAAATGTACCTTGTAACCTATCGGTGTAGGTATTTGTGAGATGTGGCATAGGTATAAGTTGAGGCAGTAATGCAATGAGCCTACAACCCTCAAGGCCTGTAAGACAATAGCTTAGCTAAACTAATCAAGGTATCAGGCCCAAAAAGCCTTAGCAGAAGCAGCCAACCAGAAGTAACCCTGGATCATCAAACAGCACAAGGTAGAATGCTGCAGGGATTAAACTGCTGACAGGTAACCACGAGATGATAGTTTATACCAGCCTGGGATATTTTAAAGTTAGGAACATCAGTAGATGTCTGACCACAAGAATATCATGGAAACTGATAGATGTATATGCTAATAAGCTTACTATGAATAGACTAGTAATTTATGGGAGAAAGGCACCCCAATATTAGTAGGAGGAGGAACTACGGATAAGGAAAAGGGGCTGAAACCCCTACTGAATATAGGTATAGTGTGTCACGGCCTGTGTGCTTTGGGAAATGTAGCTCTTCGGAGAGGCCAGGATGTAAATCACTGGCGATGGTAATTAGGAAGAGGAGGAGGAGGAAGATAATGACTCACAGTTCATATTGTGCAAGGAACTGCAAGGAATGGTGTGAGTATCTGGATGCACATTCTGTATTATCTCTATCCACCGTGCTGGGCTGAAGTGTTGGTGACTTTGCTAACTGCATTGATAAAACTATTGCAAACACCAAAGGTTTTCCCTAAGTGGGAGTGTTGCAACTGTGCACATCAGGGTTCCCAACTGAACAGTAATTCTAGCAATACTGGGCTTGATCTTGGGACACGAACCTCTAAATGTTAACTGGGAATTCTTAAGTAATCAATATAATTAATACACAATCCAGAAATCAAGCAACCACCTGAATAACGAATCCTCATGACCTGGGCGGTGACCCCTGCCACATGACCCGGACTGTGCTGCAGGATCTAAACACAGGGCAGAGGTAGATGGCTCTGCCGCATGTTGTAGGATAGGTTCTAATGGCGGGGCCCAGAGATCAGAAAAGGCCTGTTCTTGTGTAACCTCTTCAGTGTTTGTGAGACATTCCCATTGTACCATCAGTGTACACCGCGGTATGGGTGTGAAGTGTGTCAGCAAGGCATCGCACAGGCAAGGTGCTGAGTGCACTCTAGCTAGCAGGCCCAGCTTTGACAACGCGTAGAAGTTACACCAGGATAGTTAAAGTGGTACAAAGCTGTTAGTGTGGAAGCAGTAATACCAGCTTATTCCCATATAGGAAAGGGAAAAGTATACCAGTATAAGACACCTTGACACCAGAATAACCGTGCCTCTACTAGGAGCATTGCACCACCATATAACTATCTCGGCAGAAAAATTACACCCCTAACCGACATACCAGTACGAAATCTGTGTGTAGAGCATGTCTAAGATGTATAAGCCCAGATCCACAAAGGGTCTTCGGCATTTGGAGGCTGAACGTCATGGCACCTAGAAAATCACAGGAACACACTGCGATCCACGGAATGGGGGAGATGGGCACCGTAGACTGTGAGCCACAAAAGCCAGCATGCCATGTGGTGCGCCACCTCTGCCGGCCCATGGGAGATGCTGACCAGAGGTGTGTGTGCTAAGCCCTGTCCCTCTCACAGAGACAGGTGCTTCAGTCCAGGCTGCAGGGAGGCGTCTACCTTGGCTTGGTGATCCAACAATGGGAATCCCTCTCCTGGAATTCGGTGGATTTGGCACCTCAGGCGTTGTCTTGCAGCAATGAATTTAGCGCTACACAAAACTGCCTGAGGAAGTGGTGGTGCCCACCTGGCACCTGTCAGCCCAGCGGTTACAGCTTTCACTTGTGATGCAGGAGACCAAGGTTCAATTTTCCCCTTCGCCTGAGGGAGAGAGCAGATTTGAACAGGGGTCACCCATCTCTCAGGAGCTGGCTATAGCCCCTGTGGTATGGAACATTGCGGTGGGGCTGACTCAGTCGCTCCTGTTGAAGCTGTTCCACTGGGGATAAATAATGGAAGTAGGATTGGAGCAGGGAGACTGGACCCTGGGTTGCCCATGTGGGTGCCCTAACCACTGGATTACAGAGTTATTCTCTCTCTCGCTTTCTCTGACCCAGCGTGGATAGGCTTTGTGGCTCTGGGCCATACTGTCTAAAGGAACAGCGGATGCAACCCAGCACATCACTAGATAAAACAAAGGAGTAATGTGAAGGTACTAAGTGCAAACACCAGTCAGGATGAAAAATGTAAAAGCAGCTAGAAAGGAAGGCAGAAAATGAAATGAGGTTCATGTCAGAATAATGCAAGTTAATACCCTGGGGGAAAGTGAATTGAAATACAAATATCCCTGGGGAGAATAGTAACATTGATCGAGACAATGGAGGTGAAGAGGAGCCTCAAAAATGTGAAGTATCAATGCAGACAGGTTTAAAGAAAACATGTCAACATAACCACACTTTACACTGTATCTGAGAATCAATGGAATGCCTGAGATGTCAAACAATTCACTACAATCTTTCTTAGCCGAGCAGAAAGCATTGCTCCGATGAGACCCGCCAATGTCTGAAGGCTGAGAGTTTCCAAAAAAAGAGAAATTCGATGTGCAGTCCAGACGTCTAGGGCATGGATTATCAAGTTCTGGGAACAACCAAGGACTGTCCTGTTCGTCTGGTGGACTCTTAAGAATTCGCACATGAAGTGAGCTCTGTCTGCTGATTCACCAAGCATCATCTATGGGAAGGAACATAGCAATGGGGAGAACTGCCCAGTGCTGGGTAAAAGAGTGTCACACCCTTCACTTCTTTGCTTTGAGCTGAGAACTGTCTGGGCAGACTGGTGATGGCCGAGCCCTCCCACCTGGCCTGCAAGCAGGCCTTCCAGGATGGCACCAGGACCTGCTGGAAAACAGGGCTACTCTGATAGCATCTGATCCCTCAGTCCATGAAGGGGCAATCCTAGGGAGGATTGCAGCCTTGGTAACAACTGGAAGAGAGCTGAATATTCCTCCAGTTTCTAAGATCCTAGAAAAACAGGCTGGAGAATTCACATCTAGCATTGTTTTAACCCAGCAGGTATCAGAAATGACTTCTCACAGATACACAAGGTCTGGTTTATGTCTCCAGCCTGGGACCAGTCCCTGGAGAGAGACCCCTTTAGTGTGCCAGGCCCCAAGGACCCACTCGGTTCCACAGCGGCAGGCCTCCAAGACTCTGAGACTAGGCCTTTGGCGCCAGTGATCCCTGTCTCTCTGGGTCTCTCCCAGCAGCAAACCCAGCCGAGCCATGCTGCTGTGGAAGCCTTGTACTGTCCCTCCAGGTCTCAGGGCTCTCAGGCAGTGTTTGCAGTGACATGGGCAGTCTTTACCAGGCAAGAGAAGAGTTTATTAGTCATGTGGCATACAGAACCTGGAAGTCCTTTGGTCAGCCCAGAGGCAGGAGTTATGCCGTCCTGGCCAAGCCAGTGCCATCAGCCAATCTGTGATGGACTCTATCCCTAGCAGTGACTTCCTGCTCCCTTTGTCTGCCCAGGTCAGGGAGCCTGAGTCCTCCCAAAAGGACTGCCCTTAGTCCACCTCCCTTCACCTGCCTCAGCCTTGCCTGCCGGGGTTTCCGCTTGTTAGGTGTTGATTGTTCAGTTGTTGGTGGGTCTCATTGTCTTGTTGGATGCTCTGTTGACCTGGGTTGGTTTCAGCCAGTTCCCAGTCATTCCACCCAGACAGAGAGGTGACACACACCCATCTCCTGTACTGTTCCAGGAGCGGTGTTAACCCTTTTGCACTCAGCGGGTAGCAATGCAACGTGCAGAGGGAAACTGAGGCATGCTTGGAATTCATAAAAATGTGACAGGCAATTCTTTCTTGTGTACAGGCAAGAGCCCGTCTGAAAGCTAAGGAGAATGTGCATCTGCCATATCAAGTGTGCGTGACAGTCCCCTGCCTCTGAACGTGTTTGTGAGTGATAATAGGTTTCCCGTTGGACAGGTACAGAATGAGAACTGTTCCTCAGCAATTGATAAGACAGCTGAGATCTTTGAAACTTGTAACATGCAATGTGGTAAAAAGCTTGCCAGCTCTTTAAACAGGAAGCTGTAGCCTACACACAGAGTAAGAGTTAAAGGTCATGATTTTCCAGGTAATGCCTCCTGCAAACCCTTCCTCCGGTGAGTAATCCTCCCTCATGACCCCAATGACCTCAAGCAAAGTCCACTGTCCACATGGCCTGCGCCCCTACGTAAGGGATTGCAGGAGGTGGGAGAGAGTTGGAGTTAGCTGTGAACTCCCCCTCGGGGCTGGTGGGGAGCGCAGTCCGATGCTGGGACCGATCCCTGTGGATATCTTACTAATAGCTCAGGGAACCTCTGCACTGAAGCTGGGAGGAGGGATTCCCAGCTCAGGTAGACACACGTGCGCCAGCTTTGCTCAAGCTAGCATCTATTGGCCACAGAAGCACGGGCGGCAGCTCAGGTACTCAGAGGGTCAGGCTGGCTTGTACCCAAGGGTCTAGCCCGAGTCTCCGCCCGTGACGCTGCAGGTGAGCAGCTGCTGTGTAGACATGCTCCTTGGGAAAACTAGAACATGTAGGATCATCACACTGCCAGGCGATCCCAAAACGGGGGGTTGTGCTCGAGACCCGTAAGGAGCTGGTTGTGTTACAGGGTTGTGTTGCAGCATATTCCCGATAGCCCAGAGTCAGAATAGTAAAAGCTTTATCCCTATTGCATTGGTTTCTGTGTAGTTTCACCAGGGCTGCAGTGGTCCAATGTGTTGAAGTGTAAAGAGACTCAGTGAGGCAGAAAGAGTGCCCACGCTAAATACAGTAGAGATTAAATGGCACTGAATTCATTAACAGCATCACGTTTCCTGGGTGCGCTGGTAGGCCTAGCATTTCTCAGCTCAGTGTGGCGTGAAGCAGCAGTAAACAAGGATAACAGGATGCTGACATATTTCATGAAGGACTGTAAAATTGAAGTCCGAGGATACCACACGATCATCTTATAACACCCTACTCAGCTCGCCTTTGCAGACCGCGTCCAGTTTGGTCACCTTCACTGAAAAAAATATAGGGAGGATGGAGAGCGTAGATTGTAAGGCAGCTTAAATGATACCCGGAAGGAAGAGGCTTATATAAGGGGAGAAAAAGGCTATTCTGGGTCTAGGAGACGTACCACAGGCTTCTAAATTAAGAGCAAACTTACGTCAGAAGCATTTCAAGGCATGTTATTGTACAGAAGCAGCGGCGATTTGGGCAAATGAGGTTCCAGAGTGGTGAAGTCGGGCATTATTAGTGTATTGGAGAAGATTTTGCTGTGCTCTGGCCCTAAACTGTATGAGTTATAGAGGCTTCATTCTCCCAGGATGCCAATCTGGCACCTCTCCACAGGAAGGGAAAACCTCATTCAGATAACTAGCAACAATCCCATGGTGGCGACCACATTGTGGTGGCTGTGGAGCCTAACTACTTCCTAGTGTGGGGAGCCGATCAAGGTTTAGCAGCCAAATGCTGCTCTTGGTTACACCAGTACAAACTGGAGTGACTCTGGGATTGCACCAAGGTAATTCAGAGCAGAATTTCGTCCAGGGGAGTTCAGCAGAAGGTGGCCCTGTCATGCAAAAATTTCTGCTCTGTGCAGGAGTGTTTGTTCAGTACAGAACCAAAATCACTATCACATAGGGCAAAATTGAGAAAGGGGAACTCACCCTAGTGTCTGGTGAGAGCCGTCCTTTGGGCAAAGAGGATGAAAGTCCTCCTTCTGCAGGTCAGTATATCAACACTCGCAGTTGTGTTGGCCAACACAACTTGGATATGAAACTCAAGGTTGGCAGGACTCCTTCAAATGTAAACATTGGCAACTGGATCTTTTCTTCTCCCAGACTCTGGTCCAATTGCCAGTGACGTTCATAGGAATCCCTTCATTGATATCCGTAGTGTTGGGCTGGGCGTAAGCAGCATTTCTGCGCTGATATTTCTCTGTGACCTCTGCCTTATTGGTTTATTTACTAAGACTGTATGGCAGGGCAGATGGGATTTCCTTCCTTCGCCGAGTTCCTATTACCCGTTGAACTTTGTAGATGAGGAATGAGTATCTGAGATGGTGCATGGTATCCTAAAGTCTATTTTTGCCCAGGACTGGCATGTTACTGGACTGCACCTCAGCGTTATCATTGCATCACAGTGACACAGGGCCCTGCCGACCTTTCCCATGGAGCCATGGGGGTCCCTGGGAGCAGTCTGACCTAGATCAGAACTGGAGCCAATTATTCTAATGCAGACACCCTGCATTGCCCTGGAGAATTCTCTCCATGCCGTTTACATTGCGTCACATTGCTGACATGTGTATTGTGCCTCCCTGCCCCTTCCTCAAAGCTAAGCCAGGATACACTTTGAGGTGCTGTACTCTGACTTCTCTACGAGTTAGTCTGCACTTTTCTGGTCATGAAGGGCAGGTTTACAAATGGCATCTAGACATGCAAATAGGCACCTGTTGGGATTTACAACAGCATCTAGGTGAGTTAGACACCCAACTACCATTGACTTTTAAGGGAACTGGGCATCTAACCTGCTTAGATGTGTTTGAAAATATCCCTAGGCACCGATCTGCATCTCTAGGTGCCCAAATACCTTTGTGAATGTGGCCTGAAGTGCCCAACACAAGCCCATGTGCGATCTCAGGGGACTATCACCTCCACCCAACCCAGGACGTTTCTGGAGACCACATAGCAATAGCAGCACGTGGAGTTAAAGTTCTCCCATCTCAGCTGGGATGATTGTGCTGGCCCTGATCTCAGGCTGCCCTGATCCCACTTTATACCACACCATCGGCACACAGTGATCCCAATGCCAGCCTAGCTGAGCCTGTAAACAGTTGTGCACATGGGTAATCATTGCCCAGGTGATTGCTACGGGGTAACCCAGCGATGGCTGCTGGGTGGATAGATTTCCAGAGGGGTGGATAGACTCACCCAAAGGCTATTGGCGAAGAGGGCAGCTAGGCCTGTCCAGAGAGGGGAATGAGGGCTCTCCTCCTGTGATGGGGTTATTGAAGGTGCGGCTTCACCTGGAATGTCAGCTTTTGAGGACATCAGGCTGTCCTCAGGAACAGGAGTGCTAACTTCAAGGCAGACTGTTAGAGAACAGGGCACAAACCACACATTGGCTGAGAGTTCTGTACTTCAATTTCGCCAACCACTGATCAAATGTAAACCCCTCCACTATTATAACAGCATTAACATGGAGTCCCAAATAGTCTCCTTGCATGCTCCGATTTATCTCGCCACCCAAGGGAGCCTACCTTTCTGATGGATGGTCCCTTACACCAAAGATCACAGCAATATTCAGGTTACTCCCTGCCCCAAAAGGCCGAGGTCATTTGTACTTTAGATTTCACACCAAAGATCATGCTTAAATGCACCAATCCTAGAATAAACTATATCAAGATTTATGAAATAGGAAAAGGAAATAAGAGAGTTATTTACAAGGTTAAAGCCGGTAAACATATATATACACAAATGAGTTCCAGTCTTAAGTTTTAAGACTAGAAGATTTCATAATAAGCAATATATCCTTTAGGGCTAACCCAGGCTAAGCACTGGGGATCTTTTGCTTATGCTTAGTAATCCTTGTCCCACAGAGGCCAAACAGCATAAAGGTACAGTTCCTCCTTGTAAGGGGTTTTTATTCTACCCCCCCTTCTGCTCTGAGCTGCAACTCAGCTGATGGGAGGAATTCACTTGCACGTCTCCTCTTCATGAGCAAGACGGGGAAGGGAAGCAATCAGCAAAGTCTTTTGAACTAGTATTTCACACTAGTTAATGCTTCACTCTTGACTGGTGATTTACACAGTCAAAGAGGCTTATAATACAAATGCTTAAATATTACCTTACAATATGGGATACAGATGTTATAAGTGAGATTAATGCGGGCAGCAACTCACAAGCATTTAATAAGTCTAAACAAACACTGAGCACATTATTATAACTCTAATACCTACATTAAGAAGGCTGACAGACAAGTGAACCAGGCGGATTCCAGTCATGTGTTTGTTAGTATTCAAATGAGGCGTGGGAGCCTTGGCATAAGCCGGTGTCTGGTTTGCCAGCATCACAGAGGAATTTGAAGGTCTTTAGCTTTTCAGGCTTCTGGGTCAGTGAGTGGCTATGCCCCCGCATAAACAGAGCACCCTTTGGACTGCATTATATGGTACTTTCTGGGCCATATAAATGTTCTTCCAAGTAATCATTTCTGGCCGCCCCTCTGCAGTGGGACTGGGATTCCACAGGTCCCGCAGGCCCTGCTGCCATAATAGCAGAAGCGGGTAAAATGTACTTTGTTGCGGGCAGGATTGGGTGGGCAACAAAGGAAAAACAAAGACTGTGGTAATGTGCAGGAAAACACTAAATCTCGGGCCAGTTTGTCAAACAGAATTTCAGCAATGTCAAGCAAGTTTTTTTGTTTTTTTTTAAATAAAGATTTCAATACTTAAATTTAAGCGAGGGCTAGAAAGAGATTTGATATCTATAATAACAGGAGTTAAAGTATTTTTTACATGGTTTAAGCAAGATTCGTTTTAGTCTTTTAGTGGTAAAAACTGTGTCTGAATTCTGTTTATATACATATATTAACTGACTTTTGTTTGTTTGTTTTAATAACATGGGGGAATCTGTCTCTCTAGTGGGATTTGCGGGATCTAAGGTTTTTGTCAGTTGGAGTGGGATAAAAATGCAAGAAACAATGGAGAAACAGGTAGGAGTGGGTATTGTGTGTGTGGGGGGGGGGGGGGGGGGGTGTTGAATGGGAGCAGGATTAAAAAAAATAGTACCGCACAGGGTTCTAGTTGCCCCAGAGGGCCTGTCCCTCTCGCCTCAGCCCACAAACGGGCTGGCTACCCACTGCTATTGTTTAGATCTATGAAGGGAAAAGGTTCCTAGTTCTCAGTGATATTCTGTTGTATGGCTTTGGAGATGAGCATTGGTTGCAATGTTTCAAAGCCGGATGGGGGCTGTTTATTTCCTGTGGCTTTTTACCTGGCTTCCCTGAAAAATCACTGTACATTGGGTGCCCTCTCTCGGTCCCTCTTTTTATGCTGTTGTTTGTAAATTTGATTCTAACGGGTAATAAATTAAAGTCTAAGACAAAGGCCTTGCAGAGCATCCATGAAGGTGGGAAGATCATTCCCCGATTTTTCTGACAGTGCAGAATGCCAGACTGGCTCTGCTCCCAGTCACGCGACAGCACCCTGGGCCTTACCCGCCTTCCTGCTGTGCAGAACACACGGAAATGGCAACTTTCCAGCACAGTGTGTTTTGTGTCCCTGGGGTGCCAGTATATTGTGCAGAGTCAGCTCCCAGATCCTGTTGAGTTAGTCAGCCTGTGCCAGAAGACAACACACGGCCCATGCACCACTTCAGTGCTGTTTTGAGGATTCACACAGGCCGTCAGTGGTGTCTCCAATGCCCCTGCAGCCAGGGGGAATTCCATCCACTTGGCAGGTGTCACTTCTCAAGACAGCATGAAAATGCAGACACACCCCGCCTTCTGCGCGGACAGATCAGCAGCAATGGTGCATGTGTGCTGAGTCCCAGAAAGAGGGAGATGAATTTCAGGGGCACCTGTGACTTCCTCCAAAAGGAATGGCATGGCTGAGTTAGTCTGTGGGCCTCTCTCTTCCTCTGTCCAGATCATGTGACATCAGTCCCAACGTTTATTAGGCCTTACGGTTCAGCAAAGCAGGGTGCCTGGACTTCATTGAGACCAGTATTTCACAATGTTTGTTCCATGACTGAGGGCTCAGGGAACCCCAGAGACTGCTGGCATTTGCCATGTTCCAGTACCAATGCTAAGCTGCCTGTTACACATTCATGAGGAGTTGTTCATCATACAAGAAACCACTGGCGGCTAGTCTCTGACACCAAGGGTGCACACGGATGTTTAATATCCTAGCAGAGGTCTGAAGCTAGGCACGCTTGGGGTTGGGAGACCTCCAGGGAACAGCCAGCCAATGCTGGCGGGGAGTCAGTGCTGACTTAGTTATGCTTCCTCTGGTGCGCCTGCCCTGAGCCCTTGTGATTATGCAGCTTTGTCTGCCCAGCCAGGCCCCGTCATGCTGGCTTCACTTTGCCGAGAACAGTGGCGTGACAGGAGAGAGACCTGACCAGCCAACTCACCCAGGGCTGACATCCCAGGAGCCTCCCTATTTGCATTTTACCTGGGTTTTCCCCTGGTCTGTGTAGGAGAGTAAAGCGTTAAAAGCTGGACAAGTCGCCAGGCCTAAATTACAGGGAACAGGGTCAAAGTAAGGGCAAACTTTGTTTCTGTTTATTGGTATAAATTTGAGTTAGAGTCTGTTCTCTCTCTTCTTCTCCTCCTCCATTTCTGGCCATCTGTGTAGGGGATGAGCCTATTGCTATTTCTGTGCAAGGTTTTATGGTGGGAAGAAAGCGTTATCTTCCTTCTCCCCCTGGCATGCCTTTACTTCAAAGAAAGTTAGTTTAAAATGTATAGGTTTTAAGGTGATGGGCCTGACCTCTGTATGGTAATCCTGTAAACAACAAACAGGGGCGGGTATAATTATATTCATCATGTAGTTGTTAATATTCATTTTATAGGTGTCAGTATAACCAAATAAGGGGCTATGGGGAGTTGCTGGCAACGTATACATTTACAGACTGCTATGGATGAAAGAATTGTAAAGTAACCCCCTCGTCGCTCACTCACGGTGTCGTGGTGGAACAAGCAGGCAATAAAGGGTTCCAATCCACCCCCAATCCACCCCCGGCACAACCTGTTTGGTTATTTCTAACAGTCTGGTTTTAAAAGTGAGCATCCCGGCACTCCGCGAGCCCTCCGCCGCCTCCCTTCAGGCAGAAGGAGGCTCTGCAAGGAGGCACTGCTGGCACACCTCCCTCCTAGAGGGCCGATGGGCAGTTGTGTGTGTGTCACTGGGACATTGCCACCCAATCGCTCTGGCTCAGTGATCTGGAATCTGCCAGGACGACAACAGTGGAGCATGGCAGGAGCACGGCAAGATCCCCAGTGGGGAACCGGGGGAGGCAGCTGAAGGAATTGTAGATTAAATGAATAAATTCCATCAGAAGATGGCAGTGCTGCACAAAGCTGAGTGACAGGACGTTGGAGAACAATGGAAGGGGAAGGGTGGAATTTCCTGTCCAGAAAGAAGCCACAATCCAGCTGACTAGTCATAGGGAAGGCTGTCCCCGTGGGATGCACCTGAGCTCCAGAAAGACAGCAAAGACTCAAATCCCACCCTCCCTTGCAACTTGAAGAGCAGGGATCTGCCTTTGCCTTTCCAGGTACTCCAGAGTCCACAAGCACATCGCCAAGGCTGTGCTAGCTAAGCCGACGAGTGCATTGCCATGGCTAATTAAAACAGCATCAGCCTTTCGAGCATAAACCTGCCTCTTTAGGTGTTGGAGTTTGCTCCAGGATGAAATGTGAGCATCTGTCCCACCAGCACTGTGCTCATTCTAGACTCAGAGCATGTATTACATTCACTTAGGAGCACAGGAAAAAAGGGAAAAAAAACCCACTAAATATTTCACATTTTCCTGCTCCAGATTTAGCAAAGCCTTTGTTGAATGACTAACGCAGGATACATTTGTGTGGCTAGTTTGGAATCCTTGTAATTTCTCTCTTCCTCTTTGTCAAAGCCTCGGGATCAAGATCAGGGAATAAAACCAATAAAGAACAACTTCAGCCAGCTCCCTCATGAATAACGAAGAGTGGACGTGAATAGTTCCCAAAAGATCTGTGTGCTGAGCACTCTCAAACAATTTGCATTTTAATGCCACCAAATGCAAGGCCATACATCTAGGGACAACGGGTGTAGGTCACCCTGCCAGGATGGGGGGTTTGGATCCTAGAAAGCAGGGATTGTGAAAAGGATTTAAAGTGGAAATCAAATGCCCATGAGTGGTATGTTGTGGCTAAAAGGGTGAACGCACTAGCAGACTATGAGCTCTAAGTGAGGGGTGTCTGATGTGGTGTAAAGGGGCTCAGTTACCAACTGTTACCAACATGAAGCAAACCTTAAAAGGCAAAGCCATCTCCATAACAATGCAGGGGAAGTCAGTCTCTGGAAGCCTCCAGTGGATGAAAATTTGGACCTTGGCTTTTGTGGCTACAGTGTTCCAGGAGCGGGCCAAACCAGACACTTTGCCACGCCTACGTCACCACCTTTGGGAAAGCCACCGCTCATGCTGTGTGCACTGCAAAGAGCTGCATTAGTGCAGCATTGAGCATGAAAGTGCGAGCACCCCTCCCATCCCCCAATCAGGAATGCAACATCAAAGGTTCTCCGCCCGGTCTCGGTTCAGACAAAGTATGCATGGTGCTTTAGATTAACTGGCTTGTTAAGTATAGCCTTATTGCTATGGAAACCCTCGCTTTTGTTGGCTACACGTTCAGTTGTAATGTGGTTTGCTCCTGTTATTGCATTTAACTTCCCCAGTTTTCTTCTGAGAGAACAGAAGAGCAGAAGCCCTACTGACCCCCACTCACTCTTAACATACCACTGCGCCCTTTCTGCTGCTACTTACCCTCAGGCTCTGATTTACTCCTCTGCTGCTCTCTAAAGCTTTCTACCCTCTGATTCCACTCCTCCATTTCAGCACCGAGGGAAGCCACTGAGCAGATTGCTGAAAGCAAAGCTCTTTAATCTACCGCGCAAAGGCATAACAGGTCCAATGGCTGGATATTGAGGTCAGCCAAGTTTAAATTGTAAAGAAGGCACAGTTTTATTGCAAGGAGGGGAATTCAGCACTGGAACAGATCATCAAGGGCTGTGGTAAAGTCTCCATCACTCCTCTAGTTTTGCATTGGTCAGGAATCACATCTGGGCCTCCGAGGACAGATGACGCTTCCGCTGAGCCATCAAAACTCCTAGCAGATAGCAAAGGGCAGGTCCTGCCCCATGGACCTAGCCACAGAACAGACAAGATGAGGCTGGACAGGGAGACATAATGAAGCCTTCTTCCCCCCACCCTCCCAGTTCATCACTAGCTGTCAGGGGAGAGCTCATTCGAACCTTATTCATACCATTTTTGCAACAGCATCGCTTTGCTGACTCATGCAGGGAATCTACTAGAGAAATGTATAAAATATTTAATTTGGAAATACTTGGATGATGAAGGGGTGATCACTAGCAACCAGCATGGATTTACCTAGAACAAATCATGGCATTCTTTATGGGTTCCCCATCCATCAAGAAGGACTGTCAAAACTAAGTGAGCCATTGTGAAACAAAGACTGGGTTAATGGTGCTTTCACTCCCATGAAGGTGCTGAGTGCAAGAAACCTCATCCCATCAGCATGAATTCTGGAAGAAGGAAATAAAGATAGCTGACATGAAAATTTTTCATTTCATTGCTATTTGGATTCTCACAGGGCTGGAGTTAGGAAACAAAAGCAGAGATCCCCTGGATCAACCTGGTTTAACCCTAAAAGACATTCAACGCTGACAGACTACTGCAACTCTGTCACCTTTTTGGAACCATAGACTGTAACACATTTGCATGTATATTACCTGCTTTAAACCGTAAATAACTCATTTCTTTTTCCTAGTTAATAAACCCTTAGTCTACTAGAGGATTGGCTACAAGTGTTGTCTTTTGTGGGAGATCGGAGGTAAGTGACGAATCTCTTGGGATTTGGAAGCAACCTGAATCTTTTGTGATCTTTGGAGTATGGCAAATGCCTGAGTGGCAAGATAGATTGGAATGCCCAAGGGGACCATCTGTGAATCCATGGTAAGACTTTTATAGTGCTTCAGGAGGTCACATTTGTTACTGGACAGACCATGGACTTCCATGGAGGCTGGACAGAGGAAAAGACAGACACACAGAAACACACACCATCACAAAGAAGTTCCTGTGAAGAATCCAATTGATATGAAGGTTCCATTTATAACTCGTTTCTGAAGGATTCATAGATGGTTCTAGATTATGACAGAGTCCAAACAAGTTGATTATAACCACCCATAGCCCCTTCCACCGCTGTCCTTAGCCCCATCTGTAACTCATGCCTCATGTCTGTCACCAGCTTACCACATCTATTCACCATATGTTAACGCCTCAGAACCTTCACGTGAAACAGAAGCAAGAAGCCTTCCACCGGCGCTTGCCCTCCCCGTCTCTTTGCTAGGCCCTCCCCCCATGTCCCTGGCGCTAAAGGGACCATGCAATTTGGAAGGCAACCTTCCTCCTGATGCTCAGCTTAGGCCTCCAAGGCCGGCGGTACACTGTGGGCCTCACTCTCCGGCTAGTAAATCAGCAATAACTCCGTGGAACTGTCACACAGCTGTATAGGAGAAGGGAATCAGGCACCCACTATGCACTGACCTGTCACATCAATAGTAGGTTTTACCCTGCCCAAAAGCGAATGGATACTTGCCCCTAACGTTCCTTCAAGACAGTCCACTAGGAGCCAGTGGCACCTGCAGAGTCTGCCTGCATTGGCCCATTTACTGACCGTGCGGATCCCTGAGATGGACAGGTTTTAATGCCAAGATCGAAGCGAGGCAAATCTGTATTTCCTGCCCCAAAAGCAAGGAAGAACTAGCCAACGAGCAGGGCGAGGCTCTGTCGGAGGGGAGGTATCCTGAACCCACGTGACAAGATTACGGGCACAGTTAATCTTCCCCTCAACTAAGTGATTTCACCCTTAATGCTCCTTGAACTAGGAAGAGTGCACATGGCTGCAGTTAAAAAAAAAAAAATACCACTCGGTCTTCATTGTGGTCATTGACCTCCAGGCTCAGTGAGCCTTCTGGATCTGATGGGGGTCGAAGAGGGACACTGCGCCCTGTGGCCTGAAATCCTGGAAGAAGAGATTCAGGAAACACAAGGGGGTGGGAGCATCAGACACTGCTGGGTGTCTGTATTTGCAAATGCCAAAGCTGGGGAGAGAGGCCTATAGGATTTAGAGCCAAAAAGCAGCGAAGGATTTTACATAACCAAAGAGCAACATAGGTTTTTTTAGTTCAGAGTAAGGAAAACAACCAAAAACGAACAAGAAAGTCTCAAGGGAGAAGCAGGCAGAGAGAGAGAGAGAGAGAGAGAGAGCGAGCACACACAGAGTGACTCAGCAACGTTCTGCATCTGAACTGAATACACCAATGAGTGGCAGCTCTCTGTGGCAGGGAGAGATAATCCTCAACAGTGAAAGATGCAGGACAGAGCACGCACCAATGCCACCCCCTTGCATGCACTGTGTTCCTTCCCTTTCCACTGAAACAAGGAGACGTTTGGAGGAGCTGGTTGGAAAATGGGGTGAAGGGGGAGGGATGGATGGGGGGGTTCTGGCAGAAAAAGTTTTGACTTTTCATCCAAATGCCAAAAGCTAAAAGTTTGTGGTCTTCTGCAAACAGAAAACTGAAAATGTCATCCAAGAACGGTGGAAAACCAGGAAGGACATTGGGCCCCTGGGTTGCTTCTGATTCCTCCCCCAAGTCCCACTCTCATGAGTGACACTGTCAGTTGTATCTTCCTCAGGCCGGTAACATGTGGAACCAATTACCAGTTACACGTTCAGTAGCATCTGTGTCCGGACTTGTCTTTCTTTCCCCTGTAACAGCAGCTACATAAGTTCCCTCAGTACTGACCCTCTTTCTCCCCCAGGTACCTCACCGTCCAACACCTTCCTGACTCACGTTATCCCCACTTTTTTCCTCCCTGGAATGATTTGGATCCAAACATTCTGGCCTAGTCACAAAGCCCTGAGGGTAGATTTATCGGCCTTTCCCTCTGTTGATTTTCATCCGGTTATTTTGCCATGCCAGGTCTTGGTGAACCCAGTCAAGCTTCTAGCTGACATATTCGCAATAGTTCTTGTGGCCTGGAAGGCTGTGGTGTAGACAGTTTCACTGCTGATCTCCTCTGGGGAGAAGTTCTCCCCACAGGTGGCAAATTCTCCAGTTGCAGAGCATTTGTCTTTACGGACTCAAACACTCCTGCTGCCCCCATAGCTCCACCAGGAGGAGGGAGCGCCTTGGTCTGGACAGGCCCAGTAGCTTCTCTTCGTTCCAGGCTCCTTATCCCAAAACAAGATAATCTCTAAGAGCAGCACAATGACAAGCAGCGGGAGCTTTGCCAAATGGGCTCAAATTCAGAGAGATTTCTTCCTCCTGCTTGACTCCTTACGTGAAGCTTGTATCCTTCAGTGAGGGGGCTGGTTTTGGCACATAGTGCCTCTTAGCCACCTCTCAAGTCTCATTTCCGCTCCTCTCCTGGCGGACATCAGCTGTGAAGCTTTGCAAAAGGCTCAGCAAGAAGGCTGGTCCCTTCTCTCTCCCCTGCGGGTGGGTCTGTCTCTCTCTCCTTCAGCTTCTTCACTTCCCCTGTGCTCTTTTCTTTCCCAGCCCCACCCTGGATTCCTGACCTCCTGCTGGTTTCTCCCAGCACAGAGAGCCATCAGACACTCTCTCATGAAATCACTTTCTTTGTGCATTAAAGGCCAAGAAAAGAGAGAGGGTCTGCATGAGTGAGCACACCGGGTTCCTCTTGTGCCCGAGAGCAGGGATGCCCCCTGAACTCCTCCCCCCCGCACGGTGATAGACTAGCGTCTGCAGTCGGCAGGTAGGATGCTCCCTGTTGGAGACACAGGTGGGGGGCTCACTGCTCAGCTCTGTGTCTTCAGACTGGGAGGTTAGTTCCAGTGGCGGATGTTCAGTCAGGCGGGTGACGATAATCCGAAGTCCACAGAACCCACTTAGAAATGATTGAATTCCAGGATGAAAAGCCCTGGAAACATGCTGCACAGTGTGGTTGTGATAGGCCTTATTATCCCCAATTAAAGTGGATTGTAACATCGCAGCACAAGTACCAGGAAGACAACCAGAGCCAGCACAGCGGGAATAATCCACTCTGGCTAAGTGGGGTTTGTCAGGATCCGGCGTCCAAATGTCACTCCAGGCCGTTGACAGGCCTCATGACCACGACAGCCAGAGCGTTGCCATGGGACCCATGGCCCTGAGCACCAGCAGGATCGTTCCTTTCCGCCCTGTGGATATTGGGTTTTTCTACAACTGGGTGTGAGTGGGGTGCACGAAGCCTGCAACGCCTGTCCTCACGGGCGGAAAGGAGCAGCTGGTTCCCATGTACAAAGGTGCTGGACGGGCTTCCCAGCCATACCGGTAGCTGGGAGATGGAGCAAGGCAAAGATTTCAGCAGGAAATAATCGTCTGCAGTTTAGCCTGGTGTAAAGAGAAATCTGGGCTGGCTAATCCACCAAGACTCAAGGCTGAGGGCGGGGCAAACTGCCAGCGGGCGGGAAGCAGATGCTGCAATCTCAGTTAAACTGCGGTGTCATGGCGAGGTGTGGAGGGGGAGAGAGGGACTTTGGAGCCAGCCCAGCCTGGACAGTGGGTGGCGCTGGCTGGAAAGGGGCACGGCCAAGGCTGGCAGGCAGTTAGATGCCTCAGGCGCTGCTGCTGGTGGAACTCAGGCTGGGATTACGCTGCTCCCCTTCTGCCCAGCACAGCCTCAGGGAGTGGTAGCTTTGCCCCAGAGAATTCTGGCATGGGGTGTACCTGGGGCAGAGAGGGGTGATTTTCTGTGTCTGCCCAAAAGAGAGACAGGCTGAGATTCCCAAAGTTGCCCATGAGATAGATCCATTCAACTACACGGGATGGGATGCCCAAATGCCTTCATCTTTTCTATACAGACCACATGCTATTCTTTATCCCAGAGCCAGTCCATCCTCTGATCAATTCACACACAGCCCCCCAGCCACTGCCTGTAACACTAAATGCCCCTTGCCATAGGTTCAGAGAGCCTGTCCCAGCAGCTCGGCCAAGCAGCAGCAGAGGAGAGACAACGCAATAAACCAACAGAATGCAAGACTCCAGCGAGCTGCGACACGGCAAGAGAGGGGGGAACTCTTCTTTAAGGGGAAAGTACCAAAAATGGGGCTAAATCTGTGAAGAAAACAAATAGTTTGTGATACTGATACCGACTTACAAAACCATTTGTAACTGAAATTCATATTGCAGTCATATTGCAGTCATGCAAGAGCTGTGAACTCGACCTATCATCTGGAACTCTGGGAAAAGGGAATAAAAACCCCTGGCGGGAAGAAACTGCATCTTTTTTGCTGTTTGAACTCTGAAGGGCCAGAGATCCCCAGGGGCTGCCTGCTGGGTGCTCTGAAAGACACTTTGAATTGACAGATTACTACAACGCCGTCACTCTTAGGATTTAGATGGTAACTCATTGGTGTTTATAGGTTCGCTTGTTTTAACCCAGGGGTAGGGAACGTCCAGCCCGTGGGCCGTATACAGCCTGCGAAATCATTTAGTTCAGCCCGTGGCGGGCCATATAAGGCGCGGTTTCGCGGTGGCGGCGGTGTTCCGTTTGGGGGGCAGTGACCGCCGCCGAAACCCTTCCGCCATTTGCCCCTTTTCAGCGGCGGGGGGACTTCGGCGGCGGGCACTGCCCCATGCCCCCCACGGAACCCCGCCGCTGCCGTGAAACTGTGCCACCGCCGAATTCCCCCCCCCCCGCCGTCGAATTCCCCTCCGCCTCCAGGGCCACCATTAGGCCCTTGATAGAAAAAAGGTTCCGCACCCGTTTTAACCTGTAAATAACTCATTTCCTTTTCCCTAGTTAATTAACCTTTAGATAGTTTATTACAGGATTGGCTATAGGCGTTTTCTTTGGCACAGAATCTAGAGTACCAGTTGGAGTACGTGACTGGTCTCTTGGGACTTGAAGCAGCCTAAATGTGGTGTGATTTTTGGTATAAGTGACTATGATCACCAAGTCCAATTTGTCTGGGTGGCAAGACAGAATGGAGAGTTGAAGAGGACTGTCTGTGACTCCATGGTAAGACAGGTATAGTAACCCAGGAAATCAAATTTGTTACAAGCTTGGTGAAATCTAATGATAGGGGACACCACCAGTTTTTGACAGTCTGCCCTGAGGTAGGCGCTAACAGTTGTGAGCCATTTTAGATGGCATGACACCCTTTACAATGCTTTGCTGCTGTAGCCTCCAGCCTGGATGCTCACAACCAACCTCCAGTATGCAGGTCACTCCCAGCTATGTCTGTGTGTGGGCGGCAGCCAGCCACAGCTTGCTGATATTGCAGGGTGACCATAATACACTCCTCATTTTAATTTCCTCCCCCCAGATATGAATGTCCTGTACTACTCAGCCCTCTCCGGACAATACAAGTTTATTATTTCTTCAAATAGAAATATGCACACAACTTGCCCTCCTAAATGGAGTTTCCCAGCTACTTCAATTTAAAACACACTTGATTAGACAAAACAATAAACCAAGTTTATTAACTACAAAGAAACAGATTCTGAATGAGCAGGGCTGGATTTAGGGGCAGGTGATTGTCTGGGGGAGGTGCCAGGCTCAGGGTGTTGTTTTTGTTATTAGTGACAAAAGGAAAAATAGACTGTTTGAAATAAAGTGTTTTGAGTATTCTGTATGTGGCTTCGTTTTTCACTAAACCTCCTAGAATGTTCTGGATCTTTGTAAAATCTCTTGGAACCTTCCAGACTTTCCAAAAACTACATTTTCCTCAAACCTCCCAGACTGGGGTCAGCCAAGCCCTCACATGTATATAAGGGGTGGAGCATCGTCTCCAGTCAGATATAAGAACAAGCTGAAGTGAAGTGAGAGGCCAGCTGCGATATTGTGAACCTTGTTTTATTGTGAAAGAGTATTCAGGGCCAGATTCAGGGGCAGGGATCAGTCATGCATGCAAATCATACATGTGTGCTCTGCTTAATTCTCATTTAAGCAGTAAACAGAGTCCTCAAGCAGGAAGGCAAACAAAGGATGCTCAGTCTGGTGAGGAAAAAAGCAGCAGGGGACATCCTTCCTCATAGACTTTGCCATGCATTTCACCAGGATAATACTGACCAGCAAATGATGAGTTTTCAAATGACACCTCACCAGGTAGGCTTTGTACATAGATTACTACAATAGGGTGTAGGCTGTGGACACAAGGGTACATTGTAATCACACCCACCTAATAGTAATTTCATTTAGACCACATTTCCCTAGTTTGCTTATGAGAATGTTATGTGGTACTTTGTCAGAAGCCTTACTAGAAATAAAGGTATCACATGTATTGCTTCCCCCTGTCATGGGGTCCACACACCACTAGGGGCACCTCCTTCTGGGCAATCGGGGGATTAGCTCTGCTTATGTCCAATACTCCCTTCTGTCACTCATTCATGAACCTTGCCACTTGTCTCTCTCTACAGTTTAGGGTGCTCTCTCTTTGTGACTTGGCCCCCTGGGCAGGTCACTGCAGACCTCCCCTTCTGAGGTGCCAGAGTCCCCCTGAATGACCGTCCTAGGCTGTCTTCTTCTCCTCTGCCTTGTCTGGGCTACCTCCCCAGTGGCTGGTAGGAGAACAAGAATTTACCCACTACTCCAAGTTCCAGCCCAGGGACCCTACAACCCGCATCCAAGGGCTGCACTATTGCAGACCTTGCTACTGTTTCCCTGGGCTGCTCCTACTTCATCTCTATCAGGCTCTTTCTCTACCCTCCTCTGGGTTTACCTTTCACTCAGGGCTTCTATTCTCTCCAATTTCCCCCTTCATCACTAGAGAGTGACTGCAGCCCTCCACGTCGCAGCCTCTTTATGCATTTAGCTTCCCGGCTTTCTCATAGCCCTGCCTGTTCCTTCCCAGCTGGGCTCTATTCCCTATCAAGGGTATTCCCCTCAGCTGTGGCCTCTCAAGGTAATTGCCCCCCCCCCTTTTTCAGACTTATTAACTCTTTCAAAGCTGGTGTGGGGTGAACACCCCCATCACATCCCCCTTTCCCCACAGCCAGTAACCCTCAAATAAGGAAATGTAATTGATTAGGCAGGAGTTGTTCTTGAGAAATCCATGCTGGCTGTTCCTTATGATCTATTATTCTCCCAGTGCCTTCAAATGGATTGTTTATTAAATTGTTCCAGTATCTTTCTAGCTATTGAAGGTAAGCTCACTGGTCTATAATTCCCCAGGTCTTCTTTGTTCTTCTTAAAGAGAGGTACTATGCTTGCTCCTCTCCTGTCATCTGGGACCTCACCCATCCTCCAGGAGTTCTCAGAAATAATTGCTAATGGTTCCAAGATTGATTCAGCTAGTGCCTTAAGTATGATAGGATGAATTTCACTAGGCTCTGCCAACTTGAATACATCGAACTTAACTAAATAATCTGCAACCTGATCTTCCCCTATTTTGGCTTGCATTCTTTTTCCCTTGTTGTTAATATTAATTGTGTTAGTATTAATTTGGTTGTCATTAGCCTTTTAGCAAAGACGAAAATAAAAGGCATTCAAAACCTCAGCTTTTTTGATGTCATCAGTTATTAGCTCTCCTTCCCCCACTATGTAGAGGACCTACACTTTCCTTCACCTTTCTCTTGGGCTGGGGCCACTCACTTCTTGAGTGGCTCCTATCAGCTGGCTGTGGCACTTCAACCCCTTCCCCCCCACACTCCTGGCACCCTCTGAGTGTTGCCGGCCTTGCTAGTCACATCTTCAGTGGCTCAGCCCTACAGCAAAGTTACATAGTTAAAAAATGAACCCCTTCTGAGGATAGCAAAAGTCCAAGAAGTTATCTGCCCTCCACAGGGTCTTCAGCTGAGTCTCTGGGCCCTTCAAATCCCACCCTTCACTTAGGCTTCTAAAGGAGCCTTGTCCCCTTCTTGGGGCTTAGGCCACTTTCCCCATGGCTGGTGGGGGAACCAGCCACCCCCTGCTCTGGGTCCCATATGCCACTGCTCCATTTCACTGCCGCTTTTCCCTAGGCCTTTGCTTACATAGTCCCTTTACCTCCAGCCTATCCTCAGGACTACAGCTCTCAGGGCCACTCCCCCAGGCCCACTAAATGCAACCAGTCAAGCACCTGTGACTAGTGCAGAGCCTTAGCCCCCTAGTTCTAGCTACAGACTGAGCTGGTTAGGGCCTGAAGCTCCTTTTAAGTGAGCCTGCCGTGCTCTGATTGGCTGCTTCTGCACAGCCTCTCTAGGAAGGCCTGGAGGACCCAGCTTTGCTTCTCCTTTCCTGGGGTGGGGTGTGGTAAGACCCAGAGCCTGGAAGGCCAGATGCATCTTGTCACATACTCCTAATGTTTTTAAAGTACCTTTTCTTATTGCCTTCTGTATCCCTGGCAGGTGTAACTCATTGTGTGCCTTAGCCTTTCTGATTTTGTCCCTACATACTTGTACTATTCTTTCCTCCTTAGCAATTCATCCATGTTTCCACTTTCTGTAGGATTCCTTTTTTATTTTCTATCATTAAAGAGCTCCTGATGGAGTCATATTGGCCTCTTAGTATTCTTCTTATGTTTCCTGTGCAGTGGGATAGTTTGCAGTTATGTCTTTAATACTGTCTCCCTGAGCAACTGCCAGTTGTCTTGAACTCCTTTTTCCTTTACATTTTCTTCACATGGGACCCTATTTATCAGTTCTCTGAGTTTGTTAAAATCTGCTTTTTCAGAATGCATTGTCCTTATTCTGCTGCTGCTGCTGCTTTCACTCTTTCCTTTCCTTAGAATAATAAAATCTGTTATTTCATGATCACTGTCACTCAAATTGCCTTCCACCTTCATAGTCTCTACCAATTCCTCCCTTTTGGTCGGAATCAAGACTAAAATGGCTGTCCCCCTGGTTATTTCCTCCACTTTCTGGAACAAAAAGTTGTCCCCAATGCATTTCAAGAACTTAATGGAGACTTTGGGTTTTGCCATATTACTTTTTCAACAGATGTCTGGGTAGTTAAAGTCCCCCATTACTACCAGGTCTTGTGTTTTGCACATTTCTTTTAGTTGTGTGCTAGAAATGCCTCATCCACCCTCTCTTTCTTATTGGGTGGTCTGTAATAGACTCCTACTGTGACATCACCCCTGTTTTTTACTCCTTTTATCTTTATTCAGTGACTCTCAGCTGGACTGCTTCTCACTTCCTTCTAGACCTTAGAACAAGTGTCTCTATTCTTAATGTCTAATGCAACACTGCTGCCCTTCTTACCCTGCCTGTCCATCCTGAACAAGCTGTGCCCTTTTATACCAATATTCCAGTCATAAGACTTATCTCACTGTGACACTAATTAAGTCATAGTTTAGCTTATGTACTAATACTTCCAGTTCTTCCTGTTTATTCCTATACTCCTTGAATTGGGTATAGACATCTAAGATGTGGAGCACATCCCCCCACTGATTTCCCTCGTTTCTCCTATGACCCAATTGTAATTTTCCATGCCTCCTCTGTTGAGGTTGCCTTTTTTTTTTATATGTACCTGTGCATTTTTGTCATTTTCCCCCTTTGAACCTAGTTTCAAGTCCTCCTCACTAGGTTGGCAAGTTCTTGGTCAAGTGGACCCTATCTGTTCCCAGCACACCTTTCCGAACAGCACCTCCATGGTTGAGAAGGTCAAAGCCTTCATCATCATTATCAATAGCAATTGTAAACGGGAGCTTCCCAAATGTCAGGGCCTTTTGGGTCTGGAGCTTTGGTGTGGGGTCATCAATTCCCTAACACTTGGTCTGGGAGATGAAACTAACAAAATCTCATGTTGTTGGGGGGTGACATCATCTTCCAGGGGAACCATTAGTAGGATTGAAAGCAATGTTACCTGGATTCCTATATATTTTCACCCCTTGCCTGCAAACATCCAAATATCTCACTAGTAAACCAACAGAAAACTGCAAATGGCTTGGGTGCTTATGCTGCCTGATTCCTGTTCCTGGATCGCTGAACGGGGCTAAGGACCTCCCTGCAATCCAGACATGGGCCCTCTTGTCAGCACCTCCCACGGGCCAGCTTAGGTGGCTCTCTGCCTAGTGTGCTTGCTTTGGTGGATCGCTGTCTACCGTGCCCATCTCTCCCCAGGTACTGGGGATGGAGTCTGGGCACCTAACACAGCTTGGTGGATCACGCTGTTGGTTCTGTGAATGTCTAGGGGCCGAAAAGTTAGCTGCTGTTGAAGCTCAGCACGGCCTCTGTGGATTCGGGGCTCGGATGGTACGGTGACGGGAACCAGTTAAAGAGACAGATTGACTGTGATTTCTTTAAACAATTAAAGAGCCAGAGGCTGGGCTCATTTTCTAGTTGATCTCAGTGACCAACTCCTAATGTTCCCAGTGGAGGGCCCGTCACTTTAGAGTCTGGAGGATTTTTGCTTCTCCCTTCGCCTCCTAGGCACACCCTGAGCACATGCTGCCAGACATGTCCCACCTTAGGGTGCCTGTCTGAGAGATGGGGCAGTGGAAATGTCCTTTTTCAGGAACGGAGAGAAATGAATCTACTGGGTCAGACAATGACACTGGCTAAAAGTGTTTTCAATGGGCTGGGGAGCTGGCCCCTGGGTGGAAAGTTGCCTTCATTTCTGGGGTAGCAGAGACTGCTGCAGCACTGCTCTCAGTTGCTGGGGCAGGGAAGCCTGGGTGCGCGCACACACACACACACACACACACAAAGCTGAGATTGTCTATAAACATGGCTTCTCCTGAAGGTTAACTGTCCTCTGAACAGATGTTCACTGGAACCACTAATTCCGAATCTGGGCTTCTGGATGGCGGCTCATTTGAACTACATGTGTTGCCACTTTGCTTAATAATAAAATGAGTGGTGAAACAATCACATGCGAGACAATTAAGATAGGAGTGTCATGTTTGCAGCCTCAGATGCCTGCTTCTGGAGTGTGTAGTTTGGAGATATGCCACCCATTATGTCTGGATTAATGTGTTGCTAATTAGAAATGTAGTAAACGGGCCAAAAATTATTCCTACAGGGGGTGCTGAAAGATTCAAGAGCATTTCATGGACAGTCAGTCTGTTCCCTTCATTGTTTCACAGGGCCGTTGGCATTCAGGGGCCGTTTCAACTGTCAACAAACTATTCCCCTCCAAGCAAAATGTTAATGAGATTTTCTGATGCTCAGATTATTGACTAAAGGATCTATTTTATCATCCGATATAACACTAGTTATTGCACAATGTTGATGATGCGCCAGTCACACACACACACTGTCATGCGACCTTCCATCTCACATGGCTTCATGTGCCGTGACGGTCTGATTCAGACAATGATCAGACCCATTTCAGCCAACTGTTATTATCTTTAAAAATGCAACAGACTGAAATTTCCCCCAGAAACTTGTAGATGGTGACTGTTCCCCCCATCAGAACGACTAATCAGATATCAGTGGGTAACATACGTTAAAGTTCCTCAGGCAATTACATCTCTGACCTCCTTGAGGGCACCCCACTTAAATCTCAGGCCTCTAACCATATCCCACAAGTCTCCTTCTAGAGTGGGGATTTAGGCTGCCGTTCCTTCTGCAATTCACTATGACAGTTTTTGTAGGTCCGGCTTTATTTCAGCACCTGCCATCTTGTTCTCTGAGGAACAATGACAGGGTTAGCCAGCCTGCATACAGCAAGGCATTTTTTATATGAAACAAAAGTGTTACAGAGAAGATATATCTTAAAAACTATAAACAGGTTAGGTGCATGTCTTGTCTACCATTTGTCACCCACCTTCCATTGGGAGACCTTGCAGTTTGCCAAGTACCTGACCTGGTGCTCTGGTGACAGTCTCATGCCAGTCTCTTTTGACTGAGTGAAAGTGAACTCTCCAGCTATGCCAGACCATTCTGTCCTTTGTTTGCCAGGCTTCTCTGTCCAGATCACACTGGCACATGCAGTTTCCCCCTGGGGTGAGGCTTCTCCAGACTGATTACTGGCCTACGGAGTTCCATTCATCATCCCCACTCCTGTGATTTTAGTTCCTATTGTAAACTCCTGTAACTCCCCTGGGAACTAGAATACACCCCCTCACCTATACAGATGCCTGTAACATTTCTACCAGCTGCTGCAATGCTCTTCAGTTATTTCATGCATCTGCAATATCTGTCACAACGTATTTGTTTATTTTTACACAGGCTAATGACCAGTGTATTACTCTAGCTTGTAAACTTGAGGTCATGTCATGCATCACTGAGATGCTCTGTCTGAACATCTAGGTCTGATGAAATAAGAAACACTGAAAATAGAAGAGAGGGTGAGTAATCAATCAGCAAGCACTGAACAAGCCATTTCAGTTAACAATTTACCCTTATTCAAGTTGCTCCTTTATGCTTCAACACAAACTGTAGCTCAGCAAGGCAATCCAGCTCTAAGAAAGATATTCAGGGGACCTCTTAGAGATAAACAATAAAGATACCTGAGAAATCACTGCAGTCCTTCTGCACTCTGGTTATTACAAGGTTTTCCACCTGTTCCCTAGCCTCCCTTAAGCAACGGCATGTTTTGCTGAACACGGAGAGCTGAACAAATAATGAAAAAGAATGGCCAGGGATCCTTGTTGCAGTTAGACGGGGATTTTGGATGAACTCATGTTCATCACTCCTTTACAGACACTCACTGCAAACAGGGTTCAAGCTTTACTAGTGCAAACACCGACTAGTGAAAAACCTGATTCAGGAACTTATTCCTGAGTCCAAGCCCTGAGTGTGATCCATGACTATTCAGGGGCTCCTGCTAGTTGCTGTGAGAATGGACAAGCACCTGGGGGTTGTGAAAATGTCCTGACATTTACAGGGATTGTAACATGGTCCCCCACAGGTCCATACAGCACACGCTTTGGTTGCTGCCTGCTTAAGGAGTTTCAGTCACCCAAGTAAAGAAGAGAAACAATATCATGATTCACTGAACCCACTCCACAAGCCCAAGTAGCTAAATGAGCAGGTTGTCCATAATGTCAAAGCTTGAACATTGTCTAGATTATTCTGCAAATATTTAAGAATAAGACAGAAATTTGAAGAAATCAGGCTGGATTTACAAACAAAGAGGGGTGGAATTCCTAATGAATATTGTTTTCAATATATCAGCCAACAATATTTGTTAAAGCACATTTTTTAGCTCAGATGCTCCAATCTTCACTAAAAGTGGACCAAACTGTATATTTAACTGTAAAATCAGCAGTTTGCATTGCAATTGAAAGTCATCCAATATCAATATAGCACTTGAAAGTCATTTGGTAAGACTCAATTGATAAATAATTTACGCCCTCCAGAATAAATGACTTATAATAATAACTGAAATGGCTGGAAGATGAGGCTAGAAAATTCAAACTGGAAAAGGACGATTAACCGTCAGAACAATTTACCTAGGGCTGTGGTAGATTCTCTGTGGCTTGAAGACTTTAAACAAAGGATTGAAATCTCGTTCTAAAAGATTTGCTCTGCCTCATCTAGAAGTTATGGTCTTGCTTCAGGAATGACTGGATGAAATTTTATAGCCTGTACCAGGCAGGAGATAAGAGTCGATGATTCATAGGCCAGAAGGGACTATTTGATCATTCAGTCTGGTCTTTTGTAAACTGCAGGCCACATAATTCCATTCAGTACCCCCTTATGGAGCCATATAATTGTGCTTAGCTAACGCATCTCCCGGAAAGGCATCCAGACTTGATATGAAGACATCAGGAGATGGAGAATCCTCCACTTCCATTGATAGTTTGGTCCAATGCTTCATCACCCTCACTGTTACAAATGTCTGCCTGATTGCTAATTGGAATTTGTCTGTCTTTAACTTGCATCTATTGGTTCTTGTTCCGCCTTTCTTTACTAGAGTGAAGAGCTCATTAGTAGCTGGTATTTTCTTCTTACACACTGAATCGTCATCTCCCAGTCTTCTGTTCGATAAGATGAACAGATTGAGCTCTTTCACTCCCTCACTGTAAGACATTTTTTCCAGCCCTGGAATACTTTTTGTGGCTCTTTTCTGCACCCTCTCCAGTTTTTCGGCATCCATTTCCAACTGTGGCCACCAGAACTCTACGCAGCATTCCAGTCTCCGTCTTACCAGTGCTGTATGCAGAGGTAAAATCACTGCCCTGCTCCGATTGCATTAGCCCTGTGAGCTCCTGTTGTTGGTTCACTATGATTCCTAGACCTCCTGCAGAGACCCTGAGCAGCCACTCGTAGGCGCCTTGTACCTACATGCACGACTTTGACCTTGCTTGTATGAAAACACGCTAGTTCTTATTAATTATCATCAGAACCACAGCACATAGAAGCCCAGCCATGGGTCAGGACCCCTTTGTTGTGCATTGTACAGACGAAGAACACAACAACGGCTCCTGCCCCAATGGGCTCGCTGTCGAAGCATGAGACCAGAGACAACGCCTGGGCGCACAAGGAAACAATGAGACAATATTGGTCAGTGTGACAGGCAGTGGTCTCAGCACACCAGCATCATAACCACGGTCAAGTCTGATTAACCTTGATGGCAAAGGAGAGTGTTAAGGAGGCAAAGGAGGTAGCTTTTGGGATAGTAATGGGGAGCTCCTCCCAAGACTCAGGGGCAGCAGGGGAGAAAGCACAAAGGTGCATATTTGAAAATTTAACAAGTGAGCGATGGAGGCTGACATCACGGGCTGATTGGGGGAGGAAGTCATTATCTCATTAGTCAATGAGAGACAATAGGTAGGATGGCAAGAGGATATGAAGGGCCTTGAAGAAATAGAGAAGTGGGACACCATGCCTGATTGGGATCCCTTCGCTGTGTAAATGCAGGTCACAGTCATGATTGGGCCATGTAATGACTCACAGCAAGTGTTTACCAGTGTACGTGATTCCTAGTTAAATTTAGCAATGAGCAATGGGGGGGATATTTTCAATGGCACAAAGACAAACAGGGACCTATGGGGAATTGGGTCCCTCTCTATCCTTTTTGTCTTAAAAATCCCCTTATCAATCACCTGAAATTACTAAGAAATTTCCAACAGTACTAAGCAGTTCTGACTAATCACAGTTAGTAGCTCATTATGGCACTTTACAGCAATAATTAAGAATTACAAAACAAACTGGAGACTTTTCTGGCAATCCCCAGTAATCTCTCATAATTATTTATCACTAGTCATTGTTTTACTTTCATTCAGTAACTGGAAATGATGAATTTTGCTTTTGTGATTATGCTGAAAGAGAAAGATTTCACGGGCTCCATGTGGGACAGACTGAAGGGCACAATGTAAGAATCAGGGTGGAGAAGGTGTAAGAGGAACAGGGGGCAGGCGGGGGGCGGGGGGGGAGGGGTAGCATTTGGGATGGAGATGGAGGGATAGGGTTTTGGACACATTTTAGAGAAAGACCTGGCAGGATTTAGCAGCGGCAGCAGGTTAGTTGTATGGTGAGGTGGGACAAGAAAGAGGAGACTGAGCAAAAGAAGAATCGACAACGTTCAGAAAGGCTTCTCGTTACAGACTGAGATTAGCCTCTAATTCGCTATTTATTCAGTAATCCTACAGCGTTGGAACATGTGAGTGTCCGCGTGCAGGGCTGCATGTGTGCGCTTGCCTGCATGTGTAAGTGCACATGTCTGTACATGGGTGCGTTTGCAAACCTGTGTGCCTGCCGGTATGCATGCATGAGTGTGTGTGTGTGTGCATGAACGCACACCTGTGTGTACTTGTAACCCTTCTGCCAGGTAGTGTCAGCAGAAACAAAGGCTGGGTTCAATATGGGGGGGGCTCTTAACATTACATAACAAAAATGGCTAGACCTCCAACCAGAAAGCTGGGAGAACTAAAGACCACTCCTGTGCACCTCTCACAGGCAATACTTCCCCCCTCATGAACACTGAGTTCTTAGTATTTTCAGATCTGAGTGATTTTACTAGGTAGTGTAGTGGAGAACTTCACTGCCACTGCCCCTTCTGTACTGTCTGTCATCACAACTGTCCTGACACCAGGTCTCAGGCTCTGCTGCCTAGACCAGCTTATCAGTGACTTCAACTCTAGTGGTCATTGGGAAGAAACAAGGATTCTCAATCAAGTCTACTCAGTTGCCTTTGAACACTGGACGGGGAGGATCAAAAGGCATCCATACTGGGAAGTACTGACTCAAAAAAAAAAAAAAAATGGGGAGGGGTGGTTGTGGTGGGTAATCAGCTGAACATAAGCTCCCAGGGTGACACTCTGGCCAAAATAGCTAATGTGATCCTGGGAAGCATAAAAAGGGGAATCTCAAGTAGGAATAGAGAGATTATTTTACCTCTGTATTTGGAACTGGTGTGACTGCTGTTGGAATACTGGAACTATTCTGTTGAGTTCCAGAGGGGTAGCCGCGTTAGTCTCTTTTTAGCAAAACAGCGAGAGTCCTGTGGCAACTTAAATGCTAATACATTTATTTGGGCATACTCTTTTGTGGGCAGAAACCCACTTTGTCGGGGTGCCACAGGACTCTCGCTGAGTTTATTCTGGCATCCACAATTCAGGAAGGACATTGATAAACTGAAGAGGTTTCAGAGAATGACTAAAGGATTAGAAAACATGCCTTAGAATGATAGACTCAAGGAACTCAATCTATTGAGCTTACCAGAAAGAAGGTTAAGGGGTGATTTGATTACAGTCCATAAGTATCTACATGGGGAACAGGGCTAGCAGACAAAGTATAACATGGTCCAATGGCAGGAAGTTGAAGCTAGACAAATTCAGACTGAAAATAAGGCATAGATTTTTCACAGTGAGAGTACTTAACTGTTGGAACAATTTCCCAATGATTGTGATAGTTTCTCCATCACTAGCAATTTTAAAATCAAGATAGGATGTTTTTCTAAAAGATCTGTGCTAGGAATTATCTTGGGGAAGTTCTGTAGCCTGTCTTATACAGCTGGTCAGACTAGGTGATCACAATGATCCTTCTGGCCTTAGAATCTACGAAAGCCCTTTTCACAAAGTCCTCACCCAGAGGTAGGAACCCCTGTCCCCACCCGCTCTGTCCTTCACCTGGACGTGGCTCAGGGCCCCACACTTAGCAAGTGATCTCAAAGTTACGGTAATCCCTCAGGCAGGGCGTGTTAAGCACAGGTTTGCTGCCCTTTAGTCACACAAGGATAACAACATTACCCCTGCATTGAAGACTACAGTAAATGTTCACCCCGAAACAGTAAAGACTGGTCACCTAGACAAAGCTGGTATGTCTTAGCAAATAAGACATAAATGCCCGTGACATCTTTTCCTCTTGTTTGTCAATAGAGGCAGGAAAGAGCTTATTCAGACCACTCGCTGACACGTGTGTGTGTATGTGTGCATGGGGGGGGGGGGGTGTTAATCTTCTGTTTCTTCAGCAAGTAGCTAAATAATTGCAGCAGAGGATGCCCATGTCTTCTCTAAGTGCTGCCTAAAAACGAGGTCCCTTTGGTGAGGACAGGACAGAAGGGAGCCGTGGCAGAGAGGAACGGAGACCCTGGAGAGGAGTCCCGTCCCTCCGGAATAAGCGATTTATGGTAGTTGGTGGGACAGAGCATCCACGTGAGGTTCTTGTGATCTGGAGAACATCCCTGCTGTCTAACTCAATGACTGTGACATACTCGGGCACAATCCAAACCAGTGGGGGGCTGTGACCCCCCTGCCCTGCAATCTTGGGTGCCTTACAATGCCTTGCAGAAGTAGCTCCCACCTGGGCCACCCACAAACAGCCGGCTAGTGCTCAAGCCACACCCTGAGTGTCTGTGTAACCGCATCCTGCCAGCCACATCGTGGCTTTCCCAGCCTTGATTTATACTGCAGGGTGACCACAACACCCCCCAGCCCCAGTCCCAGATCTTCCCCCAGAAATGTTTGTCCTGGACTGCCCAGCCCCCTCTCTTGGACAGTACCAATATATTAAATATATTAAAGGAATAGGATAG
This sequence comes from Emydura macquarii macquarii, assembly GCF_026122565.2. Classification (NCBI taxonomy): domain Eukaryota; kingdom Metazoa; phylum Chordata; order Testudines; family Chelidae; genus Emydura; species Emydura macquarii. The sequence goes on from NW_027131391.1 coordinate 7,101,666, forward strand.
CAGTAAATAGTTACCCAGACACTTCATTGTACACCCACTGGATTAGATAAAACAGTAAAAACAAGCTTATTAACTAGAAAGAAAGAGATTTTAAATGAGTACAAGTAATGAGGAATAAAAGTCAGAAATAGTTACAACAAAAATAAAGAAAATGTTTACTAGTATCTACTTAAGAAACTATCTTAGTTGCAAAGCAAACTTTCTCACTACATGCTCCAGCAGATTACTGACCCAATTCAGGTTACCCAGAGTCCAAGGGCTGTTTCCTTTTGTCTTCTCAGTTGTAGAGAATGATGTGGGAAGGGAAAGAGAGAAGGGGACCTTGGGGCCTTTGTCCCTCCTTTGTATAGTTTCAGGCCCCCTTTTGAAAAACGTTTCCAGCTTAGAACCAGGAGACCAAGAGGCTATGTGGAAGGATGTTCCCTGCTGGTTTCCTTTTTTCACCTGTTTGAACTTCCTTTGTTTTCCCTTCCTACTTGATGACGCTGTTCACTGCGTAAATGAAAATTAAGACAAGCACACATCCCTTTGTTTAGGACAGATCTGTTTGTTGACTTCTGAGGGGGTTTGGAGCATGTGTTAATAGCAGGGAAATCTTATAACTTCACGTACAAAGTCACCACACATTTTATCAGGACGATACTGACCAGCAAATGAGGAGTTTTCAAATGATACCTTGGAAGGCCGACCTTGTACAAGGTTATTACAGTAGTGTGTAGGAATACACCCCGGTATTCACATCTATCACAGTGACCAACAGTGCGGGGGCCAGGGATCCTATCTGTGCTGATGTCCTGTGGATGGGTTTCTTTAGCAAAGGAAAGGATTGGAGTCAGTGGGTCTGACAACTTGCTATGCCCCTCAGACTCCAGATCATCCTTCATCAAATGGCCTTGGGAAGGCGATGGTTGAATGATACTAAAGGGGTTGGAAATTCCTAAGAGCCTGAAATCCAGGGCCTATCGTAACTGGTGCAAGCAGTAAAGCTGAATGGGGATGTCATGAGCTGAGTGCATAACCTGTTGGACACATGACCATGCTGCATGCAACAGCCACGCACTGACACTGAACCATGCGCAGCTGTGCTCATGGAAGAGGAACCGCCGCAGGCAGGAGGTCTGAAGGATGGGCAGGGACTCCTGGCAAGCCTGGGTACCTGGCTCACTTTGCACAGGATGCTAAATCTGTTACCAGGGTCTGGAGAGGTGGAGCTTCCCTGCTCCTGAATATCCTGCCTACCGGGTGCTGGCTCTGGGTAGGCTGTTTGCACCAAGGAAGATGTGGGAATTCCCAGCCAGGGCATCTCATTTTAACATTGCCTATCGGATGGATTGTCAACGGAGTGCAAGAGTAGCTGAGTAGATTGCAAACATCTGGAGGCAACTTCTGCATCTTCAACCCAAACAGAACCATGAGTTTTGGCTCCAGTAGACCAGCAAGTCTTCTTGGAGCTTCCTCTCTTGGGTTTCAGACGGCAGAGCCCAGCCATGATTTATGCAACCAGGGCATGGGGCTTTCCAGACAGCAGTGCAGAGAGGGGCATGTGGCAGTTCCTGGCGGGGAGCAACACGAGCACCTCACAGCAGGTATTTCCAGGGCCGTGAGACTTGGAGCCCGGTGGATGGGATGTACCCAAGGAGGACAGGAGTACATTGAGCCTCATTCTCCTCTCACTCGCCCTGGGAAATGTCCACAGGCTTTGGTGGAGCTGATCAAGATTCACCCCTGTGAGGAGAGAAGAATCCAGCCCGCTGAGCTCCCTCCCTGTCGAAAACACTCCAGCCACTTCGCTGCCTCACACAACACCTGCCCTCTCCTGACTGCTGGGCTGTGACACTGCTGCTGTTATGAGCAGGGAGAGCCAGGGACCAGCACCGTTCCAATTCGAGAGCCACACTCTCATCTGCCTCCGCTCAATGACACGGTGACATTCCAGCCGTCCAGCGCCGCTGCTCAGGGAAACTCTTTGTGCCCCTGGGACAAATAGGCCTGGCAGGGAATCGATTTCCTCTCTGTGCCTGTGAGATATCCAGGGGCTGTTTTCACCAGGAGCCCTTCTCTTTGCCTCAACGCTCAGATTAACTCATTAGGAGTTAATTAATCAGGGCCATTGATTGTCTGAGGTCACAAGGTCACATCTCACTGATCATTTCTGTCCTCTCCTCCCTCCTTTCCACTGTGTGCTGCCTGGTTAGGCTGCCAGACGGGTCTCTTTGGCCCAGGGTTGAGGAACTGAGAGGCAGACAAGGGCTATAATGTTTGCCAAATGCTGGCGCCAACAGCAGAACTCATATACAACCCTACCTGCCATGCACAGTGTTTGCAGACTGTATTAGAAATGAGCTACATTTCTTTAGCGCCGGTAGCCCAGAAGTAGCCATCGATAGGTAGACAGATGTTCTTTTTAGAGCATAAGATCTTTCAGGGCAGGAATGATCTCTTCATGTGTGTTTGGACAGCACCTTGCACATTTTGGATGCTGCTGTAACGTAAATAGAATAGTTCATGCTCACAAAGGAATCACTTCATCTTCCACTGAAGAACATTACAAAATGTGTGGTAAAGACACATTTCTCTAATGAAATTGCTAGGAAAATGGAGATCGAATATGATTTTCCCCACTGGAATTTGGATGATGTATTGTGGCTAAAGCCCTGATCCTGCAAAATAGCCGGTGAGGTTTTTAATGACCACAAGAGGTCAGCATCTCAGATTGATATTTTATCTGAGAGACAACACTTCCAGAAATACAGCACCCTTACCTAGGAGCTACACAAATTATTCAAGGTCATAGAATCATAGAAGATGAGGGTTGGAAGGGACCTCAGGAAGTTATCTAGTCCAACCCCTGCTCAAAGCAGGACCAACCCCAACTAAATCATCCCAGCCAGGGCTTTGTCAAGTCAGGCTTTAAAAACCTCTAAGGATGGAGATTCCACCACCTCCCTAGGTAACCCATAAACCTAGTCCAGAAAATCTGCTTTATAGTGAAACACTAAAGAAGCTCAATTTATTTAGGTTATCCAAGAGAAGATTAAAAGGTTATCACAGTCTATAATTACCTACATGGAGAAGAGCTTTCTGATGGCAAACAGCTCTTTAATCAAGCATAAAAAAGGTGCAATGCATGAGGCTGGAAGCTAAAGCTAAAGAAATTCAGACTAGAAATAAGGTGCAAAGTTTTAACAGCAAGGAAGTGACAGGGGGATTCCTATGGGCTGGGTGAGGTGCTGCAAACTTTCCCCCCTGCTCCTGGTGTCCCCTGTAACTTGCCAACCTTGCCAGGCAGGTGTTCAGTGGCTCAGCCCTCACCAGGGTCTTCAGCCCTGTCTCTGGGCCCTTTCTGGGACAGGGTTCAGTAGGATTGTGGGGCTCCTGCAGAGGGCCATGAAGGGGTAGGTACCCCCCATTGCAAAGTGCAATTAACTATCGGAACCATATAGCAAGGAAGGTGACAGATTCTTCACCACCTGCAGTCACAAAGTCAAGAGGGGATGTCTTTCTAAAGCTGTGCTATCGCTCAGAGAGAAGCTATGGGCTGGAGGCAGGAATTACTGGATGAGGTTCTTCACCCTGTGTTATGCAGGGGGTCAAACTAGATGACCACAGTGGTCCCTTCTGGCCTTGGAATCTATGAACCTAACACTATGCAGAGAGCTCAGTTCAGTCTCCTCTGTCAAGGTCACTGCACTCTTTAGCACCACACTGAGCCATCACCACCATCATCAGCTTCACCCAGAGCATCTCCTCCAGCCTTTTGGGGTTCTCCAAGGAGCCCCAACAGGTAATCCCACCCTACTTCCCCTGGGGAGAAGTGCTGGGTCACACAGTGGGGGTCTGGTCCCTCACCCTAAGTCACCATATAGGAGCTTTGTCTGCTTCAGTACATGACAGCTCCCCAGCAGGGAGGAGCTGGCACCAAGACACCCCTCCCCTGGCCATCCTCTCTGGGGGCCTTTCATTTAAGGGACTGAAATCAGCAGCCCCACCACGCACACGGTGGCTGTGTCTACACTGCAAGTGCGATAGCATCACAACTGCCGTGCTGTAGCTCTGTCACTGTAATGCTTAGTATAGACAGAAGGGGCTTTTCCATCGCAGTCAATTCACCTCTCGAGAGGCAATAGCTAGGTTGGTGGAAGAATTCTTCCATCATAGCTACGTAACCTACGTTTTGGGTGTAGACGATGCCTCAGTAACGAGGCTGAGCTTTGTCTACCATGGAGTCAGGAGAAGAAGGTTGGGCGCAAAGATTGAGCAGAGGCGGCAGAGAAGCCTGTCACTGAAACAATTTGGTTCGGTTTCTCTATGAAGGCAGACTGACACTGCACAGTACTTCCCTTCCGCTCCAATGACTGGAAGGTCTCCTACATGTTTACGTGGCCTAATAGGAAGTTATTTAAGTAGCCAAGTTAATTACTCTGTTCCTGTCTTTTAACCACAGTTACAGCTGCAGTATCGTGGGGTCTAGCAGGAAGACAGATTTGTGATTACCCCTGATGCACAGCACCCATCAGATCTGACAGCCCAGTGGTTGGGAATCCACGCCACAAGGTCATACCCCATCTCTCAGCAGCAGCCTGCTCTATGGGGATCTCATGTCTTGTCTACATTGGGTCGCTGATGGACAAGCTCTGCGCTACAAAACAGGGTGGCAGGGTCTGAGGTGCGAGTTCTCTGCGGTGCAGCGGCTGGTAGCGTGAGCCATGGAACTCAGTCTGACGCTCCCCAAAGCCCTGGGTTTTGCAGATACACACCTAGCCCAGCGATGGAGCCGGTCGAAAAAAGAAGTTCTCCATGGAGCGACTGCACATGTCCCTTCCGCTGTAGGGGTGTGCGTGCCTCGTGCACAGTTGTCGGAGATGTTTCCCTCAGCGGTACCCGTTGTGGCACCGTGTGAGCACCCTCTGGTGCCTCGCACCACTGAACGCGGGTATAAGGGCCACGCTGTCCCTACCTCCCTCAGTTCCTTCTTGCCACCAGTGACGGTTATTGTTGGAGCTGCGATCTTTGTTTCTTCAGATCATCCGGCCCTTCGTGTAAATAGTACGTGTAGCGTTAGGTTTTAGTGTGGTGTATCTGTAAACAGTCTTAGGAACAAGTTTAGAATACTATCCTTTTAGTGTATGGTTACCAGTGCCTGGTTGGGTACCAGGCATGCTATCAGCCTGATGGCCCATTCTTGGCTTCAAGACCTGTCATTCACGGGACAGGTCTATACCAGTGAGCAATCCACAACCCAGCTGCCACAAGTATCTGGGAGAGGTGCCTGTAAGCGAGAAATGTCGTATTTGTAGAGGGTTCTGACCCTGTTCAGGAAAGGACAGGGCTGTCCAGAGTCCTGTACCTGCTCATGGAGGCTGCAGGTCACCTGCTCTGAACAGGCAGCGAGCACACCTGAGGCTGTGAGGAGCACGGCTCCTGTTCTGGCAGAATCCTCAGGCACATCAGGGTCCCCAGTGCCTAGGAAGAGACTTCAGAATTCTCCTAAAGATCCAGCAGCGGGACAATCCAAGACAAAGGCATCGAGTGTTTTCAAAGACTTGGTGGGGTGCTCAAAGGTGCTGCACCCTCAGGAGAGATCTGCGAGCCAGGAGGATTGCTGACTGCAGAACCCAGGACGGGTCTGTTGAGACCAGTCCCTGAAGGATTGGCGCACCTCTCTGTACTGCAGGTTCATAGACTCTTGGAGACTTTAAGGTCAGAAGGGACCAGTGTGATCATCTAGTCTGACCTCCTGCACAGCACAGGCCACAGAACCTCACCCACCCACTCCTGTAACAGACCCTTAATGTATGACGGAGTTATTGAAGTCCTCAAATCATGATTAAAAGACTTCAATGTGAGACTCCACCAGCAAGAGACCCAAGCCCTCTGCTACAGAGGAAGGTGAAAGAGCCCTTTCCAATGCCATCAACACCCGAGGCAGCCAGAGACTCACTTAACTTGTCAGTACCAGCTTCTCCCACCATGGTACCAGTATTCAAACCACACTCTCCTGTGGTCACAGCTCCAGCCCTGACCACTTCTACTCTTGCAGTGCCTCTATGTAGGATTGCATTTAGACGTAAGCCAGTGATGATTTTTCTTGGTACCCCCTTCTCCAGACTTGGAGCCCTGCTCCCCGGTACCTGGGTTCAGCTCCCTCATGACTGGAAGAAACGGACCCCTCGGACTTGGAAGACAGATCCTTTGTGTCCTGACCTGCGCATGCCCAACAGACCCAATGGGGTACCTGCCCATTGTGGTACCATCCACAGCCTCTGAACCAATGGCTCTTCTGGACCCCTGGGGCTTCCCTCCACATTCCAAAACCTTTCTGATCCATTCCTGCACTTCTACGTCAGCCAGGTCCAGGAGCATCTGCAGGAAGGCCACCATCTTCCTTCCCCTGGTACTGGCATCAGTACAGTGCAGGCGGAGCCATGTGTGCAGGACTCCCCTACTGAGGAATTGGAGACGGGACCTCCTCAGCGACCATTAGCTTCTTCTTCATCGCTTGATGAGGCAGTAGTGGCTGAATCTACCTCTCCCGCTCCTGGTGATTTTAAAGCTTATCAAGACGTGTTGAGGAGAGCAGCTGCAGCTCTAGATATTAAACCAGAAGAGGTACAAGAAAGGTCACACAGGGTGGGGACATTTTACCATCACAGGACCTTTTAGCCCAGTGGTTCCTCCAGGGGGTACATCCGCTCATCTAGATATTTGCCTAGTTTTACAACAGGCTACATAAAAAGCACTAGCGAAGTCAGCACAAACTAAAATTTCATACAGACAATGACTTGTTTTATACTGCTCTATATACTATGCACTGAAATGTAAGTACAATATTTATGCTCCAGTTGATTTATTTCATCATTACATGGTAAAAATGAGAAAGGAAGGAATTGTTCAGTAATGGTGTTCTGTGACACTTTCGTATCTTTGTGTCTGACTTCGTAAGCAAGTCGTCTTTAAGTGAGGTGAAACTTGGGGGTACGCAAGACAAATCAGACTCCTGTTCTGGCATCCAGTAAATAACAGTCCCTCCCGGGAACATGGGCCCACGAATTGATGCCCAGATTCCCCACCCCGTGTCCCTTCGACCAGTGGTTCCTAGCATATAGTGTCCTGGAGTCTTTTCTTTACTGCAGACTCAGCTGGTTACATAATCATAGGTCTCCCCTCATTGGCAGCAGGGTTTTGGTCTTTCTTGCCATCACTACCTGTGCCTGTGTTGGACTGTTCTCATCTCTGTGATGGGGATATTCCGGTGTGCCAAAAATGCTAACAAGGGGTCTAAACCACAAGAAACAGCCTTGGGATACAGTTTCTTAGATGTTTTCACAGATGATTCCACCTTACCAGTACTCTGTAGGTATGTTGGGGAAGAGGGCTGGTGGTCAAACTCCCATCTGCATGCAGATTCCTTGAATTGTTTCAATGGAAATTGGCGTCTCCATTAAGAAAGGGATAGATAGTAAGAGAAAATATTGCAATGCTCTTCTAGAAATCCATGGTACGTCCATAACTCAAAAACTGCCTGCAGTTCTGGTTGCCCAATCTCAAAAAAGATGTATTAGAATTGAAAAAAGTACAGAGAAGGGCAACAAAAATGATTAGAGATATGGAGCAGGTTCCATATAAAGAGAGAATAAAAAGTTGGGGCTGTTCAGCTTAGAAAAGAGATGAATGAGGGAGAACAAGCCAGAGGTCTATAAAATCATGACTGGAGAGGAGAAAGTGAATAAGGAATTTACCCCTGTTATTTACCCTTTCACATAACCAACAAACCAGGACTCACCCCATGAAATTAATAGGCAGCAAATTTAAAACAAACATAAGAAAGTAATTCACACAACACACAGTCAACCTGTGGAACTTATTGCCAGGGGATGTTGTGAAGGGCAAAATTATAACAGGGTTAAAAAAGAATTAAATAAGTTTATGGAGGATAGATCCATTGATGGTTATTAGCCAAGATGGTCAGGGACACAAACCTCTGATTGCCAGAAGCTGGGACTGGATGACAGGGGATGGATCACTTGATAATTGCCCTTGTCTGTCATTCCCTCTGAAGCATCTGACATTGGTCAGAAGACAGGAAACTTGGCTAGATGGACCATTGGTCTGACCCAGCATGGCCTTCTTATGCACTATTTCAGCATCTCTAGTATAATTCTCATCTTGAACTCGTGCAGCATCTGCATTAGGAGTTTGCACTGGTATAACTATATCTGTGCAGTTACACCAGGCAAGGCTCCTTAAGCCCTGCCTCTCATGCACGGAAGAGTTGTGACTTCCTTCCAAAATCTCTCTCTGCTTCTGAGAACAGCTGAGGCCTATCCTTCCCTCACTAGAGAGATCTTCTTGTTAGGCAGCACTTGGAGAAAACATGAGTGCCCTTTGCTACAGCTTATTTAGCCAATGATGCAACACCCATAATCCCTTCACAAAACACACACACACTAGATAACAGTGAATTAATATGGAGGTAGAGGTTACCATTAAGCTGTATAGATCAGTGGTTCTCAACGATGACTTGGTTATATGCTCTATATACTATATTTTATGCTCTATATAATATATTATACGGTAACGTAACAGGCGTAGATGCACTGTATTAGACATGAGTTTCATGTCACTTACTGATGCATGCAAGCATGTTAATGAGGTTGAAGTTGTCATGGTGTGTATGTCGTTGCGATGTAAAAAAGGATAGATTTTGAAAACAAAACCTGGAAGCGGCAATAGTGGCAACAGTGAAAATTGTAAGAAATTGAAAATGACTTGGGGGGGAAAGAAACAAAACAAAACAGACATTGTCAGTTCCACCAGGAATATATTGCTTTTGGATTCACATCTACAAATAGCGATCCACCTCGAGCTTTGTGACTCCTTTGTGGAGAGTGCATTTGCAATGACATCTGAAGACAAAACACCCTGTGCATGTGGGTAAGGCAGCAGAATTTTTTTCAAAGAAAGCTTTGAATTCCAGACTTGCCAGCTTAAAATGAAAAAAAGCTCTAGCATCTGCAAGTAGTTTTAAAGTGAGGTGAAACTTAAGGTATGCAAGACAGATCAGACTCCTGAAAGGGATAAAGTAGTCTGGAAGGGTTGAGCGTCATGGGTATAAATGAACACTTCCTCTACAGTACAATGCTTCCTTTGAGCACAGGCCCTTATAGCTCTGTATTCTCAAGCCTGTAGCTATTTCCTGGCTGTTTCTCCAGGGGAATATGCTATGTAAGTTGTGCTGCTACACCATGATAGGGAATACAGCTGTCAGTGCCATTGTGCTCTTTGCAAAAGCCTGGTAGACAGGGCTGATAGAGATGCAAACAAGGAACAATTACTTACTCTTCTACCTGACAAGGTGCCATGTGCCAATGATTTTCTCTAGTGAAATACAAATATCCATCAGCCAGCGACAGGTTAGCACCTGCACTGAATGGGCCACACTTTGCATTCTCTACTCAATGGGAATATGTACAGGAATCACCAGTTCCCATCCCCCTCCAGCTTCTTAAAGAGACAAATCAGCACTTACTGCTTTGTCCATGACTGTGTGTAAAATGAAGCCTTCGCCTCATGGTGGAGAAGCATTGATGTCTGCCTGCAGACAGTTTACGCAGTGTTATGAGGCAGGCTGCTGCTCTTTGGGAATCTACAGAACACAGGCACTATGTCTGTGCTAGTGCTACCCTATCTCATTGCCTGATGTAATTAGGGTGACCGGATAGCAAGTGTGAAAAATCAGGACCCTTTTTTTTTTTTTCCCAGAGGGATGGGATATATGGTTGCATATATAAGATTAAAAAAAAAAAAAAAGAATGTGCACATAGGCCTATCTCATACCGTAGATCACACCACTCTTCATTTTCAGCACCAGCAGTCTTGTACTTCTTGGATGACTTGGCCACGTGTATAACATCCCTTCTGCTGATAACATAAGTGTAGAACTTGCAACTCATGTTGAAATGCATTTTTACTTGTGTTTCAGACCTCACCAACTCAATACTGCTTCGATTCCTCACCTCTGCCTTCAGAATTGAAAATACGTGCTCCATATAAACGTTGCAGACTGGAATACGGAGCACGAATGAAACCAGCTTCTTCATGTTAGGAAGATTAGCACCACCTCCCTTATTGCTGCAACAGTTCTGCATCAGTTTTTCCTCCAGCTCCAAGTTCTTCACAATTTCTTGGACAGTACAAAGTGCATTGTGGAGCTCATCCAGATCCCCAGTACACTGGAGATTTGTTGTGGTTACAGGCGCAGACAGATCCCTGACCCCCAGCTCCTTCTCTCAGCTGATATTAAAGCACTGAAAGGAAAAGTCAAACCATTTCTCCAGATATTTGTCAGGAACATAAGCTTGGTAAGGTCCTTGCGAAGGGCTTCTAAGGATAAAGGTGTCATTCCAATGAATGCATTCTCGATTTTAGTTCTGAAGAATTGGTACTAAATTTTTTGTTGCTTTGGCTTTATTCAAAACCATTCACCATGACATACATTCACCATGACATACATTCTTGAGAATACGTTAAAGACGGTGAGGTACTCAGATAAGGGGGCCATAGAAGTACCCCAAAGGCCTCTGTGCTGTGACCCATCCACCTACAGGAGCTCTGGGTTGCACGTCAGTGGTTTTTCAAATCGTTGACATGGTTAGCTAGGGGAATGGAAGCGTTGTCTGCAGGTGTCAGCTCCACCCTGCCCTGTCCAGGCCGTGTAACGTGAGAGGAAGGGGAGGTCGTCTGAGCCCGGATGCAGAGATTGTAGAAATAAAGCAAAGTTTATTAAAAAAAAAAGAGAGACAAAAGAAAACCAGCCAACAGGAAAAGAGCAGGGCTGTCACGGACAGGGGAAAATCGACAGTCTGAGCCATTTTAAGGAGAGGTAACATCTGTGGATCCCGCTCGCCTTCGGAGTGCAGCACTACACCAGCGGTAAGTGCTGCCAACACTTTCTGTGACACTTCCCTGGATACCCCGAGTTGGGAAGTGCCTCGCTTTTACCACCTGCCCTTAGCATGAGAGGGCCTTGGCTGTGCTCGCCCGGGGGTCAGCTCCCCAACTCCACCAGCCATGGGCGATACAAGTACAGGCCTCTCTCTCTGGAAGAAAACAAAATCATCCCTGCTAAAGTTTGCAGATGACATAAATTGAGGGAGTGGTAAATAATGAAGAGGACAGGTCCCTGGTTCCGAGTGATCTGGGTCGCTTGGTAAGCTGGGTGCAAGCAAACAATATGTGTTTTAATAGAGTTAAATGTAAATGCATGCATCTAGAAACAAAGAATGCAGGCCATACATACAGGATGGGGGAACTCTAGCCTGGAAAGCAGTGACTCTGAAAAAGATCTGGAGTCACGGTGGGTAATCAACTGAACATGACCTCCCAGCATGAGCCTGTGGCCAAAAAAAAGCTGATGTGACCCTGCGATGCATAAATAGGGGAATCTTGAGTAGGAGTGGAGATGTTATTTTATCTCCTTATCTGGCACCGGTGTGACCACTGCAGGAATACTATGTCCAGTTCTGGTGCCCAGAATTCAAGAAGAGCCACAACAATGATTAAAGGATTAGAAAACCTGCCTCAAAGCAATAGAATCAAGGAGCTCAAAATATTTAGCGTAACAAAGAGAAGGTTAAGACACGACTTGATCACAGACTATAAGTACCTACGTGGGGAACAAGTATTTAATTATAGGCTCGTCAGTCTAGCAGAGAAAGGTATAACATGATCCAATGGGTGAAAGTTGAAGCTAGACAAACAGACTGGAAATAAGGTGCAAATTTTTAACAGTGCGATCGTAACACTGGACCAATTTATCAAGGGTTATGGTGGATGTTTTTCTCAAAGATCTGCTCTAGGAATGATTTTGGAGAAGTTCTATGGCCCGTGTCATACAGGAAGTCAGTTTAGATGATCACAATGGTCCGTTCCGGCCTTAGAATCTGTGAAGTGTTGGCAGCACCTGCACAGTCCCTTCCCTTGCATTCCACATGGCTCCAAGGCAGATTTTAAACACACTTTCTCTGTTCAGAAAAGGCTTCCCGTTCACCTTTCCAGACTCCCAGACAGCTGGTTTGACGTATTCTCCCTGTCAGTGCAAAGACAACACAGTCTGGCAAAACAGCTGCCCGAGCTTCTTAGGTTACCGTGTTTTACACAGTAAAATGCAGTTTGCCTGGGGTTTGACTCCTAAATCAGGTCAGAAGGGGCAGAAAATGTTTCCATTTCCAAACCATTTCCCCAAGAGATGCTTGTCTCCAAGTAACACAAATATTAGCCACCCGCAGGTCACCCAGCCATCTGCGTCTGAACCCATAACCTTTGATGCTGTATCACTGTGAAAAAGCAGCCCTGTGCAAAGGCTCTCAGGGGGCTGCTATGGGACTAAACTGGCATTTAGACCTCATGGGACTTCAGTGGTGCCTAGGTCTCATCGTGCTTGTCCTTGGCAAAGGATGAATTTCACCCTATCCGGAAGCAAAGAGGCTCTGCATGCACTTAACTACGGGGTTACAATGACTTGAGGAGCACTGAAAACAGACAGACAAACACACAGCAGAGGAACTCTGCCAGCCACAGGCTTCTTTAAAACACCGTGCAAATGGGGAGTTTATTCATAGATTTGAAGGCCAGAAGTGCCCCCTCTGATTATCCAGTCTGACTCCCGCACAGTGATTCCTGCATCAAGTCCATAAATTCTACACAATTGAAGCCTGTTGTTTAGAAAGATCCGCAATCCTGATTTTTTTTTTTTAATTGTTTATTTATTAAGGAAGTATTACCAGGTTTACAGATCATTGCCATGTAAATATCGGACACATTATCATTTTTGTTTCCTAATTGAGCAGACATCATCATTTCAATTGAAGTTAGTTTTCCGCATAAAACAACTTTTCTAGAAAGTCAGGAAACAATGCCTGATCTGAAGACTCCAACTGCTGGAGAATGCACCGCATCCCTAGGTAACTTGGCCCAATTATTAATGACCTTGGTTATTTAAAAAATTGCACCTAATGTCTAGTCTGAATTTCTCAGCTTCCAACTATTGAATCTTGTTATGCCTTTTTCAGTTAGATTAAAGAGCCATCAGCTATCAGTAATCTCGCCCCGTGTAGGTACTTGAGGATCATGGTCAAAACTTCTCTCGGATAAATTGAATACATTGAACTTCTTTAGTATTTCACTATAAGGTCTTCCAGACCTCAAATCATCCTTGTTGCGCTTTTCTGAAGCCTTTCCAATTTTTCAATATCCTTTTTGAACTGTGGACACCAGAATTGGACATAGTATCCAGTAATAGTCTCATTCATGCCATATACAGAGGTAATACTACCTCCTTACTCCTACTTGGTATTCCCCTGTCTGTACCTTCAAGAATTGCATCAGTCCCCTTCACCCCAGCATTTCACTGGGATCTCATGTACTGTTGGTTTCTACCATGACCCCCTAAGTCCTTTTCAGTCACTGATTTCTAGGTCTAGAGCCCCATCCAGTAAATGGGGCCTACATTTTTGGTTCCTAGATGCATGACCCTGCTTTTAAGCACATGTTGTTCAAACAATCCTGGCGTACCAAGTGATCAGAGCATTCTGTATAGCTAGCCTGTCCCCATCATTATTTACCACCCCACCATGTTTGTGTCATCTGCAGACTTTACCCGCAATACTTTTTTTTCCCCCTCCAGATCACTGCTAAAGACATTTAATAGCATTGGGCTGAATGCAGATCCCCAAGGGACCCCAGTAGAACATGCATCCCTACTGGATGATGATTTCCCACTTACATTTTCAGATCTGTCCCTTAGCGGGGCAGAGCACGTTGATATGGGGTACACCAAGGCAGTCCCTGATAATCTCACAGGCTCTTCCAGCGGATGATCAGCTTTCAGAGAATGAATGGGGACAGCAGTCTCCCAAGAGGCTTCCTTAAATGCAGCTGATTCAGCCAGCATGTTTATGAAGACTATATGGGCCTCAGATGTGAAAATCAGTGAGCACCTCTGGACAGATGAGCAGTCAGGGTCTCTGGTTACTGCACACATCCAGCTGTTGGGGGAACTCTTCATCCACAGCAAGTTCAGTCAGGGATGGAAATTACTCATCATAGAATCATAGAATATTAGAGTTGGAAGGGACCTCAGGAGGTTTTCTAGTCCAAAGTCCAAAGTCAGGGCGGCCCTGCACTGATCCTGTGCTCTCACTCAGGTTCCATGAGCTGACATTTCATTGCAGAATGAACCGTACTGTGCCTTTCTGGCGGGTCAGTTTCTCTGTCGTCCCAACTCGTCTGAGCCAGCTTGACTGGAAGAAATCTCCAACCAGTAGAGCAGATGCATACCTCAGCTCAAGATGGCAATGCTACAGAAGGTTCAGTGAAGACCTGAATGGCTGGCTGCTTTTCAGAAGTTTTCACCAGCCTTTTAAAGCCTTGCTCTTCGCGCCTTGACTCCTGTTGGCTCAGTTACCCCCTCGCATTTCTAGTTCAGTACAAATGGGCAGTTGATGAGTTCTTTGCTGGGTCACACCTGCCCCATAATGCATTGCTCTTCCACCCCCTTTACTACAGAAAGCGCAAGAACACCCTAGCTCTGAAGAGAAGCAGCTAGTCTAGTCGAGACTGTCAAGGCTGCTGAATGTCTGAGACGGGCTCTGTCGCGGTGGAATGGATGTCCAGTACACTGGAACAGGGTAGCACCTCCTTAAATAGCGTGGGAGCCCTTCGGTGGCATTCACTGTGTCCTGTGTCGTAGAAGCCGCCAGAATCCTGCCGGAGCAGCTGTGGGTCTGTAGTTAGGCCTGGCGTGCTGTGTGTGTGCTTAATGAACACCGTTACCTGGGCCCCACTGTGCCTGTGTGGCTCTTTAATGCCTACGTCAGGCAAAGAACAAAAGCCACGACAAATGACGACATGGGAAAGATTCTAACCCAGAAGAACAGTGAACCAGAGAGAGGCTGCAGACGTCTAGTGAAACTGAAACTGGGGCAGCCGCTAGGACTGCAAGCTGACTGCTTATTCAGAAAAAAATAAATAAAAGGGGTTAAAAAGGTCTTGCTGTTTGGGGCACATGGACATGGTAGCTCAGTAGAGGACTGGCCCATCCTGTATCGAGGGACTGGAACAGCCTGTAATAGCTAATGGGATATCCAATGAGAAAAAGGTGGTGGTTTACTGAGCGTAACGGGGGCTAATGTCTATAACCCTCTGTGCAGCCTAATGGCTCCTGTTAGACGCGCAGACAAAAAATGTGCTGAGCTTGTGGAAATTCCATACAATCCCTGATCTCCAAAGCCACTGGGGATTGCAGAGCCTCTACGCTTTTATAGGCAGCATCAAAAACCAAAAATTAGACATTTCCTGAATCTGTGGCTGAATTAATGAAATTTACCGAGCACTGCCTGTTTGGAGAGAGTTTGAACGATGCATTAAGGGACTGATTAATGCAAAACAAAACAACCTAGAAACAGATATTGACTGAGGCTGAATTGACCCTAAAGTGTGCTCTAGAAATTGCTGTGTCAATGGAGACAGCCACTAACAAGGCCAGGGAGCTGCAACAGCATCATGCGATCGGTGCAACAAATAAACTGGGGTGTCCAACAGAAAGCACAACATGGAGAATGGTCCATGACGGTGGGTTTGCGTTGTGCGGAACTGTCTCATAACGCAAGTGATTGTTCATTCAAAGGACAAATCTTACAGCAACTGCAACAAATTGGGACATCGTTGCAGGCTTCACTCACCGCTAGGGGCACCTCCTTCTGGCTGCTCTGGGGATTAGCTCCTTCCAGGTGCTGTGCCCGTCTCTGGCGGTCTGTCCACCAGTCATCCTCTCTCATTCTGTGGCTCCTCTCGCTGTAGGAGCTTCAGCTTCCTCTTCATGACTTGGCCCTCTGGCCAGGTCATTATAGTCCTCCCCTTCCACAGTGTCAGTCTTCCAGGGCAAACTGCCCCAGGCTGTCTGCTCTCCACTGTCTGTCTGTGCCACTTCCCCAGTAGCTGGGAAGGGAACCCCTGGCCTCCCTCTACTCCAGGTTCCAGCTCAGGGACCGTCTGATCAGCAGCCAAGGTCTGCACTATTCTATACATCGCTGCTTTTCCTCTGAGCCTTTCCTATCTCCGGCTCCCCATCTTTGGGTATGTCAGCCCAACCTCCGTCCCCCTCTGGGAGTAAGTGTAGACTACTCTATAGTCCAAACACACCTCCTTTCATCCAGGGAGTGACTACAGACTACCTCACTGTAGCCCCCAGCTGCTCTCAGCTCCTGGGATTTTATACAGGCCCTGCCTGTTCCTGGCAAGCTGAGCCTCATCTAATTAATCCCTGCTCTTTGGCTTCTCCTCCAGGTGCAGCCTGAGTAGTTAATTGATTTACCTAGCCACCTTATCCCCTTGTGTGAGGTGCAATCCCCATCACAGATGCACAGAGAAAACCAGGAGGTCAGTGCAAAAAGTACCACCAGTACCTCACAAGGGACTACCGGTAGGTTTCAGATTAATGATTTTGCAGATGACAGCATGGAGTCTGGTCGGAATGCTGCAGCAGCTCTACAACTGTATAGTTTAGAAGACAATCCCTGCAGTGTTATTTGCATTTCTTTACAAGCGGAAGGAGCAGGACTGAAAGTGGAGCTTGATACAGGCTCTTCTGTGTCTGTAATTTCATAGCAGGATTATCAGAGAGTTGAGGAGATGAAGTTGTAGCAAATCGCAGGGCTGGTCAAAGATAGACAGAGGAAATCCTTGTTCTCCTGGGAGTTATTACAATGTAAACAGCATCTGCTAGACCTCCGTATTGTGAAGCAAGGGAGTTCTGCATTATTTGGTAGAGAGTGGCTGGGAGAGATTCAAGTGGACTAGCGAAGCGTACAGTGCCTGCAGGTTTAGGAAAAACAACAAATGTTGAACTCTGGCCCGAAACAAAAGTTCGCTGAACTTTTGACCAAGGCAGCTGATGTCTTTCAGTCTGGTATCGGAGCCTCAAACTGCAGGAACGCAAAAATTGTGCTTGAAGCCAGAGCAGCTCCTAAACGTGGTGAAGCTCACCCATGGCCTTTTGCATTAGATCCAAAGGCAGGCGCAGGGCTCTGGGATTATATCAAAGTTAATTGGAGCAATCGGAGCACCCCTTCAGCACTGGTAAGGAGAAAGAATGGGACTGTCTGTATCCGTGGTGATTTCAAGGTCATCATTGGCCCAGTACTGCAGGCAGATCAGTATCCTTTACCTGGAATGGAGGATGTATTTGTCTTATTAGCTGTGGGATGCTTTTCTCCCAGATCGAGCTGAGCCGATCTATCGATGGAGATTGAAAACCGCATGGTTAATGCACATATTGTCTGTGTACACTGCAGCTGGGAGGTGTGATTCCTAGCTGGGGCAGACGTACACACGGTAGCTCTGACTGAGTCAGTGCCTGTGGCCACGGCGGTCTGGACAGTGTCTCAGGTTAGTTGCCCAAGTGCAATCCCGTCTGCGATCCTAGGTACGTGCTCAGACTGCTAGCCGGGGCTACAGCGTGTGCTGCCGCAGCCTCATTGTTGTCCTTACCGTCCCAGCTTGATCAGAGTCAGCATGTGTATGTCTGCCTCAGCAGGGAACTGCACCTCCAGCTCCAGTGTAGACGTATTCTTAAGGGCTTGTTCCAGTGTAACAGGGTGGTGTGTTCACTGTTTGACAGCCTGTGGTGGACCAACAGTGCACTGCATTCCTGGCACTCCACGTTACTTGGACGATGTACTGCTCATGAAAGCTAGGAATGAAAAACACCCTGAGACCCTCCCACAGGCACTTGCGAGCTGTATGAGCATGGTCTGGAGCGAACAAGGAGAAATGTGAATTTTCCCAAGACCCAGTTATATATTGTGGCCTTTCTGTTGACAAGAAGGGTGCATAAAGCACCAGACACAAGAACTGGCTTTTCCGCACGAGTTCAACAGCACGTTTTATACCAGCGATGCCCATTGAAAACACCAAGCCGTGAGACAGCCGCCAACAATGTCTGGTGGTGGCGCCAGCGAGTCTCCTGGCACTGCTGCTGCTACCAGTGACCTGCAGATGTTGCTGACACAGCTACACCAGGAAGTGCAGAGGCTGGTCCAGACACTACTGTGATGCCTACGAGACATTACCAGGGAGAAGTCGGCATCCATCTCCCAGACTGAGTGTGTAGCCCGTTGTGTGTCCCGTGACAGTGATTCAAACAGTAAGGCACACAGAACTTTTCCGGATCCTTGGACTCTAAGGGGGAAGAGTATGTTGAGTACAAGAATAGGGCGAGGACTCTTTAAATAGTTTGCAAGTCTCTAGTGGGGCTCGCTGTCTTCTGTTTTTCAAGATGCCAGATCCCAGCCACAGCTGCCATATGCACGGAGCTGGGCCTGGCATATTGGGTGTAGTTTGTTGTACCCCACTGTGCCCGTGTGGTTCTTTCATACTGTGTTTGCAGCGTAAAGAGCTTCCCTCCCCACCCCGCCCAGCCCTTTCCTAGGAATACAGTCCCTATTCTACCAGCTCCAGCTGTGACCATGGAACCAGCACACCCTGCCTCTGCAGAGGGCCACTGCACCTCGGTGGAGTCCCGCTCCCCAGGGCCACCTACTTCGGGGTGACTGCTCTGATTCCTAGCCCCGCTTTGCAGAGCCCAGTTGCTTCAGGTCAGTGCTGCAGGGCCCACCCTCTGTGATTACAGCCCCTGGCTCCTGTGATCCTGGCCTGGCTTGATTCCATCCATCTGGAGCCTGCTTTATTGGGCTCACCTGGTAGCATGTCTCCAGGCTCCCTAGCTCAAGCGTTTGTAAGAGCAGTGAAAGGGGAGCAACGCTGGGTTAACAAGGCAGAGGGAGTTGGGATGAAAGGAGCCTCTCTGGGCGCCCACAGTTCGCCCAGCTGGCAGAGCCAGACTGAGCAACACAAACTCAAAGCTCTGCTTCTGCTGCTCCTGGGTCAGCCCTGGCTGCTCTTCTCCTCATTCCCCGGGAGACAAGAGCAGTACTAAGGACATTCAGGCATGTCTCCAAACGCTGCGGCTGCAAGTCAACGAGCCCTGCCGCAGAGCTGAGAGCAACAGGCCTGCCGGAACCCTTCCCTGGTCAGCCACATGGCACTGATCACCCTTCCCCAGCTCTGCGGGTCAGCCCAGTCCCCAGGAAACCGCACGCCACGTGGTTTTAGGACTTGGACGCATCCTGGCATTTCCTCACATATGGCCAGCAGAGAGCAGCCCTTGAAAGCTGTGTCCATGCGTGAAAACCTGAGGCACCAAAATGGGAAACGGATGGGCGTCTATGAATGTGGATGGTGTTTAACAATCGACCGGCCGGTAGCATTGTTATAATAACTCAGGCATAATTCCGTCACCGTCTGTGGGTAACGTGAGTACTGCTAGCGGGTCGCAGGCCTTGTTGCCTGCGTAGGCCAAGCCGTACACCCGGCTGGGCCCATTGCTTCACTTTATCCCACACCCACTCCACAGCCCATTTGGTCACTCGAGATACAGTGGTGGTGGGTGAGGGGCCACGCCTGGCGTGGCGGTGAGAGGCACGACTGGAGGGGCCGGCAAGAGAGATGGGGAGGGGACCCAGCTGGGAGGGAGTTGCCCAGAATGGACGGAGGGGGACTAGCGCTTTGTGGGCCTGGCTTTTCTGGTTTTCACAAAACATTCCCTGAAATGCTGGAACTGATTAAAGTGACCATGGTCCATACAGACAGAGAAACACCAACAAGATGAGTGCAGACCTTCGTTTCACTTGGCCAAATATCATCGTTGTTCTGTTGCTTGCTGTTGTCATGCTGAGGACCACAGGCCCAGGCACATGCACTTCTGTGCGGTACAGATGTCATTCATTTGGTTTAATGAAACTGAAACCTCTGGTCATATTTGAAGCTTCTTGAATTTGTGCGTATCCATTTCCTCTGGTTCCATTCCTTGAAATGCTTCGGTTTGACGTGCTTTGGCTATTTTTCTTTTTTAAAAACATTGCATAACTGGCATGCTCGTAATTCCAAGAGCACGTCCTACAGGTGAAAGAGACAGCAGGGACTTAGCAAGCAGGTATCAGCAGGTGAAACTCAGAGAGCACAGTGCTCTGCGCACCCACTTGAAGTCAGGGCATCAATGAGATTCATCTGCCAACCCATCCTGTCCCCTCCTCGGTATGCTGCTGTCCTCAGGGCAGCCTCCAGTTTGTCAGCATGTGTTCCTGGGGTATTGAACTGAACACAACATTAAACAGGAAGAGGAGTTAGGAACCTAAATCCACATTTAGGACTCTAAAAATTTGTCAAAGTGGCAAGTGATTTGGAAGGCGCCTGTTTGCCAATTGAAAGACATCACGTGACAATCTTAAATTTGCCAGTGCGTGCCTCCACCCGGCACCCACCCCTCTGCTGGGGAAAGCAAAAAATGAGACGGAGTCTGAATAGCAAGGGAAAAACGCTCTAGTGAATCCATGTAACTCAGTGGGTCTTTGTGTAAGTCTCCAAGGAATGAGTTGTGGGTTCAAGTCCCCCGCCATATTATAGGCTTGTGCCCAATGCAGTGTAACTATTAGAGGTGCTGTCTTGTGTGTCCTTTGTTAACCAGGGGTCCCTTCAGTCGGTCTCTGATGTGTACCTGGGTGGATAACTACTTCCTTATGACTCTGGGACCATCAGGTTTCAGTCACAAGAGACAGTCCATGCTGCTGTTGGAGGATTCCCTACTGTTGTTCAATCCTGGGGCAGGCCTCACTGTGGTGAAAATGTTGGCTCAACGATCTCAGCACATGAGTGTTTTGCCAGATGATGGCTTTGAAAGTACTGAGAGGCCTGAGGAGGATTTAGGAATAAATCAAGGTATGAATTAAAGCTAATCAATGGAACCATTTGAAATGAGCTTTAGAACATTGTAGTGTTGGTAAATTGCAACCAATCAAGGGAACCATTTGAAATGAGCTTTAGAACATTGTAGTGTTGGTAAATTGCACTGTAATGGCTGCTGAAACGTGGGAACATGCCCAGGCCACCGGGCACAGGATGCTGAGTTCTTGTCCCCCCGCTGTGGTCTCTGAGCTGCAGCCAGAGGAGCAGGTCCCTCTCAAACCACCCAAACTTATCTGAGTGAGGTGGGAACTTTGGAATCCCTGGTAATGCTCCACTCCGGCTCCCTCCGCCTCGGGGGTCAGGCCCCCAAATGGTCGCTCGGAGGGGCCTGCGATGTTCACCTCCACCCGCGTCCCGGCAGGCATGTTGCTGCACAGCTGGGAGGACAGGAGTTTGAATGTGGGGTCTAAGGTCAGACTTCTGCTCTCAGAGCCTTCGGGAAAGGTTTGGGAGCCGTGCAGAGGCTGTAATGCCCTGAAGAGGTTAAGCGGCCAGAGAACCCGTGGGGTGTGAGTGGGCGGCCCTTCCTGCCCCTTTCACAGCTAACACGCTACCAGCTCTGGCTGCCTTTCCAAACCTCCCCAATGTCCTAGGTTCACCCCAGGACTGAACTGGGGACGATGGCACAAAGAGGGACAATCTACACACCAAGCACAGACATGTGCAGCCCGCAAAGGGCCGTGGTTGCTGGCCACAAGCTGCATGCTATTGGAGGTCATTCTTGCCGTGGGCTTTGGTCAGCCCTAGGGAACACTGCAAGGCAGGTCAATGCTGCACCCACTTGTGCCAGCGAGAAGCAGGGAACAGAAAGGAGCCTGTCAACGCCCTGATGATCTTCCAGCCAAGCAGCCCACGCCTGGGAGGCCCTTTTAAGGCCCATCCATCTCAGTGCTGGAGCCCAGCACCGTTCTTTGAGACAAGCACAGTAAATCCATGTCAGCCAATCAGCTCTCAGCAACTCAATGTAAATGCATTATGATGTCAGGAGGGTTGATTCTGATTGGCTAACGCACAGAAAAGAGGCTGTTCCCTTAGAATGTGTTCTTCCCATCATGGCCCAGGGGGCCCATTCCTAGCACTGGAGGTGCTGGAATAGACAGTGGGAGGGATTGGGGTGGATCTGAGAACCATCAGCACAGAGAGGGCAGCTGAAACTATGCAAGCGATTGGAATAACCAGGAAGGAGAGAGCAGAGGGAGAAGAGGAAGGGACCGAGGATCTAGCCACATAGCCACAGAGGAGAAGAAGGAGTTAATGGAGCAGTCAACAAGGCAGGAGGAAGCGCTAGAGCAGAGAGAAAGGGAAGGAGGAAGAGGAGGAGGAGTGATCGGTTGTGTCAAAGCAACAGAAAGTAAGAAGGACAAGGAGAGAGAAGCTCCCCAGAGATTTAGCCAAGAGGAGACCATTAGTGACCATGTGTAGAGATTAAGTTCAAGAGAGTAGAGATGGTGAAAGCCGGATTGAAGGGAATAAACAAAAGAGAGAGCGAGAAAGTAAAATACTACAGCATAAATAGAGCGAATGAGCAGACCACATGGTGCAGGATTCTAGAAAACAGGCAGAGTCTATGGTTGGTAGATCCTTTTTTGTTGAAATTGCTTTTTGATGGAAAATTGGGGTTTTGATTACATGGAATTTTTCAGCAGAAGTATCTGCTTTCTATGGAAAATTTTCTTTTTTATCAAAATATTTTGACCAAAAAACGGAAACTTTCATTTTCATCAAAATTGTCCATGGAATTTGTTGAGTTTTTGGCTAAAAATTAGAAAACAACATTTTCAGTTGATATATTTCACTTTTTGACTGAAA
Organism: Emydura macquarii macquarii; assembly: GCF_026122565.2. Classification (NCBI taxonomy): domain Eukaryota; kingdom Metazoa; phylum Chordata; order Testudines; family Chelidae; genus Emydura; species Emydura macquarii. The sequence goes on from NW_027131391.1 coordinate 7,124,334, forward strand.
ACCCCCCAAAAATTTCTGGGGAAACATTTGATGAAAATTAATGTGTGTTTTGTTCATTTTTGTTACAATGAAGGGTAAGGGTAAGACTGGGAGCAGCTGGTGGGGGTTGGGGAATACTAATGTTGGGTGAGGAGGTAGGGCGCAGAGAAAAAGCTGGGACTGGAAGGACAAGGAGCCAGGGGAAAACAGTCAGGCAGAGAGAAGAAGGTGGGAGCAGGGGGAGATAGATCTAATGAGAAGCCAGGTGCAAAAGAGAACTGGGACTGTAATCATAATGCACACACTCAAGGGGGTTGAATTAAGGTTGCATTAACAACCTTAAGTCTGTCAATTTTCTAACTGTTGAGTGCTTATTTTGCAACATTAATGTTCTTTTAGTGTCGTTTTTTCATGTCATTCCATACAGTTTCTTACCCCACCCTCATGACTGCAGCATCTGCGCACCTTCCAGCAACGCATTAAGTGACGCATCTGGCATGTGTGGTTCTTTCTCTCTTTCTCATCTTCTCACTGGGGTAGAATTGTGTGTCCAGGGGAGTGATTTGTTTTAATAGATTCCATGGCCATAAGGGACAATTGTGATCATCTAATCTGACCTCTTGCATAACACAGGCCAAAGAACGGCCCCAAAGTAACTCCTAGAGCAGATCTTTACCCAGCAGCTCTCAGGGCACTTAAAAACTCCCATAAATTCAAACTCCGGTAGCCCTGGTGGTTGTTCTCATTCCTCTAGCTCCGGCAGTTATAGTGGGGTCTTGTGGAGGGTCCCCTCGATTTGGCATTCATTGTCTCCTTCCCTGCCTCCCTCTGCATCACAAACTGCCTCTCACTGGCTGTGATAAATGACACCATTGCCCATTGAGTGGAAACAACTAGCAAGCACCATGAGGCTCAGAGTCAGGCTCAGCTTGATTGAACATCTTAATTAATGATCCAGAAGTGCTGTACAAACCAGACGATTAATTAAATAAGCCGATGACATTAAACTGGCAGGCGCTGCAAACACCATGAAGCCAGAGAATAAAAGTAAGGGGCTGAGAAGGGTTGGAAATGGAGGCAAGAAATAATGGAATGAGATTCAGCCTGGGAAATGCAGCCATTGCACCCGGGGAAAATCCCTTGCCTCCCCTGGGCAGTGGTGGGGGACCTGTTGCTTCTGGTCTTTATGAGTGAATCAGATACGGCACTAGAGAATGCACTGCAGGGCACAACCTTGCTCTGGACAGGACGGGATCAAACCCAGCTCCTCCAGCTCAGCTCCTTCTGATCCTGTGAACCCAGGCTGATGTCCTATTAATTATTCAGTGCTAATTCATTATTAGTTTTAAGGTTCCCCCAGGGGAGAGGGCGAGAAACTGCTTTTCTGGCGCATGAAGACAATGCAGCAAAGCAGGGCGGCTGAGAAGCTGAGCTAGGGCATATGTACACGAACACTTAGTGTGCGGCATGTTGGGGTAGAAATGAGCGCTCCAGCATACTGCGCACTAACTGTCCTCATGGACTCTACTGCTGCGCACCAAACGTTCTCTAGTGTGCGACAGCAGGGTCCATATGGCCATGTTAGTGTGCAGCACATTAGAGTGTGTAGATTTACACCACAGCTTGCAGTGCAGTAAGACATACCCAAAAACCAGATAGCAGCTGGCTGACAGCATACTGTGGTGCCCTGCTACAGAGGGGATGGGTGCTGTATCATGATCAGTGGAACTGGAGTCACAGAGCCCATGTTTCCTGGAAGGACTTTACGTGAGGGGACACCAAGATGATAGGCAATGGAGGAGCTGGGCTGGAAGCAAGGCAGCCACATGGACAGAGCAGTGCACGTGGATTACTAAATCTCCTCTTGGTCAGTTTAACCTGCACTCAGTTTCACTCCTTGCAAATAAAACATGGTGGCCACATCTGAGCTGTGCGTTCTCTGCTTTGCGGCAGCTGGCAGTACAAGCCATAGAGCTTGGTCTGAAGTCCCCCCCAGCCCTGGATTTGGCAGACACGGATTCAGGCCAGCGATGGATCCAGTGGAATGAGGAGGTCCAGGTGGACACTGACCTGGCCATGAAGGAGGACAACAACAGCAAGAAAGTAAAGCTGTTATTTTATCTTATTGGGGGATAAGGAACAGAGATCTGCATCACTCTCAACTCACCACTGCCTCAAGCAGCCTTGGAGAACTACTGCACCCACAAAACTGTGGAGTGACCTAGGTTTTTCACTAGAGACCTGTTTGAAGGGGAGGGGATAGACCCCTGTGTTACTGCTTCAAGCACATTGGCTGCTACATGCAATTTTGGGGACTTGACAGACTCCCTAATTCAGGACAAGCTAATCTGCGGCACTTGGGATCACCACGTGTACGAGTGACAACTGGAAGATGATCTCACATTAGACAGATGCTTAAACATGGGCGGTACAGCAGAAGCTACAGGAGAGAGGATGAAAGCCCTAGGAGGCACAACACCTCAGAAGTACATGCAGTGAGACAAGAGCAAAAAAGAGCAGCTGGCCAGGACTTCATACCCATAGTGAGATGCATTTACTGTGGTAGACAGCATGAGCAGGCAAAGGAGACGTGCTTTGCTTTAGGACAGCATTGGTGGGAATGTGGCAAGTTGAATCATGTTAGCAGTGTGCGCAAGAGCCAAAGAAACTCTCGGGAAGATTCAGTCAGATTTGTACAGGACGGGGAAGGCACATCAGACAGTAATGTGGACATCACAGCTCTCTCCTTGAGTCCAAGGTTACGTCAGGTTCCTGTTGTGGCAGGCAAACAACAAGGAAAATGAATGCATGCATGCAACAATGGTAATAGTGAAAAGCCCTCTGTGATTTCAGCTGGATAACAAGGCTTCCTACAAGGTGATTCCTCTGGGTGAATTGTATTTGAACACCCCCATTACAAAGAGCAGTCACAAGCCAATATTGTACCACGAGAGCACAAGGCAGCCTGTCGGGAAGTGAACTCTCATAGTAACTCACCCCGAAAATAAGAGATGGTACCAACTGAAGTTTGTGGTGATGGATGGTAATCACCGCAGACCTGTCTTGGCGAGTACAGCTGCACAAGCCATGGATCTGATCAGGGTGGAAGCATCAGAATTTCATAGCTGCAAGAGGAAGAAGCTATGGACAATGGAGACAATTTTAAAAGCATATGGGGATATTTTCAAAGGGGACAGGTGCCTCAGCGGAAATTTGTGACTGGAAGTAGAATGCGCAGTGGAAGTTATATGCTTACCACAAAGCCCCTTCAAAATCCAGTACACAAGGATCTGCAAAGGCTGCAGAGGGGAAGTATCCTAGCACCTGTAGTGGCATGGTGATGGTAAAAAAGCCATCAGGCAAATTATGCATCTGCATAGACCCAAAGCCACTGAATAGGGCATTGAAAAGAGACCACTATCAACTGCCCACAATTGATGACATCTGGCCAGAACTCTCCAAAGCCAGCCTTTTTACAGTCTGTGATGTAAGGAGCTGGTTTTCCCATGTAAGTCTGGATAAAGAGTCCAGCGTACTGACAACCTTTGCAATTTCATTTGGTCACTACAGATGGCTGCATGTGTCAATAGCCATAAGCCCTGCACCACAAATGTTTTAGAGAAGACGCACCCAAATGCTGGAAGGATTGCCTGGAGTGAAAATAATTGCAAATGATAGCCTCCTGGAGGTGAGAGATGTAATGATATAGAAGATAAATGACACCAGGATGGAAAACTACAATCTTTTTCACAGCAATATAGGGACAAGGACATAAAACTCAACCTAGAAAAAAATGTGACTCAGATAATGTGAGGTGACATCTATTGGACATCTCTGTGCAAGAGAGGGACTGAGATCAGATCCCACAAAATTAAAGCCATCAGAGACAGGCCAGATCCAATGGATGGGCAAGGGTTACAGCGCTTCATAGGAATGATACATTTTCTTTCCAAAAGTTCTGTCCACACCTGGCTGCAGTAGTGGAACCCAGACGTCAGCTAACAAGGCAGGGTGTTGAGTGGGGCTGGACAGGTCCCCGGTAGCAAGCATTTGGCACGCTGAAACAAATGATAACAGATGCCACGTCCTGAAGTGCTACCAGCCACTAATACTCCAGTGTGATGCATCGGAGAGAGGATTGGGAGTAGCTCTTATACAGGAGCAGGCTGTTGCTTCTGCCGGCAGAATCCTATCAGAAGCAGAACAGGCGAACGCCCAGATAGATAGAGACCTACTGGCTGTGGTATTTGGAGTGGAGCGATTCCATCTGTACACCCTGTAATTGTGCAATCAGACAACAAACCCCTAAAGACAATCATGGCAAAAGCCTCTTCTTAGTGCTCCAAAGAGACTGCAGTACATGTTGACGTACCTCCAGAGCTAGAGATTAGATATTGTCCAGGACAAATACTGGTGCTAGCTGACACCCCGAGCAAGGTCTATATAACCACCATTGGTGAGCTGGATTTAGGGGGTCAGGACGCTGAATCCATTAACATGCTGTTCTGTCTCCAGTTTCAGCCGCAAAGCTGATGGAAATCAATGGGGCTACAGAAAAGGGCATCCAACTACAGGCAGTCACGACAACGATACTAGCAAAGTGACCAAAAGATAAAAAGCACCCGCAAAGACCGTGTCACTGAGTTTGGAAAGGAGAAATTTCACATTGATGGTAGGAGGCTCTTCTGTACAGTATGCACCAGGGCTGTAGATTACATTAGAAGGCAGACAATTGTAGAGCACATGGAAAGAGCTAAGCATAAGCTGAATGAAAAACAGCAGGGCCATCAACAACAGTAAAGAAACAGTGCACTGGGACTGGATCATTCCAGCATTTTACCATGGCCAAAGAATAGCGTGAAACTGTCACTTCAGATTTTGTTCGAATGTGTGTAAAAGCAGACATTCCTCTGCATAAAATGGATTTACCTGTTGTCATTGACTTTTTGAACAAGCACATTAAGGGAGGCAGTGCCATTCCCAAGTTAGATCAATTGTAGTCCCATTACTTACCAACTCTTTTTGAAGAGGAAAAGCACTTTATGAAGCGCCTTCTCAATGACCTGAAAGGAAACTCCATTGCCATGATTGCCAACGAAACAACCGACTTCCAAAATAGACTAGTGTTCGACATTTTATTTCAGGTGCTCAAGGTAGTTCCTCCAAAGCATGCCAACATTACTGCCCCATCACTTGCAAAGACAGTGTACCTTTCACAAGCCTCGATTTCTTGTATGGTGGGATTCACCATCCCTTTTGACTGAATATTAGCATTTGAACAGACAGTGCGAGCTACCCAGCAAAGGCTTACAATGATGTGCTTTGCAACCTGTGGTCAAACTGTGTATGTATTCGTTGCTATGCACATATAGAAGTTCTGGCAGGAAAAACTTGGCAAGGTACCTTTAAGCAAGAGGATCGCTTTGTTTCTTGGATGACAGAACAAGGAGCAACGGTCTCAAGTTTTAGTGGACATTAGGAAAACGTTTTTTACTAGGAGGGTGGTGAAGCACTGGAATGGGTTATCTAGGGAGGTGGTGGAATCTCCATCTTTAGAGGTTTTTAAGCTGAGGCTTGACAAAGCCCTTAGCTGAGTTAGTCACTGCTTTGAATGAGACAACCTCCTGAGGTCCCTTCCAACTCTAATATTCTATGATTCTAACTCACTTTTAGTGAAGGCTTCAGCTTGTCATGTACGGTTCTTGAGACACCTGAATGAACAAAGTGTTGATTTGCCAGCACTTCCAACCGAACCAGTTGGGACCGGGTGGAACACATGGTTCAGCTGTGTAAAGTACCATGTACATTACTGCCAGTTCTGCCATGGGTTCGTGGAGCATGAACAAATGGAACATGGGGATACAGCTTTTCTGCAGGAACTAGTCAGCCTGTTAGTAGCTGAAGACATGCACGCTGACCTGAAATACATTGCAGATCCTGGTGTGAGTACTGGACGTTTTACAGTCCAAAAAATGCTAAATACACAAAGCGTACCACATTGTCTTGGATTTAATTTCATGGCTGGAGCATCTTGCATCATCAACCTTGAATACTGCATGCAGTTCTGGTCATTCCATCTTAAAAAAGATATACTGGAAATGGAAAAGATACAGAGAAAGGCAACAAAAATAATTAACGGTATGGAACAGCTTCCATATGAGGAGACATTAAAAAGACTGGGACTATTCACTTGGAAAAGAGATGACTCAGGAGGGATATGATAGAGGTCTATAAAATCGTGAATTTTGTGGAGAAAGTTAATAGGGAAGTGTCATTTACCCTTCATATAACACAGGAGCTAGGGGTAACCTGATGAAATTAATAGACAGCAGGTTTAAAACAAACAAAAGGAAGTACGTCTTCACGCAACGCACAGTCAACCTGTGGAACTCGTTGTCAGGGGATGCTGTGAAGGCCAATAGTATAACAGGGTTAAAAAAAGAATTAGATAATTTCCTGGAGGATAGGTCCATCAATGGCTGTTAGCCAAGTTGCTCAGGGATGCAACCCCAGGCTTTGAGTGTCCCCAGATCTCCAACTGCCAGAAACTGGGACTGGATGACAGGGGATGGATCACTCGATAATTGCCCTGTTCTGTTCAGGATATGGGGCTAGATGGACTATTGGTCTGACCCAGTATGGCCATCCTTATCTTCTTACACAGACATGGCCAAAGGCAGAAAACAAAAAGCAGGAAGAAATGGCCAGTGTTCCTCATTGCAAACTGTTCACAGTGGGGTGCTGAGCAGCTGCATGGTTTAACGGTTTCAGGAGTGTCTGGAGATAGAGGCATGGACGAGCTGCCTTTGCAGGTCTTCACATCATATTTGAAGGCAGCAAATACAAGAGAGAGAGAGAGAGTCATGTGGAGAGGAGTGGAAGGAATAACAGAGCAAAGGAACAATTTGAAGAGCCAAGAGATACATGGCATGTCCTGCAGATAGTAAAGAGGAATCCCCCAGAACAGGGAAGCATGCTCTGTCATGCAGAGAGAAGTGCTTCATTAGCAGGCCCAGTGAACTGGCTCACTGTAGCCCACTGCACTAGCTGAGGGCAGCCGGGTATTGAGATGCAGTGTAGTATACTCTGCTAGCTTAGGGGAGCAGTGGAGATGCAGTGTAGCATCCTGCAGTAGCTGCGGGGAGCAGTGAGTTGTGGTGCAGAGTGATATCCTGCACTAGCTCGAGGGAGCAGGAGATTGTGTTGCAGTGCAGCACACTGTGCTAGGCGAGAGGAGCAGTGAGTTGTGGTGCAGAGTAGTTCAGTTTACAGCAATGCAGCGCAGCATGTTCCAGCGAGTGTACGAAGCAGCATCAAGTGTTGGAATGTCACATGCTGTGAAGCTCAGGGGTGCCGTGCGTCACAGTTCAGGTTAGACTGAACGGGCTGGTGATTGTGATGCAGGTTGTCCAAATCTGGCATGACGGGGCATGGCTTGCTGCTGTGACGGCAGGGCAGCAGTGTAAGACGATGCAGTCAGTAACGACGTTGTGAACCGGTGCCGATTACCAGGCTGGTTTGATGCTTCTACTGTAGCTGGAGAGCATGCACTGAAGATCTATTGCACAGGGCAGCGCAGTGATAGGGCAAGGGGGGCTGCCATGGAAGACGTGTGGGGTAAGGGATGTTGGTCATGAAAGAGTGGGCAGCTGGGGAGAGGGAGCATTTTGGTGTGGGGGGCGGGGTGAGGAGCAGGACACGCGGGTCCTAGTGCTGGCTGAGTGTTGTCAGACAAGTCCCTTCCCCTCTCTGGCCCCATCTCCCATTCAGTGAAGTGGGGGTAGGGACACTGCCCCAGCACTGGGCTTCATGGATGAGGTTTATTAATCGGGAGTCAGGATGAGGATTATCTTTTCAAGAGCAGATGGCTCAGTACGTGATGTCAATAAGGAGCATAATATTTCAGACCCTGGTATCCCGTGCGTGGTCTCTAGCCATTTCTCCTAGACAGGTCCCAGCCTCCCTACCCACCCAGAGCTTGTCCAGTTCTCACCCGCTCCTGGGCCACTGAGAACCTGCACTCAGGTCTCTGCTTTGGCTTCCCAGCCACTCCTTGGTGCAATTCCAGGGGCAGGTGACAATCCGAAAAGCTAGGACTGATCTGGGCCCTGGTTATTTGAGAGACCCACTCCCAGGGCTGGAGTCCTCTTCCCGATGGTCCGTCAGCCCGAACTGAGCCAGCGTTGAGTGCTCTGGGAGATCCAGCTGTTGGGGTTAGCTCTTGTTCGTTTTCTTGCCCCATGACGTGTCTGTGAATGTTGCTGGAGGCAGGGCAGTGGTTGTGATTAGTGTGACCCCTGGCGGGAGGAGGGGGGCTGCAGTTAATTCAGCATCTCAGAGTGGATGGGTGCCATCATGCCTAGACAGGGGAAGGCGGAGAAAGGGGTGGAGCCTGATCCCTGGCTTTGTGTGTCTGGATTCTTGTTGCTACATGATGGTGATGGAGGTTTACAACATTCATTGGGTGTCCTTGGTTATGTTCAAAGGGAACGAGAGAGGAAAGGCAAAGCGTGAGCATGGGGGAATTCTCAGCGACTGTGAGCATCGCCAGCACAGCTGTACGCACTATTCCCAGGGGAATGTGGGCCCTGGGCTACTCGCTCTGCTCCCTCTGATGGGTGCTGGGCCTCTCGTAGGTATCCATGTGAACCCTGCTTCACAGAGGCACGTTGAACATCAAGGCAGGAGCTTACCCTGGGCCTGGCACAGGGAATGAGATGTGTGTTTGGAATGGCCCTCCCTTCTGCTAATGCCGGGCTCCATGGTGAGCTGTGGATGTGCGCACCTCCCTGTGACCACACAGTTATCGGAAAGGGGAAGCACCCTGGCTGGTGATGTCAGCTGTTTGTGGCACACTCACTCCCGGGACCGAGGCTAAGACGCTCACTCCTTTCCCCGCCGGGCGCTGACACACCCATTCTTCCCCCTCCAAGAAGGGTCTGTGGGAATTCTGCTTCCTGGCTTGCTGGTCAAGACCTGGCTTTACTCCCTTCCAGCACATCTTTCTAGTCTCTTCTGGGTCCAAGACCTCTCTCCTCCCTGAACCAGGGCAGTAGCTCTGGTCTAGTATCTCACGGTGACCTAGGAGAGCTGCTGTCCCCAGGGGCTATTCCAGACTGCCTGTCTGCCCATGGCTCTGCATGTGATCTCTGTTCAGATACTTGACAGGTGGGGCTCAGTCGGTCTGGGAGTTCCAGGCCTTCCCTTGGTGTGGCTATATCACCACAGCCGCCTGAAGCACCATATCCTGCAGCGGGACAGCTACTTTTTGTGCTTCAGTCCACCGCAGGCAGCTCGTATTCTTGGACAACCTTCCTCTTCCTCATAGTCTTCTCTTCTAGGCACCTGCTTTGCCCATGGTGATTCTCATAGCCTCTCTCTGTCTCATCAATCAGGGTGTACCGGCATCTCCTCTCTAGCTGGCTGCTCTACCGCCAGAGTCTCCCATGTGTGGCTCACATCGTGGGTTTAAATCGCCCTTTAAGCACACACGTGTTTTCTGTTGCTTTTGCTGCATGATTTTAACTGCATGTATTAAATGTCTTTAAACTTCCTGTAATTCATTTTTTTTACGTGCGGAGCTTTGCAGTAAGCCGTGGAAGGTGTGCTATAAAAATGGGTAATTGCACTGTATTTTTTTCTCTCGACAGGGTGAAAATGTACTTTATCAGGGGAAATATGGAATGTAGGGCGGAGTGGCAACAGTCAGCTGGGTAAAGATTAACTGCGAGTCATTCACTCCAGGGTATTCAGAAAGGAGAAATCTCAGGCACGTCAGTGCAATTGTCACTAAGCTATGGCTATAAAGAAGGGGACACTTATTTTAGAGACAGTCCTGTAGAGTAGCAGGCAGCGAGGAAATGACAGTTCAGTAAGCGAGTGTCTGCTTCTACATTTGTTAGCACTCGTATTCGTTCCTACTTGTTCTCCAGTAAATCATTCAGCCATGTGCCTTTTTGTCCTAACAGGAAAAGAAGAGTTTAGTTCAGAGGTTAATTACACTACAAGGCAGGAGCCTCACACTCCATTATTTCTTAGCCTGCGTGGTGAGCCTGAGTTCTCAGATTCTGCTGCATTCGGTGGTGTGTGAGTTGTGGGACTGTGAATTAGGTTATCTTTAGAGATCACGCTCCCAAAGCCTTGGTTTGTGTGTGCTGAGCAGACGGTGAGGGAGAGAGGCTGGTGGGAGGGGGGGTTGTGCTCTGGGCTGCAGCGGAAAAGAGGTATCACCTGTTCATCCTAGCAGAAGTCTGTGGAGCTATTTCGCTTGATGTAAAAGGCCTTTAGGCTTGACTCCAGTGAGGACCTTGTTTAGGAACAAGTTACAGAGCAGGGAAAGAACTGGGCAGATCAGTCATCAGCCTGACCGCACTTTCTGTTCATGCCTTGTCCCTGGGGGCGGATCATAATTTACATGAACTTGGATTTCAGCCCCTGGTTCCCGTCCACGTGGATCATGGGGAGCATACAATAGTCACAGTTCAGAGTTCAAGCTGTGTGATTTGTCACCCCAGTTGTGATGATCTGGGTGAATCGGCATGTACAATTTATTAATCTGTTTGACACTGGGGCTCTTTATACATATCTGCGTCAGCCTGCAGACTCCATTTGGGACACGGAGCTCTTCCTCTGCTCTGTTGTCCTGTTACCTCCATGCTTGACAGGCATTTCAAAGGCTAGTGGCAAAGCGATGGACAGTAGAGGGCTGCTAACTCAGGAAGGTCTTTTGTTCAAAGCCAACCATCTTAGGTAATATCCTGGCGCCCATCCAGGAAAACTGTTTTTGCGGGGAGCGGTCACCTGACAACGAAGTCACCTGAGGAGACTGATCCAGGAATCACCTGACAGAGAGACTGGAAGGTTATAAAAGGACTTAAAAGGAAGAGTTACAGAGAGAGACCCATAGAAAGGACTGGGACCAGGGTAATGAGTCTCACAATGAAATGCCTGGAAAGAATTATCAAGGAAAGACAGGAATTGGAGCACTGTGAAAGCACCTTCTAATTCGAGCTTATGCTGGGAAGGTCAACAATGGATGCAGTGTTTGCAGCCTGAATATTTCAGGAGAAAAGCAAAGAATTGTACTTAGTGTTTGTGGATCTAGAGACAATCTACCGGAGATTATCATGGATGTGCACAAGGGTAATGAGAAGTAGGTGTGGAAACATGAGTCATTCTCTCTGAGGGTGGGTCTGCCTTCAGTCCATTTCTTGTTGTGATTGTAATAGACACATGTTGTAATAATTGGGCCTACAAATTCACCATGATTGTGAGCCTAACTGTGGGAAAGTAGGTAAAAGGTTATAAAATGGCCCAATAGCCTATAACAATAAATGTTGAATGGAAAAGCTGCCAAAGCAAGACAGGTTGAATTAGTCCAAGCAAAAAGGACCGTGTTAAGATCATGGTTGGTAAACAAGAAAATGTGGGATGAGAAATCAATGCACCAAAATTGGTGTGTGAGATACCAAGCCTAATTGGTGGACAAAATAGTGAGAGGATGGGCTACTCCAGCAGCCACTCCCTTTCTGGGGTCCTTAAAGAAAGAGATTTTGGGAGAAAAATTGGCACGAGCTTCACCATCCGGGCTGCCACCCCCAGAATCGCCTGGCTCCCCGGACTTTCTTCCATCTTAACCCTGAGAGATGTCCTGACCAGACTGGGCCAGAGAGATGGACCCAGATGACACCACCACCTCCACTGGCTTCCGTTAAATCCCAAATACCACTTGGGATGAGAACCTTTGTCTCCCCCTACTCCCACCCCAATGTGTTCTTTTCCTTCTCCAACCTTATTTCTTCTATTTCCTAGCTCCCTCCTTTTGTCTTCTGTCTAACAAGAGTCTGGCTTAGCCAGATAAGACTGCATATTGTGCAGCAGAGCAGAGGGAGCCCCTCAGAACTAGAAGGGAAGCCTTCTCCAGCCCCCTCTCCCTATGCGATGGGGAGGCGTCTTCTTGTATGACCTTCCCCCCCACATAGAACAGGTCAGAGCCAAGCCCCAATGTTTTCTACCCAAGAATTAACAGACTGTACCTGATACCAGCCCCGGGTGATCCATGCTTCGCTCGTGCCACTGTGTGCTGAACTCCCTTTCCTGTGTCCCAAAATACCTCACCAGAATGTTAGGACAGCACTTCCTGCCTCCCCTTGACACGCATGGCGACTGTAACTGCTTTGCCATCCTTTGCAGGAACGAGGTGTAATCAGCTGCCATAAGCGGAAATGCTCTTAGAATCATAAAGCCATCGGGTTAGAAGGGACCACAAGGGTCATCTGCCTCGATGCAGGATTTGTTGGATCTAAACCATCCAAGGCAGATGGCCATCCAGCGTCCTTTGGAAAACCTCCAGTGAAGAAGCTTCCACACTCTCTCTAGGCAATGCTTTGTACAGATTTCCTTGAGGACTCTTGGGAGGTGTTGCTAAGACCCCATCAGGAGTAAGACCTATCAGGGACATAGAGATAAATATTCTTTCTATATACTGTAGGAATTCCTTGCACCTACGACATGTGCTTTATTCTGCTAGCTCCCATAAGAACTTCACCCGATGAGACACATTGTGATTGATTGTTTATGGGGATGGTTCGTGTGTTGTTTGTATCTGCAGTTTATGAGCTGTGCCATTGCTATTTGCAGGATAAATACAACTCAGCAACAAACTCCATCGAACAGAAATGCCCCCCACGTAATAACTGCACAATGAGCAATAATGTGCATTAAACAAAGTTTGAAGCTATTAGTCAATTTTAGCTGCGTGAAATTTTGGTCATACAGCATTTCACTACTGGTAATATCCTCCTTTAAGTGCAATAGAGCTGTGATTGCCTCCCCACAGTCTAGGGGTGCAGAAGATTGCTTCTCTAGGAAGGATGTAATGGACATTTTAATACCTATTGTGTTGCAGAGGCAAATAACTTGTGAAGGTTTGAACTATCTTGACAGCTACAACGGGCAATAAAAGAAAAACGCAGTTATGACCAGTATGCGCATTGCTGCTTCTAACTGCTTTGTCATTCAAACTCCTTTCTTGCTGATTTATCTCCTTCCAGCCTGTGGTCTCCATAAGCCAGACCACAACCTCCAACTCACGTGCCAGCACACAGCACTTACTCAGTTGCCCAGCTGGAAGCAGCACCCTCTATTCCTTAAATATCCTCCCTGACACCCTGACACTGATAGCTGTGAACAGGGTCGTGTCTGCCTGTCCATCTGCAATGCAGTGGGAATTTTCTGTAATATTTTTATGATTCCTATGCATGCCTCAGTTTCCCTCTCTCCTTTGCAATGCGACCCAGTAGGTACAAAAGGGCAAAAACGCTGATTTTGGGCAGAGCAGGAAGCCTGAGGTGCTGTTTCATGTTACTGTCTCAGCTGGGATGAATGGTCAGTAAAGGAATGGCTGAAACCAACCCATTTCAGTGGAGGATCCTCAAAGACAATGGGAGCCCTAACAATTGAATGACTGACACTTATCCATGGTAATCTCCAGCAGGTGGAACATGTGAACTCTGCATGGGTCTTCAGGAGTTGGATGATGGACTGAAAGGTGTCAGGGGTTGGGATAAGAGTAAGCTTTTGGAGAGAGACAGGGTTTGTTTACACTGCAATAGAAGACGCACGGCACTGAGACTCAAAACCTAGGTCAATTGACTTGGACTTGTAAGGTTCAGGTTGCAGGGCTAAAAACAGCAGCACAGATGTTCAGGCTTGGGCTAGGTTTCACACCCCAGGCTCCAGCCAAGTGGGAGTATCAACACTGTTGGTTTCAACTCCGCAAGCCCAAATCAATTGACCGGAACTTTAAGACACGTTGTCATAGGTTCCTCTTTGCAGTATGGACATATCTAGAGAGAGATGGAGGGACAGAGCCAGAAAGGGATTCCAAGGCAGCTTGGCTGGATGGGATTCTGGCTTGGCCAGCATGGAGTATGTCTTGCCCATTATTTCTCTGCTAAGGACTTCCTGATGCGGTGTACCCAGTGTTTCAGATGAGGGCGTACCAGTGCCTTGTACGTTAATTCTTCCCTATGTCAGCGGGAAATACCTCACCTGCTACATCCTTAGGCTCCCAAGTATTTTTGTGGATCTAGGTCCAAGTCACTTAATTGCCTAAACTCCAGACTAAGTGCGTAAGTCTGGGCTTTAGGTACCTAAGTCCCAGTTTTAGGCTCCACTGAGATTCCCAAAACTCCCACTGAACCCTGCAGGTGCCTACACTCACTTGTCACCTAAGTTTTTGCAGTAAAAGTTCCCTGGGTTTCTGTCTCTGGGTGAGTGCACTGCTGCCTCCCTGTGGGTGCCTGTCTCCTCCTTAAGCCCCAGAACAATTCACAACAGAGGGGAAGACAGGCATCTGGCCGCCAAGTCATGTGCAGGGCCCAATCCAGTAGGCGTGTTCAGAGGGTGCCTACTGGATCAGGCCCCACAGGCGAGTTCAGACAAAATAGGTGTGTGTGGGGTAGGGAGGAGAGGCGAAGGCATGGTTCTTCATTATAACTTTTAGCCCAGTGGTCAGGGCACCCACCTGGGAGACCCCCGGTTCAAGTACTCCATCCACCTGATGGAGAGAAGGGGTTTGATCAGCTGGGCTAAAAGTTCTAAGGAACGTCCACCCCTCTCCGGCAGCTTCTTGCAAAAAATGTCTTCGGTGCCTAAGTCCAAAGAGGGCTCCTAGCTGTGGGTTGCGAGCAGAGCTAGGTGCCCGCCTGCAGTCTGGACTAGAGCACCAATCTCTGTGAAGAGGTGGGGCTTAGCCCTGGGCAGCATCTCCCAGGGGCTAGTTCTGATAGCTCCCCATGTAGCTTGCAGGCTTTTGTGGATGACAGTCTAAGGCTGCAGTTCTCACCTGGGGATCCACGGCATCTCCGGGGGCTGCGAGCAGGTTTCAGGGAGTTTGCCAAAATAAACCAGAGGGCACGCAAAAAATCGGCCTTGTTTCATCTCGCACTATTTGGAAACATTGCTTTGTATATTTCTTTTATTTTACCAGAGAGCGCGTTCATTTTCCTACATGATATGCTGAAATCTATTGGCTTCGGTATGTTTAAGCTTGCGTGGAAACTAACAAGTTCATGTTCTCAGGTTACGTAGCATGTTCTCTGTTCTTGTAAGGTGTAAAGGAGAGGGAACGCAACAGGTTACACAGCACAGGGGAAATGGTTATAAACGCAAACCATAAATATCTGAGACGGATACATTTTTAATTTGGCCATCAGCTTCAAAACAACAAAACCCACAGAGATATGAAGCCAAACTTCCTTCAACAAGTTCAGGCGCTGTACGGGCTGAAGAGCACCGAAGGGGTGATGTGAATAAGAAACATAAAGTCGTTATTAATCTTGCAAAATTTGGGATTGGGAAGGAATTTTTCCCCCGAGCAGATGGGCAGAGGCAGAGGCCCTGGGGTTTTCATTCTCGTTTTTTGCTGTCTTATTTTTCTCCCTTTCTAGCGGATGCAGGGAGCTCTTCCCAGGCTCCAGGTATGCTGGGAAACACTCCCTCCACTCCGCAGTTGGGCTCAGTCATTTCCCTTGGTTTCAGGTCATTATCAGAGCACGGGGAATCCAACAATGATGGGACAGGAATTGGGCTGCACGAGAAAGTCATGGGGGACGGGCAAACGATTGGCCCCTTACAACACAGACAAGGGCCTCTCCTTCGGTTCTCTGATAACAACTTAAACCGGCTCTTCTTCTTCATGATTTGTATTAACCTAGCACCTAGTACCCCAGTCATGGACCAGACTCCATTGTGCCAGGTGCTGTACAAACACAGAACAAAAAGGTAGCCCCCCTCACCTCCCGAGAGCTTACAATCTAAGCCTAAGAGAAGAGACGAGAGATGGATACAGACAGATGGGGGAGTACAAGGAAACAATATCGGTCAGCATGGCAGGCAAGAAAATATGCCGCTAAGGGGTCAGGTGGGTCATCAGCATGGACGCTGAAGTCACTGAGGGTGAGCGGAGGGGATCGCGAGGAGAGAGAGCCAGGAGTTGAGATGAGCGAATATGGCGGATGGGGAGGAGCTGGGCGGACGGCGGGTGACAGCAGCATGGAGGGGGAGAGCAGAGATGGGTGGGACGCAGCAGGGCTCAGCGGGAAGACGGAGTGGGAAGGGGCAGGAGGGAGGGCTTGGTAGCGGCAGGCACGGGAGAGGAGAAGCTCAGGAACCCGGCCCTGTTCTGATCCGAGGCTGGCAGTGTGAGAGAAAGAGAGGCCTCCGTGAGAGACGGCAGCTGCAGTCAGACGAGGCCGTCCGGGTCCGCGAGAGTCAGGAGCTGGAGGCAGCAGGACAGGACGAGGCTGTGGATGGCTGAGGTCTCTATAGAGCCAGCGTGGGCTTTCCAGAGACAGCAAGAGGAGGGGGCGGGGTGTGAGGTTAGGAATGGTGGCGCGTGAGGGGCGGAGGTGGGGACGGGCACAGCTGTGTGAGATGGAGAGGATGAGGATGGAGCTGGTGGGGAAAGGGCAGGAAGGGGGAGGAGGAAGAGGAGGGACGCTGTGCTGTAGAAGAGGAGTGTGGTGAGAGCCACGGGGAAGAGGCAGATGGGCAAGGGTTCAAAAAAAAAGTAGAGTTTGATGCTGTGAAGGTACTGTGCCTAGCAAGACCCCTCCAACCAGCTCTGGGGCAAAGCACATCCGCTGTTTAACAGTGCACAGCAACACTACGTCCACATGATGGGAAGTGAAGAATTCTGCATCTAGTTCACAGTGCACGGGGGCAAAATGTAATTACACCCGATAACGTCCAGGAAATCAGGACTAACAGACCAACTCCGACCAGATCAGGACCTTGGCTTTATTCCCAGTTCACAGGATAGCCCTCGAGAACCACAGCACCCCTAGCAGCACCCCAGGCCGCATGTCCATCTTTCTAGGACTGGCTGAGAGAGAAGAACACCACATACCATCTCACCGCTGCTCCTCCTTCAGGGCCCTGGCTGTTCTTGCGTTTCCTATCCCAGCGCAAGCCAGGCCCAGCGCTCTGGGTTTGTAGAAGCAGTTGCCTGCAATCCTGGGAGGCGGGAGGTTGAAGTGCAGTGGAAGAGATGACGAAGGTAAATGGGAGATGCCTGTGGAGCAGGGGAACCCATTGGCGCTAGGGATATGGAGCTCTCCTTCCCTCGACTGGCACTGGCCTGTGTTAGGTTTTTATCTGCTGAGGGCTGCCTCGAGGCTTGTGTGGGTCTCTCACTCTAACCCCTAGTGGGCACCCATCCTGTCACCCTCAGCCCAGAGCTGAATGGAGAAGGGCTGCTTGTGCCCGCTCTGGAGGGGGCACTGAATGCATTTTAAACAGGTGTTGATCTGGATCAGGAGCACAAAGACAGTCACACTGCAAAGCAACCCATTGAAAATGGGCTTCTCTGTTCCTGTGTGCAGTGTCATGGTAGCCATGCTGGATATTAGAGAGACAAAGTGGGGGAGGTAATATCTTACATTGGACCAACTTCTGGTGGAGAGAGAGCTGAGTTTTTGCACTACACAGACCTCTTCTTCAGGTCGGTGAGTTCGAAAGCGTCTCTTTCACCTACAGCAGTGGGTCCAGTAAAAGATATTCCCTCACCTGCCTTGTCTTCTCTGTGCACGTAGGGGGTTGACAGCCGCCCCACAGGAATGTCCCTTGCCTGTGGGGGTCTGCTGCAGGCCAGCCAGCCCGTCAGAGAGCTGGGCTCCAGGCCCAGCGGCTTGAGTGGTGTCAGAGGTTACTTTCCCAGCTCCTTGTCTGGCAGCATCGGCTTGTGTAGATTTAAGGGGATGAATTCTCATCTCAAGTGTTCCCATGATAAACAGGTTTTATTTTGTTCCAGCTTTTCAGCTCTGCTTTAAAGCAGCAGATAAAACAGAAGAAGAAAAGCAAAGGGCTCTTTTGATTGCACTCATCTCCCATCACAGCAAGCCTCCTTTCTGGCTCGCACAACAGTCACATGGGACCTGATTCCCTGCCGTCTCTCTGCCCCTACCCCATTCTCTGAGCACTGGTCCCAGTTAGTCCTTAATCAGCAGCTATCTTGTGCTAATTGACTTTAACCAGCTTTCTCCAGCCCTTTTCTGGCCATGCTCTGCAGAGAATGGAAAGCAAAGCTGACTGAAACTGACAAGATTTCTTTTCATAAAAAAAAAAAAGAGAGAGAAAGAGCTTACACGGGCTCCATCAAAGACTTTTATTAAAGCCACATGGGGGGAAAGCTGCCCTGTCAGACAGCTCTCTGTATTGAGAAAACATGAAAGGAGCCAACAGCTATAATCAGCTCAAGAAATTTATTGCATGTTTGACCCTGATGTGGTTGTGCACTGCTCAAGGAAGATTTCTTTGAAGGTGTTGCAGGTTTATTGATTGTGAAAAATGTCAATGTGTCACATGCCCAATTAACTTGGCACTTCTTGCAATCAATATACTAATTGCCTTCTCTTTAGAGAGGACTTTAATGTAATTAACCTCCCCCCCCACTTGTTTTGCCAACTATTGTGTTTTAATAAATAGTTGATCTGGGCTCTGTATTCAGTGCGCCTTGGCTGAGCTGAGGGACAGATTTCATAAAGGAGACTGGCTTGCACATAGAGACCTAGCATCCATTTTCGGGTGCCCATAAAACTGTATATCAGTTTAACAGCAATGCCTAGCCCGAGAGAGCAGGCATCACAGGCACCATTATTTTTATTCAGCAAGGGGCTTGTCTGTGCTTCTCTTCAGACACAGAGGGACAAAATCCCTTAGATGGAGAAGAATGTGAGAGACTGGAAAGGGCTGGACCTCTCTGTATGGGACTGCCACAGGGAAGTCATCTCTGAAATGAAATGTTAGGAGATTCACTAAGGGTTTGCCCAGCTAAGGGCAGCCTTGGATTTGCAGGAAGTCCCAATATATATATTTTCAGCTGCAAAATCAATATAATAGAGATTAACTGGGTTAAAAACTGACTAACTGATAGATCTCAAGATATGTGTTAATGGGGAGTTGGCATCCAGTGGGGGTGTTTCTAGTACATTCCCACAAGGAGCTGTTCTGAGTCCAGTGCTATTCAATATCTTTATCAATGATTGGGAATAAAATATAACATTATTGCTGGTAAATCTGCAGATGATACACAAAAATTGGCAGGGTGATAACTAATGATGAGGGCAGACCAGTTATACAGATCAAACAGGATCCCTTGGTGTGCAGGGTGTGATCAAAGAACATGTGTTTTAATGCAGCTAACTGCAAGGTCACCAGTCTGGAACTGAAAATGTAGGTCATACTGACAGGATGTGGGGCGTTGTCCTGTAAATGACTTAGGGTCATCGCAGAAATCATCCGAACATGAATGCACAGTGCAGTGCTGTGGCTAAGAGGGCAAATCTGATGCTCAGATGTAGAACTGGATGGATTTTTTATATTTAAAAATGTTGCAGAAATTAACAAAAATTGAAATTCAATAAAAAAATTTGCAAAATTTTCAACAAGATTTTCCATTAATTTTCCCTTTCCTTTTTTTTTTTTCTTAACAAATTATGGAAAAGGTCAAAATCTTCTGAAAAAAAATTTTTTTTTTTAAATACTGAAAAAAAGAATCAAACCTTAGCCGTGAAGCTTTGCCCCTGGTTTTGATCAGCTTTGTTTGGATGAAAGAGCAAGAACGTTGAGTAGAAGCCAGCCCCGAGGATGCAAACAGCTTACGCAGGGATTGCTGCGCTGGGAAGAAGGGGCCGAAATGGAGTCCAGCCAGAGCCAGCCCTCCCCCAGCACCCCCAGATCCCAAACTGGACAGGGGAGACTGCTCTCCCCACAGAGACACTAGGATGGTGCAATGACCCCCTTCCCACCAGCCATGGGGCCTCTGGGAAAGAAGCTGCAGGAAGGTGCCAGCCAGAGCTGGCCCAGCAGCTGTCAGAGCACTCTGCACAGGGACCATGGGACACTGAGGATGTCATCAGGCTGATTTCTGCAGTTTTGATTGGCTATTGCTTGCTCCGTGCCGATTGGCTGTTGGCTCCAATCTCCTCTCGCCCCCTGTGTCAGGGTCTCTTCACCCCTGAACCTCCCTCCACCTGCCGTCCGTGCTCCCCTCCCTTCTTTCTTTTTTCTGCTCTGCCCTCCCCGCTTCATCCTCCTCCCTTCCGGGACCCCACCCCCGTCTCTCCCTTTATCCACTCCCAGCACAACCCCACCCAAAAATGTAAAAGAAACATGGTGACACTGACATGTTGCATGGCCCATTGCATTGGTCATTCAGGGTGTCTGCTCTGTCCCTCTCCCATGTCCGTCCAGCCTAGTTAAATTGTAGGCTCCTCCGGGCAGAGTCTGCCAGCCACCCTGTGTTTGTGCAGCAACTAGCATGATGGACCTGAGTCACAGCTAGTCCCTAGCGCCACCGTAATCAACATAAATAACCATGCTGACAATGAGCTGAGAGGGGGTGTTACCTCGCATACAGCACGAGCGAGACCATTGCTGGATACCAGGTCCAGGTCTGCAGGCCACACTGAAAAAAGGCTGTGAACGAATTGAAAAGGATTCACAGACAGAGCCACGGGAATGGCCCGAGGAATGGCAAGCTGCCCGCGAGAGGCTCAAGCAGCTCAGTCTGTTGGGCTGGCTGAAGAGAAGGTTAAGAAGTGACATGCCAGTCTGCACGTACCGCCATGGGAGAAGGTCTCTGATCCCTGACAGGTTGGATCATATGCAGGGGCTGGAAGCTGAAGTCAGAACAGTTCAAACTGGAAAGGAGATGCCCGTTCTGAGCAGTGAGGGCAATCGGAACAGCCACCGAATGGTAAATTCTCCAGCGCTCGAAGTCTGTACATCGAGATTGGATGTCTCCTTCTAAACTATCTGCTTTCGCTCCTCCAGAAGCGAAGGGCGTGATGCAAGACTCAGTAGGTGGGGTCTCCAGCCCATGCAATACAGGAGCTCAGACTGGGTGGTCACAGTGGTGGTCCCTTCTGGCTTTGCAGTCTCTGAATCTGGCAGTGTGGTGCGTTGAGGCTGCATGTCGCAGGAAGAACCATTCTCTTTGGAGCCGAGCCGCCTGATGACTGTCATCAAGACCAAGCTTTTAATTTTTATGTTTTTAATTTAAAATGGATGCCCATTTTCCTCCTCCCTGGCCTGGCTTTCCTCATGCCCAAGAGGACAATTACATCTCACCTGGGTCATTTTGCTGACCAAATTCCTTCCTGCCCAGTCAGAGCTTGGATCCAGGAAGGTTCTTCCCATCCCTTCTCAAGCTGGCAGGGAGAGCTTACTGGCCTGAGAATCAGTGTTGGTTACTCGGACTCCCTAGAGCCGCACATTCACCTGCTGGCAGCAATGATCCTGCCCTTCATCCTATGCACAGACCGGAAAGTCAGCAGCATTCCCCATGGGTGAGTTCTGCAGCTGAGACTGTACCAGCCCGGCTCCTGCTTGCACATTAAAGAAATCCCAGTTTTGACTACGGAGGGAGCTGTTGCAAAGCCTTGGCCAGATTTTCCCTGCTGGTGAGCTCTGAGTCTGGTGCGGCGCCTGCCTTTCAGTACTGCTGTCTGGGCAGGGGTTCAAACGCTACTGATGAAACCACAGTCTTCCAAGGTTGCCACAAGACATGTCCTGGTTTCCTTCCTCCTCTTCAAACCCTCCTCACCAGCTGGTCTCCCAGTAGTCACGGCCTTGATCTCTCCTTCCCCTTGCAGGCAAGGAACGGTGGCAAACAGGCTGGAGAGCCAGGCTACATGGAGCAGGGTCCACACTGGCTCTGACCTGGCTGGTCAGGACCTGAGCAGAGTGTTTCACTTCCCCGCTCATGCGAGTCAGCTGTGAGCTCCTGCTGGGTAAGGGCGAGGAGGTCTCTGTCCTGGGAAGAAATTCTTTAGAAAAAATTTGGGGGCCCTTGTTGATAGTCGACTGAGCTTGAGCTCCCAGTGAAATGCTGGAGCCAAAAGGGATAATGTGATCTTTCCAAAAACAGGGGAATATCAAATACATAAGAATGGCCATACTAGGTCAGACCAATGGTCCAGCTAGCCCAGTATCCTGTTGTATGACAGTGGCCAATGCCAGGTGCTTCAGAGGGAATGAACAGAACAGGTAATCATTGAGTGATCCTTCCTGTCGGCCATCCCAGCCTTTGGCAAACAGCCATCCCTACCTATCATGGCTAATAGCCATTGATGGACCTCTCCTCCATGAACTTTAGTTCTTTTTTGAACCCTGGTATAGTCTTGGCCTTCACAACATCCTATGGCTAGGAGTTCCACAGGTTGACTGTGCGTTGCATGAAGAAAAACTTCCTTTTCTTCATTTTAAACCTGCTGCCTATTAATTTCATTTGCTGACCCCTAGTTTTTGCGTTATGAGAAGGAGTAAATAACACTTCCTTATTTATTTTTCTACACACTCCACAAGTAGGAGTAGGCAGGTTATTTTCTCTCTGTATTTGGTGACTGCTGCTGGAATCTGTGCCCAGTTCTGGTGCCCACAATTGAAGAAGGATGCTGATAAATTGGAGAGGATTCAGAGAGGAGCCAGGAGAATGATTAAAGGACTAGAAAATATGCCTTATAGCAAGAGACTCAAAGAGCTCAATCTATTTAACTTAGCAAAGAGCAGGTTAAGGGGCAACTTGATTAGTCTGTCAGCATGGGGACCAAATATTTGATAATGGGCTCCTCAATCTAGCAGAGCAAGGTACAACATGATCCAACGGCTGGAAGCTGAAGCTAGACAAATTCAGACTGGAAATAAGGTGTCAGTTTTTACTGGTGAGAGTAATTAACCACTGAAACAACTTATGCAGGGTCGTGGTGTATTCTCCATCACAGACAATTCCTAAATCAAGATTGGATGTTTTTTCCAGAAGATCTACTCTAGTTCAAAGGGGAATTAATTCAGGGCCGTTCTCTGGCCTGTGTTATACTGGAGATCAGACTAGACAATCGCAGTGGGCCCTTCTGGTCTTACAGTTCATGAATCTAAGGAAAAAACTGCTGAGTGGCAGCAAACGGTGGCCTGGTACTTGGTCCAAGACCAGAGTGCTAGGGGCTGGGAGGCCCAGGCTGCACTTCTGGCTGTGCCCATGGTCGTGGTGCTGGTCACACAAGTGCCTTCTCCTCATGTCCCACCACTGCTACATTCCTGCTCTCATTTCCTCTCAGTCCCCTCCTTTGTCGCCTCCTCCATCCGCTTTTCTCATTCTCTTTGCATGCACCTCTCTTGTGTGAAGCAGCCTCTCCTCTGCTCTCCTTCAGGTGCCCTTCTTCCACCCATCTCCTCGCTGGCTGTGCCCCCTGCTGCTTTCCTCACTGGAACCTCTGCCAGGCAGAGAGCTCCCAGCAGCTGAGATCGTGTCTCCTCATGAGTTTAGGGAAGCCCTGTGTATATTTGTGTCCCCATAAGAACAGTGTTTTCGGAGGGGTAACGCAGGCGCAGATCTACAGGGATCTGCTATGTCAGAGCAGGCACACTCAACCTACCTCTGTCCTGCTCTCAGGACACATGCTTGGCTTCCATTGACTTACTGCCCTGCTCAAGGCTTAGGCTCTATTCTCGGCATCCTGTGATCCTGGAACAGCCTCCCCTCCTTCCTCCACTCCCTCCTTTGTGACGCTTTCTGCCCTGGGCCTGCCCTCCAGAGCCACGCGCACTCAGACCCTGTCTCTACTGTTTAATACAATATCTGGAGAAGCCCTGGCTAGCACTCACTTATCGATTGGAGTACAATGCTACACCTAGCTAATAGAGATTTATTTTACAGGCCTCACTGTTGGAATCAATAGAAATGGCTTGTAAATCCCTGTTATCATCAGCATTATCATCATCATCGTAGTGGTGCCTGGGGCTCTGATCAGGACTGGTGAGGTCCCACTGTGACAGGCAGGGCTCCAGGACACAGTGCCTGCCCCAAGGATCTCTCAGTCTAGTTTCTGAGAAGGCAACAAGTGTGTGACCAATCCCAGGAGGCAGTGGGAGAGAGCAGGGGGCACATCGCATGCCTTCCCTGGCTGACAAGGAGCATGGCATGAGGGCTCGGACTCACGGAGAAGAGCGTCAGTCCTGAGTGTGAGATTGTTCATTTGTTTCTGGCCGAGGCGCCGCAGGCGGGCTGGTTTCTTGTAGGTTTCTCAGCAGAGGGTCTTGATTATGGAGCTGAAGCAGGCGAGGGTAATGGCTGTCCGGACAAGTCCAGGGAGAGCGGTCCATGTGGAAGGGGAAGTAGGGGAGAATGTCTGGACATGGCTGTAGGAGAAACAGACTAAGAGGTGGCTGGAATCACTGGCAGGATGGAGAGGGCGGAGACGAGAGAGGAATGGAACAGCTGACAAGCCGTTAACATGACCCTGGTGATAACAGGGAGACGCTGGCAGAGTGGATGCCAGTTCATGCCAATGCCCCAGCCTGATCAAACACTTCCAAACGCGTGGCCGCAAACTAGCCTTGCTTACCTGTGCGTTTGCATGGTCTCAACCGATACTGGATGTTAAGTCGATCGGAATGTGTTGAGTGTTTTATGAAATGCTTGTAGGACGCTGCTGCATGTTAGAAAGCGAGAGCAAGCATTTGCAGTGTAAACCTCTCACCACACAGGGAAACAAAGCCTTGAGTAATGCAAATGATGGTCTCTAACAAGATGTTGAATCCTGTTCATTAAACGCAAATGAGCCATTGTGCAAGATCAAGGATCAAAGGCTTTAAATATTCTCTCCCTATCCCCACCCCATGATGAAGGGACCTGCGTGGAAATGGTTGCTACCGGTTTGATTTCTAAGGGAAGAAAATGTAAAAATGCCTCCGAAGGAAACATGATCGTCTGTTTGCTGTTTGGATTCTCCCAGGGCCAGAGACTCTAAACTGAAGCGAGAGATCCCCCAGGGTTATCCTGGGGTTTACTCTGAAAGACATTTTGAATTGACAGATCACTACAGCTCTGTCACTCTTAGGATTTAGATTGCAACTCATTAGTGTGTATATCTTTGTTTGCCTTGACCCGTAAATAACTCTCTTATTTCTTTCTCCTACTTAATAAACCTTTAGTTAATTACAGAATTGGCTACAGGCATTATCTTTGGTGTCAGATCTAAGACACGAACTGTTCTGGGGAAAGTGACTTCTCTCCTGGGACTGAGAACAATCTGAATATTTTGTGATTTTTGGCATAAGTGACCATTTATCACATCAGCCGGCTTGCCTGGCTGGCAAGATAGACTGGAGTGTCCAAGGGGACTGTCTGCGACTCCATTATAAGACTATTGTAGTACTTGGGAATTCACATTTATTGCTGGGTTGGTGAAATATAATTATAGTGCATACAGCCAGCTGGGGTATCTGCCCTGCTTTGTGGCAGTGTGCCCCGAGGTTGGCACGCTCGGTCGTGAGCCTCTCCAGACAGCTTGACTAATAGAGCATGAATAAATAGCATTGAGAATAAACCTGTGTGAGAGAATCTCCGTCTTAGGCAACCTTCTGCCTTTAGAGACCACCCCAAAGTAGTTCCAAAAGGGCTTGAGAGCCTTTCTGTTCCATCTTGCAGAGAAGCAATGATTTTTGTTGGTCCCGTGAGTCGTCTCTTAGAAGAGGTTTCACTGACTGGCAAAGGCAACATTGTACAGATGCTACTGTCAGTCCGTGGGTTCCAAGTCGGTCCATCTGCATGTTAATAAGATGTCTGCAGCACATCAAAACTAGTCTCCCGTTTCTATCCCGCTCTCCCTTTTCTTAAGTCAATATTTGTGCGTGTAGAATGGCAGGAAGGGCTCGTTTCCATGAACACACTTATCCCACTGAACCAATTCTTAAAATGCACCATCGGGGATAGACACAGCTTTGGTAATAGCAGGTTTAGCAGCAGCTTCACCACCGGCGCTCGTTGCCTCAGCGGCACAACTGGGGGAATGTGAGTGCAGAGGGCAGAATACGACCCAACGCCTGTCCTGCCACCGCCCTCCTCGGGCAAAGATCGGAGAGACAGATGGGCCTTCCATTATGACCTAGAGGTCAGTGGACTCTGATTCGGATGGACCAATGGGAACAATCTCCTGTGGCAAGGGCCTGCCACTGAAAATATCCCTCTCCAGTTCCCTGATGGTCATGGTTAGTAACTGGAGCGTAGACGCCTCAAATGTTCTAAACTCCCATTGCAGCACACAGGGAGACAGTGTGTCACACCCCGCCACACACAAGGAGAGAGGCAGTGTGAGTCGCCCCCCTGCCCAAAGGGAGAGACACGTGTGTGTGTGTGTCTCTCTCTCTCTCTCTCTCTCTCTCTCTCTCTCTCACACACACACACACACACACACACACACAAAATGTGGGTCTCTCCCATTCTCCCCTGTGGAAGCTGTTCCACTGTATATAAAATACTTGACTAATCATGGGGGCAGAGAGTGCGATTGACTACTGGGGACATTGCTGAAAGAGGGCAGAGTTAACTGTGCATTTCCTGGTTTCCAGAAGTTTGGGTTTTACTCCGCTCCGCATGCTGCAGGGGAACAACTTCCCATCAAGCAACCTTAACTCTGTGTTCAAAATACTTTTTGGCCACTGAATTCTTATTCTTATCATCATCATCATTGGGAGAAGCGAGAAGAGAAGGTGAACGTGGGGGAGTTATGAGTAGGGTTAGCAGAGAGGTATAGATGAGAAGCCTCATCCCAGAGATAGTTAAGGCTAAAGGTGGGGAGACAGGATAGTCAAGAGGAGCAGGTACAAGAGACTAAAAAAGAGCAGTAGGCCAAGGACTTATCATGAGCCAGAGGGATCAGAGTGGCCCAGAGACAGAAAATGAGCTGAGAAGAAGGAAATGTGGCTGTCAGAATAGCTACAGCGGGGTTGTCAAACTTTTTTTTTGCTGGGTACCCCTTTGAAAATATTCCAGGCTGTGATGCCCCCCCACAAAAAAAGTGACGACCCCCCCATGCCATGCCATCCTCCCTCATGTCATGCCACCCTTACTTCTGCACTGCTGCTGGGAGAGGCGCTGCCTTCAGAGCACCCAATCAGCAGCTGCTAATCTCTGGCCACCCAGCTCTGAAGGGCTCTGGCTGTCAGCCAGGCACAGGGCTGACAGCTGCAGCCCCGGCGTGTGTGGGAGCTGACAGCTCGTGACCCCCCCCCCCCATAATAACCTTACGACCCCTTGAGGGATCCCGACCCTCAGTTTGAGAACCCCTGAGCTACAGAATGCTGGTGGCCAAGGCTGACAGCATCATGAATGAGAACCGTAGAGACACAGATTTAATGGGCCGTGGAGACTGAATTTCACCCCTCGAGGTGCTTCCTGCCAGCCCAGGTGACGGGACATTGGCAGGATGATGTGGGAAGCCCCTGTCATGCCAGTTCTTTAGATGGGGCTTTGTTCTCAAGGCAGCGCTACCGGGCACCATCCCCCCGTGAACACTTTACTGCAGAGTCGCTGTCTAAAAAAATATTTCTGAGGATTAAAAATAATAAAGGAAGCCGGAGAACGTCTGAGTTCGTCAACACGCTTTTTTCCACTCCTGTTCCCCAGCTGTGACTCATCGCCCCCTGCCCACTGGGACCGGATGGAACGTCTTCACAGAAAGGTCCTGTGCTGGCTTGCCGGCTCCAAAGTTAGCTCTGCGTGTGTGTGCATGTGGAACACAGCCCTCCGGCCATATGGCGGGGTAGATCTGCTGAATGGCTGTACCCACGACATTTCTCACCCCTTCCTGAAGGCAAGAGGAGGAGAAAGCAGGGGAGTTCAGCAGAGGAGAATGCCAGCCAAGACAGCAGGTCCCTCGGAAAAGCCTGCAGAGCAACAGGGCCTGGGGCATGTTTTCTCTTGTTGGGAGTCTCATGTTGTCCTTCCCCCTGTCAGGGGGTGGGGGGCGCGGATTTGTGCCAGTCCATTTAAAGGTGGTTTTGTGACCATAGTGACAGAAGAAGCCCATGTGCTGTGAGCTTGGAGTGAATCTGAGAAAATGCCTGACAGAATGGCTCACCTCCAGCTCTGCTTTTTGGGGGAATGACTTCCAGCAGAGTGGCTATTGCTCGGGTAGGATGACAGAACCAGGTGCCACGGAGCCACTGAAGGAAGGGAGGGAGTGGAGAGTGCTGTGGGCCTCCTGGGATGGGGGCAATGGCTTTGTGCTTACAGCACAGGCCTGGATAATCTGGGTTCTAGACTCTCTCCCTCATGTGCCTTCTGTGTGGTTTGGGCCAGCCACCTGTGTGCTCTGTGCCTCAGTTTCCTATCTGCACAGAGGGGATTGTGTGGCTTTATTTGCAAAGGGCACCAGATGGAAGATGTGAGAGAAGGGCAGCTCAGACCATTGGATTTATGGGGGAGATGACGTTATACCCACTAGGAATTGTGAGGGTCTCGGATGGGATCTGGGGCAGAGCACACGTTCACATCCATCTCGGACAGAGGCTGTAGATGGCACCTGAGTACGATGGGCCCTGTTCACAGCTTTTAATGCAAGCAGGGACTATTGTGGTCACCTCGTATCTCCTGCATGGCAGAGGCCATAGGACTTCCCCGAATCAATCCCTGCTTCAGAGCCAATCGCTGTGCTTGAACTAGAGCACAGCTATCAGAACAACATCCAAGCTTGATTTTAAAATGGTCAGTGATGGAGAATCCCCCGGTGGTAAGTTGTTCCAATGGTTAAGTCCCCTCACTGTTAAAAACTTGCAACTTATTTCCCATCTGAATTTTCCCAGCTTCAGCTCCCAGCCATTGGATCATATTACACCTTCCTCTGCTGGACTGGAAAGCCCATTCTCAAATGTTTGTTCCCCATGGAGGTGCGTATAGACTATGACCAAGCTGCCCCTTCACCACCTCTCGGCTACGTTAAACAATTTGTCTCCTTGCGTTGATCACAGCATGTTTTCCAGACCCTGAATCATTCCCGTGGCTCTTCTCTGAACCCGCTCCGATGTATCAACCTCCGTCTTGAGCTGCACGCTCCAGAACTGGACACAGTGTTCCAGCAGCTGTTGCACCAGTGCCAAATACAGAGGTAAAATAGCCTCTTTACTCCTACTCCTAATTCCCCTGCTTTTACAGTCAAGGATCACATTAGCCCTTCTGGCCACAATATTTCATGGGAGCTCATGTTCAGTTGATTAGCCACCATGACACCCACGTTTTCTTCAGCCACTGCTTCCCAGGATAGAGACCCCCACCCTTCGTTCTTTGTTCCTAGATGCATACGTTTACCTTTGGCTGTATTGAATCCCATGCTGTTTGCTTGTGACTAGCTTACCAAGTGATCTAGATTGCTCTGTATCAGTGATTTGTCCTCTTTGTTATTTACCACTCCCCAATCTTTGTGTGATCCGCAGACTTTATCAGTGCTGGTTTTGTTTTCTTCCAGGTCATTAATAAAACCGTTATATAGCATAGGGTCCCTGCCGGACCCCCTAGGAACCACCCGTTCAGTGAAGCTTCCCATTTACATGTTGATACCTGTCAGTTAGCCATTTGTTGATCCATTAAAATGCACCAGAGGGATTTTCTATTGCTTCATTCAGGAGCAAAGGGGAGAGGAGCAAAGGTGGCTCTAAACACACTTTCCTGCATTCTTGGCCCCGCTGGGGGCCTTCCTGGCTGTAGCATATGTTACAGCTGCCCTGAGGTTGCAGTAACTTACACTGTGCTGCATGTGGGATCACTGCCGCAGGTGAGCATAACTGAAGCACACTGCTTTCTGACCCTGCCCCCTTCTTCCCCAGCACACCCCCTCCCAATGATCAGGGCATGGGCAGTCATGTCTAGTGGGCAGAGCGAAGGGTCAACACCAAAGTCAGCACCAGGTGCCAAGCCAAAGGTCAGAGCCAGAAACAACATCAGGGCTAAGGCAGAGGAGCAATGACCTGCATTAGGGACAAACAGGTGTGGGTGAGGGTCTGGGTGGGGAGGCAGGACCCAAGAGCTGGCAGGAAGGGGTCATGGTCATGGTCACAGCCACCCAGGGATTCCTCTAGCTGCTCAGACAACTTCCTGGTTTATATAGCACTCCACAGCCAATTGGGGGGCTGGATGTTTCCTCCAATCGGAAACTTTGGGGGCGGGGCCCTCTGTGAGCTAACCCTACCCTGGTTACTCAGGTGAGCAGCTGGGTGATGGTTGAGGTTTGAGCACAGCCCAGGGACCCAGATTCAAGGCCGGTGATCTCTCAGCCCATGCTGCTGCCCCCCAGCAAGCAGAAAACTCCTCTGGGGCAGAGTATGAGCCAGTGACACAGCCTTAGCCTGTCTCTGGCTCATGACAGCCTCATGACACTCAGGGGGGTGAGAAGCTGACCATGCCCCTTGGGCTTGAGAACTGGGAAAACTCCTATTCTGTGTTCCTCCGAGGAGCCCTCCATCAAAACCCAGTCAGAGCTGTGCACGTCTTGGAGAAACCACAAAGCTCACAAGCACTGTCTGTCACTGTTGGTTCCAAACCCCGGTGGTTTTAGGATGACATCAGACATGGGTCTGGCACAGGCTACAAGCCCATGGGCCAATTCTACAAGAAGACGGGTTTTGAAGATGAAGCAATGGAACTCGGCCTCCGTGGAAGGGTCAAAACATCCCCGCTTCTCCCACCCGCAGCAGTTGAAGCCTCCTGCTTCTCCAGCACCGGACCCGGCCTCCCTGCTATTGTGGTAGCACCAGGCACTCAGTGGTGCAGGTTCCTTTGTGAATTGCATCAATTCTGCTCCGCTCCACAGGCAATGAGCAGCTTTATACAGATCTGTGCCTGCCGCTCGGCGCTGAGCACGTCATGGGAGGTGCTCAGCACCTTCACAGTCCATTGGCTCCATTGCTCAGCGCCATGCAGGAGCAGAGGGATTTTGCACCCCGTCCCACAGGAGGGGGAGAACGGAACGTGCAGGTTTTTGGAATTGAGTAACGATCTCTCTGATGAGGAGACTGGATTGACGCTGGGGGAGGGGTGTGAGTCAGGGCCCCTACATGTGGGGGGGAAAGGGTACACTTTACCGGGGCCCATAGGCCCTTGGCACCTTGGCCCAGGCTGCAACCCCCATTACCATGGGGAAAAAATGTCAGGGCTCATGAGATTGTATGTCTGGGATGAGGGATTGTGGGATGTGTGTGGGAGGGGGCCCATGTTACAAGTTTGTATTGGGCTCGAAACAATTATGCTTGGGCCCTGGCGTGAGTGGATGAAGTAGAGCTGGGCTGCGCAGTGCTCCAGTCCTCAGCGAGGCTTCCCTTCAGAGCTAAGACACTTGGCCCCTCAGGCAGTGTCTCCTCCCAGCCATTCTCCCACCACAGCCACAGCCCCCCAGCCTAAGCGGGAACACAAGTCTCTAGGGCTCTGGGAGTTAAAGCACACACTGCCCCAGTGGGCATGCTCTGATCCCCCCTTTCTCATGGCGGAAGGGGGTCCTTTTTGTACAACGGTTAAAGTGGAGCCCAGACACACCCTGACCAGACTCTCAGGTTCCTGGGACAGTTGCAGGGCCTGGAAGAACAGACCCTGGGTTGGGTTTTTACTTCTGCATTAGCATCCCAGGAGGCTGTGCCGGCCTCTCCCTGCAGCTTTAGATGGCTGAGCTACTTTTAACGAACCAGCGGGAAATTTCTCAGAGAACTAAAAAAGAAGAGAAGAGTGAAGCAAGTGCCACGGTTGAGAGTTTCAGACTTCCCATCTGGTGCTGCAAACTGGTTGGGCTTCCCTCCCCATGTGTTTAACTCAGTGCAGCCCACACTTGGAGAGGATAAGCACAGGATATTGAGAGAGGCCCTCCTAGAGCTTCCAGTGCTCATGGCCACATTCGCAGAGAAAGCCTGGCTGTATACACAGGGTCTGACTCTGTGTCCTCATCCAGCACTACTCATGCTGGTAGCCCTGACTCCACTGGGACGCCCGCCCTGCGCACGGCTGACGGGGAGTGGGAATCGCAGAATCTGTTGAGGTTCTGGGCCCTGATTCTCCGTTCATTTCCCCTGGAGCAAATCAGGGCTACTCGCACCGAGGTCAATGGAGCGACAGTGCCACAGCATTGGGACAACGTGGGTGAGATCAGCCCCAAGAACTTGGCCTGATTCACTCCCCGTCGGTCACGTACGCCACTGCAGGGTCGGTGTGGAACATGGCTGAGTCAGAACGGCAGCCACTCGGCACAGGTATAACTGTGCAGCGGAGACCTAGGCTCGGACCTCCTTCCTTTTTGTACAGTGCAGAGCACATTGTCAGAGAGTTCACAGGGGGAGGCCATTTTTCCTGGGGGGACCCACCAAGCCGCTCATGGACCCCACAGGATCCTCCCTCCCAGTGTTTCCAGTTTGATCCCCCACCCCCAGGGTGAGGATCTGCCCTGCACCCAAGCCTGGGCGGTCTGGGTGTGGGTCCCTCTAGAGATCAGGGGTATTTGAGAACAGGAAATCATCCCGCTGGCCCAGGAAGAGTGTAACATCTCCCCCCCCCCCAGCTATGGTAAGAGAGCAGGAGCCCAGCAGGCCAGGTGGGGGTCCAGAATCTTGTGCCATGGGGAGCCAGTGGGGGGGGAGGGGACCTGGACAGAATCTGAGCATTTCACGGCAGGGTTGCAATCCCAAAGCAGTGCGTCCCCTGTGGCAGGATCTGGTTTGACACTGGGATGTCTCTAGACCAGCCGTTCTCAAACTACCGGGCAGGCCTCCCAAGGGAAGGTGGCAAGGGAGGCACGAGCTGTGTGCTTTTTTTTTTTTTTTTTTAAAAGAGCTCCGGCAGGTAGCCCTGGGTAGTAGGGCTCGTGCAGAGGGGCTGTGCACTCCTGAGAGGGGGGAATAAAGGGGACAGCCAGAGCCCCGCCACCTGGGCATGTGCTCCCCTTCCCTCCCCCAGTCCCTCATCTTTACCACCCTTCCTTCTGTGCTGCTGCTGGCATGGTGCTGCCTTCAGCGCTGGGCAGCTGGCCGGCAGCCGCTGCTCTTCGCTCTGCCATGAGAGCTGGATGGCGCGGTGTGTACTAGTGGTGGGAGGAGAGTAAATGCCGACAGATACCAAGAAGGGGGGCCCTATCAGATAAGCTTGAGAACCCCCGTCTGGACAGCAGTGGGTCCAGTGCAATGCTCAGCCCTCCCGGGGGAGGCACTGCCAGGCAGCGGTAAGCGGAGCGCCCAGGCCTATTCCACCCATCCACAGCAATGGCCAAATGTCTGATTTTCTCATCACCGACTTCGGCATTGCCTGTGCCCTGCTGAGTCAGGAATGAGCCAGGCTGGCCCTTGGCCCCTGTCCCCATCTAACTCCTGGCGCTGCCCCTCCCAGCTGCCCCCAAACCAGGCATCTGTCCCTGCCCTGCCTGCCTATCCTCCCCTTCCCACATCCCTCACCTCAGTCTCTGCCCCTTTCCCTCCCACTCCCCCCCCACCTCTGCCCCGGCAGTGATTTCCAGGTTAGTGGCTCTGGAGTGCCCCCGTCTCCGCCAGCCTGGGTGCTCAAGCACCTGGCTCCGCGTTCACCCTCACAAGGCGCCAGCACGTTCTCAGGAGAGGCAATTCAAGAATGTTCCCCTCACAGACAGCGGCGTGGCCTTGAATTCACAATGGCTGAGCTCCCTGCCTGCCTCTCGGCGTTCCTTTGTTCCACCCCAAGGCCAAACAGATGCCAGCCTGCATGTCTCTCCTCAAGGATTCCTGAGAACACACGGCACAACGTGGCGGTTCAGACAGAGCCGCTTTTGTGCGGCGTGCTCAGGCTAACGGTGAGCTGCTTCGCCGCCGTCCAGAGCTGTGTGGCCTGGGTTATGTTCAGCGTGGTGGGGTACGTCCGTGGCAGACCTCACTCCACGAGATGGGACACAGTTCCCTTCCCTAGCACCAGCCACTCTCCAGCATAACAGATAAATCCATAGACATCCAATGCATGGGCACACATTCCCAGACAACCATGCCTACGCTTCACACGCTGCCTTTGCACCTAGCCACACACCACAGCCCCCCACCCGCTGGCCGATACAATCCCACACACCAGCTTTGGCCTCTAGCTGCTCTTTCTTCCCGAATGGCCTGGCTCTGGCTGCGTCAGGACAGAGATGTCACTCAGCTGACAATCTGGCCCAGAGATACTGAGCTGGTCGCTTGACCGATTCTGTGTGAGAGTCCTGACGCCTGTGCGGTTCAGCCACACGCCGGGCGGCGTGTCACGCAGATCACGCCGAAGACGCCAGTCGGTGCGAGGGGGTCAGTGCCCCAGGCCCTGGCTGTAGTTTGACAGCTCCCGTTCCCTAGCTGCGGGCGGACCCCTGCCTGGCAGCTCTTTGCTTCAAAAGGTCTTTTGCATTTCTCTTCTTCCTGCTTCCTCAGCAGATCCAAAGAGCTGGAGTCTCTAATGGCCCCTGTGTAGAGCACTGACCTCGAGGTTTCTGACGTGAGTGCAGATGAGCCTGAAGGAGCTGAGGAGCACGGTGCCGGACAGAAGCGGATTCCCTCCGTCAGCCTGGAGACTGACAGTACTTCCCTGGCAAATATCAAGAGATCGGCTCTTTTCCAGTGGCTGGGTTTGAAGATTGGGATCAGATTGAAAAGCCAAAAAACAAAACAAACAACTAAACAAAACTGACCGTTGGTCTCTGCATGGGTGGAAGGAGGAGACCATGGCCCCATGGGGGCCCCAAACTCAACGAGCAGCTGCGACGTTTAAGCCTGGCTGCAAGAGGAGGAGGCTCCAGGAACGTGTGAAGAGAAAATGAGATGATAACACTGGGATTTATTTATAAACCAAACCCTGCATCTGCTGTGCCCAAGATAGCTTGTTTCAGTCTTCAGCATTAAACATTTCATTAGCCCACAGCCCCTCTGGCGCTGCTCACGCCCTCACAGTGCCTGCTAAACAGCCAATCCATCTACCCAGCTCTAATTAAACTTCAGATGTAATGAATTTTTCAGTGGTTAAATGATTAAAACACTTAAAGTAGAATAGGCTGGGTGGCACGACCGGCCCTTCGCTTAGCTCAGCATCTGAAGTAACTGCAGCGGGGGTGTCTAGGAGCACCCATGCCAGTTTGCTGGGTGAGCAAGTCGCTTGCGGGGGTGGTTCTCTGGAAATACCAACCCTTCCAGAATCAGGCGGAGGCTTTGATCCGAGGCGGGTGGGAACAGTCAGCCCCACCAACAGACGGGCTGGAACGCGAGGCGAGATGAAAGTGTTGTGTCTTTAAAGGGCCAGTTTTCCTTTCCCACATTCCTAGTTGTGGCTTCTTGTTGAGGCAATTATGGGAAAGATAAATAACCGCCACCCACCTTTCGTGCTGCCTGATAGCTCCTCAGGTTATTAACCAGGGCTCTCGTTCTAATCAGCTGAAAAATAATGTTTAAATGAGCGAGTCCCAGGAAGAGTGGTTTATGTCTGTGCACCAGAAATAATGGGCGCCCAGTAGCACTTGTTGTATAGGGCTCTGAATAAAGAACCTTATACACCATATTGTGTAATGGGCCAGTGAGCATGGGAGGAGTACATAATTCCTGGCGTTCACAGCACAAGGGGTGTGGCAGTAGTGAGAGAATGAAAGGCTGGGAGCTCACATCAGATCCACCCTCCGTCATGGAGGTGAGGTGTATAGATCGGGCTGGGAATCCTACAGGGAAGGGAACCCTCATGGATCGAAGGCCCTAGAGACTGATGCCCTTCACTCACTCCCAGAGCAAGGTCACAAGGCGACAAGCTGCATGGCACCGCCATGCCAATGAGCTTCCATCCTTGCACGGGGTGTCAGGCCAGCTCATTCGCCATGGCCTGTCCAGTTCTCGATCTCTCTGCTGAGACCGGTAACGAGAGGGTCAGCTGTGATGTAATACAGGCCTTTGTCCGCCAGAACCGGAGCTGACACCCACCGACCCAAGGATCTGAACATGGAGCAGGCTTGGAATCACTTTAAATCTGAGCTGCAGAATCTGTCTGAAGCCTGCATCCCAAGCTGGGGAGTGAGGGGTGTTATCATAGGGAAGGGCTGCAGACCAAACTGGATGAAATAGCATCTCAAACAGGTTATTAAGAGAAAGCAGAAAGCCTACAAGGAATGGAAGACAAGATGGATCAACAAGAAAAGCTGTACGTGTAAATGGCGGATCTTTGTTATAAAATCACCGTTGCAGTCTGCTGGCTCCCTTTCAGTGTTTGCCTTTCATTAGACATCTATATGAATAGGACTTGTGCCTGAAGTTATACTAGCTGAGAAAAAGAGTGGGGAAAAAAATCCAGTTAACAAGCCTCAAGCTCCAGGGCATAGACTCATCCATGCTCAACTGGGGCAAGATAAAAAATGCCCTCGTGGTATAGACATGCACAATAAGACACATGTGGGGATTTAAACCTTTCTCTGAAACATTCATTATGAGTCACTTCTGGAGATAGGATGCTGGACAATTGGCTTGTTCCAACAGGGCAATTCCTACGTCTCTAATTTACCGTTGTTGTTGTTGTTACTATATTACCAGTAATAATATATTCTAATCCTTGATAATATTTTCTATTTAGGCGACAGGCTACATAGAACCAGCAGCAGAATTTGCCTCCCAGTGGGAAAGTTTGCAGCCGGAGAAAGTGGTTGTGGTTCCTCCAAGCCAGCACGTGACTGCGTGGCCAGCCCACAGCTGCTCTCCAGCCCTGCCAGGCTGATAATGTACAAAAGCACAGACAAGCAAAGAGACTAATCAATCGATCGAGATCTTCAAGAAATGAATTATCCAGTGACTCCAAATAAGCCATGGCTAATCAAATGAAGGCCTTTGTCAGCCCTCAGCTATGTTAGCTGATTGCCGCTTTCCATGGGAGTTCGGTCCAGTAACATGTTTAAATAGACCCTCCTGCATCAATTAACGTGCTTGAGACCAGGAAGACTGGGCATGCAGAAGAAAGGAAACATGAAACCGCCACTCTGACACAGGCTTAACAATCTATATATTTCTTGTAAAATTGCAAAAAAGGATGAGTTTTAAATATTCATCTCCTGGGAAGCCGACTGGGTGGATGAAAGGCTGCAGTTCTCCAGGGTGGGGAGACGTGGGTGATTCCTTAGAGGGGTTAAGAGGATGTCAGGCAGTTCCTTGAGGGGACAGAGAAGTGTCGTGCCATTACTCAGGGTAAGATGCTGGCGTAATATCATTGTCGTGCTGAGCTCTAAATGCCAATCACTCCAGAGACGACCCATGCCTGCCAATAGCAGGGGGGCAGGGTGAGAACAGCTGGCTTCAGCAGTGTTACTGAGCATGCTCAGTCCATGAGCATGTTCCTTACAAGCCAAGCAGCACATCTGGGGGAGCACATGACACCGCCCGCCCGCACCCATGCATCGCCTCTCTTTCACTGATGGCAATGAACACAGAGTATAAACTAGTGCCACCAGCTCTCTTGAGCATATCACAAGTCTCACGATACTTGGCGTTTTTCTGAAAGCCCCACTCCTAGAGACCCGTGACTAGGGTTTTTAACAAAATCCCTGCTGTCATTTAAAAAAAGGCAAGTTCCAGGCCTCACAGTTGTTTGTGGAGAGAAGCTTGAAAATGTGATCTAAGACTTTGAAACAAGGAGGCCAATAACAAGAATCAAATTTTTATTATTATTTTTATTATTTTTTTAAGCCAGTCTCATGATTTTGGGGGGCTGGCTCATGATCTT
The DNA here is from genome assembly GCF_026122565.2 of Emydura macquarii macquarii. Taxonomy (NCBI): domain Eukaryota; kingdom Metazoa; phylum Chordata; order Testudines; family Chelidae; genus Emydura; species Emydura macquarii. Next base: position 7,161,856 of record NW_027131391.1, read on the forward strand.
AACAGTGTGATTCAGCAATGCACATACACGGAAGCAAGAGTAACCAGTTCAGCTCCCAGCCCCGAAACAATCTAATCCCCAGACAGCGTACGCTCCTGACATCTCCCTGCTGTACCTGCCCGTGCTCCGCTCTCCTACAAAGCAGCCTGATCGACCGTCTGGAGCACCGCTCTTCACTCCGTGGCGAGATGGGAGGACAGTTCTATTAGGCAGGAGGGATCTTGGTGAGAGTCACGTTGAAAGACTTCAAAACACCCAAACCAGACTTTTAAGGGCCTTTCATACTTGTACGAGCCCTTCTCCCGTGGTTATAGTTAGGAGAGCACATTGAATTCCTTTCTCAAGGCCAGACAGTCGTGTCTTACAACAGCTTCCTCTAACAAGGGAGCAGAGCGAGCAGAGATGTGTCAGTCAGGGAAGGCTCTGATTAACTGTTTCCCCTTCCCCGGTTCTCCCAAACATGGCACTTTCACTGAAGTCAGATATTTAGATTCACATGAGCTGAATCAGATGCCCAGCCCCACCTGGCAGGCCTAGGTCCTGCCAAGGGCTCTACTCAAATGCTGCAGTGTCCTGGGATTCCCTAGGGTAGGGGATAAAGTCAAGGAGGGCATAGAACAAAACTTTCCTCATCTGCTAACTCAGAGGGACAGATCCCCTCCCCAACTTTGGCTGAGCAGTGCCAACCCCCAACTGCCCCATCCGCTACCTTCTCTGGGCAGCTCTCCCCAGAGCTGAGCTCCTCCTTCCCTGCTCTCCCCAATCACTACCACCCCACACATACCCTCTGCTGGCTCCGGGTTACATCTCGTGCCAATTGAAGATCCTGGACTTAATCTTTAAAACCTTCTCTCCCTCTTCCGATTAATATGGGAGGTTGTGGGTGCTGGAAAGCAGGGCAGACACCCCAAGCTGGCAATGTGTCAGATCCCACTCGAGAGGTTCAGTCCATCAGGAAATTCCCACAGCAGTTGATATTATCTGTTAATCAAAACCAGGTCCCCCTTGAAATTCTTCCTGAGTGCACAGTAACACAGTGGGCAGTGAGGGGCCGCCCTGCCCGATGCCCCATGTTCGAGGGGTGGGTGGGACCCCTTGTCCCATCCTAGCCTAAGGGCTGCCCTATCTTCAAATTCCCAGTGCACCCCCTGCTCCTCACCAATGTGACATGATCCGCTTTTTTCTCCTGCTCTGCAGAGGGGCCTAATGTGGGGGGTAACACACCACACCCCCTGTGCAAAGGGGAAGTCAGCTGCACCCAGTGAAAGTAACCTATAGTTACATACCTCCCGTGGAGCAAGGGTTAGCAGGGGTCAGAATGGCCCCTTTCTGCATCTTGGGTCTGTCCCCAGGATGCACCTGGCTGACACTTTCTGGGTGAAGAATTCTCCCACCGAGAAATGGACTTTTGTCAATACCAAAAACGTTCCTGGGAAAATCTGGTTTGGATGGAATTTGTGGATGCACAGACACACACTTGACTTTTTTTTTTTTCCCCTCCTTTTTTACACCTGAATAGATAACTTTTGTTTCATTTTTAAAATCTGAAAAATACCAGCTTTTAGGTGTTGGGCTTCCCTGCCCACCCCCTCGCCTTTTTCTTACTTTCCTTCTTTTGTCCACTGAGGAGGAGCCGGGGGGGGGGGGGGGGGGGGGGCGGGAACCATGTGAAACTGGAAAAAAATGTCACTTTCTTCCACTTTTAAATTTTTTTCCCACATGAGCAAGGAGGAGAAGGGCATCCTGAAGAGAGCGAGGGAGAGAAAGGGTCTGAGCCACTTTCTCAAGCAACCCAGTGTCAATCAAATGAAGTAATATAACAGCTTAGCAATTAGCCATAACACTCAGCAAAATACATAAGTATTTTAAAATCGTTAAAATAAAAAAGCACCGATTCAAACCTTCACTTAGATTCAATTCATACTTTTGAAACAGCCCATAAAACAATACACACCAATAAAATTAAAAGATTTAGGAATAAACTGATCCATTTAGACCTTAAGGAACATTAATTTCACACAATTCTTTTTGTTACTTTTGCTGTAAAGCAGGAAAATAGGGAAATGCCCATAAAATCAAAACTTCATCACTACTTAACTGATATTCAGTTTTTGAGCCAATGAGGCAATAGGATTCTCAGCCATGGCTGGGCAATAGAAGTATGTAATGTGGCAAATCTTCAATCTGACTGGACCTACATTGGTAAAAACTGTTGTACCCCAGTGTCAATGACCCTCCATTCCCGATGAGCCAACGGCATTGTTTGAAAACAGACAGCCACATAGGATCTCCTCTGCTTATTATTATTCTAAATGTCCAAATATTTCTTGAGTCTATTGGTGGTCTTTGAATAAGGGATCCAAGAGAACGTATCTGTTGTGTTACCCTCCTCCATAGCCATATGTTTGCAAATATCGTCAGCTCCAGTAGAGTTTTCACACTGTCAAAGCCCTGGTCACCTGAGACGTGGCAGATCCTCGTTCAAATCTCTTCTCCTCATGAGGCCAGGGGTGTGAAGTAGGAGGCTGCTACCTCCTGGGTGAGTGCACTAACCACTGGGCTGAAGCTTATAAGGGGGATGCTGCTACTTCTCCTACCCTCCACCCCGGGTGTCTTGTGTCGATCCAGTCATCCTCTGAGCTCTGTGTTTTTCTAGACATCTTAAAGATAGGCGTTGCAAAGCTCCGCATTGCAACGTCTATGTCCCTTTGCAACTTAGGGTCAGTTAGCGGAACCTTCCATCTTATCCTGATCCTGGCAAATGCTTGGCCAAACAGGGCTTTCAAACACAACTGAATGAATAACTGATTTTCCCGTTTGGTGGCTGGACTGAAAAATAATTTAAGAAAAAATCAGTTCATTTCAAACAAACTGAATTCTGGGGGAGGCGGGAGTTCTCTCATTGAAACAAGAAATCAGAACCATTTCATGTGGGTCAAATGCAATGTTTCCCATGTCATTTCAAAATGACATTTGCTAAATTAAATGTTTAAATGGTTCCTACAGAAAATGTGAAAAACAAAAGTTTTCAGCTTTTGGGGGATTTTTTTCCCCTCCGTTTTTTTTTTTTTTTTTTTTTTTTCTGAAACAATTTGCCACATTCAACTTAAATTCACAGATAGTTTTGGAGCTCTAAAAAATGCATTTTGGGGGTGAATTTTCTATTCTGCAGTTTTACTCCCAGAAGATAAAGTAACCTAAGATCTAGTCCAGCTCTCAGATTTTTTTCCCCAAAACCCATTTCAGTCAACAGAACCAAAAGCAGATTTCAAAGCAACAAACACCACATACAATTTTTTCCTTTGGGGGAACCACATTTATAAATCAGATGTGAGAGCATAAAGCAATTATCTATGGTTGAGGGGCCATTCTTAAAGCTGGCTTTTTCCCCTACTACAAGGTTTTAGTTTTCAGCCCTGTCTTCTAAACTCCACAGGAAGTATCTGGTATGGATTATAAAGACCATATCTAAAAGGCTGGTGAGTTGATAATTCTCAGAGACATTTCTATCATCCTTTTTCAGAAGAGGGAAAATAATACCTCTAGACCAGCCTGCAGATAAAACCCTGTGTTGTTTTCATTAGTAAATAATTTTGCTAAAACAGAAGCCCACCCATCAATATTGTCCTTCTAGACTTCTGCTGGGATAAAATCTTCACCCGGAGCATAATTATTGCAACACTGATTTATTAAGGGTTTAACTTCTTTCACGGAAATTGCTGACTATTCTGGAAGACAACAACAGGTCAAGACTATTGGGACAGACCAGGTGAGAGGGTTAGTAGTTGGGATATAATTGTAAAGAGCATGTTTAGGGATGCAAGCTTCAATATTTACACGGACCCAAACAGAGCCCATAGTCACCAACTTCCAAAATATAAATGAATTTCCCTCCAGGGCAGCAAGTTCCAATTCCTACCAAAGGGTCTTTTGATGATCAATCTTTTTCTTATTTGACAATTGTTCATACTCCCATTCCCTAATATCAAATGGAAACTAATGAATTCTTATTTCTAATAGTCTTTACCCTACTCTGAAGGGGTTTTTTATGAGTGAAGCATTCCATGTCATATCAGATTCTTTTTTTTTTTTTTTTTTAACAGGGTAAAAGATTTCCTTCCTTCTAAGCCATCCGATCTTCTGGGAGTTTTGTTAACAATGTCAGTGAATATTATACAGTCCTGCAATGCAGCCTGGAGGTCCAATGGCTCGTGGTTCTTCAAAACAAACAGGTCATTGAATGCAAGTTTCTTTTTGATTTTGAGCTTAACTAAGGGATTCCATTTAATTCACTTCAAATTTACCATTTCACATTCAGGAATGCCTGAAACTATATTCTCTCCCCTGCAAAAAAAAAAAAGAAAAAAAAAAAAGTGGCAAACAAGCCAAAATCCCCCTGAAAAGATTAGTGGTCACTCGCTGGTTTAAAATCCACTTTAAAAAAAAAAAAAAAAAAAAAATAGACTGTGATACAACCTATACCACTGACCCAGAGATGAAATGAATGTCAGCTGGCTCTCCCCAGCTTTGCAATCTCTGGCATTCAACATCTCCAATGAGAATCAACTGACAATTACAGAACATTCACAACCCTGATGTGACAGGATCTCCACCCTCCACACAAGCCCTGAAGCAGTTAAGATGGCCAGATAGCCCAATTAACTGCCCTCTCTTCACCTGGAGGAGGAGCCAGGGAGCAGGGATTAATTAGAGACCAGGCTCAGCTGGACAGGAATGGGAGGGGGCTGCATAAAGCCCAGGAGCTCAGTGCAGCTGAGCCTTGAAGGCTGTAGGAAATTAATCTGCAGTAATTGCATGGGAGAAGAGGGAAAAGTGTGTTTGGGGTTATACAAGCAAATAGTTTGCAATTTCTCCCTGAGAAGAGAGAGTTTAGGCTGGGAAACTCAGAGAAGGGGAGCTAGAAAGATAAGAAAAGCAGTAAGGCAAAGGCTAGTGCAGACCTTGGTTGCTGATCAGAGGGTCCCTGAGCTTGTTCCTGGAGCAGAGGGCAGGCTGGGGTCCCCTTGCCAGCCATGGGGGAATTGGCTCAGACAGGCAGTGGCAAGCAGACAGCCTGGAACAGTTTGCCCTGAAAGACTTTAGTCCTGCCCTGCCAGGGTCTCATAATGACCTGTCTGGAGAGCCAAGTCATGAAAAAGAAGGGGTAGCTCTTGGGATGAGAGAGGGAAGATGGGGAGAGACTGCCAGAGGATGGTGTAGTATCTGAAGGATGGGGGGAGATGCCCCTAGTTGTGAATAGACCCTGTGTCACCTGGATGTTTCTCATCTTCTCCAAAGATTAAAGGAAAAACTCCTTTTTCTGAATTAGAGAAAAGAGTAAGGAAGTCCCTGTCCCCAGGACCCATCAGGCATGAAAAACTCCCAAAGAACAAATTTAGCTCCATAAACAAGTCAATGGGAGATTTAAGCTCTGCCCAGATAGACTCCTTTTTAAAAAAAAAAAAAAAGTCCACAGCAGGTGAACAAACTTCAGGGCTAATGAACCAGAGTTACCTGGAAAAGTAAAACAATGGCTTAAAATCAGGGGTTCCCTGATACTAACTTGATAGTTATCAGATTTAACCGAGTGGAAAGCAGATCACTTGGCCATCTATCTACCTCTTAGCATATTTAATATTCCCCTCTAGAAAGGATACCTCGCCTGGGAGATAGTGTCATCTCTAGAAAACCAAGTTTCTTGGAAGAAGATTAAGTAAAAAATGGAGAAAATTCATACAAACCCAATCCTGAGGTTTACATATGAGCTCAGCAATATTCCATGAGACCATCTTGGTAAAAGATTTATACAATCTTGATCCCATCCTTCTGCTCATTCTCCTTCCTTCCGTAGGGCCTCTACGGAAAGACTGGTTTGGCAAACAATTCCCTTTGCTTTGCAATCAGGCTTATTTCTCCCAGAATTATGAGCTTTAGTCCTAGAGCAGCCTGTAGGTCTTAAGCAATAAGGCCTAAAACTGGGCCATTGGCTTGCACCTGAATAACAGGATAGAGGCTGTCTGGTTATTTTATTGTTATATGGAGCAGAATTTCTCCCTGAATGAATGTTTTGAGGCTGTTTCCCCTGTAACCTTTACCCCTGTTTGGGTGAGCAGGTTCACGCAATGGACCTCAGCGGTAATGTCCCTCTTGAGATGTTTTGCCCCCAACATAGCCTTGAAGTATGAACCTTGCTTGGATTTCTGAATGTGATCCTAAGATGTCTAAAAAGGTGACTGCCAATAGAAGTTGAAGTAATTGTGCTTCTGTACACAGCATTAGTAAGATCACTACTAGAATAATGTGCCAGTTCTGGGGTTTGCACTTCAAGAAAGGTGTGAAAATACAGGAGCGTGTTCAGAAGTGGGGCTACCAGCATCATGCAGGTGCTGGAAGGCAACATATTCAGCTTATTGAATAGAAAGTGGAGAGGTGATTTAGTCACTGTGTGTGGGTATTTACACATGGAAAAAAGATCTGATAGTGGGAGAGATTTTCAATGATATAGACAAAGGCACAAAAAGATTGAATGGCTGGGAGTTGAAGCTAGACAAAATCATCCTTGAAATAAGATGCAATTTCCTAGCAGCGAGGGTGGTTAAACATCAGAACAGCTCACTGTGGAGGTAGTGGACTCACCAAGATCAGATATCTTTCTGTAGGATGCACTTTGATTCAGGTTCTGGGAGGAAATAGAATCATAGTCACAGACTAATATTGGGGTGCTCTTCTCCTATAGTTCCCTAGTCTGTTTACCTCAAGCTTATTAGCATATACATCAATCCGTTACCATGGTATTCTTGTGGTCAGATATCTCCTGATGATATGACTTTAAGATCAGAAGGGACCAATATGCTCCTCTAGTCTGACCTCCTGCACAATGCAGGCCACAGAACCTCACCCACTCCTGTAATAGACCCCTCACCAATGTCTGATTTACTGAAGTCTTCAAATCATGATTTAAAGACTTCAAGGTGCAGAGAATCCACCAGCAAGTGAGCCGTGCCCCATGCTACAGAGGAAAGTGGAAAAAGCCCCAGGACCTCTGCCAATCTGCCCTGGGGGAAAAATCCTTCCCAACCCTAAATATGGTGATCAGGTAAACCCTGAGCATGTGGGCAAGACTCACCAGCCAGACACCCAGAAGGAATTCTCTGTAGTAACTCAGAACCCATCACAGGCCATTGGGCATATTTACCATTAGTAGTCAAATTGCCAAACTAGGCTGTCCCATCATACCATTCCCTCCATAAACTTATCAAGCTCAGTCTTGAAGCCAGTTAGGTTTTTTGCCCCCACTGTTCCCCTTGGAAGGCTGTTCCAGAACTTCACTCCTCTGATGGTTAGAAACCTTCATCTAATTTCAAGTCTAAACTTCCTGATGGCCAGTTTATATCCATTTGTTCTTGTGTCCACATTGGTGCTGAACTTAAATAACTCCTCTCCCTCCCTGGTATTTATCCCTCCGATCTATTTACAGAGAGCAATCATATCTCCCCTCAACATTCTTTTGGTTAGGCTAAACAAGCCAATCTACGGCCTGATGCGGGAGGCAGGAGAGAAATAGACCGGATGGTCCCTTCTGGCCTTGGAGTCTGTGAATTGACGAACCCCCCTGTGTATTCCGTTCTGCCATGGGGCTCATGGGACACTCTGCCTTGCCCTCAGCGTGCTCCTAACACTTGTGACTCTGCATTAAAACGGCTATAATCAGATCTCATGTTTCAGGGATTCAACCAGTTGCCTGCAGGGGTCAGGAAGGATTTTTTTCCCTGATGCACAACTGGCCCTACATACTCTGGTGATTATTTTCCACCTTCCTCAGATGCATCAGGGCAATTGGTCATCAAATGGGGTGGACTCAGAGGTGGTACAGAGAACACTCTTTCTTAGGTGCCTAGCTGGTGAGTCTTCTCCCATGCTCAGGATCCAACTGATCTCCAGATTTGGGGTCTGGAAGGAATTTTCCCCAGCTCAGATCGGCAGGGACCTTGGAGGTTTTTTCGGCAGCGTGGGGCATGGATCACCTTGCTAGGACCATCTGGGCATGTTCCCTCGGGTGGCACTTGACTCTCCCCTGCCTGTGGTACACAACAGTTTAGTTCCTTGGGGCCTGAAATGCTTTGGTCTAACCCAAGTTATTGGGCTCAGCGCAGGGTAACTGGGTGAACTGTAATGGCCTGTGATGTATAAGGGGTCAGACTGGCCTTAAACTCTATATGAAATTATTAACTGTCTTTAAACACCATTTCCATTAACTTCCCTGGAGGCAAATGGTGATCACCACATGGCAAAGCTCTGTTGATAAGCTTAGAGATGGGGCAGTGCTATTTCCCTGTGCAGAATCAGGGGCAGCAAACCCTCTTGGGATGAATCAAAAAAGGTCTGGCTGCCTCATAGGCACGTTATCGCGAGAGCACTGTGCAGTCCACATCTCACAGAGCGGTACCCGATCCTTGCTCACTACCCTGAGGCTCCTGTTGAACCAAAGCGGGGGGCGAGGCAGGTGCCAGGTCAGAAAGTCCATCAGATAAGACATTCTCCATAAGCCCCTCACTCAAACGTAGCTGAGTGGGAGCTGGTGTAGAATAAAATTCCCCAGTCTTTTTAAAGCAAAAACGGGAATGGAATTGAAATATGAACACTTTTTTTTTTGTTTGTTTGGTTTCAAAATGTTTCTGTTGACAGCTGAAAAATAGGTAATGAAAATTACTCATTTGAAAAGGGTCATAGGAAAGAAACAGGTTAATTTTTACTAGCGCCGCCCTGGGCTGGTGCAACTGGGTCTGCTCCAAACTCTGCTTCGGGCTAACACTCAATCTGTCCCTGTTAGCAATTTTTCAGTCTTCTGAAAAAGCTGCTCTTTCTAGCATGCATGACATACCACTGCCAAGATCTCCATTATTTCAGTTCGTTCATGCTATCCAGCTGGGGTCATTTATTGTGCTTGGCTCTCTCCTACTGCTCCACACCTTCTTCCTTAGAGCTGACAGCCTCCGCAAGGCCACATGGACTAGAGCTGGGTGGGAAAAAGTTTTCCTGACGTGCAAGAATTTTCAAGATTTCAAAAAAATTTTCTCCTCCTGAATCAGGACAAAAATTCGAAATCTCAAAAGTGTTTGCAAACTTATAATCCCTAAAAATTCAGACTGGGTCCATCAAAATGGTTCGTAGTCACAATTTCAAAATGTTTCATTTTGATTCCAATCTTTTTTTAATTTTTCACTGTAAATTAACTCAAATTTTGAAATGAAAAGACATTTTGAACCCCAAACCTCAACTTTTTGTTTAGAAGATGAGCGGTTCCAACCATTTCAAAATTATTTTTTTCAAATTTTGTTCCTATCGGAAAAATTGGCAAAACGGACCCTTCCCAGTGAACAGGTCTGGTTTGGACCAGTCAGCGTTTTAAAATGAAAAAATGTTTTGTCCAAAAATTCCTGAGTAGCTCTACCACTGATTTCCCAGAGAACCAGCTTAGGGATCAGCAATCACCTGGTCATGTCTACAATAAAAATGGATGCAGAATATTTAACTTTCCTACCTTCTCGATTTGTCTCCCTCACCTTGCCTCCATCAGCCGAGGGACTACAATCCCATGCAGCACTTTTGCTCTCAAGATGGACAAACCCTTTCTATTTACCCTAGACACTTGCCCAGTCTCTCTATCATTGCCTTGTCCTTATTTTCAAATTCTATCTTAACCATCAAGGTTGTACCATTACCTTCTACTTTTAAAGGATATTCTTGATACCCTAATAAACTTTTGAGAGCAAATCCTGCTCTCAGGTTGTTGTAGATGGGTAATAAATCCATCAACATCAGTGGAGCAGCTGCATTCTCATGTCTAAGAGGATCTGGCCTCTGGTACTTTTCAGCCTAGCCAGGCAGGTTTTTTACTTTTTGGTTTTGCGCATAGGTGCACCCACTACTCCAGTGCTGTCTGCCATCTGTCCTTGGGAATAAAATCACCGTAAGCTCCCAATGCTTGTAGATGACTGAGTTAACAGCTGAGATTGATGCTGAATTTGCTGAAGAGGAGACAAAGGCTATAGGTTATTAATTTGCTTTACCTGGGGAAATACTGCAGAGTTTAAGCAATTCAAGGAGAGGCAGTTTAGTGCTGTGCTTCTTCTGTGAGATTCTGCCCCCATACACAGCACCATCCCCTTCTTCTGGCAGCAGGGAGTCATTGACCAGTGTAGGCGGAGCAAGGTAAAAGACTCCTCCTCTGGGCCTGGCCTTCAGACTTTGCTTTCAGCGTGAGGGGTTTCTGCATATTCAGCTTCGCTCGGGCTGGTGTGGGACACTGCCTGCGGTAATATCCCCGTAGGACGCAGGGGAAAGCTCAGCGCTCAGTTTGTATCCAAGATGAACACTAAACCTAGAGTCTGTCTGAGTCAGGCTATCCCCTCCCACCGAGGGGCTGCCCAGCCCTGGCTCATCATTGCCCAGCAGAATTGTCCACATCAGACATGCTTAAGCTTCTAGTCCTTTCTGTCCCCTCTCCATAACAAGCATTCTGGGAAATGGTGTAAGAGAGCCCACAGCCCATTGGATGGGACCCCCCAGAGTTTCCGTCTGACCCTCCAAGAGCTGGCAACCTCCCTATGCAGGTTACACTAATAATAGTGCAACAATGCTAATCATTACGACAATAGCCTAATACGTCAGTGAGCACCATGATCAGGTCAGGCCAGAACTTGTGAGGTCTGGTCTAGACCACAGAGTTAGGTCGATGCAAGGCAGCTGACGTCAACCTAATGAGGGAAGCATCTGTGCATAATTTTTGTTCCTGCTGACTTAACTGCCCCGTTACGGCAACTTAACTCCACCTCCATGAGCGGCGTAGAGTCAAGGTCGATACAGTTAGGTCGACGCAGTGTCCGTGTATATATACGATATGTTGGTTTTACTTCGACTGTTACTGGCTTTCAGGGGCCTTCCCACAATTGCCTGCACTGACGGTACAATCGGTACAAGTGCTCCTGGCAAGGATGCGCACCGCCGACGCCAGGAGCAAAGTATAGACACGTGCAAGCGGTGTAATCACTGCCGCGGCTGTATGCTGACGTAAGTTAGGTCAATTTAATTTTGTAAGGTAGAGATGACCTGAGTGGTCCCCCAGGGATGCTCCATATAAGGCATATTGGACTAGTCCAATCTGGAGGACACCGAAGGGTGGATATCTGTGGTGAGGTCTGTATCAGAGAGGAAAGGTCATGATCTTTGAGTCAAATGCAGATGGGCAGAGGGCACCGCCACTGAATTCTTGGGACACGTCAAGTGGAAGCTTTACTGGCCAAGAACCAGATGTGCCCTGGGGAGAGAGACGGCACCTTTCCTGCTGCATCATTTTGTCCTCATGCCGATGGGGCAGAACTACCTCCCTCCTTTGTCTTGAGCTTCGGTCAGTTGTTCTCATCTTTACCCCTCCCTGGGGCAGCCCTGGACGAGCCAAGAGGCTGTATTGTCTAGGCCCCATAAAAAAAGAACTTTAGAGATGCCCACATACGGATCACCCTGTCACCCACTCCTGCTCCCTATCTCCCCTACAGGACTCACCGGCTCTGGAAAGCCTGCAGCATCCCGCCAGAGCGATTCCTTGGGCAGACGGGCAATTGCCAACACCCATGCAGAGGGAGGAACAGGGAGGCCCTGAAGCATGCCAGGTTCCGGTGATGCCAGCTCATGGAATAGCCAAGAAACCCTTATTGTCACAATCTTAAAGAATCATCATGGCCACTTCTGCTGTTCTGTGTTAAGCCTGATCGCACACTTGGTGCTGTACAAAAGACAAAGGAAGATACGCCTTTCCTGCCCCCCAGATCTGATAATGCAAATGGACAGATGAAACCACACAGATGCCAGCCGGATGAGCGGAGGAAGGTCACGGGTCCAGTCCTCTCTAATGTGGAGTGTGGCCATACTGCTAATGGAGGAAGTGAAACTTTCTGAAATCTTCTCTGGACCTTGTCCGTCTCCAGGCGGAGATAGGTGGCTGTCCCATTGGTCAGCTATCACATGCTGACCAAACCCAGGCTGAAATGGACCAAGGAAGGCAGCGGCCTTCTGAGCTGCTTTGCCTGTGTACGACACCTTTCATCTGAGAACCTCAAAACGTTGACCCAAAACATGTTAATTAATGCTGGCAAAAGGCAAAATACAACGAACTCTTCAGTCCCAGCTGGTTTCTAGCTAGCACAGAGGCAAGGATTCTAGGCACAAATATTTAAAAGGGTTTTTTTCTTTTAGTTTTTGATACTAGAGAATTACTGAGGCCAGCCAACAATAGCCTCCCCTGAGAACTGCAGTATGAGCCTGTGGTGTGTCAACAGGTCACGCAGAAAAGGCTGAACTGAGCAGAGTCCTAGAACACCCTATCATGTGACTTAAGCCATGTGACCTGTGGCACTTTCTCCACAAAAACAAATTAAGCCAAAAACCATTTCTACAATTACTCCCCTGTTATCAGATGCAGCAAAAAGTTTGGTTTTTAATTTTGTTTATAAGTTTATGGGCCTAAAATATTTGGGACAAAACTCTGGATGGTTTAATTTCCACGTTTATACCTTCAGTTGGCTATATTTCACCTGCTTTCACTCCAGGACTGGCCTGGCTCCAGCCTTGATCTACACCCGCCACATGAATGATGGCTGCAGTAGGAACATAACGTTTTAGTTTCCTGACATTTGTATGTTGAGAAGTATAATTAGAGGTGAGTGAATAATTTGCAAGAAGCCATTAATTCAAGCAACGTTGCCTCTTTTCTCTTCATGAATGGTTTACAAATAGGTTGGTGAGAGAGACGAGCTTCCGAGCTACACCGACTAACGTTCTGCTCGTTCTCACGCCAGAGGAAATACAAGACCCACCAGTGCAAGGATTCCTCAAACATCTCCACCCTGCCAGCTGCCTTGAACTCATGGACAGAGCCTGGCTCTAGGACCAGAGGAGGGTTCGATCTCCATGGCCAGCTCGTGGGCCTTGGCTCATACTACCCGCAAGGTGCCCAATTCATGCCAAACGTGACAGTAGCTGTGTGATGTGGGTAGCTGACTGCTAGGAAGAGGCCTCACATCCATAGAAGGAAAACCAGGCAGGGAGAAAGGGGCGCACAATGCCCATAGGCCTTTTAGGGCCTGCAGGAAGCAGGCTCAAAAGAACCCTTCACCTGCAGTGTGCTCCTGCAGTATTGGCTGTGGCTGTAGACAGGCAAGGAGACAGTCTGTCCCCTTGGCAAGGAATTGACTCTCCTGCTCACAGCCAGAGATGCTGCTACTGAGGTACTGGAGCTCTGGTGCCTATGGACAGAGACTGCCCTGGGTAAAGGAGGCCAATGCAAACTCTCACAGCCTTTCTCCAGTCTGGGGGATTCTTCCTGAGGTGCTTGTTGGGCTTTACAGAGGAGAGACTGGGCCCAAGTTCGGGACGTCCGCACCTTCTCTCCCCTCAGGCCGTGGGAGAGAGACGCCAGCTGCTGAACTCAGAGGCAGCTGTCACATCTGCCTCCGGCACAACAGCTTCTGGGTTGAAACTGAGCATAAACCTGCTGCCTCAGGGTCTGATGAGACCTCACTCATGGGCAGTAGAGGTCCTGGGAACATGTGATCTTACTCCTGCCTTGTCACCTGCATCAGTTGTCTTGTCTCAGCTCAGCTGCCTCCCTCAACAAGGGACCCTGAGCCCTGCTCAGCCAACGCAGCAACAGAACCGGGATGGATCACAGCGTTCGAGGGGGGTTCTGGCGAAAACATCCAAAGCAAGTGCCCCCATTTTCTTTCCTTTGCAATGTCTCGCTTTTGCCACATTTGTCAATGTGAGTTGAAACGCAGCAGAACTTTTCCATAAAGAACCTTAACTCTGCTCTGCTCACCCTGTTTCAAGTGGGACGTTAGCTGACCGGCACGTTGGGTCTGAAAATGTGCAAACATTGGATGTGTTCCCCTCTCAAATCAAACAGCCCCTGTACACGGACACCGACCATGCTGTCTGAGTCTGCCTGTGTATCTCCTGAACCAACAGATCTCTTAAACCTTATGCACCAGCCAGCTCAGATTAGAGCTATACAGCCCATAGCCAATGAAACAGGATGACCAGCTGAGCTAAAAAGAGACCGCAATGTTCAGCACACACTTTTATACAACTTGATTGGACAGTATAGTCAGTAGCAGTGCTAGGGTGCAGAGAGTATTTTTCTGGGTAAGTTTCACTAACATTTTTCATTTTTTAAAAATTACCGAAAGGTCAAATTTCCAGGTTTTTAAAAGCTTTGTTGTTCTTTGAAGGTTATTTTGTTTAAAGGTCTGATCCAAAACCCATTGAAATCAAAATGGCTCTAAGTAATTGCTATGTCGTTACAACCATATCTGCTGCTTAATCAAGTTGTGTGGCTTTGGCCAATAAGCCTGTGCTGACAATTCTTTCACTTTTTATTAACTTTATATTACAGAACTAATTTGTATACAGCAGTAGAATCTATCTATCAAGTTAACGAATATGCTCATCTGGGCAATCAACCACAGCTTGCCCATGTGACAGCTATTTACCAAATAACTGAAATGACAAAAAGGAGAGAAGCTGAAAAGCAGAGATGAATTGATGTGTTTTTGATTGAAGTTTGCTGTTATTGATCATCTCACCAGTTAAAAGAAAGAGACATAATATAATCTTTACACTGAACATTGATACACTGCATTCCACCTTCCTCATCGATCTGAGGTAAATAAGCAAAAATATTTAGCATCTCATTACAAAAAAGTCAATAATGAAATCATTGTGCACAGTCCAAGGTACAACCGTGGCATTTTTATTAAAATATGTAGCATATTGTCACCATGAAAGGAATTCGTACTAGGGAATTCTCAAATCTGTCATCAATCTGTGGCATAAACACATGTATATTAAAATTAAAACCGGTAACTGCTACGTTGAAATGATATTATACCAGGCAACAGAGATTTTATATTAAAATCTGTTGCAGCATTTTTAAAATATGTAACATCCTCCGCATGAAATTGCTATAACTCATCAGATGGAGGATTTTATATCACACCATATGCCTTCATTCCGCATATATTTAAAAAACGGTTAGCACATTTGCACAATAAAATTAACGCCAGTCATTGCTGTGCTTCCACAGCACCTCAGATCTCAAGCTGCGTTGCTGGAATTTGCAATGGGATGTTGGGTGCAACCCATCGTAAAGTTCCAAGGTGATTAAAGCGTAGCATGCGCCCTGCTGAGGGCGTGCTCTGTGGGCAGAGCACCTCCCAAAGCCAATGGGAGTTGGGCGCATGGAATCAGGCCCACTAGCCCAGAAATGTGAAGGTGATAAGGGGGAAGATGAGATAATTGACTGGACATCAGGAAAATGAGCGTGTATTTACTGGAGTTAGCAAGGCACACACAAACGTCTCTGCTGCTACAATCCTGCTATTCCTCTCAACTCTTCAGAGAGAAAGGATCCTTGTTTTGTCTGAGGGCTTCCTGGTTTTCTTTGCCTTGCAACATCCTGGATGTCCCACTGACAGATCCAGTGCAGCAGGATGAAAACGGTGCCTCACCTTTTCACCTTTCCTTCTAAAGCCTCCATCCTAGAATCAGGTGAAAAAATTCACGCAAAAACATTTTTTCCCAAACCCCTGCAGATTCAGCAGCACTGTCGTGTTTCATGAACTCGCATCGGTTTCACCAAATTACTTGTTTTAAAAATTCCTGAAAAAAATCAAAACTTTTCCTGTCAACATTTTTTTTTTTTTAATGAAAAAAGTTCCAAAGCAATGGAATGGAAGCAAAGCATTTAAAAAACGGTCTGAATTTAAATGAAATGAGTTGGTCCAAATGTTTAATTTGACCTTAAATGAATCCTTTTCAAAATTTTCATTTTCACTCTGACTTGAAACTAAACTGTTCTTCAACTTTTTGAAATGGTCAGTGAACCAAAAAAATCTGTTGTTCACACAGCTCCTACTCCTTCCCACTACATATTCCCAATTGTCCATTGCCTAAGCTCATGTTTGCTCTTTTAAAATCTTATTTCTGGAGGGCTGCCCCGCACTGTAATGACCTCCATCTCCACTTCTATCTCCTTTTGCAATGCTTCTCAGAATGTCTGAATTCCTTTCAAGTCAGTTTCCCCCCATGGCTTCCACTGCAGTCTTTGTACACAGGCTCATCCAGGCAATTCGTGTATTAACCAGCAACTTTTTGAGAGCAAGAGATGGCTGTTGACTGTCTGCAGTCATCCTTGAGCCACTTCACAACTTCCTGCTCCCTGGAGGGATTTGGCCTGCATCACAACAGGATCTAGACATAGGTACTTTTGTGAATGTAGGGCTTGGTGACTGCATTATCAACAGCATGAGGGTCTTCCTCAGTGGACACAAAAGTCAGTGGTGCTGGGTGTCTCCCCGCTGAATTCTGGGTCACTTTGCTGGGTTGTCGGTCAAGAACTTTAAATTGTTCCTCAGCAGCTTCAGTTTGAATGATACAAACAAGCGATAGTCAGAGCTCTTGCAAACACCTTGGTTATTCTGAGAACAGCGTTTTTCCAAATAGAATTATCCCGGATTTCTTCTCACTTTTGGCCATTACATACAGTGAATAAAGCTGCTAACTATACTAAGGGCTATAGAGTCTTATCTGTAAACAAAATGTAGCTTCAAAACATGCTGTCTAATCTAGCTACCCATCTACCTATCTAATCAGAGTAACCAAACACTTCCCAGGTAAATTAGATTGGTATGGATATATAGACTCATTCATTCACAAGAGCTGAGTCCACTAAAAGAAAATTCTTGCCAGAAAAGCCCTCTGATGCGGTGGGTGAATAACCAATCCATGTAAACACTGTGCTTCTAGATATGATTTATCCTAATTTAGCTCATGTTGTCTTGTGTATCGTCTCTGAATAAGGCAATCTTGAAAATGCATCCTCAGACACACTAATGCACACTGAATGCTCACAGCGGAGTTATGAAGTTTCAGCAGCTCCTCTTTTTATGCCAGAGGATGCCATTTCAGAAGGAATATTTTTCAGCTGATTGCATCTTTCTTAGAATTTTTTTTTTTTTTTTTTTATACCGTGGCCTTTTTTCAAAAATGAAACTTGTGGCAAAAAATTGTCAGCATTAGCTACATTTTTCATGAAATCTTCCATGATTTTTTTTTTTTACTACACTTTTTAGAGCAAATATTAATGAAATTTTCAGCTAACTGAAAACAATTTTTTTTTGTAACTGAAAAACACATTTTCTGTAAACGAAGAGTTTCAAAAGTGATTTTAATAGCCTTTTGGTGCAAATTTCACGGGGAAAAAAATCAGTTAAAAATATTGTGGCAAAGTTTACAAAACATGGATCTCTTCTGAGCCCTGTAAAATGGAAACCGCTTGGAAATTTTTCTCAAAATCCATTTTTCAGCTCGCTTCAGAATTTGTGTAGCCACCAGTGTGTCCAGGGAGCCCTGGGCAGACATTTATTGCTGTGATGCATTTCCCTGAAGTCAGTTTCATAGTAGAGGCAGCATTCCCTGATAAGGTCTCAGTTTGTATCTTTAATCAGTTAATTATTGTCTGTACAATTAACGTACAGTTATTTTCTACTACAAAGCCATAGTCTCACAAATGCGGCTTCATTAGCCATTGCTTATCCTTGTAGAGTATCTCTTCATTGAGACCCAGGTCTCCCAATTCATGGGCAGAACACTGACTGGTGCTGTCCCAGAATAACATGCCCCCTCCCTGGGACCTATCCATGTGAAAGGAGGGGAGGGGGCAAGGAAATATGGTAACTAATAAAGTCCCCGTTGGAGTCTAGGATATCAACACAACTTTGTTATTAGTCACTGTCTCCCCCAGAACTCATGTGGTCCAGCTGGAATCAGCTCCCTTCAGGGGCTCCAGTACGAGACAGGTCACCAGCACCACCAGCTCCCTGCCCCAGCTGCTCGGCAGACACACCTGAACAGGCAGCATGCTGTGACTCTGGCAATGCTGGCAGGACAGTGATGTCTGGTGGGGAAAGGCCATGTCTTTGCTCATGGCAGGTGCTCAGGATTGGGTTCCTGCACCCATCTTGCACAGCCGTGCCCGTGGGGATTATCTACAGGGCAAGAGTAGGTGGCAGTATCCGTGCCAGGGGAAGGCAGATTTAAACTGCATAGTCCTGTCCCTACCAGGAGCCAAGCACTTCCCGGGGGACCCGGTCCCACCCCCTGCCCAGCTGGCCCCTCCCACTGCGTGGGCTGTAGACCGGGGTTATGAGCCATTTGTGCCGCTGTTTGTCTGGGCCCTGGGTCTGTCCCTCACCGTGGTAGCTGCCAAAGCATGTGTCCAGATCCCAAGGTGAAACCAGGAATAGTGGGGTTTAAAGGACAACTTCCACTGGATGCCAGGCAAAGCTTCTTGATGGCCAGGAGATTGGCTGCCTAGGGAGACGCTCTGACGTTGAGATTAGCCATCAGCATGGGAGGGGCAGCGTAGATTGGGGGCAAGGGCACAAGCCGACTCTTCACTGCTATAGGTGCCCAGACAGCCACAGAGCAAAGCCACCCAGCCCCTTCTGCAAGTGGTCATAGGACGGCGCCTCTCCTGCCAGGCAGAGTCTGAGTTGTGGTGATCCCCAGTCACTCAGGGCCCCGCTCTTCCTCCTCACTCATGATGCAAGAGCCCCCCCCCCCAGCAGGTTTTAATGTGGGGCCTGTGTTCAGGAAGGCTGGGATCCTCAGCATGAGGGGCAGGGCTGGCTGGGAAATGGGGTTTCCCCACTAATCAAGGTCAGTGGTTTCTCAGCATTTTTCTTCACAATGTTTTGTGTTTTCATCAAAAGACAGAAACTGAAGATTTGCATTTCTGTCAAAGCCAAAACACAAGGAAACCAACAACAAAACGGTGGGAAACAGGCCTTTTCTGGGGCAATTTCCATCTTGACAACCAAAGAGCCCTGTGTTTGGCAAAACTACTTGGAACAAAATATTCTGAGCAGCTCCAATAATGGGGGCAAAATACTGTTCAAAAGATCCAGCTGGTACAAAATGCAGCAGTCCTGTCCTCAGAGTCAGAAATGGGCCAGGAAGGCATCACTCAGTGCTCATCTCTCACGACCTGCCCAGTGGATACAGAGTCCAGCTCAAGGGGCTGTGATCTAGACAGGCTCTGTGGGGTCAATAGACATGTGACTGAAAGCAGATTTTGTCATTTGCACACTTACATCTGCGTGTGCATAAGGATTAACTCTCTTGAATCTCACAGAGTAAAAGAAGCACTCAGCAAAGGGGAGTTGGCTCAACGTTTGATCTGGGCTGCACTTTTAAATGCAGAGGAGGTTCCCCAATTGTTGCAGGAGCAACTGCTGTTTTGCATTTCAGATGTAATGCAGAATGTTAGTGTGAGCCACACACCGTGCTCTCTCTCTTTTTATCTTTCAGAGACTTTATATGTGGTCTTTCTTTGTTGCTTTCCTTAATCTGTGATACGTCACTGAATGAACGTACATGTTCTGCTCTTTGTTTAGGAACATCCTAACGTCAGCAAATCCTGTAGAGCTCCTACCTCTTCAGTGTCCCTGTCCTAAAGAGGAGGTGGGAATGCTTCTGTTTCCGAAAACCCCAGGGTGATTTGTGATTTCTTTGGCTCATTTCTCACAGCTACCACATTGAAACTGTGCTACAATTGACCTCACTTAACTGGTACTTAACAACAATTTACACTTGGCAATTTGGAGCTTGTATTGTTCTATTTATTTACATCTGTGTATTTCTGGAACTAACCCCTGCTGCTCCTGTTTTAGAAGCCAGCAGAAGTGCAGCAATTAGTGAGTTCACATGTACCTTCAGTGTAATCAGGGATGTAATACACGGGGGTAGGGAGACCTGAAGCATGACTCCAGCCTGGAAAGTTCAGGCACACTCTTTGCTTTTGCTGATCTTAGCACATCCTGGCTGGACTCTGTCATAGGGTCAGCTCTATTAGGAATAGCTGCCTGGGCGTGTGTGTGTGTGTGTGTGTGTGTGTGTGTGTGTGTGTGTGTGTACCACAGGAGAGAACTTAAGGGGAGAGCTATTCCAAGCACTTTCACGCTGCTCCTGTTGCTAAGGAAACAACTTCCTTTGACTGTCAGCTCTGATGCAGGCTTGTGCTAGGACTGCGCCATTGGGGATCATGGGAAAGCAGGAACTATTGGGAGAGCGCCTGGGTAAGAAATGAGTCAAACGGAGTGAGGACCCCACCAGGGCCCAGGGATTTGGCCCATGGGATGCATCAAACAGGACACCAGCAACTACTACACGTAGTCCCGAATGTGTTAGCTGGGACGTTTCTGCATTTCAGGAGGCAGCACGTGGCCTCACTTTATTTCCCCTTCTTCCGGTCAATAGATCAGAGGTTCCCAAACTGTGGCACATATACCAGCGGGGGTATGCTCTTTGTTGGAAAGGGCATACCAAAACCTCTAAAAAACCCGTTCAGGCCCAAAGAACCAGCCGCGGCGCTCCCTGCCTCAGACCAGGAAATGTCTGAGAAGCAAAGTGCACTCTTCCGGCTTTTACACACACGCAAACTCATGCATGCACACACGCTCTTCTGACTTTTTCACACCCATCCACACACTTACTTCTGATTAATGGCACTTAATTTGCTGTAATGTTTGGTATTTTCTTGATTTTTTCCATTGTACACAAGCAGCGGGAGCTCCGGCTCATGTTCACCAACAATCCAGATGTAAATGAGCAGGAATGTCAAACTTCAAATTCGACACATTACATTGTCAAGCCAGCGGATGCAGTTCAGCTGCACTCACCACGATGTATCACATCATTTCTGACACCTTTAATTGTGTCTTGCAATGTGAGTGAGACCAAAGACAAATTTAATAATGGCTGCTTCATGGCTGTTTCTTTGCACTATCTAAAAACCTGAACTGTTTAAACAGGAGGCTATACTCAAACATGTTAGGCTTCCTGGGGCATTTGTTTTACTCCAGAGTCTGGAATTATTTAAATCAAGTCTATTAAGGCCTAAAATAAATGTGCACAAAAAGGAAACATTTGCACTGGTACGTCAAACATCCGTTTTTTACAAAGGTAGAATGTGACACACTGGAATAGAACAGTTTCTCTTCCTGGGGTGTATCTGCCTTATCTCATTTTGTGACCATCTCTGACTATGCCAAGGTACAATACTGTCCTTTCCCAAAGCTACACAATTGTAATCTCTGGCCATGTGAGAGGCTTTCGGAGATCAAGGGCTGGCACTGCTCTCTTATGAAGAGAGACAATGTTTACCTTAGAAAGGAGATGAATGACAGACTTTTATCAAGTCTCCTGTCTATGAAATAATGACTTGTCTTCAGGAGGTGGACTGGGAACTTCTGTTCTCCCCATCTCATTACACAAGGGACAGTCGATGACATTCAGAGGTGAGAAATTCAAAATGGATCAAAGGAAATACTCCTTCAAATGAAGCATAATTGGGCTGTGGAACTCACTGCAACAGGAAATCATTGAGGCCCAAATTTAGCAAGATTCAAAGAGGGACTGGACATTTCTGGACAAGAATATCCAAAGTTATCATAGTTAATGTGAACAAATTTCAAAGAAGATAGTATCTCACGTATCAGGGTTTAAGTTGATCTCTAACAAAGGGTTTAAAAGGACTCAGAATGTGTGCATCATGGAAGAAGTGGGGAAGATTATCCAACATCTGTGTACTGCAGCATCTGGTGCTGGGGGCACTTCTGGAGGCAGGAGACTGGATAAGATGGATCTCATGTCTTTCCAGTCTGGCAGTGTCTGTGTTCCTATGTTTTGATATGTGCAAAGCCCCAAGTTTCCATCTGAGACATCCCCCTCGCACGTCTGCCCACTCTGCCCTTTGTCCCTTCCTATCATCTTGACCGGGTTTCTTCCAGCTGTTCCTTAACACAAGAATTCAGCATGTCTGGCTGCCTGAATGTGGGGGCAATGAGCTGGGGCATTTCTTTTAACTAGTTTTGCTCAACAATTTTCCATCCAAACACTTTTGGAAAGGCCATTGTTTTTTCTGCAAATATTTTCAGACTGTTTCTGCTTGCCTGGGCAATCTTTAGTTTTGTTACCAAAACTGGACATCTGACACCCGTAACTTCCTGGCCCAAGCCAGTTTTTGTTCTTTGTTTTGTTTTGTTTTTAGTGGCTGGCAGGTGGGGGCTGAACATTTTTGGTTTTCTGCATTAACCCTTTTGGTGTGTTTTTTTTTTTCCCCTCCAAAAGTGATTTTTTTTCCTCTTTTTGTGGAAATTTTCCTTGAAACCCATGTTTTCTGACCGTATGTGCTGCTAATGCGGGCAGGCATCCTACAGCCAACACACCACTTTGAACATCCCTTTGCAAACTCATTCCTGTAGGGAATGCTAGAGCCAGATAAGCGCAGCATGGGAGGAAGTGTCTTGAAGCCACCTTTCTGCTCCCACCATCCTGGGTAGGTGTCACTAAAAGCAGCCCTGGGGCTGGTCCCATAGGATGGGTGAAGGGTCCTGCAGAGAGTTGGATGATGCAGAGCTGGTTTTCTGCACCTCACCCCCATTTCTATAGAGGGAATCCTGACAGGTTTCTGGCTGAGGGGGCACCAGGCAGCCAGAGCCAGCTTCAGATCTGACCCCCGATACTTTTACCAGGTGAAGGCAGCCCAGATCACTGCTCCAGCCCTACTGTACGTCCCGGAAGAGAAGAGCAGGAACTTCCCGGGGCAAAGGTTTAAAACATTCTCTCCTCTGCAGTCCACCAGGCTTGGAATGGGATGGATATTACCTTTGCTCTAACCTCTCTCTGATCATGTATTTCTTCACCCAACGCACAGTCACCATGTGGGACTCGTTGCCAGGGGAGGTTGTGAAGGCCAAAAGTGTAACTGGGCTCAAAAAAAGAATGAGAAGCTCCTGGAGGCTGGGTCCATCCATGGCTATTAGCCAAGATGTTCAAGGAGACAACCCCATGCTCTGGGTGTCCCCAGATTTCTGACTGCCAGAAACATCTGGCACTGGCCACTGGCCGACAGGAGACTGGACTAGATGGACCATTGGTCTGACCCAGTATGGCCGTTCTTCTGTTCTTAATGTAGAGTCTGAGTCAACCATCAGTATCATGTGCCATAGAACGCACGGTGCTGTTCCTAGAGATGTTGGATTTGTCTCTCTGGATTGACCAGTGAGGTAGGTCGTCGTCCTCCTCCTGTCTGCTGTAACTTGTTGCCTGCTGCCTTCTCCCACCCATCCACAGCTGGGTTCTGTCAGACACCCCCCCTGTCGTTTGAATGATTTCTCCCCCACTGGTCAAGGTTGCAGTTCTTCGATCTGAACCACATTCTTGCCCTTCTTTTGAACCTGTCTCAGTCCCATTTCATTCAGTTCCTGTCCTCGTTCGTGTTCACAACACCTTCTAATTTAGCGTTAGCTGTGAATTTCATTAACATGGTGCGAAACTCAGATCCTTAACAAGGATTAAATAAGACCAGACCTAACAAGGGTCCTCATGACAGCTGCTAGGCCTCCCTCAGCTCACCAGAGCAGAGGAGATTCTCCCCTCATTTACAGTAATGAAAATCAGGAAAACTCCATTGAAACCGGTGGCGTGGCTGGTGTAAATGAGCAGAGAATTGGGTCTAGGGTGTCTCTCAGGAAGCTCCTCCTGGATGTCCCACTGGCATCACAAAGGGCCTGTCTACACTGCAGACTCATGCTCTGCTTGGCTTTGGCCTGGGGCGGCTAGCCCAAGCCACTTTGTTCATGTGGCTATAGGAACTAACCACTGCAGCAACTTACCTGGAGAGGTGGTGGATTTTTCATCACTTGGGATCTTAAAATCGAGACTGGATGTTCTAAAGGATCTGGTCTAGCTCAGCCAGATGTTCTTCCTTCGGTTCCGCCAGAGGTCAGTCCAGATGGTTAGTCCTACGCACACAAACTTACTGCTGTGACAGTGAAAGCTGCGCTAGCGAAACTCCCACCCTGCCAGCTCTTGAGAAGCTGGGAAATAACAAGCTCAGAGGCAAGTCTCCAGCATTTCTTGCCACCTTCGTGTTGCCTGAAGTCCTGCCCACATCCCCTCCAAGAGCCATTCACTTCTCTCTCCATCACACACCAAAACACAACAGCTTCACCCAGACAAACCCGAATGGTCATCGAGTCAGAGACTTTAAGGTCAGAAGGGACCACGCCATCATCCAGCCTGACCTCCTGTATAGGACAGGCCACCAGCCCCACCCAGCCACCCGCACACTAACCCAGCAATCCAAAGCCCACTGGAGAATAGATAATACTGTGCCTCACAGGCAGAGGACAGAAGAGACTGAGGCGCACCAGGGTCGAGGCTCCCGCAATTTCAGGGAAATGATTACATGAGAGAGACCCAGAAAATCCTGGCAAGTGACCTGCGCCCACACGCTGCAGAGGAAGGGGAAAAACACCCACTGGCCACTGCCAATCTGACCCGGGGGAAAAATTCCTTCCCAACCCCACATATGGTGATCTGTTGGACCTCAGACCCTCTCCCATCAATAGACCCGCACATCAGATGGTCACACAGTCCGTTGGTCTGGAAGGTCATTCTGCTTCCGCATTGCTGTGGCCACTGGTAAGGCTGACCTGTCAGCTTGAGAGAACTTCTGCGAAGGTCCCACATCATCCTTCACTTCCCCAGAGGTGACACAGTCGGAGCATCTCATGCCTGATTGGAAACGGACACATGCCGGCACTCCAGCAGCAGGCTCATATGCCCCTCGCCCCGAGAAGGATGGCCTTGTGTTTCTATGGTGACAATAGGTTGTTGGCTTATTGCTTAATCCCCCAATGGTAGGGCTAGTGGGCTCCTTTTCATCTCTGGTCCCTATCCTCTGACCTGTCCGACTTGGGTGATCCTACTGGGAGCTAAAATTCCTTCCAGCAAAACTCTGAGGGCCACTGCACCATCCAATGTGTCCCACCACACCAAGGTACAGCCCCCAGGGAACGGTTTAACCTTCAATGACTATTGATACAAAACATGTTTCTACTTTTCTCAAACAGTCTTCCCTTCTACTCCTCACAAAGATCCCCACCCGTTTAATTTTGTACCGCCAGCTGCTCCAATGTGCTTTCAAAAGGGAGCCGAAGAAAACATAAAGTCATAGAAGAGGAGGGTTGGAAGGGACCTCAGGAGGTATCTAGTCCAACCCCTGCTCAAAGCAGGACCAACCCCCAACTAAATCACTCGTGTCCTGACTTTGTCAAGCTGCACCTTAAAAACCTCTAAGGATGGAGATTCCACCACCTCCCTAGGTAACCCATCCCAGTGCTTCACCACCCTCCTGGAGAAAAAGCTTTTCCTAATATCCAACCTAGACCTCCCCCACTGCAACTTGAGACCATTGCTCCTTGTTCTGTCATCTGCCACCACTGAGAACAGCCTAGCTCCATCCTCCCTGGGACCCCCTTTCAGGTAGTTAAAGTCTGATATCACATCCCCCCTCATTCTTCTCTTCTGCAGACTAAACAAGCCCAGTTCCCTCAGCCTCTCCTCATAAGTCATGTGCTCTAGCCCTCTCATCATTTTTGTTGCCCTCCGCTGGACTCTTTCCAATTTGTCCACATCCACATCAGACACTAAAATAATTTTAATCACATGGCAAAACAGTCACAACTAACCTTATGTGCGTAGCTGACTGAAATTTTTTGACTGAATTTCTTCTTGACAAAATACGAGCATTAGAGACAAAGTCATGGGCGGACTTGCCTATTGGTTGGAACAACGGTCCAGCTAGAACTGATTCCCGCCGGGGCAGGGCCTGGAGAGAAGCCAAGGGTCAGAGCCAGGAGTCAGAAGCTGGAGCCAGAGTCCCAATCAGGAGGCACAGCTGAAGGTGAGGGCCGGGAGTCAGAAGCGAGGATGAAGAGGTGCCGGAGCAGGACCAGGACCAAGACCAAGCGCAGCGGCCGGTCAGGAGCACACGAGCACTGGACTGCTGCTACTGAATTTAAGTATTAGCTTGCTGAGTCTTGCAGGTGGCACAGTCAATCTGGCCACTTCTGGCGGGGCCAGCTGCACTCCTTGGGTTGCCAGGAGAGGCCGGTCCCTGACAATGAGGTTTCATGGCACTGGACATTTTTCGTGGGGAAAATATTGATTTCCAGCACCTTTTCCAGTTTTTTGCTGGGGAGAATTCAAAGTGAGGCGCTTAAACATTTCAAAACGGAAATGGTTTGTTTTGATCGAAAATGTCAGCCTTGGAAATGGGGTACGATCCATTGCCTCAGAGCCCAGGTTCTTCATTGACCCGTTTCATTCCTGTTCAAATGGAAACCCCGGGGCAGCCCCAGCTGTGGTGTTGCTACCCTCCCATCACAGCAGTGCTCCCTTCTGACGTTAAAATCGATGAAAACACTTCACTGTGATTAATATTTGATACAATCTGAGCCCCTTTTCTTGGTCGTAGGTTCCTTCGTGAGCTAATGCTGATCTCTGCAAAAAGATTCACCACGGTTAGAGACATAATTTTCATCCTATAGGGTGATCATAGTCGGTCCATTGTGACAACTCCCTGTTGGATACTTATTATTCATGGTGCATAACTGGTCACACGGTATAGTTTCTGCTGCCTGATTGGATGAATGAGTCTTTTACCCAGAGGACAACAAATGGAAAATCACACAGTGCTGCCGACTCCAAGAGTTCAAAAAATCACGAGTCAGTCCCCCCCCAAATCAGGAGTTTGATTTAACAGCAATAATACATTTTGTGTTCTTTTTAGTTTGCTTTCTTGTCTCTGAGTCTTTCGGGTGCACTCAGGTCATATTAAGCTTTTCTCTGCAATCATTAGAGCTAGAAACTGGTTGTGGTTTTTTGTTTTTTTTGTTTTAAATGAAAGCTGAGCTTCTCATAATTTCATGATTCCAGCAGCAGGGGCTTTAGGAAAAACATTGAGTATTGTGAGAGTTATGATGAAATCACAAGAGTTAGCAACATTGAGCTGACTCCTCTGAGAGTTCTCAAACAATTAACCAGCAGAGGCTAAAATCTGTGAGACTTCCAGGATTCAGGATCTTTTTCACTAACACCCTATGAATCCATCAAGCCAAAGTGGTCATTCCCTCTCCTGGAATGAAGCCACATTGTCATCATGAGAGTTACCCCTGGTTTGCTAAGTGGGAGGAAAGGTGGGCCCTGTGCTTAAGTATGGACATGGCCTATAAGAAATGATTTGCAGTAATAAAACTAACAATGATATTGGCGATCTATGGGTCTCCAGTCATTTGCAGCCCATGTGACTATGGCCCTGGTCAAATCAGTTTGAATTAATATTTGGTGTACGGTTTCATGAGACAATATATCAAATGTTCTAATAAAATCCAAATAGATTGCATCAACTGAGTTTCCTTCATCCACTAATTAGGAGATTCTGTTTTAACAAAGCAATCAAGTTTGTCTGGGATGACTTTTTATGATCCTCATGCTCTTTAATGTTCATGGTTCTATTATCCTCCTGACGTTTATAAATAATTTTGTTCAGTGTATGATGTGCGGTGTGTTGTTTTACCTGGGATTGAAGAGCTAGTTACAGCATGGTCATTGCCAGGATTACACTGCTTTATTTTGTTGAAGATGGGTTTCACCTTTGCTTCGCTGCAGTCTCTCTTGTCTGCCCACTGCTCCCTGACTACACAGAAATAATTGTCCGTATCCGAGGCAAGTCAGTGACTAATTCCTGTTGTGTCCCAGGGCACAGCTGGGTGAAAAGTTTTAGACAAATAGTTGATTTGCCAAAAAATGCAGTTGACGGTCAATTGAAGCTGCTTTGTGAATCTGAAATGAATTTGTGGCAGTGCTGACCAAGTCTTTTTCACAGGGACACTTAGATCCCACCCACAAAGCACTGGAGGAGACATCCCCTCTCCTCTTCATAGCCAATAAACCAGGAGCTAGAACGTTTACCCATGATGCGGGAGACCCAGGTTCAAATGTGACCTAATCACTGGACTATTCACACCTCCTCTGGCTGGTCTGTGATTAGGCCCATGATGTGACTCCTTTGCCGTCTGCTGCCACCAAGGGGCCTTAAAGTTGCTCTGCACGAGAAGAGCTGAGCAGAGGAAGAGTCAGCAAGACTGAGGGAGGGTAGAAAGAGGAAGGCGGGACAGTGGTAGCATGGCTGTCTGAGGGGATGGCTCCCTAAGGCTGTGGTCTGAGCTGTTGTGGAGGTTCCCGGGAGGAAAGGCATTTGCCCAGCCTGATGTTCATTGAAAGGATCTCCATCGTCCCCAGGGGGAGTGCTGTGGACAGTTCCCTCTTCCAGTCTCTTCTGGTATTGAAGATAATGTTTTAAAAAATGGTCAGGTACAGAGTTTAAACGGAATAGTTTTTGGACATCCAGGCATAATGTATAGATTATCAGTGGGTACAGAGTTTGGTTGGGAGTCAGGGAGTACAATGAAAGGATAATCTGTGGTATCCTGGCTGTGCGGGTAATGGGTTTGACAGTTAATAATACAAGCCATCAGTAATTCGGGAACATTCGGGAATGGAGGGAAACGTCAGCCTATTTGGCCTGCAGTGCAGCCCACGGTGAGCCTCAGAGTAAGAGGACAGAGCTCTGGTGCCAGTCAAAGGAGCTGGGCCCACTCTGCCCATGGTGACTTTGGCCTGCTGGGTTCTCCTAACCCCTGGGAAGGACAGTGTATTCATGGAATAGCTCCTAATAAAGAGCAAATGGGCCCATTCACCTCAGCCCTCGCCATCTCCTGGTTGTCTGCCAGCTTGCAGCACGTCTTCATGGACATCACAGTCTTTGCATGAAAGCTGGTGGATTCTCCACTGCTGGGAACCTTTCCATGAAGATTGGGTGTCCCTTAGTGAAAGATCTGCTCTGGCTCCAACAGAAGTGATGGACTTGACGTGGGAATCATTGAAGGAAATCTCATGGCCCGTGCTATGCAGGAGGTCAGTTTGGATGATCACAATGGTCCCTTCTGGAATCTATGACTCTATGAAATAAGTGTCAAGGGATACCACAATATTCCTGCTACAGCTGGCAGTGTTTCTATTTTACAAATATACCTTCACAGGAGAAAGGAGGGCACTCTGGGGGTAGGATCCCCTCTATTGTTCCATCAGGAGATGGGCTGCCCCCGACCATAGAAGATGTCCAGGGATCAATGGGAGGTAAAGGCTCCAGGGTCACTGGATGGCCGTAACCAAGGGGCCATCCTGCCTCTACAGAATGTTCAAAGGCAGGTGAGAGCACATCCATGCATCTTGAGGAGCAGTGCAGATTAGTGATGTCAGGGTACAGTAGAGGTCAGGGTGATAATCCAGACCTCAAGGCATGTGGGATCACTTACAGTCATTCAGGGCTGCCCAGAAGATCTCTGCTCATGCTGGATCAGTGCACGCCAGGAGAACAGAACGTCAGGGTGAGCTATGTGGAGCTGGCCTGACAGCAGAATCTGAGCTGGAGAGGACAACATTACACACAAGCAAGTCCCAGCAAGCTGAGTGGTGATTGCCCGCCCAGGTTTCTGCCAACCTGCACACAGGGCTTCACGTCCCATCCAAGCTGATGGCCTTTGTCCCTTGGAAAGGGGAGAATCAACTCTCTCAGAAAGCGGAGATCGCCTCTTAGGTTTCTAATGTGAGGCTCCAGTGAGAAGGAGTAAAGTTCCATAATCCCTCCAGGTGCAATGGGACCAGAGTTGTCCAGCACTCAGCAGCCAATGGCGTTCGGGGCTGTAGGATCCTCTTTGCTGGTACACGGAGCCATGTGCATGTTTGTGGAAATGGCTCCGTGGAAGGGGGGAAAGGGATTCCATGGGCTCATGTCACCCCTTGGTTTGCAAATGAGGGATCCCCAACATGCCCCGCTCTGAGCCAGGGGTTGCTTTTACTTCTAATTGTGGCTTAATGTCTTTGTCATCAGAAGCGTGTTCTTTGCCTGGGAGGATTCCAGACAAGCGCTGAGTTTGTTCTGACTTGGAATGGAGCACACACAGCCTAGCTCAGTCTGTCTTGTCTGTACGTTTCTGTAATTGAAAGAAAGAAACAATGGGTCAGATTCACCTGTGGTGGAACTACTGATTTCAGAGGATTCCCTCCAAGTTGGATTGTGCCCTTTATGTTTGGAATAAAACACGCCAGGCCTGAAGTTCCATTTTACAGTCTTAATTAGTTTTGCAAATGTTGCATTGAATCAGTGCCCCCTTGCTGGATGGCCTGCTGAGACAGTCTCCAGCAGGCCTGGTCGGGGCTCTTGTTTTGGGACCGTGTTTTCATTTGCAATTGTTCTACCCCACCTCCCGTCGTTGGAACAGAACAATTTGCTTTTGTGTTTATTCAGGAAAGCAAATCATTATATGAATTGCATGTGGCAATTAAACAAAAAAACACCATGAAAACCTAGGGGTTAGCTTCTTTAGTTGAGATAACGTATTCCGAGTATTATCGTTAGTAAGATAATTGAGTTTCTCATTTAGAGGAATGATTGTGTTGCTGGAGGTTGGATGCTGGGAGTTTGGCTTCTCTTTGATTCATTGTACAATGCGGTGTCTTGTGACTAGATCCGCACCCAATGCTGGAAACTCCAGAATATGATGAAGAACTTTCTCAGCCTGTGTCTTCCTACTGCTCCGCATCAGAAAACAGTTAGCAGCAAACAAATTATCCACTGAGACTGGCTCCTCCCTGCTGGCAGAATATCTGTGAGCAGAGCACAATTTCCTTCCAGTTAGTTCAGCCAATTCACTCTGCTTGCCTGTGAATATCCTGACACCATACTGTGTTGCCTAGTGGTGAGATAAGTCACATGATATTTGTGTCCCTTGGTTGAATGAAATTGACTTTCCACAGCAGTACGCGTGTTCAAAAATCAAGAGATTGGTTTGAAAATCATGAGATTTTACAAATGCATAAATCAGGGGAACCTCTGGCCTTTGAGCCTTTATATCTGACTCATATTTTCAAGCATTTATCTGCAATCACAATGGCTTAAACTGATTTAAAAAAAAAAAAAAAAACGCAAGCTGAGAGTCTCACAGAATCACGGGACTCCAGGAGCTGGAGATATAAGAACCACATCTTAATAAGATTTGTAATAAAATCATCTGAGTTGGAAACACCAACTCTGTGACAGCAGAGCTTAAGCTGTGTGATACCTTGTTACCTCTCTCAACAACCAGAGGGATTTTCCAGGTCCATTATGTTCTGTTTGCTGGCAACGGTTAGTAGCTGAGAGTGAGGCTCCTCCCTGCCTCCACCGGGCTCAGGCGCATAGCACAGGGTGCTGGTGTTGCTTTTTTAATTCTGTTTTGACACTGTGCTCAGCACCATTGTCTGCAGCATCTTTGGATGCATGGAGTATTCTCCCTGTGGAATCCACCCCCCCCCCCAGCTTTGCCCACTGGTTGGCAGGCCTGGAGCCAGGGGGAGCCCTCGGTGTGGGAGGAACGTGGGGAAGGGCTTTGCAAAGCATGAGCAGTGAAATCCCGAGACCTTGAACCCTGGAGGTTTGCATCCCTTTTGATGGGCGAGAGGGGTGGACTGCCCAGCAGCACAATCTGCCGTGCACTAGAGAGAACTCCAGGAGTAGTTTCTCGGGGAGGCATTCAGGCCCTGGCGATGGGTGCTATAGACAGCTCCATTGCGTGAGTTCCGGGCAGCTCTGCTCTAGCCAGGTTCCCCTCGTGTTTGCTGTGTCTGCTCTGTCCTCAACAGAGACCTTTGCTACAAAGGCCCTGCGGCGCCATGTGCTCGGGGAAAGCGAGGCCAGCGGAGGCTGGGGAAAGTGCAAGGGATGCTCCAAGAGCAAAGCGAAATGAGCAACATAAATTCAGCCCCGTGGGAGGAGTACATTGGAGACAATCAACCCCGGATCCATCTCCCCTTGTCTGGGTATGGCCAGAACACCGAGAGCTCACGGACAGCCTGAGAACAGGCCCTGTCCTGAGACCCATGCTGTCCTGGTGCAGAGACAGAGTGCTTGCCCCACCCGAGTATGTGGCTACAAAGGACAATTCTGGGAATCCCCTTGGCCTCCGTTGTCCCAGCAGAGAGAACAGCTGCTCCATACACAGACAGCCAGGGCAGCTGCAATGCATGAGACATCCAACAGCGTGGACAGCTTCCTGGAGCTCTGCTCCATGACCCACCATGTAGGCACCTGGTACAGCACACAGGAAAGGACGTTTTAGCAGGGTCTTCCTTCCCCTTGTGCTGGAGAGTTTGGTGTTAACTCCTTTGTACTTGGCTCTCACCGAGGAGCCCCCAGCTAACAGATCTGGGCATGTTTGCACTTCGAATACACAGTGAGGTGCTCCCTGGTGCACTGGGGGAATGCACTGGTTTGATATGCAGGGACAGAGGTTCAGCTCCTCTGGACACAAGTGAAACGAGTTTTACAGCCTCAGCCTCATGAGCAGAAGATGCTAGTGCATACCGCCAAAGCATGATACAAAGGACCCATCCTGCAGGCCCCCCCCATAGGCAGAGATGCTTTTCATCACCTGCAAGTCACACGAGGAGCCTGGCACACTGGGGCTTACAGTGCTGAGATCATAACTGCTGTAGTAATAGGTAGTTTCTAATGCTGGGAGGCAGTGCACCAGGATTGAGGGGCACGAGCAGAGGTCTATGTGTGGGGAGGGAGCCCAGGGAAGGAATAACTTGGGGCCTGTGGGTTGGGACTGACGGTCATTAACGGGGCTGTGTGGTGGAATCCAGGCTGGAATAACAGGGGGCTGTGGGTCAAGATTGAAGGACATCAGAAGAGGGGTGTGTGGGTACACCCCTAGAATGGGATATGGAGGGGTCTGTAGGCTGGGACTGAGGGGCATCAGAAACGTTGTGTTGGGAGAGCTCAGGACTTGAACAATAGGGAGTGTTGTGGTTCAGCATTGAAGGCTATGGGCAGAACTGGGTGTTTGTGATGTTGGGACTATACCTTTAAGGGCTGAATTTCCCCAAGAGAGTCTGGGCAGGGCGCTGGGCAGCTCCTGTTGTAGTAACGCACAGCCAGATGGCGACGGGCACAGAGTAAAGCAGGGCTCTTCCGAGCACCGTAAGGACTGAGGCTCCGATGCTCAAAGGTATTTTGGTGCCTAACTCCCACAGAAATCAATTGACATGAAAGGTGAAGTGCCTAAACCCCTTTGAGCATCTGGACCCGATTGATCCCTGAACAGCACAAAGGGCCGGGAGTAAAGAGGAACTAAGAAAATGCCCTGAGCGGACGAGCGGAGCCGTTAAAAGCCCCACCAGACCTGAAGCTCTCTGGAAATGTGGAAAACAACTGGAGGTTTGAAGAGCCCTTCACTCCGAATCTGCAAGCGCTGGGTGCCAGCAACAAGGTCACCTCAATAGCTGGGCCTGGAGCACTTGATGAATTTAACAGGTCTCAGTTAACTCGGGCACAGGCAGCTAACAACGAAACGGCAGCCCAGGGGTGCAAAGAGCGCCGCGCTCCACGTGGAAATGAGACACATGAAGGAGCTGATTTTAATCAGAGGGTACAAAAGGAAGGTGAAGCCATAGAAGAGTCTGGCTCTTCAGCCTTAGAGGAGTCACAGTCTGGCCATTTGGGCGGGGGGGGGGCTAACAGAGTCCTTCATAAAAGACCAGATCGTGATTGGAATCTGGGACAAACAACTCAGAGAGATGCTGAATTCATCCTTGACAAAGCAATTCTATTTGCCAAGCAGAGGAAGCCCCTTCAGCACTGCGGCCCAGATCTAATGAGAGTCAGGTGCCTACATACCTTCAAAGAGCTAGCCCAAGTGATGGCTGAATGGCAGAGGGCTGGGACAGCAGGGGAGCAGTGGGTCAGGACTGAGGGATGCCAGCAGAAGTGTGTGTTGGGGCCTTGGCTAGCAGGGGGTGCAGGACAGGGCGGGGTGCATGGGGGAAGCCTGCCTAGGAGTGCCTGGGTGTCCCACTCCCTCCCTCCCTGAACAGCAAGGAATGAGAGCGCCACACCCTGCTATTGTTAAAAGAACAACAAATACATCCGTGCGCGCCAGGGCTGCTCTCATTCACCGCTGGCTGGTCCCCAGACACACAGCCAGGTTCAAAAGTTGGGTGGGCTCTTTCAGGGATGTGGGGTTGCGGTTTGGCAGGGCTCAGATGCCTGTCTGGACAGGGTTTGCACGGAGACTCGATGACGGCTGAAACGCGGGGCACGACATACACACCTGACTTCCCCCAGCTCTGGGAGCTTTCATCAAGGTCTGGATAGAGGTGACCTCTCTCTTCAATCATTCTCCATCTGCTGCGCCCCACCACCATTTGTATTCAGCGGTACCTGCGAAAAGATGCGGCAAATCTTGTCAGGTGGCTGCGTGGCTCATCTTGCTCCATATGCCAGAACCCGTTCTCGACTTCAGAAACAGTGATCACGTTTGCCCTGGATAAACTGGGTAGTATATCCTCACTCATTAGTGGGAAGTGACTTCTTTTCAGTGCTCTGTTCAGTTGTTTTGGATCAATGCAGATCCTCAGTTTACCTGAAGGTTTTTTCACCACTGCTAGGCCGCTGCTCCGCTCGGTGCTAGTTTCAATGGATGTTATGATGCCCCGTCTTTGCAAGCTTCCCAGTTCCTCCTTCCTGGATCCCCTCTGGCTAATGGAACGCTACACTTCAGGAGGGTGAACACAGAGGTCTATCTTAACGTCAGCTGGCCTGCTAGGTGGCAGTCTCCTGAAGTATGTCTTTATATTCTGTTAGAAGGCTGGGTAGGGCCCATAGTGCCTGTTTGTCCTTCCTTCCTCATGTTGAAGACATTCTGGTGTTGTATAATGATCAAATCCATGGCTTGTTCTGCCTGGCTGCCTACAAGTGGGCTGTACTACTGTGTGGCAACTACTACAAACTCCAGGCAATAATACTAAAATGTGCTTGGAATTTCTAAACACGAAAGACGGCAATTTCCTAACTCAAAAAGTGTTGTAGCCAACAGGGGAGAAATCTTTATTAGATTTTGTCCTAACACAAAAAAAGGAACTGATCACAGAACTAAAAATTAATGATAGTTTAGGTACAAGTGATCATGGCTTAATCACATTTATAATGCGGAAGCATAATTAAGTCCAGACCAGTAATAGATATTCTTGATGCTTTAATAGGGCCAGTTTCACAAAGCTGAAAACAATTATGAATCAAATCAGCTGGGAAATAGAATTTAATTACAAAAATGTGAATGATAATTGTTACCCAGAGTTCCTTGACCCAGTAACTTTTAGTCTCTGCGAGTCAATATCAGGAAATAAACCAAAGGAAATGCAACACCTCCGCCTGCTCTATGGCTGCATAGACAAGTCAAAACCAAGTGCTCTTAACTTAAAGCTTTACTTTACTGGTCTCCAGTGATTCCCATCTGAATGGAGACTTCCAGTAGAAGCACTTATTAGTCTTAAGCACATAAAATACAATAGGTGTTAGAGTACCCCACACTGATAGTTAACCCACAAGTCTGAGGCACTCTTTGGGTGAATCACTCAGATTTCTGGATGGCCAGTCCTTCCATCTGTGCCTGGAGATCTTTTCAATGCCTCCACGAAGTGATCTGCCTGACTCAGACTCACTACCTCCCTCTTATACCCCCAAAGCTAGAGACATGTCAATCAAAAGAATGTCACATAGCTGAACAAACAAATGAATCACTGGGCAAGAGCAGGAGTTACAGAGATATGTCACTAAAAATATATATTGTTAAGTAAGCAGTTTTGATCTGTTAGTTTGATAGCTACATTTCCCCATCCCAACAATTCTAAAATAGATCCAGACTTCCTGTTTTTCACAGCCATTTGCCCCAGCATATTGAGAGAGAGAATGCACAGAGCCGGCTCACTTCACGTGTTCACTGTCTATGCCACCCACTCCTGGTTTGCCTAGTTATGCTAAGTTTCTGCAAAGGCCTGCAAACGGTAAAAGCAGCAAGCAGAATAATTGACCCTCCATCCCAATAACTGGCAGTGGCTTGGACACCTGGCTGGTTGCTAAAATGCCCTTGTTCAATAATTGGGGATCATTTAAGAGCACTTTACCAGATGCTCCCAAACCCACAAGGAAGAAGTTGATGCTGGTTAAAAAAACAACTTGCTTTAGAAGGGAAGTGAGGGCAGCTGAAAAAATTATATTG
Organism: Emydura macquarii macquarii; assembly: GCF_026122565.2. Lineage (NCBI taxonomy): Eukaryota > Metazoa > Chordata > Testudines > Chelidae > Emydura > Emydura macquarii. Next base: position 7,197,981 of record NW_027131391.1, read on the forward strand.
TTTATAGTTTTTGTTACCTCTAAGGGGGCTAATCTGGGCATTTCCCAGACTTGCCACATATTTCAGTAACAAGTATAGAGCAAAAGGTCTTAACTTCATGGGCAATGATGATACATACTTTTAAACAGGAGAATGAAGTTCAGCAAATCAAGACTTTTCTAATGATACCTCACAAGGCCTACTTTGTGAAAACTATATCATAGCCATTGTGACAGGGTCAGACTAGATGGTTGCCGGAGAGTGCTACTATTTGAATTCCGGAAAGTGCTTGTGCCCACCCACTGCTAAAGTCTCCTCCGCTAGCCTAAGGGGAGGAGCCACTGGACCTGGGACTCAATTGACTTTGGGGGACAACTAATGAGAAAACAGGAAAGGGTGTGAACGGAGGGAACCAGAAGGGGACACCGAGCAGAGAACCCCGGACAGCGCCCACTGCTCCCGGAAGGCATCTAGGGAGCCAGTGGATGCTGCCCAGAGGAACTCTGCCGTTGCTTGGGGTGCTTGTGTGATAGCTGGACCCGCAGCTGCGGTTAGTGGCCTCAGGTCCCTGGCTTCTCCGTTATAGCAGCTGGCTGCCTCGCTTGGCTTTCTCTCAGCTGCTTCTGGGCCCTGTCTGTCTGTCTGTCATCCCTGGGCTGGGCTGCAGCAGACTGCTACAGATTCACGAAGCGAGCAAGAGGAGGAGCCTCAGCCTGTGGGTCCAAGCCCTCACCCAGGACAGGGGCAACATGCATCCAAATTCCCCATCTGGGGAGAAGAGATTTGAACTCAGCTCTTTCATGCTGCAGGAAAATGTGCTGATGCTGGGGTACCGAGTGCTCGGGGTGGGACTCTCTCATTCTCTGCAGTTGAAGCTTTCCCACTCTGTGTAAGCAGTCAAACAGCCAAGGGGCGAAGCGCACATATGGGAGACTCTGGATCCTGGTGGTTTCAGCACTCACCTGGGAGGCGAGAGACCCACACTCATGTCCCTGTGCCAATGGCTGTTTAAGCAGTTATGCAAAGTGGAATGGCTTCAACAGGACAGCGGGAGACAGTTCCTGTCACGGGTGCCCTACTCACCGCTCGGGGCATCTCCTGGTGGCCATGTCTGGGGAGTAGTTCCACTCAGGCCTGACACCCCCTTCTGCTATGCGCAGCACACCCTGCTACGTGTCTCTCTTTCTCCCTCACCGTGGTAGGGACCCTGGGAGGGGGTGGAGAGGAAAGCAAGGGAAAGGGTCGAGGTGGGAGAGACTTTCTGGGGCGGGGGTCGTGTCTGGCATAGCTAGCGAGTACCAAGGCAGAGCTGCAAGGATTCCGGGGTGTGACCGGCAGTGGGGGATGGGGAATAAGGCAGGGTATTTCAGTGTCCATGTCAAGACAGTCTTTGCATCAGTAACATTTGTCATGCAGCAGCATCACTTGAGATATTTAAAACCAGACCAAGCAAAGCGCTGGGCACTCTAGGCTAGGGCCCGGCTCTGCCTTGTCCCAGGGTGGCGGGATCATTGACCTTCTGGCCGGTTCCTGTCTCTTTCTATAGAAACACTGTCGAGTGGCTTTTAGTTCTCTTTCATCCCGGAGAGGATCTGCGTAATTGATTGGCATGACAAGCTGCTGCCAGCTTAGCAATTGCAAGGTTACGCTGCCACAGTGCAAGTGGCTATAATGAGCCAAAATAATGAGCTCTGCTAAGGCCACCGCAGTCCGCGCTGCAGCACGGCGAGAGATGAATGCTTAGATCTGCCTTGCACGTGTGTAGCTGTGAGTGCTGTGGGTAGAGTGATAGTGCACTGTGTGCATTAATGAAGTGGAAATGTGACAATGAAATCAACCCCCAAACACAGACCCCGGGAAAAACTGAAGTTTGTGCTTTGAAATAATGGAGTACTCATTACAGCTCGGAGTGTGACCTCACAGCCACATCTCCGCTCCTCTGGGATTGTTTCCCCCTTTACTTGTTGCCGCCATCAGACTGTAGGGTACTCCCAGATGCTGTCTCGCCGATAACACCATGACATTGGGAAACCAATTAAAATAAAACACAGCACGCTTAGCTAAACGCAACACAGAAAGCAGATGGAATTAAAATACAGTGGATTTCAACAGCACAGGTAGTTTCTAATTAGCAAGGTACTGGCTAAGGCTTGCAATTTCATCTGGGGAAAATGAACAGTCCCACTGCAGCAGTGACGCTAACATGCCGGAAGATGTAGCTCTCCGGTACCTTATCCAGCTCTCCGCGGCTGGAGGAGCTAGGAATCCTCCCGTGTGTCACTGCGCTATTCCAGCAGCCATTTGCACAGGCATCACAGGCTAGAGAGAGAACGAAGCAGGAATCATGAAGCTGGTGAAAGTTTCCGGGAGTGTTTTATTCCAGGTTTAGACTAATAATCTTTGGGAGCAGATCTGTGCCTAGCTGTAAGTGGTTTCTCTCGCTCTCAGGGGGTATTTGAAATCATCACATCAAATTCTCCCATTAACCGCTGATGTGATTAATGTTTTCTGTATTGTTATAAAGTGATTTTACATTGTAGATCTTCCAGAATGCTTCCTGAATTTATTTCTTTGTCACAGTTGCCATTGGTGATGGCCTTGGTGAAATCTCTAGCAACATACAGAATGCAACGTACATAGAAATTAGTTGAATACTTACCCATATTACAGTCATAAAAGGACCTATTTATTAAGTATATGGCTAAAGTGACATCTTAACAGCCACGGGGCACTAACTGACAGGGGACCATTAATTTGTATGTTAGTATATCGGTATGCTACTGCCACCACTGCAATGAACTTTATTACCAACATCAAATTAAGAGATGCTGTGGGTAACATCATTAGGGTGGATTGGACTGAACTGAATTTAAATAATGTCTTTAAGATGCAGATTTTCTGCTGCCTCGAAATGTTTCCTAGTTAATCTCACATGACACAGGAGTGCTAGCCAGGAAGCATAAGACTTCACTCAGCGAAGCGCCCTGATGCAGCTCTGTCCTTCTGCTGCGATCAGCTTGCCAAAACTGCCTTGGCTAGGCTCTGCGGAGACCATACTGCTGAATATAGATTCCTACATTTTAAGGCCAGAAGGGCCCATTGTGACCATCCAGTCTGAGCTCCTGGAGAAACAGGCCAGAGAATCCACCCAGCAACTCCTGCATCCAGCCCAACACCTTGTGCTTGAGCCAGGGCGGGTCTTTTAGAAAGAGACAACCAATTAAAATATAAAGAGTTCAAGTGATGAAAAATCTACAAGATCCCTTGGTGATCTGTTCCAAGGGTAAATTACCCACTCTGTTACAAACACATACCATATCTCCAGTCTGAATTTTTCTGACTTCAACCATTTGTGTCTGCTAGCTTAAAGAACCCTCAACAAGCAGAAATCTTCTCTCGATGCAGGTACTTATAGAACACGAACAACTCATTTCTTATCCTTCTCTTTGATTAGTTAAATAAATTGAACTTCAAGTCCTAGAGAAAAGATACCTATATGGAGGCAGCAAGCCTGTGGAATTCATAAATTCACTGACACATAGATTTTGAGGCCAGATAGGGGCCATGAGTTCATCCAGTCTGAGCTCCTGTGTATCACAGTCACCCCACAAATAACTTGTTTGGCTAAAGCATAGAATCATAGAAGATTAGGGTTGGAAGAAACCTCAGGAGGCCATCTAGTCCAACCCCCTGCTCACAGCAGGACCAACCCCAACTATATCATCCCAGTCAGGGCTTGGTCAAGCCGCACCTTAAAAACCTACCGGAAAAGGCACCCCGGTGTTGATCTAAACCCAGCAAGCGATGTTCACTCCACCGCTTCACTTGGGCATTTGTTCCAATGGTTCATCATCCTCACTGCTTATTGGTGCCTTATTTCTAATTTGCATTTGTTTAGCTTCAGCCCTTGGTTCTTACTGTACCTCTCGCCACTAGATCCAAGAGTTGTTTTTTAGAACCCAGCATTTTCTCCCCAGGAAGGCACTTCTACACTGCAATTGAGTTGCCTCTTGATCTTCTTTTGGATAAGCTCAACAGAACGGTCAGCGTGTGATTCCCTGGTGCCATGTAACAGGTCAGCTCCTTGTGCCCGGGCCAGATAGCTCCTGACAGAGATGACAGGCTGATCAGTCAAGCCAGAGTGCAGACCCTGTTAATTGCGCACACTGTCTTGAGTCTCCATTTGACCATGGGTAGGAAGCAAAAGGTGTACTTTTCCTTAAGAGTTCTGACAAACAAAAGGGGAGGGCTGTCCCTGTAGGAACTTTACTTTGTGTATTCACTGTGGTCAGTGCAGAAGGTTTTGCATCTAGCCACCGGATCAGATCAGTGCTGGAAAGCGCATATAGCACATGGGTGACTTGATCTGTCCAGGGGCTGTCAGAGTCTGCATGCCGGTCAGTCCGTCTGATGTATATGAGATTGAGCGAGGGGCCTGGAAACACTCTCCTATGAAAAGAAATTGAAAATACTAGGATCGTTATCTTGTAAGGGAGACAAATAGAGGGAACTAAGTAAGAATGGACGTGATAAATTATAAACTAATGACTGGTCTACAGCAGAGAGCTCGGGAACTTCTGGTTTCCCTGTCCCATAACTCAAGAACCAGGGGATGGTCAATGACATTGAAATCTGGCAAAATCAAAGCTGACAAAAAGTCACAAGACTGGTGGCCATTGAATCCTGGGGCAGCTATAAAGGGTGGTTCCATTGCTTCTCTGTGGAATGTCTCACTCCCGGGGGAATCACGCACAATAAAATAACTTTTGCAAGGGAGAAACTGGGAAGTGGCATTGACTGAGGCAATACACACAGTGCCAAGGGACAAGACCCGGCAGCACACTGCCATTATGTACTTCCCCGGCAGCTCTCTGACCACACAGACCCAGCCGCTGCCTTATGAAGGATCAGGATGTTATATACTTTTCTCTATGCAGGTGGGTCTGGGAGCCTCAGATATTGCTCCCCTCTCTGCTCCCCAAGCATGCTGGGAGTCACAGCTGGCTCTTGACGTCCTTTGCTGCTCCTGTGTCTCTCCTCTTGGCTATAAATCCTACCCGCAGGCTCATCATTCTCTTGGGGTTATGTTTTGTGCCAAGCTGAACGGCCAGCCCCCCATCTCCTTCTGAGTTTGGGGCGTGCTGCTGAGTCTGGAGACCTCTTTTGCTTCATCATGTGTTTCCAGAGCATGCTGAGGTGGGCAGACCCGACAAGAGCCTTGGGCTAAGCCGAGAGCCCATCCTCCATCACCTCAGCCAATCTCACAGAGGTCACAGGCCTTTCCAAACAGCAGGGGGGTCACCACAGGGGAGGGAATTCAGAGTAAACTGCATTGAGATCAGCAGAATTGGGCACATCAGAGCTGCCTGGAGGAATACAGCCACGGTCACTGCCAAAGGCCTAATGCTGTTGCAATTAGTTCCTCTTCAGAAATGGCACACACTTAAGGCTGTGCATTTTAGATGCTCAAAACCACTTCTCTTGCTTTATGTGTGGATAGATTTTTTTGCTTTAGCCAGTGCTGTGGTAGCCAAGAACTCTGCACTGATGAAGCTTATTTAGGGTAAAGATGGCTTTCTGGAATTCCAGCAGAGCAGGCAGCAGAGGGTGATTGCATGGCACCTTCACTCAAAAGGAACTGCTCTGACATCTCTCTGTAGCACCCCAGCTGGAAGGAGACTGGGATTGTACAAAATCTCAGTGCCTGAGAGGCTGGAAACAAGGTTGCCAGCAAAACCCCATTTAAAGGTCAGAAATGGAGCTGAAGAAAGATTTCCCACTGATCTTTTCTAGGCCCCGATTCAGGCAACAAATGCTTTATTCTTAATGACAAGCACACACTTTTAAGTCCCATTGACCCAGTGAGAGTAAAGCGCACTGTCAAGTTAAGACTCTAAAGGGGAGGCCGGATTTCCACAAACCAAGGCTCCAAATGGGAGTGCTACCATTAACCAGCCAGAAACGCCGTGCCGTGTGCGTTTACAAGACTTTCCTGCGCTGAACACTATCCACTAGACTGTGCAACCAACAGTCCCGCAGGCAGCATTCCTTCACTGAAGTTGTCCCATGACTGACAGCATTACTCGAGTGACAAAATGCTCACCAATCTAAAGGCTGCCCAGTGTAGCCCTTTGCGACCCACAGCTGGAAAGAAGGATAGAAAGGCTGAGAATTGCATTATTTTGCCAACCCAAAATGAAGTTGGGCTTAATCCACTAACTGAGTTACTGTGACATTGTATATAAAGGTCCTTTGTGAATCACCAGCTTCATGGAGCCTCTGGTCACGGTAACGGTACATGTAATAAACATCTTACTAGAGACAGTCCTTGCACCAGAGAGCTTATGCTCTGCAAAGATTTGTCTACACAGTCTGTTAGTGCACAGCAAGCTGGGATGTGACTCTACTGTGCACCAGTGTGCAGGGTGCTAACGGTTCTCTAGTGTGCTTTGCTTTTCATGATATTGGGGCCAATCTCATGATTTTTGCAAGGCCGGGCTGACGAGGGGTGGCAGCCCAGTGCAGGTGTTGAAAATGTCTCCTTTTACATTTTGGCTGAGCTCACGTCCCCAGCCTTGACTCGCTGCTGAAAGAGAATCGCCGTGAGCAGTCGCACACCGTCGCTGCTGGAGGAGTGTGTTTGAACTCTCTGTTGGGACGATTTTTCATATGTCCGAGAACTCCGCCCAGTAATGTACAGGGATGCTGGGTCATTTGTATTCTAAGAAATTGTTACGAAAATAACTGTCACTTTCTACCTGGGTCTGACCATAAAGTGGCAGGGCCCAATACACTGCGCCTGAACCAGGAGCACGGCTCACCCCTCTCGCTGGCCTTGTTCACAATCATGTTACATGATAATATGATTAGACTTTCTGTTCCACGGTGATTATTTGTGTTCCTTATGCCATTCCTCATCACATCCAAAAGCTGATCTTGCTGTATTTATTAGATGGCTATTTGCACATTCAGTTAATATGCAGTTGAGATGCACAGAGCATCACTACCGAAATTGCAGACTCCCAGTGCAGCACTCTCAGCAGAGACGTGGCAGGAGGAAGGTAGCCGCAGAGTATGCACACGTGTTCAGTTTGCATATCAAGAAGCTGATTTTCATGAGATCACTCAGGCCATGAGAAACATCTACCAGAGCGGAGTAAATACTGGCAAATATTGTTCACAAATATTGTTCAGAGATCAAAAGTGAATTTTGATTCAGCTTGCACTTACTGTCCCTTCTTGTTTGCGTTCCACAAACAGTTGGGTGCTTGCAAACTCCTGGTGTGAATACATGCAAAGCAATTTTGAGAGCATTATAAATCCCAAAATAAATGAGCTATCCAACTTATAGTGGGGTATTGGGTGAGATTTGCTGTAGGGAGGGTGCAGAACTGCACCCATTCTAGCCCCTGCCCTCCATTGCTCACACTTTCTGAGATGTGGATCTTCCAGGCTAGCATTGTTCAGGTGTGGACTCTGGCTGTGGATGAGTTTCCTTAGCCTGTTTGGTTTTGTCTTTTTGAAATTTGGGACAAAAACGTTTTCTTCGGTTTTGAATTAAAAAAAAAAAAAAAAAGCGTTGCCCTTTATCACACGTGCTTGGAATCCTTTTTGAACAGCTCTAGCAATGAAATGGCTGGTGAAGAGGAGCTTACATTTAGCAGGGCAATAGCCATGGTCGAGGGCAAGAGCTTTTGGGGTGTTAACGCTGGCAGACTCCCGGCAGGGGGCATTCCAGTCAGAATGGCAGAAGTTGTGGTAAATTAAATAATCAAGTGCTTTACCCCTGGAAACACACATGCGTTTTATGTCAAGTTATGGAAGCAGGTAGGGCCTACTGCCCACTCACACCTTACTCCTTGAGGGGTCGTTCATGCCCCCGCATGTGTAAGTGAGTCAAAAGCTTTTTGTTAATGGTGAAGAATCAGCCTCTGTCTTGCTCGTCAGCTTCCTCGTGACCGTCCAATCCCAGCCACATCTGCATCCATTAATGAATAATTTCTCAAAGAGAGCCCAGCCGACACCCCGAGCAATTACCCAGCAGTTGATTAAGGCAGTGTGAGGATAAGTCCAGTGAAGCGTTCAATATAGTTACGCTGTTCCCTGAGAGTCCTAGAAACAGGCAGGGCCTGTAGATTCCTCTGAGAAACCAGCTGGGAGGCGACTGGTGCGTCCCATGCTGGTGTGTGACCACTAGCCTGCAGCAGAGCACGGCTTATCACACCACCAGGTAGGAAGCTCAGAGAGAGAGGCTGCACTTTCCTGCAGCCCCACCACCTCCCTGCATCATCTGGGGCGCCGGGTCCTTGTTCTCCCCTGTGCACAGCAACTGCAGTTGGGATAGGAACTGAGAGGGGCCCAGAGCGGTGAGGGAGGATTTTCACTCCTGTGACAATTCATGGACCATTTCAGGCTCCCTCCCTCAGCCCCCTCATGCTCCAGTGTGAGAGCCTTTCAGAATCTGGCCCCTAATAAATCTCCACCCAAGGACCCAAACCCCTCCTATAGGTACAGCTTTTGGGTGGGAGGTAAAAGGTTCCTCCCCTGTTCTCCCCCCAAGTCTTTTTAAGGACCCCAAAAGGGAGCGAGGCGTGAAATAGCCCATCCTCTCGCTACTTTGTCCAGCAGTCAGGACTAAACGCCAACACACCAATATTTGTTCCTTGATTTCCAATTTTCTGCTCCTCTTCTCAGAATCTTGTCATGATTACCAGCCATAATCTTAACAAAGTCCTTAAGTAGGACCAGCAAACTCTTTTTGTTTAAGTTAATTCACTCTCGCTGTCCCCTTCTCACACCTTTTCTCAAACAGTTTTATAGAACAGATCCTGGTGACAATTCATGAACCTTTGCCTGCTTTCCATCGGTTGATCTTACACTTTACAGGCCCATTTATCACAAGTTTCTTCCCACCCACGCCTTCAAGTCAAGGGCAGCTCAGCAGTGATGCAGCTTTCAGCATCCATGCTGCCCGCATGGCCTAGTGGTTAGAGCAAGGGATTGAAAACTTTGGATCTGCATTCCTCGGCCGGTCACAGGGCTTGTACACACTGCCACTTATGTCAATGTAACTTCTGTCACTCAGGGGTGTGAATAAGTGAATATGTCACCCCTTGGGCGACATAAGTTACACCAACCTAAGCGCTGGTGTGGGCTGCTCTGTGTCAGCAGGAGCACTTCTCCCACCAATATAGCTACTGCCAGTCACAAAGGTGGTTTTGTTATGCCGACGGGAGAGCTCTCTTTCATCGGCATAGAGCGTCTTCACCTCCCCACCTTTATAAAGTGCTTTGTTATCTGCAGAGGGAAGGCGCTATCACAAGCCCAAAGAAATGTTGCTAGGAGGAGAGGTGTGATTCATTTTTCCAGGAGCACACTCTTTTCATGCCGAGCCTGGAGCGGTTCCCAAAAGTAATTAACTAGGAGAAAGTTACTAATTGAAAGAGCTGGTGCCTCCCGAAACATTTGGCAGTGATAGGTGTCATCGCTCCGATTTCAAGAGCTTGGAATAAGTACCTAAAACGACGTATTGTGGAAAAGACCTCGCTATGTTTATTGAGCATATCTATCCCGGCTGGGTTTCCGCTGTGCAAAGAGCGAAAAAGCGCTAGTTGTAGCAGACAGTAACTCCAGCACGGGTAGTTCTTTTGTCTGTGAACAGGCTGAATTCCATGCCAGCACACTATAGCCTATGGATTGCTCAACGGCTCATCAGAGTGAGTATTCACTATTCGGACTGTGAGATTGATTGCTGAAGTCACGTAGTATTATTCCTGTCTCCTGATTGGATGACCCGACATCCATCATTTCCAGCACGAGTTTGCATTTTTGTGCGGAAAGTGGTGTATCAGCCAGGCAAACGCATTTGCTTGAACATAAACTTTCCCAGTGGTGGAGCCTGGCCCATCTCGATGGTCGGAATCAATGAATACAGTCTGGGGGCAAATGCCATGCCCTGCGCCCTGCTTTTATTTATCCAATGGGTGAAATGAGGCTAGTGAGGTCTGGGTCTTGTCTATGAAGGGCGATAAAGTAATACCACACACTGTGTACACACACACACTCACTTCCGTACACACACTCACTCACTCGCTCCCATACATGCAAACATACTCACTCCTGAACACACACACACTCATTCCCATACACACATTCACTAACTCTCATACGCACACACATATACACACACTCTCATGCCCCCTCCACACACACATTCACTCTCTCCCATACACACACACACACGCTCTCTCTCCTACGCAGTGGCTGGTTGATAGATGAACAGATTTTAAAACCAGACAGGACCATTCACTCACCAGTCTGACCTCCTGAATATCATAGACCAGAGAATCCCCCCACTGACCCTTGTATTGTACTCAATAACTTGGGCATGCCTAAAGCATCTCTTCCAGAGGCATCCATCTACATGCTGCCTGCCTTACGCCTTCCCTTGGGGATTTCTCTCCCTCCACCTGCCACAGAGCTCTTGCGGGAGGCTTCAATACAGATTACTCCTGCCTGGTGACAAGGCTGGGTTCCCTGTGCCAGAGCCACCTGTGCGGAGAAATGTCGTAAGTCAGATGCTGATGGATGGGGCCCTTCCAGGGGAGTATGCACGGTACTTTTAATTTCCCAGTTATCTCCGTCAGAGCTGCTCCACGCATCAAGCACGTTGCCTTCCCTTTGTGTTTGAGCCAGGGGCTCTGCGGAGCAGGCATTCCAGACACGAAGAGACGGCGAGGGATTGTAATTAGATACTTGTTTTGCAAGGCCTTAGCCATCTCTGTTTGGTATTAATGACTTGCAGATATGCACTGCTCATTAGGGTAATGATTCTTGTCACCACAAGAACAGGTGCCAGGTACCTCACCGCTCTGGGGGTGCTGTGCCATGCTCTTGTGCCTGAATACACCGTATGTATACGGGACACGGAGGCCTTGTGTCATCCCTAACCCCTTTTGATCCCTTGACAAGGAGGCAGGACTGACTTAGCGAGAGCGGGGGTTTAAAAAGCTGGCTTCTAAGCGAGCAGAGGAGCTTGCGAACAAGAGCAGCAAACAGGGGAGTTTTGCGAGGGCATGTGAGAGCCAGATACACCTAGCAAGCATACTCTAAATTTATGTCAAAAAATCTGCCCCAAAGAGGAAACAAAGAGGAAACAAATAAAAACCCTGTAAGAGTAAAACCAATGCAGGCAGAAGTCCAGCAGCAGAGTAGGGGCTAGCCGGCTTATTGCACTGAATGCAGCATGTAGGATTACCTGCTTGGTGGGCAGGTGGCGTATGTGTGCATTTGGTGCCAGCAGCTCCTGGCACTCAGAGACTGAGTGCAGGCTCTTGAGGCCAGAGTGGCTGAACTAAGGAGCTAAGGGAGGCAGAGAGGTCCATAGAGGAGATTTTCTGGTGTATGGTATAGCTGGGTCCCACCCCCAGTCTGACAGCCTCTGTGCTGTTGAGGAGGATGAAAGTCTCGGAGAAGGAGAACGTCAAACTGGAGCGGAGGGAAATGATCTCGTAGTTCAGTCCCTCACCTTCCAGATGTCATTGTATCCTCTCGCACTGAGGATAGCCCTCGAGGGGAGGGGACCCCAGTTATTAGAAAGAGGCAGGTAATAGTAATGGGGGATTCAATCCTTAGAAATACAGGTCATTGGGTGGGTGATGACTGGGCGAACTGCATGGTGAATTGTCTTCCAGGTGCAAAGGTTGCAGAGATCTCAAGACATCTAGAGAGACTTATGTGCAATACTGGGGAGGAGCCGGTGGTTGTGGTACATGAAAGTACCAGTGACATAGATCAAGGTATGTCTGGTACCACGGCTGTTCTTTGCAGCATGGCATGGTCAATAAGGCAATGCACTGCTGCTCAAGTGTGGGTTGCTGTGGGTGCAAAATGCAATACGGTGGGGCTGACTCTGAGTAGTCACTTGCATTCGGGTATAGGTGCATTTTCTTCATCATGTCCTCAGCTCCTCCTTCCCCGTACAATATTGGTAGACTTAATTCCCTTTGAAAATGTACAGTAGGTGCAGAAACCTCTTGTACTTGTTATCAAGGATGCAAGAGCACAATTTAGTGTCGCAAAACCTTTATAAAGATGCCGCCCAGCGTCCCCGCTCTCTTCTTCAGTAACAAATTCCAGGAGTTTGTTATCCTGGCTGTGCAAAGCTCCAGCCTGAGGCCTCTTACTACGCCTGGTGTTTGGTACAAATGGCACATGGCAGCAAGGCAGAGTCTTGGGTTCCCAAATGTTGCACTCCAGCATTACTCGAGTTGGATTGTTTCATTCCACATGACTGTAATCATTTCAGGTCAGGTGCTCGTGGGCTTGGAAATCAGTTATTGTGCAGAGAATGATAAACGACTGTATGCCAGGTCTAATGAAGGGGATGGATTATCGGGTTATAAATCAATTAAGTGGTTCTGAAGAAGTTGCAAACCACGAGGAACAACCACAAAGGGCTAGAACAACATCCAATGTCTGGGGCTGACTGGGGGAGCCATCAGGTGCTATCAGACCCAGCATTACTTTACCTATATATAGAAAGAATCTGAAATGAAAACACTGTATTTAAAAAAATCTCCTCTGACACTAGCCCCTTTGATTCTGGGTTGGTTGAAGATGAGGGGAAAGTGTATTGCTTGGTAATTATTGGAGGGTTACTAGTAGGAGTCTGTTTGTTTTTTTTCCCAGGAAATAAATCCTGATTTTTTGAGACAGTATTAAAACGACCATATGCCCTGGTTTTTCTGATGTCCCTTGTTTGTCCCGATTTCCTAAGAATTTCCTCTCGGACACATGAAATGCCCTAGTTTTTTCACTGAATCAATCAAAATGGCTGTTTTGGGTTTTTTTTTTTTTGTAAGCACAAGACATTGGATCGACGCATGCTGCCTGCCAGCCTTGGCGGACTCTGCTCAGTGGAGAACAAGAGCTCAGTGTGAAGTGCTGAGTTCGCGGCGAGGAATGTGAGTGAGTGCAGGTATTATCAGAGCTGTTCTTTTGCTCACCAGGAATGTTCATGACGCTTGCTCGGTGTCTCACGATTCACGTGCTCAGACCCAAAGTTAATGGAAAAACCCTCCTGTTGGAGAACCACACTGAGGTTTCCATCGTTTTTCTCTTCATGTGCGAGGAAGATTTTAGACCCGGCATAAAATATTATGTTGTTGCTTTCCTCATGCAGGGGAGCCATGGCAGGCAGCAGGGAACTTTGCTCTCTGCCTTTGCCTTCCTCTCAGTTCGGGAGGCAGAGCTGCTCCCAGGGAATCAGACAGCGGTTAGGCTGAGATCCCTGGGAGAAGGATCTTTATTTGCCTGCAGTGCAAATAAACCTGTGACACAAGGAATATAGCCAGACTCTGCGCTGCTGATTTCTGTTAGATGGGAAGCTGTCCTGCAGGGCCCTGACATGGCTATGAGGGGTGACAGCGTCCTTCCGGCTTCACCTAGAGCTGCATATTGGTTAGAAATTTGTTGCCAAAATACAACCTGGCCATGTGTGCTCGAAGGCAAGCAAAATCCCAGGAGACTTATCAGATAGTAGCAGCTCTGGTCATTGGGCAGGGACCCAAACTGCCATCCGCCCCAGCGGGAGAGATGGTAGCAGCTGAGTCCAGTCCAGTCCTATGCTCCAGACCTGTCCCTATAATGTCCCTGAACCGGAACCCCAGATCTAAACCTGCCTGAACATCGGGGAATGTTTAGATGCCAACCAGGAGCTTGATGGGCATTTCCCAAGGGAAATTGCCCCAGCTTTCGGGGGACACTTTTTTGTAGGGTTCTGGGGGTTAGGGGTCCACCTTGCCAGCCGTGTTTCAAGGGTCTGTGGGGAGCACTAGGAGGGTTGGCGAGGAGGCATTGATTATGATTTCTATAGCATGCTGATGACATCCATCTTACCATGTCCGCGCCACTGGCTAAAGTGGTTTATCCAGTGGTTAGCTGACAGCATGGCGGATTGCTGGCTGGCTCACACACAATCCAGACCAGACTCTGGTGATGGGTTGGCAGGGGCTAAGGAAGATTGTCAGGGGCAATTTCTGTCCCTTTAACTGTTGGTGCCTCTCTGCCACTGGGGGTGAAGTTTGCAGTCTTGATCAGATTCCCAGCTGGTTCATGTAGATCAGGGGGCAACCATTCACAGGGCAGCTGTCTGTCCACCTATGGCCAGGAGGCTACCCTGGTTTCTTTCAGACATGGGATTCTGCAGCCCTAATCCGGGCCCTTGTCACCTCACATTGAGACACTGCAAAGCATTCTGCAAGGGGCTTCCCCTGAAGAAGGGACACTGAATTCAACAGTGCTCCACCCTGACCTGCGCTCACTGCCTGTTGGTTCCTGGGTGGAGCTCTGACCTACGAAACCCTGCCCGGTCTGAGACCTGCCTATCTGAGATGCCCCCACCGTGTGATAATGCTGCAGCCCTGGTCAGCGGGAGCATCGCCCATAAGAAAAGCCAGGGTGCTGTAGGCAGTGTTCTCCACTATAGGTCCTGGACTGTGGAATTCATTCACCCCCTGGGCCCACCGACATTTAGAGCAGACTGCATGGCTCGTCCCTTCTGCCTGCTTTGGGCGCGTGTGGTGCTAATTAGGACAAGAGTCTGGCAGGGAGCGTAAGAATATTTGTTGCTGGTGCTTATTGTTGGTGGAAGACTGGGTGGTCTAGTACACTAGTGCGATGGGAAGTTGCCAGGAGGCACGACCCCTTGACTCTCTCGTTGTCAATCAAATCGATGATTTTAGAGATTTGCACACCACCAGCCCAAGTGTCATCCTGGACGTAACTTTCTGCGTGAGTGGAGGTTCCTCCTGGAGAGACTGAAAACCACACAGCTGCCCGTTTTTCACCGTGGGGCACATTTTTACTGAAGAACCCAGGAGGAGAGATTTCATCGGCAAAATACCATGGGGAACTCTTTAAGATGCATCTCCATCGTCAGTATTCAGGTGTTGAATTTCCCACCAGGGCAAGAGCTCAGGTGATCATTCTCTGCCTTTGATGTATTGAATTTTACAGTGACTCTGGTATGGTGATGAGACTGCAGTATCCCATAATAATATGCGGCTCTTTCTAGCAAGAGCGGTGCTATAATTGTATTTATGAGAAGAATACTTATACAAGCCTAAAGGGAACTCCAAGTATAAAAACATTCCTGTAACAACATATAGACAGCCAACAGCCAAGCAATTAATTTCTTGACTACAAGACATGTTTGGGTCTCTGTGCTAGGTACAGTGCATCCATTAACACCAGATATTCCACTGAAGGGAGTGATGGGTAAAGGGGACTGGTAACTGCACACACAGCCTTTCACCTACACATTCAGGTTAAACATTTTGATTAAATAAAGTTTTTTGAGATTCAGATAGCACCAAGGTCATTGAAAGTTGTGTCATTCTAGAGGGAAAAAAATCTATTAATCTTTGGAAGTTATGTAACCCTCTCTCCCTATTACCTTATTATCTGAGTATCTCACAAAGTATTTGTCTTCCCAACCCATCTGTGTGGCAGGGCAGGATAGGACAAGTCTATTATCCCTGAAATGCAGACAGACCAAGGAAGGTGTACGATCCCGGCATCCAACCATCATCTCAATGCTTCACCCAAGAGGGTCATGTGGGGTCTCTGCTGAAAGCTAAGAACTAGCTGATTGTCAGGGGTGTTGAGGAGTGTTTGTATGGGAAATAATTGCAGAGCTCTATAACGTGTAAAACATTGTGTTCCAAAACTGCTGGAAGTGAAACCTGTCACCTAAGGATGGGGAGTCTGAGAACTGAACCAATCAATGTGAGAACAACGTGGAGACCACCTGTGTTTACTGTCTGGACTGGATGCAGGCTGGAAATTTACAAACCAACCACAGGAGATATCTTGGAAGAGAGGATCCCTGGGCTGAGCGCCAATAGCTTGTGACTGTGTAAGAACAGAAGAAGTGGCCCAAGTGGTTATCTTTATAGGGCAGTGACTGTTTGGAGGGAAGGAGTCTCATGAATGGTGGATCCCAGGTCTCAGAAATGGGCAAACACTGCAAGAACTGACCAGTGGGTGTGAAATACCTTATTAGATAGGAAAGTAACTTCTTAATAAGTATAGGCTATACATGGCATTATATTTTTTTCTTTTACCTGTAACCTTGTGTTTCCAAACCCTCAGCCTTGCTTTTTATTTGAATCTTTTTCTCAAGCTCTGTTAAACAAACTTCAATTTGGTTTTACTATAAAAGCCCGGAGCAGAACATCTGTGTCGCCAGCAGCCGGTGGCTGGAGAGTTTCCCCTGGTGGGCACAGACATGGTTCCCTTCTGCTGTGTGCAGGTAGTAGTGGTTCACCCCAGACACCTCAGGACACCCCAAAAAGCACCATGCCCCATTTGAAGATGGGAAACCAAGGCCCCAAGAGACTAAGGGCTAGGCTGCACTAGAAGCGCTACATCAGTCAGCTGCACGGATGCAGCTGCGCCGCTGGACCACGTCTGGTGAGGACATTGTATGCCAACAGGAGAGTTCTCTCCATAGCACCAGCGCTGACAGTGCTTAGGTCGCTCGGGGGGTGGCTTTTTCTCACCCCTGAGCAACGTAAGTTAGAGTGACTCAAGCAGTATTGTAGACCTGCCCTAAGTGGCTGACCCAGGGCTGCACAAGGAGTCTGTGGAGGATCAGGGAATTGAACCTGGGTCTCCAGAATCCAAGGACAGCGCTTGAGATGCTCATAATCCACGAAGCTCTTTGACAGTGTCCTTGTGACTAATCATTTGCCAGATGGAGTCACGTGTGCACATGTCTAGAGTGACTGGATCTTAAATAGTGGCTGCCACAGGTGCCCTACATATGGAGGCCTCCTTAATATAGCTCGGTTCCTAAAGGAAGCTGTAGGGTGTGGTCTGACCTTCTGTGTGAACCTAAGCGAATCACATTTCCCTCTCCCACTTTGTCTGCCTTGTCAATTTGGACTGGAAGCCCTTCAGAGCAGAGCACACGGGAGCCCTGATCTTAGCTAGGGTCTTTACACACTGCTGGGATTCTGGAGGCGCTGGTCACAATTCCATAGTGTCCGAGTTAACGTTAAATACGGGGTTCTTTAGGAGATGCAGCATCTGAGTCAGTCATTTCTTTGTGCCCAATAAACTTAATAATAGGGTAACAGACACTTAAGACGTTTCACATAGAAACATTATTTGAAATCTTGTCTTTAGGGTATATTTAAGCAATTAGGCAATAATTAATGTAAATTATTTACAATTGTCGTAAATTGCTGTGATTATACAGGCTACAGACAAGCTCGAGTATAACAGCTCCGGTATCTTCTACGTGGGGCATTGTAATATCACTACCCTTCTTTGGCAGTCAAGACCAGAGAGGACTCTGAGGAATTTCAGAGAGACCTAACCAAGCCGGGAGAACGGACATTAACTCAGCAAATGCAGTATGGTGTCAGTAAATACAGAGTAATGCACAACAGAGACAAACACTGGAACTACTCACACACCTGATAAGGCTCCAGATTATCTGTCTCAACTTAGGAAAGGGTTCTGAGCATCACTGTAGAAGTCCAATGGTGACCTCTACTCAATGTGCAGCTGAGGTCGAAACCGCAAACAGGAAAGTTAGGATGCAGAAGGAATGGGATGGTGAATGATATGGAGAATATTCGATACGTAGATTGACGGTGCGGCTCCATGTGGATATTGTGCATAGGACTGGCCACCCATCTCAGAAAGGACAATATAGAAATAAAGGGGGTTCAGGGAAGAGTGACCAGAATGATCAGGGTCTAGAAAAATTCTCCTGTGAAGAGAGATTGAAAAGACTGTCGTCGTTACCTGAGGAAGAAGAAGAATAAGAAAAGGCATGATAAAAGAAATGGCCGGTCTAGAGAAGGTGGATTGTGAGCTTCTGTTTTCCCTGTTTGTTGTGGACTTTGCTCTTGGAGAGCATTGCCTAGTGGTCAAGACTTAGGCCTTTCGACCTGCAGAGAACGTTTTGGTAGGGGAGCCCGGGGCTTCCCACTCCACCGGGCTCCAGCCCACCATCCCGTGAGGGCGAAAAAGGGTCTGGTACTCAGGAGCTCCTTAAGACTGTCCTTCCAGGCCTCTTCCTACCACCCCTTGATAGCCCACATTTCACAGTCTGTACAGGAAAGCGTGACGGGGGCTGGGTGGTAACTCTCTCTTGTTTGGAGCGCTGGCGGCCTCCTCTCCTGCCTTGGCCCTCTGGCCAGGTCAGACAAAACAAGGGGAATGAATACAAATAAACCGAGTCCATCTGAGAGCAGGGGGAAATGCCGAGCCTATGTCAGGTTCTGCCTTTTCTCAGCTCTTCTCTTAGGAACTGCAGGTCTTCCCTGCTGCTTCTTTTCTCTTCTTCCCTGCTCTGCCCCCAAGCTCTTAGAGTACAAATATGGCACCCCATCTGAACAGCGTGAATCAAAACTGATCACAAGAGCATGAGATGGTGGTGGAGACAGCTGGCAGAAGTGAAAGCAATGGGGCTGCATGGGTGGGCCCGGCACATTGTAGCAGTGCTCAAATCGGCGTCTGTTTTATGACCGTGTTTTTATGGTTTGGCGATGCTGCCCAGCAGTGCACCCGAGAGCAGACACTGCAGTAACTACAGCAAGGATTTCCACAGCTTCACCGCAGACAGCACCCGGCCTTCGGCTCCACCCCCTCTGCCTGGGATTTGAACGGCGTCTCGTGCAGTGCAGAAGAGTGCCCTAGCCCCGGGTTATGGGATGTTTTGCTGTGGGTCTCTCCTAATCGCTTCTCTTGAGGCTGTGTATAAATAATGACATTTGCTTGGGGCTAGAGAGAGCAGGAGACTGACTCGCCAGCCTGGGAGGTATGAGACGGAAGTTCAAATCCCTTCTCTATATCAGGCGAAGGGAGAAACTGAACCTGGGTCTCCCACAGCCAGGCTGCAGGCCTTAACTACTAAGCTAAAGGATGGAAGAGGTCAGCTTTCCTTCCCCCCCCCCCCCCCCAGTTATTTTGCATGGGTTTAGGAGTGTTCTTAGCATCCCTACTGGATTGGGCCCCTGTTACAGTCCTTGTCACCCTCTGCCTCCAGCCTTTCTTGTGGTAGCTGGGTGTCAGCTCCCTGACACCACCAGCCCTTCAGCTACTTGAACTCTCTCCTCTGGGCTCTTCCAGTCCTTCCTTCCCCTTGCAGGCGAACGATAAGTGCTCCCCAATCCGTGTATCCCTTTGAATTATTCCCCCGTGATATCCCAGAAACCGGCGACTCAGAATTTCCACACACTCAGTACCCAAAGGCCCCAGTTTGACCTTCAACCACCACTCCTGCAAACCACACCGCACTTGTGAGCACATCTGACACAACAAAAGTAGGTCTATTCAAGAAAGGATAAAGATCTAACCAGAATCAAGAGAAAGTGGTGGAAACAAGCGGTTACAATGCACAACAAAATCAGAAACTGCAAACCTAGGTCTCCGCTTACCAGCAGTTCCCTTTCGTTGCTCATAAACAGGGATCCTAGAAATTCCTTTGCCGTGGAAACATGCAGAATTTCCCTTTTTACCGAGAATCTTTAGTTTTTTACATTTTTGTGAAAAAATAAAAACACGTGAACTAAATGTTATGGAAAGCACCAGTGTCACGTATTGAGTGCATGCAACCTCCTCCTCTTGTGGTTGATTTTTGAACGCGCTGACTGCCAGAGCTCCCACCACTGTCGCTGGCAGGCTTCAAACTTGTTTAAAAATTGTGAATATATCGATAAAACATTGTGTTCCAGTGACACCAATATATATATGTATTGTGGCTAGGGAATCTAAAGTTCAACCTTTTATTTTAATCGTGGAAAAATGTGGATTTTTATGGCTTTTTATCAGACAATTTTGGGTTTTTTCATCACGGAAAACTAGGATCACTGCTCATAAAATAGATTCTGTGCATTTCCTCTCTTGTCGATTTCACAATCTCTTCTTTTGCCTGTGGCAAAGCACAACACACAAATGATCAAACAGGGAGAGAGGTGTCTGCTTCCTCTAGACTGAAAGGAACATTTCCAAGGTTTGTTACCTTCTGGTGACCTTCCTGAACTCCAAGACCTTAAGAGCCATATTTCCAGTATAGATACATAACTCCTTCAATAGTATCCTTACAGACATTTCACAACGATTATGATGACCAGTGGGCCATTGGCTCTCAGTAGAGACCACACATCCTGCTCTTTGATGAACTGTTCTACATGTATCCAACCCAAAGGATCCCTGTAAAACCCTGTGCACCTGATGTGACCCCTGCCAGTTGGCACTAAAGGGTCCCTGGGTCACCACCCCTCATTGGCTCACACCTCTCAGAACTGTGTCAGGCTGTCTGCAGACTCAGGCAAACATCACTGCCTTGGTTTGCATCTGGCTCAAGGTTCCTATGCAACCAAAAGAGTGTGTGACTTGTGTTTTAAATGAAAATGTAGGTTGTTGAGCACAAGATGGCAGCCTCTGCTCCAGCTGGATGAGGAGTGGGGCAGGCCCAGCTCCACCCCACTGCAAGCATATATTCCCTGGGATGCTGGATTTGTTGCAGGCTTCATGGGAAGATGTTTGTGGGAGGAACCCTTTGCTCGAATATTGGTAGCACTTCCCTTCATACACACAGGTGCACACACTTCCACAACCCTTCTCCTTCCACGAACACCCTTTGCAAACAATAACCTGCACCCGTTGCTGTTTTTAGCCCATCTTCGATCGGGTGGGACATGCAGGGACAATTTCACATACATTGCACTCACGCTGGAGCCGATCATGTAGAGACTGTTCCTGCACCGGACTCCCTGTTAGAGAGTCTAATGAAGGGTCCAATTCTGCTGCTTCCCACCTGCCTGGTGTGAGGCTGCTGGGAAGGTGCGGTGATGCCTGCCCCTGGAAGCTACGACTAATTGGACCTTATTAAAAATTTACTTCTGTTTTACAATGAAGCCAGAGCATTTATCATCCCCCAGCAAGCCATTAATTAACAGCCCAGCTTGCTGCGCTCCCAGGATTGCAACACAATCTGCCTGGTTGCCAATACACTGATTGGGCTGCAGCCTTTCCCACCGGTTCTGTGGGGCCAGCACGTCAGGCCTGAGCAGACACAGGCGGATACATGCCGCCTCCTCCAGCTACCCCACACAGCTATATGCCCCCTCCCTTAACTGCCGCACAAAACTATATACCCCCCCAAACATCTCACACGGCTAGATACCCACAACCACCCCATACAGCTCTATACCTCCTACCCCACACAGCTATCTAACCCCCGACACCCTCCCATCCACAAAGTACGTGTGTGCACGCATGCACAAACACATACACAAGCAGGATTCCTGCTGGAAATGTGACATCCTGACAAACAGAACCTGGTTCTTCGACAGCCATTAGAGAGCGAGCCCCTCTGTGAGCCCGTGGAAGAGTGTGTGCACACGGGAGAGGGCTTGGTGAGCTCTGGGTGATGCTATTTAGACCCAGCGTTGGCGGCAGACGTGATGGGACCAGCCTGGGTTAAATCTCCTATGACCTGATGCCTGATGAAGCTTGGCAAAGAACCTAGAATGGCCGTAGATTGGTCTACACAGCGACATGAGACGAACACTTGACTCACCGATGTCAGGGCTTTGTAGACTGTGAGAGGCTCGTCCCAACCAACCCCCAGGAAGGTTTGAGCTCAAATGTCCTGGGTGCATGGTTTCTAAGGGCATCGTGGTCAGGGACTCTGTGAGGTTAAACAGATTCCTTCATCCGCTAGTCCTGCGACCTCCCTGAAATTGTTTAGTGTCCTACATTTCAAGGACCGTAGGGACCATTATGACTATCCTGAGCTCCTGCAGCGCACAGGCCAGAGAACTTCCCCCAGGGAATCCTGCAGCCAGCCCAGGGAGCTTCTGGTTTAGCTAAATGCTGTTAGCCTATGTGCAATCTCATACCAATGAGACCAGGTTGGCCAACCCAAGGAGAAGAAGACAGCTGGATAATAGTGCGGTGTGTAGTGCCTGCTGGGGGAGACCAACAAGGTGGCTACCGTCTGAGTAGGGATGGTGCATCATAAATGACCACAGTTCAGCTGGGGTCACAGAACCTCCACTAATGATGTGATGGCAATGGATAACCAAGTAAACAATTTCTCCACCTCTTCCCATGGCTTCCTGGTCTCCAGGATCTTAAACACAGGTTGAGGTGTGTGAAATCCAGCTTGGAGGAGAGAGCTTGTTAGCCATAAAGAATGAGACTTCCTGCTTCTCCCAGGGAGTAGCGGGGATGCTGGGTTCATAAATTCATAGATCCTACAGCCAGAAGGGACCATTGTGACCATCTACTCTGACCTCCTGTAGAACACAGACCAGAGAATGGACCTGGAATAATTCCTCTTTGAATTGGAGCAGATCATTTAGAAAAACATCCAATCTTGATTTTAAAATTGCCAGCAATGGAGAATCCACTACAACCATGGAAAGCTGTTTTTTTAATTGTTAAAAATGTGCACCTTTTTGTCTAGCTTCAACTTCCAGCCATCAGATCATGTTATGCCTTTGTCTGCCAGATTGAAGAGCCCTCTATTACCCAGTTTCTGTTCCCTGTATAGGTACTTATGAATTGAGATCATCACCCCTTGAATTTCTCTTTGTTAAACTCAATAAGTCAAGTTCCTTGAGTCTCTCATTATAGGCACATTTTCTAATCCTTTAATCCTCTCATGACTCTTCTCTGAACCCGCTCCAATTTTTCAGTATCTTTGCTGTGTCCTGGAAGTTCATTCTTCTCTTTGATTGAAGCCAGGGGAGAAAGCTACCCAAGGATCAGAGAAGTCTTTGGCTGTTTGGATGAAATCACAGCATCACATTATCCCAGTGATTCTCGGGGACATATTTGGACTTTTCCTTGCTTGCCAGTGTTCCAGAGATTGTTCACTCTCCTGTCACTTGACATTCCAGTGTAGGCATTGATAGGAATTGCTCGGTAGGTTTTGTAGAGTCCATGCTTTGCTGGGTAAATCACAGTCATGCTCTTCTTTATAACTCTGTCACCAAGATTTTGTATTAGCTATTCAGAGACTTCCTGATCTCCCCACACAGGAGCTGGGCTAATTCCTAGATGGTGCTCCCTTTTTTTCTGGTTGAAGACCCCTACAAAAGTGCAAGCCCCTCCAGTGACTTAGACTGAAGTACCATTGTTTACAGTGCTGTTGGAGCTATGCTGGTCCCAGACTATTAGAGAGACAGGATAGGTGAGGTAATCTCTTTTATTGAACCAGCTTCTATTGGTGAGAGAGACAAGTGTTCACGCTTACACAGAGCTGAAGAACTGCTTGTCACTCTGAAGTACAATGACAATAAATGTGAGTGTGACCCTCATTCTCTGTGGGGTCAGAGGCCAACTCTTTTGGGGGCACCAAACTTCTAACTTCTCTGAGGGTCTCCAGGAGGTTTAGCTCATCACAAAGGGGCATATCAATCCCTCCCTCTGCACTGAAAGCAGCAGCATGGCTGGGAAAGAAGCCATGGGCATGAAGGCAATGGAAATCAGAGGCCATTTGATGTGCATGCCTGGGGCTGGGTGATGGGCAGGCGTGGCACTGCAACAGCTGTGTGGAGCTGAGAATGTGAGAGGTGGACGGTGGGCCGATGACTTCCTTGTGCTGTGTCAGGTGGGGTGTATCCTCTAGCGGCTGAATTCACAGGTGCCCTGGGTGTGGCCTCAGGGACTGTGAGTGGGTGTGCGTGACACACTCTCCTGGTACAGGAGATATTGGGGGTTCAGCTTGTCCTCACGAGAGCTGACACCCTTCTGAACAAGAGAGGAAACAAAAGCCATTGCTCACCTTCCAGAAAGAACACTACCAGAAAGCTGCAACAGCTCTGGGGGACAGCACAGCATCCTGGGAAAGGACAAACCGGGGGTTTTCCCCTGAACTCTACTCTCAGCAGAATGTGGGTCATGCTGTAGAAAGGGGAGAGGCTAATTCTGGGCAAGTGGCTCAGCCAAGCATTTGGCTTGAATTTAGGTCTCCCATTTGAACCTTCCCTCCCCTCCTGCAAACTGGCAGGCATCTCTCTGACAGCTGCCTCTGATCCACACCCTGTTCCATGGCTGAAGTGAAACCATCCGGGGCCTGGTGTCCCGTGGCCACCGCTCTCTCTGCCCAAACCACTAGCTTGTGTCTCATTCTTTTGCAGTGGAAACACACAAACTAGCCCGCCCACGCTAGCGCCAGCACAATTGTGGGAGGAAGTGGCGTGATATTGCGAACCAGGCTTCCAATTAGGTGTGGTGCCTAGGCACTCCTCTAGATGTGACATGATAATGCACCTACTAAACAGCCTAAGAGGCTTCAGAGATTCAGTGTGACACATGCAAAGCAACCACTGGAGTTTAGTTGACACTCTATCAGTTAAAAGTCTATATTTCCAATTATCTGTGGACAGTTTGCCTTCAAGGATAATTGGCTTCCCGCAGCTCCCTAGAACAGATGTCAGGGAGCCCATTGCCTTCCGCAGAGGAGAGGGAAATTATGGAAAGGTTTATAGCAGGCAGCATTGTGGCGATGGCACCGTTCGAGGGGCTGGCGGAACGCAGGAAGCAATTAGATATCATCCTGGGGCAGGTACAGCAAAGGCAACAGAAGTGGAGGGAGCGGTGGTAGAGAGTCAGTCACCCCCTCCTACTAGTGTGCTAATGGGGACACATGATGAAGCAGGAGATTCAGAGCGATGTCCTACTTCTGCTGGGAGAACTGACAGGTGACAGGTGAAGAGAGGCGTTTGATCGTTGGGAGCTGAGCCCATGCGCTGAGTATGGCGCAGAGCGGCACTGGGGCAGCAGCTGAAGTGACACCATGACGGAACGACTCATCCAGACAGCTTTCTTGTCGTGGGTCCTGGGGCGTGGAGTGGGAGGGGAGATTGGCTTTGGAAATAGGCTCTGTTGAGTAGATACGTACTACTGTGGGGACGTGCACTTAATTAGCCTTGTAGTCATGCTCTTGGGACAAACGTTACGTCTTCAAACCAGCAGCACAAGAGAAATGTTCTGATGGGAGCTGTGAACAGTTCTCCAGCTCCAGCAAGGTCTACCTGTTGTCTGATGGGCCAGCCGGGGGTCCCTCGTCTACAGTCTGACGGTTACAGCTGCTCAGAAAAAGGGAGGGGGGGGGGTTCAGTGGAAAATTGAAGTCTGAAAATGTTATTCTGAAAATGAAAACATTTCAGCTAAAAATCAAATAGTTTGATTTTGAAATGTTTCTGTGGCGCTTCATGGGAGCTGCAATTCAGGTGTTTCATGCTGCCATTCTTCTCTATGGGTCAGGGTCCCCAGTTGGACTACATTTCCCATGAGACACTCTGGTCTCCCCCTCTTGTTGAGCTGCCAAGGTGCATCATGGGAGTCCCAGGAGCTCAGTGCATTATGCCAGATGTAGTCTGGTTGTGGAGCACAGCCCCAAGAAGATAATGAGAGCATGAGTCACCCAAATTATGACTCTGATGAGGTAGGCACTGCAGCAGTATTTCCACATGGAAATTTTCAGTTTTCAGCTGAAATTTTTTTGGGTTTTGGCTGAAAATCAAAACCTTCAGTTTTGGGGTGTTATTTTATTTTGATGAAAAGAAAAACGTTTCCACAGAAAGCAGATACTTTTCGGGGGGGGGAGGGGAACCTGTTTTGTCAAAACCACAATTTTCCATCAAAAACCATTTTAATGGAAACTTTTCAGTCCTAGAAACAATGCCTACTTGAAGGCAATTTCGAGACCATATCTGAACGGGAAGGGTCATGTGATCCTGGCAGTATTTTTAGACCTGAAGTCTTCTCTGAGCAATCTCATGAGTGATCTGTTATTAATGGTGAAAGCACACACATGCACAAGACAGGCACCTACGAGACACGGTAGCTGTCCTGAGGTGCGTCTAACCTTAAGCAGGAGAAGGGAAAACAAGGACGCACTGAGATGTACAGAGAGCAGTGGGAACTGGGGAGGGGCGTATTTTTGAAACCTTGCGAGTGTGATGTTCACATGGATGCCACATGGGAGAACCTGTCTCTTGTTGGGGGGCAGAGACAGGCACCTGCTGCAGCACTCTAGGAACCAGCCATCTGACTCCTGTGGGGCAACGAGTGACTATCCTAGGCTGGGACATCAGCTGTGGGGTGGAAGATGGTGTTGGTGCTTGGCCTGAAGTGGGAGGAGTTGACCTCTCATGAACTGGCTGGGACGTGTTAGAGAGGAGCACCTCCCACTGCTGCTCCCAGTCCAGCCCCCCTAACTAAGCCCCCCTCCCAGGCAGCTCCCACCCTGATCCCCAGCTCCATCCTGCTCCTATCCTACCCTCCTTATTCATGGTCATTCTCCAGGCCACCCCAGATTTCTCCTTTAGCTCTCCACTACCCTGATCCCTCAAGACTCCACCTAGAGCCCCTTCCCTTTTCCTTCTTGGACTTCCAAGGACTTAGTGAGAGATTTCCTGGCTTTCCGTGGCTCTAGTGAATAGTAAAAAGCTTTTCACAATAACCCTGGGAGCTTCCTAAAGACTCTCACAGACATCCAACCCACCAGGGGTCAGGGTACCTTTGCTTTCCGCAAACATTATTGCAGATACAATTTCACTGACCTGAATGTTTCCAAATAAGCGAATAAAGGGGGATGGCCTGGCCATTTAGGAGGATTAATTTGTAGATTATGCACAAATTCTGTTCTGTGACATTTGCCCAGCTCTGCGGTCCAGGATGCTCTTCCTCCCGGGTGGCTATTTAGGAGATTTCTGAGCCTGGCCTTCAGTTTACATTAATCAGCATCAATGAACAGTCATTACTTAATCTGTAATTACTGCATCTGACGAAGTGGATTTCTGCCCACGAAAGCTTATGCCCAAATAAATGTGTTAGTCTTTAAGGTGCCACAGAACTCTAGTAATTACTGAGTGACTCAGTGGCAAGCCCATTGCAGTCTCAGGATAAGTAATTCCCCTGCAGCTGAGCGGTGATTTGGATTCACTGCCATGGGCGCGCTGTTATTACTCTGTATGCTGAGGTGCCATCACTGGACTGAGTTCTCATATGGCCCCCCCTATTTGGTGGGGCTCTGATGAGCCATTCCCAGGCAGTCCTTGGAAAATCTCAGCTTTCCTCCTCTGTGTTAGGAGGAGAACAGACTTGAGTTTTTCCTAATTTCTCTCCTGGGTGTGAAATGCTCACATTATGTACAGAGTTTTCAGTTTCCACCCTTTAACTTCTCGTTTCTCTAGTAGAAGGGGAACATACGGCTGCCTTGTTATGTCAACTGGGTGTGTGATCAAGCAGCCTTTTCAGTATGCTGCAATGTGTTTAGAAAAATTCAGGGGATCCCTGAAGGATTGTCCTGAGAAAATCTATAAAATATCTTGAAATGCTGCAGTATTCTACACAGCTGCAGAATGAAAAAAAAAACAGCACCAAGAAGCGGGCTGAAGTTCTTAGAGGGAGGATTTTCTGTTTGGGGCCTGAGAGACTGAGCTGAACAGAATACAGAAAAACTTTAGTTTTGTCTGAAAAGCAAACTCAGGAAGCTCAGCTGGCCTGAGAAATAAAACTTTTCTACAGGTAGGATTTACTGTCACAACAGATAAACATGAGGAAATTACCAGCTGAGCTGCTCCTAATTGAGGAAAATGGAAAATCTGGGAACATAAAGCCCTTCATTTCAAAATGTGGGTCTTTATTTAACGGCATCGGTGCTGCTCCTCCGCTCCCCAGCTGCCCTGCCATATGTTTTCTTGATGCTCCCGTGAGCAGCAGTCAGCAGGTTAACAGCAAGTTTTGTCCATCTAGGTTCTTTTATGAGGCTCAGGACAGCAGTATCTGTGCCCCTTACAGAGCTGTGCACACAGACAGGGTTATCTTTAGTACAGGGCGGAGAATGATAATTCCCTTTCATAGAGGACTTTGCAATTTGGGTTCATCCCCAGATTTTGAATTTCTCCATGAAACCCAGCTGTGTTGGCAGCCTGGTCCACGGCAGTCCACCAGAGACCCTGGAGCCGCAGGCTTGGATGGTTGGAAGCCAGGAACCCCAGCGCATTCAGGCTCCCAATTCCTCATCAGTCCACCAGATGAGCCAGAAACCTGCCCGGTGTCGGAGGGAATGTTGTTGAAATCGAACCGTCTCTACAAAACATTTTGATTTCAACATATTGGTAAATTCCAGCGAGAAGGTGGTCGGAAAAAATGTCAACGAAACACCTCTCATTAGCTCTCTCTCTCTTCCCCCTCTGCCCTGCCGCAGGGACTGAGAGGATCCATTTTATTCAGTGAGGGCTGTTATTCCAGGAAGTTGGGTTTGCAGTGGGTTTGCATTTGGCTTTGAAGGTGGAGAGGTTTGGGAAGTCCTGATCTCTTCCAGGTGTGAGCGCCAGATTCCCAGGGCCAAGCGTTGAGAAACTCCATCCCCTGAACACGCGAGCCTCCCTGCCAGAGCTGGCAGTCCCACCGTCCCACAGGAAGGCAGCTGTCATGGGACGCCGTGACCTCAGAGGTTGAGCAACCTCAGGTAACTTGGACCAGCGAAGATAAGAGCTGAAACCCTGACTGTGCCCCTGTATTCTAGAAATTGTGCTGGGAGCCAAATTGGCCTCCATATTGGAAGGACGCGAGACATGCAAAAGCATCTTCGCTCATTCTCTAGGCTCTGCAGTTTAGCCAGACCAGAAGATCCATTTTAGGTCTCTAGTGGCCAGCATGGCCTCACTGAGCGGACAGATCTTTCTCTAGGCCTGGCCCCATGAAAAGCCCCTCCCTTCCCATCCCTCTGGCATCCCCTCTGCATTGCCAAATTCAGCTCAGCCTCCCCCAAGCCCTGCCTCAGCTGTGCTCTGATGGTGGTTGTTTGGGAAGCAAGGGGCAACCTGGATTTGGGGAAGAAGGCAGCATCTGAAAGTGAGTAGATAAGAAGGGCAGAATCTAGGTCAGGGGAAGATTCATGACCTGCTGGGAGAGTGTGAGGTGTCATTTCCCCGCGAGGGTTGTTACAGCGACAGAATGATTGTTCCGACCGTCTCGGGTGCAGTGTGTGAACCAGGAGAATAACTAAGATTTCTGGGGCATGATCTGTGAGTGGGAGATGCAGGTGACAGGAGACAGCGCATGTGTGTGGCGGCTGTAAGAGGCAGTGTGGGCTAGTGGCTGTGGCTCTGGATGAGGAGCCCTAGGGATCCCTCCCCAGCCTCCCCTCTTCGCCTCCTGGGGCTCTTCGCCCCCCTCTGTCCCTGCCCAGCTAGGAGCTGCGGGGCGTGGGGGGGTAGGATGGGGCAGAGCCACCCTGAGTTTTTGGGATCTTCAGCCCCCCTCTACCCGCACTGTGGGAATGGTATGGGGCTACTGGGGGAGGGGAGAGACTGACTGGCTGCTCTTCCCCAGGAGGCGGGCAAGTGGGGGGCAGGCAGCCAATCAGAGGCTCCGATACGCTACAAGGCTGGAGCATCTCACGTCATGGCTCCAGCCCCAGCCAACCCCTTCACGGCGAAATCCCGGCAAGGACAGGTCACACTTGGAATGGGCTGGGGAGTGGAACTGCCCTGTGAGGGGAAGGAGGGGACACAGCGTGCAACCCCAGTGCCAGGGGTGCTGCCCAGGGCTCCTATATGCTACCCGTTCTCCTGCACTGCGGATCCATGCGGCTGGGGGACTCTCTGCTGGGAGATCATGCAGAAGCAGCTCCTTTATGGGGTGCGATGCAGAGACTGCTCTCCTCTGAGGCTGCAGCGGAGACAGATGAGTGAACACCTTCCTTTCCAGCCTCTAAATAAAGCTGCAGTCACTATAACCAGGCTTGATGGTGGAGCCTCAGGACAGGACCAGGCAGCACTTCCTCTGGGGCGGGACTCTGGGACTGTGCTAGCACGACACCAAACCGTGAGCGGGGTCCCGTTAGCACCTTTCAGCACAGCAAGGCCTTTTATGTTTGCAGATGCATTTACACACAAACCATCCAACCTGGCTAACATAGAAAGTGGGGTAAAAGCGGGAAGAGAGCATCACCCCAAGAGAAACTCCTCAGCCCTCTTACAGGAGAAAAGAGGGATCTAAAGCACACCAGACACAACAAACCCAACTTTACTCCAGCTTATGCAGTCCCTCATTTAAATCAAAATGCCGCATTGTGGCAAGGGGAAAGAATATGGGGAAAATAAAGGAAAAATGGGGCCTGATTCAGCCGTGTTACTCCATATTTCTGCCGTTATAACTCTCTTCATTTCAGTGGAGTTGCACTAGCATAAAGCTGAATAGTGTACAGCAGTATCACGGTCACAGTACTTAACTGTATAGGGCAAGAAGCAACCCTCAGAAGACAAAATGGAGCATTCAGCCAAATTGATAATTTGTATTGACCGACACACAAAAGCTAACATCATTACATACTTCTAATTAGACTTGCAAGGGGACAGTTTTTGTTTACCGTCAAGCTGATGGCTATTGGCTTAAATGTTCTCACTAGCAGGAAATAAAACAAAACCTGCTCTGATACTAATTACTAATTTGCTAGTAAAAAATGCAGTGATTTTAGACGTTGAAATTCAGAAATAAAATCATAGAATTTCATCATTTTTTTGGTTGCCAAATAGAACAGAGGGCGAATGAGGGCTGCCTCCAGGTGCAGTGGAGGGCATGTTTTGAACTGATCCTCTCTTCAGGGTTGATTTGTAGCAAGGGAGGAGGGATAAGTGAATCATTAGTGGTGTAGTGATTAAAAGCTAATCATCCCCATCGTTATAAGACACTTGATGTCAACATCAGCACCAGAGGGTCCAGGCAAGAGTATTTTTCCTACAGTCTAATAAACGGCACTACTTGTGAAACTCCCAACTGTGACGCCAAAGTGTGAGTACCAACCTCGGAGCAGACTGTTAAAAACTCCAGATTGGTTGTGAATTCTAAGCGTAGCTCTCGCCACCCAACTGCACCAAGTGCAAACTCTTCAGGCACTTAATAACCAGTCCCCTTGGGTACTCGGGTCTGTCTCGTCACCCAGATGAGCGTATCTCTGTGACAGATGGTCCCTTACACCAAGAATTACAGCAATATTCAGGTTACTCCTAATCCCAAAAGACCAGTCACTTACCCCAGGTCAATTGTGCTTTAGGTCTCACACCAAAGACAGCGCTTGTAACCATTCCTACCATAAACTATACGAAGATTTATTAAATAGAGAAAGGAAATTAGAGAGTTATTTACAAGCTTAAAGCAGGTAAACATAGATACACAAATGAGTTACAGTCTCAGGACAAGTCTACACTACAAAATTAAGTTGATCTAAGTTACATCATTGTACAGGCACTGCAGTAATTGCCACAGTTTTACACATCCACATTATGCTCCTTCTGTTGGAGGGGCAGGTCCACACCAGGAGCGTTTTCACTGATTTAACGGCCACTGTGGAATATTGTGGGACGGTTTCTGAAAGGCAGTAACAGTTGATGTAAGCGACGCGGTGTCTACACTGACCCTGTGTCGACTGAACTACATCAACCTAAGCACTACGCTTCTCACAGAGGTGGAGTTCAGTCTGGGTAGTGGGCAAATTTCATCGCTGGGAGTGACATTTTATTGTAGAAGCATACAGAATTAGGTCGATGTACGCTGCCTGATGTCGTCCTATCTCTGTCGTGTAGACCAGGCCTCAGATTTCAAAAGGTAGCAAAAATGTCTATAATCAGCAAGTAGTCTTTGTCCGTTAGGACTAACCCAGACTAAGCAGCTGTGGATCTCTTGCTTATGTCTAGAAACACTTGGCTTCCCCCCAGAGTCCAAACAGCACAGAGATCCTTAGTTTCTTCACTCAGGGGGTTTTATCCCCCTCCTGCCATGTGCTCCGAGCTGCAAACTCACTGATCCACTTGCATGACCCCTCTTCATGGGGAGGGGAGCCCAACAATAATAAGAGTTGTTAGGCCGTACGTTGATGGTTTCTCAATCCAGATGGAGGGAGTTTCTCGTTGTAAGATCCAATCATTGCCTGTCCGGTCTCAATGGCTCTCCTCTATTGGGAGGGGAGTAATAATTTCTGTAGAAGAGCAGGTCTTCATGCTAAGTAGTGTCCCTCTCTGGTCTGGTGATTCAGAAAGGCATAGAGGCTCACAACACAACCGCTGAGATGTTATATTACAATATGGGATGCAGACATTACAAGTTAGATTAATACAGGCAGCAACTCACAAATATTCAATAGACTTTAAATACCAAACTCTTTCTTATAATTCTAACACTTACTTTTGTCAATATTAGCCCACAAGTGAGCCAGACAGATTCCAGCTGTGCATCTGTCACAGTCCGGCTGAGACATGGGGACCTTGGTGCCTGATCTCCCAGTGTCACAATACTAACTTCCGGTAATCTTAGATTCCCCATACTGGGAGCCTTTTATGCCCAACGCACACCTGAAGAGTTGAATCCAATACAAATGAATAGCTGGATCCGAACACTGTGTGCACAGAAGTTATATTATGGGTGAGACTGGTAGTAATGCCTATAGTTAAGGTTGACTGATATTTTCCATTATAAGATCCTATTTTTAGTTGATTAGTTGATTAGAAATTTTAACTGGTCTTAAATTTCCCATGCTGGGTGTCTGCCTCAGGCTGAATCTTTTTTGGAAAGTTTCAGCTAAAACAGTTCAGCCGTTTCTGAGAACAAATGTAGAGAAAGTACATTGCTTTCAACATTTAAAAAAAAATTCTTATGCTTTGTTGAGAACTTTCTCTAGTACCTCCATGCTTTGGGCCAGGCCCTTGAAATTTGGCAGGGGATAGCATTGGTTCCAGGGAGGAGCCTGTAACAATCTTATCCCACCACCAACACCATGTAACGATTGTGAGGGTTCATTAAAGACTAAACTTTTTGAATGAGTAAGGAATAAAACTTTTATAACACTAACAGGAGTGATTCCCAGGTGTGCAGCTGGGAGCAGCCATGTTAGATCTGATGTAAGGCACATCTCCCAATTTACCCAACACTGTCCTATGCTAGAGAGCGTCTCTAAATCACAATCTTCTACAGGCATATCTGTACAGAGCATTTGGCCATCCCTGTGAAAAGCCATTCAGTCTTAGCCAAATTATAAACCTCCCCAAAATCTCAGTTCACACATGCTCAGTAGAGAGCTGGTAGAGTTTGGGAGCTAAATTCTCTGAAGATCCCATCTGCACTGAGCATGCTCCATCCCAGGGATGCAGGGCTCAGCTGAACCTTGCCTGTAATTGCTGTGCCTGCATCAGGCAACCGCTTTGGTGCCAGAACTGAGACTAGGGAGCCTGTCTCTCCTGTGCTCTCAATGCCCCCTCTGGCAGAGAGGAGGCAGAGGAAGCAGCCTGATTCAAATTCAGAGGTCTGAGGATCAGGGGGTGGCGGAGAGTCAAGAGCTATAGTGAGAGGGGACAGAGACTTGAGCAGGGAGGAAGAAACATAGGTGCCAGTGCGTGATTGGTTAAATTTTGTTACCTAGGGGTATTGGATAATGTAATGGATTTAGAAGAGTTAAAGGAAATCGCTAGTTTTACCTATATAATATAAATGAAAAACAATGCTCTTTGGGAACCATCTCACCTGTTCTGCCAGAACTTGTACTCCTCTGCACAATGGCGATGTGCAGAGACATCACCGGCACCCCCAGATAAGTGGATCCTGACTGGCCATTGCGTGAAATTTGGAAGTGGGGAGTTTAACAGATTTGCTTGGCATATGTATAACTCTGTGTGTGGCTAATAAATAGATGTTTGGAGCACAGCTGTGTATGACTCTTTCACTGGGAAAAGGTCCCACGGACTGGTAGATCCCTGAGCCCCACAGGTAAGGGCAGCTACTTAAACTGACCAGGTTTCTCCCTGAGCCACGTGGGTTAGGGTAGATTCCTTACATCCAAGCCCTCGGAAGGGAAAGAGTGTGTGTGTGTGGGGGGGGTACCTAAATTAACCGGATCATGCCTTGATCCCCTGGTAGGGTATATGCAGGGTGCCCTAAATTTTTGCTGATAACAATACTATATCAGTGTTTTTCAACTGGGGTTCACGAACCCCAAGAGAGTTATGGGATGGGCTTATCAGGGTCGCAAGGGTAGGGCCGGTGTTAGGGCGGGAAAGCAGGGCAAATGTCTGGGGCCCCACACCACAGGGGGCCCCATAAAGCTAAGTTACACGCCCCAGCACTGAGCGGCAGGTCTCCAGCTTTCGCTTCAGCAGAAGTTAGAGGGTGTGTAGTGAATGAGGCAGAGGGCTGCAGGAAGAGAAAAGATGGCCTCCTGGTTAAGGCAGTTGCCAGTGAGTTCCTGTGTAATGCTGGGCAAATGGTTTAAAGCCAGCTTTTCAGAGGTGGCCACTAATTGTATGTTCCTCGTTTTCTGAGTGCCTGGCTTGAGACCCCGGGGATTGGTTTGCAGAAGTGCTGTGCACTCACAGTGGCAGCTGAAGTCACTGGGGGCTCTGCTTTGAATATAGAAAGTGCTATATAATGCTAAGTACTCTGGAAAGCCAGGCCCTAGGGGTCTAAAATCGGGCACCCAACATTAGTAGACATTTCTGGCAATTTGGTTTGAATATGTTTTGCCTCAGTTCCCCATGTGTAAAACAGCTATAGTCATGCTACATCACCTCACAGAGGTGTTATGAGGATAAATTCATTAATGTTTGAGAAGGGCTCATATACTACAGTGAGGATCACAATAGAAAAGTCCATGAGGAAATTAATAATTTTGTATTCAGAGCAGGGTTTGAAGGATGTGCAGTGAATAAGGCCTGGGGCAACACACTGCATAAGGAGAATAAAACAAAATATTAAATACCCATTCCATGGGAATCATCCTTCCTGTGCACTGATTGAGGCAAGGATCCTGTTGAAAACATAGGATGAGATTATGTAATTAAAGGCTGTACTATAATGCATACACACAATGTGGCAATTTAGGATGTACAGGAAACCTTAATTCTGGCATTTTCTAACTTGGAGTGCTTGACTATGCAAACTTAACATTCTTTAAGCAGAGCCTTTTGTGTGTGCGTACACACACACACACACACACATCTCCGCCACAGTTGAGGTTGTGTTACAGATTTCAGCATCACGGTATATTAATTTTTATTATGTAGAAATCTCACTGAAATGGCAAAAACCAAAATATAGAATGTAAACTCTGGATGCTATTTGAATTTTCCATGGCGGTGGGATGAAAATTGGATTGACATAGAGAACAGGAAGAGTTAAAATAACTGCCCTTTGGACATTTTTCACTTAATTGTTTCATTTTTCTTTGTACCCCTTTTGCAATAATCTAAAGCATTCTACGATCTGTCCTTTGACTACTCGGTTGTTCCTCATGTGCAGATTTTTAGAATACCAATTATACATAGGTAGTTGTTTGTTTAGATAGCATTTTACAACTGTTTGGTCATAAGCATAATATGTGCCCGAAGCCAAACTTTTGCATTGGATGATGTATCTGCCATGGCATGAGTGCAATCACTGACTCAGTTTCTACCCCACACCTAAAAGCATGAAATAAGAAGCTACGGGAAAGACTCATGCATTCCTTGCCACCTTCGTATTGCCCGCAACCCTGGACAATAAACTCCGGCACTCTATAGGGCTTTCACGTTCATTTCAAACCATGCTGAAAAGCAATACATAACCAATTCCAACAAACTTGCATTCTAATCTACAGCCTTAACAGTGACCTCAGCAGTGTTAAGACAAAGAAGTGTTCAGAGAAGAGTTATGGGAATGATTAAAAGCTTATAAACCTGCCTTATTGTGATAGATTCAAAGAGCTCAATATATTTATCTTAACAAAGAGAAAGTCAAGGGGTGATTTGATGACAGTCTATATGTAACTACATGGTATTTAATAAGTATTTAATAATGGGCTCTTCAATCTAGCAGAGAAAGGTCTAACGTGATCCAATGGTTGGAAGTTGAAGCTAGACAAATTCAGACTGGAAATAAGGCATATATTTTTGACAGTGAGAGTAATTAACCATTGGAATCATTTACAACGGGTTGTAGCTCTTCATCACTGCCAATTTTTAAATCTAAATCAGATATTTTTCTGCCTGGGATGTGGAGAGTAAATGAAGAATATATGTATTCCTGTGCTGGCAATTTATTTTATTCAAATTTCTATCTATCTATAGAAGAATCGTAGAATATTAGAAGATTAGAGTTGGAAGGGACCTCAGGAGGCCATCTAGTCCAACCCCCTGCTCAAAGATGGACTAATCTCAGCTAAATCATCCCAGCCAGGGCTTTGTCTGTCTATCTGTCTGTCTGTCTATCACATTGCTATTGTAATTTAATCAGTGTGCGCCTTTAAAGGAATTGGAAGGCTCTAACTGTATTTCCCAATCAGCTGCCCCAAACCATCATTTCCCCAAGAAAGTGTAAAGAGTTCCAGAGTTGTTAGAAGGAATATGTGCAGAATTGTCCTTCGCCAACATATACATCAGGAAAAAGTGTAGTTAATGTAGAGAAGATAGAGCCCAGAGTTATCCATCACTGCTGCTTGGAACAAAATAAAGGCTCCGATTGATTTTGTGTTACAAAGTAATTAATTGTTGTGCAAAGAATGGTTTCGAGTTTAAAGGCCACATTACTACAACTGGAACCTCTGGCTGTGTCAGCAGCATCTGGCAACTGTGAAATGTTAAGATCATCACAGAGAGTGCCGTGGGCCAGTGGGTGCTCAGAAAACAGACATAATTTGCAATAAGATGATAAAAGATGTAGTGAGTTAGATGTGAGAATTGGGAAGAAGTTGCACAAGGCATAAAGCAATAAGAATTAGGGAATTAAGAACATAAGAGCTGCCATACTGAGTGAGACCATGTTCCCTCTTGCCCAGTATCCTGTCTCCAAGAGTGGTCCATACCAATGTTTCAAGGGGATTGTACAGAACAGGGCAGTGGGAGTGATCTACCCATCTTCCACTCCCGCCTTCTGGTAGACAGAGATTTAGACTCACGCATGGCTTTGTGTCTCTAACCATCTTGGCTAATAGCCATTGATGGACCTGTTCTCCATGAACTTATTTAATTCTTTTCTGAACGCAGTTATACTTTTGGCCATCATAACATCCCACGGCAATGAGTTCCACAGGTTAACTGTGCATGATGTGAAAAAGAACTTCTTCTTTGTTTTAAACCTGCTGCCTATTAATTTCATTGGGTAGCCCCTAGTTTTTGTATTGTGTGAAAGGGCAAATAACACTTCTCTAGTCACTTTTTCCACACCGTTCATGATTTACTAGACCTGTATCATATCCCCCTTTCGTCGTCTTTTTTCTAAGATAAATAGTCCAAATCTTTTTAGTCTCTTCTTGTATGGAAGTCATTCCATACCCATGATCCTCTTTGTTGCCTTTCTCTGAATCTTTTCCAGTTCCACTATGATTTTTGGGTTTTTTTTAATGGGACTGCCAGAACTTCCTCACCAATCTATTGGATTAAAATATTCAAGATGCGGGTACATCAGGAATTTATGTAGTGGCATTATGGTATTTTTGTGATATTATCTATCCCTTTCCTAATAGTTCCTAACATACAGTTAGCTTTTTTGGCCAGTGCTGTGTATTATGCAGAAGTTTTCAGAGAACTGTCCATGGTGATTCTTTCTTGGGTAGTGACAGCTAATTTATAACCAATCATTTTGTATGTGTAGTTGGGATTATGTTTACCAATGTGCATTACTTTACACTTATCAACATTGAATTCCGTCTGCCATTTTGTTGCCCAGTCATTCAGTTTT
Source organism: Emydura macquarii macquarii (assembly GCF_026122565.2). Taxonomy (NCBI): domain Eukaryota; kingdom Metazoa; phylum Chordata; order Testudines; family Chelidae; genus Emydura; species Emydura macquarii. The sequence goes on from NW_027131391.1 coordinate 7,235,709, forward strand.
GTGAGATCCCTCTGTAACTCCTCACAGGCTGCTCTGGACTTAACTATCTTGAATAAGTTTGTATCATTTGCAAACTTTGTCACTTCACTGTTCACCCCCTTTTCCAACTCATTGCTGAATATGTTGAACGGCACTGGTCCCAACAGAGATCCATGGAGGACCTTGCTGTTCACCTCTCTCCATTGTGAAAACTGATGATTTATTCCTACCCTTTGTTTCCTATCTTTCAACCAGTTACTGATCCATAAGAGGACCTTCCCTCTTATCCCATGGCTACTTTGAAAAATTCCCTCACTAAAGGCTCTCAAGGAAACAAAGACTTTCTGAAAATCCAAGTACATTATATTGACTGGATCATCCTTATCCGTATGCTTGTTAACTCCCTTCAAGAATTCTAATAGATTGGTGAGGCATGACTTCCCTTTGCAAAAGCCGTGTTGACTCTTCCCCAACAAATCATGTTTATCTCTGTGTCTGATAAATTCTGTTCTTCACTATAGTTTCTACCGATCTGCCCAGTGCCAAAGTTAGTTTCCCCATTCTATAATTGCCAGGATCTCATCTGGAGCCATTTTTAAAAATTAACATTACATTAGTTATCTTCCAGTCATTTGGTATGGAGGCGGATTTAAGTGATAGGTTACATACCACAGTTAACTCTGAATTCTTGGGTGAATATCATCTCCTCTCACATGCGCGAGCTGGGGACCTATTTAGTAATTTTGTGATAATGGGGCACTGACTCTGCAAGGGTTATTCTTGAGAGTTGTCCTTAGTTATGCAAGTCGTCACAGAGCCATTGAATTCAGTGAGCCTGCTCTCACAGTTCAGGATCAGAGAGGAGGGGTGGAAAGATTTGTCCCTGTATTTGTCATGGAGGCTCATAAAAGTGTGTGATGAGTAGCTGAGCATAGTGAAGGAGGAGAGATAAGGCGGAATTTCCTATTGGTTATAGCTCAACATGTCTTCAGCAAGAAGAATCTGCGCCTTTTCCCATTATTTTCTGCCTTTCTCCTATGCCCTCCACTCAGCCACTACCTGGCCAAGGAATTATTCAGATCTGCATGGAAAGCTAGGAGAAGAAAGCAGCACCGAAAATATGAAAATAAGGAACAGCTTCCTGGGTAGAGCAGAAGAATGTCAGCTGTTGTCTGTAAGATGCTAGTCCTGTAAATTAAAAGCACAGATGACAATTCAGAAGACAGTGAAGTTGGAATCAGGTTAATAATGATGCAAAAGATAGCTGGTGTCATAGACCTCTGATGGAAATGAGCTTATGGCTGAATGTCAGAATCTTTACAAGGCAATTAAAAAAGTTGAGAGTGTGACTTGTAAGACATCCCGAAATTTCTGGCATTTCTAAACACCACAGTTAATATATTCAAGTGATGGCATAACCCCAAAGAGTGCACAAGAGATGAGAAGATCTTTAGATGAAGTATCTTTCCTCCTACTGTGACTTTTAAATTAACCAGATTTTGGCCTCAAAGTCTAAATAAGACTTTTCTGAGTTCTCTGTTTTCTATTTGTACAATGTCTCTCATTAAAGTACCAGCCACCAAACACATGCTGTCACATACTGCACCACTTGGAAAGATTGATTTCAAATTATCATATGCAAGAGACATTGTCTGCTGTACGGCCATTAGTAAGTTTCACTTTCAAAATGGATCGAGATGGGCTGTTAACTTCAATTCAGGTGGTTTGCGCTTTTTTTTTTTTTTTAAGGATACTATAAAACTGTCTCCTCTATTCCCTGGTTTGGATGAAATACGGTGCAAATTTCAGGAGAAGACTTTCTCTGTCATACGTTGATGAGAATTTGTCAGTTTATCGTTTGATTAAATAATGAAGTATGTGGCGTGAGTGATTCCCAAGCATTCTAGTTGCCTGAACAAGTTACTTTATAAACCATTGTAATGTGGGAGGAATCTCTCACATTGCGATGAGGATGTAAAACTGACCACCTAGGATCTATAAAGTTCCCGGGACACCTTTTGGAGGAATGAGCTCCTTTGCCAAATTCCAGTTTTGGTCGTTACATTTTGCTTGCATAAATTTCCTCTGTAGTTCAACTGGATAAGTTCTTCTTCACCACCCACCACCTCCCCAAAGAAAAACTGCTAGGGAGTGGAACGGTTGCCAGTTTCCAGAAGTGGCTGCATTTTGGTGATAAGTGAGTGTCGATCCCTGTGTACCAAAGTGATTTAGGATCCATCATTCAGAATGCAAGTTAATCTCGTAAGAGTTTTTCCTGTGTGCATGTACTGTAGGGCTACCTCTGTAGTCACTAGTATTGTCAGGTTTTAGTAGTATTAGCTAAGAAAATGAGTTCATGTTTGGCCATTTCTGAACTGGAACATTTGGACATATGCACAAAACTAAGGAGGAAGCGAAATGAAATGCAGATACTTCACAGGAAAGAATCGGGGTCAGAGATGCTCAACTGACCAAAACAATGATCTCCAAATAGAGAACTTGTTCTATTAACAGAAACGCTAGTCCCTTAAACCATGTTATTTCACTGGTTAGGTTAAATTAGGATATATCATATTCATTGCATGTGTTAGAAGCGATCACCTGTTTAATGGGGAGCATTTGAGTTGGGGTAACGTATCTTTTTCCTTTGTTGGCCAACTCCTTCAATAATCTTATGGGCCTATTTATGAGAATGGTCTCAGCAAACCTCCCTTTTTGCACCACCACTACTAATTTAATTTTATAATGTGATTTATTAATGCACTGTTTGTTTGTTTGCTTGTTTATTCCCACATGGATTCAACTCTGCCCCTGCAAATCAGGCTCTTGGATTTCTAATTTGCATCCATTGAACCCATAAGTAGCTGCAGACAATGAATTACCTCTTGATGGACATGTCCAAGGTTCAAGAAGAGCTGAGGCTCAGTTAGCACAAGAGGGGACTTTTCTGCCCTCAGTTTCAGGACACTGGATTTGAAGGTTATGCTCCAGGTCCCACCAACAGTTACCAGCACAGAAGTGATGGTTGTGCTCCAATCACTCATTAAATAGTGAGGCTTCCCAGACTACGGACGTCCCGTTCCCTGCAGCAGGATCTGCAGAAGTAATGTCATGCAGGTCAAGGAAACATTATTCGCCAGCAACTAAAGGCTAGTCTGGACTAGGATAAAAGTTGCATTTGTAAAATGTGTTAGCTACAACTTTGTAACCAACATGCTCAACTCCTAGCATAGGCAGGGCAAACTGGGTTTGGACGTATTTTGACTGTCAGAGGTGAACAGTAGATCTGCTAGGGTGGTCTTGCCTGGCAAAATAGAGGTTTAAAAGGTGTTAACATTGGGAAAATGTCAAGTTTGCACATGGCCAACAATTATTATTATGCTCAATAATCAGTAATCAGGCCTCTAAAGTGCCTCAACGTTGATTTTAAGCTGATCTCATTATTTTTATTTGCCTTCACCTTTCTGAGCTGTTAGGTCAAACTCACCTCAGGTTTTCATAGTTTTCTGGAAACTGCTTGTTGAATCAAACAGTGAGATTTCTTGTAAAGAGTTAAAAGCAGGAGCTGGGGATTTAAGAAAAATACCACAGATTGCAAAACTCAAGATAATATCTTGAGAGTCGGGAGCTGTGATGTTAACCTGCAGTGTTAGGAACTACATTGCTGCATGATGAAAGCCATTTGCACTGAGCCGTAACAACTTCTACCGGTCCTAGAAAAACTGGGTACAACACTGTGTATTCTTGGGAGCTGCCTACTGGCACCTTGTCTGCTAACTAGGTTCCTATTTACAGACATCTCCTTTGTAGGGCATTTTTGTAACAGGGGGTGGATAATATGTGTTAGCTAACGCCAACCTATCCTCAACCACTTCTCTAGTCTAGATGAACCCTAGGCTTCATCTTGCCAGCTCACACATGGGAAAATACGAGGGTTTTAAAATATGTTAGTTAAAATGTTGAAGCTAACAGAGTTGGAAACTACCCTTTTTATGCTCGTATAGATAAGTCCTAGAGAAGAACTGAAGGTTGGTCGGGGGAGCTCATGTTCCTGCCCTGAGATGAAATTCAAGCATAGAGTTTAAGGACAGAAGGGACCACAATATCATCTAGTTTAACCTCCTGTGTATCACAGGCCACCAACCCCACCCAACACCCACCCTACACCCAACAAGCAAAATGAGATCTAAGTATTACAGCCAGGGCACAGGAGCACCAGTGCCTGAGGATCCTGCAGTGATTGAGAGAGAAGTGACCTGCACGCCACACTGCAGAGGAAGGTGAAAATCGCCAAGGGTCATGGCCAATCTGACCTAGGGGAAAATTCCTTCCCAACTGCACATAGGGTGAGCAGTTAGACCCTGAGCATGTGGGCAAGAACCAGCCAGTCCAGGACCTGAGAGAGAGAACACTTGGTTCCATCTCTGAGCCCTGGCCCTTCCTGTCCTAAGTCCCATCCTAGGATCACGTTTGCTTTTCTCACAGCCGCATTACATTGGTGGCTCAGAGTCATCCTGTGATCGACCCACATACCCGGATCTCTCTCCTCCTCCGTTGTTGCCAGCTGATGAGTTCCCAGCTTGCAGCAGAAATTCTTCTTATTCGACCCAAAGTGCGTGACCTTGACCTTTGTACTATTGAATTTCATCCCACCCTCTCCTGGGATCTCCTGGGTGATGCGTGTGCAAGAGACGCCCTGAATATGCAGTCTGGGGGAGGGTCAACTGACAACTTGTGTGACAGCAGTTGGCTGTCTAGCCTAGGGGGAACCTGCAGTAAGAAATTAAAAGGGAGTGAGGGGGCAGGAGCTGTAGTGTGATTCAAATGCTTTGGAGGTGTTAAAACTAAAAATAGTCTCAAAAGCCCTGAGGCCTGTAAAGTGACAGAAAATACCATGTCCATCCTGCAGCTGCTATTCTTCTTCTGACAAATCCTCCCCCCTCCTCCCCCACACACACTCAAGCTCTCACACACACTAAGGGATCCATTATAGATTTGTGTCAGAGTCTGCGTAAGGGCATGTGACTCTGTGCGTGTACAGGCATGCACATGCGTGTGTATACACTGGCATGCAGAGCTCTCTGTGTGTTTGTGTGCGCACAGGCAAGCCAGGCTCGTTGTGTTTGTGTGTGTACAGGAATGCTGGGCTGTGTGTGTGTGTGTGTTTGTACACAGGCACGCTGGTCTAGCAGCGATGCCTACGAGCCTTTGTCCTGCCAACCATGTGTGAGTTGTCCTTCAAATTGCTTTGAAAACTCTCTTTTGTTGTGGTGCTGCAGTGGCTAGGCAGCTGGTGAGCTGTGACTGCTACTTATCTCCCTCTCGTGCTCGCCACCTCTACTGGCTGTATCGACCTGGCGTCTCTTACCTGCCCTTAGACTGCAAACTCTTTGGGATACGGCCTGTGTCTTTGTTATGTTTGTACAGCGCTTAGCACAGTGGGATCCTGGCCACTTCATGTTACACTTGAATGATAATCAGAATAATAAACATAATTGAATCCTAGAACTATCGGGTTAATAGGGTCGCAAGGGTCATCTAGTCTAACCTCCTACCAAGATGCAGGATTTGTTGGGTCCAAACCATCCAAGACAGGTGGCCATCCAGCCTCCTTTGGAAAACCTCCACTGAAGGAACTTCCACAACCTCCCGAGGCTGTCTGTTCCATTGGCCTGCTGTTCTCACAGTTAGGAAGATTTTCCTGAGATTTAATCCAAATCTGCTGTGCTGTTGTTTGAACCCATGGCCTCTTGTCCTGCCTTCTGTGGCAAGAGAGAACAACTTTTCCTCATCTTTTTTATGGCAGCCTTTCAAGTATTTGAAGGCCGCTATCATGTCCCTCCTTAATCTTCTCTTTTCCAAACTAAACATCCTCAGCCTATGCTCACATGGCTGCATTCCATCCCTTTGATCATCTTTGTCACTTGCCTCTGGATCCTTTCCAGTTTCTCTACATCCATTCTATACACTGGTGACCAAACCTGGACACGGTACTTCAGCTGGAGTCTAATCAGCACCTAATGTATCACCGCTTGTGACTTGCATGTCATGCCTCTGTTGATGCAACCCAAAATTGCATTTGGTTTTTTGCAACAGCATTGTGTTGCTGACTCATGTTGAGACTGTGATCCACCACAACTCCCAGATCCTTCTCAGCAGTGTTGCTGCCAAGTCAGTTATCCTGTATTTGTGCATTTGGTTTTTCTTCCTTAAGTCTAGCATCTTACATTTGTCTTTGTTGACTTTCATTTTGTCGTCCACAGAAGTGTTTCTCAACCTTTTTGATACCAGGGACCAATCTCCTATTCTGTGTCAGGGAGATCTTAGGGACCAGTGATGGTCCATGGACCAGTCATAGAGAAACACTGTTCTATAGCCCAGTTCTCCAATTTATCAAGATCCCTCTGAATTTTAGCTCTATCCTCCAAAGTGTTGGCTTTGTGTCATCTGCAAACCTCCTCAGTGTGCTCTCTATTCTTACATCCAGGTCATTAATAAAGATGTTAAATTACACCAGACCCAGAACAGATCTCTGTGGAACCCTACTTGAGACTTCCCCCCATCTGACATCAGTCCATTCATAGTTACTCATTGTTTGCAGTTTTTAACCAATTATATATCTACTTAATGGTAGTTCCACTGAACCCACGTTTCTCCAGCTTACCTATCAGAAAGTTGTGTGGGACTGTGTCAAAAAACTTGCTGAAGCCCAGATATGTTATGTCCACCGCCTTATCCCCATCCACCAAACCAGTTACCCGGTCAAAGAAGGAAATCAAGCTGGTTTGGCAGGATTTGTTCCTGATAAATCCATGCTGGCTGCTAGTGATCACCCCTTCACCCTCCAGACATTCACAAATTGATTGTTTAATACATGGCTCTAGCAGGTTCCTAGGTATGGAAGTCAGGCTGACGGGCCTATAGTCCTCCGGCTCCTCCTTTCTCCCCTCTGTAAAGACAGGCACTACGTTAGTCCTTCTCCAGTCTTCCAGGACCTCTCCTGTCTTCCATGAGTTCGCAAATATTATTGACAGTGGCTCCGAGATTTCTTCAACTAATTCCTCAAGCACCCTGGGCTGAATAGCATCCGGCCCCACTGACTTGAATTCAATCAAACTAGTAAGAAGATCTCTTTACTTATCCCGATCTGCATCCTTTTCCCTTTATTGTCTACTAATTTCACTAGTTATCCGGTCACTTGCTATTTTTTGCAAGAAGACTGAAGCAAAGTAGGCATTGAGCATCTCTGTCTTCCAATCATCTTCCATTCCCAGCTCACCTTCTCCATTGAGCAGCGGACCCACACTGTGCCGGACCTTTCTCTTTTGTGTGACATATTTATAGAACCCCTTCTTGTTCTCTCTAAAATTCCCTGCCAGCTGTAACTCATTCTTTGCCTTGGCATTCCTGACGTTGTCCCTACACACTTGCGCTATTCCCATGTATGATATGCCCCTCCTTCCATTCCCTGGATGTATCCCTTTTGAGATAGGTAAAAAACTCCTTATGCAGCCCACGTTGGCCTCCACAATGCAGTGAAGCAAATGGGCAGAGGGCGAGCAGCTGGGGCTTTGCGTCAGTACTGGTGCCTGTTTTGTTTTCTTTGGCAGACCAAACGGCACCGGGCCGGCAGGCAAGCAGCTGTTGGCTTATATCTGAGTCTCTGCTGTATGTCTCATGCTGGGTCCAGCCTGGTCATTGTCCATGTGCCACTGCTCCTGGCCCCACGGGGATTCGTTCACAGCCCTTGAAGTGGCCACTTAGTCTGTAGGGAATGGCTAGTGCGGCATAAGGCAGGACCCGGGATAGCTTGGCTGCAGCAGACTGGTGCATGCTGCTTGGAGCACGGGTGAGATGAGAGAAGCCGGCAGCTGCCCGGGAATGAGCAATGGGAGTGTAGGCTGAGCTCTGCAGTGTGGTTCTCTTGAATCCGGGTTCCTTTGGGTCTGACGGCTCGGCGAGAACGCTCCGCGCGATGGTCCGGATTCGCTCTTCTTCTTTGACAAAAACCACAGCCATTGTGACCGCAAACCAGGAGCTGAGCCCGAAACCCTCTGCTGCCGGGCAGAGAGCATGCACGCCACAGCCGCTCTTTGCTGCAGGCGCTGTGTTTATCGGATGGGCCCATCAGAATGCGGCAGGCAGGCTGCTCTCTGGCAGCACATTGCTGGGCAGCTCGGATATGTGAAAGGCTTGCACGGTGCTGTAAACACGGGGTAACATTAGCTCGGCGGGAACAGGTTCCGCAGTTCATCTCGTCGGCACTGCAACTATGTGCAAAGGGTTTGCTCCGCTGAAAGCAGAAATCCCGGGAGGAGGGGCCATTGTGCAACACGGCAGGCACATTCCTTCTCTGCAGAGGGCCAGGCCCATGCACCACTCCGGTCACACTTTCAGGGCTGCAGAGGAACTTGGGTGGTGCTGGCTCTGTAGAGGGGGAATGCTTCTGTAGCAAGGGGGGGGTCAGCCCTACACACTCAGCTGGTTGGCATCCCAATTGCTAATTATCTGACCCGGAATCACTAAGCAGATCCCTTCCTCAAATCTTGCTTGATGTGTAGCCCACCTGCGAGCAATTTGTTGTGAGTATTCGACACTCCACAGCACGGCTCCTTCCGTCCATCTCCAGCTCGCTCTGACTGGTTCTATAGCCTATACGTTGTGTGCCAAGACGGGTGTAGTTCTTAGAAACAGGTTTGGGGGATTCTCATGCTGATGAATTTCCAGTTTGCTCTTCCTCGCTCTCCTGCAAGATTGCTGTCCCCACAAACCTTCCTGCCAGTACGCTTGTTCCTTAGATTATTTACGGCGAGTGAAATCCAGCCTTGTGCCGGGTCAGGATCAAAGTCTTTGCATGGCTTACGCCCCACTTCTGCCCTTTTGTCCCCTGAGCGCTGGAGACCCACCGTACACCACAGGCCCGAGTGCAATCAAAGCAAACTCCCCAACAAAACCCAAACGGCCATTGAGGGTGATTGTTTTGCAGGCTTCTCCTGTTCTCAGGAAGCAAAACAGAGGGAGGTTCTTAGCCACCTTCACAGCTTCTGGACAGGAAAATGAGCAGACGGGTGAAGGGTACAGCCCACCAAGGAGAGTGTCCTCTGCAGTTAAGTTCAGCACTCACAAGTTAGGAGCAGCTAGTACATGATTGTGTTGTTATAGACTGTATCAAAATGCAGCTGGATGGAGGAGTGTGGCAGGTGGGGATTGGGAATTTAGGTTGCATAGGCCGTCTGGCATTTCCTAACTTTGGGTGCTGGACTTCACCATCTTAATAACATTCTTTTACCATAGTTCTTTGTGTGTAATCTCCACGGTGTTCAAAAAAGCAAACTGAAAAACCAGAATTTCCTTCATGTGGGAACCATAACAACCCCACATGTGTCATCACAGTATTCTTATCAGCAAGTTAAAGAAGTATGGGTTGGATGAATGGACTATAAAATGGATAGAGAGCTGGCTAGATCATCGGGCTCAATGGGTAATGATCAATGGCTCCATGTCTAGCTGGCAGCCAGTCACAAGCGGAGTGCCCCAGGGGTTGGTCCTGGGGCCATTTTGTTCAACATCTTCATTAATGATCTAGAGGATGGCGTAGATTACACTCTCAGCAAGTTTGCAGGTGACACTAAGCTAGGGGGAGTGGTAGATACACTGAAGGGCAGGGATAGGATACAGAGTGACCTAGACAAATTGGAGGATTGGGCCAAAAGAAATCTGATGAGGTTCAACAAGGACAAATGCAGAGACCTTCGCTTAGGACGGAAGAATCCCATGCACAGCTATAGACTGGGGACCGACGAGCTAGGCAGCAGTTCTGCAGAAAAGGACCTAGGGGTTACAGTGGATAAGAAGCTGGAGATGAGTCAGCAGTGTGCCCTGGTTACCAAGAAGGCTAATAGCATATTGGGCTGCATTAGTAGGAGCATTGCCAGCAGATCGAGGGAAGTGATTATTCCCCTCTATTTGGCACTGGTGAGGCTGCATTTGGAATATTGTGTCCAGTTTTGAGCCTCCCACTACAGAAAGGATGTGGACAAGTTGGAGAGAGTCCAGCAGAGGGCAACAAAAATGATTAGGTGGCTGGAGCACAAGACTTATGAGGAGAGGCTGAGGGAACTAGGCTTGTTTAGCCTGCAGAAGAGAAGAATGAGGGGGGATTTGATAGCAGCCTTTAACTACCTGAAAGGGGGTTCCAGGGAGGATGGAGCTAGGCTGTTCTCAGTGGTGGTAGATGACAGAACAAGGAGCAACGGTCTCAAGTTGCAGTGGGGGAGGTCTAGGTTGGATATTAGGAAAACGTTTTTCACTAGGAGGGTGGTGAAGCACTGGAATGGGTTAACTAGGGAGGTGGTGGAATCTCCATCTTTAGAGGTTTTTAAGCTGAGGCTTGACAAAGCCCTGACTGGGATGATTTAGCTGAGGTTAGTCCTGCTTTGAGCAGGGGGTTGGAGTAGATACCTCCTGAGGTCCCTTCCAACTCTAATATTCTATGATTCTATCAGCAGGGTTGGACCCTGAATTTGAACCAATGGAGTAGCTGATGAGTTACTGTGACTGGTAACAGTAGTAGGTTGTCACCCTCTATGTGGATCAGTGAGTGACTAGAGGGAGATGAGGATAACCCTAAGGTAACTGGTCTTCAGGGCTGTTGCGGGGGAGCCAGGTGGTGAAGGTCCAGGTCTCACATTATATAAAACAGAAGTACTCCTGAAATGGCTGGCATGCCCTGATTGCAGTTCCACCTGCTTCTCAGCCCCCGTGGGACAGACCAGTGATGCTGCGTGAGTGAGTGATTTTTCTTTAGCAGGGGAGAACAGAGAAGGAATGAAAGGAAAGCAAACTTATGCCTCTCTTTAAAGGATGAACTTGAGTTGTAGGCTCTTATCTTGTCTCTCTTGATGTCACGTTAAGAATGTGCTCTGCTGTGAGACATCGATGAGGCTTTGGAGTCTTTCTAGCACCCTTTAAGGAACGGAGAACACATGTTTGAGTTGCTAATTAAAGCCTGAACCAAGGTCTTTTGTAGAAATCCTGATCATTCTCATGTCATGAGCTACGAAAACCAAAGCAGCCTCCTCCTCTGAATGCTGAGTGGCTCCGGGCTTCTTCGCAGGTCTCCGGAGAGAGCATCTGTTCAGCTGTGATGATAAAGTTGCATGGGGAATATTTCCCCTCTACCGCAGCGAAATGGAATGAGAAAGGTACCGTCCGGGGGAATGCAGTAAACTGTCCACAAACACAGTCAGCTGGCCCCCAGATAGGAAGGAGTGAGCTGGCTCTGGGTTTTGCTGACCTGAAGCAGATTTTCTGCCCCCGTGTGCCTCCCTGCTAGTTCAGACTTCTGCCCCCGTCAGTAATAAGACAGTGCCACAAGATGCGTGCCCAGGGGAGCACTCTAGCTGCTGCTTTGTTCAGAGAGTAAGCACCTCCCGGGAGGAGCCAGAGCTCTGCAGAGACCTTCTCCTTATTACCATGACATTGTAGACTCTTGGGAGCCAGGATTGTCTACTAGTCTGTGTGCAGCACCCAGCACAACGGCGCCCTGATCTCGACTAGCCCCTGGGCGTGGCTGTACCGAAGACAACTCAGCAGCAGCATCCTAGGAAACTTCCTGAAATGTAAAAACAAAACAAAAAACCACGTGTTCAGGTTTAGATCTGAAACCTCTGCCGCACACGTGTCATGTGTCCATTGGTCCGGACTGGGACTCCAGAGAGCTGAGCTCTCTCTTCTTAACCTCTGCCAGAGACATCCTGTGTGAACGTGGATGCAGTGCACAAAAGCTTGTCTCTTGCATCAGCAGGAGCTGGTCTAAAAAACAGTATCACCTCACCCACCTTGTCTGTGTGGGCAGATCAGAGCCTCTCTGTGCCTCAGTTTCCCCTTCTGTACAATGGAGATGGCGTCTTTCAACTTTTCAAAACCGCCAGACAACTGGAAATTCAGTTATTCACCCAGCTCTTGTCCTCTGCAGCAGTCAGCAACCAGAGTCCCTCTCACTGGGCCTAGAAAGAGATTGTAATGCCAGGATGTTTTATGGGGGTGGAAAAATGGGAGACATGACAAGGCCGGGAAATACGTATGCTGTGTCTGTGAGGTTCAGAAAAGAGACAGACGTCCTTAGGAGACCAGGCGCCTGTCTGACTCATCTGGGCAGCTCCCATGGGGCTGATATGCATGCGTGTGGGGGGCAGAATGAGATCTAGGCCCCTCAGCCCTATGTGGGACTGAAATGGTGCCGATGGCTTGTTCTGGGCATCTGTGCAGGGCTCCTGCTGTCCCTGTCTGAGCTACTGTCTTGTTTCTCAAAGCAGGGTTCCCCTTTCCAGGCAGAAAGAACTTCGGGGCCTTTTCCAAAATTCTCAAGCCCAGACTTCCAAGAGTTTAGCATCCACAGAGGGGGTATTGAGGGACTCAGGCCTACTGCTGGGGCAAGAGGAGAAATGGGCCTGAACTCACCCTGCCTCAGCTTGGAAGGAGTGTCGGAGGCTCCCACACAAAGCCAACAATTGCCAAGAGCCCCACACGTTTTGAAACAAAATGAACGTGTTGGTTTTATTTGCTCTTAAAACTGAAAAACATTGTGAACCTTCATGTTTGTGGTTTTTTCCTCTCATTTTTCCAGTCTTCTTTTCGGTCCTTCATGCAATAGCACGAAAGACGACAGGGGGAAGAGGGGTTCTGTGCTTTTCCCATTTCCTGCTTTTCATTTGTCCTTTTGTCACTCCATTGCTTTTCCAAAATTGGAGATGTTTGCAAAGAAAGAAAGATACCTGGAATTAGTCCTGCCATCACATTTCAGGAACAAAAAGGAACAATTATGGTGGAAAAGAAAACCCCTAAATATTTTTTTTTTTAAATTGACATTTTAAGAACTGAAAGAAAACAAAAATTTCAATTCCAAACAAAGCTAAGCAGATATTTTAGTTTGTTTCATTTCAAAATTTCTGAATGAAAATTTAAAAAAATATTAATTGAAAATGGCATTTTCCTGAGAGAGCTTCGTTTTTCTTAAAACCCCATGTTTCAAGGGGAATAGTTTTCATTTAAAAAAACGCCAAACATCTCTCGTCCCCGGCATTAGATGGAATGGTCTCTGATGGGTCTGCCTGTGCAGCAACAGGGCCCTGAACTACACCGACCTCACCCCTCACTGAATTGTCGGACAAGGCGGGGTAGGAAGGCTCAAACACCTGCTGTCACAGTTAATCCCATGGTCCAGATGCCAGTGGCCTTGGTCAAGATCCAGCTCCCGCTGCCCTGGAAGGGGAAGCACTTTTGCTACACTTCATAGCTCAGACTTTCAAATGCTTAGCACCGGCCTTAGGGCCAGATTTGCACGTTGGATCGTGATGGGAGCTGCTGGCTGCTGGACACTTGGGAAAATTTAGCCCTGAAATAAATAAAAGGTGACCTGCAAAGGAGTCTCAAAATACTGGCTCTGTGCCCTTTTTGCTTCTTCATGGTGCATGAGAAAGGCCTGAGGAGGGGGGGTGGTTCTGCTTGTTTGATTAGCTTAGAAGTATCAGGAAAGTCCACCTTCTTCGCCCCTGTTTTCCTGCAAGGGTTGCAGCAGAAGGGAATATCCCCCTTTAACCGGAAAGGCAGGGCATATTTAATCTCCAACAAAGACTGCCTTTCTCCCGAGTGCCATTGGTCATTGCAGTTGTAGGGTGTTAACAAAATAAATAAAAAAGAGCTTTGAACAGTCCCTAATGAAAGGCCTGGCTGGGCGTGATTTGCTTTTCACAGTATTTGGTGGGCTGTGAATTCTGAAGTCAGGTGTCAGGTGAAACTCAGGTGTCCCCTCAGAGGGGACAGGTTGCAATTTCATCACCACAAAACAATGGAGCAATGGTCTCAAGTTGTGGTGGGGGAGGTCTAGGCTGGATATTAGGAAAAACTTTGTCACTAGGCAGGTGGTGAAGCACTGGAATGGGTTACCTAGGGAGGTGGTGGAATTTCCATCCTTAGAGGTTTTTAAGGCCCGGCTTGACAAAGCCCTGGCTGGGATGATTTGGTTGGAGTTGGTCCTGCTTTGAGCAGGGGTTGGACTAGATGACTTCCTTTTGGTCCCTTCTATCCCTAATCTTCGATGATTCTATGAAAACACTAGTTCAATGTTTCCTGGGGGAGGTGAAGTCAGATTTCTGCACAGCCTGTTTTCTCTCTGTCTCACTCCCCCAACTCAGCTATTAACACTAATAGATTAGGGAAAACTTGAGCTGGATCAGATAAATATATTAGCACATCATCTGCATATGGCATTAGCGTAAAGCTCTTTGATCCCACATAATGCCAGGGATATTTTTGTTTTGGCACTTACCTGATGCCAGCAGTTCAGATGCTAAATCGAACTATCCAGGGAGCGACGATGCTGTTCTGGTGGGGAGGTCGCTGGGGTGTGAGGCCACGTGTTGTTGCTCCAGAGAAAGTAACCGAAATAAATCTGTTTGCAAAGCCACACAGCATGCGGCTGCTCATGAAGCTCGGGCACTGTCAGCATCGCACTGCCAGCATCAAAGGGGGATCAGCATCACGGAGAAATACTCATCAGGATGCGCGGTGACGGTTGTCTAGCTCGAGGGCAAAGAGGGTAAAGCGAGGACAGCCAGAGGGTCCATCACGACGCACATTGATAAGTGAGTGTGTGGCCAGGGCTATGATGATGCAGAGCGCAACACGGGCCAGACTGGCCACAGTGCTCAGCACCCAGCAGGATGCTTACATCCAGACTTTCACATGGTCACAGCTGCTCAAACGCGCGGTTCTTCTGGAAATCCAAACAAAGGGGTGTTGTTAGTACCTGCCTTTGTCTGTTTCCACTGCCATCCACCTGGAGCTGATCCATTCACCTACCTTCATTATCTAATAGGCTAGAGTGGAAACATCATCTGATTGGCGAAGAACTGGTCTGGGATCCAGGACTCCTGGGTTCTATTCCTGCCTGTGCCATCACTCACTCTGTGGATAAATCCCTCCCCTTTTCTGTGCCCCAGTTTCCCCATCTGTAGCGAGGGGTAAGGAGCCCAGCTGACCTTCCTCCATGCGAAAGCTTCATTTACTGCACTTGCCTTGTGTTCTCAGACCCTTGCATGGAAGCGGCACAGCCTGACACACTGGGGGTTACGGGAGGCTTACAGTCCAAGGGTCGGCATGTCAGTAGCAGGGCCTGATGGGATTTGTGTAGCTGGAGCATGCTGGCTCCTTCCACTGGGGAAAATGAACCAATACAATCATACCCACAATGTCCCCGTTCCTGAGCCTCATGGGCTCCTCTGGTCTACCCCTGAGCTCTCCTACCTGACTCCTGAACTCCCCCAGGGCCAACCCTCCTCCCCAACCTGGTCCCCTGGCTGTTTGTGCAGGATTGTTCGGAGATGTGCTATTACAGGAGAAAGATCTTTGTATATTTTTGCACTTCCGCGTGACTTCCAGACTCCTTGATATGGCACCTCATTGGATGGGGTGCTCTGTGATGTCAGAGTTTACTGAGCCAATCAGCATTACGTACAAAGAGAATTTAAAATTGTTGGACACAGAAATTCTACTGGTCAAAATAACATGATTGTTCTGACATTTCCCTGCCCTTTAACTAACTGCTGTCCTATTTGGATGAGTTCCCAGTCCACATGTACCACATGGTCACTTTTCAGAATGGAGAGCACTAATCAGTGGCGTCCCTCAAAGATCTGAACTGCGACCACTGCTGTTCAACATATTCAGAAATGATCTGGAAAAAGGGGTAAACAGTGAAGTGGCAAAGTTTGTAGATGATAAAAAAAAATTGCAGCTGGATTTGGACTTCCCTATCTTGAGTAAAGGATTGCAAAAGGGGTCTCAGCAAAACCAGGGGCCTGGGTAACACGATGGCAGATGAACATCAGCGTTGATAAATGCTAAGTCATGCACGTTGGAAAACATAATCCCAACTACACATACACAATGACGGAGTCTAAATTACCTGGAGCCATTGTGGACTGTTCTCTGAAAACATCCGCTCAATGTGCAGCAGCAGGAAAAACCTAACAGTGTTAGGAACTATAAGGAAGGGGGAAGATAATAAGACAGAAGATATCATAAGGCCATTATATAAAGCTATGATATGCCCACACCTGGAATAGTGTGTGCAGTTCTGGTTGCCCCATCTCAAAAAAGATATATTAGAACTGGAAAAGGTTCAGAGAAGGTCAACAAAAAGGATTAAGGGCATGGAACAGCTTCCATATGAGGAAACATTAAAAAGACTGGGTCTATTCAGCTTGGAAAAGACACGACTGAGTGGGGATATGAAAAAGGTCTATAAAATCATGAATGGTGTGGAGAAGGAGAAAGTGAATAAGGAATTTACCTCTTCATGTAACACAAGAACCCAAGAACCAGGAGTCACCTGATTAAATTAATAGACAGCAGGTTTAAAACAAACCAAAGGAAGTACTTTTTCACACAATGCACAGTCAACCTGTGGAACTCATTGCCAGGGGATGTTCTGAAGACCAAAAGTATAACTGGATTAAAAAAAGAATGAGAGAAGTTCATAGATGATAGGTCCCCCAATGACAATTAGCCAAGACAGTCAGGGATGCAACCCTATGCCCTGAGTATTCCTAGGCCTCTGATTGCCAGATGCTGGGACTGGATGACAGGGGATGGGTCACTCAATAATTGCCATGCTCTGTTCAGTTCATCTGAAGCATCTGGCATTGGCCACCGTCCGAAGACAGGACACTGGGCTAGAAGGACCATTGTTCTGACCCAGTATGACCGTTCTTATGTATGTACTTGTCCCCCACAACTTCCTAGCCAGTCAATCAGCCTGTTTGGGAATGGTCAGAAAACAATGTGCTCACACCACCCAGGGCAGTTCAGTATTGATTCACTCCACCAGTTGTTCAGTCTTATAGGCTCAGGATCATCCTGAATGTCCTGTTTTTTTGGACCTCAGAAATAGCGATGCTAGTGTAGGTCAGTCCCCATTCTGCAGTGGGCAGGGACAGAAAACCAGAGTCTGAGAGCTGTACAGAGCAGACTAGACAAGGAACCAGGTTGGTGTTGGGAGGCGGGGGAGACTGTCCATAGGGGACAATCCTGCCCTGATAACGAGGGCAAGCACCAGAATGGACTCTATATACTCCCCACAGAACGAGAGTCGGGTTTAGACACCAGACTGCTGGGTCCAGTGCTCTGTTTGCTGGTGACAGGCACCTCCCTGATGTCCCAGAAGCCGAAGTGATCTGTGTGTTGGCAGCCCCGATGGGGCAATCAGACAGGATTGCTCTAAATGAAGTCAGAAGAGTCCATGGCCTTTCAGTATCTGCTAGTTAATTATTTCTTCTCCTTCCCTTAGATTAACTGTTTTACTCTGGCTGGAAGCACAGATGAAGTTGTCCTTCTGCATCAGGCTAATCTGAGTTGAACTCTGTTGTCACAAGTCAATTACCTGCCATGCTGCGTAAAGCAAGCCTGGAGTGTTTACTATGGATGAATCCTCATTTGGAAGAAATCATCTTGTCAGACCTGCCCCGCGTCTGCCTCCTTGTTATGCCTTCAGCTTAATCCAGCAAGTAAAAGGGACGGAGCTGCTGAAAAGCAAAGCTGGACATGTCCAATAAGAACACTGATTGCAGCAGCCTGTCTGGAGTTACCCTAAAGCCATGAGGGAGGGGGACTCTGGAGATCACCCCAAAGCCATGGGGGCTGAGGAACTGTTGCAATAACTGGGGCCTAGCAGTCCCACTCCAATTGTGAGTTTAGCTGGGGAATAGGGCTGCATCTGTTTAGCTTTTCCTAGGATATTCCCTCTTTTGGAGGTATCTGTCCTGGGAAACCAACAGGATGCTCAGCCATACTGCCAGCTGTTCAGTTGTATGGGCTCAGAATCGTTCCAGCTGTCCCGGTTTTTTGTACCTCGGAGGTGGCGACCCTACTGGTGGAAAGTGGGGAAAAGTTCATGAATGTGCCCTGTTACATAAAATTGTTTAAGAAAAGACGTCAGAAAGAGACTGAAAGTCTGAATTAATTTAAACAGAAAGGGTCTACTAATGCCCCCCCCTCCCCCGAAGAACTGTGTTAAAATTATGTCTGGTAAGCAAAAGGAGTCCGGGACCAGAAATCAATGGACCAGAATCCAGAATTAGTGCTTTAGAAATTAGGCCTAATTGGTGGACAAAATAATGAGAGGATGGGCAATTCTGCCCAGCACCCCTTCTGGGGGCCCTTAAAAAGAAACTTGGGGGCACTGAGCAAGACAGAACTACCACTGCTGCACCTGTTGATTTTTCCAAGTGATACCCAACCTTGGCAAAAGGCAGAAATGTTCAATAAATATTTCTATTCTGTGTTTGGGGGGGCAGGGGGAACCATGATGTAGTCTGATCATATGATAATACTCTTTCCATTCCATTGGTATTTGAGGAGAATGTTAAACAGCAGCTACTAAAGTAGATATTTTTAAATCAGCAGATTCAGGTAATGTGCAGGTAAGAGTTTAAAAATAGCTGGCTTGGAGTTGACAGGACCAATAGTTCTGATTTTCAATAAGTCTCAGAACACTGGGAAAGTCCTGGAAAACTGGAAGGAAGCGAATGTTGTGCCAATATTTTAAAAGGGGAAGCAGGATGTCCCCCCATAATTATAGGCCTGTCAGTCTGAAATTGATCCTGGGCAAGTTAATGGAACAACTGATATAGGACTCAGTTAATAAAGAATTAAAAGAGAGTAATATAATTAATGCCAATCAACATGAGATTATGGAAAATAGATCCTGTCAAACTGTTATATTTTTTCTGAGATTACAAGTTTGTTTGATAAAGGTAATAGTGCTGATGTACTAGACTTAGATTTCTGTAAAGCATTTCACTTGGTACCACCTGACATTTTGATTACAAAACTAGAAAGATATGAAATGAACATGGATTAAAAGATGACTAACTGATAGGTCTCAAAATGTAACTGTAAACAAGGAAAATCAACATTGAATGGGTGTGTTTCTAGTGGGTCCCGCAGGGATCAGTTCTTGGCCCTATGCTATTTAACATTTTTATTAATAGTTAAAATCATCACTGATAAAGCTTCCAGATGACACCAAAGTCAGGGCAATGGTAATTAATGAAGAGGACAGGTCACTGGTGCAGAGAGATCTGGGTCGGTTGGTAAACTGGGCACAAACAAACAATATGTGTTTTAATATGGCTTAAACATCTAGGAGCAAAGAACGTAGGCCATACGTACAGGTTGGAGGACTCTCCTGGGAAGTAGTGACTCCAGAAAAAAAGTGGGGGAGTGGTGGATAATCAGCTGAATGTGAGATCCCAGTGCGATGCTGTGGCCAAAAGGGCTAATGCAATCTTTGGATGCATACGCAGGGGAATCCTGAGTAAGAATAGAGAGATTATTTTATCTTGGTATTTGGCACTGATGCCCACAGTTCAAGAAGGATGTTGATAAATTGGAGAGGGTGCAGAGAAGAGCCACAAGGCTGATTAAAGGATTGGAAAACATGCTTCATAATGGTAGACTCAAGGAACTCAATTTATTTACTTAACAAAGAGATTAATCGGTGACTTGATTGCAGTCTCTAAGCACGTATATGGGGACAAATATTTAATAATGGGCTCTTCAGTCTAGTGGAGGAAGGTCTAACATGATCCAATGGCTGGAAGTTGAAACTAGACAAATTCAGACAGGAGATAAGGTGTAAATTTTTAACAGTGAGAGTAATTAACCATTAGAGCAACTTATCAAGGGTCGTGGTGGATTTTTCATCACTGACCATTTATAAAGCAAGATTAGATGTTTTCTCTAGGTCTAGGTCTAAAAGATCTGCTGTAGGAATTACTCTGGAGAAGGTTTATGGCCGGTGCTATACAGGAGGCCAGACTAAATGATCAGAATGGTCTATTCAGGCCTTGGAATCCAGGAATCTGAAAAAACCAACCCTACTATTCTCAATCCATTCTGCAGTTTTTGTGGCTTACAGTAACCAACACAGCACACGTCTCTGATTGCACATTCCATTGTAAATTTGCAGCTCACCATTTGCATGTGTTGGCTGGTGACGTCCAATCAAGAAGCGGAAACAATACCATCTGGGGTATGTCACTCACCAACACTGCCCACAGGGTCAATTCTGCAGTCAAAAACATTATTTAAAACGAGCTTTAAAGGTAACATTTTCCTTTTCATTTTTATCACAGTAGCAAGCCCAAGATCTTGAATGTCAGTGAACAGCGAACAGGAAAAACTTGTGAACAGGGCCAAAATAACATTTGTTTTTGAATCCCAATGACTGTTATAACCTGCTCCCAGTGTCCCCTCAGCTCCAGTATAACGTCAGAAATGCTGCATCCACGTTTTCCTGCTCTGGTGTTCAAGCCTCAGGCGCAGACTCCATCCCCCCGCTCCCCCAAATCACATCTGTTCCGGCCTCACCAATGCACTATTCGAGCTGTCTCTTTATTGCAAGGAGCTCTCTCTGTGGGCTGCAGCAGTTGAAAAGACATCTGCAGGAACTGATTTGTGGGGTTTCTCTGGACTAGCACGGGAGCTGGACAGACAGATGTTTTGCTGACTCAGCTCCTTAGTTCCTAAAGTTTCTCAGGCTATAATGGGCAGGCTGCTTCCACGGAGCTTGAATCTTTGATGAAGAGCTGGCCCCCGCACTAACAGGCTGTAAAAGCCTGTATCACGCACGGTGGCACGCTCACGGTGTCCGGACCACTTGTGTTGTGCACATAAAACCCAGAGTGCAGTAAAGGCGCCAAGATTTCAAAAGTTGGAGTGTCTGAAAGAAGAAGTGTGAAAGACAGGGCAAGTCAGTCTGGGGGCAATCCTGATTCCTTCAATGGGAGGCTAATTGTGGGACTCAGCATTCAGATCTATCATTGCACTGGGCCGTGCGGTCTCCCGAGGGATGTTAATATCTCTGCTGACTACTTGGAAGCAGGCTGCAAGGTTCACCTGCGTTATTTGGGGGGATAAGGGGGGACTGGGCCCTGGGAGTGGAGGTGTTTGGCTCTGCTGTGGCGCTGGGGTGCTGTATTTATATCACAGTCGCACCCAGAACCCTCAGCTGGGATGGGCTCCATTGTGCCGGGTGTGGACAAACACATAGGAAGATACAGGTCCCCGCTCCCAATAACCAATTAACTAAACGAAGCGCTGACCTAGGAAACAGAAATGGTGGGCTCTGCTACCAAAGTCAGCCACAAAGGGATACTCAAAGGCATGGCGCCCTGGATCATTCTGCTAGTCCCGCCGCGCTCAGCTACCTGCCAGGCTGTGACCCTGTGTCTCTTCTAAGCCTCTGCCCGCGTCAGTGAGAATACGACACCCGCTCCCAACCGCTACGCCAGCATCTCCGCCACGTCTGCGGAGTTTTCTCCACGGATGTTTGTGATCATTAAATGTATTATGATAAAGAGGCTGGAGAAGAAAGGAAAGAACAGAGCCCAGGTATTTCCCAGCGCCAGCTCCGTGCCCGTGCCGAGGAGCTGCCATCTGCTGCTTTGAGGCCTGTTTCATTTACAGCATCTGCCTCTCATTCGATCAGAAAAGCTTCACAATGACAAAGAACGCCCCCTCTCTTGGTCTCTCATTGAAAGCCCTGAGCATCAGCGCTCGGCATGCCCTCCCCGCCGCCATTGAAGCAAAGGGCCCCAGGAAGGAGGGTTTGGAAACAGAACTGGAGAATCACAGCTGGGTCTCAGCACAGGGGAGCAGCCTGGGAGCTGTGATTCTCACCTCTGGGCTGCGGAGGCCCTGCCTGTGGTCCGTCCAGCAGCAGCTGTCCAGCACTCAGCCCGTTAACCTTTGCCGGGCACTGAGGGCTTTGCTTCAGTTTTTCAGCAGTGGGGTTGAATCCCAGCTGAGGAGTAAAAGCAGGCGAGCCCGGAGCTTATGGAGCAAATCGATTCCTGCCCGTCACCTTCGGTTTTCACTTTCACTTCTTTCCTCACCTGTGTTTCTTGTCTCTGTCATGTTGAGTTGTCGCCTCTGGGTGCCAGCCCCATCCTGCTCCTGCTTTGGGTTTGGCTCCTGGCTTTGAGCAGGGGGTTGGACTAGATACTTCCTGAGGTCCCTTCCAACCCTAATATTCTATGATTCCAAGGAACCTCCTCAGTTTTAGTGGCTGAGCTTTGTCTGCAATTTCTGCTGCCCCTTTCTCTTGTGTTTAGATGTTGTGGTTTGTATTGCAGTCTGGGATAACGCTGGGACAGGAGGGGGCTGGTTAGTCTGTGTGATCGTGAAACCCTAAGAGGCCACTTAGTCCATGTGGGACACCTGGCACAGTTGTTTTGTTCTTTACTTGTTTATTGGTGCTCATTTAGTCACTTTCGTTGGTTTTTGTGTGACCAACCGGGGGGGACTTCCCTTTGTGTTTTCAATGCTCGGGTGTTATATACAAGAGCTAGCTGTATAGGCATCATCAGCCCCACCATTTTCTTCTTCTTCTTTTGTCTTATGCATTGGGCTCTGGTTCAGCCGTCCAGCCTTTTTCAGCCAAGCAAGTGCTTCGCATTGGGCAAATGCTGGAATCCATTGAATTGAAGTCAGTCACTGCTTTCCTGAATCAAGATGGCCCGAAGCATGTGCTTAAAAGCTTTGCTGCAGAGGGCCCTTAGAGACCTCAGCGAGCCCTGCCGGGAAATTGTTCTTCAAAACTGAACACGTGCGGTTTGATGTTTGACTCTGGCCAATGCGGAAACGAAAAAATCACCAACGAAACCCTCAGGAAATTTCCAAACGTGAACAAAAATCAGCCTGGCTCAAAAATATATCAAATGAAAACACTGGGGAGAATTTGGAAACAGTCACGCTGTTTTAAACTGTGCTAATTTATAAATGAGAAAATGCCAGAGCCAGATGATATCGGTGCATATGTCAATCTGGAGCCATTCCTGGTGTCACCTTGGATTCTCATTTGCTCATCCATTCTTCCTGGGCTAGTCTCTGGACATGTATATTTGGGAGGAGTCAAGAACGAGTCCACCATAAGATTGGTGTTGGGGTTTGCCCTTTAAAGTATGATTAGATTCATGGAATCATAGAAGATTAGGGTTGCAAGGAACCCCAGGAGACCATCTAGTTTTAGTCCAACCCCCTGCTCAAAGCAGGACCAACCCCAACTAAATCAAGCTGGGCCTTAAAAACCTCTAAGGATGGAGATTCCACCACCTCCCTAGGTAACCCATTCCAGTGCTTCACCACCCACCTAGTGACAAAGTTTTTCCTGGTATCTAACCTAGGCCTCTGCCACTGCAAGACATCTCACTTGCCTTGCCGACCATCACTGCTGCACTGTTAGCTGCTCCGTCAGCTGCCCTGCTGGTGGCTCATGCTCCGCCAGCCGCTCCGCTACCACCTGCTTCTGCTCTGACCTCGGCGGGACGGCCTCTCAAGGTTCCCACCAGCTCTCAGTGATGTCAGCTCTTAGTGGTTGTCAGCTAGCGGTGGAGAAACCTCCCTGCTGAAGCAGGCAGGTGCGCTGTCCCACAGTAGAAGACGTCAGCTCCAGCGAGGTCTTAACAAAACAAAAGACTCCCAATGTCATCTAAATTAGCTCCATCTTTGAACAGTGGGTGCGGGAGGTTAAACCAGGTCTGCGGCTCATAGGCAGAGCCCATGCTCCCAGGCAGGAATATGTGTTCCCACTCCCTATCCATCTTCCCAGGCCTCTGGCACCCGAGCCCCTGGCTTAGCCAGTTCTGTTCAGATGAGAGCGACTCTTCCATCAGACCAGGCAATGCACAATTCTGCTGCCATTTCTTCATACGATGTGTCCCTGCGGACCGAGTGCGAGTTATCTGGAGTGCGCGTGAGAGGAGCTAAAACTGCCACCTGTGACACGAAGGCCATGTGGGTGAATATGTCTGGGGCCTTCAGTCAGTTTCAGGAACTATCTCCCCCTCTCCTGGAATCCAGCCAGCCGAGAGGTAAATCCACACTCCAGGCAGACCCAGTGGAGTGTGGGCATCCAAGCAGGGCTGGCTGAGAGCCTGGGCCGCAAGCACTGAGCACCCAGCAAATTTCAGAAACCAGCCTCCCAGTGACTCATGCCTCCCGCAAGTGTCACCAAGTCCCATGAGTTTATCACGAGTCCCACGATATTTGGGGTTTCCTCCCCAGCCCCATCTCCTGGAGGCAGGATTATGCAGCAATCAGCTTGCACGTGAAAAGAAAAGCATCTAGCCCTCGCAGGTGCAGAGAAGAGCTGGAAATCATGCCCTTGTGGTTGGGTGCCTACCCCCATTCAGGCGATGAAAAGGTTAAAGTGACTTGACAGGGTAATTAACCTACCAGGCTGCACCTGATAAGGGGGTAGGCATAACTGGGCTCAGAGAAGCCTAGGAGGCTGAGGCCTGAGCTGGAAACCTAGCTGGAGCCAGGGGACAGTCAGGACTGCCGCCTGCCTGCAACCCAGGGTAGAGGGAGAGCGTGGCAGCCCCCAGGCAGTGGGAGTGTGTCTCAGGAATTGAGGTCGGCATTGGGAGAGTTTGGGCCCTGCCTGCCAAGCAGGTCACCAGCTGAGTGCAATGGGTCCGAATGATTCAGTTGTTTTGCTGTTTCTCTTGGCCTCTAAGTGAAGGGCTTTGAGGGCCTGCAAAAGGTGGGACTCTGTTACCTGGCTTGGCTTCACACCAACACTGAAATAGGCCAAAGAAGGCACAGGGGAAACTGAGGCAAGCTGTCACAATGTCATATCCGGCCACTAGGGGGCATGGTGCAGCAGCACATTTGCCACAGACCCTGAAAGGCTCCAGCCAACACTTAGTATTTTAAAACTCCCGGCATGTTCAAGCCAATTGGGTGATTTTTCAGGGACTGGCCTGTGGTTTTGTGGGCCTGGGCCTGGCTACCCGGCTCTCCCCCTGGCCAAATGTCTCTCTTCTCCCACGGGTGTCCAGGAGTCACCCTAGCAGGACGGCGCTAGTGTCCAGGAAGCTGCCGTGGCGTAGTGGCTCGGGTACGTTGTTGCGGCCCCCAGCCCCTGTTCATGGGGAGCCGCTCTTGCCACCTGGTGCTGCCACAAAGGATGTGTAGCCCTGAGCGATGAGCGTTTGCATGGCAGATTAATCGGCCTGTGCCTTTAGATGCCAGAGGCTGTAGGCCCAGTCCTGTTCCCGTTGAAACCACTGGCCCAGCTCCCATGGAGAGCAGTGCTGTAGGATCAACCCCTAGGCACCCCCAAGGCAGGAAACCCTTAGTTCTGGGCCATGCACCCTCTCCTTTGCCTCTGCCATTGTCACGTCAGCTTCATGCCAGCTCTTTGTTTCACCCACACAGCTCTCTGAGCGTGGCACGAGGAGCCCTGGCAGGGGCAGCTTCCCACGGGGCTGTGATTGTGCTATTAGCCAGGATCATTAATCCTGGCCTCCACCTGGGCGTTGCATTTGACCTTTCCTCGTGCGGCGCCTCCTGCCAACATCAAGACGGAGCGGCCATCGTTAAGCGGAGAAAGCAGCTCAAGAGCCTGTCTGCTGGCTGTGCAGGGTGCAGGGCTGCTCCCCGCACGTCAGCACGCTGATTGCACGGCTTCCACGGAGCCACCCCAGTGCCTGGCGCTGCCCTCACAGTCCCCGCAGCACTCTGGCCTCTCGTTAAGTGGGTGCAGAGCAGGACCGGGCTAGTTGAGGCTGCTGCCAACTAATAGCACTCCATGCCCAGGGGGACGGCTCTGCTGGGCGCTGTGCTGAGCTCAGAGAAGGGAACACCCTGTGGGGACGCAGGGTGGAGAAAGGCCAGGCCAGGAAATTCAGGCAGGCTCTGAGCTGAGATGCTCCGGAGGACTGCATGGGTGTGAGACAGTCCATGGTGTGTGACCTTGGAGAGGAAGAGTCCCGGAGGTGGGAGAAAAGCCAGCCAGCCCCTGTGACACGCTGTACCCCATGTACACCCTTAGAGTGTGATTTGTGTAGCATTCACGTTCACCTTACAGTGTAACTGTGTATGGTCTGAGGCAAAATAGGTGTTTTTGGCACGCTCATGGCATGCTGAACACTAATGTCATGGTAGCATGTTTCCTGCAATGTCACACATATGCACAGATATGAAACTCTGCTATGTCATATCCCCCAATGTGTGTCTCACGTGGCTTGAACAGATGCAGACAAACACAAAGCTGTGTTTCCACGCCCAGCAGAGGCATGCATACAGGAACCACAGACTGGCCTATGCCTCTGTGAGCACTTTGGCTCAAGTGGAAGAAATCATGTTCATTGCCGGACAGGGCTGATCACCTGACCCCAGGGGGTGTGGGGGAAACTTGTTCAAAGCTGAGGCGTCTTTGTCTCAGGGCTCTCCCCTGGAATCCATCTTCTAAGCAACATCAAAGACTGAGACTCTACCCACGGGGGGGGGGCCCTGGGCTGCAAGACGCATCACAGCCAGCTGAGGGTAAGCTGACATCACAGAAGCTACTGAAATATTTATTAATCTTAGTTTAGGATGCAAATTTCCTTTTAGTTGATTGTGACAAACTCCTTGACTTGTTATTAATCCCTTGATTTATAGTAATCTGACTTAGAATCACTTAAAATCTTGCTGTAGTCAATAAATGTATTTGTTTGTTTTATCTAAAACAGTGCATGTGGCTTGAGTGTGTGCAGAGACCTCACTTAAATTGATATGCACCAGCTCTGTCACTCTATTTGATAAATTCACAGAGAAATGTAAATGAGCTTGCAGGGTGCAGTGTACAGCTCTGAACCCTGCAAGATGGCAGTTCCCGGGTTTGCATCTGGGACTGGGGGTGTTCAGTAGGTCAGGGACCGATTACTCGCAGGAGGCTGGGCGTGAGCTGACCCAGGAGTGGGTGGTTCACACAGCAAAGTGAAGTAAGTCAGAGCCCAGGAGTGAGGAATTGGGGTGACCTAACTGCATGCCAGTCCAGATTGCAGGGGGGAAATGCCACACCCCCTCACACAAACATATACAGAGAGAGACTAACACACACAGCTACACAGAGACACCCAGCATTGCCAGCCACGAGAGGGCAAGGAACATGAGTCTGACCCCAAAAAGCCATGAGATTCCCCCCCCAATATATATATATATATATTTTAAAAACAGCTCCTGTTTTAACCTGTCTTTTGACTTATTAACGCCCCTTTATCCTCCTATAGACCCATAGACCTTAAGGTCAGAAGGGACCAGTGGGTGGATGAGGACATCAGGGTGGATGAAGACTCCCTTTACCCTCCCCTCATCCCAAGGCAGGGAACTGCCTTCTGCTTCTGGGGTCTGCCCTGACCCAGAGTACCATGGCTCTACCTCCTGCTGCCCCCCGACTTCACACCAGCTCTCCTGCAGTGCCAAAATCCCCCAAATCACCATCTTATCAGTGGCACACTCCTCATTGCACAGCAGTACACACTCCCCCCACCCCTGCAGGCTGGTGACACACGTGGCCCTGGCAGCCTGCCCTGGACAGTACAGATGCGAGTTCTGCTGTTCGATAGAGAAGGTGATTCCTGGATTCCAGGAATCTCCACTGAGACCATGTCACCAGCTGCTTTCCCGGGGGTTGCTAGACCACCCCTTGAGTGGATATCTGCACACTGCCAGGGGTATCTCAGGGATATTGCTGTGAATTCACACATTGGTGAATCAGACTAATACCATGGAGAGCATGGCACAGTTTTGGGGTGACAGGGGCTTCAGATAACTGATGCCATCTGCTCCTTCTGGCATGGCACAGGGGGCTCCTGGCACCAACGTTGCTGAGTGTGTGAGCTGCTGCATTTGGAATCATCTAGGACTTTTTAAACATCCGTGCTTTCATTCCATGCACTACTCGGTAGCAAACGCGCTGCTGACCAGGGCAAGCCAGAATCCAACATGGCAAAGCAAGGCCCCCTCGTAACCACAGAGATCCTGGGTACCCAGCGCCACGGCCAGCCAGTGAGACTGGGGAAAGGTCAGGCCCCATTGCTGTCAATTGCTGACCCCATCCCTGAATGAGAGAGGTGCAAAGAGTACAAAGGGTTTCACGTACAACTCAGATGTGAAATTGCAGAACTACTGACTGTGGTATGTAACCTGTCATTTAAATCAGCTTCTGTACCAGATGACTGGAGGATAGTTAATGTGACGCCATTTTTTAAAAAAGGTTCCAGAGGCGATCCTGGCAATTACAGGCCAGTAAGCCTAACTTCAGTACCAGGCAAACTGGTTGAAACTACAATAAATAACAGAATGATCAGATGCATAGATGAACATGACGTTTTGGGGAAGAGTCAACATGGCTTTTGTAAAGGGAAATCCTGCCTTACCAAACTATCTGAATTCTCTGAGGGGGTCAACAAACATGTGGACAAGCGTTATCCAATGGATATAGTGTACTTGGACTTTCAGAAAGCCTTTGACAAGGTCCCTCACCAGAGGCTTTTAAGCAAAGTAAGCAGTCACGGGATAAGAGGGAAGGTTCCCTCGTGGATCAGTAACTGCTTAAAACAGAAAACAAAGGGTTGAAATAAATAAATGGTCACTTTTCAGAATGGAGAGAGGTAAATAGCGTGGTCCCCCAAGGATCTGGGCGGGAACCTGTGCTGTTCAACCTGTTCATAAATAATTCAGACAAAAAGGGAAAACAGTGATCTTGCAAAATTTGCAGATGATACAAAATTACTCAAGATAGGTAAGTCCAAAGCAGACTGTGAAGAGTTACAAAAGGATGTCGCAAAACTGGGTGAGGGGGCAACAAAATGACTGATGAACGTCAGTGTTGATAAATGAAAAGTAATGCACATTGGAAAACATAATCCCATCTATACATGCAAAATGGTGGAGTCTAAATTACCTGTTATCACTCAAGAAAGAGATCTTGGAGTCGTGGATAGTACTCTGAAAACATCTGCTCTATGTGCAGCGGCAGTCAAAAAAGCTAACAGAATGTAGAGAACCATTAGGAAAAGGATAGACACTAAGACAGAAAATATATCATCATCATCATCATAATGCCACTATATAAATCCATAGTACGCCCATACCTTGAATACTGCATGCAGATTTTGTTGCCCTGTATCAAAAAAGATATATTAGAATTGCAAAAGGTACAGAAGGTAAAGGTAAAAAGAGGCAACAATAATGATTAGGGGTATGGAACAGCTTCCTTATGAGGAGAGATTAAAAAGACTGGGACTTTTCAGCTTGGGAAAGAGAGGACTAAGTGAGGATATTATAGAGGTCTATAAAATCATGACTAGTGTGGAGAAAGTGAAAAACGAAGTGTTATTTATACCTTCACATAACACAAGAACCTGGGGTCACCTGATGAAATTAATAGGCAGCATGTTGAAAACACACATAAGGAAGTTCTGCACACAATGCACAGCCAACCTATGGAACTTATTGCCAGGGGATTTTGTGAAGGCCAAAACTATAACGGGGTTAAAAAAAACCTAAATAATTTCCTGGAGGATAGGTCCATTGGTGGCTATTAGTCAAGATGGTCAGGGATACAACCCTATTCTCTGACTGCCAGAAGTTGGGAGGGGATGACAGGGGATGGATCACTCGATGATTGCCTGCTCTGTTCATTCTTTCTGAATATCCTGGTATTGGCCACTGTCGGAAGACAGGATACTGGGCTAGATGGACCATTGGTCTGACCCAAAATGACTATTTTTATGTTCAAGAGTCTGTGACTCAGCTCTGGTTGAGCAGCTGTGCATGAACAGCTCTGTGCACGCCTCGCTATACAATCTCAGGCATCACTTTCTTCACAGGACACAGACTGTATCACCATTTAACAGCTGCATTATTTAGAAAAATTAACATCTTGAAATGGGAAATGCCTTGTAATTACAGGGCCCTGCAGACTGCTGGGTAATTATATCTGCATTTCTAAAGTAATTGTGAAATTAACGAGAGAGCAGCTACCTCATGGAGTCTAATAACAGTTTAGTTGGGAAAACAGAAATGCCCAGCTAGTTACCCTGTGATTACAGTGTGTTGTAGGCACTTCAGCTAATCACAAGGTCTGCCATGCCCATGCTGCCAGACTGGGAAAGACAGGGCTCATGAATCAGCAGAATTTCCCAGTCAATCAGTTGCATGTCTGCTCCAGCAGCCCCATTCATTCCCACAAAGCCAGTGGGTCACGCTCTGCTTATTTCTTTTTCATAAACAAACACAGATAGAAATCTGGCTTAGAGGGTGCAGAAGAAAATGCTTCTGACAACACCCGTGGGCTCTGACCAATCATCTGGGCCTGAGATGTTCTTTTAAAACAGCTATGCCACAGCCAGTAATGTCGACAAATATTGGCAGAGCATTCGGCTGAAGGAGCAAGAGAGATTGCACAGGTCCCGATCCAATGCTCGTCGAAGTCAGGGGAAGGCTCCCATTGACTTCAATGGACATTGGCCCAGTCTTGGTGTGGTGGAAGGAGGAGGAGGTGTGTCATGGGGTGCACCACTCACCGCTCTCTGGTGTCCCTGCCTCATCACTTATGGGATTAGCCTGAGGTAGAGGCCATCCATCCTTCCATGGTTGCTTTCCCCTGTCTTGACTCAATCTGCTGCTCTGCTCACTCCTGGATTTGCAGCTCTCTCCTCATGGCTCGGCCCTCTGGCCAGGTCACTGACGTCCTCCTCTTCTGGGGAATCACAAACTATTCAAACCCTGCTGCCTAGTTGGCATCTTCCCTGCCTTTAACTACTAGCCAATGGCTGGGCCGAAGAGACCCAGGCCCACCCACTGCTCTGAGTCCTGGTCCAGGGACCCTCTGAACCACAGTCACTTATTGCATTCCTTTGTCTGGACTATTGCTGCATTTCTCTGGGCCACTTCTCCACGGCCACAGCACCCTGCTCAGTCCCAGCAGCCCGTCCATAGCTCTGTCTGTACTCCCTGGGTCCCTGCCTGCTCTGCTTTGTCCAAGGTGCTACAGAGTTGCAGCCTTCTAGGGGACTCAGTCTACTCTTCTCAAGCTCCTAGCAGCCACTCGTCCACTCTGGCCCTGCATCTCCTTTTATGTGAGCCTGCTGGACCTGGGTTGGTAGTTCCTTGCAACAATGGTCTGTCTCTCCCTTAGCCGCCCTAGCCTTTTTAACCCCTTACTTGCCAGTGTGGGGCGGAACACCCCATCACGAGGTGACTAAGAGGAATGGGAGGAAATTAAGGAAGGGAAAATTGCAGATTAACATCAGAAAAGTCATCTGTGCTGACACTGGGCTGGGGGAGGGTCTCCCACGGGGAGGAAGAAAGGGCTGTAATATGGGAATTGAAGTTGATATTGCGCTGCATGACCCTGGGAAGTAGATAGAGTAGGGTGAGGTTCATCCAGCTACGAAATGATCTAATGGGATCTGCGGATCGGTGATCCCATTGCAAAGACAAGGTGATTGATTTACCCTCGCTGAGCATCCAACCCAGATGTGAATGGAGAAGAAACTAGGAAGTGAAACCTAAAGAGCCTTCCTTGTGATCCCTGGATTTGAAAGAACAGTTCTCGACAAACTCACCAACACGCCAGGAAATGCTCTTTTGCCTCAGGTACCACGGGAAAGGGCGGAGGAGCTGAGCTCACACCGCACGTGCCTCGAAGCCCTTCCCAGCGACAGACCTTCCATCCTAACAGCACAGCAGCTGTGTTCCGAAAGGCAGCAGCTATTCCGCTTCATTCACATAGCTGGAGATCCCGGATCTCCTAACTAACAGGTTTAGGAAGCTGCAGCCCACATCCCTGGGGATGACCCTGGTCCAAATGCCCCGACCATGGTCCCCGCTGTCTCTGAGATGCTATGGTTTAGAAGCTCTGGGTGGTCATTCTGGGCTTTGCCAGATCGCTGGATGGTGTCTAGCGGGAAATGCAAATGTCTTGCTTTCCTCTCCGCTGGCCTGCTTCCATGTCAGTCGCATACTGCTCAGCGTGGACACGGGGTTTCCTCTTCTCTGGCTCTTTATCAACCCTGTTCAGCAGGTGAAGGCATTTCTAGAACGGCTGCTCCTTTTCCAGGGGTGTTTCTCACGGCTCAGTGGCACATTCGGCCAATATTTGCTTATGCTGACGAGACAATTTATAGAGCTGTGAATGTGTCACTTCTCAGCTTTCGGATGCGCTAGAGCTGAGCGGAATTGACTGGGTCTCGCTTGCACGGCCTATTTCTCAGCCAGAAGGACTTGAATTGGCATTAACCCTTGGGTGCTCGCGTGTGAGCATGCTCATCTTCTCACTAATAGCCCCGAGACACCAAGGGCTAGTCATTGTGGACACCTAGGAGCCCCCACACAGGGCCTGTGCTCCATTCAATACAATCCTTCCTCTCTTCAAAAGGAGTCCTGCCCCACCACCGCAGCCCTTGCTGAGTCCCAGCTGTGGAGGTCTGACAGCTGCTGCTGTCCTTGCCATCTGTTCTCAGCACTAGGCTCCTCTCCGGCATGGACCTACTCAGCTCACACCAGGAAAT
Source organism: Emydura macquarii macquarii (assembly GCF_026122565.2). Classification (NCBI taxonomy): domain Eukaryota; kingdom Metazoa; phylum Chordata; order Testudines; family Chelidae; genus Emydura; species Emydura macquarii. The sequence continues at coordinate 7,268,102 of NW_027131391.1, forward strand.
CCTTGGCCTACTTTCTGCTACAGACACAGGCCACCTGGACCCTGCTTGTTACTGGGTTGAAGCAGCAGATAGGGAGAGGACAGGCTGCTGGGGTGGGGTGGGAATCTCACCGCAGGCAGAGGTCCAACCCAGTCCCCTCTCCGTCCAGACAAAACCATGCCAATGGCTTCACCAAAGCCCTAGAAATTAGCCAAGTGACTAGCCAGGTTCTTAACTCTTAAGGGAACCAGACATGGAGCTTTACGAACAGAGTGAGATTCGCCATCCTGCAGAATACCCTAGAAATTTTCCCACGACTGTTCTCCATGGAATATCTGGTGTCTGCTGCACCCTGGCAAAATCCATGTCAGCAGCTCGCCAAGGGGAAGCTGTGACCACGAGAGTGGGTGAGACATCCTTTCTGGGTTGAAGATCAGTAAAACTGGGCAAAACTTTTTGACATTTGACCATTTATTGGAGCAGGAATCACCTGTAGGAAGTTGCCACAATTACCAACCTTTTCTGTTGTTTACAATAGTTGCATGACTCTTCTTACTGAAAAGTTCTCCAATGGATTAACCCTTTCAGTAACCATGGTGAGAATTTTTCCATAATGTTTTTTATTTAAAAAAATCACAAAAAATGTTTGTGACAAACAAAACAAGAGAGCGTTTGGAATCCTGGGGAACCACAAGGATGGTAACGTTCTGAATTCCTTTGGGAACATTAGCACAGGGTAGGGATTCCTCTACTGGCTGGACAGCTACCTTTGCCAGTGACAAAGCCTGCAGGGCCAGGCAGCAACAACAATGGCCATCTTGTCCTTAAATCCTTCTCAAAAAAGGAGAATCATATCAAAAGCAGGAGCAGCTGGGTCTCCAGAACAGATTGGACCACCCAGCCCACACCAGAACAGACCAATAAATATTTCTATTCTGTATTTTGGGGAAAAAACAGTAGTCATATCATGTGATAACACTCTGTCCATATGCTGTAGTCATATCATCTGATAGTAGTCCCCTACACTCCTGTTTCAGGAGAATGTTAAAGAGCAGCTACTCAAGTTACATATTTTTAAATCAGCAGGTCCAGTTAACTTGCATCCAAGAGTTTTAAAAGAGCTGGCTGAGGAATTCGCTGAGCCATTAATGTTGATTTTCAATAAGACATGGAGCACTGGGAAAGTTCCAGAACAGTGGAAGAAAGCAAAAGTTATGCCAATATTTGAAAAGGGCAGATGGGATGATCTGAGTAATTATAGGCTTGTCAGTCTGACATCCATCCTGGGAAGATAATGAAGCAGGACTCAATTAATAAAGAATTACTAGAGGGTAATATAATTCAGGGGTTCCCAATCTTTTTCTTTCTGACCTCCCCCCCCAAAATGCTATAAAACTCCACAGTCCACCTGTGCCACACATGTTTTTCTACATATCCAGGAGATTAAAAACTGTATTAAATAGATAGTTATACAGTTAAACATACACACATATATTATATAAAAAAAGAAAAGGGTAATATAGGTACAAAAATTTTAAAAACTGCTTTTTTTTTTAATTTACTCAGTGTGAAACCTGTTGCTGGGGCTGATCAAGAGTTCTGTAAAAGACGTGGGGTATCTTTGATGAGTATGCACGCAAGTCATGGGCAATGTTCAACTTAATTCGGTACTTAGTTTTCATGGATGTCATGGCTGAAAATCCAGCTTTGCATAAGGAAATGGTATTAAACAAGATCAAAGCGTTCAGTGCTGCAGAAGTAGCAGTGGTGTATTCATCGGAACACTCACACCAAAATGTCTCCAGCGGCACTTCGTTTAACCCGGTTCTGACGGTCTGTCTGTTGAAATATCAGTGAGCTCTTCTAACAGTTTTGATGGGATAGTGGGTGGAAGCGTAGTGTCAGCATTCTCACTGAAGGGGTTTGTAGTCCACGTGTGTGTAGCGGCTTGTTCTGGTGAGTGCAGGAAAACAAGCAATACATTTGTTAAGCAGACCAGCCAGATACTCTGCTAGCTTAGGTTTAATGACGTCAAAGTCACTGTTTTGTTCCTGAATCAGACATATCAGTAGTGTCCACACAGACACAATATTTCCAGAGTTGTAGTTTTCTTTTGAATGCTTCAATTCTTTCACGCTGGGCAATAAAATGAATGCTTCCACCTTGCATGGGTTTATTCAGCTTATTCATTTCACTGAATATGTCTGTGAGGTCCCCAGTTTTGCCAGCCACACGTCATCTTTCAGCACTTTGGCAAGTTCAGGTATCTTATCGGCTAAGAAAGTACATAACTCTTCCTTGAGATTAAATATATGGGTAGGCATTCCGCCTCTAACTAGCCGTCTCACCTCTGTATGAATGAGCAAGGAATGGAGCTCTGTACCCACCTTCTCACAAGGTTCAGCAAAAGACTTGGAGTTTGATGCTCTGGATTTAATAAAATTAACAAGTGTTACCGCTGTGTTCAGAACATTGTGAAGACTTGCTTTAACATCTTTTGCAGCAAGCACTTCTAGGTATAAAAAGCAGTGTGTCCACGTAATGTGCAGTGCAACGGCTTTTATTGTTGCACACCAGAATGCTTTCTGGTCATCCCTGCAGCTCCGTCAGTGCAATCAGTCTAGCTGATTTCTGCTGAAATCATAAAATCCTCTAACAGTTTGAAAATGTCATCTGACTTGGTTGTCATCTTGTGTTCTTTGCAAAACAATTTTTTTTCCTTTATTTCCTTATTCCGCACATCCCAAACATAGGTAAGTAATTGGGGCATTTTCGAATGTCTGTGGATTCGTCTAGTTGTATAGCAAAATCATTGTCAGGCAGCCAATCAATACACTGCAAAATGATGTCTTCTGACATAGAAGTGATTCACTGTTTGACAGTGTCATTTGACATCAGTATTTTTGCCAGTACCTTGGCCTTCTCCTCTCCAAATATTTCCTTTGCGATTTCAATGGCACACAAAGTCTCAGCAGTCGTCTGTGATTTTTTTGCTTTAGCAATTTTCTGAACCACTGTGTAGGATGACTTTACAAGCTTTTTATCCGCTGTAGTTGTGGATTTCATTATTGCTTTAATACCAAGCACTTCCTTGGCCTTTCACACAAAAAAAATGAATGTTGCTTGTCCTTGTAGATTTCCTGCTTTGTAATTAAACGTCTCTGTAATTTGGCGGGTTTCAAACATCCGTTGGACAGTTCTTGTGCCCAAATTACACACTGTGGTGGAAGTATCTCGCCATTTCCAGAACAAATAAAACCAAAATTCAAATAGCTGCCTTTGTATTTCCTAAACTAAGAAGTGGGCCCCCCCGGAAGATGCAGGCGATGGTCCCTGGAGGCGGAGCCAGCGCTGGGGGCGGGAAGGCATGGAGGCTGAGCCACAGGTTGGATGGCCTGCGGAGGCGAGTCAGGGGATAGAGGGGTTGCTCTCTCCCCAAACCGCTCCCTCAGGTTTGGGCGTTAGTCCCGGGCTGCAGGGCTCGGCTTCAATCCTCTCCCAGGATTCAGTCTCTCCCAGCCTGGGCTAGGTGGGCACATGCACCTGGCACAGCTCTGTGTACTAGAGCAGCAGAGCTAAGGCCTGAGCTCTGGGCCTTGGCAGACCCCCTGAAACCTACTTGCGCCACCCTCAGGGGACCACGGACCCCCGGTTGAGAAGCAGTGAGATAATTAATGCCCATCACCGCTGGTTTAGGGAAAATAGATCCCGTCAAACTAGCATGATACATTTTTTTGTGCTGAAATTACAAGTTTGGCTTATAAAAGCAGTAGCGCTGATGTAATATACTTAGATGTCTGCAAGGCCTTTGACTTGGTACAGCGTGACATTTTGATTCAACCTAAAAAGATTCGACAATTAACATGGCACACATTAAATGGATTGAAATCCCGCTGATAGGTCTCAAAATGTATCTGCAAAGGGGGAAATCATCACTGCATGGATGTGTTTCTAGTGGGATCCCTGGGGCCTTGGTTCCTGGCCTTACACTATTAAACATTTTTATTAATGACTGGAAGAAAACATAAAATCATCACTGATAAAGTTTGCCGGTGACACAAAAATCGGGGAATGGTAAATAATGAAGATGAGAAGTAACTGTAAACTGGGCTCCAGCAAGCAATACTCATTTTATTATGGCTAAATATAATTGTATACATCTGGGAACAGAGAATGTCAACCATACTTACCGAATGGGAGACTCTATCCTAGGAAGCCAGGAGACTGATTATAGGATTAGAAAACATGCCTCATAGTGAGAGACTCAAGTAATTCAATCTAATTAGCAAAACAAAGAGAAGGTGAAGGGGTGACTTGATTACAGTCTGTAAGTACCCAGGCTGGGAACAAATAGTTAAGCAGAGAAATGTGTAACATGATCCAATGGCTGGAAGCTGAACAAATTCAAACTAGAAATAAGACATCCGTTTTTAACAATGAGAGTAATTAACCATTGAAGCCATTTACCCATTGTTGTGATGGATTCTTTATTGCTGGCAATTTTTAAATCAAGATTGGATGTTTTTCTAAAAGATCTGCTCTAGGAATGAATTATGACAGGGCAGTTCTCTGGCCTGGGCTATACCACAGGTCAGGCTAGATGATCACAGTTGTCCCTTCTGGACTTGGAATCTATGAACCCGACCAGCCCAGCCCAGATCAGACCATCCAACCCAGTCTCTGACAGTGGCCCATGATGGAGGTTTCAGAGGAAGGTGTAAGCCCCAGAGAGTTTGTGACGCAGACTGGACGTTTCAGGGCCATGCTATGCCCTGGACAAGGGGTGGCAGCGGAGCAGCCCGCCCTACGGGCACTGGGTCCTGTAGATACCTGTCCTGTCCCTGGGTCCTGCCATGCAACCGGTCACCCCGATGACTCACAAACGTGATCAAATTCACCAGTGCTCACCCCACCATGCAGGAAGGGGAGGGGGAGATTTATATGCTGTTGGCTCAGACCACTCACGGGGGTGAGGAGGTAGTTATGCGTTGCTGGCCTATAACATTCGGGAGGGGGGGCGGAATTATGCGCTCCTGGCCCATACCATTCCGGGGCTGGGATCCTTTAGGTGCAGCTGGTCTATACCAGCAACAGATTATGACAACCCCTGTTCTGGCTCAGGGACCCACTTGCGTGATAGGGGAAAAGCGAAGGTGCTGCCCACTTCATAACCTCTCTGCCCCCCATGCTCCAGCAAGAGGCCCACCTTGACTCCTGCAGGCCAGGCCCTGAGGTCTGGTCTGCCCGCACAGGGGTGGCAGAGGCTCTGCTCTCCCTTAGCCCCCGATGGTTGCACAGCCGAGTCACAATCCCGCCCTCCGAGTGGGTGCAACGTGCGGTCTGCCCAGCGCGCCCCCTTCACTGAGGCTTTTCCTGATGCCGCTGTTTTCTTCCTAGCCCAAGCGCAGCATCCCCACCCCCACCCCCGGCCAGTGTGTGCTGGAGCTACAAATACCCCTAGGCGTGCTAGCTAGACACAGTGCCAGGTGCTCTCACTGTTGGCGGGGTGCTTAAAAGCATGCTGCAAAACTGCAGCACAAGCTAATTGTGCCAGCAGGGTGCATTTTGTTCAGCATCAGCCTGTCAGCATGGCAGCCCGAGACAGGCACCCTGTGGGGGAGAATCCCTGGCTCGGGCCTTTACTCCCCAAGAGAGGGAGAGTTTAAAAGAACCCAGCTGCAGCACATTTCCCTAATGCACCTGGGGATGCTTCTGATTTATTATAAAGTCTTAAACTATAAATATGTAATCCCCCATCTAGGGCTGTTTCCCAGAGGCACCACACATCTGTTTTCTAGGAAGGCTGAGGTTGTGCCTGAACCTGGCAAAGGATGCAGACCCCTGTTGTCGGACAAGCCAGGTCCCTCTCCTAGAAGAGTGGTGCAGCCAGCACATGGGCTGCCCTGTGGTGCCATGAGCTGGTACTGCAGGTGTCACAGTTCAGGGCAACTGCACCTGTAATCCTCCTCCACGGTCCACTGAAGGCACATGCTATGGGCTCCCAGCACCTCCCCTGTCACCTCTCTTGGGCAGAGACCTGTGTTTCTCTTCCTCTTGACCAAGGTATTTCCAGGCTGCACAGTTCCCTGCCTACACAGAGATATTGCCAGCAGGCAGACTGCCTAGACAGGCCAGCATCTGCACTTTGCTTTCTTGATGAAAGCTTATGCACAGTGCAATTGCCTCCGTTACAAGTATTGTGCAGCTTTTTCTAATCAGGCACATGGATATTTAAGGGGAAAGCATGACAGAGGAAACATGTTCAAAGCAGTAAAAAGAACCTACATGTGTACTAATAAGCTTCCCAGTGGTCACCCCAACTCCAGCCTCAGGCTCTGGCTGGTGTGAGTCCCTCCAACCCTCCCCTAAGCTGTGTATCCAAAAGCCCTTTCTTTGTCTCTTGCTCTCTGGAGAATCTAGTTTGAAGAAGTACATGGGAGCCTCTCCAAGTGCTGCTACCTCTCAGGGGGTGTTACAACCTGAGGGAATTTGCCTACTCCCAACCCCTAGTGGTCTTCGTTTCTGGAGGAGCTGTGGTTACTCTGCCCCATGAGCTACATGCAATCCCTGACCCACGATGCTACAGAAACACAATGCCTTGAGATCTCCCGCAGATATTGCTGGCAATTGCCATGTCTGTCACGGCTGCTGCTAGGGCAGCCGGGGACTGGCCTACAGTTGCACTGGGGCTGCTACGGTTGGGCAGAAATTGTCCATCACATCTAGTTTTTTTGATGGGCATTTGGGGTTTCAATGATGCAATGTTAGTTATGGAATGTGTCTGTTTTCTGTGGAGTGCTGCCTTATTTTGTTTGCCAACCTGAAAACCTGAAAAGCAGAATATTGTGATTCAGAAATAGTCTCTACCATGCCTGCTGCTCTTTTCCAATCACACACTCAGCCCTGGCTGGCCTTTTCTCTCCCACCAGCCTCCAACTGGCCCCGATTCCTTCAAGGCAAGAAACTCCTCAGTCTCAAGACACTAAGGGTCTCCAGACCCATGGAAACTGCCTGAATAACAGCCGAGGTGTCTGACCTCTGACACCTCTGTGACTGGGACAAGACCTGCCTGCATGCCAGGGTGGGTACCCTGTCCGTTATGGTCCACACGGCTCCCTCCAGGACAGTCCATCCAGACACTCAGGGCGGCATGGTGCAGGATCGCTCAGCTCCTGCCCTCAGGCCAGGAGAGATGTCACAGCTGGGCAGGCTCATCTCACCAGGGGTCTCAAGCCAGAGCTGGAGAAGAAACCTCCATATCCGAAGGGTTGTCCCTGCCCCTCCCTCTCCTGCTGTCTGTATCCATACATGGACCACCCATTTGCCTTTCCAGGACGTAACTGGGGCCACAGGCATGCCACAAAGAGGTGCTGTCAGAGGCCAAGGCGGGTGCACTGAGCCACTCTGCATGACATTGTTTGAAGGCATGGCTGGTGACCTCAGAGAGGTCTAGAGGAGGCTTGTTTCTGTGCTGTACCTGGGTCACTGGGCAACCCTGCATGGATCATCAAGCCGGGACATCCTTGAAGCTGTGACTGTGGGGCTGAGGGCAGGCACTCATGTCCCTGAATGCCTCCGGGACAGTCTGCAGCCCTGATGCCCTGACACGCAGTCCCTCCAGTTCCCACTCTGGGAACGCATTGACAACAGATTCAATAGCAGGAATATTCACGCCGAGGGAGAGTGGTGCAGAGAGCTCGGCTAGTTCCGATCCACACCCCCGTTCCCATTGCAGACTTGGGGGCTCTTTGTGGGGATGGCAGCCACCCAGTCCCGGAGAAGAAACAATGTGCCGGGTGAGTCCCAGGTGCAGAAACGTAGCACCGACAGCATGCCTTGATTTCCAATTTCAGGCCTCAAAGAACCTCGAACAGTGCAGAGAATCCTGGCCTGCTCAGCAATCATCAGCAAATAGAGAAGGGGCTGGAATCCCCTGAGTGGATTGTTCCCTGTGTATGATTCACCCAGCTCCCCAGGGAAAGAAGTGATGGTCCTCTTCACCTCTTCAATGGTGTCGCTGCCACGCCCTGCTCCCAGGATTAGCGCTTCAGTGATGTCATCCCGCCACGCCCCCTGGGATTAGCGCTTCAGTGATGTCAGCCTGCCACTCCCCCCATGGAATTAGCACTTCAGTGATGTAAGCCTGCCACGCCCCCCATGGAATTAGCGCTTCAGTGCTGTCAGCCTGCCACGCCCCCCTGGGATTAGCGCTTCAGTGATGTCAGCCTGCTATGCTCCCCATGGGATTAGCTCTTGGTTCTGAGGAGTTTAATTTTAGTCCCTTGAATTTCTGCAGTCAATGCTAGGCGTGGTGCCATCAAAGGGGCAAAGGTGCCAAGAGGTGCCATGCCTCTTCCTTTCAAATGACCCACCACCCCACGAGCAGGGGAGGAATCTCCCCGTCGGTGGGGCAGCATAAAGGCTGGAACGTACTGTGCCCACAGCTTTACTCCTTGGCGTTGTGCTGCGTGGAGTGTTTCATTCAGCCACAAAATTAAACCCAGTGGAATAAAAACTTCCATTAATAGTTCCCTGTAGGGCTGGAGATGTCCTCACTTTGTCCTTGGAGCCATCAAACAAACATTTTTTGTTCCTTGTGGTATAAAACCGAAAATGAATGTGCCACAAGGAATGTTTTTGTTTCCAACCCATAGTGTGTATATGTGTGTGTGTATATATGTGGGGGTTAATAACACATCAGCGGCTTGTGCAGGGGCATGAAGTCCTGGGGACACTGGGGATGAGTTTCCCTTAGTGCTGGGGTCAGGGAGTACATGGAGCATGCTGGGTAAGTGGGTCATGTCCCCCTGCAGCAGCTGGTGCACCTTGAGGAAATAAGAGCCTACTACTTCTACCAGCTAATGGAGTTATTTCTTCAGCTTCAGTGTCAGAGGCCTGGTGCAGAATTTCCTGGGTTACCCCTGGGGTGGGGAGAGGACTCCGAGATGACCTTGACCCAGAATGACCGAGTAAAACACAATGACACGTTAGGGCTCCTCAGCCCCTCCAGCAAGCGGGTGCCAGTCCTGCAGTGGGAGGTGTATCGACCTGTCCTGCACGGCAGTGACTTTGCAAATGCATCCTGGAGCCAGGCCTCTCCACCGGAAGCCTGGTGGGCTTGATTTGTCCACATCGCCCGCGAGTCCACGCTTGGCTTTGCCAATCTGAGGCAGATCCATTCAGCCTATCTCCATGCCCTGCTCTGGGTTAATGGAGTTGCCTCTGGCTGATCCTTGCAGCCCAGCACCAGGACAGGGGGCTGTGTCAATTTTCCTCTGTATGGCACCTCTTGCAGTAATTTGCACCCGTGCAAAGTGGGTGCGAAAGTTGATGTCAAGGGTTACCACGTGTAAATGATGCCAAGGAGTAAGGTAGGGGGCAATCAGGGCCAGAGAGCTGAACCTCCCCGGTGGTCCCACCAGAGATCGAATCAACTTGGGTACAATAAGAACTGAGCCAAGCTGACGTGAACCTCTCTGGGTTCAGCTACTCCCTCTCTTGAGATCTGGCTGCCCTCTGCCAGCCCAGGAAGGTTTGGCACTGCAGCGCAGAATGACATCGACTTGAAAGAAAATTAAAGCAGGGAATGGACACCTGGGATATATCCTCATCTCCACCAGTGTTTGGGATTCTTACACTGAGAGCTTGTTTCCAAGGCCCCGCTGGAGAAACACCAGCGTGATTAAACTGTTACATCCAGACTTGAATCATAAGCTCCTGGCTGGCGTCTGGTGCAGCCGCTGCAGCATAGCTGCGTGGCCCTGTGATCCTGCACAGAAGAGACACGCGGGGACACATGTCCTGAGCCATAGAGTCATTCACAGCTGCTCAGCGCAGGCAGCGATTCCTGCTCTGGGGTGGGGCGGCTGCGGGACCTGGCTTGTTCTAACCACGAGGCTCTTTCCTTGCCCTCAGGGCACTCCTGGGACAGGGGAGCATTGCAGGCATGCAACTGCCTTTGCACAACGCATTTTTCAGCCCGCTGGTGTTGTCTCTCTCTCGCCCTGCCATTGCAGACGCTGATCTAGCTATTGATTCTGGCTTTGGACTTGGCTCGCTTCCAAACACCTTCTTCCCAAGGATGCCTTTCCCCGGTTCTGCTTCATTGCCCCGGCAGTTTTCCAAGGGGCGCTCGGCAGCACAGGGAAGGGGCTGGAGCAGCAAAGGGAAGGTGGGACTGAGGTAGAGCGTTCATGGCCAGGAAAGGAGCCTATGTGCAAATGAAAATGTGGAAACTGCTGAGCCAAGCGGGGGATGCTTTGCCCCCAGGGCGTAGTCGAGCTGCGTTTCACTAGGAGCAGGGAGGGGGCTGCATCTATTGAAGGCTTTTCTATAGCCCCCACCCCCACAGTACGGGAGCAGTGCACAGGCGTTAATGTTGTTAGCCTCATGCAGCACGGTGCAGCAGGGCAGGGCTGTTGTCCCCCCTTGGAGAGAGGAGAACTGAGGCGCCGAGAAGACTGAGTGACTTGACCAAGGCTACACCGGGCCGCTGGGTCGGACCCAGAGACAGAACCCAGCTTTCCCACGGCCCATCTGGTGTCCAAACCACTTGCCCATCCTTCCTCCATATCAGCTACCAATCTTCCTCTGCTTCCTGCTTTTCTCCAGCTCATCGAGTACTGGCAGGCCTTTCTCTGTAACCCCCACACTGGTAGCTTCAGGGAAGCCTCTACAAGTCCATATGTATAGTCTGACTCCAGGCTTATGACACACAATGAATGATATGACCCATTCGAGCTTATTTATTAATTGATTTTGTTTTATTAAAAGTCTCTCTCAAGCTCAGGCAAATCTATAATATTTATAAATAATTCTGTTCTGCTCAGGCGCTAATCCTGAGCCCAACGCCACAGTCTCTGATATATCCGTGATGTGTCATATTCTCAGTGCTGCCTTTAGCATGGAGCACGTTCATGGTACTGGAAATTACCAGAGAATCAGTGCCCAACGCGTTAGCCCATCGCATTGTGGGACTCATTCCATTGGCTTTATACACCTGAAAACTTGCCAGGCCAGATTCAGACCTCGGTTCAGGCGGAGGGGCGTAAGGGGGAGGGGAGCGCGTCACGCCATGAATTCTTTCACACCAAATCTGTGTTTGCTCCATAGTTTTTAAAATTTTGGAAACACGTTTTTCAAAGGGCACGCGCAAAAGTGTGCTACCGTGCAAAAGTGTGCTACCAGACAATGTGCAGCCCCAGTTTACAGCTCAGGTGTGAGCACAAATAGTAAGACCCTTTTGCACAATTTTTTTTTTTTTAATTGTCGGCCTTCCTGTTGTCAGCAGACCTTCTTCCCCTTCACACTGACTCGTCTCTCCTTTCGGGGTCACTCAGGATGGCTTTTTTCTTGAACACCCAAAAGCCTTTATGTTAATGAATGGATAATGAATGTTTTAAATACACTGAACAGGCCCCCACATCCCTGAGAAAGACACAAACTCTACTGCAGAGCTTCAGGATACAGCTGAAAGACAAAGTATCTGTCATGTCCTGTTTGAAGGAATGCCTGTGCCTCTCATTATCCCGGATTCATAGAGTCACAAGGGACTTTTATAATGATCTAATCTGTTCTCCCGCAGAACAGATCATTTCATCCTGTGATTCCTGCGTCCAACCCCACAGCATGTTGATGAGCCAGATTTTTTAGGAAAACTTAAATCTGCCTTGATTTAAAGATTGTGAGCAATGGAGAAGCCACCACACCCCTTGGCAATCCATTCCCATGGTGAATTACCCATGGTAATTCATAAAAATTAACTGGTAAAAAGGCATGCCTCGTTTCCAGTCTGAATTTGTCGATCTTCAGCTTTCAGATCTTGCTCTACGTTTGTCTGCTAGATGAAGGAGCCCTCTAGTATCAGAGATCTCGCCTCAACTAGTTTCTTATAGACCATCCTCAAGTCACCTCTTAACCATCTCTTGGGTAAACTAAATTGATTGGGCTCCGTCAGAGCCTTATTACAAGACCCATTTTTTCAGAACTTGATTCGTTCTTCTGGCTCATTTCTGAACCCAACGTCCTTTCAAAAGAACTGGACAAAAAGTATCCACTATCGACCTCGCCAGTGCTATATACAGAGGTCAGACCACTTCCCTACTCTGGTATGATACTCACTTCCCCTGTTGCAAAGGTCATAGGAATGTAGGGCTGGAAGGGACCTCAAGAGGTCCAGTGCCTGGCGCTAAGCCACAACCAAGTAAACCTAGACCATCTCTGACAAGTGTTCATCCAGCCTGTTTTCAATCCTTTCAATGATGGGGAATCCATACCTTCTCTTGGAAGCCTGTTCCAGAGCTAAACGATTCATAGAGTTAGAAGACTTCCCTAACATCTATCCTAAATTGCCTTTGCTGCAGATTAAGCCCATTACTTCTTGTCCTGCCTTCAGTGGGCAGGGTCCCCTAATCAGCAGACCTGTAAAGGCAGGCATCCAGAACCACAGGAGCTAGCAAATAGAGCTGAAAACAGGAGAGTTTCATTGGGGGCTTGTAAGGGGAGTTTGGGGGAGAAAGGAGTGGTGTTTTTGTGGTTTGTTTTTTCCTTCTTGACAGGAATTTAGACAGGAAGGCTATGACAGTTACAGAGGCAGAGGTGGTCGTGACCCGAGGGATGGAACAGACAATAAAAATGACTGGATGTGGAAGCTGCAAGATGTGCCTTTTTCTGGAGCCGGTACCTGAAAGGTGCCTCGTTCATTTGAAGTGCTGCTGGAGAGAGCTAATGGAACCAAGCCAACAAGCGGTGATGCCATTTTAGATTTGGTATTGGTGAGTAGCGAGGACCTCACAGAAGAGCTGGTTGTAGGGGACAAGCTTGGTTCAAGGGATCATGAGCTAATTCAGTCTAAACTAAATGGAAGAATAAAGAAAAACAGGTCTTCACCTAGGAGCCTTGATTTCAAAAAGGCAAACTTGAAAAAAAGTAAGGGAATTAGCCAGACTAAAGAACTCCAAGATCTGAATGTGGAGGAGGCTGAGAATTACTGTAAGTCAAAGTTGCAAAGGCTGTCTGAAGCCTGCAACCCAAGAGGGGGGAAAAATTCATAGGGAAGAGTCGCAGACCAACCTGGATGAATTATCATCTCAAACAGGTTATTAAAAGAAAGCAAAAAGCCTGCAAGGAATGAGAGAAGGAATGGATCAGTAAAGAAAGCTACCTCTTAGAGGTCAGAAAATATAGGGGGGAAAGTGAGAACTAACAAAAGCCAAGCAGAATTGGACCTAGCAAAGGAAATTAAGAGCAGTAGTAAAAAGATCTTTAGCCACATAAATAAAAAGAAAACAAGAAATGAAGAAGTGAGACCACAAAACCTGAGGGTCGTACCCTATCACTGGAGAATTGCACATACAGTACTTCTATTTATGAAAGGAAAAAAGTGATCAGGGGAACTGCAGGCCTAATTGTATGCAAAGTCTTAGAACAAATTTTGAAAGAGAGAGTAATTAAAGAAATAGAGGTAAATGGTAATTGGGATAAAATGCAACATGCTTTTACAAAAAGTAGATCATGCCAGACCAACGTGATCTCTTTCTTTGAGAAGATAACTGATTTTTTAGACATAGGAAATGCAGTAGACCTAATCTACGTGGATTTCAGCAAAGCACTTGATACAGTTCCATATAGGAAATTATTAGTTAAATTGGAAAAGATGGGGATTAATATGAGAATTGAAAGGTGGGTAAGGAACTGGTTAAAGGGGAGACTAATGGGTCATGCTGAAGGGTGAACTGTCAGGCTGGAGGGAGATTATTAGTGGAGTTCCTCAAGGATCGATCTTTGGACCAATCTTATTTAACATTTTCATTAATGACCTTGGCAGAAAAAGTAGGAGTGCAGTAATAAAATGTGCAGATAACACGTAGTTGGGAGGTATTGCCAATTTGGAGGAGGATCATACAAGAAGATTTGGACAACCTTGTAAACCAGAGTAATAGAAATGGGATGCAATTTAACAGTGCAAAGTCAAGGTCATGCATTTAGGAAAACAGCAAGAATTTTTGCTATAAACTGAGGGCATATCCATTGAAAGTGACAGAAGAGGAGAAAAATCTGAGTGTATTGGTTGATCATAGGATGACTAGCTGTGTATAAGCTGCTAGTGTGATGCTGCCATATATATATAATCAGAGGATGCATCAGGTGAGGTATTACCAGTGGAGATAGGAAAGTGCTTTTACCATTAGACTAGACATTGGAATACTGTGTGCAGTTCTGGTCTCCCATGTGTAAGAAAGATGAATTCAGACCTGAAAAGATGCAGAGAAGGACTGCAAGGATGACCAGAAGAATGGAAAACCTACCTTACGGGAGAAGAGCTTGGAGCTCAAGGAGCTTGGCTTGTTTAATATATGGGGCGTTATGATTGCTCTCTCTATACACACATCAAAGGGATAAACACCAGGCGGGGAGAGGAGTTATTTTAGTTAAGAGCCCACGGTTGGCACAAGAACAAATGGATATAAATTGGCCATCAATAAGTTTAGGCTGGAAATTCGATGAATTTCTAACCATCAGCGGAGTGAAGTTCTTGAACAGTCTTCCAAAGGGCAAAAATATCAAGACAACGCCTGATCAGTTTGTGGAGGCGATGGTATGATGAAACTCAGTGCTTAATTTGTAATGAAAGGTGCCGGGGCTCAATTTTTTTACTTTCATAACAATGCGGCAACCCAGAGGTGCCAGGGCTACGCACTGCCAAGTTTAGCGGTGCCGGGGCTCAGCCCTGCAAGCCCTCGCACAAATGAAGCACTGATGAGAAGACCTACAATGCTATTAGCAAATATCTCCAGTGGCCAGAGATGGGACGGTAGATGGGAAGGGCTCTGAGTTACTACTGAGAATTCTTTCCCAGGTGTCTATCTGGTGGGTCTCACCCACATGCTCAGGGTCTAGCTGATCACCATATTTGTGGTCAGGAAGGAATTTTCCCAAAGGTCAAAATGGCAGAGACCCTAAGGGGTTTTCGCCTTCCTCTGAAGCATGGAGCACAAGTCACTTGCTGGTTTGAACTAGAGTAAATTATGATCAAAGGGATGGAGTCTACAGCCAGGAGTCGAGAGTCAGCTGTGTCAGGATACCAGAAGCAGGAGACAAACTGGAGATCAGAACTACATGTCAGAGGTCAGAAGCCAAGCCAGGTCAGGGCACTGGGAAGTCAAGCCGCAGAAGCAGGAAGCACAAGGAACACAGTCCAGAGCAGGGTAGATCCCAGTTGCTGGCACAGCTTCCTATTCCTGTTGCTGGCTTAAGCAGTGCCAGCGGGCCAGTCAGCTGCTCTAGGACTCCAGCAATAGGGGGTCAGGGTGAAGCCTCAGACTGGGGTGGGGCTTCCTGGGTCTGCAGTTGTCAGCAGGCTGCCCAGGATAGGTGGAGGAGAGGCTGCTCTTGTGGACCTGGGTTTGAGGCCTGTGAGCCATGATGCAATCCCACAGTAAGACATACATTGTGCATTGGTTATATAACAGCCTCCAAAGTTACTTAAACTTAATTCAATAAGAGATTGCAGGAAACTGGTATCTCCATCCCAGTCATTCTTAGCCATTTGTCCAGGTTTCCACTTTTTGTAGGTTTCCTGTTTGATCTGCGGCTCATTAAAGATTTTTCTGATGAAGCCATATTGACCTCTTACTATTCTTCCTCTCTTTCCTTTGCATCAGGATAGTTTGCTGTTGTGCCTTTATTATTTTCTCTGAAAAACTGCCTGTCGTCCTGAACTCTACTTTCCCCTAGATTTTCTTCCCAATGCACTTCAGCTGCCAGTTCTCTGAGTGTGTTAAAGTCTGGGGATTTTTTAAGTCCATTGTCCTTATTCTGCTGCTCTCTCTCCTTCCTTTCTGAAGAATCATGAAATCTGCCATTTCATGATCACTTTCATCCAAGCTGCCTTCCACCCTCCAATTCACAACCAATTCCTCCCTGCTAGTCAGAATGAAATCGACAATGGCTGTCTCCTTAGTTAACTCTTTTTAGCCACAGCACCACACTGGTTGCTCATAGCCTGTTGCTTTCCAGGATACAGTCCCCCATCCTGTCAGGTTGACCTGCGTTCTTGGTTCCTAGAAATTTGGCCGTGCAGTGGGCTGTGTGAAAAAGCAGATTGTCTGATGTGCCTGGCTCACCACCAGATGCAGCTTGCTCTCTGTTGGTGATTTGTCTTCACTGTTTTTTACCATCCTCCTGCTCTGAGTGTCACCTGCAAATTTTACCAGCAATGATTTTATATTTTCTGCCACATCATTGATACAGATATTGAATGGAACGGGGCCCATAATTGATCCCTGTGGGACCCCACTAGAAACACCACCACTGGCAGCTGAGAGAACAGAGCACTGTGAATACACCTAATGACTTACTGTTACCAGACAAAAATTTAAGCCTGATTCATAACACTTTTGTGATCAGCAAATGTCTGTGAGACAAGCTGAAGCAAACTTCCTAGTAATTTGTCTGCAAACCTGAACTGGATTATCAGAAAACATGCACAGCCCATGATGTAGGACCATTGATGCTTCTTGGCCACATGGGGAACCCTGACATTTGGAAATTAGCAATTAATCCCCTATCTGTGTCTAATCAACACTCTGCAGTAGGCCAGCACTGCTCTGGAAAGCTGCCTTATCTTGCTGAGTAGAGTAGTAGGTCAAACTGATTACTTAACAGTTACATTCTATCTTTACCGAGTCAGAATTTGAGCATGGATTATCTGAGGGTCATAGCATCTTGGAAATACATTATTCCAATATTTGCCTCCACATTTCAACATCAGAGTTCATGTCTAAGCTTGCATTTTAAGGCATCCGCTTTGCAAGTGGCTGCTTCTTAAGCATATGATAAGTGCGTACGAGAGGTGGAATACTCATCATGCAAGATGGCAGGCATACTCACTTCGTGCTGGGAGAAAAGCATGGTGTCAATCATCCCACCTGCTGCTTTGTGTTTGTGATACACTGAGGCTCAAGGAGACATACACCGATGAGGCAAGGGCATGCCATACTATGTGTGCTATGCCCCGGGTGTGCATACACACCATGCTTTACTGCCACTGAAATAGCCTCTTTGTACAATTAATTGGGTTACCCAGCGTCCCCAACAAACACCAAAAGAACATTAAATTAATGCAGAGGGAGGGCTTTAAATGCAGCCAGAGATTACCACTGGAGCAAGTGCATTTGTGTCACTCATGGGGGAGGAAACAGAAAAGGCCATCAATGGGCTGGATGTGTTTGGAACAGCATCAGAACAATTTGGGAGCTCATCTGTTCCAAACCTTCTGAGCTTCACCTAACCCCAGAACTGATGTTTAACTCCAGGCAGAGATTGGGCTCTACTCGGCTGCCAGACTCTGGCCGGTTTCTGTTAGTGACATAGGTCTGTTCACTTCCGCCGAGCATCTTCTAAAGCTCACATATTACTGGAAGGAAGTAGGGAGAGCACTGGGAAATGAAAGGCATGGAAACGGGATAACCCATGATCAGTCACTGAGGAATTAGCAGGCCGGAGTGTAGAGTGCCGGTTATTAGAAGGTCTGTGATGGCCACTTGGGCTCAGATTGACTCCTTGATTAGTGCAGTGTGTTCTCATCAGGAGAGGCGCGGTCTGAACAAAAGGAGATGCCCTCCAAAAAGCCAGGGGGAGTTTGATTACAGGTGCTCTAAGAAGGTGAAGTAACTTAATTCACCCTGCTTACAGCTCAGCTCATTCCACTGGAAGACCTGACCTCTTCTCCTGCACATTCACCCGTTCTGTGCCATCACCTAGGGGCAGCGAGAAGTCATGGATTCCAGAGGGACTGGGGGGACCCGTTACTGACCAGCGAATCAAACCAGAGTGCAGGAGACTTACCCCTGAAGCACCTGTCTGTGATGTGTGCGGAAAGGAGGATTGTGTTGTTCCGGGGCACTTCACTTTGGAGCACGTGTGCTGGCGGGCATTATTAAAAACAACCGATGATTTCCTAGCCCAACACGAGGGCAGGGGAGTCTGGACCTCCTGCTGGTGACTAAAGATAAACTGCTCACCGGACTGGAAGCTGGTTGTTCCCTGGGGAGCAACAATCGTAACCTCATGCCGTTCATGGCGGGCAAACAGGGGAGAGTCCCAACCAGTACTCTGTAGACTCGGTGCTTTTAAAGGGCCAGTTTGCCAAAGCTGAGGAAAATGATGAGCAAAATGGACTGGGGGGAAATGTAGACAGAGAGCTGTGAATGAACATCCTTTCAGAGGAGTTTGCAGTGTGGAATCATGGCTTTTTAGCCCTCACTAGACAGCTTTGGCCAAAAACCCATCCTGGTTCAGTGGCAGGCGAAGGCAGCAGTTAGAAATAAAAAGCAACCGCGTGGGCTGAGAAGGGCAGAGAGTGGTTGCTCCCTTCCCAGGAGGGGAGTGGGAAGTCAGGGAGCAGAGCAGCTGGGTGCGCCCCAGAATGAGCCAGGAGTAGTGGAGGAAGCAGTATCTGAGGAGTGAGGTGGGAAGGACAGCCCAGTATTGATGGACTGATTTGGGGCGGGAGGGGTCGGCCTTGCTCGTATTGAGGGGATCACTAAAGATGAGTGAGTGTAAACCCAGCCCCAGCCCAGATCCTTGCCCGCAGCTGCCATGGCTAGATCCGGATTTTTTTCCTGGAGAGGCTGGATGAAGTGCCATCTCTGCTCTAACCCCTGCTCCGGTCTCCCCTGCCTTTATAACAAACTCGCCCTCTTTGTCTATGGGATGCTCCTTCCATGAACATTGGCTTCCACCATCAGCCCCCCTGGGTCCCTGGTATCAGATTGGCACTTTCTGTGTCCCTGGATGTGACTACCTAAGGGACCATGGCCCACTGGACTTGGGGGAGGGAAGCTGGTGTATGCCTATGGCTCCTGGCCTCATTGCCGCCGAGCACAGGTACAACGCTGCCTAGAGCTGCTCCATTCCCACATGGGAATTCCTGGGGGCCTGCCCTCCTGCTGCAGGGTGGGAGTGGTTCCCCTTCAAGTCAGTGGGGTTCTTCATCTCCTGGAGCCCGCCAGTGCTTAATGCAAATTCTCCTGGCCACCCCTGCGAGCTCTGGGGCTTCACAAGGCAGGCCACATCTCAGAGCAACAGTCTTAGAAGGAAAACAAAGGGCATTATTCATGACCTTGATGGCTTGAGCCAACATTTCCTTCCCCTCCGCCAGCTGCAGTGTGGGTTCTGCTGCCAACCCTGGGCACAGGCCCCAGCTCAGCCACACCGAGCCAAGTCACTTCTAGCAATTGCAGGAGGAGACAGGCAGTAACTTGGCTGGAGGGTGGAAAGCAGCGAAATGCTCATTGGAAATGGATGGGCCAAGTGTTCCCTGCTTCCTGCTACACCGGCTTGTGCGGAAGGGGTGGGGAGAGCGGCCAATCACAGTGCGGACCCCCACCCCCAGCTCATTAGCTTATTGCACTGACCTGATGGCATTTGGCAGGAAATGCTGATCCTGGCTGCTTCACGGACAACTTGTAACCAGAGTCCCCTGTTGCTTCCTGTTGGGATCTCAGCAGTCTGGGCTTTTCTTGGATAGGCTAGTGCCTTGGACACAGGTCATGTACGTAACAAGAATCCAGCCTGTTTGATGCAGCTTGGAAGGATCTGACAGCCCAGCCTCCAAATCTACTCTGGGATGGTGTGTTTGGACAATCAATTCGACACCAAGGGATTCACGGTTCGCAGCGGACACTCCAGTCCGCTCTCGGCCTGCTGTTTTCACTTTACAGTTCAGGGGCCTGGCTCGCCCGAGGAGCTGAGACTCAAGAGTGAATTGGGACTGATCCTCAAAGTCACCCGATTGCCATCTGCCACTGAGAGCTTATCAAAGCCCCTGGCTAAACAGGAGCAGATACGGGAGTGTCTCTGGCAGTTCTGCAATATTGCCTGAGTCCATAGCCTACAGGATGCTGCTAGGTGGCTGCAAATTATCCATGGCAAGTTAATGTGTACATCCAAAAATAAGGGGCTGCCTCATTCTACAAGCAAGCTAAGTAGGCAACACCCATGCCCTGCAGAGAGCCACATATGCCAGAATGATGTGCGAGTCACAGGCAGGGAGACCTGGGAGATGGGGGTCAGGAGGAGGGCAGGCTGTAGCGAGGAGCCATTTAATGCCCCTTTGTGGGGCCTATTACGTGCTCTGCTCTGCTACGTGGCCTATTAACGGTGATGGGAGACCCACACACACATCTGCCCTTTACACCTTGGGTCCCATGGATCATGGATTTTCGGGCGTGGAATGTGTAGAGCATCTGTTGGGTCAATGTGCACATCTGTTTCGTTATCCACACTCGAGGTACACAGTGGAGAGGGCTCAACCCACGGCTGTTCTCTTCAGACACTGCCAGGAAAGGCAGCAGAACCGGTGACACACTGCATGACAGTTTCCCTGCCTGTAACATTGCAAGGAAAGGTCTGGAGAAGCTCGGACCAGATTCCCTGCACTCCAGCTCTGCGTGTTCAATGCACCCGCTAGCCAGGCATTTCCCAGGGCTTAGGAAGGACGCTTAGCCCAGCAGCACAGAGATCAGAGAGACAGAGCTCCGTGCTGAGATCTCCTCTGGTCCATTTCCCTGAGTGAGGCAGAGAATGACGGGGAAGGCTTAGATTCCTGTTGCAAATGTCAAATGCTCATAGTTTAAAGAAAACCCCGAGTCTGGCATGGCTGGAGCTGCAGAGTGAAGGGATCCCGCCCACTCCACCCGCTCTCCTGGCCACTCCATCACCCGCTGTCAGCCTGGAGCATTGCACTGAGCCACCCCCTCCCCAAGGGACCTTCAGTCTTGCAGCTTCCAGCCTTTGCCATTTCTGTGCTGCCCTGACACAGGGCGCTCTCTGCCTCCTGGGCGATTCCCACTGAAACCCCTTCCATTCTCCTGCCCCAAGGGCCAATACATAAGGCTCATGGAGGTGCAGAGAGAGGCCGATGGTATCACTCCTGGGTCAGAGAAGAAATAGCCAGGAGCTATGCCTCCCTCTTTGCCAAGGGCTGACTCCATGCCCAAGCACCATGTGTCTGGTGGCCTTGTCTGGTCTTGAGCCTGTGTGGATGGTTTGGGTTGAGGGGCAACAAGGGAGACATTTTCTTTGCTGGCTGACTGTCCGCACCAAGGAGTCCTGCTGCCTGTGTCTCTGCACTGAGCCCAGGGTGCTAGGTAGGCCCATGCTAGTGCAGTGTGATTGCAACACCAGCGGCTCCATTGCGTGTTCACGGCGGATCCAGGGCCTCCTTTTGTGAGAGATGGGAGTGAGTCCTGGTGTCCTAGGCAGATCCCCACTCAAGCCATTACATCGTGCCTCCGCTGGCACCCGAACTCCACCTCAGCTACACTGAGCTCAAGGCAGAAGGGGCAGGTGTGACCCGTCCATGCCTGGGGTAGCCACCTGAAAATGCCAAGGTCAGGGCAGGCTGCAAATGGAGAGCAGATTCTCCCAGCACTGGTGGGTGACACGGAAGTCAGACTCCCCAACCAGCCACAAACAGTGCTTCTGATTCCCCACACTGGTTATCAAGAAGCTAACACACAAATACACACAGTCCCCTTTACTGCATTTCAGTCTTTGGCTCCCAATCAGCCGCTAGGTTCAGTAAAGAGACCAGTTATTTAAAACTCTCTGCTCTTTACCAAAAAGGTTCTCCTGACCCCAAAGGGTCAGCCACAGCACCGGATCATTATAAGTTTGGATCTTACCCAAAATCCCACGCTGCCAGCCAATCCTTTAGTAACTAAAATTAAAGGTTTATTATAAAAGGAAAGAAACAAGCTATAAGAGAAATGTTAAAGGATTAAAGCAATCAGACACATACAATTGATTTGGAAGTCCATATATATCAGGTTTCTAGTAGAATTGTGGAGTTTGCAGGCTTGTATAGTTCCCCTGGTGTACATCCAGTGCCTGGATGGGTCTCAGTCCTTTGTTTTACAGCTTCAGTTGTAGAAGAGTAGTTGACCCAGAGGTAGGTTAAGACCAATGACTGAAAACAAAAATGGATGTGGTGCAGCTGCCTTTTATGTCCTTTTCCATGCTGCTTGTGGAAATTTCCACATATAAGATGGAGTCCATGGTTACATGAGTAAGTCTTGGTGACTCATCAGATGTATTTCTTGCTTTCCCCCCTGGGCCCATTGTACCTGTGAGTTTCCTTAATAAGCCATTAAGCAGGGTAGTGCTGCAGCCCTCCTGTCTGGGGTGTCGCCCAGAAACGCAGCACAAGTTGAAATACAGATTCATCAAACATACCCCTAACTTCCAACATAAATATAACACGTGCACATAAACAATATCATCATACTTAGCAAACTACAACCTTTCTAACGGTACCTGACATGGCATAGCTCATATGAATTACTGTAATTTTGAAATATTAAAGTTAAACAACATCACAAATGGTTCCCCTAATCCAGCCAGCATCACAGAGGGCAGCACAAAAGCCATGTACACCACTGTTGCTTCTCCCAGATTCTGGGGCCACCCAAAACTGGAGTGGTCCATGTGTAAATTAGAGCAGTCCCAGGGCTGCTCTTATAGTCAAGTGGCCATAATGGGGCTAAGTAGGTTACCCAGAGTATTATGGGACAGAGCCATGCTCCACCCCTCCCTTCCTGCTTTGTTCAACCACATAACCGGGGGATGTGGGGGGCACACCCCCTTACAAAGGCTCCCAGCCTGCAGTCCTGGGAAGAGAGAGATTTTGGTCACACTCAGTGGTCCCTTTACAAAAGCTGTAACCTACATTGCTCTGCAAGGGCCCCCTATGACCTGCTGCAGCAAACCAGGACAGCCAGAGTGCAATGTACTCCTACCACACTCCTCTCTCCACTGGCCACGACCCAGCTAGTTCCCGTGCCCAGGTCTGAGAGATGGGCAGTGCCAGTGTAGGACATTCTGCTGGCCCAGTGCCACTAAGGACTCACCCCTATAGCACTGGGTGTCTTTATTGAATGCCCTCTTGTTGATTTCAGACCAGTTCTCCAGTTTGTCAAGGTCATTTTGAATTTCAAAGCTGACCTCCAAAGTGCTTGCAATCCCTCCCAGATTGGGGTCATCTGCAAATTTTATAACCACTCCATTATCCAAGTCATTAATGAAAATATTGACTAGTACTATAAGAGTAATATTGTTTAATATGGTGGGAAAGTCATTCTCCTTTTAGAATCCAACTAATCAATTTGTCTCACTGACATCCAGAGCGTACCACAGGGTAATTATTAATCAGCCATTGTTTAAAAAACGAGTCACAGTAAAGTCTCTCGCGTTTTTCTTTTGTTTTGGTTTTTCTTTTGGTTGAATTTTAGGTTGGCTGAATTCTCCAAGCTCTAAATTCAAACTATTGTGGAAGGTACTATTCCACACCCACATCCCCTACCTCCCTCGCTCCCCCCCTCTCTGGTATCGAGATAAATAATAGATTTTCACTGCATCCACCATATTTCTACGTTAGCAGCAGAAAGAAGCTCCTATTGAATAGGAATGGCGCTCAACTCTCAGATGAGCTATGGTCTTCGCACCGATGAAAATGCGGCTGGCAGCCCCGTCGCACAGGCTTTGAGAGACATCTAAGCTGCGCCAGAGTACAGGGGCTTTTGTTTCTGAACTGCAGATTACAAAAGAGTCCTGGGAAGGTTTAGTGGATATACTTTCTCTAAAGCTTTTGTATTCTGCTCGAACGGCACTTTTCTCAGCACAGAGAAATCTCCCAAAAAAGAAAAGGTCAGGCCAAATCTCTGTGCAAGTAGAATCCCTGAAAGAGACGGGCTTCATTGTTTGATTCAGATGCTGTATTTGCCTGACTAAGACACCGTCTCTAATGCTCTCCCTTTGTGCCACATCCAGAAGTCACAATGGGCTGCCTTTAATGACAGGTGCAGTAATATAGCCCAGTGACCTTGACGGGAACATTTAACTAGGGCTAAAATCTAATGGACACCTCCTCTGTCTTAATTGTTTAATTAATACTCTGCACAGGCATTCAGCAGCATGAAAGAAAGCAGGTGTGAGGCTGTGAGCAGCCCTGCAGAGCAACTTCCCATTAACATTCACTTGGCTTTCTGCAGCGGGAAGCGAAAGAGCAAGGCAGATAAAGCGTAATTAAAGGGCCATTCATTCAAATGTTACATTTACATCAAGGTCTGGTGCCATCAGGAACGCTCCGGCCTGGCAAGGGTCTCCCAGCAATTTGATTAGGATTTCAGCCATGCCCATTTGGAAACACCAAAGCTGTTCTAGGCTGTGCTATCCCATCTCAGCCGGCATCTGGGGGCGTGCATTTTTAGGAGAGCTGCCTGGGCAGACAGAGCATTACTGCGAGGGACCCGGGGACAGGGGTCCGGTTTTGTGGCCTTCACGTGCACTGGGGCACACCCAGACGAGCCAGAGAGGGAGGTTTAGGGAGCTTGGAACGGGAATGTTTGTTCAGAGGGGGAGTTTTAATGGGACATCATTAATTCTGGGCAGAGCCAGGAACGGGGTTGGTTTCTGATAAGAGAGGCCGGCATGGCAGCCTTGCTCGGGGCTGGAGTCCTCTACTCAGCAGTCGTCGCTTTGGCAGGGGCAGGGCGAGTTTGCCGCATGCACAGCCCTTTGCTGACGGGAATCATCAGCAGGGCCCCTCCGGGGGTGGGGAGTTGCATCTGTGCTTAGACTGACAAAGATGGGCCCAGCATGCCCGTGTGTTCGGTAACACACACACCTGTCTGTAACAGCCGCCCCCACCCCGGCGTCAGGGTAAGGCGGCCCAGGGCTAGCAGAACAGATGGCCAGTCTTCGCTTTGTTAGTCCCCCCCACCCCCCCAGTGTGCTGGCACCGGTCAGCACGGTCATCTTACAGGTGAGGGCACTGAATGGCTCATCCCCCCTCAAGCTGTCCTGTGGAGAATTTGGGGAACTGGAGACCACCCTATCTGGCCAAGTCCGGTCTCTCCATAACCCTGCAGAGGCCAATGCAATGCTGACTAGAGCAGCAGACCCGAGACACGTCTGCTGCATCCCTGGGTCTCTGTGATTCTCTAGCCCGCGGCGCGCCTGGGAGGAGCGGTCTCAATCGAGAGCGGAGCAAAGGCCCAGTGTAGAACGGATGTTTGTGCGGTGATGCTCACACCCTGCAAGCCCAGTCCAAGAACATTGGCTGGTAGGAGGGAACCCTCTCTCCAGTCCTGGTCCTCGCTCACGTGGTGCTCTGGGATCAGGGTCTCACAGCTTGCCCCACGCTGCCTGTCACACCCTCCCCCCGCCATGCCTGCCGTCACGGCCTAGGGGTTCCTTCCCCCTCCCCACTCTCCAGGCCTGGCAGCCTGGTCCCAAGTGCCAGGCGCGTTTCTAAGACCTCGCCTCTCAAACGTAGAGCAACCCGTGTGTGGGTACTACAGCAAGAATTGCAGCCCACGCTTCTCCCCGAGGAGAGCAGAGGAGAACAAACAGAGGACAGCTACCATTTGATGCAGGAAGGTGCTGAGCCACTCCGGTGAGAAGCACAGTATAAGACCCTGCCTGGAAGAGAAGAGACCTGATTATTTCTGTTCATCTTCACAGCTTCAGTCACCTCCGGCTTTCACAGCGGAGCAGAGACCGGCAGAACAACAAGCGTTTGTTTAGGAAACGTAGGGAACAATTCCATCTTTCTCCCAGTGCAGGCTCATTAGCATGAGGCCAGGGCTAAGGCAGACTTCACAGCTCTTTGTCAAAGGGAGGAATGAAACAAGCAGCCATTGCCTGAAATCCAGGCTCCCAGCCCAACGCAGCAGGGGGGTCTCTACAGGTGTCAGCAGCTCCATAGGGAACATCTCCCTCCCCTCCCGAGGCTGCCAGGCATGGAGGAGTTCAACTGCTCCCAGAGACCCGGCAGGCAGCCCTGCAGGCTCCTTCAGCGACATCTCGGACCGGGATTCCCAGTGACCGACAAACAAGAAAAGCCAAATCAAAGGCCTCCGTGCAGCTTGGGGGAGGGCGGGCTGGCAGCGCAGTCTGCCCAGATGGAGGGGTGGGGCCTCTATCATGTCCTGGGTCCCAGAACAGCCCCTTGTCGCTTGCAAAGCAAACGCCTGGGGTTTGCTGTTCCTTAAGGAGCCGGGGAGAGGGACGTCACTGGGGCCAATTGTGATCAATCTTTTATCACCCCATTGATTAATGATCATTCCCGTGGCGCTCACCTTGTCGTGTGGATCAGAGAGCCTACGGACTCCATACGTGCCTTGGGTTAAGCCCTTCTTCATTTACTGAGAGCTGACACCGTCCAAAGCCCTCGCCCCTCATCCAGGTACGGCCCAGCCAGCGGACTAGACAGCAGAGGAAATGGAGCCAGCCGCTATCAAGATGCCTGGATGAATGGACATGCCTGGTGCATGGAGGAAGGCGACTCTCCGGTGATAGCGAGCCCAGAGGGAAGGCCTGCTGCTGGGAGGGCCCTGGATTCGTGTTTTAATATACATGACACTCGTGTCCAGAGGTTCCAGCTGAATCGGGGCCCCACTGTGCGAAGTGCTGTGCCAATCCCTGCCCCACTCCCAGTAGGCAAGGTACACGAAGAGAGGTGCAGAGGTGAAGGGTAAATGTAACAGGGCGGCACCCACCTTTCGTGCGCATCCCATTGTGCGGGTGTGTGTCTGCACCTCTTTCAGTCTGTGGTGACTCCCTTCTGGGGGTTCGAGTGACTCAGCCCTCCGGCTGAGTCACACCCAGTCTGTATGGAACACAGACCCCAGCCGGGGTGTTAGTCCAACAAAGTCTTTAAGCGCTCCTGGCCCTGGGAGAGGGCCATGCCCCCAGGGCTTCCTCCCACTCTGGTCTGTCCTGGCCCCAGCTCTGCCTCTGGGCCTCGTAACAGTTCAGATCCTTCTGGGGGTTATCGCTGTCCGATTGTAGGCAGCTTCTCCAGTGGCATATGCGGGGGGACCCTGGCCACCCACTGCTTTGGGTCTCAGCCCAGGGACCCTAAAAATATCAGCCATGCATCACTGTGTCCCTTTAACTAAACTGCTTTCAATTATCTGGGCCACTTCCCTGGAGGCCCAGGCTTCACCAAAGCTTCACCCTTACCTCAGGACTCTTCTATGTTCAAGCCCAGCAGCCAGCCAGGAGCTCTTCCTCACTCCCCTGGTCCTTGCCAGCACCCAGCTGTCCATGGTGCTGTAGTCCTTCAGCCCACTAGGAGCACCAGCTTCACTCTTCAGGCTCCAAGCAGCAATTAACTGCGGTTTGCGCTGCAACTCCTTTTATATTAGCCTGCAACCGTCTGGGATTGGCTAGCCCCTTGCAGCCTCCTCCTGATTGGCTGCTTCCCACACATCCACTCTAGGCTGGTTGGAGGACTTCTCTACTGCTGTTTTCTGGGATGGGGTGTGATAGGACCCTGAGGCCTCTAGCAGGGGGGCTCTGGTCCTGGTACGTCCTGTCGCAGTAACATTTCCAAAAGTGCCCAAATCCCATTGATTTAGAACATTTTACTGTAAATGACTTGTTCGAGGCCCTGCCGCAGATAGTGGCAGAGGTGGGATTATAAGAGCCCAGGTCTCTTGACTCCAAGTCTGGTGCTCTAGCCAGTAGTCATGCTGGCCACAGCTCCGTGGTTAGGTGTTTCAGGTGAACTCGGGCTGTGTGGCAGCTCTAAGGGAGAATTGGGCCTTAAGGTCCTAGATCTACTAGGGCTCTGCCAATGGCAACCAGCAGCAGCACAGTATGTGGAGCATATGGCTAATATGGGCATGGTGAGAAGCCAGGCTGCCACCTCCTGCACAAGCTGACATTCCCAGGTGGCCTTCAGGGGTAGGCTTAGGAGAGTCTAGCAGAGAGGTGACCATGGCACCGATGACACGGGGGTGGGAGGAGGGTGTGCTTCATCAGAGAGCACAAACTTCTGAGCAGATGCAAATGGGAAAAAAAATGTCTCTGGCCATTTTTGCCATTGGGGAATGTAATAATAGTGCTGGATCTGGAGATTGTAGACCACTTTGATATGGGGCACACGTCTGCCCTGAATTGAAGTAGCAGTCAGAGACTCGGATAGTTCCTCAAGATGCTTTGCCTTGCCAGTCAACACCAACTTTGTCATGTCCATCTTGTGCTTAAATCTGGCACTCTTCCAGGGCCCATCTCTGCCAAACATTGCAGGGAGTGAGAACAGCTCAATAATACACCTGCCCTCTGCCCCATGCTGATGCAGCTTTGTGGGGGAGAGATTTGACACATGCAAAGTCAGGAAGTGCACCTGTAAGGTCTCCCAGACAGTGCTATATCTCCCATTCGGCACCATCCATTGTATATCCATTAAACACAAATGCATTGGGGGACGGAGGATTCGGCACTGTGGGAGCCAGCCTCTCCTGCGTTTCCTCACTTTCAGCCTCTTTACATTCTCACGCTTTTACTTCATTTTATTTTCAAGTGGCAGCCTCCACTCAGCATGTCCAGCTCTGTGCGGGCACATACACGCCTGCTCTTCCCTATGGGAGGTGCCAACACCAGTCTGTGTCTGACCCCACTGGGCACACTTTCAATAGTCCAACATCCCTGCCCATGCCAGGCTCAGGATTTCCACCAGCTCACACAGGTGTTGGGCTACTGAGAGTGCACAAACTGGGACTGGTACACTGACAATGGGTGAGCAGCTGTTGGCGCCAGACGAGTGCAGGTACAGGTAAGCACTAGAAGGGGCGCATCAGATGCCCTTTAACAGCAAGGTCATAACCACAGTGATGGGGCTAAAAGCCAAACCAGTTCAAACCCACAAGGCCAGCGCAGCCACCATTTCTGGGGCGTTGGGTCTTTGGGCGTGTGCAGTGAAATAAAGCATCGCTAAGATGCCACCTCCAAGATGCACAGGATGAGGAAAACAGCACGTCACCAGCGATAACAGGTGCTTTCTGTGCTCAGAATGTTACGCTGAAAAGTTTCATAAAAACACAGGAGCAGCCAGATTGGATCAGACCCACGGCCCCTCCAGCCCCGTCTCTTGCTTCTGACACCAGCCAGTACCGGGTGCGTCAAACGAAAGGAAAAGAAACCCACCCCCCATAAGGATAGTTCTTTTGCATTGAATTATCTTGGGGTTTTTTAATCAACTAAATAAATACAAGAGAAAATAAAGATGATGGAAGACAACTCCTTTGTGGCTCTTCAACCACGACCTTCAACCTTCTCTTTCCACCCTGCCTTTTTATCTCTCTGCAGCCTTTCCTGTGTCCCCATCTCAATCCTCACCAGCCCTTCCCTTTGCTTCACCTCCTTCATTCCCCTATGTCAAGACCAAGTGGTACCATGTAGACATCAGCCTCTGCCATCCTAGTCAGGGCTCAGAGACGCTTTCCCTGTTCCCCAGCGATCAGCTGTTCAGTAGTGAGTGGAATTGACTGCTCCTCCAAGGGTCTGTTCTGGGTCCAATATCAGTCAATATTTCCATTAGCAGCTCAGAGGATGGAGTTGGGCTTGTGCGAATCAAATGCTTGGATGATGATAAGCTGAGGGAATGGCAGGTACTTCGCAGGAGGCTATTATTATACACAGCATGAGCTTAACAAAGGAGAGAAATGGGCTGAAATAGCATCCAAATTAATGAGGACAAAGAATGGGCTCCAGGGGCATGTGTGAGCCTGTGTATGTGAGCAGGGAGATTTGGTTTCTGGTTTCTCACTGGCACAGCTGGTTCTCTCTGATCTCATGCAAACAAGATAAAACCATATGAAAGCAAAAGATCTTCATTAGGTGGTGGTTCTTACAATCAGGACTGGCCCTAGACCAAATGGCATCCCAGGTGAGGAGGGTCTTGAGCCCCCCCCTTCCTCCCCATTTGTTAAACTTTGTAATACCTTTTTTTTTATTGTATTTGTAACCCATTTCGTGAAATTGATGCACAAGTTGAATGCATGATTTATCCCTGTCATATATGATGATAAATTTGCACACTATGATTGGTAAATCTGTATTTATTCATGCCATATATAAGAAAAAATTCATTTCCTCTAAGCTTATAGAAACTTTTTAATTTTAAGAGTAACTGAAATGTACTAATAACATCAAGAAGTTGAACTGTGCACCAACATGAGGTGGACCAGTATTAAATAGTATTACAGTAGGTGACAGCCTTAGAATGTCAACCCCTAGTCCTTTAGTTCAAAGGGTCGCTTTTCTCGCCTTTGCCCTCGCAGACAGAAGCACGGTGTCAGAGAGATCCAAAAACTGGCTAATGACATTTTCAAGCAATAAAATAGCTGGTGATGTCAGTCTCTTGTTGGCCGTTGTCAATATGTTTTAATGAGCCTGAGCTTCAAAGAGCTACACTTGGCGCTTGCACCTGTGACCGGCAGTGTGAACAGAATTTTCAAAGCTATCTACACATTAGGAAAAGTGTCTTTCAGCTCTGCAGTGTGAGTGAATTGGAGAACTTGGAGTAGAGAATGCTTCTCATGTGGCCAAATGTGACCGATGTTGTCCAATTCGACATAGAGGTCTTTATCATAGACATCTGAGCATTCCCCATGTGTCAGCATCCGGTAAAGGTCCGTACAATTGTTCGAGAGTATTTTCCTGTCCACCGGCAGCTAACTAAGGTCATTCAAAAAAACCCAGGTCTTTTCATGGTGCTTCATCTGTTTGAACCGTTCTTTGATGGACACTTGAGCAGTGTCAATGAGCAAGCAAAGAAACTCCCTCATGAATTTCTCTTCCGAGCTGCCCATCACCTCATCTCTGCCCTCGTAACCAAACTGTCTCTGCTCCAATGAATATGAGTTTTCTTGAATACAGGCTCAACTTCTACGTTTTCTTTGGCAGCAGTGATGGCACCTTCAAATCCGTTGTCTCTGTAGGCCACAATGAAATCAAGGCAGCTTCTCATCAAAGTAATAGTGGTTGCAATGTCAGTTGACTGAGTTTGTCATGCCTTGCTTACAAAGTTTACTTGGAACAGGATATTGTGACAAACCTCAAGTGAGACCAGAAATTTGAAGTCACTGATCTGGTTTAACAGGCTTTGAACCTTGTGTTGGATTCTGGCCACAGCTCTACTCAACTGCGCCGGTTTTATCAGGGCGTTGTAAACGTCAGTCGCTTGGTACCTCACTGGCCTTACACTGTCAATGTGGCACTCCCAGCAAGCGTCACTTAGTGGCTTCACGATCAGATTTGTAACATTGTCCATGAGGATCTTCCACCGGAGTGTTGATGCTGAAAACAGGACATATATCCTTTGCAATAGGCCAAAGAGAGATACTGAATCTAAAGAAGATGCTGCTGCACCTGACACAACCAGGTTGAAGGAATGGCAGTCACAAGGCATGAAGAAAGCTCTTGGACTCAGTTAAAGAACCCTTGCATGGACAACACTGTATCTTCCCTTCGTGTTTGTGCTGTTGTAGTCGTCTTGGCCAAGGCAGTCCTGAGACTTTATTTTATTCTCATTCAACATGTTCATAAAGAGTTCTGGTAGGCCTTTTCCAGTAGAGTCATCTACAGACCGGAAACAGATCAAGTGTTCCTTTACTTGGATACAGCCATCCTCATCGTCAACAAATCTTACTGTAAATTACATATTTTCACTGTGACTAATGTCAGGAGTGCAGTCCATTATCACCATGTCGTACTTCGCTTTGCCGAGCTGCATCTATATGTTATCAAGCACCTTCCTTGCCAGAAGGTCAATCTTTTGTTTTGAATTGTTTTGCTACAGTAATGGTCCATAGCTTCTTTACAAACTACTCAACGTACGTGCTCACAAATGATATTGTTGTATTTCCCAAGGAGCTTATACCACACTGAGGAATTTCCCTGTTGGCCATAACAACAAAACCATCACACCAAGACCGGCACCATACATGGTCGCCTGCCTCTAAATCCAGCCCTGTTTATAGTACTACGTTAGGGTTCCCCACCCTCTCACCTCCACCCCAGAGAGCATCAGAGAATTCAGTCCCACAGCCAGTTTGCAAGGGCACACTGTAAACAATGGCCTACACCACCATATGGCACCGAGGGAAACACCACTCTGGCTGTAGACTTCAGGAGCTTCTGTTTCTGTAGGCTCGTCCTACATCCCCCAGCAGAGGGCAGAGCTCACTATGGCTAATGACATGCAAGGGCTGCTACCCTCCCAGTGATACATACTCAGAATAGATTTCTCACATAGCAAGACCCTCCTTCAAAATGCCCCATCTCCAGGAAGAAGAGAGGGTTGGTTTGTTTTGGAACATTCTCTTTTGTTTGACAATTACAGCTACATCACACCGATGGAAATCACGACCCTTTTGCAAAGCACAGCGCTTACAATAAGCGTACACTACTCCAAGTGTAAGCTTATTCCCTGAAAGACCAAAGCTCTTAACTTGCTGAAGTGATCCCCAAACAAGAAGCAAGGCAATAATGGAATGAATGAGTTTGTGTCGGGCTCAGTCCGTTTCGTAATGAATACCCAGGGACCTGTAAGAATGCTAAACGGGTCTCATTTGTGCAGTAAGAGGTCACTGTTACATGCCCTTCGTTACAGGAAGTCTTCAGCAGGCAGCCCGCCTCTGCCTCTTATGAATGAAGGAAGCGAGAACGGACATTCATGCTGCTCACAGTCTCATCATTCGATAGCTACAGAAAAGTTCTTTGAGAAAGAAATTATGCAAAATAATGAGCAGGGGCATTTTTCCATTCTGAGTCTCACAATGAACCTCTTCCCCGGTATCAAACCTCTCTTCCATTCGCTCATCCTAACCCTCTCCCTGCTAGAGTGACCCCAACCACTCCCCCCACATGCTCATTTTAAACCACTCCTCCCCCTAGTTCCCACTCACTTGAGAGCTCATCCTGAACCATTTCCTGCTCAGTTCTCACTGCAACCACTCCCGTTCCCCCGGAGTACGCCCTGAAAATCCCCCTCGCCCCCGCGCTCACCAAAAACCACTATCCCCTTATCAAGAGCTCACTCTAAAACACACCTGAATCAGTTCTCATGTGAAACTGCTCACCAATGGCCATTCCCTTTTGAGCCGCTCTCCTCTCTGCGATGATTGTAAACCTTGTGAGTCTCAGGTTAAACACATCCCCTGTGTGTCCATCCTCACCTGCTCCCCATTGTGTACATCTCAGATATACCCAGTGCTCAACCTAAAACTGCTCACTGTGGTTTTCATAAAAACATAACATATAAAACATAAGAACGGCCATACTGGGTCAGACCAATGGTCCATCTAGTCCCGTGTCCTGTCTTCCGACAGTGGCCAATGCAAAGTGCTTCCGAGGGAACGAATAGGACAGGTAATCATCAACTGATCCATCCCGTCAGCCATTCCCAGCCCCTAGCAAACAGCAATCCCTGCCCATCCTGGCTAATAGACATTGATGAACCTATCCTCCATGAACTTATCTAGTTCTTTTTCAAACCTTGTTATAGTCTTGGCCTTCACAACATCCTCTGGCAAGGAGTTCCTCAGATTGACTGTGTGTTGTGTGAAGAAATACTTCCTTTTGTTTGTTTTAAACCTGCTGCCTATTAATTTCATTTGGTGACCCCCTAGTTCTTGTGTTAGGAGAAGGAGTAAATAACACTTCCTTTATTACTCTATCCACACCAGTCATGATTTTATAGACCGTTATCATATTGATCCTTAGTCGTCTCTTTTCCAAGCTGAAAGTCCCAGTCTTATTAATCTCCCCCCCATGTGGAAACGATTCCATACCCCTAATCATTTTAGTTGTCCTTTTCTGTGCCTTTGCCAGTTCCAATACATCTTTTTTTTTAGATGGAGCAACTGGATCTGCACACAGTATTCAAGATGTGGGCGTACTATGGATTTATAAAGAGGCAATACGATATTTTATCTCTTATTATCTATCCCTTTCCTAATGATTCCCAACATCGTGTTTGCTTTTTTGACTGCCGCTGCACACTGAGTGGATGTTTTCAGAGAACTATCCACAATGAAGCCAGGATCTCTTTCTTGAGTGCCGACAGCTAATTTAGATCCCATCGTTTTATACGTATAGTTTGAATTATATTTTCCAATGTACATTACTTTGCATTTATCAACATTGAATTTCATCTGCCATTTTGTTGCCCAGGCACCCAGTTTTATGACATCCCTTTGTAACTCTTCAGAGTCTGCTTTGGATTTAACGATCTTGAGTAGTTTTGTATCTTCTGCAAATTTTGCCATTTCACTGTTTACCCCTTTTTCCAGATCATTTATGAATATTTTGAACAGTAATGGTCCCAATACAGACCCACAGGGGACACCACTATTTACCTCTCTCCGTTCTGAAAACTGACCATTTATTCCTACCCTTTGTTTCCTATATTTTATCCAGTTTCTAATCCATGAGAGGACCTTCCCTCTTATCCCATGGCCGCTTACTTTGCTTAAGAGCCTTTAGTGAGGGACCTTGTCAAAAGCTTTCTGAAAAATCTAAGTACACGATATCCACTGGATCACCCTTGTCCACATGCTTGTTGACCCCCTCCAAGAATTCTAGTAGATTGGTGAGGCATGATTTCCCTTTACAAAAACCATGTTGACTCTTCCCCAACAAATCATGTTTATCTGTGTGTCTGATAATTCTGTTTTTTATTATAGTTTCAACCACTTTGACAGGTACTGACGTTTGGCTTAGCATACTATAATTGCCAGGATCGCCTCTGCAGCCTTTTCAAAAACTTCGTGTCACTTTAGCTATCTTCCAGTTATCTCATACAGAAGCTGATTTAAATGATAGGTTACATACCACAGTTATTAGTTCTGCATTTGCGCATTAGAGTTCCTTCTGAACTCTTGGGTGGACACCATCTGGTGACTTATTACTGTTTAATTTATCAATTTGTTCTAAAACCTCCTTAAATGACACTTCAATCTGGGATAGTTACTCCAATTTCTCACCTAAAAAGAATGGCTCAGGTTTGGGAATCTCCGTCATATTCTCAGCCGTGAAGACCAATGCAAAAACTTCATTTAGTTTCTCTGCAATAGCTTGATCTTCCTTGAGTGCTCTTTTAGCATCTCTATTATCCAGTGGCTTTATTGATTGTTTAGCAGGATTCCTGCTTCTGATGTACTTTAAAAAAAAATTGCTGTTACTTTTTGTGTCTTTGGCCAGCTGTTCTTCAAATTCTTGTTTGGCCTTCCTAATTATATTTTTACACTTCACTTGCCAGAGTTTATGCTCCTTTCTATTTCCCTCAATAGGATTTAACTTCCACTTTTTAAAGGATGCCTTTTTGCCTCTAACTTCTTCTCTTACTTTGTTGTTTAGCCATGGTGGCACTTGTCTTGGTCCTCTTACTATGTTTTTTTAATTTGGGGTATACATTTAAATTAAGCCTCTATTATGCTGTCTTTAAAACGTTTCCATGAAGCTTGCAGGGATTTCCCTTTTGGCACTGTAGTCCAGTGTGCACCTGAAAAACCACTGTCTCCCAGTGTGTCCAGCGGATATGCGACCTGCTAGCATTCCCATCATATACCGTCACTCCCCTCTTTGTGCGTGTTGAACGCAACTCACCCCTAGAATGCCAATTGAATGCCACCCCCCCACCCCCACGAGTGTGTTTCTAATACCCTTTCCAACTCTCATTGTGCATCAATAACTGTTTCCCCTAGAATGCTCACTGAGTGCTCACTGAAAACGGTTCCCCAGTGTGTGCCCATCCTAACCTGCTCCTTTACAAGTACTCATTTAAACCACTCTCCCCTAGTACTCACCCTAAGCCAGTCTCTAATGTGGGTTCACTCCAAGCTGCTCCTGCCAGTGGATGCTCACCTGTAACTTTCTCCTTTTGCATGCTTAGCCCATGCTGCTTTGCTAACAATCCGCTCATCATGTAAAATCACTCTCCACGGTCACCCTACGCAGCTCCAAAGATGCTCATAGAAAGTGTTGCATTTTTGCCAGAGGGAGCATTGTGTGCTATCAAACTGGAATCTTTATTCAAGCAAATTCACACAATGGAACAGCGCCACCGTCCTGTGCATTGCCATTTGCCCTCCCTGACTCTTTTCTCCATGTTTGTTTCCATGTATTACAATTATTTATTTCTGCTCTGTTCAATTTACATTAGCACCAGTAGTTCTACATGCATTTCCCTCATTTGCTTTCTTGAAATCGGCAGGGCTTTCTAGTAATGTTTCCGTTTATCTTCAAACCATAACAAAAGGGAGAGCTTTAAATCAACATCTCTCCTCTTTTTTTCTTCTCTGTGGATTCATACGTTCTTTGCTTATTTTCATTTCCCCGTCTATCTATTCCATTTTTTTCCAGCCCCTAGCATCACAGCATCTAAATACATCCCAAGAATAAAAATGACAAATTCATCCGTTCATTCTTGCAGACTCTGACCATGTCTATGAAAGTGCATTCAATTCCTGTGTCACACTACATACACCAAAGATTAAATGAATGTTAACCGAAAGAGTTATTATTGTAACTATGGTGCTTTGCTTCCCCAAAAGATGCCACGTTCATCCACTCAGAACACTGATGAGGATTTTCTTTAGCAGTGGCTGAATTCAGCTTTTGGAGAGCTTTGGTGAGAATTGTGGGATTATTCTTTTTTTTTTTTTTCTTCTGGCACAGCTACAGTTCTCTGATCTCATCCACAAACACACAAATATATGAAAGCAGAGGTTCTCTCTTTCTTTCATTTCAGGTTTTTATACTATTGGCTTGTAATTCCACATCTCCTACTCATAGAACAAATTTCATATCCAGGCTTCAGGTAATACTGGAAACAATAATACATTCCACCGTGTGCTACTGAGAGTACCACTCTTACTGTGTAGCCATTTATGGCTACTCTTGCTTCACCCAGCAGTAGAGGGCAGAGTTCATTATTTTCTATATAAAGTAATTAACTAGCCGACATTACTTCAGTAACAAGCAACTCACAATCTTTAATGGATTTGCCTTCACAGCCATCTTGTGCAGCAGGGCAGGATTATTATCCCCATTGAACAGATAGGAACTTGAAGCACAGAAATGCTAATCAGCTTGCCCAAGGTCACATAGGGAGTCTATGGCACAGAAGGGGAGAGAACATAGGCCTCCCAAATCCATAATCAGGATCTCTAGCACTCTTCAGCTCCAGCACAGCTGAGGATAGTGGAAAGCTGTCTTTTCAGGATGTCACCCTTTCAAAAAGCGAGTGAGAAATTGGAGAGCTCAGAGCAGTGCAAAAAGCTTGAGAAAACCTTTGGGAAGTAAGAGCTAAGGGGAAAGAAAGAGGGTAAGAGACGAACTGAAAAGAAAGCAAAAAGAAAGGAGGAAAGAAGCAGAGAAATAGAACTGACTGCATGAAAGCTGAGTCAGCTAGAAATCAGCAGGGGAGCTGAAGACAGGGAAATATATACTAAACAGAGAGAGCAGATGAAAGAGGAACAAATTAATTTGTGAGCCACTTGTGAAAAGGATCAGCTGATGCTCATGGAAAATTAGAAAAGAATATAATGACATTTAAAATATAAATAATGAAATCTGAAACATTTCTGTGTGTCCTGTAGTTCTGAGATTTTCAGTCACTTTTTTGTACTAAAGTTGTTTTCTTGAGGTCAGGATTTTTGTCCCAAGCTCACCTGCTCCTGTTTCTTTTTAGTTGTCCAGTGTCTGAAACTTTCATTCTTTTGTATGACAAACACCTGTGATGTCACAAAGGCGAGTGTCCCCAGAAGATGATGAACCTTTGTGAAACAACAATTCTGTTTTATTCTAATATCTCACACGGTAAAGACCAAGGGAGTGGAAATACAGAGCATTTAATACCAAATCTATCTATCTATCTATCTAATCGCCATCAACGTAGTCTCAGAGTGGCTCCCAAGTGTTTATAGTTAGCAATAGTAACAATTTCTTTCGCCTCCTTACCAGTCTATAAGAAAAATGGCTTGATTAGTTTACTATTTGTATTTTGTTTGTATATGTGTATGAAGCACTTGTTGGGGGAAAGCTAAATTGAACAGATGAGTTTGCTTATGGTTCTGAACATGGTGGCATGATGTTGTTATCTCCTCTGGCAGTGAGTTCCACAGTCTTTGTCCAGCTCCTGTTAAGATTCTGTATCTTGCACTCATGCGCCTCACTCTACTGGATGGCAAGTTCATTGTATCAGGGAAGTGGAACTCATCTTCTAGACAATGTTTTTTCTGAAGTCTCCAATATGTGTATCCCTTTAAAGTTCTTTGGGCCAGCTCTCCAGGACCTAGTTGGTTTATCTGGTTTAAATAGCATACATGTTATGCATATTAGCTGCAGGTAATGGTGCAGAGGCTGCAGGACACATAGCTTTGAGGGGAATATCCAGCCTCTTTCTTTCCACTCAGCAGCAGCAGTGTGTGTCTTTCTGCTCCTCTGGGAGCAGCTAACCCACCATCACCTATCGCAAGAATTCATAAAACATGAGTCAGCCCTTAAAAATCATGACATTGGTTTAAAATCATGAGATTAAAACAACAACAACAAAATTGGGTATCTTTTATTTTAGTTTGGAAAGAGGGATACAACCACTGCAAGCTTAAAGCATGGGCTGGGTGAAACTAACGTGGCTCTTGTCATTTTCATGGCTGCCCATCTGTTAAATCTGCCTGTGGTCTGTCAGGAGTTTGTTGACCCCCTAAAACATTTCGGGTTTGACCAATCAGAATTTTCCAACCAATTCCTGACCAGCTCTACTGTTCTGTCAGGGCTTCTGAGCCCAGCTGGGATCATCAGGCTGGAAAGTAAGTGAAAGAGTCCTGTCTGGATGCCATCCGGGGTGCTGCTTGCCTGTTAGCTACTTGATTCCGTTTCTAGCCCAGGCCACTGCACTAAATAAGTGGTTTCTCTTTTGTCGAGGAAGTCCCCTAAGTACAGGAGCAAGTACCTGCATCGGATAATTCATTTAAATTATTATTAGTTCAATTAGCCTCAACCAAAAAGGTTATTTCCTGTAATTATATGATGGTTCAATGGGATTTTCACTGGTGTAAATCACTCCCGACTCTGTTAACTACTGGAAGTAAACATTGCGTCTGGGTTAATATATTCCTTATTCCTTTCCCCGGTAATGTGAAGTCAAGAGTCCCTGAGAGGCACAGTTCTAACAAGGACAAATGACGTGTTGTGGTTCCTCCTGGCAGTGATGTACCAAGCTGAGGTGCCTGCTCAGGGTTCAGATGGCAGCAGGCAGATGGCACCTGCCACCATCAAGGGCATGTGCAGATTAGCGGAGTTATTGTAGAAAAGTGCTAAGACCCTGTAGGATGCACATGGAAGTCACTGCAGGAGGCTCTGCTGCATGCTAGGACATGCTTCTCATCCACAGCCCTGCTGTATGTGCTATAAAAGCAGAGCAGGGTAATTAACTCCCCAAGACCAGGAGGTTTGATGTCACTTTTGGGCCCAGTGGTAGGGTTTCTGGTGGACAACAGCAGACAGGTGAGGAGAGGAGATGGGGGGTTTCTATCAGAGTTGGCCGCCTTGCGTCTCTCTGTTGCCAGGTGGAATGAAATTCTGCACTGACCAACAGCAACAGCATCAATACCAAGTGTTCGGAAATCATGAGTTGGAGCCCCACTCTCGTGAGATTTTTTTAAAAATTCCAAATGTTGGTTCTTATTTTTTGTCTCCTGGTTTGGAGCCTGCTGGAGTCACGTCTTCAAGATTTTCTCCCCCACCAGAACGACTAGACACTTACTGATATTTTTAAATGGAAGCTGACATTCTCATGGAATCACATGACTCCAGCAGCTGGGGATTTATGAAAAATACAAATCTGGTGAGACTCACCATAAAATCATGAGAGCTGGTGAGGCTGAGTTTCTGCTGCCTGCACTCCAGGATGGTTTTGAGTAAATCCAGATGCAGAATTTTTTAGTGAACTCAGCATGCAAATGAATGACACAACCGTGTGTTACCTATTCTGAAATTCAGCTCACTCTTCGCAGTGTTCAGTCTGCCGCAGCCTCTCAGATTTGCAATGCATAAACATGCTGCAGCAGTGGGAGGTGGGAGATTTTGGTGGCTGGGTTGGGGACAGCTGGGACTTTTCCACCTAGAATGTTAACTTCATCCACAGTGAGCTGGGGAGCAGGAGATGCGGCAAGATGGCCCAAAGCAAGGAATGCCAGGCAATGCCATTGAAGAGGGCATTGGGCCTGGGAGAGGGCAGGGGAACTGCTCTACAGAAAGGATGATGACTCTATGAGAGAAGCCCCAGGTGGGAGCAGATTCAGAAACGTATGTTCCAGGGCAGAGATGGCAGACTTGCTGAAGATGGAGTGAGAAGGGCCAACGGCCCCAGTCTATCCCTAGGGTATCTCCAGGCTGTGCTGAGAGCCCCAGATGCACCCCAGAGATGGGCAGAGGCAACCTCAGTCCTGGGGAAGCACAAACATGCTGCCCTCCCGGCAGTCAGTTGCATTGGGCCCCTTCCTATGCCTTGATTGCAGCTGCTGTCCTGGGGGCATCCTTCCCTACCATTCTCAGCATCGCCTCTTCTGAGCCCAACGCCCCTATCTCTCATAGACACGTGCTCCTGCTTTGGTCTGGATCGCCAAGCCCTGTATGCCGGATTTGCTGCCCTCCCAGAGACGGCTGATCAGCTATTTCAGACAAATTAACTCCATCGATCCCTTCAATGGCTTCAGTCTTTATAGAGAAATGGCATTTTGTAAACGGCGATGGCTAATAGCAAGGTCCTCACAGATCCTCAGCCTGGGCGGTTGGAAGGAGCACATAGACCAGGGAGGGTTCATGGACCCACGGAGCTGGCTGGTGCATCGTGGAGCTCTCCAGGGTAAGCAGCACATCCTGAATGCCGCACGGAGCATTGCCTTGTGGTGGGCAAGGAGCCAGCAGCTGCAAATACCACCGCCCCCACCTGCCTGGTCTGCTGGAGGCAGGAGGTCGCCCTGTCCAGATAAAGCACCTGCTGCCAGCCGAGCAGCCAGACACGGCCTGTTCTGCGTGGCGCTGATGGAAATCGCCTCTGGCAGGCCAGGGAAGGTCTGACCACGTTTGGAGGAGGGAGGCGGACACCGGCTGGCAGAGAAGGAGGGCGGGTTGCTGCCGGGCCTGGGACGAAGGGGTTCCGAGCGGAATGGTGCGGGGTGAAGAGCACGTGGGGCAGGGGTGTTGCAGGAGACGGGGAGAGGGGCTAGTGTGGGAGGGGAGTAGGGCGGGGGAGTATTTCTGGAGCTGCTCCTCCTAGACAAGCTCAGAGCGCGGCCGCTCTACTGCACGCGCTGCTGATCCGCAGCGTCCTCGCTCTGGTCGCCCCCACTAGGCCTGCGTCTGGCCTGCTGCCAGGGGGAGGTGCTCTTCCAGTGCACACCCATGCCACAGCTGTTTCAGGCCACCAGCTCCCGGCGTCCCCGCTCTGACCCAGGTCACCCCCTGCCTCTGTTCCCTAGAGGCAAGGACCATCCCCAAGGCTGCCTGTGCAGAACTAGCTGTGGGGATGCTTCGTCTGTGCCAGAGAGCAAATGGCTGGTGCCAGGCCGGGGTGGCTGGAAGCAGAAATGACTGTTGTCTTGCGAGGAGTACCAGTAACTGGCGGGCCATGCTGGAAACTGAGAGCCCTGGCTGGCCAGCTGCCATGAGGGGAGGAATGACAATGGCTGAGACGGGGACATCTGGGCCCCAGCACCAGGCTGCCTGGCCAAATGCAGGACCTAGACGTCTTTGAAGCAGTCACCTCTGGCACGTGGCCTCATGGTGCCGAGGGGGTGATGCTGTTTCTGTGAGAAGATGTGAGGGTGGATGGTGGCAGGGCTGCCTGGGCCCTTGGACTGGGTTGGGCCCGGCCCAGTCTCCTCCGAAACGCTCTCTCCTCTTAGCCTTTGTCAAAGCACCTCCTGCAGCTTTCCTTGGCGGTGTGGCTGCACACAGAGGAGCTGCAGGAATATTTATCATTTCTGGGGCTTTCCCACTGGTGCTCTAGTGATGGCCCTTTTCCCCCCACCATAACCTCCCCCCCACACACACGAAAAAAAAAAAAGCAAAGAGCATGACCCATTCATCACACCAAAACATAGCCACCTTTCGTGGAACAGCTTCAATGGTAATATGCTCCAGGGGCCAGGCCCCTCATTCCTCCCTCCCAGCTTTTCCACTCTCCTGCTGGCTGACCCCGGACCACGCCCTCCCTTTCTTGCTGCTTCCGTTTCTCCTCCTCCCCTGCATCCAGAAAACTGTTCAGAGCAGAGGCGCTTTGAAGCAGAGACTGTCTCTTGCTCAGTGTTTGCACAGACTGGGTACAACAGAGCTCCTCTCTCAGTCGGGGTCTCTGGGCGCTACTTTAATAGACATAAATAATCAATCGAATTAGAACTTGGATGTAAAATCAATGACAAAGTGCCAGTGATACACATCAGTGTATCACATCACTGTACACAGCATATCAATGTATCACACCGGCACTGATTACATCTCATGCCCCTGTGTGGAGCCTCTAACTATAGATCTCATGAAGTTCTGATTAACACATTTAGGGTCTGTGGTTCTAGATTAGATTAAGGTTATGTTTAACGACACTCTTTTCCCCCCCATGAGAGGCAAAAATACGGTTATCTTCTCTCCTGCTGTGTCCTGTCCAGGTGACATCGTCTGTATCTCCAATGCTGGATGCTTGCTCATTCTGGCCGCTTCTCCATCTCCCCATCCGTGCTGCATTTCTATTGCGGCATTCTCTACTCCGCGACTCGGTTCTGTCTTGCAGACTAGATGGTTCGCATGGATCTTCACTCCAGCTGCCATGGCAGCAAAGTGATTCGTTGGGTATATATTGGGTCCATAGCCCAGAGGTGAATTGACAGAAAACCTCTCGTGCTAGGTGCTGTCTCTGCAAGCTCTGGTAACTCCCTTGAGCATGGCTGGGAGGTCTGACAAGCCTCTCTCATTGCTGTCTTTGATGACTGACAGTCTGGCTGAGTTTTCTAGGATTTGCTGATGATGCTCCATTAGTTCATAAACGGCTGCTTTGAAAAACACAAATGGAAAAACGATACAGAGGCTAAATACTGTGGGATTAGATGCTGCTTTTCAGGTTTGGAGTTTTTTGTTTTTTGTTTTGTTCTGGTTTAAAAAAAAAGTCAGGTGAGAGAACACAGTGATGATTCTGACTGAGGGGGAAAGTTAACAGCCTGACTTCCCGTATTAGAATTAATGTTCTTCTTTCTCTTTTCTCGAGAAACTGAGAACTACCCATGGCAGCCGAAAAAATAACTCACATCCACGTCTAACCTGAACATGGGTCCATAGCTGCTCCATGCCCAGTCCTGCAAAGAGATCCTGGGTTTGGAGAAGCGACTATACCACTGTAGTTTAAGTGGTACTTAGACATTGCCCAAGGGTGTGAGGCACCTTGCCATTACCTACCCTTCCCATGAAGCAGTCTTGTCTATGTCTGCTATGGCTCCGCTCCCTGAAACTGACAGCCTCTAGCCCCACAAGCACTGACTTCCAGGTCTTTGCTGACCTTGCCCTCTCTGCGCAGGCTAGTGCTAGGTATACACCAATCCTCAAGTCCTTGGAGCGATCCCTGAAGTATCCAGCCCCGGACTCTGGACACTCATAGTAATTATCAGGTAAGCTGTCCCCAGAGAGACAGTGTACACACAGCTTGATTAGTAGATCTCAGGATCAGGTCCTTTAGACCATCACAGCACTGAAATATATTCATAGTGAAAACAATCACAAGTTGATTAACAAAGATTAAGATTTAAGAGATTCTGAGACAGGATAATGAGTGGAAACAGATCTGATTACACAAAACATATAACACAATCCTCGGTCTACACATGGTTATCTTTCCTATTTAATAAAGTAGATCTTCTCCCAAGAATTCAGTCATTGACAGAGCAGCTGATTGTCATTCAAAACCAAGATCCAAGTTTTCATGAATATCCCCACAGCCTGCATGGGGTTTCCACAGTAAATGGACACCACAATGGCTTTGTACTTCCCCTTATATTTCCCAAAATGCCTTCTTTTGACCCCATTGTCAGGCAGACACTGCCCTGCCCGTTGTTTGTTCTCTGGTGTGCTGGCTCCGAGGTTTCTTGTGTTGACCTGCAATCCAGATGTAACTTCCATTGTGTTTGGCTAACAATGCTCAATCGACGTATGCACCCAGGCAGACTTGTCTTCGTCTGGCAAAAGCAGTCAGTCAGCTTTGCCTTGTCCCCTAGACTAAAAAATATTTTAGTAGGTACATGCAACTTCTTACACACCATCCGTACATACGTCTCGCAATGCCTGCTGTGACCAGTGTGTCACCAGCTTTCATTTGATACCCAGCAGACACTGCATAGGGATGAATACCGTGAAAGCGGGGTGCGGGGCGCAGTTAGTTTATCAGGCCTGGTGGAGTTGCTAACACAGTGTAGTGAACCTTTTGACTGCTGGGTCACAGCTACCACAGCCCAAGATGGGCTACGTTGCCTGTCATAATCTCTCTGTGAATAGGGGACCTTGACATTTCACAGCAGACATGGGGGCCAAGGAGCATCGGAAGTGATAATAGCGGGGCAACACCGCTGCAACTGAGTGCCATCCAGAGAACAAACAATGGACCCTCACCACAAGC
Organism: Emydura macquarii macquarii; assembly: GCF_026122565.2. Classification (NCBI taxonomy): domain Eukaryota; kingdom Metazoa; phylum Chordata; order Testudines; family Chelidae; genus Emydura; species Emydura macquarii. Next base: position 7,312,599 of record NW_027131391.1, read on the forward strand.
AGGAGCCTGGAGGATTTGGGGCAGGCTGGCGCGTGGCTCTAGGAGAACTGAAGAACTATCTCCTTTCCTATGTCTCTCCTCCCTGCTCCACGAGGCTTTGCTTGTTTTGCGGTTTGATGAACAGGAAATGTATCTTTTAATAGCTCTTCAGTAAAGAGGCCCCATCGTTTCCCTGTCCAAAACTTCAATGAAAGCGGCTCCATCCTTCCACTGCATCATCCTTGTCAGATCAATACAGTCTGGGCATCGGAGTTCCTGGGTAAATGAATCCATACTTATTTATTTAACAGTCAGAGCGAAAATCACTCTGCCAGCTTGTAAAGTGGAAGGCCAGTCTCAGGCACTGATGAGCATGGCAATAAGTAGATTAGATAGAGAGACAGATGCCCTCCGAGGGCTGTATTTCACGGCTGTGACATCACAGCAGAGCTCTGTGACAGGAAAGCACATTCATAAGACGTATGTTAATGGAACCTTTTTGGACTTCACTGTTCCAGCCAGGTTCTGGGTTCCATCCAGATTGGGTTCTTGAGTTTATTGGAACCACTGACCCCGATGGGTGTGTACATAAGACGGGGGAGCAGCCGGTTTAAAAAAGCAGCAGATCAAGCTCCACGGCCAAATGTTTTCTTCTCTTTTCCTTCTGTCTTTATTTTTTAAAGGAAATTCCACACACAAAAATCTGACAGGAATGCAATGTCAAGGCTGAGAAATGAAGCACTCGAGAGCTAGGAAATGCAGAGTTGCAGCTGAAAGCTCCAGTGAGGTCTCTAACTGTGGTTTCTCTTTGTAAATGATACGTTATCTGCCAAATAATACAATAAAGAACACAGGCTGCAATGTCTGATGCAGACACACAGGCAGGACACATTGGGGCCAATTCTGCACTGTTACACTGGCATAGATGCAGAGTGGTTGCCTGGGAGGCAATAGAATTACTCTGGATTTACACAGCTATAAATAAGAGCAGGATATGGCCCCATTTTTGCACTGTACTGAACTACGGGGCCGCTCCAAATGCACATTAAAATAACAGCACCATCCCCACTGGTTTATAAAGCCCCTAGGGCACCACAGCTTGGCCTGTTGTCAGAGAGCTTGGGCAGATGGGCATGAGTCCAATAGGAGTTAGGTGCTCACCTGTCTTTTGTGACATAGATATTCGGCCCTCAGAGGAAAATCCACACGTCAATGCTTCCAGCTTCATTATAGCCGCGCTACTTTTCTCCCAATAGGTCGAGGGCCTTTGTCCTCATGGTGCCCGAGCCCTGGCATCTTACAAACAAGCCATCGGCTGAGCCCACCGGAAAATACAGGTTCTGCAAGAGCACCACACCTTTCAGTAGGGGAATCCCTGTTCAACTGGCCATCCTGGCTTTCCAGTGCGGGGTCTGGCCCAGCTGTATATTGGACTCGAAGATTTCCTCTCTCGTATATTTAAACACTGGCAAGCCCATCCTCTGCCTGTCTCCTGTGGTTCCTAAGGGATGGGAGTCTGCCAGGGCTCTCTGGACATGGTCAAGTTTATGAAATGGCAGTGGCTACAGCTGTTGATACTGACGTCTGCCATGTATTCATAGCTCCATAAAACTATTTTATGGCGATATAATAACCCTAAATATGGGACATATTGGCAACAAAGTGTTAGCAATTCTAAGTGGTTTGTCCATAGTGAAATAAATGCCTCCCAGACATCAATAGAGGATCCTGACACAGTCAAGTAAACAGCCACTTTTCAATATTTCTGTCTGTTGCAGATTCACAGAGTATCAATATATCTACTGGAGCCCCTTGTGAATAAGACATAAATCTGGCAGTCCTTTTCCTGGGAACGAACGTTTTATTATTAGCAAATTATAAAGCAGGATCGAGGCTATTTGCTAACAAGTGTGGCTATCTGCAATTCTAATGGCAGCCCGCTGTCTCCTCTTTCTCACACCCACCTACGGTAAACACCTTTGGAGGAGTGATTAGCAGCGCCTGATGGCTGATAATCAAGCTTTCTCTTCCTTCATATTCTGCCAGTTGTGATGCTGAAAATAAGAGCTGTGATAGCTCCCGGCCCAGCCAAGGAGCTTACAGAAGAACTCAGGGATGCTTTTCACACAGAGAGCGGTGTCGGGAGCGGTTTGACTTTCTGCCAGCTTCCCTGAAAAAGGTGGAAAAAATCCATTTTCATCGGTTCTTTTCTGCTCATTGTTATTAAAAGCGTACAGGGAACAGAGGGTGTTGAGAGCCAGAGGAGCGGAGAACAAGATTCTGCTTCTCATCAGCTGTGCTCTTCTAGCATTGGGCTGGCAAACTGGCGCCAAAGATATCTCATCACTGTTGAGGTACCCAGATGAACACTTGGCCCCTTTGATTTACAGTCCCAGAGGCTGAAAGTTCATCCTGTCCGGCCGGGAGAATTCCCTTGAATGACACTGAGTTCCTGAAATCTAGGAAACATCCACAAGGAGTTCCAAGCAGTGTCAGGTGCTGCCCATCTGCCTCCACTCCCCCGTTGGGGTCTGTGAGGTCACAGCCCCCCTTTGCTCTCAGATGTTCATTAATTCTAAGGCAAGAACGAGCCATTGTGAGCAAAATATCCCTTTGGGCCTTGGAATCTATGCTTGAGAACCTGTTCTGTCCCTCCCCAGCTGCTAGGCAAAAAGAACCACATAAATCACAGGGGACAGTGACTCTACAGCCACCACTGTTAAACACACCTGGGAAGCACATGGATCCTCTCTGTCAGCTACAGGGATCTTAATGACAGGAAGAACTAAAAGAGTGCTAGACGGAAGCATGGTGTTTAGGTGGATGGTGTCCCTTGGATCTCTAGGTCTCAGTTTCCCATGGGGGAAACGGAGGTGTGGCTCCCAACCAGACTGCTGGGAAGCTGGCTCCATCATTCTCTAATGGTCAGATGCCACCAGCAGCAGTGCCCCTAGCAAGGGGTATAGATACGAGCCATGAAGAAAGAGAAACCGTCTTCAATCTCCTGTTCTCGTACTTTGTGATCTCACTTCCTGGTTTGCTGGGGTTCCAACAAAGCAGCATGGATAATTTTGGAGCCGCACATTGACCTTCTCGATGAGTCCTTCCAGGGGGAAGAGGATGCAGCAGAAAGTGCAATTGGAATGGAGGGGGGGGGACACTTGTCCCTCTAGGAGGTTACAGGGGTGCTTAGCTACTATTTTGCATAACTCTGTTACACTCCCCTTCTCCCTGCACCTCTGACCTCCTCTCTGGTGAAGCTCAGCCCAGAGTTTCTTGCAAAAGCCACTGCTCGGTAATACATCCTCCTAGTGACATCCCAGCACAAACCCTCCCTCCCCAGGAGCAGACCATGCCTAGCTACTGTGTACTCAGAGCTGAGGCAGAGATGCAAGGTACAAGGGGAGGTGAGAGGGAGCTGGGATATATCCCCTTCTCTTAGCCCACACTTCCCTCCCATTCTCCCTCCCCCATCCCCGCCTCCCCTCCCATTTCCCCTCGCCGGGCCTCCTTCAGGGGAGTTGCAAGTTGCAAATCACTGCTTACTGTGGTTCACCACATCTGCATCAGGGGCTGGATTCTCCCCTCCCCAATCCTGGGTATTCCCTTCCACCAACGCTGGGTGAGATCAAAGTGCTGTGAAACAACCACCCTGCCCGGGAGCATCTAATACCTGCTTTGCACGGGACTACGGGGAGAAACCAGGCAGGGGCAGGGCAGGGGAGAATCAGTGCCTGCACGATTGCATGGTGCAGCTCCCTGGGGACTAGAGTCCCCTCTGTGGACAAGGACTTAGGGGTCTTTCCTTCTCGTTGTATAATTTTCCATCCATCCAACTCCATAAATATCCATCAAGTCCCATAAATATTATTCTATCTATCGATTTGTCCATCCATTCCTACATCTCTTTCTAACTGCTATTCTAGGGCTACCCTAGAAAGTTTTAGCAGCAAAAATTCTGCCGACAGACTGCTCCCAACAGTCCTGTTTCTGCAGACCGCATTCCCATTTGGCTGCCTTTGCTGGTGTGATGTGTCCTCACAGCTCCAGCTCGGACCGGCCAAAGGTGGGTGATGCTGTGGGGGAGGAGTCTCTCCACAGTCCAGTGTGCTACCTTGTAGGGAATGTTTGCAGCACATTTCTCTGCTCAGGGAATCGGGGAGTTTGGGGTCAAATTCCCACCATTCTCGCTGTTCCCTCCCATGAGTTTCTCTCTTTTTGCTCTGCTCTTTAAAAGTTCCACAGGTGTCTCTGGTCCATCCTATAATCTACTTTTTTTGGCCATGTTTTTCACCCTCTCTGCCATCTCACCGCAAGAGACACGGGTGCCGAACGGACCAGTGGAGCCGGCTTGTCTCTTTTAAAGACAGGGCAACTGATTACTCTGGAACCTTGCTCCAGTCCCAAATGCCCTTGATTGAGGACCCTTTAACTCCAGCCCTGGCGCACTCTGTCCCAGAGTCCCAGGTTTGTGGACTGCAAAGTTCCAGGGGAGCATGACAGACTCGGTGGGTCATGGTTGGTAGCTGAGCCCTGGCCCATTATTGACTGAGGACCACCCGAGGCCTTGACCTGGTAAGGGAAGCAGATGAGACGCTACTGATGGCACGAACGCCTCTGCACTTCCTGGTTCTGCTGGAAGCAGCAGCAGTAGCGCTGGAAGGGGCCGTTCCAGACAGCGAGCAGGGAATGCGCTATGTGCGTTCGCAGTGCTACGCACAGGATTAACCAAGAGCAATAATTCCCAGACCAGTGGAAGTACAAAAATGGGAAGGCTGCAGAATCCTCTTCACGTTAGAGTGCCAAACGAGTTCTGCCGTCCCAAAGACTCAGGTAGCTCGACTGACCATCTAGGAAACCCCAGAACTCCTGAGTTCATATCCCAACCGACCTAGCAAGGGGCAGCAGGGGTCAGACTGGGCCAGTGAGGCCTGCGGCCAACCGGATGCTGATGGGGAAGGAGCGAGAGACCTTGCTAATGGCTAATGATCCTGCTAATGGCCAATGAGGAGGAGACGAAGCGAGGCCCAGGGGAGACGGAGCTTCTTCCCAACTCCCTTCAGTCACTGACTGGCTCCGGGCCCGAGCGCACAGTTTCTATCCTTGCCAGACAATCTATGTAATATTCACTAATGTCCATGAGGGCCTTCTCATCCTCCATAAATGCCCCGTGGTTCTCTCAATCCTGCTAAGCCCTTGGCCTCCGGGGGCCCTTCGGGAGAGGCGTTCTGCAGGCTAATTGAACACTATGTACCAAAGTCTTTTGTTTGCTCAGTTTTCAATGTGCTGCCTGTCAATTCTATTGAAGGCCCCTAGTTCCTTTGTTAAGGGGAAGGGCGACTAGCCAGGGGCCCCGTCTGTCTTCTGGGATTTGCCATTAACACTCAGGTCCATAGCCAAACCCTGCCCTAACCCAGCTTCTGCTGGCATAGACCCTGGCAGAATTCCCCAGAGATGGAAAGTCCTCTGGGGAACAGATGCATTGATGCCAAAGAGCTACACTGCTTTTTCTGCTGCTAGGCTCCTCCAGGAGCAGCCCCCGCCCCCGCCCCACATGTGTGGGTCTCTCTGCAAAGGAGGCAAGACAGGGGAGGACTGAGAGGCTGACTCTGGGAGCAACACGCCCATGATGGACCTGGCTGAATCCTAGTGATAAGGCAAAGGCACAGAGTCCTACACCTCCCCGTACCCGGTCAGCGACCCTAGCTCTCACACAGCCTCTGCCACAGCAGCAGCCTGGTCTGCACTCACCTGCCGACACGCCGCACTGCAGCACCCCGCACGGGCAGGGGGCAGCTCACACGTCAGAGCAGTCCCTGTAGCGCATGCTGTAAAGGAGGGTGCCCGGGGGGCTCTGGGTTTCCCGCGGTCCCCAGGGAGTGGCAGCTTGCTGCATGCAGGAGCCCTGTGGGACACAGAGCGCTGTATTTCAGTTCTCAGCACTGCAGAATGAGGAGTGCCTTTCCCCACCACCCGTCCTGGTGGAAGTGGGTGACTCCTGAGATGCGGGTGGGGAAGGGAGCTCCAGAGAGTCTCACAGTAAATCTTCCGCCCCCCCCCCCAGGGCTGTTCAGTGCCATAGATGCACTAGGGGCAGCTGACAGCCCTGACTGGATAACTGGGCAGATGACAAACATCAGCTGGGCAGCGGGCAGAAATGGTCCCAGTGCCACAGTCTGAGCAGGAAAGCCAAGGACTGAACAGCTCGCCACAGCTGAGTTCCTCTCTGCCCTCTAGAGGTGGCTCCGGCAGGACAGGGCTGAGCTGCAGGGGCTGGAGGCAGTGCGGGGGTAACCGCTGCCTCTGTGCACCCATTGTGTGAATGATCTCCTGACCTGGCAATCCAACGTCTTCCTGTCGCGTGTTCTTTGCACTTCCCCAACGTCTCTTCTCGGAGCGCCTCGGGGAAGGGTTGTTTTCCCCACAAACATGTTAAAATTTTCATCAAAAAACTGAAATCTGGAAACCAGCTTTTCAACAAAAACCCAAGAGAGTTTAATAGCAAACTACATATTTTCAGTGAACGCAACCCCATGTCGACCACCCCCAGGCCAGCTGTGCCTGTCCTCTCACTGGTTCTCAAAATGTCCAGGGCCGTGGGCACATTTTTTACGTAGCCGACAATTCCCTTTGCTTTTTGTGCAGACCGGCTGCCAGCCCTGCTCACCTCTAGCCCAGTTTGCACCCAGGCCAAATTGGCAATGCTGAATATATGCAGCAAGGATGCTAAGAGAGCTAAAAATACCGATTCAGGCACCTGCAGACAATCCAATCCAAACTGCCGGGAAATCCACATACGCCGCACGACCTCCGGCTGTCGCTCACTTCCCCTTCAGAGTGCCCATGTCAAGGTCCCCTCACCGCCTGGATTGAAATGTTACCAGGTGTGTTCTAGTGGACAGTATAAAAGTGAGTGCATGCATCTGAAACCTTGCACCCAGCACCGCAGAGATCAAGTGATTACAAATACTGCACTTTGAAACAATCAAAACAAATAGCAGAACAGTTACGACCAGTTAGTTCCCCATCCTCGTCACCTCTGCTGCTATGGGAAGGATCCACTGCAGTTCTCCGAATAGATGGAGCTAATAACTTCTACCTTCATTGGGACATGGGGAGTATGTGGGTGCGTATCTATATGCTGTATACAAAAGTAAAGAGTCTTGATTAGATAGGGATTGTCTGTCTACATTTCAGCTTACTTCCCCCTACATTTCACCATCAGCCCTGCATTGTGTTTAAAGCCCATGTCATAGCCCAGCCCAGTATCCTGTCCATTGCTTTCATGTCTCTCCATTAAAGTCTCTGATAAAGAAGCAATCATTCCATGCCTCTGTAGCCTGCCTGGGCTAAATCTAACGATATCTCTTTCTTTTGTGCTGGGCAAACAATGTTTCTTTTTTCTCTTTAGTGATGCTCCTTTCCTCTTCTGGGGGCAGCACGGCCATGCCACTAACAGCCCTGCCGTGCTGGCTTTTCTGTGCCATCTCCCCCCATGTCCGGCCCGTCACTTTCCTGAAAGTTGTCCTGTACTTTGCTTTGAATGCAGCAGGGAAGCAGAATCCCGCCCACTGTTCCCTTCTATTCTTGGACCTCATTTCCCTCACCTCCCCACCGAAATCTGTTCAGCTTCTGAAGCTGGCTTTTATTTTCTAACTGCGATAAAGCTTCTCTTCTGCGGGGGCTGTGGTGCCATTGGCTGTCACACCTCAGAGGGGAGCAGCCTCTGCTTCTGGCTCAGCTCCCCCCCTCCACCGTCACAATTCAGTTCAAGCCCCTTGGTGGCGCTGTGATCCAGGGGCAGGTGGATGTCACACAGCCAGTGACTCTGAATGGGGACCACTTTACATCTCCTGCAGCTGCCGTTTATTTCATTGAATTACTTGCTAGAGTTGCTAGATTTATGGGGAGCTGTCACTGGGGAATATTTATACGTACATATTTATCACGCTTCAGGCCTGGGACCGCTTGTTTAGGCGGCACACTCCACCCAGCTCTTTGTCCCCATCCGAACGAGGCGCAGCACAATTTCTCCATCAAATAAACGAAGATTATTCATCGGCCGCGTGAGGCTAATTGCAAACCGTTGTAGTGCACAATATTTATTTCTCTCCACAATAACGGACAGCCCCATCTCTGCACTGTCCGGCGCCTTTATTAGGACACGTCTTGCTCCAGACATCTGAACAAAACTTTCCTCTCCAGTTTAATTCCCTTTGGTGAAATAGCCACTTATTCGATGGGGCAGCTCGTTTGCTGAGGCGGCAGCAGGTCTTAGTCCTTCGCGGCCCAGAGAGAGCTCCCGATTCGCTGGAGAGCAGTGCAGCAGGCTTTGATTTGACAGGGATGCTGCCACCAACACAAATCAAGGCCTGGTGGTAGCAACGGCATCCTGGCTCTCTGAGATTCCACCAGTCCTCTGGAGCACAGGTGCCATGGAGATGTTTCTAACACGCTCCACGAGCCCTGGAGAAGATCCTATGGAAGCGCAGAGTATCAGCATCCTTTATTTTTCCTTTTACAAGATTCTGGGGTGCCGGAGTGTGGAGGACACAACAGCAGAGGGAGGTGAAGTCTGCCAGATAGACGCTGCTAGGCAAAGGAGACCATAAGATCTTCCCAGCTCTGCACTCAGTGCATGAGCTTCGCTGGCCTTCCCCAAGGGCTGTATGTTTCCTCCCAGGTTTGGCAATCAGCTCACAGATGTCAGAGGCCCAGGGCCTTTAGTTCCTACATGGCAGCTATGGAGCCTCTGGGCATGTTCTGGGAGGGGTTTGAATAGTTTCCTTTACATCTTACCCTGACCCTTCGGTGGTTTCTGTGACCTGAGTCCCTTCATTCAGGGATGACATTTTCTTCAGCCCTTGGTGTTCCTGAGGAGCCCAAGGAAAGGGGCCAGGATGGGATGATGATGACTTAATCCTCAGGGGGCCAATTGTCAGGCCATGAGGGCTTGCCACAATTATTCACTCTGAGGGGAAGATGCCACCCTGGCTGGAGTACATCCCTGAGGATGAGGCATCTGGCTACCTCTCTGCTGCCAAAAAGGGCCAGGGGAGTGAGATATTCTTGGTGAAGAGAGCTGGTCAAAAAATGGTCTTTTTTTCCATGGAAAATGTTGATTTTTTTCCAGAGAAAATTCAAACATGGAACATTTCACCTGAAACTGAAAAAATACTGACCAAAAATTGAAATATTTTGTTTTCGAAACGTTGCTGCTGCGCCTCATGGGGATTGCGGTTTGAGTGCCTCGTTCGCCTCTTCTCCTCTCTATGGCATGCTGGCTGGTCAGACGACATCTCCCATGATGCACCGTCTTGGTAGGAGGCGGCAGTGCATCATGGGAATTCCTTGCCTTGATGCATCATGGGACATGTAATTCAGCCAGAGAGCTCAGCCCACAGAGGAGAATGGAAACAGAGGGCACCTCAACTACAGTGCCCACGGCACACACGCGCACACGTTTCAGTGGAAAACTTTTGACCAAGCCCTAACTTTGAGCCTTTTGCTTTGGGTCTTGCCGCGGTTAAACTCCCCACAGCCTCACCCTGCCTCCTCCCTAAGGAGTTCTGGACTTTCAGGGGAAGGGAATTGATTTGCTGTGGGCAGAATCCAATCTTCGTAACAGGAAAGGGGATGCTAAAGGTCCTGGAGGCCACGGGGTCAATAGCAGGATCTCTGGGTTTGTCCAACCTCTCTTCTGGAAGAGGCCTGCTGAGGTACGGTCTCACCAGAAAGCAACCATTTGGTGTTCCCTTAGCTCTGGCTCTCCTCTCTTAGCAGAAAGCCGGGGTGGCATGTCATTGTCATAATGTATTGTTTGTACTATGACAGTGCTGTGGCCCAATCATAAACCAGGGGCCTCAGTGTGCCAGGCTCTGTACCAAAACACAACAGAAAGATGTTCCCTGCCCCAAAGCGTTTACAATCCAAAGTAAGCCCTGTGGGATGAAGCCTGAGGAGAAAGGAGCTCACTGTTGACTCCTGTTGGTGAACAAAGAGAAGCCCAGACCTGCTCGTGAACTCCAGGTGGGCAGGGCTCCAGTGGAAGGGGCGCTCTCTGCCAGCGGCTGTGGGTGAGCAGAGGCATTGACTGTATGGGCCTCATTTGCGGCTCTGTTATGTGGCAGTTTGGGGTATTTTGGTTGTTTTGAGTCTGGGGGGAATAGAATGTGAGTGACCATGCTGGGAGATGAAAGGGAGAAGGGATTAGACACCCAATGTGCTGGGGTCACCCTGACCAAGCCCGCAGCCAGGCACAGGTAGGAAAGGGAGCCTGGACAGAGAGGAGGAGAGGGGGAACAGTCACTGTTTTCTGCTTAGAATGCGTCTCGGGGGATGAGCCCTAGATGCTGCTGGTCCCTCTCGGAAGAACTCAGCAGCGTCGAGGTGATGGATGGCACAGGGCAGTGGCAGCAGATGGAGTTGGAGCAGCTGTGGTTTGCCTGAACCCACAAGAAGAGCAGCAGCCTACCTAAGGGACTCTGCGGAAAGCCTCTCTATCTAGCATTTGGAGTCCCCAGAACAGCCCCGGCCACAATGATCTGCCAGGATCCTTGGACTCCACCGACCCAGGGCAGCTAACCAGACGTCGGGGGGCTGGGCAGAGGGAAGTAGCTAGAACATATCAGCCACTCACAACTGCCAGGAGGACTTAGGTTGGGACTATTGCTAAGACACCATCAGGGATGAAAGTCTTGCCTCATAAATCTGTTAATTTATTAACTGCTGGCTTCCCCAAGTTCATTCAGTGGATCTCTTCCCCTCCCCCCCCCTTTTTTCCCCCTTTCCCTATTCAAGTTCTCTTTGTTTTGAGCCCCAGGACGCAGTGCTTGTGAGGGGGGAAGAATTGCCTATCACAGCACCCATTTCTGGGGTGGGGAGGGACTCAAGCTAGTGTAAGTTAGGGTATGTAGAAGGAACCCTTAGAAAATTGAACCTGGCCCTTTTTCTGCTGACAACGGAAGGGTGACACTAGAGGAGATCCTGACATAAAACTGCAACACTGGATGGCTTGGTTTCTTGTTTTTCCACTCTCACTAGCGTTCTTAGGGGCTTGAGAGTTTCCGCTCAGGAGTTCTATAACTTTAAATGGAATCCTTTCCAAGTCAATGTTAATGAATAATCTAAAGGATTTCTCTCTCCTCCTATCCCTATTACCTTATTTTCTCTGTGTTCCTGATGAATTTAGGCTTATCTTTGTCCATGCCTAAAGCATTTCGGCAGCTATTTCAGCCAGCCGTGTACCTGGCCAGGCTCTCTCCTCCCTTAGTAGAATGGTCCTTAAGGATCTCATGAATTTGTGCCCTCCAGCCAATTAGCTCTGTAAGAGATAAAGCTGCTTCTCATTGTGCTTATGGAGGTTCCTTTTCAGTCTTTGGTGCTAGTTGTCTTAATTTGCGGTGCTGATGTTGGCTTTCCTAGTGGTTATAACAATGGCTAAAGAAGATAAAAGTAGAGTTGGACAATTCCTTTTCTTTTTCTTTTCTTTTTTTTGGGGGGGTGTGGGGTGGGGTGGTGTTAATAATACATTTGCTAAAAATGCATTTTTCAGGGCACCAGAAATGAAACTGTGCTGAATTTAGCAAATAGCTTTGGCTGAAAAAAAAATGGGTGGGAAACGTGTGAAAAAGTTGAAATGATTTGTTTCAACCAGTATAAAATGAAAGGTTTTGACATTTTGTTTGGAAATGGTGGTTCATTAAAGAAGTTAGATAACTTTAAAAAAGTGGTGAAAAACACCCGAAAAGGGGGGGGGGGAGAATTGTTCTGGGTCAAATTGAACCATTTTTTACCCCTTTCTTCAGTTTAGCTCCCAGAACCAAAAAATCAGTTCTTTGCTCACCTCTAACTACAAGTTGCAAACCCTCCTTTCAGGGTTTCTCGTAAAGACCAATAATAACCGTGTGTCCTGCATGTCGGTGCAAAGTGAGTGTGACACACTCCAGTTCTGGCCTGAAAGTATTTCACACCCATTTGTGCACTCATTTTGCCCTGGTGTAAATGACACACAAAGTGACTCAAGCCCCGACTGTTTCATCTGAACAACTCAATGTATTTGCCAGTGATGCTTCGGAAGCCTTGTGACCCATGATAGCAGCTGGAGCTGGGTTGCCTTGTTCGGTTGTAAAAGGGATGATTTGTTATTACGTTGATTGAACTGAGCTGTTCAGCAAATCTCTAAGGCTCTTTGTGACTTTTGGGGAAGCCAGGCTAGTTTGGCTCAGGGACCGTCAGAACTGATCAGAGAATTCAGACCTGTTACGACCTGTCTAGGATGCCAACAGAGCTCATCCTATGTCAGTAGCAACCCTTGCAGCCTGTCTTCTAGAGATGGGGGGAAGTTGGACTTTCCCTGTAGTCCAGTCAGGGACCCTGCCCCCAAGAGGAGAATGAGGAGTTAGGCGCCTGAACTGCAGTTCCCAGGAGGTACTACGGCCGCTCAGGGGGATGCAGATTGCTGTCGATCTAACCCAAAGTGAACTGGAAAGTTTCATTTGGATTTTCCCCAGGAAAATTTACATTTTACAGCCACTGCATTTTCCACTGAAAAAAACACATTGATGGAAAATTCCCAACCAGCTTTATCGTCTCCCTGGAGGCCTTCTAGCTGGAGTGCATACCGCTGCAGCCGGACCTCCGTCGCCACGTCTACGAAGCATTGTTCCTTCGGTGCTGAATCTTGCAGTTCTCGGTCAGTCCTCGGCCCTAGTCCCCAGCTCTCCCTGGGGGGGAGTCGCTGTTGTCTGGCCCCTGCAATGCGAGCCCCTTCTAAATAGATTTTCCTGGAGGTTGGGAGGAATCAATGGCTGGTTAAAGGAGGGAGGGCATTGGCTCAAGGGGTCTTCACATGAGCCCACTGATGGTTTTGCTGCTTTGGATGATCCATGGAGCTCCCAGCTCCTGCCAGGTGACTCTGTGGTAGACTTCCTTCCTCCTGCCATGCACAGGTTAATTCTCCAAGGTCCAGGCAATGGGACGCCCACCATTTCCTAGAGACTCTTCCCTCTCACTTCTGGGAGGCGCTCCCTACTAACCTGCTTAGTTCTTGTGATCTTTCCTCATAATTGGGTCCCTCCAACCCCTGGTCATTTTTCCTGTTCTCCCCCAACCTTCCTTCTCTGCCGCCATGCCGGAAGACAGCTCTGGTCACGAGAGGCCGTGAACTAACTGCATCTTTCCAGGACCACTCACTCCAGCGCTGCACAAAGAGGGGGGCTTTCTCTCGTGACGTGACGCCTGTGCGTGCTGCAGCCCCGAGCCACCATGGCCTCCTGTGTTGTGATGATGCCTGTGCCAGTTCCCGTCTGAATTGCGGGGATGGCAGGCACCCTCCCTGCATTCCCAGTGCGTCCCAATTTAATATCATCTGGGAAATGCAGTCATGCCCTGATCCCCCTCCTCCAGGAATGATCTAGGTTAAATGCAGCCAGTCGCAACCCTGGACCCTGCAGAACCCCACTCCTCACCACCTTGCAGCGCCACACTTGGCTGTTTACCATTACCCAGTAGTTCATGCTCTTCAGGCAGTTTCTCTTCCACATCATGGTTCTCGTATCCAAGCCATCAGGAACCAGCTTTGCAAAGGAGATTCCGAGACACTGAATCCAATGCTTCCCTGGAATCCAGACTGAGTTTCCACCCCACCTGCCTTGTCCTTCTACCAAATTGTGATGGAGTTTGTCTCTGGAAATGCCAGGCTGCTCCCCGCTGGACACCCCACCCATTCCTCTGGAGGGGCTTGGAGAGTTATTCTTCCCTCCTATTGTTCTCCCAAGGCCAGAGGGTTGGCGTCCCCGCTGGTAATTGCTAGGCTCACACTCTCCCCTTCTGGGCTATTGGATTTGTATTGTGCTGTAGGAAAGGGAGAGAGCATAAAACCAAAGCACATGAAAGCAGGGGGGGAACAGGTGGGGGCAAGCAGGCAAGGTAATGGGGGCTGCAGGTTTCATAAGCACCTAGCAATGCTGGAAACCACTCCAGCTTGTCCAGAAAAAATGCTCTGCCCTGGATTCTTGCAGTGCTGCGCCTGTTTCCTGTCAAGGTGTTCAATGGGGCTCCCCCCGTACACCCTCCATCGATTCCTGGTTCAGAGGTCAGGCGGCTAAGGCAGCACAACCCCACACAAGACTGTTTTCAGAATTGCCCAGCCGTGCAGAGCGCCTGTCCGGGCACAGGCCTATAGTCTGCAGGTGAGTAGAGGGAAGTGGCCAGTGCAGGCCATTGTCTCCTTGGGCTCCTGCCCCGTTCAAGCCTCAGACCCCTGCCCTCCTCTCCCCCTGGTGCCCTTGGGGGCTCGCTCTCGGAGACGCAGGGGACGTACTAAGGCATCCCCAGTTAAGACACAGGCAGGGTGAGGAGTTTGAAATGAATCATTTGTTTGGTGAATTTTGCCTCCCCCTGGGAGCAGATTGCAGCCTTCTCACATCGACTCATTATCGGAGCCTATTCGCAGTGAATCCCTGGCCTCTAGCTCATTCGCGAACACTGCTGGGAGTGCGGAGGGTTGGAATCTGATCCTCATTGGCCAGGTCGTGTGCCTCTCCTATCCGGCTTGCCCGCCACTTGATGGATGTGACTCTCCGAGTCAGGCTTTGGTGCAGACGCTCTCGGCTATGCATTAGAAAGTTGCTTCTGGCACAGTTCTTCCGTAGTCGCTTCCAAAGGGCCGCCCCTGGGACCACTCCTGCAAGGGAACCTCTCCATGCCACTCGGCGATCGAATGGTCCCGTCTGGCCGTCCACTCTTGGACTCTTTGAATGCAGGTGGAAGGCGAGTCCCAGACAGGAGCAGATACAGCTGGAGGGAGGATCGCAACAAATTCTAGACCATCGCCGGCAGAACGGCAGCACCAGTTGCCCAGCGATCGCTCAGACAAAGAAGGCTGGGAGGAGAGTAATTCAGCACCATCACCACAGCAGAGGGACTTCCGGCAAAAAAATCAGGGTCCTGGATCCCGGAGGACCATAGCTTCCCTACTGTGAGTGGTAAAGGGGCCTGGCGAGTCATCACAGCTGAGCTGTCTGAGGTCTGCAATGGAGCAGTAGCCTTAAGACTCCTGGCTCCAGGATTCTGGTTGAGCCCCTGAGCAGCGCATCCACCACTCGCCGCTGCCCAGGCCGGCTCCCGGGTGCCTTTTGCAGGAGACCTAGTCAGAAGGGCTCATTGGGCCGTGAAGGCCCTGCCCTGCAATGGGATCGGTGTGGAGCTTCATGGCATCCTTTCACGGCAGGCAGCTGACACAGCTTGTGGCCAAGAGTGTCAATCAGTACCCTTGGGGCACTGGGCACCGGAGGGGCAGGAAGGGAGCTTTGTCGGTGCCCCTCTGGGTAGAGTCTGCAGCTTTGCCTGGCTGTTCTGCATCTGGAAGGGCCACGGACAGGCTTGGCTGGGGTATCAGCCGGCGTCCGGCGATGCACTCCGGTGGGGCAGGGCCACCCCAGTTCACACCAGCTGGGACTGTGGATATCCAGCACTGGAGCAGGTTTCCCAGTGTGACAAGCCCCAGCCGAGAGAGTGTTAAGACACAGCTGACTGCTGCTCCTCCGTAAGCCCCTCTCTGTATTATCAGGTCAGCTAAAAGGGGCAGGATCTTCCCTTTCTGTGCTTTGAGAGCCTCAGCCTTTCCCCTTACAACTTACCATACCCAGCTCACCGCACATGTGTTTTGCTCCTGGTCTGGCTGCCCTGAGTCTTGGATTTTGAACAAACCCAGAGCCTAGGGGTGAAAAAAAACCCAACCCTGCCTCAGAGGCAGGACCAGAGCCCACTCCTGGTTCGGCTGGCAGGCTTGCACGCATTTGGGTTTTGCTTTCCCAGCTGGAGCGGCTGGGTTCTCAGGATCCCACTCCAGCTCTCGCATGCTCTGACTCAGTCGGGCCTGGCACAGCTACTAGGAGCAGAAGCAATTCAAGGAAGTTGGCTGTTGAGTTCCCGGGGTTTCCCGTAGTGCAGACACGATCTAGCACATGTATGGGAAGCTCAGACCTTTCTGTTTACTTGTGTTTTCGGTGCAGCACAGATTAATAATGGAGGCTCTGACCTCTCTCCAAACTCCCATTGAGCGAAAATCCTAGTGAGGCACCAAAACCCAGCAGATTCGCGTACTAGACACCTGGATAAATCTGCTGTTCCCTTCCAGTGGGATAGGGGGCATTCCTGGCCTGTTCCATTCTGAGCAGCATTGCTGTGAGACGAGCAACCTTTCCAGTGCAGGAGAAAGGGAGATTGATGTGTCAGATGGAAGTGATCATTGAGATGATTTATAGGAGATCCTCATCCAGATAACCCTATATCTCAGGCAGAAGAAGCCCAAAACCGGAGAGAAAATCACAGAGCAGAAACTCTGAGGCTCATAACTCACCTTCCTAGGAGAGATGCAATCCCAGGGAAAGAGCTGGATGTGCAGAGAGGATTATGTACAGGGTGCGCCGAGAAGGGGGATGCTTTTCTCTCGATGCCTCATCCATTCAGATGAGGGAGAACAAAGCCCTGGCCAGGCATGTCCCGGACATGGGAACAAAATGACATATAGCAATGACACAGGCAGTCAAAGCTCTTTTCTAAACCAACATGAAGATGCTAGAAAAGGCCGAGGGCAACAAAGAAGGTAGGCAGGGAACTCTGCGATTGGGAGAGGGAACAAGCACCCCGCACAGCCAGGGAGCAATCGGTGTGATAATAGCACACGCACACCCAGGCACATGTGGTACCTGAAACACCTGAGACACAGACAATTCCCCAGTATGGTGCCTCCTGCTGGTAATCAAGAGCTGCTGCAGCAAACCGCTCTCACGGTTCACCGCACACTTGCCACAGCTTGTCACCTGCCCTTTCTGTGCAGCTGGGGCATCCATCAAGGCAAAGACCTTCCTCGGGTCTCTCAAGAGCCAGAGGCCCCAGCAGTGCAGATCGTCTCTACGGGCTCCGCTGGGATCCTCGCTTGGGGGAGAAAAAGACGATCCCCCTCTGCTGCACTGCGAACCACAGGTTAATTTCCATTCCCTCTTCTCGCACCTGCCCCATTTGCTCAGTCTGGATTACGTAGTCAGGTGCTGGGCACAGGTGTGAATAGCCTGGATTTGTAGGGTCCTTTCTCTGTATCCATGTGCCACGCTTACAGAGGCTCACGTGCACACGCGTGTGCACACGCACACACACACACCTGGGTGCATGCGCAGATTCGGTTTTGTTTCAAATGTAAACGTATGTTTTTCAGCCTGCTGAATATTGCCCATGTTGAGATCACTAATTTAATATTTATAAGGACTGAATGTGTGACTCTCACCCCTTCCAGGGGGACACTTGTTCACTTAACAGAGACACACACATCCCTGCCGCCAGGAGGTCTGCATGAAAGAAGCTCCCTTCTTAAGCATGCTGTCCATTCTCCTTTCTCTGATATCCTGGAGCCCTGTGCAGTTTATTTAGCTGTATCAGTGTCAGATCTGGGTTTTTTGGTGTAGCACACCTTTAACTCACTAAGGACATTCTGTGCTCAGGGCAGTCTTTCAGAAGAGACACACACACTGTGCTATCTCATGGACGCTTGACTTTTGTTCTTTCTTGGTCAGTCATTCTCATACTCTAAAGTGCTGAACACTTTGGGCTCACTAGTGCAAAGGGAATCTGTGACCGATAGTGAACGGCTGGTGTCTGTGCAGGGAAAATATAATGCATTTCCCATGCTGGCAGCTGCACCCCAAGGCATGGGATCAGATCTGCCTCTCCCTGTGTGAGGAAGCTCTGGCTCCTTGTCTCAGTAGGAGAAGTTGGGGGGAAGCTGGCTTTGGGGCCAACAGAAGCCATTGGCAGGACTGTCCCACATTTCCTGGGGGCTGCTGGTGGTCATTGAACTGCTAACAGATGAGACAGAGGAATTCTGTTCGCTGCCCCTCCCTGGGAAATACCCACCCAGCAGTCCCCTTCCCTCTCTCTGATCAGCATACTGCGGGGGGGAGATAAGACCTCCCCAAAGAGAGCGATCCAGGGCACAGACTGCATCATGATCAGAGGGTCTGGAGAAAGTGGGCCCGCGTTCCCTGGAGGAGAACCAGGAGAACAGGGAGCGTGGGGAGGTGGGCAGTAGGCAGCTTGGCCACGTGGACAGAGCAGTGCGCGGGGGGTTAGGAAAATTCCACTCGTTCCCATTACCCCGCATTCGGCATCAGGCGTTGCTAATGCAACAGAGACCAACGCAGCAATGGCCAGACACTGCTCTCGGCTGAGCTTGTCTTAGCCCAGTCTTCCCCATGAGCCACACAGGCGGAGCATGGACAGAGGAGAGTTCTCTAGGGGCAGGCCAAAGGGGGAGTTCCTCCCACCATCAGCAAACAGCCTGTCTGTGCCAGATGTGCACAGCTGTGCGCCTGCCCCCGCTTGCCCAGCTGCAGCACACGGCAGTGGTGGTGGTGGGCAGCCAGCCGGCTCCCACAAAGAGAAAGTGCAAGTAGGACATGGTGGGGTAAAGTCTGCCCGTGACCAAACGCCTGTGAATAGCGGTGCCACCTCGCTTGGTTTTTCCGGGATGGTCCCAGTTTTTAGGGAGCTGTCCAGGGAAATCTGTAAGTCCTCGCAGGACAACATTTTTATCAGTCACCCCAATGGCTTCCCCAGCTCCAATGGCTTTTGTGGGGGGGGGGAGCTGTGGGGCCGCACTGTCTGGTAGCTGCAGGGACAGATCAGTAAGGGGGACGGGGGAGCTCAGGGCTGGCAGCAGGGGTAGTCACCAGAGCTGAGCCGGGTGGATCCGGCCGGTGCTGAATCCTGATTGGTGCTTGGGACACCCCAGGAGCTGGAACCCATGGGGCTGGTGCCATCTCCTGGGGTGTGGAGAGGAGGCAGTGGCCTGGGGTTGGCGGGGGGGCAGATGTTCCTGTTTTTTTGTGCCTCAGAGGTGGCAAGCCTATCTGTGAGCCCCCAGTTGTGCTGTCAGGATTCCCACAGAAGGCTGCCCAGAATCACTTCCTTCCGCCCACGGCCACGTCCAAGGGGATAACATGCTTGCAGGCAGGAGGGGAAGGGACGGGGCATCTGCAGGGACCATCTTTTTGCTCTGTGTTTGTACAGCACCTAGCGCAATAGGATCCTGGTCCACAACAGGGGCTTTTAGGTGTTAAAGTAATATGCATGAACAATAATCATAATATTCATTTATCTTCCCATTTAAAGAGCCACTCCTCCCTGGGCCTCTGTCTGTGTTCCCCTGCCGTCTCTTGTGCTCTATTCCTGTGCACAGGCAGTGCTCTGGGGCAGGGATTATCTCTTTGTTCTGTGTTTGTGCACACAGCCGAGTCCTGGTCCGTGACTGGGACTCCTTGGAGCGACGGCAATACCATAATTAATAATCATAATAATAATAAAGAGAAATTCTCCTGTTAAGCAAAGGGAGAGGCAGCAGCACTTGACAAACACGCTTCAGGTCGAGTGCCCGCAGAAGCCTCTGGTGCAGTTTGTCGTGCTCCTGGAGAACACAAGAAAGGACGTGAGCTGCGGGATGTGCAGCACGGTGCCACGTGGTGCAAAGGCAAAACCGATCGCCTTTGTCAGAGTATTTCTGAGCCCCAGGCTCGCAAGGCAGCTCCAGCTCTGACCATTAGCAGGTGCACAGAGAGGGTAAAGCCCATGTGAAGTAAAGCAGGCAGTTCAGCCTTCCCATCACATTGAGGGAGAAGCCTGGAGGAAGAATTCGGCCCCTTGTATCCGGTGTGGCTCCAAGACACAGCAGCACACGTGTGTGATGTGGATTTGAGTGTCACCACCCAGCCAGTGGAGACGAAATCCACCGGGGGGGGGGACTGTCGTCATGACGGAGAGAGGCCAGTTCTGTGTCCTTCCCTCTGCTCCAGCCCCCACTCATCCCCAGCACTGCAAACAGGGTTAGCACCAGGACTCCTCTCCTGCAGGGGCTCCCCAGTCAGCATGGTGGGGCTGAACGCTGTGAAGACGGACTGGTTCTTGAATCACTGGGGGGCTCAGGTCTTTGCTTGCCCAGCGAGACACATGAATGTTGTGAGTTCCCCAGGTGCACTCAGTTATGCTGGTGGGAAGATGTGGTTCTATATTCCAGCCCCACCTCTACCCTGTCGTCAGTGCTGTTAGATAGAAAGCCCGTGTCTCAAACGCTGCCGACTCTTGTTCCCTGACTGTGCCCCAGAGCTTCTCCTCTCCTACAAAGGGTTTAAAGGAGCAAGTAAACAACGGAAAACTTGCAAGTAAAGCCCAAATTCCAAAGGAAAAGAATGTATTTAAGTGTGATTAAGAATTAGGAAGAGATGAACATATAATTATCCAGTGAAAGCAAGGTGTCTCCTGGAGATCAAAACCGTTGGCTTCATTCCCAACGGCAGATAAGCTGCACACAGGATTAGTCACTCGGTAACTGCCAGCCATCCCGGATTTCCCAGGAGTCAGCCACTCACGAGACTCCTTCCCATTCATCCATCCACTGCCATCCACGGCTCTTTGCCCAGCAGGGACGGGGCAGCTGTAAACACCCAGAACGCAGACATAAGAGGAGAGGCTGTCTCTTCATCTGCAATTAGCAACGAGCAAGTCTGGAGCATTCGCCGTCTCGGGGGACGAGGGCTGTCAGCCTCCAGCTTGCCACTTCAAATTCAGCCAAGTCAACGGCCACCAAAAGCTGTTACCATCCGATGGCCATTTGGCGGCCTATGTGTTGCGAGCGGTTGGAGCTCAGCCCACCCCTACCGGTGTAGGCACCCGCTTGGAAATGCTGCCCCTGCACACGCTGACTGACACTCTCGCTCCATTTCAAGATCAAC
The DNA here is from genome assembly GCF_026122565.2 of Emydura macquarii macquarii. NCBI lineage: Eukaryota > Metazoa > Chordata > Testudines > Chelidae > Emydura > Emydura macquarii. The sequence goes on from NW_027131391.1 coordinate 7,333,361, forward strand.
CTTTCAGAAACAACAGCCAAACACCCCCAGCTGAGTGCAACCAGTTGCCTTTCTGAGAGACCCTGCATTTCTCAGGTGTTGTGACGGCCCCGTTGGACGGTAATTCGACAGCTACGACAGCTGCTGGGACAGGTCCTGGTTTGAAATCTTAAGGCCAATTCTGGGAATATAGCAAATACTTCTCTGAAGTAAGACGGGCAGTGTTTCCCTGCACTCAACACCCCTGGTAAACGTTAACGCTGATGACAATAAAGGAGAGAGCACAGGGGCTAAAGCAGGCAGTGTGGGATGAACAAGCTCCCCTCTGCCAACCTACTGCAATGCAGCTTCCCTGCTACTCCAGTCTTGGGCTCCGCACAGCAGCTCTGCCAGTGCCCCTCAGTGTCAACCCACAGCCCCCCGACACTCCAGTTCTGCCAGTCCTTCTCGGTCCTTATCCACGGCATGCCTGCTGTTGATCGGCCACTACACCTCATCGGCAGCATTCCCTGCTGCTCCAGTCCTGCACTTCATCAGTGGATGGCAGCATCTCGTCCTATTTCAGCTCTGCTCCTCACCCTGCACACCACTCGGCTCCTGCTCCTCAACCCTGACCCATAACAACTCTCTTCAGGCAAGCACCAGTAGCCTCTCCAGTGCAGACTGTCAGCTCCTAACTGGGAGATGCGTTTGCCCATGGAATAATTTCTGGAAGTAGTGGGAGAGCCAGCCCTGGGGACAAAGACTGGGCTAGACTGGACAAAGTGCTGGAGAGTGGACTGTAGGGAACAGGCCTGCATTTGCCAAGGGCAGGTGGTGGTGAGGGGCCAGTAGGTTTTTTTCCATCTCCAGCTTAGGTTACTCCTTTCAGTCATGTGGCAGTTTGCAGGTGATCAATGTGGCTCATGCCATTAGAAGAAGAAGGTCAAATTCATTTCCCTCCATGCTCAAGCCAGATACCAGCAAATCTCTCTAGCAGCTGACGGCTGGATGGCGCCAGCATAGCCCCCCCTGCTGCTCTGCAGGCTGGGTGGCTCAGCCCAGAAGCCCCCAGTGCCTGCCATTCTTTTGGGTCTGTTTCCATTTCCACACATGCATGTTGTGTCAGCAAGGGGCGCCTGACAGGTTTAGGGTTAGGTGAGAACAGGAGAGGCGTTACTGAGGCTACCTAGAAGGAATGAAGTGAAAGAGACTCACCCTCTTTACTGCTCTGGATTCCCCACCTGGGCTGACAGAGGCAGAACTGAATCCAAGGTGAGCCCCAACTGGCCCAGCAAGAGCAGTAGGGCAGAGCTGACTCCAGAGCCCCCTGGCATGCCCAGCTGGGGGAAGCAGAGCTGGGATCATTGACCTGGAGCAGTACCTGACTCTCTGCACTGACCTCTGGGCTACCACCGAGGCCAGGTCGACACTCAAAAGTTAGGTCCACCCAGCTACATTCTCAGAGGGGTGAAAAATCCACCCCCCTGAGCGACAGAGTTAAGCCGACCTAACCCCCGGTGTAGACAGTGCTAGATCGACAGAAGAATGCTTCCGTTGACCTAGCGACCACCTCTCAGGGAGGTGGTTAACTACAGCGACAGGACAGCCCCTCCTGTCACCCTGGTGAGTGTTTACATTGAAGCGCCATGCTGGCTGCGGCTGGAACAGTTTAAGTGTCAACATGGCCTAAAACTGAGGCTATGGCTACTCAACCCAAGAGATGATACCAATGGGGCTACGTCGCCCCAGCTCCGCCGGCATAACCGTGCGGGGTGATGCAGTCTATGCCCGCCCAAGGGGTTTTTCCATCTGTGTAGGCACACTGCCTCCCTGAGCGAGTGCTGCTGCGCCGATGGAAGCACGCTTCTGGCGACATAGCTGTGTCTACACTGGAGAGTTTGTCAGCCCAGTTCCGCTGCGCAGGGCTTGGTTTTTTTCACACCCCTGGCCGTTGTACCTATGTGGATTTAAAATGTAAGTGTAGACCAGGCCTGACTTGCTGGAGTGTGGTTTGTGTGGGGAGCCAGAGCCTGGAACTCCATCCCTGGCCATCTGTTATCTGGAATGAGGGCACTGTCCAAATCCTTGGGGTACAGGCTGGGCTTGCTCCATTTCCTATAGGCAAATAAATATATGGGGCTTCCATGTCTCTTTTGACTGTGTTCCCTTTACCCACACATACAAGATCAGTGTGGTTCCATGTTCCCAAAGGTCTGCGTGATTGTGGAGAGGAAAACCACCTGCAAAAGTGAAGAAGGAGGTTACCTTATAATTTCCCATAGCCAGAAGGAGGCCTGGGGCCCTGGGTGGAGACTGGAGCCAGCAATTCTTTTATTGCAGAAAAGGCCCCCTAGAAAACCAGCTCTCCCTGGTGGCTGCCTTTGGCGGCTGGCAGAAGGGGTACACAGCCAAAGGCTTGGGAGGGAATATTTATCCTGCAGGACCTCTCACTAAGGGGCTAGGAAGGAACTTTCTCTGGACCCAGGTGTCTCAGGATGGCTGCCACTGCCTGCCAGGCTGGACTCTGGCGGACAGCAGACTGGGCTAGATGGACTCCGGGTCCGATTCAGAATGGCAGGCCCTGTGTCAGCAGCGGGATCCAGGCCCGATGAACGGACCCACCTGCCTCTGCACTGCCTGGCGGTGTTCCCAGGACACCACCCCGCACGGCGAGGCGGGCGATCGCGGGCTCTGGGGTCCAGGCAGCCCCCTACCGGCGGGGCAATGAGCGCGGCGGCCCTGCCACGGCACCGCTGGATCGCCAGGCACCTGCCCAGCAAAGCCGCTCTCCACGCCGGCCGGGGTGGCCGCTGGTCCCGTTATGAAGCCGCCCTGGGGAGGGGCCGGGTCCCCGCGCCCGTCCCCGCTTTGCTCCCCTTCTCCCCTCTCAATCTCTGCCCCCGGCCCGGGATCCCGGCCCCTGCGCCCCGCCCGGCCAGCGGCGCCTCCCCCTCGCCGGCCCCGTGCGCCCCCCGCAGCCAGCCGCCCTCTCCGCTGCGCCCCGCTGCCGGAGCCGCCCCGCCCTGTCCCCCCAGCTCCTTCTCCAGCTCGGCTGACTCCTCCGCGTCAAACCACATGATCCCAGCCAACATTCAGCGCGCACCGTGCAGCCCGCCAGCAGCTGCCCGCCTTCCCCTCCCGCGCCCCGCTCGGCGGCTTCCAGGGACCCCGCGCCGCAGCCGCCTCTCGCCGCCGCCGGGACCCGCGCGCCCGAGCCCCCCCCCCCTGCGCCTTGGGGCGGGGAGCCGGCGCCTGGATGCTGACTCCGGCCTCGGGGCGGCTGGTTCTCCCGATGCGCCCGGGCTCCGGCAGCCGGAGAGCCCCCGCCCTGCGCTCGGGCTGAAGTTCGCCCGCGGAGCCGCCCGCGCTGGCGAGGACTGTAGCCCGGCGCCTGTTTGCCTGCCGAGCCGTGCCTGCCCCGACCCCTAAGATGAAGAGGGCGACCGCTGAAGGTAGGTGCGTCCCCTCCGCCGGGGGGGGGGGGGGGACCCCCGGCCCCCGCGCCAAGGCGGGGCGGGGGGAAAGGGGGGGGGCCGAGGCAGGGACCCCAACTTCGCATGGCTCGGATAACTTCCCAGCCGGCAACCTTGGAGAGCGCCTGCCTCGGCTGCCGGGACCGGGGGCCGAGCCGGATAGCTGGTGGAGACGCGAACCTGGCAGCGCGGTCCGGGCTCCCAGTCCCGGCCCTGTCAGCTGGCCTTGCGGCCCCCAGTTCCTGGGGGGTGGGTCGGGAGAGGGGCTGGCGCGAGGCTCCGGGCGCCGTCGACTTAGGGGGCAGGCTGGAGTTGAGGAGGGAACCCCGCATTCCCAAAGGAAGAAGAAATGGGGAGTGGGGGGGGGGGGGCTCCCGGCTCTGCCCCCCCCCCCCCAGCCCCGGCACCTGGATCTGCGCTTTTGTGCCGTTGCAGAGTCCGACCGCTGGTGTGAACAGCCGGGATCCGGAATCAACCGCTCCCCCTTCGCTAGGTCAGGGCCCAGGAGGGCATCGGGCGGGCTGTGGTCCCCAGCCCCACCGGGGATCTCCCCATCTGGGCCCTCCTCACACGCCCCCGCTTCCCTCCCGCCGTCTCTGCGGGGCTGCCAGCCCCAAACTTGGGCGGAGGGGGGGGGGTGCGGAGGAGGTTTGTGGGGGACTCGGCATCCCGTGGCGCCCGGGGCGCCGATCCAGGCTGGCTGATAACTGCCTGACATCTGCTCTGAGCTCTCGCCTAGGGAGGCGGTTGAGATGAGGCGTCAGGTTGGACGAGGAGCCGCGGCGGGAGGGTAGGAAAACAGGGGAGCGAGCGCCCCAAGACCCGCCGGTGCCAGCCCGGCCCTCTCGCCGGTGCTGGGGCGGAGAGAGCGGCAAGACGTTCCCTGACTGCCCCCAGCCTTGCTCCGAAACCTGGAGCCGTGGGCTGGGCGCAGGGAAGGAGAGCTCCAGAAAGGAGGGTTACACTCAAGCTGCTGCGCCAGGGGGGAAGGAAGGAAGGGCTCGGGCTCGGAGTAGGCACCGGGGGCTTTAGGTGCGCAGCAGAGGAGCAGTGGGCGAGGGAGGGACGGAAGGGTCGGTCCCCTCGTGAACCCGCGACCCGAGACACGCAGCATCCCCTCTGCCTCCTCCCGGGGGTGCGGCATGCGGAGTGGGGCAAAGGGAAATCTCCAAGGCAAGTTCTCTTGACTTGGCAAAGTTTGCAAACGCTCCCTGAAGTGGCGTGGCGGAGTGGCAGCCCCCTGAGAGCCACACCGAAGAGCCGGAGCACGGCTGGGGCAGAGGGGGCAGAAGGAAAGGACGCGGCGCCTGCATTGAACGTGCGGCCTGGGAGAAAGACCGGGATTACTGGGGGTTAGGGTGCGCGCCAGACAAATGCATCATTACCTAATTGTGCTTCGAGCCCACTTCGTCTCATTTAAATGCCCATTAGTCAAAGGCAGCAAACTAGATTAAGGGGGGAATGTCTGAGAACAAGCCGTGGTGTGTAGGTTAGGAATTGAATTGGTTCCACCGTGTGAAAGATCTCTGTGTGTAATAAGCATTCAGCGCCGCTGGCCTTTCAGGAGAACCCCGTGGGCTGTTGCCATCGAAGGGAAGAAAAGCTTCCCCTGGCACTGCGAAGAGCTCCCTTTCATTTGCTCAGCCAGTCCCAGCAGCAGCGGGGGCTATCTGGCCCCTGGTGTGGCACAACGGGGAGCTGTCGGCTAGGAAGCAGAGCTTGGGGTGCTGGCTCGGGCCGGGGGAGGGGGGTAGCCAGCGGGGCAAGCCGGGCTTCTTCATCTCCAGTCACCTTGGGGTAAAACGCGAACCAAAGCCCTGCGTTTTGAGAAGCCTGCGCCCCTCCTGCAGCGTCCCGCACAGAGACCCGGGTGCGTTGCTGAACACAGCCCGCGGGGTGCAGTTTTAACATCAAAAGACCTCAACCCGGGTTGGAAAGCTAGTGCTGGCCAGGGTACCGGGCAGAGGAATGACCCAGCTCTCTCTGCGTAACCTGGCTGTGTGGGAGCCGGCTCCAGAGTGCTACGTTGTTGCCTCTTCTCCGCGCACCCCAGTATCACCTGGTGGTGTTTTTCGGGGGCCACGGCGGCTGGTTTATTTGCAATGCCTGCGGGAGATATCCCAGCTCCAAACCAAACGCCAGTCAGCTTCTTCAGAGAGTTTGGACTGAATTGAGTTTCGAAACAGCCAGTGTATTCAGGGTTTATTCAGGGAGCAGATTGCTATCATGGCTTTTGCTCAGGGCCCTCAGGGGGCATTGGTGTTTCAGGAGTCACCTATCCCGCCATGTGTTCTGGTCCTGTGCGCAAACGACCTTAGACTTGAAGGGGGCTGCGTCCCGAGCACCCCCTGGATTTGGCTGGGGCTGTGTTTTCCTGCGCAGACTCCCGGCCCCAGTCTGGGGGTGCCGGGTGGGTTTCCTGCCTGCCGTTATACTGTAAGTACACTGGGTGCACTGTGCCCCGGACCCAGAGAGCGCTGAACGGAGCTGGGTGCAGCAGAAGAACCGGCGCAGGGCTGCTTTTTGCACAGTGACTTCCCACCAGCTCCCCACACGGTCACCAGCCGCGTGTGAAAAGACAGGCGGGAAAGTAAAGGCAGGAAAGCTGCTCCGAGAGCTCTGTGTGATGAGCGTGGCAGGTGCACAGGGCGCTCTGGCCTGCTCCCGGGGGGGGGGGGGGAGAATGCCCTCCGCTGCTGGTCCTAGATGACTGTCAAGTGCCCCGTGGACCTCGGAGGACGTGATCCACAGGATCAGGCCCTGAGTGAGTGAACAGCCGGGCTCCGGCTGCCTCTCGGTTCCTGCCAGCCCCCGCTGAGCCGCTGCTGCCTTTCCCAGAGTTTGCTGAGGTGTCTTTTTAGCTGGAAACACCCGGCAGGGGCCGTTGGGTGACTCTGCATCCCGAGCTCTCGCCGAGCCTTTCCGTTCCGTTCGCAGCTCCGCGGGGCAGTCTGCCTACGAAACACCCTTTATTGCACCAGCTTCCCCCGAGGGGAAACCCTCTGTTTGAAAACCTCTCATTCCACCAAGACGCTAAGCCCCGCGGATAAGTATGCGTGGATGGAGGCGGTGACCTGCGTTTTATTTCTCCGCACAGGCGGTAGGATCCATCGGCTCTTTAGTTTACATTTCAATTCTTTCAGGACAGATTTGATTACATCATTTATCGGGGGGGAGGGGGGGTTGGCCTTTCCCAAGCCCCTCTTCTCCCCGCGATGCAGCACATGCTCCTGGAGCCTAGATCCGTCGTGCCCACGCAGGGCTGGGGTACCTGGCCGCACAGGGGTTGTTTGAGCGTAGGGTTGTGTCAGCCCCCCCGGTGCTTTGGCGTCGCTCTCTGCCACGCTGGAGGGGGTCAGCGCAGATGGCGGGGTGCCCCTGCTTGATCCGGGGATGCTTCCCGGCTGGAAAAAGGCTGTTCTAGAAAAAAACGATTGAATTAGAAGCGGGGAGAGGCGGAGGCACCGCGACCCCCTGGAGCCCAGCCGCTCCCGAGCAGCGTGTTCGCGGCCTCCAGCGCCGCCACGTCCTGCGTTAATGACCTGCGCGCAGCTCTCCGCCGCTAGCCTTGGCTCGGCGCCCCCCGGGAGCCGGCGCAGGGGAGGGTTTGTCGGCGCACGAGTGGGAGGGAGGCAGGGCCGGTGCAGTCCGCAGGCAAAGCGAGATCCTCTCCAGGCAAAGCGAGGTCCTCTGCCCTCTGAGGACGTGACGCCCGCCCAGCCCGGCGGGCCGAGCCGGGCTCTGCAGAGCAACGGTTCGGACCGTCCAGCCGGTCTCCAGAGCGCGCTCGGATCTGTTCTCTGCGCCCCACTAGACACGCGGACCCGATGCCTGCGGAGTCCTGGTGTAACTGCACTGACTCCCGGGCTTGACACCAGGGATGACTTCGGCCTGCAGAGGGGCGCGTGTTGAGTTGGGGCTCCCGGGAGCGTGGGCCCAAGGGGTGCCTCCCGCGGCGGGTTGCTGCTGTGTGCTGCCCTTGTGTGTGTGTGTGTGTGTGTGCGGCCATTCGCCCGCTCTCTACACAGGCCAGGCAGCGCCCCCCGCAACCCTTCCCTTGCGGCGTGTCGCCGGGGCCCCCTCACGCCATCGGCACCGGCGCTGGAGGTTCGCCGCCGCTCCTCGCTTGCAGAAAGGCGCCGAGCCGGGCGCACCGGGGGGCGAGGGGGGGAGATGGGGACTGTTGCTCCCGCTGGGCCGCTGGGAGGGTGGATTGAGCCAGGATCCCTAATTGCAGCGACCAGAGCTGGTGACGTTGCGCGGCGAGCCCCGCTCTGGGCCAGCGCGAACCCCAGGTGCCGGGCTCCCGTGCCAGTTCCTCGCCCCCCCCCAGTAACGCGCAGCGTTTCCTTTCCAAGAGGTTGCAAACGCAGCGCAAGTGGCTCGTCCCCCGCACGGGGGACCAAAGGCAAAGAAAGGAGTTGGCTTAATTAGGCGTGCATCCCCCCCCCCCCCCCCATTTGAAATGCTTTCTGCGGCTGTCGCCGTCATGAAGACACATCTCGGAGAGCCCAGCTCCTCCTTTCGTGCTCCAAAGGCGGCGGTTTACCCAGGAGGCACGTGCCTCGCCGAGCACGACCGTGCAAGGGGCCTGTGAGCCCTGGGAATTGCACCCAGGGTTGAATGCACGTGACATGCGGCTGTGCTGTAGCTCTTCCATGCAGGCAGCCCCCACGATGCCAGGGGGGATCCCCCGTCGGCGCGGGTTATGGGGCAGAAGAATTCTTCCCTCCAACTGGCGCTGCCTCGGTTTCCATTCGTCTTGGGAGAGGGGAGGGGGTTCACACCCCTGATCGACCTCACTTTTCAGTGTAGACCAGGCCCGAGGGGCGGCTGTGAGCGGTATTCTGGGGCCGCCGCTGGCTGTTGGGGTCTCCAGAAGAGACGAGCCCCGGGTTCTGCTCTCTGCCCAGCCCAGCCTCGCCCCTCCAGTAGTTACTGGTCCAGCTTCGGGAGGCAACAGGGGCCAAGGAGAGCCGGGCAACAGGGGTCTGGGAAACTGAAGCAGGAAATGGCGAGTCTCCACGAGACTTCACACAGACTCCCTCTCCCCCCGGCTGTGTCTGCACTGGGGCCTTCCTGGGTTTGCTTGTGTCCTCTGCCCCGGGTTTATCCCCCGAGCCCTTGGCTGCCTGCCGCGCTCCGTCAGGTCTGTGCATTTCCTCGGGCCTACAGCTGGCGGGACCCAGCGGTCAATGGAGGCCAGTGAGTCCAGCGGCCATGCGGACGGGCATGCACCGTAGACAGACCCAGCTGCAGGCTGCCCGCGCTGCGAGTGTGTTCCTCTCTGCTCCACGGTGAGAAGGGCACGGAGAGCCGGGACACCCCAATCCTGGTCCCAGCTCTGCCAGGGACTCGTCGTGACCTTGGCCAAGTCACTCCATACATCTGTGCCTCGGCTGGGGGGGGGGGGGGGGGTGCTGATCTGTCTCCCCCAAGGCTCTGTGCTTAGAGGTCCCTGGATGAAGGGGGCGGAGATGCAAAGTGGTCTCTGCTCTTCATTCGTGCATTGATATTGGGGATTCCAAAGGAGAAGGAGGGGTGGGCGTGTGTGTGTGTGTGTGTGGGGGGGGCAGGGACCTGCCTGGGGCTAGGCGGGTCCCGTCTTTGGCAGGGACGTTTCAGTGCCCAAGAATAACGGCGTCCTACGGTCTGTCCTCAGAGCCCCATGTTGCAGTTCTTGGGCTAAACAGCAGTGTCCAGTGATATGTGTGCTGGGGGGGAGGGGTGTCTCACCACTCTGGGGAGAGGGGTCTGGGGTCTATGTGCTGGGGGGGGAGGGTCTCACCACTCTGGGGGGAGGTGGCTACATCTTGCTGCCGTTCCAGCTGGTCGTACACATTTGCAAAAGTCTGCTCTGGTTTTTATTTCAGGTATTTTAGTGCAACTTCACCACGCCCCTGGAATTTCCATCTCCCTGCCTCTCCTCCATCTGCCCCCCCCCAGCTAGATGAAAGCTCCATAGCGCTGCCTTTCCTGGGACCAGCCTAGATGGACTTTTTTAACCTAATTTCTTCTTAAGAATCGCACCTCCCCTTGTACTCACGTGTTGCTCCTCACGCTGGAAGCAAATTAATGTTTCTGCTTAATAAACTTCGTGTCTCCCTTGCTTCGCTGCGTGTGCAGGGAAATTGCATTGAGAACTCAGCAAGAACGTGTCCGTGCAGGAACTGATCAGTTATTATGGCTATTTATTACTGCTCGAGTGCCCCAGGTGTGCGCAGTGCTCCGACAGAAAGAAATCAGCCCTGTCCATTTGCACTTGACAATCACTTTCCTGGCTTGCCGGATTGTCTCCTGCATTCTGCTCTGTGGGGGAAATTGGTTAACTCCTTTTTTGGTAAGAACAAAGAGTTGGGTGTTTTTTTTGAGAACCATCTGGAGGCTGAATTCTTCTCCCGAAGCTGTGCAGTTTGCTGGGAGTTCATTTACGTCTTTAGCTACTAAAGAGGAAGTAAAAGTGACTGATTAGCCGAAGACGGGGCGTGTTCGCATCAAAGTGACAGCTTTTGCAAGCTGGGTTTGGGGAAGTGTTTAAAACCGGCGTGTCTTCATCACATTTGCAAGGCTGGGGGCAGGTTTGGGCCCTCGGCACCGCCGCCCAGCCCTCGTCTCTGCCCCCGGCGTGTTTGTGTCAGAGTGAATTGTGTGACTGTCCACATTGGTGTGCGCTCATTTTAAATATTGATTTGAATGGTGTGTCTTTCTCGGGCCTGTGAGAGGCGATTATGCACCCCGTGCATAATTCAGCAATGTGTGTGTGGCTCAGGTGTGAGCTCAGCCTTATTTCAATGGGGCCGGGAGGGAGGAATCTCTGGAGATGCTAAATTCAGCTCTCACCCCCCCCCCCCCCTTTCCATTAGGGGGCCGCTGACGGGCTGCAGAGTGAATTCAGCAGCCCAGTTGGTGTGTCTGCATTTCTGGCTATAAAGGTTACAAACCTCTGCAGACAAAAGGCAGCATTTGGGACTGTAATAGGGAATAAGTGGATTGCTAATGTTCTCTCTGGAGCCATAAGTGAGCATCCAACAGCTGTGGGGAACTTTATGTCTGGGATGTTTCCATGGGCACCCATCAGCTAAGAGGTGCTTAGGGGTCTAGGAAGTTGTAGTTTAGCTATGGAGCACAAGTCGTGTCTCTCCGTGTTCAGTGACTAGTGTTTTCCATGCCAATTCACACACTGTTAGCGTTGGCTTTACACTAGAGGGCTGTCTGTCCCTTTCCCTTCAGAGGGAACGCATTAGTCTGTACGCTCTGGATGTGCATGTCCGCAGCATCCAAACAATTCAATGGCCGCCCGTTTTGTCAGGTGGGAAACGCTTTGAAAGCTTTTATTTACTGCTCGCCGAGTCTATTTGCGCTGCATGCAAAGAGCTGTGCTCTGGGGCTGCTCGCCACGTTGCAACTCTTTGCATTCAATGCCGGGAGACCTTCATTTCTGTCCATTGCATCCCATTCTCTCCTGACCCACTGGGCAGAAGCAGCCGCAGCCTGCGAGCCATATCAGAAGAGCCAGCGGTGTTTCGAACTGGGTGTAACCCGCACATTCTGCTCTGCTGGGTCAGTTTAGCCTCCTTCTCTTGCATGTTCCTTGGCGTGGTGGCTTTGTGCCGATTCTGGAAACTGGGGAGCTGCAGGGCCCTCTACCAAGCATGCTGAAGGAAGCTGCTGCTTGCCTGTCACTACACACGCCGCTGACCCTGCTGCGGGGTGGGGATCAGAGGACCAGGAGGTGGAGGGGCCTGGGTTCCACTGCAGGGCAGAGCATTCCAGCACCCTGTGGCACCCACAGATTGAGAACAGGGCGAGAAGAAAGCTGTGGGTGTGATGGAGAGGAAAGCCTCTCTGCAGGCAGAATAGGCCTATCAAAAGTCAGGGTGGGTGGCGGTGTAAGGTGAGGGGTAGGGTCCTTATCAGGAAGCTCAGGGCCTTACTCCTGATACGGTGAACTCCAGTGGGCACTAGTGCAGGAGGACAGCCCTTGCTTGGGATGGGGGCCTTTGCTTGAATGTGAGAGTGATGGAGCCACAGCCTACTATTGCTGCTCACTGAGGGAGTTCTCCCACAGCCTGCGTGGCAGAGGCTGGTGTTTTGGGAGCAGGAGGACGCACACTGGAGTGTGTGTGTGTGTGTGTGTGTGATTTCTACTGCTGGTGTCTCTTGTCAGTCACACATAGACCTACTACAGAAGGATCATTCCCAGGGACAGTGCCCCTCCCCACCCCCCTACAGATGGCAGATCAGCTTTGCCCGCCTTTCCCCAAATGTGTCCTTCCCCCCCCCCCCCAAGTCTCAGGGGCTGCTGGCCAGGGTGGCTGAGGTCAGAGTTCTTAAGAGGTGGGGAAGCTTCTCCTCCATCCCCTGGTGTGTGATTCCCCCTCTTCCAGGCTAGGACATGCCCAGCGTTATGGCTCCCGGAGGAGATGGGCCATTCGAGCTCCTTGCTGTGATGCAGTTGCAGTGAATGAGCTGGGTTTATAGCTCCAAGAAGCAGCTGGGAATAAGGTGGGCTAGGGCCAGGGGACAGAGGATTCACTCCCATGTGGCTTTCACTGTGTGGCAGTTCAACCCTAAGGGCTGCGGTTGTTCAGACAGGGCATGGAGCAGCTCCCAGGAACGGGGCCTAGGGCTGGGACCAGGGCATGGCAGCAGGGGGAAATAGTAATAATTTCTCCTTAGAGAATGGCAGTGGTGAGCTTCCCCCTGGGGAAGCAGCAATCAGCCCCAGCCCCATCATTGCCCACAATGGAATTGATGCTGATTCAAAATCGAGCTGCCCCATGTGGACGCGTCTTGTCCAAGTGACTTCTGTGCATGTTAATGGCTCTTGGCATTTGGGTGCATCAAAGCTGGAAGAGTCACAGAAGCTCAGGCCTCATCTGCTGCTGCCCAGGATCCTCCTGCAGGCTCCTATGCAACGTAGAAACAGACAGGGCCTCATCCCGCCCACAACTGGGTCACCCCCACTTCTCCATGCACTCAGCACTTCCCAGTGAGCGCCCCCTTCGGGCACACCTATGGCTTCTGATCATCCCCTCCCTGGACTCCCAGTCCAGGGCAGCTTGCTGAGCAGCCCAGGGAGTGGGTGAATTGCTGCCAGGAAACTCCAGCTCTGCACATCCCCCTGGAGCCAGTCAGGGCTGGGGCTGGCTGGGAGCAGTGGTGGACCGACTGGTGGACAGGAAGGGGTGTGATGCTGGATGTACAATCTGCAGAGTGCTCTGGGATCCTTCCTGGGGAGCCATGCTGTGGAAATGACTTCATTGTCGGGCAGAGGGTGTGTGATGCAGGGGTCAGAGTCCCAGACAGGCTATGCCAGCACCTGCTGCTCTTCAGACTGGGTTGCAGTCAGCAGACAATCCCTAGCCTCCCCCCCCCCTGTTCTCTGCCCATATGGGGTGGCCTCTGGGGTGGTGGAAGCTCACCGGGAGCCATGGTGTTCTCTACTTTGGTTTGCCTCTTGGTTCTGCCTTCTCCAGCTGAGCCCCCCAGGCCGAACCAAGATGTGCATCTTCTCTTGGGGACATCAGCACCAGCCCAGAGTTGCTGCTGGGGTCAGAGAAGATTCTCCAGATCTGCCCTGTGTAGCTGAGTGGGGAGCTTGCCCCCATTCCTCCCACAGCCTCAGCTGTGTGGGGTGAGCTGCTGAGCCTGTCTTAGCCTCTTGTTACAGAGCAGAGCTGGGGGAAGTGTGAGGATAGCTGGGCCTTGTCAGCAGTGAAAGCTGCATCAGTTCCACTGAAATCGGGCATCCACAGGGGTTGTTTCAGTTTAGTTTAACCCTGCTCCCAGTCGGAGTAAAAGCTCAGCTGCAATAAGCCTGGTTCAAAATTAAAGTGGAGCATCCCCCACAGGTGTGAACAAACTCAGTTTGAGTTCAGAGCCTTAGTTAAACTGCTGTGGCTGTCTCATGAAGACAGCACCCAATTCACCAGCAGTTCTGTGGCTTCCCAGTAGAATTCTGTGCTGACCACGTTGTTGGCCCTTTTTAGCCACATTCCCCGGACATTAACAAGGATGACGATGGGTTGGGTTTGGACAGAAGTGGGCATTAGGTTCCAGCCATTGGGTCACCCAGCCCCAGCCACCAACGTGCGGCTTCGGTGATGGCTCGCCCAGCTCAGACGTGGGCGCAGGGCCCCAGCCAGAGAGAGCTTTGAAACCAGAACACCCAGGCTGGAATTCCCTTGAAAAACACATTTGAAAAATCCCAAATGGTGAACATGGGACTGGCTTGTCCATTGGGGCACATTTGCCCAGCTCTGCAAGGAGACGCACCTTGAACCAGGCTGCAGGGGTGAAGTCTGTGTCCAGGTCACCAGAGGGAAAAGCAGCAAACCTGTCTGGGTAGCGCTTTCTGAGTCCAATCAAGGTTGTACCCTCTGCAGGGCATTGCAGGTCATTGGATCCCCTAGGCTCGGTGAGGCGGAAATCAACATGCAGGACCTGCACAAATTAGGAAGTGGCCATTACCTGCACAGCCAATACAAAGCTGTGGCCACATCTCACACAGCCTATTCTTGCTTTCCTCACTACTTGCCCTGCAGGGAGGGGTGCACAGGGAAATAGGCCATGGTAGCTCTGAGCCACCTTTCCAGGGATCCTGAGGGTCAGCGCCATGTTGCTTAGATTGTCCTGCCAGCTCAGGGCGCCTCTGACTGGGATGCTTGGGACCAAGGGCATTAGGGCACATGTCCCAAACCTGCTCTGACCTGCAGGCTCAGGCCTTCCAGGGTTTGTGTTGCCATAAAAACCCCAAGAATTTATCCTCGGCTCTAGGCCGGGTTTGAAGTCTCTAGGCAGCAGTGGGAGACAAACCTGAAGGAGGAGGGTGACATTGGAGGCAGTGGCCTTTCCGAAGTCCCTGCCTTTTGCAGAGGAGTTTCCACACCTTTTGCCTCCTGTTAACCGATTGTCATGAGAGGAGAGGCCTGTTTGGGAGAGTGCAGGTTCCCTCCAAACCCAGAGCTTTGAGATGCCCAGGAAATGCAGAAGCATTCACCCATGGAGTGCCCCAGGTGTCGGTACTATGGCTGGTTTTGTTCAACATCTTCATTCATGATCTGGAGGATGGGGTGGCTTGCACCCTCAGCAAGTTTGCAGAAGACACTAAGCTGCGGGGAGTAGGGAGGGTAGGGATAGGATACAAAGTGACCTAGACAAATTGGAGGATTGGGCCACAAAAAATCTGATGAGGTTCAACAAGGACAAGTGCAGAGTCCTGCACTTAGGATGAAAGAATCCCATGCACAGCTACAGACTGGGAACCGACGGGCTAGGCAGCAGTTCTGCAGAAAAGGACCTGGGGGTTACAGTGGATAAGAAGCTGGATATGAGACCACAGTGTGCCTTTGTTGCCAAGAAGGCTAACGGCATATTGGGCTGCATTAGTAGGAGCATTGCCAGCAGATCAAGGGAAGTGATTATTCCCCTCTATTCACCACTGGTGAGGCTGCATTTGGAGAATGGTGTCCAGTTTTTGGCCACCCACTACAAAAAGGATGTGGACAAGTTGGAGAGAGTCCAGCGGAGTGGAACAAAAATGATGAGGGGGCTGGAGCACAAGACTTATGAGGAGAGGCTGAGGAAACTGGGCTTGTTTAGTTTGCAGAAGAAAAGAGTGAGGGGGGATTTTGACAGCAGCCTTCAACTACCTGAAGGGAGATTCCAGGGGAGATGGAGCTAGGCTGTTCTCAGTGGTGGCAGATGACAGAACTAGGAGCAATGGTCTCAAGTTGCAGTGCAGGAGGTCTAGGTTGAATATCAGCAAAAAGTTTTTCGCTAGGAGGGTGGTGAAGCACTGGAATGGGTTACCTAGGGAGGTGGTGGAATCTCCATCCTTAGCAGTTTTTAAGGTGGGGCTTAACAAAGCCCTGGCTGGGGTGATTTAGTTGGAGTTGGCCCAGCTTTGAGCAGGGGGTTAGACCAGATACCCCCTGAGGTCCCGTCCAACCCTCATCTGCTATGGTTCTATGCGCTGTGCGTGGCTGGTTCAAGCGCAGGGGTGAAGTGGGACAGAAGGGCATGACTCTGCTCTTCGTGCAGGACCTCTTTGGAGTTAGCACCCTCACCCCTGCTCGGCGTTGGGGTCATGTAGCTCTGCAACGCATGGCTCTGGTGGCTTCCAGCGCACCTTGAAGCCCGTGCGTCAGTTCCTTGCTAGAGACTGATTTATCAAGAGTACAGATGTCTCCCCCTCCCCCCCTCTCAATTTGCAGCTCATCTCTCCTGGTGGGAGGGTGGAATTAATAACAGTAATTGCCGCACCTCGCGGTGCGGAGCGCTCGTGCTAACCACACGAACAATGATGGATTGTGGGAAACCGCGCGCAGGAACTGCTCTGGCATGAGGAAGTTGAATGCGGAGATGGCCTATTAACGGCGCCTCTCCATCCATCACTGCGCCTGGGAACTCTGGGGAACACGGCGCCTACTCCAGGGGGAGCCTTTGAAAGCGGCTTTGGCCAGCAGGCATCCCCGATAGCCTGCAAGGAGAGGGGGCAGGGAAAGGCACAGTGGGGAAAGGGATGTGTAGGGGGAGCTGAGAGGGACCCTGTTCGTGCTGTGAATGACCAGGCGGTGTGTTCTGTCTCCCGGCAGTGACGAACGCTGCCCTGTCCCCTTCCTGGGGAGGGCTCTCAAGGATCTGCCTCCAAAGAGCCCAGGAGTGGTGGAGGTTTGCGAAGAGAAGGGGAAGGGGTTAGGCTCCCCTTTGAGCCCCCAGACTAGGGTGAAGCTGGAGCCATGTAGGGGCACTTCTAGGACGTGGGGAGTGGGTGGCCCTGCCATAGTACGGTGCTGCCCAGGCGTTGCCTTGATCATTCATCAACCCACCTACAGGTGCTCAGAGTATGGCCCCAGCTTCCTTCCCCCTGCTCCACCCAACGTGGGGTCCCGGCTCTCTCCCCCCGTCCCCCCCCCGCCTCTCGCCCCATGGTGGGAAGCTCTGTGGAGGATGCAGTTTGCTGCAGGCTGGTAATACATCTCCGACGCAATCTACACTAAACCCTGTAATGATCCTGGCACCATCCTGGACTCACCGCTGTATCACCCCCGTTATCCCTCGGCCTCCACATCTCTTCCGGGCCCCTGGCTCCCATGCAGCCCTGGCAGCAAATCCTCCTCTCCTCCCACTGCCGCCCTCTGCCCTGGCCAGGGGCTTGCCTGCTGTCTGCGGGAACAGCCTGTCCGGGGTGTGCTCTGTCGCTGGCACTAGTGGGTGGGGAGGGGGTTGGCCCCACCAGCTCTGGCCTCTCCTGCCAGCCGCTCCCTGTCCCTTGGCTGCTGCCCATTGCCCCTGGCAGGCTGCACAACCCCAGGGGTTTTGTATTGTTGGCGGCTACTCAGAGACCCGTTGAGCCGTCTGCACGGTAGGGCAATGGGGCACCCTCCACTGAGCTTAGTCTTGTGTCGGCAGCTTTAAATGCCCGTCTCGTGCATCGCTCGCCACAGGGCATCAGTGCTCACGTGTGAATCCTGCCCTTTCCAGCTGCCTCGCTGACCTCCCCCACCAGTGACTGCACGGAGGGGTGAAGCACATGGGCGCTGCCTCGCCTGGCTTCTCACTCGGGACGGCCCCTTGTGCCGGGGGGGAGCTAGAGGGACAAGGGCTTTCGCACCAAGTGCCACAGCCCACTCGCTCGCACTCCTCTCCCTGTCAGTGCAGTGAGGTCTCCTCCCTCGCCATCCTGGCTGCGGATATCTGGACCCTTCCCCTCAGTGCTCTGTGATGACAGGGCCAGGCCAGTGTCTGAGGCTAGCTTGTCCTTTCTATGCCCCCCACCCCCACACACACCTTTAATGACTCAAGTGCATCCTGTTTGTGTCCTTCCCTGTGGCCGAGGCCCTGCAAAGGCCAGGAAAGGAAATCCTCAGCTGAGCTGTCCGGAGGAATGCTTCTCGCAGCCGCCATGGCAGGCAAGGAAGAGCACGACGCGGTACAGACCCCAAGGGCTTCCTTCGGCCAGCTGCCTCCGCCTGGGGCTGGGGCCTGGCGGGGCAGAAAGGCTCCCAGAGGGTGCTCTTCGTTCCCTCCCGCTCCCTGCTTAGAGTTTTCTCTGCTGTGCCTGGCCCTCTCCCAAGCCACAGAACGAAAGTTTTAGGGCCTGCTGGCGAGCTCCCGCCGGGTCTGGCAGAGGAGCCTGCCACCTGAGCCCCTTCCTAGCAACGCCCTGGTGCCGCTTCTGGCGTCGTGTGGGGATGTACTTAAAGCCCCAGCTCCTGGAGTCCTGGGGTTATATGAGGCACTCAGCTTGCATTTAAAAATGCAAAGCACATTTCTGCCCTCATGGCTGTGGAGAAGAGTGGGAAAACCTGGCCCCTGAGGGCTCAAAACCCAGAAGGCAAATAAACAATATTATATTGTCTGTGTAAAGGTGTTTTTAAAATCTCACGATTTTTGGGGATCTGACCCGTGATTTTTGGTGGCTTGGGGTTGGTGATGCTGCTGTGTCCTTGACTGCCTGAAATGCAATGCCTGGAAACTGGGTGGGAGTTATCGGAACAGTGTTCCCAGCACCTCCTTGGTCCCCATTCTCCAGGGCATGCTGGCTCCCAAGACAGCTTCTGTCTTGTGTGGAGAGGAGATCTTTCCCAAAGCCTGGCCAGAGGGGCTCTCTGTGGGTCACAGCTCACGTCCTGTGACTGCGGGGGATGTGCCTATCTGGGCTCTGGCGTCCCTGTTTGGGAGTGGGGTTGTTTCTGAATACCGGCCTCTCTTTTGGATTGGAAGGAAGCACCCAGGGACCAGCCTGGCCAGAGAGAGACATTTGCACCAGCTGCTGAATAAATGAATCCAACCCTGCCCCTTGGCAGCCGCCCAAGAGCGACTGGTTTCGCTTGGACAGGTCCTTCTAGCGTGAAATGTTTTTCTTCTGTTAGGATTTATTTTCGGCTTTCCTAGTGCTTGGCTAGTTTTACAGTTAATCCGGGGATTCTAACTGGTCAGCTGGGAGCTCCCGCCATGCTGCTGGGAGGCGGCCATCTCCCAGAGTGTTTGCTAGGTCGTGGCCCATAGATTTGCAAGATGATCTTGGATTTGTTTGCCATAATCATCTGGGTGTGTTGAACTCATGTGTTCCTGGAGAGGGGTGGTGCCCCCGCTAGTGGAAAGAGAAGTCTGAGTTTCCTTGGCTAGGAGGAGGAAGAGAAGCCTCTTTGCTCTGCACATGCCATAAAGATAGGGGATTTGTTCTCTCTTTGGAGACAGGGCCAGGAGGGCAGGAGCAAATATCTGGGATAAGTTGTCGTGCTGTGGGTGTGCAGATGGCGTAGTGCCCATTGTATGGGTGTGATGCATGTGGCATGGAATGCCTCAGGAACAGAGGCTGTCTCTCCTCCTAGGACAATGCCATGTTCGTGGTAGGTGTTATATTTAAGATGTAAATGCCCCGGGATGATCCCTGGGCAGCTCCCATGCTGCATTTTCACCATTCGTGTCAGCGCCTACCACCGGGCTTCTCTATGAGAGATGCTATTACCATGATGAATTTGGGTCTCGGGGCCAGTCCTAAGTGCTGCATTCATCTGGATTCATCTGGCCACGGGTCCAGAAATCTCTGGGAACAGTCAGGATGGAGCTGTGCCAGGCTCCCCGCCGTGCATCCCCCATGCACCTCAAGCCAGAGCACGTCTAGGGCCGAGGGGGAGTTTGGGCTCCATCAGCTTCCCTATGGTGACTGTCAGCAAGGATCTGTGTGCTTGTCAGACAGAGTGCTGTGTGCCCTCTGGGATCCAGGGAAAGATCCACCCGCTTGTGGCACAGGCTACCAAACAGCCTCCTGGTGCAGTATCTTCCTATTGCTGCTGATTTAAGCAGAGGGGCACAAGACCCATATGTCGTTACAGCCCCCTTGCTTGCTGCATTCAGATCCTCTTCCTCTCAGCCGCAGAGACCTGGGAGCACGTGGGGCATGGTCACCTCCATGGTTCCTAGGCTCCAATGGGGGTTGGAGGCTTTGAGCCTGCGGCAAGCAGCCCCAAGGGCCATGGGGATGCATAGTGGCCTCCACTCCATGCTTGTGGGTGGAAACTGGAATTTTGAGGCACATGCTGCTGTCTCAATGCTAGCAGGTGGCATTGCCTAGGGGGTAGATACCCGGGGCTGGGTGGCCTGTTGACTCACTGTCAGGCAAGTAATTTGGAATCTGATATGCAGAGGTTCTGAGAGCCTACAACTGCCACTGACATCGGCTGGAGTGATGGGTGCTGAGCACCCATGAAAAGCCAGGCCTGCAACCCTGGACGTGCTCTCTTCAGGTAGCAAAGATGAGACCCTACCAGAGACTGACCATCGCAAAAACAGGAGCTGGGACAAACTGATCAATCAAAGCCCCATACGTCACCAGGCCTGGCTGGTCTAGTTGAGAGCGCTGAAGGACCTTCAGAATGAGCTGGCTGAGCTGCTAGAAAAAATATGCCATCTCTTCTTAAAATCAGCTGCTGTACCAGAAGGCTAAAGGGCTGTGACACACTGCACCCCAGGTACACCTTTATGGTGTGATTGTGTATCCTTCATGTTCACCCTTACAGTGTAATTGTGTATTGTTTAATGCAAAGTATGTCATGTAAGGCACTTTTTGGAATGCTCATGGCATACTGAAAATTATTGTTATGGTAGTATGTTTGTTGCAATGTCATGTGTATGGTTATGAGGCTTCACTATGTAATATTCCCAAATGTGTGTCTCGTGGCTTGAGACAGATCTAGGCAAAACTCTACAGAGCTGAAGGGCAGTTCACACCTCGCTAAGACATGCATTAAACAAACCAGCTCTTCCAGGAGGAATGGACTAGCCTAAGCATCGATAAAGGGATGCTCATGTGACTCAGGCATGGATGAACCCATACAAGGACATTGTTTGTCACTTGACCCTGAAAGTGGGGGCGGGGCAAAGGAACATTTTTGAAAGGAGAGATGTTTTGCTGCTCTCTCTCTCTTCCACCTCCATCTGCATACCCCATCAAGCAACTGAAGTGCTGATCACCGGGGGAGGGCCTGGCTGAAGGCATCTAGCCATCTGGTGATGAGGATCATTTGGGTTTGTAAGGTTGCTGAAAGTGTTAAGCTTAGTTTAGAATGCGATTTGCTTTTTGTTTCATCTTGATCAAATCTGACTTTTTTCCTCTGACTTATAATCACTTAAAATCTTTCTGTACTTAATACGTTTTGTTTGTTTTATCTAAAGCAGTGCATGTGGTTTAAGGTGTGCTAGAGGCTCCATTTGAAGAGACACAAGGCTGGTGCATATCAATTTCTTTGATAAATTGATGAACATATGAACTTCCAGCGGGCAATGGGCAGCAGTGAACACTGTAAAATGGCTGTTCCTAGGATTGCATCTGGGACTGGGGGTTCTGGCTGGGGTCATACCAGTGCATAATCTGAAGAATGACAGTCCAGAAGCTCTCACTCAATTAGTTGGGATCAGCTTGCTTGCTGGAGGCTGTGCGTGGGCTGACCCAGGCATGGGGGTTCACACAGCAGAGCAGAGTACGACGGGCTCTAAGAGTGAGGGATCGGGGTGGCACAGCAGATACACCAGTCTGGACTGCAGAGGGGAACGTCACAAGGGCAGCGGGTGTTCACCTGTGTTTGAAATGAAAGGAGCTAAGAACAATCCTGGGAATTAGAGCGGTGAGCTGGATCTTTGTGCCAGGAAAACTGGGAAGCAATAATTAAAGACAGGTATAGAAACACTGCAATGCTCTTGATATGGTGGGAATTAATGATCTCTGCCAAGGACAATCAGGCATCTCCAGTCTACAGAATTCTTTGAGCATAGCATCAAAAGCATGGCTAGCAGAGTGGGTGATGTTTGGACTTTCAGAAAGCTTTTGCCAAGGTCCCCACAAGGGGCTGTTAAGGAAACTAAGTGGTCCTAGTTTATGATCCATGGCAGAGTGAGAGAGAAAAATGTATCTAAGAGACAGAAAACAGAACGTAGGAATAAAAAATTCTATATTCAACACGGCAAAATGCTAACAACAGGAGGCTTCAAGGACCTGTACTGGGGATTGGTGTCAATAATGGATTTAACGATGATCTAGAAAGAGGTGTGAATTGTGAAGTGGCGAAACCCTGGTATGCAGATGTTACAAGCTGTTAGGTTAATCCAGAAGAGAGGATTCATTGAGGAGTGTCGGAACGAGCCAAGGTAAGAGAACAGGCAACATAATGGCAGAAGAAATTCAGAGCTGATCAATGCAAAGCAGCACACACTGGAAGGATTTTTTCAATCTCCTCGTCCATTTTGCTGGGTTTCAGACGAACTGTAGCCCTTGTGCCCTCGAAGGAAATCTCTGCTCAATGTGCACCGGCAGTCAGAATGGTAACGTGCCCGGAGGGAGACAGAAAACCCTGAGACACCAGAATGTCTTTATGAACATCAATGGTACGCCATCCCTTGGGATATTTTGTGTACTTCTGGGCACCTGATCTCAAAAGAGGCAGTTGTTACCTTTGTGCTAAAATTAGTCGAGAGAAGGGAGTTGCGTGTGGTGAGACATCAGGAAGACGGTGACTATTTGCTGCAGTAAGGAACAGAAGAAGTGAGGACACAATGCCGGCACACACAGTAACGAATGTCACCGGGAGGGCAGATCACCCACTTCCCCCAGATGACAAGGGGCAGTCAGTGAAATCAAAAGGCAACACATTTAAAAGTGATTATTTTAGACAAGGCATGGCTAGCTTGTGGGACTCGTAGCCTCAGAAATACCTGATGGCAAAGACCTCAGTGAGAGTTGAAGGAGGACTGGACATTTCTATTACATGGGAACAGCAGCGGTTACCTTAGGTAGAAATACAAATATCAAGGCTATAAACCTTGTGGCTTCAGGCATAGACCAGCCCGTGGGTGATCGGGTTAGGAGGAAATATCATCCACGAGCTGTTTATTCCAGACGGGTCCCCATTAAGGTTTCTTGCCTCTTCCCCTGATGCACCCAGTCCTGGCCACTGTTGGAGCCGGATCCTGGGCTAGAAGGGTCCCTAATCTGGTCCAGTCTGGCAGTGCCTGTGTTGGTCTCTGGTGGGCAGGGATGCCGTGAGGATGAATGGTTAGCGTTTGTTCTGTAGTGCTTGGCAACCTTCGCAACCTCGGGGGCCAATGTTTTATTCCCCTTCAAACTAGAGGCTTCCGTGGAGCATCCGAAGGGTGCCACTGGAAAGCGTGTGCTGCCTGCAGTGCCGCTGTCCCAAGCCGCTGTCCAGCTTGTCAAGACACTACAAGAAAACGGGCACATTTAGCCTGGGAATTTGTCAGTGGCTTTATCTGTGGGAAACGGGACTCAGTGTGGCAGGGTGGGACTGGCCTGCGCTGGGGATGGAGTGGCTGATGGTGGCCATTACCCCTGTGTGCACAGTGGCTTCGGAGGGGATGCCAGGCTAGCATGCAGCTCAGTGGCGCCAGGTTGCGGCGTGAATCCGTGGTGCCTCCGTGCAGCATGGGGCTGCGGGGTCCCTGGCAAATGGGCACCACCCACCAGCCTGGGAACCAGGTGCCAGCACGACTCCTGCACTGCCTCGGCTCGTTTGCGGCAGAGGCCAGTGATTGATGCGAGGTGAGGCGTGAAGTCTGTTTCTCTGACTGGGGCTGGCTCCGAAGTGAGCTCCAGGACGATTCGCCGGTCGCTGCTGTTAGAAGATCGGGGGGGAGGAGGAACACTTGTCAGCAGTGGCACATTTCACAGCAGGAAGAGCTGCTCGCAGCACCTTGGCTGGATGTAAGAGGCCTCTTCCTCTAACAGAGCACCCTTCTTAAAGGGCCTGATCCGACACCAGCTGGGGTCCGTGGGAGCCTTTCCACTGGCTTTGATGGTCTTTGGGTCTGGCCCATAAAGAGTTAATTGGAGTAATAGATTCAGAGCTATTAAGGCCAGAGGGGACCATTGTGGCTGTCTAGATTCCTGGCTAGCCCAGGCCAGAGTGTAGGAGGGTGGATTTGGTTCTGCAGGCTGCTCTCAAGGCTCCATTGCTTCGGCAGAAAGGCCCCAACGCCCTGGCTGTGACACAGGACTTGCCCTGGGAGCAGGATAAATGGCCCAGAATAAATGGTCTGAAGCCCAATGCTAAAGAGAGACCTTCCAATAACAAGCCAGCGTGAGCAGGACAGTGCTAATGAGAGACCCTACAATAACAAGCTGGAGTGCAGCTTGGCTTTGCAAGCAGCCCTAAAAATAGCAAACCCGGATGCCCATGTGATGTGCTTGAGTAGGAAAATAGGTTCATTTCTGTCTCCTCAGGGAGCACGGGAAACAGCAGAGAGTAAACAGTGGTTTTTAAAGCGCTGGCAACTACTTCAGAGGTGCCCTCTCAAGCATTTTTATCTGTTTTAGATTATACTCCCCTCTCCAGTGCGGCTGAGCAGGGCAGCACCAGGCGCGCAAGATCTCTGGAGAAGATCTCATTGTGCTGTATTTGCTTGGATGCTAATTAAGAGACTGTTCTAGCCCGTACTGTGTTCTCTGCAGCTCCCTGTAAATGCAGATAAGAGCCATTACAAATCCATCACAAGGTGCATTAAAATCCCCTTAATTAATAAGCAGTAGACGCTGAAATCTACAAGAGAGCCATCAGCCGAGGGGAACGTGACAGGGGTGGACACGGAGATGCTGAAGCAACTGGGCAGGGCGGCTGTGCTCACCACGGGGGAGGCACCCCCGCGAAGGGCCTGCCGGCTCGGCTCCGCTTGGGGAAGCAGCTGTTCGCGCAGCAGGGAGTAATGGGCAAGTGTTTGATGCCCTCCGCCCGGCTCACAGGCTGCACCTAGCTGAGACGGCTGGGAGGATACTGGGGTTTTAAGCAGCTGCAAACCATGTGAGGGGAGAGGAGGTGGGATCTCGGGGGAGGGAGCAGGAGAGGCTGCTGGGTTTCCGAGGCGGGGCGTGAGAAGCAGTTTCTCTTCATCCCTCAGCTTTCCTCCTGAATCTCCTTGAAATCACTCACCTCTGGTTGCAAGGTTCCTGGATTCCACCAGCTTTGTCCCTTCACTGCATCACTCCCAGGTCAGTGGACTGTGCCACTGCAGTGCTTCCACCACGCCAGGCCACTGCAACTGAGTCTTACCTAGCACTGCCTCCAAGCGGCCCAGAGCCCCCGGTGCTCTCTGCCGGGCAGGCTGGACCCTAGTCCCCATCTCCAAGGCAGGCATGCAATAGCAGGCGCCGGGGAGCTCGGCCGATGAAACGAAGTGACCCCATTTTACCAGGGCTGCCTCCCTCATCTCTTGGTGACCTTGAGTCTTGCATCACCTCAACCCCCATCTCCTGGGCAGCACAGGGGCCCAGGGATGGCCAGCCTGTTCCTTTGTGATGCCATTAAGTCCCCCGCCTTTGGGGGCCGGCTGGCGGCTCTGGACATGGCTGGCACAGTTTATAATTCGGCTTTTCTTGCAAATTGACACTGCATCCCGTTGTAAAACATGCCTCGTCCAAGCTGCCCCTCCTTCCCCTGCTCTCCCCGCAGTTTACGTCAGTTACAGGCTCAGGAGGGGACGTGCCTAACAGGCGTCTGGGTGCCCTGCCCACAAATTGGCCTGGCTAAAGGAAAACGACACACAAAGATGCAAAATCTACATACTTCTCAGATGTCATCGTAAAGACCTGTCAGGCCCAGACAGATGGTTTCTTTAATAGACTCCATTCTTCACCTGCCTAGTGGCAGAAATACTGATCTGCCTTCCGTGGGCTGTGCCAACCAACAGGGCATAGTTGTCTGTAATAAATCCAAGTCCCTTGATGTCCGTATCCTGATTGTCACAGCATCCTCCCCTTCCTCCCCCTTCCAGCTTCCGTGCACAGTGAAGGTCGGGGGGGGGATCCTATTCCAAATCCCATTGTCAAGCTGTCCTGCAGTGGCAAGGGATACCAACTTCAGAGCAGACTGTTAGAGAACAGGGCGCACACCCAAAGTGGCTGAGTTCTGTACCTCGATTTCACCAATCACTTATCAAGCATGAACTCCTCGGGCACCATAACAGCCTAACCATGGAGTCACAGACTGTCCCCAGGTGTACTCCGTCTATTTGGCCACCCAGGTAAGCTAACCTTTGCAATAGCTGGTCCCTTACATCAAGAATCACAGCAATATTCAGGTTATTCCCAGTCCCAAAGGACCAGTCACTTACCCCAGGTCAATTGCACCTTAGTTCTCACACCAAAGACAGCGCTTGAGCTCCTGCTGTGCTCTGTCTTGCCAGGAGGCACCATGCCCACCCAAGAGTGGCAGAGCAACCCTGGCACCACCCAAGCTGTTAGCCCTTGCCCAGCAGCACCTCAGTGTTGGAGGGAGACCTGCTCATTCATTGTAAGGAGGCTCTTCTGTGTGTTGGGGGGCGAGGTGGAGGAGCTGGGTCTGTGCCGGGGCCAGAAGCTTTGCTCCAAATTGCAGTATACTCATGCCCATCCATGAGACACAACGCCTGTCACAAGGCCACGGGCCCCCCTGTGTGTGGCCAGGAATGAGTTAACACCTTCAGATCTGGGTCCACTCCCTCGATCTGTGCCTAGTTACAAATATACCCAAAAGCCTTTGTTTTGTTTTTTCAAATGTGTGTTTTGGAAGCTGTTGGCCCGGCTGCCTCCGTCCTACCCACAGATCTCTTCATGGCACTGCATCGTTTGGCTCTGCGAATGGCTTAGCTTTTAAGTGGTTGCATGATGATGAGTCTAGTTCTATTTAAACTGCTCAGGCCCCGTGCTGGCTGCACGGAGCTGGGGCTGCAGTGTTCGTTATCAAAGCAGACTACAAAGAGTTACAGAGGGGTCTCACAAACACGGATGACTCAGCAACAAAATGGCAGATGAAATTCAATGTCAATAAGTGCAAAGTAATGCACATTGGAAAACATAATCCCAACTATACATACAAAAAGAGATCTTGGAGTCGTGGCTAGTTCTCTGAAAATATCGGCTCAGTGTGCAGTAGCACTTAAAAAAAAAGCTAACAGAATGTTAGGAACCATTAGGAAAGGGATAGATAATAAGACAGAAAATATCACAAAGCTACTATATAAATCCATGGTATGCTCACAGCTTGAATACTGAACTGAAAAAGATACAGAGAAGGGCAACAAAAATTATTAGAAAATGGAACAGCTTCAATAGGAGGAGAGATTAAAAAGACTGGGCCTGTTCATCTTAGAAAAGAGAAAACTAAGGGGGCTAGGATAGAGGTCTATACAATCATGACTGGTGTGGAGAAAGTGAATAAGGAAGTGTTATTTACCCTTTCACATTACACAAGAATCAGGGGTCACCCAATGAAATTAATAGACAGAAGGTTTAAAACACACATAAGGAAGTATTTCTTCTTACAATGCATATTCAACCTGTGGAACTCATTGCCAGGGGATATTGTGAAGACCAAAAGTAGAACTGGGTTCTGAAAATAATTAGATATGTTCATGGAGGATAAGCCCATCAATAGCTATTAACCAAAGTGGTCAGGGATGCAACCCCATGCTCTGAGTATCCCTAAACCTCTGACTACCAGAAGTTGGAACTGGATGACAAGGGATGGATCATTCAATAATTGCTTTCTTCTGTTCATTCCCTCTGAAGCATCTGGCAAAAGGTATTGTTGGAGAAAAGATACTGGGCTAGATGAACCATTGATCTGACTCAGGATGGCCAGTCTAATGTTCTTCTTATTCTCCTAATTCCACTACAGATCTCTGCTGTTTATTGATTGCACTTGATTGAGTCTCCCATGCCTTCTCCCTGCATCTCTGGAACGCAGGCTCCCCTCTGCATGAGATCTGAATTTGTCAACTGAGTGGCTCTCGGATGAGTGCAGATGCATATGAAAGTCAGGTCCAGCGAGCAGACCCAGGGGTGGCCCCTTAAACTTCCATTCAGATGGGTGAATGAAACTGTTTTCATAGATACTGCTGTGGGGGTCTGACTGTGGGTGTCAGACTCACTACCCCACCCTTGGGGCTGGGTCAGCTTCAAAACAAGAGCAAACTGTGCTGCACCAGTCAGAACAGCAAGAATCGCAAAGGGAATCATTAAGGAGAAACTTCTCCCCCACCAATGTGCTGAGATTCTGAGGCCAGAAGTACCATTGTAATCATCGACTATAGCACAGACCAGAAAACTGCCCCCAAATAATCCTTAGAGCAGGTCTTTTAGAAAGACATCCAAGCTTGATTTAAAAATTGTCAGTAATGAAGAATCCACCATGACCCTTGGTAAATTGCTTCAGTGGTTAATTACTCTGACCGTTAAAAGTTTACCCCTTATGTCAAGTCTGAATTTGTCTAGCTTCAACTTCTAGCCGTTGGATCATGTTATACATTGCTCTGCTAGATTGAAAACCCTATTCTTAGAGATTTGTTCCTCACATAGGTACTTATAGAGTGTGGGCAACTCACCCATTAACATTCTCTTTGTTAAGCTAAATAGATTGAGCTCCTGGAGTCTATCACTATAAGATACTTTAATCATTGTCATGGTTCTTCTCTGAGCCTTCTCCAATTTATCAACATCCTTCTCAAATCGTGGGCACCAGAACTGGACACACTATTGCAGCAGTGGTTGCACCAGTGTAAATACAGAGGTAAAATAACCTCTCTACTCTGACTCAGGATTTCCCTGTTTATACATCCCAGGATTGCATTAGCTTTTTTGGCCAGAGCATCACACTGGGAGCCCATGTTCAGCTGATTGTCCACCATGGCCTCAGATCTTTTTCAGAGCCACTGTTTCCTGGAGAGTCCCGCACCCTGTGAGTTTGGCCTATGTTCTTTGTTCCCAGGTGCATAATTTGCATTTAGCCATATTAAAACACACGTTGTTTGCTTGCACCCAATTTACTAAGCAATCTCGATCGCTCTGTGTCAGTGACCTGTCCTCTTCACTGTTTACCGCTGACCCAAGTTTTGTGTCACCTGCAAACTTTATTAGTGATTATTTTATGCTTTCTTCCAGGTCATTGATAAAAATGTTAAATAGCGCAGGGCCAAGAATCAATCCCTGTGGGATCCCACTGGAAACATGCCCACTAGATGACGATTCCCTGTTTACAGTTGCATTTTGAGAGCTATCTGTTAGCCAGTTTTTAATCCCTTTATTTGTGTCATGTTAATTCTACATCAATCTAGTTTTTTAATCAAAATGTCACGCAGAACCAAGTCAAATTCTTTACAGAAGTCAAAGTATGTTATGTCAACACTGTTACCTTTATCAACTGAATTTATAATTTCATCAAAATAAGACATCAAGTTAGTTTGACAGGATATATTTTCCATAAACCCACATTGAATTGCATTAATTACATTACCCTCCTTTAGTTCATTATTTATCGAGTCTTGTATCAGTTGATCTACTATCTTGCCCAGGATCAATGTCGGGGTGATGCCTATAATTACCCAGATCATCCCATTTACCCTTTTTAAAAATCGGCCCTTTAGCTTTCATCCCGTATTCTGGAATTTCCCCAGTGCTTCTGTCTTATTGAAAATCAACATTAATGATCCAGGGAACGCCTCACCCACCTCTTTTAAGACTCTTGGATGCAAGTCATCCGGACCTGTTGATTTTAAAAAATGTCTGTCTTTAGTAGCTTCTGTTTAACATGCTCCAAAGATACTAGTGGAATGGAAAGAGTGTTATCACCACATTAAGAGTGCATCATCTATTTTTTCCCCCAAATATAGAACAGAAATATTTATTGAACATCTTTTCCTTGTCTGCATTATTATCCACAGTTCTACCATTTCCATCTAGTAATGGACCAATAACATCGTCCGGATTCTTTTTGTTCCTACTATCTTTTTTTCTTTAATTCTTCTTCTTGTCAGTAACAATCCTGGCTGTAGATTTCCCCTTGTGTCCTTGACTTCCCTTATCAGTTTTCTATAATTCTTAACTTCTGATTTATATTCATTACTATCAGCTTCCCCCTTCTTCCATTTGTTATATATTGTTTGCTTTTATTTATTTATTTATTTATTTATTTACTTATTTATTTATTTTTTACAACTGCCTCCTCTTCCCCTCTGAATCAGGTTAGTTTTTTATCTAGCGCTGCCTTCTTCCTTACTCATGGGATTGTGTCTTTTTTACACATCTAGTGAGGTGGTCTGAAATAATTCCCAATGATTTTTCTGATTCAAATTCTTCCTCCGAGCTAATTTGGCTCATAATTGTTTTCAGCTTTGTGAAACTGGCTCCATAAATTGCACCAAGTATATATATATTACTGGTCTAGACTGGATTCTGCTTGCATATTATAAATGTGATCAAGTCATGATCACTTGTACCAAAGCTACCATTAACTTCTAATTCTGTGATCAGTTCCTTTTTATCTGTCAGGACAAGGTCTAATATAGAATTCCCCGGTGTTGGCTGCACCACGTTCTGAGTTAAGAAATTGTCATCTGTAATGTTTAGAAATTCCAGGGATGTTTTAGTACTGGCAGACTGGGTGAGATGATGCAAAAAGCAAAATGCCTGGCAGCCAAGTCAAAAGACCCCTTTGCAGTCTCTGAACCAGAAGACTGCAGCATTCTTCACATCCTCCATTCCCAGCACTTACTGGCTTGTAGCATAACTGCAATGTGATGTGGGTGTCAGAGTGAA
This sequence comes from Emydura macquarii macquarii, assembly GCF_026122565.2. Lineage (NCBI taxonomy): Eukaryota > Metazoa > Chordata > Testudines > Chelidae > Emydura > Emydura macquarii. The sequence continues at coordinate 7,363,379 of NW_027131391.1, forward strand.
TACATTAACCCTCTGGCCTCTTGTACCACTCGGGAATAAGTGAGACCGGAACAACACGTGGTCCCTAGATCTGATCACGACATGTATGGACCTGGAGCTGGAGGGAATTCCGGGGATGGGTAGAACTGAAGCTGAGCGTCCCTTCCTCCTAAGAGAGAACATTCCTTCCAAAAGAGCTTCCCCCAAGCTGTGCTTCAGTGCCTAACACCTGAGCAACTGTTTGTTTCTCCTTTCCAGTGGCAAAGTGACAGAGCGAGATTTCCGATTTTACAGTTTGAGGAAGAAATGGGCCCTTTTCATAATTGCCTTGCTTGTCTGGAGAAAAACCCCACTGCAGTTACTAGGAATTCAATCTCGAAATTACTAGTTCCTACCCTCTGTGGACTAATTTTGCGGGCAGCAGAAGAATGAGGGAGTTAATGCGCACTCTAATGAATGTCAATCTTGTCTCTTAATGAATAGGAATCACAGTTTGCTGCACATTGTAGGGAAATGAAAAGCACCCAAAGTTCAATTCACTTTTTTTTTTTCTTTTGCAAGATAATACAGTGCCTGGCAGATGGGTACATTTGTTCGTGAAAGCTGAGGAGTTTTATCTTCCACTGTACAAGTCAAGGTTTTCCTTCAACTGAGCTTTGTAAAATTCCCTCTACAAGCCAAACCACAATGCAGTTTACAGAGCTGCATCCTTTCTCCCTCTCTTAACAAACCATCTAGACAACAATGAGTGGAGATGACCCAGGCGCCTCTCAGGCAAGGCTTTGCTCGCTGGATTTGGAGAGGGGGAGTCTGTGGAGGGGGAGGGGAGAGCCCTTTGGTGCAATAAGATTCCTCAGAGGAAACGCAACCCCCGACCTAGCCCCATGCATGAAGGCAACGTCCCTATCCGTTTGGCCTGCTCTCTTTGTGGTCAGCAAGATTCCCCCACCACCATGTGATGCTGGAGGATTGGTTTGCAGTGAGAGCTTTAAATCTGAGCGTGGCTGTGCTGCTGTTACCCTGCACTAGGCATGAGCGAAGGAGGCTGGCTGGGTGCATGCATGGAGGGACAGGGGAGGGGACTGGAGGAGGCCAGGCTGTCCCACTGCAAGGGAAGAACATCATTAATGAGTGCCCTGCCTGTGTGCTGGGCACTAGGAGACGTATGATGCATAGACCCCATCCAGCTTTCCTGTCACCTACACTGGTTCCCCTCCACACACTCCTCCACTTCCCTCACTCAACAGCTCCCTCCCTGTGTACCCACGACATTCTTCTTCCTCCCTGGCTCCCAGCAACTTTGATGTCAGGAGCCCGGTATTGAGCGCGGGTCTGCTGGGTCCCTAGACAACATCCCGAGCCTCCGCGCCACGCAGAACCAGCACTCGGACTGCGTGTGGGGTGGGCTCCCAGGAGCAGCGGGCCACGGAGCCTGCGCCAGTCTCTCAGACCTATTGGGCATGCGTGCCATTCAGCAATGGGGGCGCTGGATACAGCTGGCAGAGCCTGCCCCCACTGCATGCCCCCGGGCATACAGCACCGCCCAGCCCATGCTTTGCCACCTGGCTCCAGCACCATGGACAGCTCCAGTCCCTCGTCTTGGTGTAGGGGAGCCTTTCCCTGGAGTTTAATGGCAGCCACAGCGGCCCCTTGCCCAGGGCTGTGGGTAGCCATGGGCTCCCGGGACATCTGCCTCCTTGGGAGTCCCCCATCAAACAAACCCCAGAGTCATGGCCCCACCCAGCTGAGGTGGGTGCCACTGACCAGACTCCTAGGGTGGAGTGGGGAGGGGAGGCCAATCTCTGCGCACAGGCTCTGCGGGTCGGGGGCCTCCCGGGGATGCTGCCCTGAGTTTCCACCTTCCGATGGGAGCTGAGAGTATTCGCCTTCTTGTCCCTCTTGGCGCCATGACGCTCCTGAGAGCTGAACTGTCCCTTCTCCCCGGATGCCTGCCGCCAGGCATTGCCACAGTGGGAAACAGGCCTAGCCTGTGCCACAGTCTGCAGGCAGCATTGTTAGTATAGAGAATAGAGATCTTCAGGCCTGCCTGTAAAGGCCCATGTTTTGTAGGTGTATCCTTATCCTTCAGCTGGTTATAGGGGTATAAAACAAAGACTCAAAAGCACAGGCCTTCTGTCGCTGTGACAGTCTGAGGCCTGGTACTTCGGCTCAGATGCAGGAGAGGCGGCCATAAGCTGGGAAGCGTGCAGTCACATACGCGCATTCCAGCGTAACATCTAATACCCGGCTGTTATGACGGTGATCCAGTCTCACACCTCCAGCTAAAGAAAAGATCCTAGGAAGGACACTTGGTTTGCTAGCGTTCTGTCTGGCAAAAGAATTATTTATCAACAGGTGTGGTTGTAAAATCTACACTCCTTTTTCTTTTGTCTTTATGGCACCCAATTCTCTATGATGTATTTGAATGATTTCTGTCTGGTTCTTTGATTGTTTCTGTCAGTTGCACAGCTAAGTGTGGTCAGGTAAGGTGGTGGGATATGACTGGTTAAAGGATTATGTTACAATATGTTAGGATTGGTTAAAGAATCATCTTGTAATATTGTTAGAGAAATGATTGGGTAAGATACATTATAAAAACTGAGGTAAAACAGGAAGTGGGGGAAGATTTATTGGTGTAAAGGACTGAGGGGTCCTAATGAATACTCGCTTGAAAAGATCCCAATAAACCTGTCATGTGGCCTGCTGCTGGACTCTGGACCTCTGCTTCTGTCAGCGAACTAAGAACTGAAAGGACCCGGTTGGGGAGGGGAAGGGAGTCTTAACAGGCATCTCTGTCCTTCAGCATAGTACAAAGGCATCAGGGCTGAGCAGCCACTAACCCCATTGGCAATGGGTGAATGTGGGTGCTCTGCTCAAAGCCTGGGGCTTGGGTACCAGCCCAGGGAGCAGGGTAACATTCTGCCTAGGCCATCCCGCTGCTGGGGTGGAGCCAGGATAGGGCCTAGAGATCGGGGTGGGGTAAGCTCAGTCCCGGGGACTGTTGCAGAGCATGGGGGGGGGCTGGAGTGGTGTGTGCACCGGTGTTGTCGGGGGAGTCGGGGCGGCTCAGGAGAGGGCAGTCCATGGAAGGCTGTCGGAGGGGGGGGACCTCCCGCTGTTATCCAGGGCCTGGGGCTGTGTAGTGTGGCCAGCTCAGACACCGTGGGGTCTGCCTTGAGCTCGTCCAGTCCGTCGGAGAAGGGGATCTCCATCGGCTGAAAGAGGCCCTCTGAGTGAGGGGCGTGCAGCATGGCCCCTTTTCCGTGATCCTGGGGAAAGCTTTTCAGTACGGCTTCTCGCCAGCGCAAAGGAAAACTCGATTCGAGGTGCAGCCGGCTCCCTGCCAGAAGAATCTAAAGTTCCACTGGTTTTTAAAATATTTATTAACATGAAGATGTAGTTAGCACTTAAGCGGCGGGCAAGGCAGGAGAGGTCTCTTTGTTGGAATGGAAGTTAGTGATGCTGAGAAGCCATTAAGCTGTAAATATAAACGATATTAAGTGCTCAGTAGCAACCTTAAATGTCCCTTTGTCGGCTGCTTTGCGGCGGGAAGGCTGAGTGTCTGTTCAGGGGATTGCTCACTGCTGTCACTTCACAGCAAGCGCCGCGCTGCCTCGTCGCTTGGAAATGGTGGTGAATGGTTAAGAGGGAGGCGGGAGATTTTGCTGGGAAGCACAGCTTGATGACTGCATTCCCAGGGCTGATTATTCCTCGGCGCTTGGCGAGTGACAGGGAATGAGTGTGAGTGGAGCACGGTGGCTCTGACACAGCTGTGCCTGGGGGTGGTGGGTCCTGGACTGGGCTGGGGATGTGGGCAGGGCTGGGCGACCAGCAGCTGTCTTGCAGGTGCCACTCGGATCAATCTCCAATGGCTGGATGTGCCTGCATCTCCCTTCCTGCTCCCTCCTTGATCCTCCCACCTTCCGAGTCCGCAGTCCCCCACCCACCAGGCTGACTCTTGCATGGTCAGGCTTCCCCAGCTTCCGGCTGCAGGACACATGCTGCAGAAGCTGCGGGAGATGCTGAGAACCTGAGCTGGTTCTCGGGCAAGGCAGGAGGCTGGTCATGGGGTGGGAAATCAAGTCTCGCTTGGGTCAAGCTGTGGACCAAGATTCTGCGCTGGCTCCCCCTTGCCTGGTTAACTCATGAGCCATCGGTGTGGCAGCAGGGTATCTCTGCCGGGAGCAGCTCCCTGCCTTGCCTCTCTGGAGGAAGGAGCATCTGCCTGGGCTGAGAGTACCACACAATGAATTCCTCAACGTTTCCCCAAGCTGCCAGCTCGTCCTCCGGCCAGGAATGGCCAGGACAGCTCTGCCCTGGAGGCCGCTAGCTCCTGGGAAGATGAGGCCTTGGTCTCCTTGCTCTGTTCGATCTTCTGGGCCTGGGTGAGGGCAGCCAGTGCCACCAGCTGTGGCTTGGTTTGTGCTCTGAGCATGTCCTAGGAATGAGACAGAGACTCGGTGATTCGCTGCATGCCCGTCGGTTTCTGGACAGGGTCAGCCAGCATCAGAACCAGGACTTGGTATGTGAATCTGAACTCCCCAGCCTGGATCCTGGGCAGGACAGGAACCAGTACTGTGCAGCTATAGGCTCCGTAGCCAGTGCCCCAGCCCCCTACCCCCATGTATCTGTCTGAGCCATCAGCCAAGGCCAACCTGGAAAGCTGCGTAGTAGTCACAGGTTGTGGGCCTCATCCTATTTTCCTTGGTCCTCCGGCTCACCTGGGAGCTGTGGGTACATGGCAGGAAAGGCTCGGTCGGTTCTTTGGCCTGCTCTATGCCAGAGGCCAGACTGAATGGCCATAATGCCCCTTCTGGCCTCAGCGTCCAGGACTCTACCCCCCACACCCTCCTCCTGTTCCCTCTGCCCACCCTGCCCCGATGGCCGCCAGCAATAAGAAAGGACATGACAAGAGGGAGCAAATGGGGCTAGCAGGCCGGGTGCAGCTTGCCCCGCGGGTTCCTCGCCACCCTGATCACGCCGGGTGCAGCTTGCCGCTCTCCCCCGCCCTGTGTAGGCCGGGAGGTGCCTCTGGCATGCCCTGTCCCGGAGCGAGGCCTTTGGGCCCTGCCACCTGCGCCCTCTGCAGCCAGGCATCGCATTGCTCCTGCTAACTGGTGTTTGACAGGCTCGCTGGCTCCTTCAGTCCTGGGGCTCAGCTCCTTCCGTGGAGTTGTCTCCATGGACCCTCGCAGAGTGCTGGACCGTGGAGATCCCAGGGCCCTGCTCCCTGATCAGTTAGCCCCGGTGGGAATTAGCAGCCCCCGGGGTGCTCTGGGTCAGGGCACAGGCTTTGTTCGGCTGGGGCACTCTGCGAAAAAGGAACCGTATAAAAAAAGGCCTAGAGAAGCTCCTGGAGGACAGGTCCATCAGTGGAGATTGGCCAGGATGGGCAGGGATGGCTGTTTGCCAGAAGCTGGCAATGGCCAATGGGATGGATCAGTTGATGACGACCTCTTCTGTTCATTCCCTCGGAAGCACCCAGCACGGGGCACTGTTGGAAGACAGGATACTGGGCTGGATGGACCATTGGTCTGGCCCACTGTGACCGTTCATAGGCATGACTGCCGTTCTCGCGCTGATGGGTGGGCGGGAGCGTTTGAGGTCACTCTGTCTTTTCCAGTGTCCTGTGAGCAGCCAGGCATTCCCTGGGGCCCCGGGGCTTGTCTCTGGCTGGCCGAGCCACAGGCGGCCTCCTCCGCTCGTGATGTTAATGCCGTCGGGGGCAGAGCTGGTCAAGAAGGCTCCACGCAGGCAGTGTGGCTCTGCTTGGATCTGGACGTTTTCTCTGGAAGCACAGTTCCTTGCTTGCGTGCGCAGCTTGGTGCCATGCTGCGGGGACAGGATCCGGGCCACAGGCAGCGGGGCTTTAGGCAGCAAACTTCCATCAGTAAGGAGAGAATATATCTCATTTTAGCACCAGCCTGAATAAAGCTTGCAAATAAAAGTCCCTCTCTGGTGGCTGAGAGAGGATTCACGAGGCCGGCTATGTGGATTTTGTAGGCAATTACATTTTACATAATAGAGTAACTAGACTGTACAAATTTAAAGAGCACCTGGAATACTCAGGCATATTCTGAAAAATCTAATCTCGTATTTCAGCTCTGGCCCATTAATCTGTCATGTTCCTTTTCCGAATTTCCTCCTCTATCAGCGCTGCTGCAGACGCAGGCCGTCGGCTGGTAGATGCACGCTTTCTCTGCCATGTGATGCCCCCCGCCAGGGCTCTGTTATGCACCCGGGCTGGCTCCTGCCTCCCATTCTCATCCTGCCTCTGCCGCGTGAAAGCCTTCTCCTCGGCCGCTCCGGCGCTCTGGCAGAGCCTGTATTTTCCTGTCCCTTGCTGAAAGACGATGGCGAGTCACATCTCAGCACCCTTCTCCCTTGGCCTTCTCCCTCTTACTTCGAATGAATTCTTGAACCTTGACTCTGGCAGGCGCCTGGCGCTGCGGTCTGTGTGAAGATCTGAGCGGTTGGTCCCCTCAGGCCAGAGAGCAGCAGGCAGCTTCTGCCTGGCTCTTGGCTCCTCGCGGGCAGGAAGGTGCATCCAGGCGGTGGTACTGCCCGGGGAATGGTGTGTGGGGTGCCATGGGAGGTGATGGGGCGGGTAGAGGGGTGGAGAGGAGGAGTGGGTGTGCATCATCAAAGCAGAGCTGGTGATTGGGTCCCATCCTGCCCTGCCATAGGCTGTGTTCCACAGCTCACACCCTCCTGCTCTGCCCTGGATGGGGGGGTGCAGCCCAGTTTGGCTGCGTGCCCTCGGCTCTTTCCCCCCAGCCCTGTCCCGGGACGGCCTCCTCCGCACTCCGCTATCACCTGTGTGTCATAGGCCACAGTGGCAGCTTCCCCGCGGAGTTGAAGGGTGCAGATCCTGAGGTTGAATCTGGCCTGCTGCTTCCTCTTTGCTGTGAAGATTCCCCTGCCTGCCAGCTGGGATCCCAGGTGCAGCATCCCGCCGGACTCAGCCACTGGCCAGCCAGCCTTCTCCCTCTTCTCTTTTCCCCCTGCCAGTAGACTCCAGCTCATCCCTTCCAGAGCGTGGTCTTTCCTCATGTCAGTGCTCCCCTGGACAGGTCCCCGGGAGTGAGAGCTGCGGCACAAACACATTCTGCTGCAGAGACTCCGGCTTCTTTGCCTGGGCCTTAATTACCGGATTTGGGGGGTGGAGGATTCAGACGTCAGCCATCAGTATGTTTAGATCCTGGGTAATGGAGGGCCGTCGGGCGTGTGGGGGTGTGGCTAATGCCAGAAATCAGGGAGGAGGCTGTGGGATTGTTTGTGACACTTGGATCTGGGATAACGGGGGTCCAGGATTGGAGTCCGGGACAGTGATGCTTACACCTTGGGCAGCTGGAATGGAGCTCCAGAAAACTATTTTTTCATCTGGTGAGAAGAGGGGCTGTCCTTAGTCTCTCTGACATTTAATTGGAAGCTCTTTGGGGCAGGGACTGTGTCTGCATTTGTCTGTCACAGCAGCTAACCTGATGGGGCCAACCCTGGCTGGGGTCCCTGGGTACGACTGCAACACGAGTAATAATTAAACTAGTATGTCTTCTTTCAGGGTCCTATGCAGCTCCCTCTGGGGCAGGGTATGGACTGGGAGTCCCTGTCCCATCTCTGCTCTGCATCCCCAGGCACAATGACAGTTGCACCTCGGCCCCCGCAGCCACCTACACCAGAAAGCTGCACTGGTTTAGAAACTGGTTTAGTTAAACGGTGCAAACCCCTGTGTGGACACACACACGCTCTGTATAATGGGAGTGGTTCATCTTGCTTTAGGTGAAGTTGGTGAGAAATCAGTTTAAGCCGAATTGCTGGGAGCCAATGGGAAATCAGAGCGCCCACATGGGCGTTTGCCTGAGTTTAATGAAATCAGTTGAAACCGCCCTTTAGGATTTGTGCATATGGGGACATTGCATCGTTGGGTTTTGTTTGCCTTAAAGACAGAGATTTAACTGTGGTGAGCTGAAATGCGTCCACACCGCTCTGCATTAGTTCAGATTAATTGCCCAGCCTTCCGGGCAGATATCCCATGCTGCACTGTTTCGCCGCTCTGCTCTGTGCTCTACATTTGTTCTCAGGGTGCATTGGGGGAAACTAGTGGACGCTACAGTTATTGTGGGCTATGGGATGAAATTAACAGACTCCCACAGATACTTTCTTGCCATTCCAGTCATTTTGCTAGAGCCATTTCCAAACTGATGTCAGGGAGCATGGAGGATCCAGTGCTGAGCACCATGGTCATGGCAGTCGTGAGTTTGAGACCAGGGTGGTGTATGTACATTTTCAATCCCGCAGGTGGATGGATGTGGCTCTGCCGTTTTCATGGAGCTGTTGAGGCTGCGCGGGTGGCTAATGGAGGAGGAGCAGGAGGATGCAGTTATGTCTGGAGAGCTGATACCTGGAGTACCTGCACTCGGTGGCGTGCTTCTTCCGGGCTTGGCCACCAGCAATGACTGGTGGGACAGGCTCGTGCTGCAGAACTGGGGTGACCAGCCTGTGGCGGCAGAATCTCAGGATGACAAAGGGAACTTTGCTGGAAATCTGCACCGAGCTCACCCTGGAGCTGTAGCGGCGTCCCACCGACCTGACAGCGCTCCTCAGCATGAAGCAGTATGGGGGACGTGGAAGCTTGCCACCCCTGCTTGGTATCTGTTAGTAGCTTAGCTAGCCAGGTTGGCAGGGCAGATTGACTGCCCGGGCCATTGTTATGGAGGTGTGTGCTGCCCAGCAAGGCGCCGCTTTCAGTGCACAGGGGGCTGATGTCTTTGCATGGATGGCATTCCCAAATTGCATGAGGGCTATTGATGGGACACACACGACTATCCCTCGCCTCCCATACTAGGGTAAAGACTTTATTGACAGGAAGGAGTACTTCTCCTTGCTTAATCCCCGTGGAAGATTCACCACTGTTAACGTGGGGTGGACAGGATCACGGTGCCAGGAGATTTGAACTCAGGCCTGTTTGCTGGATTGAGCCAGGGAACATTTGCTCCTTAGATCACTATGGACACGAATGGAGTTCTGATTCCTCCTCTCATTCTGAGAGACCCCACCTACCCTCTGCTTCCCTGGCTGAAAAATACTTCCACTGGACGCTTGGACGGGAGCAAGGATCAGTTTACCTTTGCCAGGAGTAGATGTGGAATGTCAGTGGAGATTACGTTTGGAAGGCGGAAAAGAAGATGGTGTTCGCTAATGAAAAGTCTGGGTGTTACCCATCATTGTGTCTCATGTGTTAAATTTTGCACCACATTCATGAGAGCCAGGGTGAAATCCTAGAGGAGGGGGCGGGGCAAAATTTGAAGGGACTTTCTTAAAATAATGGGCCGCCAGACAGGGTGTCCTTTCAGTGCGGCTCAGGTGGTCAAGGGAGTAGGGTTTGATGCTAGGGATAGCGGCGGTTAATAAATGCTCTGTACCTGAATTAAGTTTGTCCAACAAGTGGCAACACGTCTTCAGTAAAACTAAAAACAGCTCAAGGAACATAGTGTAAACTTAAGAACATTGGGGTTGACACCTGACGAGTGCAGCGAAAGATGCTCTATCACAGCCGTTGGCTTCTGCGTTGTCTGCATCAAGTCCCTCTCCAGGGCCAGGCGCTCCATTTTGATATTTGGAGAACGCTCCAGGAAACCTTCCCTCTTCAGCTCTGCCTTTGTGGTGCTGTAGTGGGGTGAACTGAATACTTCATGGAACAGATTGTTGCTAGCTTCCCCCCACCCCCCCTTAAAATTTTACTGTGTCTCTGCGAGAGATATCTTCCCTCTTCATGGTGCTAAGGGAAATCAGAAAAAAACACAAGTACTGATTGTCCCACTGTGCATGGTCTCTCTGCCAACAATGATCAAATGTTTCTTTTCCCACCATTCTGCAATGCCATTCTTCTCCCAGTCTGTGGTTCCTTTTGAGATGTGAAGATGTTTTTCCAACATAAATCCCCACACTATAGGCCCCCTGTACTTTATCTGGGAGCTGTGTGGGGTGGGGAAATGGTTCTTGCGAGATCTGTAAAGTTTTTTTTTTTTAAATTTGGGATCTGTTGAGTGGTCGGTTGGATGCAACTTTTCACTTTTTAGGGTCGGGGGTGGAGGGCTGCGGACTGCCATCATCACTGGATGATGCAACGCAGAAGCGAGTCACCAGGAGACAGAGGGGAAAACTGGGAAGATATGCAGGGCTGCAAATTACTCCAATGGTTTGCCCCTAGCTGGTGCAGGAGTGGAAGGGAAACACTGTCCAAGTAGCCCTGAGAGAGCTGGTTCACCTTGCAATCATCATGCCAAAATTGAGCACAGGCTTTGCCTTGAGTTCTTTCTTTTATGATTGCTACAACTCAGCACAAACTGCACTGCAAAACAAAGAGCATTCTGCAGTAATGGCTCTAAATCCAAACACACGCTGGTGCATCCCAAGATCTCTGCTGTTCGGGGCATTCGTCTCACGAGTGCCAGAGAGGTCTGTAAAAGCAGAGTGGTCTCATCACCTTGAGAGTCAGTCTGCCTTGCCTCATGCCTTTTTGTCTGTCTGATTTTGGGGCTACTAGCAGGATGACACCTAGGCCGTTAACCCCGAGGTGCCAGCCTCCGGAGCAAAGTGGGGCAGAGCTGGAGTATGGAGGAAGAGGGGCATGAAGCAGCTCGGTAAGGGAAGGAGGGGTTGGATGGGGAAAGGGTGGCCCGTGGGATTGGTGGATTAGGACCGCGGGGAAATGAAGATGTAAAGTTTTAAGCCTCTGTCATGGATGCTAGAGGCATCACACTGGGCAGTAGGAGGTTAAATGCCATGGGAGCGGAGAGAGGGTCCTGGCTCTGGCACTGACAGTGATTACCCAGGGAAAGTAGATTGGATCCCCCTGTGCAGTTGTAGTGTAAGACGGCAGGTGCTGGCACAGCTCCTCGTGGCAGCATCAGGTGGCGGTGGCAGTCTGGCTGGCCACTGTGGGTTCTTGCATATGGTCCACATCTGGCGAGTCAGACAGTTCCTGACGGCCCAGATAGTTCTGCTGGTTGGAGCCCCTGGCAGGGGTGGGGTCAGGAGAGCAGGGGGTTGTTTGTTGGGTGCCTGCCACGTTCTCTTGGGTGCTTGCCACGTTCTCCATCGCGCTGCCCGCCACAGCAGGTTTGGTCTCACTGAGAGCGTTGCTCGCAAAAATGCAGCGTCATTCCTCAGAGGATGGGCAAGTAGCAGGGCCATTCCTGGGATCCTATTTTGCTCCCTCATCTTCAGCGACCTTCCCGGGAGCTCCTTTGCTTGGACGGGCATGGCCTCAGCTCCAGGAGTGAGCCCTCACTTTCATTCGTCTCTGACTGTATTGTGGTGCTTCTTACCCAGAGGGGACAGGACAAGCATGTCTCCAGAGAGGGCTATCAAATCCAGGACCTCTGCAGGGTGGGAGCCACGAGGGAGGGGGGCATGACCGTTATAATGGGTACCTCGACTCACTCCTGTCTGGGACTGAACAGGGATAGTCCTGGCTGCCTCTCAGCACTGAAACGAAAAGATGGCATACGAGCAAGGTGACCCTGGAGCTCACAGGTACCAGGCTGGCAGATCCAGGCGTGGAGCAAAGGAGCTGGGGTAGCCGTGGGGAGCAGTTACAAATTGGTCCCCACAAACCTTAGAGCGAACAAGCTCTCTGCAAAGCGGAGTCACTCCGGTTCCAAGGAGGATTCTGTGCTGTGGCGAGCTAGCTGCAGTCGGTGCATGTAACGTTCCCGTGTAGACGAAGCTGTACATGGCGCGGCGCCCATCTGTGTGTAGCCGGACCTCAGTGCCCCAGCCCGGATTCAAAGTAACACTCACAGGCCGGGCTGCAGGTGTGAGCCAGTTCTCCTCCCACACCCCATGTGTTGACCACCCTCTGCCGCCTCCCAGAGTGCCAGGACACGGGTCAGCCGGGGCGGGTGGATGGGGAGTGCCCAGGTGGCCCCTGGGGCTGGGAAGAGGCAGTCACTGTGTGTGTTTTTCCAGGAGGGGCAGTAGGTTTCCTGCAGAGCATTTACAAGAATTCGATCAATCTGTCATTCGTGCGGACTTTTAAAGTGCGACCTCTCATTTTGGTGGTGCACGTGGGTAGCCCGTGAAGTTGCCACCACAGATTTCTTTTCCCCAGTCAAGAAGGAACCAAGACTGCAGAGCCAATGGGGCACATTCAAGTCCCATCAAGATGGAGCACAATCCAGAGAGCCCAGTGACAAACGTGCTCATATTTGGATTATCTGCATCTGTACCACAATTTATCACAAGTGGCGCCTCATTTGGGGACTCATGGGGCCAGAGCTTGGAAGACTCCCACCTCCTTTTCGCCCAGGCTGAACCCCGCACATGAGCAGGGCGTTATCTAGGAATTCTACGATGAATTCCCCATCAGCAAAATGCACACGTATCGGATGGAGGAGAAGTTCAGTGCCTGCTGCTCTCTGGATGTTTGCCACAAGCTGTGTCTGAGCTCTGTGGAAGGCAGCTTTGAATTTTAAGCATTGGAAGAGATCTGTCAGTTTGGAAGGGGAACAGCTGGGTGATGGGGAGAGAACTGACTATATTTAACACCCCTTTAGATCCCTGTGAACCACTGAGGGGGAAGCCTGGTTTGACCCTGTCCACTCTGTGCCCAGCGGGTCAGGCAGGGCAGCCCCTCCAGAACAGTTGTGTTGACCTGTCCAGTAGATCTCACAGCTAATGTTTGCTTCTCTACAGCTTGCATTTCCCATGTTTGTTCCTTTGCATCTGGTTCTGCCTCTCTGAAACACCTTGGATTGCTTCGCTGCAGTATTTCTCTTTGCACACCAATGTTAGAATGGGACAACACACGGTTCAGCCCAGGCTGGAGGCACCAACTGGGAATAGCTATGGTGGCTTGATTAGCCCGAATGCATATTGTTATGGGTCGGGCATAACCCTCCCCTTTCACTGGAGATAGTTGTAAGAAACAGTTAAGCTCTGTTATGGAACCAGCCAAGCTGCTGAAACAATAAAAGCCTCCACCTCTGACACAGGCACATGTCATCCCCACCCAAGACAAAGGTGCGTGCTAGGCACATGTGAGCGGTGGGGTTTGGCTGGCTATGATTTTGTGAAGGTTTGTGTGTCTGTGAAAGAGAAGCAGGCATGCCAGAGATGTGGAGAGAGAAGGCAGCAAGGAAACACCAGCCAGAGTCAGAAGCAGCAGTGAAAACGTGGTCCTGAACAAAACTAGAAAGAGAGCTTTTGGGCTGAGTGCTGACGGAAAAGAGGTTTGGATTTGTGAGCAAAGACACTGTCTTGTTTGGCTCCTGCTGTGTTTAGGGAAACAGGACTTTGCACTTTCTTTGTAAACAAACAGGATTGCACCGAAGAAACACCTGATTCCGTCAGCAAACTTTCACCTTTGAATGGCAATAACCCACAGTTCCCACATTTTTGGCCAATTGCTCAGGGCCAAAGAGGGGTAACAGGATCATGTGAGCTCACATTACCAGAGAAGGCGCTGCCAGTGCAGTTCTGAGATATGTTTTCTCTTCCCTTTGACTCCCCTGCTGGGAGTCAGCCCAGTTCAGAGGATACGACACAGGTGTTCTACTGCAGGTGTGCGCCGGGGGAGCCGTTCTGGATACCCTCCAGTGATTAGCGAGTGGCAGGGCTGGTGTGTCCTGATCTCCTTCCCAATACTCAGTTATTGCCACCTTCTAGCCACGTGCTCTCCCACAGTTCTCTCTGTTCCCTCAGTTGGTTCAAAATCTCTTCTCCTCTTTGGCTCAGTTGAGACTACAATAAAGCTGACTCTGGGAGCTCATTTAAAATCCAGCTAGAGGGGAAATAGAAAAGATATTGACCTGTTTTTGTTTCCTTCTGTGAACAGTCCAAGCTATTTGACTGATTTAAGCTCTTTTCCTGGATTAGTGAAAAGATAGATTATTTTCACTTTGAATTGTTCAGAAATAAATAAAGGTCTGGGGTATTGGAAGGGTAATTTACTCTTTGCTGTTATTGAAAGAATCCAGCAATTCCGGAGTCTGGTCTCTAATGCTAGCACCACAGGTCAAGGGGGGGTTTATGTTTTTTTTTGTTTGTGAGATGTGTTGGAGGGATCTCCTTTTCAGAACAAAACGGGCAAGAATTTAAAAGATTTTTGAAAGCCATCTCTGGAGAGGTTTGAAAGTCTGAACGCTTCTGAGACTTTTTAGAAATTCCGAGTTAACCCTGATCACTTTGTTTTAAAAAAAAAAAATAAAAGAAATCTCACCCAGCCCTAGCATTCTTTGTGAGGACTTCTAAAAGACTCCAGAATGCGCTGCTGCTGAATAAATTATAAACACACTTCCTCTGGAAGGGCTCCGTTTCCAGGCAGCAGATCAAAAAGCAAATTAAATACTCTTTGGTGTAATTTCAAATGGAGCTGTTGGGTTCATCCTGAAGATTGTGTATTCAAATTATTTATCTTTTCTGTTAAGGAACTGAGCGGGGGAAATGCTTTGGTTAAAAGTTTTGATTGGGGGTGGGTTGAAAGGGGAAAGCTGAAAAAGAGACGGGAATGCCTCAGCCCTTTGCATTGATCTCCCTGGGCTTGTGTCTGATTGTTCACAGATTGTGCTCTGACTGCAGAACGCCCAGGAGATAATGTCTCCTCCAACCTAAGGCTCTCGCTCTTGGTAATGGGCTCTGGAGGAGAACTCCCGAGGTGTGCTCCTTTCAGCATGGCAGGGGGAACACGGATACGCACTTATTTAAGGATATTTTACACAGTGTTTATATGCTGCCCCTCTGGGAGATGGGGAGGCGGGACTGAGTATTTCGGCCCAGGAGCGAAATCCTGGCCCCATTGAAGTCACCAATAATTTTGTCATCAACTTCAGTAGAGGCAAGATGTCAGCTGCGAGGGCTCTTGTGTCATGGCGGCAAGTCTGTGGGCTCCCAGTTCTGGGGCTGCAGTGTTGTATGGTGTGATCCAGAGTGCACTGAGCTCAGCCGGAGGACTCTCGCTGACCCCAGCGGATCCAGAGCAGCCCCAGAGTAGAACTGCTGTGCACGCTGAGGAACTATCCTTCCGACTGAGGGCCCAGGGCCGGTGATGGTTCAGCTAGAAACTGGGAATCCCAAAGGATCCCCCAGAAAGAAGGAAACTGAAGGGACAGCGTGGTTTGCATGTACTTTTCAGCCGAGTTCCTGCCCCCGGTGACCTGCAACACTCCAGCAGAGCTGGGCGGGAACCCCAGAGAGCCAACTTCCTCTCCCCTAAAGTGGGTTCACGTATCGTGAGCTGTTTGGGTGAAATTCTCCCTGCGTCTGGGGCCATGAAGCGAGGCTGGGCGCTCTTGGAGCCAATGCAGGGGCAGCGTGGGGCCAGCACAGAGCCTAGTGCAGAAGGAACATGGGGTCAGGACAGGGTCCCATGCAGGGGGTGCGTGGGCCTTGTGTTGACCCTTGGCACTGTGGTGAATTTCACCTTCTTGAACAATTGCCAAGTGCGCAGTGCCAGCCCCATTTGCCTGCAGAGCCACTGCACCGGCAGCTTTTAACACGCTAGTGTGAACCATTTAAAGAGCCCTGGAAAATGAAACACTGGAGGAAAACAAGCCTGTCCCTGCTCTGAGGGGAGCCCGCTGTGTCACAGGCACAGGGGAAGAAAGGTGGGTTTATTGGAACATCTCTGCATTAGGTTATCTCAGGCTATAATAGCACTCGATGTTGTAGAACAATCCAAACTGCACTTTATCTCTCATTCCTCTGGCTTCATGCCTGCAAATTGGCCACGTGATGTGTCAGTTCCACCCAGCATCAGTCCCGGACATGAGTTATCAACTCAAGTTCAAAAAATGCTTTAAGTATATTTGAAACATAAAAAAAAAAAAAGTCCTCCTGAATCTCCACAGCGCACCGATAACGGAGCCCGGTCAGAAATATTATAAATTGATCAGTGCTTTATCTGAAAAAGAAGATGACTCCTTAACATCATTAAGTGGTGACCTTTAAAACTCATATTCTCCCTGCCAGCCAGAAATGACAGCGGAATGGAGCAGAGACAGATGGCAGTGGTAGGGAATAAAATCAATTGTTTGCCAAGATGTGTGTGTGTTTTCAGTGGTGCACAGGTCCCTGGGCCTCTGTTCGCTTGCCTCGTGCAGCAAATTTCTGGTTTACAGCAGAATAAATTCTGTTTGCTACCCAGGATGAGTTTTCAGTCATATGTCATGTTTTACAAGGAGCCCAAATTGGGGGAGAGGGATGGTTCCCCAGGCTGAGCTCTCCTCAATGGCTTCATTAGATTTTTCACCCAGAAACAGAGGAGCGGGTTGGGTCCTGGTGGGGTTCTGGCTGGGATGTTTGTCCGGTTGGTTTGCACCTTACTTGCCCCTCACAAGGTTTTGTGTTGTCTCTGCTCTGTCTGGGTAAGGCTTATGGCTGTGATGGCCACTGGAGGCAGTGGTGCCAGCCCTACTCCAGGCCGTAGACCCGCGGCTGCCCTGGTGCTAACTGGCTGTGAATGGGTGAGGAGACCGGTCAGAGGTTCATTCTCTCCCCGGGCGGGGGCTCTGGAATAACCATTCTCTCAGTGACTTCAGTGCTTGTGCAAGGTGGAGGCAGGTTGGTCCAGGCCCTTGTGCCGTTGCCCTGACTGCAGTGGAGTCTGGTCCGTTGTTCTCCCCGGCACGCTGCGCCTGCCCACCTGACTTTAAAGTGCCCCGCCCCTTAACGGGCATTGGCGTCTCAGCATCCAGCATCCAAGAGCCAGGCGGGGACCTGCTCACATGGGAGCACAGGAGTTAAACTCTAGGATCCTTCGGGCCTTGAGCGGTATGTCGGACAGGAGCTTTGGGATCCTGCTGGCCGGGGCGGGGTGGCTCTGCTCTGCACGGCGGCCACCAGGGCTTGGAACGTCCTTGCTCGCGCCCAGGGAAGCTGCTGGATCTTGTGCCTGGGAAGGGGAGACTTTCCCGGCATGCCTTGAGTGCCTGGCTGGGTGAGGAGGCCGCGTGGGCCATGTGTCTCAGGGGGGTGGGCGGCGCTGCAGACGTTGAGTGGGGTCCTGGGAGCTGTTCTGACAAGCTGCAAGCTGGGTGTCCTGGACCAGGGGCCAGGGATCAGGGAGGTCACCAAGGGAGCGCCTGAGCGAGCTCTGAAGTTGTCATGTGAGGGGCTGGAGCCCTGGTGAGCGCCTCCATCCCAAATGCCACCACATGGTTCGGGCAGTACGTGCGTGTGTCCCATTCCCATGCCCCGCAGTGCTGCCGTGGGCTCCCCTGGCACATCCTCATGGCGCACTCCCAGGCTGGGCTGAATGACGTTTCGGCAGCTCCGCCGTCCTGCTCACAGCCTGCCCTGCTGCTTGCCAGGCAGGGCCCCAAGGACCGGGCTCCAGCTGTGCCGGCGGCTGACAGGCCAGACGCGGCGGGGGGAGCCAGGCCCATGGGGCATGGGACAGGTGCAGAGGGAGGGGAGAAGCTGCACGAAGCCTGGGCTGGTCCGCGCTGTCGCCAGTGGGACTGGTAGGGGCCTTTGAGGGTGAGGTGCCGACATCAGACCTGATTCTGATCTTCCCCATTGACTGCACTGGGGTTACTCCTGATTTACATTGGCAGCAGCTCAGAATTAGCCCCCGGGGGCCAAACTCTGCTGCTTTACCCCAGTGTAAACCTGGAGGAACTCAGAGATCTCAGTGGAGCTCCTCCAGATTTACACCGATCTGACGGAGGGCAGGGCTCGGCCTGTGCTTTGATTTCTGCCATCTGCAGCCGTAGGAATCTCTAGGGGCCATGAGACTGGGACCCTGCCTCCATGAGGGGCTAACAGCTGATGTTTCAGAACAGGGTGACTCACAACGCACCTGGGCAATTATGCATGGAGGCAGGGGTCACTTGGTGACCCCGCTCGTCTTGCACGTAAGGTCAGTGTGTAACTGCAGGCTCAAATCCTGATCTGAACTACACTGGGGTAGATCTGGCGCGGCTCCATACCGTCCACGGCACGTCTCCATGGAGAGAATCAGGACTCATCTCGCTGCCATTTCAGCTGTGCTCTTCGTCCATTCCAGCGCACACCCACTGACGGGTAAAACGCTGTCAGAGACGCGCAGGGAAGCAATGCATCTTCTTTACGACCCGTTTTTTTTTCCCTCCTTTGAACTTTCCGAGGGTGATGGAGAGAATTCCGTGTGCGTCCGAGCACCGTGGGACGAGAGACCGGCCTCACTGCAGAGGGAAATGTCACTTTGTCATTGGTCCACCCGGCAGTCAGTCATCCCCGCCAGAGAGGAGTCGAGGAAAGGAGTGTGTCTGCTTGGAGGGGAAGGGCTGGGAAAGGCCCCAGGGGTCAGGGAGGCTAGGGGGAAGCTGGGAAATGGATGGGCACATGTACCAGAGCTTGGTGCTACCCAAAAACCAGCATCCTCCATGCCCCATTCATCCAGTGGCCTCTGGGGTTCCAGACCCAGGCAGCTCTGAGCACTGGGAGACAGGAACGTGCCCAAAAGATGTCCAGTTGGGAGCCCACCACATGCTGCTTCTGCTGAGCCTGGCTGGGGAGCGTGCTGGCTGGTTGTGCATGGCATTAGGCCCAGCACTGGGGGAGGATATGGTGAATCCCCTACAAACAGGGGCTGGGAAGAGGTGACGCTGCCCCCCCATGAGCCATACAAGAGGAGCGCCCCTACATTCCAGTCCGCAGCCCCAGTGCCACGTGCCTCATCCCATCCCCCATCCTCCTGCCTTCCATCCCACGCCTGCCTGGCAACAGCTTTGCTGCCTGCCACCCCCTTGGCCCTGGGGGGCAGAGGCCTGATGGCGGAGAGATTGCATAACAGCTGCAGATCTGGATCTGCTCCAAACTTTTCCTGACTTTGGGCTGTCTTTGGTTGAGCGCAGACAGCCCTTAAAGCAGAAGGTCACCATAATTTATAGCCCCTGGATTATGGGAGCCATATATCAAGGAGGAGAGTAATAGGTTTGGGTCCCTAGACTGGGAGCATGTTGGAGCAGAGACGTCTGCAGATTCCTTTCCAGGCCAGAGCCTCCTGAACTCTAGCTTTAAAAGCACCCGTGCAGCGATATGCTCACTCCACTGACTGCACGGCAAGGGCATGGGTCTCAAAGGCCATGCCCTCGAGTGGTCTACACTCGAAAGTGATTTCGACCCAGCCACAGAGCTCAGGGGTGTGAAAAATCCACCCCCTGAGCGACCAGCCTGACCCCTGGTGGTGACAGCGCTAGCCTGCCAAAAGAATTTGTCCATCGACATCACTACCGCCTCTCGTGGAGGTGGGTTAACCACACTGATGGGAGAACGGTAGCGCTCCAAGTGCAGGAAAGTCCTCGGTGTAAGGGCCAGAAGCCAAACACTGGTGGGGGTCTTCTAAGCTGCCCTGAGCTCTTCAAACCCCTCGGCTCCCCAAGCTAGGCTGGAAACCTCAGGAGACGAGATTCCTTTGGCTTCCATCCTGGGGATCTTCCTGTTCCAGCCAGAGCAGCCTTGAGTCAGCCCAGCTGTAAAGCATCTGCAGCCCCTCTGGGCGCGGTCAGCTCAATAGGTTACATTACTTCTGCTGTTCTTCTCCCCCCATGTCTCAGTCCAGATTTGTAGGTCCCCTGGCAATTCTGAAAAGTGACAAAGAATTGCTTTGGCTCGAACAAGCTGTTGAATTTGGACCCAAAATGCAACCTTCCCTTTTTGATTTCGAGCATTTTAAAATGTTTAAAAATACTGTTAAAGGAAAGTTGGAAGTGGCGAGCTGCTTGGAGCTGGGTAACAGAGAGGTTTGAGCTGGAAACTATAGCCAGGAAGCATTTGAGGAGGGTAGGGTGTTGAAACTTCCTGGTTTGTTTCTAGGATTTGGTTGAACCAATTCAGAGAAATCGATGCAAATTCACAGAACCTTTTGGGGATGCCAAGCTGCATTTTTCTACCAAAAAAAAATCCCAGTTTCAGTTGAAAAATTCAGCCCAGCTCTGCAAGGGCCTGACTGGCTGTTGTTGCTGGGATCTCTCCCTGCTCCAGGGGGTAGTCACTGCTCCCAGGGTCCCGCAGGCTGGGGGAACCGGCCTGTGAGCTTCCCCGCAACTCTTTCCAGCTCGGTGCTCCCCAGTTGCAACGGGCTCTGCCGTGCCCCTGGCTGGCACGACCTTGGTCTGGAAGCAGGAGGAAAGGCAGCTCCCTTTCCTCTTCCCGCCACCCTTCTGGGCTGCTACTTTAGGAGCACTGCAGCCGCGGAGTGTGCTTAAAGCAGCGTGGTGCTGGGCCACGGCCTCCAGGGCTCTGCTTCCTCCAGCCATGTTCTCCTCTTGCTGCCCCGTACTGCCTGGGTGGCACAGAGCCAGCTTGTGGGTGCTGGGATCCCTCACTCTCCCCTGGATGCCTTGACTCACAGCACCCCGCTCCATTCAGCTATGCTGAGGGGATGCTCTGCACAAACCCTTTGTCCCTCGCTACTCCCAAGTTCTGCCCCTCCCCAGGGTGCACTGTATTGTATTGATGGGAGGGGCACAGAGCGGCTCTGGGTGGATCCTCTGCAGCTCCCAACCAGGATCCTGTCCAAGGCAGCATCATGGCTGTTGCTGTTGTTCCCTCTGGTGTCATCGCTCTGGAAGGCCCGAGCCCTCCGTGAGGCAGGCACAGGTGTGCGTGCCTGTGAGAGGACGCCAGCGTCTGCGCAGCTAGGGCAGGTGGGCCGCTTGAGGCCACGCTCCATGGCACAGTTTTCTTATGCCTGCTGTGGGACGCAGAGATACCTCGATCCCAAGGCCAGAAGGGCCCATGGTAATCATCTAGTCTGACCTCCTGCATAACACGGGCCAGAGAACGGCCCCACGGTAATTCCTACAGCAGATCTCATGGAAAAACATCCAGTCCTGATTTAAACATTGTCAGTGACGGAGCATCCGTTCTGACCCTGGGTAAATTGGTGTGATGGTTAACTCCTCAACGTATTAAAACATTACTCCTTATTTCCAGTCAGAATTTACCTAGGGCTTTTTTCAGCTCGCGTCCAGGGCAGAGCAAGCCAGCTAAGTGTCACGAGTGTGCAAGGCCCCCGGTACCTGTCAAGGAGGACACATCACCCTCCCCCAGCACAGACCACACTGTACCGGGGTCCTGGCCCCGAAGGGCCACTATGAACGTTCCTTCGTGTTGGGAGAACCTGCTGTGGCTTGAAATGAATGACAGGTGGGCCCCGGGACACACCAGGCAGGTGACGGCCTCCCCTTCCAGCCAGGTCCTGTCACTAGCCCCCTGCTCCTCTCTGCACCACTAACTGCACCTGGGCAACCATCCAGAGAGTTTAAAGACCTAAGCAAATGTGGGATGCTTCCCTTTGCCTTCTGGTTCCTGAGCCTGCAGCTTGCGCTGAGCTCCCGTGTTCCAGACTTTCTCTGCAAATCAATAGACACTGACTTTGTTTCCTGCAAGCTGACATTCTCGGGTATCCACAGGACTCCAGGAGCTGAGGCTTTAGGAGAAATACTAGCTAGCACGAGGCTTTCAATAAAAGCGTGAGAGTCAGCAGTACCGTTTATTCCCCTCTTTTAGTCCCAGCATGTCTATAGAAGCCATTGTTTTCCTGAATAGAGTCCACGGTCAGTGCTTTCTGCAAGCTCTCAGCTGGGCACCACCTCAGGTCTAGCCATCGCAGCTGCTAGAATCAGGCCAGACTGTACTGGTAGAAGCAAGGAATGGTGGTTATGGGAAAGCTGGGATTTTTAAGTCCCATCCCTTGCCCCCACCAGGGATGCGCAGAGCTCCCTGAGGTGCTGGGCTCACTGCTGGGGGATGTTTTGCTTCTTTAGCAGTTCGATTGCTTGAGCAGTTACAAAAATTTCTCTTTAAAAATTCATGTTGTTCTGTATCATGTTAAATATTTATTTTTGAGGAACAATGCGAGCACCTCTCCCCCTGCCTTGCTATGATCCCTATTTTGCATACGAAGTGATTAATAATTAAGCAGCCGTATTTTACTTTGACTAGCGGATGAGATGCAGCAGCCGGTTGGGTGCTGGGTTGAGCTATGAATCTCAGAGGCGGGAGGGTGCAGGAATTCACCTTCACCTCCAGATGGAGGGACTGTTCCCAATATGTTACTGCAGCTCTCCCGGATGGGATCACACAGACAGTCCAGGGCACCCTGGGAAGGAGATCTCAGAGATTCCTAGATCCCAAGCCTCAGAGGGACCCTGGTGATCATCTATTCTGACCTCCTGTATATCACAGGCCCGAGAACAGTCTCACAATAATTCCCACAGCTCGTCTTTTAGAAAAACGTCGAGTCTTGATTTTAAAAAGTGCTGGACAATCCACCCTGACCCTTGGTACATTGTTCCAATGGCTAATTACATTCACTGTGAAAAATTGACACCTTATTTCCAGTCTGAATTTGTCTAGCTTCAGCTTCCAGCCATTGGCTCGTGTTTTACTTTTCTCTGCTAGATTGAAGAGCCCATTATTAAATATTTATGTGTACTTACAGACTGTGGTCAAGTCACTCCTTAATCTTCTCTTTGCTAAGCTAAATAGATGGAGCTCCTTGAGTCTATCACTATAAGGCAGGTTTTTTAATCCTTTCATCATTCTTGTGGCTCTTCTCTGAACTCCTTCCAATTTATCAATGTCCTTCTTGAATAGTGGGCATCAAAACTAGACACAGTGTGCCAGCTGTGGTCTCACCAGGGCCAAATACAGAGGTAAAATAACCTCTCGGCTCCGACTTGCAATTCCCCTGTTCATGCATCCCAGGACCACATTAGCCCTTTTGGCCACAGAATTGCACTGGGAGCTCGTGTTCAGCTGATTATCCATTCCCACCCCCAAATCTTTCTGTGAGTCAGTGTTTCCCAGGATAGAGGCCCCCATCCTGTAAGAGCAGCCTACGGAATTTGTTCCTAGACGTATGCATTTACCTTTCCCCATATTAGAACTCATATTGTTTGCTTGCACCCAGTTTACCAGGCGACCCAGATCACTCTGCATCAGTGACCTGTCCTCTGCATTATTTACCTCGGCCCCAATTTTTGTGTCATCTGCAAACTCAGTGAGGATCTTTTCAGGGCTTCCTCCCTTTTTGTAGCATCAAGGGGCAGGGGTTTGCCCTGCCATGGAACAGGCCATGAGATCCATCCCCACATCCAGAGGACCCTCAAGATCAGGGAAAGACCGTGGACTCTGCTGGGCTCACGCTGGGAAGAAACGGGGAAAGCAGAGGTGATGCTGTCGCTGTGTCTGGATACTGATACCTGGAGAAGAGACCTGATACTGGAGGGGCTTCCAGCTGTGCTGACAAAGGCACAAAACGTTCCCGGGGCTGAGAGTTGAAGTTAAACAAATTCAACCTTGAAATAAGACACAGTTTCCTGGCGGGGGGCGGGGACACCGGAACAGCTCACTGGGGAGACAATGATGGACTCCATCGCTTGGAGCTTTTAAAATGAGATTCAATATCTTTCTAAGAGATTGATTTCCTCCAACTTCAGGGAGTGATTCTGGGGCCGGTGGGTGGGGTCGGGCTGGCCGGCCGTGCTTCCTTTTGGCCTTTAAACTTTGTGAAACAATGTGAGATGATGCACGTCCCTCCTTGGTCCTGCCCAGCCAGCCCTGGTCTTCCTCACCTGCTGCTCCCTGGGACAGTGGTGGCATCTCCCAGGGCCCAGGAGAAGGAGGAGCAAGAGTTACCATGGAGGTGACTGACGACGTGCTTCAGAGAGGGAAATTTTCCCATGCTTGATTTCTCCCACCCCTTTAGTGTGGCAGGGGAGGTTCCATCGTGCCCACACTGCTCCCATCCTGCCCCTCCAGAGGTACATGAGCCAGGCACTGTGTCGAGGAGCGTCGGAAATATCATCTCTACGACATCGAATAGAGTAGGCGTATGTCTAACATAGCGAGATTAATACAATACAGGTCACAACAAGCTGAAGACGTTGAAATGAGCCATGGGGACCTTAGGGAAATGAGGAGTCAAACCAAATTGCTTTGAAATCTTCCCGTCAAAAATGTTGTCAAAACTTTGACACATTCTCATGAGCCAATCTGGTTTGTGAAAAGCTGCATTTTCCAGTGGAAAACCGTTCTATCCCCAACAAGCTTCACTTTCATTGCTCGAATGACAGACTGACGGCACTGTGGGAGATCTGAGACAGATTCCCATGGAATCTGGATCTCCAAACGACTTCCAACTGACTGGGGCGAGGGCTGTACCCGGAAGATGGAGGATTCCCTGAAGGATCGCTAGCAGGGAACGGGAAATGGGGGGTGCTGTGTCTGGGGTCGGGTTGTGGGGGACACATGGAGTGACTGGTATTTCTTATTTAACAGCTTCATTAGTGATCTGAAGGAAGGAACAAACAATATGGTAATGACATTCACAGATGGTGCTAAACTTGGAGGTGTGGCAAACAACAGGGAAAGTTGAGAAATAATGCAAAACGCCTAGGACAGTCTAGAAATTCATGCACCACACAAGGAGCGAAACTTGGCTTACAGACAAATGATACAAGACAAAGTAGGGGAGCAGAGGCGGTGTCTGCATGGCCGAGGGGTGACCACACCTGGAATCTTGCACTGAAAAACTGGAGGGAGAGAAGTGAATGATCAGGGCCTGGGAGGAGGGGGGGGACTCGGGGAAACAATAAATGAACAGAGGAAAATACTTGCATCTCGACAGGGCGGTGGTTGATGTGTGTGTAACAGTGAAAGTCTCCAGATGTTTGAAGGGTGTGAGTGGCAGAGAGGAGAGTCACGGGAGATGCTGCTTCGCATCCGGCGTTGAAATCGTGAAAGGAACAAGTTGGGCTGAAATCAGGAGACTCCCTGGCAGGGAGACGTGTCGTCTGTTGACTTGTCTCCCCCGGCAGGGCTGGGACATCTAACCCTGGAGGTCACAGCGCATTCCTGACTGCTGCGTATGGCCCAGCCCCGCCCTCCTGCCGGGCGATGGGCTGGATGCCCGGACTGGCCGGCCCATCTCTCACACCTGCCAGGCTGCATGGGGCTCGCCGCTTCTCAGAGGAGCTTTGTAAAAATGCCGACGATCCTGGCCGTCAATGAAACAATGCCTCCCCCACCCCGTCTGGGGGGCACTCTGGGGCAGGCTATGCTGGAGAGTGAGCAGGGGAACCCCTGGGCTGTGTGTCTCCAGTTACCCTGGGACCGGGTGACACATGGCCCCCGTCCATCTGGGGCATCTCCCACTGGCCCCAGCCCTTGTGCAGAGGGCAACGTTGAGGTTGCCGTTGTGCCCGTAACCTGTCAGGGCCAGGCATAATCAGGTGCCCAGTCGATGCCTCACTGGGACTCCAGCCATCTGCCATGGCACCCTGGGAGAGGGGGGTGGTCTGTGTCCACTGCAGGACATCACGGATCTCTGGGGTGAACTCCTGCCAGTTACCTCCTGAACGGGGCCAGCCCTGGCTCTTGCCTCCACTTCCTTGACAGTCCCGCATCATCAGAGCTCCCACGACTCAGAAAGGAGCCCGTTTCCCCGCTGACCCGACTCCAGCCCCCAGCCTGCACTGGCTCGGGAGCAGGGGGTGCAGTGACTAGCAACGAAAGCGACTCCCCCGCTGTCAGGCTGCAGGGCGGTCCGAGCAGCGAGGAAGGCCTGTGGCAGGAAATCAGCATTGCCTGGGAGGCTGCTGGGGAAGGGAAGACCGCACAGAAGGTAGTTGCTTTCCCAGAGTGTGTCCCCTCAGGGCTGGCGATCTGCACCGGCTGCGTATCGCTTCCTGGATAGACTTCAGTGTCGAGTCGCTGTACCTCAGCCGGGGGCGCCGGGCTGGAGGCAGGCACCCCTGGGTGGGGTCTCTGGCCTGTACTCTGAGACTGGAGGGTCATGATGGGCTGCTCTGGGCTCCAGATGTGCGAAAGGGGCTGTGAAGGTCCTGTGCCCTGCTCCGCGAAGAGATACCCCCTTCTCTGCTGCTGGCGCTCTAGTGGGTTGAAAGACCTGGGATGCTGCGGCTGTGTGGGGAGGAAAGCAAGATCTGTAGCTCTGTCTGTAGCCCAGCTGGCTGGTTGATGTGGTCTGTGGGTTGGGAGGATCTAGACTGGGGTTGCTGGTTTAACACCAGACGGGACCAGGAGATCATTTAGTCTAACACAGGCCAGATGATCGCACCCACTTGCTCCTGTCCTGAGCCCTGTAACTCGTGTTTGGCAAAAGCATCTTCCTGAAAGACAGCCAGGCTCAACCCGAAGCCATAAAGAGAAGGACAATGCACCTCTTCCCTTGGTAGCTTGTTCCAGTGTTAACCACCAGCTCTGGTAAAAATGTGGCCCCGATTTCTAACTGGAATTTGTCGGGCTTCAGCTTTCAGCTATTGGTGCTTGTTCTGCCTATCGTTGCTAAATTAAAGAGCCCTTTAAGATCTGGTATCTTCTCCGCGCTAAGGTGCGCTATGCATTGTAAACGAGTCACCTCTTGATCTTCTCTTTGGTCAGATGAACAGATTGATCGCCTGTTTTTCCAGCTCTCAGATCAGTTTCTGGTGCTTCCCCGTACCTTCTCCAATATTTCAATATCTGTTACGGCCACGAGGTTCTAAATATTTTTGGTTAACGTCCCATCTCCACTGCAAATGGAAACCCCATCGTGCCGGGGCTCCTACATCCTAGCAATGAGTGCAGATGGGTTCAAAT
This sequence comes from Emydura macquarii macquarii, assembly GCF_026122565.2. Classification (NCBI taxonomy): domain Eukaryota; kingdom Metazoa; phylum Chordata; order Testudines; family Chelidae; genus Emydura; species Emydura macquarii. Next base: position 7,389,953 of record NW_027131391.1, read on the forward strand.
TAGCAACAGCAATAGTCCTGGCTTCCCTGAGGTGCGGTAACATGCCATAGTGGTGCAAGTCCTGGGCAGTGGCAGCAAATGCTTTCATGGAGTCTGGCATGGCAGGGTGCACACGAGACTAGTCGTGATTCCTCGGTAACTGGCTTATTGCTGCCACTCAGCCAGGCCAGTGTGACTTTAGCGGTGACACTTGCTGGCCATTGCATTTTGTAAGAAGCAATTACTGGTTTAAGTCGTGCCCTGGCCGAGCTGTGAGTCCGGGGCACAGAGAGAGATGGGATTCACTGTCTTGTGAAATGGAAAATGGATTTCTTAGCAACTGAAGCTGGCTGGTCTGGTGGAGCAACCACTCCCCTCAGGCCGCCCCCACCATGCACACGGCTGCTGCGATTCGTGACTTGCTCTTTCTTTTATCTGTGGTTCGGTGCTGAGAATGGCTTTGCTAAGAGATGAGCTGGGGCGGGGAGCCGGGTTTCTGGAGTCGGGAATGCAGCGTGAAATGGAATTGGGACGGGGCGTGCTTTGTTCCAGCCCCCTTCCTTTGCCTCTTTCCCTGCAAGGCCTGCAGCCCACGCCTATGGCTCTGCAGATTTCCAGCCACTCTGACTGCCCCCCTTGTGACTGCCTGGGGCCCCTGGGGAACTGATCCTGGGCAAAGATGATGACACTCCAGCTCCTTCCATTTCGCAAACCATCCCCAGGCTCCGCAGTCCCCCGGCAGGCAGGCAGGCACTGATTTGCAGGGGAGGGACAGAGATACCGTGCGATTTGAGTGCACCAATGGCAGAGACAGGACTAGAACCCACTTCTGCCTCCCGCGAGAGAGCCCTGACGGCCAGCCCCCCTACAGATACACAGGTCACAAACTCAGGCATGGGCCCCAGGGCAAGTGGGTCTGGCCTGTTCTCAGAGGGCTGGGGGGAGAAGATGCCAGAGGTTTCCATTCGGGGCAGAGAGGGCCGTATTTCATGATCACAGTGATTTTAGCCCCTGGTTGCATGCGGTGTTTGTGAATTGCAGAGCAAACACCAGTCATCAGGGAAGTGATCCTTGTCAGAAATGTCCCATTTGCACCGATTTATTGGCACACAGGCCTTGATCTGTTTCCAGCTCTTCCTGGAGCCTGCCGACCGATGGCATGCACAGCATGATCTGTGCGCGGAGCTGTCGGCCAGCGTGGGGCATGTCAGAATCCCTCACCCTTCCCAAATGTGCATCCAGTCCTGCCGGCAGGGCCACTCACCAAAGCCTGCTCCTCACGCTGCGTGTCCAGACAGCTGTGGAAAAGACACCGGTGGGGTCCTGTGGGCAGGAGACTTGGATGGGCCCCGGAGTCTTTTTTGGCCTGATAGTCTCAGACTGCTGTGAGATCCCAAGGAAACATTTGTACTATTCGGTTTGGGAGCTCGGCCTTCTGACCCCCTGGCCGTAGGGCTGCGATCTTGGACTGTGGTCCGATATTTGGCCTGGCAGGAAAAGCCGGGCTGGCCGGAGGAAGTGGTGGGGCTGAGTCACTGGTCGCCATTTGTCTCTTAGCCAGTGCGGCGCTGCAGAGTGATGTTGGAGGAGCTTGGCTGCTGGACGTTGTCAGGTTCACAGCGTGCACGCTGAGAATTAGATACAAACCCACCATGCTCTGGCTGGAAGGTTGCAATCTAACACTACTTTGTTTCTTACAATCCAGAACACACAGGAACCCCAAACCAGAGAGAGACGGAGCAGGCTGCTCCCTCTTACAGGGGCCCACCTTTCCTTACCCTGGGCTGGCATGGCCGGTCCCGACCACACACTTCCCTACAGAGCCTGCTAGCCTGCAAACAGGACAGGGAAGAATCGCCGATACTCAGAGTGACAGCCTACCTTTTCAAACGAGTTTTCAGTATAGCACAGAGATGTTTGAGTGCTTCTCACCGCCCCAGTATCATGGCCTAGATATGAGCCTGTTTCCTAGGAAATCGGCTTCCTAGAAATAAGCAATGGAAGAGATCTACTTAGTCACCTGATCTGGCCCCAGCCAAGCAAGGGAAGAGTAAAGTAAAGAAGTTGAGAAGCAAAGACCAGAAAATAGCCCTAAATAACTTCAGTAGAGTGGCTGTTGTATGGTGCTGGGGCGGGTACGGGGTAGCAGTGTGGCTGGCTCTGGGACAGTTCTGGAAAGGGGGAGAGTGTCGATATGACTCGGTCTGTCAGATGGTACCGGAAGGGGTGAAAGTGTCAGTGTGACTGGATCTGTTGGAAGGCACTGGGTGTGGGGAGGGGGTGGCTGGCTTTGTCCAGCGGTGTCTGAGGGAAGGTGTATTAGTGTACCTGGGTGCCACCCCTGCCGCCAGCCTGGCTCCCATCACACCCCTCCTGGGTTAGTTCAGCTCACCGTGTTCTCTGGCACCCAATCCCCCTGGTCCCTTCCCTAGGAGGCCCTTGCGCCCCTGCCAGCTCCTTCCTGGTGTTGCCCGGAGCCAAGGGTGACGGGCACCAGCCCCATCTGTCAGAGCTGTTTGCAGCAGAGCCGTGGGTCGAGGAGCAGGGCAGGCTCCCGGGAGCATTGGTGCTGCAGTGGGGTCAGGCTTCCGTGCTGCCCTCTCTCCTCCTGGGGCTGTGTGCGGGGCTGTAGCTAATGCGAAGGTGGGGGTTTGTTTGTTCTGTGTTGTGCTGGCGAGGGGCGGTCCCACCGCCCTGGCATCCGGGTCCCTGTGTCCCAGCGCAGGGGCAGCCTGCAGCGTTCACCACACGCTGCCTGGCGGCCTTAGGGACTGCAACACAGCGACCGCCTCCCGCAGGAAGTTCCTGAAGCACGCGACTGCCCCTCTGGGACTAGCCTAGGTCCAGGTGCCCAGCACGCGACTGCCCCGCTGGGATGGGAGCTGTGTGCCCAGCATGCGACTGCCCCACTGGGAAGGGCCCAGGGCCTTGTGTCCAGCATCTCCCTCCTCCCCCTGAGAACGGCTGGTGTGGCCTGCTTGAGAGGGGATTGCCACCCTGGCTTAGGATTTGATGATGCAATCACTTTTTTTTATCAAAAGGCTCAATTGTCCTCGGAGCCGTCTCTGGAGATGCCACCTGCTGCTCTGCGAAGCTGGCAATTCCTGCACCTTTCAGCCCTCAGGGTGCTGCGAGCTGCAGAGCACAGAGCGGGCCGGGATTGCGTTTGCCGTGCTGCTGGGGGCACAGCGATCCGACACACCTTTCCTGCTTCTGCATCCAACCCAGAGTGGGCAACTCCCCCCGTCTCTGCCTGGTGCCAGAACCCGGCACGGAGGGATCTGCTCTGCGCCAATCAGAGCTTGCTGACCTCTCCCCTGTGGCTGTCAGCATGAGTTCTGGGCCTAGAGGGGAAGTGCAGACCGGCCCTCAGCCAATTGCTGCCTATTTCAGCAATCCTCCTGCACGGAAACGCAATGCCATTGACATCCCGTTGTTCGCTGGGGTCCCCAGCTACCTTTCTCGTCTGCGTGCTGTGAGGAGCTGGGGCGTATTGGGATGGTGTTTTGTGAGCATGGGGTAGGCCTCAGTGCATTGGCGAAGGGTGACTTGTCGTGGAGCACGATCAAAAGGAGTTAGAAGGGGAACGAGGCAGGACAGGCCCACCAGTGGCCCAGAGAAGGAGCATCCCAACAGCCGCTCCTATGCAACGTACATCGCTCCATACGGTTGCCCTGGGCACAGTGGCTCCGTTGATTCATATGGGCATGGCTCTGTCCTGGGATGAGTGGGAGCCACCTTCCACATATGGGGTGAGCATGGAGCATTAGGCCCTGATCCCCAGGGGTGCGGGTCAGGGAAGGGGCTGCACTGATGGGACAGGAAGCCACGGGGGACGGCAGAGTGATTTGAGTTTTATTGAATGAATGGTACCTGGCTGCAAATGGAAGCACTACGGCAAATCCCGCCTCGTCAATAGGTAGAAAAACGGTGCGCCTTCCTTGTCTCTCTGTCACTGGTTTGTGTGTGCAAGGTGTGTGCATACTGTGTGTGCAGGTGTGTGTGGCAGGCGTGCATGTCTCACTGTCCTGTGTTCTCTCTGCTCTGCTTACTAGGATGTCTTGCGTGAAAGTGCCCCGGTTCTGCTGACCGTTGCACCCTTTGTTCACGGTGTCCATTGAGTCTGTGGGTTTCGCACAATTACTCCATTTCACTGCAAAAAAACCTGGCAAAGTGCAGAATCAGCATTTTCCCAGCACTCTGGTGGGGACCTGGGACCGGACCAGGAGCTTTTCTAACAGAGGTCAGCAACTCTCGCTCCTCTTGTGCTTGGGACTGGGAACGGAGCCGCTCTCTGTGCTTCCTGCGCTGCTTTGGCTAATTTCTGGATTTTGCGCCCCGAAGCAGAACCCGGCTCAGCATTCAGGCTGGCTGTGTCGTTTGCAGGTTGCTGGGAGAGTGAGCCTGGGCTGGAAAGCAGAATGCCTTGGCGCTGTGGAGAAGGTTCTGACCGCCTGACACGGCCGGCGTGTTTCTAGAGGGAGACCGGTGGCAACACTGACTGTGAATGTTAATCTTACAACACAAGCAGGGGGGACTTAATAAGTAATAGCCACAGAGTGTGAAGTGTGGGCGTGAGTCAGCTGTGTGGGCTGCGGTCTCTGACCTTGTCCAAGGGCTGAGCGAAGAGTGGACGTTCTCCTGGGGTATTCTCAGAGTGTGGCAGTTTATGTCCGAGCGCTCACACGGGTACGGATGAGAAAGGGATTTTGGACTCAGGGCTGCAAATCCTGGCTAAAAGCCCATCCAGTGGCAGAGCCTGCTCCTACTGTGTCAGGTAGTTACACAATCCCTCCAATCAGGGAACAAAAGCAAGACCATGTGAGTGACGTAGCTACCAACATGAATCTTGGCCACTGGTTTGGTTGTTCCTTGAAGAAAGGCTAAGCCATTCCTGCCAGCATACGCCTTAGAGAGGGTGAGACACCATGATCCCGTAGCGATGGGGGGGCAGAGAAACGCCAATGACAGAAAGAAGGATCTAGGGTGCAGGGCAACACTTGCAACCCAGATCCGGATGCAGGCACCAGAGCCAGCTGTGCCAGCTCCAGGTTATGGATGGAGGCCCCCGGCAAAGGACTGGAAAATGTGGCTCTAGCGTGCCGTCTGGCTGCACGTCCCTCTGTCCCGGGGGTGGGGGGAAGGTTGTAAAGATGGGCAGGGCAGGGCAGGGAAAGGCAGGGAGCTGTGCGGGATTCCCACTGTGGGGAGCGGTGAAGCAGGCTGTTGCAGAGATGGCCTTGAGAGTCCCCGTGACCCAAGGGGCAGGTCAGAGCTGCAGGAGGCTCGGGGCTGGCAACGCAGAACGATGAGTTGATGTGACGTGCACCAGTTGGATCGGGACATTCTACCCGTGTAGCAGACAGACCTGCCCTCCCTTGCCCCGAACCTGCAGAGGAAACTGCCGGGGAGAGCAATGAATGCAGCATCAGATGCTAAACCACCCCCAGCAACTGGGGGTGTGCTTCCCCCCACTCATTTGTTGCTCTATTTCCTTCCACTCTCTGCTCGTTCTGCCTTCGTCAGACCCACTCTCCAGCCTGCTGCCCACCATTGCCCTCTGTGCTCCAGCCCCCCATCTCTCTCCAGGGTTGGCCTGTGGTCCCTCCTCCCCAGACCTGGTGTTTCCTGCCATTCCCTCTCCCTGTAGCGGGGTTCATGGGTGGTGGCGAGGCCGAGTTGGGGCTGCAAAGGCACTGAGAGAGGGGAATGGCTCCCCCCACAGGGAGGTGTGTCCTGGCCAGTGAGTGCACAGAGGCACAGCCAGTGCTGTGGGGTGTTGGGAAATGTCAGGTCCCCCCAATGTACAGCGTCCTCCATGGACAACCCTCACCCGGCACAGACCCCAGCTCTGCCAGGCCCTTGCTGCCCCGGCGCTATGTTGCAGTTCCTCGAGCACCATTTAGAGCAGCCTCGGGGCTGCTTTAGGTTATGGCGGCTGCCCATGGCCCTCAAGGGACGGTTCCAGCTGCTGGGGTTTGCTGAAGCATAGGGATGCTCTGCCACAGCCGGGCTCCTTGTCCTGGCCCCTCAACACCGCAAGTTGGGTGTGAGTAGGGTGACCAGATAGCAGCTGTGAAAATTCAGGACAGGGGTGAGGGGTAATAGGTGTCTATGAGACAAAGCTCTGAATATTGGGACTGTCCCTATAAAATCGGGACATCTGGTCCCTTCAGGTGTGAATCTGGGGCTGGGGGGTGTGGTGATATAGAGCTATGGTATGGTATGGTGGCTCTGTGCTCTGAGGTTTCCTGTACGCAGGAGAACTCTGGGGCCAGAGAGCCTGCCTGGGGCTGGTTGACCCATCACAGCCACACAAAGCAGCATGAACATGCAGGCTCCCCTGACCCTTCCCTGTGCCCAGAGGGCAGCAACCCCTCCAGGAGGCGAGGGGGGCCCAGCACAGCTCAGGCTTGCCCTGTGGCAACATGTCCATGAGCCGTCGGCTTCCCTGAGGCTCCAGGATATTTGTGGCGCATTAATGAGCTTTCTTAGTCTGACTGGCCATTCCTTGCATGGGTGGATTTTAAGGGGCACGGACAGCTGGGGCTGGATCTTTGTCAGACCCTTGCAAGTTCCAGAGGACTCTGGGAGCCGACCAGGCCCTGGGCCACGGTCTGATCTTGATGACGGCGGGGTCAATGCAGGGTCACCCCGTTCATGAGAGGCACTGCAGGTTTACACCAGGGCAGGTTTTGTTCATGGACAATGGTCCCATTGGCCAGTCGACACTCAATGTTAATGGAAAACCTTCCCCCAGGGCAACAGGCCAGTGGGATGGAGGAGGAGGGAACAGACGGGTACAGCGCAGAGGCAAACCCTATAGATGAGTGTGGAACAGAGATGTGCAATATAGAGTCAGGAGCTGCGGATGTGTCTGGTCTCGGGCAGCAGTTTCCAAACTTTATTGGTTCACGTTCTGCCTTCTTAGAAACTGGATGTTTGGACTGCCACATGCACATTTCTCCTTGCCGGGCACATTTCATTTTAGGCTTAGTCGGGTTCACTTAAGTATTTCCAAACCCTGTCGTAAAAATCAATGCCTAAATGTTCGAGTGCAGCCTCCTTTGTAAACAGTTCAGGATTTTAGACAGGTTGTCCGAAGGAAACACGATGGAGCAGCCTTTGTGAGGCTTTGCCTGTCGTGTGTCGCTCAAAGGCTGAGATGCAATTAAAGATGTCGTAAACGACATGATGTCTTTTGGTGAGTGCAGCTGAACTGCAGCGAGCGGCTTGATTATGTAACGTGTCGAACTGAAGCCCTACGTTCCTGCTCATTTGCACCTGGATTGCTGGCGAACGTGAGCCAAAGCGCCCGCTGCTTCCCTTGTTTGCAATGTAAATCAAGGAAATGCCAAACCTTTTGAGTGGCTTTCGGAGGCAACAAAAGGGAGCGCCCTCCGTGGGAAGTGTGAGTGTGTGTGTAAAAGGACGAGGAACTCAGGGTGTGTGTTAAAGGACGGCAACTCTGGGGGTGTGTAAGAGTTTGGGGGCCTCAGAGGCCTGATGAGGGAGGCGGGGAGTCTCGGCTGGAAGTGCTGCGGGTTTATCGGGGTACCAAGCAGTTTCAGCTCCATGGCACCCACCATGCAGGCAAATTGCACAGGGCCGCCCTCGCTGGGAGGAGACTCAAACTGCAGCCAGCTGGTGGCTCTGTAGCTGAGAAGCCCGGCAGCTCTCCCTCGTCCTGTGGCCTGGCTTTTATCCCCTGGACCCAGCCAACCCCCCACCCCGCAACTTGCCTGCAGGCAGGGGGGTGCAGGAGGAACTCTTGCTCCACTGCAGCTTTCCATGGGGGGGGCTTTGATCTTGGTTTCCCCACGGCGTAGGCCTTGCAGCTTCTCAGAACGGCCCTGTATGCCTATAATCTCTTCAGACAGGAGCCAGGCATGGGATGGGAAACGTCACGCGCTCCCCTCAGTAGCTGGGTCCACGTGGCTCAGCGCAGACTGAAGGCCGGGCCTGGGGGTAGCAGGGTGTGCGTCGGCACAGCTGCAGCGCACAGAACGCTGCTAAATGGAGCTGCCGGGCCGGTGTGGTTGGCCAGTGTCGCCTGCCGTTTTGGCTGACGGCGGCTTCTTGAGTATTTCCTCGCACGCTGCAGGGCCTGTGAGTCTCTTGGAAACGGAGCAGGGTTTGCAGCCCCTCGTTTCCAACCAACTCCCCCCTCCCCGCCAAGTCACGCGGGTGTCGCAGTGTGGGAACCTCCACGATAGCGTCTTGTGAGCTGGGCAGCGGCAGGAAATGCACCCAGTTGCGTGCTCCTAATGCATCCTTGGCCATTGTCTCCTGAGCTGGGGACTCCAGGTGCTTATCTGGCTCCCACACGGTACGTGAGCGCCCCCGACTGGTGGCATGACCCTGGCCCCCAATAGGCCAAAGGTTTGGGAATAGGATGAGAACAGGGCACCACGTCTGTGGCCGAGGAGCCCCTGAAATGTGCATTACAGCAACACCCACCCGTCCTACGCTAGATTCGGGGCCCGTGGCACTGGACACGGTACGTGGAGCGAGGCAGCCCCTGCCCAGGGAGCTCCCAGTGTGACTAGACAAGACAGAGCAGGGGGCAAGGAAGGTCGGGTCTCCCCGCTGCACAGATGGTGATGGAGGCCCAGCTCACAGACCCAGTCTATGGCGGAGCAGGAAATGGAGCCAGATCTCCTGAGTTACAGGCCTGGTCCCTCCCCCCTGGACCACGCTTCCTCCCGCACAGACGGCTCTCCTTGGCTCACACTGACTGGAGGGGCCGTGCCTGCGCTGGGCAATTGCTCCCTATACAATGAATGGGGAGAGACGGGCGCCATAGGCTATGACCCACAAAGCCAGCAGGCTAGGCAGGGCTGCCTCGGCTGGTGAATGGACGATGTCCAGGAGAGGGATCCGGCCTAGCCCCTGCCCCAAAGAAGGAGACACGAGCCTGGGGCCGGCCTGCATGCAGTCTGTGAATGGGAACCCCTCTCTGGAGTCAGGTGGTTTAGGTGCCTAAACTGGTTCTTATGAGACTGGGTTAGGGCCTGTCTGGCTCCCTGCAGAAGAGCTGGTGCCCGGAGTATGACTTTTCGCTCAGTGGTTTTGTCCCCTGAAGCAGAGAGGAGGGAATTGAACCTGGGTCTCCTACACCCCACGTGAGTGTCCAGATCATTGGGCTACAAGTTACCCGGTGGGCATCAGCACCTCTTCTCCTGGCCAGAACTGAGTGGGCATGTACACACACACACACACACACAGGCCACCTTCCAGGGCACGCACGGCAGGCGAGACAGGCATTCCTCCACCTCTCTTCCCCCAGTTCACGAGTCGCTCTGGGGCTGTGGGACCAGGATTGCCAACCGTCCGTAAATGTACGGATAGTCAGTAAAAAAATGTACAATTTTAACACTGTCCGTTAATCCGCAAATAAATGAAAATGTCGGTAAAAATTGAGTAGAAATCAAACCGATGGTATTTTGACATTGATTGTCATCATTCAGAATCACTTCTTGTATCATAAAACTACACTGATTCCTGTTTTCTATTATTGCACATGCCCAAAGAACCCGATTGATCAATTAACTGCAGCTAAAACAATTGCATAATTCCAAATTCCTGCATACAGGCTATCGCGAGGGAGTACACACTTTTGTGGTATTATTGTATTGTTTGTGGTATCTTTAGTGATGTCAGTAAAAAGTTTACTGTGTTGGTAAAAAAAATCTGCAGGACTCAGGCTCCGACCCTCCCCTCAGCAAGGTCCTTGGACCTGGGGCCTGAGTATTTGCTGACTCGAGTCAGACTGGTTTGTGTGTGGCTGGAAGGGGGACTTAGGCTAATATCTGAGTCAGAGCCCAGGCTTTGTGTGCTGTGTAGACATAGCTGAAGTGACTTGCCCAAGGTCATGCAGGGAGCTTGCGTCAGCGCAGGGAACAGAACCTGGGACGCGGGCAGCACTAACCACTGAGCATCCTGGCTCCCTTGGCATATTGTTTGAATGCTTTTCCCATGGGGCGCTCCCCCAGCTGACCCCCCTCCCTTCCAGGTGTTTCCACTGTGGAGGAGTGGAGCTGGCTAATAGCAGAGTTTTCCCGAAAGTCGCTGGCCCGACACACCATCCTTCCCTCCCTGCAGCCACGGTTCTCCCAGTGGGAAAGGCCCTTCTTTAAATAGACGCGTGAGTGCTTCTTCGGTTGTCAAGTGTTTCTGGGAGGAGCCGCCTCAGGGCTTTTAGCGTTTGACCTTTCCCGGGCGGCTGCGATTTGTGAGACGAGGCCGGCAGTGAAGTGCCCGTGGGCGGCCTCGCACAGCGTGTTCTCCGTGGGAGAGCCCAGGCGCCGCAGCCACCTCTCCAAGTGTGCAGAACAGAAGCCGTCACTCTGGAAATGAGCTCCTGCCTGCAGCAGGGAAGTGGAAGCCAGCCGCTCTTCCATCGGCCAGGCCCTGTGCCCAGCCACTGCATAGGGCGGACCCGGTCTGGGTATTGGCAGAGAGAGGGCAATGGGCAGCAAGGGACAGCAAAAGGGCCCAGGACAGGAGTTCAAACCACAGAATCCTGGAACGTTGCAGCGAAATGTAACACGCTGGCTTAGAGCACGTGGGCGTGTCAGCCTCTAGCGCCTGCCCATGGCCCAGATAGGAGCCTGCTACCTGCCCATGGCTAATGGGGTTTTCTGGAGTTCAAGTGGCAGCGTTTGCATTGAAGGTGGCTGCTCTGGCCCCATGGCTGTGTATATGCGGCCGTGGTTCATTGCACCAGTGTTTCAGATGGATTATAACCCCCCCACAAAAATCTCCTGCCACAGTCAACCTTTATAGGCATTGGCATTCACTTGTGGAGGGGGCTGGCAAGCTCTGGAGATCCATCCCCAATGCACGGGCAGCTCACTAGAGATCGATCCACAGTGTACTGGCGGAGCCTTACTATTATTTTTATTCCAGTTGTGCTGGGTTCTGCACACACACACACACACAACAGCAGGCCATGCCAGGCCATTGCTCCCTAGTAGCAGTGATGCAACATCTGTATGCGTGTGTGTGCTGGCCGAGTCTGTGCTTGGGGAGAAACTTGGGGCTTGCAGAGAAGTGTCCAGAGCTCCCTTCTGGCCTTGAAATCTACGAATTGGGCAAAGAACTATGAACTGTCCACTTTGCCCCCCTGGCCAGCTCCCTCCTCCCCTTAATCGGACTCCATCACCTCCTTCCATCCCCTCCCAGCGCCAGGCGCCCACTGTCACTTTTAGCCCTGCTGTGGCTCCACGCCAGCCATCCACACCGGCGACAAACAGCTGCCGTGCACAGAATAGCGTGACTTCTCGCTGGAAAGCCTGGGCTAAAGGGAGTTTTCTCATTGGGGGGATGAAGTAAACGTGTTCCTCAAAACCAGAGCAAGCTCTGCCCCCACCGCCATAAACGCCCCCATCCCAAAGTGCACAGCCAGGCTCAAATCCAGCCTCTGCGAAGCCCTGGCACAGATCTCTGTCGGTTCATTTACTGGGGCACTTGCTCCGCTTTGGGTTTGACAGTGGATTACATACCTAGTTACTAGACAGCACTGAGCACTTGGTGAGCAGCAATCCTGGGCTCCGACCCTGGCTCTAGAGGGGAAACGGGGTGCAGTGGTTAGAGACGGCCTAGCCTAAGCACATGTATTCAGTACATTCAGGCTGAAAGGCATTTGTCTGTTACTTTGTTGTATTGGAGAGAGGGGTTTTAGTCCCATCGCTGGCTGCTCTGACCTTTTAACTTCTTTGTGATGTAGTGAAGGCTGATAGCTGGCTGCCTTCTCATGCTGGGTTATGAAGCCTTCATCAGTAACCAGGGCTGTGTAAGAAATCAGGGTGGGCACTAATCATAGTTCACAAAATATTAATCTTTTTATTTATTTAAATCATGAGCCTCGTATTGAAATTGATTATTTAAAAAAAATTTCAATCAGATTGTTTTTAATGTCTATCTTGCTAGTCCTTTCCCTCCTTCCTGTTTTGTAGTCCTAAAGCGCTAAAGTGGATGTCTTGTACTTTGCTTTTTAATTGGATTCTAACTGTTACGAAAAAAAATCTCTCTATAAAATCTGATGTTCTACTAAGCTGTTCTATACTTAAAATGCTCATCTGTGCTGAAAAAGACCTTGTTAGCACCCTGACTGTGAGAACAGCACGAGCTCAGACACAAAATTGATAAGCAAAGAGCTATATTTGCACCCATACCCCCTGAGATATTGAGCTACCTCGCGTCACGGAAGTGGAAATGCTTTGACCAGCCTCTGCTCCTCCATAAGAATTTGCAGTGTGAAGTCACTGGGACTTGTGCTCCCGAGTCATTTAGAGGCGTTTTGACAATCCCAAATTTTAGGGCCCTAAATCTGGGTGGAGAAGCCTATCTTTAGGCTGCACCCGTTGAAAGATTTGGCATGTGCGTTAAAGAAGTTCACGACAACTTTGCTAATGAAATGAAAGCCTCGTTCACTCTTCATTGTTAACGCCGAATTGATTTTGTTTTGACATGGCAAAGATTTTATGCCCCTACAAGAGGCATTTTCTAATCAAAATGCCGTGGGAGTCCCTGAGGCTCAGCTTGGTGATTATTGATGTGAGTGACACTACAGAGCTGCAGAATCAGGGCCTTCGTTTGCAGTATTTGGGGATCTTTGCGGTCTTTTAAAATTTCGGTGAGATGCCATGGCAGGAGCGGCAGTTCATTTATAATTCACTTCGTTGGCCAATATACATTGACATCTGTTTACACGAGCTTTACAGGTCGGCTCTCCACCTGGGGTTTGAAAGCAGAGTTTCCTTTCTCCTAGCTGATCTGCCCACCGAGGCCACTGAAACCCACCTGCCCTGGCAAGACTTATTTTAAGGTGGTCTTTATTCAACGTCACTTCCTCTGCATAGGGCCTCTGTGGCATTTTTGGAAGTAGCCATGCCACCACACCCTGATAAGAGCAGCCACCAGTGGTCCGTGACTGCTTATTGGATATTTACATCTGTTCTGCATCTGCAAGATGTTCCTCTTCCCACCACCTGGGGACAAGCCTCATGGGAGTTGGTCATTCCTTCCCTGCCCTCCTGTTTGATGCGTGGCCAGAGCCGCCTGGTGCAAATGGCAGCAGCTGACCCCGGTTCTTGGCGATAAAAAGATGCCAGTATAGTTAAAAACTATAGAGAGTGTAGAAAACTACAATTCGACCCATCCTAATGCACAGAACAGAGACTCGGCCAGCTCCAAGACATGAAATCAATATGCTCTGCGCCCCGGAAATGAAGGTGTTCAGATGCTCAAATGGTTCTGTGACGGGAAACAAAACACGGGTGCGAGGGGCCCCGCGCCATTTGCCCCAACTGAAGACAAGTTGAGGGAGACACGTCCAGGGGAGACCAGAGAGGACTCTTGGCAGGCTGGATCTTACAGTGATTGTGGCTGGAAGATGATCAAAGAGGAGGCCAAACATTCGGCACACGGACCGGATATCAGTGGCCCTGCTGCCCTTGGGAGCCAGGAATCTTTGAAAAACCCAGTCCAGTCCCAGGACGTGTTTTCCCATGCCAGCGGATGGTCCCTTAGAACGTTCTCCATATCCCTCAGTCCTGAAGCAGCCCAGGTCCCACACTATGCCAGCCATGGGCTTCCCCCACAGCTCTGCCGGCGCCCCTCAATCCTGCCCCCTGCTGTCGCCCAGGTCAGCTGATTCCCATCCTGTAGGACTGGGCTCCCCACCCCACTCACCCATGTGCTCACCCCACTGCTGATGCCCCTCAATCCTGACCTGCAGCCCCCTCCCTCCCCCGCTATTCCCTGCTATACGCTGTGGAGCAGTCTCTGCACAGCATCCTCCAGGACGCACCCACAACCCTTGGGAGCCGCCCGACATTGCTCCTTGGTGGAGACAGACAGAGGCTCCCCCAGGTCTGTGCAGGCAGAGCTTGGAGATGGGGTAAGCAGGTGTGAGGGACCAGTGCTGACAGGGGCACTCCCAGGGAATCCGCTCTTTGCACCACTGCTGGGGCACTGCCGAGACCTTCTCTGAAGAGCCCGGAGCCTGCCCGCTTGGCAGATTTAGTGCTTGCGGGGGCGAGGGGCCCTGCCGGGATAGCAGCTACCGGGCAGCAGAGGCAGGAGCCGGGAAAGCAGCAAATCACCGAGCCACGCTTGGCGAAAGGTCGGGAGGGAGGATTTACAGCCGGGCACTCTGCTGGCGGCTCATCAGCATTCTGGGCTGGCGCTAGGAGGATCAGGGCAGGGATCCGGGCGCCAACGCTTTCCTCCTGATGCCCACCTCACACACCGTGCACAGGCAGGGACCCCCTGGGAATGTCTGTCCGGTGCCGCTGGCTGTTGGAGGCAGTCTTAGATTCACCAGGGGCTGAAGCAGAGACTCCATGCGGGGCCCAGACTCCCTGGGGAGGGGCACTTTACACAGTCACCTGTGGGGGAGCTGTGGGGAGTCTCCCTCTTACCAAGCCACTGGAAGCGGCTTGTGGACAGGGGTCTCTCTGTGCAACCGGGCATCGCTTTGTGCGGCTGGGCAGCCTGCCCCCTGAGGGCAGGGCCCCTGCGGCGAGCGCCGCGGCGAGGACCAGACGTGCAATGCCACGGGGCCGTGGGGCTGTGGCTCGCTGCTTTCACACGCTGTGTGCACGCACATGTGAGGGTGTGCCTGGGTGTGCATGGGCAGTTGTAGGGCTGGATGCTGTGGGGCACTGGGCATGCCCCACTCCCCTGGATTCCAGTGGGATTGGGGGTGGCATTTCCTAACGACATTACTCCCTGGAATAGCCCAGGAAGAGGGAATTTCTCCCACACATTACATAATGAATGCTGGAGAATGCATTCTGCATCCTACATACCCACCCTAAGTGCTGCCCACTTGGCACCAAATATCATCCCAGGATGACCGTGGCTTTGGGCCGCGTGCTGGCTTCCCAGCTCCACACACAGACGCTGGCTCCTGGGAGAACGGCATACATGACAGGAGTGTATTAATACTAATAAAGGAAGGCAGCACCACTGTTTACTTTGCTTTTGTTAATCAGTTTGTTTCCATCCATGATCCCAAAATGAAATGAAAAGGCTCTGTTTACCTTGCTGAATTATCGTCTGCTCCAGCAGGTAAAGTGTTTCGGCAGAGAATTAGTGGAACCATCCACAGATTTGTGTTGAAAATATGTGCATTTTTTTCCACCAGGGGATTTATATGAAATGAGCTGGAATCTCAGGCTTCTGTGTTTAAATAAAATATCATCCCAAGTTTAAACCAGCCACCCACACACGCTGCTGAAACACTGCGACCCGGAAAGGAGTTCACTTTTGTAATAGCAGAGTTTCATGGTTTACCTGCAGTAGATTAAAAGGTGAATTTACAACAGCATGATGTTGCTTAAAGACTGAGGATGTGCTGGAATGGTTCGGAAAGGAAAATCAGACCTAAATGTGAAAGAAAGATGATCACGTGTGTGTTCTGGGATCTGGATTCCTGCCCAAGAGCTGGGCTGGATTTGGGAATGTATCTCCCCCTCAAAAAAGAAGGCATCAAATTGTGTTCTGCAGTGTAACTCGGTGCAGAATTGAGCCCTCCCCTATATCTGCCTCCGACTACTGAAACTCACTCTGGCACCTCTAAAATTTGTAGCCCGGGAGAAGAAAGACACAATCTAAACCTAATTTATCCAAACCAGCCCTTGCAACTAAAAATTAATGCTTCGTATGACCCAAATGCAACTTGAAAATAACTTTTGTCTACTCTAGTCGGTGAATCACGTGTCTATTTGCAAACATTTCAAATGCAGTACATTGAGAGGAAACAGAAATCAGGTTCTTAAGTGAAGCTGCATACATCCAATAAATGATGGATGAAGAAATCCTTTTTTAAAGGCCTGCTGCTGTCTGTCTCCAATGCTGAGACAGAAAATAATGGAGCCTTCACTTATTTGGGCTGCGCAGAATGGGGGGAGTTGGCAGTGACCTCTGATCTCTGCTCAAAGTCGCAGTCACAGCTTGCTCTCTACCCGGTAAAATCTCAGTGAGGAGACGTCCTAAAAGCAAGATGTTAAACGTGGAGCCTGGAGCTGATGATCACCAGAAAACAAGGGACACCGCGAAGGCCTGGAACAGAGCATCGGGCTCCTAGAACCACTGTTGGAACCGAAAGAAGTTGCCTTGCCAATCCGCTCTGCCAGGAAACAAGCTCTGCAGTGCACTGTTCAAAGAAGGCCCTGGCCTGCAAGGGGCAGAGCGGCCCTGTGCACCACGCAGGCTCGGGGCCGTGGGCCAGATCAATCAGGAGCTGTGGACTCGCACCTCTCATTGACTTCTGGGGCGACGCGCTGGTGAGCGTTTGCCTGACGTATACAGGTCTTCCCGGCTGGAATGATGCCGCGTCTGGGGTGGGACTCAGCAGCTGCTTAACAGCGCACAGCAAAGCGACGTAAGAGCTGAGGACAGGCAGTGACAGGTGCATGGATTGAAAAGCCAGAATGGGCGATGGTGACCATCCAGTCTGATATCCTGTATGGCACTGGCCAGAGACGTTACCCAAGCATTCGTGCATCTAGCTGTGCATGCCTGGCCCAGCTGGGGCTGAACTCTTAGCTGGTGACTTAGTCTTGACAGAGCCCTCGGCCTAGACTCGAAACCTCCTGATACGATGTCACCTGGAATTTGGGGGTGTGTCTACACTGCAAGGCAAGCCCCGGGTTAGTGGGACTCAAGTCAGCTGACCCATGTTAGGGAACCCAGGGCTTGAGCGTCTACACTGTATTTAAACCCTACAGTGAGACTTTTCTGGGGCTCTGGCGTCCATGCTGCAGTGCGCAGACCCGAGTCAGGGCAACCCTAGCACAGAGTGCCTAGCGCCTCCTGAAACACGGCTGCTCTAGCGCCAGGACCGTGGAAAAACTTTACTGCCCACCCTTGGCAGGGAGGACTCCAGTTTCAAGAGAGAGGACTGCAGATGTTTGGGCATTGTGCCGTGGCATTGTGGGATACTTCGGGATGTCTACACTGCACAGCATCGGGGCTCAGACTCTGGGTCCCAACGCAACTTGAGCTTAGATCCTCCAGCCCTGCAGGGCCCAGGGTCCAAGTCCTGGGTTAGCGCAATTGCAGTGTAGACCCGCGTTTCCGGGCACCTGAGCTGGAATTCAGACAGGACGCTAACGCTCCTGTCCTTGTCTCAGTGATCCAAAGGGGTCAGGAGCTCCCTGCCACTCACTCCCCCTGCATCACACCCCCTTCCCTGGGCAGCAGGATGCCCCCTCCTAGCCTGGTTGGGGGGTCCTGGAGCTATTGACGGTTTAGCATTAGAAGAATTAGATGGAGACCTGCTGTACGTGGCATTGCCCTGGACGCTGGTTGGAGCAGTGTTTCCTGAACGATGGGTGGCGGGAAGGGTCTAGGTGAGTCGCATGTGCTCTGGAGGCCACTCAGTTCATGTTCAGTGCTTTTCCTGTCCTGCTCTGTGCTCCATCTGCTTCACGGAAGGCAAGCATGTAGCCAGAGAGGCAGAGCTTTGATACCCGGGTGATGGGCACCATCTAAGGACCTGAGAAGAGCAGAACAGAGACTTTCTTGTGCTCTGAGCTGAGGTGGGTGAGCATTGAGCCGATTCCGCTCCTCATTTCCAGGTGGTCCCCCCAGGTCAGTGACAACTGCCGGCAAGTCCTGCTTTCCAGACGGTGGGGCAGGTCGGCGTGCATTGAGGTCAACGAAACGAGGGTGAGGCCTTGATGCAAAATGACTTTGGGATCCAAACGACCATTGGGGCAGAGCATGTTCATGTCGGTTGAAATTTCTCCAGCTTCTTGATGACAAAAAACAACCACCTCCAGTTTTTTTGGTAACGATGTTCAGGTTTTCAGCAAAATTGTCCAGCTTTTGGTTTTCGAAAACTGCACCTTAGTACGTTAAACAGAAGGCGTGGGGGTTTTTTAACCCAAAATGGATTTCAAAACACAAAAATATGCCAGTTTTTCTTAGGAAAAAAACATAATATCGTTGTGGGAAATTAAAAAAACAACAACAAATGTTGGGAAACCTCCACCAGCTTGTATGTTTTGCCCAGCTCCACCCAGAGGTGAGCAGCACTCAGGCTGGGTATCAGCTCCAGACTGCCGGTGCCCTGGCTTCATGCCCAGCTGGTGGGGGAGAGATTTCAGCCTGAGGCCGGTAGCCAGGAGTCGCTTCCACTCTCTGGCCGAAGGCAAACCCTGCTGTGCTTTGCTGACTGGGTATATGGCTGCTCTGGCCCTGTTTTTGCTGCCGTATCCTTGGACCCAGTGCTGTGAGCTGAGCACCCCTTGGCTGGGCACCAGCATCCCTCCATGGCTGGGAGCCTGCTGAGCTGGGGGTGGGACCTGCTCCCGAATGTCTGATGGCCACGTGTCCGTGCAAAACCCCCTCTCGTGTTCCCCACCAGCCCTGCGTCAGGTCCTTTCCTTGCTGACGGGGGCAGGTCTGGCACTCAGGGAGATCCCAGGGGAATGCAGTGTCAGCAGGACTGGTGTTCTCAGAGAGGGCTCGGTGCGCACCTGGCTGCAGTCCGTCAGCATCCCAGCTACAGCAGCCCACGAGCCCCCCACGGCTTGGCTCATGCACCTCACTCCTGCTCCACAAGACTCTGCCCTTCTAGTCCTGGCCCTGGCCTGAAGAGAGACCACCACACACAGTGGTTTGGTTTGGTGGGACAAACGAATGCCCTAGAGACTGGAGTGCGCCGGCACCCCATAAGCTGGGGGTATCATTAGGGTCCCGTGACAGATATCTTGAATGGAAAGGCCAGGGCATGTCCCTGCTATGTCCCTCCCAATCCCACCCGTGCCTATGCCTCACTGTGTTTCCTGACCCCTTCCCTGCTGCAGCACCGTTCCCTATTGCACCCCCACCCCCATTCCCCACAGCGCCCCCCCCGAACCCTACTCCCCACTGCACCCCGACACCTATGCCTCACTGTGCCACCCTCCACCCGTTCCCCACTGCGCCCCCCAGCCCCGGCTGCGGGTGGCATCCCTAGCTGCCAGGGCTCTGCTCCCAGACCGAGGAGTAACGTTCCCACGCTAGAACTTGTATTCAAGAGAAAGTTTCAGTTTTAGTTAAAAACTGCCCTGCAAGTGGGGATCCCCCCCCAGCCCCAACCCCTCAGCCCAGCCTGGCCAGGCCCCTGGGGCTCAGGTAACACGTTGGCGGGGGGCCTGCTGGGACGGGCCGTGCCAAACAACCAGAGGGGACGAGTGTAACAGGCGCTGAGATCTGCTGATGGGAAATGCTCCATTGCTCCCTTCAGCACTGCAGCCCAGTGGGCCTGGCCAGCCGTGAGCGCGGCTTGGACTGGGAATAACGGGGTCTTGCCCTGAGGGCAGCGCTGGCTGTGCACTGCCAGCTCCCTCCTGATACAGAGCCGTGGGGCGTACAACCTGGGCCGGGGAGCTCCACGCGAAGGCTTGTGGCCTTGGGTCGCTTCTGCCCCTCCCGCTGTGACCGGAGAGCGAGGACGGGGCTGCTGGGCCGGTCCCGCTCGCTGAGGAGAATCTCCACTCGTTGCCTCCGCGTGCCCCGGGCGCTGCCCCGCTCCTGGGTCTGGTGATTAACCTGGCACGGGGGATGGAAAGCTGGAGGAAATTCTGGGTGTCTCTGGCACTCTGAGATGGGATCTGCGCGCCTTGGGTGCCTCGTGGGGGGGGGGGGGGGGGGAGGCCAGCAACTCGGAGCAGCACAGATCCAGCCCGGTCCAGGAGAGCATCCCTTCTTCTGCCTTTCCCTTCACCGCCTCCTATAAACCACCTGCCCCCGGATGGGGACTGCTCCCGCCAAGGAAGGGCTCAGCCCCCAGCACGGGGCGTGACTGAGAAGGGGAGGAAGGTGTGATTCAGATCACAGCACTAACGTGCTGTTTGCCCCCATCACCTTGGGAGCGTGGCCCCGCCGCCCTGCGTCGCTCTCTGGCCTGTTTCGATTGTCAGCTTGTAGGGCCAGGATCCGTCTCACACTATGAACATGTGAAATGCCCAGCACAGCCAGGCCCTGACCCCAGTTGGGGTGTATGCAGAACCCGGCACAATGGGGGGGCCTGATCTCGGTCAGGGGCTCTGCGGCGCCAGGCACAACAGGGCCCCGATCTCAGTTGCACTTTGGACGTTACTGTAATCATCATACTAATTAATGAGCATAACCAACGTGCAGGGGGGCAGCCACCCAGGCAAAGTGTATCGGCGCATTTCACCGTTGCTTTTATGGGGCCTCATTCAACTCCCCGCACCCCCCACTTGCGTGTCTCGCAAGCCCCCCGCAGCCAGCCATGGCGCTGTCACGTGCTCATGCAGCAACCCGGGGGGTTTCTGCACTGCACTCCGCAGGGTGAAATGCCCCATGCAGGTTAGCATTAGGTGCACAGTGCGGAACGGCTACGGGGACCAAGAGAGACGGGGGCAATCTTGTCTCCATGGGACCTCCTGGCTCTGAACAGAGAGCACAGTCAGCGCTGCATGGAGAGTGTCACACAAGGGCTTCAGAGCCCCTGGCCAGCAGAGACACGTCCCCACTGTCAGCCGGGGCTTGGCTAGATTCCCCATCACTTGGGGTCTTTACAGTGGGATTGGGCATCTCTGGCCACAAATTGGCTCCAGCTCTCCCCCAAGTGCTGGGCGGGATGCGGGGTTGCCTGGGTGGAGTCTCTGCAGGCGATCAGGCTGGATGGTCGCGATGGGCCGTAACAGCTGGGACTCTAGGAGCTTCCTTGCTGAGTCCAGAAGCGGGTCTTTGATTAAATACAATCCCAGTGGGGCAGGGAATTTTTTCTTGGGGCCAGAAGCCTCTCTCAGGACCCGCAGGAGTCATGCACCTGGCCCTTCAGACCCGGCTGCTGAGTGTGGTATAAATGGCTGGACAGACAGACAGACACGTGGGTATTTTTCCTCCTCAGCCTGGCACAGCTGAAGGAGCCAGAGATGTGGAGTCGGCCCCTTGCTGCTTCCCACAGGCCTTGGCTTCGCAGCTGCGATGCTCACTGTTCTTTTGGCTTGCGCGGGCTGGGCCACATGAAGACCCTTGCCGGCGCCTGGCGGCTGCCCTTTCACTCGGTGGAGGAGGGCGGGAGCAAGGCGTGCACCTGCAAGGCTCCAGTAGCAGCCTCGCCATTTTGTAGTGTTTCCTCTTTTGCAGGACTAGCAGAACTGCTCGGCAAAGAGGCATTTGTCAATTTACATAATTAAAGCACTGCAAACTCATCCAGATTCACAGCTCCCTGCGCCAGCTCCCCTGAGACGCACCGCCTCTCTCCCATGAATTATTTATCAGCAGCACCATTCCAAACTGGCCCCGTCTCTCTTGTGTTTGGGCTGGATTTCCACTTCCCCGACACACACGGCATGCTTTGGCCATCCAGGGGGTGACAGGGGATGGCTGCGTTTTCTACAGGCCCGCCTTTTACTCTGTTCCAGCATGACAGAATGAGGGGGCTGTGGCTTGAAACTGCCAGGCTGAGCAATGAGACCAGGCCAAAGGGTTTCCATAGGCAGCACATACACCTGTGGAACTCCCTGCCGCAGGTGGGTGGGTAACTTTGTGCCCCCATTTGTAGCTGGGCTGTCTCCTGGCTGCAGATGTCAGCTGCAGGAATGTCTCTGTGTGTCCCTGGCGTGAGGCAGCCCCTTCCCTCTGGTGCAGGGCAAGGTGCACTGAGGGTCTGACCAGATGTGGCAAACCAGGCCAGGAACATGACCTAAGTCGGGACTCGACCTGGGATTCTGCAACTGGCATCTTCTCCCGGGCTCTTCCAAGGACAGGACTTGCTTCCATCTGGGGTTTCAGAGAGTAACCGGAGCCCAGCAGTCCTGCCTGAACACATCCATCTTCCCCACCCAAGTAAGGACAGTCAGAGCCCCGTCCAAGTGACAAGGGGCAGTGTGATTCCTGGCCACGGCCCTTCCTGGGTTCGCTGGCTGGGGGTGGTGACTGCACAAGGATGGGATGGTGACTGCAGCATTAACCCTGGCCTGGACTCCTGTAGGGAGTGGTGCTGGGCCGGGGACATTTTGGGCTCCTCTCGAACCATCGGCTCCTTGGTCCTGGGAAATGCTGATATCAAAACCACGGCTTGCCAGAGGCCCGATTTTCCTACCCATGGCACATAGATAACATAGAGGTAGATTCAAGAGCTAGATAGATAGATGGGTGTGTATGGGGATGGATGGATAGATAGAAAGAAGAGTGTGTATGAAGTTGGTTATATAGATGGGTGTGTATGGGATGAATGGCAGATAGACAGAGAGGTGTGTGGGGGGATGGATGGGTAAACAGAAGGATGTGCATGGGGATAGAGGATAGCTATTTCTCGGGTATCGCATCTCTTGCAGTTGCATAGTATCTGCTGATAAAATCCCACCCCAGAGAAATACAAATATTTGCGCTTCAAATGCCCTTCAGATTAGCTCTTGCAGGTCGCCTTTTCTAAATTCATTTTATACTTTCAAAGGAGCGTTTGTTTCCCTTCCCAGCGCAGAGCCACAGCCAGCCCCTTTCTGACAGGCAGCAAAAGCAATGCTTTTAATTTCTCCTTTGCAACCCTTTTAAAACCCCTGCAGATCCAGAACATTGCAGGCACTTGCCTAATCCCAAACCAGCTAATGATTTTCCTGCTGTCTGAACCTTCAGAGGCAGGGCTGCTGTACACAAGGAACCGAGGAAGACTCCATGATTTCATGCTACACTGACTGGTTTTAGTGAATACAGACAGATCCAGCTGGTCCCTGATATTTGTCTGCGAAGCACAAAGCCAGTTTGCAAGGATGGATTGAAGAGAAAAGGATTAATGCAATTTCTGCTTTTAAAAAAAGGAGGAAATTACTCACAAAAGTTAAAAAAAAAAAAAGTTGCAGTTGGCACTTGAAAGTTAGAAGATGCCGGAATTAAGGTTTCCTGTGCAACCTTCATTCGGCCCCCTTGACTGTATATATCACAACAGCCTTTAATTATGGGATCACATATTGTTTGTTCTGCAGGCCGCTACCCCATTCATTGCATAGACTGGAGGCATTAAACTTGAGAGTAGATTCTGTTCCTGGCTTTTCCCCAGGCTTCCTACGTGATGTTGGTCAAGGCTGTCTCGTAGTGTACGTGCACAAGAGGCCAGAATTAAGAACTGTGGTTCTGGCACTTGCTAATATTTAAATGCTGGGCTTTGCACCCCAAATGGCAGCTGTGGTTTGTTTCGGATGGATGCAGCCTTTATTCCTGTGAGCCCTCACACATAGACGTGCGAACGCCACACTCATCAGAAGGTGCGATCTCACACGTGGGCGTGAAACCCCGTGTTGTTTCCATCTCCCATCACGTGCGTTGACTTGGCCGATGTGAGAGATGGTGCAATGTTGCGAGGGGCTGGCTGTTGTGAAAAACTCTTGGCTAAGGGTTTTCACAATAGGGTGGCAGCGCAAAATATTCATCTGTTTTTGAAGAGCCTTCTGCTGCTGATGTATTATTTATACAGCAGGAAATTAGACTCAGAGGAATGAAGTATTCTTCAAATAAGCTTGCTAATTCTGTCAATTAAGAATGCACAGGCTGCTGGGTCCCTGGTTTGGGGAGAGCTGCAGAGAGAAAGCAAGTAGCCTTTGGCCATTGCTCTGATGTGTGATATAGATGGTCGCCACCCAAACCAGCCCTACAGACATTTCAGCTGGAGGGAAAGGATCTAGGTCCCTGATTGCAGCTAGTTGGGTCCGGTCCTAAAATCTTTGCACACAGAAGCTTTCGGTAACATCAATGGGAGGGGCTCAGATGGGAGACTCAGGGCCACAAAGAGAGAGGGAAGGAAGAATGCTGCAGCACTGGAAGAAGAATATTAAACCCAGAACGTGCCGCCTCTCATTGTTACATTTTGCAATGAAATCTGGTGCATTTCATTATTAGCAAATGGCTGCCAAAGCCAGGAGACTATTGTTATGAGCCGGGGTCGTTTACTCCTTAATTAATGTTGTAATTCTTCATGTGTTCCCAGTGCAGTTCTTGAGCAAATGAGGTGGAATGTAATTAATATAAGAGGCAGCTTCTCCCCTCTCCCCTTCACAATTGTTCTCAAAAAATTGTAATGTGTACACAGACCTAGAGGGAAAGTGTATTCACAGGCAATGAAAAAGGGGGGTTCTCAGAGCTGTGCAATTGGGCGCTCTCACGTGGGCATGAAATGGAGCATTCTCAGAGCTCTGAAATGGAGCATCCTCAAAGCTGTGAAACGGGGCGTTTTCACACAGCCGTGAAAAGGGGTGTTCTCAGAGCCACGAAATGGGGCTTTCTCAGAGCTGTGAAATGGGGTGTTCTCACATGGCTACGAATTAGGGTGTTCTCAGAGGTCATTCTCTGAATTGTGAAATTGAGTGCTCCCAGAATCATGAAATGGGGTCTGATCAGAGCTGTGAAATGTGACGTTCTCAGAGAGCCGTGAAATGGAGCGTCCTCGGTGCTGTGACATGGGGTGTTTTCACTTGGTGTGAAATTCTCAGAGATCTGTGAAGGGTGGTATTCTTACAGCCATGAAATGGGGCGTTCTCATATAGCCGTGAAATGGGGTGTTCTCATGGAGCCGTGACATGGGGCATCCTCACAGAGCCGTGACATGGGGTGTTCTCACGGAGCCGTGAACTACGATGTTTCCACAGAGCCAGAAACGATTGGTTTCTTCTCTAGTTGCGAAACCGCTTCTCGGCGAGTTGTGCAGAGGACATCCACACAGAGCTGTGCAAGAGCAAGGGAAGTTAAACAGGACGGGGGTCAGATGATGGGGCTGCCAGAAGATGTTCAAAGCTTTTATAAGCTCAAGAAGAAATATGATAGACACGGGGAGAGCTGAATTCCATTCCCACCCACAGTGGCGTTCACGTCGCGTGAAACTTGCCTACATGCTGTGAGACAGGCGAGCCCACACCTGTACCATTCCAAAAAGGGTCCCTTTATCTCCTAAGGTACGGACAGACAGACTTCTAACCGCCCAGAGCATCAACTCTGAGGTCAGACCAAGAGATGTAGGCTTGGTCCTGAATCACAGGATTTCCTAAGTCACACAGGGATTGGTCCCCAATGGGAGTGCAGCTCTCCTGCCCTCCCAAGATGGAGATAAGATCTTTGGATGATTGAGTGGACCGTAACCCATTTTTAGGCTGGTTCCAAGTCCTTCCGATTCAGGTGAAGGAAACCTCTCTGTTGCCAGCAAAGATCCATTTTGCCAACACAATGGAGGCTGGAGTGTCAGCCCTTTGGGAAAATATCCTCATCCTAATTCTATCAATAACCATCAGAGCAGAGTTAATGCCGGTGAGCTGCCAGAATAATGCTTTGCACTTACATCAGGCGTTACCATCCCTGGATCTCTAGAGGGGCAGGCCAGGGCGTTATCCCCACTGCTTCACAGCTGGGGATCAAGGCACAGGGAAGCGACTTGTCCAAGGTTACCCGGCAGGGGAGGAATTCAGTCAGGAACAGAACGCAGGCTGCTAATGTCTAGTTCTGGGCGTTACGCACGGTTCTGCCTCCGCGGAACAGAACTTCTCAGCGATTCCCACCCTGGTGCAATATCCACTAGCCCCGTTAAGGGTGCTGCTGCGTTTGAAGGCAAAGGTCTCCGGCAAGTAAGAATTGACCATCACTGGGTGTGAAGGTGGCAACCACAGGGTGTGATGCCCTGTCTGATAAATGTCAGAATACCCCAACAGCTCCATTCAGCGTGGGCTTGTGCTTCAAGTCCAGTGTGGTGACCACACAAAGAATGGAGCTGGCTAGATCCCAAGGGAGGTGCTTTGCAGAGAGTGACCCAGGATGGTGAAACCTGTGTCTCAGGCTATGTCCGTCCACACTCAAAAGGGTCAGCTTGCCTCGATGCACTGGGAGAGCTATCATGGCAGACTTCCTAGTGGAGATGTGGCTTATGCTGGCAAGAGTTCTCTTGCTCATATAGCTTAAACCAGTTCCCCAAATGGAATAAGCTACCCTGGCAAAAAGCCTATTTTGCCTGCATAATTGCGTCTACGCTAGGGCTTTTGCCGGCACAGCTATGTTGGTGGCAGGGGTGTGTGTGAATCTTTAGCTTTATGGCGAGAGTGTCAAGTATAGATCAGGCCTCAGAGGAAGCTCTTCACTGCGGGTGGAATCCCCTCCTGCAGGGGCCAGCACCAGGACTATGTGCCACTCAAATCCCACTCAAACCTATAGGCCTGGTGTGAACCCTCTGCACAAGGTAAATGTCCCCCTCTGGCCCTGGGTTTTTTTTTTTTCCCCTCTCAGAGTCCTCAGGGCCATCTGACGGCCGTTTAGAGGCCTGTATAAAGTGAGCTGTGGATCTCAAGTCAGGACACGGGTGTCCGTCCGGGCAGAGAAACCAAAGAGTGAATGAACATGGAGGCCATCCCGTCTCCATCCCCTGTGCCTCCAAAATGGGTTTCCTGGGTCAGAGTGGGCAGGAGATGGGTGAGGAAGTTTGGCCTGTATTTGCTGATGCGGTATCTCCTCTGTGGACGTAAAGGACCCTGGTCTCTGAGACCCTCAGACCAGGTCCTTCCCTCAGACTCAGTTCACTCAAACCGTTTTTTGACAGGCAATCAGGAATGGGCAGGACGTGGCAAGGAGCTGGGCATCACCAAGGTCGGTCTAGCAGCTGATCAGATAACAAAGAATTAAGCGGTCTCCAGACAGGAGATGCCAGCAAACTCCCTTAATGCTTGCACCCGGGGCACGGTGCCGGGGTACCTGGCTCCCCACTCCGTGACACAAGCACCTGCCCGGCGAGCAGGTCGGACTATGGTTCCTCATGTGGGTCTCTCCTCAGCCCAGGATATTTGTCATCTCACACTTTCCCAAGGAGCGCTCAGGTCTTTGACAGCTCCTTGATGAAGATGCTGAGTGCCAGGCCCACCTGCCCGCCTGCCGCTCCTCTGGTCTGCTGCGTTTTGCCGAGGATGCAATAGCTGAGCCTCGTTGCTGTGTTGGAGTTTGCAAAACGTCGCTACCTTTCACAGATGGGACGTCGCTGCCATTGCAGCTTGAGAAAGACGCACATCAAACCTGCTTCTTAACGGGTCGCCTGGTGCGGGGCTGGGTGTGGGAAGTAGCCCTTCGCCTTTTCTGCATTGCTGTATGCAATGCCATGGACTGGAGTGGTAAGGCAGGGGCATAACAGCAGGCTACAGGCCTCTGATATTTATGGGGAACTGGGAACTCCTGGAGAGAATGGGCCCCATCCAGCTCTCAGTGCCACTGCCATGTATCAATGGAGGGAAGGGCACTGGAGTTACCCTGGGTTAACGCTGGGGCTGCATGAGCAGAATCCATCCCCAGAGCACAGCTTGGTCGTTTTGAGGCTCTGGTTTCACTGGGTGATTAGGCCTGGAGACAGGCATTCGCCCTCCGTGTTCCTGCTCGAGCGGATGGCAAAGAGCGCTGTTCGCTGGATCCACCCCTCACCTCTGCCCTGATTCCTCCTCTTTAGCTCAAAGACTCAGTGCTGCCAGCTCTCATGATTTATTCTGAGTCACATGCTATTTGGTCTTTTTGTTAAAGCTCGTACTCCTGGAGTCCTGGGATTTTGGTCAGTTTTTAGCCCTCGTAGTTGTGGGGGAAGCTGAGATAATTGGCCCCAAAGGTTCACACACCAGAAGGGGGAAAAGGGTCTTTTAAAAAAATCTCCTGATTTTAAAGGGGGTCTCATGATTTTGGGGGCCTGAGTGTTGGACTGTGGGGGTTGGTGATACTGCGGTGGCCTGTGTTATTGGAGCTGGAAGTGGCAGTTCTCCTCCCCTATTGGGGTGTCTGGGCTTCTTGCAGCTGCTGGCAGTGCCATCCGTGTTTGTGCAGCTGCAGAGCCTCCCACACTGGTACCCAGCCGTCACACCCGCTGTCCTGCTGCGCGGAGGAGAACTAGGCTATGCCCGGCTGGTGGAGAGGTGCAGGGAGAGCTCCACGCAATGGTTGGTCTGCATGTACCCAGCACTTCCCTCTGCAAGACAGAACAGGTCAGAGTGGCTCGTGTGTAGCTCCACTAACCTGCCATGGGCATATGAGCTTGCATCCTGCTGGTAGCAAATAGTTCTCTTTAACATCCCCAGCACAGGCCTGTGGTTGTAAATGATCCTGCGTTCTCTTCTTTATGCTGTAAGTCTGCAGTTCCACTGATGGCCGAGACCTGCAGTGGCTTCCCACCCACTTCACAACCCAGGCCTAAATCCCCTTTCAAGGGCCAAATTCTGCCCTCACATACTCCAGCTTTACACTGTGTAACTGGCCCCTATTCTGACAGATGCTCCGTGGGCTACTTGCTCAGTGCTCCAGAATCTGAGCTTTGCTTAAAACAGCATGTTTCTGGCCCTCATAAGCCAAAGCCGGGGCAGCTGACGCAGTGGTGGCTTTAGAGTTCAGACAGCCTGAAACAATAACTCTAGCAGTTGGAATGGCCCCATTCTTTAAAACTGTTGTTAACTCTGAAACCTAATGACAACAATATGACAGTGTTAACTGTTTCACTGCTGATTGTGCTAGTCCCACAATACCAAACTGTTTCCCATGCCTCTCCAGGCGCCAAAGCCTCAACGGCCCTCTCTACCAGCTGCCAAAACCTCCGTATTTTCCCTGTACAACATCCACAGTGCAGGTGTCCCCTACCAGAGCACTGTCCCCTGGACGTGCACAGTTGGATGCAGTGTTCTTGGCCGTAGCTAGAAGAGCAGAGCCTCCCCTCTCAGCCTTCCAGCACATCTCCACCTGCTGGGACTCACTAATTACAGGCTGCACATTGTGAATCAACCAAGCCCAGCTTCGATTGTCTGAATATGCTAAGCCTGAGAACGGTCCAGCTGCCCCTTACCACACATGGACAGAGATCAGCACATCCTCCCTCCCTTAACAGCATCGCACTTCACCAGCCCCTTGGACAGCACACAAAACCTACCAGCTGAGAAAGGGTGACCGAATCAGCTCTGGCATGCAAAGCCTGCAGCTCATTTATTGAGTGAGAGAGAAAGGCAGCTGCCTGGCAGGCTGTCCCTGGCAGCCTATTCCTGCTTTGAAGAAGTTCATGAAATATAAACTGTACAGGGCATTAGGCTTCTGTCTGCCCTTCATGCTTATGGAGAAATACATGCTTTTCTTTTCAGCACTAGTGAATGCTGTGCTTGAGCCTCTCCGCCTGAAAACACTGGGTTTGCTATGGAAACCATGCCTCCCAATCTGACCACACCCCAGTCCTCAGCTCCAGAAGAGTTGATGGCAAGATTTCTGAGCTGGAAACAATGAATCTGAGAGAAACAGAGACAGGGACAGGGACTAGAGTCACATCACTGACTTCACTGGAGTCACTCTTAATTTATGTGGGGGAACTGAGAGCAGAATTGGGAGAGACACAGAAGGAGAAGCAGAAACACCATTTTTCTTTGCTTTTCCTTTTCCTCCCGTCACTCCAGATTGAAGCCCATGGTGACACGTCATAATGTTTCTAGGGAGGTACACATTGCTGTGACAAAAATCACTCTGCCGACAGTGGTTGCAGTTCGAAGTTTCTTTTTGCGTCTTTGCTGATTGATCTGGCTGGTTCGAACATGGGATAATCACCCAAACTGGCTTTGTCTCTCCAGTCACTAAAATGGTAAAGACGACGAGCTAACTGAATCCACTACATGGTATTCATTCATTTATTATTATTAGTTCTTACTTTATTTATTTAGCACCTAAGGGCCCCAATCCTGGGCCAGGACCCCACTGTGTCAGGTGCAGTACAAAGCCTTACCAAAGGGCCCTGGGGTGGAGAGGACTTTGGACGTTGGATGCCCCGATGTCAGTGCCTAGCTGTTTGCCCCTCCACCTGGATGAAAGTTAGTGGCACATTTGACAACGGACAGACCAATATTTCTGGCTTCCCAGTCCCTGCAAAGCCTCGGTTCAGCCAGACACCCCCATTCTCGCCCTATCCCCCCAGTAATTAAACTTGGCCTTTTTATTTATGAAATGTTTCCGGAATGGCAGGAAAAGGGGCCGTTTCCTTCCGATGGACTCGGCGTCAGGGAGTTTCTGCTGAGAGCTGTTTCAACTGGTGCCTGCTGGCAGGGACAGTGTCTGTGAAGGCTCCCGGGCTGCACGAGTTGCTCTGCCCAGAATCACAAGCACTGTAATTAGTTCCTCAGTGCAAAGAGCTGGGGAATAGCTGCTGTTCGCGGTGTTTTCTTTTGTGAAGGGAAAGGGACAAAACAGACGCAGAGCCGAGAAGCCTATTTGCTTGTTATATCCCAGAGCAAGGGACGAGCGGGCTGCTGAGAAGAGGCGGTTGCATAACCTGCTTGCAAGCCGCTCCTTGAATCCGAAACCTGGTTTGCCATCAGCCTGCTTGTGCCGCTGCTGCCCACAAATGTGCAGGTAGCCAGGGGCGGGCTGGAGCCAACGTTCAGGAACTGCCGGTTCAGGGTCATGAGATGAGCTGGGTTGAGTCAAGGGGTGCATTTCTTTTCTGGATAAAAGGGAAGTGGAAAAGAAGGCGGCAGTTAGCATGCGTTGGGTCGTCCAATCAAGGCCTCGGGAGAGACACAGGCAGTGTCAGAGATCAGCTTGCCATGGCTTGGATGGAGAGGGTTTGGGCACTAAAGAGTTAATAGTTTTGTGCTGCTCTCTTGCACTCAGAGGCATGCTCCCGCCCTGCCACCCCCTCTCTCTTCCATGTACCTGAGCACCTCACAGTCTGCCCTGTGCGGCCGGGCAGGCCTGCTACCCCATTTCACAGATGGGCACTGGGACCAGAGCAGCTGCATGACTTAGCCAATAGCAGCTGGGAGAGGAGGGACCTGAACCCAGCTCTCCTGGGTCCCAGCCTAGTGCTCTGACCCTTGAACTCTCCTTCCTCACTTCGCCGCTTGTCCCTGCAATCAGTGGCCCGGGTGTGTGTGTGCGCGTCGTGGTGTGTGTGCAATTCCTGCGTTATAGCCCTCCGTGTCACTGACATGCACTGGTGACAGGCACCGGGATGTGCTTTGCCAAGTAACTTCAGATAACAAAGATGTGTTGAAACCCGGGCTTGTTCACACACACACCGCGAAGCTGTCCGTGCAGGGCTGTGCTGTTTAGCCAGCTCCACTGCCAGGGAGGGCTGTTCTCGAGGAACCCACCGGTGGCTGCCGTCTCCTCTTCCCTGGCTGGTGCTGCCAGAGACGCTGGCCCAGTAGAGGAGGTGGAGAAGAGAGGAAAAGCGTGTGTTAGTCGGCTTTGGGGGCTGTGTGCTGGGTGGCTTTTTTCCCTGATATCTGTTTCTGTTGGAGGGAAAGAGCTGGGCCAGGAGCTATCGTTTTTGCAGTTGGATTTGCAGGGGTATGCATCTGCCATGGCAACCGAGTGACGAGGAAGACTAATGAGGACGAGCGGCAGTCCAGGAGGGCACAGGCGTCTCTTGGCACGTGCATGGCAGGAAGCGGAGGTGCTGCACAGTGGGCAGGGATGGGGGAAGCCGTTGGGGACCTGCGCACGCAGATCACGCAGCCTTGCCTTCACTTCAGAGAGAACGTGCGGTGCAGCAGATGTGTCCAGAGGCTGCGGGGCATGAGCGCAATGGGTCGGTGATCAGACGAGGTGCTCGCTGGTGGGGCCAGCCCTGCTCAACCACAAGTTTTGAACCCAGGCCTTTGCTAGAGGGAGAGGTGATAGGCTAACGCAATTCACGCTGCGTGGGGCGGGACGCCACCCTCCCGCCTTCCCTTGAAAGATAAAGCTGGGACTCTGCTGCTTTGAACGGTCGTTTGCACTGGAGTCTAGGGTCCCCCAATCCCATTGGGCAGGAGGCTGAGATTCAGAGGCACGCAAACATGCAGAAATGCAAGGTGGGATCTGAGACAGCTGCGAGCTGGAGGCTGGTCAGATTTCCTGCCATGCTGGCGTCCTCTCTGTCCCTAGCAGGCAACCTATTGGTGCTGAAGGACATGATGGAGTTGTTTTCAGAGTCACTCCGCCTTAGGAGGCAGCTCTGGGTGGGCGCTGAGCTGAGAAAACCATCTGCTTTTCTGGATGTGAAATTAAAAAAGGCGCCCTCCAGGATGAAAGCGAGCTCTTCCAGCATCTGTCATGGAAGTAGGAGCGTGAGAGCCACAGGCCAGCGGTCAGGGCCCGCCCCTATATCCCCGAAAAGTGTCGTTGAAACTGACCCTTTCCCACATCAAAGTGACAAACTGGCATTTTCAGACAAAAACATTCGGGACTAGCACTAGTGCCTGAGCTGGCACTTCCTACCAGGCATAGGGCGAGGTGCGCCTTGCCCCAGGGCGTTGTTGTCAGGTGTTGGCTGGTGTATTCTCCCCGGGTGTGCTGTCCCAGCGTCGCACAGACAGCTGATAGAGCAAACCACGGTTGGATTACCCCATAAGCCCAGCGGTCCATTTCAGTAACGAAGGCACCGGGATACGTTTATTGCCAACAAAGCGCAGTAAAAAGTGCCCTATAAGTGCTACATGCCTGCTCTGGCTCAGTAAACGGTGGGACTTTCTGTTCCTCATTTGGCCAGACAAAAATGCTTCCTCTGAGACCCTCCTTTATACACGGCTACGAACGAGTTGCATGTTGCCTTTGTGGCGTGTGCAGTTGCCACCCTCTGAGGTGGTGAGATACCGCCCTTTACCTTGCACGGGATGGTCCGATCAAAACATCTCTAGCTATCATTTTGCCATCCTGGCCTTCGAGCGGGGTCAGTGTGTCCTCATTATCTTTGAGGCACATGCTTGTGGCATTCCTGGTACCCGACTGTTCTGGTACCAGCTTTCTGGAAGGTGCTTGCTCTGTACTCGCTGCCAAGCGCTTCTTTAGGAAGGCGTGTTTTTGCAATACCAGCTCTGTTCTCGCCCGTTTCTGTGAAGTTGCACGCAGGTTCACAGCCTGCTTTATCTTTACCGTTGCTTTATCACAGCAGGGTCTGCCTGTTACTTTAGCTCAGGCCTCAGACCTGGCGTGTTATCCTAGGCCTCATGGCTCAGGTTCTCACTTTCCACCAGGGGTATCTCTGCTCTGCAGCTGGAGGGGCCAGTCCCAGAGGGGGTGGATGGAAACGCACTGGCTTTGTTCAAGCCGGGGCACTCAAAATACACGCGTAGCTGCAGCAGCATGGGTGGCAAGTCAAGCTAGCTGCTGAGTTTGATTCTGTCCGACACTCCAGGTTCTCTAGCCACCAGGCTATTTGGGGGACTGGGGGACGTACGTTTGGGTGGCTAGCCCTTCCCACTGCCACAGACACACTGCTCTTGTTAGCAGGCAGCTCAATCAGAGCTAGCACAGGTACGTCTACCCAAGCCGGAAATTACACCAGCCGCTGCAGTGCAGATGCACCCATAGAAGGCGGCGGGGTGTGGGACTGAGCCATCTGTCTCCAGGGGACAGGGTCTCCCCTCGGAGGAGTTTATTACCATCTCAGTGAACTTCATAACCAGTCACCCTCTCATTCGCCCAGAGGAGCAGGGGGTTCCCAGGCTAGTCCAGGTCAGGGTGCTCCATTCATTACAGGAAGCTGCAGGGAAGGCAGATAGATCCTTAGCAAACCTCCGTGAGAATGCCAGGCTCTGGTTCACAGATCTCTCCTTGTCTGTACTTCCCAATGACCCATTCAGCGGGGAGCAGTGGGGGCAGAGTTGGAAGCCACGGGAGAACTTGAGAACTCAGACATTGTGTTTCTCTTTTCCGCAGAGAGAGACTTTTTCTTGCCTCTGCAAATTAGAAATAACCAGGATTTAATTGAAAACAACTGAAAACTTTGCTGCCTTCCACCGGAACTAGATAGATATGCAGCCTGGTCATTCCTGGCTGGTGAGTCCAGGTACTGGGTTATAAACTAGGGGGGATGATTGAACCTAAAAAAGATGGAAGAAGAGCAAATCCCAGTGACTAAGGGGAATGTGCTAACTGTGTACATGGAGCTGAAGGGGATAAGAATTATTTGGGGTTAAGCTAGATGTTATGGGTGGCACAGGGGGGTAAAACAAAAAAATCATGGGACCCAGTGGACCTAAGAGAAGGTAGAATTAAATGAAAGGAACATTTTCAAGTGTGATTTGCATTAGACTGCAGGACTGTGCTATTGAAACAGTAGACAATGCCATGTAAGGCCCCATCCTACACTGACTGTGGATGGTCTAATAGGCTGCGCTACCTTCAAAGTGCTATGGAAAGTTAGAATTACCTTTTTCCTACAGAGTTTTTATATCTATAGAAACCTTATTCCAGACTTGTCTAAACCTCTTGGGTCTGCAGGGCTGGGCTGGAGACTGGACTTTTTTGTGAGATTTCCAGTTCTTCCAACTTCCGGCGGCATGGAGATGCTGTAGGAGAGGCCTTTCTTGTTGAGGTGTTTCCAGTTCGAGGAGCCAGGCAGCGCAAAAGCCAGACGAAATGGGAAAATAATCCCGGGAAATGTCAATCAGGCTTTGTGAAACCTCCGGAGAGATTTGTCCCCCCAGTTTGGCAGGAACTTTGTGACCTGGAGGGTTCACTTTATCCAAATCTCATTCCTCGTAAAAATCTCCTGCATGGCCAGCCAGAATTTTGAGATTGGATGAAAAAATCATGAGATTTTTTTTTAAAAATACAACCCATCCTAGAGCCTTTTTATTTGTTCTCTGGTTTCTGAGCCTTTAGGGGCACTTGGCTCATGTTTTCAAGCTTTTCATTGCAGCCAAGATTGCGAGAGACTGACTTTAAAACCAACGAAAGCTGAGCTAAATAAATCACTCCAGGAGCTGGGGCTTTAAGAGCACCAAATATTGTGAGACTTGCAGTGAAATCCTGAGAGTTGGCAACATTGAGACAATTCCAGAAGCCAGAGCTGTGATGGCGGTGCAGGTTCTGCTGTCTTGTCAGAGACTTGTTGCCTGTCCTGTGCTAACCCAGTGAAAAGAGACGGGTGATCAGAGTGGCCCACACTGAGAGTTAAGGAAACACGTTCACCGTCAGACTGATCCGCTAATTTCAGTGTTGTGCAGCGGAGAGGAGCGGCAGTGCTATAATCTCACTCTGGGAAGTCACGGCACAGGTCGCGTTGTCTCAAGGAAAATGCAGGTGATATTTTTGGCTTCCTGGTTCCAGCTTCCTCTAGTCTAAAGGCATTTCACAGTTATCGTCTCACTTGCCTTGCTGGTAATGTGGTAATGTTAGTGGCAGGAGAGTCGTGATAAAATGTCAGTCCTCCCTGAAAATATTTCCCCTGGAAGCAAAAAGAGTGCGACTGATTCCAAAGTGGTGCTGGGCTGTCTCCAGGGCGTAGGGTCGATGGGACAAGGACACACAGTTCTGCATGGCAGAGGAAATTACTTCCTTTCCTAGCGCCCTGACCCTCAAAGGATGAAGGACTGTAATCCCCCTACTTTAGGTACTTATCGATCCCCCATCTTCATCATAGTTGAGCACCGCCCAGTCTTTAATGAGCTCGATCCTCATTGTACCCCATTGTACAGATGGGAACTGAGGCTCAGAGGCCAGATTGTAAAGGTGCGTGTGAGCAGCCCCATTGATTCCCAGCGAAGCACATCCTCCAGTATCTTGCTGAAACTGGCCTACGCAGGGGGACTAGCTCCTCCCTACAGGGCTGTGTCTGCATATTCAGCCCTCACTCTTTGCCATCGCCCCGTCTCGCCCTTCGCCATCATGCCTGTCTAATTTTCTACCCACCCGCCACAGCTCTGTCAGCATCATAGCTTCCCAGGTTCCCCCCTTGCACAGAATAGCTGGAGGAGTTAATAGGTTCCCCCAAGAAGTAGCTGCGTTTTTCCAGGCAAAATCAACTTCCATTTCCTCCCGTATTCCTAACCTTTAAGGCCCCTTTGATATTATTCCTCTGCCCGAATTGAAACCAACAGCTCCTCCAAACTCAGGAGGGGCAAATTTAATTAACCCGCTTTTCTTCTCTCTTCCTGATCACCGGGGAAGATGTCTAATCAGTCCAGCTCTCACATTCATCCCAGTAGCACTTCACAACACAATCTCTCTCCACTTACTGCATCACCCATAGCATTATGCTTTAGTTTGGATTATTCAACCATATTTCAGTCCACATGAGAGTGGTTCTAGCCAACCAAGTCTGAATTCATGCGTCAAGTTAAATTTAAGGCGACACTGGATCAAATGTTTTAATAAAGTACTATCTATCTCTCTAGCTATCTATCTTTTAACACAGCCATTGCCAAAGTGTCTGAGTATAGATGGATTTGCATAGTACAAATATACAGTCTGAGAGTCCGGATTTTCCTCTTTCTCCTTGTGAGAATCAGGGGCTGGATGTGAGGCAAAGGGTTTTATGTGTTTGAGGATTTAGTCTCAGGGGACAGTTGGTCTGGGATCACTTGTTCTTTAGAAGCAGCATAAGCACAACCAGTCACCTAGTCCTCAATCAGTTCACTCATTCCCATATTTGTTTAAGAATCCATGTCCAAATTCTCCTTATTTTTAAATTCCTGACTGCACTGCTTTACTCTTCCTCCTTGCATTTGTCTCCCCACGCTCTGTCCAATGTGGGTGTGAGAGCTTTCTCCCTGGTAGTCTGTGCCACCTGTATCAACCTTCTCCTTTCTTTTCATCATGGACTTTCCCGAGCATGTGATTAAAGCAGAGGGCTGAGCAGCAGGAGAATAGGTGTAATTCCTAGCTGTGCCACAGATTTCCCGTGTGATGTCGGGCAAGTCACGGCAATCATTCCGTGCCTCAGTTTCCCCATCTGTAAAATGGGGAATTAATTTTATTTTCCTCCTTCAGTTCATTCATGAAACCTGAAGTGGAAGGCACTAGACCAGGATACAGTGTATCCTTGCTTACACCTCCTCACAAAACCTCCCTTTTCTCCTTTGCCTCTGGCCTGTTACCATCTCTCTCCGTCTTCTGTTACCGGTTGTTAACTTGGGAAACACTCGGAACTATGAAAGGCAGATCTCCAAGCGCAGCTGTGTTGTGTCGCTGACCCAGTGCAGGGTGGGGTCTTCAGAGAGACAAACCTAGAACTGCCCCGTGGGAGCAGGATCTTGTGCTCTGGCAACACCTCAAGAACAGTGTGCAGGATTTCAGCCGTATTCCTACAGAACCCCTTGGGGCTGGTTCTTATTACACTCCGTAGGGCACTGAGGATGGGTACACCTGCCCTGAAATGGACCCCCTTCCTCTCCCTTCTCTTGAGAGCATTCCCTTTTACCCCCAACTGCTCGCCCCAGTACAGATACCTTGGGATCACTGGAAGTGCACTTCCCAAGCCACAGTGGGCAAGCAGGGAACTCCAGCCTCCCTAGTCAGTGCTGGCTGCTCTGGGCCACTGCTGCTACATACCAGCTCCCCTGGCTGCTTCCCAGCCTGCAGGAAGGATCAGGGCGCAGTGCTTAGGGTGGAGGGTAGCCTGGGGGAGGTGTTCAGAGGAGGAAGGGAGGCCAGTTGGCCTTTGCTGCACACAGTGATCTTGAACTGGAGCAGTAGCCAGACACCCTCTTTGTCTATCCCAGCAAATCTCCCCACAGGGACCTTCCTCATCCAGGATTAGCCAGACCCTGGATGATAGTCCCTGTGGAGCAGCTGGCATCATAAGACATCACCTTCAGCAGGATTTAAACAGAGGGGAAAGTGATAGCGGCAGGGACTTTAACGTATGCGAATGTCGAGCTGTGCATTTGGGAGCTGAAATCTCTTAAGGTGACCTCCCGGCTGCTGGGAAAGGGAACGAGCGCGGTTGGATAACGCAAGGCATTTCTGAGAGGGGGCGCCCATTGTGCTGGCTCAGCAGGATTCTAGGCTGCATCAAAGGCATCCTAGGAACAAACGCAGGTGTCTTCCCTGTGCATAAGCCATGCAAGAACACTCATCTGCCTGGTTTAGAGAGAGAGAGCATGGGCACAAACCTCCCTAGAGCTGTGCAAATCTGGAGAAAGTCCAGAACAACTGACTCAAACAAAGGAGGGGGTACGGAGAATGGACTGTAGCAGTGTGAGGAGGAAAGGCCGTTTTTTTGCAGTCCATTGCAGCACATACATGCCTAAAAGGGGGTCATATGGATGTGGGCAAGAATCTGTTGACTCTGAGGGTATGCTGCATGTGAAGCTGGAAGTGTAATTCCCAGCTAGCTCCTGCTAATCCAGTTCTGAATCCTGCTGTGCTCAGTGATGTCCTGGGGCAGTGAGTTCCACAGGTTAATTAGACGTTTTGTAATAAAATGTCCATTTCATAATCTGAGAAATGTTGCCTTGTTTAACTCTTGTAATGACTTGATTTTCACTCACCCTGCCTCTTCCTGTTGCCTAAAACCCCAGCAATAGGGAACAATGAAACAAAGTTACTTCCCTGTCTATTTGGCAAAAGGCAAGAGCAACATGAAAGTTTCCCTGAATAGCACAAAGGGGTTTCTACTGCCCTGGACATGCCATGTGAGGACGGGTAAAGCTACCGCGGGCCACTAGAGCCCACAACTTAATGGGTTGCTGCCAGCTCAGGACCTGGAAGTTTGAATTTTGTTTTCATCAAACAGCTCTCGATTATTTGGTTCTTTTCATTAAGTAACCAGATCCAACAGCGGATGAATTCCTGGCAAGTTGGTGCCACCACAAGTATGTTCTGATGCGTTCAACCAGCACAAAAGGGCAGCAACATGGCAACAATATTGACTCAGATGACAGTTTGGATCAGTAACTGATGTCTGCTGCTTTAAAAGGCAGAGGATAGCTTTCGTGCGTCAGGACCCAGCTCCTAGAGAAAGAACAAGGCACCTCTGGTGGAGTCAATGCTAAGAAAATCTTTACTCATCTGTCACCTGTGAAATCAGTCTGGCATTAGAGCAAGCTGCCAAGGGAGGATGTGGAGTAGCCGTCTCTGGGACTGTCCCACTAGACACCATCAATCCGGAATGGTTTATAGAGACTGAGGAGTCCAGTCATGGCTCTGACTCATCTGTTCCTCTCCCAGGGGGTCAGTGCAAGATTGTTTAAAAAGCTGGCTGAGGAACTCTGTGAACGCTGATTTTACTTGTTAATAAATCCTAGAAAACTGGAGCTATTCCAGAGGACTAGGTGAAAGCCAATGTCATGACGCTATTTACAAATAATAAGTGGGCTGACCCAGGTAATTATATGTTGGTTAGCCTTATATCAATCCTGAGCACAACAGAACAAAAAAACAACAACACACAACTGAAAGGCTGATATAAGGCTTCACCAATAAAGAACTAAAGGATGGAAATATAATAAATACCAATCAGCATAGCTTCATGGAAAACGTCTCAAACAAACCTGATATTTTTCTTCGATCAGGTTAATGATGGTTGATGTATTGTTTTCTATTGAGGTCGTGTCTACGAGTCCAGGACCTACTTCATTAGGTGCTATTCAAACACTTGACCAAAATGAGGGTCCCTGCCCCAAAGTGTTTATATATCTGTGTTTATGTAATATATTTAGATTTCTGTAAGGTGTTTGACTTCGAGCTGCATGACACTTGAACAAAAATTAGCACTATACAAAATCAACGTAGCTAAATGAATTAAAACCTGTTGATGAGGAATCATCACTATCAGTTAGCCAGTTATGTTTTGAGCTCTGAGTGGGGGATTTCTAGTGATGTCCTGCAGGATCGGTTCTCAGACCAACATTATTCCATATGTTATTAACAATATTGAAGAAAATATCAACTCATTGCTGGTAATAGTTGCAGATGGCAGAAGGATTGTTGATAAATAATCCCCAATTATTAGGGTCACCAATACAGAGCAATCTGGTAAACTGGTGACAATTAGCCAACATGCACTATAATGCAGCTAAATGCCAGGTCATCCATTTTGGAACAAACAATATAGGCCACTCTTGGAATCTGGGAAACAGTATCGTGGAAAGCAGTGACTGAAAAGGATTTAGGGGCCATAGTGAATAAACCAAATAAACATGAGCTCCCAGGGCCATGCTGTGGCAATAAGGATGAACATGATCCTTGGATGTATAAATAGGCGAATCTAAAGTAAGAGTAGGGAGGTTATGTTAACCTTGATTAAAGAGTTAGACGGCTCTATAATCGAGTAGGCGAAGTCCTAACGAGATCCAGTGGCTGAAAGTTGAAGTTAGACTTATTCAAACAGGAAATGTGGTGCAAATCTATAACAGTGAGAGTAAGTAACCAGTGGAACAGATTTTCAAAGGATGTGGTAGACATTCCAGCAATTGGAGTCTTTAAATCGACTGGATATATTTCCAAGAGATATGCTGCAGGTCAAGCAGAAATTACGGACTTGGTGCATGAATAACTGGGTGACATTCTTTGCCTGGTGCTATACAGGTCAGACTAGATTAACATGATGGTCCCTTCTGGCCTTAAAATGTAGGACTCTATTAATTGTTCCTTCCATACTGTATATTCTGCAAGGCTTCATCAGTCTAGAGCCTTATATAGGCTGGGGATTGGAAGCTTTTCTCCAATGCTATCTTGCTGGTTTCTGTGCAACAGGACGGTGTATCATTAGCATCCTATTGTATTTATGTTTAGTTTGGCTTCACAGAAGCCTGCACATCTTAGGGAACTATGTTTATAGAGTTGTGGATGTCTCGTTTCATATCTGGTGAGAGAAGATGAGAGAGCTGCAGAGCGCAGCCAAGTGTGTCTAATGCTGAAACGGCAAAAGAGACAATGCTGACATCCGATTAGGGGCAGCAGCATTCAGATTTACACACGTATTAGCACTCAGTCCTGGCTTTTAGCCAGGAATAAGAGAACACATTGTGTATGCCACAGAATGTGTGTGCTGGTGAGCTGGGGAATGAACAGGGCACAGAGAATGATGGCAGGAGATTGTGGGGGAAATGATGATGAGGAAGACACAGGGTTACTGCGGAAGGGAGGATGCTGGGCTGATTTCCTTCTCCCTGAGATTCCCTCTGGTGGATGGAGAAACCAAGAATGCTTTGAGAGATATCTTGTGACTCCCCCTTCCCCAGCTGGTTTGTTCCAAGGCCAGCTTCCCGGATCTGGTAGAGAGCCCTTGATGCAGGTCTTGTCTATGGATGCGCTTTGCCTGCAGTGCACGTCTTGCCTATGCCCACAGAGGGGAATCGGCAGAAGTGTGTGAACGGGTCCAGCTTCCCTGCAGCGGCTGCTCTTTCACGTTTCTTCTCTGTAATGATCCTTTATTTCACTTCATTTAAAAAACTGCTCTGTCTGTAGCAAAAACTGAGGTCAAATTAGGGTTTCTTATATATGCAACCATCCCCTCCACCCAAAAAAAACCAGGGTCCTGAGTTTCCGCACTTGCTCTCTGGTCACCCTAGGTCAAATGTCATTTTAAAAACAACTCGAGAAAGGTGCAAAACTAGTTCCTGACACTTAGTGCTTTGTGGCACCACCTCTGCTCTGGGGACGGGGAGGGGCTCTCAGCTGCCATGTGGGGTGAAGCTCCCTATGCACAGATGGAGAGATTAGGTATAAATTCCATCTGCAGCCCTGCCTCACTGGTACTGTGACTCACCCTCACAAACGAGTTTCACAAGCCCCAAGTTTTGAATAACTGGAAGCTGTGTTTGTTTGTAATATTTTGAAGCATTTCTGCATTGCCTCGGACTCATCAAAGATCTGAGTCATTTCAGGAGCTAGAATACACTTCCTTCTGACACCTGTTAGTGTCTCTGATTTATTAGTAATAGATAGACTTGGAAGGATTCGTTTTTTTATCGGTAAATGTTGCTTTCAGCGTAGACACACAAACCACCAAATATATTTCCATTGATAGCCATCAACATTTTTACAGATAAGCAGAGTAAGAAAAATGCTGCTTGAGAACTCAGAGTTTGATTTACGGATATTTACTTCGTCTATTTTATCATCGGATGTTGACAATTTGTGTTTTAACAGTTTTAAAACTTCAACTTTGTGACTCTCAAAGTCCATTGTCATTAAAAAAAATTAGTCTGACCCCCACATCATTTCCCACAACTGTGAACATTTAAATAGATAAACATCAAAGAAAATGCTTACAACTCATGATTTCGCACAATTGTGAAAATTTCAGTCTCTAGGAATGGAAAAAGAATGTCTAAAAATAAACATTGATATTATCTGTCAATATTATACACAAATAAAAATGGAATTCAGCCAAGCCTAGTAATAGGGCACCTACAGTATTATTTGTTTCTGCAAGAAATGATGTTGGCAATTCAAAAGGTTTCTGTGTTGAGAATCAGTCACCCCAGAGTGGTGTTAGGTGACACTGTGCTTCAGGAGCGGCCAGTGGTGATTCATCTGGTGGGGCTCATCACACTTGGGCAGTGCAGAGCCATTGAAGGGTCTGAAGTGAGGGGGTATGTGCTGCTGGAAGTGCCATCTTTTGGAGGAGGTATAAAACCAAGATCCTAGCCGTTCGTGACCATCCAGGATAATCCACTGTGTTCTCTGCAAGAGCAAAGGAGGTGTTAACCCTCACGTCTGAGCCAGGTCTCACTTCCAGTGATTCCATTCTGTCTTCCTACACTTCACCTTCAGTGTCATGGAAACACCAATCTTCTCTTCCCGTCTCGAGAGAATCCCTGCTGTGCAGTGTTGGTGCAGGATCGCTGCCAGGTTTCAGAAGTGGCTGATTTTGGATCTGTACCCTGCAATTCTAGTACTGTAGAGCTATAGAGTAGGCTGTAGAGCACTTTGGATGAGAGTGTTTCAGCG
Source organism: Emydura macquarii macquarii (assembly GCF_026122565.2). Lineage (NCBI taxonomy): Eukaryota > Metazoa > Chordata > Testudines > Chelidae > Emydura > Emydura macquarii. The sequence goes on from NW_027131391.1 coordinate 7,432,541, forward strand.
GAGATGATTATTGTTAGCAGTCACCGACTTGGCACAGGGCAAACACAATAGTTCTCTGGGGAAAGGCGCTCATTCCCACTCCCTGCACTACCTTAGACACTGGTCATTTAGGACCTAAACAGTTTGCTTCTGTGCAGGACAGTGACACATTGAAAGCTCTGGCAGTAATGACCTCACATTGAAGGCCAGATAAGGGGCTTTAGGCCTAGGGAACACTTCAGGCAGAATGCTGCAGCATGCACTCCTGGAGGTATTGTGCTACTGTAACTATGTTGCCTATTTGCTTTTGCGAAGCACGAGACTTACTGAGCCTTGTGATGGGGACATAAGAAAAGAGAGTGGCTCCTTGCTTCCTTTTTTTCCAATTTCACAACCATGCAAGAGGTCAAGTTTTGTAAAAACCCTTTAACCCATAAAGCTAAATAGGGTGGATCATGCCACTGAGAGCTCTTGTTTCAGATTGTCTGCAGACTCAGGAAGATGTCACTGCATTGATCACGTTTGAAGGTTTTCTGTGCAGCTGAGATCTGGGAATATTTTTGTTTGAAGGAAAGCTAAGGTTCTGGTGCATGGTTCTCTGTGAAGAAGGGGTGAATTCTACAGCAAATTCCATAGCCACAGAATGTGGCTTTCTCATTCCCTGCCCACGATAGTGAAATATTAGCTTAATTGGTGGTGTTTTTGTTATTGCCATAGGGGGAGCAGAGCCTTAGTGACCTTATGTTGCCTGACACTTTTCATAATGGAAATATTCCTGCAACGTTTTCTTTAAAAAGTTTTCATGTTTCCATGGTTTGCAGCAGACTTTTGAAATTTTCAGGGGAAAAGCCCTCAGGTCTACAGAAGTGCCTTTTTCGTTCCCCAGGAAATTCCCTTTAGATTTGCTGAAATATCAATGGTTAAAAATCCCCTTTTCCTTAGGGAAATGCTTGTAGCCTGCCAAAACAGTAACTAAACACAAGCATTCTAAGTCTGGGCTACCGCTACTGCCAAGGTACTAGGGACACCTGTGGGTTGCTGGACTACTTAGGGAGAAATAGAGCCAGCCTGGATAACTCCATGCAGAGCTAGCACATAGCCCCAGCAGCCTGTGATTCCCTTCTGAGATAGCAGCTGTTTACTACTCCTCTCTAATCCCTTAGCTCAAGTTGTCCTCTACGTTGAAGGGTCAGGCTTCATATCTCACTAATGTTTCCAGATGGGGTGGGGTTGCATGTGAGAAATTTCGATTTAGATAATCAATTTAAACCTGGTTTTGCATTTTTTCCATTTCATTTTCATAAAAAAAGGTTGATTCTCATTGCTGGTATAATTTGATACTTCTTTTTGCTAACCAGGAGGATTAACACATTTATTTAAGCAATTATATTGTTTAACACACATTTATTCAGATTCTTAGTTTTACATTTGTATTATGTTAGAAAGTGGGAAATGATGCATTTCTCATTTGCAAGGTGATGATTTTTTTTTAATTTTATTCTATTTTGATTTATGTCCAGCTGCATTTGTATGGAATTTGGCATTCAATTAAAAATGCACAAACACAGCATTTAAAAATGGTTTTATTAGTTACATAAAAGTACCTTCAATGTGCTGGATACGTCAAAAAAGAAAGTTTATCCAAACATGTTTTGCATTTAAACCTAACGGATTTTATTAAACACAGGAAATATTTTCTGTAGTTAGTGAATTGGACTGATCGTTTCTGGTCACCATGTCCTTTGACATTTTAGAACTAGTGAATCTCATGCTCTCACACTTTGCCTCTTCCAGTCTATAAATAAAATCAAACACGCTGGCTTGTTTTTTCAACTCTCAATCAGTTTCTTGACTTTGAATGCACTAGTCATTGAACTGAACTCATTAAATAAACAGAAATGGAGAAAATATTCTCTCTACAGCTGCAGAAGAAGCTACGGCTATTGAAAGATAGTTTAGCACTTCAATACACTCTGGTTCCAGGACCTTAGTCAAAAACTTCCACCATTTCAGTGTTTTGACTTTCTTAAAAACTTTGGCAGCAGATACATACTGCTTGAATATTATTATTCTTTATTTAATTTAAAGTATTTGACCAGAGTATAGTATACGTAAATCTTCATGAAGGCTGTCATAATTTCTAATTAATTTTAAATAGCTTTATTTTTAAAAGAAAAAAAATTATTTAATTTAAATAAAAAAAATCATATTTTGAATTTATTTTTTTAAAATAGTTGATTTTTATCCACCCTGATCGCACATTATAGAACTTGGTTTTACCTTTTTTCCTTACAAATAACCCCCCTAAGATACTACATACCAAATAAAAAAGCTAAAAGAATGTTATTTGATTGCAAAGTTGAACACTCAAAAGAGAGGAAATGCCCACTTTGCAGTTGTCTATTCATCTTGCGCATACATATACCTTATGGTGCAGTCTTTAATTACATGATCATGTTATTTTTTCCACAGGGCCATGCCTCATTCATTGCACAGGGTAGATGTACAAGGACACAGAATGAAGGTTGTGCATTTCCTTACTTTTGAGTGCTTGACTTTGCAAACCAAATAACATTCTTTTAACATAGTTTGTCATCTTTATTAATGTGTATTACTGCACCACCCAGGATCTGTGCCCAACGTCCCATTCATAGATTCTAAGGCCTGAAGCAATCCATTGTGATCAGCTAGTCTAACCTCTTATATAACACAGACCAGACAACTGCTCCCAAAATAATTCCTAGAGCAGAACTTTCAGAAACACATCCAATCTTGATTTAAAAATTGTCAGTGATGGAGAATCCACCACAACCCTTGGTAAATTAAATTGCTCCAGTGGTTAATTACTCTCTCCGTTAAAAATTTACATCTTATTTTCAGTCTGAATTTGTCTAGCTTCAGTTTCCAGCCACTGGATCGTGGCTGCCACCTTTCTCTGCTAGGCAGCAGAGCCTGTTATTAAATATTTGTTCCCCGTGTAGGTACTTATAGGTTGCAATCAAGTCACCATTTAAATGTCTCTTTGTTAAGCTAAATTGTATCGGGCACTCTACACACATGCAAGAGAGAGGGCCCCAGCCCTGAAGGTTCATGGAGACAGAGCTCAGTGGATTGACTCAGCATGTAGCACTAATGGGTCTAGCCAATACAGGGTTGTGGATACCCTGGACACAAATAGAGTCTGTTCTCCCACCTGCTGGGGTTGCATGGCTCATTAACAGCCATGGGGAATGTTTCTCCCCAATGGGGGCGTGGTAACAGTGTTGATTCCCCCAGAATGCTCCCATGCAGGTTATGGGTACTGTTCTCCAGGCCATGTGGATGTAATTACAGGGAAGTGTAATTACTGACATGAGACTAGCTCCCTCCCCCCCCCCACAAACTTGTACCCCATTAAACTAGCAGTATATATTCAACCTACACACACATACATCCTTCTGCTTCAATCAAAAATAGGAAAGAAACTGAAGTTACTTTGCTATTGTTTGAAATTCCCCTCACGGCTTTTAAGTCCATTTTGCAATTTAAAGCTGGGAATTAAGCAGTTCTCCTCGCTCCATACTATAAACAAAAGCAAAATGCTGTTTGCATCAGCAAAAGGTTTTGTATTGTAAAGTAGCCCCTTTATGTCCAACCAGGAGTGAATTCAAATGATTATTGACCCTCCACTATAGTAAAGCTGCATTATAATATCTCCAAATCAATAGAGACAAGAGGAAAGCAGGAGGGAAAGGCTCCGGCTCTGCAAACTGCAGAAAATTGCATTTTGCTTTGGCCTCTTAGAAAGTTTGCAAAGCATCTATTAGAGGCCCCAGGAGCCTTTTCTGTCTAATTGCTGTGTTTGACAATGCGGTCGCACCTGGGACTAGCGGAAAGGCAGATAATGGACCCGCTTTAATTGCTTCCCAGTTCCATGAGTCATAACACTTCTAAGATGGCAAAGGGAAAGTGCTGCAGCCTAGTTTGACTGGAGGACCTTTCTGCTTTAAAGAAAGCTCAGGAGGAACAAATGCAAAATTCAAAGCCACGCACCTAGAAGGTGTCAGATGCTGAGTTTCCTTTTTATCTTTCGCTTTTGACCAGAACTGTGTTTTAAACCATTAACGTTTTAATCATGATCTGGAAGGGAGACAGGAATGGTCTCTCCTGCAGGAGGGGAGCGGCTGGGAATTGATCTCATCCTGAGGGTCTTTTCCACGGGGCTGGGTGGGGATTGAAAAGCCGCTCGAGTCTGTGGGTCTGGGTTTTGGGACTTTGGCTGGGGCTTGGTGCAGTGGTTGATCCTTCTGTAGAGGCTGTGGGAACATGCTGAGGTGTGTGGAGCAGTCCGCTGTCTCTTTTCCCCCTCTCTGGGGGACAGGATTCATGCCCATTAGACTGGGGGAATATGGGGCCATGAAATGGAACCTACAGCTGGACTGTCAGTGCAGAACTGTGGGAAAACAAGCAGCCGTGTGGTAAATGTGCCAGTCAGATACTGGGCCCCTTCTCCCTCCCTGGGCCCATCCCCTTGGTTACCTGTCTTCTCTTGTTTGGATGGCAACAGCCAGGGCCCTGCCCCACGAGCAACCCCTGTGCTAGATGTTGGGTGCTGGTGGGTCCGCCCTGTGGACTCCGACTCCCACAGTGGCGTAGCAGGCAGTGCTCTGCAGAGTTTCAGGCCCTGGACACCGAGCCCTTTGATAGACATACAGCCAGGGCCTTGCTCTGGTCTGGCGCACAGGCAGGAGATGACCCCAAGGCCTCCTTGTTACTCACAATAGTGGTTGCCTCAGTGACTAACATCACCCAAGGGGCTTAATCCTGAGAGGTCCAGAGCATTGACCACTTCCGTGGGGACCCCCAAGAGTTGCAGATGCTCAGCCCCTCCCAAGAGTTGGCCCATTTATTCAGACTCAGTTAACCCTATCCACAGGTTGAGATGTCGCAGGCCAGTGTCCTGGCTGGGGTGTGTGACATCTCAGCTAGATCCGTGCTGCGTTCACACACGCTGAGCTTTGAAGCTTCAGTTCTTTCCTCTCCACTTTGTACCCAGAGCAATAAGAGGCAGCAGGGTGTGAATCGTGATGTACGAAGTATAGATTGCTGCCCAGGCCCCAGAGCCAGGGCTGTGGTTCCCTCAGGGCTGGGTCCCTGCTGTCCGTCACCTCCCCCCTCCCAAGGGGGGGGGGGGGGGAAGCTAGAAAACACGGGGAGGGTTATTGGGGAGGAAGGAGAAGATGAGAGACAAAGGGAACGAAAAAGAAGGCGAGGAAGATGGAGGGAGGGACGGGGAAGGAAAGGGAGATGAAGGAGGGCCACACATCTACACACACAAACACACAAGCAGGCCCACTGTCCACCCACTCACAACCCCCACTGCACAGTGTCCTACATACACACACACACAAACTCTGACACTGACGTCTAAAACAGACAACTAACACTTAGTCAGGATCGTGACCTCGGTGTCATCTTCGACTCCGCCCTCTCTCTAGGTCCTCCCGTCCAGGAGATGTCTAAATCTCGCCAGTCCTTTCTGCAGAACGTCAGTAAGATCCTCTCCACCCACACAGCCAACATTCTCATCCAAACGCTTGGCATCTTGCACCTCCATGACTGCACCCTCCGTCTCTCCGTTCACACCAAACGTAGCCTTTCCCGGCTCGCGGCCATTCAGGACGCTGCTGCATTCTCCTAGCATCCCTTGTATCCCTCGGCTGGCTCCCTCCTCGTTGCCACGTCAAATATAAGATGCTTATCTTCACTTTCAGGGCCCTTCACAGCAGATCCTCACGTACCTATCCTCCTGGAATCATAGATGATGAGGGTTGGGAGGGACCTCAGGAGGTATCTAGTCCAACCCCCTGCTCAAAGCAGGACCAACCCCCACAATCTCTCATTCTCTATCGAGATGTTGACTCCCACCTCTGACCAGCCAATGACATTAGCCTCCATCACCCACACGTTACATTTTCAAACAAGCGTTGTCATGCTTTCTCTCCTGCTACCCTCATGTTTGGGAGGAGCTCCCTGTAAACATCCCTTCATTGTCTTTCATATCCTGCCTTAAAGTTCTCTTTTGTGGTGAGGCCTACAACAAACTTGTCAAAGATTAGGACCTTCCTGCCCACCATGCTGAGCAAAACTGACTCATTGCTTCCTTGTGCTCCCCTGTCTGTCTTTATCCATCTCTTGTCTTACACTTAGATTGCAAGCTCTTTGGAGCAGGGACCATCTTTCTGTTCTGTGTTTGTACAGCACCTAGCACAATGGGGTCTGGTTCATGATGGGACCTCCTAGGGGCTACCTCAGTACAGATTTTAAATTTTTATTAAAGCTGATGTGAAAAGGATCAAATAGAGAGTTTAAATAAAGAGTGGGTCTAATGCACAAATTATAAACAGTGGGTATAATGCATCGGGGTATAATGCACAAATTACCCAAAAGTACAAAGTTTGGTTTGAAAGTCATAAAATACGAATAGTAAATAAACTGCAATATCCCAGATTAGGGTTAATACACTTAACCATGCAGTTAGAATATTAGCATCCAAACATTGGGGAACAGCACTCATAAAAATATTATACTAAGAGTAGTTTGTGGAAAGCAAATAGAACCATGAGTGTGGCTTGTCCGTCAGTGAATGAGAATGTTAGATCACATTTCCTGGAGGAGAAGCTATCCTATTAGAAAAGTATTTCAGTTCCTTTCCTAGCATTGCTTCTCAAGGGCCTCTCCGGCTCCTTTCTCTTGGGATTGCCGATGTCCGGTGAGATGTTCTAAATGGATGTCTGACACCATGAGTCACCCCATTGGCCAATTCTGCACACCTGCAATGTGCGCTGAAGGCTCTGACGATCTACTGAGCATCAGTGAGCCCCGCCGAGTCCAACAAAGGGAAACAAATTGTGAGTGAAAAAAGGCTTCGGCGACGATTGACGGGAGCTGTCTGTGGTGAAATGAGCTAATCTGAGCCACCACCCGACTCGCTAATTAAAAGAGAGGCTTGTTGTGCTGTCTGGAATTACTTCCCCTCCACTGGATCTCTAGCAGCCAGGAATCGGAGCCGGGGACTGCAGCAGGAGCAGGGGCCTGTCACCTTCCTTCTGCTCCCGTGGGCTGAGAAGAAGCACCACCATTGGGGCTAGACCTTAGCAGCCGTGTCCACCACAAGGGACCTGCGGGGCCCTGACTGTGCAGGACGGTTCAATAGACCCAAACGGACAGTGCTGAAAGCAGGTGAGGGAGCTCTGAGGATGGGGCGGGGGGTGTATATTCACGTGTAATCCTGGCCCTTCATTGGGGGAGAGGAGGGGTATATACACAAGCTTTCCCGTCCCCTTTCTGGGGCTGGAGGGAGGCGTGCTGTCACACAGATTTATGTCCTGTGAATTGATTACGCGTATGGTTCATCCAGGTACCAGTTAGATTTTCTCCCAGGTAGGTTTTAGGCCCTGTGCTATTGCAAATGCAAGGGAGGAAGAACTAGAAGTAGCCCAGATTTCCCAGGCAATGCATGGAGCCTGGATGTGGTGTGACAATGGAGCGGACGCTGTTGCAGGGCAGACTGAATTCCACCGCTCCAGAGCCATCCCTGACCCCCTGATGATGTGAATCACGATGCTGAAGAAACCAACAGAAAGACATTTTTCCTTTCCTGCCGTTTTTCTTTCTTAGCTGGAGAGGAATCGTGCTGGTCAGAGAGATACCGGCATTGTTTTAATTTCCCAGGAGGTTCCTCTTGGTGTGACACGTCCCCGGCGGGAGACTTCAGTTGCCTTGTGTTACTTTCCTCCACACAATGGGATGTGATGTGTCAAAACATGACAAGCCAGCCAGAATGTGTCATAATGCTGATCTCAACATGCCGCCTTCCAGGGAGGCACAGCAGATAATAATATTAGGCTCATATTATCCCAACATGCTGGGATGGTTTCTTCTCCCAAGTGAAATATGATGTATAAGAATCTCATGTCTATATGGGAATATTGGATCAGCTACAGATTTATTAGCTGTACCTAGTGAATGTTTATGACAGGCGTGAAACACGCATCTAGGTTTCCAGCCTTTTATCACACGAAAGAGACTCTTCCTCCTCAGCCTCTTTGATACCTTTGTCATTGCTTCAGTAAACAGTTTGCTGGAGTTTCCATATGATTTATGCTCTTATCATCCGAGTTTGACGTTGCTACTTAGACTCAGCGCTGATGAGATTGCATTAGGTACAGTATCGTCTTTCAGGCTTGTCTGGGAAAGGCAGCCCACTCGCTCCTGAATTCAGCCGTACGAGAGCGGTGTTTAGATTCCATTGCGCATACGTGGGCTGGAAATGGCAGGAATCTCTCTGGCTCTCGCTAAGTTGTCCGGTTTGTGTCACTGTCTCGGTCTGCCTGACTCGCTGAACTCTGCTATTAAGCTGCTACTTTACAGGAAGGTGTAATGAGGCATTAAAATGCATGACCAACGTTTCCAATCTTTTAAGGAAGCCAAAACCCGCCGTACAAACAAACCCAGGAAGTTGCTCTTTGCCCCTTGGCTCAGATTTCCCGGCTCATGATAAAAGCATGTCTCCTTCGTTCCAGATGCTGTGATGAGCTGGAAAGGAGACACGTGTGTTTGAGGCTCATGTGTGCTGAATGGCATGGGGCATTTCACAAATGGGCATGTGCTGCCACGGCTGCTACCAGAGCATACTAGATCAGCAGATTAGTTAGAGGTAACAATCTAGTTAAATGGCTGCTAACTGCTGGTAAAGCCCTGTTAAAAATGCCTTCCCTGGTTCCTCAGTGGTAGTCTCAACCCGTAATGCCCACTGCTTCAATGTGCCCAGGGTAGATGCATCTCTCGCTGTGAGTGGCGGTGCACATGGATGTCTCCCTGTGGGTTTTTGGGTTATGGGGAGAGGAGAACACACTGGACCTGTTGTCTCATTTCAGAACCGGGCAGGCACCTCAAAAGCCACCCACCCTACATTGGGAGCATTTTGCTCCTGTGTATTGGGGGCCCAGTCACGTGAGGGCAGACTGTTCTCCGCTCCCACCGGCGTCAGTGAAAGTTGAAGGTACACGAGCCCAGATCCTCAATGGTATTTAGGCATCTAAGTCCTATTTGAGGTTCTGGGCCTTGGTACCGTGCGGGGCACAGGCTCAGCATGCCAATTTGTGGCCATTTCATGGTGGTTGCACCCCAACCATAAATGTAAGGGTCTCCTGTTGGGATGCAAACTCTCAGGGGTACTCGAATCTGTCTGGGCACCACCTCCCCCAGCACAGTGTCACCCTCTGGCAAGCACAAGCCATGCCTCAGATGCGCTTTCTGAGGGCCTGCATGGATTTCCTAGGAGAAAAGGGAGGGCCTGGCAGGAGATCATGGGCCGATCAGCATTAGAAGAGGCAGAAATGGTGCCCAGTGACTCTCAGTAAACGTGCTTGACTTCTCAGTGCTTCTGAGAGACAGAGGCAATCATTTCATGCAGGACAAAGGGGTCCATGCAGATAGACAGCTGATGGAAAGGCCGACGAAGAGATGCTCACTCTCACTGTTGTTTGAGAACAGACTCTATGCACCTGCTTGTGGTGGACTGGGAGAGCAGAGGCTGCAGCAGGCCAGGCATGGGGTGTGGCGTGCCAGGCTAAGAGGAACTAATGGGGTCACACTGGCATGTGTCTGGCAGTGCATGATACAAGGCCACCCACGCCTGGCCTGATGCACCCTCTGCTATCCCAGCCCTGGGCCACTCCTGAGCAGACGCTTCCCCTAGGCTTGTCTTCATGCAGTGCGCTACCACGCTGCAGCCAACCCAGCTCTCTCGCCAACATAGCACTGTCCACACGGGGGGTTAGGTCAGGATCACTGTGTCCATGTAGGGCTGTAGCGTAAATCTGGCTCTAGTGTTGAATTGTGCTAAATGGTGTGGTGATTCTGTGATGAAAACAAATGCCCCCTAAGGTGCACAGCTATATACTTCCTCGGGGTAGGGACTGTCTGCTTGTTAGGACGTTTGTTCAGAGACTCCCTCCACCTCCTGATCTTCACAACACACAATGCAACCCCACACTACAAATAAACAATAAGAACCCTCCTTTCCCTTTGTGGCCTAACTTCGAGGCTTCCCAAGTGTGAAAAGCTGATGCTGCATTCAGACCCTCCCGCCAAGCCTACGTTGGTTTGAACTATCGTATTGCGTGGCGGAACAGTTCTCAGGCTTTAATGCAGTTGTTTGGCTCCCCAGGCACAGGTTGTTTGCGGGTACTGTGTGGTTAAGTCAATGCACTTGCAAAGGTGAATTTCAGCCTAATACATAAAACATGAGCTGCAGAGAAAAACGGTCTCCCATAACAGACTCTAATTTACTTTCTGGTTTTGTTCTCCTTTAGGAAGCAAACTGCTGATTTTGGTGCTTTGCTTGAACATCCAGTCGGAAGTGGAATCTTGCCCCGGGGCGTGTGTATGCTACAGTGAACCCAAGATCACAATAAGCTGTCAGCAGCAGGGCCTGACGGCAATCCCCACTGAGATCCCCATACAGACCCAACGCATCTTCCTTCACAACAACAAGATAACCCTGGTGAGGGCCACCAGCTTCAGCTCCTGCCGTAACATGACTATCCTTTGGGTCCATTCCAACAACATCAGCCTCATTGAGTCCGGGGCATTCTCTGGGCTCAACAAGCTGGAGGAGTTAGACCTCAGTGACAATGTGAACTTGAAGTCCATCAATCCCACCACTTTCCGGGGTCTCGTCCACCTTCACACTTTACACCTGGATCGCTGTGGGCTCCTGGAGCTCTCCACGGGGCTTTTCCGCGGGTTGTTCTCCTTGCAGTATCTCTACCTTCAGGATAATAACCTGCAGAACCTGCTGGATGACACGTTCCTAGATCTTGCCAATCTCACCTACCTGTTTTTGCATGGTAATAAAATTAAGAGCTTGTCGGAGAATGTCTTTCGTGGGCTCATCAACTTGGATCGGCTCCTGTTGCACCAGAACAGAGTCAGCCTGGTCCACCGCCGGTCTTTCCATGACCTTGGGAAAGTGTTGACCTTGTATCTGTTCAATAACAACTTGACGGTGCTCACTGGCGAAACGATGGCTCCCTTGGTGTCCCTCCAATACCTGCGGTTAAACGGCAACCAGTGGATCTGTGACTGTCAGGCTCGATCCCTCTGGAATTGGTTTAAACAGTTTAAAGGCTCTTCATCAGAGCTGGAGTGCCATCTGCCTGCTAACTTGGCAGGGAGAGACCTCAAAAGACTGCAGAGCAGCGACTTGGAAGGATGTGTTGACTCTCTCCATCAGATAAGAACAAGTGTTTTTAGCACTAAGACCAGATCTGGCAAACTGCCAACCACTGACCCCCCTCTAAATTCCCATGACAGCTCCCGGAAGTGCTGCCAGCCGGAAACGGATAAATCTTTTATTTATGAAGCCAAGGGCAAGGCAGGTCCTTCTTCACACAGCAGCCGCCCGTCCCCCAACAACCCTTTCAAAGACAAGGAGAACATGTCCAAAACCAAGTACATCGAAACGGACCCTTCCAAAAACGGAAGCAACAAGCAAATAAATGACTCCCCCTTTGGGACCTTCCCCAGTGTTGTAGAACCTCCATTGACCAAGTTGAAACCAGAATTCCTAGCTCCCATTGAACCCTCCACAGTCCCAACCAAAAAGAGGCAGGGGTGCTCTAAAAAAAACAAGTCTAAGGCCCAGTGCCGCCTCACCCAGCAAGGAAACAGCTCCACGTTACAGCTAAGCTTAAGTCTTTTGATTGCCCCTTTGGTTTGGAGCTTACTGTTGTTCTGCTAAGAACGTGTCTTTCCCTTGATTGATGACACTTTAATACCAGAATTTTGCTGACCTCCATAAATGTTGCAAGAGTGAAGCAAACTGCTATACACCCCGAGAAAGCTTTGTTACACAAATGTTAACTGGATGCCTTTATACAAAACAAAAAGAAATACCAAGATGTACATAATTTATTTGTCCTGAAACCTGTGAGTTATACCTTTGGTCTTCGGAACTGCACTTACTCACATAACAGCTTTTGCTCCAGCAGATGGGAAAGAAATATGATTTACTCACACAGACACACACACACACACACAACAAAACAAAAAACAAAAGCGTATGTAAGAAAACGCTCCTAAAAGAATGTTTAAAATTTGTTTGTAACTTGAACTCATATTGAACGACATTGCAAGTTCCTATTTGCAGAGGTGATGCATTCGATGCTACTTTTCTCCTATGTTTATGAATATTGCAGTTTTACCGTGTTCATTTCCATCGCACCATGTTTATGGGCAGCATTTGTTAAAGAATGCTTCCTTTTCGTTCACTAAGATTGCAGTATATATAGATATGCATTTTATTTTACTTGTGTACAATTATACAAAAATATAAAATAAAGATTTCTTTTTCCTAAGCTGTCATTATCTGCAAGAGGTGAAGCCCGCTGGTGAACTGAAAAGCTTTGAAAATAAAGAGGGTGTCAGAGCCGCCCATTGAACTCTCAGGGCTGGGAGGTAGGGTCCAACATTTAATGTGAAGGCGGCAAATAAGATGTACTCTGCACCATTAAACAATCTTTAATTGGTGCCAACAAAGGAGTTCCTTGCTTCCCTTCCCACCTGTCCTACGCCCTCCCCCAACATCATGCATATTTCAAGATGCTCAGAATAGCTGGAGATATGACCCCAGCCCCCTCCAAGCCAAGCACTCTTCAGTGAGGGAACGGTGAGTAAAGAATCCCGTGCGCTCACAGGAGTCACTGGGGGCCGTTTTCCTTTAGGCCTGTACAAATAACTGCATCCAGCCCCTGTGATTAAGGACTTGTCCTGCTAAGCCTAGGGAAGTGTCTCCAGAGCAATGCTGTGTTCAGACTTTGCTTTGTCAAACAGGAAATGTATCCCCAGACACGATGCTGCTAGACCTCCTGGTCAAGGCAATAGCTAGGGATCAAGGAGATCTGAGTGGCCTCCCAGTGGAGTTTTGTGGAATTCACTTAATCAGCCCAGCGGCTCACTTCCCCATTGGTACAATGGGCATAATGCACCCCTGTGTGAGGAAGGCATATACACGGATGTCTGTGTGGTGCTCAGATACCAAGGTGATGGGCTTTTAAAGTACCTCGGATGGAAATCCATACGTTTCTCTTTTGTTAAAAACAGACCCCCCACACACTCTATTTTGTATCCCACGTTACTCCAGAGCTGTGGGAGGGAAGCATTAGAAAATGGGTTACTTTTCCCTAGAAAATGGCTACGTTTCCTCTGTGCTCTGCAACATCCGCGGGAAGGGTGTGAAGTCATTTGTATCTTTGCACCAAGGCCAGATGTATAACAGGCAGGTAGCACATAACGACTTGACCTTTGCCTCTTTATTCCATACAGGAGACAGGGCTTTCACCACTGCCTGCCATCTTAGGCAGTCTCTTCCTACAGTCTTAGCTTCTTCCCACGTCATTTTAATAGCTTTCCGTGGTGCTTCTGGTGTGTGTTCCCCTTTGTCTTTAAGCCCCTGAGGAAGAGGCGATGGGGCAGACCACAGCCCAGCGCCTGCTGACGAAACTACAAGCAAAAGAATCAACACAAGAGAAACACCAATAACATTTTCTGGGATTGACATAAAAGAGATCTGACACTTCACAGATCTTGGCAGCACGGTAAACAAAACCGGTGGAACAGACAAAGCCATTAAAGCCAGAAGCGCAAAAGCCAGACGTGCCTTCGCAACCCTAAAGCCGATCTGGAGAAATGGAAACCGTGCCTCCAAAGTCAACGTTGACTATTTAATACAGTTGTAAAATCTGTCTTACCATTCGGCACTGAAACATGAAAACTTATTACAATCTTACGCATTAAATTGCAAGTTTTTTAAAAGCAGCTCTCTTAGGCAAATCCTCAACATCAGAGGGCCAGGAAGAAAAAAAAAAATCACAAATGAAGAGCTTTGGAGGAGGACGAAACCGAAACTGATAGGATAGAAAACTATGAAATAAAACTGAAGCGGGCTACAGCCCACGTGGAGGAAAGAACTTAAGAATCTAACAAGACAGGTGCTAACATGTTAAACTTTGGTCTAGTTCTGCCTGTTGGGTTTGGTGCAGGGGTGGCTGGGTGGTGTTGGTGGCCTGTGATAGACAGGAGGTCAGACTAGATGATGTGGTGGTCCCTTCTTGCCTGAACCTCTATGACTCCATTGTTAAGCACTGAGAAGCGGGGGGCGGGGGGATTCACAGCCAAATATTTGCCATAGTAGAGCAAGAACGTCTGCACTGATGCACCAACGGCAGCCAAGTCCAAAACACGCTCCCAGAGTCACATCCAAACCTCAGAAATGGCTCACGTCTCCGTACTGGGCCAAACCAGAAGCTTACCTCTGAACGCCCCCTGAATTTCAAGGTTACTCCAGTCCAGCTCCAAGCTGTGAAGCTGTGACCCATTTCATTGCAGCGTCTAGGGCCCAGGGCAGAGTTAAGGAACTGGGCAATCTTCATTAAAGAGGAAGGCAGGAGAAAGGGTCTAGTGGTGAAGGCCCCAGTCTGGACTCAGGACGGCTGAGCTCTCTTCAAAGCTCTGCCGTAGCCTCCCGGTTTGACCTCGGTCTCTCTCTGTACCTCAGTTCTCATCTGTTCAATGGGGAGAATAGCCCTGCCCTGGCGCATGGGGGTTGGTGGTTCGCCAAAAGGACAGGGATGGGGGATGTCAATATCCAGGTAGAGAAGGATTCTACAACCCTATCTGAGGCACAGAGCACAGTAATCTAGGGTATTATAACCTGCCCTGCCAGGCACAGATGCCACCACCATGTGTGACCTGGGCAGCAGTGACAGCAAAATCATCACACCTGAGTCTGTGAGGAGCAAAGAAATGGTGAGGCTTGAGTCCCCTTGCCCTTGCGCCAGGGTCATTCCCCGGACATCACAACCGTCACTCCCGTGCGAGTGAGAGGGCTGTGCATGGGAGACATGCAAAGAAAAAGTGAAAGCTGGAGAGAAGGTGCTGGAGCCCTAAGCCCCCTAGCTGAGCGCTCTGCTGTTTGGCAGGGAGGGACGCAGGGCCAGCAAGGAGGAGGCTGAGGCAGAGCCAGGAGGAAGGGCAGAAAGGGGCAAAGTGGAAAAGAATGAGAGCTGGGGAACGGGAGGATCCTGCAGGGGGGTGATTTCTGGCAAGGGTGGGGGAGCTGGAGTGGAGGGGCAGGGATGTTTGTACAGCCTCCATCCCATTGTGCACCTGGCCAGTCTGGGTGCTGATGCCATGACCCATACATGGCATCTTTTGGGGTCATTTCAGGGCCTTTCTGAGCGTCCCGCTGTCTGGAGGACCACATGACCACCACTGCCTGCCTCAGGACAGGCTGCCAAAAGCAGGGCAGATGCCCCAAGCCGGTAGTGTGTTCTGTAATTAGATTTCACCAAGCAAGGTGAACTCCTGGATCACTCTTACAGACAGGTCCCTTAGACGTTCCAGTCTCTCTTGCCACCCAGGCAAGCTGGACTCAGTGATCAATGGTCACTTACACAAAACATCACACACTATTCAGGTTGCTTCCAATCCCACGAGACCAGTCGCTTACCCCAGGTCAATTGGACCCCTAGATTTTACACCAAACACAATATCTATGGCCAAACCTGTAATAAACTATCTAAAGGTTTAGTAACTCGGAAAAAGAAATGAGAGCGTTAGTTATAGGATAAAGCAAGCAAACGTACACCCAAATGAGTTACAATCTAATTCCTAAGAGTGAACTGTCAATTCAAAATGTCTTTCAGGGCAAACCTAGGGGATCTCCACTTCAGTTTAGTATCTCTGGCCCTGTCAGAGTTCGAACAGCAAAGAGATGAAACTTTCTCTTGTGACCCTGTTTTCTATTTTACAGTTAGTCATCCAGTCTATGAGATGAGCTCCCTTGCACAGAGCATTTCCGAGGTGAGAGGGCCAGTCGCCAACCCTTTGTGCTGTGATGTTCCTTAATGGGCCATTTAATCTTGCTAGGCCGGCTGAATGGGTGGGGACATGATTCCCACGCCTGGGTTCACAAGGCCCGAACAAACATTTTCAAAATTATAAAGCAACACTTACGTATTTCCCTATCGCCTGGAATGCAGCCATTTCGAGGGAGTGTAACGCAGGCAGCAATTTACGAGCATTTCATAGCATCTACACACTAAGTACATTATGAGCGTAATACCTAGTTTGAACAAAACAAATGGACAGCTAAGAACTGACAAACACATCGCTGGAAACCAAACCAGCTCACCTACCGCCCATGGCCTTGGCCAGAGCGGGCACTTGGTTTACCAGCATCAGAGTAAGCCCTGCTGGAGTCAGTCTCCATCCATCTGACAGTGGTGCAAGGGCTGTGCCCATGTCCTTGCGCTCTCCCATCTCTGGCAGGCCCATTCCTAGGGCTGGGGCAGAGATGAGGGCAGTGACTATCTATAGGAAGACAGGGGGGTTGTATTAAGATCACCTCCCACTGAGGCATGCAATGCCAGCTGATCAGCTTGCTGTGGACCCAGAATCATGCCGAACGTCCACCCTGATTTCTGTTGCCGTGCCAGATGTGATCCCATATAAACCTTTCACGCAGCATGTTAGGAAGCCAAGAGCTCACTGCGGAGCTGTGTCCTGCCCTCGATCACAGCTGTGCCATGAGCACACAGGGACATGAAGCCATTTCTCCTGAAGCTCCAGCTGCAGCTGGGGTGGCGATGCTGACTAGCTGGCGGCCGTCACACAGGTGATCAGAAGCAGTTTCTCCAAATCTGCTGGGCACAGCGGCGTTCTGCAGCCAGTGAAGCACCGGCGGCAAGGCAGGCTGTTTCACCCAGTCTCTGAAGCATGTAAGACAGGCTCCCTACTTCAGGGTGGTGCAGGTCCGCCACGCCTTGGGAGGAGCAAGGAGTCGATGGGCAGAAACTCTCACACCAGCACCCAGGGTGTGGGAAGGGGAAGGGGTCCTGCTCTGCTCTGACAGCAATCAACAAATTCCCAGGTGATCAACCCTTCCCACCAGTTGGCTGGGCCATTTCACTGAGACGGCAGTGCCTGGGGCCTTCTGTTGCACTTCTATTGTCACACAGAGCTGGCTGATCTGCCGGTGAAATGCCGTGGCAGGAAGCACCACACAGTGGAAAGTATGTTGAGCAACAGCACTGTGACGGGGCGCAGCCGAGAGGCTGGCCGCCATGTGGGCTAGTGGTTTGGATACATGGTTCCTAGAACCATCCTATCAGGTCCCGAGCCTGCACCCAGTGAGGTCACTGGGAGTCGTGGGCAATCAGCGCTTCACAGGATCAGGCCCTACGATCAGAGCAGCCCAGCAGCATCACGGACCTGAAAGCAAGGACGACAGGGGATGGTTTGGAATAAATCCTGGGCAAGAAAAAAGAATAGCTTTGTCCCCAGAGCAGTGAAATGTGAGTTTGCTGAAGCTGACCTCCGAGGCGTCACAGCACACAGAGCTGCGGACGTTCACCAATGGGGAGAATTTAAACCAGTTTAGTCAACCTCATGGGCACTCGTCTTTCCATTTAAATTGTGCTTGCTTCAGCAAATCCAAAATTAATTTGGTTTTCTTAAACAGGTGCCTAATCAAACCAAAACCAGGGCCACCGCACAAGGGTTTGCTGTTGGATTGGTTTAAAATATGATTTACGTTAGGCCAGTGCAGCTTCGCTGTGTAGACACGCCCCTGTGATGTCCCCGGATCGGCTTTAGGCATGAGAAACCCCTAGCGCTCAAGTTTCAAGTCTGGCTGGCAGGTTTTGGGGGCTGAACAGCACCAGGGAGGAGGAACGGCCCAGGTGATTGCTGACCTGGATGCATGGTAGAGATGGAAATGTCTGTCAGGAGGAGGTAGAAGGAGGGCAGGAGAAGAGCTAATCCAGGAAGCGAAATCAGCAGGCGCCGTCTCCATTGCCTAGAGCTGTTGTCATTTGCACCAGTGTAGGTAAAACGCTATCAGAGCACGACGGATCTGACTCATGCTCACATTGCACCAATTTCAATGACACACGGTCATCGGGGCCAGGCAATGGGGGCTCAGGGCATAAGGCTTTTTCCCCAGCTCCGAGCTGCGCTCCCTTTCTTTCCCCATGCGGCACCAGAGCAATTTGCCGGCTAGGCCTCTCTCCTGACAGCATCTCCGAATGATGACGAAAGTAAAATAAAGCAAACAAAGCAGGCAGGCCGCAGTGGGGGAAGCCAGGCAGAGCTCAGCCGAGCCTTCAAAGGGGCGGAGAGACTAGTCAGACTCCAGTGCTGATGAATTCCCAGAGCAAGGAGCGCAGGAACAGGCTGCGCTCCCTCCGAACCCCTTGTGTCCATGTTTGCTCAGTCACTGCATTCGTGTTTCACTGTCACAGTTGTTTTCGGCTCCTCACGGAGAGGGTGAAATTCTTTGGCAGGCGGGGGACGTATTTTGGAGCCATGGGGCTCTGCTGCCATGGGGCTCTGCTTCCAGCCCTGTTTGGAGGCTGAATTATGGAATTCAGTGCCTGGTCCCCCGGCTTCTCTTGGGCCCAATGGTCTTTTCCGCAAAGGGGCAGTTTAATGGGATGGCCGTTGAGTTTAATGCCTGCTGCTAACAGTGCAGTAAATGAGCGGGTCTCCACCCAAATCCTCCACATAGGTTTAATTACCACTCCCGCTGCACCGGCATGCTCCACGCTCCACACATGGCTTCTGCTGTCAGGTGTCGCCTCGCCGGTGGCAGCCAAATGCCACCCACAAGAAGGCCTTAGGCGCAATTCACACCAGGGCGTGCTCAGACTTCGCAAGGCCCCAGAGACCTGGCAACTCCTGGGCCGACCTAATTGTGCATCCTCCCTTCGACCACAGGAGGGGCAACAGGCCCGGGGAAGGTTCTGCCTGTCCCCATCACTGTCCAGTCTGGACCCGTCACCATCTTGTCTGCATTAATCCTCACAATCCCCTGGTTAACAAAGTAGGGCTCTTATCCCTCTGGGACATAGGCACAAGTACTTATGAGAATCTAGCGCTTAGTCTTTCGGGGACTCATTTCCCCTAAGCCCCAGTTTTAAGCTCCCCTGTAACCCCCTGAACACCTAAACTCACTCTGTGCCCAAGCTGTGCCGTACAGCATCTGGCTGCCTATTTCCTGCCTCAGCCCCAGAGTGACTCACCAGCCAGGAGAAGGCAGAGGTTTGCCTGCTGTGGGGAGGGGGTTGGAGGAGGAGCTCCCCCATAACTTTTAGCCCAATGGTTAGGATACTCACCTGCGATGTGGGAGACACCCCTTCCCCCTTTCCAGCCGCCTTCTGCCTTAGGAAGAGAGGAATTTGAGAAGGACCCTGCCACCCCTCAGATGAGAGCCCTAACTACTAGGGTTTGGGGTACTCATGTGAGTCCTCCTCAGAAGGCAAGGGTTGGAAGGGACCCCAGGAGGTCAGCTAGTCCCACCCCCTGCTCAAAGCAGGATCAACCCTTCTCTTCTGCAGACTAAATAAGCCCAGTTCACTCAGCCTCTCCTCATAAGTCATGTGCCCCAGCTCCCTAACCATTTTCATTGCCCTCCACTGAACTCTCTTCAATTTGTCCACATCCTTCCTGTAATGGGGGACCCAAAACCGGACACAATTCTCCAAATGTGGCCTCACCAGTGCCAAATAGAGGGGAATAATCACTTTCCTCGATCTGCTGGCAATGCTCCTACTAATACAGCCCAATATGTTATTAGCCTTCTTGGCAACCAGAGCACACTATTGCCTCATCTCCAGCTTCTTATCCACTGTACCCCCCAGGACCTTTCCAACAGTAGCTCCCTTTAAAGATGTTGCACTGTGGCTAAATAATGAAGGAGCCATTTAAGTCATTGGAGCAGAGGACTGGATCCTGGGTCTGGTGCATCCTTGGTGAGTGCACAAACCACCAGGCTACAGCGGCTCTCTCTCCCCTCCTTCCCTCCAGGGACCAGTTCAAAGAGCCATTTGGGCCAGTCTCTAGAGCACTCACCTAAGAGGTGGCAGATCCCTCTTCCAATCCCGTCTCCTATTCTGGTGGAGGGAGGATTTGAACCAAGGTCTCCCACAGGTCAGGTGAGAGTCATAACTTTTATCCCAGAGGTCAGGGCAAAGGCTCTACTTGGATCGTGGGATGATGTGGCTGAGCTGCGGAGAAGACATGGAAAAAATGTGGAAAAGTAACAACGGACCTTTATTAAGCGCGGTAATTTGGAAACGCTGGAGCCGCACTGCCCTAGGTCTGACAGCCGGCGTCTCACCATGCGCAGGGCTGGCAGTGGGGCTGACTGTTAAAATGTCAGATACATACACCTGCATTCGGCAACAAAACTGTGGTGGCAGCTAATACTGCGGGATCTGCAATTTCCGCAGTATCGTCCATTTAGAAGGGCCTTAGTTATGATGGAGATCCTCCTCCTTCCCCGCCACACCCGGCTTCTTGCAAAAATGCCTTAGACACGAAGTCTCTTTGGGGTTGGGTGCCTGTCAGTCACTGGCAGAGATCCTACGTCTGCGAGAGGGACAGGGCTCAGCGCACAGCCCTTTCATTGAATCTCCCTTAGGCAGCTCCAAGCCTAGACTGATGGCTTTCGTGGGTCGCAGGCTGAGTCCTCATTCATCGCACTGGAACTCAGGGACCTAACTCAGGTTTTAGGGATTGCAGGATGTGACCCGGAGCATTGCAACGCCCTTTGTGGATCTAGGCCTAAGAGACGTGCTCCGGGTCACAGTCGAGCAGGGAGTCATGCAGCTGCTGCCATCTCCTTTTTCAGCATCAGCTGTGAATGGGAAGGGCCAGTGCTGCAACCTTCTTTCCCAGCCCCTCCCCAGAGCCAGATGACACTCACGGCCCAGCCAGACCCCGGCACATCTGTAGCATGGCCAACCCCAAATGCTCCAAAATCTTATGTCAGGCCCCAAAACACTGAGAGTAGAGCGGGGTGAATAAAGGACTTTTTGGGGTGCTGGCATTCTGAAATACCCCCCTTCCCTCCCAATAAGCTGACAAAATATTGCGTCGGGTCAAAAAGAAACGTTGTGATTCGCCCCAGCTCAACATTTTCTTTTCGATTCCGGCATTTCCACAACGCAAAGGGGCGAGGAACTCCCTCCGTGCCTTCATTCCAGCAGGCAGGTTACGCTTCAGGGAGGTGAGAGACCAGGCCCGGTGCGCCAACCCCTCCTAGAGAGAAGGGAGTTACAACTGAGTGTCCCACACTGCAGGAGCAGGCCCGCAGCACAAGGCTATGGGCTATTCTGAGAGTGCAGGCATGCAGTCTCTCTCCCCATCTCTCCTCTTGAAGCTGTTCCACTGTGTATAAATAATTAGCTAGTCACTGGAGCAGGGACTTGAACGTGGGTCTCCCAGTGCTGAGGTGAGCGCCCTGCCCACCAGGGTGTAGGGTCATTCCCACACACTCGTCCTGCCTGGTGATTATTCATTGTCAGCATGAAGGACTATGACGTGCTACTGTGGAAGACAGTGGATAGTGGGACCAGGGAAGAGATGGGAGTGCAGCAGAATGGGCGGGATGGGAGATGACGGAAGAAGCTCTGTCCCTGTGGCTCACAGGAGGGGAGGGGTGCCTCTGCGTTCATTGTGTCCCCCCCTCCCCATTCCCGCGCCTGTCCTGTGAGAACGGTATCAGCTCCAGAGCAAAAGGCGGAGGGCTCTACAGGCTGGGGGATGCCACTTGCCACCACAGGGGAGCACCATCTGCCTGGAGGGGCTCCATGAGGAGCTGAGGAGGGGGAGCCGGGCTTGCGGGGGAGTGTTCACTCAGGGATTGTTGCTCACTGGAGTAGGAGCTTTCGAGGGCGCCTCTGGTAACCCCAGTGGCGTGTTACTGATCAGAACCAACCCGAGCCTTCGCCAGGCCACGCAAAAGTTGGAGTTACTTGAGGATTTCACAGCCTTTGGAGGAGTACATTTAAAAGTTAGGTTTGCCTCTCCTGCCCACCTGCCCATCGGGCTGGAAGCAGAGGGCCAGCCATCCTAGACTGGACCACAGTTGCACCAGGCCTAGTGTCCCACCGCTGGAAGTGCCACAAGCTGGATACCTTCCGCAGCCCAGAATGCACCTGACCAACTGCGTTGCTGAGCATTGGAGAGATTTTCCCTCCTGACCCTTTTAGCTATCAGCTTCTGCCCAGAAGCATGAGCGCTGATTAGCCCGATCTTAACACAGAGCGCTACAGATGGTATTATTTTCTTGGCCATAACATTAGTTTTCCTCTTTCAACTACATCAGAGGTGCCTAACCTTGTTACACAGGAGGGCCACATAACCCCAAGAATAACCATGTGTGGATCAAACAGATTTCACATAATTCAATACGATTTAAAGTCACCTGTATCGATTTATAGTTTAAGTTCAGTTTCTTTCGTATGTATATAGATAGGGTGATTCTATGTCCAATATTGTCTATTTGCACACTGGGGTAAACTAAAATCAT
Source organism: Emydura macquarii macquarii (assembly GCF_026122565.2). Classification (NCBI taxonomy): domain Eukaryota; kingdom Metazoa; phylum Chordata; order Testudines; family Chelidae; genus Emydura; species Emydura macquarii. The sequence goes on from NW_027131391.1 coordinate 7,454,943, forward strand.
GTAAACATGATGCCAAAGTGCTAATGAATCGGCTGTTAGTATATTGTGTTGAAGCAGGCCATGGTCCTTATGACATGCTCTGGTGGGTTGTGTATGGCCCACGGGCTGCAGGTTGGGCACCCCAGAACTAGAAAGTTTAATTGTCATGGCAAAGTGCTGCAATAGTCCCAGGAATCCTGTGGGCAGGAGAGTGTCAGAGCTATCTTGCAGACTCAAGAGATCCCACCTAGCTACTTCTCGAGCCACGTCACTCTAGCAGTTCCCAAGTGTGTGTGAACTCAGCCTACCAACATCCCTGGAGGGACAGGACAGTAGTACCTCCCTTTTGAACATGGGGAACCGGGGGTAGGACGTTGAGAAGGGTTTAGCATCCAGACTTTGAAGACAGCACACTGGGTGCTGGGATCCGTTGAAAATCAGGTTCTTGGTGCCCCTATGAGAGTGTGAAAATGTGGCCTGGGGAACGTGCTGCAGGTGACAGAGGAAACGTATGGTAGGGCCAAGAACTTAATGCAGATCTTCTGAGTGTCAAGCCAGTGCCTTAGCCACAAAAACACTCTTTTATCCATTGGCTTGGAGCGGATGGATAAACTTTGGCTTATTGCGTGAACATTTGGGTCCTTAGCAGGCAAGGCAGGAAGGTCTAGTGGCCACAACCCAGGCCAGAAAATCAGGCATTCCTGCGTTCCAATCCCAGTGCTGGCACTTCCAGAATGTGTGACCTTGGACATGTCACTTGACCCTGTCTCGGGTCTCCCGTTTGTGAAAGGCAGCTAATGATGCTGGTCTGTGTCCCTGAGGACTGTGATGGTGAATATCACTAAACTCTTTAAACATGCGCTGTGTTGTGATTATCTGCACTGTCCTTCAAATGCAGTGAGGTGCCTCCGTCGCTGGGGCAGGTACAGGCCGTGGGAGCGTTCATTGCTTCCATTGGAACAAAGCCCCTGGAATATCCTGACTGACGATGACTCTTATTTGGCTGCCACTTGTTAAATAAGGACAGAGCTCCTTTTTTTTTATGCCCCCTGGTATTTCCATTCAAACTGCAGCAGCAGCAGCAGCAGGAGCTGCCGCTCCCATGGAATATTTATAAGTTGTTTGCAGAAATGTCAAGAAGAGCCAGTGGTTATATTAACACACGCTCAGAGCAGCAGGCTTGGAAAGTTATCTTATGTGTTTTTTAGTCAAAGTGCTTTATGTAATGGTAACAATTGCTTACAAATCCTGCTAACATTTTGTTGTTTCTTGACAAAGAGCCATGCAGCAGCCTGACACCAAGACAGGAATCAATCACTTTTACTAGTTCATTAGCTGCGTTCATCCTCCCCTCTTCCACAGGGTGGAATTACCGCTAGATTACCTGTAAGGCGCAGTCCCTTTATGCATAAAAATTAGAGGCTGATTCTGAACATAGAACAAGATACAGCAGTAGAGGTTCATAAACACACTCACCACTCTATTATCTGTTACCAGACATTTACATGAGGTTCAAGTTGACTTCAACAGGCTGGGGCTAAATGTTCTGCATTGCTTGGGCAGTATAGGTTTAAATTTTAACAAGGCCCCCGATCAGGTTTGTTGTGCCTGCTGGTTTTTAACTCCTGAGACCATCTCTCCATCAAAGGTAGAGTCCAGCTGTGCACAGAATGGGGGTGCTCAGGTATTCTCAAACCAGTCTGCGGGGGTCACAAATATGAGCGAATTGGGTATTTCTAGAGATGGGTGAGTGGATTGAAGCAACGAGACTGCAGCCCATTCCAAGCCCTCATCCACAAAGCCACAACAAACCCCGAACCCAGTGTCTTTTTGGTATATGAAAAGTTTCGTTAATTTCACTCAGTATTTGTTTCAGGGTTTGTTTTATTTTCAGATGAATCCTGCACTTCCCAGATTCTGGTGTGGATCGGAAGAACAAGAACCAATGGACCATGAGGATGGAAGGTCTCCTGGGTCCTCTGGCCTGACTGGAAGCAAGAGGTCCTGGCAATCTTTGAGAAAGCTTGTTCTTAGCCCAGCTTTGTAGTCTGAAGAGGTTGGGAAAAGTTCAGGCATGGTTCAAAGAAGCATCTAAATTCCAAGGTGCTTATCCAAACTGAACCTCTGGGGCTGAAAGCCGAAGAACTCTATGTAAGCTTAAAAGCGTGTCTCTCTCACCAACAGAAGTTGATTCAAGACAAGATATTGCCTCACCTGCCTTGTCTTCTAATATCCTGGGAGCAGCACAGCTACAACATTGCATCCCTCTGGGTCTGCTGTTATTCTCTCATCACATTTCCTTGTTGCCACCAGCGGTTACAGCTTTTGCAGCTGCAATAGAGACTTTTAACCCACTGAGCAAATTTGTGATTTTGCCACAAAAGGGAACTCACTCCCCTCACTGGAGACATGGTTATTAGAGGGAAGAGTCTGTTCTCCTTCTGTCAAAGCCACCTGCTATTTCTGTGAAATGTTTGAGGCGGGAGCAAAGCCTGGTTCTCACTGAGACCAAGATGCATAAGTAGGTCCCATATCGTCCCAGCTTTGTTCCTGTCATTGTCTGGGTGAAAAGCGAGCTGAGGACGGAGTATTGGGAATGGACAACCTCTCACCAAAGACCCATGAACCATGTGAGAAATTGTTCAGAGGAAAAGAATTGACACAGGGCAAAGGAACGCTTTCCTTGCCCCTCTAAGGGCTGTCGCTCAGCTGTCTGCAGTGCCATGGATGTGAGGCTCACTAGGGGAAGAACACTCCATGGTCTGGAAACGTAGGGAGATGGATCCCCTTAAGCTTTCCATCCCTCTATTTCCTTTTGCAGGACCAGAGTGAGGGGGAACACCAAAACTGTATGATCCTCCCTGAAAATCAGGGGGTCCAATATTCCCACAGGGTTGCTATGCCAGCCTGAATGACAGATTCAGACATATAGGACTGGAAGGAACCTCGAGAGGTCATCTAGTCTAGTCCCCTGCACGGAGGTAGGACTAAATATTATCTAGACCATCCCTGACAGGTGTTTGTCTAACCTGTTCTTAAACACCTCCAATGCCAGAGATTCTACAACCCTTCCTAGGTCATTTGTTCCCGTGCTTAACTACCCTGACAGTTAGGAAGTTTTTCTTAATGTCTAACTTAAATCTCCCTTGCTGCAATTTAAATGCATTACTTCATGTCCTGTCCTCGGGGGTTCAGGAGAACAATTTATCACCCTCCTCTTTATAACAACCTTTTACATACTTGAGACTGTTACTATGTCCCCCCTCAGTCTTCTCGTCTCCAGACTAAACAAACCCAACTTTTTCAGTCTTCCCTCATAGGTCATCTTTGCTAGGCCTTTAATCATTTTTCTTTCTCTTCTCTGGATTTTATCCTGTTTGTCCACCTCTTTCCTGAAGTGTGGTGCCCAGAACTGGACACAGTACTCCAGTTGGCACCACATCAGTGCTACCTGGGAGTGGCAGAATGACTTCTTGTGTTTGCTTACAACACTCCTGCTAATACAGCCGCGAATGATGTTTGCTTTTTTGTAACAGCATTACATGGAATCATAGAAGCGTAGGGCTGGAAAGGACCTCAGCTGGTCATCTAACCCCATCCCCCGCACTCCAGGCAGGACTACGTAGTAACTAGACCATCCCTGACAGGCATTTGTCTAGCCTGTTCTTAAAAACCTCCAGTGACGGAGATTCCACAGCCTCCCTAGGCAATTTGTTCCAGTGCTTAGCTACCCTGACAGTTACATTGTTGACTCTGATTTTGTTTGTGACCCTCTATTACCCCCAGATCCTTTTCTGCAGAACTCCTTTCTGGGCAATAATTTCCTATTTTGTATTTGAGCAATTGATTATTCCTTCCTAAGTGTAGCACTCTGTGTTTGTCCATTTTAAATGTCATCCTATTTATTTCAGACCATTTCTCCAGTTTGTTGAGATAATTTTGAATTTTATTCCTATCCTCCAAAGTGCTTGCAACCCCTCCCAGCTTGGTATCGTCTGCAGACTTTATAAGTGTACTCTGTATGCCATTATCCAAATCATTTTGGAAGATATTGAATAGAACCAGACCCAGCACAGATCCCTGCGGGACCGCACTCACCATGCCTTTCCAGCTGGGCAGTGAACCACTGATAACTGCTCTTCGAGTATGCTTTTCCAACCAGTTGTGCACCCACTTAGAATAGGTTCATCTAGGCCATATTTCTCTAGTTTATTTACGAGAAGGCCGCCTGAGACAGTATCAAAAGCCTTCCTAAAGTCAAGATCTTTACGCATCTACTGCTTCCCTCCTATTCACAAGGCTTTTTACCCTGCTAAAGACAGATATTAGGTTCGTTTTACATGATTTGTTCTTGACAAATCCATGTTGGCTGTTACTTATCACCTTATTTTCTTGTAGGACTTGCAAATTGATTGTTTGATTATTTACTCCATTATCTTTCCAAGTACCGAAATTAAGCTGTTTGGTCTGTAATTCCCTGGGTTGTCCTTCTTCTCCTTTTTATAGATAGGTTCTGTATTTGCCCTTTTCCATGGCAAATGAATGACACATAATAATGATGCTGAGAAACCTTCACCTTGAATTCCTTCACCTTGAATTCCTTGCTTATTTGAGCTTTGAGTCAAGCCTCCAATATTATGTTAGCCGTGTATTGTGTGTGCTTCATTAAAAATACATCAGAGAATTTTTCAAGCTAGAAGGGACACAAATTAGGTCACCTAATCCACGCCCTTTCAGGACACTGATCTTGCTAATAACTTCAGCCCAGTCCTGACAGGTGCTCGTCAAGCTGCCGCTTGAAGATCTCAGCTCAGGAATGGAACTGGCCCCCCAGTAAGCTGATTTCACTCTATAAACGTTTATGCCTTCTGTTAAACTGAATTTTTGTTTCATGCTCCATCAGTTCCTGCTACCCCTGCCCCTGAAACGGAGGAGAGGCATTGCTACCTTTCCAGTGCAAGCAATCCTCCTTCTGAATTTAAAAGAGACCAGAACCAGGTCTCCCTGACTTCCCCTTCCCTGTGCACCAAGGGGATCTTTGTGTTCCCTGGTCCTAGGGCTGCTTTGTACCGGGTTGACAATGGTAGGTAGAGATCAGTGGGGCACAGGGACACCCTGCTCACGCCTCCTTTTGTCCAATCAGGCCCCTGTGCCAGTAGCAGGGAAGGCACAATATAGGAACCTCTTATACAGGGGACATCCTTTGGTGGCTGCATCTCCTGGGGTTTATGGCCATTCTGTGTGGCTGGTCCCAGGCATTTAGTTAGGCCATTCCCCATACATTGCTCCGCCTGGTTTTCCTTCCACGCACCTTTACTGAAGCTTCTCCCCATCCTTTCTCTGGGTCTGGCCCCAGACAGTACGCAGCGCTCCCACTGGGGCCAGGCCGTTCTGTGGGACAAGGAATCGCTGTGCGATCAATGCTGGGACATCAGCACACTTAGCGTTTGGTTCCTTCTGGGTAAGTGCCCAAAGTTTGCACGGTCATTTGAACTACACCTCCTGACTCTGTAAACCCACGCGGGGAGAAACCAGCTCCAAGAGGCTCTCTGGGGCAATCTGTGGTGTGGTCTTGTGAAAAGGCCACAGGAAAAGCCTGTTTCCCCTGAGTTTGAGCCAGCTGCTGAGACAAGGGAGAGCTGGCAGAGGAGAGAGCTACTGGCCAAGCTTCCTTTGGACCTCGACAGCCCTCAACAGCTTTGGAGTGGCTGAGCTGTGGTGGCTAGGTGAAGGCAGGCTGTCCTGGGGGGCGTTGGGACTGTGGTTGGGCCCTGAACCCGGCCTGCCAGGGGGTGAAATTGACCCTTGGTGCATGGCGCTAATGCCCAGGCAGCACTCAGCTGACTGATACTTGCCCAGCACAGCAGACACTACTAATGTTGGTATCAAAGAACTCCAGGCATGACAGGATCACCATCCGTGGCTGCCTTTTGCAGCTGCTCAGTCCTGGCCCTGCTGTGATAGGGGCTGGTGTGATCTGTGACAGCAATGACCATGTGTGCCAGCCTTGATGCTGTAACACTGCGAGGCTTTGGAGTAGCCTCGTCGCGCTGGTGCTGTACAGACACAGGATAAATGACAGCCCCTGCCCCCAACAGCTTACAATCAAAATAGTGGAAGTTCACCACCTTTACCTGGAGGTTTTCCAAAGAAGGATGGATGACCATCTGTCTTGGGTGGTTTAAACCCAACAAATCCTGCGTCTTGGCAGATGACCCTTGCGGCCCCTTCTAACCTTATGGTTTGATAATTCTACTTTCCCTACACTGAATTTCATCTGCCACAGTTTTGCTCCATTGCCTGCCTTATCTGGGTTCCTCTGCAGTTCCTAAATGGCTTCACGAGTTTTGACTGAAACATTTTGTGCCATCTGCACATTTTGCCACCTCCCAGGTCATTACAGCTGGGCTGATTTCAGCTGTCCAAATGGGGGTGAAGGTGTTTTAACACCAATGTGGACACAGTTAGAGGGATTTTCAATCAAGTAAAGCTAGTCCCAATTGGCTAACATGATTGGAAAGAGGAATTTTTTCCTAGTCTGGACAAGGCCTAATACGTTTGTTAAACAACTTTGGTCCTAATATGGACCTTGAGGCACCTGCTGCTACCCTCCTGATGTGATGAAATTGACCGTTTCTACCTCCCCTTTGTTTGTACTCTCTTAACCAATTTCTGAACCTCACCAGAAATTTGCCTTTCATCATGTGGCTACTTCAAGGCTACGATAGACTCCTATCAGGGACTTGGTACAGCATCAACAAACAACATCCAAAGATCTACTTTTCCCCTCTTTTATAAACTATCTCTTATAATTCTCGCAGCGTGGAGACGTGTGATTTCCATTACAGAAGCCATGCCTGTTTACCCTCATTGTACTATGAGAATCCAGATTTTTATAACTCTCTCGTCAATTATGTTTTCAACTGATTTTCCTGGTGCAGCAGTAAAGCTCAATGGTCTGTAATTCACAGGCTCACCCTAAGTGCTCTTTTGAAAGATAGATACACCACCGGATAGCCTCCTTCCCTGTGGTAGAATTGCTGATTGGATATTATTATGCTAGCAGTCCAGCTGTCGCACTTGTAAATTCCTTCAGAACTCTTGAATGTAGCTGTCTAATTGAGTTTGTTTTAACTCCTCTTTTCTCATAACTTTCTAATATAGTTTCATTGGGGGGGGGAGGTGCCTTCCTAGCATCCTTTGGGATGAAGAGCGACCAAATAAACTAGTAAGCTTCCTTGCAATGTCCTTATTCTCCTTCATTGCGCCCTTTCTGGTAAAGCTGGTGCTTAGCTGCCCTAGACAGATCTCTGCCTCCGAGGGACATAAATATCAAAGGAGATTTTTAAACTCATGCATACAGTCTTGTCTATGTGCTAAGAATTCAGATTAAATGTGTACATTTAAACATACCCACAGCAGATTTTTGTAAATGTACCTCAGGACCTACCACGGCTAGACCCCAGTGCCATCTATCTCATCTATCTAGCAGATGGGAAACCATGGATGCTCAATACTTCAGGGAGGTAACACTTTTATTTCTAGCACTGGCGTTTCATGAAATATCACACCTTGGAATGGTGTCTGGTCCAGGACTGAATATAGCCAACGTAACTTTCGATTCCTGTTTTTGTACGAAGCATGTTTGGAAGCTCACCATATTGAGGATATCCCAGACCGAGGGGTGAGTCAATTTGGGCTGCCACTGAAATGTCCTGCCAGTTCCCTCTCCTCTGTATCAGGGGTGCTCGGACCCAGTTGCATCTGCCCAGCTCAGCTGTGGCAATATCATGTGGGGAGAGAGGCCTCTGTAAGGTCAGATGGTCCTTGGCCATTCAGCAAGTGATCAGCTGTGTTCTGTGCTAGCTGAATGGTGTTGAGATATAGCTGCACATGGAGCCGATTGGAGCTGCCCAGTCTAGGGATGACAAAGGCAGGGCGTGTGGTGGAGAGGTTCCATCCACATCCAGGAGTAAAGGCTGCAGCCTCCTTGCTACAACCTCAGAGGAATCCGGTCTGGTACAGTCTCTGCCGAATCCTTTGACCCCCTGCCCCACCTCACCCAGACAGTGGGAAAGACACTGCATTGACCTCTGGGAGCTGGCTGGGATGGAAACATGACATGGAAACATTCAACAGCTGCTTGAAACCCCTCAGCTCAGGTTTCCTTGCCATCGCTCCAGATGCAGTCATGTGTGGTTTGCCTATAGATGGCGAGGCAGGCACAGGTGTAGAAGTCCTGCACTTAGGACGGAAGAATCCCAGGCACAGCTACAGACTGGGGACCGACAGGCCAGGCAGCAGTTCTGAAGAAAAGGACCTGGGGGCCACAGTGGACAAGAAGCTGGATATGAGTCAACAGTGTGCCCTTATTGCCGAGAAGGCTAACGACATATTAGTCTGCATTAGTAGGAGCATTGCCAGCAGATCGAGGGAAGTGATTATTCCCCTCTATTCGGCACTGGTGAGGCCACATTTGGTGAACTGTGTCCAGTTTTGGGTCCCCCACTACAGAAAGGATGTGGACAATTTGGAGAGAGTCCAGCGAAGGGCAACAAAAATGATTAGGGGGCTGGAGCACAAGACTTATGAGGAGAGGCTGAGGGAACTAGGCTTGTTTAGTCTGCAGAAGAGAAGAATGAGGGGAGATTTGATAGCAGCCTTCAACTACCTGAAGGGGGGTTCCAGGGAGGATGGGGCTAGGCTGTTCTCAGTGGTGGCAGATGACAGAACTAGGAGCAATGGTCTCAAGTTGCAGTGGGGGAGGTCTAGGTTGGATATCAGGAAAAGCTTTTTCACTAGGAGGGTGGTGAAGCACTGGGATGGGTTACCTAGGGAGGCAGTGGAATTTCCATCCTTAGGAGTTTTAAGGTTCGGCTTGACAAAGCCCTGGCTGGGATGATTGAGCTGGGGTTGGTCCTGCTTTGAGCAGGGATTGGACTAGATACCTTCTGAGGTCCCTTCCAACCCTAATCATCTATGATTCTATGAACAGGGGACATTCCAGTGCTTGAGACATCCAGAGGCCAGGCCTGGCGAATGTAGTGTAGAGAACAATACTGGACTAGCCCCTGGACAAGATGGCATGTAGAACAGCAACCAGAGGCACATCAGTGTGCTGCCAGAATGGTCCTTCAACAGGCCTTTTGATCTTAGATCTTCACTAGAGCTCATCGAAAATCAGAATTGCTGTTCCACTGGAAATTACAACATTACAAAATTTAGTTTTGTTGTGAACTGGAACAAAACTGAAAAAAACCTCAACATTTCCTGTTAAATGAATTTTTTCAATGTTGATTCAGGTTAATTTTGACTTTTTAATTTTATATCATTGTATATAATATATAATTTATAATAGCTAATAAAAGAACTTTTGGCATGAAAAGGCATTTCCAGACAAAAAATTGAAATGTTCCATTTTGACCTTATCGAAATGCTTCATATTAGTCATTTTTTAAACCCAAAATCTAATTTTTCTGATTTTTAATTTGTAGCCCCTCAGGGGAGTGGGACATGGGCTGGGGGCTGCTCTTGGGCTCCCTGGCTCCCCGCCCAGGGCAGCTGGAGGGTCTGGGGCTCAGGGGGTTCAGGCACCGGTGTCCCCCCCCTCCCACTTTTACATGTGTTCAGCTGCCACACTGCCTCCTCACAGGAATGGACGTCTACGCTGGGCGTACGTCTGTTTCTGCTTCCAATTCACTGCCAAGAGCCCTCTGTGGAGTTAGGTGCCTAGGCTGTTGTAGCAGGAAGACAGATGGAAGGGGGGGTAGTGGGGCAGGGCAGGGGAGAAGAAAGCAAGTGCCCAAGCCTGAGAATGGCTCTGTAGCCTAGTGAGTAGACCACTCACCCTTCATGTGGGAGATCCAGGCCCTCTGCTCCACTGACTCTCATTATTTATCCACAGCACAACAGGAAAGATGGAGGGAACCCAGGTCAGAATAGCCCATCGCCCAGGCATCAGAGCACTCTCCTGGGAGGTGACCAATCCCTGTTCAAATCCCTGCTTCCCCTCAGGTGGAGGGGGGCCTTGAACTGAGCATCTCCGACTTCCCGACTGAGTCCCCTGAGCTAAGAGTTACAAGGGGATGCTGCTCTCCCCTCTGTCCCCACCAAAGGGACCCGATGTGGGAACCCTTACTGGTTTTGGAACTTGTCCCAGTAAGGTCCCCTTACTGGTTCAGGATCTGGTCCCAGTAAGGCCGCAGTATTGGTCCCAGTAAGGCCGCAACACTGGTCCCAGTAAGGCTCTGTTACTGGTTGTGGTACTGGTCCCAGAATTTAAGTACTACTGGTTCAAGTAAGACCCCCTTACTGGTTCTGGTACTGGTCCCAGTAAGGCCCCCTTACTGATTGCAATACTGGCTGGCCCCAGTAAGGAACCCTTACTGGTTTTGGAACAGGTCCAAGTAAGGTCCCTTTACTGGTTCAGGATCTGCTTCCAGTAAGGCCGCAGTACTGGTCCCAGTAAGTCCGCAACACTGGTCCCAGTAAGAACCCCTTTCTGGTTAAGGAACTGGTCCCAGTAAGGCCGCAACACTGGTCCCAGTAAGAACCCCTTTCTGGTTGTGGTACTGGTCCCAGTAAGGCGACCTTACTGGTTCAGGAACTGGTCCCAGTAAGGCCGCAGTACTGGTCCCAGAAAGGCCCCATTACTGGTTAAGGAACTGGTCCCAGTAAGGCCGCAAAACTGGTTCCAGTAAGCCGCAGTAATGGTCCAAGTAAAGCCCCATTACTGGTTATGGTACTGGTCCCAGTATTTCCGTAGTACTGGTACCAGTAAGGCCCCCATACTGGTTCTGTTACTCGTCCCAGTAAGGCCGCAGTACTGGTCCCAGTAAGGCCCCCTTAATGGTTATGGTACTGGTCCCAGTAAGGCCGCTACACTAGTCCCAGTAAGGCCCCCTTAATGGTTTTGGTACTGGTCCCAGTAGAGCCCAGTACTGATCCCAAGAAGGATCCCTTCCTGGTTCTGGAACTGGTCCCAGTAAGGCCGCAGTACTGGTCCCAGTAAGGCCCCCGTACTGGTTATGGTACTGGTCCCAGTAAGACCGCAACACTGGTCCAAGTAAGGCCCCCTTACTGGTTCTGGTACTGGTCCCAGTAAGGAACCCTTATTGGTTCTGGTACTGGTCCCATTAAGGCCGCGTTAGTGGTTCTGGTACTGCTCCCAATAAGGCCGCAGTACTGGTCCCATTACGGCCGCAGTACTGGTCCCAGTAAGGCCCCCTTACTGGTTGTGGTACTGGTCCCACTAGAGCCCAGTACTGGTCCCAGTAAGGCCCCCTTACTGATTGCGATTCTGGCTGGCCCCAGTAAGGCCCCCTTACTGGTTCTGGTACTGGTCCCAGTAAGGAGCCCTTATTGGTTCTGGTACTGGTCTCATTAAGGCCGCATTAGTGGTTCTGGTACTGCTCCCAATAAGGCCGCAGTACTGGTCCCATTACGGCCGCAGTACTGGTCCCAGTAAGACCCCCTCACTGGTTATGGTACTGGTCCCAGTAAGGCTGCAGTACTGGTCCCAGCAAGTCCCCCTGACTGGTCAGAGTCTGGTCCCAGTAAGGCCGCAGTACTGGTCCCAGTAAGGCCCCCTTACTGGTTCTGGAACTGGTCCCAGTAAGGCCGCAGTACTGGTTTCAGTACGGCCGCAGTTCTGGTCCCAGTAAGGCCCCCTTACTGGTTCTGATACTGGTCCCAGTGAGGCCCTCTTACTGGTTGTGGTACTGGTCCCAATATGTCCGTAGTACTGGTACCAGTAAGGCCCCCATACTGGTTCTGTTACTGGTCCCAGTAAAGTCCCAGTACTGGTCCCAGTATTGCCCCCTTACTGATTGTGATACTGGCTGGCCCCAATAAGGATCCCTTACTGGTTCTGGAACTGGTCCCAGTAAGGCCGCAGTACTGGTCCCAGTAAGGACCCCATACTGGTTATGGTACTGGTTCCAGTATTTCCGTACTACTGGTCCCAGTAAGGCCCCCTTACTGGTTCTGGTACTGGTCCCAGTAAGGCCCCCTTACTGGTTCTGGAACTGGTCCCAGTAGGGCCGCAGTACTGGTCGCCGTATGGCACCCTTAATGGTTCTACTATTCGTCCCAGTAAGGCCGCAACACTGGTCCCAGAAAGGCACCCTTACTGGTTCAGGTACTGGTCCTAGTCAGTCCGTAACAGTGGTCCCAGTGAGGCGCCCTTATTGTTTTTAGAACTGGTTCCGGTATATCCGTAGTACTGGTACCAGTAAGGCCCCCATACTGGTTCTGTTACTGGTCCCAGTAAGGGCCCATTACTGTTCCACGTAAGGCCCCCTTACTGATTGCGATACTGGCTGGCCCCAGTAAGGAACCCTTACTGGTTCAGGTCTGGTCCCGGAAAGGCCGCAGTACTGGTCCCAGTAAGGCCACCTTACTGGTTGTGGTACTGGTCCCAGTATTTACGTTGTATTGGTACCAGTAAGGCCCCCATACTGGTTCTGTTACTGGTCCCAGTAACGGCCAAGTACTGGTCCCAGTAAAGCCCCCTTACTGATTGCGATACTCGCTGGCCCCAGAAAGGAACCCTTAATGGTTTTGGAACTGGTCCCAGTAAGGACCCCTTACAGGATCAGGATCTGGTCCCAGTAAGGCCGCAGTACTGGTCCCAGTAAGGCCGCAACACTGGTCTCAGTAAGGCTCCTTAGTGGTTATTGTACTGGTCACAGTATTTCCGTACTACTTGTCCCTGTAAGGCCCCCGTACTGGTTCTGGTACTGGTCCCAGTAAGGCCGCAGTACTCGTCCCAGTAAGGCCCCCTTACTGGTTGTGGTACTGGTCCCAGTATTTACGTAGTACTGGTATCAGTAAGGCCCCCCTACTGGTTCTGTTACTGATCCCAGTAAGGGCCCAATACTGGTCCCAGTAAGGCCCCCGTACTGTTTGCAATACTGGCTGGCCCCAGTAAGAAACCCTTACTGGTTTTGGAACTGGTTCCGGCAGGCATGCTCAGAAAGCATCTACCAGAGCGGGTCCCTCAGGCAGCTGATCGCCTGTCTTCCCCCAGCTTGTGACTCACCCTGGGACTGAGGTGAGAGACAGGCATCGGGCACCCACAGGGAGGCAGCAGGGCACATGTCCAGAGGCAGAAACACCGGAACCGAGGGAATCTATCCTGCCAACGCTCAGGCTCCTGGTCAGTTTATGCACCTGCAAGGTACAGCAGGCGTTTTGTGCATATTTAAAGAGAGGAAAACCCGTAAGCCCATAAGGCCCAGTTCTCCTCTGGGATAACTCTGGGTTGCATCAGGGCGATTTAACCCACTGTGCAAAATGGGGTGGGGGGGGAGTGGGGGAAATAAAAGGATTGGGGAAAGTTTGCAAAAATCCCCTGTCATCCCTGCCCCCGTTTGCCTTTACTTAGTATCTGGGGGACAATGGGGATTTGCTCTGCTTTGCAGAGCTGGGGTCCCAGCTGCATCCCAGTGCAAGCGGGTGCATGGCTGTGAGAGCACCAGAAAGGTTCCACTGGCCGATCAGCAAAGCTGCCCCTCTGCCAGCAGCAAGGTCTTGCTCTGTGTCAAATCCCTTTCGGTGCTTATGTGAAAGGCTGCTTGAGATGTGTGCGGGAAGAAGAGCTAATGCTTGTGTTGATGCAATAATCCCCCCCTGAAAAGGAAACATCCTGAGGCCAGCGTGTTCACTAGGTCTGACTAGCAGGTACTTGGATCCTTGACATGGCTGGGTAATGGATTGAGAGTGTTCCCATATCGAACCGTTGCTGAAGGGAAGCCATCATTTCAAGAAGTGCTGGAGTGTTCCCTAGGAAGCCCTAATGACTCACCAGCATGCACATGGCGGGACAATTACAGCCGATCATTCAGGTGAACCTCCAAACCTGTCAGACGTCTGTGGAATAAATATCTCACACCTGACGCTAACGCCCGTCAAATAAGCACCTGCTTATGCAGGAGGCTGATACAGGGAACCAGTCTCTGGAGTTGGCTGCTACTAGGAAAGCACCATCTGACCAGCTGGAGGAGCTGAGAATTACAGGCCGGCAGAGGCTGAAATCGTTGTAGTGTTGGGGGCTGTACCTTCAAGGGCTGAGCTTTCCAGACAGATAGTCTGGGGTCGAGGGGCGTGCAGACAGATGGAACTGGACACAAAAGAAAGCAGATCTCTTGCAAGCACCGTAAGAATAGTGTGATCACAACCCAGCACTGTGTAAAGAAGAAGTAAAGCTATAGCTACACTTGCAATGCGGTGGTTAATCCACCTCCCCGAGAGGTGGCAGCTAGATTGATGAAATAATTCTGTTGACCTAATGCTGGGTACACCAAGGGTTCTGCTGGCATAGCTGCGTCACTCAGGTGTTTTCACACCCCTGAGAGATGTAGCTATGCTGATGTAAGTTTCCAGTGTAGACCAGCCCTAAGAAAATGCCCTGAGTGGACAAGCAGAGCCATTCAAAGCCCCACCAGAGCTGAAACTCACTGGAAATGTGGAAAACAACTGGAGAAAATTCAAAGAGCCCTTGACTCCGCACCTGCAAGCACTGGGTGCCAACAGGCAGGAGGACAGTCGGAAGGTTCCTGATAATATTGCTGACGATAGCTGGTCCTGAAGCCCTTGATGAGTTTAACAGTTTTCAGTTAACTCAGGCACCGGAGGCTAACTAAAAACAGTAGCGCAGGAATGTGAGGTGTTCAGCACTCCCCGTAAAAATGAGACACATGAAAGAGATGCTTTTAAACAGAGGGTACAAAAAGAAGGTGAATCCATGAAAGAGTTTGTGATTAATCTAAGGCTGAAGATCCAATCTTGCAATTTTTTTTTTTTTTTTTTTGGGGGGGGGGGGGGGGGTAATGATGGGGGTCTGAGACAAACAGCTCCGAGAGAGTCTGCTCGGAGACCCAGGATTAACCTGTGACAAAACAATTTACCAAGAAATGGAAGCTCCCTGGACCAGAATGAAATTTGTGGAAGATGGACAGCTCTGGACACTGTGGACATGGGAGAGAATCCAAAATACTACAAGAAGTGAATCTTGAGGCAGAAAAGCATTCAGAGCTCAAAGATGAAGTACGGCAGACACAGCACATGGAGCTGCGGCAACCAGCACAGGCCAAGACGATGCCTGGCAGATGGGAAAAGCTACACGAAATGCAATAGGTCACATCACTGTGCAAGCTGGCAAGCCCCGGCAGAGTGCACACAGCAAGGACAGAGAGGTTGATGACAGTTATTAACACTGGCAAAAAAGCCACAGGTATGGGAGGGTAAGTGGATAAAAACTTGGGGCTTAGGTGGTGAGCAGATCCCTATTAAGGGAGTATGAGAACTACAAGTATGGCTAAATAACAGATTGAAAAAGACCCAGTTTGTAATAGCATCAGGGAAAAGAGTTAGAAGTAAGTCAAGTCTTGAGTCTCATCAAGAGGGTGCACTCAGCAGAGGGGCAAGGGACCAGAACATTTGAGGAAGAATTGGAGGATGTTTTCCAGGGGCTAGGGAAGCAATCACCAGAGTACAGGATAGAGAATGAAGGCCCCCACTGCTCCCCAACTCACAACCCTAGAAAAGTTCCCCTGACCCTAAAAAAAGAGCAGGAAAGGATCATTGCTCTGGGAATCAGAGAGAGTAGCCGAGCCTACAGATGGGTAGACACGTTGGTCATTATAGCTAAAAAGATGGAGCCCTTCACTTATTATAGACCCAAAAGGATTAAATAAATATCTACAAAGGGAAAATGTCCCACTACCTACAAGGGGAGACATTTTGGGGTGTTGGCTTGCCAAATATTCGGCTACACTTGATATGCTGCAGGATATTGGAAGGTGTCCTTAGAAAAACACAGCTCACCTTTGTGCACATCAACAGCCCTTTTAGGGGACACAGTTTCTGCAGACTTCTGTTTAGGTTGAGCTCGGCACCGGAGGGCGACTGTGGGAAGACATCCACTGGACATGGGATGCAAAGCTTAATAAAGAGTTTGAGAAACTGAAGGAGTTAAAGAGGCCCCAGGCGTGAGGTTCTGTGACAGTAAGCACAAAACTAACTTGTCCATGGAAGCCTCCAAGGAGGGTATTAGCATAGTCCTCTTACAACAGTAAGGCCAAAACCAGAGACCGGTGATTTGTGTGTCACTGGTGCCAACCAAACCAGAATGCTGAGAGAGAAGGATGCTTTGACCTTAACTAATGACAGGAAATTTGTACACCCATGGGCTATGTGAAGCCTGTGTCAGCCAAAACCGATCATAACCCCTATATTTCTTCTTTATCTTTAGCCTCCCGCACTCTGCAGGTGCATAAGGCATCCACCAGTTTCATTTCCATCTTGTGCTGATCTGTTCAAGCTTCTGAGCATCACGTTTCTCTGTTGTTCTGCTTAATGTTTCTCTAGCTGGCCTGTGCTCTCTTTCCAAGTCGTGGCCATACGATCACTTGCCGTGGAAGTTGTGCTGGCGACATCTTTAAAGCATGACCATGGTCTTCTTCTGACCATACCTGATGCTTTAGATTGGTTTGCTCTACTAAGGATTTCTGATGTTGCAAGAAAAGCTCTTTCTACTTATTGATAATGGTTATAATGTGTGTCATTGTGTGTTATATTAATGTTGGGGGTTTTAAGTGGTATTGTTACTAAGTTTTGGCTTGGAAGCAAAGATGTGGTATTTTTGGGGACTGTGCCTTTGAGGGCAGAGTTTCCCAACCAGAATGACTGGCTGGGAGCTGCGAAGCTCTTGTTACTATGCACAGCCAGATGCATCTGGACACAGAACAAACCAGATCTCTTGCAAGCACCTTATGCACAAAGCAATCATGGAATGCTACAGCCATCAGCCTGCTGGTCCTACTTGGTGCTCGGTTCCCAGTTCCAGACGTTAGCGGTGACCCTTTGAAGCCGAATTTATGGAGGATGTTTCATAGCCAAGGGTTCCCAGACATTAGCCAATGCCGGGAGCTCACTTGGGCTATGGTATTTACAGCCCTCCCCTATCCCCGCCCTATCTGTTCCTAGTTAATGCACAGTATGGACTGAGTGCAGTTGTCACGTTAGCATGGGTAGTTTGACCTACTGGTCAGTGCCAGAGTCAGAGCCAAGGTCAAAGACGGAATCAGCAACCAGGAGACATAAACCAAGCAGTGGAGCAGAGCAGGAACGGGACTGGAGCAAGGCTGGGAACAAGGCACACACAGGAGGGATCGCAGGTGCAGGCGTAGGCGCTGAGCAGCCCCTGGCTGAGTACTACTGCCGGGCTAGAGCAGTCTTGGCAACTCCCAGCTGCCGGCCCTTACTCTTGACAGCAGTCTGGGTAGGTTCTCCCCGCAGAGCTCAGCTCTCATGGAAGCAAGTGCATCAGGAGGAACCAGGATTATTCTGTTAGCCCTTGATGACCCAGAGGAGACTCAATAAGCATGGGGGGAAGGGGACAGTTGCCTTCGCCCCTGAAAGGCCAGTCTTGCTTTGCAGCAGAGACTGCATCCAGAGAATTCCCATGGCCCTGAGGAGAGGGGCCCAAGAATTCCAGCTGTGCGCTGCGTCCCCCGACTCAGAGCTGGCGGAGTGGGCTGAAGAGAGCTGGCCATAAAGCTGCAGCTTATCTGCTGCTGTCTGAGCTGATCCCCGGATGCTGTTTGTTTCTTGTGCACCTCTCCAGACTGCTCTAAGAATCTGCTCCTACTGATTCCAGATTCTAGCCTGATCTCCGGGGAAACCGACCTGGGGCAGCCCAGATAAAACCTTGTTGCGGTGACACTTTGGTCAGGGAGGCTGAGCTGGGAACATTTGGGGATTTTTCTCCCTTACAGCTCCCTCCCCAGGGAAGGAGCAGCACAGCACTCCATTAGCTGGGCTGTAATGACTGCCTGTCCTGGGCTGGAGGGAAATAGGCTCCAGGCTGCACATGACTTGCAAAGATCTACTTGGAACGGTCTAGTTTGACCTAGAAAAGCCTCTTAATGTGTTTTTTCGTTCTGAAAGGGGCAATGGTCTTATCTAATCAAAAACCACATCCTTCAGCAGCAGTCAGCCAAGTTAACTCAATTAGTAAATCATCACGACAGGCTATTTAGAGGAACACTGTAATGGCTTTAGCAACAGGAGGGTAATAAAACAGAGTGCGCTAATAGCCTGTGATGGGATAACGACCATCCCACTGCACCCCATGGAGCCTTTGCGAAGGACCCGGGCTGCACTGAGCCCATGTCCGTTTGAAGTCCTCCCCTGAATTTTCCTGCTGGCTAGGTCTCTATGCCTCGCTCCTCATCGGGCCAGCGGAGCAACTCCCACGTTTCAAAACCATTGGGGCTTTTCCACCACTCCGACAAGTCTCTTCCAAACACGTCCCCCAGCTTTAGATTGTGGGCAAACCGCGCCCCAGGAAGACATCGAGTTGAGCTGCCAAGAACACTGTGCCCCCTATGCTCATAAACCTCATCTGGGTGCAGTGAAGCTCATTTGCTGGAGTGGAAGGCAGCTAGCTTGGGGTGAACATAGCTGTACACACGGAGATCTGTCCTCAGTAACCTGCCCCACTCTCACTAGGGATTTCGACAGAGAACGGAGCGCCGGTGTGCTGGGGTCAAGGGGCCGCCGTTGCTGTGCAGACCGGCTGTTGCAGTTCTGAACTAACTGGTGCTTTTTCATGTCTAGACGGGATGCGATGCAATCACCACGGCTAGCCAATGCAGATGCGCTGGTGCAAGGAAGATCAGAAGCTAGTGCACCATGTCAGGAGAAAAGGGGTTGTCATAGGACACCTGCCCTGCTACTTCCTGTACTCAGTGGCCTGGCCCATTAGTGTGTGGCCTCACCGTCACAAACACACCCCAGGTTGTTATCTTTCACCAAGGTGTGTATTGACTCCTTGCTTACAAAGTAACACAGGCTTCCCACAACCTTCCCTCTTCAGCCCAGGCTCACCCTCTGAGCCCCCTTGCTTCCTGGTCCTTCCACTTATATCCTCCCAATTGCCTCATTAGCACAGTGATTATCACCCAGATGCTCGTCACCCCGCTCTCAAGGAAAAGTGTCTAACTGGCTTCAGTTAAGCCTGGACTCTTTCCAACTGCAGCAAACCCCGTGTCCCGCATGCCTGTAGATATAACGTTATACACCTTGCTCTTATATAGCATATTTTTTCCATAGATGTCAGCACTTTACCAAGCCCAAGGCATAGAAAGGGGAAGTGAGTTGGCCCAGGTCACCCGGCAGACTAGGAGGAAAGCTGAGTCTAGAACCAGCTCTACTGACAACTTGACAACTGTGCAGCCCTCTAGGCCATTCATATCCATAACCTAAATTGTTACTTGGATAACAAAGAATGTCTCGGTTCACTAAAACAGGGCGGGGGAAAGGTGGCAATCAAATTTGCTTTTCATTATTTATGCGCAGCTTGGAAAAGGAAATTAGACTGGTCTGGATCACTTAGTGTTTCTAGTGAAGGATTCTTATGCGGTTGCAAGAAATCATCGGGTTTGGGTTTGCAACACTGCAACCATCATCCACTCCAAATGCCTCTGTCTTTAAGCTGAATCAGACAACTGCACACAAAAATAAAGTTATAGTAGAAGAACATTACTAAATCTGCAAAGTCAAGCACTCGGAAGTTAAGAAAATGCCGGTTTTGTGGTTGTCTGAGTCTTCTCTCAGGCCTCTTGTGCATCTGCATTATTATACAGCCTCTAATTACACATTACACTGTTTTTCCCACGGGGTCCCTGCCTCGTTCAGTACGCAGGACGGAGGGTGCTCGAGGAAGAGACAGCTGTTCATTATTTCTTTTTAGTGTTGTTATGCAACGTGTGGCCACGCCCTCATTTCCTGCACATCATTCAAACCCTGCTCTGCGCAAGGGATTGTTAATTTCCTCATGACCTTTTCCCTAGTGCTCATACCTGCGGTATCTGAATGATTCACAACCATTAATGAATTTCTCTTCCCAACTCAGCAATGATTCTTGGCCCCTTGGAACTGAAACCTGCGTAAAGTCCGCTCTTCAGGTGCCTTCACGTCTGATCATGGCACCCCTTCTGTTACCCTTCTTTCTTCTCACCTTCTTTTCTGTATCCAGCTTGAAGCTGGAGTTGGTCGTGAGAGTCAAAGCCCTACCTAAGCTGTTCATCACCTAGTCACCTCCCTGATATCCAGGGTCAGTTCAGCTCCCCTCATTAGTAGCCTCAGGGCTGCTCTAACTTCTACTTAAGCTTGTCGGTTCTTTGTGGCAGGGATTATCTTTTTGTTTTGTGTTTGTACAGCACCTAGCGCAATGAGGTCCTGGCCTATGGATAGCGCTCCTAGATGCTACAATAATAAAAGTAATAAATAATGCTAGCTATCAATATAGCTCTCTCCTAGGTACTTATATGGCCCCTGCTTATGGCTATACCTGAGTGCCTCACAATCTTTAATGTGTTTATCCTCTCAGCAAGCCTGTGCAATAGGGCAGTGGTGTTGTGCCCATTTTACAGAAGGGAACTGATGCATACAGAGGCACTAGGGGTAACATTTTCAAAAGAACCTCAGTGACTTAGGAGCTTAAGTCACATTTTCAAAATGACAGGATCAGATTTTCAGAGGGGTTTAGGCACCTAAAAACACAGATCAGTGCCTAGTGGAAATTTCAAACATGCCTACGTGATGTATCAATGGGCTCCCCACCCAGCTAGAGCTCGTTGAACTGGTTTCCCTGAAGAATGGCCTTCTGGCCAAACTGATTTTTTTGTTGGTATAAAAAGTTCATCTTGGTCAAAATTTTCCAGGTTTTTGATGAAGGTGGAAACTGAAAACTTTTTGGTAAAACTCTTCAGTTTTTTAATTTAAAAAAATCAGTATTTGAAAACTGAAAATTGTTACAGAAACCAAAATTCTGTTGTTTGCCAGAGAAAATGTTCACGGGAAATGCGGGGGGCCGGGGGAGGGAATGACAGTTTCTCAACATTTCCAGGGAACAATACTTGGCAATTTTCAGGCTCTTCTCCCTCAAGCTCCCAGAGGCAGAAAGGAGTGGAGCCAGCATGGTGGAGCTGAGCGTGAACAAGAGGATGCTGTTACACTGATGAGAGAAATTAAGATTCAACAAGTAAAAACTGACGATCTTGAGAAGCGAGAGAGGAGGAGGAGGCAGGCATCAGGTTAATTAGCCTCCCACTAGGGTTGCAGACCACAAGTACAGCAGAACTTTGCGATGGAATTAATTAGAGGTTTGTTTGAAGCTCAGCGTGGTAATATAAAGCTCCCCATTGAAGGCGTCTAGCTCGTCCCAGTGCTTCACATTGCTCCTGGACTGTTGCCAAGACCTTGCATAGCTCAGTGTTTTTGCCTTTAAATCATCAACAAACAGGAAGGGGGGCTTAACTAGAGCTTGGCCCAGCTGAGCCCACCTGTGAAAGTGACAGAAAGGGGAATTGAAGCGCCCTATGTCCCCCTCTGCATCTGTCAGGGGAGGTGGGTAGCAGCAGCAGGTCTAGGCGGTAGCACGGAAATTAGGGAGGATGCCATGTGCAAGCCCATGGACGGGTGGTGTGTGGGGAGCAGGCTTCCCAGGTCAGAGGACAGTGCAGGGTAAAGAGCAACCCCCTTCCACGATGTCCTCCCCCTCTCCATAACACTGCCGGGATTCCCAGGATAAGATCCCTGGCCCCCAAGGGTGGGTTTGGGGAAAGTGGCACTCCGGGAGTCATGGCAGGACGCCTGCCCCTTCGTCATTGTCCTGGTAGCCAGCATTTGTCCAGCTATCACCGCTCTGAGAGGAGTCACTAGATGGCAGAGTTACCCCCAGACTTACAAGTGCTTGTTCTTGGACAGCCAGTCGCGCAGAGGCTTGGCCGCTCTTGTGACGTGGATTCTCACGGAGGAGCTGTGGCAAATGGCAGGGGAGTTTGCTCTTTGCCTGACCTAGAGCCAGTTCTGGGGGGGGCAGAGCTGCTTCTTGGCACCGGGGCCTTGATGTTGGGGCTGAGATGCCTGAACCAGGGGTTTGCCTGGGTGCTGTTTGACCGCCTCTGGTTGAGGACTGCTCTGTGTACTGCAAAGAAACCAAGGACACTAAGAAAATACCTAGATTCCATATCACTGGTTTCTCTTCCACATGGGAACTGAGCTGTAAGGGCCTGAACTCTGCTACTTCTTGGCAGAGCAGCTATAGTACAAAGGAGAGTCCTGGAGATTGGAACAGAGAGGGTTAAAAAAGCACACTACCAACCCCAGCAAAAAGCTTCCTTTTCTGTGGGGCCTGGGACCCCACCAGGGATGAAACCAGCCCTTGCAAACCCTGCAGCCTGAGGTATCATTTGCATTAAGCGCTTTGCACTGCTCTGACAGCATCAACTGGCAGTAGTGAGTGTCAGTGTAATTTACACCCACATTAAGACCTCCTTTGCTACTCCACCACTGCCGGAATGGTGTTAAATGGCCTCAGTGTAAATGAAATCAGTCCTACATTGTCTGACTTTGGAGATCCCTGTCCCCCGCAAGGGAATGACCCACAAAGGGGCAGTTTGGCTCAAGACTGGCGGAAAGGCTACGTTTTCCCATCCTAAGAGTCCATCTTGGATTTCCTGGGAAGAGAAGGGTGAAATCTTGTTCAGCCCCAGAAGAAACCATGCTGGAGTCCTGCAGAGTGCAGCTTTCTAAAGGGGGACCAATTGCTCTACTTCGAATAGGGCATGAAGCCAGCCAAGACATTGGGTACTGCACTTTGGGCTTAGTTTAGTGACTTGCTCCATGGAGAGTCGCGGGCATTGTATAGGAGCCTTTCACGCAGCCGTGTTTTGTTTGGTCTCTTTTCTCTTGCTTTCACTTTGCTTCACCATCTGGTCCCAGCCCAGGACATCCATTTGTTTCCTCTGGGCAAATGTTGGCTACCAGGCCAACAAAGCACTGAGCTCAGAGTATTTTGTACCTGCCTTTGCTGGGGGACGAGGTAAGGTCTATGGATGGGAGGTAAATGTTGACAAGCTACCACCCAGGACTTAAAAGCCCATAACTATATTCAGGGCTTTAGGGGCACAAACTGGGGTAGAACTCTGGCCTTTCTTCTCCAAAAGCCCGGCATGGCCTCATCTGAACAATAGACAATCTCCGTTTGCTGAAAAGAAATCTTGTACGGAGACTATTTTAATCTATGGCAACCAAACTGTAGGGGCTAGATCCTTAGCTGGTGTAAATGGGAGGGGCCGTGTTGAAGTCAGGAGGTGGGTGGGCTTCAGGAGGGGCTTGTAGAAGAAATGATCAAACAATGAAAAACGGGGCTGGAAGGGGAGGGATCGGGTTACCATCCCTCTGGGTTTTCAGTTTAGTGGCTGCTGTCGGCGGCTGTGTGGTGTGAAGGGAGAATCTGAAGTAACCTCTCTGCTGGGTAACATCATTCCATGAACAAGACTGTGAGCTCTTGGAAGCAAGGACTGCTCCTTCGTGGGTGCTTGTACCGTGCACGGCTCAGTGCAGGCCTGAGCCTGATAGGACTGATGGGGGTCACGGTTATATAAACGTGGAATGACAATCAATCCCGGAACTGCTGATTCACGTCAGTTACTCTCGGGAAGGAACTCGGGTGATGTGCCCAGACTGGAGCAAGGGGGATGTGCCCACACTGGAAATTCCCAGATGGAACAATCTGAGTGAAACAATCCAACTGCGCTGGGCCCTTGGGAGGTAGAGACATGAATAAACAAAACCCATGTGAGAACTGACAAAGGAAGGGGATGAAGCCTGGCAAGGCGCTCGCCTGGACGATTGGTGCTGGGCTGCCCTCACAACCAGAGATTAGCGAGGAGTCTATTTCCAACGATCTGCACAAAATTAATGATAGTCACAGAGTGAACACTGGGTGCAGTTTTGCTCCCCCATGTTTAAGAAAGATGAATCCAAACTGGAACAGGTGCAGAGAAGGGCTACGAGGATGTTCCAAGGAATGTAAAACCTGCCTTACGAGTGGTGACTCAAAGAGCTCAGCTTGTTTAGCCTGACCAAAAGAAGGCTGAGGAGAGATATGATTGTTCTCTATAAATACATCAGAGGGATAAATACCAGGGAGGGAGAGGAATGATTTAAGTTCAGCACCAATGTGGACACAAGAACAAATGGATATAAACTGGCCATCAGGAAGTTTTGACTTGAAAAAAGATGAAGGTTTCTAACCATCAGGGGAGTGAAGTTCTGGAACAGCCTTCCAAGGGGAGCAGTGGGGACAAGAAACCGAGCTGGCTTCAAAACTGAGCTTGATAAATTTATGGAGGGGATGGTCTGATGGGACAGCCTAATTTGGCAATTGACTGATTTTTGATTACTAGTGGTAAATATGACCAATGATTTGTGAAGGGATGTTAGATGGGTGGGTTCTGAGTTACTACAGAGAATTCTTTCTGAGTGTCTGGCTGGTGAGTCTTGCCCACATGCTCAGGGTTTAGCTGATCGCCATATTTCGGATCGGGGAGGAATCCCCCCCCAGGGCAGATTGGCAGAGGCCCTAGAGGTTTTTCGCCTTCCTCTGTAGCATGGGGCACGGCTCACTTGCTGGTGGATTCTCTGTACCTTGAAGTCATTAAATCATTATTTGAGGACTTCAATAACTCAGTCATAGGTTAGGGGTCTATTACAGGAGTGGGTGGGTAAAGTTCTGTGACTTGCGTTGTGCAGGAGGTCAGACTATATGATCACAATGGTCCTTTCTGATCTTATAGTCTATGAGAACTTATGGTCTATGAAAGAGTGATGAAAAGTTATACAGCTCCAGAGATCGGGAGAGAGAGAGAAACAAATGCAAATATCTCAAATGCCAGCAATAACAGGAATTTTTCAAAAGGTGAAGGAGGAAAGAAGAAACTTGTCAGCAATACGGAAGCTGATCAGGGATAAGAGAGCAACCCCAGATGATTTCCTGGGATATGGTGATTTATTCGGAGAATACCAGAGGCAATTTTTGTCGTCTTTTTGATGAAAGAATATTGCTCGAGTCAGTTGGCGGATGAGGAAGGGAGGCTCTGCTCACGGTTTCCTTGAATGAAGCAAGTGGAGCTGAATTTTGGTAGCATCCAAGCCTTGAATTTTGAAATAACTGAACTCTTGAGGGAGTCTATGATTATTGTCCCACGGAAGCCCCTGCTAAGATTGGACTAGGCCTGGTACCTGCACAGAGCCAGTAAGAGATCTGCACATGGTACAGAGTAACAGATAGGCCCTGCCTCAGTGGACAAGACCAACCAAGGGTGGGAGAAAGGAAGTGTTGTTATTCCCAGTGTGGAGATGAGAAATTGTGACTCGACCAAGGTTCCAGGGCAAGCCTGTGGCAGAGCCAGGAGTTGACCCCAGACTCACAGAACAGAGGCTGAAGGACAATGGCCGGCTTCCTCCCGCCATTATGTTCTACCTGGGACTCTGCAGGAGGGATCTGACATGCAAGTATCAGCCTCAAGCTGCCTCAATGAGGTCTGATGAGACCGCACTGAGAATACAAACAAATGCTGTTAGGAATTAAGCTCAGGAAGTGAGTCTCATGCCAACAGTGTTAGAGCAAATAAGGGGAGACAGTAAACGTTCTGGTTTGTATCTAAACAGAAAGAAATCCTCCATGCTGACAGGGGACAGGAACATGGTCAGGCTAAAAGAATGGCCACTGGGATGTTTAAAACAAGATGTTAGGTACTTGAGAGCCAGTTCTGTTACAGAGCAGGAAAGATCATGTAGACTAAGCTAGAGTGAGGTGGCAATAGGAATATGGAAAGAGTATCGTTAACTACACAAGGGTTTGTCAAGATAGCGTTCGCTAGATGTGGTTGAAACTTTTCAGAAGAATTTTTTTTTCCCCTTGGAAAATAGGGTTTCGTTGCAAATGAATTTTTTAGGAGGAAGAATTTCATGTTCAGCAATTCATTTTTAATTTTCTGAAAAAAAATTAAATGCAACATCTTGGGGGGAGGGGGAATCAGAAACGTTGAATGTTTTCATATTGAAAGTATGGGGTTTTCCCCACTGGCTGATTGTTCCCTAGTGTGGGAAAGTGGGGGAGGGGCAGAGAACCCACTTTTCCAATGCTGGGTTGTTTTTTTCCAACTTCTGCTGGTGAGAAAAGTCAGAAAGTGTTGAGCGCGTTCCTTTCTCTCTGATGGCATGAACGCTAAAAAGCAAAAGTGTTACTTTGAAGAGTGACAAGTGAGTTTTCCCCACCCTCACTTTTCCATGTTTTCCAACTGGAAAACGTTGGGAACGGTAAGAAAGTGTAGGAAAGTGGGGGGGAAACACTTTCAAAATTTTGCATGGGAAAACTGAAAGTTTCCAACAGGATCATTTCAAAAAGAGTATTTTTCTTAATCATTATGGAAAATCCCTTTGGAACTTAATAGAGATGAACCCAAGAGAAATTACTTTAAACATTTAAACGCTGTCGCCATATATTCCATGGTTACACAGCCAAGGAAATTGCCATGGCACCATTCCTTAACTGAGAATCGTGTCCCAGAATTTTCATCTGAAAAATTTCTCTCTCTAATGGTTGTGAAAACAAACTTGAAATGATAAAGTGTGTGTGTCACCTCTGCAGTGGTGTCTGCATGAGTCTGCAGACAGCCTGAAACAACAGCTCCAAAGGAGCTGCTCCTGCATCTCAGCAAGCAATTAATCCTGACACTTCAAGATGACAATTTAAATGTCAACTTGTTCAGTTTTTTCACTGATGCTCCGTTTAATAGGCACACGCAGCTAATGTATGTATCCCATGATCCCAAACCATTTCCCACATCTCTCAGGAGCCATAAGCCTCCTTTACTATCTACCCCACTGGCACACGCTCCAGCTTCCTCCTCACAACACCTGTTCTGCATACTTCAGGCAAAAATCTGCAGAATATTGAAACCTGGAGATTTAAGGATGGAGCAGAGTAAATTGAATGTGATTATAAAAATGAATAATGCAAGGACCAGTGCCCTGGCTGGACGACTCGTGTTTGTACAGAGCTACCCCATAGTCTGCAGATGGCTGCTTTGGAGTGGTGCCACGCCAGGGGGCCTGGCCAGGCCTGGGCTGCAGCTTGCCGAAAAAGCACACGGGCCTTGCGCGGCACTAATGTCTGTTTCCTCCTTGGGCTTGGGCCCTCTATAGCATTTCTTTATCCTCCCACTTTTAGTTTAGCCAGCCGCCTTTCCAAACTGCCACGCCTTTTCCTGGCTTTTTCAATTAAAGTCTGCGGAGGCGGGAGAGGTGTTTCCCCTCCAAAGGGAGCTGATCTTCTCAGTGCTGAAAGAAAGAGAGAAAAAGAAAGAGAAATTCTTGCTGAGGGAGCTACTTTGCGCTGCTAAGTAAATGCAGGCAAATTTGTGTCCCTCTTGTAAATCTTGCTAGATAAATGTGTGGTAAGGCACTAAAAACTAGCACAGCGCATTAAATATTCATCATTTCTACCTATTTACTGACATGCAGAATCCCCATCAGAAATGGAAGTGCATGAATTTAGGGAATCGGGGATTGTGGCATAGCGTAATATACTCTCCAGATCTACTAATGGCTTTATGAAATCATGTCAACAACTACAGATAGCATCACACATTACCCAATAAGGTTTTCTTCGGTCATTTGCAGGTAAGGGATATTTTTGTGAAGCAATTTTACGGTTATGAGGATAAACTTCCGATAATGGCATTAGAGGTAACATTACTAAGTAGACTGGGCAACATACAGCACATATTAAAATGACTGCATGAAACTTTCGAGTTCATTAGAGGATGATAAAATGGCAGAAGCTGGAAAGTAGTGGGAAAAGGTGATCTGGACCTGAAATGCAGAAAGTAGAGTAAAAACCAAATAAACAGCAGCTAGTAATACAAAATAGCTCCTCTGATCTGTTACTGCTGCAGTCTGATGTGCTATTGGTCTCATATAATGGTATTTTATGTCTCACGCAGTGAATACTGAAATGGAATTAAGGAAAATATGTATTTTACAAATGAGAGAGACTGTGTCTCCACATTGGCAGCAGAAAATATGTTCAGGGGCTGCTCTGCGTGTTGCTAAAAGTGATCTAATGTTTCATGTGAAACAAGAAAAGCTTCCAATAATGTCTGTTTGGTGATGAGAAATGATGAGTATAATACCTGCTGAAATAACTTCCTAGCCAACCCTGGGAAGTCTGGATGAATTGTTCACTATGCAGACATGTATCACTGCACAAATAAAACAATGAGATAATAAGGAAGTGTTATTGATGGAGATTATTTCTCTCCTTACTTGATCATAACAATTTTCTCTCCATGTAGAAATGAATTCTAGTTGGTAATGTGGTCTCTGGGAGTTGTATTTATTCTGTTTATTGGTATCAAGAACTTATTACTTTGCATAAATTATTCATGTGAATTAGACATGCTTGTGAGGCTCATATTATTTATGTCTGGACGGCAAGGAGGTGGGATATTCTGTGGTTTACACTGTAATAAAATATCTTCTTTTTTAAGAAAAACAAAACAAAACAGGGAGATCTCTGAAGTTGAAGGAATCCAAATCAGCTCCGGGGATGCAAATGCAGCTCTAAAATCTTGAATTCCTCATGTTCCAATAACACCAGGGCTCCTCCTTACTCTCAGCTGGCTTCAGGTATCAGAGCTAAGGGTGTTGTGCACAGCATCTCATTGACTAGCCTGCCATCAGGATTTAATAGGCTTGCTGTACAATGAGATGTACAGTGTGCTGGAGAGTCTGAATCCTGACCCATAGGAGGAAAATCAAGAAAAAAGGAAGTGACTGAAGAGTCCCTTGGGATGAGATGGTCCATGACACATCACAATAGCCAGTCTCCTAGGAAACATGGACATTACTCCCAGCAGGGGAAGCACTGGAGAGACAGGCAAGGGGGCAGTTCCTTGTGTCCAGCTGGGAGGAGAAAGGAGGAAAGTGGACGTCAACAGGACTTTGTGAACCAAACTCTCTTCTCTTTGATAGCTGCTGTGTGTGTGGTTGGTGCTAATGCCCATCCTGGCCACATGCTGAGACTCTTTTTGTGCCACTACAGCCGGAGCGGCCCAGTCCACAAGCTGAGCTCTGTTAGCCAGGTGGCCCACAGCTGGTTTTGTTCATGGAGCGTTCTCTATCACCGGCAGTCATTAAGTCAGCGGCTCTAGTTCAAACAGAAGTGATGGGCTGGAGGCTGGAGTCCCCCAGTGGAATTCTCTGGCCGGTGTTGAACAGAACATCAGATTAGATGAGCAAAATGGTGCCTACTGGCCTGAAAATTTATGAAGCTAGGAATTTGTAATAGGGAAGAACAGCCCACAGAGATCCCAGCACACAATGCTTTGTATTGCTTAGCAGAGCCATCCGGAAATGAGCAATCTGGAGAGTCAGGGTTTGTCTACACTGCACTGATTGCAGGCCTTGGGTTATGGGACTGTTTAACTGAGTTATAGATAGTCGGGCTAGGGCCTACTGACTCTGGCTCACAGGGCTCATGTTACAGGGCTCCTCAGACTTGAAGCTGAAGGTCCAGTCATAAGCCATTTTCCTGAAATTCACAGCAAAGACCCTATATTTGCCCACCAGCTTGCAAGCTGTGTAGGGGATTTACAAAGAGAAACTCAACGAGCGGACCTTATGCCTTTCTGAGATGTAATTTATTCCCGCTGCCTCTTCCTTTCTCTCAGTTGGGGAACTTCACTAGACATCATGGAGGAAGTATTTAAAACCAACTAACAAAAGCCCGGAAACTGGCCAGACCTCAGGGGAAAAAAATGCTTCCTCACCTCTAACCCGGCCTTGTTTGCATTAAGAACATTTTCCTGCTCTTTGCTTCCACACGGCCGGCAGGTCGAGCTCGTACATTATGCACGGGCCTCCTTTGCGGGTTTCCTCCCTCACTGACTGAAGATGTGAATGTGCCATGGATCCCAAAGGCTACTTGGAAGGCATAACCACTATCTGGCTCTGGGGTTGCTGCGGCCTGTATGTGCTTAGGAGAGAAATTGCCCTTTACTGTGCTGAGCTTGCAATCTAGCTGTCTGTATCTTTTGCTGGTTTCTCTAATTTAGTGGGATTAAATGGTGAAGAATGAGGCAGCAGCATGTGTGGAGCTGGCCCCTAGTGCATCTATTCCAAAATAATGAAGTTATGCTCGCGCGACGGTCTCTAAGAAACCATACCCTTGTAATGATCAACAGCTCCAGGCCAGACTCAGTCCTGATTAGATCACCCATGTAATAAGCCTAAATTAGAATTCCCCGATAAAGAATGGACCAGGCTAAATCTGAGCTTTCCTGCTACTTGTGTCTGACACAAGGGCTTGCTCGCCCTCCTAAAACCAGCAGCGCCTGCAGTGACATGCAGCCAGGTTTGCATTCGGTTTTTCCTTGCTAACATCTGCATCAGAGCACATGCTCCTCTGAATCTGCGGACCATGAAAGTTCCCTAAATTGCAACCGCATCCCTCCTTTGCCACTCCAGGAAAAGGAGTTCAAGAAATAATTCAGTTTACTGCTTCCTGGAAAATCACTTGTTTTGCTGGCCCGGCAATATTTGTGTTTATGCATTAGGGGCAGCTCAGATCTCTCTCCTCCTTTGGCTTTTTTTGCAAAGCTCTCAGATTGTCACAAGCTTGTCACAGTGGATTCCCTTGCTGGGATTTCTTCTGCCCCGCACTCCATTGCTGCACGTTGGGATCCGCCAAGCAGGACCTGCCCCACACTAGTTCTGAGGCGGGTGGGAAATGTTGTGATAATTGGGCCTACAGATGTACCCTCATTGAGCTCAGGTAGGAAAAGTGAGTGAAAGTTCAGCAGTTGTTACGATGATCTGTTATATGCAATTCTTTAAGAAAAGATCTGAGAAGGAGACAGAAAGGCTGAATTAATTTAAACAGAAAGGGTTTGACTGATATCATCCAAGGTCTGGACTATGTTAAGATTAGGACTGGTAAACAAAATGAGTAGAGGACCAATCAATTATCCAAAATTGGTTTGTTGGAAATTAGGTTTATTGCTGGACAAAATAATGAAGAGATGGGCTTTTCCATCCATCACTTCCTTTTGGGGTTCTTAAAAAGAAAAGAATTCAGGGAAAAATTGGCAGAAGAAACAGCTACTGCAGGGAGATTTATCCTCACAGCTGCCACCATTTCCTGAGACCCCAGGCTTTCTTCATCCTCATCCTGAAGGATGTCCTGACCAGACCAGACCAAAGAGAGGGAGCCAGATAACATCGTCACCCCCACTGGCTCTGGTTAAACCCCAGACACCACCTGGGGTATGAGATTTTGTTTCCCCCCTTTCCCCTCACAGTCCTCAATGTGTCTGTTCTGTCCTCACCTTATTTCTTTTCTTTTCTTTTCTTTTTTTTTCTTTTCTTTTCTCTCTCTCCCGTTTTGCTTTCTTTAATAAGTCTGGCTTAGCTGGACAAGACTGCGTATTTTGCATCACTGATAAGCCTGTGACCAGAGAAGCAACTAAAAGCTGTGCTCTAAAAAGAGCCTCTTGCTGGTCTGAGTTTCCCAGATCTCGGCGCGGCTGAACAGACAATGCGCTGTGCCTGTGTTTTTCTAGCAGTGATGCTGCAAGTCAGAGTCAACACCAGAGACAGAAGCTCCATTTTCTCTCTTTGCTGTTCTGTTTTCTCCCCTTGTGTGTGTGTGTGTCTTGTTTTGTCGTCTAGAAAACAGGATCAGACTTTAATGACAACAGCGACAATGACAACTCCAGCCCAGCTCAACTAACCTCTGCTCTGTTCCCCGAAAAGGGCAGTTATCCCCATCGTTAATGCCATCCAAGTGATTATCAAAGAAGGTTTTTTCCCTTTAAAGACTCTCTCCAGCTAAAGGGAAAGCGAACGAGGGCTGTTAAAATGAAAGCCTGATTTAATATTTTACATTGCAAATGCTTTAGCTTTTTCCTTCTTTTCTGTATATTTAAGAAAGGGTTAAAAGGATATTTAATGGTGTATTTGCCCTGGAACTAAGCAGGCTGAAGTGTCTGTATACCAAACCCTCAACCTTGTTTCATATTGGAGAGTTTCAACATCAGGTTAACACCTTTGGTTCTTTGGGCCCCTTCATTCCATGTCAATTAATATAACAGAAACTCCTCTGCCTGCAGTTTCTCACTAAGGACCCCCTCCAAGGGAGGTAGGGATGGTGCAAGCCAGGGAAAGCACAAGAAATGCATCAATAAGGAAAACTGAATCCGAAGAGCAGCTAGAATACTGGTCTCTGAGCATCTCACAATCCTAATGTATTCATCCTTTTAGCACCCCTGTGCAGCAGGGCAGGTTTATTGTCCCCATTGGACAGATGGGAAACTGAGACACAAAGACAGCCAACAAAGGCTGGTGCTGTAACCACCGGTCCATCCTTCCTCCCAGCGCACAAAGTCCCCTGTAACCAGAGTCTGAAACCTTCCCCTCTCCCCTTTGCAGCTGAAAGCTCCTGTGAGTCCCAAATGTGCTTGTTTTGTCCCAGTCTTCTCCATAAAGGGCCTGCTTGGTTCTAAGTGCTGGAGATCCCCTCTCCCAGGTGACCGCAGGGAGAGTTCTGGGCACACAGCATCTCAGACCATCGGGCCTGTGAGGGATAATAAAGGTTCTGGGTGCCGTTGGGAAGTTGTTCGGGTGACCCACACCCTGCTCGGTTTAGATTCTCAGGCTGCACCCCTCAGCCGGGTATCTGAATGTCCCCTTTCTCTCTCCGGCACAACAAGGCTTCATGTTAACCCGAACAAGTGACCAGAATCAGAGCATCACATGCCTGCGTGTTGAGCAGGGTTTCTCTTGGCTAACAGCAGTGCTGTGCGATGTAGCTGTCTGATGTCCCTACCCCTGCTGGCTTAGTGACCAACACTGCCCCAATGGGAGGCTATTTCTGGCCTGTCTTTTTTCCCCTCTCTGCAGGGTGTCTTTGGCTATCACTGAGAGCTTGAGGAAGGGCCTGTCTGCTCCTGGTTGGTATTGTACATGGGGAAGTAGAAAGTTGGCTTCAACATCTCCCATCGCAACGCTCACAGAATTAGCCCCAGCAGGTATGTCTACACTACAAAGGAAGTGCAGGCTCTGACTCAGGCTTGAGCCCAATGCCCTTTGCATCTACATACTAATCTCTCAGACTTGGGCTTGGACCTGGGGGCTGAGAACCTTGCATGGTGGGGGGTGCAGGGAATGGCTATTTTCCAGGGTCACCTTGGTAGCTGACCAGCCCACGCCATTCATAGCTGTGCAGTTCAGTCACAATGCATTTGAATACTTTGGCTACACACTGCAGGTTTCCCACCAACAGCTTGGAATAACATCTCTCTTTGCCAACTGGGGGACCACAAGAAGTTCTGCTCTCCAAAACGTGAAAGGCCTGAAATGATAGAAAAAGCCTTTTGTAGCAAGGACGCTGTGGCGGCTCCCTCCTTCTCCCAACCCAAGTCATTATGCAATTTTTGTAAACCAAGAACAGCTTTGAATTTTTAACTCACCATTGGCTCTGTGTTACTTTAACTGTGATGAACCAGACTGTGCCCAGGGAGATTCTGTGGTCTGAAGCGTTCCTCTCACAATATATTGCAGCTCAGTTTTGAAATGTAACATTTTATGTCCTTGAAGTTCCCCGGATTTTTTTCTGTGCTCCTCCACTGAGCTATTTGAGACAATAACCCTCTGTGTCTTGTCCTATTCCAGGCCCCTTGACCAGCTTCTGCACCTCCACAGCTCGACCTCAGTACAGTTGAACCTGGCCCAACGGATCTTCATGGACTGTCCCAAGAGGAGGCGTTCTGGGGATGGCCAACAAGCAGTTCCAGTACCAGAAGCAGAGTGAGGCTCGCCTGGAGCACAGGCATGCCTAGAGGTAGGAGGGAAACTGAGGCTCCCTGCACAGCTTGAGGACCGGGTTTCAGAAAGGGAGAAGGCACTTGTTACGCAGTTCCTGGAACAGGCATGGTAGCTCAGGGAGCAGGACAGAGCCCAGCAGAGAGAACTGTTTGAGCTGCTCGCGTAAATCATTGTTGCCAGAGAGCGGGCTCCTGCTGCCTCGCCCACACCACAGCCTGTTTCCCCTGCAACATACCTTCAGTCCAGAAACAGCTTGGCAAACTCCATGGTGGTGTGGCCTATGCTAGCAGGTCCCATGACATCTGGGCAGGGTGACATCTGACATAGCTCCAGCAGTCGTCCGTCTTGACCCCCTCTCCTGGGGATGCCTCCCCCGCCCAGGTGTCAAGTGAATGGGAAATGGGGAAAGAAGGGAAAAGAGAACTGGGATCCAGGGGACATGTGGCAGTGGGTGTGTGTGGGGGGGGGTTCTGTTGTGTTTGCACTTGTTCGTTCAGATTTTGTTTTGTTTTGTTTTGTTTTGTTTTGGAAAGGTTCTGTTGTAACAGGTGCTTGATTGTTGTAATGGCAGCTGGCCTGCCTGGCAATGGGTGGCTGTTGTACTGTTTTAACACGTTTACAGATAAAGCTTTTTTGTCATCACTAAAGTTTATTGCTACCACGGCATCTCATCGTACAATCAGTATTTGAAATAATGCAGCTCAACACATGATCAGGAGCAATTAGGAATGAGTAAGCAAACACCGTTCCTCTATGCAGTTAGGTGCAGCAGTCCACTCTTCAATCACTTCCTTATATGAATCCATACTGTGAATCGTGCCCCAGTCCACCCCATTTCATAAGTCGTCACGTCATAAGTATATTGCACAGCAATCAACCCTCTCCCTGCACGCAGTGATCCCCCCCCCCCGCCCCCACAATCAACTAGCCCTATCCTTCCCACAAGCACATTTATAAAGGTACTATCCCCCTCATGCAAGTCCAGAATGAGGGAGCACAAAACATCCCTGACTTCTGTTTCCTGGACGCAGCCACCTCCAGCTGTGCTACATGCCTTTTCAGGCTGAGCGTACCAGCCCCTCGCTGTCATAGCTCCATACAGGGGGAAATGGCTCACCTCCGGCTCCACACAGATTGTGAAGAGCACAGCAAGCCACAGTGATGCAGACAGCACTGATGACACTGGCATCCAAACGTGTGTGTAGACATCGCCAACACGATTTCAGTCCCCCAAATGCATATTCAACAACTATTCTACACCTACTGATAGTGTAATTAAACCATCTTTCGCTAAGGACTCTGAAATCCAGGTATGGTTTCATAAGCCCAGGCAAAAGGGGGTCCACAGGGTCACCCAAAATAATGGTGGGGACGGTAACTCCATTTACAACAATGCCATTTGGTGGGAATAGTATCCCGGCTTGTCCATCAATGTAGACTCCTAAGTGGTGAAAGAGCTTGGCATCATGAACTTTCCCAGTGCAGCCCACGCTGATGTTGATAAATGTACATCTGTGGTCTATGAAGGCCTGCATACCCCTCCTTTGAGGTTTATGTACTCATGTGCTCCTTGAGGGGGGCAAACTATGGGCACCTGAGTCCCAGCAATGGCCCCAGTGCAGCTAGGAGACCTCATTCACTCACGGCCAGCTACTACCTCAGGAATATCTTTAATGCCCGCCACCTTGGGGTAAACCACACACCTGATTGGCTCAAAAACCCTCACCACCACTTCACCCACAATCGACGTTCCAGCCGCAAACTGGTTGGCAAGGGACCTGTATCAGCCTGGGGCAGCCAACTTCCAGACAGCAATAGCCACCTGCTTCCGGAGTGGCAAGACCGTGTGTGTCTTTACGCTGGAGGGGGCAAGCTGCTCACAAAGCTCCAGAAACGTAGCTTTGTTCAGGCAAAAGTTCTGGACCTACTGCTGGTCATACCTGGTGTGCATGACGATGAGAACCCACCAATCTGTGCTTGTGACCCTGTGCCAGTCAATGCAGGGGGCATCAGTGATTATTCCGAGTGTGCTGAGCAGCATCAGCCAGTGGGAGTCTGCCATGCCTGGGTACTCCTCCTCCTCTGCCTCCTTTTGCTCCATCCTGAGCTCTGTCGGGTGTCTTTGGTGGGTCAGAAAATGCCACCAAAATGGCCACCAGTGTCTCGTGGAAGCTCTGCCTGTTGCTTGGCCCATGAATGAAAGCACAGGCAAGAGAACATCTCGAAAAGTGGTTTCCTCCTTGTTGATCTGCAGGCTGTATTCGCGGGCTGTTCAAACTTCCTGTAATGTGTGGGGTGGGCAGTAAAGCTTTCCCACAATGCACCATGACCAAAGGGGAGGCTGCTAGGGAGTCTGGGATACATTTGATTTGACTCGGGTCAGTGTGCTGCAGCATGGATGCCTGAGCCCCAGGTTAGAACATTCTTATTGGAGGGTTAAGAATCAGTGTAGATGCTCAAACCCCACGTTCTCTAACATGGGTCAGGTGACTCAAATCCCACCAATTTGGGGCTTACATTGCAGTGTGGACAGCCCCACAGTCCCCACAGACACCCCCACTTCCTTTGAAGATGGTCTGCTTGGGATTCCTTCTCCTCGGGTTAGAGAATCTCACCCCAAACTGGTACCCCCGGCATCCCCAAGCATTGCAGCTGTCTGAGTCGGTTGTAGGTAGGGAGATGGGCCAAACTGAGAGGTGATGCATGTGGTGGTATAAATTAGCCTTCCTTAGACCTGCTACACCTGCTCTGCTGATGCGCCAGGGAGTTTAAGTCGGTGTAAGGTTTGCCTAGAGGGGGAATCCAGGTGCAGCTGCCCTGAACTGTGACAACATGTATGCAAACTCTAGGCAAACCCTCAATATGTTCATTTCAGCAACTAACAAGGTAATGCTGGTTCCAAGTGAATGACAGCCTATGCCACCTCAGTCTGTGTCTCCAGAGCTCTGAAAAAGTGTGGGTCCCTCTTTCAAGCATCTTTATCTATTTTGTCCCAGGTTCCATTGTGGCCTCTTTCTGTCCCCGCAGATCTCAGAGCCAGTGCTCCTGCAGTGACATCACACTCAAGTTCCTGTGACATCACAGCTGTCACGGAAGTGATGATGACAGTGAACTGAGCCAATGGGTGCAGCAGGTGATCCGGGAGGAGGCTCTAACATCCTGGTGACTCAGCAACAAGGAAGAAGGAAATGCACAAACAGCACATGATGCTTCAATGGGAGTCTGATGAAATATTAAATATTGTAATGTTTGCCAGGGTGTGACAAGGGCTTTTAACAGTGCTAAGTAGACAAGCGCAAATGAGCAACTCTACTTAGCACTTTCTACTAAGGCATCTCATACACTCTCAGCATTAAGCAGCCTGCCTTACAATTTGTTTAAGAAGGATTAGTTTAATTAAAGGGAAATTGGAGAGATTACGTCCAATATCCTGGCTAAATATTGACTAAGTAAGGAACATACAATTAAAGAAAGAACGCTCCCTAGGTTAAATAGCGCTGGGTGGGAAATGATTTCTCCATTTTGTGATTTTTTTTCATTTAAAAAAATGTCCTGCCCTGAATCAGAACAAAAAGCCAAGATCTTGAATTCCTCAGGAACCTAAATCCAGAATGTTGTTTGTTTGCTGGCTTTTTATTCAGGACATTTCATTTGGATAGTTTTAATATCCTCTGTTCTGTGTTTGTGCATTTGCTTTTCCTTCCCTAAGTGCAGCACCTGACATTTGTCTTTGTTGAATTTCATTTTGTTGTCTAGAGCCCGGCTCTCCAATGTATCAAGATCCCACTGAAGTGGGAGCTCTATCCTCCAAAGTGTTGGCGGCCCCGCCCAGCTGTGTCATTTGCTCAGTCTGCTCTCGATTCCTACATGCAGGTCATTAGTAAAGATGTTCAATAACACCAAACCCAGAACAGATCCCTGTGGAACCCCACTGGAGCCCTCCCTCCAATGTGACATCAGTCCATTAATAGTTACTCTTTTGTTGTGGTTGTTTAACCAACTATGTAGCCTCTTAATGGTAGTTCTACCAAGCCTACATTTCTCCAGTTTATTTATGAGACTGTCCTATGGGACTGTGTCAAAAGCCTTGCTGAAGTCCAGGTATATC
Source organism: Emydura macquarii macquarii (assembly GCF_026122565.2). Taxonomy (NCBI): domain Eukaryota; kingdom Metazoa; phylum Chordata; order Testudines; family Chelidae; genus Emydura; species Emydura macquarii. The sequence goes on from NW_027131391.1 coordinate 7,492,777, forward strand.
ATGTCTACCGCATTCCCCCTATGCACCAAACCTGTTAACCCGTCAAAGAAGGAAATCAAGCTGGTTTGGCACAATTTGTTCTTGGTAAATCCATGTTGGCTACTTGTGATCACCCCTTCATCCTCCAGGTATTCACAAATTGAATGTTTTATACATGGCTCTAGTAGCTTCCCAGGTATGGAATTCAGGCTGACTAGTCTATAATTCCCTGGCTCCTCCTTTACCCCCTTTTTAAAGATGGGCACTACGTTAGCCCTTCCCCAGTCAACCAGGAATGCTCCTGTCATCCATGAGTTTGTAAATAATATTGCCAGTGGCTCCAAGATATCTTCAGCTAATTCCTTGAGCACCCTGAGCTGAATAACATCTGGTCCTGCTGATTTGAATTCATTCAAATTAGTCAGAAAATCTCTGATGTGTTCTTTACTTATGCTGATCTGGATCCCTTTCCCTTTATTATTTATGGGAACTTTGCTAGTCATGCAGTCACATGTTATTTTTTTTGTGAAGACTGAAGCAAAGTAGACATTGACCAGCTCTGTCTTCCTATCATCTTCCATTACCAGATCACCTTCTCCATTGAGCAGCGGACCCACACTATCCCTGATCTTTCTCTTTTGTCTGACATATTTGTAGAACCCCTTCTTGTGCTCTCTAACATTCCCTGCCAGCTGTAACTCATTCTTTGTTTGGCTTTTCTAATTTTTGTCTCTACACACTCACTCTATTCCCATGTATACTTCCTTGGTGACGCGCCCCACTTTCCATTCCTTGTACATCTTCCTTTTGGTTTTGAGATATCTAAAAATCTCCTTGTGAAGCGATATTGGGCTCCGGTGGCTCTTCTTATCTTTCCTCTGCATCAGAATAGCTTGACATTGAGCCTTTAGTATTACATTTTGTAGGAAGTGCCAGCCGCCTTTGACTCTTTTTCTTCCTAATCCGTCTTTCCATGGGACCTTGCCTACTATTTAGCTGAGTTGGTTGAAATCTGCTTTCTGAAGTCCAGTGCATTTCTGATGTCTGTTGCGGAAGTCCAATGCCCTTGTTTTGCTACTCTCATATCCTCCTTTCCTTAGGATCTTGAATTCTATCAGATCATGATCACTTTCTCCCAAATTCCCAACCACTGTCACATTCACAACCAATTCATCCCTGTTGGTCAACGCCAGATCCAAAACGGATGATCCCCAGTTATTTCCTCAACTTTCTAGAACAGAAAGTTGTGCTCTACACATGCTAAGAACTTGCAGAACAGGTTCCAGTCCCTCTCTCCCAAACAAACAAACATCAGCTGAAAATGGAAAAAGGATTCTTGATACTTTTCCGTAACTCCAATGACAGAACAGGTTTTTCTCTAGCTTCAAAGGAAAGTCACCTTTGGGATGAGACGAAGCATGAGACCTTCCAGCTCTGAGCATGTGTAAACCAGGGGAAAATGATTGTAGCAGAATGTCTGCTTCCAGGACACGATTCCAGAGGTGTAAAGGTCCCTCAACGCCCTCAAAAAAGAGGAGAAAACTTCCCGTTCCCAGAGACAAAAGCTGCTTACTTAAGAGGAGTCACCTTTAGATGGCGTACTCCCTATGGCTTGTAGTAGGTTTTGTCCGAGTATGGACAGGGGACAAACCCTAGAAAAGCAGGACTGTCTGATTTAACGGTTGACGAGTGGCCTGCCTATGCGGTAGCTCCCCACTGCTGGAGCCTTTCACTCTGGTGAGGGAAAACTCTGATGGGGGGTGGGAGTGGGGGAGCAGTGGGGAAAGGCTCCAACAGCTGGACACTACATGGCTAAAATGAGCAGTATCGTAATGGGGGCACTGTTTGGGCACTTGGAGAGCCGAGTAGGGAACGTGACCTAATGGTTTAGGCATGTCTTTACCCTGCTCTTTATATCTGTGCTGGGGGGGGGGGTGAGAGGGGCGGGGCATGCAGTATAAGTACTCTACACACTGCTGCGTGTGTAGACACAGCCTTAGAGAGCATGCGGCGAAATCTCCCGCTGCTGCTGCTGCTGCAGCGCCCCTTCCCCCCATGGCAGACTCCGAGGAGAGGGGGAAGATTGAAGGACTAGGCCAGGGGTTTTAATAGCCAGGCTTGTTCCCTCTAGTTTCAATCTCTAGAATCGTTTTTTCCTTATTAAACATTAATGAAAAGTCAGGGCAGTGACAATCCAGCCGATTCCAGCCTGGTGGGGTTCTAACACAGCTCCTTGCTCCCAGCCACCTGAACCTTTTAATCCAGCTAATGCTTTGATTGCTTCCTATTCCACCTCCCTTGATTGCCCATGTTATCAAAGAGCCCCGGGCTGGGCGCTCACCTTGAGCGGAGCAGGCAGGAATTATCTCCATGCAAAGCAGCGCAGATTGATTTTTCTCTCTAGCTCTCATAAATAGATATAGAAACTCCCCTAATGGGCTTTATGAATGGGCACAAATTTCATTTGCTCTGCACCAGCCTGACATGGTCAGGAGGCTCAGCCCATTGCCTGGGGCACAGGGAGTTCGCAGAGACCGGAGAAGCCTTTCAGTCTGGGAATGAGGAGAGAAGCTCTTCGGAGTCATCTGGGTCCCACTTGAGAAGGCTCCTGCCGTTGGACTATAGGAGCAATTTAGAAGCATAAGAAGGCACAGGAGATAAATCCAGTGGGGTGTGGCATCTCTCAGCTTGGATCATCTATCGAAGGAGGGGTTAGAACTCTTGCTGAATACTCAACGTGAGCCTGCCGAGGACAGCGTCTCGTTAGTAACCCCAGCGCATTGCCCAGCCAGCAGTAATAGCTCGCATAGGGGCACTCCCTGGGGGAGGCAGGTTGGCCACTAAGCTTTGTAACAAATATGTGGGGCCTCGTCATTTTCAATACGAATCCACCTCGCCGACACTTTTAAGAAATCACTGGCAAAATGAACATTTACCACTTGCTTCTCTGTCATGCCAGCACCCCGTTCTCTCAGGATAAAGCCATATCGTCCTGGTAGCACATGGCATACAGCATGGTCCGGGTAGCTCCCAGATGAGCATTACTTTTCCTTCAACCTTGCCTCACGGCAAAACCAGCATGAAACTCTCGGCGTTTTCTCCAGCCATCTCTGACCCCCTTTCATGGCTGAGTGGAGGCGAGGACTGTTTTGTTTGCAGAAGGTGCCGGATTAAGGAGTGAGCAAAAAATCCCATTGGTTTAAAGGAAGCCTGTGATGTGATTTATAGAAAAAACACGCGGGTGAGTGTTCAGTGTTTCTAAAGGGATTTGTTATAGGTTTCCTCCCCCTCGGAGTCCTGAGATTATGGTCAGCCTTGGGTACTGATCCACTCTAGAATATTCCCCATGGTATTCCCAGAAAACAGGTCAGTGTGGGGTGGGATGGAGGATTTGTAGGCATTTGCCTGCGACGACCACAGCTCATGCGTGCATATAATGCCCAGAACAAAGTCGCACCGATCAAACATTTATAGCCCACCATTAGTAGTCTCTATACACAATAGTGTCATTCACATCTACAGAGTCATAGCAGAACCATCTTCCCCACGCCTGCTCAGCTAATACACACTTATTCTAATAACTAACACTTGGAGAGAACCAAACCGTCATTCCAAATACAGCGCAACAGCCAAGTGAATATGGAAGGGCTGCCAAACCATCTGCCTAGGTACAATCCAGCCATGTTTGATGTTCATCACCACCTTTGAAAAACCGAGGAGGAGGACAGAAGCTAGGCGGGGGATAGAGATTGAGACTACTTAATGTACTCTGGAGAAAGCAAATCTTTCAGAGGCAAATTGAACTGCAATTTCTGCTGTTCGTTAAAGTGGGATTTGGAGAAGTCTTTTTAAATAAGAAGGGCTGGATGAAAATAACTCCTCGAAACTGGATTTTGATGGAACGCTGGGGTTTCGACTAAGCCACCTTTTTCACAAAAATGTCTTCTGCCTGTGGAAAAAGTCAAGCTTTCAACAAAGTGGTTCAGCTAACCACATCGGGGTTTGGATGAAAAGTCAAAATTTAAAGCAGACAGAAAGCCCATTTCCTGGCCAGCTCTAGAAATAAGTTTCCAGTTACTTCTATTCCCCTGTTGTATTAATAACAAATAACAATAATTGTTGCAATAAGGCCCCAGTTAGCTGGGCCCCAACTAGGACCAAGGGTCTATTGTGGTGGGCACGGTACAAACACAGGAAAACACAGTCCAGCAGAGCTTACAATTTCATTCATGATTTGACAGGTGAGTGTCACAAGCAATTGGCTGGAAGGGGGGAAAGGGAGAATGGGGGCAGCCGCTGTAAGACCACATGGTTGCAAAGATCACTCATGTTCATAGCTTCCTCTGATACTGGACAGAATTCTGAGTTGGTTGGCAGGTCTGTTTTGGTGTTGGTTTCAGACCAAGCTGCTGTTAGTTGGCTGGTTTCTGCCTGGCGCCATAGAAATGAGGATCCGAAGGAGTTGAGGGTGGAATCATAGGTAGGACTAAAAGGGACCTCAGTAGGTCATCTAGTCCAGTCCCCTGCACTCAAGGCAGGACTGAGTAATAATTAGACTATCCCAGACAGGTGTTTTTCTAATCTGCAGTGGCCGTGAGGATCAGTTCCAGGCGGGCTTTCCATCCATGTGCAAAGAGCAGTGTGGAATCAAGGGCAGAGATGGATGTGGGCAAACAGGCCACAGGTCTGGCTGAAGCTGGTATGACTGATCGGACAGAGGGAGCAAAGTAGCGATGGCAGTAGAGATAAGAGCACACCATAGGCAGGAACAGAGAGGTGAAGAGCCTAAAAAACTGGGTCCCAGAGCCTGGCAAACAGAGAGGTGATGGAAATGTTGAGGTGGTCCAAGGGACTGGGGAGGGAGCTGTGTTTTGCAAGGTGTGGGGAGGGGGAAAGCTGAGGGGGTTAGAGGAAGTGTTGAGCGGTGCCCCCACAGCTCCCCTGGATGCCGATATATATTTGGCCTCCCAGCACCCAGACCTGAGCTCACTGTATCAGGGCAAAAATGTGGACGCAACCCCAGAGCACAGCTCCATGACACAGAATAAACAGGGCGCGCGCCCGCTGAATTGTGGCGGCGGGCAGGGAGGGAGGAAACCTTGCCCACAAAATCCATTATGCCTCTGAGTGTAGGAGCTGTTAGTGAATATGATTAGACTTTCACACCTCAGCTGGGAACCTCAGAATAAACCTCTCTGCTTCGCAGCATGTCAGAAACTCTGTCTCATGCCCTATGAGGCGATAGTGCCTGCTGGAGGTGATGGGGGGGAGAGGAAGGGAGGCAGAAAATAGACTCCATAGCCGGCCTCCTATCCGTGTCTCTCAAGCCCTTTGCTTTGATGGTTGGGCTCTGCTGACAGTGGGGAGGGCTGTTTTTCGCCTGGCATTCAGCAGGCGGGAAGAAAATTCCCCACGGGTTGAAGAGCAACAGAATTACAATTTCTGACTCACTGCCTGCAGTCAACTTAGCATCCTGCTGCTTGTTAGAAACAAAAAGCATCTGGCTGGGTCTGCTCCCCTGGGAGGCCTGGGCCCTGCCTTTCCTGGTAAAAAGGTTCTGCAGAAAAACACAGCGCTCAACTCGGGAAGCAGGCGAGGAAAGGGAAGGGGAGGTCAGTCCAATTGGCAACGTGGGCAGAGTGAATTGCAGTCCGGCTCAGCTACGAAACGAAGCAGTGGGATGTGGCTAATGAGGTTGAAAGAAAGCGTTGTCCCGCTGCATCAAAGGGGCTTCCAGTTACAGGGAGAACGCAAAGCTTCCCTTACAAAATGAACACAAAACACACCGGCCTGCCTATCCTGCCACTTAGTTAGCACTAGATGACTTCCAAGTTCTCTACAACCAATGAGTCAATGAAGCCGCACAGCAGCTCAGTGCAGCAGAGAACTCTTAGCATTATCTCCATTTCACAGGTACGGGACACTGAGGCACAGAGCGGTCACAGGTACAGGGGACATCCAAGAGCATGCAGTGATCAGTAGCATAGCTCAGGACTCCTTGCTCTAGCCCAGGCTACCTCTGTCTCGCCATGTGCTCAGCGACAGAGCAAATACAGGAAGCAGCTTCCTGTCCAGAATCACAAAGCCCTGGCTGGGATGATTTAGTTGGGGTTGGTCCTGCTTTAAGCAGAGGGTTGAACTAGATGATCTCCTGAGGTCCCTTCCAAACCCTAATCTTCTATGATCACATTTTAGTGTCAATTGTCTGCAAACCTGTTTCTCTGTCACTTACATGCTGGGTGCAGGTTTCAGTGTTCCTACAAGCTCTTCCTGCTGTACTCCGGGGGCTTGGGTGCCCTAGGTCCACCAAATGTCAGCACTCCTCACAGGAAGCATCAGCTCCATCCCCGTCTAGAGGACCTTGCAAGACTGTTCATGTTGATTTTCAATAAGTCTGGGAGCACTGGGGGAGTTACAGATGATTGGACGAAAGCTCCTGTTGTGCCAATATTTAAAAAGGCTAACCCTGATGATCCAGGTAATTATAAGCCTGTCAGTCTGGCATTGATCCTGGAAAAAAGAATGGAGCAGCCGATACAGGACTCGATTAATAAAGAATTAAAGGAGGGTAATGTAATTAATGCCAATCATCATGGGTTCATGGAAAATAGATCCTGTCAAATTAACTTGATTTTTTTAATAAGATTACAAATTTGGTTGATAAAAGTAATAAAGTTGGGTGCAATATACTTAGACTTCTGTAAGGTGCTTGACTTGGAACCATGATGTTCTGATTATGACTCTAGGATGATACAAAATCAAATAGCACACATTAAATGGATTAAAAATAGCTTACTGATAGGTCTCAAAATGTAATTGTAAATGGAGAACTGTCATCAAGCAGTGTGTTTCTAGTGGGGACCCGCAGGGTCTGGTTCTTGGCCCTACACTAGTTAACACGTGGAAGAAAACATAAAATTATTCCTGATAAGGTTTCCAGATGACACAAAGATTTGGGGAATGGTAAATAATGAAGAGGTCACTAATATAGTGCAATCTGGATCTCTTGGTAAGCAGGGTACAAGTAAATAATATGCATTTTAATATGGTAAGTGTATCCATCTAGGATCCAAGAGTGCAGGCCATGCATACAGGATGGGGGACTCTATCCTGGGAAGCAGTGACTCTGAAAAAGACTTGAGGGTCATGGTGGATAATCAGCTGAACATGAGCTTCCAGTGTCACATTGTGGCCAAAGGGGCTAATGTGATCCTGGTATGTGTAAACAAGAACATCTCAAGGAGGAATAAGGAAGTTCTGCTACCTCTGTATTTGGCACTGGTGCAACCGCCACTGGAACACTGTGTCCAGTTCTGGTGCCCGCAATTCAAGAAGGAGGTTGATACATTGGAGAGGGTTCAGAGAAGAGCCACGAGAATGATTAAAAGACTGGAAATAGTGATAGTCCAAGGAGCTCAATCTATTTAACTTAATAAAGAGAAGATGAAGTGATGACTTGATCACAGTCTGTCAGTGTCTATACTGGGAATAAACGTTTGACAACTGGCTCTTCAGTCGAGCAGACAAAGGTCTAACATGATCCAGTGGCTGGAAGTTGAAGCTAGACAAATCCCGACTGACACTCTCTCCTCTTCCCCCTGTCCCACTTCTGCTCCAACGTACTCCTTGATCCTGTCCTCCCACCAGCCCTTGGATCCTCACAGGATCATTGTCCTCCTGTGCCACTTTAGGGGCAAGGACTAGTTCTCAAGTTTCCTGCCTTAAATTGCCCCTTGGTGCTTGTGATGTCAACCCGTTGCTACAGAAACACAGGTAACTGACATCATGTTGTGAGGCCCTCATATTCAGCCATTTTGGCTCTAAAACATCCCAATCTATCTTGAGCACTTCATGTTCCTCACACCGGATTCACTGGAGCAAATGGCAAAACAAGGGGACTGATCCCACAACCAGAGGGAAAAGAAACCTATCCCAGTCCCAACCCAACCCATCCCATCCCAACAGGCAGCCATTAGGGCTCCACAGCTGGGGAATATTTAAGGCCTAAAGTCTTCTTTACAGGTCTGGGGAGTTTGGTCCTTTATTCCCGTTGGATCATACCTGGCCTGGATGCACATGGTTTAGACTGACCCCCTCTCTCGGGCTGAGGGTATGGATTCCTCTGAGTTTGGCGAGGGTCTGGTGCACTTTAAGTGCTTACAAATGAAGAAGGATCTGGGGAGGTGAACTGGGTTCCCCAGCACACTATCGATCATGGCTCTGCCCATGCAGACAACATCAGCTCCACAGAAAAAAGAGACAAGGAGAATTGCAGCAAAAACCTTCAATTAACTCTGCCCGGGACTTGCTATGTGGTACAGAGATATCTAAGTAGCATGGCCGGCTGATCAGCACCCAGCTTACAGTACAGGATCCTGAGAAGGACACAGCATAGGATGGTAAAGGATAGATTTACTCCTCTTCCTTGGCTCCCTTTACTCACCCTTGACTTCCGCCCCCAACCCCCATGCTTCCCCTAACACCAGTAGTTCCCCAGAACTCCATTAGGCACTGCCCCCCATGGAGCTTCCTCCAGCCCCACTCCCAGTGCTTCCATAGTAGGTGCAGTCCAGAGGGTGGGGGCAAAGGTGACTTTAAACCATCTTTGCGGTCTGGGATTCTGAGCTTTCTTGGGGGCTGCAACGCCCCCTGTCACAATTCAGCAAAGCCACTGGGTTTTCTGTGTGCAGCCACCGCTGGGCTATGGGGCACTGTGCAGCAATCCAGAATCTCCACAGCCCCATGGGCTACGGAGTTTCCCGCTCCCATCTCCAACATGTGGTACCCACTGCTGAGTGTGTCACGTGTTCCCTGCTGTGCCTGACCCACGGCTGATGTGAGTTTTTAACAGCTGTTCTCTATGGAGCTTGGTGCTTTTGCTCAAGTGTGTAGCAATTCAGGCTTTTAGCTGGGGAAGTCACTGATTTGATCCCTGTTGTTGCCCAAGGTGGCAGCTGTCACACAGAGACCCAGGGCTTGGAAGGGGAGAGTGTGTGGCTGCTTATAGAAGTTCCACACTGCCTGCATGGGATCAAGTCTCCCCGGTCTCTTGCAATACAGCACAGAGGGGTCTGGGCAGGGGTAGAATCCTTCCCACAGGTTTTCCCCTGGTTTATAGTGCCTGCTTCTGTGAAATGAGTGGGATAAATTCTCTGAGGCAGTGATGCTATTTATGCACATGCCACCCTCACACAGGGCCAACACAGCAGACAACATGAAGAAGCACAGAGCAGATGGGAGAAAGGCTCAGGAGTCCCAGCAGGAACAGGAGAGGGAGATGCACGAGGACATAATGGAGCTTCTCAGGCAGCAAACCCAAATGCTGTAGACTCTGGTTGGCCTACAAGTCCAACAATCCCTGATTCCCCACTCTTTGTCGTGCTTGGAGAACACAATGGTTGCTGTTCTCTGTACTCCCCAAGATACCATGTGGCATCATGGGCAGCATCCTTACCCCTATCTTTTTCCACGTGGGGACAGCTAGGAAAACTGCAGCTTCACATACACTGACCTCTGAGAACCATGGCTGGTGCATTTGTAGCTGCAGCTGACTATGTTTGTGCACTGAAATGTTTGCTACCTTTCCAATTTTAAAGTTCCATCCCGTCAACTTCCGTTAAAAGTTTGTATTGCACTGCCTCTTGTTTTTTGCATATTGTTTGTCTGAGCTATTTCTGCCATTCCATACAGTTCTATTTTTGGAGAATGAAACTCTTTATTAGTTCACAGCACATATTGAAAAATGCACAACAGTTCTCAAAGCACCCGGTACTTGTAAATATACAGCAAGCACCACATAATGCACAGCTTCAGGAAAACACCCAGCCAGATTTATAAATGTGCAGCAAGCACTACACAGTTCCTAACAACACCCAAAGCTCCAGGCCCAGAGAACAGCCCAGCACAGAACATTACTGTGGCTGACCAGTGAAGTGTTCTTTGAAAGCCTTCCTCACTCTCATAACTGCATGCTGGGCTCTTGTAATGGTCCCTGTGTCAAACAGCTGCTCCACCTCTGCCCTCCGCCCTAGCAGCAGCTTTCCCCTCTTTGCTTCACAGATATTGTGCAGGACACAATAGGCAACTCTAACTACTGGGGTACTTTTCTCACTGAGCTCCAATCTAGTGAATAAGCATCACCAGCATCCCTTTAATCTACCAAAAGCACATTCAAAGGTCATTCTTCACCTGCTGAGCCAGGAGTTGAATCTTTCCAAGGTGCTGTCCAGGTGGCCAGTGTACAGCTTCCTGAGCCAAGAGAGCGAGAGATGGGCTGCGCCCCCCAGGCTCACTAGTGCCATTTCAATATCACTTGTGGTAATCCAGCCATCAGGAAAAAATGTCCCTGCTTGCAGCTTTCTGAAGAGTTCTGTGTTCTCAAATATGCTAGTATCAAGTATCTTCCCTGACCAGCCCACACTGATATTGGTGAAGCATCCCCGGTGGTCCACCAAGGCTTGCATAACTGTAAAAAAGTAGCCTTTCCTGTTGATGTGCCCTGTGGCAAGGTAGGCTGGTGCCAAAATAGGGATATTGCCCCACCACCTTTCGGGAACGCCAAAGTTGCAAATTCACTCACTATGCCCGGCACGATGCCAAGACTCACAGTTCTCTATAGCAAGAGACAATTAATGGCCCTACTCACTTACATGACAATGCCCCCTCCTCCCCCAGTGGATTTTCCATCTCCAAAATAATTTTGCACTGACCGGTACCAATCTGTCATTGCAAGCTTCCAGAGTGTGATCACCACTCGCTTCCCCACTGTCAATGCAGCTCTCATGCTGGTGTCCCCCGCTGGAATGCTAGGGCGAACTCGGCACACAGAGCCAGGAATGTTGCCTTTTGCCTCTAAGAATTCGGCAGCCCCTGCTCATGTGAAACCTGCATTACAATGTGATTGGCAAGCTGTCTAGAGTGGCTCTCGAACATGCATGCCAGCCTGCGGGCAGATTGCTACAAACCAGGGCACAAACCCCGCACTGTTTGTGAGTTTTATATTTTGATTTCTCCAACCGAGTATCAAGTGTGAAGTTCTCAAGCACTACAACAATCACGGAGTCACCAACAGTCCCCTTGGACACTCCGGCCTGTCTTACCACCCACGCAAACTTGCCTTTGTGATAGATGGTCCCTTACACCAAAAAATCACAACAATATCCAGGTTACTCTCAGTCCCATGGAACCAGTCACTTACCCCAGATCAATTGTACCTCAGATCCCACACCAAAGACAGTGCTTGTAGCCAATCCTATAATAAACTACCTAAAGATTTATTAACTAAAAAAATAAATGAGAGTTATTTGCAAGGTTAAAGCAGGTAAACATACACACAGAAATGAGTAACACACAGTCTTAAGTTTCAAAGATGATAGAAGTTGTTGTATTATACAAGTTCTATATGTTCTTTAGGGCTAACCTAGGTCAAATGGCTGGGGATCCCTTGCTTCTGCTTAGAAGGCTGGCCCTCTCCCTGAAATCCAAGCAGCACAGGGATAACAGTTTCTTCTTGACAAGGATTTTTATTTCCTTCCCCCACTGTTCAAAGTAACTTACATTAACCAAAGTGTAGACATGACCTCAACTGCCTCCAACCTCTCTGTCTATTCAGGTGCCAAAATTACCCACCCATCTAGGCCTGGTCTACACTTAAAACTTGGGTCAACGTAATTATAGGACTCAGGGGTAGGAAAAATCCACATGGCTCTATTTTTTTCTTTACATCTACTGAGAAGCAGTTGTACAGTGGGGTGAATTTAGCCATCACATGTTTTTCTGTCATTCGAGCTCATCCTTTATTTATCAGCTGTTTCAGATTCAGTCTGCAAAAGAGAAGAGTGAGGGGGATTTGGGCTTTTAACTACCTGAAAGGGGGTTCTAGGGAGGATGGGGCTAGGCTGTTCTCGGTGGTGGCAGATGACAGAACAAGGAGCAACGGTCTCAAGTTGCAGGGGGGAGGTCTAGGTTGGACATTAGGGTTTTTTATAGAGGGTGGTGATTGGAATGGGCTAGGGAGGTGGTGGAATCTCCATCCTTACAGGTTTTTAGCTGACTGACAAACCTGGTTGGGATGATATAGCTGAGGAGTCCTGCTTTGAGAGTTTAAGGCCATCTAGCAATCTGACCCCTTATATAACACAGACCAGAGAATTTCATCCAGTTACTCCAGTATCCAGTCCTATAACTTGTGTTTGACTAAAACACCTCCTCCAAAAAGGCAGCCAGTCTTGATCTGAAGACTTCACCACAGCCTTACGGCCATTGGAGTCAACTCTGCCACCTGCCTCTCTGGAGCGCTGCCATCTCTCTCCCAGCCAGCAAGGCCACCTCACAGACCCCAGAAAGTCACTTGTTTGCTCCCCTGCTCTCTTTCCTCCTTGGACTCCTAAGCTTGTCTTCTGGCCCTCCCCCTCTTCCTCACTCTCTGCTTTCCTCCCCCTGACCCCAATCTTTTCTGTATCTTTCCCTTTCTCTTCTTGCCAATTCATCTCTCTTTTCCCTTGCTGCCGCCTCCTCTCCCGTGGCATAAACCACCATTTCACTTGTCTTTTATCCCCCACGCCTTCCCCTGTACAGATCCAATGTCCCACTGCAGTGCAGGCCGAAGTGCTGGATAAACAGACAGCCCATTGGACTGGAGATGAATATCCCCCAGACCTCGGTCCCTCCTCCTCCTCTAAATCATCCACTTTTTTCTGTCATGACCCACAAACCACCCTTTCCTCTTATAAGCCCATATCCCAGAATCCTATGCATCCCCATCCCAGAATCTTTTGTGCTGTTTCAGCGAAGCTAAAGCAAATACAGACCACTTGCTGTGACTGATCGCTCACCATTTGTCATTTTGTTTACAGTTTGTTTTGCCATCTGTGGAAAAAGCCGGTGACTCCATCCCGTGTATATAAATTAGATCATTTCACATTTAAAAACATATTAAAAATCTAATTTATACATTCTTATGGAAAATCTTCTGAATCACACATTCCCCATTGTGGTGTAGTCAATAAAGCTCACTATTGCCACAACAGTATTTACAGCTGGAATGTTTTCTTCAAATGTAGCAGAGCTAAAGATATAATTTTTCTTTTACATGAAACCATAGAAAACATTAGACCCCCAGGAAACAGCCCCAAGGTTGAGAACTGCTGGGAAAGGCCAATAAATTTTACAGTCACCTGCTGTGTTTGATAGTTTGTGTTATTTTTCTAAATACAAAAAAGCGAAAACAGCTACTCTTGGTGTAAAAGGACTTTAATTTTAGAAAAAAGGAAAAAAAGAAGAAAGAACATGAGAGAGAGAGAAAGAGAGCACAGTGTGTGTCTCCCCTTTGTGAGTAACTGTAGCAACACTGAGCACAAAATGGCTGCTGCTTCTGCAAACAGGCTCAGTTCTTAGTAATTTAGAACTATATTTTTGTTCTCCAGAGACCAAAAGCATGTCTCATTGACTGCATACCTGAGTTGGAGGGGGATCGCCTATGGAGCTAGAGAGGAGAGGGAATGCAGGAAGAGATCTTGACATGAGCTGGCCAGAAATGGGAAATGAAATGGCCAGTGCTGACAGGAGGGGGGTCCACTCATTATCTATCTATCTATGGATCTGGATACCTTCTTATCTTGATATTTAACTGCCCCAGAATCTCTCCTTTCCTTTGTCTCCCCACCGCTCAAGCCCTTGGTCACTTCTCAGCTCACCTTCTCACCAGTCAAATCCTTTCTCCAGTTTACCTAAAATGCTGCTGTCAAAGCCATTCCTTCCCCTGCTGCTCCAGCTCCACCAATCTCACACCCTCTAAAAGCCTTTAGTCCCTTCACTGACTCATTGTGCTTTACTGGATCACATTCCATTTTCTTGTCCTCAAAACCCTGTCATCTGGGCCCCACCTACATCTCTGCTTTTCTCTCCTCCTCTCACTTTCCACACTTCCTAATCCTGTGTTCCTCTCCCACTCCTGACTTCCTGCCTTGACTCATGCTACTCCTCATCTTGAAGCGCTGTCTCTCTTCTCCTGTGCCAAGCACCCCCTCCCTCACCACCATCAAACCCATCCTTAAATTTCCCCTTCCAGGGATTCTTCCTACCTTGTGCGGCTTCCCAGTAATCTCCCTACACCCTCCCTCAGCTGAACAGTTCTTCATTTAATTTGTCTTGTCTCAGGCTCTCTCGGGCGGTGATGTCTCACTGAATATTGCAAAGATGACTGTATGGTTTATGGCCAATAATAATCATCTACACTCGTAACTTTATACTGAAGTCGTTACTTTTTGTTTCAAAAGGAGATTGAATCGGTTTCCAACAGCCCCTCAGAGGCATCAGCTTGTTTAGAAGTCCTAACAGGTTCCTAAGCATTTCACAAGCAGCATTTCTGGAAGTCACATGTTACCTGCAGTTTGCTAAAACGGACATAATCCAGGGACCGCCCCTAACCTCCCTTGGTCGCTTTGCTGAGGAAACACTACGCTACCTAAACACACTAAACGCCTGCTGGTGCATGCGAGAGTTCCTGCCCTTCTCCAGTGTACCTGCTTTAGAACTATGGTGTGGGAAGTATTTTCTAATGGTGGGGTCTGATAGCCAACGAGCAGAAGAAAACCGAAAGCATTAACCAAGAGTCTTTTTTTTCTTGCGCATCAGCTGCTCACTTTCAGCCAATCTATCCTTCCCCTAACAGTGATTTATTTTGCAACAATTCAGCAGAGGTAATTTCCATATGGCACAGACTGCTGAAGTGGGCATTTTTCATGATATTTCAGAGCCAAGTCACTTCCATTTGCATAATATTCAAATGATTTCTAAACGTTGAAAACAGTTCACAGGAGAAAAACAATAAGGTTACTCATGAATTCTATTGGCTTTCTTCCCGCCTCCCGGCACAGGCATAAGCTGGTCAAGGTAAAAGTGTTGCATCTTATATTATCACTGGGAGAGCGGTGAGTGACGGAAATCTAACTTAACAGGAAGGATAAAGAAAGCCTGATGAAGACTGCAATGCTGTAAGACAGTAATATTGCAAACATAAAATCATCGTCATTGCAGCTGGATGGTCTAGCCCCTCTCCCAGCACCGGATGATCACACTGGATACCAGGGAATAGCAACTGGGAGATCTAGCTTCTATTCCTGATCCTATTGCTATCTTGGGGTATGTCTACAATGGAAAAAAAAAGACCCCCCAAAACCAAAAGCCATGGCACCATGTCTCCGAGCCCATGTCAGCTGACTTGTGCTTGCAGAGTTTGGGCTCCAGGGTGTAAAACTGGAGTGTAGACATTCAGGATCAGGCTGCAGTCTGCAGTGGGAGACCATCTCCACTCCTGGAGTTTACTCTTCTTGAGTGAATTTGGAGCATCACTTAATCAGCCTGTGCCCCAATTACTCTGCCTATGAAATGGGATGATAAAGCTCACCCACCTTTGGAAAGGGCTTTGTAATACTGGATGGCAGGTGCTGCAGAAGTACAATGTGTTATGGAGATGTTATTACACCTCTGTGTGCTCTGTCCTACCTAGATTTAAATACCCCAGGCAATGGGGGTCCCAGCCCTTCAGCTTGGAAGATGATTCCACATTCCCACACATCTCTCTGCCAGGACATCTGTACGGCTCTTCAGCCGAAAAGTTCCCTTTCTGACATTCATTCCATGACTCCTCATCACGGCAACTTGCTTCATCCTAACTAGCCCCTTTCCTTTCGGGCTGTTTACACCTGTCAAATATCTGCCGATTTCTCAGCACACTTTTCAAAAGGGATCAAGCAAAATTGCACACGCATTTTTCTGCTGGGAGGTGTTTGGGTGTCCAAGGCTGGCAACACCATCTAGTCGTGATACTCCAGACTATGTAGCCTAGTGGTGAAAGTCAAGGGCTGCCTTACCTAGTGGCTACAGTCCACAGTAGGGTAGGGGAACCCAGATACACCCTGATCCACCAGGTTTCAACCTCGGGCCCTTCAAAACAATAGTCCATACATGTAACTTAGGGACTGGCACCCTTTCTCCAGTTCCCTGGGTCATTTCCTACCCAGCTTCTGTTCCTCCATCGGCACCACGGGTCTGCCTTGGGATCCCTCTTGGCATCCTCTCAGGGCAATCTACAGAACAGCAGCTCATGGCCCTTGGCCCCCGTGGCTGAAGATCTGCAGTGGCTTGCTGTGAGGCCTAGTCCTGACGGCTTGGAGCTCCAGCAGCTTCCCTGCTCTCCAGTTCCCTCCACCCCCCAAACTGAGCAGAGCCGCTACCTTTTGAATGCTCCCTCCACTGGCAACATGCCCAGCAGGGGCGAGGGGGGAAGAGCTTCCTGTGTCCAGAGCAGCTCCTTAGTCCTCACCTCAACAGTGTGAGGTTGGTAGTCCCTGTCCTCCACCACATCCAGTGCACATGGCAGGGATCTGCTTAAACCCTTAGGCCCCGATCCTGAAAAGACTGAGGCAGATACTTTACTTTTTGCACTGTGCACAGGCCCAGTGATTTCCATGGCCCCTAGCTATATGCTTGCACCCTCAAGGTGCACATGGACCCTGGGCATTCCCCGCCCCCTGTATTTAGCAGAAATGGGAGAAAAATTCAGCAAAAATATTGAAATTGAAAAGTTCTTTTCATTGCCTGGTGTTCAAAATGGGCCCGGGCTTTGCTTTCTATAACATTTTCACCACATTTAAAAAGTGTGCTTTTGGTATTTTTCATTTTGCCATTTTTTCTTAGAATCATAGAAGATGAGGTTGGAAGGGACCTCAGGAGGTATCTAATCCAACCCCCTGCTCAAAGCAGGACCAACCCCAACTCAATCATCCCAGTCAGGGCTTTGTCAAGCTGCAGCTTAAAAACCTCTAAGGATGGAGATTCCACCACCTCCCTAGGTAACCCACTCCAGTGTTTCACCACCCTCCCAAAGAAAAAGATTTTCCTAATATCCAACCTAGAATTCCCCCACTGCAACTTGAGACCATTGCTCCTTGTTCTGTCATCTACCACCACTGAGAACAGCCTAGCTCCATCCTCCCTGGAACCCCCTTTCAGGTAGTTAAAGGCTGCTATCAAATCCCCCCTTATTCTTCTCTTCTGCAAACAAAACAAGCCTCTCCTCATAAGTCTTGTGCTCCAGCCCCTTAATCATTTTTGTTGCCTCCGCTGGACTCTCTCCAATTTGTCCACATCCTTTTTGTAGTGGAGGGTCCAAAACTGGACACAATACTCCAAATGTGGCCTCACCAGTGCCGAATAGAGGGGAATAATCACTTCCCTCCACCTGCTGGCCATGCTCCTACTAATACAGCCCAATATGCCATTAGCCGTCTTGGCAACCAGGGCACAATGCTGACTCATATCCAGCTTCTTGTCCACTGTGACCCCCAGGACCTTTTCTGCCAAACTGCTGCCTAGCTCATCAGTCCCCAGTCTGTAGCTGTGCATGGGATTCTTCCATCCTAAGTGCAGGACTCTGCACTTGCCTTTGTTGAAGCTCATCAGATTTCTTTTGGCCCAATCTGTCTAGGTCACTCTGTATCCTATTCCTGTCCTCCACTGTATCTACCACTCCCCCCAGCTTAGTGTCATCTGCAAACTTGCTGAGGGTGCAACCCACCCCACCCTCCAGATCATGAATGAAGATGTTGAGCAAAAGTGGCCCCAAGACCAGTTTTGTTCAACTTCTTCATTGAGTCTTCTCCTTTCTCTCTCTCTCTTTCTCTCAATATTTTTTTTGTTTTAATTGTTTTTCCATGGGTGGGAGCATAGTTCCCACCTGGAGCACATCTCTCCCTGACGACTGTCCCAGATCTGTTGCCCGTTAGTGACGGCTGGATATTTCAGCCACAGTGGCGTACTGAGAGGGAGGCGGTGGGGGGAAGGGTGTCTGTGGGAGGGCACCAGGCTGGCCCTTTACAATGCACAGGAGACAGGGGACACATGAAGCTCTGAGGGGCACCCCTCAGTGCCTCCCTCCATGCATTGTGAAGGGCCAGCCCGGAACCACCCTCCCAGGCCAGAGGGGTGAGGTCGCCCCATGCAAGCTGGTGCCAGGCTGCGGGGCTGAACTGGTGGGTAAGTGCAATGGAGGCGTGCCAGGCCAGCCCTTCATGACGGACGGGGGGCACAGGTGACTCTGAGGGGTGCAGAAGGGCCAGCCTGGGCTCCTCTCCCCAGGCCGGGGGGCGTGAGGCTGCGCGGTCCAAGCTGGCGCCGGGCTGCAGGGCTGGAGCAGGAGAGGCAGGTGCCATGCAGTGGTAAGTGCGGGAGGGGGCGGCAGAGCCAAGCCTGCATTTGCACCCCCCAGGCCTCACCCCCCTGCAGATACAGACCCTCCCTCCCTGGGGCAGCTAGAAGGCGGGGTAGGGTCCCCTCCTGCCCTGCGCGGGGTGGGGCATGAGTCCTGGGGGGAGGAGGGTGCAAATGTAGGCTTGGCCCCCGGGTGCCGGAGACCCTCGGTACGCCACTGTTCAGCCAAGCCGTGGCTGGGAGCTGGGTGGACAGTCTGGCAGGGGGAAGTGCATCATGCCGGCTGGGAGGGACAGCACCGCTAAACGTCACCTCAGCGTCCACTCTGTTCTGGTGGGGGATAAATTACAGTTTCATCCCTAATGAGGAACAAAGGTTGCTGTTAATAGCAAGCTTCCTTTGGGGGCTGCGTGCAGCCACTTAACATGCAGCCCGCGTACTGCTGACTGCGAGCAGCGTCTCTTTGATCCCACCAGTGCCGGGGCGGGGAGGTCGTGCTGAACGTGAGAAGCTCCTCGCCGGCGTGTCTCAGACCCGCTCTCCGTCTCGCAGGGCGCTGATTGCTGGCGGCGGGGCGGGTTGTGAGGAATAGCACCTCGCCCGGCATAGCCCAGTGAGGGTGAGGGAGGACGTGATTCCAGGATTCCACCCCATGTTTCTTCTTAGCCCCGGAACTGAGCTGAGCCAGGCTGAGTAGAAAAGCCGGCCCTGTTGTCTGGGGGAATCCCAGTGCTCCGGACTGACGAATCCACTCGGTCTCTCCACAAAAGCAACAGAAGGTGAGAACCAAACAGCAGGCTGAGTTCAGAGCCCTCCTTTGCCAGGGGGGCCTACAAAACTCGGGACAATAGCAAAGCCGCTGGTGTGTTGAGACCACTCCGTGTCCTGCTGACCCGTGTAATCCCAGGGTTTCTACAAGCTCCCCGACTGCCTCTCTGTATCCTCCTGTCATCTCTGGTCTCGTACCTAGATTGAGAGCTCCATGGGGCAGAGACTGTGTAGTGGGGTCCTGTTTTACGGTTGGGGCTCAGAGTTACCAATAAATAAATACTGGTATTAACCAACCGAGAAGCCAGCACATTCCTCCCTCAGCTTTCCAGCTTCATAGATTCCAAGGCCAGCTCTGCCCTTCTGCCCTCCAGAAGGACTGGCAGGCAGGTGCAGACAGCAACATTGGCTGCAACAATGTGCCATAATGACTCCAGGCAGCATTAGCTGCCAGGGGACATGGGAGCTGGCATGGTTATCCAGAGTAGCTCCCACGCAGACATGGAGATAATTAACCCTTTCAGTACTGGATTAACACACTGAGTCAACTTCATCTCAGCTGAAGCGTCACTGAAGTCGGGGATTTCGGTGATCCCGCAACGCACCGAGAGCGGGGTGCTGCAGCCACTCACCAGCTGCCTGTGGAGAAAGGGAGCCATGCCTCCTTGACCAGCTGCTGGACTTTGCATCGTGGCTCTTGATTTACCCAGCACAGGGATTGGGCTAGAACAGTAGCTCTTCCATGCCGTGACCACCACCCCCACACACCCCCCATTGGGCTCACCTCTCTTAATGCACCATCTGGGGGCCAAAAACAAGCCCATCCCTCCAGGCATGCCCCAGAAATTTCTCTCTTGGTACCAGGGGGAGGGGGCGCAGGTCCTGTCCCCAGGGGAGGAAGACACAGTGGGGTGGGGTCGGGTGCTTGAGCGGCTGGCTGGGCTGTAAGAGGCATGAGATGGGTTTGGGAGAATGGGGAAAGGGACGTGTCAGGGTGGGTGGAGAGGGGATGGGCCTGGCCCTCTGCTCCCGGTGGCGGCAGCGCAACCGCCACATGTTTGGGCCCTGCGCAGACACACGGGCCTGAGAACAGACCCCCCCCCTGCCAGGGGATCTTACTAGCAGAGAAACAACCCCGTGAGTCTCGCTGGGGGAACTGGTGCCTCTCCCATAGCCTAGCTGACAAAACGGTACCCACGGTGCATGATGTGCATACGGTTGTGAGCGCCACGCACCGCTGCTCAGGTTTGGACCTGTCACGCTGGCTGGACTGGGGGGATGGCATTTATTATGTTGTTTAACATCAGTATGTCAAAATCATAGTATCATAGAATCATAGAATATTAGAGTTGGAAGGGACCTCAGGAGATATCTAGTCCAACCCCCTGCTCAAAGCAGGACTAACCTCAGCTAAATCATCCCAGCCAGGGCTTTGTCAAGCCACATCTTAAAAACCTCTAAAGATGGAGATTCCACCACCTCCCTAGGCAACCCATTCCAGTGCTTCACCACCCTCCTAGTGAAAAACTTTTTCCTAATGTCCAACCTAGACCTCCCCCACTGCAACTTGAGACCGTTGCTCCTTGTTCTGTCATCTGCCACCACTGAGAACAGCCTAGCTCCATCCTCCCTGGAACCCCCTTTCAGGTAGTTAAAGGCTGCTATCAAATCCCCCCTCATTCTTCTCTTCTGCAGACTAAACAAGCCCAATTCCCTCAGCCTCTCCTCATAAGTTCTGTGTTCCAGCCCACTAATCATTTTTGTTGCCCTCCGCTGGACTCTCTCCAACTTGTCTACATCCTTTTTGTAGTGGGGGGTCCCAAAACTGGACACAATACTCTAAATGTGGCCTCACCAATGCCGAATAGAGGGGAATAATCACTTCCCGCGTCCTGCTGGCAATGCTCCTACTAATGCAGCCCAATATGCTATTAATATATTGTAATTAGTAATTCATGTAAGATATGCCATGTCGGGTACTGTTAGAACGGCTACAATGTGCTAGGTAAGATGATGATGTTTATGTTCATATGTTATATGTGTAATGGAAGTTGTGGATAAGTTTGCTGTATCTGTATTTCAAATTGTGCTGTGTCTGGGTCACACCCCAGACAGGATGACTGCAGAACAAAAGCCTGCTTGATGGCCCATTGAGAAATTCACAGGTACAAGGGGCCCAGGGGGAGAAGCCGGGGATATACCTGATGAGCACCAGGACTTGCTCATGTGACTCTGGACTTCATTTTGGTTCCTGTAGAATTCCACAAGCATGGCAAAGGCCGGAGGACATAGAGGGCAGATGCCCAGGATCCACTTTGTCTTCAATGCTGTCCAACCTTCAGCCACCTATCCACCTCTGGATCAACTCATCTATAACTGAAGCTGTGAAACCAAGGACTGAGACCCATCCAGGTGCTGGATGTATACCAGAGGGACGATGCAAGCCTGCAAACTCCACACTTCTCCTAGAAACCTGACATATATGGATTTCAAATTGTTTGTATGTATCTGATTGCTTTAGTCCTTTAACATTTCTCTTATAGCTTGTTTCTTTCTTTTTATAATAAACCTTTAGTTTTAGTTATTAAAGGATT
Organism: Emydura macquarii macquarii; assembly: GCF_026122565.2. Lineage (NCBI taxonomy): Eukaryota > Metazoa > Chordata > Testudines > Chelidae > Emydura > Emydura macquarii. Next base: position 7,514,328 of record NW_027131391.1, read on the forward strand.
GGCTGGCAGCGTGGTGTTTTGGGTAAGATCTAAACAGGTACAGAGGCTGACCCTTTGGGGTCAGGAGATACCTTTTGGGTAAAGAGTATAGAGTTTTAAATAACTGGTCTCTTTACTGGACCTAGTGACTGGTTGGGAGCCAGAGACTGAAATGCAGTGAAGGGGGCTGTGTGTATTTGTATATTGGCTTCTTGATAACCGGTGTGGGGAATCAGCAGCAGTTTGTGGCTGGTTGGAAAGTCTGACTTCAGTGTCACCCACCAGTGCTGGGAAAATCTGCTCTCCTTTTGCAGCCTGCCCTCACCTTGGCATTTTCAGGTGGCTGCCCTAGGCACAGAAGGGTCATAGGCCCGTCTGCCCCTCCGGAGATTTTCAACGTCTCATGACCCCCCTACTCCCCTTTCGTGACCCCTGCCAGACTTTGGGAAGCACTGGGCTGGAGGCTGCTTGCTTGCCTTGCTTGCTAGACAAGAGACTCACCCCAACACGGTGTTCTCGCACCTCCTCTGATTTCTCCTGTGCATCCCCTTCCCCACATGCACAGGCTGGAGCTGGGAAAGGTGGGGAAGTGAGGAGGGGGCAAGGCAACGTGATTGATTATTCCCTTTAATTTTCTAGCCCAGTTTGAAATGCATGACTCCTGCCTCGCATTCTGGGGCTTATTCTGGCAGCTTGTGATGTCAGGACTCTCCCTCTCTCCTTCTTTTGGCCCTTGTTACATTTCTGACGTTGGCTGTAGTCTGCTTCCTTGGACATCGGGGCCCAGTGGCAATGTTCCCTCTACCTCTGCCTGCTAAGGTGGGAGCCCCACAACTCCGAGACCGGCTCCCAGCACCCGGGTTTTTCACATGGACCCCCGTTGGAGACTTCCTTTCTCGGGACTGATGCAATCAACAGGCGTCTGCAGTGACTTTGGGCAGCCTTTTCAAACCAGCTGGCATTTATTAGTCAACTGGGGAATTAGGTTAGAATGGCAAAGCAAAACCTAAACACACGTGCATGCTGGCAGCACAACCTCTGTGTTTCCCCAGATGTCCTGCACTGGGCAGCTGGATTCTTATTACAGTCTGCTCACACCTCAACCGTTTTTCTCATGCTTCAGTTCCAAACAGGCTGTTTTCACATGTCCTGCACTCCTTGGCCTGCAGTCATTAAAAGTTAATGGTCCAGTCCATGGTCTTCTATTGTATTTCCAAAGTAGCTCTATTCACATGGTGCGTTTTTGATAGACCATTCATACCAGGCCTACATGCCTAAGTTACTCAGACCCAGTCACTTCTTTGCTTTTTCTCTGGCTCAGGAAAGAAATTAAGCCCTCCACACTCAATGGGTAACAGAACAAAAGTGAGTGAGGAAACTGAGTCACATATACTTTTTCAATAATAGTCATTTCCCACATTCTCCAGTCGGAAAATGCCTTTTCAATTACACAAAATTTGGGGGGGAAAGTGTACACCGATTACAACAACATTTCATTTAGTCAAAAATTTGAAGGGGAGGAAAAAAAACCTCTTTCAAGAATGTCATTCCCAGGATGAAAAATAGCCATTATTATTATTTGTAATGAGCTTTATTTTAAATGAAAAAATATTTTAAAAAGTATAAAGGAGTCAAAATGAAAATGAAACATTTAGATTGACCTGCAACTAATTTTCTGTGAGATTTTCCTTTTGGAAAAAAAAAATCAAAATGTTGGATTTTCATCCCAGTCCAGGATGATTTTTTTTTTTTTTTTTTTTTTTTCAAAATCTTGAAATATTTGCCCAGACAGAAAATTTGTTTCCTAACCAACTCTGAGACACGGCACGGCCAATTCCAGGGTCTCACAATGGTGACATCACTGTAGCCCATCCAGCTACGACCCATTGAGAAATTCTGCCCTCCTGGGAATTTCAGTCCTGACCAGAGTAATCCCCCTCTGATTGGATGCCTCGCCCACTGCCCCACCTCCTCGTGAAAACCAGCCAATCAGTGTGGCGGCGGGTAGCAGACATAGCCCTCCCCCTCCACTCAAGAGCTGAGGGGGATTTGAGGTCAGGGAGTGGGGGAGAGAGCACAAAAGCCTGGGAAGCGCTGCAAGAGCCCTGCAGCAGGGCCAGAGTGCCCCCCTCGGTGCCTTGGGAGGTGGGGGCAACGGCTGTCTACATGTGCCCAAGGGTCAGGCCTTCTGAGCATGGACTAGGAGGGGATAATGGGGGGAAAGAGGGTTGTCTCTTCCCCAGGCCCTGCCTCTTCCCCTAAGGCTCCACCCCTTCCACCAGGCCCCGCCTCCGCCCCGACTCTTCTCCTAAGGCTCCACCCCTTCTCCGCCTCTTCCGCCCCCTGCTCTGCCTTCTTGCCCTCCAGATTAAAAATAAAATGCACTTCATGGCTTGTGAACAGGGACTGTGTGGGTGAAAACCGGGCAGGTGGCAACCCTAGGGAAGGCGTGGTGGGGGAGGAGACACGTGGTGGGGGGAGCTGTTGGAGCGCTGGTTCCCCCAGCCGGTGAGGAAGTGCCACAGTGCACGTTTTGGGCTGGCTGGCAGGATGAGGGCTCTGGTCCCTGCGCTAACAATCACTCCCACAGACCCAGCGAGTGTTCGCAGCCATTCCCAAGCCCTTCCCTAGCCTGACAAACACCCACCCCCCAGCCCTGCCCTTTAGTGCACAAGGTTCCCCGAGCGGAGGTGGCGGATGGGTTGGGTGGGTGTCAGGATTTCCTCCCTCTTCGCAGGCAACATTTTTACCCAGCAAGGGTGCAGCTCGCCTTTCCCACCCCAGCGGTGCTGTGACCTTGAGCCGTGGGGCCGTGGCTCTGCCGTGCGCTAGCCAGGCACGCTTTCTTTGACTCAGAGATCATCTGGGATTCGGGAAGAGAGGCTGAGGCAGTCTCTCCTGAACACCGTGTAACCTAGAAAAGCCCCCTAGCATCTTCGTGCCAGGCAGAAATGGCTGGAGGGTCCCTCGTAGACAGTTCAGTGTCGCTTGTCGGAAAATGAGTCTGGATGCAGCTTCCACTAGCAGCTTTGCTCACTATATTAGGAAGCAGCTTCCTTTTAATTAGAGGACAGCTAAGCGCTACCTTGTGATCTGCTAAGCTATGCATATTTAATAACCCCTGCTCCCATCTGCGGCTGCTTAGTGCTGTGTTTTCGAAAGTGCAGGCTGGAAAGGCCCCCTTTGATGTTTCTTCGTGCTGGCTGTCGTTAGCCACGTTTAGAGGCTGCGGCTCAGCAGCTGGGGATGCGTCACGGAGTCCAACCAGCACTGGAAGCAGCAGCCTGGCTGTCTGTGCAATGCACCCCTCTGGCTGGCAGTGGATTCCGCTGGAGTGAGGTGGTGCCTTTGCACCCTATGAATCTGCCGGCCCTTCCCCTGTGGCATTACCCCTGAGTGAGCAGCGGTATCTCCACCAGGAAGAGCTCCAATATACAGGCCCTAATGGGTCAAAGGCACAAGAGGACAGGTGTAGCCCACACCCTTTTAGTGCGGTGGTCTGTCACCGTCTAACAGTGGCTGGGCCTCAGACAAACCTGCCACAGCCATGGCTAACAAGAGGGGCTCTTTTAGCCCAGACAGCAGAAGCTCCTGCAATTCGATCCACAAAGAGCCTGGTTCAATACCTGCTGCAAACCCGCCCTTCTGGGTACAACCTACCAAAGGGGGCAGCTGCCTATAGCCAAGCCCCTTGGAGTGCTGAGTGTCAGAGGTGAGCGGAGAGGGATTTCGCATAACTCCTTCTCCTGGATTCTGGTCCGGCCCAAGCCCCTTATGTATATTTTCACTGCCTGGGTGAAATTCTCCCCATGCAGTGATCCAGCGGCAGACCCCGGCCCCACGTTAGCCGTTTCGAAGGTCTACATGGCACGACAGCTGTGCTGGCCCTTCGCACAGCGAGAATTTCAGCAGTTATCAGCATTTGTCCCATCAAGCCCAAATGAGGGTGGCAAGTGAATTTCACTGGCCCCTATCTGAGCATTCGAGGACATTGTTTATATGTGGGAATATCCTGGCTGGAAGGACTCAACCACTCAGGGCCCAAACCTCAGCAAAGGGTGAAATTCATCCCTGCGTCTTATTAAATTCCCGTAAAGCCTGGCGATCACTTCAATCCCACTTCAGCCCAAAAGGCATCTCTCTCTTCTCCCTCCCCTTCATTCACTGAGGCATCTGAGCTCCTTTTAAAAACTACAGAAGGTGGCCTGATATTTGGTTCCCTCTTTCGGTCCTTCCCCCCTTTCCAGAAATGCGTTGCGGTGTTGTTTGACTGGTGTCCGCGCCTTTCTCTTTGGTTGCCAGGCAAAGGGCAGGCGTGGTTACAGGGACCCTTTCCGCTGAACGTGTGTCTTGAAATGCAAATGTAGAAAGGGTCACACCGTTCTGTTAAAATCCCAGCGAAAGGAGACACGACTAAAGAAATGGGCCTTCTGCTGCTGTACGTGTCTCACCCATAACGCAGCTCTAAGGACCCGAAAGAGACAGTGGCTCTCCGTGGGAATTAAGCTGATGGCGCTGATTTTCCTAGTTGGAGATGAGAGAAATGAAAAGAGTAAATAAAGAGCGAAGAGAGAAGCAGGCAATGGGCTTCAGAGGGGGCTTTCACTGTGACTTATCTGCCGGTTATTAGGTCTATGCACTACAAGAAGAGTTCTGTGTGGCTCAAAACCTTGCCTCTCTCACCAGTAGAACGTGGTCTGATAAAAGATATTACCTGACCCACCTTGTGTCTCTGCCTGTTAGTGACGAGGGAGAGAAATGTTAGCTGGCCCATTACATTAAACAGGAGAAGACAGCTGCCAGACGATGAAGGAGTTCCTGGGAGGAGGCTGAAGGAAGGAAATCAGCAAGATGGCTTTGCTGGCTGGCATCTTCAGGCCAAAGATCCAGGGCCCAGGACAGGGGAACAGTGGACCTTACCTGCTGACATCTCCGGGGCTGGAGAGCTGGACCCAGGGGTACGGTGAGAGGGCTGGGGGAGTGAGGGATGCTCCCAGCAGTGAGGCAGTGGGGGTTCCCGCTGGGAAAAGTGGGGTTGCACCCCAGAAGGGAGGGTTGGGGTGGGCTGTTTTGTCAAAGGACTGCCCATGATTCTGCGTGTGGCAGTAGACCCAGGGTCCCGTGAGACCGAAGGTCGATGTTAAGGACAGTTTGTGCTGGGGGTGAGATGGGCCACGATGGTTGGGGACTTTTGTTATGGATTATTTGCGCAACGTTTGGTTAAGAAACCATATTGCTAGACCAGAGGCTAAGCTTGCGTGCAGTTACTGGGGACCCAAAAGGGAAACTGAGGCAAAGGGGATACTTGCAGGGCTGCCTCGAGGCCACGAGGGTTTTCCTGGAAGCAGGCCATGCGTTTATCGTCCAATACCCCAGTGTGCCCTGCTCCGGTAATGCAAAGGGGACTTGGAGCTGCTGTAAATGAGCAGCTGCGGAATCTCCCAGAGTCGGGCAAATGCCCAGGGGCAGAAAGTTAGTGTATCTGGCGCAACTTGGGGCAACCCTGAGGTTCCTTTATGTTAAGCTGGAGGCCAAGCTAACCCCTGGTGGCACCTCCAAGGAGCTGGTGCCCCTGACGTCTGGCCTGTGGCAGCAATACTGACAGGTTCCCTTTAACCTCGCTCCTTCTTTCCCAAAGCCCTTCCAGCAAGCACAGAGCAGCCGTGGCACCACGACCGGCCATCTGTCAAGAGCGCAGCCGCAGCGCAGCCTTCGCTCCCTCGTGCACTGTCCTGCGAAGGTGGAGGCGGGGGGCTGGCTGAGGTCAGACCTGCAAAGGACACCCCCTCCACCTGAGGCAGCTCAGCCACGGGTGACCACAGTGGCTGACCTGTGGAGAACAAGAAGCAAACACTCGCCTGCTTCCCTTCCTCAGATGGCACCACGGGGAGCGCCTTGCTCCAGAGCCGGGGTGAGCTCTACTCTATCTCCAGGCAGCTGCTCCATGCCAGCCCAGGGCAGGCAGACAGGCCCCGAGCTGAGCAAAGGCTGGAATCCCACCCCTCCTTCTGCCTCGTGTGAGCCCTCAAGCGAGGATTTCTGAAGGAGCTGCTTAGATTTAGACATCCAGCCCCAACGGCTCCGGTCGCATCATCGTCTGGACCAGAGCAGGGAGCAGCACAGTGTGGGCCAGAGGGCAGAGGAGGTGGCGTTAGCAGCAGAATTCTGGATGGGTGAACATGAGACAGCGAGGTAACGTCTGAGGACTCTCTTAAGGCCCATCTGGTTGCTAGGGAGCAGCCGTGCAACGTTCGTTCCAACGTCTGCAGCTGGGTGAGGGCCATGGGCAGGGAGCGTTGGTGCCAGCTGGCTGGGGTGGGTTGTTTTTGAAGCTGGCTGTCGGAGCCAGAAGTCAAGGCACCAGAGATGGGTCCATTGGGAAAGTGGCACTGAGAGTGCGTTTGGAGGACGTAGGACCCAGCAGCTTCCGAGAAGGAAGTGGGAACTGGGATCTGCAACAAAACATTTCTGGGCGTGAGAGGGTAAAGAGGCCAATTCCAGCTGAACAACAACTTCGGCCAGTCATGGGGTTACTTGTAATTAATAAAAAGCTTGTTAAACAAGTCCCAAGTGGAGCTGGGGTGACTGAGTTTTTCTGCAGTAGCCTTCACACAGCACCTACCACATTTATCAGCGAGTCCTCGCTCCTGGGACAGGCTCCTGGGAATAAGGCAACAGAGCGATTTCCAGTGTAAAGACTGGGTGGCAGCAGTTACCTGAGCCTGGGGCGCAGGAATTCTGGGGTCCTGCCTGTGACCGTGGGGCCATCCGAGACCAGAAGGCTGGAGTGCCCATTGAGGGGAGGGGGAATAGGGCATGGTCAGGGGTGTAGCTGCTGGTGCCGTCAGGAGGAATCAGAACTGGGATAAGGAATGGAGGCAGGGATGGTAACACTCTTCCTCTTCTCCTCTTTAGGTGTTTCCTTCTTTGCTTCCAGGCTGCTTCGTCCCCCTCAGGCTCCTCCCTGCTGGCTGGTCCCAGAGTGAGATATAGCAAAGGTACCACCATGACAATTGTGGAAACGGAGAGAAAAACTCTCTGATAGGTTCGGTTTGGGATACGGGGGGTTAAGCGAGACAGTGATGATTCTAGGGGTTCGCTTAACCAATAAACCCTTTATTTTATAATAAACAATTCTATCCTTATAATAAACAGTTCTATTTCTATAATAAACAGTTTCACAGCAAGCAATTGCACAGCAAACAATGATAGCAAAGGGCAGGAGAACTCCGTGCACGAAAGGACAAAATGTGCCACCCAAGACTTTAGCGTTTTGTGATCTCTCCTGGATCAACGCATGGCTGCCAGCATGTGACACTAGGGTGCCCGGTTTTGGAGTTCACCAAAGAAGTTACAAGACAAACACAACAGAAAACAGTTAATCCATACTCACAAACATTATATACAGGTATACTATGCTGGCCAAATTCAGTTGCCGTTTGCTTTAGATACTGCAGACGGGAGAGAGCCACTGTGAGTGATCAGTTCACAGTGAAGCGGGCTAGTGAAGATGCGTCAGCCCGCCGAGCCGACACGACCAAGAGATACAGGGGTGCCGGATAGATTCAATTCCTCTCTGCCTTCTGCCACCTGGGTTTGAACTTTTATAGTTTCCCCTGGTCAGCAGAGGCTAAGCCCCATTGGTTGCTATTTGCTGCATGACCTTCTAAGGTCATGGCTTGGAGTTTAGCCAACCAGGTGCTCCTGATTTCCCGGGCAGGTATGAACCAGCCAACCAGGTGATTACAATTATCCTGGGCAGTTGCTGACCACGCACCAGCAGGTGGGGTCACTTCATTTCCTTATAAGGAGACAGGTACATGCGGCTCGTGCTGCTGAGTCAACCCTCCCTACGCTGCCTCTTTATCCACGTGGGGGGGGCAGTGCATGTGGTGCTGCAGACGCCACTATGCAATTCAGTCTCCACAACACTGACCAAGGCTTACGTATATGAGAGTTGGGTGTGCTGAATGTTGGCAGAGTTATGTGTGCGTTTCAGAGCCACTGGGGCTACTGGCTTTCATTAGACGGACTTTCACACATCACTTTTTCATTAACTGGATGTATGAACTGTTGGGGTCATGAGACCTTCTGCTAACTACCTTACCTGGCCATTTCCATTCACTTTACTGCGTAGGGGAGTCACTCTCATGTTCTCACCTTGCTTATATTAGTTAATAACAATTTTTGTAGGAGATTTTCCTTGTTTTTTTTAAGAAAAGAAATATAAGGAAAGCTGGCAGCTTACTCCATTTTTGCAACTCCAACTCTGTGCCAAACACAAAAATCCTGATGCTGTCCCAGGCTTCTAGGAGTTTGCATAAGAAAATCTATGTCCTGGAGACACAGAGCTGTGTTTGCTGGTGCTGGGTCCTCCAACCAGGTCCCTGTCTGCTTCTCGTAAACCCCCTCAAACCTCCCACTAGTGGCCCTTTCTCTGACAATCCTCGATAGGAATTGTCCCCATGTCTTGAACAAAACGCCTCCCCACCACACCGCAGCTGTGAGGATGATGTGCTGCAGAGCAGAGTAGCTAGTAGCTAATTCTATCAGAAAATTACAGAAATGTTGGGCTGGAAGGACCTTGAGAGGTCATCTATTCTAGATCCCTGCACTGAGGCAGGACCAAGTGCACCTAGACCATCCCGGACAGGTGTTTGTCTAACCTGTTCTTAAAAGCCTCCAATGACGGGGTTTGCATGACCTCCCTTGGAAGCGTATTCCGGAGCTTAACTACCTTTACAGTTGGCAAGCTTTTCCTCGTATCGAAACTAAATCTCCTTCGCTGCAGCTCATTGCTTCTTGTCCTACCTTCAATGGATATGGAGAACAATTGATCACCATCCTTTCTCTAACATCCCTCAGTATACCTGAAGACTGTTCCCCACTCAGTCTTCTTTTCTCAAGACTAAAAATGCCTAGTTTTTTAGCCTTTCCTCATTCAGGGTTTCTCAACCTTTGATCCTTTTTGTTGCTTCTCCTCTTCAGCTTGTCCACATCATTTTCAAAGCCTGGTGCCCAAAACTGGATACATCACTCCAGCTAAGGCCTCATCAGAGCCAAGTAGAGCAGGGTAATTACCACTCGTATTGTATATGTGACACTCCTGTTAATACACTCCAGAATGAGAGTTGCATTTTTCACGGCTGCACCCCACTGTCGGCGCCTATTCCATTTGTGATCCATGATAACTCCCAGATCCCATAAACGTAGATGGTTACTCCCCATTTTGTATAAACGTTGTGTTTTCCTCCCACGCCACTCCCTCTACCTAGCGGCCTGGAAATGTGTCTATCTTAGGCAGATAGAGGGCCCCCATCAACATAGCATCCGAGAATCTCACCATCTCTAATGGATCTATCGTCCCAACCCCCTGGGCTGTTATCCCCATGACACCGACGGGAATGGAGGCACAGAGATAGGCCCATTGTCACACATGGAGACTGGTGCAGAGCAGACGATTGAACCCAAGTTACCTACAGGCCAAATGAGTGCCCCAACCACCAGACCATCCTTCCTCTCTCTTATAGAAGGTCTTATTTTTCACCCTCTGCAGCTGCCTGGGGCTAGGAGCCATGTTTCTAATCCTTGCAAATCTGTCTGACTGAAGTGGATGGGGAGCTGTCCCAGCACTGGCCCCATGGTGCAGCATCGTTCCCACACCTGGGAAGTGACATGAGGCATCCAAGCGTGCCAGCCCCTTTTGGGTGTTAGTGCTTCTCATGTCCATGGTGCCCTGAAGCCAGGAGCTTGCCGCACTTATGCATTGTGCTTTTCTAAGTAGTTGCACGTAGCAGAGTCAGATCACAGAGCTCACACGGCCAGTTCTGGGCAGCAATTCAGTTCATATTTCAATAACAAATCTCCTAAACTTGGGCTCCCTATGGGCCTGGCATTGATCGCTGAGCCTCTGAGTTTCACTCTTTCTTCCTTCAAATCTTCCCTGCACTGGAAAGGCTGCAGCTTATTGATATTCAGAGGGAAATGCTGCAGCCTTTCAAACACTGCCAGGCTTTATGAAGAGCTGTCAATAAAATGAATTCACCCAGTGGCACAAGCAAGCCAGTCTGCAAAGGCCAGAGGGGATGTGCCTGGCAGGGTCCCCACACAGCATTCAAAGGGCTTGGCTTGGAATTGCACGTTCAGTTTGCAAGGGCCAGAACTTTTCGGTCCAGATGGTCAGTTTCTCTCCAGGAACACCAAGTTCCTGTCGCGTGGCATGGAGCTAGTCTGAGCCGTGGCCAAGATGGGCCTGAGGTGCACAATTTGTATTCAGATTCCCTTTATATTCAAGACTCTCTAGCCTCGGTGTCTGATTCATCCCACCCCTAGGTGTGTGTGAGCAATTGCCTGGGATGAACCAGTCTGTGGGGAAGGACGGAGGGATCTGGAGAAGAGAGAGGCTGGTTTTGTGACCATTCTAGGGAACGAGCAGCAGATCTGAAGGGTTCTAACATCACCAAGAAGGACTGGTCCAGACAGCTAGCCTGCAGCTGGGGACGGGCTCTGCGGCTATGGAAGCATCCCCATTGCCTCAGAGCAATGAAGTTGTACCCGGCTGGGCTGTCGGTGGGGACTGAACTCAGGAGCTCTGAATCTAAAGGAATCCACCTCTACTGCTCGAGCTAACGGACTAGCTGCTCTGAACAGATAGGCACTCATCGGATGTACCCTGGGAAGGGCCCCGGGACACACTGGCAGGACATCCAGCTGGCCTAGCGCTTCCTGCAGGTCCTCTCTGAGCCGCTTCGTAGAGGGCACAGCCAGGGCTCTTGGCCCTTGTCCCGCTCTCACTAAGCACCCGGCAAGCCAGGCGTTTCTTTCTCAAAGCTACGCTCTCACTGAGCCAGGAGTTACGGATGCCAGGCAGGACTTGCTGGGTGGCATTCTCTGGACTGTGTTAGGCAGGAGATCAGACGAGATCATCACCACGGTCCCTTTTGTCCTTAACATCTGTTGAAAGGCCATCCCATGTTTGTGGAGAGAGGATGGGGGATGGATAAAATAGCCGCTCTGGTAAAGCTTGGAATCAAAGCTTCCTCCAGCGGCTGGGAGCTAGGAAGGAAGGAAATAGACTCTGCTCTCAGCAGCTAGTGAGGGAGAGCTGAGCACAAGACCTAGAGTGTAGTACTGCTCCACCTTTGCAAAGAACAGGGTAACACCTTCTTGTTCGGTGGGTTTTCTGGTCAGCGCACTCGGTGTCTGTATTCAAAGAGCAGTGAGTTTCCTGGGGGAGGGGGTAACAAAGCACAAGCAAATCTGCTCCTGAGCATGACATGCTCTGAACTATGGTTCCCAGACCGCCAGTCCAGGGCACGCACATGGGAAAAGTACCTGCAGCCGCTGATCTCTTCTGGCTGGCTACTCATCCACAGGCATCCAGCTCCCGCGCACAGATCGACCGCCCAGTGGCTTGCCACCCGCACCCGTGATCTCAGATTTCATAGACTAAAGGTTATTTCATAGGCTGTTCTAGGATGGGGAAATTAAGATTGAAAAATGCTGTGAGGAGCAAAGAGAAGAATCACTTTGTAATGTTGAGGTTTGCTATGAGAGGGTTAAGCTTTTGCATCGTTCTCTAATCATTGAAAACTACAGCACTAGGACATCACCGTTATTAACGCCAACGAGAGGCAGATTTTGAAAGTCAGAAATCCCCTGACCACAATCCCCCATTTAAATCTCTATTGTGAGCCACAGAATAAACTTGCAGACTGGCCGGTATACTGCAAACCCATCCATTAGTTAGGAACTATAGAGCAAAAATCCTAGAAATGTAGGATTGGAAGGGACCTTCAGCGATCATCTATCTAGTCCGATCCTCTGCACTGAGGTAGCACTAAGTATTATCTTGACCATCCTTGACAAGTGTTTGTCTAACCTTTTCTTCAAAACCTCCAGTGACGGAGACTGCACAACCTCCCTGGGTAATTTGTTCCAGTGCTTAGCTACCCTGACAGTTAGGAAGTTTTTCTAAATGTCTAATCTAAATCTCCGTTGCTGCAATTTAAGCCCATTACTTCTTGTCCTGTCCTCAGTGGTTAAGGAGAACGATTTATCACCCTCTTTCTTATAATAACCTTTTACGTACTCAAAGACTGTTATCATGTCCCCCCTCAGTCTTCTCTTCGCCAGACTAAACAAGCCTAATTTTTTCAATCTTTCTTTGTAGATCTTCTTTTCTAGACCTTTAATCATTTCTGTTGCTCTCCTCTGGACTTTCTCCGGTTTGGCCACATCTTTCCCAAAATGTGGTGCATAGAACTGGACACACTACTCTAGTGAGGCCTTATCAGTACTTAGCAGAGCAGAAGAATTAATTCTTGTGTTTTGCTTACAACACTATTTCGAATACCTCCCAGAACGATGTTTGCTTCTTTTGCAACAGTGTTACATTGTTGACTCATATTTAGTTTGTGATCCACTATAACCACCAGATCCTTTTCTGAAACTTTCCTTCCTAGGCCATCATTTCCCCTTTTACCTTTGTGCAGTTGATTTTATCTTCTTAAGTGTAGCACCTTGCATTTGTCCTACCTGAATTTCAACCTATTTATTTCAGACCATTTCAGTTTGTCAGGATCATTTTGAATTCTAACCTTGTCCTCCAAAATGCTTGCAACCCCTCCCAGCTTGGTATCATCTTCAGACTTTATAAGTGTACTATCTATGCCATTATCCAAATAATTCATAAAGATACTGAATAGAACCGGTACCAGGACAGATCTCTGCAGGACCCCATCTCAGTAACAAAGGCACTAGGCAGGTTTATTGCTGATGAAGCATGGTAAAACGCACCCTATACGTTCTACAAGTACTCTTAACACATGTATGCCTGTGACAATGCACCGGCTCAGTAAATGACGGGACTTTCCATTCCTCACTCATCCAGACAAAGACACTTCCTTTGAGACCCTCTTTTATACACCGCTACAAACCAGTTTCATATCGCCTCTCTGACAAGTGTAGCTGCCACCCTCTGACGTGGCAAGATACCACCCTTTACTTTGTGCAGAATGGTTCAGTCAAAACATCTCTATCATATTGTTATCTTGACTTTGGAGGGGGCAGTATGTCCTTGTTATCTTTGAGGAATAAGCTTGTGCCATTCCTGGTATCAGGATGTCCTGAAATGTGCGTGTGTGTTCTGTGCCTAGCATTTCTTTAGGAACGTGTATTTCTGCAATACCAGCTCTGTTCTTGCCGGTTTCCATGATTTCTGCTAACTTTGCTTCATAATAACAGGTCTTACCTGCTACCTTAGCTCAGGCCTCAGGCCCTGGCTCATCATACTAGGTCTTGTGTCTTAAGTTCTCATTTTCTACTACAGCATCAATTCTTGGAAGACAGGACTGGAAAGGTAACTAGACTAGCAGGCTGAAAATGGAATGGTTGTGCTAAGATAAGTAAATGCTGACATGCCAACTCTCAAGAACTTATCACGAGAGACACAATATCTAAGTAAAATTAAGCCTCACTCATGATCTCGGGATAAGACACTCTCAAATGTCAGGATTGTTTTCATAGCTGCAGCTGAAAAAAAAGATCCTGGCATTCGAGAGTTCTATCCCAAGATCACAAATGAGGCTTAATTTTACTTAGGAATCATTGTCAGCCAACCTCTGAGTGGCTGAAGCTCCCACCGTCATCATGGTGCCTGTTGTTTTAGAAAGGTAAATTTTTAGCCTAGTGGTTGCAGAGGAAAGGCTGAAAATATTACCTGAGATCACCTTAAAGGATCAGAAACCAGATGGGAAATAAAGAGATCCCACATTTAATTTTAAAAAATGCTCATGATTTTTAAGCCAATCTCATGTTTTTGGGGGATTTGACTCATGATTTTCCAATGGCATGTGTTGGCAGCATTATAAATAGGGTCAGCAAGCTAAAAGACAGAATATCTGAGCTAACTATGATAAGAGGGACAACACCCAGGGAACCATCTACTAAGAACAAGATAACAATGGACAAGAGATGTTGGGAGTGGAAAGATGCGGTAAAGAATAAAGACGAACATAGACAGTGCATGGACAGAGCATGCTGTACAGGGACTGGTTCCTAAAAGTGACCAAGCCAATCCCAAAACGCATGATGCAATGTATAGTAATGCAATTTGATGTGTCAATGTATACAAAGGAAGAGGTTTGCTGTGTAACTTGGGAGATGTGGTGTGACCTGTATCCACGCCCTGCCCTCAAGTGTAGTATGATTGTGTGCCAATAACAAAACCTCAGTGCCAAGTTCATAGCTGAGCTGAGTTCCTGGAAACTCAGTGGACAAGACATCGGAAGCTAGTGGGTGGATGAGGTCCCAGCTATAGTACATAAGAAGATAAGAGGGGCCATACTGAGTCAGACCAACGATCTATCTAGCCCAATATCCTGTCTTCCGACAGTGTCCAGTGCCAGATGCTTCAGAGAGAATGAACAGAAATTGATCAATTGTCCATCCATCATCCACACCCAGCTTCTGACAGTCAGAGGCTCAGGGACACCCAGAGCATGGGGTTGCGTCCCTGACCATCCTGGCTAATAGCCATTGATGGACCTATTGTCCAGGAACTTATCTCATTCTTTTTTGATCCAAGTTAGGCTTTTGATCTTCACAGCACTCCATGACAACAAGTTCCACAGGATGACTGTGCCTTGTGTGAAGAAATACTTCTTTGTCTTAAACCTGCTGCCTATGAATTTCGTTGGATGACACCTGGTTCTTGTGTTATGTGAAGGGATAAACAACACTTCACTATTCACTTTCTCCAAACTATTCTTGATTTTATAAACCTAAATCATATCCCCCCCTTAGTCATCTCTCTTCTAAGATGAACAGTCCTAGTCTTTTTAATCTCTCCTCATATGAAGCTGTTCCTTACCCCTAATATTTTTTGTTGCCTTTCTCTGTACCTTTTCCAATTCTAATATATATATTTTGAGATGATGTGATCAGAACTGCACACAGTATTCAAGGTGTGGGCATACCATGGATTTATAGTGGCATTATGATATTTTCTACCTGATTATCTATTCCTTTCCTAATGCTTCTGAACAGTCTATTAGTTTTTGGCCTGCCACGGCAAATTGAGCAGATGTTTTCAGCGACCTGTCCATGATGACTCCAAGATCTTTCTTGAGGGGTAACAGCAAATTTAGTCCCCATCATTTTTATGTATAGTTGGAATTATGTTTCCCAGTGTGCACTACTTTGCATTTATCAACACTGAATTTCCTCTGCCATTTTGTTGTCCAGTCACCCAGTTTTGTGAGATCCCTTTGTAACTCTTCATAGTCTGCTTTGGACATAACTACCTTCAGTAATTTTTCCCCTCACTGTTTACCCCTTTTTCCAGATCATTTATGAAAATGTTGAACAGCACTGGTCCCAGTCCAGATCCTTAGAGGACCCCATTATTTATCTGTTTCCACTGTGAAAAATGACCATTTATCTACCTATTGCTTCTTATCTTTTAACTAGTCCATGAGAGGACCTTCCCTTGTATCCCATGACTACTTACTTTGCTTACGAGCCTTGGGTGAGGAACCTTGAAAGTCCAAGTACACTATATCAACTGGATCACTCTTGTCCACATGCCTATTGTCACAGAGAAAGTGCTGGTAGAGTTCCCCCTCCGGCAGGACATTTCCCAGGATGTTGTGTGGGCGCCAGGTGTCCTTTAAGCCTCTTGAGTCTGACGAGAGTCCAGGCACTGCCCCTGGTTTGAGGACCCTAGGCACGCTCTCGGGGCACAGACCCTCTGACTAAAATTCCCTTTTGGCTCAGTGCTGACCCTTCACACTCCCCAGTATTTAAACACACCCTTTCCCAGAACTTGTTCCCCAGGGTGAGCTTTCTGGGATGCAGTTTCTCTCTCTCTCAGGGAGTGATGTAGCAGTTATAAGCAAATAACACAGAGACGCTCAAGTCAGACACATTAGTGCTGTGTGATTTAATGCTACGAAGCACGAGAGATATCATACAAAGCAATAAACAATACACACCTGTCCCTGCCTCTGTAGCCTCAGCACTCCAGGGTATTCTTTGGCTTGAAGTCAGCGTCCCATGGGTTATTCAGAGTCCTTCTGCTCCCGTACATGTCTTTGTGGACTGGAGTACTGGACCTGCTTCCCTTCAGTCAGCTTCCTTCCTTTGCCCTTGGGAAGCCATCTGGGCTCAGGAAAGCAGGATGCAGGCCCCCACATGCTGTGTTGCTTCTCTCTCTTTATGAACTAGAGACTAAATGGCCAAAGACCCCAGACAGATCAGCTCCTCCTTCTTGCAGCTGCCTTGGAACATGATTTTGCCAAGACCAACCTTTCCCCCACAGGCACCTTTAGGGGCGTTTGAGAAATTGTGAACTGAGACCAATGTTCCTGTCTGTCTGAAGGAAAAGCCTGTGCATGGAATCAGCTCCCCCCTGCTCACACCCCACTCCAGACATTTGGCAGGGCCATTACGGACCAGGAAAACGAAAGGAGGGAAACAGCCCGGATGCCAGGCAATCCTGAGCTCAGCTACCATGTCAGGCATTCAAGCTCATGCACTCTGGAAACAACCAGGTGACGGCTCCGCCAGCAAGGGGCAGCGCTGGAATAGAAATGCCAACATGTGAGCCCCCCTGGTGGCCAGTTTGGGAACAGACGAGCCTCCTTATATCTCAGATGGGTGCTGATCAGTGCAAGCATAAATGTGGCGGGTCAAGCTGTTGGCGGAGAGCGCTGAAGGATGAACAGAGAGGCGGCACTTAGGTGGTTCTGATAAAAAGTCAGTGGGGAAGGTGGTTTCAAAGCCATAGATTCATTTCAATCCAAGACGTTCAGGGCCGGCCATGTTGTTATTAGCTGTTTAATGAGTCGTTAAAAGAAATACTGTGGCTCTGCCCAGGAAAGCAAGGATAGGCGAAAGTTTATTCAGAGCTGCTTGATTTACGCCTCGCTTGATCCAACTGGCTGGAGCATGGTCGGGGTTTATTGATCAGCAGCAATAAGAGTGAAACTTCCACCCATGCAGAGGATCAGCACACGATCTGCAGGCTTACATGGGGCTGCGGCGATGACTGCGATTTGTGCTGGCCCTGCGATTTGCACAGGGTGAATTTCAGCCAGCAAACACTGACTTCTCTGTGCTTTTGAAGGCAATGGGGTCTGCATGCAAAAATGGGATCCGCTGAATGTAATGTGCCTGGCCTTTTTTGTGAGATTCTCACACAGCCTGGGATGAGCTGGGGTAAAACAATCAAAAGGACCTAAGTGACTTCTGAGCCCAAGTCTCATTTTTCAAAATGTCTGTTTCCTCCCCAGCAGGATTCCTGGCCTGTAATACACAGGAGGAACATTAATTTATTTAAGACGTGTTGCACAGTGGAGTAAATGGGCCATAAACTCCCACCCGATGCCTGCATTGACCTCTGCTGATGCCATGGGAACTGGGGAGAGGCTTCATGGGGCCACTGTTACAAACACATGGGTCAAAAGTGGGAGGGAAGTGAGGCCTTCCCCCCACCGCATGCCCACACACACACGAACGGATGCACTGCGGAGCACAGTCAGCATGAGGAGGGAAGCAAGCTGCACCCTGCTAATCTACTGTTATACAGAAGTAAGCAAAGTGACTCGATGAGGGGGGCTGTGGGGAGCAGCCGAGTGCGGCTGTGGGTGCGGCTGCAGAGGTCACTGTCCGTGGGGGCGGCCAGGCTCTGGACTGCAGGGCAGGACCGGGAATGGCAGTCTGCAGCTGACTGCAGGCGCTGGTGATGTGAGCATTCTGAGAAATGGCAATCAACGAAAGTAACTGGTGGATTCATCAATTTTAAGATCACAAAGCGTCATCAGGGGAATGTCGCCAATTATCCCAGTTATCCCAGTGCTGAGAGCACAGCAGCATTTGACTACAGCTTCGCTGTGCCAGAGTCCAATCCAAGCTGCCCTTGCGTTCTGGGGAAGAACGGCACTGGGACGACTGGCAGGAGAGGCGATTGGGGCAGCAGTGTTTCAGGTGAACGGGGGAGGAGAGAGGTGACCAAGAGAACAGTTGCTGATGGTTTCTGCAGTTGTTAAACTGTCCAGATGGGATTTTTATAACACAGGCCTCTTTATCGGCAGCTCCCCGCTCTGCATATGGGGAGAGAGAGAAGGGGAATGAGCTGTGTGAATTGCAGAAAATAGGCCACTTGGAAAGGACCTATCCAGAGCCCTGAGGCAGTTGCTCTGTACACTTGCCACCTGAAAATAAAGTTCTTTGGGAAGGATGGCTCCAGGCAAATAAACCACAGTTCCGCTCCCACCAGCATCAGGGTAAGTGTTATGCGCTGAATTGACTGTAACTAGAAATCATAACTCTTACGGACTACAGCACTGAACAGTGTTATTTTATATGCACCTTTAAAGCCAAAAGTCCCCCAGAGACACAGCAAAATGGTTGGGCCATCATCAAAGGCTGGGACAAGGCTAAGGACATTGCTCTGACTACTCAGCCGAGAGCCGGTTTCTTCCTACTCTTTGATTATTGACATTGCAGTTTGATGGCTAATTTTTCCCCAGCGCTGTTTTCTCGCTAGGTGAGGCTAATGGGGCAATTAGACAGTGGCAGAGGGAATAATGAGAGGCTGTTGGTAGAAGTGAGGCAGATAACAACTATCAGTCCTGTTCTGGAAAAAGGAGCCCTGTCACGGCTCTGAAAACAACAGTGGATCCCTCAGCGAGAAGAGACTTGTCAGATGTGGTGTTAGCGAGAGACATTAATGACTGTGGATGGAAGATGATCGATACATGGGAGTCCAGTTAGCAAGAGCAAGGCCAGAGCTGGTGGTGCATTTAATAGAAGGGTTCAACCATTTTAATTTGAATTCTGAACAGCTGCTGGTCTGTCGTTATAAACCTCCAGGAGAATGAGCTTTTGTGAGCATGAATGTTTGGCGAATGGCTTTTCTTTGTGGGTGAAACTCTCAGGACGAGGCCTGACGCCACCACACTGGCCCTCAAGTGGAAGAGGAGTATGGCCTAGACCTTGGACTGACCCTTCCGCACAGGGGTGCAGTGCACCCTGAATGCATCATGATTTGCTTATGCAAATATGATTATTCATATGCAAACAAGAATGTTTTCTACTCGCCGATTGTTATTCCATACTTTCTTGCTTATAAAGTTCCATTTGTCCCGTCAGAGAGCAGAAATAATAGTATGAGCTATCACATGCCACAAAAAATGAACTGTGAATAGCTGAAAATAAAAGTTCAACGATGCTTCATGTCTCCCATCCTTTGTCTATCTCGTCTGTTTACACTCTCAGTTCTGGGGGGTAGCGACTCTCTCGCTGTGTGTTTGTACAGCGCCTTGCACCATCGGGCCATGATATCAGCTGTTATTGTGAGGTTGCTTCCCGCTTCCAGTGGTGACAGCCTTCATTGCTCACTTGTTAAGTTTTCAAACAAATACCTTCATGCTTTCTCCCACACTACCCCTCATGCTTGGGAAGAGCTTCCTGTAAACATCCACAAACTCACCTCATTGTCCTCCTGCCTTACCAAACTTCTCTGCCAAGATGCCCACAAAGACTTGCCACTGGCTAGCCTGCTGGTGTGCTGAGACCACTGCCCACCACGCTAACCAGTATTTTCTCATTGTTTCTTTGTAGTCACCCATCTGTCTGTTTCCAGCTGCTGTCTTTTGTCTTATGCCTAGACCGTGAACTCTTTGAGGCAGGGACCATCTTTTTGTTTTGTGTTTGTCCAGCACCTGGTGCAATGGGGTCCTGGTCTGTGATTGGAGCTCCTACGTGCTACAGCAACAACAGCAGCAATAATAACAATCATCATCATCATCATCTCCAGGCATGCTAATGAGCACAGCTGGCCTGCAGGAGGCTGCCTGATTGGCTGCACCACTGGAATGGTGGGAGGAGTCAGCAGACTGGCTCTTATGCCCAGCAGCATCAGTTCAGCAGCTGCTCAAAGCATTTCTTTATGGCTGCAAGCGCTCCTGTGCCTGCTCCTTCCCAGCCTTGCTCTCTCCTTGACTCCAGCCTTGCACCTGCCTCGCCTCACTCCGGTTAACCAGGTCCTGAGCCTCGGCTTCCATTCCTAACCTCTGACTTCAGCTCTGACCCTTGGCCCTGGCGCCTGCCCACCAGCCCTGGGCTCTGATTCCTGACTACTGACACCTCCTCCAACCACTCGGCATGACTGCCCTCGTCCCAGGCACCGACAGGGATGCCCCCAAGCTCAGCAGGCCCCCAGGGATCTGCAGGAGGCCAGTCCCTGCCCCTCCACAGTGGCTGTGATCCCTGCTGCCCCACAGCTCTTTGGCTGCCCGGCTTCCCTGGAACTCAGCACATGCCCTGTGGGAAGCATGGCGGCTTGGGGACAGGAATGCTGCCGGCAGCCAGAGAGTTGCGAACCCTGAGCACAAGATGATATGCATGGGCTCCGGAGCAGGGCTCAGCTCACCAGCCCCACGGCTGCTTGCTGCACACTGCCTGCAAAACCTCCCGCTCCTTTGGCCCTGCTTGGACTGCAGCCGGCTGCCTCGCACGCGGCGAGGTGCTCTGTAGCTGGAGTAAAGTGCTGAGCAGAAACGAAATGATGAACACTGGAACGCTCTCAATTGCCGGCCCATGCACTACCGGGCACTTTCTGAGGAACGGAGCACCGGCGAGCCGGGATAAGCCACGCATAAGCACGACTCCACCAGCAGTTCTTCCAAGGCTTCCCCTCTTCAAAGCAGCTGGCTGGAAAGCACATTAGCAAACTCTCCTTTCCCTCGGCCCTGTCATAACCAGGAAGGAGTGAGTGGCGGGGGCGGCTTCCACAAAGTGGGGGAACGGGACAGCAGAGGAGTGTGAAGCACTGAGGTACTCACCGTCGGGTGAAAACCAATGCACAGGGCCATCATGAGACCTGAGTGTCACTGACCCCTCGGGAGACGCTGAGAGTGGGATGGATGGGGACGTATGGGATAAAAGCAAAGCAAGAGGCAGGAGCTGAGGCATTTTGGGTTTCACAGGTGAGGAGAAGGCGCTCACACATGATGTGGAAGATGAGGGAAGCCAGTGCTGGTGTATGAAGAGGTGCTGGGCCTGCTCAGATGCACCATCACGTACCCCATAGGCTCGTCCTTCATGGTGTCTTCCAGCGCAGTCATCTGTGGGTTGGAAGCCTAAATGGGGTGATGTGGTTGCACGCCATGTGTGCTCTGCTGGTGACAGCATGGTGTGAAGGAACAGGCCCCTCCAGAGCTCGGCCTGCTGGCCAGGCCTAAACCCTCTCCACACTCGCTGTCATGGTTCCCATTTGCCGCACATGGAGCTGGAGCAGGAGAACTGGCCCTCAGCCTCCCAGGGCTCTGGGGCTGGGCTCGGTTCAGAAACGCAGGCTGGAGTTTGGCAGTTTGTCTGACCTGTGCTGGCCTCCGGGGCCTGCAACCCTGGACTCGTAATCTGTGGAGATGAAACGTGCCCTTGGGCACTGCCTGGAACAGAATCACCGTCGGCCAGCTCCTCCACTGTGCGTCCCTGCCAGGGCCAGGAAAAGAGCATCCGGGGGCTGGCGAGGGCAGCCTGGCCACCCAACGGCTCCTAAGTCAACAGTCAGATCCCTGCGCCCAGGCGACTTTTTAAACAAACGACGCTAATGGGGGGTTCTTGGTCTGCCTTTGGATTTTTGCCTCCCCCCATCTGGGTGTTGCCAACACGCCCAGATACATGGGCCCCTGCTGCAAGACCTCCCACCCCACATCTGCCCATCCCCTGCCCAGTGATTACTTCTGTCCCCCGAATCCCACCACTGCTCTTCCTGCAGCTCCAGCAACTCTTTAGCCTCCTCTCCCAGACAGGGGTGGGGAAATCCTGTCCATTAGTTCTGCCCATCTCCCAACCTGCCCAGCCCCCTCGAATCCCCCTCAGCTCTGCAAACCCGCTCTGCCCCCGGCTCCCAGCAGGGAGATGTGAGCAGAGGAGTTAAGGGGCTGCAGGATGAGAACAATGGTGTTTTCTCTGCACAACAGCTTTGGTTTCTGCCCAGTGATTAGCCCCTGACCCCTGCCAGCAGCATTCCCCCGTTATCCCTAGCACGGCCAGCGAAAAGCAGATGCTCAGTGACCAGAATGCAGCACTGCTCACTCAGGGGCCTTGTCCAGAGACTGGCGCTTTATAGGCCCCAGCTGAGAGCGAAGGTCCTGCACTTCCAACCCCAAAAAAGCAGCAGAACCCCACCCCGGGAGAAGAGCGCAGGATGCCTAGCTTGCCTTCTGCCTGGCATCAGACCTGCGCCCATGGCTGGCACTACTTCACTTAGAAGTAATACATTAAATCCCAATTGTTCCTTAATCCTCTTGAAATGGGATAACAAGTCATTTAATTAGTACATAGCAAAACACATAATTCTGATGAGGAGACACTGGTTAACATACCAGCTATCAAATGTCAAGATGCCTTTTTAGCACTGAATAGAATTAATTTGCCAGCGTTCCCTTGTTAAATGTCAGTTCTCTGCGACTGGTATATTTTAAACAAACCCGGCATTGGGAAACACTTGTGCAATTGAGTTACACGAGTGGTGGATAGATTTCGCTCTCCTATACAAAGCTGAAACTTGCTTTTCCCAATTAATATTTCATTTTATAAGAGCTATCTTATTAATTCTTAATTAAATACTTATTTGTGACACTCTCCTGGTTGTATAAACTAATGAAGAACAATACGATCTATCTATTCAGCCTCCAGTCATTTTCCTTGGTAAAGAGGCTGGGCGTGGATGGCTGCTTTCAAGTTTCGTTGTGCCTCAGTGCTACAGCCGGAAAAATACCTCAAAGCATGGTCCACATATCGTCATGCCAATAAAAATTTGGAGCCCACTTCAGCTGTGATTGTGACCGTCTTGTGCTTGCCTTTCTCTACAGTTCTAGTCAATGAGTTTGCCAGCAAGAACATTCCCAGAAACAATTTCAGATGAGCACTAGGGAAAGTCACAAAAAGTGAATTCTGAAGCCACGTTGGGGGTGAAATTCATCCCTTTGCAGGGAGCCAGGACAAAAACTGTGCAGGATGTATGTGGTGCCTAGGCCTTGTGGGACTCAGTGGTTGATAGGGCTCATGCGGGCTCTTTGCAAAGGGATGTATTTCACCCAAACCTGAATGTTTGCATTGTGTTACTCATCCAATCAGAGAACCCAAACCAGCTATGATTTCAGTGCCCAGTCAAAAAGAACCAACACTACCAGAGTTTCAAATACTCACAATGAAGTGATGGGGAATAGCCTACAGCCACGTACGATTTGCAGAATTAATTCTTCAAACAACTCCAGAGTCACAGATTTCAGGCTAGAAGGGACCTTTCATCCATTTTGACCTCTTGCATAGCACTGGCCAGAGAATATCACCCAGTGATTCTCATCTAGATGCAAGCAACATGTAGCTGAACGGGAGGATAGCTTTTAGAAGGACACTGATGTAAGGACACTGTGCAATGGAGTCCGTTTAGGTAATTGTCCCAGTGTTTCACGATCTTCACTATTGGACATGGTCATCCTCTGTCCAGTTTCAGTTTTGCTGACTGTGACTCCCTGCCATTGGATCTCATTACGCCTTTGTCTGCTAGGTTAAAGAACCTTCTGCTATCAGGAATCTTCTCCCTACATAGGGACTTGTAGACCACAATCAAGTTGTTTCTGAGCCTTCTTTTCATTAGGCCAAATAACCTGAACTAATGAAAAGAAGGCTAAAAAAGCAGAGATCGCTGTAATAGCAGAATGTTCCTTAATCTTTAGCTGTCCTTGTAGGGCAGGTTTGCCAGAACTCAAATCATTCTCGTAGCTTTTCTATGAACACTGGTTCATTTCTCAGCAACCTTGTTCAAGTGTTTGCACCAAATCTGGACAGGAGGTGAAATCCTGGCTCCGCTGATATTAACGGTTCCAGTCACTTCAGTGGCAGTAGGATTTTGCCCAATAGTCCAGTAATGGTTCCCCCCAAGAGTAACATCATCTCCCTACTTCTCCTACTCACTGTTCCCCTGATTTTATATCCAAGGATCAGAGTAACTCTCTAAGGCACCGCATCTCACTGGCAACTCATGACCACTTGGCTTCCACCATGACCCCTAATTCCTTTTCAGGGTCACTGCTTTCCAGGATAAGGTCCCTCACCCTGTAGGTGTGGTCTACTTTCTTGGCTCCTAGATGGATGATCTTTCATTGTCTGCATTAAAACACATGTTGTTTGACTATATCCATCTTATTAAGTGACCCGCAGGGCTCTGTAACTGTTCTGTGTCCTTGTGGTTATTTGACACCAAGAGCATGTATACACTACAAGCACAGCTGCAGTGCTATAGTGTAGCTGCTTTCTACATTGATGGAAAGGATTCTTCCATCGATGTAGATGCTCCACCTCCTCCACCAGACATAGTTAAGTAGATGGAAGCATTTTCCTGTCACACCCCAAAGCGACATCGCTAGGTCGATCTAAATTTTAAGCATAGACCAGCGCCAAGTTTTTGTGTCATCTGCAAACTTTATCAACAACTATTTAATATTATCCTTCTGGATGATCCATAAAGATATTGAAAAGTCTAGGGCCAAGAACCAATCCCTACAGGTCCACCCTCGCAAAACCAAAGCACAACAAAAGCCTTTGGATAATCTTTGAACAATGTAGGAATGCTGTAGGAATAACTCTAGAGAAACGGTAAGC
Organism: Emydura macquarii macquarii; assembly: GCF_026122565.2. Lineage (NCBI taxonomy): Eukaryota > Metazoa > Chordata > Testudines > Chelidae > Emydura > Emydura macquarii. Next base: position 7,538,985 of record NW_027131391.1, read on the forward strand.
TGCTTGAGGACAGATGAAGGGGAGAAATGATTTCCTGTGAATTATTTGCACGGCTCTTCTCAACTGCGAAGCCAAAGACTTTCTGCCATACACAAATTCAGGATGTTCACGTGCTGCACAAAGGAAGTTATAATGAGACTTTGGCCTCTGAAATGAGGACATTTCCATGTTCACTCTGCAGCACGTCATGTTATGTGGGCTGGATTCCATGGGACTTTGGGTGACATCCTGACACCTGCGAAGTCAATGGCAAAATCCCCATGGACTTCACTAGGGCCAGGATTCACCCTCTAGCACCAAAATACCACATGTGAGCTGCTCTGGCTCTGCCAGCGTGCAGACAACGTGCCTACAGAGGGACAGGCAGATGTCACGTTCAGAGCATGATTAGGGACGAATCAATATTCATCAGGCTGGCTAGATTATTATTTTTCCACCTCTCCTCTAGTTCCGCAGTCCTGTCTCTGTGGAGTGTCTGTGACTCCTGCGTCATCTGAGTAATGAAGGCAGACAAGGCAGTGTGTTAAAATGCACAAATTAGGTAAATCTCCTTCACTGAGAGTTCAGGACACAGGTTTAACTCTGTGCTATTCACCTTCTCTGCATGGAGTTACCTCTACAGGGGGCGTGGGGAGTGGAGCTGGATGGGCTGCAGCCAGGAACACAGGGGACTGCCGTAAAATGCACAGCACCTTCCTTCCAGTGGCATAACCCAACATGGGAAGGGTAGGGCTGGGGACACTGGAGGGCAGGTCAGTAAAGCTGACAAGTAGAGCTTGCTCCAGATGCCTTTGAACTCATTGACCTGTCCCCAAGAAGTAAGGGACTTAATCTGCAGCAAGGGAAATTTAGGTTAGATACTAGGAAAAGCTTTCTAACCCTCAGGGTAGTTAAGCTCCAGCATAGGCTTCCAAGGGAAGTTGTAGAATCCCTGTTGTTGGAGGTTTCTAAGAATAAGGTGGGCAAAACACCTGTCAGGGATGGTCTAGGTTTATTTGGTCCTGCATCAAAATAGGGGGCTGGACTTGATGACCTCTCAAGGTCTCTTCCCGACCGACGTTTCTACATTTCTGTGACTCTATGTTCACTGTATTGGTCAAGACTGGATGTTTTTCTAAAAGATCTGGTGTAGGTCATATTTCAGGGATGTTCCCTGAGGGCGTGTGATCTGGGGGCAGCAGCCTGAGGGCCAATGAAATCCCCACAGCACAGTCAAATCCAGGAGCAGAGTTAACATTTTCTCTTCAAATTATTTATTTTTGGCAAAATGGAAATTTCCATGGGGACCAGCCAATTTTCGTGACACATTTCAGGTTTTCATAAAAGAAAGGAAAAAAACAGAAGCCCCAAAAGCTTCAAATTTTGGCAACTTGCTTTTCCAGGGTTGGGAGTTTTTGGATGGAAACCTGAAAACTTTTGGAGAAAAAAATTGATAAAAATGGAAACCGTTTGGTTTTCACCCAAAACTTTCATGGGAACAAAAAGCATTTCCTGCCTAGCTTTCTCTAGGTGCCATAATGACGCTGGAGAGCTACACTTTACAAAAAGAAATCATGCTTCCTAATTGATTGAAACTGTCTCTTACGGCCGAAGAGTGCCCTCTCATTCAGTAATCAACTCAGGATCATGGCATCATTTATGATAATACCAACTGTGAAAGCACGAGTAACTTTATTCCAAGGGAAACGCCCGTCTGAGCCACTCAAAGAGAAAATGTTCATTCCTACCTCCTGAGTGTGAGATGTGAGCAGACGCAATTATGTGCCAGCTGAACCTTCGTCTTGTTGTGTTTTCTGCTGTACAAAAATAGAATTAAAATGTCTTTGGGTGTTTGTTTATATTGCAAATTCAGATGAGTGGCCCAGATCCTCAACGGAGTGGATCAGGAAGTAGGGGTGCATCGGTGGTTTTAAATGACCTCTCTGCTTCCCCAAGCCTGATCAGTCAGAGGCCTGTTCTTCTGCTTAAGTTAAAGTAGCCTGAAGGCCACCTCTCTTCACCCCACTCAACCAGCATGGAAGGGAGAAAGGGCTTGGCCAGAGGAAAGGGGGCATAGCTACGATGCCCCTCTCTCATGCCCATTCTCAGCTACAGCTTCAGCTCCTTGTGGCAATCGGTAGTGGCAAAAGTTATCAGTTTCTCTATTCCCTTGCAGGTTTGCCCATCCTCAGTGGGAATCCACCAAGGTTGAAATGGGACAGTTCCTCGTGACCTTTGCAGTGAGGCAGAGATTCCAAAATCCTGCCCTCCCAGGAGATCATCCCACCCAGAAGAGTCAGCACCACCCAAAAAAGGCGAGTCCGACTGAATTAGAGCTGGTGCTCTTGGGAGGCTCAGGGTGAAGGGTATTGCTCTAGTTTGCATATTTTAACTGAATGCGAGGCCTGCCTGCATCACAGAGATAGTGGGGGGAGAGGGAGACTCAGGCATGCAGTCCACAGGCAGGGTTGTGACATTAGTGGAGAGGTGAAAAACTAATCATCCATCCAGCTTGAATAATATTGATTTGTTCCTAAGCGAGCCCAGGACGTGATGCATGTTAATTTCTGCACAAGGCATGTGATCCTGCCCATGGCACTTGCCCACAGAAGCATGTGATCTGGGCCCTGAGTGCGTAAGGGCAGTGGGTGGGGTGTCCACCGCATACACCCTGGGAAAAGGTTAACATGGGCCTGAGAGGTCAATTAACCTGTCTGCTTACCCCCGGATGCGAGTCAGGCCTTGTTAGAAATGAAGCCCCACTGGAGAAAAGCAGTGCTTGTGGCCTTGAAAAGTTGGGGGTCCCCAGCTGGAGGAGGAGACCGAGAGGGGAGGAGATGGGAGTTCCCGTCTCTGGGAGGGCTGAGAAGGGGGCAGACAGGCTACTCCAGGGGTTAGCCGGAAGCCTGACTGGAGGCAGAAATCTTGAGGAGCTGGAGTCTGCCTGAACCCCCAGTGAAGGAAGAGTGTGTCCCCCTGGGCTGCAGGGCTGGTTGAGGCACAGAAGCCTGTGGTTAGCCAGGAGGCTAGTGTAGAGCAGCAGAGGAAAGTGGGCATAAGAGAACTGGAAATGACATGTCTGCAGCTGCCAGGTCACAGCCAGAGCCGGCTCTCAGAATCCCTGCCCCTGCAGGGCTGGGCTTCCACATTCACAGCTGATTGGTGTCTGCCTGCCTCTCCAGGAGCCGTTTGCATTGTCTCTTCATGTTTCTCTCCCAGAGAAACCCGACCCCGTGAAAATATGCAGGGCAAAACCTCTCTATTCAGCACCTTGCCCGAGAAAAATCAAGTTCACGGAGGGCATTAATTTCCTGTTATTAATTTAGATACTAAATTTCTCGTAATTACCAGTTCTAGTGTCATTACGGCTATAATCCTGCTAACAAGACAAGCAGCTCAGCTGGTACTTAATGTGTCTGGAGCTGTGAATTATATGGCTGGAGAAACAGGTCGCGTGTGACTGGAGCAGAAAGTGGCAGCCCAGGATTTGATGCCCACACATAGATCTCTGGGAAAGGGTTGATGCATGCCTCGTTTGGCCGAGGAGGGCGTGTGTGTGGATATTAATGGGGTAATGGGGAGCCGTGTATGTGTAAGGGGGATCAGACATTTTCCAAGACATAAAGTGGAAATGAATTTTCAGTCTGTAGAATCTCACAAATATCAGGTTGGAAGGTACCTCAAAGTCATCTAGTCCAGCCCCTTGCACTGAAACAAGACCAAGTCAATCTAGACCGTCTCTGACAGGTGTTTATTCAACCTGTTGTTAAAAACCTCCAGTGAAGGGACTCCTCTTGGAAAGGTAAAGAGAAAGCAAGGCATAACCATTGCATAGCTGCATACCCCAGATGATGTGCAGCAGAAGAATGGTTTGGTAGAGAGGAAGGGAAACTCGAGTTCAAGTTCCTGCTCCACCACAAACTTCCTGTATGGCCCTGGGCAAGTCATTTAGTCCCTGTGTCTCAGTTTCCATCTGTAAAATGGGGAGAATAGCCCTGCCACGTCTCTTTATCTAGAATATACAATGCTCAGACCTACGTCTGAACTGTTAGAGCACATCTGTGGTGTTGCCTAAGCTACAGAGTGCATACCACTGTCAATAAATATATATATATGCTACTGTAAAGGGAGTCATGTGAATCCCTAAGACAGCTAGATGAACCTGGTGTAACGGGTGTTTGTGCTGTAGGGGTGTATGCATGGGCTGTGTCTGGTGGGAAGTATGTGTGTGCATATGTGCTTACACCATATCAAAGGTCTGGGGTGGATGGAGTCAGTGGGAATCACAGTGTCAGGGGGCACCTGGGCATGGGGGGTGCATGGTTGTACAGACTGGCTGGGGTGATGGGTGCATGGCAGTGGGGAGCAGAAGATGCTGCATGTTCTTTTAGGCAGGGGCAGAGCTTTGGGGCTTCAAAGCAGCCTTTAAACACACTGGCCTCTGGTTATAGGACATTCGTCTTCTCTTCTTTAGTCCCTTTGCAGGGGGAAGCAGCTGCTTCTCCTTCTCCTTCAGCAGCCTCCGTCCCTGAGGTGCAGCACGTAGCAGGGCAGAACAGTGGCGTGGGGAGGCAGATTCCCTCTTCTCGCCCTATCATCCAGCTCGGCTGATTTTTCCTGGATCCCAGAACTTCCAATGCCCTGGGAGCCCAGGCTGCAGTTTCCCGGAACATGACTCTGCCCTCACGTACTGGCATAAAGGTGGCACAAGCACTAATGAAGACCCACCGCACTACTGGGAGACGCTCTGCATCTGTATCTATAATGTTCTTAATCACCCCCATTCCACAGATGGGAAACCGAGGCACAGTGAAGGTAAAGGACTTGCCCAAGGTCACAAAGCAAGTCGGGAAACAGAGCCAGGAGACGAGCCCAGATTGTTCCACGCTCACCTACACACGTGTGTATGCCTGCAGCCTCCATTGAAAGGCTTTTACTTGTAAACATATTTAACTGATTGTTAAGTCCTAGATGGGTTGCATCTTTTTTTTGTAAGGAACTGAGAAGCTTCCAGGGACTCAGAAATCTTTCCAGCCCCCCAGCCGGGTGCTTTGCTAATCCTGGCATTGCTAGAAGCCAGACTGGAATGGGTTGGTTATGGGCTTGCTGTGCCTCTTTCGCTTTTGATGCTGTTGTAGGACCGAGTCACTATCACTTCCTGCCCGGTTTGTCCCTGCCGGTTTGGTGATGCCCAGTAAGATTCTCCGGCAAACCTAGCTGGAGACCTCAAGCCCTCACGTCAGTTACTGACTGACTGACCGAGTTTCTGCATTGACAGGAAGGAACTGGCTGGATACAGCAGAAACAAAAAGGACTGGATTGAAAATCAGACCAGGAACTCAGCTGTGCAGTGATGGTGGCTCTGTGCTTCCCACCGGGCCGCCGTCTTCGTTGCGTTGACCCTGTGCAGCTATTTATACCTGTGCAAAGTGGGGCGAAATGCTACTGAATCAGAATGAATTTACAGGAGCCTTGCACCAGCGCGAACCTCTCCGCAAGGTGCAAGGTAGGGTAAGATCAGTCCCACGATATTTTTCTTGTAGGACTTGAGATATCTTCCCCAGTACATATGCTCACAGGACACGCACGTGTGCCCAGAACCACAACAGAAATGTCCTGCACACGGAAACATAGACATGCATATCTTCAAGGGGCTGAAACAGGACAGGTCCTCCTCCCTGGGGCTGGGAGACCCGGGAGGTGGGGTATTTGCTGAGCAAATCCACCCCACACTCAGCCCGGCGGGGTGTCTCCCTGTTGTGTAGGGCTGCCTGGGCTCACCATTCCCAGCGCTGTGACCTGGCCCCTGGGATCACAGAGCTGCTCGGCTTTGGCCCGGCCCCTGCGGTGAGTGGGCCTGCGACACCATGCGTCAGGAACTAAGTTGCAATGCCCGTAGCAGGGAGCTGAGCCACGCCATCTTCACAGACAGGAGACAACCGGGACAGGGTTGTTGTGAGTCAAGGCAGGACAGTCCCAGGAAACCCAGGACTTTGGGGAGGTCTAGACATGCCAAATACAGCTACCCACAGCCACTAGACCTCACAGCCGGGATTAGCAAACTGCGAAACCCTGGGACAGGCTGCTGGCAATCTGCCCTCTGTTGCTCCATCATCTCCAACCTGGGGCTTCTCTGGACCATGTACAAGTGCCTGTAACAGGGGAAGGGCTGTGATCACTGAGCCGCATTCAATAAACTCGAGTGTGCTCTTTTATTTAGTAGGCAAATTGAAAAGCTCCTCGGTGGCTGTAATATAAATTGTAGCTTAGACCATGAACTCCCAGGGGAGGGCACTTCTCCTCTTGCCTGGCTGGGCCACTCACTAGTAGTGGTTATTATTAATGGTGTGTTTATATAGGACTGAACAGCAGCACTCTACTGGCTTGGCTGACCAGCAACGGCAGGCAGTCTCTGAGTCTCCGAAGCCCGAAGCAAAGGGACCGGGTGGGAGGAACAGACAGGGGTTACGAATGGATGCTTCTACCTCTAATTTACAGTTGCGGAGCATGCAGTGCCAGGCTGGTCCCCAGAGCAGCCTGACGTCTACACTGAATGACCCATGTTCATTCATCAGAGGAGGGGGCATCCCAGGCCCCGTTCAACCTGCACTCCAGCTGCCGGGGAGCTCGAGTCCAGGCCGGTTTACAGAGGCTTCGTGTCACCAGAGCAGACAGACGGACTAGCAGAGGTGCAGCAAAATGTGCAGGAGGCAAACAGTGACTGAGGGGGCTTTCCAAGGCGAATCCCAATGCAAGCCAGGCCTGGTGCGTGGCAATCCCTGGGCACCCAAGAGTGAAATGCATATACATGAAGGCCAGAAGGTCTGACCTCTCCCAGCACACAGACCGTTTAGTTCCAGCCAGTGATTTCTGAATCAAGCCTCTTCTTTTTGGGTGGGATACAGTGTACCTTTTACAAAGACAAACGGGCCCAAAGGATGACGAACCTACACGCGCCTGGGCAATCCATAGCAGTCATCCCGTCTCCTCACTGCTACTGGTGAAATGATTCTGCCTTCACTTTTGAGCCAGGGGACCGCATTCTTCCTTTGCCTGAAATCTCCTTCTGCGAGGACTTAGAGATGGCCAGCAAGTCATCTCTTAATGTTCTCTTCGATACGCTAAACGGATTCAGCTTCTTTAGTTTCTCACTGCGTGTGTTTCCCAGACCATAAATCCTCCAAGAGGCTCTTCTCTGCACTGAGAAGCTGTGGGGACCCTGCAGGTGGGTTCCCAAAGACTCACAGGGAGATTTCAGTTGTTTCTTTATTTTCTTCCAGATGTTTGCACATATGAAACACAGCATCAAGCAAACACATCACAACTAGTGGCTGTGGGCGAGGGAGGCGGGTGTTTCAGGCAATGCTTATTTTAAATAATTCAGTAACTAGGCTGGATATTAATTTCCCATTTTTCCCACTAATTCCCCATAATGGAGCATGTGTAATTAGTAATGAATATTCATGGGCCAGCGTAGATAATATTACTTTAAGCAAGGAGGAAATCATTATGTGGAGGGAACCTCTCTCTCTTTCTCTTGGAGTGATTTCACCCCCAGAGCACAGGGACAGGCGAGTAACTAACATGCTTCAGGCATGGGGCATTGTCCCATGGGGGTATTCTACCTTACAAGAGACGTTAGAGGCGGGGATGAGTGTTTGCGGAGTGGAGAAGGATCCTCATTCCCCATCTGTGATAGGAGTATGTGCCAGACAATGGGCTGGGTTCCAGTCTCAGTTACACTGGTGTACATCTGGAGTAACACCATTGCCTTGAGGGGAGATACTCCCTGTTTACACCAACATAACTGGGATCAGGATCTGACCCAATGCAAAGTAAAAATCACAGCATGTGAGAAATCAAAGAAAGTCTCTGGCCTGCCTGTTCCTGGTTTATTCCTCTGCACAAACCACCGTGACCCAGCTAGGATCAAAACGCTGAGTCTTCCAGGCCAGGTAAGGCAGCGCTGCCTAACAGAATTCTTGTGGCCGCTAGTATCCGTGACACCCCATTGCAATGACTTGTCCTTTATGAATTTATCTCATTCTTTCTGAAGCCACTTATACATCTGGCCTTCACAAAATCTCCTGGCAATGAGTTCCACAGGTTGGCTGTGTGTTGGGTGAAGAAGTACTTCCTCATATTTGTTTTAAACCTGCTGCCTATTAATTTCATCAGTTGACCCCTGGCTTTTGTGTTATGTGAAAGGGTAAATGACACTTCCCTATTCACTTTCTCCACACCACTCATTATTTTATAGACCTATAGACCTATACCACATCCCCTGTTAGTTGTCTCTTTTCTAAGATGAACAGTCCAAGTCTTTTTTTTCTCTCTCCTCATATAGAAGGTGTTCTATACCCCAACCATATTCTTTGTGCCTTTTTCATCTCTAATATATCTTTTTTTTTTTAGATGGGGCAACCAGAACTCCATGCAATATACAAGGTGTGGGCTACCATGGATTTATGTAGTGGCATTATAATATTTTCTGTCTTATCTATCCCTGTCCTCATGGTTCCAGCATTCTGTTAGCTCTTTTGACTGCCGCTGCACATTGAGCAGATGTTTTCAGAGGACTATCCACAACGACGCCAAGATCTCTTTCTTGAATGGTGACAACTAAGTGAGACCCCATCATTTTATATGTATAGTTGGGATTATGTTTTCCAATGTGCATTACTTTGCACTTATTAACAATGAATTTCATTTGCCATTTTTTTTGCCCAGTTTAGTGTGATCCCTTTGTAACTCTTCCCAGTCAGTTTTGGACTTACTGTCGTGAGTAATTTTGTACAAACACAGTTCCTGCCCCGAAGAATTTACAATCTCAGCTGACCAGACAGACATAGGGTGGGGAAAGGGGTAAATCACATATATGATGGCATCAAACATCATGTAAGTGCCACAATCATTTTATTATGATTATTTGTGTGGGTGGGTTAGTTCAGAGGGGATCGGTTAAATGGAAATAAAGGGGAAGGGAAATGCAGGGCAGACAGGGCAGTGGAGGAGAGAGGCAGGTGTGGAACAGGCTGGACTCTCTGGCTGGCTCCTTCCTGAAGTTTTTCCTCCAGGACAGGGCCACCATCTGGGTCCTGGTGCCCCTAGTGAATGGGGAGGGGTGGGCGGGTCTCCCTTGTGCAGCTGCTGTAAAGATAAGCTGCTCTGCATGCAAAAGTCATCGTGGTCATGAACCTCAGACAAAGCCCCTACCGCTGAACGTCAGCATCGTCTGCTGCCCTGGACTCCGGTCCTGCACTTCCATGGGCTCTCCTGCGACCAGGCTTCCCTCAGCACCGTACAGCTGGGCTGCGGATTGTGCCGGCCCTTGGGATCAAATGATCGTGAAGCCACGGGCCCTGTGTAAGCAGACAGTGCTCAGCGAGTGAAATGCTAAGCAAACAGCTAAGGCCACTTAGCCTGAAGATTCCCATTACTCTGCTGAACGAATACATTAAGATAATGTCCATATGGTCACGGCAGAAACATTAAATATTGAATTGTTCACTAGAGTGTAGAGTGCAAGCAGAGCTCGTAAGCTGGGTCCAAGGGAAATGGGCATCGTCGAGGCTGGCTTTGTTCCTGCCCGTCTTTTCCCACAAAGGATCAGATAGGGGATCTGAGGCCCAGCTCAGAAGCACTTGATGAAGTGTGAGCACCGGCGCAGCCCCCTAAGCCTGGGAGCTGCCCCACTGAACTCCCTGTGCTGACAGGCAAGTGCTTAACGACCTTGCTGAATCAGGCCTTTAATGAGGAAGTGTCAGGGAAATGTGTCAGTGGTTAGAGCCAGGGCCGGAGTTAAATTCCCCATTCAGCCAGTCACTTAGACCCAGGTATTTATATTGCACCCCTCATTGTTGCACGGCCTAAGTGATTTAGCAGCCAAGCCCTATTTTCAAAGGTGATTTAGGATCTTGGGGCTAGATCCACTGCGGCCTGACCCTGCAGGCACCGAAATTCCCACCAGCGGGCACGCACAAGGCAGTCTGACTCCTGATACCTGGAGACTAGCTCATGCCCAAGCCCTGATGATCTCTTCAAGGTCAGCGTCCCCTCATGCTCTGGTCTGGGGGTTGTGAGGCCTTGCTTTGGTTTCAGTTGTTGGGTTTAGTGTGCGGGTGTTGGTGACTTGTGTTGTACAGGTCAGACAGGATGGTCCAGGGGTCCCGTCTGGCTTTTCACTCTAGACCAACTCGGGGCTGTGGATTCTACGCGGCAGAAGGGCGCCTAAACAAAGGTGTTGCAGTGCTGACCCTCTGTCCCCTTTGTGGATCTACTCTCCAGGAACCTAAGTGTCATTGAGAGGCAGTGGGATTTAGGTCCCTGAGCCAGCTTTTTAAAAGGGATTTAGGCACCCAACGTTGCAGACAGATGCCTGGCAGGGTTTTCTAAAACACCTAGGTAAAGCACTTTGTCACTCCCGCTGGGCACCAGGATGCATCTTCAGGCACCGACAGTCCTCTAAACACTGGGTCCTAGCCACAAATCTCCCAGTGACGCCAGTGAGACAGCTCTCAGGGTCATGTTAAACTTGTGCATAAATATTTGCAGGATCAGGGCCTTGCCTTCTCTTTGTTTCTCTCTCTGTAAAACAGGGATTGTGATCCTTAGATATTATCTGGCACCTTTACCTGTAGATCTCAGAATGCTTTGCAAAGAAAGGTTACCAGGATTATCCTCAGATTATGGATAGGGAAACTGAGGCACAGAGAGGTTCAGTAACTCCCCTAGGGTCCCAAAGCTGATCAGCAGTAGAGTCAGGACCAGAATCCAGGTGTCCTGGCTTCCAGCCCAGAGCCCTGTACACTGGACTGGCTATAAATGCAAACCTCTGTTGGCCCAGCCCAACCCCCATTAAAGTCACTGGAAAAGCTCTGAGTGACATCCGTTGGAGCGGGGTCAGGCCCTGTCGGAGAGCTGCTATAATTAATGCCCAATGAGTCTGTGTATACAGTAATGCTAAGGGCCTTATTCCAAACTGGGCTGAGTTTCTGCAACCTCTTTTGGCTTCAGTGCAAGCTCTGGCATGTCAGCTCCTCTCAGGATTGGAGCTTTTGGTGCCCCCAAAGTTTCTGTGCCACAACTGAAGAGCTGGGCTGTTTTGGAGGAATCATCTGGAAGGCAGAGCCGGGCGATTGCAATGCCCCAGTTTATTGGTACAAATGACAGTAATTCCCAGCAGATGGTCACAATAATTTGTCCCCATTAGTCCAAAATCAAAACCTGGGGAAGGACGTTCGATGGACTGAAATGAAATCTGGGCTCCAGAGAGAGGAGGAGATGATTGGTCATTTACTCTCCGAAGGAAATGGGCAACAGCGGAATGAAGGGGGAGGAGCTGGTGGGACCTGCTCCCCCCGCCCTGAGCGTGGGGAAAGAAGCTGTGTGACTGTGTCAGTCCCAGGTGGGAATGCGTCACGGGGACACGGGGACGCAAAGAACTTGTCACCGCCCCTGAAGGCCCCCTCACATACCAGGGCTGGCAGGGCTATTACCTTTTCAGGCCATGCCCGGAGGCACGCTTGATTAACCACACACTTGAACTGCAGTTCACCAAATAATTGCCCTATAAATTACAGTACAAATGAAGCAGGAGCTGGCTCGTGGCAGCAAGGTTTGAAACACCGGCGAGTTTCTGAAATACTGGGGAAGGCGCACAACGGGTCCTGGAGCAGACGGCACGGCCTCTCACCCAGCCCTTTTCTGTGTCCTGATAGCCATTCGCAGCGGGGACTGTGACAGGGAGCAGAGAAAGGAGTCAGCAGCGGGGGTGGGAAGGGGAAGAAACAAAATCAAGCATCTGTGCTATCCTCTCACCAGCTGCCCACCCCTCCTATTTCTCATTTTGTACATCCCATCACCCGGGATGGCTCAGAGAGGAGGTGGCTGGAGGAACATTTATAGGCCTCAGGTGTCTATGGCTGGCTAGCTATTTAGGGCCCCTGTTTTCTGACTCCAGCCCGTTCCAGTCTCATTCTGCCAACTGGGTTTTTACAAACATTTCCATTTTGGTACACAAAGTGGTAAATGAGAGGCTGAGCGATTCAACATGCTGACTAGCACTGGCTGGAAAATGGGATTTCCATCCTGCGGGAAATGCTCAAGTCGCGACCCGTGTTTTCATCTCGCACAGGGATGGAAGGACGCAAATGCAAACATTTCCCTGGAACGAACAATTCAGAAGAGTTTCGATTTGGAAACGCTGAAAAGAAAAAAAAAAAAAAGGTTGACGTGTTTGTCTGAAAGGAAACGTGAGTTTGAAATGTAACGGTCTGTGCATTGGAAACTGTCGTGTTGGAAAATCGCAACGTTCTTTCCATATTGATATTTTCCCTCCGAAAATTTCCATGTGGCAGAAACCACATTTTCCAACAAAAAACTTTTCACTGGAAAATTTACAACCAGCTCCGCTGTTGATCGTGAGCATCAAAGGCGCTAGTCCTATGCTTTGGAAAGCATTGTCAACCATTGCTAATACCCTTCCTCCCTAGGCGCTATTACTACATCATCTTCCTCACTTCCTTACCGAATCATATGCAAGCTCTCTCTCTCAGCAGCCGGCCCCAGCTACTTTCTGCTTTCATTTCCCCCGCCACCCTTACATTCTCACCAGTCCTCTGCCCTAAGGACTTTCTTCCTTTCCAGCTTCCTTTGACCAACTAGAGCTGGGCAAACAGTCTCCAATGGAGCTGTTTTCCACTGGAAAATGCTGATTCGATGGAATAGAAAAGTTTCATGGGAATGTGTCAATGTCACCAATAATCTTGACAACAAACTATCTAAACATTTCCCTGAAATTAGATTGAAACGTTTCGTTCTGCTAAGTCAGAAGTGCTTCATTTTGACGTTATCATTTTGACTGTTTTATGTTGTTATATTATTTTATAAAAAGCACTTTCTTTTTGCAGGAAATTTTGACTTTTCATTCCAATGCAGGAGGAAAGGAAATTTCAAAATGTTCCAGTTTCCCCCGGAATGGAAATGCCAAGTTTGCACCAGTTCCGCCTGGATCACACGCCCTCCCCAGCGCCTATCCCTCAATCCTCCTCACTCAAACCATCCCCCAGAGAGCCTCTGCTCCCCTTTCTCACCAGCAGTCCCTGCACCCTCCCTGCTGCCTCTGTTTGGCCGATTTGGCCACTCTGATAAGCAGTCAGTTTCTGCCCCTGCAGTGGCCCCGTCCATCTGAGTGGAATTCCTCCAGACAGCGAGCAAGAGCTTGCCATTAGATTGTCTCCAGGGCAGGGAACACCTTCGTTCATTTGTCTATTTGCAAAGCCCTGGGCAGATTTACAGGCACGCTATCACTGTTTATTGTTATTGCTGCCATTGCGTGCGATCCTTTTTTCTGGCTTGGAGCTAACCCCACGCCGTGGCCTTCAGCCTCAGGACGCCTGAATGTGCCTCTCCCGCAGGAGGAGGTTCGGGGGCAGCATTAAGCGGGGCCTTCCTGTACATCCATGGCGCCCATCACCTCACACTCTTCCAAGGGCGTTATCCTCACAGCTGCACGGGGCTATTCTCTCCATTTTACAGAGGGGGAATGAAGGTCCAGGGAGACTCAGTGACTTGTCCAAGGTCACACAACTCACACACTAGGGCAGGGAACTGAACCCAGCTTTCCTGAGGCCTCAGTAAACACACCAACCACTGGGGCATCCTCGCGTTCGTTGGACCCGCGCCTCAGCTTCCATTTTGTGTTCCAGTCCTACTGATGGGGGGGGACCGTGAGTGCAGCCGATGCAGTGACATCTGCAGACAGCCTGAAACAACAGCTCTGTGCAGTGTGAGCTGCCCTGCTTGTTCCCTGGAGTGATAACAACGAACCCTTCCACCCCCCCCCCCCATGACACGTCTCACCATTGTTAACTATTTCACTGCTGATCGTTTCAGCAGAAACACCCAGCGAAGGTGCTTGTCCCACAATCCCAAACCGCCTCTGCAGCGGCCAAACACCCCCGTAACGCCCTCTCAGCTTCCTCCGCTCTCACTGTAAATGCAACACCGCCAGGATCTCCAGAGTGCGCTCCTGGCCAGCTAGCTGTGGAGCGCCCGGAGCCTGGGGAAGAAGGTCTGATCAGCTGCTGCCCAGAGCCCAGAAGCTCGAGTCACTTGCTCTGGAACCAAGACAATGTTCTCAGCTGCCACGGTGGGGGTGGCCCAGAAGGAGCAGGGACCGGGCCCAGGAACAGGGTCCACCAGCCGCGGGAGTGGAGCTCATTCATAGGCAGCGGAAGGGAAGGGCAGGGAAGGGGGAAGAGGATTATGCAAGCAGCAAAATACATTTTTTGCCTCTTTTGCTCTTCGTCCTTCTCCGGCTGAAGGAAATGAGCGGGGCACTGCTGCCTGCTGTGACACAGCGGGGGTGAGGGTTCCCGTGGCCCTGAGACAGCAGAGGGGCTCCCAGCACGGCAGAACAGGGGGCAGAGATGGGCCGGGGGGGTCCCACTTTTACCCTGGGGCTGAAGGGCAACACTGCATGTCTCAGCACTCGCGTGGCATCGACCCGTGTCAGTTTGGGGCTTTGGTTTATATTCACAAGTGTCCACGAAGTCCCCGGTGCACCTGAACTGCTCGGCTCCTCCTTAATATCGTCGCTGTGTGCAGTGCGCTGGGAAGGCCTGCAACGGGCAGGGATGCGGCACATAGCTCAGACGCATTCCCCCGCTGCCAGCGATGTGATACAGCCAGTCCAGGGGAAGGATTTGATCACGGCATTTTATAATAAAGAAAAACAGCAAGCGGGGCTTAAGTAGCACCAGCCGCCGGGGAGGTGGTGCCTGATGAATATAGAACGAAAGCCGCACTCTCCATTCGTTTGGCTGTTCAGGAAACAATTGTGCACTGGTTGCTGGGGAAGCAGCAGTGACATGGCGTTCAGTGTATGATAAAGCGGTTGCTGTTGGATTCCTCATCAGACATTAAATTGCTGCAGCAGCCAACTGGAAACAAGAAACCCCCCGTGCCCTGGCCCCACTTGCAAACTATTTAGGCTTCAGGAAACACCTCTGGTGCCCATATCTGAACGGAAGCCTTTGTAACTGGACAGCAGAGCAAGCCCACATGCACAGACTGCCGTGGTCGGCTTTGCTCAATTAATTCGCAATTAGCACAGAGAAGTGCAAAGGCCATCATTTTGCTGTCAGGGATAAAACCACTGCTACGTTTTGGAACAGAACCCGCCAGAGCTGGTTTGCCTCTGTCTAGCCCTCTGCTCACCTTGCCCCTGCCTCCTTTCTGGCAGGATGGGAGCTGCTTGGAAAACAGAGACTTTTTCAGTGGAAAATGTCCAGTTTTCATTGAAAAAGCCAAAATCTAAAATGCTTTGGCTTCAAACCGAAAGCTTTTTACCCTCCAACTGCCCAACCCTGAAAAATGGTCAGCATTTGCTCCAAATATTCCATTTTTGGGATTTTTGGTATTCCAGCAAAATACCAAACTTTTTCAAGGAATGCAAACAACTTCTGCAAATATGTTAATTCAGCCCCCTTCTTCCCCCCCCACCAATTTTCCATAAAGAAAGGTTCAACAGAAAATTTTAGACCTGTCCTAGTCATGATATATGGATTCATGGTCAATCTTAAGCAGAAAACACATATTGAATGAAACAAATACAAACACAACCAGGCTTGTTTACCAGTGACCACACCCTGTCTCTCTATACAGCACACAGACGTGACTGACGTAAAGAGATCACCCCAATCTCTGCCCTACCCCACAATCTTGGCGCTGCCAGCACAAGACCCTTCTCCTCTGCGCCTTCTTCCTGGCATTTGGAAGAACCTCATTATAAGTCTCTTCCTCAACATCTCTTCTCCATGTGGCTAGATGCTACAGGGATTAGTGCAACAGCAATTGTATTATACATCATTTCAGCTCGCAGCTGGCAACATGTCTTTTGTCTAAGCTCTTTTATGTGTCTCTCCCTTTTCTATTCTTTATTATTTTACTCTGCATTGTATTATGCTGGAACTTTGCAAAGTGCTTTGGGATGTAGTTTGTAGGGAAGACAAAATAATGAGCTCTTGTGTTGAATGGAGCAGTCACACTTTATTATATTTTTGAATATCAGTGACTATAACTATTCATCACATTCATTACGGGTATAATAAGATGCATTATGAAAATTAGCCCCTGCTTTGCTGGGTGAGTTCATCACAAATCGATCCTGATTTTCTTTGAGTTGCTTCATTATTTTTAAGGGTTCCCCCAGTAGTTTGGACGGGTGGGGACTGGAGTCCAGATCTTCCATGTCTCTGGTGAGTGCCCCAACTTCTGCCTTCTCATACACCATGGTAAACAACCCACATCCTCCATCTGTAAACAACTGCTCTGCCTCCCCACTCATCTCTGGGACCAGTTTCCGCGATTTTTCAGAGAGTCTGAGGTCAGAAGGCACCAAATTTCCCCCCAGCTAACCCTGTCTTAGGCCCAACACCTGGGGCAGGCTAAAGCATTTCAGTCCTCAGAAGATTAAACTGATGTGTGCCACAGGCAGGAGAGACTGAGGGGCCACCAGTGCCCGAGGCCACTTGGATGCCTAGGTGAGACATGCCCAGATGGTCCCAGCAGGTGATCCATGCCCCATGCTACATAGGAAGGTGAAACACCCCCAAGGTCCCTGCCAATCTGACCTGGCGGAAGATTTCTTCCAGCCCCCAGGTCTGGCGATCAGTATGATCCTGAGCTGGCAAACATGACCCACCAGCCGGGAGTCTAAGAAAGAGAAGCCACTGCACCACCTCTGAGCAGCTGTCCAGTGCTCCATCTCCAGTGGTGGCCAATCCCTGATGCTTCAGAGAAGACAAAAGAAGCCATTATACATCTGGTAGTTGTGCATCTGAATTAAAAATTCCTTCCTGACGCCTGCTGGTGACCGGCTGGAGCCTGGAAGAATGAGATTTCATTAGAGGCAGTGTCTTCATGCACAGTGCAAGCATGTGTTTTAAAGAGCCTCCCTGGCCTGGCATACCTTACTGCCTCTCTCGCTTCTTCCCCCAGCCTCACTGCCAGCACTGCCCACTCCTGTGCTGCTCCTGCCATCTGGGACAGCCTCCTACCTTCTCCCCGCCCGCTCAACACACTATCTGCGTTCAAGTCTCAGCTAAAACACGTGTTCTGCCTTCAGTCTGTCTCTTTAGGCAGTAGGGTTCCCACCTTTGAAAGGCAAAAAAAAAAAGCACCCCCACCCACACAGGGCAAGCTGCCTGCAACCCCAACCCCCAGCTACAAGGCAACTCCACAACCCCCCTTCAACAGCTGCCACTTGTAGTGACTCAAACCTTCTTTCACACACATGCGTGGTGCATTTGCGTGTCATGGGCAGACAGCTGCTGGATTTGCAACAGTTTTGATCTGTTATCGCTTCAACTGTGGAAGCGGGAACACTGCAGCGTCTTTAGCTGGACACAAAAACTTGCAACCTTAGATATCCCGGGGCATTGTAGTCAGAATGGAAATCTTTAGACCCACGTAAAAAAAAAAAAAGAAAAAACCCTGGCAGCTAAAATTATTTTTCTGGCAACTGGCAAATCCATGAAAAATCAATGGCCAGGCTGGTCAAATACCGGCCAGATGGTAACCCTAGCCCGGGCAGGTGAGTCTGATTATTGAGTGTTTGTAGGGCAGGAATGGAGACCAGCGGGGTGAAGGGCAGTCTGTTCGACAGCAGGCTCCCCACAGCTCTGAGCCATCCACTGGAGCTGTACGGCTGAAAACAAAAGCAGAGCTGAGCAGAGGAGAACCAGTCTGGATAAAATGAGATCCAGGCTCAGAGCCTTTACCTGACCTCACTCTGCTGGGTCTTTGGGTAGGTTTGGAGGCCAAGCACCATTGGGGAGGAGGAGCCACTGCAGAAAGGACAGCGACTGGCTGATTTATTTGTGATGTCACAATCCCGTTGGAGAGGGGGGCAGTAGGAAGGGAAATGATTGGCTCGCTTGCTCCGATATCACAATTTCTATGGAGAGGTGGGGGCGGCATGAGTGAGGGGTGATTGGCTGGTTTATCTCTGATGTCTCAGTCCCATGGGGAGTGAGATGATTGATTGGATGCTTCACCCTCGCCTTGCTGCTCCTGTCCGATCGACAGCTCTCCCCCCGCTCCCCGGCACCCTTCCAATGGCTGGCGCACACTGTCCGTGCTCCTCCTGCGGTGGCTGTCCCAGGACTTCCCCTCTAGCTCCATCTCCCTGTACTGACTCCAGCGGGCCCCCTGCTCTGTCCTTGCTTTCTCCCGTGGTGGTTGCTGCACCCACCTCCCCAGGCTGACAGCAAAGGTGTGCATGTGCCTGGGTGGGGGATCCAGTCACTGATGGGGAATTTGGCAGCCAGCACCAAGCCTGGGCAGGGCACTAGCAAATTGGTTCCCAGCCCCTCAGGGCAGCCTCAAACATCCCTCACTGCCAGCGGATTCCCGAATTCTGCCCTCCATGCTGCCTTGACCCCTCCCATGCAGAGGGTCGGGGGCCCGTGAAGCCCTACGCATGCTGGTCACTCCCCAGCATTGGGAACTGTAAGCAAGGACACATGCAGGCAGGCCAGCCAGGAAAGGCAGAGACTTGAGCAGGTGACACATTTCCAGAGAGGGTCTCAGGTCTTTGGGTCCCTCCCGCCACCAGCAGCATAGGAAGGGGACGTTGCATGTGGCAGACACACATGGCACCAGGGCCTGCATGAGTGGTGGGCCTTCTCTCATCCCCAGGGTCTCCCTGTCTACTGGCGCAACTCAGCCTTCACGGCTCCCTCACAAAGGCAATGGGGCTCAGGTGAGGCCAAGAGGAAAAGGAGCAGGAGAGAAAAAGTTTGAGTAAAAACAGGAGGGGCAGGAGGCTGAAGAATGATAAGCCCCAAGGGGTGAACTCCTCTCATGCCAGGCTACAGCGGAGACCCAGGGCGACACCGTTGATGTCAGTGGGCATTCTGCCACTACCTTCCGTGGGCTGGAATTTTACCCACACAGATAAGCACAGGTGAGCGTGGGAGTTTTCTCAGCTCTCTGGTTCCCTGGATTTCTTCCACCAACTTTTTTCTCCTTTAAAAAATAGCCTTTTCCTACAACTGAAGCTCTGCACATTTTCCATTTTGTTTTTAAACTGAAAAATAAAACACCTTAGGGGTTTGATGTTTTGCCTTGGTAAAGAGGTAAGCATGGAAAAACAACCCCTCCAACACACACACACAAACATTTTTTCAAAACAAACAGACAGACAAACAAACCTAAACAAACAAATAAAAAGACCAAGAAAAACAAAAACTCTGAACATTTTTGGTAAATAATGGTGTGGAAATTTACAAAATCAGTTCTTTAAAAAACTTCAAAAGGTATAAAATTTCCTCCAAGGGGGGAAGGGGACTGACTCTGGAGTAGCATTTTCCAAAACACCTACATGATGTAGGCAACTAAGTCCTATTTTCAGAAGTGATTTAGGCATTTGGATGCCTACAGATCAAATTTCCAAAGGTGCTAAGAAGCCCAAAGATGCAGCTAGTGGGATTTTCAGAAGCGTCTAGGTGCCAATCTGCATCTTGAGGTGCCTAAATATCTGAAGATCTGGCCTCAAGTCATTTCTGAAAATGGGACTTAGACACCGGAGTCACTTAGCTGCTTTTGAAAATGTTATCCCTAGTCAACCCCAGTCTCCTCCTAGTGCAACTGTACAATGGCTGTGAGTGGGGGGAAATTTGGGGGCATTGGCACTTTCAAAGGCTGTTTAGAGTTAGGCAGGATGGCTCCCTGCAGGATAAGGAGGCCTGTCTCTCTCCTCTACACACTGCTCTGCCACTGTATTTCCACCACTGAAACAAGCTGTACAATTGTACATGGTGCCATCTCGAGACTGGCCTTCCAAAAGATCACGATGGTGGGGACAGTCCAGTACACGCTTCCCACCTGACTCACTGATGCACTGGGCCAAATACAGACATGGGGTAAACCTGTTGCCTTCACCAGACGTATAGCTGGACCAATGTGCATAAGAGTGTTGTTTATTCACCACAAGTGATGCATATCTGATGGGAGACGCTTGTTTCCGGAGACGCTTGGTTTGTTTATCTCCCTTTTCACTGACTCTCCATATTCTCATCGCAGCATTTATCCTGTCACTGACTGGGCAGCTGACTACCATCTTCCTGCCATTTATCAATTAGTCAGGCACCCTCCTGAGAAGTGGGGCCAGACATGAACTCATCTATGACTGTGGGAGAAAAGAAAAGTAACCAAGGTAACCTGCATCGGCTCAGCAAACTGATGAGTAACCTTCACTCCCATTGACTTGGCTTGGAACTAAGGTCTTGAGCCTCTCACAGGATTTGGCTCAGCAGGCCTCTGCTTTTCATTTGCCAGTGAACAAATGTGGGTCCAAACCAGCCTTTGAGATCTGGATTCTACATCCAGACCCACGTGTCTTGTGTCTGCAATGGTCTGAAATTAGAGCGGGTGAATACAGTCAAAAATCCATTCACTGGGCATTTGCTTAGATGTAAAATGAATTTGTCATAGCCAGAGTTTCACTAGCATGAATGTTCATGGTATAGCAAGAGTTATACTTCATATAGGAAGTATAGGGATAGGCTACAGAAGGACCTAAACAAACTGGAGGATTTGGCCAAAAGAAATCTGATGAGCTTCAACAAGGACAAGTGCAGAGTCCTGCACTTAGGACGGAAGAATCCCATGCACAGCTACAGACTGGGGACCGACGAGCTAGGCAGCAGTTCTGCAGAAAAGGACCTGGGGGTTACAGTGGAGAAGAAACTGGAGATGAGTCAGCAGTGTGCCCTGGTTGTCAAGAAGGCTAATAGCATATTGGGCTGCATTAATAGGAGAATTTCCAGCAGATCGCGGAAAGTGATTATTCCCCTCTATTCGGCATTGGTGAGACCGCATTTGGAGTATTGTCTCCAGTTTTGGGACCCCCAATACAAAAAGGATGTGGAGAAGTTGGAGAGAGTCCAGTGCAGGGCAAGAAAAATGATGAGGGGGCTGGAGCACAAGACGTATGAGGAGAGGCTGAGGGAACTAGGCTTGTTTAGCCTGCAGAAAAAAAGAATGAGGGGGGATTTGATAGCAGCCTTTAACTGCCTGAAAGGGGGTTCCAGGGAGGATGGAGCTAGGCTGTTCTCGGTGGTGGTAGATGACAGAACAAGGAGCAACGGTCTTAAGTTGCAGGGGTGGAGGTCTAGGTTGGACATTAGGAAAAAGTTTTTCACTAGGAGGGTGGTGAAGCACTGGAATGGGTTACCTAGGGAGGTGGTGGAATCTCCATCCTTAGAGGTTTTTAAGCTGCAGCTTGACAAAACCCTCCCTAGGATTATTTAGCTGAGGTTAGTCCTGCTTTGAGCAGGGGGTTGGACTAGATACCTCCTGAGATCCCTTCCAACTCTATGATTCTATTCTATGATTCTATATGGGTTGGGCCATGTCTCCCATTGCCTGTCAGTAGAGACAGTTAAAGGAACTAACCAGGAACCTGAATACACTCTTTGCATCTACCTACATGAGAAAAGGACCCACTAAAGCATCAGCTGAGTGAGCTCTTCTTCAGCTCGTCGACTTTATTTTAGCATTGAAAGATCCAAGGTCTGGTACAAGTTCCCTGTGTGCATGAAGGAGGATTACATAACAATTGTACCTGTTTGCCTCATAAGGTTTTCCAGCCCCTGCCTTCCTCCCAGAGTTGAGTGGGAAGGGACTTGGGATTTAAGGTCATCTCCAAATCTGGCCAGCTCTTCAGTGCTCACAGCTCTGGGAGAAAGCAACAAGCTTTGGCACTGCTTTTACACCTAGTTTCACAGTTTGCGTATTTCCCAGAATTCACTGGTGGCAAACTTTGGATTTGAGGTATCAAATTGGGGAGAAGAATGGCGAGTGCGAAATTTGCTTATGGTGCATTTTTTAAATGGCCATTGAGATGATGTATGGCTGGAACAAACAATAAAAATCTGATTAAAACTCAGCCCTTCATAAATTAAACAGCTCCTGTCTGTAGATGGGTAGTCTGCCACTTGGCAGAGAGCGAGAACAACAGAACTCGGTGTCGTGTATCCACAGAGTGACAAGCTGGGCAATTTATCCCTCCTCCACACCCCCTCATGGAACAAAAGGTACAATGACAAAATCAGAAAGTTCTTGAGCCCCACTGCTCTAGTGATAATTATACAGTACCTGCCCAGATGAGCTACCTTTCTGGTAGGGGAATCATCCCAATGTCTACACACAGTGTCTGTGCCAGGACGGCTCTGCCAGCTGGGGTGGTGGAACAACCCCTAGCGTGGAAGTCATAATAGTAATACTTCATAATTAGCGTTTATTTTGTGAGAGTGCCTTGGAGCACCAGTCTGAGACTAGACCAGGACCCTACTGTGCCAGGTGCTGTACAAACATTGAACCAAAAGATAATCCCTGCCCCAAAAGGTTTGTTGTCTAAGACCAGAGACAGACAGACAGACAAATGAGGAGCACAAGGAAACATCTCCTTTCTATACGGGCGTAGTTATACCACTATAAGCACCTTTATACCGATAGAACTCTGCCCACACTTGGAGGGGTTGTATCTGAAACTACACCAGTATAGATAAAGCAACCCAACTTTTGTGCGTACACAAAGCCTAATATTCTACACATGCGCTATGGCCCCATGCAGGAATTATTTAATTGTAGCCCGTTATCATGCTGCTCTCCCCTCCCCCTCTCCCCAGCCACCTCTCCGGGAGGCACAAAAGGGAGAGCGAGATATTTTCAAAGCCTCTCTCTCTGCGTTCCTTCAGAACTCCAGTGACAGCAGGCACTCCATGCCATCGCAGGCAGCCTTTGATGTGCTCTTCCTGTTGCTATGCATGAGTCACTGGCATTAAGCAAAGGGTCCCCTGAGCTGCAGCATTACCCCTTCTCATTGTAGTTCCTGCCTACGGCTTGATCCTAGGTTCATCAGGTGCCTGCATGTTTTCTAAAACATTCCTTCTTTCATTCTCCGTCCTCTCTTCCACGCCTGTGATGGCGAACTCACCTGATAACCCGCATCTCCAGTAAGCTGCCGCTCGCCCTGGCTTCCGGATGCCACGGTATTTGTTTAGAATGATTCTCGCCGCTCTACACGGAGGATGTGTGCACGTAATTGGGTATCAAAAGATTGAGGTGTTGCTGCTGTTGACAAGTGCTGCTGCTGTGATCAGCCGAAAGGAAACGTACAGCACTCGCTTTGGGAACTTCCCAAGCCCTACGTCCCTTGGTCTCGAGTACACACTAGGATGCAGTTTCCTACAGGATGCTCCATTCCTCAACACTCATGGGAATGTAGTGATAATCTGTGTGCATGGTGTAGTTCAGAGAAGGAGATTCCTCCGTCCCTCACTGAGCTCTCTCTCTCTATCTATCTGAGGATTTGTATTACAACTTTCATCATGGCTTCTGGGCACCTCCCACGTCAAATAGCCTGGTCTCTGGCCCTTCTCTGTTTTCTGGCAATAGAAAGCTCTGCTTGCTCTTCAGACTCTGTTGGGGTGTGGTGGGTAGAACAGAGAGGTTGAGGGGGAATCCATCACTTCCTTCTGTAAGTTGTTCCAGTGGCTAAATAACCTCACTTAAAAATTTCACCTTATATCTAGTCTGAATATGGTTAACTCCATCATCCAGCCAGCAGATCTCATTCTGCCTTTTTCTGCTAGATTAAAGATCCCTATACTATAAGAAATCTCTTCCTTCGATAGATGCATGTAGATCAAATCAGAGGTTAAATCGGGCACTCATCCCCCTCCTCTAAAGTGGGATTGTGACATCACAGGTAGTGGTGCAAAGTAGCAAACTTCTAGGCAATTGGATACCGTGAAGATGAGTGCAGAAAGTATCATTAAGGTCAGCCAGTGGGAGAACTAATGTGATTCCAACACCCAACCTTGTACTGCACTCACTAGAGAATTTCAGAGGCCCTGCTTTCTCTCCCCTCCATACTTTCACTCAGTGCCCTCCCTTGGCCAGTATTTCACCCACCCTTTTACATATTTTACAGTGAGTGGTATTTTTTGGCGGGGGAGGGAAGGAAACAGTTGTTATTTTACGATAGTCATGCAAATGAAAAACTGGCAAATTGCATCCAGAAACATTTTGCTGCAGCTAATCCACCCAGCTCTTTTAACGAGTCAATGCTTGCAAAGCATTTGGAAGTACAAGGCTGACTGATGATTGTTAGTTATGACAGAAGTCTTAGCAATATTATAGCACCCTAATCAGTATGACATGCCAGCAGGAAAGTCCTTAGTCTCTCTTATTCACAGATTCATAGATTATAAAGCCATAAGGAACTGTAAGCTGATTTTTAGTTGCTTGACCACAGTTTCTCCATTTTAGCTAGCCCCCTTTAAACCCCATTTAAAATTGCAACTTATTCCCAGTCTGAATTTTTCACAGTTCAGCTCCCTTCTGCTGGATCTGGTTCTGCCTTTGCCTTCTAAATTAAAGAGCTCTCCACTCTCAGAAATCTCCTCCCCATCTAGGTACTTACAGGCCATCACACAGCACCATAGTATAACGATTCTTATAACTCACCACATGCACATAAACAGATGTCATATACGATAAATCCCAGCAGTGACTAGACACAGGTTGACATGGGTAGGTGGGGTTTCGACCCATTCAGGGCCGTGTGTGTGTGTGTGGGGGGGGGAGGTACCAGTTGCTTCCAGCTAATGGAGCACCGGGGTGGTGACGACTTGAGACTTCCAGGAAGCAGGACATCTCTCCTTTGTGGCCACATCACTGTTTCCTCCTTACTCCTCCCTGTTCTTCTCTATCTACCTCCAAACACAAACACATCAGTTCCGGGCATGCCTCTATTGCCCTGTGGCATGAAACTGAACTGCCAACTCCTCCCTCCCACACACACACAGACCACCAAGCGGGCATGGCAGAGCTCTTTAGGGTGGGAAACACTGAATCTTAGGCCTGAGGCTGGGCGGGGAATTGATTCAATGTCTTTGCAGATGGTCTCCGATTTCCTTTCCTGGGTGTGGGTGTTACTGTGACCTTCATAGCAATGCCAGATGCCACAGGCTTCTTGGTCTGTAACAGCAAAACACAGCTGGCCAGACCAGCTCAATATACCTTGCACACTGGTGTCATGATATTCATTTCAAAGGTGTCATGTAACATATCTGCAGGAGAGCAAAGAGTTAAAAGCTGGACAAGTGGCCAGGCCTAAATTACAGGGAACGGGGTCAAGGCACGGGCAAACTTCGTTTTTGTTAATTGGTGTGAATTGTAGTTAGAGTCTGTTCTCTCTTCTTCTCCTCCCTTCCTGGCCATCTGCGCAGGGAATGAGTCTATCGCCATTTCTGTGCAAGGTCTTTTGGTGGGAAGAAAGTATTATCTTCCTTCTCCCCCTGGCATGCCTTTACTTCAAAGAATATTAGTGTAAAATGTATAGGTTTTAAGGTGATGTGCCTGCCCTCTGTATGGTAATCCTGTAAACAACAAACAGGGCGGGTATCATTGTATTCATTATGTAGTTGTTAATATTCATTGTATAGTTGTCAATGTAACCAAATAAGGGTCTATGGGGAGTTGCTGGCAATGTATACATTTATATACTGTTATGGATAAAAGAATTGTAAAGTAACCCTTGTTGCTCACTCGCGGTGGTCGAGGTGGAACGAGCAGGCAATAAAGGGTTCCGTCTCCCCAATCCACCCCCGGGACAACCTGTTTCATTATTTCGAACAGTATAGTTAGAAAACTAATAACCCACCAGTTATTAATATCACTGGACAATATTTGTAATGACATTACATATGAAATTATGGATGCTTCCAGCTATTATTGGAGTCTGTAAACAGACCAAGAAGTCAAAACAGGGTTTTTTTTTTCCAGAGACAAAGGAGAATGGCCATCACCTCTTGTGCTCAATTGCAAATCAATTCAGGTGTGGCCAAGAACAATGGGCTCTTTATTTGCTTTGGGAATTGCAGGAAGACCATTTGCATTGCAAAATCAGAGGAGACTGCAAAAATGAGCATGGCTTTGGATCTTTGGTGGACACAGAAATCTGAGCAGGGCTTCCTGACTTTGAAAACAAAGATACATTTGGAGGACCTAAGGAGCTGCTGAAAGTCTTTGGGGCACCCATCAGCTAGAGGACAAAGGGGAGCAGCACTCTTTGTGTTCATGAAGTGGTTCCCCTCGGCCCGGGAGAGAGAGTAGCTGGGAACTGATGATAGGTGAAAAAGCTGCTTAGGCAAAGATTGCAACTCACTGAAATGAAGTTTTAGTCACTAGGAAGCGTGTTTTGTTTTACTTGCACCCATACTTGTCATTTACATCTCGGTCTTTGTTAATAAACTTGTTTTATTACAAAACCAGCTCAGTGGGTGTGCGTTAAACTGAAGGGTACAATTCCAGCCAGCCTACCAGTCTGGTGTGTGCTCCGTTTCTTTGGAGGCAGCAAATGTAATAACTTCTGTGAGGATCCAGCGAGAGGGACTGGGCAGTGCAGGGGAGGAGGGCTTGGGATACTCGGGGCTAGAAGGGCTGTTGGGATCATGATGCAAGAAGTAAACAGGCTGGTGGCAGCGAGGGCGAGGCCATCTTGCTGTGAGCAGGCTGCTGACGTCAGGGCTCTCAGCCAAAGCTGCACAGCACCAGAAGCACCCAAGGTCACAGGGTAGGCAGTGACAGGAGCCGTATCAGCCCAGGTGAACCCCCAAAGCATCACAAACACACCGACTGATTTTCAGGATGGCCTATACAAAATGTATAATGGAAACTTTACTCCTTAAATATCACTGTGATGATATTCACACTTGTTCACCCCACACTTGCCCTGAAAGGGTTAAGGCAGCTTGCGATGCTCCCTGAACTTCTACTAATAAGTTCCCCAAACTTTGGACTCCTCTGGACTGCACCATTGACAGAGGATCAAGGAAAACTTTGTGGGGTTACCTTGGTCACCGCCCCTTGTCTCGGTGTGCTCCAGCTGTTAGGAATAAGGAAGCACCACAAGCATTTCTCAGCAGGGGCAATGCCCTATAAAATAGGCATTGAAATTAAGGAGCAATTAAGGGAGGGAGGCCTTCCTAACAGAGAACTCTTAAGAGAGTCACTGAACAAGGTCAGGTGCAAATTCAGGCAGTTGTCCTTATGGCGTCACAGACATAGTTTGAAACCTTTGTGGGGGCACTACATTGAAACCTATGGTGGGGGGTCAGCAAAAATGCTGAATAATCCAACCCTTACAGATCACCCAGATCCATGGAACTTAAGGTGTTCCATTTCTGAGAAAGAAAAACTAAAGAGAAAACCTCAGGAGATGAAGGCAATGGATTATGTATATATTGCATGTAACACGGTAGAGAGGAAATTGAGAAGGAAAATAGAACACTTAGATCAGACACTACAAACCTTATCCCAGGAGAAAGGGATTAGTGAGACATTGAGAGAGCAGCTTATTCAGCCACTGGAAATAAATTCGGTGCTTATTTATCAGAGAGATGGCTTCCGAAAAGAACTGATTTGCTGCAAGCAGCAATTACAAAAAGCTGGTTTTGAAATTACAATGAAAGAGATCAAGTAACAATGGGTCAAGAATGTTTATGTGGGCAAGAAGTGAAAATAGCAGAATTAATTCAGAGAATGGAGGTGTTAGAACAAACCTGTAATATGCCAGAAAACACGTATCGTCAAGGAGTAAATACAGAAAGTGAGATTGGGCAGGAAATCCAAGGCGTCCCAGAGATAGAGCGTGAGAAAGATGTACGTACAGAGCCGCAGTTGTCACCTGGATATGTTGTTAATATAAGAACATAAGAACAATAAGAACAGCCACACTATGTCAGACCAATGGTCCATCTAGCCCAGTATCCTGTCTTCCGACAGTGGCCAATGCCAGGTGTTTCAGAGGGAATGAACAGCACAGGTAATCATCAAGTGATCCATCCCATCACCCATTGCCAGCTTCTGGCAAACAGTAATCCCTGCCCATCCTGGCTAACAGCCATTGATGGACCTATCCTCCATGAACTTACCTAGTTCTTTTTTGTCTGGGCCTTCACAACATCCTCTGGCAAAGAGTTCCACAGGTTGACTATGTGTTGTGTGAAGAAATACCACCTTTTGCTCATTTTAAACCTGCTGCCTATTAATTTCATTTGGTGACCTCTAGTTCTTGTGTTATGAGAAGGAATAAATAACACTTCCTTATTTACTTTCTTCACACCAGTCATGATTTTATAGACTTCTATCATAGCCCCCTTCGTTACCTCTTTTCCAAGTTGAAAAGTCCTAGTCGTATTCATCTTTCCTCCAGTTTTTCCATGCCCCTAATCACTTTTTGCCCTTTTTTGTACCTTTTCCATTTCCAATATTTTTTTTGAGATGGGGTGACTAGAGCTGTATGCAGTATTCAAGATGTGTGCGTATCTTGGATATAAAGAGGCAATATGATATTTTCTGTCTTATTGTCTATCCCTTTCATAATGATTCTCAACATTCTGTTCACTTTTTTGACTGCCGCTGCACATTGAGTAGACGTTTTCTGAGAGCTGTCCACAATGACTCCAGAAACCCTTTCTTGAGTGGTAACAGCTAATTAAGACCCCGTCATTTTATATGTATAGTTGGTATTATGTTCTCCAATGTCCATTACTTTGCATTTGTCAACATTTGAATTTCACCTGCCATTTTGTTGCCCAGTCACTTAGTTTTGTGAGATCCCTTTGTAAATCATTGCTGTCTGCTTTGGACTTAACTACCTTGAATAGTTTTGTATCATCTGCAAATTTTGCCACCTCACTGTTTACCCCTTTTCCAAATCATTTATGAATATGTTGAACAGCACTGGTTCCATTATAGATCCCTGGGGGACACCACTATTTACCTATCTCCATTCTGATAATTGACCATTTATTCCTACCTTTTGTTTAATCTTTTAACCAGTTACTTATCTAGGAGACGATCTTCCCTCTTATCCCATGACAGCTTACTTTACTTAAGAGCCTTTGGTGAGGAACCTTGTCAAAGGCTTTCTGAAAATCTAAGTCCACTATATTCACTGGATCACCCTTGTCCACATGTTTGTTGACCCCCTCAAAGAATTCTAGTAGATTGGTGAGTATTGATTTCCCTTTACAAAACCATGTTGACTCTTCCCCAACAAATCGTGTTCATGTACGTGTCTGATAATTTTGTTCTTTACTATAGTTTCAACCAATTTGCCTGGTACTGAAGTTAGACTTACCAGCCTGTAATTGCCAGGATCGCCTCTGTAGCCTTAAAAAA
This sequence comes from Emydura macquarii macquarii, assembly GCF_026122565.2. NCBI lineage: Eukaryota > Metazoa > Chordata > Testudines > Chelidae > Emydura > Emydura macquarii. Next base: position 7,568,229 of record NW_027131391.1, read on the forward strand.
AAATTCACATCACATTAGCTATCCTCCAGTCATCTAGTACAGAAGCTGATTTCAATTATAGGTTTTATACCACAGTTAGTAGTTCTGCCCTTTCACATTTGAGTTCTTTCAAAACTCTTGGGTGGATACCATCTGGTCCTGGTGACTTACTACTGTTTAGTTTATCAATTTGTTCCAAAACCTCTTCTAATGACACCTCAATCTGGGACAGTTCCTCAGATTTGAAACCTAAAAAGAATGGCTCAGGTTTGAGACTCTCCCTCACATCCTCAGCTGTGAAGACCGATGCAAAGAATTAATTTAATTTCTCTGCAATGGACTTATCTTTCTTGAGTGCTCCTTTAGCGTCTTGATCATCCAGTGACCCTACTGATTGTTTAGCAGGCTTCCTGCTTCTGATGTACTTATCCAAAGACTCAAAATATAACATCAATTTTTTTTAATTGTTCTTCAAATTCTTTTTTGGCCTTCCTAATTATATTTTTACACTTCACTTGCCAGTGTTTATGCGCCTTTCTATTTTCCTCAATAGGATTTAACTACCAATTTTTAAAAGATGCTTTTTTGCCTCTAACTGCTTCTTTTACTTTGCTGTTGAGCGACAGGGGCACTTTTTTGGTCCTCTTCCTATGCTTTTTTAATTTGGGGTACATATCTAAAATGAGCCACTATTGTAGTGTCTTTAAAAAGTTTCCATGCACTTTTGGTGCTGTGTCGTTTAATTTCTGTTTAACTAACTTCCTCATTTTTATGTATAATACCAGATAACCCCATTTCTCATATCCCGGTAGCCATGGTGGGAACTTGGAAGGAACAGCCAGTGTTAGGACATAGACCCTCACCCACTTAGAAGCCTCAGCCTGTAGGCCTTGTGTTTCAGCTCTTACTTACTTAGATACGTAACACATAATTATCCCTTCAAACCATTTATTAATCTTATACTTCTATAATCCTACAATCTAATTCTATTCAACATACAATGATTATGTATGACATGACATGTTTGTTAATCGTAACACCACACAATAAATGAATGATAAAATGAACTAATTGGCTACAGAGGCTAATTAAGCCAACAGACCACAGCTGAGAGCAAGCGGGTGGCTAAGCAGTCCCATGACTGAGGCAGGGAGCCCACTTGCAGGAATAAGCTGTACTGGACTTATGAAGACAGGAAATTGGCTGCAGAGGGGCTGCTGGGAAGTAGGCTGTGATCATTCCCAGGGAGAAGGGAGGTGTGTTTACTGGCAAACCGAGAGAGTGGGGAAGAGTAGGTAGAACAAGGCTCAGGGAAAGGCAGTGAGGTCTCGGAGGGAACAAACCTTGGCTGCTGATTAGAGGGTCCCAGAACCGGAACCTGGAGTCAAGGGGCAGGCCTGGGTTTCTCTGCCAGCCACTGAGAGCGTGGCACTGTGGGGCAGTGAATGGGACAACTGCCTGAGATTGCTCATGTGGAGAGAGAGTTAGAAAGACATTGGTGCCCCCAAAGACGAAAATGCATAGAGTCACCTGACCGGAGGGCTGAATCACAAAGACGGAGCAGGAGAGGAGGCTGCAGACCCAATGGGAGAGATGGAGAAATGGTGTGCAACCGTGGGAAGAGGCGTCGAGCTGGTGAGCTAACGCCAGAACAGCCAGGAGGAGCCTCCACTTGAGGTGCCCTGTCACAACCACCCTAAATGATCCCCATCTCCTTAAAATCTGACTTGAGGCTTGGGCCAGTTCCATTTCCCCCTTACCTGTGACCCCTGCGGCAACTCATCAGCTATCACCTGGGCACGTAGGAATAGTATCAATATATAAGCCATGCCTGAGATCTGAGGTGCTGCTCTGACTCTGCGTGAAGTAACTGCCTGGGAAAGGGTGCCTTAACGCCAGGCCAGTTCAGGGGGTCATTCTGGTCATACTGAGCCTGGGAAGCAATGGAAGCAGCCCTCCACTGCTGTACTGCAGGAAGCGCTAGGAGCTCACTCGCTATCATTCCAGGAGAAATATTGCAGCTGGTTCCAAAACACGTCATCCTGTCGCCCCTCCCAGCAAGAGTGGACTTTAAGGCCTAATGGAAATACTGGCAGCTGCTTATCTGCAGTCCGGCTCCTCTGCACTTTTGCCTTAGATGGCACTAAGAATATCATTCAGGCCCAAGGGGAACCAAAGGTTCCAGGGTTAGGAGTGGATCAAGGATTCTGTAATGGCGTCCACAATGGGTGGAGCCAAAGGGGCGGGGCTAACGATGGAGTCGAGGTTGCAGGACAGTTCTGCTGTGAGCGGTGCCAAAAGCAGGGGCTAGCTACGGCCTTGCCAGGAGCCGTAGCCTCAGGGAAGCAAGATCTGGCAGCTGAACTGGAAGAACTGGCACTGCCCATGTGGACACCCCAGGTGAGGTTGGATCGCTCCCTGCTCCTGGTTGGCACAGCCATGCCATCTGTTTGGAGGCTGAGTAATGTATTCCCTGAGCCCGTCAGCTTGAGCACGTTGTGTGAACAACAACCTTCACAGTGCTACTCCGGGGTCACTGGAAGATTAATTTTAGCCAGGGACAGTGAGTTGTGCTTTCTGCCTCTCACCAGCCGTTTGCAGGGCAAGAAGGCTACAAGGCAGCAGCTAGGTGAAGCTCCATCTGAAATCCTCTGCCTCACTCCCAGCTGTGATCTCTCCAGCGGAGTGAGTGATGGACCATTCGCCCTTCACGGGACATTGTTATACACAATACAGGCAGGAATTCAGCTGCAGGTCATTTGATCAGCTCCTGTCTAGCCATGGTATAAACTTACATTTGTGCCCATAAAAAGACCTTAACATTCACGTCCCTGTGTCTTTTTCCTGCTTCTGTGTAATTTCTTTTTAACCTTGATGTTATCTGGCTGCAGTTAAATAGCTTCAGTCTAAAGGACACCTCCTCAATATTGATTCTGACTGTTTAAACTTAGTTATTTCATTCAATCTGTTCTCAATACGGTACCACACATGAACCCCCTGCTCTGCTTATGCAGGCATCATCCGTTACTGGTTTAGTATTAAATGGTCTCATTCAACATCAGATACACACAATATTCATCTTAATTTCTGCATGCAAAAAAAACCTCCCAAGTAGATGACATTTTCAATCAATTAACTGGCTCTTCTTTCTTCTCCAAATTAGCTTTCTGCAGAGAGCTTCTGCAGCTATATAGCGAGGAAATTATCTTTATGAAGAGAAAAGGCAACCTCAGAATGGAAAACAAATGCAATTTAGCAAAGATCAGCTCCTAGTTTGCAGATCATTCTGGGAAGATGGGTGACTTATGGGCACTCGCTTTTGCTGTCAGTCCACAGCTTAATCCTATGCACAAGTGGGTGCAGATTTGGGGTGTGATCTGTGGGTAATCAACTGGAGATATGTGGAATCTGATTTTCAAGCCAGGGGAACTGGGATGGAGCCTTTCATCTCTCGGTCACTGACTCCTCTGGCCCAGCTCGCTGACTCACCATGGCTGTTAGATGGTTGTTTGGTGGTCTAGGTGAAATGAACAGCGGTATCTAAGCCCAGCCCCTAGTGGACATGTAGCAGAGGTAATTGACATTTTTGCATCGCATAGTTTTTCAATGGACAAATTGGACATTTGCACTGAACATTTTCATTTTGGTTTAAAATTTCTGGTTTTTCCATGCAAACCAGGAAGCTGAAAACATTTTTAGGAAAATTAGGGTTTAATTAATTTTAGTTTTTTTACCCCAATGCCAAGGCTTTTGCTAAAAATGTTTTTTTAAAAGACAGCAATTTTTCTCAGGTTTCATTTTTTCCATTGAAAACCAACTAAAATTTTCAAGTGAAATTTTGAAAGAAATGAATATTTAAAAAGAAAAGGGGGCAGTGGCTTGTGAATTTCCCCCTTACCAGTAGAAAGGATCCCTTGCCTGTAAGGTCAGCACTGTGGCACATTGGCTAGGCAGGATGGGCCCAAACTCACCATTACCCATCCCTAGTCATAAGGGAAGTGTGATCTCTGTGCACACTGAGCAATGATGCGGCTAAAGCGTGGACTCCCCTTCTCTCTAGTGGATGGCTGTCCTCCAGCCTTCTTCAGAAGCTGTCCTGTCCCTGTTCTGAGACAGGGGAAAGTTTTTAATCACTGAGTTCATTAGCTGCTCCATTCCCATGAGTCTGGCTAAAGAGCAAGCCTGTATATCTTGGCGGGACTGTGCTGACAGCTCTCTGCTTCTCAGCTACAAGGCAGACGACTGATGGAGCTTTTAAATATCAGTAAATCTTCTGCACTAAATCAAGCCTCAAAACCAACCTACATATGATAGGAAGTGCCTGGCGTGAGTCTGCCCCCTGAGCTGCCTTTCCAGGGGGCAGGGGAGGCCATGTTAGACGTTCCCCATTCTTTCCAGCTCTCTCCCCCACTGAAGTAGCTGTGGTGTCACCCACACTCAGAGGGCTCACTCACCTTGGACACCCGACTCTGCCTCTACTTTCCTAGCTGCAGTAAAGGGTTGCAAACAATCCTGTTTCAAAGAGGTTATACGCATCTCTCACATGCTCCATTATATTCTAATTACAGTTTACCTGATGCAGCCCATAAGGGAGGAAAGCTGGCCTCACGGCCAAGTGAGTGGCCAGCGACTCAGGAAATCTGTGTTCAATTCCCACCTTTGCTAGTGACTCTGGGTGACCTTGGGCAAGCCACGGAAGTGTCTCTTCGAGCCTCACCTGTAAAATGGGGCTAATAGCACTGCCCTACCTCACAGTGGTGCTGTGAGACGAAGACCCCATTAATGTCTGTGATATTCACCAGAAGAGCACCCCTGGAAAAATGCTAGCGAAATAATTCCATGCTCTTAGACCTGGCAAGACAGGCTGTGAATCAAGCCCTTTCTGGCAGGCAAATTGTTCTTAAAGCGATCCTAATGTCTGCAATTTTTAAATCAAGGCTGGATATTTTTCTAACAGATCTGCTCTAGGAATTATTTTGGGGCCATGCTCTGGCAGGGGTTCAGCCTAGCCCCAGATGATCACCATGGTCTCTTTTGGCCTTAGGATCTATGAGTGTGCTTGTGATTCACAGCTATTAAAACAGGCAGTTTGGCTGAACAGCGTTCAGCTTGCCGGGTGTTTGCCAATGGTTGGGAGTTGTGCTGTGTGACTGATCATCTGGTACTGTTTGTGCTCCCAGGATGGCTGGCTGATCAGTTTTAAACAGGAGAGTAATGACCAGCAAATGACAAACTCCGGAATCATGTGAAGAACTGTGAATTTCTGGACTTTGCAAATGTTTCCAGGAATATCTGGAAGTTGTCCAAGAAACCCTAGCTGGTCTGAGGGTCTCACGGAGAGAACGTCTGAGAACCCCTGAAGCAGGGTGTACCATTGTGATGTGTTACATACTTTTCTATAGCACCTGGCATCCCAAAACCTTTGATTCATTGTACCCATGGAGCAGCACTGAACTGCTGGGCCAAACCCTGCTCTTATAAAATGCATCTTGGACTCTTCAGAAATTGTTAAGCATGTGGAATGGGAGCTAGCGAGCCAATGCTGTGACAGCAGCGTGGCAGTAACAGGATGCTTTAATCTTTCCAAGCAGTTTTAGTTCCCAGCGAGTTGCCTCCGCTCCTTGTCTAAGTTCCTTGGGACGTTTTTAGACTAACCCATACCACTTGACAGCATTGAGAACCGACTGCCAGGACCATCCTCAGAGCAACAAATCCAGCATGCAAGCAGCCAGGGTCTGAAAATCCATCTGGGCTCTGTCTGCCTCCAGCCTCATCCCCAACAAACACCAACCCGAGATCGGAACTCAACGGAGCTGTTCTGTTCCACCTGGCACGGTTGAGGATGCGCCAGGTGGAACAGAATTTCTCCTGCTCTCTGCTGCTGTTGCCAATCTGCAGAGTTGACAGCATCTTTGTCTTTATCACTGAAAGGTTGAGTTGATGTGCAGTTCCACACACATCCAGGCGCTGCTTTTATTAGAAATGAGCCGAGCCCTGAAGTGTTAACATCGAATCAACTAGTATAAAAGGACTAACCCCCAAGGAGGGCAAGTGAATTTAGTTCCATTATTTCAGGTCAGGCCCCTCTCCAGTTCAGATGGGACCACTGGGGTTTGCCATGTTGCTTGTTTAAGAAAATGACATTTTCAGGTTAAGATTTCAACCTGTTAATGTCAGGAAGGTCGAAATTAAGATTAAGATTAAACTAAATTAAGTGGTAATTTAGTTTGGTCCTTTTTGTATCTATACCTAGGCTTGGAAGGATTAGGTTTTTGTCAGCAAAGGTCAATTTCACTACACACACAAATCAAGGAGAAATATTTTCACTTTTAATAATTGAAATGTACAGATAGGGTAAGTAAGAAAAGTGTTGCTTGAGAACGGATGAGGGTCAATGTCCGGTGATTTAGACTTTTGAATGAGGATTGTTACAAATGGACTAGTGAATGAACAGTAAAAATGGGCATGATTTGATTGAAGGATATTTACTTTGTATATCTTGACATGTGACGTTGATAGTTTGTGTTTTAACCATTTGTAAAGATTTAACTTTTTGCATTTCTTCATCTGCTGTCATTAAATAATTCCCCTCCCCCTCCCCCATAATTTCCCACAACTGTGAAAATTTAAGTTGATTAAAATTAAAAAAAACTTTCAATAAACATCAATATCTGTTGAAATTATAAAAAAATTAAAATTGAATTCTATCAGGCCTATCTATGTCTTATTACAGACTCTTTCCTTACATGATACCATAATCTTAGGCAGTGGGACGTGCTGTTAGGCAAATCTTCATTGTACATATCTGGGTTAACTATGGATCAGTGTAGACCTGCAAAATGATCTAACAATTGTGGCATTGTATCACATTCTTGAAGCACATTATGATAGAATGTACAGAATTGCTGTCATCCTGGCCTATTAAGGACTACATGCTGAGAACAGACTCTTATGTGCCCATCCAAAACAAGACTATAAGACACATAAGACACTATAAGCCGCTTTCACTTCTTCTGGTGTAAACTGTGAGTTATTCTACTGAAGAGTCTAGAATTCTGTCCTCGGTTAAATTGCACTGAGGTAAATCAGGGGTAATCTCACTGACTGTCGTAGCTACTCCAGCATAACTGAAGTTAGAAACTCACTACTTATCCTGCATATTTATTAGGCCTGCATCTATTCATTACACCAAAATAAAATATATTTTCTAAATTATTAATATTTGTAAATGTTTATGAAAATACAGAACAAATAAACATGACAAACATGGTATGAATCAGATGAAAGAGGAGCTAATGCTAATCCTTATACATTTGCACATGGAAAATAAAGCACATTGAATTAATAAGATTTATTCTTATCCCTAAGTATTTTAGGTTAGTTTTTAAAAACCCATTAAAATTGAGATTTTCACATGAAACAATATAAAATACAACGAGAAGACATTAGAGCCAATCTATTCTTCATATTGGTCACAAAATCAATGCCATTTATTGTTCAGCCTTAATTCCTGCATTTTATTAAAGTGCACATCTCCACCCTATAGAGAAATAAATAATTGATACCCTTACAAATACATCACCTACAAAATATTTATTGGAAAAGAAGAACTCCTTTATCACCCATTTCCTTTGATAGCAATGTTATGCAATTCACCGCTTTAATGGGCTTTTTTACAAGAAAACATAACTACTTCTTATTATTTCAGAGTGTTTAACATCATTTCGTAACAAGGCATGGTTGTTGCCCAGGGTCTACCCGGTTATCTAGCGCTCAGGGGAATGGTTATGTGCCCCTGTGTCCAATAATTTACTGTTATCAACATGAGAAGCATTTCAGTGCCTTCATCTGGCTCATATGTATTGGGTGTATCTTTCTGACAGATCGACTTGAGCTATCCACACGCTATGGGGCTGAATGTGGGAATCCTGCAGTGAAATGCTCTGGCCTGTGTTCTGCAGGAGTTCAGGATAGATTATCATAGCGGTCCCTTCTGCCCTTGAAATCTGTGACTCTACGGCTAGTAAGATGAGCCAGTGCCCCACATTGTGGAACAGCATGAGAGGAGCAGCCACTGTAACAGCTACCTCTCCCAGAAGAAGTGGGGGGATCAGGAACACAAGCTTCTGCACATGATGTAGTCTGGAGACTGGACACCCATGATTCTATCCCCTTCTTCACATACTTCATTGTCCAAAAGTCCATTCTTGTCAGGCACATGGCTCTGTACAGTCCTCTGACGTGCAGAACCCTTCCCAGGGTTCACATCCTGTCTCACCCCTGGACATGTTACATACAACCCCTGCCCAGAATCATGCATAAACCAGTCGTTTAATTCCATGGACCCACAAGATACTGGGTCTTAATTCAAAGGCGTTTCCCAAGGATATTCCAGGTTATTGCCACATCTGTCACACTGGCAGCCCTAGACACACTCCACGTCCTGATGTTTGTAGGCTGACATTGTAGCCCTGTGCCCCTTAATGTGCCCAAAGTGGCTTCTCTTTCCTTGCTTTAGATCAGCAGTTCCCAAACATTTTCCCTGCATGACCCCATTTGCAGATGTGTTGTTCCCCACCTCCCCAGACAGCACGGAAGTTGCCATTTAAAAATGGTGTCCTCCCTGCCGTGTGACCTCACACGCCCTGGACGTGCATTTGGCTTTACAAAACGGCGTCCTCTGGATTGCGTCCTCTGGATGCGGTGCGTGCGAGGTCACGCTGCATGGACAGCACCATTTCGTAGAGCAAAATAGCATCCTCCGTGCGACGTGAGCTCATGAATGCGGTGCGTGTGAGGTCATGCCGTGTGGGGGAGGCCATTTTGTAAAATGGCGTCCTCTGCACACTCAGGATGGCCGTGACCCCATCTGCTGATAAAGAGACCCCACTTGGGTTCACGACCCACAGTTTGGGAACTGCTGCGTTAGACTGTGCCTTCTGACATCATTCAGCCCCTGCTTAAATGGTTTCATGCGTTACTAGAAGATCAGAGAATGGACTTTCCTTTCAGTTCCCGTCTCTCTCCATCTATCCACCATCAAAGGCCTTAAAAAAAGCAACTGTCCCTCTGGGCCAGAGGATGATACATCCAGCCGCCTCTGTGAAGCATCCCCTGGCAGAGGCCTCTACCCAGCCTGCCCATCCCTGCAGGCACCCCTGGATGTTCAGAGTCTTCTACAGGGTGGTGAGACAGGAGGCCTGGGTTTCCTGAAGGAAAGGGAGAGCATGCAGAGAGATTCTCCCCCTCCCCCCATACGGAGCCTGGAGAAACGGTTCCCTTCTCAGATTCCAAACTACCTTTTAAAATCATAGAATCATAGAATATTAGAGTTGGAAGGGACCTCAGGAGGTCATCTAGTCTAACCCCCTGCTCAAAGCAGGACTAACCTCAGCTATATCATCCCAGCCAAGCCGCAGCTTAAAAACCTCTAAAGATGGAGATGCCACCACCTCCCTAGGTAACCCATTCCAGTGCTTCACCACCCCCCTAGGGAAAAACTTTTTCCTAGTATCCAACCTAGCCCTCCCCCACTGCAACTTGAGACCATTGCTCCTTTTTCTGTCATCTGCCACCACGGAGAACAGCCTGGCTCATCCACCCTGGAACCCCCTTTCAGGTAGTTAAAGGCTGCTATCAAATCCCCCCTCATTCTTCTCTTCTGCAGACTAAACAAGCCCAGTTACCTCAACCTCTCCTCATAAGTCTTGTGCTCCAGCCCCCTCATCATTTTTGTTGCCTCCGCTGGACTCTCTCCAACTTGTCCACATCCTTTTTGTAGTGGGGGGTCCAAAACTGGACACAATACTCCAAATGCGGCTTCACCAATGCTGAACAGAGGGGAATAATCACTTCCCTCTATCTGCAGGCAATGTTCCTTCTAATGCAGCCCAATATGGTATTAGCCTTCTTGGCAACCAGGGCACACTGCTGACTCTCTGCATGCTCAACCTTTTCCTTTTCCTTGTTATAGATCAGGTTTGATATGTTTTGCAGGAACTTATTGATTTTGTTTAGACTTTTTTATGGGGAATTATTAAAACATTTTGTTTCAAAAAGGCCAAAACATTTAATTTTAATTTTATTGTTTCAACTATAAAAAATATAAATATAATACAATGAAAACAACAAAGCTAGAATTAATTGTCTCAGTAAGGACACAACAAAATAGTTCCGAATATTTCATTCGACGAAAAAGTGTGAAGATTTAAATTTTTTATTCTACCTTGGTATGAAATGAAATCTTGCAATTTTCCACAGGATGTAAATTCCATTTTTTGACCAGCTCTAATTTCTAGACTTCATCCAGATATAGAATGGGGATAATGACACAGACATCCTTACAAGTGCTTTGAGATCTACTCATGAAAAGTGTTATATAAGTGCTAATTATTATTATATTGTATCTCTGATTACTTTAACTGTGATTTGATTTATTACTTTTTGATACATTTTAGCATCCTTTGTTAAGATAATTCATTTCAACTTTGTAAACTTTATTATAAAACCAGCACTCTAATTTCTTACCTAACTTTACGTTCTATTTGGATGAATAAAACATATCAAAATAAGAATTTTCACATTTGTGCTTCAGTATAACAATCCAAAATTCAACAAATTCATGAGAAAAATGCCTGAGTAAACTGGTTCATTATAATGGCTTCACCCCTGTGCGTTACAATATATCTGTTCGAATGTTTTTCACACACAGCAGCTCTGTGCATTCCAGTTGCACAAAGCTTATAGTGTGGTTCTACTCTGAAAAATGGCTGTGTAAAACTGCCACCTTCTTCCTCAGTGGACCACGCTTCCCTAAACTGAATAAAGAAAATTTTGCTTCTCTTTTGTTCCTGTTAGTTCTGTACATCCAACTCAGCAAAGAGAGCAGGACTCAGCCAGGGGTATCAATCATCCAAGAATTGCTTAAATAGAAGCTAAAAATGATAGCCCATCTAATGTTCTTTCCGTAGATCCTTGCATCTCCTTACTCCCTTGCCTAGGCTGTCCATATCATGGAGGGTGCAGGCATGGCACAGATTGTTCCTCTTCCCCTGTAGTGTGGGAGCTGGAAAATGGATGATGTCTCTCCAAGTCACGGTCTCCAGTGTTCCCAGCCACTCCCAGGACAAGCCAGTGCACTGTGTAATGTGCTGAGGGCATCTCCACATTCCTAAACTGGGCTTTGAAACAACGAAAGCAGAGACTGCTGTGAAGAACCCATCCCAGGATTTTTACTGAGCCCAGTGCCTGCAGGGAAGGGACATGGTACTGGGTGGACGCCTATACAGGGCAGACATGACCCGTAAGTCTCATAATCCTGATCCTCACTGCCAAGTCTCAGTGTTTTTGTTTAAACTGCTCCCAGACACCAGGGACAAAACCCCATGTGTGAATTGAGTCAGCTCCTTCCCTGCTCACAGAAAGCTCTTATTTTGCAGAAGTGCATTAGGCACCATTTAACTAGATTAGTTTCCATTTCCCAAATACAGTGAGACCCGCACAAAAATGATCTCCTGATGGGGGAAAGTCCTTTGGAAGAAAAAGTCTGGGGGAGTTATAAACCCTTATCCTGTTCCCGAAATACAATTTTAAACCAGCCAGGATTTGTGTAGACCCAACAAAAACTGCTCTGTGTCCTCCCCTGCTGGTTGCAATAAAACAACAAAATGCTGCTCCAGCTGTGCCGGATGCAGCTCTGGCGTGCACAAGCACAAGCTGTTTTGGCAGGAGAAGGTGCTAAGTGACTTGAAATTGTTGCTGCTTTTTAAAATTAGCTGTTTTCCTTTCAGCATCCTACAACCCATAGAAACAAAAAGAACAATTCCTGTTTGCCAGGAGACGCGCAAGGATCAGAAAGGGAAGGATTGTTCATTTTCAACTCCCAAGAGGGTGCTGCAAGCCGCAGAGAGAAACAAGCAGCCCCATGGCTTATTAAAGCTTTCCTAAAGGAGTGGGCGTACGGGAAGACCAAAGGACCAGCGAAGGGAAGCAGTACAGACCACAACGCATGGGAGAACAGAGTGGCGCTGAGCCAGCGCTGTGTGATCACTCTCTGTCCAGAGGCATTTCTCACCATGCCTGGTACCAGGGTATTGAGGAGGAGCCAAGCTGAGTCTAACTCAAGGCTACATCTTGCTTTCACAGCTGGGGGTAGGTGCTTTCTCTGGAAGCCACAGCTGGGTCTTGGCCATCTCCTCAGCTCTTCCCATCAGAATCACTGCTGCCTTCCCGGGGCTGAACTCCACCAGCCAGTTTCTCCCCTCTTCTGTGGCGGACATTGTGACATCGTGATGTCAGCAGAGGAAAACAAGCCCAGGTGGGTGTCACAGGCGTGCTACTGCCGTCGGAGCCCCTCACACTGTCTGGCCTCTCCTATAGCCCTCAAAGCGAGGGGGCAGGTGGGGCGTCTCAGAGGGGAGGTAGCTGCCCTGTGACGCTCCCCGGGCAGGAAGGATGGAAGCGCTGCCCACTGCCCCCTCGGTCTGAGAGCGCTTGCAGCCGGAATGAGTAACACCAGGAGAAGGATGATCTGGAGTCCCAGCCGCGCAGGAGGCTCCATGGCCCTGGTTCCATGGCCAGCCTGGGGGCGTGGTGGCAGTCATAGGATTGGGCAGGTGGTGCAGACTCTGGTGCCGAACTACCGATCATTTCATCAAAGTGGCTGGAGTTACAGCGGAGTGAATTTGGGCCTGGCTGCGCACACTCGGATGCTTCAGGCTAGCACTTCAGTATGTATTTGAGCCCCTCAGTAAATGGGGTATAGGTGCCTGAAACAGATTCAGGAGCCTGATCTTTGGCCCCGAAGTTTAGAAACATGGGCCTGGTCTCCATGCCACGTGTCTCTGGCACATGGGGGATGTTTAAAGTTCGGAGGCTCACCTCCCTGCAGAGTGTAACGTGCGTGCATATTCTCGGCTCAAAGGCCCTGGAGGGGGCAGAGTGTTAACATACGTGTGACCCCATCCCGGACCCTGTGCATCCCTGCAGCCACTTCAAATCCCATGTGTCCTCCTGGTACAAGAGCTTTCTGGTGCCTGGGTCATGTGACCAACTGAGGGGCACGTGGAGGCTAACGTTCCCTGCCCTCTCCCCATTTCAGCAACCCCGGCCATGTGACTTTGTCCTGTTCTGTGCATGCCCCTGGAAGCTCTGGTGCCGGCTGCTGTCCGAGATGGAGCTAGCTGGGCCACTGGTCTGACCCAGTACGGCAACTTGTTCTTCATTGAGCCTTGGGGTGAGAGGGGGTCAGATCCTCACAGCAAACTCCCACTGCTTCCAAAAGGCGGGCCCAGTTGTGCCCCGTGCTCTAGGCTGTCCCAGTCAACTCAACTCTGCTCAGCCCCCTCCCCCGCTAAGGCCCCAATTTACTGAAGTCCATGGCACTTGCAGGAGTGCAAGGTTACACCTGGGATTAGGTCTTTTGCCAAGCTGGGGCTACCAGCAAGACTCCTTAGTCCAGCTCCGCCTGGCTTGATGGCGAGAGTCATAATAGATCAAGGCCAGAAAGAACCACCCGATCCTCTCGCCTGACTGTCTGCATAGCCCAGGCCACACGTATCCCGGCACCTTCCTCTCTGGTCTGGAGTCCCAGTGGAATGGGGAGGGAGGTAGTTAGTGCTGAGTTGGCTTTGAATGCCAGAGCCACACAACACTTCCTGACTTCCCTCTCACAGAAACTTCCTCAATGGCTACAGGTTGGCCCCTTGGAGAAGGGACCTTCAGCTAGTATTTGCCTGATCACAGCGATCTTTGGATGTTGAGCCTTTAGACACCTTTTTAACTGTGTTCCTATAGGAAGACCAGGAGGCGGCACCTGTGGCTATAAAGTTGCTGTGAGGGCAACTCTATCTGTGTGCGTGTGTGCATGGCAGCACGTGTTTATTTATCCTTACCTGGATAGTAAAGTACCATCGAAGCACACGGAATTAAAGTCAAGTCCCCGCAGGTAGTGAAATGAACGCTCAGCTTCAGAGAGCCTTCGCTTTTCGTGGTATGCTAATCATTGTACCTCCAAATCCTTCCCCCAGTTCCCCCACTACTGCAAGATGGTGTTGACAGCCCAGAGGGTTAGCCAGTCCGGGCTTTGCGGTCTACAAGGGTAAAGCATATTCCAGAGGTCAGAGGAATTTACAAAATAAACTTTAAAGAAACGTTTTCCAGGAATCTTATTGATGTGGTGCCCATCAACTGAGGCGACCAACAACGCCGGCAGTCACATATATAACATAGAATGCCAGAGTCGGGATGGCAAAGAACAAAGATTTTATAAGTAGAAGCACGGTGAGCTATGCCTGCCCCTGTCAGACAAGAAACATACATCTAACAACCCTCTTCTGGAGAGCCAGGCATTTGTCCCATTCCGCTGGATTGCACCCAATTCCCGAGGATCAGTGCCAGGCCTGGATCCCCCTGGACCATACCCGATTCCTGAAGATCAGTGCCAGGCCTGGATTCCCCTGGATCATACCCAGTTCCTCAGGATCAGTGCCAGGCCTGGATTCCCCTGGATCATACCCAGTTCCTCAGGATCAGTGCCAGGCCTGGATCCCCTTGGATCATACCCAGTTCCCCAGGATCAGTGCCAGGCCTGGATTCCCCTGGATCATACCCAGTTCCCCAGGATCAGTGCCAGGCCTGGAACCCTCTGGATAGTATCTGTTACCATACGATCGATGCCAGGCCTGGATTTTACCCACTTCCCCAGGATCAGTGCCAGGCCTAGATCTCCCTGGACCGCACTGCAGTAGGTTATGGCTCAGGCTGGGGGGTGAAAGTGTCATTTTTCACCTTTAAAGCAATTTGCTCCACATTGTTGATTCAGTGAATCCAGCCCTTTGGCTTGTTCTCCAATTATCTGCTAGCAGGACTGAGAGTTGTACGGGTTTGTTGACAGCTCCAAGATGCTTGTCAAACCTGTTGTGCTGACAAAAGTTCAGCCTTCAGATTGCTCACCCCGACTGGTCCCGGAACCATTCACTTGCTGTTCAAGATTCAGAGTGTGCACTATGTGATTGGTCACAAGATGTTGCAGCTTGTCCATATCTCTTCCCTTATTGGGTAGTCTTCCCATTCACAGTCAAACAGAGATTTCAAGATGGCCACATGAGCCCTTCTGGTGTGAATACATAAAGAGCTTGTGCATACCCTGAGCTTTGAGGTGCTTAAGTTCTGGCCAGATGCCCTAGGGATTGTTCCAGGGATCTCCAGACGTGAAAACGTGATCCATTGCTCCCTCCCCATCCCACTGACCAGCCCTTCCTGGGACTCAATACTGGAGAGAAAAGTGCCAGGGTACTTATGGCCTGGGCTATGCAGGCAGTCGGGCTAGAGAAGCAAGGCACCAGAGCTGGGGATAGAACAGACTCTGTGGATCAGCACAGAGAGGGCATTTGTGACACACTAACTGGCGAGGCGTACTTTCCCTTTCTTGCCCAGATATTCACTCAGACAGTCATTTGCGGACAGTGAGCAAAAGGGGTTTTGCCAGTATCAGAGATGCCAAGTTTCATTGGTTACTTGATTTTCTCTAATACTTTTTTGGTGAGTCCACTTAACTTTCCTTGTGGCAATTTCCAGGCAAAGTTGGACCCTGTTGGGAAGTGTAGCTTAAAACTAGAGGGAACAGGGGTGATTTGTGTGCCAGGGAATTCAGCATTTATGAGTCAAAGTAGCTAAATCCCACCCTGCCTCCAACACAACCTGTTGGTGAAGGAGGCAAATGTCAAGGAAGGTGCAATCTTTACGGGGTCTCCTGTGCTGGAGAGTATTTAACTGCAGCCCTGCAATGACAGCTCAACAGGACTGGCTGGTGTCTGTCTCCACTGCAGAGCTGATACATGTTCAGGGCTTAACCAAAGAGAGAGGCCCCTCTTAGGAAGAGGAGAGACTGAATCACAGAACCATCTTATCACTTCCATGAAAGTGCCTACCACACAGCAGCTTTGCATTATCCGTAACGGTCAAAGCTGACCCTTTCCCCAGAACTCAGCAATTGTGACTGGAAAGAGGGTGGGGGTGGAGTAGCACTGGAGATTGTTTTTCAGCTTGGGGGGATCAGCATTTTGATGGTTGGCCCCAGAACCAGACAGTGTTGCAGGCTCTCACAGGACACGTGAAAGGGGAGAGATGGCAGGTTATGCAGGGGATGGCCCAGTAGCCCAGAGCAGTTTTGACTCAGCTACATCTGAGACAGCACATAAAGGGATGGACGTGGTGCTGGAAGTGCTATTGAGTCTTAGGTATGTTGCTGACTAGGCAAAAGGGCCAGTAAGTCTATGCAACAGCACCTATGGAGCTAACACCTGTAGCAGAGCCTCCATCTGAAATGCATCTGGTTGGGTATGTCTGTAGTCTTTAAACAGTCCCAGCCCTGATATCAAGCTGTACCCTCAAGGCTTCCTCCCTGGAGGCAATGGTTTTGCCCTCTCTGGGCCCACTAAGGAGTTCAGATCACCTTCTGGGGTGTTTATCCCTATACAATTGTAAGCCATAGACCCTAAGAATAGCAGCCCCACACCACCACGTCCCTTTAACCAGCCAGGATCACCCCCACCCCACTCCAGCAAGAAGCCAACTGTTGCTGGCACTGCAGCTCCTTTTATATGGCCCTCCTGGGCCTTGACTGGCTGCTCCCTGCAGCCTTTCTGATTGGCTGCTTCCCCTGCAGCCACTCTAGACTTGCTTGGAGGACTCCTCTACTGCTCCTTTCTGGGATGGGTGTGGCAGGACACTGAGGCCTCCAGCAGGGGGCCTCTGGGCCTAGTCCACCCTGTCATAGCATCCCTGTGGTATGAGCTCCCCACCTGGGGCTGTGCCAACACTAAGAACGTCCCAGCACTAGGGCCAGCCCTTCCCAGCCCTAGATGGAAGGCGGAAATTAAAGCCTAAGGCAGCTATTATGACCCATCGGCTGCAGTCGTGGGCCCAAAGGAGCTATTCTGCAGCTCCATAGCCTGCACTTATGTGGCCCCCACAGCGCCTGTGCAGCACAGACACCCCGAGTGTGATTCCTCACGTGCCACAGGGACTTTGTGACTCATGTTGTCTGTGCCTGAAAAGGGCAGGAGGCGTCTCCCCAGCACTGTGTGGGGCCAGGCTTGGGGGGGACATGCACTGAGGACAGTCCTGCCCTGGCTACTGGAATCTGCTGTTCTCAAGATCCCCCCCAGGCCATACACAGCACAGATGTTCTCTGGTCACATCGACCCAGCTGCTAGCTAAAACCTGATGGCACAAAGGACCCGTCCAGGGCTGCCTTACAGGTAGTATGACCACCCCTGCCACCCTGATCCTCGTGTGTCACCTGGGCATCATCATCCACAGGGCAGGGGATGGACTGGGGTAAATGTGATGGGAATGGCCGGCGAGCTGCGGGGCATTGAATCGCCCCCTTCCAGCGGTGCCAGCCAGCATAGACCAGGGTACACCCCAGCCACTCCGAAGCCCTTAGCAGCAGCTAACCACAGCGGGATACACACGGGAGCAGAGCCGACTGCAGGAATCCTCTGCTCCAGGCAAACAGCCCATTTAGCGTCACCCCCCATCTACTCGTATTTTAAACTGTGCTTTGCAATAGAGTCATTGCAGTGCTTCAACCAGGGAACACTGTCAGAACGGCGCAGCGGGACCTAGGAACGCTCCCAGCCCATGCTGAGTGAATCTGACCGGCGCTAAGAATGTGTTACATGAGTACCAGATCCCAGGGCCCCCACTTCTCGTGTAGCCATTCAGCCCTCCCCACCTGCTGGCCCAGCTGGGGGCAGAAGCTGAGCGCACAGCAGAGGTGGAAACCCAACATTGCTGGGTTTGATCCCAGCTCACTCCTGGCTTAGTCGCTCTGGGCCCATCCTGCTCTCAGACCTGGTCTACACCTAAAACTTGGGTCGATCAAGCTACGTCACCAGGGGTAGACAGTGCTAAGAATTCTTCCATCGACCTGGCTACCACCTCTCCAGGGGTGGGTTTAATCCCTTCCATCGCTATAGCAAGCATTTATATACCTACAGTTCTGTAGCAACTGTAGTGTAGACAAGCCCTCAGTGACACCGGTGTCGAGACCAGGCAGCCCCGCCGAAGCCAGGGCTCACTCCTGATTTACACCAGCCTGAGCCAGAGCAGATGCTGGCCCTGTCGCCTCAAGGGATCACCTGGGGGGGCCCCAGCCCTGGGGAGAGAGAGGCAGGCCTGTCCTTGCTGGGTGGACCTGAGCCATGTCACTGGGAAGTGCAGACGCGATGCCAGGCAGCCTGTTAGCCCCCATCCTCCCAGAGAGGATTAGCGACCCAGCCCAGATCTGAGCCCAGTCTGGGTCTGTGCCACACCAGCCCCACGCTGTTCTGCCTGCCAGGCCTTGTTCGCCACGCCTGGAGGTGTGACATCTCAACATGCGTGTGGTGTGTGTCATATGAGGGGGGGCCCCCCCGGGCTGGCCAAACAAGCACTTGTGAGTCTATTACCCCCTGTGTGCCCGTCATCTTGCCCCTTCTCCCCCGGATCTGTCAGGAAGAGCCGCTCAGTCCCTTTGGAGAGCAGCCAGCTCCCCCAACTGCACCTGCCTTCCGCAGCCTTTCTGGTCACTAAGGATGCTGGCTGGTGGCTCGAAGGCACGGGCGCTTCCACTTTCAAAGGGGCTTATTGTTGGCAAGCTGCGTGCAGAGCAGAGAGTGCCAAGGCTGCCTCCCTTCCCCACAAATGAAAGAGCCTGTATTTGTAGTTATAATTAACACCCCCTTCTCCCCCTCTGCCCCCGGTGCAGAAGAATCCTCCCCATGGCAGGGAGGAGGTGAGCCTCGCAGACTGAACTCTCCCCCTATTTCCCCCTTTGTGCCAGGCAGCTCACACTGTCTTTGCAACAGTCGGAGCCCGCCATTGATGTCTGACTTGAAAGTGAGAGCGTTGAGCTAGAGAAAACAAAGCTTTCTATTTCGGTCCCAGCTTCTCCAGCCCTGGACGAGACTTCATTCCGCTTCCCGGGGCCCTCAGCAAACAGACTCTGGGATCCAGCACCTCCCTGGAAGCCTGCATGGCGTCGCCTGGCTGCACTGGCATCTGACTCAGAGCTGAGGGTTTGGCAGTGTGGCTGGGGAGCTGGCACCGCCGCCTTGGTCTCTGCTGCTCATCCTCTGACCACTCAGAGGATGCATCTTTGGTACCAGCAGCAAGCGCACACAGGAAGCAGGGAACTGAAACAGGACATATTCCCAGACGGCATCCATAACAATGAGCTGCTTCCCCCCAGGGCTGAGTGGCAGTGGGGTGTGACCTCAAAGAGCTGGCAGCGCCCACCTCCCACACAGAGGGAGAGCCACAGGAGAAGAGGGACAGATGGAAAGAGGGACTGGCTGTGCAAAGTACTCAAAGCCTGGAACAAGCCAGGCCTGCCTGGGATCCCAGCCTGCAACGCTCCTCCTTTGCCCGGCGTGTGGAGTAGAGAAGAGCACATCAGCTGGTGAGGAGGCATCTGCAGCCAGGCAAGATTCACGTGGTATGTTGGAACCACACGAAGGGCTCACCTAGGGAGAAAGGAACAAAGAGGACCAGCACCAGCCTCAGCCCCGTTCCAGCCCTCAGCACAGGGGCGAGGTGATGGAACTGCCAGGCTTCGGGAGCCAAGGGAGCTTGGACAGGATGCTGCTGACGTGTCACCCTCAGAATAGCCTGTTTAATGATCCCCCTCCTCTGGAGTCCTTAGCACAGTGCTCAGTGCTCACCTCTCTCCCCTGGCCACATGCACCGTGCCAGTTCCCCGGTGTTTGGCTCATCGATAGGCCGGGGTGCAGTGGGGGCCTGCTGCACTGGGCCTGTCCTTGTCACATAAGCGTGGCAGAGGCAGAGCTGCATGGCTTGGCGACACCTCATGCATCTGCCAGCTCTTCGGTCTAGATCCCCAACTCGCCACACCTGTAAGTGACCCTGTTCCTGCTGGATCCCGGCAACAAGAGCAGGTCCCTGCTTGCCTCATCCCGGCAGCATCACTGGCCGTACAACGTGTGCATGGCCCCAGGCCAGGAGGAGGCAGTTGGCTGGGAATCCCAACTCCCAGAGCTAAGGAGCACGTGTGGTAGCAGGGTGGGTTCTCACCAGTTATCCTGACCTCTGCAGCCCTATGACAGAGCTGGAGGCAATTCGGTGCTCTGAAGGGAGGTTAATCATAGAATCATAGAATATTAGAGTTGGAAGGGACCTCAGGAGGTCATTCAATCCAACCCCCTGCTCAAAGCAGGACTAACCTCAGCTATATCATCCCAGCCAGGGCTTTGTCAAGCTGCAGCTTAAAAACCTCTAAGGATGGAGATTCCACCACCTCCCTAGGTAACCCATTCCAGTGCTTCACCACCCTCCTAGGGAAAAACATTTTCCTAATGTCCAACCTAGACATCCCCCACTGCAACTTGAGACCATTGTTCCTTGTTCTGTCATCTGCCACCACTGAGAACAGCCTAGCTCCATCCGCGCTGGAACCCCCTTTCAGGTAGTTAAAGGCTGCTATCAAATCTCCCCTCATTCTTCTCTTTTGCAGACTAAACAAGCCTAGTTCCCTCAGCCTCTCTTCATAAGTCTTGTGCTCCAGCCCCCTAATAATTTTTGTTGCCCTCCGCTGGACTCTCTCCAACTTGTCCACATCCTTTCTGTAGTGCGGGGCCCAAAACTGGACACGATACTCCAAATGCAGCGTCACCAGTGCCGAATAGAGGGGAATAATCACTTCCCTCAATGTGCTGGCAATGTTCCTACTAATGCAGCCCAATATGCCATTAGCCTTCCTGGCAACCAGGGCACACTGCTGACTCATCTTGTCCACTGTAACCCCCAGGTCCTTTTCTGCAGAACTGCTGCCTAGCCTGTCGGTCCCCAGTCTGTAGCTGTGCAGGGGATTCTTCTGCCCCAGTGCAGGACTCTGCATTTGTCCTTGTTGAACCTCAGCAGATTTCTTTTGGCCCAATCCTCCAATTTGTGTAGGTCACTCAGGTTTGCGTGAGACTGCATCCACGATGCCCCCACAAGAGACAGGCGTGATGCCCGCCAGCAGTAAATCAAGTAACCAGCACCATCTGTGGCTATCTGCCGGACTGCATGCCAGGAGGGTGTGCATTAGTGTGTTCGTGCGTGCGTGCAGGTGTGTTATCCACTTTCAAACCCCTGGCTTGGTCCCCACCATAACGCGTGCTGGTCAGTCACTATTGGTGGGATGGAGTCACTGCGTGTGTTACAGTTCCAGCCCAGTGTCTTTACCCAACATGTCGGGCTTCGTTTCTTCCCTTCCCATGTGCAGCAGGGCCCCCCAGCCAGGATGGCAGGAAGGGAGCTAGCAGGCTCTTGACAAAGGACATCCCAAGCCTTGAAAGGGAAAATGTTTCTTGACAAAAACTTACAGGAAGATCCCCTGGGGGCCCCTCCCCCTCAGCCTAACCCCTTCCACTTCTTGCTCTCCTCACAACCCAACCACTACACAGCCTGTGCCCCACCCCCTTGCCCGAGGCCTCCAACCTTTTGGAGTACGTTCCAGGTGTTTAGTTCACTTCTTATTGGACAGTAGCATAATGGCATCAGCAGCAGGGTAGCTAATAATTATGCAGTTGACTTAAAAGCATAT
Organism: Emydura macquarii macquarii; assembly: GCF_026122565.2. NCBI lineage: Eukaryota > Metazoa > Chordata > Testudines > Chelidae > Emydura > Emydura macquarii. The sequence goes on from NW_027131391.1 coordinate 7,589,800, forward strand.
GGTACAGCAATCCGATTGGTTAAAATGATGTCGCATGCACACTCACGCCCCCCTCGCACATGCAGACGCTCTCTCTGGCTCACACACATGGCATGTCATGCAATTTTGCCTAGAAATGCTGGCCCCAGTCCTGGCCATGCAATGAGGCACAGGCCCCTCATCCCGCTGAAGGACCCCACTGAGCCCTCTGTGCCGGGGAGACCCAGGCAGCCAGCCTTTGCTTTGCTCAGCAGCAACTCCTACTGGCAGATTTTGGTGGGGGCCCGGTAGAAGCCTCTTCCCTCATCCTCCTCAGAACTGACACACTGTAATAATAAGGGGGGGCGGGCAAAAGAGGGAATGGCTGGGACCTTCTCCATCTGGTATTTAGGGCGCTTGTCATGGGAAACAATAGACACCATTAGCTCATCTATCTATCTATCTATCTGCCTAGACGTGGTATCTTAACACTGGAGCAATGAAAGACACCCACCTCCTGCACCTTTCCTCCAGAAACAGCACTGGCAGGACATTTGGCACGTCTCTGCTTTCCCACTGTTCCTGAGCCACTGCCGACTGTGGCAAGACGGCGCCATCTCTCGGGGCCGTCTGTGACTCAGAATCCCCAGACTCTCCCCACGATGGCTGCACACCAGGGTGGAGCAGCTGCCTAAAAGGAAGCCAGTTGCTTTGCCTCTGAGTGGAGGAGAGGCCTGTGTCCTGGGGAAAGGCTCTTGGTACATGTGTGGGGGCCCCACTGAGCGGCCCTGTTCGCCCCAGCTCAGCCCTTTAGCAGAGAGGCATTTTAATTAATTGTCAACAGTTTTTTACTATATAGATTTAGCTGTGGTGCCTGCGCAAATTCTGTTTAAGAGATTAAATTCTGTGTGGATTAATGGCCTCTGACAGCTTTTCCGCCTTTGCAAACAAAGTGGGTTTTGAAGTGTAATAAAACGGAGCATAGGCCGCATGGAGCATGGAGAGCTGCTCCAGCGCTGGGCTCCCAGATGAGAGAGCCTGCCACCCAACCCCCAGGGGGGCACCACAGCATGGATCGGAAATGGCAAAGCTTTTGATATGGTCTCCAAAAGTATTCTTATAGTCAAGTTAAAGAAGTACGGATTGAATGAGTGGACTATAAGGTAGATAGTAAGCTGCCTAGATCATCGGGCGCCATGGGTGGTGATCAATGGCTCGATGTTTAATTGGCAGCCGGTAACAAGCAGAGTGTCCCAGAGTGACCTAGACAAATTGGAGAATTGGGCCAAAAGAAATCTGATGAGCTTCAACAAGGACAAATGCAGAGTCCTGCACTTAGGGCGGAAGAATTCCATACACTGCTCCAGACTGGGAACTGACTGAGCAGGCTGCAGTTTGGCAGAAAAGGACCTGGGGGTTACAGTGGATAAGAAACTGGATGTGAGTCAACAATGGTCCTTTGTTGCCAAGAAGGCTAATGGCATATTGGGCTGCATTAGTAGGAGCATTGCCTCCAGATCAAGGGAAGTGATTATTCCCCTCTATTCGGCACTGGTGAGGCCGCATTTGGAGTATTGTGTCCAGTGTTGGGACCCCCACTACTGAAAGGATGTGGACAAGTTGGAGAGAGTCCAGCGGAGGGACACGGAAATGATTACAGGCCGGAGCACAAGACTTATGAGGAGAGGCTGAGGGAACTAGGCTTGTTTAGTCTGCAGAAGAGAAGAATGAGGGGGGATTTGATAGCAGCCTTTAACTACCTGAAAGGGGGTTCCAGGGAGGATGGAGCTAGGCTGTTCTCAGTGGTGGCAGATGACAGAACTAGAAGCAATTGTCCCAAGTTGCAGTGGGGGATGTCTAGGTTGGATATTAGGAAAAAGCTTTGTCATTAGGAGGGTGGTGAAGCCCTGGAATGGGTTACCTAGGGAGGTGGTGGAATCTCCATCCGTAGAGGTTTTTAAGGCCCAGCTTGACAAAGCCCTGGCTGCGATGGTTTAGTTGGGGTTGGTCCTGCTTCGAACAGGGGGTCCCTTCCAATCCTCATCTTCTGTGATTCTATGGCCTCAGGAAGCCTCCCCCAAAACTCCCAGCCAACCCCTGAGTGCCCAGGGCACTCATCAAGCAGCATGACCAGAGCTGGCGTCAGTGACCAGCACTGAGCAGACACTGACGGGGTTCGATTCTTTTCCAAACATCAAAGGGAGGAGAGTGTCCAGGTGGACTCCACCTGCAGTGAGGTCACACAGGCCAAGGCTGGGTGTAACTCCTGGAACAGGGCAGCCAACGCACCATTCTGAGTCCAGGGTTGGCAAAGGGCTCTGGTGGGGGTGGAGGGGATGCCTTCCACTCCCCATGCTGCCTGCCAGCTCCCGGCAAGAGCAGCACTCCAGGTGGCCCAGCAGGAACCTGCTCCTCTCTCTATTCCCATGATACCCCAGGGGTGCGGCGGGGGCCTGCGGAGAGCAGAGCAGCATGGGTGGGCCCGAGACGATGTCTGGGTGCAGAATGGGCGGCCAGAGACGGTGCCAGTGAGCAGCACAGGAGTTCACTGACAATCTTTGATGTAGACACCCCAGAGGCAGGGGGCTGAATTCAGAGACCAAGTCCAAGCCATGGAGGAAGGTTTAGGTTTCTGGCCGTTGAACAGACGCTTGCCCCATGCATTTCGGGGCTATTTGTTCTCAGATGCTCTCCGGCCTGCGCAGCAGCCCAGCCCTTCCCCAGCAGTATTTTGTGCACAAGCCTTAGCCTCACCTTGCTGCTGCTCGGCAAAGGGCACAGAGCTGACCCCTTTCCCCTTCCCACCTCTCCTCATTCGCACCCCGTCTCTCCCGTCCACCTCCTGGACTCCCTGTGCAGCCCGGGCCAGGGGAGGTTGCAAGCTCCCAGATGGGAAGCGATGCGTGAAGCGTTGGAGCATCAGCAGTTGAATTCCATTGCTTCCCAACCCCGGGATGTGCCAGTCGTGTTCTGCTCTGAGCCTGCTGGCGGTCGTGTGTCTGAATAGCACCAGGCGGAAATAGACATTCCGTCACGGTGTGCGATCTGTGGTTGGTGCCCCATCTGTCCCAGCTCTGCCCGCTGCTAGCCGCCCGAAGTCCTGTTTGGTATCACCTTCCCCCCAGGCGATTACTGCACCACTCTGCATTGCAACCAGCTCCAGAGGGGGCAGGGAACGGGCAAACTATGAGGAAAGGGCTGATCTTTTCTCAGCTATGGGACCCGACCCAGAACCTTTCAGAGGTCTGCCCGTGTGGAGGGTGCATGAGCATGTGATCCATCCATCCAGCCTCCCACCCCCAGCAAGATACCTGCCCCCTCACTTTTCCCTGGCCCTGAGCACAACCCCCTCCCTCCACCCTATACACACACTTGCTCCTGCGTCTCTTCCTACATTTTCCTGAGCACAGATTTTAAAATGCAGTTCAGCATCTCAGCCATTTTGGAGTCATTATTCATTTCACGCCTGCTCATTCGTTACAGGGCCTGCATGCTCTATCGCAGGTCCTTTTATGCTGATGTATTTGCGAAAGGCCTTCTTATTCCCCGTTCCTCCTTAACTCATTCTGTTGCCAAGGAAAAGGCCTCCAGGCTTCCGGCTCTGGAGTTAGTTATGGCTAAAGCATCAGGCACTGCAATGGGTTTCACCGAGGTCTGCTGTCTCTCCCACTGCACTCAGCTTCTCTGGGTCATCGCTGAAGAACTCAGCGGCATACAGATCCTTGTGCAAGGTCTTTCATCTTCAATACATTTCTCCCTGGCACGGAGGGTCCAGCTGAACGTTGCAAATGCTATTCATTATGAACGGAGCCCCTTTTATCCCTTCACAAACGGCTCGTGACTGAATCCCGGTTCCCGCTGAGATATGAGTTACCCAGAAGCTCCCACGACATCACGCGGACCGATCATTTTAAATGAAATGTGTCCAAAGGAGACCGATGACTCGTCAGTTTTGACTAGAATCGGTCGAAACCCACTTCGTCAGGTGCATGAGCTTTTGTGCTAAAACTCAGGACGCTTTGGTGCTTCTTGGGCGTTTCCGAGCGCTCAGAGCTGGAACAATGCAGCCCAAGGAACCAGAAAGAACCGAGCTCAGCACCATTGGCGTATTTTGACATCTATATTTAGGGGGGCAGGGCATAGTTTGACTTCAATATTTTGGGGTTGTGCCCGACCAGACCTACCCCTCCCCCCCCAGGTTTTCAGGGTGGGGGAAGCCACGTGCAACAGTCGCTGGGGCAGAGCCAGCACTGGGCACTGAGGCTGCCGGGAGCGGAAATTGGTGCGACGGCGGCAATGTTGACATTGACCCGCAGGCTGGGTGGCCTACTGAGGATAGACGGGGTGGGGGTGGCGCTCCCTCCCCCAGCCCCGCCATGCTGGGCTGGTTTTAGCACCCTGGCATTGCTGCTCGCCCTCCAGAACATGCCTTCATGCCGCCCGCAGGGGGCATGCCCCACAGTTTGAAAACCCCTGGTATACAGTTGGGGGGACAATGATGCTACATGGCCCCCCCAGTCTCCACCAATGCTCAGCACTTTTACTGGCAAGGGGTTCCATTCACCGCTGTACACAGGATCAAGGTGCAGATGCCACTTGCACCCGCTTCCATACAGCTATGGACTGTAAGACCAGCAGACACCATTTGGATCAATCTGAGCTCTTGTATATCACAGGCCCCAGACCCTCCCTGATTTATTCTTGCATCCAGTCCACAACTTCTCCTCAAGGTAGAACATATTTTTTAGAAAGAGACATCCAATCTTGATTTAAAGACTGCAAGTGATGGAGTTGTTCCAATGGCTAATTACCCTCACTGTTAAAAATGGGCCTTATCTCTATCTGTCTAGATTCAGCTTCCAGAGAGGGGATCTTTTTTTACCTTCATCTCCTACATTAAAGAGCCCTCTGCTATCAGAAATCTCTTCCCCATGTAGGTCCGCATAGACCGTGATAAACTCTGAATCTGCTCTTTCATGAGCCACGCAGATTTCACTTCCTAAGTCTTTCACTGTAAGGCCTCAAAACATTTGTGTAGCTCTTTACTGAACCATCTTCAATTTGTTGACATCGTTTTCCAAGTGTGGAGCCTAAAACAGGACAGTGTAATGATCTCACCAACGCCATACACAAAGGCAATTCCACTTATGTACTGCTACTTGATATTCCCCTTCCTAAACATCCAAAAACCACATTGTATCACACTGGGAGCTTATGTTCACTTATAGTGGTGCATAGAACTTGTGCTGCACAGAAGTGAATTTCATCCCCAAACATCTTGCGGGATTAATTGAGCAGCAGTGGAGCCCTGCTCAATCGATCCAGAAGTTGACTCAATACATCCACCCACACAAAAAGATTAACACCGTGTCAACAGGAAGGCATTTCCCGTCGGCGCAGCATAGTGGGGACATCGCGCTAATTAGAATGTAAGTCTCTATGTAGCTTGTGTATCTCTTGTCGACTGCCGCCAAATTTCACCAGCAGTGTGGACCAAGCCTTTGATTAAAAATCAGATAGTCAATTCTAACAGTGGCGCCCTCCAAAGGCAACTCGCTGTTCCTCTGCCACTGAAAGTAGAAGTTACACTGTTCCCCAAGGTATACGAAAGTTTGCTAAAATGGTTTGTGATGTGCAAGAAGGGCCTGGTTCGAGGCTCACACTGATGTAAATCAGGAAGTGCTCCAGAGGAAGTGCTCAGAAACTGCTGTGAGATCACAGTCAGGCTCTGCAAATCTGGATCTTTTTGTGGTTTACGTCCGAGACGGACAGCAATACTGAAGGGTAGAACTCTCTTAATCCCTGTGCACTGCTTGGTTCACATGGCTGGGTTGCTTCTAGCTTAACTCCCTTCTTTCCCTGTCCCCTTAGTGTCTAGGGAACAAGGCCCTCTGACTCCACTTTCACTGATCATGATACAGAGCAGGCTGTGACAGGTTTTGCTGTCCGTGCCTTGCCATGGCTGCTTTTGCTGAGTTGTGTTTCCCAACTGGCAGATTTAGACCATCTCAACCCGATGTCTCTTCTGCTTCAGTTGTACTGAAAACACTGGCCAGCCCTTTGTACTGTCTGAGCCCTTCCACTTTGCCATTGTGACATTTATATCCACACAGCTGGACGAGCCCCTTTGCATTTTGTTTGTAGATGTGTAGGAGTGTCCTTCCACGGGGCTGCAGAGATAGCTGCCATTTTGTGTTTCAGTCCCGATGTCGCTAGTGCGAGCCCACGCTCACTCTCAGGCTGAGCTTACGTTTGTGCTTTCTTTGCTTTCCTCGGTCTGAAATCAAAGTCACCCAGAGGGACAGCATGTGCTCTGCCCTTTGTGCAATGGTGAACGTAACTGTTCTGAATGGTTGGGGTCCCATTGCTGGGCAATGAGACACCCAACACGCCTTGAGATCACATTTGGCCCTTCTTCAGTCCGGAGAGTAAGATACTGAACAGTAAGGCTCTGAGCTGCAGTGGAGTTCGGGCTGGTTGATTGTTGTAAAGCAGTCATCAAGGGGTTAACTGGGTTACTCACTTTCTCCACCCCATCCCTACCTCCTGTGTAGTTACCTTGTCCTGCTCCTGTGCTGCGGATGAATAAAGCAGCCACTTCCCTGCAGTCCTGAGAGCAGACTTGGTTTTGTTGCACTGAGCGGTCCCTTAACAAATCTGAAGAGGAAAAACATAAGAGTGGCAACTTAAAAGAAAATGGAGGGGGTTTAATACATAAAATGAGGATTAGCAGCAATCTGCTGAAAGACTGGGCCACTCTTTTCTTGCAAATGAGATTATAAAAAAGGACAAACCAAACAGGTTCTCCTAGCAGCACTCTTTAGCCTCCAACACTGACTCCTCAGTTTCCGCACTCAGAGGGTTATTGCTGATAATCCACCACCCAAAGGCTGGAGTCTGCCATGGAAATGCTGAGCGAGTGAGGTCCTAAGGCTGAAACTCCCATTTCCCAGGACAGTTCCCCACCCCTTTCTCTACACACCAGCTGAGAGCTGAGCATGGCGGGACGGGCAGACTGGCTGGGCTAAAAAAAAACAGTGCCCAAAACTACAACTAAATCCCAATATGTACTGAGAGAACATGTGGAAGAGTAACTTCTTTGCCTGATTACCCACCGGACAGGTAGCCAAATCTCTGCATCTCTGACAAGGAGCTAAATTTATTGATGCTTTGAACCCTTTCAACCCCCCCAAGCTTTCGACACTTTGCCTGGCTCTGGAGATGATCCTGCATGTCACAGTGAGTTTGACCCTCATGAAAGATGCTATGTAGCAACCATCAAGACTGGTTTCCACGTATCCATGGGAAAGAGACATCATGACCAGTGTCAGGGCAAGCATCCACCTTGCTGCAATGTGCCAGAGTGCTAAGCTGGGCCAATTGTGTGGTGGCTTTTGTGGTCTGGCTGTTTTACGCCAATTATTCGACCTATCAGAGAATGGGATAGTCTCCCAAGACAAGGGGTGGAAACCCCTTATATGCTTGGGATATATAAATCTAGGCAAGGCAAAAGACTGAGTCCACATTCATGGACTGCCCTGCAGTGCCTCCTGGCAAGGCTCTGACATATACGGGAATCAGTATATCTTCTCCAGCTCTAATTTCTATTGCTGGCTAGCCCATATCCCACAGGCCACCCTACGGCCATCAGAGTTGACTTTAGATTGTTAGCAAACAGAGACCAACATGGAACCAGTGGCCAAAGTGTGAAAGGTTCTGTAAGGCTTCTATTGCCAGTTGCCTGAGCCCTTCCCTGCCAATAATTCATGTAGTAGGGTCAGATTTTCACAACAGCTCAGCACCCACTGTGCACCTGGGATTTGGAGCCCTCCTGAAAATTTCGCCCCTCTTGTGGGTGCTGAGGTCTTTTGAAACTTCGGGTCCTAATGGCCATGTTCCACAGGGCTGAGCACAGAGAAGCCTCCTCCATCTGTGACATGTTTATAAATTTTATACAGGCTAAGACAAACGACTTAAATTTCACACTAATATTAAAAAGCTTTATCAAGTCATGGAAGCGGTTCTTCTCCCTTGCCTGCATGCCAGCCATCTTAGACATGTGAGCGAGGGCTATTCAGCTGGGAGGTATTGGTTTTTAAATTGTTCTGGACTTTGGATATTATTGAATAACACAACTTATAGAGAGGCCCGGAGGCAGCTGCTTTCCCACCATTCTCAATCCACACCTTGCAGAGTCAAAACGCACTGCCTTCCTGGGGTTTGGTGTTCTGAACTAATCTATGAATAGTAGCACAATATAAAGTTCAGCTCAAGCCTTCTTCCCAGATTGTATTCCTCCCCGAGGACTACTCAGCCCACACCCTAGATCTTCTCTTCCTAGAAAGCTGCTTCCACCTCCCTTATATGTGGGTGGGGCAATCAGCTATCCACGTCAGTGAGTCAGTATAGCCTATTTACCTTTTCTCAGTAAGGGTAACACCTGGTACCAAGGTGGAATGGTTCAAGCAAAGACCTGCTACAAAAGCAGACTTTACACAGGAACGTGTAGTGGGTTTTTGAAAATGAAAAGACATTGCTAGCATTTGCATTTGCATCATGACACCCAGCATCCCTTAACAGTTGTTCTGCACTGAAATCACGGCAGCTGCTAGTTACCAGAGCCTCCAGAGGAAGAGAAAGGACCTCTGGTGGAGATCATCATTACACTGTGTGTGAGAACCCACCCTCCACTACCCATTCATTTAGACATAGCACGGGCAGAATCTGTAGGGTAAATGCCAAAGGGTTTTATCTCAGCAGCACTGGTAGAGCCTACACAACAGTTTCTCTAGGGTTGACCCCATTAGACTTAGTTGAACATCCTTGTAGCCTTTCTGCATGGCAGGCCGCTGGCAAACTCCCTGGGATGACAGGCCTAGACCCTCAGAAGCAGCATCAGAGGCAGCTTTTCAAGGCCCGTTAGCCCCTAGAAGCATGGGTAGAGAGTACAGGGCAAGCTAACCTCAGACCCTTGGGAAGGTTGGAGGAGTGCAGCAGAATTTAAGAAGAACGTTTCAGTCCATGGCACCGATTCTGGGACAGAGCAGACTCAAACCTACTTGCAAAGCTTCTGGACTTCTACAGCTGCTCTTGCATGCCTGGAAATGCATCACTAGTCAGTAACAGCGCGGCTTGCTCCACTCCCTCCCAGAGAAGCCCATAGAGCTGGCAACAAGGAGCTTAGAAGTCATCATTCATGCAATCACCATTTCTTCGGCTGGCAGAATATCTGTGAACTCAGCATGACTTTTCCAGATTGAGTCACTCTTCCAAATTATCCAGCTGACCTTTTTGCCAATCCTGGGCCTCTGCGTCTTACTATTCAAACTTGGAATCCCAAATTCAAATTGTGTTGCTTAGTTGGGACTGGTCGTACAAATGACATCATATTGAGTTTGTTAGGATCACAGGGTTGGAAGGGACCTCCTGGGTCATCTTTGTGTCCAGTCCCCTGGTATTGCAGGCAACCCCATCATATAATTGCATTGATAAATTTATCAAGATCCATCTTAAAACTAGCCAGTTTGGTCCCTGACTGGCTGAGTGTAACTTTTATAATCTGGTATCTGGTGTGAAAAGGCAAGGAACGAGAATTTAAATTTGCTTTCTGCACATACTTGAGTGTTTGCATGTAAAAGTGATTTTCTCTGATGTCTTCTGTGTGTAAAACTCAATTGCACAAATGTTTGTGGGAAGGAAACACAAATGCATAAGCCAAAACAAATTCTTAACAATAAACAAACAAATAGGTAGAGAAGATTTTTGGTTTGGTTTGCTTCGCAATAATCACCCAACTCTGCTTGTGTAATTACCATGCGCGAGTGTGTGTTGAGGGGAGACACTTATTTACACTTCAGATCCATTGCATTAACTCATTTCTCCTCAACAGAGCTGGTTGAAAAAAACATGTGTAAGGGCTTCCTTGTGAAAAAATTCAGGCAAAAAAAAAAAACCACAATTTGCAAAATACAACTTGCTTGCTCACTGATCCAATAAAGTCTGGAGCTCTTGATTTTTAGGGCATGGTGCAGGCCTGTATCTTCCACCAGGTCGCATCTGGGAGGTGGGATTAGTGTGAATTTATTCATCTACTCTGGGTGAGGAAAGTCCTACTTTTTAAATCACATCAAGCTAACTCTGATGTACCCAGAGAAATTGCTTTGGGTTCATCTGATACATTTAAAGACAAATAAATAAATAAGCACCTGCTGTTGAAGAACTTGTGCAGGACTTTGAGTCCTATGGTGGACCCCGTATAACTAGGGAGCAAACCGAATTACCTAGTGGTGCGGCCCTGGATTCTCTAGGAGCGAGACAGGCCAGTGTCAATCGCTGTTCAAAGGACCTGTGGGTTTTATGAACTGTTTGAATCTATGAATCTACTAATAACAAACAGCAAATAGTTGGAGCAAAGACCTGAAGGGGCCACTAGAACCATCTAATCTGACCTCAAACACAGCACAGGCCAGAGAATTCGACAGTGGAGGAAACACTTCTTCCCTATTATACAAGTGACACTATGAATTCCAAGGAGCTGTGATGAACCTAGACCAGGCCTTTTGGAAACAGACATTCAATCTCGCTTCAGAATAATGAAGATTTTACCGCTTCAGTCTAGAGGTCAGCTACCTTCACTGTTAAAAAGTTGCATCTCATTGCTACGCTTTTTTACCCCCGACTTCAATTTCCAGCCATAGGGTGTTGAGTCGTCTTAGTTACATGGTATTGTTTCTGCTTCCTGATTGAATGATTGAAAAATGTTTGACACAGGAGAATAACAATTCATGACTGATGACAAGTTCAAATTCTTGACTAACAATAACAATAGCTGACTAATAACAATAATAATAACAATTCATGACAAATGAAAAGCTAAAAGTCTTCTTCATGCAAATCCTCTCACTCACATGTGAAAATGGACGCTTGGATGAAGACCAGCCAATCCCAAACATTAGTATGAACAAAATATGCAGGAAAGGAAATAAAAATGACCGCAGACAGGCTTACACTAAGCAGCCATTCAGAATTCACATGAAAGGTTGAGATCACTAGCAGTCCTCGGTCCAGCTTTGAAATACAGGCTGGAAAAATGTTCCAGGGGGGCCACTGTGGTAAGTTGTCTCTTCCACCATGTATGGGGCCTGATGGGAAATGGGGAGGAGCCCAGCCGCTATGTGGACAAGGTCTCATCCCTAGTTCTTAACATGCTGTGTCAAGAGTAAAGCTGTGCTTGTGGGGTGCTCAGAGCTGATGTGACGAGGTGCAGCTGGAAGACGTTTGCAGTGCAGAACGCGGCAAGTTTTACTGGTCCTACACAATTCAGGAACGAGGCTATGTACTGCTGAGCACTTTCTACTGGCACCTGATCCATTATTTGCATCTAACCAGACCACTCATGTACAGAGCATCCCTTTAATAGGTTGAATCCCAGGTTCCATGGCGCTTGGAGAGGAAAGTTGCCAGTCGCCAAGGCTGTGGGACACTGGAAGCTCCCCGAGTTGTGACCCAGTTGCGCTAGGTACTCCCTTCGGCTGGACTGGGTCCGAATGATCCCCTCCATCCTACAACTTCAGATGTTGAAACATGCCAGTGAGAGAGAGCTCCTAGAGGATCCATGTCGGGTTTGACAAAGGATGCTGGGAGAAGATGCAACGGGAGTGTTAGTTACCTCTGCGTAGACATCCAGCCTGGTAGGATGAATCCAATAAAACCACTCCTCTTCTCCCCCAGCACAGAGCCTCCAGGCAGCAATTCCTGGCGGGGGCTCCAGGGCCTGTACGTACAGCAATTATGGCCCAGAAACACTTGCATCTGCATCCTCCGGGAATGAAGTGTGGCAGCTCAGCGGCTGAATCAGCTATAAAGTCCTTCCCAACAAGCTATCAAGAGAGAGCTGCTTTTCTTTTGGCTCTTTTTTTAATAAAACTGTGTTTATGATGGTGGATAAAACATTTTTGTCGTCCTTAATAAAAAAACCTTTATTACCAATCAAAAATGAATGGCGGCGGGATAAGCTATATATCAAAGCACAGCTTGGACACTGGACATTTTAACAAAGCAGCACGGATGCGGGCTGGTGCTGATGGGGGATTACATTTTATATTGGACCATATTTTAAAATAGCTGGACTTAACCCTACGCGTGGGTTTAAAACTCTTCCAAGGTGATCCAAGCTGTCTGATCGATATTAGAGCAAAGAAAGTGACCATCTATAAAAGAAAAGTGATGTGAGAGGAGTAATCAGAGCAGGGAATCGTCCAGGGAGCCTTAGCTAAAGGATGGGGGTTCAAGGTTAAATCAGGACAAGCAGCTGGGTTTGTTCCAAGTTTTCCTTGTCTCTGGAAGGTTGGGACAAAATATGTCCCAAGAATTCTGCAATGGGAATGAGGCACCTAACTCCCTGAGGTTTTCCTATAAATCCCACTAGTCATCTGCATTTTTGGGTGCCTAAATACCTTTGTAAATCTGGCCTTCAGTGAACAAGCCAGGAGCTGAAATGAGTCAGTGTGAATGATATTCATGTTTATGAATATCAAATATATCAGTAGAAATCAAGTTTGACTAGGCTCCTTGGAAAATATTTCTGCCACAAATAATCTGACTGTCTGTATTTCTAACATAACGGCCAATTTGTTGTCGCCAGATCCCAAAATGTCCATTCAAATCCAGATGGGAGCACCAGCCTCCGAAGGGCCTGAGATGCCAGACTTGAGAGGAGGGTAGACAGCGGATCGGGGCCTGAGTCATTTGTACAGAACGCTTGGTTTGCAACAGATCCTGGCTCATTCATTCTCCCGATTTTCGCTTCCTTCAGCTCAATAATCCTTCCAAGCGCCGATTGCTCTTTAAGAAGCACTCTCCGACCAAGTTCATCTCTCATCACCAGCTCTGGCATTTCATGAATATTTCTTAATTTCACTGGGAAAACGATGGGATCTGGGTGAGATCCTGGTGGGCTGTGTTCAGCTCAGAGGAACCAGAAGATTAACCCAATTCCCCTTTGATGACTAACGGATTGTGTGTCTGGTAATTAAACCCCGAACTGCTCTCTGAGACTGGGATCGCATTGCAGCCATTGGCACACGAGTGTAAACTGGCGGCTTCTCTGTTTATCTCTTTGATGTGCTTTAGCTGCAGCAGGAAAGCCTGTGCACAAGGCAAGAGAGGCCACCTACACGCTCATCCATTACACCACAGCCCTTATCAATAATTTACTATCCTCTCTGTGTCTGCTCCAGTCAAAGGCACAGCAGAGTCTATTTGTAACACAACAGTGCCCTAGTCAATAAGCACCTGCGGTTAGGTATTATTCTCCTTGCAATCATGTACAAGCCTGTAACTACAGATGTGGAACCTCAGAAAGAAGCAAAACACAAGCTCAGCTGAAAAATTAACTTCTAACGAAGCGGCACCGCTAGTGGGACAGGGACTGAGCTGTTCGTGTGGGGAGTCCGCCCCGAGCAGCGTATTCAGGCGGTAAAGCTCAGAACCTCACCAGGCAGACGTGCCGGCATTCAGAGCTCAGGTCTGCCATTGCACCTACGCATTGCCATGTGGCCTTTCATGACATAATCACCTACCATGCCTCCAACAATGCAGCGTGCTAGCGTATGGTTTTCTTCCTACAACTCATCTCGTAGTATCTTGTCGATCCTTTTCCGTTCTTGATCACTCACTCTGTTCTGAAGGTGACCATGGGCTTGTCCCTCTCTGTTGACTTAAGGCCTTTTAGCTGAGCTCTCTGCTGACCTCTGCAGTACGTACCTCAATAAGGTGGGCTCTGAGGCTACAAGCACTTGTGCATGTGAGTGACTTTACCCACGCAAGTAGTCCTCCTTGAACTCAGCGTGGCGCCTTTTCAGCAGCATAGCCTGTCCTAGGTGCCATTCCAGGGATGCGGTGGGTGAGGTAATATCTTTTATTGGACAGCTTCTGTTGGAGAGAGAGCTGGAAAGCTGGTCTTTCTCCCCAACAGAAGTTGGTCCGATAACAGATGTTATCTCACGCGCCTTGACTCTAATATCCTGGGACCAACACAGCTGCAACACTGCATACATTCAGCCAAGGAGTAGTTTGCTATAAGCCAGCCAATTGTCACTTTTCCTCTCTGCTTAGCACAGTATCTAAGGGCAGATTGTTGTGTGTGCCTGGCTTGGGATCAGCTTGCTAGGCACACTGTGATAGCCTGTCCTGCAAGAGGCTCTACTTGTATCTAAGACTATAGTAAAAGAAATTGGGCTCCACTTCCAGCCTCAGGGAAGCTTGGCCTCCAGCACCAGCTCCATTCAGTGTCTTCTTTGCAGACCTTGCAGGGGAAGCAGAGTGTCAGCAGAATTGCAGTGGTGGAAACAAGCTAGTAGAAATGTCATAAGAGTCCAGCCTTACCGAGATGTGCATGCGATCCTCGGAGGCTCCCCAAGCTGCGATAAATCAGCGGGATTTAGAAAGGCCATTGGATGACTGAAGGGCCCCTGGGTTTTAGATAATGGATATACGTTGAGAATGATTTTAAATCTTCCAAATGTTAATGCAACAACAATAAAGCTAAAATAAAGCCAGTCTCCTAGTCCAGGCTAAGATCTACATACATGCAAAATATTGTGGCCATTAGCCACTTAGTTCCCAATCTTCAAAGGCATTTAGGCACCTATCTCCTATTGATTGCAGTTGATTTCAATGGGAATTAGGCACCTAAACCCCTTCGAAGATCTGTGTCTTAAGCCCCAATATTACAGACACTATGCACGGCCTGATCTTGATTTCAGTGGGAATCCTCGCATCCATAAAGCCAGGCTGCGTGTAAGCATTTGCACTGCTGGGTATGGCCCCAGCACATGGACAGCAGTGAAACTACTCATGTGAGTCAGGGCTGAAAGGTCAGACCCATGACGTAGATCAAAACTTGCCTCTTGAATACGAGCAGTTTAAATAATGATGTTAAGAGCACGGTAGTGAGAGGAGATAACAATAATTAAGTGCTACTGTTGTGATCCATCTGACAGTCTGAGCATATGCGATCAGGAGTATTTTTTAATATAAATATGACTCCTGCAGGATTTGAACTTGCTACTTAACACAGATACTATTGGCACAAAATTAAGCTACAGTCTTTCATTAAGCACCACACACAGGCATTGCAAGTAGCACTCAATTAGCTGAGGGAAGGAGCTCTGTTCTATGAAAGCCACAGAAACAATGCTGTAATCTACTGCGAAATATTAGTACAAGATCATATATTCCGTAAAGACAACAGAATGCATCAGGGATGCCCTCCATGGCTCCAGTCACCACCTACATACAAAGTGTCAGGAAAACAAACCTTGCATTTAAATTCTTCGATAAAAAAAGAGCGTGCCTCTCTCTGTTAGGCGAAGAATATTTGCAGGTAAAGATATAATTAAGCCTTGCAAACTGCAGGATCCATTTGAGCATGAAAGGAAGAAAAAATATGAGGAATTTTTAATAACAATACAAATCTAACTTGACTGAATGAGCAGGCAGCGCTATTCCATCCATTAGTAAATTCTCCTGCAAATGGACAGGTGTTAAATTAGCCACTGGAGGCTTCCAGGAGGCTCGTTCATTGCATCAAAAACATGGCAAGAATTACAAGCACAAAAAGAAATTATAAAGATGGAAAAAATAGAAGAGCTCCAGGGTCAATTTTTTTGCCTGGGTGTAAGTCAGTGATTAATTGATCTCACCAAATATAAGGTGACTGTCTTCTGTATTCCATAATGGGAGTCAGATGCATGAAAAAATATCACATAGATCAACTTCACTTATTCCAGGCGGCACCCACACTTAGCCTACTGGCCCTCCGGTCAGCAAGTGAGTCGGCATCTGACCTGAGAGCTTGTGACTCTACTGGTTTTCCACAAGAACTTAAGAGGGCTAAGCAGAAATGCAAGGACATGGCTCAAGTTCTTCATCAGGCTTCAAGGAGGATAACTTTGACTCACAGCTGGGGGTTGAGGGGCACTTTTGTGAGTGCCCTTGTTAATGAGCACAACTGCACTGAAGGCGAGTTATAGCATCCCGCTTAAAATTCGTACCTAGAGTTATCATAGAATATTAGAATATTAGAGTTGGAAGGGACCTCAGGAGGTATCTAGTGCAACCCTGCTCAAAGCAGGACTAACCTCAGCTAAATCATCCCAGCCAGGGCTTTGTCAACCCGGGCCTTAAAAACCTCTAGAGATGGAAATTCCACCACGGCCCTATGTAACCCATTCCATGGCTTCACCACCCTCCTAGGGAAAAAACCTTTTTCCTAATACCCAATCTAGACCTCCTCCACGGCAGCTTGAGACCATTGCTCCTTGTTCTGTCATCTACTACCACTGAAAACAGCCTAGCTCCATCCTCCCTGGAACCCCCTTTCAGGTAGTTAAAGGCTGATATCAAATCCCCCCTCATTCTTCTCTTTTGCAGACTAAACAAGCCCAGTTCCCTTAGCCTTTCCTCATAAGTCTTATGTTCCAGCCCCCGTATCATTTTTGTTGCCCTCCGCTGGACTCTCTCCAACTTGTCCACATCCTTTCTCTAGTGGAGGGCCCAAAACTGGACACAATACTCCAAATGGGGCCTCACCAATGCCGAATAGAGGGGAATAATTGCTTCCCTCGATCTGCTGGCAAAGCTCCTACTAATTAACTCCTACTAAGCTGCTGGCATCCAGTCTCTCTGTCCCATCCACTCTCCTGCTATTTGGATGGAAGGTAGGGGAGGTAATATCTTTTATTGGACCAACTTCTGTTGGTGGAAGGTTCAAGCTTCTTCCTCAGGGCCGGCGAAGGTAGTCATAGGGTCATTTGAATCTGTCTGAGTGAATTTGGATTCAAGGGAGTTCTGAACCACTTGTGGTTAGTTGCTAGGATTGTTACATCAGAAGTAACTCAACCAAACATCTGAGAGATGACAGTCACTCATTTGCATATCACATTTCTATTGGTTTCAGTACAGTAACCAGTGGTTTGGAGTTCACCTTTCATGTGACACCGATTGCATTTCAGGGCAAAGGCCTTGGGGTTACCAGACTCTCCATCCATTATAAATTCACACTGCTACTTAAGCCCAAGAAAACAGTGGTGGAAGGAAATGCAGCCTAAACAAATAAGAGGATGAAAGACAAAGCTGCACTTTTTTATGTTCCTTTCTAATTGGAATCCCTGCTGTGCGTGTTTTCTTCTTTGATATTCAGAAGCACGAGCGTCTCCAGGAGAGGGAGTGAGGCCCTCTCTCTTTACTGTCTGGATTTCTGGCTTCTACAAATGAAAGCCCAGCATGGCTCACTTGTGCATCATTAAAGAGCTTCTGCATCTTCTGGGCCTCCAACTTCTGGGCAGTAACTCCTACTGTTCCATCCGCTCGTTCTTATACCCAGCTTCTTCTGCTGGCTCTATGAATTACCATAGCCAGCCAAGGATCACGTTGGAGGGTACGGATTCCACCATCTGTTGCAGAAAGAAACAGCTATGGGTGCTTCTTTTTTTTTTTTTTTTCAGTTTGTTTTGTACCTCTGTAGGAAATTTCCAAGGAAGAAGAATCAAAGAGGAGGAGGGTTGGAAGGGACCTCAGGAAGTCATCGAGTCCAACCCCTGCTCTTTGTACCCACTGGTCAAGCAGCATTGTTTCATAGGCATAAATGGCACACTGTATTTATTGCCACTGATGCAGGGCATATCATTGTGTAATTAACCAGCTTTAAGTGAGAGACCAAGCAGGGAAACTCCACAGGGCTGGAGCTCTGGGGGAGCTAAAAGAGCTGGAGAGAGACAAGAACCATGGAGATACAAGGGTTTTCATCCTGGAGGTGCAGGCTCTGGCATGGTCTCTCCAGCCTCCAGCCCACAACTCCAGCATTCAACATAGTGGCTCTAGCTCTAGCTAAATCCCGCTCTCGGTCTCTGACCCCCCAAGTCTGGATCTACAGGATCTACATTTGGCTCTTCCAGCCTTGCACCTTGTGTCACCATTGACACGTGTGTAAGCTGCGTGTGAAACACCACCGTCTGAAAGGAGGACATTCCCCAGACACTCTGCCCTGCTGGCTGCTCTGCAGGCTACCAGGAAGCGGACAGGCTTCCCCTCCTTCCCCCTCTGCCTCCCCAGCAGCAGCTGCTGTTTGCTCTCTCCTCCATAAGTGGCTTTCACTGTAGTTTTTGTCCCTGTAGTCAATGGGGTTTCCTTTAGGACAATGGTCCCACCACACACTCTGATGCGCATCAGAGTGTGAGACCTGCACCATCACTTCGGGGCCATGACTCCATCGCCAGATTCCAGAGCCGGGGCTGGCGGATTCCACCCTCCATTCCCTCGTCCGCTGAGTGAGGGATTCTCTGGCTGTTCAGGATCCCAGCTGCTCCCTGCAGTCCACGCCTCGCGCTCTGTGCTGTACGTTCATCGGGCCAGCTCGTAAGCGAGTGTGGTGTCACCGTGACACCCGACTTCATGCCAGGGTTCAGACCCAGCCCTGGCGTGCGCAGGTGGGACTCCACTGATGTCACTGCAGCTGCTTATAAAAGGGCAACGTTTGCTCTCCAGCTCCTGTGCAGGGCGATCCAGGCCTTTCAGGCGCCCTCAGAGTAGGCCGTGGTGTTTGGGAGGCCCTGGGACAGGAAATTCATGGCTTGTGCTGCTCAGGAGACATAAAGGCGACATCAGGGATTGCCATGTGGATGAGGATAAGCAAATGCCTCCCAATAAAGCACCAATGCTCATCAAAGAGGAGAGTAATTAAATGCGCGGCCCAGCTGACATGCTAGATCATCCGAAGCGAAAGCCCTGTGCTCTAGCGAGCCAGGCGGGATGCTACATTACAGACGGGTGGGGAAAAGGACAATGACTCGTCAGCACCTGAGGGGAGGAGCTAAGAATGTGCAGGGGGTGGGGGCTGGGAACTAAATGGCTGCAGCACCAAGCCAAGACTTCGGAGAAAGGCCCATTGAGAGTCGCCGTGTGGAGGTAGGAGGCTATAGCTTAACAGGGTCCTACTGCGGACAGGTAAATGGCGATATTGACCCCTGGTGTGCGGGGCTGATGGCTACTCACTCCTGCCAGCGAGTGGCTTGAGCTGCTGGATCCTTGGCCAATCAGTTATACCCGGGCCGAGGCTGTGTGTCAGGGTGTGACTCTGAGTCTGTGTCACTGGAACTATGGGCTGCGGGGAAGGGAAGCAGATGTGAAGTACGGCGGTTTACACTCCCTTAGCATCCCTTAGACTCCCCTCAACGTTGGCTCATTGTGTGTCTCTGGCAGGTCATCCTCCAGAACCAAAGCGGACCCTCCTTCCCGCTGGTTGATGATGATGGTTGTTTATTACCTGTGCTAATGTAGCGCCCGGGACCCCTAATCGTGGACCAGAGCCCCATTGTGCTGGGCCCTAGATGATCTCCTGCTGTGATCAAAGGGCCATCTCCTGTTAGCATGGAACTCTACTTGGGCTTTCCCGCTGCATCTTTTGGAGTGTTTTTTCCAAATCCCGCTCAGCCCAACGTCCGTGTCTCTTATAAAGTCTCCTGAGCAGCCTCCAGGCTGATCTCATTCATTCATTTTAATTTCCTAACTTTCCCCTCTAGGCTTTTGTCTAATGAACTGCCTCGGTTTTAAAGATCCTCTTTCTTGAAGTTTCGTGTCATAGCATGTGGCATGATCCCCCGTGGAGATGCTGAAGTGAATTATGGTCATCGTCACTTCCCCTGTCTGCTCCGGGGGGGGCCATTCCCTGAAGCAAATATTTGTCACCGGGTAATTTATTTCTCCAAACCCTGTCCAGCAGTGACGTGCCAACAGTTCCTAGCTGGGCAGCTGAACTCACCTGCTATTACCGTTGTGCCAGATTTTGTTGTTTCCCTTATTGCTCTCCACATGCACATTAGTGAGTACTATTCCTCTCTGGGGTGGATGGTACCCATCATCTTGCATTCTGTTTGCATACATGTTCTACCTTATGCACCTCTTTAAACACAAATACTATTCCAATCAAGCCCAAAGAAGCTATGCATAGTGCTTCTCCTTCCGTGCCACAGTGTTTGATCTTGCAAACATCTACTATCAGGGCTAGTTCTCACTGCTGCAATTTGTTCCGCTGAAATCACTATGCCTGGCAACAAATGTTTGTAAAATCAGGCCCCAACCTATGTTTCCTGCAGAATGTATAGCTTAGAATTAGGGTGTCTATATCGTCGGCAGGTGCTATTACTGATCATCTGACAAGTTCTAGTTAACTGACTGCATAGGCATTTAGATCTTGGAGAAATGCCTATTGTTAGTGATGGGGAAATTCTTGTGGAAGATGATCATAGCACCAGTCAAATTCCATTCACTCCTGAGTTTCTCTGACTTACTCATTTCTTAAGCGCAGAGTTGCTGCCTCCAGAATAAGAGGGAACAGAAAAAATCCATGGTGTCAAAACTTTACATCAGGTCACCGAATATGAGGGCATGTTTCCCAGCAGTGAGTGCAGGCGAGGGCACATCAGGAATGGAGAGATCTAGTCCCAGGTATAACAGTCACTCACTGTGAGAATCACTAACACCCAGTTTCCCCTTCCTGCTCAGCTCACTAAGGGATTGTATCCTAACTGCTTCATGTAATTATCGCAGGCCATGATGTCGTAGCCTTGCCTGTCCCAGGATATCAGAGAGACAGGGTGGGAGAGTTGATACCTTTTATCGCACCAACTTCTCTTGGTGAAATTTTGAAAGCATCAACAGATTTTCCCGGAAAGGTGTGTTTTTGACAAAAAGTCATTTTTCAACCACAAACGTCTTGAGGGAAACACTTCAAGCAATCTAGCTAACAAATAAAAAGAAGGCTTTGGAATGTGATCACTGTATCTTTGTTCTCTGTTTGTGTAGCATGTAGTCCAGTGGGAAAATGGAGTGTAGCATATCGGCTGAGAAAGCGGCAGGGCTCACCTGAGAGCGAGCAATGCTGCCTGAGTTGAGTAACTGATGTTCCCATCCTGGCTGGGGCGGCTGACTCAGGAATCAGAATGAGATGTCAGGCGGTATTGGAATTATGTCTCCCAGACAGTTCTTCCCTGAATGGGTGAGAAGCAGAAAGGGCAAAACTTGAACTGCTGACTGGGTTATTCCGCTTGGCCAGCAGCTGTTTATGGCACTAGACAAGTTGGCGTAGAGATTTGTTTGCTCAGTCTCGGCTCCAAGCAGATGTTTCTGTAATTAATAGAGATTAAAGGGTCAATGCCTCAAAGATGAAAAGGAGACCAAATGCTGCAAATCCAGGATTCTGGCCCAGGAGCCTCTGCAGAGGGTTGAAGTGCACGGAAGTATTTTTTGCCCCTGGGGAGGGTTCTAATAAAGGATTCATTTTCCGGGGTGGATGGCTAGGTTGGATATTGCAGGCAGCATAAGATCCTCTGTGCTGGTTTCTCTCCTTCCCATAGCTCACAGGCACTCTTTTCAGCCTTTTCCCCCCATCTATAAAGAAGCAGGTAGGTGGTTTTACAAGAGGATCCATCAAACTTTTTGCTTCAGGCAATGTAGCAGCATCCCTTGCTTTATAACCTGCAGAGTGCTTCCTTCCTTTCACCCACTTCGGTGTCTCAGCAGATGAAACACTGCCCAACATGCCACCCTTTCTGGGTCTCTCCTTAAGAGGAGACTGCGGAGGTCAAGGGGACGGTATAGGATGCTCCTTTGTATAAGAGGGATGCCACGTGTTCAGCTAGGCACTTAGGTTGGCATGTGTCTAAATAAGACCATGAAGGTCTTGGCCACCTTCAGTAACGCTGGTCTCTAATATGGGCTTTCTCCTGCCCTGCTTCCAAGCTGCTCTGAATGCCACTCGACAGCCAGGCTCCTGCACACAGACCTGCCGGCTTTCAAGAGGGCCTGGGAAACACACGGCCACAGCGTTCTGGGGGCCGGCAGCAGGCTGGGTTGCAGCCTGGACTCAGGGACTCTTTGGCCAGACCCCCTGGACGTGTTTATCTTAGCGGGGTTGCAGTGGAGTAAGTGAGAGGGGAACTAATTCATTCACTTTAGCAAAAGAGCTCCTTGTCCTAGTAACTAGGGAACACATACAATACGTGAGTGGGTTAGTGAGCGGGTTAGTGAGCAAGTGTGATTCAAAGAGGAGAGGGAGGATCGGTCCTGGGAAATGCTTTTAAAGCTCTGTTACTAATAACAACCTTTAGTATGTGTCATAGTGTGGAGTCTTCAGCGGTTCACACACAGTTAGGACAGTCACAAAGACGCCCTTGCAGTGTGCGTGCTTGTCTCTCATTCACACACGGACACACACACGCACACGTGCACACACACACACTGCAAACACGTTCCTGGCTGTGGGAAAGCACAGAAAACTCAACCTATGTGAGAGGAGCAGGCCCAGACAGCCTGCAACAGTCCAGTGGGCAGGGCAGAGTCACGATTTTGTTCATTCTTGTTGAATGGATAGACAACGATGGACCATTTGATTTACTCATGCCCAGCTCCTGGAGCGCCTACGAGAGAGGTTCTCTCCTGGGCCTCAGGGCAGCGTTCAGGGGATCCTTTGGTTGCCCTTTAGCTTCTGGGGCTAAGGTGAGCATTCAGATTGTCCCACGCAGGTTTCTGCCCATGATGGACTGATAGCGAAGTGCCAGCTGCCCCCGGAGCTGCTACCATCTTCGATCCCGGACTCAAAGTATTAATCATAAGCTAACACACATAATATAACATCATGTCATCAGCTGCTCATCTTCACTTTCAAGGCCTTCACAGACTATCCCTGCCTATCTTCTCCCTGAAATATCGACTCCCACCTCTGATTGGCCCATGAAAACAGCCTCCATCACCCGCTTGTGAAATCTGCAGGCAAGCACCTTCGTGCCTCCTCCCTTGCTGTCCTGCACAGGTGGGAGGAGATCCCCGTGAACACCCCCAAAGCTACCTTAGTGTCTTCCTTCAAATCCCTCCGTATAATTCTTCTATGTCCACAAAAAACTGTCAGTGGTTAGGCCACTGGTAGGCAGAGACCAATGCCTGTTACACCGGCCAATGCTGTCTCATTGTTTCCTTGTGTTCCCCTGTCTATCTGTCTGCATCCACTTGCTGTCTCTGGTCTTAGACTGTAAAAGATGGGCAGGGACCATCTTTTTGTTCTGCGCCTTGGGATCCTGGTCCATGACTGGGACAGCTCCTAGGTGCTACAGTAATACAAGTACAGAAGAAGAAGAATACAGACCTCATCTGAATGAGCTGCTGAAGCGGGAAGGCACCTGACTGTACAATGCTGGGAAACGCATTCTGCAAAGGCAGGCTCCCCTGGGATCAAAGGTGCTTCCGCGCACAGTTTGGAAACAGCCCTAATGCTGCTGAGGCATTTACAGATCCATGCCACTGGCCCCTCGGCAACGCCTATTGCTCCAGCAGCCACTTCTCAGCCTCGCAGTGCTGGGCTGAACGGGGGGCACCAGTGCTGCGAGGTGAGGAAAGTCCCCCAAAGCAGGAGCTGCGGAGCGCCATTTAAAGTGAGAGAGATCCACTGAGGAGGAGAAGGAGGTCTCCTCTTTTGAGCCCTGGCCCCCCTTGTCTGCCGCTTCCTTTCCCTGATTTGCCTCACGATGTATGACCCCAGCGAAGTCAGGGCTTTGTCAGCCTTTCCCCAGTGCTGCCTCCCACCCCCAGCCCCAGTTACCTCTTCCCCTGGAGCCCCAGGACGTGCCTCCTAAACATTTCTAGCACCTCCCCGCCATCTGTCCATCCTCTCCCCATTTCCGGCACCTCCCCATCACTTCTCCGCACCCTCCCCAGATCCTGCTTTTCCTTCCCTTTCCTTGCCCTGAGCCTCTCCGTACACCCTGCCCACCACTCAGACGGGTGGGGGTGGGAATCCTGAGCTAAGCATGTGCTTCAGTGCTTTCCCGAATGGGGGCCCCTGAATGCTGTCTGGTCCCAGGGAGCAGGGCAGCCATTGAGGAGAATCTCCCCCTGTGCCTCCCGGCTTAGCCTTGCTTCTGACACAGAGCCCCTGGAGCAGCCCCTCTGCCAAAGCACATCCCCGCCCCAGTGCCATGGGCTATCGGGCAGCTCAGCTCAGGCTAAGCCCCAGCTCTAGAAATCTCCCAGGCATCACCTGGGCCCCTAAATGGTACCCACGTGGCTGTGAGCCGTGGGGCCCCCAGACACAGCTACACCCAGCAGAGTCTTTGCCAAGATTTCCAAGCCCTGTTAATTTTCATAAAAAGTCTTGGGTTACTGTAACTCCCAAACAACACCCGTCCCTCCCCCCTTGGAGGCAGTCCTCCAGGAAGGACCAGAGAGTGTCATTTCTCGCTCCTAATCGTGCATTTACTGCTGAGTGGAAAGGCTGAAAGCCCATTGCTCTGGAGAAAACTTATTACCTGGCAAATAGATAGTAATCTGGCTACACATTAATTTCCCCTGCAATTTAGCCATCGCTGGCAATAGTAAAAGGGAGAGTTATTTGGATCTTTACCTGCCTATTTCCCATTAGGCAAATGAAAGCTACAGTAAGTAAAAGCGATGCGCTAGTAAAAGAGGCAAACCAGTGAGTATATCACCAGGTGCTCTCTCTTCCCTGCTGGCCGTGGTTCACTGCCCCTGAGGCTCTGCACAGAGCCCGTTGCTGATATTCGTTTGGAATCGGGGGAGCCGAACGCTTCGGATCCTGTTTAAATGCTGACCCCGGAGGAGGATGCTCTCTTTGTGTTGCAAAGGCTAAAGCAAATGGATAGGGCTAATCCCACAGCTTCCAACGCTGAGGCTTTGGAGGTGTGTAAGTTTTCAGAGCGGCTTGGGCCTCCTGCACTATGGAGCTAGGCGTTCTGCCTCCTGTGGAGAGATACTGCACTAGAGGACACAGCAAGGTGCTTCCCCCGACCAGCTGTGACAGATGCTCCGAAAAGAGTGACTCCTCCTCTGATGGCCACATGCAACGTGTTGGTGAGATCCAGGGACAAGAGGGCATTACTCTGACTTAGAAAAGCCCAACATGATTTAATTGGGCTGAAACCAACAGAGTGACACAGAAATTTGTGAAGGGCTTATAGAAAAGCACTAAAAACCTATAGATTGTAATAGGTGGCGAGCCCTTTTCCATAGCTATTTTGAATCATCCTATCAAATACGAGAGCAGGGGTAGAATTCTCAGTGCAATTCTGTACAACGTGTCAGATATTTTATAGAGCGGCTCTCATCTCCTATTAACAGCCGTGAAGCTTCTCCAAAAGGACTAACTCTAAGGTTGGGCCCAGTGGTGAAATCCTGGACCTACTGAAGTCAATTCCAGTTCCCCCCGGAGCGTGCTTGACATGACTCTCTCTCTCTTTCTTGTGTTGTGCTTGATTGTTTTGTTTCTGTGGGGTCCATTCTACGGTACAAGGGAGCTCTGACTCCCGCACGGCTGAGCTTTTCCCCACTGCACCCGAGGAGCAGAGTTGTCAACCGTGCACCATGCCAGAGCTTTGGGTGATCTGTGATGCTATGGCTACCCTGCGGCGGGATGGGAGCTTCCCAGCTTGGGTCGACAGACACACGCTAGCTCTGATCATGCTAGCATGCTAAAAATAATAATGATGAAAAAATCGAGTGTGGGTATTTGCAGCCTGGACAGTAGCATCAACTAGCAATGGTCGAGCAATCTTGTAGTCCATTGGCGAGCCCATGCTTCCACTGCCCATGCTGCAATTTTTAATGCATTAGCTGAAGCAGAGAGAGCATATGTTTGTCTACCCAGGCATGCTCCCATCTGCAGTGTGGATGTGCCTTTAAAGATCCTTGGCCCAGGCCATTGAGCGCTGTGAAGATAAGGACCGAGCTCTTCAATGTGAAGACCTAAGTCCATTCCTTTCCACACCCTCTATTCGTGACTCTTTTTGGACTTTCTGGCTGCCCATAGGCTTGAAAAGTTTTTAAGCTGTGGGGAAAAGTCCTTGGAATTAATGTGTTGGATACTGAGCATGGTCAAAGCTCGGGAATGCAGGTATATTGGTATGCAGCAGGTCTGGTTTATGACTTCCCTCCGCACGCTGCTCCCCATAATCAGATTACGAAACCTTAGACTCAAGTTAATGCAAACAAACGGTTCATGTGGAGGGCAATAAAAATAAAATATCATAATAAAAACCCTAGATAGAGAACATATTCGGCAAACAGAATGCTGTAAACAAACTAATGTGTCTCGCTGCCCCAATATTCCCAGAGATCTGGAAGAGCCCCAAGAGATGGCATGAAAACACAGCTGTTCTCCCACTGCATCAGGGAAGGAGAGGAAGGAGGGGTGACAAAGGCAACACGGTGCCAACCACTTCAGGGTCATGGGGAGTTGGCTCCAGGAGGGAAGGCAGTGTCTCCAAGTTCCAGGCAACACAGATACTGCTCCTTCTTGGTCCTGGCTAGGTTACGGCTGTTTTGGTACTGTGTGGGGAAATGCATGTGGAAGTTAAGCTGGAGGACGTTTGCCAGTCATTCCTCCGCTCCTACCTCCAGGCCCCTGTGCTCCCCATGATGCTGCAGGTCAAATTACCCCTCTGATGGCACCCTGAACAGCTCTTATGCATTTCGCCGGGATCTGATGGCCTTTGCAAAGTCATGTGGTGGCGTTCTCCCCTGTTCCTAGCAGACTGTATTAACGTCAGAAAAGCCACCAGCTGGCACTAACTAAACCATGACAAGAATCAGTGCCGGTAAAAGGTGCCAGACGGGCAGCTCTGCAGGCTGGACTCCTCCATCCTCACAACAGGCATGGCATGAGCAGCGCCAGCACAAGCTTCTCCCTCAATGCCCTGCAGCCAGCACGCCTCACCCCGCATGGATAGTGCCGCTGCCTGAGGCCAGAAGGGGGCTCGGTCTCCGTGGCACATTCAGCCCGTGGCCTCTCTGTTCAGCTGCCCACGAGGAGGCCAGGGAGCTTTCACAGAGCCTTGTGCGATGCAGACAAACTGGACAGAGGCCGGCATCTCAGCTTGTTACAAGGATTGGGGGGCACAGTCCAGGCCAGTGAGAGGTTGTGTCACCACTTGCCCTGCAACCCTCACAATGCTTTGCGGCTGTAGCTCCCAGCCTGGGATGCTCACAGGTAGCCTGGAAGCACGCCGGTCACACCCTGAGCGTGTGTGTGCTAGACAGCACGGCTCTCACCCCAGCAGCCTGTCTACAGCCCCCCATGAATGTGGCATCCACCAGCCATGGTTACAACCAGCAAGGGAACCCCAGCACAGTCCCAAATTTCCCCTAACCTATGTGCCGTGCAATGCAGAGCCTCCCGCCCCCCACCCCAGCCAGTTTAGATAAATCATGTGGCTCCTCTAAAGACACAAAAGCACATCACAGCTTATTAACGCAAGGGGGGTAAAGACATTCCCTGCAAACACAGCACTAAATTGGCTTACAATACAAATAAAGCCCATTTATTAACAATAGGGCATACGTAAGGTTAAGATTTTGTCACGGTTATTTTTAGTAAAACTCACGGACAGGCCAGGGGCAAGACACAAAAATTCACGGAAGCCCGTGGCCTGTCTGTGAGTTTTACTAAAAATAACAGGGCGGTTGCTGGGAGCTGCAGAGGGGAGGAGGGGCGCAGCAGCTGGGAGCTGGGGGGGCCTGCTGCCCAGTCCAGGCTCCAGGGTCTCCCCACAGTGGTTGAGCACAGCAGGGTTCCCCCGCCACGGCTGGGAGCTGCAGCTAGGCGCACCTGCGCGGTCTTAGAGCCCTGGGGCTCGTTGCCCTCATTCGCTGCGTGTGGTGTGGAGCTCCGATATCCCCTCGCTGCCTGCAGCTCAGAGCCACGGGGTCTCTACCGCCACCGGCAGCTCAAAGCCGGGGGTCCCCCTGCCTGTCCTGGGTGGGAACAGCGGCAGGCAGCTCGAAGCCACAGGGTCTCTGCTGCCCACACTGCCGAGGATCCCTGCCGCTTGCTGTTGTGGACAGCAGCAGGGCCACTGCAGCCCACGGTGGCTCGGAGCTAGGAGACCCCTGCCCCGGTTGAGAGCTGCTGCCTCCTCCTCCTCCCCCGAGCTCCGGTACCCTTGCCACCCGTGGCAAGAGAGAGCTCCAGTCCCCAATAGCCCCCGGAAGCTGAAAAGGATCATTTCACGGAGGTCTCCTTCCATGACCTCTGGAACAAAATCCCACCCTTAGTCGTAAGTTAAGTGATTCCAAGTAAAAAGAATAAAGTTAGAAAGGTTTACAAGCAAACAAACGTGAAAACATGCATCTAAACATCAGTCTAGCAAGGACAGGCTTTGTTTAAGGTGGTTACTCACCTGTTCTCAATTTCCAGAGACTTCAAACGCCCTCTCCTCTGCCTTGGTTGAAGAACCCATCTGTCTCAGCTTGTAAGAGTTCTGTTCCCTTGTGTCTGCCGAGTGATGGATGCCAAAGATAGCTCCTGGCCTTGCTTATATCTCCCAAAGTTCAATGAATTTGTTTCAAGAGGCAGGATGACCTCATGCTGTCCTTCCCTTCCTGTGGGCTTCCTGTCCCCCTGCTGATTTCAATGCAAATGGGCCTTACCGCACAGGGCAGACTTTCAGCTTGTCAAAGGCTCCCACCTGTTGAAAATCAGAACATGAACCCTAAGGAGAGTGATAATCCCACTGTCACAGCTTTCTGCCTCGTACGGCACGTTTACCTGGAAGTAATGAGCCTTTTCCAGCATATGCAATGCATTTAGCCCCCTTCTCCTACTGCCAGCGAGTTGGCTTCCAGATATGAAACTGGTCCAGTCCGATTTGCAGTTCTAGCCCTGATTCCCAGTTCTTCACCGACCAAACCCAGCAAGGCCTAATACTCAGCTCGCCGGCATGTCTCTGTGGGTCTGTCTGTCACCCAATCGCTTTTGTAGCCCCAGTCTGAGCAACTGCGAAATTTCCAGGGACGTTCTGGCATCGAGGGGAAAAGCCCTAAGGGATTTTTGTGAAAAATGGAAAACCACAGCGGAGGAAACGCCTGATTTCCGCACAGTGCCCCTTTGGTGCTAAGGGCAGCAGAGCATTGTGACATCAGGGGTAACTCAGCCAGTCATCACACACTCCCTTCAGTTCATTTGCATACTTCAATCCCATTGGTTGATTGAAATAGGTCGGCAAATGAAACGGCCAGTCAGGACTAAGGTGCTTGGATGGAGTTTGGGGTAGGGTGACCAGATGATCTGATTTTATAGGGTCAGTCCCGATATTCAGGGGTTTGTCTTATATAGGCACCTATTACCCCCCCCACCCTGTCCCGATTTTTCACACTTGCTATCTGACCACCCTAATTTTGGGTGGGGTATGGGTCACGGGGACCACACTAGAAATGGCTGCCCCAGCTGAGGAGCAGCGAGGCTGAAGAGTTTCACCATAAGCCCCTCCAGGCTGTGTCTAGCCTGGGTAAGATCATTTTCCTTTGCCCTCTCAGACCGGTTTTAGTTCATCTAAACAGCGCCCATTTGATGCTGCCCACAGAGCAGTTACTTCACCCACCACACCGCCCGGGCACCGTCAGGGGGAAGACGTTGATGTGAAACTAATAAAACAATGAAGAGAAGATGAGCCGCTTAGACAACACAACACTAACGTTTAGGTTTAGTGTCTGTATCCTGTAAAAGTGTCCAAGGCTCAGGGGACAGAGGCTGTCTTCCTGCCCCTCCTACTAACTGCCATCTCAGCCTGCAGAAACAATTAAGCGTGCAGCCCTCCATCAACATTTCACCGAGGGAAGGTGAGGTGGGAGCAAATGGGACACAGGGCAGTTAGGATTTTCGACCGTCTTCAGAGGCAGAGGGATAATCCCCATTGACCATGCAGGCTGAGAGGGGAGGAATCTGGGGCCTGGAACATAGCCACTGACTCAAAATACCCTGCTGGGGAACTGCCCAGATTCACCACTTGTCCAAATCCAAGTAGCTTCATCCTCTAAACTCCCGCAACATTAGACGTGACACCAGCCTGTTCTCAGCGGAGCTCCTCTAGTTCAGGAGCTTTGACTGGAATTGATTACAAGGAGCAAGCGTTTTTATAAGGAGGGCGTTTGGGATCCGTGAGCCCTCGGTCGGTTTTCAGGGGTCTGTTCCAGGGTCTGTCGGTTCCAGGGATCACTCTGGATGAGACGCTGCTGCTGCGCTGATAACGCCCACTTCCATTCGTGCCCTCCGCTCACACCCGTCCTCGGGCTCTGGGGTGTCGCAGTGCATTCTGGGAAAGATTCCCATGAATCACAGTCAACAAAGGACTAAATGGAAGCGTCTCCCAGCTGCCCTGGAGTCTTCCAGACCAGCCTGGCTAAAGCAATCCATGTGGCACTCTAAGTGACTCAGCTGTGGGCTACTTGGTCAGCCCATTCAGCCCCACGAAGGCCTGCTGCAGTAACCAGAGTTTAATCCCCACAAACTGCCTGTGCCCCCAGTGCCCAATCCAGCACCCTTTGAACCCAATGGCTCGTCACCTGGGATAGGCCACGAAGCGGCGTAGGGATCCCCAGAGAGACTGAGGAACCTTCCTCAGGCCCTTGGACCGACGGCTCACGCAGCTCTAACGAACGACGCAGGGGACCAGTTGTGATATAAAGAAAACGGTGAATAAAACCCCAGCGAGAGATGGGGAAAGGGATGAGAGACATGGTTTAGGGCCGGAGCTTTCTCTGGGCTCAGGGAAAGCAGGGCTGTTGTTTCTCTCCATTAGCGACAGCCAAGCTGCAGGCTATAACATTACATGAATCCCCTGCTGGATTTCCAGCCTGGCCCAATTAACACTTCACTGGCTGACCCAGCTGAGGCCCCTTGTTCAAGACTTGGCCCGTCAGCAGAACAGGGAAAGCTCAGTCAAAGGGCAGGGAGAGAATGGGTCTGCACAAGCAGTTCAGGAAGCCCTGGAGCTGACTGAACAGTGAGCCAGCAGGGGAAGGCATGACTACAAATGCACCCAGAAGAGGTAATCAGAATCATCTCAGTGGCCTCGTGCCTTGGTCACAGACCTTCCTGGCTGCCTGAAGAGGCCTTGCAGGGGCTGTAACTTCACTGAAATATAGTTTAGCTGTTTTGCAACTGGGGATCTTGAGTTTCCAGAAAAAATGAATCTGGCGCTTTGAGGGCAGAAGTCTCATGCGCTGAAGGCAGGGCAGGTAGCGCCACCAGGGTCTCCCCCATCTTCATCTCAGGAGCACAGTGCTAGTCCTCGTTGGCCTGCAGCACATGCCCGCTAAGCTCTATGCCCACAGGACAGCTAACGGATGCTGGGGTAGCCTTTG
The DNA here is from genome assembly GCF_026122565.2 of Emydura macquarii macquarii. Lineage (NCBI taxonomy): Eukaryota > Metazoa > Chordata > Testudines > Chelidae > Emydura > Emydura macquarii. The sequence goes on from NW_027131391.1 coordinate 7,620,961, forward strand.
GCCTCACACCATTGGCATGGCCACAGGACAGGGACTACCTCATGGGGTAGGACAGCCGGCTCCAGCAGTTTCAGCGGGATCCCGCCACCCCCTGCTGATGACTTCAGATAGGACATTCAACTCAGGCACCAGAGGGTCTATATTGCACCATATTGCCCCCCCTACCCCCAACCAGCCTGCAGGGGCAGAAGGACCAATTGCCAATCCAGAAAGCCCAGCAGCAGGACAGGGGGGAAGTCCCCCAGGAGGAGCAAGGCCCATAACAGGGAGAGTCATTACCCCACATGCTAGCGCCTGGCTGCCCATTGTGCTGATTTGAGTTGTTCATCATTCCCCATGAGTGATAGCCCCATCCACATCGAGAGGGAGCCCTCCCGGAGGCCTCATGCTGTGTCCCGCTGTTAAAATCAGCCCTTCCTGTAGCCCTACCTGTTATATGACCCCGCCACGTCCATCAAATAGGGCTGTCTTCACAAGTCTGACCCCACAGAAAATCACCTTATCGCACCTCCCTCCCCCGTCCCATTGTGCACGCCTCGCAATTCCCATATTATCCCCGCCTGAGAGCCCAGCCCAGCCCCCACCATGCAGGCTGCTACAGGGCACATTCTCTGGTAATATTTTCCCATTACGCCGCCTTACGAATTGAGAGGCACCAGTCAAAGAGGCATATTACTCCCGCCCTAGGTGTGTACTTGAGTGTGGGAGCTGGCAGCTCAGAGCGGAAAGGCAGGAGCGATGGTGGTACTGGTATATGCACACCGGACAGCAAAGCGGAAACAAAAAAACTGGCAGCTCTGGGGCATCATTGCTGGCCTATAAACGTGGGCAGCAGAGATCGCACAAATTCTGGGCACCAACGGCTGGCATGTGAGGGCTGGCACAGACACTGGGGTAGTGGTGGCGGGCATGGCAGAGCTGTTACAGAGAGCTGAGCAGCAGGGCTGGCTGCAAGGTTTGCCCAGAAAACTGGGCACCATACAGCAGGGCAGCATTTTGAGACAGGGAATTTTTGTTCAGGCACTAAAAAACTAGAGCTGTGTCTGACCCAGAGTCTGACCCAGAACTCTGCATGAACAACATGGCCTACGTCTACTTAAACCACAGCCCCAGATCCTACTGCTAGCCCCGTGATTGCCCCACAGAGGTCCCCGGGGAGCCATGCCCTCTCTGTAGCCACACTGTCCTGGAGAATATTACACATACCAGGGCAATGCGGCTCCACACACAGCGGGAGGGAGATTGGAAGTCCACAAACATGCACAAGAATCTCACACAGCTGGAGCAAGCAGGAGGAGATAAGGCTGATCTGCACAGCTGGAGGGTCATAGAAAACAAACTCCCTCCTTGGGTGACGTGCAAGGCCAGGAGCAAAAGGATTGTCCAGGTGTTTGTGTGTTATTCTCGGAGCGGCAAGAGCTGTGTTCATTTTCCTGCTCTGCTACAGACTCGGTTCTATACAGGTTTTTATACCGCGCTCACCACCATAGCATCTGAGAACCTTCCAGTCGTGCACTAGGCATTGTGACTGTCCGTCTGTTGCATGTCATTTGTCTTCTCGTCTTCTCCCCAGGGGAAGTAGCATGTGGAGTGGGGTGTCTTGGTTTGTTGTTGCTGTTAAATATACCTGTTGCTCTGTGTTTACATTAGAGAAGACGAGGTTAAAGAAGTGCACCTGGCCCTTGAAGCGGAAGGTAGTGAGGTTTGTGTTGATCCTTAGCTCCGGGGGGAGCTCATTTCACTGTCTCAGGCCGCCCCGGAGGAGGCTCTGTCTCCCGCACAGACGAGCTTTACTCTTATTGTAGAGAGTCCTGTTGTGCCACAGGAGTGAAGCTGGTCTTTGTGAAGGAGCTTTACACGTTTTGTACGTATCCTGGGCCCGCGGAGAGCTCTGAAGATAAGGACTGAGACCTTGAACTTCACTCGACACTCTACGAGAAGCCAGTGTAGGGAGCTGAGGATGAATGAGCTGTGCTCACGGTGGCCTGGGTTGCTGAGGAGCCGCACTGCAGCGTTCTGAAATTTTGGAGTTTCCTAGTTGCTGAAGTTTCACACCCAGGCATATGGCTTTGCTGCAGCCCAGCCGAGAGGTAGGAATAGCTGAGGACAGCTCTGCGTTGGCCTGAGGGGACAGAGCCTTCTAGCCCAGTGGAGACGGCGGAAAGCCTCACACGTAGTCCTTGCAATGTGAAAGCCCAGCATCAGCAAGGAATCTCAGAGTGAACCTCCAATTACACCACAGCTGCAAACCCCTCCGCATACTTTCTCGGCCTGCCAGCATCAGCTCTGTTTTGCTCGGGTTCAGCTTCACACAGCTGTTCTTCATCCATGATTCCCGGCGTGACTTTGGCAGGTCATGTAGTCTCTCTGGGCCTCAGTTTCCCCATCTGTAAAATGGGGACAGCAGCCCTGCCCTGCCACACGATGGGATTCTGAGGTCAAAAGGTGCTCACATACAATGATAAAGTAGATAAGAACTGCTGGGAATGTGCTCTCCGAAGGATCACAGGCTCCTACAAAGCAAACTATTCATCTGGAGAGCTGGATGAAGCTACAGCAATAAGACATGCTGCAGAGGGCTATTTCTGGTTTAATTATCCCGAGCCTAACAGGCCATCATGTAAAACACGAATCTCTCAGAGTAATAAAGATGCAAGGCAGAGGTTGGCAAAAAAAATATATCCTTGGGGCTTTGTTAATGGAGAGCTCCAATCATTTGTCCTCTCAGCTCACCAGGCAGGTCAAGGACCGCACAGCCCCCTGAAAAATCAATGAGAAACCTAAGCGAGCGTGCTGCTCCATGCAGATTCATGGCTGCCAAGGAGATCGGTGAGGGAAGCGTAGTTAGTTATTATCTCGGGGGCTCTGGGTTTCGCCAGAGCAGCAGAGCCAAGCTCAGCAAGGGACTGGGGTAATTTGGAGTTGGCTGGGGAATCAGAGAGAGAAAACAGCTGGAAGGGGATGTGTGAGAGAGCTGGGGAGAGCGTGCCTGGGAGGGCCAGGGAGCCTTGAAGGCAGCAGGGGGTCTTGGAGAGTACAGAAGATCGGGGCAAGGCACAGCAGATCCCCCTGTGTCACGCTGCGAGAAGTGGAGTACAAGTGGAGCTGGCCAAAACATTAAGCAAACTTTCCACATGAGCGAGCCAATTGCAATACAATTTTAGATGGGGAAAAGTTGAAACAAACCGGTTTTGACTTTCTCGTTGCATTTCAATACGATAGAACTGTTCATTTCGACCTGATTGTTTCCATTCCTTTCATTCCAATGTGTATAATATTTTAAAATATTAATTTAAATGTTCTATGTAGCTGTATTACATTTAATGCTGAATGATATTATAACCCGTTGGCATTATTGAAATGAAACGATCTGACATTTCTGATCTGACATTTTTGGGAATTTCTGTGCCGCAAGAAATTTTGAATGTTTGACTTTTGATTCCTGTTTGGACCTAAAAGAAATATTCAAGTGTTGGAATTTCACATGGAATGGAAAATCTGTTTCCAGCTAGCGGTGGTGATAAGTAGGTGCACACAGCCACTGTTGATGGTGCAGGTGTGGAAAGAGAGGCAGCAGCAGAGGGTTTGAATATCCGCAGCAGGCGTTGCATGGGGAACAGGTGGCAGGAGGATATGATGACTGGAGAGAGTCACGGGGTTTGAATTGGTCCTGCTGTTGTTGTGTTGTCAGCATCAGGCAATGGTTGTCTGTGCAGCTAGTCAAAATGTTTGAACCAAAAAGGTTTCATGCTGACCAATGAGATTTTGTCTGTGCTTCTCTTCTGCGTGCCGTCTTCACTGCACTGCGCCGACGGGAACCAAGATCCCATCGACGCAGCACTACGCCACTTGTGAAGGTGGTCCTAGTACATCGACTTCTGGATCAACTGAGCGGGTCTTCACTGACCGCTCAGTCGATCCAGAAAAGTCGATCTGAGAAAAAGTTGCCGCCGTCACTGTAGACATAGCCTCACACTTTTTTACTTTTCTTAACTGGAAAGCATGAAAGAAGTTTTATCAGGAGAGAGAAAGAGCTACTTTCACCACTTTTAAAACTTTTTAAAACAGATGAAAAAAGGTGGGGGGGTTTTAAAGTGAAAGTGTTTCCCCACCAATTTCTGAGACTCTTTGAAAGCTTTTTCCCAATTATTAAGTGTGAGGAAAAGTGAGAGGACATTTTCCTTTCTTTTGGATATTTTCCACACCAAAAAAATCAAAACATTTCAAATGTTTTTGGTTTGTTTGAAATATCACGTGAGGCAAACTGTTTTTTTGATTAGCGCTTGTTCACGGCTCACCCTGCCCAACACAGGAGCTCTACAGCTGGTCAATGGGATGAAGGATCCTGGCTTTACTGATCAGTCACATCTGCTGACCTGCTGTGTACCAGCTGGAGCCCGCCTCCTGAGGTCACACCCCGTAAGCACAGCTGTATGGCCCCGGAAGTGATGTATGAGCCCTGAGACTGCACTCTGGGGTCTAGCAACAGGACATTAGGTAGCTGTGGAGGATACATCCCATCATCCCCCACCCCCGGTGGTTTCGCCTCCACCACCCTTTTCCCATGGACACGGGATGCCCGGCCCTGCCTTAGGCCCCAACAACCTGGAGCTCCAGCTGATGACATTGTATTTGGAAGGAGGTGCAGACATTTATCTGATCTGCCCAAAGGGAGTCGTTTCCTCATGCTAAACAACTGCATTCAGCAAAGTTCTTCGGACTGAGGAAGTCTCAGAAGCTCCCAAGAGTGGTGAAGCACAGAAAAGAGTAGGCCAAGGCATTCTCATGAAGGACAGTGCTACTAGCCTCATCAGTTTTAGGGTTCGCTTTTGCCTCTCTTCCACACCCAACTGTTGCCTCAAACACCACAAGCGAGAAATGTAAGAGGACTGCAGAGATAGGAAGGCTCTGAAATATCAATTTGTCGAGTAGGTTTGTATGGCATTCTAAAAGCTTTTACTATCTCTAAAAGTGGATCAAATTTCTGTTCAAACAGTGTTTCCAACAATGAAGATAATTTGCTACACAAATCAACCCCTTCTGAACTTTCTTATAATCCCAAAGATCGGAAATGACATGACTTGATGCTATTTTCAATTATTTGCCTTTGACAATGAAGTGGTGCAATGTCCTTTATATTAAGGCTCTGACAAGCACCTTTGTGCTTTCCTGCGGCGGTTGCAATTCAGATGTTTTCATTTGCTACTAATTTTTTAATAGACTCTTCTACCAAACTCATCTCAGAACAAAATGAATCTAATTCAGATTCAAATGAAACAAAAGGAGACTCTAAAGTTTCTTCTGTGGAAAACACAGGATAAAGAAAAATCTTTGTGCATGCAGGAATCCAAGGGAAGAAGACAATTTAGCTACAGATAGGGCCACATTCAGAGCATGTAGATGCAAGAACCTGATTCTTAACCCTTACTCTTTAGATATTACAGAAATGTCTGAAAGAGCAAATCTACTCTTCCTGTCCCCTCCTTGTATCTGTGGACTCAATCTCATCCTCACACAAATGGGATCTGAAATAACTACATTGGCTTTGATTCACACCTTTGGTTATTTCAGTGGGAGTTGGTGTGGTGGATGCTCTAATTTTGGATTAAGAGTGTCCTATTCTGATATGACTTAAAGTCAAATTTTACTGTCAAAATATCAAAATAGGAGCGTTTTGGTTCTGATCTAAGAGTGCCACCCACCCACTTGCACCAAAATGACTAAAGGGGTGAACTGAAATCCGTTTAGTTACTTTGCTTTCATTTATATGTAGACAAGTCCTTAGATGCCTCTTTGGAGATGTCCTTAAAGACCAGCCAGGAATAAGGAGGTATACAGCTGTTCTCAAGGACAGGGGAAGTCAGTCCAGCTGCCTGTGTTTGTCTCTGCTGATGCACTGATCCAGGGGACACCTGTCTCCACAAAGGCCCCCAGCACACACCATCACACATGGTGATGGAGTCCACGAGTCTTTCTCTTTAGTACTTATTAATTTCCATGGAGATGCCACCACATAGGTCCCTGAAGAGACATGGCGTGAGTGTGTGTTAATTCTGCCACATTCTGCTGGCATGTGTGTGCAAATCCATCTGCCATTCTGCATGGGGAGGGAAGATTTGGCTGTCCCCTTCCTAGTCTATGTGGTGTGCTGAAGATTGTACCACCATGTACCCTTATGGGATGAGGAATCAAAACATTGCTGCTGCATTCCCCCTCCAGTGGCATCTGCACTTTGCTGCCTGTGGGGGGCCCCGCAGAGACCTGCATGAAGCTAAGAGGAGAGGTAGGCTGGTGCCTAAAGCCAGGGGCATGGAGCCCATCCAAAGATCTGTGAACAGAGATCAAGTAACCCACCAATGAGAACTCTTGACACAAGTGTGCAGTTCCCCTCACCCTACTGACTCATTTCAACCAACAGCAGGATAGCATGCAAATGAATTTTATAGGAAGAGTGATGATTGGTTGAATTACCTCTTTCACCAAATCACTACTTTATGAGTGGGGCTCTTGACAAGGCCAAGACTTTAGCCATAACTTTTAGGTATGATTGATACATAACCTTTCTTACTCACAACTGACTATCTTCATCTGTACCATAGACTTGAGTAATCAATGAGATTTCACCGTATGGAAAATTTGGAGGGGTAATAACCAGCTGGCTTTGAACTTTGTCCAGCTAAATTACAATCTCTAAGAATATTTAAAAATGAGATAATTTCAAAATACTTGTAACTCATAAACTAAACAACATTATAAGAACATAAGAGCTATCCAGAATGACTCCAAGATCTCTCTCGGGTGGTAAAATCTAATTTAGAGCCCATCATTTTGTATTTAGAGTCGGGATTATGTTTTCCAATGTGCATTTGGGACATTCTGGGGTGCACTCCAGACCAGTGAGGGGCTGTGTCACCCCTGCCCAGCAAATTTGGGTGTCTCACCATCCTTGGTTGCTATAGCTCCCACTTGGGCCACTCACAAACAGCCAGACAGCATGGAAGTCACACCCTGTCTGTGTATTACTACAGCCTGCCAGCCACACATCAGTTGCACTCTGGCTTCCACCAGCCTTGGTTACCACTTGCAGGGTGACCCCAACACACTCCCTGTCCAGGATTTTCCCCCAAAATGTGGGTTCTGAACTGTCCAGCCCTCTCCTGGACAGTCCAGATATATTAGGTCCATTGCCCTTCTAAGGGGATCAATTATAACAGTCTGCTATCCTAAATGGAGTTCCCCACACAGTTCACAACATTGGATTAGTTTGATTAAATAAAACAGGTGTATTTAACCACAAGGAGATAGGTTTTAAGGGAGAACAAGTATAAGGCATTAAAGTCTGAAATGGTTACAAGAAAAATAAAAATCAAACACTTCCTAATACTAAACTTAACAAACTGGACTTGGTTCAAGGTGAAGTTCCTCACCACATGCTTCCAGTAACATTGCTGATCAAGCTCTCGCTGTCCACTGTCTCACTCTCCAATCACTGTTTCTTTTGACTGCTTAGGTGAAAAGGAGAGAGATGGATAGGGAGAGATACCTTGGAGTGCCTTTACCCCTCACCTTTATAGTTCAGTTACTCTTTGAAATGCACTCCCTGAGAATTACCCACCATAAGTTCATTGTCACTGTGAGGCTGAAGTCAAGGAGTCTGGAGGTGAAAGAGGTTCCACGGTGTTGTTTGCTAAGAGGCACATCTGCTTGTTTCTGCCCCCCTTCTTTGCCAAAGAATGGCCCTTTGGGAGGTGACAGCCCATCAGCTTTGATGACAGCTGGCTAGAGGTGTCAGCCTGTCCTCTCTCTTTGAGAAACAGGTTTCCCCACTCCCAGACTTGTTTGGTAAATGCCCTTCCATCATGATTTCAGCTTATGTTCATAACTTCACATATAATGTTACTACACATTTCTTCATGATACTATTGACAGTGAGTTATTAGTGTTCGAAAGATACCTCACGAGATATATTCTATACAAAGATAGCTACACTAGTGTGTAGGGTGTGGATACAGGGTGAATTCTGTCACAGCATTACTTTGCTTTTATCAACATTGAATTTCATCTGCCATTTCTTGCCCAGTCACCCAGTTCTGTAAGATCCTATCACACTGAGACTGGGATAGCTGAGTGCTTAGACACGTGGTGATGGGCGCATGATAAGATGGATGGTACAGGCTTTCCCGTACCTTCTCTGTGTGATCAATTCAGACTCCGTATATGGCATCAAATTCAGAGCCCACTACTCGTTCATCCTCTGTGCAAACTCCCAGTTACTCAGCTGAGTATGTTACTTAGTCAGAAACTCTGTAGGAATCAGACTCTGAGAGAGGCAGATGCCGTGTTGGAGAGGCCAACCCCACTGCTCTTCACCCTCTTAGAGAACCCAGTTGCTTCCTGTCCTGAACTTCAGTCACCAATACATCTTCATGAGAGGATGACAGAGAAGAACGCACCAATGGGTCCTTGTGTATTCAGAACCAAGACAAAGGGACTGAGCAATTTGGCTTCAGTGAAAGTGATCAGCTCAGGCTGTTAGGAGTCAAGATATCAGGCGACGAGTGAGCACACTAGCCCAAAGGGAAGCCCAGATCGCTCTACCTCACTGCTCTCTGCCCTTCTGTGGCTTAGATACCCCGGTGGTGGATGTTATGGAAAGCCCTAAGAGAGAGATATCCAGTGCTCAGGGTAACCTGCAGAGAACTGACATCACCACCTTGCTACTCACAAAAGCTGGTTGAAAAAATTGTCATTGGAACAGATTTCCATCTGAAAATGCAGTTTCGCAAAATCAAAACGTTTCATGGGAATGCGTTAATTTTGAATTTTTGATGAGAAAGTGCTGAATGATTCATTTGGACTCGTTTCATTTCAACAATGCCAAAGTGTTTCATTTTGATAAGGTAAAAACATTTGGTTTCAACTTTTATATTATATTGAATAGAATAGAATATTAAAATGAATATTTTAATATGAGATAACATTCTAAATGAAATGACTCAAAATGATATAGTTAAAAGGACACATTTTTACCTTGTCAAAATGAGATGTTTCAATGTTCCTGAATTAACATTTTCCAGCATTTCCATTTATGGAAAATTTCCAAATTTTGACTTTTTGTTCCAGTTCAGAACAAAAAAGACATTTCAAAATGTCAGAAGTTCCCATGGAATGGAGGTTCTGGTTTCCAGCCAGCTCTGCTTCCAGCCCCCCACCAATTGCATCCTGTGGAAGGATCAGGACTCTGACGTGTCCTACCCATCACCATAAAGGCACCCAGTTAACTACTGACAGACATTGTTAACTCTTCCTTCGGGGAGGCCGTGGAAACACACCATAGAAGCATGCAATAGTTCATCCAGGTCTCAGGAAACAATCACTAAATGCCAGCAAGCTGTAAACACCTGCCCTGCCTCAAATCTGCTATTCCTAGGTGAGAACCTAGAAAACTGCCAGTGATACTAGTGGTATCTAACTACCCTTCACAACTCAGATTCATACGGGGCTATAGCACAGACACACATTTGGGTAAGTGGAGAGACTGAGAGACAGAATGTCTTATGCGTGACAGATGTTAGTCACGGTGCTTAGGGCACTTCTGAAAGAGGTTCAAATGCTACAGATGTCCGGAGCATGACAGATCCATTTTGTGACAATTTTGAGGTTTCAAAATTTGTTGTCATTCCACATTGGAACAAAAACAAAACCCACCAAAGGTTTTTGGGGAACAGAATTGTGAAATGGATGTTTTCAGATTGAAAACTCACATTTCCAATTAATCTCTTTCTCTCTCTCTCAATCTCCTTCTGTGGTCTCAAGTGACCAGGTAGCCAGGGACCTCAGACACCTTCCCATCAAAAACTTCATTAAAACTGATACATCTCCACAAAACATTTCAGCTTCAATGAAACTGAACAATTAGATTAAATTATATTTTATCAAAAATATTGTGAACACCTGTAACAAGTACCCGAATAGAATAGAATAGAATAGAATAGAATAGAATAGAATAGAATAGAAGAGAAGTGGTGGAGAATCTTCTTATGGCTATGGATAGTGTTAGAAATAACCAAACAGGTTGTCCCTGGAGTGGATTAGGGGGACAGAACCATTTATTGCGTGCTTGTTCCACCTCGACGCCACGAGTGAGCAACGAGGGGGTTACTTTACAATTCTTTTATCCATAGCAGTATGTAAATGTATACATTGCCAGCAACTCCCTATAGACCCTTATTTGGTTAAAATTTTCAAGGAAAAGCAAACAGTGAAAAATGTAATTTAGTCCCCCAAAAAACATTCTGTAAATAAAAAGTTTTGATGCAAAGCTGTCTACGATCCCCGGTTAGCAGTACAGGGCCTCTGACCCATAGTGAATCCATCCAGGAGTAAATTGATTGCAATGCATTCAGAGAGGAGAAAAAATAATTCAAGTTTCAGGGGATGAATATGAGGAAAGACTGAAAGAGCTAATTATGCATAATTTGGCCAAACAAATTTAAATGTGACCAAACTTAAAGGGGGAACATAATAATTTTAGATCCATATTTGGAGGATTATGTAAACAAAGTGGGAAAGGATTTGTTTAGAATTGCACACAGGAGCATGATTAGCCATAAGGGAATGAAATTTATCAATGGAAAAAGTAATCTGATTATCAGGAAGCATTGCCTAACAGTGAGATATATTTGGATCGAGGAACAAGTTAATCAGCTCTGGAAGTTGCTTGACCACAATATCCTCTGGGTATATTTATCCTCTCATAATAGTTCTAAAGGTTTAATGCTTCTAGCTTGTTTCTCATTGGTTGACTGTGTTGTCAGTCAGGGTCCGGGGGGGGGAGGGGGGGGTGGAGCTGTTGATGAAGATTTTATATTTGCTTGTGCAGTTTGAATTACTTTGGTTTTTTTGCAGCTTGACACATAATAAATGTTACTCCAGGAACAACAAATTGTCAATAAAGTTGGGATTATTGGCATTGTAGAAAAGAAAAAAAGAAGATATCTGAAGGAAAATGAAAGAAAAAGGCCTACTATTTCTACAACGACTGTGCACTTTTTTAGATGAAGGTACAGGGTTTCAGTGTATGTGGGGAGAATCTACCAGCAAACGTCATGCTGAAATCAGGAAACAGACTATATGCCTGAAAATGGTTGGATCAAAGATGTTCATTTTGCTAAAGTTCCTTCTGACACAGGGGAAACCAGGGGAAACCAAGTTTAATGTTCTCATTAAAGCGTTGAGTGATTTTTATTCATACGTCTTCACTGAAAGATGTGATCATTTTTGAGGCCACAGACAATGCCCAGCTGAAAAGATGTCTGAATTTATAACAAGCCTGTACGGTTTCACTTCCAAGTGTGCATCTGGCATAACAGTAGAACAATAGCTGAGCAATCAGCTTGTGCATAGAATTATTAGTAGTACGCAATGTAACAAATTACTAAGTACAGTCTAGAGGAGAGAATGCTGGGTATCGTGCATAATTTGCATAGTTCTGCACACAGTGGAAAATGATATATCTGCCCCCATCTGCTCTGCACCAACCTCAGCGCCATTTAGGGCTTTTGGTCGCTAGCATCAATCACTGAACCAAAACCATCAGCTCAATCAGAAGGGAAGGATAGTACAGTGGCTAGAATACTGGACTGAAGGACCAGGGATAGAATCCTGGCTCAACTGAAGTTCACGGCAAAACCCTCAGTGACTTCATTAGAGTCAAGGTTTCACCCCTGGACTCTTCCCAGTTCTGTCCTGATCCAGCAAAACATTTAGATGTGTGGGAAGTCCCACTGATTTCACAGGGAGCCACGGCAAAGAGACGGTGCAAGACTGCACAGGCGTTGAAGATCATGGGATCCCCAACAAGGATGGAGTTAGCAGAGTCAGCTACCTGACCTTGTCCCTGGTGTCACCCTCCGGAATACTAACAAGACAGCATTTCAGCAGTGGCAGGAGTGAAAGAGGCTGCTCTGTGCTTGACTTCCCATTCCTAACACCCTAACATGGGAGCTGAGAAGCGTGGACGCGGGACTTTAGGTGACGCATAAGGATTGTGGAGCTGGAAATGCTGAGCTGTGGTGCTGTCCTGGGGCAACGATCTCTGTTATTTGTGATACAGGGCATCACTGAGTAAATGAAGCTGCAGTGTTATTCCAAAGCCATGCAGCATTTAGAAACACTGGGGAAGATGCCTGCACACCTATCCCATACCTAAGTCCCAGCAGCATCCTCAGACTAGGCATACCCCATATATCTGGCCTTCACAGCCCCATTTTCCAGGCATTCTCACTGCACACCCAACCCACACAAAACTGCTGGAGGAGGAGGTGCTGCTCTTACAACATTTGCCCCAGTAGTTTGAACAGGATGTGGGGGGAGCTGGGTTCTCATCCCACCCTCCTTTGCCAGATGTGGAGCAGGGATTCGGACCTAGGCCTACTTTCCCCGCTAAAAGAATGTTCTAAGAGCTACACTATGGGGCATCCTGCGGGAAGGGCGCTCTCAGTCTCTCGTGTTGGAGCTGTTCCACGGAGTCATTCCCACGCTCCCTGTGGGCCAGTGACTATTCAAATTGTTTATACACAGATCAGCTTCAACAGGAGAGATTGAGAGCACACACATACACACACACACACAGTACCCCATAGTCCAATGGCTGGGGCACTTGCATGAGCAATGGAAGATCCAGCTTCAAATCCCTTCTGCATATCAGTCAGAAGGAGGAGGTGAACTGAAACTCTGACCTCCCGGGGAGTGCTCTAGTCCCTGGGTTAAAAGTTACAAGTGGGGGGACACCACAACTTTCTCCTCTTCAGCTTTCACTGCCAAAGGGCTGACCTTGACCAGGTGCATAAGTCAAGGAGAGAAGTTCATGGTGTGAATCCTGGGTGAACACAGGCGCCCCTCTCTGACCTGGACTTAGGCACCTAACTCTTTTTCAGGGGCAGGGCTGAGGCCACACCCCTCCCCGCCACATTTTCTATTGGCTAGTTTAGGCCGCTCATCTCTCAGCCAGCCGGCTTCTGTGAGTCCCATGCTTTGGCACCTAATTCTTCCCATGCATTGCATAGGTGGCAGAGTGCCTAATGTTAGGTGCTGCAATGTCTGAGGTTGTGTCTTCACGGACAGCGGCAAATTCACCGCCGTCAGATCGATTTCTCAGAATCGATTGAGCAGAAGTGAAGACCTGCTCAATCGCTCCAGAAACTAACTTAATAAATCCACCCCCAGAAAAAGAGTAGTACTCTGTTGACGGGAACGCATTTCCCCTTGGTGCAGCGTAGTGGAGACTGCACGCAGAACGTACTTTAGGAAGTCGATAGATGCTCTACGTAGCTTACGTATCTCCCCTCGATTGCCACCAAATTTGCCAGTAAGTGTAGACCAGGCCTAAGTCTCTTTGTGGGTCTAGGTCTTCCTCTCTCTGCGCCTCAGTTTCCATTTTGCCCTCCCCCCCACACACACACATTGCTAATCATACTGGGAGATTGAGAAATCAATGCCCAATAGCTTTCTGATGACATTCATTGTGTTTAGTCAACAACACAAAACAGGAGCACCACATGTAGGCTGTCGTCTTGCCATTCTGCGCAAGAAACAGGGAGGTTTCAGACTGGGCCGAAGTTGCTGCAACCAAGTTCTTGCCATTACTGGTCACACTGAGCTGGCTTTCAGGAGAATCTAAATACTGGAAGAGCACTGATAGATATATTCTCTGCCTGTGCCGATGCACACGCATTTCTAACAGCAACTCTAGCACTGGTGAACTTGACCACTGAATACTGCTCAGCAGTCTGGGTGGGTAGCTCACATGCCTAATCTCTGGACAGGCATCTTAATACCACAATTAAAATCATAACTAGAACATTACAATCAACACCTATCCAATGGTTGCCCACTCTGGCACTTAGACCTCACCCAATATCAGGAGAGGGACATACACAGCTCATGAATACAATCAAATCACATTCCACCTGAACTCGCTACTTCATGAGGACCTCCAGAACCTTCCAAAGACACGTCTGAAATCCTGCAAGTCCTGTTGGAATTGGGCTCAAGCCCTTAAAGCATCTTCATTCAAACACAAAGCCCATGGAAAGAATTCTGTGATAATGCTGGTGTCCCAAACAAACACCTGACTGTCAACGCCACAAAATAACTTCATGCTTTAACCTGCCCTGTAAACAATGGTTCACACTGAACAGTTATAGAACATTGCATGGCAGGTGTTGTTACGTCTTACACCTTTGCACCTTGCATCTCTTAATGTCTGCACAATATGCCAGTGACACCAATCACAAATTATGGACCACATTATAAATCAGTGCAAGCTTTGATTGTTTTCCAGTGGCATCTCAAATTTACACGAAGCCACTCCCAAAGTTATGCACTTACTCACGAATCTGGATTTTGTCATTTGAATGTTGTTCCTCACCTCTATTGCCATACGAGAGAAGAAGTTGCCACCTATAAGTGGGAGCCAGCTCATGTGTGACACTATAAAATAAAGGGAACATATCTATTTACAAATAGATTGTGAAAGTCATGAACAGGCAGGACTCAATATCTGAGAATCAAGGAACCAGAATGGGCTAAGTCCCAGGACACAAGGGGCACATTCATCCAATGAACTTTATATGGGAATGATAAAGTAATACAAAGTCTCAAACAGCAATAAGAATTAAGCTCAGCATGGCATGATAGCTCCTTACCAATCAGTATATCTTCAAGGCCTTTAGGCTCGTGGTTTCATAGAATTCCTTTTAGTTTCAGAAAAAAAAAATCACAAATGGAACTTAAACAGCCCCGTGTTGCATATTTTTGCTGTTTTTCAATCTTGTAAGTTTCTCCATGGCAAGAATGGAATAATTTTTTTTATTGAATCAATATCCCAGAGTGGGCAATATGGATTTTGCCAGCTGCAAGCAATAAGAGTCTAGCAGCAATCAGAAGAGACCGAACAGGAGGGTTTACCGGCTCATCTGGGGATTCATTGTTAAACTCCTAGCAGCATGATGGATATGTTCGGTTGAATGTTATGAGCAACATTTTTTTGATCTATTGTTTCACTTTCTCCTAGACATGTTTTATTCGGGAACAGCATAGCATTCACTATTTAAAATGTCTCCATTGCAGATCTTCAAGGCTAGCAGAGATCTCATCTGGCCATCCCATTTTGGAAACTCTTTGTAGGAGAAGATAGGTAGAGTGGAGAATTTGGTGCTGGGAATTTAACTCATTAATGCCTTGTGGAGGTGAGTGTCTACATGGCTTCTCAATAGCAACATTTGCAGTCTGCCAAGATACAAAATCATGCCCCCAATCTTACATGCTGGGGTTGAGTTTTAGCTGTATTGTTTTGTTTTCTTGCTCCTAGTCTTTACACCAGTGTCACCTCTCTCCCAGATAGTAGAAGATTTCTGGGGCCTGGCAGCTTTCCCTAGTGGAGGAGAAATCAGTGACACAGAGTCTGGGTATATCCTAAGGGTATCTGGTTTATTCACACGCATTTTCCAGTCCTGAAATGGAGGGGGTTGGTCACGCAGCATGCAGGACAGTCCCTTCTCCCAAGACCCTCAGTCCTACATGAGTAGCCGGCTCCCAGAGTTTCTGGAATTAACCCCAATCTGAGACCAAAGCAAACTCTCCTGCTACTCCCACCCCAGAAACTGCTTCTGCAGAGAACGCTGTTAAACCCCAAACTGACACAGCACATCTTCCCAAGACTGAACATTGCTCACATGCTAAGAAAAAGCCAGTGGAAGACTACACATACCACACCAACTGGCGACACCAGCCATAACAATATATTTTAGCAAATCTTCTCCGTTTGGTCTTTGTGTCCAAAAGTTTGAAAAGAGCTGGGTTTGGCAGCTTGCGGGACCATTAATGTTAAAAACATAAGAATGTCCACCCTGAGTCAGACCAATGATCCTTCTAGCCCAATATCCTACCTTTGGCCAGTGCTAGGTACTTCAGAGGAAATGAACAGAACAGGGCAATTATCGAGTGATCCATCCCCGTCGTCCAGTCTCAGCTTCTAGCAATCAGAGATTTAGGGTCACCTACAGCATGGGGGGTTGCATCCCTGATCATCTTGGCTAATAGCCATTGATGGACCTATTTACATGAACTTATCTCATTCTATTTCAAACCCCATTATAGTTTTGACCTTCACAACATCCCCTGGCAATGAGTTCCACAGGTTGACTGTGCATTATATGATGAAGTCCATCCTTAGCTTTGTTTTAAAACTGCTGCCTATTCATTTCATTGAGCGACCACTGGTTCTTAGGTTATGAGAAGAGGTAAATAACATTTCCCTATTCGCTTTGTCTACACCATTTATGATTATATAGATTTCTAGAATATCCCCGCTTAGTGGTCACTTTAAGATGAACAGTCTTTCCTGCTCGTAGAGAAGCTGTTCCATACTGCTAATTATTATTGTTGCCATTCTTTGTACCTTTTCCAATTCTAACACATCTTTTTGGAGATGGGGTGACTAGAACTGCATGCAGTATTCAAGGTGTGGGTATACCATGGATTTATAGAATGGAATTGTGATATTCTCTTATGATATATATATCATTTTCCTAATGGTTCCCAGCATTCTGTTAGCTTTTTTGACTGCCACTCAACATTGAGCAGACATTTTCAGAGAACTATCCGTAAGGACTATAATTTCTCTCTCAAGTCATAACAGCTAATTTAGACCCCATCGTTTTGTATGTATAGGTGGGATGATATTTTCAAATATGCATTATTTTGCACTTATCAAAACTGAATTTCATCTGACATTCACTTGCCAATCATGCAGTTTTGTGAGATCCCTCTGTAACTCTTCACAGTCAGCTTTGGACTTAACTATCTTGAGTAACTTTGTATCATCTGCAAACTTTGCCACATCACTGTTTACCCCTTTTTCCAGATCATTTATCAATGCATTGAACAGCACCAGTCCCAGTAAGATCCTGGGGGACCCTACCATTTACCGCTTTGCATTGTGAAAACTGACCATTTATTCCTACCCTTTGTTTCCAATCTTTTAACCAGTAGCTGATTCATGAAAGAACCTTCCCTGCATAGTTTTCTTGAGAGCTTCTGATGAAAGACCTTTGTGAAAGTGCAAGTACACTACATCAACTTTTGTCCACATGCTTGTTGACACCCTCAAAGAATTCTGGTAGATTGGTGAATATAGGCGTGCGTACGGGGTGTGCCGGGTGTGCCCAGGTACACCCTAATGCAGGGGATGGGGCCCGCGAACCTTTTTGATGTGGCCCACGGCACCATCTCGCTGTAGAACTGCCGCCGAAAGAGTGGAGGGCGCACAATTTCTCAGTGGACGGCAAGACACAGCAAGCTGCAGCCGAAAAAGAAGGAGCTGCGAGATTTTGCGGCAGATGGGAACACACCACGATCTGCCACTGAAATACTGTTCCTCGTGCCATTTTGCAGCGGAGGCTAGGACGTGGTGAGAATTCCGCCGGCGGGAAATTCAAATGTGGCCCGCTGGTGGAATTGAATTTGACACTCCTGATAAAGATGTTCGCCTGTTTGACACCCCTGATAAATGTTCGCCTTTAAAAATAAGTAAATAAATAAAATTCCCTGGGTGCACATCCTAATGAAATGTGCTGTGCACACCTTTGTTGGTGAAGCATAATTTCCCTTTTCAAAAGCTGTGTTGACCCTTCCCTGACATATTGTCTTCATCTGTGTCTGATAATTCTGTTCTTTACCAATTTGCCTGTTACTGAAGTTAGGCTTACCAGCCTGTAATTACAATTAGTGTTACATTACTTATCCTACAGTCATGTGATACAGAGGCTGATTTAAGAAATAGGCTACATACCACAGTTAGTAGGTCTGCAATTTCGCATTTGAGTTCTTTCAGAACTTTTGGGTGAGTACTACCAGGTTCTGGTGACTTATTACTGTTTAATGTATCAACTTGTTCCAGAACCTCCCTTAGTGACACCTCAATCTGGAACAGTTCCTGAGATTTGTCACTTAAGAAGAATGGCTCAGGGGTGGGCATCTCCATCACATCCTCTGCAGTGAAGACCGATGCAAATACATAAATATATATAGATATAGATACATTCATTTAGCTTCCTCACAACGCCCCGTGTCTTTCTTGTGTGCTCCTTTAGCACCTTGATCATCCAGTGGCCCCACTGGTGATTTGACAGGCTTCCTGCTTCTGATGTACTTAAAATTGCTGATAGTTTTTTTGTCTTTTGCTAGCTGCACATCAAATTCTTTTTTAGCCTGCCTCATTATACTTTTACATTCACTTGCCAGAGTTTATGCTCTTTTCTATTTTCCTCAACAGTATTTGACTTCCAATTTTTTGCCTCTGACCCTCTTGTACTCTGCTGTTTAGCTATGGTGTCATTTTTCCTGATTTCCACTAAGCCTTGGAACAGCAGGGAAGTCCCATAACTGTGGAAGAAAGCTTATGTGCCAATATTTTAAAAGGATAAAACAGGATGACCCGAGTAATTATAAGTTTGTCAATCCAACATCGATTCCATGCAAGATAATGGAGCAGCTGATACAGGACTCAATTAATAAAGTATTAAAGGAGGGTAATATAATGAATGCCAATCAACATGGGTTTATGGAAAATAGATCTTGTCCGGCTAACTTGATATCTTTTTTGGATGAGGTTACAAGTGTGGTTGATAAAGTAAATGTGTTGATGTAATATACTCAGATTTCTGTACAGCATTTGGCTTTGTACTGTATGACATTTTGACTAAAAAATTAGAATATCAAATGAACACGGCCCCCATGAAACGGATTAAAAACTGACTAACTGATAGGTCTCACAATGTAAAGAGGAGATAAGTGCCTCCCCCCAGAGACAACCATAAACACAGCAGTGTTCCCAAAACGCCCAGCCAGAGACCTGGCACTAACAATTAATAGCTAGGTACTGACCTGCCCTGTACAAATAGCTCTGCCCACTTATACATCACCACTGGAGGGAGTGGCTAATAGCGACTTGCCGTGGAGCGCTGTGGATTCCACCTGTGCTCTCGGCAGCTGTGTGTTACTGTACATGGGTTACGGCAGCTGCTCTCCTCCCCCAACATAGGCAATTCAACGAGCCAGCCAATGGTCTGGGGGCAGCTTTTGCAAGTAAGACGGTGCATGTAGACACACATACAATTACCTGGTGTAAAGAGGACAAGAGACACTGAAATGAAATTGGCTGGCCAGCCAGTAAAACTGGCTTCTGTCTCCTGCTTTTCCATAGTGAGGGACAAGCCCAGGTTATTTAAATCTGGGGTCCACAAGTGTAGCTAGATGTAAGGAGACCAGGAAAAAACATTAACGGTCCTAATATCCTCTAGGCCTCAGCTTTGCCTAAAGTCCATCCAGCATTCCCCGTTCCAGCCTGCCCCTGAGAGAGTCAACCCCCAAAGGACCTGCTATGAAGCGTCGGTCAGGGAGCAGAAGGAATATCCTGTGATCAAGCCCAGCCTGCAAACAGCAAATTAAGCTTATGAATGTGAGTTACATACTAAAAAAAACAAGAAAAACCAACGAGAGTTCTGTGGCACTTTAAAGACTTACAAATTTAATATTTGCAGGCATAAGCTTTCGAGAGACTTCACCTCTCTTCTTCAGATGCAGTAATACAGAAAATAGGTAACACAGAGGCATCTTATAGATATCCAGGTGCATTGAGAACAATGGGGGAGGTGGAGTCCGGTACTTAAGACCTAATGACGACCATTGAGTAGGTGAGAATGGGTGAGCAAAGTTACATACTGTCTGTCAGCCATCCATAGGTTCCAATTAGTCTGTTCAAATGATGCATCCAACCTCCGCAGAGGGCAAAGACATTCATCCAACTACAGCAGACCAGGGGACGATAATTTCATTTCCCAGCAACTTCTTAGGTTTCAGCATTTGGTTTTGTTCCACACTGGAATAAAACCAAGCGCTTCCCCCAGTTTTTGTGGCACTGGATGGAGTTGAAATGTCTGCCTTCAGACTGACCGCTGGAGGGTCAGAGTGTTTGTAGGGAGCCTGGTGGCTAGGGCACTTATTGGGAGTGAGGGGTTCAAGGCTTTGCATTGCCTGACAAAGCACATTTTCATCTCAGATCATTCTCAGCCAGAGCAGGGACTCAAACCTGCGTGTGTATCGGGCCAGTGCCCGGATCATCAGGCCGTTGATTGTGGGAGCGTCTCTTTCATCAAAACATTTTGCCTTAAATTAAAAAGTATTTTGTCATGGCTTCATTGCCGGGTAGACTTCCCGGGCTTGGTTTGGAGCCTGAACTCTGGGTCCCTCCCACCCTGCAGGGTCCTACAGAATCCCAGGATCCAGCCTGAGCCTGGATGTCTACACTGCAGTGAAATAGCCTCACAGCCAGAGCCCTGTGAAACTGAATCAGCTGGCATGGGTCAGCTTGAGGTTTTTCACTGCAATGTAGATGAACCCGTGTCTCTGGGCCCCGGTTCCCAACTGTAAATGGGAGTAGCCCTATGCTGCCATATAAGGCTATTGGGAGGATAGAGACTGAGGTGCCCAGCTATTAAGGTGGCATATGCCACAGAAGGACCTAAGAGAAATAGTAATCTGGCAGGGTTCAAAGTAGGAAACAAGGGGAGGAGAGGCAGTTACTTATGCCCCTCTCCCGGTCTGAAACCAGCCAGCTCTTTCTGTTACACAGTGATCAGTAATGGAAATTGAAATTGTTGTCCTTAGGCTTCAGAGTTCACAACTCTAGAAGTTCACGCCTGGTCAGAGCGGGCCCCCTTGTAGAGACAGAAAGACAACCCTGCCTCACGTCACATCCCTGGAAACCTGCGGAGCTAAAAACAGAATTGAAAACATATTAAATCTAACCTTCTGCCGTAAGTGGCGGGACCACAAGGGAAGCATGTATTTGCTGTCTCTCTGAGCAGAGGTTCAGTCTGAACTCTGTATGCCGGCACATGAAAGAACAGATTAACTGCAAAGATGTTTTAATGAATAGTCAATATGTTTTGTGACTCATGAAAAGGAACGTCTGTCTTCTGACTGTAACAACTAAGGATTAAGAAGGGATTGCCCTAGATTTGTGGGATTGAGCTAAAAAGGAGACAATTACAATTGTAGCGCTTGAGACACGTTGGATGGGCTGAGCAGCTGGGCCTAATAGAACAACATCCCCTCGCAGGGTGCTTTATGACACTCACTGCACTGGAGTTTAAGCCTGCTTTCAGTTACACTGGTCCAAATCTGGAGTCACTCCATTGACTTCACTAGGGTTAATCTGGATTCTCATAGCTGTACCTGACAGCAGAATGAGATCTTTCCTATCTAACTATGTTTACAGAATAATGTAATGTACCTTCCTGGAATGTGGGTACCTCTAGAGTGGGTTCTGCTGTCTTTCACAATGGTGCAAGTAACTCCACTGAGATCAATAGAATTATCCTGGTGTAAAACCAAGTGGAGGGGGGGGGGATCAGAATCAGTGTGAGATCTTTGGGGATAAGACATAGGGTCCCAGTCTGCTCTCAATGTAAATCCTGAGGCATTCCACAGACTCCCCAGTGGTTAAGTGACACCAGCTGTCAGACCCAGCATGGTTTCCATGTGCTTTATTAGTTTATGCTGTTACAGACCCAATAAAAAAAGGATGAATAGTTTGTGCTGAGCTTGCTCTTCTCTGAGAGTGGGCTAAGCTCTCTATTCAGATCCTGAAATGAAGAGGAGAGAAAAATTCCCACTCTAGCTTCCCTGAGGTTACATGAGACTGTCCAGACAGTCGGAAATTGTTTAGCGTTTTCTTTATAAGTTGTTGTCCTAGTCCCTCCCCCTTTCCCACCTATTGTCACCATTTACTGCAGTGGTGTAGTTTTTAGTGTCGTTAACTCATGATTTTCTTGCAGTTTTCATGTTTGCCATTTTCCAGAAAGATGCAGCTCTGTGATTATGTGAGACTCTGAACTTTCTTTCTAAATAGAAAGTTTCTAGCCCTTTTGGTTGTGGAGAAAAGTTTGAAAATGTGACCTGAAAGTTCAGAAGCCAGAACGCAAAGAAATGAACCAATTTAAAAAAAAAAAAAAAAAAAAAAAATACCCCCCCCCCCTCGACTTATGGTTTGTGAACTCTCAATGTTGGCAATACTGGATCAGACCCCAAGAGCCTCTTTGAGGAAGGGGCTATGTCCTCCTATTTCTGCCAAACACCGTGAAAAAGGTTGATGGCTTTAATCAATATGTAGGAAATAAAATAGAAATAAGAAGCCATGAGTCTAGTGGTTACCTGCAGCTGAGCATGCTCAGAGGCACCCAGGAAAAACCTGTGTTAGGCGCTTGCTGGCTCAAATGGTTAGAGAAAGTCAAAGACAATTACTTCGCTAACACAATCCACGCTGATTCGTATGTGGCACACACCACAGCGCAAATACACAGCAACGAAATGCAACACAATCATGCCAAAGCTGCAAACACACTCAGCAACACAATACTACACCCCACAAAGCATGTGCACCCATGCGATTCACACACACACTTTTCTCTACAGCTCAGGTACTCCTCCATTTTCCAAAAGGATTGTCCCCTTTCACATCTTGCCATCTCAGTTTCATATTTTCCACCAAGGCACAACGAAGAGCCAGGCCTGAAAACAACTCTTGCAAACACCTTGCCCAAGGCGAAAAGGAGGAAGATCATAGAGCTGTTTAGTGTTTTCTCCTACTTCTGCACTTTTTTTCCCTTCAGCAGCAAGTCCCATCGTGCTGGCTTTGCGTGGAGTGCAGCAGACAGCACAAAGGTGGTCTGTGCTCATGTTACATGGGGAATACTGTGGGGAAAGGGAGTGCGCGTTGCTGTGCAGAGGTGTGGCTAAAGACAGCAGGAGACAAAGACAGTGGGAATCAAAGGGGCAGGAGACAAATGCTACATCTCCCTCCATCACTGTTGGAAGCTTCCTCAAAGCTGTGAGGGAAACCTGACTGGGCACTTCTCTGCTCCTCCATTTGCACCTGGGAGTTGTGACTGCAGATAGCACGGATCCTTCCATCCAAGCATCACACTGCTAGAACATTTGGAGATACTCAAATGGAAGGCACCAGGAAAACGTAGATGATGTTGAGGCCTCTGACCCTGAGGACTGAAAGCAGGTTTCTGGAGCAGTGTTATCTGGAGTCAGAGCTCCCCAGAAGCTCCTAAGACACACAGCTGGCCCCCTAAATTCATGGAGTGCATCGTTGTGGGAAAATCCCACACATGGCTCAGAGGGCCAGTCTGCTGGCCAAGCGATTTATTCAAGACAGTCAAGGAAGATGGTTGCAGTGATCTGCCACCTGAGGGCAGGATGCTAAAGGAACTGGTGATAGGGTGTGGACGGATACCTTCACATGCATCGCAGTCCCACTGCGCACATGACCACAGCTGGAATTAACTCCACCATTCCTGCACACCCACCTCCTTAGAAAAAACGCAGGTGCACCTGACAGAGCTGGCATGGAAAGACAGAGCTCCATCGACTGCTGGACACCATGACTGCCTACACCATTGCCACACAGCAGGCTCACCAGCGGTTCAGGAGATCAGCTAATCAAAGAGCAGTTTACTTTACCATTGTTTTTTTAAAGACAAAGGTATATCCAGCCAAACCCACAAGAGATACAACTAATACTGTCCCACCGAACAAGGTCATGTTCCTGATGCGCTAAGACACAGAGCTTTACCCAACAGCCCAGAACTGTGCCTTAAGTTGTCCCTAGGGGAAAAAGTGGAAGAGAAAAGATCCAAAAAAGGGGGAAGGAAAAAAGATGAAAATGAGATGCCATTTTTTCTAAAGCAGGTGACTCTAGATTTTGGGGTTATTAAGCAAGAAGTGTTAGCAAATCTGCATGCAGTTCTGGTCACCCCATCTCAAAAAAGATGTTAGCATTGGAAGAGGTACAGAGAAGGGCAACAAAAATAAGCACATAGATGAGCAGCGTTCAGAGATAGGGTGGTGCACGTGCAGGGGAAGGGAACGTGTGTGGGAGACGGGATACACACATATGTGGTCTCCATCTTTGTAAAGCATATTCTTTGCCGTGAGGTACACTTACCCTGTACAGACTGCTGGCTGGCCTTGTCTGATCATATCGATCTGTCACCACTGGTTAATATCAGAAGTCCCTGCCCTGATCAGTACAAATGTCACCTAGAAGCTGAACTTCTCCCTTTCTCACTCGTTTTTAAGCAAACTCCCAGCTGAGTGGAAACGAGCAAAAAAGTTAAACCTCTTCAAATCCAGTGAACTCCCCAACGCTAACAACACTGGCCAAGCACAGCCTTCGCAGCCCTCTCAGAACAACCTGGTGAGAGCTTCCCCGAATGAGTCAAGGTGCAGCAAAAGGACACACGTCTCATTAATCCCGGTCAATCTTGGCGCCCTTTCCTTTCGACGAGCTCAGCTCTTCTGAAACGTATCGATCAGCACCGCTGAGCTCGGGAGAAAGGTCAGGTTACAGGGGCCGTCTGCTTTGATCTGCAGGATCTATTAGACAACCAGCCACGCAGCTCTCCTCTCCCGCTTCACACCCAGCAGCCGGCACACCTGCTTCAGCCTCCCCGACACATCTCAGCTTCATTCTCACCGCTGGCCACAACTTCCTCCTTCCTTGTTAGAAGCCAAGAGAGGTAAAACTGGAAGATATACTGCAGCCAGCACCTCCTAAATCATACCCCCACAGGACAAACCCATGCACCTCACCTAGCCACGCCCAGCACTCCCGTGTGCCACGCCCACTTTCCCCGCACTGCCTATCTGAACAAGAACATGTTCTCCTGTCACCTCCCCATGATACATCATAGCAAAACCACCAGAGGCCGTGTGGGCTAGCAGGTGGGACGCTGGCATGGTCCTTAGCTCCCAGCTCGGCCACTGGCCTGCTGTGTGAACTTGAGTGAGTCCGTCCACTCCTTCCCTTGGTCTGTCCGGTCTATCTAGACTTCAGGCTCCTTGGGACAAAGACTGTCTCTTATTGCACACTCAGGGGGATGAGCTTCTTTGTAGCCTCTAGGTGCTACTAGAATACAAATGCTAAAAACCATACAGCTAGATCCTGAGATGCCAGCCCTGCTGCTAGGAGGAGTCTGTGCATGGGACGGCCCCTGGGAATTGGCTAATAAAATAGTGCAGAACTCCATCCAGGGTGCAGGACTGGACTTCCTTCCCTCAGAACAATACAGCGGATATCGGGTGCAGAGAGGGGACAAAATAAAGCAATGGATAGAACAGGAGAACTGGGGAACAAAAGAGGTTCCAGAACATTTCAGCCAGCCAGCACAACCCATGAAAGGAAAAGAGCTGACTCAGCCTGCTAGGGAAAACAATGCTAAAGTAGATTCCTTTTCTTAGCCTTAACACGCTCGAGTGGAATCAGTGTCAGGGGGCCAGGACAGAGGAGCCCTGTTAGATCATTCAGTCCACCTCCCAGTCAGCAGGGCAGGGCTGCTCCACCCAGGATACTTCCCTTTGTTTAATCCAGGCCAGTTTTCACAGTCCCAAAAGATGGGACATCCAACCCCTTCAGTTGGGAGATGATTCCACACCCCATCACATCTCCCTGCCAGGCAGGTCTCTCTGATATTCTGCCTTTGTTTCCCTGTTCTTAATGTTACTCCTGGTTACACCCCTTGTGTCGCATGACATAATCTGCCTGCACTTCTCATGTATGTTCATGTAATACACACATAGCGGCATGGCACCACATCTCATGAGCACCCCTTCTGGTCAGGTCTGTGTGTAGTCTCTAAACAGCCTCAGGCCATACCCCCAGGGCTTCCTCCCAGGAGGCAACGGCTTTTCACTCTCTAGGCCCTTCTTACCCCAGCTGGGCCACTAAGTAGCTCAAATCCCTTTTGGGGGTTTATCTCTGTCCAATTGTGGACTGCATTCCCAGTGGCCTATGGAGGGGGACCCAAGCCCTCCCACTACACCATGTCCCAGCCCAGGGACCCTAAGAATAGCAGCCAAGCACCACCATGTCCCTTTAATTAAACTGTTTTCAATTCCCTGGGCCAATTTCCTGCAGCCTCAGCCTTCTCCAGTGCTTCACCGTTACCTCAGGGCTCCTCTGTGTTCAAACTCAGCAGCCAGGCAGGAGCTCTTCCTCACTCCCCTAGTCCCGACCAGCACTGAGCTGTCCCTGGTGCTGCAGTTCCCACTGGCCAGCCAGGAGCACTATCTGCATCCCTTCTTACTCCAGCAAGGAATTAACTGTAGGCTGTACTGCAGCTCCTTTTATACTAGCCTGCAACTCTCTGATTGGCTAGCCCCTTACAGCCTTCTTTTGATTGGCTACTTCCTGTGCAGTCTCTTTAGGCCACTTGGAGGATTTAGCTCTACTGCTCCTTTCCCGGGACGGGTGTGGCAGGACCTCGAGGCCTCCAGCAGAGGGCTTCTGGGCTTAGTCCGGCCTGTCACAATTCCTTTCAGATATTGGTGGACTGACCGTGCTCCCAAGTCAGTCATCACTCAGCCAATATTCAGATCTTTTTAATTTGTTCTAAAAAAATCAAGCCCTCCAGCTTCAGGGTCATTTTTGTGCTCTTTTGTGAGCTCCCTCCAATATCTCAATAGCTTTCTAGGTCGCAGAGCACTTATAGGGATCGCAAAAACTCACTAATACACACACACACACACACACATATCTGGAAAAGTTGGTGCTGTGATTAGGGCACTGACTTGGGAGTCCCGGGCTCAGTTCCCTGCTCTCCCACAAACTGTTTGCATGACCTTGAGCAAGTCTCCATTCCTCATCTGTCCAAGAGGGATAAGAGCACTGCCCTACCATAAAGGGACGTTGTGAGGATAAATCAATTACAGACGGGGAGGTGCTCTCAGACACTATGGCATGGAGGCCAAAGTACTCTGGATGGATTCTAAAGGATGCTCAGCTAATCCGCTGAGCATGTCAAAAGGGGGATAAATTTGGCCAAGATCACTACGTAAAATAAAACCAAATTAATTTAGAAACAGTGAAACCAAACCAGACAAAAAGTGTCCCTGGACTGGGATCAGACAAGCATCTAGCCAGAATTTGAGGGCTCTACATTGGCCAGACCATGGCAGCAAAAGCCCCTCCTCTTCCCTGGGAGGTGGGGCAGGTAGCCAATCAGGGGGGTTTCCCCCCCAGTGGGGGACAAAGTTGGGGAAGACTGAGAGGGGCTGCAGGGGAAACATGGGGGGAGCTGGCAAGGAAGGGGATTTGGGGAAAGGGGAGGCAGCTGTGGGGGGTGTCGGTGTAGGAGCAAAGCTTGGAGCAGTCCCTCCCCCATATTCTGCCCCAGCTTCCTATTACACTGCCCCCTTGTGCCCCTCCCCCTTGTTGGTCAGTCACTGCCCCATCTTCTCCCAGACACAACCTGCCTGACAAATTAGTCCTGCTTTGAGCCGGGGGTTGGACTAGATACCTCCTGAGGTCCCTCCCAACCCTATTATTCTATGAAATCTGCTGGCTCTTGGCACCACAGCATCCTCCAATGGTCAGAGCACAAATTGCAGAATCTGATCAGCCTTGGAGCCCCGCCGGGCAGCCAGGTGGGCTTGTGCCACACCCAGGACCATCCTGATCATACGTGTGGTGTGTGCAGCTAGGGAGAGCCGAATCTCTACTGTGCTCGGTGTGGGAGGAAGGGTGGCTCAGTGGTTTGGGCACCACTTGGGCAACCTGGGTAACAAGTCCCTGCTCTGCCCCGTGTAAACCTAGTCACAGCACTTCAGATCCATCTGCACTGCACGCCTCTTTTGGTGGTGTGTAGTGTAGACACATAGCCCCCAGCACAGGTACTAACAGCAGCGCAGATGACGAGGCATGGCTTAGAACAGCAAGGACTGGAAGGATGGGGGATGCATGCCAGTACCTACCCTCCACGCTGCAGGAGCCTTTCCCCACTGCCAGAGCCTTTCACTGACGTGTAGCTACACACTGCAGCATGGACGCAGCCTGCTGTTCCCTGGGGCGTGTAGCTATACACACACCACCACCGGTGCTGGGTAGTTTTGCCATAACCTTAGTCTCTCTGGGCTCCAGCTCTCATCTGTGCAGTTGGGATAAACGCCCTGCATAGGAATGACTGTGATACCACAGCCTCCAATAGCTCAGATACCACAGTAGAAAGGGCTAGGTAAATATCTTAGATAGATAGCAATGGAAAGAGGCTGCAGCTGGCCACTTTGCTCCTGTGCAGAGACAACAAGCTTTGCTCCAGCCGGTCCCTGCCAGTGTGCGCACACGCTCCTAGAGAATTTACTTTCCTTTGTTCTGCTTTTTTGGGTTCCCCTGTCCCCACTACAACCCAATCCATCTGGCATGGATAGTGCACATTTGTGTCCTCAGCATCTGGACCCACCGTGCTGCATTGTGCTGGTAAAATACATTGGCACGAAAGGCGCTAGAGAAATGGAAGCGTATTTTTTGGAGGAGGCACTTGGATTAGCAGGCACTTTTTCAATTGCATTTCCACACGGAATCCCTGACCTCTGAGCTTCCCGAATTGCACTACGTGTTACGGACTCTCCTTGACTGAGTCCAGTCCGAAGGTGGGAGAACTTCTCCTGGAAGGTCCCTACCTGCCCTTCAGAGCTGAGATCCCCGGAGCAGTTATTCTGAATGGGTAAGGCAGCCGTGGGGAGCACACCAGCTTTCGCATATTGCCCTCGGATTATTTTAAAAGAGGAATCATTTTTCCCTCTCGGTTCTCAAACACACTGCAAATTCAAGTTTAAGCAAACAAACAAAGCTGTCTCTTATGTAAGCTGCTCTCTTGCAGCATCTCTGGTTCAAGATGCAAATCTCTGGGAGGCTTTCATTGCAGAAACTAGGGCACTTGCTACCTTGACAGCATTTCCAAACGTGATCTGAATACAATCCCCGCTCGTGACCAGACACCCTGGATTCAGCTGGGGATCCCTAGCCAGCCTTTAAGGAGTTCCCTGCTCTCAGGGCCATTTTTAGGACAAAGGGCTCCATGAAGAATCGTCACGGGGCACAGGTGCCTGGTAGAACCTTCTGTCTCAGTTGGCACTCTCTGACTCAGTTTCCCCCCCTGAGGGTGCTCTTCCCAGCTCCCCACACACCGGTCTGTGCTGGAGATGCAGCTCAGCCCTCCGGCCAAGTCACCAACCAAACTTAACCCCTTCCAGGATAGCAAGAGCCGAGTAAAATATCCCAGCAAACATAACAATTTTTCTGCCTCCAGGAGGCTTCTCTTCAGCCCTCCCTACTGGTCTCTGTTCCTTGCACCCTTCTGTACTCTGGTATAGAGCACTCAGCCCCCTGACTGGTTCCCCTGGAGTATGGTCCTTCTGCAGACCCTAGCTCAGGGCCATCTACGAGAGCCTCCCTGCTCCAGCTCCAGACTGATCTTGCCATCAGGCCTTTGATAAAGCCCAGGTGGTCATTAATCTATCACCTGACCCTCCTTAGTCCCGCCCTCTCAGGCTGGGAAGCAGCTAGTTAATTATATGGCACCAGTGTGGCTAGCCTGATCTCCCCTTAAAGGAGCCAGTCACCCTGTGGCAGGGGCCTCCATGCTGCCAGAGGTGGTTGGCGGCATTGTATTATTTATTTAGTTTGATATGAATATAAATACGCAAAACCCCTCTCCCGAGTCCCAGGTGCCCTGGACAAACAATTCACCAATCTAGCATCATAGCTTCAGCTGCTTTCCCAGGGTTAGCCAACCAGGCACAGTAACATATATGATGCCATATGCTGCCCGTGCCCACAAAATGCCAACTCACAGCCGTCTCAGCCTCCCCAGAGACCCGAGGAAATAGGTGGGGGTACATAGCATGCCCCACAGCGCAGCAGATTTTAAAGTAAGGGAAGGAGTTCCATAATCAAGGGGCCTTGATTTGCCCTGCCCGCTGGTTTCCACTTATCTCAACTGCATCTGCGCAGTAACTCACAGGGTAGAAGTGTCTCCAAGTAGGTAGGTCCCAGGCCAGTTAGGTCCAAACTAATCCCCCCTCTCCTCCCCGCACAAGCCAGTGCAGAGCCCAGAACAAGGGTCCCAGTGAGACACGCCGCTTAGCATGTGAGATGCTGCATTTGATACCAGCCTCCATTTCCCAAAGGAGCTAAGCAGTGGAGTGAACTGCAGGAAAGGACACGGTAGCAAAGGCCTGCATGCGGAGGCAAGATTGCAGCTTCTGGCCAGACGTAAAGGAAAATAGCTGTCCTGGTTGCAGCTATTTGATCGTCCAACAGTAGCTGGGACTCAAAGCAGCCCTCTGACCTGTGAACCTGAGGGACAGATGCTGAATGGGCCGCTTGCATCTGAGGGGAAGCTGTAATCCTCACTACTTCTTGTCATTGCTCAACCTGTCCCTTTCACAGGGCAAACCCTGTGGCTAAAAAGGGCTAGCTCATCACATCCCTCCCAGGCTTTATAAACATACTAAAAATTGGATTTTGTTCTCCTGTGAAGCACTGAGATCCTGAATGCCCCAAAGGAGTTCGGTGCCTGAGTCCTAGGTTTTGGACCGTTGTGATGCGCAAAACTCCCAGGGAAATCCAGTAGATACCTAAGCTTTTGCCTCTGGGGGGGTGCTGTGCTGTGCCCTTGTGAACATCTGGGTGGCTGTCTCCCACCTAGGCCCCAGAGAGATTCACAAACCAGGGAAGACGGGCGTCTGGGCGTACAATACACCCGAAGGGCCTGCTCCAGCAGGCATCCTCAAAGGGCGCCTACCGGATTGGGCTGCTCGGGCAAGTCCACACAGGACAGCTGAGGGGTCGGGACAGCTTCCCTTATAATTTGCAGCCCAGCATTTAGGGCAGTCCTGCGGGAGGTGGGAGACTGCTGATTCCAGTTCCCCTTCCACCTGCTGGGGAGAAGAAATTTGAGCAGGGATCTGTCACCGCTCCGTCGCATGCTCTAATCACAGGGCTATGGGATATTCTGTCATGAGGCTCCCTCAGTCCCTCCTGTTGGTGTTGGTCCACTGTGGGTAAATAATGAAAGAGGCAGTGGAGCAGGGCACTATATCCCGGCTCTGCCACCGCTAAAAAGCCAGCTCACGCTGTGACATTGCCACCTCTATGGCACTCTTTTCCAGAGGCTGGGCTGGCCAGGTATCAGCTTGAGTGGGAATACAACTCACTGCTTCTTCTGCAAGGGATGGAAATGCAGTCTTATTCCCATCGCTTAGCCCGGCTGGGATTATGGGCTGTACCTGCAGCATACACACTGCTTGGAGATTGGTCTCCATGCTCAAGGCGGGCGATTCTGCCATTTCCATAGCTCGGCCGCTGTACAACCGTCTGTCCAGAGAAAGCTCTAGCTGGCTGAGCCCTCTTCTTTGGAACTCTGGAGCTGCTCTAGTTTATACTGTAGCTATTTCAGCCTCCAGTCAGGCCAGAATCAAGTTTAAGGCCATCTTCGTCAAACAAAACAGGTAAATAATTACTAGTCCTGGCTGGAAAAAGTGTTCTCTTTTGTCTATGATATTTTCTTAATAATCGGGGGGGGGGAGGGGGGAGCGGAGGGGGGCAGCAAGGACGTTTGCTTTTCCATAAAGTCCTGAAAAAATGTCCATGATAGGAGAATGTTTTTCTTTAAAATGTCTGTTTAATCAAAAAGCCATTTTCCCCCAGGAAAAAGTCTTATAGGAAATTGTTAATCAGTGCTAATAATTCCTGATAGCGTTTGTCCAAGGATGCAATTACTGTGCAGTCCACAGTGATGTTCTGCAATCGCAAATGGGAGGGGTGCTGTCCACAAAGCAATCATTCTGGTTAGATATGAAAGGTTGTAACACTGGAGATAAATCAGCCAGTCATCCCTCTGCATCCAGTTGCCCCTTCTCCCCAATGGCTTCTGACATCAGAGGTAAACCAGCCAATCATCTTCTTGTCTCTTCATTCCCAGTTCTATGACATCAGAGAAAAGTCACATGCAAGAACAAGGGCATAGCCCATGAAACTGAAAATTGGCAAATTCAGAACTGACTAAAGGAAATATGTTATTTGTATAAAGCCCAAATAGCCTCTGGAACTCATTGCCACAAGAAGCCGAGAGCATAGCAGAATTTAATATGTGATTGGAATTATCTATGGATAACAAGAATATGCAGAGTTATGACAGTAAGTATTTAAAAATAAACAGGAGTTTGGAAGGCATGTAAACCCTCATGTTTCAGGGCCGGAGCTGCTCACCAAATCTGGAAACGGTCCAGCTCTTGGCAGGGTGAAAAGGCCTCAGGCAAGTCTGCAGTGCTGCTGCAAGCTCAGCGCCCTTGAGATACATCTCCCCACCACTCCATGCCCCACCAGGGCACCCTCACTTCTCCGGCAAGCTCACCTCCAGCCTCCTCAGTACCAGCAAAAAGGCGCTGGCAAAGTGACTGGGGATCAGTCGCGTCATTGCTCCATAGTTAGCTGTTTGGAAATAGCTGTGTTGATGTTCCCACAGCACTTGTTATTATAGAACATTGCTGCCTTTCCCCCAAGGGAGCACATATGCTACTGCATCCTTCGAGCAGCAGTAAGTTACCTGCAAATACTCGACATAATTCCATGTGCCTATTGACATGACTATTTAATTAAAGAACATGTATCCACAGCCTGTGCAAATCTCCTAATCAGTTAGGCATTATGCCTCCGGGGGATATATAACACGTCGTTAAAAGAGCAGAACCGTGTAACATTTTCCCTACATAAACAGTGAGCTAAAATTTTCAGTCTGGGTGATTTTTATTTTAGTGGAAGGGAAAACAAATATAGACCATAAGCCTCTTTGCAGGAGCTGCGTGTGTCTGCATGCATATGTGTGTGCCTTTTGCAAAATGGCAGCTGCCTCTTGCCTTCAACAGACTCCAAGAAATTTAACGGTGCAACATACAGAAAAAGAATGATCCCATTTACACAGTGGCCTACAGCTCATGCCACGTGGAGAGACAGACCTAAGCCAAATTACCCAGCCTGCCCTATTCTCTATGGCTGCAACCCAACACGAGCCTTTGAAATACAGAGTTAACCTGGTGGGAAGATGCCATCCTGCGTTTTCCCTCTCATCTGAGACCAAGCCCCATTGTCGCAATGTGCGGAAAGGAGCGCAGGCTGCAGAAGGGGGAGAGTTCAGAGGATCACCAGGAAGTCAGTCTGCGTGCACATGGCTGGAATGCTTGCAATAATTGTAGCACCTCTGTGAGTAGTTTTCTCAATAAAAAGCCAGTTTAGTTTTAAAAACAAGGAGTCCTCTCCAGCTATTACCCAGCTTGTGGTACACGAAATACAGTGGCAACCATCGGTCTAGTGAGACCCACCACAAGAGTGGTGTGATTAACAGGCAAACGAAGCAGCAGCTAGAAACTGCAACATGGAGAGACTCGGAGCACCGCAAATGGTAGATTTCCAGACACAAATCCTTGCACAAGCATGGAAGCGAGAACTGAATCTGTACACTTTTGTTACCAGGGAGATAAAGAGGAGAAAAAATGAAGGCACAGCTCTTTCACTCATTTTGGGAAAAGGACAAGAAGGGAGGGAGATATGTTGCCAGGAGCAATGCCTGGAACAGCTGCTAAACCTGTTTGAGTGCCGTGACCCCAGATACAATGAGACTGTAGAGAGCTACTCTTTGTTTTACCAAATACCAAGAAGCAAAAAAGGAAACAGATACGTATGCTGCAGTGTAGAGAACTCGGGCAGCCACATGTAACTCTGGAGCCATTTGTGGGACAGGTGATTCCAGTTTATAGGAGACATTTGTGAGAGAAAGAGATCGAACCTGGGTCAGCTGCCTTCAGATAGCAAGGGCAGCTGAATTTCCCCAGTAAAAGATCCATACAACGACTGCCCCTACTGCAGAATAAAGTACACTGTGCCAAGCTAAAGGAATTCAGGGAACAGAACAGAGACAGAGCAACCAAGAATGCAGGCATCAGGATCCAGTGTGTATATACTAGGGATAGCAACATGAAAGGCAGGAATTAAAATGCCCAGCCTGTGGGCAATGGTGGAAGGTGTGTGGGAAACAGCAGTGCATGCAGTGACTGAGGCTATCTGCGGTATGACTTTAGCCAATGCAAAGACGCTCGATGTTCATGCACTGAAGAAGAAGAAGGTGGCCAGCCATTCAGCTGCTGTATTTGCAGCTGTGCCAACAGGGCAATGACCAGTTCGATTGCAGTTAGATTGTGGAGCCAATTGCAACGTAATTCCAGCAACACTGTTAGGAAGCAATATTAGACTGAGAAATGTGGCCAGGCGCTGGTGACATACCATGAGGAAATGCCCAAACCAAAGGATGCGAAGGGAATTCGGTGACTTATATGGAAGGCCAACTGTCTTGCCAGGTCCTGCACACTCCTGTCAGAAGCCTGTGAGCCCTGGAGACAGTTAACACACTATGGTGCAGTATACGGATGGTCAGAGATCCAAGAACAGGCATGATAAGCGAGGCCCCAGTCCTCAAGCACCACAGCCTGCCGAGCGAGGAGCTAGCACGCAGGTTGGTGTCCCAGAAGGAGATCTAGGAACAGCAGTGACGCCAACTCAGCAGCCTGCAGCGTTTGCCAGTTGATCCCTGACGGTCACAGGAAGGGGACATGCTCACACAGATGAAGAGCTTCTGGCTGGGCCTTGTGGACTGGTGCGATTCTACCAGGTCCCCTTTGAGACCCAGGCAGATGTGCAGTCTGAACACAAGTAGAGCTGATTGCAAGATTGTCATCCAAACAGTTTTCCGTCAGCAAATGTCATTTGACTGAACCGAAATTTTTCACACAACAGTATTGATTTTTTTTTTCCTTTCAAGGAACTATTGTTTAGGAAAGATTTTTAAATTGTGTGTCTAAATGAAATTTCCATTTCCAAACGTGTTTTATTTTACTATTTCTATTACTTATGTTATTTTCATTCTATATGACACATCAGTAGCAGTAGCGCGTGCTCTGACATCTCAGATCATATGACTTGACAGGCCAAGTTCTGATACAACGTAATAGTAGAACTATTCTATTCATTCATTTTATGCTAACTCATTTTTATATTATTTTATTGTATTTTTATAATCATTAAGGGCAGCTGCTACTTAGTACTTATTGAAACAGCTTAGCTTATTTTTCTGGTTCAACGTGTCTCCTCTGTGTTTTAACAAAAAAAAGAAGATAAGCACTCAAGGCTGGATGTACAAAAGGACACTAGACAGGGAGCTGTGTAAGCCAGCCAGTGGGAGATGCTACTCTCATCCCTCTAACAGAGAGAGGTGCCTTTTTCTACAAGTGATCCTCAGCCGGGAACCCTCTTTTGAATTAGGGAGATTGTGCCGTTTTTGCAAGAAGCCAGGGGTCATTTGGAAATAGGAGTAATTTGGGCCAGAGAGAAAGAGAGAGGATGAAAGCAGACGCATAAGACTGACTCTGTCACCGGGTGGTTAGAGTACTCACCCAGATGTGGGAGACCCAAGATCCAGTTCCTTCTCCAGTGACTCTTTCATTATTCATCCACAGTGGAACAGCTTCAATAGGAGAGATTGAAGGGGCCCCACATCAGAATAGCCATAGCCCAATGATTAGGGCTTGTCCTGAGAGGTGGCATATACTTGCTCAAATCCCTTCTTCCCATCAGGTAGAGGGAGGACGTGAACCAAGAGTCTCCCACATCCTAGGTGAGTGCCCTGACCACTGGGCTAAAAGCTATGAGGGATCACAGCTTGCCTATGGGGGCCCAGTCCGGCAAGCAGCCTCTCAGCACACTGCTGAATCAGGCCCCTCTGGTGACTTAGGCAGCTGAATGCTGGTGTTCCCTTGGTATGTGACTCACACTGGGGTTAGGGAGGAGCCAGGCACCCAAACACCAGCGGGGAGGCAGCAGCACTCACCCAGAAGCAGAAACACAGGCACCAAGGGAACTTTTACTGCCAACACTAAGGCGCCGAGTGAGTTCAGGCGCCTGCAAGGTTCTGCGGGAGTTTTGTGTATTGTAGTGGTCCCAAAACTGGGATTTAGGCACATAATACAGGGACTTGGACGCTGGACTCCTATTGAGCTTTCAGCCCCAGAGTACTGATCAGAGCAGATGCTGTTTTCAATATCCTTGCGGGGGGAGGCAGCATGTGGCGCCCCTTTCCTTACCCATTCATGTTCCTGTAAGATAGCATGACTGAGCAGGAGATAATACAAATAAGGAGGCTGTCTGGCACACTGCCTTCCTTGCATGGAACGGTTCTTGGGTCTCAAAGAAAGTTGAGTGAGGACACCAGCTGTGGACGTGGCCAAGAAAAATAAAGATTTCAAAGTCATGAGTTTAGAACAAGCAACACAGTAGAAACCCTGCAGCCTCTGAGCTATTAGATTGCCAGGCAGGCCCGAGAGAAAGCACCCAAGATTTGTTAGCGTTATCTGCTAAGCTACTTCTGATAAAGCTTCAGAACATGTGGGAAATCTTTTATCAACTGGAGGAAAAGGACAAATGCAAGAGCAGGCCAGGACAGATAATAATTCAATGTGCGGGTGAACCTACAGGGACTGGCATTTTTCATTTCATTTCTCTGTTTGCAAAGAACTTGGCACTCATCTTGTTTTCATTTAATTTCTCTATTTGTAGAGATTTAGCCATTCATTTTGGCCGGAGATCTGATCGGTGACGCCAACGAAACATGAGGCACAGGTTGTTCTCAAGTGGCACAAAGCTAGGGAAGTGGAGGAGAAAACTGCCCTTTATTAACAACCCAAATACTGCCTGGATGCTACAAGGAAAGAGGAAAAAATTTGCTTCAGAACTAGCCTCAGAAGACTCCTAGGCTGTTGCTGGAGGAGATTTTTTCTGTTTGTGCAACATGATAAATACACTCTGTCACATTGGAGAGGCCAGTTTTCTGAATTGTATTGATGCGTGTGCACGGGTGGGTGTAAGTCTAGGTGTGTGAGTATAGAGGTATATCGGGGAGGGGTCTGTACTTGCAGGGATAGATGTGTGCACATGTATATGGGTGCAGGGGCATGGGGATGGGTGTTTTGGGACAGGATTTCTGGGGAAAGATATAGGTTCTCCTATTTCCCTTAACCACGGAGTCTCTTCTATCAACTGCAGACAACCCATGGACAGAAAAGTAAAGCTTTACTTTGGTTTCAGCCAGAAAACACAATTACACTTCCTATCCTCACTCTCTCCTTTTGAAAATGACATGAAACCAGGGCAGAGTGAATGGGTGACAAAGCTTTTCCTACTGACAGATTCAGTGCTCCTGGATCAGTGTCTGACACAGCTCCCACCCAAGTTACATCAAACATCCCAGCCCAACACACTGGGGCACTGGCTGGCAAACAGCTAGAGTAGGGAATACTTTGCGGATATTTTGATGCCGTGGTGACTGATACCAAATAAAATGCCCTGTGGAGAGGGGTTTGCATTTCCCTCCCCACAGCATACCCCATTTCCTCTCCCATGGGCTTCACTTCCACCTCCCTGAAATTCAGGGGGCTTCCAGGAGACAATTAATGTACACCTTTGTTTCAACACCTGCAGGGGTGTCAGCTACAACATGGATCCTGGAGCTGTGGGTTGAAAGCTTATTAGCATTTGGCAGTAGAGGCTTTCGAACCTGGCTTATCAACAATGGATTACACTGAACAAATGAAGGAGGTGAAACAATCAGTGGCAAATTTTTTAGAAGGGGAATCTGGAAATCCATAGGCAGCAATGTACATTTAACAACAGGTATTTATTGCCTGTACCAATGAGGTATATAAACACTAGCACTTGTCGGGAGATTTTTTTATGAACTAAGTTTTTGCTGAAAAGTGTCCATTTCTCAAAAGCAATACTGTTCATGAAGCAGGATTCAGTGAATTTCCCAACTCAAAAAATTGGGAGGGAGAGTTTTGAAATTGTTGAAAGGTCCTGTTTCAACACACTTTTGAACCAGAACATTTTGACTCAAAATGACCTCTTGTTTAGAAATTGTAGTAAACTTAGAACTTAAAAAAAGGAGTTTGCTTTTTTTTTAAAAAAAGATAAAATTCTAAACATAAAGTGTTGTCATTTTGAAGCAAAACATTTTGATTGATCCAAATCGAAATATTTTCCAACTTTTTGATGCATGAAGATTTTCAAGATTTTGACTTTTCCTTTCTGATTCATACAGGAAAACCATCTCTTGCCCGGCTCTGCAAAATACCCATTTGTAAAGCAACCACAGTAACTGTGAATGGGAAGGTGGATATTCAGTTGCATTCCTCTTTGTGCATGTATCAATGGGCTCCATCCAGTGAAAATGTAGCTCTTAGTGGAGGCATTTTAAAGTATGGATTGTGGTTTGTTTTATTTTTTTCATTTTATTAATAGCTTTAACTTTCACTGATCAGCTGCTGAAAGAGTTTGGCAAAGGCAGAGGTTTTTTTGACTTGCATGGGCCTCACTTGTCTGTTTTTACTGGATTGTGTGTGGGGGATTGTACCTCTGGCTTTCCCCATTATTTATCCTGCTCCAGTGACTTCCTGCTTTGGAAACAAACTCCTTAGCCATTCCAGCCAATGACAGCAACTCAAGAAGTAGTTGCTGGCCCCTCGTTAATCACTCTCAAGATTTGCCTGGGGCTTGTTCTAATTGATTTAGAGCAGAGCTTCAACTCCCCAGAAATGGAAAAAAAAAAATCAATTTGCCAGGTTTAGCGCCAATTCGTCACTCCCCTTTCCAATTCATTTTATTTCCTTGGGCAACTTCCTGCCTCGGCAGTGCAGGGATGGACGGTCAGAACGATGCGCCGGAGCTGCACGTGCAGAAACATGTTGATCTTTACACAGGTCTGTGTTTAACACAAGAAACTTAGGTGTGGAGCTGGTCCAACTGTTTGTTGGGAATAAAGCTCATCATGAATCCTACTCTTTTTTCTGTCCATGAACAGATCCCAACCTGTGCTGACTTGTCAGAGCATGGTAACTATTCCCCAGAGGGTCTGGATGAACAATTTTCCAGTTCTGGGTTGCTTCAGAACTGTTCAGCTGGATTTTATGCTGTTTGTTCTTCATGGCATGTGACTGATCACTTTAGTCACATGGTATTGGTTCTCCTCTGTGATTGCATGGCAAACTTGTGAGAGGAAGGACTGTCCAATGGATACTAGCCTAGGACTGGGTATGATCCAGGAATCCCTTAGTGACAACTAGCAGGGAGCACAGAGGGGGTGTGTAGAGGTTACAGGGATCTCCTGGGTCTGGTATTCACGTTTTTAGCTCACCAAAAGAGTGTCATGTGAGCTCTTCAATAAAAGCTGGTGCTGTTTTGGTCATCAATATCATTGTGAAATGTGTGTCCAGATACTATATAAAGAGTTATGTATATATACTGAAAATATGTTCTTACAATATGTAGGGTCCAGTGAAAAGCAAAGGTGAAAAGCAAGCATCCTGTCAGACAAAAGATGTTTATCCAGCTATCAGTTTACATGTAAATTGACTATTGTCTCATTCACAACGGGTCTCCTTTCACTAGTCTGAACAGAATTCAAATGAAGGATGGTGGTGATTTCAGAACAGAGCTCACAGGAGGAGAACAGCGAGGAGAAAGACCTGGGTGCACAACATAGGTTCTCTTTCATATACTGGAGCGGGCAGGATGGTGGCTAAAGAGATGCCCAGACATCCTTCACTGGGGAACTAAACGTGCAGTGAGTTTGCTTCCTGAAAAAGGGGTCTCTACCAGGCTGGTTGAAAACGCTGAAGAGAACGTTAGGTGAAATAAACTAACAGGTTACCCTTCCTGTCTAAAGAAGTGAAGTTTAGTCTTTAGGAAGCGTCTTATGATTTTGTTTTATATGGAATCATTTATTTCCAATATTCTTTATTGTTATCACTTGAGTCTCTCTTTTTTTATAACAAACTTACTCTTGTTTTCACTATAAATATATCTCAGAGCTGTAGTGTTGAGTAAAAAGCTGTGCCTCAGCTGACTGTTACAAGCTGGTGTGGTCTGTTCCTTAGGGAGCAGCAGGCCTGGTCGTTCTGTAAGTGTCCAGTTTAACAGGGGCTAGTCACCACAGGAACACTCCGAGGACTCAGGGCTGATGTGTGCCTGTCATAGACTCATAGACTATAAGGTCAGAAGGGACCATTATGATCATCTAGTCTGACCTCCTACACAACGCAGGCCACAGAACTTCACCCACCCACTTCTGTAATAGACCCCTCACCTAAAACAAAGTTACTGAAGTTCTCAAATAATTATTTAAATACTTCAAGGTACAGAGAATCTACCCATGCCCCATGCTACAGAGGAAGGCGAAACCCTCCCAGGGCCTATGCCAATCTGCCCTGGGGGAAAATTCCTTCCCAACCTGAAATATGGTGATCAGGTAAACCCTGAGCATGTGGGCGAGACTCACCAGCCAGACACCCAGAAAGAATTCTCTGTAGTAACTCAGAACTCACCCCATCTAACATCCCTTCACAGGTCATTGGCATATCTACCTCCAGTAGTCAAAGATCAGTCAATTGCCAAACTAAGCTGTCCCATCAGACCATTCCCTCCATAAACTTGTCAAGCTCAATCTTGAAGCCAGCTAGGTTTCTTGCCCCCACTGCTCCCCTTGGGAGGCTGTTCCAGAACTTCACTCCCCCGATGGTTAGAAACCTTCGTCTAATTTCAAGTCTAAACTTCCTGATGGCCAATTTATATCCATTTGTTCTTGTGTCCACATTGGTGCTGAACTTAAATAACTCCACTCCCTCCCTGGTATTTATCCCTCTGATGTATTTATAGAGAGCAATCATATCTCCCCTCAGCCTTCTTTTGGTTAGGCTAAATAAGCCAAGCTCTTTGAGTCTCCTCTCATAAGGCAGGTTTTCCATTCCACGGATCATCCTAGTAGCCCTTCTCTGAACCTGTTCCAGTTTGAATTCATCTTTCTTAAACATGGGGGACCAGAACTGCACACAGTATTCCAGATGAGGTCTGACCAACGCCTTGTATAACGGTACTAACACCTCCCTACCTCTACTGGAAATACCTCGTCTGATGCATCCTAGGACCACATTAGCTTTTTTCACGGCCACATCACATTGGCGGCTCATAGTCATCCTGTGATCAACCAATACACCCAGGTCCTTCTCCGTCACTTCCAACTGAAGCGTCCCCAGATTATAGGAAAAGTTCTTGTTATGAGTCTCTAAGTGCATGACCTTGCACTTTCCGCTATTAAATTTCATCCTATTTCTATTACTCCAGTTTACAAGGTCATCCAGATCTTGTTGTATGATATCCTGGTCTTTCTCTGTATTAGTAATATCTTCCAACTTTGGATCATCTGCAAAGTTTTTTAGCACACTCCGACTTTTTGTGCCAATTTAACTAATAATTTCCCATGTGAAACTGTATCAAATGCCTTATTGAAATCTAGGTAAATTAGATCTACTGCATTCCCTTTGTCTAAAAAATCTGTTATCTTCTCAAAAAAGGGGATCAGGTTGCTCTGACACGATCTACCTTTTGTAAAGTCATGTTGTATTTTGTCCCAATTACCATTAATCTCAATGTCCTTAACTACTTTCTCTTTCACAATTTTTTCCAGCACCTTGCATACTATTGAGGTCAAACTAACAGGCCTGTAGTTACCTGGATGACTTTTTCTCCTTTCTTAAAAATCAGAACTATGTTAGCAATTCTCCAGTCATACGGTACAACCCCTGAGTTTACAGATTCATTAAAAATCCTTGCTAATAGGCTTGCAATTTCACGAGCCAGTTCCTTTAATATCCTCGGATGGAGATTATCCAGGTCCCCCAATTTAGTCCATTAAGCAGTTCAAGTTTCACTTCTAACTCGGATGTGGTAATTTCTACCTCCATATCCTCATACCATTAGCCCCCCTGCCACTATCCCTAAGATCTTCGTTAGCCTCATTAAAAACTGAGGCAAAGTATTTGTTTAGATATTGGGCCATGCCTAGATTATCCTTAACCTCCACCCCATCCTCAGTGTTTAGTGGTCCCACTTCTTTGTTTTCTTCCTGCTCATATGGCTACAGAACTTTTTACTATTGGTTTTAATTCCCTTTGCAAGGTCCAACTCTACTTGGCTTTTGGCCTTTCTCTCTATATGTTCTGAACTCCAAGAGATATCTTTCCTTGCTGATTCCTCATCATCTTTCCACGCCTTTGTTGTCCCCCTCTAGGGACAGGCAGAATCCCACTGAAGATCACCTGAGCCTCCATTTCCTTAAGAGTCTTCCCCAGCCTGGCAGTCTCCCTTGATTCGTTCTAGTGAGAACCTAGCGTATCATTTGTTCCTACATGAAAGACAATCAATGGATTCTTTCCCACTCTTGCTATCCTCTTCAGCCTCAGGTCCACATCTCATATCCTAGCACCTGGCAGACAGAACACCCTTCTGTTCTCCAGGTCAGCTCTGGTTACAGGCCTGTCTGTTCTTCTCAGGAAGGAGTCCCCAATTACGTAGACCTGTCTTTTCCTG
The DNA here is from genome assembly GCF_026122565.2 of Emydura macquarii macquarii. Taxonomy (NCBI): domain Eukaryota; kingdom Metazoa; phylum Chordata; order Testudines; family Chelidae; genus Emydura; species Emydura macquarii. Next base: position 7,663,397 of record NW_027131391.1, read on the forward strand.
GGGACGGTGAGATTCTACGACCTTTCCCCTGTTCTTTTGGCTGCAAGTCCTCTCATCTTCTATTCTCCTTTTCACTCTTCTGCAACCCATCCTGGATCCCCCTGGGGCTCTTATTTGGTGATATCTCCATTGGCTCTTTGTATAGGACTAGCTGCTCTTCTCTTCCTCCTTGCCCTCCCACCTTCAGTTATTGCTTGCTGCATCCCTTCTTCATTTTGCAACTCCACAAACCTTTTCTGAGCTCCATTTCTCCTTCACTAGCCCAGCTTTTCCTCTGCCTGGTTCTCGCAGTCACATTCTTCCACTGGCCACTTTCCTCACAGAGCAGCTCCCCTCTGAGTTCTTTGGTCCTGCTTCCATCTGCAAGTCTGGGCTTTTCCCTTCAGCATCCTCATGCCTTTGCTCCATCATCTCTTCAAACCCTCTTCTAACCTCAACCAGAGTTTCCAGTTGCAGCTCCAAGCCCCAGATCTTCCATCAGCTCTATCAGGTGGCACGTCATACAAACAAAGCCCTTTTATGGTACCCCCTCCACGATCATGTACATCCCGCGGCTCCAGTCATCTTCATTGTCTCGTTCACTGCTTGGGTCACTGCCCCTGCTGCCTGTGTCTGGCATAGCCTCCTCACCTATGTCCTGTCAGTGAGAGAAAAAAAACAACACACACACACAGAAAAAACACCTTACCAAAACAAACCCCCGACGACCACCACAACAGTACCAGAAACCTTCACACTCTTTCCCCAAACTCCCCTGATTACAGCTCTGTTTGCTGGCTCCTGTGCTGCTGCAGCTATACATGCAGAGAGAGAGGGGCCTGCGGAGGCATGGCAGGCAGTGCTCGTTCTGCCACCAGAGGCTGACGGCTTCAAGGAGCTGATCCGCAATAGGCACGGACGAGACTTCTTCACGCTAAGGGCAGATGGTGGTGAGGTGCCTCGCTGCCCTGCATACCCCTGGGGAGTGTCACACTGGGGAGACTCCGGTTCATTTCCCTGCTCCAACACAGACTGCTCCAACACAGATGGCCAGGAAGAGAGGAAAAGAAGAGAGATAACAGACTCTAACTAGAATTCACACCAATTAGCAAAAACAAGGTTTGCCCGTGCCTTGACCCCATTCCCTGTAACTTAGGCCTGACCATTTGTCCAGCTTTTAACTCTTTACTGTCCTACAGTGATGTGCTCTGATAGTACAGGAGTAGGGCCATACAAGTACATTAGGTAGAACACAACAGTAAGAGAACAGCAAATTCTATTGTTCATATGGAAATCTGCATACCTGTACAAAGAACCATTGCCCAAGCGCTTGTGCAAAACCATTCACACATCTGTTGGCAAATAGTAGATCACGGCCATGTGTGAATGGAGTAGCAGTTGGGAATCTGAATGCGTGCTCGTGATCATAGCTTTGAAGCATTCAGCCAACTGTCCTGAGACGCATGTTTTTGAAAATTTAGCCCATGACACTGTTGTCCCGTCTCAGATCCCCCTTCTCTCCTCACCAGTCCCTTCATGTTTTAGCCTCAGAGTGTGAAATTCAACCATTTGCCTCCTTGGAGTTTAAATGAAAACAAATCTCCAAAGAATGTTGTTGTAAATGTCTTCTTGTTCAATGTGAGAGACAGAATTTCTCACTTTTCTCACTTCTTCAACAGGAGCAGCAATTCTTGTGCTAAATGGAGATTTGGGAGCATTTACAATGAACACACTTCTGATTTGCCTTCTGCCTCTCATAACATCAGGTAAAATGAAAGGGCCAGGTAAGAACGAAGTGTTATCAGATGAGGACTAAAACCATCTATAATCCCTTTAAACAAATTGGATTAATTATTTTCAAAAAGTGCTAAAGGCATTTATATTAGATCAAGAGCTAAATGGATTGAAGTGGATCACAAGATTTCATGGGGGGGTGTTTTAAGCAAAAAAAAGAGGATTTCTCATTCCAAAAAAATTTATTAAACAATTGCTAATTGAAAACAAACTGGCTGATGGGCTGTCTGCAGTTTTGGAAAGATTTATATTCACTTTTAAGATCTTTACAAATCACTGTCTAATAGGACATTTCAGAGCTCATGCCTTGCAATGAGTGTAATACATTAAAGTCAACAGAATTTTAAAGACTCTTCATTTTAAAGTCTGATTAAATTCAGGAGGAGTTTGGAGCAGATGGGATACTCATGCTCAGGAGTTTATTGTCCATGTTCCGATGGTCTGACGGGCATGCATCTTGGACACCCACCTTCTGCCTGCACTCCTGAGATAAGCTAAAGAAGTACTTTTAAAAGGTGCCCATTTAAATACATGTTGAACTTCTGCAGTCCCATGAGCTTTGTTGGCCTATATTTCTGCCAGGCAACGTCTTGTGCAGGTTATTACAAGGGGTGGGTGAAACGCAACACATTGATCTCATACCTGATGGTCCTGTCTTCCCAACTTTCCTCCGTGTTAGAAAACCATTTGGAGCCACAGATTTTAGAGGAGCTGGTGCTGCACCGGGCTGCCCACCCCATCGTCTGCAGGAGGTTAACATGCTTTTAACAGCAGCCGTGATGCTGCTTTCAAAAGGGAAGTGGAATAGGGCAAGCCAGGAGCAGGCGCACACATGAGGGGGGTACCTTTACCCAGAGCTTCTCCCAATCATCTTAAGAGATCAACCTCCAAACAGCCCTGCATACAACTCCCTTCAGTTCCCCCTGCACCCTCCTAATGCTGTCACAGAGCAACCCTTCCAGCCTCTTCTCTCTGAACACCCATCTCCTATTGCCCCGCATCCCCAATGGTCCCCTCAGAGCCCTGCCGGGCCCCATCCGACTAATATCCTCTCAAACCACCACACCCCAATGGCCGTCTTCCACCTCCCAATGTCCCTTCCAGTTGCTCCCACTGCCAAATTCTCCACTCACCAAATGCTGCCCCAACAGCCTCCCCTTCTTTTCCCCTTTCCAGCCGACTCCCCATGTTCCCCAGTCTCCCCCTGCCTTCCCCTTTCCTTTCCCACCAACCAATTCCCTCTAGCCCCACATTCTTCCCCTCCAATCACCCTCTTTCCCACCCACCCCAACTTCTCCCTCTGAATCAACCCTGTCCCTTCCCCTGAACTCCAGCAGTAGCATCCCTCTATCCAGCTCAGTTTCCAAGCCCTCCAGCGACCCTCCCCCTGGCCTCAAACGTGCTCCCCTATTCGAGACCACCCCCGGTCAGTTCCCAACCCCCTCCCCTCTCTCCCAAATCCAGGCATTTCCATGAATTGCCTCCCCAAATGGCGGCCCACTGCTCACTCATCACCCAAGTCCCCAGGAGCAGCCATTGGTATAAATATCTGTAATGATGAATTATGAATTGTTTTAGTGCTATTGAATAATTTAGTCATTACCTTAAGCTCTTCCAACAATTTGATGGATCCTGCTGCTTAGCTAAAGAATTTGGCTTAAGACTTATGAACTTCCTGGGCTGTAGTAATTAAAATAAAAATTAAAAATAAATAAGAAAAGGAGACGTTACAGAAAAGAAAGTGAAATAGTGCTGTGTCAGGAATAACCAAAGGGAGTGTCTGCATTTAAGAGGACAGGTTCAAAGCTTTATCCGGGACAGCTAATAGAATGTAATAGACTCCATGCACAATAACCAGTCTTATCACAAAATGACAAGCTTAGCTCATTCCCTATTCTAGGGAGATGATTTCGTTATCAATATTGAAAGAAATAGAGCCTTTCATTTAGGAACTTGTCATGTCAATCAAAGCCTTACATGTCCATCTGTGCATCAGTTTTAACTATGAAATTAATTCCATGGCTTAAAATCTGAATTGTTTCTTTTAATCACCTCAGATATTCTCTTTCTAGCCAACAAATAGCTCAGCCCACCCTGTGCTCACAGACATCCATCAACAACCCACCACAGGAGCTAGAACCCAGGTTTACAGAGTGCTGGTTGTTGAGGGGGGCGGACTGCTATTCCCACAGTGCCACCAGGAAGCGATGCAAACAGGGGGCCAGGGAGCACTGTGAAGAGTAGGCGTCACAGGAAGTCCCACCCAAGAGACCCAGAGTGACAGTACCCTGCAGCCCTCTGATTGGCCAAGTGCCCCTACTTAACACCAGGGACTGGCCTAGAAAGTTGTTTGGGTAGCCACACAGATGTTGGTTGCAGCAATGCTACACTTTGCCTTGTCTCCTGATCCAAGCCCAGAATTGCCTCTGATCTCAGTTCTCCGACTCTGGCCAAACTCTGACCTGGTGACTCCCTGCCCTGGGAGTCCCAGCTGTGACTGCCTATGCCCCAGTCCCTGACAGGAACGTAGGATGGGAACCGGGGCACATCTACCCCAAGAGCCCATCTCCAAGATTAGCTAGTCCCAGATGCTTCTGAGGAAATAATCTTCTGAGAGGGGAAATATCTTCCTAGTTCCCCTGCAGTCACTCAATACGTCTCCTGCTCTCACACCTGCCTGCACCCCATTTCCTGTAAACCACAAATCTGCCTCCTGCTCCCACTCATTCTCCCCATCTCCACAGCGACTCTGCTGCTCCTCACAGTCCTATTTCCTGCTCAGCCTCCTGAGCCATAGGCTGGCAGCCATGTTGTCTGGGGGGCCTTGTCTTCAACCTCACTGAACACAATGGGAGGAAACAACCAACTTTATTAAGGGCAGACTCACTTCCATATGCAGATAGACGGCAGGGAAATGGGGACATCTCGCTGGCTTCAGACCCATTGACAGCACTAGGAGATGGTGGCCATTTTGAATAAGGGGAAATTCACAAGTTGGGGGTCTTCCATCATGTTTTCATGAGACAGGGAAAAAATACCCCTAGATCACTAGAGTTGTGATAAAACCGGGAGAGCTGGCCGTTCTGCTTATCCCTTCTCAGCCTTCGTTTTGCTAGGCTAAACAAATCAAGCTATTTTAGTTGCCTCTCATAAGATAAACCCTCCATGTGCTCGTAACTTTAGCATCCCCGTGGCCAAGCTGGAGTCTGCTCTGGCCAAGAAAAGGTGCGTGCAGGAACACGGTAGGGAAAGTCCCTTCTGCCCCATTGGCACCTGTTCCAACCCCCACCCCAGAGTGAGTATAGGAAAGGGAAATATTAATTTACAGAGGGATGAATGAAGAAAAACAACCAGGGGAGTTATGAAACAGGGTTACAGTCAACACGAGGGCTCACAGGCCCAGTGCTACCACAGAGTGAAAGGGCAGACCCCGAGCAATGCAGCTGCACTCAGACTTCAGGAGTCCTGGGCAGCATTCCAGTCCGGTAGTGAGTCTTGGGTGCTCCTGGTCATCTTCGATGGCAGTAAGCTTTCCCCAGCAAACCCCTCCGGTGCCCTTTTCTGCCACGCAAACCTACACAGACTTCACTTAGCTAGCTACAGCCTCCCTCCTTCTTCCCAGTGCAAGGTCACAAGCCCCCGTAGTCACAGCCCACTACAGTTCTGGGCAACAGTGATAGTGGGTCCAGCTCTGATTTGTCCTTTTTGGGTGATTCCTCCCAGCACGGTGCTCCTCCTGGCTCCTGTCCCGGGGCATCCCTGGGCGGCCTTCCTATCCCTCCCAGGCTTTGGGCAAATTCTTGCTCATTGTAGCCCTTCTGCCTTGAACTCCAGACACACACACCCTGTCACTCTCCCTCTCACCACGCTTTCCTCGCCCCCCAAAGCATCTCCTCTTCCTGGAATAATCATTTAAAGGGCAAAGATTTAAAGGGGCCATGCTCTCTAAACCCCAAAAAGATTACACCCTGATTCTCCTAGTAGCTCTTCACTGCACGTCTTCCTGTTTGAATTCATCTGTCATGAACGGTGGTGACCAGCACTGTGCGCAGTGTTCCAGATGTGGTCTTACTGGTGCCTAGTGCAATGGCATTAAAGCTTCAATATTTCTACTGAAAATACCTTGCCTGATGCATCCTACGATCACATTTGCTTTTTTTATGACCACATCACATTTGGAGTTCGTAATCATCCTGCAATCAACTAACACACTGAAGTCTCTCTCCTGCTCTCTCATTTCCAACTGATAAGCCACCAACATATAGCAGACATTCTTATTAGACCCTAAGTGCATGGCCTTGCACTTTGTACTATTAAATTCATCCCATTTCTATTACTCCAGTCCTATACGTCATCCAGTTCTTTCTGTATGATATTCCAATCCTCCTCTGTATTGACAAGGACTCCAGCCTTCGGGTCATCAGCAAATGTCTTTAGTACACCCCTATTTTTTGTCCCAAGGCCCTTAATAAAAATATTAAATTTCATTGCTCTGATGAGGAACTCCACTAGTAACCTCCCTCCAGCTTGATAGTTCTCCTTGAAGCACAATCTGTTGTGGTCTCCCCTTTAGCCAGCTTCTTACCCACCTTATATTTTCTGCATTAATCCTCATCTTCTACTGCATTTCCCATGTCTAAGAAATCTGTTGCCTTATCAAAGAAGGATATCAAATTAGTCTGGCATTCGCTACCTTTGGTAAATCCATGTTGCATTTTATCCCATTTTCAATTTATATCCACACCTTTCATTATTCTTTCATTCAAAGTTTGTTCTAAAGCATACTATTGGGGTCAGACTAATGTAATACTGGGATCACTTTTTTTCCCTTTCCACACAGGTAGCATGTTTGCTATTTTCCAGTCATCCAGTGCCACCCCCAAGTTGATTTATTGAAAACCATTGCTATTGGACTTGGAATTTCATGTGCCAGTTCTTTCAATATTTTGTCAGTTAGTGGATAGTTCATACTATGAGGCAAGAAGATTTATATCTCATATCTTTTAACCCTGTCTCATAGAATTGTAAGCATTCTCTTTATCCATATAAAGGTCTAATCCTTTATCTGAAATCTAAATAACTCCTGCAATGACATCCTGCAGAGAGGAGTTCCATAGGTTAATTCAGTACGATTGGGGCTGACGACGGAATTTTTTCTAACTTCAACTTCCAGCCATTGGCTCTTGTATTGGTTTAGGACTGTTCTAAACCTTAACAACATCACTGAGGTCATCCCAGCAGTTTCTGAACACTGGAACTCAAGGTTGTCCTGTCCACTTCCCTTTTTTCATGACTTTGGCTCCTGCAGCGATGGCCTGGAGAGGTGTCACCCATGGATCTCCCTACACACTGAGACCCCGCAAACGGCCAGTAAAGCTGGCTTTAAGGAGGCCCAAAGCAACCTTAAGATACAAGAGAATCTGCACATAACGTATTGATCCATCCAGAACACTAGGCTATTTTGCTATCATTGTCTTTTTTATCATCGGGTTAGGATGCCCTCAGTGCTTCGCAACTAATTAACAAGGCTTGTAGTTAATTGAGGTTTCCTATATTAATAGCTGGAGGGAGTTTTGTGTTGTTCTAGAGTACAAGCATTTTGGTCTACTCGGCGTGCCGGTGCAGGGCACCCCTTCCAGTCTCGCATCAGTGTGCCCTACGGCTGCTTCCAGAGACCAAACTGCTTTGTTCCCACACACACACCTCATGCAAGTGGATGGGAAAAGGAGGGGAGACAAGGCTGCACCCCCATTTTGTGCCCAAACAGTGTAGCTATAGCAACACATCTGGGAGCTTATCCCGCACGGGGAATAGACCCAGTGCAGCATACTTACTCCCTGGAGCATCAGGGACACTGGAAAGCAGATGACTTTGATTGACGATCTAGCTCTTAATTAATATTGCTGACGACTTTATGCTACTGCTTTGCTTCTAATATGCAGCAGATTGCCCAGCCCCACGCCTTGCCTCTGATAATCACACGGTGAGACCCGACACACCATGCTATTCTAGTGCCAATCATATTATCCCTCCTCCAACATTCAATACAATCACTAGCGTTCCAGTAACACACAGGAAACCACATGACTGACAGACGCTCCCCAGCGCTCAGGAACCCCTTTGTCAGATTGTCACCTGCCCGAGGGCACGGCCATACGTTGCTTTCAAAGGATTTTGTCCTATTGTCAGAAAAGCCTGAGCGTTGTCTTTATTCCGACCCCCTCCAAAGTGCAAGAGCACTGGGCAGGGCTGGCATGCCAGAAGCCGGAAGCCTTGGAGATGTGGCAGGAACAGATTTGGCTGGTTCACACACAGGCAAGGCTGCTTTCTGAATCCACGCGGGCTAGTTAGCCCGTGGTTTACTGACAGCGTAGCATTGCCTTTCCTGCTCAGGATAATGAGTTTGTTAGCTGCTGTGAACAGCACATTGCAATCTCTACCCAGCAGCACTGGCCAATATCCAGGGGTCTCTGGTGGCTGCTATGTGGGGCATGCAGAGGTGACAGTGATCAGTGGCCCCAGTGCCCCTGGGAGCAGGTTTATCCTGTGCCAGTGTTAGAAGGGAGCAGGGGCCGCATTCTGCCACCATCATTCATGCTGAGTGGGTCCTACCAGGGGTCCCATTAACACCCATCAGGCTAATCATGGTGAATAAGGACATCAGCATCTAGCTCTTTGGAATTTATAGCACCACTGGAGCCGACAGTTCTACAGGGACTCAAGGAGTGGCAGGGCAGAGATGTTCAAGCATCTCAGGCTCTCAACAGTTGTGCACACCCAGGCAGGGCGGGACTCAGCCTCCTCTGAATGATGTAAGTACCAGCACAGCCCCAGGCCCAGACCCCACTCAGCTCTGATAGTTTTGTGGATAATGGTAAGAATCGGTGTCCAGAGCAGATATGCACCTCTGCATTCTGGGGCCATGGCTTATAACGTACCGTGTGCCCAGCATAGCTTAGCGTCAGTGGTATGAGATTCATGCAATCTAAGACTCATCCAGGGAGACCTCATGTAGAAGGGAAAAGATAAATTTCACCCACTGATTCCTGCATCAGGCTCATAACTTCTGGCTGAGCTGGAGTGTAGCTTTTAGAAGAACATTCAGGCTTGATTTAAAGACTCCAAGTGCGGGAGAATTCATCACACCCCTAGATAAATTGTTCCAATGGTTGATTACCCTGACTGTTAAAACTTGTGATTTGTGATCTGAATTTGTCTAACTTCATCTTCCAACCATTGAATTGCATCCTGTCTTTGTCTGCTAGATTAAAGAGGCCTCTATTAGAAATCTCTTCTCTGTGTAGTTACTTGTAGACTGTGAACAAGTCATTTCCTAACCTCCTCTTGGATAAACTGAATAAATTGAGCTTCTTTAGTTTCCTGTGGGTTTTCCAGAACTTGAATCATTCTTGTGGGTCTTTTTTGATTCATTTCTAATTGAAGTGTGGACACCACAAAAAGATACTCTATCCAGTAATGCCCTATACAAAGGTAATGCTACCTCTCTACTCCTGCTCAATGTTCCCCCGCTTATACATCCAATAATTATGTTATCTCTTGCATCATACTCCTGTTCAGTTGCTGACCACCATAACCCTTTGTCCTTTTCAGAGCCCCTGCTTTCCAAAATGCAGTCCCTATCCAATAAGACCGATATTCTTGGTTCCTAGTTGTGGGTCCTTGCATTGGCATTATTTTGCGAGGCCATGTTATTACACTTGTGTACAACTCCACATCACGCGCATTGCAGCGACTTTGTTTATTAATGAATAAATGTATGAAATATTCAGAAGACATTGATATTTAATATTTCAGAAATATTTTTCCATTAATAATGTATTAAATTTGTCATTCATTTTATATTAAACATGGATAGCATTGCTATTTCTTCTATGCAAAGTCAGAACATAGCTATTCCCCAGCCCCGCCCCTATACCATGCACACACTCACCTCTCCCCAGTCTTGTCAGAGCCTTATTTTTTAAAATGCTCTTGTCATGAGAGAGCTCTGGGAAGTGCAGGGCCCCTTTTAAACTAGCTGGAGCAGCTTTCAGTCAGTCAGAGCTCACTGTAGCCTCACAGGGAGGCAGTTTGCAGCTCATGGGCTACAGGTTGGGAACCATTGTGCTAGATTGATGAGAGGGAGCATGATTAAGTGTATATGAGCAGGGGAATCATACTCTTAGTGTAGATGTAGTTGAAAAGGTAGATGAGATGCTAGGTTATGTTAAGAAAAAGGTTGCCCTTTACAGTAAAGTTCCATTTATAAATAGTTTATAAAGGTGTAATAAATGACTAGTAGGTATTTTAATGAAGGATTAACCCATTAGCATAGATTGTTATAGAGACCAACAGGTCAACATGTTGCTTCTATTAATCTCTAGCACCTTCTAGTGATGTGCTTATAACTATAACACATGCTACTCATCTCTGTAACATGCTTATAATGTCCCATCATTGATTTACCCTTTGTATAAGGAATCTTCACCTGAAGTGTGGCCAAGAAAGAGAATAACACTGAAAACATGACCATGCTGCTATGCAAATTAATGAATCAATCCCATCTTGAATACTGTGTTGAATTCTGGTCCAAAAGGATCTGCAGAAATGGAGAAGGCTTAAGAAAGGGCTATGATGTTGACTGGAGACATGGAAAGACTTCCGTGTGAGGAAAGAGTGAAAAAAATGGGATAATTTATTTTAGAGAGGAGATGAATTATAGAGCTCATGCTGGATGTATGTGTGACAGAATGCACCATTGTGGTCACACCCTACACACTAGTGTAATAATTTTGGTACAAGGTGTCCCTTGTGAGGTAGCATTTGAAAACGTATGCCTTGCTGATCAGTAATATCATGGTAAAATGCATGTAGTAACATTATGGGTAAAGTTATGAACATAAGATGAAATCACGACTGAGGTGTGTTACCCAGTTAAATCTGGGGAGTGGCTAAACCAGTTTCTCAAAGACAAAGGACAAGATCACACACCAGTCAGGTGTCAACAGAGCTGATGGGCCATCACCTATGAAGTGGCCATTCTTTGGCAAGAAGGGAGAGCATGGACAAAGAGATCTACATGAGGTCTCCTTCTTCCATCAGACCCCCTACATCTTGGTTGTCTGCTGGAAAGGCTTCTCAAAGGGAGACTGAAACTACAAAAAGGAGGGACAAACACCCACGTCCCTTCTCTCTCCCTGCCCACCTCATTCTCTGCACCTGAGAAGACAAAGGCAATAGCCGTTGGTCTCTGGGAGAGGGGTCCTCCCTTGAAAGTTTGGTCAGTAATGCTGTTGGAAGCATGTGCTGAGAAACTTTGCATGGAATCTAATAGTTTGTGAAGCTAGGCACTAGAAAACATTTTTACCTTAATTTTCTTGTAACCATTTCTGACTTTTATGCCTCATTGCTTGTACTCATTTAAAATCTCTTTATCTGTAGCTAACAAACTTGTTTTATCCAATCCAGTGTGTTTAAATTAAGATGTTTGGGGTAACTCCATTTAGGGTGGCAAGTTGTATGTATATTATTCCCTTAAAGGAATAACGGACATAATATATTTGTACTGTCCAGAAGAGGGCTGGGAAGTACAAGACATACATTTCTGGGGGGAAATCCAGAACTGGGCATGTGTTGGGGTCACCCTGCAGTATAACCAAGGCTGGGAGTGACCGGCAGGCTGCAGTTACACAAACACAACTGGGAGCGATCTGCATGCTAGTGGCTGTTTGTGAGTGGTCCAGGTAGGGAGCTGCAACGGCACCCCAGGTTGCAGGGCAAGGGTGACACAGCCCCTCACTGGTCTGTATTGTACACCAGTATGTCACAGTATGCCAAACAAGGAATGGCGTAAAAGGTAAATTGGACATTTCTATATATGCTTCTGTATTCCAGGACTCTGCCTATCCAGAGTTACATTACATTAAAAGGCAACAAATTTAAAGCTAATAGAAGGAAACAGTTTTTTGCACAATATGTAATTAACCCGTGGAACTCTCTGCCACAAGGTATCACAGACCAAGAGGATCAGACAGAAAAGAGTGACCTTTTAAATGAATAATAGGAACACCTAGTTAGAGGAAATAGGATAAACATTTAGAAGGGATATAAAGCCTCATGCTCAGAACATAAACCAGCCATTGACTCGCTGAGATTAGGAAGGAATGTCTCCTCTTGGCATGTTATTGTATGCTCAGGATTTATTCCATCTGCTACTAGCCGCTGATTTAGGCACTAGATGGGCCATTGATTCAGTCTCACGTCCTGAATTCTCCCCTGTTGAAGTGGAGACCAGGTCAAGAATAAAGCCTGCTGGTGGAGGGCCAGGTGTAGGAAGCTTGTTTACCGGCTGTCTCTCACTGTGCAGCTACACAAAGGTCTTGAGGGCCTGGGACTGTTGATCCACCACCAAGTTCATTTTGTATTTGGAGATTCAGCCCAAGGATATATGAGAGAGTGGCTCTGAGATCTTCCTTGTAGGACCTGCCAAAACTGGTCAGAAAAACTTTGACTCAACAGTTTTTCACTAGAAAATGCAGTTCCATTGAAATTGAAACATTTTGCAAGGTCGACATGATTTCCCCCAAAATTTGATTTCAGATAAAAAAAAAAAGGGGCAGGGAAATGTTCCAAGCATGTCAAAACATCCAACCCCATTTCAACATTTCCTAGATGGAGCGTTTCTGTTTCTCCTTTCAAAATGACTTTTCCTTTCACATTCTTTTTTTATTTTGCATTGTATCATACATTATAATATCGAATAAAATCAGAATCAACCTTCTGGTTTTGTCAAAAGGAAACATTTTGAACGATCCCAAACGAGTTTTTTCCCCCAAATTTTCTCAGGTGGAGAATTTTAATATTTTCAGGTTTTGTTCTGAATCAGAATAAAATCAAATTTCACGATCTCAACCTCCCTCCCCTAGAACAAAATTTCCACTTATGGCACATCTCTATCACCTATAACCGGAAACAACCAACCTCCCTTCTGATCAGTTGCAGCACCCCAGCCTGAATCTTGCTGTTCATGGAGCTGTCGGACGCCAACACTAATCTGAGACACACTCTAATCTGTTCAATCAAAGCAGTGCATGAAAGATGTGTTACAATGCATACAATGCTGAGGATAACATTGGAGGAGCTGTAGATGAATGTATTGATTTTCAAAGCTGTGTGGGAAAGAAACATCATTGCTTAATGCTTAAGTAGGTTTCCTACAATAAATATCCCTTCATGGGAGACAGAACACCCACCATCTGCTCTCACACAGCCCTGCTTTATAACCCAGGCAAAGAATAGTCCATCAGGAAGAGTCTTCTCTGAATTGGTGTTTAGAATCTGATGATAAGTTACAGCGTTTCTTGGAGGGGACTTTCCCATTGAGTAAATACATCTCCACATTGCATCCAACAAGCCTTGCACCCGGAAAAACAATAAGATCCAATCCCTTTCCCTCAGATACACATATTTTATTTTTAGTTTAGTTCTTCTTACCCCTCCAGCTAAGTCATAAATTATTTAGCTGCTGCAGCTCAGACTTCTCTCTCTCTTTTTTTTTTTTTTTTTTACTGCCTAATAAAATCTAAGAAATATAAATCTATTTTAGGTCTTTTTTTAAAAAAAGTAATTGAGAGTGGTGACATCCAAAACAGGAATTAAAGCAACAATTCAAGCCCGGCTGTTAGTGCTTTGTGAGTGCACCAGGAGATTGCAAAGGGAAGACCATAAGGAGGCAGTTTGCTTATTACTGTCTAAAGATGTTTCCATCCCCCTTTTAAATTTAATAACTTAATTTATCGATTTGTTGCTTGGGTTTTTTTTCAGTTTGTTTGTTTTTGCCTCCTGGCTCCATGCTTCCTATTAAATACATAATTCAGAGGGTCACATTGTTGTATGCTGAGTTGATTACGTTTCAGTCAAGTGATGTGGAAAAAGCAAGACATACCGTGCAGCGGGCTGTGGAATTGGTAGAGATGGGATCGGGTCGGCTCTCACTGACACAGCCTCGTCTCGAGATTTTAAATGAACAGCAATTTCAGGTATGCAGGGGGATGATCGTTTGTCACTTAGAATTGTTAAACCTTAGCCCTGCTCCAGCTTAATGTGGAAGTGAAGGGAAAGGGGGAGGCTTTCACAGACAGAGTGCAAGCTGCATTCAAGAAATATATGAAGATGCAAATTTGAGACAAATAAATAAGAACCTGCAGCTGCAGAAACAGACTAACAAGGAAAGCATAAGACATGCTCATAAATATAAGGACCAGGAAGGGCCCAGGCGGGAGATAGTAATCCGCAGACTCAACGGGAATTTGAAAGATCAGTGTGTGCAGTGGGGGGAAGGGGGGAAGCAGGCCATGCAAACACAGATCTCCTGCCTCTGCGCACGCAATGGGAGAGTCACACCATGCTGCCTGGATCACCCTGAGTTCTGCAGACAGGGAATCCTGGCCCCAGGGAGAGGCACAAGGCGCGTTCTGTGATTCCCAGAACAAAAGGCCGGACTTTCCTTTGGCCCCTCTGATTTGCCCCAGCTGGCAAGGATGTAAGGATCAGGGGAAAACACAGTCTCCACACACAGTGGAGTCAAATCACCTCAAAGCACAGAAACTCCGTAGGCTGGAAATATGAGTAACTACTGCCCCTCACCCACTTCATCTTATGGTGGCACCCCATGCCACCCCTCACCCCTCCGCCACCCCAACCCTCACCCCTTTCCACTTCTGTCCCTCTCTCTTCAGACCCACCCATCACAGCCCACCCACCCACCTCCCACTAATCCCTTCACCGGACTCGTTCACCTCTCCCCAGCTAGTCCCATCCCATCCCAGCCTCTCTCTCCACCTGCCCCGTCCCCACTCCCCTACCCCCTGTGCCATCATGCGCAGCCTGCCAGCCCCCTGTCCCCCCCACAGACAGACCTCCGCACCCATCACATGAACCCACCCTCCACCAGGGTGCAGTGGGACTGAAGTGGTGCTGAGGTTTTGGCTGGGCGTCTCTGAAGATCTCCCAAAGAGTAAATTATAGGCGCCTAGGAGAGTCATGTTTAAACCATGTCATCAGAGTGCTAAGAAATCCCTGGGCCGGCACTGAGTATATATCAGTGCTGATCAGCGCCCCAGATCCTCTTCATGCGGACACACGGCTGAGACATTTCCCCCAAGACCCAGCGTTCCCCGCTCAGGCCTGCTCAAAGCCCTCTGTCATTTCAGACAGCCTCTCTCACCCGCCGCTGAAATCCTTCGCTTGGAAGAACATAAAGCATGAGCAGGTTAGTATTAAACATACACTAATATATATCACCTTATAAAAACAGATTGCCTCCTCGCGCATGAGTCGCTCCGGCTTCTCCTGTGTCTACTGAGCAATAAGAAGTAATGAGGCTCAGCTGCTGTCCTCGCGGAGGAGATAGCCAGCAGCCTGCCCGTGTAATGTCACAGCTCTTTGTAAGCAGAGGCGGGAGGACGTCCCGGGACCATCAGGCACATGTGGGTGCTGTTCTCTCCTATCCCCATGGATGTCCTGGGAGCTGCACCCCTACAGCCGGGCATATTAGTTCAGTTCCAGGGCCACACTCCAGCCGAGCTAGGTACATGGTGGCCCCACCAGTGGCACAGTATCACAGACACGCAGGGTGCCATTCTCCTGGCACAGCGGTGAGAAGAGTTAGCGTGGGCACCGCCGTTTTACAGAGAGACTACAGGGGAGATCCTGGCCACACTGATATCAATGGAAGCACTGCCCTTCACTTCTGTGGAGCCAGGATCCTCCTGTAAGGTCTGTCTACACTGGAGCTGGAAGTGTAATTTCCAGTTTGAGCAGCCACCCCCCGGCGCAACCTGAGTGAGCACACTGAAAGGGAAGTGTGTCCAGTTAGCACCCGACCCTGTACCAAGGACCTCAGATGGGCTCCTAGCCATAGCCACACGTCTCCGCACAGCACGCAAGCTCAATCAGTATGTTGGCTCCGGTGGGATATCACACCTCCCACCCCAGTGAACCATGAGTGACTTAAACTCTACGGCTCGAAGGGACGAACATCATCATCGAGTCTGACGTCCGGCACATCACAGGCCACAGCACCTCGCCCACCCACTCCTGTAACAGACCCCTCACCTCTGGCTGAGTTTCTGTTGATGATCATCTGTTGAGAGATCCATCAGATGCTAGAATACCTTCGGGGATGTTAGTATGACTACAGTATTAGTCATTGCCTGGATTTCTGTAGGGTTTATATCTGCATAGGTAATTGTAACTTTACTTATTGCTTTAATAAAACTTGTAGTACAGATAAGACTTTGTACTTGGGATTGTGTATGTAGTCGCGTTCCTTGGTCTTTATGTGTTCCTAAGTTCTCCACATTTGAGAAAGTCAGCAGAGGTGCTTTTCTCTTTGTCAAGCTTGAAATGGTCAAGAACACCAATCTTTGTGGACCTTTTCCCAGCCCACAATACCAAGCAGTTGGAGGATATATCCCTGATATAGCCGTTCCATCCAGTTTCTAACACCAGACCAGATCATCTTTCCACGTGGAACATTCCCAGGAGATAGGCTGGAGATTCCCACACCACGGCATGCTCACCAGCATTTTGTTGTGAAGTTTGTGTATATTTTGTCTCACAAAGCTGGTGCATGAAAACAATTGACCTTTCTAAGGAAACAGGACCTAGAGGGTCAAAATAATGCACTGATATAACTTTTGCCCCAGACTTTAGAACTTCTCATGACTTTGACCCTGCTCTGTCCATGCTCCGCCATGTTCCCATCTCTTTTAGGGAGGGTTAGTTCACATTTTTTCATCTGAACATTTTTTGATGAACAAAGTGAGTGTTTTCATTTTGGTTGAAATATCTGGGGGGGGGGGAAGGGGAGGGGGAAGAAAACCTGTTCCCCAAATTTTTTGAGTAAAAATGTTCAGTTTTCAGTCAATTTTTTAGTTATTGAATTTGACTATTTTTACCAAAAATGTTTTTTGAAAATGAAAAATTTTTGTTTTGTTTTTTAATAAAAAAAAACACATTATTTCTGGACATTGTTATGAACAATAATTGGCATTTTTCTACCACCTCAACTTGTATCTCCCGACTGCGTCTGGTAGTGCCCAGTCCCATTCTGGCCCAACGTAGCAAAGCATTTCAATGCATGCTTAACTTCAACCACATGCAGAATTTCCCAGTGACTTCAGTGGAATTACTTCTGTACTGAAAATTGAGCACATGTTAGATGGGTCAGAGCCAGAGACCCTAGCACCTTTCAGGATTGAGCCCAGGCTGCTTGTTTAAGCATGTAACGTACCCTCATTCATTTTTGAAATGTAACAAGAAGTGTGAGTCTTCTTAGAGGTTTGAGTCGCCGGCGTGTAACTCCTCCTTAATACCAGTGTATCGCCACCAATGTCATGGATGATATTGCCAGCACTCACAATTTTATCCTAAATTTTATGATAGTTTGTGGTTTTTTCTGAAATCCCTGAACTCCTGGGATTAAGGGAGAATTTCAGTTTTGATTAAAACAAACATGTTCTAGCCCTCCTGACTGGGGAGAAAAGCTGGAAAATGTGACAGCCTCCATCCGCAATAGCTCAGACAACAAATAAAAAGACCCCACATTTATTATTTTTGAATCTCTTGATTTTTAAGCCAATCTCATGAGTGACTCACTTCTTTGGAAGCCCAGGGGTTGCCAGTGCTCGTGTGGTGAATCAGTCCTAAGGGTTATCCACGTACAGGGAGAAAAACCATTCACTTTCAGGTTAAAATGACTTCTTTTCGTGCTTACGGAAAACAAACAGACAAAACAACAACTCCCTGGGGCACGACGCAGCGTCGATGCCCTCAATGACAGCACTGCCGGCACAGTGGCTGCTGTCACTGCGGACAGGCTAAATTCTCCAACGGGGGAAAGGGAACTTCTTGCAAAACAGAGGGCTGAATCCAAGCTGCCTGCACCACGATGAGCACGGACACTGGGACAGGTCCAGCAGTGGGGTCGTCCTGGATCTGTCCGGGAGAAGCCCAGCACAAACCAGAATGAACTGAGGCAGTCAGGATAGGACACCTGCCCTGACCCTTGGCTCTGGTTCTTGGCTCCCG
The DNA here is from genome assembly GCF_026122565.2 of Emydura macquarii macquarii. Lineage (NCBI taxonomy): Eukaryota > Metazoa > Chordata > Testudines > Chelidae > Emydura > Emydura macquarii. The sequence continues at coordinate 7,681,262 of NW_027131391.1, forward strand.
GCTCCGGCTCCAACCCTTGGCTTTGGCTCCCGGCTCCTTGCCCCCTCAGCCTGTCTCTAACCACGTAGCTGGACTGCCCGCACTCAGGTCTGCCAGAGGTCCCTCCAGAGAACCAAGCAGCGCCTTGCTGCTGGGTGGAGTGGTCCCTCATGTGCCCGCATCCCCTTCACTGGACAAAGCCGCAACGACCCACTACTGTGGGGCTATTACTGAGCCTGCCAGCCTGTCGGGCTCCACAGAGGGCCCTGAGTGCGAGTGTGAGGGGCCCCCATCCAGGCTGCGGAGGGCCCAGCCCCTAGCGCTGACACAGCCCAGACGGTCCATCCAAGGCAGCTCCTCCAGCCCTCACCGGCAGCCCTGATGCAGCCTTGCCGTTGCTGACAAACCCCCTCGTGAATCTGAACGGGGCCAGAGCAGGAAGAGACACCTGTGCTCTACTTCCCCTCTGCCGCCAAGCAGTGCACGGGCCATGGCTGGCGAGGGCTGGGAACATGGCAGGATCCAGCCGCGCTCGCCCCAGGACTCTTGAATGGATTTCACACTCCGTTTGCAAACACAAATGTCAGCTAGAGCTGCTGGGCAGCCGCTTCTCGCCCATCCTTTAGTAGCACCGTAAATCTCCCCTCCGCATGCCCAGGTCCTGCCGTCCCTCCCCCGCCAGGCCTGGCACGCAGAGCCCTGGCCGTGGGAGCAGGGATCCAGCTGCTTTTTCAATTACGTGAACCTGGGGCTAAACTGAGTGACGGGCTGAGAGCCCAGAGCAGAGCCTGGCGTAACGGGGGTGGGTGCTGGGTAACCTTCCCTGACCTGGGTCTGCTGGTGCCCCCCAATCCCAACCCACAGCCCCCATCCCATCCAGTCCTGGGCTGTCCACACACTGGGAGCTACTGATGCCCCTCAGTTACGACACACAGTCCCTGGGCTGCCTACGTGCAGAGCACTGATGGCACAACTAATCTAGGCCTACTTTGCTCCCTTCTTCTCCACCGCCTCCTCCTCACACACCTCTGCCACTGCCCCGCCACTTGGACCAGCAGACTTCCTGCAGTGCCAGCCCTGGCCTGCCTCCACCCCCTCCTCCTGCTGTTGGGAGGGGGTAGGCATGGATGGGCTCCACCTGTCTGTACACCTGCTTTCAGCTGCACTGCAAAATAAGGGCCACTCTACATGACATTTGATGTCACACTGGCATCGAGGAGAAATTCACGTGCGAATCAGGAGCATTAATTGCTCTTTTTCCATAAGCACAGGCAGCGCTGGGCAGAGCATAGTGAACACATTCCTTAACGAGATCAAATAAAGAGGCTGACAGCAGAAGCTTTGGGAAAGCCTGCTCCTCTGAGCCCAGCAGATCCCTGAAGGAGAGAGCGAGAGAGACTCCTTTATAGGGAGGCGAAAGAAGACAAGCCTTCCTAAACCTCTCCACATCTTTGCATGTCTGTCTCTAGTCCTGATACAGCAGCAGCAATCCTGGAATAATGTGGCATCTAACCAGGCCTCCGTGTACTCTACCTGCAACAGGCACGAACAAGATGGGTGCAACAGAGCCTAGATTTGGGGACTGACCTTCAGGACACACTGCAAGGCCCGTCTGCTTTCCCAAGCTTTTCTTGGGGAGTGATTAAGGAAATGGGGTTGAGAGAGGCTGTTTTATGGTGAGGTTAGTGGGGCAGGGAATGGGAGTCTTGCAGGAGATCCAGGTTTTTCTCCCGTGCTCTATGGACACGGGCTGGGTCAGACACCAAGAGCTGATATCTTAGTGTGTATTATGTTTCCAATAGGGTTGGAGCCTTTGTTTTCTGCTCAATGGCAGAGGTGATTCCTCCATTCCTGCCAGCCTCTAGGGGATGCAGGCTTTTTCTGAATTCACCAGCACCAATCAAATAGGAAACCGACCCAGCCTGGAGGATATTTTCATGCCTATTTGGCTGGGTTTGGACTCATAGGGTCATGACAGTCATTATTCACAAACACCCCCAGAGTCTGGAAATGACTCTGAGACTTGACCCGGTAAATGCACATCACTAACAGACACTTCTGTAGAACCTGGGAGCATTTCACAAAAGAGCCGCCAGCCAAACAAAGGCAAAATGGCTCATTAATGTTTTAAGGATGAATGGTGAGGCCACTTGTCACGTTAACCCAGCAGCCCCGGCTACTCTTCTAGCTCACTCTCTGGGCAGGTGGAACACACCCCAGCAGCCTTTCTGCTGGACTAGAAAGAAACCTGCAATCCCACTCACACAATCCATCCACAGTGACCACGGGTCGCACATTCATGACTGAACCACACAGTCTGCTCTCAATCAAGCCATGTGTATTGAAGAAACTTGACACTAAAGAGAATTTCCATTCTTACTTGCGTAGTTTCCCATCTCCTTAGCCATTCACTTGGGAGTCGGATCAATTATATATTTGAAACTAATTATTAGTGGCAGGTGAATTTGATTAATATTCAAGAGTTCAGCTGCTTCTCCAGATTTCTCTCAGCTGAAACATCTTATCACAGCAGGCTTTCTTGTAAGATTCATAATGCTTACTCCATCTATCTATTTATCTTAGCATTTTATCCTGCCGCCCATCACCGTAGTATCTGAACTTCTTCCAAGTAAAATCAATAGTAACAGCCAAGTACCTAGTGGACCTCCTGGAACGATTGGGAACCAGAGTCTCTTACCACTAGTTCCCCAATTCTAGTCCAGCACAAATTATTAGCAACCAAAGGCTGTTGCTGTCTGACAGTTGTCCCCTGATCCCCATGTGAAGCAGGCTAGGGTGTTATTCCTGATCCTAACAGGCAGTTGCCCACCACAACTGGCATTAAGAGCTCCTATGTTGGCAATCTTAGTAGAGAAGACAATGACTGCATCAGCCAGGGAAAGCAAACTATATCCCCGCACCCCCACCCCTTCGCCCACCCTCACCCCTCGGGCTCACACTGGGGAGAGAATCAGGTCTAATAACAGAAAAACATATTGGGGCTGAATGCTCAGAGGGAGTTGGTGGGTGTTGTGATGCTGAGCATCACGATGCTTACCTTTGAGGTTCATGGAAAAGTCACTGCCGTTCTCCAAGACTGAGCTCCTGCACCATGAATGGGGGGAGGTTGATGCCTTGCACTGCGACTCACAAAGCCAGGAACCTAGGCAAGGAGCTGCACCCCCATTGCCTCCTCCAGCTGGATTTTGACTGGGACTTGATCCAATAGGCAGCCTCCAAATAAGCCTACCAGATCAGGCCCTGCATATGACTTAGCCACCCGAATGCCTGTCTTCCCCTGGTTTGGGAATCGCTCTGGAACTTAGGCAGGAGATGGGTGCCTGGATGCCCACTGGGGCAGAAGCACAGGCATCGAGGGAAATTCTACCCTGAAAACATAGGCAGTGAGTGTGGTTAGGTGCCTACAGGAGTTAGGCAGGAGTTTTGTGCTTTGCAGTACAGCCAAAACTGGGATCAGGCCCCCAAAATAGAGACTTCAGTGCCTAGCCCCTTCCAAGCACCCAGCCATTGGTGACTAAGTGAGCAAACTTTCACTCAGGTATTGCCCATGGGACTGTATCCTTGATAGTCACAAGCTCTCCACAAGCACAAGGGCCACCAGGTGTTTGTGAAAATATCTCAGAATCCCTAAAGTTTCCCAGATTTTGGCATTAATTATTATTCACCCAAAAATTCAGCCCAGAAAGTTCATTACTGAGTCATCCAGTCAGGAAACAGAAATGATGCCATGTGACTCAGACAGCCAGTCCCACACCACAGATAGCAGAGTGGAAGGAGAACAGTTTGCAAACAAGCTGTCAGCTGAATGCAGTTTGACCAGATTCTGGTTTGGGATAAAGGTCTAAATGAATCTGTGGTATCAATCAAGGTGAGCTTGTGATAGACTTGGGTGGAATTTTTTCAGGAGAATAGTTTATTCATTGAAAAAATGTAGTTTTAGTCAACCCAAACCTGTCTGTGAATTTTACACTGCCAGAAGAGGCGGTTGTGGTACTGCTTCCATTGCCACTCCCCACCCCTGCATCTTTTAGCCCAGTGGTTAGAGCACACACCTGGGAGATGGTGAGTCCCCAACTCATATCTCTGCTCTGGAACAGAACCAAGGCTGCCTTTTTCGATTCACCAATTCTGAAAATTTTCCTATTCAGTTCAGCCCAAACAGAATTTATTTTTATTAATCTTTGGAATTGCCACCGAACCAAAATATTCAGTTATTTACCAAGCTCTAGCTGTGATCTGCAAACAGCAAAATAGGCAAAATGTGCAGAGAACGTTATTTTCAATGAATAATGTGGCCATCTCTGCTGTTGGGGAAGCTCGTGCTGTTTCAGATCTGAAGATACGAGGTTTTGAGATTGGCACTGAATTCAGACACAGATGAAGGAGTTAACCAGATGCCTCCAAAGGGTCTGGTTCAACACCAGGCAGTGAGTCAAGTTGTTTTATAATTGAATAAGATGGATCTTACCATTCCTTGTCTTTGTCTACACTAAAAAGTTAGGTTGAGACAGGTACGTTGCTCAGGGGTGTGAAAAATCCACATCCCTGAGTAATGGAGTTAAACCAACCTAACCCCAGGTGGAGACAACACTAGGTCAACAGACAAATCCTTTGGTCAAGCTAGGTACCACCGCTCGGGGAGGTGGATTAACTGCGCTGATGGGAGAACCCCTCTCATTGGAGTGTGTCGTGTCTACACTGAACTGCTGCAGAAATGGGTATTATCAGTGACTCGTTCTGAATCAGTCCTCGTGACATACCAGAGACAATCCACATTGACGAGTAGCTGTGTCAGCCCAGCCCTGTGACCTGGGGAGCCTTGTACGATGCTTGGCTGCTCACAAAGAGCTTCCCCCATGTAAGTCACTCCCACGCAGGCTGGTGTGTGCTGCACACCTTGGCTCTTACCGCGGGGTGAGCCCAACACACTCTCGGTCCCAGATTTTCACCCAGAATTTAACGTATGTCCTGCACTGCCCAGCCCTCTCCTGGACAGTGCAAATATATTGAGTCTGCTATTCCTTTTAGGTAATAATATGCACACAACTCTTCTCAAATGGAGTTATCCAGACACTTCAACTTGAACACACTGGATTAGCTAAAATAATAAAAACAAGTTTATTACCTTGAGAGAGAGATTTTTAAGTGAGTACAAGTAACAAGGCATAAAAGTCAGAAATGGTTAGAAGATAAATAAAGGTGAGGTGATTACTAATGCCTAACAAAACAAACTCTATCAGATTCCAGCAAAGTTTCTTGCCACATGCTTTCAGCAGTCTTACTGACCAAACCTTGTAGGTCAGGACACTTTTCCCCAGAGTCCAGTGAATGCTTCCTTTGTCATTTCAGGTTCGGTAAATGAGATGGGCAGGGAGAGAGAGAAGGGTCCCTTTGGGTGTTTGTCTCTCCCTTTTATAGTTTCAGCCTCCCTCCTGAAAAAATATTTCCAGCTGAGAACCAGAAGCCAAAGTGACTATGTGGAAGGATGTTCCCTGCTGGTTTTTTCACCTGTTTGAACTTCCTTTGTCTTCCCTTGCTGCCTGATGACTCTGTGTACTGCTGAGATGCAAGTTAAGCAGAGCACACGTTTCTTTCTTTAGGACAGACCTGTCTGCCAACTTCTGTTTGGGCCAAGCTGTGGGGTTTGGAACATGTGTTAATAAGACCATACAGGAAAATCTTATAACTTCACATACGATGTGCCATGCATATTTTACCAGGACAATACTGACGAGCAAATTATGAGTTTTTAAACAATATTCTATAAATCATATGTGTACAAAGATTATTGCAACGGAGCGTAGGGTGTGAATACAGGACTGTAATCTGTCACAGGCCTCAAATCCTGATTTTCAAGTTCCCAATTTGGCCTAGGACTGTACGTTCCTGCAATGTTTTTCCAGCGCTTGCTTCAAGAAATATGAAAAGCATTATAAATGTATCTACTCCAGCAAACAGACCACATGATATTGAGTCCAATAAGTCCAGCGTCTCTGTGCAAGACCTTGCAGCCTTTTATCAGATTCCTCACAGGCCTCCTCAATATGTAAAATGAGAATTAACACAGAATTGCCTTTCCTCACCAATAAATCCTGATAGTGCCCTGCATGCTGATCAATCACTGGATGTTTCAAAAGTGGCCTGGGATTTATCAGTCGCTAACACAGTACAGCTCTAAAGAACAATATCGATAAAGTGACCAGCACGGTAATAAGGCTGAACGTAACTGCAGGCTTTGGACTCTATTGGTTTCTGATATTGAGCTTTAAGGATCGGATTACATGTTTGTTCAATAGCAATAAACTGCCAAAGGTTTATAGGGTCATAAAAACACTACAACTGCTTCCATTTATGGCCTGTGTATAATTTACTTGGGTAGGTTTCCTCTCTAATGGTGCAGCACAAGTGATTTGAGTTCTATTAGCTGGAAACATTACGTCTTCATTTTCAGAATTCTCATAAATAATTCTGCCCAGTGGAAGGTGTCCCAGTCTGGATTGCTCTGTGTGTGTGTGAGAGAGAGAGAGAGAGAGAGCGAGAAAGAGAGAGATTATATTGCAGAGATAGAGAAGGCACCACCAGGATGTCATAGAAATTGGGGCGCCTGCAACCTGGCTGATCCACTGTCATTTCTCCTGTTTAACTTGCATGCCATTTTTGAGCTAGAAATGTGCCCGCTGCCAAGTCACAGGGTGAATTCATTCTGATCCTCCCGAATGCATTCACTCGGAATGATCTTGCCCAAGGCACTTGGAATTCCCAAGCACTCAGAGCTGCATTAAGCATCTTAGAGGCTTTGGAGTGATAAATGAAACGTTAAACTGAATCACAGTCAAATAAGGTCCCTGGTCTAAGTACAAGGGTGAAGAACTAGAAGCTTGTATCTCTGGTTTGTGGCACGTTATCTTTCTCTCCAGGGGCATTCAGCCAGTAGTGCAAGGGGACCCCAGACCACAGGAGGCAGAATGTATTGCACTGTAAGCTCCCCAGATCAGGGACCCCACTACTTATAAGTCAGTATAACATCTAGCACAAGGGAGTCCTGATCCTAAATGGGGCCTCTGGCGCCTTCTGCAAGAAATAATCATCATAAATTGTTGCATCTGGTTGGCATAGTCTTTGTTTTTCACAGAAACTTTTGGTAATATTTTCATCTTTATTCAAAATTTTCCACCGTTTCTCAGCTTCTCCCTCCCTCCCCTACACACATTTTTTCAGGTTTCAACCCCCCCCTCCCCTGCAAAAACATTCGGCAAAAATATCCACTGAGGAAAAAGAATGGCCATTTTTCATTAAAAAAAAATCATTACAGTTGAACAGTTTCGCCTATCTCAAAGAGTGCTAGAGAGCCAACACGCCAGGTGTGACTCCTACCATTTAATGCGTGGCTGGAAGGTGCCAGATGCTGTGATGAAGGCAGGATAAGAACCCGTATCGACCGCTTTGGGTTACTAGCCACACCGATGCTAGCGCGGTGATGACTGCTCCAGCTCCCGTTCCCACAGTGTGTAGCACAGGGAAGGTCACACGCCGAATCTTGGCCCTTGCAGGTGTGGCCCCTGGTTCTAATGACTTTCCAGGGAGCCCTGACCTGCCTGAAGCAGCTCTTTGCCTCAGCTTTGCCGCGGAGCGCGCCACGCCAGAGCAGAAGGGGGTGTGAATAGGCCAGGGGAAGCCGTGTCGTCGAATATCATAGCTGTTGGTGATGGGCATTAAACCCTCGCAATTCTTGGACCCGCTTATTTCCTATCTAATGTCCGTTGGGAAGGGGAGTTTGAAAACCAACATTTTTAAAAATTAAAATCAGGACGGTTTCACCCTGTTTGTGTGTGCGTATGTGCGCGCCAGTAGGTTTTGAGTGGGGCACTGGCAAAACTGAAATAAAATCTAAACCAGTTGTGCAACACTCCAATATTTAGTGTTCCCACACAGAGTTTGTACTGGTATAACTATGTTGGTTAGAGTGAGTTTTTTTCACTGATATAGATATACCAGTACAACTGCTAGTGTGGATGCATTTATACGGGTAAAAAGGTACTTTACACTGGGACAGTTTATTTCCCCTTTGTTCTATAGACAAAGCCTTACAGATGGGCAAGGCTCCGTGGTCCAGTGTGCATAAGCAGCAGTTAAATGCTTCTACCCAGACAAGCCTATCTGAACTGTTTGGGTCTGCAAAAGTGGTCTTGCAGTCTCACAAGAACAGGCTTCCTTATGAGATCACCAATATTTGTTCGTGGCATTCAGCTCACCAGCTTATTATCTTCACTTTGTTTCTTTCTTTGCAGCTCCTGTATTGTGCTAGGTGCTGTACAAACTCAGAAGAACTCCTGGTCCCTGCCCCAAAGAGCTCTGAAAAACTAAAAGAAGTAGAGACAGAAGCTGGGAAGAGGGGGACTGAAGGGGGATTGGCCACAACCTGACAATGCAAAATGTTAACAGCACAATATTTTTAAAACTGTATCTAGAATACATCTAGGAACAAGCAAGCCGGCCACCCATACTGAGTGGGGGACTGTATCCTGGACAGCAAAGATGCTGTAATAGATTTAGGGGCAAACCTGGCCAAGCAACTCCATTCGAGGTCCCCGTGACGTGGTGTGGTGAAGAGGTCTAGTATGATCCTTGGAGGTACAAACAGTGGAATAGTGAGCAGAAGCAGAAAGGTGGCTTGATCTCTGTATATGGGGAGACTGATACTGGAATAGTGTGTCCACTTCAGCTATCCTCATCTTCAAACGGATGTTGAAACATTGGCGAAGGGCAGAAAAGAATCTGCAGACGGATGTAGAAAGTGCCTTATCATGAGAGCCTTAAAAAGCTCAATCAGTTTAATTTATGAAAAAGAAGATTGAGAGGTGACTTGATTAGAGCGTATAAGTACTTTCAGAGTAAGAAAATACTGGGTACCAAAGGGCTCTTTAACTTTGCAGAGAAAGGCAGAACAAGAACCAATGGCTAGAAGATGACCCTGACAAACTCAAATTAGAAATAAGGCAAAAATGATTAATAGTCATGGTGATTAACCTTTGGAGAGAATTGCCAAGTGAAGCGATGGATTCCCCGTTTCTTGGATTCTTCAGTTGAAGATTAGATGCCTTTCTAGAAGAGTTTCCAACAAACACAAGTTATTAGCCTCAATACAGGGGTAACTGGGTGAAATTCTATGGCTTGTGTTATATAGAAAGTCAGATTGGGTGATCGAATGGTTCTTTCTGGCCTTAAAATCTATTCATTTATTAACTTCATACCAAAAAACGACATTAAAAGAATAGATTGCAAAGCCAAGCACTCAAAAGTTAGGAAATGCCAGAATTAAAGTTGCCTGTGTAACTATAATTTGCCCCATTGTGAATTATGATACAGTCTTTGATTACATGATCACATACTGTTTTTTTCCACAGGATCTCTACCTCATTCAACATGCAGGATGGACTGAATCATGGTTGTGTAGCAAATGAACTGTTGTCTGTAGGGACCTTAGCTGTGAACAAAACTTAGTGCTGAACAAAACCTTAGAGCTAAACAAAACTCAGAATTTCTGCCCTGTGGGAAATTCAAATATTTCACCATCTTTTGAATCCCAAATTGTCTGAACAGTTGAAATATAGATGTTTTATGTGGAACAAAATAGTCTGAAAAAAAATTTGATTTGGAAATATCAAAACTTTTCACTCTGACATTTTTGATTAAAGCAAAACATTCCATCTTTCCTGGATCAAAATGTTCTATTTTGGTTTGTTGAATTGTAACTGAAATGTTTTGGGACAATTCAACAATCTAAAGTATTCTGTTTGAGTCAAAGTGACCTAAAATAAAATATTTCATTTTGGATTTCCTTTTTGGCAAAATTGAAATTTTCCCACAAAAAATTTTGATTGTTCAGAAATCGCATTATGTGAAAAAGTCATTTCAAGAGGAAATTCTCAACCAGCTCAACCTCTTTCTCATTTGTTGCAGAAGTTGGCAGATGTGTAGTGAATGATGAAGTGGATTACAGGAAGAGAAAGGATGGTATCATAGTTAATGCAACTGAATGCTATCCTGGAGAAATGGACTGTATTCCTGCCTCTGCCAGAGCTCCTGTGTGATTCTGGGCAAGTCACTTAAATCAACCTTTGCACAGGTGGTCACTAATTGTGTGTTCCTCACTTTCTGGGTGTCTGATTTCCAATCTTGGGATTTGCAGAAGTTCTGAGCATTCATAACTGCAGCTGAAGTGAATGGGAGCTGTGCTTTGAACATGTCAAATTCTGTAAGATGCTAAGTACTTTGGAAGATCAAGCCTTAGGTGTCTCAGACTGGACACCCAAATTTAATTGACACTTTAGACAATTTTGGCCCTAATATCTGGGCTCCAGTTCCCCATGCGTATAACAGGGATGACTCCCCCCCTTCAGCTCACAAGGGTGTTGTGAAGATAAATTCTTTAACCTTTATAAAGAATTAAGGGCTTGTCTACATAAACTCTTAGTTCGCGGCAAGCAGGGGTGTAAACCTACCTTGCACTAACCTGATGCACGCTATCTACCCAAGTGGTCCCTGCTACCACCCACTAACAGTTCCCAAGCACTCCTATTTCAAAGTGGGGTTGGTCAAAGTGCGCTGTGGACTTTCTGGTGTATAGCATTTGGGTCCACATAGACAATTAGCACACAGCAACTTTAATAATGTGCTTTTGGATCTTATATATATAACAGACATCTATTTTACACAGCATAGTCTGGAGTCAAAGAGGAAGGTGATACAGTCGGGTCAGGCAAGGAAGTTGATCTTAGTGGCTGAGTTTTCTGTGGACCAGGCTTCTGTTGTTGTGTGACCCTGTATCCATGACAAACAGAATTCTGAAAAGCTACTGGAACTGTCACAGATCTGAACAACCAAAAGTCTGGAATTGGGCTATACCAACACTGTGCATTTCCCCCTCCAAAGAAGTCATGGGCTGTTTAGCAAACATACTATGAGACAAAATGTCCTAATGCGGTTCTGTACCCATCCAGATTTTGGGACACACGCTAAAGAAAGAGGCAATGTTTGCTCGGAATCATTTGGAATTTGCTCAGCCATCACGTGGCTCTATACATTTTGAAGTTCTTAAAAGATTAATTAACTGGAACCCCAGCTCTTTTTCTTTCTTTCTTTCTTTCTTTCTTTCTTTCTCTGCAAGGAGATAAGTGCACTTAGAAGGCTCAGAAACTATCCTGCATTCTTAAATATGAACAAAGATTTGTTCAGGAAATAGAAGTCTTATTATACCATACACATTTTCTGTATTCTGGATTTTTTGTTAATTTTTATCTGCTTACTTGTTATTAATACCTACATCGGGTGGCTGCTTCTTACTTTTCAGATTCATTGACCTAAAATTGTGTCCATGGAGTAAGTTAATATATTGGTGAATTATTAATGTGGTTGGTAGTGTTTGCATTTAAAAAAAAAAACATAGTACTTCAAGTTTTGCCAGTTCTTCTCTAGCAGTTAGCTCAGCCATGCACAGTGCTGTGAGAATGTACCAGCCTGGTACAACATCTCACTGCTCTTTACGAGGATGAGAATGAAGAATCACATAATATTTGACTCACTCATCAAAATCCCAGGAATGAACGGAGCATGGAGATAGAATTCTTCTCTCTCTTGAGCTGGTCAGAAAATGGAATTTCCATCCCAGGGGAAATTCCAATATTTTAACATTTGTTTTCACTCCAGATCAGGATGAAAAGTTGAAATCTCAAAATTTGTCATGGAACGAAGACGATTTCGAAACACTTTGATTCAGAAATGTTGAAACAAACATTTTTGTCAATTACAATGGAAATGAAATTGCTATTTCAACTTTAAAATGCCTTTGCAAGTGGAAGCATCGTTTCCAAATGCAAGGGCTCATTTCCTAGCAACAGTTCAAAAGTAAATGTTTTGTTTCAAAATGTCACTTTGAAAAATCATGCGGAGGATTCTTTTCTTTTTTTTTTTTTTTTAGGAATTGACATTTCCCCACTGAGAACTTAGAAGAAACCACATTTGCCAATGAAAAAACGTTCCATTGGAAAACTTTTCACCCCCTCTTCTTCTCTCCATTAGTGGCGATTGGCAGAACAAGATTGAGGCACATTGCATGGAACTTGGACGAATTATTGCATTATCCCACATGTTAGAGCAACTTCAGTCTGCCAGGGTTGACAATAAGGCTCTTATTTCACTACCACCAATAGCTTCTCTTAGGGAGTCGAGAAGAAGAGGAGGGATGGCCGAGTAGTTAGGACACTAGTCTAGCAGTTGGGAGACCTGACTTCAATTCCCTGCTCTGCTAGCGGCTCCTTGGGTGACCTTGGCAAGTCACTTAGCCTCTCTGGCGTGAGGGCCCCTCTGTACAATGGAGATAACAGCCCTGCCTCATGGGGGGGATGGGAGACTGAATACACAAGTGATTGTAAGGCAGCTTGGGTGTTATGGAAATGGGGACCGGTGTAAAGATCAAAGGTAGATAGCCTTTATCCTACACATGTGGTAGGGAGTTTGAAGGGGAAAATATCACGTATTCATCATGTACATCTCCCTGTAGAAATGAAAGAACAACTTAATGTGCCTTTAGTTACTGGGGTTGCCTGTGTTTTCTGATCACAATTCCTGAGTTGCTTCAACGAACAGGGGAACAAATATATCCGCTTTTGATATATTAAAATGTGATGGTATGTTTCTTTCTCACATTCCTTTCTCTGGTATATTTTTGCAGTGCTTCTCTTGCAAGGATTTGCTTTGGCTGCTTCCCAGCTGATGGCTAAATAGAGGTGTCAAGCTGTCCTGCAGTGGTTCAAGAGTGTGAGTGCCAATTTCTGGGCAGTCAGTTGGGAACCAGGGCACAAACCCCCAACTGGCTGTGAGTTCTAGACTTAGATTTCACCAACAAATTATCAGGAGTAAATGCCTCAGGCACTATAACAGCCTGAACACAGAGGCACAAACGGCCCTTTGGGTTCTCCGATCTGTCTCACCACCTTTGAGATAGCAGGTCCCTTCCACCAAGAATCTTTTGTCCTCTTTAATGTTCCACAATAGTCTGCCTGGTGCCTTCCTGTGACACCTTCTGTTCCACTTTACACTAGCTGTGACACTGAGCCGTGTGCTGTCCAGCGGCTATAGTCGCCTGCCAGAGATCTATAAAAGAACCCTAGGACCTGACCCTGTCATCTCAGATCTGCTTAAGTTTGGTCAGGGAAAGCCTGAGTCGTAAGACTGAGGTCTCCAGTGCCAATCTGGATTATTATCATGGGAGAATTTGAACAAACTCTATGTACAGATTGCTGATTGGATTATAACCTGTGGAATGGATTCTGAAAGAACTTTTTGCAACTCAGCAGCTCACTATCTCTACTATGAAAATGACCTAAGAACTTTACTCGTATTTGTATGTATAATGATCTTTAAACCAATACTCCCTCTTCTTGTTTTTTTAAATAAATCTTAGTTTAGCTAATAGGAATGGCTGTAAGTGTGTACTTGGGTAAGATCTGAAATATTCACTGACCTGCTGGGTAATGTGTCCAATCTCTTGGGATTGGTAAAACTTTATATATGGTGAAAAGAATTTTAAATAATCCTCACCATATTTGACCTGGCTGTCGGGGTGGGAGCCCAAGGCTGGATTTCTTTAGGAGCTGTGTTTTTGGCTTCTGGCTAACCAGTAAGGTATTGTAGAAGCTGTTTTGTTGCTGGCTTTGTGAATCTAATTATTAGAATAACCAACAGTTTGGGGGATCATCTGCCCCATTCTTTGCAGTTTGCTCTGACTGAGCATCTCATTGTAGCCCTCCCAGCAACCACGGCCACATCCATGGTCCCCTTAGCTAATATCTCTCTCCTGTCTGGTGAGTTACACAGTCAGGAAGGCTTACAACACCAATTCTTAAAGGTTACCTGACAATATGGGGTACAGGTGTTGCAAGGCAAACTAATGCCTGCAGCAACTCATAAGCGTTGAGTAAAGTCTCAATGCTAAACAGCCTTATCATGCCAATATCTAGTTGAACAATACTAACACACAGGTGAGACAGACTGCTTCCAGCCATGTCTTTATCAGTGTTCAGCTGTGACACAGGGACTGTGGCGTGAGTTGGCACCTGATCTGCCCCCGTCACAGTAGGCCCAAATCCGGATCTCTGTTACACCAGTGTAATGCTGGTGTCACCAACTGCTGCTGAGCAGAACCTGGCCCTCAGCCTTTACAATCCAGCAAGGGTTTTATAAACAGGGAGACGGCCAGGTAAAAAGAAAAGTCGACCAAAATGAAGGGAAAGGGTTAAGGGGCCGGCCTCCGGGTTTCACTCGGTGCTGGGGACACAAACTGACCGAGTGCATGTCGAGTGGCAGTGGAGCACAGTGGAGGAAGTGCCCCTCCACAGCCCCCAGGCCTCGCTGGGAGGCCAGAACTAAAGGCCTGCACAGCGGCCTGCCCTGCCGGGGCACAGCACGAAGCAGGGAGGTGGCCGGGGGGCTCAGAGAAAGGGGAGAGTGTAGCCAGAAGCCCCGGGATGTGGGAGCTAAGATGAGGGACGAGTCTGAGAGGAGGCAGGGAGTATGAGAGACAGGGGCTGTCAGGACCCTCGGCCTGCAGCAGAGCTCGTTAGGGAAGCTAACGAGTGCAGCTGGCCTGTAGTAGGCTGCCTGAGGAGTCACCAGACCGGCTCTTAAACCCAGCAGCAGCAGCAGCAGCCATCAAATGCCCACTCAAAGCAGTTGCCCACAGCTGCAGAAGGTCCTGCAATGGCATGTTCCCTGCCTTGTCTCACTCCAGCCAACCTGCTCCTGACCCTCAGCTCCTGTTCCTGACTTCGGCTTTGAGCCTTGGCTCTGGGGCCTGGCCTCTGACTCCTGCTCTAACCACTGGGCATGACCACCCATGAGCTGGTCGCAGATAGGCACTGTCAGTGGTGATAAAGGGTAAAGGCTTTGTATGGGGGGAGTCCCCCAATCCCGCCCCTCTGTAGCTGGTGCAATCAGCACCCCACGTTACTCCCAGTATTGCCAGTCTGACCTTCCCAGAAAAATCAAACCAATCCCAACCCAGCCTAATGCAGCGGGTTCCAGGACGCTGCCACTCGGACAATGCATCAAAGCCTTGGTGTCACTAATTAAAGTTAGGCGACAAAGCCCCTGTATTTCACGGCTCTCCTTGCCCTCAGGAGGGTGTTTTTATCAAACAGGCTTAATTTAAATGCAGTTTCCCTGAGTAAGGTTAATCTAGCAAAACAAGAGGAAATTCTCCACAACCCACAAATTTGAGACTAGGAAAAGGTGCTGGAATCGGTGTGGGCTGAAAGTGCAGGGAGATGCTGGCCCGGCTAGCACCCGGCATTCTGGGCATGTTAAGAATGAAATGGGATCTCATACCGGAGACGGACAGCCACACAAGTACTGGTCCCACCCCACTCAGAGTCAGAGGCGCTGGCATAACTCTGTGGTGCCGACAGCATCATCTGCACCAGAAATGAGCCTCGCCACAGCATTCAGATGCTGAGCCCGGCGTGGGTCAGGGCGTCTGCTTCTGGGCTTTGTTTCTGCCCAGGATAGGCAGATCCAGGGAAGAATTCCAAACTGCCCCCAGGGCTGTGACAGACATGGGCAGCTGTGTGCCAGCGGTAGGTGCAGGGGGCAGGGGGCAATGAAAGCCAGGTTTTAATTTGGAGGCTCTCAGTGCAACTGGTTCAACCATTGGCTCATTCCATCCACCACCATCTGTGCACAGATATCCCATAATACCAAAAGTCAGAGGTGGATACAGCCCTTGAGCCCCGTCACTGCCATAGAGAGGCAAGCTCAGCCTGTGGTCTTATGGCTTGGACCCTGGCCTAGGGGCTCATGACCCTTCTATTCATATCCCAGCTAAGTCACGTCCCCTTTCCATGCCTATTTCCCCTTGGACATAGCAGAGTACAACCCAGACCAGTGGGGGACTGTGTCACCCCCGCCCTGCAACCTTCGGTGCCTTACAAGGCCTTGCTGAAGTACCTGTACCACTCACAAATAGACTTCCAGCATGCAAGCCAGACCCTGAATATCTGCTAGCCACACGTGGGTTACACTCTGTCTCTTGCCAGCCTTGGTTATACTGCAGGGTGACCCCAACGTACCCCTGGTCTTCAATCTCCCTCCCAGAAACATATGTGCTGTACTGCCCAGCCCTCTCCTGGATGATACAAATTATATTGTCTATTATTCCTTTAAGAGAATAACATGCACACAACTTGTCACCCAAATGGAGTTTCCCAGATACTTCAATGAAAACCCTCTGGAATTAATAAATGCAAGTTTATTAACTACAAAGAGATAAATGTTAAGTGAGTACAAAGTAATGAGGCATACACATCAGAGATGATTAGAAGAAAAATACTAATAACTAATGTAACAAACGATAGCAGATTCAAGGGAAGTTTTCAACATATGCTGTCAGCAGTCTTACTGGCCAAACACAGTAGGTCAGGACATCTTCTCCCAGAGTCCAGTGAATTGCTTTCTTTGTCACTTCAGATGCAGTGAAAGCGATGGGCAAGGAGAAAAAGGGGGTTTCTTAGGGTGTTTCTCCCTCCTTTTTTATAGTTTCATTCCCTCTCTTGAAATCCATTTTTAGGTGGGCACCAGGAGACAAAAAGTCTATGTGGAAGGATGTTCCTTGCTGGTTTTTTTCTCATCTATTTGAGCTTCCTTTGTTTTCCTTCCTGCTTCATGACTCTGTTTACCTCTTAAATGCAAATTAAGCAGCGCACACACTCCTTTGTTTAGGGCAGATCTGTTTGCCAGCCTCCGATTGGGCAGGGCTGTGAGGTTTGGAACATGTGTTTGTAACACCATACAGTGGAATCTTACATCTTCACATGCAATATTGCCGCACATATTTTATAAGGATGATACTGAGCAGCAAATTATGTGTTTTCAAATGATCCCTTACAAGGCAGGCTTTTTGCACAAAATTATTACTATGGTGTGTAGGGTGTGAATACAGGGGTACATTCTGTCACACACGCCCCCCCCTCCATTGCCTTGTCTATGTAGACAGTGAGCTTATAGGGGCAGGGTCTGTCTCTTACAGATTGTACAGCGCCTGGCACAGTAGGGCCTCGATCCTGGATTCTAACTAAATAACACAAATAATAAGAACGCTGGGCTCCAAGCATTAATTTAACCAGGCAGAAAACTCTCCTGCGTTTTGTGAAAAAGAACTCAAAACAACACCACAAACATTCCTCTCTAACAAATATTTATATCTCAAATGTAATTATGACTGTTTCCAGAGTGTGAGGCTGCATTTAGTCTCACAAAGCAGAGATAATTTATTCATGAGCAGATCTGCTCATGAGCACCCAGGCAGAGGCCTCTCCATATTCATAGGGGATTATTAAGTTGGTAGTTATGAAGCGTTTCTTGGCCTCCGTCTTTAGTGCATGGGTGCAGCAGGCTGATGTGTGAGGAAGGGATGGCAAAGACACTCGGGCAGAAAGACCTATTTGCATGATGAAGAACTGTTGTGATAACAGCCTGGCAATATTCAAGAGAGTGAAAGTCTGTTTGGTGGTGTGGGGGAAGCACAGGTCCAGCCGGGAAAGCACAGCAGCACATTCCCCATTCTGCAGACCTGGAGTGATCACTCAGTGTCCATACGACCGTGGCTACCCAGGTGCGTTTTTTTATTCCTCCTGAACATCCAGGGGCAGAGGGCAGGAAGCTGGACCTGTCGTCCCCATCTTCTGATCAGTTATGGGTTGAGAGGTGAGACCTGACATTGATCCTGGCTCTTCAACACACATGCATGGTACAGAGCCAGTGCGGGAAGGCACATTTGTGGGTGCTAGGAGGGACATATGTGGACCTTCCCGCTCTTGTGTGGCTTGCACAAAGGTCTGTCACGGCTGCAGTGTCTGCCCTGAAGGGAGTGTGGGGCTTCCATCTTCAAGTGCCCCTCGCCCCCAAGGGGAAACAGAAGAGGCTTAGCCCACCCACATCTGCACAGCACAAGTCAGCTGCATGGGGAGAAGAGCCAGCCCCCTGGTAAACACGAGGCTTTTCAGGGCGGGACTGGGCCTCTCTCTGGTACGTCTCCACCCCCTCAGGCTCCTCTGGGGATGTACGATCGCAAGCTGTTCCCTGTTCAGGCCACATGCTAAATGTCCCAAGTGATCCCTAAAGTTTATAACTAGTGCTGGAGGAAAAGCTTTTGATGAACAGTTTTGTCAAAAATAAATAAATAAATAAAAGGGTTTCACGGAATTTGATTTAATCCTTCCATGTGGGTGACATTTTTCAATGTTCAGAAATGGAAAAATTGAGAGGAGGACTTGAAATTTTGTATTGTTTCCAAATTGTTTCATTTCAAAACTGTGGGGAGGTGCCATCATTTCCCCCCCCCCTAGAAAAGGGAAGGTAGAAAAAGTTAAAAAGTGAGAAAAGGTAACACTTTTACTTTTATAAGTAACATTTTCCACATTTTCTTATTGTTTTCCGACTGGCAAAAGCAGGAAGACAGTCAAAGTGTGAGAAAGTATATCCTTCATTTTTCACATGCCCCCCTGGGAAATCCATTATCTTCCACCAGAATAATTTCAAATGTGGATTTTTCTTAAGGAAATCACTGCATGAAAAGTTCCCATTTTCCAGGCATGTGTCTTTATAACTCTGCTGGTTTTCACTCCTTCTTTTGCAGATTGGCTGGTCTTAGCTCTCTGGACAATTGCCAATGTGACAGTGAATCCATTTCCTGTGGCTGCAAAAACAAGCACCTGATAATGTTTGAGAATTGGACGTAATCGAAAACCAGGTGAAGGGATTTTGTTCAGGCTTTCCAGAAATTATTATCTTTGGGCTGAGCTGAAAATAATTTGAAAACATTAGCCCCGAACGGGGAGCAGTCTGACAAGTGTGAGTAGCTGAACTAAGATTTTATAACAGAAGTCCCCACCTAACATTAATCCTGGTAGTCACTGCCAAACAAACACTGTTATCAGCCATGCCGACAGCTAGACCGGTCAACAGAAATCTTTTCCCATTGACAAATGGAGATTTAAGACTTTTTTTTCAGAAAACTGTTGCTTTCATTGAAATTTTTCAATGGAAATTTTCAAAAAGACACAAAAAGAGAATTTTCACTTGGTTTCATTTGAATTGAAATGTTTCTCTTATTTTTTTCAGAAAAACCCAAAACGTTTTTGAAATGTTAGATTTGAGGGGGGTTGTGTTTTGGTTTTGTTTGTTTTCCATTTCTTCCCCCCCCCCTTTTTTTTTTTTTTTTTTGCCATTGAACGCAATCAAATGAATGGGCGGGGGAGGTGTTTCCTTTCCGTTTTTTCCTTTTTCTTTTTTTTTCTAACTTTGGAAAAATGAGAGGAGATGAAGGAAAATGCCAAGTGATCACTATGTCACTGCCTGAAAGTTGCAGATGTTTGGGAAGTTACAGACTGGGAAAAGGAAAAAGTGAGGGGGTGAAAACCAAGCCCAGGATATGATTGATTTATTGCCCTCGTGGCGAAAGGACGGACAAAGGAAAAACAAAACTTGGAAAAAATTTTGAAATCATATTTTGTGAAAAATATTGACAAGCCAGAACACAGGTCCATTCTGAGCCCCATGAAACAGAAACAACTCAGATGTTCCCAAATAGTTCAAAACAATTGTTTCTCATTTTTCCACCAGCTCTGTGGGTGGCCTTGAGTCTGCAGCATGGCTAGCGTCAGAGCCAGGAACCTGCCATCCAGCTTCTCCACGGAAGAGAAGAGAATGGAGCAGGAGTGACTATGAGGAGATGATTGAACCAGGCAACCCCTCACACCCAGGAGCTGCCTGGCCTTCAGGCACTTTCAATAATGGAGGCATCATCGGACCAGTGGGCCTCTCAGAGGGATCCTTGGTGTATGCCAGGGGGCCACATGGGAATGGCAATGGAGGAGCAGATTGGCTGGCACCTCTGGACAGAGGAAGAGAAGGGCGGGGGAATAACTCACAAGCCATGGACCCAACATCTCGCACATCTGGCGGTGGGGGCGTTGTTTGTCAGCCTTCTCTATTCAGACTGTAAGGCTCTGGGACAGAGACTGTCTCCCCATAGGGACTCGCTTCTCGTAGCTCAGAAGGGAAATGCCCCTATCTCTCTGCAATCTCCCTGGCCTCTGCTGTGGGACACATTTGCTGTGCGTCTCCACCATTGTGAGGTTAGGGCTAGCCACACGTTTGCTTTCTCCAGCTGCTGAGTGAAGGTTCGTTGGAAACACTGTGCTAGCTCCTCAGTACTTAGAGAGAGATGCATGCTGGGATTATTTGCATGCACTCAGCTCTGGCTGCCTCCATGTCTCGTTCAGGTAATGCAGGGAGGCTGAGGGGCGGAGCACGGCTCATATCTGACTGTGGGCTGGAACTCCAGGGAGTCACTTAACCAGATGACAAATGCCAGCAAGGAGCAAGAATCTCCACTCAGCCCGGAGCTCTGGCTGCAAGAGATTCATTTCTACTAATTCAGTGGGTTTGCAGGCAGGAAGTCTTGACCACGGGTCACCATGGCTCTGAGAATTGCAGCCCCCAGTGGCTGGGGCACCCTTCCTTTTGCTGACTAGTACCATACACCATGAGTGATCCCACTGGAGTCAATGCAACTGCCGGTGGGGCATGGTGCTATTCCTGGGCAGGAAGGTATCACCGTGTGGGCCTGGGAAATGGGGGAAATTCTTACACTAGGGAGGGAATAATGCTGTTTGAACAAGGTGCTGGGATCCTTCCAGTTCTAGGACGCAGTGGGCTGGCCGCCTTATGCTGACAGCTGGCGGAACGACCCAAAACGGTCTTTACAATTTCTCTGAATTCCCCGTGCTCTGGGCTGACGGGCCTGGGTCCCTTTGTGTAAGTTTTTCGTGACTGCTCAGGTGGTCACCCACATCAGCCAGGTGTCCAATCCCAGCCAGCCAGCACAGCTCGAAGTAGTCAATATTTGCAGAGGACTGTCAGAGCCTGAGCCGGGGAGTAAAAAAAAGCCAGCCACGGAGCAAGCTGTGGAATAGTTTTCACTAATGGAGACATCGGAGGGTTGGGTAACCTGCACTCTGACAGTCTAAAAGCAGGAAAAGTGGCTAGATTTGTCGGATCTATTATTCATGGAGAATTATTCACTGAGCTTCATGCAGGAAAGTGGCTAGAGCCGCCCCTGCACTTTGACCAGGGAATTTAGTCCTAATGGCTGCAGCTTTCAAAAGTGGCTAATGATTCTGGGAACCTTCCATTTTTGGGTGCCCAGCTAGAAACACCCTAAATTGGCCTGATTTTCAGAGAATGGCTGCTTGGCCCTCGCAGAAGGTGCCATGAGTGGGGCTCACAATAACTGAGGGTCCCAAATCACAGGTCCTGTTTGAAAATCAGGGTTAATTTTGATTTGATCTTTGTGTGTGCATGTGGTCATGTTGGGCTGGACTTGCCAGCCAGTCTGGATTTTTCTGGGATCACTGGGGTGTCACTGAGTGATGCCACATCCTGCACACAGTACTTGTGACGTGGGACTGGGCCCCCACATCCCTTCAACGCCAGTGACCCGTTATCACACTAGGGCAAGGTTGTGTCATGATGGACCAGCATGGTGCCAGGACACAAACAACACAACGGCTTGACAATAAGTTTAGCCAATGGAGCTGCTGTCGGCATGGAGGGAAGTGTCCATGAGGCAGCAGTCTTTGCTTCCCTTTATTCTGCAAGCCGTGTGACTGGAGAGCCAGTCCTGGCCGCAACCCCAAAGCCCATCTGCATCTTAACAGCAAAGCTGGGAGAGAGATTAATGACGTGACTTCTAGTTCAGGCCTTGAAGTAATTGTGTCTGACGCGCAGCCTCCGCCTTGCGCTTGCCTGCCCTCGTGCAGGAGATGGCAATAATATTACTTTCCAATTTGATCTTGCCTGCTGTTAATTGATTTGAGAGCTCTGCTCCTTCGCTCTGCTTTGGTTGTTAATGAACCAAATCCCAGCCCTGGCTGCCGGATACAGATAACGCGGTGGGGTAATTACATTAATATGACTCAACGGTTGGCTTTGAAGGGGCAGGGGCAGAATGTCAGAAATGGGTGACAGCCTTTGGGATAGACAAAGCTCTTGGGCCCAGGCTAAGGTCCAAGATCTGCAAAAAACCCCTTTTGGGGATAGCAAGGTTTGATTTGGGCAAAGCGATGGACTGGACTTCCAAGTTCACACTGTCCGTCCCGCTAGGAGAGCAGAGAGGCGTGGGAATTGTCCGGAAGGGCTACGCTCACCTCTTCATTTTATTTCCTGTGTTTATATATGCTCAGGGACCTGCATTGCCAAGACTCTTCTCTTCCAAATTCATTGTGCGTCTCTTGTGCGGGAGTCAGCTCTGCACAGCTACGATGGTGCTCCAGCATCACGTGTGGCACTGTACAACCAGAAGAGCACTAAGGTCTCGTACAGCACTTTCCAGACAGAGCTTTTAAGGGGCTTTATAAAGGAAGATGAATATCCTGAGCCCCGTTTTACATGGAGAAACTGAGGCACAGAGAGATGACGTGATTTGCCCAAGATAAGTAGCAGAGCCAGGAATAGAACCTATTTTTCTTCTCGCCCAGCCAAACGCTTTGTATTTGTATTAGATGCAAATAAAGATAGTCCATGTCCCTAGGAGTTGTCAAGCTGAGTAGCTCCTGCTACATTTCATAGGGTGCACCTTTCCTCAGTAGCTTTTAAAACCTACCCCCTTCAATCCTCTCTCCCTACCCCTGGCATTTGCAACGTACTTATAAATGCTGCATTCAGTTATTTTAAATACTGTGACAAAGACCCTCTTCCAACTGGCACGTGGTCCTCAGCTAAGCTGCTGTGCTCAGAGCCCAGAAATGTCATATTGTGTAACCAACCTATTATCATCACCTGCTTGTGCAGTGCCCAAGTGGTGCTCAGGGCTTAGCAAATTATGGAATTTCATTTTTTTTTTTAAAAAAAAAACAACCCGGCATCACAGAAATTCCATTAACGTCGATGTTGAAAATGTGAGTGTTGCACTTCAGGGTTTTTTTAAAAGTGGCTTTGATTAAGTACGAGTCAGGACTGAGAGAGGGGGGATGGGAATGATATGGGGCTGAGAAAAACACTCCTATACCGCGCTCCACCCTGCGCCGCCAGCAGCACATCTGGGTTCTTGTCGTTTTACTCCACTTTGGGTTTTGGCTGGGGAGGGGGACACACAAGACAGTCTGAGCCCCTCTGTGAGATACTGGGACGTCCAGTGAATCCAGCCCCAGCCTGGTACGTCATCATCCTAGAGTGTGGAATCCCACTTAGAAAACAGGAGCAGGAAAATAACAACTGAGGCTACATAACTGGAAGCTATGTCCTAGAGTCTGAACTGGTGACAGCAGGCCGTGTGTTTTGGTCAGGTACAGAGCACATTTACTGCACTGAGGAGATTTAAAACAGCCAGGAAGAGTTTAGCTGTTATTTACTCACAAAGTTCAGGCACCCTGAGGTCAAACTCCCTGCCTGGCCCTGGACATCTTCTTGGGTCCCGTGGCTCTTCAGGGATGATGTCAGGACGATGTGGTGATATTATGGCTGTGATGCTGTCTGGAAGACCATAACCCATAGGCCAAGATCCTCGGCTGATGGAACTAATCGAAGCATCAGTGGCAGATCTGATTGAAATCAGAATGATCCATTTGTGAGAAAAGTCGACATTTCAAAATTTCTTTTCGTTCTGATTTGAAATGAAAATAAATATTTTTGAAACTTTCCACCAAATGTCAGTTCTGAACATTTTGAAATTTTGAAATTTCATTTTGAATTTTATTCTGTTTTTTCCCCCCATTTTTACATTTTTTTTTATTTTTACAGTACTTCGTGACATGTCAGCAGTGCCAAGCCGGTTCATTCACGCAGAGCTGGGAGACACTTGGAGCTAGAAAAGAAGACAAGATGTTTCCAACAGTACTAAGTAGCAGCTGCCCTTAATGCCTTTTTAAAGAAATGAATAGCTATTCCGACTACCATGTTATGTCACCTTAGGACATGTCAGCAGTAGCTGTGCATTTTTTGCACAATTGACGGGCCGTGAAATAATTCAGAAATAATAAAAAATATATATATATATATAAAAAGAAATAAAATAGAATCCATTTAATATCAGTCTCGCTACATAAAATGGTGGGAATTTTCACTGACATTGACACATTTTCCAAATGCTTCCATTTTAAAGAAAATGGCATTTCCATTTAAAAAAAAAAAAGGTTTGCCGTGACATTTCCATCCAGCTGTAGTCATTGATTTCAGTGAGGATGAGTCCAGGCCTCAACGGGGCTGTGGTGTAACGACAGAGTGGAAGGAGACGTAGAAATGTGTGCCCAGGGGTTAATGGCTCCTTGGGTGAGCTCAGCGGGTCTGACAGATTCCCCAAGTGCCTATCTCACTTCAGCCTCTTCCCTTTGAGTTTTTTCTATCTAGCTATCTTAGCTGCAACCCCCGCTATCCGGCCACTGAAGAATCCTCTCTGTGGATGGAGACTGGGAGCTGGGCGCCTGTGGTTGTTCCATGCTAATCCACAAGCCGGGCATGGAATCAGCAATTCAGATGACAGCTCTCTCTCTTTCCACAGCTCTTTTCTCTCTGCCTCTGAGGCAGGTCACAGGGTCCCAGCTGCTGAGCTCAGATGGCTGATGCAAGCGCATCATTATCCTTTTAGCTGCCCGCGTGGCATGCTGCCAAAAGTAATTCCTATAATTATTATTAGAACCAGAGGTTGCTCACGCCCATCTGTCGCCCTGGGAAAATCTCCGGTGTGCTGCCTCCTCCTACTCTGTTAGAAGTTCACAGCAGTACCCCAGCACCTTCCCCGCTGCTGCCACCCTCCCAACACCCTTCTGCAGCCACACTGGCGGCTGCTGAGCAGAGCCGGACCTGGGGCTGGAGAGGCGCTGACAGCCCTGGTCCAACACCTGGACAGGCTGAGCTGGGCTAGGCCAGGATGAAAGACCCCCGGCATCTGTCCTAGGCCCCGCAAGTGGCCAAGACCTGTTTCCTAGGCAGCAACACCCCCAGCCAGGGCTGCCTTCTCTATGGCCCTTTCCAGATGGGTCGGCACCAGCTGTCCAAGGCTGGCACCCCTGGACAGCAGCAGCTCCTTCTCTTGGAGCCACTCACAACAGGACGCAGTTACCGGCAGGGAGCAGCTCCCAGCCCAGAGCACCTGGGTTTATGGGCAGCACGGAGCTCCTGCCCCACACAAAGCCTCCTGGGGGCAGCGGGCTTCTTCCCGCTGGACAGAGTGGAGGTTTCCACACCTCAGTCCTTGCACTCCCAGCCTGGCCCTGCACCTCAGCCTCCTGGACCACCAGTCCGCCACCCAGCCCCTTGGGCTCCACACTCCAGCACACCTCAGCCGCACCTGCCATCTGGGCCCCAGCACCTCGTCCCTCCCCAGTCCGTGCCCCACACCTTTCCGCATGAGCTTCTCAGTGGCAGCACCTCCAGAGCCTGGACATGATGGAGTCGAAGTGGCAGCCGTGTCTGGGGCAGGAACCAGGGCTGCCCACAGGGGCCAGGCACCGTGCGACAGGTGCAGGCTGGATGCTGACATATAGGTGGGAATGTCACTGGGCTGGTGGCTGTGGTGTGCCCGGCACCGTAAGCTACCGTGTTCCCCTCTGCCTAAGCACGGGAGAGCTTTCAGGAACTTAAACTGTTTGTCAGCTCCCTGCAACACCAGCCTGTCCGCCTCACCAGCAAACCCCTCCCGTCTCTTCCAGTCTAAACCTTGCCTGCCAGGTACCAGTCTGTGAACTCCAGTTCCCAAGTTCCCCAGAGGCATCTCTCTGCAATGTCCAGTGTCTCTCACTGGGCATTCACAGAAACCATGAAGTCAGATGTCTCCAAAGCGACACAGTACACCCAGTCTGCTGGCTCCGCTGAGGACGCACTCCTCGCTTTCATATCACAGCACGGCAATGACTTTACAACAAACCACGGGTACGGAGATTAATAAAGACCAAAGATCGCAGAGGTATGGAGCACAGACGGGCGAAACAGAACATGGTTACACAGAGAACAAAACTAAACCGTGCTTTCCAGTGTCGAAAGCTGAACGGGCCACGGTCCTGGCCTCAGGCACTTTCTACAGTCGTTTCTCAGCATCCTCAGCCTCATGGCTGGAAGACACACAGATTCCAAGAGTGCCGGCCTCTTTGCCCGTAAGTGATGGATACCCACAGCATCTTTGTCTCTTTTTGTAGTTCAGAAAACCTCAGGACTGGTTTCTTTTTAAAGTAACCCCAGACAAAATTCCTCATCCCAGCTGCTTGTTCCCAGCATGGCTTCCTCACCCTTCCCTCCGTTTGCTTTTCCTGTTGACTCTGATGTCAATACAGTTTCCATGGGCTCTAACTTGAGTGAAATCAGCGCCTGTTAATCAGTCCCACCCCCAGTGTATTTCAGGAACGTGTTTCCAGCCCACACAGACACACACCTCGTTATCGACCACACACCATGCAGTGACGTTATTGACCTGTGTCCCACCAGCTCTCATTGGACACTGCACCCGACACTTCCCACAGATAATGCAATGAGAACAGCGTGTCAGGTGCAGTGAGTTTGCCAGGCCTGAGATGGGTTACAGTGCAGTGGGCCTGTTGACACTGAGGAGCTGCTAAGGTCACAGTGGCCAAAGCCGTGGCAGCGCTCATGGTGCCACCAGCAACACTCCCAAGCCGCCCAGCGCCTGAGCCATGGCCATGATCTTACCCCCACTGGGTGGTAGTGTTTCTCTAGAAGCCCAGCTGGGAGCCACTTCCTGCCCCTCGGATCCCTGGCTGGCAGCTGCCTCCTCCCCCAGGCACCACTGCCAGCTTCATCCCCTAACCCCACCCCCCACGGAGGGAACCAGGGTGAGTCGACATGCCCGGCAATCTGCCACTCGCAGAAATCTGCCTCCCCAGGTAGCTGCCTCGTCTGCCCCTACCTAGGCGTGGCCTCAACCCTGGAAACCCTTCCTTCCCCATAGCTCACTTCTGATTGACTTTGCATATGGCCTGATTTGGGGGTGTTGGCTCCTGTTGTTTCAGCTATTTTACTCCAAAAGGATATTAACTGCTTCTTATTTTTGTCTGGAATGAAAGGCGGTTGTTATGCTCACCTGCTTCAGTGAGCTTTCACCTAACCCCCGGCAAAAATCACCTTCTTAAACCTCGTGAGCCCAACTCTCTGTCCTCGGCTCAACTCTTCTCACGCTTTTGGTTTTGTGATAAACACAGAAGATGCGGAAATAAAAACTCAGTGGCAAAAAACCTCCATTCTCCTGGGCTTGAGGCTTGACCTTTCTCATCTCCCGGGGGTGTTTTTCTCTCTTGTTCTTGGAGTTTCTCTTTACAGGTTCTAACCCAGGGTCCCTCCCTCCCGGCATGGCTCACAATTCGAAGTTTCACAGTCAAAGTCACCTGCCAGACCAGCCTCTTCTTCATCACAGGGTTTGTCAAAGACATCCCTATGGCTCATGCTACAGCCCGTCAGTGCCTCTGGAATGGGAGCTCATTCTTCCCACCTTCTGCAGTGCCACATGTTCTCACCTGTGGGCTGGACTTCTGTAAAGTCAGAATGAGACCCATGTCTGTGGGAGGAGAGTAGCTTGTATCCAGCCACTGAGCTTTTCACAGGCAGCAAGCTCCAGGCTTGATCCAGTTTGTGTAACTGGCATCCAGGTTCCTACACGTAG
Source organism: Emydura macquarii macquarii (assembly GCF_026122565.2). Lineage (NCBI taxonomy): Eukaryota > Metazoa > Chordata > Testudines > Chelidae > Emydura > Emydura macquarii. The sequence continues at coordinate 7,708,980 of NW_027131391.1, forward strand.
GTGCTGATCTGTGAAGCCTTCTGGTGAACCCAGTATTGGTCTGTGATTACACCCTTCCCTGAACTGCTCCTCGCTACGATGTGGCAGCAGAGGAGGAGGTCCTGCATTCTGACCCGTACCACGCTCAGATATCTGCAGCTCCACATCCTGCCTGCATTGGACATCTCTTTTATCTGGCTCTTTCTCAGCCCTGCCATGATCCATCACTGTCAGCTCTGTTGTCCTGTGGGCTGTGCAGCTTTTCTCTTTCTGATTCCTTTCCCCATTCTCAGCACAAGCCAGGATTGGCAGCTCTGTAACCATTTCTGCCGTGACCTTTTCACCAAGGGAGACGATCTCCTTGTCCCTGTCTTTCAGGTCTCTTTTATTACCTTCTCTTAATGTCTTCTCCCCTGTAGTCTTTATGAAACTGTCACAGACTCTGCCACAACCTGCATTGTGCACACAATGTTTCCTTCACCTCTGCCAGCTTCGTGTGCAGCTCCCACACGCTGCGCTGTCTTTGCTCCAAGCGCTGCCTTTCTCTTGGCTTCGGCAGGGTCTTTTTCACTATTCTCTGACAGCGGCTCAGGTTTCCCCATGAAAAACACAGCGAACCTTGTCCGTGCTGTTTCGTACTCATTCTTCGGATTCAGAGCAAGGTCTGAGAACCTCAGCATCGCCTGCTTTGTCTTCCGTGAGAAGGAGGAGATGTACTAACCCTTCCTTACTGTTCTCTACAAGTCCTGGTGCTGTGTAAATGGTGTCTCCATTATGGCCACACTTATACATCAGCAATTAAAGCACAAAAGGGTTGTCAGTCCTTGTGCCTTTCCGCTATTTATTTCTGCTGCATTTGTTCCTTTAAGGCAGTTCACTCTTTCCCTCTCTAAGCCATCTGCTCTGGTCATCCCTAGTGCTTGGGGGTGAGGACCCCAAACTCTCCCCCACGCCACCCCCAGCAGCTTCACTCTCCCTTTTCTTTTCTTTTCAGAGGCGGCGTCTGTCCCCCCTTGATACTCTGCAGAGTGAGCAGAGACACCAGCTGCCCAGTGCTTTTGCAAGGAGCCAGACTGACCCCGCTCCAGCAGCCACTCGCTTTTTACGCATCTTCTACAGATTGCCCTGGGGGAAACTGCCCCAAGTTTCTTGCGTGGGGAGTTTTCCAGCCAAACCTTTCCATGCAGTTCCATCACAACCAGATTTCTTTTGCCGGAAAATGTCAATTCTCACCCAAAACAGCCCATTTTCCTGGGAGAAATTCCAAAATCAAACTCTGGCCCCAAGAGGCAGCGACCCTGCAGGAGGGGCAGGGAGAGGATTGGGGCTTCCCTGGAAGGCTCATTGGGGGTGACTTGGAGGACAAGGAAAAGGGGGCCCAGGCAGTAGCCGTAAGGAGGGAGATGAGTTCAGGGGCCTCATCATGTGAGGCAAGGTCCCCAGGCAGGAGGCAGGCTGGCTTCTTCCCCCCTCCCTGACATGAGGGCAGGGACAGGAGGAGGCAGAGGTAGCTGAGGAAGCTGGAAAATCAGCAGGAAGCAGATGCTCCACCCAGCTCCACAGATCCTGCTTGGGGTCCCAGCACTGCCCTATCCCCCTGGGGCTTGGTCCTGAAACTGGATGCAGGCACTCCCGACTGGGTGGCCCGTGCTGGCTGCGTTTTGCATGGATGATATTACAGCCTCCCTTGCTGCTCTAGCTAGAGTTGGAGATGGTCCTGGTGCGGTCCCTGGTCGTGGGCTGTGTGTTTTGGGGAGGGAAGCAGTGAGCACCGTGGAGCTAGTACGTCAATGGTTTCCATCAGTGTCCAGCTGTCCTGTTTCACTAGACCAGCCCTGCCGCTGGGCAGGTCTCTCCAGGGCCTTCTGGGAGACTGCAGCAAGCAGGCGTTTCTGGGGGGACCTGTCTTGGTCAGTTCCCACCTGTCCATCCAGGCAAGCAACACGCCTGCCATAGCACTGTGGCCCAAGCCTGGGGCACAGATCAGGCCCAGTATGTGTGAATGGAGCCCTGGAGAGACTCATACTGGCCGTCAGGCTGTGTGGCCCAGCAATGGGCTGGAGAAGCCTTGTATTTGGTGCTGCAGAAGGCTATTGTCTTACTGTGGAGCTCCTTCAGCAGCTGCGGGGTCGGAAGAGAATATAGCCATATCTGCATCCCCATTGCCTTTCCCATTGCCTGGCCTACAGCTGTACGGAGTAACTGATGGGGACTGAGGGGCCTCATCTGGGCTGAGATGTCCAAATTCACATCATGAACAAAGTCATCTGTAGGGGAGTAAAGAGTTAAAAGCTGGACCAGTGGTCAGGCCTAAGCTACAGGGAATGGGGTCAAGGCATGGGCAAACCTCGTTTCTGCTAATTGGTGTAAATTCTAGTTAGAGTCTGTCATCTCTCTTCTTTTCTTCTTTTCCTGGCCATCTGGGCTGGGAATGAGGCTAATAAAATCACTATCACCACTCCTGCACAAGGCCTCTGGTGGGAAGAAAGCATTATCTGCCTTCTCCCCCTGGCATGCCTTTACTGCAAAGAATGTTAGTGTAAAATTGATAGGTTTTAAGGTGATGGGCCTGACCTCTGTATGGTAATCCTATAAACAACAAACAGGGGCGGGTATAATTATATTCATTATGTAGTTGTTAATATTCATTGTATAGGTGTCAATGTAACCAAATAAGGGTCTATGGGGAGTTGCTGGCAATGTATACATTTACATACTGCTATGGATAAAAGGATTGTAAAGTAACCCCCTCGTCGCTCACTCGCGGCGTCGAGGTGGAACGAGCAGGCAATAAAGGGTTCTGTCTCCCCAATCCACCCCCAGGAAAACCTGTTTGGTTATTTCTAACACCGGCTTTGCTGACAACTGACCTTGCCTTTATTAGCCAGCAGTTACCTTGTGCTGTCTCGAGACTTGACATTGAGGGCCTGGGTGCTGTCCTGGGGACTGATCATCTGCTTTTCCCAGCTGGGGGGGGGGGGGTCTACTAGCGTGGTGTTTTCATTCCCTGAAGTGGCTACAATCTGGAAGCCTCAGAGATATTTGGCCTCCCTCTGCTGCAGTTCTATCATTGCCTTGCCAGATTCCAGGCTGCCACAGAGTAGCCCAACCCTCTGGGTCAGTGTGTTGGGGAGAGGGTCTCTGGAAGCCTGCAGCTGGCCAAGGAGTGTGCCAGAGGAAGGAAGCCGGGTGCTTGGTAGGAGATCCTGCGTGTGAGTGGGTGGATGTGTTAATCCCTTGTATTCCCTGCTATGACATCACTTCCCTTCTGTTGAACCTGATGATGTCACATAGAGGTGCGTTGAGTGATGGCAGTGGACTCTGTAGGTGCTTGCTGCTGCTTCCTCTTGGAAGGGGCTTGCCATTCAAAGCAATCCAAGCTGGGAGCACCAGTGTTGCTACACTGCAGCTCCTGGTGCTAGTCCATGTAGGGTCACCAATGGCATTTCATTCTGCGGGTTTGGGAAAAAACAGCTCTCCTGCTCATGGAGTTTGTAGCTGTCTTTCTAATTCCCTGAACCATTACTCCAGCTGACACCATTAGGAGGGGACAGAGACCTGGGGGGATGGATGGGTAGCAGCGTGACCTGATGGCAGTCACTTGTGAGGTGTTTGAGATCTCAGAAGCTGATTGCAATCAGCACAGACGTGGCAGCACGGTAGATGTGCCAGAAACCTACACAGGGCACACTCGGCCCTGGCATAAGCAGGCACAGTTCTCACTGACGTCAGCAAACGCTGCCCCGATTTATCCAGAGCTGAATTTTGCCCTTGGAATCTGAGCGGCGAAGTGCTAAGGGAAAATAGCAGGGTAAAGCTATCATGGGTGAGTGAAACTGAATCCCAGCGGCCTGTCTCTGGGTGTCTGCGTGGAATGTTGCTGTTCTCCCATTGCGAGCACAAAGAGGTGAGATCTCAGCGGCTTTTACCTTGTTTTGTTTATTGAAATGCTCTGGTTGCAGATTCACTTCCTCTGCTTCCTCTGCTTGAGATTTCTTATTGTTGCACCCGCTTTGAAATGGGAACTGCAGACGTCTGGATCAATGGACTGAAAGGTCATTTTCTTTCACTCTAGCTGCTTTTCCCCCTCCAATGGAATGCTGTTGTGTAACTCCCTACAGCGATTCTCCTCCCTGAATGTCTTACTACAGGTTTAGTCCCCCAATGGCACCAGCAGGCCCAGGAATCCTGCAGGGATGCACAGATGTGCAGGGATACATTTTTAAACATGTACAGACCTTTAAGAAAAGTGCAAACCAGCCACATTCTGTGATACTAACATCAGACTCTCTGTCTGGAGCCTGCATTGAATTCTGTTTCACCTGCTGTGACCCTGATGTCCGGTCGACTGAGGGCCCAATCCTACAAGCAAGGAACTCCCAATTCATCTGCCTTCAATCAGTTCCATGCACAGAATGCTAGAAGGATTTGGCCCTGTATGGAAAGATGGAGGAATCTGGTGGAGATTTAGGCTTACAATCCTGTTAAAATGTTAACAAAATTAAAGACGTTTCATGAAACCTTTTCAGAATAATTTGGAAAACTAACAAGTGAGCAAGAGAAAGTACAACAGAGAAATGCACACCCACAGGGCCAGATCCCACCTGGTATAAATCAGCATAGATCCATTTTGATTTCAACTGGGCTGTGATGCTATACACCAGCTGGCCGGTATCTCTGGCCTCTATACTCCAAAGATATTTGGCCAAAATCTTTAAAACGTTGGTGATTTTGGTGCCCGTGAGGTTCCCTGTTCTGCGCTAAATCGAGAACCTCTGATTATCAGGTGAGTTGTTACCTAGAACCCGACTTGCCTCTTCTGGTTTGCTCCCAGTTCTCATGCTGCTCCTGGAGCGTGTGAGAGGGTTGTGAGCACAGACGGAGAGATGATCTATATCCTCGTCCCCAAAAGGATTTTGATGAACCTTCTATAAGCCTCTGCTGCTTTCCTGGGCCCCGTTCTGAGAAATAGCCCCCTACACGTGAGCCATCACATGGAGATCGCTAGGAGGTGTCCCACAGTAAGACAGGCAGAACTGACTGTGGGACCAGCAGACCGCTGCCACAGCACTGAGAAGCTACATAGGCTGCCGAGACCTTCCCTGCTCCAGCTTTGAGCTGTGATGCTTATTATAGGCCACGGGCTCAGGGAAAGAGTGCTCCAAGGTGGAATGCGATGCCTCTCCTTAGCTGGCTTAGGGCTCTCCGTTACACTCTGTGACAAACGGGCCACCACCGACACGAGAGAACAACGCATCCTGCGCCCTTCCGGGCTCTAGAGCTGCACCTTTCCCTCCTCTTCTTCCCCTGCATCTTTGTCACACGTCAACTCCGCTAGCAGACAGCAGCGGAGACAGAGGCAGCAAAATCCCGCCCAGTGGCTCTGCAGCCTGACGGTGTGGTCCCCTGCTGCCATGGAGCCGGCTAAGGGGGTTTCCACCTTATTTCCCCTGAATAACTAAGCGAGCTTGAGTCAGACTCTGTCCCTCTCTACAAGGCCTGGGACCCCACCCCCCAAAACGTTCCAGCTGGAGGGGGCTCATTCCCTCCAGACAATTCCAACCTCCCGCCACCCCAAAGTCCCTCTACACGGGTCCATTTTCTCCAGATGGCCCAGCTCCCTCCAGGTGATGCTAGCAGTGGCTGGCAATCCAGCCGAGAGGGACAGGGAGCATCTCAGGGAATGTTATATTTCCAGCCCTCCCCAGAGCTGTTGATGGGAGAAGCTACTTGTGTTGCAGCCCACTGAGCCAAAAGGGAAGTGACCACCCTTTTAGGAGTTTATATTGAAGTTCTGCCACCAAGCAACAGAACCAGCCTGCTGCTCCCCCAGGCACTGCTGCCAGCCTCATCCCCTGTGCCCGCCCCCCCTGGAGTCTATCACTATAAAGCATGTTTTCCAATCCTTTAATCATTCTCATGGCTCTTCTTTGCACCTTCTCCAATTATCAACATCCTCCTGGAATTGTAGGCACCAGAACTGGACACACAATTCTAGCAGTGGACCCACAAGTGTCATATCCAGAGGTAAAATAACCTTTCTGCTTGAAATTTCCCTGTTTATGCATCCCAAGATCTCATTAGCTCTTTTGGCCACAGCGTCGCACTGGGAGTTCATATGCAGCTGATTCTCCATTACCATTCCCCAAGTCTTTTTCAGAGTCACTGCTTCCCAGGATAGAGTCCCTCATCCTATAGGTACAGCAAACAGTCTTTGTTTCCAGGTGAATACATATATGTTTAACCGTGTTAAAACACATATTGTTTGCTTGTGCCCGGCTTATCAAGCGACTCAGATCGCTCTGAATCAATGACCTATCCTCTTCATTATTTACCACTCCCCAAAGTTTTGTGTCATCTGTAAACAATCAATGATCATTTTAAGTTTTCTTGCAAGTCATTAATGAAAATTTTAACTAATATAGTGCCATGAACCACTCTTTGCAGACTCCCTAGAGACACACCCATTCAATTATGTTTCCCCACTTACAATTACGTTTTGAGACCTATCCGTTAGCTAGCTCTTAATTCATTTAATGTGTGCCATGTTCATTTTATATCTTTTTAATTTTTTAATCAAAATGTTGTGATAAAAAGTCAAATGTCTTATAGAAGTCTAAGTATATTACATCTACAATGTTACCTTTACCAACCAAACTTGTAATCTTATTTAAAAGAAATCAAGTTAGTCTGACAGGATCTGTTTTTCATAAACTCACGTTGATTGTTGTTAATTATATTACCCTCCTTCAATTCTTTATTATGCAGCCACTCCATTATGATGACTTGGATTGATGTCAGCTTGGCAGGCCTCTCATTACCCTGGTCAGCCTGTTTGCTCTTTTTAAATATTCGCACAACATTAGCTTTCTTCCAGTCTGCTGGAAATTTCCCAGTTTTCCAAGGCTTATTGAAAATCAATAGTAAAGCATCAGCCAGATCTTTTTAAAACAAGTTATCCAGACCTCCTCTTTTAAAAATGGCTAACTTCACTAGCAGCTGTGTAACAGTCTCCTGCGTTATTAGTGGAATGGAATGAGTTTTATCATATGATCTGGTGACAGCATCTGGTTTTATTTCCCCTAGCTACAGAACAGAAATATTAATTGAACAACTTTTGCCTTTTCTCAATTATTGTTGATAATTCTACAATTTCCTTCTAGTAATGGACCAATACCACTGTTGGGATTCTTTTTGTTTCTAATATATTTTAAAACCTTCTTATTGACCTTATCTCTGCTGGCCATAGATTTATCCTTATATCTCTTTGCTTCCCTCATCAATTGTCCGTAATTCCTAACTTATAGTTAGCAGAGACCCCTTGTGATCCTTTTTGCTCCCCATTCCTGCATGCAAATTATGGCTCCCCTGGATGGGTATGTGTGGGGAGGCAGGGGAAGAGCTCTTTGGACCCTCTCCTCCCCACAGCAACACACTCATGCTGGAAGCCACTGTTTGACCCCAAACATTAAAGTCAGAACACCAGAAACCACTCTGCAGTGACTACACAGTCATGGAAATAATCAGCCCCCAACACACCTTAGGAGAAGGTCAAAGCAGAGGCTGAAAGGTCACGCCTACATCTTTACCTTGTGTCTGGTTTCTGTAATTGTCCCACTGGAGTTGGAGGACAGGGTGTACCTGGCCTGTCACATAAACTATTACCAGCTTCAAGAGATTGAAAATCATGAGTCAGGCCCCCCCCCCCCCCAAATCATGAGATTTAAAAAAAAAATGATGTGTTTTTTTCAGTCAGTCTCTTGATGTTTGAGCTTGCCCTGTCCATCCCCAGGGTGTGCGTGTGACAATTAGTATCGCTTACTCTTCCACATGTACGGGATAAGGAGATTTTGGCCCCTGCTGTGCATCTGCCTGTCTCATGCCCAGCAATTAATCCTGTCCCCCAGTCTCCCATCAATTTCGTCCCTGCCCAACCTCCCTCAATTCAACCCCTCATCAGTTCAGCCCTCCTACCCCATCGACCCCCATCGCCCTTAGTTCACTCTCACAGCGCTCACCCCATCTGCTCAGAACCCACCATCAATACACCCCCCGCACCCCATCAGCCCCCTCCCTCCTCGCTTCAGCCCTCCTGCAGTCTGCAGTTTCACCTCTGTTCCTTAGGGATCTTCACCCTCACCAGGCCTGAGGGGGCAGCAGTGGGGTCCCTTCTCCCACTTCCCAGGCTGGAAGGGAAGCAGTCACCGAGGGTGACAGCTGGAGGCCTGGCTGACAGGATTTCTAAGTAAAATTAAGCCTCACTTTTAGAAGGTTAGACATTAAGCTCAGCTTTTAGACATCAAGCCTCAAACGTCAGGAGTTTTTTCCCCCCAGTTGATTCAATTGTTTATTTGAGGGTTCGCTCGCTCCTTCTTTACCTCTCAGATGAAGTTTCTCTTCCCTGCTGGGGTGTAGCCACAGTTCCCCACACATTTTTATCTGCTATGTACATGCATTCTCATCGTCTTTCAAAGTACTTTGGAAGTAACTGCCCGGTGGAGAAACCACATTCCTTTGTTTCGGGTGGGGTAACTCCTCTTTGACTGGAAACCCGTTTTAAGAATGTGCAGTGGCTGAAAAGAAAAAATCCTGACATTTGACAGTTCTAGTGCGAGATCATGAGGGAGGCTTAATTTTACTCAGAAATTGCGACTCTCGTGAGCAATTCACAAGTTGGCATGTCTTCATACAGGCCCCAGTTCTTGCCTGCTATCAACCTAAATCACGCCCAGCACACTTCACCTTACAGTGTGGACACAAAGCAGCGCAGGCCGTCGAGCAGCAGAGGCACCGAATACACAAACCAGAAGGATAAGCCAACATCTGGACCCTACATCCTGCCATGGTTTTGCAGAGCTTAATTGGATCATCCATTTTTGCTATATTAACATATTGGGGCTGCTGCTAATCCCTGGGGAAGCCCTTTACATTGCAGCTTAAAGTACTTCCCATAATCGTTATGACATGGTTGGCTAAACAATACAAAGATGCTAATTCCCCAAACATTTAACTGCTAATTTAATGCCGTTTCCCAAAGTTTAATGGTTTTCAGTGGGTGCTATTGAGATGTGTGAACCCACAAGTAAATTTGTCAAGAAAATCTATCCCAACGAATCTAAATATTCCCAGAGAATGCCTGCTTTACATTAAAATATTGCTTCTTTACCAAGATTTATTCTATTAGATAGAAAAAATCCTTGTCGGTGTGGCCCCTTTCTCAAGGAGAACATCCACGCCTTTCTGAATAGCTTTATACCCTGGACTTTCCACTTCCTGTTTCTTCATTCCCACCAATAAGGTCACTTACTGCCTGTCAGTCACTTCCTTGCATTTCCGTCTTTAGCTGACACGATCCTGAATTGCAAAGCTGAGCTTCAAATCCGGATTTTCTCCCAAATGTTCATGTGTCTGGATCAAGAGCTTGGTCCCATTTCTGACCATTACTGAACAAATCATGGTAGAGACATAGCCACTGGATCAGGGCTCGGGCCAGATTCTCAGTGGGTGTATCTTGACAGCACTCCATTAAGTAGGGTGACCAGATGTCCCAATTTTATAGGGACAGTACCGATATTCGGAGCTTTTTCTTATATAGGTGCCTATTACCCCGCATCTCCTCTCCTGATTTTTCACACTTGTTATCTGGTCACCCTACCATTAAGTCAATTCATATCAGCTAAGGGTATGACCATTTCTCCAAGGTTATAATGTTAGCACAAAATCTGTCTCTTTCTGTAACGTAATGAAATACGTTGATACTTTGCAAGTGCTAGAAAACGTCTCATTGATCCAATAAAATGAAAGGAGCAAAAATCTTGATCCAAATATTGTTTTTGGCTTACTAGTCTCATTGAAGGAGGAGCGCCAAGGCCAATAAACTAATTTCAGGTGAGGGAGAAGACAGAATTCAGTTTTCCTTTAAAAAAAAAAAAGAAAACATCACAAAGAAATTTTGAAGAGAGAATAGGAACTATTAAAAATGAATGGTCGTGTGGAAAAGATCAGTGGCAGTGTTATGAGTTGGTCATCAAGGGGAATCCTCATAGGAGATTTCACGTGTTGACTAGTCCTCTTGCTTTCATCTCAGAATGTATTTTTGCTCCAGATTACACTGTGATAATTATAAAGATTCTTCCAATTAACTTTTGGAGGTATCTGCAGGGAACACTACGCCACAGGAGTTTACGGTCAACTCCATCATACTGCTTTAAATATGTACAGAATAAGACATGAAATAAAAATACAGCAGTGGGGAGGGGGGTCCACAGCCAACCTCCTTACTGCTTCCATCATCATCATTATTTTAACCCTGTACCTTGTAAATCACCACGCTTGTATATTTCAAATCAAAGATCTATTAATAATCAAGCAATATCACTGGGCAGCCTCACAGGACATGAGAGGACATTGATTCACTGAGCCCAATGCTTTGTCTCTGTCAGTCGTCACTGCGTGTGATGCAAAAGGAGATTCTTGATGGAGATGGTTGGGAGACAGGGGAGGGGGGAGAGGGTTGGAAGATGGGGGAGGGGGAAGGGAGTTCCAAAGAAAAAATCCAATTTTGCTAGAGAAAAGAAAACATGAAAATTGAACATTTTTTCCGTTTTCAGCTAATAATGTTTGGATTTCTGTTTTCTTGATGAAAAAAAGTAAAACATTTGGAGACAAGCAGAAAATGCCGTGAACATGTTTGTTTTCCTGCAAACCCTCCTGGCTCCTGAGAGTGGTGCAGGACGCCCAAGTGACGGGCAGATCAGGTCAGAGAGCCAGTCACATGGTTAGGGGCTCATCTCATTCAAGTGACTCAACCGATGGGAGCCTCTCTGTCGCCCTCAACCTATCAGCCCCTGCCAGCACATTGGACGCCGGGTGGCAATATCCTTACAAACACCTGCTGGGTCAGGTTCTTGGAAAAATTCCAGATGTCCTTAGCCCTGGGGCCACAGCTTTAGCCCACCCCCATTCGGTGCTGTACTCTATCCCCCTCAGGGGGTGACTGGGCCACGTACGGTGACTGGAGACCAGAGCGGAACCTTTTTACGCAGGTGGAGCTTCTGCTTTCAGGACCAGAGGTCCCAGGTTGGCTCCTCACAGCCAATGACCAACCTGGGGCACAGCATTACACAGGGACCCCCCGAAGCAAGGGTGCGATTGCCAGCACTTGGCATGAGCAGAGAACATCCCCAGCCTATAGCCTATAACAGCCTCCAGCCCCACAGGCCCCCTGGCGCTGATCCCCATCACACTGCCAATGCCAGCACCCGTGGGATTTACCACAGAGTGCCTTCGAGACTGCAGCAGGCCCAGCTAGCCACAATAACTAGGGCTTTCCCCTGGCCAGGCTCCATCACTGGAGAGCAGAAGCCTAGAACAATAATTCTCAAGGGAACAGACGTCCCGTGAGTGACTCTGCTTGGTCTCCAGCAGCCCTGAGACTCCCATGCTATGTGCTTATCCTCGTCCCTCCAGGCCGTGCCTGGAGAAACCACTGGCACAGTGCTGGGTCTGTACGCAGCGACGTGGGAATCTGCCTCTACCCAGCTCCCACCCCAGATACTGAAGAGCCCCTGCCCTGGAGAACGAGAGCTAGTGCCCTGGCTCTGGAATGGCCTGCATCTGTCAGAGGCATTGATCCTTCCTGCAGCCCTTTGATTTACTCATTTAATCGAATTGAACTACTGGAAACAAGAGCCTGTGTGAGGTTGGCTGGGTCGTCCCCAGCATTTCACCTCCAGTCACATGAGTTACCGGCACTTGGCGAGGCGTACACTGCTGAGCCAACACCGCTGCCATTAACTAATAGCGAATTGCTCTTCTAGCCCAACCTGCGAGGGAAGTAGACCGAGAGGTTCTCCAGCCCCTTTGGAAACCAGCCATGGTTTGTAGGGCTGAAGAAACCCCATCCTTTCTCCTACAGACTAACCCCGCCGAGATGCATTCTCCTGAATCTCAAGCACCTTCCTTCTTTGCAGCCCACGGGGAGCTCTGCTGCGCGGGAGATGGGTTACAGCTGGAAATTGATGCAAGGGTTGGAGTCTGTTGGTCACAGATCCAGGGTCGTGGTTTTAAAGGCAGCAGAGGCAGAGAGAGAAACCCAAAATCTCGGAAGATCAGCATGCTGGACTCCTTGGAGGATGTCTCCATCATATATCTGATGTGGTACGAACGTGTTACTCATCATAAGCTGGTCTGGGAGAGCTAACGTAGTCACTGTGAATTGTGGCCTCTTTCTTAAACAGGTTGCATTTCAAGTGGAAAATTGAGCAAGAGCCATTTTTATGGACTCTTTTTCTGTGTCTCTCATTACCCTGTCCCTTCCTCATGTCTCTCTAATGCTCCTTGATTCATTCTGGCTGTTACATGTCGTTTTATAGAATTTAAATAAATGTTTCATGTCAAATAAGAGCTGCAGGACGTTGGAATCTTTGCGATCCAGCCGGCTTTTCCGAGCTGCATTCAGAAGACCAGGGAAAGTGAAGGAGAGCTCCGAAATCTCACCTCTCCTCATCCCTCTGCCTCGCTTCATCATCATGGGCTCTGCGCATTGTTTGCAGCCCCAAGACTCATCCCTGCCGTCCTTCCAACGGCTGGGTCGCCCCATCACAGAGGTCTGCCCCTGGCTCCCACGCTCCTCCGATCGGCAGGGGCGGCGTCTCTCTGCAGTAGCTCCCTGCCGTGCATATCAGTGCACTAAGGAGCAATCCTTCCACTTGACGCCTGCTCTGCAGGGGTCACGCGCAGGCTAAGGAGAGGAGCTGGAGCCAACTCATTGCCCTGCTTCACCCGGGCCATCAGGGAGCACCTGGCTGAGCCCCCTGAGTGGCCAACAGGATCATGCAGTCAGGGAGGGGGCTAGCTAAGGATGCACAGAGCCACAGATACAGAAGGGACCATTATGATGCCCCCAGGCTGACCTCCTGCAGAGTGTCGGGGTCCAGCAGCCTGTGGGGACGCTGGTCCAGCACTGCTGCCTCCAGCAGGTGGAAGACGCCATTTTGTCTTTTGGGCAGAGGGCTCGAGATTCACCTAGAGCCCCCACAATGCAGAGACGAGCCCTTGAGTCCCTTCCAGCCCTTGAGTCTCACACCCCTCCAGCAGCCTGAGATACCAGGCAGCGGGTTAGCCATCCCACGCGCCCCTGCACCTCCTGCAGACGGCCAACTCTCCATGGAAGGGCGGCTCACTCGACAGGGCAAGACCGCAGGCCATCTCTCTGTGGTGGTCTGGGGTGATTCACATTATTACTGGGCTATTCAAGAGCGCCAGATCTTATCAACTGGCAAAGGCAGGCTTAGGAGACCTCAGAGAGCTCCAACCCTGTGCCAAGTGCCTCGCAGGCCATATGCCTACAGGATTGGACAAAGAGGGATTAGTCCAAAGCAGGATTCTGCAGTACGTTAAAGTGAAAAATCACTCTCTAAATGAGGGAAGATCGCACAGACTATTCAGAGTGATTAGAGGAGCTGGTGCTTAGCCTTTAATTCAACGGGCTCTGGATTTTCTCCTTATTTATAAGGCTAAAGCTAACCTTCCCCTCACCCCAAACATAAAGTTGTAAATTAAACCTGCCAGAACCTGCGGCTGGCACGGTTCAGCAAGCCCTTTACTGTGTAAGTCGGCATTTTGCCATCTCCCTGGGGAATCTCGCTGCATTTCCCGGCCTGAGAGGGCAAGGGAAATGCAAATGGTTCAGCTGTCTGGTTTGACAGCTTCTCTGAGCTTGGTGGGTCTGCAAAATTGGGCCGGGAATCTCACGACAGCCAGTTTCGGCAGGAGATCAATGGCACTTCCAGCTTCTGGCTATCTCAAAATTCCAGAAGGGCTGATGACAGGCCACAGAGGGAGGTGCACTGCGGGGATGGAGCTGAATTTTGAAAGGATTCTTCCAACCCAAGGGGATCCGTGACAGAGATCCCTGAACCCCACAATCATGCTGACCCCCGTTACCAGGCAGCTTCCAAGCCGTATTGACTTCATCTGTACTTATTTACAATCATTTGGCTCAGTGCTTATATTATCTACTTTCAAGTGGGGGTTCCCCTGGTTAATAGTGGGTTCCAGACCCTCACCCTTCGCCTTGGGGTGCAGACCCCTCCTCCCTCCTACAGCCTCTGGGGAGGCAGGAAACCCCCCAGAAATCACTCAAACACCATTGTCAGTGGAAACACGGCACTTTTTCAGCAAGTCACCTTGATCAGCCCCAGACGGATTCAGAGCACCAATCGCCCCAGTCTCTCTACGATGTGAGCTAGGCATGCTGTGTCCAGGTCTCTGCTGTGCTTGGTGTTGACTGCTGCCATCCCACTGCTGGCCTGCACATCTCTGCCAGACCTCGGCTACCACCTGGGTCTGGTCCCTGGGACGCCCCACGCCATGGGTTCTGGCAGTCCTGATTCCTCTTTAGTGATGCAGCAATATACAGTCCCTTGGTGCCCAGCGTGACCATAAGAGCCCCTGTATTCACACCCTACACACTGCTGCAATGATGTTTGTGCAAAATGTGCCTTGTATGGCATCACCTGAAAACTAACACCACACCGGCCATTAATACCATTGTAAAATGCATGTGCTAACCTTAAATGTGACGTTATGAATTCTCTCTGTATGTTACTAGAAGATGTTCTAGACTAGACTAGCTTCAGCAAAGGTGATAAACAGGTCTGTCCTAGAGAAAGGAATGGGGTTCTTACCTCAGTTTACATATTAGCCATAAACACAGCTATCAGGCCAAACCAGGGGGGTTATCTTGAGCATGAACTCAAGAGACAGCGAATTACCATGGCTCCTGCACCCCACAGAGACACAGAAGTCTTAAACTCCTGGGGCCCTTCTTGACTTTGAGGACAGGAACAATTCTTGGGGCATATAAGGGACTGAGAGAGACTCCATCTTTATCTTTCACCTAAGACGACATGGGAAAGCAACAACTTGTACTTCTGTGGAAGGTCCTGATGGAGAGACAGTCAGCCATGCTGGACAAAGAATAATTGGTGAGAGAAAACACCCTCAACAAAGACGGTACCTTCCTGGAGTCAGTTTTAGACTTTTCAACGCCTGTTTTCATTTTATTCTCCTGTAACCGTCTCTACCGTTATTCCTTTTCCTTGGCATCACTTCATCTATATCTAATAAACTTTTATTTACATCTAAGCCAACCCAGTGCTCTGTCTGAACTACAGTAATTGTTAATTCCAGTTAATGTAGCAAGGTGCTGGGTATTGGCTCTTTAAAGGAGCAACCCCCACCCCCATCAATCAGGGCTCGGAGACCAGGGCCAGCTTTCACAGCACTGCTGAGGTTTTGTGGAGTGAAAATTCACCTCTCCACATGTGGAGATGGCTCACACCCGAGCAAGACTCCACCAAAACTCAGGGGCTCTCGGAGGCAGAGTCATTTCCAAACGGCTGATCGAGTCCGCCCGTGGCCAGCCGTGCTGGCACTTTGCCGTTCTGCGAGGTCTCTGACTTGCAGTGGCCCAGCGAAGATAGCAGTAGCCACCTGTGTGGAGCTGGCTTGGAAATTGGAGGAACTGCCTGTAAATACTTGAGAGCAGGGACTATATCTTCATCGCGTATGTGTCTGTACGGTGCCCTGGTCTCAACTGGGGCCTCTGTGTGCTAATGCAACAGGAATATGAAATAATCCTCATCCTTGCTGCAGGCTAAGTGGAGAGTCATTAGACATAGTGACATGGCTTTCACATGGTCAGCGTCGTTATTGCTGAACACAGCAGGTTTCAGAGACCCTTAGATCACAGAGCAGGGACAAGGGGAGGGATTCCTGGCCCCAGCAAAGCCAATGCAGCTGACTTTAGTTGAATCAGGATTTCACACTCCTTTACCAAGGGAAAAGGAGATAGTTAATGCCTGGTAAACCCGCGGCAGGATGCCACAAGGGCCACCAGGGCTTTGTATTTAATGTTTTCACTAACAGACCAGGGGAAGAGGCACCACCATGAGTGATCAGCTTCCTCTAGCTCTAAAACGGAGGGGCAGCAAACAAGCCGGAGGCCGGATGCTAAGTGCAAAGGGGACCTGGTGGGATGAGAGCCTGCAGGTGATGACGTGAGGTTCAGAACGTGCAGAGTCCTCCACCTAGGGAGGGGAAATGAAATGCACAGACCCCGCCTGGGCCGCAGCGAGTCTCCGAGAGTCCTCGAGCGAGAGCAGAGAGCTGGCAGCGCAGGGCTGGGACTGACCGAGCAGACGCTTCCCTCCGCTGACAGCGCTGCCCTGCATTGCCCAGGCACGAGTTCACCTGCGATGCTGGGTGTCTGGGTACAGGTACTAGAGGAAAGGCAGAGTGGGAACAAGCGGCCCCGAGGCTTGGAGGAAAAAGTACAAAAGCGGAAGATGAGGCTGTCAGGATTGGAGCTGGGGGGGGGCATGTGTCGATGAGCAAGTGGGGAGCAGAAATGCTCCAGGAGCTGCCCCTCCAGCTCCTACGCCAGGGTAGGGGCTCGCTCAGGATTGTACAAGGCCTCTAACTGGCAGTGCAGCTGCTCTGCCCCCGAGTCTCCAGGCAGCTAGATGCCCCCCACAGCTGCTGCCCACGGTGGGGGTGGGAAAATGGGTGTGGCCACAAAGGGAGAAGGGCCGTAAGGGCGCAGGGAGCCAGTGCGGACAGCAGAGCAGCAGGGGGTGCCACGAGCAGTCAGACCCTGGACCCCGTGGAGCTTCTCCAGGGCCGGCAGCCTGCTCCTAGAACAGATGAGCTGCAGGGATTTCAGGAGACCGCTCCTAGCTCTGACTGCACGGTGGAGAGCCACTCCTGCCTTGCTTACGTCCCAGGCTTTTCCCCGACCTCCACACAGCAGCCCTCCTGATCTCTCCCCTGGGGGATCCTGCCTGCGGGTTGCTCCTGTGCCCCAAGCAGCTCCCAGCGGCTCCTTTTCTCCACCCCGGCACACGATGGTGGAAGAGACGGTGATGTCTCCTCTCCTGCCCACAGGGGATCCGGAGTGAAAGCCGCTAGTGTCACCTCATCACCACCAAGCTGCATTTAGCCATTATCATTCCCTGGTTAGGAACCTGCCGCACCCCCCCTGTGGGTGGGAATCGGGTCCTGATCTCCCCAATACCTGGAACATTTCTAAGGCCGGGGCCTGAAGGAGGGACCCTGGACAGGAGAGGAATGACTGCCCGTTCTTGGCCAGGGTGACATTGTGTCACTTCTCATGCAGAGGAGCGCTGGCCTGCATGGGGAAGCTGTGACACGTCCTAGGCAGGTTCCTTACTCCAAC
This sequence comes from Emydura macquarii macquarii, assembly GCF_026122565.2. Classification (NCBI taxonomy): domain Eukaryota; kingdom Metazoa; phylum Chordata; order Testudines; family Chelidae; genus Emydura; species Emydura macquarii. The sequence continues at coordinate 7,726,201 of NW_027131391.1, forward strand.
CTGGCTCCCTCGCTGCGTGTGAGATGCCCAGCGGCCCAGCAGTTGTGGGTCTGTCACTTGAGTTTGAGTCTAGGTCTTGTGGCTGCAGCCGCCCCTCTGGGCACCGCTACCTGCTTCGTGGCCCCGGTCAGAGAGGAGAAGGCTGCTGCCCTCCTCACTGGCCTGCCCAAAGGAATCAAAGAATCGTAGGACTGGCAGGGACCTCATGTGGTCATCTACTCCCATCCCTGACACTCATGGCAGGACCAAGCATTGTCAAGACCTGTGCTTCTGGCAGAGACTAGCCCTGCCTCTGCCCTTTCCTTCAGCCCCAGCATTTAAATGAAGAAGCAAACCGAACGTCTCTGTGAAAGGAAGTTAGTGGCAGAGCTTTTGTTCTTTCCTGAACACTGCCCGTGGGCTGGGGCTGGTGCACAAGTCCACCTTAGCTAAGACGGGGCCAGGGGCTAGAGGAGATAGACAGATAGATATTGGATGAGGCCACTGCCGGTCGCTGTTCCCCTTGACCTGCTCCCACCATGCACCGGACGAAGTGAGCCGTGACCCTGGCTGGGCCCCTACCCCCCATAAAACCTTCTAGAGACCAGGGACTTTGAAGAGTCATGTGGAGGGATTTTGCTTTATTAAACTAGAGATTTAGGTCAAAATGAGTCAAATAACTAATTCCCAAAGCTCTCAATCCTCTTATTGGACTTTTTCTTTTAATGCCATTTCTCCTCTCTTTTCTATTCGGCAGAAGTGACCCCAGGAGCCCTGCTTACACAACGATCTCCATGAGGAACCCGGCTCTCAGACTCTCACGCACCTTGTCTGAGCCCCTCGCCTCACACACCCTGGAAGGCTGGGGAGTGCTATAGGTGGGGAAACTGAGGCACAGAGTTTTCAAAAGCCCCCAGCTCTGTCTCCAGTGAAGTTAATGTGAGTTTACCACCTGCAATGGGGGCAGAGTCCGGCCGACACAGCCCTTTCCAAAATCCATCGAGACTGGCCCAAGGTCACAGAGAGAAAGCTGTGGCCGAGCTGGGAACTGAGCCCTGATGCCCGGGCTAGTGCTTTAGCCACAAGGCCATCCTTGCTGCCAAGTGCCTAGCTAACTAGCTGCTCAGTGAATGTCCTAGTCTCCAGAATGGCTCCATCCTAGCCTGGCGAAATGTCCCAAAGTGCTTGCAGAAGGGGTTCTCCTCCACCTGCTACCGCTGCCCTCTGGGGGCAGGGGGGCATGCCCAGGGCTACAGCCCTGGCTCTTTAGGGTTCCAATCCCTCTTCCTCCCTTCCACTGACTGGGCTCTGTCCTCCCACCCCTCATGCCGAGAGGCACGGAGAGGGTGGTCGCTGGATTATGAGGAGCTGCACAGTCCTGGCCTGCAGGAAATGGGCTTTTACATGGGGTTCATGGGCAAATCCTGCCCCACCCCCTGCACCCCCTCCCTTAGCAGCAGGAGCAGCTCCACTGTGCATGGAGGAGGCAGCGTTTCATGGCTCAGCTCTGCAGGGAAGGGAGGGTCATGGGCAGGCTGAGGGGACTGAGGTAGGATTCACCCATCCTCCCCCCAGAGAGTCGTTGTTCACGTACCGTGTGCTGGGTGAGAACAGGAGAGGAAGCCATGTATGTAGCACTAAACTGGCTCCTTCTGACTATTTACAGGGCAGCTAGCAGCGTAGTCCTGTGCACACAGAGGGACGACCTGGTACCTCCTCCAAGCTCTTCCTTTCCGCAGCCGGTTCTCCCACCCGGGTCCCTGCAGGTGGCTAGAGACCTGGCTCAGCAGCTGTTCCGCAGCCCTGGGGGAGGGAGGAACCCGGCACAGGGGCGGAGGGTTTGCCCCAGCGTCAGCTCTGCCTTCCTCGGTGCCCCTGCTGTGCTCTCAGCTGCTCCAGCCGCTGTGCCCCAATGTTTTGGGATGCCGAGGCAGCTGGAGGAGGACTCCAGGCAGTCTATGAGCACAGCTGAGCCATGACAGGGCGGCTTTATTGACCACTCCGCTTGACCGGCCCAGGAAGTCAGCAAGCCTGTTCTTAGGTCCGACAGCAACAACTGTTCTCTCGCTGCTCCATGCACGAACCCTTGGCTACAATCTCTGCTGCGCCTGCCTCACTCCTAACCATGCTGCTCTGCTTGGTTCCTGACTCCAGCTCTGATCTTTGGTGCTGTTCCTGGCCGCTGACTCCAGCTCCAACCACTAGGCATGACCACCATTTCTTCAACCTCGAGGCCTGACTGCCCCGGTCCCGGTTCACGACACAAGGCGCTGAGCTCCCTTTCCTCAATCACTGGTGGGGTGGCTGGTTCTGATGGCCTCAGCCTGGGATAGCAGCACTGCTCTGGGGTCTGCTTAGGTGGCTCCAGGATGTGGAACTTGTGTCTCCATGTGCATGGTCTGCAAGCTGGCCGCGGCCTCACGCCTAGGAGAAGGAGGCCCCGCCCTCTCCCGCCCCCACTCGAGGAAATGCATTCATAGATTCCAAGGCCAGGAGCGACCCCTGTGATCATCTCGTCGGGCCTCCTGTATAACACAGGCCAGCGAACAGCTCCGAGAATACTCCACGAGCAGATCTTTTAGAAAAACTCACCCGCAAAGGCTTTGCTAGTGTGGGGCCTGGAGCACTTGCAAGTACTCGGAAGCTGGAAGAGGCTTCTTTTTGCATAGTGGAGGCCTATGTGCCCAGTGTGCTATGCCTCAGCACAGGTGAGATTAGTGATCAGTTTAATGTACTGCCCTTAGGTCCCAGCCCAGCATCCCTAAAGGCCTGGGGCAGCCCCTTCCTCAGCTCCTCTCCTGTTCTGCCTTGTGGGCCTTTCTCTCCTATTTGACTCTGACACTGCCTGTTCCCTTCACTACTTTGCCTGTGGCCCCAGTACATCAGGCCTGGCTTCTCCCCACAACAGCGTCTGGCATTCAGCGAAGGAATCAGTCACCCTTCTGTGCCTGCCTCTGGTTGGACAACAGGCGTCGCCCGTGTCGATGTTCAGTCACACAGGCACAAACCACCCCAAAGAGGCAGGAGGAGCAGGGACATAGTCCTGCTCTCCTTCCGACAGGCAGCTCTCCGGGCTAGCCAGACGAAGTGCATGATACAATGGCAACAGGGGTGCTGCAGGAGAAATTGTGTTCCCAGAAGCCATGCTATATCTATGAAGCCACTCCCAGCTCCCACCGTCAGCTGTGCTAGGGCAGAGCCGTCCCCTGCTGCCTGGTGGCTGCTCCCGGCCATGTACAAACTGTTCCTACACGTATGTCTCTGAGAAACAGCTGGCGAGATAGCACATTCATAAAGCACAGCTCTGCGGTGCATCTGGCAGGCAAGAAAACAAAGTTATCCCCCTGGAAACAGAGGTGGTTATTAAATGCAGGCCATAGACCATCCAAAACTCAAAGTCAATCAAGACAGGCTGGGCCACCACGACCAGGAAACTTGTGTAAGTGATCCAGAATGAAAAAGAATATCACAAGACAGAGCTATGGTTGTAGCAGAACTGGAGGGATATTTGATTGTGTTAGATGAGAAACAACACTCACCAAATCCTAGACTGTGTCATAACGCATGCACAAGGGGCAGAATTAAGGTTATACGTTCAGCCCCAACTTTGACACTTTCTGCCTGTTGACAGTTTAGCCGTGCAACCCTCACATTGAATTATTTTTTTGCATGGAAGATGATTATAGCTGTGAGATCCTTATCCCCAAAGCTGTTACTTCCCCATAAATATTCCTGGGCACAAAATAAAAGCAGTGTATTCAGCCAGCTATTCATTCCGCAGCAAGCTGGATATTTTTCAAGGGATGCTGTCTCCTTTTTTCCCTTCTTTCCACCCAAAATAACAAGTCTGTCAGAAAAAGGTTATCTCCTAATTCTATTTGTTGAAGCAATGGTTTGTGATGTTACACACAACGTTGCATTAATCGCTCGATCTGATCTTATTTTTCTCTTTATTGAATCGCATTCCTGCTCATGTGGTTAATGCTTTATAAAATAAGCCTGATCCCAGGAGCTAATTGGCCTAGTGACATGGTGTTTGCGGCTCACACGGCAAACTGTATGATTTCAGCATTTGAAAGAATAACATAAATCCTTCCACACATTTCATCCTAAAGTCTGCAAAATCTGCTTGCAATGTTTTTATCTCTGAGGATTAGTGCATTAACAGGGACCGTCGCCATCATGTGAACAGAGATAAGGTGCAGCTAATCCATCCCTTCTGCTCTCTGACACACACTATCAGCGCCGAATGGGAAGCCTAGAAGCAGAGATAAATCATCAACCCTCTGGAGGCCCTGAACTAAATATGAATACATTAAAGCAACATTAAGCTCATTGCACAACAGCAGAACAGTTGTTCCTTTGTCACTTTGTAAAGTAGACATTGTGCTGGGTATTAAGCTATTAGTTGTCGGAAAGGTGCCTGTTTTATGGTAACATATCAGCTTCTGACAGCAGTTGCTGCCAGGAAAGAGTAGAATGGATCGAGCCTCGGGCCCCTGAAACGTCTTCCACGCCATGCCCCAGGTAGTTTCAGCTATGGACAGATGCACACCTTGTTGTAATGTGCAACACATTGGCATGGCAGGAGACGGCCCGGCGGCCGGTTAATCACCAGGCAATGCCCAGCCTCGGTGCCATTCCTGTTTTTAGATGCCCTCAAGACATAAAAAAGCACAATCATAAAAAATGCAGCAATCACCTTGTCTGGGTGTTCTGTCGGCAGCGGGGGATTTGCCCTTTTCCCACACTTAAAAACCTGATTCTGGGTCTGATTCTAAGCTCAATTGCATCCGTGTAGATCAGGAGAAGTGGCAGTGTAAATAAGAATAGATGCAGGCCCCTGCAAAGGAACCAACAGGAGAGTAAGATTCCATTCACAGCCTTCCACTGGGCTCCAACCGGACCCTCCATTCATAGATTCCAAGGTCAGAAGGTGCCATTGTGATCATTTTGTCTGACCTCCTGTGTCACACAGCTCAGAGAACGGCCCCACAATGATTCCTAGAGCAGATCTTTTAGAGAAACACCCCATCTCAGTTTAAACATTGTCAGTGCTGAAGAATCCACCATGACCCTCGGTAAATTGCTCCAATGATCAATTACCCTGCAACCCCTGCCTGAGTGAATGCTGAGCTGTGCTTTGTATTGTCGTGTAAGATTGCCCATCCTCAGGCCATGCTTCCTGCAGAGCAGTGTCGGTAAAATAAGAGACCTCTGCCACGCACAGGTACTGAGATAAGGGCACACGGGGAGCAGACTTAAGTGTTGTTTTGAAAAATCAGAAATCTGTTGCTGGGCTGGGAAGGGGCTGGGAAACGTTGTGACTAGAGCTGCTCAGGAAACGGGCTTTCCTTTCCACAGACAAATTTGAGTTTTTGGAGTAAAACGAAATATTTAGATGCTGAAATGCCACCACGGTGTCTCATTGTAGTTATAGTTCAGCTGGTGCCTGCTCCCATTCTCCTCAATAGCCTGAGCTCCCTGATCAGACTACAGCTCCCACGATGCACTCTGGTCTCAACTTTTGGTAAGAGAAGGTGGTTTGTCATGCTGGCAGTCACTGAAGGTGTCAGGAAACTTTATCTCTGCTCCCCATCCTGAGGTGACATGTACCCAGTCAACGTGGGGATATTTGAAATCCCCAATTATTACTGAATTTTTTATTTTTATAGCCTCTCTGATCTCCCTGAGCATTTCACAGTCACTATCACCATCCTGGTCAGGTGATCGGTAGTATATCCTACTGCTATAGTTTTATTATTCAAGCATGGATCCGTGCCATTGTTCAAGCATTATCCAGAGACATTCTGTGACACCGTTTCGTTCATTTAAGATGTTTATTTCATTTGACTCTATGCTGAGCTCTTGAGAATCTCCCGCAGGTGCCTAACTTTGGCGCCCATGTTTAAACATTGGTCCATACATATTTACTGAGCTCTGCAAAGTACTGTGTCATAGCTGGAGTTTCTCCGTAATTGAAGCATTTTGCTTTGATGGTGTTTTCACCGCCGCTTGCAGGTGATCATTCTCTCTGGATTAGCGCTGGCATGCAAGAGAAGTGCGTGTGGAAAGCACAAAGGAAACAAACATATTGGCAAGTACCCTGGGATTGTCCTGACTCCCCCACATTGCAGCCACTGGACCCTGGCATTGCACTCGGCACCCAACAAAGCAGGCGGCAATCCTGATAGAGCAGCGTGCTTCTATCCTGGCTCTCCTCCACTCTGCTAACCACAGGGTGCAGAGACAATGTCAACAAGTCTTGGGAGAATTGTTTAAACAAACAGGTAGCTTATTTCCCCATCAATATGCAAAAAGCCACCTCCAGCGTGGAGTGGCTGTAAATAACAATGCTGTCACGTACTTTGTTTACATTTCCCCACTTGCCATTGTTTGTAATAACCTCTCTGGAGCTGGGAAATAGCATTTCTTTCCTCGCTGATTTTGTCCATTTCCATTTGGCGGGCAGTGACTTTTTTTCTTTATTACCAGCAGAGCTTGAAATTAATTTTTTTTTTTTTATTTCGTCGCTCGTGCTGCAGCATCATCAATAATAGCAGGGCTGTGCGTCTCCTGGGTGGGAATGTCTGGGAGCTAAGTGCTGCCCTGAAGCCAGCAGGGGGCATAAAAGAGCGTAACATGGGTGGGTCCTGAAGGTCTTGCCTCAACAACGATTTTGTAAATTTCATCTCTGTGGAGTAAGAAGGATTTTTCCCATCAGGGAGGCTAGTGTAGTAGTCTAACATCTATCTCCTTGGCATAGGTGTGCGCAGCACATTTCATTAGGATGTGCACCCAGGATCTTTAGCAGGGGCAGGCGTATCAAACTCAATTCCACCAGCGGGCCACATTTGAATTTCCCGCCGCGTCCTAGTCTCCGCAATGAAATCTCGCAATGAACGGGGTTTTGGCGGCAGATTGCGGCGTGCTCCCGTCCGCGGCGACATCGTTCATCTACTTCGTTTTCAGCAGCAGCTCACTGTCTATTGCCACCCCGCTGAGAAATCGCACGCCCCAGCTACTTTTTTGGCAGCAGCTCTACCGGCCCACATCAAAACGGTTCGCGGGCCAGATGACAAAGGTTTGACTCCCCTGCATTAGGGTGTGCCTGGATACACCCAGCACACCCCGTGCGCACACCTATGCTCCTTGGCATCACAGTAGGAGAGTCAGTGAGGTATAACACTCAGAGAGAGACTCCCCAAGAAAGCAAGGGAAGCTGCTGGGTGGCAAATACGTTTGAAAATCTGACCAATACATTAATATTCCTAAATAGGGACTGAGCCTTTTGGAAAAGCTCCCTGAAGGAGAGAGAGGTCCCAGGAACTGTACACAAATAGATGTTCATTACCCCATGCACGGAGCTCAACATTTGCCAACAGATACTGTGGTGATGAGAGTGGTATGAGAACCTGAATACAATAGAATAGAAGAGTTGCCATACAGTGGTATTTGAGATCTCACAGATTCACCCTATGTTTGAAATAACTGTTGTGTCTGCTGGCACACCTGGCTTTTCAATGTCAACCACTGCAGTTAACTGTGTGTGATGAGATCTTGAAAATGACCCTGTCTGCTTTGTACGGACATTAGTGGCTCCATGGCAGTCTTTGCAAGAGTGAATGAAGATAACAGGAAAGCGCAGAGGAAAGGGAAATGGTAACTGGACTGAAGGTGGAAAGTACACGAGAGCTGGAAGCTAAGGAACAGTTTTGATTCAGATCTGGACAATTCTGTTTTAGCCTGGTGTGTACACATTGCCCTTGTAAGTGGAGTTACTAGAACAAGGCATGTGGTAGAGATGGGCAATAGAGTCAACAGGCAATATGTGACCAGGGTGGGCCGAACAGCTTACAGGGACATAGCGTTTCCACAGTCTGCCGTGCGGAAATAAGGGACATACATAAAACTCATTAAACCGTGGCTCGGTTTTTTGTTTGAAGGTTGATTTTCTTCCAAAAACCCCTGGCAAGTTTGCCACACCTGAGCAGCTGCATTTTCATCCGACAGGTTTTCCAAGACTAAATGCAACAACTGATCAAGAAATGGATTTTCTCATTCTGATTCTGATTCTTGAACGTTTATCTTCCATCCAAATAGTGATAAAATGTCAAAATACCAAAATTTTTCATGGAGCAAAAAGTCCCAAAAAATTCAAATTCAGAAATATTTACACTAAAAATTTCATTTTGGGTGGACATGAATATCTCACCTGTGTGGTGCTTCATAGGAACTGTAATTCTGGTTTCCTCATGTCCCCATTCTCCCCTAGGGGCTTTCCTCCCCAGGCACCCTACATCCTTTGGGGTACACTGTATTGAAAATGCACCAGTGTACGTATTATTGTGGCATCGTTTGTAACTCCTCTAGGAGGGAAGGGAAATGCTAATTTGCTTCCTCCGTTACCAGTTTTTGAAGTCGCCCCGTGCGGAGATACGCACATTCTAGTTCAAACTGGAATCTCCAGAGACCAACAGACAAAGAAAAGACTTTTTGCATCCAGCCAGGGGCTTAAATTGGCTCAGGGTCTTCTTCCTGATCCAGCAAACGGACAGGACCACCGTCCACAGAGGGCCCTAGGGAGGAGTGGAAGGCCTGGCCATGCTGTGGCCCATGTGCTTGTTCTGGGCTGAAGCTGTGATAAACCTTTAACCACTGTAAGGCTTGAGGTTGTTTTCAGCTAACAAGTTGTAGGTTGAAACTCATTTAAATGACTAACGAGCATACCTGATCCTCAAGGACAATGGCTGGTGTGAGCATCCAATGGCTCAGGAGCCCAGATGTCCTCTTAATTCCAATGAGAACAGCACATTTGCTTTTAGAATTTCTGTCTCACCTGTCACCTATCTGTAAGGACCCCCCCTTCTTCCTCCACCCTACCCCCACCCCGAGTGTAGCCCTAGGATTCTTGATGTAAGTAGAGTGATTAAAGTGTCTCTGCATGTATGTAATGACCATTATCACTGTTGTTCTCTCCGGATGGGACAATGTCTGTATTTGTAAGTGAATAGATAAAGAATTTAAAACGTGCTATGTAATCGATAAGAAAGCGTATATAATTGACCACTGTAACACCATGAAGTTGAAGCTGATTTATTAGACTTCCCGGTATCGTGAATAAACCTCTCCAGTATTGTCTGTGCTGCCTGATTCTTGGAGAAAGAATCCTTCGTGCTTTACAATTTGGCGCAGCGAGCAGGGTGCGACTGGGGTCCTCAGAGTACTTCCCACGACCAAGGACAGAGGTAAGTACCTCTTATACTTATCACCTCTGGCATGCACCTTGGTCTGGGACTCCCTGAGATACCCCTTTGCACCCTTTTTTTATAAAACGAGCCACGCATACGGCACAGACAAGAGACTGAACAGGGATTGTGTTTTGGGGTTGTAGTTTTGGCCACGTTTTCGGGGTGCAGGGATCACTTTGGCAAAGGCTGCACTGTCAGGGTTTTCGGGGTGCAGGGATCGCTTCTGCGAAGGCTGCAACGCCAAGTACTGAGCACCAGAGTGTGCTTCAGTCGTGCTGAGTTCAAGGGTGTGCTCGGCTGATTCCCCTGAAACACCATTTAAGTGGGTTTTAGGAAGCTGGGTGACAATGTCGTACGAATTGCCCCAGGGTGCATCAATGATGCCCTCAACGAGAGGAAAAATCACTGAATTTCTAAAAGAAAAGCATGCAAAGGTTCAGGAGGCTGTGGTAAAAGATGAACCGACTGGTGTAAGTGTAAAAACCAGCTTGTTGTGGTGGTCTGGTCAGAGAAAAGGAAAGCTAGAGAAAGGAGATGTGATACTTTATTGTGAATATGAAAGAAAGGTAAAAGAGTCAGAGGAACTTCAAAAGGCTTTCACATTGGTGCAGAGCCAAAAAGCAGATCTGAACCATAAATTAAATGAACTCCAACAGTGCTTTAAAGGTTAAAATGAAAGAATGTAACTCCTCTGCACATCATTTTGCTGCTATCACGCAACAGGAGGATCACACCGATTTTGGTTCAGACAATGATAATGAAAATAACCAAAAAGAAATTAATTGGAAACAGCTCACAGAACAAATACAAAAATGGGCAGGACAGGGAGATAACAGAACAGCTCAGCATACTTATAAATATACTCCTCTCCGTACTGAGGAAATGAGGGGCTTATTAAAGGATCTCCCAGATCTAAAGCCCCAAGACCCAAACCTGATATTTTTGGGGAAAAAATCAATCAATCAAATGGTTACAACATATACGTTACATCCCAGGGATCTCCATATCCTGACCAAAGCTAAATGCCCCGACCTTTCATGGGTCAAGGTCCTTTTAAAGGAACATGAAAACCGCACTTGGGCCTCTGTTAAGTTTGAATCAGAAGTTGATATGACCCGTGCTTGCACTATTTTAAAGAAGCTGTTCAAAATGCCCTGGGCAATGGAGCTGGTAACTGGGGACTGATAGTGTGATGGATGCAAGGCAAGGCCGAGCCCACTGCCAAGTCCTGTGAGCAAAAATGGGAAGTGTATTCAAGTAATGCCGGCATCTCGGACCCCAAAAAGACTGATCAGGCATTCTTAAAGATGTCAAAGGAAGGTTTCAGCTCCCATCTGCAAACCGCCCTTAATTTGGGAGGAAACCCAGGCTCTGATTATGAATCTATCTGCCTGTGAGCTTCTGAATGTGAAACTAGACAAGCCCAAGATAAGAAAGAAAAACCTGCCCGCATATCTGTGGTAACAGCAGAAAGTAAAGGTGTTGGGCATACCCAGAAAACCTATCGGCTTAAAGCCCAAAACCCTAGTCAGAGACGGGACCACAGCCAATTGAACCCCTGCAGTATTCTGCCTTTTCAATCCTATCCTGGCCCCACTCCAACCCCCTGCCCCCACTTTGCCACGTTTTATCTGTGGGGGGACTGGACATTGGGCAGCTGGATGCCCAACCCGGACTGCCCCGGGTAACCAACCCCAGCGGGCAGCTCAGCCCACTGCCAACCCCTACTCACACCTGAGCAGGGAAGAAATGGCTAGATTTTTTAATTCCATGACCCACTAGGATTCAGCGACCCCCTTATCCGTCAGTGCTATGGAGGTGGATACAAACCTCTCGAGACCACATTTGCAAGCATGGATAAGGGGCCGGCCATGCACAATTCTTGTGGACACAGGAGCGTCCATTTCCCTTCCTGACCTCCCCCTCCCCATTACTAACAATACATTACAGTGCAGGGGTAGGAGGCACACTCATCACTGCCTACAGGAGTCACCCCCTTCTTATAGAATCCAATCTATTTTTCTGGACTCAATCTTTTTATGTAGCTCCAAATGCTGAGGGAAGTATTTTGGGCATGGATGCCCTCCGTGATCTTGCAGCTACCCTTAATCTCGCTCAGAGCACAGTGACATTTACTGATGAACTCATGAGCACTTATACCATTCCCCTTCGTGGCAACAAGTCTCTTTCTTCTATTGTCACTGCTAAATCTGTGACTCTCCCCTGGAATACCTCTAACCCTTTTCAAGAATTATGTTCCAGGTTTCCTTCCATCTGGGCTGAGGACAAGTTATCCTGCGGCTTGGTGCCTGCTCATCTCTGCCCACCCATCCAGGTTACCAGTCAGCTTCCCCCACCTACCAAACAATATCCTCTCAAGCTTGAGGCTTTAAATGCGGTAGGTGACATTATTCATTCTTTTCACCAACGAGGCATACTTGTTCCTTGCTCCTCCCCCACCAACTCTCCTATCTGGCCAGTTAAAAAACCTGATGGCTCCTGGCGCCTTACAAAGAGGAAGGCGTTCTCCGGTAAGCTTGTTAGTATGCAGGCAGGTTCTTTTATTGTTCTTAGTATGTTTTCTCTGTAATGCTTTCACCTTCAAATCAAATCGGAAGAGCTGGGTGCTACCTTATAGCTGTAGCTATCACGCTGTTATCAGCCACTGACAAGAAAGCCAGAAGGTCTGTTCAGGCAACCTGTCCATGCTGGTAGACACACCGTGACAGCAGGAGCTGTGCAGCCTGAGAGAATCCGGGTCAGACGTCAGGGAGATTCTGGCCAGAGAGGCAATAGAGGGGGAGCTGGGAGACTGCAAGTGGATGCCCTTGCTGTATCTCTGAGGGGAAATACTGAGGGGCAGGTGCCCTGGCCTGTGACAGAGGCCATGCTGTCTCTTTTCCCAGTTCTCTATATTTAGCATCGCTTTTGGCTGCTGCTTTGTTCCAGTTTCCAGCAGATCCCCTGTAATAAGTGGGTTATCAATGTTGATATAGGATTAGGAACAGAAAAGAACAGCATTAGAATCATAGACGATTCAAGTTGGAAGGGACCTCAGGAGGTCATATAGTGCAACCCCCTGCTCAGAGCAGGACCAACTCCAGCTAAACAATCCCAGCCAGGGCTTTGTCAAGCCACACGTTAAAAACCTTTAAGGATGGAGATTCCACCACCTCCGTAGGTAACCCATTCCAGTGCTTCACCACCCACCTAGGGAAAAACTTTTTCCTAATATCCAACCTAGACCTCCCCCACTGCAACTTGAGACCATTGCCCCTAGTTCTGTCATCTGCCACCACTGAGAACAGCCTAGCTCCATCCTCCCTGGAACCCCCTTTCAGGTAGTTGAAGGCTGCTATCAAATCCCCCCTCGTTCTTCTCTTCCGCAGACTAAACAAGCCCAGTTCCCTCAGCCTCTCCTCATAAGTCGTGCTCCAGCGCCTAATCATTTTCCTTGCCCTCTGCTGGATTATAGAATCATAGAATCATAGAATATTAGAGTTGGAAGGGACCTCAGGAGGTATCTAGTCCAACCCCCTGCTCAAAGCAGGACTAACTTCAGCTATATCATCCCAGCCAGGGCTTTGTCAAGCCTCAGCTTAAAAACCTCTAAAGATGGAGATTCCACCACCTCTCTAGGTAACCCATTCCAGTGCTTCACCACTCTCCTAGTGAAAAACCTTTTCCTAATATCCAACGTAGACCTCCCCCGCTGCAACTTGAGATCATTGCTCCTTGTTCTCTCATCTACCACCACTGAGAACAGCCTAGCCCCATCCTCCCTGGAACCCCCTTTCAGGTAGTTAAAGGCCGCTATCAAATCCCCCCTCATTCTTCTCTTTTGCAGACTAAACAAGTCCAGTTCCCTCAGCCTCTCCTCATAAGTCCTGTGCACCAGCCCCCTAATCATTTTTGTTGTCTCCAATTTGTCCACATCCTTGCTGTCGTGGGGGGTCCAAAGGGGAACCCAGCACTCCAGATGTGGCCTCACCAGTGCCAACCATTGTAATCATTTGTCTTGTTTTGTGCTGTGTTGGTTTCTATTGAATCACAACCAGGATCCTCATGAGGGTGTGTTTTGGAGGAGAGGGTACATGCTCACCATTTGAATGGTGGGTTCTCAGCCAGGGACAGAGTGTGCAGGGACCTAGGGAGTTCAGAGAGGGAGGATGGAGAGTTTTGGAAGCCAGGAGGGCAATTTTGGCGAGGACACGATAGCTCTGAAGCCATTAAAAGGGATGGAAGCCAGTGGAGGTAACAGAGAATTGGGCGGTAGATCGTGAAGTAGTGAACGTGTTGGAGAATGGAGATGGCCAATGAGAGGATGTGGGACCCACAAGGAAGCCAATCAGGGCAATGGAGAGGATATCTAGGAAGCCAGTGTCAGTGAGACAGAACAGAAGTGTGTTTATGGTTTGGCTTCTCCATAGGAGCAGTGATTGCATTCGAGTCTGAGCTCCTGTGAGGATAATGGCTTTGCTTTATCTAGAAGACCTCCTGTACCTGGATTTACCTGTAGGTGCAGCTTTGCAATCCAGGCATGAGAGATTGTGAGCAGCAATAGATGGGGGTTCTATTAGCAGCTCAGAGCGACAGCTTTTGGCTGTGAATCATCTTGGGTTGTCAATATCATGCCAGGTTAAAACACCATTTACTGTAACTTTTGCTCTGGTGCAGAAACATTTCCAGCAACAAACAGAATGAAAAATAACGGTTTAAAACAAATAAAGGATTGAAGATCAATAGAAGTGAGTGAATCCCTGCACAGAGCTGCTGGGAGTGATCCGGCCCCTTGAGTTAAGGGGCTGTGAATGGGATGGGTTCTTTCAGATCAGAAAGCCATGTGCAGCCATGAGGAAGCTTAACTTTATATCATCCTCTAATTCATAACCCACTGGGCAGTGTTTATCCTGATGGGATAATAACAACAGACTCTGGTTACCCCAGAATTATACAGTAGGCCAATGTCCTCATTCTTCTTAGGTGTGTCTTTCTCAGACCTTATACCCGTATAGCACCTTTCGCCCCCAGCGTGTAAATGCATCCACCTCTGGGGCAGAACATGATACTTGTTTAACAGCACCCAGAAACGATAAAGTTCAATAGTGCCAAATAGGGGCATAAGAGGTGCAGAGACCCTGAGCACAGGGTGAATTTCACTCTCCTGTTACTGGCCCATCACCCAGATACCGTGTCTGGATGACGTGCTGAGTGGTGGGCCCTACAATAACAGAGCCTCTGGCTAATATCTTGTTGCCGTTTCTGTGCACAGAGGAAAGTGTGTTATTAATGGCTCCGTTGAGTGGCTACCCTAGCTCGAGACTCTGGGTGTGTAATGAATTTCTGTGATTGTCTTGGAGTGTCTGACTCGCCCCACCCAGATAATGAGCAGTGTTACTATGAATCAGACACACAGAGGGAAGCAATTATGCCATCCAGGGACAGACGGGAGAGTCAGCAATGCATAGTGGCCTTTCCAGAAACCCCCTCGAGCCTCCATGCTTAGCTTGCTTGATGGCCTTCACGCACATCAAGCGCAACTAGGAAGCTCCAATACCTCATTCAAGAGGATTATCCATCCAGGCCACATGCTCGCCAAGAGTTCAAGAGCCACACATGGTTGGGTGTAGGAACTGCCTTCTCGGGGAGTGACGGGGTGACTATATCCATTTGCCCTTCTCTAGAGACTTCCACCAGAGGATCTCAAAGCAGCTGACAACCAATAACCAAGAAAGCGGAGGGGTGGGGGGTAAAATCTCTTACTGGACCCACTTCTGTTGGTGAGAGAGACACGCTTTCAAGCCACACTTGTAGCCTATAGGACCAGCCTGCTTGCTTGCATCTATATACCTTTCCTTCGAGATTTAAGTATTGTTGTTTTAGAGTCATAGATTCATATTAAAGTATTGTAGCTGCAATCCAAGGTACCTTACAGGAAGGTACCACTTCCTGTATGAAAGCTAAGGCTGTTAGCATAAATATGTTCGGGACCTTTGGCCCAGATAAGTAAGGATGAGTTAAAGGATAAGACATAGATGGTTATAATCTTTACTCTAGATAAGTCAGGAGGCATCAAGTCGGGGGGGAGGGCTGTCTCAGGTTATGCCCCGAGCAAACTTCACAGACACACCACAGAACCCACAAAAGGGCCAGAAATAAGCGAACAGTCTGGAACCATCTGAAAAGGACATGGATATGTCATTAATACACACAAGCCTGCCAGCCTGTAGAAGAAGTGTACCCTAATAATTTGGGGGCGAAGAATCCAAGTTTGGATTCATAAGGAGAACCCGTATTGGTCAGGGTATGAGAAGGGGCAAACCATGTTACTTGGGGCGCTCATCAGCTGCTCCTTCTTAAAACTTCTTTTCGTTAATGTGTTAAAATCTTTTGTTCTTTATTTATACTTCGTATTATTTGTAGTGTTAGTCTTAGCCTTATAGCTCTTAGCTCTCGGGCATTGCCTGGCTCTCCAACCCTCCACTCAATGGTTGAGGAACCAGACATCTCTCTCAACTAAGTCATCAGGGAAGGGTGTGAGTATATTAATCCAAAGTTTACCGTACAAATATATATATATCACATGTGTCTTTAGAATAAAACTGTAATCCTATCTATTATCTATTTGATTATTCATTTTCTTTTAATCAGTTATTTGTTTATCAGTTTATCTTAATAAAAGCTTATAAAATTATACAGATTCGGTTATCAGTGAGAGCACCCCGTCGTGCACCCTGGGGGTCCCTATAAACTCTTCTAGAGCCTGATTCCGGGACAAGAACCTCATTATCTTCTGATCAGCTCAACTGGCAAGCCTATAATCCCATTCAAATTATGAAATACCCAGAAATCAGGCAACACACTGCACTCTACTCATGCTAAGCAGTCGGCTCCACCTTGCATTTAGCCGTAAAGCTCCAAGTACCTTTCCCAGACTGGTGTGCTTCGAAAGCGTGTCTCTCTCACCCACAGAAGTGGGCGCAGTAAAAGCTATTCCCTCCCACACCTTGTCTCGCTCATATCCTGGGAGCTACACAGCATCCAGCATCACAAGCACCCGCACCCCGCCCTTAGGAGGCAGCTCAGCCCTCTTGCTCCCCCGTTAGAGGTGGGAGGTGAGAGGCAGGGAGCCATGAAGTGACCTGCCCAAGGTCACATAATGAGGCTTGCAGAGGCTCCAGTTCTCTTGATGCTAAGGCCTGTGCTCTACACATGAGATTATGCTGCCTTCCCTGGACTGAATCCCGTGTTCTTACGGGGCTGGGCATGGGGCAGTCAGTGTGTTGGTGCAGCATTGTGACGGCAGGGTTGTGGGGCACTGGGGTGTTTCCATAACGCTGGGGTGCAGCCAGGGCGGCTTTTGGTCATTTTGCGGGGCCGCAAGCTGCCAGGGTGCTTGGCTGAAGCAGGGCAGCGTTGGTCTGTCTCGGAACCAGTGCCCGGTCAGGACGGAGGCAGGCAGATCAGAGGGGGAACCAAGTCACTGGTGGGTGAGGTGATCCCACCTCTGTCTCACACCTGGCTGACCACTTCAGATCCTTCCAGGTGGCAGGTGCTGGCTGAATGGGAGACCATGTGCTAGGAGCAGAGGTGGACAGCGGAGAAAGCAGCAAGGCATTGTGAAGAGGAAGGAGAGAAACCAAGAGATGAGGGAGTCTGCACGCAGCGGACACGCAGGTCCCCTCCCCACCAGCGCGATGCTCTCACAGACTAAGGATGCACTGATTGATGCTGTGTGTTTCCCAGCCTGGCTGCCATCGCTCGGGGAAGGTCAGATCTAATCCAGATTGATTGCATTCAGCAGCCCACTGATGTCAAGCACAAAATACTGAATCTGACACATATACAAATGTCTCGGCTGGCTCCCAGGAGGGGCGCGGAGGGCAGCGGAAATGGGAGGGGCTGGTGGTGCGGGGCCTCAGCCCTTTGTCAGCTCGCACAGGCGGCGGGGAAGCAGCTGGAAACACACGTCAGCCCCCAAAGGCTAATTTTGCCACGATCCCCTTCCAAAGGCATGTGACTGATTCCAGCCAGAGCCAGATCCATCACTCCTGACAGCTGAATCTGCCACTTCTCTCCGGCTGTGCTCCCAGGTCTCCAGGACTGACGGCGCAGCCTGCCAGGAGGAGACGGGGATGAGGTGACGAGGCCAGGAACGCAGGGCACACGGTACCAGCGCTGCCATCTGCACTAGCAGCAGGGAACCACTGGGGAACCGGTGAGCCCTGCACTTGCTGGCGTCCGTCTCCCCGACAAAACCCAGAGGCCTCCCGCACTGTTTGAACCCACCCTTTTCAGCCGGGGCCATTTTAAACCTTCATGTGATTGGGTATTGGCTGCAGTTTGGCACTCCCCAGCATGCATCGCACACCCAGTAGCATGAAAAGTCAAGCGGAGGTGGCCGGCATAGAGGCTCAGCAGACGTCACTGTCTCAGGCTGGCTTCATGGGGGGGACGAAGGTACCTTTGGCTAAGAACAGCTCAAGCAGCAGCACGGCAGGTGAGCCCAGCAGCTGTCCTAGCCCAGGGCTGCATGGACTTTTCCAGGGAAGAACAGAGAGCGTGGCATGAGCAACGTCAAAACTAAAGTAAGGCGAGGTGGGAGAAGCAGACAAGGCCCCAGAGGGAGGAAGAGGTAGAAATGAAACCCAGCTGAATGGGCCAGGAACAGGCACTGGACATCTCAAGGAAAGAGAACACAGGGGACTGCAGGATGAATGGAAACACGGAAGGAAGGTAGCGAGGAAGGACGGTCAGTCACACTGTCTCGTTGGTGTAGGAGCAGCCTGAGGCAAAGCTGTCTCATATCAGGAGACACAGGCCTGAGCAAAGGCGTCCAGACCCAGATCTGACCTTTTACCATGTCATAGGGGCTTCGGGCTTCGCGTGCAGGGCGCATTGCTTCATGTTATGGGCTGGATTTTACGAACCTCGGTCTCCCTTTCCATGATGCCAGTCTGCATTCCAAACAATCGCAGGCGTTATTTTGCTTGGCACCCACCTTCTGGGTGCAATTTGCACTGTCCTGTGGGTGTCACAAATTGTAGGTACAAAAGGGAAGAGACCAGGAGAGGGCTGGGCTAGAAATAGACATCTGAGCAGTGACAATCCTTAAAACTGGAGCGGTTTTACTTTTAACACATAGACAAGCTGCTCTCGGCATCTGAATCATTCTCTAGCGCTACCAAATGCGATATCTTCAAATGCAGAGGTAGCCTTACTCAGGTCTCTAAGGTAATTGACATGCTTCTTGGGGTGCCCGCCGTGTGTATTGATGTAAGCAGGGTCTGAATGAGCTCTCCCCTGACACAGTCTGGTCCTGAAGCCTCTCCCCCTCCCCAGATAGCTATTTACATGAACACGCCCCCTCTGCCTAGGTACGCAGCAGACAAAGCCGTGTTGCCAAAGGGATCAGCTTTGGCTGGTGCTGGGTTACAAATCCCTTTACACAGTTACTTCATTTCAATGCAGCGGTAATGAAATGTTGTTCTTCTTAGTGTCTGAGCAAAGGGCAGCAGAACGGTCATAGGCGTGCGCAGCACATTCCTTAGGGTGTGCACCCAGGAAATTTTCATTGGGGTTTGCACCCAGGAAAATTTCATTAGGGTGTGTACCCAGGATCTTTATCAGGGGCAGGCGTGTCAAACTCAATTCCACCACATTTGAATTTCCTGCCGCGTCCTAGTCTCCGCTGAGAAATCTCGCCATGAACGGGATTTCGGCGGAAGATCACAGCGTGCTCACGTCCACCGCAGCATCGTGCGGCTGCTTCAGTTTCGGCGGCGGCTCGAGAAATCGCCGAGAAATCGCGCGCGCCGGCTGCTATACCGGCCCACAGCAGAAAGGTTCGCAGGCCGGATCACAAGGGTTTGACTCCCCTGCATTAGGGTGTGTCTGGGCACACCTGGCACACCCTGTGCGCACACCTGTGAGAACAGTGCTCAGCCTGCCCTGATTGAGGAGGAAGAGGAAGAGGCGGGGTGGGGACAGATGTCCCTGCTGGGAGGGGGGGCTCTGCCTGCGAGTACTAGGCATGGTTTAACCAGCCCCTCCCCACTGTTCAGAGATAAAGCTCATTAATGATCCATTTGGAGTCTTTTGTTTTGTTCAGTGATCACTAGAGAGTAAAATCCCTTCTTGTGGGACAGCCCTCCCCAGCCCCTTGCAGTGTTTAAGGTCCCCGGCTAAGAGCTGACAAGTACTAGGAGCCGGCTGGAACCTCGAGGGACTGAGCAGCGGAGCTCACAGTAGAGAAGCAGGTGGTGGTAGCAGAAGGTGATGGTGTGCATCGGTGATCGTATTGCTCGAAGCCCCTTCTCTTCCCTACGAACTCACGTTTAGATTGGGGCTTGAGCCTGTATCTGATGCGAAACATCTAGCACATGAGTGGGCGCTATAAACTAATAAATAATAACGTGCCAACCGCTTGGTGTATACCTCTTGAATCTTGAATGGGAGTTTTACTTCAGGATTGGTTGCAGGATTGGCGTCCTTAATTTGTGCATCAGTGATGGCTGGAAGGGTGGCCAGCAGATTGGTTGGCAGGACAGCTGGCCAGGTGGCTGGGAGTGGAGCGACCAGCGGAGTGGTTGGATAGCGGAGCAATCAAAGGGCCTTTTTCCCTCCCCTCCAGGATACAAGATGAATTCTGCAGCGGCACCTCTGAACTCTGGGTCTGCAGTGACTAAGGACAACAACATTAAAGGAACTTCTGGTTACTGGACTTAAGAACCTGAGACAAAAGGAAACTGCCCAGTGTACTCTGGGGTGGGTGCTTTATTCATGGCTTTATGATTGTGAATCCTGCTTGCTGCCTTTTCCCAAGTCAATGCCGGGTACTTTTCCCCTTTTTCTTAAAAGTCTCTTTTCTACACTCAGTCTCTGGGCTTGCAAGAGGGGACATATTGCCTCTAAATGCATCCAAGGGGTGATGTGTGATTGTCCCAGGGTGGGGGCTCGAGCCGGTGTTGTGTTGTATTGTTGAAAGGAACCCTTAGATATTGACGCCGGCCCTTGTTGCTGCCGACTCTGACTGGCAGAAGGGCTCCGTTCACACAGTTATGTCATTGCATAGGATCCATTTAGCCTCCTGTTGCATCTTCCTGGGAAACAAAGTGTGGTAGAAAACCAGACAGAATTCCACATACGTCCTCCTGCAAACGATAGCGTTGCTAGGGACATCAAGTCCAGTAGCGGCTCCTAGGCAGGTGGGAGTGTCGGAAGGGCAGAAATCTGGATCAAACCCTTCACCTCTTGTTTTGGACAGGGCCTGAAAGGAGCCCAGCCCTGCCCAGCTCTGAAATTTCATCCCTTTAAACTAGTGAAGCCGCTTTTGCCGTCCATGCCCCATTGATCGGTGGTAGCCACACCTGTCACATCGCACCAGCAGAATAGAAAGGGCTAAAAACGTCGTTTGCCTGGTTTTCCAGGGGTGCGGTAGGTACGGGTGGGGTAACTCTCTCCTCCTCAGCAGGGAGCAGAGGGGCGAGGGGATTGCGCTGTGCCCCGGGCCAGTTGCTCTGCCTGTAGGCATATGTGTTTCATCTATAATAGAAAGATGCTTTAAGCAAACACTGGCAGGTAATAGAATTAGGCTCGACAAATCTTTCCCTGAAACGCACAGTTACAGTAGTTAGGGATGAATATAAAAGCGCAGACGGAACATAGCAGCATTTAACCAAAGCAAACACATCTTTTAAAGAAGCAGAGGAAGGGAACCGTGCTTCCTAATTAGTCTGCGTCGCCCCAGACAGAGCTGTGTCATTAAGGAAGCATGTGTCAACACTCGGCCCTTCCTCATGCCGCGTGGCCCCGTGCTGGAAGCCGCTCCCTTTGCTGAGTCTCGGCTGCTGGTATCCAGAGACGCCTTCCCAGCTCCCAGTTCATCAGGCCTTATCCCCTGAGCCTGCGTGTCACGGCTCTGGTTGGCCGTGCAGCCGTCCTGCCTCACAGGTATAGACCAGGAGGGCTGGGAAACACTTCCCCTGGCACTGCCAAGGGGGGCGGCCCCCTAGACAGGAGGCTGGAGAAAGAAGACCACAGCAATGCTCAATGTGACCATGGGCCCCCGTCTGTCCCCTGCTGACCCCAGAGAGAGCTTCGTTCAGGGATGAGGGGCGTAGGGAGGGAGTCCCATGTCTTCAGCCCGACCCACACACCAGCCTTCCACACGGGGCTGGGCCCAGCTGTCCCTCTTCCTTCTCAGGGCATGGTTGGGGGGGGGGGGGTGCCACTCACGTAGCCATCTAGCTGTGACAGGGTGGGAAGGAGCCCTAGTCTGCCCTCCTCCAGGGAGCCGGGCTAACGGAAGGAGGGAAGAACCAGATCCCAGGGTCTTGGTGGTGGGGAAGGTTGTGAGGCCTGGGGGAGGTGTGAGGTGGGGCGAGTGGGGAACGAGTGGAGTGGGGTTGGGGGAAGGGAGCTAGGGTGGGAGGTCTGAGTGGGGTGAGGTGGGGTGGGGTTGCAGGTACGAGAGGAGTGGACTGAAGTGGGGTGCACTTGGAGGGGATGGTGGGGCTGGGAGGGGCCAGTGGGATGGGGAGAAGTGGGGTGGGATGGTTGGAGTACAAGTGGGGTGGGGTTGTGGGGTATAAGTGGAGGGGGGCAGGTGAGCGTATGGGGTGGAAGGTGTACCTAAGAACGGCCATACTGGGTCAGACCAATGGTCCATCCAGCCCAGTGTCCTGTCTTCCGACAGTGCCCAGTGCCGGTGCTTCAGAGGGAACGAACCGAACAGGTCATCGTCACGTGATCCATCCCGTCGCCCCTTCCCAGCCTCTGGCAAACAGGATAGAGTCGGGAGCTGTGGGCTGGGGGAGCTAGTCTCTTACACCCCCCCTGGTTTCCATCCCGAAGCAAACAAGTGTGCACCCCTCGGTGGTTGTACGTCCCAGCAAACTGACCCCAGGCAGCGCAAACAGCGGCGGTAGCAGCGTTTCATAAAGATGAATGGCACGTGCACTGCAAGGAATGAGACGGTGATAAACTCGTCCTGCCAACACAGCCGCCCCCACACAGAGCGTGCTGGCCCTCGGGTGCATCTGTCGGGGGACACCTCACAGAACAGGTCAGGCTGGTGGATGGTTTGGGAACTGGGCCGCACTGGGATGGGAGGCTGAGAGCTGGGCTGTGCTGGGAGAGCCAGTCGGGACTAGGATTAGCCTGAAGAACAGCACTCAGACCTTCCTTTTAGCAATTCCACCCCTGGAAGGAAAGACTCTCTGACAGCCCATTTGATCCTCGCTTTCAATTGCTGCAGCCTCCATCTGCTGCCCTCCCGTCCCCTCATTGGCAGCGCTCTCCATTCCAGAGCGCGTTGTTAAGGAGTCGTCCCGGGCACGGCTCATTAGCAGCGTTCCCCTGCCTCAGCTCTTCTCCCGATTGGGGGTAATTTAAGGTTTCCAGGCTGTGGAAACGGACGTCAGCAAAGTGCAGCAATGCTCCCCGGAGAGCAGCAGAATGAGTGTGTAAGCAAAGCACCAGAGCGCGTGGGAAGGTGAGCCCCAGCGTAGGCTGATCCCTCCCTGATGCTGCTGACCGGATAAAAGACACCGCCCCGCTCCCACCGCCTCCGCTCTCCAGACAAAATCTTTTGGGGACAGATTCCCCAGCCCGATGTTTGTGGAAGCCTCTTTCTCTGGAGACGGGAGAAAAGGAGGGACTTTTATTCTGACAGCTATTGCGACCCACAGCCCCAAACCCAGATCCGGGTGGGGGGTTGGTTCTTTGGCGGGGGGGGTCTGTTTGAGAAAAATGCCCCTCCCCAGACGCACCGGGCCTGCGTTTGACGTGCTGGGAAGGGGCAAGTCAGAGTGGCGGCAGGTAACATCACGGAAACTGACAGCTCCATCGCCAGCGGATTGCCTTAACTGCCCGTCTGTCCTGGCGCAACCCGGGGAGCCCAGCGGAGATCACTGAGTGGGAGACTCCTTTATTTACCTCCCCCCATATGAGACCAGCCCTTCCTCCAGGGGGCTGGATTTTCCTTCTCTTTGCATTCTTAGCAGAGCGGCACCGTCCAGCCCCGTGAGATCACAGACACAGGGCCTGGTGCTGGATGATGCAAGCGCCTTTTGAGAAGATGGACCCAGAGGCCTGAATCCTGGGCCGAACCTCAACTGAATCCAATCTAATCTTGCCAGAAGCAGCTTTCTGGTGAGATTTCAGATGGTTCCTGCTCCCGGCCAGGCAGGAGCGCAGATGCACAGACACAGTTGTGGAAAGACGAGAGAAGGAGAGAAAAGAAGGGCCTGAACTAATCAGGAACGTCATGGGGTCACGTCTTGCTTGGGGGAAAGATTTGAGTCAATTCTGAAACAGTCCCCGAAAATACCCAGGGGTTCTGGGGGCAGAGCTAAGATTGTCAGGTAGGACTGGTGTGCAGTTTAACTCTTTATTTCCTGGCTGAAGTTTGCTTCCCTGCAACTCTTTGCTCTCCTTGGTTTAAGTATCAATGCACGCCACGCGCTGGAAGGATCTGAGGGTGGGCCCTGCCAGCCAACCTGCTCTCTGCGTTACCCACGTTTTGGGGTAGCGAATAGACGCTCAGGTCAGAAGACCATCTAGTCTGACGTCCTGCATATCGCAGGCGGGGGAGCCCTCCAGGGCATCCTGCCTCCAGCCCAGAACTTTTGGAGGGGCTACAGCAGATCAGAGATCCCCACTCACCTTTCATGTTTTCCTCGAATCCATTCATCCTTCCCCGCTAACGACCCCTGCTGCTGTTAATCTGATCACCCAGGCACATCCTGAGCTCATTGCAGGCCCTTCTTTCTGGGGCTAAAGCCACAGCTGAGAGGTAAACGAGAGGTGCTGAGCTGCAGCTCCTACAGAACTCAACGGGAGCTGAAGGTGCAGGATTTGGCTCACGTGGCTATCTGGGATTTGGAAACTGCAGACGCCCCGGTGAAGGTGTCCCAGGGTGACAAGCACCCACGAGACCCTGTATGCACCTCACGCTGCAGCTAGTCTGCCCTCTCCAGAGCCTGCCCCGGCCCGTCTGCCCAGCCCAGTGCCTGGAATCCTGGCTAGGCATTCTCTGGCTTAGTGGCCAGAGAAACGATCCCCCCCCCCAGCCCGCCCTGCTGGAGGTGACAGGGGGCTTTGCTCAGGCTGGGGGCAGCGAGGGTCTCATGCTTTGAGAGAGCCTCTCTGCCCTCTCTCCACTCTGCTGTAGGCTGGAGGGGTGCCCACAGCCAGCGCAGGGAGCAGGCCGCGGCTGGGCTGCGGTGGGGCTGGCTCCATCCTGTTCATGCTCTGATCTCTGCTCAGCCACCCGAGAAGGCGATCAGCCAAGCGAGTGGGGCTTCCAGGCAGCCTGAGGCACAGACCCTGGACTGTCTTGTTCTCTCTTCTCATTCCCATCCTGGCCCCCGGGGGGGGCTTCTCCCCCCCGGCTCCTGCTCTTCCCTCGGTTTGGTTCTCCGCACAGCTCCTGTCCTGCCCCATTGGGTTCCATTGTCTATTCTCCTCTCCCCGTCTCTGAGTATGTTTCCCGCGTGCTGCCTTTCTCCGTGCAGAGCTGCTGGCTCCACCACTGGAAAGGGGTCACACAAGCAGGCGGAGGTGCTGTGGGTACATGGCGGTGAGGAGGCCTGGCGGCAGGTCCGTCTGCGTGTGACTGGACCTCACCCACCTCCACTCAGGGCTCCTCAGAGCTGAGGACTCGCCCCTGTTTCTAAACTGCCCGTGGATGGATGGGGCTACGGGTGTTTCCAGGATGAGGGAGGGTGGCTGAGGTCATGACATGTGACCCTGCAGCTAACATGTCTGCGTCTCCTCCTGCAGCCAGCCCCGACGTGATTCCCCACGCAGCCAGCTGTCAGGGGATGCACTGGAGCCCTGGATTTATTCAGCTGGCTTTCCCAGTGTGGTGTTACGCCACTTTCCTGCGGCTGCCTGCACACCTGCTCTGAGAGAGCGCTCAGCAAAACCAGCCCATAAATCCAAAGGCCAAGGAGGAACAAGGACCAAGGAAGAGGCAAGGGGTAGACGGAAGCCACATTATCCTACTGTGGTGTCAGCACAGACCTTCTTGTGGTTCTCCCACCACACTCAGGGAACGTCGTTAGTATAATAGTCGTTAGAGCCCAGGGCCCCATAAGCAAACAGAACAAGAAGCTGACTCTGTCCTGATTAGCCTCTCCTACACAGGCAAAGAGACTTGCCTGATAGTCACGCAGGCGGTAAGTGGCAGAGCAAAGAACAGACCCCCACTCTGCCACGTCCCACCATACCCACCAGCCAATGCGGCCTCAGAGGGACACAGGCTCCAGAAGGTGGGCTAACTCAAACCTGGCCCAAAAGCTGACGCGCTGGCTCTGATCACACACGCAGGAAGCCTCGCCCCGACCTCCAGAGCTTTTGCTGAGGTTGAGAAAAGCGCCGGTTGCTTTGTTTCGTTTGGGGATGCGTCATGTGTCGAAGGCACGTCCTGGGTTTGGCTGGGAGGAACAGGCCAGAATAAGTCAAGCAAAGGTGTTCTTGGTGCCAGGGGTCTGACAAGGGGTTTCCAGTCCAACCCAC
This sequence comes from Emydura macquarii macquarii, assembly GCF_026122565.2. Taxonomy (NCBI): domain Eukaryota; kingdom Metazoa; phylum Chordata; order Testudines; family Chelidae; genus Emydura; species Emydura macquarii. Next base: position 7,751,955 of record NW_027131391.1, read on the forward strand.
AGGGCTTTGGAGAAGGCCAAACTGGTCCCAGGAGCAACTCCATGGGGTCAACAAGCACCAGGGTCAGGTTTTGCCCTGGGAATTTTGGGGTTTATGAACTGCTTTCAGAGATGGCCATCATCTTCAACCACATGGGTGAGTCTTTGACTGGCAGATCCATCCCTTGAGGAAGGGGAAGTGCTGGCGCCGGACCATATCCTTTCCATTCCGCCTTTCCGACCTGAAACAGTGAGAGACTCTGGTGCTGCCAAGTGGACAACAGCAAGGAGTGACTCCAGCCTGCAGGTGCTTTATAACCACTCGGAGCCAGTCAAAAAATTAAAAAGGCACTAACGGGGTTCCTCCAAGGAAGAAATCAGGCCTGAGACTATTCCATGGCTCCGGATCTGATAATGAGCCGTTAAAGTTGAGATGGCCCCACCGCTCACACAGAGAGTTTAATTAGGTTTTTTTTTTTACTATTCTTTGATGTATTCCAAATGGAAATATTTTAATTTAAAATGTGTAATCAGCTCCAGTGACTATAACAGCTGGAAAAAAACCCAGGAACAAGGCTCTAAATGTGCTAAGGGTCGTGGGGACATCACGCACCCACTCACTCCTAGGAACTTCCTGGGTGAGCCCAGCAGCATTCCCTGCATTGGGTGGCTGAGGTTTCATGAACAGAAGGGAAGCCTGGGGACTTTCCTGGGACTTTGATTTCCCCCCCACGGAGAGGCTGCACTGTGGGCAGGACAATGCTAGCAGGACACACAGCAGGAAAGGGGGTGGCGGAAAGTTTAAAGCACTTTATGCTTTCTCCTGTTCTGCAAAGTACATTGATCCCAGGTTTTAAAATATCCAGGTTCCTACCTCTGAGTGAAGGCAATGGAAAGACAAAAGCCATCGCCCGGTTATTTTTCTCGCTGTCGTGACGCAAAGTAACTATTCTATTCAGGTTCTGATGCTGTGCCCATCATCTGAGCAATGATACACAATGAGGCCGCATCGTTACATGTGGTTCCTGCTCTAGTCCTGGCCCTAGGGGGAAATTGGGCGTGGTTTGGTTTTGATTAAAGCACGTGTAACCCACACGAACTCTGCGTGGCTCTGTCTCCCTCTAGTGATGGGCACATGTGTACTGGTTAGTGAGACTGCTACTGCCTTGGTGCAAAGGCAGTTAGTGCTTTTCAATCAAGAGGTCTGGGGTCCCACCTGAGCTGCACAGAAGGTCAGCCTTCGCAGCAGCAGAAGCAGCGCGGTGGCTGCCTACCAGCAAGGTGGGCTGTGTATGGATTGCGGAAGCAGCATGCTGGCAACCCCTCTCTGTCCAGCCGCCCTGTGGCATATGACGGCATGCAAGAGCCGTGGAAGGCAGCATGTGTCGGCAGTTTCAGGAGCTTTCTCTATGCTTGTCTCTCTGTGGCGCTATGCATTGTAATCATCGGGTCACCACACATGTACCAGCTCCCTATAGACAGGTGATTTTATTTTCCTTTAGAGACAGATTCACCTGGGCTCTAATTTATTATCGTATATATCTCACAAGCTGTTTTATTAGAGAAATATGCTCATCAGGACAAATTCAGCAGTGGGGTAAGAGGATGACACTCTAGTGAAACTAATCAACGTCAGCGTTAACTCTTTCAATAACTAGAGGTGACCAAAGAGTCTTTGTCAAGCATAGAGGGCCAGATTCTCAGGCAGTGTGATCCAGGGTAATTGAAACTGGTGAAATGACACTGATTTATACCAGCTGAAGTTCTGGTCCAGAATACAATGAATGTCAGATTTTTTTGGCAAAGGATTAACAAACCAGCCCTATTCTTTATTAACTCACTCTGAACTGGAAAACATTGAACAACTCACTGCAAAGCACATGACTATTGTTGGATTATTCCTTATATTTCTGATGCCAACCTTGGTGTTTTGTATGCAGCTTCAAAACTGGTCACAAGTGACTGGTGGATTGCATACGTGCATCCTACACTGAATACACGCAAGTGATTGCCTCCTACCTAACACATATTCCGGACACAGAATGTGGGTGGGATCAAAGGCACATAGATGATTTGTAGTCGACTGAATCCTGCAGACCAGTTTTCAGTCTTTGCAAATGCATGACTTTTAAATGGAGTGAGTCTGGTCACACAGAACTGAAGCCATAGTGGAGAAAATTACAATTACGGAGCTGGTTGGAATTCCCTTTCTCTGCATAACTCTAATTACCCCCATCTAAAAGTCAACCAGTACTAATGGCTACAGCACAATCAGGATTTGGCATTTATAGTATATGTGTTTTTTTGCCCCATTATTTCTTGTTTTGCTGCTTTTTTTGTGTCAGAGTATAGCTAATTTATAGTTCTCAAATGACCTATCCTCACTTGCTTTTATTAACAGTCGGATGTTACTTTCACAGGTAATGAAGGAACTTTCTTTAAAATATTGTATTGCTATATTATCTAAGACTGTGTAGTGTGTAGACCAGGGGTGTCAAACTTGCTGATGGTGACGGGCCAAATTCTCATAAACTGCACTTCACAGGGGCCATGAAATACCCTCCGCCGAAAAATTCAGTCCATCTTCCCCTTTTCGGTGGCGCAGCATCAGCCCTTTTGGCGGCGGGATTTCGTGTCCGGCATTGCCACTTTAAGACATTTCACAGACTCTTAAACCAGCAATGCCGTAGGCAGAGAAATCTCTTTAAGTGCCAATGCCCTCACTTTGGGCGGCAACACGTCTCAGAAAACCTGGGCGGATGCGAACCGTATGTTTGACACCCCTGGTATAGACTGTACATTTATAGGCTATTGCTTTGCTCATTTCCTATTGCCTTTCACCATACACTAAGAACAATCCTGGCACTTTCCATTATGAAAGACTGTTCTTTTAGATTATGAAAAACAAGAAGAAGAATAAAAGTAAAGTTTTAGGAAGAGAGAACAGAAGGATATGTCCTCTGCAACAGGCTACATGCACTATGTGAACAAATGGCTGCTGTCTCAGCAGACAGATAGCATTCCTAGACATATAAAGGTCCCGGCAAACAAAGGCACCACTGTTTGAAGCAAAGTAACAGTGTGCTTCACAAAAAGGGCTGGTCAAAAAAATTTCAGTCAAAACTGTCATTGATGAAAAATTCAGATTTTGAATAAATGGATTTTTTTGTGAAAAAAAATGTCTGCTTTCCAAAGGAAATATCAATTTTTCATTGAAAAACTGAACATCATAGAACTGCAATATTCAGAGTCTGAAATGTCACTACAGTGCCTTATGGGAATTGTATTTTCCTTTCCTCGTGTCCTTTTTCTCTTTTGTGTGATGGACTCCTACACGACAGGACTTCATCTCCCATGATGCACTGTGGTCATATGACTGCCATGATGTAGTGCCACCCTTCGCCTAGAGGGGAGACTGTGGTGCATCATGGGAGGTGTAGTCTGACCAGGGAATCCGGCCCAAACAGGAGAATGGGAGATTAAGGCACCTCAGTGGCATTTCAAGGTAGAAATATTTCGATTTTCAGCTGTAATATTTTTGGGTTTGGGATGAAATATTTTGTTTTCCAATTTTTTTATTGAAATACAATTTTTTTTTCATTTAAAAAAAAAATTTCCACAGGAAAAACCCTCATTTTCCAACTGGCTCAACCCATGGACCTCCCAACCCCTCTCCTGTGGGTGTCATGAGGAGAGGGTAGAATTTGGCCTGTGCCTCTTAAAGGTTTTGATTCCAGCAATGTTCAACACATCTTAGACTAATAGAATGAACAATTTCATACAACCATTTCTTCTGCAGAAGCAGGCAGCTCAGAGGAGTGACACGCATTTTACAAACTCCCAGAGAACATTCAACATGAACACCATGGGCATTTTCTGCTTCACACACTTTTGTCAGCTAAACTCAGTTGAATTGGTAAAATTATATCCCTCACTTTGCAAAACAACTAAAACAACCATCCCTGATATATCAGTTAAACTTCCTCTAACTTCCCCCGCTGATGTAGAGTCTTAACATATTTTCCCCATTATACACATCACACCTTCAGAGTTTATTTCCCACTTGAGGTTTAAATCATCTGTGCCATAAAATGTAAAACAACTAAACCAATTGTTTGGTGGCGCAGGCTTACAATATATTATTACAACAATAATTCAAAGACCTGAGAATTTTCCTCCTCCATAAATTTATTTTGCCGGTTACTGATACCAATGTGCTAACTAAGCGAGTTTCCATTGGAAAATGGAAGCAATTGAAACCCATCTGCTAATCATGGAGTGACTCTTATTGCTTTTCTTACAGCCACTGAAAACTAAGATTTGCTGCAACTAGAAGATGGGGGAACCATTTTGAACAAGATCCTGGACTAGTATAAATCAGGGTTAACTCCTTTGGAGCTATGCTGATTTACACTAAGTGAGGATCTGGCTCAATAAGAATAAAAACACCAGAAATCTATTTATTTAATCTGTTTCCTTCTCCACCCTTTAAGGGGTCTAATCTAATCTAATCTAATCTCAATTGTGCTTTTCGATGTTATCTAAAGCCAGGTGGTGATCTCTACTTCTTTCCCCTCCTCTCCAATACATGGAGGTGGTTTGGCTTGGTTTTTGCTGTGCCAAAGTATTGGGCTTCCCATTTCACCCCAAATGTCTATCTCAATGAGATAATTACATTCCCTCTCCTACAAATGGTTCCAGCAGCAGCTTCTGGCCTGGTTTGAGGCTTTTTGCTAACAACAGACAGGGAGGATGTGCAGTGATGTAACAAAGAAGGACGAGCGCCTATATGTGCTGATAAAATTCGAACAGATGCCACTGAGCACATGCAGAAGGAGTTTTTCATTGTCACTCTCCCAAACCATATGAAGGTCCTGGCTCACAATGAGGACTCTGTCCAGGCCAAGTTTAAATGTTTCCTCTAGGTGAATATCATCCTAATCCAAACATCAGCCAGTTATCCCTCACCTTCCACATCCTTCTGATGTCAAGTTTGCAGATGACACTAAGCTAGGGGGAGTGGTAGATACGCTGGAGGGTAGGGATAGGATACAGAGCGACCTAGACAAATTGGAGGATTGGGCCAAAAGAAATCTGATGAGGTTCAACAAGGACAAGTTCAGAGTCCCCCACTTAGGATGGAAGAATCCCATGCACAGCTACGGACTGGGGACTGACGAGCTAGGCAGCAGTGCTGCAGAAAAGGACCTGGGGGTTACAGTGGAGAAGAAGCTGGAGATGAGTCAGCAGTGTGCCCTGGTTGCCAAGAAGGCTAATGGCATATTGGGCTGCATTAGTAGGAGCATTGCCAGCAGATCACGGGAAGTGATTATTCCCCTCTATTCTGCACTGGTGAGGCTGCATTTGGAGTACTGTGTCCAGTTTCGGGCCCCCCACTACAGAAAGGATGTGGAAAAGTTAGAGAGAGTCCAGTGGAGGGCAACAAAAATTATTAGGGGGCTGGAGCACAAGACTTATGAGGACAGGCTGAGGTAACTGGACTTGTTTAGTCTGCAGAAGAGAAGAATGAGGGGGGATTTGATAGCAGCCTTTAACTACCTGAAAGGGGGTTCCAGGGAGGATGGAGCTAGGCTGTTCTTGGTGGTGGCAGATGACAGAACAAGGAGCAATGGTCTCAAGTTGCAGGGCGGGAGGTCTAGGTTGGATATTAGGAAAAAGTTTTTCCCTAGGAGGATGGTGAAGCACTGGAATGGTTACCTAGGGAGTTGGTAGAATCTCCGTCTTTAGAGGTTTTTAAGACCCGGGTTGACAAAGCCCTGGCTGGGATGATTTAGCTGAGGTTAGTCCTGTTTTGAGCAGGGGATTGGACTAGATACCTCCTGAGGTCCCTTCCAACTCTAATATTCTATGATTAACGTACCTTCCAAGGAAGCCAATATACCCCTCTTTAGAAGAATGCCAAAGACCCACCACCTACAATGTGGATCCAGGTTTCCATGGGAGCAGGCTGATTGCCAGATGCCCATCCTTCCGCAACGGGGCAGGAGAGGATGCTAAGCCCTGCTGCTGCCACACACAGACTTTCAGCAGGGCCTGACGTGCCCTCTAGATGGTCCCACCCGTGGAACCCCCCGGCAGATCTACAAGCGCTGATCAGCAGCTGACGCGGTCTGGGAGGTGCCGGATCTGTCCAAGAACTAAGCTATCCAAGTTACGTATTACTGATGATTCCTCCTCCTTAGTGAATAGCCTGGGCCAACAAGGACCCCACATCAGGCCTGCAGCTAGCTCCAGAGAAGGGGGAACTCGGAGCTACGTTGCTCTCCGGTCTGGGCAAAGCACGGCAGCCTCTCTCTTTCCCAGCCACCCAGCTCCCTGTCAGGCCTTGGAAGGAAAGGAGGGGAGAGGATTGCAGAGCTCAAACTCTGCTCCCCTCCCTCCCATCATTCGCTGTCCCAGATGGAGCATGCCCTGTGAAATACAGTTATTGTGATCTGACATGCATCAATTACTCCTTTGCTGAGGCAGCAGGAAGGGATGCTCACTCCAGAGCTGATTCAGGGTATTTTGATGAAAGCATGGCAGACTTGAGGAGCATGCAGTTTCAAGTGTGGTGGAGGAGAACAGGTGTGGAATTCACAGGTAACGTTTCAGGCTGGTAATGATCAATTACTGCTCCATGTACGTGACGCCTCCAAGGTGCTGTTAGGGCCTATTAGACAGGCGAGCAAGGCTCATAGATTTCAAGGCCAGAAGAAACCACTGTATTCATCTAGTCTGACCTCCTGCAGAACACAAGACAGAGAACCTCTCCGAGGGATTCCTGCATCCAAGTGGAAGGTGCGATTCTCACCGAATCACGGGACTCCAGGGTCTGGAGCCCTACGGAAAACATCAAATAGCATGAGAATCCCAATCAGAGCACAAGAGTTGGAAACTGTTGGCTTTTATCCTTGTGGCAGAAACTGGGTTTCACAGTGGAAGGGTATTTCCCATAGACCAGTTTTGTGTCTTTGAATGACATGTACCATTAAGTAGCTATCGCCACTAGCAGCAAGGTGCCATGTGTGGTATTTAGCTATTGCTGCTCTTTTCCGTGGGATGGAGGCATTCTGGGGCACGTGCCAGTAGCCAGCCAACGTACACACCCCGCAGTGGACTATTGCTATATGAGCATCTGGGTGATGTGTTTCATCATCAGCAATAACTGCGCTGTATGATACTCGGGAGCATTTATCACAGTGACATGTAGCTATTGAACTTCTCAGCCTATTTCAACTGAAACTTCCACTAGGAACAAACATCTCTGTATCCCATCCATTAGGAGGCTGGCTTTCAGGGTTCCTGTTGGCAAATTACTTTTTTATTATGATCCAAAGATTTTCCTGAAGAAGAGCACCAAGTTTGAGGCACTGTAATTCTTGGGAAAGGTAGTTCGCTTTCCCCCAGTGTTTGCACAATCACTGTCCACTAGTGCAAATATCTGAGTCCTTTGTCAGATATTTCAGCCATCCAGTCAAGATACAGGAGAGAGGACGCCATGGCTAATGAATAGCGACCAGTCGCGGGGAGCAGTCTGCCAGGAACCCTTGGGATGAAATTCTTCATCCTGACAATTCGGTAATTCCTTCCGGATGATGGGTCTGTCCAAAGAAAACCAGGCCCGGGTTGGGAACGATTCACTAACCCCAAAGGGACCAAATTCAAAAGGAGCAGGGCCCGTAACACACTGTCTGACCATCCCTTGGGTCAGTTTGGACATCTGAGCTCCGCACAGCTCCATGATAGCACACGTATGCGTGGAAAATGAGCCAAGGTGGAGACTGAGGCATGTCTTCTGAGACCCGTCTGGGGCCCAGTCATAGTCAGCCTGCCAGGAATGGTGGGCAGCTCCAGCCGTCTCAGTTCTTAAGCGTCCGTATATTTAAGCACCTGGAATCCATGCTGTCTGCCCCCTTTCCTCATGGCACAGACACCGCCCCGGTTAGACGTGTGAAGTTGCTCCATGGGCCTCGCTGTATACAAAAATCCATCCTGGGTGAAACATTGTTCACGGCAACCCAAGCAAACCTGTCTCCCTGTTTCTCCCCTGGGGCTGCTGTGCTGGACTGAACTCAGCAGGGGGCACTGAAATCCCCGCTATTTGGCTCTGCTACCAGGAGGGCGACGGGAAGCCATTGCCACAGTCTTTCAGGACTTAGCCCTCAGGGCTCTCTGCGGTTTTCTGATTGGATTCACATGAGACGCATTGTACTCCTTACACACCTCGTCTACAAGGGCTGGCATCGATGTGGACTCACAATAGACAAACTTCGGATGGGCCCAGTTCTGACGATAGCCCGGGAATTCTCCTGGCTCTCCTCCCAGCTCTGCAAAGCCAGGCCGGAGACCGCAGCCTCACAGACTGTTCTTGGGCGGTTTGGGGGTGGCCGCTGGGACCCGGGGGAAGAAAAAAGCAGCTTTTTGAAATTTCTGAGACGCTTCAGGTCTGGAGGTAAATGTGAGGTTGGGCTGAAAGGGGCAGGGCCTGTCCTTACGTTATCAGAACCCAGCCCCATTGTGTTTGTGAGTCTGGAGCATGCACGACCTGCAGCAGCAGCATTGGAAAATCAGGTGCATATCCCTGCCCGATGCGTGATCACGGCGCTCAGTCAAGGATTTATTAAAAGACGACTGGTTCTAGACCCAGGCAATAATAATAGCCTGGAGACAATAATCTACAAGACTAGAGGCAAGAGTCCCTTCTGCCAAGGAGGAAACTTCATTACTGGCATCCTTAACCAGATCTCAGTCTAGCAAGCCGTTCTGAGCACAAAGAAAGAAATTGAAACTCCGTGAAGACGAATAGCCGGGGAAAGAAATCAGCAGGCTGGCTCTCACAGTCACTGGGAATAGCGGAGCTGGTGCTGTGGCTGGAGAACCTTCTCTGCACGGCTGGCAGCTGCTGGGTGAGCCAGAGCTGGGCTACTGCAGGATGGATCCAAGGGCTACCGTCTTCCCCCGGGAGAACGATGTTCTGAAAAGTTCCCCCCTTTGTTATTTTAAATGAAGTTAAAGAAAAAAAAATCAGAATCTTGTCCACCGTCGACACCAGGCAATGGACCATGTCTGAGACCGTCCAGCAAAACCAAGGAGCAACAGAGATTTCTGCTGGATTGCAGGTAACTGGAGCTGACTGCACCAGCAGCTGATCTTATTTGGCAGGTGGCAGAGTGGCACAGACGCAGGCACTAATTACCTGAGCTCATGTCTTCTCTGGTGGCCACGTGCACTCAGGGATGGAAGGCCCAGACCCTGGTCCGCACAACCTCACTGGCATTGCAAAGGGTTGCAGTGTTAATAGTTAGCCCCTTGGGCATGAGCGGTGAGATGCCACTCAGGGCCTTGCAGAATGCTATCTGGTAGGATGTGAAATCAGCGATACGAGTTAGGGCCGTTCTCAGCCTAATTTTTTTTATTTACAGACGAAAGCCAGAAGGGAACCAGGATTCTGCTCAAGGGTTTTCAGTGTTCCTGGTTTCCCTCCGATGCGGACTCTGCTGGGAGACGACTCAGACAGAGGATGTCACGGTGAGAGATGCAGGACACCGCAGCAGACCTGAGAAGGTGCCAGTGCGGTCCTGCCCACCCAGCACCTCCATGAAGGGCAGCATCTGCTGTTGGGGCCAGGCCAGCGTCCCCTGTGGGTCTCCCTGCAAAGAGACACTTGGACGCTGCTACGGACTGATCCCAACTGTCCATTGCAAAATGTCTGACCAGCTCTAGCTAGGGGCATGCAAGTCTGCCCACCTATGTCACATGCCCAAATCTCCTGGGGGTAAAACTTGCGTATGCCAGTCAGACACAGGCATAGCAGGCCTGTGGTGTCTGCAGGAAAAGCCTGACCCTGGGCTATGTGCTTCAGGGCCACGCTGAGGCATTGCAAATGAGCTAATTCTGCAGACAAATCAATATATTCCCTTAGCAGGCTCATTCGTTAAAGATGCAAAGGTTGATTGGTAATGCATGTGGCACAACTGGGGCTCCCGTTAATCCTGCTAGAGGCGAGAAGGGCGTTAAAGGGCATGAAATGTTGCTGAACGCGGGAAGGACGCTGCTTTTCTGGCTGGTGCCGTGTCACTGTTTCTCTCCTAACGCTCTCTGAAGCAGGCTTCTGCCGTGCTAAGCACATGTGGCAGCTTGTACCCTCCCGGGGCCATTTCCTCCCTGCTTTGTCCAATCAGGAGTATGTCACGCACTGGCTGGGTGTGTGCACTGCTGCCATCTACTGGATAGAATGAGACCTGCATGACTGTGTGTCAGAGGCCAACACTGAGAATAATTTGGGGAGAGTCTTCTTTTGCGACATGGCAGAGCCTATGCTTTTTGGAGCAGGAAGGTCTGAATTCTTTTCCCGCTGGCGCTGAGGAGTTCCTTTGGGTGCAGCAGGGAGATAACCTTGGAGGATAAGGCAGCCATAAATTCGTTTCAATATTAATATTTGGTTTGAAAAATAAATCTAGTTCTTCCTCTGAATAATCATCCCACTACAGTCACGCTGAGTTAGGGGCCAAAAATGAAGGAAGCTGCCACTTTTCTGGGTAGTAAAACACAGATAAGAACTTAAGTTCCTTACTCGTATGGACATGGACAGGCAAACCTCACCGTGATCGCCAAGAGCGCAGACTCCCAGGACAGTCAGGTAACAGTTGGGTACATGTGAGCTGAAAGAGCATTCTGGGTAATGATGGCAGCATCCCACAGAAGGCTGTGTGTCTTTGGGCAAGCCACAGCATCTGTCTGTGCCTCAGTTTCCCCATCTGTAGAAAGGACAGTAATCCTTGTGCACCTTAGAAAGGCACTTTGAAATCTTCAGGTGCACGGTACAAAGTACGACTTCTTTACAGCCGGTGACTAACAATAATCCAGAGCGCCTCAGCGTGGGGTAGCCACCCAGAATGGGAACCCAGGCCCCCAATAGAAGGGAGTGTGCCAGGTGAGGCTGAATGGAGGGGGGGCACGACCGGCTTCAGTTCACAGAGCCAGCGGACCTGCTGAGTGGCTTAGCAAAGGAGGCACCAGTGCGGCTCCAGTTGCGTGGGGGGAGTGGGCTGGATATGGGGAGGGACACGGAGGCGGTGCCCACCCTTGCGCGGCAAGGAGCTCAGCTCTAAGTGCCCACCTAGCAGCCAGCAGCGAGCAGGAGAGGGCAGAGCAGGCGGCTGGAGGAGGATCCGGGAAGCTGCTCCGTAGATTGTCCAGTCTCCCACACCCTGGGGCGGGAGCGAAGTGGGACCTGCTCTGGGTCCTGAGCTGGAAAAGGCTCTGCAGCAGCTCTGTGTATCATATAAGGTTATGCAAGGCGGGTCCCTCTTGCTTTCTCTAAACTCCCATTGATCTGGCCCAGGGGCTGCTCTCTGAATTGGGGCCTAAACACTCAGCCGAACGTGCTTGCCATTCAGCTCTCTTCTTTCCCCCACCTGAGGGAGCATCCCTGGTGCAGGTGGTGCTGCCGACCTGGGGCCCAGAGATCACCCTTGCTAGGTTCCCGTGGACTCTCCTTGGCACTGAAGTCACGACTGGCTCCATCGTTGCTGCACTGGGTTTTGTGATAGCTCGCCGAACTCTTCCATTGCACCTTCCCACATGCGGCAGGGTCCATCTCTGCCCCTGGCCCCTTAAGACCGTCCTGTGCCTTGATGCCCAGCTGCTGCTGCAATTCTCTGTCCCAAAGCGGGTCTGTGTATTGCAGAAGGTTATACAAAGAGTGATGGCAAAGCTCGGCCATAGAACCCAGGTGTTCGGCCCATCATACATGCAGGCTAGGGCTGGCCCGGAAATGTTTCTTGTTCCCGCCAAAAAAAACAATCAACAACAATGAAAAAGGGTTTGGTTTTGTCAAATTTTCTCTTCAGAAGCGGTTGGGTTTTTTAATCGGGGAAAAAAACAAAACCAAAATTCCGTATTTGTCAAAATCTAAAATGTCTTGCAGAAATTCCCATGACGATGTAAAAGCCATTTTTCCTTGAAGAAACCCTTTTGAACAAAACATTTCGACCCACTCCAACGCTGTCCCCCAGCAGAAGCGGAGTGTAAAGCAATTCATGTAAAAAAAAACCAAAGAACAATTGGCAACCACCTCTGAGCTGGCGATGCCCTGAGAACAATTATACAGTTATGTAGCCAGTGACGACAGAGGAGGCGGATCCCAGGGCCTGCTGCCCTGAAGCAGCCCCCCCAGATGAACCGTGTGTGGGCGGGAGAGGGGGAGAATGGGCATCAAAGTGCTACGGAAATTGACATCACGAGGACTGCATCCACAGAGCTCTGTTTCCTCCAGCCGTTTTACAGAGATGGGTGCGTTATGTAACACTGGGACCTCCCCCCCCATTACACACACAGCTTCTCAGCACTGTATATACCAGTGGAATAGAGCCAGCCGTGCCACCCCCAGCTCCTAACCCGGGGTGGGGTCATGCCCTGGTTGGAGCCAGTTTCCAACGGCACTGCCCCACCACAGCCAGGTCAGAGCTGCTGTACGAGTTCAGGGCCACACTCTCACCGCTCACGGCTCCACACATTAACGTACAGGCATTTGCTTTTAGCGCCTCGCTGCAGCAGGCCCGGCACCGACTAGTTCAGCCGAGCCACAGCAAGCGCCCAGCTCTCAGGTACGGCTGCCCTAATGCGGGCGAGTTCTGGGGCTCCGAGCACTTTATTTAATAGAGCGAGAGAATGCCGACCACTTCCCGCGGAAAGCCGTGTCCCAGATCGGCACGCACTCTCCCTCCTCCTCTGCCTGGTGCTTTCGGCCGTTAAAACTGCAGGCTTTCCCCTCCCCACCTCCTCACCCCCCAGTAAGATGGGAGAATGAATAAAATATGGCACGTATATTTCGCTTTTATTCTTTCCATTAAGTCGTTGGGCAGCATTTCCCCACTTCCCTCAGTGCGGTTTACGCCATCCCAAACAATTAGAAATACGATTTGCTCCCCTGGTAGCAGGGCCATGCCCTGGCCTGACCTTTGCCCTCTCTAGCTCTCTATAGGTGCCCAGGTTGCCGTCTAAAAGAGTGGCCCAGTCCCAGCTGACACAGTGAATGGCTCACCCCCCCTGCAGATCTTGTGCAGTGAAGTTTCATAAACAACCTATCAGTTCCTGTTCTGCAGTTTCCACTTGACAGCCTGAAATAGGCCAGTGATATACTGTGGGCACATGACATGAGCGGCAAAAGATCAATGGCGAGGTTTGGCCAACACCTGACTGGAGTCACAAGTGTAGGTCCTTCCTTTAGTACAAAGGAGAGCTATTTGGGACACTGGTTTTCGCACTGTGCTCCAGCACAACTCACGCGGCTATGACGGATGCCAGGAAGTGCAAAAGCCTGGGTGGAAATTACAAAAAAAATAAAATAAAATAGGTAACTAAAATTTCTGACCCTCTGCAAAGGTTTGATCTGGATTTTGGGCACAGGAAACTGAGTTTCTGTTTAATCCAAATATATTTGCCGAGTCCTAGCCTCTCCCCTCTTAGACGCAGGGATACTGTAAACTGAAGGGGATGGTTTTATTATGAGCAATGTTAGAAAGGGATTATTGACAGAGCTGGTTGAAAATTTGCTGACAGTACATCTTTTCACGGGAAAATGCCAGTTTGTCGCATGCAAAATGTTTGGTGGAAATGTGTTGATATTTCATCTCTAAAGAAAAACTGGAAAAAAATGTCTTGATCTTTTCGGAAGGGAACATTTTGATTTTCTGTTTCCAAACCACATTTTCTTTCAATTTTTAAAAACCTCATATTATGTAAAATAAAGTCAAAATGGAAAAAAAAATGTTTCTATCAACCCAAACTGAGGGTTTTTTTTAAATTCATTTTGCAGGAAATTTCAATTATTTTTTGCTCCATTTCCAAAGGGAAGTTATTCTGAAATAGTTGATTTTTCCACAAACCAAAAATTCCAGGGCCTGCCCAGCTCCAGTTGTTAGCCAGAAGTGCGCCAACTACCCTGAGACAGAATCTCCCCTGTGGAGAAATGAACCTAAGAAAACCCAGCTCAGTGCCAAGGGGAAGGGAAAGGAAAAAGGTAAAAAACATCCGTGGCCATAGGAGGGAGACCCCATCAGAGAAGAGGGGAAAAGAGAGAGAGACTGGCTTAGGAGAAGCCTTATTTATTGTGTTTGTGAGAGAGGAGACACTGCTGCTTCCCACCAGATGCTGATATTTATAAACACAGCGTGACAGATTTTTATGGCGGAATCAATCTTTGCCCAAACACAGATAAATTATTCATGCTGCTATTATATTAGATCACAGGCTTTTTGCCCCAGAGGGATGAAACCCCGCTTGACTTGACACAGCCTGCCCCAGCACCCATGGATCAGTGCAAGGGAAGGGGGCACAGGAGGTCTGGCAAGGCGTGCTGCTCTCCCTAACACTTGTTTGTTTCCTTACGCAGCCCTGTCCTGTTGGCGTCTGCATATCTCACCCAGTCAGTCTGTGGGCCCTGGGCACCTCACACTCGGCTGCATTTGCCATCCCAACACCCCGTGCAGCAGAGCAGAGCTATTGCCCCTCCCGCACAGAGGGGAACTCAGGCCCAGAGAAGGTACATGACTGGCCCAAGGTCACACCCTGCAGTCAGTAGCAGAGCTGGGAACTGAACCCAGATTTCCCCACTCCCAGGCAGCCCCAAGGCACTGGCCCAGCCTTCCCCTCTGCAGGCATTAATTTATCCTCACAACCCCCTATCAGATAGGGCAGCACAACCCCTCATATAGGAGAACTGAGGCACACAGAGATCACATGACCACCCAAAGTCACTCAGGGCTGCATGGATGGACCCCTGTTCTCCTGAGACCCAGTGCAGTGTTTCAAGCACAGGACCATCCTTCCTGCAGACAGATGCCCTCCCACGCCCTGCTGCCCCTGCCCCTCTTCACCCAGGACCCTTTTACATCGCCCTTCGATACAGCCCCTGGGAGCAGCATTCTCAGGATGAATGACAGCCGAGGCACGGAGCATCTCCACATGGCAGCGGCCATCAGACAGAGAGCAGCATCCAGCACTCCCCTGGGAGCGCCGCCTGTGAAAATGGGCATCTCGGTGCCCTTGCCTAGTCAGACCATTTCATCTGGGCACACTAGCCGCTTTTGCTTCCCTGCTGCCCGCCCCAGCCCGCCGCTTGTGATCAGGCTGCTCCTGTCACGTGGAACAAGCAGCCACTTATTACCTTCATCGCCTTTACAAACGGCTCTTCCTCCGCCACATCTGCTCCGTGTGATCCCTGGAGACCCGGGTGTTCTCCTGCTGTTATTCAGCGGACAGCCCAGATGTTTTATCACCTGCCCTGACAGAGATTTGTGCGGATAAAACCTCAGCTGCTTATGTGTAAAATAAATTTCCAACCTAAGCAGCCTGCTTGCCTCACATGAATCCCTTGGTGGGCAGGCGGCGGTGGAGACATCTGTATGTTAAAACACAAGGGGATTTCACAGCAGCGCAGAAGTGAGAAATGCAAAGGCCCCATTAGGTCAGCCAATCTTTCACCAACGGGCCAAGGCAGAGCTGGTCCCAATGGTGCATTTGCTCGTGTATTGTCCCATGCAATGGGGGTCCCCACCATTCCTTTGGTGGATGGTTCCACAGCCAAATACATCTTGTTGCCAGGAAGATTCTCCTGTTATGTGGCTCATTCCTCCCCTAAAGAAATTATAAACAGACAGTTCTGCAGCCTGGACCCTCCATCTCCCTGGGAGGAAGCCATTCCTTTTATTCAGCCTCAGCTTTTCCTGATTGAATTTTACACCATTACTTGGGAAAGTCATCTCCCTCTGTCTAAATAATTCCTTTCTTCTGGGGCTGAGCCCTGTCGACGTTTGCCAGCTGTTATCATGAGCCCCCTGCAGCCATCTCCTCACCACGCGGGACATATTTCGCTTTTGTCATCTGTCCTCCCAGACTCCTGACCCTTTGTGTTGCTCTTCTTCGAACTCCCTCCACTTGCTTGCTAGTTATGAGATGGCCAGCTCTGAGCTCAGGATCCCAGGTTGGAATTTTGCCAGAGCCCTATAGACAGGAACGATTGCTTCCAGCTTCATGATCCCAATGCCTCTGGGTACCTGTCTTTGTGCTAGCATGGCCTGGCTGGCCACCAGATTGCTACACAGAGTTGTCTTTAGAATCTGCTCTGCGCTAGGTCTTACCCCACAGTTAACCCTCTGTGCTTTGGATGTCTACAGGTTCAGCAGTTTGCATGTGACAAACCTCATTTTATTTTCCGCCTGTGTTTCTAAACTCCTGTGGTCTTGCCACATCAGCTCCCTAGCCTCCCCGGTATTTGCACTTCCTCCCAACTTGTTGTCATCTGTCATCAAGCCCTGGCTGGAATGATTGAATCGGGGTTGGTCCTGCTTCGAGCAGGGGGTTGGACTAGATGACCCCCTGAGGTCCCTGCCAACCCTTATCTTCTGATTCTATGTTCATTGCTGTGTGTTTTGTTCCTTTGAAGACATGCTTCAGTGTGTGAATACTGCATCGTTGGCTGGATCGGATGGGACAGCAGGCAACCTGACAAGGGATCTCTGTGCCCTGTGGGACTATGACCTCAGATATCATGGCTATGGGCTCCAGCTGTGGCTGGTATTTGGTTATCTATATCAGGGAGTTTGTGTCTGGAATGGCTAGAAAAGCAGAGCCACCCTGCAGGCTGGCTAGCGGCTTGTTTCTAATAAAACGTAGACCCCATTATCTCTAGCAGCCCCAGACCTTAGCAGGAGGACAAAAGGACTGAATTCCACTCCCCAAACAATGAAAGAGCACAAAGCAAACCTCCAAATCTGTGCAAACTGTAAAGTCCTGCAAAGGCGGTGTTGGCAAGGGACACCGGGCATCCGAGAGGCAGGCACGCACCTGCACTGGCGTCAGTGCAGTTCAATTTTCACCCTTCTCACTTCTGCTCATACCAGACAGCATGGGAACAAGCCGTGGAGAGGGTGTAGAAAAATAACAAGTGATCACTACATTCCCCACCTCAGACAGCAAGAGCAAGAACAGAGCAGGGCAGGCTCTAACCCAGAAACCCCGATTCACCAAAACAAGCAGGGAACAGAGCTTAAAGTGTTTGCGAGAGAGAAGAAGAAGAAGCCGCTGTCGTCGGTGCTGTTGGTGCTGGTCAGTGTAGGCTGCGGGCGCGTGTCCCCGTGTAGGTGCTGTCTTAGCTCTGCAGATGGCCGAGACGGCTCTCACGATCGAATGTATCGACACGACCACGGATTAGCTGAGCAACGAAAGCTCCCGGGCCAGGTTTATTGCAGCTGAAGCACAGTGAGAAGCGACCTATAGAATAGCCATGGGTACACTTCAAATACGAGTGCTCCGCTACAATGGACTCGGCACGACTTAACGACAGGACTTTCCGTTATCCCTTAGGCCGGACAAAACTGTTCCCGCTAACACCCTCTTTTAACACCACTTCTACAGGCAACTTCGTTCTGTCCCCTTCGATGTAGGGAGTTGCCTCCCTCTTCACGTAGTCAAATACCACCCTTTGCCGTTAATTGGATGGTTCGGGCAAAACAGCTCCATTTATCACCTTATTCGATATTTCTATTCATCGAAGAGTCATTTCAGGGAGTCAGTTATCTCTGTGGTGTCAGGACGTTTTGGTGCCTTCTGCACCTGCTGTGTGTTTTTAGCAACGTTTTGATCTTAGTCATATTTTGGAAATGTGTGTGCTTGCAGCGTCAGCGTTTGCTCCGTGCCAGTTTCAGTCAGGTCCTAAGTTCACAGGCTGGTTTCTGTTCACTTGGTTTTTTCCACTTATACTCCTTTTAACTTGGCTTCTTCCACTTAGGCCTTAAGCCTTAGCCTGTTTGCTGGCCGTAAGCTCTCACTTCTTAGTACAGCTGCTTGTCTGAAGATCTCAGCAGCGGAAGCCAATGATCCCGCCTAGACAAGCCCAGTACAAAGAGTAGCCACTAGTGATTGAATCAGATTCCCTCAGAAACCCCCCACTACACACACATCTTAGAGGCATGGACCACCTTGAAAGTGGCCTTCTCCCCCTTCCAGTCCCAGTTGCTACCATCTTGCCAGACTCACAACCCAAGTCATCCTGGCCTGGACGCAACCTCTTCCGGAGACAGAAGAGAATCCATTCTCCCTGGTGCGTTCGGTTGTTGGTCTCTGCTGAGTCTGTGGAGAAGGGGTCAGTCAGCGTTCACCATGGTGGTCTTTGCGCATGGTAACTGGCCCATGCAGAGCCCAGAGGATCTGGAACATGCCATAAAGTCAGGTGTCTGTCCATAGAGGAGATTGTTTAGCTGGGAGAGATTCATGGGTGTTGCATGGGCTGCTTTGGAGAACCACAGTACAAAGCATTACACCCATGGTGTCCCGCAGCACTGCAGGGAATTTCACCCTCACTCCTATTGTTTTATTTGAACCCCTTCCTGATGCCTGCTTTAAATTTCCACACCACATCCTTTTTAGAAAAGTTATTCTAAAGTCCTTGAAACAATGGCTCAGTGACAGGCTAGCCAGTAACACGATTTGTAACCAATAACACGACACATTCTCTTGTAACTAAATTTACACAACAGCATGTGCCCTAGGGCATCAACTGGATTCTCCTGGCATTTCTGTGATTTGAAACCCAGTAGCAGCACAGATTTTTTGTCTCAAGAAGCAGATCTATCCATGGTTCTGAGATGGCCCCTTTTGCCATAGCATCTGAGCAATTCTCAATCTTGAGTGTATTTATAATGTATTTAACCTCCCAACCTTCCTGTGAGGTAGGGCAGGGCGATCTATTGTCCTCATTGTAAAGGTGCGTATTGAAGCCCAGAGAGTCACTTGCCAAAAGTCACATAGGACGTCAGTAACAGAGCAGGGAATACCAGGCCTATCAAATCCAGAGTAGCACTCTAACCACTGGACCATCCTTCCTTTTCATTAGCTACCCTGCTATATCCAGCATTTGCTGTCATATTTTCAGAAGGTTCCAAAATCCAAGCACTGGGGGAGTTTTGGATACAATTAAAAGTAAATTAAACCTTTGAAAAGCCAAATGTGATAAAACGAGGAACCTATTTAGGCCAATCACTTGGCATCATTCACTAAAAAGAAGAACTGCAGGTGAAAATTAGCTAAAATTCAGAGCTGGCTCATGTGCAGATTGTGGCACGACTAAGCACTAAACTTTAACACACATACGTGGGTGAAAGAGAAGTTGCTAAAGTTAATTGCACTTAAAACTGAGCTCCAAAAACGTACAGCGAGCCAAAGGCTGAAGCATTGATCAGGGCTGTAGGAAGAGACAAAGGGTATTTAAAGGGGTCTTGGGGGAGCTAAAAGTTGGCAAATCAAGAACCTCTACAGGTCAACTAGCGATCAACCTTTATATGAAATGGTTCACAGGGGTTATAAGCAGAGCTGAGCGAATAACTGAGGCTTTGATTTGCAGGCAGTACTGAAAAATCAAAAAATATTTTAGATTCACAAAGCGACTTAGGCACCATTCACAAAACTGAGGAGGTGGTGGCAGCTGTGCCCGTGTCACACCGCAGGGATCTAGGCAATGTGGGGCTGCTAGGACCTTCATCCTTGCCCGTCGCTCTGACCACATCACTTCATCCTGGGGTCCTTCCCCCTCTTTCACCACATCAAGGTCAAGTTTCTGGTCCTCATCCTCCCTCCCCCTTCACAACTCCTGCTTGTCCACTGTTTGAATCACCCGATTGTCCACCAATTGTATCAACACCCCTGTCTCCACTCCAGCCTCACTGCCTGCCTGCCAGTTCCCCCCACTTCACGAGGCCACCACCCCCTCTCCTTCAAACCTCTCTGCAAGCCCCTATGAGAATTTGCTCCCTGTGAGGGTTTCAGACTAACACGGCTCATTGTATTTATTAAATATCATTTCAGATGATTTGGAACCTTCTGGAAACACCAAGTCGTGCAATAACTCCTTTGCGCTATGGGATGTTATGTTCAATACTTTCTTCTGCCACGCACTCTTCTTGTTGCATTTCATCTCAGATTGCCCAAGTAAATTCTGTCTCAGAATATGTGTTTGTTCCACACTCAGCATAATGGGGTTGCAGTCCTGGGTATGACCTCTAATAAACACTGCAACACAGAAAATAAAATCAGAGTAATATCCTAGAAGGCTTGCCAATGAGAGAACCAACTCTGGAGTCATTAGTAGACAGGAAAGTGCAGAATTATCGGTTACTGACAAAGAAACTGGATTTTTTTTCATGTCTGCATTTGATAAGACGAATATTAATCACCGAGGATTTGCTTGTGTCTATGATTAAAAAACCTTGACTGAAATAATGCTAAGGGAGTAATCTGATTGGAGAAAAGGAGAAAAAGCTTCAGCTATTGGTGGGTCCCATCTCTGAGAGATATGGACATTAGGAATGAAATAGATGGACAATTAACTATTCTTTTAGAACTATGTGGTGCTGGAGAAATACAAGGTGACTGGCAATCATCAAATATTGTTCCAGTACTTAATAGGTTTCTAGGAAAGGCTGAAAATTACACTTGTTGCCTGACATCTCTATGAAGGAAAGTATTGCTTAAGGATACGTTTGGAAAAGTACATTTTTAATAGGTGTGAGTCAGGCTAGATTTGCCAGAGGTAAATCATGTCCGACAAATCTGATTACTTTTCTAATGAAATAACTCTTGGGCGAGATAGAGGAGAACCACAAGATTTCATCAGTCGGGATTTTCAGATGGCTTGTTTTGATGAAGTTTCACCTGATGGATTATCATGTGAACTCCCTCCGTCGGGGCTCAGTAACAAATGACTGTGGTAGCTGCGGGGCTGGCTAGTAGCCTGGGATGAGGCTAGCAGTGAGGTTACATGTGGACATGGCGAGACAGGCAGGAGTCAGTCTAGCTGGTTCTTTTACATGGCTTTGTTAGTGATTCGGACACAGCAGGTGCTGAGCGTACATGCTGGCTGGGCCCCGTGCTCTCCTCGACACTCCTGAACAGGGAGTAGCCAGAATCCTACTGGGGGGCATGGACTCTGCTCCTAATACCCCTCCAGGTATGAGCTCCCCAGAAGTGGGGAGGGCAGAGTGGGAGGGAGGCAGGGCCATGGTCTGCGTATGGAGCAGGAATTACACTGCACCCTCTGCAAGGAACCTCAGTTCTAGCACTCTGGTATGTTCACCCTAGAATTCCTCAGGGGGTGTATGGCTCTGGCCACAGCACCCTGCCCCCTTCATGCACCTTTCTTCCCCCTCCTGCAACCACCGCCCAAGCACTCTTCCCCCTCCAGTACACCTGAGGGCAGCATGTCCTCCTCAACATACAGGTGAGGCCAAGCCAAGGGAAGTCATGCAGTGGTACGCTGCTCTTTGGTGGAATAGATTCATCAAAGCTTCCCACACTGGCCAGTGCGGTCCAAGAGCTCTTGGACGTGGCCTGAAGAGAGCTGGCTGGTCCCTCTAATGTCCATTGGGGGCGTGGGGAAAAGTGAGGGTATATGGCCCGTGCCATGGAAAAGTCTGAGATTACCAGGGTTTGGGTTATGGGCTCCAGGCACCATGTGAAATTTAGTGGACCCATGTGTAAAATGATGAACTTGGATCGAAATCATTCCGAAGATCAGTGTACGTAAATGTCTGAAGGAAAGGACCCTGGGGGCAGCGATAGGCACAGCGCTCACCTTCTCAATCCGTCGCTCCAGCCCCTGGAGAGAAGGCGAAGAGGATGTCGTCTTGCTGCAGGAGGAGCATGCTACTGAAGACCTGGGGTATTGTATTATCAGCGTGTAAAGCACTGGCTAGGATGCACTGTGGGCTCGACCCAAAGCCCACTGAAGTCAATTGGAATCTTTCAATGGGCTTTGAATATGGCCCTTGGCGTATCGTGTCCAGTTCCATTCTCCCATCTGAAGGAAGATATAATTCAATCGGGGAGAATCCAGCATAGACCAGCCAAGTTAACACGTGAGATGGAAAGGCCCTTCTGCCCATCCCTTCTGCCACGGTGGCATCTTCTTGAAAGCTCTGCCGCAGCTCTCAGTGTGTCCTCTGAGTCCAGTGTCTGCGTCTGAGACTCTAGCGTGCAGCAGGTCAATGCTATGAAGTGCTTCTGAGAGGAAAGTGTGCAATATCTGTAGCAGGAATCTCAGTTTATATTCTGGGCCTTTCCTTCCTCAAGCCACCATTAGTGGTGTCCCCTTCCTGTATGGGGAGATTTTGATAGACTAGTAAAAGGGCTAGGGACCACTTGATAGTGTAATATTGATTTTCATACTTGTTATTAACAGCAGCCAAAACTGGTAGGCTTTTCTGACAGGCCTGTGAGGCCTTGGCATGACTAAGCCAGGAGGGGAGAGGAGCCTCTTGCTCGACCTTTGCCTGACCCTGCATCCCTCCCAGATGCTCTGATGGATGTGCTGGGATCTGTGTTTCAGGTGAAGACCAGTAAGATTATTTATGCATGCCTTCTGGGAGATGTTTGTCCGGGTCTCAGGGTATGTAGCTATAGGAACACATCTGGTTAATTAAGTACTCCGGCGACCTTAGGTCTAGCTTGAAACTGTCGGCCCAACAAGTTTTATCTTCTTGACATGTTATTGTCTACTAACAAGGATAAATGGCAGGGGAGAGGCTTGGACTCCTTGGGATCTCTTCTTGGACAGAGCTTCGGGATCCTCCAGCAACAGCCGGAAGATCAGGCCAATCAGAAAGCTGTCGCTGTTTCCACTCGAAAGCCGCCCCAGCCTTCGTTAATTGTTGAGGGTTAGCGGGTTTGATTAACCTGTTGCAGAAATGTGTAAGTGCGTGAGCCTAAGTAAAGTATAGCTTTAAAGTAAGAATATTTTTGTGTTATACTGTTTCTACTAGTCCATCTATCGGCTGGACAGCCGTGTCTCCATTTGGCTTATTTCCTGACACCACCTCACACAAAGTAAAGTTACCATGAGCTTTGAGTTGGCAGAACCCCAGGTAACATTCCCCCATCTCCCTGCTTAGCTCTGGATTGTTTCATTACAGTGATCAGAAGACCTTGGAAGCCCCTGGGTCCATGTCCTGGTGGGATGTCTCCAGATGTTCCCTTTAGCAATATGGGTTGGCCACCTTCCAGCCTGGAGGGATTTCTTCTGAAGTGAGCGAGCCTGGAAAAAATACAAGCATCTGGCCCAGATTATCCAATTTCTATCCTTCTTTCATTTAGTAGTCGGGGATCTCCATCATCTGTACCTCCTAGCTTATCAACTTTAAGAGCTTCTAACCGTTTTAATAACCATGTGGGATGTAATCTGTACACTTTGCACTCGCTCCGCTTCTGCCCCACTCAGTCTGATTTCTGACAGGCAAATGCCCTAGAGTGCAAGAGAATTGTCTAGTGTTTCTGGGCCGCCAACTGGAAAATCCCAGGTCAAACTGATCCCCTTAATGTGTGGGTAGATGGGGAAAAGAACGAACTGCTGAATACTTGTGCTGCTCTCTGCCGTTTGCTGCCTTGCTTCCGATAATTCACTCATCCTCTTTGGCAGGGATTTGCCTTTTTGCGTGTGTGTGTGTAATTCATCCTGGCCTCCCATTCCACATGTCCAGGCCGAGTGGGCGCAGTCCACATGTTCTTTCCCACCCTATCTCACTTTCCCACTTCCTCAGAGGAATGTATCATTCTCCCCTTACTTTCCAGAGCTCTCACCACTCTGCACTAGCAAACACGGCCGGGCGCTGCCCCTCCTGCAGCTGGTTTTCAGTGTTTGCCTATTTAAGGGGCATTTTTGAGGAACAGGACAAATATGAAAAGGTTCTAAAATCCAAAGAGGTTTAACTCCTTGCACACTGAAGTTAACAGGCTGGGTTTTGAGGCGTGGCACTAACATAGGCCCACATCTTCAAACATATTTTGAACACACCTGGCCAATCGTTGCAAAGCATTGGCTCTGTTTACTTATTTATTTTGAGTGAAGGATTCGTTTGACTCACAGGATGATTTGTACTTGGCTGTACGGCTGGGAGCGGTAGAGTTTCTGTATGTTTATATAAAGGGGGTGTTTATCCCCTTAAATAAGGTAACACTGTCCCCTTCTCCAGGGCTGTACAATGGGGTGATGACATTTCCCCACCTCATGGGGACAATGCGAGTCGCTAATATTTGTAAAGCCCTTTGAGACATGGACGGGAGGCACTGGCGTTTTTTATCTTTTATTATCCTGACCCCTTTTTCCATTGACCCCTGTCCTGAGTTCCCCAGGCCTAATAAAGCCCCAGTTATTGTTTTATTACCTGGGGAATTGCATTTGCTATTTTCTTTTTTGTGCCCTGCCTGACACGCCTTTGTAAGAGATTGTGTGTTAAATATTTTCCCAAGGAACAAGCCCTTCATGTTCTCTGCCCGGGGAGAGGTTTCCTTAGGTGGAGGCATAAGGAGCCCTTGTACAGGAACCCAGGACCCGTAACTTCCAGGAGAAAAGAGAGAAGGCTGCAGCCCTACCTCAGGGCTGGGTTACATCTCCGTCGAAGCCAAGCCTGCCTGTTATCCTCAACTGGCTCTCCATCCACAGCTTCTGTCAAACAAAAATGAAACCAGCACCCTGTCGCTGTCTTTTGCGTGCTAGTGAAGTAACCGCTGAAGTTTCAGGAAGCCGTCGGCTTGCAGCTGCTCTCTATGTCTTAGGCACCAGATCTCAATTGCTTCATGGAAGAGTCAATGTACTTCTTTCCCAAGCCACCGCATGCTCCTGCTATTCCAAGTGCAAACTCCCCTGCACATTTCGCTCCGCTGATACCCCGCCACTCTAATGCGCAGCTCTCACTGCCGGGGGCTCCCTGCACAGCTCTGCCAGTGCACCCCAACGGGGAGCGACTACCAGCGCAGAACACGGAGTCTCTGCTGCAGAGATTGGCAGCGACAAAAATGTGCCCAGCGGTGTGAGAGTTTGGTGAGCCCCATAACACTGTGCTTCAGGGTAAGAGCGGCCAAAGTGCATGCGCTCAGGCAGGATTTGAAGCCCGCTTTGTGGGGGTGCAAAGCCGCCGCACTAGCTGCCCTTCCACCTGGCCAGCAAGCCTTTGACTGGTGATTCCCCCATCAGACATTCCAGCCGGGATTTCTTACACATCCCAGCCCTTCTCTGGATACCAGTTGCTTCGCCTCACCTGGTGTGTTACTGCATGCAAGGGGCTCCCATATCTGTGCCAGCTGACCAAACAAACTAATCACCCGGAGAGCGTCGCAGAGTGAAAGAGTAATTATTACCTCTGTGCTTCCAGACCTGCGAGGGGCTAACCTAGAGCAATTACAAACTAATTCTCTAGGATATGGCGCTGAAGAACTGTGAAAAAACTGGAGTTTTAGCAGCCCACACGAGGACGCGGGGCTGATTATGACTGACCCATGCTGGCATGTCTGCACTCAAGCGCTGTATGTAACCCATGCTAGCGGGCAGAGAAAGGGGGCGTGGCAGGAGAGGTGTGTGACTTGCCCTGCATCTCAGAGACTCAGCCAGTGGCTGTGTAAAAGTTACTTTAGGGAAACTCAGAAAACCCACTGGGTTCCTGTAGTGGGAGATTCCAGAGCAAATGACAAAATACCTCCAGTCCTGAACTCTTACCTTGCAATCCCCATCCAAACCCACGCTCTAGATACCAGACTCAAGGGTGGAGTGAGCTTAAAAGAGAAGAAAAGTCAGTCTTGTGGTTAAGGCCCTGCACTGGGACTCATGGGACCCGCGTGCAGTTTGCCTTTTCCATAGACTCACCATGCGGCCTTGGGCTTAGCTTCTGCATGCCTTAGAGCAAACCCCCGGGGTGTAAAATGGGACTAGCAATGCTTCCTTTATCTCTTTAGCTTGTAACCTCCTTGGGGTAGGGGCCTTCCCTGACTCTGTGCGTGAATGGTGCCTGGTCTCAGCGAGGGCCTCTGGATGCTACTGAGCTAATAAAAATTAGCGGGGACTCGGAGCACATGGCCATGTCTGCTGTCATGCGAAGGCAGTTTAATTTCCGACACCCTAACGAGACCAAATGCACGTGTGCCGGCATGCAACAAGCCTGTTTGCATTCAGTGCTTCACCTCAGCTTTAATTCACGTTAACAAGACTCCGGCTGCAAGAACAGCAGGGTTGTAACACAACAGAAAAGGAGCTGCTTCGTGGGTCCGCACACGTGCCAGCCCACTTCCTGCCCTTGGTCTCCCCGCACCTTGGCAGTCAGGGCTCTGGCTTGTCCTGCAGCTTTCTTCTCCTGCCCTGGCCCGTGCTCAGCCTACCCAGTCGCACGCCTGCTCCCCAGGCTCTGAGATGCTAGGTAAGTGGCTCCCACAAGGCAGCTGTTCAAGCCCATTGCAGTTCTCATCGCAGAACTTCGTTTCCCCAGGCTGGCTCCCTCAGTGCCTCTCTCGGGGTGGAGTCCTTGCCCAGTGACTGGCCCTAGCCCACTCTGCTATAGGGATCCTGGTCTCTTTCCACACCTGTCTCTGGTGATGAGGACCAGCAGTGATTCCCCTGGCCAGCGGGGAAGAGCACAAACCTGTCCTGGCCGGAAGGCTGGCCTCACGGCCGGAGTGAGCCTCTGCTCTTGGACAGTGGCTGCATCACTCCATATCTTTCTCTCACAGTCTCCGGAGCAAACACCCTCTGTTAACCAGGAAAATGGGGGTGATTTCTCCACATGCCAGCCCTGCAAACTCCTCTGGGATCTGCATCTTGCTTCTCCTCCCTGTGCCCCCACCTCTCCCCCAGGACAATAGGAAGAGGTGTCACTTCTCCGCCTCACAGGGACAAAGTGACTCATTAAAACTTGTAAATCCCTCTGAGATGTGGCTGGGCGGCGCAGGAGAAGGGCACAGTGTTACCACATTTGAAGGGATAGACCCACCCCCCCTTTGGAATAAGCTGCTTGCTAAAACACAGCAACACAATCCTGTGGTGACCACCGAGGGATGGACCATCTGACCTAAACCCACAAGTCCCACCCAGCGCTGATGGTGGTAATTCTCTGAGTGCTCTGCCTCACCCCATGCCCATGGGAGATGCATAGTGGGGCGGGGCTGGGACGTTAGGGACATGCTAACACCTCACTGATTGTCCGTCTTGTGCAGCTCCAGCCCCAACATGGGTTACAGCTGCCTAGCGGCTGCTCTGGCCTGTGCCAGCAGGTCCCCACAGACCGGTCCCCCCTTCTTCCACCACTAGGTGCAGAGTGGCCAACTTGTGTGATTTTATTGCAGGTCTCACAATATTTGGTGCTTTTCTTAAAGCCCCAGCTCCTGGAGTCAGGTGAGAGTCTTGGCTTTCATTTATTTATTTATTTAATAGTACATTTCTAACATGACCCCTAACAGCACAGAGAGCGGATGGGAAATAAAATGCTCATTTTAAAAATATCCAGATTTTTAAGCCAATTGTAATGATTTTTGGGGCCTGACTTATCTTTGAATGCTGGCGGCTGGCCATACTGGGAGGGCTCTGGCCACATACATGCCATCCCCTGTACGGCTGCAAGCTATCAGACAGCCTGAGGGAATTCCCGGCTGGCGAGGTATGGCCAGCATCCAGACCCTTGGGTCCACCTGAGTGGTGCAAAAGACTGAGATGTGGGAGAGAACCTGCCCAGTCTTTGTAAAGCCCTTTGAGCATGAAGTGTCATCTCATTCCCAAGCATTGTCATAAGCCTGGTCTGTACTTAACAATTTGATCACCGCAGCTACGCTGGTCTGAGCGCCGGGGTTAAGTTGTCCTAGCCCCTGAAGCAGACATGGAGAGGCCGATGGAAAATTTTTTCCCTCAGCAAAGCTACCTCCTTGCAGCAAAATGGATTGACTACATCAACAGGAAAAGCCGTTCCACCGATGCAAGATGCATCTGCGCTATAGCAGCAGAGCCGTAGCTGAGCCTCTGTAGCGGCTGTCGTGTAGACTTGGCCTGGTGTGACTCCCATCAGCTCCATGTGGGCATGACAAGATTAGCACCAGCAGAGAACACCTTTGAGCAGGGGACTCATACATCACTGCTGCCTGTGCGCTCATCCTTTATACACTGAGTTATTTGCAGCCCCTCTCCGTGTTTGTTCTCCCAGCAAGGCTGCCCATCACCTGTCTGTGTGAATAAATACCCTATGAAAGCTTCCTAATACAGGGAAACAATCGAGTGGTTTTAGCAATGCACTGACTATAAAGCCAGCAGGCTTTAACATTGCATTTGATCATTGCAGCAGATATCTTCCAAGTCCTGCCCGCTCCCTACCAAATATGCTCCATCCACCCTCTTTATTTAAAACCAAAGACACAACGGCATTGCGGTGTCTGAACAAGCTTGTGAAGCATGCTGCCAGCACCTCTCTGGTGACCTGCACCCCATGCTACAAAGTGTAACTGGTTCCTTCGGCGCGTGAGCAGAGCTGGGTACAAGATACATTTTAATTTCCACAAAACACGTCGATGAAAAAGAAAAGCTTTTGTTTCCGTCAAAACTTTCCACGGGTTATTTCGGATGTTGTCCAAACAAATAACGAAAGCTGAACGTAACCTTTTCGACAAGTGAAAATTCCTTGGGGCCTGAGTGTCCAAAATAGAAGGGAAAAAAAACATTTGTTTAATGAAACCCCGTAAATGTAGGTGAGAATGGACATTTTCCTGCCAAAATTTCTGTTTTGCCTAAAAGCCAATTTTTGTCCCCCCCCCAAAATACAAAATTTGATGAAAAATTTCTCAGCTGCTTCACCCCTGAGCACAAAGCAGGACGCAAATTAATGTCAGCCAAAGACTCAGCCCCCGCGACCCACGACTGCGGTGCTGAATGCCACCCAGGGTCAAGTTTGGGCTGGGAGTGAGAGACATTGCTGGAAACACTGGCAATCTGCAAAGACGAGGCTTGCGGGAGATCTGAACCACCTTGAGTGCCCTTTGGAGGGACTACATCGCTTCAATTCATCTGCGTGCTTTCAGCAAGGTGAAAGGCGCCTGTGATAGATACCCGGGAACGGCTGACATCCATCGCCGAGGAGCCAAGGTTATGTTTATCATACATCCCCTGCACTCCGTGTGAGGTGAGGAGGTCTGTGTGATGGGGAGGGCGGAAGAAGTGCTGCTCTTGGGCTTAGAGGATGATTAACGAGCACTAGTGACAGGAAAATCTTTGGAACTTGATGGATCCTTCTCTCCCTGGGAACATCCCGTCTCTCCTGTTGGAGCCGTTCCACTTTGGGTAAACACATACATTTTCATTGGGTCAGAAAGCAAGGCTGGTGCCACATCCCGGTGGTTAGGCGACTGACGTGAGAGACTCAGGTTCAAACCCATGCTCTGATGACTAGTTAATTATTGAGACAAAGTGGAACAGCTTCAACAGGAGTGGTGGAGAGAGACCCCGCCCTCTCTTGAGTAGCCAATGGCCTGGTGAGGAGGGCACTCACTCCCTTAGCGCATGGGAGAACTAGGTTCAAGTCTCCGCTCTGCCTGCAGAACTTACGTCTCCCACATCCCAGGTGAACGAGTGCTGGAGCACCACGTTAGCGGAGGAGCAGAGGTCACGCTCTAGGTTTGACCAGAAATTCTACTCTGGACCTGAGAAACGTTTCCTGACTGAAGTTTAATCTGCCCTGGTATGTCCCCAGGAAACGTTGCTCTGCATGCCAGGTGATGGGCAGGCAAGCTAGCAGGAGCCCCGGCAGGTTTCTGATAGGCAACTTTCCAGGGCTTTCAGGTTTGGAAACTTGCCTGCCAAGACCCACCAGAACTTCAGTGAAATCAGACCCTCTCTGCAGAACCACACCAGCACAATCCAGTAAAATGTTCTTTGGTCAGAATGTTTCTAACCACTTCTATTTACTACACTGCGTGTGAGGACAATCACAGCATCTCTGGACTGTCTTTTACCCCGAATCACTGAGGTCCTAACTCCACCTCAGCTCTAACTTAGTGCCCTTTTTTGTCTAGGAGACAGCAGAGGCCTGAAAGTGATTATCCCAGCAACCAGCTTCAGCAGCTGAGGCTGGCAAAGTCAGAACTGCCTCTACAGTCGAGACAGGGCAGGAGCCAGGCGCTCCTCCGTCTGCGTGTCCAACCCTGTTCCTCAGGACATGTGGGACCATGCATCCTTTTAGCCCTTTGGCTCCCTACTGAGGCTAGTGTTGTTTTCAGGGGGGGCTATTAAGGTAGCTAGAAGCCTTTAGACTTCAATGTCTAAGAAATAAAACAAAGTCCCATATAAATCTATTTATCCGAACTCCCTTTATCTGAAAAGCCTAGTTCTCTGAATCCACAGTGTGTCTGTCCTTCAGTTCAAAACAGCACTTCCGTTTACCCGATGCCCAGTCATTCGAAAGTTTCAGATGGCCTCTCAGCCATGTAGCTAAATGGGGAGTGTACTGTATTGCCATTATTAGAGATGTGCGATCACCAAGCCTAGCCTGCCTTGGATGCAGATGTGGTGGTTCAAGCCCCTGTTGAATAACTGAATAAGGGTTTATAACAATGAATGAGTTATTGGACGGGACACCAAGAGTCCCAGAGGATGATCCCACATGAGCTGGGGTTGGCTAGTGTCTCGGAAATAAGTGATTGGGAACGACTATACGGTTCCGGCCTGTGTTCAGAAATCCCCAACATTTGGGAGTGCCTGGTCGTAGACTTTGGTTTGGACTCAGCTCTGGTCTCAGTCTAATTAGTCTAATGGTCTCTCCACCCCATGCCACCCCAGCACCCATCCTGTCCTCTCCTCCCTTTGCCGCAGCCCCACCAGTCCTGCCCTTCTCCCTTCATCTGCAGGAACGTTGACCCACTTGTTTCTGCTGGGCCACTGGGCTGTTTGTACCTTGCCAGCTTCCCAGCTGAACTGATTAACAGACAGACGCATATTATTGGTGTGGAAAAGGGTTCCCCGCTCCTTCTGACTGGCCATTTAAAGATACATATTGCAGAAGCTGTAATCATAAAGGTCATGTCCAAGCAGTTTGTTGCACTAAGAGAAAAAAGGAAGAGGCCAAATCAGGGTATAGAAACAGGAATATCAGTATTCACCACACACTCCCCTGAAGGGATTAATGGAGGCCAGATGAGCCAAATAACCTATAAGGCTAAGAGGGAAGACCTAATTAGGGGAAGCAGACCTTGGCTGAGTGTTGTAGGGTCCTGTTTGTACCTGGCCAGGTTCCCAACTGAACTGAGGATTAGCTCATTCAATCCCCCATGGTGGTGCCCCATTCCCACATGATCTGGCATGTGCTGGGATTTTAAATGCCCCTTAATGCACTGAGATAACAAGCAGGTCACGAGGAGGCACCAGAAATCACAGGACGACTAGCTAGGATTTGAAGAGTGGTTGGGGAAGATGTGGCACGTGGCTGGGTACCTGATGGGAAAGGGGGAGAGGTGGATAAAAAGAGAGCATGAACTGTGACTGTGGGAGGGGTTTACACAATGAAAGTAGATTTGCATAATTTTGTCCAAACCTATTTTCATCCCACAAAACCTTTCTCCAAGTAGGAAACAAAACCTTTTTCTGAATTGGGACAGGGGCCGATTTATCAAGGCTGAGATTCTCCCATGCATTCTGGATTCATTTCAACTTCACTGAGGCAGGGCTCTTACTTAGTACCAATCACCTGGGGCCTTGTCCACATGGAAAAGTTGCTCAGGTTTAACTAACTCAAACCAGTTTTTAAATTGCTACAGTTAAATTGGTGCAAACCCCTATGTGGACACTCTGATTTCAGCATAAGGGTGGCTTATTGTGGTTTCACTTAAACCTGTTCCCAACCCACCTAAGATAAACCAAGGGGGAAAAAGCCCCTTTTCTGCTGATATAATTGCTGCCACAGAGCGGTTTGCTCCTGTTGAACAACATCCACATCGTGGGTTAACCCACTGCAACTGCCATGCATAGGTGAGACTGAAGCTCAACCCATATCCCTGGGAAGCAGCACTGATGTCAGTTGTGCTTGAGGCTGCAGAAAGAGGCTGGGACAACTCTGAGGTCATTTCCTGGACATCTGGAGAATCCAGAGTGACTACAGTGGAGCGCCTGACAGTTTACACTGGGGTAAAGGAGGAGAGATCCTGACCCTCCAAGTCTAACCAGGCCCTGTAATTCCAGTCTCCAGAGTCACAATATCCAGTATAACGGTTGCTCAAGCACAGAATCAGGGTCCCCGGGGAGGTGGGCAGGGAGTGAATGGAAGGAAAGATGTTCTTTTCTTGTTTGCCTTCAGCTAAAATCCCCAGATTAATTCCATAATGTTTGTAAAGTGCTTTGATATCCGCACATGAAAGGCACTCTATCAATGCAAAGTATTCGATTATTATTCTTATTATTCTGCAGGCCTGAGGCCTATCCACACTGAGCCAGCTTCACTGTAGTGCAAGTGCTGTGATTCCACACTTCAATGGAGCTCTGCACGCATGAATTTGGCCTAGAGGGACAACCCAGTGCAATGCAGCGTCTCAGTCTGGACTGCATCCAACTTTTAAACATGGGCATGAGATCTTCCTATGAGGGCCAGGTGCAGAAGTACCCATCCAGCCCCAGCTCCCCTCTCTCTGCAGACAATAGCCATTTTTCTGCATTACCTTCTCCCAGACAGGGCTGGATAGCACAGTGTCCCCAAATAGAACAGCAAGATGCAGGCCAGATTGCTATAAAAAAACCAAAGAGGTTTTCATTTCTGGATAACAGGGGAGGAAATGAAACCAAATAGCTCTGACTGTTGCATGTAGCACTTGCTCCATTCAGTGAAGCTCTGAGCCACCCACTCTTCATAAGCTACAAAGAAAGAAAAGGAGGAAAGCAACAGAAGTTAAAATATCCAGAGATCTGATTATGGAGGAGCCCGTGCAGCCCCATCGCTAAGAGTGTGATGAGCACTTCGAGCAGAGAGTGAAGCCTACAAAAACGGGTAGAAGCACTTGCTCAAGCAGCAGAAGTCTCCTAGGGCAACAAGGATCCAGGTTTCTGAATATAACCATGTGCAGAAAAGTCATTTACTTTTTAGAGAGGAGACTATTGAACACTGCTCCCCTCTGCTATCTTTACGAAGCGCTCTGGTGCTTACTGGGACTGCTGCTGCTACAGTCTGGCAACTAGCAGCTGCTGAAATTCAGTGTGATCCTTCAGAGAGCCCCACCAAACAGCGCTGTGGAGTGTAAAGCATAGTGGGGATGGTATCTGCCACGCTGTCTGGACAGGCTCACAACTGTGAGTGCCAACCGTGTTTCATGCTCTTCTTTTATTCTCCTCTCCCCATGAGGTACCCGGCCACACACCGCTTATCTGCCCCTATCTACTCTTCAATTCCTAGCTAGTTGTCCTGTGATTTCTGGTGCCTCCCCATGACCTGCTTGTTATTTCAGTGCATTAGGGGGCATTTAAAATCCTGGTGCATCCTCGATTACATGGGACTGGGACACTGCTACAGGGGATTGAATGAGCTAACCCTCAGTTCAGCTGGGAAACCGCCAGGTACAAACAGGACCCTACAACACTCAGCCAAGGCTGTTCAGTCCCCATCCTTGCAGCTTATTCCCTGGCCTGCTTCCTGTCCTGACACTCAGCCCTCTCTGGGATTTGCCGGCCCATCTATGCCATCCTCCCAGGGAGCAACCGCAGGCTACTTGTCTCTATAGCCCCCGAACGCTCATCCCAGGGAGCAGTTGCAGGCTCCCACCCCAGCAGCCCCTTCCTGCTATCTGCTTCTTGGCTTTATAGAAGCCCCACCCGTTCTCACACAGGTGAGCTTCCCCTAACAAGGGCTTCCCTCTCCGCCTTCAGTCTCACAGATTAATTGGCCCACCTGGCCTCCATTAACCCCTTCAGGTGAGTGTGGGGTGGACATTGATATTCCTGTTTCTATACCCTGATTTGGCCTCTTCCTTTTTTCTCTTAGTGCAACAAACTGCTTGGACATGACCTTCATGATAACAGCTTCTGCAATATGTATCTTTAAATCGCCAGTCAGAAGGAGCGGGGAACCCTTTTCCACACCAATTACATGTGTCTGTCTGCATTGTGGAGCGGCTCTTCCCTTGGGTTACAGAGAGTTTATGTGCTCCTACTACAAATCAGTGTAGACACACAAGCCCTAGGTTGACAAACCCAAGGTCTGCCAACTCAAGTTCTGCTAACCTTGGGCTTACGTTGCAGTATAGACGGATCCTACAGGGCCTGTCTCTCCCCATTCATTGCATAGGAAGCCCAGGCAGCTAACTCAGGCTTTGGGAGTCACAGTGTGTTCCTGTGATTTTCCAATAGCCGACACATTAGGCATTGTGATGCTCATCCCTGCAACGCCTTGGACCCTTTATGAATCTAGCCCAGTGTGCCAAAATAGTTCTGTGGCCCGGGATAGCACACATGGCAATATGTACGGGGGAAAGGGAGGAGCAAGGGAAACATTTCACATATGTGCAATAAACATCTGAGCACCCGGGAATATAGTCCTTAAAATCACCAACTCTGTGCAGAGGGGAAGGGATACCAGGGTGACAAGAGCGAGCGTCCTAGGGGAGTGGTTCCCTGCAGCTGCGACGCGCACTGTCCCAGTACCGACACTGTTCGCTTTTGTACTGAGAACTCCACTCTCCCCACCGCTGGGCCAGCGTGCTAGGATCTAGCCCACCGCTAACGCGCTGGCCTCCTGTTTCTCTGGGTGTGCGCTGCCGCACAATGGAGCTGGGGCAGTTCCGCACACGTACAATGGAACGGGAGGATGCAGGTTTTGCCTGCTGCTTCGGTACAGAGGGGAACTGATGTCCTAAAAGTGCCATCTTCATGATACACTGTGCTTCGCTCCCTCTCACTAACAGCAGGCAGGCGTGGAATGGATCTCACTAGACTAATGTGTCATGTGCCTTATTTAAAGCCAGGCAAAGATATTAGGCATCTGTCATGTCAGGGTGAGAAAATGTTAGCAAAGCAAGTTCCTCGCCTAAATAGCGCAAAGAAGAGACCATTCATTCTCCCGGAAACCGGTGAGCCCATATCTGAGCCCTGGGGATCCCTGAGGAAATCAACGACACTCTAATAAACTTCTCTCCAGCACCAAGGGTCCCTGAAGGACGCCAGAGTTTTTCTTCGGTTTTCCCCACATCGACACGTGCACACACACGTTGCCTGGCTGGCCCCGGTCGGACATAAATATCACAGAGGAAATAAAGCACCGTAGCTGAGCTCAGGAAGCAAGGCTCCCCGCGGGATGCCGGGTTGGCAGGAGAATTCTGCCACAAGCCTGCAGCAGAGTAACTCTTCACCTCCCCTCCCCCCAAGACATATGGGGAAGAGCCATGCCTGGTGTGGACACTGATGCTGCAGAGTGGAATTCAGTGCAGGAGGGGCCTGAAGCGGTGGTTTTCCAACCGATTGCAGCATGCTCCCTGCAGAGCCCCAGGCGGGGCTTTGCCATTGACTCCGAGAGAGCCCATGGACTGTGTGATGGGACGACTGCAGGCCTGCATTATCCTGATGGCCCTAGGGAAAGGGGCGACTCAGACCACTGCTGGAATGGGAACATCAGCCCTGTTGGCCCCGAGGGCAGGCAGCTAATATGGGCCGATGACTGACAGCCAATGAGGCCCTCTGCAGGGCGGGCAGAGCCTGCCACTCATACTGATTACCCTGTCACGGGCTCTTCCGGGCATGGTCTCAATGTGCCCTGCATCTAGCAGATTGCCTGGCATTCACTAACACCACCCAGCGCTTTTATGGTAAGCTTCAAAGGCTATTATTGCTGAATACTAACAAGCGGCTTTAGGGTCCCATGCACTGCCAGGACCCCCCCATCACACAGCTGGGACTCTAGCACCTGCCAGGCAGAAACGCCCGTCTCCTACACCAAAATCAAACCAGACCTTACCCGCCACCAGCACAACTGCAGGCCAGGATCAAAAATAGGTCTGCAGTCCGCAGTAGAGCTGCCTGCAAATTTTCCACCAAACGCCGATTCGAGTCTGAAATGTTTTGCTCCAACCATCTGGGTTCGACGAACTTTCAGTGAATCCAAAGCGGGGTTGCCAGCGTACGTTGCATTACACTGCGTTGGGAATATCACCTTTATTCTGCAGCTGATCCTAGGGAGTAAACATGATGTTTCCTAAATAATTTTTTTGGCCGGGCGGGGGGGACGGTTGGTGTTCCGGTTTGGTGAGAAACCTGGTTTTTTTTAGTTTCCGCTAGAACTGAAACCAGGGTTTTGCCTGGATTTCTCTGTTCCACTCCCAGACTGAAACATAAATTATTTGCTCAGCTCCAGTCGGCAGCCCCTACTTAAATCCAGGCCTAAAGTCAAGTTTAGCCCCTTTGTGCCGACAGTAGGAACCACGGGCTGGGAGCTAGACCAGGGACGCCAAAGCTGTGCTGCGTAGCATGTCACTGGCGAGCTGAGACGGAAACCTGCCCCTTGCTAGACTCCCACGGCACCTTGAAAAGGAGCAGCCGTGTTTGTTTGCTTCTGTAGTCACTTATGCCCTGGATTAATTAGCACTCGTGCAAATCCTGATGGCTCTGCAAGGACCCTGAACCTCTCCATTTAATGCTTCCCGCTTTTCATTCAGTCACAGTCACCCTGAGTGAGTAACCATCCTTTATGCCGCCATCCTCCTAAAGAAGCCATTAGGAAGGGATGAGACATGGGGGAGAAGCTCAGCTATGAATAACAAAGGGATGTTGCAACGTGTGTTCTTTCACCACCGTGATTAAGCTGTGGGGAGCCCAGCGTGCTTCCGGATGACCCGGAAGGGGGCACCTCCGGGTGACACGGCTGTAAGGCGCAGAAGGGGCGTTTGATTGTCTGAATTGACTAGTGAAGCCATGCTGTTGATGGCCTTTTGAGTGTGTTCATTTCACAGGGGGGCGGATGGATGGATGGACGAGACGGGGGGGGTATGAGTTCAAATGGCAGGAGAACACGGCCGCTTAGCACCCAGTGGTCATTTTAGAATTAAGTGACCTTGCGTTTGTATGATCATTTCCTTATGTAAGAGCCCAGGACTGATATCTGCTGTCTCCTCTCACCCCACTGCCCAGCTGGCCATGAGGAAAAGGGGAAACCTTTGAAACCTGCAGTAATGCCACCTCTTCACCCCTTCCAGGGGACGTATCAATCAGCCTCTGGCAAGCTTCCGCTTCATTACTTCAGAGGGCCATGCCCGCAGTGGCAGGCAGGGGAACCTGGGCCCACCCTCCACTCCGGGTTTCCGCTCAGGGACCCTCTCCACAGCAGCCAAGGTCCATTCCTTGCACCTTGCTGCCTTCCTGTGAGCTGCTTCCATGCTCCCAGCCCTTCCCACTCCCTCTTCCCCAGGGAGTAACTTTAGACGGCTCATCTCTGCAGCCCCGCAGACACACCTCCCTTCTCCCAGAGACGGACTGCAGCTTTTCCCAACGTCCTGTCTTTTGTAGAAGCCCTGCCTTTCCCTCGCAGGTGAGTGTCTCTCTACTTAGCTGCCTTGTGTGCAGCCTAATCAGACTGTTGGGCTCACCTGGCCCAATTCCACTCTTGAGGGGAGGGGTCCAGAGTGGGGAACTCACCCCATCACAGGCCCATTGACAATATTTCGAAACTAAATGCAGCAAAAGCCTCAAAACTGCCCTTTGAAAAGGCTGGGCTAAGTCACTGCCTGGATCCTGGGATTCTCTCGCAAGCCTGCAAATGGCACTTTTCTCCTTTGTCATTTGATGAATATCAGATTTTTGTTTCTGTTTCTGAGAAATTCCCCTTTTCATGTGCTCTGTGATGCCCGCACAGGAAGGCTGATTGGGGCAGGATTTGCTAGCAGTTTGGGGAGTTGCAGGACAGGGGCTTCCTCAGGGCTGCACTTATGGATTAGAACTAGGACAGGGGACAAGCTATTGATTTTTAATAAAACATCTCAGTGGCTGAAAAAAAATCCTCCCAATCGGTGCTTGCAAACCTGCAAAAAAAAACAAGCCGGCTTTGCACTCGAGGTCTGATTTAGCTTTTTTGTTGGACTAAAAATCATTTCATCACAGGAAGAGAGCAGACACCTTCCAGGAGGAACACCTGTGCATACGGGAATCCAGTGCTATGGGCCGCCTCCTCAAAGGCGCTTTGCACCCTGCTATATTTGTCTAGTAACAAATGGGTTAAATTATCGCAGTATTTGCACAGGGGCAAGGTGGCGTGCATGGGAACCACTGTGCTATGAGCTAGCAGAGTTTTTTTCTGGAGCCCTGTTCTAGAACAAGCAAAAGAATACGAAAGCAGGAAATGGAAGAGTCACTGGGTCTGATCTGCGGCCGTGTTTGGACGGTGCGGCTGTTCCAACCCCATGGATTTCAGCAGTGTAAATTTGGAGTAGCACAGGCGTGACAGGCCCCCTCCATCTTTAACCACAGGTGTTAAAAATAACAGTGAAGGGAGGAGGAGGAAGTGGAATAAAGATGCAACAGAAAGGGCGCTTAGTCCAGCACCTTCTCTTCTGATCATAAATGGTAACGTGGTACGAGGCGAGAAACGCAAATGAAAAGGATCAAATGTTATTGGGCTCTGAAACTGTGGAAACGCCTTCTTAGAACGGAACTGGCGTAGAATGGGTGTTGGTTCTCCCCAGGCAGGGAATCTGCGTCCGTCACTGAGCAGCGCAGGGGCTCAGCGGCGGCCTGTGCCCAGCGTTACGGCACTGACAGATGTTGCAGACTGTTATGATCAACACCTCCTGCTTCAGATTGCTGGCAAAAGGACCCCCGAGGCTTCATTTGTAATAACAAGAGTTTTACATATCTGTGTTCTCCCCTGAAAACGGGAAAGGTCCTGTTATTTGCAGTACATGGGCGTGTAGGATACGTGCACACAGCAAAGAAAAAACCCCAGCTGGCCCGGACCAACTAAGTCAGGCTCACGGGGCTTGGACTGCGGGTCTGTTTCACCGCTGTGTAGACGTCAAAGGACCCCGATCAAACCACGTGCTGTGTCTGTTTTTCCAGCAGTGAATGAGAGTCGGCACCCGAGAGGGAAGCTGCATTTTCTAGCTTTGATGTCCTGTTCTCTCCCCTCCCATGTTTGTCGTCTTTTGTCTTCTAGGAATGGGGATTGAATTTTACCAATGACAGCCACCGAAACATCCCTCCATCTCAGCTACGTGCCCTGTTCCCCAAAAAGGACAATTATCACAGTCTAAGAGACTGCCACACAAGGGGTGGTTTGGTCTGGTTTGGTTTTTTTCCTTTAAAGATTCCCTCCAGCTGCAGGGAAAGGGAACAAGGAATTTGTCAAAGTGAATGCTTAATTTAAGAGTTTACATTTCAAATGCTTTAACTGATTTTTCCTTCTTTTCTGTATCTTTAATAATGGATGAAAGGGATGTTTTGTGGTGTGTTTGCCATAGGCCTGCGCAGGCTGTGGTCTCTGTATACCAAACCTTGTTTAATAGGTTTATGTTGGACAGGGTAAGGGTCATGGCAGCACCTTTGATCTCTTTGGTCCCGTTTATTCCATCTAAATGAATATGGCAGCACCCCTAGCCTGCTGGACTAGCGTCAAGACTCAGGCCTCTGCCAGCTGACTGCCCCAGGCAGCAGAAATTATTCTCATTTGAATTAGTTTGGCCTGAGTGGAAAAGCAGCATGAAACCTTTGCTGAGCAGCGAGGAAAGGTGGCATGACTGCTGGGTTAAAAAGCGCATCTGAGCAGAATGAGAGGAGACGCACACTGCGGAAAGCCGCCCGCTGAGCTGCTCCGAGGGTCGGTTCTTGAATGATGTACAGGGAAGCTATCACCGGGGAAGAAGGTGAACATCCAAGCTCTTAGCTGCTCTGATATAAATTGCTCATCATGCTCAGAAAAGAGGCAGCAAGTTTCTGCCTCATCTCTAACCAGGGATCTTGCCATGTACAGCAAGTGGGATAACGGCTCCTCTACACCAGGGGTCGGGACCCTTCAAGGGGTCGTGAGGTTATTGGGGGGTGGGATTGCGAGCTGTCAGCCCCCACACGTGCTGAGAACAGCAGCAGTGCAGAAGTGAGGGTGGTATGACAGGGGGAAGGATGGCATGGCATGGGGGGGTCGTCACTTTTTGGGGTGGAGTGTCATCACAGCCTGAAATATTTTCAAAAGGGATCCCAGCGAAAAAAAGGTTTGCGAAGCCCTGCTCTACACAAACCCAGTCGATGGCCCATGAGATGCAGCTGCTTGACACTAAATAACGCTTTCCTGCTCACCCCCAGAATCAGGCACCTTTCAGGCCGACGAAGCCCCACAGCCTTCAGACTCCCTCGCACGGGTCCTTGATTTTCAAGTATCTCCGCAGCCTTAAAACCAGCTTGTCTGCTGGGCTCGTGCGGGCAGGAGTCAGTTCAGTCTGAGGTGGGAGCTGCAAACCTATTTCACGAGCCCATCTCTAATGCTAAGGCTGGGCGAGCGTTTTGTTTCAGCCGGATCATCTCCCTCTGTAAGGAGCCTCGGCTGCACTGCTTCATTTGTAACGAAAGAGGTGCTGGGGCTCAAGCAATTGTTTTCCTTTCATAACTGACCCAGCAAGCCCTCAGCCCTGGCAAGCCCTGGCACAGATTAACGGCTGCCTGGCTGAGAAACGGACGTCTTCCAGGGGAGCTCTCAGGGCTTCTTCTAGCAGAGATTGGCAGGGGGGACCCTCCGGGATCACTACCTCAACTGCTGCTTGGTAATTGCTTGCTTTCCTAACCCAGCAAATCCCAGCATGAACTGGGATCCCGATCAGTTGATGAGGAGAATAACTTCCTGGCTTCCTTGTGTTTCAAACGGTCGCACCAGGCTCTGCACTTCCTTTTTTTATTTGCTATCCCCTTTGGAAGTGTTGCCATGGGAGCCTCTTCACCAATTCACTCAAACAATTGACAGATCCCGCAGGGCTGTAATCCTCCTCTTGATGGTCAAAATCCCTCTCTCCTGCAACCCCGCTCCTCCCTGACCCAGCTCCTGACCGGCGCTGCTCAGATCTTTGCTTTTCTCCTTGATTTTAAACCTCCAAGCTGGGTGTCACTCCCAGATATGAAAATCAGGCAGCCCATAATTGATCTCCACTACTTCTGCTGCCTTCTACCGTCCTGATTTTCTGCTCTGGGCAGAATCCCTGCCTCACCACCTCATAGGGAACAGGCCCACGGGATTCAGTTTACTGTAGGTCTCACTCCTTAATCTGCCTTACACTCCTAGCCCCTTGCCGTGGGTGAGGGACACAAGCAACTTCCTGGTGGCCTAACAACATAACCAATATTCTGGGATGGAAGGACACCAGGAAACATACCAGGCTAGTGTGTTTGGACCCTCCCTTATAAAAACATCCTGCATTTTATCCCACACCACAGTTCCACTGCCACGCCACTGAGAGAGAACAGATGGACCCGTGGGAAAAGTAAGCTCGAGGCTGATAGAGAGCCAGGGCGGACGTGGGAGGGCACACACTCAGGCTAACCTTGGGGCTGGAAACAGGGTCTTGGTGTTTGTACTTTGTGGCCAGGGTATGAGTGAGGGTGGCATCCAGTCAGAGAGTGGCGGCTGGGGTAGGACGTCCAGGCCGGTGGGGAAGCACTTGCCCCAGTGCTGGGCTGGCCTTTCGCATCCTGAGCAGTGTTCACACGGTGCCCGGTTGCACCAGATGCAGAGGGCTGACTCTCTGGCCTCCGTGTGGCTGACTCATCTTTCCCGTGGACGGGAGACACATGCAGGTCACGCTGCGAGCAGGGCAGCTTTATGCGGGAGCTCACCCTCCCCGACCCAGCAGGCTGACGCTATCCTGGGAAGAGAGCTGTGCGTCTCTTTCCTTCCATGCTGCTGAATATAAATTGAATTGAAAGCCTCAGCTGAGCTGCAGCAGTGACTCCAGACCAGTGCTCTGGGGGGAAAGAGATGCAATTTACCAGGAGAGATGGAGTCCAGTGATGGCAGAGGGGAGCGAGGAGGACAGGGAGAAAAGCAGGGACCAGGGGGAGGGAACTGAGGCACTCTGGGTGTCAGGGAAGGACAGGAGAACAGGGCAAGGACAGGAATTACTGTGGGGGATAATGGAGGTGGGAGCAGAGTGTGGATGGGGGTTCCTGAGAAAGGGGGAAAGGTAGGAGAGAGGCCGGTGTTATGGCAGGCAACAAGATGTGAACTGGAGCTGCTGAGAGCTCTGGAGACTGCACCCCATGGGTTTCCAGGGGGTGGGAGAGGCTGGATTTCACCTACAACACCCGGACTCGTCTGGTGGCCCGAGCAGGCAGTGCTGCATGCAGGCCCTTTCACGGCGGCCCCTTGGCTGCACGAGGAGGGCAGCGTTATGTGGCAGCGCTCAGGGCAGCTCGGTCGCCCCGAACGTTGCTGAGGTTTAATGCCACTTGTATTTGAAAGAAGGGTAAAACCATGGTCACCGGTGCTGTGATTGTAACGGGGGCGTCTGGACCAGGACTGGCTGGAGCTGACCCGTTCTGGGGGCCCTCTGTGACACAGCTGGCTGGGTTGGTACCGGCGCTGCCACCAGCCCCTTGGCATGGCGGAAATGGACGTGCTTCGTGCCACAGAAATGGTCAGAATTTTTTCTTTCTGTTTTTTTGTTTTTTTTTTAAGGTTGATTGAATTTTCTGCCCATCCCTGGTTCCCCCCGCCCCGCGCACACACGGTTTGCAAATCACTGCACTTTGACCGGGTAAGGAACAACAGTGGCCAATCAGAGTGTAGGGATTTGCACATTGCCCATACGGCTACTGAGAAATCCAGGGCTCGTGCCTCTGCCCCTGGCGTGCCCCAGCCATATGCCCACAACAAACATGGCCGCTCCAGCATCACCTCTTTCACCCTGCACTGCTCAAACTCCTGCTGGGAAGGAAAGCAGCTGTCACCTCCGTGCCCCGCCTCTTTCACCCCCTCTCCTCACTCACCTCCCCTTCCTCATAAAAGCTGATGGGAAAGAAGCACTGTGACCCTTCCCCCATTATCAATGTCAGCAGGAAGAGGATTGCCTGTGATGCTACCCAGAACGAAGGACCCTTTTCAAACCATCCCTTCTTTCTCTAAGAGCCACTACTGGAGCCCCAGGCATCTGCATTTCCTGGACAGCCCATTCCCCACTCCCTCCAGGGTTGCCAACCCCTCTCCTCCCCCCCACCCGGGAATTAAAGACTAATCTTTAATTAAAGATTGTGTCATGTGATGAAACCTCCAGGAGCACATCCGATCAAAATCAGCAGCCCTGTACTGGTGATTTTATTGTCATACTTTGGAGGAGGCGGGTTATGGAAATGCCCAAATTCCTGTGAATGCATGGGACTCTCTGCTTGCCTTTAGCAAAAGGTACGTTTGCAACCCTCATGGTTGCAGAGAAAGTTGAAGCTAGAGGATCTTAAAAGCTCAGAACCTAGGGGGGGAGAACAGCCTCAACCTTTGTGTTATTATTTGTTAAATGCGGATGGTTTTTGAGACCTCATTGCTGATTGCAGTGCTGGGGTTACT
The DNA here is from genome assembly GCF_026122565.2 of Emydura macquarii macquarii. Taxonomy (NCBI): domain Eukaryota; kingdom Metazoa; phylum Chordata; order Testudines; family Chelidae; genus Emydura; species Emydura macquarii. The sequence continues at coordinate 7,795,276 of NW_027131391.1, forward strand.
AGCTACAGGCAGCTACCCACGTGTGATCAGCTGGCTAGCCAACGACATTGCTGCCGGCAAAAGAAACTTTCTATGCCAGACTGGCCAGAGCCGGATTCCACTGAGCCCCTACGGGGCCGTGTGTGTGTGAAGGGCATGGCGGTGACACACGGCTGGCCTGCGTGCCAACCAGCAGTGCAAGCCAGGCTGCCTCCGAGCACACGGGAGGTTCTCCAGCTGCCTGGTGTCGCCAGCTCTCCTAGTTTTATTGCAAGCCTCACGTTATTTGGTCTTTCCTTTAAAGCCCCAGCTCCTGGAGTCTCACACTTGCAGGAGACACTCCGCTTTCCTCCTTTACTTTAAAAAAAAAAAGAAGAGTTTCTAGCGCTCCCGTTTGCAGAGCAAAGCTTGAGAACATGACCCCAGTAAGACCTGAAGGCCCAGAAGGCAACGAGAAAGAACCCCAAATCTCGTGATTTTTAAGCCAAACCCATGATTTCGGGGGAGGGGTGACTCATGATTTTTGAACAGATGGGATGGGCGAGATTGCAAGCGTAGATCGAGGGCTCTGCCCTACTTGCACACCAGGCAGCAGAGCTGTCCGGGCGCACCAGAGGAAGGCAGGTGGCCCGTTTCCAAGCATGGCACCCCATAGAGTATCACGGCTGTGGACAAAGCACAGAACAGGGACTCAGGACATTTGTGCTCTAGTCCTGGCTATGCCACTGGGTGACCTTGGGCAAGTCACTTTGTCCCGAGCCCCCCGAGGCATTCAGATGTTGGAGACCAGGCTGTGGGCAGCCAGCTCCAGTGGTCAGTGCAGGAAGCAGCTCCAGTTCCGGGGCCAGACTCAGGAACTAGTCGTCACGGCAGGAGTCACAGCCAGAACCAGGAACGAATCGCCAGACCGAGGGTCGGAACAGGAGTCGAGGAGCAGGGTCCAGGAAAAAGCCAGAGCCAGGAGCAAGCGGCGGTAGCAAGGAGTGAGCAGGAGCGAGGCAAGGGGCAGGAGGCACAAGGAGAATCCCAGCTGCAGGCCGAAAAACATCCAGCAGCTGCTGAAGCCACCAATCAGGTAGCCTGCTGCAGGCCAGCTGAGCTTGCTGGGCTGCCAGGAGAACTGACTCTGCTGCAGGCCCTGACCCCTGACCCTGGGCTGACCCTAACTGCCATTAAAATCACCCAAAGTTAGGGACTTGCCGCATCTTGGCCGGCCCTGCTCTGTGCCTCAGTTTCCCCACTCATCAAATGAGGCTAATGGTGCTGACCTTCGCAAAGTGCTTTGAGATCGATATAAGAGCTAAGTGTTGTTCCGAACTGATGCCGGGACATCCCTATACCCGCTCTACAGTGCACCGGCTGGGATCTAGGGAAAGAAGGGTAACAATCAAGCCGTGAGGGGGAAAGTGCCTGCATGACTGCAGCTTGGATGAAATCCCCGCCCTGGGTTGGATTTAGGAAGCCCACCAGCTCCCCTCAAGAGCCTGTTCACGTCATGAGATACTCTGTGCTGGCCGTTGTCTTTGCACCCTGTTTAATGTGAATGAAAACAATTTGTGTACATAGTGGCTGCTTGATCAAAGCTTTCTCTTTAGCGCGCAGCTACGATGGAGGAAATTACAGAGGAAAAATGTGCTCTGAATTGGTTGGAGATTAAAAAAAAAAAGTCCTTCAGAGACTAATGCTTTCTGTGGGAAGCCTGAGAGAAAAATCACCTCCAGAATGAGTTCTCGAGAAAGGTATTTTTTATTTAAGATCCTAAACATTATTGTGTTTGCAAGCGCCTCTCCATCTGCATCATTCCACTTAAATGCCTATTTAAGAAATATGAAATAATTCTGCCTCCTTTAAAGATGGATGAGATCGGTTCCCAACGGGATAAAAGAACAACATAAAAAAAGGGACGGCGTTAGTAAAACAGCACTGCCAGAGGGCATAATAAATACATAAATTCCTCGCTACCACCGGGCCCTCATCACAAACTGCAGAGCATCGACTGGAGAACAAAGTGTATTAGAACACCACACCGGCAGCACTCTGAACCCCCAGTCACTTGGCTCAGGCATTAAGGAGAGGCTGTGACTGGCTTGTTTGTTTTCTCTTGGGGAGGGGGTCAGTCAGTCCCCCATCTCCACAGGGTGGGGGAGTCACAGAGGCGTTGCAAGCTCCTACAGCCTTCTGTGGTCCTAGTCTCCCACTGCAGGACGCAGGTAACTCCCAGTGGTTAACCACTTGCACCGGGGGGAGGGACAGAATCAAGCTTCCTGGGGGTTATACCCAATCCAGGAGGAGGGAGGAGTGCCTTTGCCCCTGCCCCATCTGGGGTGAAACCGGTGCAGCTGGCTCCTGGGAGGGGGAACTCCAGGGTTCTGTTCCTGCCTCTGCCACTGACTCGCTGTGTGCCCTTGAGCAGGTCCCTTCTCTCTCTATCGCAGCCAGCCCTGTGGAATCTGGGCACAAACTCCCTGGGTGTCAGTCTGCCCAAGTATCGAGATGGGACAGCCCCTCGATACGGCGGTGCCAGGGGCTGCAGCAATACCCCAGCCGTAGGTAGCGGGAGCAGAGGCAGCAGCCAGCCAGTTAGATCGGATAACTCATGGGACTGGGAGACACAGTGCCGGTCTGTACATTGATGTCTGGGAAGTGCTTACAGAGCCTCAGCTGGAAGGGGCTAGGATGCAAAAGCACCCAGGACCCTTAGGGCTGTCCGGCCTCCCCTCCACCCCTTCACTTCAATGGCCCCGCTGGCTTTGCCTGCCCTCTCTTAGACATCTTTGCCCATCTCAGCAAGTCCCCCAGTCCTTTTGTTCAACAGACAGAAGGGTACAGGGCAGCAGTGGGGCAGCTGGACACTCTCTGTGCCAGCGGCGGGCAGCCTGCCCCTTCATTGCTCAGGATCTGGAGGGACGCATCAATCCCTCTTGGTTCCTCGGGTTCCCCCATCTGTCTGGCTGCATTCACCTGTCATCTCTGGTCTTGCACCTTGTAGTTCCTGGGGTTACTCTGTGCCTCAGCCCCCTAGAGTGCCAGCAGCCTGCCTGGCGTCCCACGTCTCACAGGCAAGCACTGTAGGTACTTCAGCAGCTGGCCTTGCAGGCGCGAGCCCTAGTGGGACCCAGTAACCGCTCAGACCCGTGGCTTTGGAAAAGGCGATTTTGCTAGGGCTGGTAGGGAAGGGGGAGGTTGCAGGCCCCGAGGGGCAGAGGCTTAAAGCAGCTCCAGTTCAGAGTGAGCAATAGCGGTTGGTGCCTGGGCCTCTCTGGGGCAGTACCATCAGAAGTCAGCGCTGGAGGGTCCCGCTCCATCCCAGCCTCTAGCCCAGCCAATAAGCATTTGCGGGTTCTCAAGCTAGACTCAGTTAGTGTCTCTCACTGGGGGACCCTGCGCTGGCTCCCTGCCCAGCTGCTGCTCTCCCATATGTCCCCACAGACCTGCGCCCAGCTGGCACATCCGTCTGTCACTGCCTGGTCCCACAGGCGGCTCTGTCCACAGCTCCCGGCCGGCCGGGGCTTCTCTCCAGCTCCTTGCTGCCATGCGGGTCCCACTCCTGAACACAGCCTGGTCGCTCCTGGTTCAGTACCGTCCCCTTACCTGGCCTGGGAAAATGGACATGCAATAAGGAGGAGGCTGATGGTAAACTCAGGCCCTGATTAGCCAGGAGGAAGGGGATATACAGTGGGGAGGGGGCCGATGGGAGTTGTACCCCTGCTTTGCAGATCCATCACAACTTAGACTGTGTGCTGTTTGGGGCAGGGACCATCTGTTTGTCCTGTGTTTGTACAGCGCCTTACACAGGCGAGTTCTGGTCCATGCCTAGGCTGCTGTGAAGAAGTATGTTCTTTTGTTTGTTTTAAGCCTGCTGCCTATTTATTTCATTGGGTGACCCCTGGTTCTTGTGTTATGTGAAGAGGTAAATAACATTTCCCTATTTACTTTCCCCACACCATTCATGATATTATAGACCTCTATTATATCCCCCCTCAGTCGTTTCTTTTCTAAGATGAACAGGCCCAGTCTCATATGGAAGCTCTTTCATACCCCTAATCATTTTTATTGTCTTTCTCTGCATTTTTTTCAATTCTAATATATCTTTTTTGAGATGGGGTGACCAGAGCTGCACATAATATTCAAGGTGTGGGCATACCATGGATTTATAGAGAGGCATTATATTTTCTGTCTTATTATTTATGTCTTTCCTAATCATACCTAACATTCTTTTAGCTTTTCTGACTGCCGCTGCACATTGAGTGGATGTTTTCAGAGAGCTATCCACGATGATTCCAACATCTTTCTTGAGCAGTAACAGCTAATTTAGACTTCCTCATTTTGTATGTATAGTTGGGATTATGTTTTCCACTGTGGATTATTTTGCACTTATCAACGTTGCATTTCATCTGCCATTTTGTTGCTCAACCACGCAGTTTCATGAGACCCCTTTGTAACTCTTTGCAGTCAGCTTTGGATTTACCTATCTTGAGTAATTTTGTATCATCCTCAAACTTTGCCACCTCACTGTTTACCCCTTTTTCCAGATTATTTACAAATATATTGAACAGCACAGGTTCCAGTTCAGATCCTTGGGCAAACCACTATGTACCTCTTTCCATCGTGAAAACTGTTTTATTTATTCCTACCCTATCTTTTAATCAGTTACTGATCCATGAGAGGACTTTCGCTCTGATCCCATGACTGCTTGCTTTGCTTAAGTGCCTCTGGTGAAGGACCTTTTCAAAGGCTTTCTCATAGGCAAGTACACTTTTTCCACAGGATCACCCTTTTTCACATTTCTTGACCCACTCAGAGAATTCTAATAGATTGGTGAGACATGATTTCCTTTAACAAAAGTTGTGTTGAATCTTCTCTAACATATCCCATTGCTCTCTGTATCTGACAATTCTGTTATTTACTATAGTTTCAACCAATTTGCCTGGTACTGAAGTTAGGCTTACTGGCCTGTAATTGCCAGGATTGCTTCTGGAGCCTTTTTTAAAACTTGGTGTTACATTAGCTATCATCAGGTCATCCGGCATAGAGGCTGATTTAAGGGATAAGTTACATAACACAGTTAATAGTTTTTTAATTTTATATGGTATAAAATTATACCATCTGGTCCTGGTGACTTATTACTGTTGAATTTATCAATTTGTTCCAAAACCTCCTCTACTGATACCTCAATCTGATGCAGATCCTCAGATTTGTCACCTAAAAAGAATGGCTCACATGTGGGAATCTCCCTCACATCCTCTACAGTGAAGACTAACGCAAAGAATTCATTTAGCTTCTCCACAAAGGCTTTATTTTCCTTCAGTGCTCCGTTAGCAGCTTGTTTGTTTATTTGGCAGGTTTCTGATGTACTGAAAGACAATGTTGCTTTTAGCTTTGTGTCTTTTGTTATTTGCTCTTGCACTTCTTTTTTGGCCTACTTAATTATACTTTTATACTAGACTTGGCAGAGTTTATGCTCTTTTCTATCTTCCTCAGTAGAAGCTGACTTCCATTTTTTAAAGGATGTCTTTTTGTCTCTAACTGCCTCCCTTACTCAGCTGTTTAGTCATGGTGGCATATTTTTGGGAGTCCTCTTACTGTTTGTTTTGTTTTGAATTTGGGGTATACATTTAGTTTAAGCCTCTATTACGGTGTTTTTTAAAAGTTTCCATGCAGTTTGCAGGCATTTCATGCCTGTGACTGTTCCTTTTCCTTTTCATTTAACTAGCATCCTCATTTTTGTGTAGTTCTCCTTTTTGAAGTTAAATGCTACTTTCGTGGGCTTGTCTAATATTTTCCCCCACAAGGATATTAAATTTAATTACATTATGGTCGCTATTCCTGAGCAATTCACCTATATTCACTTCTTGGACCAGATCCTTTCCTCCACTTTGGACTAAATCAAGATTTGCCTCTTACCTTGTGGGTTGCAGGACTAGCTGTGTCCAGAAACAGTTATTAATGATGTTTGGAATTTTACCTCTGCATCCATCAGGAGGTGACATGTCCCCAATCAATCTGGGGATAGTTGAAATCCCCCATTATTATTGAGCTTTCTGCTTTTGTAGCCTCTCTAATCTCCTTGAGCATTTAGCAATCCCTGTCACCCTATGGTCAGGTGCTCCTATGCTCTCATTATTCAAACATGGAATTTCCATCCCCAGAGATTCTATAGTACAAGTTTGATTCATTTACATCAACGACCGGCCAGCCACGCTTCCCGCACAAGTTTGTCTATGCCGATGACATCTGCAGCTCAGTTCTTCTCGGAAACCGACAAGGTTTTGAATGAAGATCTGAAGCTCGTGCCAGGCTGTTGCAGAAGATGGCACCTGCAGCCGAGTTTCTCCAAGACGGTTTCTAGTGGGTTCCATCTGCCTAATGCAAGCGCAAGCCAGGAGTTAAACGTTTTCCTCAACGGCCAACGCCTGTAGCATGAGCCAAACCCAGTTTACGTCAGCATGACAGATAGGGCATTAATGTACCCCAACCACTTGAAGAAGATGGCAGCCAAAGTCAGCACTCGGAACAGCTTGCTCAGAAAATTGGGCTGTTCCACAAGGAGAGCGAGCATCCAGACGCTTAGAACATCAGCCTTTGCCCTCTGCTATTCAACAGCAAAGCATGGTGCTCCCATCTGGTGTCGCTCCTCTCACAAGAGGCTGGTCGATGTAGAGCTTAACAAAGCTATGCGTGTTGTTACCGGAACTTTATGGGCACCTCCATTGTCATGGCTACTGATACATAGAAAGATAGCACAGCCCCACATGTGCCATGAGAAGCCCTCTGCCATGCTGCTGGCCAAAACCCGTGAGAATAGCAACCCCCCGTTGTACTCAGACCTCTTCAACCACCCATCAGCTTGTCTGTTTTCTAGACGCCCTTTAGGGTCATTTATGCCACCACAGGACATGAGGGCGGAATCTGCTTGGTTCAACGAGTGGTCAACAACAACTGTCATTAATCACTCCTTCGGCACTGACCCAACTATCTGTCCACCCGGTTTTGATCTGCCCGGGCACCTGTCGGCATCTCTGAACCAGTGTCGAACAGGAAAGGGCAAGTGGGCAGCCAATCTCTTTAAACCAGGTTTTTCTAATGACCCATGATGCAACTGAGATCAACTTCAGACTATGTCTCATATCGTTGTCGAGTGCCCACTGAGTTATTTCGACAGTGAGCTACCAGCTTGCACTCAGTTGATGATGACACCATTAAATGGCTGGCCACGTTGCCATACACTGATTACATGAGATTCATTCCATTTTTTTCTATGTTTACTCTATGCTTTCTTTCACAGTGACATTCCCCCACCAGCGCGACCTACTCTAGTATTCCTACATATTTTTGACCCTGCTATTACCATGTCCCATTGATCATCGGTGTTCAGCCACGTTTCTGTGATGCCTGTCCTAGCAACATCCTCATTTCATTCCAGGCACTCAAGTTCACCCATCTTAGTATTTAGACCTCTACTGTTTGCACACAAGCCTTTATAAAACCGGTCGGTATTTAGTTGTCTGCCTCCGTGTGATGTAACTGAATGGTTTCTTTTTTTTTTCATTTGACTTTTTCTCTTCCATTCCTACTTCTACTTTATCAACTTTTTACCAGGATATAGAGAATCCCCTTCAATACATCCTCCCCGAAGGGATGTCTCTATCCAACCTGGGTGCCCCTCCACACCTGTTTCCCCAGCCCTTAGTTTACAAGCTCCTCCACACCCTCTTTCATTTCACCTCTCAGCAATCTGGTTCCGTTTTGGGTTAGGTGGAGTCCATCCTTCCTGCCTAGGCACCCGAGCCTCCCGGGATTCATGGATTTTATCCTCAGAGCCCCTCTGGGAGGCCCCATTTTGCAGACGGGGGGAACTGAGACACAATGGACAGTCAGGGCCACACAGAGCGCCTGAGCCAGTCCTCCTGAGTCACAAGCCACTGCCCCATCTGCTAGGCCACCTAGCTTCCAGGCCCTTGCTCTGGGGGCTGGCGCGGGTGGCTCTCTGTCTCAGGCAAGCTTTGCTGGGATTTGTACCCCTCCCGCCTCCTCCCACAGCTGCCAGTCGCTGAGCAACCGGGCACACCTGGAAGGGGGTCTATTTCCTGCACAGAGCATCAACCAGAGAGACCCAGCCATCGTGGGGCTGCTGAGTGCACCCCACATCTGTGGGAGGTGGCTGTGTGCTCCACATCTCATTACCATGCGGCCAGACCCTTGGAGGGAATAGCTGTGGGTGCTGAGAATACCCTCTATACACAGCCCTCTATACACGATCTGCCACGCATCTCTGGGCCAGTTCCATCTGAGAGATCTGGGCACAAGCCCCTGAACCTTCATGTTTCCTCCTGCGTTGCCAGGGCATGGGACTGATCGCAATGACGCCCTCATCTCCGTCCCAGCTATTCTGGCGTGTGCATAGCCACGCAGAGGCAGGGAGCAGCGGGGGAGCAGGCCACCTGGCTCTGTTAAATTTCCTGGAGGAGCATGCTGATTTGCAGAGCTAAGCTGGGCTCTGGCCTGTCTGATTGCTTTCCCCCTGCGAGGTCTCCGCTGCAGAAGAGCGGCCTCTCCACGCTGTGTCTCATTTCACACATTTGTGGCAGCCCATCCTGACATTTTCAAAGCCGCATTTGGGATGGATTATTATATTAGTGCCTTAATACACCCCGGACAAAGTGAGGCATCAGCAACTGTTACCGATTCAGGGAGATCATTCCTATTATTACTAGCCCAGGCCAGTTGCCAGCAGCCTTTCCTTTCCTTTCCTTTCCTTTCCTTTCCTTTCCTTTCCTCCTAATAATTTCCCTCACTGCCTTTAAAACACTGTATTCCAGCAAATCTCGGTCTGTCCAGGCTCTTACATGTAGGGTGACCAAATAGAAAGTGTGAAAAATCAGGACAGGGTTGGGGGGTAACAGGCACCTATATAAGACCAAAGCCCCAAATATCGGGACTGTCCCTATAAAATCAGGGCATCCGGTCCCCCTACTTACATGCTAAGATCTCAGCTGCATCAGCCAAGGCAGCGTCCACCCCCTGTGCATGACAGCAGCTGTGTATGGGATGTTATGCACCCAGGCTCCACCGCAGGTTAGTCCCAAAGGGACGGGACTGATCGACTTTCCTCCTTTACAGCTCCCCTGCAGACGCTCACACTGTCTCATTTGGATAAACTTCAACAAGCCCCTTTGTGAACTGATCAGAGTCTCACATTAACTGTACCTGGGGTTTATTCAGCCCCAGCTGAGCAAACGCCAGAGAGCTTCTTGGTAGAAATAAAAAAGTTGCTGCAAGCCTCTCTGCGTGCCAGAAACGATGCTGCCCCATTTGAGTTCCCGCTGACTGTTTGGACTAAATCAGTAAAAAACCACAGCCAGATCCTCTCTGTCTTTTTCATTCTGTTTACAAACCAAGAGCTGCAGCCAGAGGTTCCTGTGGGCCACAGGCTGGGCTTGTAGATTAGCCCTTTCCCTCTAAAAACTAAAGCTAACAAGCAGATTGGTGGTTGCAAAAGAATTTATAAAAGCTCCTAATTAAACATACAGCACAACTAAACAGTCCCCTGGACTGACACATCCACAGCGTTAGTCTGGGTCAGCCACTGCCTCATCTGTGCTGCTACGTTCCTCTGAAAACACAAGAGATCTGGCAGGACAGGGAGATGTATTTTGCCCAACACACCTATTGCTTTCAGCAGCAGCAAAGCATTTAAATCGCCCTATATTGGGCTGGGCCATGCATACTGTTGTCCCTTTAGCTTGAGCAGTCTAGACAATATTCAGGGACTTGCTGGGTTGTTTCTGTTAGGTGCGGAAATTGATGATAGAAGTCAGGTATTTCCTTGGTACAATCCTGGTCATTTACAAAGAACACGCACAAAGTCCTGTTTCCCTGAACACACTAGGAACAAACAACAGCAGGCAACTTTTTTTCTTAGAAATCCAAGTCTGCCTTTCCAGCAAGTCCTGTACACAAAAAAAACCCCTGTCTTGCAGCTTCTTCCCAAGGCCACGCTCCTAACTGCTTCTCCCACAGACTGCGGGCTTTCTGGTTGCTTTCTGCCTTTCACACACAGAGACACACTGTGCTGCAGTCAAACAATCCACTAACTCCTGCATTTGCAATCAATCCCAGGGAAACCCCTCAGCCCATGCAGCTTAGCGCTGCTCAGACTTCACCGTGCGGTTCACTGCCTTGGACAGTGGCTTCCTATTGTTTCCGGCTATCACTATGGAAAGGGAGAATTTAATTGCTCTTTCTATTTAGCCTAAATGAAGGATGCTTAGCACACTCACCAGCTTTAACCAGGTCTGTAATTGTCTCTAGATCAAAGACCATCTTGATGGAGCCATCAACACCTTCCAGCATAACAATACCTTGGTTACTGCACCAAACATAAGGCCTGGGCTTGACTCTCAGTTATGATCTTGTGTACCCCAAGCTGGCAGATGCTGGAATTGCTGGAAGGCAACACCCTCTGCCCAGAAGGCAGGAGCAGTAATCCTCTGGCTGGCTTAGGGGCTATGCTCAGCAGCTGCCATCCAATTGTCTTCATTTAGAAGGTAGGCTGGCATGTCCTGTGAGGCTGCATTACTCCGGGGATTGGCAATGGAGTGCACAGTGTTGGCCACCAAATCAAATTCGGTTGTCGCACCCCAGCTTTTAGCAGACAAGTGTCCACGTCACGGAACCGCCATCGTGATCAGCGCTAAGGAACCCTGCGGCTGGGAACCTCAGCAGAGGCCAAGGGTCTGAGCATTTGGTCTCCCCCCGAGGGCAGCCCACTTGGGCTAGTTCATTCATCTCTGGTGCACTGCTGTCCATGCAGGCTCATGGGCCTGTCGTGTCCCGCAGCCACGGACGTCCGAGAAAAGTGCACCCCGATCATTTAGCCTGCTCTGTGAAAACGCTGCCAATTGCACTGAACAGGAAATAGGTGAAGAAAGGGAAGGAAAGAAAGAAAAACGAATCCGAGCACCACTCATTTCCTGCTGGAGAAAGCGCCCCACCCCATTGAGTGAGGTCGGGCTGTGCTGCTTCTTCAGGACACCGCACTGCCTGCAGATTACTGTTCAAATCCCTTCTCCCCATCCGGCAGAGGGGGGACGTGAGCTGGGGGTCTCCCACAGCCCAGGGGAGTGCCCAGGCTAAAAAGTCTGAGGGTGGCCCTTCTCACTAAAATAGCAGAAGGGGCCCAACTTCCTGGCTGTGACTTGCAAGCGGAAGTAGGCACCTTTCGCTTAGCACTCACCCCTCTGGTCAGCATCTCCTGGTGACCGGATTAGGTAGTTCCCTTTCTTGCATGTGTCTGTAAGTTAGATCAGCCGTTCTCACCTGGGCTCTGTGGCCCTTTAGGAGCTGAGTCATTTCAGGGGAGGCCCGAGCCCTGGTGACTCATGGGGCAGAAGCTGGGAACCTGGCATGCCTCAGGGCTAAAACCCTGAGCCTTGGCATCCCGTGAGGCAGAAGACCCACTCCACAAAGCCCCCATCCGTACAGGGCTAAAGCCCGGCATTCCACAGTACAGAAGCCTTGAGCCTCCAGCCCCATGGTGCAGAAGAATCCAGCCCCACAGGGCTGAAGCCCCGAGCTCTCCGGTCCAGCATCTTATGCCCAGAGCCCTGAGCCCCCCTAACATCCAATCCCCTCCCAGCTAAAGCTGGAAACTCAGCACCCCCCTTCTGGCAGATCTGGCTGTGCATCCAGATGCCTGCATTCGGATGTACTCTGCTGATCAGTACGACCGGGTTGGGGAGTTCTGCAATAATTAAACGGATCTGCTTTTTTTTTTTCTTCTTCACTGCTGCAGCAGTCAGGCTTGTAGTGATAAGCTGGAAAGTTACAGAGCAAGTGTCCAACAAACACGAGACTGGCAGCGTTGACAGGACCTCATTAGAGGAGTCGGTAATCATTAGCGTGCGTGCTGCTTTCCTGAACAGGCTGAAATCCTGTTGTGTCGATTAAAAACACAGTGAGCGCCTGTCTGAGTGATCAGACACCGCACACTGACAGCCAGAGCTTCAGAGCTGGCCCCCTCTGTGGCTAGCCCAAAGGACACACTTGCACCGGCAACTGCAATGCGAAATTTGTGCATTCAGTTTAAGAGGCACGTTGGGACAAACTGTAAATCATGCTTTATCCCCTGAGAGGAAAGGTGGCCTTGTGGTTAGGGCGCTGATCTGGGTCTAATACATGCCTCGTCCATGTATTCACTGGGCCACCCCATCACACTATGTCTCGGGGTTTCAACTCACCATCTACATAACAGGGCCAATACAGATTATTCATAGCAGTACTGCAGTAGCAGTTACGAGCCGCAGGCATGGCCCGGGACTCAGTCGTGCTCAACACTGTACAGCCACAGAACAAAAGACGATCTTTGCTGCAAAAAGCTTACAATCTGAACAATAACACTGGCTAATAATAAGAGTACTTCCTGGCCCTGCCCTCTTCCTGTCTCTTCTATTTGGGCTGTACAGGTTGAATGCACCAAAGTTGCTAGGCAATGTGACATTGAGCATCACAACATCTAACTCGGGGGTTCTCAACCTTTTTCTTTCAGAGACACCCTGCCTCTCCCCCCAAACATACAATAGAAATTCCAGGGACCAGCTGACCTGGGTCGTTGCTTTCGCTGAATTTCATTCTAGATAATTTTGTGACCCAGTAAAACCAGAGGTTCAGGGCCTGAAAATTACACAGCCTTGAAGTCCAGGATTTAGTGCATTCAGTGCTAGATAACTGCGGCAATAGCGCTGCCACGCTGTGAAAGGGCCCATGAAAGCATTACGATTCTGTATCTCGTGAATCAAAGGGGACCTCATTCCCTACTGAGTCACTCACTCCGCTCCCTGCCACCCAGCACCCCTAGCATGGCCCTGGGTCGTTGGGTTCAGTACCCCCTTCTGCATCACCCAGACTGCAGCTCAGCGTCTCCTAGCTCTACGCTGGCACAGCGGGGTCTGCACTGACTTTGCAGGGTTAGAGCCTCTCACCGAGCCGCTGGAACCGTTCCCAGCTGATCACAGCGGGGATCTCACTCAGAGGTGCTGTGCAGCCTGACGGCACACTCCATGTGCCGTAGGGCTCGATAATATCTGAAGTGGCTTCCTTCTAAATGACCTTTGGGATTCCCCAGAGCTGCTCCTGTGGTTGTTCTGGGGCTTGTGTATTGTGCATGAATCTGAATGCTGGGACCAAAGCTCTTCTCTGCCATTTCTGGTAATGGCTTGAGCTATTCAATTTTTCGCTGAGACATAAAACTGAGGCCTTGACCCATTTGAGGCCATGTGGACAAGAATTAGCTTGTTAACGCTGCAGTCCTGATCAGATTCCAAGCCAGGTAATTATAATCCAGCCACGTAAAATTCCCCTGCAGCTTCAACTGGAGAAGTTATTCTTGAATTCCCTTCCTACCATACTGTTCAGCATGGTGTAGAATCACTCTCCCGCTGCTCCCCAAGAGGGGCTGCATCACAATGGTGGGCAGGAGAGAAATTGGGCCAGGTCACAAGAGATCAGTGACTCACATGGTCGCTGCCAAGTTGCATATTTTCTACTGCAGAATCTAAGTTCGTATTTGAACAAATAGCACTTATGAGTCTTCAGATGTAAAGCAAGTATAACCCACACTATTTGTCTGAGTTTGCAGGCAGCCTGAAACAATAACTGTGAGAATAATCTATCTATTTATAGGGTATCTCACTGGTATCTGAGCACCTCCACTCATCTTAATGCGGTGTTGACTCTGAAGACTAGTGGTGAAATAGATCAGCATGGTTAACTCTCTCCCTGCTGAAAAAAACATTCTTAAGGAAGATGACCTGAACAATCAACTGGAAGTGACATCTCATTTTGACATCTCAGATGAAGCATAGACTGTGAGTGGAGTATGGGCTGTGGGTGGAGTCTGAGGACATTTTTCTTCTTACTTTTTTTCCAACTTGACCCCCTGCTGTTGGGTGTAGCTAGCCCACTCTATCGATCTTAAAGTAATTGGGGAGCCTTTCGGATGCGATGCACTGTATTATTTGTGTTTGAGCATACTGTATAGTGTGGGTTTACATATGGCCAAATTAATCAGTGTTGCCACCCCATGATTTTATTGCAATCCTATTTGGTATTTTTCTTCCAGCCCCAGCTCCTGGAGTCAGATGATTAGGTGACAATTGCAGTTTCTATTCATACAAAAAGGAAATTTCTTTCCCCCATAGCTGCAGAGAAAAGCCTGAAAATGGGCCCCCTGTGCACCCTAAAAGCTCAGACACCAGGGGGCAAAGATCCCAATGCTGATTATTTTTAAACAATCTCGTAACTTTTAAACCAGCCTTATGATGTGTTTGGGACGACTCAAGGTTTTGGAACGCTGGGGGTTGGTGATGCTGGAAGGGTGATGGCCAACTCGGGGTTGCACGAAGGACTGCCAGAGCGAAGAGCATGAGCTGCCTCCCTTGCTGGCACTGTAACAGCCTCACATCCTCTGGATGGGCCCAGCGGGGGGGACATACGCACTGACAGTGCCTTGCAGAGTGGCTCATAGGACTCGGGGGTTTCTCAGTCTAGATGCAGCTCCCAGCTGCACAGCACAGACCTCTACGGGCCTCACGGACGCTTCAGTACATTTGCACGGGTGGCATTTTAAAAGAAAGGGCCAAACTTGGCCCTAGGGTAAGCAGTCCCAGTCACTTACATCCTCATCTCCAAGATGAGCTGTGCACCTGGGAGATGGCTCTGTGGGTCAGGGCGCCTGTCATGCATTTTCTCTCTCTGATCCTTTCCCCTGCCCTCAAAAATCACTGAGGCGTTGGCTTCTCCTCACCCCAAGGGAAGGGACATGCAACCCCTCCTGATACCTTAACCCCAGGCTGGGCCCATGGGGCACTTGCGTTCCTCCTGCCCCCTCGCAGCTGGCCCCCCAGCCTGCCTGTGGTTAGAAGAGCGCCAAGAAAGCTGGGAATCTCTCCCTGGTATTGCGGTCGGTGATGCATGTGTCATCAGTACGGTCAAGAGAGACACCCCCTGGCAGGACCGTTCACCTTCCTTAAAGTGCTGCATTCACCAGACAAGCAATTATAGATTCCAGAGACAAAGCGCTGGCTGTTTCTTCCTGCACCCTAATCTCCCTTGGAACAGAGTCAGGCAGAAAGCAGGGCGCTAGCGGGGGCTCAGTTTATTAGCAAGAACATAATTGAGCATGAATAGTGTCCTGGTGTGTAAATGGACTCTATTCCAGTCAGACAGGTACAAAGGCTATTAGGGAAATGAGTTGGGCGGTTTCTGATAAGCTGCTGTCTTCATTACGTGTCCAGCCCCTCTGTCAACCCAGCTCACCCCAAGCACATTTCCTTCCACAGAGACCCCATCCTCACTTCGCCACTTCCCCCTGCCAAATCCTCTGGACACAGAGCTACCATACAACGCGATCACCCTGCACGCCGATGCTGCAGCCACAGGGGCACTGTGGCTTCCCTTGGATCCTCCCCCTTGCTGGTTCGCCATGAAGAGTGAAAGGGAGAAGTCCAGAGAAGGGCAAACGAAACGACTAAAACCTGGAGAGAGTCCCACATGCGGAGAGAGAGGGACTGCACAGCACAGACACGAGCCATGTATGTAAAATAACAAATGGGCTGGAGAAAGATGTGTCGGATGCTCTCAGTTCCCCTCTTTCCCAATATGAGAACAAGGGGACACTCCCTGGGGTTCAAAAGCAGCCACCCTTCAAAATGATACAAGTCAATGCTTTTATTATACATAATTAACCTGTGGAACTCATTGCAACAAGATACTGAGGCAATAAACATCATAGGATTTAAAAAAAAAAAAAAACATTAAGAGCATGACTGAAAGTTACATTTAATAGGACAAAAACATATAAGGGACTTCAGCTTCTGGGATTTTGGGTCTTGAGTGCCTACATCCCTTTGGAAAATGAGACTTAGGATCCTGAATCCATTAGGTGTTGCAATGCTGAGTACAGCAACACCTAAATACCTTTAAAAATCTGGACCTTAGTCTCTCTTAGCTTCAGTTCCCATGTGTTACACAGCCCTGCACCCCCTCCCACGATGCGGGGGGATAAATCTATTGAAGAGATGCCATCGAATTGGACATTGGGCCCTGCCCTTCCAGGGTTCCTTGGAAATTCCCTATTCAAAGAGTTTCTCCTCTCTTCTGAGCAGTTGCTCAAAGTGCAGCCACGTCTCCAGAGTGTCAAAGCAAACAATCCAGACTGAAATCTCCTTTCTCCTCATGCATCTCAGTCTCCTGCGCGACGCTGGGGGTCCAGTCAAGCAGGGAAGGATTGCAGGTCTGACCTAGAATACCCACCGTTCGATCATTCTGTCACTTTTGACTGACCGTTACTCAACCTGACAGTGCAGCTGAAGAGAAATGAACGTCGCTGGGGAGCGTGCAGAGATGGGGGGGCGTTTTTTATGGGACTTTCCTCCTCGGTGCCAAGGTCATGGCGCTCCGTGACGGCTGATCTCAGAGAGCGCTCCGTTGTGTTTGGATAAACAGCCCTCCGTCGGGATGAGTATGTGCATGTCTCCTCCAGGAGGCTGCTTGCCGTCAGTAATCAGGAGCAGTCTGAATTCAGAGTAGGCAGGAATGGGGCAGTCACGGAACGGCACAAAAAAAAAAAAAAAGCCAGTTTGTGGAATTACGTAACTGGAGGCCGGATCCGCAGTGGGTGAGAATATCACAGCCCCACAGAAGCCGAGGTAGCAGCTGGCGCATCCCAAATGAGGGCACCACACTGCCCCACATGGGAGCCCCCGCCACAGCCCTCCCCTCTCAGACAGGATTGGGGCGGTGGTTCTACTCCAGTCTTTTGTCCCCCTCAGTCAGGCCCTGCTCTCCCAGATCTCTCTTACCTGGAGAGCATTAAGAGCCCTTTCAGTTCACCTTCCCCTTTTGGGCTGCCTCTGTTGGCACTGCTGATGTGCAGCAAACTGGGCCTCCTTTGGTTTCCACTGCTGCTGGAGCAGAGCTCTTTCCAGTTCCTCCATCGTCATGCCCCTTGTGGATCAGTCCGAAGGTCCTGACTTCTGGTACCGTATGTAATGGGGTTGGCACACACCTCTTGTGAGAACCCCCCTGGCCGAGCGTGTGCCTGCAATTTCTCAGTTTGTGGTAATGGGTTGGCCCCCCCCTTGGTTGAGTGCCTGTTGGCAATCACTCGGTTCGTGTAACGGGGTAGCACCCACCTCTCATGAGGTGCCATCATTGGTTGATGGTTTCTTTAGCAGGTCTTCAATGATTCAGCCCTCTGGCTGAATCACACACTCCATCTGCAGGTGGAACAGAACAATCCCCTTCTGGGGTACACAGTCATTGCCTTCTCCCAGCCCTGGTATGGGGCCAAACCTCCAGGGCCTCCTCCCCAGAGACACTGTCTTCCTGAAGTTCTCCCTGGGCTCAGTCCTTGCTCAGTCCCAGCAGCCAGCCAGGAGCATCTTCATAGCCCCCCCAGTCCCTGCCCACACTGAGCTGTCCGTGGTCCTGCTGCTCTTTCCTCCTGCCAGGAACCCCATCCTCTCTCTTCCAGCTCCAGGCAGCAACCGAGTGACCCACTCTCTGCTGCTCCTTTTTGTATGACCCTCTGGTCCATGATTGGCCACTCCTGAAGCCCTTCTGATTGGCTGCTTCCCCTGCAGCCACTCTAGGCTGCATGGAGGACTTCTCCTCTGCTCCTCTCTGGGACAGGACGTGGCAGGACCCTGAGACCCTCACCAGAGGCATCTGGGCCTAGTTCAGTCCATCACAGGCTCCCTCTCTTATAGCTGCCCCCAGAATCCTCCAAAGGGAGCTCAAGGGCAGGGAGGCCAGGGCAGCCTGCAGCTCTGTTGACCTGGAGATGGAGGAGCCAGCCCAGAGCTGAGCATCCGGGGCCTCAATGCTGAGCATGCCGGGTGGGGAAAGCAGTGCCCCGAAGTGTATGACGGATGCTGTCGTCAGCACATGGACATTCACAGAGGAGTCTGTGACGGAGCATGTTCCCTGGTGTGTCTACACTGCCAGAGCAGTGTGACTGGAGCACGGATGGGCGTCCAGCTAGCACAGGAAGGGAGAGCAGGGCAGACACGGCAGCACAGGTTTGAGCATGGGCTAGCAAGCTGAGTTCTTAGCCAGGGCCCATCGCAGGCTTGTACTCAGGTTGCTAGTTCATGCCCGAACCCATGCCACCACGTCTACACTCCTGTTATTACCTGCACCGGATGGATTACAGCCAGTGTGGGCAGGCCTGCCGTGTGGACACGCCCCTTTGCTCCTCTCACTACAGCAGAGACTGCAGAGAACCAGGGCGCCAGCTGCCCAGGTGCGACTCAAAATCCAGGGCGCTGCCTTCTCCCCCCCCACCGGGACATCCTGGGAATGCCAGTTCTGGGGAGGAAATGGACATGCAGGGGCAGCAACAGCTCACGGTCTCCCACCCACCCCCACAGCCAGGCAGGGATGGATCTGCTCCTTGTGGAGATTACCTTTAAAATCCAATTTGGAGGCTGAAGTGCCATTAACTAAAACCTCGAGGAAGCGGAGACGAGGTGCAATAAGAGGCAAGCGCTCCCCTCCCCTGCCTCCAATTCATCACCATTCCTTTCCAATTTGGTGTCATTTTGCCAGCCCAGACACCTGCGCCATATGGTAATGCTCGCTAGCTGGAGCTGCAGCGGCACAAGCAGGATTTATCACCCGCGCATCTACCTCGGGCACTTGTAAAATGAAAATGGAAAAAGACGGACACCCCCCAGAGACCTATTGAGATGGAAGCTTTGAGCATTCATTGTGAAGATGGACAGTTTTAATACCCTACGAGAGCCTACAGACATTTGCCCGGCACGTAGCTTGTCGGACAGGGCTTACGTCGCTGGTGCAGGTCTGCTCCTGCCTGGCGATAGTTTTATTGTTTTGCGGCTCGTTTCTGTTGGCGGCTGCTTTAGGAACTAGACAGGTTTCATTCTGGTTAAAGCCCAGGAAGCAACTGGCAGGGCTAGGGTTAAAGGTGCTCACGAATCAGATTGCGTTAGCCGGGGCGGTTCGCGTTTTCTTTGGACCTCCCTGCTGGCTTCCCTTGACACGGCCGCGTGACGGATTCACTTTCAGTACCTCGCCAGACGCGCGGACAGCAAAGACACTCACACACCAATTAAGCCCGAGTTTGGGCAGAGGGCTGTAGCATGAGCAGGGAGCCGCTCAGAATTCAAAAGCATGGATCGATGCAGACAGCGGCAGGGTGGAGTGGAGCGGAGAAGATGGAGCATGCACCTGGGGCCCTGCCTTTGATGGGCAGGCTGCACTGCTGGACCCCAGAGAGGCTCTGGCCAGAAGACTCAGGCAGTCATTCAAGCGCCAGACCTCATCCTGACATGCGGTGATGACGGAGTGGAGGGAGGGGGGAGATCCCTCCTCCGCACCATGCCTTGGGTTGGAATTACCCCAGCAGCAAATGCTCTGACTCCCCCTTCGAATCCAGTCAGCAGCAACACTGACCCCACTCGCCAGCCCAACCCCATCGTGAGGCAGGTCAGACAGCTACTGCCCTGCCAGGACCTGTACAGTCTGGGCTCCTGGGCACGTGGGAAAGATGTCAGTCCTGGCTGATTCCTTTTCACCCAGGGGCCCTGCAGTACCTCCCTGCGGTAGCATATCTGTTTGTGCCAGGACGGAGCCGAGCCGTTCAACTAGATCTGAAGGCCAGGGAGGAACGAAGGGGGTTGGATCTGGGGTCTGGATTGAACTTGCTGGGGCAGAGACATCATGCACGGCCTGGACTGGCCTCATCTCAGTTTTCTGCCCAATTCTTCCTCTGGGCTGATGTCAAACCTTCTGCTTACTTTAACCCGGCAGGAAGGAGGGGGACAGACATGGGGAGTGAAAATCCCTGAGTTACTCAGGGGGCCCAGATAGTTCCTGTGGATGGAAGGAGACGGGGGTAACTCCTCCTCTCCCCTGAAACGAAGGACCCGGTTGACTAATGTCCTTCTCTAGCACTCGCCTGGTTGTTAGTAGCTGATTTTTTCAAACCTCCCGCTTCCCACCCCTGCTGCCCAAGCACTGCCAACTCTCCATAGTAAATACGCCATTAACCCACCGCCCGGCCCCAGCCAAGGAAAAGTCGAAGAAATCTACCTCAGACTGCAGACAAAGGCGAGGCCAGAGGACATCCCATGCTGGAAGAAAGGGATTGGACAAGGGTCCAGATACAGGGCCGACAGCGACCATAAAACACCAGAAGGGAGGAGGAAAGTTGCCAGGTATTGCGGGGCCTTGTCTCTGTATTATGACATCTTTTTAGCAGTAAGAAACTAACATTTCTGTCTTCACCGGAATTGGAGAGACAAGGGGGGGTGAGGTCATATCTTTTACTGGCGAGAGAGACATGCTTGTGTCACAGCAAAACACAAGATGGATCAGATTGTTTAGCATAAGTTGTTAACACATATTTCAAGGGACCGTTCAAACTTCACCTTGAATGATCCCTTGGAATATGTGTTGACTACGCATGCTAAACAATCTGTTCCCTCTTGTGTGTAGCTATGACACTCTGATGGCTGTTTACACTGCAGACTTACGTCGGTATAACTACATTGTAAAGGGGTGTGAAAAATCGACACCCCTGAGGGACATAGCAACACCGACCTAACCCCCAGTGGAGATAGCGCTGTGTCATCAGGAGGGTTTCTCCCGTCTCCATAGCTACCGCCTCTCAGAGAGGTGGACTAACTACGCCATGGGACAGCTTTCTCCCGCCAGCACTGAGTATCTTCACTAAAGCACTGCAGTGGTGCAGCAGCATAGCTGCCGCTGTGCCGATGCAGCATTTTAAGTTTAGACCTGCCCCGAGTAAGGCCATGGCTACACTTCCACGTATGTCAGCAAAACCTATGTCATTCAAGGGTGTGAAAAAACACCCCTGAGAGACAAGTTTTGCCAGCATACGCGCTCGTGTGCACAGCGCTATATTGGCGGGAGACGCTGGTCCACGGACATAGCGACCCCCTGTCATTTAGGTGGTTTTATTATGTTAACGGGAGAACTCTCTCCCATCAGCACAGCGGGGCTACACGAGCACGCTCACAGCAGCACAGCTGTATCAGTACAGCTGTGCCGCTGTATACTCGCTCGCACAGGCATGGCCCAAGTTTCCCGGACCTGAAGAAGTGCTCTGTGTGAACTTGAAAGCGTGTCTCTCTCACCAACAGAAGTTGATCCAATAAAAGATATGACCTCATCCACCTTGCCTCTTTCCTATCCTGGGACCACATGGCCACAACAACACTCCATTACCCAAAATTCCTCATCCCCACTTGTCCAGCAGGGTTAACCTCTTAAACCATCGTACAAGGGCTTTAACCCTTTCACTGCTGGCCCTCCACTGCATCGGCCATGCTGCTGTTATCCATTGATATTCCAGTGAAATCTGGTGCACTAGTGAATATTATTACATTCCCAGGATGGTCACAGCATAGCTGATGAGTCCTACCCTAACGTACCCAGCACAACAGGTGATGCTGTATCCAGACACACCTGAACGTTTGGCAATATAGCAGCTCTGCTATGCTTGGATATTCCCGACACCTTTAGTGCCCAAGAGGGGTAATCTATCTGGATTACCTGGCATATTCAGCAGATTCCTTCAGCCTGGAGAACCCTGCCCATTCAACAGCATAGAAGGTGTTTTTTCCTTTTGAACAGTAAAGATATTGTTGATGCAGGGCAGGATACATGCATTCTAATTGGCCGTACCTATTACACTCAGAAGCACTCAGGCAAAGCAGTCAGTGGACTACCGGCTCAGATCGCAGGAATCAGAAGCTGGCGTCTGGTTTAAACAATCCATTTCTCTCCAGCTTAGCTGTTTATCTGGAAAGGTGCCACGGTTATTTTTCCGTTCAGTTTCTTATTATGAAACATCAGTGCAGTCATTAGCACCTCACATTCAGCAGCAATCTTTCTCCTATGGAGGCCATTATGAAGTGAGATTATGAGGCCAAAATGATTTTAGCAGTACTCAAGGGGGAGGAGGGGGCCATTATGTTGTCTAACGAAAGTTATGCTAACGTTAAAAAAGCACTGAAGGAAAAACACATCCGAAGCGACACATTGCTCTCATTAGCACCTCCGGCCAAATCAGCTCAGCTTTAGCGCTGCTGTCAGCGCTGAGTTTAGGGCACCTCTACACAAGGAGTCAGGACGACTTGTACTTTAGTCTGAGCTGGCCATGCTGCTGTGGGCACACTGCTAGTCTTAGCGCACTAGCGTGAGTAAAGCTAGCACACGTCTGCCTGCCAGGCTGGGAAGCAGCCTTCCAGCTGCTGTGTAAATGCATCCTTAGACACTGCAGTGCAGGTGGTACCTACAGGACAGGCTTCAATCGGCAGCATGAGAAGTGTTAGTTAGTTGCACCCAGGGCCCAGGCATAATTGTTTCGGGCACAGTACAAACTTGTAACACAGGCCCCCTCCCACACACGTACCACAATCCCTCGTCCCATACATACAATCTTATGAGCCATGAAAAATGTTCTTCTCATGGTAATGGGTGTTGCAGCCTGGGCTGGGCCCCCCAGGGCCTCAGGGCCCTGGTAAAGTGTAACTCCCCCCCCCCCCCCACCTTGGGGCCCTGATTGCACCTGAACTTGGACAGACCAGCTTTCCTAGGCTGAACTCAGCGCATTCAGCATCTTCTCTTGAATAAGGACAATCAGTTTGTCCTCCTGGAATTGAGGACATTTGTGGGGAAGCCACTGATTGGACCAAGCAGGGTGAATTCACAAATTATGGGCCTGCTTCTCCATGGCCTCAAAACTTGTTTGATCATTCAGGGCCTGATCCAGTGAAGCACTTCAGCACATTGAACTAGACAGCTGCTTGAAAATTGGACTTTCCGTCCCATGGGAAATTCCAGTCTTTCAGACCTTGTTTTCATCCCAAACTGGCATGAAAAACTGAAAGGTCAAAATTTTCACAGAACAGAAAGTTCAAAAAAAGTTTCAATCTGGAAATGTCGAAAGGTGGTGTTTTGACATTTGTGAAAGTAAGAGCACATTTCAACATTCCCAAATCAAAACCTTTTCATTTTGGCTGAGTTCAGCATTGAACTGTGTCTGCCTGGATCACATCTCCCATGATACACTGTGGTCATGCAACTCCCAGGACGCACCACAGCATTCAACCTGAGAGGAGACCACAGTGCATCATGGGAAATGTAGCCCAGTGAGGGACCCTGGACCATAGAAGAGAATGGGGGCAGGAGGCATCTGAACTACAACTCCCATGAGCAACAGCTCAGGTAGACACAGGCTAATTCTGAGTGACCCAAAACTAAATGTTTCAGTTCAGTTTGATTCAGTTACCGTGACCCTAAAGAATCTATTTCATTGTGATCTTCAGGCAGAAAAACTGAAATTTTCCTGTGGACAATTTCGATTTTGTGGAACCTGCATTTTCCACAGAAAAAGCATTTCAATGGAAAATGCCCCAACAAGCAGCCGTACTCCACTAGATGTATGCACTCACTTCAGTGGGATTGCTCACCAGCATAAAGTTAAGCATGTGCTTAAGGACTTTGCCTGACACCTGTTCAACGTGGGTGTGAAATGTCACTTCATCAGCCTGGTAAAATTTTGTACCCAAAAGGCAAAAGGAATCAGTGCTGGAGTCTGTAATTGTAGAACTGCGCAAGTGACACTGGAGTGGTTCTTTCATTCCTAATCCTCACTTTCAAACACTGATTCCTTTCCTGCCCTTGTCTCTGAAATGACTTGTGCTAGGTTTCAGCCCAGAAGTTTTTGTCCTTTGGGGAAAGTTTAGAAAAGAATCAATTTAGCAGGCTTTGAGTTATCTAGTAACAAGAAAAAGAATGTTCCCGCTGTCAGAAATATGGCAGATACTTTGTCTGAAATCAGATCTGGTTTTACACTTCAGCAGCGAGGCAACGTGGTGCAAAATTTGAAATTTGAATCCAGATATAAACTTCCCCAGAATTTGGGGATGTGCTGATCTAGAGCAGGGGTTCAACCCATTGCGAAAGGGAGACAGGAACTAGGACCCTGCACAGATATGTAGAACTGTTTCTATTGACTCACTGGTGTTAGACGCCAGAACCCTCCAAAATAATGTAGAGTGATATCTGGTGATTCACCCTGACAGTCAGACCAGGTAGGTGCCATTATCTTCAGCGCAGGATTCAAAAGGCTAAAGCAAAGGGAACTAGGAGCAGGAACAGAGGGGTCCTACTGGGAGAAGTTTAGGAAAAGGCAAACACAAGAGGGGTTTTATATTTTGTTTTTCTAAAGCTATAGTAGGGGAGAGTTTGGGGTATTAACCCCATATGTGTGTGTGTTGTGTTGAAAGTGGGGATGGGCTCAGAACACATTCACACCAGGATAGAGATCAGCACTAGCCACATAATTCAGATCTGCATTCAAACTTCCCCAAAGTCTGAGGGATTTCAGGGCCCTTGTCCACTTTATCAGTGCCTGTGTGAAGGCACGAGGACTGGTTCCTTGACTAACAATGCAGAGGAGAATCGCCTCTTTTTTCCTTGCGCTCCCCCGTCTGTCTGTCTCCAGCTGTTATCTCTTATCTAAGATTCTGAGGCCCAGATCCTCACAGGTATTTAGGGCTTGTCTACATGGAACCACAGTGTGCTCTACGGGGCTGTGAACTGCAGAGCACTCTGCTGTGTGACACTGTAATTGCCCCATGCAGATTCTGCTGGTGCAGATTAAAAAGTACATACTGCTTGCTGATGTAGGGCTACGTTAATGTACGCTAAGTACCCTTCCATTTGCGCCAGCGAGGTCTACATGGGGCAGTTAGAACGCAACACGTTAGACTGCTCTGCAATTCACACTCCAGTAGAGAGCTATGCAGTGCTGTGTAGACAATCCCTTAGACTCCTGACTTCTAGTGCTTTCAATGGAAGATGGGAGCCTAAATCCCTTTGAGGATCTGGGCCGAAGCTCTTCGTGGGGGGGGAGGACCATCTTTCTGTTGTGCATGTGTACCGTGCCCAGCACAAAGGGGCCCTGATCCTTGATTGGGCCCTGTGAGAGCTACCACAGGAATAAAATAATCACTAAAAACACTACAAGCACACGTTAATGGAGCAGAGCTACTGCTCTTAACTCCAGTGCATTTTGCTATATATTCACAAGCATGGGCACAAGTTTATCTGCATATACAATTACTCCAGTAAATGCCCATATGATTATCTGACGGCAAAGCCCTGTTGCAATGCTGACAGGTGTGGGAGGAGAGATTAAGCAGAGCATGGAAACCTGGTTTCAGAATTCCCTGACTTTGGTGTGAATGATACACGGCCTCAGTGTTGCTTTAATATATCACCTAGGCTTGGGTAGCAACCAGACAGGTGTGAGACCCAGGACTTCACGAGGGCTGCAAACTCTGCAGTCAGACCTGTAGCAGCACCTGTGTGCGGATTTGTTCAGCTGAATGGCTTGAGGTACGTTACAAACCAAACATCAGGGCTGCTTTCACTTAGTCGCTGGGGTTCTTTGCGACACATCATGTGCAGGTCCTGCCGCACTTCTGACCAAGTCCCACCCCATGGCTGCTGACCCATGATATTGTGCGATGATGTGGCCAGCAAAGCTAATGGATATATGAAGAGGGGAATCTCAGGTAGCAGTAGGGAGGTTATTTTATCTCTGGATTTGGCACTGGGACGACCGCTGCTGGAACACTGTGTCCAGGCCTGGCGTCCGCAATTCAAGAAGGATGTTGATAAATTGGAGAGGGTGCAGAAATGAGCCACAAGAATGATTAAAGGACTGGAAAACCTGCCTTTAGGAGAGAGACGCAGACAAGAGCGCCATCTGTTTAGCAAAGAGAAGGCTAAGTGGTGATTTGATTAAAGACTATAAGTCCCCACACGGGGAACAAAAATTAAAGATAATGGAGAACTCTTCAGTCCCGCATACAAAGATCTGACACGCTCCAGTGGCTGGAAGTTGAAGTGAGACAAATTCAGACTAGAAATAAGGTACAAACTTTGGATGATTAGCCATTGGGACAATTTACCAAGGGTTGTGGTGGATTCCCCATCGCTGGACTTTTTTACATCAAGATGGGCTGTTTTTCTCAACGCTCTGCTCTAGCTCCCAGGAATTAATTCAGGGCAGTTGTCTGGCCTGTGCTAGGCAGCAGATCAGACTAGATGACCACTGCTGGCCTTATAACCTCTGTATCTGGGTCACCCACCGCCCTTGGCCACCTCCCCCAGCTGGTGCCCTCCCTCCTACCCAGCTCCTGTGACTCCCTCCCCTGGCTTGTTTGAGGACTCTCTGTGCCCTCTGGTGATTCTGCCCCGTCCAGCCTGTCCCAAACAGGCCAGGAAACAAAGAGCAGGAGCCAAAGTACAATGCGCCAGGTAAGGGCATGAGACTGGGCTGTCAGGGAATCCCCCGCAAGCTGGCACCAGAGTCAGACAGGGCCGCGGGAGGGGCCGGGATGGCACTCTGGCTGCTGTTGCTGGTCCCGCAGGCGAGGGGGATCCTGTGCGGCACAGATCTAAGACTATCGCTGCCAATCCCGGATTTACACAAGGGCTTGTTGTAGCTATGTGCCCACACTGGCACGCCAGGGATGCCTGAGCGGGAGCAGCAGGGCCCCTCAAGGGGGGGTACGGAGCGCAAGGAGCTGCACTGAGAAGCTGAGTAGGCAGCACTGCAGCAGGAAATCACATGGGATGGTGAGGAGGGAGCCGGCCCTGGGACACACGCTGTTACGTATTCAGCAGGGCTCGGAGCTGTTTGCATGGCAGCGATGCTCTTTCGTGAATCACACCCGGCTAAGCC
The DNA here is from genome assembly GCF_026122565.2 of Emydura macquarii macquarii. NCBI lineage: Eukaryota > Metazoa > Chordata > Testudines > Chelidae > Emydura > Emydura macquarii. The sequence continues at coordinate 7,822,064 of NW_027131391.1, forward strand.
CATCCCTCGCCTGAGTTATGTTCATTTCAGATCCCCTGTCCTTTTCATTTTTCGCTCCTGCGCGGTGTCGTTAATGACACCTCCCTGGCGGAGGTAACAGGTAACACGTGCAGAGATAGGACACGTGGCACACGGCTGCCGAGGGGTCTCAGTCTTATACCATGCCAGTCTTTCTTTCGGTAAGACAGTTGCTCATAAAGAAACACAGCCCCTCCTGCATGGTTTCTGGCTGATTCCTAGGGGAAGTGGACCCCTCGAATTTTCCTCTCTGGCTTTAAAAGCTGCAATAGCCCAGTACAGATTTTAGATCCTGGCCTATGTTCCCTCATGTTCAATGGAAGGGCACATTTTGCCATGTCAGTTGGTTAGCGCTGGCTTTTTAACTAGCAGATCGAGTCGCTGGCAGGTGCTACCGGCTGCCGTCGAGAGGGCTCAGATCCACAGACGTGCACAGACCTTGTTCAAGCCAGTGGAGGTGGCCAAAGCCTCTGCTTCAGGCCCAGCAGCAGCCGCACACAAGCCGCTTTCTGTAGTAAAGACAGCTGCAGCCAAGGGAGGCAACCACCTGCATCTGCACACTCTGTTAGTAGCCAGGGCCCAAAGTATGCTAGGCAGGTGCTCCTCACCCAGGATGCTCTGTGCTAGGCAGCATGCCTCTCTCTCTGGCATTGGAAAGGCCTTTCTGGCCCAGGCGGGGAAGGCAGGTCTGTTCGCACCCTGGGCTGCTCTGTCATCCAAATCTCCGCAGAATGGCTGAGATCTACCAGCACAGCTATGCTGCAGTGCCAGAGTGCCTCTGAGCACCACCTAGGCTGCCATGGCCATGCCAACAGCTGGTGTTGGGGAGCTGCTTTGGTTTACGATGGATGTACTCCACAGGATCCCGGGACAACAGAACAATGGGGAAGCTCTGTCCGCTTATCTGTTCCCTTCCTCTGGGGCTGGGTTCTTCCCATGACTTTCCAGTGCTGTGTCCAGTTTGGTTTTTAAACATCTCAAGCACTGTTTCCCTACTGGAAGCTCTTCCCCAGCAGAATAGGTCTATGGAGAGAGGTTCCCAGACACTCCACTTCACTGTCCCTTCCCCCAACTTCATCTCATCACTCCATGCAAACTATTTTGCAGAACGATGGGTATTCACTGGACCGTCTGTCACGCCAAGCTGTGTATTGCGGGGTGGGAATGTGGCTCACAAACATCTTACTGCCCATGAATTGGTAATGGTTTTATTTCTAAACACTGAAAGCGTCACTGTTCAGCAAAAGAATTCAGGTCTGTCTGCTCCTCATTGACACAGAATGACACTCTGTATAAAATGAAAACAGCGCCATTAACGGCCCATAAAACCCTCCCAGGAGGGGGATACTGCCATGGAGCTGGGAAAGGAGAAAACAGACACTTTTCAATGGAACTTCCAGACGTTTTCAGAGTTGCAGCGACATCTTTGTACCCGCCTGTTGTCTCTTGCCTTAAACTTAGATTGTGACCTCACTGGGGCGGGGACTGTCTTTTTGTTCTGTGTTTGTACAGCGCCTAGCACAACGGGGGCCGGGTCAATGATTGGGGACCCTAGGAATTATAGCAGTGCAAATAAGAAAAATAATAGTAGCAATAATAATAATAATGGGCTCTGGTGCCCTGATACCATGGCGATGGGCCCAAGCAGCTCTTTTGATGGTGCCTGAACAAATTCCAAAGCAAACGCACTTTTGGGTACTGTTCGCTAAGAATGACTAACATATTTGTTCACGGTCTTTCTCTCTTCTCTGCTAACGTGCAGGCATCACCAGCCACCGAACGCAGGGAGTGGAACTGAACAGCTGGGGCCGTGATGTTTTTCTAGCACATGGTGACCCCTGATCCCGACTGATAGTAATGGCCTGTTACTGCAGTCCCACAAGCCCTATCAGCAGAAGCACGAATAAACAGTCCAAACTCAAATGAGCAGCCTCATGAAAACTGGAGAGCTGTGTACTAAATAGCCATTACACAGCAGAGAAAGAGGCGTACGGGGCAGCTGGTAGCAGCCTCGCCTCTTGGCCAGCAGGACGCTCATGCATTCCAGTGCCACACCAGGATGTGGGTTGCAGTCATGAGTGGACACAGCTACAAGCGATGTCCTTCAGAGCAGACAGAAAGCAAATGCCGCCGCTGCGGAGCTGCCCAGGTGGGTACAAATGATCCCAGGGCATTTTATGAAAGGAGCAGAGCATAAAGCAGCGACGTTCCTGCTCATCCTGACCACGGCCCAGACTGCCTGTGTGGTCACTGCACTCCCAGTGTCGAGGGAAGCGCTGTGAGACGGCCGGGCTCTGTAAGGCTGTACAGAAACCCCCCATTCCCTTTGTGTACGACGGGGTTCAATTCACATTGCTTTAAATGGCAGATTTTGTCATTTTCCTCCTTTGTGCTTTGACCATTTCTTGGTGTCTCTGCTAATAGGGCTGCAAGCGCTAGGGAACGAAGGAGGGAGCGAGGGGCACTGTCATATAGACGAGACTGGCAGAGCCAGCCTCTAATTCAGAGTCACTTCAAGCCTAGCTCTTCACCATCCTGCAGATGAAAGGCCCCTCTGAAGGGCAGAGCGGCTGTCTATTCCAAGAGACGGGATGACGTCTGCCCCACGGGATGCTGTATGAACTCTCTGCCTATCATCGCCCCAGGCTTTCTGTAACATTGCTTGGCTGGGTTTAGTCAGAAAGCGCTGCGGGGACTGTGCAGAGTCAAGCTCTGACTCAGTGATGAGTCTCTGGTGGAGATCAATGACTCAGCAACTTTCAGAGAGTTTCCTTTGTCAAAATACGATAGGCTATTTCCACCAAGCTGTTTACCACTTCCACTACCACCATCCCATAAGAGCAACAGGAAGCAACATAGGCCCTGGGCTAGAATCTAGTTTCAGTTGCATGGTTACAAATCCTGATTAACTACACTGAAGCCAGCAGCAGAGCACCGGGCCCTTCACCCAGAAGTGGATGAATCGGAGCCACCAGGCTCCTCATTTTAGGAGAGAAAGGATGGTCCAGGGCTTAGGGCATTAGTCTAGGATTCCGGACGCCCAGCTTCAGTTCTGTGCATTGCCACACACTCACCGGGTGCCTCTGGCCAAGTCACTTAGTCTCTGGGCTTGGTTCTGCGTTGGTACGATGGGGAAACCAGCCCTGCCCAACCTCGGAGAGGTGCTGTGAGGAGAAGTACATGAAAGGCTGTGAGATGCTCGGATATTAAGGCAACCCAGCCGGATCAGGACAGACGGCTATTGGTGCCCTTCTGGGTTTACAGTGGTTGTAATGAATAACACTCTCCCCGGTTCACGTTTTTGGACAAATAACCCTTTGTATTGAAATCCACAAAACTTGAGGTGTTTGTGAATAATGATAATTATTCCATGACTACCTGAGAGACAAGACAGGGGAAGGAATTCCTTTTCTGTGAGAGAGAATTTGGTCCAGTAAAAGATATTATCTCCCCCGCCTGGTCTTTCTAATATGCTGGGACCCACACAGCTACGCCAACGCTGCATGCAGCAATCCATGACTATCCGGCAGCTGTCCAGAGCCAGCCACTCACAGCCAGCAAGTAACACGACCCCACGAATCACAGTCAATGGAGCTTGGCACCTTTACTCTTGCAAACATTAACGAACCCATATTTTACCAGTAACTGACCCTGAGGCAGCTGGGCTGGGGCAGAACAGCCCATGCTGGAAGCCCGGCATCTGTCTGAAATGGGTAACAATAAATAAACTCAAGATCTGGCTCTCTTCGGTGACCACCTTTTTAAAAGCAAAAGTGGGACCCAGGCAGGAGCCCCGCCCCCTGCTCCTCCTCTTCTCCCAAGGCTCCGCCTGCTGCTCCTCCTCTTTGAGGCTCCGCCCCCTACTCCTCCTCTTCCAGGCCAGAAGCCAGAGGCAAGCCATGGTAAAAGCCGCCCATGGAGCCTGGGCCGCTCTGGGGAGCCCTGGGCCCTCCACCTGCCCTATAATTATTTAATGCACCTGCTGGTGTTGGGATCAGGATTTTGAACCCCCGCATTTGGGAGCGCTATGGGCTAGTGTTTTGCTTCACCTTATTACAGAGAAACAGAGCCGGATGGCTGAGTTACTCCAAAGCCCCAGGAACATGCCACAGAAGTTCAGCTGTGTTTGGCCCAGCAGTGTCCCAAAGACAGAGGGCAGCAGGGAAGCTACAATTTGCACCCTGAGGTTGTGGGGGTGTCGGTGATACACATCACCAGCAGAGGTGAGAGAGCAGGACCACTATTGCCAAGAGGCTAATGGGAAAAGCATTTTAAATAAATAAACTAATCGCTGGAAAGATTCCCCTCTGGGGCAGAAACAAAGCATCTGTGAAATTTCATGTAATCAGTTGTGGAGCAAGACATGGCATCAAACCCAGCTCAGGCTCATGTGAGCTGACAGCTGAATGACTAACAATGTGGCAAAATCTGGATGGCTTTCTCCAGAGTTAATTCCCCTGCAGTCAGGGATCATGAGAGCTGAAGGGGCCTTCGCTACAACCTCTTGATCGTGCCACTATAATCAAGCCATTTGGAGAAATTTCATGAGTTTTCCTGCTTTGCTGCCTTTCCACTGAAGTGCAGCTTCCTGTGTGCCTGTCACCCGGTGCCAGACCATTGCGGTCCAACGGGTTGAGGGGGAGCTACGGAGTGGGGTTGGGGGAAATATTCAGAAGCAGCCAAGATATTTCTGAACATTGAACCTGATCCTACTGTTTCTGCACTGGTGTAAATCAGAAGTAACTCCACTGAAGTCAATGGAGCATCGCCTGTGTACCAGTGGTGTGAATGAGGGAGGAATGAGGTCTATTGTTTCCAGAGGAACGCAGAGGAAGATGAGACTAGTTCTTCCATAATTTGATATCAACTGTATTGGTTTTTATTCATTTCAAACAGTGCATGGCAATTAGGAGAGGCCAGCTAGCCTCAGCCAAGCGGCAGGCTCTCTCCGCGGCTGCACTTCGTTCCAATCATCATTGCGTGCTGTTCTTCCCACACGTTGGGCTCAGCTGGTGTAAAGTCAGTGGAACCAGACTGATTTACACACGCTGAGAATCTGATCCTTTCTGGCCATTCCTGACACTAACTGCTATGCGGCTCCAGCGTCTTCGCCAGCCTCCCTGCCATGCTTGCTGGACAGAAAGCATTCATTTCTTTTAACCTTTCCGGTTTAGTTTAGAGCAGCATGAGCTAATGTCCTCCAACATCTGGGCCGGTATGGCCTTAATGTGGGAGGAAGATGTCTGGTATTTGACAAATACAGCTCTTATGAAAGAGCACCGGATTCTGGTCGCACCGTGGTGAAGGCTGCATTGTTTTAGCTCTCATGTGTGGTTCAGGTCCCCACCTTCACACGAATCAGTACCAAACTCTGGCCCTTCCAGTGCCAAACAAGTCTTTCCGAGCAAATGTTCATGCTACCTCACGCTGCCGTTTCTGAATTCCCTGATGTCACCACGCCCGCAACACAAAAGCGCCTAGGTGAGAGAGACGCAGGTGGAAGGCACCCGTGATGCTGGTAGAAACAGCTGGCCAAGACCCTGACTGTGGCCTCCATAGAAAGAAATCTAGCTATCATTGCAGGGTGTAGCCTTGGGGTGGTGATCAACTCATCGGAAATATACTTGGCACTTTGAAAGGGCCAATTTCACAAAGCTGAAAATAATTATGAGCAAAATCAGCTGGAAAGAAAAATGTCATCAGAAAAACATGAATGATAATTGGGAATTGTTTCAGAACACTCTACTAGATGGCCAAAAAGCCACAATTCCACAATCAAGAACGAAGGCTCTACTGCTTAAAAGATTGACCTGGTTTAGAGGGGAAGTGAAGGCAGCTATAAAAATATATATATTATATAACATATAAGTATTATATATACATATATAACAAGCGGAAGAAAGAGTAAGTAAGGCATATAAATCAGAAGCTAAACACTGTAGAAAATTGATAAAGGAAGCAAAAGAACACATGGTGACTGTGATGGGGTGGATTTACCCCACACTGAAGGAGTTAAGCCAGCGCTATGTGCGACCGAAGTCCTGCCCCACAGACCCTGCTGAGCATGCTCCAGTTGCTGCCCTAGCATAAAAAGGAGCAGCCCAGCTCATTCTAGGCAGGCCACTGAGGAGGGAGGAGGCATGCAGGAGGCTCCGAGCCAGGAACTACTTCAGCCCCTGACGGTGGGAGCCAAGAACCCAGGAGACCTCGCCGGAGATTGGCCAACCTTCATCAGCTGCCTGGAGCCAGATACCCAAGGAGACGCCTTCGCCAGGGGGCTCCACAACCCAGGGAATAGGAGGGCGGCAGCTGAGTAGGAAGGGGAACCTGGAGGAATGAGGGACGACCCCATCGACAACCGAGTAGGAAGTATCCCAGGGGGCTGGCATGGTGTAACCGAGGGTGGAGAGAGGCACTGGTCAGCATGTTTTGGGAGGATCCCCGCTGATCCGGTATCGGGGTCCTGGGCTGGCACTCAGAGGAGCAGGGAGGGCCTGAGCCCTCCTACCCCGGGCGCCACCCCCCTAACAGACTGCCAGAGCACGCTGCCCTGACCTGAGGGCAACTATTGACTCTGGCTGCTAGGTCATACCGCCCTAATCCGAAAGTGGTTAGTAGCTCTGACCACTAGGCCATGTTACCCATCGCGGGAGCCAGCCAATAGGCCTTGGATCTCCAGAATGCATGGCCGAGGAGACACAGTCTTGTCAACTGCAGTCATGGGGAGGCTCCCCATTCCCCTCATTACCCCCTTGAACCTCCCCGCTGGGGGTGACGGGGAGGGCATATCCCGTGATAGCAACATCTATAAGCAGCAGACAATAAGGAGGGTTTTTTAAGTATATTAGGAACAAAAAGAATCCTAACAAAGGTGTTTTGTCCATTACTAGATGGAAATGGTAGAATTTTCAATGATAATGCAGAAAAGGCAGAAGTCTTCAATAAATATTTCTATTCTGAACTTTGGGGGGGAAAGCAGACGTATAATATGTAGTCATATCATCTGATGAGGATGACACTCTTTCCATTCCAATAATATCAGGAGGATGTTAAGCATCAGTTACTAAAGTTAAAAAATTTTAAATCAGCAGGTTTGGATAACTTGCATGCAAGAGTTTTAAAAGAGCTGGCCGAGGAGCTCATTGGACTGTTAATGTTGAAAAGGTAAATGGAATGACTCGAGTAATTATAGGCCTGTCAGTCTGACATCGATCCTGGGAAGATAATGAAATGGCTGATACAGGTCTCGATTAATAAAGAATCAAAGGCAGTTAATATATTTAATGCCAATCAAAATGGGTTTATAGAAAATAGATCCTTTCAAACCTGATGTCTTTTGCTGATGTGATTGCAGATTTGGATGATAAAGATCATAGTGTAATATACCTAGACTTCTGTAAGGCGTTTGACTTGGTACCGCATAACACTTTGATTAAAAAGTAGAGCGATATAAACTTAAAATGATACGCATTAAATGGATTAATAACTGGTTATCTGATAGGTCTAAAAATGTCATTGTAAATGAGGAATTATCGTCGAGCAGGTGTGTTTCCAGGGGTGTCGCTCAGGAACTAGTTCTTGACCCAATGCTATATAACATCGTTATCCGTGACCTGGAAGAAAACATTGCTAATAAACTTTGCAGATGACACAAAAATTGGGGGAGTGGTGAACAGCGAAGGGAACGGGTCACTGACTTAGAGCAATCTGAACTGCTTGATAAACTGGGCACAAGCAAACAATGTGTTTTTTAATATGGCCAAATGTAGATGGATACATCAGGGAACAAAGAATGCAGGCCGTACTTACAGGATACGGGACTCTATCCTGGGAAGCGGTGACTCTGAAAAAGAGTTGGGTGTCGTGGGGGATAATCAGCTAAACATGAGCTCCCACTGTGATGCTGTGGCCAAAAGAGCGACTGCGATCATGGGATACATGGACAGGGGAATTTCAAGTCAGAGTAGAGAGGTTATTTTATCTCTGTATTTAGCACTGGTGCAACTGCTGCTGGAATACTGTGTCCAGTTCTGGTGTCCACAATTGAAGAAAGATATTGATAAATTGGAGAGGGTTCAGAGACGAGCCAGGAGAATAATTTAAAAAAAAAACCCTGCCTTCTAGAGATAGATCGAGCTACTTGAGTCTATTTAGCTTAACAAAGACAAGGTTAAAGGGTGACTTGATTAGAGTCTGTATGTACCTACTTGGGAAACCAATACAGTATTTGATAATGGGCTCTTCGATCCATCAGAGAAAAGTATAACACGATCCAGTGGCTGGAAGCTGAAATTCAGACTGGAAATAAGGCATACATTTTTAACAATGAGAGTAATTAATCTTAGGAACAATATACCATGGATCATGGCGGATTCTACATTACTGGCAATTTTTAAATCAAGGCTGGAAGATTTTCTATAAGACGTGCTCTAGGAAGTATTGTGGGGAAGTTTTATGGCCTGTGTAATGCAGCAGGTCAGACTGGATGATCCCAATGGTCCCTTCTAGCTTTGGAATCCATGAATCTCTGTTCCTCAATTCTCAGGCAGTACCAGGAGCAGGAGCCATCTTTCCAGCCATCGATCACCTCGGGTCTGCTTCAGTGCACCTCACAGGAGCATCTGAGCCATTCGTTCATTGGACCAGTGTTGTTACCTCTACCCAATGCTATTGGGTATGCAAAAAACTGTTTGCTTCTGGATCCTGTTCAAGATCTTGGCCCTCAGTTGTACGACCTTCCATGGTGTGGCACAGGGCACAAATCTCCCACTTGTGCCCCACCAAGACAAATGTGCTCTTCATGCACCAGCAGCACCAGCGGACGACCCGAATGTGCCCGAATCTGACCAGCTTGCAGAGCCTATTGCAGCCCACTTACAACAGCCAGGGGAACCCACGAGCACAGTCCATTTCAAATATGCCGATTATGAGTACGGAGGCAGAGTCTGTGGGCCAAATCATGGATCAGGGCCCCACTGCTAGGTGACGGAGAAACCCAGAGCGAAGGGATGGCCCAGCCCCAAAGAATTCACAATCTAGGAATAAGACACAAGGCACAGGTGGCTACAGACAGACAGACAAATAACCATCTGCTTTTCATAACGCTGTGTCTGGTGCTTAGACGGTGACCTGAGCCCTCTGAACACCCAGAGCGACACAGTCACACGAATAGGCAGGAGATTAATTGACAGCACAAAACTCAACCCACAGAATAGTCTTGCGAAAAGAAAATGACTCCCCCCTTGCTGCTTGGTTCGGGCAGGAGACACTCAATGGTCCCGTAGGGAGCAGCCCTAGACTGGCTAATCAGGCTTGTGCAATCCCTGATGCCTAGGGTTATGTCGCCACTTTGAGCTGGCTGGTGTAAAATCCAGCTCGAGGAGACATACCCATGCTAGCTCTGTTCAACTTAAAGCACTAAAAATAGCATGTAGCTGCAGCGCGACAGCAGGAGGGGCTAGGCGCCCGGAGTACGACCCTGTCCAAGACAGCTAGCTCATTCCACCACTCCTGCTGCCGCGGCTGCATTCATTTTAGCTCGATCAAAGCTAATCCTCGAGCTAGAACGTACACCTTCCAGGTCCAAGTGTGGACACACCCTGTGCTTCCCGGGGTTAGGCTCAGTTCTTTGCTGATATTATTTTGTGCACCTCCTTACCAATCCACCCAGGCTTCCACTTTTTGTAAGGCTCCTTTTTAATTTCCAGGTCATTAAAGAGCGCCTGCTGGAGCCATATTGGCCTCTTACTATTTTTCCTCTCTTTCCTTCACACTGGGATAATTTGTGGTTGTGTCTTTAATATTGTCTCCTTGAGAAACTACCAGCCCTCCTGAGCTCCTTTTTCCCCTTAGACTTTCTTCCCATCGGATCTTAGCTACCAGATCTCTGCGTGGGTGAAAGTCTGCTTTTTTGAGGTCGCTTGTCCTTATTCTGCTGCTCGCACTGCTTCCTTTCCTTAGACTCGTGAAATCTGTCATTCCGTGATCACGTTCGCCCAAATCATCTTCAGATTCACTACCAATTCCTCCCCTCTAGTCCGAATCAAGTCTAAAATGGCTGTCCCCCGGGTTCCTTACTCCACTTTCTGAAACCAAAACTTTTCCCCGGCACGTTCCCAAGAACTTACGATGACAAATCTTTAGGTGATAAAAGCCTGGATAACCCCAAAAGCACTCACAAAGCAAGGTCACCGCCGACCAGTGGTGTACAGGGGGGAGGGCGTTGGAGGGGGTCATGCACCCAGGCACCGGCCTGGGGGGGCACCGGCTGGGCTCGCTCCGCTGACATTCCCAGTGGCCATGCCGATTGGCCCCTCTGCCTTCCGTCCTCCAGGTCGCCTCCACGCTGGGCACAACGAGGGAGCCGCAGGGACCCCGGCCACGCAGGGGCCAGGCAGCCACCCCAACTGGGCAGCCCAGGGCCATCTGCCCCTGTCACTCCTGCTCCTTGCCACACCTGCCACCCCCACAACGAGGTGGAGTGGGGGAGAGCGGGAAACGGGCCCACCGTCCCTCCCCTGTGGGGCGCTGCTACCGCTGACGGGGGGGCGCAAATACAAGTGTTGGCCCCTGGGCACTGGAGACCCACAGTACACCACTGCCGCCAACTGCTCAGACACCGCTGATGAAAAGCTGACGGGGCTCCGTCTGTCAAGTGATTGACCAACAGCAGTTGGGGGGAGGTCCAGAAACACCCCTAAATTGTGAACACTTGGAACTAATGGAGGATGCTGTCCCTTAGTCAAAGGGTCTGACTGATGTTACCTCTGCCATCGCCTCCGGCTGCTTCCCCCAACCCACCATGGGCCCCTCCACCTTGTTTGAGCTGCGTGTCAGCCGGAGCGCTGACATCCGTATTTAGTCTCAGCTAAATACCAGCGGTTTCTGAAGGCCGGTTCTCTGTGTGAGCTATAATTGAACACAGACAGGCCGCCTCATTTGCCTGCACGCTCCATGTGCTGCCAGCATCGAAAGCGTGGCTGTGTGAAGTGCTTTGAGATCCCCCGGCTGCACCGGTGGTGGGGGGAATGCTATTCTATACCACCCGAACCAAACATATGGCGGCGATGTCGTTGATAGCACAGTAGGGACGGTGAGAGGCAGCTTGTCTGCTAATCATCACTGACCAAAGTGGGTTGTATCCTTTAAAGGACTCGTTAAATTAAATGAGCCTCTCACGCAGCTTTTCCTTTTATGATGCCTTGCCCACGGTTAATATCAGACAATCAATCCTCAGTGTCCCCTGTTAGCAGACTGCCGCCTGAAGCTACCTCGTCTACTTCCAGGTGCCAGGCGGCCCTGTGTTCCAGCTCACGCAGGAGAGAAGCCAAGGCAGCAGTCAGAGATTCGAGAGGAAGGGTAGGCGCTAGCCAGTCACAAATGTCACTTAGGTGCTTTGGCGTCTGCAGTCGCAAACCAATCCAAGCGGCTTTGGAAAAAGGAAGCGGGTTTGCACAAACACAAGTGCCCTGTGCACAGCCTTCGGCGCACTGTACAAGGAAATTAACAAAATGGTAAGCTCTGGAAACATAAAAATCATTTGATGTGATCATTTTTATTTTCCAGCTCAGCTGTAGGAGGAATTGTTTGGGCATCGATCTGGTGGAGAAATTAGCATTGTTAATTTGATGCAAGCCAAAGTCATAGATGTGTTCAAAAAATGCAACACAATTAATTAGCCTCTAAAAAAAAGCATTTGAAGTGTTTATTGCAGGATCAAGCTCCTGGTTTTATAAGCAGATGGGGAAATAAAGTGCTGGGAATGACATGGAGAAAACAGCTGCACGGGGACCAGAAGCCTAATTCATAATTCAACAGACTAATCAGTGAACATCTTCTGCAGTTCCTCAGCTGTAATGAAAGAACGTGAGGTGGCAAACCATTAGGCTGCTTTATTTCTTAAGGAGGCTGCCACCAATTAGGTCCCATTCTTAGCTGCCCATGTATAAATCTAATGATGTGGCCCAAGTTATTAAAGAGACACAGAAAAGTAGGTCAGCCTAAAATAATTGTCTTGATGATAAACACGCAGAGGCACAATTTCAATACAGTTTGCTGAGAATTAATTAAAAAAGTAAAGCTGCGTTCCAACTCGCTTTCCTAATCTCTCTGTCTCTCCTGTACAGAGGGAGCAGGCGTGTCTGGTTGTTGTTGTTGCTACCGTTCGCGCTGTAGCTATCTTTCGACGGTGTCAGCCCCTCCCTTTGGTTGCAGGAATCAGCCCTGGTTGGCAGCTCACCTTTGTGTAGCAGCTCACGGATGACGTGCAGGGGACAGCGCTGGAGGGCGTAGCTAGAACAGATGCAGTCTGTACACACGAAGCTCGGCGAGGGCAGCACTGCCGTTGCACGCAGCCTGGCGGTGGCTGACAGACTGTGAAGGGAGAGGAAGGTGTTCCCCTCGCAGGTGCAGAGGAGTCGCACCTGGGACCCGCCCTGCTCAAGGAATGCTCTCTGAGAGCACGCGTGCGCGGCAGTAAAAGACCCCCGGCCCAGGTCGGCTGACAGTCTCACAGGGCTAAAAATAACCGTGCAGACATTTGTGTTCGGGACGGAGCCCTGGCTCTGAAACCCCTCGGGGGACAGGGTCTCAGAGCTTGGGCTGCATCTGGAGCCAGAACATCTACATGGCTATTTTTAGCCCTGCAGCCTGAGCCCCAGGAGCCCAAGTCAACTGACCTGATCTCCGAGACTCAGTGCCGCAGGTTTTTACTGCAGTGTAAGTGTACCCGTTGTTCTCAGGTCTCTAGCCCTCCTCTCTCTGGGCCTCGTCCTTCTCCCTCCTGACTGGGACTTTGGGCTGCAGCCTCCCACACTTCACTATCTTTATCCCTAGTAGGTCTGAGCGACACAGCCAGCCCCTGTGCTTTGCTTTCCCTCCAGCACCAATGCCCCGTGTACGCCGGTGGGTAATCACACAGCTCTTCCAAGCAATAGTAGGGACAAAAGCATAGAGAGAAACCATGTCAACCCATAAGAGATCTAAATGCATACGTAAGCTTTACCTGATCCTCCAGCAGTCCTATGGAGACCCTGGAGGTTCCAATCCTTCAGCTGTGTCCATCCACTCCCTCGCTCAAAGGTTCCCATCCATGGGTTGGAGCAAAATGAGGGCCACTCGGTTAGTTTCAACTCGGAATCTGTCTTTGTTCTCGTTGGCCTCTGGGCCCCAGTTTGAATGAGTTTGTGCAGTTCTCCCTGGAGGCGGTACTTCTTTGGAGCCCTTTGCCTGTCCCAGAAGTAATAACTCCCTGCTGTTTTCTCCTCCTGGAGGGGCTGTGGCAACCCTCTCCCATGGAATAGAATACAAGGCCTAGCCCACCGGAATCCAGAGAAGGAGAGCTGATAACATTCCTAAAGTCAACACAACAGTCCCAAAGATACAGCCTGCGCTGGCAACATCTGTCTCCGCTCCGTGGTGTTTCAGTGAAACCACGCGCTGCGGATGAGAGATGGCTGTGCAAAACATCACATCTAGCTAAGGGGGACTGGGACTAGAACGCTGATACTACCGCGCCAAGAACACAGGCCTGCACCACTTGTGCTGAAAGAGCGCTCCCAGAGCTTAACCGCCTAGTAGGTCCCTTAGCCTCTCGATGGACCCAGCCTCTAGAGGGCAGCTTCGCTCGCTCATATTGGGCCCCTTCTCCCCTGGGCATGCATGCAGGAGATAGCAATCATGTGGATCTCTCTGCTCCCAGCTGTCCGTGGCAGGCAGGCCATGCTCCGGGCAAGGCTCCAGCAGGGAATTGTGTGGGATCCGGACAGCCGGCTTCTTGGCCCTGCTGACCTGCAGCCCGTGTGGTTGCAGAAGCCTTTTTCTGTGTTTGTTCTACCATGACACAAAGGGAAGAGATTTGCTGCCGGGCTATGTGTGGGCCCCAAATAGCCTTGGACGCTTGGGTTAATTACAGTTTTCTTCTTTCGGATGGCTTGGGTCGGTAGCAAAGATTATAAATTTCTATCTAGATTTCACATTTTCACATTGCCGCAGCTGTGAGCTGGTGACTGTCTTTCAGAACCGAGGGACCACACCGATGTGATGTGCTCCCCTGTGCGTGCCTGGTGACCACAGTCACATAAAGGTGTTGGCCTCTTTTTCCGTTTAAAGAGGGGTTGTCCACATCTCCCGTGAGATGCCCTGAGGCAATCCAATCTGTACCAGCCTCTCCGACATAAATCAAAACCCGGTGGTTCCTCGGCAGGGTCAACGACGAGCTGTTTGTTCTGAGCAGTCGAAACGCTCCACATGGCTCTCCACTAAGCTCCAGGGTCCAAGCTGGGTGTCAGGGTCTCAATGCGGTTCCACAGAGGGTTGCGGGATTTTAACCCTGTCTTTGGTGGGTTCTGTAGGTCATCCTAAAGAAAGCGAGATGTCTGGGCAGCTCATTTAACCACGGCAGGCTGGATGTGCGAGGCAGTGTCACTGCGCTGATCCTTCCAGCCAGGGTTTAAATTCCTATAGCATATTTCTCCGAGCCCCCCATGCGTTGGGAGAGGAACAGCAGGTAGGGTGCCCTGAAAATGAAGGGGTTTGTTCATGAGCATCAGAGGCCGTGCTGGAACCCCAGAGGCTGTGGGATCAGCCAGAGTCTCACCTACACTGCAGCTGGGAGGGAGCCTCCCATGCCAAATGCACCCTAGCAAGGATCAAAGTCGCAGTGTGGACGGGGGACTGGGGCAGCAGCTCAGGCTTTTAGGCTCCGCTGGGTCTCAGCTTGGGCAGCTCACCCACGGCTCTGCCCAGCTGTAACATCCGCACTGCTGCTTGCAGCACATTAGCGGGCGGCCCCGAGTGCGAGTCTGAGAGCTGCTTTGTAGATGTACCCCATGAAACCCTCACTACTTTGGAACAAGGGCCCTGTCCGTTCAGATACTTACACAGCCTCCATCCCCACGCAGGTATTAACCCCCCTGCAAGGGACGCATCACTATCCCCAAATGACAGCGGCTTGGCCAGTCCCCATGCCCCTCCCGGCTAGCTGGGGTGAAGGGTTACAGTCCGATCACCACAGGCTGTTAGAGCTACATTCCCCAGCAACGTGCTGATGGTGATGGAGGTGCGGCGGAGTCCGTGGGAAGCTGGGATGTTTGCAGCAGCAGGAGGCTAAAGGGTAAACCAGTCCCAGCAGGCTTTCATCGAGCAACACATCCTTGTCAACGGCACATTGACTGTGCTCCTCGTTTTAACGTTCAGCTCAGTAAGAACCTTCATTGCCACGGTTTATTTCTGTTTCTCAGCCACCAATCAGTTAATTGGCCACCGACGCCAATGCTGACTGGGCGCCTTCGGGGGCAAAGCCAGGATGCACCATTGTCACTGGACGGGAGCCGAAGGGGCTTGGTTTGGGAAGCAAGAGGGGGACGCACTGTGATTGACAGCTGTGTCTAGTGGGGAGGGCCTGGCAGCTGGGCGGGCGAGGGGCCATCAGCTTGGGCACCGGTGAGGGGAATTAGGAGCAGAGCTGTGTGGGAAATTTCCCATTCTGCATCGGGACAAAACCAAGAGCTTTGGGAACGTGTCACTATATATATAGGTAGAGAGAGACGCACAGACATGCACCTGCCCCACAGCCTGGTGGTATGGCACTCAGCCGGGGCTGCATGAGACGGGGTGCAATGGAAGTTAGGAACTTAAGTACCTTTGAGGATTTGGACCTAGGCCATTCCCCTGAGTTTCTCTGAGTCTGGGTGGGAGTGGCAGGAAGGTGGGTTATTTCTGAATTGGCGCAAGGTCTATCACCATGGGAAATGAATTCTGCCAGTCTTTGGGCTGCCATTGTTACCAGCAAATCTGGGGGGGAACCCAAACCCTCCTAGTCGCACATGCCCCCACAGGTGCCCGGCACCATCCTCTCCCTGGTTCACGCCAGTCTCCCCAGTCTCAGCCTCATCATTCCCCGGGCAAGGCTCACCCCCTCAAGTCTCCATCTGTCTCTGAGGCTGTTCCCCCCAGTTCTTCCTGGTACCAGCTGTGACGGCGTGTTCGCCCCACGCTCACCTCGGAAGGGTTAATGAGGCTGAGACAGGGCCAGTAAAGCAGCTAGGCCTCACCTGAGGGGAACTAGGCAGAATTAGTAACCTGGATTGATGATGGAGCCCACTGAGAAGGAACAAGTGGGGCTGGTATAAAGCCAGGAAGCTGGGAGCAGAAAGGGGCAGGAAGTGGTGACATCCACTCTCTGGATATCAGAGAAGGAAGGAAACCTAGGGGGAAAGTAGAAATGCCAGGTGATCCAGGCCCTGAAGGAGGGGTGGAGTGATGGCCTGAGAGAGGCAGAGTAGGAAAAGGCTCCGAGAAACAGCAGCATGGTGGGACATTGCAGACCTTGGCTGATGATTAGAGGGTCCCTGAGCTGGAACCCAAAGTACAGGGTAGACCTGGGTTTCCCTACCAGCCACTGGGGAAGTGACACAGCCTGGGCAGTGAATAGGGAGACTGCCTGAGACAGTTTTTATCAGGAGATGTTGATACCCCCAGAAGGGGGAAAACACACAGTGACCTGGCTGGAGGGTCAAGCCAGAAAGAGGGAGTAGCCAAGCCATGAAGAGAGAGTACCCTGAGGGGCTGCTGCTAGACAGGGGCTGGGACCCAGTCTCTCCTCTGGAGCCAGCACAGGCCCACCCTGCCCAGTCGGGCTCACCCTGCCCTGCACACAGAACTCAGAGGTAAGGCTATGATTTTGGCATGGAAATCTTTAGTAAATTTCACAGCAGAGGAGCAGGGAAAAAAACAGTAAATCACAGAAAGGCCAGGGGTGCTGAAAGGTGAGGCCTGGGGATGGGGAACGCACCAACCCCACTCAATCCCGTCCTGTGGGGCTGAGGCTGGATCCCTCTTTCAGGGGCTATGGTCTGGCAGACGTGGTCTCAGTGCCACTCAGGCTTGGCCCACCCACCCCTCTATAGATGGAGATGAAGGGGTGGAGGGTTCAAACCTGAGAGGTGCAGCGACCCCGGGTGCCAGGCCTCAACGCCACTTGGTTTATTCAAAATCTCAATTTCCGTGACCTCTGTGACAAAATCATAACCCTACCCACAGGATAGCGGTAGGAAGGGAGATGCAGCTCCGGAACCGCCTGCCTGCCCAGCAGGGAATACAGCAACCCCTAAAGCAGGGGTTCTCAAACGGGGGTCATGAGGTTATTATTGGGGGGTCGTGAGCTGTCAGCCCCCACACATGCCGGTAAGGGTGGCCTGGCATGGGGGGGGCATCACTTTTTGGAGGGGTGGTCACAGCCTGAAATATTTGCAAAGGGGGGATCCCAGCAAAAAGAAAAAGTTTGAGCACCCTGCCCTAAAACCTGCAACTGCAGCTGCCTCTCCCCTGCCCAGCCCATCAGCCCGCGCTCGCTCTGTCAGGAGATCTAAGGGCTGACTCATTCCAGCCGGGAAAATCTAGTGGCTCCAGCCTGGTGCCTAGGCCACTTTTCCACCTCTTCTGGTTCAGAGCTTCCCCCTGGAAGAGTCCCCCTGCCAGCCTCTCACTCCAAGAGTTACTCCCACCCCTACGGTGCGGCTGCGCTCGCTGTCTCCCACAGGATCTCCCACGTCCCTGCGAGTGACAGCTGTTTGGGGATGTCTACACTGCAGTTAGACACCTGCAACTGGCCCGGGCCAGCTGACACGGGCTAAGGGGCTCGGGCTAAGGGGCTGTTTAATTAGTGTGTAGATGTTTGGGCTCAGGCTCCAGCCCAAGCTCTGGGACCCTCCCACCTTGCGGGGTCCTAGACCTGGGTCCCAGCCGCAGCTTGAATGTCTACGCTGTAGTTAAACAGCCCCTCATCTCAAGAGCCAGCTGGCATGGGTCAGCCACCGGTTTTTAATTGCAGTCTAGACATATCCTTCGTGCCCTGGGGCTGGATCCTGTGTGGGGTGATGGGGCTGACATGGATCTCTGCCTGCCCCAGAGACAGGGTTGCAGATAGGACATCCCGTCCGCTACCAGGGATGAAGCCAGCCCCAGTCAAGGAATCCGTCTCCTCATGTCAGATCTCTGCTTCTAAAAAGCCCTCACGAATCACCGGGCTCTGATTAAAAGGCAAGGAAGTCATTTTCCGTGTCTCCATTCAAGAACTATATTACTGAGCCTTTCAATAATTACTGAGCTAATCTGACATTCATGATCCTCTCTAACTTATGGACTTGATTTCAGTCATTCATTTGGGTGCCATATAGAAGCTGATTAATAAGATGTTACTTAGTGGCACGCAGTCTCTCCTCTCCCCCAAGGACACTGTAATTTTAGAAATAATTTAAATATTACAAAGGACGGAAGGTAATTTGCGAGAGCCCAGTTGCTCTTCCTCATGTGTAGAGGAGTACCTCCCTCAGCCATCGCTTGCTGCACTAGCCGGTCTGGGGTGTGCAGGCGGGGGGGGGGAGGGGGGGGGCGCGTTTCTGGAGAGGAGCTGACAGGTAGGACAGGACCAAGAGAGGACAGGAGTCATTGGCTGAGCGCAATGCCAGCAGCTGGAGGGGAAGTGGTGGAGTGCAGGGTCAAATCTATATAATGAATATGCGCCTGAGTCACTGGTGTAATACCAGGGCAACTTCAGGTAAGCCAGTGACGTTATTGCAGATTTACACTGGTGCAACAAGGGTCAAAATTTGCCCCTGTGGGCCTGCTCCTGCTCCCACCGAGGTCAGAGGAAAAATGCAGAGTGCAATATTAGAGCCCCCAGATGATCCATAGACCCCACAGATGACCCAAGACCCGACAGATGTCCCATGACTGGTCCCCACAGATGTCCCATGACTGGCTAGCGACATCACGTGAACAACTTCTACCCTGTCCGACTCCCTCCTATGGGATAAGCCTATTCTTTGTCCACGTCACGGTATACAGTGGGCAACACCAAGACAATGTGTGGATACCATGGAGATAACACACCACTGTCACTGCTGGTCTTATTTTACTTCTGCTCTGGTCTGGCCCCATAAAGGCAGAGGAGACCCTGGAGAAATGAAAAGCTTGGCAGTTCTAAACGTACTTCTTTGTTATTGTTGTGCCTGAGACCTGCCTGTCTCTGCGACGCTTGGCCCATGAACATCCTCCTCTGGGTTTTACTGAACCCTGCACATTCCAGTGGTGTTTTATGATCTGCAGGAATACCTAGGTCATGAGCACATCGGCTTTCATCAGCTCCAGCAAGCCAGAGTGGGTCAATGTTTGCATGGGAGATCTCCAAGGATAACCCAGGGTCCCCGAGTCTATGAGAGGTGAGTTAGTTCAGAGCCCGGGCCCCAGCAGCCTTTTTCACAGGAGCTAAAATCGAAGCCCCGTGCACTTGTGCTCTTTTCAGCTCTTGTGGTATTGTTCAGAAAACTAAAGGACTTGCGCCTGGCCGTCCTGGCTCCATTCCAGCTGTAGAACCTTATTCTGCCTTCTCTAATTCCCCCCGCAACATGAACAGGATATGGAATTCATCATTTCCTGTCTTAAACTACAGCTGCCTGGAAAAGTATTTTTTCCCATTAAAAATTTCACCTTTCTGTCAAAAAACCCAACATTGAAAACTGGTTTTCGTTTGGTTTTTGGCACCTGAGAACTTTCCAGTTTTTTAACTGAATTTTTTTTGTTATTCAACTGCCAAAAACTGAGAAAAAAAATTGATTTTCTTTTGTTATGAAAACCTGAACATTTTCATTGAAATATTTCATTTGCAATCTAAAAAAACCACTATTTTTTTTTCAATTAAAATATGTTTGAGTAAAACATTTCAACCAGCATTCAGTCCTGAACTGGTGTGTACTGTTGCTGTGCTCTCTCAAAGGGCTGCCACATTCCACCCCAGGGGCAGCTGCATTTCAGTGCTGGGTGAAGTGATTCCCGTGCATCAATATCAATTGCGTTTGTTTCTGTTATCAGTTTATGAAGTTGTCAAGCACTTTGGGAGTTTTGGAGGAAAGGTGCAGCATAAACATCCTTCAACTCATCATCACCATCATCATCGTCTTCGGTCCAGGATCCTCCTGGGAAATCCTTTGAAAAGAAAATGAGGGCTCTTGGCTGTTACAAAGAGCTGGGCTGACTAATGACCCCCTCAGTCTCCATCTTGGAATTTGCTGTCTGTGGTTCAGAATCTTCTCCACCATATTTACCCTGTCTTACCTTCCAAAGGGAAGGCAAAGTCTGTGTGACTGGCCAGTATACAAGGAGCTACAAAGCAGAGGAAGGGGAGTGACTCCCAGGAGCTTGAAGGGGAAAGACTGGCAGTACCCTGGACAAAGCAGTGGCTGGCTGGGACTCAGCAGAGCCAAACGCCCTGAAGCAAGGGCGGAGAAGGTACTGGGGCCGCGGGGAAGTGGCCCAGGGAAATCCACAGAGGAGTTGGGGGAAATGCAGCGGAAAGCTGCCACACACAGGGTCCCAGGGCCGGGATCCAGAGTAGTGGGCAGGCCCAGGTCTCTCCCCCAACCCCGAACACCATAGGAGCGGTGGCGGGAAAGCAGCAGCCACAGTGGGAGGTGGCTAGAACAGACTACAGAATCCCCTGGAAGAGGGGAACACGGATTGTGACTCAGACAGAGGGTCGAGTCATGAGAAGGAGGGTCCAGCGGAGACAGGACAAAGGGCAAGACACTGCAGAGAGGGGCATTTGCCTGACTGAGAGCCTATTCCCTAGTTAGCCCTCAGGAGGCACCAGGAGGTGAGTCAAACCCTGTTACAGTTTGCCACAGGGCTCACGGGTGGACAGCAGCATGTCACTGTTAATGGCAAGTTGCAGAGCTGCCATAGAGTTACAGCGCCCCTGTTCAGATACCCCAGCATGGTTGCTTCGGGCTCTCTGTAGTCAGGGAGACATTTCTGCACTGGTTTCACAGGGGCATGGTGTCAAGCGTTTCTTCACAACCACTAGAGCTAGAAACTTACTTCTTTTTTTTTTTGATGGAAGTTGAGATTCTGCTGTAATCACTTGACTCCAGGAGCTCAGTCCCCAGGTGTGGGCCTGCAAAAGGGATCTCAAAAGGGGATCTCTTCAGAAAGGGACTTTTGAGGTCATTCGTTCAGTGAAATCCTTTCCTTACGCCTGGCGATGCAGACTGAGCTAGCTGCTTACTCAGTGCAAGATCTCCTGCCACTGCCATGCTAGCCCGCTGGAGCGTCTGGGTAGCCCTGGGGAATGTTCAAGGGCCGATGTTGAGAGAAGCACCTCCGTAGCAGGCCCGCACCGTGACTGGTTTCTGAAACCTGCTCAGCCGTGTGCAGGGAAAGGCAGCGGAAAGGCAGGCATCGCTTGCCTTGCGCTCTTTCTCTCCGTGCTGTACGCCCGCGCTGACTCGCCCGTGTGGGCGAAGGACCGAGCTCACAACGCCATGGCCGGTGTGCATGTGCACGGAACCTCTCGGACCTGCTCAGGTGTGGAACGGCGCCCTCCGCTGGCTGTGCTGCTGCACACGCCGTCAGCTGACGGGGTGGAAGCCTGGGATGGCAGCGAGAGCCCTTTGCCCCGGACGCCGCATGTCTGCAGTGAGGCCGTGCTCCACGTATGTGTGTGCCCACACCTCTCCCAGCTAGGGGCAGAGATCCAGTAGCACACAGTAACACAGGACAGGCTGAGAGGCCTCGGCAGAGGGCCTGGACCCAGCAGCCGTTGGGTGGCTTTTTGCGGAAGGAGCTATTGATTCGCTCTGTCCCCATCCCCAAAAGCCGCTCTCCCACAGTTGGGGCTAACGCTCCCCTTGCCACAGATGGGCCAATGAATGACCAGGCCACAGAGGTGAAACATCCCCCTCCACCCCAGAAGGGCTCCCACAAGGACAAGGCATATGAGAGGAGCAGGGCAGGGCAAGCTGTGTTTGCTGCAGCTTTCCTGGGGGACAACGCTTCCTCCTGAGAGTGGCTGAGCCCCTGCATGTCACCGGGACCTCAGTGGGTGCTGGGAGCTCAGCACCTAGCCAGACCAGACTTGAGGTTGGAGCTCTTCCATCTAGAGCGTTCAACCTGGGATCTCCAGCAGCACTGGATTCACAGGGTAAGAAAATCAAATAAAATGGCCAAGCATCAGGAATGGGTGCGGATGCAAGGGGAAAGGACTGTGCCTCCTAGAATGAGCTGCCCCTCCTAGAAGAATCACTGGCAATTCAGCACTCCCGCGTGGAACGGAGAGAACAGTTTTGCTCTCCGGTGTTGCATTGGTGTTTTCGTCCATTTAGTCTCATAAAATATGCAGGACAATGACATTTTTCCATTTGACGAGTCTGTTAAAAAATGCATTTTTGGCCCCATTTTCAACAGTCCGGCTCACGGAGAGGTCAAAGCTGTCCCTGAACGGTTCGTGCGAGGAAACGCTGAACTCCAGCCTTCAGCTTTGCTGCTCATTTGTTTTCGTTGTAACTTAGGCAAATACAAGCCACCTTTCTGGCCCTTCACTTCAATCCAGAGGCAGGCAGGAAGTGATAGAGAGGCACTCGGTCATTCCTGCCGCACTTGATTGGTTTATGTATTTTGCCAAGTCAGATTATAGACTCCAGACGGGAGGTTTAAAATAAATGGAGCATAAAAAATTTAAATACGTTTTATGAGTCTTCTGGCTTCAACAAGAACACAATGTTCAAAATTATCGGGGGACGTGAAATATGCATGATGGAATATTTGTGATGACCAGAACCGCCTTTCTTTAAAACTTCTCTGTTGTATCTGGAGGTGGAATTCACAGATATTCACTCAGCAGGGTTTTTCTATTCAAAGCGCTCGCTGGTAGCGCGCGGCCTGAAAGTGCTGTCGGTTTGTGTTTAGTTAGTAGCGAGTGCATTGTTTCCTGCTGCCTGGGAGCCCCTCATGTGGGTACTGACAAATCCTGTGCCCCTTTCAGGTCATTCTGTAGCAGAGTGGGTAGGAAAGAAAACGGTTCCTCCAAGCTTTAGCAGTTAGGCCTTTTAAACGTAGCATTGTAACCCCAAGCAGTATTTACTTAATGTAATTAATTTACATTATAGACACCAGTCCTGGAACAGAGGCGAGCACAACCAGCCCACAGGAAATTCCCTCTCTCCAGAATTTCAATGCAAATGCCAATGTCCTGTTCCCAGGGAGCAGCTGAGCCCCCCAACTTGGATCTAGTTATAGATTAAGGCAGAGAACAAATGCTCCAGCTGTTTGCAAGAGCTCTCTGCAAAGACAGCTGCTCCACAAAAGGAATATCGCAGCCACCCTTCCAAGAGTGTACTCTGCTCACGTGCTAAGAACACCCACTTGTGAGACTCCGTGGAATAGCGCCGCCTGGTGATCCCAGCCAGAACACCAGAAGGACTTCTGGCCCTGACCCTATTAACAGCACAGCTGAGATCTCCATGCGGGGAGGGAGGAGGTAGCTGTCTGGTCACTTCTCTGATGATGGTCTTGGTGTAAAGTCTCTATGGCGAGTATCTGGGCATTGCCAGTCAGTCCTCTCTGAGCTGTGCCATGTGTGTTTGTGGCAGGGAAGGGCTTTGTCAGCGTGGGTTGCACTTGGCTGTGAAAGATGGGGATTGACTACATAGTAATTAGCACTGGAATGGGTTACCTGGGGAGGTGGTGGAATCTCCATCTTTAGAGGTTTTTAAGCTGAGGCTTGACAAAGCCCTGGCTGGGATGATATAGCTGAGGTTAGTCCTGCTTTGAGCAGGGGGTTGGACTAGATACCTCCTGAGGTCCCTTCCAACTCTAATATTCTATGATTCTATTATTCTGTTTCTGCAGGAACCTTTTCCATCTGATGAATTGGTCCCTGGTCTGTAGCCTTTCTGAGGAGGCCGGCGGTTCACACGCTTTCTTCATGGCTGATCTCACCTTATCTTCTCCATACTGCTGTCAAGCTGGGACAGTTTCATCATCAGACAAATAAGAAATTAAGAGACCCAGGCCATCCCACTGCCAGCGCAGGACTGGTGGCCCCAGTGCATGGTGCCTTCTTCCATGCCGTTCATGCAGTACCTTGCCCAGCTTGAGTGCCTCACAAGGCCCCTCCACTCTCCCTCTCCACATTTAAGTCCTCCTTGAAGACTCACTCCGGCTGCCTGGCCACCAGAGACCAGCGAGCTTAGACTGACAGGGAGATTTGTAAAGAGCTTTACAGCCCAACCATTCTTTGGCAGCCCAAGACGGTCCACCACCTTGACTGCTCATAGGCTGTGCCTCTCTCCCCACCCCTGCCTGTCGGTCGGTCTGCCTGCTTCCCTTTAGGTTGTGAGCCTCTCATGGCAGAGACCATGCCTACCCGTCTGTCTGGCACCATCTGAGCACTACCGGACAGAAATAATAGCAATAAATCTTAGTCTGAATAGTCTACCAGAAAGGAGAACTTTGCATTAGAACGTACCATTTGCTGCCTAAAGGCCTTAATTACTTGAGTCATGTCTGGTGCTCAGGACTTCCTCCGGAGGAGGTAATATACAGTCGTAGCGTGTCTGATGAAAAAGAGCGTGGCACCAGCGATGTATCTCTGCCAGTAGCTGATTCGAGCACGGGGGCTCATTTCTATTGATTTATCTGAGGAAGATAAACACTGCTTCCTTGTAGTGTACGACAGCCATTCACCGTGGTTAAAGGTAATTCCCGTGTTCAGAGCGAACAGCCTGGAAACACGAGAGCTCATCTGCATTTTGTGGGTGCTGACCGAACCGGAGGGAGCGGTACAGGAATCGGGCAATGGACCGCAATTTACTGCAAAAGAATTCCAGCAATTTAGGAAGTCCAACCTCACTGCAGGCGCGCCAGGACCACCCTCCCACCCTGCCTCGAATAGAACTGCAGGAAGATCAGGGCAGACGCTGGAAAAGGCCTGCGTTCTCCGAGGTTTGTAGTTTGCTGGGTGCTGCTTAGACAACACACTAAAAACAGGCACAGCTGTGGGCAGAAAATTGGGAAACCTTGAAGACGTTCTGGAAAGGTCATAAATAGGGGTTTCATGAGGCACTCTGGTGCTATTTTGGATAGAAACATTTCAGGAGGTTTATTTTTCTATTTTATAGTCCTTATATATAGATATTTTCAGTGGAAAACACACTTTTCATGAAAAATTGCAGCTGGTTAAAACCTCCATTTTCATCTTAAAAACAGGTTTGACAGCAAAGTTTTAACCAGCTTGATCCAAGCTGCTGAGTGAGATATTAATCAAGGCACGCTCTGTCACAGCCACGGCTCTGTGCTTCAAACTACTCCATGGACTCTGAGCCTTGGCATTGATTTTGCAGAGAAGAACAAACATACATAGTTAGCGGTGGCTAATGCTTTTTCTAGGCAGCCAGAAGTGCTGCAAATCCCAAGCACATTTGCGGAGCATACTGCAGAGGCATTGGGGATGGGTTTGCTCATTTCAAATAATGGTACTTGGTTTGGCTGAGAAATTTCAGATTTTCCTCAAGAGGGATTCTGAAAAACACACTAGATCCTCTGCCAATCAGCCAGCATCAAGGGGGGCAGCTGAGACATTTATCAGAGCACTGCAGAAAAGTGAGGGTGGAACTCTGCAACATTGAACTGAAAATGTTAGGATTGCATGGCTTTGGATCACAGGACAACCCCAGGGCAACTCCAGCAGAGTTGGGTCTTACACATCTGTGAGAAATTACATTTGATTCGATTAGACCAGACTTAACCACAGAACTAGATGGAACTGGCAGAAAACAAATTAACAAGATGACCCTGTTAACTATAGGCTGCTTAAATTGACATTGATCCAGGGCAAAATCATAGAAAAGCTGATATGGGACACAATCAGTAACGAATTGAAGAATGGCGGCATAATTAGTGCCAGTCAGCAAGAGTTTATGGAAAATAGGTCTTGTTGAACAAACTCAATATCCTTTTTTGAATGAGATCACAAATTTGGTTGACAATGTCTTGACATAATTAAAGGTGTCTGTAAGGCATTAGAAATTTTGATTTAAAAATTAACATGCTACAAAATCAATTCAGCCCGTAGTACCTGGATTATAAACTGGCTAACTGATAGATCTTAAGAAATAATGCTGAGTGAGGACTGATTTTCCAATTTGGGTGTTTTTCTATCAGAGTCCTGCAAGGATCTGTCATTGGCTCAAACACTGTTCAACGTCTTCATCAGTGATCTGGAAATAAATATAAACTCCTTGATGACACTAAAGTTGGTGGGATGGCAAATTATAATAGGAAAAGGTCAGTTCAACAGGGCGAGGGGGATTGCATGAGAAATGGGGCTCACTTGAATAGCACACATTTTAATCCAGTTAAATGTAAAGCCATAAATTGAGGAACCAAGAACACAAGTCACACTTCTAGCATGTGGGACTGTATTTCGGAGAACAGTGACTCATAAAAGGATTTAGGGGGCCGGTGGGAACCAAGTGATCATGAGCAATGCTGTCACTAAGACAGCAAATGTGACTCTTGGATGTATAAACTGGGGCATCTGGAGTAGGAGCAGGGACGTGATGTTACCTCTGTATATGACATTAATGAGAACATTACAGATTACAATGTCTAAACCTTAAAAAGGCTGTTTTCCAAACCGTTTGGAAAACCTGCTGTGATGGATTTGGGGCATGATTTAGGAATACAGGTTGACCTGGTTACTGAGATGCAGGAACAGCCTGAGGTGTTTTGCCGGCCAGGATACAGAATACAGTGCCCCCGCCCCGTGTGGCCCAGCAAAAATAACACCCCCACCCCGAAACAGTCACCCAATCAGCAGAGCCAAAAAAGACTGAGCTGTATGGCACCCTTTGAAAACTGACACGCAGGGTGATCGCTGTGCTCATGCGCCCCGTGTACCAGCCCTGTTAGGGTGTTTTCTGTAAGACTGTTTGGTTTAACTCAATACCAAGTCTGTCTGGAAAGCAAGCGGGAAGGATAGTCACCTCTCTGCAAACACGGTAGGATTGTTAAGGGACAATGCCTGAACTGATAGCTGGGATGATTTTGTCTCTGTATCCAACTCACCCAGGAGTTCTCAAACTGGGGGTCGGGTTCCCTCAAGGGGTCATGAGATTATTAAGGGGGGTCGCGAGCTGTCAGCCCCCACACAGGTCAGGGCTCGTGCATGGCTGATAGCCAGAGCCCCTCAGAGCTGGGTGGCCAGAGAGCAGCGGCTGCTGATTGGGTGCTCTGAAGGCAGCGCTGCCCCCAGCAGTGGCGCAGAAGAAAGGGTGGCATGGCATGGGGGTGTCGTCATGGCCTGAAATATTTTCAAAGGGGGTCCCAGCAAACAAAGTTTGAGAACTCCTGAGCTGACCTGAAAAACTGGTTTTGATCAGGAAAGGAAAAGGCCAGCAAACCCAGAAGAACAAAGAACTGTATCAGGATTGAAGGGGACACTCAAGAGAGAGAGGGGACACCACACCAGGTCTGTCTACACTGCAATGTAAGCCCAGGGTTAGTAGAACTCGAGTGAGCAGACCCTGGATTTGTTAACCTAGTGCTTGAGCGTTTACATTCATTTGTAACCCCAGGTTAGGAATTGTTGAACCCTGGGTCCCAGCCTGGAGTGCCAGCATCCACACTGCAT
Organism: Emydura macquarii macquarii; assembly: GCF_026122565.2. NCBI lineage: Eukaryota > Metazoa > Chordata > Testudines > Chelidae > Emydura > Emydura macquarii. The sequence continues at coordinate 7,849,548 of NW_027131391.1, forward strand.
TACGGGGGCCCGAGTCTGATCACCCATATCCCAGACCTTCTAGCTCTCCCCCAAAATGTGCCCACACTAGCCTCTTGTTTGTGGGGCTGTGTGGGAAAACGTGACTGTCCAGAGGAAAAAGGAAGTCTGCTGATGGGATTGCGGGATATTTTTGGTGGACTCTCAGAGCACGAGTCCAGTGGGGCTGCATCTACACTGCAAAGCACCAGGGCTTGAACCTGAGCTCCCGGCTTGACTCAGGCTTGGACCATCCACCCTCGCGGAGTCCTGGGACTCTGGGTCTGAGCCCTGGATTCGTGCGATTTGTGTGTAGACGGAAGCAGGGTTAGGTCTTGAGCCTGTTTGAACAACGGGCTTACATTGCAGTGTAGACATACCCATGAGGGTTTGTCTCTACAGAGAGTTAGTGCCTGGCAAGCTGAGGTGTAAGTCCAGCCTGGCATGCTGTGCGCAAGTCCTGTGTGGACACTCGTGCGGCCCAACGTAGTGCTCTTTGACCAGCAAGTGTTTCAAAGAGGAGAAGCTCAACGTGCACTACAGAACCGTTAGTGCATGGCTGGAGGGTCCACATGGCCAGCTAGAGCATGGCACGCTAGTGTGATCTGGATTTACACCACAGCTTGCAACGCAGCATCTCTCTGGATAGACATCGTGGGAGACACAGGAACCTACTGGTGGTATCTGGAGAAGCCAGGTCTGCCCAGGTGACTATCCAGGGATAGAAGAGCTGTAGGGAAGAGGGACATGCATGTCGACTGTAGAATTGTGGGATTCCATCCCAGAAGAGGTGAATGCCTGAGGGAGAGCACTCAGTGAGACCAGGAAGGGGACAGCCGTACAGCCAGCCCTGCCCCCGTGACATACTGAGAAACGAAAGAAGCATGAGCTATTTAGTTTATCAAAGAGAAGGGGACGCAGTGACTTAATCACGGTTTATAAGCAACTACAGGAGCACAAGATCTTGGCTAATACAGTGCTCTTTGATCTAGCAGACAAATGCAGAACGAGTCCCATGGCTGGAAGCTGTAGCTATACAAATTCAGAGAAGTAAGACACTCACTTTCACCCCAAAGGGGAATTAACAGCTGCAATGCTTGCCCACTGCCGTGGTGGGTTCTCCAGCACGCGCCGTCTTTAAATCAAGGCTGGATGTCTCCCTCTGAAATCTACATTCTAGTTCAACCAGAAGTGGTGGGCTGAAAGCAGGAATCGCTTGGTGAAACCCTATGCCTTGTGTTCTACGGGACGTCAGACTGGATGATCACAACAGTCCCTTCTGGACCTAAACTCTAGGAATCTGAAAACAGAACAGACGCACAACAGGAACCCCGGAGATTTTTATGCCCAGCTCTACGGGGATTGGTTTGAATTTTCTGCAAAAGGTGCCGCAAGAAACATATGGGGCTAGAGACACCCCCAGGTGAGGTACATGGAGAAGTCCTGAAGCAACATATTAGCCAGCTGGCAATGGAGAAGGGTTCAGAACATAGCTAAGGGACTAATACAGCTGTTCCCATGGCGCCTCTACAGAAGTTGCTCACCTTTCCTCTCTCCCCAAAATGATGCCGGAGGCAATGTGCAGGTAGAAACTACTGTGGAAATGGAGTCTGTGCAGGCCAGGGAGGAACTGAAGGAGGAAGTGATGACTGCTGTTTGCCAGCATCCTCCACCAAAGCAGAAGGGGTATAACTTTAGACTCTGCAATTTATATTTGGAGGCGATTTGCAAAGAGGTTTAAAGGAGTCAGGGCCTATCTCCTGTTGAATTTCCATGATATTTGGACATTTAACTCCTTTAAGCTACAAGGAAGGAGTGTGGTGCGCAGAGCTCTGAGAAGCGCACATGGCGTATGTCACTGCTGCAGCAACATTTAGAAGAGAGTTCCTGAGATTTCTCAGCCAGCAGCAGCTGCAGCTGGATCCTGGCTCAAGACTGAAGAGGTGCGGGACGCAGAATGCAAAGGACTGTGCTAACCTGATTATTTTGTTCTTACTTGAAACTTGGGACGCAGTTAGAAGACACAACTGCCTGATGGCTCTTGTGAAGATATTGTAGGTAGACACCCACCAAGGTGTTTCCTTAGCAAATCCCCCATGCGACCACAGGTGCATAACACACCACGGTTAGCCACATGGCTGGCTGCCCCCCACCCTGAGGCTCAGAAATGCCACTCGCAGTTTCCTTGATTTTTCATGAAACACCAGGGATTATTCCTGTTGAAAAATGCATCTGCTTGAACTTCCAGGGCAGAGTGGCTAGGATCTCCCTGGAATCACTTCTTTGTTCTTGGCAAAGGAAATAGTCGACATCTTCGCTACCAGCTGCCTTCTCGTGATGGTGCCTTTGGAGTAAGGATAGAAACAGGTGATTCATCCCTGGCTCAGGGCAATAGAAAGACTTGCATTGGCTTCACTGGGACCTGGTTCAGGCCCACAGGGATTATGCTCCTCTCATCTGCCCCCGGCCATCCCTACAGCACCTTTCTTGTTGCACTGCCCAGTGGTTTTTTAAACTCCCCCAGAGGTGCAGTTTCCAGCACACACCCTTCAGCCACATGCCCACCACCCTGAGCCTGCATGGCCCTGGTTCTTCGCAGTGTGAAGGAAAAGATCCCACCCTTGGCCCTGAAGTGACTAATTACAAACCTGCAATCATATGAAAAACAGCAGCGAGCAACAACCCAGCCTGCAGTTATTTCACCATCTCTCTTCCTCTCCCGCATCATCAGCCTTTAAGCCAGGCAGCGGATGCTCACACTGCCTCATGAAGGACTATTTCTAATAAGAACGCCATGGTCCAGCTGCATTTTCACTTGTGTGTTTTCTTTTAAGATCATTTACGTGTCCTATACCAAAAAGGCCTCACAGCCCTCATTTGCCTTCGCAAGACAGTGGCATTAACTTTATCTAATGGGACGTTTTAGCTATTGAACATGGAACCATTCCAGTTTAATTATACTTCAGAAAGTTAGACATTAATTATAGTAACAAGCTTAAGAGAATTAAACACAGCTAATTGCTCGGCTGCTTCATTGCTTAACTTGGAAATGGTTCCTATTGAAGGGACCGAAAGTTAGGAGCCGCCACAGGATAAATAATCTGCACATTATAATGAAGTATGTGCTTCCTGAGAATTTTGCAGTCTTTGGCAGGAACAAAATCTAACAGGAAAATCTATTCCCAGACAAGTCATCTGATTCTCATTTTTATTTTCCGATAAATTTTGGCATTTTTTTCACAAACATATTTTTATTTTGTATTTTCTGAACATTTTTGTGGCAGCTGTTTTGAGGAGAGTTGATTTTCATTTTAACTTGCTTGGCTTTTGTTTGCCATTTCCATCCTTAGCATCCCATGAGGTGGGATCCAATGGCCAAGTATGATTGGCTGGCTTCGTCTCATGGGAGGATTCTCCAAAACCAATGTTGTTGTTATGAGCTGGGTCAAACTTTGGCCTGGGTTGAGTTAAAACCTCTTTACGCTGATGCATGAATCAGTCCCCCATTTAAGTCAGTTATAAGAGACAGTCAAGGGGTTCCACTTTAAAACAAAGTCTCAAAGAACCTGCCCAGAAACTAGCACGAGGTTGGTGGAGGATTTCACTGGGATTGTGACCAGGTGTGTGTGTGTGGTGCAGCGGGGCAGAAGAGAACACACAGACACTGAGAACAGACTGAGTGAGGCCTGGTTTACATCTTAAAATAGATCAACCGAACTACATTTCTCAGGGCTTGAAAAATTTTGCACCTTGTGAGAGGTAGTTAGGTTGACCTAACTGCCAGTGCAGACACAGTTAGGTTAATGGAATAATTCTTCCATTGACCAAGCCTCTCTGAGAGATTGATTAACTACTTCGACAGGAAAATCCCTTCGATCGATGTAGGAAGCATCGACGCTATGGTGCTACAGAGGCACAGCTGCAGCACTGTAGTTGTGCTGTTATAGTGTAGCCATGCCCTGAGACAGACAGGCTGAAAAAAGAAGCTGAGAGCCTGTGGCTGAACCTGGAAGAAATCTGGAGAGAGTTGGTTTTTTTGGGGGTAAGGAATGGTGGGCTGAAAAGACTAATCTTGGCACGATGAGCAAAAGAAGCTGTTTCCCGCTATTCGATTCCCTCTGTTCGGAGACACGGAACTTTGTACATTCTTTGTTAAAAAAACAAAACTGCATCCAAGACATACGCCAATTTCTGTCCCCAGCTGGAACACCCACGGGGGTTCCAAGTTTTGACTAACTGCTCGGTCCAAAACGGGCAATATTATTTTCATTACAAATGTTGGGGTTTGAAATGGGATAGTTTCGTTTTTGGAAATTTGTTGTTTTCAGTTCCAGTGGCTGGATGGGTGAAGCTAGACGAATTCAAACTAGAGAAGGGCTCAGATTTTTAACAGTGATGGTAATTAGCCATTGGAACCACTTAGCTAGGGAAAGGGTGGGATTCTCAGCACCTGAAGTCTTTAAATCAGGATTGGGTGTTTCGTTCTGAAAGATCTGCTCTAGCTCAGCCGGATGTTATGGGCTGGAGCAGGAATCACTGGGTGAGGTTTTCTGGCATGTGCTGTGCAAGAGGTTGGACTAGATTATCATCGTCATAGAATTGTAGGGCTGGAAAGAACCTCAAGAGATCATCTAGTCCATCCCCCTGTGTTGAGGTGGGACCACATGAACTTAGACCATCCCTGACAGGTGTTTGTCTAACTTTTCTTAAAAACCTCCCAGTCTAACCTGTTCCAGTGCTGAGTTGGAAAGCTTTTCCTAACATCTAACCTGAATCTCCCTTGCTGCAAACTAAGTTGATTCCTTTTTGTCCTACCCTTGATGATCATGGAGGAAAATTGATCGCTGTCCTCTTTATAACAACTTCTTACATATTTGAAGACTATGATCAGGTCTCTGCTCAGGCTTCTCTTCCCTAGACTAAACATGCTCAGTTCTATCATCCTTTCCTCCTAGGTCATAACAGTCCCTTTATAGCCTTGAAATCTATGTGTCTTTGCCATCTCGCAATCTTGGTATCTCTGGACCTTTCAGTAGCTGTGAGAATGCGTGGGGTGGGATGGGCTGATGTTCAGGCACTACTGCGATGGGGATGACAAAGTAGAATAGTGGCAGAACATCCTGCAACTGGGATTGTTTGCCATGAATGGGTGCTCTGATGATCAGGTGCTAGGATGATGGGCTTGGTCAGCTCAACAGAGACTGAGAACAGGAGCTTTGAAGGGCCCCGTGCTCTGGGGCGGAGCTCAGAATGGCCGAGAAGCATGGACGAGTGAACAGGAGCGGGGCTGGAGGATGGGCTGAAGGGCTTCTCTGCATGCTGGCTGACGCGATCATCCAGCAGACAGGAGGCATTCTGGAATCTTGCACATCTGTTCAGTTATTTACCTCTTCTTCTTCTCCCTAAGTCACAGGTGTCTCCCCAGTACCTCCATCTTGCTGTAACTGGGAACGTTACTGGCAGACTAAAGAACTGACTTGACGGGTATTGCTGTACTGCAAGCGGAGGGGTGATCGTGGCATGGGCAGGCCTACCTGTGCTGGCTTCAGTCCAGCTGGGACAGGTAACAAGAGCTGTGTGGATGTGGTGACACAGGCGTCAGCACGGGTTAGCACTCAGATGAGAAGCCTACCAGGGCCCCAGGGTATATATTCTGGTCGCGAGCTCATGCTGAAGCTTGTGCGATCACGTCTACAGTCCTACGGTTACCTGTGCAAGGTAGATTAAAGCTAATACCTACCTGTGCTGCAATCACAGCATCACTTGAAGGTTACCCCCACCCCAATGATAGCATCGTGCGTCCTCTGTGTCTGGAGATGTAAATCAAGGGCATCGATTCCCAAGCCTCACAAATATACAGGCGTGGGTCGGTATTCCCCAGCCATTGCTCTCTCGCTCCGAGTGTTTTATTTGTGTGCCATTTGCTAATTACCAAGGAAGAAATAATTAGCTATGTGAGCAACAGGCCCCCATGCGCAGATGGCGGAGGGGTTCCCTTTCAAGAGGCAGCACATGATCCAGGGCTCCCCAGCTGCCTTTCTGCTTTCGCAGCGGCCGCCGTGAGAAAGGGAAGGGAAATATTAATCATGTCACTGCGCAGCACCAGGAGTCTGCCAGCCCCTGGCATCTCCTAGCCACGGCCCTGGCACCACATGATGCTGGCGCCCAGGACGGGATCCCCTGGCTGGTGGGAGGGTGCCACAGCAGGAAGGCATAGCCACGTGTGACACACGCGAGCAGTTGTAAAGCCCCAGGTTACGGAGGGATCGTTCGAATCTCTTCCTAAACCGAGATCCCGCTTTTCTCCCGTGCAGCCAACGCCGGCGCATAGAGAAAGGAGTCAGCAACACAGGGACAACTGGTGTGCGCCTGTGGTGTCTTTCTGCTAATTGCTTCCTGCCCCGTTCCTGTGTGTCCGCTGCTGTCTCAGCTCAGCCCTCCCATTCTTGTGTGTGCGTGTGAACGAAGCGTGGGTGTGTGCAGTTCCTCACGGCCCGCTGCTACCTTCCTGCCCTTCGGACTGTTGTCATGTTTTGTTCTGACTGTTGCTGGCTCCTCCGGGTCATGGTTATTACATGTTTTATCGACCACCTCCCCGCATGTCCTGCTGCAACGTCCTTGTGTTTGGGGATTGCTGGTCTGGGCTGCATCGCAGCGTAATGCACCCCTTTCCTGCTGGGGGAGCAGGGCATCAATCCTCTCCGTTGTTTAGCGACTGGAGCGTGATTTGCTGCACCACGCCGCTTTGCCAGTCACACCAGGCAGGTAGAACTGCTGCCCGCACACACGGCTGGGGAGATGGGAACTTCCCCAGACCCTTTTTAATTAGGAATCATTCATTTATACTCATTAGCATATTTCTGACACTCCTCATGCCTAACGAGCGTGCAGTTCAGCAGGTTCAGAAGCAGCCCCTGTGGATGGGGATGAGCCAAACGACACACACCAGCACCAGCCTGCTGGCATCTCCCTTAGGACACCTCTCAGTAGCTAGGGTCATGTTCTGGTCCCTCACAGCCGTGCACTGCACGTTCTGTGCTTAGTCCGACCTTTGCCATCTTGGCCAGCTCTGGGGCTCAAAGCAGGGACCGCAGAGCTAAACGTACCCCTCTAGCTGGGGCTGTAATGCACTTGGGCCCTTGTGGATCCGGAACAGAGGAGGATCTGTACCACACTTTCCCCAGCAAGATACACTAGAAGAGCACATCTGTCCCACCCCTCTAATATAACCTGTCTCCTTGGATAACTGATGGTGCTCCAATGACAAGGTTGTTACACCTGTTCCCACCATGCAATGAAGCTGAGAGGCCAATTGATGCCCTAACGTCTCACTCTGCAGGCCTGCACTCACACCCTGCCTGCACTCTAGGTTATGTGCAAACGGGGCGTGGCATGGGTTTCTGGGAGATACACGCCTGCCTGTCACACGGGTGAAATTCATAAGGTCAAAATGGCCGAGAATTTAAAAACTGGACTGGGACTGCAATGACAAATCCCAGCAACGATTCAGCCTGGTGATCTTCAGAACAAAAAGAACTCTTGGAGCTGTTCCCATCACGTCACCGGGACTCAAGAGAGGTTCTAGGCTGCAGAGTGACATTCCTAGACAGCTATTTTCAATAGTCAAAAGCAGGAAATGCCAGGCTCAGATTTCCACAGCAGCCTTAGCTTGCCCAAATTGCCCGCAGAGCATCGTAGGGTGGGCTTTGGATTGCTAGTTGTGTTGTGAAATGTCTAGTGGTCATTAACACTTTGCATTCACAAATAACTTTGCAATTCATTTCATTACCACCCTAGCACTTCTGTGCACCGCTGATGGTTTGGCCTCTCCTTCTGATGATTTGTCTGACAGCAGCAGCGTGGTGCCCCACTAGGCTAGCTACGATCGATGGACAGAGTAAGAGACAAGCTCACCGCTGAAACAGACAAAGGCAGTAGCGTGACCCCCCGCCTTTGACAAGGGCTTGCCTGGCAGCAGATAGGGAGACTGTGCCAGGATCAAACCCACATGTCTCCTACACCCAAGTCTAGCAACTTGGCCCCAGGACCATCCTTCCTCATGGTTAACCTGAGGAATTTTGTGAGTGGTGCCATTGCACATAGCTGCTGTAACAGAGGGCCCTGTATCCCCTGGCTGTTCAGGCGTGATTCCTCTGGACCTCAGTGGCCAATAGGAGCCAAAGTGCCATCCTGTCTGCGCCTCGGGAGGCAGATGCAGTTCCTGTAAGCTCCTTCGTTTCTGCATTTCCTGACGAGCGCACGTCTGGGATTGGAACCGTTAGTGCCACATTAACCTACTTTGGTGGTTAATTAAATTAGCATTTATTTACTTTTTCCACTGGCTTTTTTTATGCTTCAGAGACTCATTAATGGGACTGCAATAAGACAGGGTTTCCACGCTATTCATGGCATCTCAGCTCCAAGAGGCTAGAAATTGCTCAAAAAGAGCAGCGCTCACTTTATTTTGGCCCCGTAAACGCTTCCTGGGCTATCAGAAAAAAGCCTGTGCAAAATGTCAGTGCAAACTCCACATTAACCCAGATCTGTGCCACTCTATAGTAGAGAGACCGCCCCAGGGGATTGCTGAGTCTGCTCCTGCGAGCTGCTGTGGGGAAGTAGCTCAAGTGGCTGGGGTTATGCTTTTTAGACCCAGAGGTTTGAGGTTGAGGCTCAGTGACTCATGCAGGGGCTTGCCCCTAAACACAAACAAACACTCCCCTGGTAAGTGCTGCCATTTCAAGTGCCACTGCTCTGCAACTTGTCATTAACAGGACACAGGGTCTGAATGCAGCACAAGAAGGAGCAGCCTGGTCTCAGGATGCATGTTGCTCTAGCCAGCTTAGAGACCAAGGGCAGCATGTGCTTCCCATTGTAAAAGTCCCACTTAGAAATCTCCTTAGCCCAGGTTTGTTGAGTTCTCATTCCTTTCTGGGCTCCGGCAGCAGGAGACAATCAGCTCGTTACAAGCCATAGAGCTTCAGGGAAGTCACCGCGTCATGTCTAGAGCTCTGCGTGGAGACAAAAACTTGTATCCGCATCTGATCCGCGATCTGCAAACACGGACCGCAGATATCCATGGATTTGCAGGGCTCTAGTCATGTGTAATTAATCACCTGCCATTCATCTGCAGCCATAAAGGGAATTTAGCAAAAAGAGCTACAGATCGGAGGGAGGCGGCTTGTGTTATAGCTGGATAGCACAGAGACCAGCTGGTGGGAATTCCTTATTGTTCCCAGTCACACCTGTGTCTCAAGGAGGATCACAGCTTTGGGCAGCTTCACATGATGTCAGGCAAAACAAGGTTGTTACTGCTCCCTGAATCTCTGTGCTGGAGCAGAACGGCCATTGAATGACCATTTAAATGGAAGCTGCGATCCTCACCTCCTCACAGGACTCCGGGAGCTGGGGCTTTCAAAATCACACCGCATATTGTGAGACTCACAGGAGTGGGTGACACTGGGACTGCTCTGGATTCACACTTTGTCCACAGCAGGGTTTGCTCTCAGCCGAGAATTCCCTACATCTCGAGACGGCAAAAAAGTACCATGCAGCAGCAAGTCTCAGAGCCTGGGTCTAGAGATGTGGGCTCGCAGGGCTTGCGCAGTGTGGACATTCTAGGCCTCTCATTCTCCCTGAGACCAGTGGGCACAGGGGAAAGCTCCTTCTTGTGCTGAAATATACCACGCTAGGTAAAGAGCATTACACTGGCTGCTGTAGAGGAGTAGGTGAGCTGGGAATAAACCTTTATGGAGACTCAGCTACCACAGCAATTCTTCCCCTTGGGGTTGCAGTGTATCTAGCTAACATTCCTCAGCACACATGGAGCTACAACCTGCTTGAACCAGCCAGCGGAGGCATGCCCAGGGGTGCACGGCAGCCCCTCAGCACAGCCCTTACAACAGGATGGAAAGTGCCTAGACACAGAAGGTGTTGTTCTCAGTTAAGGAGGAATCAGCTGTCCGGCCTGAGCCGTGTGATCACATGCCATTGAAAGGTGAACCTAGCACCATAGGGCTTGTTCGAATACTACCACAAACCCACATGCAGCAGCATGTATGCAATGCCTTCCACCCTCCTGAATGCAGCTGTCTGCACCCAAGACTTGCCCATCCTGAACACAACACCCCCTTACCCAAGACGCCTTCCTTCTCTGTAGCCTTTGACTGAGGTCGCCTGAACGTTGGCTGTGACTGAGGTGTGACAGTCAGGGTCCTGACACCCCCAGGGGAGAACGGAAGGTTTTTAACCCCCAAAAAGAGCAGTAGACCCAGCTGATTGCACACTATATTATCGCACTATAAAAGTACAGAGAGTGAGTGGCCTTTTATGAATTGATGGTCAGTATGCGCTGCGTATACAGACTGTCGTTCTGAATCTATGGATTTGTGCACGTGTGACACTGTGCTTGTAATGTCAGCCACACCGTGCAGCAGCGAGGGGCAGCTCCCAAGCCAGGAGCGTACACACAACCAGCTTCAAAGAACGACCCCTTGTCCAGATCAGGCAAAGACAAGGGTGGCCCATTAGCATTAATAGGAAGACATTGAGACATCCCGACTATTGGGTCAAAAGGGAATTCCCCCCGCTCTGAATAACCAGGAGTCGCCGTGCCAGGAGAGAAGGGAAATGTGGGGGGAGGAAGAGAAGCCTTTTTCAAAGGAGGCTTGAAACTGAGGTTTTCATCCAGAAACCGCGGGCCAGCCCCGAGGTGAGGAGCTGTCCACGGGCGCCAGTTCCCCTCGGCTGTTAGTGCTGCGGACTGTTGCTGATGCTGCAATTTTGTTAATGCTGAAAGTGCTGCAGTTCTTGGAGCTCTGATGTCAACTGCAGAGATCTCAATGTTATTCCTACAGAAAGACCACAGGCTCAGTTTATTGTCGGCTGGGTTTATTGTCACCGTGCTAGCGCCTGTCCAGCGGGTCACAGGGATACTAACACGGGTAGGCTCGTGACAAGATAAAGGCTCAGTCGACGTGACAGGATGCTGTCTCCTTGACCAACACCAAGGTGCCCCTCCAATGGCGTCTCCTTTTAGACACTGATACAAACAAGCTGTGTATTACACTCCAGACATTGCTAGTTACCACCCTCATGTCGTGTAGTGCCTAGTGTGAACAAAACACCCTCGTCCATTATCCCGTCATCCTCTCCTAATCGTCACAGGGGCTCGGGGTGCTCCTGCGCCATCGCTTAGGAAAGCGTTTACGCAGTGACTTGAGAGCTCTGTGCAGCTTTGGACCATCCTCTCTGGTCAGCAATGCGCTGCCTTGGTTGGCGACACGTAGTGTTACTAGTCTGCCAAGGCCTACTCTCGTTCCTACTCTCAGTTAGGCTTAGCGCTCCAGCAAGGCCTTCACCCCTACAGCCGGGAGGCACCCTGGGAAACCGTTCGACAGCAGTAGGGAACTTGTGTTAGAAAAAAGATTGTATCTAGCCGGTCTCTGGTGTGCCAAGTGTGTGGCATGTGTGTGCCACCGTGAACTGACCCCTGGGGGGCTGGTTCGTGCCTTCAGGGGAGATGAACCAGAGGGAAAGAGCCCGCCTGTCTGGTAGTTAAGAACTGGGGGTAGACAGGTTGGGGGCACTTGGGACTAGGAGGACGGCTGATGTCACCCTGGAAGCAGTAACTAGGCCGGTGGAAGCCAGGGTGAGGCCTTGTGCTTGTGGCCAGCGGCTGGTGTCAGGGAATTGAACCAGAGCTGCACAGCATAAAGAACTCCCTGGTTACAGGGCAAGTGGGGCATGAGCCCTTACTGGTCTGGGTGAGCCACAAAATGTCACACAAACCCTACCTTCCTTCCCCCCACCTCTGCCCCGCAACCAGCCAGCACTGGAAAAGGCCTCACATGAGCTCTCCTCAGCAGAGCTCTCCCAAAACCAGCCCAAACGTCTCCCATCTCTGAAAGCCGGCCGTCTCCAGAACATGGGCCCTATAGACACATGACAGCAGTGGGGTGGGTTTCCCTGAGCGGAAGGGTGGCCCAGCGGGCCCTAACCTGGGCTTGTGGCACCGGGGTTCAGTTCACTGTCCTTTGCCCCCATCTGGACAATGGGATAACAGCCCTGCCCTACCGCACAGCGGGGTTGGGAGGGAGACGGTGGAGGTTGCAAGGCACACATACGATGGTGATCAGCCAAGTACCGCAGCTAGAAAGGAAGAGGTTATAAATGCCCCGTGCATGGTGCGGTTTGTGAAGTTCTGAAACTTTGGTTTGCTGTCTTCCACTGGAGCCTCTGTTGGATGCAGCTTTAAAGAGCTCTGCGATCCCGGTGCGCCGGCATAATCTCTGCACGAGTCTCTGCAGTCCAGGTAGACATCCTGTGTTGTCTGCAGGCGGTTGCTAAGGCACTGAGACGCACATGTCTATGGCCTGGGGGGCAGGGGTAGAGTCTGTGTCATCACTAAGGGCTGTGAATTCAGGGTCTCTGGCTGCAGCAAGAGCCATCTCCATTGGCTCAGTCCCATCCCTCTGCCTTGGCCCAGGAAGATGTCCTCATGTTTTGTGGGCACTTGTGCCAATGTCTGACCCCCATTTTTCATCTCACTGAGAGCAGGCGCCTGCAGCTTGCTCTCCGACACCCTGTGCTCAGAACTGGTGCTGTCAGTTTTCAGAGGCAGCAGCACTCGAGGCTTTTCTGCTAAGTTGGGCGTGTGAGCTCGCCTGATCTCTCTGCACTCTCCCCCGCCAGTCCCCCCAAGCAGGCCGGGTGCTGGGCCTGCCTGAAGACACACCGGAAGAGCCTGGGCAGCCTGTCGAAGCTTAGAGCGTGGGGGAAGGTGCAGAAAACAGTCCTTGGGGATGTCATTAACTCTGCCAGGTGAGTGACCCCCTCTGTACAGTGAGCAGGCAGCGAGCCAGGGCTGCCGGTGGCCCCTGGGTGACACAAGTTGCTGCTGCAGGCGTGTCTTCAGTTGAGACTCCAAGGAGCCTGGCTTCTTAACGGGAACTCTAACTGCATGCTCGGCGTGCCTGGCCTGCACAGCTCAGCCCGAAGGCCAGCCAGATACTCGGGCTGGGAACGGCAGGCCACACAAGCACCAGGGTTGGGAGCAGGATGACCATGGAGACACCTTTGCCCCCTGGTGAAGCTCCTGGGTGAAGAAGCTGGCTTAAAGGGTTAGATACCATGATGATGGGCACCTCCAAAACACCTGGGGAGATGCACACCCAGTGCAGCAGGAAAGGATAGATCGAACTGTGTGTCTGTCAGATAAACATTCATTTCTCAGCTCCATGGTTCATCCCCCTGGGGTGACCCACTTTCCAGAGTGTTTCAGAGGCCCCTCCACAAAACTCTTCCCCACACATGGGTATATCTGCGAGGGAGCAGCTGGAAACCTTCTTATAACCGCTCTCTAGCCCAAATGAGCCCCTCCATGTGGGAAAAGGACCATAGAATCCTCCCAGCCACAACCCGCTTCTCCAAGAGTTTTTTAGCACTGCGTAAAGTCAGACAACACACAGCTGCCTGCACCAGCCCTCCCAACTCGTTAACGCCAGATCTACTGCAACATGCAGCCAGCCTGCACCAATTGTCCCATCATCAGTGTAACCTGATATCTTTCTTTGATGAGATTACAAGTTTGGTTGATAAAGGTCACAGCTGTTGATAGCCTTCTGTAAGGTGCTTGACTTGATACTGCACAACATTTTGATTAAAAAGCAGAATGATATAAAATTAACTTGGCAAAGATTAAATGGGTTAAAAACTGACTAACTGATAGGTCTCAAAATGTAACTGTAAAGAGGGAATCATCACTGAGTGGGTGTGTTTTTAGTGGGGTCCCAGGGTTCTGCTCTTGACCCTATGTTATTTAACATTTTTATCAACGACCTGGAAGAAAACATAAAATCATCATTGATAAAGTTTGCAGATGACACAAATATAGGGGAAGTGGTAAATAACGAAGAGGACAGGTCACTGATTGAGAGCGATCAATATCTCTTGGTAATGTGACAGGTGCTAGGCAGAAGAAAGCTGAGCCAGCCCTTTGTCACGTGAGCCCAATTAAGAAAGGAGAATTGGAGCTGGCTGAGTAAACCAGCACTTAGTGGGCCAATAGGGAGCAGTTGCTGGGCTCATTAGCCAGGGGCTATAAAAGGCTCACAGGCGGGGATGGGGGAGGGACAGTTTGAAGGGGAGAAATTACAGAGTAGGGTGGGTGTCTCCAGGCTGGTAGTTGTGCTGGTCCCTGTGGCCAGTAGGCTGGACTGTTTGTAAATAGAAGGTGGTGGGCATGCAATCTGTAAAAAAATCTTAGCAGGGGGAGCATGAAGCCAAGGTTTCTGAGTGGTTTGTGGGCACAGGAGGGCCCTGTGTGAACCTGTTACAGTGAAGAGCACCCATGCAAACAATCTGTTTTAATCCAGCTAAATGTAAACAGCTGGGATCAAAGAATGTGGGTCATACTTACAGCCCAGGGGAGACTAGCCTGGGAAGCAGTGACTCTGATAAAGATTTGGGGAGGCATGGTGGATAATCAGTTGAACATGAAGTCCCCCTGCAATGCTGTGGCCAGAAGAGCTACTGAGATAATGGGCTGCATAAACAGGGGAATCAGGAGCAGAAGGAGACAGATTATTTTACCTCTGTATTTGGTGCTGGTGTGACCACTGCTCAAATACTGCTCCTGGTTTTGATGCCCATAGTTCAAAAAGGATGTTGAGCAAGCTGGGGAGATTTGCTGGTGTTTCCCGGTGTAGGGTTCATGAGTGGCATGGACAGCATGTGTGAAACTCTGCTGGGTGTGCTGCTGCAAGCTGGTGGCTGACTGATCACAGCGCCTGGAGGGGTGTGGTGCTAGTCACTGGCAAAGCACTGTGAGAGACAGCCCAGGCTGGAGAGTAAAGGGGGCACAGTGGTCCCACTGTTCCAGGCTGTGCTGTGGGGATCCCATCACAGGATGCAGCCTAAAGGGGCAGTTAAGTCCCATTGCCAGGCACTGAAGCCACCTGGTATTCCCACTGCATTTTGCCCTGGGTCCAATTCTGTCCCTGACTCCCTGGTGAATAACTGCCCTGTTTCCCCTCTGTTCAGGTAGGCCTGTTATCTGCTCCCCTCTGGACAAGGTAAAGGTGTGGATCTTCCCACTTTTGGTTCTCCAGCTTCTGGCATCAGCCCAGACACAGTTAACTTCCCTGGCCCTAAATGCTGCCAGTCTGGGTCCCGGTTAGCTGAGATTTAGCTTTTGCTGGCCCTGGAGCCCTGTGGTGGTGTTGTGCTGCAATGTCCTTGCTGCTGGATGTGGATATTCCCTTGCTAGTCCCAGCCCCCACCCCTTGGGTGCTTGCACCAGCTTCCCCCATTTAAATACCCCAGTGCCCCTCAAACATCTGCACTCGCATTGCTGACAGTTTGGGTTCCCTCAGAGCAAGGGTGCAGCCCATCTCTGGGCTATCACCCCACCCCCAGAGTTGACCCTATCCCCGAGGAGCATGCACTCTCACCTCTGCAGCAGCTCCTCGCCCCCAGCCCAGGCCTGGTGCAGCATGCTTGGCTGAGGCTCTGTGTTGTGCCGAAGCCTGCTGGAGAGGGTGGAGCAATGCTAAGCTGGAGGTGGCTGGTGAGCTGTCTGTGTGCCGAAGGCGGCCCAGCACCCTCCCCTGCCTGCCAGCTGCAGGGGCTCTTGCTCTCTTTCACTTGCATGCGCGTGCTGTTGCTTTCAAATTTGCCTCTACTAGCCCCAAACTATGCCCTGCCCAGACCATACCAGGCAAACGGCTGGGGACAAGGAGAGTAATAGCCCCTTGGTCCCTTCAGGCAGGACTGGTCCTCATGTCCATATGACCGCATCCCCCTACTGCCCTAGATCCAAGTAAGGGGCACAGGGTGACCCTAGCATCAGGAAGACCATCTCAGCTCCCAGCCCTGGAAGCTCCCACGGCAGGTGTCTCACAACCTAACACAAGCAGCCAGAGATGACCTGTGCCTGCCAATAGTGGGGAGGGGGCAGAGTGAGGGCGGCCGGCTTCATCCATGTTACTGACCTTGCTCGGTCTGTGTGAGCATGCTCAGTCCAAGCCAAGCAGCAAATCGGGGGGGGGACGTGACTCCGCATCCCCCCACATGTATCACCTCTGCAAGCAGCCAATTATTTTATTTTTATTGTTAAATTTCTTCCGTCCTGTTCCTTAAAGAGTAAAAGAACAGTCCTTCCCATAATGCTTTGCAGAGTCAGTGACACAAAAGGAAGCTCATTGATCTCCTGCATGAATGACCTACTTTCTGTGGCTGTGGTGCGGGCAGGAGTTGCTGTGCTCTTTGGTTTGCAGCCTTCTCATCATTGCAAAGTGAGTGCCCCTGGAACAGGCTGAGTGCCAGGCTGGCAATCTACAAAGGGTGCAAGGCCAGAGACACCCCCAGGAGAAGTGAGTGGACTGGGGACCAGGAATATGGAGCTATTCAGACCAAGTTTCCTCTGGATGCCATCAGAGGCAGATAAAGGGGTTGGGGGAGGTACCAACAATTGGCATATCTGGGTCCTGCTCACTTCAAACGCTCCATAACACAAACACTGGCCTCCCATCCATCCCTGGGCACTGTCATTAACTCCCATATAATAAAAGAGGAGATGGTAATTTGCTTTGGTGCCTTTAAGATCCTCAGTTCATCTGATAGCATCCGCACAAGCTCCCAGGCCAGGTGAGTTTATGGTGATTTCATTTAGGGCTTTGTCTGTGTTCGCCCAAAGGTTTCTAAGACTGGAGATATCCTGTTTGAAAGCTTCATGTCAGGTTCGATTCTGCCAGAGCATGCAAAGGCTTTAATCCCAGCCTCCTGCCCAGATTAATTGGGTGATTTCATTCTGTTTTTCTATATTCCCCCTGCCCTGTCAATTGGTTATAGGATTCTTCTTCACTGCTTACTATCAGCTCTTGTAAAAGTGTTGCTGTATGCTGTTAAACAGCCGTCAGGCTCTACTTCAGAGGTGACTGCTTTACAGTGGTGGGTGCAGTGGAATGCTAAAACAAATTATATGGTTCAGCCAGTAGGTGGCATTGTTTGTAAAATATCTTATTTAAGCTAACCTCAGCCATACCTGGCAAAGCATTAAAGGATCTTATGATGAACACATCTGGTGTGTCTCTCGCTCAGAAGCAAACTCTGTAGCCAGTCCATATTTCATAGAGTAGTTTGAGAGGCTGAGGGAACTAGGCTTGTTTAGTCTGCAAAAGAGAAGAATGAGGGGGGATTTGATAGTAGCTTTTAACTACCTGAAAGGGGGTTCCAGGGAGGATGGAGCTAGGCTGTTCTCAGTGGTGGCAGACGACAGAACAAGGAGCAATGGTCTCAAGTTGCAGTGGGGGAGGTCTAGGTTGGATATTAGGAAAAAGTTTTTCACTAGGAGGGTGGTGAAGCACTGGAATGGGTTACCTAGGGAGGTGGTGGAATCTCCATCTTTAGAGGTTTTTAATCTGTGGCTTGACAAAACCCTGCCTGGGATGATTTAGCTGAGGTTGGTCCTGATTTGAGCAGGGGGTTGGACTAGATACCTCCTGAGGTCCCTTCCAACTCTATGATTCTAGGGTGTCAGAAGTCATCTGCTGCCAGAAAGGAACAGAAATGGAAGGAAAATAGCACCAAAGTTTTCAAACAGAAGGAACAAAAGTTTCAGGATATCATCAACATGCCACTTTTCAATGCCCCAGAGAACTTCAGCTCTGACTAAGCTTCACAATGGATATAGTAGAAGCAGTGTTTTTCAATATTTTGAATTGCTACAAAGCTCCACCAGGACACTGGAGATACACAGGTATTTTCTTTAATGTACACTATAGAGAAGCAGGCAAAGCACATCTTTAAATCCTTTGACTTTACTGAAGACAGTCACAAAGATGATTATGAATTAATTCTGGCTGTGTTTGATGCATATTCTATACTGCAGAGAAACGTGGCTTATGAAAGAACATGTCTGAAGGGGGTGAACTGATGAATGGTTTGTAGACACTTTGGGGATCTTTCAGGATGACAAGATGCATGTGTTTACCGTACGGAGTACATTCCAACTACTTTCTCAAGAATGTACCCAGTGGGCTCTACTGGTTATCTAGCTAGACACCAGGCAAGCCCTCATCCCATAATGTTTCCCTGGGGTCAACATGACTAAGGGAAGCCAGCTATAATTGGGATGGATCCCAGCTCTCCTGCAAAGACAATAATTTCCATGAGGCAGCCTGGTGCCCCAGAGTCCAATCTACTGAAACACTGGCAGGCTGTGGAGGAGTATTCTGTGCCCTCTGTCTTTCACGCCTTTTGGGACTCTCATGCACCGTATACCCATACAGAAGCCTGCAATGCTTCTGGCTCCTTCATTGCTCCATCCCCACTTCCACGGTCGGTATGCAGCCCTCTCCCCTCTCCCAGGGCTATTATCTGACATCAATCTACACTGGACAGGGCTGCCATCTAGTTAAATGATGGAACCGCTTGGTGTCTTTTAGAATGACACCCACTGACCAAGCTGAAATTAGAAACATAGCCACAGTTCCTGGACAAACCACTCTTCCAAGAGAGTCGGAGCCAGGGGGATGCTAGCAGGAAAGTCAGCCAGGCTCCTGCCACCCTGCCAGCTTTGCCCTGGCACTGTCATCCCTGGGACTGATATCCAGGATCCGTCCAGGTGATACAGCGGGTGACCCCTGCTCACTGCTGCTGAGAAAGATGCACTAGGGGTCCCTGCTGATATATCCTGCGGGGCCCCAAATGTGGAAATGACTTTAACATCTGAGCACATCACCACGGTTACATTTCTAATCCCATTACATCCTGGGACACCGTCTGTGTCTGAGAAAGGGCCCACATCAGCTGTGAATCCCAGATGCCTCAGGGCTCCATACATCCCTGAAAAGCCACATTCCTATCGGCCTTTGTTCTGTCTTTGGAGAAAGCAAGTGGGAGAGGAGAGGGAGTAGTGAGGGGTAAAGTGACACTGACTTAGTCACAGGGCAAGAAAGGAGACCTTGGGTCAGCCATATAGCAGAGATGTCTGGTACACCCCACAAGTAGTGGGAAAGGAGGTGATGACAAGGTTCTAATTCATGTCATCCATGGGGACTGGCATTTACTCAGATACCACAGTGATGGGCTCATACAGAATTAGATTACCTTTAGCCTGTAGCCCTGGGGGCAGTGAGGGGCTGACTCAAAGTTTCAAGGATTTCAAGAATTCAACGTTGTTTGCAAAGTTGCAGCAGCTGTGCTGGTCCCAGGATCTAAGACAGACAAGGTGGGTGAGGTAATGTCTTTTATTGGACCAACCTCTGTTGGTGGGAGAGACACGCTTTCAAGCTGTGCAGAGCTCTTCAGGTTTGGGAAAATCGCTGTGAGCATCACAGCTAATCACAGCGTTGAACAGATTGTTTAGCATAAGGAGTTAACACAGATTCTAAGGACCATTCACAGTGAAGTGGCTTGTAAACACCCCTGCAGTCACAGGACAAAAAGGGGATTAGTGAGTGACAGATTGTTGTAATAAGCCATAAATCCAGCATCTTCATTAAGACCACGATTTTTAGCATCCATCACAGTTATCAAGTTAAGCTCCCAGGCTTCTCTCTTAAAGGAGTTGTGCAGTTTTCCTTTGAGGATGAAGACTGAGAGGTCAGATATTGAGTGATCATTTTGTGAAAAGTGTTTGCCCACGGGTGATATGGTGGTTTTGTCTGTTATCGTTTTTCTGTGTGAGGTCATAGTGATTGGGGGTTTCCACCCACTTAGTTGTTATTCAGGCATTTAGTGCGCCGGATGAGGTACCCCATATGTTGGATCCTACGCATGCCTAACTCATGGATCTAGAGAGGTGTGTTGTGGGGGAGAGCATTGATCATCATAGCAGTGCAGGTGTGTCTGCAGGTTTTGCATCTGTTGTTTGGGAAAGGTCTGTTGCCACTTTGAGTTGGTGAGTCCTGGTCTGCGGGGAGTTTGCTTCTGATGACAAGCGTGGTAAGTTTGGGGGGTTGTCTGAAGGCCAGAAGAGGGGGGTTGGGAAAGATTTCTTTCAAGACATGGTCCCCATTGAGTATGGGTTGTAATTATTTAATGATAGCCCACACGTACAAGTTCCAGTGTGGGGCAGTAGGTGACAACTAGGGGTGTGCAGTTGGAGGATTGTTTGGGGGAGAAGGGAGTTCTGTTTTGAATCAGACTCTCAGGGTATTTGACTGGCCCATTCCATGATGCAATCTACTTTTCTGGTGCAATGTCTTTGTTTGGTGAAGGCAGTTTTAGGTGTGTATCCTGGACTTTCTCCTCAGAGCATATTCTGTGGCATCTGAAGGCCTGGGTGAAGATAACAGATTTCTTGGTGTGTTTGGGGTGGTTACTGAATTTCTGAAGGTAGGTGTGGTGATCTGTGGGTTGCTTTATATAGTTCTGTAGGGTTCCATTGTTGAAGTTGAGTGTTGTGTCTAGGAAATTGATGCTCATGCGGGATTGTACTAGAAAGAGTTTGATGGATGGGTGGTGGTTATCAAAATTATGGTGGAAATCTATGAGGGAGGGATGAAAATATCATTAATGTATCTCAGGTATATCATTGGCTTTGTTGTGCATTTGTACAGAAATTCTTCCCTGAGACGGCCCATGAAGAGATTGGCATACTAGAGAGCCAACCTAGCACCCATGGCACAAGATCTGGACAAAGTGTTTGTTGATGAATGTAAAATTGTTATGGGTGAGGATGAAATGGATGAGTTTCAGGATGTATCTGAGGTAGACATCTGAGGGTTGTCCGTTGTTTTGTAGATATCTGAGGCAGGCACCGAAGCCATCTTTGTGAGAGAAATTGGTGTATAGGTGGCATCCATGGTGGCAAGGATGGTGTTCTGAGGGAGGTTATTAATATTGCGGAGTTTCTAGAGGAAGTCAATTGTGCTCTGAAGGAAGTTGACTCTTTGTGTGGTGAGTGGTTTGAGGAGGATTTCTATGAGTCCTGATATTCCTTCAGTAAGAGTACTGTGGCCAGATAAGGATGCGTTTACCTGGATTCCCTTGTTTGTGTATCTTGGGAAGCATGAAGATCTCTGGAGTGGGTTCGTGTGGGATGAGGTTGTAGAGTTTCTCTTGGAGTTGTTTGGGGAAGGTTTTGATGATATCCTTAAATTCCAAGATGAATTGTGGTGTGGGGACTTATTTGAGTTCTTTATAGTAGGGTTGTTGGTTGGCCACATTGACGTAGTCCTCACAGTTGAGATCTACAACGGCATGTCCTTTGTTTGCTGCTTTGATCACTATCTGATGGCTCGATTTCAGGGACTGTCCTCTGATCCCTGGAGAGATTGGGTTGAATGTGACATTTATTAAGGATTTCACAGCCAATTTTCTTCCTGACTCAATCAGTGTAATGATCAAGTGTGTGGTTTCGTCCACTGTTAGGTGTCAAGTTAGATGATTCTTTCTTTTTATGAATCTCAATGGGAACATCATAGCTGGAGGTGGTGTCATCATTGTTGTGAAATAATTCTTTGGGTTGGAGTTGGTGAAAGAATTCTAGTTCTCCACATGTTAATATGGTGTCAGGTTCTGTGGTGGGATAGAAGGTTCAGTCCCTTGGAGAGTACAGAAAATTCAGATTCAGATTAAAATGCATTTATTCAGCCTGGAGTCTGAGCAAGGGGCTTTCCCAGAGAATTCCAGCACACACTATCCATTCCTGTGGAGAATTTATTTAGAAAAGCCCTGTACTTGTGTGACCTTAATGCCACTAGATCTCCACAACAGCTGCTCTGTCTAAGGGCTTGTCTACACTTTAAAATGCTACAGTGACACAGTTGTAGCGCTGTAGCTGCACCACTGCAGAGCTTCAGTGTAGACACTACCTATGCCAATGGGAGGAATTCTTCCACCGACATGGGTATCCACCTCTCCGAGAGGCAGTAGCTAGGTCAGCTGAAGAATTCTTCTGTCAACCTAGCACTGTCTACCCTGGGGGTTTGGTTGGTATAGCTGTGTCTCGCAGGGGTGTGGAGATGTAGCTGTACTAATGTAAATTCCTGGTCTAGACCTGGCCTAATATAGAGATTGACACAGTGGCAAAAGCCCTTTTCACTATTTTCATCTGAGGAGGTTTTCCTAGGGAGCTTTTATCAGATCATGTGTCAAATTTCATGTCCCACCTATTCATGAATTACGGAAGATGTGTGGTGTGAGGCTGCTCCATATCACCCAGAGAAAATGGTTTGGTTGAAAGATTCAATGGGACACTAAAATCTATACTGAGAATGTATGCAAGCACACACGCAAGTGACTGGGATGAAATGTTACCCTACCTGTTATTTGCCTATAGACAGGTTCCCCAGGAATCCACAGGATTTGCCCCATTTAATCTCCTGTACTGGAGAAAAATGTGTGGTATGTTCACAGTGCTTGTGAATGCTCCTTTGAGGTGGAGGACTTGGTGATGGTGCTACTTCCTGAAACAAGGCAACAACTGCAGAACTCATGGGAGGGACCTTACGAGGTTGTGGAAAGAGAGAATGAGGTCACATACCATGTACACAAAGAGAGAATGAGGTCACATACCACGTACACAAAGAGAGAATGAGGTCACGTGCCACGTACACAAAGAGAGAATGAGGTCACATACCATGTACACAAAGAGAGAATGAGGTCACCTACCATGTACACAACGAGAGAATGAGGACACGTGCCATGTACACAAGAGAGAATGAGGTCACGTGCCATGTACACAAAGAGAGAATGAGGTCACGTGCCATGTACACAAAGCCCACAGCAAAATTGCCCCACATAAGGTGCATTCGAATAGACTTTTAAAGCCTGTCACAATAGAGAAGCCGTTGTGAGTTTGATTCGTTCTGCTGACGGGGTGTCTGATACATTGCTCCTCATTGATCTGGTGGTTGAATGCCTGGATGACTCATCACATGAGAGCACTGAGAAAGGTAAAAAGCTAATGCAGACCGAGAGGGCAGAAATTCTGGTTGTGCTGCAAAGTCACAAGCCGATTTTCTCTAGCATGCCAGAGATGACTCATAAAAAGGTCCATAGGATCCATATTGTTGGACCCAGCCCACATGTATTAGCCACTGAATCACTGGCAATGTACAGGAGCAAATTCATTAAAAAATATGCTGGATCGGGAGATAATCACAGTGTCTGGCAACTCCTGGGCATTACGTGTTTGGTTCTTAAAAAAAGATCAGACTGTAAAGTTTTGTGTTGATTATAGAAAACTTCATGCTGTCACCGTTCCTGACGCGTATCCTATGCCCAGAATTGATGATCTGTTAGATATTTTTGGCAAAGCAAAATATTTAAACACAATTAACCTGATGACAGGCTATTGGCTGATTCCTTTAGGAAACAATGCACAGAAGAAATCCTCCTCTATTACTGATATGGGACCTCAGGAGATCCAAACATTACCCTTTGGATTAATTAATACAGGAGACGCTTTTCAGAGGCAGGTTACCCAAATGTTGAGCAGAGTACAAGACTTCGCATGAGCTTACGTCAACGCTATAGCAATAGTTAGCAATTCGTGGGCAGATCATGAAGAGTATTTGGGAGTTGTGTTGTCAAATCTTAGAGATGCAAGTTTTACGTCAAGGCATCCAAATGTAAAAAGGACCTGCCAAGGTTCCTTGTTAGAGACACTGGATAGAGAGTGCACAACTCTCTGCTGAGTCCTTGGAAGTGGAAGCTACTGTTAATTGGTCTATACTCCAGACCAAAAAGTAGGTCCACTCTCTCATAGGCTTGGTTAACTATTACCGCCAATTTGTGCACCAGAGCCCCGTTCTTGGACTCTGCCCTGTGCAATCCCATACAGGGGACTGGCCCTTCCAGCCAGCCACCCCAGACCCGCCCCTTGCCCCTCCTCGGTCCTTTGTCTCTTTGCCAGGCAGGCAAGGTGTCCACTCCCCCTTGTCTCCTCCTGCTGCGAGCTGTTACAACCTGTCACAGCCCCAGAGGGGTCCTGGCTGTTGTCTGTGTACGTCTGGCTGAGGAAGGCCCATCCGCCCTCTAGTGGTTTCTGCAATGATCAGACACCCGGGTCCCATCGCCGACATACATGAGTAACTCATGGGGAAACTGAGGCGCACACCCAGCATTCAGAGAAAACCCCAAGAATACCTCCGCTTCGTCACAAGGTGTAACCCTAAGAGCCCCAATATACCAACTGGCAAAGAGCTGCAGACTGTTATGGAATAGTAAATCCCAGCAGTTCTGACAAACTTATTACACCCAACACAGTGTCATCAGAATAATTATCCAAACAGTGTCTTGTAAGGTATCATATGAAAACGAGCAACAGGCCAGTCGTGACTATCACTGCGTGATGTATGTACAGATTGTGTATAACGAGTTAGGCATAAAGGCTGGAAATATGCTTTTAAAATAAGTTTTGGAAGCAGTTAGTAAACACGCCTGGCCTAGATAAAGGAATGTGGCTTTATCTGACTATATGGCTCAAGCTAACAGGTGGAAGAGAAAATGCCAAGGACAATGAAAATACATTTCCAGCTAAGGGGAACAAAGTGATCAAACCAATACTAAAAGCAAATAGACCAGGCGATGAAGATGGGGCATGATGCCTGCATCCCGATGAACAAGCAGCAGGGGAGAGGGGTTTTGTCGGGCTGGCTTGTCAAAGAAACCATTTCCAAGGTTTCTGGACTATAGAAGGGAAGAAAGGGGCCTCCTTGGTTATCCAGCACTTCAGGGCAGAAGGGGCCAGTGCCCTTGGAATCTGTGAAAGGTGGATCCCCCAGCAATGCGGGTTGGCTTGGGGATAACCTAGGGGGAGTGACCGTAGGTGAGAAATCGCCAGAGACCAGGACTGTCATCTGCTCAGTTTTACACACTATAAAGCATGCTTTATTTCTGCTTTGTCTGTGCCTGTTTTCCATGTATCTCATCCCTGCTTGGTATCAATCTCTGGTCTTTACTGGGAAACTTCTCTGTAATTTTACCGTAAAGTCATCTCCATGCTGTGACATGAAGCGAGGTTTGCATCCTCAGCTGGGGCAGCAGGCGGGGCGTACTCTGTCTCTTTGGAGACAGCGGAGTTGGTAGTTCTGCGGGCATCCAGTGACGGGGGCTGGATGCTGCAGAGGCGCACTCTTCCAGGGGGATCGGGAACTGGGGCCACTGAATGGTACATGCAGGGCAAGGTTTAGACTGCTGTTCCAGGGAGGGTGAAACTGCAAGTCCCCCATGAATGCAGCCTCTGCGTTAGCCGGCTCGGCAGTACATGCTGTTCGGTCCTCTTGCCCTTCTTAAAGGAGCACAGCTCGGACCGGTCTCTTCCCCCGGGATCGGGATTGCTGTGGCTCCCTCCACGTGCAGCTGCAACGCGAGACTCTCTTGGTCCTGCCAGGCTTCTCACTGGCGGCTTTGCTGCGCTGTTCACCAAACACCCTCTGCCACCAGGCTGGATGACCCGTCCTCAGCAGCCCCTTGCTGGGACCCAGAGCCAGGAGAACCGGGGCAGAGAGGAGCTGGGGGCCACGGGGGACTCACTGTACTGATGTCCCTGCCTGGCAGAGGTGCCGCCCTCACCCTGATCAACTGGATCCATTCATTAAAAGTAATTTCCCTTCGCCCACCAAAGGCAGGCAGTAGTTGTGTCTGTGGGGATTCAATGAGTTCACAACTGCAATTCAAGCTGGCCCTGTCCTGTGGAGATGAGTTACCAGGCCATGGGCTCTACAAGGATGTTGGGGTGTGGTGAAGCGAATGAGCTTCCTGCCTATGGCCTCCTAATCTCTGAGCCATTTTGCCTTCATAACAGAAGAGTTTCAGGGGGCCCGGACAGCTACCTGTGTCATTAGGGTGTGGAGCCACGGCCCTGAGACCTGTGGGGGGCGGCCCAGCTGCTGAGATTGTGGGAACCCCGGGTCTTCTGGGAGAACAAGGTGCAGCATTCCCTTTGGCAGCAGGATTCAGCCTTTCTGACTCAAGGCCCGTTGGGAGCAGCTCTCCTGGGGCCTCTCTTCTGGGCAGGGCTGGATTCCTCCTTTTCTCTCTGACGGAGGCTCCTGGTGATCATTGATCAGGCTCAACTCAGGCTTTGGGGAATTCTCTGCCTCCTGCATCTCAGGAGATTTAGGGGCAGCACCTAGATTGTGGTTGTGAACAGAGCAGAGGTGTGACAGAGCTGGCCCAGCGGGCTGTGTGTGTGGCAGTACTGTCTGAGTTAGCGACTTGTATTCTAACGCTGGCTCTGTGTGAACTTGCGTAAGTTGCTTCCCCACTGGCTACCTGGTCATAATGGTTCCTCCTTGTCCTTGAACCTGTGAAAGGCAGTTCTTCTGCTCTACTATTGCTTAGAATCATACAAAGCAGGAATATAGACAATTCAGTGTTGCCGACTCTTGGGATTGCGTCCTGAGTCCTTTGATATTTGGTGCCCTGCTCCAGGAGTCAAGGGACCAGCTTCCATTTGAGAACAATGTTTCTAGACTTCCTGGTGGCAGAGAAAAGTTGGATGCGCTTTGTTCTGTGTGTGTACAGAAGCTGGTACAATGAGGCCTTGCTCCGAAAGCAGGCTCCGAGGCTCTGCAGTAATACAAATAAATAACAATCATAGAAACCAAAAGACAAATAAAAAGAACCCAAGATACTGATGGTTTAATTTCATGCTTGGGGCTCGCAAACACAGACCTGCCGTGGCTCTGCCGGCAGGGAAGAGGCTAAGCACACAGGATTCCAAGTGAGAGTTTAGCAAAGGGAAGGAGGATTAATATTCAGATAATATTATCGAGCGCTGTGATTGTGGAGTGGCTTGGAGAGCACTCTTTGTACTGCGAGGAGACAGGGGAATGCCAGTCTCTGCGCTCAGAAGCAATTGCATCTTTCTTTGAGCTGGCAACGAAATGCCAAAGTCTGAGAGTGGGTGTGGAGCAGGGCAGGAAAATAATAATACAAAGCAGGAGCGAGAGAGGATAGAAAAATGGGCAGGAAATAAAGTGAGATGCCGCCTGGAAAACAGCAACCTAATGCAACTGAGGGAACTAATCCGAGGTGCTTACTGGGCAGAAAGGCCAAAGCTGGGAAGGAGGAGCACCGAAAGAAACCTGCAGGTGATAGCAGGGAGCAAACAGCACAGGAGCCTGAAATGCAAGATGAAGGTTAATGAATGATCCTGTGATCTGGGGCTGTTTTGTCTACACTGCAACAGGAGGTGTGGTATTTGGATCAAAGCTAGCATGAGTAACAATAGCAGTGAAGCTGCAGCAGGACAGGTGGCTGCACAGGTTAGCGCTGTCTGCCCGAGACCCAGGGTCCACACTCGAGTCACCATGTGTTCTTACAGGCTGCAGTCGCAGCTCCCGATTGCAGTGTAGACAAACCCAGAGATACCATGTCCCGGAGCAGCACGCGCTCTCTTGCGCTGGCATGACCACTCCTGGAACGCTGCCTGCAGTTCTAGCCCCACAGCCCTCAGAAAAGGGGGCTGCAGTGTGGAGAGAGTTCAAAGAAAAACAACTCAAATGACTACAGGGCCGGAGAGACAGACGGGTGGCAGGGGAAGGGAATGAAAGAGCCACCTGGGTGAAGCTTGGTTAATCGGAGTGGAAGGAACCTCTGAGGAGAGGGAGCCTCGCATTCAGCTGTGAGAGGGGTGGTTTGCACCTTGGGCGCTACAGACAGCGCCTGGAGGCAAGGACTGCCTTTCAGTTCTGTGTTCATACAGCACCTAGCACAGCAGGATCCTGGTCCACGGTACTATAAATAATAACACTACAACCCGTTTTCCTTTTGTTACAAACCACACACCTCAAACCACAACAGGAAAGCCCCAGGGACGGTCATTTGTTGCTGGACCAAGTGGCCCGCTCCATCAGCTCACACCACACGTTTTTATTTGAATGATTAAGGTAAATCAGACAAACGTCCATGTGCAGCGCAAGGAGCTACGGAGCAGCATAGGGACGCGGGCACCAAATTGCATATTTCAATTATCTTAAAGGAGCCCGAAGACAGCAAGACAAAGTAAAGGAGCAATTCCAGCCGAGACTGGTGCTAGCAATTATTGCATCTCTAATGGGAAGCGCCTGAGGCTTTGCACTTTCTCATCTAACACCACCCCAGTGTCCTCTGCATCTCATTCTACTAACGCTGAGGCAGGGGAGTTAACCTAGAAATAAATAAATATCTTCTGGTGCGCAGTTCCCTTGCATCCAAGAACTCACAAGCCCTGAGGACTGAGCACTGCAATGCCCATATGAGGTAGGGAAGCATGACAGGGAAACCGAGGCCCAGACTGGCCAGGGCCCAAATTTTCAAATGCCCGTGAATTCTGCTGCCTTATTTTTCAGATACCTAACTCGAGAGACCGATTGTTTGAGTCTCAGAGGTGCTGAGCCACTGAAATTCCAGCTGACGCCAGCAAGAGCTGTGGGGGGCTCAACATCCCTGAAAACCAGGCCCCAGGGTGGATACAGCAAAATCAGCAGCTGTGTTTGAAAACTTTGGCCTTGGTGATTTATCAGACTTTTGGGGCGAAGCCCTAGACCCCAATTGAAAGCCACATGCTCATGTGCACATCCATCCTTAAACCATCATTGCCTGCCTGCTGACTGCCTGACACCCCATCCATCCAACAGGAGCGGGGTGCACAGATTTCTAGGGTTTGGTGATAATGACGCTTCACCCTTTGGCCAAGAGTAAATCTCTGCTCATTTAAGAGTGTTTAATTCACCTGCCTTCTACCCCCATTAGAACCAGTTCCGGAGCCGACCCCACTAGAGGTGGGTGGCAGCTGGAATCAGGGAAGAAAAGCTGGGATGTCCCGTCTAGAGTGAAGGAGGGGGGATTATCCCACAGAAAATGCTGCTGCTTTTCTATTCCCCTCACCCATCTCCTCTATTTTCCTCCCCAAGGTACTTCCATGATGCCATCATCAAAGTATCTGAGCGCCTACAGTTGTGAGTATTTTATCCTCTGGCTCCCTGTGAGCGAGAGCAGAGCTCTTAGCCGCATTATACAGAGAGGGAACCTGAGTCCCAGAGAGACTAAGGCCTGAATGCACAAAAGGAGTTAGCCCTGGTGATGCTCAATGTCACTGCTACATGCTGGATAAATCATCACTGGAGCAGGGGGGCTGCACCTGGGTGTCCCACCTCCCGGTAAGGGCTCAGACAGCCCGACGCCCATCTTCTCCTGGTTCTGTGAATTGCTCTGGGTCTTAGGCAGGAGATAGGCGCCCGGGCACCCAGGGGAGGCAATGGGGTGCATACCCAGAGGCTGAAATAAAGGTGCAGAGGGAACTTTTCCTGCAAAAGTTTAGACATCGTGCAAGTGTGGGTACCTACAGGGGTACAGTGGGGGGTTTGTGCAGCGCCGTGGTCCTGAAACAGGGTCTCAGGCACTTAAATCCTTTTGTACATTCAGGCCTCCCTGGCCTGTCTGGTCCCACAGACACTCTGGGGAAGGGCAGGGAATGGAACCCTAGCCAGTCTGCTCATCTGAGCGCTGTTTTCCTGGGCCCAGGGGACAGGATGGGAAGGGTGCTGCCTCTTTCTGCTCGGTCCTTGTGTGTTTTCTTCTGTCCCTTGCTCTGGAGCCTGAAAGCTCTCCTCTGCCCTGACTTAGCAGGCTCTGCCTCTGCCTGCATTCACTTGGGAAGGACTCTCCATGCCCATCTCCAAGAGGGTTGAAGCAATGGCCATTCCTTCACTGCGAGACGCAGCAAGCCTAGTACTTGGCCATGTGTCCATTCCTTCTTGAGTCTGGCTTTAGAGAGCTTACAGCATAGCCCAGCCTCTCTGAGCATCCCCATTTACACTGCTCAGCCACAGGCCAAGGACCTCATTCCACTGGGCAACGGGCTCGCTGACAGAAATTGTCTGTCATCATAAAGCAATTAGGAGATGGAGCCTCTGTGATTTCCTCATTAGCTCAGGAGCACCTTCTCTGCATCACCACAGTCCAGCTGCAATGCATTATACGGCATTATCTCTCTGCTGCAAACACATTCAAAGAAGGAAGATGGAGCGCCTGGCTTAATTGTTCAGAGGCTACCACAATACAGCATCTCTCTCCCAACGCACTTCTCACCAGGGCTGTCTCATTTTCTTGATAACCAACTGCCAGGTAAGCTTAAAATCCAAATTTCTCCACAGCCATGGAGGTTTTGCCACAAGTCCCCTCCAAAATCCATCTTCTTCTTAACTCGTGGCCTAATGAAAACAGAATGGCTCATAAGGAGATTTCCTTTACCGGTAACGATTTTACAAGCAGACTCTAGAATAGATGAGACACTGTTTATGGTTTTATGAGACTCCTGATCCCTTTCCAGCACAGGCGCTCAGGGAATGTTTGTCTGAACTGAAGGGTGAGAGCGCAGATCTGGCGATCTGGAACTATCAGCCACTGCTTTCTCTTGGAGGCAGAGCGTGTTAGTAGAATCCTTGGCTTTTTATGATGCCAAACAACAAGTGAAAAGGCCTTTTTGCAATCTCAGAACCAGCCTGTGGGTCCTTAAACCCTAAAACAAGCCAGAAATGTAGAAAGGACACACACGACTTAATCGATGTGTGCTGGAGTGCAGAGACTCCACCTAGAGGTTAGCAGAGAGACTGTTAGCATGCACTCTCTGAGTAAAGGAATGCTTGTCAGGGTTGGATTTGGTGTCCTCTCAAATTCAGAGTCAAGTATCACGAGCCTTAACCGTCAAAATTAAAACACAAGCTCATCCGTGGAGCTGTTTAATGAGACAGAAGCACAAACAGAAAGTGAAAGAACTTCAACACGATTATTCAGATAATTCTTTAATACACCAAAAACTAGAACTGCAGGAGCCTGAACGTGCTTGAATCACTTATTTATTTAGTTGTAAAGAGCACCTATCCATAGCAGCGCCACAAATTAGAAATACAAAAACAGGGATAATCCCACAGGATAAGACTATGACTTATCTTGGAGTCTCTTGTAAAAGATGAGCTGCCTGAAAAGATTTCTCCTTTCTTGAGTGTTCTGGCTGTTTGATCCTTCGCTTTCTATGATAAAAATATTCCATATTCTTATTAACCTATTGTCATTAAACCATCCTCACTCGGTCTCCTGTACAGTGTAACCTCAGAAACTATATGAGGGAGTTGGGCATCGTCTTTTAAATGGTATGTGCCAGGATTGTGCTCTGGATAATGAATGGGAACGAAACGTTTTTTAATAGATAGATTTCTCTCTTTTCCCTGACATCTCCAGAGCTACTCGAAAGCAAAGAAAAGAACTGCTGGCTTGGTGCCCGGAAAGTGTGTCTATTGGATTCCAATCCTCTTGGTTATTCTCTGCAAAATTAAGACTAATTAAGGTTCAGAAACCTTCTCTCTTGTTTCATTACTCCTCCACCAAAGCCACCTTATTATCTCAGCTAGGTAATTCAGTAGTTCATTCCAGGCCAGGAGAGGGCCAAAGGCCCATTGAAGGTGTTTTAGATGCTATTTGTAGGACTGGTTGAAAAATTTCCATCAAAACTATAAATTGACAAGAAATTGGGTTTTGATCAAATTAAATTTTTTGTGGGAAAAGTGTCTGCTTTTTGAGGAAAAGTTTGATTTTTCATTGAAAAACTGAACGCTCAAAAAACAAAATATTTCAATTGAAAACGAAAATATTTTGATTCTGAAATGCTGCTGCAATGCCTCATGGGAGTTGTAGTCTGGGTGTCTCACACTCCCATTCTCCTGAATAGGCTGGGGTATCAGCTGGACTACATCTCCCATGACAGGTCACAGCAAGGGACTTCCATGAAGTACCACCTCCCCTTTCTGAGTGGTGCATCTTGGGAGATGTTGTCCAACCTTTAGAGGAGCACAGGACCAGGAAGCACCATGGTAGCATTTCAGAGTCAAAATATTCTGGGTTTTGAATTTTCAGCAAAAATTTAAAAAAAAAAATGTGGAAAATTTGGACAAAAATGATTTTTTTGTCATTGAAATTTTCCTGAAGAACAGGTTGGACAAACACCTGGCAGGGATGGTCTGGGTTTACTTGGTCCGGCCTGGGTGCAAGGAGTTAGATAGCTTCAAGGACCTAGCGAAGCCCCTTCCAGCCCTACCTTTCTATGACTCTATGGCTCACTGAGCCACAGTCCCTTCCATGGCCTTCTCCTGGGGTGGCACATCTACACACACATCCCTTACTCTGGGCGCGCTGACAGCTCCGTCTGACCCATCCTGCCATCCCTGAGAGCAAACACCTTTGCCACTTTGTTCCTCTCCCTCTCTCCCTTACAGTTTAGATTTCTCCATTGTCCCATCTGGCTGTGGTTTGCACTCAGACACACAGGTGAGCCAGTCTATATGCAGCGCTTGGCGCAGCATGCTTTTTGTGTGTGTTGTGTGTGTGGCTGATGGCCGGCTTTTCTCAGTGGGTCTCGCACCTTCCTGCTTGTAGTGGGCAGGCACACAGGTGAGCCAGCTCCTCGGGTATATAAGAAGCAGCTATGTGCTGCTGGTACTGCTTTCCAGACGGCACACTCTGCTAATTTTTCCCCCTCCTTCAGTCTTTCTGGCTTCTGGAGCTGGTACCTTCCTCCTCACTGCTCCACCACAGCGCTCTGCTTTTTGTGTGTGTTGTGTGTGTGTACTTTTATGGACACCTGGCTGCCTAATTACTGCACCAGTGGTTCAATCACCAGCGTGGTCTTCACCATATCACTGAAAGTGAAAGTGACCCCATGGGCTCTTAACATCCCTGTGTCACATGTGCAAAGGCATGTACATTCCACCTGCTCACAGAGTTCCTCTGTATCTCCTGTAATACATCCAAATGTAAATAGCTGTAAATAAACCAAGTCTGGTTGCACTCTGCTCTTCAAGATGTTGGCTTGCATGGGGAGCCTGTGACCCAGCCACCTAATTTCACAATGTGGGCAGCCGTGTTGAGGATACATTTAGTTAATGTAATCCAGGAAATCTTAACCTCTCCCTTTGCCGTGCTAATTCTTCCCTCTAGATATAAAACCTGCTTGTCATCTTGGACTAGGGCACTGTTTGCTAATTAAAATCATCAATCCCTGCACTTACAGTTTAAAGAGAAGCAAATTACTTGATGGATTCATTAGCTTGAAGGCTTCATCTTCTATTGGCTTTCCTGGAGAAGTCCTAGGTCACATTTGATCTCTCTAGGTACTGTAATAATTCATGCCTTCAGTGTGATATTTAGTTGGCCCTCCATTCCACAAGAGAGTTGTCAGAGCTTGTACAATCTTTATTCTCTGCTTTTTGTTAAAAGTATTTTCTAAGACAAGGAGTTGCCAAATTTGTTGTCATGTCATAAAGAATTTGTCTCTTACGGAATATTTCAGAAATCTATATTGCGTGTTGGTCTTTCTTTGAGGAGGATTTAAATTAACATTGGAACCAGAAATCGTGTCAAACGTTCTTGCCACAGCATGAATGATGAATCTGAACATATATAATTTTTTGCTTCTAGTACAAAGAGCTTCTCTGGCTACTGATGGAAGAATAGTACTCAATTGGGGTCAGAATTTAGGTCTCTCTACTGTGATGAAATATGCATTACTTTACACATGGAAAGAATAATTTTGTTTATTACCTGGGCCGTCTGAGATTTGTGATGCCCTTAACTATTCACTCAGTTGCTTTTAAGTGCCCCAAGTTTTGTGAATGATGTGATAGATAAGTACACGGTTGTCACTCAGCCACCATAATTGGTTTTTGAAACACCGATTTTTGTTTTTTGGAATATTTACAAGCAAGTTGTGGCATTTTTGACAGATCAGGCAGAGCTGCTGACTTGAAAAAAAGCTTGTTTCTGCAACAATTGCCAACACAACCTTCACCGATTGAAAAGAAAAAGCAGTGACTGCGCTGCTTAAAACTGACAATGGGACTCCACGTTCCTTGTCATACTCACAGCACATTTCAAATGCAACCCCTTCGTGGAGGCTGCAGTTACAGGGATAAACATTATTGAGGCACATGCACTCCAACACAGACCAGGCAAAGTTTTGTCTGAGGCAGTTCATCACCATTATTAGTTACTGAATACAAACATACAGTGACTCAGCCAAGATCAAATTCCTAGGTTTTCTCCCTGCTCTTCTGAGTTATAGATCAACACCAATAGCTGCTATTGGATCTAGTCTGACACATCTCCTGATGGGAAGACAAC
This sequence comes from Emydura macquarii macquarii, assembly GCF_026122565.2. Lineage (NCBI taxonomy): Eukaryota > Metazoa > Chordata > Testudines > Chelidae > Emydura > Emydura macquarii. Next base: position 7,883,655 of record NW_027131391.1, read on the forward strand.
TCAGCACTGCCGTTCCAACTTTGGAAAATAATCTATCTCCAAAGTGACCAGACATGAAGAAAGTAGCCAAATCAGGGGGAAGGGAGGAGGCTAAAAGAGCTTACGAACACTTTTACGACAGACGTCACTCAGTTAGTGACCTGCCAGGTCTAGAACCTGGTGACCATGTTCATGTCAAATTGGATGGAGAAAAGGGATGGACAACTGTAGCTGTCATAAAGAGGTCAGTGCCCAGATCATATGTGCTCGAGACCCAGTGGCGAGTTCAACAGAAACCGTTAGCATCTACGGTTTGTTCCTCAGAAAGATCAAGCAACAGAGTAAACTCTGCAGATGGCAGCCGCAGGGGCAAAAGACGACTCTGATTCCAAACCGACCGCAGCTAGTCAATGCAACTAATGGACAGTCAGATGCCCAAGCTGTTAAGCATTCAAGTCGTGTAATTAAAACACCAGTACAATTCAGAGACACTCAACAGACTGGTAGGTACCGAACGTCAAAGAAAGCGTGACAGTCTAAATACTGCAAATGGTAGGAATGTAGAACTGAAAGGGGGAGATGTAACGGGATGCTAATTTGCATTATACTATTCAGCCACTAGACAGCACTGTGTGTAAAATACCCTTTTTAAACTAACCTCAGCCATACCTGGCAGAATATTAAAGGATCTTATGATGCTCATACACCTGGCGTGTATAAACGAGCTGTGTAGCCAGTCCAGATCTGGCAGAGAAGTACATGACGCTATCCGAGCTGCTACCGGCACTGTGAGACATTTTGGTGTAATAACAGCCGGGCCTGTTTTCCAGAAGGGCTGAGTGCCTACAGTTCTTAGCGACGCCAAGGGAGGTGACGGAGTTCAGTTCCTCTAAAAATCAAGCCAGAATTTAAGTTCCAAAAAGAAATTATGTAACTATAGCATTAACAATGCCCTGAAAGTTAAACAAGCAGGAGGTAACCATAGAAATGTTCCAGAGGGCTTATGCATGAGGTTAAATGTTGCAAGAAGGTGTGATCCAGCTCAGGATTGGCCTATATTTGTGAGAGTGCATTATCCTGGCGAGGGGTTAGTAAATTGAAGCTTTTACACGTTCCTGTTTTACACCTTTCCAGAGCCACCTCCATGCAGCTGCGACAGCGTCCTCTCCAGCTGTGAGCGAGTGCTGAAAGGAAAAGCAAACACTCACAGGGATAACGTACATGGCCACATTTTACAAATCACGCAAGGGCATGTTATTAAACATGCGTCTGAGAGCAAGCAGGCAGCTTTGCTGTGCGCATATTAACGCAGACACATTCAGAGTCTCTGTCTTTGTCTGCTGATTTAAAGTTAATCCCCAGTGTGGGGGGAGGGCAAGCATTTAGCTTTCAAACATCGACAGGGTTTGAACATGGAGGGCGAGGTTTTGAGCAGAGATGTTTGATTTTAAAGCTGGATCACTGGGGGGGGGGGTTTCCTTGGGCAGAGAGGAAGCTGAGCTGTCATGAGGGTTTGCATTGTGTCCATTTTCTGTGTACAGCCAGGCTGGCCATTCTCTGCTGGCCGCCTTAGATGGGGCAGAATACAAAGGTTTGTTCTGTAGAAAGCATAAGTTCTTTCGGGCCAGAGGCCCACCAGGAAGTAGCTACTCTCAGGAGTAGTTGATGAAACTGTTCATGAAAGTGACTGCTCACCAACCGCAGTAAAAGGCTCACAGATTGGCTCTGTGTTTGTCCAAAAAAACCAAGCACTGCCAAACTTGCCAAGTGTTAATCAACGAGGCGGTGTCTCAGGTCCCACTCCTGCCAACACCTACACACGTGCTTAGCTTTCTGCCCGGTGGCATCTCAGTGTGTAAAGCCAAGCACTGCCAGCAGTTCTTGGCAGGCTCAAGGACTTATTGAGTCTGTCGAGGGTTTGAAACAAGCATCCTGAGAGTAGCACTACACTGTTCATCTCGCTGGAGTGTAACGAGGGCTGTGTCGACGCTGGCAAAAATTGGATCCATAAGTCACCCCCTGTGCAGCTCCGTTGGTGGCAGCGACAGTGGAGTCTGCTGCTAGACATGACCGAGTTTGTGTCACATCGAAGCACAGCGAACGCTTGCATTCTGTCCATGCAATAGCTTCTGCTGCTGCTGAAGTTGGGGCTGAATGATGCAGCTGATACGCCAGGGTGGATGTGCCTTAGAAGCAATGGGGTGCAATTAGGAGCAATTTTTAAAAGGGAAATATTGTCCTGCCTCTCCAGAAAGGCTCCCTGGCTGTGAGATGTGTCACGAAATGTGCCACAAGGAACAACCCTGCCGTGGCCTCTGGCAGACAGGCTGGAGGACATAAACCGGCTTTTCCATCTCTTCGATCCCTGAGTCTCCATTGCCCTGCCCCACGGGCTGACATTCGCAGGGCAAAGTGGGTGAGACGCCCGGGAATGCTGTCAACTGACCTCCACGCGGCGCTAATGAAATGACAACAGCAGACGCAGGGCAACGGTGACTCTTCAGATTCCAGGGGAATCTGTCCATCAACTTCCACTAGCTCAAATTATTATTATTAATGATTTACAGCAATTAAAATCCATCTAGGGTAATAATGAAATCCTGTAGTAATTACAGTATTATAATAAATAACTTTAATGTAGGAATCCTAAGAGTAATAACCATTTACTATATTGCATTACAGTCCTATACAGCTCCAGGTATCTTTTAATTATATTGAAAGACGAGAGTAATTATTGTAAACTTACCATGCAGTGGTGAGAATCTAACTCGCTAGAACCATGCAACTGATATGAAATTGATCCTTTTCTCTCTTTTCAAAGTGCTCAGATCCTGAGGGGCCCCAAATGCAGACGCCGCACCGGCTGTCCTAGCACCGAGAACAGCTGCCTGTGGTCATCATGAGCAAAGCCTGTGCACACCGTACAGAGGGTGAGGGACCCTTCCACCAGCCAGCAGCCAGAGAAACCACGCAGCGGGGTGCAGCCATTCCGTCTGGGTAGGAGGAATAGAATGGAGGCTGCCTGCAGCTCCCGCCATGTCAGGGTTTGGGCCTGTGAACCCGCCAAGTGCCAGGCCTGCCCTCCTTGCCCCACTTCCCCTGTGTGGCTGTCATGGTGCACGGTGGGTGGCAAAGGCCCCCTGGGTGGGTTTCCCACAGTCTGGCCCCCGGGCTGTGGAAATGCAGCATGTCTCCTGGGGCTGGGGCCTTGTGGGTCGCTGGGCGAGATGCAGCCCCCAGCACTAGCCCGTTGGGGTGCCTGGCAGAAGTTAGCGGTGGGGCAAAGAGCAGGTGGCTCAGGCTGACCAACGTGATGCTGCTCAGAGGAGGGAAATGGTCTGAGAGCTGCCCAGGGCCCACCACCTTTCGTGGATAAGCAGTGGCCCAGCTTCTCCCCCCCCCCCCCCCCTGCCCCCTCCCCCAGTCCCTGAAAACTCCTGTTGGCTCCTCAGCAGCCGCCTGCCCTGGCCTCTCTCTGCTCCGATACCGAGGGGAAGGGCAATAGAGTAGCAGGAGGCACAGCCTGAGGATGCTGCTTTGTCTTTCTGCTCTGCCCCCAGCTAACCTGAAGGTGCAGAAAGCCAACCAGGAGTAACTGTGTAGGACAGGGGAATCCTGCTTCAATGGGGGGAAGGCGAGTCAACATGAATTTGGGATGGGATCCATTGATTGGATTTGGGAGCTCACCCCTTCCTCCCTAAACGCCTTCTATCCTTCTATGCACCAAAAGCCCGGCTGCCCTGCTTCCCCGCCGCCTAGCCAGGGGTCGCCCCCACCCCCACCCATCTGGGCCCCACATGCGTTACATCCACGTTTTGTAGCACGTCACTCCACAAGCGAGAGATGATAATGGTGTTAAGGTGTAGAACCTGCTTTAAAGAATGTTTTCTGTGTGTGAATCAAACCCGTTTTTCAGCCTTTAACAGGCCGCCCTGTCCTCGCAACCCCCTCCAGCGAGCCTGTTATTGGTTGCAACCTTGATTCGCACCCGGAGAAAATATCCTTTAAAACAGGTTTTAGTCGTTAAAACTGATCTAAACTCTTGCTGATGACCGGTCATGCAACGAAACACGGGTGTCCCACATTTCAGTCATTGGTCTCTCCCTTTATGGCTTGTGTCAAAGAATTCAGAAAGAGATGAGACAGAATTAAAACTGGACGTGTTGGATTCCACATGTCCCAATACAATATCAACTCTGTTGTTAATCTATTTTAGGGTTTACTGAAGGGATTACTGTAATATCCAGGCACCTTCCATAAAAAATCAATAGCAACAGCAAATTCCCTAGGAGATTTCATGGAGAACGATGGCCTTTCTCAGAGTCAAAATTTTGCTTGGGGGTAGATTCATGGGGTTAACAAGAACCGAGCTGCGCGGAAAAAGGAAATTCCATTTCACAAAGGATTTCGAGATTTTGAAATCTGGTTTCATTCAAAATCAGAGAGAAAAACATCTAAATTCTCCACGCATGAAAATCCTGGGGGAAGAAATCATTTTGGGATGTTCAAAATGTTTCATTTCGACAAAACTCATTTGAATGTTTTACTTTTTGAGTTGGTTTTTGACTTTTTTGAGATGTTATATTCAAATATATAATAAAAGGCTACATTTTAAATATTCAGAACCAAAAGTCATTTCAAAAGGAAAAATTGAAATGTTTCATTTAAAAAATGTAAAACCAGGATTTATCAACCTAGTTGGACCTACTGTCCCACCACACACACCTTTTCTTTTTCCTACATGAAATTCCGGTAGCATCAACCCAATATCACAAAGCATTTAGATTTCAATGTATCACACCTACCAACCTGGCGTGGGGCAGATGGGGGGGGGGGGTGGTTTGCCAAGATTCCCTGACATAGAGGGGGACGGGAGGGTGATACCCAGGGATCTCATGGAGATTGGGGGGTACAAGGAGCCCTGCCTGGCACGTGCAATGAGGTTGGCTGACAGAAGCAATAAAGTGTGAGACACTCTGGTCTATAGACACTTACAGAGGTGGTTGAAGCTCTGGCTGTGTTAACCAGATGCCCGGACTCTGTGTATCCTCCATTTCCACCTTTCAGTTTTTCTGACTTTCACCAAAATCAATAGGATTCTGGCCATGGAAGCCTCGAATAGTCCTGGAAATTTTGGACTTGATCAGCTGCAGCGTTCAAGTCATTGTGTTACAGACAGGCAGGCAGACAACTGTGACTGGGTTGAGAGTAAGGTCTCACTTCACTCTGCCAATTATGTATACGATGGCGGCACCCAGCGGCTCCAGTCAGGCACAGGGCCCCATTGCGCTAGGTGCTGTACAGATGCACAGGGAGCTAGTCCCTGCCCTGATGAGCTCAGCATCTCTTTTAAGACAAACCATGACAATCGGGAGTAATAAATAGTGCGAAGGCCCGGGGAGGATGGAGGAGGCTGACCGGGCTTGCTGCGGCTCCAGAGATAGCAATCACCCTTCTCTCTACCATGGGCCAGATCCTCCAGTGACGGAAATCATCACTGACTTAATGGACTTGCACCAGCTGAGGAGCTGGCCTTGTCTACTTATGTGTTTCCAGTGCTATTCTCTGCAGTGGCATAGATCTCTTACGTCTGGAGGCGCCCTGATTCCTGAGGGTTTCAAAGAATCGTGAATGGTGCATGGCTGCCAGGTGTGAGAGCTATAAAGGTTAAATATCTCTTGACTCTACAACTACTAACTATTAGTCAGTCTGGCCCTAAAATCAGGACACTGTCAGCCTGTTCCTCCTCTCCATGGCAACCAAGATGTTCTCAGCTAATCACTGCTGTACCTTTTCCAAACTCTAGACAAAGGGGGATCAACTTCCACATTCCCACCTGGGAGATGTCGTGTCTCAGGAGGCCAAGATGACAGAGGCTGGAACCTCTACTCCTCAAGGAATGGGAAATGGGGTGCTGAGGAAGTTGCTTCCTTAGACAGGATATTTCAGGATTTGCATGTGAATAGAGCTGCCTCTGGGCTGGCTGGCTACATGGAACCGCCAGGGACTGGCAACCAAAGAGTAACACCTTGTTTTTCCATGCAGAGTAGACCTGTTGTGTCCTGTGTGAAGGCATTAAGTGCCAGAGATGGGGGAAAGGGACCTGTAAGTCAAATAAACTGTTTAGGAATACCTTGCTGTGAGACCCAGAAAACTACCTTTTACCAAGATCAAACCAACTGATACCCCAAGACGCCCCAGATGGCTTCCACCCCAAATTAGAAACTGTATCTTTGCCTGCCATATGACTCAGGCGTACCTCTCTATGCGTGTGGATAACAGGATTGGCAACTTGAAAAGATCAAAAATCAGGAGTCAGACCCCCCAAAATCATGAGATTGGCCCCAAATCATGACATTTAAAAAAAGATTATACTGTGTTTTTAAGTCAGTCTCTTGATTGTTTAATTCCACTGCCCATACCCGGGTGTGTGCACAGGACAGTTAATATCGCCCACTCTTACACATACTGGACACGGTGATTTTGGCCCCTGCTGCGGAAGCTCTCACCCCTACATCTGCTGCCCAGAAATTAACCCTGTCCCCCAATTTCCCATTATTTCTCTCCCCACCCAACTCTTCTCAGTTCAGCCCCCCCACTTCAGTTCAGTCCCCCAACTGCCATCATCACTGCCCCATCAGTTCAGCCCCCCCCCACCCCGTTGACCCCCACCACCCCACTTCACTCTCCCAGCGCTCACCCCAACTTCTCAGAACCCACCATCAATACAGCTCCCCATCCCCCTCCCTCCTCACTTCAGTCACTCTGCAGCCCCCAGCCTCATCTCTGCTCCTTAGGGGCCATCACACTCCCCAGGCCTGGGGGGGGAGGGCGCAGTGGGGTCCCTTCTCCCAGTTCCCAGACTGTGAGGGGAGCAGCCACCTAGAGTTGACAGCTGGAGCCCCAGCCGGCCCATGCCTGAGGTGGCTGAATGCAGGAGCCCTCTCTGTGCCCAGGGTGAAACTGATAGCAGGTCCCCCCCCCCCCCCGGTCCCTCTGGGAAGTGGGGGCTGACAGCAGGAGCCCCCGCCACACCCAGGGTGTCTGACAGGATTTCTATGTAAAATTAAACCTCACTTTTAGAACTCTCAAATGTCAGGATTTCTTTTTCAGCCGCGGCGGAAGAAAAAACCCTGACCCAGTTGAAGAAAAAAAACCCTGACATTTGAGAGTTCTATCGTCAGATCACGGGTGAGCCTTAATTTCACTCAGAAACCCCGTCTCTCACGATCAGTTTGCGAGAGTTGGCATGTCTGGGATAATCAGTCGTGTTCCTTCAATACAATGTCTCTTGTTCTGTTGTAAGCCCTACAGGATGTGCAAGGAAAGGTATTAGATACAATCAAAGGATGTATGGACTAGATCCACTAAATGTAGAGGAATTCTAAGGCATGTTGCTTGTTTTCTCTCTAAATGATTTTTCCACTCTAGAAATTATATGAATTGTATAAGAAGAAGGAAAAATACATAAGCTCCTAACCAGTGTATAACTCTGAAATATTAATAGAAATTGTTTAAAAGGGGGAAAGGGACTCCAATTAATATTCTGGATTAACAGAGAAATACCATCCTTGAAATGAATCAAACATAAAAATCTTCCAGTAAGAAAAGAATCAAAGAAATGTCTGATGCCAACTCCTGGGTAGCAACGGAAGCATCAGAGAATCTGAGAAAGCAGAAACTTAGAATCAAAGAATCATAGGCCTGGAAGGGACCTCCCCAGCTCATCTAGTCTGGTCCCCTGCATTTCTGTCAGGACCAAGCGCTACCTAGACCACACCTGGAACACATTTGGCAAAATAGTCTGAAAACAGAGAATCAACCCCCCCCCCCCCCCCAACTTTGAGAAAGGCTGCATCTGGGTCTGAACTTTGACATTTGGGCTCATCTCTAGGATTCACCAATTGATTAACCAACTTGCTATGTGAATGTGGGGAAAGAGGTGGACGTGATATACCTTCACTTTAGCAAAGCTACAGTCTCCCACAGTATTTTTATCATCAAGTTAAAGAAGTATGGGTTGGATGAATGGACTATAAAGTAGATAGAAAGCTGGCTAGATCAACGGGCACAATGGGTAGTGATCAACGGCTCAATGTCTAGTTGACAGCCCATAACAAGCGGAGTGCCCCAGGGTTCGGTCCTGCGGCTGGTTTTATTCAACATCTTCATGAATGATCTGGAGGATGGGGTAGATTGCACCCTCAGCAAGTTTGCAGTTGGCACTAAACTAAAGGGAGTAGTAGATATGCTGGATGGTAGGGATAGGATACAGAGTGACCTAGAAAACTGGAGGATTGGGCCAAAAGAAATCTGATGAGATTCAACAAGGACAAGTGGAGAGTCCTGCACTTAGGATGGAAGAATCCCATGCACAGCTATAGACTGGGGGACCGACTGAGCAGGCAGCAGTTCTGCAGAAAAGGACCTGGGGGTTATAGTGGACAAAAAGCTGGATATGAGTCAGCAGTGTGCCCTTGTTGCCAAGAAAGCTAACGGCATATTGGGCTGCATTAGTAGGAGCATTGCCAGCAAATCGAGGGGAGTGATTATTCCCCTCTATTCCGCACTGCTGAGGCCTCATTTGGAGTACTGTGTCCAGTTTTGGGACCCCCACTACAGAAAGGATGTGGACAAGTTGGAGAGAGTCCAGTGGAGGGCAACAAAAATGATTAGGGGGCTGGAGCACAAGACTTATGAGAAGAGGCTGAGGGAACTAGGCTTGTTTAGTCTGCAGAAGAGAAGAATGAGGGGGATTTGATAGCAGCCTTCAACTACCTGAAGGGAAGTTCCAGGGAGGATGGAGCTAGGCTGTTCTCAATGGTAATAGATGACAGAACAAGGAGCAATGGTCTCAAGTTGCAGTGCAGGAGGTCTAGGTTGGATATTAGGAAAGCTTTTTCCTGAGGAGGGTGGTGAAGCACTGGAATGGGTACCTAGGGAGGTGGTGGAATCTCCATCCTTAGAGGTTTTTAAGGTTTGGCTTGACAAAGTCCTGGCTGGGATGATTTTGTTGGGGTTGGTCCTGCTTTGAGCAGGGGGTTGGACTAGACACCTCTTGAGGTCCCTTCCAACCCTCATCTTCTATGATTCTGCGATTTCTCCCTCTTCTCTACAACAGCCCGTCTGGCTAACCATCACCCAGACATCAGGACATTGCTAAAATCATGATACGACTTCAAAAAGAGCCCTTATGGATGGCCCATTTTCCTTGCATAGTTTATTGTTCTGTCAAGGTGAGCAATAGGAAGACAGCCTCTCCAAGGGGCCCTGAATCAGGGCATACAAACTGAGGTCACCATGATGGCCCTCAGAGTTTGTTGAACCCCGGTGGAAAGACCTTCCCTCTAGGATCACAGGACTTAAGAAGTGATGAAACCCATTTCAGAGATCGTATTCTGTTTTGTGCTCTTTAATATAAGTAATCTCGGTCCACTCGCTTTCTACTGCAACCTCAGTGTACCATACTTTGGATTTTAACAAAGTAGAGCTATAGTCCTGTTTCTCCTCTATAAACCCAAGTAAATTGCCCTAAGAGAAGCTCCAATAATAACTTTAAGCAATTGTTTTTGATGTTTTAAACTAGTCCCTTTCAAACCAAGTCCAGAAATAGCAGGAATCACATTCCAAAAAGCACCTTATCTAAGTGCACCCTCCCTAGAGAATTATTTGAAGTGTGATAAATATATTAGTGACATTAAAGAATTGATCTTTGATTATTTTAAATAGAGCTGTGCCTAACTAGAAAAAAAAATCAATTTGGATTGATCCAGAACTAACATGTTTTGGTTTTCTCAACGGAAAAAAATAATGTTTAGATTTCATGCGTATTAACTACTTTTTTATTAAAAGGCAAGGAAATCTGGAAACGCTCTTCACAAAACCATGTGGGTCTCCTGCATTGCATGTGAGTGCTGTGACCACTAAGCAATGGGCATCAGGGGTGTGGCTTTCCTGGTCTCCCTTCTTGAAGCTGTTCCACTTTACAGAAATACTTCGTTGTTCACTGGCGCAGGGATTGCGACCCCAGGACTCTCTCCTTGTCCCCCAGCTGTAAAGTAATTCTCATGCTTTCTCTCTCTGGTCCAATGACTAAGGATTTCTACAAAGGAGAACAGCTTCAACAGGAGAGATTGAGCTAAACCCACCCTAGAATAGCCCAGTGGTTAAGGCGTTCACCAGGGATATGGGAGAGCTAACGTCAACCCCCTTCTCCAGATCAGGCAGAGTGGGGTCCTGACCCCCCCGTTCAAGATCTCAGGAGTTCCCTAACACACAGGCTACATGGTCGTGGTGCCGTGGGCCAGGCACTATCTTGTCCTCCGGCGGTTTTGTGAATGGCCCTTAAGTCCCCTTGTGAATCTAATCCTGGAAAAAAATATTGTCCAGAACCATTCACAAATTCACACAGACTTTGCAAACAGTGCAACTGTCCCAAAACTGTTGTCCAAAAAATAAATTGTTTGTTCAAAAAATTTGCCCTCGTAGAATCATAGAATATTAGGGTTGGAAGGGACATCGGGAGGTCATCTAGTCCAACCCCCTGCTCAAAGCAGGACCAAACCCAACTCAATCATCCCATCCCTCCACTCGTTAAAGTAAATATAAGAAGAAATCTTGGTGATTTGTGTCATTCTCTGGTATGGCTGTTTGGCATCAGTGCTGTTGACGGCCATCACGTGCAATACAGTGTCTTGGATTCAAGACATGCGTAGAACCTCTGATATCGGAACTTCATCTATAGAACTATTGATTATAGACCTATGTGGTGCTGGGTGAAATAACAGACTGCTGATTGGCTAAAAACAATTAAGAGTGCTGATTTGAAAAGTGCCCCCAAGTTAAAAGCAGATGTGAAAAGAACCTAGATGTCAGATTAGTGAGCTAACGCTGCCTGGACTCAGTAAAAAGGTTATCGTTGTTAAATTCCATTCAAATACTGCCTGTACCACTGTCACCTTAGCATGTCCAGTTTGTTAGATTTCAGCTTTTAAATCTAACTGGAACCTTGGCAAATTCGTACATTCCCCTTCCCCCCAACCCCCCGCGCCCTCACCCAGTTACCCACATGCTTCGTTTCATCCCCATCAGGGGATGTGTCATGGGCGCCAGCCAGTGAGGTGAGAATTAGCAGCAGGGTGGTGTTCCAGAAGCCATGCCGTGTGGGATGGCAGAGCGATGTTTGTCAGGATGCCTGGCGGGGCAGGGATCGACACAACGGGAGGGAGGGGACCCAGCCCGTTCTCCACAGCCCTAACCGCAGATAGACTCAGTTCAGCTGCTCTGCGCCCCCACCTCAGCAGTTCTTCTGGTGCCCGTGGGCACCGGGCGCCCTCCGCCCCTGAGGAGAAGTGGAGCAGGGGGTCCCAGTGAGCCCCAGTGCCCAGAAGGGTGGGAGGGATCCAGTTTTTTATGCTTCTCTGCTGGGGAAGCAGAGACACAGAAGGAGGATGGGGTCTGGGGCTCCCAGAACTGCCAGGTCGCTGCTGGGGATGGTGCTCTTCAGCCTGACCTCCTCTCTGAGTGAGAGCGTGGGGCTGGGTGTGGGGCAGGGAGATGTCAGGGCTGGGTGCAGGGGGGAGAGTATGGGTCTGGGTACAGATGCAGTATGAGAGAGCTCAGGACTGGGTATGGGGGAGCAGCAGGGGGAGAGCTCTGACTGGGGGTGGGGGTGGCATGTGGGCCTAGGTGTAGGACAGGGCCAGAAAGCTCTGGGCCCCTTCCGAGGAACATTCTGGTTGGGCCCCTGCATAGGCTCAGCTGACTACGTGGGTTGTCTCGCTGAGACATGAGCTACACCCCCAAAGTTCAGACCCAGAGACTGAGAGAGTCTGTGATGGATCCAGAGCTTGAGTTCACCACATTATGACCCCTGGGATTGCAGAACAAAGGCTTCCCTTTTCATTTAAGCACGGAAAAGAAGACACCAAGCAGGGCAGAGAGCACAAGCAGCCCTCAGCCAGCTTCCAGAAGCAACTCCACAGCACCGTGCTTTCCTCAGCAGCTCTGCAGACATTCCTGGGCTATTTAAACAGACACAGGTGCAAGCTAGAATGTTCGTTGCAACAATGTGTCATGTTTTAGTGTCCCCAGGCTCCTCTAAACAATAGAACCACAGTAGCTCTCATCTACCTATAACATAAGATATATTCTCTAAGCACAAAAGCTGGGATTGTCTTAGTTTCCCACACCATTCTATATCTCCCAAGGCCTAGTTACAATCCAGCTCTATGTCTGTAGTTCATCCTAAAATAATATCTGTTTATCATGTTTACTGGCATTCTTCTGCTCCCTCTGATTCAGAGAAACTGTGAATGCTGCACTTGTGTTTGAGTGTGAAAACCATGCAGATGGGGAATCATAAAGAACTTCAGTGTGTTGCTGTCTGGCTGAAATGCTGGCTTGCTTGAACTTTTGGCTTTCATCTCTGATTTCTTTACTGTAATCTTGAAAGATCATTATTTTCCTCTTTGTACTTTCCCGCTATCGATCCCCGTTGTCTCTGGCTGGCTGCAGGATATGTTCTTTGGTTGTGTATCTAAGTAGTCTCACTCTAAAGGGCCATGATCTTTGGTTGAAGAGGTTTGTTTTGATATCCTGAAACAGTGCTCTCTTGTGGTCTACAAAGTTAAATCATCAGGTAATTTGGTCAGGTCTCCGAGCGCTTTCTCAACACTAGTGCTTACATCTCCAAGTCATCTGAAAAACTACGCGTTTATCCACTTCAGAACTGCCTAGGAGGCCAGAGATAGACAAAAGGGTGCATGTCTGCTCCTTTAAATGTATATCAAGAAAGTCAACAAGCAGCACGGGGGTTGGAGGAAGGTCTAGGCAGAATCTGCAGTGAAGCAGAGCAGGTCAAGGACAATATTTTCCGGGACAACGGCCCCGATCCTAAGCTGGCGTGAGATGGACCTGCACTGATTTACAGCCCCTGTGGATCTGTCCCCACACTGCTTTTCCTATTTTAATACAACTCGTTGGTCAGCGTTAGAAGAAATTAACTCTTTCTGGAATCCTCAAGCGTTTGTCACCTGATGGGGATGGATGGGACATGATGGGGACAGAAGAGCCAGCACCCGCTGTCTTCAGCGGGATTCACGGGAGGAAACCAGGGCCATATAGAATTGGACGTACTGTACCGCTTAGGAGATTACCAGCAAATTTGAGTCTCACGCGTCTGCACGTGGCTTTGGCAGTGAAGGGGTTAATAATGTTTGCCGCTCCGAAGTGTTCCCGTAGCGGGCTGGTCTTAGCCTCGATTGTTTTTCCAAACGCTACGATTTGCTGCCTTCTCCCCCTGGTGTCGCGATGGGAGGTTTTGTAACGGTTCCGTCACTTCGTGGGGTGTCTCTCCTCACCTCTCCAGCAGTTTGTGAATCTAATTGATCCTGGTGTCACCAGAGAGCGTCTCCGCTCTGTTGAATCAGCAGCTGGAGATGGAATCGTCCTGCTTCCCCCTCGCTTGTGCAGAGGGAGATGAGAGCAGCTTGCTTGGCTGACGACCTTTGGAAAATCCCTGGAGACTGCTTCCGGGGAGAGCAAAGACAGGATGAGCACGCCCAGGGGCTTGCCTCTCTCTGCAGGATAACGAACACGCCTGTACATTTCAGCAGCTCACTATTAAGATGGGCGAATGGGTTTCAGATTCTCCCAGCCATTTGCTCTCTCCTGTCCTGAGACTCCTGCGCTGTCTGTAGCTTTGGAGGACCAGGCAGGGGTGCAACCTGCTCTCCAAAGCCACAGCTAATTACTGGACTAACAGGGTATTCCAGGACAAAGGGTGAAATTCTGACCCGCGAGGCCTAAGCACCGCTAACGTCCTTTGGCGTAAGGAGGCTTTAAGGGATACTTATGCCTTACACCGGTCCTCAGTTTTACCCAGAGTGCTGCTTTCTCTAGGTACCGATCTGGCCTTCATCTCTACAACATCTGAGTGCCTCGCGGAGATTTTCTCCTCCCAGCACCCCTTCTGGCACGTCTACATTGCAGCCAGAGACGTAACTCCCAGCTCAGACAGGTGTACGCAGGCTAGCTCTGATCAAACTGGCATGCTAAAAATAGCAGCGTGGCTGCCGCGGCAACACAGACGAACCCCCAGGGTCCTAGGTGCCCACTCAAGCAGCTGGCCTAAGCCAGGGCCACCCTGTTATTTTTCGCATGCTGGCTTGATGAAAGCTAGCCCGGGTCTATCTGCCCAGCCTGGGAGCTGCGTGTTCAGCTGCACTGAGGATTTACCTTCACTCCAAGCCAACTGAAGTAACACCCGTAGTGAAGCCACAGCAGCACGGGCTAGCCCCACCCGCACAGGATCCTGGATACAATATGAGCAGCTGCTACCCCCATTGCCCTGCTACTGTGCTGTCCTTGCCCAACCAGCTTTGATCTAGTCAGGCTGGGAGCATCCACTCTTGCTGCAACCACGCCCCGGCTGCAGTTCAGACCCACCCAGCTGGAGGGCTGAAGCCAAGCGTGGATTCGGTGACTTGCCCAGAGGATGCCTGTGGCCAAGTCGGGTCTCAAACCTCAGTCTGCTAAGTCTATGCCGCATGGGACCTGCTCGCCTAGCGAGTCTCACCCTGATCGCCTTGGCACCCCCCCATTCTAAGTCAGAAATGTTCATTTCTCCCTCCTCCTTACAGATACTGTAGGAGTGAAAACCTGTTTCACGGCTCGCACTGATCAGCCTAGAGCACTGATTTGTACGCGCGTGTCCTGAGAGGCTGACAGAGAAGATTTGGCCGTGGGCATGCAGGAAGTGAAGGATCAAGATCTTCTTTGCTTCCAGTTGTCATAAGATTTTCAGTGTCTCCCGACCCCGATTGCCTTCTGTGAGCCCACCCGTGGTCACGCCCCACCAGTGGAGAAACGCTGCACTAGACCTTCCTTCTGCCCATTCTCCAAGGTCAGGAGCCCAGCCTTCCCCGCACCGTGCACCTCCAGGGATCCAGTGTCCTCAGCCCCATGGTCGGGCAAGGAACCCTCTTCATCTCCGCTGTCACAGCTCCACTCACTCACCAGTCAGGAGTGTGGGGATGATCCCCGGGCAGAAACTGTTCAGCTGCAGGGTGGCCTCCCCTGTGGCCGAGGGCTTGTCTTCCTTCTTGCGTCTAGGCCGGGGGTCTCTGCTCTGCCAGGCCGGGACCGCAGCCTCCCATACAGCTTGTGTCCTGGCCTCTGGGGCCCCCAGGAAACTCCCCTGCAGCCCTGCCTTCCATGCTGCCCTAACCCCAGTCTCTCCCCATCCCCCTTCATTTCCCACCGCTGTACACATTCAAATGGTTACAAATAAAAATACACACAGGTAACAATCGCTACTGTCAAAACTGCAGAAAAATAAAAACGGAATTCGTGCCGAGCTGACGTGTCTAGCCCACAGATGGGCAGGGTCCGAGTAGTTCTTCCCTCCCTGAAAGCCACTCCTCTGGGACATGGTTTTACCCTGCAAGACGGGCGGTGTTCCAGTTCCCTGCTGAGATCTGAGCCAAGGCTCGGGTCCTTGGTAACAGCGTTCAGAAGGCCCGTGGCAGACAGGCACATCTCTGGCTCTCTTCCCTCAGAAGTGCAGGAGTCTCTAAAGGGAACAGACTTGTGATTGGGTGTTTCCCCAAATTGCCCCTCTCACAAAGCTCTTTATACAGGTTAACAAATTCACTGGCCCGCTGAGGGAGTTCACTATTGTCATCCCCATTGTACAGATTGGGAAACTGAGGCACAGAGTGGCGAGGTCAAGTGACTAGTCCAAGATTACACAGCAAATCAGTAGCAAGGAAATGACTAGCACTCAGGCATCCCATTGGCCCGTTCCCTGCGTTGCAGACCAGACCACAGTGCATCTTGTCATATTATCCCGTTAGATAGTTTAAAAACCTTTGTTTGCTTAATCAGGATGCTGCTCAGACGCTCCTGTGCTCAGGGTGGGACATGACCCCAAACAGAATAGAATAGACCCACTGGGAAGGGTTCCAAAAAAAACAACAAAGTCCAAGACTAAAGAACCTCAGTCTGTTTACCTACCTGGGGAGATGGTTTCTTATGTTAGAGGGCTCTTTAATCTAGCAGCCCGAAGCAGATTGAGATCCTGTGGCAGAAGCTAGATAAAGTCAGACTGGAAATAAAGTGCACATTTTTAACAATCAGGGCAATTAACCCCCTCAACAATTTACCAAGGGATGCAAGATTATTGTGTCTGGCAAGTTTGTTGGGAGGCAGTGGGGGGGCCATTGCAGGGATGGCGTGAAGGTCTGTGTCAGTTTGTTGCAAGAGATCTGGATGGTCTAAGGTCTTGGCGACGCTGTGCAGGAACAGAAGGTTTGAGGCCTAGGGGTCTGTCTGAGGTCAGTACCTGGAGGCTGGGCTGAGGACTAATGGTCTCGGTGAGCTCATCTCCTCAGGCAAGGGCAGTGTCCTACTGTAAGTGACTCGAGGAGGCCCTTGTGTCCGACTGGGTTTGTATGAGGCTGTAGTGTTTCTGTGGGGCCACTGCCATGGGCACTGCTCCTGGTGGTCCCCGTGGAGTTGCTACCTGAGGGAAAGGTGTTGTGACGTACTAGGAGTCTCTGTTAGGGACCTAACCCAACTAGAACTTGTGTGAAGCTCCGAGGGTCTTGGTAAGGTTGACACTGTAGAAGTTGCTTGGAGGCTTGAGAGGTCTCTGTAAGGTCAGCATTGAACAGGGTTGTTTGAGGTCGTTTCGAGGTCATTGCCCCAGGCACAGTTGGTCTGGTGCCTCTGCAAGCTCGGAGCCTCTAATGGGCTCAGTGTTGCTTCTAAGAGTCTCTGTGGAGATCCTGCTGCAGAGCATTGGGACAACTTACCCGGCTCAAGGTGGATTCTCTATCACTTGGAATCTTTAGAGCAGTGGCCTGGGGGCCTGGGGGCCAAACCTGTGGCCTGGGGGCCAAAAGTGGCCCGTGGGGCCTTTCAAAGTGGCCCGCGGCTCCCCTTCTGCTGGCTGCAGAAGGGAGCTGCTACCTAAGGACCCAGGTGGAGCACGTTGCCGCGGGGCTACAAGACCAATGCAGCTCCTTGCTGCACCCAAGGAGATGGGAGACCAGCACTCCTAGACGCTGGGGTCCCTGCTGGAGCCATACAGAGGGGAGCACTGATCTCCTGTCCCCCTGGCTGCAGAAGGGAGCCACTGCCTAGGGACCCAGATGGAGCACACGGGGCTACAGGACGTGTGCGGTTTCCCTACTGCAGCCAAGGGGATGGGAAATCAGCAAGGTGGCAGGCTCCTCGCTGACCTCCTTCTGTCTGGCTGCGAGGAGGGGGGGAAGGAAGCTGCTGGTGAAGCAGCTGGGACCCACCATGCTTGAGGAGGAGCAGGACTCTGAAAATCAGTGCCACCCACCGTGACTTAGCTGCCAGGCCATGTGCTTCAGTGTGTAGGGACAGTCACTCCTCTACACTGGTGCTTTGTCTGTGAGTGTGTGACATCCTGCGAGTCATTTGTAGGTGTAAAATAGAGACTGTAAAAATGAGCACAGGAGCATCGACATGTTTACTTTAAATAGGTAGTGATCTGTAGTCCTGAATGGTCTACCTGTCAATACGTTTTTTCATGAGTTGATAGACTGGGGGCCCTTCAGGGTTGTAAAAATGATATTTGTGGTCCTTGAGCCAAAAAGTTTGGGGAGCACTGCTTTAGTGCATGACGGGACGTCTCCTTCTAAAACCAGGCTGTAGTTCAACCTCACGATATGGGCTCGATGCAGGAATCCCTGGGAAAGGTTCTCTAGCCTGTTCTGAAGGACAGACTAGTTGATCATAAAGATCCCTTCTGGCCTTAAAATCTATTTATCTGTGCAATAAGCGGAAGGAATGGGCTTGTCAAAGCTGAGGCTGAGCGGCGTGGTTTGCTTTGCTCACCCACAAGGAAGGTCTGGCACCGTAGAGCTCTGGCAATCCTGAAACAAGGCTGCAACGTCACCAAGCAGGCGTTGGGGTGGGCATGCAGGGAACCAGTCCCGGGTGCCCCCAGCTTGCCTGCAGCGGTCACTGCTCTGAATCCCTCTCACATGCACCTTTTCAGGTGCCTGCAGCCACAGCACCGCGCAAGGTTTGTTGGTTTTTATTTCTCATGTCTGGCCCGCTCCATGTTTAGCTCAATGTTTTTCAAGGGGGAGCACCGAGCCAGGGGAGATTGCTGCTAATTAGCTGGCTCTATGCTGGTGATCAGCACTGCTGTCACATCGGTGCTCGATCCACATGCAGTGACTTGTATGAAACATTACGGGCTTTATCACAGGATCAGCAGGAAATATATAATTAAAGCACAGTAACAAAGGGAAGCAGGCTGGTGGCCTTCACAATAGACTCAGAGTGAATCATGTCTCTATTTAACCCCCGCTCCCCCAAATCCACTGATTTGGACAATAGGTCTCTGATCCTGGATCCATTCACGCTGCGCTCAGCACAGGACCTGAGAGGTTGGGGCAAAAAGAGCTGTTCGGCGTGTTTCTGCTCCCCTGATCCCAGGAGGTCAGGGTAAGTGATCACAATCGGCCCATCTGGCCTGGGAATCTGTGAATAAGTTAGAGCATCCTCAAGGAGTTCTGTGTCCATCGTGTGCTGACAGGCCATGCAGGCAGCCAGGATATTTTATATGGGATGCTCCTTAGCACAGCAGGGATACAAAATTCCCCGAGTCCTTCACCAGACCCCTGAACCTGACTAGGATCTCACCACATAGCCTGTGCAGGCAGGCAGTTATTTGCTATTTATTACCCACTGTTCAGTGTGTGTTATATGCCCCACCTACAGTGCATGCGGGTCTGTTACAGCTCTCAGCTTTGCTCCTGGCTGTAGAGATCGCTTTGTTTAGCCCTGCAGATCCCCAACTCTTGTGATTTTATTTAATGAGGTAGAACTGCACTTGCAAGTCTCACGTAGCTGGTGTTCTCCGTGGAGCCCCAGCTCCTGGAGTCATGTGACTATGTGAGCCCCTCAGCTTGCATTTAAGAGACGTATGTTTCTAGTGCTCCTAGCTGCACAGCCAAGTTGGGAAAAATAACTCCTAAAGACTCCAGAACCGACAGGCCAATAAACACAGCCCCAAACCTATTGATTTTAAAAATCTGATGATTTTTAAGCCAGCCTCATGATTTTGGGGGCCTGATCCATGATTTCTGGATGACCATACTGGAGTCACCTCCCCTGCCACTGCATTGCTGGAGTTTCAGCCCTGGAGTCAGCTGAGATCACAGTGACCTGGTGTCATTGACTGGCAGGGACCAATAATTACACCCAAGAAATGGAATGTTTCCTAGGGGATTCAACCCTGGGTGACAGAGCAGGGTGCTGAGAGAGAGCAGAGGAGGTTAAACGCACCAGACGAGGGGCTGAGCACACCCTTTGTAGCTAGAACCACACACACAACCACAGAGAGGAAATTCATTGGGAAACTCTGCCTCCAGGCAATGAGGAAGCACAGTCACCAGATCCCGGGGAGGTTGGGGGGAAGGGGGGGCTCACGTAGCACAGCAAGGAAAAGGTTTAAACCAGTTATCCTCAGCCTGCAGCTTGTGAGCTGCACGGGGCTTTTTAACGGTGTCCCCCCCGCCTCTTTGCAGCACATGATATTAAAACACTGTGTGATTTAAGTATTAGCCAGTCTAAGTTATTAACCAGTCAGGATTCTTTTACTGTGTTATTGGCCAGTTGTAGAGGATAAAATAATACGACATGGTCAGTCATTTTGCTGTGAAAATAATATATATATATACACTACATTTTCCTCCTGTCATACTGTTTAGATCTGAATATCTAG
The DNA here is from genome assembly GCF_026122565.2 of Emydura macquarii macquarii. Taxonomy (NCBI): domain Eukaryota; kingdom Metazoa; phylum Chordata; order Testudines; family Chelidae; genus Emydura; species Emydura macquarii. Next base: position 7,903,405 of record NW_027131391.1, read on the forward strand.
TACTATAGGAAATGGAACAATGAATTCACCCTACTGCGGCTCTTATGGGAATGCTGATCGTTAATTTGACTCCTGACCCACTGAGGTCTGAGTATCCCTGGTTTAAGCTTTTCTAAAATGCCCTAACCCTGCTTATCTGCTCTCTCTCCCCAAGGCCTTGTCCTCCCTACAGAATGGGTTAGAACGTGGCTGTGCAGAGCCAAGTTAGCTCACACTCGACTGACCGTGACTTGGTGATCGGCAGAGATCCAGTGCTTAATTTGTAATGAAAGAGGGGCCGGGGCTCAAGCAATTTTTTTACTTTCATAACTGAGGCGGCAAGCGCAGAAGTGCCGGGCTATGAATTGCCAAACCTAGAGGTGCCAGGGCTAAATTAAGCACTGCATAGACTCGCCCAAGTCACGTCCAGCCGCACGTCAACACCCACAGTTCACCACCACGGGGACCACGCATTGCCATGACTAGACAGTGATACCTGATAGTTAGAGCAAGCACTTGGAAGGATTTCTGAATCCTGGTCCTCTGCCATGCTCACTTTCCTGATTGTTGAGAGAGGTCATTCATTCACGCTGGCAATCATTGTAAGACCTACGGTGTTGTTACTGCAAACACCCAAGAGAAATTGCCTCCTAGGTTAAAGGGTTCTCTTATTTGTGTTCCGTCTAGAAACTGTAGGCCTGATTCTTAGCTCGCTCGAGTTTCACAGTGTTATAACTCAACTGACTTCAGCAGAAGTGCTCCTGATTCACCCCAGTATGAATGAGCTCTGAATGAGACCACACTACACATTCCGTTGGAAGCCACGGTGCTTCGGAAGCCTAAGTGTTTGAAGGCCAGGATGGGGAAGTGCCAGAGAATAAGTTACTTCACTTCCTTTGGAGTGATACTTATGGGTCATTTTCCTCTTCTCTTGGTCCCACTGGGAGTACACAGCACAGAGACTGAAGTCCGGAGTCTCATAACAAACATGCAGGCAAATGTGTAATTATTGTCTAGAGAATTACATGATTATATTACATTGTCATTAGCAAATCTCTCCATAGGCATTTTTTTAATGGGGAAGCTTTGAAACTATTAGCATAATAAGCTGTTCCTCAAATCCTGATTGCTAATTAAAACCGTATATTATTGTCAGCTCCCCATTGGTATGTAAGTGCAGTTCTACCTCGTTATAGTGTAATAGATGTCTTTATTTTTTTACGTAGCAAGAGCAGAAAGTTACAGGAAAACTTTTTATGAAAGAAATCTGGAAAACCCCATCACCACCTATTCCCCTCCCCCGGGCCCATTCCACAGTCAGTTACATAGTGGCTTTGGCATGTTTTCACAGCTGAAGGAAGGGTTCTGGCTACAACCCCCCTCCAAATGAAATTCTGCTGCTTGGTGACAATTAGCACTAGGTTTGTATGAAGCTTATCGCGAAGCAGGGTGAGCGTAGCCAACAGCGCAATATTCAGAGATGACCTTTTTTCAACACACATATGAGGAGACTAGGCCCAAAAAGAAAGGAAACTAAAGTCCTTGCACGCAGTATGGAGGCTATTTAAAAGAGCATCCCAGAAGGAATGCATATCCCCGAGCTATAAAGGCAGCAGGAAGGGAAAAGGTGGAGCAGTGTGAAATGGCACGGTTCAAGAGCTTATTTGAGATGAACAGGTGTCCTTCAAAGAGCGGAAATCCAGCCCGAGTGAAGTCAATAGAAAGGAGCGTGACCTATGGCAGGTGAAATGTGAGCTGGACGGGAGGAACCCAAGAGAGTCTGAAGAGCAAGACGTCAAAACCATTAAAACAAACAAGAAATTCTTTAAGCCAGCAGGAGAATCCACGTGGCTGTTGAACTACCTGGGAGCAAATAAGGAGGATAAGGAGATATAAGAGAATCTGAGCGAAAATGAAACCTCCCTGTGTAGCTGCACCCAGCATATCAAGGCAAAAGCATGCTCATGTGACTGCTAGCCTGGCTCCCTCCCAGTCTTCTTGTATGCTTCGTCCATGTGTCGCATCGTGTCTTCAACAGAGCATCTTCGGGGCAGGGTCTATCTTTTGCTGTCCAAACATGATGTGTTAGGGATCAGAGCCTCTAACGTAAACCTGAACACTTGAGAAAAAGCCTGGGCCTGATTCTGTGCTCTCATACCCAGGTGTAAATCTGGGGTAGATCCTGTGACTCCAACTTATAACTGGTGTTGAGAAAAGACTCCGGCCTTTCATTCCTAGTTCCAATGTGCTCCCCACATAGTGACTTGCCCCTACCATGGCTGCTCACACGCGTTCCTTTGAGTTATGGAAACTTTCCCACAGCACTGACAAAAGAACTTTTTAGAACCATTTCAGGACCCCTGAGCAAAATATCTAAGGGCAAAGAGGTTTGCACCCTTACGTTAGTTGGTATTAATAGGACCCATATGATAAACAGAACCCAGTCCTTGACAAGCGCCTTTGCGTTGTAAATGGGAGCATATTCTGTGAAAAAGTGAGAACCCCAAGGAAGTATTCAATGTGCCTCACCTGAAAACACCTCACTTATGTGCCTTGTCTAAAATCACCAGCTCTTTTGGTGGAAGCTTTAACTGGAAAGAAGTGAAGCTGGGAAATCACCATTAAAGTCATCTGGAAAAGAATAAAAGACCTTGTGCTTCCACCATGACTTTGCCACTAGAGCCCTGGGTATGTGTAGCAGGAAAAGCTGTGCAGTTTTCCACCACTGACATGATTTAACTTCAGCTCGTCCCAGTGCTAATTAAAATTCATAATTCCCAGGCACACGTTTTTTATGTGATTTGAATGCAGACAGTTTTTGGGCCTCTGTTATTCTACTAGATAACCTTGTCTGGGGTTGGAAAATGAAACGCCTAAGAACGATGCTATATGATCCCTGCCAAGAAAGACAAATCCGCAAGCCTCTGCCAGCGGAGAGGCCTGAAGGGAGCCTGTAACTTACACATCCAACAGAACTTGTAGCCATGGCACAGTGAAGCTTGTACCAGATTTTAACTGCTTTTTGAGATCCCAGGTAAATGTCGATCTGAAAAAAAAATAATGACCTGTGTTAAGGCTTACACAGGAGGGAAGGGAAACGCTCCTGGAGGTGATTTGAACGGCTCTGTATGAAGTGGGAGTCTGCCCTGTGGAAGTTAATTGAAACAGATTTCAATCCAGGGCCTTTCTCAGGGAGATGCTGTTCATTGACACATCTGCAGAGGCAAGTTCTTGGAAACGGTCTCCAAGGGCTGAATGGATAGAGCTGGTCTACACTGAAAACGTAGATGTGCATAGCCACGCCCCTGAAGGATGTAGTTAGGCCGACCTAACCCCCAGTGTGGATAGCACTAGGGTGACAGAAAAATTCTTCCCTCGACCTAGCCACCGCCTCTCGGAGAGGCAGATTAACTACAGCGACAGGAGAACCGTTGTGCATGTCTACACGGAAGCGCTACAGCAGCGCAGCTGTAGCATTTTACATGTAGACAGAGCTTCGTGAAATAGGGACGCACCACTCGGTGGCACAGCAAACGTCCCTGCCCTGAGCGGCCGGGGTGATCCTGGCAGTGGGAGAGAATTCACATCCCTGGGGGCCTGGCACGTCAGCCACTCCAGGTAGATCAGATCAATGCAAGCCTTGGCTGCCGTGCCTCTGCTTGCCGTCCTGTTCATCTTCAATGACCAGGTGAGACGCGGACCTCCTCCTTTCTCCCCCGCCGTCTACGGGAAACCCCCGTCTGGGCGCTGGCTCTGAGCATCAACCACCCCAGCCAAATCTCTGGGGCACCAGAGCTTGCAGGGAGTAGGTGTTCTGCTCTGCTCCCCTGGCTACTCCTCCTCTTCTCAGCAGCGGGCTGGGGCACTGCTCCACCAGTGGCCCCTGTGGTCACTGCCGTGCAGCCTGGGTTAGCTCCCCCTCTGAGCTGGGAGGGACAGCCCCGGTTTTCACCCATGACACTGGCTGGGGGGCAATCCCCAACGTGTCATGGGCTCAAATCACACACCTCCCCTCCAATCACTGCATGATGCCACTCTGGATCTGATCCCAGAAAATGGGCTGGCGTGCTGGCTCTCAGCTGCACCCCTTCTGCTGCTGCCACCTCCTACAGCCCTGGCATTAGAGGGTCCTTGTACTAAAAGGGCCCCTGGGGGTCTCCTCCCCTGCTCCCTTGGCCTGCCAGGAGTCTGTGGCTAGTGCTGCTCTCTCCTTGCTGCATATCTCAGACAGTAAAGCCGCTGATTAATGCGGGGGACACTGCTCTGCAGGATTGTCAGGCAAGCGCCTCTTGCCAGCACTACCCTTGCTAGAAGGAAATAAATGAATATCTAAAAGGGCTGTTAATCAGTGGCCTATGTTATTAAAAGATGGGGGGCCATGTAGAACCTACTCTCAGTCACCCGGCTTTACTGTCTGAGATATGCAGCAAGGAGAGAGCTTGTATTGTAGTGTCCAGGAAGTGGATTTCTTGTGTGGACTGGTCCAGGCTGAGGTTGATGGTGGGGTGGAAATTATTGAAATCCTGGAGGAATTCTTCGAGGGACTCTTTCCCGTGGGTCCAGATGATGACAATGTTGTCAGTGTAGCGTCGGCAAAGGAGAGGTGCTTGGGGATGAGCTAGGCCTGGTCTACACTAAAAGGCTAGTCATGTCATTGAGGAGTATAAAAATCCACACCCCGGAGGGACGTAGTTAAGTTGACCTAACATCAATGGAAGAATTCTTCCATCAGCCTAGCTCCGGCCGCTCAGGGAGATGGCAGAACCCCTCCTTTCGGCGTAGGTAGTGTCTACACTGAAGCACTGCAGCTGTGCCGCGGCCACGTTTCAAGTATAGACAAGCTCACGCTTAGGGCTCAGCAGCTGCAGGTTGAATTTCCTGCTCCATCACAAGCTACTTGCCACTTAGGGTATATCTACATGGCTAAACAAAACAAACAAAAGCTGCAGCATGTCTCAGAGGCCGGGTCTACAACCTCAGGCTCGCACGACAGCACTAACAATAACTGGGCAGACCTTCCAGCAGAGGCACTGAACCCAACTCTCTGTGTGCATTAATTTCCTGTCTGTAAGCCTTATGTGGCTAAAGATTGTGAGGTGCTCAGAATCTAAGGTAATTGGGGCCAGCTAGATGCATAATCGCATGTAATTTAAGACAAAGACACCCCCGTCCCCTGAGAAATCTCAACAATGTTACATGTTTTCATTTCACTTCCTCGCTGCACCTAAATTACATTCATTAAAATGCACTGTGCGGTTATTTATCAGGAACTAATTATTATCTAATTAATACTGCATTGATTAATGGATGAATTAATAATTCGAATAATGGTTAAAATTTAAGCTGTCCCTTTTTAATAATATTTAGTAAATGCAAATTAAATAGAAAGAATTGACTCCATCAACATTAGCTCTCTGGAGTTAAGAATGAATGCTGATTTGAAAGCCAGAGTCGTAAGAGGGAGCCATAAATTCCAGAGACAAGTTAGGTGAGGAAATATATTTTATTTGACCAACTTTTACTGGTGAAAGGGACAGGCCTGGTCTATGCTAGAAAATTAGATTGGTTTAACTACATTGGCCAGGAGTGTAAAAAGCCAACCTACATCCCCATGTAGACAGCGCTAGGTCAATAGAAGAATTTTTCTGTCAACCTAGCTACCTCCGCTCAGGGAAGTGGATACATACGCCGAAGGGAGAATCCCTCCCGTCGGTGTGGGCAATGTCTACACTGAAACACTACAGCAGCGCAGCTGTGCCACTGTAGCGTTATAAGTGTAGACAAGCCCAGAAGCTTTTGAGCTACATAGAGCTCTTCTTCAGATCAGGGAAAGGTACTAGAGTGTAACAGCTAAATACGAGGTGGATCCGCTGGTTTAGCACAAGTAGTTAACGCATATTCAAAGAGCTTCGACGTTAGAGTAGCACTGCTATAGCACTTCAATGTAGACACTACCTATGCCAACCGAGGGGTTCTCCCATGGGCATAGGTATCTACCTCCCTGAGAGAGGGCTCCTAAGTCAACAGAAGAATTTCATTGACCTACTGCTGTTTACGTGGGGACTTAGGTTGGCTTAACTATACCGTTCAGGGGTGTGGATTTTTCACATCCTGACTGACGCAGTCAAGCCGACCTAATTTTCCAGTGCGGAACGGGCCTTAGGTACCGTTCAAGGTGAAGTGACCCATTACCACCCCTGCAGTCATAGGACAAAAAGGGGAATTAGTGGGTTACAGATTGTTGTAATAAGCCATAAATCCAGTCTCTTTATTAAGGCCATGATTTTTAGTGTCCATCACCGTTATGAATTTCAGCTCCCGTGCTCCTCTTTTGAAGGTGTTGTGCAGGTTTCCTTTGAGGATGAGGACTAAGAGGTCAGATCTGGAGTGATTGCTTTGTGAAAAGTATTCGCCCACAGGTGACAGGGTGTTTTTGTCTGTTATCATTTTTTTGTGTGTGTGTGAGTTCATTTGAGAGCATCGTGATTGTCTGATTTTACCCACCTCATTGTTACTGGGGCAGTTAGTGCACTGGAGGAGATATAACGCACGTTGTGATAGGCAGATGTAGGACTCGTGGATCTTGAAAGGTGTGTTGTGGGGTGTGTTGATCATCATAGCAGTGTTGTTTTATCTGCAGGTTTTGCATCTATTTTTCTGGCAGAGTTTGGTGCTGCTTTGAGTTGGTGGGTCCTGGTCTGTGGGCCACTTGCTTCTGATGACTAGCGTGGTGAGACTGGGGGCTTGTTTGAAGGCCAGAAGAGGGGGTTTGGAAAAGATTTCTTTCAGGATGGGGTCCCCATCGAGTATGGGCTGTAATTGTTTAATGATAGCCCTGTGGGTTCCAGTGTGGGGTGGCAGGTGAAAACTAGGGATTTGGAGGGGAGGGGGGGGGAGGTTCCTGTATTGAAGCTGGTTCTTCTCTCAGGGTATTTCTCTGGCCCGTTTCGTGATATGATCTATTTCTCTGGTGGAGAGTCCTTGTTTGGTGAAGGGGGGTTTTAAAGTGTGTTGAGGTGTATACCCCAGACGCTTTCCTCAGACTATATTGTATAGCATCTGAGTGCCTGGCTATAGATACAGGATTCTTGGTGTGTCTGGGGTGGCGACTGGATCTGTGGAAGTAGGTGTGGTGATCCCTGTGTGTCTTCTGTAGAATTGACCATTGGGTTCCTTTGTTGAAGCTGATCGTGGTGTCCAGGAAGTTGAGGCTGGTGCTGGAATGTTGTAGGGAGCTTTTGAGGAACGTGCTAGGGAGCATTTGATGGATGGGTGGAAGTTGTTTCCTGGGACCAACACGGCTACAACATCACTGCAAACCACAAACACCACGGCCTGAAGGGACCGTTGTGATCATCTGGTCTGGTCTCCTGTATAAATGGAGCGTAGGTGATGCTTCCTCTCAGAGTCATTGCTACCCTTTGCTACAGGCAGCAGCATTACCACCCCGAACTAGACTGAAGGGCCACGCTCTTGGGGTGCAGCAGAGATGCTGCTCTGCAGTGGGGAGAGGGGGGAGTTGAACCCGAGTTCCCCATCCCACAGGTAAGCTCCCGGCCCACTGGGCTAAAACTGACTAGCGCTTGGGCCTTGTTTTTATGAGAAAGAGTTTAGGTGCCTAACTCCAGGAGTGCGTTCACACCTGGGAACCCCAAGTGCGGACGGGCACCTTAGCCCCTTGGAGGGGCAGAGCTTAGGACCCACAGCTCTCCTTGAGATGCCCTATGGCTATCTTAGCTGCCGGCTCAGCTTGCTGGCCTTCAGTGATCTCATCCTTAGACGCCTGTCTCTCCGCATTCGCTGTCCAGGGAGCCTGAGCTCCCGCCTCAGGCCTGTGGATTCCACTAGTGCCTAACTCCCCTATGGCCCTTGGAGAACCCCAGTTACGGTCCTACTTGCCAAATTCCAGGGCACCTTTTAATGGAGTGGTTATTCCAAAGCCTCTTACAGCTTCACCGTCCTGAGACAATCACGGTCGTCTTCCACTTCCAGGGTCTGAGATCATACAGCAAAGAAGTATTTTCTTGGGTTGGGGAAGGGCTGGCTTTACGGCTTGGGTCTCCATAGTCAGTGGGCGCACAGGAATATTCACGGTCAGATTTTGTGAATGCCGGCTCTGCTGGGAATGGTGGTAGTGTCTTACAACCCTTTTGCCCTCATCTTCCTCATGGTATTTGTCTAGCTAATCGCGGATGTCCCAAATCCCTAACCATCGTGCTTCGGGCTCAGACAGCACCTTCCATCGGAGGGTCTTAAAATGCTCTAGACATATTAACTAATTAACCCTCCCCACCCTATTGTGAGGCAGGGAATAATTGCCATGCCCATTTTACATAACAGGGAAACTGAGGCACACAGAAGCAAAGTGACTTGACCAAGGTTACATCGGAAGCAACCGGCAAATCTGGGAATAAGTCAAAGCTCACACCTGCTGGCCCTCACAAGTCAAGCTCCCAGCTGAGATATAGCTAGTTCTGAGTTCTACGCCGACCTGGGCGAGTGACTTGCTTTCATTATACTTTGCACTCAGCGCACCTATTTATGCCACACAAAACCCAGGGATGTGATTTTCCCGCTTTTCTGATGGGGGGAATGAGAGGTCCAGTGCCATCTTGCCAGCCAACGTCAGGATCAGGTCTAGCACCTAGTCCCGTGCTCTCTGCTGTCACACTCCTGCACTAGACACAGCCAAACTGCTTCGGCTCGCTGGGCCTCTGTGTCCCGCTCTGTGAGGTGAGCTACAGTAATCACCCACCAGGTCAAAGGGCCGGCAGGATGAAGTTTTCATGTCCGTGCAGCGCTTTGACAATGTGACACTATCAGAGCATCGTTAGCTGTCCTCCCAGAATGGCAAAAAGAAGAACAACTCCTCCCCACCGCCTGTATTGCGGTTCCCGTGCCTGTTTCCCCTTTCAGGCGCTGTAACAACAGGGAAGGAAGGCAGGGGAGAGGGTAGATCCTAGGCAAATATATTTTCGGCAGAGGGAGGCTGTCAGTAGTGGTGGGGGCCGCTAGCCTCGTCGTCAGGGCTGGCCTATTGGCAGAAGCGTCAGATGAGCAAAGATTGTTCTTGCTAGATCCCCATGTTCGAAGCTAGGTACAGCTAGCATAGCCCCTCAGCTCTGCTGATGTAATGAAGTGCCATGCAATTTACTGGGTGGGTTTTCCAGACAAGACCTTAATCACTTCAGTTCTGCCTGCATTCGGGGGATGTCAGGGCCCAAGGTGTGCTTGTTAAGGACCGGGCTTTTGTCCTGATGTCACTCTACAGTTGGCAGTTACCTCTCGTCCCAGAAACTGCCCCAGTGCAGCAGTGATGTGTGTTTAGAGTATCTATAGTCCTGGAGGATGAAGCATCCTGGATACAGTGTAAAATACTATTCCTTTAAACTCTAGTGTCAACACAATATCAGGACTGAGTTAGCAAGCAGACACGGAGAAATGCAAGTTAAGGTTGACAGTCCAAACCTATCTCTGCTCTCTTGTCCTTAGTCTTTAAGATATGGTCGTGTTTGCATTACCATAAATTATTTGTCAAATACCAACATATTGTGCTGTAACAGTAACCCGTTTCTTTTATAACAAAGCTTATAAGACATTGTACACCCAGGGACAGATTCTCCATTGGATTCATGTTGACCTGTTACTTACAAAATTGCTACCCCTTTGCTACAGCTTTCTACCCCACTTTGCACTGGTGTATGTGACTACTCACGATGCAGGGTGGCTGAGAACCTGGCCCACATTCTTCAGGCTTGGCTTGATTTTCAAGTCTCACTGAGACCTACAAAACAAGCCAAGTTTGAAAAAAGTTGGCTCAGTAGCTTGAAAGGTGCCAATGCTTAAAATAAAATGGCACCAGTTCTTCCATGGTCTCAACATTAATATTTAATAGGTATTACTAAAAATAACTTAGTGGACACAAGTGACAGAATATCATAGCCCAGTCCCAGTGGACTGCAATTTACAAAAGCCTCCAAAGATGTACCTAACAAAGCCTGAGGAGATCATCTTTGTTATCTAACCAGTTGAATACATCCTCGGAGGGAAGGAATCTGTAACAGGCAGCTTCAGGCTCATGTTAACCTCTTACTGCGGGCCCTCGCAGAATGCAAGTTCTTGGCTCGTGTTTCATTTGCCTGAGTCAGTGAGGCTGTGTTAAAAATATACAGTATATTTCAAATAAGGCCAAGCAATCAATAGCCCTTTCAGAGATGGTGCAAAGACCTGTGTTGTGATCACTGCTCTCCCAGACACAGAGGGAGGAAGAGGAAGGTTGGGTACAAGTACAGCAGTTGTTTATTACAGGTTTGTCCATCATTTTTGTTCCGGGATCAGTCAATTCTATACACACCATCTGGCAGAGCTGAGATCTCCAGCCAGTCTGGAGAAGCAGAGGGAGATAAAAACAAAAGAGGCCGTACAGCAGCAATTTCAGAACCACAAGCACTTACCCATCAAAAGGCAGGCACCAAACAGAATGGAGTGGGACGATTCGGATTACAGATTCCACATTCCCTGTGGCAAGATGAGAGAAACGTGTTTATCCACCTGGAGAGGAAAATGGATCCCTGCTGTCATTATAAAAAGGGATCATTCTTCGAACGCTGCAATAGTTCAAGAAAATCAGTGGTACCTTAATTACCTCTTTGGATTATATCAGTAAATGTGTATCACTAATGGGGCCCCACGAAAGGTTACCGGCGAGTAATTTTCATCAGTCCCAGTCATTTCTGATAATAGTACAAAGTTCAGCAGCATTCATAGCACAGACGTGGCGTCCATTGATTTTGTTAAAGTTCAGACTAACACTTCAAATCTGTGCCTGTGGCAGTTTTCCCTAGGACCTTCACGGCTGCTCTTTTAGCATTCCAGCCATGTAGCTACAGAGATAGCAGGTCCAGCCTGTCTGCCGTGAAGAACATTGAATCTGCAACACCCGGAGTTTGTCTCCAGACGGTGAGGTATTTACTTGGCAGTAATTACAATTTTACATTCTAAGTGGTGATCTATGGTGGTAATATGTATCAGGCAGAGGTGCTGTGGCCATAGGGGGACAGGACAGAGGGGTGGCAAAGGAAATAGATTATTGGGGAAATGAAAGTAGTGCAGTGAAAATGAAAAATGAATGGATACTTGAGCAGTGGAGCATGGCTGACTTAACCTGTCAGCCTGTCCACGCCAGAATAGACGTCCAGCCTGGCCAGCTCCTATTTACCCACTGAAATGTGGATTCATGCGAGCGACAGACCAAGCCAGTGCAAAGTCTGAATGGATCTGATTATCACAAGGAATTTATACATTCCTGTGGGTGTATGTAGAATATCAAACTAGTGGAGACAGTCTTCAAATCTTCCCCTGTATTTAACAAGGAAAACAGATGTCACAGCAAAGCCACTTGTGGTCAGGAACAGGGAGGGCGGATGCATGCCTTCTAGCCGTAGATACTTAGCTAGTGAGTACTGCTCATTGTCCTACAGCAGCCGAGGTGGCTCTGGGGATTGCTAGCAGCCCTGAGAACTGTCCACTGTTAGATCATGGGGTTAGATCCAGCCGGGAATAGCTCGGGCCCCCACACCTTCTGACGTGGATGAAAAGCACTTTGCCCTTCTTTAACCTTTAAAACTGGACTTCTCAGAACAAAGTCACCCAAAAGTCAGAGAACTGCTTGGAAAAGTTGGGCCTAATTACTCTGCCTGTCATTAGATTAAGTATTTTTTATCAGTTGTCATTTATTACTGTAGCACCCAGAGTCCCTAATCAGGGTTTAGGGCCCCATTAGGCAGGGCACTGCACACACAATGAAAAGACAGTCTCTGTCCCCAAGCCTTTGCAACCTAACTGAGCAGGAGGAGCTGCCGACTTATCTGCAAAGCCTAGCAGGGCCAGACAGAGTTGCTGATGCTGCCTCTGCTCCTTCCCTTCTGATAAATCCCAGAGGGTTACGAAGGCGCTCACCTGGGGAGTTCTCCGGGGCTCTAGCCTATTGCTCACCACGAAGGTCAGTTTTCAGAAGTGCCTAGCTACTTGGGGAATCTCAGCTGCTGCGTTCCCAACGTGAGACACGCTAATGGAGCCTGACTTGCAGAAAGTGCTGAGGTCCCCCCTCCCCCATGAGAACATCAGGCCTTTTTAAGGCATCTCAATTTGGACTCCCAAAGTCACTTGGAGGCCCTCTTGCTTAGCATCGTGTTTTTCCAACGGCAGAAGCAAGATGTCCCAAGTCACTGGGAGGAGAGGTTTTTCTCCCCCTAGTCCCTCCAAAGCTGTTTTCAAAGCCGGAGGGTGTAAGTGGTGCAATTCTATCCAGGTCTTTCCCTTCCAGCACGCGTGCCATTCTGAATCACACAGCCCCTCCACCGAGCAGACTGCTGCATACAGCATGAATGTGCTGGCTCTTCAGCCAGGAAATCAGTGAGCTTCGTGTAACGCAGGCTGACCCAGTGTGGCTATATTGTAGTGTCATGGGTTCAGCAGGATTCGCTGATTCAGAGACTGTGATGGGGACACAACATGAATGTGCCAGCACCAAGGACGTCAAAATGCACATGGGGACACGCGGGGGAAAAGATTGGTCAACCCAGAGATATTTAAATTGCCTCCACCCAGGAGTTGGCAGCTCAAAAGTCAATATGCAGAAGGGAGCGCTATTCCAATTATCCAGGCACATGTGACTGCAGTGAAACAAACCATGGAACATCCGTTGGTCTGCTCGTTCCTGGAGGAGCCATGCATCATGGAAGATATCAGGGCTACAGACCAGGCCATATCACGGGCTCACCACTGGACAAGTCTACGATTGTGGTGGAAGGACATGAGAAGAACATAGTGTTGCTCTTTGTCCCACTCTAGTGGCTACACTGTGAAAAGCTTATGAGTCTGCTACTTTCTTTGAGAGGAGTCTTTTAGCAAAGCATTATGCTTTTAGATCCAGTGGTTCCCAGGTTCAGTCCTTGCTGCTGCCAAATTAATGGGGGGAGGGAGGGGAGAGGTGTTGGATGTTAGTATTACATTTGTTAATTTGAAAAAGGACTTTTACTGAGAGAGCGGGGGGAATCCACAGTGGAAATAGACACCGGGGGGGGGGGTCTTTTCCTTTAAGAATGGTACACGGAAGGTGGGTTTGATTCTCAGTCATTGGCCACCTCCTAGTGACATCAACATGAAGTCCCTGCTGGGAGCTCAGCCAGTGGAGATGCCTCCCGGAGGGTATCTACGATGGTCTGCTCCCAAGAGGAGAGGGAATTGGTCCCTTGAGCTCAACAGAAGATCACTGGGGCTAATTTGGGCCTGAGAGAGAGACAGAAGCAATGAGTGATTTGTGTTAATCGCCCCAGGCCATCCCATTCATTTCAGGCTCCAGAAGGCTGTTCAATCTTAGTTAAAAATAAATAAGTTCAATTATTGGAAAGGAAAAAATAGCAGTGTATTTATTGCAAGTAAATCGAAAGTAATTACTCTGGGAAAAGTTCTATTTTGGGCCTGAAAGTGCAATACATTAGCTGTCACGCTTCTGAAAGTAACTGGCAAAGAGAATTTCAATAAGTCATTCTGTGAAGCCAGGACAAGACACAAAATAGTCCTGCTTGGGTCGTATTCATTTACCCCTTGGACGCCAACTGATTTACTCTCACTTCTCAGCAGTGTCAGTGACAAAATGATCCCAAAATGTTGCATTGCCTTGTTCTAGCCCCATCTCTTTGTTCATCAAGACCTTCCTCCTTTCTATCCCTCCACAAGCTCCACCCTCAGGATTAGCCGAAGAGAAAAATATATTGAGGGGAGAAAACACTAAAGCCAAATCCTTGAGTTCTTTCTCAGTGCAGATGGTCTTCAGAGTCACTGGGAGTTTTGCCTACATACGCACAGAGGGTAAACTTTTCAAAAGCACCTAAGTGACTTAGGAGCCTACGTCTCATTGAAAGGCCGTGGAGCCATCAATGCCTAAGTCGCTTTCAAAAAGTGAGCGCAGGCTCCTAAGTCACAGAGGCTTTTGAAACTGTTACCCTGAGTGAAAACTGTATACGGACTTACACATTTGAGACTGACAGATAAATGGGATCGTGAACAACAGTGAGACTTTTGTAAGGAATGTATTCGATTATTTGCAGGTGTATTATTGTTTATATATTACAGCAGGGCCTAGAGGCCAGGGTCTCATTATGCCAGGTACTGCACACCCAGAGACCAATGTGTATGGTGTACTGTAAGCTTCACACTGCGAGTCTCTTTGCGTCCTAAGCCAGGTGCGAATTAAGCAGTTGTGAACTCTACACGAGCAGACGTGTACAAGGTGAAACAGACAACAGGACCTAGCCTCTCTATGAGGAAAGAGAAAGGATTGGTCTGGCACTTCTTGGAATGCAGAGAGACACCCAGCATCCTTCACCTACGAGACAAATTGATAGCGTGCATGTCTCATGAAGGAAGGGTCCCAGATTGCCTGGCTGTAAAGTGCTGCAGGGATTTGGGGGGAGAAATGTTTTTAGACAGGAGAGTAGTTTGTTAATTAAGTCTAGGCTCTAGCACAGTGGTTCCCAACCTGTGGCCTGGGGGCCAAAAGTGGCCCGGAGGGTCTTTCAAAGTGGCCCTCCCCTCGCCTCCTGCTGGCCGCAGAAGGGAGCCGCCCCCTACAGACCCAGGCAGAGCGTGTTGCTGCAGGGCTACAAGATCAGTGCAGGCTCCTCGCTGCACCCAAGGGGATGGGAGATCAGCGCTGCCCTCCCCCTGGCTCCAGCAGGAAGCACGGCCAAGCGCTCTGCCTGGATCCATAGGTGCTGGGCTCCCTGCTGGAGCCAGAGGGAGGGGAGCACTGATCTTCCATCGCCCTGGCTACAGAAGAGAGGCACTGCCTAGGACATGTGCAGGTTCCCTGCTGCAGCCAGGGGGACAGGAGATCAGCAAGGAGGCAGCCTCCTCATTAAAATCCTTCCAGGGGCTGGGAGGGTGAGCGGAGCAGGTCCCCCACTGTGACTTAGCTGCCAGGCCATGTGCTTCACTGTGTAGGGCCAGTCACTCATCTATACTGGTGCTTTGTCTGAGTGTGTGACACACTGCGAGTCATTTGTCGGTGTAAAATAGTGAATGTGAAAAATGAGCACAGGAGCATCAACGTGTTTACTTTAAACACGCAGCGCTTTGTAGTCCTGAATGGTGTATATGTCAATACCTTTTTTATGAGCTGATAGACTGGGTGGCCCTTCAGGTTTGTAAAAATGATATTTGTGGCCTTCGAGTCAAAAAGCTTGGGAACCCCTGGTCTAGGATGTATGTCATGATATATCTAACCCTTTGTTCCCAACATTTCTCCTTGCTGCACTTTGAATCCCTATGCTTGCCTAACTAAGTGTATATCTGATTTCACAACCAACATATCTCAGTGGGGTGTTGAGTTCAACCTCAGAGCCCTGCTGCACTGGTAAGCTGGGCTGTACTATTTCTTTGGAAGCAGCGGTCAGTGAATCCCGCGCAGGTCTAGTGAGCCAGGGGCTGGCTACTCCAAGGGATGCTTGGAGGGCTTGACCGCTGAAGCGACAGCAGGGCCTGCGAGGCCTAGAGGGCAGAGCTTGTGTTGCCTGTGGGCGGTGGAGTTGGGGAACTGACCCTAGGCAGGTACAAACAAGGCTTCTTTACACGAAGGGCTGATAGTAGCAATGGGCCTCACAGCCCTGGGTAGCCCCAGGAAGCATCACAGGGCTAATGGGTACCACACGGGATCAGTGATAGCATCTTCCTTAATGATGTGGAAGACATTCACTTGTGAGCCGATAGTGGGAGGTCCTGGGAACACTAGTAAGGCTAGAGAAACAATCCAAAGGGAGTTGGAGAGGTTAGAAGGATAGGCAGAGAAGAATGACATCAGATTCAGTTTGGAAACTGGCTTCTAATCTAGGTAACGGTAAGGCAGAGCACACGGTGAGAGACACAGCTCTGTGAAAATAAGGCCCCTTGAAAGCAGTAACGATGAGAGAGGTCTTGGAGACGTGTCAATAAATAAATTAAACTGGAGTTTGCAATGCAGCATGGCAGCTACAAAGCCAGTGTACTTTGGGCTGTTCACATCACAATGCGTGGGGCTATCAGGCTCATTGCTCTCAGTACAATCAGGTCTGGCTCCCCTGCTAGCCAGATGATACTGGGAACCAGAAGGACCCCAGAAAAAAGCAACAGACGTGTTCAGGGGCTGGAGGGACTGGCCTACAAGGAAACAGATGGTGTTAACGGAAGGGCTTTGGCTTCCTCAACCTTGGGATGCTGTGCTAGGAAGGTCTGCTGGGAAGAGACAGGGTCCACCACACCAAGCCAGAGACCATCTTTGCCCACTGACTCACCAACCTAGACTCAAAGAGGGCAAGAGAAAAAAGCCAACAGGTAAGTACCAAAAAAGGTGACCTTAACAGAAGTTTAGATGTTGAGGAGGACAGAGAAAATTACAGAAGGGTCATAGGAGCAACACGTGCGGAAAAATAATCAGTGGGGCAATCTGCTCAACATCTTAGATATCTATACACAAATCCAAAAAGTGTGGGGAATAAACAGGAAGAACTGTAAAGCATTAGTCCATAAGCTAAATTACTTAACTGGCATCAGAGACCTGGTGGAATAAGTCTCATAATTGGAATATTGGTCTAGAGGGGTACAGCTGTTCAGGAAGGACAAGCAGAGTAAGAAGGGCAGAGGTGTTGTATTATACCTCAAGAATAGATATACTTGTTCTGAGGTCCAGAAGGAGGTGAGAGGCAGATCAGTTGAGAGTCTCTGGGTAAAGATAAAAGGGTTAAAAAATAGGAGTGATGTCATGGTAGGGGTGTACTACATATCCACCCCTCCTTCCTGGTTTGATGGTGTGAGGCATTTCTAGAACAAAACATAAATACCCATAACACAAGACCTGGTAGTAATGGGGGATTTTAACTGTCCAGATGTCTGTTGGAAGAGCAATACAGCAAAAAAACACAAATTTCCAGTAAGCTCTTGGAACACATTGGGGACAACTTTGTTCCAGAAAGTGGAGGAAGGAACCAGGAGAACAGCCATTTTAGACTTGATTCTGACCAGCAGGGAAGAATCCATAGCAAATCTGAAGGTCAAAGGCGATTTCGGTGAAAGCAGTCATAAAATAATAGATTTTGTGATTCGAAGGAAAGGAAGGAGTGAGAGCAGCAGAATAAGGACAACAGATTCAGAAACGCAGACTGGAACAAATTCAGAGAACTGGCAGGGAAAATGCATGGGATAAAGAAGCTCAGGACAGCTGGCAGTTTCTCAAGGAGACAATAGCGAATGCACAACTGCAAACTCTCCCGATGCAAAGAAAAGATAGGAAGAATAGTAGGAGACCAACATGGCTCTATTGGGAGCTCTTTAATGATGTGAAAAATCAAAACAGAATTGTACAAAAAAATGGAAACAAGGACAAATTGCTAAGGAGCACAAAAGAATAGCACAAGCATGTGGGAACAAAACCAGGACTAAGGCGTAAAGTCATTTACACCCAGCAATGGCCATAAAAGGTAACAAGAAGAGATTCTTTAAGCCAAAATGGGGAAGGATCAGGTTAAAGAATAGATAAATTAGATGTATTCAAGTCAGTAGGGCTTGATGACATTCATCCAAGGGTATTTAAAGAACTAGCTGAAGCAACCGCAGACCCATGAGCAATTATCTTTGAGAACACTGGAGGACAGGTGAAGTCCCAGAAGACTAAAGAAGTGTCAACATAGTACCGATCTTTAAAAAGGGGACCAAAGAGGACCCAGGGAATTATAGGTCAGACAGCCTAAACTACAATCCCTGGAAAGATACTGGAGCAAATTTTTGAACAATTTATTTGTAAGAATTTGGAGGATAATAGGGTTAAGGAATAACCAGTACGGATTTGTCAAGAATAAATCATGCCAAACAAACCAGATCTCTTTCTTTGATAAGATTACTGGCCTACTGCGTAGGAGGAAATCGGTAGATGTGATATCTTGATTTTAATAAGGCTTTTGACACAGTCCCACATGACAGTCTCACAAGCAAACTAGGGAAATGTGATCTAGATCAAATTACTTACAAGGTGGGTGCACAACAGTTTGAAAGACTGTACTCAAAGAGTAGTTATCATTGGTTCGCTGTCAAATTGCAGGGGGAGCATACCTACGAGGGTCCCACAAAGGTCACTCCTGGGTCCAGTACTACCAGTATTTTTATAAGCATATTCTCCATTCCATTTTCCAAGTCATTGATGAAATCTGTAGAGGACACCAACCTGGGAGGGGTTGCAAGCACGTTGGAGGACAGGATTCGAATTCAAAACGACCTTGACAAATTGGAGAATTGGTCTGAAACCAGCAAGATGAAATTCAATAAAGACAAGTCAAAACAAAAAAAGTCAAATGAACAACCACAAAATGGGGAACAACTGACTAGATAGCAGCACTGCTGAAGCAGATTTGGGGTTTATAGTGGATCACAGATTAAGTGCGAGTCAACAAGGGGATGCAGCTGAGAAAAAGGCTCACGTGCTGGGGTGCATTAACAGGAGTGTCATACGTAAGACACAGGAGGTAATTGTTCCACTCAGTCAGCACTGGTGAGGCCTCAGCTGGAATAGCACGTCCAATTCTGACCACTGCGCTTTAGGAAAGATGTGGATAAATTGGAGAATGTCCAGGGGAGAGCAACAAAAATGATAAAATGTTTAGAAAATCTGAACTATGAAGAAAGGTAAAAAAAACTCGGCATGTTTAGTCTTGACATAAGAAAACTGAGAGGGAACCTGATATCTTCAAATACATTAAGGGCTGTTATAAAGATGACAGTGATCAATTGCTCATGTCAGTTGAAGGTAAGTAATGAGCTTAATCTGCAGCAAAAAAAGATTTAGGTTAGATATTCGGGAAATCTTTCGAATGCAAGCTCTGGAAGAGGCTTCCGAGGGAGGCTGTGGAATCACCAGCATTGGAGGTTTGTAAAAACAGGCTGGACAAACAGCTTTCAGAGATGGTCTAGGTTTAGTTGGTCCTCCCACAATGCAGGGTGCTGGACTGGATGACTTCTTGAGGTCTCTTCCACCCCTACATTTTGATGATCTTATGCAAACCTCAGCTGAAAAAAATCCCTATTTTTTCCACTCTTTTCTCTGCTTCTGAATTTCTTGCTTCAGAGCTGCAGCAGAGTTTATCGGGCTATCGAGGCTGCGCTGGGAGAGGACTCAGCAGCTTGCCCGGGCACCCCTTCACCAAGCTATGCACTATTAGAAAACAGCTCCTTTGACATTTACCTCCCTAAATCCATTCTTCACGGGAAGGGAGTTACACCCCATGCCGCTTCCCCCCGCGGGAAAGCAGCTCAAAGACAAAGCCCTACTTATACTGGGATATCTCAGTACTGTCCTATGGCCCCCCCATCTCCATGGTATCTAATCTCCTCCCCTGCCCACCCACTGTCTAGCAGAGGAGGGCCGTTATCCCCATTTTACAGATGGGGGAACGAGGCACAGAGAGACCAAATGCCTTTTCAGGGTCCGCTAGTTAGTCTGAGGGTGGGCCCTGAATTGAATCTGGCTCCAGCGTCGCAGACTGATGCCCTAATCACTGAGCCATCCTTTTTGCCACCTGGAAAACCCTTTCCCTCCCCCGCTTTTATCGGAGTACCAGGGGCACGAACCACCTGAGTGCCTCCTAGTGGCTGGGCACAATGCTGCAATCCTTTTTTCCTGCTCTTCACATCCCCTGCAGGTTGCTCACCTCGCTAGGCAGGTCTTCAGTTGCTCAGCCCTCCAGCCAAGTCATGCAACCACAGCTGGATGAAACCCTTCCAAGGTACTCAAGTCCAAAACAAATGCAAAACAAAAGCCTTCCAATCTCAGGCTCCAGCTGGGTGCAGTCCCTGTCTTCTGAGGGAGGCCTTGCTCTTCAATCCCTTCAACTCCAACCCCTTGCTCCAGCTTCTAAGGGAGTCTTGTCCCCTTCTCAGGGCTTAGGACACTTTCCCCATGGCCAATGGGGGAACCCAGCTCACCCGCTGCTTCGGGTCCCAACCCAGGGACGCTGTAAACAGCAGTCACGTACCCTGCCTCCAGTTCACTGCCACTGTTCCCTGGGCCTTTTTACCGCTTTAGTCGCTTTACCTCTACCCATTTCCTTAGGGTTACAGCTCTCAGGGCCTCTCTCCCCCAGGCTCACCCAGCTCCTGTAGCCAGAGCCCCCAGCCTACACCTCACCTGGTCACAGCCAGGCACTGACCCGCTCAGGCTCTGCACCTCCTTTTAACTGAGCCTGCTGGACTCTGATTGGCTGCTTCTGCCCAGCCTCTCTAGGCAGGCCTGGAGGGCCCACATTCGCTGCTCCTTGCTGGGGTGGGGTGTAGCAGGATTGCAGGGCCCCAGCAGGGGTTTCAAAAGGCCAGATGCACCCCACGACACTGGGAAACAATGTGGCTTAGTCATCTTTTTAAACCCTTTGAGCCTCCTGCATTCACCGGCCCCTTCTCCCCCCGCCTACCCCGCACGAGAGACAGCCCAGCCACCCGCACATTTTGGCCCCCTAGCCGCTTTCAATTCACACTTTCCTTTGGAGACCATGAGGCAAACCGTGGCAGCTGCTGTGCAAGGATGGGGAGGTGTGGGGGAGAGCATGAAGAGCTGGCCCCCACCTTGCACCCATGAACAAGGGCCGGCCGCAAACTCCTGGAGTGCGGTCTTCCCCAAAAGCAGGTGGAGAAAGGCAGGGGCCTGTGCACAGCCAGCAGAGCTGATGCCGCTGGAGTGCAGTGAGGGTGCAGTACTCCCTGTCAGATGAGGTTGGTCAACATCTGCCCCTCCAGGAGCTCTGGCTGAGGCATCCTGAGTGCCTCCAGGGGCTTCTGCTCTAGCCTGGCTCCACCTGACCCCACCCAGTGCAGGCAAGGGCTGAGCACCACGTTATGGCCCTACACGAAGAGTCCCCTTTGATTTCTAACTTGGAAAGTGGGGTGAACGGGTGCTGGTGGGAAATTCACAAGCAGCTGCATGAAAAGCACAGGCCACATGTCATTCAAACTGCTCAGCGCCCAGAAACTCTCATGACGCACAGTGGAAAATTCCCATCCCATCACTACCACCCTCCGTTGAGAACAATGAGTGCTGCTAGGGTCTGAACATCCCCAGACTTTGTATCATCCTGTTTTGTTGTGCCCAGTGGGAACTACAGTGTGTGTTACAGG
Source organism: Emydura macquarii macquarii (assembly GCF_026122565.2). Taxonomy (NCBI): domain Eukaryota; kingdom Metazoa; phylum Chordata; order Testudines; family Chelidae; genus Emydura; species Emydura macquarii. The sequence goes on from NW_027131391.1 coordinate 7,924,573, forward strand.
CACAGGAACTCCAGTGGAGAGCAATGGCCCCAGGTAACGCTGGAATCTATTGGGGTTTTCTGAGACGGAGGATTAGGAGGTTGCTATGGAAGCATCACAGATGCCAATGACATGGAACGGTGGGTTCTCTCCTTGGAATGTCTTTCTGGGGATGCGGGAGGAATTTGTAGGAGGGAGAGACAGGCTTGCTTGAATTAACTGTGAATCCACTCAAACACTGCGCTGAAGAGTTCAGCTTGACCATTGCTGGCTTCACATGCAGTGATGGAAAGAGAAGCAGAGAAAGGCAGGGAGAGAAAATCCAGTGACAAAGTGAGATGAAAATGGAGCAGAGAGCAGAGAAAATAAATCAGAGAGAAGGAATAGAATGGGAGAGAGAACTGTCCTGAGGCTGGTCAAATAATATTTCCCAGAACGTACTTTCAGATCACTTTCCCTCATCAATTGATGAATAAGTCATTTGCAAATACATGTATTCTGCCAGCTCGACAGACACTCTGATAACACCTGATGGGAAGCATTGAGAAGAGTTTATCCGGCGAGTGTTGAGTACGTTGTTTGAGAATCATTTTTTCACATTTTGACCAGCTCTAGATTCTCATGAGCTGCATCAGAAACAGGCTGCTTGGAAAAAAAAAAAAAAAAAAGTTTGAAAAAGTAAGATACAGCCCCTCCCCCAGACCCTTCCCTGCATGCCAAAAAAGCAGTTATCCCTGGCTGGACTAAAACTCTGCATCACACAACAAGCACCTGGGTATCCCCCAGGGAAACTAATGGCCAAGTTCTCATTGGCTCCATGTTGAGGCCCTCAGTTTGTCTCAGCTGTTTTTGTCAGATCGTTTTCCATCCAGAAGAAGTCAGAGCCATATTCACCACAGAAAAGACATGCAAGTTCAGGCCAAAGGAAGATTCAGTTGTAATCATCTAGGCTGATCTCCTGAACTCAAAATCTGAGCTTCTCCATTAAGGAAATTCTATAGGTGTGTGTAGCCTGGAAGTGACAGCCCTGGGCTGGAAAATGAGATAGACACATTCCAGTCTTTGCTCTGCTTAAGGCTTGTTTTTCTTTTCATTCCAGAGTCAAACATCTTAAGGCCAGTAGGGACCATTATGGACATCTACTCTGACCTCCTGATTATATAGGCCAGAGAACTGCCCTGAATTAATTCCTGCTTCAAGTCCAATAGATGTGGTAGAACTAGAGCATCTCCTTTAGAAAAAAAAACACCCAATCTCGATTTTGAAATCGCCAGCAATGGACAGCCTACCACAACCTCCTTGATAGGTTGTTCCAGTGGTCAATCGTGCTCACTGTGGAAAATTTGTGCTGTATTTCTAGGTCTGAATTTATCTAGCTTCATCTTCCAGCCACTGGATCTTATTATACCTGTGTCTGCTAGTTTGAAGAGCACTGTTATCAAATTTCTGTTTGCCCTGTAGGTGCTTATCAACTGTGATCAAATCACCCCTTACCCTTCTCTGATAAATCAAAGAGATTGAGCTCCTTGAGTCTATCACCATAAGGCATGTTTTCCAATCCTTTAATCATTCTAATGGCCTTTCTCTGCACCCGCTCCAATTTATCAACATCCTTCTTGAAGTACGGACACCAAACCTGTACACAGTATTCCAGTAGCAGCTGCACCAGTGCCAAATACAGAGGTGACAGAACCTGTCTTTTGGCCACCGTATCACACTAGGAACTCATGCTAATTATCCACCAGTTCCCCCAAGTCGTCTTCAGCGTCACTGCTTCCCAGAGTCCCCAGTCCTTTAAGTATGGCCTATAGTCTTTGTTCCCAGAAGTCTGAACTTGCATTTGGCCATATTAAAAACACATTGTTTGCTTGTACCCAGCTCACCAAGTGACCAACATTACCCCATATCAGTGCCCTGTGTGACACTTTCTTGGGGCATCCAGAATTCAGACTTTAAGAGCAGAAGGAACTATCATGATGATCTAGTCTGACCTCCTGCACATCGCAGGCCACAGCACCTCACCCACCCGCTCCTGTTATAGGCCTAGAGTGACCAGATAGCAAGTGTGAAAAATTGGGTCGGGGGGGAGGGGTATTAGGTGCCTATATAAGAAAAAGCTCTGAAAACTGGAATTGACCCCATAAAATCAGGACATCTGGCCACCCTAAATAGGCCCATCACCTCTGGCTGGGTTGCTGAAGTCCTCAAATCACAATTTAAAGACTTCAAGTTACAGAGAATTCGCCATTTAATTTAGTTCAAACCAGCAAGTGACCCGTGCGCCACGCTGCAGAGAGGTGAAAATCCTCCAGGGTCTCTGCCAGTCTGACCCAGGGGAAATTCCTTCCCGACCCCAAATATGGCAATCCGCTAGACCCAGAGCATTTGTGTGAGAGCCACCAGCCAGACACCTGGGAGAGTATTCTCTGTAGTAACTCAGAGCCCTCCCCACCCAGTGGGCCATCTGCAGCTGATGGAGATATTTGCTAATAGCAGCCATGGATGGGCTATTGTACCATCGTAGGCAACCACTTCATACCATCCCCTCCATGAACGTAGCAAGGTCAGTCTAAAAACAAGTTTGATTTTCTTGCCCCCTCCCTTAGCAGGCTGTTCCAGAGCTTCCCTCCTCTGGTGGTTAGAAACCACCATCTAATTTCAAGCCAAAACCCTTTGATGGCCAGTTTATATCCATTTGTTCTTGTGCCAACACTGGCCCTTAACTTAAATAACTCCTCTCCCTCCCTGCTGGTTATCCCTCTCATGTATGTAGAGAGAGCAATCACATCTCTCATCCTTGTTTGGTTAAGCTAAACAAGCCAAGCTCTCCCTCTCATAAGGCAGGTTTGCCATTCCTCTGATCATCCTAGTAGCCCTTCTCTGCACCTGTTCCAGTTACAATTCATTTTTCTTAAACCCTTATCGTTGCCTTAGCAAGAGAGGGATTTGGGGGCAAGGGGAGGGGAACTAAATTTTGTGATAGCTGCCTGCCACCCCCATCTGTTAGCCAGCCAAACAAACAAACTCCTTAGGACTCTGTCAGCCCTGACTTTGCCTGGCAGGTAACACACACAAGCTGCAATTCTTGTCTAAGACTGTTTTCTGTCCCACAGCCGTTTCTTTGCATCACCAGCCCACATGGCTGGGGATCCACCGTTCACGGTTGCAAAGAACACTGAGCACTTGTTCCCTCAGGGATGGATAATCAAAATGCCTTTTGCTTCTCTTTATATTCCCCAAGTGTATTGTCTTTGTCACCAGTCAGGTGGACCCCTCAGGTTCAGACTCCAGCCTCTTCCCAAGCTGATTTCCTACTATTTACCTCCAGTGTAAATGACCTGCCTATTGTTTCTGGCACCACCATGTTCAATTACCATTAGCAACAGGGAGATATCTATCTCGTCTGGAAGAAAAGATGTTTCTCTCTTTGTCTGGTTGCAAACTAAAGCATAACATTGGTTTGTATCCAGCATTCCTGATACACAGTGTTAATGCATACATTTCACAGTGATATGAACGACAGTCATTTCATATCTTAATGTTCTTTATAGAGAACTGTCATGACAGCAACGTTAGGTGTAGTGAGTGCGTCAGGCTTGAGAGGAGTTGCTGATACTGACACTGAACTCTTTGCCCGTGGGCATTCAGAGGCTCCTAGGGTCAGTACCTGCGTCCTCACTATTTACCCCTCCTCCAGTCTTTGTTTCATCTGCAAACTTTATCGGGCATTTTATGTTTTCTTCCAGGTGACTGATAAAAATATTAAATCGCATAGGGCCCAGAACCGACCCCCGCAGTTTCCCCTACCGACACCTTTTATTCATGACATGTTTACATTTACATTTTGAGACCTATTAGTTGGCCAATTTTTAATCCATTTCATGTGTGCCATGTTGATTTTGTATCATTCTAGTTTCTTAATCAAAAATGTCATGTGGTACAAAGTCCAATGCCCTACAGAAGTTTAAGTATATTACATTAACCGTGTTACCTTTATCAAACTTGTAATCCCATCAAAAATGATATCAAGTTAGTTTGACAAGATGAAGTTTCCGTAAATGCATATTGATTGGCACTAAATATATTACCCTCCTTTAATTCTTTATTAATCGAGTCCCGTATCAGCCACTCCCTTCTCTTGCCCAGGATCAATGTCAGACTGACAAGCCTATAATTACTTGGGTCCTCATTGCCACGCTGTCTGGAGTGGCACACGACTATGACTGCCAACCTGAGGACAGATCATCAAGGAGCAGGGTAGAGACCCCAAATTGGTTGTATGTTCTATAATTAGATTTAACCAACCCAGTAATAAGTTTGAACTCCTAAAGTACTAGAACAGCCTTACAATGGAGTCCCCATTGGTGTTCCAGTCTATCTCGCCATGCAGGGAAGCTGGACTTAGTGATAGATGGTTGCTATATACCAAATATCACAAAATATTTAGGTCGCTTCCAGTCCCAAGAGACCAGCCACTTATCCCAGGTCAATATGTACCTTAGCTCTCACACCAAAGACACTGCTTGTAGCCAATCCTACAGTAAACTAACTACGAATTTATTAACCAAGAAAGGAAATGAGAGTTATCACAAGATTAAAGCAGGCAAACGTGGTTTCTAAAGGTAACGAGTTGCAGAGTTGTCAGCTCTGAATGTCTTTTAGGGCCAACCCAGGTTGACCCTGGGAATCTCTGCTTCTGTTTTGTAGCTCTGGCCCTGTGAGAGTCCAAATAGCAAAAGAAATGAAAAATGTTCTTGCCAGCTCTCTATTACCTTCTTCCAGAATTCAAGCTGATGGGACGAGCCCTTCTGCACGTAACCTCTTCATGGGTGTGAAGGGGCATGTGATGGACTATACTCCACACATTGGCCAGGTGGGGCTACTCACCTCTTGCAGGGCCAGTGTGGGGAGGAGCACACCCCATCGCATATCCTCCCTCTCAGGACTGCGACCCAGGGGTGGGCAGGTATTCTCTTCCTCTAAGTCACCTACCCTGCACCTGCTGCAGCCGGGCTCTCAGGTCATCCCTTTCCTGACTTAGGTCCCTGACCGTGAGCCACAGCCTGTCCCAATCCTCCATTGTGCCCTGGAGTCTCTCCCGCTGCAGCTCCAAGTCCCGTGCAGCCTCCTGCCAGGCCTGCTCCGCAGTTGACAGCTTCTCTGTCAGCTGCTCCACCGCGTCCTCCCATAGCCTCGCTCCCAGGGTCTGAGTCCCCGCTGGCTTGTGCCTTATCTCGACATTAGCCCCTGCATTAATTACTTGTCACCCTGGGGGGTCTCTCCTCCCCCCATTTCACCTCCCATTCCTTTACCTGCCTCTTGGGCTTCTCCACCATTCTGCCAGGCTCCTTATGGGACTCTGGCTCTTCCTTTCCCTTGCCTGGGACCCCTGCCCCTTCCCTGGCTCCCTCTCTTCAGCCGGTGGGGCAATGCCTCTTTATAGGGCCCTTCTCCCCACACCAAAAGCAGGTCCTCCTCCAACCCAATCGCTTATTGTGTGGGGCTCTCTGGGCCCTCGCCTCAGACCCGACCGCCTGGTAAGGCTCTTTCCTTCCCTCTAAATCGGGGCACACTCTCTCCAGGTGTCCTGTTCCCACAGCCATAGCACCCTTGGGGTTAGTCTGGCCTCCTAGCTCCAGGGCATCCTTCCCATTCCTGCCCTTCCACCTCCTGCTTCTTTCCTGCAGGACTCTGCCCAGCTGCTGCTGCTCCCCAGCTCCCCAAACCAGGCTGGTCTTGGAAATGCACATGGGCTTCCCCCAGTTTCTGCTGGTTCTCTGATATCTGTCCCCACGTGGCAGGGACTCACCTCCATTACGTCTCAGCTCCCCTCTACGTGGGCAGCAACTCCAGCATCCGCCTTAGTAGGGGACAACTTCCCTCAGCAAAGAGGCTTTCCTGTGGCATTTCCCTTTTCTCCTTCCCTTAGGGATTCTGTCTCTTTACAGCCCCTTGCAGTGGGGTTCAACCACCTTACAGTCTCTGTCTGCCCCTCACCTCAAGGTTCCTGTCAGGCCCAGTCCATTACTGACCCCTTGTATCAGAGGTGACCATCTCACCTGCATTCTGCACTAAATATGAGGGGTTTGCTCTACTCACCACAGGACGGTGCCATCTCCTGTCAGTTCTGGGGATTACCTCAGGCAGGCCAACACCCCTTCCAGCAGTTAAACCCCATCAGTTTTTCCTCTGCAGTCCTCTCTCGCTCCAGAAACCACAGCATCCTCTTTGTGACTAAGCCTCCAGACAGGTTATTATTGTGTTTCCCCTTCTGGGGAAGCATATCAAAGTTCCCACTCTCCAGCAGTCTCAGGCCATCTTCTGCGTACTGTCTCACAGGGCCATTTCCACAGTGGCTGGCAGAGGAACCTGGGCCCACCCTTCACACGGGGATCTGGCTCAGGGACTCTCTCCACAGCAGACAAGGTGCATTCCCTGGTCCTTACTGCCTTTCCCTGAACCGCTTCCATTCCTCCTGGGCCTCCCCATCCTCTGGGTTTGCCAGTCTCCCCCATCCGAGGGAGTAACTATATGCAACTCATCTCTACAGCCCAAACACACCTCCCTTCTTCCCAAGGAGGGACTGCAGTCTTTCCCAGCCACCCCCTCTGCGTCCATTTTCCTTCTCTTTTGTAGAAGCGCTGTCAGTGCCTCACAGGTGAGCTTCTCTAATTAATTGCCCCCAGCGTAAAGCTCCCCTGTTTGTAGCCTAATCAACTGATTGGGCCCACCTGTCTCAATTCCATTCTTACCCGGCTAGGTGGGGAGCACACACCATCACAAGGCAATTAAGAAAGACTTTATATTGTGATGTCCCACCATGGCCTATGGAGTTTTGATAGGCGTTCTTGTTGAGCAGGCGATGCTTCCGCCTGACGGGTTCACATTTTCAGAGCAAACATTTCTTACAGTTATAAAGCAAAACTTAAATGTGACCTTATAGCCGGTGATAAAACTCTTATAAGTGATATTAATGCAGGCAGCAATTTACAAGCATTTCATAAAGTCTAAACACATTGTTATAAGTCCAATATCCGTCTTAACCATCCTAGCACAGAGATGAAACAGACTGGTTTCCAGCAATGAATTTGTCAGTGCTCAGCCGAAGCCTAAAACCTTGGCAAGAACTGCCACCTGGTTTGCCAGCATCACAGTCATGCTTACCCTTTTAAATACTGGCACAACATTCGCTCTCTTCCAGTCTTCTGGAACTTCCCCAGTGTTCTGAGACTTAGTGAAAATCAACTTTAATGTCTCAGACAGCACTTCTTAGCCACCTCTTTTAAAACTCTTGGATGCAAATTATCAGGACTTGCTGATTTAAAAATGTCTAGCTTTAGTAGCTGTTGTCTTCTTTGTCATCTTCCTTAGGGCGTGTCTTCATGTATGGTGCTACAGTGTTGTACAGTGTTGTAGCACTTTAGTGAAGATGCGCTCCCATCAAAATAGCTCCGTCTACACGGGGAGTTAGGCCAGTAAAACTACATCACTCAGTGGTGTGGATTTCACCCTGAGCGACATAGTGATACCAATATAGGTCTGTAGGCTAGACCTAGACTTAGTTACTGTTGGAATAGAAAGTATTTAATCATCATCAAATAATGAATATCAGCTGCCTTTTTCCCAATGACAGAACAAAAATTCTTATTGAATACTTCTGCCTTTTCTGCGTTATTGTTGATAATTCTACCATTTCTATCGAGTAATGGGCCAATACCATTGCTAGGAATCATTTTGTTCCTGATACACTTAAAAACACTGGCTTATTGAATCACAGGACTCAGACCCTGCACAGCCTATTGCTAAAATACACGAGAGAACTATCTCCTTTAACCTCAACTGCAGACTGATCTCTTGCTGCACAGACACAACGATACAGAATCACAATGAACTGCTCCTCCTCTGTGGCTCATATGTCATCCCCCTGTTCTCCTCCACACCAGCACCTCGCCTCTCAACAACAGCTATGAAAGCATAGAGACCAACGTCTCCTGGATGACTGTATTTCACTTCCCTGCCAAGTACTCTTACGCAAAGTTCTGAAACAGTGAAGGCTAACGTGTCCCCTGCTAGCTGTACATCACTCCCCTGTCACACATCCACACAGTGGTGCAAAGCCATGAAGACCTACACCTCTCTAATGGCCACAGATCACTCTCCTGCGTCCTGCCACACACATGCACCCAGAGATCTGAAACGATCTAGGCTTTTTCCAAAGACCCCATCACTCCCTTCCATCAACACACAAAAGAGTGTGAGAGCATTGAAACGCTACCTCCACATCATTCTGGAGCCTGCACATCCAACCCCTACCACACAGCACACACCCCCCACCTCCCTGAAACAAGTAAAACCTATTCTTCCCAAACCGACATCAATGCCCCATTATACACAGATGGCTTTCATGTGTCTGCAAGGACCTTCCGCTGATTTGTAGCTCTTCTCCCCCCACCATGCTCAGTAGTGTGACGCCACGAAGACCAAATCTCCCTAGTTTAACTCTCTGTGGTATTTCTCTTCCTCTCATCACTGTATTATCTGAACTCGACACAGTCTTCAGTGTATTTGTCACCACAACTCCCATGTGAGGTAGGACAGGCCTATTATCCCCATTACACAGATGGGGTCTAAATATTACCTAGCTCTTACATAGCGTTTTCCATCAGGAGATCTCAAAGCACTTTGCAAAGCAGGACATTGTCATTATCCTCATTTTATAGGTGGGGGAAAAAAGAGGTGACGTGTCTTGCTCCAGGTCACCCAGCAGGCCAGTGTAGAAGCTAGTCTCCTGAGTCCTAGTGCAGTGCTCCCAAGCCCCAGGCTCATGTATTAATGATTAGGCCATCCTTCCTCCCTGATGATTGTATAACACACATGTCCAGCTACAGTGCCTGGCCAGATTTCTTCGTCTAGCTGAGGAATCCAACAAGAACTCCCTTGGGGCAGTGTGTCCCGGCTGCCTTCTCCGAAGACTCTAGCTCCTGTTTCTTCCAAGAGGTTAAATGTCGGAGTAATGGGATGAAATGACACAAAGGCGACTTGAGACTGACTATTAGGAAAATCTGATTAACCTCACCGCTAGAGTCACTGAAAGCTGCACAGGACGAAGTGCTGGAAAGCAGACTGCAGGAGTCCTGCAGGGACCAAATCTGATTTTGATTTCTCTTTTTCAGGTATTTGCTTTTTATTCTAAACAAATCCCTTTCTTGTGGCTAGGGTTGGTCACAGAGCCAGGACTTGCTTGGCACATGAATTTCTGCTGGAGTGAATATACAGGGGCTGCCAGCCTTCCTTGCACGGCATAGCCCCCTTGTTTCCGATCTGCAGAGATGGAGCTGTCCAAGAGAACATCTCATTGTGCTGCCGACTCTCTTGTTAGCGATCAGATCCCCGCTGAATCACAGCAGCATTCTACCAGGCGCGGATTCCGTGCAGGCGGCTAGACATTCTGGGTGAGTCATGGCCCCCCGGTCACGCCACACTGCCCCCAGAGCAGCATGTGATGCCAGGGGCCCATCAGCTCCTCAGCAACTCGGCAGCAATGGACAGAGGCGCGTTTTTAGCAAAACGCTTTTAGCGACTGCCATAAAGCAGAGGCGTGCGTGTGCGGCGAGAGGGCCTCAGATGAGTGTAACTCTTCCATGTTGGGCTGTGTCCAAAGAGACAAACTTCCAGTTTACAAGAGCAGGAGTGCATGAGATGGCTTTTTGTATTTAACAAGGGACTTCCATACTGGGCAGGCCTGGGGGGGGAAAGCCCATCATACCTCACAACCCCAGTGAAATGAGGGACAAGGAAAAACAACATACCTTGAAATGAAGGGCACACTAAGGGACATCAATTTTTTTTACTGAACACTCTGCTTTATTAAATAGACATGCCCCAGAATGCAAATAGCCTGAAACTTACTACCATGAAACTGAACAATGATTCCATGGACTAAAAACCTACTTTAGATGCTAAGGTGAAAATTATGCAAGCTCTTTTTGCTTTAATGACTGGTGCTTCATTTTACCAGTTTACTTTCCACCATGAATGTCACAGGTTTGGCAAGAACAAAACATTAAAGATATTAGTGATTTTTTAAAAACAATCATGCAATAAAATAATAAACAAAAAATCATGTTCGGATTAACCTGGGCAGTTAGAATCAAGCTCTGTGCTGTGGTGTGAGGTGGAGTGGATCCCCCAGCGCATCATGTCCTTGCAGGTGGGGATGGCTGCCCCGAAGCATGGCTAGAAATGTGTCTGCAATTGGCTGAGCCCATGGAGAAGCCTGGCCAGCCCAGCTCCACATGTCCAACAGCCCAAACTGGGAAGTAGTCCAGCGAGACGCTGAGTGATTGCTCGGCCACCCCTTCCTTGGCTCTAGGGGGCCGCATGGCCGCCTGGAGAATGCTACAGGTCTTGGGCTCCAACAGAAAGTGAGGGACCTTCTCCCAGCACAGGAAAGCCCACAAAGCACCCCTTGCTCCATTTGCTTGCAGGGTGGCAGTGACGGGGTGCGAGCGTGAGATGTGATGATGTCAGGCACCAAGACATGTGGCTCATAACCAGGAAAATTTGCCAAGCAGAGAATCGGGACTTGGCAATGGCACTATGGCACTGCAGGGCAAGTTTAAGAATCAGGGCCAAATGTGGGATGTCCCCGAAAGGGTTGTGTTTCAAGGGAGAACGTTTCGCTTTTGGCAAAACAATCAATTTGTCTTCCTGAGACTAATGATAGACAACCCCCCAAAATCAATTATTTATTGTTATTGTGATGATGAATGTGTCTGTATCACCATGACAGCCAGCCACTTAGTCACAAATATTAACCAACAAGAAATTACAGTTCCTTGTAATTAATTCTAAATGAATCGCTGGAATTAGAAAGCAGAACTGGGTAAATGCCACAAAATGTTCCCCAAGAGGCTGAAACACATTCCTTCTGGGCAGCGCCCAGAATTTTATTGGGTTCATTTCCTGTTAACATCCAACCAATCCCAATTTCTGCTGATGGAGGTTAAAATTAACCCTTTGTGCTGTGGATTAGCATAAGCACCATTTAGGGCTTGTCTGCCCAGATGTTGAAACCCATATAGTTAAAGGCAAAACCCTCTCCGCTAGTGTGGACGTAGTTATAGCAGTGTAAAGGGAAGAGGAATATGCTACAGCAGTATAAAACACCTACGGGATTGTACTGGTTTCAGCAGGAAATCACACCTTCACCACCAACGTGAAACGGGTGTGTGGAGTGAACGCAAGTGTGGGAATGCCACTTCTGGTGCATGCACACACATGTGCAAGGCACAGCTCGCACACTTGAGTACGTGAGCTTCACCCTCACTTCCTGAGGGCAATCCCCGCCCCTCCCCACAGTGCAGAGGGCCAGCACAGGGCCTCGCCAACTCCCACCCATGCTCTGAAATCAGCCATTTTGGCCGCCCCGGGAGCCGGTCTGCCATTGGCCCCAGAAGCTCCAGCCTACGGGCAACTTTTTGACTACCTATAGAAAAACCCCTTCTGATTGGCTGCCTTCCCCGCTTCCCCGCCTCCTGGGGAAAAGCAGCCAATCAGAGCTTCTGCAAGAGGCAGGCAGAGCTCTCCCCTCTCTCTCCAGGATCTGTGGAAGCAGAACGGGCCGTGCAGCTCCGGGCTTCTCTCCCCCCACCCCTCCCATGAGCAGGGGTCTGTCTGCTCCCTGCTCCTCCCCCGCCCTGCAACACCAGGCCAGGGAAGGGGGAGAGGAGATCCCCTTGCAGGGTGTAAAGAGCCCCCACAACTGCAGGAGGAGCTGGGGGGCAAGAGGCAGATGTGGGGTGGAGGGGCAGAGTTGCTGTGGGGCTGGGTGGGCAGAGCTGACGTGGCGGTTAGGGGGCACAAAGCTAATTGACGCCAGGGCATGGTGGCCATGGTCAGCTTTCCCGCCAGCAACGGTTGCCACATGCACGTGTGGGCTGGACAGGGAGAAGGCAGCTAAAAAATCCTTGATTTCCAATCCCAATCCCATGATTTTTTGGGTCTGACTCATCATCTTTTTAACTTTGAGGTTCAAGCAATACCCACGGCCTAGGTCTCAAAATTCAGGAATCAGGATTCCCCCCCTGCCCCAAATTCATAGATTGGCTTAAAAACCACTTGGGGTTCTTTTCATTCTTGTTCTGGCTTTTGAGCCTTCAAGGTTACACTGAAGGGGGTCACGTTTCCCAGATTTTCTCTGCAACCACGAGTGCTAGAAACTTGCTTTTTGTTTGAAAACGGCAGCTGAGCGTCTCAGAATGTAATCAAGGAGCTGAGGCTTTAAGAACGGCACCAAATAGTGCAAGATTCGTGATAAAATTATCAGAGCTGGCAACACCTGGGAGAGGAGGAAAGTAAGGTCAATCACTCCAGACCCCCCTCATGCTGGATCAGGTTACCCATCCCCCCATCCCCAGGTCAGTGCTGCTTGATAACGTCCAGACTGTCTCGTTTTATGCACAAAGCAGCTGAGCCACTGTTACTAAATTTTGTTCGTTGGGACCTCTGTGCTCTCAGACCGAGATTAGCCATAATCCATGCTCTGCAGTCCTCTCTGCTCCCCTAGGAGACCAGGCGTGAGGCAGCACACGTGATGCTGTGCGCAGAGGCTGGTGAGTGGGGGCCATCTTGCTTAGTTTCACCCCCATGGCTGAGTTATATGGGGTGGGGGCAGGGAGGGATCTGCTGATTAATTTTTCAGCCTTTGCTCTGAAATAGCAAAAAGGATTAAAAGCCGCTGTCATGCAGAACAGACCTCACGGCCCACGGGGCTGTGCCTTGGTAAACTAATAGTTACGCATCAGGGGGGAGATTATCCTATCAGAACAAGCAGGAATAGCGGAGGGCCCCAAGAACTACGGGAAACAGACGCTGGAGCAATTGGGAGACGTACCAGGGACCCAAAATGAAAACGGAGGCAAAACTCTGAGCCAGCTCTCTGGCCCCCCAAAAAGTCTGGGGGTTTCTGCTGCCTGATCTTCTCGCACCTGTTGTGTCTAGTCTCAGGCAGAGAGGTCTGCTCAGCACACTGCAGCACCTCCTGCTATACGCACACAGCATCCATAGCCTGACAAAGTCGTGAGACTGCCTCATCGACCTCCTCCTAGCGTTGGCCAAGGTAGCCATCCACCTTACCAAGAAGAGGGAGCAGGATGGGGAGGTGCTCTGCAACCATGGGACCTATTTCCGCTCCTCTCTGAAGTCACGTCTCCAGGCAGAGTTCCTCTGGGCCGCATCCGCTGGCTCCCTGGATGCCTTCGAGGAGCAGAGGGTGCCGTCCAGGATTCTCTGCCCGGTGTCCCCCTCTGGATCCCTGCTTTTGACCCTATAACCTCACTCCAGTCCCTGTTTTGTCATTTGTTGTGCCTCAAACTCTTTTGATGCCTGGGTCCCGTGGCTCCTCCCCTTAGGCTGAGAGGAAGGAGCTTTAGATGTGGGCGGGCGCAATCCCTGGCAATTCAATACGTGCCGCGCTCCCTGCTGGCCTGCTCTAGCAATAAGATGTAATTGCTTAGGGCCCTTGTGTTCTTTGGGTGGGGTCAATGGAGGACACATTGGTGGAAAGGACAGAGTGTGAGAGGATGTGGGGAGAGGTGCGACTGCGGGGATTTGAGAGAAGAAGGAGAAATCAGGGTCATGGGGTCCTCTCAAGAATAACCTACCTGAGATCACCCTAAAGCCAACCCTGGCAAAAGCTTCCCAGCAAGGGAAAGGCAGGTTGAAACGTAAGGCCAGCTCCAAGCAAAGGGGGAGCGGAGGGAAGATCAAGTGAACAAACAGCAGGTAGGACTTGAAAAGAGCCACATAAATATCAATGGATAAATGAACTTACCGGGTCTCAAATTAAAAAGTGGTAGGAGAAGCAAGCAATTATTGCTGACTCTAAATCTTTATAGAGTTTTATTGCGGAAACAAAGCACCAGGCCATAAGTAAGAGAAACTCGGAGTCTGAGAAAGTGATCCTGGCTTTTATCCATGTGTCTGGCTGGCCGGCCCTACCCATATTGGTTTTAATAGCCCACTCCTCCCCATTGGACTTGAACAGAAACTCAGGCAGTGGTGTAATCAGGCGTGGGACACACAGACGCACTGGAAAGAATCTGGTCTTCTTTTACTGGCTCCAGTAATGTGGCCGGGGTTGTTAACGCCTGGCAGGGAGCAGTGACCACTGACCCCAGGGACTGTTGTTAACAGCTCCCGCAACCCCACTGTGCCTTCCCCCCAACCCACACCCCTCACACACACACACCTTCTATTTCTCTTTTGAAAATCAAACACAAATAAAATGTCACAACAGCCCACATCAGTACCCACAAACTAACACACCTGGCTAACGAAACAGAGGCTTCTAGACGGGAGGTCGGGGGGTGGCCATCTGACAGCAATGGCTGCCTCTGACCCTGGCTGGCTTTTGAAGCCACCAGCCACTTCTCCTTCCCCAAACAGCTCCTTTTGAAGAGGCCTGCCCACCTACTGGGATGGATCTGCTCCCCGGAGGCTGAGTCTGGTGCTCCTGACACCTACCATGATCAGTGACTGGGTGGGCGTGTCAGGTCTCGCGGCACATGACACCATCAGCAGCCGTCCGGATGTCCTCAAGAAACAAGGAGCCAGAGTCCACCTGGCCTGTGCTTAGATGTCTTTTGCTCATCCTGTAGGCCTGGCCCCTACGGTGGTTGTGCTACAAGGCATTGGCGTGGATGGTACAGCTGCTGCCTTAATGGACATATTCTGTTGGGCTCTAATATTCTCCCTCGCTGGAGATGTGGGGAGCTATCCAGCATTCCTGCCAGAATATTTCTTCTGCTCTAGTTCTCATGGTACTTTGTGCCAAAACAAGGGTACCCTGGCCAAACTCCAGCTGGTAATTGCACCAGGCTTCCTTTAAAGTCACCCAAAGTTTCAGCTGGATACAGTATCCTTCTTCACTTCTTGTTCTTACTGTTGATCACTGGAGTGTTGTGCACTTTAAAAGCCTTACTCTCCACCCCAGAAGTGGCTGTATTTCAGTGATGGCTGAAGTGATGCCCATGTGTACGTAGGACCTGTGTCGGTACAGCTCTGCCACTGTAAGAGCGCTTGTGTAGCCGCCTTATGTCCACGGGAGAGAGCTCTCCCGCCGACATCATAAAACCACCTAAACAAGTGGCTGCTGACATAGTGCTGTCCACACAAGTGCTTATGCCGGCAAAACTTGGGGGGGGGGGGGGATTCAAACCCCTGAGAGAGAAACGTTTTGCCAGTATAAGTGCTAGTGCAGCAAGGCTAATGGTGATTATGTGAGTCGTCCCATTCGCTTCAATAGGACATCTCACTCAGGTATGTGCTGGACGAGGCCCTAAGCATGTAATAAGTAAGGCTGGTTGAAAATGTTCCCTTTGAACTGGTTTTCGACAGAAAAGTGGCTTTTCCACAAACTGAAATCTTTTAGAGCAAGCATCTGGTTTCCAAGAAAATTCAGATTTGTCATCAAACAAGCAAAACAAACAAAAACTAAAAAGTTTTTGGTTTTTGGCTAAAAATCAAAATAATTTGATTGAGATATGCTGCCATGGTGACTCATCAGAGTTCGACTGCCTGATGTCTCCATGTTCCTCTCCAGCCTGGGCTTCCCAGCCAACATCACCTCCTAGGATGCACGACAGCCATGGGATTCCCGTGGGGCAGTTACTCCCATCACGTGGTGTGGTGCCGCCACGAAGCCCAGCTCAGAGAGGAGACTCGAAGCGGAGGTCCCAATCTATAGGTCTTACAAGGCACTGCAGTAGCGCTTCCCAATCCAAATATTTCCATTTTGAGCCAAAATATTTAAATTTTCAATTTTTGACAAATAGTCCAAATTTTCCAGAGTAAATAAATCATTTTCCAGCCAGCTCTAGTAATAATTTTAAAAAGTTTGTCAAGTGCTTTTAGATCTGTGGATGAAAGGCTGTACATAAAAAAATATTAGTAATTGAGCATTATATTATTAAATATATCCCAAGGAAGAGGTGAAACCCTGTTTCTTAAAACTAGACAGAGCATGGGGAATATGAGGTTCAGGGACAAGATTAACCAGTCTTTAGCTCTAATGTCTATGATTCCATAATCTTCCCTGAACCTCCTTTTCATGTTGATTATTCTCTCATCTTCATCTTACCAACCCCTTTCCTTGATATTAAACATAAGCTCTGGCATGGTGCATCTTAACAATGTCTTGCCCATCTCTACGCACCCTCCATCCCAGGGATTCACATTTCAGTAATTTTAATTTAGCAGCATCTCCAGGAAATAGCAACATATTAACCCTCTTTTACCAATAAGGAAACTGAGGCAGAGACAGGGTCAAGGACTTGTCTACAGTCACACAGAAAGTCTGTGGCAGAGCTAGGAATATAAGCAAGGAATCCTGACTCCAACTCCCATATAAGACTATCTTTCCTCTTAAGGACATTGTTAGATGCAGTGATGTTGGCCAATACCAGGTATTTCAGAGGAAGAAATAAGACCCTCATGATGAACAATTAGGGGACCATGATGGGATGTTTCTTCCTAATACAAGCAGTTAGTGGTTGTTTTATGCATGAAATATGAAGGTTTGTATCCTTTATATTTTTCATCCTGCCAAAGAAAACGGATATCTTTGCGTGTCTTTTTTAAATCCTGCTAAGCAGTTGGTCTTACTGATTCCTTGTGGCAGTGAGTTCCACCAGTTAATGATGTGTTAAAACGTTTCCTTTTATCAGTTTTAAATGCACCGCCTTTTAATTTCCTTGGGTGTTCCCTGGTTCTTGTATTATAAAAGAGGGTAAATAGGAACATTCGATTTACATTCTCTAGACCATTCATCATTTTATTTACCTCTCCTATTTGTCTCCTTACTTTACAACTATAAACAGTCTTGTTCTTTTCAGTCTCTCCTCATAAGAAGTTCCTCCAGCCCTGGGAACCATTCTGACCATATTCAGACTCTTTAGATTTCTTTTTCCTTCCCCTGCAGTACATGTTAAAATCGAAATGACATGAAACCAGAGATTCAGCAGCCCTCAAAAACAGAAGTGTGGTGCGAGAGATAGAGCGCACAGAAAACGTGTTGGAATCCAAGCTGGTGGAAAACATGGTTTTAGCCTTCACAAGGAATTTACAAAACATATCATAATCACATCACAGTGGTGAATATGAGCATTTCAGGGTGCTACTTTGAGATACAGAGTGTCAGACAATTAAATGACCATCAGACCTAAAATGGTCAAAACTGGGAACTTAAAGTTACCCACCTAATGCTATCTTTAGGCATGTTAATTAATGTGGCCTAATTTTCCAAAGTGCTGGGCCCCCAGCTCCTATAGAACTCATTAGTGACTGCCGGCACACAGCACTTCTGAAACTCGGTCCAGTTTTACTTAAGAATCTAAATATGGCATTCTTAATGAAAAAGGCTCTGAGGAAAGCAGTGGTGAGGGAGCTGTCATGAGATATAGATTAGATGTATAGGATAAAAAAACCCACAAAGGCTCTCTGAGTGGGGTGGTTCACTAGATGAGGCACTGAGTTCAGACTGGGAGACCTCGATCCTATTTAGCGATGGGCCAAATTTTTCAGCCAAAACCATATTTTGGTGAAAAATGCAGATTTTGCAACATCAAAACATTTTGCAAATTCAGGTAGGCTTCACCAAATTGTTCATGACAATGACAACAATATACAAAAGGAGTCAAAACATTTCGTTTTGCCATTTTCAAAGCAAAACATTTCAGTTTTCCAGTTCAAAACAACTTTTCATTTAAAAATGTCCTCTAATTGTAATTTAATTTTTTTTAAAGTCGTATATGGTCAAAATTGAAACAAAACATTTCAATTTGGGTAAAACAAAATGTTTATTTTCGACAAAATTGCAACGAGACATTTTGTTTCAAGTCAAATGAAACATTTCAACTGACCTAAAACGATTTTTTTTTTCTTTTTGATGCACTAAAATGTCTGGAAAATTCTGTTTTCAGGCCAACCCAAAACAATTTTTTCCCCTGAATTGCCAGCAAACTGAAAAATCCATTACTCCCCTTCCGCTCTAGTTCTCTTCCTGGCTCAGCCCAGACCTTGTTGTTTGAGTCTAGACAAGTCTCAACGTCTGTGTCCCATCCCACCCTTTGTCTGTCTTGTCTATTTAGATTGTAAATTCTTTGGGGCAGGGACTATTTCTTACTCTCTATATACAGTGCCCTGCACACTGGGACCTCTAGGTGCTACTATAATATGAATAATAATTAACTATAATAATCCTTAGCCTGAAAAAACAAATTAGTGTGAAAACTAAATTGGGAAAAAAATAATAGCTCCAGTAAATAATGTCCTGACTAACTGCCTACATAGCCCTTTGACAAATAAAGTTGTTTTGCTGTATGAATCACTTGTACATGAAAACCAAGCGATCAATATGCGTGCTTTTCTGGAAGAAAATAATATGTTTACAAATCTATTTTCACTGGAGTGCTTCAGTTTTTCCTGCCCCTCCCTCAGCTCTGCACAGATCCATCATGCCAGAAATGTGTATCACAGAATGGAAAGGTTAATATCTCTCTAACTATCTACTAATGGTTCCTATACAAATTAAAAACAAATCAGCAGTTTAAATGCCCACATTTCAGCAGCTGGTCACCTCTCTAATATTAACAGAGTCATGAATCATCAGTGAATTACTTCTAAATAAGAAATTTGCAAACATGAGTAATTAAATTAAAGCTCTTCTAATCAGAATTTAAATCCCATAAACAAAATCTACATTAAGGTTGCAACGTTTATACGAAAGAAAAATATTTTCCATGCTGTGATTTGAGAACTAAATTGTCCGCCTTTGCCCCAAGATGCTCTTAAAATAATCTCACCATATGTAGCACTTACACCAATAATAGGATCCTAATTGAAGACAGCAGGCCTGTGTTGTATGCGATTCAGTGCCCATGGAAATTGGCAAGGAATTCACCCCTTGCAGCAAAACTGTGCTCTTGAGTCTCTTCTTTCATTTAAGGAAACTATACTGTAAACCCTTATGTTTGTGGAGTTCATCTGGAAAATGTGAATTGAGGCCTGGTCTACACATAACATTTGGGACTACCAACCTATGTCTCCACAGGGGGGGTGTGAAAAAAATCACACCCCTGAGAGACACAGTTAAGCCGACATATGCTTCAGCTAGTCAGTGTTTCCCAACGGGTGTGTCGCAGCACCCTGGGGTGCTGTCAGGCCTGAGCAGGTGTGCCACAACATTTGTTGAAAAGCTACTTGAAGCGGTCTGAAGTGGCTCATGAATATTCATGAGTTCATTTGGAGACTATGTGGTGGTGTGCCTCAACATAATTAAAGGTATCAAGGTGAGCCACAGCCAAGAACCACTGAGCTAGGTCAATGAAAACATTTTTCTGTCAACCTCGCTCCTGCCTTTTGAGGGGGTGGATTAACTGCAGAAATGGAAAAACCTATTCCGCCGCTGTACGAAGTGGCTATGGTACCGCACTACCACGGCCCAGCTGCAGCACTGTCGTGTCCGTCGTGTAGACAGACTTGGAGTGTAACTGCTTCAGCAGGGCCTGCCTGAGTCTGCAAAGAGCCTGAAACCATCAGAGGTCTGCAGTGCTCCATTCCTGTCACCAGGCCCCAGGGGCTCCATCAATTACAGCCATGAAATTTAATATTTTACCAAGTTGCCAAGGAATTCACCACATCCCTGCAGCCAGATGCCTGGCAATTTGTTTGCTGTCTCCTAGTCCTGCCAGGACCTCCTTGATGTTGCTTGGGGAGGTCTCTGGATTACAGTGCATACTCCCTATACTGTCCCAGTGGCTGGGTGGGACAGGGCTCCCAAAGAAGAGCTCAGCTGGTGAGAGTTGTCAAGCTGTCTGCAGTGGCTGAGGAGCACGAGTACCAACTTCAGGGCAGACTGTTAAGAAGCAGGGCACACACCCAAACAGTGAGTTCTGTACTTAGATTTCACCAACCAAGTACCAAGTGTAAACTCACCAGCTTCCACACCAGCTTTAACATGGAGTTACAGACAGTCCCCTCGGAGACTCCGATCTGCCTTGCCACCTCAGTGAGCCTACGTTTGTGATAGCTGGTCCTTTGCACGAAGAATCACAGCAATATTCAGGTTACTCGCAAAACCAAAAGATCAGTCACTTACCCCAGATCAATTGCACCTCAGATCTCCTATAACGAATTAACTAAAGAAAAAAATGAGAGTTATTTACATGGTTATAGCAGATAAAAATACACACACACAGATGAGTTATAGTCTTAGGTTCTAAAAGGTAATAGAAACTTCTATAATAAGCAAGCTCTATATGTCCTTTAAGGCTAACCCAGGCCAAGCACTGGGGATCTTTTGCTTATGCTTAGTAATCCTTGCCCTTCAGAGGCCAAGCAGCATAGAGATACCAATTTCTTCTCGACAAGGGCTTTTATTCCCTTCCCCCAGACTTCAAGATGGCGGGATGAGTGCTCATGCAGGTCTCTTGTTCATAGGTGTGGAGGGAGCAATCAACAAAGTCTTTTGTCCACTGATGTTCCACAATAGTTCATCTGGCACCTAAGGGCCTTATTTGTTGGGCAGGAGACAACACCCCTGGTGGTAAAGTAGTAGTTCACACTTGGTAACGCTTCTCTCCTCTCTGGGGGGATTTACAGTTTTAGAGAGAACACTTACAGAGTTACGGAGCAAATACTTAAATGTTATCTTATAACATGGGATAAAGATATTGTAAGTGAGATTAATGCAGGCAGTAATTTACAGGCATTTCATAGAGTCTAAACACTAAACTGAACACGTTTCTATAAATCTAATACCTATTTTAACGATCCTAATGCACAGGCGAGCTAGACAGGTTTCCAACCATGCCTTTGTCAGTGTTCCCTGAGGTCTAGGGCCATGGCATGAACTGGCATCTGGTCTGCCCGCATCACAGGAGTGACCAAAGGCATAAGTGCTAGTGTAGACAAAGCCTCGGTGTTTTTCTACTGAAGGTTACTTAAATATATCTCCAGAAGCCTGATGAAGCCTGGTCAGTAACTGCCAGCTAAAAAGTGATGAGATTTCCTACTGGGACCAATCCCACAGAGAAAGGCGCCCACAAAGGAAATCTGAGAAAGGAGGAAAGCTGGCAGCAAACTTCCCCTAAAAGAGCCTGTGTCTTGGGAGAAGGGAGATGGTGTTGTAGGCAGCTAATTAATTGTGAGCAACTTCACACAGAAGTATTCTCTTCCAGGCCCTTTTTTTTTAACCTCTGAGGTAAAGCGCTAAAAGAGGTAAAGTCGATGGGAGACAGGGAGATCTTGACACACAGGCTTTGAATCATGCCTCCTAATCTGTTGTATTAAACAGGTGAGGTAAAGCACCAGCATGTTTTCTCTCTCGTTTACTACAGGTGATTTGCACTGAATCCAATCAGATACTAGGATGTTAAGCATTAACAGGGCAGACTTCTGTCCACCTGTAAAGCCAGTTGCCTTAGGGCTTGTCTACAAACAAAAAACGTTTTTAACTATCCCCCGTACCCCCTTCCTAGTGCGGATGCAGCTATAGCAGCATAAACAGGCTTATACTGGTGTAGCTACTCTGTACAGGAAGGGGAAAAAGCTACACTGATGCAAAACCCCTTTACACCAGCACAACTGTGTCTATGTTAGGGGTTGCACTGGTATCACTATATCGGTAAAAATCACCCCCCCACTGACATAGTTATACCGGTACAAACAAGGAGTGGACAGCAAGCTTCCGTTGCTATGAATCAAACTGCATATGGGTCAA
This sequence comes from Emydura macquarii macquarii, assembly GCF_026122565.2. NCBI lineage: Eukaryota > Metazoa > Chordata > Testudines > Chelidae > Emydura > Emydura macquarii. The sequence goes on from NW_027131391.1 coordinate 7,946,333, forward strand.
AGGGAGCCTTTAAAACCTGTTAAAATGGCCTACACTAGCTTTTCGAGGCATAAAGTTCTCACAATTTTAGGGTTCATCCAAGACTGGATGCTGTAACTAAGGCATCCTCAGCAACCCCCTAGCAACTGCGCAGTAGGCTTTATGTGGCTTCATTTCTTAGTGCCTGACTGGGTGAGAACTCCCACGGGCAGTGCTTAATTTGTGCAGAGACTTGCCAGGGCTGAGGACCGGCACCTCTAGGCTTGGCAGTTCACAGCCCCGGCACCTCTGTGCTTGCTGAATCAGTTAAGGAAGAAAAAAAAAATGCTCGAGCCTTCGCACCTAATTGTTTGAGCATCTCTTTCATTACAAATTAAGCACCGCCTACGGGTTCTGCCGAGATGAAAGGACCCCCGACTGCTGCACGTTACATTTGTGTGAAGCCAGAGAGGGGTATGGCAAAGACTTACTGAGTGGGTGCAAAGTCAGATGTAAAACCACTTTCCCAGCACAGCTACACAGCCCACTGCACGGGGACACTGAAGGGGGCTGTTTGTGACCTCACTTCCCAGAGCGGGGCTTGGGGGACCTGGGACAATGTCCACAGTTGCACAGGTTTCTTCTGCTGAACTTCCGAGAGGGTCCCACACATCCTCCCAGCTCTTGGCAAAGCTGCTGCCTTCTCTCCTTGGTCCAAACTCAGGAAAACACCTAAGCATGTCCCACTCACCTGAATGGGACTCAAGCATGTGCTACAGTGGTGTCCTGAATGGGGAGGATTTCCCGGATCGGGGCCTGAGTCTCCTGTTGCCTGTCTTTGTCCAAGAATTATTATAATTGTGGTGATTTGTTTTGAAAGAAGTGGGTTTGCTTGTTTAAACTCTGAAACATCCCAGATGTGTTGTCATTCCCTCCTTCCCAAGCCAGGCATCAAGGGTTAAACACAGTTTATTTTGATGGGAAAACTACAATAAGACGCAGTAGGTTCTAGTCTCTCTTTTAGTTAAAATCCAGCAGATTAACGGGACAGCCCCAGAGCAGAACTCAGGGTTTCAGTGCTCCTGGGCTCTGAGCCGCAGCTAAGGCACAGAGCAGCATTGATAGGAAGTGGTGAGCCTGCAAAGTGACTATCTTTATTCAGGTGAAGTCAGTGTTCATTCCTCCTGCTTCTGTTACCCTTGAGAATGTATGGCGATTCCATTGGATTAGTAGGGATAAAATTAGGCTTATGGGCCAGTCCTAACTGGCACGATCACTGCTCCGTCCTACTCGGCAAATCAGTCGTGCACTAGTTTCCCTTCGGTCTCCCCATCTACCTCCCCAGCTGGCCTTGATACTTAACTACAATTCTGATTGCTAACTAATTCCTTTAATACCATGAAATCCTGTCCCAAATGGTGGACTCCTGCAAATTCAAATTTCCCAAATATTCCTTTATCTGCTTTGTACAAATAGCTGTTTTTACAGAGCCTCCCTTAATCCCTGAGCACTCTGACTTCTTTCCTTTCTTTTTCTTACTCAGGACACGTTTGAAAAAGGAGTTCCAGATTTCATCTATTTTTCTGAATCCTCGTGAATTTCAACGCCCTTTCATTCATTAGCGGATAGAGCTTCTCCCTAGTACTTCTTGTTCTTGGCATACATTTTCAGAATCCTCATTTATTCTCCTTAATGTGTTGGACCACAGGGCAATTTTCTGTGCCTAAAATTTCTTGTGTTCTTCTGACATCAATTTTGTGCACCAAGGACCCGATCTCATTCTTTCCACGTACTTTAGTGGGAGCTGGACCTGGGCCTTCAGGCAGCACCCGTTTGCTGTTGTGCGCCCACTGCACAAAAGACTTTAGAAACATTTTCTTCCCTACGAACGTGTCCTCTTTACACTGAAATTGCATCTTCAGTGAGCTAAAGCAATTAAGATTGGAACCATGTACAATACAGTGCCTGCAGGTGTTGTTAAAGGTATTGTAGCTGTAACATACAGTATATTGATATTGCAATAGATCATCTGAAACTCATCCTAAATGCTCTCTCCACCTCTCTGAGATATTTTATAAAAGAAGTGCTCCCTTCCTGGAAAGGTCAACCTAGCATGTACTCTTATTTCTCCAGAAATGCAACTTGAAAAAGATGCTACAGTTTTCCAGGCTAACATCTAGCATCTAGACAGAATTCCCAGGATGGATTTAAGGCCTAGACTGGACCACCGGATGTTCCTACTTTAGAGGATGATGTGCAAGACCTGAACAATAAAGACAGCAACTAAGTGGCATCTTATCAACAGATTTCGAGGAGCAGAGGAGTGTTGAATTACTGGGCATTGCAATCTAAAAACTCAGTGAATTAACTGTCATTATATTCTTGACTATTGAGGAATTGTCAGTTTTTCTAAGTACAGAAGGATCTTTATCACTAAGGACTAGTCTATACTTCAAACTTACAGTGGCACCGCTGTGTTGGTACAACAAGCACTTGCGTAGCCATGTTATGTCGAGGAGAGAGAACTCACGCGCCGACATAGCACTGATCACGTAAGTGCTTATGCTGGCAAAACTTATGTCACTTGGGGTGTTTTTTCACACCACTGAACAACAAGAGTTTTGCCAGGATAAGTGCTACTGTAGACTAGGCCTGGGTGGCAAAAACCTAGCTGTGCAGCAACGTTAAAAGAAAGCCTGCCGTGCAGAAATTCATTTTTGTTCTTTCAATATCAGGTGTAGCAAGATCAAAATATGTGATAAATATCCAGTCAAACTTAATTAGTCAACTAAACAATTTCCTCTTTCCCAAAATGCAGCCTCCTGAAGAGAGATTCTCTTTACAGGAGAGAGTTTGGAGCTTGAGAAGAAAACCTCTCCGGTTCTTTCTCAATTGGCAGCTGTTTAAATGACCCCCGAGACATCAGGGTTCTGGGGAATTTCAAAAATTGAAAAGTCGAAAGTGAAAAAGCATTTGAAACTCTGTCAGACTCTTCTAGGCTTTTGCATTGAATTGAATTTCATTGAGTTGTCTGAACGTGACACTGGGATGGAATGTGTCTTATATGGCTGCAGAGAGGAATGATCCACCCACAACAGCAGAAATTCCAAACAGCCAGGAAGACGGACTGGATGAAGATGCATCATTAAAAGCTTGCTGCAGTTTGTGATCTAGGTGCCTTGCTGCAAAGAGAAGGCAATACGGAAGCCCTCACCCCTCCCCGATCTGAGTCTAATTGTGCTCACAGAGGTGAAATTTAGACACAGCTTCTGCTCAGCAAGAAGTTGATATTCATGGAAGGAAACATGACATTTCTGAACTTTCCCGTGTGATCGGAATGAATATCTGGCAGTATTCCTCTGGCAGGCTCGTTTATGATGAGTCGTCCGCATGCTGTGGTAAAGGACTAGCATTTACGCACCTCCACCAGCCTGAAGGTTGCTTTATTCTTCTATAGCCTCATTTCTCCACCAGGTATTTTGGGTACTGTTAAGAAATCATTGCATCTCAATTCCAGAGCAAATGTTTCCCTTTCTGTCATGAGCCCTTTGGGAATATTTGATTCAAAAGACTTGCTATTGATACTGTGCGAGACTCTCGTTCATTTCCTGCACAGTCATCTGCATTATAGGCAATAATCTACATTTATATACTGTCTTTCATCTCCAAGGAGCCTAACATGTTTTACAGCCTATCTATAATAAAATAATAATTCAACCTCTTTGATGCCTTCTGTGTCTGGATCTCAAAGCATTGTACAAACACTAATGAATTTAGCCTCCCCACAAGCAAGATACGAGTCTCCAGCTAGAGCTCGGCAGTTGGGAATACAGAGGGACTGAGTAACTTGCAGAAGGTCACGCAAGGTGCATGTATAGCACAGCAGTTCTGACTCCCAGGCCCCAGGTCTACCAGTAATCCACCTAGTGTCTCACAGAGATATGCACAATAACACTGCAAAACACCTGGGGACAGGAGGCGATGAATACTGTATGTTAAATGCAGGGAAAGTTGAGATCAGCAAAAGATAATTTCCAGTTTTTAGTTTATCCAGGACTCCATAGCTAATGCCTCTGCACTAGACCTGACTCACACGGAATAAAAACTGCCCTGCGTCGTCACACACAGCTGGACCAAACCTCAGTGGAGATTGGAGAACATTGGATTATTTTTTTCCGGTGTCCTTTCTCATGCTGCTTCTACACTTCCTTGTTTTATCTGCAAAGTAACAACAACAACATTGATCTCACGGGATATCCCAGCCAGCCAGAGTGAGGTAGCACTGGGCATCACATTGGAAAGTCTGTTCTCATCTGATTTCCAGGCCAGTAGCATTGGAGTGAGTAGAGAGACACTCAAAATACATTTTGGCAGCTTCTCCAGATTGTTCCCCTGAACAACAATAATATTCCACTCCCCTTTGGACACTGGCTAGTTCTGATAAGAGGGAGATGAGGTTCGGAGGGAGATGGGAACTCAGTTTTGGCCCTGATCCTGCAAATACACTCAAGAGTGACTTTATGTCCGTGAGCAGACCCATCAACGGATGGACACCACACATATACGTGTTTGCCAGATGGGGGCCTGAGATTGCAAGCACTCTGCATGAGGGATCATCTCTCACACGGCGCTTTGCAGCGCACCATGCACATCTGCAGTGCTGTACAAATGAACAGACACAGCACTGGGCTAATGCCTAACAATCAAGGATCTCAACACTTTGCAAAAACATTAAATAATTAAACCTCACAGCCCTCCTGTTAATTAGGTCTGGTAAGTACTGTATGATTAGGTCCATTGTTCAGATGAGGAAACTGAAGCATGGGGTGAGTTTAATGGACTTACCCAAGGTCCCACAGAGAGTCAGTGGCAGAGCTAGAAACTTTGAGGTACGCTCCCTGACTCCAGTCAGTAGCCTATGCTTTCTTCCATCTCTCTCTCTCTAGCTCTCTTTTATTTTTACTTCAGACTCTATTATTTGTGCTGCTACTGTTTGTGTTTCCCCTGATATTGGAACACTGAGAGCTCATGAAATGCAGTTTTAATAACAAGTTCAGCTTCGAAAATAAATTCTATTGCATCAGATTCCAGAAAGCCCATTTTTATGTTTTAAACAAAGCCAGTTTTCATAGATTGACACATTTTGCTACGTGAAGCTGTATCACAAAGGCTTTTCTTTTTGCTTTTTATTGCGTATAAACAAATTGTTTTTCTAATTTGTCACATTCCAGTGTTTAAGATTAGCTTGCATTATTTTCTTATCAGACAATTCTCTGAAGCTCATAAGAGGGGTGTTCCCTGGCAGGAATTAAGTTTGCACACTCCTAAGAAAATGGTATTTTGAAGTTTCCCTGATTGTCTGAATAAGGGGAAAATAGATTCTTTCATCAGTGAAAAGGCCTATTCAGCCTGCACCCAAAGCACACAGGAGCATTTCTAAGTCAAGAATAGTTTTAATTGGTTCCATTTCGAAGATCGGACTTCACGGCTTTTGAAAGGTTCTTAATTCTTATTAATTTTCCTGACAGCAGGCATGGCCTCCTTTTGATGTGCAAATTTGAAACTATTTTTTTTCCACTCAGCACAGATAAAGATCGTTGGGAAATTAATATGATGCCAGCCAATGGTTGAGGCGGGGAGGGAGGAATGGAGCGATGCAGGAGGGAGAGGCAGTGACTGTCAGGGGAAAGCAGGAGTCAAAGAGGGATGGGGGAGCCTGCTGGCCGGTTCAGAAATATGTGGAGAATGGCTAATACCATGTGCTAGGAGACAGCCTGCCTTGATGTAGAATTGCTCCATAGTGCAGCAGGAGAGGTGAGAGAGAGAAAGGAATCATTCCTCACATGCCAGCTGTGTGCTGTGCTGATTCAGACTAGACTTAAGCTTTCGGGAGACCAGGAATTTCATGAAGACGGCCATCTAAATGAGCAAATATTAACTTTCCCTTTCCCCCAGTGAGTGGCAGCTGCATATAACGAACCAGAAAGAAAAGGAGGTTGAGTCTGCAAGGGGATGAGCTGCTGTGTAGGTGAGCACCACTACCCTCTCCTGGATGGAGTTAGACCTGCTCGACTATGCTCCACAGATCCTGACTGTGCCAATGGCTAATTTTGTCAGGCAAGAGAGGGCCCAGATCCTCGAAGGTCTTTGCAATCAGTGGGAGTGAGACAGTGAGACTGGGCCTAGTTCCTGCTCTGTGGAGGCACTGTACCTATGGCCATGCCTCTGCTAGGAGCGATTTACTGGTATAGCTATATTCCAGCCAAGCACTCGTAGCATGGAGATAGCTTATAGCTGCCAAGCTGCCCTTTGACTGGTATAGCCTATTCCACCCCCACTCCAAAGAGAAACAGGTTATAACAGCAAAAGCACCGTTTTGCCGGTATAACTGAGTCTACACCAGGAGCTTTTGCCAGCACAGCTTCAGGGATCCCACCTCATCACACTCTTGGCTGACGTAGCTATGCCCAAGGCTAATGGGATGGGAGTGGGAAGGTGGGATAATTGTACCAGGGTCCTGATCTCAGGGGGCTTCCAAAACATCTGTAACGTCTATGTAAATAAAGCATCGGTGTCACCAGAATTAAATAAATTTGCCTGATGAATACAAGCAAAGAGATGATGAATAAAAGACTGAAGTACAAGCTAAATATAATCAGCAAGAACATAGTCAGTCTGTGGTAATAAAGAATAAAGTGAAGAAGCTAGGAGAATAAAATGAGGTTCTGTACAATTTATTTTAAGATTTTCACCTTATCCCTGTGTTTCTCTTGCCTTTTTTGCAGAAAATGAATCAATAATATCACTGAAATTGACCACCCTTGCCAGCTCACTTTCAATTGTAAGAGTTGCTAGACCATTAATTCTTGACTGACTCACAGTTGCATGTAGTAATTTTTCACACGTCTGAGCACACTAAATGATCTTTCTACGCTGGCCACAGATGCTGGTATTCAGCAAAATATGTGAAGTGCAACAATCACATTGGGAAAGAGGTTCTGCAGAGAGCCTTCATGCAGCTTATTTAGTAAATGAAACAGCGACAGTATTTTTGGGCCAATGTTTTCTTTGTAAATGCCTTTGAGAAACTCTAATGCCTCTTTTGTATCACCACAGAGGTCAGTGGACTAAAGATTCAGAAAACTGCTGAGAGCAACTTCATCCTTTTCAAAAAAGGTCCACACAAAAATCACATTTTTGACAGATACATGTGAGTACAGCAAACCATTTTTTTTGAGGCTACCTATGACAGAGTCCATGATCTGAAAGAAAATACTGTCCCAGTGATAGTCCTTTACAGGCTTGTCTTCATCACCTGCATCGTCATCTCTGTTTTTTAGGTGAGCATGTTGTCACTGGAGAATCAATGCCAAGGTCTGCTGAAGCACGTACACATTCACCATAAATTTTGTTCCATTCCTCTCGCAGTTGTGCCAGTCCAATGAGAATGCCCTCAGTGTTGTCAGCATCAAATGTAACATCTCACGGCTGAAGGACCAGATTCTGTTTGATGGGAACTGGAATTTCCAGCCAAGCTGAGGTGAGCAGAACACATTTAAATGTTGATATGTATTTTACTAGTCCAGCAATATCACTTCTGGTTTTGGCAGTTAGCCTCAATTCATATTACTCAGGCAATGCCCCTTGTAAGCCTTTCAGGTTCTTGGCAAAAAAAATGCACACAGTCAATACATGCAGCCCACTGTGTACCAGACATCGAATAGAGTGAACCAGGAACATTCTTCTTCAAAATGTCCCTTCACTGTGGATTTGCACTAAAAATATTAACCAAAAACTGAAGACCTCTGAAGAATGTAATACGATCGCTTGATGACTCAGCACCACCCGAATTCAGTTTATGCAATGCACGCAAGACAACAAGTGCCTGAGGATTCTGACAAAGATTCAGAAAGTGAGGGATTCCCAAAGCCATCCCATAACGCAGCTGCAAGGGCTGGCACTGGAAGGTAACACCAGCCACAGACCGGTCACGGCACAATGTGTTTGTATATTTGTAAATAATTAAGAAGCTCAAGATAGACTGACACAGGGTAAGATAAGCAGTTTCTGTGTATGAAAGTATTTCTTTGATGCTTCCACTTCCATGGTAGATTAGCTTTGTTCTTAGTGTAATAAATACGTCATTTTCACTCATTCTCAGAATAAGCCTGAGATGCACCACAAAGTTACTTAGGCCTGGACTACACTTACCTGGCAATTCGGCGGCAGTCGACGGGAGTTATGCAAGCTACACAGAGTAGCTTGCATAACTCCTGTTGCGCAGCTTGCGTAACTCCCGTCAATTGCTGTGCTTCCCTTCTGCGCGGCATCTTCACTGCACTGCGCCGACGGGAACGCGCAGCGCTACGCCACTTGAGGGGGTGGTTTACCAGCATCGACTTCTGGATCAATTGAGCGGGTCATCACTGACCGCTCAATTGATCCAGAAAGGTCGATCTGACGGCGGCGACTTTGCCCCCATCAGTGTAGACATACCCTGAGACACCTGGCTGCCACTTCTCAAAGTGACGCTACATAATAATTACCACATGCTAAAGTGTATCTCTGGCTTTCCAGTTCCTGGGGGGAAAAGATAAAGCGATGGTACCAGATATAGAATCATGAAGTGTGAGTGTACATGTGGCAGCTGCTCACTGGGGGCAGCAGGTCGTCACACACTAGACCTGTATAGGGATTCACTTGTATTTGTTTGTTTTGGTGGCAGTAGTGGGATAGCACAGTCAGGCAAGGCGATTTCCTGTCTGGCAACAGTTAATAATGTCACCACAGGGCCTTGGTGGAGTAGTGCTGTCAGGCAAAGGGTCATATCCGGAGGGACTGTCCTCATAGGAAGGGGCATGAGATAGCAAAATGTTTTGTCAGGGACAGTGAGCTCAGACTTAGGCGAGGTGACATGGACAGAGACCTGGTGGGTGGGTCAAACGGATTCCCAGCGAGAGCTGCCAGGCCTGAGGAGGTCAGGGACCGTCACAGGGACAGGGGTCTGCTTTCTGGGCTTGGCCAGTGACCACTGGGCAAATGACTATGACAGGGGAAAGGCCGGGTTACTTGACCTGCCAGAGATAGTGACAGCTGGGAAGTTTGAAAATTCAGAGAGGAGGGGGCAGCGAGTGAGTCAGGGTTGCTAGGCAACCTAGAAGGGTGGTGTGGTCCATGGAATTCAAGGCACAGAGCTTTCAGTTTGTTGGGCAGAAAAAGGTAGAAGAAATTATTTGGCCCAGATCAGAAGGGGAGCGACTGATTCTCAACAGACGGTGTTACGCCCTTCCATCAATACAAGGTGCACTATTGTGGGACATTGCAACTGGAATTTCCATCAACAGAAAGAGAAAAGACTTTAGTTGTTATTCTTCCTCCTCCCTGTGAAGGTCACAGAATCACAGAAGATGAGGGTTGGAAAGGACCTCAGGAGGCCATCTAGTCCAACCCCCTGCTCAAAGCAGGACTAACCCCAACTAAACCGTCTCAGCCAGGGCTTTGTCAAGCTGGGACTTAAAAACCTCTAAGGATGGAGATTCCACCACCTCCCTAGGTAACCCATTCCAGTGCTTCACCACCCTCCTAGTGAAAAACGTTTTCCTAATATCCAACCTAGACCTCCCCCACTGCAACTTGAGACCATTGCTCCTTGTTCTGTCATCTGCCACCACTGAGAACAGCCTAGCTCCATCCTCCCTGGAACCCCCTTTCAGGTAGTTAAAGGCTGCTATCAAATCCCGCCTCATTCTTCTCTTCTGCAGACCAAACAAGTCTAGTTCCCTCAGCCTCTCCTCATAAGTCTTGTGCTCCAGCCCCCTAATCATTTTTGTTGCCCTCCGCTGGACTCTCTCCAATTTGTCCACATCCTTTCTGCAGTGGAAGACCCAAAACTGGACACAACATTCCAACTGTGGCCTCACCAATGCCGAAAAGAGGGGAATAATCACTTCCCTTGATTTGCTGGCAATGCTCCTACTAATACAGCCCAATATGCCGTTATCCTTCTTGGCAACCAGGGCACACTGCTGACTCATATCCAGCTTCTTGTCCACTGTAACCCCCAGGACCTTTTCTGTAGAACTGCTGCCTAGCTCGTCGGTCTCCAGTCTGTAGCAGTGCATGGGATTCTTCCGTCCTAAGTGCAGGACTCTCCACTTGTCCTTGTTGAACCTCATCAGATTTCTTTTGGCCCAATCCTCCAATTTGTCTAGGTCACTCTGCATCCTATCCCCACCTTCCAGGGTATCTATCACTCCCCCTAGCTTAGTGTCACCTGCAAACTTGCTGAGGGTGCAACCCACCCCATCCTCCACACAGTCCCCTTCATGAACCAGGTGCCCGGAAAGGCAGCTCCAGCTTGGAGCCATCTCTTTTTCCAGACGCTGCTTTATTCCCAGCAGCAGCAATTCATCCAGGAGCTAGCCACGAAAGAACAAAAGGCACCCCAGGTATGTACAAAAACCAGCTAGAAAACAGAGGCGCCAGCACCACAGCCCCTTGCTGTGCCCTCCAGTGCGTGCGGGGGGTCCCTGTGGCCGACGGTGAAGATGCCCAGTACATCTGACAGGCATTCAGAGAATGACGCACTTTTTATGTCTTTACATGTTATAAATCGTCTCTTTTATTCAGTGAAATTTCCCTGCATTCACTGGGTGGACATGATGAAATGCAGGGGCCCCGTTTGCATTGCTACATCTGTCTGTGCAAGATCTCTCAAGTCTTTGACGTGCTCCGGCTGTAATTTATTTCTCTTGGCCCTTTTAGCGTACAGAGAAAATGTGCGATCATGTTCCGCCAAAAGTCTTTAATCAGGGGCTACTGAGGAAAGATAACAGAGTATTTTCAATTCCCTCCTAGTGTCAACTCAACCTGGATTTTTGCAAGTACAGGAACTAGAAGGTTAGTGAACCTATCAGAAGAGGATAATCTCTATAATACCCAAAGAAAGAATCAGGTACAACAGCAAATGATAAGTGCAGCAACCACTGATCTCGCACCAAAATACATGGCTATGAAACTAAACTCACTTCTGACATAGTTAAATAGACAAAGTGTCACCCTCCGGGAGATGTCAGCCTCCCAGCCTTTCTCAGTCGGAATATGATAGCAGGTGGGTCCTGCATTCCTATTGTCCGTTAACTGATGTTTCTTGGAGCATGATTCAATAAAGGAAGAATAGCTCAAAGCCAGCACAGGGCACTGGTTATTTTTTTCCCTTAGAAATATCAGGGATGTCAAAGAAGAAAGGAATTCGGGCCCCTGTTTTTGCTAGAAGACTTGCTGTCAGGGAGAGGGTCTTAGAGATGAATATATTAAACTTCCTTATAAAAGCGGCAAGATCGCTGAATCTTTAACACAGACATCCCTTCTCCCAAGAGTGCATTGGACACCGGGATCATAGTCCTAATACCTAGCTCTTCTATGGTGCTTTTCATCAGCAGATCAAAGTGCTTTACAAAGGAAGTCAGTTAAGAAAAATAATCAAAAAGTTTTCAACAGCCTGACTCTCTCTTGCTCCATTTTCAGTCTCTTGTGATGTCACGATTCCATATTTTCTTTTGTCACCATGGATGTTCAGGGCAGACAAGACCTGAATTGCTAATGTAAAATGCAAACAGGGGAAAAAAACCTGCTGTGTAACAAAATCTTTTTTTTTTTTTTCTTCTTCTCTTTCTAGGTCACTTTTAAGGTAAATTCTCAGTAAAGCTCCTTTGAAATGGAGCGGTGTTGGAGGCAGAGCAAGAAACATTGTTCTATGTAGGATTCCAAGAGAGGTTTGGGGAACTATTTTGCTACTTGGGGATTTTTTCACAGAGCCCGTATGTGAAATCCTACAGCACGCTGGTGTTTCTGACACCACGAATAAAACCTGACCTCAGTGAAATCAATGGGAGTTTTGCCATTGACTTAGCTAGAGCTAGGATTTCACCTTGTATCATCTACCCCTAAGCCGGGGAAAGGAAATGCACATCATGCACCAGGGGACTCCTTCTCTTCCCAGGCCTATTTGTGGACACTTTAATATCTACCTGGGATGCCACATCAGGGCATTCAGTGCTAAAAGCATCTGCCTCAGAGTATAGGGAGACATTTTAGGTTTGCAAACCCAGACTGAATAACTGTATAATAGCCCAACTTTTCCAGGCATTTTCCCTGCTGCAGCCAGCTAGATAAAATCCATTTGAAATGTTGAGGCCAAGCCCAGACATGATATTCCAGTAGAGTGTTAGTGCTATTGTCATACAAAGCTTGGGATATCTCTGATTTTCGGGTCCATCTTATCTCATAAAGTCCAGCCAGGGTTTTCAAGTGATTTGGGGTGCCCAGTCGGACGTACCTGAAGGAGCCTGATATGTAGAAAGTGCGGAGAACCTATTTGAGGTATTTCAGATTGGGTCCTCACTGAAGTGTTCCAAAATACTATTGCTTTCACAAATCTTGCCCAGGCCCACCACATTTTCCAGAAAACCACTCCTCTGGCAGAGGAGCAAGCGTGAAAAAAAAAAAAAAAACTGAGGCAGATTGATTTGAGTCTGGGCCATGTGAGAAGGGGTTTAAAATCGGGGCTGACAATGGAAGTGACGTGGTTACAGTGGAGACACGATTGTCTCACTCTAATGTGAACATTTCTATGTCCACCAGGAGTAAATCATGGCAAACGGAGATGGTTTTCCTCTAGGGAAGTGGAAGGGTCAAAATTTCAAGAGGAAAAAATTCCCTCCTGCTTTAGCAAACTCCAGTGCATTTAGAACAAGTTTTTCCCTTTAACTGTGCCGCCCTGATGCATTGTGGGAATCTGTCCTGCTACATGAAACAGTCTGTGAGGTCTGAGCGGAAAAGAAAGGGGGCAGCCACAGCAGCTATGGCTTCGTTTTGAGTCGGAGAACACTGTAATCATACTGGGGGTCTTGTCGCTAATGGTATAACTAAACCTGAGGTATTTTTATCTCTAAGCCCCATTTCTCACCTAATGCTTCATTTCTGCCAACAGTGCTGCTCTCTCCCGCTGCTGATTGGACTCAGCCCTCTGCAGTGTCCATTTCATCCAATAATAGCTCACAATGTACAGAAATATTACAAAGGGATTGCAAATCAGTGCTTCCACCAGGCCCCAGGGTGCAGAGGTGAGGGGTTGCTTTGCATGATCTCTTTATTGTAAATATTTTATTGAATTTCAGACACATACGAACTAAATTAACACACAAAAAGGGCCCAGAAAGGCACACACAGATCTTTCAGCATCTTCCCAAATCTCCAGCCCTGCTAGGAGATGCTGAGTGATGGCAATGTATTCTGGGTATTGGTATGCAAATATGCAACCCGGCGCCCTATCACGGTACATGCAAATTGTGTTTCGTTTTCTCCTCTGCTAATGAACCTTCTGAAATGAACATCTTGCTGCGAAGAGCTGGCTGGCTGTGTTTGTTACATGAGGCCATGTCTTTCAGCCATGCCATCGAAAATAACACCCGTGCCTCTGATGCTCGAGCAAACTGGGCGCTGGATTTGGTTCATACAGAGAATTTTAATGACCACATAGCTGCAGTTTGGTGTCTTCCTGAGCACTAGGAGGGGAAGTTACTCGGTCACCCGGCCCCAGGAAAGGGGAGAAGCTTATTTCTAGAATGGCTGCACTCTTTGGTTCTCATTCTCCGACAGTATAACCGGATGAGGGAGACCGCTGGGACCTGACGGCTCAGGGCAGCAGCAGTACACAAGGGGTTAACTGGACCCCCCCTACCGAGACCTGAAAATGAAGTCAGGTGCTATGGAAAATACAAGCCAGGCTTTTCCTAACCTAGGAGACTAATGCATCCATTGGCACCGCTCCAGACCTCAGCGAACCTGGGAGGAGGGGTGGCTTCGACAGCTCTCAATGCCCTAACCCCAACCCTCTGCTTTGTCTGGCGAGAGAAAGCGATTGGCATATTTCCTCCCCCACACGAGGCTTGCCTGCCTAAAGAGAGGCATTTGGTCTTGCGGTGAAGGCGGGAGGCTGGCGCTCAGAAGATCTGGGTGCTGCGCTGGGCTCTGCCGCAGATTCAGTGCGACCTCCGGTAAGTCATTTTGCCTTGGTGTCCCCATCTGGGATCAGGCTCTGGGCTTGCCCCACAGGGGACTGGCGAGGGCTGACTCGCTGATGCTTGACCCGTGCTTTGAGATCCTTGGATGGAAGACACAGAAAACTTTCCGGGCCCACGAAGATTTGGTGTCTGGGATTTCAGACCGTGACTGAGTGAGAGAATACAAAGGCTGGTATTTATTAACCGCCTGCGCACGGCGCCATCGGCAGCCAAGTTGGCATTAGCAGTTACTGGCCACCTATGGAAGCCTGAGCCCAGGCAAACGAAGCAGCGACTGATTTGCACCGACCAGCCGACTGTGGATTTATTTCTCATTATGAACTCCTCATGTCTTTCGTGGGCCCAGTTGGGACCCAAAGGGGTTTGGAAGTTTTCCCTTAAGCCAAGCCTCACGCTCCTTTTACCAGTCGCAGATGGGCACCTCTTGTCCAACAGCGTGGGCAAAGGCATTCTCACACGCAGCAGAGGGACGGGGTCAATGACTCCCAACGCTGATGGGTCCAATCAGACAAAGTATGTGCCGGGTGCCTGTGCGGACACAGCCGCATGCCTGGGGGCAGCCCTGCTCTATCCCCGGGTGCATTACGGCTCCCTCCCTGCTTCAGTGCGAGAACGTTGGCCTGGCCCTGACCCCCAACACAATGCTGCATTTGCCGCTTGTGCACCTAGGGCTGGTGCGGTGGGCAAGGCTTGTGTGTCTGAGCGAGCGGCTGATATTGCCATCTAGTGGCTGATCCAGAAAGAGGAACCTACAGCTCGCATCAGCTGATGTGCTAAAATGGGATGAGATGCCGTGACGGCGTCCCCCAGGAACCGGGCTCTGGCTCCACTTGGGACGCAGCCAGTCAGGTCTCTAGTACGTGGAGGCTGCCCCCACCGCGGGTCTCCCCACACCAGCGCAGCCGCCTCCTGAATCTGGCCTGGGAGCATTCAGCCCCCCTGCTCCGCCTGAGCTCCCCCCGTGAGTCCCCCTGGATGGGACCCTGGGGAGCCCTTACACGCCCCCAAAGGGGCCACGCACCCGCCTTGCAGTCAGAAGCGATTCACAGCCAGGGTGGGAATGAGATGGGTTTATTAGGTCTCAGGATCACAGCGCAGGAAGACGTTGTTAGCGGATTAATTAGAAGTTACAGCAGCGACCCACTAGGGAGCCCCCGAGCCCCATTCTCAGGCCCTGCTCCTGAGCCCCCTTACGGTGGACTGGCCCTTCCAGCCAGCCACCCCCGCACAGCCGTCCCCGTGCCCCGCCCCAGTCCTTTGTCTCCTTCCCCGGCAAGGTGGCCACCCCTCCTTGTCTCTGCCTGCGGCAACCTGTTACAATCTGTTGCCGCTAGCTGAGTCAGGAAGGCAGAGGGGTCCTGGCTAGCTCTGCATACCTCTGGCTGGGGAAGGCCATCCACCCTCGAGTGGTCTCGGCAATGATCACACATCTGGGTCCCATCACCAAGATACACGAGTATGGGAGAAACTGAGGCACACACACGGCACTCAAGAGAAAACCCCAAGAATACCTCCACTTCATCACGGAGGCCACCACTGATCAGACAGGAGGGAGACTGAGGGAACCTGGTACAAGGGGACGGAGGTCAAATAGAGCCACTGGCATGGACAAAAAGGGGGAACAGGGATGCACACAGCCACTGGCATGGGAGAAGAGGGATGGACCCTGGTGTGGGAGGAGGGGAGGCCAGGGGGCAGAGAGCCCCTGGCAGAGGGGAGTTTCGGGGTGTCCCCAGAATAGGTAGGGGTGGCAGGGTGGCACACAGGGAGCTTGTGGGTTGGAATGGAGGGGTGCCAAGAGCCACCAAGCTGTGCACTGAGTTCAGTCTAGAGAAGCTACGAAGTGTGCCACCCTGGTATAGCAGCTATAGTGCGCACGATGCTGCAACTCCAATGCACCGTGCATCTTCCAGGAAACCCCAGGACCTCAGAAGACGGTAGCAGAAGAGCAGCACGCAGCCAGGCCTGCACAAAGCACGGTACGGACCCTGGCATGCCCAGGCTGAGCTCAGAGTCCAGGAACGGGGTGAGAAATGGAGAAGCAGGAGGTAAGTCCGGGTCAGCACTGAGTAGGGTCACCAAGGAGGCCTGTGGGATTCAGAACTGGCGTAGCAGAAGGTGCGGCAGTCAGGACTGAGGTGCATCAACAGAGCCGTGCGGGAACAGGGCCCAGGAAGAGCAGGAAGAGGCTACAGGGCGGGATGGGGGAGTATCCGTCTCACCATCTGACTACCAAGTTCAATCGAGTCTTTTCTATTGGCCCAGGTATTTCTGTGCTCTCCACACCTGTGGATTTCTCTAGAGGGGTCTCCCAGTGAAAAGGGGGAGTCACAGAGAAGGAAGAATATCAAATAGAAAGACACTCACAGGGTTTAGATATGACTTGAAAGGGCTGCCACGCAGGCTAGATGGGCTGAATATCCTGTAACTTAAAAGCGGCGTTTGATATCTATTTGAATAATTGTAGTGCTGGATAAATACTGTATCAGCAGCCCATGTGTCATTGATCACATGCTCTGCCCATCTCAGCAGCTGGGTTTTAACAGAGATATTTTTGGTAGCACAGATGCAGATTCCATCTCTCAAATCTTTAAAGCTTATCAAAGATTTTTCCATTTGCAACCCCACGTATTCCTAACCGCCGAGATCTTCTTATGTATAATAAACACAGAAATGCCTCTCTTCCCAGCTTTGCTGCTACCCCCGAAGACGATTATAAAGCTAAATCCCCAGCATATGGCCCAAATGCCATTCTTGCACACTGGCTGCCGTGTCTTGTGCGGGATGGCAGGTTAACCCTTGGCTGCTCCTTTGGGACGGCGTTGTGGAGTCTGCAATGAGCCCGTGGGCCGGCTGCACTCAAGAAACAGAGTCAGAAGAAGAGGCTGAAGACGAGACTGCCCCACTCTTTGGAGGGTTTGGTGGTAAAGAGAAGCCACGGGGGCTCGAGCGACCACGTTGTGAATGCTACTCAGCTCCCCTGGGGTCCGTCCGCCACACCTGGACTCATTACTCCACGGGCCGCCTCACCGAAGTCGATGGAATTATCACGGGAGTGAGACACGGCCAAAATGTGAGCCAGGGACCCTGATCCGGCCCTTCGGCACCACGCGAGCGTTGTCCTGCAACCAAACTGCAGAATCCTGCCCGGAAAGGCTGGCTGTTCCCAAGAGCAACGCTGCCCCTCGTGCAAGAGGGAGCTCTACAGCTGTGGCCAGAGTGAAATGCAGCCAGCCAGATGGTGCTTCTCATGCATCCAGAGGGTGAGGCCTTGGAGAAGCGGAGCTACATCTGTGTGGCCTCTGCTCCACTCTCCTCCCTGCACTAAATGCCATGAGGACCCTCCTGAACACACCCACTAGCAAATCACTTGAGAAGAGGACATGTCTGAGTACTCCCCCTGTGCCTTGATCCAGGAGCTCATCATCCAGGCAGATCCGCTGCCTGCCCCCGCTTCTCTCTGGGGAGCACGACACTCCCCCACCATTTCCCTTTTCAGAGTGAAACTGCAGGGTTATGCAGGATTAGACCTCTTTCCCCTCCCATGGCAGTCTGCACTTTCGCCTGCTCCGCCCCTCCACTGTAGTTGTCCAAGCTGTTGAGAGATGCTCCAAGCGTCCACAGGCTGCTTTTTCTGTGTCGGGCCAACTGGTCATGCCCTTTTCTTTCCCATGCAGACCACATCTCACGCATGCAGGCCTTAGTTACCTCTCCTTCCACCAGCTACAGGTGGCTGGGAAATGTCCCATGAACATTACTGAGCGTCTGAAAAGTTTTCCCATCCTGAATCAGGGCCAAACCGTCAAAAATCTTCACACACAAAAATAGTGACTTGAAAAGCCAAATATTTTTTCCTTTTGGATCAATCAAAATGTTTGGTTTCGATCATTTCTAAAAGTTTAATTTTGATTACAACCCTGTCAAAACCTGTTACTCTAATTAGCTTAAATTTCAGAAGGAAAAGACAATTTGAACCAGAAAACTGGAATTTTTTGTTGAGAAAAATTTTGAACCTTTTTTTTTTTCCCAAAAAGTTTTTCAAGTTGAGAAATTCATCAAAAGGGACTCTTTCGGCAGAAAGTTACAGTGTCGACAAATCAGCATTTTTCAATGAAAAAAAAAAAAACCCATTTCATCAAAAAATTCCCACTGCCAGCCCTATATAGGACTAACCAGAAGATTGTCACGTCCCCAGGATGTGCAGGATTAGTGAAAGGAGATTGCAGCTATGTTCTGACCATGCTCTGCCTGCCAATCCATTGCTAGGTGCTGGGCACGATCTACAAAGCCCATATAACCAAGCTCTCCTTCCCTGACCCAGCCTACCGGCTGCGCCCCTCTGGAGAGCTTCGATAGCCTGCAGGGTGCAGCTTGTGGGAGCTGGCACCAGGGCAGCCCCATAACAGGAGTGGAATTCTCCACCACGGGAAAATACGCTGAAGATTGAACTTGGCCTTATTTAGCAAGCGCTGCCAGGAGTATCTTTGAACTCCCGGGGACTGAGCCGTGCGCCCGACGCGCGCCGGTCTCCTGCGAAGTGCGGGGAGCGCAGTGCCTGTGTTGGTGCTGCTTCGTTAGAAATGTCGATGGCCTCCAACAGGAGGAATGTGCAGTGTGCTCAGGTGCTCCCGGCAGCCTTTAGGCAGATGATGATGGGAATTTAGTCTTAATTGCTGGGAGACGGGAAGGTTGCGGGGTTGCCGGGTGCCACAATGGGGCCGTGCTGTGGGTCTGCTGGCAGCTGGGCCGTGGTGGCTCCGAGCTGACTGGGGGAAGAGCAGCTGCTGCCTGTCGGCAAAACATAGCCCTATTCCAGGCAACGCGTGCAGAGCGGGTGTGGGGCAGAGGCCCCCGCCAGTCCTGGACCCGCCCCACAGTGCTGGGCCCTGCACACACCCGGAACAGGGAGATGCTCCCTGCCCCAAGGAACTCGCAGTCTGAGGAAGCAGTGGGGCATTCCCATCCGGCCCCTGGCTGTCTGGCTCCGGTGCCACGTCACGTTGTCACTGCTCGGGGAAGGGTCTGAGCGATGCACAGGGAAACGTAGCCGGTGTTTCAGACGAGAACAACAGATCGGGGTGTGGCGGGGAGTCTAACAGCAGCGGCTGCAGAAAGCCAGGCTGTCCCTCGCCTGCTTCTCGAGTCAGCCACTTGACAGACAGGCCACCTGCCCAGCGTGCTAGCCGAGGAAGGCGAGACCACCTCACTGAGGAGCTGCAGACACAGCGGGGATTCAGCAGGACAGCACACACACACACACACAAATACATATCGGACTCATGTCTCAGCCCGCCACCTGGTGCAGGCAAGCTGTGCCTGCTGCAGCTGGAAGCCGGGTGCAGGTCTTTCTGCTGACAAATGGCTTTCCACCACAGCAGCCCTGTGAAAAGAGGACAGCTTGTTTTGCGGACACACTGGGGCCTGCTCCACACGGGGACAACCGGCAGATTGCATTTGGTGTTCTCTGGATTGCTGACAAATGCTGCTGTGACGGCATCCACGGCAAACGTCCCTCGGTGGGGTCAGGGCCAGGCAGTGAGATGTGCGGTGCCAAGGCAAGTGAGCGAAGGCCCATGGCTCAGCTGGCAGGGCGGGCCGGGGTGGAGTGCACCTTTTCATCTCTGTAGGTTATTCTAACGTTTGGCTTTTGTGTAGCTGATGTAACAACGCCCTGAAAACTCCGCAGGGGTCCTCCCCACAACGGTGCTGCATGAAGCCATGCTCCAGCCCCACTGGAGGAATGGAGGGTAACGTGAGGAAGGCTCATGGAAACAGTGGATCTGAATCTAATCGGGTCCAGTAATTACCAAATTACTAATTTGGGGAGTGAAAGGAAGGCCCACCCACAGCTGCAGGAAACCTGGCTTCCAGTCCCTGCGCAGCTACAGACAGCCTGTGTGATCCGCATTGTCTCACTGCACAGGGGCACTGGGAGAATAAATACATTAACCAGTGTGAGGCACTCCGGCGGGGCAGCCATGTGGGATATATAAGTACCTAAGACAGATTTCATAGAAACAATCAATGCAAGGGAAGAGACGGAAATGTCATCACACAAATCACCGCCAACTCCCAATGGTCTGTACGGTACAATAACCTGCTGCAATCCGCTTGCCCAGCGTCGCTATCTAAACCCCAGGGCTGTGCATTCCCCAGCAGAGTGTAGTGCTTTGCGAAAGAAACTTTTCAATAAAACAAACCAGAAAACAAATTCCCTGAAGCGAACGGAAGCCGGGCTGCTGGCAGGAGATTCACATTTGATCTGATTGACTGATTTGAAATAAGCAAGTGGTCAAGTCAGGACGGGCTGCCCTTTTCACCACGTCCCAAGCAAGGGAGACGTAGTTACTGAGACCGGCTAAGGGAAATGCTTTCTTCTGTTCATACTCTCCTCCGGCAGAGGGAGTCCAGGCCTGGTTTCCTGCCAGTTGTTACCAGAGGGGCTGACAACTGGAAAAATGAGATTGACTAATAAAAACCACCAAGAAAGGAAATGTTATGACAAAATAATTACAAAAGCGAAAGCACATTTGCCTTGGCAGTGAAGTACACATGGCAGCTGGGCTGCACGGAGGATTCGATTGTTACCCTAATATGATTCATGGCACAAATAAAGGACAATTTGACTTCACATTACAGCTTTACAAGGGCTTCATTTTAGGGCGTGTGTCTTAAATGTTGCTTTGGCAGAGAGCCTCCACCGGCTAATGCAGACTGAGGAGCCCTGGGACAGCTCCTTATCTGCAGCCCATTCGTTTTCTTTTAATGATTCGCCAAGGGCGAGGGCCCAGCAGCAGCACTTTTGATCGGTTACTGAGGCTCCACCGCTCCCCAGCCTAGCAACCCCACTTCCCAGTTTCCCGGGGCCCAGAGCTGTCCCTTGTCCCCGGGTGGCCCCAGCCAAATGGCAGGTGGGACGTGGAGGGTCCTGAGTGAGCTGACGAGCCCGTGTGCAAAGCCACAGGGATCCCGTGGCTGGATGGCTGCCCCACGGTGCTGGAGAGCAGTGCTAATGGGCTGGCTCTGGGGAGGAGCACCAGTGCGGTGAGCAGAGAGTTAACAAGCCGTGAGTCACAGCCACTGGCTGACTGGTACCCAGAAGGCTTTCTTGCTGAGTCACTCACTAACAAGAGAGGAAGAGAAGGGAATAAAGTGCCACGATAAATTCCACCTGGCCGGGGCGCGCAGCCCCGGGAGCCCAGCTGCACCGCGGAAACCCAGCCCAGCCATTGCCCCGGGATCTCAGAACAACCAAGGGCCCCATGGCCCTGTGAGTTCAGCCTCACGGAGGACTCATGGCCCTGGGAGCTCGACAGGGCAGAGGGACCAGTGACTCTGGAAACTCAGCCAGACCTAGTCAAGCCAAACTCCCCCCAGCACCCCACTCAAGGCCCCATGGAGACAATGGGCCAGGCCCGGCCCAGCCCTGCCCCCGTTGCCTTTCACACCAGTGTGAAATGGGGTGCCATGCCCCCACTCCGGCCTGCACTGGTGGGAGCCAAGGCCAGGCCCCGGTCACAGGGCAACTGGCTCCTTGAAGGAGTCCTGGCCCGGCCCCAGCCCCAGTCGCCGCGTTGCGGTCCCAGATCTTTCTGCCTCCTCTTGGCCAGCACTCGCCCCTTTATAGCAGGCCTTGCTTCCGTGCTCGGCTGCCGCTGTGTCAGCTGGATGGGGATGTGACCAAGCGGCTTGGTTGTACACAGGAGGGACTCTTCTCCCCTGGTCTATGGTCAGTATGGGGGTGTAACCCTTACAGGTCTTTGCCCCTGAGTGGGGCAGGGTCCTCTCCTGGCTCCTGGCAGGCTGGCTGGCTCCGGAGGGTTGGGGGCTTTGGCCAGCTCTCAGTGGCCGACGCCGGGTCAGATCTCTGGACGCCGGTCTTTGCAGGGCTGGAAGTGGCTGAGCTGTGCACGGGGCGGGTCCCACAGCAGTTCACCGTCCCCCTCGTGGAAAGGGGAGTGAATCCAACACTCGTGGGCTGCCTGCTTCCCGCTCAGCTCCCAAAACCCAGGAAGTGACACTGAAGCTAGACGGTCGGTGGGTCAGGCTGGTCCCTGGCCCTGAGCGACTGCGCAGCCCTGGCTCATCAGGGCCCAGCAAACTGCCACATCCCCCTTGCAGGAGTTTCCAGGCCCTGCTCCAAGCCAGCTGGGCCATGGCGTCGGAGGGCCCTGGCAGCCTGTAGCGCTGCTGTCCTGTGGGGCTCAGTCTGGCACTCCAGGAGCTGGCAACCTCCACGTGGGGGTTGCACCTGCCTGGGGCTTGTGTGCGGTGAGCCCAGCCAGGGGCTCCATCGTCCCAGACCGACCACGTGACATTGCTCCTGGGGGAGGTGCTCCCGGAGCGTGAGCGGCTTCTTCCTCGGCGTGTGGACAGCCGGGGCGACAGCGACGCCACCTACCTCATACACGGCACCATAGCCCCACTGGGCAGGGAGGAAACAGGCACAGAGCGGGGAAGTGATTTGCCCGATACCACACCGCAGGCCAGCACTTAGCGGCTCTCCACGTATTTTGGTGCCTCTTTGAAGCACCGGGTGGACTCTGTACCTAGCACCAGCTGGGTTGGCTTTTCCGTTACGGATGCTCCCGTTTTATCAGATGAAGCTCTTTGTGCATTAGCATTCTGCTCACCCAAGCGCCATCTATTAAAGGTGTCACCTCTTCTTTCCCTCCTATCAACGCACAGGAGGAAGCCACTGCATTTTTCTCCTGTGGGGAGTGCGCTGAAGACCCAGAAAATAGCCACTTCACAAGTAATCCAGTATTATTAATAGTGATTATTATTAATAATACCAAGCTCTTTGGCTTTGCAGACGCGTTTTTTCTGGGCGATTGCCATGCTCTCGGTGCGTCTGGGGGCACAGAAGCTGTAATGCTCAGCACGACAGATTGAGTTTCTTCCTGACACCGTGGAACATTTGTGGTCAGGTTTACAAACAACAGACAAACACAGTTTGCTGCTAGCACGCTCCCTCCTGGCGGCTCATCCTGACACCAGACATAAGACTGAGTAAGACAGAGATGATTCTGCCCGGGGAGTGGTGGTTCTGGAGGACAGCTTGCCAGCAAAGTGACAAGGTGAATGCGAAGCAGAGGAACACACTCTGCTACAACTAAAACACGCCCTCGGCGCTAGTCTGGTGATGGGGTGCTGCTAAGGGAATCTGCTGGCTTGTGCTTTGCTGCCAAGATGCATCCCCAAAACCCATTGAATGAATGAGCTGGCCCAGCAACTAGCCTGGAACCTGGGTGATCTGCTCTGCCCCAGGCTCCCATGTGGCCCTGGGCAAGTCACTTATTCTCTGGCCCTCAGGTCTCCTCTGTACAATGGGGATAACAGCCCTGCCCTGCTGCACAGGGGCTTGTGATGATACAAACACTAGTGAGTGTGATGGGCTCAGATGCTACAGGGAGGGGCTGCATAAGGGCAGCTAGAAAGACCTGGGGTGCGGTGTTGCCCCCTACTGGCTGGTTCAGTAGAGGATAACAGCCTACTCCTGCTTGCAGCATTCCTACCTGCGCTCCAACGGTAGCGGGTGGAGCATTGGTGCGGAGTGTGCTAATCAAGCCCTGACGCTTGCCAGGGTGGGCTGGGGATTGTTACATGGTCACCAATGATTTCTGGAGGGTGCCATGCAGAGACAACAGTTCCCACTTGGGTTTCTTATGCTTTTGTTGAGGTGGGTTTTCCCCTCTGGAATCCCTGGAAATCCTGGATTTGTGGGGTTTAATGTAACCAGCGGGTAAAAGAAGCCGCTGGTGCTTTGGTAACGGCTGATCATTAGGGACAAGAGAGTCTGTTGTCCTGTGGGTTCATTCTGACCCCGATCTGGGCTGACCGGCCCCCAGGACAATCGCCACCGATCACCGGCAGAGCTGTCACCTTCCAACCTGCATGCTGGAACCAGCTGAAGCCAAGGGCCTGCCTCACTCCTGGGTGGCTGGAATCGCCACCAGGCCAACGCATGGATACCTGTTGCGGCTCTGTATCCTCTTGCTTCTGCAGCAGAAAATCCTTTAAGTCTCTAAATAAATAGGATCAGCCTTGCTCTTTCCTTGCTGCAGTCACGGCTTCCCAGATGGATTGCACCAAACCCAGCAGCCCAGGTTCTGTCTGGAACACGTATGCCATCTAGTGGTTACCTGCATTAATGGCAAAAACAACTTTTCCCTGGAGATAGCGCAGGGCTTCTTCTTATGATGGGCCAGTGATAGGAGGATCTCAGCCAAATTAGCCATCGCCATTACCCAGAGAAGTAGCGTGAATTCATTGTTTCACTTACTATAGTGCTCTACATATGTTCTCATAACAAAGGAGTTAATAACTTAGTGCAAGTTGATAACGTAATTGGTTAATATAGTAAAAGCGTCCTGCTTGGTTAATAACTTCGACTGGTTAATAATTAAATCAGCCAGTGGTTTAATAGGATGGGCGGCAAATAGCTGCAGGAGACACATTAAAGAGCCACTTGCGGCTCGCAAGCCTCAGTCTGAGTATGGCTGTTATAGGCGTTGTCTTTACAGCCAGTAAAAAAACAAGGCCCCTGTCCGGAGAGCTTGCCATCTTTTGCTGGCTGTTTCTTATGCCCTGCTTCCAGCTCTGTGGCTGCAGCCTGAACTCAGACTTGGAGCCTTGTGAATTCAGAGCCTTTCTTGCTGCTATTGTGATTTAAAAAAAAATAACAGGTACAGAACATGATTCTAATTAAAAGAAGGGCTCTGCAGCTTTCAGATGCTCATTACGTGTTCCTGGCAAGTAATTGGAACACAAACCTTCTGTTTCCCTCCGGTGTTTTACAACTCAAGCAAGCACAAAGGTTTGCTTTTCAAACTTCTTATGTTCATTTTATTTTCCTGCAAAATTAGATCAGGCCTGGAGCTCACGCGCTGTTAAATTCCAATGGATGCTCTGTCTCCACAGGTTCACAGTGGGGTGCCCATTTCTGACCGGGGTTTATAGCTTGTTTGTTTTCACCTTGAAAGGAGGCTGCAGAAGCACTGATAAAATACGGGAATAGCTGACATGTACGTGATAGAGGGACTCTCGCTGCGACAATTTATTGCCCTTTGTCATTTTTCAACCTGTCAGATAATTCTTCGTTAAGAACTAAATTCTCCTCTCAGGTCTGCATGGCATGAGGACAGACTGACATTTTGCTCTCCTTGTGTATGTGGGATCCCAGGGAGGGTCTGATCTTGGATGAAGATGCACAGTGCGGGTCTCAGAGTGCAATGGGGCCTAACTTTGCCAGCAGTCCCAGGGCCCAGTTCTCCTCTCATCAACACTGGTGTCAATCCGGAGTCACTCCTCTGAAGCTCCTGGAGTTACACACTGGTGCAAAACTGATGTGAGAGGGGAACCAGCCCCTAACACCGTTAATCTGTATTTGCCAGGCTGTCCGGTGTGCTGTAAAACACAGCAGAGGACTCAGTCTGTTGTGTTGAAAGGGGGTCCTGGGTCTCCAGCCCAACACGGGACAAGCTGTTAACAGGACTCTTGATCACTGTTACGGCGTTAAACAGGTCAGTCAAGTTATCGCTGGCAGCTCCAGCTGTAACAATTACCATGAAAAATACAGCCTTTGTCATGTCCCGGGTTTCCTGATGTCGTCTCACAGTGCTGCGGCCAACATCTAGCTTCTCCCTTAGAAATGTTACCTCCCTCTGCTCCTGTTACAAGGACCCCATCCCAGGAACGCGGTCCCCTGGTACGTGGGACAGGTGTTCTTCCCAGCCCCCTGCATGGATCCCCATTTCCCACAGCCCCACTGGGGAGCTAAATTAATAAACGTGTAATTTATTATTTGCAATTAACACCTATGAATGAGCTGTGGTGCTGAGCTGCCAGAAGTGCCCGTTGGCCCTGCCGGGCCCAGAAAGGGGCATTTCATGCCCCAGTGCAGGCCTCCTTCTCATAAGCCCTGGACCTGAACAGTGAGCGCTGCGGAGGGTCAGGATGCAGGGTGGCCTCCCCATCAGAGGAGGCAGCTTGAAAAGAGGCCTGGAGAGAGAACGAGGGACAAGAAAGGGACAAGCTGTTGATTAACAGCTGGAGAAGGAAGCTCCTGTGACGATCTGGGAAGGGTGTGTTCTGGTGCCACAGGGCTGAGTGCTCATCCCGCCTGCCCAAGTCACGCTCCCAGCATCTTTGGCCTGAAGTCGAAGTGCTTCCACGTTCCTTCTGTCGCTGGCAGCTTCCCACAAGGGCTGTGCCCGCTCCGGATCACGGAGCGAGGTGTTTCTCTCTGTTGCAAGTTGCATGAGCTTAACTGGACGTTGGTTCGTAAAGCCCGCTTAAATCAATCTATCGACCTCGCTTCGCTCAGCGCGGAATCAATGTATGCTAAACCTATAGAAGCCAGATTTGAACTGAATTAAGGGCATCCACGCAGGGCTTTGCACCAGTGAAACCAAATCGATTTAAAGACACTGTTGGCTAAATCAGTGCAACTTGTAATATAGCCAAAGCCTCAGCCGGGGAGGGGAAGGCAGAGAAAGTTAGGACATCTTGAATAGCCTGTTCCAAGGTTGGAGTCTTTAGCTGACCCTCTCCTTCCTGAGAGACTACAGGGGCAAGAAGTCCCAGCCCATACACAGAATCGATTTATTCAGACCAGTCCCAGCAGTTATCCCATGGTGCCTCCATTATAGAGAGCCCAGGGGCACCAGAGCAGGCCAGGTATGATGCCCTACTACTCGGAGAGCTGGAAGGAGGCAGGACCAAACGCCATCAGCAAGACCTCTGTGTGCCGGCCAAATGCTCCAGATACTAACAGACCCAGAGCATCCCAGCCCAAATCTAATTCCAGCCTCTCCCAGCAGGATGCACTCATGGGGACTGGGGCAGCAGCACTGGTTGTGGGAGAGCACCGAGTGGCTGCAATCCCAGCCTGTCCTACACACACACCCCACTTTACATGTAAAAAAAATCCTGCCAACTCAGGGTGGGGAGCCCTATGCTGTCCTGAGCGTCAGTGTCCCAAGGTGTCAAAGGCACTGCCTTTTACCAGCTCTAGAAACACACGTCACTGGATAGACACAGTTCTAATATGTGGTGTCATCTGTGTTCCCTCTCCAGGAGAAGCAAGAGCTGTGGCTGCGTTTAGATATTCTGCCTTGTCAAAGGAAAAATGCAGAATCGGTATCTGAAAGGTAAGGGGCTGTTTTCTCACTGGCAAAGCAGTGTCTGTTAGTTTAATCGTTCCAGCTGGATCACTGTTTATCTTGGAGGAAATGACACAGTAATAAAGATTAGGAATACAGGAATTTCTGGAGTGGGTCAGGGCTGAGGTCCATTTATTCCACTGTCCTCTCTCTGATGGTGACCAGCACCCCATGCGTTAGAGAAAGGTGTGAGAATTCCCCAGTAGCAGATATGGGCTAATTGAACCCCATGTTAGGTCTCAGAGTGGTTTCTAATGGTTAGAGGCTGGAGTCGGCGCTGAAGGAGGATGTTTTATATCCCTTACAAAATTGTTGTTAATTCTGATCATTATGGATAGTCTTGATCGCCGGACAAATGTCCAGCCCTTTCTGAATCTTGTTAAACTTTTTATTTTTTGGCCTTAACCACATCCAGTGGCAGTGACTTCCACATTCTAATTACATGCTGCATCACCGTGAAAAAGTATTTCCTTTTATCAGTTTTGAATTTGCTACGTTTCAAATCAGGCAATTTTCTGCAAGGGGAGAAAGGGGACGAAAGAGATAATCCTAAAGCTAGGTTTCGAAGGATTCGATTTTTCCAGTAATTGTCAGTAACCGTTGATTTCACTGTACACACACAAACCCATGAAAACATATTTCCATCCATTGTAACTGAAATTTACAGATGGGCAAAGTAAAAAAACGGCTGCTTGAGATTTAAGGATATTTACTATGTATGTCTTTACATGGGATGTTGACACCCTATAATTTTGTGCAACTATGAAACTTTAAATAGCTAAAAATTGGGGGGTGGGGAGGAAAGGTTTAAAAATAAACATTGATATTATCTGTTGAAATTATAAAACTATAAATATTGAATTCTGCCAAGCCTACCTGAAGCCTAGGGAAAGGTGCACTGAGCCAGAAGCCAGGAGATTATGAGTTCTGCGCTCACCTCTACTGACTGCCATATTTATTTCTGTGCACTTCACAGCCTTTATTACCGACCGTGGCCTAATATCCCCACTCCAGGAAGCAACCAAGTATTAGTGTGCCCCCTTCACCCCAAAAGTCAGTCACCTCTGTCAGACTTAGGAACAGATTCCATGTCTCCCATATGACAAACCAAGTCTTAACCACTCAGCCACACTGCCTTTCAGGTTGAATGTTCTATCTGTCCTGTGCTTAATCTTCCGCTAACCACTCTTCTAACCACTAGACTATACTCCCCTCACACAGCCCGGGATAGATCCCAGGAGTCCTGATTTTCCATTTTCGACTGGTGTCTGGCAAATAGTCGTATGACCGACTGGCGAAGTGTGTGTCATGATCCCATTTCTCTCAGTTTGTGTCCCACAATGGCGAAGCTTTTATGTACAGCTGCTGAAAAAGCAGCATTGATCTGCCAGAGAGATGCAGCTGCTGATGGATGAAATCGGATCCATCAGCTGCTGGTCTTCAGCAAGTAAAAGCTACCCCACCATAGGCGACATCTACTCTGTTAATTAAAAATGTTTTCCATTAGCAGAGACGCTCTAGTCAGATCCCACCCTACGACAGAGAAGGTTCTACGCGCAGCCGCTGACAGGTTTGACCTACTAGAGAGTCAGCACCTGCATTCTCAAGCAAGCAACGTTTTCTCCTTCGCCAGGCAGATAAAAGCTTCTCCACCAGCAGCTGAACTTCTGTGGAACAGTTCTGGATTCTATGCGCTGAAATGACCTCCACAGGCTTCCCTCTTCCCCCTGTTTAACAAATACTATAACTGCAAAAATTCACACGCAGAGAGCTTGGCTGAGATGCTCTGAGGATGCTATGCACATAGAATACCTGGCACAAAACCCCAACCGCAAGGAAACAAATTGGCAAGTCACCAAAGGGCACAAGCCCTCAGCACCTACAGCCCCAGGCACATTGACTTGGTATACCAGACTTACAGCATCCCACACCACTGCTTCCTGCGCTAGCGTCCCCGGCCTGGGAGCATCTCGCAGTCGAGAAATATTGCAGGGTGCTTTTGAGATAGGCAGAATCGAGCAGGTTAACACAGTCCCTCTGCTGCGTGCCTGGCTCTGCAGTGACCGGATGGGGATCTCAATCCTTTACCATAGCTGGCTGCACAGTCACTGCAGTGAAAGCTAGCCACGTGAATACACCGGCACACTGAAACGCCAAGCACCATGGCATTGTTCACAGGGGAGAGGGAAGAGGCCTGCGCGCTGACTGTCCCTGCACTGTCGGCAGCAAGGTTTTGGGGTGTTTTGAGCCGTGGTGTGAGATGGGCTGAGGCCACGTACCCAGGCGGAGGAAGATGCACTCTCACGGGACGCACAGCACTAATTAACATGAGACATCAAGGTGGACCCCAGCGGATAGGGGGTCTCCCGGGGCAGATCCATTATCTGTCGGGGGGAGATTCGAGCAGGAGGCGAAAATCAAGAGAAATATATTGTTGGTGTGACCAGGCTTCACTGGGCACTGGACGCAGCAGCAGACAGGTGGGAATAGCTCAGGGCTGGGCTTGCCGCGGTGTGATATGCACGCCGCTCTGCAGCATAGAGATCACTGAAGCCGAAGGCCAGGTCCCTCCAGCACCCACCAGGAACAGCTGTTCTCTCCAGCAGCCTCGTTCCCCCAGTGGGATATTCCATTGCAGTGAGAAATCTTCTTCACCTAAGGTCCCCCTGGGGCTCGGGAGAGTCCGCCTCCAAATGAGTTACAACGGCTGTGACCAGACAAACCCCTATTGCCCCACCCCAGGCTCTGTAGATCCAACAGCCTGGCAGAGTTATGGGAAATACACACACACACACACCATCCACCGAGCTGCATTTAAAAAAGACAAAACCCAGTAAGGTTGCAAAATCAATCAGTTAAGCCAGGGGTGTCAAACCCATTTGCTATGGCGGGCCAGATTTGAATTAAATGTACTCCAAGTGGGCCATACGAACCATACATCGAAATTCGAGGCACAGCCACTTTTCTGTAGCATTATATTTTGTTTGCTAGATCTCAGCGATATAAGCACTGCAGTAAATTCACTTCTACGACTGCTACTATTTTACCATTCAAAGAATCGCTCAATGATTAAGAATTATAGTATTGCGCCATGCCCCACTGTCCCTCTCCTGCCTTCTGGAGAGACACAGCGCTCCACGCACTGCCGCCCGAGTACACAGATCTCGTACAACGCTGCGAGGTGTCGTGGCAGCGCGCGCTGCCGCCAGGGGCCGGACCAAAAAGGTGGGTGGGCCGTATCCGGCCGACACCCCTGAGTTAGGAAATGCCAGCATTAGTGTTGCCCGTTCAACCCCCTTGTGGCTGTGTATTATGAGACAGGTTTTAACTGCATGATCAGATCTTAGTCTGGAGCAGGAGCGAAGGTCTCCGTCTTTTCAGGGGTGATCAGGTTTGTCGGTGGAGACGTGTTCTGAGAGTGAGGTCTGAACACGCCTGCTCTGGCTGGGGAACGCACGCGGTGGCCCCATACGGCTTGGAAGTCAGAATTCGTTCCCAAACCGCCTCAGACCAACGCTCTGGACTTTGGCTCTCAGCAGATGTCTGCTATGCCAGAGCTAAAGATACCACCGGCGAGAAGCAGGACTGGCCCCTGCTTGCGCTAACCCCATTAGTTGCCCTGAGGCATAATAACTGGGGCTGCTGATAGATTAACCAGGGACAGACATTGGTGCCGTGGGGTATAAATATGATCAGAGGTTTAACTAGTGATTCTTGCCCCCTTAAACAAGGCAAATTGATCTTAAATTTGGGGCCAAGAAGGAATTGTTCCCAAGACCATATTGGCAGGGGCTGGGGCTGGGGCTGGGTGCAGAGTAACACTGAGCAGAAATGACAGCATTTAGTGCACCTGGCTGATCCTAGTATATCAGCTTCCTGGGACTGCAGGGGTGTTTGATCCCTGTCCTTTCTCTCTTAGGAAACATTAAACTTCCTGCTTCATCTTCCCCATGTGCACAGGTCAGAGCTCTGAGTTTCCACTGTCTGAATTAAGGCTGGTCAGAAAACAGTAAGAATTGAGTTAGCTGACTTAGTTTGTTATTTCAAAACTTTTAATGGAAAATAAGGACCTTTTAAAACTTTTTCAACAAAAAAAAAAACGAGGGGAGGAAATAGCAAAGCTCTCTGGTTTTCCAGTGGAGGGGGGGTGAGAGCTTGCTCAAAATCAGAAAATTTCAGAAAAAGAAAAAAAAACTTTTCTGAACATTTTTATTTCCAAGAACGGCCACTTGGAGCCGTGCAGCCTGGCAAACATCCAGGTCCTGGACTCCTCCCCGTGGCTGACAGTTTCAGTTTCTCTGGACGTGAGCTCTGAGCTGGCTGGGGCGTGGGAGGAAACGCAGGCAGGCCTGGGGCTCGCTTCACCCAGAGTCACTGAGAATGGGGGCTTGGCTGGGGGCACTGAAGATCCCTAACTCCAGAGGGGGGTCTGGCTCTGAGGAACCCACTGCCCCGAGCTGTGAGGACAGTCTCGGCACAGACAGCACAGACATTATGGCGGGCAGCCCCCCTCCGAGCTCTGCTGGCAGGCCACGGGTCAAAATCTTGATTAGAACTTTAACTGGTGAGCAGATTGCTGTGAACATGTGTTTGCATGACACCGTGGAGGATCTGAAGAAGGTGATAGAAAAAGACAGCGACCAGGGTGACTTTAACAACTTCATATTGATCTACAAAGGCCAACAGATGACAGATGACAGGAGTCTGAGCAGCTATGGGATGACCAATCTCTGCACCGTCCATTTGATTTTACGTTGTAAGGACAGGGCGAGGTTGGGAGGGCGAGTGGGAAGAGGAGTGCGGGAGACGGGACTGGAGTCTGGATGGGGAGACCAGGAGTGGGAGGTGAGGGGGGAAGCTGGGTGACGCTGTCCTTACGAGGGGCTGGGGGTGGCCTTCACCAAGGGGAGGGATCAGCTGAACCAAAGGGAAACATGAGCTGTTCATGCAGGATTGCTGTTGAAGGGCTGATGGATTTTACTGCCCAGGGTGCAGTGGGGTCCAGAGAGCGTCTGAGCTTTAACAGCACCCGGCTAATTGCTCCAGGGAGTCACCCAGTGAGATCCAGAGCATCTGGCGGGGGCAGGTCGGTGCAGTGTGACCGGCACATGCGTACCCATGAGACTTAACTTTTGTTCTTTCTTAGCTTTACTGCTTTGCCAGGTAAAACCCACCCGCCCTGACTGGCTGTGGCTGCTCTGTGTGAGGGGGGAAGGGTGGAAGATGGAACAGGGGGGCAGCAGGGAAAGGAGAAGGGTCTCCTTGCACCCTGCTCCTAGAGAAAGCCACGTCTGGACAGCCCACACGTGTGGGAAGGAGCTGCCAGAATGTGCAGAAGGAAAGGAACCTGAGCTCGGCTTCATCCGCATGCGGGGTGCAGGGGGGAATGGAAAGCCCCTCACCAGCAGTCAGCAGGGGGAGGGAGGACAGAGCGCCCCATCCCAGCCTGGAATAGGGGCACCTCCTCTTAGTAGCAGGCAGGGGGGTGCAGCAGTGCAGTGGGGTGCAGCTCTGCCCCGAAAAGCCAGTAGAAGAGGAAGACGGGGGAGCCCTCCTCCCAGAAATCAGGAGTTGGTTCACAGACTGTTGGATCCAAGGTCAGAAGGGACCATTGTGATCATCTAGTCTGTAGAGCACCTGCCAGAGAACCGCCCCACAGTATTTCCTAGAGCAGATCTTTTAGAAAAGCATAGACTCTTGATTTAACAGTTGTCAGTGATGGAGAATCCACCAGCGGCGCTTGGTAAATTGTTCCAGGAGTTCCCTACCTCCCCTCACCGTTGTTAATATGCATCTTATTTCTAGTCTGAATTTGTCTAGCTTCCACTTTCAGCCATTGGCTCATGTCAGACCTTTCTCTGCTAGATTGAAAAGCCCGTTATCAAATATTTGTTCTCCGTGTAGGTACCTATAGACGTTAATATAGTCACCCCCTTGCCTTCTCTGTGTTAAGCTAAATAGCTTGAGCTCCTTGAATCTATCACTAGAAGGCAGGTTTTCTAATCCTTTAGTCATTCTCATGGCTCTTGTCTGAGCCCTCTCCCATTGATCAACATCCTTCTTCAACTGCGGACAGCAGAAGGGGATGCAGGATTCCAGCAGCGGCTGCACCAGTGCCAGACATAGAGGTAAAATAACCTCTCTGCTCCGACTCGAGATTCCCCTGTTCATGCATCCCAGGATCGCATTAACCCTTTTGGCCACAGAGTCACAGTGGGAGCTCATGTTCAGCTGCCTATCCACTACAACCCCAAAATCTTTTTCAGAGGCGTTGCTTCCCAGGATAGGGTTCTCCATCCTGTAAGTATGGATGATATGCTTCGTTCCCAGATGTCTATGTTCACATTTAGCTATGTTAAAACATATGGTTTGTTTGCGCCCATTTTAAACACCAAGCGATCCAAATTACTCTGAATCGATGACCTGTCTGCTTCGTTATTTACTGCTCCCCCAATTTTTGTGTCATCTGCAAACTTTATTAAAGATGATTTTACAATTTATTTTGGGTCATTGATAAAAAATATTAAATAGCTTTGGGCCAAGAACTGATCCCTGCGGGACTGCACAGAAAACACACCTGCTTAATCATGATTCCCCATTTTCAGTTACAGTTTGAGACCTATAATTTAGCCAGTTTTTAATCCATTTAATGTGTGCCATGTTAATTTTGTATTCTAGTTTTTTAATCAAAATATCATACAGTGTCAGGTGAAACACCTTACAGAGGTCTATTATGGCTACACTATGACCTCTATTAACTAAACCTGTAATCTCATCAAAAAAGATATCAAGTTAGTTTGACAGGATCTATTTTGCATAAACCTACCTTGATTTGCATTAATTATATTACCCTTCTTTAATTCTTTATTAATCAAGTCCCCTGTCAGCTGCTCCATTATCTTGCCCAGAACTGACATCAGGCTGACAGGTCTATAATTACCCAGGTCATCCCATTTACCCTTTTTTAAAATTGGCACAACATTAGCTGTCTTCCAGTCTTCTGGAATCTCACTAGTGCTCTAAGACTTATTAAAAATCAACATTAACAGTTCAGTGAGCTCCTCACACAGCTCTTTTGAAACTCTTGCAAGTTATCTAGACCTGCTGATTTGAAAATATCTAACGTTAGTAGCTTCTGTTTAACATCATCCTGATATACCAGTGGACTGGAAAGAGTATTATCATCACCATATGATACCATATTATCTATTTTTCCCCCAAATACAGATTAGAAATATTTATTGAACACTTCTGCCTTTTCTTTATTATTATTGATAATTCTACCATTTTCATCTAGTAATGGACCAATACATGGTCAGGATTCTTTTTCTTCCTGATTTATTTTAAAATTCCCTTTCTTATTGTCCTTAACTCTTCTGGCCATAGATTTCTACTTATGTCCCTTGCTTCCCTTATCAGTTCTCTACAATTCCTAACTTCTGATATATATTCATTGTTATCAACATCCCCTGTCCTGCAATTGTTATATATATTTTATTTTATATAGCTGCCTTCCCTTCTCCTCTAAACCAGGTTGGTTTTTTAACAGTGTGGCCTTCTTTCTCGGTGGTGGGATTGTGGCTTTTCGGGCATCATGTAAGGTGTTCTTAAAAGATTCCTAATTATCATTCACGTTTTTCTGATTAAATTCTCCCTCCCAGCTGATTTGTCTCATAGTTAAGGTTAAGATTCTGTCATAGGTATTTTTAGTAAAAGTCAGGGACAGGTCACGGGCAATAAACAAAAATTCACGGAAGCCCATGACCTGTCCCTAACTTTTACTAAAATTAGCCTGTGTGGGAGGACTAACATTAGGGGCACTGCCAAGCTGCCGCTGCCTGCAAGCTGCTCTGGCGGCTCCAGGACTAACAACTGTTCTAGCCCTGCCACTGAAGAAGTCCTGGAGGTCCTAGAAAGACATAGAATCTGTGACTTCCATGACAGAATCATATCCTTACTCATAAAAGGGTTGTAAAATTGGCCCTATTAAAGTATCAAGTAGATATACGTTACTGGTCTGGGCTTTTTTCCATTTGCACATTATAAACATGATCAGGTCATGATCACTTGTACCAACTACTATTAATTTTTAGTTCAGTGATCACTCCCTCTTTATCTGTTAAGACAAGGTCTCATCTAGAATTCCCCCGTGTTGGCTGTAATATTTTTTGTGTTAGGAAATTGTCACTTATAATGTTTCAAAATTCCAGCGGTGTTTTAGTTCTGCCAGCATGAGCCCTCCTGCATATTTTGCTGAAACTAAAGGTCCCTATCAGCACACAGCTGTTTTTCCCACATGTTATAGCTAGGTGCGTAAGGAGGCGGTGGGATTGAACAGACTCTCTAGGGAAGGATGGGGTTTGACTAGAGGGAGGGGCTTAGATTTTGTTTTCACCTCTAAAAGGCAAGCAACACACCAAGAGGTCTGCTTTCTAGCCAATCAGAGAACAGCAAGTCTGCAGGGTGATAATGTTGCAGGGTCCTGGCCCTGTGCCTGCTGCCCCGGCAGGATGGAGATGGCAGTGCACAGCACCATGCAGTGGGACAGAGGGACAAAGTCCTCTGGGGATATAGCACAGCAGCAAAAGGTTCCTTTCTAAAGGGGCTGAGAACAGGGCAGGGACTGGGAGAGTGTGTAAGAGGGGGATACAACGCCAGCCCTCACGGGGCTAAGGATCCCGATCTCACCCTCTGACATGTGTTTTGCAGTGAGAGGTGGTGGTCCTGGTCCAGTCTGGATTCTTCCAAAATGTAAGAGCCACGTGTTTTTTCCACTTGAAATGTTTTCCCTTCAAAGCAGCTGCTCAGGGATGAGAGCGGCCGGCTAGATCCGCAGGCGGGAGGGAGTGACTGAGGAAAGCGGGCTGTGCTCTAGAGGACTGAGCACAGGGCCATGTGTCAGTAAATGGGGTCTGTCTGCCACTGATTTGCTGTACGGCTGCGGGATGTCACTGCCTCTAAGTGCTTCCCCATCACTAAAATGGGGCTGACAACCTAGACCAAGCCCTGACTGTCGTGTTAGTGCAGCAGAAAGGCACGTAAATGTTAGGCTGCGGGAGCAGAGGAGTTCTGGGGGGAATCAGGGAAGGCGCAGGTGTTACTAAGACAACCGCTCTCTGGATGTCCAGTCTGTGTCCGGTGATTTCCCAGAACATGATCTCAAATGATAGTGCTTTCCCTGTCATTCCAGCCTCTGCCTTTCCCGCTGCAATTGCACAAGGCAAAGAGAAAGCCCAGCCACCCCATTCGTCATCTCCAGACAAAGCAGACCCTGAGGAACAAACACGTAAGGGGCCGCAAGAAATTAAAAATCGGGCGATGCAGGAATAAAAACCTCCACAAAAGACAACAAAATGCTGGCAAGAGAATAGGACAGGCGCGCTGGAGCAGCCCACTGCTATTGCAGTCCCAGCCTCTCCCAGTAGGAGGCGCTGCAGGAGCACTGACTGAGGGAGCCCACAGCGACTCCAGTCCCAGCCTCTCCCAGACAAGAGGGTGGTAGAAACAGTGGCTGTGGGGAGCCCCTGCCACCTCCAGGGTTCAGTGGTGGGGGGAAGGGGAATAAGATATTCTACCCTCCTCCACCCACAACCGAAACC
The DNA here is from genome assembly GCF_026122565.2 of Emydura macquarii macquarii. Taxonomy (NCBI): domain Eukaryota; kingdom Metazoa; phylum Chordata; order Testudines; family Chelidae; genus Emydura; species Emydura macquarii. The sequence goes on from NW_027131391.1 coordinate 7,983,140, forward strand.
CACCCAGCTGGGAGACTAAAATGAGCTGCCACTGGCACAGATTGTGCAGCTCTTCCTGGTACGCTTGTCCCTCATCTTTCCTGAGCAGTGAAATGGTTATCGGCGTCAACCCTTTACATTGTCATTGTCAGCGATTCAGTGTTTACACCCCATTCCTGAGAGTGTGAACCTGGAATCCCCCTCCCCCACAGTTGTTGTTTCAGGCTGTCTGCAGACTCAGGCAGACATCACGGCATCGGGTTCACTTGGGCCACATTTTGAACGGATCTTTGTAACCACGGGAGCTACAGACTCGATTTTCTTTTAAAAACGAAAACTTTGATTTTAAAGCATGAGATTCCACTGCAAGGAAAGGGACTGGGCCATCGACCCAAAGCATCCCAGCCCAAATCTAATTCCAGCCTCGCCCAGCAGGATGCTCTCATGGGGAGTGGGGCAGCAGCACTGGTTATGGGAGAGCACCGAGTGGCTGCAACCCCAGCCTGTCCTAACAGACACCCCACTTTACATGTAAAAAAAATCCTGGCAACTTAGGGTGGGGAGCCCTATGCTGTCCTGAGCATCAGGGTCCCAAGGTGTCAAAGCCACTGCCTTTTACCAGCTCTAGAAACACACGTCACTGGATTGACACAGTTCTAATATGTGGTGTCATCGATGTTCCCTCTCCAGGAGAAGCAAGAAGAGATGTGGCTGCATTTGGAGCCCCTGTCTCTTTAGACAAAAAATGCAAGAGGTGTGTCGGAGAGGTAAGGGGCTGTTTTCTCACGGTCAAAGCTGTTTCTGTTGGGGCTCGTTTACACTTGCGCTTCTGCTAGCAAATCCTTTGTCACTCGTGAGTGTGAAAAACACACCCCGCTGAGCGACAGAAGTTTTGCGAGTGTCAACCACACTATGTTGGTGGGAGCTGCTCTTCCGCTGACATGGCTACTGCCGCTTGTTTAGGTGGTCTCATTATGTTTATTTCACACTTCTGAGTGACAGAAGTTTTGCCGGCATAAGCGCGAATGTAGACAAGGCCTTAGAGCTGGTCTACACTAGAGAGTTTGGTTGACAAAAGTCGGCTTTTGTCGACAAAAGAGTGATGCTGGACAGACTTAAATGCGCCTCTCACCGATGTAACTCAGCCGTGAAATAGACATGGCTGCCTGGTTCCTGGCAGAGCATAGGGAACGTAGAAGCCCCGGGCAGCTTCCCCCGGCTCCCAGTTAGAAACGGAGCAAGGAGAAGTCCTGGGCTGCTTCTCTGCCCGCTCCCTGGTGGGAGCCAGGATGAGAAGCCAGGGCAGCTGGACCCCACTCCCTAGGGGAAAGAAGCCTTGGGCGACTTCCCCCTGGGAATGGGGTCAGGGGAAGCCCTGGGCGGCTTCCCCAGCTCCTGCTGGAGAATGGGGAGTGGAGAAGCCCGGGTGAGGACACACTCCACCATCTCCAGGAGGGCAGTGTGGACATCAGCCACCGCGGTAATTACTCGACCTATGTTAGGTCGACTTATTTTTCTGGTGTAGACAAGGCCTGAGTGTCTTTCAGAGTACTGAATCCCAGGGCTCGAGCTGCAGGGCTACAAGTCCTGAGTCCCTGCAGAACCCAGGCTCCAGCCAGAACATCGACACTGCTGTTTTTAGTCCTGCAGTCCGAGCCCCGGGAGCCTGTCAGCTGACCTGCTCTGAGACTTGGGGCGGTGGGTTTGACTGCAGAGCAGAGTTACCCTCCGAGGGTGGGTTTGAACAGAGCAGCAGCTGTTCCCCCCAATATTTCACACTTACGAAAAGATCCATAAGCAAATGGGAAATGAGCCTTCAAAATATTCTCACTGACAACCAGGTGCCCATTCCATCAGGGATTGAACCCAGGGCCTGCAGCACTAAAAGCGCCAATGCCTACCGCTTGCAAAGTCTGTAATGCTGGGAAAGCAGCAGGTGTTGTCACTGCTGGGCCAGCGACAGTCAGGCACACAGTCACACACAGGAGGTCAGAGCCCACACTATTCCCTCACACACTTTTCTGCGCACATGGAGCTCTGCCTTCTGCAACCAAAGGCTGGTCACAGACAATTGACCCCCAAGCCAGCCACCAATCTGGGACCATTGAGCTGCAGAGAAACGTCACAGGTGGCTTCTGAGAACAGCAGAATCCAGCTGGTTAACACATTCCCTCCACCACTTGTCACGGGACAGGGATCTCGCTGCTTTACCATAACTGGCATAGTCCCCTTGGCATGAGAAGGAACAGTTATGAAGCAGTCTTGTTCAGCCCCTAGTTACTGGAGCCCTCTGTGTTTCAGACCCTTCCAGAGGTATTGCCAGAGATCGTTCCAGACCTGGAGCAGAACAAGACCATCTACAGGTAGGAGCTCCAGGGTACTGCAGTTAAATGGGCGACGGGATGGATCACTCAATGATTGCCTGTTCTGTCCATTACCACTGAAGCACCTGGCATTGGCCACTGTCGGAAGACAGGACACTGAGCTAGACGGACCATGAGTCTGACCCCGTATGGCCGTTCTTATGGTCTGGCCCTTTGTCCAGGCCTAACGTCTGCATTTTCATTGTGCCGCCCAGAGCTCACCTCCCCAGCGCTGGCTGCTTCCACTGCTCCGAAACGGGGCTTGGCTTTGAGGTCAGCGCAGCAGGGACCATCGAGTACGAATACGGCTCCTGGGCTGAGAGTCTGAGCCCGTGGGCCAGGAAGGAGTGGATGATCGCCGGCCCCCTGTTCCACATCAGGGCAGAGCCCGACACTGTGCGAGCGGTGCACCTCCCCCACTTCGTGTGCCTTTCAGGTAGGGCTGAAATGGGGAGTCCCTGGGCTAGATGCTGCGAGTCAGGGGCTGATGGTGGCTTTGAGCCACAGTCTGCGTGCAGCCAGTGGGGCTGAGGGGTCTTGCTCCAGCTGCAGCTCCTGGAGCCCTGGGGAGTGCAGGCCCCAGGGGTTTCTGGCACATCCTTTAACAAAGTGCATGGTGCCCTGCGCTCTGCCCCCCACCCCCCCAGGTCCTGCTCCAGCTCAGCTCCACTGGCAAGTGTGGCCATGGGGCACGTGGTCCCCCAAGGCAGGGGGGTGGGGGTCAGCAGCGTTGCCAGTGCTAGTCACCCTGGTCTGTCAGCAGCAGGAGCCCAAGGAGGGGACTGTGCCTGGCCCTGCTCCAGGGAGCAGGCAACTGAGAGGAAGGCTCCTGGCTGCCTCTCCCTCCTCCTCCTCGCTGCGCAGAGCCAGGCACGGTCCCACCCAGTTCGGCGTAGATCCCCCTCCCTGCGGAGGCTGTGACTGCCCCTGTGGAGGTAGGGGGGTAGATCCTACTGCTCTGGGGAGCAGAGCCTCCAACGCTGGAGAGTCAGACAGGTCCCCGTCACCTGTTAGTGCCTGGGCCCCTGGGCAGGAGAGGAGTGGGTAGGGCCAGGGAGCCTGGGGCAGACCCAGGGCTCTGTGCTCTGTGCACACTCAGCAGGAAGGCTGGGCAGGGGAGAAGGCCCAGAGAAGAGTCAGGCCACTGTGTCCCTGTCCCTGGTTCTCCCCTCCCTTGGGCCATCCCGGCTCCCTTTTCTGTATGGCTCGCCCTTGCTTCATTTCCCTCTGTCTTAGTCTTGGTGGTGGCAGTGCAGATCTCCCCTGGCTCTGTTAAGCCTCCCTGGCAGCTCCTCCCCTGGGGACTCTACCCCCGGCGCTTACTCTGCTGTCTCTCCATCTGTTCCTCCTTCCCCTCCCCTCAATCCCCTTCTCTTGTCTTCTCCCAATCATCCTGGTAGGTGCTAAGCCTGCGAGAGGCCTACAGGACTTCCCTGTGTGTGCCTGCAGCCCGGACCCCTGCACTGGCTTCTGTAGAGCTCCTCTGCCCTTCATGCCTACAGAAGCTGTGATCAGCCCAGGCTTTCGTGCGGCAGGGATATCTATGGCCTGAAGAAGCTGCTCACCTCACTCATCCAAGAGGCTGCTAAATAAACTCAGTAGCTGTGTGGGTGAGGACAAAATATTGCCGTGGATCGACAGCTGGCTAGGAGCTTGAAAGCAAAGAGCGGCATTAAATGGTCAATTTTCATCATGGCCTACGGTTCTGTACGAGGTCCCATGTTGCTTAATATATTTATTAATAATCTGGAAAGGGGGATGAGCATTGAGGTAGGAAAATTTGCAAATGACTCAAATGACTCAAGTTAGTCAGGACCAGAAAGGGCTGTGAGAAACCTCAGAGAGACCTAACCAAGCCAGGTGAACGGACAATGTGATGGCAAATGAAATTCAGTGTCGACAAAGGCAAAGTCAGGCACATTGGAGGGAAAATGGCAAATTAGTCAGACACTTTGCAGGGTTCGAAATTAGCTGCACTGACTCAGGAAAGGGACCTGGGTATTGCTGTAGGAAAGGGACCTGAGAGACCTCTGCTCAATGTGCAGCTGCGAGCAAAAAAGTAAACAAGATGTTAGGTTGAATAAGGAATAGAATGGAGAATAATATGGGGACTATTATTCTGCCTTTATACAAATCAGTGGTGCAGTCTCACCTGGACACTGTGTGTAACACGAGCCACCACATCTCAAACTGGATTTTGCAGACCTGGAGCAGATACAGAGAAGGGTGATGAGAATGATCAAGGGCCTGGAAAATCTTTCATGAAGAGAGACGGGGATTGTCTACCATACAATTCCCTTACACAGGAAACGAAGAAGAGGGGACCTGAGAAAAGAATCTGAAATACTGCATGGGAGGGATTGGGAACATCTGTTCTGCCTGTCCCACAGCACAAGCGCAAGGGACACTCAATTAAATTAAAAGGTGGCAAATTCAAAACTGATAAAAGGAAATACTTTTTCACACAACATGTGATTAGCCGGTGGAACTCTCTGACACAGGAAGTCATTAAGGCCAAGAACTTAGCAAGATTCGAACAAGGACTGGACATTTATATGGCTAATAGAATATCCAGAGTTGTCATCATTCCTAATAAGAACAATATTGGCACGGAAGTTAAACCTCATCCTTAAGGTTTAAGACAATCTCTAGCTATGAGAGATCAGGATGAGACTGAATACGGGGCAGATTACTCTTTTTCTGCTTAGTGCAGGTTTCTTGTACCTTCCTCTGTAACTTTTGGTGCTGGCCACTGTCAAAGACAGGACACTGGACTAGATGGGCCTCAGGTCTGATCCAGTCTGGCTGTTCCTATGTTCCTAGATTCTTGTCACTAATTTGCAGTTTCTTGAACCAGAAAGCGAGGCTGTCACACAGTTCCCACAGCCCAGAAATTCACCCCAGTGCAGAGGGTCCACACAAGGCACTTAGGGCCCACTGTGTTACTAACACAAACTAAGAACTGTGCATTGTGTATCATTTTGGGCCTTCTGCGCTGGGGTGTATCTCAAACATATTGGGCAAACTCCCAAAGGCTGGGGGAGGAATTACCGAGTGAGAGACAGGACGCTAATATGGAACCTCGTTGTCTTTGCTGATTCTTTCGCAGATGGAGCAGATAAAAGCTTGTGCCACATCGCCCATTTTCAAGCTGGCGGGATGACCCTGGAGAGTCCAACTAAAATTAATAACTTCTTTGCTGTCCTCGCAAATCCCAGCTTCTCCCAGATTGGCGTGCTCTGGAGAAAGATCCGTTCGGCCATCAAGTTTATTCCCATCCATTCCCTGGTGCTTATTTACCGGATGCTCAGTGCTGCAGATATAACTCTCCACCTCTACCTGATACCCAATGATCACTCACTGAGGAAGGTAAAACACAATCCGATTTATACAGCACTCCCACAGCCAAGATGGCCGGGCTCTGCCCACCTATTAGAGTGAAAATGAGCCACATAAATACACTGGAACAGCTAAGCACAGTACTGAAAAGCCAGGAACCATGAGAGGGAAAGAGAGAGGCCTACATGCCAGCCATTGACACTAAGGGAAACAGAAAGTACCTCAAACCGTGGTAGAGGTCTGTGCAGGGGATCTGACATCCTTCTCATCTGAGGGTTTAATACTGCCACCCATCGCTGTAATATGTGAGCATAAGGTCTAGCAGGTCAAATCCTGCTGATGATCCATCTGGAGATCCTTATGGCTGCCCCTGATGGAATCTTTTTCCATTTTTTTTTTTAATCCGGATTATTTAATTTGCAGAGTAAAAACATCCTTAAAAAGAGGTTTCATAGTTCAAAACCATTGTCTGTTATGACCTGACTTAGAACAAAACCCAGCTCTTCCACCCAGTGGTCATTTGCCCACATTTTAATTGCTTGTGTCACACAGTGGGAGGTGTGTGGGTTAAGAGAAATGGCTGTAGCCCACTGGCAAGGGACCTGTAACACACATGCCCCCGTCTTTTCCTTTGCTGATGCTCTGTGTGAATGGAGAGCTGGCTGCAGGTCAAGGGTTCCTGTCTGTACATCTCAGAAATGACAGTGCTTTCAATTTACAGGCCATTGAAGAAGAAGAAACGAAGTGCAAATCAAAGCATGTGCCCAAGTCTCCTCAGACCGACCCTCTGTACTTTGGAGCTCAGTACCAGGTGTCCGGTCCACCGGATCTTGAGATAACCCCCAGAGTAAGTGAGACTGTCCCCTGCTGGAACAAAGGCAGGAAACACAGGGATTCCCTGCCCCAGAGCTACTGTCAGAATCTACCTTACTAGGATTCAGAGTAAACTGAGCCAGTAATCAGTGGTGTGAGGTATTCATGGAATCAAATACTTCACTGGTGAGTCTTTTCCCCATGAACAAGGTTAAACTTGTGGTAGGGCTCTCGGTGGGATGGGTGGCCTAGTGGTTAGCACCCACTCATTGGGAGGGGTAGTGATAGGGGAGCCCGGGCCCACTCACTCCACCAGGCTTGGACCCAGGGCTCTAGGAGATGCTGCAGCGTTGACCCCTGGCGGGATGTGGACCCTCTGCATTACCCTCCCTGGGTCACTTCCTACCAATGCTCTCTCCACTGCTGGGCCCAGATCAGGAGAAAGAAACTCTAAAAGGGAAGCCAGGCCGTCAGCCCCAGCCGGGCTCAGCACAGTCCTGGTGTCTCAGGGGGGCGCCTCTAGCCCAGTGGTCCCCAAACTTTTCCTCTCACTTCCCCCCTTACCAGTAATAGAACGTATCTGTGCCCCCGCCCCCCGGACATTCCGCCACGCCCCCATAGGGGGGCTCACCCCACAGTTTGGGGACCACTGCTCTAGCCCCTTTCATTAGGAGCCTGCAGGGGAAATCCGCAACCCTCCCCAGCCCTCCCCCTTCTGAGCTGGGTGCCTGCCTGCTCCGCTCCCTTTCCAACCCTGTCTCCAGCTGGAGCATGCTCTGCAGGGCTGGAAGGGCAGGGCTCACTGGGTCCCATATAGTCCTTTAACCCCTTCTGTCCCAGTGCAGGTTTTGTATACCCCATCACAGGGATCAAGAAGGAATTAGACCCAAAGCTGTATTAGCAGGGACCTAGGAAGCGGAGCTCACTTTTATCTGGGGCACTGGGCAGAGACCAGACCCTTCAGTCAGCTTCTCTGTCTGCAGTCCCTTTCCATCAGCTCTGGGAGATTTCAGGGAGTCCTAGCACTGCGAACCTTGGACTGTCCCATCTTCTGGGTTTCTCTCCCGGGTTGCGTGTAGACCTCTGCACTGGGTAACAGACTGACTGCAGCAGCTGGCCTTTGAGAAGCTTTGGCACACATCCCTCCTTGTGTCTAACCCTGTGATACTGAGATCTGTGATTTCCTGAAGGCACTCGCTCAGGACCCACCTACTCTACAAGTGCTACCGTATTGTGATCTGGTTACAAAAGTCAAAGCCTGGTTCGATGTATAGGCATGACCGTAACCACATCCCTGAACTGTACAGCAGCCCTGCATTGTCCAAGGTTTCAGCACAGCTCAGGGGCACTGTTGGATCCCATCTACCGTACAAATTGGAATCAGGCTTTAATGGTTTCTAGAACCACCACTTTGTAACCAGGTGCTCTGACACAGCTGTACTTCAGCTCAGACAGACCCTTACAAGCTCTGGCCCCTGTATGTTCTCATGGCAATTCCCCTGCTGTCCGGGGGAGGAGATGTAGCCTGGTGCATGTGATTGTTCATTCCTGCTCTTGGCTGAGGAGGGAGATTCTCTCAACACCTTCTGTCTTTGCTTCAGCAACTGCTCTTCTGCTACTGGAGCCCAGGGGAGCAGCAGTCGTATATTGAGATCTACACCAGAGGGATGGAGAAGGAAATCCGGCTCCAAGTGAATGGTCAAGGTGACGGCAACTTGGTCTGGGAGGCCTTGGTGAGGCCAGGTAGGGTCGGCAGGTTGTAGATCCGTGGGGATGACATTTTGAGCAGAGAGTCAGGGGAGCTGGGCTGGTTATTGTGACTGATGCTCAAGCTGGGAGCACAGTGGTCTGGGACAGGTACAGAGACTCCAACTCAAAGCTTATTAACAGCTGTGGAAGACTTTCCAGTGACTTCACTGGATTTTGGCCAGGGCCCTAAATCAGCTGTCAGAGATTTGCCATCTCTGGCGCTGAGGCAAATAATCTTATTCAACGGAACCGAGTCCTGTGGATCAAACACCGCTAAAAGTACCCCCTTCCCCTTTACCCAGGGCAGTTTGTTCTCCATAACAGAGAGATCAGCACCCACCGAAGGGAGCCAGGTTTGGTCCGTGACGGGACTCATCTGTGGTCCCTGCAGGGAGGGCAGAGGTCATGTGTGCAGCATTCTGCCACTAAGGAAAAGGAGCCCCAAAGGCAATCCTAATTTCGTCAGGTCGCATCCCTGAGTTTCATGTGGGGATCCCCAAAGGAGAGAGGGAGGGAGGAACCAACTGTACGGTGTGTGTTGCACGGCTGGTCTCCTTGGTTCCCAGTGCATGCATAGCACTGCATCCGACTGTTCAAATTCAATTTCCAATTAAAATAAAATAACCAGGATGTCAGACACATACACACCCCAGTGCAAGAGGGAAAGTGCAGTTCCACGCTACAGGCAGAGATAAGAGGAATATCCAGCTTTTACGGTACATGTCCCGTCTTAAAAAAACCCCAAATCATGCATTCTCCTCTCCATCACTTTTCTAACTCGCTGGAGAGAAAGCATCCAATAGCAAGTGATACCAGGCAGGAAATGCACAGACTTGCTAACTGGAATCACATATTCCAAATTTAACAGGCGCACAAAAGACAGCGGAGGATTAGAAAAGAGAGAGGAAAACACACAGTTAAGGATGGAAAGGGGCACAGAAAATTGCAAAGAGAAAAGCAACAATCCTGTGTCTGGGTCTGATGATGTGCAATGAGAGATGTTCGGAGAGGACGAATTCTCTGCTCACACATCTAGAGAGAGTGCAGCCATTAAGGCTTCCAGTTCAATTCAACTGAGAATGTGTTCTTAACCTCCATGTCTCTCTGCCAAGCACTGCTGATCCTCTTAATATCATACAATTAGTGTAACCTAGCAAAAGAGACTCTCTCACACTTTGCATCCTCCATAAGGAAGTTAGTCCAGTGAGCTATAAACAGCACCACCTTGCATCTCTAGAGAGAGAGTAACTTATTTCTCAGTTACGGTGGTCCTCAGGACACATTCTTCATGGTACTGCTGTAGTATCCCCCAGAATAAATCATAATCCCCTGTGATGGGACAAGTTCCCATCCTATCCAGCAAGGGATTAATGAGCTCCTCTGGGCACCTGAAATACCTGGAGGAGGCTGGCTTTTTAAAGGGAGGATCCATAGCACCCAGAGAGAAGCAGAGTTAGACGGCAGAGATCCCCAAACCCACAGAGCAGGGACTGCTAACTGGAGAAGCAGCTGAGTATCCTCTGCTGCCTGGACTCTCTAGATAAGTGGAGGGACTTTTACTTTGGGGTTTTGTTTTTCTCTTTGAGCCTGGGACGCTCAGTCTGGGCCCCTCAGACTGACAAGGGGTTACAGACCCAGGTGCTCAGAGACTTTTACTCCATTCACCTTACAAGGATAGCGGGGAGAACTTTGGCTGACTGGGGGACAATGGGATAGTTATATTGTTGTCTTTTAGGCCGTGGGGGGTTTTCACCTTGCTCTATAGCATGGGGCACGGCTCACTTGCTGGGGGATTCTCTGTACCTTGAAGTCTTTAAACCATGATTTGAGGACTTCACTAATACAGTCATAGGTAGGCTCTGTTACAGGAGTGGGTGGATGAGGTTCTGTGGCCTGCGTTGTGCAGGAGGTCAGACTAGATGATCACGATGCTCCCTTCTGACCCTAAAGTCTATAAGTCTGAGTCTTTTCCATTTAGATCAGAAACCCCAGAAAGAGGGGAACTGAGACTCGTAGCCAGAGGGACATTCTCCTGTGGCAGACCACCTCTCTGGTAACACCTGCAGCCAGAGAAGCGTGTTGGGGACAGAAGAAGTGCACATCCCCACCCCAAGGGGGTGCTCTAGAGGCATGGTCTGTGACACCCCCACAATATTTTGATGCTGGTTCCTCCTGAGATTCCAGAAATTATCTTCAGGAAATTAACCAACTATTTGAAGATTCCTTGTGGGAAGGAAGCTATCCAGTATAGCTTTAGGAAAAGTCAGACACCTGGCTAGCCAAGGGTCTCTGGGAACGCAGAGCCTCTCAGATTGCCCTTAGCCTCTGTTATTCAGTCCTCCCAAAAATGAGAGAATTGATTTGCTGTTTGACTGACTTCTTTCTTTTCTCTTCTAGGGGATGTTCGTTTTTCTGCTTTGTCCTCCAACACGCTCACAGGTCAGTGTGATTTTTACAGAGCTTTGAGTTCCCATAGTCTGATTCCATCCCTTTGGCATCTCTGGTCCTCCTGCTTGAAGCACAGACATTGGAGATGGAAAAAGGCTAATAAGACCTTCTCCATCACTGTGCCCTCTCTCTGAGCAACAAAGCTACACTTTAGTTTGCAACGACAGATCAGTTCCCAATACTCTGCTGAAATCTGACCAGATGGTCGAATTATAAAAAAACCAAAAAACTTGAAAGCCAAGAAAGTTCTAAGTTAAAATTTTAAGATTAGGAAAAAAACCCAAACTGTTCAAAATTCTTGATCGTCAGCCTTAACCTTAATCCTGCCATCATACCCTACACTAGGCACATAATGTACATTCGCACCAAGGTTAAACATTTCTTATGCATGACCTGGAAATTGGTTTCTGTAATTAAAGCAACCTTTCCTCCCCTTCCCACCCAACCCCTCATGGGGCTGGCTGGGACAAGCCCCTTTGCTCTTCCTTGGCTGCTCCTCGACTGTCGAATGGCGAAGGAAACACCTTGAGTTAAAGGCTGGCTGCCTGGCCTGAAGTGGGATTGGGGAAGGAAACACTGAGATCCACCAATCTGGACTGAGAAGTAGCACAGAAGAGTGAGAAACTCCACCCAGTGTGAATTCCAAAGGGAGTTCTGATCAAAATGCTGCCATTCACCCCACTGTCCTCCCGGCCACCCACCACCGCAGCCTTAGCATCATATTCAACTCTTCTCTCTCCTTTCCCCACATTCAGCCTGTTCCTAATTCCTGCTAGCTCTTCTCCCTACTGCCAAAAGCATACTCCAGGCCCTGCTCATCTCACCTGGGTTACTGCCACCTCCTTCTCCCTGGCTCTCATGGGGGAACCCCCGACAGATAGCGCTAGCTAGCTGAGCAAGATCCCTCCAGCACCCCGCTGCCAATCTCCCCCGCTACCATGTTTCCTCCCTCCTTCGGTCTCTGTATTAGCTCTTGTCTCTTTCTGAATCACACGCAGGCTCTTCATCCTCGTCCTCCAGGCCTGCTGAGCCCCGTGTGTGCCTACGTTTCCTTATTCTGCTCCCTCGACTCCCTGCCACACGCTGTGCTCTCCCAGCTCCGCTCCCTGCGTCATGTTTGTCAAAAAGCAGCATCCTCTCTCACTCATCCCATACACCCCAAGGATGGATCAGGGAGGTCTGTGGCTGGGTACATGGCCCGTAGGCACAGTATGGACTGCTGTGGTACTGACTGCTCTGAGACTGGAAATGCACTGAGTGGTACGCCTGGGTGTAAAATCAATGGTAAGACATCCACTGATTTCTGCCGCATCTGGTGATCAGTCACGCTGGCACAGATCTGGAGTAACTCGGTTCTCTTCAGTGGGGTGACTCTGGGCTTACACGGGGGAATGGGAGAGCAGACATTTGCCAGTTAGTAAAATGGAACTGTATTTATAGAGACTTCCAAATTCTCTGACCTTGGGTTTAATTTCAAACCCTGACCTTTTTTGGTTTGTTTCTTGCATTTACTGTTTTGCAGCATTTTGTCCAGTGCAGTGACATTTCATCCCTCCTCATCTAGCTCGCTTAACTACACATATGACCCTAGTAGCACAGTCACGGAGCCTCTCACAGTCTTTACCCTCACAGATCCCTGTGCGGCAAGGCAGAGCTATGATCGCCATTGTACAGAGGGAATTGAGGCACAGAGAGGCTAAGTGACTTGCCCAAGGTCACACTGGAAGTCTGTGGCAGAGCAAGGAAATTGAATCCAGGTGTCAAGCAAGTGCCTGAAGCACTGGACAATCTTTCCTCCGCTAGAGAGACTACTCTGTAGTCTAGTCAATGTCACTGCTAAGAACTGTTTTATGGTATGCATTGTCTGAAGTTAAAATGGATGAGTCTTTACCTACCATATGCAACCATAAGTGACTTTACAGCCTTTATGCACAGAACCCGGGCTTTGGGCTAGCAGAACCTCGTGTACAGGGGTGGGAGCGGAGAGCAAGTCCCTGCAACCCAGAATGACACGGGAGTCGCTCGGGGGGGACTGACGCAGGGTTGTGTCTCCCACGTCCAGCAGAGTAACGCAGGGCTGGTGTCTCCAATAGGTGCAGCCTTTGTGACGACGCACCGGAGGCAGCTCTGGGATCGAATGGGCCAGATCCAGCCTGTGCTGACACGCTTACGGGAGGCACAGCTGCTTACCAGTGAGGAAGAGGAGGAGGTGAGAAGTGAACGGACGCGTCACATGAGGAACGACGCCCTGCTCCAGCTGGTTGAGAGGAAAGGCGCTCGGGCCCAAGAAAAGCTCTATGAGATTCTCAGCGTGACAGATCCTTACCTTGTACAGGACTTGGAGCAATCCAGCTAGCGCCTGGAGAACCACTAGCAGCCACCTGTGCTCCTGGCTGCTGCCATTGCCAGGCTTCATAGAACAATGTGATTTACACACGTGAGGAGCTTTTCGAGCCTTCTGACACGGCCCCTGGGTCTGAGCCTCATCACCTTTGTGCCACACTAGCACTGCAAAGGAGCTGAAAAGTGGCTAGCCATTCAAGCTAGTGCGTCCCCTGCATAGCTGTCTCTGAACCCTCACAATGACCCCTGGGGGGCCTCTGCCACCAGGCCCAACCGAGAGCAGCCCTGACTCCTAGCCCAGTGCCTTAACCACTAGACCATTCTTCTGCCCTAACAAAGACATTGACACCGGTATGAACTCCTCAGCTGGTTCCCAGCAGAGCAGTGCCTCAACATAGGAAGTACCTCCTTCGCTGATCTCCCAGCCCAGCCTGGTTTTTAGGGGCCAGGCTGAACTCTTTCTCTCCTAGAAGGATAGCCACTAACCCTGGGAACTCAGAATGTGTTATACCCAGCATAGAAGAATTCTATATTAGACCACATCTTGAGAAATAAAGAGGAACTGATCCCAGAACTAAAACTTAGCAGTAACTTACATTCAAGTGATCATGACTTGATCGTTTAATGTGCAAACAGAATAAAGTCCAAACCAGTGATGATGCTTCAAAAGGGCCAATTGCACAAAGCTGAAAACACTGATGAGCCAAATCATCTGGGAGGAAAAAATTAATCAGAAAAATGTGAATGATAATTGGGAATTGTTTAAGGACACTTTACTGGATGCGCAAAAAAAAAAAAACACACAATCAAGGAAGAAGGTCATATTGGTTTTTAAAAAATGACCTCTTTTAGAGGGGAAGTGAAGGCAGCTGCAATGTAATGTAATTAATATAAAATATAACAAGTGAAAAAAAGGAAAGTTGATAGTAATGAATATAAATCAGAAGAGTAAGGGAAGCAAAGCGACCCAAGGAGAAATCTATGGCCAGCAGAGATAAGGACAAGAAGAAGGAGTTTAAGTATATTAGGAACAAAAAGAATCCTTACAATGCTATTTGGTCCATTCCTAGAGGGAACTAGTAGCATTAATTATCAATAATTAAGACAGAAGTGTTCAATAAATATTTCTGTTCTGTATTTGGGGAAAAAACAGATGATGTTGTCTTATCATACAACACCACTCTTTCCATTCCACTAGTATCTCAGGAGGGTATTAGATAGCGGCTACTCAAGTTGGACATTTTTTAAATCAGAGGTCTGGATAATTTGCATCCAACAGTTTTTAAAAGACCTGGCTGAGGATGTTGATTTTTCTATAAGTCTTAGAGCACTGGGAAAACTCCAGCAGACTGGAAGAAAGCTCATTTTGTGCCAATATTTAAAATGGTAAACAGGGTGCCCCGAGTAAATATAGGCCTGTCAGTCTGACATTGATCTCAGGCAAGAAAATGGAGCAGCTGATACAGGGCTTGATAAAGAAAGAATTCGAGGAGGGTTGTATGCCAATCAACATGGGTTTATGGAAAATACGTCTTGTCAAACTAACTTGGTATCTTTTTTTAATGAGATTATAAATTTGTTTGATAACGGTCATAGTGTTTGATGCAATATCCTTAAACGTCCGTCAGTCGTTTGAATTGGTACCACTTGACACCCGAACCGCCAGGAGAAGGCGCCATCCTGAGGGCGATAGTGCTCCCCAGTTAGAGACGGTCAAATGCTTCGAAGACAAGGCTCCGTTAGGACCTTATTTAGATGTTTCAGGCGGAGCCCTGCTGTGTGTGTTCCTGATTCTGAGGCGGAACACGAGATGGGGAGTGGGTTGTATTGTTCTGAGCTGAAGGATGTGCTTTCATTCATGTGCTGCCATTTCCAGGCGTTGCTGACACGGGAGAACGCTGTGCCTGATTTGGGCACAGTTCTGTAGAGGTGCTTCTCTGGATAATGGCCAGTGACCTCATTTGGATCAAGGCTGCAGGGAGCCATTTGCTCACAGACTAAAGTTGGTTGGGAGTCCCCAGGATAGCGCGGGGGCGAGAGAGGGCAGAGCTACTGACCTGCCGCAGCTCCCTGCACTTGGTCCAGCAACCACTTGTGGCGTGGTGTTCTCCACTGTCGTAGTATGGGGACTGCTTCCGCTGGCCACATGGCCTGTATTCCAAGAGCCAGGATGGTACATTGACTTCTGCAGTGGCCCTGAATAGCTTCCGCTTTCCAGGCAGTCTCCAGCAATAGCGTTAGGAGAGCGGGGGACTGCCCTGCCTGAGCATCTGACCTCAAGGCGCAAAGCCCATGTACCGGGGTGAAGTAGCTTTGTAACCCGCAGGGTATTTCAGAGAAGCCCTGAGCTCAGAGCTGGCCAGGGTGGGGGACCACACCCACCCTACTGCCCACCCCGTGACCGGCTTGTGTCAGCTGACAGCTCACAGTTGTTGGCCTGAGGCGAGTTTGCCTGGACTCAGCTGCCCATGAAGGGCCTGCATTATAGGAGGCTGCACTTACAGGTAAAATCTCCCCGAGTTAGAAACTGCACGTCCCTCCCCGCCAGGGGAGACAGCCACGCTGCCCTTCAGCAGCGACACCCCCAGGCTGGACTTGGACGGGTGCACATTGAGAAACCTTCTGGCCTTACACAACAGAGGCCAGCGGGGCAAGAAGGGAAGAAAGAGGCCCCTTCCCGCCTGCTTGTTCTTCCACGGCGGGGCTGCTCTGTCTCCCTCTTGTAGCTGCACAGGGACGGGGGGTGGGAGGCATGGCAACCTGCTGGAGAAGCTGGGAACAATAACTGGACTTCAGGGCATGGTGACCCGCCACAGCGGCTGGGGACAACAGCCGGCTGCGTTCCAGCCTTTACATGTGGCAGGAAAACCCTCTCCCTCTATTACAACTCCGCCAGGTGCCAAGCAGCAATACACCACTGGAGCTTAACTGAGCTCAAAAAAGAATGAGAAGTTCATAGAGGATAGGCCCATCAATGGCTATTATCCAAGATTGTCAGGGACACAACCCCATGCTCTGAGTGTCCCTAAACCTCTGAATGCCAGAAGCTGGGACTGGACAATCACTTGATAGACAGGAGACAGGATACTGGGCTAGATGGACCATTGGTCTGACTCCATATGGCCATTCTTATGACAACAATCATGTAATATAAGTCTTCTTTATAACAGCCTTTAACATACTTGATGACTGGTAACAGGTCCCTCCTCCGACTTCTTTTCTCAAGGCTAAACATGCCCAGTTTTAACCTTTCCTCCTGGGTCAGGTTTTCTAGACCTTGTATCATTTTTTGTTGCTCTCCTCTGGACTTTCTCCACTTTGTTCACATCTTTCCTAAAGTGTGGTGCCAAGCAGTGGACACAGTACTCCCGCTGAGGCCTCACCAGTGCTGAGTAGAGCAGGACAATTACCTCCTGTGTCTTGCATATGACACTCCTGTTAATACACCCACGAATATTAGCCTCTTTCACATCTGCATTGCATTGTTGATTCAATCTGGGATCCACTACAATGCCTAGATCCTTTTCAGCAGTGCTACTACCTAGCCAGTTATTCCCCATTCTGTAGTTGTGCATGTGATTTTTCCTTGCTAAGTGTTACATTTTGCACTTATCTTTATTGCATTTCATCTTGCTGATTCCAGACCAATTCTCTAATTTGTCAAGGCCATTTTGAATTCTAAATCCAGTCCTCCAAAGTGCTTGCAACCCCTCCCAGCTTGGGGTCATCCCAAATTTTGTAAGCGTAACTCTCCACCCCACCATCCAGGTCATTAATGAAAATATTTAATAGTATCAGACTCAGGATTGACCCCTGCGGGAATCTCACTAGGTACATACTCCCAGTTTGATAGCCATGGCCGTCCAACATCTTGACAGATGAAAGGAGACACAACAAAGTCGGTCCGTCAGTGATCTTAGCAATGGGATGGGAAAAGAGCCTGATGTGCAAGCAGCAAATCTTCCCAGTGACCACAGGTCCACTCACCAGATGGAAGTTGAAGCACACTCTGCTTCCTGACTCACCTGGGGCTCTTTAATATGTCTCCGCAGCGACTGCACCGATCTTAACCCAGCTTCTCCAAACTGAGCGACTGTGGGCAGGATTTTCCCAGTTGTCAGTGGGAATGCTCAATTTCTTGAGGCCTTGCTTGACCTCAAGAAATTCAGCCAACCACTGACAACTACTCTGAGTATGGTCTTTCAACCAGCTGTGCACTCACCTTTACTAATGTCATCTAGACCACGTTTCCCTAGTTTGCTTATGAGAATGTCATGTGGGATATCAATTTGTTAAATAATTTGTCCCAGTACCTTTGCAGGTATTGAAGTTAGGCTGACAGGTCTAGAACTCCCCAGATCCTCTTTTCTTTTCTTTTTTTCTTTTCTAAAGATAGGTACAATGTTGGCCCTCCTCCACTCCTCTGGCAGCTCACCCATCCTCCAGGAGTTCTCAAAAATAATTGCTAACGATTCTAAGATTTCTTCGCTAGTTCCTTAAGTACCCTAGGATGAATTTCATCAGGCTCTGCCAACTCGAGTACATCTAATTTATCTAAATATTCTTTAACCTGCTCTTTCCATATTTTGGCTTGCATTCCTTCCCCCTTGTTAATATTAATTGGGTTGAGTATTTAGTTATCATTAACCTTCTTAATGAAGACTGAAGCAAAATACGCATCAAGCACATCAGCCTTTTTGATGTCATCAGCTCTCCTTCCCCACTACATTTCTCTTCATCTTGCTCTTGCGGATGAGACCATCTTATCCCATCCTGCAACTAAGAGGAGACAGTCCACTTCCGCACGCAGCTTTCCCAAATCAAGCATAATCGGCAAAGGCACCACAGTAAAACACCAGTAAGTGAAACAGAAGTTTTATTGTAATTAAAAATGAAGATTAAAAAAACCCAAAAAACGTTGTGCTGGTTTCTTCCCCTAGCAGTTGATTTTGTTATTATTGTTAAGCGGCATTAGAAAGCAGTTATTGCAGGTCTTAGTCAGAAAAGAATCAAAGTATTATTTGTAGTAGGCTAGTGCCCAGGGCTCCTCGTCAGGGATAAGCGCCCTACTCATTGTGCGTGGCACTACGGCTCTGTGCACAGTGTAGAATCATGGAGGATTTGCAGTGGTGTCAGTTCTTGTAGATGTTCCCAGATTGAAGTGGGGGCTGTGAGTTCTGAGTACCAACAGCAATTGCCTCAACAGGCCATGGAGGTCAGTCTGAAATTACAGCTGTGTTGCTATCGCTTCCTGATGGAGGCCAGATAGGCAAACCAGAAGAGAGCAACCAGGTTTCCAAACAACACCCGAAACTGTGGAGAGAAGTGTCAAGATACACACCGGCCAGGGGCTGACAGTCACCTAACTACAGTACCTTGGACAGAACTGGGTCCTTTCCTGCTGGGGATGCAACACACACTTAGGATACAGATGTGAGTGCCAATGTCTTATTGACAAAAGCATCAGGGTCTGTCTGGATTCGTGCGATCCTTCACATATGAACAACTGATTTGGGGTAAAGGAGGCCTCAGTTCCGTAGCTAGCCAAGGAGTGATAATGGATATAAGCCAAAATCTTAAGCACAAGGACAACTGAGGGAGGCTGCTAGTGCAGAGAACAGAAATATAAAAGGAAGGGGGTCTTGGGGTGATTGATACGCGTGCCCTGGGCAAATAGTAGTGGGGAAAAAATCCCATGCCATAAGCCTGGAATGTAGGGCTGCAAATGCAGTCAGAATTAACAGGCAAGGACAGCGTGAGAGCAGGCAGCCACTTACCTGCATAGGGACGTAATTGATGTTAATAAACTGGACTGGGGTCCACAGTTTCCAGTTCATTTTGAGAGCTACCCAGTATCCATTCTTTATCTTCTCAGCAAATGCAGACAGGTCCTTTCCCTGGAACGCAAGGAACAACGGTGATGCCCGGGGAGGGCTCCTCCTAAACTCCAGAGGAAGAGGCCCCGAAACTCACCTTACAGAGCCCTAAGCCATGTGCGCAAAGGGGTTACAAAGATACAGATCCCAACTGAGAGCACAGCCAGAGAAGCACTCACCTGCCTAGAGGCTCATCATGCTAGCCAAAGCTGGCTTTTCCAGCAGAGGGGAACAGAGCAACCGGCCATGCAGCACGCTCAGAACATCACAGTTCCCATGCCGACGTTAAACACGAGTATCCCCGCTGTGCAGGATAGCAGGGCAAACCAAGGCCCAAAGCAGCTGAGTGGGCGGCCCCAGATCTCACAGGAAGACAGCAGCAGAGCAAGAAGGTCCTTTGCTCTAATTGCTGACCCTCTTCTAGATCAGAGGTGACAAGGAGGTAGATGCCGTCCAGTCACATAAGCACACGGATCTATCTTAACTATCTGTTGCAGTCTCCGGAACCAAACCCCAAAACCTACAGCCCGACTCCAGCCAAGGGAGCGGACCCACAGCTTAGGGGCTGGTACACGGGGGGAGGGTGTCTGTTCCACGATGATGCAGAGCACACACTGGAGATAGGCACCTACCTCCAGCAGATTCATGACAAAGAAGAAAAGCAGCAGGAAGGGTGGAGCGACAACCAGCCGGTCCAGCAGAAGCCTCTTGACCATTGCAAAGGGGACGTTTGATGGGATCAGCTGCTCCAGGTACAGGTAGAAATAGTGACTGAGCGGCCCTGTGAACAGGAACCTGACAAACCAGAGGGCATGACTATGCTTTATCGCTGTCCTCCAGCCTTCCTCAGCCTTTCATCCATCCCCAGTAGGTTCTTAGCTGGCCCCCGTTACCATAGTGTCTGAGCACCTCATGATCTCTACTGTGTTTACCCTCACAACATCCTCTGCTGTTATCCCCTTTGAATAGATGGGAACTGAGGTCCCAAGACACAAGTGACTTGCCCAAGGTCACAAAGGAAGTCTGTGGCGGAGAGTTCTATGCTACTGCTCTAACCAGACCATCCTTTCTCTTGCTCCAGAGAGAGACGCCAACGACGCCATAACAGTGAGGGGGGAAGCACTTTGCAAAGCAGTGTATCCTGGAGAGGAGACCACCAACTCAGAACACCCTCTGTTCTATTCACGCCCATCACCATGGTATCCAAGCACCTTCCAGAGGTGCACTCAGTGATGTAACTGGCCCCTGTGCTTCTCTCCTTAGCAGCTGGGTATACGGAGTGAAACCTTGCAGCTTTCCCATGAGCAGGAATTGAGATACAATTTTGCATCCTCCCCAGTTCTAGTGGCTTCATATTTCTCCACCTGATCACCCCTGTCTTGTTTATTCAGAATGTTATTTTCCAGGTAAAATGATCCAAATTAAGTGGCCCCGTTGGCACCAACAATGGGAGCCGTTACATGGACACCTGTGTACGTCCCCATTCAGTACTCTCCTCCACATCTCTGCACAGTACAGAAGCTGGGCCACATCAGCCACTGCTGTGACTTCCTCCGTGATGAATGAACAGAGCCTGTGGTTCCCGGTATGTTTGGAGTGAAATGAAGCACGAAGGCTTCGGAACGCATCAGGTGACTGAAAGGGGTTAAGATGTCGTTTGGCGTTAAAGCGATAAACAAACAAAGCTCAAAGAGCTCCCATTCGTGGCATGTTGAAGTCAGAAAGAGCCAGTAGGCTGCTCCAACCCTGTCATGTTGCACACCACATACGCACTGCATGGTTTACATGTAACCAGAAAACCAGGGCTACACAATGCCCCATGTATGCACTGCAGATAAGAGGGTCAGGGCAGTCACACCTACAAGGATCTCCTGACCCTTCTGTGCTTGGCTGAGCACAGAGGCACCGGGCAGGGACTTTGCATTGCGCTATCATGAACACATCTTCCCCTTCCAGACTGTCTATGGAACTGCTGGGGGGAGAGGAGGCATCCAGCCCAGCTCTGCGCCCCTGCCTGGCACTTACCCATAGATGGCGAATCTCAAGGGCCCGCTCAGGTCCAGGCTTTTGGATGATCCTGGCTTTTTCCGGTTCCTCTCAATGACCTGGGACAGGAGGCTCCCAAGCGCTGACAAAACAGCACTGAAGGCAGAGGGAAGATGAGATCAGAAGACCAGCCTAGGGTACGGAGGGGGGTGAGAAATTCTGCATCTTTTATCTAGATTTAGTGACACTGGCTCACATCCTGCAGCTGGTAGCCAGGGAAATGCTCCCAGCAGCCACTATGGAGCCCACCACTTTCCACACCTTATAGCTGTGCTGAAAACATGCCCTGTCATAACTCCCCCCCCCTCTCACACACACACACACACACACACACGGTGCGGGTCTTCCAGAGTCTGCAAAGAGTATGTGCAACCCGCTCCTATTTATCTCAGCAGTGTCTTGATTCTGAAGACTAATGATAAAAACAATAGTTGGTAACTATTTCACGACACACCATTAGCAGCCGCATCAAGCTGGTCTATATGCCGCGCCATGGAAATCAGAGCTGGAACAGACCTATTCGGTCAGGTTCCCCAGGGGTGCTGTAGGCCTGTTCCCTACAACTTTCCCATGCTTCAGCCAGCCTCAATTAAAATATCCCAGGTGATGGGGCCATCACCTTAGTGAGAAAATTCCATCCCCGGATACAGCTCACCATCAGGCAGCTCTTCCTGATCTTTAAGCCAGGTTTTCCTTCTCAATTTCATCCTCTGATTCCGAACTGTGCCTCGGTGCTCGATCTGAGCTACCAGAGAAAGAGACCACCCCGCAGAGGAGAAGGGTTGTAGGAAGAGGCGAATGAGGTACCAGCAGGGTCACCACCTCGCCCATGCCCTCCTTCATTTGAGCCCTGCTTCTGCGGAAGACCAGGTCTGTTGACTGCAGCCCCATCCATTCAGCAGGGTCTTAAGCAACCCTGCAAATTAGCAGCTTTTCTGCCAGCTGCCAAGCTGAAAGCAATACTCTCTGCAGAGTCTGTGCCCTTGAAAGCGTCGTCTGAATTGCAGCTCTGCTTCGAAAATGGCCCCGGGAGATCTGCTCCCAGTGTGCGCCAGCCAGAGCTGCAGGCTTCGGGGCCAGGAAGTTTGTGCTGCCCTGAAAAGCCGACACAGCTAAGAAAGAGCGCTGAAGGCCCCTCCTTGAGTGCAGTTAAATAGACTAGTTCGACGTGGGCCAAATCCTGCTTCCACGGACACCTGCTGGAGCCTTCCACATTGATTGCAACGAGCATTTGATCAGCCCTGAACTTCAATCACGGCCACCTACGCAACCTCCCTGGGGCAATGGAATCACACGTGTTGTTCTGCGCCAGAGGTGGCCTGCAGAACCCTTCATTACTGGCGATGGTGTGTGGGAAGGAAAGAGCCCAGCATGGCTCTCGCAGCCACAGGGGGGAGGAAGGGGAGGAGAGTGCTGAGCCAGTGGAGAGCCACTTCTATCTATAGATGGCTCCCACTGACCACAGCCTGCAAGACACCGGTTACACTTTGCACTTGTGTAACATGGTTCACCGGTGGATCTCAAAGAGCTTTACAAGGACAGGCACTATTATCCCCATCATTGAGGCAACAAACATTTCAGACTCATTTGCCAGAGCAGAAATGGATGTAGATATTCTTTTTCATTCATCGTCCTTACTGCCCGCCCCTCCTGCTGGCTAGTCTGTGCCACAGGGAATGGAAGGAAAGCCAAGGAAATCCTGGAGCTGGTGAGAGGGAGCAGAGAGGAGCCTTGTCTATCTACCTATGGGACTCCCATGGCCCACATCTGTGTAATGTCTGAGCACCTCACAATCTTTAACGTATTGATCCTCACAAGCTGCCATTAATCCCCATTGTACAGAAGGAAACTGGGGCACAGAGACTGAAGTGACTGGCCCAAGGTTACACAGGGAAGTCTCTAGCAGAGCAGGGACTTGAACCTAGGTCCCTCAAGTCCTAGGCTAGCACCCTAACCACTAGGCCACACTTCTCCTCCTTTGACCCTCCCCCCAATCAGAGGCCATAAAGTGGGTAACTGAGTCTAGGGCAATGGAGATGCTGAAGAGAAGGGGGATGGGTAAAACAGGAGGGGAGGGTTTAAAGAGGGGACTAGAGAGAGAAGAAAAAGCCAGCCAGCGCTCTGAGATTAGCAATGTCAGTTATTCACACTGGGCTGGGCTCAGTGTATCAGACGGCGATGGGGCAAACACTCGCAGCACTTCACTCTTCACCACACCTTCAGCCAGGAATCGCCACGTGCTTTACAAACAGTAAAGGCTCCCAACCCTCCTGTGAGGCAGGGCAGCACTGTTCCCATTTTAGCGCTGGGGAAAAACAGAGAGGAAGCGACTTGTCACAGGAGTCAGTGACAGAACCCGGGAGTCCTGATTCTCAGCTCCTCAGCCCTAAACAGTTGCAAATCCCAAACTGGGGCATGTACCCACCTGAACGTGTGG
Source organism: Emydura macquarii macquarii (assembly GCF_026122565.2). Lineage (NCBI taxonomy): Eukaryota > Metazoa > Chordata > Testudines > Chelidae > Emydura > Emydura macquarii. The sequence goes on from NW_027131391.1 coordinate 8,006,533, forward strand.
GCGTCTGGTTTGCCCGCCCCACCCAGCCTTGTACTATCACTTGCTCAACACAGATCTGCTTCCTGCCAGCACTCACTCTCCTGCAGTTTGCAACATCTCCATGTCCAGCTCAGAAACCAGGGCAGGGAGTCTCCCCATCTGTAGCATTCAAACACAGAGATGTCTGTGCTAACAGCTTCAGAGTGCATCCCTCGGGGCTGGCAGACCCTCTTTGCACTGCATGGGAGCAGGACTCCTCAATGCTCCCTTCAGTTTGTGCTGGGAGGAGGCTGGCAGCCTCTGCAGAGGGGGCACCTCTGGGCCTCCTTGCAAAAGCCCTGCTGATAAGCTCATCGGTTCATTAAATCAGTAGCAGGGAAAATGCCTGAAGACTTCTGGATCCAGAATGTGGACTTTGGCCCAGCAATCAGGTTCCTCGGGCTCTGGGGGAAGCTGGATGGTTAAGTTGGCATATGGCGTGCTGGCAAGAGGTGTCAACCCAGTGGCTCTGGAAACTGGTGTTATTATCCAGACTGTGGTAGCACTAGGGACCCCAATCATAGAGTAGGGCCCCACTGCCCTAGGCGCTGTATTATCCACAAGGCAGGTACAGCCTGGGGGCAGGGCAAGTTTCTCCCACTCCAGCAACAACTGTGATGTAGAGGGGAGCTCAGTGTCTGTGACCCAGGCAGTCCTTGGTGCCTCTGCTGAGAAGAGCAATCGGCGCAGGCGGTACAGATGTCTTCAGTGAGTAAGGAGACACCCTCCCCCCCCAACTCACTGGCCACGGGCCGCTGAACCCAGCCAACTATGGCCTCTTGTGGGGCTACTGACCAGCTGGGCCAGAAAGCGGCCCAGAGGTGAAATCGGCTGCAGCCCCCTTTGACCCATTACAACCACATGGGTGAGAGGACCAGGAGCATCTGTCCGAGGCTGCAGCAGCACCTTGTCAGCAGACACAAGGAGAACTGGCTGACAGGCGGTGCGCCAGCCCCACGGAGTGCCCAGCCCCTAAGAGCAAGGGGGCGAGGGCCAAGCACCCTGCAACCCCACCAGCAGCTGGGCCTCTGCCCCGAGAACCGCCCTGTTCCAGACAGCGGCCGCTCTGTCTACATGGGGGGGAGCCCGGCATTCGTTGGCACCGAGTGAACCAGGACTCTGCCCTTGGGCACACCGGGCCAGCTGTATCCACGTGGATCCCAGCGCGTCCTGGCTACGGGCTCGGTAGGAGGGCACCTGCGCAAGCCACAGCCGGGCACCCACACTAGCAGTGGGGTGGGGGGTCGGTCCCGGTCTCTTCGGGGGGGGGGGACTGGTTCCCTGGGAAGGGGCGATCAGTCCTGATCTCTTGGGGGTGGGGTGATCGGTCCAGGTCCAGGGAGGGGTCATTCCCAGTCTCTGGGGGTGCAGCTGCCTCCCCGTTGGGGGGGGAGGTGCTCAGTCCCGGTCTCTCCCGGGGGGGCTGGTTCCCGGGGGGGGGGGCGCTCGGTCCCCGCCTCTCTCCCCTGTACGGCCGCCAGCCCCGCGCTCACCTGGATACCGCCTTGGTGAGCAGCGGGTGGAGCCGCAGCAGCAGCAGATACCGAGCGAGCAGCCTCTGAGGCAGCGGCCCCGAGGGGGGCTTGGACAGCGCCGGGCACATCGCGCTGCTGCAGCGGCAGCAAAAGAGCAAACCACCGCCAGCGCCGGACAGCGGAGCGGGGCTGGCTACTGCGCATGTGCCCTTCGGTTCCGGGAGGGATCAGCTGGGCGGGGCCAGCGAGCCAAGGGGCGGGGCTCCGAGTGCAGGAGTCAGGGCAGGCGACGCGAGGGCGGGGCCAGGCCCGCGGGAGGCGGAGTTATCCGTGTTGGGGCGGGGCCAGTATGGCTTGGAGGTGGGGTTGCGGCTCAGGGGCGGGGCTGGTCCGACGCGGGGGCGGGCCGATGGAGCGGAGGGCATCTCTCCCATTGGCTCTCGGAGGGGCGTGCGCCAGTAGCACCCGGCGATTGGCGCAGCGTCGGGGGGGAGGGGCGGAGAACGAGACAGGCGACCGCGGAGGGGGCGGAGCCAGGCAGATCTCGCGGGAGCAGCTGGGTGCGGGCAGCGCGGGAAATTCCGTTGCCGGCCGCGGCGGGAGGGGCGCGAGACGGGAGCTGCAGGCGCCGGCTCGCGGGGATGGTGCTGAGGAACAGCGGGCGGCGCCGCGCCGAGCCCGCGGGCGGGGACCCCGACAACGCCCGGTGAGGGGCAGCGCTGCGGGTCCGGGTCCGGGACCGAGGAGCGGGGGTGGGAGGCTCGGAGGCGACCCCCGGCCCGCCCCTCTCCCCCCGCTGGGCCTGACGCGCTGCTCTCCGCAGGGACGATGGCTCCGGGCTCTCCGCCCTCAAGCGCCTGGAGCGCCGGCAGCGGACCGAGCGGCTGGACGCGCAGTTCGGCTTCGAGCGGCCGAAGGAGCCGGGGGAGAAGACGGGCTGGCTCATCAACATGCACCCGGTAGGCGGCCCCGGCTCTGCCCCGAGGGGCCTGTCCGCGGCGGCCCGGGGAGCTGGGGGGACACGGCTGGGCCCGGGCGGCGGCGCTTGGAGAGCCGGTGCCCCGGGTGTGCGAGGAGATGCAGGGGACTCGGGGGGGCTGGGGCGGAGATGGGGCAGCCTTGGGGGAGGGGACAGCCGGCGCGCGGGGTGCGGGGCTGACGTGCTGCGGCCCTAGGCTGGGCGCTGTGATGTGTTTTCTCCCGCTGGCAGACGGAGGTTTTGGACGATGACAAACGCCTGGTCAGCTGTGTGGATTATTACTTCATCCAGGAGGACGGCAGCAGGTTTAAGGTGAGGCCCCTGAGCTGCAGAGGACGGAGGAGCGGCTGCTCCTGGGCACAAAGGAGTCTGGCTGGTCCCGGGGGTAGGATTTGGGAAGCTGTACACTGGAAACTGCTTCCTGACTGCCACCGGAGAATGGTCCGCATTGAAACCAAAGGGCTGTTTGTCCTTTGAGGTGCACAAGTCCGGTTGACAGAGGGGTGCTGATGGGAGTTGGGTGACTGCATTAAGGGGTACAGACCCACCAGATTTCCTTGCAGTTCAGTTGACAACTTGACGCTTTCCTGATTCTCCATTGATCCCTAAAAGGACATTGTGAATAGCCCTAAGGAAACAGAAAGACAAGGCGGGCAAGGTAATATCTTTTACTGGAGCAACTTTCCAAAGGATATTCTCTTGCCCATCTTTTCTTTCTAGCATCCTGGGACAAACACGGTTACAACACTGCATGCAATGAAGGAAACAGTCTGATCACACTGTTCTGTGCTGCCGGGTGTAGGTAGGGGTGGTTGGCTAGAGCTGGGATTAGGCCCTGTGCATAACATCTGCCTGTGTTGCTGTGTATTGGATGTCTCAGTCAGAAGCAGGTGAGGGTCAATGCACAAGGTTTGCTCATAATGGCCAGTGATTGCAGTGGTAGCAGGAGGTGTGTGTTTCTATAGTCTCTTCCATGTTCTTGCCCCAGGAGCTCTGCTTTTCCTAGGGGTCCACATGCTTTGATTCCTTCTTGCTTAGGTTTTAAGGAGGCCATGGAAATCTATCTGCACAGGTTGGGGCGGGAAGGGCCCCTGCTGGACTTTGCTTGAGAGCCAGAGGGGGTTGGAGAGGTGGGGGTGGGTGTCAGGACCAACAAGAGAGTATATGGGAAGAGGTGTGTTAGATTCTTGTCTGAATGAGAGAGAGACCAGAGGGAATATGCAGGTCTGTGTATGTCTCATGCACTAACCCAGAGCAGGGGAATGTGCTGAACTGTATGCCTCTCCCCTCTTAGCTAGGTGTGTGCCATGCTGACTGTCTCTGCTCTTTTCTAGGTGGCCCTGCCCTATAAGCCGTACTTCTACATTGCAACCCGGAAGGTGGGTATGGACTTTGTGGCTGTGGGGCTGGCAAGCAGGGCTTCAGGGAGAATGTGGAGGCAGAGTTTGGTCATAATGATTCAGGGACGTGAGTTAGGCAGGTGCAGGACTGGGGCAGCAGTATAATAAGAGGGCTTGGGGTGGGTGTCCTGGCTGGTGAGACAGAAATCCATGGTTATAGTTGGGCTTGGACGGATTAGTTGGTTATCAGTAATTGCTGGTAAATGCTGATTTCACTGCACATCCACAAACCAATGAAAAAATGTTTCCATCGACAACAATCACAATTTACAGATAGGCAAAATAAGAAAAATGCTGCTTGAAAAATCATTAGAGCTTGATTTAAAGATATTTACTTTTGTATATTTTGACATGAGCTGTTGACAGTTTACCAATTTCTCGAATTTCAACATCTGTCATTAAATAATTGTCTGGTCACTCTTGCATAATTTCCTGCAATTCTGAACATTTAAATCAATGAAAATAAAAGGCTTAAATCACATAATTTTGTGCAACTGTGAAAATCTAAATAGATAAAAATTGGAAAAAATGTTTAAAAATGAACATTAATATTAGCCAGCAAAATTAGAAGATACTGAATTCAGCACTAGTTACAGTGCTGATGTCTGAAGCCTCACCAGCGCTATCTATCTGTAAAGTCACTGTAGAGCTGAAATAAATGGGAACCAGCTATACCAAATGTATACAATCCTTCTAAGTGTATCAAAGGAGAGTTGCTTGTGTTTCTGAATGAGCTGCCCCCAAAGTACCAGCCACCTGCTGCTCTTGCTAAGATGAGTTTAAGCCTCAGCGAGCCCGTCAGCTCCTAACCAGAAGCCTCAGTTGGCTTCTGTACACACTCCTGTGACTAAATGCACCTTTTATTGCTGGTCAAGGCCCAGTATGTGGCTGACGGATCAGTGCCCCGTTGCTCTGTCCCTATGGAGAACTCACCTGGTTAGCTGTAAAATTGAGTGCATGGATGGCAGTTCTGGGGTTTTACATTTCCGGAAATGTTTGTTTAAAAAAGCAAACAAACCTGTCCTAGTGTGAAGGGACTGATTTCCAGTCAGGTCAGCCAGCATTAAAGCCCCTGCACATCTAGAGGTTCAGGAACACATCCTCAAGAACTGAGTGAGACAGTATCTGTAAATCTGCTCTGTTTTGATGGGTAGAGATTTGGCTGCCCTCTTGAAGCTCAAGTCTTTCTGCAGGGCTGCGAGCGGGAAGTGTCCTCCTTCCTCTCCAAGAAGTACCAGGGGAAAATCGCAAAGCTGGAAACTGTTCCCAAAGAGGATCTGGACTTGGTGAGCAGCTACTCTGCCTCCTGCTCTGTTGCTGTCATGTTGCACAGCTCTAATGGGGGAAGGGGAGTATAGGTCCGGGAAGAGCGGGTGCAGACAGGTCTGTGTGGCTGTGTCCTCCTAGTTCTGTTCTCTCTGCATACCAGGCATGGGGCCTGGACATTGATCATGGGGAAATGACATCAATTCTTGACAGGCCCATTATCTCTTCCCTACCTCTCTCGCCACTCACCCACACACACACTCCCCAGCCCTCAGCCCCTTGCTCTGTGGCCTCTTCTTACCTCCATCTCCCCAATTCATGCTGTTTTTCTTGGCCCACCTCCTCCCTGTTGGTTGATACAATCTCCTTTCTCAGCCACCTCTCACTCCTACAGTCTCTCCTCCCGACTAGTACAACCCCTGTTCTCACTGTCTCTTCCTCTGGCTGCTTTGTAGCCCAATCACCTGGTGGGCCTGAAGAGGAACTACATCAAACTGTCCTTCAACACCGTGGATGACCTGGTGAAGGTGCGGAGGGAAATCTCTCCTGCTGTGAAGAAGAACAGGGAGCGAGACCAGGCGAGCGACACCTACACATCCATGTTGTCCAGGTAGATGTTCTCTTCCTTGGCTTGGCAGTACACCTTGAGGCACTGGTCCCAGGGCCCAGCAGGATATCCTTATGTTCTTGTACTGTGTTTCGTGAGGCATTCCCCATGTGACCCAGACCTTCTCTAACCAGCACTGAAAGAGTTTAACTCTAGCTCCGTTACCTTTGTGTGGTGTTAAATTTACTTATGCTGATGTCAGTTCATCTGTATGGGGAGGGAACTCCCTGAGCTGATGCTTACCCTCGTGACCACAGCAAATGTCCCAGTTCTCCTTTGTCCATGTGGATCCCACTCAAGGTGAGCGTGAGCCTCAAACATGCAAATCTCTCGCACAATAGGCACATGTGCACTTTGAGGAAGATCCACACAGACAGAACACCACAAAGAACCACAGTGAGCCTAAGATAAGGACCTGTTCTTTTCCTTTCCTGAAGTTGGCTGTTGAATTAATAGGGAAGATTTCCCTCTGGTGCCTACCCTAGCATCTGCTGGTGCTGAATCTCCTGCTGCCCTGTTCAGCCCCCCTAAATATGAGATCTGTGCATAGCCTGATTATTTAAACCATCCTTTTCGCCTGACCCTTGCAGTGCTCTAGCTGGGGGCAGCCTGACCATGGATGATGAGGGGCCCTCGAAGAAGACTGTCAACCAGATGGACAATATCGTGGACATGCGGGAGTATGATGTACCATACCACATCCGTCTGTCCATTGACCTGAAGATCCATGTGGTGAGTGAAGAAGCTGGGGTGCCCCGAGGGCCTTGTAACTGGGTAGAACATTTGTTTTAGTGCTGTGCCCTTTGAAGGGCAAAGATGATGGAAATACTTTGCCTCTTTTCTATCCAAGGATCTCCATGGCAATGAGGCAGTCTCTGTTTCTCGGATATGGAAACTGAGACACAGCGGATAAATGGCTTGTCCAAGGCCATATCTTGATCCACTGACAGAACTGGGACTAGAACCCAGGATCCTTAACTTCCAGCCCCCTGCTCCAGCTGCTTAACCCGTGCTCCCCTTCTTTCATATGGCACGTATTAGATGCCAGTTCCACGGCCAGCACATGGCTAGCAGGGTTGGCACTGGGAGACGCCATGTTAACGCAGCTCCTCTGATTTTCTCCTGCTGCGACAGGCGCATTGGTACAATGTCCGATACCAGGGGAGCAGCTACCCTCCTGAAATCACCCGTCGAGATGACCTGGTGGAGCGACCGGTGAGTGCTCTAATTAGAGGGGGCCAGTCTGTGTCTCTCCTGCATGGCTGGCTAGTCTCTGCTTGATGCTGGCTTCCACCAGGGAAATGGGGAGCTTTTCCCAATAATGATCTTGTACCAGAGGCTCCAAAATGATCAGAGTACAGGGTTTGGGGATGGGCTCAAGGCGGCAGCTTGGGGTGATGTGAATTGAGGGGCAAGTGGTGTTTCTGCCTCACTTCCCTCGGTTCACACGTTCTCTACCCATGCTAGCCTGGAATCACTTTGTTTGAAATCCAGGCTCCCATGCTGACCTTAAAATGTTGGGTTCTTTTCAGGATCCTGTCGTTCTGGCTTTTGACATTGAAACCACCAAGCTCCCCCTGAAGTTTCCCGACGCAGAGACGGACCAGATCATGATGATCTCCTACATGATTGATGGCCAGGTAACTGCAGAGCCAGGGCTGCTGTCTCCGCATACTCCAGCAGCAGAGCCAGGCTGTGAGCCCGGCAGTGACTTCAGGCACCTTCCCTCCATTTTGTCTCATTGCAAGTTGCATAGTATCTATTGAATGGCTCAGGGAATAAAACTGATCTCTACGTCAGAGACTACAAGGTTCCCAGGGGCTTTACTTTGTCTTGTCTTTTGCGCTTCTCCCAGATGGGATAGCAGCAAATACCTGGGAGGGTGTAGGGAAAATCCAGGATTCTAGCATTACCTTCTCCCAGTCCCCAGCATTGAATTTAATAAACCCTGCATGAAGAGTTGAGGTCTCCCCACCTGTCACACCTGGTGACAGGCCCAGGTCCTTGTCTGGACAAAACAATCTGTGATGGCACTGGCTGACGTACCACCGGCATCTTCAGCACCGAGGAATGGTCATGCTGGCTCTGTGGCACTCCCCCCAAGCACACAGCACCCGCAGGGCATGTGTTCGGTAACCGTTCTCCTCTGCTGCCTCCCTAGGGCTACCTGATCACAAACAGGGAGATCGTCTCTGAGGATATTGAAGATTTTGAGTTTACTCCCAAACCGGAATATGAGGGTCCCTTTTGCGTCTTTAATGAGCCGGATGAGGTGAGTAGGTTCTGTTTGAAAGATGAGAGATTGATTGCTACCCGCCATCCACCCGGAGCCAGGCAAGCCAAAGAGAGCTGGCGGCTTCCTTTGGGGATTACAGTGGGATCGTAGTGCCAAGGCAACACGCAAACAGCTTTTGGTTCCAGTGTTTTGTCATGCTCGAACAGATCAGGGGCTGCGAGAAGGAGAGCAGCGGGGTGGGGTTGGGAGGTAACATTATACCCACATGCCCCACCTTTCTCTTAAACCAGGCCCATTTAATCCAGAGGTGGTTTGAGCATGTCCAGGAGACCAAACCCACCATCATGGTCACTTACAACGGAGACTTCTTTGACTGGTAAGGGTGGAAGCGCAGACCAGGTCTTGGGCTTCATAAGGCAAAAGTCAGCTGATTGTGGGGTGGGGGCAGGTGCATGTACTAGGTTATATGTCCCTCTGTATCCAAGGAGTCACAAGGTGATTGTGTGCAAGGCTGTTCCCATCCCGAGTGAGTATTCAGCCACACCATCTGCCTTGGCACACCCTCCATTAAGAGCTCCTCCTCGGTGCCGTGGGACTGCTCAAAGCCAGTGGGGCTCAGAGCCCAGACTACAGAGCACTGCTGTGGTGGGGAGGTGGGGTTAGAGCTGAATCTGTCGGAGCTGCTGGCTTTGAAGCAGTGATACTGAGTGTTCCAGCCTAGACGCTCTTGCACATGCTGCTGATCCCAGCACTGGAGGGGCAGTGACCAGAAAGGAGATGAAGTAAACTGCACAGTGATCCGGGGAGAGGAAAGCAGCAGAGGGCTCAAGCCAGGTTGGTTGATAGATCATTAAGTCCTGCATCAAGATACAGAATGTAACTGAGTAGCTGGGCCCATCCTCTCCGTAACACTGTGCTGATACGACACTGGAATGCCAAATGTTTCCCTTCCCGGTTAGTTTAGGGGCAGAGTCCATGGTAGGAGCTCCGGCTTCCATGGTCTATAAAGTAAGCCAGGTTTGAAACCACTTCTCCATGGGATGAGGGGTGAAGGTGCCTGTCTTTGGGTCCCCTCTGTCCTATGCACGGCTTTCCTCCCCAGGCCCTTTGTGGAAACCAGAGCAGCAGCGCATGGACTGAACATGTATCAAGAGATTGGATTCCAAAAGGACAGCCAAGGGGAGTACAAAGCCTCCCAGTGCATCCACATGGACTGTCTCAGGTACCAGCCGCTGCCTGCATTCTGCGAACCGTCTCTCTCCCCCTCGTGGCTCCAGGGAGCGGAGGACTTCTGTAAAAGTGCCTCTTCCCGGAGGAGTGTGGATACTGGCGGATGCTCTTCTCACTGGCGTCATGCGTAATGCCTCCTTGCCTTGGTGGGCCAGGCTATTATTTGGCTGGTCCATGTCCAGTGCTGGGTACACTAGGGTCTGCGTGGTGTAGTGAGTGAATGCCCGGGCTGGCAGCTCACGAGATGGCCGACAGGGCTCTGGCTTGGCTGACAAGTCCCAGGGGGGTTGGTCTCAGCCCATTGCCTAGTGGGCAGATGACATTCTAGCCTGTGGTCTTAGCTCAGGAGAGGAGGAGGAGGGACATTTGTGCAGTGAGGCAAATCCTCCGCAAAGAGCTGTGACTGGAACAGTGTTTTTAGTCTGCAATCCAGATAACAACCCTCGTCCTGGCTGGCAGTCCCAGGGCCAGGTCCCCTGCACTCATTGAGTGTAGGTCAGTGATTTAATGTGGGAGGGGCTGAGGTGCATTAAAGCTGGGGCTGGAGGGGTGGTTTGAGGTAGCAGAGCTGCTGCAGAGCAAGATTGAGACTAGCAGAGATGCACAGGCCTGACTCCCGGTACCTTGTACAAAGGCCACGCTCCCCCTCCGCTTGTCCGAGTGCCCAAGGTGCTGTGCGTGTGGTTCAGGGTTTCCTGGGGCAGGCTGGCTCATGGCGTCTGTTCACAGGCCAGCGCTCTGGTTACTCTTCCCAGGTGGGTGAAGAGAGACAGTTACCTCCCGGTGGGAAGCCACAACCTGAAAGCAGCAGCCAAAGCGAAGCTGGGCTACGACCCTGTGGAGCTGGACCCTGAAGAGATGTGCCGGATGGCTACAGAAGAGCCTCAGGTATTCTCCGCTCTGGGCAGAGATGGGCCTGGTGCACTGGTCAGCATCACTGGATCATTTGGGTTAGTGGCGGGGGGGAGAAATGCCTTCAGCTAAAGCAGTGCACATGGAGGGAAGCCAGGGGTCACTTTGGCCTCCTGTGTTTCTGGTGGCCGTGGATGGGGTTCCCATTTAATCAGCTCAGTCCACCCAGGAGCAGGAGCAGTCCACCCAGGAGCACTAACGGGATCTGTGATGCGCCTACAGCAGGTGATGCACCTCTGTTGCCCAAGAGCTGTGACTGTGCAATGCTTCACTCCAACTAAAGCAGTGGGGAAGGCTCTGTGTATGCATGGACCCTACGGAGCATCAGCTATGGGGCATCTGGAGGGACATGAAGCAGTCTCTTCCCTCTCAGAACTAAGAATCCTTTTTCCCCCTCCCCTCAGAGCTGAGGGCCCTCTGGGTGTACAGCTTATAGACAGCCTTTACTGTCTTTGTGACCGGGGGTTGTGCACGTCACCCCAGGCTGCAGCGTGTGCAGCAGGGAACAGGCATGGAGCAAGGGTTGCTCTGCTAGACTCCTGTACTGAGCTTCGCTTGAATTCATCCGGCGTTTTGCTGTTTCCCATCAGACCCTGGCCACTTACTCGGTGTCCGATGCTGTTGCTACCTACTACATGTACATGAAATATGTGCACCCTTTCATCTTTGCCCTGTGCACCATCATCCCCATGGAGCCCGACGAGGTGGGTGTGCCCGCAAGCCGGAGCCTGTTCTGTGCCGGGCAAAGACACTAAGTGCTCTCTGTGTCTGTGGAACGAGGACATGCTGGCAGAGGAGGGTTCCCATTGCCAATGTGCTTCCTTCCCTTGTCCTGGAGGCGTGAGAGTGGCCTGCGGGGGGAACGTTTCTGTCAAAAGTGGCGGTGGCTCTTGCAGCGCTCAGAGGTGCTGAGCACCTGCAGCCCCCAGTGACTGGAGTTATGGGTGCTGGGGGGATCTGCAGGTCAAGCTCCAGTTGTCATGCAGGTCTCTGGGCATTTACCCAATAGCGGGAAGGTTTCTGGGCCCGATTCATTCAGGGATCCCTGGGAGCTGCTAGTGTAGGTGCAGTCAGCGATGCTCCCCTAAAGTATCCCTTTCCAGGGCAGGGGTATCCTCTGTTCCCCGCTATTACCACACGCTGGGTGTTGCTAAGCCAAGCACCTTTCTCACGGATGCATGCGGCTCAGGCAGGGCTGGTTCCTGGGTTCCTGCCTAGCCCGGTCTTGGCCATGCCTCCAGTTTCCTGATGCCGAGTGCCCCCATGTCTGTCTCCCTACAGGTGTTACGGAAAGGCTCGGGGACGCTGTGTGAGGCGCTGCTCATGGTCCAGGCCTATCACGCCAACATCATCTTCCCCAACAAGCAGGAGCAGGAGTTCAACAAGCTCACAGAGGACGGGCACGTGCTAGACTCAGAGACCTATGTTGGGGGCCATGTGGAGGCGCTGGAGTCAGGGGTCTTCCGCAGTGACATTCCCTGCCGCTTTAAAATGGTGCGAGCCTAGGCCTGATTTCCCCTCCCCCCATCTCTAGGGTGGGGAGGGAAGTAGAGAACCCTTCTGGGGAACCACACACCCCATAAGTAGTTACTTTCCCCTGTGCTTTCTCTTGTGCTGGGATCCTTTGGCCCTGGGCACCTGAATCCAGACTTAGCTCAGACGGGCAAAAACCTTTTCACAGCTGGAACTAACAACCAATGGGAATGTCGTGGCATTAGAGAGCATCCCAGAGTCACCCGCCCTTGGCGGAGAAGGCCCTGCCTTCCTGTCCCCTCAAGATCACACACAACCTCCAGGCCTCCCGCCTACTTCAGCCATGCTTTTCCTTGCTTTCTCTCTTTCACCCACTTCCAACTGGCTGCTGCTTTCTACACTACTCCCTGTGCCCACCCGGCCTTTCCTCATTCAGCCCCTGCTGCCGTTCTTGAGCACACACTGCTCGCGGTGTGTTCGTTGGGCTTTTAGCCTAAGTTCTTTGGGGCCAGTGGTTAGTCTAACCTGCTGGGTTTGGCTCCCGTGCTATGGAATATTTCAGCAGGTTCAGCCCAGCAGTGATCATTCCTGCTGCAGAAGACAAGGCAGCACGTAGGCTGAGCATAAAAGGACCTCCTTGCTACAGCTGACCCTTGGTTTCTAGGGACAGTAAGGTGTGCTAGGAGCTGATGGCTGGATCCACTTTGTCCTGCGTGAAACACGGTGCTTACAAGTGTACTGATAATCTTCCAGTCCTGGGAGCGTGGCTTTCCAGCTGGCCTCATTGTGGGAAGAGCCTCAAAGGAGGAGAAGCCTCCTGTCTCTTGCCAGCTTTGTGCTTTGTCCCAGCAGCAGCTGCCCAGAACGGCTGGCAGTCGTAGAGCCTTGTAGGAAAACGTCGCGTCTGCCTGAAGGGCTCTGGCTGGTTCTGGGTCAAGGACGCATATTGCCTGCCAAGGATTTGCTAGATTGTTCAGGATCTGCTTGTGCTCCCATCTCCTTCATTGCAGTTGAACCCTGGGATGGATTGAGTCTCTCCTCATCACGGGCAAATGTTTGGCTCTCAGTGAAGGAAGGGAGACGTCCTAGAGTAAGCTGTAGGTTATTGTGGAGAGTGACTTGTTGCATGGATGCCCTCTCTTGTGCTAGGCCCATCTAAAGCATGCATAGAAACACGGACAGCTCGGTAGGAGTTTGTGGTTGCTTTCCTCCCACTCAGCCAGGGAAGGAGGTTGGGTGAGAAGAGCTGGAGACAACCTCATAGTTACATTGTATATCTCATGTCCCCCAGAATCCTGCTGCCTTTGACTTCCTGCTGCAGCGCGTGGAGAAGACCCTCCGGCATGCCATCGAGGAGGAGGAAGGTTTGCCAGTGGATCAAGTCACCAACTTCCAGGAGGTAATGAGGCCTAGCCCTGATTCCTGCCTGTGTGGGAGTGTGGCACAGCTTGGGGCCGGTAGGAGCTGTTGGGATGATAGGCGCTGTACATGGCGTTTCTCTAGACAAGCCTGTCCCCTGTTTGTGTGCGTTAGCGTCATATAACCGCTTCCCTTTAGCTCTTGTTCTTTTCAGCCCTGAGTTCACCTCTTCCTCCCTCCCCCCACAGATCCCTGGTCCCATTTCCATTGCAATGACATCAGAAACAAGGCTGCTGAAGAGCAAAATGCAGCTTGTTCTAAGCTTCGTGCTCTGTTGGCTCTTACTCTGGGTCCCAGGGCATGTGGTCACAGGAGGGTCCAATAAGTCCCTGTCGAGGGTGGGCCGTGCTATGCTCTCGGCCGAAATTCTGATTTGCTCCTGTCTGGTTTCTGCCTCTTTCCCCTCACCACAGGTGTGCGATGAAATCAAAGTCAAGCTGACCTCCCTGAAGGACATTCCTAACCGGATCGAGTGTCCCCTCATCTACCATCTGGACGTGGGCGCCATGTACCCCAACATCATCCTTACAAACAGGCTGCAGGTGGGTAGCAATCAGCCTCCTCCTGTGTTGGCATCCAGTGGGACAGGCCTCAAGACCCTGCCTGCTTCCCAACCAGCAAGGAGCTACCTCCCTGCACAGGAGGAAGTGCAGAAGCAGAACTGGGTACTGCCGCCCAGTCAGGCATTTGGAAGGACCTGCTATAAATGTAGCTCCTGCTGATCAGAGGAGAGAAGCCTCGGTGGAGGCAGAGTTCTGAACCAAGTTGCTAAAGGCCTGGGCTGTAGCCCCAGCTGGGGTTGTAAAACCGTTATTTCTACAGCTTGTTTCCAGACTAAATCTCTGCAAAGCGGAGCTTGCTTGTTTACTGCCCTCTTGTGTGCTGCCTTATTCCTAGCCTCTGCAATAACGCCAAGCCAGGGTCAGAGCCAGGCCTGTTGCTCTGATCTTGCTCTGTGTCTGTTTCTCTCCAGCCCTCGGCGATGGTGGATGAGGTCACGTGCGCGGCCTGTGATTTTAACAAGCCAGGTGCCAATTGCCAGCGCCGGATGACCTGGCAGTGGAGAGGGGAATTCAGTGAGTGTCGCTCTGCTGCTTGCAGAGGTTCCTTTGCTGTGCCCCACAGAGGGGCGACCCTGGAGCCTGCCCGGTAACAGTCCTGACCCGACTCCTGCTCCGATGTGCTCACGGCTGTCCTTCCCTTGCAGTGCCCGCGAGCCGCAGTGAGTACCACCGCATCCAGCAGCAGCTGGAGTCAGAGAAGCTGCCCCCCCTCTACCCGGATGGCCCACCACGTGTGTTTCACGAGCTTTCCCGTGAGGAGCAGGCCAAGTATGAGAAGAAGCGACTGGCAGGTGAGAACTAGCTTAAAATGACACTTAGAGAACTCTGAGCACATGGCATCTTGTGGTTGTTTGCTTCACCAGCATGCAAAGTGTAGTTTTCCTGGAAGATATTTCTCCAGATCAGCTTCCCCTGTTGGCCTAGTTCATGCTGGTACGATCTGTGGGCTGTAAGGGATTACAGCTTGTAATGGTAGCCACAGTCCTACACAGGCACGTCTGGCTTTCTCCCTGGCATCTGTCATCGTATAGCCTCCTCTGTCCTGATACTGAGTGTTCTTGTAACCTGCTGCTTCTTCCTCACTGTTGAAGTTGGAGTTAATTTGTGTGCCAGGACAGATCATTTCTGCTGTCAGCAAGCTGTTATGCCAGCTCTTTTCTGAGGTCCCCCTTGTTTCTGCCCAGCTTTTTTGGGCTGGGCAGTGAGTTTCTAGCCCTTTTGGCTTGTGGAAAAAATCCTCCATGTGTGAACAGAGGCCTGGCTCCCTGCTGTCATCTTCAGAGAGCGCTCTGGATTCTGTCTGAGACATAAGGTCCCGTTCAGCTCAGATGAGTTTTAACTCTGAAATCATCACCATGGCCATCACTTTTTTATGCCTCCCATCCTGACCTCTGTGTGTGCAGGTGCGGTTTCTCTCTGCTGTACCAGAGCTTAGTTGCTGCTGCCATCCTCCCATGCCCATCTGTCAGGGCGAGCTGTCCATGCGGGCGTGCTGACCTCTGGCTAAGCTCCCTCTGCTGTCTCTGGCACAGATTACTGCCGCAAGGCCTATAAGAAGATCCATGTCACCAAGGTGGAGGAGCGCGTCACCACCATCTGCCAGCGGGAGAACTCGTTCTATGTGGACACCGTGCGAGCCTTCCGAGACCGTCGCTATGAGTTCAAGGGACTGCACAAGGTGTGGCGATCAGCTCCCTCTGCCCTGGGCATCTCCGGGGCAGACACAGATTCCCTTTTCCTGGGAGAGCCCATCTCCGCTTCCAGGAGCCACTAGGCAGTTCATTCCCCAAGGGCTGTCTGTGCTGACCTCGCTGAGCATGAGCAGCTGTGCTCAGAAGCTCTGAGGCCAGCGTGCTGAATCGGATCCATGTTCAGTACAGAAGCAGGGGTCCCTCAATGTGGCAGGTCGGGGAGGGTCTCCCCACTGATCCATCTTACTCAGTAAGCAGCAGCTAGGAGGCATGAACAGCTCCAAGACACAATCCCTGACTACACCAGTGAGCTGAGTGGTTGTGTGTTTAGTTCATACAGGATTTAGCTAGCCCTGCATGCAGGCGTCCTGGTTCTTGGCCCTTGTATAGCTCTGCGCTGGGTTCAGTTTGGGGCAGCACATTTAAATGCAGAGCCAGCCATGAGGTGAGAGGGCTGCAGACTTGAGATGGGAGAGGGGCACTCTAAGCATGCAAACAACTCGAAGGGAGACAGGGATCAGCTCCCCTCCTACCTGGGGCAGGGAGAGGCTGACGCAGAGCAAAACAGTAAGAGAAATTTTCCTGTAGGCATGGGTGAGCTGGCTGTGGAAACCCAACTACTGGGGATAGGGGCTGGGCAGTGGGTACCCATCCAAGGGAGTGGCATAGAGGTGGGAATGGAGAAGCAAAGCCCATTGATTGGTTTTATTCCCTTTGCTAAGACTGTGCATCCCCTCGCCCCTCACTTCTGGGCCCTGGGAGCCACAGCTCAGCTGTTAGCTTCTTGTGATGTCACCGTCTTGTTCCGAGGCAGGCTGAGTCCAACAGAGGGAGGTTGGGACCTGGTGCTCCTAATGTGTATTGGGGAACAAAAGAAAGGCCCTTGAGTCTGTGACTCCAAAATGGCTCAGCAAAGGCACAAATGATCAATTGCCTCAGTCCTGCCACAAAGCTCCGGGGTGGGCTAGCTGGCCCTGCTGCTGGATTGTATCCAGTCTCCTCCCACCTTCGCAGTTTGCTGGCATCTGTGCAATGAGAGGGGGGCAGACAGCTGATTTGGAGGGGATGGGGAGGCAGCTCTGCTGTTGTTGTGTGAAGTCCAAGGAGCTTGTCCATCAGAGCTGAGGGTAAAGCAGGAAAGCTCCTCTCCATCTAGCATGATACCTTGTTTCCTAGGTCCCGATGAAAGGAATGTAGAGTTAATATGCCATTGATCCCATAGCACCCATGCCATATTGGCACTTCAATACGGGGGCGGTTACCTTGGGGAATAACTGGGCACTGGTGGGGTCTGTAGCGGGCTGGTGGGATCATTCTGACCTGTGCGTGTCCATCTGTCTGTCTCAGGTGTGGAAGAAGAAGCTGTCTGCGGCCACAGAGCTGGGAGATGCTTCCGAAGTGAAGCGCTGCAAGAACATGGAGATCCTGTATGACTCCCTGCAGCTGGCGCACAAGTGTATCCTCAACTCCTTCTATGGCTATGTCATGCGCAAAGGGTGGGTGCTGCTTGCAGCCCTCCCGAGGGGAGCTAGAAACATGCTTCTCCCTGCCCGCCCCCTTCTGGGCGGGAGGATCACTGCAGTGATTCCGCCCCAGCTTCTCATTGGTTTCCAAGCCGGTGGGTGGCGGGGGGTTGTCCCTGGACCATTCCCCTTATTACCGTTATTATGGTGGTACCTAGAGACTAGTGAGGGCAAGGCTCCATTGTGTTGTGCACTGAACAAACCACAATAGACAGTCCCTGCCCCAAAGAGCTTACAGCCTAAACAGATGAGTCAGAGGGGAAGGGAAAGGGGACACGACCTACAACTGGGTGTCCCTCTCTTGCTCCCAGACCTTCCCTTCTGTGGCTCCTTGTCATGCCCTGTTCCCAAAGGTTGGCATGAGGTGGAGCTGCCAGCTCCTGTGCCTATCTGGCTTCTCTTTCCAACAGGGCCCGCTGGTACTCCATGGAGATGGCCGGGATCGTCTGCTTCACTGGAGCAAACATCATCACGCAGGCCAGGGAGCTGATCGAGCAGATTGGGTAAGTTCCGGCGCGGGTCATGACCCTCGCAGGGGTATGGGAGGGGGCTTGGCTGCAGGACAGCCCCAACAGGACATGGGGCATGAGGGCTTGTGAATCACTGAAGGCCCTGGTGCCCAGAGCTGGACAAAGGCTGACACCTGCAGCTACTTCCAGTCCCACTGCTCGTGCTAACTGGACATGCTCTGCAGAGAGGCCCGTCTCTTCCAATCTCCCAGCTGGATGTGCTCTCCCTTACTAGGCGGCCCCTGGAGCTGGACACGGACGGAATCTGGTGTGTCCTTCCCAACAGCTTCCCAGAAAACTTTGTCATCAAATCAACCAATGCCAAGAAGCCCAAGGTGACGATCTCCTATCCCGGTGCCATGCTGAACATTCTGGTGAAGGTAAGCGCAGCACCAGCGTAGACTAGCTGAGCGGGGTGAAGAGGGAGGCGTGGAGGACTCCAGTGGACCTGCTCTCTCACAACGAGGAGTGATCTTGGCCTTCACCCAGGCATGGAGCCGGTGAAGGCTGCTCTAGTCAGGGAGTCAGCATGACCTTTGTTGATTTCCAGGTTCCCGCATGGCAGGGACCCCCACAGAGGCAGCTTCTGTTCCAGTTCTGTCTCGCCACGTAATGAACAGTGTAGCTGAGCGCCTCACTTGCTGCACTGCTGCTTGCCGAGTGCCAACCTCTAGAATCATTAGCCCAAGCCTGGCACCTTGAGTGTGGGGAAGAGAGTCCGAGAACACTGCAACGCTGTGCAGATGCCAGCTCGCAGCGGGCAAGAGCCCAGGATTAGTGTGTGCCTGCGTGCGCACGCTCCCTTCCCTCTGTGCATGCTGCCTGAATGGCACCATGACCCGAGAGATCCTTGCCATGCCCGTCTGCCTATCCCCAGCATGGAGCCTGTCGTGGCACCTTCAGAGACTGGAACGCGGCACGCCGACCTCGGTTCCTTGCAGCTTCCTGCAGCCCATTACTGCCTTGCTGCATACTCTGTCAGGGCAGCCACTTTAACAAACTCCCCTCTGGTCCAAATCCAGCGCGCCTGCTCCTCTCTGTCAAGCCCTCCCATGCCAGCCCCCCACTTGCTGGGAGCAAAGTGAGGTGCTTTGTAAATCTTTTATTTTGTGCCCTGCCAAAGTGCAGATCAGAGGTGAGACCCTCAGTGAAGCATCTCATCTGTCGGGTAGGTAGATGCTCCACCCTAGGATCATGGGAGCATGGCTTGTCCCCTCTGGGGTGCCAGGCTGGTGCCCATTACCCTGGGGAGGGAACAGGGAGGGTCAGATGTCCTTTCCTGCTCATTTGTGGCAGCAGCAGGTACTTGGGATGGGTCATTCAAGGACGGGTGTGTTTGGGGAAGTGTCACCCTTTCGCCCTGCAGATTTCCAGGCCAGAAGTGCAGTGAATTAGTTCCATGATTCTGTGTTCACAGGAAGGCTTCACAAACGATCAGTACCAGGAGCTTGTGGACCCAGCTTCGCTCACCTACGTGACCCGCTCCGAGAACAGCATCTTCTTCGAAGTGGATGGGCCGTACCTGGCCATGATCCTCCCAGCCTCCAAGGAGGAGGGCAAGAAACTGAAGAAAAGGTGGGCATCACTTGGCTCGTAGGCAGGGATCATGCTGGGCCGTTGGTCTGGTCGCGTTCTCCTTCAGCCTGATGGGCCTGGGAGGCAGACCAACCCCTGCTTCCAATGACTGTTGAGCCCAGTCGTTGCGCTCTGCGCTGTGCAGAATGCAGGAAATGCAATGGTGCAGGTTCCAGCTGCAAGGAGAGCTTGGCTGCTCTGACCCAGGCTGCTCGGCTGCTCAGCTTGTTGACTTTTAGCTGCATGTACTTTCTTTTTTTTTTTTTTTTCCGCTAGCCCCACAGTCCTTGGCCAGTCTGGCAGTCTGGCTGTGTGTGTCTAAGAGCACAGACTGGCCCGTCTCTACTGGCCGTGAAAGGGTGTCCTAGAAGAGACCTGCCCCTCACGTGCTTGTCTGGTCTCTCACGGTCTCTGTGTCCCAGGTACGCTGTGTTTAACGAGGACGGGTCACTGGCTGAGTTGAAGGGGTTTGAGGTGAAGCGGCGTGGGGAGCTGCAGCTGGTTAAGATCTTCCAGTCGTCCGTGTTCGAGTCCTTCCTGAAGGGCACCACGCTGGAGGAGGTCTACGCTTCCGTGGCCAAGGTGGCCGACTACTGGCTTGATGTGCTTTACAGCAAGGTGAGGGCTGAGCCTCTCACTTCTCTGTGCCGTAATGTGGGGCCCAGAGGGGAGAGGGGCGGGACGCCCTGGATGTGCAGGTGGGGGACGGGTGGAGGGGAGGACAGACTTTCTCTTCAGCGACCTGCTGTCTCCTGGTTTCCCCAAGGCCCATTGCCCTCCCTGCTCTGTTGCTTTGGTTTCCTCTGCTAGGTGGGGAGTGACTTTCTCAAAGACACCTAGCATAGCAGAGCCAGGATTAGAGCCCAGGAGACTGGCTTCCCCTTTCCCCGTCCTGCAATGAGGTCATGATCCCGTGTTTGATGTCAGGGAAATGGTGGTGTCAGACTCAGCGTCCTGGCCTCTGACCAAGGAGGAGGAAGGCCTGGTGGAACACACCCAGCTTTGGCCAGCCCTCTAAGAGACATTATGGCAGGATAGATGCGGGTGGTTAAATGGACATCTCTTTGCAGCAGCTCTGGTTCTCCCTGGCCGGGCCGTGGGTTCATTTCATGGTGACCCTCGGGGGTGAGTGTCCTGTGGAATCGGGCAGCCTTCCTTGTGTCAGAACTGGAGAGCGCCGACGTAGACAAAGCCAAGAAATTGGGGAGAGTGGGTAACCCCAGGATATAAACGGGGGCGGAGGGTCCCCAAGGGACACTTGGGAGCTTCCAGTGGCCGTTCTTGTGCCTGATCAGAATGATAAATGTCACGTGATGGTGATTTAGGGGCAACTCTGTCAGTTCCAGCCCCAAGTGCCCAGATGCCAAGGAGCGCTCTCCCTGGACTCGGCCGACACAGGGTGGCAGCTGCAGGCAGCGTGTTCTCTGTATGCCTTCGATTGTAAGCTCTGGGGCAGAGAGCAGCTCGGCCAGCCCCTGTAGGACCATGTTCTCCTTCAGCACTAGCTAATAGCAACAGGGTTTAGTTGCAGTGGTGCCTGCTGGCAGGTTCCCACAGACGCACTCTCTCCCCAGGCTGCCAACATGCCGGACTCCGAGCTATTTGAGCTGATTTCCGAGAACCGCTCCATGTCCCGCAAGCTGGAGGATTACGGGGAGCAGAAATCCACCTCCATCAGCACGGCCAAGCGCTTGGCCGAGTTCCTGGGGGATCAGATGGTGAAGGACGCCGGGCTGAGCTGCCGCTTCATCATCTCCAAGAAACCAGAAGGGTCACCGGTCACCGAGAGGTAAATCCCCTTCGAGGGCCGCTGGGCTGCACCGCAGAGGGCGTGGGCTAGACGTCTCTGCCAAAGTGGCTTGTGTAAGGGAGGTGGCAGCAGGGGAGTGATGATCTGCCCTGGGGAACAGACCATATCTGCTGCATTGAGCCCCAATGGGACGCTATGGGGATGGTGGTGAGCCCTGAAGGTCTTAGGGGATTCTCTGCTGCCAGCCCCCAGTGGGTGAGGAGTGCTCCCCTGTCTCCCCCAGGGCCATCCCGCTGGCCATCTTCCAAGCTGAGCTCACCATACGGAAGCACTACCTCCGGAAATGGCTGAAGAGCCCCTCCTTGCAAGACTTCAACATCCGTACGGTGAGTGAGCTGGGGACCCCCTGATGCCAGCTGGGACCTGAACTCCCTGCGCCTCTCGGCAAAGGTGTAGCTAGGGACCCCGCTGCTCTGCCTTCCCCGGTTCTAACCGGCGCCTTGTCCCTGCACACAGATCCTGGACTGGGACTATTACATCGAAAGACTGAGCAGCACCATCCAGAAGATCATCACCATCCCTGCGGCGCTGCAGCAGGTGAGGGGGTGGGGGGCGGCTGGATCTGGAGGGGTTGGCTCCCTAGCCTCTCCCTGCTCCGTCCGGCCTGACATGCGATGTGCCTGCAGGTGAAGAATCCCGTGCCCCGGGTGCGACACCCTGACTGGCTGCACAAGAAGCTCCTGGAGAAGAATGACATTTACAAGCAGAAGAAAATTAACGAGCTGTTCACTAGTGAAGGCAAGAGACAGGTAAGAGGGGTGGTTCTGAGACGGTGGGAGGGGGGGAATGGAGCATTGACTGAGGACACAGGACTGGCTGATGCTGTTTGCCTAAGCCATGTGTGGCCCAGTCCGTTCCCGCACCCTGGCCGTCATAGCGGAGTCCGCCACCCTTGTTCCCTGCCCAGGTCAGCGCCAACCAGGCCCAGGAGGGCACCCCCTGCACACAGGTTGCCGACATGGAGGATTTGGGGGTTGCCAAGCCCCTGCAGCCATTGGTTCCCATCGCAAGTAAGCGCAAGCGAGTCCCGCTGCCAGGGGAGAGCCAGGAGATGTCTCAGAACCTGGAGCTGACCCAGTCCTGGCGGGAGATCCTGGGCCCACCACCACCCATTGGCACTACCAAGGTAAAGCAAGCTCCCCAAGGGGCAGGGCGTAGCTCTGAGTCGCTCACTGGGCATGCCCTGGCCTGGGGGTGTGCGTAGCCTCTAAATCCCCTGGACCCCTGAGGGGAAGTACCACAGGGCTTCCCAGGGACAGCATGGGGGTATGGCAGAGCTACATCCCAGATCCTGCACTGTCTGGGGCGTGCGGGGGCCTGGGACTGGGCTGGGAGGCAGCAGACCTTTGTGTCTCAGGGGTTTGCCCTGACAGTGCCGGGCTTGTTTGTGGCTCTTGGTCACAGTAGCTAATGCTGTCTCCATGATCTCCCTTTGCCCCAATCACCCCCCTTTGCTCTGCCCCCAGGAGGAGCGCTGGGCCTGGCTCCGGTACCACAAGAAGAAGTGGGAGCTGCAGGCACGGCAGCGCCAGGCGCGCCGGAAGAAGCGGCGGCTGGAGGACGGCGAGGCGGTGCTGGGCGGGGGCGTGATCCGGGATGGCTCCTCCAAGGGGCTTGACAGCTATTTGCGCAGGACAGCACACAGCATCCTGGACCTGCCCTGGCAGATCGTGCAGGTACAGGGGGCAGGAGGTGGGGCTTCTCTGCCACGTCGGTCACGGGCCAGCTTAGACCATTCAGCCTTCGCTGGGAAATGCCTCCTGCAGATTCCCTAAGCCACAGTGGGGCAAATCCCAGGGAGACCAGCCGGGCGCTCCCAGCCCAAGAGGCTGGTGGCTCTGCATGGACCCATTGTCCCCGGCTGATATTGCTGGGCCACGGCTGAGCGCTGTGGGTGGGAGAGCCTTGCTTCGCCCTGGGGCGTTATTGTGCTTGTCCCCTGTAGTGCCGCCATTGATCCCAGCCAGCTGGGGCAGGAAGGAAAATGGCATCTGGACGTGGGTGGAGAGCCTCCTGGGGCACTGGGTGCCCAGCCTCTTGCGGCTGCTGTGCGTGGGCTGGCCTTGGAAAGCTCCGGGCTGGCTTGGGATTGACCCTGAGCGTGACAGCGATGACTGCATCGCTTACAAGGCCGGTGCCCAAGCTCGGCCGGGGACAGGTGCTGGCTAGGAACTGCTGGCCCTGGTCGCAACCTCCGAGCATAGGGCCCTGGTGGCATGGAAGCAGCGTCGTGGCCCGTAGGCTGCCTGGCCCGCGGCTACAGAGTGGACTCAGTGGGAATCTCCCCTGGCTCGGGGCCTGTTTGGCTTCCATCCGTAGGAAGAGAGCACCCCTGAGCGGGGGTAACTGAGCGCGGGCAGGGGACCAGGGAGGCGAAGGCCACAACTCCACTGCCTCAAGTGCGAAGGTCGGGAAAACATCCAGAGGGAGCTGCCTTCTCTTCCTAGGCTCCTAGAGCGAGGGGTGCGTCCTGGGGTCAGAGCGAATAATGCTCTGCGTGCTGCCTGCCTCCAGCTGCTGAGCCCCCTTCCCTCCTGCAGGTTGCAGAGACCAGCCAGCCGGGCCTGTTCAAGCTGTGGGCCGTCATCAGGAGCGACCTGCACTCCATCAGACTGAGCATCCCGCGCGTCTTCTACGTCAACCAGCGGGTCGCCAAGCCGGAGGAGGGAGCCGCCTGCAGGAAGGTGCGGGCAGTGCCCTGGCTCCGCTGGGTGTGCAAGGCACAGCCTCAACTGCCCTGGCAGTGAGAGAGTGTCAGCAGGCCCTGTGCAGTGCAGCCTCTCAACCCAGCTCTGCCAGTGCCCCTCAGTCCTGACCCCACGCGTGGCATGGGTGCAGACTGGCATACGGTGCCATCTGAGTGTCTCTCTCCCCGGCAGGTGAACAGGGTCCTCCCCCGCTCTAACCTCGTCTATAACCTGTACGAGTACTCGGTCCCGGAGGACATGTATCAAGAGCACATCAACGAGATCAATGCTGACCTGTCAGCCCCGGACATCGAGGGAGTGTATGAGACTCAGGTGACTGCGTCTGGCACTCGCTGTCTCTCCTGGGGGGCTGACTCCTAGAGACACACGCCTGTCTCCGAAAGTGCTGGCCAAGCCTGTTCTCGGATGCGGGGATGGTAACAGGCTCGTGCCCGAGGCGTTATGATGTGACCTACTCGCGTGTTGCCCCAGACTGCCTCGGACCTGCACGCCCTGGCCTGCAGCCTCACGCGCCCCGTCACTGGAGGTGCCTAAAACGCGGCCTTTCCACCCAGTGCCCAGGTAGGCAGGGATCTCCACCCTCCACAGAAATGTAGCTGCTGCTTCGGCTACTGTGTTCTGCCCAGGAGCTGTGGAGCGAGGGGCAGGGGGAGCACGTCACCAGGTGAGATTTCAAAGGCAACTGGGGCAGTCCAATGGAACCACCCGAGTGCGGTGCAGGCCCTCGGTGACTGTCTGATAGATCTGCCCCTCTGGACCGCTCCCCACCCCATGTGAGCATCCTCCTGTGGAGAGCCGCTGGCCCAGCGTCCAAGCCTGTGGCCGTGGCTTCCTAGGAAAGCATCTCACTGAGGCTGACGAGCTCTGCCTCTCCCCAGGTGCCGTTACTGCTGCGTGCCTTGATCCACCTGGGCTGCGTCTGTATGGTCAGCAGGCAGCTGGTGAGGCATCTCACTGGCCGGGAGGCCGAAACCTTTGCCCTGGAGCACCTGGAGATGTGCTCGCTGGCCCAGTTCAGCTACCTAGAGCCAGGTGAGGCCCTGAGGCTGGGTTTCTTAGCCGGGGAGGGGAGGCGGGGGCGGCACTGAGGGCTCTGACCCGCATCTGCTCTGCGTTCCTAGGGAGCATCCGGCACATCTATCTCTATCACAACTCCCAGGGCAGCAAGGCACTCTTTGGCCTCTTCATCCCATCGCAGCGCAAGGCCTGTGTCTTCGTGCTGGACACGGTAAAGACGCGGTCGGGCTGGCTTGGGGGCTGCGGCGTTTCTTTGGAGGGGCTGGGTGCTCTGCGCTGCTTCAGGGCTTGGATTCCCGGCAGGAGCTCAGCAGCGCTGGTCTGCTGCCTGCAGGCCCCGCTCAGCCCCCTGCACGTTAGGACCTGGGGCCCTGACCCGCTCTGCCTTTGGCACAGGTGCGCAGTAACCAGATGCCGAATCTCACCAGCCTGTACTCGTCGGAGCGCAGCGCCTTGCTGGAGAAGGTCGGCGAGGAGCTGCTCCCTCCGGACAAGCACGCCTTCGAGGTGCGAGCCGAGACCGACCTCAAGACCGTGTCCAGGGCCATCCAGCGCCTGCTGCTGGGCTACAAGGTATGAGCCAAGAGTGTGAGCCACAGGGACACCTCCCTCTCCCATCTCCTCCCCCCCCCCCCACCCCCCGTCAGCCATCGGCTCAGCGCCTGCCACACTGACTGGCCGTGCTGCTCAGGCAGTGTAAGCCTTGCAGCTAGGTCCCCTGACTGTTCCTGGGGCAGCATCCCCACAGCCTCTGCTCTCAGCCACAGTGACAGGAGCCCCACAATGCACTGGGACCCGCCAGCTGTGCGGGATGCCGTGACCCACTGCAGGGGCGGGTGATGCAATCGGCCGTGGGCACCCACTGGCCCTGCTGCAGTTTCCCCATCTAGACAGAGGCCTCTGCCCAACTCCCGTCCCACCCCATGCAGGACGAGCGCAGGGGCCCCACGTTGATCGCGGTGCAGTCCAACTGGGACCTGAAGCGGCTGGTGAGTGGGATTCCCGTCTTGGAAGAGTTCCCATTGGTTCCTGTGCGGGTGACGGATGACATCAGCTATGCAGTCCTGGACTGGCAGCGCCATGCTGCCCGCCGCATGATCCGCCACTACCTCAACCTGGACACGTGCCTGTCGCAGGCCTTCGAGATGAGCAGGTGAGCCTCTGCTGCTGCTCCTCTGGAGCAGGCCAGGGGGCTGGGTACAGCACGGGTGAGTAAAGGTGCCTGGCACAGTGGGAGGGCCAGGAGCTGTGGCTGGCTCTGTCCTATGCCCCTGAGATAGGGCAGACAAGCGTGCCAGTCTCCGTCTCCTCCTGTACCTGGGCTGAGCCCTGCTAGCCGCACCTCTTGCCTTCCCCGCCCCAGGTACTATCACATCCCCATTGGCAACCTCCCCGACGACATCTCCACCTTCGGCTCCGACCTTTTCTTCTCCCGCCACCTACGTCGCCACAACCACCTGCTGTGGCTCTCGCCCACGGCCCGCCCAGACCTCGGGGGCAAGGAGGCAGACGACAACCGTCTGGTCATGGAGTTTGATGACAGAGCCTCAGTGGAGATCAGCAACCCTGGCTGCTATTCCACTGGTGAGGAGCGGCCTGCGTGGTGATGGGCTACTGCCCGGTGCATGAGAAGCAGGGGGTGGGGGGCAGGATGTTTGGGGGACTCCTCAGCGCCTGGGGTAGCAGAGAGAGCCCTGCCACATGCCCCCTGGAGCTGAGATCCTCTCGGCTTTCACGAGCTAAGCCGGGATCTGGGTGGGTTGAGACTGAGGCCGTTCATGGTGTGAAAAGTCACATCGGCATAGAGACATCGGTCAGGGCTGTGAAAACCTGACGCAGCCATACCGATGGAGCCCCAGTGTAGACACTGCACTCTTCTGTCGGCGCAGCTGCCATGCAGGGAGGTGGTATTCCTATATTAACCAACAAACCCCTTCTGGCGGGGCAGGCTGCATCTGTACTATGGGCTATGCTCTCCCAGCTATGCCAGTATGATCTGGAAACGTACCCTTCGATGGGAAACTCCCAGGGAAATCTGGGTGCTGCAGGCATGGGAAAGCCGAAGTAGGGGACAGAGGATCCAACACCCATGGTCGTCCTCCGCTGTACTGGGAAAGTCAACCCCAGTATTGTGAAACGTTCAGAACTAGACAAAATGGCCTAAAGGCTGAATAACGCTGAACAAACCTACCTGGGGGGCCTGCTCCCTTGTACACAGAACCTCTTGAAATGCCAGCAAAGAGTGAAATACTAGCTGTGGCTAGTGGCTGATCAGCCAGCTACTGGCTCTGTCCCTGTCTGAACCCAGAAAGCTGTCCTGCCCCGTCTCCGCAGCTGCAGTGGCCACTGCTCCAGATTAGTGGCCCCTGCCATGCTTTCCACAAGGATTGCATTGTACAAAGCCGCGGGGATACCTTGCATTGTAAATAGCTCCCCATGGGGTGAAATCCTGACCCCGCTGAAGTCAATTGTGTTGAACTGTTGACTTCAGTGGGCCCAGGATTTCGCTTGTAGCCCCTAATAAACCAGAACCCCACCTAATGCTGCCGTGGTGGCTGGATGGTGAAATCCCCAGGGTGACTGATATCTCAGTGTTTGCATGACGGTGCCTTCGGGACGTGTGAGCGTGCTGTTCCCCAGGCAGGCCCGTGCCGAGCTAGGAGCTTTATCTACCCTGCTTAGCGACTGGGCTGGGGAACTGTTTGACCTGGGAACTGTATTTCACCATCTTGTCTGTGTCTGAAGCTCCCGTGCCAAGATCTATGATTTCCCACCCCCCAGTACACAGTGGTCACAGTGCTGAGATTTGGGCTTTGACTTCCATGAAATGTTGCCTCCTAAGGCTGATGTGTGGGGGGAGCATCGGGGTGTTTGGCCCATCCGGTCCCTGTACGCACACAGCAGCTGGCTGGGGGAGGCTACGGGAGATTGACATTGACCCAGTTGTGATTCTGTGCAATGGACACGCCATCTCTCACGTGATGCACACAGCTGAGCTCTGGATCGTGTGTGACAAGTTCAGGGGCTCTTCAAGTCCATGGGAGTAGGAGGTGTTAGCCCCGTTGTCCAGGCCAAACATAGGTTGGGGTAATGCCCCTCTGTC
This sequence comes from Emydura macquarii macquarii, assembly GCF_026122565.2. Classification (NCBI taxonomy): domain Eukaryota; kingdom Metazoa; phylum Chordata; order Testudines; family Chelidae; genus Emydura; species Emydura macquarii. The sequence continues at coordinate 8,034,047 of NW_027131391.1, forward strand.
CCTTGGCAGCTAGAGTTGGACGCTGGATTTTTCCACGCAGCTTCCTAGTGGTGCTGTGCACTGTTGTGGCTACGTCTGGCCTCCTGTGTTCCAGCCCAGATGCAGCTGCATTTATGTGCTGGGCCCAGTGAGCCCTGTAAACAAACCTGCTGGCTATTTGCAGGATGGTGTTGCTGCTCTGGCTAGCCATTGCCCTGCTGGGAGTGGAGGGGAGGGAGCGTGCCAGGCCTTTGCCCTGCTGGGGACTTGGGGGACTTCCCTCCTGCTGACCGGCTGCTCATATTCAGTGTGCCTGGAGCTGGATATCCAGAGCCTGGCCGTGAACACCATCCTGCAATCCCATCACATCAATGACATGGAGGGAGCCTCCAGCATGAGCATCAGCTTCGATGTGATCCAGCAGGCGTCTCTGGAGGACATGGTGACTGGGAACCAGGCCGCCAGCGTCCCAGCCAGCTACGACGAGACCGCCCTCTGCTCCAACACGTTCAGGTGCGGCCAAGCAGCTGGGAGCACGGGCCGTGCTCTCTGCTAAGGGACGCCTGTGTAGACGTCTCCCTGGCCGCTGTCTGAAGGGCATGGCTGTGGGTGGCCTGGAGCATGACTAGTGGCTGTGGGGACTGGGCAAGAGGTGGCCCCGGCTTGGATTACAGCAGGGGAGGGTGCCTGGACCCAGCAGCTGGTTGGGGGTGAAGTCTCTGGTTACCTGGGGCTCAGCCTGTAGTTACAGTGGGGGCGTGACTGGGTTTTACCTTGGGCCTGTTTGGCCTTTCCCCCTCACCTCTGCAGGAGGCCCGTAGGTGTGGCCCGTAGGTGTCGGCGGGAGGATATCTGGAGGTATGGCCCCGGCTGGGGTCGGGAGGCAGGGACACCCGAGTGCCGCGCCACACCCGAAGCTGTGGGGGGATGGGAGTCGCCCCTGTGGGTTCCTCCGGCAGCATTTGGAGGGTATCAGTCTCCGGCTGGGCCGGTAGCCAAGCGGGGACTGATCTCAGCTCTCCTGGCAGGATCCTGAAGAGCATGGTGGTGGGCTGGGTGAAGGAGATCACGCAGTACCACAACGTCTATGCTGACAACCAGGTGATCCACTTCTACCGCTGGCTCCGCTCGCCGGCCTCGCTGCTGCATGATCCGGCGCTGCACCGCACGCTGCACGGCATGATGAAGAAGCTCTTCCTGCAGTGAGTGAGGGTGGGCGTCCGCCGGGCCGTGACGCCACATGTCACCCTATCATGGCTGCAGCCGGGTCCCCTGAACGCCACGGCAGCAGGAACAAATGGGAAGAGCTAGCTGCGGGCGGGGAGGGTGGGCCCCAACACGGACCGGTCACCCCACACGCGGATGTATTCCTCTGGCTCTGGGGAGGAGCTCTGCTGTGTGACTGCATCTCACGCGCAGCACCGCTAGGTGGCATCAAGAGGGCCTTGACTGGTTCATGTAGCACCTTGAAAAGTGGTTGTGATGTGAACGGATGGAAGATCAAGCCCGTGTCCAGCAGTCTGGGAACCCCTGCACTGTCCCAGAGCAGAAGATTCAGGCGAAGAGGTTCAGGGGCTGGGCCAGGATGGATTCACAGCCAGGGTGGCAGGGTGTCCCCAGCGGGCTTGGAGGATGTGCATTGTGCTGCTGCCCCCGTCAAACGAGGGGAATGAGCACCGGGGCCTGGGGCTGTTGGGGCACTAACATGCCCCCCAGAGGTTAGGACATGCACCCTGGACAGCTGGACGCCCGCGCCCCGGCCAGGCCTCCTCTACCCTGCCCCCTGCTATAAGGGCAGCTCCCTTCAAAGATGAGGACCTGAGCATGCGATGCCCGATGGGGTCTGCTCAGCCAGCCCATGCCCAGGGAGGGGGCTGGTGCCGGGGGCACACGGGCTGAGCTGTCTATGGAGGCAGCCCCTCCCTCACTTGCTGCTCTCCCCTCCCCCCAGGCTGGTGGCTGAGTTCAAACGTCTCGGCTCTTCGGTGGTTTATGCCAACTTCAACCGCATCATCCTGTGCACCAAGAAGCAGCGCATTGAGGACGCGATGGCCTACGTGGAGTACATCACCAACAGGTGCGGCGTTCGCGTGCAGCCCCCTCAGGTCCCCTAGAGAGCATCCCTACAGGGCCGGGCTGGAGTCAGAGACTGGTGCTTTCAAACCAGACACGCCGGCCAGATGTTGGCTAGTCTGCCTCCTGCGTAACGCAGGCCGTTGGATTTCCTGCAGGGCAGCTAGCCCAGCATACCCCGGTATGGCTGGCTCCCAGCATGCGCCCAGGCCAGGAGGGTGCAGGGGCTCCACATGGGCCTTGGGGTCTGGGCGGAGCTTAGGGTCCGGGCAGCCTGATGAGCGCAGCCTGGTGTCGTCCTGGAGCCCCAGGGTCAGCGGTGCTCCTTCGTCCCCAGGCCCGGAGCCTCCGTGGGGCAGATGCCACCGGTCAGAGCAGAGCCACACTCCAGGCATCTTGTGCCAGGCCCATCCCTTCAAGAAGGTCTGATGGGAGGGGGCTCGGCTGGCTGGCTGAGTGGGGGGGAGTGGCACCCCCACGTACAGCACACATCTCACATTGCCCTCCTCTCTCGGGGCCCCAGGAAACTGAGGTGGGAGTAGAGGGCAGAGCCTGGGGCGAGCCGCGGTCTCCATGCGTCACTGGCTGACTGCCATCTCGTCTCCTCCAGCATCCACTCGAAGGAGATCTTCCACTCCTTGACAATCTCCTTCTCCCGCTGCTGGCAGTTCTTGCTGTGGATGGATCCGGCCAACTACGGGGGCATCAAGGGGACCGTGCCCTCCAGTGTCCATTGTGGGGCGGTAAGAGCCTGGGGCGGGGTGGGGGCACACTGAGAAGAGGGATGCAGAGGCTGTTCCAGGCGTGGGGGCAGAGGAATGGGTTGCCACTGCTAGGCGTGGGGCGCTGTTGGCCCCGAGGGAGGTGAAATGGGGCCAGGGGTCAGGCATGGAACCGTCCAGCATTTGGCCCGTTGCTCTAGATGGGCCCCAGCAAAAGGCAAGCAGCGGATGAAGAGGACAGTGAGGAAGAGGAGGGGGAGGCAGAGGAGGAGGAAGAGCCCGGGGAGGCCAGTGTGGAGGACTTGCTGGAGAACAACTGGAACATCGTGCAGTACTTGCCCCAGGCGGCCTCCTGCCAGAGCTACTTCCTCATGATTGTGTCGGGTGAGTGCGTCCCCTCCCCGGTGCTCACGGCTGCCCCCCGGTGGGGCTCCCCGTCTGTGCCCATTCAGTTACGGGCCCTGGCCGTTCTGCTGACGGTGTGCGAGGGGCTAGCCGCCGAGAGCCCCAAGCGCAGGCCGGGACCCCCTTGTGCTGGCGCTGCACAGCCAGCCCCTGGAAGGTGCATGCCCATAGCCCCCAGGGGAGGGGCTCCTCAGGCGGCCCCGAGCACAGTGGGTGCCGTGCTAGGATCATGGTTGGAGACTTGCCTCTGTCCCCCTCTTCCCAGCCTACATCGTCGCCGTGTACCACAGCATGAAGGAGGAGATGCGGCGCAGCGCCCCCGGGAGCACGCCCGTCAGGAGGAGGGCCAGCAGCCAGGCCTCCCAAGAGCCTGCGGGTGAAGCGGGCGCCATGCCAGGTGAGTGCCGTGGCAGCGTGCTGTAGATGGTTCAACTCTTCCCTTTGCCCTGGGGGCTGCGTGCTGGGGGACTGGTGTCTGGGGGGCTGCCCTGTCACGCCACAGTCTGGCTCACGGGGCCTCTTTCCCCTCGCCCCCCAGGCATGATCACCTTCTCGCAGGACTATGTCTCCAACGAGCTCACCCAGAGCTTCTTCACCATCACCCAGAAGATCCAGAAGAAGGTGACTGGCTCCCGCCACGCCACAGAGCCCTCGGACCTGTTCCCAGTGCTGCCTGGCTCCTACCTGCCGCTCAACAACCCAGCCCTGGAGTTCATCAAAGCCGTCTGTAAGGTGAGCTGTGCGCCCGCTGCGCGACAGAGCCCTGGGCCCGCTGGCTTAGCGGGACTCTCCCCCGCCTGTGCTGTAGGGTGTCTGCAGCGCCAGTGGGGCGCTGGGTGACCCGCTCGCCTGTCCATGTGGGTGACTGCAGCCCCGTGAGAGGGCTCACACCCTTATGTGGCGGGTGGCCCGTGTGGCTCTCCCCTCCGGCAGGTGCTGTCGCTGGATGCCAACATAACCAACCAGGTGAACAAGCTGAAGCGAGACCTGCTGCGCCTGGTTGACGTGGGCGAGTTCTCGGAGGAGGCCCAGTTCCGGGACCCCTGCCGCTCCTACGTGCTCCCCGAGGTGATCTGCCGCAACTGCAACTTCTGCCGGGACCTGGATCTCTGCAAAGACCCCGTCCCCTCCCAGGTACCAGCCCCCGGGCTTGCTTTACTACCCCCTCGGCTTGTGCGGGAGGGGTCTTGGGGGATTCCCAGGGGCTGAACTCTGCCAAGTGCCCTGCTCGCTCTCACCCTGCCTCTGGCCCCTCAGGATGGCACCGTGCCCCCCAGCTGGGTGTGCTCCAACTGCCAGGCGGAGTATGAGCGGGGCTGCATTGAAACGGCCCTGGTGGAAGCCCTGCAGAAGAAGCTGATGGCCTTCGCGCTGCAGGACCTGGTGAGGAGTAGGGAGCTGTCTCGATGGGCCCCTCACTACCGCGGCTGCCTGCGTCAGATAGGGCAGGCTGCTGCACGGCCTGGCACAGGGTCTGGGGGAACAGGGCGGCCGCTCAAGGCCCGGGGGACTTCGCAGCCTTGCACACGGCATCTGATCTTGGTGCCCTCTGACTGGCACTATCGTGGCGGGTTAGTAGTGGCTGTTCAAAGGGGCTGGGGTGGGGTGTGGGTGTCAGCCTCAGAAATAGGCAGTGCCCCTCTGAAGGGCCCCGCGGGTCCCATGGGCCTGCTGCTGGGCTGAGCTGGGGGACTGGGCCCGATACCAGGGCTAGCCGGCCTTGTGCCCCTGAGCTCAGCAAAGCTCCTCTCTGTGCCAGGTGTGCGTGAAGTGCAAAGGTGTGAAGGACACACACATGCCCGTCTTCTGCAGCTGTGCTGGAGACTTCACCCTGATGATCCTGACCCAGGTACGCGCTGCCCCCGACCGACCCCCTCCTCCCCCGCTTCCCTCCGGGTGCCCTGCCTCTTGTCGGGTCGGGTGGGCTCCCTGTCCTGCCCAGGTGCCAACCCGTGGCGCCCACTGCGTGCTGTGGCTCAGCTCAGCTCTCCCTCTGCTCCCGCAGGCCTTCGTGGAACAGATCAACGTCTTCCGCAGCATCGCCCGGCACTATGGCATGGCCCACCTGCTGGAGACCATCGAGTGGCTGCTGCAGATGAATCCGCAGCTCCGGCGCTGACGGGACAGCCTCTGCCTGCACGGCCCTCTGTGCGTCTCTGGGCCCTGTGCCAGAGCAGCTCCTGCCACTGGCTGTTGGCACCCAACGCCCATGCCCTTCGGCTTTCCCGCTGCCCGCTCAGCCATCCCCAGTGATGGAGACTGTACAGGGACTAATGCGCTCCATGCTGCAGGGCAGAGCCCCCCTCTCACGGACACACTGTGGGCTCGCGCTAGCTGCCAGCGTAGAGGAGCAGCGGGCACCAAGCCCGGGGCCCAGGGCAGCTCCTCCTCTCATCATGGCTCCTCTCCGGAGCCCTAGGCTACCCTCTCTGCCGGTGGGCAGGCACCCTGGGCTGCTGGCACTCCCCACGCTGGCAGTTGGATGGTTTTTATTGGGACTTTTGATAAATCTGTGAATAAACAGTTGCTATGACATGGGTCCCGGTTGTTGGGGCGGGCGGGGGCAGCATGTACCCCAGTGGGGGGGAGGGCCCACACTGGAAATATCACACTCCACCCAGTCCTAGTGCCCCTCCTTCCCCCAGCCCCAGAGCATAACTAGCCTGAGCCCTCACCCGCTGCGCCCCATCCCAGCCTGGGGAAAGCGGCCATGCAATGGTACAGCCCTGGGAAGGGGGGACGGGACAAGGGCGGCTCGCGGTGTGGGGGATGAGGCTATACAGACGTCAGTGCTGCTGTAAAATCAACCACAGTCGTATGTCACAGGCGTGCCCAGCCCACTGCCCCTGGGCTCCTGGGTGTCAGGGCCTGTGGGCAAGGGCTGAGTCACTCACCTGCCCCACTGACACCCTCCATCTGATGGGCAGCATGGAGGGGACGTGCCTCTGCCATCCTGTGCTCTGCTTGGCCCAGGGCGGGGGGGCAGGATCTCGTTCACAGGCTGAACCCCTGGTCCCATCTCAGGTACCGAGCTGTACAGCTGCGGTAATGGATTCAAGCCAGGCCCTGAGGCAGGAGGCTGGCATGGAAAGAAACTTGTGTCTTCCTTAATGCCATGCCGTGGGCTGCCACCCCTGCCATCTGTCAGGGCAGCTGCCGTCCCAGCTCTGCTGGGCCCATCCCTCTGCCGGCAGGCTCTGCTCCCCAGCGCACTAGCTCCTGCACCCCGCCCTGGCCTCGTCCCTTCCTCGGGGCTCTGCAGGCCGGGGGCCTGATCCTGGCCCATGAACTGCCCTGCTCCTAGGAGAGCCCCTGGGCTGAGGACCTGCCCATGAGCACTGATAAAACTCATGTCCCCAGTGGCAGGGTGGGTTTGCATGTGGCTTGGTCCGCCTTGGGCTTGGGGGGGGGATTCGTTCTCTGAGCTCCGAGTGCTCCGAGATCTGCTGCTGGGGAGCCCCGGCTCAGAGCTACAGCTTGTGGGGGCTGAGACTATTGCAGCTGCAGGCGGGGCAGCGAGTGGCGCCGGGCTCCCAGGGTAAGTATTGGCCATTCGTCCACTGCGGGGGAGCTGTGTAAGCTTCCTCCCTCTGTGCCCGCCTCTCCCTTGCCAGGAACAGAGCTTGGCTCTAGCTTATTCTAGCTGCTTCCTGGGCTGAGCCTGGTCATGCCAGGGCTGATTAATGCCCCCAGCACTAGCGTGTGTGCAGGGGTTGATGGAGCCTGGCATGAGAAACCTCTCGGCTCTGGCAGGGGTGGGGGCTGGGAGGTGCCAGGCCTGGGGCCATCCAGCCCAGCTGGCTGCGACGCTGGAGTGGGGCTGTCGATTCAGGGCAGGTTAGATGTGAAAGGCACTCCTGGAAGTGGAAACTGGCTCCCCCAGCCAGCACCTGGCTCCCCCCACTGCAGCTGCAGGCTGATTCCTTTGCAAAGCCCGTGGGGCAGAGCCAGCCTGGGGCAGGGGAGCTGGGCTAGGGAGCCGGGGTGGGGGGGAATGACCCTGCATTTCCAGGTGGCAGCCAGGTGGGGGCGCTGCTGACCTGCTCTTTCAGCCTCCGCTGCCTGGTGCAGGAGCCTGGGCTGGGAATGGCCGGCTCGGCTCCGTTCTGGGCTGTAGGTTCCCATCACCGGGGTCTCTGGGCACCTCCGAGCCATTCATGCGACTAACCTCGTTTGTGTCCCATTTCCCTTCCAGCCCCCGCCCCTCCCTTCACGTCTCACTTTAGCTCTGTCTGGGTGGCCACGGGCCGGGGCATTTCTGCCCCGTTTCACCCCCACCCAGCCCCCCCTTGTGTTATGAAAACAGCTGGTCGGGACCCTCCCCTTCCTGCTCCTTGATTCCTTATCCCGGTCCATGCCTGGCTGGGCTGAGATGCCAGGGACCCATCCCTTGTGCTGGCCTGCAGAGCCAGGTCACGCCACGGCTTGGTCGTGGTAACCCAACCCCCGTCCTGCTAGACCAAAGCCCTCCAGCAAACCCAACCCGGGGGCTGGGACGGGGCAGGAGGGAGCTGCCGTTTGTAGAGTGGCTCAAAACTGCCTCTTCTTGGAAACCGTTCTGCAGTCTGGGCAGTTTTCCCCCAGGCTCTCTGATGTTTTAACCAGCTGGGGTTCAAACAGGCTCGTGTCCTGAAAAATGATCAGTTCTGTTTTTTTCATGAAAGAAAAGAAAACCACAGAACAGCCCTGGGGGCGATTGCTCCTGGGGGGCGAGAAGCCGCTTTGCGTTAAAGTCGTTGCTGAGTCAGTTTCCCCCCAGCTGGCGCTGCCCCCTCCTGTCCCCAGATCTGCACTGAGGCAGAGCCCAGACGCGTGGGAACCGGGGGGAGCCTTAGGGCTTCGTGCACATCCCAGACCAGCTACTGGGAACCTGGCGCTGCAAACCCGCGCCCGTGAGCCGACAGTTGCCAGCTACTGCGGTCTGGGGCTGGGACTCAAGGGATGGGGCCTCTGGCAAGGGCCCTAGGCCCAGTTAGCCAGCGTGGCTGCAGCTCCTCACCTCTGGCGGCAAGCGGGGAACCGGAGCTGCCTGGCAGGGGCAGAGAAACCCAACCCTAATGGGCCTGCCGCGCCGTGGAATCGAGTTAGCAGGAGGCGCCGGCCGCCCTTTCTGGGAAGCAGAGATTCCGGCAGGTGCCCGCTGGGGATGTGGTTGGCGAGGGGCTGTGAGTTACATGCATGCTCCCAGCTCTTTTTCTAGGGCAAACTCCTCCCCCCCCGCCACCATCCCGCCAGTTGGGCTCGGCTCGGGGCTGCCCCCGAGGGCTGGGATACGGGCAGGTCTCAGTGCGATCAGCGGGGACGGGGATGGGCACTCGCTTGGCAGCCAGAGGCTGGCCTGGAGAGAGCCATCTTGGTGGTGCCACATTGCTGGCCCCCGGCTAGGGGCCTGGTCGCTTCCTGGAGGGTCCCAGGGTTCCCCTGTCATTCTCAGGGGGTTCCATGCCTGTGGCCGCCTGGGCAGCGAGATTGTCCCTCGCAATGAGGCGAGCCAGAGGTCAGTGCAGGGTCGTTTGTTCCCCTGCCCCAGGCAGCGTAGTGGGGGGCTCTACGATGTGGGGGAGACAGTGTGGGTGATGGTGCCTTCAGCATCCGGCTCGTGCTGCAAGTGGTACCTGGGCCGTAGAGAGACTGGGGGTCTAGCGCAGCCTGAGGCCTGGCTGGCACCCGGGGGTGCGGTGGGGCAGCCGCAGGGAGAACAGGCGGAGATGCTAGCAGCTCCCCGGGCCAGGGGCTGCACTGGCCACGTTACTGCCACGCCAAGGAGTCACCACCACCAGCCTGAGGAGAGAGGGCCCCACGCTGCAGGTAGCCAGGCCTGTGTGAGTTGGAGAAGAGATTCCTGCAGCTCCGTGGTGGGATCTGAGAAGGCTGAAGTCAATATAAATCTCCAGGAGCCTGCTGAGAGCAACCCGGGCCATAAAGCCTGGGGCTTTCTGAAAACGACTATTAAACGTTGCATCCCGTTTCTACAGCAGGCCAGGGTTTAAAATACCCCGGTAATGTGCTTTCGCCTGCCCCTCCTGTGCACTGTGCGTGCATGTCTTTACCTGGCCTGGCTCGGAGTTCAAGTCACGGCATAAAGTCACATTCAGTGTCTCTTTAGTCTCCGCTCCACCGTGACTGCCTCCCGCTTTCAAGACAAGCAAACAGACAGGGCTGGCGGTGAGCGCTCTTCAACACCGAGCCATGTCGAAGGCAGGGGCAGAGTGCTGCTGCTCTTACGGCACTGCCTGGCGTAAAGCCCTTGACTCTAACAATGGACTTTGCCAAGTCAGTGCAGTTACAGCAGAATGCAGTTTGTGGCGTCGAGCGTTTCCCGTTAATTAAATCTAATCCGTGGGGTGTTGCTGTATCTGTGGTTGTCTAATGGTGCGCCGTTTTATCCTCCGTGTTTTAAATAGAGGACGTAACTAATGCACCCATTTAAACCTGCATTAACAAGCAAAGTAACCTCAGCCCCAGCTCACAACTGAGAACTGAGAGTCACTGACAAATGAAGGTTTTGCAGCAGTGTTTATTTACACAACAGGCTGCAAATGTGACATTGGGACACAGCCGCCACTCCTCACTGCCACGGACGGCTCTGTGGGGAGCGAGTTTTAGAGTCCGATGGGCCAGCCATTAATGCCTTTGCATCATGTGATGACACCGCCCAGAATAGATCCAAACAGCATTGGCAAACCTAGATCGAGAGCGGGTGTTTGCCTTAAAGCCCCAGCTCCTGGAGTCAGGGCGTTAGGGGAGAATCTCAGTGTGTGTCTACCCAGCAGCGGGGGAGTGACTCCCCCCACGGGCAGCCAGACACTCAGAATAGTGGGCGTCAAGCAGAGTAGTCGGAAACTTGGGCTGGCAAGCCGGAAACTTGGGCTGGCAAGCCAAGGGCTGACCCTCCCGCCCCCAGCCACATACTCAGGTGCCCAGCCCGAGCCACTGCAGCCACGTGGCTATTAGTAGCGCACTAGCTGGAGCAAAGCCGGTGTGTGTCTGCCCTCGGCTGGGTGTCACACGCCCAGCTGCTGTGTAGACGTACCCTGAGCTTGCAGTGACAAGCCAGGGGGCAGCATGGCTGGGGGGCAGCGCCCACCCCCAGGAAGGCTCCTGCATCTCGTGAGCTTGGGGGCCTGACTCGGGGGTTCTGGGTGCTGGGCTGGGCACCCTGCCACCCCTCACAAGCTGCAGCTGGGGCAGAGAGCAGAAGCGCATGTGTGGCCCCCAGGGGCCCAGCCTTGTTCCCCTCCATCCACGCTGGCTCCTGGTGGCTTTGGGTGCAGGTGAGGGGGCTGCCTACCTCCACCCCCCCCCTTGTGATACCAAGGTGATGTGGGCACCGGCGGGAGGGGGTCAGAGCTCCTCTTTGGGGGGGCCCAGGGGCCTCCAACTCTCTCTCAACTTTCAGGAAAAATCCAATGAGGGGAAAATACAACAAATAACTGAGCCAAGCCCCGACCCACCCCAGAGCCCCCCAGTCGTGCCTGGAGCAGCGTCTCTGAACTGACTCTGGTGCACTTTGGAACAGAGCCCGGCCCCATTGCCTTCCTCCACCCCATCACAGGCTCCTCGGCCAGGGGGGCAGCTTGGATCCCCTTACCAGCAGGAACACCCACCCGCTCCCCGTCCAGTCCACTTTCCAGCCACATCTCCAGCCGGATCAGGGACTCTCCTCGACCCAGCCCCGCGGGGCGGGGACCCTCGGGAATGTTCCCACCCCCACCCCTTGCCGTCAGCCTCTCCTGCAGGAGAGTGGTGGAACCAGCCCTGCCAGGGGAGCCAAGCTCCAGCCGCCGGCCTTGGGTCCTGGCTGCCCTGGCCCGTGCGTTCTCCCAGCAGGGCGGGGGCGGCCCGAGGTTGCTGCGGGCAGCTGCTAATGTGCTGGGATTTGCCGCAGGAACAGAAGAGCCAGAAAATGCGATTATTCTCAGAACCGCCCCGCTCGCTCAATTCCCTTCAATTACCTCGCCCTGCCTTAATTCCCCGCGCCAGGCTGAGCGGAGGGGACACACACACACACACCATGCAAGGGGCACAGCGGGGCCTGCGATGCCATCCCTGGGGCAATCACAACAGGAGACCCCGGCTCAGGGCTGGCTGGTGCGTCCGGCAGGGGCTGGGGCAGCTGAGTCGCGCTGGTGGCTTTCCCTGCCCTGCCCAGCTGGGGGCAGAGCTGAGCTGGAGGTAGCAAGGGGGAGAAGGCCCCTTTCCCAAACCGCCCAGCACGGGGTGGGCCGTATTGCACGAGTCGGGAGCCCCCGGAGTCCCAGCACAGCTCGCCTGCTGGCTGTGAGAGCCTCAGTCTCTGGAGGAGCCCAGTGGGGGATGCTGGGGCCACTGGACACTCCAATGATGCAAAGATCCCAGCAGCACCAGCCTGTAGGTCCCCGTTGGCGCATGGCACAGGAGCCGAGACATGGAAAGCCAGGGCTGGGAGACAGCAGGTGTAGAACCCTGCCCCCCAGGGGTGCTAATGGGACAGCGGGGCTGCCTGGCTCTGGCCATGTGGCCCCTGCCCTCCCCCCACGCTGCAGGTGGGCCACGTGGGGCCTGCGCCGTCCTGCTGGCGCCTCTCTCTGGAGGAGCCCGGGATGCGGGCAGCGACGCTCGCGCCCGTTGAGCCCGTCATGGCACAGGGCAGCATCGTCCATTGCTGCTAATGGACACGGCTGCCCTACAGCGAACCAAGAGCGCCCTCCCCCAGCCCCACAGCCAGCGCCTCTGCCCCACGCCTTACAGCACCCCCTGCTGGGAGAGGAGTGGGCGCGGTGAATGCCCCACAGCCCCTACTCCTGCCCTGTCCATCCGGCACCTGCTGCGGGGAGCGGCAGGGCCTGGCATGAGAGTCACTGGGAGCCCCCCACACCCAGCGTTCCCACCCCACTCCCGTCAGCCTTGTGCCAGTTCCCCAGGCCCCGTGGCCGGGCCCTTCTCAGGGCAGCTTGGCACCATTCCAGCCAGTGCAGCCGCCAGGGGACGCCAGGCTCTTTGCTTTGAGTCACTCACACGTTCCTGGGTGTTGGGTACTTCCTGGGCACACGGGTTGGCTAGGAGAGTTTCCCCGGCATGGATGGCCAGCAAGGGCCGCTTGAATCTATGGTAGGCACCAGGGCCATGTGGGTCAGAGGCAGGGCTGGATGGGGGGGAGAGGGGGCAGTCCCTTTCCTGGTTACAATGACACTAGCGGGCCAGCGGTCGGGTAACGTGCCACCCCAGCCAGCCCCACGAAGGCAGGGCATGTGGCTGGCCAGCCTCCCGCAGCGCCAGGAACCCAGCAAGTCTCACGTGCGCTGCTCATCACCCGGCCTGGCCACTCCCATCTGTCCCACGGGGCGGAGCACCCAGCGGGCCCCAGCTCGCCCGGACGGACCCGTAACACTGTCTGCTGGCGTTCATTTCCCAGCTCTTCGTTAATGCGAGGGGGGAAGAAACCAGGCAGGCGCGGCAGGACAGCCCCTTGCACCAGTCCCAGACGCCCCCGGCGAGGTCTTGGTGCCATCAGCCTGCAGCTGGCTGTGAAGTCAACCAGGCTGAGCCCGCTGCTCTGCCCGGCCCGGGCGTGTCTCCCTTCTCCAGCCCTGCTCTGCCAGGCCAAGGGCCCGGCCTGCCCCGTGCCCTGGAGGGGCTGCATGGACACAAACAGCTGGCGGGGGTGATTCCACAGGGGCCTTGCCTCCTGGCCACGCAGGGGCAGTGGGCCGGCTCAGGGCCGGCGTTGAGCTGGTGTTTGCTCTGCCTTCGTGCGACCCAGGCTGTGCTCTCAGGCCCAGCTTTCCAGCAGTGACTAGTGATTTGGGGGCATCTCCGGTTCACGGGACGGGGGCTCAGCATTCCCTGGAAAATGAGATGTCACACGCTGGGCTCCCAAAAAAATTTAATTCCCCCCCAAAACTCCAGGCACGAAAAGTAAATCTCTAGCCGTATGATTGTGACAAAACCTTCAACGCATGACCCAAGCGTCACTGATGCAATGGGCTCTGCCTGAGTCTGCAAAGAGCCTGAAACAGCATCTCTGAGAGGGGTGAAGTGTCCTGGTCAGCGTGATGGCACGTTAACTCTGAAACCTAATGAAGGCTAGTCAAATAGCAGCACTGTTCACTAAGTCATTGCTGATCAAAGCCAGCCAGAAGGTTGAGCAGCGCGCGCGCTATGCGGCCCTGCTCTGTGCGTGGTGTCTTGTCTGATGTCAGGAGTGGGCATGGCTGGGTTTGCGGGTGGCCGTGGGAGGGCGCTACCAGGCATATGGTTTTACAGCGTCAATTCCCTGGGGCGAGCAGGCTCCAGAACAGCTGGGGTAATGTGGGGCACCACCGTGGAGGAAGGGGAGCCCGGGGCGGGGCAGGGAGGGCAGAGTAGCAGGGAAAAGGCGATGCCCCAGGAGAGGCCACTGCCTATGTGCTCCCTGCTGGTTCCGTTCCCCCTCAGCACCCGGCACCCCGGGACTCCCGGGCCCGTGTGAGTTAACGAGCCAGCTGGGGCAGGGGAGGAGGGCGCGGCCTGCCCAGACCAGCCTCTCTGCGGCTGGGTTTCTGGCGCCAACCCGGCGCCCCGTCACAGCCCGCTGGGCATGTTCACTGCATGAGGGGCCGGTGCTGGCAAAGCAGGGGCGGGGAACGGGGCTGGTACCACGCGGGCCTGGCCTCTCCCAGGGCTGCCCCAGTGGAGGGTTGCCTGGCCCTGCCTTGGGGTCTGGCTGGGGATTTGGGGGGCATGTTCAGCCTAGCGCTGGGTGCCTGGCTGGGCCGAGGCTGAGGCACTCCGGGAGCTCTGCTGCCCATGGGGTGATTTCCAGACTGGGCTGAGGGGGTCTCCTGGCCCTCGCCCCTGCAGTGGACTGGGGGCAGCCCCACACAGTGGGGGGTGGGCTCACATAGCCTGCCCATTGGCTGGGCGTGTCCCCGCCCGGGGGTCCCCACTCTTCAGCCCAGCCGCAGCAGTAGGTGTGGGGCGGAGGCAGCTCAGAGCTGTCCGGGGCCCGTGGGTCGGCCGGCGAGGAGGCCTCGGTGGGGCAGACGTTCCCGCTGGAGCCTGGCGCCGGGGTCCCGTCCGCACACTTAGACATCTGGCCAGACAGAGGAGAGACGGGGCGGTTAGTGCCTGGCTTTGCCCCACGGCCCCACCCCAGGACACAGGGCCTGGACAGCGCCCGCAGGGAACACCCAGCCCTGCCCTGCCGCACGGCCAGGGAGACCACGCCCAGCCCAGTCCCCTGGCCCTGGCTCCTGAGGTGCTGAGCGGCTGCATCTGTGATGGGCAGAAACACAACATGTAACAGCAGCGAAGGGGGCGGGGGGCGGGCACCAGCCCCTTCTCCGGGGTCTCCCCTTGAGGCCACTGGCACTCCTGCGTCCCCTGGTACCGGGGAATCTCGGGGGGCGGGAGGGGGGGGCTCTGCTGAGCTTTCACGCTGGAATAACCTCAACAGCTCCTTTAATTTGGGGGGCGGTGACTACTGCCCCGCCACCGCCCTCCTGCTCGCCACCCGCGCAGCCAGCCAAGGCAGCCAGGTCTAATGGTGAGAGCAGGGTGCTGGGCCTCCTGCTCGGCCCCTGCCATGCTGTGTGACATGGCCAGTCACCCCCTGTCCCCCGGACCCACGGAGGGCACCTCCTGGTGCGGGGGAGCAGGGCAGGGTCATGGCGAGGGGCCGGGCCCGTACCTGATCGAATTTCCGGGCGCTGTACGCCTCGTTCTTGTTCATGAAGGTCAGTAAGATCCAGTCGCAGAGGAAGGAGCCCTGGGGAGCAGGAGAGCAGAGTCAGTGCCCGAGGGAGCCAGGGCCCAGCGTCTGAGTGCAGCGGGCACAGCGGGCAGGTACTCACCACGCCCACCGAGGTCAGCGCCGCGGCCAGGTTAATGATGGTGGGGATCAGGCTGAACTTCCCCGCCTAGGCAGCAAGACAGAGCTGTCAGCACCGCGCCCACGGGCTCCGCGGCAGGGCAGGGGCCCTGTGGTGCCAGGCCCAGTGCGGGCAGGGGATGCCAGGCAGGGGCCCTGTGGTGCCAGGCCCGGTGCAGGGAGGGGGTACCGGGGGGCCCTGTGGTGCCAGGCCCAGTGCGGGGAGGAGGTACCGGGGGGCCCTGCGGTGCCAGGCTCAGTGCCGGGGAGGGGGGGTCCCTGCGGTGGGCCCTGCCCTGGTGCCAGGCTCAGTGCCGGGGAGGGGGGGTCCCTGCGGTGCCAGGCCCAGTGCGGGGAGGGGGTGCCGGGCAGGGTTCCCTTCCCACCTGGCCATGCACGACGACATCGATGCGGATCCCGTAGGCCTTGGTCAGGCTCCGCGTGGTCGTGCTGTTGCAGTTGTAATATTTGGCAAACCTGTGGAGGAGGGAGCGGGGATGAGGGGCCGGCAGCGTGGAGCAGCCAGGCCCCGAGGGCAAGGCTGTCCCAGGGCAGTGGGGGTCGCGGCCCCACAGGAGCCGGGACGGATCACCTGTAGTTGTAGCCCGAAGAAGCCTGAATCCGTTTGGGGTCTAGCCTGCGGAAGGAATAGCTGGGGTTGCAGGCGGAGTCGGGCAGGTCCAGGTCACAGTTCCAGTTGATGATCACCCCGAGAACGCCGCCCTGCAGGAGACAGAGGGAAGGGCAGGACGAGCTCTGCACTAGCAGCACCCAGGCCCCCCCAGACCACCCTGCGTCTCAGAGCTCCCTTCGCTCCCCTCCTGTCCCGGCCGACTGGACAGAAACTTTTTCTCCCGCCCCCCGGCCCGGGCTCCGGGAGCTGCCCACCAGCCTCGCTTGGCACAGGGCCTGCAGGCTGTGGCTGGCGCCCGGGGCGGGCCAGGAGCTGGGTTTCCAGGCCCCGGTGGAGTGGGCGGAGGGGACTCAGGAAGCGAGTGGATGGCTCTGGCATCAGCGGGGACCTCGCAGCTGAGCTCTGCCCAGCTAGGGGCGCCCCGAGACGAGCGGCCAAGATGGGGCAGGGCTCTGGGTGCAGCAGAGAATGGCCGGGGGCCAAAGGGCATTCACCTGCCAGCGCCTCTGCAGTGGCTGGTGCCCTCACGGGCATCCGGGCAGTGTCGGGCGTGGGGCGTGCACCCGTCTTGAGTGACACTCACTGGGTTCAGCGCAGAGCTGCCCGCAGGCCCGAGTTATCCCAGCAGCCCACTGGCATGCCAGGACCTCCCGGCCATGGCACATGCGCCAATCCCCCTCACACTAAACCCTCGGCAGGCAGGCGGCAAATCTGGCAGCAGTCCGGCCCTGCCGGAGCCGTCCCCTGGGGAGAGCCCGCGCCTGAGACAACCCAGCCCCACAACAGCCCTGCAGCGGCAACCCCGGGCCGGAACCTGTCCCCTAGCGCTGGGTATGGGGCCGCCCCCGTTCTACCTTCTCGGCCAGCGCGGTGAAGTTCTCGCCTGCCTGCTCCGCGATGGAGCCCAGGCGGAAGATGGGGCAGTACAGGTCCGTGGTCTCATTGAAGGTGCAGCCTTTCAGGGAGCCGTTGGTATCGCCCTTCACGTTCGCTCTGGGGGGACACATCGAGCGCGGCTGAGTCTCCCCCACGCCGCCCGCCCCGGACACGAGCGAACACAGCCAGCCCCGGGGCCACGCCCGCCAGGACCCATGCGGACGCACAGACACACCTCCCCATGCAGGTGCACGGACGCAAAGCCATGTGCACACACACACAAACACCCAGGTGCAGTCACACACACACCTCGGCACATGCCCAGCCACCAAGCCCTGTGCACACCCGGACACACCCCGACACGGCTGTCACAGCCTCATCTCTAGCGTGTGCTGCTCTAGGGACCACACCAGCAGCCATGGCCAAACGGGCATCGTTCAGCCAGCGAGGGGTGCCCGCTGAGACAAACCCCCACCCCCTTCACACACGCCAGAACAGCACCCGGGCAACGGCCCCCCTTGCCCATGCGCCAGTGTTCTCCATCCCTCCCCGCCCCGGCTCTGTTCCTGCCTGGCACGGCCGGCCATCCCCCCCCCCCGGGGGGCGGCGGGTGGGCAGCCGCGGGGGGCACATACTTGGAGAATCCGAAGCGGGGGAAGTGGATGGTGTTCTTGATCAGGATGGTGAACTGCATCGCCATCTTCCCCAGGGACTCGCTGGCCAGGGCAAAAAACAAGCGTCAGCCCCCTCGCCGCACCGGGGGTCCCTCCTCCCCCGCCCCCAGGGCATCAGCCTCCCCACCCCCACAGGAGACTGCCCCCCGCCCCCAGCAGAAACCCCATCGCCCCGAAGCACAGGGGGTCCCTGCCCCACCATGAGGGCGCTGTGTCTCCCCCCTTTACCTATGCTAAGCCACCCCTGCTGATAAGGGGGGTTCCTGCTCCCCCCAGCATGGCAGCCCTATCCCTGCCCAGCTCCGTCTCCCCCTGGGTGTCCCCGGTGTCTGAGTGGAGCCAGGCGCTGGGGTGAGAGCAGGGCGGGATCCCAGGGCAGGAGAGGGGCTGATGGGCAGCAGCTCCCCCCGCCTCTCTCTACCTGACTGTGTGTCCGTCTTCCACTGGACACCAGGCGAAGACCTCGCAGGTCTTCCCCGGCCCGCTGTAGTAGGGGACGCAGCGCCCCGTCCTCTCTCCTGCGGGGACAGACAGACAGACGGACTGAGAGCGCGCCCTCCCGCTGGCTCCCCAGCCAGTGCCCACGCTGCCGGCACTCACCGTGCCCCAGCACGTCCGTCTCCCCGGCCACGCAGTCGCTGTCGGAGCCGCAGGTGGCGTTAGGGACCTCCCGGCTCTGCAGGGCAGAAACCAAGCAGCACGTGTCACCGGGAGAGGCGAGGGGCACCCTGGCGCCTTGCAAAAGGGGGCAGGGCTGGGGGGATCAGGCCAAGCCAGTCCCGTCCCCCACCCAGCACCCTCACCTCCACTTACACCGGGCATCCTCCCCACCTCAGCCACCCTCTGCAGCCTGCCGTCGCCTGGCCTAGGGCAGTGACCTCTGCCCCCTGCACGCACAAGGGAGCTGAGGCAGATCATCCCAGCCCCGGGTGTGGAAATGGGGAGCAAGTGGAGCAGGACGCCTGGGTGGTGGGAGCCAGAGAAGCTAGGCTTTCATTTGTGGCCCCCCCCGGGCAAGGCAAGCATTGAGCCTGGCCTGCAGGCCATCCCCTGCCCCTGGCATCGCTTCCTCTCCTGGCGCAGGGGACAGTCTGTGTGCCGCACGGGCCTCCGTGCTCCTGCTTGTCAACCACCCCTGGCCCAGAGGCTGCAATCCCACGTACAGCTCCACACACTCCTCGTTCCTCTGTACCCAGCCTCCTCCCTCTGCCTCATTTCTCTCCTTACCTCCGGGCAGGTGGCCAGAGTCTGGGAGGGGGTGACTTCCAGCCGGGTGATGATACTGAACACGCTGCCGCCCTGCAGAGCCAACGGGGAGAGAGAAAGGGACTGTGTTCCCCATGGGGCCTCTCCCCTCCTGCCCGCCCAGGTTCCCCACCAGCCCTCCCTGGGGTGCCCCAGTGGATGTGGACTAAGTGAGACAGCAGGAGAAAGCCCTGGACGCTGGAGGGCGTCTGCCCAGCCAGCCGAGCCTGTCTCCTCGCCCGCCTTGTGTCAAGCCATTTCCCCTCCAGGACCCACGTGCGGCTGGCCCCATCGCGCACTCTTCTAGGGGGCCTGGTGCTAGCCATGGGCAGGGGCAGGGGCAGGGGCAGGGCCCACCCTGACACCCCGTGGGGCAGCCTGGATGACATAGGCCAGGCGTGGGGCAACTCTCCTGGTCTCTGGCAGGTGGGTGGGTCTGTGTCTTACCAGCGGTGGAGGCTCACAGGCCTGGCACGCTGCCATGGGGCGTTTGCCAGGACATGCCTTGGGCTTCGTGTGGGGAGCGGACAAATCAGAGCTCACCCGGGGATCGCCCTGGAACTGCCCCGGGCTCCCGGCACGGCTCTAGAAAGCACGGGGCAGCTCCTGCATCTTCAGAGCCGACGCTTCCCCTGTGGCAGCGGGTGATGCTCTCTGCCAATCGGCACAGGGTGTGTTTGCCCCAGAGAAAGCCCAGGGCAAGCCGCGCTGGCAAACCCCCCCTCGTGTAGGGGCTGGGGATACAGTCTCCATCCCTGGGCCAGGCCGTGGGAACGGGACCCTCGCGATCTGGGCTGGTGCGGAAGAGCAAAGCGCCAGGGCTGGCGTGGGCATGGGTGGGCCAGGCTCAGCTTCCGGATCATCTCGCTGCACGGCCAGGCACTGGGGGCCACGGCGAGGGGGGCTCTGAGGGGCAAATCCAGCTGTGTGAAGGCAGCCCCGCCCCCCCCCCTCCTGCCCCACCCCTGCCTGGGCAGCCGCACTCAGGGTCCCACCCGCGGCAACCTCTTCTCTCTGCAGAAATGGGCCCGTGCAACGTGGTTGCCCGGCGCGCCCAGCCTGTGCCCTGCTACCCACGTCCTCTGGGCACAGCGGGAACCCCGGGGGTGCAGTGAGGGAGGGGGAGGGGGATATTGCAGGGAAGGGCGCTCTGTGCTGGGCCTGGCTCCCGCACCGCTGAGCAGGGGCCCTGGGGTGCAGCGGGGGGCGGTTCCAGGGAGGGCGCTCCGTGCTGCACTGAGCTGGGCGCAGGCGGGCGACGCGCTGTTATTAGCACTGGCACAGCCAGCGTTCGCACGGTGCCCAGAGCACCCCGCCCCGCCCAGCTAGGGGCTCCCAGGACCTGCTATCGGGCAGGGGCGATTACAGCCTCAGGGGGGCAGGGAGGGCAAGGCTGCGGGGGAAGGGCAGGGCCAGGCCAGAAGTGGGGGGGGGGCAGCGTCACGGCCTCACCTCGGCGGGTTTGACGTACTCCTCCACGTCCCAGACCTTGCCATGCGAGCGGGCCACGCCCTTGACCTTGGTGAAGACGGAGCTCTCGGGGCCCACCTCGCGCTCCTGGTAGCCCTTCTGGATGATGAACACGTACCTGGGGGAAAGGGGAGCCGTCAGGGTCCCTCCCGCCCCCCCCTGGGATCCGGAGTCCCTGGCAGACTGGGGCGCAGCGGGTGGGGTGGGGGAAGGAGCATCCCCCAACTCTGATTCCCGATGGCTGGGGGGGAGTCCAAAATGCAGGGGCTTTTCCCGCCCCCCTCCCCGCAACACGCCACCCTCACCCTCCCTGCACCACTCCAGGTTGGGGAGACAGAAGGCCAGAGACAGCCTGGGAGGGGGGCTGAGAAAGCCTGGGCAGAAGGGGGAGCAGAACAGCTGGGTGGGAGAGGGGCTGGTCTCAGGGTGAGCGAGAGTGTGGGGTGGGGAGAAGCGGGGCAGAGGGAAGCCGGGAGAGGGGGAGGCCGGGGACTCTGGGGAGTCGGTCTGTGGCTATCGGGGGATCCTGCACACAGACCCTTTCGGGTCCCTCCGTCTGGGTGGCACGTCTGTCTGCAATCCGTGGTCTTTGCCGAGAGCCCCTCCCCACACCAGGGACCCGCTACCCTAGGGCGAGCAGCCCGCCGGCAAGCCAGGAGACCACAGCTCTTTCGCCAGCTGCCATTGCAGCGCCGATGCGCTTCGCAGCCCATGTTATTAACCAGCCAAGCCCTCCCACGCGGCGTGTGGGGCAGCTGTCCTGAGCCACAGAGTGAGGGAAAGGCTGGGCTACATCACAGCAGGCAGGGACAGAACCAGCTCTCTGTAAGGCCGGGGACAGGCTCGCCCTGTGCCAGGGGCCTTACGGGGGCAATGTGCCAAACTATGTGCTCGACTGGGCTGTGTCACCACTGGCCCTGGGATGCTTCATCTGGGCATTACAAACCAGTATTGTCACCTCCCCGCCCACCCCGTGCTGCTAACTGGGTGGAGGGGCCGGGCTGGACCCCACCTAGATGGGATGGGGCCCTGGAGGGGTCCTGACATGGAAAAGGGGGTCCCAGTGCAGGATCTTTGGGGCCAGGGCTTGTATGAATGATTGCATCCTCTGCTAGAGAAAGGGCCGGGCTCCCACAGCTCTTCCAGGAACTAGCACAGGGCGGGCTGATTCACACTGTAAATGATCCCCCAGCGAGGTTTGCAGATGCTGGTTCCATTAACTGGGTTTCCAGAGTGTAGGAAACAAAGGCAGGGCATTCGGCTGTGAAAAGCTGTTTGACTCACCCAGGGCCGGAAGGGACCGTACGAAGCGACTGAGAAACGCTGCAGTAATCGGCTTCTAGAGCCCGGAACAGAATCCCAGACCCCCACTACCTAGTGCGTCGTGTCCCCCTCTCTGCCCTGCTCCACTTGCTGGCGTTCAGTAGCTTTCTAGGCAGCAGGCATCATTCCTGACGGTGGAACAGTCGTGCTTATTGGGGCCGGGATGGCTCTGGGCCCTGCTAGACAAGCCTTTCGCCTATAGGTCACCAGTCTGACACCTGCCCAGCTCCGCCGGGGTTCACAATTTATTCCCATCTAACAGACGCTCAGTGGCCCCCCTCTGGGATGAGGCCACCCGAGAACTGCACTGGCCATGGGCTGAACTATGCCTGGAGGAAACCATTGCCAGATCAGCAGGGCCGAGTGTGCAACTGCCCTGCTGGGAGATCTCATTCACCAGTGTGTGTGTGTGTGTGCACGCGCACGTGTGCGCGCGCACTAGTGACATGGGGGGTGGGAAAGGAGAGAAATTGGGTGTGGGGAAGGATGAGAGCATGAGAGAGCTTTCGGTGGGAAGGCAAATGAAGGGGGGGCAGCGTGGGAACGGGGGCAGAGAAGGGGATAGACTGGGAATGGGGGATGAGAGGGGATAGGACTAACAGAGGGAGAGGAAAAGAGACAGGCAAGTTAAAGGAAGGAAGAAGAGATACAACATAGACAGAGGGCAAGGAGAGGAGAAAACTATTATTAAACAATCCAGAAAAAGGAGATTGAGGGGACAATGGAGTGTGAGAAACAGAGCGGAGCAGAGCAAAGGAAAGGAAGGCAGGACATGGAAAGGAAACAGAACAAATCCCAGGGAGACAGAGGACGTTTTACTACATTTTTACTAGAGTCAGACAATAATTTTTTGGCAAAAAAATAACACGAACATTTTTATTTGAACTGAAATTTCTGGAGAACGGGGAGTGGAAGGGGGCATGAAAACCAGAAAAGGTTGCTCGGTTCTTGAATTTCGAAAGGCGACATCTTTGACCCCAAACTGATTTTTTTTTTTCTTACCAAACATGATTTTTGAAAACTGAACATTTCTCTTGAAAGCATTTTGATAAAAATGAATCATGCTTCAGTTTTGGTTTTTCACTGAGAGAAAGAAAACAAAACATTCTAATGGGAAATTTTTAAAAAGTCCCAACATTTCCGGCAAACCTTAATTGCCTTTCATTCACCAGCTCTTCTACCGCCGGAGTGGGAAAGGGGAGATGCAAAATGAGGCAAGAATTAACCCCATTGAAAAGGGCTGAGATGCAAAGTGTGGTGGGGCCAGCAATGCGCTGGCTACCCTGCCCCACCTGCCTTTGTCTGTTCTGTGTTGAATAAAACACCCCTTGCTGATCCCCCCCCCAAAACTTTTTTCTGTGGTCAAAGCTATGTGGCTCACACAGCACCTGCTGCAGGCAGGGGTGCTGGAGCAGGTGTTACAGTGGGGGTGCTGACGGCGGGAACCCATGCATTTGGATTGTTATTACTACTTTGAACTGGGGGGGTGCGGCACCCTAGGTCCAGCACCTATGACTGCAGAAACCTGTCCTAACCCCAGACACTCCCAGTTCCATCATGGAGCCGGCAGGACGCTCGTCCATTGGGACTGGACAGAACATGGCGTCGCCTCCCTCCTGCGTCTAACCCCACGCCGCAATTCCTTGGTCACGGGGCGAGCTGGTGCCTCGGCGGTACAGGAAAGAGTTAAACTGCAACCCTGGGGCCAGATCCTCCTCTGGTGTAAATCAGCGACAGGCTCCATTCAAGGCAATGTAGCTGGGTTTCTTTCTGCCAGCTGAGAATCCAGCCCCCTTCCCCCCCCCCCGGCTTTCAGTGTAGGTGCTGCCTGCCCCCTCAGCCCTCCCCACCCCTTTCCTCTCCCACGCGCGGGCTCAGCCAGGGACCTACCAGATGAAGTAGAGCAGGATCAGCAGCTGCACCCCTCTGTACAGGACGCCGAGTTTGCGGTTCTTCACCACCATGACTTTGGGGGTCTCGTAGTTCCAGAACTCCCAGAAGCATCGCCAGCAGCCCCCAGCCCCGGGCCACTTCGCCGGGGTCGCCTCCATCCGCCGGGGGACGATCCAGGGGAGCCTCTGGGGTGAAACTGGGATCTCCACGCCCTCTCCTTGTACTGGGGGGTCTCCCCGCCCTACAGCAGTGGCAGCCTCTCCTCTGCCTATCTGTACTGGTTTATACTGGGCTCGCCACTGCTCCTTCGCTCTCTGAAGCTGCAGTTACACTGGTTTATACTGGGACCTCCTGTCTCTGCCTGTCTAAAGAGACGCAGCAGGCTCACGCTCTGAGCTCACTGAGTCGCAGCCCAGCAGCTGCACCAGCCGTCCCTGCCTCTCTGTGACGAGGGCACTGTGTGAGCTGGGCATCCTCACGCCAGACCAGGCAGCTGGACTAGAGGAATCCCCTGGGGTGCCCGCAGCTGCCCATCTCTGCAGCACTGATGCCCCCTTGTGGCCCCCCCCTTGTAGACATTCACGCGCCGCTCACACAAGCTGCTCCGTCAGCTCCCACGCCGGGAGGGGGCTGGAAGAACGCTTGTGTTGTGGCAATTTTTAAAAAGGGTAAATGAACCGACCCAGGTAATTATAGGCCTGTCAGCCTGACATTGTGACAGGTAAGAAATAATGGAGCAGCTTGATTAATAAAGAATTAAAGGAGGGTAATGTAATTAACGCCAATCAACATAGGCTAATGGAAAATAGATCCTGTCAAACTAACCTGATATCTTTTTTGGCTGGCATGACGAGTTTGATCATGGTAATTGGACTGATGGCATCCACTTAGATTTCAGGCAGGCTTCCATTTGGTACCACAGGATATTTTGAGTCTGAAAATAGTCCAACACAGAAGTAACACGGCCCATATTCAATGGATTAAAAGCTGGCTGAATGGCAGGTTTCAAAATGTAACATTACCAGGGGAATCAGCACTGAAGGGGTCTGTTCCTAGTGCAGGGCTCAATTTCTGGCCCAATGCTATTTAACTCTTTATCAATGACCAGGAAGAAAACATAAAATCATCCTCATTAGTTTGCCTAGACAGCAAAGGGCTGTTGTGACAATCCCCTGCGGCGTGTGCTGTATTGGATCGTATGTCCCTAAATACATCGCCCCTCGGGGCAGGAGAGACGGAAGCCAGTGACTCAAGCCGTTTTCCTGACTATTAGTACTTCGCCTTCAGCTGTATAGCCACCTTCGCCATTGACCTGAAGGCTTAATCCACCGTGGCTGACAAAGTCTCCGCTGCTGCCCGGCCTTCACCAGATCTTCACTTTGTCCCTGATAAAGTTTGCACAGAATAGCGGAGCGGTAAATAACAAAGAGGACAGGTCACTTATGCAGAGCGATCTGGAGCGCGTGGTAAGTTGGGTGCAAGCAAACAACATGTGTTTTAATATGGCCAAATGTAACGGCAGCCGCCTAACAGCTACGGCTGCAGAGCATGCTTACTGGGGGGGCCTTTTACCTGGGGGCCATGGGGGATAATCAGCTGAACACGAGCTCCCAGTGCTCCCCCAATGGGCAAAAGGGCTAAGGCAGTCCTGGGATGTATGAGCAGGGGCCTGCCCAGTAGGAGCAGAGAGGTTACATTAAATCTGCATTTGACGCTGGTGCAACCACTGCTGGAATTCTGGGTCCAGTTCTGGAGTCAACCATTCATGGAGAGAGTTGGTAAATTGGAGAGGGATCAGAGGAGAGATTGATTGAGAAGAGAAGAATGATTAAGGGATAGAAAATCTGCCTGATAGAGATAGACTCAAGGCGCTCCATCTATTTAGCTTAGCAAAGAGAAGTTTAAGGGGTGATTTGACCACAGGCTAGCAGTACTGCCTGGGTAGCAGAAATTCGACAATTCACTCTTGCAGACCAAGGTGTAACAAGACCCAATGGCTGGAAGTTGCAGCTAGACGAATTCGGGCTAGAAATAAGGCATCATTTTTAACAGCGAGGGTAACTAACCTTGGGCACCACTGGCCAAAATCACAGTGGCTTCTCCCTCACTGGGACTTTTTAAATGAAGATGGGATGGTTTTTTTTAAACATCTGCTCTAGCGCGAGCCCAGCGATTGGCCTTAAAGCAGGAATTGTTTTGGGCCGTTCTCTGGCCTGTGTGACGCAGGGGGTCAGACTAGATGAGCACAACGGTCCCTTCTGGCCTTGGGATCTGTGACTCCCCAGCAAGACGTGAGCGGCTTCAGGAATGTTAACCCTTTGGCGCCTGCTCCCGAGTGGGATTGCAGGGGGCGTGGGGCAGCGCTCCGGGGACTCAGAGCCTGGCTTTTGCCCTCAGGGTTTTCAGTGCTCCAGGACTTAAAGGGCAGGGCGAGGGGGCTACGCGTACCTACAGAACTTTACTTTGGGTAGGGTCATCCCTGCAAACTGCCCCACAAAACCTTCCCAGAGTGGGATGATGAATGGACTGCTAATGTGATGTGAAGGCTGGACAATTAACGTCCCAGGGTCTGGGCCCCATCTCACTGGCTGTGTGGCCTGGTTCATGGCCCAGCGGGTGAGAGGGGAATGAAAAGAACACACACTCCCCTTGGCACAGTTCTCCAACTCCTGCTCCAGCCTCACCTTATTTGTAGTTGCACGTATCTTTGTGGTACTGTGAGCACAGCGCCACAGCCCAGCTACTTCATGTAGGATGATGAATGGGACAGACTGGGGCCGGGCTAACTGCATCTGCCTGCTCTAGACGTGGAACCTCAGGACTTTCCTGCCATCAGGCCCCATCCTCCTGGAAGCTCCCATGGAAGATTTTATTAGCAACAGCAGCGGTTTTGTCTGTTTCTCTCTTTTCTGACCATGTGACTAGCCTGGGAAGATGCCCCCAGGCTGTGACATCATTACATTCACACACACTTCTACCGATCACAGCACTGTAGGTCTGGGAGGGACCTCGGGCGGGCGTCAGCTAGTCCAGTCCCCTGCACTGAGGCAGAACTAAGTATTATCTAGACCATCCCTGACAGGTGCTTGTCTAACCTCTCTTAAAAACCTCCAGTGATGGAGATTCCACAAGCTCCCTAGGCAATTTGTTCCCATGTTTAACTACCCTGACAGTCAGGGAGTTTTTCCTAATGTCCAACCTAAACCACCTTTGCTGCAGTTTAAACCCATTGCTTCTTGTCCTGTCCTCGGTGGATGAGAACAATTTATCAGCCACTTTTTGATAACAACCTTTTACGTACTTGAGAACTGTTATCACGTCCCCTCTCAGCCGTCTCTTCTCCAGACTAAACAATTACTGGGTTTTTTTCAATCTTTCTGGTTAGATCCTGTTTCCTAGACCTTTCATCGGTTTTGTTGCTTGCCTCTGGACTTTCTCCAATTTGTCCACATCTTTCCCATGGCGTGGGGCCCAGAACGCAACACAGTACTCCAGCGGCCTTAGCCGTGCGCAGGAGAATAGTAGAATTACTTCTTGTGACTAGCTTGCAACATTCCTGCCAACACATTGCACAATGCTATTCCCTTTTTTTGCAACAGTGTTACATTGGTGACGCCTATTTAATTTGTGATCCATTATAACCCCCAGATCCTTTTCTGTAGGACTCCTTAGGTAGATATTTCCCATCCTCCCCTATAACTGATTATTCCTTCCTAAGTGTAGCACGTGGCATTTTTCCTTATTGAATTTCATGCTATTTATTTCAGCCCATTTTGTCAAGATCATATTGAATTCTAGTCCTGTCCTCCAAAGCACTTGGAAGCCCTCCCAGTTTGATATCAGCCACAGACGTTATAAGTGCACTCTCGATGTCATCATCCACGTCAGTTACGAAGATATTGAATATAATCAGATTCAGCCCAGATCTCTGTGCGACCCCCACTCAATGCACCCTTCCAGCGCGACTGGGAACCATTGATACCTATTCTCTAAGTATAGTTTTCCAAGCAATGGTCCACCCAGCTTAAAGTAGGTTTGTCTAGGCTGTGTTTCCCTAGTTTGCTTATGAGAAGGGCGTGTGAGACTTACTTATCTACTAATGACGGTCTCACCACTGAGGTAGCTGAGCCGCTTATCTTCACGGCCCCACTGGGAGGCAGGCTAGTGCAAAAGCTGCTATATTGGCCATCAGCCGTGGTTGACTCAGTGACCTCCTGAACTGAAAGTCTACAGTCTCTGTTGTCAGACTTGCAGCCCCTGTGGACCAGGCACAGAGGGGAACATGTAACACACACGCCCCAGAGGAAAGAAGCAGCATCCCCGTCTGACAGCTACACCCACAGAGAGTTTGTAGCCTGATTTTATAGTTATTAATTTATTGAATAGGGTAATAGGTTTGCCAATTTCTTTAATTAAAGGATCATGAGGTTCGTGTCCTAAATCAGGCTTCAGGTAAGTTTTATAAGGACCCCGGGTACAACACAGGAAGAATTCCAGCGATAACCAGGATTTGTATAATTTTATAAATTTATTAAAACAACACAAAATAATAAACAAATGATTACTATAGAGAAAATAAAATGAATAATCAAATTGATAATAGATTAATACAAAGACTTATTTGATAGATAAATTTATGATATGCTTTAAACTAGTATACTCACACCCTTCCTGGACTTGGTTGAAAGAGATGTCTAATTTCGTAAGTTGGAGTTGAGTGGAATAAGAGCTGCTTCAAAGCTAAGAGCTATAAGCTAAGACTAACATTACAACTTTAAGAATATAAAATAAAGAATGAAGCTTAACACTAAATAAAACTTTAAGCAGGGATAGCTGACAGTCGACTGCCCCGATGAGCTGGATTTGATTTTTTTTATACCCCCAAGAATATGGATCCTCCTTCCAGGCCCATACTTGGTCTTTCCACCTCCAAACTTTTGGGGTACATGTTGTCTATTGGCTGCTAGGTTCGTACGTATTATTGACGTATCCACATCCTTCTTCAGGTGGTCTTTTATCTCACCTTTGTTATTTCTAGCTTATTGTGGGTTCTGTGGTGTTCTTGTGAAGTTTCTTGGGTGTAACCGGGACAGCCCCTTCCCCTTTTAATATCTCTTGACTTGTCTAGGGTAAAGGTTATAACTATATATGTCTTATCCTGTTCTATTATTGATACTTATCTAGACTAAATGTTGACGTGGCCTGTCTAGGATAAAGGTTATGACCATATATATCTTATCCTATTCTACATCTATCTAAGCCAAAGGTCGAATATATAGAATCATAGAATCAGAAGGGACCTCAGGAGGTCATCTAGTCCAACCCCCTGCTCAAAGCAGGACTAACTCAGCTATATCATCCCAACCAGGGCTTTGTCAAGCCTCAGCTTAAAAACCTGTAAGGATGGAGATTCCACCACCTCCCTAGGTAACCCATTCCAATGCTTCACCACCCTCCTAGTAAAAAATAATGTCCAACCTAGACCTCCCCCTGCAACTTGAGACCGTTGCTCCTTGTTCTGTCATCTGCCACCACCGAGAACAGCCTAGCCCCATCCTCCCTGGAACCCCCTTTCAGGTAGTTAAAGGCCGCTATCAAATCCCCCCTCACTCTTCTCTTTTGCAGACTAAACAAGCCCAGTTCCCTCAGCCTCTCCTCATAAGTCCTGTGCTCCAGCCCCCTAATCATTTTGGTTGCCCTCCGCTGCACTCTCTCCAAATTGTCCACATCTTTTTGTAGTGGGGCGCCCAAAACTGGAGTATTCTAAATGCGGCCTCACCAATGCCGAATAGAGGGGAATAATCACTTCCCGTGACCTGCTGGCAATGCCCCTCCTAATGCAGCCCAATATTCCATTAGCCTTCTTGACAACCAGGGCACACTGCTGACTCATATCCAGCTTTTTATCCACCGTTACCCCCAGGTCCTTTTCTGCAGAGCTGCTGCCCAGCTCGTCGGTCCCCAGTCTATAGCTGTGCATGGGATTCTTCCTTCCTAAGTGGAGGACTCTGCACTTGTCCTTGTTGAACCTCATTAGATTTCTTTTGGCCCAATCCTCCAGTTTGTCTAGGTCACTCTGTATCCTATCCCTACCCTCCAGGGTATCTACCACTCCCCCAGCTTAGTGTCGTCCGCAAACTTGCTGAGGGTGCAATCTACCCCATCCTCCAGATCATTAATAAAGATGTTGAACAAAACCGGCCCCAGGACAGACCCCTGGGGAACTCCATGGACCGGTTGCCAGTTAGACATGGAGCCATTATCACTATCGTTGAGCCCTATGCTCTAGCCAGTTCTCTATCCATTTTATAGTCCATTCATCCAACCCATACTTCTTTAACTTGCTGATAAGAATACTGTGCGAGACAGTATCAAAAGCTTTGCTAAAGTCAAGGTATATCACATCCACCGCCTTCCCTACATCCACAGAGCCAGTCACCTCATCATAGAAAGCAATCAGGTTGGTCAGGCATGACTTTCCCTTGGTGAATCCGTGTTGACTGTTCCTGATCACCTTCCTCTCCTCCAAGTGCCTTAAAATGGATTCCTTAAGGACCTGCTCCATGATTTTTCCAGGGATTGAGGTGAGGCTGACCGGTCTGTAGTTCCCTGGATCCTCTTTCCTCCCTTTTTGAAGATGGGCACTATATTTGCTTTTTTCCAGTCCTCAGGGACCTCCCCTGTTGCCACGAGCTTTCAAAGATAATAGCCAATGGCTCTGAAATCACCTCAGCCAACTCCCTCAGCACCCTCGGGTGCATTGCATCCGGCCCCATGGACTTGTGTATGTCCAATCCTTCTAAATAGTCTTGGACCCGTTCCTTCAGCACTGTGGGATGTTTGCCTCCTTCCCATTCTGTGCCACCCAGTACAGCAGTCTGGGAGCTGATCTTGTCTGTGAAGAGAGAGGCAAAAAAGGCATTGAGTACCTCAGCTTTCTCCACATCCTCCGTCACTAGGTCGCCCCCCTCATTCTTTAAGGGGCCCACTCTTTCCCGAATCTTCCTCTTGTTGGCAACATGCCTGTAGAAACCCTTCTTGTTCCCCTTCACGTCCCTTGCTAGCTGCAACTCCATTTGCGCTTTGGCCTTCCTGATTTCATTCCTGCACGTTCGAGCAGTGTTTATATAATCCTCCCTAGTCACCTGACCAAGCTTCCACTTCTTGTAAGCTTCTTTTTTGCGTTTAAGTTCGCCAAGGACATCTTTGTTAAGCCAAGCTGGACGCCTACCATATTTGCTATTCTTTCCGCACATCGGGATGGTTTGCTCTTGTGCCCTCAATAAGGTCTCTTTAAAAAACAGCCAGCTCTCTTGGGTTCCTTTCCCCCTCATATTAGCCTCCCAGGGAATCCTGCTCATCAGTTCCCTGAGGGAGTCAAAGTCCGCTTTTCTGAAGTCCATGGTCCGTATCCTGCTGCTCTCCTTCCTTCCTTTCGTCAGGATCCTGAACTCGACCATCTCATGGTCACTGCTGCCTAGGTTGCCACCCACTTCTACTTCCCCTACCAAATCTTCCCTGTTTGTGAGCAGCAGGTCAAGAAAAGCACGGCCCCTAGTTGGTTGCTCCAGCACTTGCACCAGGAAATTGTCTGCAACACTCTCCAAAAACTTCCTGGATTGTTTGTGCTCTGCTGTATTGCTCTCCCAGCAGATGTCAGGGTGATTGAAGTCTCCCATGAGAATCAGGCCCTGTGAACTGGAAACTTTCCCTAGTTGAGCAAAGAAAGCCTCATCCACCTCATCCTCCTGGTCTGGTGGTCTGTAACAGACACCCACCAGGACATCACGCTTATTGTTCTTGCTTCTAAGCTTAACCCAGAGACACTCAACTGACTTATCTCCAGTTTCATACTGGAGCTCAGAGCAGTCATAGTGCTCTCTTACATACAGTGCAACTCCTCCCCCTTTCGCCCCTGCCTGTCCTTCCTGAACAGTTTATACCCATCCATGACAGCGCTCCAATCGTGAGAGTTATTCCACCAAGTCTCAGTTATTCCAATCATGTCGTAGTTTCTTGACTGTGCCAGGACTTCAAGTTCTTCCTGCTTGTTTCCCAGGCTTCTTGCATTTGTGTACAGGCACTTGAGATAAGTAGCCGAGTGGTCTACTTCCACAGTATGAATCGGGAGGCCTCCCCTGCTGCACCCTCCTCCTTCTGCTTTCTTGCGGTGTCCCTCTTCCCCACTAACCTTCGGGCTTAGGTCCCCGTCCCCCGTCGAAACTAGTTTAAAGCCCTCCTCACTAGGTTAGCCAGCCTATCTGCGAAGATACTCTTCCCTGTCTTCGTTAGATGAATCCCGTCCCTTCCTAGTAATCCTTCTTCCTGGAACAGCATTCCATGATCGAAGAATCCAAAGCCCTCCCTTCGACACCACCTGCGTAACCACGCATTTACTTCCCCAATGCGACTGTCCCTACCTGGGCCTTTTCCCTGAACAGGGAGGATGGACGAGAACACCACTTGCGCTTCAAACTCCTTAATCTCTTTTCCCAGAGCCACATAGTCCGCAGTGATCTGCTCAAGATCATTCTTGGCAGTGTCATTGGTGCCCACATGGAGGAGCAGGAAGGGGTAGCGGTCTGAGGACTTGATAAGTTTTGGCAGTCTCTCCGTCACATCCCTAATCCTAGCTCCAGGCAAGCAGCACACTTCTCTAGTTTCCCGGTCCGGACGGCAGATGGATGACTCCGTCCCCCTTAGGAGGGAGTCCCCGACCACCATCACCCTTCTCTTCCTCTTTGGAATGGTGGTCGTGGAACCCCCATCCCTAGGAGAATGCATCTCTTGCCTTCTGATCAAACGGGTCTCCTGATGATCCATTCCCTCTGAAGGGTCCTCCAAATCATTCTCTGCCGTAGTACTTGTGCAGAGAGGATGAAAACGATTCCTTACTTCTATCTGCATGGTGGGCACATGGGTTCTCTTTCTTCGGGAGGTCACATGCTGCCAATTTTCTTCCCCGTTCTTCATTTTCGCCTGCCCGGCCTTCTCTGAATCTTCCTTATGCTCTGCCTGTGCCTGATGGAGAAAGACATTGTTTTCTGTAATGCACCGCAGGGTTGACATTTGGGTCTCTAGTCCTTTAACCTTCTCTTCCAATAAGGAAACCAGCCTGCACTTGGTACAGATGAAGTCATCTCTATCCTGGGGGAGGAAGACAAACATAGCACACCCAGTGCAGGTGACAACAACAGATCGCTCCATCTCCATATCTCTGCTCTGAGAGCCTCCTCAGATGCTCAATTTCCTGCTCAGCAACGTCTGTAAGGCAAAAACCTGCAGTGGGCTCTCTCCGCGGCGAACTCCCAGGCAAACTCCCTCCTTCTCCTTCTGTTAGCCGCCCCTCTGTTCGCTGCTCAGCTGGTTCGCAGCTGGCTGCCTTTTATAAGGCTGGGGCAGTTGCCCCCCCCCCTGCTCTTACCCCTCAAAGCCCCGCCCCCGCAATTAGCCCCACCTGGATTGTTTTGGAGTAAAACAAAAATTTTGGGTCTGTGACCTGACACTTCAAGAGACCATAATGATACTTCTTTTGGTTAGTTACCATGCAAAATTGACCATTTCCAGCATAGGACACCTTCTCCATTGGAGCTTTCCATGTTGTCAGCCTCACCAGGCATAACAAAAACGATGTTTTGTGATTCTCCCTGGAATCCACACATGACAGTATTTGTTTCAAATACATTACAGCTACAAATGTACTGAAGCCCCTTTTCAGAGCAACAGGCCATCTGTGGAACTTTCCAAGTTTAAGTCGGAGTGTGAGATTACCACGGGAGGCACATTGATCCGTTCTCTGTAGATGTTATCTTCCAGGTGACCTATGAACTGGACAGCTGCCAATTGCTTGTACACATCCTTCTTTGGATCAAACATTGAGTGAATGAGACACACAAGGATTGTGCCATTGTACCATTTTTTTTTTTTTTTTTAAAGAACTGTTTTGGTTGGGGTGTGGTGTCACAGATCCCATATGTCTTATTGTTTTTAATGATAAATGCTGGCAAAGATCCAAACATGTGGATTGCTTTCCTTCTAACCCCTGAAAACATTTAGGACAATACCAACTTAGTAATTGTTTATCTTTGATTAGGTTTGGAACCCTTTTGTGTAGTTTCTATTAATTTTCCCTGTTTCACAGTATATTTCCAATTTAAATTACCTTATATTTTTCACATTTTAAATTAGATGAGGGTTTTACTTCTGTTACTCTCTTCCAACTTCAGACAATGTTTACCGCATTAATACTTAAAACATTTACCATATGAAGGAATGAGTCCATTGAAACATTTCCCACAGGTTTGGGATGCATTTTTAAGGTAACCATACGACCTGGATTAATTGCAATAGTTTTTTTTCATTTCTTCCTTTGTAATTTGCGTCAAATGTTCAGTTAATTGATCAAGTTCATGTCGCCACACTTTTTGGTCTTGAGTGGTAGGTGGTTCTTGATTTTGGCTTAGTCTTACCCTTGAAGCAACAATAAGGGTGTAGTAAATCAGAAATACCAATGTCCATTTTATGATGGTTAGTTGCTGGACTTCAGCGGCAACTGTAGCAAACTGCTGTTCACCTAGCTCTTGAGGAGGAAGCTGCTCCTGAAACCTGAATGATTGATTATCATGAAAAATTTTGTTTTTATTACGCTTGCCTCCTGTTACCTTAATTTTATACACTGCTGAACCGAGTTTATCGATGATTCAGAATGGTCTGATCCATCGATTACACAATCCATGCTTTGGTGCCTTTCCTTGTATGTTAACAACATTACCAGATTACCAACTTTCCAAGTATTCTCTCTTTGAGTATTATCAAAGTAGGCTTTTGCCTTATGTCAAGATTTCCCCAATTTAACAGCTACCTGCATTTGGACCTGATTTGAATTATGTTGCAGATTTTGCAGGTATGTATCCATTTTTATTTCCTCTAGTTGAGTGCCACTAGTGTGCCAAATCAAGTGTTCTGGTAGCCGCATGTTTCGGCCTGTCATCACCTCAAAGGGTGTTTTATCAGTAGACGCAGCAGGTGTTGCTCTCAATGCCATTAGAATTAAAGGCATGAGGGTATCCCAGTTACGTCCATTGGCATCTAGTTTCCTCAACATTATTTTTATAGTTTGATTGGTTCGTTCCACCATCCCAGATGACTAAGGTTTATATGGGATGTGTAGTCTCTGCGGGACTTCCATTAATTTAAGGCAGTTCTTAAAGAACTGTCCAGTAAAATGTGATCCCTGATTTGATTTTACTTTACAGGGATCTCCATTGAGAGAAAACTTGTTTTACTAGTACCTTGGCTGTGGATTTTTCAGAGTAGTAAACTTTGCTGCCAACCATTAGATGTATTTTAACAGCGAAGCATACTTGATGGGTGATCCATCCGAAGATGTGAATCCATTAGTTTCCCAATATGGTAGAAACTCTGTAAGAGAGTTGCACATCCATGCTGAGTCTGAAAACAGACAAATGTTTTGATGTGTAGAGATGTAGTGGTGTTGGAAAAATTGCACATTGTTCCAATACACAAGCTACTGCTGCTAATTCAGCATATTGGGCCGAATGTGGTGTGCATGAGAATGCCTTCTCCCCAGGTTCTCCTTTTTCTTCTGGTGGAATTGCATAAATTCCGAACCCAATATAATGTTTTTTTTATGATAGTAACTAGATCCATTTACAAAAAGCTGGTACCCTTAAGGAACCTTTTTGTATTAAGGGTAGGAAAAATTTTCTTGCCTCCCCCTTTGATGGTGTTGTGCAGTATTTGGACACATATGTGTTAGAACAGACTTAACAGTTTGGTTTCTATATGGTTTGGCTTGATTTGGATAAGGGTATTGTTTTTGAGCTGGTAAATCTTCTCCTTCTACAATAGCAGTGACTGCCATGTATCCACAATTATATTTGTGTGTAGCAAATACATGTTCGCAGAGCAGAACTTGTAACTTAGGTTGGTCTGCGTGTTTAGCCACTATTTTTTTTCATGTTGTAGCCTTCTGGTTTTGATTTCTCCTCTGGAGACACCATGCCACATTTAAGCATGGTCACTGGTGGGTTGTCAATTGCCTGTTCTGTAAAATATAACAACTGATTAATCAAATCAAGAACACTTTTTTTGTTTGTATAGGAAATTGGATGCTAGTAAGCTATTTTATTTATTTATTTTTTATTTATTTATTTTGTGGGGGGGGTTGCCAATTTCATTAGGGCAAAGATGTGAATTCTTTGCATGTGACCTATTTGCATTTTGATAGGTTTAAATAATATTGTTATGACCCAGTTATTTGCAAAAGTTGATAGCACTTTTGTCTGTCTTGAAGACAGAGGAGAAGAATAATTTTAATTATTATACATGAATAGTGCAATTAGCATTGCTGCCACAGTATTTATAATAACTTTATGTAGCAGCCCCTACTACTGCAGATAATGTGGGTCTTCCGCTTGCATCCTTGTTTAAAGGGGCCTAATGGCGTCATACCAAATATTCTGCAGACAAGTTGTCCACGGTTCTCCAGCCATCTCCTCAGGTGCAACTAACCCTTTAACAGGGGAAACTGTCCATGGGAGAGAAGAAAATGAGTTAATGGAGGCCACAGGACGATTTGAGTGTACTGGGCCTTAGCTTTCCAATATTAGCTCAGTTAGACTTGTCCAAAGTTTTCGGACATCCTGGTGTTGTTCCTCCAAAGTTTGTTGTATCACTTTTAGCATTGGCATGACCACATCTTCACTCTGACAGGGCGGTGATCTGAATCTCTGCGATCGTGATTGGTTCTTGGCTGTGTCTGAAAAGAAAGAAACACGATCCCGGAGCCCCACATAGGGTCCGAATGTATAACCCTGTCGAGGGACACGCCCACTCGAAGATCCAGGATTATTCCGTTGGTTAGAATTATTTTGCCAATGTTTGTTTCCAGGGAATTTAGAAACACTTTGGCATATTCCTTGAGGTGATGTCCTCAAAGGTCCCTCAATTTTTACTGTGGGATTGGTGTGTGGCTCCTGAAGCGTTGCAACAGGGAGCCCACGCCGACCTAACTTAAGGCCTCCTTGAGAATGTGCTTTAGCCAATAAGGCCAATGCATCCTTCAAGGAAGTGTCATCATTGACATGCATATTAACCTTTTCCTGCAGCTGTGGGAGAGAATTGTTAATTAATAAACTAACATATTGTGGCCCATCTATGTCCTTTTCCATATAACTGTGCCAAGCTGCACTTAACCGAAGATGAAATTGATGTGGAGATTCATTGGGTCTTTGCTTTAAATTCGATAGGATAGCTACTCCAGCTTGTCCTGGGTGCTGATTATGTTCCAGTAAGGCTACTGTTTCCTTAAAAGTTTTCTCTCCTACTCTGTATTCAGGGGGTAATGTACTCCACAAAGCTCGATTTACTGTGAGCTGTAGGAGTTTAACCCAGTCTTCTCTCGGTAACCCAAACACTTTTGCCTTTTCCTGTACATGTTGTGCATGTGCTGCAATAGAACTATCCTCCATTATTCCTATTTGCTTAGCCACCAAATCAAGGGTTTTAATATCTGTAACTAATGCCACAGGACAATTTGAATTTGAATCTGATCTGATAATTTCTGGGGTTTGATTCTCCAATTTGGGAGATGAAGTTTTTTTATTCTGATTAGTATGCTCTTCATTAGAACTATTAGAGCTTTTTGTTGAACATTCTTCTGGGGTAGCTGGTGGATCAGGGTAGGTTTTTATTAAAGTTTTACATTCCCTATTTAAGGCTTCCCCACACTGGCGCAGGACATTTCCTAGTTCCTGAAGAGGTATAGTTGAGTGCTTTACAGGTACACCAGGAGATACTAGCATATACCAAGAGGGTGGTCTTGGTTCATGAAATTCAAAGGATTTAGGCAGTGCTTGTAATGATTGTTCAAATGATACCAAATGTTCACCTGAAGGTGCTAGAACTTTTGAATCATATGGTGCCAATGTAACATTAGGTTGGGGTACAGGGATAACATCCCTGTGCTGTTGCCTTACTTTCTGTTGCAATTTAGAAATTACTATATCACAGGCACTAGCTGCTTGTGTTACTTGGGAAACTGCATCTTCCAATCCCTGCACAATTACAAACTCTAAAGACACATTCTTTTCTCCAACAATAGCAGATGCTAATGGAGCAGATGTCTCCTCCTCTTTTGCTTCCCTTGTCTCATCCTGTACATCACCAGTTTCCTCCTTTGAGATGACGTCTGACTCCTCCTCCTGCTGTGCCACTCTAGGACTTCCCTTTTCTTCTGACAGAACGCTTACAACTGCTTTACCACTAACTTCCTTTTTCGACTCCTCTTGCTGAGACGCAACCTCCAACTTTGCTTTTAAAAGTACTGTGTCAGATTGAATTAACTTTTTCACTTCTGCCAGTTGTTTTTCCTCTGTTGGTTCCACCGTTTGTATCCCTCTGCTTACTCTATTCAAAGAGCTCTCAGCCGACGTTCTGGTATTTGTGTGCTGATTCATCTTCTCTTTCACTAACATCTGACAAAACTTTTCCAATTTACTATTTTGTTCTAACAACTGACCACGCTCTGATTTATAATCATTTAGTGAGCCTTCCAACTTGCTGATTTTCCCTTCTGCTTCCTGCACTTGATACCGACCTTGCTCTAACAATTTTCCCAACTCCAACTGGTTCTTTGAAACTTCATTTAATTGAATTATTAACTCCCGGTTAGTCTTTTCTCTCTCTTCTAAAGTTTCCTGAGCTTTTCTAAGTAACTTTTGTTTTACCTCCTGATCAAAAACCTGTTCAGAGATTATGTTACTGTATTTTAGTTGTTCTAAAACCCCTTGGTGTTTCTTAATATATTTCCAAAGCATTCCAATTAATTTCCAAAATAATAAGCACTTCCAAATAATAAGCATTTCCAAATAATTCTCCAAAGCAGAACCTCGGGCTACGCCCACAAATTCTATAGCTGCTACTTTACTCATTTTAAATGAATTTACTTACAATCTAAATAAAACAAACTATATAACGTTATTTGCTAGCTTACAATACTATGGTTAACCACTATTTTCTTTAAACTCTCAATCCAAGGCGTCCCTTCGATTACAAGGAGAAGTAATAAAGAAATAATACCCCTGACTAGTCTCACTATATGTATTTTCTGTTACTTTAAATACGTCCCAAAACCAGAAGGGTGGGGGTGAGTTCCCTTCTCTTCCTTCGATAACTAACTCTTAGCTGATCGATAGGGTAGTTTACTCAGTCTGGATTACTACGGCTGGGGAAACTCATAGCAAGCAGATCGTGAGCGCAGCACTGGATAAGTTGTTAGGGACTTAAGAAATACGGCGGCTTTTCCAGCGGCCTTTCCTAGCGGCTTTTTCAGCGGCTTCTTTTGCGGTTTCTTTAACAACGCAAACTCAACTTTCCAGCCACCACTATGTGTGGGTCACCGGGCCCCGGTGCTACTGCAATTCTTTATTTATTTATGGTACCTTTGATCAATAATATTTCTTCACTCCAAACGCCCCTTTAAATGTACATATCACTTTAATTATTATGCTACCCTTAAACATATGCCACACCTATAATAAACAAAACGGAAATAAAGGGCCACAGAAACTTCTGAGAAAACTGCCAAAAACCAGTCAAGGAAACCACATGTTTCCGTTTCAAGCAGCCTTCTCAAATGTTTATACAAAAGAAAACAACTTAACTCTTTCGCTCCCTAATTTGATTAAAAAAAAATTTTTTTTTTTTATTAAATTGATTGGTGGTCTCTAATTACCTGGTACCACCTTGAATTTACCTGCTATGTACTTTCCAGGGGCCCCACGTTGGGCGCCAATCTGTAGCCTGATTTTATAGTTATTAATTTATTGAATAGGGTAATAGGTTTGCCAATTTCTTTAATTAAAGGATCATGAGGTTCGTGTCCTAAATCAGGCTTCAGGTAAGTTTTATAAGGACCCCGGGTACAACACAGGAAGAATTCCAGTGATAACCAGGATTTGTATAATTTTATAAATTTATTAAAACAACACAAAATAATAAACAAATGATTACTATAGAGAAAATAAAATGAATAATCAAATTGATAATAGATTAATACAAAGACTTATTTGATAGATAAATTTATGATATGCTTTAAACTAGTATACTCACACCCTTCCTGGACTTGGTTGAAAGAGATGTCTAATTTCTTAAGTTGGAGTTGAGTGGAATAAGAGCTGCTTCAAAGCTAAGAGCTATAAGCTAAGACTAACATTACAACTTTAAGAATATAAAATAAAGAATGAAGCTTAACACTAAATAAAACTTTAAGCAGGGATAGCTGACAGTCGACTGCCCCGATGAGCTGCCTTTCGATCTTATTTATACCCTTAAGAATATGAGTTCTTCATCCGGGCCCATACTTGGCCTTTCCACCTTCAAACTTTTGGGGTACATGTTGTCTATTGGCTGCTAGGTTCGTACGTATTATTGACGTATCCACATCCTTCTTCAGGTGGTCTTTTATCTCACCTTTGTTATTTCTAGCTTATTGTGGGTTCTGTGGTGTTCTTGTGAAGTTTCTTGGGTGTAACCGGGACAGCCCCTTCCCCTTTTAATATCTCTTGACTTGTCTAGGGTAAAGGTTATAACTATATATGTCTTATCCTGTTCTATTATTGATACTTATCTAAAGCAAAGGTTGACGTAACCTGTCTAGGGTAAAGGTTATGACTATATATGTCTTATATATATCTATGATATATATATATATATATATGAACAGTAGCTGTCATCCAGGATGTGGCCTGGAAGGTACCTTGCATTACAGCTGAATAAAACTAATTTCATCACACAATCATATCAAAATATATATATGAAAAATATCTCTAATAATAATGCAAGCAAGCAGGCTAGTTCTATGCTGGGGACGGATGTGCTCTTGCTTTAGGAGCGTGGGCTGGGGTGGGTTCACACTCTGAGCCAGCCCACACGACAGAGCTGCCTCGGCAGGGGCACCGAACCTCCAGCCTTGTCCCGGAATGAAAGATGATGTCACGTGATGAAACCTCCAGGAATGCGTCCAACCAAACCTGGAAACTCTAGAAACCTCTGCTGGAATTTTTTTTCCCAAGAGAAATAACCTGAGGACAAATTTATCAGTGCCTTTCTTTGCCATCTGAAGGGCTGGGCTGGGGGTAGCCTGCTCTCTCTGGAGGGTGATTCTGGTGTTTGGGGGCCAGGGTCAGATCTTGGCTCAGGGTGACAGTATCAGCTGGAAGGGTTTACACCCCCATGTATCAGAATCAGCAGAGAAAATAAGGGACTCAGGAGGTGGCCAGGATTTGAGGAAGCCTGTTTATTGATCCTCTTAGAGCCTCATTATCATGTATTTACATAGCAAAGTGGTGGGCGGTGGGTAACACAACCAGAGACAGATTGCGCCAATCACAGTTCAGAAAATTCAAATACTTTCATGTCACAAAAGAGACCAAAATCCACACAGACAACGCCAGCAAACAATCAGGCCGTTTCCTTTCTTTGCAAGCCACTAACGGCCCCCCCCCGCCCATCATCATAGCCTAAGCCCCGCCCCTAATTAATTATTCATGAAAGCCCCGCCCCCAGGTGACATCACAGGAAGCAGCTGCACACCCCTATGTCACACCTGAACGTAATCGGTGACAGCCGTTCTTGGGCAGAGTGCTCTTCTGCCAGGCTGAATCTACACCCACCCGCACAGGACTCCGGGAAAACCAAAACTCACACCTGCAGCAACACAACAACTCGCTACGCACAGGGCACGACAAAAGGAAGCACAACAGACGTGGCGAGCTCTCATTTGCATGTAGGAGCTAACGAAGTACGGGAGAGGTTGCCACCATGTTGTAAGGAGCCTACCCCAGCGCGCCCTCTGGGAGGAGCAGAGCCTGCCCGGCCCCGGGTCAGCCCAGAGCTCCGGGACACAGCCCGACACACCAGGACCGGGCTGCGCTGGCATGTCGCTGGCATGTCACTGCCCTGGGCCCTGACGCACGGATGCACAAGGAGGGGCCAGGGCTGTAGCGAGCTGCCCCAGGGAGAGAGCGGGCACAGTGGGGTGCGCGAGAGCCGTGGGCGACCCAGCGTTAGGGTGACGCTCACTCTCCCAGGGACCTTCTGCCCGTCTTCTGCATCACCCCCCACCCTAACCAGCGCCGAGGTCAGTCACAGCATGTAGGAGAGTCTGAAGCTCAGGTCTGTGTCTAGCTAGGAACAGAGGCAGGGAGCAGGAAGGACAGGACGGCTGGTCAACGCTGTGCTCGGCGGGGCACCGGGGCTCAGCCCCCCCGCAGACGCAGGTGCAGGAAGATGGTGCAGTGGGGG
Organism: Emydura macquarii macquarii; assembly: GCF_026122565.2. Lineage (NCBI taxonomy): Eukaryota > Metazoa > Chordata > Testudines > Chelidae > Emydura > Emydura macquarii. Next base: position 8,075,498 of record NW_027131391.1, read on the forward strand.
GCGATGTTGTAGTCCCCCAGCCTGTGGCCGTCCTCCAGCGGCTTCCCCTCAAAGCTGAGCCAAAATTGCTCGGCCTGGATGTTCTCCTGCTGCTGGACCCGCGCCTTAAACTGGGCGACCCCGTCGGAGGGCAGGACGGTGTAGGTGCTGGTCCGGCCCTTGTCGTTCTTCACGAAGATGGCGACGGGCTCCTCGTTCTTTACCATCAGCAGGATGGTGTCTCCGGGCGTGAGCTGGTAGTCGGCGAGCCGGGAGCCGTCGCGCAGCTCCACGTAGGTCCCGTTCTGGCACGCCAGCTTCTGCTGGTACTTGGGCACCCCCGTCTTCCTGGCAATTTGGGCCTTGAACTCCGAGACGGTCATAGCCCGGGTGACCTCCACCGTGTGCGCCTCGCCCGTCAGCAGCTTCACACTGAGCCACAGGGCCTGGGGAGGGGAGGGCAGAGCGTGGTCAGCACATTCACCCTGATGCAGCCAGACAGGGGAACACGGCCCGCTCGGCACGGCCACGATCCACACCCCGGGCGCCAGTGGCGGGGCCCGCACACGAGGGGTCAGGCCGGCTGGGCTCAGTGAACGCTTTCCAGATCCCTGTCCATGGGGGGCAAAGGGGTGAGCCCAAAGGGGGGGGTCCAAGGATGAGGCTGCTGGCTGGGCTCGCTGGCCTGCCCCCTCTGAGCCCAGCCATGGCTGGGGGTGCGGATGGGGGGACCACCTTGCTGCTTTCACCCCAGGCCAGCAGGGAGGGGGCTCAGGGCAGCTGGGCTCAGGCTGCAGGAGGCTGCCCTGCTCCCCTCACCTCAGGGGGCTCCACAAGGGCCGTAGGGTCCTAACAGCGAAGGGGAGAAGGGGGGCGAGGGATACAGGCTGCAGCCGCCCAGGAAAGGGCCGATCCTTCCCCTCCCCTGCTCCAGGGTCGGCGTGAGGCGGTGCAGCCAGTACAGGAGAGGGGGGTAGCCGGGGGGCACTGTGCCGAGCCCCGCGCTCAGGGTCCCCCCCAAACATGCACCTGGCCCGAAGAGGGGCGATCTGACCCTCCCAGCCCCGCCGCGGGATCCCGCCCCCCCGGCCCCACTCACCATGTCTGCAGCCAGCGGGGGTCCCTGGTTCCGCAGCGCCCCGAGTCCCAACCCGCTCCGCTCTGCCCGGCGCCGGCTCCGGCTCTCCCATTTATACCCCGTCGCGCGTCACCGGAGCCGCTCCGGAGCCGAGAAACAAAACCGGGCTCTGAGCCGCCCAGTTTCAGTTTCCTTCTCCGCCCCCCCCCGCCGGGATCCGCCGCCATCGGGAAACGAAACTAGCCAGCGCCGGGGAAAGGGGCCCAGGCACGCGGGGATCCCCCGGCCCTGCACGCTGGGGGCTGGACGGCAATCCTCCCCCGGCCAGGGACACCCCCAGCCCCGCGCACTCCCCGCGGGGAAGCGACCCCGGCTCGCTGCTGTCTCAGGGGGCCCGACCCAAGCCCTCAGCCCCAGGGGCAAACCCGCATCCCGAGCGGCCCCTCCCCGCGGGCCGCAGCTCTCAGCCCTTTGGGGGTGCGAGCCAGGCCTGAGTCCAAATTCAGGGGCTGGATCTCTGGTTTGGAAAAGAAAAAAAGAGGGGGTGTCAAATTGTGCTCCATGGACCCCCATGCACTCCCGCCCCACCCCGGTGCCCACAAGAGGAGCTGGCTTGGTGTTTTAACAGACTGTAAATATTAACTGGGGGAGATTTGTTTAACATTGAGCCTTGTTAACCTGTGGAACTCACTGCCACAGGAATCCCGGATATCAGAGGGCAGCAGGCTGGGGAGAGGCTCAGACTGTTCCAGGGGATAGGGGAACATCCCAGGTTATTACATGGGCACAATGTGGATGTTCAATGAGGGTTATAACCTTTCCTGCCTCAGGGCTTGAGCTAAGGGCCCACTGAGGGGGTCACAGGGGCACATTCCCTGGGCAGGTTGTTCTGGAGTTATGCACTAAGGGGCTGAAGGGAGCAGCATTGGGAGCAAAAAGTGTCAAGGGTGGTGTGGGGCAGTGAGCGGCGCATATAGGGAGCAGTGTGGGGCAGGGAGGGGTGCATGTCGGGTGGTATGGGGAGCAGTGTGGGTCGGGAGTGGTATGTGTCGGCGGTGTGGGGAGCAGTGTGGGGCAGGAGGCTGCACGTATAGGGGGTGGTGTGGGGCAGGGAGTGGCGTGTGTCGGGGAGGTGTGGGCAGCAGTGTGGGGCAGGGAGCAGTGCATGTTGGGGGGCGGTGTGTGGAGCAATATGGGGCAGAAGGCGGAATGTGCAGGAGGCGGTCTGAAGTAGGGAGCCGCGTGTGTCAGGGGCAGTGTGTGGGGCAGGGTACGGCATGTGTTGGGGCAGTGTGGGGAGCAGTGTGGGTCAGGTAAGAGTGTGTGTCAGGGCAGCGTGAGGGGTATAGTGTGTCTCTTCTGGCCATTGGCCGTGTCCCCTGGAGCTGAGTTGTCCCCTCCCAGGCGTCTGGACTGAGAACGTGTCTCGTGTGCAGTGAACGGGCCTTAAAATTTCAGTCAGGGACAAAAGAGGCGCGAAAGCCAGGTCTGGGGGCAGAACGAGGCGTACGCGCCCCTCTGAGCAGGGCGGGGTCTGCAATCCCACGCAGCCCGCTCTCTCGGGAAGTAGGGCGGCGTGTCTCTGGTGAAAGGAACCGGAGACAGACAGCACGGCACAGCTGAGACCCGCTAAGTGACACGCAGACAAAGGGCTGGTACCAGGCCATGCACAAAGCTGCGGTTCGAAGGGAAGCCAACTGAGCCATGCAAGGGGACATTTCCACGGCTGTGCGCCGCGGCACTCACCCGCAGAGTGGTGCTCTGGCTGTGGCGTTATCGGGCTTCGTGTCGCCCCTCTGGGTCATTCTGATGCTACAGCAGCCTGTCGTGTCTGGCCCAGCCTAGCTCACTGCCTCGCCCAGCCCCCTGCCAGCTGAGCAGAAACGTCCCAAATAGGAAACCCCGAAGTTTAGAGGCTGTTGAGCCTGGTCCTCAACTTTCATCTGGGGCCAGGGCCAAGCGGAATTTTCTCAGGCCCAGGACAAACGTGTAACACGGGCCCCTTCCCACACACATCCCACAATCCCTCCTCCCACACAGACAATCTCATGAGCCGGGAACATTTTTTTTCCTCCTGGTAATAGGGGTTGCAGCCTGGGTCAGCCCCCCCCTCCCCCCGGTAACGTGTACCCTTTTCCCACCCACGTGGTGGTCCTGTCTGGGGCCTGTGATGTGTGGCCTCTTCTCCTTCTGATGCCTGTTCCTCCCCCCAGCCCAGGGAGATCTGGGCCCATTCTCTCCGCTTGCTTCCAGCCCAGGAACCCCGTGTAGGCACCAAGGACTGTTCCTGGCATCCCACCCGTTGCCCCTGGGCCGCTCCCACGGTCTGCTCAGCTTGTCGCATCTGTCCCCAGCTCTCTGGATGCTGCTCACCTCGCCTGGCGTCTGTGGTTCTTCACCGCGTCTCCGGCAGCTGCAGCCGACCCCCTCGACGCCGCACCCAGCCTAGCTGGTGGCACCTGGGCTGCGATGGGCAACTGCCCCGGCTCCTGCCAGAGACTAGTCAGTCCTTGCCTCCTCCGAGCAGGCGCTTCCCCTCCGCCCTGCCTCCGGAGCCAGCCTTTTGGGCTCTGGCCAGCCCTGCCCTCCTTCAGGTAGCTGTTCCCTCCCCGGCCCTGTCCACGGGGGCTGCCGTTGTGACATAAGTCAGCTGCAAGACTTTTGCCAGCTCCCTTCAGTGAACCCCCTTGTCAAGTAGCCTTCCCCTCTGCAGGGCGCCGCAGAGCAGCCTGCTCCTGCCTCCAGGAAGTGGGACGAGGCAGCTTTCATACCGCTCTGTCTGCCAGCGCCTTCCACATGGCTGGGTGAGGGGAGCCTCGGCCCAGCTTCTCTGCAAGCTTCATTCCCAGGACCCTGAGGGCTCTCCCTGTATCTAGCGGACCCATCCGAGCCCTTAAAGGAGGGGAGGGCTGACCACTAGGCACTGCTGCCCTGCGTGGCAGTCGCCGTGTCACAGGCTGGCGTTCCCCTAAGGGTTTATTGAACAAGGCGGCCCGTAGACAGCCACTGCGCGCAGCGGTGCCCTATGTTTGGGTATCAGCTGGGAATTCACCACATAAAAGGTCAGTATCATGGGAGATTGTGCAGGCATGAAAGGGCTGGGACAGGAAATACAGGAAATACTCGCTCCGCCCTTAGACGGACAGTTGCGGGAATCCCAGAGCTTGAGGGGCGGGTCTGCTCTGGTAAGTGACCAGTAAGAAAGGCATTATGGCTTCCCGTGTTCAACACTCGAGGATTCCGGGGTAATACGCTGAATTCACAGGTCGGAAGATGCATGTCTTCATTCCCAGGGCAGCCCGGCACTGGTCCCACAAGCTGGGCTCTTGCCAGATCGTCACCGCCAGGCTTTTCCACCCAGGAAGAGCACGTCCCTGCTTTCACATCAAGTGCCCTTTATTTCAGTTTAAGAGAACATTACAAATACAAGAAAGGACATAAGTAAAGTCTCCCTGAGGGAGCATGGCGTGCGTTTCCTCTGACTTAGCCGAATGGCTGCCTGACTCCGAGACTGAAGAGTCCAGAGAGATTAAAGATGCAAGCACAGAGAGGTGTAACTATTGCAGAGCTGTATTCACCACCATCACCACGATGAAGGGACGCTAACGAGGATTTCGGGTAGCTTGCAATCTGTGGACGCTACACAAGCTGTGCGAGACTCCAGCTCTCTCTCCCCCTGCAGGGTGGGGTCTGCTGGGGTCATGGGAATAAGATGTTTTTTACACTAATCCCAACTGTGTCCAAGGGGACACTCCAGGATAAACTCTCCCTGCAAACACCGCCCCCAGCACAATCTGAAACACGGCCCTGTGGGGAAATGATTGCCCCCCGCCATCTCCATTCCTGCCCAGCAGGCCCCGTGTTTCACTCCAAGGGGATTTGCCCCGCTGGGTATGTGGCTTCCGCCAAGCCGTCCTTCCAACACACCCCAACTCAGCAAGCAGCAGGAAGGGCAAATCCCCCGTCCTGGGCAAAGCAGCCACGTCACAGACTGACACCACCAGGGACCAGTCTCCAGAGGCGGGCAAGGAAAGCGCTTGGAGATCACAGCGCCCTCCCTACCAGCCACACAGAGCCAGAGAGAGCAATTGTCCCCCCGCCCCGGTCCTTCCCGTGGCCCCTGCAGAGGAAGAAGTGAGGCACCAGGCAGAGGAGCAGCGGGCAGCAGCTATTGGTGCAGCGTTTCAAGGAGCAGACGTGCATTGTTTCCAGCCGTCTTCCCTTCCTGAGCCACCCACGGCCCCCGGGCTCTAAACCCGCTAACGTCCCCTCCATGCCTGGCCGCCCTGGAGCAGTGCTAGGGCCACCCAGAAGGACTTGCTCCTGTCGGGAGGGGTGCACCAAGCTCCGGGAGTTGCATGAAGGCAATAAGCAGACTGGAGGCTGCAAGGTCTCAGGCAGGGATCTAGCCGTGGGCGGAGACAGAGCTCGGTGCTCAGAAAACGGGGGGCTCTCTCCTTTGCGCTCAGGAGCGGCTATTGGTGTTCCTGAAAGGGGGTGCTCTGGGGGGAGATGCTGCCCGCTGTTCCTGGGGACAGGAGGGATTCAGGGGTCGACGGGGGCTCTGGCTGTCTGCAGCCAATCCCCAGAGAGAGCAGGGAGGGGGAAAGGAGATGGAGGAGAACGGAGCACGTCCCTCCAGGGCTGAGCCTCACCCAGCCCCCAGGGGCCGTTTTCCCACAGGAGGAAGGTGTAGACCAAGGAGAGACCCCGGTAACACCTGCCCGCCCTGCCCCAGGGAAGGCTCGTGGTGTGGAGGGGGGTTGAGCGGCAGCTGTCAGAGGAGCGTGCAGTAGGATTCCTCCTCTGCAGCCTGTGTGAACATCCGGTTCTCAGTGATGGGGTATTCTTCATCCGTGGTCCCAGACTGCAGGACAACAGCGGCTTCCTCAGCCATTCTCATCTGCTCCGGCTGAAAGAGAGACACACACACAGCTCACCGGTTACTGCTTTCTAGAGCAATCGCCCTTGGCCGGGGGCTCCGGGAGCAGCCAGGCCCCTGCAGCCACCGCCAGCACAGACCCGTGTGTTACGGGCACAATTACGGATTCACACGGTGGCTTTCTTAAGGCAGAATTGGTCTCAGCATTTCAGGGGTCCCCGGTGCCTCCTGACGACACCCCAAAGCTGCTGTGCCCAAGCCGAGCCCCCAGCCCTGCCTGTCCAGGTCACACCAAGGGCTTACTACTGTGTGAGCTGGGAAAGGAGGAGATGGGAGCACAAGAGAACCCAAGGGACCGTGGTGCAGCTGAATCTGTGCGAAAAGCCAGGGGCATCTGAAGGGAGAGAGGCCCCTGGCCTCCCCCAGCCAGCAGAGCCTTAGCCGGGGCTGGAGCCCGGAGCCCTGAAGAGCCGACAGCCCCAGAGCAGGACAGATGGGCAGGTCAGCAACTGCTGGCGTGGTGAGGAGACACCGCTGAGGGCCGCAGAGGCATCAAATGCTATTGCTTTGTAAGGCAAGAGCTGTGTCCCTGCAGGGGAGCTGCAGTGGGGAAAATGGAGCCGGGCCCTGGGCTCTCCTAGCCCCTGCAGTGCAGGGCAGGGGCGCTGGATGGGCTGGCCTGTTAGACACCAAATGAGACAATGCAGGGAACCCTGCCCTCACCGGCACATCCCAGGGCTGAACCGCGAATCCATTGCGCTTCCGGCAGCACGGCTGGCGACAGCAGCGCTCGGCCTCCTTTGCAACCAGGTCCCAGCGGCAACCCTGTCCCACAATCCCCGTCGGTTCCGCCGGGTCCAGGATGATGGGCCTGAAATTCAGGGAGACACGAAGGGTCACGGTGCAAATCCCAGCCGGGCGGAGCCAGGGGGTGCTGCAGTCCAGCTGGGCATAACCCTGACCCCTCAGGCTCTTCCCTGCCAAGCTCCCATCTAGTCCTTCCTAGGATGTGGTGCAGCTAGTTTATGGCTGCTGCCACCTGGCCCGATTCCCAGAAGTTCTTCTCTTGCTTTGGCTGCTCTCCACTCGCTGTCAGCCCTTGTGCATAGCCAGCGTCTGACTCCTCCTGCCTTTAGATCCCTCCCGCTTTGGCAGAATGAAGACGCCCTCTTCCACCAGCTCCACACCCATTTCCCCAGCCTCTCCCACACACTGGGTGTTGGTAATTATTGCCACCAGGTGCCCATTGCCGTGGTATCTTGGCCATTCAGAGCCTCAAACCCTTCTCTCCACTTCGTGCTGGGGCTTCTCAGTCACGCTCCCTGCCCCCAGAGGCCGTGTCTGGGCCATCAGCCGGGACCGTTTCTCTCTCTCTCTCTCTCTCTCTCTCACACACACACACACACACACACACACACACACACACACACACACACACACACACACACACACACACACACACACACACACACACACACACACACACACACACACACACACACACACGGATCGCCCGGCCTGCCCCCAGCATGGAGTTGTGCGTGGAGGAATCACGGGCAGGGCTCCAGTGACACAGGGGCAGGGAGCCGAGACGCACACGCAGGGGCGGGGTGGTGTTTGCAGGCACCTGGCTTTGCAGAGCTGATAATTCAGGTACCATCTCAGGGTTTCATTCTCAAAGTTGTAGTTGATGGTCCAATAGACACAGAGCCGGGTGTGCTGCCGGACCAGCTCCAGCACCGTCCGGAACCCCTCGGCCATGTTGAAGGCTGTACCCCTGCCACCTTTCTCCCAGGCATAGACAGACAGGAGCTCCAGCGCGTACTGGGGGGGCAGGGACTCTCCCGGTCTCAGGTTCCTTTTGTGGGGAAGGACAAACTGGGATGGACAAAAGGAAGAGAGATGAGACCGACAGGCAACAAACTCTGATTCCCGCCCCGTTCATGCCCCAACATCCACTCAGAAAAAGCGGTCAGGGCTGGGAGTCAGGGCAGCTGGGGCTGGGGCAGGGAGAGCAGGGCCCTCCCAGGGGCACCTTGGTGCCCGTCAGGACTCCAGCCAGGTATGCCCCGACCGGCTCTGTCCTCCACTAACTGCGGGGGGCTGAGGGGGGCCCGGCCCGGCCGCCGTACCTGTTTGTACCAGTGTTTCACCAGGCGGATCAGGCTTTTCAGTTTGGTGGGGAGAGCCATGATGAAATTCCTCTGCAGCTCGGTGAAGCAGGGGGAGAACTCGCTTCCCTCGGGAGAGCTCTCTATCAGCCTGACGTACACGGCCGGGTCGGGTGTGTAGCCTGAGTACAGCTGGCCTAGCAGAGAAGGAGCACAGGCGTGGGTACGAGGCGTAGCTACGCACCGCATGTACCCGAGCGCCGCGGGTGGCACGTCCCACCCCCCGGCACTGTGCCCACTCTTCCAAGTGGGGCCTGGTGTTAGAATCACAGATCCAGTGCCCACTGGCGCCTGGCCTTTCCCTGCAGCTATCCCTTCCCCCTCCGATAGGAACTACTTTGCGTGGCAGCAGGATACACTTCACGCTGCCCGCTCCCACCTCAGAGCTGGCTTTTTCAAGGACGGTTACAGCCAAGGGGCCAGACTCCATCCGGGGCATGGCCAGGCCCCTACAGGGTGTGCCCTCGGCCTGCCCGCTCAGCCTGGCTGGGGCTGGCTCAGCTGCGGAGGGCCCAGAGAATTGACACAGCTTGTGACGACTGTGGGGAGAGCAGAGCAGCTCAGAGACGATGAGCAGCTCTCGTGGGCGAGATGGGCAGGTGGACCTGAGGGCACCGTCACCAGAAAGAAGCAGGAGCGGGACCGAGGAGAGCTGGGCTGGGAACGCTAGTCACTAGCTGGGTCCAACACTGCAATCATGGGCCTCCCTTGACCATGCATTGCTCCTCTCTCATGGCCCCTCTGTGAATAGTCCTGGGAGTCATTCAGACAAGACCCTTCCCCGAGCGCCACGGGGTGGTGCTCCCCAAATGCTGCTTGCTTGCGCCTGAATGGCTGAATTTAAACAGTGACAAACAAACCCCGCTTCCCCATTGGCTGGGGCCTCTGTTCTGGACCACAGGTGGGCAGGAGAAGCTAGAGGAAGAGACGCCATTCAGGGGCGTTATCGGAAACACGGCCCCTGCACGGTGCTTTCATTTGATGAGAGCTAGTGCCCCAGGACGAGATCCCGTGTGCATATGGTGCGTGTGTGACAGCCACCTTCCTGACAACACCTGGGATTGAACCGGGGTCCTCCAGAACTGCCAGCATGGTAGAGTGTGAACTAAAGCTCCCAAACTGGGTCAGTAACAAACTCGGCTGCTCTGCAGAGTGGGCCCAGAGAGGAAGCCACAACCCTCACTGAGCGTGGGTGCCACACATCCATGGGAATTTACAGCTGCAAAGTTAGACATGTGGGATCCATTTGCAAATCATAGTGGGGGAATTTGGTCATGGGATTCCCCTTAAAATCTCCTGGCATCACATGCTTAAAACCCAGCAAACCCTGGAGAAAATGGAGCCATCGCTATCTGGAAAGCAGCAACAGCTCTGGCAAGGGAAGACTCAATCCACTGTGGGAATCCAGAAAGACTAGATGGTCACTGACCGATATGGCCCCTGCCCTGGGAATCCAAAGCAACGCATCTTACCTAGGGCATCGAAAGCCGGCAGCACATCAAAGTCAATATGCTCGCCCATGGACATAGACGTCAGGGTAAAAGTGAGCACACGGGGGTTCTCCCACTTTGTTGCCTTAATACTCAGCTCTAGATCTTCTCCCAGGGAATCTTTACATTCTTCCAGCTTTGTCTGGATTTCAGCAATGATTTTTTTCCGTTCTCCTTTCAGGGCCTGGAAATCCTTCACCGAGCTGACAAACACGACAAGGTCCACATCAGAGACGTCTTTCAGGGCTGTGCCCTTCCCTGACGATCCAGCCTGGAGGAGAAAGCAAGAGACAGAGAGAGCGTTGGCCTGGATTTGAGGGGTGTGGTACCCCACCAGGTGATCAAGATAATTGCAACCATACTGTGTGCATTCAGTCACCATGAATTAATCAAATAGAACACCACCGAGTTAAGGGTTCATTTGAACAAGCTGGGCTTCTAGAGGGAAGGTCAAAGGAGGCTGGCAGTTTCTGCTAATCAGAGGGAGAGAAAAGAGTCAGCAACTTGAGATTGAAAGAAAACACGTGTACGGGATCCTTGAATTTAGGCCCCTTTGATACAGAAGCTTATAATGACTGAGATTGTTAGGAATGTTTTGTTAATAATTAGTTTATTGAAGTTAGGAGAAGTGATGATCCAGTCGAGGTCATTATGATTTCTGTGTTTTGCGACAGTTAGTATAAAAGGACTAGATGATACAGTTTACTCTGAAGCAGTTGTCTGAAGCTATCGAGAGACTTTTTCCTGACGACTTTACTCCCCAGCGGGGAAGCATCCGGCCAGCGCCGACCTGCTGTAAATTATTCAATACCATCTCCAATTCTAGGTCATTATTGGGGATGTTCTACCCCTATTGCTTATGCCTGTGTGTGCTTAAATCGAATAAATAGTTCTTTTAGATAAGAGCATGCTTGCGTGTATTAATCTTCATCCGCTAGAAGCGCTGTGTTCCCATTGTATTCCTGAAATCAGCTGGAGTGAAACAGTGAAGTTACCACTGCTTTAGGTTCTGGCTAACAAGAGAGGACACAATGTGTCCCTCTGCAGGCTGTCCCGCCATGCCCCCAGCCCCAGAGAGCTTACCTGTAAGTCCACCCGCATATAGGAGCTGCTTCCAACACCCCGTGGGACATCCCACTGCTCACTATCTAATACCTTGTCTCTAATATCCTGGGATCAACACAGCTACAACTGTCCTACTTGGCTAGTTATTGTCCAGTGTAAGAGCTCAAAGTTTATTACACCCTATGGGAATGGCTACTGGAGGTATCTTTATTATAAAGACAAGGTGACACACCCCAAATATTTGTTTCCTTCAGTTTAGAGCTGTGGACACCGCACACCACCAAACATCTAACACCTTTCAGAGGCTGAGCCGCCAGCTTCAGCTGAAACCTGTTTTTCTTTTGGGTCAGACGCCCGAGGTTTGGAAGCTGGCGATCCCGTGACAGGGAGGGAATCAGATGGCTGTGGGAGGACTATACAAGCAATAGCCTGGGGTCAGGATCAGGAAGGAGAGAAATAGAGGGGAAGTCTTAGGGTTGACAGGTGTCCAGTTTTCGACTGGAAAGTCCGGTCAAAAAGGGGACCTGCAGTAACCGGCCTCCACCGCCCGGGAGTGGGAAGTGCGCCAGCTACTGCAGAAGCCCGGGGTAGTGCTCAGGAACTAGGGACGTAAAAATGCGTTTAATTCACTATCCGTTTAAACTTCTAAAGATGGAACATTGAGGCGTTTAAAGGTTAACTTACCCTGCAGTGGCAGCTGTGTGCAAAAGGGGCGGGGGGGGAGAGATGCCATCAGGTGGTGATGAACTTCTCCTCTGGCTGGCTCCCCCCGCTGAACTGCTGCTCAGCTAACAGCTGCTGCTGGCTGGGTGCTGGCAGAGCCTGGCAAAGCAGCTGCATGCCCCCCCCCCCCCCCCCCAGCCTCAGCAGTCTAGCTCTGACGGAGGCTGGAGAGGGAGGAGGCAGAGGCGGCCTGTCTACGAGGGCCTGAGTGTGAAATTCAAAGTCCCTCCCCTCCCACCGGCCCCACTGCCAAAGATCTCCTGGTTCCCCCATCTCAGTGATGTTACAGGAGGGGGTAAAATTACTTGGAAGTTGGAGGGAGGGAAGCAAAGCAGGATCCTGTGGGTTTGGTCCTTGGAGGAGAGACCAAAAGGTGTGCAGGTCAGTCTGCTAAGTGTGAGCTGATTTACTGAAATGGCCTGCAACATGGTGAAGTTTAAAGAATGATACACATAACATTCTAGCTGTATAAATAACTTTAATTGGGTACTCACCAAACGTGAAAGAAAACGGTTAAATCTGCAGGAAAAACTAACTGTAGTCACTTCTTACAGGATGGCCTCAAAACACAGAATACCCGGCAAAAAACAAACAAAAGTCCGATGCAAAAAAAAAAAAGAAAAAGTTCTGAGTCCAGTTCAGAGGAATCCAGTTTAGAAAACGTTGCATTTCATTTTCAGCTCTACTACTGCTGATTCTGGTTCAGAAAAATTAACATATTTACGTGCTCTGGTGTCAGCCTTGTGCTGTGCAGCCGATTAACGGTAAGGTCAGCGTTGGAAAACACACGTTCTGCAGGCACAGACGAGCCTGGAATGCACAGGTAACTCTTCGCCAACTTTCCAAGTCTTGGAAAACGCTGAGCATTGACTTCCCACCACTCCAACGGACTGCATTCCAGTGAAGGACAAGGTTCCCTGTAGTAATTTTCCAGCTCATTTTCCACTGCATTCTCCTCAGTCTCCTTTTCGGTATAATCTTCGCCTAAAAGCATCACGATCGCGCTCCTCTCAGCGACACGCATTTTTTTCGGCGCTGGCTCTGTTTTCGGCTCCTTCAGTTCAGCGCCGCTCGTGCTGGGCGTCGATTCAGCTTCAGACCCTGCACTCGGAGGCTCTTCTATCAATGCAAGTTGCAGGAGCTTTGATTTAGCAGCCATCTGGACGACGGGCGAAAGAAACCGCATGTGTTTATGGCGCGGATCTAACAAGGAGGCAACAAGGGCAGGTTTCTCACCTGTGGCAGGATCGTTGGGTTTCATCTGATGCTCCAGAGAGTGGCGGACGGCAGCCTTGAAATCAGCCACTTTCTGATTCTCGCCAGGGGCTTCGCTTCTCAGGTGAGTTTGGAGAAGACTGTTGCAAATGGGATAAATGTTAGAAATGGAAACTGACTGCTCAGCAGACAAGGCCAGTGTAGCACATTTTAAAGTGGAGAGTAGTGGCAAGATGTCCTCTATTAATTGCCAGTGCTCATCTTGCAGCTGAAGGGTTTGGGCATCAGACTGCTTGGTTACAGAGCTGTCTGAAAGCACAGCGGTTACAGCCCATCTTTGCTCGCTGAGTCTTTCGAACATGTCGTATATTGAGTTCCAGCGAGTTTTACATGACTGGATCAGACGGTGGGGCTTAACCTGAAGCTTTGTCTGTTTTCTTTCGAGTGCTTTTGCAGCCCCGGAGTTGTGGTGGAAGTGTGCAACTAGTCTGCTCGCAGCTGCAACAACACAATTCACATTGCTTGAAGAAAACCCCTCGTTTATGGCTAGCTGCAAAGTACGGGCAAAACACTTTACAGATTCCCACGCAACACACCTCGGTGTGCTGGCGAGCACAACGTTGCTTGCGTTATCGTGCACACACGCCAAGACCCGGCCTGCCAGACCCCATCTTTCCACTGCGGTGTTTAATTTTTCAGCGAAGTTTTCCGCTGTCTGCTGTTCTACCACACTTTCCGTTTGTAGGACTGCGGATCGCAGCTTCCAGTTTTCAATATAGTGGCAGGTGATGGTCATGTAGCTCTCTGTAGTTAATGCAGTCCAGCAGTCGGTGGTGATAGCTACTTTCACGGCGTTTTCCAGTTGTTCCCGGAGAGACTTCACCCGGTCTTTATAGCACAGCTCCAGCCGCCAGGTGACAATCTGTCTCACCGGCACACAGTAATCCGGTTCTAGAAAACTCATCAGGGCCCGAAAACCTGTACCCTCAATGACACTTATAGGCAACATATCTGTTGTGATCATGCTGCACAACAACTCCGTTATCTTTTCGGCACGTTGGGCGGTGCATTTCCTCGCGCTGCCAGAAACAAACGCTGCCGGGGCTGTCTGACTTTTGTCTTCTTTCTCACACAAAGTGGAGGGATGCTTCAGCTTCAGATGGTTCAGCATTGCCCCGGTGCTGTTTGTGTACCGCAGCTCGGCGTTACACAGCTGACATTTCACCGTGTCTTCTGAGAGTTTTGTGAAATAGTTCCAGGCAGCGCTCCTCCTTTTCGTCCGCTCCATCCTGATGGGAAGCTGAACGCTCACCCCAGGCAGGGAGAGGGGCTGCAGAGATCCCTGATCCTTAGGCTATGGAAGAGGAGTGGAAGCGGGTCGTGCTTGCCTCCGTCCTGGGGGAGGGCACTGAGGAGGGACAGGAAACACGGCCTGGTGGCGGCCCGGTCTGATAGGCTGCGGTGTGAACCCGGAACAGCGAGTCAGCAGAGCCTGGGCGGGGACTGGGGGGCAGGGGGGGAGTGAATGGCTGTGGAGGATGGTGCTGCCCCAACTGGGCAGGTGGGGGGAAGGCTTTGAAGACAGGGAAGGGGGCACGGCTGGGAGTGTCGGGGGGGAGGAAGGGGGCCGCTGACTTCTTCCAGCCCAGCCTCCACACAGCCCCCCCGGGCAAGGGTTAAAGGAATCAGGGAATGAATCACACACCGTTTAAACGTTTCGCCGCTTACATCCCTCTCAGCACCGGCTCCAGCGGGGGGAGGGGCTGGAACCCACCCCCATCCCACCCCCAGTGGGGCTCCCCCTCCCCCGCCCTGCCCCAGTCACACCCCCACACCCTAGTCACCCTCCCCACCCCCGGCTCTCCCTCCCTGCCCCGCTTTGCTCCAATCACCCCTGCCCCCCATCACCCCTGTTCAGCTGGCAGAGGGAGGGACAGAGGGGGAGAGCAGCAAGTGATGGTGGGGGCGGAGCCGTGGGTGGGGAAGGTCCCGCACTCCGCACGCGGTGTGCGGTTTTCACAAATTAGAAAGTTGGCTGCCCCAGCAGTGCCCCCGGGGGCCAGGCCTGGGAGGGGAAATCTGATGAAGGAGGAGGCCTGGGTGATGCTCTAGCATTGCTGGGGCTGGAGGTCCGACGCTGGTACCAGCCGTTATTTAAGGCCAGGCCAGGGCTTCTAGGGAGGGCCTGACGGGTCCCCAGTGGGGCAGGAACCAGCTGGAAGGGGGCTGGCAAAATGTTATTTTTGTGTGGACCCTGGCATATCTCTGGAGGCAGTCCAACCTGGCCTAGGTCATTCGTGACCGTCCCTTAGAGGGTCACAGGCTGTGCTGCTCGCGTGGCCTGGGCTGTGTTTCCCACTCCTTAAGTGCACACGGCTCTTCTAGTTTTCAAAAATACAATAAAATAAAGATTCTCTGGATGTGACTATTGCCAGGCCTTGCCCCCCCCCACCCCCCCAAATGGGCACTGGCTGGGGTTGGGGCAAGGGGCCCAGCTGGGCGGGATTGGGCATTGTGGGATCAAAAGAAACAGCTGGGGGGGGGCTGGAGTGGGGACAAGGGCCCAGCTGAGGCTAGCCCCCACCCTAAAAGTGACTCCGCTTCCCTCCCCCAGGCCTCCGCAAGGTCACCGCCTCGGCCTCCTAGCCAGAGCGACCAAACAGTGATTTTAGTGCAATCGGGGTTTTCCGGTTTTCACCACAGCCACTCTCATCCATCTGATGCACCAGAGTCCCAAATGCCAGACCCCCACCGAGCCGGGTCCCAGCTGTTACTCACGAGGCCTGGGGCCCATCGCTCAGGGGGTCTCCCTAAGCGAAGGGCCGTTCTGCAGATATTTTGCCTGCCCTCTGGCTCTCCCCAGACACAGCCTCGCACAAATACTGACAGCGACTCTCTGTCCCCCATTTCCTGCACCCACCTGGGAACCAGCCCCACCTCCCGTCTTGCACGCCCCTTCCTCACAGACACAGGCAGAGGGTCCCTGACCCTCTGCACCCTGATTCACAGCAGCATCACCCTAGCTGTGTGCTGATCACCCCTTAATACACCCACCACCTGGACTGTTCCCCTCTCTCCCAGCATCACCCCCCCCCCAAATGCCTGGAGATGCAGGGTCAGGTCGCACTGTGCACCCCATCTCCATCCCTCACCTTAACCACCTTCAGCACCCGCATTGCAGAGTAGGAGTTTCTGAAGCAGTTTTGGGTCAGAAAAACAAAGATGGTGTGGATGGCTGTGCTGATCTGGGCCTTAAAATCTCTGTTTGGCTGCAGATCTTTGCTGATGAACGTATCAAGTTCCTCGGAGGGAGTCTCATAAAGCGCCATGACTGGCAGTGGCAAAGAGACAAACAGCAGGGGCTGCGTGGAACTGGAGGGACCAGCCTGTGTGTCCCCCTCTCGCAGTGGGACTGTGTCTTGCTCCCTCTGCAAGCACAACAGGCACTGGGGGGCTGGGCGGGGGCTGGGGACTAGCAGCTGCAGAGGGTTGATAGTGGCACAGAGGCCTCGCCTCCTTTCATTTCCTCAGCTCTCTGATCAGTTTCGTTTCTCCAGAGGCTGCTCCCTGCACCAGGGCGGAACGCTGGCACCCCGCCTGGTTGTAAACTGGGCTCTTTCCCTGCCTGCCCAGAACTGCGGGTGTGCATGCATGGGAAGTGTTCAGCTGGCGCATTGCTGGCTAGGCACGCATGGCACTGGCCGGGTGAACCCGCAGTTCCACCATTACTGGGTCTCAGTGATTTTCACATCCAGTGTTTTCAGTTCCCAAGTCCCAGATGGTTTCCTGTCAGCCCTGTAAAGTCCAGCTGGGCTCTGACAGTCCCGCCATGTTTTTCCATCTCCTGCATCACCACCTGTAATCACGAGTCCACAGGGCAAACCCCATCTTCTCCTCCTCCTGCATGCCCTTCCCAGGGCTTGCGCAGCGGTCACTGACGGGGCCTGGATGTGGAACTGGGCTTTAGTAAAATCCGTCTGTGGCAGGGTCAGTAGGAGGGTAAAGCAATAAAAACTCCGGCTTGCCACGAATGTCAGTGACACTGACACAAGCAGGCAGCAGATCTGCTGAGCACTGGGGGGACTCTCCCTCTGCAGCATAGAACTGCACTTGATTGAAAGCGAACGGGACCCTGGCATGCGGGCAGTGCAGTGACCCCTGCTAACACGGGGCCCTTGCTGTGACACGCTCACAGACTAATGTAAGACAAGAGGACTGAGTCGCGCCCCCCTGCTCCAAGGAGCTCTGGGTCTCACGCAGGGCACTTGAGAGGCAGGGTCTCAGAGTGGCAGGCAGGTGCTTTGCTGCGCTCCTGACTTGGCTGTGAACGTCCGCGTTGCAGTGGTGGGGCGTTCTTGGTCTGTCTCCCCAGACTGCCAGGTGTCCCCGAACGCCTCAATCCCAGGCCACGGCTGCTGCAGCTGAAACAGGGAAACGGGCTGGGGACCGCTCCTCCACAGAGGAGTCGACTGTCCCGTCTTAGCCACGGGGCTGCAGGATCAGCCAGGCCCTCGGGCTGCCGCAAGCATGGACCCGCGTCGCAGTTGCTAATTTCACCCAGCAAGGGTGACTGTCTGTAGGGAGATGCAGCCTTGACCGTGGGAGGTCACTGCAGTATCCTGATGGTACTGCAAGGGTGCTGGGCCCAGCCCTCCACCCCCCCCCCGCCAGGACAGGTCACTCCACGGAGCCCAGCTGGGTGACAGCTGGGGAGGGAGGGGGGGATACAGGATAGGGAGGGCAGAAGGCCTGAGAAACTGTGGGGGGAGAAGGTGGAGCAGGGGATCCCCCCACACCTGGAGAGCAGAGGGCCAAGCCCTGCCCATAGGACAGGGGTTGCAGGTCCCGGGGAGACGGGGCTGATTCTCAGAGCAGGACGACTCCCGGGGGGTTACTCTGCGGAGCACCCTGCCTGCACCCAGTGCAATTCACTGACTTGAACCAGTCCTGGCCGGCTGCTTTGGCTGCTGCCCCTCGGCCAAACGCCCCAGAAGTTGCCCCTTTGCCTGCCCCCGTTGTTTGCTCCCTGCTTGCCCAGGGCCCAATGGCCTGTGTCTTCCACCGGGCCCACAGCCTGGGCCAGGCCAGGGAGATCCTTAGATGGCAACGTCCCTCTCAACAGAAAAACACCTCGTACTCACGGGTCAAAGAGCTTCAGCTGATGCAGGGGACAGACCCAGCCTGCCTCCGGGCCGGCACTGGCATCCCCTCTCCCCACACAGGCGCTGGGAGTGGCCATGGCACAGCACCCCAAAACACAGCTGCAGGGCACTGGGACCTGCCAGTCACTGAGGTCATGGGAGCTCCCCCCTCCTGGCCTTGCCTGCATGGTGGAGTCAAGGGCCCCGTCCTTGCCATCCAGGACCCGAGCATGGGGCGCTCCCGCCTTGCGGCCCCTGTCACCGGCAGCCCAGACTTGGGTAGGGGAATTCCCAGTGCCCTGGCAATGCCAAGCCAAACTCAGGTGGGGGACGTCCTGGGCAGTGGGAGATCACTTACAGGATGAATCTTCACACGCTGGCTTTGGGTGCTGAGCGCACACCCGGCATGGGTGACACCCGGCGTGGGAAACTTCAACCCCGACAGTGAAACTCTGGCAATGTTAGAAAAAACTGAAAACAGGGTCTTAGAATGGACATGTCGGGCAACCTTAACTGGGGGCAGCATTTCCAGCCCCAGCTGTCATGGGTTCTTTTACGTAGCCTCCTCCTAGCGTGCCCCGATCCCCCAAGGGTGGTACAGCGCCTTTCCCTCCTTCCACAGGGCATGGTGACCCTCTGTAGGAACAATGGGCCCTGGGTTCTTTACACTCAATGTCTGCACCTAGTGGCTGGGTGAGTCACTGGCTAGACAGCCCCTACAACCTCTAAGACAGCACACTTTATTGGTCCAGGGAACCCAGGACCAGCAGATAATAAAAAGAAATATTTATTCCCAGAAAAGACGGGGGTGAATTAAAAGAAGGAAATGGGACCCAGCCCGTAACCAACCCAACACACCGCACAAAGCGCCCCCTGCCACAAACAGAGGAGAAAGGACAGCCCTGCCCTGGGAGCCTCCCCAGAGGCCTGAGCTGGGTGGTGGAGTGGGAACTCAGGGAGTGGGGCTGGCGTCTCTTGCAGTGGGTCAATGGTGGCCTCAAGCCCTGGCTGCCCCTGGCTCCAGGTTCAGGGAGCCCCGCTAGCAGTAAGTCTTCACAGACGCAGAGCAGTCTTGGGGCTCAGCACCCAGACGGCCAAGTCAAATGTGATGGGGATGACTGAAAATCTTTATCCATCATACGTAAAAAAGTTCTACCAATCCCAAAGGATCAGACACGTTACCAAACGGGTCAATGAATAGTTCAGATCTTACCAAAATACACGCTTAAAGCCAATGCTTATTAACTAAACTAATATTTATTTAGAAAAGAAAAGAGTGGAATGGTTAAAAGCTCAGTGAACATACACAGAGGAAAATAAAGTTCTAAGTCAGTTTCAAAGTAGAGATGATAACTGAGTGCGAAGTTCTTACATTGCAAAGTCTCTGAAATTACCCAAACAGCTTGGGGGTCGTCAGTCCTTGTTTAGAGCTTCTTTGTTAGAAATCCAGTCCAGAGAAATGAAGGCTAGATAGTCCATGGGCAGAGTTCGTTCAGATGCTCCCATAAGAATTAGCAGGGTGATTCCAGGCTGGGATCCCAATCTTGCGATCCAAACTCCCTGACGAGCTTGGACAGATGTGAGATTAAAAGGATCAGCCCTGGAGCTTCCTTTAGAGTTGAAGCAAGGTAGGCACTTGCAGGTAACTCCTTCACGGTGGGCTTTGATGAAAGCTGAACTGACAGTTTGATCTTTACTCAATAGGTCCTTCCTCAGACAATCCAGTCAGCAATAGCCATTTAAACTACCAAGACAATCCACAGATATTTCCTTGAGTGGAGAACAGTAATGTATATTGTCCTTTGAAGTAAAACCTTCATCTCCTAGGCACACATTGGTAATTAGCTGCATCAGCGCAATTAACAGTTACTTAAACCTCAAAGAGTAATGCAGGCAAATGATGTTCTTACACCAATGTCCATCTGGATGTTAATATTCCCTTTTGACCTCTTAATCAATAGAACAATAGTGATAGACGGGAAAGCAGTTTATCTACATTGCTAACCTCTAACAAGATATATGCAAACAACATCAAATAACTACCACCAATACACTTGTGTTAGAAATAACCAAACAGGTTGTCCCGGGGGCGGATTGGGGAGACAGAACCCTTTATTGCCTGCTCATTCCACCTCGACGCCGTGAGTGAGCGACGAGGGGTTATTTTACAATCCTTTTATCCATAGCAGTCTGTAAATGTATACATTGCCAGCAACTCCCCATAGACCCTTATTTGGTTACACTGACACCTATACAATGAATATTTACAACTACATAATGAATATAATTATACCCGCCCCTGTTTGTTGTTTACGGGATTACCATACAGAGGGCAGGCCCATCACCTTAAAACCTATCAATTTTACACTAACATTTTTAAAAATAAAGGCATGCCAGGAGGAGGAAGAAGATAATGTCTTTTTCCTCCCACCAAGGCCTTGCACAGGAATGCCGATAAACTCATCCCCTGGCAGGAAGGGAGGAGAAGAGAGATAACAGACTAACTAAAATTTACAGAAACAAGATATGCCCTTGCCTTGACCCCATTCCCTGTAATTTAGGCCTGGCCACTTGTCCAGCTTTTAACTCTTTACTCTCCTACAACTTGCGTATCAAAGCTCTGGTCTACTTGTAAGGAATGACCCTCATTACTGTTTGGTGTTTCCCTTTAATACGTCTTTCAAGGTCAGAGTTGGGCCATGCAACTTGCAGAGTTCTTTAGACATTGCAGTCTTGGCCGGCTAAGCCGGACTCTTATTAACAGAAGGATGGGAAAGAGAAGAGTAAAGGGAAGAGCATGTCTTTTCTTTTCAGCACCCAAAAGGGAGTGGTGGATAGCATAGCCCAGCCTCTCATTATTTAGACCTAATTTCTGATGCACCAATTCTGGTTGATTGATTCTGGACTCACGCTTCTCCTGTTTACCAGGCAAGGTCTTAACAGAGTCCTTGAGTTATGTCAGGAGGCTGTTTGGTTACACCACAAAGGTAAGCTGACCTACGTCAGGCTGATTTACAGCCGCCGCATTAATTACTGCGGAGGATGATGTTCACACGCCCCTCCTCGGGGCGGTGGTGCGTGTCCTCACCAGCGCACTAAGAGGGGCAGTGTGGAGAGCTGAGAGACCGGGCTGGCAGCTCCCTGCCGGGAGCCTGGCTGCCACACAGGCGGAGTAGCAGCAGTCGGGGCACTGGGTGGAATGGTCTCAGGCCCGGTTCACACAGCGGGGCAGTTCTCTACTGTGATTGCCCGGTACCAGTGTTCCTGTCCACCCACGGGCAGGGGGACCATGACATGAGGGGACTAAGGGAACTGGCCACATCCTCCCGGAAGATGAGACCAACCCAGCTCCCAGGGCTCAAGGCAGTATGAAAAGTAGGAAAGGATCCCCTGGAATCGCCCCCTCCCCTTCCTGCCCACACTCCTCCTGCCCCTCCCCGCCCCCCCCAGCTGGAGTCGTCACCGCAGGGAGGGCTGGCGAGGGGGTCTCAGAGCACGGTGCACAAGGACGGCTGCTCTTCGGGCTGCTGTATGGCCATGGCTTGGTTACAGGAGCAGGTGTAGACTGGCTCAGGCTGAGGGGCTGAGACCAGACGTTCCTGTGCTCCGGTGTGGATCTCAAACCCCCGGCTCCCTTTGGGGGTTTGCTCAGGCTGGAACAGAAGCACACAGACATTGGGGATCAGTAAAGAGCCGGCACCTGCCACCCGTTAGCGCCAGGCCTCAGAGGTCAGCAGGGGCCCCTAGTGCTGTTGGCTGGGGATAACGGAGGGCGGAGGGCAGCCTGGCCAGCTAGAGAGAAGAGCTGATTTCAGAGGGCAGCAGCCACCTCCTGGCTAGACCCTGCTGGGATCAAGGTGGCCAGACTTGGCAGTTCTGGGCCCAGGCTTTGGCAGCGCCCTGGCTCCCCCCAGGCGTGAGCTGTCTGGGAATGGAGGAGCTGCTGGGGGCGGGGGGCCACAGGGAGAGACAGGAAAGGGAAGGCCGGATCTGCAGCTGCCTCCCTGCAGGGTGCCCAGGGGCCAGTGTCTGGGCGTGGGGCAGAGCAGAGAAGCTTCGATGGAGCCCTTCACCCCAGCCACACCCAATGTCACCTGGCGAGATGGCGCTGAGTCACCCTGATGGGTGCACCCCCAGCCCCAGCACGGGCCCGTCTGCAGGGAGTGACCGCCTGGCACAGCCAGTGGCATTGCACAGCCAGCGCCTCAGGAGGGCACCAGCTGGGCAGAGAAGGGGAAGGCCAGGGCCAGGGTGAATGGGTGAACCCCTCGGCAGGGGTGGAGGCATGCCCAGGCTGGGCCAGTCCTGTACAGGGTTGGAGGGTGGATGACCTGTGGTCCCAGCACAGTCGGGGAGACTGGTGGTACAACGCTCACCGACACATCCCAGGGCTTCACAGGAACGCCGTAGAAATCCACGCAGCATTGCTGGCGGCAGCAGCGCTCAGCCTCCCGGGCCATCAGGTCCCAGCGGCTCCCCTCCCCCACGATCCCCGTCGGATCCGCCGGGTCCAGGATGATGGGCCTGAAATAGAGCGAGACACGAAGCGTGACGGTGCTGCCAGGCCAGACAGTGCTGAGACAGTGAGCTCAGCTGGGCACCCGCTGCCCCCTTGCCCCCGGGCTCCGTCCCGCTAGGCACTGCTGGCCACGGAGGCCACCCCTCGGGCACACGTCCCTCGGCAGAGAGGGGCTTGTCTGCAGCTCACCCCCCAGGCTCTCCCCACCCGTCCCGAGCCGGGGTCCTGAGTGCGAGCCCTTTGCATTGCCCCTCCCCTCCCACAGGGGTTACCTGGGTCCCCGCCCCCCTGCTCCCCAGTCCAGCCACACTCGCCCTCCCTGTCCCCAGCCCACTCCGAGGGAGGGGATTTCAGTCAGCCTCCCTGCCACAGCTACCCTCCTGCCACCTCTGATTGGCTGCCTTCCCCACTGCCCCGCCTCCTGGGGGGGTATGCACCCCCATTCTCACAGGAGGGGAGCAGGGGATGGGACGGTTTCTCTGCTTCCCCACTGCAGGCCCCCCTCCCCTGCCTGGTACAGGGGGTGAAGAACCCCAGGAGGATCAGAGGGCAGGCAGGGAAAGGCAGAACTGATGTGGGGGTTGGGGGGCTGGACAGGGGATGGGCAGATGTGGGGTGCGAGCTCCTGCAGCAGGGGCCAGCCTCACCTGACCCAATACATCTGGGACCCACCCGTGGGGGTGGGAGGGGGAGCACGGCACTCAGAAAAGCCAGATGGAAAAACACAAAGCGTCTTTCTTTTGAAAAAAGTCATGCCTTTCGGGGGATCTGACTCAGGAGTTTTGATCCCCTGAGGCTGGCCGTGCTGGGATCGGGGAGCCCCAGGGAAAAGCCCGGCTGAATTGCTGGGCGGTGGGGCTGGGCAGCTGGGGGTGCAGCATGACTCGGCGGGGAGGTTTTGCTCTGGGGAGGCGCTGAGAGCTCCGCACCCCATCAGGCAGCACCAGATAGAAATCTGCGTCACTCGGTGGCGGGTGGGTCTCGTGACGAGACCTCCTGCAGCCGGGCCCAGCCTGGATGGCTCATTGGGAGGTGGGGGGGTGGGGGCGCTGTCGTCACACACTGGGGAGCTGGGGGAGGATCACACATACCCCCCCCCCCCCATTGTCTTTTTACATCCAAATCTCCTGACGTGGGGGCCAGTCTCCTGACTTTCTGGGCTCAGCCGTGCTGCAGTCGCCCCTTCCCCACCCAGGGGCTCTGGGCCCAGATCACCAGCCTCGCCTGTGGCGTGGCAGCTTGTGCCAATGCTGGGCTCAGCCCAGACTTTCGTGGCGGGGTGGGGAGCTGAGAGCCGGGTGGCCCAGGAGCAGTCACAGCACCAGCTTCTCCCTGTGCCTGGAGCAGCACGTCCCGCCTGCGGCACATCCCACTGGCTGGACCCGCCGGCCTCCCAGCCTGCGCTCCCTGCTCCTGCCTGGACTGCCCTGTAGCCGCATCCCCAGCCCGTGCTGATGGTCCCGTCTGCTGCTCCCCATGCAGACTTGGCCAGGACCGGGCCCGGAGCAGCGATGCAGGGGAACAGGGTGGGTGGAAGCACAGAGACGGGTGGGGACAGCCATGGGAGTGGGACGTGCAGGGAAACTGACCTGGCTTTTTTGAGCTGATATTGCAGGAACCCTGCCAGGAGCTCATCCTCGAAGTCGTAGTTGATGGTCCAGTAGACACAGAGCTGCTCGTACTGCCGGATCAGCTCCAGCACCGTCCGGAACCCCTCGGCCATGTCAAAGGCTCGGTCCCTGCTGCCCCTCTCCCAGGCATAGACAGACAGGAGCTCCAGCGCGTACTTGGGGGGCAGGGACTCTCCCTTTTTCTCTCCCAGGTACTCTTTGTATGGACGGACGTACTGGCATGGACAGAGGAACAGAGATGAGACCCAATTCAGCACCCAGTTCATGCCCCAAAATCCACTCCGCAAGGAGCAACCAGGGCTGGGGCAGGGGGTTTTCTCCTCACAGTGCCTTGTCCCATTCGGGCACCGTTCACCCATCTCAGACGCCAAAGGAAAAGCAT
Organism: Emydura macquarii macquarii; assembly: GCF_026122565.2. Classification (NCBI taxonomy): domain Eukaryota; kingdom Metazoa; phylum Chordata; order Testudines; family Chelidae; genus Emydura; species Emydura macquarii. The sequence continues at coordinate 8,099,774 of NW_027131391.1, forward strand.
TTAGCGAAAGGGTTTGCTGTGCCACTCAGGGTGAGAGAAGGGGGTTGGGCGGGGCAGGCGTGACCCTCCCACCCCAGGCGCTGGGGGCTCTGGGAAGCCCGGCCCGGCTGCCGTACCTGCTTGTACCAGTGTTTCACCAGGCGGATCAGGCTCTTCACTTTGGTGCGGCGGTCGACCACGAAGTCCCGCTGCAGCTCGGTGAAGCAGGTGGAGAATTCGCCCCCCCGGGAGTAGCTGTGGATCAGATCCGCGTACACCAGGGGGTGAGGCTTGGTGCCAGCGGCTGTCAGGGAACATAAACAGGCAGGTGCATGCCAGTCTCGAGGTCTGCAGGGGCCTGATCTCCACCCCTGTTTGACCTCAGCGTGGCACCTGCAGTGCAAACCTGGACCCTGGAGATGCAGGGGGACCCCAGCTGGGGCTGCTCAGCGGAAGGACCTGGGTGGGGAGCAAAGGCCTGGCAGGCAGGCTGGGAGCAAAGAGGATGATTCCCGTTGGTCTGCTACTCTCTCTCATGCACCCAGTATAGCACGAGTGCCTATCCAACCCCTGTGGGAATTCACGGGACACCTGAGCTGTTAGGAATGGGCCCGGTGCCTGGGGGAGAATGTCTGCATCGTTTCAGGGTGCTGGGCCATTGTGGGGAGCGGGGTATTGGTAGCAAAGATCTTGGGATCTGTGGAGAAACAGTGACACCAGAAAACACTGTTCTCCAGGGGTCCAAGGAGAATCCCTGGCCTTTGATGGGCAGAGACACGTGTCCCTGGCCGAGTCGGGGCAGCAGGACTTACACAGGGCGTTGTAAGCTGGCAGCACATCGAAGTCTATGGATTCGTTGAGTGTCTTGGAATGCATCTGGAAGCTCAGCACGCGAGGATTCGGCCACCGGGACGTCTCGATGATCACCTCAAAGTGCTCCTGCTTCTGGCACTTCTCCAGCATCCTCCTGATCTCCTTAATGATCCCTGCCCGGTTCGTCTCTTGATCTTCATACCCTTTGAAGCAGCTGAGAAACACCACGAGGTCAGCATCAGATCCGCCTTTCAGGGATGTGCCTTTGCCCAAGGACCCGCCCTGTGGGACAGAAGAGTTAGCCGCACGCCCCCAGAGAACTCTGCCCAGGGATCCCTGCATCCGGCCCATAGCGTCTGGCCGAGCTACAGCCTGCCTGTTCGAAAGATGCCTAGTCTTGATCGAAAGATTTCAAGTGATAGAGAGCCAACCACGTCCTAGCCTACCACGTTCCTTTGGTTAATGACCCTCACCATTACAAAAATTGTACCTTCTTTTCAGTACAAATGAATCCGGCTTCAGCTTCCAGCCATTGGATCTTGTTCTGCCTCTTTCTGCTAGATTAAAGAGCCCTCCACTGCCAGAAATCTTCTCCCTGCCTAGATACTTGTTGACCATGATCATATCACCTCCTCCCATCTCTTAGATACACTTCTTAGGCCAATCAGGGTAAAGGCAGATTTTCCAGATCTCAGATTCTTCCTTGGCTCTTTGCTGAACTGTTTTCAGCATCCATTTTAACTGTGAGCAATATCCAGGAATGATCTCACCCCAAGTGAAAATACCACCTCCCTCCTCTGACTGCACCCGCAGCTGTACTTATACACAGGAGCACCCCCCATGACCCCTAAGTACTTCTCAGTCACTAAAGTCCAGGATCCAGCTTCCTTTCCCGAACACGACCTACTTTCTTTCTCCCTAGGTGTATGACCGTGCATGTCGCTGTAGTAACGTCGTTCCAGTGAGCCCACCTTACCGAGTGTCCCGGACTGCACTGTGTAATTGATCGCTATTTACCACGGCACCAATGTTTGTGTTATATGCAGATTTTAACAGCAGTGAACTTCCAGATCACTGACAAAGCTACTGAACAGCATTGGGTCGAGAGCAGATCCCTGTGGGCCCCACTGAAAACACCCCCACTGGATGACAGCTCCCCATTTACACTTGCTTTTTCACTTCTCTCAATAGGAGAGCTTTTAATTGATTTTGTATTGTGCTGATTTTTCCCTCACAATGTCAGATGGGACTAAGGCAAATGCCTGACAGTCGAAGTACATTACGTCCACACATCTCCCCGGTGAGCGCCCTAACCACAGGGCTGGATCCACAAAGGGGAACTTTAGGTGCTCTGCCACTCACTGACATGCATGGGGAGAGCCAGGCACCTAAGACTGGGTCCCGCTCAAAAGGCAGCTGGAGGAGGAGATGCACTCCTCTGGGACATGGGAGAGCCTCTTTCAAATCCCCATTCTGCTCAATCACCTCGGTCTCCCACTGGGAGCCCTAACCACTAGCTATAGGGTATTCTGGGGTGAGACTCCCACAATCTCTCCTGGGAATTTAGACATCTACAGGATTAGGCAGTAGCTCAGTCGCAGTTTTGAGGATCTAAATTTTCTATGTAGGTGCTTAAAGCAGCAGTCAGGTGCCTAAATCCCTTTGTGGATTTAGCCCCAAACTTGTACTGGCATCTGAAAACATGATTTGTTTCACAAGAGCCACTGGCCATAAAATCATGTTGACTGGCATTAAGTATTCCGCCATCCTTTAATTGCTTACTGATTGCACTCCGTACCAATCTGATTTTACCTGGGACTGATGTCAGGCTAACTGGTTCATAGTCACCGGGATCATTCCATTTACCCTTTTCAAATACTGACACATTAGCCTTTCCCAGTCTTCTGGATCTTTCCCAGTGCCCAAAATTTGTTAAAAATCAACATTAAAGGCTTAGACAGCGCCTCAGCCAATTCTTTTAATACTCTTGGGTGTAAATTATCCGGTCCTGCAGATTTTAAAATGTAATCATTGCTTTTTAGCATCCTCCCTAGTCACTGAAGGAATGGGCAGTATTTCATTGTAACTGTAACAGATGAATACTTCATTCTGCCTCTGTCCAAATACGGAACACTTCTGTCTTTTCTGCATCATGACTGACAGATTTACCATCCTTATCTAATAGCGGAGCTGTACCATATGCTAGGATTTGATTTGTTTCTGAAATATTTAAAGAATTCCTTCTTATCGTCCTTAACCCTACTGGCCATAGATTTTTCATTGATGCCTTTAGCTTTTCTTATCAGTTGTCTGCAATTCCTAACTTCCAGTTTGTGCTCATTGCTCTCAGCTTCTTATATATAATTGTTGCTTTCACCACCCCTCTCAACCATGATGACTTTTTTAACCAAAGAAGGCTTTGTATATAATTGTAGATTTGTGATTTCTTGGGCATGTAATAAAGCATTCTTAAACAGCCGCTAATTATCATTCACATTTTTATATTTATGTTTTTCCTCCTATTCAGTTATGCTCGGGCCTGTTTTCAGCTCTGGGAAACTGGCCCTCTTAAAGCACCAAGTCTATATACTGGTCGGGACTATCTTCTGCTTGCCCAGAGCAAATGAAATTAGATCATGATCACTTGAACCTGGGTCACCATCAGTTTTTAGTTCAGTGATGGAATGAGTGTGATATAGAATTACCCGGAGCTGATTAGGATGCTTTTTTGCATTAGAAAGTTCTCATCTATAATGATTAGAAACTCCATGGATGTTTTCCCCATGGCCGCATGTGCTCCTCCGCCCTCCCCGCAGATCAAAACCCCCCTGATAAAGCAACTCTTTCTACACAGTCTGGATCACTGTTCAAGGCACTGCTCACCCCCTTCCTTCATCTGGTTTTGTCTAGAGCAGAATCCCAGGTCCTATTCCCCTGTCACTAGCTCTAAAGCAGGTACGGGTATCTATGATGTAGATGCTACCTACCCCCCTTCTGTGTTTCCTTATCACCTCCTTCCCCATCACTTCCCTGGAGATTATGGCCACAAAACCCACCCCACCCCCCTTCTCCTTCCTCTAGTCCCCAGTGAGATCCCCCCTCTGCTCTCTCCCACCTGGGCAAGCCTGGCAGCTGGTCCCTCCCTCTTCCCCTCCCCTTGGCAGACAAAGTGGCTCCCAGCAGGTAAGCCAGGCATGTTCTGGGTGACCAGGTGAGAACCCACCTTCCTTTCAGCACTGCTCTCAGCAGCTGGAGGGGCAGTCCTGGTGCTCTGCCCCCTCCTTCCTGCCTGGCCCAGAGGCTGCCTGCTCCTTGCTGCACATGCCCTAGCAGCGATCCCTCCTGGCGAAGCCTCCCGCCAGCCCCAGCACTCCCTCCGGAGGTACCTCGGACCCTCAGCAGCCCTGGCGGGGTTCAGTCGTTCAGCAGAGTCCCCACGGGGTCTCGGAGCACCCTGCCCAGAGACCCCCTGGCCCATTCTCCACCTTGCCTCTGACATTGTTCCCTACCAGGGCCCCAGAGGCCAGTCCTGGAGCCCCGTGTCCTGCGGTTACACCCGGGGCCAGTCACTCTGCCACCCCCGAAGGAAAGGACCGAGCCATCGGGTCTCCTGCAGCTGGCTGGTCTCTCTCCTACGTCCCGGATGTACACACAGAGCAGCAGAGATCCTTGACTCTCGGGTCACCTCACCCTACGTGGCATTGCCCTTCACCCTGTGCGAAGCAGCCGCCCGATGCCCCGTCCCGCAGCGGTCGTGCCAGGGGTGCCCGGGACAGGCCGCTCACAGCAGCCCCGCCACTCACCTTCACCACCTTCAGCACCTTGATGCGGGGCGGGGGGCAGTCAACGAAGCAGTTTCTTTTCAGGAACTCACAGATGGTGTCGATGGCTTGGCCAGCCTGGCGCAGGAAGGTGCCGTCAGGCTGCAGAGTGTCGAAAATGAACTTGTCCAGCTTCCGAGCTGGCGTCTGGTAAAGATCCTGAGCCATCGGGGCTGGCCTCAGGCAGACAGGCTTCCCGGCCCGGAGCTGCTCAGAGATCCCAGCCTTCGGGGAGCCTGGGCTGCGGCTAATGTCTACAGCAGGGGCGGTGTTCGCACAGCTTTGCAGAGCTCCGTCTCTGTGCTGCAGCTCTCACTGGCTGTTTCCCCTGGCACACCCAGCTTTTGTTTTCCTGGCTCTCTGGTTGGTTTCGTTTCCTGCTGCAGCTCAGTGCAGACTGGCGAAGAGAGCTGCTATCAGGCGTCAGATAACGGCTGTGTTTCGGTTCGGCAAGGCGTTGTGGATTTCGCCCTGCTTGGCAGTGTTCACTCAGTGAACTCCTCCAAGCCAAGCCCTGTAAACGCCCCCTTCCGATCGCACAGAGCACCATCTGGATTGGCCCTGGTGGCCATGACCCTGTCCTCGCCCAGAGAAAACTCCAGCAGTGACATCCCTAGCCCCACTGACGCCAGTGGGTGTCCTGGGTCCGACCCCCGGAGGGCAGGATCCCATCGCAGTGCACTAGAAGAGCTGGCGTCACGTCGTTTCATTTCTCAGCCTGTTCCATATCATCTCCAGGGGCCCAGTTCTGTCAGCTGCAAGCAGCTGCTGGGACGTCCTGGGCTGAGGTAGGGCGTGAGTAGGGTGCCCAGGTAGCAAGTGTGAAAAATCGGGACAGGTATGGGGGGATGAATAGGCTCCTATGTAAGAAACAGCCCTGGATACCGGGACTGTCCCTATAAAATCGGGACATCTGGTCACCCTAGGCTTGAGGCTGGGTGGAGGGCAGGACCAGTCCAATAGGCAAGACAAAGCCATGGTGGCGGGTGCCCAGCAGTTTGTTTGGCCGCACAAGAAAACATCCTCCCGTTCCGGCCGTTCAAAGCGATGGTTCCACCCAGCGGCCAGGGCTGAAAAGGGGAGGTGTCGCAGCTCTGGGGGAACAGCGCTAGGGCCACTGCCGGGGACTCCGTACAGCCAGCCAGCCCCAGAGACACCCCCAGCCCCACTGACTGTCACTGAATCCCAGCTCCCCCCAGCCCCACTGGCTGCCATTGCACCCCAGCCCCAGAGAGATGCTGCACCCCAGGCCCTGCTCATTCAAACTCACAGGATGTGTTTGATTTGATTAAATGCTATGCAGCCGTTTGCCACATTTAAAAAAAACAAGGTTACCTACCAGTAACTGCTGTTCTCCGAGACGCATTGCTCATGTCCATTCCACTCTAGGTGACTAACAAGCAATACCTTTGGAGACGGGTCAGAGTTACCAGTGAGCTGCCCTCAGCACCGCTCTGCCGAACCCTGCGTCCTCTCTCGCCTGCTGGCCGATGGCGTGGTGGGACGTGAAGTGTTGAAGTAAACTGTGCAGGCCTTAAACTTTGGTCAACTTTGTCTTCTGGGTAAGGGAGGGGTAAAACAAAGAGCAAGACTGTGCTAAGAAATGTAACTCTTTGAAGCGCTAAATGCTTGAGTTGCAGTTTTGTACGTGTCTGTAACCTTGGCTGATAAGAAAGTGAAATGTTTTTGTAACCTAACACGGCTATAAATATACGTTACAATCTGCCTGAAGGCGGAGACCCTTTACTGAGCAGAGGGAACTCTGTCAGTGGCTCTCTCCCTGCAATTGCTTGTACTTAATGAAAGTGTCTCTGACGAGCCTCAGCTAACTAAACGCAGAGTGAAGCTGTATTTCTTCCACAGAAGGTGTGCACCGACGACCAGGTGGCAGCTTTGCAGATGTCCTGCAGGGGCACTCTCTCCAGGAAGGCTGTGGGCGAGGCTTGAGCTCTGGTTGAGTGCGCTGTGAGGGTTCCCGGACGCGGCACCTTCGCCTGCTCGTAGCAGAACTCGATGCACGATGTGATCCATGAGGAGATGCGCTGGGTGGAGACAGGTGAGCCTTTCATCCGGTCTGCCACTGTGACGAAGAGCTGCGTTGACGTCCGGAACAGCTTTGTACACTTGATGTAGAAGGCCAGGGCTCGTCTCACGTCCAGCGAATGCCATCTCCTCTGCCCCTCCGAGCTGTGCGGTTTGGGGAAAAACATGGGGAGAAAAATACCTTGGTTACAATGAAATTGGGAAACCACCTTGGGCAGGAAGGCTGAGTGCAGTCTCAACTGCACCTTATCCTTGTAGAATACAGTATAAGGGGGCTCCGAGGTCAAGGCCCTAATCTCAGAGACCCTCCTAGCTGAGGTAATGGCCACCAGGAAGGCTGCCTTCCATGAAAGCAGGAGCAGGGGGCATGAAGTCATGGGTTCAAAGGGGGGTCCTGTGCATCTCGAGAGGACCAGGTTGAGATCCCAGGGAGGCACCGGGTTACGAACCTGCAGATAAAGTCTCTCCACCCCCTTGAGGAACCTGACCGACATGGGGTGGGAGAACAGCGATCTCCCCTCTCGCGGCTGATGGAAGGCCAAAATGGCCACCAAGTGAACCTTCAACGAGGCCAGTGCCAGACCCTGGCGCTTTAGCTGGAGCAGGTACTCCAGGATCGCTTGTATAGGTGAGAGGCTGGGTGGGATGTCCTGGGACTCTGCCTAACAGGTAAACCGCCTCCACTTAACCCGAAGCAGAATGGGCGGGAACACGTACATGAGGGTTCCCATCCAGTCGATGAGGAACATGTTGGAAATCGACCCAGTCTTGCGACCCCGGCACGAGCAGAACCTCAGACACTTCGTGTTCCGGGCCGATGCGAATAGGTCCAGTCGGGGAACACCCCACTTCTGGAAGATTGTAGTCACGACCTCCGGGTGCAGCGACCAGTCGTGGTGGGGTAGAAACGACCTGCTAAGGTGATCCGCCTTGTCGTTCCTCACTCCCGGGAGGTGAGAGGCAGTCAAGTGGAAATCGTGCCTCACAGCGAAGTCCCACAGACGGGTAGCTTCCTCGCAGAGAGCAGAGGAGCGCGCCCCTCCCTGCCTGTTTATATAAAACATGGCTGCGGTGTTGTCCGTCAGCACCTGCACCACTCTGCCTGTCAGGAATCGGAGGAACACCCTGCACACTAGGCGAGTAGCCCTCAGCTCCTTCACGTTGGTGTGCAGGTGCCTGTCCTCCTCCAACCAGAGCCCCTGAGTGCCCAGGTTGGCGCTGATGTGGGCTCCCCATCCCACATCCAAGGTGTCGGAGATTAGGGTGACTGACGGGACCAGTTCCCTGAACGGAACGCCCTTCAACCTGCCCTGGGAGACCTCCACCAGTCTGGGGAGGCTAGGACGGGTGCGGGAACTGTGACACCCAATCCAGTGGGTGTCTGCTTGGCACATACACTGAGGCCAACGACGCCTGAAGCGGTCTGAGCCTCAGGCGAGCTAGTCTCACTACGTACGTGTAGGCCGCCACGTGGCCCAACAGCTGTAGGCAGTGCCTGGCTGTTGTCATGGGGCATGGGTGCAGCTGGGAGATGATAGAGACCATCACCTCGAAACGTGGCTGAGGCAGGAAGGCCCTGGCCTGGGAGGCGTCCAGGGTGGCCCCAATGAATTCTATGCGTTGCACTGGGGTTAGTGTGGACTTCTGCTCGTTTATGAGCAGTTCTAGCCCGCTGCACGTGGAGCAAGTGAGGGTCACGCTCTCCTGCACTTGGGGCCTGGACCTGCCCCTGATCAGCCAATCGTCCAAGTAAGGGAAGATTTGCACCCCCATTCATCTCAGGTGGGCAGCCACTACCGCCATGCACTTGGTGAACACCCTGGGAGCCGAAGACAGCCAAAGGGCAGGGCTGTAAATTGGTCGTGGAAGCCAGCCACCGTGAAGCGGAGGAAGCGCCTGTGGCTGGGGAGGATGGACACGTGAAAATATGTGTCCTTGAGGTCGAGGGCGGCCTACCAGTCTCCTGGATCCAGGGAAGGGCTTATGGAGGCCAGGGAGACCATGCGAAACCTGAGTCGTTTGACATATTTGTTTAGACGACGCAGGTCTAACATGGGTCTCAGCCCCCCCTTTGCCTGGGGGATGAGGAAATACCTCGAATAGAACCTGCCCCTTTCTGCCTTGAGGGACCATAACCACCGCTCCTGTGTGGAGCAGGGTGTCCACCTCCTGCAAGAGGAGTTGCTCGTGAGAGGGGTCCCTGAAGAGGGACAGAGGAGGGGTTGTTGGGGGGGTAGATGTAAGCTGTAGGGCGTAGCCCCTGAGACTATCCCGAGGACCCAACGGTCCGACATGATCTTCGCCCATTCGGGATAGAAGGGCCTTAACCCGTCCAGGAAGGGGTGGGGCAGATCCAGGAGAGCAGTCGGGGCACCACCCTCGGAAGCACCATCAAAACTGTCTCCTCCGATTGCCCGACCCCCTGGGGGGCCCCTGCTGGGGGGCTGAGGACGAGCTGGGGGCTGATTTCTTCTTCTAAACCCCCTATTTGTGTCCCTATTTCTGTAGGGTTGAAAGGGCCTAGGTGGAGACCTCGGTTGCTGCTGCGCCTGGGACCGTGACTGGCGCCTGGAAGCCTGGGGCATGTGCAGGCCCAGGGAGCGAAGCGTGGCCCTGGAGTCCTTCGGACCGTGCAGCTTCCCATCGGTCTGCTCAGAGACGAGGGCCGACCCATCGAAGGGGAGGTCCTGGATGGATTGCTGCACCTCCTGGGACAGGCCCGAGGATTGCAGCCATGAGCAGCGCCTCATGGCAATGGCGGAGGCTATGGCCCTGCCCGCCGAGTCAACAGCGTCACTGGACGTCTGGAGCGCTGCCCTAGCCACCGGGATTCCTTCGTCCAGGGTGGTGGTGAAGTCTGCAGCCTGGTCCTGGGGCAGGGCCTCAGCGAACTGCCCGAGGGAGTCCCACAAATTACAATTGTATCTCCCCAGGAGGGCCTGATGGGTGGCAATCCTGCACTGCAGGCTGCCGGGGAATAAATCCTTCTCCCAAACAAATCCAGCTTGTTGTTGTCTGTGTCCCTGGGAGGGGAACCAGGCTGACCTCACCTGGCCCGTTGCTTGGCCGCGTGCACCACCAGGGTTCCCGGGGCCGGGTGAGTGAACAGCTACTCCAACCCTTCGGCCGGGACAGAATACTTCCAATAACAAAGAGTCCAAACAATGGGGAACGGCACTTGCGGAGAGCGAGGCTGGTTCCAGCAACCGTCGGGGCGGAAAGAAGGGACTGAGGGGCCCCATATACCGCAGCATGGGCGCGGGGCTCCAGGGGGCACCGGAGCCAGCCCTACGGGATCTGCTAAGGGGAAAAAGTTCCGGCAGCCGTGCCCGGAGGCGTGCGCTCACCTATAGCGCAACAGACACGAGCAACACATCTCGAAGAGGAACAAAAGCAGCCAACAGATGTAAACAACTGCATGGGCTGAACACGGACGTACTATTGCGTCTACACGCGTCAGATGGCCTCGGTGTGCCAAGTGCCTGTATCAAGGGCATGTGAATGTGTTCCAGCCTGAATGACACTGCCCCCTCCTCCCCGCCCCCGGGTTTTTCAGACCCCCGCACGCCCTGCAAACTGGCAATAGCGACTGTGGCTCAGTGAGCGCTTCCCCACGTGTGACGGGCTCTGTGGCGTGACACCTGCTGGACTGATGGCGCACAATTCAGCTGGACAGGCCTCGGCGCCAGCGCACAGCCGGCCATGCTGCTTTCCCTGCCAAGCGTGACAGCGCCAAGTTCCCCCATGATCCCCTGGGGGGGGTGGGCCTCAGGAAGCCCTTCCAACAGCTAGTGTGGAAAGCAAACAGGCCTTCTCCAGCCCTGGACCAAGCAAGGGACGCAGGGCACCAATGCACTGGGCAGTTCTTGGGGAATTAGCCCATCCCTGGTACTTGAAACCCTCCAGCATCCGTGTTGCAGCCCACGTCCAGGGACAGCTGGACATCCTGGCTTGCCTCCTGCCTGGGGCCGCAGTTGTCACCAGCTGTAGCACCCCCTGCTGCCAGAGCAGGGTGCTACAGACGCTCCCTGCCTCAGTTTACAAGCTGTGGCAGCCGGCCTAGAGCAGGGCAACCAGTCTTTACGTGGTTAAATAATAACCTCAGCATGTGACCGTCTGCACCTTTAAATGCAAACAGCAGGTGTTGGTCGCAGGGCCTGAGGCCCTGAGAAGCTCCTCTTCCCGCCGCCCCAGCACTCCCCCATCACTGAAGCAGGCAAAGCTTCTTTGCCCACCTGGTGGGTGCTGGTCGGGGATCTCCTCCCAGCGCTTCTCGCCCCAGAAGGGGCACGACATGCTGAGCCTCAGGTATGTGTAGTGGGGGAGAGGGGTGCCAAGGCCCCCAGCAGGGGCAGAGGTCTGGCACGCCCTGGCACAGAGATGCATTGCATGTGCCCCAGGCCTGTGTTCGGGGGGGCTGGGCACTGGGGGAGCCGTTCCCTGGGCCCTGCGTTTCCTGGTTCACCGTGGTTTAGGTTTTGCTCAAAGAGGGCAGAGTGAAGGCTGGGGGCGGAGGAGGCATTTCCTGGCTTTCTAACTTTTGCATCCTGGTTTGTCACAGGTATTTCCTGCTTCCCAGAGGTGCCAGTCTCAGGCTGCCAGCCCCTTATTGTGGAAGGGCGCAGGGCTCTGCCATGCAGCCTCCGCCCCCTCGAACAACGCCCAGTGCCCGGGCATTTAAGTTACAAGGACCCTCTTGGGAAAACGCAGCTCACACGGGCCCCATCTCTTCTTCTGTCTAAATGAATCTCTTTGAGCCACCAGTTCTCTGACAACTGCACAATGGAGCATGAAGCTGGGCTGGAAATGCCAGCCCCAAGTCAATCAGACTGAATTAAATGGAAGCTGGCACGATGCACCAGGGAACTCCCTAATGTGGGACCCAGCCGGGGGGAGCTCTCCCTGCCCTGCGGCGCACAGACTCTCACGTAGTGCCCGCGGGAGCTGAAATTCCAGGGAGCCCGTGGCTGCTGCCGCGTTGACTCAATCTGCAAACGCCCAAAGGCGTGAGCTGCCCCTGGAGGGGGCTAACTAATAGCAGTCTCCCTGGCAGCTCCGCACAGGGCCTTGATCTCTAGGGAAGGAGGCAGCAGTTGTTTGGCTGTGGCTGTCCCAGCTGGGGTCTGTTTTCTTTATGCAGGGAAGGCAGCCACCGGAGCGTGACTTGCCGGCTACCTTTCAAACGTGGCTTATGCCAGGTGCTGCTGCCCTGGCCAGGGACTAGTTCCCATTTCATGCAAAGCCCCGATTGAACCTGCAGCCCAAACCCCAGCTTCACGGGGATCGAGCTGCAAATTCTGCTGCCACTTTCCATCTGGGCATTGCTTTCGGGCACAGGCTGCAGCAGGCCAGGGCACAGGTTGTGGGCCCTGACACCGCCTTGCTGTGCAAGCCCCACTGCTCCGTGCCTCAGTTTCCCCAGCTGTCAAACCAGGTTACCCATTCCTAACCCCCTGCCCTGCTCAAACGTGGCCAGTGATGGCCAGTAGCCATCAACAGTGAAGCCTCAACCCCAGACCCTCCAGGTGTGTGCCAGCAGCATCAGACAAACCAGGGGCACAAGCTGCCTTGTCTCGGGTCACCCTGAGCCAGAAGCAGAGCTAAGAGTGGCCAGTGTCATGGCCTGGCCACTAGACCCTCCCTTCCTCGGGCGCCTGCTTCCCAGCCCTCTTTGGATGGCAGCCTGCCCGGGGCAGGGGCTGCATCTGCACTGGCAGCACCTGGCACGGTGGGGCCTGATCCTGACAGGGCATGGAAGCCGCTCCCTGTGCCAGTCTGTTTCCCTCAGCTCAGCTCAGCTCAGCCACCCTTTCCATGCCCCCCATGCTGCTCCCCCACTCCGGCCTCTCTCAGCAGCACCCCGTAGCCTGTCCCCAGCCTTGTGTCCCCTGGGGGGGCAGTGGGGGCTGGGATTCCCTTGCGGAGCAAGCTGGGGTGCAGACGTGCTGTGATGCGGTATCGGAGGCTGCCACTAGAGGGCGGCAGAGGCCGCAGAAGAACGCCACCCACCTGTGCACGCAGGTGTCTGGCCGGGGGGTGGGGGAAGGGGACCAGGTGGTGGCTCATTTTCCAGTCCCCCCCCCATCCCCTCGGGTGCAAAGTCCCGCCCCACCCCACCCTCTCTTGCATTGGGACTGTCAAACCCCCTGAGCCAGCTGGGGGGTGGGGGAGATCCCCCTCCTTCACCAGAGCAGAAGCATCCCCCACACCCACCCCTCCCCCTCCTCGGGATGGCAGCGCCCCACACCCACCCCTCCCCCTCCTTGGGATGGCAGCACCCCATTGATCCCCATTCCCTCGGCTGGTATTTTACAAGTCCCCCCCAGTTCCAGCCTGCTTCAGCACCGGTGCTGCAGGTCAGCCTGTGACCCTGCTCCATCCCTCGTCCACCGTGTCTGTGAAGACAGAGGCAAAAAAAGCATTGAGTACTTCAGCTTTCTCCACATCCTCCCTCACTAGGTCGCCTCCCCCATTCTGCAAGGGGCCCACACTTTCCCTGACCTTCCTCTTGTTGCTCACATACCTGTAGAAACCCTTCGTGTTCCCCTTCACGTCCCTTGCCAGCTGCACCTCCAGCTGTGCTTTGGCCTTCCTGAGTTCACCCCTGCCTGCTCGAGCAGTGTTTTTATACTCCTCCCTGGTCACCTGACCAAGCTGCCACTTCGTGTAAGCTTCCTTTTTGTGTTTTAAGCTCACTGAAGATTTCTCTGTTAAGCCAAGCTGGACGCCTGCCATATTTGCTCTTCTTTCTGCACATCGGGATGGTTTGTTCCTGTGCCTTCAATAAGGTTTCTTTAAAATACAGCCGCTCTCCTGGATCCCTTTCCCCCTTGTATTAGCCTCACAGCGGATCCTGCCCATCAGCTCCCTGAGGGAGTCAAAGTTCACTTTCCTGAAGTCCATGATCCATATCCTGCTGTTCTCCTTTCTTCCTTTTGTCAGGATCCCGAACTCGACCATCTCATGGTCACTGCTGCCCAGGTTGCCACCCACTTCTACTTCCCCTACCAATTCTCCCCTGTTTGTGAGCAGCAGTCAAGGGGAGCACGGCCCCTAGGAGATTCCTCCAGCACTTGTACCAGGAAATTGTCCCCAACGCTCTCCACAAACGTCCTGGATTGTCTGTGCTCTGCTGTGTTGCTCTCCCAGCAGATGTCAGGGTGATTGAAGTCCCCTGTAAGAACCAGGGCCTGTGATCTGGAAACTTGCACTAATTGTCTGAAGAAAGCCTCGTCTGCCTCATCCTCCTGGGCTGGTGTCTATAGCAGACGCCCATCACAACATCCCCCTTGTTGCTCTTGCCTCTAAACTTAACCCAGAGACTCTCAACAGGCTTTTCTCCAGGTTCATGCTGGAGCTCAGAGCAGTCACATTGCTCTCTTACACACGGCGCAGCTCCTCCACCTTTTCGCCCCTGCCTGTCCTCCTGAACAGTTTATACCCAGCCATGGCAGTGCTCCAGTCGTGTGAGTTACCCACCAAGGCTCGGTTCTTCCAGTCACATCATAGTTCCTTGTCTGTGCCAGGACCTCCAATTCCTCCTGCTTGTTTCCCAGGCTTCTTGCGTTCGTGGACAGGCACCAAAGATAACCAGCCGATTGCCCGACTTTCTCAGGACGAATCAGGAGGCCTCCCCTGTTGCACCCTCCTCCCTGTGCTTCCTCCTGGTGTCCCGCTTCCTCACTTACCTGCCGGCTTAGGTCTCCATCCCCTGGTGAACCTAGTTTAAAGCCCTTCTCACTAGGTTAGCCAGCCTGCCTGCGAAGATGCTCTTCCCTCTCTGCGTTTGGTGGATCCTGTCTCTTCCTAGCAACCTCTTCCTGGAACAGCAGCCCATGGTTGAAGAACCCAAAGCCCTCTCACCGACACCGCCTGTGTAACCACGCATTTACTTCCGCAGTTCGATGGCCCCTACCTGGGCCTTTCCCTTCAACAGGGAGGATGGACGAGAACACCACGTACGCCTCAAACTGCCTTATCCTCCTTCCCAGAGCCACGCAGTCTGCAGTGACCTGCTCAAGGTCGTTCTCGGCAGTGTCAGTGGAGAAGTAGGCTGGGGCAGCCGTCCGAGGGCTGGAGGAGTCTCGCCAGACTCTAGCTAGACTTCCAGCTCCAGGCAAGCCGCACTGAGTCAATGGCAGCCCCCAGGAGCTGCCGCTGCGGGTTCTGCTGGGGCCGTGGCTGGGTTGCAGGTGTCTCCCGGTGGGTGAGCAGGGGGTCCCGGGCAGAGGTAGGGGGGGCGCAGCTGATAACAGGCTGGAGGTGGAGTCTGTGCGGGCAGCGAAAGTGAGCAGCGTTTGGGCTGATGCAGCACAGGCATGGGTAGAGTGGGGGGAGCCGGTGCCAGCTGGGGGCAGGCAGAGGCCGCGCAGGGAGGGCTGCAGGAGGCTGGCGGAGCAGATGGGACAGGATGTCTTGCATAGCATGGCAGCTGCCTCAGCCCACGTGGAAGCCACATCCGCTCCCCATGCAAGCTGCAGCCTGCGCCAGGATCAGCCCCCTCCGGGCGCCAGCCAGCCAAGGAGAGCGCAGCGAGCCCGGCCCCCTGATGGAAGCTGCATCCCCCCCCAGCCCAGCAGCCACGTCCGCCCCGTTCCCTGGGGTGGGGGCATGGGGCCAGCTGCTGGGGAAGGCTGATGTCAGGAGAGCCCCCGGGGCTGGGAAGCATCAAACACATCACACCGCGGGCCAGCGTCACAAGGGGCCATGAGAAACACAGGGCTCCCTGCCATGCTGACAGAGCAGGCCTGGGGGAGGGGCAGAATCGAGCTGCACCCACGATCAGCTCTTGCTCTCAGGCCCGCCAGGGAGATCTGAACTCAGGGCCCAGCACCCCCCACTGGGCCAGGTTTGCAGTTGCAGAGAGTCCGGCCCCGAGAGCCGCCTGCCCCTGACGTGACTGGGGCTCGTGGCAGAGAGCGGCGCGGCCTGTGAGCTGCTCTGCAGCAGGATCAGGCCCTTGGTGGGGCTGGAGGGCGGCTGGCAGGGATTTGCGAAGGGAGGGCTGTCCCAGGGGGCCCCACAGCCACATGGGCATGAGGACAAGGGGCCCGTGCAGTGGCAGGCTGGCACTGCTTCCGCAGGACTGGCTCTTCCACGCCCGCTCTCCTGCCTCGTCTGCTGTGAGCCAGCCACAGAACCAGCTGGGCTGTGTGGGACACATGAGCAGAGACAGGATCCTGGGCAGCCAGGATATGGGGCCCTGCTCCCCACAGAGACAGCCAGGAATCCAGCAGGCTTAATCTCAGGTGTCAGCCCCACATCTCCCACGCCTCCATTGATGAGACCTTCCCCCAGCCAGAGCCATCCAAGAGCCCCAGACCCCTGCACAGCTCCCCCCCCCCCCCCCCCGAGGGCTGGCACTGTCTGGAATCCTGCACGCACATGGACCCGCTAGGGCCTGTGCAGGGACCCTCCATCGCTGTGGGAGCTCAGGGCAGTCAGGGCGCAGAGCAAAGGGGAGAGCCATGAGTGAGCGGTACTCTGACCCAGAGCCGGAGAAGGGCCCCAGTGGAAACGCCCGAGGATCTTGCAACGCCTACATGGGAACCTGGGCCAACTGGGAACCGGATGCACAGCCGGAGTGGAGGGGCAGACTGGCCCCGGCATGGCTCCAGGGGTGGATTTGGCCCCCGTATCTCCCAGCTCCACACACAGAGACATGTCAGCGTCCCCCGGGGCAGGAGCAAACAGCCCGAGCAGAGGACGGGGGCCAGTGCCTTGCAGGCGTGCAGCCATCGGCCCAGCCAGAGGGGCCAGCTCAGCTCTGAGCCTGGACACGACCCTGAGCCCTGTCACTGCGCCGCTGCAAGCTGCCCCCAGCGCAGGGTCACCCCAGGACATCCTTGGCCGGTGGGGCACGGGGAGCCCCGCCTGCCCTGTCCCGGTGTCCGGCACCCCCCGCAGTCCTGCAAGAGGGGGTTTAATGCACTGCACAGACTGGCACAGCGTGAGTCCTGCCCCCAGGGGAAGGGGCAGGGGGCTGCACTCTGGTGGCCCAGCCACCTGTATGCAGGGGAGGGTTGAAGGCCAGAGCTCAGGGCGTCCCATCTTGTCCTGTGTTATCTCCACGACGAACCCAAACCGGGGCTGGTCCTGGGGCGGCGCGGAGGCCCTGGCACGCTCACACACTCGGCACTGGGTGCAGGGACAGCCGGGCAGCCCCCTGCTCCGGGCAGCTCTCCCCAGAGCTGGGCCGGCAGCATGAGGCTGGAGCAACGGGCTCAGCCTGGGCTCTGGAGAGCCAGGGGCACTCAGGCAAGGGGGGCAGGGAGGGCTGGAGAGCTGGAGGGGCTGGGGGGCAGGGAGGCGGCTATCAGCTGGGCTGGATGGTACCCCGGGGACCTGGGCAGGTCCCAGCCCCGCTCAGCCCTGGAGTCACGCCAATGCCGCTGAGCGAGGAGCCGGAGTTTGCAAACATCTGGCTGGCTCCTCCCGGGGAACACGGCGTGCCGCTGCGGGGCAAGGGGCAGCGGGAAACGGCCCTGCCTGCGAGTAACCCCCGCCAGGTGACACGGCAGCCGGGAGACCTTTGCGACACCTCAGGCGATGGCGAGAGCCCCACGCGGGGCCATGTCACAGCCAGGCTCTGGACTCTGCCCTGCCTGTCCCGTTGGCCCCGCAGCGCGCCGTGCCGGCAAGCCCTGATAGCAGGGACGAGGGCTGGCAGTCACAGCCTGACCTGTCTGCAGCACAGCGTGGGCCTGACAGCACCGGGGGTCCTCGTGCCGCCCCTGCCCGGGCTCCGGGGCTGGCTAGGCCTGGGGCTTTCCTTCCACGGCCTCAGGCCAGCGAGGGTCACTGCTGCTCTGGGCTTCGGTCCTCCACGTGCCCCTGGCCGCGAGCTCCTCCAGCCACCGATGTCCAGGGGAAGGCGCCCTCCAGCCGTGGGGTCTGATTCTGGGGGTGGGCTGGGTCTCAATCGGGGGGGGGAGGAGACACATGGGTCTGACCTTGAGGGGGCTGTGTGGGGTCTGACTCAGACAGCTGCACCCCCCTGATGCTGGGGGGGCTGTGTGGGTCTGAATGGGGAGCTGTAACAGGGATTCCCAAGCTCTGCACTAATCTAGATGCAGCCCCCCCCCAGGGTCCAGCAGAGGCGTCTCAGGCTGGGTTTGTGGGAGCAGCAGGGGTCTGGGAGCCCCCAGATGCAATGTTGTGAAGCCCAAGATGGGGAAGGGAACTGGAGGGGGGGCAGGTCCCTTAAGGAGAGGGCCTGGGCGTAGAAGAGCTCAGATGGGCAGCCTGGCAGAACAGACCTGCTTCCACCCCGTAGACCCTCTGCAGCTCAGCCCATGCGCCCCATCCCGTGGCCAAGGCTCCAGGAGGTCCCCGGCGTGTGGGTGATGTTGGGGAGGGGCCCCGGTGTAAGGTAGGGACCCCCCCAAACAATTTCACAGCCTCTCTGTGACCCCTTCCCAGTCAGCACAGATGCACCCTCCTGCTGCCCCCCTGTGAACTACATGCCCCGTCCCCAGGGCCCAGCGAGCCTGGGGCAATGGGCCCCTGCCTGTGGCAACCCGGAACCTACAGGGCTGGGAGCTCAACACCGGGCAAGGGATGTGTGTGAGCAGGAACACAGGCAGCCGGAGGAGCAGCTCCCCCACTCCCACAGCAGGGCCGGGGATGGGGGGCCGGGGTGCAGCAGGATTAAGTGGGGAGAGGGGGTGGTGTGGGTCACCCATGAATGCCCTCCAGGGAAGGGGCTACCTGGCAGGGCTCCCCAGCTGTGGTACTGAACTCCGCCCCCGCCGCCAAAGGGAGCTGGGCTCGGGCGTGAGCGGCAGGAGGCTGGGCCGGGGCAGGGGAGCCAGGGGCTCCCGCACTGGCGTGGGGCCAACGACTCTCTGCCCTGCTGGGGTGTGGCGAGGGCTGGCTTGTACGGTGCCAAGGAGGAGAGAGCCCCGGCAGCCGGCCAGCCCCCTTCGGTGCCTGCCCCCTGGGAACAGCGACGCGCCAGCCCCCTGCCAGGTGGTGGATCCCGGCTCTCGGCTGCTCCTCTCCCGCCCCAGCCGCGTTGCCATCAGATACCGTATCTCCTAGACACAGACACCGATAGGGCGGGTCAGGCAGGCCGCCGCAGGGAACTCGCCCCACGCCCAGGTGACTGGAGCGCCTGCCAGGAGAGGCTCTTGTACCACAGAGCCCAGCGCAGGCTCCAGCCGTCCTTACCACCCAGCCGGACCAGCCCAGCGCCCTCAGCTCACCCGCAGCTCCTCACCTGACCGCCCGGGGGCTGCACCGGGGGTTGGGGGGGGGTGCCTGAGCAAGGACTGCAGGCTTTGGCCCACTGTTCATACGTCAGGGACCGACAGGGACGGAACGGCCACCTCAGGCTCTGGAAGCCGCGCTCCCTCCCACCGTCACTCTCGGGCCCCATCTACCACAGACACAGCACAGCCCCGTGGGCTGGGGCAGCGAGAGCCGCACCGCGGTGTGTGCACGCAGCGACACCCGGAGAGCGAGGCCCCTGCAGGAAGGGGACCAGGCGGCACTGGTATAACCAGTCTGGCAGCTGGCCGGCCCCCAAAGGTTCACGGATCACGAGTCAGACCCCCCCCCAATCCCAAAGTCAGACGGTGCTTTGCTGCTTTGTTTGAAGGCTGCATTGTGTGGTTTCATCTGCCTTCGGCTTGTTGCACTCCTGTCCCCCCCCCGTCCGTCCCCCCGCCTGGGGGGCCGTGACAAGCACTGTTGCCAACCCTCCAAGACTGGAAATTAAAGTGGGTTTATTTATTGGGTGAATCTGGCCCCACCACAGGAGCTCTCACCCCACATCTGCCTGGCCCTTGCCCAGCCTGCTGCTCGCCCCCCCTCCCCCCAGCTTGGGGGCTGCAACAGGGTCTCCTCCCCTCCTTCCAGACTGGGGGGGCTCCAGGGGCTCTTCACCCACCTCTGCCTCTGCCCAGGCAGATGCTGCGGGGAGGAGGGGGACAGAGGAACTGTTTCAGTCTATTGCTAACCGGAGGGGGCGGGGGTGGGGGGCTGCCCTGAGCTGCTGGGCTCTTTAGCTCCCTCCTGCCCCCTCCCCTTCTGTGAGAACAGTGTTGGCTCCTGGGGGCGGGGGGGGGGGGGCTCTTCCTGCAGCAGCTCTGGTTGGCTGTGGGGAAAGCAGCCGATCAGAGGAGTTCTCCCCCCACACACACACCGGGCACAGCAGAAATTCTCCAGGGGGCTGGAGCATCTGGGGCCATCCCCAGAGGAGCCCCACCCCGGCTGAGCTCCTATGGCTGGCAAAGAAATCATGAGCATTGTCAGCAACGTACAAGGCCCCTTGACCCGGGTATCGGTACATCCACCCCAGGGGCTGCAGCACGTCGCTCGCTCTGTAAGATATCCCCCCACCGACCAGTTACCAGACTCACCACGGCCTCACAGCGGGTTTGAACTTTGTGAGCGGCTGTGATCCAAGACCCTCCTAACGCCACTAGCAAGGGGTGCCCAGGGGTGCCAGCGATCTCCTGGGCGTGGGATGTACCCTCTGCGTCACCCAGGTGCGTCACGGGAGGTTTCAGAGAAAAGCTGGTGTCACGTTGGTCATCAATAGCATGGCCAAACGCACGCCCGGGTGCTGGGTAAGGGTTAGGTACAGAGGCTGACAGTTCTGTTCCTACGTTCTCTGCTCAGGGGCTGGTCACCAGTAAAGGTGGGCGCCAGGTTTTCCGTCAGACAAGAGATGTTTATCCAACTGGCGGAGCAAACCGCCAGGGTGGGGAGAACCTTGTTTTGCGGTGCTCACCAAAGGTTCCCCCTGCTACATCTGGGAGACAAGGACGACACCGCGTCGTCCTTCACCTGGTAAGGAGATGGACAGCGTGCTTGCTTCACGCACAGCGTGGTTGACGAGAACTTGGGTGAGCTGAGCTTCCTCAGACAGGAGGGGAACCTGCTAGTTCAGTTTAGCCTCCAGGAAGTGTGTTTGGATTTTTTTTTCTATGTAACCTTTTGTTTCCAGTAGCCTTACTTCACTTGCCTCTCTGTTTTTGGATAACAAACTTACTCTTGTTTTCACTATAAATATATCTCAGAGCTGTGGTGTTGGGCAAACAGCTGGGCCTGAGCTGACAGTTACAAGCTGGCGTGGTCTGTTGTTTGGGGAACAGCGGGCCTGGTCGTTCTGTGAGCGTCCAGTGGAACAGGGGCAGGACATCGCAGGGAACGCTCCAAGCCTGGCGTGTGCCTGTCGCCACCCACACAGAGCAAGCGACGCCTGCAGAGGCGTGGAAGGCTGCGCTTGTTCTGTTGCCAGAGGCTGGTGGTTTCAGGGAGCTGAGCCACAGCAGGCACAGACAAGACTGCTCCACACCAAGGGCAGGCGGCGGTGAGGTGCCTCGCCGCCCTGCGTACCCCTGGGGAGCGTCCCAGCCGCTAACGCAGAAGAAAGTTGCACAGTCACCAGTTATTCCCCAAGCAGGATGGGCGATTTCAGTAGCGTGCAGACATTTCCCAGAGCAGGAGTTCCTCTAGATCTAGTTTAAAACTGCAAGCAAAGCCCAGATCAAAAGGAACTGCAGCTCACCGGGCCGCTGCTTTGGGAACAGCGTGGAGTAATAACTGCCCCTCTGGGCTCCACACCCCTGCGATGCTTCTCAGGCACCCACCTGCTGCCACCTGCCTCCAGTGAGCTGGGTTCTAGCTCAACACAGCCAGCCTGTCAGCCACTCAAGCCCTCTCCTCTGGGCTACACCAGCCCTGCCTTTGCCAAGCCGCTTGACAACAGATGCACCCCAGCCCCTGAGTCCCTTCAAAGCATTTCCCTGTGGTATCCAATCCCCCAGAAATCCCAGATCCTCTGTTCCCAAAGGAACAGTGTCTCCCAGTGTATCTGAGCCCACCACTCCTGCATCACACACAGGCCTTGAGTTCAATTATAAAACAAAAGGAAATGCAGCTATCAAAGACTAGAGCTTTAAATAAAAACCAGCGTGAGTGACGGGAACAAATTTCCACCATTTCACAGTTTTATCCGTGACCTGGAAGAAAACATCAAATCATCACCGATGAAGTTTAGCGGTGACACAGGAACTGGGGAGTGGTAAATAATGCAGAGGACAGGTCACTGATACAGAGCGATCTAGATCACTAGGTAAACTGGGTACAAGCAAACTGTATGTGTTTTAAAATGGCTAACTTGTAAATGTGTGCATTTGGGAACAAAGCACGTTGGCCGTACTTACAGGTGGGAGACGCTTGCCTGGGAAGCAGCGGCTCTGAAAAAGATTTGGAGCTCCTGGCAGATAATCAGCTGACAGGAATCCATAAACAGGGAAATCTCAAGTAGGAGCAGAGAGGTTATTTTACGTCGTATTTCACACGGGTGTGACCACTGCTGGAATACTGTGTCCAGTTCTGGCACCCACAGCTCAAGGAGGATGTTGATCAGTTGGAGAGGGTTCAGAGAAGAGCTGTGAGAATGATTAAAGGATGAGAAAACCTGCCTTCTGGTGACCGACTCGAAGAGCTCAATCTGTTTAGCTTAACAAGGAGAAGGTTCAGAAGTGACTCGATCGCAGTCTGCAAGTACCTACATGGAGAACAAATATTGAATAATGGGGATCTTCAGTCTAGCAGAGGAAGGTCTAACACGATCCAGTGGCCGGCAGTTGAAGCTAGACACATTCAGACTGGAGATAAGATGTGCCTTCTTAATGGTGAGAGTCATTAATATGGGGACAATTTACCAAGGGTCATGGTGGATTTTCCATCACTGGCAATTTTAAAATCCAGATGGGATGTTTTTCTAACAGACCTGCCCTAGGAACGATTTGGGGGCAGGTCTCTGACTAGATGGTCACAATGGTCCCTGCTAGCCTTGGAATCTATGAATTTATTCCAAAGCCCAAACTTAACTAGCAAGTTCTCCTCCTATCTAAAGAAGCTTTTTCTCACCCAAAGTCCTGTCCAGCATTTTCAGCCAAGCCTGGTTGGGATCCCTTTTTCATGAAGCAAATGCATTGTCAATTCACTTCCTAGATGAAGGCCGCCAGGGTGTCTTTTTGCATCCCCAAATGTACCAGGACAGTCCTTTGATGCTCACCTCAAGGTAGTGTCTCCCTCCCCCTCCTCCCATATTCTCCGTACATACGTCTCGACGTGATGATGATGATCAGTGTAACACAGGCTTTCCTTTGAGATCTTACACGACATTCTTCTGGTGAACCCCTGGGATCCCTGTACCTGTGTACCCAGTGCCCTCTGCCAGCTGGCATCCAGAGATTCTTGGGTCACCAGTGTCTGTGGTATCTATGCCTTGGCATGGCCCCTTGGCACAGGAGACGTTTTTGGGAAAACTCCATGGCCCAGAGGTGCGGGCTCTGAGTCCAGGTGCTGGCTGCATCAACTGCAGGGAGCTGTAGCTCCCCTGTGTCAGTGGAGCAGGCAAAGACGTGATTCTGGTCAAGTTGGGACCAAATATGGGGTCTGGATCCAGGGGTTTAGATCTGGGTTGTTGGGTCCAGAATCTGGGATCTGATCTGTGAAAAATCTGCTCCCTGCAGTAATGTAACAAAGTGAGGCCACCCGGAGTGGCTAGTCCAAAAGGGAGATTGAACTCACGTCCCCCTGGTGTAAACCCAGAATCTCCACTAGCACTGAGCAGTATAGGGCCAATGACACACATTTGAGCAGCCCTGGTTCTGTCCCTAAGATAGCAGCGTTGTATACACACACACACACACACACCGAGCTCACTAGGGCATCAGGTTTTCAGGTGGGACCTCTCCAGACATTGCCCTGCCCCCACTGTGCCAGTCTTGTTGGTCCCTTCACATCAAACCCTCCACTTCTCTGATCGTGTTTGGTGATCCCAGCCCAGCCTCTGTTTCCGCTCTGAGGGCAGGTGGGGCAAGGGACCAGAGCCGTCCCCAGGGAGCTGAGCCCCAGCTGCTAGGCGAAGGCTCTGCCTATGGCCCGGGGCACTTCATCCTTCTGCTGCCCTGGGCCCAGATCCAGCGGATGGGAAAAGTCCTCACCCACACTCAGGACATGGGACTTGTACTCCTGAGTGCTCGGCCCTCCAGCTAAACGAGACAGGCCGGCGCAGGCCCCACTCACCCTCCATGTGCTTCCCTTGAGGAGAGCAGCCCCCTCCCTCCCCCTGCAGCTCCCTGTTGACTGAAATCCACTTCGTCTGGCCAAGCCCTTTCCGCTGCCTTATCAGCAGCATCAGGTTATCTCCCCCAGTGCCACATCACCCGCTCCCTGAACGCAGAGCAACTGGCCCTGCACACAGTGGGGCACGGCCTGTGAGGGTGTACACAGCCGCTGGGGCACGGCCTGTGAGGGTGTACACAGCCGCTTCACACCACCCACACGGGGCGCCATGGAAACAGGCCCCTGACACACAACAACGCTGCCACAAGGACAGCACACACAGTCCCCACACACACAAACAACACCGTTCCCCTGCAACAATCCCCCCCAAGCACCTCCCCACTGAGACAACACCCACAAACATCCCCACACACACAGACAAAGCCCCCCCAAATAGTACACCCTCACACAGGGACAACAACCCTGTAACAACACCTTCCCAACACACAAACACGGAGACGACACCCCAACAAATGCCTCCAGTACCTTCACAGGTAACGGTGCCGCTCCAACGACACAAACTCACAACACGACCATCCTGACAAACACACAACGTGCCTCTGAGCACTCTGCAACACTATGCATGCTCACACACCCCAACACCCTGCAGGTAACCCTGTGACAACACAACCCAGACCCCCAAC
Source organism: Emydura macquarii macquarii (assembly GCF_026122565.2). NCBI lineage: Eukaryota > Metazoa > Chordata > Testudines > Chelidae > Emydura > Emydura macquarii. The sequence continues at coordinate 8,124,165 of NW_027131391.1, forward strand.
AGGGTCACCCTCCACGCTGAGCACATGCAGGCGCTCCGTGGGGTGAGCTGGCTTGGGGGGCAGTGCCAGAGACGGAGCCCACCCAGGCCACTGCTGCCTCTCAGCCCCCCGGACTTGCTCGTCCTACCACCCCCCGGGAGACTCCTGTGACGCCCACCCCTGAGCCCTTGATCTTCCAGCCAAGAAGGCAGCCCTGCCTGTGAGGCAGCCAGCTGAACTGAGCTCAGCCATGCCTAGGTACCTGCCTTTCGCTCGCACAGCTGCGGCTCCTGCACTAAGCTTCAGAAGTCCCCGGTTCGATTCCCACCTGCCAACGAGCAGCGTCTGTCAGTGTTCTCCAGGACTCTCTGCTCTAGCCACGCCACCTCTGACTGGAGAGACCCAGATATTGGAGATACCATACTCCTGCCGCTTTATTCCCAGCCCAGAAACACAACTGGTGGGGCCAAGGCCAGATCCCACAACACCAGTCCGTTGGTGGACCTGGGGCTGGTGAAGATGGGGTGGGCTGAGACACGGTGCAGCAGGCAGAGCTCTGGGGGAGGCTGCCCGTGCTTGGTGGGTAACAGAAGCCTCCAGCCCAGCCCTCAACCATAGACAGCCCCAGTGACTCCATCCGCAGGCCCAGGCCTCCGTCAGACACAGCCAGCTGCAAGATACCAATGGGATGAAGGCTTGCTCCCCCCAGGGGCAGGGGCCCGGCTGCAGGGCTAGGAGCCCATGGGGGACCACCACAGCACAGGCCAAGAGGAACAAAGGCTTTATCGGCCTTCCTACAGGCCAGGCCCCGCTCCACGCCCAGGGTGTCAGCCCGTCAGTTCCATATGGCACTGTGGTGTGGGTCAGTGTTTCTCAACCTAAGTAGCCAGTCCCCCCTAACGTCTGAAAATGTTAATGAGTCCCCAACACTCCATATTCCACTGGATTTTATAGTCACAGACTAATGTGAGCCGCACGCTGGAAGCAGGGCTGAGTATACAAGGCCGTGATAGGACAGATGTCAGATCTAGTGTGGGGCGGGTACCACCTTTACACCGGGGGTGCACAACTCAAGTATGTAGCTGGGCTAGAGGTGATGTTGGCCAAAGCTAGCAGGCTTTGAGCGGGATGCCAATGCTGGGGAATATAAAGCACCGCGCCACATTTTATGCCATAGATTTGAGAGGAGGAAGGGGTGAGAGAGAGAGAGAGACAGGAGAAGAGGGTAACTGGTGACATCTGGGGCTGTCACAGCTGTCAGTGTCACTGCCCAGCTAGAGCAGTGGAATTGACACATTTTCTGGGCACTGGGCTTTGAGCCAGGGAGGGGAGCTGCCACCTGGGCAAGTTGTAGGCAACTGCCCCTGGCTGCCAGCCCGGGAGGTGGGCGACTGCCACCCAATCCGAGCTGGGGCAGAGGAGGCTTCCGCACCAGCTGGGACCCAGGGATGTGGGCAGGTGGCTGCTGCCCGTCTTCAAGCCGGAGCGCTGGAGGCTGTCCCTCGGCCTGGAGCCGGGGCGCGGGTGGCTGTCACCCAGCTGCGAGACCAGCTTGCGAGACGCAGGAGGCTGCCGCCTGCCTCCCAACTGGGAGCTGGGATCGGGTGGGAAGCAGGGGGCTGCCACTCACTTCCCATCTGAGAGCTGTGACTGGGCAGGAAGCAGGGGGCTGCTACCCAGCTTCCCCAGAAGTCAGCAGCTGCCACCCACCTCCCCTTCAGTCTGTTTTTCCCCGGGTGCCCCCTGCCTGTGTCTCGCGTACCCCCAGGGGTATGTGGGTGACTCAGTGGGGCACATTCACCACCAAGGGGGTGCAGTGCTGTGCTGTGCTGTGCTGCTGGATTGTCTTCTCAGGTTTTCCATTGACATGGGTTGGCCTCCACCAGGCTTTTCAATGACCCATTCAGAGACAGCCAGGTGCCACGCACTACCGCCACGTCTACACTACTACGTATGTCAGCAAAACTTAGGTCACCCAAGTGTGTGAAAAAAAACACCCCGAGCGACATATGTTTCGCCAGCTGAAGTGGCAGTGTGCATGCCCAGCGTTGTGTGGGCGGGAGAGCTTCTCCCACCAACATAGCTACCGCCACTAGCTGGGGGGGGGGGGGTTAATGATGTCGACAGGCGAGCTCTTTCCCTTCAACATACAGCAGCTACCTGAAAGGTCTGATAGAGGCACAGCTGCATTGGTACAGCTGGGCTGCTGTAATGTTTCTAGTGTAGACATAACCTTCATCTCTATGCCTGCCTGAGAGCAAACTTAATCCTTTTCCCCCAACTGGGTAACAATGCAGACTACGGGGGAACTGAGGCACACATAGGATTCATAAAAATATTACAGAAAATTCACCCTCCTTATTCTGGGTGCTTTCCCTTTGTACAGCTGTCTCCAGCTCTCCTGGGGCTGGTCAGACTCCTTTGCCCCAAACGTGTCCCCCACAAGCTGATCTCATTCAGCCTCTTGGGAGAATGTGAAGCCCAACTGGCGTGAAGGGCTTGGAGGTAGGTTATAGTTTTAAGCTTGCCAGTGTCACCTCCAGTGAACCATTTGCAAAGCGCCTGCAGCCTGGACTCTTGACTGTTGCTTTCCAGCAAACTGTGTCTGGGAACTAACAGGAGACAGGGTGGGGGAGCCCTAACACAGCCCAATTGGGCATTTGCTCTCTTTGTCCCACGGCAGAACACTCCGTCCTTTTGCCCCTTCGACCCAAGCGGTTCACCAATATTCGGGGCCTTGCCTGGCTGTTTCCCTCAGGATGAGTAATGTGCACAAAGTCCCATTGGCCTGAACCAAGCGGGAGCAAACACCAGCAGGCAGCTTCCCTGCTCAGAAATCCCCTGTCTGGTGCGGCTCGGCATTCAGAGGGACCGCTCACGCTCTCTGTCTGCCCACTCCGGGTGCAACGCTGGTAACGCTGGCTCAGACGAGCAGAGACAGGTGCTGGGCAGGGAGGTCGTGAGCAGATGTTTTTGGAGCCCCAGGACTCCCGGGAGTCACTTGCACTCGGGTGTGTTTTATCTTCTAAATAAAAATATTAAATCCTTGGGCAGAGACTTGTCTGGTGATTTAGTGCTTAGAACAGAGGAGGGGGTGATCTGGGAGCCAGGACTCCTGGTTCTGTTCCTAGCTCTACACTGGTTAGTGAGCTGGTCCCTGTCACCCTGGACAAGTCCCAGCCCTGCTCTGTGCCTCAGTTTCCCCATCTGTATCATGATGACACTGACCCACATTTATAAAGTGCTACTGAAGTGCCAACTATTAGTATCACCGATGGGGACAATGAGCCACAGAGGGCGACCTGCCCTTGGTCCCGATGAGCATCGAATCCCAGTCTTCTGACCGGACGTCCATGCCCCCACCACTAGACAACTCTTCCTCCCCAGCGCTAATGTCAGCCATTGCATTCTGCCTCCGCCTCTCCCGGGGAGCAGGGCTAACCTTCCCTCCCAGGTCTCCCTGCTGCTGTGGTGTTGCTGTGTGCTGTTAAACAGCTGCCGGGACCCACCCTAGAGTGACTGCATTTCTGTGCTGGTGAAAAGGGTAACGGGCCAGGTGTGCTGTGCAGCTCAGAGAGAGCGGGTCAGATAGCGTCTGCTAGGGAAGCCACCCCGACCCCGACCCCCACCTCACTGCAACCGCCTGGGGCCTGCTCCCTGGAGGCTCTTAGAGGCGGTTTATCGCGGCCACAGCCGCAGGGCTCAGTACAGCCGCCTTCACACACCGGTGCTGCAGACGCCTTGGGGCCTTTGCTCAGAGAGGCGCAGCCGGGCAAGGTCCATCGGGTCGGGCACCACGCCCGGGGCCCTGGGGCCTGCCGGCGCCCCCTCGCCTGTGCTGAGTGTGGGGCAGCCCCCCTGAGTCACGTCCCCCCGCGCATGGGAAGATGCTGGGAGCCGAGCCGGAGAGGAGCCAGGAAACCAGCCGGGGCCTGCGTGCGGGATCCGCCAAGCCGCAGGCTGGGGAGCGCGGGGGACCCGCCGCCCCTCCGGGCACAGCCGCGGCCCGGCTGTGGGGCGCAGGGGGAGGCGGGGCCGGGTCCCTGCGCTGCGCTGCGCTGCGCTCTGCGGGCCGGCTCCCGGCTTCCCCTCCCGCCATGTGCCGGCCGGGAGCGGAGCCGGCGGGCGGGCGAGGCCGGCGCGGGGCGGGGGCTCGGCAGGTGCGGCCCAATCAGCGGCCGGCCGGGGCCCAGCCCTCGCCCTCGCCCTGGATGGAGTCGCCGCCCGATCACCCCACGCGGCTGCCGCCTCTTTAAAGCCGGGCCGGGTGCCGGGCGCTGCCGCTTCTTCCCTCTGCTCGCCCGCTGCGCGCCCTGGCTGGGACCGGCGGCTGCTGCTGCCGCTGCCGCCTACGCGCGGGGCCCCATCCCGGGCCGGGGCCATGTGGCCGCTGCTCTGGGCGCTGATCTCTCTGGGCGGCGCCTTCGGCAGCAGCGACTCCTCCTGCTACATGGAGGCGTCGGGCGGCGCCGGCACCGGCACCAGGTACCTGAGCTTCCTGAGCCGGCGCTCCGGGGCCCCGGCCCTCTACCAGAGCGCCTGGGACGGGCACGGCCACCTGCTGGCCTGCACCGTGCACCGAGAGGCCTGGCTCACCCGCCGGTACCAGGCGGCCTGTGCCAACCCCCCGCCGGGCACAGGCAGCCTCTTCGCCCGCTCCTGGAGCCCGGCGCGCCAGCGCGCCCTGGACAGCCTGGCCCGGCAGAGGGACGCCTGCAGCGGGGCCCAGCCCCGGGGGGCAGGCGGGCCCCGGGTGAGGAGAGCGCCCGTGGGCGAGCGGGCAGGCGGGTCCCGGGAGCAGCGCGGGCGCCCGAGGAGACGGCGGGGCTGGACCATGCCAGGGACGCTGTGGTGCGGCGCCGGGGACTCGGCAGAGAGCGCGGCCGAGTTAGGTGAGAGCTGGGGAGCGGCAGCGGCCCCGTCAGCCGGGGTCCCGGGCGGAGGCCCGGGGCCGCGCGGGCAGGAGCTGGCACCGGGGCGGTGGGCAGCCCGCGTCCGGGGCGGGGACAGGGAGGGGGCTGAGGATGGGAGGAGCAGGAATGGCCGTAGTGGAGCTGCCTGGGGGACGTGGGGTCCCAGCCTGGGGCGGACCCGGGCCCCTGAGCCCGGAAAGCTGCGTGTCCCCCAGTCCCTTAGTTAGAGACTTGATAGACTGAGCTGATCGCTGGTGACCCGGGGCTGGCGGGTGCCCTGGCCCTGCCCCCTGGGGAATTCACCCCCCCCCACCCCAGCCAGCAGGCCTCTACCTGTGACCCATCAGGAGGTCCCGACTTGGAGGCAGGGGTGTAAATGTTGGGGGGAAGCTGGCTCGAGGCTGCTGAGCTGGCTACGTCCCCAGCGCAGTGACGGTGGGTGGTGGGGGGCCATGCAGGCCAAGACTCCCCACGGGGCCATGCAGGCCCCAGGCTACTTGAAGGAGGTGCTGGAGATGCCCTAATGGGGGCTGGTCCTTCAGCCAGCACAGAGCCCGTGCCCCTGCACGTCCAGCCCCATAGGGTCCCAGGATGGGTGCTCATCCTTCCTGGGGATCGCCGCCAAGGTGTGACACACTGACCCGCCCTGCGGGTCCCCTCCTGCACTGCCGGGGGCAGCCGCGTGGGTGCCGGGGACTCTGCAGGGTGCCGCTCTGCTCTGCTGGGTGATGGTGTCCCACCCCCACTGAGCCACCGACCCTCCCCTGCAGGAATCTTCCAGGGACCCGACTTGTGCTGCCGGGAGCATGACCAGTGCACGGCGCAGCTCTCTGCCCTGGAGTACAACTACGGCATGCGGAACTACCGCCTGCACACCATCTCACACTGCGACTGTGACGCCAGGTGAGCGGGGCTGGCTGTGTGCTGCACCGGGGCGGGGAGGGGGCTGCCTGCTCAGCCATCGGGGGCGCTACCGTCTGGATCGCAAACCCACCAGCGTTGGCGCTTTGGGCTCAGATGCCCCGAGCTAGGAGAGCAGGGGGCTGCGTCAGCAGAGCTGGGGTGGTGAGCCCTGTGGGTCCCCTCTGCCCATTTGGCGGGTGGTGGTAGGGTCCAGGGCCAGTGTGAGGCTGGCTGGAAATGGCTCAGCTCCCCAGCTCCTATGGAGGCTACACCCCGTCTGCCCCTCTCCCCTGCAGCTCCTGGTTCCCTGGCCCCGATGCCACTGGGGTTCAGCGTGGGAGGGGGCTGGGCTCAGACAGCAGCAGAGCCGCTCACTAAACACGCTGCCACCTTGGGCCCCTCTGCAGTCTCATCCGTGCCTCCGCTGCCCTCCTCCCTTCGTCCCTGAGCCAGCCCTTCTCCCCCCCCCCCCCCCCCCGCCCGCCCGCCCGCCAGCGTCCTGCCCATGGCCCTGACCCCCCACCCTGGATTGCAGATTCAGACAGTGCCTGCTGGAGCTGAACGACACCATCTCCAACATCATCGGCGTCACCTTCTTCAACCTGCTGGAGGCGCCGTGCTTCGTGCTGGAGGAGAGCGAAGAGTGTGTGCTCTGGCACTGGTGGGGCGGGTGAGTCCCACGGCCGGCAGGGCAGGCTCCTGCTTCTCTGAGCACTGGCGTGGGGCTCGGACCCCGGGGCCCTCAGGCGAGGGCTGTTTCCCAGTGCCAAGGTTCAGGGAAGCCTCTCTGGGCGCCGGGCCCGGCTCCTGGGCCATGCACCAGCAGTGACGCAGCCAGGCCAGGTTTCCTCTAGGCACGCACTGAAGGTAGAACGGGCCATTCCCACACCTGGCCAGTGTTCCCATCCACCCCTGGGCCCCCCTCGGGGGGGGTAGGGTGCCTGCTGCCATGGGGTGCAGAGATCAGCTGCCCGGGGGCCTCTCATGAGGTGCCCCACGGCTCTGCACCCGCTCATGAGACAGCTGGCCTGCCAGACAGCATGGAGCAGTGCCGGGCTAAATGGGGGAACGGGGCTGGCTCCGTGTGCAGGAAAAGGACCGACGCTGCCCCCTCCCTGCCCGCTGCCTCTGGCGAAGTGGTGGGGGGCAGGGAGAAGCCTGGTACCAGCTGGGGATGGTGGAGAATCCATATCCCCTGGGTCTTGGAAGCGCCTTGAGGTCACTGAACTCCAGAGGCCTCTGGAAATGAGCCTGGGGCCAGGCAGGGCCTCCGGCAAGCTACACGCCTGTGGCACCAAGGAGCAGCAAACGCTGGGGCTGGGAAGGGTGGGACAGACTCGCCCAGCAGAGGGTATCCCCTGCGGGTCTGGCTGGTGCTGGGGGGCGTGTGCTGGCGGCAGGCTGTGACTCCCTGGCCCGACGCCGGCTGTGGGCAGGCCCCAGGGTGCTGGCAATGGAGTGAAGGTTGTGGGATTCCTGGCTGTTCCCACGTGGGGGAGGGGGTGCTGTGCCGAAGCAGCTGGGTGCTGGCGGGGCATGTGGGCGCGGCCGGCTCCCTGACTGGCTGCTGCAGGTGGCATGGCTCGGCGGGCGGGACTGAGCCAGCTGCTCCCTCCCTGCTCCGCCCCCACCGGGCACTCCCACAGGCTGGGAGCACCTTGCCAGCCGGCCCATGGCTCTCAGGCGCTCCCAGCACAGAGCACTGGCTGGGGCGGGGGTCGGGGTGCTCCGAGAACCCCTGGGAGCAGAGCCCTGGAGGGGGTGGGGAGTTGAGGGGATGGCCTGTCTCACGCCCTTCCTGCTTTACAGGTGTCAGCACTACGGCCCGGTGGCACTGGCCCGGCTGGTGCAACAAAGCCAGTACCACTACGACCCACCCCCGGGGGAGCCAGCCAGCCCTGCCCCGCGCCCCCCGGGCAAGGGCCGGAAACACTCCAAGCCAGGCCGGAAGCACAGGAGGAAGAATGTGAAGGGGCCCAAGCAGGACAACGGGGCCCAGGGGTCACAGAAGCACAGAGAAGCTCAGAAGCCTGGCACGGCCCCCCTGCCCAGGGACCTGGGCACACTGCCCCCTGCACCCACTGAGGATGGCAGGCTCCTCACAACAAGGACCTCACCGGAGCAGGGCCCCGTGCCGGGGACAGAACACCCACCCACCGGCAGGGCTGGAGCAGAGGGGGCAGGGCAGCCCCAGGACAGGGACTCAGCACGCCCTGCCGACTCCACGGAGCAGGGAGCGATGCCCACCTCGGCCTCGGAGCCGCGCAGCACCCCCCCGCTGAGCCGCCAGGGTGAGTGGCTGCTCTGGGAGCCGGGGGCTGCCCTGGGTTCTCCGGAGCAGCGTGTGCGCGCTGTGGGCAGTGTGCTGTGCGGGGGTATTCCCAGAGAGCACGCGGGGCCTGGGTGCCTGTGTTGTGGGCTAGGCACAGTTTTGTGCCTACCAAGGCCGTATGCAGAGTTTCTGGGCCCGTGATCCCCATGGAGTGTGTGCAAGTGATGTGCCTCAGTTTACCCTCTGCCTCCGTCCCCCAGCCCCAGCGAGGAGCTGCGGATGCTACCGGCGCCTGGACCAGTGCGAGTACAAGATCGCGCCCCATGAGGTCAAGTACCAGCTGCACAACCCAGACTCCCGCACCCTCTTCCACTGCAACTGCACCCGCCGGTGAGTCACCGGCCCCGGGGCCCTCCGTCATGCCATGGTCCTGGCACCCCACGCTGGGACTGGCACTGCCCAGCTCAGCGCTGACTGGGGAGGAGGGGCCAAGGGCATGGCGCTGGGCCTGTTCCTTCCTCCAGCACTGCCCTAGCTAATGCTGGCTCCCAGGGACTGGGCATGGAGGCATTGGCGGGGGGGGGGGTGTCTGCAGCAGGGGATGGGGGAAGGCCCTTGAGATGTGGTGGAGATGCTGGTGACGCTGCAGAAGCGCGGGGCACTTGGTGCTGTGCTGGCCTATGCCCGGCGTTGCCTGTGTGCCCCCGGCGTGAGCTGTGCCCTGTCCCCGCAGACTGGTGCGGTTCCTCCGGAGGACAAAGGGCCCCAACGAGGTGGAGGAGGAGGTGCTGTCCGACTTCATCTCCGCAGGCTGCTTCGTGCTGGAGCCGCCCGCGGGCTGCGCCGCCGGGGAGGAGCAGGAACCCAAGTGAGTGCAGAACTCGCCGCCGGGGCTCCCAGTCTGGGTGGGGCGGGTCCCCTGTGCTGGTAGGTGGGTGCTGCCTGGATGGGCCCCCACCTCGGTTTCCAGATCCCACGGAGCCCAGGCTGATCTTGCAGTGCTGTTTTCTCACCACCAGATGACAGCACAGGCTCACCCTGCCCGCAGAGCTGGTGGGCGGAATTGGAACCCAGCTCCCTGGGTGGGTTGCGGGGGGCATGGGTGGCAGTGAGGGCCCCGTGCAGTGTTATGGGGCCTTTTCCCCACCTGGGGGCAGGTGCTGGCTGGGAGGAGACCCTGACCTGCCCCTCTCCACGCTGCCCCGCAGCACACTCAGCTGTTAATGCTGGCAGCGCCGTGGTGGGACCCGGCAGAAGGCACAGCCGGGGGGGGGGGGGGCCACACAGGGCAGGCTGGCCCAGCAGGGGGCCTGGGGAGGGCCCCAGCCCCAGAAGGCAGGTGAGGGTTCTCTGCAGCAGCTCAGTCCAGCCCCCCATGAATCCCCTGGAGCAGGGTGGACCTGGGCGAGCTGGGCCCCACCTTCCTCAGCCCATAGCGCAGGCGGGTTGGTTCACCAGCAGGGCCGAGGGCTGGGAACGTCCTGTGGGGCCAGCGGCGGGGCACTCCCAAGGCTAAGGGCTGTCCTGTTCTCTCCCAGCTGCAGCGGGGCAGGCCGGGCCGTGCTGGCTCCCGCACGGCACCTGAAGAACACGCTGGGGTGGAGGCACCAGCGCCCCGCGGCCCCTGTCAAGGTCAAGCGCCAGGAGTGGGTGGCGCAAGGCGGCCCCCTGAGACTCTACGAGAAGTGTCTCCAGCTGGCCCGGGCAGCGCGGGGGGCGGACCATCACCCAGCGCCCCACTAAGGGCAGGGCCCAGCCGGTGCCGGTGGAGATGGGACCCTCCCAGCCCTGTCTGGGACAGGGAGTCGGCTGTTTTCCTCCCTCTCTTTCACCTGCTGGTGCAGCTGGCCCCTGCCCCTCACGCTGTGGGGGGGCTGAGTCAGGCCCTGCCATGAGCAGCAGCTGTGCTGTTTGTGTGGGGCCAGGCCAAGGCCGCTACCCCCCCCCCCCCTCTGCATTCACCCGGGGGCAGCACTGTGTCCACGGCAGAGGTCAAACTAGCTGTGCTGGGCCACAACCCGGGGTTGCGGGGGAGGATGCGGGGAGCCCCCCCCCCCCCGCTCCCACAGGGAATCCACCACCCCGAAGAGGTGCCCCTGCCACTAGCCATGCCCCCCACCCCCAAGGAGCAGGGCAGCCCGTCTCTGCCTGCCTGAGGCTGTGGAGAAGGGGGGGGGTGAGTCTGCCCTGCCCAGACTGGGGGGCAATGCTACCGCACCGTGCAGGCACAGCTGACTGCTGGGAACAGCAGGACAACTTTTCTAGAGAGCCTATTTTTTTACACCCTTTCCTCCCGTACCTCCCCCCCCCCCCCTGCAGCCCTTGCGCCCTGGCCCTCCTGGGGGTGGCAGCCCTGCTGGACATGAGGCAGGGGCCGGGGGGAGGCAGGCATGGATCTGCCTGCTGCAGCCAGCCCGCGGGTTGCTCTTCCTCTGTAAATAATGCAGCAATAAAGTGTTTTGTTTCAGGAGGGCTGGGTCCTCGGGCACTGGGGGGGGGGGCCAGGTGACTCCCTGCTCTCCACTCCAGCTGCCCCCGGGGCCTGCGTCTTGGCTACTTCGCTGTCCCCTCAACCCCCTCTGAAACCCCCCCCTCCTTCTGGGCCTTCTCCCCAGCCCGCTGCCACCCCTGGCCGGCCTCTGCCCCGAGCCAAGCAGGGATGGATGGAGGGGACTGTGCCTCCTCCCGCCAGCGGCTCCATGCAAAGGGCGCTTGCCCTGGCTGGTGGAGGTGGGCTACAGGGGGAATGTTGCTAATTTTATCCACAACAACAACAGCACAGAGCAGGCAGGGGCAGACGGGGGGAGCCAGTGTGCACAAGCCAGGCGTAGCAGCTGGAGGAAATGTACAGGGCCCCTGCTACCCCAGGGGGGCAGCACTGACTCCAAGCTGCCAGCCGCTGCCTGAGTACCCCCCCCTCCCCAAACGAGCTGCACAGGCCGGCCATGGCATGCAGCCACTGCATTCAGGGCCCAGGCTGCAGCGAAGGACCCCCACCCCCCACACACAGGGAGGCTGGGCCGTCGCTGAGCACCCCTGCACAGCAGCACTCACGCAGGTGCCCCTTGCACTCGGCTGGGGCCTGCACCCCTGCCACAATCCTGCTCCTTGCAGCATGGCCCCCCAGTGGTACTGAGTCCCAGGGCAGAGCGCCCCCTCCCAAGCACTGCCCTCCAACGGCTCAGCCAGCCCAGGCCTCCCTGAGAGAGCCAAGGGTGCGGCGGTGCAGTAGGGGGGCTGTAGGCACTGCTGACCAGTGCCAGCTGTGCCTCCCCCAGGAGAGCTCAGTTCAGCACATCAAAACACAGCGGAGAGGGGGTGGGGCATTTATTCCATCAGCTGCAGTGGGGTAGGACACAGTGCCGCAGCCCAGGGCAGCCAGGCCCCTCCACACCCCTGGCATCTTGGCTTATTTCCTCCCTCCTGGGCATGTGCTGCAGCCCCCGGCCCCCCTCTCCTCTGACCTCCCCTGCCATGGTCCCAGTGCCCGCACCCCCACCCCCTTCCTTTCTTCTGCAGCTGGGGAGCTCCTGCCCCCCAGAGCTCTGCACCCCGCCAGCACTGCTGCCCTGCGTGACCTGCACGCAGCCCTCGCCTGGCACTGCCCCCCCGGGGCCTCCAGCTGCTCCCCCAAAGGCAGCTCTGGGCCCGGGGGTACCTCCGCACCCACCTTCCTCTCCCCCGCTGCGGGTGGAGTACGGCAGTGGCTGGGCCGTTGGGCCAGCCCCAGGCCCGTCTCGGCAATTCCCCGGCCGGCTGGGCGTGGGTGGGCCCAGCCGTGAGGCTGGAAGGGAAGCTCCGTGCAGCGGGTGACTCGGAAGACATCTTGGGCTCCCCAACCTCTCACCACCAGGGGCCTGCCTAGCCAGACAGCCTAGGTGTCCCCATGCCACCCCTGCCCACATCCCTCCCCCCAGCCTAGCGCCTGACTGCTGCCGGGGCCCCACCGCCACCCCCCGTGTCCTGACTCACTGGGGCCTGGCCATGCCCTATGCATTCCTGCTCCGGGCTGCCCTGGGAAGCTCTGCCAGGGGTCCGACCCGGCTCCATCTCCCCGCTGCTGGAGTCCGAGGTAGGGTCACCACCCCACACGCCAGGCCCGGCCGGTGGGTGGCTGGGATGAGTGTCCGTGCCGTACCCAATACCAGGGGACGGGCAGCCCCGGGCAGGGCGCGTTGCTCGCTAAGGGCCGTTGCCTACGTCACAGCAGTAGGGACAGATCACGGAGCACCTGGGGGGGCCCAGCACGGGCAGGTGAGGCGGCACAGGGGCAAGCACACGGCAAGCTGTCTACACGGGGATCGGTGCAAGTGGGTGGGCGGCGGCCGAGGCCCAGCAGTCACTGCGCGGTCCCAGCTGGGGCTGCTGTGACGGCCACAGATGGTGGGGGGTCCTGGCCTTCCCGGGAGCCCCTCCGCTCCTGGGGGGAGGTGCTGAACAGGCTTGCAGCCCCGGCCGTGGGGCTGGTGGGGCTCATGCGCCTGGCAGGGTAGCCCTGGTCTCCGCTCGCCCTCCTCTGGCCCATGGCCTGGTCGACAGTCTCCAGCCGGAGCGCGGGCAACAGGCCCAGGTTCCTGGGATCGGCTCTGCCCAGGGGGTTGTCGTCAGAGAAGCACCAGGCGCCGCAGTGCTCCCCTGCAGTCCTGTACCCGGGGACACGGCCGCTCTCCTGGCTCTCGGCCGCCCGCACCGGCTCCTTGCTCTTGGCGTTGCGCCAGGGGGGCTCCTCCGGCAGGTGGATGCTGGGGATGTCGCCCTTCGGGGGCCGGCGGCTCTGCGGGGACGGGCTGCGGCTGACCCCCCGTTCCTGGCTCGCCGGCCTCAGGATGAGCCCCTGGAACTTGGATAGGCTGGGGCTGCGGCTGCGGTGCTGCTTCATCTTGCCGGGGCTGGGGCTGCGGGACTTGGGCGCCAGCAGGACCAGGGTGCTGTTGTCCTCCTCCTCGGAGCTGGCGCTGGAGCTGTCTGTCTGGCTGCTGCCCTCCTCCGAGGTGGGCAGCGAGATCTGCATGCCCACAGGACGGTCAGCGGGGAGACGGGGCTGGCACCGGGAGCGTGTGGGGGTGTCTGAGGGCATGCAGCATACCCAGTGCGCCCTGCCCTTCGCTTCCCCACACCGCACGTTCGGGCTGCCAGGGGTGGGAGAATATCTAGGGCACAGCCCCACGTGGGGCAAGGCCAGCCCAATTTCTGTGGTGTCTGGCAACACCTGCTGTCATGGGCCCCCACGGTGTTACAAGAGAGAGCGACCCCCCCATCATTCAGCTTACACCCCCCCGGCCCCCCTGTTGATGCCTCCCTTGACCCCTGCACAGCCCCGTCCATTGCACCCCCCTTCCCTGCTTGCATTGTGCCCCTGCCCCCCACATCACCCCACACACCCCACCCCCCCGCGGCTGTGCCTGGCAGGATGCTGCTAACCTGGAAGGGTTCCGTCACCCCGGTGATGCTGCTGTAGTTGTTGCCGTAGTAACCGAGAATGTATTCGCCTTTCCCTTTGGGTAACGCCTCCTCCGCAAACGTCACCTACAGCCCCAGGGAGAGCGAGGGGGGCATGAGGGGCCGTGCCACCCGCACGAGCCGGGCGCTGGAAGGCACCCGGCTCACCCACTCCCCCAGCATGGTGGAGATGTCCGGTGCCCAAGGGCGTTTCTACAGGGACAGGTGAACGCAGAGCTGGCACATGGAGACGTGCTGCGGGAGGCTCAGGCACCAGAGCGGGCAGGCGGGAGCTCAGAGAGGCCAAAGGTCCTGGCAGGGGCTGCGTGCCTGGCTCTCTGGTGCAGGGTGGAACGCGGCCTGGCAGCTGAGGGACCATTTCTAATATTATTGCTATCAATATTGCCCAATTACAAGACATCTCGCAAAATAGGCCATGTAAGGTACCACTGGAAAAGGTCCGACTTACTGAATAGGATACGCCCGTCTATACGTGTCTATCATCTTTGTATCGGAAGCTATGAGATGGGTGATGGCTCTGTCTCTAAAACGTGTGCTGTGCTACTGGGCGACCCCCTGCAGATTACCACCAGCACTGGCCAGCCTGACTGAGGGCCATCGCTGATACAGCGAGCCCAGAGAAGAGAAGCCAGGGGCTACGCCTCAGTCAACAGGACACATAGGGACAGGGGGGACTGCAAGTGCTTTTCCCTGCCCACGTGCTGTGACTGAGCTGTGTTTGGGACGAGCCCCATGGCACAAACTATAAAAGGCAGCTGCACCATCTCCATCAGGTCTTTGTTCCTACTGCTGCATCACCTATTCTACATCTGAAGCTGGGAACCAAAGGACTGAGCCCGCTCCCGGTAGTGGATGTACATCAGAGGGACTGTACAAGCCTGCAAACTCCAATACCGCTGAAAATCTGATCTCTATGCGCTGTGGAGTCATTGGGATGTGTCTGATTGCTTTGATCCTTGCATCTCTCATCCTGTTTGTTTCCTTTTATAACAAGCCTCTCGTTTTAGTTACTAAAGCCTGGGCTGGCAGCGTGGTGTTTTGGGTAAGAACGAAACCCATCGTGATCTGGGAACGTGGCTGACCCTTTGGGGATCAGGAGAACATTTTATACAGTGAGCAGAGTTTTAAATAACGTCTCACTTTGCTGGAGGCAGTTGCTGTCTGGGAGCCAGAGACTGAAATGCAGTAAAGGGGGCTGTGTGTTTCTTTTCTGGGGCATCTTGATAACCAGTGTGGGGAATCAGGAGCGCTGTTTGTGACTGATTGGGGAATCTAACTGCAGCGTTAGCCAGCGGTTCTGGGAGAATCTGCCCTCCTTCTGCAGCCGGTCCTGACCTTGGCATTTGCAGGTGGGTCACCCTTGGCATGGACGGGTCACAGAGGGCACGGTCCGAGAGAGGGGCGCAGGGAGTCTGGCACCGGGGGAATAGGTGCAGACTAGCCAGGCAGAAGTGCAGATCCCCACCCCCAGCAACCTACCCCCAGGGCACGGACCAGCTCCGTCGCTGCTCGAGGGGCTGCTTCCACTGGGTACGTGCCTGCCTCTCTAGTCTCTGCTCTGTAGGGGACAGATCCAGCCTCTGGACCGTCCTGCAAGCCGGTAATGCCCAGTACCTGGCCTAGGGCTGACCTGAGTCTTCTGGCCCCCCCCCCATTTGCTGGCCAGTCCCCGCCTCCTCCCCCCGCACCTGGTGGCCCTTCTGGTGTAGGACGCATGACAGCTCCGTGCTCCGCTCAGCCTGGAGGGGGCTGGGGACCGACACTTGGCTGCTCCGCCGGCACGGATGCTCGGCCAGCAGGGAGGGCTTTCTCGCTCACTCGCTCGCTCGCTGTAGTGGGAGGAAGAGGCTGCTGGGACTGAGCGATCGATTGGGGCACGGTGGGGTACGTGGGACGCACAGCTAGAGGTAACCCTTCGTGCGCCACACGCCTGCCTCTCCGGCCGAGGAAGGGGCAGCAGACAGCATTCCCCCGCACAGCACGCAGACGGGCAGTCGCAGGGCATGGTGGTACAGCCACCCCACCCCACAGCTCCTCCGCCCCGCTCACACACCTGGTACACGCTGCCCTCCGGGTCCTCATGTCTGGCCCACACGTAGGCCACGTAGTCCTTGTAGTGCCTGAAGCCCACCTGTGGGGGAGAGACGTCCCAACGGAGAGCTAGTGGGGATCGGGGCCCCACCCTCACCGAGCACCCCACACTGACCCTAGCGCCCCACACCCAGTGTGCCTGATCCCACCCCCACCCCTGTAACCCTGACCCCCACAAGTGCACCCACACCAGAGTGTGCCTGACACTGACCGCCCCAACCGCTCCCCTATCACCAGGCCATGCCCAACTCCGACCCTGACCTCCAGCCCCACCTACACCACAGCCTGGCTTCGACCCCTAACCCCAGGGCGCCCAGGTCTGACCTCTAAGCCCTGCTACCCCAGAGCAGGCCTGCCCTGACCCAGCCCAGTCATGCCCTCAGCTCCCAGCCAGCCTCTGCCAACAGCCCGGCCTGATCTGGGGGCACCATTTAAGACACAGGGGGCCAGAAGTTCAGAAGTGCTGCGCGCCCGCTGCCCCAGCACTCCCCACTCACAGCCCCGGCCCCAAACTCATGAGATTCAGAACTACCCAGGCCCGCCCTCGATCCGCCCGCCAGGCTCCGGACTGGCACTTTATGAACAAACACAAGAGTCGGCCCAGAGGAGCCGCGGGCACGCAGACCCCACTCCCTGCTCCCGAGGTCCAGGCCCAGGCTGGGCACCCAAAAACCACCGCACCCGAGTCAGAGGAGATGGCCCAGCAGCCTGCCTCTCCTCCCCTCCCCACAGGGCAGCTCAGGGACCCCTGGCCAGCCCTGACTCCCCAGCACTAGTGGGGCATGGGCTCGCTGGCTGGATGCTGGGGCGGGGGACGCACCCCCTCGGGTCCCTCAGTCACAGTCTTCCATGCCCCTGCAGCAGCAGCCGTGCCCTGCGTCGGAGCCATTCGCAAAGCCCAGCCCCGGCCCCCTTCTCCCATCGCAGGGCAGCCCCTGCAGAGCCCACGGGAAAGGCCTTGGCCGGCAGCAGGCTCCAGGATAATCCAGTGAGCCGTGGGGCTCAGAGGGACAGTCCCTGCTGCCCCACGAGGAGAGGCCTGGCCCGGGAGGCACAGGACAGGGACTGCCCGTGCCAGGAAGAGGGGGCCAGACTCCTCCCTGGGGTGGACGCACCGAAGCCAAAGGGGGAACCGAGCCCAGAAAACCAGGGGGCCCGCAGTGCCCAGGGAGCAGAACCTGTCCCAGCGCGGGCAGCCCAGAGCCTGGAGAGGGGGGACAGGGTAGGCGCCCCACCCTGGGGCAGGCAGGGGGCAGGCGATCTCTGTCCCTCTCTGTCAGGGGATCAGGTTCGCAGCGCAGCCCTCGGGAGCCCTCTCCACAGCCCCAGCTCGGCAAAGTCACATTGCCCGTCCCCCGTGCCGCGGCTGTAAGGAGACACCCAGGCCTGAGCAGTCTGGGGAGGCACAGCCTCTGGATGTGCTCCAGCCTCTGGACGTGCTCCCCCCGCCCCAGCCTCCTCCATCCACCCCCTCGCCCCCCGCACGCCCTTATGCAGCGGCCAGGGAAGGACCCCGCCGAGAGGCCGGGAGCAGGCGCTCAGGGGGGCCCCACACCCTGCCCCCCCTGTGGTCAGCCCAGCCGCCCCCGCCTGCAGCCCCTTACCCGATAGAGGCCTATCCAGTCCCAGGAGCTCCTGTGGAAGACGGCGGCCATCTTGTATCGGACCACAGCCTGCTCGGGTCTGGCCCATTCGTCGGCCACTTGGATCTCAACCAAGGGCTTGTCGGCCTTGGAGACGAACTGGGGCGGAGAAGCAGAGGGCGTGATGGGGGGCAGCAGCGCCCCGGGCTGGGCCAGGAGGGGGGCCCCCAGGGGAACCTGCGCCAAGGCTGACGTCCTGCCCTGCCAACAAGCCAGCAGCACTGCCAGCATGCCCAGAGCCGCTCCCCGTGACCCAGAGTGGCTAGCGCTGGGGAAAGCTGGGCCAGGCCGGCAGCTGGAGGGGGGATGGCAGCATCCTGGGCTCCCCCTGCACCTGCCAGACAACGCACGCCCGGGACCCTCCCGCCCCTCTGCAGCCCGCCTTCCCTCGCGGCCCCGGCATGGAGGGGAGGGCACCCTTTTAGCTCCTGGAGATGAGCCCCCTCCGGCAGGGGTAGGGGGGACAACCCTGGCCCTGGCGAGGTTCTGGGCCCAGTGCACGTACCCCCAGGCCTGGCCACTCAGGCGCCCCCGCTGGGGAGCTGCAGGGGAGGCTTCCAGACCCACCTGCACGGCGAAGATGGCAGCCACGGGCTTGTGGTCGCTCACCACGTACTCCATGTGGCTGCAGTAGCAGAGCTGGGTCACGGCCAGGACGCTCCTGCTGGGTCTCCGGCCGCCGGGGTTGTGCGGGGCGCCGGAGGACTTGATCTTCCAGAGGATGCGGTCGGTCCAGGCCGGCTTGCGCTTCTTGGCGCTGCACGGCACAGATGGGCGCCATTCAGCCGGCACAGGGCAAAGGGCTCGCCCTCCAAACCGAGCCCCCCTTCCCCAGCACTTGGGGACGCTCCTTGGGGCGGCTGCAGGGTCATGACGAGCCCCATGCCCACGTCCTCCGCCCATCCCTATGCCCCCATGCGGACATATCCTGCCATATCCTCCCCCAACAGCACAGCCTGCCCTACGTCCCCCTTCCCGCCGGCCCCCCTGCAGAAGCTGCTTCAGTAACACTCTCTGCTTGTGTTGCGTTGCCGGCCGAGCGCCAGCCTCCTGCAGCCAAGAGAGCAGTACCCCCGTTCCAGAGGGGCCCCCATGCGACCCCCCCAGTGCCTGCTCTCACCACTAGACCCACAGTCCTTTCCCCAGTCCCTCCCTCCCCACAGCGCCCCTACCTGGTGTCGTACTGGTTGGTCCCCACGTCGAACTTGAAGGTGGGTGGAAAGTTGAGGGGCCCCTCCTGGAAGCCGCTCAGGATGGGCCAGGTGCCCTTGGCGATGTTCAGCTGCGGGGGAATGGACAGCCATTGGCAGGTCAGCCCCCAATGCAATGCACACAGGCCTCCCGTCCAGCCCCCCCAACTCCCGACCCACTCCAGGGAAGGGAACACGGCTGCTGGCGCGGGGCCCAGGGCTCAGGGAGGGGATTGGGGTCTGGCTGGGGGTGACCGGAGTGGGGCACACTGGGCTTCGGTGGACAGGGATCCAGGGGCCCAAGGGGAGCCCCTGGCCCTGGAGATTCCCCCACTTCATCCTCTTCTGGGAACAGCCCTGAGGTTGAGCTGAGCCTGCCCCATGGAGCCCAGTGGCCAGCCCCGGAAACACAGGGGAGGATGTGTGAGCCGCAGCTGGCTCATGGCCAGGTTTCTCAGTCACAGGAGCCCCAGGTGGCTTGGCCGCAAACAGGGAGATCCAGATCTTCATGCAAATGTGGCCCGGCAGCTCCTGGCAACGCGGGCTGGGACAGGAGGACTTTGCCCTGAGCCCAAGCCTCTGGGCTAGGAGTGCCAGGCGGCTCCTGCGCCCTCTGCACAGCCTTAGTGCCGCCCCGCTGGGGGCCAGCGTGCCCAGAACCCATCAGGACAGGGATGTCTCCCTTGTTCCAGCACCTGTGCTCCCCCAGGGCCCCCCTCCTCACACCCCCAGCCTTGCAGGGCTAATGGGACGGTCAAAGTAGCTCTGACCCGCACCCCGCGGAGCAGGTGGCAAGGTGCTTTGCCAGGCAGACCCAGAACCCACCCCTTCTCCAAACCCCCTCCCCCTCCCGCACATCCCCTCCAAGCTCTTCCTAGGCGAGGGGGATCCCACACTTTCGCTTGGATGCGGTGCAAGACACAGGGTGGATGCATCACCAGGGCAGCAGGAGGGGGAGCTGCCCTGCCCCCCAGGGGACTCTGTCTCGGGGGGCACGGAGGCAGCTGGAGCTGCAGGGAGCCGTGCTCCCAGGCCAGGCCCTTCACGCCCCACGGAGGCCCAGCTGGCAGCAGCCGGGTTAATTATTACATAGCTAGGAGGAAGCAACTTTTATAGTCTCTTCCCCTCCCCCTCCGCAAGGAGCTGTGGGCACTGGGAGCTCGTTCCCCTGGGGAGCAGCCCCCCTCCCCCACTGGGGGCAGATGGGATTGGATTTTCATATCTGCCCCCAGGGAGGCGCTGGCTCCTTGGCCCCAGCTTGCCATCAGCACCTGGTGTGGGGGGCTGCAGGAAAGCAAAAGAATGTCTCCCTGGATTCAGTGCAGCAGAACGTTAACTCTGAACCCTAATGATCACAGCGCTTTGCTCTCTCCTGAGCAGTGTCGGGGCAGGAGCAAGGACACACAGGAAGCAAGCGCCTGCCGGGCCGGCCTCTCACCTGGTCCTTCTCCCACAGCTGGCTCAGGATGCTGTTGTCGACGGCGTACTTCACAAAGCGGATGTCCAGGCTCTCGATGCGGAAGTTGAGGTCCCCAAACCAGAAGACGATGCTGGGGAGAGCAAGGGCAGCAGCAGGGCCAGGGTGAAGAGGGGGCTCCGTGCTCCCCACACAGCACTAACGCAGAATCCCTTCGGGTGACCCAGCCGTGCCCCACAGAGACAGGACAGGACTCCCTCCGGGGGAGAGCACTAGGAGTCCTGACTCCCGGGCCTGGGATCCAGCCACTAGGCAGCACTGCCGCTGAGAACAGAGCCCAGGGGAGTGTCCTGGGCAAGGCAGGGGGGAGGGAAAGTCCCTGCCCCAGATGCCAGCCCTGCCAAGGAGGCCAGAGACTGCTGGCTCCCCTGCAGCCCCCAGAAGGACCGGGCACGATTCCCAACGGGAGCTCTGGGATCGCAGTCAGAGACACAGCGTCAGAGGGTCTCAGGGAAATGTAATCCACGTGGGGGTGGGGTGGGGGGCTTTTCTCTAGCAGCCAGGGTCCAGGGGAGGGGGTGAAAGCAGCAGGGCCTCCCGCAGCCCTGCCAGGCCCTCCCTTCGACCCTCCAACCAGCACTAGGGTGACGTGGGGTGACAAGTGCTCCGGGCCCCAATGCCACCCAGCCTCCAGGCTACTCCCAGGCAGGCAGGAGCCAGGAGCCCTTTACCCGCTAGTGTCCGGGACCTCCCTAGCCCTGGCATAGCAGTGGGGGAGCTGGAGCCGGCTGCAGGCTGGCAGGGTGTGTTCTGGGTGTGCCGTGACTTGCGATTCTGCAGAGGGCAGGGCAGGGGCCTGGACACACAGAGGGGCCTGGCTGCACCCAGGCAGGGGCAGGCAGAATGGGAGCCCGGATGTGGGGCTCTTGCACAGGAGGCCTGGGGACAGGAGTCAGTCTCACCCAGCGGCGCAGGCGCTCTCAGCAGCCCAGCCGCGCCAGCGAGGGAATGTAGGTCAGTGCTCTGCCGATAACACGCTGGCTGGCTGCCAGCTCCGCTCTGGAGCGGCTCAGGTGCGGGACCCAGCAGCCCTGGGGATAACGAGCCGAAACCTCCTGCTCAGATCGTCAGACTTTCCATGGATCAAATGAAAGAGCACGAACCCAGGGTGGAAATTTCCACTGCCAGGTACTGGCTGGAATCCGCTGGGGAGGCTGTCACATGGCCTGCAGCCCCGCCAGCACCAAGCGCTAGAGCACGGTGGGGAGCAGGCAGAGCAAACCACAAGCTGACAGGCCTGGGGCGGACTCCCTGCCCCCCAGCTCGCCTGGAGGAGACCACCTGCCAGCGCAAGAGAATGGCCGTAGACACGCAGAGATGCCCACACAGGGATTCAGCACCCGAATCTGGCTGCTGGGGTGGGACGTGGCCCGTTACAGAAGGGTGGAGCTGCAGACTCAGACCCAAGCCCCAATCAGAGCCGGGGGTGGGGGGAGCGGAAGGAGCAGGGGGAGGGACGTACTCGTGGTCCAGGATGCCGCTGGCTGCGCGCCCCTCGAACTGCTGCATGTTGAGGATGGTGGTGAAATCCTCCTTGCGCTGCTCGGCCTTCTCCAGGTGAGCTGGCAGGTGGCAGTTCAGGAAACAGACCATGTGGCCGAAGATGGAGAGCCGCACGCTCACGCCGCCCTTGTTGCCCTGCTCCAGGAGGAAACCGAGCGGTGTCAGTGGGGAAGCCCCCCACCCTCGGAGTCACGTTCCCCCTCCTGCCCCGCTGGGGCGCCCTCCTCACCCAGTAGCCGCCCAGCCCGGTCCTGGTGCAGTCCGTCTGGATGTCCTGCAGGAAGGGGAGGTGATAGTACTTGGCAAACACCAGCAGGATCACGCCCTGCATCCGCACCGTGCTGACCTGCAACAGGGACAGAAAGGGGTGACGCAGGGCACCCTAGCTGCACCCGTCCGAGGGCTGGGCCAGCACCCGAGCTAGGTGCCCTCAGGCCAGTTCCTGCCCCAGCCGGGCCTCAGTGTCCCCATCGGCGAGGCAAGGCTGATGGCACAGACCCACCTTCCCAGGGGCAGGGCTGGCAGGACTGGGCAGCGTTGGCAGAGCCCTGAGGACTGTTTATGCGTCAGCCAAGGCAGATGGCAGCCTGCCAGGCATGCCAACCCTACAGGCCGCAGGTCCCTGCTCCGTGCTGGGCCGGGCAGCACACACCCTGCCCTGCGCTTGGCAGCCAGTGCCCCGCTTTGTAGCGTCCGGTCTCAGGCCATCACTGCGCGGCCGGGCCGAGGCCAGCGTGCCAGGGCCCCAGGAATGGACCTTGCGGAGCAGTCCCTTGGCAACAGGCGCAAGCTATCCCAGCGTGCCCAGCGGGGGCTTTGTTCCCCTGGATGGGGGTGGGCACTTGAGACCGCTACTCAGCTCAGGCCGGAGCACGGCCCAAAGCCGAGGGTGGCCGCTGGAGACGGGGGCTCAAGCCCCCATGGCAGAGCAGCTCCCATCCTTGTGCTGCTGGAGAAGACCCTGCCCTCCACTCCTGTCCTGGCCCCGGGGGAGTTACACCCCCAGGCCCCAGGCAGGGGCGGAGCCAGAGACACCTCCGCCCACCCAGCCGCTGGGGCACCCCACAGAGGAGTTTTAACTGCGCTTGTGACCTCACCACCTCAAGTTGCCATGGAGACAGCTGTGAGGTCAACACACGAGGGGCCAATGGGCATTAAGTTCACAGACAGAAACCTGGGCCCGGCATCAGATAGCACTGTGATGAGCTCTGCATGTTCTCTGCCCTCCCCGACCGGCCAAACCCCACCCCATTCCTGACTCCCCGCCGGCTCCCCCACCGCTTGACCTAGTCCCCAAACCTTAACTCAAAGGAACCCCAACCGGCACCCATGGAACAACAAGCCCCTCGTGTCCCAGATTCTCTGCACCCTGCGACGGTGGGGCAGGGCGACACTTCTCCGTGGTGCAATGAGGGAAACTGAGGCAGAAAGCCGGGAAGGGCCTTGCCCAGAGTCGCCCAGCGAACCGGTGGCAGAGCCCTGCTGTTCCTGTGCTCTAACTCTAGACAATGCAGCCTCCTTCATGTCAGCCTCTAGGAGACCCCGATATCAGGGATGGGGAACTGTGTCAGCTTGCCAAGCGGGGGGGGAAGGGGGTGGGCACAGGGGCCCTGGCTGCTTGCATGCTTGGGTGAGGTGCCCAGTGTGATATAATCAGATTTCTGCTCAAAGCCCCCCCCACACACACACACACCCTCCCTCCCTGCCCTTACCAACACGAAGTTAAAGGGGCTCAGCACGTCCATGAAGAGCTCACTCCACTGGTCCGTGAAGAGGACGTCCTTCAGGCGCTTGTTGATCATGGAGTTCACCTCCTGCAGCCTGGAGGGGAGACAGACGGGGCAGATCACAGGCGTGGGCAGACACCTCAGCACCCGCTCCTCCCTGCCGGAGACTGCCTGGGCCCCAGCTAGGGGAAACTCCCTCTGGATGGGGGCAGAGGCACAACTCTGGAGGAGCAGCAGTCGGGACCAGGGAGATGGAAATCCCCCCAGAAGCGTGCCTGCCGCGGCGCTGGAAGTGGAAGGGGTCTCTGTGTCATGCCCAGCGGGCAGCTCGGGACCCGAGTCATACACCACAGCTAACCGGGGGGGCTGGGGGGGATTAACAGCTAGGCATGGGGCCACGCCGGGGTTCTGTGCTCCTATTCAAACCAAGCCACATGCAGCAGATGACAGATGCTATTGCCTCCCTCAGTAACTAGCACGGCACCTGGAGACGGAACGCGTTGCCGGCTGGGCATTAACCCGAGGGCATGGCCCCGCTTTGAGTTACACCCTCCTGCCCTGAGAGCCCGACGCGCCCACACTGGGCCAGAGCCCCAGA
This sequence comes from Emydura macquarii macquarii, assembly GCF_026122565.2. Lineage (NCBI taxonomy): Eukaryota > Metazoa > Chordata > Testudines > Chelidae > Emydura > Emydura macquarii. Next base: position 8,147,921 of record NW_027131391.1, read on the forward strand.
AGGGCTGGGCTTCCGACGTGCTGCACGGGTGAGAAATCCTGGCCTCGGTTCCCGAGAGGGAAGAATCAGGGTAACAACGGCTGTTCAAAGACTCGTCAGTCACCACCCAGATGTCCCAGTCACACCTGGAACGACGCTGCCGCTCAGAAATGGGAGGGGAGGGTCAGAAGCGATTGACAGAGGTTACTGACATGATAAGGTTATAGATGGTCATAAGCAACTGACTGACAGGTTGGAATCCAACATGAACATTTATTAAAACATCATTAAAAAAATCCAGGCCACTTGATGCCTTTCTGGAAGACGCTTTAGTCAGTCACAAGTTTGGGCTCAATACAGGGGTACCTGGGTGAATTTCAATGGCCTGTGATATACAGGAGGTCAGAGCAGATGCCTTAAAGGCCCGTCAGGCCTTAAACACTATGAAAAAATCAGAAACTGAAAGTCAAAATCAAGAATCCTCCCAGAGTTTTGACCCCGGAAAAGGGAGAAATGCCAGAGACCCCATGAACTCCACTAGTGACGTAGCACTTGTATTGATTTCACGTAGAAGGCACCCAGATGCTATGGTGACGGGCAGCAGGATAAAAGCCTACTACAGATTAACCCTTTATAAAGGGAACCTTCAGACCAAGCGTGACCAACAGCACAGTCCATCCGCGAAGCGTCACACCCGCCTCTCTGATTCCTGGGAGGTGTCTCCAGACAGGCTTACCCAGTGATGGTTAGTCCACAGCATGACCCTGGCTAGTCCACAACTGTTCCCAAGCCAGATTTTAACTGGCCACAACGCCAGCTGGCAGCAGTAGCCTCCATCAAAGAGGAAGCGGCAGCCTCCCTTTGGTTTGGGCTGAGGCGGTTACACGGGACGACGCACTGGAAAAGGGGAGCGAGGAAGGCTGGGATTGGCAAAAAGAGCCAAGGAGAGCCAGGCATCCAAATCCCACGGCTCAGCCTGGGCAGCTGTTAATAAAAGCAAAGGGCGGGAGACGTTTCCTCGGGACCATCCGGGAATGAACTGTAGAGATGCCCGGCTGGAAGGGACCTCGAGGGTTCAGCAAGTCCAGCCCCTGCTGCGGCAGGGCCAACTCAACCTACACCCCACCCTGACAGCTCTTTGTCCACCCTGGTCTTCGAACCTCCAGTGGCAGGGTTTTCACAGCTCCCTAGGGAGCCGGTTGGTTGAAGACGTCTCATCAAAAAGCAGAGAGGGATTCGAACAAAGTGCTTGGCCCTGGGGGACCATGCCGAGTTTTGGGGACGGGAGAGTGAGCCAGAGATGCCATGGCGCTCTGACAGTGATCACGGAGGATTGAACCCACCAGGAGAGAGACCAAACCCAGAAGCAGCCTCCTGTGGCCTGGAAGGTCTTTGGGAGAGGGGCTGCCTCCTATTCTACGTGCATCGAGCACCCAGAACAATGGAGCCGTGATGCCAGGCACAGTCCCTATGCGCGAAAGTAATCCACTGCCATGGTACCCAAAGGGCCCGTCCTTTGCTCGCACATTGGCATCGCGTGTCCAGCTTGTCGGGCCCGCAAAGTTTCCGTGCGTTAGCTACTGGCGAGGCCGCTCCCAATGTAAGAACCGCATTAAGTGTTACCGCAGACTGGATCCAACCCAGCAATAACAGAACAATGGATCCGTGCCCTTGTGGGCAGCTTACTGCAGCCATAGGCTGATTGCAGAGAGAGAAGCTCCTACGGGACTTTGGAGGGGATGTTTCACTGTTCACAGCCCAATCCTGAGACGTGTAGGATGCCGCTGGCTTCCAGCGGAGCTGGGGCATTTGTAAGAGCCAAGCTCTGCAACATGTGGTAAGCAGAGATTGGGGGAGCGAGCAGGGCTGGAGGGTGGATTTGGGGGTTTGAAAAAGCATTTAGGCTACTTTTAATGCTACATTTTTATTGGGTGTTTTATTTTGAAGCATCTGCCTGGCTGTCCTAGGCAGCGTGCCGGAACCGAACGCAGACTCGGGGAGCCGGGACTAGAACCTGCATCTTTCTGCTTCACAAGAGGCTCCCTCCCTGGGGCTAGAAGACAATTCCTTTCACTGACAACAGAAGTAGGTCTGCTAGCCTCTCTGGGACCCCCCTACTAGTGGGCAGCCTCCTTTGACACCAGCGCTTGGTGCAGTGGGGCAACGTGGCTCTCTCTCTCGCCCGGGGCGCGGGCACCCCCTTACCCAATGGCGATCATGTCGGCGTCGCTGGTGTCGCCCGTGTTGAGGTGCAGCAGGGACGTCACGTCGCTCGGGGGCATGGCTGTGCCGACGTTCCACGTGACCACGGTGACCCTGGGAAAGACAAAGGCAGCCTGTGCTTACGTTTTGGTCCAAGGGTGCCCGGCCCCTTTCCCTTCACCCCAGTCTGCTCACCCCTCTTCCTGGGAGCTGCTGCTCCAGCTGTGCCAGAGGCTAATGACCGCGGCAGCTGTCTGGAAAAGCTGTGCGAAGGAAGAGGCGGCTGGGCATCCCTTCCTGCCATTCACCCCACGCCCGACGAGCTGAGATCAGATGGACTCTGCCAGCACGCAGAGCGTCTGCTAAGACCCCCGCGCTGGCCTGAGCAGCACATGGCAACCTGCTAGCCCCTGGGTGTGCAGTCCACGCCAGGGCCCCCGCCCCGATGCCCTCACCTCAGCTGGACTGTCACGCACCTGGCCAGGTGACAGGAAGGCCTTTACCTGCCGTTGTGTCTTTTGACTACTAGAGGCCTCCGTGGTGCCTCTGCCCCGGCCGTGCAAGGCTGGCCCCAGACTCCCTGCATCCCCAGGAGCCGGCTAACCCCAGCAGTGTCAGCAGCCGCCCAACCCAGCGAGCAGCCGGGGCTTGTGCAGCTCCATGACTCCTCCTTCTGCCCCGCTGCTCAGGGCAGGACGTCTTGGAGGTTCTGGTTCCACTGCACATTCTTTGCAAACGTGGAACGTGACTCGTCAGCTCGTCCGCACAGGATGACCGAGGACCAGGGGGGCCGTGGCTGCATCCAAGCCCCAGGTGGGTCACATGCAAGGCTGCAGCTGACCCCAGCCAGGAAGCTGGTGCGGCAAAGGGGGTCTCTCGTCAGGATCGGATTCTGGGTGATGTTCAAGGTGTTGGGTTTGAGCTCTAAGCCTTAAATCATCTGGGAGCTGCCTACTCATGAGTCCCTCCTCTCTGCCACAGCCCTTCATAGGAGAGAGGGGGTCTGCTGGAGGAACAGGGGGGGGGGGGGAGGAAAACATTGGAACCCGCTCCCTTCCCCATGGTCCGTCTGGTTTTGCTGCCCTTTGAGGCATGCTGCAGGCTTCTGGGAGGAAAGGAGGGGCAGGCAATGCCCTGGCATCTGGGGGAAGCCGGGCTGTTCCCTCCGGAGCCACTGCTGGCCCTCTTTGGGAGCGGCTGGTACTCGTAGTGTTTGGCAGAGCCCAGGGCGGGTGCGTGCTCTCCTGGTGCAGAGCCGCCGTCACGCCATGGACCTGAATGTCAGCCCGCCGGCCCCACCAGCCCCGTTGGACAGGAAGGTAGAGTCCGAGTGCAGGGTGGGCGTACGGGGCAGGCAGGCTAGGCCTGGATCCCAAGCCAGGGAGCTAGACGGACAGACAGACAGCTTACATGACAGAGGCGTGCACCAGTCCCTGCTGCCCTTTGACCCCTCTGGGATCTCCGCCCCAGCGGCTGCCAGGTCAAGGAGTTGGCAGGCGGGCAGCACACACTGCACCCGCCCTGCGCTTGCTCCAGCTCCCCGGAGAGGGCTCTGGAAACCATCCAGACTGTGCCGACCTTCCAGCCGGGCGGGGCTGTCCTCTGCTCTCCATGCTGGCACTCTGCCAGAGCCCCTCCCGGTACATCCGCCTCCCCCCCAGCCCACTGCCACAGGGCAAAGTGCAGCCCAGGCTCGGACCTCGGGAGCGGACTGACCCCCCCCAGCTCACACTCACCGGAATGCACCATCTTCCTTGGCCTTGCCCAGCCGTCCCAGGGAAGCCTCGGGGGGGTCCCCGCAGCCAGGCAGGTTGAGGGACGGGCCGCCCCTCCCGTAGGAGGGGAACTCCTCGGACTCGGCCTTGGCCAGGGTCATGGGCTTGGAGGGGCCGATCCTTCCCCCGGAGAGGAACTCGCTGGAGATGGCTTTGGGGAGGCCGATGGGTCTGGGCGACAAGCCAGTCCTGCCCCCGGAGATGTAGTCACTGGACTCTGCCTTGGGGAGAGGCTCCTTCCGCTCCGCAGGGAGCGTCTTCCCTGCGGGCCCTGGATCCAGGGGGCAGAGTTCGGGGAGTGTGGATCGGCTGGGCGACTGGCTGAGCTTCCCAGCCGGCGCTGGGCTGGCACAGGAGGAGGCGCTGCCGGAGCCCGGAGACAGCGGGCGAAACTCCACCGGGGACAGCAACTTCGACAGTCCAAAGAGCTGGGCCCCGCCTGAGCCGTCCGGCTGGGCTCTGCTGCTCTCCAGCACCAGGGGCTGGCTGTGCCGGCCCGGGGACCGCTCCTCGGGCCCCCCGTGCTGGGACCCCTCAGGCTGCGGGCGAGGGGAGATGGGCTGGAAAGGGTCAAAGAGGGTGTCGGGCCTGGAGCCCCTGTGCCCCAGAGGGAGGTTCCCGGGGTACACGGGTGACGTGGGCGCACCGGATGTCTCGGGCTGGAACCGAACGGATCCCTCGGCGCCGAACGGGGCCGCCAGGGAAGCAAACAGTCCTGGGGGCGCAGCTGTAAGGGAGCCCCGCGGCGACAGAGACGGGGCCCCCGCAGCCGGTCCCGGATCCTTGCTCCCACGGTGAGCCGGCTCCATCTGAGAGAGAAAACAGAGAGCGTGTGCATTAGCCCTGCCGCGCTCGGTGTCCCCTGAGCTGGGATGCTGCACCTGGAGATGCCCTCTGTCCAGGGACGCCCCGAGACACGCTCCTCCCAAAGCAGGCCCATCCCTAGGGGAGGTGTGGGGCCAAGGACAAAGCCAGGACGCTGGTGGCAGGCTGCCCGCCTCCCGCCCGGTCGTGGCAAGAAGCGCGGGGCCCTCCAAAGCTCACACCATACCCTAGGGACAGCTCTGCCGGGGATTCCCCCTTCCAAGGACGCCCTTACGCCCCAAGATGAGCTTCTTCTGGGGATGCTCCTACACCCCGAGACACGCTCCTTACCCACCCGTCCCATGCACGGCACTCATGGGCCCGCTACCTATGACAGTGCCACTCATGGGCCCCAGCAGGCCAGGCCCCATTTCGATGTGGGTCCAAGGTGGAGCAGTGCAGGCTGGGACCTGGAGCCTTTGCAGGCCCTTCCGTTGGTCTGTCCCTGTTTCAGGCCAGGCCTGCAGTACCCTAGGAAGGCCGGGCCCATGGGCTCGTCCTCCGCCCACCCTCCCCAGACTCACGGGGCTGCTCTGGGGCACTGGGGCGAGGGCTATGGAGCACGCGGGGGCAGGCAGAGCGGCTCCAGATCTGCCATTAAAGTGCCAGCAAAGCTTCCCCCGTCGGACCCTGGAGCCACTTTGTGTGCGATGGGGCTGCATCCGGGGCTCTCGGAGCTGGCGTTTACAGCAGCCGGTATCCACCCCGGCGGGAGGGAAGTCAGGGACCTTCCCCATTGCTACTGCTGCCTCCCCAAGTCCACACGGGGGGCTGCTGCTCCCTCCGCCCGCCACCCTCCGCCCCTCGCTGCCCCTTGTCCCCTGGGCTCAGTGATCTGGCCAGCGAGAGATGGGCTAACTCCAGGGCTCAGAGGACAGCAGCTGGCGAGCAAGTCCCAGCTCCTAGAGGTCAAAGCACTGAGGCCAGGGGCACACACAGGGGCACAGTCTTAGTACCGCCTGGTGCCTAGCGAGCGCCCAGAGTCCGCAGAGCTGGGTCTGGCACACAAGGGAGCAGCGGGTCCCTTCTCCGGCTGCTCCAGTCTGATCAGCAAGCTCAGCGCATGGGGAAGAGAGAGCACCTGGCAGGCCGGGGCCACACCTCCAGCGCCTTGCCAGTGAGATCCAGGGCACAGAGGCTGGCAGGCACAGGGCCTGCTACACAACGCGGGGCAGCAGATTCGCCAGACATTGCGGGGACCAGAACTACCCAGGACCTGAGGGCCCGGCTGCCCTCTCACACGCCCCCCCGGGGGTCAGGAGAGATGCCATTGGCACCAGGGTAGTCACGCCCAGGAGCTGCGGGAGGCAGAGTTCCTTGCTGCCCCAGCCCATGCCGGGCACTGCCGTCCTCAGAGTGCCAAGCTGTGTGGGAACGGGATGCAGGGACCTGGCTGCACCCAAAGCCAGCAGCATGGCAGCCCTTGGGTGAGGGCACAACCCCTCCCTGCCAATGCCCCCCCCCCCCCCGCTTCCTTGTCCCCGTGTCCCTGCCAACCCAGCAGCACGACACCATCCAGCCCAGCTGCCACCTTGCTCCGAGAGCTCAGCGCGGCCCAGCCTGCCTGCTCCTTCATCCCTTCCCAGCCAACAGCCACGGGGAGGTTTCCCTCTCCCTCTCCCGCCCGGGGCTTGTCCCATCTGACTGCGCCAGGCACTGCAAACTGTGCCTCAGTCGCCCACTCATCTCCCCCAGAGCATGGCACCCACCGCCCCCCTGCTACCCACAGTTAGAGCAGAGGGCTGGGAGCCCGGACTCCCGAGTTCTCTTCTCTGCTCACCGTGCAAGCTCCGGCCCTTAGCGCCAGGTTATCAGCCGGGGGTGCCTGCTGTGGGGTGGGCGTTGGGGGACTGAGCCCGCGTCCCCCACTGGTACAACAGGCCGCAGCGTCAGCGCCCGCAGCAGCTCCGGGCACCCCGCCCACGGGGGCCAGCTCTCAGCTCTCAGGGAAGGTCAGGGCGCTCGTAGGTCCCTTGAGCTGGGTCCCTCGAGCCACCAGTCCCTGGGGAACAGCTTGTCCTCGGTGTCGGATGCGTGAAAAGCATTGACCTCGGCTGCTCTGGGACCCCGTCCCTGGCTGGCTGGGCACGTCGTGGGGCTGACGGGACGTCCCACCTGCCGGCAGGGGGCAGGGCTGTGGGTAGCACGTTGCTAGGCCCGGGGAGCTGCTGATGGCGGGCGCTAGGCGCTGTTCTCCCTCCAGGGAGCCCTGCACTCAGACAGCCCCACCGTGCCCTTCATTTCCCCTCTCCAGCCCGGCACAGACTTGCTGACACTCGCAAGGTTCCCTTAACGCTTCCCGGACCAGGCCCCCCCTTCGGTGCTGCTGGCCTATCAGGCATGGGACCCTGGGGCCGCTCTGCTCCCTCCAAAGGCAGGGGCTGCTTTTCACCCCCCAGAACAACTTCTGCTGTTGCGGGCAGGAAGGGGAAGAGGAAGAAGCATGGTGGCTCTTGGGTAACACGGGCGCTGGGTGTCCAGGGCTCACACCAGGGCGGGGGCAGGGCACGGGCCGAGGGCCCCTGGGCCATCACACCTGGATCGGGGCAAGCTTCTAGAGTCGCATGAGTTTGGCACAAACCAGTGAAATTCCACTATGGGGCTCAGAGATGGGGGCAGCTGGGAGGACAGGGCAGGGGGCACTGAACGGCAGGGCTAGCCAGACCCGCACCCCTAGACAGCACCGGGCTAGACATCTTTCCTGCCCCCGGACCCTTGGAGAAGCGACAAGCAAGAGCTCAGCTCCCCGCCCCCCACGACTCCCCCAACCTCCCCCACCCCTCCATCGCTCCGGCTCAGCCTCTGCTCACTTGTCATGAAAATAGCTCAGCCCAGGCTCCCCCGGCCCGGGGGCGGAGGGGGAGGAACCAGCCATTATTTGACTCACCTGTCAAAAGCAGCCACTCGGGCAATGGGTGGGCGAGAAGTCGGCTGGTGCTGCCAGCGCCAACCCGCTCCCCTGCCTGGGCCACGGGTGCGTGGGACCCAGGCCAGGCCAGCCCCCCACCCCCAGGTGTGCGGGGACGCAGCATCCACACGTGGACCGGAGCCGGGGGGCAGCCGGGGGTCATCAGACTGTCAGTCCTAGCTCGGATCCATGCCCTGCCTGGCAGCTCTGCCCCAGGCCCTGGGGGGGTGGGGGGCACTGTGAGGCCAGCCCCCACCCCTGGCATCACACGGCTCCGGGATCCAGGCTGCCCCAGGGCCAGAGCAGGGAGCCAGGCACGTGGGGAGCGGCCGGCCCGGCACGCCTGGGCTCCCTGCCCCCGGCAGGTGCGCGCAGAGCCGGCGGGGCGGACTCACCTGGCGGCGGCTGCTGCAGGGCGCTACCCCAGCCGGCGGGGCGGCGGTTCGGCTCCTCCCCGGCCCGGTGCTCGTCCTCCGGCCGCTGCGGCTGCCTGGCTCCATCGCTCCCTTCCCGAGGATGCTTCAGCTGCCTCCTGCAGCCCAGGGACCCAGTGATGTCATCAGCCCCGCCACCTGCGGGAGGATTTAAAGGCGCAGGAGCGCATGGGTGCCACGCAGCGCTGCCAGCGGGGAGGGCAGCGGGCGGGCGGGCGGGGGGACAGGGGGCCCTTTGCCCTGCCCCGGGGGGCGCCGCTCTCTGGGCACAGCTGCCCCCCCCCCCCCGGTTCTTCTGGGGAAAGGCATCTGCTGCCCGGCTAAGGGCACCCACTGCCGCTCTGCCCCACTGGCATGGGACTGCGGGGGCTGAGCTGAGCAGGAAGGGGCCTGAGATGGGGCGTGCAGTGGGGGCCTCCGTCTGGTATTCCCCGGGGCCATGGCATGGACCAGAGAGGGTGCGGGTCCTGGCCCCGTGGGCAGCGTGCTGGCAGGGCTCGCAATCCCATGGGGCCGGGAAACAGGGCCTCATCCCGCAAGGGCGTCTGCGCAGAAGGGGGTGTGGGGGTGCAAAAACTGGCGCCATCCCACAGGCATGGCACTCGGGGGCGCGGTGCGGTAGGGAGACGGGGGCTTAGGCGGGGGCACTTTCCCCGCACAGTGTGGCACTAGGGGGCGCTGCACTGCAGGGCGCTGGGTGAGGGGTTGCGGGGTGCTCACGCCAGCTGGGGTGCGACAGCTCTGCCCGGGGCTCCCTGCGTGGGGGAGGGGCTGCGATGCCTCGGGTGAGGGGCGCAGTGGGGAGGGGGACAGACCGAGGCTGCACTGTGGGGCTGAGCCTTCAGGCGCACGCCCGAGGCTCCCAGCACCCACACCGCTAGGCCTCTGGCCATCTGCCTGGCGCCACCCCCGATAGCCCGCTGAAAGGATCCCTACCCCCCTCTGCCCGGGAGTTCGGCTCTCTCGCCCGGCAAGCTATGCCCCTGCCCAGATGCTGTGGGGAAGCAGGATCAGGGTCATACCCAGGAGGGAGATGGCAAGGCTGCTTGCATGACAGCCCGCCCAAGGGGGGCGGCTTGGCGAAGGGGAGAGCCCACAACGTCTGCGTCTCCTGTGTGCGTTGGGGCAGCAGGGTGAGAATGTGGATGCAGGGTGGGGCGCGGGCCTTTCTCGGGAGGGGAGCCAGGATCTTCGGTCAAGCAGAAGCCCCGGGTTCAGGACTGCCAGCCCAGCCGGAGCCGGCCCCAGAGGAGAAACACTGGCAGGTCTGTGCCTGCAGGGACGGCTTCTGGGCCCATCTAACACGAGCAGAGCGTGGCAAAGCGAGCAGGGCTGGGGCACGTGGGGGAGGGGGCACAAGCACTTTGGGGTCCTGGAGTAGAACACCCTGAATCCCCTACAGAGCCAGGACCAGCCTGCCCCGGGGGGGGGGACACCCCCTCTCAAACCCACGCTCCCGGCAGCCATTTGCACAGTGGAACGCTATGACCCACTTGGCTCTGGCTAGACCCACCTGTGAGCAGGGAGGTGGTGGAGCCACAACCCCTCCTGGGCCCACCCCCAAAGGGGCAGGGAGACCCGATGTCCCAGCTGGAGCAGGAGTCCCTGATGCCCCTGGAGATGGGGGGCGGGGTGAGGAGACCAGCACCCAGCATGTCCCATTAGTGCCAGCTGGAGCAGGAAGACCCCACCCAGTGGGTCACCTGGACCTTCCGCCTGGGGCCCCGGCAGCAGCATCCTTGTGTGTGGGCCCCGTGGATGACCCTGCCCACGCCCCTCCCCCAGCCGCACCCACGTCATGCCCACCCATCCTCATCGTGTGGCATGTACACACGGGCTGCAACCCACGCCTCACGCGTGCACCCCGCCCCCGCCCACATGGAGGGCAGCAGCAGGCTCGCGCCTTCTCTGTGGGCTTGGCCTTAAAGAGAGGAGCCTGGATGTGACGGGCCAGAAGTGAATCCAGTCGGGGCCCCAAAAAGCCACCCCCAGCCCCCACCCAGCACCTTGCCCCCTGAGTGCCACTGCTCCCAGCACAGCTGGGTGCTGCGGGAATGGCCTGCCCTCCGGTGGCCACATCCAGCAGTGCCGCCTGGCCGCTGCGGCCAGACCCTGGGACTCGCTGAAAACGTTACCCCTAGTTCCGAGGAGCGGCCTGGGTCCGGGCCTGCCAGCTCTGCCGCCTGGGCTTCTGCAGGCTTCTGTGGGGCTGCTGCTGGGCCACATCTTCGACCTGTTCCCCAGGGGGCTGCACTCTTATTGGGGTGTTAACGGGTGGCAGCTGGCTACTGGGTCTGAGCCTTTCCTCCCTTGGCCTCTGGATCCTCTCCACGGAGCCTGGAAATGTACCAATCTCCTCCCTTGGCCTCAGCTGTCCCCCACAGCCTCAGGTCCCTCCTCACGTCCTGCCCATGCCCGTCCGGCCCAGCACCCATCCCAGTCCCTCCATTGCCGCCTCCCCTGCGGTGGATGGAGCGTTGTCCCTGGGGCGCCGGGAGATTCCCACACAGGAGCCTCAGGCTCTGGCTACCAAGATGCATTCAGAGCAGAAGCAATACTCAGAGGACCAGGAGAGGCCCACAGCATCCAGCCAAGCTGGTGCACTGAGCTGTCCTGCCAGGCAGGGGCACCATGGGGTGGGGAAGGGAATGCCCCCGTCTGCCATGTGCCGAGCGTGCGTTTCTCCTCTCCCCGCCTGTGACCCACTTAGCCTCCCAATCCCAGCTCTGCGCTTTGTGCCGACAGCAGCGCAGCTTCTGAGCTCTCCTCCGCTCCTTCCCCACTCAGGCTCCTTTGACGCGCCTGGCCCGGCTCAGCCCGGACAGCAGCACACCCCCCAAAGTCATGCAGGAGAAAGCATAGGCTCCACAGGGCTGCAGGTGTAAATCAGCAACGCTCCTCTGAAATCTTTGCGCCAGCCACAGGTCTGGCCCCCCCCAGGCTCACCAACCTGCTGGCCAATGTCCCTGCTTCTGAGCCGGGCGCCACCCTGGACCCATGCGTGGTCTGGCCATTCCAGAGACGGGGCAGGGAGTTTCCACGAGAAACTCTCCTTCGCCGCATTTATACAAACCACCGAGAGCTGAACAAGCAACCGCTTGCCCTGACCCTTCAACAGTTCTGCCGGGGGCCCATTGCTCGGCCGAGCCAGGGCCACCCCAGCTGCGGACTGGTGGGGCTTAGTGTTAGCCTCAATCATCAGAGTCCCTTGGAGTCACGCCCTCCCCCCACACGCCCTGCAGCACAGCACCCGTGCACCACGCAGGGCCCTGCGCTCACCAGTGGCACCGGTGGAAGACAGCCCCACACTGGGCCACCTCCTGCTGCCGTCAGTACAGGGCGCCCTGAGGCCATTCTGGGCCTCTGGGATCAGCACTGATGCAGAGAAGGGAGCGCCCCCGCTGAGCCACTCATACCACTGCCTGCAGCAGGCGCCCCTTAGCGCTTTCCTGGGACACAGAGCTAACACAGGGGGGATCGTGACCCCTACTCAGCCACCCATGCAGGAAAGAGAAGAACAACATAAGAACGGCCATGTGATGAACTGGAGAGAGTCTGAATATGGTCTCGGAATAATGTGCGCGTGCCTCAGTTTCCCCTATGTGTTACTCGTGTATTTCGGTGATGGGACCAGGGTGTCTGATCATTGCAGAGACCACTAGGTGGGCCTTCCTCTAGCTACCCGGACACGGACAGGACCCCTCTTTCCTTGGGCCAACCAGCTGCAACGGTTTCCGCAGGCAGAAATGAAGGAGAGGTGACCACCTTGCCTGGGATAGAGACAAAAGACTGGGGAGGGGTAAGGGGGTTTCCGAGGCTGGTGGTGGGAAGGGCGAGTCCCCTGTGGGGGATCCCCAGGAGCAGAGCCCAAGAATGAGGCTCTGGAACGTCCCCACATGGTCGTTGCTGTAACTTTCTGATTCATCTGCTCACAAAGTCTGGTCTCCGCTGTGCTCCTGAGAACTAATAAACCCGGCTGACGTCCACACTGGCTACGAATCACTCCTGTCTGCCAGGCAGGGCACGTGGCCCCTTTGGGGGCGTGGAAGGGCTCCCAGGATCCCATCCGGGGGGACTCAGAGGGGGAGCTCAGGCAGAGCAGGGGCATTGAATCAGGGGCGCCCAGGCCAGATTCAGGAGGTGGCTGCGCTGGTGTGAGGGCCCTGAGGGGGACCTAGAGTCCTGACTGGCTTGGCCCCGGGTGGTTGCAAACACCGTCCCGGTGGGACTCCTTCACAGCGGCAGCAGAGGATGGTCGGACACTCCCCATGGACAGGAGCGGCTGGCAGTAAGTGGCTGAGGAGCAGTGGACCAAAGGGGGGTGCGAGGGAGCAGCAGAAGACGCGGTACCAGCAGCGCACTACGCAGGAACTCGCGGGAGAGGGTTACACAACGGAAGGCGCAGCGAGGCTCAGCGGGTGGCGCAGCGAGAGGAAAACAATCGAACTCGGGGGCCAAACCCTGACCCAGACGCAGTTCCCAGGGGGGGCTGGGAGCCACCAGCACGACAGCCGGGTGTCCTCAGGACACACGTCCACAGTCAGCAGGGGAGCGTCACAGCCGAGTTCCCTTCCACAGTCAGCAGGGGAGCGTCACAGCCGAGTTCCCTGCTGGATGTGAGACGCTTGGAGAGAGAGGTCGGGAGAGCCAGAGGCAGCATGAGAAAGAACTGCAGGGGAAACCGAGGCAGCATGAACCAAGTGGAGAGGCGGGGGGAGCCCCCTCCCGTGCTGAGTCGGGTAGATCCTGCGGTACCAGCTCCACCGGCTGCATGGATGGTAAATTGCTGGCCCGGTTCAAGGAGGGAGGGGATACAGATGCCTACCTCGCTGCCTTTGAGAAGTCTTGTGACTTGAATCAGACACACCCTACAGATCGCGGTGACATCTAGCACCCTTATGGGGCCAAAAGCTACAGACCTGTTCAACCAGAGACAGGGACAGGGGACTAGGAGCGGTTCAAAGAGGCTCTGCTGCTTAAGTCTGAACTGACCCCCGAGGCATCCCGGAAAAGATTCCAGGCCGTGCGAAAGGCCCCGTGGGTGACCTACATGGAAATCATCATCCTGAGAGGAGATTACAGCCACAAACGGGGCATGGGAGCCGGGATTACTGGCAGGGAGGACGTATTTGAAGGGATGGTCCGGAACAGCTGTACGAGATCTGCCCCCTGACCTGAAGCTGTGGTTGATGCAGAGGAAGCCGAAGGCTCTGCGGAGCAGAGACAAGCTGGCTGGTGAGTTCATGGACAGCCAGGCAGGACATGGGCTGGGTCCAAAGGGGGATTGGGCCAAATCAGGGCTGTAGAAGGGGAGCCACCAATGGGGGCCCTTGGGAAACCTCCCCCAAGATGGACAGCTAATACTGGGCTGGACCGACATGCCCCAGAGACCAACGGGACTGGAGGTGCCATCACTGTGGGCAGGGGGGGCCACAAGGGGCTCGATGCCCGAAGCTCTGAGACAAGATGAACAAGCCGAACCCTCAAAGGGTTCATTAGGTGGGGGCTCCCCCGGAAGGGGAGCCGGCTACCCAGGGGGGCACGGCTGGCAGCCTTATGGGGACTCACGGGGGAGGAGGCTGCCTGCCCGGCTCGCTGGGCGAGGGCAAAGCTCTCGACCCAGAGCTTTCCACCTGCCAGGTGAGCGTGGGGCCGTCCCGTGGGAGCCAGCGCCGCCTCATGGCCCTGGTGGTGGAGGGAAGGACGGTCCAGGGGTTCTGGGACACGGGTGCTGAGGAGACGCTGGCCGTGCCCGAGGTGGTGGGCCTGGAGCAGGTGGTGCCCGACACCTACCTAACCCTGGGGGGGGTGTTCTGTCCACCCTGTTAAGGTACCTGTGGCGAGGGGACACCTGAGATGAGGGGCCAAAGAGGATGTTGGGAGCAGGACGGGAGCTACAGGGGGCAGGGCTTAGTGGGGCTGTGACCCCAGACCCAACCAGTGAGGGGGAACGGGCTCCACCCCCATCCCCAGCTGCTGAATTCCAGCCCGAGCTCCAGCGGGACCCCTCATTAATGAAGCTGAGGGAACTTGTGGGCCACGGGGCTATAAAACCCACGGGGGGAGACTGCAAGGAACGATTCCTGGGAGAAGGGGTTCCTGTACGGGGAATGGGCTCCCCCTGGGCAGCTGGAACTGTGGGGATCAGGAGACAGCTGGGGGTCCCCCAGAGGTGCCACCACAGGCTATTGTACCTGGCCCACGACGCCCCTCTCTCGGGGCACCAGGGGACCCAGCGCACCAGGCAGAAGCTGCTGCAGAACTTTGACTGGCCGGGATCTTTGACACGTTCCGGCGGCACTGCCAGGCCTGTGACCCCCTGCCAGAGGGTGCGGCAGGCCCGGGACAAGGATAAAGCAGCTCTGGGGACCCTGTCCATCACAGAGGAACCTTTCCAGAAGCTGGCTGTGGACATGTTGGGACCCCTGAGCAAGGACCGCCCGGTCAGGGAAGAAACACATACTGGTGGGGGGTAGATTTTGCTACTCACTACCCCGAGGCCATGGCTCTGTCCTCTACTGAGGCCGACACCATGGCGGACGCACTGCTGACCATTTTCAGCAGGGTTGGGTTTCCCGGGAGATCCTTACAGTCCAGTGGTCCAGTTTCATGTCTCTCCTGCTTCAGTGCTTATGGGAGAAGTGTGGGGTCCGGCACATCTTGGCCTCAGCCTATCACCTTCCGTCCAACGGGCTGGTGGAGAGGTTTAATGGGACCTTAGAGATGATGCTGAAGACTTTTATGGCCCAGCATCTGCAGGACTGGGACAAGTACCTGCCCCACTTGCTGTTCACATACAGGGAAGTGCCCCAGGAATCCACGGTGTTCTCCCCCTTCGAGTCGCTGCACGGGAGGAGAGTGGGGGGACCCATGGACTTGGTGAGGGACGAATGGGAGGGGAAAGCCTCTCCCGATGGGGAATCGGGGGTGCAGAACGTACTAGATTCCAGGAAAAGCTCACTGAACTCATGGGCCTGGCCTGGGAGAACTTAGCCAGGGCCCAGGGGAAGCAGAGGGTCTGGTACAACCGCACCGCATTTGCCCACTCCTACGGCACCGGGGACCAGGTGATGGTTCTCATCCCAGTGCGGAAGAATAAGCTCCAGGCCACCTGGGATGGGCCCTTTAAGGTCGTCAAACAGCTGAGTGAGGTGAGCTATGTGGTGGAGCTGTCTAAGCGGGCGCACAGCCACCGGGGGTATCATGTCAACATGATGAAGCCGTACTGTGACAGGGAGAGGCTGGTGCTGGCCATGTGTGGCCAGTAGAAGGGGAAAGATCCCCTGGTGGGTCTCTTCCCTGAGACTGGAGCTGGCCTCCCCCTGGAATCAATTCCCCTCTCTGACCAGTTAACCCCTGCCCAGCAGGGAGAGATCAGAAAGGTGCTGTGCTTTTACCAGCTGCTGTTCTCCAGCCGGCCGGGGCTCACTAACCTGGCTGTTCATCTAACAGGAGGAGACAGGAGGAAATCCTCCCATCAGGCGTTCCCCTTTCTGAGTCACTGGGAAAGTAGCCCAGGACCTGGAGAAGGAGGTCCGAGATGTCACGCGGGCTGGCTTCGGGGGCGTTTACTGTATTGTGTAGCATTAATATGTCAAAATCATAACGATCCATGTCAGATATGCCATGTTCAGGCACTGTTAGAAAGGATGTAACGTGCTGAGAAAGATGGCACTACCTATGTTCATGTGTTATGTCTGTGATGGAAGTTATGGACATACTTGATGTACCTGTGTTTCAAACTATGCCGTATAAGAGAGAGAGAGGCGGCAAGACAATAGCCCACTTAATGGCCCATCAAAACCTTTACAGAAGCAAAGGGCCCAGGAAGAAACTAAAGGCAGACCTGAAGAGTTACCAGGATTGGCCCATGTGACTCTGGACTCCATTTTAGTTCTTGTAGCATTCCACAAGACAGCATGGCCACGAACAGAGGGTATATAAGGCCAAGCCACAGAATCTATTTTGTCTTCGTTCCTGTTCAGCTGCAGACACACACCTACCTCTGGATCAATTCATTTTGCAACTGAACCGAAGGACTCAGACCCATCCAGGTGTTGGATGTAAACCAGAGGAAACTATACAAGCTGCAACTCCACAATTCTCCCAGAAACTTGATGTATATGGACTTACAATCATCTCTATGGATTTGCTTTGCTTTGACCCTTTAACATTTCTCTTATGGTTTATTTCTTTCTGTTTACAATAAACCTTTAGTTTAGATACTAAAGGATTGGCTGGCAAGGTGCTATTTTGGGTAAGATCCAAACTTATATTGATCTGGTGCTGTGGCTGCCCCTTTGGGGTCAGAGGGAACCTTTTAGTAAAGAGTATAGAGTTTAAATAACTGATCTCTTTACTGGACCTAGTGGCTGATTTGGGAGCCAGGCACTGGAATGCAGTAAAGGGGGCTGTGTGCTTTTGTGGACTGGCTTCTTGATATCCAGTGTGGGGAAATCAGAAGCAGTTTGTGTCTGTTTGGGAAGCCTGACTTTAGTGTCACCCACCAGTGCTGGAAGAATCTGCTCTCCTTTTACAGCCTGCCCTGACCTTGGCATTTTCAGGTGGCTACCCTAGGCACGGACGGATCACACAAGACATGCTGGCTTTATGGGTGATCCAGCCATCCACCAGCCCATGGCCCTCTCTGGTAAGACTGGTCCCCGAGAAAGATGGGTCAATCCGATTCTGTGTGGACTAGCAGAAGCTGAATGCCATCACCGTATCCGATGCCTACCCCATGCCTCAGACGGACAAGATTCTAGATAAACTAGGGAGATTTGTTACCTCCCCACCATGAGTCTCACCAAGGGCTACCGGCAGGTGCCCTTAGACCCAAATGCTAGACCATGAACTCGATAAATAATTGCGGAACCCCCCAAACTCTTAACAATATTTTTACATATGGGGCCAAAAAATATGTCGAAATAAGCAAATTATATACAAACAACTAGGTCAGCAGTTCTCAATTAAATTACACTCCATACCCTCCGCCAAAAAATCCGGGACATCTTCCCTTTTTTGGCGGCGTAGAGAACAGCTGATCAGCGGCGCGGAGAACAGCTGATCAGCGGCGCGGAGAACAGCTGCTCGCGGAACCCTAACAGTGTTCCCGCGGAACCCCAATTGAGAAACACTGCTCTAGCTACACGTACACGTAATCTCTCCTCATACGGAAGCTGTTCCGTGGCCCTGATCATTTTTGTTGCCTTTTTCTGTACCTTTTCCAGCTCTAATATATCTTTTTTGAGATGGGGCGACCGGATCTGCACGCAGTATTCAAGACGTGGGCGTCCCATGGATTTATATAGAAGCATTATGATATTTTCTGTCTTCTTATCCGGCCTTTCTTAATGGTTCCTAACATTCTGTTAGCTTTTTTGCACACTGAGTGGATATTTTCAGAGAACTATCCACAATGACTCCCAGATCTCTCTCTTGCGTGGTTACAGCTAAATCAGCACTGAGTGTTTTGCAAACCCTCCCTTCCCCACTGAGTCACAAATCCCTGGTTTTACCCACATTCGCCATGACTCATCGATTCTCTGCAACATTTCCCAGGACAAGCCGGCAGCCCTAAGTGTGATATTAGTATCACTGCTGTTATCTGGGGGCTATCTCCAGCTCACCTGCAAACCAACGCACTGCTTCCTGGCCCTGACGCTCGACTCTCTTACTCAGTAGGGGCTTCCCCAGATTGCTCCAACTCAGCGGGTCTGGATTTCCCAATGCTGCGGCCAGGGAGCAGAGACTCGCCACGGTCCCTGCCCGGGAGCACAGATGCCATCACTAGGGCTTGGAATGAGCTCCAACCTTTTCACCTACCCCAGACTATCTGTGCAGCCAGGGGAATGCAGAGGCCACGCAGGTGGATGGGTTTGTCTGCATGCCAGTGCCAGTAGCTATGGGCAGCACACGTGTATTCTGCAGCCACTGAGCTGAGTACGCCAGCAGGGTCCCAGGATTGTTCCCCTGTCACAGCCCCGCCTGGGAATCTGCAGCAGCTCTCTTTACATCCATT
This sequence comes from Emydura macquarii macquarii, assembly GCF_026122565.2. Lineage (NCBI taxonomy): Eukaryota > Metazoa > Chordata > Testudines > Chelidae > Emydura > Emydura macquarii. Next base: position 8,166,104 of record NW_027131391.1, read on the forward strand.
CGTGGCTGTTGGCAATGAATTCAGCATGCACCTGAGTGACCCAGCCCACCTGGCACTGGTTCCGTTTCCTCTGCTATTAAATGCCATCGATTTTCTGCGGTTGCCCACACGCTCCATTGTCTTTGTGCCAAAGAGGTTGCATTGCCAGAGCAGAATCCCGTTGCAGACGCTCTTGGGGGAGGCAGGAGGTGGGGGCCAGGGGTCACTCCACTTCTGCACAGCAAGGCCTTTCCGCCCCAGAGGTGAACATCCCACCTGGATGTGCCTGCTGGAATGGTCAGCACTGGAGGAGTTAATGACGTTGCCAATGAAATAGTCCCCATGCGGGTGTTGGAGCTGAATGCAGAGCTGCACTCCCCCTCCGATCTGGGCTTGGAGACTCTCTGCAGACTCAGGCACGCTCATGATGGGTTTGATTCCCTCTCCCAGCCAGGAGGGCTAGACAGGCGTACAGTACAGCCAACCCCGAATGCTCAAAAATCATGAGTCAGGCGCAGCAAAAATCACAAGCCTGGCTGTAAAACCATGACATAGATAGCAGATCTGCTGTTCTTTGGATTTACCTGCTGCTCTTTGAGCCTTTAGGGTGCCCTGGGGGTCACATTTTGAAGCTTTCTCCACAGTCACAAGGGCTAGAAACTCACTTTTTCTTTAAGAATGAAGGCTGAAATTATCACACAGCCACTTGACTCCAGGAGCTGGGGCTTTGAGGAAAACAGTAATTATTATGAGATGACAAAACCACAAGAGTTGGCAACACTGCGGAAACCCCTGGCCTTGTTAATACACAGACTGGTGCTGACTTAATTGAACCGGTTTAGTTAGTTGAACCCTGCATGGACACACTTATTTTGATTTAGGAGTGGCTCATTTTAGTTTCACACACAAACCCAGTCCTAATTGAAACCAGCCTGCTTCACACTGAGATCAGAGCGTCCACGCGGCCTTTCGCCCCAAATCAGTTAAACTGGTTTAAAACCGGGCTTTCTCTGCATTTAGGGGTACAACTGCCCGGCTGCCGCTGTCCCGCTGCACTGCCCGTGTGCACGCTCTCACTCCGGATTGACCACGGTCCCAGACTGGTTATGCCCCTAGGTTTCTCGTTGGGACCAAGTCCTGGGTTAACGTGGGGCCGATTTGCCCGTGTGGCTGGCGGGGTCCCCCCCGCTCCAGCCGGGGGCCGTGGGGCCGTGGGGCCGGAGCGGTCCGGGCAGCGCCGTGAGCGGTAGGGAGGGGCCGGGAGCCGGAGCCCCCCCCCCCCGCTGAGGCCGATCCCGGCTTGCATCACCGCCCACCGACGTGGCAGCGGCCCCGGCTCCGGCTCCAGGCAGCAGCAGGCTCCGCTCCGAGCCCCGCGCACGCCCGGCCCCGCTCCGCTCCGCTCCCATGCGCCGCCTGCTCCTGCTGCTGGCCGGGCTCCTGGCGCCGCTGCGCGCCCACCAGCCGGACTGGGGGAAGCTGCAAGGGCTGGCCCGGGGCAAGGTGGAGGTAAGGGGGGGATCGGGGGCAGGGGGCAGGCGGAGCGGGGCGTGGGGCGTGCGGGTGGCTCGGGGCACGCAGGCAAGATGCGGGGGGAGCAGCCTGGGATCAGCCCCCCAAGACTGGCCTGGCTCGGCTCGGCTCATGCCAGCGGCCGGCCTGGGGCGCAGCCAGACGGGCCAGAAGTGAACAATGGGGGAGGGGGCGGCCATGCCACTCACCCGGGTAAAGACCCTGCCAGTGCCCGGGTCACCTCCCCAGCACTGCCGGGCAGCCACCTCTGGAGAGGCCGTGGGGGCTGTGGAGCAGCTGACAGCACCGGACAGCGGGTGGGGCAGGGAGCGGGGGCCGGGCTGGGACATGGGCTGGGTACAAGTGCCCCTAGGCCCTCGCCCCAGCAGGCCAGGCCAGCGCAACCCTGCCCGCCCAGAGGGGCCCTGCCAGGCAGGGTGCAGACACCGCTCAGGGGGTGCTCGGAGGAGGTGCTGGGATAGGGACAGAGGAGAGGGCGGCCAGCCCAGCGCTCTCCCCAGCACCCCAACGGGCTCCCCAAGAGCGTGAGATGAATGCTGGGGGAGGGCCACGCAGGGAAGCTGAAGGCACAGAGGACAGGACTAGAACCCAGGCGTCCTGCCTCCCCGACCTGTGTCTTAACCTCTAGGGTCCTTCCCCTGGCTCTCCCGCCCCTGGAGCCAGGGCAAGCCCTGAGCAGGCTGCTGGGCGAGTGCTTGGAACCCGAGGAGCTGGGGGGGGCTGATCCCGGGGGGCTGGGCGGGACCTGCTCGTGTCTGGTTGCTGGCACTGACGGGCAAAGCCAGGCTGGTACCTGGGGAGGGGGTAGCCTAGCACCACCCGCCCCAGCCTCCTCGCTCCTGCCAGGGAGCAAGAGTCTCCTCCTCTGCAGCTCCTTGGGGGGCCATCAGCATCCACGCCCCCCCTCCCCCCAAGATCCAGGGGAAGCCGGGAAAGGGCCAAGGCTCTGTAGCGGGCGGCAGATAAACTGGGGGCAGGTTCCCCTTGCCCCGGGAGCAGCAGTCTGTGGAGCGTGGTGGAGACCAGACACAAGTGGCAGGTGGGGAGAGGCCCAGCCCTAGCGGGGACGAACCCCAAAACTTTGGTTGGGGGAGGGAGTGGAGCCTTACTATGAGTTCCCCTGGAAACAACTAACATGACCTGTTACTAGGACAACCTGATGCATGCTTTATTACCATGGCAACCAGGCATTCTGCATCCCCTGGTGCCCTGACCCTGGAGGCAGGTGGGTGGGGAGGGGCAGGGCAGCCAGGAGCAGCCCACCCTTCCCAGGGGAGGAGAGGAAGGGGGCCCAAGGCTGAGGCCGAGGACTGGAGGGGGAGGGGGAGGCGGCTCTGCCACTGGTTCCCTGTGGGACCCTGGCAAATCTCTGGCCTGGAGGTGCGAGCACTGCACAACCTCCAACCCATGACGAACTGGGAGGTGCTCAGATAGAAGGACCACTGCTGGGGGGTGTGGACAGCGGGGTGTGGACGGGGGGCAGTGGGGAGGACAGAGGGTAGGATGGGGCTCAGCTAGCCCTGGGGCCTGGGGAGGTGCCCTACAGAGGGGTTGTGGGGCTGTCAGAGGGGGTGGGGATGGAGGGGGCGCCAGGGGTTGGGTAGGGTTGCTGTGGGATTGAGGTGGTCGTAGGATTACAGGGTAAGAGGGTGTGTGGGGCAATGGGGGGGTTCTGAGGGTTGCAATGGGGTTGTGGGGTGGCAGGGGGAAGCTGTGGGGAGCCTGGGGGCAGCTCTCACTTCTTGTGCTCTCTGCCCCACAGACCTGTGGAGGATGATGGCTGAACCGCCTGAAGGAGGTGAGTGCTGCTGCTCCCCGGGCTGGGGCACAGGCCCCCTCCACCAGGCCCCATAGAGGGGACTGGGACACCCCCTCCCTCGTCTCTTCCCAGGGTTCTTCCTACCCCAGGCGCTCCCCGTGCTGGAGGCCGCATGCCCGTGCCGGGTTATCAGTGCTTTGCCAAACCCCTCTGCCAGGGCAGCGGGGGCAACTCCTGCCCTGCGGGGGTAAGGGTGGGTGGTTGCTTTCGTCCTGCATTCCCTGGGGGCTCTGCAGGTGGGGGGGGGGGCCCTCCTGGCCCCTGGGGGTGTGTATTTTGGGGGAGGTGCTCACACTCTGCTCCCTTCCAGGTGAAGGCCTTTGTCACCGAGGACATCCCTCTGTAGTATCCTTCCCTGCTCTGGGGCTGGGCTGAGGCAGTGGGGTTGGGGAGGGGCTGGCAAGCCCCGGATTTGGCTCGGAGAGCCAAGCTCACATTCCAGCCCCCCAGGCAGCGGACCCCCTGCGTGTCAGTGCGGGTGTGGCGCCCGCCTGAGTCTGCAGACAGCCTGGGCCAAGAGCTCTCTGTCACCCCAGGGGCGTGTTGACCCAGGAGCCTAACAACGCCCGTTTGCCGCGAACCCGCCCAGCATACCCAGCGCTGTAGGGTGCGGCGGTGGATCCTGGGGGGGCAGCTGGCTGGTGTCCAGAGCTGCGGGGGGATGGGGGCTCTGAGATCACCCTCCCTTCACCCTCAGATAGCGTCAGGACCCTGTGCCCAGGGGGAGGGAGGCAGAGATGCCGCACCCCAAACCGCCTCCCACCAGAGCCCCAGCCTCCCTGGACCAGCTAGGGCTGGTGTCGTCCCAGAATCGCGCCCAGGCTCTGCTGGGCTGCTCAGTGAGTCCCACGCCAGCAAGGGGCCGGGCCCTGCTCTCCCAGCCCAAGGGACACGGAGGAGCCTAGGGCTCCCCAGCCACGGTCAGCGGGGAGCTGGTGCCAGGCCGGGGCCCAGCCCCCTCACTGCCAGGATCCTTAAGGCACCTTCCAGCCACAACCTGGTGATGAAGCATCTCCCCGGAGCCGACCCCGAGCTCGTGCTGCTCAGCTTCAGATACGAGGAGCTAGAGGTAAGAGCTGGCGGGGGGCAGCGCCTGGCTACTCCTGCCCCAGCCTCTCCCAGCAGGGGGCGCTGTGGGGAGCGGGGCAGGAGGGCTGGCTGGGGGGGCTGCCTGTCCCAGCAGGGCCTGCGTTCTACCATCACCCCGTGAAAGCCATCCTGTGCCGGCCCAGCCACAGGCGCCCATGGGGCTGGGCAGACAGGAGCCTGGGCACTAGCCGTGGGAGAGGAACGAGATGCTGGCCCAGCTGTGACTAGCACCAGGGCCGGGGGTGCCGGGGCCGGCTGGAGATCCGACACTGCAATCCCTGTCCGTTTGCAGAGGATTCCCCTGAGCGACATGAGCCGGGAGGAGATTAACCGGCTGCTGCAGGAGCTGGGGTTCTACCGCAAGGAGGCGCCCGATGCCCCGGTGCCAGAGGAGTTCCAGCTCGCCCCCGCTAGGCCTCTGCCCACCCAGCAACCGAAGGAGAAGGCCCCTGGAACGTCATCCCCCGAAGCTCCTGCAGCCGAGAGCGAGTCCGCCCGGGATCCCAACCACCAGGAACACCCAGATCTATAGAGAGCAGCCAAACGTGCATGGGGGAGGGGGTGCATTGGAATGAGTGTGCACGGGGTGTGTGCGTGTGCATGCACATGGAGCTGTGCACTCATCCCCTCCCCACACCACCGGTAGGTGTGACCCAGCCTCTGCCCCGCAGGGGGCTTTGTTCAGGGCACAGGATGTTCTGTACCAGCCCCAGGGGCAGGATAATAGGGCTCGTGCTGCGGGGCAGGGCCAGCTGCCCTCCCCCTGCTCACTGCTGCCTCCCCCTCCCCACAAGCCAGCACCAGCCCCAGGCCAGAGACGCAAGGACCAGCCTACTAGCGCTGCTGTGCGTGGGACCCCTGCCTGCAAGGACAGAATGAAGCCCTCAGCTGAAAGCTCTGGGAGCTGAGGGTGGATGAGCCGAGTCTCCGAGGGCAGGGGGCCGCCATCTCCGCCACGGTCCAAGGGCTGGAGTAAAGGCCTCTCCTCTGGCCCGGGGTGATTGTACTTTATACAAGTCCTTTTCCTAATTTAAAACGAAACGCTCACAGCTATTGATCGCATGCAGGCGATGAACACTGTGCTAACCTTGCCTTTTAATGAATAACATAAAGCCGTTCTGCGCGTCCGTGTCAGTCTGCAAACGTAGAAGGGGTCAGCGAGCAGTGGCACGCGAGACATGCGGGGCCCACGGCGCGTGGGAGGGGGGCAGGAGGAGCGGCCGTCGCAGGGGGCTGCTCCTGGCCAGGGCGCTGGGCCCATGTCACGTGGGGGGGGTGGGGATTTCTTTTTGTGGGCCCCCCGCTTAGCTCAAGGCCCTGGGCTGCTGCCCTTGAAGCCCCTGCGTTAATCTGGCCCTGGGCCCTTCACCCCAGGTGCGGCAGTGTGTCGTCTACGACAGGGCTGCCACCTTCCCAGCACCCAGCCCTGCCCCGGCTCTTGGCCCCGTGCCATGCCGCCAGCCGCCCCAGCACAGCCTGAGCCAGTGGGGGAGGGGAGCGGCTGGTGGCCATCGCAGGCTGGGCTCCCTGGGCTCCGGGCCAGCAGGGGCGAAGCAGCTGCAGAGCCCTGCCCAGCTCGTTACGGCAAGCACTGCCCCTGCCCCCCCCCCCAGCACACAGCCGGGGCTCGGAGGAGGGGCCAGGGGAACCAGCACTGCCACCCAGCTGCCGGTTCCAGCCCCTCAGGGCTGCGTTGGGGGGCTCAGACCAGGCACAGGGCCCTAGGGGCCACTCCCATCGCTGCCTCCTGCTGGCTCCCCCGTGGAGGGAAGGAAGCCCCCTCACTGGGGCTGGGCCCTGCATCAGAGCTGGAGCCACGTCCGGCTCTGCCCCGTGTCCCGGAAACAGGGAGCCAAGCCCTGCAGGGCACGCGGGGGCTCCACCGGGCACCGGCCTCCTGCAGCCGTGACCCTTGCTAATCACAGCTCCCCGCCCAGTGCCTGCCTTCCCGCATGGGGGGGCCAGGACCTAACGCAGCCCAGCCTGCGCTGGGGGTTGTGGCCGCAGGCAGCAGCCAGCAAAGGTGGGGGAGGACAAGTGTCTGCTCCTGGGAGCCAGAGCAGCGGGGATGTGGGGGGCTCAGACACCAATACACCCCACAGTAAGAGCCCCCCCGCCCGAGCCACAGTGCAGCCTCCTCTGGGGTGCAGCACGGCCTGTGGGAGGGGGCGGCACCAGCCCCGCGCCAGGGGAGGCAAGGAGCAGAGGCCAGGCCCCGTATAACAGAACTTTATTGTCGGGCTGGTGTCGATACATGTCTCGATGCAGGTGTAGAAACAGCTACACAGTCAGCTAGCGGTGCTGAGCAAAGGGCCCGGCAGCAAGTGGACAAAGGAGTCAAGCCCAGCCCCCAGGAGCTGCCCCAGTGGGACGGGCCTGCACCCAGGAGCCCCCTCCCTCGCCAGGTTCCCGGCCAGCTCCGTGGGGCAAAGGGGCCAGGTGTCCTGGCTGCAGTGGTGCCACCTGGGGGCGGGTGAGTGAACAGCGGGCAGCAGAGTGCTGGGGGGGAACAGCCCCCATGTGTGGGCACAATGCGGGGTGTGCAGGGTCCGGGGCTGCAAGCAGGAAGCGTGAGGGGCACCCTTCCATCCTGCCAAGGAGTGCAACCCGCCCCCCGAGGCAGGGCACCCTGCCATGCACAGATACACTGTATCCAGAGACCAGCTACCCAGGCCAGGGGCACGGGGGGGGGGGGGAAGCGGGGTACTCCCACACCCCCCACTTCACCCTGGGCACAACCGCCCCCCCCGGCCAGAGATCCACAGCGCCATGCAAGCGCACTGCCACCCCCCATGGATGGATCCAAGCAGCCATACACCAGGGCTGAGACAGACTGGGCCCAGCCTCGGACACACGGACACCGCCGGAGACGGACACACAGGGCTCTCCCAGCCCAGGAAAGGGGGCGAGGGAGGCATTGCGCAGCGTAAAAACGATTCCTTTAAAATGAATAACTTAAAACAATGCTATAAAAAGCGAGCGGGGGGGAGGGGGAGCATGCCAAGCCGGCAGGGAGACAAGGGGGCTCAGCTTGCCATGGGGCAGAGGAGCCCGTGGAGGGCACTCGCAGCATGGACGGACGGGGCAGCTTGCCGCCAGCGCAGGGCTGATCGCTCGGTCTGCACAGGCCCCGGGGGTCGGGCCGCATCCTCGCCACGCATCAGAGTCCCCGTGGGGCGGGCAGGCAGGGGGGCAGGCAGGGGCGGCTTCGCTGCTGCAGCCGTGCCCACGGCAGCAGGGGCGGGCCGGGCGGGCGCTAGAACTCCTTCTGCCGCAAGCGCAGCTCGTGGCGCCGCAGGTGGTTGTAGAGGGACTGCACGTAGGTGAAGACGCACTTGGAGTCCGGCCTTTTCCCCATGATCATCATGTCTTCCACCTCCACCAGGGGCACGCAGTCCACCAGCATCCTGCGGGGAGAGGGCAGTGAGCATGGTGCAGGCTGCCCCCCGGGCACGCCTTCCTCCGGCAGGGGGCCGGACCCTGCCCTGCTGAGCCCACGCAGCCCCTCCCTGCTCAGATCCCACCCCCCTCCCCCCATCCAAGGGCACCAGGTGCCCTCCCTCTGCTGAAAACCTGGCTGGCCCCCGCACCCAAGAGCAGCAGGCCTTGCTCAGATGCTGTATGGGCCCCAGCACATCAGCCAGGGCCCCCTGCTCTCCCAGCAGCTCTCGGGGCCCAGCTGGCACGGGCAACCCTGCTGCATCAGCCCCTCCCTTCAAACATCTCAGACAAATGCCCTCCCAGGCGGGTGGTGTGCCCGCCCCCCCCCAGCTTCTCCCGCATCCTGCTCATGTGCCCCGCTGCCCAGAGCCTTGGCCCCCCAGCCAGCCAGGGACCCCACCGCCCTCCTTGCTTTGCCCCCTCACACAGCCCAGCCCCCCAGCTGAGCCCTGGCCCTATGGTGCCCTCCTGCCCCAGCTGCCGGAGCCACCCGCTCAGCTCCAGGACCGGGGCAGTGCCCTTGCAGAGACCCCAGACGGCCCAGTGCCCTCTTCACTCGCCTCCAGCCTGTGGCACTGGGGCGGGACGGGCCCTCAGCCCTAACCCTGCCCAAACCCACCCGGGGATGCAGCCGTAGAAAGGGGAGCTGAAGTGCTGTCCCTCCCCCAGCGCCGGCCTGCCCCACCTCTACTCCCTCCAGGCTCCCCCCGCACCTCCTGTCTTGCCCCTGCTCGGCCCAGCAGGCTGCCTCCTCACCCCCCCTGCCCACCGGGACAGGAGTGGGGCAGCCCCCTGACTGCGGGCAGCCTGCAGCTTGAGCTCCAGGGCCTGCCCTGGGGGCAGCCAGCACTCGGCCCAAGGGCAGGGAGCAGACAATGAGACCCTGACCACAGGCCCCACCCTGCCTTTGAGCAGCTTGTTGGCGCTTGCCCACTGTCTCTGCACCCCTCAACCTCCCATCCACCCCCCACAGCCACCGGCAGGCTGTGCCCAGCTGGCACCCTCGGCTGAGAACACAGCAGCAGGGCCCTGCCACCAGCCCGTGCCCCCTTCACCCACTGGTGGGCAAGTCCCTTTCCCCAGCAGCCCAGCCCGTCAGTGTCCCCCCAGCCTCATGCCCAAGGCCTCCAAAGGCAGCTGGCACTGCTTGCCCACCCCCACACTGCCCCAGAAGCCAACAGGCGTCTTTGGAGCAAACCAGGCCGGCCCCGGTGGCTGAGGAAGCTGCATCCTGGCCCGTCAGTAACCAACGCAGCTGGCTGCCCGCTGGGCTGTGCCCCAGCCCTGCCCCAGCCTGAGCCCTGCTGCCTGGGGCCCATGGGTACGTGCCAGCCTTGCCAGACTCATCCTCAGCCCTCCAGGCCTGAGAAGCCCAGTTCTTTGTTGGCAGCTCTCCTGGCAGCGGCTGTAGCGCCATCAGCCCCACGCTGCGGCTCGCCCCCCACATCATGGCAGGATTTTAAGCCTGGGTGGGACGTAAGCTGGGGCTGGAAGTGGGAAGGGAGGGGGTGCAGATGGGCAGTCCAGGGCACGTGCCTGGAACACCCCCCCCACACCTCAGGCCGCTACACCTCACCCAGGGCCCGGCTAGACGCCCTCCAGGGCTGCTCAGCCCCCAGCGCCCAGTCAGTCCTGGGCAGTGGTGGCGGGAGGTGCACCCTGGCAGAACCACGGGCAGTGGGGCTGTGATGCAGACCCCACCAAACAGCTCAGCTGCTCTGGCTCACTCCCCCCAGCCCCGTTCCTGCTCCCTGAGCCAGCCCCCAGGCAGCTGCAGAGCACGATGAAGCAGGAGCCTGGTTTTGCTGCTCAGCTGGGCACAGCTGTGGCCCCAGCGCTACAGGGGCTGCCCCTGGGGACGACAGAGCCAACACAGCCGGGCAAGCACCAGCTCCCGGGGCCGGCTGCCCTTCATTGTTCTGATGCTGCAGGTTGCACCCAGGCCTGGTGGGGCTCCCACCCAGTAACAGGACGGCCCTGCCAGACCACCCCACCCCACACCCCCTGGGCATAGGTGAGACATGCTACAGCAGGACTGCCCGGGCCCTGCTTCTCCAGGGGCCGCATGGGCAGCACCTGCTCCCTTCCACCCAAGCCAAGCAAGAGGAGGCCGTGGAGACTATGGGTCCTGGCGTGCACCCCAGCAAGCGCTCAACCCCCGGGGAGGCACTGCATGCTGGCAGCTGGAGTTCCTGGGGCCTCAGCTCTGCGAGAGCCGCAAGGGGTGAGAGCGGGCTGTGCTCACTCCCTGCAAGCAGCCCGCGGCAGGAATCCCACCGGGGGCAAAACGAACTGCAGAGGCAGCTGGGGGGCAGCTAGGAGCCAAGCACGATCGCCCAGGCTGCCCTCCCCCCAACACTGCGATGGTGAGAGCGCAGATAACCCAACGCCGTGGGACTGGAGGCTGGCCAGGGTGCCAGGCCCTGACCCCACCAGAAGCAGCCTCCAGCCAGGGGGGGCAGCACCTTACTTGCCTCCCCCAGAGAGCTACGCGGCAGGGGAGGTGGGGAAAGGAGTCAGGGCTCAGCCCGTGGGGTGCCTGCCAGCCCCACCCTCCGCCACGGCGTGGAAGCCCCGGGAAGTGCTGAGAGCGGGTTCACTTCTGCTGAAGAATTACTGTTGTGCCAGCCCCTTGGGCAGACAGTGCCCCCCACCTCCGCAGGAGAGGGGTGTAGGGGGAAGCTGCAGCAGAGGCAGATGCATGGGGGCGGCTGAGCATGGCCCACACCCTGCCCCCTGCGGGATCCCAGTCGCCCAAAGCTCCCGCCCGGGTGCTCAGGGGCAGATTCTGCTGGGAGCCGTTGCTCTGTCAATAGCGACCCGGCCATGGCCGGTGGTGCAGGAAAGGTGAAGTGGCCAGGCTCTGGCAGCAGCTCAACTAGCTGGGACCAGTGGGGGGGGGGGGCAGAGTGACGTTTAATGGGGCATATGGATAAATCATGGGCAACACTAGGGAACTGTGGGACTGCAGAGAAGCCAAGTCACCCTGCAGAGAGAACAGCCCTGCCTGGAGCAAACGGAGCCGACAGCCCTGGAGGAATGGGGCCGAGTTGGTAACCCAGTGCCATGTCTTGCCCAGCTTGCAGTTAGGGGGAGCTGCGCATTCAAGTCCCTCCAGGCCCATCCATCCAGGGCCCGTGGGAGCTGACACCCCACTCAGAGGGAGGAAGGGCTGGTGGGGTGAGCTCAGACCTGGAGCCAGGGCCCCCCCCACACACTGACACAGACTCATGGTGCAGCCAGCGGCAGCTCACACGCCCGGGCTGTGACGGGGTGAGAGCGGGAGTCCAGGGCGGAGGCGGCTCGCGCCTGCCAAGCGCTGCGAAGTCCCTGTGTGGAAGTGCTGGAGGAAGACAAAGGATCCCTCTGCCCCCCGGCCACCGGCCCCTTCTGCTGAGAGCATGGGCAGCAGGCTGGGGACAGGTAGGAGCAGGCCCGAGTGGGCAGCTGGGGGTACAGCAGCAACAGGGCCCCACCACCTCACTGGGAAACCGTGTCTGCCTGGGCAGCGAGGGCCTTAGCACGGAGCAGTGCTGGTGCTATCGGGGGGGGGGCCGGGAGATCCCGGGCCACGCTACCAGCAGGAGCCGTGTCCCGGTGCGTGCACAGCACGGCCCAGCGAGCACCCTGGCAGAGCCCAGCTGATCACACCCCCGGCACCCAGGGCAGGCTTTCTGCCGGCACATGGCTGATTTCTTAGGAGCCGGGGGGCCAGACCTTCTCTGTGCTGCTCAGATCCAGGGGCAGAGCCTGCAGCAGGAAATCCCCATAGCGAGAGCCCTGCAGGGTGACGGGGGGACACTGGCTCCCCTCCCAGGGGCTGGGGAGCACCTCCTGCTGGCAGCAGTTAAAATGACAGCGCACCAACCAAGCGGAGAGTAGGCCCCAGGTCCTTCTGCCAACCTCAGCCCTTCAATGCCGTAGAGCAAGGAGTCTCACCCCACACCCAGCTCAGCCTCTGCCTGCATGGGGCAGGGAGCTGGGCCGCTGGCCCTGGGGTGGGGGCTGCTGGGTGTAATCAGCCAGTGACCCTGCCTATGCCCATCCTCAGCTCCTTCCAGCGAGGAAACTCCACCTGCTGCCCCCCCCCACCCAGCACTCTCCCCCCTGCCCATGGGTAAACCAAGGCCCCGCTTGCCCAAGGTCACAGCACCTCAGGCGCAGAGCTCCAACCCCCCGACGGGTGCTGCTGACCCCATCACACACCCCCAGCAGTGCTTTATTCTTCCAGTCCAGGGCATTGGGCTGGCGGGGTGGGGAGGTAAGTCAGCTGTGGGCAGCTGAGACAGATTCGGATCCCGACGTGCTGTGCCAAGATGAAGGGCTGGGACGCTGGCCTGTCCAGAACAGCTGGAGCTGCTGTTCACTCCTGTGCCTAGCTGCAGCAGCACAGCTCCCACCCAGGCAGGGAACCGGCAGGACAGGGGGGCACCGTGGCAGCCTGTGCTGAGGTGGCTGTGCCGTGCCATGCCCCTGCCCTCAGAGCTCTCTGCCCCTGCCTGCCCGGCCAACACCTGCTGATCTGCATGAAGGGAGCCCTCGGCCCTGCCCACATGCCGTACGCCCTAGGGCAGAACATGCTCCTGCTCCAACGGGGGGCATGGGCTTGGTGCAAATGCAGTATCCAGGCCACCGCCACCCCCAGCTCCATCCCGCTGCCAGGACCCCTGGCACTGGAAGTGAAAGGGGCTCGCTGGCCCAGGGGCTCCCAGGCATTGGGCCCTAGCAGAAAGTGGCTAACAGTCCCTGCTTGCTTTTCCTGCAGGCATAGGCATGGGGAGGGGATTTAGGAGCCGAGGCTGGCACAGGGTCTACGGGGCCACACGGTGCCACTGCCGCTCACCCCACGGCCATTCAGCACTGAGCGCTGGGGCTAGCAGCCACTGGGTGGGCAGATGGGCTAAAGGCTCCTGCCACCCCCGCCCTGCCCCCCACCCTGCAGCCCTGGGCCCCGCCCCAGCAGCCAGCCAGCACTGCAGGGAGATCTGCAGACTGCGGGGTCGCTCTAGGCTCTGCTGGGATTGGAGGCCAGGGGCCCCCGGCCAGCACCCGCTGCTCCTTTGGGTTCCAGCTGGGGGGCAGGGCATTCAGCACCTCTGGAAACGCAGCCCCAGGGAGCCGGCTCCCCCCACGCACTGGCCCAGCCGGGTTTGTGATGGAAAAGCTGAGGCAGCCCGAGGAGACAATCCCTGCCCTTATAAAGACATAGCTTAGCCTGCAGCCTGCTCAGTGCAGCGTGGGGCCCATGGCCCGGGGGAGGCTCCAGCAGGAGCAGAGATGCCCCCAGCGAGGCCCAAACACTAACAAGGAGCAGCGTGATGGACGTGCCTGAGTCACACTTTCCAGGCTCCCGGCTCCTGCCCATATATGACTCGGAGGCACCTTGCCGCGAGACGCCTCGCTCACCTCGCCTGACCCCGGCTCAGCCTTCCCGGCGGGGCCGGACACCTGCAGCCGGGGGCTCGGGGTGGGCGACGGGGCGGAGCACGCTGCTCCGGGGGGACGCAAAGACCGGGAGGAAGTACCTGGCCCAGGAATTCACCAGCCCCCTGGCCCTGCCCGAGGAGAGCCACCGCAGCCCAGCGAGCGCTGGGGATGGGAGGGAGCCTGGCCGGGGAGGGGGGCAGGGGGGTTGCTCTCCCAGCCCTCAGTCCATAGCAGGCTGCAGCAGACAGTGCAGGGCCGTTTTGAGCAGCCAACTGCGCCCACCCCGAGCCCAGAGAGCTGGGGAGGGAAACCTGATTTGAGGAGCTGACGCAGCCATTCAGGGCAGGCTCCTCCCGGCTGCGGATCAGCCCCGGCTCACTCTGGGCCTGGAGCGCTATGCTGGGGTGCTCCCCCTGCAAAGTCCTGCCCCCCCCCCCATCTGGCCCGGCCCCATTCTAGACACCGGCACTCCTGGACAGACAACCCGGGCGGACATCAGAGTCAGCCCAGCTAACGGCTCAGCCCCTTTGGCCCTGCTCTCCTGGGAAGGGGGCTATGGCCCCTGGCCCCTCACTCCTATCCTGTGTGTGGCTGGACTCACCCCCTCTGCCATGCACGGCTCACCTACCGCACAGGCGCACCAGGCGTTGTCAGACCGGCCCCTGCCTTGCCCGCTAGCCCCGAACTCAGCACAGCGCAGCCACCCCCTCCTGCCGAGGGCGCTGCCAAGCCGTGGGGGGGTGGAGGGGGCAGTAGATTGAGAGGAAGATTCTCACCATCGCTCCTGGGGGTGTAAATAGGCTACGACTTTTTGGTTTTTACCAGTCCCTTCTGGACCAGGCAGCGATAGAACTCCTGAATGTATGTGTACACACACTTCCAATCCGGCTCGCGCATCCGGACCATGTCCTCCACGTCCAGCAACTGCGGACAGTCTGCGTGCTTCCTGGGGGCGGGGGGAGAAAGGGGGAGCGAGTGATCACAGCCCAGTCGGGGGGGAGGAGGGGGAGGGAGGGAGAAGAGAGAGAGAACAAGAGAAATGTATCAATCCAATTCACATTCCCCTGGTGCCATAACCACACAACACAGTCTGCACATGCTCTGGGGAGGGGACGCGATGCAGACAGGGGGGGCGCATTCCCGGGCACCACTGCACTACCGGGACTGTGAGACTAACAGGAATCGGGGCTACACAAGCATGACCGGGGGGCACAGGTGCAGGAGCGTGAGGTCCAGGCGTGAGGAGGTACAGAGCGGAAGGACAGAACGAGACAGAGGAGGAGGAGGAGGAGAAGGGAGTGAAGTGATCTGGCGCCAACCAGCGGTTGAGGAGCAGATTCCAGAGCGGAGCGGCTCTCTATATAGCTGCGTATATAGATGGGGTGGCGGAGGGGAAGGGCAGTCCAGGCCCGGCTCCCTCCTCGCCCGGCTCCGCTTGGAATCGGTGCAGGAAGCTCATGAGGACTGGAAGGGGAGGAAGGGGGAGGGCCACCTGGCTTCCAGGCCGGAGGGATCGATTGCTCTCATGGTCCACGCACCGGTCCCCGTTAAGGCAAAAGGCATATTAATAGGAAGGCGGAAGTCCCAGGCGCACGCACCCCACGCGCCACCGCTTGCTGTACCCTGTGCAGACTAGACAAAAGAGCTGGCACCCACACTCCACTGGGGCCTCCGGGCCCCAGACGTTACCCCACACAGGGCAGCCTGGCCGGGCCAGGGGAATGCAGAGACTCCCCCGCCCCACACATATCCCCCTAGCCCGTGAACACACTGTCGAATCTAGCCTGCCTCTGCTCAGTGAGGGTGCAGCCCGCTCAGAGCTGAAGGGAAGGAGGGATGGGGCGTGGATGGATGGATGGATGGATGGAGAGACAGAAGGAAGAAGAGAGGGGCTGCCTCCCAGCCCTCCAGCTGGACCCGCTCCCTTTCCTCAGCACCCCAGAAAAACAGAAGCAAAAGGGGGAGCTCAGGAAGCTGCAATAGCGCCACAGCCCCAGGGTGGGAGTCAGCCCCCAGCCACCCGGGCTACAACGCTGCCCTGCGCTGCGGCCCCCTGCCAGTCTCCCCCATTCCAGGCCAGGCCAGGCCAGGCCAGGCCAGGCCCAGGCAGCTTGAGAAGGCTCGGCCTGCCCGGGTTCGCGCCAGCGTTCAAGCAGTTAGAAGAGGGAGGCAGGGGCAGGGGCACCATGCGCCCAGGGCTTGCCAGGGCAGGCTGGGCACTGTCGTAGTTCAGCAGCATGGCGGGCAGCGGCGGCTGGGTCTGGGGAATCATCCAGTCCCTTGCAGGTGCGCTCAGGGGCCAACTCCGCGACGCTCAGTGCTCGGAGGGCTGCAGGGCAAGAGAGGTTGGGCCCCGACATCTCCGCCCTAAGGACTGGGCCACGCTGGCTTCGTACAGACCTGCCCGGACATCGCTGTGCCCGGGGTCAGGCCAGAGCAGGCCCTGGCACACGGCAGGGCAGCAGGGAGCTGGCTCAGCTCGGAGGAGAGGCAGCCCCGGCGCTGGGGCTTGACCTGCAGCTTCCCTGCCCCTGCGCCAGCCATAGCAGGGCAATGGCCATCCTCCGTAGCCAGCAGAGCGGGAAGGGCCCCCGAGCCCCGGCCTGCCTTGCGCGGTGGGGGGAGGGCTACGTACTCTGCCGAGGAGAAGGCCACCTCAAAGTTGCGGCGGCGGTTCTGGGGCGTCAGCTGCGCGTAGTCGAAGGCCTCGGGGAAGAAGTTGTGGACGAGGGCGCAGAAGGCCATGCCATCGCTCCAGCTGGAGGAGAAATTCTGGATGTCCACGTGCTGTGGGGCAGAGCCAGGGTTAGGAAAGGGAGCAGGCCCCAGCCCGGCCAGGGGCGGCAGGAGAGCAGGTCCCTGGCCAGGAGCCGAAGGAGAAAGGGGGGCACTGACCTCATAGCCCCGCGTCTTCGCTCTGCACCAGTCCAGCAACATCTGCTTGATGCTGTTGGCGTTGGGGACGCCGAAGCTGGAGGAGCGCTGCACGGCCACCCGCTGCACGGCCGGGTTCAGGGGACTGTGGGGGGCACACACACACAGAGCGCGTTGGTCGACGGTCCACAGCATCGACCCACCCCACCCCTGCCGGGCCAGGCACCCTCACCTCCCGCTCTCCTTCTCCAGCTTCTCAATCATGGCCTTCCGCGCCTGCGTGGCCGACGTCTTGGGCAGGCTCTGAGCCTTCAGCAGCTCCTTCTTCTTCTCGGCCTGGCGCCGCTCCAGAGCGGCCAGACTGCCCTGGCGCGAACTGCTGTCGTCTTCGCGGTCGAAGATGCTGGGGGAGCAGGAGGGAGAGACTCAGCACATGAGGGGGCCTCTATTCAGCCGGGTCCCAGCAACCCCTGGGATCACTTCAACTCCGCCGGGGGTACCCAAGGAGCCCCTGCAGCTCCCCAGACTCAGCTGCAGGTGAGGGCGCTCAGCCCCTGAACGCACGCCCAGGTCTCAAACCAGGGGAAAACCTGCCTTTGTGTGTTGGGGAAGGCACTTCCCAGGGAGCCTTTAACCAGTGGGGTCCGCACGGTGCTCAGAGATCCCCAAATGGCTGGCCCTGGGCTCTCCCTGGCAGAGGCATCTGTCCCCCCACACCCACCCCACAGTGACCCAGCCGCAGGGGACATCACAAGGCCCCCAAAGGCTGACACCCGGCGGGGGCTGCTGGCAGCAACGCGTAGCAGGCTGGGCGATAGCACCTGCCCTGGGGGATGGAGGGTAGCCAAGGCCGCTGACCCTTGAGGACACCCAAATATGGTGGCTGGAGACCTGTGGGTCCCAGCAGGAGGGGCAATGGCCCAGGGGGCCTGGGCTGCACACTGAGCTCCCACGCCTCTCTTCACCCTCCCCAGGCTGTGACGCAGGCAGTGCTAGCAGCCGTGGCAGCTCTCCCCAGAAGGCACTGCCCGGCTGGTACGGTACCGCTGCATCGCAGAGCATCACTCACCTGCCCACCTTCTTGGAGGAGGAGCAGTAGGAGGATTTGGTCTGGACGAATGTGCTGCCATCTGCAGAGACAAGACGACCCTCAGACACCAGGGGCCACCAGTGAGGGAGAAAGTGGGAGGTGCCTTTTCCCGTGGGCCTGGCCCGGCCCAGAGGCGCCACGGCATGCTTCCACAAGGGCCCAGCGCCCAGGGCAAGCAGCTGCCCCCCCAGCCCCCTGGGGCTCAGTGCCCGGGGCAAGCAGCTGCTGCACCTGGAGGGTGAAGCACTGACGGGCAAGCGGCTGCCTGCACTGGAAGGGGGAAATGCGACCAGGCGGCAGGAGGGCAGCCCGGGGAGGGGAAAAGGGCCCTTACTCTCCGATCTCTTCACGAAGCTCGACTCCACTGTCGTCATGCGGGAGGTTTTGGTGCCATCGTCTGCGGGAGGGAGGAAGAGACAAAGGAGAATCAGGCAGGGCGGGGGCGAGGCCGACACCCAGAGCGCCCGCTCCCGGAGAGGGCGAGGCAAGCGCGCCGGCACCGTGAGCGCGGAGAGAAGCCGAGGGAGGCCAGCCCGTCCCGAGGAGACCCGCGAAGGCGAGGCTGACGGGCCGCGTGCGCGGCAGGGTCCAAAGACGCCATGGCGTGTGCGGGGCGGAGAGCGGCAGGGGGGCCAGGCCGGACAGCAGGAGGTGCGAGTGCGAGGAGAAGGCTCCCCCCGCAGCTCAGAGACAGCCAAGACGAGGCCCGTGCCAGTGAACGAAGAGAGCAGAGAGGTAGCGTGAGGCCAAGGCAGGCTTCAGCACTGAGGAGAGCTGGTGCCGGCCTGGGCCGAGGAGAGCGCTGGCCCACCCGGAGCCGGCACGGGCCCGGCTGAGAGCCCGAGTGGCTGGTGGAAGGGCCGATGTAGCCATGCTTCCCCGTAGGCCGGAGAAGGCAGGTGGCAAGAGGAAGGAGCTATAAGAGCCGGCGGCAGCACGCGGAGGAAGAGACGAGGGATGTGGGGAGCTGGAGGGGAGCCCTCGCTGCCGGCAGAGCCCCCGGAGCAGGGCTTGTTGGAGGCCAGCTGAGCTCACGCCAGGTGGAGGAAGCGCAAGAAGGGACAGGCGAGGCCAGGGGCGGCTCCAGTCAGCCAGCGGCAGAGCCAGTTTCGATGCCTGGTCGCCCCAAAGGCTCGGCCCTGCTCTCTGGGCTCGCCGGGGGCTCCCCGTGCAGGCCCCATGGTGCATGCAGTCCTGTGCTCCAAGCACTGCACTGGCTTAGCCCAGCTCTCCCTAGCCTGCCACGGCACTGCTGGCATGTCCCTGGCGCCCCTGGGGAGCAGGGAATTCTTGGCACAGTGTCTGCACCAGAGCCAAGCAGATTGGCTGCGCCAGTGTCTGCCTAGTGCCGGGCAAGGCAGGGCAGGTCTGCGCAGGCGGGCTGCGAATGCCAGGTGCTCTCAGAGATGGGGCGCCAAGCCCCACTGCTGCCAGCTGCCCCGGGACAGCTGAGCCCAGGCCAGAGTGAAGACCAGGCAGGTGAGAACCAGGGGGACGGTGAAGGACAGAGAGCAGCAGAGTGAGAGTCCAAGAACAAGTCCAAAAACTTGGGAGATGCCACAAAAGAGGCCAGCAGAGACGGCCAGACACCCAGAGATGGCCAGCAGAGAAGTCAGCAGACGGCCAGGCACCCAGAAATGACCCTGTGCCTGTTGCAGAGTGGGCCAGGCTGTGCGAGCAAGCAGCAGCTCTTGCCTCCCAGCCCGGCCCGGCCCGGCGGGGCCCCTTACTGGAATGGACAAGGCGCTCGGTTTTGGTGAGCGTATGGCGGGCCGAGCCGTCAGCCGACTGGGCACTCTGCTGGGTGGTGGTCTCGGTGGCCTGGCCTGCCCGCCCCGCCGCGGCCTGGCTCTTCGTCTCCTGCAGCCGCTGGTCCCGCTCCTTCTCCCGCTGCTCTGCAAATGCACACGCAGGACGGCGTTAACAGAGAGGAGGGCACCGGGGGCGATGGACACTGCCCGGCATGGAGCCGCCACAGCCTCTCTGGGGTGCCCAGCAGCCCTGCCCCGTTCATCCTCCTCTGTGCAGCCCAGGAGCCAGGGCCCCTGGGGAACTCCTTGTCCTCCATTGCCGAGCGCCCCTCCCTCCCCCCAGACGTCCCCGATCCCAGCTCGAGTTTCGGTGGCACAGCTCCCGGCTCTCTGACCCTCCCGAGACAGGCCCCAGCTCAGCAGCAGGGTCACCTCTGCTGCTGCCGTTCCACGGGCCAGGTGCTGCAGGGATCCCTGCCAGCCTCCTCTGCCAGCCTGCTGCCAGGGTCCAGGAGATCCAGCCACAGCTCCGTGCCAACCCCCACCTACAGGGGCCCCAGGGGAGGCCACAGCTCCCCTGGCCACAGAGCCCTGGGGAACCACGAGCAGTTACCTACCCCTCTTCCTCTGGCGCAGCTCCCGCATGGCGGCGCGGATCAGCCGCCGCTCCTCGAAGTCCGACGTCTGGTCCAGCTGCCAAGGCAAATGGCACCAGCAACCTCAGACCTCACAGCAGCCTCACCCCGCCCAGCCCCATTGTTACCCTAGCCCCTACCGCGGCCTCATCCCCCCGCCAGCTCCCACCAGACTCCACTGCCCCCCAAAACCCCACTGTGGCCCCACACCCCCGCCCCCCAGCCACCCCTGACCCCACCGCAGTCTCACCCACCCCCACCCTCACCCTACTGCCGCCTCAGACCCAAGCCATTTACCCTAGCGGGGTTAGCTCAGTGAGGGGCAGGGACAGACGGGGGTGGGAGGCCCGGCCCGGCCCAGCCCCTGGGCCCAACGCACCATCTTATCCAGCACATCCTCCTCCTCGATCCTGCTCAGCTCCTCAGCGCTCAGCTTGCTCTTCGCCGGCTCCCTCGCCTGGGCCTTCGCCATCCCATTGGGCAGCTCCAGCACCGGTGCCTGGGGCGGCTCCGCCGGCTCAGCCTCCATCTGCAATGAGAGGGGCCAGAGGCTGAGAACCTCCTTCCTGCCCCAGAGCGTCCTGCCCTGCCCTGCCCTGCCCAGGGCCCGGGGACCAGACAAACCCCCGCCCCACAGGAAGAGCGGCCCTGGAACCCACTGATGCTGCCCCCCCGGCCGACAGGCCCAGCTCCCCGCCCTGGGGCGCCGTGCCGGGGCGCATGCCCACGAGCAGCCACGGGTGCGGTTTCACACCTCCTCAGAAAGGGCAGCCCCAGCACTCCTGTGCCCTCAGCGCCGCGCCGGGTACCCGCTCTGGGCTGATGAGAGACGCGCTGCCGACCGAGTCGCCAAGGCCACTGTCTGACCGTCTGGCCGGCTCCCGCTACGCAGAGCCGGGCACTACCAGCGAGCCCAGCAGAGGCGCCATCCGCCAACCCCCGCAGCAACGATCCATGCTGAGCCGCTGCCCTCTGCCAGCACCCCCGCAGCAACCCCTACGCAGCGAGCAGAGCTGCCCATCTCCATACACAGGGGGAATGTGACCTACCGAGGTCCCCCAGCAGGCCAGGGCCGGCAGAGGGCCTGGAACCCAGGAGTCCTGTCCCCCAGTGCTGGGCTTCCACTGAGCCACGTATGACATAGGGGGAATTTTTTGTAATGTTTTTAGGAGGCCTGTTTGTGCCTCAGTTTCCCCTACGTGCTGCATTGTCCCCTCGCGGATGGAAAAGGGGTGCTTGCACTCAGGGCAGGCAGAGACAGATATGGGTGTGACCGAGCTGTCTGGGCCTTAGGCCCCATATCCATGGCGCCCGTGAGACTGCTATGGCAGATCCAATTGCCCAGGTATTGACCCCTAGCAAACAAGGACCCCGAGGGACACAGATTTCCCGCCTCTCAGCACGGGGGGTGTGCAGCATCTCCCCAGCTCAGAAACAAAGGACCGGGGAGGTGGGAGCTGGGGGATAAGTGTTGGCAGGCTGGGGGGAGGGAGGGGGCGCTCTGACCTGGAATTGGGACCAGTGGACGGAGATCAGATGGACAGAGAGACAGAGCTCGAACAGGGTGCGCTAGAGCTCGGCTGGCTGCCGGGCTGCCAAGAACAGCCGGGGCTTTAACCTTCATTCCTCCGGGCTAACCCAAGGACGTCCTCTGCTATGCCCCACATGACTGGGAAACCCGCCCGGTCTGATAGCACTGCATGAGCGTCCCTGCACCAGCCTGGCAGGGGGCACGAATCCTTGGGGAGTGGGCAAGTCCTGCAGGCCCAGTCGGAGGAGGTGGTGAAGCCGCCTGGCTTCCCCTGGAGGAAGTGAGACGCCCTGGGGGTCTGGCCCACTGAAGGGCTCCCCTCAGACGCTTTCAGACCCAGGGCCACTACCGATCTGAGACACCGGGGACATGGCCCTACGCCAGCAGGGGCCCGGCAGCCCTGTGACATCCAGCCCCGGGGGGGGGGGGGCAGACGGGGGCAGCTCCTGCAGGCGGGTGGGAAGGGGTGATTCCTTCCCTCCCCGCCCCAATTGCTGCTCTCCACCTCGAAGGACACGTGGACCCTGCCAGGGGAACAGAAGAGCTGGGGACAGGCCTGCTGCCGAGTCCCGTGGCAGCTTTAACAGGGGCACATGGGTCCAACCAGCCCGCCCAAGACCTGCCGGAGAGCGTGTACACATCACGCAGCCGTTCCTCCCAGCAGCGCCGCCCGGGGCAGGCGGGCCCCCGCCGCACCTGGCTGGGCGGCAGCAGGAGAGGGAGAAGTCAGCACGCACCACGAGCTCCAGCGCAGGATTTCCAGGGGGATTAAGAGGCTTATCGGAAAGAGGATCCTGTGCTGGGGGTCAGGAGCCGCCCTGGCATCTCTGCCCAGAACTAGGCCAGCCAAGCCTCTTCTGGAACCGTCACGTGGGGCCAGCCCCTTGTTAACACGCCCGCCAGCTAATGCTGCCCGGGCAGCCGGCCAGGCCCAAAATAGCAACACCAAGGCCCAGGGGTGGGAGCCGAGGCCACAGCTGCTTGGCTCCCTTCGCACACACTGGGTCAGCACCCCCCAGCGGAGCAGCAGGGCCCGGGCCCCCCGGCGCTGGCTGCCTGAGGGGCAAGGGGACAGCCTCAGCAGCCCCGTCAGAGCAGGGTGCCCCCCACGGCAGGCCGGGGTGGGGCAGGAGGGCCAGGCAGGACGACACACATGGCCCCTCGGGCCCAGCCCCCCCCGCTGGGCAAACAGCTGGCAGTGCAGCCTCTCACATTCTGCCCAGCAGCTTGCTGGGGGAGCGGGGGGGCAGTTATCTCTGGGGACCAATGGCCCAAATTTCCCAGCGGCCCTTGTGACAGGGGCCACCCAGCTCCCTTGGCAGGAGGCTGGTCCCTGCGGCCCATAGCGGGTGGGCAATGATGCGAGAAACCACGCACGGGGCAGGGCCTAACGCCTGTTCCCCGCTGGGCCTGGTGCTCAGGCACACTATCTGTGCAGGGATCACCCCAGGTCCAGCCGGCCCACGTGCTGGGGAGATCCCGCTTGCAGCGACGTCCGGACAGCCCGAGCAGTGAATCTGCCCGTGGTGGCCCAGCGTCTGCAGGAGGCTGCAGCTCCCTGGCTGGGCTCCGGGCTGGCGTAAGGAGTCCTAGGCCAGCCGTCCCTGCAAACAAACGCGGACAGGCAGCAACACCCGGCACAACAGGCTGCTCCCTGCGGCATGTCAGCAATGCGAGGCAGGCGGCCCGGATTGGCCCCAGATGACAGCAGCCTCGGCTGGCAAAGGCCTCCCCCAAAAACCCGCCGTAATCTCCTGCCCCAGCCTCAGCTAATCCCCCGTGAAAATGCACCTGCCTCAGCCAGCCGCAGCTGGCGCCAACTCGGGGGCTCCCCACCGCAGGAACGGCTTCCCTTTGCCCAGGGGCCAGGGTTTGGGGAAGGGCCGAGGGGAGAAACGGGGGCCCGCAGCCAGGCAGCTCCAAGCCGGCCGCCTGCCCTGGCCCTGGTCGGGATTAAAGGCATGTCAGGTGCCCAGAGGAGATCTGCAAATCAGCCAGCAGGGGCAGGCCAGGGCTTCTGCCCTAGCCACATCTGCCCACCCCTGCCTCCTTCCCCCTCAGAGGGCAGATGGGTCCCCGGGCACCGCCCGCCAAAGCTGCCATGGGACGGGCACTCAGGGAGCGCGCCTGCCACCCGGCCGTCCCCTGCCCGCAGCCTGCAGACTCACAAAGCTGTTGCCCCTGGAGAGGTGCCCAGACGACTGCCTGCGGGTGCTGGAGAAGGTGGGCGGATGAGCCACGGGGCTGCCGGGCTCCTCGGTGCCCGCGAAGTGGGCACAGGGATCTTGGGCCTCTAGGAAGAGGGTGCTGGGGTCCTTCTCCTCCAGAACCTGGGCACCCAGCCAGAGCGCGAGCAGCTCCAGCTGCTGACCGAGGCGGGCCTGCTCCGCCCGCAGCGCCAGGTGCTCCTCCGTCAGGTCGTTCAGGGCGCTGGCCAGGGGCTGCAACTGCTGCAGGGCCTCCTCCAGGCGCCTCTCGGTGGCCAGCTGGAAGGCCTGGAGGTCCAGCCGGATCTCCTCCACCGTCGCCTCGCAGGCATTGTCCAGGCTGCCAAGATGCACCCCAGGCATGGCGCTGGCCGGGGACGGGACACGGGCGCTGGCCCCTCGCTACCACTCCGCAGGCTGCCGGGCTGAGACGCAGGCGGCGTGGCCGAGCCCCGCTGGCTACTGGTTGCAGGCGGTGGGCTCTGCGAGCTCCCAGCCCTTTATAGGGGCTCTCGGGCGCTGCCCCTCCCCGGGGCCGGCCTCCGCCAGCAGCCTTTGTCTGCGGCCGGCTATTCTTATCGCACGGCCGGGGCCTGGCAGAGGGGACGACACAGGAGCCGGGTGGGAAGGTGCCGAACTTGGGCCGGTTCCCAGCGCAGGCAGGGCAGTGATGGAGTCAGGCCAGGTGGTCAAGCCGGGAGGGGGGGGGCTGTCACTAGGACACACGGCTGGGCGCAGGGCAGAAACTCGGCCCGCTCGGTGTGCGAGCCAGCCCTTCCCCAGAACTGCGGCCCGGGGTCTAGCCCTCAGCAGAGGTGCCAACCAGGGCATGGCCGGGGAGAAAGGGGCTTCGACAGAGCAGCCCTGCTGTGCACCCCCCACGTCCCCAGCCCAGCCCCCGCCATGCCACCCTGCACAAGACCCCTGTAACTGCCCCAGACCAGCACCGGCTGCGCCACCCCCCTGCACCCTGTGGGAGCGGCCGGCAGTTTCTTAGGGGAGGGGCAGACTCCCAGTGCCATCTACGCCCGGCCAGGCAGTGCTCCCAGCTCCTGTCCCGCGCCCGGACGGTGCCAGCCCCTCGGCCCCCTGCACGGATTCTCCCCCCCCCCCCCCCCCAGGAGAGGATGATCCTGGGGCAGAGGCAGCACAACACACAACACCCAGGCCAGGCCCCCCGAGCCTCCGTGGGCCGGATTTACTCTGAAGCAGGGTAACCGACACAGCCCAGCTGCCTGCACCACCTCGGGCACCTCAGCAGGTCCCCGTCCCCCTCCTGGGGCCTTTCTTTGCCCCTCCCCATGGCCTGCGTGCACAGCCCAGGACCAGCGCTGGTAGGGACCAGATCTCCCCCCACCCATCCTGTTCCACCCACCCGAGCCGAACCTCTCTGCCAGCTGAATCACAGGCCACTCCCCGCCAGCTGCTGCCCCCCGGCGGCTCCACGGCAGGCGCTCCGAGCAGGCAACACCAGCCCCACAGGGCCGACAAGCCGGCTCACCCTGGGGGGCGCGGCGCTCCCGTGAGCACCTGACAGGGCTGATAAATAAAGCATCAGCCGGGTAGATCAGGTTCTCAGGCAGCGATCGGCGGCGCTGCCCTCCCCGCCCCAGTGACGCCCACCCTCAGGATGCCCCCTCCGGGGCCCAGGGGCACACAGCGCTCTCTGCAGGGGCCCCTGGAATAAAGCACCCCCGACACCCTGCCTGCCAGCCCCACGCTCTGCAGGGCCACCTGAGAGCACGGCCCTCCGGCCAGGCACCTGCCAGCCCCATAGCGCACCCCGTACCTGGAAGGGGTCGCGAGCTGCTCCTCCTGCCCCTCTCCCCTGCGAGCCACTGCAGATAGCCTCGGCACCCACCTGGCAGCCGCGGCTCTGTGCTGGCCACGCTAATACCTTAATGAGAGCTGACAGGGCGAGCCGGGCCACGGGGCCGCGTTAGCTCATTAGCGCGGGAGAAGCCTTTTCCCTGATGCCCGGCAAGAGCTGCCCCAGGCAAGCGTGTGGCTCCCGGGGAGGCACTGCTCCCTCTCCCCACCTGCCCTGCGGTCGTCCCTCAATCCCAACCCACAGCCCCCCGCTATGCCCTCCGGGCTGGGATGCCTCAGGCAGCGGGTGGGTGGCTGGGCCGTAGCCCATCCAGCCGCTCCTGCAGGGAGGCTCCGAGGGCCATCCCCGCAGGGGTACTGGGCACAGGGCAGAGCCCCAGGCACCTCACGTGCCCTGGGGAGGGACAGGCCGGCTCAGCCCATCCACCAGCTCCAGGGGCCGTGTGGGCCACGGCTTGGGTGCTGCACCTGCTGGGGAAGGGGGGGATGCAGAGACTCCTGCCACAAGGGGGAGCCACCCACAGGGGCACGTGCCAGGCCCGATGCCATCCTGGGCCCCACAGCCGCTGGGCCCCGAACGACGCTATAGCCCAGCCCTGGTGCCTTTGTTTTTCCTAAACACAGCAACATGCCTGAGTGCTCGGCATTACCCTACATGGCCGGGAGCGCCAACCGTGCCCAGCCACCCACGCCAGCCCACCCCCCCTCGCTGCTGGGGGCACGCGCCCGGCCACCCACAGCTGCCTGCCCCCCTCCCTCCCTGGGGCCATGGCCCGGCCACCCACCTCCCTCCCTGCCTGGGGGCACATGACCCACTGCACACGCCTGACCGACCCCTTCCCCCTCCTTGGGGGCACACGCCCGCCCCCTTCCCTATGGACACGTCCAGCCAGAGACACCTGCCTCCCCAGGGGCCGTGTGCCCGGCTGCATGCGTCTCCGAGCAGCTCCAAGGGCCACCCTCATCCCCTGCACACACACACCCCCCTCCCTGGGTCACACACCTGGTGCGCACATCTCACCCCCTCCAGCCTGCCCGTGCCTGGCCACACACAGCCGCCTGGGTGGAACTCAAGGGCCAGGGGGCCACTGCTCAAGGCGGCCCAGCTCCAACCCCCTAGGAGAAGGAAGGTGGGGGGAGCGGGGTGCGTTTCCAGTTCTCCCCAAGAATCCCCCTCCTGAGCCAGGCTGGGCAGGGTCCTGCCCTGGCAGCTCTTTGCTGCGCCCAGCGGGGTTCTGGCAGTGGCTGGGGGTCACGCTCCAAGGGAAGGTGCCCCATGGCTTGTGGGCTCACTTGGCCCTTATGACCCCAGAGTGAGGTCAGGACCCACCGCAGCCCCCAGTCCCAGCAGGGAGCCGCCAGGCCCAGAGCAGGTTGCACAGCTGGGCCAGTGGAGGCCCAGGGATTTCCTCCCATGCACAGACCCACAGGCCTCACCAGACCCAGACCCTGGCCACTCCCGCCCCAGCCGGTCGAGGGGTGAAGCATCCGTCCCCGGTGCCGGGCAGGGCGACTGCGCTGCCACCCCCACCCGGGCACAGCCTGCGAGGCACCAAAGCACCAAGCATGGCAGGGCAGGGCAGGTCTCGGACGCCGGCAAGGCGGTGGCGCTAGCTGGGTCCCCGTCCCGGGCGGCTCTCTTGCCGCATGCGCGGGGCAGGGGCTCTCACCTTGCGGGCATTGCTGACGCCGCTGGTGTCGCCGATGCTGCTGCTGCTGGTGGTGGTGGTGATCCGGACGGGCGAGCTCCGCAGCCCCAGCGTCAGCTCTAGGGAGGGAGGGCGTGAGAGCAGCGGCCGACAGCCAGCTTCGCCCCGCTAGCCGAGTGAGCCTGCCCCAGGACTCAGCTCCCCCCAACTGCCCAGCCACAGGGGACACAGCCCCCCAAGTCCTCCCCAGCACCATACAGGGCTCAGCACGGGAGCCCAACCCCCAGCCCTGGGGCTCACCCTGCAGAGCCGAGCTGCCCCAGCTGACGGCCCAGCTGGCCTCTGCAGGCAGGTTCACAGGGACCCCCCCCCCCAGGCCTGGCAGGGGATCCCCCCCGGAGGACACAGAAAATCCCCTGCCTGCTCCAGAGGAAGGGAGCGAGGGCCTGGGCACCCCCAGCGAGCTGAGGGGCTCCCCAGCTCTGGGGCAGGAGTGGGGGGCTCCCTCCCCGGCAGCGAGGAGCAGAACAATCAGGGGACCCAATGCAGGGGAGTGGGACAATCAGCCCTGGGCGACCCAGCCCAGCTCCAAGGGCGGGACCAGGCTCTGCTGATTTCCTGGGAGCCCCACTGATCTGCCCTGGGGACGAGGGGGACATGGGGCAGCTGCTCAAAGGCATCCTAGCATGGCAAAAGAACCCCAGGCTAAGCACCCTACAGAGAGCCGGGTGGGGGGCCAGGGAGAGGCTGCCCCACACGGCCGAGGAGCAGCTGCCGTTTGCTCCCGGGCAGCTCCAGCAGGAGCTAAGCTGTGAGACCCAAGCATCACCAACCCGAGCGGGCACCTACCTGCTCGTTGACTGCCCGGCGCGCCCACAACGCGGCTGCTAACAGGCTGGGCCCTGCCATCCTTGATCTCGATGGTGAAGAGCGTTTTCATAGGGTCCTCGTCGCTGGCGCTGGCCTTGGTGCCGCAGGCGGGAGGCTGGGGCCGGGCTGGGCGGCTGGGCAGAGAGGCAGCGTGCTGGGCGCCAGGCTCTTCTGTGCCGGCCAAGCCTCCCTCGGCGTTTTCAATGGGCCTCTGGGGGGACGTCAGCAGGCTGCCCCGCGATTGGCCAGGCAGGCTCCTCCCCACAGATCTGCCCTCCTCTTTAGGGCAGGCTGGGCTCCCGGCGGGGGGCTTGGCAATCTCAGTCTCTGCCTCCAAGGAGGAGGTGCCGTGCTCCGTAGGGTTGCCAGCTCGGGGGCCCCCGGAGCCCTCCTTGGCTCCCCGGAAGGCAGGACGGGCCGGTGGCGCCAGGCTGAGTCCACACCGGGCACCGCTGGGTAAGTCCGCTGCACGCCGGGCACAGGCCTCCTGAGAGCCCCTGGCACTCTGGGGGCGCAGGAGCTGCTGCTGCAGGACCCGGGAGCCTTTGCCAGGGTTCTCCCACTTCTGGCTGCAGGGCCCGGGACTGGGGCTGGGCTGGGCCGGGGAGCCCGAGGTGAACTTGCGGGCGCGTTCCCGCACCGAGTTGGCTCTCTGGAAGGGCTGCTCCCGTGAGGGCGCTGGAAGGGGAGACAGGATCCAAGTGAGGACTTGAGCCACTCGCCTCCCCGGGCACAGAGCCTGACTGGCACTGCAGGGACCAGGGGGCATCCCCACCCCCAGCTCAGGCAGTGTTTCAGGAGGAGCCTGCCAGCCCATTACCCCAGAAGGGGGAGCGGGGGGGCTCACAGCCCCTCACCAGCTCTCATGCCACGAGGGCAGGTGCCACGCCCCACAGGGCGGCTGGGATGGGACCACGGGCACTGGCGCACACAGTTGACTTTGGGGGAAGGATATGGGGTGTGGGGGGGTATCGGAAGGGGCAGAGCACAGGGCAGGGGGCCGCGAGCCAGGAGGGCAGACCGGGTGCAAGGGAGCCGGGGCAGGGAAGGGGGCATTACCTGTGCTGTGGGCCGGGAGTGGAGAGAAGAGCGCAGCCGGCGTGTGGGCGCAGCGACGGACATCCTGGCGGGCAGGGGTTCCTGGCACATCACGGGTGGGTGCTGCCAGCCAGAGCATTGGGGAAGGAGCAGGCCAAGGTAGCCACGTTAGAACCGCATCACCTCAGAGCACAGCACCCCACAGCCCGCCCCACGGCCAGGGCAGTCGGTCCCTGGCTCAGAGCCAGGCGCCACCCCCAAGCCGCCCTGCCCCACGGGCACCAGGCCCTCAGCCAAAGGGGCGAGATAAGCCAGGCCTGTGCAGGCCCATGGCCAGCAGAGGGCACTAGCCTGCAGCCCTGGCCCTCCCAGCCCCGGCCCCAGGGTGCGCAGAGACTAGGATCTGCCCAGGTGGGGCAGACTCAGGGGAGCAGCTGGAGGGTCAGGGCCCGCGTCCCCCTCACATCCCTCCGAGGGCACTGCCGGGCTGGGGGAACCTGAGCAGCTTCCTGCAGAAACGCGGCGTTTGCTGCCCAACCAGCTCCTTTGCCCGGGCCCCATTCACGCCTCCCACGAGCCCCTGGCCAGGCGGCTGGGGGCAGGCAGAGCGCCCGGCCTGGGCGCTGCCCCCAGGGAAACCCTGTCTGCAGGGGGTAGTCAGGAGCTTCTGTGCAGCGCCTGCTCCCGCACGCTGGCCCGGCACGGACTGTCACCCCACGGGGCCCCCTGCTCTAGGGCAGGGATGCGGGCACGGCAGCACCTGCCTGGCATCATGGAACAGAGCCAGGCTCACACAGCGGGGCGCTGAGTCCACCTCTGCCAAGGAGTCACTCGCTGACAGCTGTTCCGTGGCCGGGGGAGCGCGACCCACTTCCACAGGGGGCCTGATCACCCCCCACCTCTCGGCCAGGGAGAGCGAGCTGCCCTCCACGGGGTGAGGCGTGGGGGAGCTTGTACCTGGGCTGTCCCTGCTCTGGGGAGACCCCACGGCTGTAGGTCTCCAGATCTTCCCTCCGCTCCTGCTCCCGCTATACCCCACACCCCGGCCTCGCTCAGTGCCTGGGGGAGGGGGTGGCACTTGATGGGGGGTTATTTCCCCCCACCCTGTTAGCGAGGGCAGCTGTCACCAGGAGAACGCCCCCCCCCCCCTGCCCCCCCAAGTGGAGAAGGGCGAGGCACAGCAAAGCCTGCTCCGCCCGCAGGGGATGGCCTGGGAGAGGAAACCCGAGAGCCTGTCCTCTCGGCCCCTCCCCAGCCCAGCCAAGAGGCTGGGGGCTGAGTCGGGGGCGACAGGACCAGAGCCAGGATCTCGGCTATTTCCCCCGGCTCCCCATCCTCCGCCAGCCCCTGCGTCCACGGCGCGGAGGGAGCAGTGCGGGGAAGCAGGACGGTGCCGCCAGTCGAAGCGCAGCGCAGTCCCCTGAGCCGGGAGCCCAGCTCCCACTGCTACGCCCGCTGAGCCGCCTCCAGCCAGCAGCGCAGGGTGGGGGGCCAGGAGGGCCCGGAGCGGTGCTGAGCCGCCGGCCTTATTGGGCTGAAGAATGTAAAAGGCCAGAGTTTGCTGCGCACACGGATTCCCTTTCATGGCCCGGCAGCAGCCCAGCAAGCAGGCAGGGGATGTCAACAGCTCCCCTGCACCACCGGGGCTGCCCCACTCCCAGGTCAAGCGGGGCCTTGGGCAGCTGACGAGCAGGGTCAGGGAGAGGTCTCAGACCTGAGACCCACCCTCGTCTGCCCCCCAGGGCAGGGGATGCAGACAGAACACGGACATACACCAGTCACCCGGGCACAGCCGCTCTGCCCTCCGCCAGCAGGGGTCTCGGTTTTGCCTAGGAGGCTCGTCCCATCCCACGGGGAGGAGGTGTGGGGGGGCAAGAGTAGCGCATCCCCTGGTTGGAGCACAGCCCCAGCTCTGCCCGGCTAGCTACAGCTGGGGCCTGGCCAGGAGCCCAGAGACTGGTCACAGAGGGTTCAACTCCTTGGAGCAGCCAGGCCGGACAAACGAGGGACACGAGCCGGCCAGGGGCAAGCAAGGCCACTCGGCCACCGCCAGCCACCCCGGAGGGAGACGCTGCTGCGGGCGAGTTCACAGCACCACCTGAACTCCAGCAGAGGAGCACCGCAGCCAGGAAGTTCACAGCGCTGCCACGCCGGAAGGGCACTGCAGGGGAGACGCTCGCAGCCCCAGGGGGATGACTGGCCAAGCACCCCCAGCAGAAGCATTGCTGTGTCTGCAAGACGCCCCCCCCCCCCCCCCCCCCCCGAGAGGGGTCCCGCCACTCGGACAAGTCAACGCGGCCAATAGGGAGCTGCTGGGGAGACCCGGGCAGCGTCACCGGAGAGGGGGCACGGCTGCGGGGAAGCTCGCAGCCCCAGCATACAAAGAAGCCCTCATCTGATGCAGGGAGGTCCCTGTGCAGCCAGTCCACACACGCTGGGGATGGCACCGTCTACCAGTGCCACTCCCGGCCACGCGGCCCCGGCCAGGCACAGCAGCTGCTGGAGGAGGAGGGGACGGCGTGGCACCTGCCCTTACCAGCGCGCGTCTTGCTGGCAGTGCTCACTGGCTTCTCGGGCGCCGGGCTTTTGACACAGACGATGACCTGGGGGAAGGAAGAGGCAGAGCGCAGGGTTAGCCCCGGCGGCTCCTCGATCCGACGGGTGCCAGGTGCCGGGGGCGTGAGCGGGTGTCAGGCAGCACCCGCCCCTCGCTCCCTGCCAATCCAGCCGTGGGCCCACCCGGCTCTGCCCACGCCCCTCAGTTCCTACCCATCCCCCTGATGACCCAGCCCAGCCCCCAGTTCTGCTGAGGTCTCTCTTCTGCCCTGCAGCCCCTGCCCGGCCACATGTCCTGATGCGGGTCTGGAAGGCGGGTCCCCATGGTGGGCAGTGAAGGGGTTACCCCCATGTCCCACCTAGCGGCCAGCGTTCACGCTGCCCAGTTCAGCCCCCCCGGGGCAATCCCAGCTGCTACGTACAGCCCCTGGGCTCCGCTAGCCAGGCCCCACACTCTAGCCCTCTCCCCACCCGCCCAGCAGAGAGGGCAGCCGCAGCCCCTTCCTGGGCTCCCCCCGGGAACGGGCAGGGGTCTCGTTACCTGGCTCCCGTTGCTGGGCAGCCTCTGGCGGGTCTCCTCTGCCTGGCAACCGTCGCCGGCGGCAGCTGGCACCTCTTGCTGTTCTGCCCCTCCTTGGCTGGGCTCCTCGCTGCCCCCTGCCTCCGGCCGGCCGCACCCCTCGCCGTCCCCCTTCCCCGCACGCTCCTCCGGCCAGGGGGGCTCGCGGGGCTGCTCGGCCCCCGGGGGGGACTCAGGGCTGCGGAAGCTGCACGCCGGGGCCTGGGCTCTCTGCGGTGGCTCCAGCTCCGAGGAGTGCGGGGGACACTGGGTAGGGAGCGGGTCCGGGAGCAGCAGGTTCCCCGAGGCCAGGTCTGCTGGGGAAGGAACCAGCTTCTTCTGTGGGAAGGTCCCCCCAGAGTTCCTCCATCCCCCTCCACAGCAAGTCTCCCGCACACCAGCTGCCATGCCACCAGCCCAGAGCCCCCCGCCAGGGAGAGAGCAGGCAGGCCCACTGCCCCCACGCAGTGCAGCCCCTGCAGGCCGGGACCCCCTGCGGCAGCCTCCTGCTCCGTGGGGATGCGGTGGGGGACGAGGCTGTTGCTCTGTGCCCCTCCCCATGGCTCCCAGGTTCGGCCCAGCGCCGCAGGCAGGGTGTGGGACAGGACGGACGCAGCGCGCCGGGGCAGGAGTTTGCCTATGGAAATCAGGCCCCAATGGCAGGATTTGCATGGACTCACCCTGGGTGCCTGGTCTCGGGGGCTCTCTCTTCTGCTCGCTGCGCAGCTCCCGGATCTGAGCCCGGATCCGCCCCCGCTCCTCCAGGTCCTCTAGCTCCTGTGCCCGGGGGAGAGGGGAGTGAGGGCCAGGCCTGCCAGCCAGGATGCCAGCTCCCCGTCCAGATGTGGGCCCCTTGTCGGGCTGCCCCTGCCAACCCTGCCCACGGGATGGGCCTGCCGGGCTGAAAACCAGGGCAGCGTCGCCAAACCCCACGGGAGCCGAGATCCCTGTGACCCCGGCTCCCCGCCCCAACCGGCCCTGCCCTCCGGAGCTCTGCCCCCAGCCCCCCGAGAGCAACCAACCCCACACCACCATGGGCCTGGGCCCGTGCTCCAAGCCGTGCTGAGATGCTTCAGAGACCCCCCCCCATACTTCCCCGGCCCCCTAAAACCTCCTATCTCTTACTTCCCCACAGGCCTGTGCCCCCCAGAGAGACACCCTGTCCCCGACCTACACCCTTCCCATCCGCCTCTCCCCCCGCCGGCCCCCACAGAAGGGGGAGGGGACAGGAACAAGAGGGCGGCCATTGGGGCTCTGCCACTGGTGGAATGAGGTCAGGTCGCTAGATGCTCCCAGCTGGGCGGACGGAGCTGGTGCCTGGGGGGTGGGGAATGGGCTCCCCCCCCGGCCTGGGGGGGTGACAGACACAGCCACTGCTCCTGGGGGTCACACACCCCACAGCCCAGGCTGCCAGGTGTTGAGTGCCGTTGCCCCCCCGTGCCCGATGGGAGGGAGCGCCATTCCTCACCCCTCGTGATCCCCTCGCACGCACACAGCCAAGGGCAGGACAATGCTTCCAGAAGCCTCCTCCAGCAGCATCTCCACTGCCAGGCTGGCCCGGCCAGGTGGCAGGGCGGGCGCAGGGGAGCTCTGTGGCCTGCTGCAGGTTACCCACAGTCCCTGCTGGGCCCGGGCAGGCGCGGCAGCGGGAATTCAGACCGAGCCGCCGGAATTTGCCACCTCACCCAAACCGAAACATTTGGTGGGGACGGTTCAGGTTGGAGGGTCTGACAAAAACCGGCCTGGATCCCCCCCAGCTCACTCGGAGAGTCGGGGCCCCAGGGTCCACAGCTCTGGGGCAGCACCCCCTCAGCGCCTCGTCCCACTGCAGGGAGAGAGCCTCAAGGTTCCCCTGGCGCAGATCTCCTGCCCAGAGCAGCTACGGGAAACCCACCTGCCCCAGGGCCAAAGCCCCACCTCCCAGGCTCAGGGCTGGACGGATGGGACGGTGTGATTATCCGGGGGCTGTGGAGTCCCAGGGTGCCATGGGGTGCAAGAGGGGTGAGTGGCACTCAGCGATGGCGGGCACCCTAGAGGGTGCTGGGATGTGTGTTGGGGGGGGGAAGGGGGGGGGGGGGAGAGTAGGGAGCCTGGGACCAATGCCCAGCACACTGGGTACATGGGGAAAACTGCCCCCAAGTGCAGCCATAGCAAATCTGTGCCAGGGCACATCCCACGGCACAGAACCCTCTGCCCCAGTTCTCCCAGTTCCTGCAGAGCCCTCCCCCGGGGTCCTGCCCCACTCACCACAGAGCGGCCCCCAGCCGCGCTCTCCAGCGGCTCACTTTCCCCTCGCCGGCTGCCGTGGGCTCGCCCCGCCAAGGTGGCGGCTGGAAGGACAGAAGGAGCTGGTTAACGAGCAGCAGGCGCAAGGCAGCGCCAGGGCGGGGAGCCAGGGGAGCGGGGCGGGCGCACGGTGCCATACCTTCAATCTCCTTGGCCCGCAGCTTGCGGATGGCGGCCCGGATCAGCTTGCGCTCTTCGTATTCGCCGGCTCCCCGCAGCTGCAGCAGGAAGGGACGTGGCAGTGACGCTCAGCCCCACCGCTGCCCCAGGCTCATGGCACAACGTGGGAAGAAGCACCCCCACCACCAGGTCCAGCCCACCCAGGCCTGGCCTCCCCCACGGGCTGGGCCGGGCCGGACTGGTTCAGCAGCCCCCAGAAATCCTGTCCTAGAAGCTAGACCAGCCAGGCACAGCGCAGGCCCCCAGGCGACCCTCTGCCGCTGCTCTGTGCCCGGGCGCCACGGCAGGGCCAGGAAGGGAGGGAGCACAGAGCAGTGATAACAGCCCAGACGCCTGGGTTCCAGTCACAGCTCTGCCACATGGTACCTGGGGCAGGCATGTCCCTGCCCTGCCTCAGTTTCCCCATGTCGAGGCAGTCAAGCGCCACCCCGGGGGGACAGCACTCCAGACACTCACTGAACGCTGCCCGCTGGGGTGAGGAGCTCACACACCAGGCCATTTCTGCAGCAGTTTGGCTCGTGAAGGCTAACTAGTGGCACCCACATCTCCCAGCCCCTTCTTCTCCTCCTGCCCCGGAGGGAGACCCCAACAATCCACATCCTCCCCATCTCCAGGACACAGCCCTAGACTCAGGTCCCCTTGGCAGGACCCTCTCCACTGCCCCCAAGAGGCAGGCCCCAGAGCGTGCCAGTCATCAGCTGGCTCTGACCCCCGCGCTGCCTGACACACGGCTCTGCCTGCCAGCCACGCCCAGAGGGGAGGGCTTGGGCAGCGACAGCCCAGCTCGGGCCGCGAGAGGTCCCAACCCCAACTGCTCCATTGGCACTACCGCCAGTACCCACCTTCCTGGCTGCCCAGAGAGGGTAGCGGACAGGAGCGGCAGGCGAGGGGACACGGGGCAGGTGGGGGAGCGGAGGAGAGTGAGCAGGCAGGAGGGGGTGCTGACGAGACCAGGGGGCCCCCGACGAGGGAGTGCTAGCAATAGCATGGGTACGGCAATGTAACCTCGCCCCCAGCCTGTTTTACAGAGGGGAAACTGAGGCACAGAGCGGGGCGAGGACATGATCCGCCCACGGTCACATAGCGAGCCAGGGGCACAGCGGGGAATAGAACCCAGGAGTCCTAGCTCCCCCTCTCAGGCTTGGCTGCGCTGATCAGAGGAAAGGCGAGGGAGTGGTGGGAACCGAGCTGGAAGACAGCAGGCAACTTGGCTGGCACCAGATCCTCCCCACCCCACACTCAGGGCAGAACGCAGACCTTCCTCCCGCAGCGGAGCCACGGCAGGGTCAAACCCTCCCCTGGAGGGCAGCGGGCAGCCCACGCCCTGCAGGGCAACTCACCAGGGCGGTCAGCTCCTCCACGTCCGTGATGGAGTCGAGCTTCCCAGAGAGCAGTGCCAGGGATTTCTGCTGCTCCTCCTCCAGCCGCTGAGACCTGCACAGAGACAGTCTGACCAGGGGCACGCAGGCTGCCGGCCGGGGCAAGCGCCCCACTTGGCGCAGGCTGGGGAACTGGGCTGTCCCCCCTGCCAGAAATCCCAGTGCGCACACAGCTGCCTGGTGGTGCGGGCAGGGAGCGGTGAAGGCGGCGTGATGCCAGGACGGGGGCACTTCCCCTAAGCTGAGCTGCAGCTTCTCCACTGCAGGGACCAGAGACAGAGCGAGCCTGCTGCCCAGGACCTGCCATCCCAGCCTGCCTCACCCCACACGAGCCCCGTGGCAGGAGGAGCAGGTATCCGGAGAGAAGGGTGGAGCCAGCACCCAGCTGCCTGCCCCGGGCACTGCGAGGGCCATAAACCAGCCCCACTGGGCCGGGCTGAGCAGCACAGCCCTGCCCACGAGGGGTGGCAGGGCCCACGCGCCAGCACTCACCGCAGCCAGTTCTCCTTGTTCTCCTGCCGCTGGCTGGCGCGCTCGGAGCGGAAGCGCTTGGACGCCAGAGCCTCCTCGTCCCGCTCCAGCTCCTGCCGCCGCAGCTCCCGAATGGCCGAGCGGATCTGGCGCCGCTCAGCGAGGTCCAGCGTGGCCTCCAGCTGGGGAGCAGAGCAGAGCAGGGGGGTCACCCAGGGATGGACAGAGCCGGCGATTTATCCAGCCCCCTTCCCCCCAGGGAGTGCCGCTCAGTGCCACCTCTGCGGAGTGCATCCCGCCCGCCTACGCTCGGCACAATGGGGCCGTTTGTGCTGCTGCGCTAGCTACGTGGCAGGGTCACCGCACACGCTGCCGGGCACCGGCCTCTCCTCGCCAGGCAGCGTGTCCCCTTGGCACGAAACCCTCCAGCCCCGGCACAGCGCAGCAGGGGCACCGGCGAGGCAGCGTTGCACACGCGCCGACAGCTACAGCGAGCCGGACTGGGCGGGAGGAGACCCGACGGGCCTTTCCCGACATCGCAGCTGCCAGGGGACCGAATGCAGAGGCAAGACTCGGGGCCCACCGGCCCCAGGGCCCCAAACTGCCCGGCTTCAGATCACACCACGGTCTCGCCTCCTTGCCAAAGCTTGCCCCGGGCAGGAAGGAAGCGGGCAGCACACCCCCGGGCACAGCCTGCCCTCCCAGGCCTGCCCTCTACAGAGATGCTGCGATCTGCCCAGGGGACGGGGCAGGAGATCTGCGCTAGGGAGGAGAAGCCCAGGACTAGCTGGTTGGAGGGGGAAGAAAACAGCCCACGGGCTGGGTCTGCTTGGCAGAAAGGGAGCCTGTGGAGATGGTGATGGGCTGGGGGTGATGGGCACCCCCAGTCCCCCCAATCCGCCTCCGCTCCCACCCCACCCTCAGAGTTTGCTCTGCTGCACAGCCTTGGAGAGAGAAGCCGGAGTGGGGAGGGCAGCGTGCCAGGGTGTTTCCTGACAGCCCATCTCACAGGAAGCTGAGCCCTAAGTTCCTTCCTCTGGGAGGGCTTCGGCTGGGAGCCAGCCTCAGGCAGCCCGAGGTCCCACACCTGCTGCCCAGAGAGGACGGGGAGCCGGAGGCACAGCACAGCCACCAAGGACTGAGCACGGGCACCTGGCAGCGCCCTGGGGAGCGGCAGTTTACCCCGCCTGGGGCGAACAGGGATCCCCTGCCCCACACTGACCTGCCCCCAGACGGGCTCTGCCAGCATCCCCAGCAAGCTGCCCCAGGGGCCCAGCTAGGCATGCAGAGGGCACTGACACACGCCCGCCTGGCGGGTGGGCCCATGGGAGGGGAGGGACAGCAGGGGGGACAGGGACCACAGCAGAGATTCGGGAGCGTTTGGAGCTGGAAGATCCCCCCCTGCGGGAGTGGCTGCGAAAAACCCGGGCTCCAGCAGCACAGAGTGACCTGGGGGGCAGCGGGCCCCGCTCAGAGACCTCAGCTCCAGCAGCTTTCCCAGCCCTGGGCAATACGGGACCTGTTCTCCCACCTGCTGGCGGCACAGCCCCGAGCGCCCGTGGTGCAGGGTCCCCACTGCAGCCAAGTGGCCTGGGCCGCCCCACCACACGGGACACGGCTCTGGGGAGCCCAAGGCCCAGGCCTAGCAGGAGTTCAGCCCTCCTGGGGAAGCCCGAGACCCCTCGCCCCAAGGGGTGGGGGCCCAGCAGACCCCAGGAGGGGAGAGCAGCATAGCCAGCTGGGTGTTGTGCAAGCCGCCCCAGGCGAGCCGGAGCGCCGCTCCAACTGCAGCGCGGCAGCAGCTATTTCTCATGGAATTGGTTAAACAAACGATTTGACCCAAACCAGTTGCTGTTCGACGTGCAGTCGGCGAGGGCCGGGAGCAGTGGTGCCAGCCAAGCCTGGGCTCCTGCGTCCCCTCCCCCAGGGGGATGGCGCCGGGCGCTTCCCCTCACCCTCAGGGCATGGCACCGCACCATCACGACAGCCCCGCTGAGCCAGGCCCAAGGGGAAATGCCCCCAGTGCGAGAGTTGAACTCACATCCCTCCCCGGGGCAGGCAGCGCTCGTCCTGGCAGACTCCACCTTTCTGGGTCTCTCTGAGTGACTGGGGTAGGGGGGATTAATGTCTCCAGCCGTCTGTAGCCCAGGCCCATTCCCCCATCAGCCCCTCCAAACTGCCAGCTAGGAACCCCCTGCCATTAAGCCCCCCAAGGGAGACCCCGCTCCAGATTTCTGGCCAGCACCCCACAACCACTCAACAGAGGGAGCGCCCCACAGGTGTGATGCCAGCCCAGGGGACCGAGCCATGAGACAGGGCAAGGGCCCCCGGCTCCCTACAGCCCCCACTGCCTTCCTGGGAGCTCCTGCCCCAGGTCCCACTCCCAGCTGGCCAGAGCCACGACAGGTCGGGTCTGGATTTCAGCACCGAGCTGGATCCAGCCCACATGCGACGCAGCACCGTGCTGGGGAGAGGGGACTACGGAGCACAGCAGCGAGCCCGAGCCGGGAGTGGGTGGGGTCAGCCAACAGCTCCCTGCTTTCTGCGGCACAGAGCTTGGCTTGGAAGCACCCAGCGTCCTTCCAGGAGGTGCCCGGCCAACTGGACCCTGCCCCCAAGAAGCTGGTGCCCTTGGGTGCCTGTGCCCTAGAGTGGGCTCTGGAAGTCCAGCTCGCCAGGCACCCACAGGGGGGAGAAAACATTCCCTGCCCCACAGCCCATCCCCACTCGGGTGCTAAATGGCGGCGTCCCTAGCGAGCGGCTCCGATGCACCAGTCGGGCGGCTCAGGTGTGCTGCACTCTGCTTGCTAGACACCGAAGCTGCAGCACCAGGTGGTGCTGTTATTCCTTGCTCAATTCCTGACCGGCTGCCGTGATGTAGCCCCTGGCCAGCAAATGGCCCAGAGCTATCCAGAGCCCATAGCACCAGCTAGGAGGGTGAGGAGAGGCTAGAGACCCGGGCTAAGCTGCTGGCGAGCGCGGGCCATCTGTGCTCTGCCCCCGTGCTGTGCTGGGGGTGCGCTGGCCTGCTGGACACCTTGCCCCTGGTCCCCAGAGACCAGAAGGGTCTTCCATCCCCGGAGCTGCCAGCTCGTCCCTATGGTCTGTGCGGAGGTGGCTGGTGGGGATGGGGTCAGACAGCAGAGCCGGGGGAGAAAGAGGAGGCGAGGGAGGGCTACAGAGCAGAGATTAACGGGGTGGAGGGAGAGCTGCCAGCCAACGGCCCCTGGTGGGAACAGGTGGCAGAGTGCTGGGCATCCCTCTCCCCTTCACCGCACAGGCTGCCCTGGAGCGTGCATGCCGGGGCAGGTGGCGGCCCACGATTGCTCAGCCGCTGGCTATGAGGCACCTGGGAGAGCGGCCGAGTCCCAGGGACCCGCCTCTCAACCCTGGTGCCCAAGGTGGGACCCCCCTGTGAGAGGAGGCACCTGGGAGACAGCAGGGGGCTGAGCGGCACAGGGGTCGCACTGGGCTGCCTGGCGCGCCAGAGAGCGCGAACACGGCAGGTACCTGCTCCCGTCCGGAGCCGCCAGCTTGGTCCCAGCTGGCTCCGAGCAGGGATTCCCTCCCGGCACACGCTGCCCATCAGCACAGCTGGAATCGGCCGCGCTGCAGCTGGGGCTCAGATCCTGCGGCGACTGGCACCCCTTCACCACAGCCAGGAACGGGCCCAGGGGCCCCTTCACCACAGCCATGGGCCGGGCTCTCCCGCAGGGGGCTGCAACCCTGCGATCCGGCCCTGCCTTTGGCCCCTGGGGCAGGGAAGCAGCTCCAGACCCGGTCGACTCCAGCCAAGGCCAAGGCTCCCTTCGGGCAGGTGCACAAGGAAGGGGCAGCTAATGAGGAAATTACCCCTTCATTCCCGTGGCCTCCTCCCAGCCCCGCCTCGGCAGCCGCTCCAGCTCTCCAGTACAGGTTGGCGGGAGGGGGGGACCCACAATGACTCGCCAGGCTGGCTGCACTGGGCACGTTCACCCCACCACCACAGGCCAGTCACCCGGCGGCACACACAGAGCGAGACCAGTGTTAGGCCCTTTCCATCTGCAGAGGCTGCCCAGGGATGAGCCAGGAGGCTGGGAGCACAAGCCAGCTCCATTGGGGTCTCTCGTATTCCCTGCTGATGTCCCCCGAACCTCCAGCCCTGCCCCCAGCCCTGCGCCAGCACTCAGCCATCCCGCAGGAGCTGGGATTCCTCCGCTGCCCACTCCCCCACCCCATGGCACTGCCAGGCCTGCTGCCCCAACGGCCCTTTTGTTTCCAAGCCGCCCACGCTCCTGGCCTGCGCTGGCCGGGGGGCAGCGAGAGACCTCAGCGCTGAGTCGGGCTCTTCACCGCACGAGAAGCTACAGAGGCCCTGGGTGGCAACCTGGGCGAGGGGCCGCCCGCCCTTCCCTTGGCAGACGTGGGCCTCTCTTCCCCCGGAGACTGGTGTGCCTGGCCCCTGGGCCAACCCCGCATGGGGACACGTTAGCAGGCTGAAGCAAAGCCAAGCCTCCCACCGCGTGGCATCCCAAGCCGGGGCAGGGTGTTGTGCCCCCAGCAACGCCTCTCCCTGCCCGGGGGCTCCAGCACAGCCTGCCCGGGACAGCGCCTCCCTCCGCAGGATGAGCTCACCACACCGGGCCCCCGGGCTCCTCCCTGGAGCTGCTCCCAGGGCAAAGAACTTGTGGGTGGGAGGCAGGTGCCCTGGCACTGGGCTCCCTCCTGGGCAAGAGGCCAGCCTGGGCCACAGCCCTGGGGCCATTCAGAGTCGGAGCAGCGCTCGGCCTAGCAACGGCTGGCTTGGCAACCGTGCCAACAGCAGCAGTGCCAGCCCGCGGGAGGGCGGGGCTGGGAGCTGACACGCAGGGAGCTGGGCACATGCTGCCCCTCAGGAGCCCACAGCCCATGGGGCGGGGTGGGGCGGGTGCTCCCCACCCCAGCCGCGGGCCTCTGGAGCCGCCTACGGGGTCGGCTCTCCAGGCATAGGGGGGCTTAGGATACAGACCGACCCCCAGGCAGCTTTCAGCCACCTGCTCTAGCGGGGCAGGGCGGGCAGGGCACCCTTGGGGGCTCAGGGGACGTGCTGCCAGCAGCTCCCGAGGGAGCGCAGAGGGGACCCAGACCAAGGAGCAGGAAGGGCCATTCCCTGCCTGGCAACGCAGGCAGCAGACACGCCCCACACAGCTTCAGTCACTGCCCGAGTCAGCCCTGGGCCCCTCCCGGGGGCTGCCGGCAGCCAGGCACATGGGGGTGCAACAAGCCAGCGGCTCCCCTGAGTCCGCGCTCAGCCGGGACGTGCAGCACCACCCCGCGCAGAGGAAAGGAGGGGCCAGGCAGGCCGGGCCCCGGCGCGGAGCTGGGCAGCTGGTTCAGACACGTGGGGGACCCCCAAAGCCTCGGCAGGGGCTTCTCGACACGTACTGGGGGAGGGGAGGGTTAGCAGCGAAACCCCTTTCGTTTGCCATGCAGTCTGAGTGGGGGGCACGCCCCCCCCCAGCAGGTACCGCCCCGCCCATCCCCCAAAGCAGCCTCCACCCACGGCCTTTGGAAAGGCCCCAGTGCCTGAGCCAGCGCGACCTCTGTCAGATCGGCCCTCTCCGGATGCTGCCCTGGGGATCACCCCGGCAGCACCGGCGCCGAGCAGCACTTGCGGACCCCAAGCCTCCGGCGCGGGAAGAGGGGTGCATCCGTGGTGAGCTCAATGCTCCTCTTGCTGCTCCAGCCCGTAAAGATGGGCCCCTGCCCCGCCACGGTGGCAAGCAGACCCATGGGGAACGGCAGCCGCTGCCCAGGGCCCCGTCTGCGGCCCCGCTGCTGGGGGGGAGCTTCAGGAAAAGCCTGGCCTGGACGCAGCCCCGAGACACCCACCCTGAGGGAACAAACCTGCCCCCCAACCAGAGACCAGTCGGAGCAGCCCCAGACACAGGCCCCAAGAAGGGCTCAAGCCGCAAGACACGGCTTCCCAGCAGAACGGGAAACCCTGCGGGGGAGACACGACCGGTGGAGAATCAGATGGAGCCCTCCCAAGACAAGGCAGAGGCATCGCCGGCCCGCCCTGGGAGACAGGCCCATCACCCTCAGCACAGAGCCCCGAGCCCTGCAGACCCTCCAGCTGCTCCCACTGAGATCCCCCCGGTTGTGAACAGCTGCTGAACAAGCATCACCCGGCCCCCCGGATGCGGGCACAGCGCGAGG
The DNA here is from genome assembly GCF_026122565.2 of Emydura macquarii macquarii. Taxonomy (NCBI): domain Eukaryota; kingdom Metazoa; phylum Chordata; order Testudines; family Chelidae; genus Emydura; species Emydura macquarii. The sequence goes on from NW_027131391.1 coordinate 8,208,475, forward strand.
CCTCCCCAGCCCCCAGCACGGTGCGTCACCGTAGAGGGGACAGACATCATGGTCGGCACCACCCCTAGGGAAGGGCGGCACAGGCAGTGGAGGCAGGGTGGGATTTTGGAGCCCCCCCCCCGCACCATGCCTCCCGCCTGCATCCTGCTGACAGCGCTTGGCCCTGGCACCGTTTCCTGGACAGTGGATCATGTTTCCAAGCGCTCGTCTTCGCTGTCAGCTCCATTTCCTGGCAACCCCTCCACCGCCCCCGTCCCCCTGCGGCGCGCCAGGCCCCGGGCGATGCAGGAAGGGCAGGTCACGCTGGCCTGCTGGGAGCAGTAGTACAGGCGCACGGGGCAGGACCGCCTGAATCAACAGGCGGAGCAGCCGGGAGCTCTCAAGCCCCTTCCCTGCAGAGACACGACTTGTGGCCCACACCACCGTCCCCCACAGCTTTCCTCGCTCGCCGCGCTGGCCAGGCCCCCAGCCGGCTGGGGAGAACAGTACTCATCATGCTCCCCCAGCGCTGGCAGGATCTCACCCCGCCCCACCCCACCCCCAGGATCTCTCCCCAGCCCACTCCACGCCACCCACAGCCCAGTCTCTAACACAGCCTCGCCTTAGGGGGTGGGGGCAAGCACCAGAACCTAGCAACCTGCCTGAGATCAAGGGCAGACCCCCAGCACAGGCAACCAGGCGTCTCTCTGAATATTGGGCTTCTGGGGCTCTCCCACTCCCAGACAGACGGACAAACGGCAAAGGGGAGAACGGAGGAAGGGAGAGAAGCCAGCCAGCACCTCCAGCTCCGTGCCGGCTCTAGATAGTATTGATCTGTGCCTGGAAAGATCACAGCCGAACAGGGGAAACATCCATGTCTCAGCCCCACGTCAGCACCAACCCGAGACAGGGAAAACAAACAGCCCTCGATGCTCTGCGGCCAGCAGCGCAGGGGGAACAAATGTGCTGGAAACCACAGACTGATCCGATCTGTGGGGAAAGGACTGAACGTCCCGCCCTGCTCAGCTGAGCCGGCTTGCTGGGAGCTCGGGACATGCCAGAGGCCCTCGCGCCCGCCCCCAGCCAGGCAGTAAATTAACGGTTACGAGCTAACGCCTGCCGAGCGCAACATACAATGTGGCCTTGTAAACAGGGATCCAGCGAGTCACGAGTGGGCGGCTTCCCTGGCAGTGCCAGGGCCCCATGCCATTCGCAGGCCTCTCCCCATCGCTGGGATGGGGCAAGTTTTCCCATTTATAGGCAGCTGCTGTTAGAAAGCTATAATTACCGACAAACCCGCACGGCTTTCGGGGCAGGCAAAGGGCCCGAGGGAGCCAGCGCAGAACAGAGACAGGGGCACCGAAGAGCCAGCCACGGGACACACGGATGGACTGACCGAGCAGACGGAGCTATGGACAGTAGTCTGGTGCACTTCTATAGCGGCCTGCGTCTCTAAAGGCTCTGTGGAACGGGCTCTGTGAAGCCACATACCCCAGCCCCAGGCAGCCATCTCTGGGGTGGGTTGTGGCAGCTGTTTAACAGCACATAACACTGCACAACAGTTCCAAAGGCAGGACTGGGGCAGGGAAATCAGTGCAGGAGCAAGAGCCAGGCCTGGGAGGGGGCTTGAGGGAAGGCAAAGAAAGGATCCAAAGGGGTTGGGGGATGGGGAATCCTTCCCAGAAGCCTGCATCAAGCAAGGAATAGGTGGACCCTGCACCTGTGCCTCTCCAGCCCTGGCCCGCCCTTCACCCAGCCCCAGCTGTGAGGGGATTTGCATTCCGCCTCTCTAATGAGCCAGACTGGCCTGTGGAGAGGCCGGGAGGGGGAGCACCCCCCAGCATTGGGTTGACCTGGTTGAGCTCAACAGGCTGGGCTGGAGCCCTCGGATGCATCCGGCTGCACGCGAGGGGTGGGGGAGTCCAGGAGACAGCACCCTCCCCCCCCCCACCGCCCCAAACAGGGCTCACGTGCCGGGGCACCCCGAGGGGACGCACGTCTCCCCCTCTGTGGGAGGATTTTGCTCCATGTTCCTCAGAGACATTGATCATCCCCTCGACCACGCCGCAGCCCTGCCGGGGGCTTCCCCTGATCCCCACAGCAGGGACTCCCGGGGCACGTTCCAGAGGCTGCTGCCAGCCCATCCGGGCTGCAGGGTCTGGGGGTTCAGTCCCCCCCATTCCCAGGCTTGGCCACGCTTCCCTTATTGCCGCCCGGAGCCGAGTCAGCCCCAGGAACCGGCCCGGCTCCCCTTCAGAAGCGGCAGCAGTGTGAACATTCAAACCAGCCAATCAGCTGCCCGGCTGCTGGACCAGGGTAGCGGCACCCGGGCCAGAGCGCCAGCGCCAGGGAGCCTGGCACGCACCCAGCTGGGGAGCGGGGAGGTTCCAACCCAGCCAGCCAGGTGAGCCCCGCAAAGGGGCGGCGCCCGCACACCACAGGAACTGGCTCTGCACAGGGATCCCCGGCCCCCCACCCACACGGGGCCCCTAGGAACTAGCCCAAGCCCCCTCCCGCACAGGAATGCATGGGGAGGAGGGAGGAAAGGGCAGGAGGGAGCGAGACCCCACTGGTCTGGAGAAGGGGCAGCAGAGCCGGGGCAGGAGAGGGGAGCAGAGGCGGCTGGGCGTGGAGAGCCAGTGCTGGGGAACGGGGGAGGAAGTGCTGGGAGAGGCAGGCAGTTTTCCCTTATATGGGCTAATCCTCTTCCAGCAGATCGGAGCCAAAAGCCAGCAGAAAAATCCCTCCTCCCATGCCAGCTCGGAAGGGGCCCTTCTTAGCCCGCCTGAGGCGGCGCACGCAGCTGGGGCACAGCTCAGGGCTCCCCCATGCAGCCAGGGACGTGGATCCTAGCCCCCTCCAGCCCCATGGGGGAGACAGTCAGAGAAACCTACCGACCTTCCCCCACAACGCCTGGGCCCAGCCCCACAAGCGAAGACAGGCCCGGCTGTTCTGCCCACGCACCCCATCCCGTAGGCGCGGCAGATCTAGCGGCCCACCTGAGTGCCGGGGGGGGGATGAGAGCATGGGTGACACTCCGCGTTGGGTGGAGCAGTTTGGCCCAGCAACCCCTGGAGGGGCAGAGAGGAGGCGAGACAGCACTCGCTGGATGCCAGCCACGCTTCTCCCCCTCCGAGCACACCTGCCAGCCAAGGAGCTCACCGCACTGCTCCAGCACCGGCTAAGGAAGCCCTTGGCTCCCCAGGGGTAGGAGGAGAATTAGAGGGGAACTGAGGCACAGTGTGGAGACCCCCATCTACGCACGGGTTTCTGGCACAGCTAGGGCACCCGTGGTATGCGCCTGGCAACAAAAACAGAGCCCCTCTCAGCTGTGGCCTAGGCCAGGGGCTCCGCACCTCAGCGTACTCAGAACAGGTCTAGCCCCGGCTATTCCGTGCACCCTCCAATCCCCTGCAGTTCTCAACAGAGCCCTGAAGGAAGCAGCTCCCCTCTTCCCACGTCCTCCCGCAGGTCTCGCTCCGGGCATCACCCGAAAAGCCTCCTCCTCCACGGGGCCAGCGATGACGCCTGACTGCAATCGCTCCCCTCCTTGGTGTCCCCGCGCCGTGCACGCCTGCTGCTCTGCCTACGGCCACGTGTGCGTCTGGTGGCTTCCCAGCACTGCCCTGCTCCTGCCAGACAAACCAGGTGCTCCAGTTCTCCCTTCAGCTGCTCCCCTTCACCAAGACTCTGCTTCTGGGGGGTGTCACACAGGCCGGGCTGTGCCCGTGCCCTCTTCTCCCCCACTCCCCTCTGCCGGCCTGGCCCACTGACCCCCCCCCCAGCTCTCTACACTGCCACAGCTTCTCATCAGCACATGAAGGATCAGTCACGCCCTCCAGCCACAGCCCGGGCTCCCGGGTCACCGCAGGGTCCCTCACTCCAGCCGCTTGCTCCACTGCAGCCCTGGGCCTTCCCCTCTGCTGGTCTAGTGCCAGCTTCCTCCATCCCTTCACGTCATCGCCCCGCGGTGGGGGTGACAGCCTTCTCCCCCGCGGCGAGGGTCGGCTGCCACAGCCTTCTCGCGCTACCACTCCTCGCTGCCCTCTCCTCCTGCAGAGCGGGCAGGGGTAGGGCCCCGAGCTGCCATCCAGAGCGGCCCTGGCGGGCGGCGTGTTCCCGAGGGCAGGCTCCCAGACACGTGCAGGACAGACCGGCCAAGCACCGGCCCCCCCAAGCCCCGGGTGGTGCCAGGTCACCATCCCACTGCCTGCTGAGCTGGGACGTTCTTCCCAAGCTGACTCAGCTTCCTGCCGTTAACCATTTCCCAGGATCGCTCGGACGGGCACCACTTCACTAGCAGTTCGGCCGTTGGAGCCAAACCCTCCAGCTGGGGGCTGGCAGCGAGCAGGAGCCAAGGCAGAGGAGGGGGCTGTCAGTCATCAGCTGGGTGCCCGGACCCACAGCAGAGAGGGGGCAGCGCTCTTCCCAGAACCGGGCTCTCCGGGCCTCTGCACAGCCCAGGGCCCAAGATGGATGCCTGTGACCCAGCGAGAGCATGGGGAACTTTATAACTCCCGGGCCATCAGCCATAAATTAGCACACAGCTCTGATCTCCAGCCCGTCCATCGTTAACTCCCTGCTGCGCGGCAGTAGCCTGGGGCCAGGACTCCAATGCCCATGGCAGAGTGTGTGGGGAGGGGAGGGGGAACAGGACGTTTCTGCTCCAGCCCACAGGGTCCGGAGTGCGTTGATCTATTCGGCAGACCCGCGAAGCAACACGACATGGGCCAGGGAGGGAGCTGGAGCGGACAGGGAGCGCCGGTGCCTGCAATGCAGAGCACGGGCAGAGCGCTTCCTGCTGTGACGGGCTTCTAGCAACAGGAAGCAAGTGCAAGGTGTAGGGCAGGGCACCTGGGCGGGGAGGAGCCAGACCTGAGCCAGACAAGCACAAGGCAGGTGGCAGGCAGCGGGCGCCCAGAGCCCAGGCGGGGAGCGCGTGGCAGCGCAGCAGGCCGGGCAGGGTGACGGAGCAAGCCGCAGAGAACAGCCTGCAGAAGGGACCGAGGGACGCCCGGGCCGGGGCTGCAGTCAGCAGCGGCAGGAAAGCGAGCTCGGCAGCGTGCTGGCAAACCCTGTGCCGGGCACAGTGGCACTGGGCCGACAGAGCTGGGGAGTGGCACCCCTCTCCCCTCCCTGGGCCAGAACAAGGGGGATGAGGCCATCGCAAGGCCATCGCTCGGGCAGGGCCTGGCAGACTCATGCTTCCTCCGAGAAGCTGCTCCTTGGACACACACCACCCTCTCTGCAGACGCACAGGCCCCACTGTCAGGCCCTGGGGGTGGGGGCTCAGCAGGTGCTGGAGCTGACCCCTCTCCCGGGTCCCTGTGTTCCCCATGGGAGCAAGCAGCAGCCGCCGGCTCAAGGGATTTGGGCCCACCCGCCTCCTGGACCAGCCTAATCCCAGGCTTTGGTGCTCCGCACTCTGCTCAGCCCCATGGAGGATGGAAGGTCACAAGGAGCCCTGCGCGCCCGGCTCAGTGGGGAGAGCTCGCAGGGGACCCCAGAGCCCCCAGTAGCCGGGACCGCAGCACGCTGCCAGGGACGCAGGACAGGCACTCACACAGGCGCTGCCAGGGGTCCGTCGCTATCTCCGGGCTCTGGGGCGATGGGCGACTGGCAGCGCAGCCAGAGATGGGCCCAGGCCCCACGGCACTGAGCCACCCTACAAAGGCTCAGGAAGCTTGCCAGGCCAGACTATTCCACTGGACGTGCCCCATCTCATCGCCCCCTACGCCACAAAGCAGTAGGCTAGGACCCCTCACCTTCTGTTATGAGCAGGCCTCAGTACAAACGCCAGCCACCTTCCCGCCGGGTCCGGGCCCGGGCCCAGACCTGGCACCGCGGGTCAGTGGAGAGCAGGCAGAACCGTTCTACTTACAAACAAGCAGCCGCCCAGCCCACCCCTCCCCGGCGCATCCACATCACACTGGCCCGGAACGCACCACAATGCCATCAGGCACCGAGCAAGCCCACCATGAGGAAATCAGTTTCCAAGAAAGGTCCTGTCTACACTAATCGCCGCTGCCTTGGGGCGCTCCGCTTCCTACCGTGGGTGGAGAACTAGCCTCGTCTGGATAACAAACTGAGCCAGAGCCTAGGAGCACAGACATCCTGGCAACACCGAAAGACCAAAGCATGGCAGGGCTGTAACTGAGCCCCTCAACCCAACAACAGAAACAAAGCCACAACCCCAGGGTGGCAGGGCCTTACTCCAGCAGCAGCAGGCTGGGCATACAGCCTGCCCAGGCTGCGCTCTGTCAATTACAGGGATTGTTTCCATTTCCTTGTCCCATCTTGATTACAGCTGAACACCTGACTCACACTTCCCGGCACCCAGACAGCCCCAGCGTTCAGCCAGCCATCCTGGACTACAGCTGCCTGGGAAAGCTAGAGCAGAAAGGTGGAGGCCAGGTGAGTGGGTGGGTCTGATTACACTTGGAAGCAGTTTTAGGCAGGGAAGGCCCGAGTGTGAGCAGTCTGCGGAGAGGACACCGCCAAGGGCAGGTGCTACTGACGAGATCCCCTCCGGGATACACACATGCTTTCCCACCAGGCTGCATCTCTGCAGGGACTCACCAGTTTCCGGAGGGCTCCCTCATCCATGCTCAAGAGGTTCTCTTCAGACATGCTTGCCTCCTTTCTCCCCAAACGCAGCGGGACTCAGTGCTGGTCACAGTCCCTGCGCTGGGCGGGTCTCAGGGCTGGAGGCTGCGTGGAATGGAGCAGATGGAAGCAGGTCGCAGGGCCAGGCTCAGGCCCCAGCCCCGGGCTGCGCTGGAACTGCCGGCTCACAGAAGGAATTCTGGAAAGAAACAGATCGCAGGCGTGTCAGTGAAGCTGCAAAGAGATTCCTGGATTGATTGAACCGCTGCTGAGGCAAACGGCATCAACCTCCAGCTGTTTCACTGGCTGCTAATCCAGTGGTGGGAACAGCCACTCTGAAAGCGATCCACAGCCTAATCCAAGTTCATCACCACCACGCTAGGGTCTCCCAAAGGCAGCAAAGTACATCGCTCCCACTCACACAGGGCTTCTGCCTGCTTCTCCAGCACTGCACCCCCATTCATGCATCCAGATCTGCCAGCGCCCTCAACCTCGCTCCCTCCCCAGGTTATTTAACCAGAGCCACCAGCCGCCTGCATCTCCCCTCCCCCCACCATGTTTTATTCAGGGAGACAGAGATCCCCCATATATAGTTTGATCTTATTAGAACCAAAATAAGAGACTTTCCACTTCAGAGAGATACAATATTTGGGCATCAGGAACTACAGCCAGAAAGGGAAAGTGGCCAATTACCCTCCGTCTATTACCATGTCTTGGCGGGTCTGAGCATACCCACCTTCTCATTACCGGCCAGGTCCCACAGCCCTGCCCAAACGTCTCTGTTTACACTGTGTTTGAGTCCCTCAGAGTTCAGTGCTGGAAAAGTCATGGGGCTACCAGCAAAGTGCAAGACTCTGCTCTGGGGCAACAGAGGAGCCCGGAGAGCCCATCCCACCCATGGCCTCTCTGCTGACACAGCCAACTCAGGTCACCCGTTAGCACCAGCTGTGAGGTGGGTATCTGCCCACAGGGATCAGACCAGCAGCTCACTTCACATAAGCCACCAAACAACTATTAGCAGCCTTCAGGCACGGCTCTTCTCAGGTCCAAATGAGTTAGCCCTGGGGCAAAAGGCTCTCCATAGCCTACAGGCTACTCCTACCAGGTCCTACACTGGGACTGCCCAGGATGCCAGATTTCTCTGGGACTGGCTCTATCCTCAAACCCTCCCCACCACCTTTTAATCCAGGACTAAAGGAACTAGGAACTGCCACACCAGATCAGACAAGTAGCTCATCTCTGACAGTAGCAGTGCCGGATGCCTCAAAGGAAGGGAGGGGAGAAATCCATAGGCCACAGCTCTGGAATAGCTTGTCCCCAGGGAGCCAGGGGCTGGTTTAAATTAGAGAATTTCACAACTTTTAGGTTTGTTTGGGTTGGAGGGAGGGCTTGGTCAGCATCTTTCCCTCCCCTCTTTAATCCGGATTACCAAACAGCACCCCAATCAGGATTGCACAGGATCCTCAATGGTTTAATCCAGATTAGCAAATATATCCAACCCCCACGAGAGTTAACCAGATCCTCCAATTCCTTAATCCGGATCAGAGAGCACCCCCCATCCTCAACTGGGAATGCCTGCCCAGCCGCCGCAGGGCCAGCCCTTTAACCCACACTGATCAAACCCTCAATCCGGATTAGCCAGTGCCTACCCCCCCCAATCCGGAGCGCTGCCTGCACACCTCACCCTGTGTCGGCAGGCCCATGAGCCGCTCCGCGGCCGCTCGGCAGGATCCGGACTCCGCACCGCTCCGCTCCCGGCGCAGCTGGGACTGCCCAGCGCGCGCGGACCAGCCAGCCACCAGCCGCCAGGCCCCACCCTCACTCCCACCAATCACCGGCCGCGGCCGGCCCAATCCGGCTCAGCCTCCTTCTCCATTGGCTCATTTCAATTCATTGACCCCGCCTCAGTGACCATAACTCCGCCCCCTCCCGCGGCATGCTGGGGCGTGTAGTTCTGGGAGGCGCGGGGGCGGGGCCAGGCCAGCAGATGCCCGTAGCTGGGGTGCGCTCAGTGCAGCCTTGCAGGGAAGGGCTGCTGGGGGCTCCCGGGGCTGCGTGCTCTGGGGCTGAGCCTGTGCCCACCTGCTGCCCCCGCTCCACTGATCAGATACCTTGTCTTTGCCCTTGGTCCCCTCCTGGCCTAGCCCTGCCCTTCCTATCGGCCCTGATCCACTATCATCCCCCCACCCATGCCCCCCTCCAGCGCCCATTGGTCATGTTCCCCACCCGCACCAGCATGCTCCCTGCCATGATGCCCGGGTGTGGGATGAGCTCCCTGAGAACAGCTGCAAGGCCACTCCTTGAACTCCCACCTCTGCCTGGTGCCTACAACACTCATGGGGGTGGCTCTGCGGCTGGCATGCTGCCCTCTGCGGCAGGGAGCCCTGGGGAATGGCTGCGCGTCTGCTCCAGTTGGATGGTCTCTGTTTGCGTGATCCAGGATTGAGGCTCTCCCGGGAGAAGAGGCCTGATGGAGCGGAGCCTGTGGTTTTTGTATTGGGCTGCCACACCACATCACAGCCCACTAAAGGGGGGAAGGTGCTACCCTTCTGTGGGGTGATCCTGGTGTGCTGTAGGTGCCCGGATCCCACAGTGATGTAAGCTGCAGAAATGGCAAGGATCCAAACAACCGGCCAAGGACAAAACCAACCGGGTTAGGCAACACCCGCACGTCTTCTCCCCTCCCCCCAAGACAAAACCAAACAGGAGGAGGCTGAAAAGCAGCAGTGGCGAAAGGGGGGTTGTTAGTGGCATGGCAAAGGTGGATGCTGTAGAGGAAACCAAAAGACAATTAGAAATGTTGCAACAGGCCAGCATTGCTTGAAATGGCAGCACGCAGATCTCTGATCTGTCGGCTTCTGCCTGCCCCTGCTGTTTGAGCTAAAGGAGAATCTCCAGCAGCTGGTAGTCAAACAGGGGCTATGACACACAGCTGAGGAGCTCTGAGTCAGCCAATAGAAGGCAGTGGGGCGGGAGGGAGCACGTGCACAGCCACACTAACTGGATAATTACAGCACTCCCGTAGCAGGGCCTGTGTTCAGCGTGTTTAAAAACACTAATTAATGCTGTGAGGTCACAGGGTCCGAAGATGAAATTGAGACCCAGGAAGACACGTGAGTCACTCAAAGTCACTTGCTGAGATCAGGAACAAGGCAGTGCTTGGGCCACCATGTCCTGCTGCCTTCCCAACAGAGGCCCTGCACTGATGGGAATTCCTAGATGTCAACGGCCCAGGGGGAGCCGCCAGCAGTGACAGCCGGCTGGTTTTTACATTCCCTCCTGCAGGGCTCCACCCCCTGCTGTCGTGGGAGGGTCGGCAGGCCAGGGGGAGGACAGGAGGTACCTTGCTAGGGAGTGAGATGAGATGAGATGCTGCTGTGAATTGTCCCTGTGACAAACAGGCTGAACGAGGAGCCATCTTCCCAGTTTTTAGTTTGGGGGCAGGGAAGCTGACTGGCAATAAAGTGGGGGAGAGCGCCCAGGGCCGGGCAAGCATCCAAGGCAGACTGGCCTGGGCCAGTGGCGTGTCTGGCAGTTGGGGGGCTGGAAGAGGATGGGGCTAGAGCTATGAGGTCAGGGAGATTGTAGGGAGGGCTAGTGAGACAGACTGAGGTCCCCCTCTGGGGCTGGTGTTCGCTTGGGGGGGGTGTGAGTTTGGGCCAGGGTTGCTTCTCTCCTGGTCTCTGTAGCGGGGTCAGGCTGGGCAGATGGCAGCTCCCTCCGTGCGGTGGGAAGGGAATGTGCTCTGAGCGGCCACTGTCACTGCCCGATGGCAACCTGCCAGCTGCTCACATGGCCGTGGAGGATGCCACCCCCTCCTGGCAGCACTTGCCCCTCTCTCCTCCCCCTGCTCGTGGGCAGGGCAGGCCCTGGGGACTCGGGGTCAGCAGAAGCCATTCCAAGGGCAGCTGTTTGGGGCGGGGGCTGGGACAGGGAGGGTCCCTGTGAAGCCTGGGAGTGGGGCGGGGGGCTGTGGTGACCCATGGGCTGGGCAGGGTCTCTCGGTTCAACTTAGCCTTCCATGTGGGGAGCTGGGCTGGGTCTGCCCTGGGAGGCTCCCTCCTGGCAGCTCCCTGCTCCCAGCCTGGCCTGTGTTTATTTGGACTAAATATGGAAACCCAGCCCTTTATTCTGAGCACCAGACACACCCTGGATTCCAGACTTTGTTTTTAGCTTCATTGCCGTGACTTTTGCCCCTTCGCTGCCCTCTCCCCCTGTCTGCACCTAGTGGTCACAACCCGACCCATAGGCTGGCGGGGGTGATGTACGGCTGAGCCCACAAACCGTGAGAAGTACAGTGCTCTTGGCTTCGTTTTGTGCTTTCTGCAGTCATTATTGGCCTGGTGACTCAGCTCAGGGTCTGCGAGACGGGAGAGGGAGCAGACAGAGGGTCTTGCTCTGTGCCCTCTTCTATGGCAATGGGTGCAATTCAAGGGAGGGGGCTGGCACAGCCTCTTTGGATGGCTGCCGTGGGAGCGTTGCCCGGGGAGTCCTGTACGAGCAGGTGCCTTACACTGCCTGGGGCTGAGTCTCCATCAGCTCTTCATCTTCAGGCAGGTCCCAGGTTGCAGAGGTCTCCCTCCCCGGGGGCAGCGTGGACCCTTGGCAATAAGAGGCTCCCCCCAAGCAGGCCCTGATCTCCCAACGGGGCGCTGCGGGGGAACACAGCAGGTGGGTTCTTCCTGCCAGGGGGCCCTGCAGGCAGAGCCGTCAAGGTTCGTTCCCCTGAGGAATTCAACAACTCGTTACCTGGGAGCCTCGAGACCAGGGTTGGGGTCCACCTGCAGCTAGAGAGCATCAGCCAGCAGCAGCATCTCCCTCCCTGCCTGCCCGCTGGCTGGGGCGTGGCTCTGCAGCCCTTCCTGGGGTGCTGCCAGTTAAAAGCCAAGCCCTGATTCTCCACTGCCTGGCAGCCACCGAGCACCAGTCCACAGAACTGCCCTTGCAATACAGGTCTCCTCTGGGCTGCCACCGTGGCTCCTACACCACGGCTCCCCCCAGCGGAGCGGGCATGCCCCCCGCATATAACCATCCAGTGCCCTTGGCAGCTGGCTTAGAGCCGCCCAGAAGCTGCCAGCCCCAGGATGGAGGCATGCATGAGGGCAGCTGATACCCTCCTCTGCCCCCACACCCAAGCGGCACTTAGTATGCAGCTCTGGATCTGGCCCTCTTCCCTGAATAATCCCAGAGACGATTAAACCCAGGTCACCAGGCTCAGCTACTTGGTGCATTTCCCTCGGCTCTGATGCACAAACACACTTGTCAGTTTCATTTCACTCTACGGCATGTTTCGCTTCCCTGGTCCTTGTGCTCCGGCCCAGCCAATACCACTGGGGACGAATGGTTTGTTTAAAGAGACTCTTTCCCTTGGAATGAAAAACAAACTCTGCACACATCATGGAAACATTGCTGTCCAGCTCTGCCTCTGTGACAGCTTTCTACAAAATCCCAAACGTGGGTGTAAATTTGACCTCTGAGTGTTGCTTTAAGTGCTGTTATTGTTAACCATTATTGTTACACTGCAGCTTTCCAGCAGGCACAGCTAACTAATGCTCCATCTTTTCATGGCCTAAGACCATGTCTACACTAGAAATGCTACTGTTGTAGTGTAGACACTCCAGTGATAGGAGGCGGGGGGGTCTTCCAAACCCATCTCTCCAAGAGGCAGTTGCTACATTGGTGGAAGAATTCTTCCAGCAACCTAGTGGTGTCTACACGGGGGCTTAGGTCAGCTCAGATGTTGCACAGGGCATGACATTTTTCACAGGCCCGAGCAATGCAGTTACGCTGACCTAACTGTGTAGTGTAGACCAACCCTCAGAGAAGTTGTGGCTTTCGTGGATCTTTCCCATCTGTAAGTCCCTTGCCCTGCAAACGCAGCAGCATTCCTTGTCTGTGCTCTCGTCACGTGTGTTATGTCGTGTAATGTCCGGAGTAGTGAGGATGCAGCCCTCTGGGTTACTGCCCAAACTCCCCCTTCTTCCTGGCTTTATTAAGAAACAGCAGTCCAAGCCGTCTGCCCAGGCATGGCTGTTTCCAAGGGCTTCAGCTCCAAGACGAAGCTGGGGCTTCCCTGGGGCAAATCCCACTCCTTTTGCTTAGCCAGCAACTACCACCTGCCCCCATGAGCCAGCAGGGACCAATCTGCAGCCACTGGGAACAGGGGCAGCGTCTGCCTTGCATGCGGCAGACACACAGTGAGGGTTACTGCATGACCTTAACCAGAAGCAAAGTCCTGTCTCATCACAGGAGAAACAAACAGCAGGCAGTGTCCTTGCTCAGGAATCCCCAGGCCTGCCCCTCCAGCGAGCTTTGTGCCCAAGAAGCCCACTCCCGCTGCTCCGATGCAGGGTCACATTTCTGCTGGCTCTCTGCTTCTAACACACACAGCCTGCAACCTATATTCTAGCCCCCACGTTTGCAGCCAGGGAAACTCCCGTTAATCTGCCTGGAGTACCTCTGACCTGCCATGCAGCCCATAGGCTTGGGCCGTCACCTCCCTTGTCTGCAGCTGTCTTTACTACCTAAAGGGGCTTGAGTGCTCCTTCTGGTGAGTCTGATGGAGGCGGCTTGGCCAGATCCATTGGCTTTAACGAGGTCTGTGGATCCAGGACTCCCCAGATGGCCATTCGCCCCTTCCAGCATAACCATATTAACAGTTAAACTGGAACTCTCTCTGCTCCTTGCTGAGGGTGTTCTGGGCTGCAGGATGTGTGGTTTGCTCACAGGGGGATTGTTTTCCCATCACAACAGCTCCCAGCTGGGCACATACCATCCACCTACTTCATCAGGCGTTATCTGGAGCAGAAGGGCTGCCGTTGAATAAGTCTGCCCTGAATATGCGTCGGTCTGTGCCTTGCAGACGCCTCCCGCCCACGTGCTGCAATGTGGTTCGTCACTCCCGCAGGCTGCCAGCCTGCCGACCAGCGCCCCGTCCAGGAGGCGCTCTGCTGACCCAACACGATTGGAATTAGTTTTTCAGTTAAGCTGTCATGAGACACGGTATCAAATGCTTCAGTGCGATCCAACGTCCGCCACCCGCAGCCTTCCGCTGTGCTCTGGGGCTGCGAGTCTACCCAAAAAAGCACCCTCCTTTCTAACCCCCCGTATAAACGCAATGCAGCTGAGGGCTCACCTGTTCCCCTGGGGATGCTCAGCGACTCGCCGCGCGGGGTGGCCTTCCCCCAGGGCAGCGGGTGTCAGTGGTTAGTGATTTGTCCCTTGGGCACACTGAGCTCAGGTTAGATATTGGGAAGAAGAAAGATGCCCCACTAACTCTGGGTATTCATGCTCCGACTCAGCTGGGAGATATTGATGGGCCCCCCCAGTGGGGCGAGGAGGCGCAGGGGGCGCAGTCTTGGCTTGGGAAAGGCTGGAGAGGGGAACAGCTGAGCTGGGAACGCTGGCGGATGACGTCACTCTGTAAACTGCTGGCACCGACCCAGCTCGCCTCAGCTGATGGGACACACCTGCCCCTTCGAAGCATGTCAAGTCAGAGAGGCGCTGGGTGGGGTGGCAGTGGGGGAGGGGCACCGGGTGGCAGTGGGGGAAGGGCAGAGTGTGTCCCTGCACACAGGAGAGTGGAAGGGGAATAAGGATCCCACCCCTGTAGGGCGGGGGAGCTCCCAGCCAGCCGCAAACACTGCAGAGTAATAAGCTGTGCAATTGTATTCCTGCCCGGTGTGCAGCTGGGGTTGGCATGGCATCTCCACAGGCCCCTGGGGAGCCCCGCCACGACAATTAGAAAATGCAATTTAAAAAAAACCCCAATGCTTAAATGCTGCAGCCACGGCCGAGAGCGGAGCCTGCGACTAACACGGCCTGGCTCAGTCCGTCCTGTGACCAGAGCTGGGTGACGCCCAGCCTCAGCCCAGGCACCGGCGACCAGCAGTCGGTACGATGTCAACGCACTAACCCGCCCACTCTGCCGCTGGCTCTGGGGGCAGGCTGTTGGTGCAGAAAGCAAGATAATCCCGCTGCCTCGTCCTCCGGACCTTGGCACAGATACCTTTCCTCTGGGTACGGCCCACGCGCGCGCCGCCCTCGCTGGGGGACTCAGGAGGAAATTCCTGAGTGTGCGGGCAGCAGCAACCAGGGACCCCTGTGAGAATGGCACTGTCACGCTGTCTGGATAAGGGGGGCCCTGAGGTGTATTCAGGAGCTCCGATTACTCCTTTCCACACCAGTCTCGCCTTGGGGGTGTCATGCAGGCTGGCTTGAGTGGGGGGGCATTTAGTATATTGGGTGACATCCGTATGGCAGAATCATAATGATCCATGTGGGCTATGCCATGTCAGGTACTGTTCGGAAGGTTGTAATGTGCTAAGTAAGATAATAATACTTGTGTTCATGTGTGATATTTGAAATGGAAGTTATAGATGTATTGGAGATATCTGTATTTCAAATTGTGCTGCCTGGGCAACACCCCAGCTAGGAAGGCTGCAGAACAATGGCCTGCATAATGGCCCATTAAGGCATTCCCAGGTGCAAGGGGCCCTGAGGGAGAAGCCAGCATCACCACTGAGTCACCAGAACCTGCTTACGTGACTCTGGACTCCATTGCAGGCGGCCTACCTGATGAAGCATCAGGACTGTCCCATGTGACTATGGACCCCAGGCACACTGGAGGAGTCACCAGGATTGGCCCATGTGACTATGGACTCCATTTTGGGTCTGGTGACTGCCCACAGGCTGCATGGCCGGAGGAGGGGGTTTATAAGGTCAAGCCAGAGAAACCATCTTGTCTTTGCTCCTGTCCAGCTGCAGACACACACCTACCTCTGGATCTATTCATCTTGCAACTGAACCGAAGGACTCAGACCCATCCAGATACTGGATGTGAACCAGAGAGAACTACACAAGCCTGCAAATCCACATTTCTTCCAGAAACCTGATATATATGGACTTCTAATCATTTGTAGATCTGTGATTTACTTTAACCCTTTAACATTTCTCTCATGGTTTATTCCTTTCTTTTTACAATAAACCTTTAGTTTAGACACTAAAGGATTGGCTGGCAGCGTGGTGTTTTAGGTAAGATCCAAACTTATATTGCTCTGGTGCTGTGGCTGACCCTTTGGGGTCAGAGGGAACCTTTTTAGTAGAGCAGAGAGTTTAAATAACTGGTCTCTTTGCTGGACCTAGTGCTGATTTGGGAGCCAGGAACTGGAATGCAGTAAAGGGGGCTGTGGGCATTTGTGGACTGGCTTCGTGATATCCAGTGTGGGGAAATCAGAAGCAGTTCGTGGCTGGTTGGGAAGCCGGGCTTCAGTGTCACCCACCAGCGTGGGGAGAATCTGCTCTCCTTTTGCAGCCTGCCCTGACCTTGGCATTCTCAGTTGGCAACCCTGGGCCCGGGTCGTATCACAGGCACAGCAGTGTCAAGATGGGGGGATGGAAGAGCCGTGGGGTCACCTGCTGACAGTGCCATGTTGTCGGGTCTGCTTGATCCCCGGCACCCTCTTCTGCTAGGATGTGGGGGGCATTCATTAACTGTGATCACTGGGGTTAATTAAATAACTTCAAACTCCCCCGGAACAATCTCTGATGCTGGGAACTACTTTATTGTGCCCCATTGAAGTTACTCGGGGCGCCTGTGTGAGAGCTACAGAGGAGCTAACTCTCTCCTTGCTGGAAACCAGCTTGAGCCTTTTCACCCTGCTACATGGTGACCTGCACGTGCTGCATCTCCCAGCGCCCGTCTCGCTGACTATGCTCTCCACACCCTGTGCTGCGCTTTGACACTGAGCGCCTCTGACGCCAGGTCTCCATCTCCGCTCGGGGGGGCTGTTACGTGCACTGTTCACATGTCTCTGACTCACGCCTGCACAGAGTCAGCTTTGGACACCATTACACGTGCTGAATGTCTCCGTTCTCGTGTCCGGTTCGCACCCTGGACAAAGGAAATGGGACTGAGAGGCTGTTCCAGGGGCAGTTTGTCATTTCTTAGGCCTGATTCACATCCTGCTTGGAGAGAGCTCGGAGGCATTATTACGTGTGATTAATTTCCCACTTCTCAGACTTGGCACGGGGCCACGCGGCATCGTGCTGGGACTTGTGATGCTCTGCCAGGAGGTGAACAAGGCGACGCCACTGAAGAGTGGGAGGTTCTCACTGCCCAAGTCTCTGGCACCCGTACACCACAGAGGGAGCGTGGCTGCAATGCTATTACATGCACTGAGTGTCCCAGTGCTCTCGTCTGGCTCCCATCCTGCACATGGGCAGCTGCAGTGGTTGTCCTGTGCTCTTCTCCCGCACAGGAGCTAGGCATGTGACATGTACTGACCTGGGAGAAGGCTCTAAGTTTCCCTGTTTTCCACAAGGTGATTTATTCTGAGTCTGTCCCCCCTGTCCGGAGTTTCCCAGGCCCCTTGTGACTGGCTCGTGGCCCACACGCAGCGCGTAAAGCCGGGACATGGCAGAGTGGGCCGCGCTCCCTGTTCACCCGGCGCTAGCAAGCGGTTCACTCTAAACACTGGTCTGTGAGCTGGTGCTCTCTGCGCTCACGCTGGGCTGCTTTCTTGTGGATGAGAGCGTGCTGGGAGTTGACTAGCCCAGTGGCTCAGCCTGGATAGAGAGCGTTCGATGGGCTGTGTCCCAGCGCTAAGGGCACACGCAGGGCGTGTGGCCGTGACCTGTGCTGAGTTTCTCCCTTGTCTCACGTCTGGTTTCAGCACGAGGTGTCTCAGCTGTGCCTGGCCCCTGTCATCCGCAGAGGAAACGATTCCTGCCGGATGAGTCAGGGCCTGTCCTGTGCTGCTCTCAGCACACTGCTCTGTGGAGCACTCACAATGTGGGCCGGGATCCTTTCACAAAGCCAGATTCCCAGTGGGCAGGGCTGGCTCCCATCCTGCAGGCTGGCAGCTTTGCTGTGCCACCTGGGCAGACCCGCCCCTTGGTCATTGCCAGCACGGAGGGCCAACCCCCTGCTGGTCACACCTCTGGCTTTTATCCTGCGCAGCAAGTGATGGTGGGACTCTGTGAAACATCCTGAGCCTCTCGTTTGTCACATGCTGCCCCGGGGAACGGTGAAGAGCACACGTGTCTTCTCCCAAGACAGCCATTCATTCACCTTTCCCAACATGCCTGCAAGCAGGCAAGCAGGCAAGAAAATACCAAACACTTCCTGCAGCACTGGAATGCGGCCACCTCTGGGATGGAACGTACCAGCTGTGAGCAGCGTACAGCAGCACCAGGCAACGGTTAACGGGCAGGAAGCGAACACACTAACATTGGAAGTGCCGGGAATTTAGGGAGGCGACTGGAATGGAGCTGGATTTTGCTCAGGACGCAGTCACCAGGATTAAGGCCTGTTCCCCTACAATACAGGATGCACCGGGGGATGGGGAATGACCACGAGTGGTCAGGATCGTTAGTTTTCCTGCTCAGTCAGGAGGTGGCATTTCTGACGCTTTGTGGGGTTCCATGAGGTGGCTGGGGGGACTCCCTAGTACCTGCTCACAGCAGGAGGGAGCCCTGTCCGTGCCCACCAGAGGAAACACTCCCCGCCCCCGAGTGCTAGCAACACAGGCACTCTGCTCCGGGCTCCAGGAGCCCCGCTTTTCCAATGCACCCCCACTTTGCTACCTGGTGGCCGTCCAATGAGAAGTGCTGCAAGAACTCACCGGTGGGTGAGAAATACCTCGTTAAGCAGAGAAGTAACTTGTTAATAAGCCCAGGCTGGAGACTGCAGCTTAGCTTTGACTTTTACCCGTAACTTTGTGTTTCCAACCCCTTCTCCGGGCCGTTCGGTGAAGCTGTATCTCACACGCTGTGAAATAAACTTCCGTCTGGTTTTACTAGAAACCTGTCTAAGTGCCTTGTGCCAAGGCAAGTGTGGAAGCGAGGTGGAACCGGTGAACTGGGGGCCCCTGTTTCCATGGAGGCAGCGTGGTACGTGCAGTGCAGGCTAAGCCCCGGGGCACTCAAGTGTAACAAAGTGGGCTGTGTAAGCTGCTAGCCGGCTGGGGGAAAGAGCATGGAGCTGCAGCGATGCCACGGGCAGCAGGGACCACTGTGACCACCGCTGACCTCCGGTATGGCCCAGGCCAGAGAGCTGCCCCACGCTACTGCCTAGGGCAGATCTTCTCGTAAAGCATCCCCTCTTGATTTAAAAATTGCCCGGGATAAAGAATCCACCACCCCCCCGGACAAAGTGTTCCGGGGCGGACTACCCTCCCCGTTAAACATTCACGCCTTATCTCCAGCCTGAATTTGTCCCGCTTCACCGTGGTCCGGCCGCGGCAGCGCATTGGACCTTGAGCGAAGAGCCCGTTAGCGAATGCCTGTTCTCCACGTCGATGCTGATCTCCTGCTAGCCGCAGCCGGAGCTGGGGAGTTTCCTGGGCCTGGGCAGACAGGGCTCCCTCCCACGGTGGTGCCTCACCCCAGACACCTCAAACAACCTCTCAGCACCTCTAAGGCGGCTGGGCAGTGGGTCTGTGCCGACTCAGTGGTAAGAGCGCCATCTACTGGGTAACTAGCACCCCTTCCTACAGTACCAGCTGCGCCTTGGCACCCCGCAAACTCTAACTCCTGCTAAGGGACCGGCCCTCCACGGCTGTATCGCTGCAGCTCACGGTTTGACAAGGGGGCGGAGGTAATAGCTTTTCTTGGACCAGCTTCTGTTGTGCTTCCACAGAGCTCTCCCAGTCTGGGACGGGTACTCGGGGTGTGCTGACGACCTGAAGAAGAGCTCCGTGGAAACTCAAAAGTGCGTCTCTCTCGCCAACAGAAGTTGGTCCAAGAAAAGATCTTACCTCGTCTCTCATATCCTGGGCCTGACACCGCCACTGCCCACCGGTCACGGTATGGGCAGGGTAGATGTGCTGAGCTGCCCAGCTAGCAGAGAGAGGCGTGCTGCTGAGTTTCTCATGTATTCCGTTCCCGTCATGTGCTCCAATGAGTTCTGGACCCTCGGTTGCACCATGGATTGACAGTGCCAGGCTCCTGTCTTGTGTCCTGCCTGCACGGCTCTGACTTGTTCCCAGAAAGGCTCGTCTTCTGCTCTGCCTCTCATTCTTCTTGGTAGAGAGTCAGCACAGCCCCCATCTCCCGGAAGGCGGGCAGACACTGGGGGCACGTACAGACATTCCACGGGGCGACTGGATGGTAGGGCCCAACCCTACAGTTGCTCAGCATCCAGATCTCCTGCTGACATCAATGGGCAGGGGAGATGCAGACCCAAGCTCCCTGGGGTGTGAATTGTGCTTAGTACAGCGCTGTGCGCACACAGTCCCAGGGGTGTCATTCTCACCTTGCACTCCAAGGAGCCTATGCTTCCCACGAGGGGCGGCTGGAGCCAGGGCTCAGAGGTCCCACCCTTTCTGTGGGAGACCCCGGAGTTTCTACAGATTAGCACTCACAACTGCAAGAAAACCTTCTGCATGGGACCCACTGCAGGCCTGGGGCTGCAGACAAACTGGAACGATAGCTCTGAAAGGCGGGAGCTGGCGTTAACTCCAGAGCCTAACGATGATGCCACAGCAACTTGTTAACTGTCTTGCGTTAGCTCTGGGCAGAGCTGGAGAAGAATGGTGCCACTTTCCCCCTTGCCCTGCCCATGCCCAATCTGGGCCCTAGCTCTCAGCCCATGGGCAGAGCACACCCAGGGCCGGCTCCTGGGGCCTGACTCGGGGTGCGTCGCCCCCCCAGCCCAAAACCAACGTCAGGCTCCCACTGCAGTTCCAGCGGGCTGCAGCCTCTGGCAGGGAAACGACTCTTGCTCTCCCAAGTACCGCACAAGGCTTTGGCCTTAAATGCCTTTCGCTTTAGCTGCCAAGTGATTTTTCGTAGACCTGACATTCCTGAGAGGAGACTCCCCCGCCTTGTCCATCACCCTGAAGGGTGCACACGACTATTTCTCCTTTTCAGGTTACCTTTCGGCTCTCTACTTACCTCCCGGAGCTCAGAGAGCATAAATCACAAACTCTGCTATGCCCAAGAAAGGAAGGCTGGCCTGGGAAGTGCTCAGAGAGAGGGACGAAGGGGTTAAGGGAGGCTAGAGCGCCTGACTGCTAATCTAGAGGAGACAAGGATCCCACATGTTCCCAGGCTTCTCCTCATTAGCCCTGTGGGTGACCTTTCCACATGAAGCAGCCTCTGTTAATGACGCAAGCCGTTCTGCGCTGTCCCCCGCCTGCCAGAGGCCCCAGATTGTATTTTCTGCTGTCAGGCTGCCGCCGCCAAGCCAAGCACTAGGTTTATTAGACAGATCTTGAAGTTTTGTAATAAACACAAATCTGGCTGCATTCAGAGGAGGGGAAAAGCTGCTTTTTGTGAAGGGAGGGGGAAAAATCCAGAGTCACACGGAGGGTACAGAATCATAGACGATGAGGGTTGGAAGGGACCTCTGGAAGTCATCTAGTCCAGCCACCATGGCTAGGTGTGAAAAGGGAAATAACTTTGCCATAGAAAAACCAAAGCAGAGTTCTGCCTCGGATGCCCCTAGAAACCCCTACCATTGACTTCAGCAGCTTTGGACCTGGCCCGAGCCTTCCTGGGATCTGTTACTCAGCCATGCTGCAGGATGGGGGCCTGCCAACGTTGGCAGGTTCCTTTCTGCTGCCGTCCCCCCCCCCGGCTTGCCAGGGCTGAGGCTCACGGGTCCCGCTCAGAGGCCACGCATCTGCAGGGGAGATGGAAACCGAGGCCCAGCTCAGCCGTGCAAGCCCGATCACTGTGATGGCACCGTATCAGCATGCAACAACCCAGCGCCACACGAGGAGGATGGAAGTGCCATGCTGCAGGGCCACGGGCGTTAGCGGGGCTTGAACTCAGGGCCTGCAGCACCAACTCCCCTGGCTTTTCCCACTGGCACGTCCTTAGCTCCGAGGGGAAGTGTGATAGACCCCCAAATTCCTGGGCTGTCCCATCAACATGCTGCACTCTGCGCACAGGGGGACTGGATGGGATGGGCAGGCCCAGAAACACTCGCTGCTTGGGAGGGAGAACGGAGATTTACTGCAGTGAGATCAGTGGTTCGCAACCTATTCACCATCGCGGGCTGCCTATGCAGCTCTCCATGTGTTCCCTGCGCTGCGTCCATGCGATACAGACACTATCTGTAGGGCTCTGAGGATGTCACATGGGCCGTAGCTGTGTGCGGATCGGGCCGCAAGCAGCCCACAGGCTGCGGGTTGAAAACCACTGGGTCAGACAAGCCATCGCATTCAGGCACTTCCCCAGTGGCCTCCTTTGCCTCCCTAGGTTGGGTTTTCCTCTCCGCCCAGGGCTCACCCACATCGCCCGCTGCTACCTCTCAGCTGGACTACAGCAATGCCATCTCTCTGGGCCTGGAGAGTTCAGCACTTGGGAGACTCCAGCTAGCACAGACCCCGGCAGCGCATCTCCGCAGCGACCGCGAGCACATCCACCCTGTCCTCCCCTCCCTGCGCTGTCTTCCCATAGACCAGTCAAGTTCATGGTCTCAGTCCTTATCTCCAGGGCCCTCATTAGCCTGGGCCCAGGGAATCTAGAAGACAGACTAAGGCTCCAGGAGGAAGACTGCGGCGGACAACGTCACTCCTCTGGCCCCATGGAATAAGCATAAAGCTTATCTGTGTGAGAAACGGAACTTCCTCTGGGGCCAGTCCAGACAGTGCAGCAAACTTCCCAGGAACAAAGGACCATCCCACATCTCCCCTCCTTGCTCCACGTGCCGTAGGCATTCCTTTATCTTCTCTAATATACATATAGCAACGTGGGGGGGGTGACACCCCTGCACACACTTCTCTCCCCAGGGAGAGGCAGAGAGCACAAACCCACGACAGATGTTCAGTCACTTGATTAATACAGGCTGGGAAGTGCTCAGACATTGCGGCGGTGAGCCTCATATACGGCCGCTGTCGGCCAAAGACCCGCACATACATCCCACTTTGCACTAGGCTTCTCTGACTCTTCAACAGCTTCCCCCACGACGGGCAAAAATCCCAGCGCAGGGCTCAGTCGACTCCTCCACGCCTCACTG
The DNA here is from genome assembly GCF_026122565.2 of Emydura macquarii macquarii. Classification (NCBI taxonomy): domain Eukaryota; kingdom Metazoa; phylum Chordata; order Testudines; family Chelidae; genus Emydura; species Emydura macquarii. The sequence continues at coordinate 8,231,027 of NW_027131391.1, forward strand.
TCAGGCTTCGTTCTCAGAGCAGCGCTGGGTCTCCTGCCACAATGAGCAGCTCTCCGCTCTGGCCCAAGGTGGAACAACAGCTCCGAGTCTAACGGAGACGCCACGCTGCTTCCAGCACTGCCTCTGGGATCTGAAGCTCACCGAGCTCTGCATGAAGAAACGCCAGCGTTGAACGTCTGACTGCGTGCCTCCAAGGCCCTACGTCACTGCCTTCCTTGTGCAAACAGCGCCCTCAGCAGTTAACATGACATCACACAAAGATACCGTTTTAAACCTGCGATTTTATGGGAAATCGCTAAAGTTTTCATCTTGGTCCTGGAATCTCCAGCGCTCGTGTGATTGCCATGAGGAGGGTTCCCACCCACAGTGCTACTCTCTGGTGGCAGCTAGAATTGATTTTCAGGCTAATACCCTAATAGCTGCATCTGTATCCAGCTACCAGCATCTCCATCTGATTCATCTTGTTGGATTCCTCAAGCCCGATATCTTCTTTGCCCCTGTGGGCTGGGATTCTGGCTGGGTTCCTAGCTGGGAGCACTCCTAAGGAATTAGAAGATGCTGGTGAAGGACTTGACTTTAGTTTGCACCTGTTCATCTTTCAAGTTTCACCTTATAGACAGGATTCTCTCGCCTTCTCTCCCACAGCGTAAATTGTGCCCTTCCAACACGACCTGAATTTCCCAGGGCCACCATTGTCAGGCAGATTTCTTAGCAGGCCCCTGTCTCCCGGGTGCGAAACGCCACTAAGAGTTTCCCCCTCCTAATAATATTTTCTTCTTGATGCTGATTTTCTACTTTTCCATAGCAATTTCCTAGGCTCTTTGCCAGGCATTCTGGCCATCAGACTATGTAGCTGGCATGCCTGTTATCCGCCTTGTTCTGTATGAAGTAAAAAAGGGTAGTCTATGGAGAACAGCCATGCAGCAAGGGCAATGGAGACTAATTTGGACTAGTTTATATAGTCCTTCCCAGGTGACTGCTGCTCCTCAGCATCCAGACTATTGCTTTGCTAATACTGTCTGTCCTACTGTAGCCTTGTAGATAGTGGGTGCCATGGGAGCTGTGCGTCCCCCACATGCACACAGCGCCTTGAACAGCTGACCCTCAGATGCCCACCGGGTCTCAGTGGAGCTTTCAATGTGAAGGAGAAAGCCTCAGTCTGTGTTACAAGCAGCTGTTCTGCCGGATTTATTGGTTGTTGGACAGGCCTTTGTTAACGGACTGAATTGTGCTGTTATCACTGCAGCGGATTCACTCCCCACTCTCATCCTGTCGGCATGTGGAGACGCAGCGTGGAGGAGCGGGAAGGTGGCGCTGTGGACTGCTAATATAATGACCTCCTTCTTCCTCCAGGGCCTACAGACTCTCTCTCTCTCTCTATGAAAAATCCACATTCATGCCTGACGTGAGCCCTTTTCTCATGTAAATGGTGGCAGCCCAATAGCCTAGGTGGTTCATGTAGCACACACAGGGGTTTGGAGCCTACCAGTCTGTATAGAAATTCTCCCTTCCTAATCCTAACTTTGCCCTAGTCTTGCATCAGGTGTCTTATAGCTGGGTTCCCCTGATATCTCAATATCCCGCTGAGCTCCTCAGCTAAATTCTTCCCTCAGGGTGGGGCTCCTCCCCCTGTGTTCTACTAATTGGCTACAGGGGGTGGGGATGAAGTGAGGGACATCCACCTTTCCTTCTTCTTTTGCAGGGACCCAGTGACGTTTCCCCTCTTGCTGGGCTTGTATAGAAGACGAGCATCCCTGAACTCCCCTCGGTGCTCTGCAATATGTGTTCCTCTATATTCAGGGACATCTGGGAAAGGAGGTATGCGCTGATGTTGGCTTTCCCAGGCCTTTTTTCTGAAAACTGAAATCTGCTAGTTCTGACACCCACCAACAGTCTGTGACATTTAGCGTTGCCATAGTCATGATCTATGTAATGGAGCTATTGTCACTGTAGATGGAAGAGGGCAGAGCAATAGTAGAAGCATATCCTAAATTGTCCAAAAACAGGCTGTTTCAAAGCCAGGCTTCTAAGTGCCCTGAACGCAAGCTGCAGCTCCATAGGTGTGTGCATGGGGTGTGCCTAGGCACACCCTAATGCAGGGGTGTCACATAGCAAGGTACAGAGAGATGCCGCCGAAATGTGTGGGTGTGGATCAGCGCGATTTTTCGGCAGTGGACAAGAGGCAGTGGGAAATAATGAAGCGAAATTGACAAGCTGCCACCAAAATTGAAGGATCAGGGAGATTTTTCGGGGAAAGAGGAGATGGGAAATTGAAATGTGAAACTGACAAGCTGCCGCAGAAATTGAAGGAGCTGGCAGATTTGAGGCGTGGCTGAAATTGACACCCCTGAAAATTCCCCAGGTGCACACCCTAATCTCTGGGTGCACACCCTAATGAAATGTGCTGCGCACGCCTATGTGTAGCTCTTTTTTGCATGGGGAAGTGTTCATAATCTGTAGGCTGTTACTCACACGCTATCCCCTGGCCACTGACACAGCATTGCACCTAACCCTTTGGAGTAAGCACTGCTGTGCGAAATAAATAGTTGGTTGAAATGGGGATAGGTGGTGACTGGAAGTTGCGTGTGCATGTGTCTGTAAACTGTCCACCAGCTGAGCCAAGGCCTCCTGGTGGGTTTCTGTCCCATGGATTTTCTGAATCAAAGGTAAAGGGCAAATGTCCATTTTTCTTTTCTTCTGACTCTTCTCCTATTCATTAGGTCCTTTCAAAAGCTCACAAAAGGGTTTAGCAATGCAAGAAACTAGCCTCATGGGAATATCCCAAGACATCCATTAGTGTTTGTATTTCTTGGGCTCTGTCTGGTCTCTTTTTGCTGCACACTTTGAATGGCCACCACACCTCAAAGGTCAGCTCCAACTCCTCCACGCCATATAAATCTCCCCAGGAGTTAGGTGCTGTTTGGAAGTGGTCACACATACCCAGGTTTAATTTTACCCCACAGCCTTGCAATTTCTGAAGCACTTTTCTTACATCCTTCACACTTTAGTCTAACCCCTTGTTATGTACCAGGATGCCATTTTTCATTCCAGAAAGCCCTCAGGCACTCATTCCAGCAACACTAGAAAGCTGCTGGTGTATTTGCCAACCCAAAGGGAATGCAAATGCACTCAGAGTCCCCATGGTGTTACAAATGCTGTCAGCTTCTGGACAACATCACTCATGAACCCTAGGGGATAAGTTTTACCTTGATCAAGTCCACTTCTCCACAAAAAACATCTTGCTTGGGTTCTGGCTAGCGGATGCGTGTCTGGTATAGCTTTATGGTGTAATTCTTTGTAACCAACACACAACCTCATTGTCCCGTCCTTTCCCCAACCCCCACGTCTCTCCTCATTAGAAAAGACTGCCAGACGCAGAACCATTTCTGAGGATTAGCGAGGGACAAATTGTCTCCTCATTCCCTCACTTGCTTGTTTGGGGATTGTTCATTTTAAGGCCTGACTCATCAGTAAACACTCCGTAGAGTGCAGCGAGGGATAGGGGAACCTTGTGGAGTCCAGGGCAAAGCTGTGCAATCAGCAAAGCACCAAATCTCTGAAGTCAGTGGATGGAAGCACTGAGCCAAATATTTAGATTCAGTGACATACTGGACAATTACAATATATTTCTTTATATAAAACATTTACAAGGACATAAAAAATAAATATTTGAGAATACAATATACCAAAGCACTGAGTCACCGCAGTTCTAAATCTTTCTCCCATTTTTCATCCCCATCCCCTGGGCAAGCAGCTTCCCCATTTAGGGTTTGGAAAAGGGATCTGCTATTAATGAGCTATTCGCTAATGATGCCTGGCTAAATCCAAAGTGCACTCACAGATCACACGCTGCTTGAGTGTTGCGCATCCAAGCGGCATGGCGACATTGTAGCTGAGCCCAGCAGGGAGTACCTCCTGCTTTGGGCAGCCACATCAGGGCTGCCGTGGAAATCCACAGAAGTAGTCTAGCTGCTTTGTAACACTGTAACCCCAGGAGACATTTTGTTCCATGAAGGGCCCTGCACGGATGCATGGAGCAGCCAGAGATGCACCAGACTGATGAGGAGGCGGCTGGATTCTGTTGAGTTCTTCAGTGCAGCACACACTTTGCCACTGGAGATGGAGGAGATAAAAATAAGTGAAGTCTAAGCTATCACCACAGATTCTCCCCTCTCCCTGTGTCTGTGCCCAGTCTCCTCTTGTGATGGCCAGGAGACAGGGACCCATCAAGGAGGCTACCGAAGCAATAAATAATGATAGTGCAGTTTCCACGAGCGCTTGAAGGGAGGGGCTGGATGCCCTCTTTCCTCTTCTCCTGCTCCAGCTTTCAGGAGTCTGGTTTGTAAGCTCAGCCTGAGCATGCCAGTCCCACCTGCCCTCAGCCCTTCCTCAGCAAGACAGGCACCGCCATGCATGCACATTTCCTCGGCCTTGCTATGTACATGTGCAGCAAGCGAAATGTTGGGATTTCATGTTTTCCCATGGAGCTTTGATGGTTTTTGCAGCATGTGGCCAATTTCCTGGTTCTGGTGAGATCTGTGAAAACAATACTGACTGCAGAGCAAAACACTGAGCAGCACTGCAAAGTGACTCACAATTACACAGCCGTTATCATGAGGATTCATATTAGCAATGAAGGTGAGGTGAGCTCAGCTCTGTACAAGACACAGAAGATCTGGTCTCTGCTCTAAGAAGCTTTCAAGCTAAAGAGACAGAATTTAGAGGGATGCAGAAAACAAGTGCCAGCCCATTCGTTGTATAAATGGGACCCACAGGGAAGGTCCCAGCAGGATGTAGCAATTGGTGATGGGACAGAAGGATTGCTGAAAATTCAAGAAAAAAAGGCTGGGAGAAGATGGTGAAGGAGAGAAGTGGTGACTACCACCACAGAGAAGGGGCCCACTCTGTTACCGGGGGTTGGATCTTGGCACAGAGAAACTTTCCTTGCAGTTAAGAGGAGAAGACAGACATCATGAAATGCAGACAAATGAGCCATTGAGGACTGACTTTCTCTCCAGTAAACAGGTTTCAGGGCATCTCTATTCTGAAAAGTTTGTGTAACACCAATGGGACTGAACACGAGCAGGAAGGCATCTCGGTTCCAGGGCGGTGGTCTCCATGCCTGTGGAGACTGTATATTTAACCCCCCCACCGGACCCGAAGGAAGCACTTCCAGCAGCAGCTCAAAGCTCAAGGACGTAACGGGGCAGCTAGCTCCAGTGGTCTTATTTCTTCTGATGTTCAGGAGCCAGGTCCCCAGGCATTTCCTCGTTGAAGGGTCACAGGCTGACCCAGGCAAAGGCAGGCTGGAGTTTGTCACCCTCCACAGGGTGAATTTATAGATTGGGAGAACCTGAGGCAGTGATCTGGATATGAGGGAGGCAGCGGTTACTTAGGGACAGAGGAGACAGTTTGGAAAACTGCAGGCAGAGGGCCCGAGTGCAGCAGGGGAGGCCTGCAATGGGCAGAACCACCTTTCAATGGCACTGTGACTATTTCTCAAAATACTTAGGCTTATGCCACAGGGTTTATGCATCCTACCCACACTCATCTCAGGGCACAGTTTGCAGCAGTGATGAGGCCAACCTCAGACCACAGGGACTAGCTGCCAGACAAGCCAGGGCACCTAGTAGTGCTCTCCATGAGAATCAAAGGGCCCCCTCCACCCTATGGCACCACCTGGGTTACAGCACTTCGGAGACCGGCCAGGTGATAACAGGGCAGGACCAAGCTTTCCTTAAACCCGGGGAAACAGCTGGGGCACAGTTGCTTTGTTTTGCAGACCCCGCTCTGGCTTGGTCCAGCCTACATGAGGAGCCCTGTGCTGTGCTAGCCTGTCCTGGTGTTCTCACTTATTGCAGGTGGTGCCTCCTCCTGGCTGTTCTGGGGATTGGCTCCTTCCAGATCCGATGCCTCCCCTTGCAGTCTCTCCCCACATTGTCCTCCCTCCCTCTCACACTGCATCCCCTCTCTCACTTCCTTTTGTAACTCAACCCTCTGGCCTGGTCACTATACGGTTTCCCCTTCCGGGGTATAGAGCCTCACTGGACCCGCTGTCTGAGCAATGCCACTCCTTCAGTTGCTGGGAGGGGACTCTGGGCCTGCCCACGACTCTGGGTTCCAGCCCAGGGACCCTACAACACAAACCAAGGTCTGTTCAGTCCTGTAAGCCTTGCTGCTTACTCTCTGGGCTGCTTCCTACTCGCCTCCCACAGACTCTCTTCTCCACCCTTCTCTCTTCAGGATACGCCCTTCCCTCAGGGCCAGAGTACCAAGGCCCTACTCTTTCCCTGGGTTCCCTCCTTCCCTCTCTAATACACAGAGGCTGGCTGCAGACTTCCTCACTGCAGCCCTTTCTGTTGCCAGTTTCCTGGGTTTATACTAGCCCAGCCCTCACCTGCTCAAGTGAGCTTCATCCTCCTATCAGGGGTCAGCTCTCACATGGGGCCTATCACACTAACCTGAGCTTTCTTAACCTTTTCAGAGTTGGTTGGGGGTGAACACCCCATCACATAGCCCCAGCAGTGCTTTAACACAGTGTTGAGGGGCCCTGTAATGAGCCGTGGTCGTCCCTTGGCGTCGGCCCCTGGAGGAGGCCACAGCTCCTTATTGTCCAAGTGGTAGGGGAAGGTTCCAGAGAGAAAAGCAGGGAAGGAAAGTTAGCGGCAGTCGATGCACCTGGACCTTCTGGCAGGGCGGGGCAGCAAACAGTTAGGGCTCTGGCCTGCAACCAGACAGTCCCACAGCAGTCTGTAAACCCAGCCCCTCTGGCAGGGCAGGGCACCAACAGAGTCATGGGGCTCAGGCAGGAGTGATTCTGCCACACCAGGGGTGGGGGGTGGCAGGGGTTAGGGGGACCTGGCCCCACCCTACTCCACCAGCTCCCAGCCCAGGGCCCTAACAGCAGCAGAGTGTTCTGCCACTGAGTCAGCGGGGTTCCAGACAAAATGTGCCGACCGGGGCTCAGGCAGCACAGCCGGTCGGCACTCAGCTATCCCTGTGCTACTTCCTACACCCCCTTTGTGATGTACTTGCAGCGTGGGATTCCATCCTCTGTCTCCCGGGGTACACGTTGAGCAGCAGTCCTAGCAGCTCCTCAGCATCTGTGTCGTCTGGCAGGTCAGGCAACAGGCATCCACTCCAGCTTCCCACTCTCACAGCGGGTGAGACACATCATCCTCCTCTGCTGGCTTTCCCCTGACTGAACTGCAGGGCCTGGTTTTTATACCTCCCCTTCCTGCCCCGCCCCTCCACTTCTGGTGGGCGGGTCATGACATACTCGGTTCTGCCCACCAGATGGCATCCATTGGTCCCTCAGCGTCAGCCTCTGGGGGAGGCCACGCTTTCCTGTTACAGGTCTGAAAGGAGAATATGCCTTACGGGTGCAGCTGCACAGAAATCCTGCTCAAACAGCAACAGAAAGGTTTGCGGGGATGGCTCTTTCACAGGCAGTGGGACATAAGAACATAACATAGCAGCTGTGATACTGGGTCAGACCATGGTCCACCTAGCCCAGTATCCTGTCTCTGACAGTGGCCAGTACCAGAGCTTCAGGAGGGGTGTGCAGAAAAGGGCACTTATGGAGTGATCCACCCCATCTATCTCCAGTCCCAGCTTCTGGCAGTCATAGGTTTAATGTCACTCTGAGAGTGGGATTGCATCTCTGACCATCCTGGCTAATAGCCATTGATGGATCTATCCTCTATGAACTTATCCAGTTCCTTTTTAAAACCCTTTGTATTTTTGGCCATTGTAACATCCTGTGCCAATGAGTTCCATAGGTTACTTGTGTGTAAAAATACTTTCTCTTGTATTAAACCTGCTGCCTATTAATTTCATCAGGTGACCCTTGGATTTTGTCTTGTGGGAAAGGGTAAATAACACTTCTCTATTCACTTTTTCCATATCATTCATGATTTTATAGACCTCTATCATACCCCCTCTTAGTCCTTACTCTTCTAAGATGAATTGACCTAATCTTTTTAGTCTCTCCTTGTGTGGAAGCCATTCCAGATCCTTGATCATCTTTGTTGCCTTTCTCTGAACCTTTTCCAGTTCCACTATATCATTTTTGGGATGGGGTAACCAGAACTGGACACCTTATTCAAAGTGGGGGTGCATCATAGGGTCAAGCTCCCAAGGGACGTGGTCAATTCCCCACCTCTTGACGACATCACATTCAGATTGGCTGATGCCTTTCTGGGAGATGTGTTTTAGCCAAACACAAGTTATTGGGCTCAACGCAGGGATAAATGGGTGAAATTTAAAAACTTAATGGCCTGTGCTGAACTCGAGGTCAGACTAGTTGATCTAATGGTGCTTCCTAGCCTTAAACCCTACGGATGTATTAATACCATGGGTGGCGCAGGTAGTGGCACTATACTTAAGGTTGCCCAATACTTTCTATTATATCATGTTTCAGTTGCTTATAACTTTGCCATATATAAACCATTTGGGCTGAAATCTTCCATGCCAGGTACACGTGTGTGTCTCAGGCGGATTGTAAGTTTCAGATAAAGTGGTTCAGCCATTTCAGATAACGAGGTTAGTTAGAAAAAAAAATGCATCGTTTTGTCCATGTTAACATAAAATTCTTACAAACGTTCAGTTGAGGAGCTCTAGTGCTCCCACGCTTTGGAGCAGAGACTTGAAATTGGCAGGTCGAAATGCCCTGGTGCCAGAGATGAGTCTTTTGCCATGCCTGTGACAAACCACCCAAATTGGGTCAAATGTTAAGCCATTTAAAAATCTGTTTGCACTTGCTCAGTTGAGACGTGTTAGCGTTTAGCAGCTAAATTTGCCAACGATTCCATCTGCACTGAGCATGCTCCATCCTCTCCCTGCTCCTATGTACACCCAGACTGTGAATGAACCATCCCCACAAAGCGACTGAGCATGCTCCACCCTGGTCTGCAAAGGGCTGAGCCGCAGAGCAGGACTTTCCTGTGATTTCCCCTCCTGGCTTCCAGTGATTGCTGTCATGTCAGACTGCCTCACCCTGGCTCAAGAGTCATGCAGTGGATTGTGACGGGGGTGTACTCCCCACACTCACCCCGAAGGGGTTAATGAAGGCCAGATGGGCCAATTAACCTATTAGGCTGCAAACTGGAGAAATTAAGGCTGAGAGGAGAGCCCTACTTAGGGGAAGCTCACCTGTGCGGGAACAGGCAGAGCTTCTTTAAAGCCAGGGAGCTGGCAACAGAAAGAGGCTGCAGAGAAGTAGTTTGAAGTCACTCCCTTCTTCTTCACTCTGCTGCTGTCTTCCTCTTCCTCCTTAGTGCATGAAGCAGCTGGGCCAGACAGGCTGACATATTCCAGCTACCTTGATTTTCCTGGCCTTTAACTCTTCCTTGCTTGGCCCATACCTGTATAGACAGGCTTAGGAAAGAGAAAAGATTGTGAGTCTGACTTGTCCCAGGCTGGCCTCAGCTCAAGGTCTTCTTGAGTTCATACCATCGCAAAGGGTGGTTCCACATAGCACTTTGCAGAAGAGAACTCCCTGCTGGTATGCCCAGCCATGGTAGGATGTGGTGTGGCAGATTCTCCTCATCTAGCACCTGCTGCCAACTGCCACTCCAGCTCTGCAGTGGTTTGTCTCTTCTTGTGACTCAGCCCTCCCACCAGGTCATTTGAAAGTCTCAGCTCTTCTGGGGTAACAAGAATCTAACAAACAGAAGTCCCACTAATAGTTCAGTGACATGTCAGGTCTTTGGCCTCTGACTCTGGGCCCAGAGTCTCAGCTACCCCCTTGTCTCAGGGCTTCATGACTGTCCTCCCAGGCTCCAGGTTCACCCTTCTTTCAGAGATCCTGGAGTCCCCCCAACAAATCCCAAATGAAAATATAAACTTTAAACCATGACTGCCCTCCTCAGGCTTCGACTTTCATCCCTCCTGAGTTTTCCCCATGCTCTGTTCCCTCAGCTGAATGCCTCCCAGGAGTTCTTGCCTGGAAGCCTGGGCCCCGCCTTTTTATCAGGGCTCACCACCAAAGGTTGCTCCATCTCAGTGGCTTCTCCATGTCTGTCCTGGCTCCACTCCCTACTGTCAAGAGAGGCACTGAAGAGTTCTTTCCCGCTCTCCCTGTAGTGCCCTTCGGTTCTGGGCTTCCTCTCTTTAGAGCAGGGGTGGGGAACGTCCGGCCCGCGGGCCGTATAAGGCCTGCGAAATCATTTGGTCTGGACCTGGCGGCGGGGGGGAATTCGGCGGCGGCGCGGTTTCACGGCGGTGGCGGGGTTCCGTGGGGGGGGGAGGGGTCAGTGAAACCGCGCCGCCGCCGAATTCTCCCCCGCCGCCAGGGCCACCATCAGGCCCTTGACATAAAAAAGGTTCCCCACCCCTGCTTTCGAGTAACCACAGAGCTGGGATTCATCTTTAATTGGCCGTATCCTCTAGGTGCCCCCAGGAGTCCCAGTGGAGCTCTCTCAGCCCTTTGTGCAACCCTCTCACTCTCTCAGCTGGATCCACTCATTATCCAAGGCCACCTGCTCCGCAGCCAGCCTGTGACACACTTCCTGTCTCTTATTTCATGATGTTGCTTTGCTTATTGGGCTCTATAAAGTGTACCAAGTGAACCTGCCCAAAGGCAGTTTTACTAAGCAGTGAGTGTCCATCGGGACTTCATGCGGAGAAGCTAGTGTGCGGTAAATTCACATCCCAGCTCGCTGTGCACTAACTTCCCTGGGAAGACAAGCTCTGACTGTCCAGCTTCCACTCCACAGCAACACCTCCTTTCTGCGTTCTTCTGTCGACTAGCTTCAGAACAGTCTGTATTTTCTAACACTCGCTTTTGGCAGCCAGTATCTCAATTTTCCACTCTTGGCATCTAGACCAACATTTCCCAACCTGGCTGAATACAGTTAGGCACCTAAATCAGTAACCTGACTGTCAGAGGAACTGAGCGCCTCCAGCTCCTAGTGAAGTCCACACTCAGCACCATGGAAAGGCCCTCCGGCTTTTATTTAGCTGCCCAGCCAAGGATTTAAGCACTTGAGTTTATTCATTCTGAGCTACGTGTCTCATGGAGAAGGCTCTACTGTCTGTTTGTGAAATCTGCTCGTTCTAAAGAGGAGCATAGACAGGAACGAAGCTCCGTGTGTAGAAGAAAAGACGACATTTCCATTGAAGGGGGTTTCATGGTATTTCCCCTTTAAACTAACCTGCAAATATAAGCTGCTGCCCTGGGCAGGCGAAGGTAGCACAATGTTCTTTAGGGAGTAGCTGGGCAGACATGCCTATAGATAAAAGGAATGGGTTCGCATTCACCCAGCTGGGGCAAAACTCCTCATTAGCAGCAGTTGGGGGGAAACACTTGGCTCTTCTAAATTTCTGAGCTCACGTACAGGATTCAGACAAATCCTCAGAGATCCCACATGTGTCACATAAACTGCAGAATGTTTTCACTGAATGCTAGGGTTGCTAATTTTGATTGGATGTATTCTTGGAGGTTTCATCACATGACATAATCTTTAATTAAAGCTTAATCTTTAGTTCTTAGACACTCCAGGAGAATCCTGGAAGGCTAGCAACCCTACTGAATGCTATGGTTCATTTCTATGGGCAGAAGGGATGGGCACTGCCCATTTAAATAATACAAGGCAACCTGGGCTGACTTGTGGTATATAGAGAGCTGAGTAGCACGTTCCACTCTACGGAAGAGTTAGATTCCAAGAGGAAAGGACCCAGAGGGGATCTTGCAGCGAAGAAACTGGAGTATGGCATGACATCACGGGAACAAGTACAGCCAGAGCAACACAAGGCTCTCACTCTTTAATTATACTCCTTATTGGAGACCCTTTGAAGTTCCTCATAAAAAAATCAGGGAAAGTGAGAGCACTTCCACTAAGCTCTTCAGATGCCTGTGGCTGTGCCTTAGTTTCTCATGGGAAAGACCTTGTAAATGAGGTCAGCAGAAAAACCGCATGGGACCATAACTCTTACAACACCTACCTAGGTTCTTCCAGGAGCTCTTACATCCAAAGCCAGAGCATTAGATCAGCGATCACACTTGTGGAGAACGTTTGTGGATTTTTCAACACTTTTAATTAGTAGCTTTTTCTTTTACCTAGGTATTCTCTGTAGCACAGGCTTTTTTAGTTTAATTACATCCTTGAGGTTTAGCTATTTCAGGGTTAACCTGTGCCTTTCCTTTATAGAAATAGGTTTTTTCCCGTTTTTTCTTCCATGGAGTTTTGAAACCTGGGCTGTCTGGCCTAACAGAATCCATTGCTGGCTAGGTGTGTCTCCTTCGCTACCAGCTCTGGGCAAACCTCTCCTCCCCCACCCCCAATCAGTCAGGTAAATCACATCATTACACACATACTAGCTTGTTTACTAGCTTGTGTCTTTTCAACCATTACCAATTCCAAGGCAGGACTCTGTTTTAAAGAAATACCAACCCTTTTCATTCACATTTTGGAAACTGCGTTCTGATGTCCTTTCACTACCAATCTCTGATTCCACATGAAATCAGAGTTTGAGTCCACTAAGAGACTTACCAGACACATCCGAAGTGTCTAGTGGTAACTACACAGCCGCTCTGCTCTGTAGATCCAGTTACCCAGTTTTTCCTCTGAACCTGAGACACAGACCGTTCATTTAGAGTCAGCATGGAGACATTCATGCTCCAACAACATTGTCTCCCCAGTATACTGACCAAACACAGCCACCTGGCCATAGGGCTGTTCAAATTTCCTAACCATTTTTATTCCATAAGAAACCTTCTCCAAGTTATCCACACTGAATCCTTTTGAAACAAGGCCATACACATTTGAAAAACTCTTGCAGTTAAGAAACTGAACCAAGTCTCTCTCCACAAAAACTGTTGCTTGCTACATCCTGAGCTAATTCAATCAACTCATTGTCATGCCTTTCAATTGTAGCAAACTGCTTGCAAAAGCCACCAGGGGGTTTTATTCCTTGAGGAGCATTTTTAAACAACAAACCATTTTCCACAGAAATTCTGTCCTTTCCCTGATCAGCTAGGGATTGCTCTAAAGAAACATCTTCCTAAGCCACAACAGACTCTTTCTGGGTTTCAGTGAAGTCCAGAACCAACTCTGAGACAACTGACACATCCTCAATCAGCAGAAACTGACATATAATTTCCGCCTGCTCCACAGACAGAACATTGGAGACAAACTCTTCCCCAGCAGATAAACGGCTTTTCTGAACAGACAAGCCGCAATTTTCCACAATCCCAAAGCTAGAGAGACACTCTCTTCCTTGTCACACTGACTAAACACAGACAACTTGGAGTCATAACCTCCCTTCATAAATTTCCCTGTTGATTACCAACAACACAGAATCACATTTATTCTGGGTCTGAGTTATGATGTTACATGTATGTACCATATTATTATCTGTAATAGTTTGGGGTTGGCCCGGGGTGGCCCTCAGTCAGGGCAGGGCAGACGAGTCTGTAGCCCTGGCCCTTCCAACAAGGCGGAGCAGGCAAAATACAGAGTCTCTAGCCCAGGCCCTCAGTCAGGGCAGGCATGCAAAAAAACACAGTTTCTATGGCCGGGTCCTCAGGCCAGGGCGGGGCTGACAAAACAGAGCAACCGGCTACAGTCTATCCAGGCGTAGCAGGCTGAGGGGGCAGTAATCCCAGGGTGCAGATGGCCAGGGGGAGGGGGACGCAGGCCCCCCTAACTCCATTGCATCCCAGCCCAGGGCCCTACCAATGACAGGGCGTCCTACCACTGGGTCAAAGGGGCTCCTGCCAAAACACGCTGACTAGTGGCCAGGCGTGGGCAGAACCAGACCAAAGCTGGCTATCCCTGGGCCACTTCCTTCCCCCCCAGTACCCATAGCCCATGTCGCAGTCCAGCTCCTCGGGGTAAATGGCAAGGGGCAGCCCCAGCAGGCACTCAGGGTCACCAGTGTCCAGCAGCTCCTCCAAGTCGCTCAGGGCAGATGGCTCGGGCAAGTCACAGGCAGTTCCTCTGAACCATGGGCAGCCAGCCACTCTCCCAGTGACGGGCCACAGGCAGCCCTTCCCAGTCACTGGGGCCTGGGAGCTCGGGCAGGCCCTCTAGGCTCCCGCTGGTGAGTAGCTTGGGTGGCCCTTTAACGGGGTCAGGGTTTTGGTCCCAGCCCTGGGGAGAGAAACCTCCTTCTCCTCCGGCAGCTTTCCTCTGACTGAGCCACAGGGCCTGGCTTTTATACTTCCTGTCCCGCCCCTGCACCTCCAGTTTGCAAGTGGTGTGGTACCCGGGCCTGCCCACCAGGTGGCGTGCATCAGCCCCTCAGTGTCAGCTTTGGAGGGAGGCCACGATGCTTTGCTACATTATCAAACATACCAAAATTGTTATAAACTGGACAAATCTCTTCCAGTCTTCGCTGTTGAGAGGAGCTGGACTCCCAGGGTGATACAGTTGCTGCTGTTCTTTTATTACTTGGTGTGACGCTAGGCCCAAAAAAGCCAAGCAACTTTGCCAGTTGCATGGCCCAACTCTGACCTTTCAAGATATATTATGGGAAAATACAATGGTAGTGAGGGTCATTCCTTACAAGTAGACTAGAGCTTTGATATGCAAGTGTATTGTTGGTAGTTATTTGATGTTATTTACATATCTCTTGTTAGAGGTTAGCAATGTAGATAAACTGCTTTCCTGTCTATCACTGTTCCATTGATTAAAAGTTCAAAAAGAACATATGAACGTTTAGATGGAACTTTGTAACAATACTATTGTTTGTATTTCTCTTTGATGTTTAAGTAGTAAATACCTGTAAATGGTGGTAAATGGCCAATTACCTTGTGCTAATGTAACTAGTTACTGGTGTGCTCAGGACATAGCAGATGGTACTTCAGAGTCCCAAGTAATCATCTATTAATTGTTCAAGGAGATACCTGCGGTCAAGAAAATATCCGTCAGCCTGCATGGATCTATAAAAGACTCTAGTGGACTGATCCTTTTTATCTCAAATCTGTCCAAGCTTGTCAGGGAAAGTTTGGATCGCAAGACTGAGATCCCAGCCCCAGCCTGGAATCACCCTGCTAATTCTCATGGGAGAATTTGAACAAACTTTGCACATGGACTGTTTAGTCTTCATTCCTCTGGACTGGATTACTAACAAAGAAGCTCTAAACAAGGACTGATGACCTCCAAGCTGTTTGGGTAATTTCAGAGACTTTGCAATTCAGTTATCTCTATTCTGAAACTGACCTAAGAGCTTTATTTTCATCTGTGTATGTACACTGACCTTTTAACCATTACTCTCTTTCCTTTTTTTAAATAAATGTTAGTTTAGTTAATAAGCATTGGCTTTCAGCGTATATTTGGGTAAGATCTGAACTATTCATTGACCTGTTTGGTAATGTGTCTGATCCTTTGGGATTGGTAGAACTTTTTTACATATGATAAAGATTTTCAGCAATCCCCATCATATTTGACTTGGCTGTCTGGATGCTAGCCAAAGGGCTGGACAGTTTTAAGGGAACTGTGTTTTGTCTACTGAATGACCAGTGAGGTGATCCGAAGCTGTTCGTTGCTAGATTGGTATATCTTATGGAAGAAAAACCACCAGTGTTTAGGGCTTTGCCTGCCCCATTCTCTGCAGTTTGCCCTGTTTATGCTATCTCAGCATGGCTCCCCTGGAGGCTAACGTCACACTTAGATTTGGAGTTTAAGCGTGGAAACTTTTGCCTCCGTTTCCAGTTCCAGCCTTCTGCATTCCGGGGCTCTCTCTTCGGCTTTTCTTTCCATTCCAGCTATCGTTTGCCTTTCCTGCAATCCAAGTGCTGCCGTTCTCTCACGCTGAAGATGCAGGCTCTCTCTCAGGGCTTGCAGCTTGATTGCTTCATCTGAACGTGGATCACTCATCGTGACTAATTTTAACTTTAATAACACGCTCGGTATCAAATTTGAAATAACGTGGGGTTCTGATCCAAAACCCAAATGATCTGGTTCTGTGGATCCTGCTAAGACTATGCCACTGTGACCTGTCCATGCCTATAAATGCCAAGGTCAAGGCAGGCTGCAAAAAGGAGAGCAGATTCTCCCAAAGTGGTGGCTAACACTGCCGTTAGATTCCCCAACCAGCTACAAACAGTGCTTCTGATTCCCCACACTGGTTATCAAGAAGCTAAAACAAAAAAATTACACAGCCCCCTTTATTGCATTTCAGTCTCTGGCTCCCAGTCACCAAGTAGGTCCAGTAAAAAGATAAGTTATTTAAAAAACTCTATTCCCTTTACCAAAATATTCTCCTGATCCCAAAGAGTCAGCCACATTGCCAGATCAATACTAGTTTGGATCTTACCCAAAATACCACGCTGCCAGCCACTCCTTTAGTAACTAAAACAAAAGGTTTAGCATAAAAGGAAACAAACAACAAGAGAAATGTTAAATAGTCAAAGCAATCAGACACATACAAATGACTGTAGAGTCCATATATATCAAGTTCTCAGCAGAAGTGTGGCGTTTGCACACTTGGACAGATCCTCTGATGTACATCCAGTACCTGGATGGGTCTCAGTCCTTTCTTTCACAGCTTCAGTTGCAGATGAGTTGATCCAGAGGTAAGAAACAGTAATGAAGACCAGATGGAGATGGTGCAGCTCCCTTTTATGTTCCTTTGTCATGTGGCTTGTCCCAAGCACAGCAACCAAGCACATGGCCCTCACCTCAGAATGCCCTGTCCATAGGCATGTTCTTATATGTCCTGATGACTCATAGGGTGCAGCCCCTGGGACCTTTCACCTGATTCACTGTACATTTGAGTTCTGTTGATGGGCCATTAATCAGGCTTAGTACTACTGCCATCCTGTCTGGGGTGTCACCCAGAAACACAGCACAAGTTGAAATGTAAATATGCCAGGCATATTTAGAATTTTTAATACAAAATTGACATACTTATAAACGTGCTGATCAACCTTTCCAATGGTACCTGACATGGGCTATCTCATACGAATGATTGTAATTTCGTAATATTGATATCAATAATGTTATAAAGGGTCATCCCAATCCCAACAGTGTCACACCAGGGTCATGTGCTGGTTATTATTTGTGACCTCACGTGACATTCTTTGGTGAACTAGAACGTGCATACTAGAATCAGCATATTCCTGTAACTCCCTTGCCAATTGTTAAGAGATTCTTGGATTACATAACCTTTGGACAAGTGTCATTACCAGTGAATGAGACTCCAGTGGAATCTGCTAAGACCATCTGGCAGACTCCTGCCATAGCACCATCTGTGTATAAACTGGCAGGCAAGAAGTATTATATCTCAGCAAAAAATTCAGAATTTTTCTTTTCCCACCTGCCACCAAATTCTTTAGTTGCAGAAATGGATAACGAATGTGGCAGGCCGCACCGTGTAAAGTCTATGCCTTATGCTAAAGACCAGAAATACACCCAAGGAGATCGAGTCAAGAGCTACTCCTCAGCAACCCTGTAATTCAGGACTGCAAATTATCAACCCGTGATGGCAAAGCACACTAATTATGGTAAATTGAACAATTTTATTGAACAATTTCCTGAGGAAATTTGAGAACAGTTCAAGTACATCACAGCTGAGGGTCAGCTCTTAGCCAGGATGTCGTTGCAAGCTTTCCTACATACAGCTGACACTGTGGCTCGATCCATTTCCACTGCCATCATCATGCATCAAGTGTCATGGCTGCAGCAGTCTGGTTTTCCTGGGGAATTCCAAAATACCATGGAAAAACTCCCCATCAATGGACAAAGTTTTTTTTCCAGAATCTACAGACAAGTCTCTTTATACCTTTAAGGACTCAAGGGCCACACTCAGGTTGCTTGATATTTACATACCTGCAAGTTAGAGGAAATTTAGTAGATCTCAAACCGCACAGGGATTCTGACTGGCTCAGTTCTCTAATTATCATAGATCTATAGAACCACCTAAAGAGAGACTGAGTTTTAAAAAGAAAAGACCTCCTACCCATGACTGCTACCACCACCCAACTGTCATTTGTGACCAAGTGTCAATTTTGATGGTTTGGTCAAGGGCCCACAACATCCCTGCTTTGGGAATCTTCAGCTGCAGCCTACGTACCTCTTGCCCTTCGGAGATCAACTTTCCCATTTCCGACCTGCACAGGAACAGATTATGTCTGACAAATGGTTTCTGCAGATTATAACATCAGGTTACGCCATCCATTTTAGCTCTGTCCCTCCTCCAGGACCCATCTCATGATCATTTGCTGAGGCATAAAATCATCATTCTTCTACGCATAGGGTCATAGAACTAGTTCTAGTACAGCACCAGCGTAAAGTGATTCTATTCGCAGTATTTTCTGGTCCCCCAAAAGAACAGGGGATAGAGACCAATATTAGAGCTCAGATGCCTAAATATCTTTGTGAGATCACAGAAATTCAGGATGGTAACTCTTGCAGCTGTAATTCCTACACTGTATTCCAGGAATTGGTTCATAGCCCTCTACCTTCAGGATGTATATTTTCATGCTGCAGTTCACTCCTCTTACAAGAGGATTTTATCATTTTTCTGTCAACCAGGATCACTTTCAGTATTGAGTACTTCCCTTTGGCATCTCCTTGTGAGCGTAAAAATGCCAAGATCAGGGCAGGATGCAAAAGCAGAGCAGATTCTCCCAAAGTGGTGGCTAACACTGAAGTCAGATTGCCCAATCAGTCATAAACAGTGCTCCTGATTCCCCACACTGGTTGTCAAGAAGACCCAAAAAAGAAAAACACAGTCCCCTTTATTGCATTTCAGTCTGTGGCTCCCAGTCAGCAACCAGATCCAGTAAAGAGACAAGTTATTTAAAAAACTCTATTCACTTTACCAAAATGTTCTCCTGATCCCCAAAGAGTCAGCCACATTACCAGATTAATATTAGTTTGGATCTCACCCAAAATATCACACTGCCAACCAATCCTTTAGTATCTAAAACTAAAGGTTTATTATAAAAGGAAAGAAACAAGATGAGAGATGTTAAATGGTCAAAGCAATCAGATACATAAATATGACTTCAAAGTCCATATTTATCAGATTCTTAGCAGTATCGTGGAGTTTGCACGCTGGTACAGTTCCTCTGAGTACATCCAGTACTTGGTTGGGTCTCAGTCCTTTGTTTCACAGCTTCAGTTGTAGAGCAGTTAATCCAGAGATAAGAAGCAGGAATGAAGACAAAATTGAGATGGTGAAGCTGCATTTTATCGTCTTTGCCATGTGGTTTGTACATCCTGTGTTTCAAACACAAACTCATAGCCCACGGGCAGGAAAAGCTCTTAGAATTCCTGTCCACAGGCATGTCCCAACATATCCCGATGACTCATAGGCACAGCCCCTGGGTTCTCTCCTTGGGCTCATTGTATAGGTGGCCCTTGATGAGTCATCAAGCCGGCTGGATAGTGCTGACCTGAATCTGCCTGAGGGATGTAATCAGTAGCACAGCACAAGTTTTTGGATAGATATAACACACACATGTCCATAACTTACAATACAACGATGATACATACACAAACAATATTATCCTGCTTAACAAATTATAACCTTTCCAATGGCACGTGACATGGCATATCGCGTAAGAATCATTGCAATTTTGTCATATTAGTATTAAATATTATAAATAGTCACTCATATTTCAGACAGCATCACACTCCTCTGCTCCCTAAGGGTGTTCTCAAGGGTCATGGCTCATCTACATAAGCTAGGTATAATCGTCTTTCCTTATTTCAACAATTGGCTGCTCACTGGCTGGTCATAAGATGAAGTTCCTTCCAAAGTACAGACATTCATATCACTGTTCCACAGGTTAAGTCTTCAACTCAAAATGGAAAAGTCCACTTTGACCTTAGTATAATGGACAGATTTCATAGGGACTTCTCTGGAACCAGGGCTTATCTACCTGTGGACAGATTTATGACCCTAACTAACTTCATTTACAAGCTTCAAAAAAGCTCCCAGATGTTGACGAGAAATTGTATTTAACGCCTCGGTTATATGGCAGCTTGTACTTTCATAACACAACATACCAGGCTACATCTTTGCTGCGTCCAGGAATGGCTCAGAATAGCCTATAATCCCAAACACACACTAAATAAGGTGATGTCTGTCTCATGCTGAGTACTGGACTCACTCAAGTGGTGGACAGACTCATCTAAAATCTGTGCCTTTCCTTTCACCCAATCTCCTCCTGCCATCACGATCATGTGGGATGGGGAGCACATCTAGCCATGAACATTTTTCAAAGCAAATTGTCTGCCCAAGAGTCTATTCTGCATATCAACCTCCTGGAACTAACAGCAGTCAGGAACATCTGTATCTACTTTCTTCCATAAGTCAGGGGCAAATCTGTCAAAGTCATGACAGACAATATGGCCTGCATGTTCTACATAAATCATTTGGAGGGGGAGAGAGCAGGTGAGATCATCCTCCATTTGTACTGAAGCAATGCAACTATGGAATTGGTGTACAGCCAGTCACATCCTCACCTCAATTTCTTATCTTCCAGGCATACAAAACACCATAGCTGATGACGTAAACAGATGCTTCTCCCAAGGTTACAAGTAGGAGCTGGACTCTTGAATTTTCAAACCTGTTTCCCTGTTCTAGGGGCTTCCAGAAGTTAACCTCTTTGCCATCACCACCAATAGGAAATGCAGGAAATTCTACTTGAGAGGAGGACTGGGTTCCAAGTCTGTAGGGGAGGCCTTCCTCATTTCTTGGATGAACAGTCTTCTTCATGTATATCCACTGACATCATTGAACTTCAGAATATTGAATAAGATCAAACAAGGCAAAGACAGGGTCACTCTAGTTGTACCAACCTGGTCAAGACAAGTATGGTATCCTTACCTAATTCACCTACTTCTTGTCCACCACTGAGACTTCCACCCACGCCCCATCTGCTATCTCAGGACTCTGGTCAGACTTTTCACCCCAATCTAAGAACTCTTCAGGTCAGAGGTTGGTTCTTCAATGATTCTCAGGGATAGACTTGGTACTCGGCAGAAGTGTAGCAGGTACAGTTAAACATCAGGAACATGTCCATGCAAAACACACTAAAAATGGAAGCGATTCCACCACTACTGTGTTCAGCAACAGTTTCTGCCTGATCATTTTTCCCTCTGCTGCTCTCTTGATTACCTGTTGGAATTAAAAAAGCCAGGTCTTTCCATGAGTGCTGTCAAGGTTCACCTGGTGGCTACCGGCACTTTTCATTCACCACTAGAAAGATTCTCAGTGTTTGCCCACCCCAAGACAGTAAGAGTCATCAAGGTAATGACAACTCTCCTCAAATTAAAGAGCCCAACCCCAGTATGGGACTTAAATTTGGTTCTAATTTGCCTCCTTTTGAGCTATTGGTTACATATTCCCTGCTTCACCTCTGAAGACAGCTTTCTTGGTGGCCATCACTTCTACCTGGAGAGCTGGAGAAAAGTGGGCTTTAATGGAAGATCCTCCCTTTACAGTATTCTTCAAGGAAAAAGTTTCTTGCAGCCACATCCTAAGTGTTTATCTGAAATTTCTTCTGAATTTCATATTAACCAGGTTATTCATCTTCCATTTCCCCCCACCCAAAGCCACACTGGACCTGGGAGGAAGCTGCTTGCCATACCCTGGATGTCAGAAGGGCATTTAGCCTCCTGTGTGGATAGGATCAAATGACTTAGAAAGTCTCCCAGACTTTTTCCTTTGTGGACAGATCCAAAGGAGCCACTATTTCCACCCAAAGGCTCTCAAGGTGGATCTCTGTATAATCTCTTATTATGAGGCTGCCAACATTCGACCTCCTTCTAGAGCACTAGCCCATTCTACACAGTCACAGCCTACTTCAATGGCACTAGTGAAAGATGTTCCAGTTGTTGACATTTGCAGAGCTGCAACCTGGACCTCCAATACATACTTTCTCCAAACTTGATGCTTCCAGATCAGATCCTGTGGCTGGCAATGCAGTTCTATCCAGTTCTATCTATGTGTTAGATCCAACTCTGAAGCTCCCTCTTCCTTCTGGGAATACTGCTTGGGAGTCATCCAAAGTGGAGCACCCACAGGGACACAATTTAGAGGAGAGATTACTCACCTTGTGACGTAACTGGAGTTCTTTGAAACCTGTGTCCTTATGAGTGCTCTACTTCCTGCCCTCATTCCCCTCTGCTTTGGAGTTTTGTCCCATGGAACTTTGAAGCAGAGAAGGAACTGAGGGTGGTTTACCTGTGCAGCTCTATATATACTCTGTCCAGGGCATAAGGATATCTGACACGAAGTGGAGCACTCATAGGGCCACACAGGAACTGTATCCGACGAAGTGGGTTTCTGCCCACGAAAGCTTATGCCCAAATAAATTTGTTAGTCTTTAAGGTGTCACAGAACTCTCGCTGTTTTACAAGAACTCCAGTTACTGAACAAGGTTAGTAACCTCTCCTTTTTAAAACTTATTATTTTTCTCTGGATCAATTTATTTTTCATCAAACCACCATGAAAAATTCAAATAGTGTTCAACGTATTCTATAGTCTGTTTTTTGCTCTTTCAGTGAGATATTTCCAAAACAAAGTGTTAAAGCTCATGTTAGAACTGAATTCTGTGACACAATCTTAACTATAGCTAAGCTTTGGCAGAATTCAGTATTTGGTTGTTGATAATGTTGATGGATAATATGTTTATTTTTAAGCATTTTTCCAATGTTTATCAATCGAAATGTTCATAGTTGCACAAAATTATGGATTTTAAGCATTTTTAATTTTTGAAATTTTTAAATTTTCCATTGTGAAAAATTACGGGGAACGGACAATTATTCAATGACAGCAGACACAGATTCAAAAAGTTAAAGCTTTCTAACCATTAAAACAAATTGTCAACAACACGTCAAAATATACAAAGTAAACAGCCTTAAATCAAATTCTAAAGTGTTCTCAAGCAGTATTTTTTTTTTACTTTGCCTAAATTTTTATATATTGGCGGAAATATTTTTTCATCAGTTTGTGTGCGTACAGTGAGTTTGACATGTACTAACATAAAAATCTAATCCTTCTAAGCCTAATTATAGTGTAGGTACCATAATGTTTGTCTGGCAAAATTTGTTCTTTATACATCTGTGAAGCCTATAGTTCCTAGATCTCTAAAAATTTAATGACTATTTTATGATTTTACTAGAGATAAGCAACTACAGGAAGGTAATGGCCAAACCCACCCTTCCAAAGATCAGAACATTTGACTTTCTCTTATCTTCTTGTCCCTTTCTAGTTCCTCACAAATTTTCAAAAAATTATTAGCAGTGTAGTAGTGTTAATATTTTCAGATTCCTGTCATGGGGTTGGTCCATGTATGCTTAATTTCTTCAATTATGTCCTTACCATGTCTTTCGCAGTGGTTCTTTTTAATCATCCAATAAAATCTTTAATTTCCTAAACTACCATACTCTTCATTTCTTGTTGCAGACAATGACAGGGGGAATGGGCAGGGGGTGATGCAAGTGAAAATGTTTTGTAGCAAAAGTCGAAAAGCTCTGAAAACTTGGTTCCTGGACTAGTCTGGACGAAGCTCTTTTCTGTTTTGGCGAGTCCACGTATCTCTCGTAACTATTTGGAGATGGCTATGTGAAAACGTGTTTTTAAGGCTATAGGGTCAGTAAGAGCTAAGGCCCAAACCTACTGCCATTACATCCCTGTGACTTTTGCCATGGACTCCACCAGTGGGACAGACCCGTCCAAAGAGAGACGGGGTTTTTAGGATCACGTTTGCACCCCGCAGCAAAGACTACAGCCAGGATGGCAGGCAGCGCAGCAGGCGGCGGGGGACACGTCGGCGGCGGAGGCGGCAATGCACAGCCAGGCGTGCTGGGGCAGGGCAGCGTAGGCAGCTGCAGCACACGGCCAAGTGTTTGGGGGAGGCTTGCGGGGGGGGGGGGGGGGTGGTGTGGAGGATGCAGCCCGAGGCCAGGCACGTGGGAGTTTGGAAGGGCGACAGCCCCAGGAGGCCCGTGCAGAGCGGGCTGCAGGGCAGCCAAGGCGATGTCTAGGGCAAGCAGGCAGCTAACCCGGGGTGGGGGTGCGGGCAGCAGCGCGCAGCCAGGGGCGCTCCCCGGGTAAACATGGGGGGAGGGACCGGGCCGCAGAAGCAGCAGCGCGCAGCCAGGCACGTGGAGCGGGGGGGGGGGCAGGGGCGCGCGCGCCGGGGGGAGGGGGGCCCCTGAAGAGGCGGGCGTGGCGCGGCGCTATAGGTCGGGGCTGGCGCCTGCTCCCAGCCAGTCGCGGCGCGGCGCGGGGGTCGCCCCGCCCGGGGTCGCACACTCACGAGGCCGGGGCGCTCCGGGCCCAGCCGCGCCCGCCGCGCCCAGCAGGGGCTCCGCGGCTGTTGCGTGGCGGCTCCCCAGAGCCCCCCGCTCGGACGGACGCACGCACACACACAGGCGCGGGCGCGCTCCCCGCACCGTCTCTCTTTAAAGGACCAGTCCGGGCACGTGACGAGGGGGGGGTGACGCTTCTGCGGCGAGCGCCATGCCTCACCTGTCACGTGGCTTCCGGCCCAGCCAATCCTTGCAAAGCGGCGCGAGGCCCCGCCCAAGTGGGAGGCGGGGCCCGTGCGGGTGCGGCCTCCGAGCGCGGCGCGCGCGCGAGCCAGCCCCAGAGCAGACAAAGCGGGGCCGGCGGCGGCGGCGGGGCCCGGCTCGCGCGGCGAGGAGCAGGCGGAGGACACGCGGCGGGGCGGGGGGAGTCGCGGCGGGGGGAGTCCTTCGGCACGTGGCGGCGGCGGCGAGCGGGAGCGAGGCTCCCACGCGGCGGCGGGGGTTGCGGGGGCGTCGGCCCCCGTCGGCGGCGAGGCGCGGGCTCGGGCTCGGGCCCGGAGCGGCGTTGGCGTGAGCGGCCCCGCGCCGCATGGCGGCTCCGCCCGGGGCAGGCGGTGCCCTTTGGGACGGGCCGTGAGGCGGGGCGGGCGCGGAGGCTTCGAGGCTCCTGGCGAGGCGCAGCGCGGCGCCCGCAGAGGACGTGGAGCGGGGCCGGGCGCCCGCCACGCACGGAGGCCTTGACAGCGGGGCGGGCGGCCCACGCGAGCGCGGTCGGCACCACCCAGCGCCCTCCTGCGGCGGCCTGGGCTTTGGGGGAGGGCGGGGGGGCTGCCGGGCAGCCCTGCTGCAGCCATGGCCTTCACCAACTACAGCAGCCTGAACCGCGCCCAGCTGACCTTCGAGTACCTGCACACCAACTCGTGAGTAGCCGGCCCAGCTGCCGAGCCCTGCATGCCGTCGCCCGGCCCGGGACTGGAGGTTTCTTCTCGGCTCGCCATCGCCCCGGGCGGCCCACCTGCGGCCGCTCGTGGCCAGGCTTGAACTCTGAGCGCTCGTATGACAAAAAACCGATGCCAAATTGCCTTGCTAATCCAGAAAGGGGCCCGTGAGATTTCCTGTCTCCACGGGCCTCGCCAGTGTCGATTGAACAGAGGCCTCAGTGAGCATGGTTTGTATCCACTATAATTCAAGTCAGCTGGATCCATCTAGATCAAAACCAGCTGAGACTCAGCGGTGGATCTGAAGGAACTGCATGTTTCTGCAGTAGTCTACTCTTCTTGATCAAACAAACCACCAGCAACATAAAGGCAGAAGCCATTAGAGCTGTTTTGAGGAAAGGAAAAGAAACAACAGTTTAAAGCAATTTGCAAGAAGAATGTTCTTTGTCTCTGATTCCTGTGCAGTTGGTTTTCTCCCAAAAATAGCTTGTCTGCTGAGGAAACTGATTTTTTTCTTCTTACTAAAGTGCCTGTAAATCACAGGGGAAGGAGATATGAAATAATTTTGGCACAGACATTTGCTCAAGCACTTACAAATATTAAGTATCACACAGCTCGGAGAGGTAGGTAGGTATTATATCCATTGTAAAGATGGGTAAACTTAGGCACAAAGATGACATGTCTGAGATCATACAGTCAGTAGCAGAACTAGGAAGATAATCCGAGAGTCTTAACACCTAGGCACCTGCTTTATATACTAGGTGTACTCCCTCACTGGAGCATTTAGTAACAGGAATTGTTATGTATCTGCTTATGTATGTATTTTTGTTTTAGAAAAATACAGGCACTTTCCTACAATATCAGACATTTTGGTATAGCTGTTGGAGAGTGCAGTACATGGAGAGAGACGGTAAAAGGTGGACTTTCTAGAGTTTATAGGATGTGCATTTCTGCAGGAGGATTTGGATGAGAAATCGGTTTTCTTCTTGCCTCTTTCTTGGTAATGGCTGTTTCTCCTTTATAACATCTCCTTTGGTTCATACGTGCATATTTTGTTGTCATATTTTTAAATGTGATGTTACATTTCCTTTCTGCTCCCAATTTGCCTTCAGGGATTGTTGTCTTTTAGGACAGTGCATTGGCTGTCCACAAAAAGAAAATGTTCTGATAGCAGTGAAGAAGATTCAGCTCTTTTGAGTTTGGCTATTTTCATCTAGGTGTCTAGAACATACTCAGTTTTGCCCCTGGAGTCAAAATGACATATTGGTATTTTAGGAAAATAAAATATACCGACATCTGTTGGAAACTTCCAGGATGCAAGTAATTGGTTGTGTAAAGCTGTGTAGGAGAGAGGGAATTCTATTACAAGGCGTGAGGTTTTGTTATCCTTACAGTAACATGCTTGGGCATAACAGTGTTAACTAGTGATGGATTCTGCATTCTGGTCATTTGGCCATTGGAAGAACTCTTGACTTTATCGCTCCTTTGTAGAAGGGGGAAGAGGTAGAAGAATTGGCTATTCCTGGTTGTGTTAATAGAAATATAGTTCAGACTTAAGTTTTGGTGGTTTATCTCCTCTGGTACCTTTTTCAAATACTGAGGCAAAATGGGAGTGAGGAACCCTCAATGGGATGCTATGACATCATTTTGGTTCCTTTAGGCTTCTACTGATAGAGCCAGAGCACAGAACGTTGGCTGAGTTTCACATTACGTTTAGTTCTAAATTAAATTGTGAAGGTTTTTTGTAAATCGTACTAGGTATAATGGAAGAGATATGGACTAGTTGGCAAAGTTTTGCCTATTTATAAATAATTGTTCTTGGCAAATGGTAATTATTTTCAATCCATGGATGAAAAAACAGTAGTTATATCTCTTGGCCACAGGAAAAGATAGTAACGGCATTACGTAATCTGAGGGACAATAGTGCTGTGGTTCCAGTCATTGCTTCGATCTATAACTGCTTCAAGTGCTTTAAATGTTGGTAGGTCTTCTGGTTGGTGTATGAGAAGTTGGAGTTGAGACTCATGAGTTCAGTTCCTAGTGCTGTCACTGACTGACCAAGTGCCCATGATGTCAAGTCACTACTCCTCTGTGGCTCAAGTCTTACAAATCATGAAATAATTAAAATACCCAAGTCCATGGCAAACTGGATCTAAATTGTGCTGTGAGGTCCTAAAATACAGCAGTGCTTCAGTGTGGCTAACTGAAAAGTTTGCAGCATCTGCATTTCGGCTACAAAATGGAGACTTCTAATAAATATGAGATTGACTAGCACAATCTTTACAGTGATGCATGTTTATTTTTATATTAAAGGAATTTTATTCTGTCACCACAGTTTCAATTTTTAATGTGTATGGATTTTGCAGTGCATAATTGCATAATAGAAGTTGTTAGGCAGGAAGATGGAGATTTTGGAAAATAGATAAGGTACAATTAGGGCTTTTGACAACGAAGGGTTGAGAAGCATTTTGAGATTGTGGGATAAGTACTTTAGGCCATGTCTATGCTAGCATTTATGTTGACAAACTTTTTGTTGCTCAGGAGTTTGAAAAAACACCCGAGTGACATAAGTTTAGCCGGCATAAGGACTTGTGGGCACATCACTATGTTGGCGGGAGATGCTCTCCTGCCAACATAGCTACTGCTGCTCATTTAACTGGTTTTATTATGTCGATGGGAGAGCTCTCTCCCATCGGCATAACACTGCTATACGAGTGCTCTTACAGTGGCACAGCTGTATTGGTACAGATGTGCTGTTGTAAGCTTGTAAATGTAAACATGGCCTCAGTTGGAAGTTTCTCCTAAAATGATCAGTAGTAGAATAATTTAAATAATGATATTTTAAATTTTAATCTGTTTCCGCATTGGTTCTGAAAGATGAATGCCCCATTCATCTTAAAGAGTTATAGTCTCAGCGAGTTGCAGGCTGAGAAAGACAATATCGCATTTTCATGGTTGTCTTCACAGCCACAAAAGCTAGAAACTTAAAATGACAGCTTAAATTTTGAAGCACAATCTATAACCTGTGTAACTGCAAAATACATGACACTTTGATTATAGCTATTTACCTCTTAGGTTTTGTCCCCTGGGAAAATGAGTTGTGGTTTTAAAAAAAAGTCCTAATCCTACATTAACTAGTATGTTTTAATTAGCATGTTGCTAAACACTACTTACCACTTCACATAGTTGCATGTTTTAAAGTGTTAGCTGGTCACCGTGATCCTAAAGCTCAATCTTAGGAGTCATGGCTAATAAGTTTTTAAACATTGGCTGTCGTATTTGACAGTTTGCTAATTAACACATTTAAGTTGATATGTTTTTAAGCACAACTAATTTTCCCTGTATAGACAAAACCTAAGAGTTGTATTAAGACTTGTAAAAGTCCTTTGATATCCTTTCATGAAAAGCTCTATGTAAGGGATAAGTATGATTATAATTAATATTTAATTATGGATTGCTAATACACAGATGCTTTAAAACCTTAATAAGTTGGGTGTTTTTTCTGTTTTTTTAAAAAAAAGTTACAATCTATTACCTATTAAAAACTATTGACTAACCTGGTACAAAATTATATTTTAAAATGCTTGTAGATTTTTAAAATGAGATGAACAGAAAAATGCACATGGACCTGGCTAGTTTGTCTCTATGCTTGAGCATGCTTGTAATGCATAGTTGGCTGAAGCAATTTGTTAAAATTTGTCTTATTAAATTATCTTCGGAAATAAATCTTCTAAGTACAGCCCATCATCAAGAGTAAATGTTTGTGGCCAAGTTAAAATAAAAGCTGTCCCTTTAACTAGAACTGACTTGTTGGACACAGAATAGCAGACATATATTTAAGTGGAACAAAATCTTTATTTTTTTCTCCAAAATAGCTGTTGACTAGGATTGAGAAATAATAAATAAATAAATAAATAAAAATGCAGCTTTTTTAACTATTAAAAATACTTTCTGCCCACAAGTGAAGGGTCTGATAAACCAATGGGGGAAAGTTGTGTTGCAGTACTAACAAGAGAGGACTGCTCTGTTTGCTAACAGGGCGCCAAACTCCCAAAGTAGAATTTGGTGAGTTGCTGGGATCTCCTTTGATACAGAGAAGTTGACAGTGTGTGGTATTAATAAGCACCTATCACTTTTTCATACCTGTGGAATCAGGAGTCAGATTGGTTGTTGGGTTGGGTGGGGTACTTTCCCAAGCTTAACTCACAAAATAAGCCTGTTCACTTCAGATGTTGCTCTCAATAGATTGTGCAGATGTTCAGAATATGATCGATCACATAGGCTCTGTTGGTTCCTTGAATTTGGCTTCACTTTAGTGTTGTCTGACTAAACCACACCTTTAACACTGTTGGGTTCCTTAGGGTTTGGCTCCCTCTTGGTAGTGCTCAGATGCCCTCCTGGACTTGGCTCATTTTTGAGTGGGAGGTGGGAGAAATATTACTTTCCTAAGCCCACCCATTCATACTGTCAAAATGAATTGTCCTTCAGAGTAGATTTTGTAGATCTTCATAATATACTTCCTCTCCTTGCATGATTTGACTGAGCAGTGGAATAGCTAACAATGAAGACACTTAAGTAGAGACATCTGAGTAAATATATACCAAGGTGAACTGGATAGTTCACACCTCTCAAAGCTATTGTTTCAGACTCTTTGCAAACTTGAGCAGATATCACTGTATCTTAGATGTGATTCATGTTTTCCAACATGATGTTTACAACTGAAACAGTTCATGGGCTTTTTTTGGGTGGGCGAGAAGGCATCTTGAAAGAGAATCATTACACTGTTGAGCCTTGCATAGGACAGATGGAAGTTAAGTACTTATTTGTGGGGGAAGTAGGCATGTTGCTATGAATGAAGATATTCATTAATAACAAAGGAGATCAGCCTCTTGGCTTGGGTTTAAAGTTAACCTGAGATTTTGTAGCGATCTTTTAAGGTGATTTTAAGAAAATGCCAGTTCTGAGAGAGATAGCATGCCTTTTTTATACACACTCCAAAGAAACCTACATGTTTATATACCCTAGTTAGTGATAAATATTTTTGGACATCACAGTTTTACCAAGGTTTTGTCTCTTTTCCTCAGTTGATATGAGGGGACTGCATTGTTGGTAGACCTTCAGATACCACTGTGATGAGTGCAGTGGGAAAAAGTTATTTAGCAAAAGATTAATCATTTTGTCAGCTCCTTACATTATGGTGTGATGTAGACATAGATCTGGTTTTTTTCAGCCCTTTCATTCCTGTGATCCTTTTGTTTCTAACTCCATATTTACATCTTTTCTACTAACATAGCTTATTCTTAAATATTTGAGTCACTAAGTTTTAGTTTGAAGTGTTTTGGGATGTGTAGTTTGAAAGGTGCAGAAATATAATGTATTTAAGTTTGACTCCTCCGTTTGCTTGATATATGCACTATATGGAATGTTCTCCAGATGTATTTCCAGCAGACTGTTTGTGGGTTTTTGTAATTGTTCTTAAACTGATGGGGCAATGGAAATCTGTGCATGTGGGAATTTCCGCACTTTCTATGGATTTAATGTTTCAATGCTACTGCTATTCCTGTGTTTTTTGCAGATTAAGCTTTCATTCTAAAAAAAAAAATAAAAAGTTTCTAGCTCTTCTGGTTATGAAGAGAACCTTGCAAATATAAGCCGATACAGCTCTCTTTTCCTTAGCCTACAGGCAAACTGAGACCATATCTGACAGACGTGAAGGGCTCCATTTGTGTAAGTGCAATGATTTGTGTGCAGCCTGAATACTACTACTTTTATTCTAATCGGAGTTCAGCTGACTGGTTAATTTTAATGATTTTTGTAGTGGATGTGAAAGCTTACGTTTGGGAGACTTATTTGGACAAAGTACTGTTATAATTAATATTCTTGTAAAGTTGAAAGTCTGAGTCAATAAACATGAATTTCTAGCTACACATGTGGCGTAGTTACTGGTATTCCTGTGCAATATGTAGTCCATATGTATATCGGTCATTTAATTTAACCTGGTGAAGAACACCATTTTTAGAGTTTGTGTTTCCCATAGTTTAGATGAAGTTATCACAGGGACATAGCTAGTCTGCATTTGAAAACTGATCAGCTTTTGAAGATGCATCACCATGTTGAATGGACAGTGGAGATTTTGCATCCATTGGTCTTTGACAAAAATGTTCCCCTTTTTTTTAAAGCTTTCAAGAACCAGTAAAAGATTTTGTGGGAAAAGACCGCAGCAGAGTAACCACGTGGAGTGTTACAATTTTGAATTGGGCACCTCTTACAAGTGATGAAAATTAAGAACTTTGGACTCAAATGTTCTAGTCTTCAGGATTGTAACAAACTGGGATTCAGTCAGCTGAATTTTGACATTGAATTCCTCAGATCCTGTGATTAAACCTGCCATGCTACTCACGACCACCTTTTTCTGGATTAGCAACGGCTGCAGCCACTGATGTCGCTGGAAAATATCATCTGATTTGTCCGACGGTAGTAAGCATATGAATGCATACCAAGTTCATATTTATCAGAAATTTTACTCTTGGAATTTGAAAAGATTTTTTTTTTTAAGGAAAGGAAACCTCCAGTCCTGTGCAGTTTAATCATTGCCAGGGCATGTTTTACTTGTTAAAATGATTTAATTAGTTGTAGTTTAAAAGAACCAATTAATGTGGTAAGTAATCAAGGAGTCACATATACACATAGTCACTGTTATGACTCCTGGTAATGCGGGGGGGGGCGCTAATATAATAATTTTCTCCTTAGCTAATACTCTTAATGCCACTACACAAAGATCATAGTTTAGATTTTATTGATTCAAATGGTTAATATTATTTTCTTTGATCAGTAACTGTTTTACTGGTCTCCTGTTTTTGACAGGAGCAAAAAGAAAATAGTGAACCACTCATTTCTAGTTTTGTTACATTACCTGATGGGGAAGGGAAGTATGTTACAAATTAGTTAGACTTAAAAAAAAAAAAAAAAAAAAAAAAATCAGCTTGACATGTATATGAAATTGAGAGATCCCGTCTTTTTCAATATTGCAGTAACCTTGCTGACTCTCAGTGTTTGACATTTCAGAACCACTCATGAGTTCTTGTTTGGTGCCCTTGCTGAGCTTGTAGATAATGCCAGGTATGTATTTGAGATTGTATTTATATTGGGAGCTAATTAAATTGCTGAGGTTTAACCAGCCCATGTATTTAGGGTAAGCAGCTGAGTGACCTTCACTTCCAGTAGATCTTAAGAAGAAAGATGCAGAAGCTTATACTATAGCTGAATGGTGAGGGTGCACCTGTATCCTGCATAAGATACAGACCCTGCCCAAGAGGAGGACAGGCTCCCGTCCTTGAAAAACTGATAGTCTAAACAGCTAGAAAGGGCATTGGGAAACCAAGGAGGAGGATCAGTTTTCCCCTGGCCTTTTGATGTGTTTTGCATTGTTCTTTGCAAAAGTGAATTTCAAGGTTATTTGAATAGTTAAGGCATCTGGTGCATTGAGATAGGAAGGGGGGTTCCAGTTATGAAGGGGAGTACAGACTATAAGAATGAGAGGAGATGAGGAAGGGAGAGAAGTAAGTGGAATTGACAAAGAAGAGGTAGAGGTAGGAGTGGTTAAAAGTGAGTGCTGATATAGAGTCATAGATTCTAAAGCCAGAAGAGACCATTGTGATCCTCTAGTCTGATTTCCTGTATAGCACAGGCCATAGAACTTCTCCAAAATAATTCCTAGAGCAGATCTTCTAGAAAAACATCCTATCTTGATTTTAAAATTGTCAGTGATAGAGAATCCACCATGATCCTTGATAAATTTTTTCCAATGATTAATTACTCACCATTAAAAATTTGTCTTATTTCTGTCTGAATTTGTCTAGCTTCAACTTCTGGACATTGTATCATATTATACCTTTCTCTGCTAGATTGAAGGGCCCGTTATTAAATATTTGTTACCTGTTTCGGCACTTACAGACGTTAATCAAGTCAATCCTTAACTTTCTCTTTGTTAAGCTAAATAAGTAGACTTGAACTCAGTCACTATTAGGCATATTTTCAATTCTTTTAATCTTTCTCATGGCTCTTCTCTGAACACTCTTCAGTTTATCAATGTCCTTCTTGAACTGTGGGCACCAGAACTGGACACAGTGTTCCAGCAGCAGTTGTACCAGTGCCAGATGCAGAGAGAAAATAACCTCTCAGCTCCTACTTGAGATTCCCCTGTTTATGCAACCTGAAATCACATTAGCTCTTTTGGCCAAAGCATGATTTGGAAACTCATGTTCAGTTGATTATCCATCACAACCCCAAATCTTTTTTAGAGCCGCTGCCTCTAAAAAGCTAAGAGAAATAAAACTTATTTTCATCACTGAAGTGAGTGATTGAGAGTCAGAAAACAGAGGGCAGATCTGTTGAGTATATAGAGATGGGCAGAAGAACTGATGGCCAAAAGAGCTAGGATGATTCTGGGATACATAAACAAGGGAATCTCAAGTATGAGTAGAAAAGTTGTTTTACCTCTGTTTGGCACTGTTGCGACCGACTGCTGCTGGAATCCCATGTTCAGGTGTGGTACCCACAGTTCAAGAAAGATGTTGATAAAGGTAGGCAGAGTTTTTGTGACAAGGTGAAGAATCTTGATAGGGAAGTTGAAAAGAAACCTATGGACTGGAGGGGAATAATTTGGGACTTGAACACTTTAATTAAAAAAAAAAAAAAAAAAGCTGGAAGAACGGCTGCAAGATTTACAAGGCCTACATTAGATCCAGAAATTTGAAAATAGTCTCTTTTGCGACTGTATTTGTATAGCAAAGTATTTTTAAGTCTTCATGTTGAAGCCTCATCCACTTTTTACAAGGTTCTTGACTAGTAAATGAGCTAATGAAGTGTTCCTGTGCCTTAGCATTAAGGCAATACCGTGAGATGTGAGAATGAAGGAAGATAATTGCAGTGAAATTAGGCATTCACTAATATGGGGAATTAAGAATGAAACAGATTACCATGCAAGAACAGATTTGCAGTCCAATTAGCCCAGTAGTCTTATGGCTGTAGCTTATACTGATGTTTCAAAAAAAAAAAAAAGAAGATATATTTTACCACATTTGTTCAGTTAAACCATAACCTTGACAACATTTCCAACTAATACTTTAGTTTAATGCAACTACATAAAGGCCCTGTCTGCACTTACCTGGAAATTCGACAGCAGTCAACGGGAGTTTCCCAAGCTACGCAGAGTAGCTTGCATAGTAACTCCCATCGACTTTGTAACTCCTCTTCTACGCAGTGTCGGCGCTGCGCTGCGCTGGCGGGAAATGCGTTCCCATTGACGCAGTGCTACGCCACTTGGCGTGGTTTTAATGCGTTGACTTCCAGATCGATTGAGCGGGTCTCTACTGACCACTGAATCGATCCAGATAGATTGATCTGACGGCAGCAAATCTCCTGCCGTCAGTGAAGACATACCCAAAAACTACTCTTATTTACTCGACAGATCTGTTGTTTTTGTGTATTCTGACTCAGTTACTCACATCAGTGACAAACATAAGTCTTATTTCTCTTAGCCTTTTAGACCAGTAGAATTATAGGAGTTTGTTTTGGCTGTCATATCTTCAACAGAATTGTTAACTAAATTCTGGTTTCTGAACGCTTTACTGGTGGTCATGACAGCTAGAGAGAACTTGGATTGAGTTTGCAAGACTGGCTGGTTTTAAAAAAAAAAAAAAAAAAAAAAAAAATCTCAGCTTGTGAGGTGAGCACATTGATATGAACTCATTGAGGGACAACTGGAACACTACAGTGCTCCTTTCCTTCACAGACTGTAGCTGCACTTTAAATTCACTGAC
The DNA here is from genome assembly GCF_026122565.2 of Emydura macquarii macquarii. Classification (NCBI taxonomy): domain Eukaryota; kingdom Metazoa; phylum Chordata; order Testudines; family Chelidae; genus Emydura; species Emydura macquarii. The sequence goes on from NW_027131391.1 coordinate 8,266,004, forward strand.
TGATAGAGCAAGCATAGGTGATTATCTGGCTTAGACTCTTGTGTGTCTAGCTCACTGAAGAACTCTTGCTTGAGGAGAAGGTAAGTGATGTAACTAAAGTATTGATGTCTTTCAAAAGCTGAAAGCAGCTCAAAGTTTAAGGCTTATTCCATCATGACGTACAAAGATATTTTTTTTTTCATGCTCTTGTTTCTTCTATGAAATCAGTATCCATGACGGAAGAGTTACTTGCATTGTAACCAGGTTTAATTATGCATGCAGCATCAGTGTCTTGTGGTGGTGTTTGGATCCAAATAATGGAAGGCCATAAATGGAACAGGACACAAAAGCTTCTTGGATTTTTTTGAAGGGTGCTGACACTTAGAGCCTTTGAGAGACATGGTGGGTGAGATAATATCTTTTATTGGACCAACTTCTGTTGGGGAGAGAGTCAAGCTTTCGAGTTTACACAGAACTCTTCTTCAGGTCTGCTCCATTACCCCACCTGCCTTGTCTCTCTAATAAGTTGGGACCAACACGGCTACAACAACACTGCATACTTAGAGCCTTATACGGTTTTTGATCCGTGCTCCTGGTTCCTATTGAAATCCTCACTCATACATGCAGAATTCTCTTGCGCTCTTAGTGCTTCACCTTCATTCGCCCTTTGGATGCTGATTTTGTTTTTGTTACTTTGTAGAGATGCTGATGCCACAAGAATAGATATTTATACTGGTAAGTCAGACTCTTGTCTTTTCCTTAGCTGCTAGCAATACATAGTAACCAGGAGGATTGCAAAATACACCTAGCAAATTATGGTTTTAGAAGTCAATAAGGAGTTTTGGTGTCCAGTACCATTTTAAGGTCGTGTCCTGTTAGTAATACCTTCAAATCTATTACATTTCTAACATCAGAAAATCATCCAGATGGAGAGATGTAGGAGGGTGGTGAGGGGAGTCTTGCATTGTCTTTAGATTGGTCTGGAATTGCATCTACTAGAGTCCTGTACCAGATTAGAGGCATTTTATAGAGTTTAAGGCCAGAAGGGATCCCTAGATCATCCAGTCTGACCACATGTATAGCACAGGCCATCAATACCACTGAGCACCTGCAACTAACCCAACAACTGAAATGAGACGAGACTATCGTGTTATAGACCAAGAATAGGAGGGACCAAGATGCATTAATGACAGTCCTCTGCAGTGGCAGGGAAATGATTCCTTGTGATAAGCCCAGATAATTCTGGCAAATGACCCACACGCTACGTAGGAAAGCGAATAACCTCCAAGGTCACTGCCAGTACTGACCTAGGGTAAAATTCCTTCCTGTCCCCACATACGATGATCCGTTAGAGCCTGAGCATGTGGGCAAGAACCAGCCATTCAAGCACCTGAGAGAGAGAGTACTCAGTGCCATCTACGAGCCCAGGACCTCCCCCCAAGGTGACCCTCTTCTGATGATTTAGAGGAAGGAGACTAAAACCCTCCCAGAATACATTGGGGGAGGGGCAAAAAAGCCTTCCTCCCTGCCAGTGGCCAGATGAAACACTGAAGCATGAGCTTTAGGAACCTAGGACATAAACGGGATGTGAGCTCCAGGGCTGCCGAGCTCTGTTCCCCACCCTGACAAACAACCCCATAATATAATTGCACTCAAATTTGTCCAGCTTGCTCTTAAAACTAATTGTTATATGCCCCTACAGCTTCTATTTAGAGGCTGTTCAAGAGCTTCACCTCTCTGATGGTTAGATATCTTCTAATTTCCTAAACAATAAATGACTAAACAAGCCAAACTCTGGGGCCCCCTTTCCCCGATCATCCTAGTAGCTCTTCTTTGCACCTGTTCCAGTTTAAATTTAATCTTTTTGGAACATAGGTGACCAGAGTTGTGCACAACTTGATATTTTCTTCTCAGAAACTTAAGACAAAAGTTTCCTCTACTTGCTTTGATTTAACATGTGAGCTTAGGCTACCTTCCTTCCCTGATGAAAGAGAGTAGTAATTTTTCTGTAATAAAAACCCCTACAACCTTATCTGCTCCTGTTTTTGTACTAAGAGTTCTTATTGATTGTGACCAACCATTCTGTAGTGGTACCACTCACAAATCAGCTTGAGTCCGGTTTGCTGTGCTGCTCCAGTCATGAAAACTATTTGGACACTTTCACGCAATTTTTAATTCCCCTTTGTATTTGAGTGTAATGGTTTTGTTAATTCTTCTCTTGTAGAACGACAGGAGGACCTGCGAGGTGGATTTATGTTATGTTTTTTGGATGATGGAGCAGGCATGGATTCAAGTAAGTGACAGGCAGGTGTATTTGCAGTGTCATGCTGAGAAAAATAAATTTAACCTTTGCTAGTATTCTGTCAGTGTTACATCCCTATGGTTGTGATGGGGCTCAATAGGTGATGCATGTGGAATAAAAACTTAGACAATTAGAGCAGCAGAGGCACAAGACGGAAATTGAATCGGATAGTCACAAGGAGTCTATGCAAATCCATGTCACATCTGCAAGGGAGACGAAGAGCCACTTTTTCTTCTGCCATGGAATCAGTGAAACTGACCAGAATAATTAAACCAGACTGCCTTGGATCCCTATAAGTCCTGCTGTGAGGAGCTCTCTGCCTGCTTTGCAGAAAAGTCTGGCTAAACTCAGAAGTGTTTCCAGGACCAAACAGATGGATTCTGAAGACTCTGTTTCACAAGTTTGACTCAGTCACATCACTACAGGATCTCTAAGCACTGTGGGAAGTCCATGCCTCCACATGAATGAATCCTTTACTGTCATGATTAGTGACACCCACCTACATCTGCTGCTGATCAAAAGCATAATGATACCAATCTTGACCATGGTATTGCCTGCCATAAAACTTGCAATAGTTTAACTTGGGCTGCAGAAGATCTTCCCAGTTAAAGCCCCATGTCTTCCCTTCTTTGGACAAGGTTATTAAGAAAGTGGGGCAAAAAAGACTCCAGCAGCATCTGACATATCAATAGCCTAGAAGTTTCTTAGTCATTTATTTGATTAGTTGAGGTTTGTACTAACTGCATAAGGGCATCCATCCCAGGCACTGGGTGTTCTTGGCAAACTCTTTACACAATAACAGACTCAACAGTCGACCTAGTGAGGATGCTGTTCCATCAGCAACGTAAGCATAATAAAAAGGTAATTATAAGCCCTATCAGCAAAACTACCTCTGGAGTCCGAACCTCAGCCTTTCTATCAACTCCCTGTGGGCCAGGGACGCAATTTGGGTCTTACAGTGTGTCCTAAAGGTTAACATATGTTGGTCTTTTGGTCATGGACAGAAGGCAAACATCTGTGTTAATACTCCAAGATCTACCAGCAGCTTTTAACACTGCCTCTTTGTATTACTGCCTTGACGTGGTGACCTGATGGGATGGGTGGACTCACACTGAGTTGTCTAAACTCATTTCTTGTGGACATATCTGTGAGGGTTATGGTGTTTGGATGCTAGTCTTCCCTGAGCTCTCATCTGTGGAGTCTTGCAGGATTTAGTCCTGTCTGCTTTTTTCAACATTTATATTGAACTACTAGAAGATATTAGAACATTATATGGGTTTCCATGGTAGCAGTTCATGACATTTTGCATCAGGCATGAATTATGTCCTTTGCCAACTGACTTGGCGCTTGAGTGCAAGTATTAGTTCAACCTCAGTCTGGGAAAGATAAATGCAATGCTTGTAGGAAGGGCTGAAGTGCTTTGAAGAATTGGATGGAACCATGTCTGTGCCCTTTGAGGGCATCTGCCGTTGGATTGTTAAGTTGGTATGAAGTTCTTAGCAACTCCTCACTGCCAGAACATGCATCTTCCTATCTTCAGCAAACCAGAAGAGTATGATTCTTTGTGATGCAGGTCTAGTCACAGTGATCTGTGCCTTCATTGCCTCCAGGCTGGGTGATCACAGTGGACTCTACCAGTAATGAAGGCCACATAGGAGCCATGTAGAAGCTCTACCTAGTTCATTATGGAGCAACAAACCTGAATGGAACTGCAGAAAAGTGCATGTTGCTGTGCATGCTGCATTGGCTCCCTATCCAATTCCGAATCTGCCTGAAGGTCCCAGCTCTTATAAATGATGGTTTAGGATCTAGCAATCTGAGATGATCTCTCTGGCATTTGCTCAGGGTGGATGTTGCAGCCAACTGACTTCAGATGAAACTTGCAAGGGCCAAAGTATAGTGTAGAAGGTCCTCTATCAGACGTCCCTACTTCCAGAAACCAGGATGAGCCTTATGTGCAGTGTAAAACACTCCTGTACAAGCCTTCCCTCATAAAGGTAGTCTTAGAATGGCTTGGCAATGTTTTCGCTGTGGACAGACCAGAACAATCTCACTTAAAAATGGAGTTCAGAAGGGAACATACGATGTGTTGGGACAAATCTTTGGCTTCCTTGGCTATTCATGTGGTTCCTCAATACAAAAGAGATGAGCATATTAGAAATATCTTCATTATTCTCCATACTGATGACGTTGCAGCCCAGATATACTTCATGTACACATTCAGCATCATGGGGAACGGAACAGAACCCTATTGAACTCTTATTCTCAGCTAGAGCTCTGGCTTCAAGTGCCGTTGTGGGAAGACTTTTTGGTTTTGGAAAACCATTCTTGAATCCAGTTAGTTGCAACGTTGTAATACCTGGCAGATATTTGGCAAACGTGGCTAAGGCAGTGGCAGATGCATCAAAAAAGCCCAAGCAATCCTTGCCTCCCTTTAAACAGACAAGAGAAGACAGGACATTCCAAAAGAACAGTCTGTTTCTCTAGTGCCTGTTCTTGTCCAGGTACCATAGACCTTGTGGCAGCAGCTATTCCCAAGAAATATGAAATAAACATGATAGGTGAGGCAGAAGTTAGGGAAAACTTCAAACCAGCTCCCTCCTCCAGAAAATGTCACACCTAGTTTGGATGTTCAGGGTCGGACGCCCCAGCCTACTTTGAGGAGAGGCTCCTAATTGTGGACTGGTGGGTGCAAATGACTTTGACAGAGGAATCCCAGAGAATGAATCAATTACTCTCTAGAACTGGCTCTCTATCCTTGAGCCATGATTAGTCTTTTTCCTTATGTCTAAGAACATCCAAGAAAGTCGAGATATGCACAAGTTGATTACATATCTTTTTTTAAATTGAGGCTATAGAAGGAGTTTCTCAAAAGAGGCTCTATTCAATTATATTTGTAGTCGCCAGAAGTTTAGTGGCATTTGGATGATGTTGGACTCAGTCCTGAAGAGAGACCTGCAGAAACAAAGGGCCGAGCTACACTGAAAACTTACATTGACATTGATGTGTGTCTCAAGGATGTGAAAAATCTACATCCCTGAGTTATGTAGCTATGTTGACCTAATCCCTGGTATGCACAGTGCTAGCGACCTAGCTACTGTCTCCTGGGAAGGTGGATCATCTCCAGCGACAGCAGAAACCCTCCCTTTGCTGTTGTAGCTACAAGAAGTGCTACAGTGGTGCAGCTGTGCCACTGTAGTGTTTTAAGTGCAGACATACCCTGAGATGACGTATGTAAACCCGGAATCCACACCCCTTGCCATCACTGTGGACGCATACTCAATTTTTACCCATCCCACCATTACCCACTTCTTGAAGGAACTGTTGAACACCTTTCCACCGGTGATCATGCCCTCACCCTTCTGGGATCTCAACCTTGCCCTCGCTGCCTTCAACAGAATCCTTTTGAGGGCCTGGCCATGAACTCCCTCTCCCATTTCTCCATGAGGGTCATTTTTCTTGTGGCTATCACTTTTTTGTTCGGTGGGATTAGCGGATTGGCCGCCATGATGGCTGACCCAATATATTCAGTCTTCCATTAGGACAGGGTCTCCTTTCGCCTTCACCCCAAATTTCTCCCAAAGTTGGTTTCAGACTTCCACATCAACCGGTTGATTTACCGCCCAGTCTTCCATCCTAAGCCATATGCCACTCCGGTGGACAGAATCCTGCACACTCTTGATGTCCGCTGCACCCTCGCCTTCTACCTTGACAGGATCCATGCATTCCATGCTTCTCCACCCTTTTCGTGGCCATTGTGGACAGATCCCGAGGTCAGGCACTCTCCTCCCAACGTCTGTCGAAGTGGGTCTCTGCCTGCATCTGTGAGTGCTACGAGCTTTCTAATACCATGCATATATAGATTATCACTTGATGAAGAAGAGGATGTTAATTTCCTCTAATTGGAGGTTTTGAGATGCATGATCCCTATTTGCATTCCAGTATTCACCCTTCTTCCCCTTTGCTGTGGTCTGCATTGCTCGGCGGTAAAAGGGTGACTGAGGTGGAGGCATCATCCTGCACAGCCTCATATAACCTCACCTGCAACACAAGTCTATGTACAGCGCACATGCGGACCAACAGACTGCTACAAAAATCTTCTGGTCCTGGCGCATGGTGCACATGTTTGGAATACACATCTCAGAGGGACCGCACATCTCAAAGGACCTCCAGTTGCAGGTAAGTAACCTCCTCTTATCTCACAACTGAATCCCCAATAGATTATTTAATCTCACAAAAGAATCAGTTGTTGAGCCATTATCTCTTGGACTTTCAGAAGCTTAAAACTTTGCTTGTTAGTTGTAAAACTGGCTTACCGTCTCATAAATAATGGAAGACCTGAAATAACATGGTGGAAACAAACCAAAAAGTCCCCATACCCTACAACCTCAGAATAATATTCTCAGTTATCCCATCACATCCTTTCCATTGCACTGTGTCCAGTGCTAATAAAGAGTATTAAATCTTACAATTGTGATTACATATTGGAATGATACCACTGTAATACCATTTAAGCATTCTACAGCCAGTGCTTTAGAAACCTACCAATGAATTTACAATGGTTTTATCAGCATACTGCTGGTTAGTAGTACTGTTTTGTTAAAATGATCATTGTTTCACAGAGGAAGGACTTTGAACTGGGTGTGTGGACTTACGTGGAGTATTATACTTTTGTATGTTACAAAATTTTGGTATTACGGAAGAAGGTTGCAGCAGAATTTGCGCTGCAATTGTCCTGCTGGGTACTTTTAACCCAAAGGTATTTGGAATTGTTTTGGACCCAAGAGCAGAAGAAGGATTTCTCTCTTCTGTGAGAGAGGATAAGTATCTTTGTAGAATTCTGAAGTGACCTGGGTCTAGTCTACACTAGAAAAGGTTTGCTGATATAACTATATGAGCAAACCCTGCTAGTGTAAACGCAGCTTCAGCTAACAGGGTTGTACTGTTTCCCTGAATGAACTAAGCGTTACTGGCAAAGGTGCTTTTTTGCCATTAGGATTGCGTCTACATTATTGCTTTTGCTGATCTAAAAATAGCTTTAAAAATCACACCCTTAACCAAACTTTTTCTGGCCTTCAGCGTTTGGACTGTGTAATGTAATCTGTGGCTATGTAATGTAATCATGATAATCTTATACAAATGTGTATGTGTGTAGTTTTTTAACCTACTTAGTAAATACCTCTCACTTTCTCTGCCTGTCATTCCAGGTGATGCTGCAAGCGTGATCCAGTTTGGTAAATCAGCCAAACGGTCACCAGAGTCGACTCAAATTGGGCAGTATGGGAACGGCTTGAAATCGTAGGTATAACAGAAGCCAGCCTTCTGAGATCTTGGGGTTTGGCTAACAGAGGGCTAGCAAATGTTGAGCTTTATGTACTTTTGTAAAAAGGAAACACTTAAAAAAATTACATTTAAAAAGCTACCAACCTGTAAAGGAGTTGTGGGTGGTCTCATTTATTATCTTTGGGTACACTCTGTGTGTCTTTCTCTCTCCTTGTAACTCTTCCTCAGGCAATGAAGTTGGTCCTAGGTCTATGACATCACAGTAACTTACTCTCCATGGCAATATCATAATGATACTGAGACTAGAGGTTTGAATGACCATTTTCAAGTAGGCGGCTTCGCTGGTGACCTCTAAAGGTGAATCCTGTAGATATGTGGCTACCAGTGCTGGATTCCTAAAGACTCTTCTGGGATGATTGTGAATCTTCATTGGGAATGAGGTTCTGATTTGCTCAGAACTTGCCCTTTTGGTTTGCGGCACATATGAAAACTTATTTTGGGGGCACCAAGACTTTAAAAGTGACTACTGGGTGTCTCAGTTTTGGGGGTCTGCTGGGTATCTAAAATCACTAGTCACCTCTGAAAGGTGTGGCCTGGACCTCTCATTTTTCCACTTTTTTCGTCTCTTAAAGTCTGTTGAATTTGGGCAGTTGGACAGGGGGAAATGTCTGATAGGATTTAGATTAATAGATTTCTGCATTAGAGTAGTTCCTAGAGGCCCCAACCAGGATCAGAATCCCATTGTGCTAGGCGCTGTACAAACAAAAACAATAGTAATAAATGGTCCCTGCTTTGAAGAGCTCAGTCTAAATAGATAAGATGGACAAAGGGTGGGGAGAGCACAAAGAGAAGTAACTCACCCAAGGTTATACAGCAGGTCATTGGCAGAACTGGGTATAGAAGCCAGGTCACTGGAGTCCCGTCCAGTGCCATATCTGCTGGACCTCGCTGCTTCTCATTTGAACAGTTTTCTAATGCAAAGACAGATGATAGAAAATCTAGTTTTCTTCTTCAAGTGATGGTCCCTATGTGTATTTCATACATGGAGATTTTTAGTAAAATATGTCCATTGGTCTGCACATGTGCAGTTGCTCTCCTTGCGCTCTGAACCAAGGGCAGTGTGGACCAACCCTGCTCCAGTTCCTTTTTACTGTCACATGGCCTGAGTTAGAATATTCTGTGTCCACAGCTTCTTCCATCATTTTCTTTAATTTGTAATTATATATTGTAAATAGTTATTAGATCCCTCCCTGATTCTGTCCAATTCGAGCGAATCCTTGCATGTGGATCCTAAGGACTTAGGCTCAGGTAAGCCTCTTCTACAGAAGAACATGGCATGCAGGAGTCATTTTTACCGATCTTGGTGCTGATATATAAACCAAAGGATAAGCATCCAGACCAGATTCTCCACCGATACCAACACAGCCCTGAAAGGATCCAATGTCCACTATAACCAGGAAAGTCTCAGATCTGGCAGCCCAACCACTGATACACCCCACACACTGAGGTGGGCTGAGACCTGTCTCTCTCGAGAATGTTTTTGGTCTTCCTGTCCTCGGTCCTCTCTCCTCTTAGGTCCAACCTTATTTAGATATAGCATCACACCTAAAAGAAACCACCTCAAGGACACCGGCATGATCTCCTCTTACATCATGAACCTGAGTAGCCATCCATAGGTACCAATGGTTCTGCTGGCCAACTGGGAACTAACCTTTTGATGTGATGAGTCAGAGGCTCCAGATGAACCTCTACCCCTACATAGGGAGGTGCGACTGGACAGAAGATCCAGGAGATTGGGGTCCTGTCCTCTCCCAAGATATCACTTTCCAAGGAACTGATGGTTCCCAGTGCCATGGGGTCAGCCCTAACTTAACTCCTCATACTGGCATTACTGGGATCCTGGGACCCTTACTCTAGGCACTTCAGATCCATGCATGAGCCTCTCCTAGCTGACATCAACTGGTTCCAATAGAGTATGAGGAGGAGGAAGTTGAGCTGGATTCAGGAGTTTCGGTGACCATCTCATTGTCCTTGCCAAATGAAGCAGTCCTCCCATCTTCACTATCTCTGCCTGATTATCACAGAACTGAACTGACTTTGTTAGCACTTGCCCTCCCCATTATGTTTCTTACCCTTGGATGTGTATATATATCTTTTATCTGTGATTTCCACTTCATGCATCTGACAAAGTGGGTTACAGCCCACAAAATCTTATGCCTGCAGAAATTTGTTAGTCTTTAAGGTGCTACACGACTCTTGTTTTTGTTTTAAAATTGTACAACGTTTTGGTTGGGTTTTTTCAGTAGTTTTATTCTTTGTGTTAGTTTTCAGGAATTAAGAGATTTCAGGGGACTCTGCTTCTCCCCCTCCTTCCATCCCACCACAGCACCCATGCCTGTGTGCTGGGATTATGCCGATGATATAAGGGTTCAAGATCTGTGTTTCCTGCCCCGTTTGTTCTTGGTCTGTGATGAGCACCAACGCTGCCTGTACTGCCTGGGAGATGTCCACTTTTCATCCAGATGCAGTATCTGCCTCTCCTTCCCAAGCCGCACTCAGGAAGGGTGGACTCCCCGCCTCAAGAAGCACCTCGAGGAGGTTGTCATGAGGCCGCAATTGGATCCAGGCTGGGAACCCCCTTACCGCCCCAATACATTGGCCTGAGAAGCTCAGAAACACCTCCAACCACAGAAAAATGCCAGTTCTGCCGGTACCAGTACTACAGACCCTGTGCTGGGGCCTAGTCAGGAGGCAAAGAAGCATGCACCCAAGCATAGCAGTAAGTCTTTCTCCAGACCCAGTGAGGATGTGTCTTTCACGAGTTCTAGCCATGGAGAAGCAGTGTGTTCCAAACTCATAAGCATGACAAGAATTGGCACAAACTGCCAGATCCACCGGTTCTGTCTACTAAGCCACATACATCTTCCAAGTCCGCGCCCCCTAAGTCAAGGGAACAGTCGGTCCCAAAGCAGTCCTCTGTTCTGCCTCTGGTTCCAACTGGGGAAGCATGCCACTAACACTGGAGAAGTTGGAGTTGGCGCCTGGGCCCCGTGAACTTTTTGCTTTGGGAGAAGCAAGGTCTCCATGCCTTGCTCTATAATTGGCACCTAGAGAAGTACGCTCTCCTACCCTGGACTTACCTCACTTGAATTGTGCTTCCGCCCACTCCCCTATGGTTCATATAGTTCCACTGGTTCTGACAGTACTGCCTTTAGAACCGGGCTGTGACTTCTTGTCATCGGAGAACTTGGATGGGGCACAGGGATCACATTCCCTTACTGGCGATATGAGCACCTTAAGGCTCTGCCGACTTGGTGGCAGTACTCTCCTTTTTCCCAACAAAGGGGCTACTGGTACCTCGCTTTCCGCAGCATCTGACAGATCTGTCCTGTTGGCCATATTGGGGATCCTGGCTGCAGTATCCACCTTTGGAGCCTTCAGAAACAGAGGATTCGCTCCTTCCCCACTTTGGCTGTCGAGTGGATGCTCAGAACCAGTGTTGGAGGAGGGGAACCTCTTAATCCAACTCAGACAATACCACTGGAACAAGAATGATACCTGTTGTTGTCTACTGACGGCTCTGTGTCCTCCACTCACCTCTGGATGACTTTCGTCAGTTCCAGGATCTCTTGCGCAGGGTGGTTGAGGACCTCCATGTTCCACAGGAGGAAATACGAGACAAACTACATCAGTTTCTTGACATCCTGCATGCATTGGTACCGACCGGGGTTGCTATGCCAATCGATGCCATCCTTTAACCTGCTCAGACTGTCTGGCACACCCCAGCTACTTGTGCACTCAGTCCAAAGGGGGCAGAGAAGAGGCTAAGAGGTCTGAGTTTCTGTACTCTCGAACCCCCCCAACCCAATTCTCTAGTGACACAAGGATCAACGGAGCAGACCAGATAGAAGCCCCCATGCTCCACCCCAGGGGACGAGGACAAATGAACAGACTTCCTGGGACAAGGCTTCTTGTTGGCTAGCCTTCCGTTTTGAATTTCCAATTACTAGGCGCTTTTAGCTATGACTTCTCAATTGTGGCAAGTTAGTAGGCTTTACAGACAAGCTTCTACAGCAGGACTGTGCCTGCTTCCAGGTTGTCTTGGAGGCGGGTAAGCTGTTGTGAGGACAGCTCTCCAGTCCATGATGAATGTGGCAGATACCGTTTCATTCACAGTGGCTATGTGAATCATCCTGAGGAGGGAATTGCAGTTGTATTTATCTGGTTTCCCCAGAGAAGTGCAGAATACTATAGAGGGACCTTCCTTTAGATGAGTCTCACCTCTTCAGTCAGAAGACTGATGATTCCCTCCACTCCCTCAAGGATTCCAGAGCCACTCCGATTCCTTGGCATCTACACCTCAGCACCCAAGTGCAAGTTCTTCCATCAGCCACCTGCACAGCGGTTCAGAGCTCATCAGTTCTTCCATCAGTGGCCCTACAAACCTCCTCACAAGTAGCAGAAGACCCAACTATCTTGTCCTTCAGGTCCATCATTGCAGTCTTCAGCATCACATCCTCAGCACTTGCAGAAGCGAAATCTGAGTGCATCTAGAGAGCCACTAACCGCCTTGCCTCCTGCCATTCACCCCACCCACCCCCTTTGGACAGCATCTAGCAGTCTTCTTTTTACCAGTTAGAAGTGTGATAACAGACAAGTGGGTCCTGGATGCCATTCAACAGGGCTATACAATCGAGTTCACAACATTTCCTCATTTAAAAAAAAACAAAAAAAACAACTTCCGACCCCACACAGTCCCTAGAATTCATTGGGGCATCCATCAATACAGTTTCAGCCCGAGCCTACTTACTGAGGGAAGGATTTCAGACCCTGCAAAAGCAGTCATCAGTATTTCTGCCCTGGTCAACGCTTACCTTTCCTTCCTTGGTGATGTTGTGACCTGCATGTATGTCACTGCCTTCACTCATTTTCACTTTCGCTGCCTTCAGCTGTCACTCCAGAAAGTCTGTTCTCCCACGCAACATACCGTGGACCTCCTGCTGACAGTGTCCCCCAGTGTACTCTTATCCCTCTGATGGTGAACAGATGCTGGTCAGGTCTGCATTGCGATGCCCTTCCTTCTGTCTTTCCTGGACACAACGATCATCACAGGCACATCACTCGCCGGATGGGGTGCCCACATGGGTGAGCACATGACAAAGAGGACTTGGACCACTTGGGAATCTAGAATGCATATCAACATTCTGGAGGGTGTCATGCATTTTCCCCCATTTATTTGCTCTCATCGTGTTGTCATTATGTCGGACAACACCGCCACCGTTTATTACATCAACAAACGGGGACACATGTTTGCAGGCACTTTATGCAGAAGCGCTCTGGTTGTGGGATTGGTGCATTGCCGACAAGCTCCTGCTTTTGGCAGCCTATCTTCCAGGGACTCAGAATGTGCTTGTGGACTGTCTCAGCAAGAAATTCGTGACCAACCATGAATGGGAGCTCCATGACACCATAGTCAGTGACATTTTCAACCAGTGGGAGACTCTGACCAGGGATCTCTTTGCCTCCCATTCCAAAAGCAAATACATCATGTACTGCTCCAGAGGGCGGGGTTTCTGCACCCATTCCCAAAGCGATGCCCTCTCTGCTGGTCAGACCAGATCCATTACGCCTTTCCCGTGCTACCACTGCTGCCGTGCGTCGTCCACAAGATAAGGTGGGAGGGAGCCACGGTTATTCTGATAGCCCTGTTCTGACCTCGCCAATTCTGGTTTCCCCACCTTCTTTGCATGTGAGCACATCTTCCCCCCACAAGACCTTTACCAGTTCAGAGTCCTCCTGTTCAGACTAGCTACAGCACCTAGGGTCTTGACAAAAGTCTTTTCAGTGGTGGTGGCCTGGATGAGAGAAAATGGCTTTACCATCTTTCCAGATTTTGACAACTGCCGACTGATGGGCAGATCCAACATGGAAATCAAATCAGTGACCTCATTTCTACTCTGCCTATTGTCTTCCCTTGGAATCTGCATCAATGAAGAGAAGTCCACTCTGATTCTCACAAGGACCCCAGATTTCATAGAAATGATCCTGGATTTGACTACAGCAGGAGCGACCTCCCGATGGAGAGATTCCACACAATGAGCAATTTGATAAGACAGGTCTCCATCAGACCTCCAACTCCAATCAGCGTCTGGCCTTCCCTTCTAGGCCATGTGTCTTCATGCATCCACGTAACACCGTTTGCCAGGTTCCATCTCCACTGCCTACAGTCTCCTCATCAGACATCAGTACCAGAATAACAATCCTGGCCAAGACGATGGCTTCTCCTGCCTGGTGGACAAACCCAGAAAAAGTTTGATAGTTTTTTCTCACACCTACACCTGAGGTGACTATTGTCACAGATGCTTCCCTCTTAGGTTGGGGAGCCCACATGAACAATCACATTCTACAAGGCACCTGGACCCTTGAGAGACCAGAATGGCTATCAACCTACTGGAATTAAGTCCACCTCACAGCAATCAGTGCCTTTCATCCTCTGATTAAAGGCCATACTATCTTCACTCATCCAACAACTGGATTCTGAAGGGTCTTACTAGACTCTCCCCACCGGTGGTAAACCCAACACTACAATGGGATCTTAATCTCATCCTTTCAGTATGTATCATGCCTCCTTTTGAACCAATAGCCACTTGTTCCATGTTCCACCTGTTGATGAAGGTTGCCTTCCTAGTTGCCATTACATCAGTCAGAACAGTGAGTAAGCTGGGATCACTCATGGAAGATCCATTCTGTACCATTTTACATAAAGAGAAGGTCTCTCTTCGCCTCCACCAAAATTCATCCCTTGAGTAATTCCTGAGTTTCACATAAATCAAATATCCACTTTTTGGTATTTTTTTCCAAAACCTCATGCTTCTGATGAAGTGAGATGGGCTTCACTCCTAGATGCCCAACAGGGCACGGGCATTCTATCTGCAGAGAAGAAAATCAATTAGGAAAACAGACTATTGCCTCAGCAAAAGTGATCAAGGGTCAAGCATCTCATTATTCAGACTCTCTCTGAATGGAGCTCAGACTGCATCATCCTTCACTACCAGCTGGCACATATCCTCCCTTCAACCCTGGGAGGGCATGAGAATCCACTCCATTAGAGCGCAAGCAACCTCTACAGCATCTCTACAAGACATACCTCTATTAGAGATGTGTAGGGTGGCTACCTGGAGCTCTGTCAGTACCGTCACAAAACATGCGTTGGGCCAGACCTCTACTGCAGATACAGTAGTGGAATGACAGTACTGCAGATATCCATATCATCTTCATCCACGCACCCACCTCTGTTTGACTGCTGTTTGCTAATCTCCCACATGTGGAATACACATAGGGGCCATCTCTTGAAGAAGATATTGAGGTTACTTACTGTAACTGGAGGTTCTTCAAGATGTGTGGTCCCTCTCTGTATTCCACTACCCAACCTCCATCCCCTCTGTTGCGTATCATGACTGGATTAGTGGTAAGAGAAGGAACTAGAGAGTCATCATTCCACACTTTCTCTTCTATCCTTGGTTCAGAGCATAAGGAGAGCAACTGTGCTTGTGCAGACCAATGGACACTGCTTACTAAAAATCTCCAGACTCAAGCGCATGGTGTGCATGAGTATCCGGGTGTGGAATGCACAGAGGGACCACACATCTCAAAGAACCTCCACTTACAGGTAAGTAGTCTCCGTTTTCCTTTATCAGGGCTGTGGTTGAATGGTGGGAAAAATGTGGAAGTAAAGGGGGAGAAGGAAAATGGCAGAGAGCGGTAGAAATGGGAAAGGAGAGGGAAGCATAATGGACAGGGTGGATAAGGTTGGGCAGGGCTGCTGGGGAGGCCACTAGGGCCAGTGCCCTGGAGCTAGTCCTGCCTGCTGTGGGCAAGAAACGCTAAAGGTTGTAGGATGCCACAGTTTGTGCCCTTTGAGCTCTTCTGGCTGCCGCTGCTGCTCCCCGTGTGGCTGGGAGAAGTGGTGCCCACTTGACCTGGTGCTGCATATGCATGAGCTGAGTCTGGAGCTGGTTTTGTGTGGAGCTAGAAGGCCCTATCTTTGACTCTAGCTGGTGCTGGATGTTTTGAGGTGCAAGCCCAGAGACCTCCATTTAATCCTATGAAAATATGTCCTTTTTTGGATTTTCATTTTGTGGGTGAATCAGGTTTATTAGGACATGAATGATTTTGGATTTTAGTTTATATAGCATGGTAAGATCTTTCTCTTAAGTCATTTTGAGATATTTGAATATTACCTCATTTGTTTGGTATTTGAAAATTAATAAAAAATTTATAGGTGGTGGAGAGGGACCCTGGCCACCAGGACTTGTAGTAGAAAGTGTTGTGTTTTTCAAACAGAATTTCCACACCATTAAAATATAACACACACTCTGAAATCTTCCTCCAGGGGTTCCATGCGGATTGGGAAGGATTTTATCCTGTTCACTAAGAAAGACACCACCATGACCTGCCTCTTCCTGTCGCGCACATTTCACGAGGAAGAAGGCATCGATGAGGTTTGCATGTCCTTTGTCACTCTAAAATATAGTGCTAGGTATTTTCTAAGATGAGCCTTTTTTTCCTCTGTGCCTCATCTGAATGTTTAAGAGGAAAAGAGCCTGTACTGAAGATGATTTTTCTTGTGGTTTACGTTGTACTTGGGGTAAAATACCTTGGTTTGAGAAGATAAACTGTGTAAAGGTAACTCCGAGGGGGTGGAAAACAAGGGGTCTTGGTTGTTGGACACTGAATAAATATTCAGCTATTGGAAGTGTAGGAAGGGGATCAATGCTGTATGTAGAGGTCATTAGAAGGAATATCTTAACCCAAGCTTGGGAGCCAATGAAGTGTCCCTTTCTCAAGAGAAAGGGTTGGAGCTTCCCCTTAATCCCCATCCAATCCTTTCCACAGGTGATTGTCCCACTGCCTACCTGGAACACACGCACCCTGGAGCCCATGACAGACAATATGGAGAAATTTGCTATTGAGACTGAGCTCATTTACAAGTATTCCCCCTTCAAGTCAAAACAAGAGGTGATGGAGCAGTTTAAGAAAATCCCTGGGGAGACGGGTAAGTGTGACCTGGTGCTGGGCATGGGGCAGTTGGAGATGAAATGGGAGAAGGAATTGGTATGGCATTAGATGGCGCTAACCTCAAGTTTGTTACCTACTCAGGGACCCTGGTGATCATCTTTAATCTCAAACTGATGGATAATGGGGAGCCAGAGCTGGATGTGACATCTGATCCCCAAGATATCCAGATGGCAGAAACGCCCCCCGAAGGAACGTAAGTGCAACAGAGACATCACAGGTTCTGGAGTTGTCTGTGTGAATGACTTGTGGTGTTTGCAGGTTATGTCCTGTTAAGGCAGGTGAGTTGATGAGAATTCTGCAGTCTGGAGTGCTTCAGGTTGGGATTTACCTTGGCTCTTCTGCTACCTGACGATGGTGCACTTAACAACTCGTAGAAGTTATTCTTGAGCTCTTCATGGAGGGGAGAGTAGCGTGCCCAAAGAGGGCAATAGAACATTAGCAGACGTGGCACTGACACTTCGTTAGTTCAGCTTGGGGGGAAGGAGCGACCTAGGGTACAGAGTGAGTTTATAATCATTTGAAAGAAGGAATTACTGGGATGGAAAAGCAAATCTGTAAGCTTCCCCCTTGAACTGTTTGAGTGTGATTGTGTTGGGTGGCTGTCGACACATTGTGACCAGACAGAGTGCTGCTGAGGCTAGCTGCCTAACCAAGTTGAGGGGAGGGGGTACTGGATTTGAATGGCGGGGGTCTCTGTTCAAAGGCACGTGAGTGGGGTCTTTTTGGGGATAGATGGGACCCACTGCCTGGGGCAGGGGTCAGACACACATGGTCAGAGCCCTCCCCTCAGTAAAGGGGAGCCTGTGAGGTGGATGGACAAGGGCTTTCTCAGTGAAGGAGAGCCTGGGGCAGGGCTCAGGGTGGCTCATCGGTGGAATGCAGATACAAGCTAGCTATGGTGTTTCATCCACCCTGCAAGCTGGTTTGTAGCAAGAAAATAAACAAACTGGTCCTAAACCAACAAAATAGAACCAAACCAAAAACCTCCAGCTGGGGGACTCGGCAAACCTAGGCCTTCACTCAGACAGGCTTAGCATGCCCCCTCTCCAGATTGCCTGTCTCCCACAGAAGCCCAGCTGCAAAGCTTGCTGAAGCCTGTTATAGCTGCCTCAGCTACCCCAGAATGCTATGCTGTCTCATTCTGACCTCACCCAAGTTCCAAGTATATGAAAATTCTGTCTTTGGGGAAAGCTTTGGTGGAACCTCATAACTTCAGTTGCCACAGTGAGTCCTGTCCTCAGTGGAAGGCTGTGTGGGAGGTGCTTGGGGATGGAGATGGGAGCTTTTCTGCTTGGGTAAGCAGAGTAGGGGACAGTGCATGTGAAAAGATGAGGTCTCTATTTTGATGAATGGGAACCTGGAAGCACAGGGGCCAGATAGAGAAGAAAGTTCTTCCTTGAAGGGAGTGTGCAGTGATACTTGTGGACTAATTACATGCAAAGGAGCTGTCTCCTCAATGAAGGAGCTCAGGGTGAAGGAAAGATGGATGAAGACAGGATCTCTGCTTGATTAAGAAGCTGTGGGGCATTGCTTGGCAGATGAATCAGCATGGGCATCTGTGCTGTGCTTTCTGGACCATGGATATTGGTCAGGGTTGGATTGGGGAGGGGATGGAAATATGCCTTGGTATGGGGAGTGTTGGGGTGATGCTCAGGGTTGGATAGGATGGGCTGTTTACTCTAGTAAGTGGTGTAAGAGACACTGCTTGGGTTCGAACAGACTACCTGGTTTCTGTAAGTTCTCTTCTCTTGCAGGAAGCCAGAGCGTCGCTCCTTCCGTGCCTATGCTGCTGTCCTTTACATTGATCCCAGAATGCGGATCTTCATTCACGGACACAAAGTGCAAACCAAGCGACTTTCTTGCTGCCTCTACAAGCCCAGGTAGGAGCCATGACCTAGGGGACCATATTCAGCCACAAGACCCCTGTGGCCCCATGAGATCCCTGGTAGCTTGCTAGGTGTGTTTGCCCTGTGTACACCCATGTAGAAGCCATACAAATCAAGAGACTGGCTAATCTGAAGTCATAGGGCAGGATTTTCATTAGCGATCAGTGTTTGCCTACCTCTGTTCCCATTAAAGTCAAGGGAAAGGCCAAGGCTTCTGAAAATCCTACCTGGAACTGATGGGGCTCAGTTCTCTTTAAGGGCATACAAAGGAATGAAGGCTTTTTGGTCATGTTCTTGGCAGTGTCACAACTCTTGATTTCAGACAGCAATAACCAGTTGGGTATGGCTGGAAAATTCTCACCCTGGGTACTGTGAAAATTGTGTCATGTGGAAATGAAACTAGGCCGAGTGTCTAGAAACACTGTGTGCTGGTGTCCTTTTAAGATACCGCAGTTTTAACTTCATATGATGTCTGGGCAGCGCTGTGTTTTCCTCATTTTAAACCCATTCAGACATCATGGATTTGAAAGTTGGAGTCCGACAGTAGGGGGAAAGAAAAGAGGGTTTCATGGTAGGCTCTACTGTCGACCACCAAATCAGGAGGAGGACATGGATGAGGCATTTCTAAAACAAATAACAGAAACATTCAAAACTCAAAACATGGTAGTAATGGGAACTTTAACTATCCTGACATCTGCTGAAAAATTAATGTGTCAAAACATAAAATTTCCAATAAGTTCTTGGAGATGCTGGGGACAACTTTTTGTTTAAGAACACAAGAATGGCCATAATGGTTCCTGTCTTTCGAGAGTTGCTGGTGCTAGATGCTTCAGAGGGAATGAACAGAACAGAGCAGTTTATCGAGTGATCCATCCCCTATTGTCCAGTCCTAGCTTCTAGCTTAGGGACACCCAGATCTAATTGAATACCAGTCTCTCAAGTTCACCCATCTTAGTATTTAGATTTCTTGCATTTATATACAAACATTTATAAAATTTGTCAATATTTAGTTGTCTGCCTTCATGTGCTGTAATTGAATAGGACTCTTTTTTTGTTTACCTGTTTCTCTTCAATTCCTATGTGTACTTTAGCAACTTCTATCCTCTCCTCTTCACTAAGATATAGAGTACCCCTTTAATAAATGCTCCCCCCTAAGGGATGTGTTTTATCTGAACCATGTGCTCTTCCACACTTGTTGGCTTTCCCCCAGCCCTTAGTTTAGAAACTCCTCTACAACCTTTTTGATTCTACATGCCAGCAATCTGGTTCTGTTTTGGTTTAGGTGGAGCCCATTCTTCCTGTGTGGGTTCCTCTTTTCCTAAAAGGTTCCTCAGTTCCCAATAAATCTAAATTAATCATCTGAACACTTCTCATCCACGCATTGGGACCCTGCAGTTCTGCCTGTCTGTCTGGCCTTGTCTGTGGAACTGGAAGCATTCTGGAGAATGCTACCATGGCAATCCTGGACTTTAATTTCTAACCTAGCAGCATAAATTTGGCCTCCTGCACCTGTCTCCTACCTTTCTGTATGTCATTGGTACCTACTTGTACCATGCTCTTCCCCAGCACCGCACAAAAATCTGTCGAGATGCCTTGAGAGAACTCTTACACCTGACAGGCAGTTCACCATGCAGTTCTCCCGGTCATCACAAATCCAACTACCTGTATTTCTAATAATCTAATCCCCCATTACTGTTAGTTGTTTCTTCCTAATAAGAGGTGTTCCATCTCCTGGAGAGCTATCCTTAGTGCGAGAGGATGCCATGACATCATCTGGAAGGATGCTCCCAACTATGCTTCTGCATGATATTCTCCTTCCCCAAGTCTTTCATCCTCTCAACAGGGGTATCAAATGAAGTAAAAGCCAAAAATCAGTGACTAATTTTGAAAATGGATTCCGTAGAGGTTTTTGCAGATCACAAAGTTAATCAGTGGGAGAGCTCAGAATAGAACTCCTTTTTTTGATACCAGTCCAGTGCACTGACCACTGGACCACATTGCCAAATGGGATTGATTTTAAATTATAAGAAATGAAGCTCACAAATTCTGGTTTTGCAAGGTCAGAAATTTGTGTGAGGTTCCCAAACCTTTACAATGTTTGCCCAGTCCTACTTTAAATATGATATGATAGTATAGGCGATGCACACTTTGTGGGGAGGATGGCTTAAGAGATCAGCATAATTTGGTCAGGAGGTTCTGGGATGGGTGGGGGAATGACTGGATGCAGGGTCTCCCTCTTGGTGAGGAGAATGGAATACGGAGACCTTTAGTTTCTGGACAAGATGGTTATTAAAGCTGATGATGGTCTCAGGCACATTGCAGAACCTGTGGACTGTCATTTTGCCATTCTTGCTTCATGTAGTCTTTGTATAGTTGTGCCTGAACTCGTGGATGGGATCACTAATGAATAAATTTTACTCATTACAGGATGTATAAATACACTTCAAACCGCTTCAAGACCCGTGCGGAGCAGGAGGTGAAGAAAGCAGAACACATGGCTCGGATAGGTGGGTTCCGGGTGTGTGCATAGGCCATGGGTTAGTACATGAGTGAAAGGAATGGTGAAGCCAGATTTGCCCCCTCTGACTTGCCCTGCATTGGTGCCTGTTGTGGTGAACACCATGATTGCTTGGATACCCCGCCTTACCTGTATGGTCATATGGATAAGCCCAGCCTTTTCCCTCTGTTGTACAGAACTAGCTTCCCAAATAATCCCTTCTGTGAGCATTCTGTATGGAGCTCACAGAGACAGAAAATAGCACTTTCCTTAAGCATACAAACATGCTCCTCTTTCTGACACTAATTTTTTAATCTGTTCATGTGTTACCCAAAGGAACTCCCCACACAAGTCATTACCTTAGTTTCCCTTGCTTGCTTCTCCTTTCCCTTGTTCCCTCCTGGGAAGTTTGTCTCCATCTACTGGGGTAAATCTGCTCCTATGTCTGGCAGAGATTGGGAGTGGGGCGGGAGGCTCTGACAATCCGTTAAGTCCAAGACTGAGGGGAAATGGGGGTGGTGATTAATCAGTCATGTTTCAATTGGAAATTTATTTTTACATCCTTCCCTGCATTTTCTCTGGCAGCATCTCTTGTTTCCTTTTCCTCTCCTGTATTACCAAACATTTGTTGATGTCTTCCAATTCCTCCACTGCTTCTTCTGGGGCCAAGTTGCAGCTTCCTCCTTGTTTCCCCATTCTGCTGCTCTCTTCTTTCACTAACTGCCATGGAACCTTTTGGTTCTGTTTTCCTCTCCCACCTTAAAGGAGCAGTCACTCCCAAGGAGACTTCTTTTTATTGTTTCAGCTAGTCTGGTCTAGAGATGACTCTAAAAGTGGCTGCAGGCTGCAATGGGGTCCCCTTCTCACTTTACAGGGTGGAAAACACAGCTTGGTCTCCCCACCTTGTCATTCTGTGCCCTCTTCCTCCTCCTCCACCTGTGGCAGCAAGGCTTAATGTTGGTGAGTATCCAACCCACTGGTTCTTAGCTTTGGCTAAACTGTCTCAAAAATCTTCTACAGAACTCTTCTGGTTTTTTGACATATGACTACTGTGATCTGTGTTGACTCAGCTGTATACTGAGTATTGATGGTTAGACCCCCTTATATAGGGCTTCTTAACACGGTGGACTTGAAATCTGCAGGCTTCAAGCCCTGTTCAATCTGTAATGGACTCACTCCTGAAGGATGGACACAGTAGATGTTTCTTCTGTGTAGGAGAGTCCCATATACAGAGATGTTTGGTGTGCTTATCATTGTCTGCAAGAACCTGTGAGACGCAAGGTTGAAGCACCATCTCTTGTAGCAATCCATGAAAGTCTTTTCAGACCCAGAGGAAAAGCTCCAGAGTCCTGCTAGTGAACAAGCCAGCCTCATCCAGTGCCCTACCCAGTGGTCATCCCCTCTCTGTCAGGAAGACATCAGGCTTTGATGTGCTGTCATCAACACAAGATAACTACATTGGCTGTACATATTCCAGGGACCAGCAGTGACCTAGTAGACTTCTTGAGCAGACCTGCAGTAACCAGCCAAGAGTGACCTGCTGCATGATAGACCAGTTTGCCACAGAGGAAAACACCAGATGCCCATAGTTCTGCTCCAGAGGCAGTATGAGCCCGGGATCTTTGCTAGATATCTTTCTTCTTGGGTGTGCTCAAGAACTCATCCTTCTCCACTGCATCCTTTGATCCCCAGATAGTATCTGAGATTAGACTCGAAAAGGCTACAATCTTTTGCTACCCCATAGCCTCTTACTGGCTGAGACAGTTTTGGCTGAGAGACCTATTGCAGTTGTCCGGGCAGCCTCATGCACACCTTCCATTCTGCCCAGCCATAATATCTCAGAAGCAAGGTCATATACTGCATCCAGATCTGCAGTCGTTGCACCTAAAGGCTTGAATGTTGGCTGGTTGAGCACTACTGACAGACTGCTCTCTGCAGGTTCAGGAAGTTCTCAGACAAAACATAAAACCTTTTGCTAGATAGACCTGCTCCTCAAAATGGGAGACAAAATGTCCATATGGGCAGCCCAACACAATCTGGATCCAGTAAAGCAGGGGTGTCAAACATACGGGCCGCAGGCCGCATCCGGCTCGCGAACCTTTTTGATCCGGCCTGCATCCGGCCAGTTTTTTTGAGACGTGCTGCCGCCCAAAGTGAGGGCATTGGCACTTAGAGATTTCTCTGCCTATGGCATTGACGGTTTGAGTCCGTGAAATGTCTTAAAGCGTCGATGCCGGACGCAGAGAAATCCCTTAAAGCGGCAATGCACTCAGTCCAGCAACACGGTCCCCTGCGAAATCCCGCTGCCGAAAAAGGCTGATGGCCTGAATTTTTCAGTGGAGGGTATTGTATGGCCCCTGTGAAGTGCAGTTTATGAGAATTTGGCCCGTCACCATCAGTGAGTTTGACACCCCTGCAGTAGAAGCTCTGCTACTAAAAATCCTTGTCTACAAGCTACACCTGTAATAAGCTGGACTAGCATTTAACTCTCTCTCATGGTTCACCTTGCAGCAATATTGTTATGTCACACTCCAATGGAGTCATACTTTTTTCATATCCGCCGGTAACAAAATACCTTAAGGGCCTCCTTCATACTTCCCTCCAGTCGAAGACCCAACTCCCCTGTGAGACCTCAAGGAACCTCCACCATTGTCAGATTGCTCAAATCACTACTGACCGTCAATAAAGTCTTTCTGGTTGGCATGGAAAGTCAATGAGCTCCAAGATCTTGTGGACAAACTATCTTACACATCCTTCCATAGGGACATGGTGGTTTCAAGATCACAGTCAAAGTTCCACCCTGAGGTGGTCTCAGAATTCAGCCTGAACCAATTACCTTGCAAGTCTTCCTGGAACTACACTCAATGCTGGGAGAAAGAGTATGACCAGAATTAGCTCTTTTACTTTAACAGGACCAAACCTTTCAGGCTGTCTTACTGCCTCTTCATGGCCATATCTAGCCTATCTAAAGGACAGCCCATCTTATCACAGAGAATTTCTAAATGGAGCACACAGTGCATTTCCACATTCCTAGGTGTTCTGATAGCTGGGCATTGGCAGTGTCTTTCGCCTACTTTGGGAACTTGCCAGTCTCTGAGAGCTGCAATGCTGCAACATGAAGCAATTCACTGACTTCTGTTGTTTTTTCCTTTTGACATAGCAACCAGATCAGATGCCAAGTTTGGGAAAGCAATACCGCAATAACTGTTTGACCATTAGAGCTTAAACTCCTCACTCCCACCATACAGGGAGGATACTCCTTACCAGTCGCCTGCAGTGGGATCCAGACTGACATACACTTGAAGACAGAAAGTTACTTACCCTACGGTAACTGTGGCTCTTTGAGATGATGTTGTCAGTGTGGATTCTATGGTCTCCATCTGCGCTTTTTGGAGTCCTCAGGAACATGGGTTTTGAATAGCAAAGGAACTGAGGGCAGGTCGTGGCCACCCTGTCCTTCATGCCTATGTGCAGCCCCTGCAGACGCTGCTGTTCAAAAAAACCTGCAATCTCACATTCATGAGGCACATACACATCTACGTGGGATCTACATTAGTTACCAAAGATACTGTAGGGTAATTAACCGTTCTCTTTTGAATGCTTGTCCATGTGCACATTTCACTATAGGTGCCTGCAAAACTGGTGTGGTAAGCAGCAGCATTTGTGGCTCCCCCCTTGTGAAAGGTAGATAGTGTCACGTGACACTATCTCTAAAGTGGTCAAATTCTTTTATATCATATATCTGCTGGTGAGTATGGCCAATGAGAAACCTTGCCAAATTAGAGTGACACCAAAGACTGTGACACAAAGAAATTAGATTTACTTGGGAGAAAAGCATATTCCTTGGTGAGATTGCAATTTAGGGTATCATACTACCAGGAACTTCTGGCCAGATATGACTTCAGGATCACTGAGAAACTGTGTCCTTTGCAGACAAGCTCCTGCCATAGATGAAAGAGGAGTTTGTGTCTCTAATGTCAGAGGGCCAAATGGTGGTGAGAACCAGTCTTCAGGCAGCTCTCGATGCAGCAGACACTATTACAAGATCTGTGACTCAGTCCCCACTCTTTGGAAATCGTTTATCCCTATTCCTGGTGGTTGATCACCACAGGCCAGTGGGCTTTGAATACAGTGACATCAGGATATTCTGTCCATTTCCAAACAACATCTACAGCCAAACCAGCCTCTCTGTTCCTTTTTAGCACATCTTCTGGGATCACCTCCTGGTAAACCTGTTCATGACACAAGATGACAAAATGAGTTGGATGTTTTGCTGCAGGGGAGAAATGAGCCCAAGTTCCCTAGCAGATGCATTCCTAATCCCATGGTTGGGAACCTCGATGTGTGCCGATTCCCAGGGTGCACCACAAGGTCAGGCAGGACTCAAGCAGGTTGCACTTGATAGCCGTAACATGGCAGAGATGATTCTGGTTCCTGGGCCTCCTGAGCCTATCAGCTGTTCAGCCCAAGACTTGACCTCTGCTTCTGGTGTTGCAAAACATAGGAGGGATCCTGCATCTAGAACTGAGATCCTTCCATCTCATGCTGTGGTACCTCAGATGTTGGCAATAGAGTACGCCTGCTCTTCTCCAGTCAGAAATGTTCTCATGAATAGCAGAAAAGACTCGACAAGATGAACTTACCTGGCAAAATAGATGTTTTCTCACTGATGCCAGTGAAAATCTAACCTTTTCTCATCACTCTTCTGTATCCCAGTATTACAAGGTGGCACTGCTCTTTTAAAAGGGAGCAGGTCTAGTGCACCTCTGATTCATCTTCTCACTCCAATTGGGCTGTAAAAGAGCATAACTGGGCCCTGGACACAGAGACCTGGTGAAGCAGAGCTACCTTAGAGCATCAGGGGAGTCAGTCAGGAAAAGCCCAGGTGAGAGCTGTATGAGAGGGAGAGTTTTGGCAGGTGATTGCAGAAGGTCCCTGAAAGAAGCAGAGGGTGTCTGAAAGCAGGAGAGTAGAAAAGAGGGTTTGCCTATTGATTTCCCTAAGCCAGAGAGCCAGCGCTGAAGGCCAGAGAGCAGCAGAGGGAGTTGCCTGCTGGCTTTTAAGCCAGAGAGCCAGAGCTGAGTGCTAGTCCTTCAGTCCTCACTGGCCGAGACGGTGGGAGAGGTGAGGTGGTGGTTTCTGCTGGGAAGAGTGGGGTGACATTCCAGCTGGAAGGGCTGCGGTGGCTGTCCTGATAAAGGACAGAAGAAGAGCAATAAAAGAGCTGATGTATAGTGGAAGATGCTGGAGTATGAGGAGGATGCACTCCTAGTAGAAAGGCTAGGGGGAGCCTCTGCTGGGAAGAGTGCGGGTTTTAAGGCCTGTATGCTCTGTGTGAGAGAAACTGACTGGTTAGGACTTTCGTTGTGGCTTATTTGAACTATGTCTTGGTAATAAACTGCCCCTAAGGAGAGTATTACTGAGTCAAGAAAGCCTGAGTGGAGTCACTGGGGACTCTGAAGGAGGGAAAGTGAGGCAGGCATGTCTGTTCTGCCACAGCCTGCTGCTGGTGCGAGCCCTAGGAGGTTCTGTCTTGTCACACTCAGCTCCTAGATTATCTACTGGACCTGAAACTGAACAGCCAGTTCTTGAACTCAGTCAAGGTACATTTCATAGTGGTTTCAACCAATTACTCTCCAACAGAAAAACATAGCCTTTTCCTGTCTGACTAAAGCTTTTTAAAGGCCTGATTAAGGTATTTCTACCTGTTAGGGAAGCTGTTTCCCATGAGATCTTAATCTAGAACTTTCAGCTGTCATGGGCACATCCTTCAAAACCAGTGGCAATTTGCTTCCTATTGCAGTTGTCTACGAAGAAGACGTTTCTGTCTAGCCATGATTTTTCAGAAGGGTGTAGGTGTGAAATCCAGACACTGATGGCTCACGCTTACCCTCCCTCTCCTTTATCTGAATAAGATATCTCTGAGAACACATCCAAATGTCTACTGAAGGTGGTCATGGAATTCCCCTTAAAGCAGCAAAACCACCTACTGGTGTTCTTTCCTGAACCTCATGCACCAAGGTGACACTTGAACCCTTGGAAGTCAGAAAGACCCCGGCCTTGTACTTCCGGAGGACAAAGTCATTCAGATCCTCACCCAGACTGCATTCAGCATTGCAGAGAGAATGAAGGGCTCAGTTATCTCAATGCAAAGATTGTCAGACTGGATCTCTGCACCAAAGCCTGCTACAGAGGGTCAAAGTAACCTACTTACTGCACTTAAGGCTCATTCACCAAGGGCTCAAGCAGCATCACCAAGAAATGCACTTATCTCTGGTGTGTTGGCTCACACGTTCACAGAACGTTATGCATGGGCTGAAGCCCTCCAGGTCCGATGCTGCTTTTGGTAACATGGTAACGGTCTTTGTTTTACAGAAGACTCCGAGCTTCATTGCCCAGGATCACTTGGGAGCCCCCGTTAATGGCATGTGTATATGGACGAGCACTTGAGCACGAAAAGTTACTGACCTTGTAGTAATCTCAGTTCTTCGAGGTGTTTTGTCCGCATGCATGTTCCACTGCCTCAGAGTCCTCACACCTTGGATTCTGCAGCTGAGAGGAAATTGAGTGGCAGTGGGCATGCTCTGCCCTTGTAGGCCTTCGACATGGAGCATGAGGACTCCTGGCACATTGGCACAATACAGACACTGCTGGCCAAACGACTACAAACTGCAACACATGAGGCACATGTGCCCCATTAGTGGAATGTGCATATGGACAGCATGTCTTAAAGAATTTCTCTTCTTGTGCAAGATCGGTAACTTCTCATTTTTCTACCTGGGATATGCATAGGAACAGCTGGGGTTTTGGCTGGAATGCCAAGCAGTTAGACCAATAGGTGGTCTGAATTTTCATGCCACCAGCTAGAGTTGGGAACCATCCTGCCTCTTTTGCTCTTCTCGCAGTTCAGTCTCAAAGGCTACCAAATGGCTTTTATGCAGATGGAAGTGAAGAAGCTGGCAGTTAGGGAGGGAAATGCTCGGATTGCTGTTTTAGATTAATCTTCATGCTATGGAGTTCTTTGTGCTTTGTACATAACACAAATGTGAGCCTTTCCAGGCAAAATTAACTTAATTCCTTAAAGATTCTCCCCTCCTCAATCTTTCTAGGAAATTACTGTTACGGTAATCTTTTCCCACCACGCCATGTGCCCCCCATCACACACACACACAACGCAGGCCCCTACACTAACTTGCCTCTTTCCACATCAAGTTTAAATTCTCTCAGCTTTCACAGCATTTCCACAGTTCTGCCTCTCAGCCCTTCTCTCTACCTGCACTCTGTCCCAGTTCACACCTCGACACTCCCTTTGCCTCCTCCTTGTGCTGTTGTGCCTTTATTCTTTCTACTTCCTGCCCTCACTCCCCAACACCCTTGTCTCTGCTTACAGATCCCTCCTTTCAACTCACTCCTAACTGGATTTCCTCCACTCCCCTCAATCCTAGCACTAGCTGCTTCTCTTTTGCTCAGTCTTACCCAGAGCTTACTGCAGTGGCGCTGTAGCATCGCTACTACAGATGCTCCAAGCCGTCATCTTAATTATTCCAGCCCCTGCGAGTTGCGGTAGCTGTGTTGGTGAGAGAAGCTCTCCCGCTGACATAGCTCTGTTCACACCAGCGCTTTCGTCAGTGTAATTTATGTCACTTGTGTGGCTTATTCACACCTCTGAGCAACGTAACTTATACTGACTTAAGCCATGGTGTGTCCATAGCCTAGGTGCACATTTTACAGTCTGACCTCCCATGCACAAGATTTTATTTTGTACCTTTTTATGTTCCCTTGTCATCTCTCCGTTGCCTGTGTGAGTCAACTGTGGACTGTAAGCTCCCTGGGATCTGTATTTCTGGGACTTGCCAGCCATGCTTGTGGTGCACTCTCAGCATTAAATATTAATACCACTTCTTTGTATGTCTTCCAGCGGAGGAGAAGGCTCGAGAGGCAGAGAGTAAAGCCCGTGCACTAGAACTGCGCTTGGGTGGGGATCTCACACGAGACTCCAGGGTGAGACTTCTGCATTTCTCTGCCTGTTTGCTGAGGCTGTCTGTATGGGGGGTTCTGTTCAGAGCCACCCTTCCCTGAGCTAAGTGGAGTTTGTTACTCTGTTTCCAGTGTGGAAAGGTGGCCATTCCTACTGGAGATGCTGTTGTGCTGACTCTGTGCTCAGTCTTCCCTGGCAGCCTTAATGTCTGTTATCCTCAAGGAATGTGCTTAACATTTTTCAGGGTCTGACAATGGTTTGTTTCTACTCAGTTGCGGGAGCCATGTGCGCATTGCTTCTGCATGGGGTGAAGTACCCCAGGATGTATATGCAGTGGGCAGGTGAGACTCTGCCAGAGTGTCAGTGTAGGGTGCCAGTCAATTCCGGATGTTTCTGTGGCTGCTGCTCTCCTGTGCGGCTTGCAGTTTGGTCCTAAATTTCCCCTTTGTAGCTAGAATTTTTTTTCTTTCCTCGCAAGTGGTTTCTGCTGAAGCCGCACCTTGTGCAACACTCAGGCCAGCTCTGAAAGCTAAGCAATGGCCAGGCCAGCCAGTACTTGGGTGGGAGACCTTCAAGGAAATCCCAGGTGATCAGTAAGGTGGTACTCCGTACTAAGAATGCATCAACCTAGTGCTAAAAGTTGCTTTGATTTTTTTTTTTTTTTTTTGGTGAGAAGTACTACAAAGCCACGTTCCTTAACCCTCAATGCGACTTGTATGACTTGGCATGTTAGTCCCAGTGTCCTCACCAAATTCCATTTTGCCTTCCTAAATTCCCACTACAGTTTCAGTTGGATACGGGCTTCTTTGTTTCCTCTTCTAATCTGTTGTGTAGTGTTTCTGTGCATGGTTAAACAAGTGTTTTGCTGCACCCCAAAGATAGCTGTTTTCACTCTTTACCGTGGCTAGTTAGATGATTTCTGTGTCTAAGGCTATGTTCAGACTGACGGCAGCAAAATCGCCGCCGCCAGATCGATCTTTCTGGATCGATTGAGCGGTCAGTGAGACCTGCTCGATCGCTCAGGAAGTCGACTGAGTAAGTCCACCCCCTCAAGTAGCGTAGCTCTGAGCTGACGGGAATGCTGTTCCCATCGGCTCAGCGCAGTGAGAACAGCGCGCAGAAGGGAAGCAGAGCAGTCGACGTCAGTTACGCAAACTACTCTGTGTAGTTTGCATAACTCCCGTCCACTGCCACCGAATCGCGCGGTCAGTGTGAACCAGCCCTAAGTCTGTAAAGTGCTATGGGGTCCTTTGGAAGGAGAAGTGCTATAGAAAAATGTGTGTTAATTTTGGTCTTTCTCTGACATGCTTCACGTCTGCAGGTGACACTACGGCAGGTCCAGAACACAGCCATAACCATGCGCAGAGAGGCTGATGTCAAGCGGCGGATCAAGGAGGCAAAGCAGCGGTGAGTACAAGGTCACTTGGGGATTCAGTTGTGCTATGCTGTTACTCTGTCGCCCTCTCAGGATGCAGTTGTCCCTCTGTTATCTTGCCTTACCCCAGGAGGACCAGCTCATTGGAGGAACATGTCCAGTGCTACTCTGAAGCCCGTGTAGCTGAGGGTATTCAGAGCTTTGCCCCTTTGGTTCCCCCCAACCAATGGATAAGCACATTAGCTGGACAATATCAATATGATGCAGTGGTCAACCTAAGTGTTCATAAAAGTTTTCTCCAATTGAAGTGACTGGGGGGGGTTTCCTACTCTTGGTGCTATTGTGTGTCACAAAAAAGATCATGACATAATAGAAGCAGTAAGTCTTCCTTCGCTACCAAAAGATGATGATAGGGTTGCACTAGCATGATCAGGGGGCTGCAATCTAATGCAATAGTCACTCCAGGGTGAATTGACTTTGCCTGAGTGGATGGGACAAAATCATATTATAACCACACTACCCAGTGGTGGCACTAGGTCTGTAATAGGACTTAGGCCATTTCCATGCTACAGTGGCACAGCTACGGTGCTGCAGCTGTGTCATTGCAGAGCTATTGTGTAGAAGCTTCCTGCTCACTGTAGTTAACCCACTTCTGTGGGCGCCGGTAGCTAGGTTGACTGAAGAATTCTTTCATTGACCTAACTGAATCTACAGTGAGGGTTAAGTTGACCTAACTACGACACACAAGACATGAAATTTTTCACAGGCATGAGCAATGTAACCACCCATGACCATCTAATTTGCAGGTGTGTATACCTGGCTTCAGTAACATGGTTTGGCCCTGTCTACACAGGTAGGCCTAAACCATGTCACAGCAATATTGGGTGGCTGTTGTCTTATCACATGATCTGTCTTGGAAGTTTTGCTACTGTAGATGGGCCCATAGACAAAAACAGCAGTATGGCGGTGGGAGCTTTGTTGATCTTTTCCCCAATGCAAATTCACATGAGTTCAAAAGCTGAGACTCCTTTTTCCTCCTATTCCCATGTACATAACTTCTTTTCCCTTATTAATTATTTCTTGGTTCTAATGGAAGTATTGCATAAAATAGAATCCTGTGAATTGGAGCCCCAGGGGATGTTGTTCTTCCCTCCCTCATTAATAGACATAAAACACCAAGTGCCTCCAAGCAAACAACTCCTCTTGGAAATGCATCATCCCACTATTAAACTGTAAATCTGAAACTATAAGAAATAAAATTCAAGAAAGCTTTAGGAATAGCACCACTGCACTTAGCCCACGGTGTAGATAGGAAACCTTTAAAGCTAACATACGTGGTCATACTTCCCTACATAAAAAAAATTTAAAGAAATAAATGTTGACGTCAACCGCAGAAATAAAAAATGTATGCTTAGGCTGTGAAACATAAGCAGACATTTAAGCTCTCAATTGCAAACCAAATTTAGCTCCAGTAGATAGCCTAACACTGGTTAAATATTTCCAAAAAGGTTTCACAGGGTGGGGCAGTGAATGTGTGTGACACAAACTGAAAACTCCCAGTCTTTAATGAGACACAAAGATTTGGCCAAATTTATTTCTGATGTAAGCAAAGACATTTTAGACAGAGCAGAACTCTCCCTTGCTGAAGAACTATATAAGTCTAGAAAGCAAGATGCTGAACGAGGTCTCAGGAGGTAACAAGAGTCTGTTGTACAAAACAACATGTTCCCCAGACTCCCAATAAACCCTTCACCTAAAAAAAAAAAAAGAATTATAGGTGACTTCTGCAACCCCTGATAAATTATCTTCCTACTATGTTAACTTAGATTGGTTCTGGTTTAATTAATATGCTTAACCCAATACACCACCTCTAACATGAGTCCCAACAGCCCCGATAGCTTATGAAATGTCAACAAAAAATGTAGCGAGTGGGACAGAATTGATATTACCAACAATAATTAATAACAGACTTTGTATTATGAAGATTCACTTTCATTGTCTGCCAAGATAAATCAACCTACTCTGGCCCCTTCTAACCGGTAAGATGGAGGAGGCCTATTGTGAGCTCATATTGAAAGAGGCTTTCATTGACCAGCTTATTGCCCTAGGAAAAAATTAAAATTTTTGGCCCAAATTTGTACAGTGAGACAACTACCATATACCCTGTCCAGAAGCCTTTTAGATATTGGAAATAACTCCTGCCTCTGAACTCCAGAGAGGCACCAGGCTGCAGAGGTGCACTGTCCCTCTTCCTTTTGTCACAGAAACTCTCATCTACATAAATTCTCAAGTCACAGGAGTCTGACTGGCAGAGTTTAATATCAAAACAGTCTTGGTGTGAATTGCCTATTTCTGTATTGTCCTAACCCTGGCTTCTCTGCCTGCATTATTCAAAGCATTGGCTACCTTCAGTAAATGCTAAGGATTAAAAATTAGTTGGGACAGAAATGTTCCAGATAGCCTCCCAACAGTTGGTTCAATCAAAACCTATCCCACCAAAGAATGTCCAGTCTCTTAAATATCTGAGCATGAATGTGAAAATGAAATAGCTTTAATTTACAAAATAAATGATCACCCAACACTAGATAGTCTGTCAAGTGCTAACCAAGCGGGCATGCTTTCTGATATCCCTTATCTCCAAAGTTAACGTTAATAAAATGTTCATCCCAGTAAAGTGCACTCATCTCCTTGAAAACGTTGCTGTCTCATTAACAAAGAATTCCTTTTAAAAGGCTACAGTCTGCCATATCAGCCTTCCTCTGGGCCTGTGGAGTCTCAAGAGATGACTACAGTACATTAACCCAGCAGCTGAAGGAGGGAAGAGATTGCTGTGCTTAGCTATTGTCTTCATTACTTAGGGTACGTCTACACAGCACAAAAAAAAAACCCAACAACCCCAAAACCCCACAGCAGCAAGTCTCAGAGTCCAGGTCTTCGGATTCGGCTTCATAAGCCTTGTTCTGCAGTGCTAAAAATAGATGTGTAGGTGTTGTGGCTTAGGCTGGAGCTTGGGTTCTGAAGCCCAGGGAGGGTCTGTAGATCCAGATTCTGAGACTCACTGCTGCAGGTTTTGTTATTGTTGTATAGATGTGCCCTTAGCCTCCCAACTGTGATATCTTGTCCTTGGTTCTCCGACAGCCCAAAACCTCCAGAAAGTGAACTTAAAAAGTACTTAATGGATCAGTTTTGTTAGCATTGAAGACATACAAAATATTTCCTATCAGGCCCTGCAGTTAAAAATATCTCGTCATCTCCTACCCTGTACCAAGGAGTATAAAATTATATTAATGCTAATAATAATCAGAGAATGGACATTGAGTAAATCAATTTGTCAGGCATTTATCTAAAATGTTTGAGCAGCGTAGGATAACCTTCCATCTAACTGCAAATTATCAGAACTGACACATACATGACACATTCCATACTCACAATATAGCAAAAACAAGAAAACCTGAATTAAGATTATGAACAAATATTTGAATAGCTCTAAAAAAGGCTTCCAAATGTTCACCAGATGGGGCATGAAATGATTAATCTGGGTGAAGCACGTGATGGCTGCAAATCTTGATGATAACCTGGAAACAGAAATTGGGTAGATGATTCTCTGTAACTGTTACTGATGCAAGAGCTGAGGTAGTGATCAGTGCTGTACAAAAGAACACTCCGTCTCTTCCTGATCCTGGATTGACCAGTTTAAAATCTACAGGGTGCTAAACATGGATTGCACAGGCTGCTCTTCAACCTGCATCACTGGGCCCTAAGTAATTCACAATCTAAATTAGAGGATCATAGTTCATGTAAAACGTAGACAAGTACTTTTAAATATTTTGCACCAAATGTACATCAGTGCAACCATGATTTCTACATTCCAACAGGTATAATTCCTAGTAGTCAAAAATGTGGGGTCGTTTTCAAAAGTGCTCAGCAGTTACAACTGGAGACAGATTTTCACTGAAGTTGCTGCGTGAAAATCCAAGCACTTTATTTATTTAGGCACCTACGTGGAAATGGAAATCTCCTGAAAATCTGGCCCATAGCTTTGCTCTGTGCTATGTGGGTATATCTGCAGCTTGAAATCTGCTAGAAGGGCATTGCAAAATGAATAGCACAATAATGTAAGCCCTCATCTCTATGAAACCCAAGGTCTGTGCACTGAAATTGTCAGGCATAATGCTAGTTATATATTGAAACCTTTGAATCCAGTTTTGCCTGCAAAGCACAGTTAGCATGTTCTGGAGGCCACAAACCATGAAATAATGAATGTGTTGCCATTAAAGGGTGCGATGTGCTACAAAACGAATAGCCAAGTTACAGACTTTGATCAAATCTAATTCCTTTTCCTTGAGAACTTGAAAGAAAAATACTTGGACCAGAAGCATGAACCATGAATCTTTCATAAAAAGTCAAAAATAAGGGTGAGGCCGATCTGTAGTTAGCTCAACAGCCTTACATAACAGTGTTGCAAAATTTAACCTGTAATTTGCATTCAGTAAATAATTTAAAAAAAAAATTTAAATAGTGATATCCTTAGCAAATCCTCCTGTAAGTCCTGAATGCACAGAAATAGAGGGGTTTTCATGGCGCTGGATTTTGTGTCTCTGGTTGTGGCAAAGAGCTGGTCTAGGTCACTTTTTTGGTTTATCTTCTCTGTATACCATGGAAGTTTCTAATTCTTGCTGCCTCCTTCTGTCCCAGGGCACTGAAGGAGCCTAAAGAGTTGAACTTTATCTTCGGGGTGAATATCGAACAGCGGGATTTGGATGGCATGTTTGTCTATAACTGCAGTCGGCTGATTAAGATGTATGAGAAGGTGGGCCCACAGCTGGAGGGTGGCATGTGAGTTCCTTTCAGAAACCTTCAGTGTTCCCTTTGCTTAGGACTGAAATTGGCTTGTACAACAGAGCTAGGGAGCTACCATGAACCGTTCCCTCCATATACAGGACACGCTCTTCTCTCACGAATGCGGGGCTTCGGACACTCAGTATAAGCCACAATCATAGTCTGCTCTGTTTTATTATGAAATTTAAAGCCCCGGATTTCCCAGTAAAGATGAAGTTATGCATGCAGAGATGGGGGTTTGCCCTGCAGTGACACAAGATTTTTCTGCTCCGTGCCAGCATTTGGTATTGGGCCCTTCCGAGAGAAGCGTGCCAAATGAAAGCTGACAATCCCTCACTATTTACTAACCACCCCTGTGTCACAAAGAGGACTAACCCTTGAAGCAAGACAGGATTATTGGGACTGATTGAATATTCGGTATTTGAAAGCAAAGATCCCTTTTGTGCACGAGGAAAACAAAGACATTGACTCCTGCTGGAATTCTGTGCCACTGCACAATGCAGAATTCGCGCATAATTAAAGTTCCCCGCAGAATTTTATTTTTTCACACAATTTGTGATTTCTGCATTAAAATAATAATGGCAACCCAGCCGTGCTCCCGCTATCAGCCCCATGCTGGCCAGGGCTCCTTCTGTTTATGTTCTGTTGTTCTGACAAATAAAACATGCAGAATTTTGGTGCAGTATTCCCTGAGGAGTAGACATTTGGTACCAGAAGACTTTCTTCAGAACATAGCTCCAAATCTGTCGTATTAAGGGGCTGATATTACATTAATATTGAAAAAGCAGCATGATGGTTTCACCGTCTGAAACACATACTGCTGCAGCCGGTACTCAGTGAGCCAACTGGTTGCAGTATGTGATTGGTACTGGTTGTTCAGTGCTGCTACCTTGAACAGGTACGGCACCTTATTGGGCATTAGCAGTGGACAGTGTGTCATAGTTGTTTCTCATCCCCAGGGCATGTGGTGGAGTGGTAGGAGTGGTGGACATACCCTACCTGGTTCTGGAGCCCACCCACAATAAACAGGACTTTGCGGATGCTAAAGAATATCGACACTTGCTGAGGGCGATGGGGGAGCACTTGGCTCAGTACTGGAAGGATGTTGCTATTGGTAATGAGGCTTCACGATTTGACAGGGATGGGGAGGGGGATCTGGGTGGCTGGTGGGACAGAGGGCTGAGTTTACCAGAGAAGGAAGACTGCATATTTATGTTGCCGATTGTGACAGCTTGATGAATGTTCTTGTTTTGTTTTTTCTCCAGCTCAGAGGGGTATAATCAAGTTTTGGGATGAATTTGGCTATTTATCAGCAAACTGGAACCAGCCTCCCTCCAGTGAACTGCGCTACAAACGTCGACGATCCATGGAGATCCCCACCACAATTCAGTGCGGTGCGTCTGACCAGGCAGAGGCCAGCAGGCTGTCTGGGATTAAGAGACCATTCTGCTCTCTGGGCTCGGGAATAGAAACTATTGTTCAGGGAGCTGAGCAGCTCATGGGCAGGAGAGAGTTTTTAGTATCTTATTACTAGTTTTTTTGCTACCCAGCTAAGCCAATGCAGCTCTGGGAGCTGGATTCTTTTCTGGCTCATGCATCATCAACCAGATTGTTAAGATGTTATCTACATTGTAATTGCCAAATATCTGGTGATTATGCACAAGCCAGACACTGAGTCCAGGGAGAGGTTTTGGGCTGGCAGTTTAAAAAAAGAAAAAAGTCATCTTTATCTGTAAGCTAAGCCTACTGAGGGGCTGATAGAGCTGTACAGGGCCGTTTTTATAGTGCTTCACTAGAACAGAACTGCACCTCAGCCACTATGATTCTTGATCACATTATCTGGGTTGTACTGATCACCAGATTTGGGGTCAGGCGGCAGTCGTCCCTCCCACCCCTGCTGCATTTTCTAGGACCTTTGGGAGTGTTCCCCTTCCTTTGGAACATTGAGTGGGAATAGCCTGAGTATCAAATGGGAGTATCCCACACAATCGCCTTTCTTGCCACTCGAGACCATGGGCACTGAGAGTTCTCTGCCTTCCTGACCACCATTTCAGTTATTTTTATGATTTTGTTTGTTTCTTTTTAAAAGAAAACAAAACTTTGCAACACGGTGGAATGTCTTGGAGGGAGATGGAATGTGGTCCCCAGATACCAAGTGCTCGGGCAGCTGGAAGGAGTTTTTGTCACCAGACTAATGCCCTGGGAAGTTGTGAGGTCCTCAAGGGCCAAATGGGCTTGCTGTGCACCCAGGAGACAAGCTGTGTGTGTATGGCTCAGAGTCTGTGTGTGCTGACTGTGTAGTCTGTTCTGTGTAACAGATATGTGTTTGAAATGGCGGACCCTCCCATTCCAGCTGAGCTCCGTGGAGAAGGAGTACCCGGATGCTTGGGTGTGCTCCATGAACCCTGACCCTGAGCAGGATAGGTGAGTGTATGAGGGCCATAGTAGGGAATTGGCATTAACGTGCCCTTGCCGTGCTGTTTTGGGCGCCTGACTGGATAGGTGATGGTGTTTGGCCTACATCACAGGATTCTGCCCACAATCCCAGTGAATCAGGACGTTTCTATTAAAAATGAGCATCAGTGAAATAATTAACAATGTTGCCATTAAGTGACATCATTTGGTTTGAGTCAATGCGCCCATTGAGATGAATGAAAGAAATTACCAGTTCTATCAGAGCTTAACTGTCGGCAGACTCTGGAAGGAAGCAAAGCATCCAGTTACAGTCTGAAGGTGTTCTTCACAACAGAAAAGGCCAGAAACATAACTCTGATCTGAAACAAAACTTTAGATCTGCAGACCTTGGGTGGCCACCAGAGCAGCACAAGTGCTACCTTGCACAGAGTAGACTTAATCTAACCCCTTCTTATACCCAACTCCCGTGTGTTATCCATTCGGGGGGGGGCGGGCGAGCGATTATCTTCTTAGACAGAATCTTCCCCTGGGGGGACTTTCCTGCTTCTCCCCCTTCACCCCTCTTCCCCGCACACTTTGTTGATTTTAGTTGGGGTGTTTGCAGATCATGAGTGGCATAAACTTAATGGCTGGGAGCACCTGTAGATCAGAACTGAGGATACAAGCTAACGGTTGCAAAATACCTGATAAATTCAATTAATGTAGCTACATCGAAAGTTTGAAGTATCTGCATAATTCCATTAATATCCAGGAAAAGTCTGACATGGGTGCTAACTTTCTTAAAGGATCAGTTTTTAATTCATTCATTCTGTACTCAAAGTAAGCGCTGTAAATTTGGGGAGGATAGGCTGCATTTTTCATAAAAACGAAGTTTGAATCCCTGCTTTAAATGCAAAATGGAACTCAGCCTTAACTGTGGAGTTGCAGTTAGCGCCTCCATAATAACGCTGACACACATGCGGTCTCAATAACCGTTTCACCTTTGAGGAAAGAAGAAAATCCAGCATCCCTTCTAGAGGGAGGTGGTGGAGAAGAGAATGTTGGGATGTTTTTTAAGGAGGAGAAATTACTTAAGTGTAATTCTGTTTCTTTAAAGATGCTATTATCATAGAATTCCCGCTCTTGGAAAATAAATAGCTCAAGGGGTGTTTCAAAAGGAAACAAAGAACCCATACAGGCAGTGATAAAGCCCATATTAAATAAGCCACAATTTAGCTGTATTGATGAAGGAGAGAGATCTTCAGACAAGCATGAAGTATAAATACAAAAAGCCTTGAGGATGAGTTGAACAAAACAGCCTTCTTGTCTGGCTCAGAATAAGGAAGTTCCTGAATTAAATAAATACTTTAGGAGATGGCAGTCTTGTGCTCCCTTATTTTGAAAATAGGTTCTGTGGAAACTTAAAATGGAGGCCCATTCCTTTTCTGTAGGGTAAATTGTTACTGGAGTGCGTACCTCTGTACACTGCAGCATCCCTGGTTGGCAGGGAAGGATGTGAAGACTCCTGATATGAGGCAAACATGAATTAGGCCATAATAGTGATGAATGCGATAGAAGTCTACATACCCTAAGAACTGTCATCCAGTAAACTAAGAATGGGGCGTACTCTGGGGCTTCTAATCTGTTTCAGGTGGAACTCTTAAGACTTAACTGCGTCTGTGAATGTGGAGGAGGGCCTACTGGGAGGGGCTGTGGCATGAGCAGTTTGTTGACAGGACGATAGGCTTGTTAAGCTTGGAACACTAACACCACCTTATGGATAAAACTTAGATATGGTGATGAATCACTTATCCTTGTGAAATCTCCTGTAAGGCGGGTTCTTAGTACCTGAAACTCAGCAGCTCTTGGATCTGAAGACGCTGCCACTAGGAATAAGATCTGCCATGTAAGAAATTTGAACTTGCAGGTGCTGATTGGTGCAGCAGGAGTTGTCATTAGCTGTGTTAGATGCTCTTTGATCTAGGCTGATACAGTTACCATAAAGATTTGGGTGGAGTTAGTCTTGAAACTGTACTCAGAGGTGACAAAATAGCAAAGCAGTCTTGGTGTGGAACAAGCCTTGTGACCTCTTTGCCCCCTGCTGCAAACCTTTACATGCATGGATTTCACTTCTCTGGAGGTCTTTGCCTTTTCATGAGCCGAGCCCTCAGGGAGAGGGCGGCTAAGCCAGAGGAGCAAGGTGCACTGGCGTGGAATGAGGATCTGAGGCCAGACGGTTAGCCAAAGAGGAACTTATCGGGCAGTCTTCCACAGAATTAGGAACCAGACTGCCTAGGCCTGTGTGAGGCTGTTGGGTTATTGGATCCTTCATTTGTTCCTGAATTCTTTCTGGGACCTTTGATACCAAAGTCACTGGTGGAAAAGTAGCCAGGAATCTCCTACCCCAGTAAAGAGAAGTGTTCTGTGCTAAAACAGTCTCATCGTAAAGCCGAGAATAAAAGGCTATAAGCTTCTGCATAGAATGCCGAAGAGATCCCCCTGTGGTATTCCCCACTGGAGGAAGATTTAATCCTGATACTCTTTGATTAAGAAGTTACTCATCATTATCTCTCACTAATGGGCTCTGACTATCCGCAGCTGGGTTCTCCTTATATACAGTGTAGTGGGCTGATTGTCTGTGTGAGCCCGGGGATTACCCAGTGTCTGAGAGTCCTTAGGGCACCCGGGACTGCCCTCCTCCCCAAAACATCGTGTGCCCTCATTACCGCAACTGCAATACTCTGGGTATGGCGTGCCTTGGTATAAGATCAGCAGTGCAGGGGGGAAATATCTAATCACTGTAATCTGAATGGGCAGCATTTGCAAACCCATTCCTTATTGGATATGTTCCCTGGTCTACTTGGTGGAACACCTTTTTCATCCGCTGGGGAAGAATGCTCCCATATGCTTTAAATACAGTGCCTAAACTAGGAAAGGCCCTAGCAGAAGTTCAGAAAAGACAAGGATCCAATAAGCTGTAATAGCTTCACACTGGCCTGGTAATCAGAGAGGCCTGGAGGTCATCTGCAGAAGTTCCAGTGATGCTTGCATACACAAGGATCTCTAGGATCGAAGAGTTTTTTCTCATGCATGTGTTGGGTACTACAGATGCATTTATGGCCATGGGACAACATTCATAGTATGGTTCAAGCTGCTCACCACGCCTCCCCTTTGCTCATTAGCATGAGAGAGGATGCTAATCTGTCCACTACATCAACCGCTTTCTAATGCCCTCTCCTCAAGGCAGACTGCCTCATCACAAGTGTTTCCTTGATGTTCTTGGTGAAATTCAGCCTCCACAGCTCGTGAACTCCAGTGCAAACCACGACACACACATCTAGACCAGTCAGGTTGCAGTAAGGATTAATCCACTAGGGCGTGACAATATGCACAACAGGCCAAGTGTGGAATCTAAAACCATCCATGTAGAGAATGTGAGGACAGTCTCGAGGCAGGCAGTCCGGCTCACCTCTGAAGCTGCCAACTAGAAGCACCACAGAGACCTTTCATGGGATTTGTGGTTGCCAAGGCAGCATTTCTAGGAACCCACCTCGATATAGAAAACAGAGAAATACCAGATCATTAACCCACGAAGTATCATCCTCTGCAATAGAAATGATGGACAAGAAAATTGGTGCCAGTCAGCTTAAAATTCAGAGAAAATTCAGGAATAAATGGAAAGCAAGTTAAAAGGGTGATTTATGGTACTAGCCAGATGGATCTCCTCAGTTGTCAGCAGGAACTAACAGTTGGAGGCACCATTGCT
The DNA here is from genome assembly GCF_026122565.2 of Emydura macquarii macquarii. Taxonomy (NCBI): domain Eukaryota; kingdom Metazoa; phylum Chordata; order Testudines; family Chelidae; genus Emydura; species Emydura macquarii. The sequence continues at coordinate 8,307,381 of NW_027131391.1, forward strand.
GGAATAGTTGTCTGCGCTATTTCCCTGCATGGCCCCTGCTCTCTGAATGGGCAGCACATGCCAGTGAACTCCCATTATAAATCGGTGTCTTTTAAAGACTATGTTTCTAACCGTTAAATTGTAAGGCCAGTAAGCATCTGTATGCATTTCTGCCTGGCTAGAACTTTTGAATCTTTCTGATTGTCCCTAAAATAAGAGTTATTGCAGTAAGGAAAGGAAGTTCACAGCTAGATTTCCTTGAGGCCAATATTGCTCTCTTTAATTGTAAAAGGTTTTGTAAGTCACTTTTTGGATTCTTGCTGAGCCTGTCTATCATCCTCTATGCTGTAGGTGTGAGGCTGCAGAGCAGAAGCAGAAGGTACCCCTGGGAGCACTGAAGAAGGACTTCCGATCACAAGAGGAGAAGCAGAAGCAGCTGACTGAGAAAATTCGCCAGCAGCAGGAGAAACTGGAGGCTTTGCAGGTGAATCTAGAGACCTAGAGCTGAGCATGGTGGAGAGAATCTGAAATGCTTCCTTGGGCAAATGAATTACACTGAGTTAAATGTCTTTCTCAACTCTCTCTCATTTTATTATTTGTATTGCTGTATTGTCAGGGATCAGGACCCCCTTGTGCCAGGCGCTGTACAAACAAAACAAAAAGACAGTCACTTCCCCAAGGAACTTACCATCTAAGTATCAGACAAGACAACAGATAGACCAGAGAGTACAAGGAAACAGTGACAATACCTAGCCACTGTAAAGTTTTTTGTGGCATCTTGGAAAAAGAGAATTTAAAGGAGCATTTTGAAAGAGGGGAGTGCATTAGTTTTGTGGGTGTTTATGGGGAGCTCCTCCCAAGTGCGAGGGGCAGCATAGGAGAAAGCATGAAGGTGCTTATTTGAAAATGTAATAACTGGACAATGTAGGCATCCTGGATGAATTGGAGAACATATGCTGTGTAGAGTCCAAATCTTGTCCCCCATCCCTTCCTGGAGTTTATTTTAATAACAGAAAATTAGCAGCAGTAAAACAAAACAGCGAGAGTCCTGTGGCACCTTAAAGACTAACAAATTTATTTGGGCATAAGCTTTCGTGGGCAGAAACCCACTTTGAACTGAACTTTTTGAGCTGAACGACAAACTTCCTCTTCAGGCTTTCACTTCTTTTTGGACTCCTCCCTGTGGACGGCTTAGCCCACAGCTTATGTCCTTTCTTTATAGGGCCGCTCCCCGTCTCCCTCATGTTCAGATGGAGTGGTGAACCACCTGCCTCAGTGAACCAGCAGAATCCGTTTAATATTCCTTGGTGTGATCACCACCTGCTAACAAAGTGAGTTTCAGGCAAACACTGACCGCTTTTAAATTGACCCTGTTCCTGTTATTTTACCACAGAAAACCACTCCAATACGGTCCCCAGCTGACCTGAAGAAATTGCCTCTGGAAGTGACCACGCGGCCTATAGTAGAGGTAAGTAGCTCAGCTCCGATACTGCTGCAGACCTGTTCTCTCCAGTACCATATTGAACTGTTCTGAAGAGGTTTCTGACTTTTATTCTTCCTCTCTCCTGTGTGCTCTCTCCTCCTAGGATGCCCAGTCGTTGAGCAGACCTCAGCGCCCGCGATCTCCTCCTTTACCCGATGTGATTAAAAATGCTCCCAGTAGGCCACCGCTGCCACCGCCTCCCCCCAAGTCCTTCAGCCAACTCCGGAAGGCCCCCCTGGCTCGGCCAGCCATCAGCACCCCCAAACTGGCAAGTGTGCTGTCCAGGGAAGAAGCTAGTACTTCCAGGACACAGCAGCACATTGTGACTGTGGGCAAATCCAACAGCACAGTGGTTAGGACTCCTGCCAAACCCCTCCAAGTGGGGCGGCCACCCCCCATGCTCCTGCAGAACTCCGTGAGCCAGCGTGAGATGCCCAGTCCCAAAATTACAAAGACGCCAGTGCTGAAAAAACCTGCAGCACTCAAACCGCCCCAGGTGAGACTGTTGTTTGGTGGGATGGGAGATCATCAAAGTCGTACCCCTCAACCTGGACAGCCCCAGTGTTTACCCAGCCTCTTCCTCACCTCAGGCATGAGACTCCCCTACCTCACCCCCACTGTATTGTCTGCATAGGATGGAAGAACCTCACCCCTAGGTGAGAGCTCAATGATGTATCTTCAATGGGATCACATGCCTCAGCTGCTTCCTGAGACCCCAGTGATTACCCTGTATGGGATAGAAACAGGAGAACAGGTGCATGGTGATGGACCCTGACGGTGTTCATGGCTCTCCCTTGTGGCACAGGGTGGATATATGTGTAATGTGATGATATGTGCTAGGACTCCTGTAGAAAGTCAGATTTTCAAAGTGGCTCGGCACCTAACCGCTCCCATTGTTCTTAGCAGAAGCTGTTGGGGGCTGAGCACTTTGGAAACCCTAGCTACTTTGTTTAGGTGGCTGTATAGCAGCCGAGCTTGTCTGAAAGCCCACCCTCTTGAAATGGATGGTTGGTGGCACTCTTGAGATTCAGCCAGAAATCACTTGCTCTCAACAGGCCCCCAGCATCCGGAAGAGGGCATTTAACACCATGGAGGATGGACTGGAGGAGGAAGTGGAGCAGAAGAAGGAGAAGACGAAACGGGGCAAATTGGTGGTAGTGAAAGAAGAGAAGAAGGACTCAAATGAGGTGGTGGTTGAGGTGAGGGTTGCAGTGAGTTCTCTCTGGCAGGGAGGGAGGTAGTGAGCTCTCGTGATCGTCCCAGCAGAGGGCTAACTTGAGCTCTTTATGCTTACAGCTCACAGACAGTGCAGGGGAGGAGGAACTAGCAGATCTGAAAAGAGCCCAGAAAGGTGAGGAGCAAACCATGAAACTCATTCCCTGTTTGCCAATATGCAGAAGGCAGTGAAAGGGGCAGAGGACACACTGACTGGTCTTCCTGATTTGAGCAAGGGTCCTCTTTAAACCTGGAGTTACCGTGTTTGTGCCAGAAGTGACCATGAAACGCAACTGATTTACATGTAGTTTAACTGATTGTGGCTACGGTCACTTTGATTGTGCTGAAGCATGGCATGCTGGGACCTGTCATCTCTGGGCTGCCCTTATATTAACAGTGAAGAGGGTTTGGGGCCAGATTGCGTGAGTCGGCGAGCCTCCTCTGTTCATGGTGTACTGCAGCAGAGTGAGTAGGGCTGTGGGTGGCATGTTTCCCCTTCACTTGTTTCCAGAAAGTTCCTGTTGTGGGTTTCTCATGATTCAGGTCCCATTTCCAGGACACATGAAGGGTGGTGATAACTCTAGGTTCTTCATCAAGTGTTGGTCCCGGTGTGTATTCCGTACGTGGGGCCATGCACCTGAGCCTGGAAGCTTTCCTTAGCACAGTCCTTTACCTGCATGTGTGTCGTGCATCCCTTTGTGCTCGCAGCTGAGGGTGTAATAGGTCGTACAGGTCGAGTTCCCTCTTACTGTTGCATGGACTTAGTCGGAACCCCTGTTCCTTTGCGCTCTTAGCTTGTATAAGAGAGTGACCTTGTCCATTTGTGTAGGCAGTTGTGTATAGCGTAGTTTTAGACTAGTTTAGTGAGTTAGTTAGCATTAGTTTCTCTCCACTCAGGGACCATTTCCACTTCCCTGGAAACTATGCCCCACGTTCTGGGGTTTCCTGCCTGCGCTCATTCTCCATGAGCGACAAGCACCGGAGGTGCCTCTACTGCCTCGGTGAGGTCCACACCGCAGCTCGTTGCTCCATCTGTAAGTCTTTCCTGCCCCACACTTGGGAAGCTCAGGAGCTTCACCTCCATAAATTAAGGTTTGTTCCTAGCAGAATACTGAAGAAAAGCGAGCCTCTCTCCTGAAAAAGCTGTGTGAAATGTGCTTTCAGCATCAATCCAAACCCTCTAACGTCTGTCCCTTCTGTGTCTCAGACAAAGGGCTGCACGTGGAGGTGCGAGTGAATAAGGAGTGGTTCACGGGCCGGGTCACGGCTGTGGAGATGGGCAAGCACACCATACGCTGGAAGGTGAAGTTCGATTACGTGCCTACAGACACCACACCAAGAGATCGCTGGTAACTAACCATTATCTTTGGCTGCAGGGGCTCTGGAGATGCTCCCCCTTCAACTAGAGGAAGAGGGGGGCCCTGTTCTAGCCTCACAGATGCTGAGGAGGGGAATAACCCATTTTTGGGTTGGGAGGTAGTGTACCCAGGAATGTTTGGGGAAAGCCGCTTTGTGATTGCAAAGAGGACAGACATTGCTACACAGGGGCAGTTCTGGGAGAAGTTGTGTGCAATCTAGGATCTGGTGTTAGAGTGACGGGTGCTCTCTGGCAAAGGGCTCGTCTGGAGAAGGCTATATGTGACTCCCTGCTGACTCCTCCAGGGTAGAGAAGGGCAGTGAGGATGTGCGGTTGATGAAGCCTCCTTCTCCAGAGTATCAGAGTCCAGACACACAGCAGGAAGAATTGGTGGTTGCAGCTGAGCCTTCTACCTCAGACTGTGCCCGAATTGAGCCAGACACCACCGGTCCCAGCAGCAGCCAGGAGACTGTGGATTTGCTAGTCCAGACACTCCGGTGAGTTAATTCAGTGCTCAGAGCAGTTATAATTTCTGATTGTTTCAATCTCCAAACAAGGCTTTAAACTCTAACACTGTCTGCTTGTTTCCTCTTGGGTAGAAATTGTTTGCGGTACTTCTTACCTCCAAGTTTTCCCATCTCCAAGAAGGAGTTGAGTTCCATGAGTTCAGAAGAATTGATGGCTTTTCCTCTGGTGAGTTTAATGCCTCTGTTTTATACCAAACTTCTGCTGGGTCTACAAATTCAAAATTTACTGCTCATGAGTTTCTCCGCTTTGGGAATAGAGGGGTCAAATGGATGTTTCTTCTTCATGTGCTTGCTCATGTCCATTCCATTGTAGGTGCGTGCACGGCTGGTTCATGGTTACCGGAAAACTTTTCCCCTTAGCAGATACCGTAGGGCTCTTTTCAGTGCCTCTGGAGTCCCACGCGCATGGAGCCCTGCACACCCTCATTTCCTTCTTTCTGCCACTGACGGTTACTGGAACTGCATTCTTGCTTGCTTTGGGGAGTGCCTCTTAGCTGTAGCCTTTTGTTTTTATAAGTCCTTGTTAAGTAGTTGTTTAGATAGTTGCTAGTTACTGTTGTTATAGTAGATAAAGTAGTCCTGTTAAGGACCTCCACCCGGTGTCGGGGTTTTCCCCGATCTCCAGGCTTTAAGTCTTGTAAATCCTGCGGGAAGACCTTCGCGATTAGCGACTCCCACGAAGACTGTTTAAAGTGCCTTGGGGAGTCTCATCGAAAAGACAAGTGCTGCATCCGCAAGGTGTTCAGACCGAGGACTCAAAAGGACCAGGATATCTGTCTGAAGGCCTTGTTAATGGAGGCGGCCCTGAGACCGGCATCGGAGCCGTCCCGCTCCCTTTTGGCACCGAGCACCAGGTTGGTGCAGAGCGCTCTGCCGGCACCAACTCCATCATGGCACTGGGCTTCCTCTTCACTGCAAAGGAAGAAGCCCAGAAAACAGCACCCGGTAGACAACCACTCCCCCCATGCGGAAGAAGGCTAAGGATGCAGGGTCGAGCTCCAGGGAAGCTCAGAGCCAGTGCGCCAAGCAACCCCCGCAGGGGCAGGTTTCGCTTGGGGCAGTGAGCCCCTCTGCAGAGTGCCCCCCCCCCCCCCCCCGACTCTGGAGTGTGGCAGGAGACCGCTACACCTTGCAGTGCCGTTGACACCAGAGGCACTTCAGGCAGCTGACCTGTTGGCCCTGCCTGTCCCACACACCCCATTGGCCCAGATGGAAAGGATGAGGAGTAAGGCACCTGCATCAAGGGGAAAACCTCCAGTGGGTCGTCCCCCCCCAGTGCCTGCACACCTCACTGGACCCTTGACACACCTCTCTTCAAAACAGGTCACCGCGGAGCAGATCGATTCCCACCAAGAGGCCGATCCTCCTCGGGCATGTTCCCAGGCATCAAGGTGGTCTCTGGGAATGGAACAACGTTACCAGAGGAGCCCAGACAGCCCAAAGTGTCACTCACGCTCGTCGGCACTGAGGGACAGTGGCATTGATGAGTCGACACAGGTCCCGCTTGGTATCGAGCAGATGCTCCCTATCTGGAGCCCAGCACCATTCTCAGTCACCGGTGCCGATGAGTTCACCCATGCATGGGCGGCGCAGAACCCAGTCACCGGCAGGAGGGTCCAGTGATTCAGGGGAGGGAGGGAAGGACCCAGTGGCTCCCCCCACCCAGTCTCCACGACCTGAGGGGCAAGGGCAAGGTCCCTGCCCTGCCTCTCCAGGGTGGCCTCAGCCATCCCATTGGCAGTACTTGAATCCCTGGGGGTTACAGGTGACCTCGGGACACTACTCCCTTGTCTCGTCAAGGAAGCAATCGGGGGGCCCAGCACCACCGGCAGAGGCCCATGACTCCAAGTCAGGGAAGGAATCGGACCCTATGGGTCCTGGGTCACCCTTCTGGTACATGAAGGTGTCCTAAAATTGGCCAAGGGTGTCTGGTAAACTCCATCCTCCCTGCCCTTGACCTCCAAGAGGGCGGAGAAAAAGTATTACGTTCCCACAAAAGGGGTTGAATACTTGTTCACCCACCTTGTCCCTTGTAGTGGCGGTGGCAAGTGAAAGGGACAGGCAGGGACAGCCTGGCTCAACCCCCAAAAACAAAGACAGCAAAAAACTGGACTTGTTTGGGAGAAAAATGTATTCTATCACCAGCGTCCAGTTCCGTGTCACCAACCAACAGGCGTTGTAACCAACAGGCGTTGTTAGGGAGGTATAACTATAACTTGTGGAACTCCCTCAAACGTTTTGGGGAAGCCATACCTCCGGATCAGGCCCGAGACTTCTCCACGGTTTTGGAGGAGGGCAGGAGAGTGGCCAGAGCAGCCTTACAGGCTACCTCAGACGCGACCGACTCTATGCGCCATTACTCCAGTTGTCCGATCTCTCCCAGGAGGTGCAGCAGTCCATACAGGACCTACCGTTTGACGGTGCTGCACTCTTCTCGGAGCAGACAGATGCAAAGCTTCATGGGCTTAAGGACTCACAGGCAACTCTGCATTTGTTGGGTCTGTACACGCCTCAAGCTTCCAGGAGGCATTTTTGGCCCTAGCAGCAGCAGCAACCCTGGTTCCCGGTGCAGCACTTCGGGGACCTATAGTAGGAGAGAGAGGCAGTGCAGGCAGGGCCCACCTTCTTCCTCGACCGCGCAGCCGCCTACCTCCCGACGCTCAGGCAGTCAGCAGCACTCATTTTGATGGTGCATACGAGGACAGCATTCCAGACTCGCATCTGGATCCTGCATCCCCACCTTTCCTGAACCATCTCGTTCCTTTCCTCCCGGCCTGGGCCCATATAACATTGGACCACTGGGTCCTGGACACCATTGGAAGGGGCTATACCCTCCAATTATCCTCTCCTCCTCCCCGCACCTTCCTGTCTCCATCCCTCTTCAGAGACCCCCTCTCAGGAGCAACTCCTCTTATAAGAGGTGCACAATCATCTCATACTGGGAGCTGTAGAGGAGGTCCCGCTGGATATGAGAGGACAAGGTTTCTACTCCCGATACTTCCTCATCCCAAAGGCCAAAGGGGGCCTCAGACCATCTTGGACCTGCGGGGCCTAAACAGGTACAGCAGAAGGCAATTCCACATGGTTTCCCTGGCCTCTGTTGTCCCCTCCCTGGATCCAGGAGACTGGTATGCTGCCCTCGATGTGAAGGACGCATATTTTCACATATCTATCTTTCTGGGTCACAGAAGGTTCCTCAGGTTCGTGGTAGGGGGTTCCCACTACCAGTTTACAGCCCTCCCGTTTGGCCTATCATCAGCCCTGAGGGTGCTAACAAAGTGCATGGCAGTGGTGGCTGTGTATCTCAGGCGTTGAGAGTACAGATCTACCCATATCTGGACGACTGGTTAATCAAAAGCAGGTCGAGGGCTCAGGCCCAAGCCAGTCTGGACCTCATGCGAGTCACCTGTCACAGGCTGGGCCTGCTAGTAAACAAGCAGAAGTCTGCTCTGGTGCCTGTGCAAAGGAGAGTTTATGGGGGCAGTCCTCGACTCGACGCAGGCTGGAGCGTTCCTGCCGCAGGCCTGGTTCGAGGCCATGTCTGGCCTGATCAGGAACCTCCAGGCCTTCCCCCTTACAACGACACGTGTCTGCTTACAGCTGCTGGGCTATAGGGCAGCGTGCACCTATGTGCTCCGCCACGCCTGCCTGAAGCTCAGACCGCTTCAGCTATAGCTGGCCTCGGTTTACACCCCGAGCAGGCTCCTCATGGACAGGGCTGTCACAGTGCCCCCACAGGTCCCGGCCTCCCTAGAGTGGTGAGTAGACCTCCGGATGGTGATGGAGGGAATGCCCTTTGCAGACAGGAGCCCCTCAATGACTCTGGTGTCAGATGCTTCGGACCTGGGGTGGGGGCGCACATCAGCTCTGGTCACGGTACCCAAAGAACCTGGTCGGAAGAGGACCAGGGGCTCCACATAAATGTCAGGGAGCTCCGAGCGATCCGGTTAGCATGCGTGGTGTTCCTTCCCTTCTTGAAGGGCAAGGTGATTCAGGTCCTAATGGGCAACACCACCGCAATGTACTATATCAGCAGACAGGGCGGGGCTCGTTTCTCAGCCCTCTGGAGGCGGTGGGTCTTTGGAATCTGGCGACAGGCCACGATTTTCACCTGGTGACCTCTCACTTCCCTGGTATCAAGAATGCCACAGTGGACCAGCTCAGCAGATCCTTTGTACCATCCCATGGGTGGTCTCTCTACCCGTCAGTCACCGACATGATCTTCTGTAGGTGGGGGTTTCCCCAAGTGGATCTCTTCACCTCCAAGGTCAACAAGAAGTGCAGCCAGTTCTGCGCCTTTCAAGGGCGAGACGAGGGGCCATGTCAGACGCCTTCCTCATTCCCTGGTCAGGGGGGCTGCTATATGCTTTCCCTCCCATCCCGTTAATACACAAGGTCCTATTAAAGATCAGGAAAGACAAGGCGAGGGTCATTCTTATTGCATCCGTGTGGCCCAGGCAGCACTGGTTCACGACACTCCTGGAGCTGTCGGTCGCCCCTCCCCTGGAGCTACCAAGGTGGCATGACCTACTTTCCCAGGACCCAGGAGCACCTTCTGCACCTGGACCTGGAGTCCCTCCACCTGACAGCGTGGAGGCTGAATGGCTGAGTTTGGAGGAATAAGCTTGCTCATCTCAGGTGCAAACCGTACTGATGAGTAGCAGGAAGCCACGAGGTCATTCTGTTTGGCCAAGTGGAAGAGGTTCACTTGCTGGGCCACAGCACAGCAGATTACACCCCACCAGGTGCCAGTCCAGGTGGTCCTAAACTACCTTTTGCACCTTGAGCTTCAGGGTCTAAATATTGCCTCGCTAAAGGTGCATCTGGCTGCATCCCCCGATTCATGGAAGATCAGTTTTTTCTCACACCATGGCGGCGAGATTTCTGAAGGGCATAGAAAAGCTCTACCCACAGATCAGAGATCCCGTACCCCCCTGGGACCTGAATTTGGTCCTCTCTAGACTCACGAGGGCGCCATTCAAGCCCATGGCAACTTGCCCACTTCTGCTACTGTCATGGAAGGTGGCCTTCCTAGTAGATATCACATTGGCTAGGAGGGTGTCTGAAATCAGGGCACTCACCTCATAGTTGCCTGATACAATTTTTTTATAAGGATAAGGTCCAACTGAGGCATCACGTGGCCTTCCTGTCCAAAGTGGTATCACAATTCCACACCAACCAGGACATTTTCCTGCCAGTGTTTTCCCCAAAGCTGCACGCTTCCAAAGAGGAAAAGAGATGACGTGCTGGATGTACGCAGAGCCCTGGCTTTCTACTTGGAAAGGACAAAGCCATTTCTTAAGTCCACGCAGCTGTTCATCACAGTGGCTGAAAGGATGAAAGGCTTACCTGTCTCATCGCAAAGAATCTACTCCTGGATAACCGCCTGCATGTGCTTCTGCTATGAGCAGGCGAAGGTTCCGCTACCGGGCAACGTCACAGCTCACTCTACCAGAGCACAGGTGTCTTCTACAGCATTTTTGGCGCAGGTGTCCATGCAGGACATATGCAAAACTGCTACATGGTCTTCGCTTCATATCTGTACGTCCCACTATGCTATTGTGCAACAGGCTATGGATGATGCCAGATTCAGTAGGGCGGTGCTACAGTCAACCAACCTATGAACTCCAAACCCAGCTCCAAGGTACTGCTTGCAAGTCACCTAGAATGGAATGGACGTGAGCAAGCACGCGAAGAAGAAAAGACGGTTACTTAACTTGTAACTGTTGTTCTTCAAGGTGTGTTGCTCATGTCCATTCCATGACTCGCCTCCCAGCCCTGCTGTCAGAGTTGATGGCAAGAAGGAACTGAGGGGCTGTAGAGCCAGCAGCGCATCATGCACGCGGGACTCCAGGGGGTGCCGAAGCTGGCCCTATGGGATCTGCTAAGGGGAAAATTTTTCCAGCAACCGTACATGGGGCACGCACGCACCTACAATGGAATGGACATGAGCAACACATCTCGAAGAACAACAGTTACAAGATTGTTGTTCCTTACCCTTGGATATGTGTATATATACCTCCTACATGATTTCTGTTCCTTACATCTGACGAAGTGGGTTACAGCCCACGAACGTTTATGCCTGCAGAAATTAAATTTGTTAGTCTTTAAAGTGCTACAGGACTCTCATTGTAGTTACAAGATAAGTAACCGTCTTTTCCTGAGTGTTCATTCTCTTGAGAAAACATGGATGCAGTTTATTTTACCAATTCGTAGATGCATAGAAAAGATCTGTTGGGATATCAAATGGTGAACAATCATGGAATTCTGCTGATTTCTCCCCCTCCTCCTCCCTCTGTCAGTGAATGGGGTGTGAGTCAGCAAGTGCCTCTCATGGTCCACTGAGGGACATGCTCTTCAGGTTTAGAAATGCTAGAACTACTTTGTTGTCATAAGGCAACCTTAACTAGCCTTTGAAACAAAGCTTTTGGTTTTGTTACTGGATTTTCACAGGGTTTTTTCCACCTATCTTTCATTTTTTCTTAATTAGGCCAATGAAGAGACAGTTTCTAAAATGTAAAACAAAGGGGATGGCTGGTGACCAGATGCTGAAATAAAAGGAGTGGTGTCCTTTGCTAGGAAAATCAACTTCGTATTAGTGCTGCCTGGATTCTTCTACCAGTAAATCGGGGAGGGAACGACAGTGGAGTGGTGGGAGCAGGGAGTATGGCAATTGTATAGCCTTGGAGCGAGGAAAGATACAATTTAGAGTCCATTTCTGAGCTTTGGGCTCTCCTCTTGAAGGAACAGGGCAGTCTGTCTGCTAACTTCTGACGGTAAAATCCAAAAACAAATACTGTGACTGGTGGCTCTTTCTACTATTTCCCTGGCAGGATCAGATGTTGGCATCTATGGGCTGACTGCAGCTGCCGGGGGAATTCCGCTGGGGTGGGGCTTTGGTGTTTCTTGATGTCGCCACTTGTCTCAGCGTGTTGACTCGCTTGTTTGTCTATCCACAGAAAGAATATTTCAAACAGTACGAGGTGGGTCTGCAGAATTTGTGCAATTCCTATCAGACGCGGGCTGACACCCGGGCCAAAGCCTGTGAGGAAAATCTCCGCAGCTCGGAGAGAAAACTTAAGGAGACAGAGGAGAAACTGCAGAAGCTGAGGACTAATATTGTGGCACTGCTGCAGAAAGTGCAGGAGGTGGGTGAGACCCCAGATGCAGACTAGAATTACTGAGTGCCACTGGATCGGGGCCAGCCAAGACACTGGGGAAAGTCAGGGCTTCACTTAGCCCAGGATTTAGCTGCATTCCAGCTTTCTTTGGTCCTCATAACTCAGTGGGAGTTAAATTCCCAGAGCTTGATTCTTCACTGCCTTATACTTGTGTGTAAGTGAGTGGGGAATTGTGGTTTACACCCCTGTTCCCCAGCTGTCAATGACTACACCAACAGTTAGGCAGAGGGGAAGCATCCCTTAGGCTTTTGCTTTCTGTGCCACCAGGGGCCACCTACGTAGAAGAAGCTCTGTGCTCTGCTTCTAGGGAGAGGGAGTACTTCGTCTCTCAGTAGCAATTCTTGGGGCTGGTTAAGAAGTGATGACATGCTGTGGAGGGAATTGCTACCCCATTCTAAAGCAGAATGGTGTTTGATATGGAGGCTTGAGTGTAGGATTGTAAGGTGGAGGGGAGTATCAGGACTCTGATAGGATTTGGGGGCTGGCTGGCTGTTAATAGAGCTACAGCTAGGAAAGCTGGCAGTGCTACCTGTAAGTATTCATCTGCAACGTAAACCTGTGCAAGGCTCTTCACTCCCGGAATAGCAGTGAATCCTGCAGGCTGGGATTGAGGGGGATTGACAGGAATGTTATGGCAAGAATTGCTACAGAATCGCTGAAGAGAGAGAGCACAGCATTTCTCTCCCTGCTTCCTATTCTCTAGGAAGTATCTGCTGTAACATTTCTTCTTCTTCTTCTTTGAGTGATGGTCCCTATTGTATTCCATTGAGGGTTTATGCCTGCGCCATGCATTCGGAGCCAGAGAATTTGAAAGTAGTAGTGTCTGTTGGTCTGCGCATGCACCCTTGATTCGCCTCATGGTTTCATCTGAAGTGAAAAAGGGTGGAGTGGACTGACACTGCGTCTCCACTTCTTCTAACCGCCGCATGGTCTGGGTTGGAGCTACTAGTGTCTTTTCATCTCTGATGCACTTTAAAACATTTAGAATTGTACATAGTGGGTTTTATCCTAGTTTTTACTGCAGTTTAGTGTTCAGCAGTAATTTTTAGGAGATAAGAGATTTGGAGAATCCATTTACTGGTCTCTCCACCCCAATCCAGCACCCGTGCCTAGGTACTGGATTATGCTGAAGACGTCAGGGTTCAAGGCCTGCGTCTCCTGCCAGCGTTCATTCTCAGTCAGGGACTAACACCAGCGCTACCTCTACAGCTTGGGAGAAACCCACATTTCATGCAGGTACATTATCTGCCTTTCCTTCCCGAGTCGTATCAGGGAAGGCCGGGCTCTTTGCCTAAAGAAGCACCTCATGGTGATCCAGTTGGATTCAGGCCGAGAACCTTCCTGTACATTGGTCTGAGAAACCCAGGAGTGTGCCTCTGACCACAGAGATGGAGTATGATTCCGCCAGTACCAGTACTACGGACCCCATGCCAGGGCCTAATTGGGAGGCAAGGAAGCATGCGCATAAGTTTGGCAGTAAGTCTTCCTTCAGGTCCAAGATGATGCACTTCCCATGAGTTCCAGCCACAGAGAAGCAGTGCGTTCCAAATCTCACAAGCATGAGAAGAAATAGCAAAGATGGCCAGATCTGTCGGTACCGAGCCACACACGCCTTCCAGGTCAGCCCCCCACTAAGTCAAGGGAACTGGTGACTTTGAAACAGTCGTCCACTCCTGCTCCAGTTCTGGCTACAGGGCATGTGCCGCTGACACCAGGGAGGTTGGAGACATACCCGGACCTCATGAACACTTCCCATAGAGCAAAGAGATGTCTCTCTCCCTTCCCCCTTCCTCCACAGCTTGCACCTGGGAAGGTACAATCTCCAACCCAGTACTGACCTCAGTTGAGTTGTGCTTCCATCCATTCCCCTATGGTTTAAACAGTTCCAGTGGTACAGCCTTTTGGAACCAGAATCCAAGTTTTCATCATCAGAGGATTCAGATGGAGCGCAAAGCCACCCATCCCCTACTGCTGCTATGAGTACCTTAAGGGTCCTCCAGCTTTATGGCAATTCCCTCTTCTCCCCCAGCTGAGAAGCCCCTGGTATCCCACCCCATGGAGTCCTCTGCAGCGTCCGCTGGATCCATCCTGTTGGTTGTACTGGGGTTCCTGGTCTCAGTAACCATCTTTGGAGCCTTCCCATTCAGCAAGAAAGGGTTTGCCCTATCCCCACTTCGAGCATTCTTGTGTAGGCATTTGGAACCAGTTTCGGAGGATGAGCCACTCAGTCTGATTTTGCTGGTACTGCTGGAACAGAAATGATTTCTGTCATCTTACCTAGATGCAGCAGTGACTCGGGTTCCCCATGGCCTCCAGATGACTTTTGCCAGTTCCAAGACCACCTATGCAGGGTCACTGAGAACCTTTGTACTCCACTGGAGGAAGTACAAGACAAACAGCATCAGCTTCTGGACATCCTTCAGGCCTCAGTACTGATCAGGGTTGCTTTATCAATGATGCCATTCTTCAGCCAGCTCAAACTGTTTGGCATACCCCAGCCACTTGTGCACCTACCCTTAAGGGGGCAGAAAAGAGGTACTATGTACCAGCTAAGGGGTCTGAGTTTCTCTTTCTTCCCCCTCCATCCCCCAATTCCCTTGTGATCCAAGCAGCAACAGAATGGGCCAGGCAGCAGCACCACACTCCACCCTGGCAGACAAGGAAGACAAGCAGCTGGACCTTCTGGGTCACAAGATCTTCTCGTCAGCTAGCCTACAATTTTGGATCTCGAACTACCAGACCTTATTGGTCAAATATGACTTTCTCAACTACAATACATTGGAGGACTTTACAGACCAATTCCCCACCAGCAAAATTGAGTCCATTTCCAGACTATCCTGGATGAGGGCAAACGTTGCAAGAATGGTACTTCTGTCTCCTGTGGATGCAGCGCATACCTCTGCGCAGGGTGGCTATGGGAACAGTCACGCAGAGGGAATTGTAGCTACATTCATCTGGTTTCCCTAGGGAGGTACAGACTGCCACACAGGCTCTCCCTTTCAGTGAGTCTTGCCTCTTTAACCAGAAGACCAATGGTTGCCTCACTCCTGGAAGGGTTCCAGAGCCATGCTACGGTCGCTGGGTATCTGCACCCGAGAGAAAATTCCACCATCCTCCACCTGCACAGCGGTTAAGGACTCACCAGTTTTTCCACCAACAAGCCTACAACTACCTTGTAAGCAACAGAAGACTCAGTGATCCCATCCTCCGGGACCGCCTTCACAGCATTCAGCATCTCATGTTCAGTCCTCCCAGAAGCATCTAGAGAGCTGCCTTGCCTCCTGCCATGCACGTGGCCCACCCCCTTTGGGGATCATCTAGAACTCTTTTTACCAGCTTGGTGTAGATACCAGCTTGTGATAACAATGGACGACTGGCTCCTGGCTGTCATTTGACATGGCTATACAGTCAAATTCACAACACTAGTGCATCCACATGCCCTGCCTCAATCCCTCCTTGGGGACCACTCTCATGACAGCATCCTCACTCTAGAGGTAGACTCCCTACTGCAAAGGCTGATAGAACATGTTCCTCTGGACTATCAGGGCGCGGGATTCTATTCCACATATTTTCTGGTACCCAAGAAGAAGGGTGGGTGGAGACCAATCCTGAACCTCTGACAACTCAGTCACTTCATTTGTAAGCTGAAGTTCCATATGGTCACCTTAGCAGCAATCATAACATTGCTAGAAAGAGGCATGTGGTTTACAGCTCTCAATATGCAGGATGCCTGTTTTCACATTATCAATTCAACCCACAGAAGTTCTTGAGATTCAGGGTGGGCCCTCAGCACTTCCAATACAGGGTCGTGTTGTTCAGACTCACCACTGCTCCACGGGTCTTCCCCAAAGTTTTCTCTGTCGTAGCGGCCCACCTCCTGCATCATGGGGTCTTTCTATTGCCCTGTCTCATGACTGGCTGCTAGCAGCATGATCCAGGAATGAGGCCCAAGCATCAACCTCCATGTTACTGACTCCTCTCCTCCCTGGGGTGAGCGTAAATGTCAAAAAATCAACTTTGGTTCCCACACGGTTCCTGGATTTCACAGGGGCCTCCATCAATGCAGTCTCAGCCTGAGCCTACTTAGAGGGACAGGTTCCAGACCCTGCAGGAACTCGTCACCAGAGTCGTCAACAGTCCTTCTGTTCTGGACAGGACTTGCCTATCCCTCTTTGGCCACATGGTAGCCTGCACATATGTCGCCACCTTCACTCACCTCAGACTTCACTGTTTTTAGCTGTGGCTGCAGAGTCTGTTCACCCATGGGAATTACCATGGACATCCTGCTGTCCGTCCACCCCGAGGTGCTCACCTCCCTCTGGTGGTGGATGGACTCAAGCCAGGTCTGTGCCGGGATGCCTTCCCTCCCATCCTTCCCAGACACCATGATTATCATGGATGCATCACTTATCAGAGGGCGTGCCCACATGGGTGAGCACATGACACAAGGGTCTTGGACCCCTTGAAATCCAGAATGCATATCAACATCCTGGAGCTTCAGGCAGTATGGAGAGTGTGTCATGCATTTCTGCTATCCATTCACTCCCATCATGTTCTCATCATGCCCGACAACACCACCGCCATTTATTATGTCCACTAATAATGGTGCATGAGGTCAACCACACTCTGCGCGGAAGCAGTTAGTCTTCGGGTTTGGTGCATTGCCCACAAGATCTTTTTGTCAGCAGCCTATCTTCCGGGGACTCAGAACATGATTGCAGACTCTCTTGGCAGAAAATTCATGACCGATCATGAATGGGAGCTTCACAACACCATAGTTAACAACATTTTCAGCCTATGCGGGGTGGGGGACTCTGACCAGGACCTCTGCCTCCCACACTAACAGCAAGTGTACAATGTACTGCTCCAGGAAGGGCTCAGCCCCCATTCCCAAGACAATTCTCTTGTCCTCCACTGGTCAGAGTGGATCAGACCTTCCCCCCCCCCGTACTGGTTCTGCCACGAGTTTTCTCCACAAGATGGAGCAGGAGAAGGCCATGATTATTTTGATCGCCCATTCTGGCCACGTCTGTTCTGGTTTCCCCACCTTCTCCACATGTCAGCTTGTCTCCTACTTCCCCTACTAAGTTTCCCGGAGCTGCTTGCACAACACAGCGGCAGGATCAGACATCTTGATTTGCAGAAACTTCACCTCAGAGCTTGGTTTTTGAATGGGCATCTTTACTAGAACAAAAATGTTCATCAGCATTACAAGACATCCCTTCGAGCAGCATGAAAGAATCCATGAGGTGTTCCTATCAGACCAAGTGGAAGCACATCACCTCCTGATTCCAACAGGAAGGGCCTTGCCCATGGGGATGTGGACATTCCCCTTCTTTTGGGCTGCCTCCTGTCCTTAAAGACATCAGGACTCACTCTAGTCCATTAAGGTCCACATAGTGGTCATCAGTGCCTTCCACCCCGAACTCCTCTGTGGAAGGGCTTCTTTTTACACATCCATTGACTACCAGATTTTGGAAGGGTCTCCTCCGAACCTTCCCACCCATTCAATCTGTTGCTCTTCAAAGGGACCAAAACCTTGTTCTCTTGACATTTAATTAAATTGCCTTTCAAGCCACTGGCTTCATGCTCCCTTTCCCTCTTTTCCATGGAGGTTGCCTTCCTGGTAGCTATTATTTCTGTGAGAAGAGTAGGTGAATGGGGGATCGTGATGGCAGGGTCCCCCTTCTTACCACGTTCCATAGGGACATAGTTTCCCTGGGCCTGCCCCTAAATTTCTGCAAAGATTGTATCCTGCTTTCATCTCAACTAATCCATACACTTTCCTGGTTTCTTTCCGAAGCCTCGCATCTCAGCGTGTGAAATCTCAGCGGCACCTTCACTCCTTCGACGTCTGCAGGCATTAGGCTTCTACCTGCAGAGGATGAGACCATTCAGGAAGTCCCCTAGACTGTTTATCACTATCCCTGACGGGATTAAGGGGCAGGCAGTCTTCACCCAGAGGATTTGTAAGTGGACTTCAGGGTGCGTTACACTCTATCGATTGAGAGCCCATTCCACAAGAGTGCAGGCATCGACTGCTGCTGCCGTTCACGATGTTCCGCTCTCAGACATATGCAGGGCAGCCACCGGGAGTTCAGTACATACCTTCACTGCACATTACACCTTGGTGCAAGACTGCGATGGATACCTCATTCAGTGCAGCTGTCCTCCGTTCCATCCTCTTCCTCACTCCCCCTTCCGCATGAGGTACTGCTTGTTAATCACCCTCAGTGCAATACACCAGGGACTATCACTCGAAGAAGAGAAGGTCACTCACTGTACCTAGAGGTTCTTCAAGATGTTTATTCCACTTCCCGCCCACCTTCCCCTCTGCTGTGGATCTGTTCAATTTGCAGTGGAGAAGGAACTGGAGGCGCTCAGCCTGCCCCCACCATTTATCACCTCGGATGAACCCACGAGCAGAGACCAGGACGCATGCGTGGACCAACAGACACTATTACTTTAAAATTCTCTGTCTCTAGACGCCCAGCCATGCATAAACCTTTAGTGGAATACAGCTCGGGACCACCCTTCTCGAAAAACCTCTAGTTCCAGGTAAGTAATCTTCTCTTGTGCCTTTGGTTTCAGGATATCGATATTAATACTGATGATGAGCTGGATGCATATATTGAGGACCTGATCACCAAGGGAGACTGAGCTGTCCAGACCCAGCCGTGGGGAGCAGCATGGAGGAGTTGGTCCCTGTGCCCGCTGAGCTGTGGATTCCTGCAGTGGAGGGGACCGAGCAGTGCATGAAAGGGGAGGGCCATTAGACAGTGTACTATATTGATGTGTCAGTGTACAATTTGTTCTTGTGATTTTACATGCAAAAGACATTTGTGCTGGTGGCAGGAAAGTTTTTAACATTGTAGTTCTTCAGATCTCTTCCCTTTGTTTATAAATATTTATTTTTTAAAAGAAACAGGAACGGTGCCTGGTCTGATGGGAGGGGCTGCTGTGGTTTTTTCTTTTTCAATGCAGTAAACGTGCAAGAATTTTTTTCTGCTGGGGTTTGCTGAAGATCTAAGCCCAGCTCTAGGCACCAGACCATCCTGTCCAGCACCTTGTAGCTGATGCCTCTTCAGAAAAAGAAGGGCAAAATCTACCACCAACTTAATGGAAACACCTACTCTGAGGCCATGCCTGACTGAGCAGAAGGCGAATGGTTCCTGCACTTCAGGCCTGTGGTGACTGGGCCTCAGGAGCCTTGGAGCCAGGCAGGGCTCAGGCTGCACATTCTCCACGGATGGGGTGGGGTTGGAAGGGTGAGGGCCCTGTAGCTGAGCAGGAACGCGGGGTCTTCGGTGCCCTCAGTACATAGCCACAGCGGTCAAACACAGAGCCTGGGCTCTCTGAGCAGGAGCAGGAAGCTTGGACACAGTGATGCTCTAATGGGGGGTGATTTCTCAGGGCAGGAATGCAGGGGTTGGTGCACCAAGTTTCTCCTAGTGGTGGCTGTATTGCACGTTCATCACTGCTGCTACCACTGAGATGTGATTTGTGAGGGGCAGATGGATTCCCTGACTAGCTCAAAATAAAGCTGACCCTCTGTTCCAAGTGCCCCTCCTTCTCTTCCTTGCTTTGCTCCATTTGGACTCTTCCAGTTGTTTTTAACTAGAGCACTGGAAATGGAGCTTTTAGGCAGGGGGTCACACCCTGTCTCAACTCAGTAGCAAAGAGCCCTTCCTCTCTAAGGGGGGTTTGGAGGCTGTATTTAAAAGGGCAAGGGGCTAGGGTCTGTGCACAGACGTAGAGCACCCCAGCCATGCTGGTAGCATATTTATGTAACAGCCGTCATTGCTCACAGCGCAGAGAGGGTCTTGCAAGGTGCAAACATTTGTGCTCACTGCGCCTCAACATTCCTCTGCCAAAAGTGCTGTAGGAACTGCCCCTGCATCGTGGAGAAATGCGAATAGTGTTGACAGAAAAAGCAAGCACCATAGGCACTGGCCTTCTCGCAAGAGTGACATGCACAAGATGACCTCTTCCCCCAGCAAAAAGTCAAGAAAGGAGCTTATATTACAGCCTGGAGGGCATGGAGAAGAAACGTGTCCACTCCTGCCACATTCAGTCTCCCCTTCCTCTTCTAAGCAAATCTTCTCTCCACTCGTGTGAGCCTGCAACCTCCCCCTCCTCCAAAACCCTCATGGGCCCAGCCTATGCCACCTGCCAGCTGACTGGCAGGGCTCCTGCCTTCTCTAGTTAACCAGCGGGCAGCTGGCTTCCAAAGAGTTAGATAACTGTGGTGACTGCACTTCGAGTTTAGCCTCGCTGTTGGCTCTGCTGCAATATAAATAATTGGAGGATCATCATTTTCCTAACTCCAGAAATGGTTTACCAGCTACTGCTTTCTCAGCACGCACTGCTATCCCAATGGTCTCATGTCCTGTAGCCAACAGGGGCCGTCTGTGCTGCCCTGCTCTGCCTTTCACACGGATTCCAGTAACAGAGCTAACGGGCCACTAACTTAGCAGCTACAACAGCTGCACAATGATAAAATGATGACAGCAACGGAAACCTCCCCAGAGGAAGGACTCAATCCCGTAGATGTTAACAAGGCCTGTAAATAACATGAGGCCAACAGTGCGGCTGTGTGAAGCCGAGAGCTCCCTGGCGTTAGGGAAAATTAAAGCTTGTGTTTGGGGGGCGGGATTTGGACACGACCAAACCCAGTCTGGATTGCTGAGGGATGCACAGAGAAATGTCCAAGAGATGCAGAGTTCTCTGACCCCACAGCTGTTAGGAATGTCCAAGCAAATACTAGGAAAAACATCTTACCCCCTGCATCGAAGATGCCAAACCGGAAAGGGAAGGAGAGATTTATCTTCATTAGGGTGGGTCGGCTACTCAAACCCCACTAAAATCTGAACCTTCACCAGCCCGTTTGTGAAGAGCCTTAAAGCGTTAAACTGATGTAGACCAACAACCAGCGTTGAAGAAGCATCTGTGTGCTGCTTTGGTCTTCTGTGTCCATAGCCGTTGCTTTCACAGTTGGTGGCTTTAATCCTCTGCCCTTCAGCTAGGTTAAAAACTAGCTCCGAGGTCAAAGCTGAGTGAGTGTGCCGCACACTGGCTGGCTAGGGGCTCAAATGCAGGGACTAGTTCTGCTATTGGCAAAGAGAGGGGAGCCGGGCAGCGCTAGAGAGTGGGTGCGGGTGTGGAGTCAGTACTAACTCTTTGGATGCTCCAGACACATGCTCATCCTGTCCATTCTACACTCTGCCCGCAATGCTGAGTGACCTCCCTATGGTTAGAGCCTTGCAAATCTGCGGATATCCACAGCTATCCCCATATGCAAATGTGGACGCAGATAGTTATGGACCATTTTTGCTGATCACGGATGATCCAAATTTTATATCTAAAGCCTTGCAGATCTGTGGATATCCACTTTATATCCACAGCTGCAGATCCGAATTTTGTACCCATGCAGGGCACTACCTATGGTCATCTCTGCTCCCTGAACTATGACCTCCAGCCTCCCTCCTTCTATAGAGGTTCTTATACCAACGTCCCCATAGCATCCTAGTGCCTTCCAGTAGTGCTTGGAGAAATCTGACTGACATCTGTCAGATTTGCTCCTTTCCTCTCAGAAAGGGGGACTCTCACACGCTCCCCTCCTTGGTCCCTGATGTCACAGCTTCTGGACGTACCTGCAACGCACTGAGCCCCCCCGGCTTGTTGAGGACCTAAAATTACCTGAAAGACCAAGCAACTGTTGTGAGAAAGCAGCCAGCAGGTGGCGCCGAAGGCAAGCAGCACGGCAAGAGGCAGGGACTGGGAATTTACAGAAGGTGCAGGACTGAGCTTTTCCCCAGAGCACTTCTGCACTGTCCACTTTCTCCTAGACTTTAAGGCCAGAAGGGGCCGGCATGATCATCTAATCTGATCGCCTGTATGTTGCAGGCCGCAGCACCTCACCCGCCCACTCCTGTAATAGACCCCTTACCTCTGGCTGCGTTATTGAAGTCCTCAAATCATTGTTTAACGACTTCAAGTTACTGGGAATCCACCACTTACTCTAGTTTAAAGCTGCAAATGACACGTGCCCCATGCTGCAGAGGAAGGTGAAAAACCCCCAGTGTCTCTGCCAATCTGACCTGGGGGAAAATTCCTTCCTAGCCCCAAATATGGCAGCCAATTAGACCCGAGCATGTGGGCAAGACATGGTCTGCCAGTCTGCAGGGTGCAGCGGGAGGGATTGGCGGGTGGCTGAGTATCCAAGGCCTCTGCCTGGCTGGGTAGTAGTTTTCAAGTGAATTTAGTGCTCAGGAAAGCTGGGCCTAGCAGCCCTGGTGACTGGACACCTAGAGCCAGGAGCCCCTCATCAGTCCCCTTAAGAGGTGTAGAGATGAAGAGCAAAAGGGTCCATGGGACCATCCAGTCTGACCCCCCGTCTAGCACAGACCACCAACACTGACACCAACACTGCCCAACACCCACATGCTAACCCAGCGTCTGAAATGAGGCCAAAGTGTTACAGGCCACAGGAGATCAGTGCTTGCCACAGGCAGAGACTATTCCTGTGGGCCCCCCCACCCCCCTGATGCTGCAGAAGAATACACTGGGGTGGGAATCCCTTCCTGACCCCTGCAGGTGACTGACAAGCCCTGAATATTTGCTTCTAGGGTCATAAACCATAAACCAGGACTGAGCCCTGCCCCCCACTCTCACAAGTAACCCCATCACACAACACCACCCTAGGGCTGAGGGGCAATGAATTCTCCACAGCACTTCAGTTCTTGCAGTGGAGCTAAATCATGACAGCTGCAGCTTGCATACAGCAAACACCTCCCTGCTGGGAGCTGTCCTGAGACCCGCTAAACTCATTGCACAGGAGACAGGCCACCGAATCGCCAGCAGCTGGTGACCGTGGGTGACTGTTGCTGGCTGGAGGTAAAAGGCCCCGTTCCGGATCAGGGCTCTGTACTAGGCAGTAACAGCACACAAGGATGGAGAGCCCAGCCCAAGGTCTCTCCCACCCCCACTCCCCAGCCAGCCGGCAGCTTTGGAAACTGTCCTAACCTTGGCACCTTCACCGTCCCCATTCTGCCTCCTCTGTGCCCTGCTTTGTGGCTGCTTCTGCTGCCGGGGAGGGAGGGGGGACAAGGCACAGCTTCAGCTGCTGGGATCAGGGCTGAGCGGAGCAGAGAAGCCCCGCTCCCGAAGAAGCAGCCAGGGAGCAGGCCAATGAAGCGCTCCATTGTCCCGAGCGGGACCGCCAGCTGCATGGGTGGAGGTGTTGGCCCTCACGTGGTGCCCCATCGCCGGGGAAACCTCCTGCGGAGGGAGAGGCATCCCCAGCCCCTGCCAGGGCGGCCTGGTGCTGACCCTGCCTTTGTTGGCTCCGCTGGGTTTGTTTAGGGAGATAAGCAGAGCCTCTTCCTCTTCCTGCCAGCTCCCCACTGCAGCTGCCTGGAAGCACCCGCTTCCCCTGCCATGAAAAGGGTCAGCTGGTGCCTCCCTCCCCCCGAGGAAGGGAGAGAGCCAGGCCCAGCACACAGCCCAAGGTGCCTTGCCACACACACTGGGCCCTTGTGCTGCTGCAGGCTGCTGGCATCCCCTCTCCGCTCTCAGGGCCACTGCCTAGGGGGATGGCGCTGGGCGGAGAGGAGTGAGCAGGGCTGAGAGCAGAGATCTCCGCTGCATGCCGGGCAGTCACCGGCCCAGCCCAGAGAGCAGCATCTCCCAGGCCCACTGCCCTGACCCACTGGGTTGTGTGTGAGGAGCTCCTCCTGCCCCCTCTCGCCCTCCTCCCCCGTTAACATGGCCCGAATGCTCCTGCCATAGTGTTGGAAGTATTTGTTCCTGGTAAGTTTCTTAAGGTGAACCACGACTCAGTGTCCACACCAGCATTCCTTTACTAGGCCAAAGGCTGGTGGTTACATCCAAAATCCCAGTGTAACATAGACACCCTTAGGGTCTGTATCCTAGCAACAATACAGTTATAGGTATCGGCCAAAATATTGACAGCAGGGCCAGGCCTGGGAGGTACCTTCTCACCGTGGTATGACTCCGGAGGGGACAGGCAAAGCTCTGACAATGAACCCCCCTAGAAAACCATGGGATTTGTACCCTGTAATAAGCGATGGCACTGCTGGTTATTGGACCTTAGCTCACGGGTTCTCAACCTTTTGTCATTTGCGGACCCCTGAAAAATGTCCAATGGAGGTGCGGCCACCCTTTGGAAAGCCAGTGTCTGAGTATGTAGGTGAATTCGGTTCAGTCATTTTTCAGTCCAAGTCTTTCTCAGACCCCTTAGTCATGGTTTGTGGACCCCAGGTGTCTGCAGACTGCAGGCTGGGAACCACTGCCTTAGTTCGGGCTGAACTCTGTGTCACGCTGAGTGGAGTGGCTCACGAGCCTCCGGGCAGACTGGCAAGATGCAATGGGGAGGAATCACAGACGATGAGGGTTGGAAGGGACCTCAGGAGGCATCTCGTCCAACCCCTGCTCAAAGCAGGACCAAACCCAACTAAACCATCCCAGCCAGGGCTTTGTCAAGCCAGGCCTTAAAAACCTCTAAGGATGGAGATTCCACCACCTCCCTAGGTAACCCATTCCAGTGCTTCACCACCAGCCTAGTGACAAACGTTTTCCTAATGTCCAACCTAGACCTCCCCCACTGCAACTTGAGACCATTGCTCCATTGTTTTGTCATCTGCCACCACTGAGAACAGCCTAGCTCCATCCTCCCTGGAACCCCCTTTCAAATAATTAAAGGCCACTATCAAATCCCCCCTCATTCTTCTCTTCTGCAGACTAAACAAGCCCAGTTCCCTCAGCCTCTCCTCATAAGTCTTGTGCTCCAGCCCCCTAATCATTTTCCTTGCCCTCCGCTGGACTCTCTAAAAATTGTCCACATCCTTTCTGTAGTGGGGGGCCCAAAACCAGACACAATATTCCAGATGTGGCCTCACCAAGGCAGGGCTGTGGCCCCTGATGCCACGTGGCATGCTGGGGGTGGGGATAGGGAGCTGCTGAAATGGTGTTCTTCATTGACGGCAAAGGGAGGCGAGCCCGGGACTGTTGGACTTGTACATCAACAAGTGTCGGCAGCATTTGTGTTCGCTGCCTGAGAAGCCCCATTATGCCGTGGTGCATCTCCTTCTCCTGCTGGGACTCCTGGGCCTTTCTCCTGTCCACTCTTCCCTTCTCCAGGCTATCTGCTCTAGTCACCCTCCTGTCACAGCCTGACGCAGCACTGGCTTGCAGGGTCTCACTGAACAATTCCTCCCTCGTCCACTTCCTTCTCCTCATCAGGGTCAGGCGTTCTGCCGGTGTGGAGGGGGCAGCTGGACCCCTGCCATGCCACAGCGGCAGCAGCCACAGATAAAGCAGACAGCTGGACCATTGCATTTACAGGCACAGAGGAAAGCGGACGCTACGTTGCAGAACGCCCTTCCCAGCCATGCCAATTGACACTTTAGCTTTGGCGCACCTCTGCACAGCACCGCTGGCCAGCCGCCGCCATGGCGAGTAGGGGCCAGCAGGGCTGAGGCGGGGAGGAGGGAATTGTTCGGTTGAGTAAAACGGTAAATTTCAGCCCCTCTTTCCAGGGGTACGGCTACGGGGCATGGCGCTGAGCGCTGGCACTCATTCCCCGAGGGGGGTGGTGACGTTAGCTGATATCTCACTCCTGAGGGGCAGAACGGCACAGCTGCCACTGGCGTCCCGACGTGGAGAACGAGCGTGAGGAGCGGCTGGGATCAAAGGTGCTCCGTTGGGCCTGGATGCGGATCCTTTGGCACACGCAGGAGTCCTTCAAGGCCCCCAAGAAGGGCACAGGCGTGACAAATGGCGTGTGACTGGGCGGGGGTTAGAGGGAGGGAGATGCTGACCCCAGGCCAGCATCGTGCCTGTGGGTGGGGAAGAGGGTGTCCACAGTGACAGAGACAGCTGCCGGGTTTGGATTAACCATCTGAAGAGCTGGCTGGTGACAGCCTCAGCAGGGAGCACAACCAGCCGGGCACATGCTCTGGGCCCAGGCTCGGCCCTCTTTCAAAATCTCCACCACCCCAGGCCCAGATGGTTCCTAGTTGCAGGGAGAGCTGGAGTGCACTTGGGCAGGAGGCAAAGGGATGGAGCCTGACGGTGCCTCCTTCCTTTCCCGGGGCTTTCTGCCATGCGATGGACGGGCAGGATTTCTCTCAGCTCTGCTGCCCTGGTCGCAGGGCTCCCCCAGTCCCATTGGCTCTGCCCAGCACGGGAGGAGGCTGGGAAAGGCCACGCCGTGGGGATGCCTGCTGGCCCCAGCTGCCGCTTCAGTCCCTCTTTGAGGTCTCCCGCTAATGGAGCTCTAACGCTCTTTTAAATGGTCGCAAATTGCTCCTGTTGGCGTTTCCCAGGCCGCCCTCCCTTTGAGGCGAGCAGGGAGGGGCGAGGGGCGCCCTCTTTCGCTTCCATGTGTGAACTCCCCCCCCCCCCCGACTCTTCCCAGGCTGCGAGGGGCTAGCACAGTAACCAGGCCAGGGGCAGGCGCCAGATGGAGCCATGGGGCTAAGCGATGGTATGGGAGTGGGGACGGGTGGGGGGGCCGTGACTCTGCAGGCCAGAGGGTGGGGGCAAGCCCCCAAGGGGAAGGGACACGCCAGGCATAGCCGGACATGGGCTGGAATGAAGCTCTGGGCAGCCCAGGCTGCAGATGAGGCGCGCTGGGCCCAAACTGCAGGACATGAGACTTGATGCCACTGAGCCAGGGCATCCCACGCGGGGGGAGATGGCTGGGACTAGACCTCAGGAGTCCTCACTCCCAGCTCTCCCTGCTTTAACCCGTCAGACCCCACTCCCCTTCCAGAGTCGGGGGTAGAACCCAGGAGTCCTACAGGAGCAACAGGCATCTTACTACACCCCCCTCTATCCCTCTCTCTGCAGACCCCCCGAGTTCACTGCTCCTAGAGATTCAGTCCTTGGTTCTGACAGGCTGGGGGTTCTGATACCCAGTTCATCCCCACCAGCTGATCCAGGACAACATGCCAACTAAGGCCTGAGACCGGGGTAGATGGGCCTATGGGTCTGATCTCGAGTCGCAGATACCACTGGTTGTGTCCATTGATCTGATCTAGAGGGAAGTGGAGGGGGTACCAGGCTGCCTGGGGGCAGGGGAGGGAGAAGGGGATGCTGAGCTGTCTATGGAGGAGGGGGTTGATACTGGATAATAGGGGGGATACCAGAGCGATTGGCCCCTGGCTTTCATCCTGGCACCCCTGGCAGGCCCCAGGGCGTTTGGCTACAACACGTTCTCAGAGGGGAAGGTGTAGGAGAAGCAGCATGATCATTCCTCCCACGGCCTCAAGAAAGTGCATCACGGCGCAGCCTTCGCCCAGGACTAGTCAGGTACAAAAGGCGCCCAGGTCTCCATCTGGGGCAGTAAAGGCACAGGTCAGGTGGCTCCAGGGAGCGGCCAGGCTGCAGAGCACAGAGTTAACCCAAAGGCAAAGGCAGAGAGATGGGAGCGGAGAACAGGCGTCTCTGCAGCAAAGTAGACAGAACTGGGACTCCCCAGAGCCAGAGGAAAGGGGAAGGACAGTCACTCACGGGCTTCCCAGAAACAAGAAAGCCAAGGGACTGGGGGAGAAGGGCATTCCCCTTGGCAAGGAACCGGAGTATGGGACTCTGCCGAAGGGAACAGAGCTGGGATTGGGAGAGAGGAGAAGGGGTCTGCCTGGGGCCAGAGGCGAAGGCACTACTGCGCACCTCTGCGTGCTTGAAGGAGCGGAGCACATTCTAGGGCAGCCCGGAGCGAGGCGCTGGCCCCGAGTACACGTTGCCAGTTTGTAGGGTCCCATTGCAGGTCGGCATGTTGTTATGGATAAGAACTGCTGCTCCGTACACCCGTGTGTGTGCTTTTGCCTGAGCCTGGCCTCTCCCAACCCTGCATGAATGTTAATCCCGCACCGGGAGGAGAGCTGTGAGAGGGACGTATTGGGCTGAGAAGTCCTCAGCAGTCTCCGCATGGCTCTGAGCGAGCTCAGGGCTCGCTTGCCCGGTGCATTGTCAGCCTGCCGTTGGGTAGGGTGGTGACAATGGAAGGGACTGGGACTCTCGGGTTTGGGAAGGGGTCACTCCTGCTGAGCCACAAAAATGAACACTTCTGTAGTACTTCCCTGGGCAGGAGGGGCCAGCACATGCTCCATCTCCCGCCCATCTCTTCTCTCAACCCTGGAGCTGCACTGCATCCTTCAGTGTCAGAAACACCCCCTGTTCCCATCTTTAGGCCTCCTAGATCTCCCCCCACCCCTGGGTGCTTGCCCACATCTTCCTCCTACACACCTCCTCCTCCCCTTTCCAGAGCCACCGACACCCAGACCTTCCTTGCCTTCACTGGATCGCCTTCTCTTCCCGACCCCGTGGCCTTTTCCCATTATTTAGGACCCTCGCCCCACCCTCTTAACCTTCCCCGGGCCTCCTTACCCCCAGCTCAGTCCTTTGTACAGCCCCAGGTCCTCCCGGCTGATCTCCCCGTGAGCACGGGTGTGGTCAGCCCTGCCCGTGCCCGGTGCTGCTGCCCATGTCCCTGAGGATGGGCTCTGAGCAAATGCAGGGCCCTTCTCCCACCCTGAAGATGGGTTCCTGGTAAGCAGGGAGCCTGCTGCCTCCCGCACACTGCTCATCCAGTGGGACACGGGCATGCAGAGGAATCTGGTTGGAGGTGGATCCTTGCACTAGTGTCAGAGACGGCCAGAATTCGTGCGTGTGTCTGCGTCCGTGCGCACGCAGTGATCATTAGCAGAATTCGTGCGTGTGTCTGCGTCCGTGCGCACGCAGTGATCATTAGCAGAATTTGTGCGCGTGTCTGCGTCCGTGCGCACGCAGTGATCATTAGCAGCGGTACAATCCCAGTTTCTTTCTTCTCCCCCTGCCCTCCAGAAGAGCTAGAGGGGCATTTGAAAGCCAGATTCCGCTCTCTGTCACACTGCTGTAAATCTAGTTAGCGACCTCGGTGGCGTTACTCTGAATCCAGCCTCGCTAAGGGCAGAATCTGGCCTTGTGTTCCAGTGTCTCTTCTCTGTGCGCATTTACCGCTCCAGAGCAACGCGCCCAAAGCTCAGCAGAGCAGCCTCTGGGGGAGGGGGGACAGTGACACATGGCATCTGTGCAGGTATAAACCACCCGCAGCCCTTACCTTTAGCCCAGGGCTCGTGGTGGTCCCCACTCTGGAGAGAGGCAAAGCACACTGTGCACAGCGTAGCCGGGAAGGTGGGACTGTTTAATGGCACCTCAGCACACAGAGACACAGGAATTGCTAGATGAGCTCAGACCCGGCCAGCGAGCCCAGGGCCTGTCTCTGACACGGGCCGGCACCGCCTGCCTCGGAGGTTGCCTCCTGTGACCACTCCAACTCCAGGCAGGCAGGAGTTGGCTTGTGCCTTTACGGGCAGCTGTTCGCTGTACTCTGGCTGGCGTAAGTACCCCGATACAGGTCTTAGCCGTGTAAATGCCCACTCCTGTTACGTCTCCTGCTAAGCCCTGGGCCTCAGCTGCACCTTGTGGCAGAGAGTTCCCCAGGTTAGCTGTGCGGCTGTTTGCTCCCCTTCCACTCCTGCCGCCTCCCTGGATGAGAATAGCAGCCCCTGCCCCTCTGCCTTCCCTGCCCCGCCATTGCTTTGTGCCATCTTCCCAGCCCCAGCGTCCCATCTGCCCCAGTGGAGCTTCCCTCCGATCACGGCTGGTGTCCTCGGCTGCCCCCTTTCTCTGCTACACTTTGTAGGAGTGCGGTCAGCAGGACGGGCAGGGCGCTGGCTGGGGATCTGCGCCTACCTTCTGTAGGGAGGGAGGGATGTTGGGGGGATTGAGCCACCCCAGAAGAGGGGCACCGCAGGCGGCCAGGCAGCTGCCTGCCCCAAAGCTCCCTCTTGCAGGACCGGTCCCTGCGGCAGAGAGGGGCCCGGCAGAGGTGGGAGGCGGGGGATGCCCAGGAAAAAAGGGGGCAGGGTGCGCTGGGGGGGGGGGGGAGGACTGGGGAGAGGGCTCCAGGGCTGGCGGCAGTGGCAGGAGCAGTTCTGCCCCGCACCCGCCCTTGAGCCGCCCGGGACCGGACCCCGCTCCCCTCCCTCGGCCGGTTCCGCGGCTTCTAGTGGAGGGGATCAGCCCGGAGCCCACCTCGCTGCGCCCCCGGAGGGGGAATCTCTGCCCAGGGAGCCGGGTGCCCCGTTATTGCGCGCGGAGCCGGCCTCTTCTGAACAGACCCAGCACAGGGCTCCCGGACCGGACCCCGCCCGGGCCCGGACCCAGCACTCGCAGCCCGAACCGGACCGGACCCCGCCCGCAGCACTCGCAGCCCGAACCGGACCGGACCCCGGCTGGGGACACTCGCAGCCCGAACCGGACCCGGCGCGGCTGGGGAGTCCGACCGGCGCGGCGGAGTTCCTGAAAACGATTTTATTGGTTTACACGGAGGGCGCCGCCCGCAGGGACCTGCCCAGCGGAGCCCGGCCGGGCGCTAATCGGAGCGGCGGGGAGATCGCGGCGCCCGGCGGGGGGAACCCGGCGCGTCCCGTCCCGCAGCCCCCCGCGCAGGCGAAGCGGAATCCAGGGCTGCTGCTGCCGCGGGCTCTGCGCCCTAGTGACCCCGCCGCCCCCCGCGGTCCCCCTCGGAGGAGGAGCGGCCCCCTCCCCCAGCGTCCGCCCGCCGGGCTCAGTGCGTCCGTGGCGGCGCAGCGCTGCGCTGCTTTTGCGCGCCGCCCGGCCCGGGCTTTACACCTTGGTGGCCAGGGAGTGGATCTCGGATTTCTGCGTCTGGCCGCTGAGCGTGGAGGAGACGGAACCGGCCAGGCCGGGGCCGGGGCCGGGGCCCGGTTCGGGGCCGGGCCGGGGCCCGCGCAGCGCCCGGCGCAAACCCAGCAGCAGCAAGGCGCGGGCGCGGAAGCGCAGGTCGAAGAAGGCGTAGAGGAAGGGGTTGAGGCAGCTGTTGACGTAGGCCAGGCAGGTGGCGTAGGGGTGCAGCAGCACCACCAGGCCCAGGAAGGCGCAGGGCAGGTCCAGCAGGCCCAGGCCGCTGAGCACGTAGAGGCTCTTGAGCAGGTGGAAGGGCAGCCAGCAGAGCGCGAAGACCACCACCAGCGTGACGATGACGCGCAGCAGCCGGCGCCGCTTGGCCTGCTCCTTGCGCAGCTGCGCGAAGTGGCGGCTGACGGCGGCGCCGATGCCGCAGTAGCAGAGCGTCATGAGCAGCAGCGGCAGCGCGAAGCCCAGCGCGCTGGTGGCCAGGCTGAGCGCGCCCAGCCAGTAGCGCTCGGCCCGCGGGCCGGCCAGGCCGCTCAGGTCCAGATCGCAGACCGTCAGGTTGTCCGGCGGGCTGAGCTGCGTGTCGCGCAGCAGCAGGGCGGGCAGGGCCAGCAGCCCGGCCAGCAGCCAGAGGCCGGCCAGCGGCAGCAGCGAAGCCGGCGAGGCGCCCGGGCGCACGGGTCGGCCGCGGGGCAGCGGGCGGGCCACGGCCAGGTAGCGCTCGAAGCTGAGGCAGGCCAGGCAGAAGGCGGAGGCGAACATGTTGAGCAGCACCAGGTAGCTGCTGAGTTTGCACAGCGCCGAGCCGAAGGGCCAGTGGAAGCGCAGCGCCGTGTAGGCGGCCCAGAGCGGCAGCGTGACCACGAAGGCCAGGTCGGCCAGCGCCAGGTGGCCGATGTAGGTGTCGGCGGCCCGGCGCTTGGCCCGCGGGCCCCGCCAGACGGTGAAGATGACCAGGCCGTTGCCCGACAGCCCCAGCACGAAGACCAGCATGTAGAGGACCGGCAGCAGCGAGAAGGAGACCTCCCAGTCGGCCGGCCACTCGCACTGCGCGCCCGGCCCGCTCTCGTTCCCCTCCCCGTCCCCGTAGTAGTCGTAGGGCTCGTCCCCGGGGCCGGCCGCGTACTCCATGGCCCGGACTCGGCTCTGCGCCCCGCCGCCGCCGCCGCCCGCCGCCTATAAAGGGAGCGCCCGCCGCTGCCCTGCCCCTGCCCCGCGGCGCGGCCGGAGACCCACCCACCGCCCCGCTCCGCCGGCCCGGCCCGGCCCCACCCCGGCGTCCTGCCCCCGGGCCCTAGGCGCACCCCCCCCTCCAGAAACTCCCCCCGGCACCACCCCCCCGCGAATCGCAGCCCCCTCCGCCCAGGCACACGTCCCCAGCCCCCGTCCGGAACCCCGCATACTCCGCCCCCTACAGAATCCCGGGGCCCCCCCCCCAGTCCCAGGCATACCCCAGCCCCCGGTCCAGAATCCCAGCCACACCCCTCCCTGGTCCAGGATCCTGCGCCAGGCACAGCCCGCCCCCTCCCGTCCGATCCCAGCTGCCCCGCCCAGCACAGCACTGAACAGACAGAAGGGGGGGGGGGCTCCTGTGTGCTCGGGCCGGGCTGGGGGGCGAGTGGGATGGCTCCAAACCGGACACTGCGGAGTGAAGCGATGGGCCGGCGGCAGGGAGAGAAAACCCCATTCAGCGCCCACGGAACCACCACCACCCCCAGCAACAACAGCAGCACACACACACCTGCAACAACAGCACGTGTGCATGCACATACACATCACAGCAACAACAGTACACACGCACATCCCAGCAACAACTGTGCACGTATTCACACCAATAACTGCACATACACACACACTAGCAACCGATGTGCACATACACATATCCTGCAACAATAGCATGTGTGCACACACAAGAGCACACCCATACAGCCTCCAGCAACAACAGCGTGCAAACACAAACCGACAACAACAGCACACGTACGCACACCCCAGTGACAACAGCATACTCATTCCCTCACAAACAACACACAGGCCACATGCACTCACTCAACACACAGTCACCCCCACAAACCTTATTCTTCCCCCCCACAACACATCACATTCACTCACAGACCAACACCACACACACTCACTCCCACACACCTTACCCTCTATACACATACACACCACATACCCCGGTTCTCCTATGCATCACTGAGGTGCTGGTGCCCTGACTTAAAATTCCCCCAGGGAGTTTGGGGTGATCTCTGGGCATTGGCAGGAGCCCCCTCGCAGTCTGGAGGGCCCCTGCTATGGGGTGGAGGGGGCGGAACCTTTGTCCCTGAATCTCAGAATACCATAGTGCCTTTGGAATGCACACACACAGCAGGGACCCACACACACACACACTGCCATGGGAGTCACACACACACACACTCTGCCATGGGAGTCACACACACAAACACCCTGCCATGGGGGTGTTACACACACAGATACCCTGCCATGGGGGTGTTACACACACACACTCTGCCATGAGAGTTACACACTCAAACACCCTGCCATGGCGGTGTTACACACACACACACACACTCTGCCATGGGTGTTACACACACACACACACTCTGCTATGGAGGTGTTATACACACAACCTGGGGATTCATACACCCACACACAACACAAACACTCATAGCACACCCACATACCCACACACAGCACATACCCTGATATCCCCACACAACATAACACACACACACTTTTCTTCCACACACATCATAACACGCACATTCATCTCCCAACACATCCAAACAAATCCACCCTTTGCTCCTTCACAGAACATACACTTGTCCCATCACACACTCCATGGCACACACAGCACCTCCACGCATCCCCCGCACAGCACCTCCTCACACACACGTTTTCATAACCCTGTTGATCCCCGCACACAGCATGTAACATATACACTGCCACTACACACACACACCCCTGTTCTCCACATGCACACATACAGTAAATACCCACACAAATCACACCAGATGAACTCCAGCACATTTTGTCTCACATACACACTACATATGTGCACACACCTCATTCTGCTCCACATATACATTCTGCCTTGTGCGTGTAATCATAGATTACACACACACACACACACGCAAAGAGACTGTATCTAAACTAGCTTTTGCCCTAGATCAGTGTTTCTCAACCTTTTAAGTAGCAAGTCCCCCCT
The DNA here is from genome assembly GCF_026122565.2 of Emydura macquarii macquarii. Taxonomy (NCBI): domain Eukaryota; kingdom Metazoa; phylum Chordata; order Testudines; family Chelidae; genus Emydura; species Emydura macquarii. The sequence goes on from NW_027131391.1 coordinate 8,341,054, forward strand.
AACTTCTGAAAATGTTAATAAGTCCCCAACACTCCATTTTCCACGGGATTTTATAGTCACAGACTAATGTGAGCCGCACCTTGGAAGCAGGGCTGAGTATACAAGGCCGTGATAGGACAGATGTCAGATCTAGTGTGGGTCGGGTACCACCTTTACACCAGGGGTGCACAACTCAATATGTAGCTGGGCTAGAGGTGATGTTGGCCAAGCTAGCAGGCTTTGAGTGGGATGCCAGTGCTGGGGAATATAAAGCGCCGCACCACATTTTATGCCATAGATTTGAGAGGAGGAAGGGGTGAGAGAGAGAGAGAGAGAGACAGGAGAAGAGGGTAACTGGTGACAACTGGGGCTGTCACAGCTGTCAGTGTCACTGCCCAGCTAGAGCAGTGGAATCTGGGCACTGGGCTTTGAGCCAGGGAGGGGAGCTGCCACCTGGGCAAGTTGCAGGCGGCTGCCCCTGGCTGCCAGCCCGGTAGGTGGGCGACTGCCACCCAATCCGAGCTGGGGCAGAGGAGCTTTCATGCCAGCTTGGACCCAGGGACGTGGGCAGGAGGCTGCTGCCTGTCTTCAAGCTGGAGCGCTGGAGGCTGTCCCTCGGCTTGGAACCGGGGCGCGGGTGGCTGTCACCCAGCTGCGAGACCAGCTCGCGAGATGCAGGAGGCTGCCGCCTGGCTCCCACCTGGGAGCTGGGACCCAGCGGGAAGCAGGGGGCTGCTGCCCGTCTCCCCCAGAAGCTAGTGGCTGTGCCTGCCTCCCAGCTCGGAGATGGGACCGGGCAGGAAGCGGGCGGCTGCCTCATGCCTTCCCCAAAAGCCAGTGGCTGCCACCCACCTCCCCTTCACTCTGTTTTTCCCCAGGTACCCCCTGCCTGTGTCTCACACCCCCAGGGGTACACAGGTTGAGAAACTATGCCCTAGAGGGTCCCTGCATTGTCATCACTATTTCAGCTCTGTCCAGAGCAGCGGTGGAGAGAATTACTGCAGAGGGGGGCCATTCTGTTGAACCCTGCTCGGGTCTGAACTGGAGCAGCAGTGTGAAGGGGTGTTAGTGTAGGCAAGGCATGCATGTAACCCTCCACGTGCAGCACACCCACATCTTAGTGTATCCAACACACAAACACCCACACTAGACACACACACCACAAACACCCAGCCCTTTCGCGGACATGCATCAAGCCAACACAGTGGCTGTCTCCGCATCCCAGTGCAATGTTCTTCTCGCCCCGCCTTAACCGTCTGCTGCGGGGAGGAAAGGGTTGCTGTTCCTTTTCCATCCCAGGGGACCTGAGGCCTTAATGTGTTTTCTCAAAGCCAGGAGAAGCACGTTTGTTTTTCCTTTCCTTGGTCAGTGTTTTGCTAAGAGCGGCCAGCCCCGGGATCTGGGTGATAAGGGAAGATGGCCACTGAGAGGATAAATCTGTTTCTGGAGCTTTTATCCTCCTGCGGATTAGAGCGAGGGGTTAATGAAAGTCCGCACAGCACAAGGGGAGCCCTCTCGTTAATGTGCGAAGCGCCCCAAGGGGGCCCGGTACAAGGTGTGGCCCCGGAATGTATTATTCTTGGTGCCCAGCCACTGGCGTTAAATGGCCAGGCTGGCTTGGAGCAGTGGGGGGAGCAGGAGGCGTGTTGGTGGGTGACCTGGCGTTGGACTCGGTTGCTTTGACAATCAAGATTTGCTCAGTCACCAATTTTAAAGTGTGGAGATTTCAAGCAGCTCCATAATTAGCCTCAAAGACAGTCAGACAAAGTATGTGGAGCCCCTATGGCTTTTGTGTCCTTCCCGGCCAGCCACTGCAGCTCAGCATCTTTGAAACGGGCCAGTAGCGTGCACGGCCGCGGTCCTGCCGTCGGATTCACGGGATGATCCTGGCAGCCATGTGTGTCTCTGATGGCAGGACGGGGGCCTGGACGTGCAGCTTGTCCGAGAACAGGGCACTGGCTGGAGCCCGTTGTGCGTGGTCGTTAATTCTTATCCCCAGTCCCAGATTTGAAAATCAGGCCCACGGGGCCATAAAGTGATTCAAAATAATTGTTAGCATCCTGCTTCCTCCCCCTCCTCCTCCTCACTTGTCTGTCTGTCTGTCTGTCTCTCCCCATTTATTTATTGTCCTGGGCGAAGGCTTCAAACATTTTTAAATTAAATGTATGCATTGCTGCATAAGAGCAGATGCTCTTTTTTTTACCCTGGCTGTAGGGAGCAATTAAAATCCAGACTCCAGCCGCGGCCTGCAGCAAGCTTGGAATGAAAGCCATGTGCCCTGGCTGCCTTTGAGCCGACAGGAACAGCGTGGGGTTATCATGCCTCTTTTATTCCTGCTCAGTGGAGCTTTGCTAACATTCTCTAAACAAGTTGACTTCACTAGTCACATTCACCCTGAAAGGCTTGGAGCCCCCGTCCCTCCCTCCTGGGCCCCTGCCCATCAGTGGCATCTCCGAGTGGTTTTCCATCTGTCCCAGATTGGGAGCTCCTGGGGGCAGGGCTTTCTGTGCCCATGCAGCGCCATGCACATCGTAGCTATGAGAGCAGAGCTCAGCAGCTGACATGCTTCATTCCTTGTAGCTTCTCTCTCTTTGCTTAATACCCATCTATCCTCCTCTATCTAGTGGAGCCCCTTAGCTCTTTGATGAGCAGCGCCGGCCACTTATTGACGTGCGGACGTGGGAGCTGAGCTCTTTAGAAAACCTGGCCCCCGGCAATGGGTGCTGAGTCCTGATAATTGGACCCGTAGCAGTTCTGATGGACTTAAAAGTCCTTGGCATTATAGTCTGGGACCCCAAGCCAGCGGGATCTTGGAGACCCCCGGAAGCAGGCTCTCCCTCCCTCGGGCTTGTTTCTCATGCGCTATGGCTCAATGTTAACTCTGGGGCTGCTTTTTTCCCATACTCCCGACAAAAACCTGCTTGTTCAAGGAAAGCCCTGCAAAAGATGCTTCCCTTCCTGTCTCCAGGTGGCGCTTCCCCAGCTGCAGCTCCTCGGGGGGGTCTGGGGGGAGAGGGCCGGGTTCTTGGCAGGATGTTAGCTATCCCTGCTCTCATCACGGCTCCCCTTCATTGTTTATTTCTTATTTCACCATGTGCTGCCCTTTGGAGGAAGCCCGGCTGCTTGGGGCACGGTGCTGAGCCTGCACTTTTTCACCATGTCTGAAGGGGAAAGATAACGCGGCCCCCGAATCAATCACAGCCTTTCCTGAATCAGCAGGACCCAGCTCTCGCCAGACACCCCTCCCTCGGTGAACAGTGCCTCTCCTGGGTCCAGCTGGCGCTCCTGGGGCCGTGCCCCCGGCTTCCCCATGATCCCATGACACAGTCCCCATGGAAGCTGGTGCCTGGCTGGAGCAGTGACCTCCCAGTCGCCTGCAGGGGAGGGGGTTAATCCTGCTCCCACTGAAGTCAACGATGAGGTTCCCCTGGCCTCAGGATCAGGCCCGGCATTCATCACTGTCTGCAGGAAGATGGTCTCTTCCCATCCTTTCATGCCCAGGGGCCAACACGTGGGCTCTTTGCAGAGTCTGTCCCATTGTGTTGGCTCCGCAGCCCATCCCAGGTTGCAGGGAGGGGACACACGGTTCTCCAGCTGCCTGAGGATTTGCTGGCCGTCTTCTGGGCAAGGGGCTCAGCGCGGGGGGTGGCAGGAGAGAGCATTGGCTGAGAAGTGCTTCATTTCTGTCCTTTCCCCACTCCCTCGCCCTCCACCTATCCGCTGCAAAAGGCTTATTCCCCCACCTTGCGTCACAGCCCTTGGCTGCTGATATCAACGTCATCTGCAGAGCAACTCGCTGTGACGTCGCTCGCCAGCACAGGATGAGGGGAGTGCAAAGTAATGCCAAGCGGGGGTGGAGCGAGCAGAGGAGAATCTGAAACGCTTAATGGCTAATGACGCTGGTTTCATGCCAAAGTGCCTTAGCAATGAAGCACATGGAGCGAAAGGGTGGGACACATGGTAAAAAAAGGAGATCTGGGTATTTATCTAAATAGAGGGCCTGATTCTCCACTCACACGGGGGTAAACCAGGAGTAACTCCACTGAAGTGAAGCCAACAGAGTGTAAACGCAGAGAGCAGAGTCTGGGTTGCGAATGTGTGCCTCGAAACATCAGCTGCTCTTTAACAACCACTGTAAATACGTCCTGTGTTGTAGCATCAGGGGTTATTCTGTTGTTCTCTGAAGTAGGATCAGGCCCATGGCTGGGCTGGACATGTATGCATGCAGCTAACACCGTCTAGCTCAATGGGCCAGGGCGGAATGAGCCGTGGAGCAGCTGAAGAGAAACGGGCGTTCACTATCCAGCCATCCTAGACATTGTGCACATGTCAGTCCCCAGCTCGTGTGCTGATACGATTCTGGGTTGCTGCACTGGGGATTAAGTCTGCTAATGTGTCCTTTCTTTGCTGGGTGTTTCACTGGTGGAGATTCAACCAGGAGCAAATTTGCTGAGGCCACCAAAGCTGGAGGGGTAGGAACTGCCCAGGAGCTGAGCCAGGCTGCCCGGGACCTGGAAAGGGTGGAGCACAGGGCTCTGCAGGCAGAAAGGGAAAGTCCCAGTTAATACAAGGTCCAGGGAGGAGCGTTAAAGAGCCCAGATATGGGGGAGGGAGGGAGCCAAGCAACCAGGCTTCAGGTACTGGGACAGAGTCATAGAGCAGCTGGGTTTAAATCCAGAACACAGGCCTGAGAGAAAATGGCGGGGGGGGAGTGGCTCACACACCCTCGTGGTCCAGCGTGTGGGGGAATCTGCCAGGAGCAATGAGGAAAGCACAGCAGCTCACCATTGGCCACACAACGGCCTTGTCGGCCCTCCGACGACTGCCAAGCTGAGGTAACTAAAGACTCCAGAGGAGCCTCGCATGCCCCTTGACCAGCTAACGCGTGACAGCGGCCCATGGCTGTGTCCCCACAGGGCACCCCACGGGCTACGTTGTTCACCCACGCTAGCTGCTCAGCGATGCGTCGCCAAGACTCTGGAGGGCATGCCCAGACGGGCGGTGGGTGCCAAGGGGCGGTCCCAGCGGAGAGTGGCTCTAGCCTGAGCCATGGGGACTGCTGCGGGGCTCAGGAAGGGAAAGGGAGCAGACGGGGACAGTGGCAGTTGCTCCAGTCACAGCGTTGCCTGATTTGGGGTGTCTAGTAATTGCGTGGGGTTCTAGCTCGCCAGTGGATCTGATCCGAAGATAATGAAGTTCTAGTCCCGGAATCAGGCTACACAGCGTTTTACAAGGCCCCCCGCAGGACACGCCAGGAATGCTCACCCCGAGTCTGGATCATTTTGCAGACTTTTATTGAGAGAGCGTAGAATAATAGACAACTGACTAATCAAATGGATAATGATTAGAATTACGGTCTTGTCCTAAAGACACTCGTGATAAATGTATGCTGTACGCTTCCGATTAATGTACTCACACCCTTCCCCCGCGACCTGGTAGGAAGATATCCAGGCTCCTCAGTTCTCGAGTGGGAGCTGCAGAGCTAGACGGTGTTTGAGAGCTAAGAGGTATCAGGCTAAGATTAAGACTACTTAGTAGTTGATGCCATTAAGTAGCAACTAAGAACAAAGGATCCTAACAAGGTAACGCTCTCTATCCCATTGGTAAATATTCGATTAGCCCGATTCCTACCAGAAATAGCCCGATTCTTACTAGAAGAAGGCACAAGCCCAAGTGCCAGCACGAGCACAAGGAGCCAAGCACTAACTGATGAATGTTATACCCCGAGCAATATGGGTCTTCCTTCTAAGTCCAGACTTGGCTTCTTCACCCACAAATGACTAGGGTACACTTATTCTACAGGCTGGCAGATTCGTGTGTATTACTGCCACATCCATATCCTGTCCAGACCGTTCACTTATCTCATCTTTCTTATTTCTGGCTATTTCTGTGGTTTTTGGGGTGTACCTGTGAAGTTTACTCGGGACATAAACTGAGGCAGCTCCCCCTGTCTTGATGCCTCTTGACTTATCTAGGGTAAAAGTTACAACCACATATGTACCTTATCCTTTAATTCATCATTACTTATCTGGGCTAAAGGTCCCGAACATACGTATGCTAACGGCCTTAGTCTTTCACACAGGAAGTGGCCTGTAGGTATCTTGCGTTCCAGCTATACCACTTGGACATGAATCTATCATCCTATTATAATAAAGCAAATGCAAAGAGTTATAAGGCACAGTGTATGTGTGCAAGCAAGTGGGCTAGTCCTACAGGCTACAACAGCCTTGTCTCCCTGACACGGACGAGACTCAGGCGCACCTGACGTCAGCTTCTCCAAGCTGCCCCGCCCAGGCAGGGTGCCTCTGGTGCTCCCCATGAAGGCCTGAGACTGTCCTGTCCTTGAAAGAAAATCCCCAATCCCCATGGGGGTAACTGCACGGGGCTCAGCATTGGGGCCAGGTCAGGATGCACAGGGCAGCATCTGCCGCTGGAGACTAGGGACATGAAGTAAGCGGGATGCTACTCACCAAGGAGGCTGCAACCTGGCTCTGCAGAGCAAACCTCCCTTCTTGCGTCTATAAAAGGCGCCGGAATTTGCTGGGGCGAAGGAAGCGCCCTCGTGTTTGTGCCAGGCTCGTCCTCTCCCGACCCGTCCTGCAGCACAATGGCAGGAAGGCAGCACTAACCTCCAGAGGCATGGTTTCCCCGAGTTATTTTTTGTATCTAATCTGTATCTCTCCCTTGTGTGGGTTTTGATTACAGCCCTTCCCCTCCGCCCAAGTCTTTGCAATTAGATGTCGCTATCATTGCCCACACCCCTCTCCATGGGTGTTTGCTCTGCTCTCAAAGCCTGTTAGCTGGACCTGCCCTGGCCGGGGCGTACCAGGCCCTAGTGCTAGTGCATTTATCAGGAAGGGCCAGGTGGGAGGAAAGGGCGTTGCACTGGGAAGAGGAGACCTGTCGCACACACGCACCAGGGGCTGACATCGCGTCTCCAGGGCTTTGTCCAAATGCCCCACACAAGGATGCTGCTCTTGGAGGCTGCTCCACAGCCTGGCTGTCAGAGCATTGCCTGAGAGCCATCGTCCGTCCCCGTTTCTAGCTTCAGCCCATTGCTCCTGCTGTCCAGCAGGCCGCCCTATGCAGTCCCTCTCCCTCCTTGGCACTGACGCCACAGACACTCGTCGATGGTTGTCATGCCCTGCTTTAGCCATTGTTTAGCTGAGCTACGTGCTCTGTTTAAGCTGCCTCATCAGTCAGCCCCATCAGCCTTTCCGTCACACGTCCTGCTCTTCTCCGATGCCCTCCTGCCTGCCGTGACTGCGTTCGGGCGCTCCTTGCGCAGCCAGGAGTGATGTGTTCTCACCGTGGCTTTGCCAGAGCTGTGTAGGGAGAGAAAATCCTGGAAAATCCCACCCTGGAATCTGACGCCTCTGCATTAGCAGCCCCAAACTGCATCCCTTGGTATCTGCTTTGCTGACCCAATCACCCTGAGGTCTTCTCCAGCCTGGCAACTTCCCAGGCTGTCCGTTCCCAGGGAGCCGCTCTGCATGAGTGCGGAGGGGCCATGCTAGCAGATCTGACTGCAGGAGCAGGGTCTGATTCAATTCGGTCTCTCTTCTTACAGCCCCCTGGGGAATCCAATGGACCCCTGCCCAAAGGCCCGTGCTGCGATGTACGCCACCACGCTCACTCTTGCATCACTCCAAAACCAGAGCTGGCTGGGGGCACGCTGGGCCCTGCTGAAGGCTGGTGATGTTCTTTCTCTTCTGACAAAGGGAAAACCTGCTTTCTTTGTCTTTCTTAGAACAGGTCGCCCCTTCCTAGCGCAGGAGATATGGGGAGAGAAGCAGCGACAAGGAAAACCTACATGTTCTACCAAAGGGGAAAAATCATCACCGTCTTTCAGAGTGGGAGTCAGTCTAAGGCCTTCCTCCCTCCATGAGCCTTACACTTGTCACAGACCTAGCCGTATTAACCTGGGCCACGTGCTCATTTGGGCAATTACCTTGTACTTTCCCAGCTGTTTCAACTGGCTGCAATCGTTATTTACGATTAGAATACACGCTTCTAAGGCGCCCATCTGTGAAGAGCCTGGGTGACTGTTCCACAGCAGAGTTAACGCAGTTATGCTCCAAAATAAGGACCTTTATTCCCGCTCCCTCCATAACCTCAACCAGATCTCACCTGGGGCGGGGGTGACTGCGCGCCAAATCGAATGCATAGGACCTGTTTAGGAGAAAGTCGGAATTCAGCAAGCCACCGTGCATCGCCTGCTCACAGTGGCAAAATTCTGGCTCCAACTTATTTCTTTGGGGAGCGAATTCCTTTAACACGCTCTTCACTCATTTTCCCAAACTCCTCTGTGCCTGTGCTCTTTTAAGCAGCGGCCATGCCTCACCTGAGAGGTGGCTGCATTTCCGTGCGAATGAAGCATGCTTTGCATATTGCTTGTGTATTGATCTGTGGGGTTTTAACGGGTCTTGGGTGGTCTTCTCTGAAGATAACAGCTTAGGGTTTTGGATTCCTGGTTCCCATTCATTTTAATGGAAACGAGGCAGTCAAATCCCTCAGTCCACCTGAAAAATCTCAGCCTGGACATGTCCCATTGTCATTCTCAGTAAGACTAGCATTTGCTACAGGTGGAAGAACAGGTTTGGATAAAATAAGCATCACCCGCCCCCAGACCTTCCTACAAACCCTAACCTGACCCTTAGCTGAGTTCTGAAAATATCAGCTCTGTATAGTTCAGCTCACTTTCTCTTGTCCCTCCCCCACCCCATTCTGTTCCACCAGCTGGGACTGGGAATGGAAAAGCCAAAATACCATGAGAAAGGCCATTCTCGTGGAGCATCTGTCCCAGCTAGCAGCCGCCAAGAACTGCAGCTCTCAACCTGTTCTCACGACATTCCTGCCGACCCAAGGAGCTTGACTAAGATCCAGATAAACAGCCAGACTTCTGGGTCCTTATTCAGACAGAATCGCTGAACTTTTGGTGGGTCAGCCAGCCCTGCTCTGTTCTCAGACCCATGTTCCCGCTTACATCTGCTCCCCGGCCCAATGCACTTGGGGGTAAGGAGCAGCACAAAGTATTATCAGTAAAAACAGCCTCTGCACCACGAACTCACTCAGCAAATGAAGTTGCAGGTTATGTTTAATAAATTATTTTTTGTTAACGACCCAACACCCCCTGATCCAAACACCCCTTGAGTTTTGGTAAAGTTCCCAGCCAGATGTGGATCCAGGTTCCCTTGCTTGGGATCATTTCTGTTCTGTATTTATAGAGGGCCAGATGCACAGAATTTGTACAGCCCCTAGCACAGTAGGCTCCTGTGCTACGACAGGGGCTCCTAGGCCCTACTGCAATTTAAATGCATCATAACCATGGGACCCAACAGTCATTCTTGCTAAGGAAGGCCCTGGTCTAACCATTCCCCACTGCCTGATGGTATAGGGGGCTGAAAATGAATGAATGCAATAGGTGACTTCTCTTTTAGGCTAGCTTAGGGCAGCGTCTCCTGATAAAAGCATCTCTCCCAGCTAGACTTCTAGCGAGTCAGATGACAGAGGGGTGGTGGGGCCAGATTTGACCAGCGTTGCAACATCGGAGTGGGGAGCCGGGCTCAACCCACAGGACCGGGGCCACCACTGCAGGGTGAGTGTGGGGCGTGGAGCTATCCACTGGTCTCTATAGCCCCTCAGCTCCCTATATTGTTCTGGGCCCATGGGCCAGTCATGATCACCCCAGTGCTGGGTGTTCGGAAACAGGAACTGTGACTCCCTCCCCGCGCTGTCTCCCCATGTGGGCCTTTGGGTTATTTTAGGTTTCGAGAAAAAAGGACAATTGCACCTGGTGACCGGCAGTTCCGATGAGCAGGGCGGGGACACCCCCGCGACACGCACAGGGCGGTGAGATCGGAGACAGAGGCACACCTCCTCCTGCCTGAATGGTACAGAGGCCTGCAGCAGAGAGATGTTCAGATGAAAGACAGAGGGGCTGGCTCAAGTGATGCACACAGGGGCTTTTCTGGCCAGTAAAAGCTGTGACTCCCCAGCTTCATCTCTGTTCAGTGTGGTCCCTCCAGCCACAGGATGATCCAGTGATCTAAGCATCAGGCATGAAATACCTAGAACCCCTACTGCCCCCGATTTGATGCCTAGTAGAGAGCCCTCATCCTCCAAAGGGAAATAATAGGTGTCCAGGCAGAATAAACTCTTAAAAACCCAGGCTATGTAAAAGTGGGGTTTGCTCCACTGTCCAGAATTTGTCCACCCCCCCATTAGTGTGCTGCATACGGGCTGCTCTCCTCCACCCCAGAGGTGGTACTTAATGAGCATAGGGCCCGACGCTGACACCCCCTTGCCTTGCTTTGATTCCAACAGGAAGTGGGGGGATCCCTATATCTCAGGGTCATGCCCTTTCTTGGAGCATGAATAACCAGGTAGCTCCCCAAAATGATGCTTTGCTTTCTTTGCGCACATTCCCTGAGCTGTCTCTTTGCCTACGGACACACTGAGGATGGGCATCAGAACAGCAGGCAACCAAGTGGATACGGGCGAAGCAATCAATGTATTTTAAAAATCCATTTTGAAACGTCACTGTTGTTTACCTGCTGATTGTAACCATGTCTCCATTACTGACGCACAAAGCTAACTGCTGTTCTGTGCACAGCCCTGCGTGGGTTACAGAGGGAAAACGCTCGCTTACACGCGAGAGGGTTACTGGAGGTCAAGGAAAAGGTATGCTTTGTAAAAACAACAGGCTTCTTTTGCTACGAAGAGTGTCCCAGATCTGCCGCGGGGAGCAGTGTGTGGGAAAGGCAAGGCTGTGCTAGGGGCTGCTGTTAGGCCGCCAAGGGCAGTTTTGCATTTTGCTGTGAGATTGTAGCTGGTTGGACACCAAGGCCTATTTTTCCTTTTCTGTAAATTGTTTTGGAGAAGAACTGGTAAGACAACACCTGCACAAAGTGGGGTAGTTGCTGACTAATGTTTGCTGGCCAGCATTGACACATATCATATTAATAATGTGTATCATCCATCCGTGTATATATATTAGCATGCACTGAGCACAAATAGCATTGTGATGGAGTGACCACCCCGCCCCAGGCCCTGGAAAGGTTAAGGAGGCTAGGTGAGCCAATTAACCACCTAGGCTGCACCTGAAGAAGGAGCCAGGGAGCAATGAGGACTAATTAAGGGATGAGGCTCACCTGGACAGGAACTGGTGGGGCTTATATAAAGCCGGGTAGCTGAGGGCAGAAGGTGGCTGCGGTGAGGAAGTCAGTGGTTCGTCTCTCCAAGGCTATGGAGACATGGGAGCTGGCCCAGAGGGAAGGGCATCCCTGGAGGAGGGTGGAGAAGGAGCATGATAGAAGCAACATAGGAAGCAGTCCAGGGAAACAGCAGCTAGGTATGGGACAGTGAAATCTTTAGCCACTGGTTGTAGGGCTCCAGGATTGGAACCTGCAGTAGAGGCATGCCCGGGTTCCCCTGTCAGCCACTGGGGAAGGGGCAGCATTGAGGGGCAGTGAACTGAAGAGCTGGTACAGAGAGACTCTTGTGCACACACACACCCTGCCCCGGAAGAGGAAGACTACAATGACCTGGCCAGGGGACCAAATCATGAAAAGGGAGCACTCGAGTCCTGAGAGAGACAGAGAGACGGAGCGAGCAACTGCGGGAAAAGGGGTCAGACTTGCAGAGCTCGTCCCCAGATGCTGCCACACAAGGAAACACTCCTGTGGTGAGCAGAGCACCCCTTGAGGAAAAATAAGCCCAAATATTATAGCAGTTAAATAGCCTAAACCCATCTCTGGTTTTTATACAACCCTGCTCACGTACGCTAAATATCCAGACCCCCCTGCATTCACTGAAGCAAGGTTTGGCTTAAGCAGATCAGGAAGCTGTCAAGATCAGGACAGATGACAGCTTTACTATAGCAGTCGAAAGGGAGCTACTCTCACAGGCCTGGACTGGAATGTCCCAAAGGAAGACGATAAGACATGGGATTGTTTGACCCTAGAACAAACTAGGAGGTGCCGTCCCGCCCTTTGGTACCTCAAATGCGTGTATTCCGGATGAAGAGCTAAGGGGTACGCTATGGTACCAGAAATACAAGGTACAATGCCACGTGGGGAAATGGACTTTCAGATGACATACACAACACCTTCTACTTGTGAAGAGGTAGGGTATGAAAAGATGACTTCGGGACACCGCTTCTGCGTAAGGTGAACGTAACAACGCTGCAGAAGATGGCTTCCCGGAGACGGCCCTTGGATAGAACCTTTTCCCTGTGCTGCTGTGTTACTGACTTAGAGCAATCGACCTGACTGAGGCTGATTATTTGATCTCTTGATTATGTTTCATAAAGAGCCAAACCAATGGACTGCAATTGACCAACAGCCGTAATTTCAGGTGACCCTAAATTCCACATTAGTGAATCCTGTTGTAGCTGGTCTCCACCACACTTGGCTTCAACTGCAGTACTACTCAACACCGAATTGCTCTGTTTCTGGCGCTCTGCAGCGATCTCACGAGCTTTCTCTGTTGGTGCTTGCGTGGATTTGCTAAGGTACCGAGTCTCTGAGCTGACGGGTGGTATTGTGTAGACAGTGGAAACCCATTAGCTGTAAATACTCATTCCTAGCTAAACGTAATTTTTAGAGCCTGGCTAAGGAGTGTGTTTTGTTGCTTTCTTCTGTTAGTTCTTTAAATGACGTTTGTCATCGTATTAGGAAAGTTTAGGTATTTTTTCACCGGGGCCAACCATGTTGTCTCAAGGATCAGAGGAGAAGGGCATGAAAAGAAGGTGTGTGTCTCTTTGGCTGCTGGTTCCCTTCACAATCCTACCCCTGATCACTGCATTTCTGCATATTATCTGAAAGAGGGCCTGCGGTAGGCCCCTTGTCTGAGACCAAGCAAAAGGCTGTGATTCATCAGAGGCCACCGCACAATGTGACTCCGGGATAAGATTAAGAAATCCTCCATCTTGCTACAACAATGGGGGCAGCAGGGAATAAGCGGGAGGGAAATAACTGCCTGTGTGACTGCCATAGGGTCTGCTCTGGAAGGCAGACTGCAGAGATCTCAGAGGCAGGGCGGGGCACAGCAAAGACAATGGAGGAGGTGATAAAGGGCAATAAAGCATTTCATTGCCAAACGAAAACCGTAGGCAACACGCGCTCTGGTACCTCGGTTCGCTGATGGCTGGGGCTGAAGACAATGGGAGCCCTGATTTTATTACGGCCCTTGGAGAAGAGAGCCCAGACCACTCCATAGGCCATGTTCTAAGACTGTTTTCAACAAGTGAACGCGGGCCAAATGTTTCTGAAATGGCTGGTGAGAACGATTTTGGAGACCAGTGCTGGGACGTGGGGTTCCGGGTATGTCTACACTGCAATAAAACACCCGTGGCCAGCCAGTGTCAGCAGCTTCTGGCTCACTGGGCTCGGGCCAGGGGCTGTACAACAGCAGTGTGGACATTCGGACGCGGGCTGGAGCCTGCGCTCTGGGACTCTGTGCGGGAGTAGGGCCACAGCGCCTGGGCTACAGCCCGAGCCTAAACATCTACACCGCAGTTTTACAGCCCTGCAGCCTGATGAGCCCCAGGAGCCCAAGACAGCTGAACCAGACCGGCCATGGGTGTTTAACTGCCGTGTAGACGTACCGTCCGTGCTCTGCCTGGTGAGACAAACAGGGCGTCCTGAGAGTGTCTGTAAATCAAGACTGAACGTCCCTTTTGAAAAAACGCTGGCGTTCAAGCCTGAGTTCTGGGCTCAGAGCAGGAGTCGCTGGGTGAGAATCCATGGCTGGCGCTGTGTAGGGCTAAGACTGGATGGTCACAGGGATCTGCAAAGGGTACAGGAATAAAGTGTCCCTGAGTGGAAGATGTGGGACTGACAGCACTACCATGTGGGTGTGAAGATACGGTGCGTGTGGTTTACCCAGGTCAGAGGGATAACACACGTCCTGTGGCCCCCTATTGGCTTTAGTGGCACTTAGAGTGTGAACTCTTTGCGGCAGAGACTATCTTTCTGTTCTGGGTTTTGTACAGCACCTAGCACCCTGGGGGCTTGGCCTGCAACCACACTATGGATAAATATGGCACAAGAGCCTCATGCTGTCCCTCTGCACAGGGGTGAACTGCACCCTAAGGGTGCTTAAAAGTCCTTTTGAGGGGATAAAACCTACAGGACTCTCTGCTACTCCCTCTCCCCGGCAACAACACTTGAGTGTCGGTGAGCTCTCTCCTGCCATCACATGGCTGTGGGAGCCGACCTGGGCAAAGAAAGCAAAGCTGAATGGAATATGCTGAAAGGCAAAGGACAGGGAAGCCTCTGGATAAAAAGCATGGGAACCCCTGGGCACCAAAGGGAGGGTAAACTGCCTTCCCAGTGACCCCCAGCCCTGGGCTCTCTCCCTAGGGAGCAACCGTCACCGCTCTGCAGAAATGCCTCCACAAGGCCCAGCCACCGCTTCATTCCGCTGACGCCCCGGGGGCGTCCAGGCCTAACGTCTGCGTTGGCACCATGCAGCAGCCTCCATCTGCGCAGTGCAACGGGAGCCCAGAAGCCCCACGTGTGGCTGTTTGTCCCCATAGAAATCATTGCCCCTGCGGGCCTCGCAGCAGAGACGCACCAGAAGTGGGGGTCAGACGCCGAACCGGCCTCGGCGCACTGGTAAGTGACGTCCGCTCTGCAAGCAGGGGCTAGGTGGATGGCAGGGAAGGAGGGCCCATGCGGACGGCGCAAGGGGACTAACAGCTCTAACAGAGGGCTGTGACTTGGCACCAGGTTGTGTCCACACGACAAGCTGGTCATGTTAGCGGCTGACAAGGCGTGCTCATGTCACCCACGCAGTGGAGGGGTTTTTATGTGTGGCTGGGGTCAAGTGCAGAGGAGCCTCTAGCACGAGTTCACTTTGCAGCCAAGACCAGCCAGTGAGGGCAGGCGAGGCGGCTGGTGCCTGTGTGTAGCGGACGCCGTCCTTCAGCCCAGATTCCTGGATTTTTTTTTTTTGTAGCTCCCGCAGCTCCGGCGTTGAAGCCCTGCAGAAGACCCAACCTGGAGCTTTGTGGCACGATGTTGGCCCCGCCTCACTTAACGAGCAGCGACACGGGGTGAATGGCAGCAGCTGGATGGAAAAAGCTAGCCAGGGATGGCCCCCTGGTTAGGGCACTAGCCGTGTGGTTGGGAGATCCTGGTTTGCGTCCCACCCCCCCAGACTTCCTGTGTGATCGTAGGCAAGTCACTTGGCGCTCCATCTGTACAGTGGGTCTAAGAGCACGGGTCTAAGAGCACAGCTCTGCCTCACAAGGGTGTTTTGAGGCCAGCAGACGACAACTTGCAGGGTCCTAGAAACTGGGGTGTCTAGTTGCTGTGTACGCTCGCAGATGCTACAGAGATGGGGGCCAGATATGTCCCCTAGATAGCAGGTAAGAACTTTCTACTGGCACAATGCCCAGCCGGTGCATGCAGTAGCTGTTACGGGCAGGACACACTGTTATTCAGTGGAAAACCTCCTGTTTGCTGTGGCAGTTTTGCACCCCAGGGGACTGTTTTCGTGGTCGCGGTGGAGACGTCCTAGGTTTGCCCAGAGTCATGGAGCCAGAGGTCGCAGCTGCAGCCAGCAAACAGGAACCAGTTACACGTTGCCTTGCCTTCCGCAGGCTGTCTTCAGGAAGACGCCCTCATAAAGCAGCGAGCGGGGTAGGAAAGGGGACAGCTCAGCCAGAGGAAGATGCGGTGATTACTGTACTCTCTGTGGAGGTGGAGGAGGAAACGCAGACTATAAACTGACCCCAGCTACTAGGAAAACAGTCTATGCATGACCTTCCAGCCTCTGGGAAGGGCCGGGGGCAGTTTTATTTTGAGGCTTAGAGAGCCAGGCTGGGTCCATCCTCCCAGTGAGCATTGCTCTGTCGTTTCCAAGGCTTTGTCGACACTCGGGATTTGCCAGGGTCCAGCCCAGCAGAGTAGTTGTATGGCTACAGCCCGCTAGCACTTCCTGGGACAGGCCACGTCTCTTTGTGCTGTGACCATTCAGCACCTGGCACCGTGGGGGGCTGATCAAGGGCTGGGGCTCCGGGGGGTCTCCAGGAATCACTCATCGCCAATATTAAGAATGCAGACAGGCACGCCCTATCGACCACAGTTTGAACCAGTGCCGCTCACGTCGATTTCAAGCAGGGCAGAGCTCCCACCGCTGGGACAAAGAGCAACTTGGCCTGTGGGCCCCGAGGGCTTGAACCTATTCAGTGCCCTAGTGGCTGCAGTGGGGGCAGATCTCCTGTGCGGGCAAGGCCCTGGCTCTGACTGGGATCTCGCTTATCCTGGATTGACACCATGTAAAGCTATTGCCTCCAGGGGGTGTCACTCCGGATTTACACCAGACTGAGATCAGAATCGGGCCCACTAGCCATCGTGCTGTGCCGGAGTTCTCCTGTGGGTAGGCTGGCTGGATCAGAGCGATGCTCCCTGCAGGGCTCTGCAGGGGAGGGGAAGGGCCTGCCAGGCTCCTATCACACCTCTGATTAGATCCCAGATGAGCGACTGTTTCAACACAGCTCCAGTTGCAGAGCAGCCTGGGCCTAATGACACCCCCGCTCCCTTTCCCACCTGTGTAACACTAGTCAGCGCCAGATCAATCGGGCCTCCTGCATCTTCCCAAGCCCCCTTTGATCTGCAGCACCCCTCCCCGGGATACTCTGCTCCCACGGACTGACACTGCCCAGCTGCTGGGGCTGGCTTATGTTTTAGCCCCTCTGAGAACTCACACGTCCTTTAGAAGGGCTCCTCCCTCTCCTGGGGTGCAGCATTTCTGCTTTGCTTTCATGCTGGCTTCCCTAACCCAAATCCCATTATAACGGCAAATCCACACGGGCTGGGGATTTCCCTCCTGTGGCTGGCTCCAACCCCAACTGAATGAGCCTCTCATGCCCCTGACTCCTTCCGCCGGTAGCCTGCAGTTCCCTAAACGCACCCCGGCATTGAAGGAAGGTCCCTGCTCCTAACCCCACCACAATTCCAGCCTTTGGTCTGTGTCCCGGGGACAGGCCCCAGACACAGACACAGGGATGCCAGCCAGAGGTGGGCGGCCGGGGCAGGCTCTGTTTGAAATCAGATCCTGTAACAAAAACAAGCCGTCGGCAGGTCTCTCTCCTGCCAAGCAAACTTCCCGAACCTGTGTGGATCCCACTTCAAAGACAGGCCAACTGGAGATGCCTTGTAAGGAAGAGCACCAGGCCAAATCTCACTTCCTCTGCCTGGGAAATTGAAATCCACCAGCTTTCACCCAGGGCCTGGGCTGGCCTCGGAACCCTTCTGCCACACCAAAGGGTCCAGCAGACACCGCCCTGTCTTGTTTCCACTTTTTTGAAAAAAAAAATCTGCCTTTCCCTTTGTCCCCTTTCTTTGTCCGTCTGTTTGTCACACTCTATTTCTGTCTCGTCTCCAGAGCAGACAGCGTCTGCTTCCTTTCGTTAAACACTTAGCTCTTTCTCGCTCAGCCCTGTTTCCGTCCTAATTTTAAACCTGGGTTTCAGTTAATTAGGAGGAAAAGGGGTTGATACGTGCCCAAAAATCATTAGTCACTTTAGCTTTGCCAGCCGTTGTTCAAGCAGGTCCCAAACACGAGGCCTGGCCTACTCCTCAGGGCGTTGTGTGGATGGGACGGCTTCCTTCACGGAGCAGAGCTCAGCTTACAGAAGAGGTTCTGCAAACCTGTTTCCATTCCAGCTTTAGTGGACAGACCATTCTTGTTTGCATTAGATTAGTGAAATCAGGGCCCGCACAGAGGCAGAAAGGGACAGCCTCTGCCCTCAAGAGCTTTCAGTCTAAACAAATACGGCAGACAAAGGGGCCACAGCAGACCGGGCCAGGCACAGCACGTTAGTCATTGGATTCTCCCCCCCCAGACAAGCAGTGGCTCTTAGATCCATGTTGTTATTAAGCAGTTAAGGGTGGGCTCATTTTCTTTTTTTAAGAGGCAGCTAAGTGATTTGGATGCCAGCTCCTCAGCTGGGCGTTCAAATCCCAGAGGTGGCTCCTACACTAGGCCCACATGTCACATTTTTACCAGGACCATTTTGAAACCCGTGTGAATGTCCCAGTGGCTGCCATCCGGTGTCTGCTCCTGGCCTCTGTGCAAATAGTTGGCGGGCGCTGCATAACTCCCACTGGACAACAGCCCACTTGGAAACCAGTGCATCACACTTGGCATGGACTTATCCCCTTCCTGGCAGCCTCAAGGGCTGCACGAGACACAACCGGGCGCGCAGGGTTCCCACTGGCACCTCCATGGCTGGCAGGGACGGGGCAGAGGGCCGCATCGTCGTTGTCGGGGAGCGCTCTCCACACTGAACAATGTCCCACTCCTGCCTCGGCTCAGCTGGGCACAAGATTCCGAGCTGCTCACGGTAGCTGCCAAGGACAGGCCAGGCACTGGGCACGCCACTGGAGTCGCACTGGTGTGAATGTGGTGAATGAACAGAGGTGGATCAGGCCCCAGGTGTTTTTCGTGGCCCTGTGTGATTTGTGGCCCTGTGCGCTGCCCCAGTGCTGTGTTGAGGTCACTGTCTAACTGTGTGGCTGTGTGGTGGGGTTCACTTCGTGGTGCAGACACCTGCATGCCTCTTGGAGCAAGAAACAACTTCCCCATCCCCTGAAGCTGCTGGTTCCTCATCTTGGCCCGACAGGCACATCAGCGGTGCTCCAGCAGGGGAACTGGCAAAATCACTGCCATCCCCTGGCCTTGTTTTAATTAAAACCACAGTCTTTGCTGACAGAGCCGGGAGAGCGAAACAACATGCAGGTATTCTGGAGAGATCCCAGGCTTCAAAGGGACCCATCCCAGCTGTAAACAGAGCATTTCAAAGGCAGCAGAAGGGGTTTCACACCTGGTAACCCTCAGCCCCGGGAGATCGCTATCATGCTAATTGCTGTGCACTCCCGGCAGGCAGCTTGAGAATGGACAGGCGGCTGGTGTGAATGGCACCCGATGGGGCAGTGAGCATTACGGACGAGGAAATAAGGCAGCAGAGAACGCAAGCCCAGACTTGTGCTGGGCCAGATGGGGTGAGTGAAGGTTGAGCAGGCAACTTGTGTCATGCACTAGAGAGGGAAGGTTGGATCCTAGATGGAGGGAGACCAGTCCCCTAACTGGTAAGGCATGTATGGGGCGTGTCATGGGTCGCAGGATCCGAGGGTGGGTTAGTTCTGGGTCCGAGAGGTCTCGGTGATCAGTTACATGATCAAGAAGACAGAAGGGTGAGATATCTGTGTGATGGGGGTGAACAGATGTCAGGGGAGAATCCTCCTCCCCCCACTCCCCATGTTATAGCATCAAATCACAGTCAGGCTCAATGGGGAAAGATTTTGCACTCAGTGCTGGCTGCGGCTGGAGGTGAGCTGGGAGACCTGAGGGACCCTGGTCTGGGCTGGTGTGGCAGCTACCGTGCTGGAAGGAGACCTGTAGCTTTCATGTTGGAGCTCGGCCACTCAACGCTCCATTGCCAGCATCTCTCACTCTGTGTGCAGAGATCAGGGACTCGCTAGTGTTCCCCACAAGAGAACCGAGCCTGCGGGTCTCGGAGAGGAAGGTGGAGACCCCCCATTGCAGCTGATGCCCCTGGGCGCAGTCTCAGCGAAGGGGCTGAAGAGGGCGTGCGCCCTGCAAGCAGAGCTGCCCTCTTGCCCCTAAAGGTGGTCGGTCCAGCTCCGGAGTGAGCTACAGCGACCAGGCCGGCTAGAGAAGCGCCAGCCCGCCCACCTTGTCCCTGGTCTGTGGAGGACTCCAGCACATGGCACGCTGGGCAGGGCAGGGCAGGAGGCGCTGCTCAGGGGCCTGGCTGCTGTAATGTGGGGGTTGCCCTCAATGAGTCCCCAGCCAGCTTGCAGGGCCCCTGCCAAAGCTTCGGGGAAAACAACCCCTCATTTTGGCCACCCCAGAAGAGGGATCCTTCGTCACCAGGAACAGCCTGAGACGTGCGGTGGGGATGGTTTGGGGTATCACCCTCATTCTACCGCTCCATCAATTCCAACCTACTTCGCCTGGATCTCTCCAGCACTAGCCCCGCTCGGCCTGGCAGTGTTCTGCCGACTTTGCTCTCGGAACCGAAGTCTTAGGAAAACGCTAGAGGGAGGCGAAGGAGAAGTTTTCTATGAAGTTGGCTTTTCCGAGGAAAGCAACAGTGTGTTATCTCTGGCCCGGTTCTGCTATCGAGGGATCCAAGAGCTGCCAATCAGCAGGGCGTGCTGCATGCTCGGGGGAAAGCCAGGCAGGAGGGATGGATGGACTCGGGACCCTGGACCTTGCTCACCCCCAGAGGGGCCTGACTTTGATCTGTTGGTAGCCATGCTCCTGCTCTGGCCAGCATGCAGCAGGCCTGTTTGCTCAGGGTCTGTCTCCGTGTTGCTTTGGGAGATGGGACTCGGTGTGGACCATGCTCCCTTGGCTCCACTGGGAACTGAAAATCTGTGTCACAGCTGGGCAATGAGGCCAAGGCAGGTGTACTGGCGTTGCAGCCCTACTGGAGCGGGACAAACAGGATCGGCACCCCCAGGGCTCCTGGGGTGTGTATGCCGTGACACTGGGCACATTTCAGAAAGGCTCGGCATGGCCCAGCACACCCTTAATGACCAGCAGAGCGCCCTCCTAGTGCTGCACAGGGCAGGGAGTCATGGGGACCTGTGACTCTGCAGCTCCATTCTTTGTACCTCAGTTTCCCTGCCAATCAAGCCTTCAGAATAAAGGTGCTACAAAAGTGCTACACATTTTACACACATCAATACACCAGCATCACATTCCTGCTCATCATTATCCTCTTTTGCAGATGGGGAAACTGAGGCACGGAGCGATGATATGGGTTGCCCAATGACATAGTCACAGCAAGTTTGTGCCAGAGATGGGACAAGACTCAGAACTCTGGACCCCCAGTTCTCGATACTGGAATCAAACGTAAATTAATTTATTCTAGTGGTTCCTGGGATGACCAACACGAAGCATATCAATCCCGTGCTCTAGGCTGGAGAGGGTTCTCACTCCACTAGTGTTGTGGAAGCTTCTGGATCACAATAGTACAAGATAGGGAAGATTAGTGATCCTGGAGGATAAGGATACACCCCTTGCTTAGAGCAGGATACGATCCCTCAGTGGGAGATGCAGCTGGCTCTGGGGTTGGCCTGTCTGTTTCACACTGTAAATGGCTTTGAAGAACACCACCTATAACCCTGGCCTAATCGACAAGTTGAGGTCTAACACAACGACAATCTTAAAATAAGAATAATCATAATAACGCATGGGGCTTGTTTAAAATCGATGCACAGCTTTACAGGCAGGACATGTACAATGTGATCATGGCGGCTGCTACTCCATCCTGGGAACAAACAGGCTGTGCACTGAACACAGCTAGCAATGGAGCAGCTCGCTGATAGCGCCATTCACAGGGCATGGCCGGTGTCTGGCTCGGCAGGGCGTGTGTTGCTGCTGGGTTGCTGCGATCCCTGCCCAGGGTGCGCAAATTGCCTGGCTGAAAATATCGTCTTGGTCCAAGGCACGGTCAGAAACAACACTACGGTTCTTAACCTGGCGCACTCCTAAATGGGCCCTGCCTGCCACTGGCTGGGGAGGGGCCCACTCCCCCAACTAGACTTCTGCCTCCCCAGTGCTAGGACGAGACAGCGCCGACGCCTCCAGACAGCCATCTCATCCAAGCATCCCTCCAGGGAAAAGAGTGAGCTGGCGGGGTTTGCTGGCCAGATCTAGCCAATTACGTCCCATTAGCACCATGCTGATACTCTACACCACGCACATGCCTTGAACAATATGGGAGATAGGCTCGCTCCCTCGGGGGCGCTGGTTTTCCTGTCCCTCAGCGACGATGCACAATTGCCGATCACTTCAAATAAAATCCTGTCTTCTAGGCATGCCTGGAGCCGCTGGAAGGTGTTCTCAGAGCCAGCACGCTGGCTGCCGAAGCAACAGCCCCTGCTGTCTGTAGCTGCTGAGATGTGGAGCATGACCAGTTGGCCCAGTTTAGTAATACCTGGTGCTGTCCCAGCTCAGGACCCAACCCTAAAGAAAGCCTAAATCCAGAGTGGAGCAGCCCAGGCTGTCAGCATTGCCCTTGTGCTTTGGAGCTGGCAAGCCACCACTTCTCCTAGACATTGAAGGTTGGGCTCCAAGCTGGCTCTCCAGCACCCAGGGGTGAGCAGACCTCGGCACGTGAGAGAACGGTTGGCAACCCTCCCAGGAAAAGCAAGGCATTGATAATGCCTGCCAGTAATGGCACCAATGACACGCCGCTGGCTCGCGCCAGCTGGGTTGGACTAGGGAACCCAGAAGACCATGGGCATCATTATGAGAAATCACATTGAATCCAGCCAGGACTGCAGAGTCCATTCTCACACGTAAAAACCTGGAAATACCAGGCCAAGCCTCTCATTTGAAGGACCTGCCAATGCAGCGCGGCAGGCCGTGCTAATCAGATTGGGCACTACGCAGCTGCACAGTATCAATGGCCTCTCTCCCTCTGCATGTCTCCAAGAATAACATCATCCCAGGCATAAAGCAGCGGCCACTATCAAGGACAAAGCCCAGGGGCTCTCGAACCAAGGAATGGTTCCTAGCTGTGGAACTCCCTGCCGCAGGAGAGCAGGATGAGCTCATGTCTTTTAGAGCATAATGCAAGATACACCTTGTCCCACAGGTATTCCCCAGCGGTGGCATAGCAGCATGTCAGCTGGTGAGCTTTCTTATAAACACCTCCCCGCCCAGAAGGACCAAGTAACCCCACCAGCGGGAAACAGAGGAGATGGTCCTCCTGGGGCACTGCTGAGACGGCACTGTGGTATTCTGCCCCTGGGAGTTATGGTGATTAGCTAGATCTAGGGTGGACGGATGAATAGATAAGATGCAGTCTGATCAGGAGCAAAACTCTCAGGCTGCATTGAGACCTTGTTCAGCAGCTACCCAGACTTCAGGTGACTCCTGTGACATCTCCTCGCCAGTCTCCACTTCCAGCTGCTCTGACCCTCAGAGATCTTCATTAATGATCCCTGGGCACAAGACACCGCCAGGAGGCGGCAAGGCAAATGAGAGTCCCCTCTAACAGCTGATATGATCTGCCGGTCTGGTGAGCGGCAGCCTGGCTGCGTGGGGAAGACACATGTCGCTCAGACTGCACACGGAGGTCACAGAAACTGCAGCGCTAACGGCAGGCTACCTGCGCTACAGACCGACAAAGACAAGAGCCCAGCCTCAAAGGCAAGCGAGGAAGGAAAGGACAGTGGCCTGTGTTATTGTCGTACAAAACATCTGAGAAAGAGGCTGAATCAATCAAGAGGTGATCCTGCCATAAGAACATAAGAGCTGCCGCAGTGGGTCAGACCAGGGTCCATCTAGCCCAGTATCCTGTCTCCAACAGTGGTCAGTACCAGAGCTTCACCGGAGCCAGAACAGGGCAATTTTGGAGGGATCCATCCCTGCAGGAGATCTGACTAGATGTTCATAATGGTCCCTTCTGACCTAATAGTCTATGAGTCTGTCTTCTACGCCCAGCTTCTGGCGACCAAAGGGGTTGCATCCCTAATCATCTTGGCTAATAGTCATTGATGGACCTATCCTCCAAGAACTTATCTGGTTCTTTTTTGAACCCAGTTATACTTTTGGCCATCACAACATCCCATGGCAATGAATTCCACAGGTAAATTGCGCATTGTGTGAAAAAGTATTTCCTCTTGTTTGCATAAGACCTGCTGCCTATTAATTTCATCGGGTGACTCCTGGTTTTTGTATTGTGGGAAAGGGAAAATAACCCTTTGCTGTTTGCTTTTCCCACACCATTTGTGATTTTATAAACCTTTGTCATAGCTGTCTCTTTTCTAAGATGAACAGCCCTAATCTTTTCAGTCCCTCCTCGTATGGAAGCTGTTCCAGACCCTTGATCATCTTTGTTGCACTTCTCTGAACCTTTTCCAGTTCCACTTTTTGAGATGGGGCGGGCAGAATAGTTTCCAGATAGTTACACACGGAACAACCCAGGATACAGCCAGGAGTGAGGCCCTAGGCTGGCTCAATGATTGCAGTAACCAGCTTCTCTGAGTGCTTTATCTGCTCTCCGTGTAGTTGGGCCATAAAGACACAGCACAATGGGAAGAAAGGTACATCCTGAGCCCAGTGACGTTACCAGCACAGCTGTCAATGGAGGACAAGCCTCAGGGGTGGGGAGGGACCATCTGCTTTTCTGATAAGCACATGCAGATGAAGGTTGGTGTGTGCTCTGCAATTATCTTATCTGGCTTTGCTAAATCAAGGAAATTGCAGCACAACTGATTTGTTGATTTTCATCTCTAAAGGTGCTAGCGTGTCCTTCAGTATCACATCCCTGGCAGCGCCCGTGTCCCCTGCTTTAGTCTCCCTGGCAGTGCCATGCCCTCCTTGGTTCACTGTCCATGACACACGGCTTGCCGTGCCCAGGCCCCTGTTTTTAACACCTCTAGAGTCTCGGGGGTTTAATATCTCTGCGCTATCCCGCGCAGACTTCCACCTCCCTGTTCCCACCCACCTTTGCCAACTCCCCCAGTCTCTTTCAGCCTTCTTCCCTCCCCCAGGCCTGCTCACTCATTCAGGCCCCCATCCCTGTGTGCCACCCATTCCCCCAGACTGATGGAGTTGACTGTCTGGCACGTGCAGGTTCCTGGTGGAGCAGAGGGAGGAAAGAGTCAGTTAAACAGTGGTCGAGGAGGGGTACACCTGGCTGCTGGGCCCCAGCTTAGCTATTTAATGGCGCCAGAAAGAAACCTTTCCTCTCATCCTGGGGTTGGGGAACGGCTTTGAACGGGACAAAGGGAGCTGCTGCTCCGCTCAGGGAGAGAATGGGCTGGGAAGCTGGTTGTTTATAAACACTGGGGAGCACGGGGGTCCCACAGCAAACAATGCCTGGAAGAGAAGGTTTATTTACCAAAGATAAACCAAGGGATCGCTGTCTCCCAGGCCATCCCCAGCAGCTCAGGGCTTTCCCTGAGGTCGACAGGCACGTTTGGGGCATGGCAGGATCTGGCCTGCAGGCTTTGGTCAGCCCGGCTGGGGCCAAGGAGCGGCCACATGCAATCAACCCGGGAGCTAGAAGGAAAAAGGCCAGCGGCACGGCCGGCAGCGTCCCTGCGCAGGCAGCTCCCGCGTGTTTCTAGTTTCTGCTCTTTCAAGCTTATCTAGTGCTGGCAGAGATGGAGGCGCAGCAGGTACAGCGCAGCACACGCGTCCCACCTACCCACACTGCGGGTGTCAGCCCTGATGAAAGGGACCCCGCGAGGGCTGAGAGAGGAATGTAGTGGCTATGGTGGTTTCTCTGCACGGACTGCCAGTTAGCGCCTGGAAAGATGGAGGATCCTGCAATGGAGGCACCTGGCCCCTAGGAGCGCGGGCCCGTTCCCGCTTTGTGGGCAAATCCTTGCGCCGCCCTGTGCCTCGGTTTCCCCAGCTGGAACCTGAGGAGGATGCTCTGTAAAGCGCTTTGGGGCCTGGGAGGGGTCTTGTTGTTCTACTGGGACCCAGGGTCTCGCTGACAGCTAGCTCACGCTGTCCAGGAGCACAGGGGACCCCTCCCGTGGCAGAGGGGGAAGAGCTCCTCCGTCCACGTCCCTCCCAGGGGGGCGCATTCCAAACAAGCCAGAGCTGAGCCTGCGCCAGCCATTAAGGAGCACTGCGGCACATTCCTGGGATTCCCGGGGGAGGCTCTTGGCTAGTCAGGGCAGAGCTCAGCTGGCTGGGAACATGCCTTTGGAAAGGTATGAGGGCTGGGGTGGTGGGGGGGACTGCTGGAGCTGCCCGCAGCCTGCAACCCGCTTGGGCCTCTGCAAATCCCACAGCTTCATTTTATCGCCGTGTAACGGAGAGCTTGTTCCAGTGTAAACCAGCATCCTTCAGCCCCCTGCAGGGGGAGATGGCTCACACTGCACTGCCAAAGGAGGGGGGAGGAACGGGGGTTGGGGAGTGGGGAACACCCCCACCCCGTCTCTGGAGAATGCTAGGGCAGTGGCCTTTGCGCCTGTCACGGCTGTAGCATGCTGGGAAAACGTTCCCAGTTGAAAGGGGAAATGTCTAACCTAAGCTATCAATTTGTGGGTACCCCACGTACCGGGGCAGCATCAGAGCAGCCGGGAAATGATTATCGTCTGTAATACAGTAGCACTGAGCGGTGTCAGCTCAGACTGGGGCCCCAGCGTGCTGGGTGCTGTGTGGACCGTGACACGCCAGGTTTGTCTCCATGGCCCCCGGGAAGTGTGATTCCCAGTTCAGGCAGACAGACACGCTAAAGATAGCCGTGGGGCCAGAGCGAGGTGGTGCTTGAGTACTACACACCCTGGGGATGGGGCAGATTTGTCCCCGGGCAGCTAGCCAGAGCTGCCACCTGGGACGCTGCAGCCACGCTGCTATTTTTAGCACATTAGCCCAGCAGAGCTAGCCTGTGTCTGGTTGCTCGAGCTGGGAATTACACCTCCCGGCTGCTGTATAGACAGAGATGGTCTCTGCCCCAGAGAGCTTACAGTGCAATGAGACGAGCGGAGAAGGCCAATAGCTGACCTGGAAGAGAACCCAGGTAGCCAGAGTCCCTGCTAGGGCCCAATGCATGGCCTACTGCATGCCATGCCAAGGGGCTAGCCCCAAAGCAGGCCATGGGGCTCATGTTCCTCCCTACATTGTCATGGTTCTTCTCCTCTGCTCCCCGCTCGCTTTCCCCCTGGGCTCCCGCCTGCTGCCTACTCCCTTGTCTCTGCCCCACCTGCAGGTCAGCATCACGGGGCTCATCCCAGGGGAACAGGGGGATGCTGTGCCAGTCGGAAAGGCAGCGCTGGCGCCAGGCCATGCTGCTGTCCCGCACAGCGCAATGGACAGCAGCCTCAGCCCCAGCAAGCGGTCAGGTGTGCGGGGTGCTAGGCGGCGGGGCGGGGGCAGCAGGACGTCCTTGACTGCGGGGGTGTGTTATGCTGTGTGGGACATTAAGCTGCTGTGTGCCGTGTGTTTCCTTATCAGCTGGAGGCAGCGGAAAGATGATGGGGGGAGGAGGGGAAATTGTGCTGTCTGGGCATCCTATAACTTGGCATTGTCTTACTTTTATAGGCGTTGCCTTGGGGGACGCCACTTAACCAACCTTGATCCCTTTGCACCATAGGATATATTTATAGCACAGGCATTAATGCTTGTTACAGTCGGTGCTACCTGACCCCAGAGTAACGCAGGGGATGTCCTGCCAGCCCCAAACACTGCCTCATCCAGCTGAGATCAGCACTTCACAGTCTGGGCTGGGAAGGTTCCCAGTGCCTTCAGTGGAGTTTGGATCTGCCCTGTATGACCCGGAAAAAAAAAAGCCTATGGGCCCGCTGCTGTGAGCGTCCTGGCCAAGGGCCTCAATGGGCATTGAGGGGGCAGGGGGGTCAGTATGGGTCAGGAGTGGGCCCTACAAGAAAAGCGAAATTCTGTGGATCTTGGCATTTCGTGCTGCTGGCTCGCCGCAATCAGCGAAGTGTCTGCTCAGAGCACTGCCGTGTCACCCTGGCTCAGCACTTGCTGTCGCCCCGGCCTCGTGTTTTGTTTTGTAACAAATTATTTCTAATTTCAGTGAAGTGTCTGCGTAATAAATGGCCCCATTGTTCTGTGGGCTGCACCGCCTTCAGAGGTCATGAGCAGCACACGCCGCAGGCGATTCATTTGGAGCTGAAATGGAAGGGGGCGGCAGCGGGATGGGGGGAGGGCAAGGACATCACTCAAGAGAATAACAAATAATAAAGGGTTGGAAAGAAAGAGCCGCTCAATAAAAACGCAGAATGTGAGCAGGGCACGAGCATGTGTTCAAATCCTAGTGTGGCCAAAACTAGCTGTAGTTGTTTTAAACAAGTGTGAGTTGCCCAAGGTGAACCTTAGGTTCCCCGCTAGGGCTCATACCGCTGCTAATTGACGTGTTAAAACTGCAACATCTCCACTAGGATTGTAACCTGTGTCAGTCTTAGCTAGCACATGGCGTTAGACGCTGCTGCTGGCAGACTTGTTGGCCCAGGTATGGCTCCCACTTCAGGCAGGCGAGGACCCAGATTCAAATCCCCCCCAAGCCCTCAGCAGCCATGTGAAAGCTGGAAGAAGGCAGCATGGATCCATGAGTATAGCAGGTGGCCGAGTGCTGGGACAGCTGAGAGATGGCCCTGGTTACACAGTGGGTGGCTGGGTGACCTTGGGCAAATTGTTTCATCCGTGTGTGTCAATTTCCTTACTGTAAAACGGGGCTAATGGGACTGGCCATGATCCAGCTCAGGCAGAGACTGCAGGCTTGGTGCAAGACCCGCTGCGTGAACTGCTCCGGCACACTAACATGGGAATTGCCAGGCAGAGCCGAGGCCCGCCTAGCCCCGTATCCTGTCTCTGACAGTAAGCAGTGCCAGATATTTCCGAGGATGGGCTGAGAACCGTGCCGTAGCAGATGTGGGCCAATCTGCCCCCGCATAAGGCCTCACTCTGACCTCGATTAGTCACAGACTGGCTGAAGCCCTGAAACGGGAAGTTTGATATCACGTCTGAAATTGCTTATCAGTAATTCCCACAACTCTGGATCGTCTTGATCGCCATATAAATGTTCGGTCCCTTTGAATCTTGTTATGCTCTTGGTCTCAATGACTTCCTGTGGCACTGAGTTCCGCAGGCTGATTACCCATTGTGTGAAGACGTATGTCCTTTCTTATCTAGTTTGAATCGTACACATTTTAATTTCATTGAATATCCCCTTGTTCTTGTGTGAGGCAGAACAGAAGCTCCCGCTCTATCATCGCTATTCGGTTAATTACATCATAGATTTTTCATCACGTCCCTTTAGCCAGCTCCTCTCCATGGTAACCTAGCCCAGTGTTGTCAATCTCTCTTCACAGGAGAGTTTGTCCAGGCCTTTGATTATGTCCAGCACTTTTCGCTGAACCCTCTCCAGAGTTGCACTAGCCTTCTTGAGCTGGAGTGCACCCATCATCCAGCAACAGCTACCCCACTATTAAGGCACGACAATAGTCTCCATCCCAGCCAAGCATCTTGTTAACTTTTTCTACAGCAGCTGTGCACTGCGCAGTGGTTTGCCTGGAGCTGTGTATGCTGGCACCTGGGTCTCTGTCTTGCGTTGACACTGTTAATTTAGACCCCTGTAAAGTGCACAAGTAGTTTACATGTTTCCTCCCCTTCCAATGTGCATCAGTTTACATTTGTTGGCATTAAATTTCGCTTGTGTCTTGTAAGACTGGCTGATCATACCAGTCCCTTAACATCGATGAGATGGTACATTTCAAGAACATCAGAGATCCCACAGCCTAGGCACATCATAATGAAAACCATCTGCAAGTTATGTTAGAGTCAGAAGGATGACTCCGAAAAACATGGGCTGTCCCACTAATCCTCTGGCAGTCATCACAGATCAGACTGGTTTAGTTAGAAACTAAATGGGCCTTTAAAATCCCAGCCCCCTGCACACTAATCTGAGATCTGCAAATTCAGCAGGATTCAGTGAACAATTTCGTTGCAAATGGGCTGAGGAGAAGAGATTTCTGCTCCCTTTCCCATCACTGTATTGACACTGTAGCGCAGCCAGACTAAAAATTTGGGGGTGTCAGTACCACAGACAAATAGATTTGCAGTTGTCTAATGCTAAGCATTCAGAAGTCATGTCAGCCCTCCCTCCCCCGCCCAAAATCCTGAGATTGTCTTTAAAAACCGTGAGCTTGTAACTCCATGATCAATGTAATTTCCCGTCTGGTTTCTGAGCCTTTAACGGTCATAGTTTCAGGTTTTTCTCCACAATCATAAGGGCTAGAAATGTACTTCCGTAACAAAAGCTGCGCTTCTCTGCTATTCACATGACTCCAGTAGCTGGGGAGGGCGTGAATTAAAAACACCAAACAGTGTGAGTCGTGCAGTCATATCAAGAGCGTTGGCTACACTGTATTTATTTCTCCTGCAAGCCCATTGGGGCAGGGACCAGCTGTTTTCTGTTAGTGCAGCACCGATCACAATGCCATCCTGGGCCATGATCAGGGCTCCTAGACACAACCGTACTGCACCTAATAAATAATGTACAGCACACAGCACAATGGGTCTTGGGCCATGACTGAAGCCACTGCAGTAACAAGCTACACAGGTTTAATGTGAAATGGGCCTGTTTTTAAGGTGCGTCTCTTTCGATTAGCACAATGTGCATGGACGCTAACGCTGTATTGCGGTTTCATTCGCTCATGTGCCGCCTTGATAAGTTGCTATCAACAGACCCAAGAGGCCAGCGGCAGCAGCAAAATGCAACCGCAAATAGGAAGTGCTCTGGGTCCTGCCCTAGGGTTTTAATAGACTGAGCATGTTGCTAGTTAATTGGGCAAATAAACAATTCTGGGAAACAGCCACCTTATTTTCTTTTTGATTAACACATTTTCTTCAGCACAAGGAGACACCCCCCCCCCCTGCATAGCCACGGCTGCTGCTGTGTTACGCTTAGTTGTGTCAACCATGCGCTCGGCCCTGCACACGCCATGGGGCCTGGGATTGGGACCCCCGTGTATTCAGCAATTGCGGGAGCTGGGCGTTAACCCCTTTGCAGCGGAAGGGTGTGCTGAGATCTGCTGAGCAGTCCCTAGGACAAACAGTTTGTCCTAACCCTGCTGATAGCAAAGAGCGCTTTCAAAAATGGGACCCCCGTGCTAAGCGCTACATCAGGCGCCACACAAGTCTGCAGGCAGCTGAGCCAACAGCTAAACGGTGTGACCTGCCCCCCCCATCTCCCCGGGTCGTCGACTCTGAAACCTACCGATAGTAATGTCAGTGGCAACAATTTCCACTAGCTGGCCAAAAAAAAAAAAATCCCAACCTCCAAGCACTGTGTTTTGAACCCAGTCCCCACGGACGACTCTGCAGTTTGGTGTGCTCGTTAGCATTTTAATTCAGTCCAAACATCGAGTTTTTGACGGCATTTTAAGCAGACGGGCCAGAATCCTCACAGGGCGTGTGGCAGAATCCAGGGCCCAGACAGCAGAACTGAGGTACACGTTGCCATGGAAATCACAGCGCTTGGCTGGTCACAAACAGTCCGGTATAGTGATGGGTAGGGCAGCTGTAACGCATTGGCTTAGTACGTGTGGCCATGTCTCCCCCACGTGGCTGGCTGTGGCCGCTAGCTCCTGCAGTAAGTAGAGGCTGTGTCTTTTGGTGCTGGAGGGCCTGGGGTCAACCCGTACCTTGAGCTGTGGCGGCTGCATGGCTGTGGTCACAGGTCAGCTCAATGTGGTTCCCTCGACCGTGGTCACCCACTGGCCACCAGCCCAATCACCACCTCCCAGTTCATATCCTCCAGCACAAACGAGGGGAAAATGCTACGCAGTGTATTAGCATTATGTTTAGCCCCCAACCAGCCCTGGGGAGACCCGGAGCCTTTCGTGCAGTGGTTCTCGACCTTTCCAGACCCCTTTCAGGAGTCTGATTTGTCTTGTGTACCCCAAATTTCACCTCACTTAAAAACAACTTGCTTACAAAAACCAGCCATAAAAAATACAGAAGTGTCACAGCACAGTGGCACTGAAGAAGCTGCTTTCTTTCTCACTTTTACCATATAATGATAAACTAAATCAACTGGACTATAACTATTGTACTTACATTTCAAAGTCGTGTATATAGAAGGGTATAAACACGTCACTGTCTGGGTGAAATTTTAGTTTGTACTGACGTCACTCGTGCCTTTCATGTAGCCTGTTGTAAAGCGAGGTGACTATCTAAATGAGCTGATGTACCCCTGGCAGTCCTCTGCGTACCCCCAGAGGTGTGTGTATCCCTGGCTGAGAATCACTGCTTTAGAGGACGAACCAAGGGCAGCTGCGCTCTTTCAGCTTTTGGCTGCTCGCTTCCTCTGCAAGCGAAGGAGACAAAAGGGCCTCGCAAGATGCGGGGCGAGGCTTTCTCGGCCTTCCACGAAGCTGCTGCTGCTTTGGATGCTGAGGCCAAGGTGCAGCCTTGTTTAATCGTGCAGAAGCGGCTATGGGACGCGGCCGACTCTGCAGTCCAAGAGTGTTTGGGCACCATCTGCTGATGGGATCTGAGAGCAGCTGGAACTTTAATTCCAATTATACTGGGGGGGGGGAGGGTGCACGCAAATCTGCATGTAGCCGATTCACCCAGCGGCTGTATTAGTCTGTGAGACACGCCACATCAGGGGTTCCCAATCCCAACCTGTGGCCTGCAGGGTCTTTCAGAGGGGCCCGCAGCTGCAGAAGGGAGCCGCTGCCTAAGTACCCAGGTGGAGCGCATTGCCGGTGCAGGCTCCTTACTGCAGCCCAGGGGATGGGAGATCAGCGCTGCCCTCCCCTGGCTGTAGCAGGGAGCACAGCAAAGCCCTCCGCCTGGGGCCATAGGTGCTGCGTCCCTGCTGGAGCCAGAGGGAGGGGAGCACTGATCTCCCATCCCCTGGGCTGCAGAAGGGAGCTGCTACTTAGGGACCCAGGTGGAGCACAGGGTTTCCCTGCTGCAGCCAGGGGGACGGGAGATCCTCCCCGCTGAACTCCTTCCCTCTGGCTGCCGTGGGGGGAGGGGGACTGCTGGTGGAGATGGGTGGCCCTTCAGGGTTGTAAAAATTACATTTGTGGCCCTCAAGGCAAAAAGGTTGGGAACCCCTGCTCCACATCCACACACAAACGCTCAGAGGGTGAGAAAGAATGGGGGACCTGAAAACGGCTTTTAAGGCCTAATTCAGGCACCTAAACAAGTGACCTGATTTTGAAAAGTCATGAGCAACAACTAAATCTCACGTCACTCCAAACCTGCCGTCAGGGTTGAAATCTTACCCCCACAGACGTCTATCTGTGCCACAAGGCCTCTATTTCTCCCTCAGATGAGACTGGAGAGATAAAAGGAGGTAAAACAGACCAGAACATAACTGGCAGTTGAAGAATTTTCCTGGGAAGCCAGGAAGATTAGAAAGAGTTTTTGGATTATGTTTTGAATCCTGCACGCATGTTGCTGTAGTTTGGTTTATGAATTTTTTTACACTAATATGTGCTCAGAGGCTCAGAGCACTAGGCAGGTGGACCTATGTAAAGTGAAATGAACAGAGACATCCTCAGAGATTCAGCCCTCAATTCTCTTTTAAGGTCACAGCAATTCAGTGGGAGTTGGGCAGCTAAATTCCTGCGGCTCTTGTGAAAATCCCTTCCAATATGTCTCATACTAAGCTTCATACACAGAACATATTCATGCTTTTAACCCCATTGTAGCTTTCAAAACTTTCCCTTGACCAAAGTGATTTGCTTTTTCCCTTCTGGAAATGGAACATTAAGTTTTCCTGCTGGACTTTTCCAAGCCCTTTCTTTGCCGCTTCAACTTCCAAGTTACAATTTAGGCAATAAACTCCTTTTCTCTTTCTTTCAACGGTCTCTCTTTGATCTGGCTTTTTCCCCTCACTCACTCTCCACTCTTACTGCTGTGTTCATACAGGGCCTGATCTCATTGGTGTTGAAATTGATGAGGCTTTGCACTGACTTTAATGGAAGTTGGAGCTGGCCACCAGGGAAAAATTCTGGATCAAGTACAACATGGTAATGTAGATGTCTGAAATCCAGCAATGAAATGATGCATTCATTGGTCCACAGAACAATTCTGTAAGTATCTTGCCATACTTAAGAGATTAAAGGAAATTGTGTAGAAAAGGTGAGTGCTGCTACTTCTCCCAATGTGAGCATTTCTGGCTGGTTTCTGTATTCGTTACCACATGAAATCAGGAGAAATCCACATCTTGCTTTCTTTAGAGCATCTCTTTGCTTTTCCTTTGGCTTTGGAGTCCTTCTCCCCCCTTGAAAATTCCCCTAACTTCTCATGAAGAAAGTCAGCCTACGAAATACAACCTCACATAGGGGAATCCTACCAAAACGAAACCAGAGTTAAAATTCGTGTGTTCAGCACCTAGGCACTACAGTCCTGGGCTAATATGAGGACGATGATAGATTAGACAGATTTTTAAGGCCAGAAGGCCCCATTGTGATCATCTGGTCTAACCTTCTACGTACACAGGCCAGAGTCTTACCCAAGCACTCCTGCAGCAAGGCAATTATTTTGCCTTATTCTGCAAGTGACCGGATTGCACCCAGTAATTCATGGTCAAACCAGGGCACGTCTCTTACAGCCAGAGCCAGAGACATGCAGTCTTGATTTAAAGTCTCCACGTGATGGAGAATTTTACCACCTTCCGGGTTAAGCAGCACCAAAGGTTAATTCCCCTCACTGTTAAAAAAAGTTGCATCTTATTTCCAATTTGAATTTTTCTAACTACAACTTCCAGCCAGCAGATACTGTTTTGCCCGTTTGCTAGATTAAAGAGCCCCCTAAAATCTGCTCCGCCACGCAGGTATCAATTCCCCTCTTATCCTTTGATGATAATCTCTTCAGTAATAAACTAAATAGATCAAGCTCCTTAAGTATCGCACGGTCAGACAGGATTTCTAACTTCAGCTCGGTCTTGTGGCTCGTCTCCAAACCCTTTCCAGTTTTCCAACATGCTTGGATCACAGTATCCAGGAATGGCTTCACCGATGCTGCATGCAGAGGGAAACCCGCCTCCCTACTCCTCCTGTAGTGACAGCGGGCTAGCGATAAGTGGAATAGAGAGACGTAGCCTTGCGCCATCGGACAGAAAGCGCATTCCAGACAGTGGGCACACTTTTCATATATTTTATTTGTGTAGCTTCAACGCTGTGCTAGGCACTTTCCAGGCAAACATAAAGATGAGGCCCCTGTGCCCAGGAGCGTACAATCTCACACACAGCATATGCCACAGTGCCATCATTGAGAAGAGTCTACAGTGTACGATGCTTGCGGGGGGGAGGCCTCTGCATAACTCTACTCTGCACGTCACTGGGGCAGGTACGCGAGGCTGTTACTTAGCTTCATGGGACTCATTCACTGAGCGTTGCTATGATATCCAGCAGGGAGGCCCTGAGTAGTTTCTCATGGCAGCAGGCGCTGGGGTGAGAGAGACAGGACAGGAGGGCAGCCAGCAGGTGGGATGCAATGTAGCAGGATCAAGCACTCCTGAAGTCCAGCAGTAATTTGTTTTGTGGGGGAGGGATAGACACTTCCAACTCCAAGATAAGCAGCAGGGAGGGAGCCATGAAGAATGGACAGATGCTGTTAATGAGAGAAGTGGCATCGGAGACCCTCGTCCCATTTATTTTCTACCTGAGGTAACGCCACTGCTTGTGCCCCCCAGCAGGGTGGCATTTGCACTGAGCAACCTCGTTCAGCAGATGCTAAGAGGCACGGGGAAGTGAACTGCTACTGAGTCCGTGAGTCACGGAGCAGCGGGCGAGGGGCATCTGTACGTGAGCGGAGTGGGGAGAACCAAGCAAAATATCTGTCTAGGTACCGACATGCCCCCATCCCTGCAGCTCCACGTCGTTGAGCAGATTGGGCCTCCCCATCACTCTGAACTACAGAGCCAGGGAGACTGGCCCAAGTTTGCATGCAGAGTCTGCAGTGGAGCTGGGAATTGAGTCCAGGTCTCCTGAGCCCCACGCCAGTGCCTTGACCCACCCCGTGCTTTCCTATAATCCTCTAATAAATAAAACCAGAGAGAGGGAGCAGATTTCCAGAGCCTGGGTGTGAAGGAAATATGCAATGGACCAGCTGTAACTCACTGGTTCAGTGATCTGGATGCATCCAGCTGGATTCAGCCCATATCCCTGGACAAGGGACAGTCCAGACCCCCTTCACCCCAAGTGGCAGATCCCATTTCCTGCAGTCACCTTGTGGTAGCTCTCATGCTCCACAAGAAGATGGTAGAGACGGGCCAAGGAGCAGAGGGGGCTACCGCTCCTACTGATCACACTGCCCTGGAGCAACGCCAGGAGGAACAAGCTCTTAAGTCAATGGCCAAATTCTGCTCTCAGTTACAATAGTGTGAACACCACTGAACTCACTGGAGCTGCCCTGGGGTTACACCAGCGTATCAGAATTTGGCTGCAGGAAAAGTTCGGACTATGGCATGAAAAGAGAGTTTGAAATGTAGGGCAGAAAAACGCCAGGCATGACTGGCTTTGCGTGGTGGGAGGGAGCCAACGCCTCTGCACCGGGCCAGCTGCATTTCCGTGCACTGTGTGAATCTGGCTCCAGCAATCGCTTTCCCAAGGGGGACAGGGCAAGGGTGGGGTCACAGAAAGGCATGGAAAGCTGTGCTTTGAAACTCTCCAAACCCACTGCAATGCTCAGGTAACTACAGGCTTTCCAGGCTAGAAGGATCCTTGCAGCAGTGGGTACTGGTGGGTCACGACCCAGCTGCCTCGATTTTCAAACAGTGGCAAGTGCAAGAAGTGTCCCATTATGTTAGCCTGAGAGCGCCCTCTAGAGGTGGTGCTGTTACCTTACTCACACAGGCTCTGAGCAACGTAACAGTAAGGAAGGCATCCACACAGCTGCTCCTTTAGAATTGCAGCACGGCAGGTGTAGGCTGGACAAAAACTTCCTGTCAGAGCAGGTAGCACGGGAACAAATTACCCAGGGAGGCCGTGGACTCTCCGTCATTGGAGGTTTTCGAGAACAGGTCAGACAAACACCTGTCAGGGATGGTCTAGTTCTTACGTAGCCCTGCCCCGAGCGCAGGACTGGACTGGATGACCTCTTGAGGTCCCTTCCAGGCCTACCCTTCTGGGATTCTATGACATGGGGCACAGGGTGGCAGCAAAACGGTTCAATCTGGGGGCAGGAGTGGAGGCCGGAAGAGAGCCTTACATGCCTTGGTCTCTGCAGGCCTCTACCTTGGGCTGTGAGCTGTCACTGTTGAGAGGGCTCAGCATTTTGAACTTCCTGACTTCTCAGCACTGACGTCCTCCACCACAACAGGTTGTTTCCCCCCAGGGAATGGAGATCTCCTGGCATATTTACATGACAAGGCAGGCAGGCTTGGAACGGGGCGTGCATCTTAACCGCATGGACACGTGAGCAGCTGCCCATTTAACACCACTAAGGCAGAGAGTCAGAAGCCAGACGGGTCCCTGGATTCCACCTGTTTTAGGGTTCTGCCCTGCTGCCCATCACCGCAGTATCTGAGCCCCTCTGGGGAGCAATAAGAACAGAGAAGTCCCGCTGGACCTACGGCAAACTCGTTGCCATACGTCTCTCTCTCACGTGCTCCCCGGGGGACTCTGACTCTATAGCTCTTCCCACCCGCTCAGCCCCTTTCCAGGCTCCTTCTTGCCCACGCAGCACTGTGCTTATGCGTGAGGCTCTCGCGCACTGGGCCCATCAATCCAGCGCCTCTCCTGCTTTGGGCTCGCAGAGGCTCCCCCCGAAACGTTCTGCAGGCTCAGCGGATTTACCGGGTCTCTCTGCTGGCGGCCTCGCTGAGCCTGCCTCCCCTTGGAAGGCTTCTGCCCGTCCAGCCGATCTCTCTGGCATGTGTGGGGTGTCGGGTGTTCGAAAAGGTTCCAGCTCTGGCTGAAGCTTTTCCCGCAGTCAGGACAGCGGTAGGGTCCCGCCCCGGCGTGGAGTCTCTGGTGGCTCGGATACTGCTGCTTGCAGTGGAAGGTCCCGTGGCACGTGGGGCATCGACAGGGATGGATGACTCCCACGTGGATCCTCTGGTGCCACACAAATTCCTGCTTGTAACGGAAGCTCTTCTCACAGCCCGGGCACTGGTAGCTCTTCTCCCCGGCGTGGCTCCGTTGGTGCCACGTGAACTCTTGCTTGTAGCGGAAGCGCTTCTCGCAGGTGGGGCACTGATACGGCCGGTCGCCCACGTGGACTCTCTGGTGCCACGTGAACTCCTGCTTGTAGCGGAAGCGCTTCTCGCAGGTGGGGCACTTGTACGGTCTCTCGGCTGCGTGGGCCCGCTGGTGCCAGGCCAACTCCTGCTTGGAGCAGAAGCTTTTCTCGCACCCGCTGCATCTATAGAGCCTGTCCCCGACGTGGGCTCGCTGGTGCCAGGCGTATTCTTGCTCGTAGCGGAAGCTTTTCTCACACTCACTGCACCTGTACAGCCGCTCTGCTGGGTGGATTCTCTGGTGCCCGGTCGGTGCTGGGCTTTGCTCACAGCGAGCGCACAGACAGGGGTTCTCTCCGGGGGGACATCTCTGACGTGCAACAAGATGAGAGCTCTCCCCGCGGCTCCCATTGCACTCCGGGCACGTGGAGGGCCCTGGCATGCTGTCGTGCCGGCCAGCGGCTGACAGGGCAGCAAACCATTTCTCACACTGAGTGCATTTACACGGAGACTCAGCGGGGGTGAATGGCTGCGGAGCAAGGACGTCCGAGCGCCAGATCCTGCTCTCAGCCACACGCGGGTGTCCCCCAGGGAGTTCACATCCCAGGGAGCAGTGTGGCCAGGTGGCTGCAGTCAGCCCACTTTGCCATGGAGGGGGTGGCTCCACGCCACTTCCGGTAGAGTTTCCCTGATGATCTTCTGAGCCAGAATGAGCCTGACAGACTGGTTCCCAGTCCGAGCTCGGGAGAGCATGTTCTGTGAGCCCCTCTGCTAACAGCCTGGGCACCTGCAGTCCCCTGAGAGTCTCCTCCTTCCCCCTGATCTTGGCATCAGCTGCAACGGAGAGAGAATTCAGGCATTATTCATTGCATGGGCTGGAGAGAATGGAAAGCTCCTGTGAGAGAGAACATCCGGCCAATAGTTCAGTTAACATAATTATAGAGCAGCATCCAGTGACATCCTGGGTCTATTTCAATGACATTAACACTGTATTTCTATAGCATCCCCAGGAGGTTGGATTGTCAGTCATGCACCAGCTGGAACACTCCTGAGTTTCTCTCGGAGCTTTTGCCCATCCAGATTTATGTGGAAATTAGGAGTGAAATCCTGGCTCCATTAACATCAATGAGAACTTTGCCATCGACTTCAATGGGGTCCGGATTTCACCCCAGAATTACATCCTGTTTTACAATCTGCACTCAGAAGGTCCAGATCAGATCCACTGTACACGGGCCAACTTGATTAACATGAACGGAGCTCCAGCTGCTCACGCAAGCTCTACATTTGGCCTTCTTGGATCAACACCCAAATATCTGGGTCTCCCCCAAATGTTCCTGTAGTGGCTCTGTAGCCGGGAGGGGTGGCCGCTCTCTGAGATTGACTGAGAGGCAGAGCCAAACCCACCCTGGGGGTTTAAGCCCAGAAGGACACCACCTGACCGGAAGCAGGTGGGCGGGGCCAGGCCTTTAAAACCCAGGCCTGCTCGCTCAATCAGGCCCCGGTGGCCAAGGGAGAAGGGCGCCTCTTCTTTGGGGCGCCAGCCTAGGACTGCACCAGATGCCCACACAGAGGGGAAGCTGCCAGACCTGGGGACCTACTGATCCGGAGGAGCTGCCTGGGGGCCAGAGGAAGGCCTGCCCACTGCCTGGGGGACAGAGGACTTGGAGGAACTGCCCTCCGCAGAGGACCCTGCGCATTTTTCAGAGCTGCTGCCGGTTGACAGGGGAAAGATTCGTGGGACTCCCGCACGCTCTCGAACCCAGCACCCCAGAGGAAGGCGATGGAGCCCAGGCACTTTAAACAGAGGGCGGGAGGCAGGAGCCCCAGGAAGCCGACTGTGGTTTGGCTGAGCTGCGGCTCGCAGTGAGTCGGTGAGTTTCGGCTGGAGCCTCGCTGACCCAGTGAGGGACACCCCGTCACTGCCAGGGCCCTGGGCTGGGACGCAGTGGAGACGGGTGGGCCTGCGTCCCCCTCACCCTGACCTGGAGTGGATGCTGGCTAGCGCCAGGACCTGTCCTTACTGCCTGCCCTGCCCTGCCTGAGGGCCGGGCCACAGACTGCTGCTCACCCTGCTAAGGGCTTGAGCATCTGCGTGTGCTTCTGCCGGCCTTCCCAGGCTGACAGTCCATGGACGACTGACTTCCCCGGCTAAGGACTAGAGTCTGCTGTCCCTCGGCCCTGCCCTGCCCAAGGCCAGGCCTTAGACTGTGGCTCGCCCTACCATGGGCTTGAGCCTACCTGGGTTTGCCTACCAGCCCTCCCGAGGGCTAGGCAAGAGACTGCTTCCTCGCCCCGTCTGAGGGCTTATGGCTATTTCCCGCTGCTGGCCCGTCTCTGACAGCGGGCCGGACCCTAGACGGATAGCGTGCCCGCAGGCCGAGAAACTATTCTCCAAGCCAAAAAGGGCAACCTGAACCCAGGCTCACCATAATGAGGGCCGGAGGCGGCCCCTTGATTCGGGCTCCCCAAAGCTGTAGGTGCCGGGAGCGGTGGCCTCCCTCTGAGATTGAGGGTCAGAGGGAGGGTCCCCGGCACTGCCCCCTACAGGGAAACTTCTACAGGCTCCCTAAGCTTTAAGGGTGAAAGTCACCAGGAGTTTTGCTATTGACTTTAACGAGGCCAGAATTTCATCCCAGATACCATTTCTGACCTGTTAATTGGATTCCTTTGAAATTACGTCCTAGCTAATCAGAACGTCAATGCAGTGTAAGGACATGGGGGGGAGAGAGGGAGGTTTGTTCAAGGGCTTCCATTCGCTTGCAGCAAATAAATGGGATCAGCATTACAGACAGGGCACTGTCAGCCTCTGTGCTCTGCTAGGACGGGAACAGCTCTCTGACTCTACCACGTTGGCGATGCAATCAATTCTAGATCATCTTGGGAAAGAAGGAGCTGCTGTTCTCTGCAATCTTCTTTTGCTCTGTGCACGTGTAAGAGAGCGAGCGAGGGAGAAGGCCAATTCCACTCCAGCAGCCACCTTTGCTCTCCAGACCATCTCCAGGGCCATTCACCTTCTAGCAAGGGAAGATGAAGACCCCATTGCCAATAGCAATGGAAATATATTGGTGGGGATGCATGGCTGACACTTGCCAAAATGATGCAACGAAACAAGTGTTACTGCACTTGCAAATGGGAGCAAAGAGGTCATTGCCAGCACTCGGGAAGGGGCGCCTGGGCTCCCAACACTCACTGTTTCCGAACGGTTTGTAAATCGTTACTCACAGCAGGAGCCAAAGTTAAAAGCGTTTCCGTTCCCAGCATCCTTATGACCCTCGACACACGGCTCTTCCCCGCATTCAATCAGCCAGATAATGTCAGGCTTAGTGGCAGCATGTCCTGGTCATGAGAGAAGAGAATTATCTGTCGATCCCAGGTACTTAGCCGGCCCCCGTTACCACATCTGCACACCTCACCATTTTAACAGGTTTATCCTCACCTGCCCCTGTGCAGCAGAGCAGGGCTATTACCCCCATCTGAGAGATGGGGCACTGAGGCACATGTGACTTGCCCGAGGTCACCCAGACAGTCTGGGGTGGAGCAGGGACTTGAACCCAAGACCCTTAAAGTCTAGATGAGCAGGCTCACCACTGGACCGTCCTTCCAACATGCCATGGTGTTTTTCTAATGTGCAGCTCGGCAATTACTCACTGTTCCATCAGCGTTTTAAAATGACACTCCTGATGGAATCCCACCTCTGTGTCTGAACTAGACAGGAAGACAGCGAGGTAAAAAAGCCTCATGGATTGAGACAAGCTGAACAGTTCATGGCAGACTAAGGTACCTGCACATACTGTACAGGCATTAATGATACACCGTGTGCCCCATGGCCTCAGCATCTGAACTTCTCCCTAGACACAGGAAACGTCGCCATTCTGCTCCCACAAACGGTACCACACAGCAGGCAGGGAGCGCTGCCTATGGAGCCCGGCACTGGGCAGAGCTTGTACAACGGGTGGAATGGTTACAGAGCTCCCGATCCTTTGTGACACTGCCCGGCATATGAGTGACTGTTCATACTATTACTGATACCAGTATTACAGAACTGCAGTAAGTATCATAGCAGATATGCCATGCAAGGTGTCAATGGAAAAGTCACGGATCGCTAAGATTGATAAGCAGGTTTCTCTGTTTGTATCAGTTTTGTATGATGAGTTCTAAATATGTCTGCTATACTGGCATTTCAAACTTGTGCTGTGACACCCCCAGACAGGACGGCAACAGCACTAAGCCTGCTTCATAGCCCATCGAGGGAACTCAAATGTGCAGTGAATCCAGTGAAAGAACCCAGGGGCTGCACCTTATGAGTCACCAGGGCATGTAAAAACATGCGTATGGACAGGGAACTCTGAGGCATTTCCATGCCATGTGCTGTGGGGCTGTTTGGGACAAGCCACATGCCAAAGGGACATAAAAGGCAGCTGCACCATCCCCATCTGGACTTCATTCCTGCTTCCTACCTCTGGGTCAACTCATCTACACCTGAAGCTGTGAAACAAAGGACTGAGACCCATCCAGGTACTGGATGTACATCAGAGGAACTGTACAAGCCTGCAAACTCCACAATTCTGCAGAGAATCTGATATATATGGACTTTAAAGTCATTTGTATGTATCTGATTGCTCTGGCCATTTAACATTTCTCTTATTTTTTTCTTTCCTTTTTATAATAAACCTTTAGTTTTAGTTACTAAAGGATTGGCTGGCAGTGTGGTGTTTTGGGTAAGATCCAAACTCATATTGATCTGGTAAGGTAGCTGACCCTTTGGGGTCAGGAGAACATTTTGATAAGAGAATAGAGGTTAAATAACTTCTCTCTTTCCTGGACCCAGTGGCTGATTGGGAGCCAGCCACTAAAATGCAGTAAAGGGGACTGTGTGTTTCTTGTTGTAGCTTCTTGATAACCAACGTGGGGGATCAGAAGCACTGTTTGTGACTGGTTGGTGATTCTAAGTGCAGTGTTAGCCGCCAGTTTGGGAGAATCTGCTCTCCTGTTGCAGCCTGCCCTGACCTTGGCATTTTCAGTGGGTTACCCAAGGCACAGACAAGGAAGGATGTGTTGCAGGGGGAATGTAATAAATGAAGGGATTTCATAGGGAGTTGTCTAGCTGTTGCTTAAGGCAAGACTCTTTATTTCGTGTCATCACCCTACACAGCGTGACTTGGAGCTCTCTTATTTATCTGGGGGTTGCAGCTTCTGATACATGAGCGACCAGTAATTGTTACCCAGTGAGATCAAAGCCTTGTAGTTGTCCCTCATCACATCCTTGTACAACTCCTTCTGCCATTCTGCTAGCTCCTTCCACTCCTCCGCGGAAAAATAGACGGCGACGTCATCAAATGTGAGTGGGGCCTGAAAGGACAAATAAACCGTGATCAGCAACCTCTGCTTCGGCCACATCCTGAGAGCAGCAGCAGGGCAGGGAGAGCATCTCCTGGGTGTGTCACACACACCGCCAACACACAGTGCAGTTGCTGCCTCCAGGATGTGACTCCCCTGGGACAGCTCACGCCTGTCACCGCAAGGCTGTGATGGAAACAGTGTCCAAATGGATGCAAGGAGATCTTTGTCTCTGTGGAGATTTCCTGCCAAAGCAGCACCCATCGCCTCCCCACCGCGTTGTAGTAGCAACGTGCTTCGTTAACACAGCTGTAGATGCTCTTGATACACGTGGGCTGCCTAATAACTTCTGCTTCAGCACATTTTGTGTCATGTGCAAAAATATCCTCCAATATTTGAGAGAGAGAGAGAGCGCATTGGAGACAGCACCGTATAATGCCTTGAATGAGCTGGGGCTCGCAAGGGATAGTGTGTGTGTGGGGGGGAGTATATGAGAGGGCATTTGCAGAAGGAAGCCTGGCGTATAGGAGCCCTTGTTGCATGTGGGACAGAGGGAGCTGGTGCGTTAATACTAAATCAATAATCGTACCTGGCTCCGTGTAGCGCTGTTCAGCTGTAGATCTCCAGGCGCTTCACAACCTTTAGTGTATTTATCCTCCCCGCCCCCCCAGGGCAGGGCCGGGCCATGATCCCGTTGTACAGATGGGAACCAGGAACCTGCCCCAGAGCTGCACTGGCCCGGCCCGGCCCGGCCCCTGGTGACACAGGAAGACCGGGGCAGGTCTCCCAGGCCCTGGGCTGGTGCCCGTC
The DNA here is from genome assembly GCF_026122565.2 of Emydura macquarii macquarii. Classification (NCBI taxonomy): domain Eukaryota; kingdom Metazoa; phylum Chordata; order Testudines; family Chelidae; genus Emydura; species Emydura macquarii. The sequence continues at coordinate 8,384,867 of NW_027131391.1, forward strand.
CCCTCCCAAGGCAGTGCTGGGTGCTGTGCCCCGGCCGGCCCGGCTGCGGCCAGCCTGCACCGTGCAGCGCGCGGCCCTACCTGAGCGGCGCTCGCGGCAGCCATGCCCCGGCCGGCCGGAGCCTCCTCGCCTCGCCTCGCCTCGCCTCGCCTCTCCGCTCCGCGGGTTCGGTGCCTGCTCCCGGCTGCAGCGCGGCCGGCCCGTGGAGCAGCAATCGCCGCTTCCCCGCCCGACGCTCGGAGCCAGACACAAAGGCGGGAGCCGGGCCCAGCTCGCAGCGCACCCGCCGGGCCGGAGACGGGCCGAGCCGGACTCCAAGGCGGCAGAAGGGCCCGACGCCGGGCTCGGGCGAGCGGCGGGCGAGGCGTCTTTGCAGCGGTTGCCGAGGCCGGGCCGGGCCCGCGGGCCCCACCCGCTTCTCCGAGCGGCGCTAGGACCCTCCGCCGGCCGGGGAACGGACGGGTCCCTCCCCGCAGCCTGTGGGGCGGCTGATCCGAGCCTGCAGCCGCCTCTGGCTGCCTCCAGCCCGGGCGAAACGCAGCGGCCGCGCCCCGGGATGCGCAGCGCGAGCCGAGCCGAGCGCAGGAGGCTGCGCGCCGCCCCAGGGCCCAGCGGTGCGGGGGGGCAGCTCGATTGTGGGGCCAGGGGAGCGTTGCTCGCTGAGACACGGGCTGGGGGGAGGCAGCGGTCAGCCGGGGCGGGGGCTGCTCATTCCATCTAGCCCAGCTCTGCTCCAGGGCCGCCTCAGTGCTGAAAGGGGGTGCGGGGGGGGGGGGTGTTTGCAGGCCTGGCAATACATAAAAACATCCATAAACATTGCAGTGAGTCCCTTCCGGCAGCTCTTTCGGCACCTTCATAGCAAAGCAAAGCACAGCACAGCACAGCTGCTCCGGGCACGTTCTGAGCTCCCCCCTTTCTTCAGCCCTCTGCACAACAGGGGGCCTTCCCCCCCTTTGATGCTGAGCTCAGAGCCCGGGGGCCCTGACTTCTCTCTTTCACTGTGCACTGGCTAGTGAGCGAGGGGGGTAGTCCAGGCCCCCGAGCAGCGCAGCTGGCCGGGCCCCCTGGCAGTCTCAGGGGCCAGGAGCAGCACTGGGAGGCCAGCCAGGGGCCTGCTGGTGCTGGAGCGGAGCCGGCTTTAATGCAGCAAGACAGCGCTGGGCCACCCTCCAAACCAAGACATCCACTCACCCGGAGCTGGTCTCCCTCGGTCCTGGTCATGCACAGGGTGAAATCCTGGCCCCACTGAAGTTAATGGGAGTGTTGCTATTGATCTCAGTGGAGCCAGGGTTTTACCCATAGGCTGGTCTCTCCAGCGCTGTGCAGCTTTCCTAGAAATTACTCCAGTCTTGTGTAACTTCCAGGTTGTCCCAAGACCAGTCTTTCAGCAGTTTCTCATACAACCACCTTTCCCTCCCCTGTCCCCCACTTCTGTTGCTCTAAACACCCAACATTCAACAATTCTTTAATATGCATTGACAATGTTGCCAACCACAGTCATTGTATCATGAGTCTGGTGCCAGCTGCTGATTTGGTTGAAGACCCAGTGCAGGGAATCATGTGAGACTCTCAGCTTGTGTTTAAAAAAGGGGCGGTTGTGTGTGTGTATATTTCTAGCCTTCCAGGTTGCAGAGAAAAGCTTGAAAACCTGACTCCTACAAGCTCATAAACTGAAAGGTAAATAAGAAAACATTTGGAAAAAAAAATCTCATGATGTTTGGGGGCCTGATGGCTCAGTTCTGAACACCTGGGGTTGACCACGCTGCATTTCTACAAATTCATTCCTAGCCAGCTCCCAAACCTACCCTGGGTCAAACTAAAGTAACATTTACCTAAGAAAACACTCCAATCAGCTTTGGCACTGGACACAGGAAATCTAGATTAATATGGACACGATATCCCCCCAGACAATGTAATAAATCAAGCCATTCTCACTTGTCCTCCAGCCATCTGGGAAGGGTGCCAACATACAGAGTTACTCTTTTCTTCATCCTACAGACATTAACCTAAACATGGGGTCTTTCTTCCCTAAGAACTCACCAGCTCCTGCTGCTTGTTATCCAGCTGATCTCATTACACATTCCTGGGTCTTGTGACATTCCATAACCAGCAACTGTGACATCACAAACAGGATTATGACATCAGCTAGGGAGACAGAAGCACCAGGCAGAAATGACCAATGAACTCTTAGAACCACAGATTGTGTTTTCACATCCATGTCCCCATCAAGGAAACAGCAAGGTGGAAAACACATGAAATAGAAATGATTTTTCTAAAGAAGGTTTCCCAGCATTTCCCCTAAGGATCCAGGCTTTCTCGTCACTTGTGTTCTGTGAATGGAAGGGTTACAGCCTTCTTTCCACCCCTCAGCCTGGGAGGACATTCTGGAGTCTATGAAGTGCCTTTAGTGGAATGGAAGAAAAGTGGAGGGTAAGCAGGCATACATGTTTTCTCTTATGCTTATAGGAGGACACAGAGTGAGAAATGCATTCCAGGGTGAGATAGCAACTGCTCTTTTAAAGGGGCTATACAATAGCTGCACTGCTTTGTTGGAAGGAAAACCTTTCTGAGTGCATGATGAGCAAGAAATGGTGGTTGTATGCGAGAGCAGAGTTAAATTGGTTTGCCAAAGAAATTGTACAGCTGGCTGATAGTCTTTAATATAGCTTTACAAACACACACTGTATCTATCAAATAATGTGAAATTTTTGCTAATTATACTGGCAGAGAATAACTGTCATGTTCAATAAGAGTTAAACATTACCAACTTCCATACTGTATATTCTACTGCTAAATTAGAAGGTGTAAACACATATAACCATGGACTGTAGAATCTTTTCCACCAAGTTTTGTGATTTTGCAGAATCTGAATCCTCATTTTAAAATGGAAATCTGGTTCTCCAGGCTCTTTGTGTTGCACGGAAACCTGCAAAGCCATACACAACAGAAACTATTATTAATCCAGCCCTAGCAGAACCTGTCTTCAGCTAAACAGTGTCCTTAGTGGATGTCTGCCCTGCAGTCACCTCCATGCCCAATAAAAGCAGAGCTTTGGAATCCAGTGCAGAGAAGGGGGAAGCTGATGATATGAAGCAGAACAATGTAAGAAACGATTATGCGGAATGTTCTGCCCTTCCTGCTTCCCAATGGGCCTGTAACCTCTGTGTTTTCTAAAGCAGCATTTTTCTGTCATGCAACTTCTGCAGGAAGGAGCCTGGAATCTCCATCCTTAGAGGTTTTAAGGCCCGGCTCGATAGAGCCGTGGCTGGGATGATTTAGTTGGGGTTGGTCCTGCTTTGAGCCGGGGGTGGACTAGATACCTCCAGAGGTCCCTTCCAACCCTCATCTATGACTCTATTATATGATTCGATGCCAAGTAAACCCTAACACTGCTTCTTTATGTCCTTCTCTTCTTCATCACAGCCTTTGCACTTGGTAGCAGGATCCATCTTCTGGAGGGAGGAGAATGCTTAGGAGTAAAGCCCTATAACTATGTAATGATAATGATTGCGCATTTCTACAGCTGGCGCCTCTTATTCAAATGGACAGCAAACTCATTTGATTAACACACTATACAGGAATCAGTTTTGCAACCACTGGGATGAAATACACTAGCTACTTAGTGGCTACAGTTACAGTAAGTAACAGTTGAGGACAGGAAATGAAGATACCATGTCCAGCTGAAATTGTGGGGGAAGGAGGGTTATTGTAGGATGGACAGAATTGCAGTCGATCAGGATGCAAGAGTTAACACAAAACTCCCATTGCGTGCAGTGAGTTTTGGATCATGTTTTTGGTGCTTGTATTTGCCAAACTACTCACAAACCAGTTCTATTAATATCTGATCAGCTGTCAGGCTGCTTGTGTGTGACTGGTGCCAGCATCGCCTCTTAGTGGAAAAAGAGAATCACATGATGTTTTCTGTTACTCCGCAAGCACAGAATATTTGGTATTTTGCAAAGGTTTCTTTCGGCATTCCTGCTTCCCAGGATTGTCCCACCCAAGGGAGCATTTCAGCCTGTCCCCAGATGTATTAGCTGCTAGATTGTTTGCAGGATTGTTATTTTCTTCTCACGTTTCTAATTTTGGAGCAGTCGCTATTGTTTTTTTGTCCTCACTGGTCTTTGCAATTCCTCCCAATTTACTATCTCCTAGTGCACTGGCATGTTGCTCACTTCCCATTCATATGTAAGGATGAGGAGTTCAGATGAGATTGGACCCAATGCTACTTCATTGAACTGTCCACAAGGACTCCTAGATCTTTACCCAGTGAGATCAAAGTTTTATAGCTGTTCTTCATCACATCATTGTACAGCTTCTTCTGCCGTTCTGCTAGCTCCTCCTACTCCTCCATGGAGAAATAGACAGTGATATTGTCCAGTGCGACTGGGACCTGAAAGAACAACTGAAACCTGCTCAGTATTGCCAACTCTCATGATCTGATGGTGACTCTAGCAATCTTCAGGTGGTCTTTTTCCTGTCTCAGGAAAACATGACGAAAAGGGGCCAACTCACACATTTTTGCTTATTCAAAATGGGCAGTATCTGTGCTGCTGGGTCCCAGGCAGAGAAGTCCCCAGGCAGCAGGAGGCAAAGAGGCGTTGCTGCTGAGTCAAGACCATAATAGGACCCCTGCCTTAGGGTTGAAGGGAAGGGAAATGAGGACTCCATCTGTGCACATTAAAGGTTGACTTTTCAACCTGAAATTCTCTCTCACACACTGGCAGAGGAATAGAGGAGCGTTAAAGTCAGAAGACTGGTGAAAAACCATGATTTGATTTTTTGGGGGGCGATTCATGATCTTGGGGGTCTGAGCCCTGATTTTTGATCTCTTGAGGTTGGCAATACCGCCTGCTTCTCATCCTGGGATGGCTAGCAGTGGTCTGGACATTATCTCTGCTCTGGATCCGGATTCAGTTCTCCAACCTCCAGGCTGATGATGGAGAGAAAGACCATCCTGGGTGTTGGGATCTGTAAAACGTGAGAGGAGGTGACCTTGGCTTGGGGACGCATAGAAAGCTGGTTTTATATTGACTCCCATGTTAGGCTGTCTTTCCCCATAGTTAAGAAGGAAGTGGAGCCAGTACCTCCTACCATAACAGTCTGGATGGCTGCAGAGGAAGCACCTGACTCCATAGCATAGAAGAATGTGAGAGCAGCATCTGGGACCTTCCATAGTATGAACACGTGTATTTAGCAACACTGCCGCCTGTAGCACAAACAGCTGCATGTACTAGTGCTGGTGACTTCTCAGTTGTGCGCCTTGGGAGATGAGCAGTTGGCCATGCTGAATATCCCCCAAATGAGCCGCTCATAGAACTGGTCAAAATTTTTAAAATGATTTTGAATATTTTTATGAATAAAAGGACCAAGTTCCATTCACTTTGATTTGCTGTCTCATGTTATTCGTTAGTCTAAAGGATTCAATCACTTTCCAGGTATTCATTAAATTGTCACCAATTTGCCATACATTTTTAAGCACTAATGATGATTCATTTGAAATTCCATCACAAAAAGTCGGTTATTCCCTGTTTGCTTCCTGTTTAAAATGTCTGTGATCCATTCAAGAATCAAAGACAAAGCCAAGTCATGGAGGTGGCCAACCACCATGCAAGCAATAAATGGGGAACAGCTGCAGAGAGCAGCTGAATTAAAAAAAAACATTGTGTGTCCAAATGATGCCGTAAACACTTGAGATTCAAAGAGACTCAGGACCAATTCATAAATGAGTCATTCTCCAAGGAAGGGATGAAATCTGTAATCAGCCAGTTCTTCAGTACATAGTTGACAGAACTGGTCTCCCTCTCTCTCTTTTTTGGGGCAAAAATGGGCTTTTGTTAAAAAAAATTCACATCCCAAAAATATTGTTTTCAGCAAAATTTTTTACTTAAGAGAAATTAAAAAAAAACTTGAAAAACTGCTTCAGGATGTAAAGCATTTTAATTATTGTTACTATTGAAATTATTTGTTGCAAAATTGTGAGAAAATGCACAGATTCTCCTCTCCTTCAGATATTTAAATAGAAACATGGGGGTGGGGGGAAGCAGAGAGTTGAAAAGTAACACTTACAGAGAAAGTAATACATTCCCTTTTAAAAATAACACTTTCTCTGGCTTATAGCTTGTTCTCTTTCCTAGTGAGAAAAAACACCACAAAGTAACACTTTTTGCTGGGGTACGGGAGAGAGATATTCCCTCCCTCACCCATTTTCTTACTTTTAATTTATCCCTTTTTTCTCCATTGGAAAAATGGAGGGAGAGGGGAGAAGAAAGAGTGTCCCCCTCCACCAGTATGAAATAAAAATTACATTGGTTATTTCCATGAAAAAAATTTTATTTGGAAATATTTCTAACATTTTTGCAAATGCGTATGACACACCGCAGAATTATGTTAAAAGAACATTATTATGGTTGCAAAGGCAAGCACTCAACAGTTAAGAAATGGAGGATAAGTCCATCAATGGGCAGGGATGCAATGGGCAGGTCCCGCAGACATGCCAGAGGTTGCATGTGCAACCTTCATTTTGCTCCCCGTGTGGGTAGGTATTATGATACAATCTTTCATTGCCTGATGGGGCACTTCTGAGGGCTTGACTTTGCAACATTAATAACATCCTTTCAACAGAATTTGTGTGTGTAATTACCTAGGTTTTTAAACAGCAAACTGGAAAAAAAACAAAAATTTCATCATGGGGCCTCATGTTGAAGCACACACAGACCATCTGCAGGGTTGGGACCTTTAAATGCACTGCACGGACTTCTGCCTCTTGAGTTAATGGAGGAACTGGTAGCAGTAGCTGGTTGTCATCCTCCACAGGGACCAGCGCTAGAGGGGTAAGGGCACTTCACTGGTGGTTTTCGTAAATATTGGCCAAGAGCAGAGGAACGGTGCAGCTCTGGGGTCTGGGGAGTGTTCTCTAGTGGGCCCGTCCCCCCAAGTGTCAGCCCTTCTGCCCTGCTTCCTCCAAGCTGTCTCTGTCCCCACTCTTGTCTTTTCCCTGCCTCCGGCATCTCACCCCAGTCCCAGTCTCCTTGCCCAGCAAGTCCTAGTCCTCCTGCCCCCCCCCCCCCCCACACACACACTCCCAGTCCATTTCATTGCCCAGCTATTCCCACTCCCCCGCCCCCAAGTCATCATTTGAGCCATCTCTCCCTGGCCCTAGCCTCCTGCTGAGCTCCCCATCCTCACTGGCTGCCTGTCCCAACCTCCCTCCTGGGCTCCTCGTCCCAGTTACCCCAGTTCTCCGCGCTCCGGGGGTTGGGCGGTGAGTGGAGTAGGGGGAGCCAGGGGCGGGGGGTGGGGTGAATGGAGCAGGGTGGGGGAGCCACGTGTACCTCTCTCGGCTGGAGCTGGGCACATGCTCCTCGGGCTCCAGTGGTGGCTACTCTTCCTGCCCCCCCCTGGGGAAGAGTTTTGCTGACCGGACTCTGCCCAGTTCCCTTTTCAAGCGGACTGAAAACCAGACACCTGGCAACCCTGCTTGAGGAATCAGTTACCCAGAGACCATCCTCCCAGGCCCAGGTCCACCCCACCCTCATCTTTATCGCCCACAAGTCTCCATCCATTTATCTTCCAGTAGGTCCTGAAATCTCACCTTGTCCAACAGGGCTACACTTCCTCCAGCCAGCCATGGACTGCTGTGCTAACTCCCCATGCACGACGATGATCCTGCCTCTCTTTCAGGTCCCAGCAACACAAGAGAGGTTGCAGCATGGGTTCAAGACAGCAGTGTCAGAAAGAAACATTTACTGTGTCTGAACAGACACTGCACCAGCCTGTAATCATCCGTTATTGCTGTGCTGAACAAAGAACCACCTCTCCAGCTTCATGAGCAACCTAGCTAATACAGCATAAAGGTTCAGGCAGTGCTGCCTAGTGGGTAGAGCACTAGACTGGGATTCGGGAGACTTGGGTTCTATCCCTGGTTCTGCCACTTACCTATTGGATGACCCTTGACAAGCCTCCTGGGGCCTCAGTTTCCCCATCTGTGAAGTGGGGATAACGAGAATGACCTTCTTTGAAAAGCAATTTGACATTGACTGATAAGAGCGAGGTATTATTATTATTATTTACAGACCACTGCTGGCTGGGCTCACCTCACACTGCCACCAACATGACACCAGCTGCGCCCAGGGGAGCATCACCACCAGCCATGCTCCCTGTAACTTGGTCACTGCCAACAGAGTCATGTTCTGCAGCCATTCAAGGACACTGCCTGCTGGGAGCAGCCCTTCACTTCCCAACCTCCAAGACCAGGCCTCTCCCTCGCCAGTTTACACCACACAGGATTTTTGCTTTGTGCAAACAGCTCCACATCGGTGGGGCCATCGAGCGGTTTGCTGGTGACATTGCACCCCTGGACAATTAGAAGCCCAGTGGCTCAAATGTCAATGCTGGTTCCAAACCAGCATCCTTCACGGCAATGCCGTTGTTGAACATCCACCACCAGCACAAAGGAGCCACTTGAACTCCTGCTGCAGGAGCCTTGCCCTGCTCAAGGGTTATTGATGGTTAAAATATTGATGGTTAAAAACCAGCGGAGTCATTGGAATGAGGCACCACATCAGCTCATTCCACTTACAAAAAGATTTTAAGTGTTTTGTTTCCACAGAGAAATGATTAATTCCTCCAGACAACGAGGAAGTCTGATAGAAAAAAATTTTAATTCCAAAGATATACTAATTTATTTTATCCTAGAGAACAAAGAAATACAACAGCCTGCTGGTGTACGGTCAGATCAGAAATTAACCCTCCCACGCGCGCGCACACACACACGCACACTCAGGACCAACCCAGAATATTCCCCGGGATGTGCCCAATCTAGTTGTAAAAGTCCCAAGCAAAATGAATGTCATCATTCCTCATGGGAGACTGTTCCGCAGCTGTCCTGGAATCTGATGCCTCTGCAATTGCAACCCAACATTACATTGGTTTTTCTCTTCTACAGAGTCACAAAGCAGGAGTGCATGCCAGAGCTGGGACTAGAACTCAGCCGTGTTTGGCGCTCAGTCACAACCTCTAATTCTTTCGTGATATTCTGAGCTAGACAGAGAAGTTGACTGTGTAACACACACGAAAGCAAACATCTCTATACTGTTCCCTTTTACTACACCCTTACTCAGACTAGCTTCCTCTCCCATTGACTATTTGGGTTTCAGATCATTTTTGCCCACATGCAGCAGTTTTCATTTTCCCACCTACTCTGTTGTTTTGTGCCCTTATGTGTACCTAATACCCCCAAGGTTCCTTTGACCTTTTCTTTCCTAAATAGGATTTGCAGCTCCTCTCAGTTTCACACCACTGAATATTTAATGATCATGTAAGTTACTCCCTTTTGCAGGCGGAACAGCCCTGATGACAGATGACTGAATACATGACCTGAAAAGCATAAGCTAAATAATCACCTCTGATCAATTCTTGTGCCCGGGGAGTCTATTCTTTCTCTGGACATGAACAGGCATCAAACTGCAGTCTCTCTCCCATTTTTAGGGGAACTTCAGGCAGTCAACGCTTTGTTATTTATTGTGTTGGAGTCCTACACTTGTGAGACTTTGCCAATCTTGCTGCACCAATGTATCATACCAATATAAGATACCGGCAAAGCACTGCTAAACATGGACACAGGGGATATTGGCAAAACAGCATTTTCTGGTATAGTTATTACAGTGTTCCTCCCTGTCCCCCTACAAAGAAAGTATGCTTTACTGGTAAAAGTGCAAATTTTGGCAATGTAACTGCACCTATGAGGGGCTTTTATCAGCAGGTCGTTCACTCACAAATCACACCTCATCACACCCTTAACAGACATAACTGTGCTGGCAGATTCTTTAGTGTAGACACAGTTATACAGCAAATGAGTCCATTTGCCAGTATAGTATATTGTTGGGGAAACTGGTATAATTTATACCAGCAAAACTGTTGCGAGTATACTGTTTCAGAAGGGCAAGTTTCCTAGAGACCAGACACTTATTCAGCTCATTACATTAAAGCTGAAAAACAACATGATAGTTCTGACTGAAGCTTCTCTCACACTTGGCACATTTATAGAATGATTTCCTTTCTGTGTGAATACTCTTATAGTTAACAGCATGGAGTTCATATGGAAGTATCTTACAGGTTCTCTCGGGCGTGGGTTCTCTGGTGTTTAATAAGGTTGGAGCTCCGATTGAAGGTTTTCTCACAGTCGCTGCATCTAAATGGTCTCTCTCCCGTGTGGATTTTCTGATGCTGCAGGAGATGCGAGCTCTGAATGAAGCTTTTCTCACAGACCGGACATTTATAAGGTCGCTCTCTAGTGTGAGTTCTCTGATGCTGAATTAGATGGGAGGTGTAAATGAAGCCTTTGTCACAGTCAGGACACTTGTAAGGTCTCTCTCCCGTGTGGTTTTTCTGATGCAGCATCAGCTGTGAGCTGCGACTGAAACTCTTCTCGCAGCTGGGGCATCTATAGGGTCTCTCCCCATGGTGGGTTCTCCTGTGCTGAAGAAGATGGGAGCTGCTAGTGAAGGTTTTCTCACACTGGCTGCATTTATAGCTCTTGTCTCCCATGTGAGTTCTCGTGTGTTTCTTTAGCACCGAGCTCCGGCTGAAGCTTTTCTCGCACTCAAGACATTTAAAGGGCTTTTCTTGCGTGTGGACTCTCTGGTGCTGAATGAGATGAGAACTCTGGTGGAAGCTTTTCTCGCAGTCAGGGCATTTGTACGGTTTTTCTCCCCTGTGCGTTCTCTGATGGAGCATCAAGTGCGAGCTCTGAATGAAGCTTTTGTCGCAATCGGGACACTTATAGGGTCTCTCTCCTGTGTGGATTCGCTGATGCTTGATAAGATTTGAACTCTTGTTGAAGCTTTTGTCACATTCAGAGCATTTATATGGCTTCTTTCCCACGTGGATCGCCTGATGTTTACGAAGGTCCGAAACGAGACCGAAGCACTCTTCACAGCCATCACACTTGTAGAGTTCCTCTCCTGCGTGCATTCTCTGGTGCAGAAGGAAATGAGACCTGATCATAAAGGTTTCCTCACATTCCGCACATGTATAGGGTTTCTTTTCCACGTGGACTCGCTGATGTTTAATAAGATTTGCACTCTGTACAAAGCACTTTGCGCAGGTAGGGCATTTATAGGGTCTCTCTCCTGTGTGGAGTCTCCGATGCTTTATAAGGGTCGAGCTCCAACTGAAGGTTCTCTCACAGTCAGGGCATTTATAGGGTTTCTCGCCCGTATGGACTCTTTGGTGTTTAATAACTGATGAAATCCAGCTAAAAGTTTTCTCGCACTGGGGACACTTGTGGGGTTTCACTCCCGTGTGAACACTTTGATGCTGAAGAAGCCGGGTGCTCCGAATGAACCTTTTCCCACACTGATCACATTTGTAGGGCTTCTCTTGCGTATGCGTTCTCTGATGATCAATCAACTCTGATCTCTGTCTGAAGCTTTTCTCACACTCGGTACATTTATAGGGTCTCTCGCCTGTGTGGATTCTCAGGTGCTGAAGAAGATGTGAGCGGCGTGTAAAGCTTTTGTCACACTCGGTACATTTATGCGGTCTCTCTCCTGTGTGGATAAGAACGTTTTGGCGTTTGCTGATAGGTCTTTCATTTGGAGTCAATTTCTCCATGCTCTCACCCCCCGTGTTCCTGTGTTGGCCAGTTGGCCTACATCCACCCTCACAGGTATTTCCCTCATCATAACTATTTGCTTTCTCTCTTTGTGATACATTCCTGTGCTCTGCCAAGCACTCAGAATTTCCCTGCTGATAATTCTCTTCGATCTTCCACTTGATTTCATCATCTGCTGGAATAAATGGAGAATCCAGATGTTACTTCAACATACAAAGTACATTAGACTTGTGCATGTAAGGCATATAAAATACAGCATATCATGCTGGCATTCTGACTAGGGATGTAAAAGGTTGTTTAATGAAGGATCCATTTAAATGTTCTAAAAACAGAATGGCTAAATGATTAAATGGGAGGGGGGGGCAGCACCATGCTGGGTTCGGCCCCTCATTGTCAAGCCCCAGCTGCAGGATGGAAGCTGGGGCTCTCATTCCCAGGCTGCCACCAGATGGCTGCCCCTGAGGGGTGGGCTCTGGGGACATGCTACATTCCTCCTCCTGCACCCCGGGGACTTTCTGGTGTTCATGGTGGCAGCGGGGCCTGGACAAATTGGAGACAGTCCAGAGGAGAGCAACAAAAATTTGCTAAAAGGTTTGGAAACCCTAATTTATGAGGAAAGGTTAAAACCAAGAGCCATGTTTAGTCTTGAGAAGAAAAGATTGGGGTGAAGGGAGGACTGATAACAGTTTACTGTTATAAAGAGGACGGTGATCAATTGTTTTCTGTGTCCACAGAAGGAAGGACAAAAAGTAATGGGCTTAATCTGCAGCAAGGGAGATTTAGGTTAGATATTAGGAAGAAGTTTCTAACTGGAAGGACAGTTAAGATTTGGAACAGATTAACTAAGGAGGTCGCGGTTTTTAAGAACAAGGTCAAACACTTGTCAGGGTTGGTCCAGGTTTACTAGGTCGCGCCTCAGTGCAGGCAGATGAACTAAATGAGCCTCTGAAGGTCCCTTTCATCTCTACCTTTCTACGGTTCAGAAGCTCCCTCTCATCCTGGCTGAGCTAACATTTCAAAGCACTGCAGAGAGGCAAGACAATGATCTGCCCTGCCATCCCAGCTGAGCACTCGCAAGTCAGAAGGTGGAGGCTACAGTTCAAAGCCAGTCTGGATTGGTAGGAATCCATGACAGCTGCCTGCCAAAAAGGCGTAACAACTACTAGCTTCTGAGCTGACCGGAGGGGATAAAAGATGTTTAAATAGCAGCTCATGAAACGCTGGCTTCTTTCGCAGCTCTGTACCTCATTCAATGTTTCTGAAGAGTTCTATGACTCACCAAAGGAGACACCTTTAGAAATCTCACTTTCCCATGTGTCCTGCTGAGCCCGGACACATGGCTCTTCCCCACGTGCAAGCAAGGATGTAACGTCAGGTCTAGTGACAGCACACCTATTAGCAAAGAAAGAGAATGACATGACATTTGCTGTTACTCTACAATATACCAAATACTCTGTGCTGGCTAAGGTCTCTTTCAGCATTCCTGCTTCCCAGGATTGTCCCTCCCAATGGAGCATTTCAACCTGTCCCCAGATGTTTTAGCCGCCATGTGGTTGGTACTTTCGTTATTTGCCATTCATGTTTCTAATTTTGCAACATTCCCTATTGTTTTCCTGTCCTCACTGGTGTTTGCAATTCCTCCCAGTTTAGCATCACCTCCTAAATACATTGGCAAGCTGCTTCCCTCTTCATCCAGAGCAATGAAGATGATTTTAAATGCTGGACCAAATGCTACCCTAACCTTCTCCCAAAGCAGAACAAGGCTATTTGTTGTTAATTCTAGTCTGCGATCTTTTAATGTTTTATATCCAAGAAATTGTTCTTCTATCCCACCCGATTTTGGGATTAAGGTTTTGCAAGACACTATATCAAATGCTTTACTAAAATACCAATATCAGTCATCTTAATGGGTCTCTTCCAGCATGATTCCTAGATTATAAAGCCAATCATCTAGTCTGACCGCCTGCATAAAACATAGGCCATAGTCTAGAAGATAAAGGCACCAGAAATGAATACAGCATTATTTAAGGTGAAGATATACCATAGATAATGCATTGTAATGTTTTATGTCCGTCACAGTCCAACCTAAAATCTTAATTGCTTACTCAACAGCCACTACATACTGAGCAAACATTGTCATTCATTTCTTCTCAATGGCACCTAGATCTCTGTCCTAAGAGGTTATAATGAACTGGGATTGAGATTCAATGTATTTCTGCAGGGGAATCATGAAAAACAAATACCACATCATTTTACATAATTTTTTGCCCACTGAAGAGTTAGGTGAGAAACAGGCAGTTTCCTGGGTTGACTGTGTGGATGCTGAACTGCAGAAAATGTAAATGGCTTCTATTAGAAAATTGACACCTTTTTCTACATGGAACATCCCTTATTTGCACCAACGCATCACATGCAATAACCCACAGCAGCTCATTTCTGCATGTGGGCTAAACATGGACGGAGAAGTACAGCCATTGTCCTAAACCAGAAAATATTATGAACAGAGGGATTAGAGCTACCTCTGGAGCAGATTTCTTTCACAAAGGAGCGTAAGTGCAAACTGTCAAAGTCAAAGGGAAACATGAGAATAACCATGATCTGAATATCACTCCAGTCCCTCAGAGCTCATGCCGTGTCTATAAAGAAGTGAAGGATAATTTTTACCCAGGAAGATCAAAGTCTTGTAGTTGTCCCTCAGCGAGTCCTTCTACAGTTCCTTCAGCCATTTCGCCTCCTCCTCAGGGAGAACTAGATGGCAATGTCACACATAGCTCGTTCCTTAAATGGGAAATGAAACACGCTCTGGATCCAGACCCACGTCTGCAACCTCAAGACTGATGGTGGACAGAGACAGACCGTCCTTGGCAGTAGGAGCTGTGAAATGAAGGACAATGTGACCTCAGTGTGGGAACGCATAAAAAGCTTGTTGTTATATCCTGACTTCCACGTTAGGCTGATCTTCCCATAACTAAGAAGGAAGTGCAGCCAGGATCTGAGACCTACAACAGTCTTAGTTCTTGTTAGTGCTAGGTGCTGATCATCCCCCAAATGATCAGCCAGTAGAAAGGCTTGAAGTTTAAAAGGAAATATGTATGAATATTTTTACAAATACACAGACCAAGTTCCATTCACTTTGATTTGCTGCCTCTTGTTATTCATTATTCTAAAAGATTCAGGCATTTTCCAGGGCTTCATCGAATTCTCTCCAAGTCCCAAAATCGCCATACATTTTTAAGCACTTGATGCTTCATTTGAAAATCCATCACAAAAGAGTGGGTTATTCCCAGTTTGCTTCCTGTTTAAAATGTCAGTGATCCACTCAACAATCAAAACCAAAGCCATGTAAGACAGATGACCAGTCACCATGCAAATAATGACTAGCTATCAGTTGACGAGAACCACCGCATGGATGAAAATCATTTGCCCAAAAGATGTAGCAAACATCAGGAGCTGATCACAAACGAGCCATTCTCTAAAGGGGTTAAAATGTGCAGCATATGTTAATCATAATAAATCCTGCCATCAGCACTGTCAGCTAGTTATTTGGCACATACTTGGTAGACCTGGTCAAAGATTTTCGTTTAAAAAAAAAAAAAAAAAAAAATCTTTTTGATAAAAAATGGGATTCTCAAAGAAATTCTCCCTCTCTTTCTCCCTCCATCTCCTCCAAAGAAATGTTTGATGAAATTTTAGTTTTCAGAAACACTTTTGAAACAAATAAAGTTGAAGAGGAGGACATTTTTGATATACCTTTAATTTTTGTTTAAAAATTGTGGGGATATGCCCATACTTTATTGTTTATTCCCATCACCCTACTCCCCCATTTTTCTCATTAGAAAAGTCTCAGAAAAAAAAAACCCATTTAAGTTCAAAAATAACATTTTTTTCTTTTAAAAGCAACATGTTCTTTCTGAGAGAATGTAAGTTAAAGTGAGTGTGCATGTGAGAGAGAGACAGACAAAGAGACAAAGTAACACTAAATAACACTAACTTTCTGGATGCCTGGGTAGTGTGTCTTGCTCAGATGTTCAAGGTCACACTGATCACCTGATCTGGGGTTGAGAAGGAATTTTCCTCCCACTCAGATTGGTGAGGGACCCCAGGGGTTTTTGCCTTCCTCTGCAGCCTGAGGCATGGATCATCTGCTGGGATTATCTGGGCGCATCTCACCTAAACATTCCCTTCTATTGCAGGGGTCTTGGCCTTGCCTGTTCTCTTTTTCTGAGCACCCAAATGCTTAAGTCTTTGGGTTTAATGCAGTTACTGAAATGTAATGGCTTGTGATATGCAGGAGATCAGACTAAAATATCCGATGGTCCTTTCTAGACTTAAATTCTATGAAACTTCTTCTCCAATGTGAAAAGGTGTTTTTCCCTCGCTTTCTCCCATGTTTAATTACTTACACTTACTCCTTTTTTCCTCCCAGAAAAAAATTGTGGGGTAGAGGAATTTAAAAAGAAAGTGAAGGTGGATTTTTTCCCCCACCAAAATGAATTTTTTTCACTGAAAAACAAATATTGTTTGCACTGCACACACATACAAACTTTATTTTAATTTTTTTCATGAAATATGAGTTTTGACCAGCTTTAATATTCAGTTAACAGCAGCATCTGTAAGATACAAATCAGAGCTCTTCATTATATCTTAGATTAGCCTAGGAAATACAATAATGCTGCTATTAGGCAATGTTTTAACTACAGCTGGTTTGAAACAGGTTACACAACTCAGGAGACACAAGTTGCACTAGAATCCATCACTTCATCCTTTGTCCACAAGCAAAACAGTCCAAGAACTTCACTGTCAAAGCTCTACCTAGGCAGAGTCTCTCTGGCCATTCCCCTTTGAATCAGGCCATGTACGTTTTGCAGCTGTATTTCAGCAGCCAGTGGCAGGTTTCACAGTGGGACATCGCCAACTGAAAACAACATTGGCTTAGCTACAGACTTGCCTAGTTAGTTTTGATCTTAGCAACAGAATAGGAACTTCAAACAAAATTCTTGCTTCTCCCTGAGCAGTTCTGCAGGCCAATTAATTCATTCACTCAGATCTGTGCTGTGCTATCAATGTCCCTCCACGCTCCCTGGGACTTGCTGGTTGAGTGCCCCAGTGCTGCTGTATGGCTCTGAGAGCAGACACTCCACTCTTCCTTCTACTCCTTAAAGGAACAGCATTTAGGGAGGCCTAGGTTAGATACCAGGAAAAACTTTGTCACTAGGCGGGTGGTGAAGCACTGGAATGGGTTACCTAGGGAGGTGGTGGAATCTCCATCCTTAGAGGTTTTTAAGGCCCGGCTTGACAAAACCCTGGCTGGGATGATATAGTTGGGGGTAGTCCTGCTTTGAACAAGGGGTTGGACTAGATACCTCCCGAGGTCCCTTCCAACCCTAATCTTCTGTGATTCTTGCACGTCAAACCCCTGGGCTTCAGCCGGATTCCCAGCCCCACATCTTCCAATTCTCCTCTCCATGTGACTCCCAAATCCAATCCCACCGCTTTGCACCCCCATTACAGCCCCAATTCCCTTCCCCAGGTCACAACACCCCAGCCAAACTGCTTCCCACCCACCTGGACCTCTCCCGGCTGCCTCTCCTTACACCCTAGGGCCCCACCTGGGGAAATGGCAGCATTTCTCAGGACTTCCCAGACCTCCAGCCTCCCGGCTGACCCCCACTGGCATCCACCCAACCTACCCTTCTCCGGCAGAACTCAGGCAGGCTTCGGCTCCCCGACCCAGCCCCAGGTGCTGACCCAGCCTCTCCTTCGTGCCTAGGAGCTCCTGACATCCCACCGGCAGCAAGGCAGCACGACTCCCCGGGGAACCTCCCGCTGCCAGCCTGACCCCAGCGGGGTCCCAATGCCCGGTCACTGCTCGCACCCGCGGGGCTGCTCGGCTGCGATCACGGCTCGGTTCGTTCACGGGCTGTGGAGCGCCGGGGGGCGACCGCCCCCAGGGCGGGGCTGTTGCTGCTGCTCGACCCCGGTGTTTGCAGAACGGGCCGCGAGGGGCCGCCCGGGTCCGGGTCCAACCCCGACCCCAGCCCGCCGCGACCCTCCCGCCTGCCCCGGGCGGTGTCCCGGCCGCCCCTTCCCCGCTCCCCGCCGAGCTCCGGCCCCGAGCCACTGGCGCTGAGCGGACCCTGGGGCGGCCCCGGCCCGGCTCACCTCGGCTCGCTGCCGCCATCGCGCCGCCGGGCCCGGGGCTGGGAGAGGCCGGGCCCGGCCCCGGGCAGCGTCAGCAGCGCCAGGCCCC
The DNA here is from genome assembly GCF_026122565.2 of Emydura macquarii macquarii. NCBI lineage: Eukaryota > Metazoa > Chordata > Testudines > Chelidae > Emydura > Emydura macquarii. The sequence continues at coordinate 8,402,734 of NW_027131391.1, forward strand.
GCCCGCCGCAGCCCTGCCCCTGCCCCTGCCCGCCGCGCCGCGCCGAGCACGGGGAAACAGAGCAGCGAGCAGCGGGCCGGGCCGCCCCTGGGCACTGCCGGCTGCGGGCTTCTCGCAGCCCCACAGCAACGCACGGCGGCATGTGGGTGCCCGGCCCCGCCGCCTGCCCGGCCCCCCACCGCCCCCTTCCGCACCTTGCAGCCGCTCCCGGCTCCTGGCCGTGTGGCGGAGCGGCCCGCAGTCGGTTCCCGCCGCTGGCTGCACTGGGAGACGGGCCTGCAGCCTGCCCCGGTAACACCCGGGCGCCGCTTTGTCCTCCGCCCCGCCGCGGCCCGGCAGGCTGTCATGGCCGCAGGAGAAGCCCCTGGTGGCCGCATTTGAGAAAGGCTGATTTAGCCCCGTGGGTCTCAGCCGGGGTAGCTGTGCCCCCGGGGCAGGCGGAGGGTCTTCCCGGGAGGACATCAGCGCCTCTAGATATTTGCCTGGTTTTACAGCAGGCTCCGTTAACAAGCGCTGTGGAAGTCACTGCAAACTGAAGTGTGTTCACACCGCTCTGTGTACCAGACACTGCAGTGTAGGCACGCAATTTAGAGTCACATTCATTCATTTTATAATGATATGGGGAAAATGAGAAGGTCAGCCATGTGTCAGTACGGGCGGGCTGTGACAGGGACGTGTTTGTCTGGCTTTGTAAGCAAGTCCTTTCTAAGTGAAGTGAAACTTGGGGGTACACACAAAAAATCAAACTCTGGAAAGGGGTACAAGAGTTTGGAAAGGTTGAGAGCCACTGATCTGCTGACATAGCTAAGGTGGTCAGGGAGGTGGAGTTACTGCACTAGCAGGCAAACGCTGACAGTGGGTGTTGCAATATAACCTGGGGGCTATGCTGGCGTAGGCTGTGTAGTGTAGACATATCCTGAGCCAATCTCTTCCTAGGCTACTCTCAGTGGACATGGAGAACAATGGATCCACTCCTCTTTATCACAGCCCTTAACATACTTGAAGACTGTTATCTGGTCCCCCGGCGCTTCTTTTCTGCAGACTAAACATGCCCAGTTCTTTTAACGTTTCCATACAGCTCATGTTTTCTAAACCTCCTATCACTTTGGTTGTTCTTCTTTGGACTCCCTCCAGTTTGGCCACATTTTTCTTCAAGTGTGGCATCAGAACTGGACACAGCACTCCAGCGGAGGCCTCGCCGGGGCCGAGTAGAGCAGGACAATTACCGCCCGCATCTTACCTACCTCACTCCTGTCAACACACCCAGCATGATATTTGCTTTGGTTGCAACAGCATCGTACAGTCGATTCATATTCGATCGTGATACAAAAATCCTCCCCCCCCCCCCCCATCATGCACAAACAAGCTTGTTGTACTCTGTCTGCTTGGGTCAAATCCCTGAGATCTGTGTATCCAGGCACAGTGACCAAAGCAACGCTGTGGATATGTCTATATTGCCAAGTGTACCTGTGGCTTGGTTTGCATGTCATAGAATCATAGAATATTAGAGTTGGAAGGGACCTCAGGAGGTATCTAGTCCAACCCCCTGCTCAAAGCAGGACTAACAAGCCTGTGTCCTGTGTCTCACAGCAGGCTCAGTACAGAGCCACATGAAGTTGGAGCCATGTCCATACAAGCACTGCAGTCATACAGATTTGGTGCTAGGGTTTCTGGGGGTGTATCCCACGGTTCTTAGCCCCTCACTGGCTGGAGCTACTCCAGGGATTGGTTTGTGGCGTATTGTGGGAGAAGTTGTCCATCCTTGACAAAGCCCTGGCTGGGATGATTTAGTTAGGGTTGATCCTGCTTCGAGCAGGAGGTTGAACTAGATACCTCCTGAGGTCCCTTCCAACCCTCATCTTCTCCGATTCTATGAATTTAGATGGAATATAGGGATGCAAAGGGGCAAAGCTGTTTACATGACCTGTCACTGTCCAGCCTTAACCAAGGTCCGGGGTTTGGTATACAGAGATCTCAGCCTGCTTCGTGCCATGGAAAACACCCCTCTAAAAATAATGTAAATCTTTTACTAAAGATACAGAAAAGACGGAAAATCAGTTAAAACCTTTGAAATGTAAAGAACTAACTTTCATTTTAAAAACTTTCCTGTTTCCCTTTCGCTGTATAGAGTCTTTAGAAGGAAGGGGGGACGGGACCCTTTATTTGACAGTCTCAGATGGTGATGACTTTCCTTTTTGGAGAAAAGAGAAAAAGTTCGTTGAGATTTGCTGGAGCTGCTGCAGTTCAAGTCTGATCCCATTACCACAAAGGCAAAACAAAACAAGACTGCATCAGCCCGAAGGAAAAAAGAGAGGGATAGGAAAAAGAAGAAATAAAGTGGGGAAGGACACACAGGGGTAGGGCAGGAGGGTGAGAAGACAAAGTCTCGTGTTTCAGGTGGTGGTTGGGATTTAGCGGGAGCTGATGGAGGTATTGATGTCATCTGGATTCCTCACTCCAGCCTGGTCTTGTCAGGACATCTCGCAGGCTCAGGATAACAAAGGCCCAGGGGTGTCACAAGAGGAATAAGTTAAAAATGGGGATTAATCATAGATGAGATACAGACAAGGCCTATTCAGCAGCTGATGAAGTCACTTCCACTGGTGCTGGTTCTAAAATAAGAGCAGAAGCAAGTAAACGAGAAGAAGCTCATGCAGGAGCTGCGGGAAGCTGCGCTGTCACTGCATCACTCACTGGGAAGGCAGCACTTTCCCTCTAAACAAAACCTTTCCCCCTGCCACCACCTCACTGTGCTCTCCATGGGGCTGTTGGAGCCAGTGGCCATAAGGACTTTGAAGGACAGACCCTGTTTCCAAGAGCTTCTTTGCCATTCCCAGACCATGGGTAGTTTTAAAAATGGGGTTGGATTAAACTGCATAGCTGCATGTTTATTTCACTCTGCAAAGGGTGTGGGTAGCGCAAATCATTGTTTATTTTCTCTCTGTGCACATGAGGCCTGCCCCATTCATTTAGTAATGCTGAAAATGTTCCCTTCTCCCTCCAGAACTGCTTCAGAATCACCTTCTTTTGGAGATTAATCTGCTCCTGTACCTCTAGGAGGAAAATACGGTTTCAGTGAAAAACACCATTTTTTAATAAAAGGGAGTGACATGAAATGGCCTCACGATGGCGCCAGAACATCAGAAATGAAAAGCCACAGGCTCCTGGTTTGTCCGGTGACTGTGCAAAGGGACTGAACTCCACTCTCCCCTGTTCACAGACAGATTTGTTAATTTCGCTAAGAGCCAAACACAGGTTCACATGAAGTTCTAGGGCTGATGGACGGGGCCTTGGGACTGATTTTACTTGTCCACAAAGGCAGTGTTTGCTGGTATAACTAGCCAGGGGTGGGCAATGGTAACAGACCCGGCCCTGGCTGGTAGCGAAGGCTAGTCTCCCAGCTGCAGCTGGATACACTGCACATTGACAGTGATTGCGTAAGCAGCCCAGCACAGCCCTTTTGGAGTTTCGTGCCTGGCCCAGCACTGCTGGTAGATGTGCTGACGCCATGAATGGCAGCATGGTGCTATGGCCTGACGTCCACACACCCTCTGGCAATGAGGGGTTGCTTCCTCCCCAGATCTGATGCAGAGAGAACAGGAGTTAGCATCACACCCCTAGTTTCGGGTTCTAATCAGAGGCACCTGCTGTGTGGGAGGGATCCTGGTTGCTCAGACTCAGGGCTGGAACAGGCCCCGGGTTTAGGGGGTGGCCGCATAGTTTACTACACTCTGATGTCTCAGAAAATCTTTCTCCCGCCAAGCCTCAGGCCTGCGGCATCAGGAAAGGCTCCCACACTGCCTCAGTTCCTTTCACACTCTAGAGAGGCACATGGGGTACTAGGCAATTGGCAGAGGCTTCGGGAACCCAGAGGATTTGCCCGAGTGACGGTCTGTACCTCTGTATTCAACCCTCTATTCACACCATTGTAAGAAACTTTGTACAAAGCATGCCTTGTGAGGGATCATGGGAAAACTCATAATTTGCTGAGCAATATTGTCCTGCTAAGATCCATGTGGAAACACTGAAAGACAGAGGGAAGAGGACAGGTGTCCCTGCTGAGAGTTGGGGCTCTGCCTAAGAATCTTGGGCGTGGCCTACCCCTCCCCAGTGGTCAAAGACAGCTAATGAAGGCTCCATTAGGAGTCTCTTGTTTTATTAAGAGATTATTAGTGCTGAAATCCCTTGTTGTGGGCCGGCGCTCCTGCCCAGTTTTGCACTGAGGTTCACCCATTAAGAGCTGAAAATCACTGAGAGCTGGGAGGAACCTCAAGAGAATGAGCAGCAGAGGTCACAGGAGAGAAGCAGGTGTCAGAGTAGTGGCCACAGGCGTGGAGCAGCTGGTGGCAAGGTGCCTTATTCCCCTTTCCCCCAATGAGGGGGGGAGGTGAACTCTGCAGCTGTATCTCTGAACTCTGGGTCTGCCCTGACTAAGGACAACAACTAGGAACAGGGTGCTATGAAGGGAAGGGAATATCAAAGGAACTTCTACTTGCTGGACTTGAGAACCTGAGACAAAAGGACACTGCCCAATGTACTCGGGGGTGGGGGTTTTGCTCATGGTTTTATGCGTGTGAATCCTGCTTGTAGCATTTTCCCCAGTCAATGCCAGGTTATTTCCCCCCTTTTATTAAAAGTTTCTTTCCTACACACAGTCTCTGTGCTTGCGAGAGAGGAAATATTGCTTCTGGAGGTGCCCAAGAGGTGGGGGGTATAATTGTTCCAGGTGACTGGGGGGGGGGGGGCTGGAGCCGGTTTTGTGTTGTATTATTGAAAGGAACTCCTAGATATTGAACCCAACCCTTGTGGCTGCCGACTACAACTGGCAGAAGGGTTACACGTGAAAATCCAGGCAGACACATCAGATCTGGCCCTGGCACTCTTACTGAAACCATCCTCCAACCTCTCACCACACAAAGAGCCGACTTCCTCCCACACACAACCGACTTCCTCCAGAAACTCCTCAACAGTCTCGGTTCTGAGTCCTTCACCCTCATTCCTTGGATTATGGTGGCACAGTGTGGCCATTTCATTTCCCTCTGAATTTAACACAGAAACACACTTTCCTTTGCACAGATCCATTAACAGCAAAATCTTTTTCTGTCCTTTCTCCAAGTGAGGGCATTAAATCCATTGACATTTTCTGCCTGGAATGGAAAAAAAATGGACAAACCAAGGGGATGTTGCCATCTTCAGCCATGACAGCAAGATATTCACTCTCTTCTGTCCTTACATTGCTGTTATTTCATGGAGCATCTGGGATGGAATCAAAGGCTGGGTTTACTCAGGGTGAGGAATAAAAGAAGCCACAAACTTCCTGACATTCCCAGAGCCCTAGGAAAACCTGACCCCCTGCTACTGGAATCAGTGACATGCTGGAGATTAGAACAGGAAAGGGACTGTCTGAATTTTCAAGGTGGGGAAATGAACAATTATCTACAACAATTAGAAATGTAGAAAAAAGAATAATCTTACAGCAGTGGGAATTGTGGTATCAGCCTGTACCTAAAACCCCTGCATCAGAGCCTGGCCAGTATGGGCAAAACATTGTTACCTAGCTAATAAAGTAATCTTGTGCTGAGCTGGAGGCAAACTGAGTTTTTTGGATCCCAGAAAACTGGATGACGTGTTCTCCCAGAACTGGATGAGGTAGTTCTGGATAGGTCTCAGAGGGAACCCCAACACTACAGCAAAATGAAAAACAGAAAAAAGAATCATCTGACCGGACACCCCAGAGTGGACAAAACCATATTCTTGATCATTACATTGATTGCTTCCGGGGGGGGGGGGGGAACCCCACTGTCAAATCCTTACCAAACATCACATCCACCCCCGTCTCTCCACAGCCTAGAGGATAGTTATATAGTCCCTGAAATCCAGCCATCATCATAGTCCTCAACCATGATGACTACACTAATAGGGTCAGCTGACAACTCTCCAATGCCACCTGCTATAAAGAACTCAAGGAAGACCCCACACCACAATTTACACCAACAGATGACTTAGGAGGTGGTGCTACAAGGAGGGCTTTAGGCTATTCGACCACCGGGAGGCAGTCAGGGACTTCGCCTGAGCCGGGAGGGAAACAGACTTATGGAATGGAAGTTGGCACAACGGATTCAGAGAGTTTTAAACTAGGAATCTGGGGGAGAAGGTTGGGAGATGCTCATGTAATCTTCCTGCTTGATTCTAATATGGAGTCAGAGGAAAACCAAGTAAAAGAGGATACAGCAATGGAGAAAGGAACAAGACAGGGTAGGAGAATGGACATCAAGAGGAACAATAGTGCCAATACCCATGACATTAACAGTCACAGCCGATGCTGGCAGTTGAATGACCCTACCTAATGTGGGTGAAGCCAAGCAGAAACAGCTAAGATGTCTGTACAGCATTGCCAGGAGACAAGGGAACAAAATGAGGAACTAGAACTACCAATGCAGGAAGTGAAACCAGGTTTTATAGGGACAACAGAACCCTGGTGGAACAGTGCTCCTGCCTGGAATACAGGTATTGGAGGGCACGTGCTGTCCAGAAAAGACAGAAGTAAAGGTAAAGGTGGTGGAGTAGTATTATATATGAACGACGAGGTGGGCAGCAAAGAAATTAGAAGTGATGGAATGGATAGAATGGAATCTGCATGGGTCAATATCACACTTCAGGGAAAAAAGTTAACAGAAGTTAGTGCTTGGGGTGTGGTACAGACCCCCAGGATCCACTCTAGATATGGATGGGGACCTCTTTAATATTTTTTACAAAATAAATACTACTGGGAATTGTGTGATTATGGGAGACTCATTTCCCAGATATATTGGAGGACAAGTGCCACTAATAATGGTAGGGCCCAGAAATTCCCGGATGTGATAGCTGACAGATTTCTTCACCAAGTAGTCACTGAACCAACAAAACGTGCTCCTATTACCAGGGAGTTGGTAGGTAAGATCTCACGGGAAGCAAGTCTGAGGGGAAAAACAGTTTAAGAGGGGTTGGCAGTTTTCCAAAGAGACATTATTAAAGGCATAAGAGCAAACTCTCTCTGTGTAGGAAGATAGGAAGTATGGCAAGAGACCGCCTTGGCTTAACCCGGAGCTCTTCAATTATCTGAAACTCAAAAAAGAATTCTACAAAAAATGGAAACTCAGTCAAATTATGAAGGATGAATATAAACAAATAACACAAGTATGCAAGGACAAAATTAGAAAGGCCAAGGCACAACATGAGATTTAACTAGTTAGAGACATAACAGGTAACAAGAAAACATTCTACAAATACATTAGAAGCAAGAGGAAGACCAAGGACAGGGTAAGTACATTACTCAGTGAGGGGAGAAAAACCAGTAACTGGAAATGTCAGAAATGCTAAATGACTTTTTTGTTTTGGTTTTCACCAAAAAGGTTAGTAGCAATTGGACATCTAGCATAGTAAATGCCAGTGAAAATGAGGTAGGATCAGAGGCTAAAATAGGGAAAGAACAAGTTAAAAATTACTTAGACAAATTAGGTGTCTTCAAGTTACCAGGGCCTGATGAAACACATTCTAGAGAACATTCAAGAAGCTGACTGAGGAGATATCTGAGCCATTAGCGATTATCTTCGAAAAGTCATGGAAGACGGGAGAGATTCCAGAGTGCTGGAAAAGGGCAAATTGGTCTGAGTAAGGGATGTCCAAACAGACATGAAGAAAACACCAGCCTCACCTCAAACGTTTGAGGGAAGAAGAAAGGAGCGAAGATAACAACTTTTATCACTCAACTGGCCGAAGAGGAGCCCACCCTGATAACTTTGGAGTCAGTCCACTTCAAAGAACAAAATCTGATCAGGCTTGCAACAATGTGGGTGATTAAGGATCACACCTAATGCAGTTGCAGCATGACGGAGCAAAAACCCATAGACTTACATGGGGTCCTTTTCCTATAAAATGGGACAGAAAGATGAAGGCTGGAGGTTTGGGTCTACATCACCACACCAGCCAGGAGTACCGATGTGCATCGGCAGAACCTTGCTCCTCACCCTCGTGCTACAGTCACCTGGCCAGTGAGTACCACAAGCACCAAGAGGCTGGTAACTATAACATCTGTGAGACCCCCTATGTCTGTGTAATCTGTCTCCCTGTCTGTGTGTGCCTGTCTGTGTGTATGAGTGTGAATGAAAGTACCAACTGAAACGTGTCAATGAAGTATACTTTATTAACAAGAATCTCTGTGATTGTAGTATTGATACAATGTTGATACAATTTTCTTGGTATTTGCATTACTGATACTATTTACCAAATTTTTGTATTCACAATAAATGTGGCTTGTTGCCTTATCCCCTGAAAAAGATCCTGTGATATTTGTTATTTGAATAACAAGGAGAACTGCTAATACGGTACCTATTATTAAGAAAGGGGGAAAAAGTGATCATGAAAACGACCTCAATTGTACGTAAGTCTTGGAACAAATTTTAAATCTCTTTTTTTGAGACGATAACTGATTTTTTTAGACAAAGGAAATGCAGTGGAGCTAACCTATCTGAAGGAAGGCATTTGGTATAGGGTCACCTGGGAAATGTTTAGTTACATTGGAAACGATGGGGATTAATATGAGAATTGAAAGGTGAGTAAGGAACCGGTTAGACTATAATGTGTCATACTGAAAGGTGAACTGTCAGGCTTGTGGGAGGTTACCAGTAGAGTTCCTCAGGGATCAGTCTTGGGACCCATCTTTTTTAACATTTTCATTCATGAACTTGGCACAAAAAGTAGGTATGTGCTAATAAAATGTGCAGATGACACAAAGTTGAGAGGTATAGCCAATACGGAGAAAGACTGGAGTATCATATAAGATCTGGATGACCTTGAAAACTGCAGTTACAGAAATGGGATGAAATGTAATAGTGCAAAGTCATGCACTTAGGGACTAACAAGAAGAATTTTTGCTATAACTTGGGGACTTGGCAGTTGGAAGAAAGAGAAAAGGAGAGACCTGGTTGTATTTGTTTGTCACAGGATGACTATGAGCTGCTAATGTGATGCAGCCATGAAAAAGTCTAATGCCATCCTAGGAAAGTACTTCCAGTAGAGGCGAGGAAGAGTTTGTACCATTATACAAGGCATTGATGAGCCCTCATCTGGAGTACTGTGTGCAGTTCTGGTCTCCCATGTTTAAGAAAGATGAATTCAAACTGGAACTGGTACAGAGAAGGCCAACTGGGATGAGCAAAAGAATGGAGAACCTACCTTAGAAGAGGAGACTTAAGGAACTTGGTTTCTTTAGCCTATCCAAACAAAGGCTGAGATATGGGGAGTTATGATTGCACTCTCTAAATACATCAACGGGATAAACGCCCAGGAGGAAAAGGAGTTAAGTTGAGGGCCAATGTTGGCACAAGAACAAATGGATGTAAACTGGCCATCAACAAGTTCAGGGGCCAAAAACCTAACAAGTTTCAAAAATGACCTGGATGAATTTATGGAGGGGATGGTACAATGACATTGCCTACAATGGCATGTCGCCCATCTGCAACTTCTAGTAGCAAATACCTCCAATGGCCAGAGATAGGACACTGGATGGGGAGGGCTTTGAGTTACCGCAATGTATTCTTTCCCAGGCATCTGGCTGGTGGGTCTCACCCACATGCTCAGGGTTGAACTGATCATATTTGGGCTCAGGAAGAAATTTTTCCCCAGGTCACATTGCCAGAGAACCCGGGAGATTTCACCTTCCTCTGCTGCGTGAGGCATGGTGGATTCTCTATAACTTGAAGTCTTTAAATCAAGACGTGAGGAGTTCAGTAACGCAGACAGAAGTTATGGGCCTATTGCAGGCATGAGGCAAACTTTGGGCTAACACCATTTTGGAAAATTCTCCCTTATTCCAGCAACTTTTTAAAAATATCTGTTCTTGAAAACCACATTCAGTGTGGATGTATGAATCCCACAGATACAAATGAAAGAAAAGCATGACCAGTTTTGAGGAGCAGGCCTCCGTAGCCTGGCCTAAGGGGTCAATGGCTATGCTTTAATAGCTGGCCTTTGCAAAAGGAAAAGGGTCTGAGTACCCATAAAAATAACTAGCTGCAGACGTTTTTAACAAAAAAACAAAAACAAACAAACAAAAGCTAACAGCATTATGCATCCATCATCTTTCTTATAAATAAATAGGGACACCTCATCAGAGAAGTCATGTCTTTCCTTTGCTAATAAGAGAATTGGAAAACTAGGTGACCTTTACTGTCTAACTGGTAAAAGGTTATACAATTTGTCTCCTTGAGTAGTTTTCCTCTTAAAGAAATTGACTTTAAAAAAGCTTGTCAAAATAAATTCCATTTGAAAAAGAAAGTCTATACTGATCAGTATTTTCATATACATTATTTCTCTCACATATTCCATCAACCCAGCCTTTGGAGTAAAGTTTTATTTCAGAATTCTTTAGTCAGAAGGGGGTAAAATACATCAAATAAGCTAGTAAGTCCTTGGACATCACTATCCTTGTTAGTCTCTTGTTCATTAGCAAATAATTAACTTCATGTTAAATTTAATTCTCACTGGTAACAACATAGTCAAAGATTATAAAATCTTATACGTTACTTTCTTTTAATTCCATTTAACACCCATTTCCACCAAGTGAACCCTTTGGTAAAGTTGTGGTTTATACCTGTAGAGGTGCCTTCCATTACTGGAAGTTAATTTCTCTCTGGATCTTCTGCCAGAAGCGTTGGTGGAAGGGATCTCACACTGTGTGGGAAGGTTTGCAACATGAGAAAAACCATCTCTATTCTCTTTTCGTACTTTTTAATCTTTCGAAGTAGCAGAAGATGGAGGCTTGATGCAAAGGCATAAAACACAAGACCCAAAACTAAGAGAGGAAAACATAGAATCAGAACTCAGCATTCATATACCCTGCAGTCTGAACTTGGAGCGTCACACGCTCATTCTCTCATGGGTTACCATCACTTGCACAGAAGGAAAGTTCTTACTGTCCAACAAGGCAGCCAGTTTGGGATCCATGAGGAAGGAATGTCCTCTGAAGGCATCAACTCTCTCTCTCTTTGCCTCATGAAACTTTGGATTCAAATGGTAAAGGACAAGCGTTTCAATCTAACAATGGCATCCTGTGGGAGACAAATCAATGTCACTGAACTAGGGAGCTGTGTTCTAAACACAGTCCTACCTGGACCATAGCTCACCATAGCTTTCATCTCTGCAGTGAAAACCAACAACTGGGGGCCTACTGAGTCTACCTGAGTTCTTGCCAAACCCTTGGCATTGAAGAGGGCAAATTTACATTTCTCTAGAGAAGAAACCTTTACCAAACCACCCAAAACCTCAGCAGTGCTAGTGAGGAATGACTTCCTCAAACATGCTCAGTTCATTTCTTTAATCTGATGGCACAGGTTTAAATTAGAATCTAGATACAGGCCTAGATGAGAATCACTGTACAGTACAAGAGGCGGGGTTTCTATTTAAAAAGAGTTGTTTTCTGCAGCTGTCTCACATTCAAAACCGATTTCACTTTATACACATTAGAAGCATTACAAACGGTGAGTTCAGCAAAAACACCAATTCTATTTTCTCCACAGTTGCATAGCTAAAGACAGAATTTCCCAAATATTAGGATTAGAGAAGCGATATCTTCAGGGGTAATTTCCTCTAGGGCCTGGTCACAACTGTTTTGAGAACCAAATACATGGGCATTTTGCCTAGTTCCAAGTCAGTTAGTGTGAAACACTCTCTCTGGGTTATCTGAGGTAATATTGACTTAAATAATTGAGCAATATTGTGATTATATCTTGTTATTTAAGCTACCTGCACAGTTTGGAGTGTGCAGGTGTTCACCATTCCAGACTGGAGATTTAAAACCACTATTGTTTCCATGGTAGAATATCCCATAACTGGAAGTATTCTCTCCAGTTGACTGAACTACATTTGAACTTTCCCCATGTCATCAGAGAGGGGTGAGGGAAAAGCAAAGTTATCGACTTGTGTTATTTACAAAAGTTTTAGAATCAAAATATTAGTTTGTCTAAACTAGAAAGAGGCGTAGGTTAGGACAGGTCAAGGGAAAACATGTTAGCTAACCCAGACTATTGTACTTGGGCCATGTCAGGAGAGAAAACATAGCTGTGATTTTACACTTGGATGGCTCACTCAAGCTAGTTAATTACAAAAAACGCTACTAGAGACAAGGCTCAGATAGATTTTATCACATTGTAGCTACCTGAGGTCATTCCTGTTTTCCCCCACCTGGGGCTGATCTACATTCCTAGGAAGAGGAAATCATACTCCAATGACTCATAGAACAAAGCAGTTGATAGAAAGAGTCTTCAGCGATTCACCCCAACGAAGGCAAACTGCAAAACGCAGAACTGGACAACTCACCTGGGGGAGCTGAGAGATCACAATGGAATAAATGGCACTAACAATCCTAAAGGCCACATATGGGAATTACCAAAAATATAAAGGAAACCAAGCATTTTTGACAGCCCTAGACAAGGTTCTTATGGTGTTTATCTCCCTTGTGGATTCTCTGATGATAAATAAGGTGTGAGCTCTGATGGAAGTTTTTCCCACACTCACAGCATTCATAGGGTCTCTGTCCCGTGTGGATCCTCTGATGTCTCCTAAGGTCTGAGCGGTAAATGAAGCTTTTCCCGCACTCGCAACATTCATAGGGTCGCTCGCCTGTGTGTATTCTCTGATGTCTAATAAGGTTTGAGCGCCGAGTGAAGTTTTTCCCACACTCACAGCATTTATAGGGTTTCTCTCCAGTGTGGATGCGCTCATGGTTAATAAGATGTGAGCGACTTCGGAAGTTTTTCCCACACTCAGGACATACGTTTTTTCTCTCTCCCATGAGGATTCTCTGCTGGGCAGTGGTTTCCTTGAGATCCTTGTGATTTTCCTCACAATTGATGGATTTTCCCACTTTCTCCCCTGGCTGGTTTCCTTGCTGCCTATCCTCACGACTCCTGGATGCGTTCCCCTTAGTTCTTTGGGAAAATCCCCCATGTGGTTCCATGTGCTCAGCATCTTCCTGCTGTGGATTCTGCTCCTTGTTCTCACTCACCATGCCATCATCTCCTGAGAGAGAGAGAGAGAGACACCTCAGAAGCAGGAATGGAGAAGGGAGAGGAAACCAGAGTAAGTGCTGGACAGATGGGGGGAATTATCAGGAAATGCACTGCTCCAAACTCCTCCCCATAGGGGAGAGAGGAGGGGACCAATTCTGTCTCTACATCCCATCCCAACACTCAGGCCTGGTCTACACTGCCGGCGTCGTTGACGAGAGATACACAAGCTACGTACTGAAACTCGCATGTCTCGCATTGACTTACCAAATTTCACTTACCACGGTGTCTCCGCTGCACTGCATCGACAGGAAATGCCCGCTAGTCAATGCAGCGTTACTCTTTTTTTTTGGGGGGGGGGGGGGGGGATGGGGCGGGGGGGTTACTGCATCAGCCGGAGAGCACGTCCAGGATCGATTGTGCAGGTCTCCACTGCCCACTCAATCGATCCCGCTGCCTCCATCCGTGGAGCCAGAGGATAAAGGGAGGCTGGGAAGTGAGCTATTGCCATGTGTCGGTCAGGATGGGCAGGAAGCCATGAGCAGTATCTGCCCTGAGGATATGACACCTGCTGAGGGACAATCCTGAACTCAACCAGTTCTCAAGGTCTTGGTAGGGAACCCCATCTGTCTCCTTCAGCATCTGAGTTGGTCTAATGACACCTCACCTGCACAGGTTCCTCTCCGGAGCTCTTTTTCCTCACAGACCTGGAGATCGGAGACCCACAGCGCTTCCGCTTGTTCCAGCTGGGAGATCACTTCAGGTTTGGAAACTGGCAACCCTGCTCAGATGAAAGAAACAAATGGGATCAGGGGAATTCATGGAACGTTTGTCACAAAGAACATGGCCTTTTTTAACCACTGCTCATTTTAAAGCACTGAAATTCTGGGACTAGCTCTCCAGGTGCGCTCAAAGGTGCCCGACACAACGTTTACAAGGGGATTCACTATCCCCCGCTCTGCTGGCACACACACAGCCAGACACTCCTCATCAAAGGGGCTCTGAAAACCCAGGCAAAGTAACTCCCCATCACAGAAAGCCAAGAGGAAGTCACCTTGGAACTGCTGCTTACCAACAGAGAGACCCAAAGGTAATGAGACCATCCCAGGGAAACTGAGGCTGGCGAGCATGGGCTGGCGGGGATCAGCATAGTGAGGAATAGGAAAGAGTGGGAGGATGCATGTGCAGCATGTCAGGGATGTTAGATATCAGGAAAGCACATCCTCAGGAGGTCGGGCAGGAGTTCTAACAACAAATTTTTTGGTGGCCTCAGACTGCAGCCACCAACTCTTGCTAGCGGTCACCGTGACAATTTTTCATAAAATATTTAATTAACTTTAGGAAACACAACTAAATATGCACACGTACATGTCCAAATCATTGTAATTTATGTAGTTTTTTTTTTGCAGGTTCAATAAAAACAGAAATGTACAGTTGTATCTATTCTTTACTGGACCTAAGCAGAAAAGAAACACAAATAAGGTTCTTTGAACGTTCTTTGATTTTTTGTTGGTGTTTCTTTTGCTTTTTTTGCTTGTTTTTTTTTTTTAAAAAAAAAAACTACTTACTAGCTAGTCAGTCTGCTGCTGTGAAAAGTGATATTTTGTACGTTAACATCACCTTTGACAGCCTCCCAGATACTAAGTCTGTTGTGAGAAGTGACATTAACAGGCATGCAAATATCACTTCTCACAGCAGACTTCCGCAGCCCCGGCAAGCCTGATTAAGCCCCAGATGGGAAGGTGGGTAGGAAGGCAGCAGGGGCCAGGGGTGATGGGGGTGTGAGCCTGGGGTTGGCCAAGACCCAAGCCCAAAGTCCTGTGGCTGGGAGATGGAGCCTGCTGCCATGCGGCCAACGCCCCGCAGCCAGATCCTGCCACCCCAGGTCTGCAGCCCAAAGCACAAGCCTCACGGCACCCAGGAAAGTGGAGAACTCACCGGCTACCTGCTCCTCCAGTGTTTGTGTCTCCAGAGGAGGGCAGGACCCAACCCCTGATGGTGGCCCCAAGGGGAGCCGCTGCTTCCCTCCTCCCCCAAATCACTGCTCAGGAGGCTGTGGTTGCAAGAAAAGCCCCTGGGGCCACATTTGGGAAACAGTGAGTTAGGGAATATAGCGAGACAGGTGTAATGGGAAGGAGTATGAAAATCTCCCAGTGTATGGAGAAGGTTACAGAATGACAGAATCACAGAAATGTAGATCTAGAAATGACTTCAAGCGTCCATTTAATCCAGCCCAGGCACTGAGGGAGGAACAAGTAAACCTAGGCCATCCCCAACACGTATTTGTCTAAAATGTTCTTAAAAACTTTCAACCACGGGGATTCCACCACCTCGCTTGGAATCCTATTCCACAGCTTAACTACCCTTCTAGTTACAATTTGATCCCTAATATCTAACCTCAATCTCCCTTGGTGCAGATTAGGATTGAGTACAGTCTTTCAACCAGTTTTGCACCCACTTGATTATAGTTTTATCTCGCCGCCATTTCCCTAGTTTTCCTAAGAGAATGGCATGTGGGATTGTATCAAAGGATGTACTAAAACGAAGATATAGTAAATTTGTTGCTTCCCTGTAGTACCCTAGGCCAATAACCTTGTCAACGTAGGAAATTAGGTTGGTTTGGCATGATTTGTTCTTGACAAATCCACGCAGACTATTCCTTTTAATGCTATTATCCTCCAGGTGCTTACAAACTGGTTGTTTAATAAAACATTCCTGTATCTTTCCAGGTATCGAAGTGAGGCTGACTGGTCTATAATCCCCCATGTCTTCTTAGTGCCAATCTCTAACAACGGGAACAGTGTTTGCCCTTCGCTAGTCCTCTGAGACCTTACGCGCCCTCCATGCGTTCTCAAAGATAACCGCTAATGGTTCTGAGATTGCCTCAGCTACTTACTTACGTACCTAGGATGAGGATGGAGAATTAGATATTACAGCTCGGTAGCCACAGACTAAATCCTCTGGAAAAGGAGACTAGGAGAATTGAGAATAAGACCCTGTGGTCTCAGGAGGGACTGACTCAAAGATCCAAGGAGCCAGCAGGGAAGAGAGACCATGGCTGCTACAGATAGGGAAGGGGAGCGAGACCCTCCATGTCCCCAGAAGTTTCATTACCAACCTATGACATCACCAAGAAAACGCACATTTCTGCCAAGGAAGGAGTCACCTTGTGACAGGGAGGAATGTAAGGAACCAGGAACAGTGGCTGGGCTCATAGTCTGTCGGAAAGAGGGGTGTGTGGTGGGGGTAGGCTCTGAACCGTGGAGCAGGACAACTGAGGATCATATTTGAAAATACGTAAAAGAAAGCGACAGCGGATTTCACTTAGAATGGAGTGCAGGCTCTCCAACCATGGGGACTGCGCAGGGATCCTCTCACAACAGGCTCTAGCTCCCCGAAACCACCTCTCCTTTTCCCCCACTAGCCCCGCCCTCCCCACTTATCCGGTGTCCCTTACACCACTCAAACGTTCAGCTGTGGGTGAAAAATCCACACCCACGTGACATAATGAATCCGACCTGCCCTCCTAGGTCAATGACAGAATTCTTCCATCACATTAGCTGACACCTCTTAGGGAGGTGGATTAACTATGGTGATGGGAGAATCCCTTCCATCTCTTCGTTTACCCTGGTCTACACTTACCTTAAAATTCGGCGTCAGTCAACGGGAGTTACGCAAGCTACGTAGAGCAGCTCGCATAACTCCCGGCGACTTAACTTCCGCTGTGTACGGCGTCTTCACTGCGCTGTGGCACTGGAGGGGGTGGTTTTAATAAGTCGACTTCCGGATCGATTGAGCGGGTCTTCACTGACCGCTTAATCGATCCGGATAGATCGATCTGATGGCGGCGACTTTGCTGTCGTCAGTGAAGACGTACCCCCAATGTCTACACGGAAGCACTGAAGCTGTGCTGCTGTAGTATTTGAAGAACAGACAAGTCCTTTGGCCTATTTCTCCAAACCCCCTGGATGGAGTGGTGGTGCTCTGTAATAACCATGAGCGTTGTGTGTTGTCCTGGATATGGGATATTTACTGTCTGAATACCTTGATTTACTTCAACAAGGGGTTGGAAGGAAAAGAAGCACAAACGGAAGAAGACTGGTTCTAGAGGAACCATGCCTTCGTAAACATTTAAGGATTGTGAAGAGACAATGCCTGAATGATTAGCTTTAAATATTCTACCTCCTAGCTCCAGACAATGTACAGACCTGGTTTAGAAGAACAGGACCAGAAGATCAGTACTGGTTACAATTCAGTTTAAATAAAATTCTGTTAAAATACAGAAGATCAGTATTGGTTACTGATCTCTGGGATCAGTAACTGGTTAAAAGATAGGAAACAAAGGGTCAGTTTTCAGAACGGAGAGAGGTAAATAGTGGTGTTCCCCAGGGGTCTGTACTGGGACCAGCACTGTTCAACGCATTCATAAATGATCTGGAAAAAGGGGTAAACAGTGAGCTGGCAAAGTTTGCAGATGATACAAAACTAATCAAGATAGTTAAGTTCAAAGCAGACTGAGAAGAGTTACAAGGGATTTCACAAAACGGGTGAGTGGGCAACAAAATGGCAGATGAAATTCACTGTTGATAAACGCAAAGTAATGCACACTGGAAAACATAATCCCAACTATACATACAAAATGGTGGGGGTCTAAATTAGCGGTTACCACTCAAGAATGAGATCTTGGAGTCACTGTGGATAGTTCTCTGAGAACATCCACTCAGTGTGCAGCAGCAGTCAAAAAAGCTAACACGATGTTGGGAAGCATCAGGAAAGGGATAGATAGTAAGACAGAAAATATCATCTTGCCTCTATATAAATCCATGGGACGCCCACATCTTGAATACTGGGTGCAGATCTGGTCACCCCAGCTCAAAAAAGATATATTGGAATTGGAAAAGGTACAGAAAAGGGCAACAAAAATTCCCAGAAGCTGGGAATGGGCAACAGGGGATGGATCACTCAATGATTACCTGGTCTGTTCATTCCCACTGAAGCACCTGGCATTGGCCACTGTCAGATGACAGGATGCTGGGCTAGATGGACCATTGATCTGACCCTGTCTGCCAGGTCTTATTTCAGATCAAACTGACTGGAGCAATTAAAAAAGGGACTCCCTATCGGGAGGACACAGCTGTTCAGGTGATTGTTTGGGGGCAGAGACAGAGATAAGAGGACCACGCTGGGGTGTCTGAAGAACTTAGACCTGCCTCGCCGACCATCAGCGGGGACACAGGCGTGAAGACTGTTATTTTTAAATCCTTTTTTCTCTACTGCAAAACAAAACAGCCTTCTTCAAACCAGAGCTGCGTTTGTCACTGTACACCACTGATCCCAGCCTCTCTAAGGAGCCTGCACTCAGCCTGACATGCGGGGTACGCACAGCTGATATGCAGGGTAAGGTAGCCTAGAGCCCAGTCAAGGAGCGGGAGAATTGCAGAAATCCACTCCAGGAAAGGGGAAAGCATGAGGCTGACATCCTGGGGGGCAGAAGCACTCAGAGATACTGGGAAGGGGACAGAGCTCTAGCTAGCCCTGTCACACCCACGCCCCTTCTTTCCACTGCTCCCAGCCCTACCTGCTTTGTGCTACCGCAGGGTCACCAGGAACCCATCGGTTTAGCCCCTCCACTGCTCCCTGCTCGCCCTTCTCCTAAGAGTAGGAACCTCACACTGTCTTCTATCAGTGGACGGGCCCCGCTGATTGTCACACTCTCTGTGCATTTGGGAAGTGATCATAGGAGAGCGCCAGCTCTGCCATCGTTATGGTTCAAGCACTACTTTCTGTTTCAAAGTTGACTATTCTAACTGCCCGGAAATCCACAGGAGTGCTCGGCTTGTCTTGACATTTGCTGCTCTCAATGGGCACACAGGGCAGGGTTAGCGGTTTAAATTTGGGGTCATTTGAGCATGGAATTACCTAGATTTCCCTCTGGTCTTCCCACAGAAAGAGCCTTCTTGCAAAATCCCCATGCTCTTACAAGATTTTAAACACATCTAGGCTAAACCTGTGCTTCATATTGTCTCCCGACTCATCTCAGTCACTTGGCATTTATCTAAGTTATTGCATAGCACCCGCCAGTAGGGTCTGGGTCACAACTGTTTTGGGAACCAAATACAGTGGAACCTCAGAGTCACGACCACCTTGGGAATGGAGATGTGCGTAACTCTGAAATGTTCATAATTCTGAACAAAATGTTAGAGTTATTCTTTCAAAAGTTTACAGCTGAACATTAACTTGATACAGCTTTGAAACACTACGACGAGGAAGAAAAATGCTGCTTTCCCTTTCATTTTTCAGTAGTTTACGTGTACTATATTTGCTTTTTTTTTTTTTCTTTCTTTTCTCTGTGGCTGCCTGACTGTGGACTTCCGACTTCAAAGGAGGTGCGTGGCTGCCTGGTCCGTTAGTAAATCTGAGGTTCCACTGTACATGGGCATTTTGCCTTGTTCCAAGTCACTTACTATAGAACTCCGTCCCAGGTTATCTGAGATAATAGTGACCTAAACGATTGAACAACACTGTGACTATATCCAGTTACTTCAGTTAGTTACACAGTTTGGGGTGTGTTGTTGCTCACCATTTCAGACTGGAGATTGAAAACCACTACTGTTTCCTTGGTAGCGAATCCCATAACTGGAAGTATTCTCTCCGACTGACTGAACTGCATTTAAACTTTCCCCACGTCATCAAGGAGGAGTGAGGGAAAAGCAGAAATAAAGGAAGAAATGACTATAGAAGCAAAAGGTCATTTGTCTGAAATACGTTCTATCCAATTGTGTGACCAAACAGCCTTCAGGAAAGAGAAAATCTTTATCACACAGAGGCATAAGACATTTTCTGTTTCAGACTGAATGAGACTCTAAAACAGGTTACATCTGATGAACCAGCAGCAGGACCACAGATTTTCCTATTGCATGGTCCTCTGATCCATTGAAACCTGCTTCACACAGCACTGTCTCATTATTATTGAGTTATTTATAAAAGTTTTAGCATGATAATAGTTTGTCTGAACTAGAAAAAGGGGCGTAGGTTAGGACAGGTCAAGGGAAAACATGTTGGCTAACCCAGACTATTGTACTTGGGCCATGTCAGGATAGAAAACATAGCTGTGATTTTACACCTGGATGGTTCACTCGAGCTAGTTAACTGCAAAAAATGCTATTAGAGACAAGGCTCAGGTAGATTTTACCTCATTGTAGCTACCTGAGGTCATCCCTGTTCCCCCACCTGGGGCTGATGGCACATTCCTAGTAAGAGGAAATCAGACTCCCAAGACTCATAGAACAAAGCAGTGGATGGAAAGAGTCTTCAGCGATTCACCCCAATGTAGGGCAAGCTGCAAGATACAAAACCGGACAACTCACCTGGGGGAGCTGACAGATCTCGATGGAGCAAATGGCACTAAGAGCCCTAAAGGCCAGTGTGGGAATTACCAAAAATAGTAAAGAAAAAAATGTTTTGTCAGCTTTAGACAAGGTTTTTGTGGTGTTTCTCTCTCTTGTGGATTCCCTGATAATAAATAAGGTGTGACCTCGGATGGAAGCTTTTCCAGCACTCACAGTATTCGTAAGGTCTCTGTCTCCTGTGGATCCTCTGATGTCTCCTAAGGTCTGAGCGGTAAATGAAGCTTTTCCTGCACTCACAACACTTATAGGGGCTCTCATCTGTGTGGGTTTTCTGATGTCTAATAAGGTCGGAGCGCCGAGTGAAGGTTTTCTCACACTCACAGCATTCATAGGGTCTCTCTCCAGTGTGGATGCGCTCATGGATAATAAGAGATGAGTGTCTACTGAAGTTTTTCCCACACTCAGGACATATGTTTTTTCTCTCTCCCATGAGGATTCTCTGCTGGGCAGTGGTTTCCTTAAGATCCTTGTGATTTTCCTCACAATTGATGGATTTACCCACTTTCTCCCCTGGCTGGTTTCCTTGCTGCCTATCCTCATGACTCCTGGATGCGTTCCCCTTAGTTCTTTGGGAAAATCCCCCATGCGGTTCCATATGCTCAGCATCTTCCTGCTGTGGATTCTGCTCCTCGTTCTCACTCACCATGCCATCATCTCCTGAGAGAGAGAGACACACACCTCAGAAGCAGGAACGGAAAAGGGGAGAGGAAACCAGAGTAAGTGCTGGAGAGATGGGGGGAACTATCAGGAAATGCACTGCCCCAAACTCCTTCACATAGGGGAGAGAGGAGGGGACCAATTCTGTCTCCACATCGCATCCCAACGCTCAGGATAAAGGGAGGCTGGGAAGTGAGCTATTGCCATGTGTCGGTCAGGATGGGCAGGAAGCCATGAGCAGTATCTGCCCTGAGGACATGACACCTGCTGAGGGACAATCCTGAACTCAAGCAGTTCTCAAGGTCTTGGTAGGGAACCCATCTGTTTCCTTCAGCATCCGAGTTGGTCTAATGACACCTCACCTGAGCAGGTTCCTCTCCGGATCTCTCTTTCCTCACAGCCCCGGAGATCGGAGACGCACAGCGCTTCCGCTTGTTCCAGCTGGGAGATCACTTCAGGTTTGGAAACTGGCAACCCTGCTCAGATGAAAGAAACAAATGGGATCAGGGGAATTCATGGAACGTTTGTCACAAAGAACATGGCCTTTTTTAACCACTGCTCATTTCAAAGCACTGAAATTCTGGGACCAGCTCTCCAGGTGCGCTCAAAGGTGCCCGGCGCAACGTTTACAAGGGGATTCACTATCCCCCGCTCTGCTGGCACACACACAGCCAGACACTCCTCATCAAAGGGGCTCTGAAAACCCAGGCAAAGTAACTCCCCAGCACAGAAAGCCAAGAGGAAGTCACCTTGGAACTGCTGCTTACCAACAGAGAGACCCAAAGGTAATGAGACCGTCCCAGGGAAACTGAGGCTGGCGAGCATGGTCTGGCAGGGCTCAACATAGTAAGGAGTAGGAAGGAGTGGGCAGGATATAACTGAGTGCAGCATGTCAGGGATGTTAGACATCAGGAAAGCTCATGCTGGGAAGTTAGTGAATAGAACATGTCAGGTGCCATGGGAAGGACTCTGGAGATCCCCCCAGTGTATGGAGAAGGTTATGGAATGACGATCACAGAAATGTAGGGCTGGAAGGGACTTCGAGAGGTTATTTAATCCAGCCCAGGCACTGAGGCAGGAACAAGTAAACCTGGACCATCCCCAACATGTATTTGTCTAAAATGTTCTTAAAAACTTCCAACGACGGGGATCCCACCACCTCGCCTGGAATCCTGTTCCACAGCTTAACTACTCTTGTGGTTACAATTTGTTCCCTAATGTCTAACCTCAATATCCCTTGGTGCAGATTAGGATTGAGTACAGTCTTTCAACCAGTTTTGCACCCACTTGATTATAGTTTCATCTCACCCCCATTTCCCCATGAGAATGGCATGTGAGACAGTCAGAGGATGTACTAAAATGAAGATACAGCAAATCTGCTGCTTCCCTGTAGTACCCATGGCCAATAACCTCGTCAACGTAGGAACTCAGGCTGGTTTGGCATGATTTGTTCTTGACGAATCCATGCTGACTAATCGTTGTAACGCTATTATCCTACAGGGGCTTCCACACGTTTTAATAAAACATTCCCGTATCTTTCCAGGTATTGAAGTGAGACTGACTGGTCTATAATCCCCCACGTCTTCTTAGTGCCAATCTCTAACAAGGGGAACAGTGTTTGCCCTTCGCCAGTCCTCTGGGACCTTACCCGCCCTCCATGCGTTCTCAAAGATAACTGCTAATGGTTCTGAGATTGCCTCAGCTACTTACTTACGTACCTAGGATGAGGATGGAGAATTAGATATTACAGCTCGGTAGCTACAGACCAATTCCTCTGGAAAAGGAAACTAGGAGAAGTGAGAATAAGACCCTGTGATCTCAGGAGGGACTGACTCAAAGATCCAAGGAGCCAGCAGGGAAGAGAGACCATGACTGCTACAGATAGGGAAGGGGAGCGAGACCCTCCCAAGTCCCCAGAAGTTTCATTACCAACCTATGACATCACCAAGAAAATGCACATTTCTGCCAAGGAAGGAGTCACCTTGTGACGGGGAGGAATGTAAGGAACCAGGAACAGTGGCTGGGCTCATAGTCTGTTGGAAAGAGGGGTGTGTGGTGGGGGTAGGCACTGAACAATGGAGAGAGATGAATAAGAACCATAATACTTGAAAATAGGAAATATGAGTGAAAGTGAACTCTACCTAGAATGGAGTGCAAGCGATTATAGCGGAGCACCAGCTCTGCCAGCATTACAGTTCAGCACTGCTTTCTGATGAAAAGCTGACCATTGTAACTGCTCTGAAAGCCACATGCACGCTCGGATTGTCTTGACATTTGCTATTCTCTCTGACAGTGGTCCCCAAACCTTTCCCACCCCACCTGATCCACACTCCCCCAGGAGCTGGAGCTGTGGCCAGAGCCTGGAGTGCAGCTGGGGCAGGGTCTAGCGGCCAGGGGCAGGAGCGAGGCCAGGGCTGGAAGCGGGGTGAGAAGTGTGACCAGGGCTGGAGGTGCGGAGCACAACGGGTCCGGGGCCAGGAGTGCAGTCGGGAGCTGGGGGCTGAGCTGGGAACAGAACAGGGCTGGGTGCTCCCTCCCTGCCCCACATGGGGGCTGTCCCAGGCTGTACCACCCCACCCCCAGGAGCTTTTTCACAAAATCCCTGTGCTCTCCCAGGATTTTAAATGCATCTAGGGTAAAACTATCCATTTGTCCCCCAACTGGTCTCAGTCGCTTGGCATTTATCTCAGCTAGTACGTGGCACCCACCGCCTCTCCGGGGAAGTAGTGCTGAAAACGTTAACGGTAGAATTTGGAATTTCAGATCAGTATGAGCCGAACGGATGAATTGAAGAGACTGAAATGCATGTGTCAGAAGACTAAGACTCTGTCAACAGCAATCAGCTGTCACAGTATTTAGCTGTCTCTAGGGGACATGCTGTGGCCATAATAGCAGTAACCGTGACACAGGAGGTCTGATTAGATGACCTAATAGCCACTCCTGGCCTTTTAATCTAGGACTAGAATAGCTACAAGGAAGGACTAAAGGAACATGCCACTGTTTGTGTTGTGTTCCACAGACTGGAATACCAGCCCTGATCTGCATGCCCTCCAGCACTGTGTACTGTGTGCTGTGGTGTAACCATTTGGGGGAGGGATCGCTTTGGAAGAGCTGAGACTGTGGTCTGAAGAGAGGTGCATATGAGCCTCGAAGGACCAAGGTCACCTCATTTCAGTGCTGTGTTGTAGGCTGTGTCAGCAAACGCGCCCAAGGGTGCGTTCTTGCCATGAGGATTGTTAGCACTCGGCACATACATGCCAGTTGTCTGCAGGCTCAGTGCCGGGTAAGTGAAGACAATGACTCAGAAGTAATGACTCGGCGGGAGGATGGAAAGGGGGGGAAACATTTGGCAAGTCTGAGATGGTTTGTGAGGAGTAGGCTCAGTGTTTGCGTGTCAGCCAGGAGTTAGGGACCTTCCGTTCTTTATGCCAAGCCTAAACCCAAGTTTTGCCTTATCAGAGAGAAGGTGTGAGATTTTGTCCTGTGCTCTGTTCCCAGGGTGCTGCAGGAGAGGACAGAGCGCTAGTATGTGTGTCACTGGTCTGTCGGGATACCGCTGAAACGCGGCGGAGTTAAGGTGGCTTTGCGGAGGGGACGTGAACCATAACTCTTTATTTCCCCTTTCAATGACAAAGGGGCGGGAATCCTTACCCAGCGAGGTCACGTGCTCGTAGTTCTCCTGCATGATGTCCCAGTAGAGGCCTCTCTCAGCGCGGTCCAGCAGAGCCCACTCTTCCCTGGTGAAATACACAGCCACCTCCTCGAAGGTCACCGGCCCCTGGTGGTGCAAGAGTCCAGCACTCAGCACCTGCTGCCCCAGTCCCAACCCACTAGTCATGGGGGAGCAGGGCCAATCGAATGGAAGCTCTTGGAGGCAATGCCAGTGGAGTCCAACCACACCTCGCTCAGGAGTCATCCGAGTGAGGGGAGAAAAAGAAAGCCCCAGACAGAGGGGAACAGGATAGTCTCGCTCCTCACACACTTAGCTGCTAGAGACGGATACAGGAGCTGGAGCCCCCAGCAGGATGCAGGGACAGCCCCCGGGTGGGAATCCCAACTCCCTCTTCACTGCCAGCAGCTGGACGTGAGGGGATGGGGCATCTCCCCCACAACCCCGTCAGATCTCACAGCAGCCTCTGGTTAGCAGGTTCAGGCTCCAGCACTGGCAGTCCGGTAACTTCCCCGGTCCTGTCCAAGGGGGGTGTTTCCTGTTCCATAAATAGGGCAAATTCCTTCCCCCAACCCCCATGGGCCTGTTTCTAGAATCTACGCCCCAGGTTAAACAAGTCCCAGCAAGTTTGTCATGCCCTGCCCCCTCCTTTTCTCCACCCTACGTATTTCCTGCCCCCTCCCACCTCCAGACCAAACTCCCCAAAAGGTCCCACCTCCTATGTGTTTCCTGCCTTGTTCAGTCCAGAGGGAACCCACGAGCAACTCTCTCATAATCCCTACCTGAGCCAGCTCCACAGCAGCCATTACCCTTCCCTGTCCCCTGGGAAGCTGGGACAATCGGGCATGAAACGTGGATGTTGTTCTGCAGCCTGTCAGGGTGAGATGGGCGATTGGAGAGATTTCATAACCAGCTCTAGTTAATTTCACAGCTCCTTTCCCCCAGGCTCTTTCCCTGCAGAGAAACGTTCCAGGCTCTCATACTGGCAAAACGTTCGGTCTCTTTATTGCAGTGCAGACCTACCCCTTCCCACCAGGGCGAAACCCACGGAGATCCTTTAAAACCGGACACGTTCCCCGAGGGCAGCACATTCCCACAGCAGGGGGGGATCTAGGCAGAGGCAAGGATTGGACAAAATCTGACCAGTGCTGAGACAGAAACTGGATCTGAGCAGGTCTGGGAGCTGTGACCTCTCTCCCCAGTATCTCTCTCCGGCTGGGGGACTTGGTTACTGTCCATTCGTGGATGCCTTCACTATCCTAGAGGCGTTGATGCCATTTTGGATCCAGTCTCTGAACTTCATCTCTCACCTCTACTAACAACTGACTGGGTTCCAGTCTCTGGCTGCCTTGCAAACAGCTGCAAGCTGCCTACTTTCACAGCTGGCATTCTGAAGTATTTTTGAAAGATGGGTTTTATGGGAATTAATTGTTCCTCGGCTCAGCCCCTATCTGGTATAGCAGCTGACTGGTCATTCACAGTAAGTCCATATACTCAGTTCCGTCCCCTTCCTGTTCCTAGCCAGCAGGGGGATAAGAGAATGAATGACCTAGTCCTCTGCTTCTCAAGTGGTGGTGTGCAGCCCCAAGTGGCTTGCGACAGGCAATAGATGGGCCTTGAGATATTGTCGGTTTTGTTACGGTCGAAAGCAAAGAAAGTCTCATGCTCCCACTTCCATCCTTCAAAGTCAACTATTCGTTGTCAGCCTCTGGAAACACATGGATCCAAGGTCTACAGGCTCAGCCTTGATACACGTTTTATTCTCACTTGCACAGTAAATGTAGGGGGATCCTCCAAAAAAGGGGTCACCAATGTGAAAAGTGTGAAAAACGCACGACAGCAGCTCCCTCCTCATTCAAAACGCTCCTAAATACAATCCAGCCCTCTCTACCCCTCCACAGCCAGTCTGAACCCAGGATCCCAGCCCCATTTCTCATTCAGGGTCAGTCTATACAACTGGGCTTCACCCCCTTCTCGCTCCTGAGACTCTGCTGCCCCTGTGGTCATTTTCAGTCACTCATTAAAGCAGCCAGGCCAGTGTATGGATGTTTCATCCTTGTCTCACCCTATTTCACATCATTCAGAGTGCTGTTCCTCTCCCCAAAGGGAAACACACCCGAGATCAGGATTTACTCTGAAACCCCACCAGATATTGCAGCAGGAGTGAATGGAGGGCAACAAAAATGATTAGGGGGCTGGAGCACAGGACTTATGAGGAGAGGCTGAGGGAACTGGGCTTGTTTAGTCTGCAGAAGAGAAGAATGAGGGGAGATTTGATAGCAGCCTTTAACTACCTGAAAGGGGGTTCAGGGAGGATGGAGCTAGGCTGTTCTCGGTGGTGGCAGATGACAGAACAAGGAGCAATGGTCTCAAGTTGCAGTGGGGGAGGTCTAGGTTGGATATTAGGAAAAACTTTGTCACTAGGAGGGTGGTGAAGCACTGGAATGGGTTACCTAGGGAGCTGGTGGAATCCCCATCCTTCGAGGTTTTTAAGGTGCTGCTTGACAAAGCCCTGGCTGGGATGGTTTAGTTGGGGTTGGTCCTGCTTTGAGCAGGGGTTGGACAAATACCTCCTGAGGTCCCTGCCAACCCTCATCGTCTATGATTCTGTGAATGGGGCAGTCACGGTGCCCAACCCTGCTTCACACTGTTCAACAGCTGAAGGCAGCACTCCCGTCGCTAACATGGTAATTGGTCTGAAATCTCCCCATCGCCCAGCAGAGACAGACCCGTACCTGTGTCGCTCTCCAGCTCCAGGCGCAGAGTCTCTAGGGAAAGGAAAGGATGGGAGAGGTGAGAATTCAGGCCCTCCCACTCATGGTTACTAACGTAACTGCTGTTAACGATGAGATGGTGACAACTCAGTCGCTGCAGAGCCAGCCAGCCACACAGGGCTACTCCCATGGGGAAGGGTGACTCGCTGAGCTGGGAAACAGTGGCATCACTGGACTTCTCAACTCCTCCCCAGGTAGAGGGTCAATCTAACTAGCGGAGACGCCATCCCCAGACTCCAATTCACCTTTGAATCCCAGCAGCACCTCCTGCAGGATGGCACTTTTCAGAGAGAAATCGCTGAGTCTCTTCTCCAGCTCCACAAACCCCAGCTCTGGCTTCTGAAACGTCCCGTCCTCCCTGCTAAGGAAAGGAGGAGGGGTGAGAAATGGGCCCGATCCCCAGTCCCAGCAGCTCCCAAACACCAGGAAACCTGGATCTGAGCTTTGTCGCCTAAGGTGATCACAGTAACGGTGAGTGACCGGCCCTCGGCCTGGTGCTGCCCAGGGGCTCGCAGAGGCGGGACGTGAGGAGGAATGGAGACAGGTCTGGGAGCTTTCTCTGGGACACGCTCCTTGTCTGGGGTGCTGAGCCATCTCCCACGCTGGGTTATTCCGGTAACAAGGGGCACCAGCACTGGCATTATGGGGAAAGGGCGGAGACACGGACCAACGAGTGCGCGTCTCTCCCACTTTCACTGTAGCCCCAGACAGAGCCAAAGTCCTCAGCAGGGAATGAGCCTGGGCCCTTGAATGCCAAAAGCCCTGAGCAATTCAGCTGAAGCAGTAACCCTGGCGTGCCCAACTCATTTGGTGGAGAGGCTGGATTCCACTTTCTGTTACGGTCAGTGCATCAGCTCAGGACTCCGGACACTGCTCCGTTCACAGCAGGACACCCACTGCTCTCAATGGGACACCCACGTACCAAGGCAAAGGAGAGCAGCTGCCCTGTCTATAGGAAATAATAAATACTAAGTCCTTTACCGTCACAAGCAGTACCACTAAGTGGGAAAATAGCCTCCTCCCACACCTGCCAGGGCTCCTGCTATTTTCCCTTCCTTTTCACCCTCCCTTCTTGACGGCTGTCTGTGTGTCTCTCCTCTGTTCTCCCTCCCTCCAGAAACAGCCTATTCCCACCCCTCAAGGGCTTCCCTCCCGCCCCCTCCCCGGGCCACCTGCTCAAGCTATCAGCCATGCAATACTGGATGTTGACATTAAAGTGGCATCGTTTCAGCTGCTGCACCAACGGAGCACAGGGGAGTTCACGCCCCCTCTCTGAGCCGTGGCAGGCTCAGAAAGACAGCAGTGTCTCTGTCCGCATTGGGGTGGGTTTCCTTGCAACCATGAGGCCTAGAAACTTGCTATCAAGTTGAAAGCCGAGACTCTGCGCGCTGTGAACACGTGATGTGGCCACATAAATAGCTAGGTCTGGCCCAAACGTCTGGCAGCTCTGCTGTGACCTCGTTAGCTGTCAGATACAGGCTCTTCCCCCAGGGGAAGGAGCCGCTGGGGGAGCCATGATCACACTGCAGAGCGAGGAAAGCTCCATGGTCAATGCAGTTTCCAAGCGTAACTGAGCATGAGGGGGAGAGAAATGGAGCCAGGGCCGTACCTGTTCACCGTGCTTCCAGCATCCTGAGAGGGAGAGAAAGAAGAGGCAGTGAGCGGGGTGTCCCAGCCTGGGGAGGCCTCCTGCTCTGCAGGGCAGTCACCACTGGAGTCTTGGGTGTTTGGGGAATTTCAGACACTCAGAATCATGTTCAGAGAGAAGCTGCCATCTCCCCCAGCAGCTGCCATCTCACCCAGGACTCCTGGGATGTCGCCATCGGGGAAAGTTTCTGCACAGACACTTTATAAGAAAACATTCACCTGCCTGGAGAGTGAAATCACCAGTCGTGCTGAGAGCCCCCCAAGACCCCTACCCCATTAAATCCATTAACCTGGGGTGATGTGGGGCTTTAGGCCTGGCTCAGCACCTCAGCGTGGTGGGGAAGGCATGTCACCCTCCAGCCCAAATGCATGTAGACGTTTACAGGGCATTTACTGTGTGGCCAGGGCTCTGCCCCTCCCTGTGTCTCACTTTCCCCATTTGTAAAACAGGGGCATTGCCTGACCCCCCTTTGTAAAGTGATCTGGGGTGTAGGGCTGAGACGCTCCTATTGCAATAACATGGTCTGACCTGCAGGGACTGGCTCAGCGGCTGCTGCCCCTTCTCTCCTCTCTCACTGAGCAGGGAAATCTCCTGGGACAGTCTGAAAAGGCTCTCATCCCTTCTCTTCACGATGGATCTGGCTAGCTCTTCCAACTGGGACAGCAGGAGCCGCTCCTGCTCCTCCAGAAACGCCCGCAGCTCCTTCCACTCCCAGACAATCTTCTGCCTCTCGGCTTGAGTCTGCTTCTGCAATCACAGGGGAGAATCACCAATGCGCCTCCTGGCCGACAGGGGAGTTATTTACCAGGACACAGGATCTCGTGCCGTGGATGGTGGGAAGCTCATTTAGGCCAGGAAGGGTGGAGGGATCAGGGCAGGGGTGAGCTGTAAATCGCTAAGAGGAGGGACTTTTCGCCCCAAAACAGCATTAAAATTGCACTGAACCAAACTCTCCATCTCTCCAGCCCGCATTTCTTCTCTTTCTTCCCCCGGTCCCATGGATGCTAGAAAAGAACCCCGGTCACTGTAACATTCAAACAGCCCGTGGGCAGGGTCTCCGGGCTAACACACAGACTGACACTCTCCTGCACAGCAGCCTCTTGCACCGGCATCAGGTTACCCATGTATCTGGCCCTGCACTCTCCTGGGGCTCCAGTGTGGACAGTTTCCTGGCTGAGACCAGCAGGACAGGGCTCAGGGCACCTACCAGCAGCTCTTCGCTTTGCCGCTGCTCCTCGGCTTTGTCTGCTTCTCTCTCTTTCCTCAGAGGGGCCAGATGCCCTTTGGGTGCCTCCTGGAAGAAGCAGAGGAAGGGGGGTTACAAACTGCTACAAATGACCGCACAACTGCCAGAGTTCAAGGCCCATCCTGCCCTGAAGATGCCCAAGCAGAGGCCCTGGGGTCACCGTCCCAGATCTCGTTCAGCCTCAGTGAGGAAGATCTGAGAGAGGCAGTGAAAGGGGACTGGGTTTTAGAGAAAAACACCAGACCCCTTGGTGAAGTGACAGGGTGTAGCCCAACCCCCCTCTCCAAACGTCCCCTGGCCCCACCACATTGCTAACAGTTCATGTCACACACTCCCCATCTGCACCCCCCGAGGCACCCACAGTGCTGGATCTGAACGTGGACCCCCAACCCCCAGCTCTGCCCCCCAGACACACAAACCCCAACCCCCAGCTCTGCCCCCCAGACACACCCCAAACATCCCCAACCCCCAGCTCTGCCCCCCACTGACACACCCCAAACACCCCCAACCCCCAGCTCTGCCCCCCACTGACACACCCCAAACACCCCCAACCCCCAGCTCTGCCCCCCACTGACACACCCCAAACACCCCCAACCCCCAGCTCATCCCCAACCCCCAGCTCTGCCCCCCACTGACAAACCCCAAACACCCCCAACCCCCAGCTCTGCCCCCCACTGACAAACCCCCAAACCCCAGATCTGCCCCCCACTGACAAACCCCAAACACCCCCAAACCCCAGCTCTGCCCCCCCACTGACAAACCCCAAACCTGCCCCCCACTGACACACCCCAAATATCCCCCAACCGACACCCCAAAGTCCCAGCCCAAACACCCCCAACCCCCAGCCCCCAACCCCCAGCACAGCCCGATCCCCGGCACCCCCAACCCCCAGCCCCCCTGGCAGATCTGACACACCCCAAATATCCCCCAACCGACCCCCAAAGTCCGATCCCCGGCACCCCCCTGCCCCCCCAGACACCGACACCCACCCCTCGCTCTCTAGCGCCGCCCGGGCTCCGGGCCCCTCCGGCAGCTCCCGGCCCAGCCGCTCCCTGGCACCGACCCCGGAACCGGGGACCCCCGCCCGGCGCCCCCGCAGCCCCTCTCCGGCCGCGGGGAGCCCGGGCACCCACCCGGGGCAGGAGGCGAACCGGGCAGACGGGCCCGGCCCCTCCCGGCCGGAGCGTGTCCGCCCCACGCGCGTCTCCCTCCGGCCCCCGCCGCGACCTGCCCGCTGCCCCCGGACCTACCGCGCCGCCCCGCCGCCCGCAGGGCCGGATCAGCCGCCTCCGCGCCGGGCTCCCGGTCCCGGCCATGGCTCGTCTGCAGCAGACGAGGGGGCCGGCCGAGGGACAGGAAGGGGCGGCTCCTGCCCGGGCCTGGCCCGGCCCCTCGGCGGGGGGGGGGGGGGGGGGGGGGGTCGCGAGTCGGACTCGGGGCCGGGAACCTTCATCGCTCGGGCTGGCTGGGGCACCAGCTGCCCGCTGCCCACGGGCGTTCCTGACCCCCGGCCCCGGCCCCGCCTGGAGCGGCCCCGCTTGCGCTGCCCCTGCGGAGCGGGGTGCGGCTGGGCCGGCCGGGGAAAGCTGAAGGAATTTGCTGAAGAAACCTCGGAGCCACTGGCACTAATATTTGCAAAGTCATGGATGACAAGAGAGGTCCCAGAAGACTGAAGGAGGGCTAACGTAGTGCCCATCTTTTAAAAGGGGGGAAAGGAGGAGCCCAGGAACTACAGCCCAGTCAGCCTGACTTGGATTTCTCAGACACTACTGGAGCAATGTATAAATATTCTGGAGGATGAAGGGGTGATCACAAGCAGCCAGTATGGATTTACCAAGAACAAATCATGCCAAACCAGCTTGATTTCCTTCTTTGACAGAGTAACTGATTTGGTGGATGGGGGGATGCAGGGGACATAATAGACCTGGATTCAGCCAGGCTTTTAACGAAGTCCCAAATGACATCCTGATAGGTAAGATGGAGAAATGCAGGCTTGGTGGAACCTACTATTAAGTGGATACATAATTGGTTAAACAACTGTAAACAAAGATGGAATGATGTCAGACTGGAGGGAGGTCTCCAGTGGGATTCCATAGGGATCTGTTCTGGGTTCAGTGTTGTTTAACATCTTTATTAACGACCTGGATGTAGGAATAGAGAGCAGATGGATCAAGTTTGCAGATGACACAGAAATAAGGGAGGATTGCCAGCACTGTGAAGGATAGAGCTAAAATTCAGAGGGATCTTGATACATTGGAGAGCTGGGCTATAGACAACAAAAATGAAATTCAACACAGACAAATGTAAGGTGCTGCACTTAGAGAAGAAAAACCAAATGCACAAATACAGAATGGGGAATAATTGGCTTGGCAGCAGCACTTCTGAGAAGGATCTGGGACCTGTTGGATCACCACCTCAATTTGAGTCAGCAATGCAGTGCTGTTGCAGAAAAAGTAATGCAATTTGTGGAAGAGTATCTCAAAGGCCAGGCCTGATCCACAATGAAGTTCATGGCAACACTTGACAAGTAAGATGCACAGAAGATATTTCAGCTTCTCTTAAAGGTGTATGGAGACAAAGTGCCCAATGGAACCAGACTCCAGGAATTCTACGAGTGGACACAGAATCCAGCTGGGACCGTTCAGGCCTACGCATACAAGCTCCAGGAGAGAATGAGCGAGGTGCAGCGCCAGGACCCACAACAAGTTCTGGACGCAGATACGGTCCTGAAAGAGCAGTTAGCGCTGGGGCTCCGGGACGACTCCCTCTGCTGTGAAATGAAGAGGAAGTTTAAAGAAGAGCCCGGTAAGAACTTCCATGAACTCATGCTCTGGGGAATTTGAACCAAATTTCAGCCACTAGTTAATGCATATGTAGAATGATTTCCAATGTGTATTTTGTGTTTGCATGTTGTTCATCTGCATATCCGGGGAGAGTCACTGTTGTCATGGCAACAACTGCCTTTGTTAACTGATTTCCCACCAAATGGTCCTAAAGCGAGCTGTAAGGAAAGTCACTTGGGTTTGGTCAAGCTTCCACATTGGGTCTGTCCCGGGGTGAGTTACCCTTTGAAAAGGGACAGCGTAATAGTTTGTTCCTTTCTTCATGAAAACAACATACACGTTTCCGGCTCCTTTTCATGTAGGTTGTTTGGCTGCTTCTTACAAACCGGGGGCTTTCTGAATATTTGCATTTTTTAAAAAGTGTGAATTCACAGATGCGTCCTTCCTCAGTTTTCTGTTGCATAATAAAAAAAGTAATTTAGAAGTTGCCATAAAGCTTATCTATTAATTCCACCCCTAACACCATGAAACTAATAGTAAATACATTTTAAAATGATTTCTTTTAACATGTCTATTAGCCAGTTATATATTTGCCTATGTAGCAATTACATTTGTTAAAAATACAGGATTATTGTTAAAGGCCCCTGGTATTCAACATTGCACTGACCTATGATATAGAGAGCTTTCAAAATATAACACAATTGAATTGTCTATGTTATGACAGTCAATTGTACATCTCATGCACAGTTACAACACTTTTTATCTTCTCCTTAGAGATTACATTTCTATGTACATAGAGATATGACTTAATTTAATAAAATCACTAGAAATGACATAGGTGTTGTAATTATGCTCGCTCTGTAATATGGTAATGCCCTGTTAAATACAAAGCTCTGATGACTATATTCCTATATAATGTCTCTTTAAACAAAAGCTAAATGTTGTAATGATTGGTTTGTTTCTGATATTTACATGACAAGGATTTGTAAACTGGTTAAAACTTCCTAAATAATCAAACAAAAACAAAAAAACCCAAACATTTCATTGTTCCTTTAAAAATACCATGTTTTGTTTGAATACAGTTTCATTTATTTACTTTCAGTATATTGGTTGACATGGCATTGCGTGATGTAATAGGGAGCTTCACAAATACACACTGAAGATAAGAAAAATAGATTTTATTACTGTGTGCTTTATTATTTAAACAGAACATAGTTACAAGATTTTTCTGTTAAGAAACTAAGGAAGTTTGCAAATAGAAAACTGTTAAGGTTAACTGTTAAGGTTAAGTTAAGGGTTGTTCACCAATAAATTAAACGATTAAAAAAAATTAGGAAGTGCAAAGTAAAGGATTAAAAGGTGGCCAAGTCAAATCGGCAACACGTATTCTGGCATTTCCTATGTGTCTAATGGAGCACAATGGGGATCTTGTTTGGGGCACTTCAGTAATACAAAAAACCAGTAGTTAATGGAGAGGCTCCAGTTACCTTCAATGGGCTCTGATCAGGCCCTAGCAATGTATAAACATTCTACTCCTGTTGAACAGCAATTTTAAAAATGCTTAGAATAAAAATTGGAGTCCTCACACCCATAACTACCGCCACTGAGCCTCCACTTGGGTGTTAGGGTAATGGAATGTACATAGAAATAGAATTACTTGCAAATTGCACTCACTCTGTCATGCACAAACCCACTGGAAATTTCACATTTTATTCCCAAAATGAATACAAATCACTGCAATGCCAGTAGGTAACAGTCTCTCACTCTCAGTTCCACTGTCCATGAGGCAGACAGAGAAAGAGGGAAGGACTTTGCTGTCCAGTGATTAGGGCACCCACCTGGGTGGTGAGCGACCTCAGATCAAATCTCTCTGCTTCAATCACTCATCATTTATACACAGAACACCGCTGGCCATCACCTACAGCCCCCAGCTAAAATCTCTCCAACACCTAATTAAGGATCTACAACCTATCCTGGCAGATGATCCCTCATTCTCTCAAGCCGTGGGAGGCAGGCCTATCCTTGCTTAGAGACAGCCCCCCAACCTGAAGCAAATACTCACTAGCAACCACACACCATACAAGAAGAACTCTAACCCAGGAACCTATCCCTGCAACAAACCCCGTTGCCAGCTCTGCCTGCACATCGACTCTAGTGACACCATCACAGGTCCTAACCACATCAGCCACCATCAGGAGTCATTCACCTGCACATCTACTAATGTGATATATGCCATCATGTGCCAGCAATGCCCCTCTGCCATGTACATTGGCCAAACTGGACTGTCACTACGCAAAAGAATAAATGGACACAAATCAGACATAAAAATGGTAACATCCATAAACCAGTCGGAGAGCACTTCAATCTCCCAGGACACTCTGTAGCTGACTTGAAAGTTGCCAAACTTCTACAAAAAAACTTCAAAAACAGACTTCAGCGAGAAACTGCAGAGCTGGAACTGATCTGCAAACTCGACACAATCAATCTGGGTCTGAACAGGGACTTGGAATGGTTCTCTCATTACAAGAAGTAATTGTCACTGTTCACACATTCTCACCTTCTAATCAATGGTTGTGAATAGGCCTCATCTACCCTAACTGAATGGACTTTGTTAGCACTTGCCCTCCCCATTGTTATGTTTCTTACCCTTGGATGTATATATATATATATACCTCCTATCTGTGGTTTCTACTTCATGCATCTGACGAAGTGGGTTGCAGCCCACGAAAACTTATGCCTGCAGGAATTTGTTAGTCTTTAAGGAGCTACAGGACGCTTGTCATTTATCCACATTTATTCAACAGGAGAGACTGAGGGATCCCCCCCATCAGAATATCCCATAGCTCAATGGTCAGAGCATTCTCCTGCAAAGTGGGAAACCCCCTGTGGCAGAGAGGGGGAAATTGAACTTGGGTTTTCCACATCCCAGGCAAGTGCTCTAACCCTGGGATAAGTTATAATGTGGGCACGGACATCACCACCCCCTGGGACCCAATCCAGTGGGCAGCCTCTGAGCATGCCTACCGGAGCAGGCCCCGCACATGACTTAGGCAGGAAGAATGCCGATCTTCCTCCAGTTTGTGAGCCACTCCAATTGTAAAAGGGGTAAAGAGTTTGCACATTGCAGCAACTGTGGGGCTGGCAGAGTAAAGGTATGTGTGTTATTGGGGCATAGCTGAAAGAGGGCAGAGTTAAGGCTACCTGGGAAACCTTACTTTGCATTTCCTGGTTTTCAGAAGTTTGAGTTTTGCTCAACGCAGCATTCTGCAAGGTGTCCCCAGACCACCAAGCCGCCTTCACGCTGCAGTAATGTTGTTTGCCACTGAATTAGCCAGGTTTTTTTAACAGGAAAAAGACATGTTGTTGATCCGAGTTGGTAGCCATTTAGGCAATTGTACATGTCACGTCCTGCAATTTACACACTGAGCCAGCCACACACCCCACCAGCTGCAGTCCACCTCCCCACATGACACATTCAGTGTGTCCCCCCCCCACACACATACACAACAGGCTCCCTCCCCATGTACCTAGGCCTCCACGCCACAAGCAGAGAATGCATCTCCCTGAAGTCTTCACTGCCTGACATACAAACATTTCTATTGCCATTACCTTCCCCTTAACCCCACTCCCATGCAGGGCCTGGAACAAAGGACCATTATGTTACAGTGTTGGGCTGCAGAAAGATTGGGGTCCACTGGCAGAGCTCGAGGGGCAGGACAGCTGAAGGACACTAGAACTTGAAGAGCTGAGGCTGCAGGGTGCTTGGGGCGCAGGAAGGTTGGAAGGCACTGGCAGAGCGCTAGGGTAAAGGCAGGATGGAGTGCAGGATGAGTGGGAGATGCTGGCAGTGCAGTGGGTTGAGTGCACTAGCAGACCTGTGGCATGGATTGGGGTTGTGGTGCTAGGAGTTTTCTGGTGCACCGGCAGGGCTGGGGGGTGCAGGGAGGCGGAGGTGCACCGGCAGGGCTGGGGGGTGCAGGGAGGCGTGGGGAGCACCGGCAGGGCTGTGCATTGTCATGCCTCCCTCACCTGAATCTTATCTAGGGATGTGAGAGTTCTCATCACATGAAGTCTTTTTATTATTTAGAGACTGGATCCCTTTCTAAAAATAAATGCTCTAGCTCAACCAGACGTTACGGCCTTTTGATGCAGAAATCACTGAGTTAAATTCTCTGGCCTTTGTTATATAGAAGGTCAGACTCAGTGATCATAATGGTCCCATCTCATCTTAAAAACAAACTATGACATTTTTATGTCCCTGCTGTCTCCCCATTGCTTGATCAGTCTGGCCATCAATAAATCACAAGCCGGGCACAAAAGTCATGACCATACTTTATCATATACCCTCCTTATCAGTCTAATATCTGAGGAGGGCTGAAGGAATGAGGCAGGGGCAGAGTGAAAGGAGGTATGGTTTTGCAGCTGTACTGATTGGCTGATAGGGTGATATATGATGTTGTGCTGCAGGGTGATAAGTGATGGGAATGTCATCATTAGCTTCTAATTACTGTCAGGATGCCCAGAGTTTGTTTATAGCCCTCTTTCTTATATTAGTGAATCCAAATAAATAAATATAAGCTAGACCAGTCATGTTAGCGAATGCACGTGAGCGGAGCACCCCGACCGAATTGTAAAAGCAGAACGATGAATGGTGTTTGCTTATAAAATCCCCAAAGCCCTTCTCTAAAAAACCCCCTCCCCTCTCACCGCTCCAGTCTCCAGCTTTACACCCTCCTCCTGCAAACCCTCTGGAGTGGCACAGCTGCTCAACTTCGAAGCCGGGGCCCATGCACAAGCCTACAGTTAAGCACGTGGGCCAGCCTTGGCCGGATCAGGGCCATACGTAAGAAGGATCCTATTGGGGGGGGGGTTGGACTAGGTGACCTCCTGAGATCCCTGTCAGCCCTCATCTTCTGGGATGCTGCTGGCCAGTGTCCGAGGTACAGTTCAACACACAAGCCAAGCAGAGAGCTGTGACTTGCTTAGACGGCGCCCAACACTTTTCGAAAGCTCCACCAGGTGCCGATAGACCCTGTGCAGCTCTGCCCGCAGTCTGTGCTGGGAAGCAAAGGGTTACCACCCTGCCCATCCATCCCAGCAGACATTTTGTGGAGCGCTGCAATTGCACCGGCTCTCTGAATGAGCTCCCTCGGTGATGGAGGCAGCGAGAGGTCGGTAAGCCCAGGCACCTGCATGCCTGGCTCTTGTTTGCAGGCGCCGATCAGCGGCCCTCCCCTACAGGCTACTGCAGCCAGATCGAAAAGCACCTTCCCCGGTGAGCTACCCCCTGCGCTGTCTGGGCAGGATGCAGCGCCCAGCTGCCAGCCCAGCGCCCCACCCCTGAGAGCAGCAGATGCTAGATCCCAAGACTGTCCCAAGCTCCTGGGCACTGCTCCCCCCTTTGTGCTGTGTGCCTCAGGCCTGTGCTGTTGAGTCAGCACCGCTTTGGGCAATTTCTTACCTATGGATTAGGTTTGCTTGGCTAAGGAGGGGTGCCCCTCCTGGACCCAGAGAGAGCCAGGAGGTCAGGGGATGGGGGTTGGGGAGGGGGAAATCCCGTGGAGCCAGGCTGTCCAGAGTCAGTTCTAGTGCTCATGGGGCCCTAATAGCAGCTGTCTTGCTCTCCTGGCTGGGCTCACTAAGCAGGAGTCTGCAACAATGCAATCTCCGCCAGACTAGCCCAGATCTCCTACGGGACGGGACATACGTTCCCCCACATCATGGCACAGAGCCCCCTTGAGCCACCAGGGAGGGATGAGAACAGGGTAGGAGCCAGGGAGCCCTCAGCGATGCAATCGTGTCTCTGCACCAGCTCCCTGCATGGCCTTGGGCAAGTCACTTTCTTTGTCTGCCTCTGTTTCCGCAGCTGTTGACAACGGGGCTAATAATACCCGATGGACAATGGTCTTGTGGAAACACATTGGTTAACGTTTGCATCATGCTTTGAATGGACTGTATGTGGCTGCTGGGTTTTTATGGGCCTTGGCAGCTGATGAAAGTGTTCTTAGGGGGGACTGAGCCCACCCTGCACTCACCAGACAGCAGTGGCTCTGGTCCCACAGCACAGCTCCTTGCAGGCTGGAGCTACCTCCCTGTGACACCCCACCTCCTTCCTGACCTGGGCACTCAGGATTTCTCCTCTTGCTTCCCATCCATTCAGGGTTCCCCTTCTCTGCCCGCCCCCCAGTTCCCTTCAGGTGCTGGGCTGTTTGCTTTTTATAGTAGTTAAAGCTGCTACCATCTCCACTCTCACAGCAGCAGGCATGCGCATGTTTTGCAGGAGCCTGTTTTATTCTCTTATATTCTGTGCCTATGAAATTCCTGGTCCTTTTCTGTAAATCATGATCGTTTACTCTCAAGACACTGACGTGGGCAAAGAGAGGCTGATGGTTTGTTCCAGTACGGCAGAGATGCTGTTGTCTGGTCACTTAACTTTCCTTTGTGTTTTCCTGCAAGGTGAGTGAGGGGCAGGCAGTCCTAGCCCGGCTCCACAGACGGGGGGAACTTGTCCTGGGCAGGAAGAAACCTGGATTCCTCACTGGCTGACAGGCTACAGCTGAGAAACGACTCCTTTGTCAGAGGAGAATCAGGAAGGGAAATGGCTGCAGAGGGCTCTGCCCAGGTAGGACTCCCCCACTGCTCCTCATGGGCTCTTTGCTGGGGGGTAGAGGATATAGTGACAATTCTAGCACAGCCCCAGGTTCTCAAATGCCGTGACATGCCTAAACCACTGATAATGGTAAAGAGTATCAGCAGTAGCACAGGAGTGCCTAGGAACCTCCAATCACAGCTCTTGGACCTGTTGTGCTAGGTGCTGTACAGACAGATAAAGAAGATCGCCCATTCCACAGAAAGCCGACAATTTGAATGTCAGATAGGCTGCTACAGGTGAACCAAACAGCCAGGCAAGCTGGGAGGATGAGCTAGCACTAAAGTGAACAGCTTGCCACTTGCCTATCCGACGCCAGACGAAAGTGATCTGTTAGCATCATGATAAAATTAGGCTTTAAGGAGGGAGTTAGAGGAGCATACGTGGCAACTTTATGAATTTTGACATTAACTAACATTATATTTAATGAAACACTTTTATCATGCTTAACTCTAGATACTTTGTGTCTGATGAGATTTCCTGGTCTGATCAGAGTCAGAATAAAAACACGGTTTCCAATGATTTCTATATAGTACAAACTAAAGGCCTGAATCCAGCAGTGGTATTCACAGGGACAGACCCTTTTCTAGGCAAAAATAATACGGGGCAAGTAGCCCACACTGGAACCCATGAAAAGAATAATTGACTTTGCTACTTCCAGGTAGAGAGGGACAAACAGATCTGCTATCCTAGGAAAGCAGAGAAAACAAAAACATCCAGAAAATCCCAAATCTTCTAGAACGGAAGGTGTATCACTAGTGGAGTCTGTTATCTTACCCATCCCCCACTGCCATGGTATCTGAGCACCTCAGAAGTTCACCCTCTCACAGAGGTGTTGGGAGGGAAGTGCTATGGTTTGGAGCAGGGGGTCAGGGGGGTAGGGTGAAATGAAGGCACAGAGGCTAAGGCTCAGTCTACACTTAAAGCTACAGGGGCACAGTTGCAGCTACACCACTGTAGAGCTAAAGTATAGACACGCCCATCGCCGTACTCGATCCCCCCTCCCCACGAGGCGATAGAAGCTTGACAGAATAATTCCTCTGTCACCCTAGCGCTCTGTACACCTGGGGTTTGGCCTGGTCTGCACTGCACTTCCATCAACCTAGCTATCAGCTTTCAGGGAGGTGGATTACCTTCACCAATGGGAGACCGCTTCCTGTCAGAGCAGGTCGTGTCTACACTGAAGCGCTGCAGTGTTTTGGTTGTAAACAAGCCCTTAGAGTGCCATAGATTGTCTCTCTGGGATGTGGATTTTTCACACCGCTGAGCGCCGTAGCGATGCAGATATAAGTTTTCAGGGTAGACCAGCCCTACGTGACTTGTCTGTGAGGGACAGGGAATTGAACCCACTCTCTTGAGTCCCAACTAGTGCCCTGACCACCCTTCTGCTCTAATTGTTCTGATTGGCCGGGGCTCTTTTAGTCACATTCCCCTTCCCGGATCAGAAGGCAACGGGAACATGGAAACCACTCCAACAAAATCCTTCTTCCATAGCTGGAAAGTGACTTCAGTCACTCTGTGGTGCACAGCATCTTTCATTTAACCACTTTAGTGAAGGAGTAAAGACCGAATTCAAACCCTGGCAGCAGAATTCATCAAAGTCACCTCCCCTGCAAGGCTTTTTGCACGAACTGGGACATTTGGGTCTCTTTTCCCCATCTGAACGGGCTTAGACCTGTGCTTACGTTTTGCATGTCTGCCATTGTTACCTATATTGTGGTAGTGTCTAGGCACCTCTGTCATGGACTAGGTGCTATACAACAGTCCTGCTCCTCTAACCCAGCCACTAGTAGAGCAGAATGCCAGCTCTGCTACAGATAAGACTGAGCAATGCTTCCACATGTTGATTCAGATGGACCTTGCAAAGAGAATTAAAACCAATAGTAAATGGTTCTCTAGCCATATAAACAGGAAGAAAGCCAACAAAGACGAAGTGGGACCGCTAAGCACTGAGGATGGGGTGGAGGTTAAGGATAATCATGGCATGGCCGAATATCTAAACAAATACTTTGCCTCCGTTTTTAACGAGGCTAATGATGGTCTTGGGGATAGTGGTATGGTGGCTAATGGGAGTGAGGATTTAGAGGTAGAAATTACCACATCTGAGGTAGAAGCCAAACTCGAACAGCTTCATGGGACTAAATGGGGGCACGGGGCGCGGATAATCTCCATCCAAGAATATTAAAGGAGCTAGCACATGAAGTTGCAAGCCCATTAGCAAGGATTTTTAATGAATCTGTAAACTCAGGGGCTGTACCATATGACTGGAGAATTGCTAACATAGTTCCTTTTTTTAAGAAAGGGAAGAAAGTGATCCGGGTAACTACAGGCCTGTTCATTTGATCTCAATAGTATGCAAGGTCTTGGAAAAAATTTTGAAAGAGAAAGTGGTTAAGGTTAACAGTAACTGGGATAAAATACAACATGGCTTTACAAAAGGTAGATTGTGCCAGACCGACCTGATCTCCTTTTTTGAGAAAACAGATTGTTTTAGACAAAGGAAATGCAGTGGATCTAATTGACCTAGATTTCAGTCAGGCATTTGATATGGTTCCACATGGGGAAATATTAGTTACATTGGAAAAGATGGGGTTTAATATGAAAATTGAAAGGTGGATAGGGAATTGGTTAAAGGGGAGACTACAACAGGTCATACTGAAAGGTTACTAGTGGAGTTCCTCAGGGATCGGTCTTGGGACCAATCTTATTTAACCTTTTCATTACTGACCTTGGCACAAAAAGTGGGAATGTGCTAATAAAGTTTGTGGATGACACAAAGTTGGGAGGTGTTGCCAATACAGAGAAGGATCGGGATATTATACCGGGAGATCTGGATGACCGTGTAAACTGGAGTAATAGAAATAGGATGAAATTTAATAGTGGAAAGGGCAAGGTCCTGCATTTAGGGACTAATAAGAATTTCTTCTATAAGCTGAGGACGCATCAGTTGGAAGTGACAGAGGAGAAGGACCTGGGCGTATTGATTGATCACAGGATGACTATGAGCCGCCATTGTGATGTGGCCATGAAAAAAGCTAATACAGTCCTAGGATGCATCAGACAAGGTATTTCCAGTAGAGATGGGGATGTGTTAGTACCGTTATACAAGGCACTGTTGAAACCTCATCTGGAATACTGTGTGCAGGTCTGGTCCCCTAGGCTTAAGAAAGATGAATTCAAACTGGAACAGGTGCAGAGAAAGGCTACTAGGATGATCCATGGAATGGAAAACCTGTCTGATGAGAGGAGACAAACAGCTTGGCTTGTTTAGCCTAACCAAAAGAAGGTTGAGGGGAGATACGATTGCTCTCTATATACCCACATCAGATAAATATAAATGCCAGGGAAGGAGAGGAATTATTTAAGTTCAGCGCCAATGTGGACCCAAGAACTAATGGATATAAACTGGCCATCAGGAAGTTTAGACTTGAAATTAGATGCAGGTTTCTAACCATCAGAGGAGTGAAATTCTGGAATAGTCTTCCAAGGAGAGCAGTGGGGGCAAAAAAACCTAGCTGGCTTCAAAACTGAGCTTGATAAGTTTATGGAGGGAATGTC
Source organism: Emydura macquarii macquarii (assembly GCF_026122565.2). Taxonomy (NCBI): domain Eukaryota; kingdom Metazoa; phylum Chordata; order Testudines; family Chelidae; genus Emydura; species Emydura macquarii. The sequence continues at coordinate 8,446,171 of NW_027131391.1, forward strand.
TGATGGGACAGCCTAGTTTGGCAATTGACTGATCTTTGACTACTGGTGATAGATATGCCAATGGCCCGTGAAGGGATGTTAGATGGGTGGGTTCTGAGTTACTACAGAGAATTCTTTCTTGGGTGTCTGGCTGGTGAGTCTTGCCCACATGCTCAAGGTTTAGCTGATCGCCATATTTGGGGTCAGGAAGGAATTTCCCCCCAGGGCAGATTGGCAAAGACTCAGGGAGGTTTTCACCTTCCTCTGCGGCATGGGGCACGGCTCACTTGCTGGTGGATTCTCTGTACCTTGAAGTCTTTAAACCATGATTTGAGGACTTCACTAACATAGTCACAGGTCAGGGTCTGTTACAGGAGTGGGTGGGTGAGGTTCTGTGGCCTGCGTTGTGCAGGAGGTCCGACTAGATGGTCAGATTGGTCCCTTCTGACTTTAGAGTCTATGAGATGGTCTTGAAATTTGCTGTGCCTCTTGAGGCTGGTTGGCAGTGTTAATGAGGGGTTACTTGAGCAATGGCATATAGCCCCATTAAAATGAGCATTTTACAAAATTCTGGCTGTGCCTGCACACATCTGGGGCTCAGACTATGGTTTTGATCCTCTCCAAACTGACCCAACTCAGTTTCTCTCAGCTACTATACATCCCCCACTACCCCTGCTAGGAAGCACTATTGGAAAAGGTAAAGTTTGTAACTCCAGGTTGACACGTATCAGACTGATGCACCTAGGTCCTTGTCACACAAAATAGGTCAATTTACAGCCACCGCTATAGTTACAACCCAGTCTCTCAATTCGCTGCTGGGACCCCGTAGGTTCCTGGGATCCCTGTGGGCTGCACCCCCACTCCCTGGTCCTAGCCCGGAGCCGAGGACAGCCAGGCAGGGACTTCTCCCCTCCCGGTCCCAGCTGGGAACAGCCATGTCAATGTCACGGCTCAGCTGCGTAATTGACAAGGCTGCTCCAGGGGGGAGCCGTGAAGGAGCTGACTTTTTTTGGACAAAACACTCCAGTGTAGACCAGGCCTCGGAGAGTGAACTGCATGCACACAGCCAGGCTCAGGCTCTTGCTGAAGCAAGAGGCATTCCAGGCAGTGTTATCACTGTAACGGGGTGGCTCAGGATGTCCTGGTCAATCTGAGCTGCACCCATATGCTGGGAGTTTGCACTCTCCCCTTGGCAGTTTTCAGAGAACCTGGCCTGGTCTACACTAGCAAGTCGGGTCGGCAAACCTACGGCAGTCCACACCCCTGCTCTGTGTAGCTGAGCCAGCCTGAGTCCCATGCAGACAGGACTTGGTCAGCAGAAGAATCCTAGCTGTTATCTCTCCGGGAGATGGATTACTTGTTCTTATGGGAGAAGCCCTCCCCTGGACATGGGTAACATCTACATTGAAGTGCTCCCATGATGCTACTGTAGTAAAGCCCTGTCTCCATGTGCTAGACCCGGATCTGGGGTCGGGACTCTGCATTCCCATTCTCCTGCCACTCCCTGCCCCTAGCTGGTACCCACACGCCTCACAGCTACCTTCCCACCCCCTCCTGGCCCCTCCAGGCTGGCACTGGGCGTGCGCTGAGTGGGTGGGGAGTCAAAGCAGCAGGCGTCGTCAGAGCAGTGGCTGTGAAAGAGGGAACGCTGGAGGAGTTGGAGCAGTGTCAGAGCAGTGGTGGGAGATTAGATCAGTGCAGGGAAGAGAAAGGAGGGGGCCACAGCTGTGCAATAGGGAGAAGTAGGGGAAGCGTCTCTGACCCACCAACTGTCACATCTGTGCCCTCCCCAGGTCTGTCCCCCTTCGGAGCATGGCCCCACTGACTAGGGAGACCATATTTCCCAAAGGGAAAATGGGACACTGGGTGGGGCTCGCCCAAGCCCCGTCCCCACCCCGTGCAGGGCTGGCCCGAGCCTCTTAGCTGAGCACTGCCCGCTCCTCGTCCGAGCCCTGCCCCCCACCTGGGCGGGTGACCCCCTCCCCCGCACATTACTCCACATCCCCTCCCTCCCCCCCCCCCCCTTTTTTTTTTTTAAAGGGAAGTGGGCAAGAGCAAATGGGACAAACGCCCACGTTTGCCAAAAAAGTCGGGACGGCCAGGACTTAAAAACCCCCAAACCATCCTGGCCAAAACGGGACGTATGGTCACCCTACCACTGGCTCCATGCTGGTCCCTGCACTGCTCCGGCATCCTCTCTCCAGCTCATCGGCCTGCAGGTTCTGGGCTGACATCTGCCTCTCCAAGTGGAGGAGGGAGAACCAGGCGGTGCAGGACAGGCAGGCGGGGGATGAGCGGATGTGAGCACTGCGCAGGGATGAACGTGCAGCCCGGGTGTTGGGTGGCCAAGGTCATCATTGCCAAGCAGCCAGAAGCCATGGAGGAGGAAAGCTGGGCTGTGGAACATGGGGTGCTGAGACATTCTTTAAAACAAAAAGGAAATCAAACGCCCCTAAACTTTGTTATTGCAGAGTTAAACTTGTCCAGTGGTGCCTTATGCCCTGAATGTGGAGAGTGGTTAAACAAACCTCAAGGGAGGGGGAAATCACAACATGAAGGGATAAAACACGTGCCAACCTTACAATGCAGCCTTAACTCTGCCCTCGTTGAGCAATGCCCTGGCCCGCCGATAACACACATACCAGCACACTACAGACACGCTGGGAGCAGTGCGCACACGAGCCCTGCAGAACAGTCTCCCACCTTCTCTTGGGGAAGGTAAAGCGCGGGTTTGGTTCAGGTGTGGCAAACAGGCACTGCCAGCGCCTGCCCCACATTCAGACCCTGAGCCTACGCCATGCAAACCACCCCAGCCCTGCCAGCTGTTGAGCATACACCCCTCTGTGCCCCGCTGACTAAGCCCCGGCAGAGACTGCCGCATCTGCTCCCCCGACTGCAGAGGGAGGGGGGGCCCCATGGCAAAGAGACGCCCTTGTGCACATTTACAGACACGACTTACAAAATTCAGCACTGAAATTGCTCTCCTCGGAGCACAGCGACGGCTCTGCTGAGCGGCGCCACCGAGTCCCTCCGCCACGCAGAGCGGTGCCGCCTCACGCTGCGGTGCATGCAGAGAAACGCTGGAATTGGGAATCTGTGGGAGACGACACACGCAAGGGTTTGTTCTCTTAGCCCTTCCTGGTAGCTACTTGTTGCTGGGTCAGACGCCAGGGCCAGAAGGGACTATTAGACCATCTAGGCTGACTTCCTATTGACACAGGCCAGAGAATGTCATCCAGTTATGCCTGTAGTGAGCCTTGTATCAGACACCCCGCATCCAGCCTGATTTAACATCACCTGCGTCAGTCCCGCACTGACCAGCTGCTCTCCAGCTCATCAGCAGTGCAGGGACGGGGGCAGCTGCAGTTCCAGCCACCTCTGGCGGGGTGCGGGTGTGTGGGGGGGTCACCCTATCACCCTGCTTGTCAGGTAGGTTTTGTGGAGCCCCAGCTCTCACCACCCACCCATGGGCTCCGAGTGCAGTGCCACAGGGCCTGACCGTGTCGGGTGGGGGCTGAGCCTGCTTCAGTGGGGAGAGCAAGCCTCCAGCCCCTCTGGCGTCCATGTGAGGGAGGTTGAGGTGTTGTCATGAACCAGGGCATGGGGGGGGTCAGGCCTCGCGGTCAGAGCTGGAGTCAGTGGCCAGGAAGCGAGCAGGGATGCAGCAAACTGGGTAGGACAGGAACAAGGCAGGAGCCAGGCTGGGATCAAGGCTGAGAGCAGGGCAGGCAGAGGCGAGCTCACAGCTGTGGGTGTGGACCTTGAAGAGCCAGAGATCAGCTGATGCTATGGAGCTTAAGCGGGGGCCAAGGAAGGCAGCAAGCCTCCCAGGGGCCCTGCTGTTGCTCCACTGTGCTCATTGGCTGCCCAGAGACAGTACGGGCACAGGTGCAATCCTCATTCCTGGCAGGGCTGGGGGGGTGGCGGAGCCACAGGAGGATCCAGGCTTGGAGGGGAGCTGAGTGTGGGGGGACACAGTGGCTCAGAGGGGTTGTGGGGGGGCGGGAGGGGATCAAGCTGGGATGGAGCCTTGGAGAGGGAAGCAGACTGTGGTTGACAGGTGAGGACAGGTGTGCTGGGGGGGAGGAGGTGGGTCTGGCAGTTAGGAAGGTGCTAGGGGAGGGAGGCTTTTAAAGGCTCCTGGGTGATGGGTCTGCAGAGGAGCAGCAGGAGAGGCGTGCTCAACAGAAACGAACGAACGCCCTCCGCCCGTCCCTCGTTTCAGAGGCGGGGAGTTGAGAGGTGAGGGCATCTGGGGATGCCTTGTTGGGGAGTCTCCATTGTGACCATGGCAAGGCTACTCCCCACCAGCCCAGCCCCCGTTGGAAGCTGATTCCTTCCATCACAGCCCTGGGGCGACAAGGGAGAGCTATCGGTGTGGGATGCACCGTGAATGCACCAGCTGGACTATGTATCACACGCAGAAGAAGGTTCCCCTGCCCGGCCGGGACCCAGGGCTGCCCCTCTCAGGATGAAACTGAAGCAGACTTTGCTGATCACGGTTTGTCTGTCATTTCAGGCCCTGGTCACGTTTGATGATGTTGCCATTTATTTCTGCAAGGCAGAGTGGGAGGAGCTGGCGAAATGGCAGAAGGAGCTGTACGAGGACGTGATGCGGGAGAACTATGAGACTTTGCTCTCACTGGGTAAAGAGATTTTTTCTTTGCCAGCACCCAGACCGATTCAGCTCATGATTATTTCCACGTTCCTTTGATTTTTGGTGGCCCACAGTAGAGGTTTGTCAGTTTCAAACTACTACAAAAGCTGTGTGTAAACAAGTCCACGGAGTCCTCACATGCTCCCAAAATGTAGCAGTAGCGCCAATATCTCCACTGACAGCGTCCTCCAGTGCAAATAAATATTTTTCTCTCTTCACATTTAACTATGTATAAAATAAAAGCTAATTTATACACTAAATATTGATTTAAAATCAGCTTCATTACAGGGTCTCTCATGTTCAATTGTTAAGGGTAACTAACTACACGTTTTAGAATGCTTAGTATGAATATTTAAAATCCCACACAGGTAACTGGGAGAAACAAAATATTATATACCAACCCCAAGATTTTAAGAGTGTCTTACAAACCCTCCTTCACCACCTCTTGCTTTTTCATGCATTTACAGGCCTTGTTATTATGTATTGATTGATTCAAGTCTCAAACACCAAGGCCGGGTTGCTGCTGAAATACACTTCCTAATAGATAAGCGATATCCCCTTCCCTGGAATTTTAGGAAAATGGACTCATGTGAGACCTGCCAGCTCTAAAAAACAGAGCTCATTAGTAGCTTCCTTTTGAAGAAGTAATCGTTAGACTCTTGCTCCACGAACCATCTCTGAATGATGACCAGAACTACGTGAGAGACTGGAATTTCTGTCCCCCTGGAAACTGATATTTCAACATTCGTTTTCATCCCAAATCAGGACTGAGATTTGTAATATCAACATTTGTCATGGAACAAAAAAGTTCAGAACAATTTCAATTTGAAACAGCAAAACATTTGGTTTCAAGTCAGTTCAACATTCAACTGCCTCTTCCTGTGGCACTGCAGTGACACCTGGGATTTATTGTTCAGGTGCCTGATGGCCCCATTCTCCCCTGTGGGCCAGGTTCCCTGGCTGGACTACATCTCCCATGATCCACCTGCCCCCCAAGCGTGGTCAGAGGCGAGACCACATTGCATCATGGGAGCTGTAGTCTGGCCATATTTGTCAGTACCATTGACGGTGGGATGTTGGTTTGACCCACTTTGTTCACATGGGTAAGGGGTTAGCTTATAACAATGTGACTAAATTGTGCAGACTTAAAACACAGAGCCCCTGCATTCTATACAAGCTCCCCAGGAAACACCAAACGAAGAGTCACCTACATGCTACACAAGCTCCATTCAGTAAAACCCTGTGAAAATGGGATGTGTGTGTTCAGGTATGTAAATGGGCGAGTGACTGAACTCATGGGCTTTGAAGGAATTTTTTATGCTGCTCTCACCATCCAAACTTCTTAGCTCACCCATGCCTCCAATAAACAATTGTACACACCTTCCTCTATACACACGTCTCCTCTACCTCAGGGGCCTCTTTAGCATGCAGTATTGAGCAACTACCCTTATCACCATCAGTGAAGAAATGGTGCTGGTTTCACCTTCGTTACCATTTGGTGTGAAATGAATTATTGGGGTGCCTTAGTCCTGTTTCCAGTGACTTTGGGTCTATAGCACAAATGCCATCACAGCTGGCATTACGGCCCTGGTCCAACAAAGTGTTTTAAGCATATGATAGGACTAATCCCACGCACATCAATGGGACCACTCACGTGCTTACAACTAAACATATTCTCAAAGTGCTTTAATTAATTAATTAATTCCACAAGTTTGTAAGTAGCCCCACTAGAAAGTCCAAGGACTGAGCTGATAGGAAAACCAAGCTGCTCTTCCTCCAGATTGCACACAGACAGGATAGTCAGGGGAAAAACATGTCCTGCCTATAAACAACCCACTTTGAGAGCAATCTGAGGGCTTCAGTCTCATGGCTACAAAAATAATTTCTGCTGCCACCCAATTCCCTTAAAGTGTCTAAATTAGCTGGTTGGAAAATGTGCTGGTCTTTTTTACCTGCAGAAAATGTAGATGAAAATGAAAAATAGCTTTTGTCAAACAGACAACTTAGTTTTCCCCACAGAAAAATCAAACCCCAAAATATTTCCATTCGGAAATGATACCGCAGTGATTTGGGAGTTGTAGTTCAAGCGTCTCATGCTCCATTTTATTCTGTAGACGGGGGTCCTTGGTTGGACTGCATCTCCCATGATGCACAATGGTCTCTGGCTTGGTGAGGGGAGGCAGTGAGTGATGGCGATCACATTGCTGTGCTGCGTAATGGGAGACAAAAGTCCAGCGAGGGAGCCCAGCCCCTGAGAGGAGAATGGGAACATGGGACACTGCGGCAGCACTTTCAAAGGGAAACATTTGGTTTTGGACATTCAATTTTTCAACAAAACATCAGCAGTCTCTGCAGCAAGCAGACACTTCTCACAAAAAAAAGTGTTTAGTCAAAAACCCAATTTTTCCCATTAAGAAAAGTTTTAGTGGAAAGTTGACCTGCCCTAGTTTGTTTATTTTGTCCCCTACAAAATACCGAATTCTTTGTTTGAACATTAGAAAAATCTCATTTCATTCTTCTCCACTGCCAGGTCATGGAGCTACCAGACCTGCCCTTATCTCGCTGATAGAACGTGGGGACGAGCCATGTGCCCAGACTTGCCAGGACTCACCGGAAGGAGACATTTCTAGGTACTTTTCCTCAGGTGAGTGACAATTTACACTTCAACAGTTATTTGCATCTGTCAAAAAGCTGCCTGGTAAAAATTGGCTGATTCTGGCTCGGACTTGGTGTCCCTCAGAAGAAGCTCTGATTGAAGGCAATGAGAGTTTTGCATAAGTAAGGACTGATCAAAACTACTGGAGGGCAAAAAGATTTGGCTTCTTTGTTTTATCTTTTCATATTCCAATTTGCATACTAATAAAAATGTGCATGTTAATGTTCACGTTAATAAAAGTTGCAACACAATTTCTGTAGGTAATGAAAATTTGCATACTTATTTGCATAGTAATAAACTGTGTATTCCAATCTGCATAGTAATAAAAATGGTTATGCTAATGAACCCAAATGAAAAGTTCTGAATCCCCGCAAACCTTGGGAGTGTTTGCAATCTGAAGTTGGACTGGTTTGCGTGTGTTCTCCATTTTCAGAATGGGTTAAACCAAAACCCTGGATCCAAAAGCCAACGTGGGCCTATCCTTGTTAACTTGCATATCTAATCCCACCCTCATCTCTGCCCTCGCAGAGTTGTACCATTGTCTTTTTCCTTACTAGACAAGTAATTCTCTCCCCATCCCCTTTCGTACTTACAGTATGGTTGTGTCTTGTCTGGCACCTAATCTACTCTTGGGAGATTTCCCCAAAAGACCACTTGGCCTTAGGGAAACTAATAAATGTAATGTGCTTATGGCCAATATTTTGAAGACTGCCCACTGACTCTTGGTACCTGATTCTTGGCATGAGACACCAGGAACCTTATCTTCATGCTGAACACCTCTGGAAAAAAAAAAAAAAAAATCAGACCAAAGGTGTCTCCACTTGGGGACCCAGAAATTCTGGGACCCCTGAATGTGTAGGTGGTTGCGTGTACCTGCACCTCCTTGCTAGACAATGCATGCAGAGGGCCCAGCTGTGAGGTATAAAGCTCCAGGGACAACTCTCTAGTTATTTGTTTTCATGCTTGTGATTTCTACAGATCAGTGTCTTGCAGGAGTGGGGACCTGACCAAAGACCAGGTGCTGCATGATGGGATTTTGGATTGGGAGGGACCCAGCAGTAGTCCTGTGATGGCTTGAATTGCCTTTCTCCAGCCAGGAGCAGAAACATGCCACCTGAGAACAGCTGATTGTTGATTCTCTGGGCTCAGATAAATTCATCTGGGTTGGAACTGCAGTTGACCCTGTCATGGAGGAAGGGCTGGGAATGACCAGATGATAGGCACTTCAGAAATACTGTAGATATACATACAAAATGGAGAGCTAACAGCCCAGAAGAGAGTAGGGCAGGGAGAATGTAGGACAACTGTCTAATCAGTGAGATCAGTTAATTGGCTAATACCCAGACGGACGAGTATTTCAAAAGCTTCCCCCTTCCACAGGATTCTATTTGCAATTTAATCTTCCTTAATCTGATGGCTATAATATACATTAGTTCAGTTATTTGTTCTACTGAACAATAAAAAAACTCCTACAAAAGAACAAACAAAATATCCTTTAGCGTGTTCCATTTTACAGGATATTTAGCACACATTGGAGAGAGTTTCTAGGATTAATCAAAGACTCTTATTCATTTTCAGTAAGTGGCAACTACATTCCGCCTGGTGCTTGTTTTTTGCAAACTTGAGCTTTATGAGCGATCAGTGTATGTTTGAAAAGTGTCGGCTGCTTGGACAAGGCACACAAAATGGAGAAAACAAGTGGCGGTCTACACATGCTGTTAGGATCATTCTGCATTTGTTAGATGTTGGTTTGAACTGTCTGGAATTCCAGATTCAAACTCATTAAATAGGCTGCTATGGTATTACATTGTCGTTGATGGGCAACCGGTTTCCAAAGACCCAAAGTCCCATTTTCAGAAGGGATTTAGGACTAGATCCACAAGAGGACTTTGGCACCTACCTCTGACATTTAGGTGCCTCAGAGATCTTCAGAACCCCTTCTGAGCTTCTGCCTAAACTGTAGGTGCCTGGGTTTCTGCAAGTGAAGTTCCCTGGGGGCCTAAGTTTCTGCTGATGGACATGCACAAGGCCAGGTACTTCTGATGCTGCCTAGCTGCTCAGTATCCTAGCTCATGCCTCAACCCCTATGGGATTCTGAAGCTAGGTGTTCCCTGCCGGTCTTGTCCGGGGGCCCAATCCGGGAGGTGTTCTCATAGCATGGCTCACCTGAACACAGCCACCCCCAGAATACCCACTGGCCTGCTAGTTAGGGCACTATTCTAAGTCCATGGCCCTGCCCCAAATCAGGCCGAGCGAGGATTTGAAATCAGGTCTCCCATCTCCCAGGTGAGTGCCCCAACCGCTGGGTTACTGGCTATAACGGGATGGGGTTCTCGATCTGGCTTTTTGTGAGAAGGGGACTAGGCACCTACCTCCAGGAGAGGATCCATGGCTCTGAATCCCAGTTACCTCTGAGGGGCCCAGACTGAGCCCTACCCCTTGCCTCAGCATTTTCTACCGGATAGTTTAAGCAGCTGCCAGCCCAGCTTGCTGGTTCCTGCGCCTCCCCTCCTTAGGTACCCGACTCTCCTCGTGCATTGCGTAGGGAACCTGGACACCTAATCCGGGGCTGAGGAGCCAAGTGTGCACCTAAGGCCTTTCGTGGATCTCGCCCTAGGCCTCCATCCCATTGACGTCAATGAGATTGAGGTTCTTGAGTATCTAAATCACTTTTGAAAACAGGATTTAAATAAATATCTGTAAGAAGCCATTGTTCCATGTGCCTGCACCAATCCAGGTCTGGACTCTCCTTTATTCCAGCCGACAATATCACCTCGAGAAATAACCATGAGGATTCTCCTCAGCAGACACCTCCTGAGAGGTTGGGCGAGCATGGGACACCACCACAAGGAGCCAGAGCAAATGCTTCCCAGGGCTGTGGCAGGGCTGTGGGTGAGGGTCAGCCTGGCTCAGAAGGAGAGCAGGGGAAACCAAGAGGAGACCCGAGCGGTGAAGTGAATCAGGGTGGCAGAGGGTTCAACGAAGTGGAAGACACTGCTGCCTACCAGAGGAGCCCCCCAGAGCAGACGTTGCATTGCTGCAGCGAAAGCAACGCAAGCTTTACTCACAAGTCGCATTTAACCTCCCACGCCAGAGCCCACGCTGGGGAGAGACCCCATAAATGCCCCACCTGCCAAAAGGGATTCAGCCGGCGTGCACACCTTATTCAGCATCAGCAGGTGCACACGGGGGAGAGACCCTACGGATGCCCCGAGTGCGGGAGGAGCTTCAGCCGGAGCTCAAAGCTGACAGAGCACCAGAGGCTCCACACGGGGGAGAAACCCTACAGATGCCCCGAGTGCCAGAAAAGCTTCAGCCAGAGCTCCAGGCTCATCAAACACCAGAGGATCCACACCGGAGAGAAGCCCTTCAAGTGCACGCGGTGCGAGAAGTGTTTCGCAGAGAGCACGAGCATGCTGGAGCATTACAGAGTCCACACGGGAGAGAAGCCCTACACGTGCAGCTACTGCCAGCACAGCTTCAGCCGTGGCTCGCGCCTGGCGGAGCACCAGAGAGTCCACACGGGAAAAAAGCCCCATCGGTGCGAGGAATGCGGGAAGAGCTTTGGGAACCGCTCAACCCTCACCACCCACTACAGGACCCACACGAGCGAGAGGCCTTTCGCGTGCGGTGAGTGTGGGAAGAGCTTCAAGCAGGGCTCAGCGCTGATTGCGCATCGGAGGAGTCACACCGGAGAGAGACCCTTTAAATGCGCTGAGTGCGGGAAATGTTTTGCTCTGAGCTCACACCTTATCAAACACCAGAGAATCCACACGGGGGAGCGACCCTACCAATGTCCTGAGTGCGAGAGGAGCTTTGTTCGAAATTCACACCTCACCGAGCACCGGCGGATCCACACAGGAGAGAGACCCTACCAGTGTCCCGAATGCAAGAGGAGTTTCCGCCGCAGCTCCCGGCTCATTGAGCACCAGAGGATCCACACAGGAGAGAGACCCTACAAATGTACCCAGTGCGAGAAGGGTTTCAGCCGCAGCTCTGCGCTCAGCGATCACCGCCTACGAGTCCATGTGGAGGAGGGTTCTGCAGAGGATGATGGCCCCTCTGCTCAACCGAATGCCCCCCAGGGTGATCCTGGAAGGGAAAGACGCTACCAGTGTGGCGAATGCGAGAAGAGCTTCATTCGGAGATCCCGTTTCGTTGAACACCGCAGAGTCCACACAGGAGAGAGGCCCTTTAAATGCCCAGAGTGCAAGAGAAGCTTCCGCTCCAGCGCAACCCTTACCAAACATTCGAGAACCCATACAGGGGAAAAGCCTTACAAATGTTCTGAATGTGAGAAATGCTTTGTCCACTGCTCCAAGCTGATAGCACATCAGAGGAGCCACACGGCAGAGAAACCCTTTAAATGCAATGAGTGTGAGAAAAGCTTCACGCAGAAGTCGGGCCTTATAGATCATCAAAGGAGCCACACAGGAGAAAAACCCTATAGATGTCCCACCTGTGAGAAAAGCTTCAGTAGGAGCTCGACACTCATTCAGCATCAGAAAATCCACATGACAGACAAACCCCATAAGTGTCCGGAGTGTAAGAGAGGGTTTAGACGACAAGCACATCTCAGAGAACACCGGAAAACCCACGCACTGTAGGAACTGGATGCATTGAACTCAAAGAGCTAGCAATTGAAGGCAGATGTGTTCCTGTGACCTCCGGAAAGGTAGTGTTCAGGAAGTGCCATCTGCAGTATTTCTAGAGCATGGAAGATTTCCTTCATGAAGAAAAAAAGAATAATCCTAGTTTGGAAGGATTAGGAATGAATAAGGAAATTCCATGCAAAGAACTAGTGTTAATGGAATGTTGAGGTTGAGAAAACAAGCTGTCCAAAGCCAGGAAATGCAGAGTTAAGGCTGAAAATGCTGCCTTCCTTTGTCCTCTTGTGCTTATCCCTTTAAAAACAGGATTTCTCTTGATTAGCAAAGATTTGCCAATTAATGTAATAGATGATACAAACAAGAATTTTTTATGCAACCCTACAGACAATATATTACAGTCTCGAGTCAACAGGGTTGGCTAGATTTTTTCTTTTAATATGTCTCAGTGAGGTCTGCAAGACAAGCTAAATTTAATGAAAGTCAGTTCAGTCACTGTACAGTAGCAAGTAATGTAAGTTGAATGGCACAGAGTGTGAGGTGATCAGGTGTTTGAAATTCTCACTCCCATTGTGGTGAAATTCACTTCTCTGCAAAAAGCCAGCATGACATACTCCCTAAGGGTGTAAGTGGTACATAGGCCAGGCACAGGCCTTCTGCATGAGATGAATTTCACCATCTCAAGACCCTTGACTCAGGTGAGTAATATGCCAACGTGAATAAGGTTTGCACAATTGGTTCTCGTAATAGGGTGGCAGTTCTCTTCCATTGGAACTTTGCAAAAAAAAAAACTGCTGAGTGAGTCCAGCTGATTCATTGTGCTGCCACCTGTCCTATTAATTTCCACCAATGACCTGGAGACCTTCTGGGGACAGGGAATCAGTGTCTGGGATGCAGGAGGTCCTGTAGGGAAATCGCAGGCTTGGGGAAAAAGCTTACACTGAGGTTGTTTTATTGTTGCAGCTATTAGTAAAAAAAAAAAAAAAATTGCCAAGCATTTTTGGATGGGAAATGGTCTGTTTCCAAATGAAAGCTTTCAGGGGAAACTGGCTTTTTAATAAGACTTTGTCTACACTATAGCCTATGTCAAGAAAATGATGTCACTAAGGGGTGTGAATATTCCACTCCCCTGAGCGACATAAGTTACACTGACGTAAGCTTTCGCTCTATGTTGGCGGGAGAGCTTCTCCCATCAGCATAGAGCGTCTTCACCAGCATTATATCAATATGTGCTGCTGCAGCTCTGTACATATGGACATACTCAACGTTTCTTTTTAAACCTGAAACACTTTTCTCGGAAGCCACAAGGATGAGAAATTAAAAAAAATAAAATAACTGAGAACCTCAGCTTATAACCTGATTCCAGCCACTGGGGCTTTAGGGAAGGGATCAAATATTACAAGGCTCACAAGTTGGCAACACTGATTTTCTCAGCTAAGTGTGGTCAAAAAATTTCCAGCAAGGACTGTTTTCCCCCATAGTTGAAAACCCGGTGTTTGCTTTCTTTGAGCATTTTTTTTTTTTTTTAAACTGAAAAAGATTTCAGTTTTTGGAAGCTTTCAGCCAAAAAAATACACAGTTTCTGACAAAGTCTAAATTTTCCTGTGGCAAAATTAGATACAAGTGAAAGACAAACTCACCAGCTTTTCATGGAAAAAACCCTGTGAGAGAATGACCCAAGGGCTGTCACGCACCCTGGCACCTGAGTAGGCATAGTAGAATTTCTTCCTCTTACTGCCTCTGTCAGCAGCCTTTAGACACCCAGTCATCCACCTCTACCTATGAGTTAACCCTCCTGCTGGGTCACATTCACAGTTCACTCTTTCAGGGACCAAGTCCCAAGTCAAAACCACAGTCCCAGTGTCTCTGGACCCCTGCTTGGTTCCAGGACCCTCAAGCCTGCTCCTGGGACTCTGCAAACACAGACCAATCTAACAGCATGAACTCCAGTGTTCCCAGCCCCGGAAGACTCACCACTTTAGGCCATTCCGATCCCTCCGGGCCACACCAAGAGTCCTCATCTCCTGCAGCCTCTGTTCACTGCTGTCCTAGTTTTCCTACCTCATGCAACCATCCTCAGTCACTTGGGCCTCTTTCCAAGGGCTCATGCACCCTCTTCCATCAGCACCTACTGCTAGCAGGCTGGTCAGTGACCTTCCTGCGTTCTCATTCCTTCTGTCAGCCCCAGGACTTCTTCCTGGGCTTCCATGCTGCCCTCCCAGACACGCCCCTTCCCCAGGTGCAGCAACAGCAGGCTAATTAAGGCCTTGGCTGCATCGTTAACCCTTTCCTGGAGCCTACTCTCCTTACAGTTCTCTGGAAACATCCACTCAGTGTGCAGCGGCAGTCAAGAAAGCTAACCGTTGGGAATCATTAGGAAAGGGATAGATAATAAGACAGAAAATATCGTGTTGCCACTTTATAAATCCATAGGATGCCCACATTTTGAACACTGTGTGCAGATCTGGTCACCCCATCTCAAAAACGATACATTGGAATTGGAAAAGGTACAGAAAAGGGCAACTAAAATGACTGAGGTCTGGAAAAGCTTCTATATGAGGAGAGATTAATAAGACTGGGACTTTTCATCTTGAAAAGAGACGACTAAGGGGGGCTGGGATAGAGGTCTATAAAATCATGACTGGTGTGGAGAAAGTAAATAAGGAAGTGCTATTTATTCCTTCGCATAATACAAGAACTAGGGGTCACCAAATGAAATTAATAGGCAGCTGGTTATAAAAGGACAAAAGGAAGTATTTAATCACACAATGCACAATCAACCTGTGGAACTCCTTGCCAGGGGATTTTGTGAAGGCCAAGACTATAACAGGGTTAAAAAAAGAACTAGATAAGTTCATGAAGGATAGGTCCATCAATTGCTATTAGCCAGGATGGGCAGGGATGCAAAACCATGCTCTGAAGTGTCCCTAGCCTCTGTTTGCCAGAAGTTGGGAATGGGCGATGGGATGGATCACTTGATGGTTACCTGTTCTGTTCATTCCTTCTGAATCACCTGGTATTGGCCACTTTTGGAAGACAGGACACTGGGCTAGATGGACCATTGGTCTGACCCAGTATGGCCATTCTTACATGGACTCCCTGGGAGGTATGAGTGCGTGGGGGGAGTTGACACCATTAAGCACAGGGCCCTAGACCAGTCCTATGACCCCCCCCCACCATTCTGAGCAGCACTAGTCCAGGATAGTACAGGCCAGTGACCCAGATGCTCACATAGTCACTTTCAAGTGGCTAGCTGCTGCAGCTCGGTGGGAGACTGCATCCTAGCACATCCATCTGGCCTCTTCGGTGCCGGGACACACTAGCTGCTTACCAGGCGTTGGATGAGCGTGAGGTCGTACAGCCAGCCAGGAACCCCGAGCATCTCGACAACAGGAGCCCTTTGGGATTGGGACCAGGTGCAAAATATCCCAATCCACACATGTCCCTTCCCCAGCCAATGTCCTTTCGTTCTGCTAGCTGGGTTTATGCTAGTCAGTGGCTTGTCCTTACCAAGGCTGCTTTGCAAAACACAAAAGGCATCAGGCGGCTGACGTTGGTTCCTTATTCAAAGGCCAGTTTTATAACAAGGTGAGCGTGAGCAGTCCAGCGCCATAAAGGAATGCTGGTTGAAGGCAGGCAGCTGCCATCGCGCTGTAGTTAGGTGCCTAACTTCCATGGAGCTTGATGGGATTTAGGAACCTACGTACCTTTAAACATCTGGGTCTGCTGGTAACTGCCCAGCCAGTTCACAAGCGTGGCTTGCTTCGCCCTCCGCCCTGGTACATGTAAACAACGGGCTCCTTCAACATGCTGCACCACAAAGTGCTGCCGGTTAACTGAAACTGATTTCGTTAAGCTGGTACAAATGCCTGTGTGGACACTCTTAGGCCAAGATAAAAGTGGTTCATTTGGGTTTTACTGTAATTTGGTCCCCGTTGACTTAAGCTAAACCAAAATAAGCTGCTGTCACTAAGATTTGCATGGATTTAAAGAGGCTTAAAAACCACACCTATAGGTCTTGTTTACACACAGACATTGCACTGCTTTACTCGGACCAGTGTAGTTAAAGCGGTACCACCTCCCCTGGCGTGGATGCAGTTAACCCCATGTGAAGTGGTAGCGCTTATTCCATACAGGAAGGGGAATAACTTATACTGGTATAAGGCACTTGTTACTGTATAACAGTCCACGCTAGATGTTCTACCCACATACCTAGAGTGGTAAAAATTCACCTCCCCAACTAGCACAGTTACACCAGTACAAACCCGGTGTATAGAGCAGGTCTTACTGCACCTTAGCTGTGTTGCTCAGCATTTAGGCTGTTGGCTGGGACTGCAGTGGTTGTGAACTTTTTTTTGCAGGGAGATTCATTCCCATCTCAAACGTGACTTTATAGCACTAGCTGTAGGTTCCACATCTTTCGTACAGAGCGAGTGGAAATAACCAATGAAATGTATTTATTATCCTTGCCTCCCGCTTGCATGTAAGTGTGATGGTTGTGTTATTATAATGCTGTTTATTAAAGCATGAAATACAGTGCAGCTTCTGTTGTTTGCTGTATTGCACCACGTGTCACCCAACCCTTGGCATCCAGCCTGGAACAGGCAAGCCCCTGCCCAGCCAGCACAGGCAGGCAAGGTGCTTTGAGCGCATCCCCAGATTGCAGGCAGCTGCACACCACCCACAGGGAAGCAGGCATTGCGGTTCTTAGGTTACCGGCCCAGCAACAGGACCAGGCGAGCCAGCTCAAAACCTGATTGCGACCAATGTGTTATGTTGGCCCTTCTCTACAGTCGCCCAGCCCAGGCCTATGCACATCCTTTTCTCAAGACCAACTCCCACCCCCCGGGTCCCCTGCCCCTCTTCCAGTGATTAAGGCCAGCATTTTCAGAATTGCTCAGCACAGCAGGTGCATGTCGGGTGCCAAGGACTAGCTCCACAAAGGGACATGGGGCATCGCAGTGCTCGGACATCAGCAGCTTTGCATGATGCAGCAGTAGAAATCTAGAGCCTAGGGAAATGTGGGCAGCGACCGGGTTAGGCTGAAGCTGAGCAGGAGATCTGAGGATCTGTGTCGTGTCTAAGTCCCTTTGCGGAGCTAGTCCTGAGCTCATGGAAAACGGCTCTGCTGCAGCCCTCTTGCCCCTCTGGCAGGGTCTAGGCCAGCGGCAGAGTTTAAGTGATGGTGACGCTGCTGCAACCAGGTTATTCTGGAGCAAAGCTCCCGCTTCAGATCCCCCAGCCTGACACGGAGGAGTTCAATCTGCCTCCTGCGTAACTGTGCCTGTTATCACGTGTGGATAGAAACCGAGGGAGGCGTTTTGTGGGGGATAAAACATTTATTCCGGCAAAAAGGTGTCACATCGCTTCAGTATTTGTGGGTCCCCTTGTTTTATGTTTTCTTTCCCCCCATGTCACCCTGCTACTGCAGTTTTAGCCTGGCTCTGAACACTGCCCTGGAGGGCCTGCTTGACAAACTTCTCTTAAAACATATCCCAACAAAATTAGCACCCCACGCCCCCCAAAATCAAACACCCCACATCCTCTCCCCCATATACATACAACCAGGCGCTCCCAGCATGCTGTGCTGTATTTATACACAAATATATACAAAGTATCTACAGCCATGATTGCAGGACACTTTTCCATCGGAATAGCCATCAATTGGAAGCACAGTGGCTGTAATAACAGAGGTAGCGGTGCCTTGATTGTGCTGGTCCAGCACATTAATATCACACTTTACCAGGGCTAGAGCTGGTGGGTTAACCATGGTTTCCAGGGCCTGGAGAGCGCTGTGCCTGTTATTCTTCAAGATGCTCCAAAAGCAACTGCAGTGGATACCATTAAAGGCGCAACATCTGCCTCGCTGCTGGCATTAGCTCCTCGGCTAAAGGCGAAATTCCCCCCTCTGCAGAGGGCCAGTGTAAATCCCAGGCCCCACTTTGATCCCTCAAATTAGGGCTTTAATGGGATGTACCTGGGTGACGTGCGCCCTCGTGCAGGACGAGACGGGGGGGCTTTGCACAGTGTGTTTTTAATGGCATGCACTGTGCTTGCCCCACTGGCACTGAAGTCAGTGGGGCTAAGCGCACCTGTGCTGGGAAGGGAAGAGAATGCTGTGCAGTCCTCGTCACGGGGGGTCTTCTTCCCAGCTGGTCTGGGTGGGGAGGGCAGGTTGGCCGCCCTGCAGAAGAAGCTGAGGGGTGGGCCCACAAACCCTGTGCACCCCCTGAGCGGTGCATGGATCCTGACAGGTTTAGCCTCTGCTCTGGTGCTGTGGCCCCTGGCACGGTCCTCCCCTACTCCCAGGACTCGGCCTGTTGGTGGTACCCCCCTTATGGGGAAACTCCCAAACAGCTAAGACGGGGTCAGGGGTTACCAGACCCCACCGAAGCACTCAGTGCCCACCCCCTGCCTCTCCACAGCGCCCTAGGCGCCCCACAGGCTCTCCACAGGCCCACTGCTGGCAGCAGAGGGAGACCCATGCTCAGCGGGGCCTCTCACGGTGGAGCTGGGGGCTGTGATCGGGGCCTGTGCCAGGAGAACCAGGCGAGGAAGCACAGCCTCAAATCCCGCTCCTCACCCACAAAGGGCCTCTCAGGAATCAACGCTGAGAGGCAGGAACCATTACGAGATCCCAATAACGCAAGGCCCAGTTTTGGGGAGTCGACTTCCCTCCCAGGTGCACACAGAGAAAAACAGCATCTCAGTGCCCAGGGCACGTGCGCCTGAGAACCACCTGCCAGCCCCTGCAGCCGGCTCCGCCTCACGCAGATTAATTACTTGCCACCAAAGACACCAGCCAAAGCACTGCCTTGCACACTAAAACACGGGGCTTGTTAGAGCCGGTCTGAAGCTCTGAGGAATGACTTGATCAACAGCCACCTTAGCACGCCAGCGGCATGCAAAGACAACGTGCCGGTGTGGGGCAGGACTCTGCAAAGACAACCGTGGAAGTGTAGCTGGCCCATTTTACAGTGCTGACCCCTGGAGTTCACCCTCTGCCCAGTGTCAGAGGCTGGGAGGTGGGCAGTCATGCCTAGTGGTTGGAGCAGGCATGAGTAGCCGAGAATAGGCACCCAGGGCCAAAGCTGGAGTTAGACATCAGAGCAGAGGGTCAGTGCTGGATTATCTGGACTCAGGCACGGCACAATGGGCCTGGGAACAAGCAGGCCTGGGCGCTCTCACAGCCGGGAGCCAGTGCGTTGAGCAAACTCCACGTCGCTGTGGGACTTAAGAGCTGGCCTGCTGACTCTGCCCGCCCGGCAGGGGTGCAGCCAATCAGGCAGCCTGCTGCAGGCCTGCGGCGCTCGTTAGGCCGTCCAGAGACTGGATCTGCTGCAGCCCCATTCCTGACACCGAGGCTAGTTTTACACCGACCTGCCCCCGGTTGCATTTTGGCAGGTGGCAAAACACTGCAAGGAGGAATGGCAAAGCTGGCTCTGAGACTACGTGGAGGCAGGGGTGGGTGGGGACCCAGACAGAGAGCAAACAGCAATGAAAACAAGAGACAGCATCTTGAGCCATCTTCAGACGCTGCAGCCCAGCGAGCTAGCGCAGTGCCCAGCCATCTCGGCTTGCTCTTGTGAGGGACGTGCACGTGCTTCCGGGATAGCTGAGCCCCTCAGCGGCCCTGGGTTCTATTCCTGGCTCTGCCACTGGCCTGCTGGGCGAACTTGGGCAGGTCACTTCACCTTTCTGTACCTCAGTTTCCCCATCTGTAAAACGGGGCTGATGAAGCTGCCCTCCTTTCTAAAGAGCGTCGCGCTCGGCTGATGGAAAGCGATATAGAAGAGCTAGGGCTCATCATCAAGTGGTAATTACCTGCAGATTGCTAATAGCATCGTTTGCCAGACGCTGGCAGCACTTGCCTTGTGCAAACGGGGAAGAAAGGTACAGTCCCTGCCCGAAGGAGCTTAGCGTCAAGTCCCTGCTGCTTGGACTAGGAGCCAGGATAGGATCCTGCAGGCACAAACAAATACCCGCTGCCATAACAATGGGCATTCTTTGCCCTGCAGTGACCAGAACACCCCCCCGCCAGCCCAGAGGTGCCAGGCTCCTCCACGTTCCCTCTGCTAGCAGGAAGGACGTCATGCCACACCCCACTCCCAGTGCTATGAGACCCTCCACACACCCCCCAGCACTAACCCCTTGATGCATCAGTGGAGACTCTTCCACTTGGGCTCCAGTGTTTGCCTGGATTTGCTCCTTGGACAGGTCCCAGCTCGACAGCAGCCCGGGCCGCCAGAGCTGACCAGTCCCTGCCAGCGCCATCCTAGAGCCCCTCTCCGACCCACTCACTCCCTTCTTCCATCGCTGACTGGAACGCGGCTGATTGGGAAAGGACAAGGACCTAGGATTCACCAAAGCAGAAAACGGGGCCCAGGGGCCGGAACAACCACCGAGGTATCGTCACAGGGAAGCTGCCACCCAAGGAGCTCAGTGGAGAATGTGCTGGGCCCCTCCGGGTCTAGCCAGGGCATGGGATCAGCCTCGTTCCTGCCCCCCGGGACAGCCGGACCGCCACCGCCCACAGAAGACAACCGACTCTTCCACCTGCTCAGCGTCACCGTCCCCCGCGGCGCAGGCGCTACTTCCTGCGGGGCACCCCGTGGCACTGTGGGAAAGAGAGATCTGGCGTCAGGCGCCCGTGGAGCAGGGAAACGAGGAACACTGGGTCCAGCCCGATTTAACGCCTTCCCGCCCGCGCAAGTCCACACAGCTGGGTTGGAAGGTCTTCCAGCCGGCGGGGGACGGGGGCAAGCAGCAGCTGCCGGGGGCAGGAGGGGAGCGATTTGGCGGGGAGTGCGGGACAGTCAGGGAGTGGCTGGGGATGAGGACACGGGGGCAGGGGGAGGGTTTGGGGAAAGCCACAGTGACAGGGACGATGGAGGGGAGCTCAGAGACACTCAGCCCAGCTCCTCCGAGCTGAATGGCTTTCAGTGAGAGTTAGACAGCTAAATACCTTTGAGGATCTGGGCCGCTGAACCCAGCGCAGGTAGGTCCCGGCTGGAGCGAGCCAGGCCATGCCATAGGCACCTGCTGAGCAGCCGAGCCGGGCAGGCACAGCTGCAGCTCATGGCTAGCATCTCAGGCCAGGCTGTGGTGAGCGCGCTGGCTCCTCTGCAGGAGTCGGGCCCGGTACCTTTCCTCGGCCCGTCTGGCCAGGCTCTGCCCGCAGGGCGGTGAGGTCCTCCAGGCTGCCCACCCGGTGGATGGCGTTCTCCGCCCGCAGCTCCCTCACGCGGCCCTCCAGCTGGCGCAGGAGCTTCCGGGACACACAGCCGTGCTGCCCACGTGCGGGGGTGGCGCTCTGGGAGGGGGAGGAGGTGGGGCAGAGATGGGGGTGCTCGCCCCGGTCCTGTGGGCAAGAATAATGAGAAAGCTTTAGCTGGGCGTCAAAACACGCTGCGCACAGCCGGAGACACATGGGCCCAGCATGCTAGAGACACCGGGGCTGAAGCAGGCCAGGAGATCAGGGTTCTGTTCCTGACTGCCACGAGCTTATTGGGTGACCACAGACAAGTCAGCGCCGTGAGCCTCAGTTTCCCCACTGTGCTGTGAGACATCTGGGCGAGACACGCGATTAGTGCAAGGACGTGGCCTGGGAGGGTCTGACAAGCCCTAATTAGTTAAGCCCCATAACACTCCCACAAGGCAGGAAGGGTTTGGGAACCCTGAAATGCAGCCATCTCTGGGGTGGGATGGGGCAGTGGTTTAACAGCACACAGCCACACCACCCAACCAGCGAGGAAGCAGAATGTGTCCAAGAATGCAGGGGGCATCTGGGGTGGGGGGCAGAATGGAATTACCTGAGATCAGATAGGGCCAGGACCCTAAGGGGAGGGGTAATGGGACCCTCATGGAGCGTAAGGGGTCAGAATCTGGACTTTCCGTCTCATCTGAAAGACGGCCCCACCAGCAGCACAGTGCCACATGCCAGTGCCCCCTGCCAGGGGCGTTAGGTTAGAGCGCAGCTTCCTGTCGCACCCCCAGCATCTCCAAGTGCCAGTCCCGGCTGGCTCTGCTTGGCACGTGAGCGCTCCAGCATCGCAGCACGGGGGCACGGCTGCAGGGCATGGAAGGTGAGTGGGAGTTACCCGTTACAACGCATTTGGCTGGGAGCTTTTCTGCCCTGGCAAGCTGAGGAGGAGCTGCCGTCGCCCCCCCCAGTGACAATGACCCAGGCAGAGCAGTTCCCTGAACCAGCTGGGGCCCGTTCACTGTCCTTGCGTTAGCCAGGGGTGTGTGTTTCTCCTTTACCATGGCAAGCCGCCCGATTTCTGCATCCAGCCTCTGCGCGCACCCGTGAAGGCCCATGGGTGGGTCCTTGGAGAAGTGCCTGTGGGGGGAGAGCACATTCCCGCATGGGCAGACGGCAGCGGAAGGAAAGCCAGCCTCGCTCTGCTCGGACCCGGCGAGCTAACCTCGAGGTGACTCTGCTCCCTTCCTCCACAGCAGGGGCCGGGTGGGGAGCTGCGATGAACGCGGGGTAGGGGAAACGGTGAGCAGTGATGGGAGGCGGCCGTGCTGCCCTGAGACACAGGGAGGGCAGCGGAGAGCGGTGGATGCGCCCTCCATGCCCCCGCCAGACACATGACTGCTGAGGAAGCTGGGAGCAAGGGCCTGATCCCTCTGAATGGCAAAACCAACCCGCCCCCCCACTGCCCCCGATTCTGTGACGGGGCCCCAAATGGCCCAGCCGGATCCAGCCCCAGCCCATACGTTGCGCATGCCAAGCAGAATTCCTCGCAGGACCAGCCACCCCTGAGGACTCAGCTTAGCCAGTGACGCCGAGACGTTCAGTGACGCCGAGACGAGCATCCGTGGATGAAAAGCTAACGCTGCCCAAGCCAGTTCCAGCGCCTGGCTCTCAGCTGACTGGGGGTGGGGGGACGGGGTCACAAGGGGCGCCAGGAGGGCTTGGGACAGCATGGAGCCTGGGGGTGGAATCTCCCCATCTTGTCTCAAGTCCCCGCTGTGACGCACCCTCCCCAGCCACCTCCCCGTGGCCTGATCCTCTGCCGGATCCCACCCCTTACACCGGCGTAAAGCCGGCCCAAAGCAGAGGGCGCTGACCCTGTCAGCTTCCAGGAACCATGCTCCAGAAGCCTGCCAGGGCTCGAAGGGTTAACCCTGGGATTCAATTGGTGAGTGCACCAGAGTGGGACAAACCCTCAACTGGCTTTGATGCCTCCCAGCTCATCCTCCATCCAACTCAGGGATCGACCAGCCAGCGCTGATAGCAGCAGGATCCCATCTGCAGCCAGGCAGGTGTATTGCTTAGTGATCTCTGCGGGGACCCATGCCGCCGCTTCACTGGCCAGACGCGCAGGGGAAAGCCAGCGGCACGTGGCCTCCAGGGGCGGGTGTGATCCCAGGACCACGCCAATGAGGGCGGCTAGCTGGCTTGGGCGGCAGGGCTGGGGATACCTTGTGCTCACTGAGGTCAGCCTGGGCCAGGATGGTAGTGACCAAAAACCGTCACCACCAGGTGGCTGGTCAGAGGCTGGAGTGAACTGAATTTGAAGGGGCTCAGCCCCGGGCCCAGTGAGCAGGCGTCCCCATCACTGGACTGGAACTCACGTCGGCAGACAGTCTGAGCCTGCATGGGATGAAATGCCTCCCCCAGCGCCTCGTGCTGCCCCAGCCACCGCCCACCGGGCAGCTCAGCTGCAGCATCACAGGCTGTCCGGAGCAGGGTTTCCGTGACGCCCAGCAGTGCCAGCAGTGCCAGCTAGCACGGGCCTCACTCAGTCTCCAGTCCAGGATCAGGGGAGCAGAGCAGCTCCGGGCACTGGCTGCACTTCACCTGTCTCTGGCACTCTGCCGCCCGGAGGCAGGCCCCAGCCACCCACCGTCTCCTCCTGATTTACCAGCTGGGGGGATTTTCAGACGTGACCTAACTCAGCTCCCGCTGAAGTCAACGGGAACCCTCCACCGGCTCCAGCGGGGCAGGCAGGCCAACCCCACACCTGTCCTAAGGGGCCCCGGACCGCAGTGTGAGCCCCCAGAGCCCTCCCCAGTCCGGCACTGGTCTGCGGCAACTGCCCAGCCGGGCGGAGGGGTGACTAGCTTGATGCCCACTTGCACTGATTTGTGAACACTCAGCCCAGCCCCAAGGTGCTCAGCCAAGGGGGCGAGTTGACTTCCCCCCCTCCCCCCCGTTGCAGTGGAGCTGGGCCCAGCTGTGGTGAAGTGCGGGCACCGCCCGTCAGGCCCCCTGCAGAAGCGGCACTTTCCCTGCAGGGCGTCACTCTGGGCGCCCACATGTCCAAGGGGTGGCGGGGATTTGCCGGGGGGCATACAGCAGCTCGGGAACAGGGCTCAGCTCTCCTGCCCCCTTAGCCCAGAGCACTGGGGACACGCTGCCGCCCTCCACTTCTGGGTTTGCTCGAGGAAGCTGGTGACACAGGCTTGGGCCCTGCGCTTTAAAGCCCCAGCGAGCCCAGCCATTCACTCACGTCTCCAGCTCCGCATTCAGCTCCTCCTCAAACTGGCGGGCCAGCTCGCCGGCGGTCTGGCTTTTCCAGTGGGCCACGCCGCTCTGGACGGCCTGCAGCTCGCTGGCCTTCTCCCGCAGCTGTTGGCGCAGCCTCGGCTGCTCCCCGCCCCTGGCCTCCGTCAGCTGGCGGCGCTGCAGGCTGGCAATCTCCTGGAGGTGTTCCTGCGGGATGAGGCCGGTTGGCACAGCTGGCCCCCAGCCTCACGTGCCCGTCCCCCACCCAACCCCGGGGGCCAGAGGAACTGGTGGGTGGGGGGCTCATCGTGTCTCTGACTCATGAAAGAAGCTAGACCCGGGTAGCGGCAGTGGCAGGAGCTGGAGCTCAAAGTTTGAGGAGGGTGGTTCAAATCCAGGCTCACTTCGCTCAGTCGGAGACGCCTTCAATCCAAAGCGGGGAGGCCTGGCCTGGCGGATGGAACATGGGCTGGAAGCTGGGAACCTGGCAGCCCATGAACAGGGGGGTGCAAGTGACCCCCCTCCACCCCGACCCAGCACAGTGAGGAACCTGACTGGACCGGCCCTGTGTAAATACACTCCAGCCTTTGGGCTGGGAAACAGAGCCCGTCTCAGGCACAGGGCACCAGAACAACTGTCCTCACAGGTGGGGAGATGCAACCCAGTTGGCTGCAGAGATCCGGGGGGGGGAAGGAAGGTGGCTGGCTCACCTTACCCTCCCTGGTGGCAAGGGTATGAGTCAGGAGCGGAGGCCACTTAGGGTCCACGCCCTTCCTCCCCGTCTGGAAGCTGCAGGGTCAGGGACGTGAGCCCCAGGTCTCCAGCGACGAAAGGGCCAGGCAATGGCCTGCTGTGCGACCCGGCCCAGGCGCACCATCTCTGCTGGTGGTGTGACGCACCGGGAACAAGCCCTGCTGCGCGCTAGCGGGAGGCCAGGCTGACGAGTGCTGGGCACAGCTCAGCCTCACCAGACGGGGGAATGGGAGAAGCGCCCGCCCGCAGGGCAGGGCCTGCCAGGGTCAGAGAGAGACATACTTGGATCAGCTGCTCCTTCAGGACCTCCAGGGCTTCCTTGCTCTCCATGTGAAGCTGCTCTCGCTGCTGCCTCAGCTCCCACTCCTGCAGGGGGAAGGGACTCGCTGCTGTGAGGGTGAAGTCACACCCTTGCTGGCCGCCTGCTGCCCGAGGGTGCTGCGGCTGGCCACAAAGGTGCCATTAATGGCTTCTCTCCTCCCCTCCCTTTCCTGCTGGCAGCCATCTGGTCAGCACGAGAAGCCAGGGCTGGGGTGCGCGGGGGGCATTCTGCTCAAGGGCCGGTCCCGGCGGTGACACCAGACACTGGAGCTCGTCTGTGTCACATGGAGCACTTAGGGAGGGGACGGACGGACGTTGCAATCCGTACGGCACGGGGATGCGGTGCCAAGCACACGGCACGTTCAACTCCATGGAGACCTCTGAGTCTGGATTTCAGCACAGCTGCTGCCCCCACCACAGTGCTGGTCACGGCTTGCCAGAGATGCAGGGCCCAGGGCATGAGGCCAACAGGTGCTGGTGGCCCAGGCTGGCAGTAACCCCAGGGGCACTGCTGGCTTTCTGTTACTCCAGCAGCCCCTAGACACTCCAGCTGAGATCGCAGCCCTGCCCCAACACAGAGTAAGACAGCCCCTGCCCCGAGGCGCTTACATACTAAATAGACAAGCGAGACTCAGGGTCCATCACCCTGGAGTCAGGCCACGGTGCCATCTAGACCCACATCCTGCATCAGGCACTGCCTGATGCTTCAGCAAAGGAAAAGCCCACAATGCATCTGTCCAGTTGTGCTGCTCCTCCTGCCTGTGTGGCGAGCATCTTCTGCCCTGAAGCGCGAGGACCCTTCCCCTAGCCAGCATAACCACCCGGGGCCACAAACCGCCCAGCCCCTTTAAAAGCCCCACCATGGCTCTGTGGGAAACGAAACGTTCTCACCCCCCACAGTTCTCTAGATTCACCTTCTCCTCCTGGAGGCGAAGCGCGGTGCGTTTCTGAGCCTCCACCTCCTGCTGCAAGGCTCCGAGGTAGCGCTGGGTTTCCTCGCTCACTCCATGCAGGAGCTGGAGCGCATGGCTGGTAGAGAGGGGAGATGGGCTCCTGGAGGAAACAAGCAGCAGTTTGGGACAAGAACCCAGAACGCACGTGTAACCCGCACGCGCCTCCACAGATCAGCAGGGGGGCCTGAACCTGGGCTCTCAAAGCGTACGTTTCTACTGCCTGAGCTAAAGGACTCAGAGGTTGCTGGAGCCTCATTCATCTCTATACCTGGACTAGATCCTAGAGGGGAACAAAGTCCAGCCTGTGTCAGTACGTGCTGCACTCACAGCTGTGCTCACGCAGGGGAAAGCCTGCTCGGAATGGCTCTGTCAGATTAACTTTCCTAGGGGAGATCCACGTTCAAGCCCTGGGCTGCCCCGGACCTTGGCCAGCATCTCTGTGTCTCAGTTCCCACTCTGTACAATGAGGGTAACAGAACCGCTTTCGTACACAGGAAGGCTGTGAGGATAAGTCCATTAAAGAGGGCGAGGCGCTCAGATACCATGGGGACGCACGCCCGAGCCAGCCATCCATACAGTGCTGTCCTCCCAGCTCGCCGGCCAGATGTAGCTACCTGGCATCTGCTCGTGGTACAGTGGCTTATTTGCAGCAGCCCCATTGGCAGATGGAGGCACCAGCCCTGGGATTTGTGGCCCTACCACCCTTGGGAAGCCCGGCAGAGACTCACGCCATCAGACAGCCTTGGGTGATTGTTGCAGGCCGTGTTGTTGTAGCCGTGTCAGTCCCAGGATATTAGAGAGACAAGGTGGGTGAGGTAAGATCTTTTACTGGACCAACTTTTCGACGCTTCAGCAAAAGGCAAAGAACTCGTCTCTCTCACCAGCAGAAGCTGATCCAATAAAAGATCCTCCCTCCCCTCCCAGCCCGGACTCTCTGGTGATGATTCTGACTTGTATTGGGATCACACCTGAGAGCCCCAGGAATGGAGCCGGACCTCACTGTGCAAAGCTTGTACAAACCCAGTGCAAAGTGATTGCAGACTCTTTAGGGCAGGGACCACCTAAGTATAAGACAAGAGATAACAGAGGAGACAGACGAGGGTGGGGAGGGTCCCTAGGAAACCATGAGATTATAGTGTGGCGATGGTAATCCCACTGTGGGGAGTTGACACCGCCAAGGAAAAGGGCAGCCAGTGGGTGGGGGGGGTGTGTGCGTTGGTTAAGGACATGCTCTCCACTTCAGCTACAGCTGGGAATGCTCCTACAGAAGCCTGGTGGCAACTAAACTTGCATCCACCAAGGGGCAGTGGAAACACCAGCTGTTCTCAGCAGGGGCCATGGATCCAGCCCTAAGACCATGATTTCCAGGATACAGTGGGTGAAATTCACTCCCGGGCATTGGGCCACCACGTAAAGCTAGGCTGGCCTGCCCAGAGGTGAACTTCCCAGGAAGAGCAGAACAAACGTAACTGAGCCTGCTTCCCACCGGTCAGCACTGGGCAAGATGACAGGGTTTGGGCCGCCAAAGGCATTAAAAGCCATGCAGCATTCAAGAAGTTAAAGGACCTCACCCCTGTGCCATCAGCCCCCCGGGAAGCAGGTCCTGGAGGCGCTGGCATGCCAAGCCAATCTCTCTGGCCAGGCAACGCTCAGCCTGCTCGGCGTGGGACTGTGCCTCCCGCTCCCGGAAGGACATTTCGTTCTGCTCAGTCTGCAGGAGGCTCCGCTCCTCCTCCAGCTGCTGCAGCCTTGCTCTCAGCCGGTCACTCTCACGAGCCCTCTCCTAGGGTGAGGGACACAAAACCAGAGAGGATTTAGCAACATTTCACTGCGAAGGAAATTTCTGTTCTTCCTGGACTCCCTGCTCCGTGCACTGCAGCACACCTGGATTACCGCGACCATGGGACTCTCTGCTCCACGCACTGCAGCACACCTGGATTGCTACAGCCCCAAGGGCTAGCTGTATGGCACATGTGGATGCAGCATCCCTTTCCTGTCGTGCAGATAATGTCGGTCTGTTCCTACCGGCTGGGAGGGCCCATTACAGCCAATGGCTCAGCAGGGGATGAAATCCATTCACAACACTCCAGACACAGACTCACTGGGCTAGGACAGAATGATCCATGTTCAAACAAGTTGGGTCAAACGGGGGCAGGCTTTTGGCCAGTGGCTTCCCTCCTGACCAGCAAGGGAGTCAGGTCTCTCTTGCTAATCCTCCCCCATGTCCCTGAGCCCCTGCATTCATCACTCCCCCACTCCCTGTGATCGGGGGCTGGCCTGGCAAACCGAAACATCCCCAACTCCCCACCTGCTCCAGCTCCTCACGCAGCCTCCTAAGTGCCTCCGTCTTCTCCTCCTGCAGCAGCACCCGCAGCTCTTCCAGCGCCTCCTGCTTCTCCCGCCGCAGCGAGCGGCCATGGAGCTCCAGCTCCTGAATGATCTGCAGCACAAGTCAGGAGCCTGCTGTAACATCCCCTGCCTTTCTCCAGCCTGACACGCACGTTAAGGGCAGGGTACAAGCCCCGTTACAATGCACTGGCTCTGCCACGAGTCAGTGGCCACACAAGGCCTATTCCACGTCCAGTGCAGGAAGGCCAGCTTAGCCTGACACACAGCTCGTACCTGGGAGACAGACCGACTGCAAAGAAACCAGCTACTGGGCCATTGCTCAGTGCAGATTCCAGCGCTGTACGGTCCGGTAAGCTGAGATGTGGGCCCCACTCAACTTTCCCACCCAGGCCTCAGTTTATCACCTGTAAAATGGGGCTGATAATACTTCCCTATTGGCCTCTCCAGCAGGGTCTGTGTAAGAGGGCTCGTTTATGTTTATAAACCGGTTTACAAATATAACCACTAAGTAATCCTCCACTGTGACAGACTGTACCCCAGTGACCACACCCTACACGCTGGTGTCATCATCTTTGTACAAAATATGCCTTGGGACGAATCATCTGAAAACTCAATATTTGCTAATCAATAATGTCAAGGCAAAATGCACGTAGCAGTGTTACATGTGACGTTAGCACTAGAAGCTGAAATTATGATTAAAAGTGTGTTTTCCGGAGAAGTCTGGGAGTGGTCAAACCAGTTCCTCATAGACAACACCCAAACTGACACCTCAGGCAGGTGTAAATGTGGCTGATGGGCCATTACATGCTAAGTGGCCATTCTTGGGCAGGAAAGGGAGCAGGGGCAAAAAAATCTATATCTTCAGCCTTGTCTACACCAGCACTTATGCTGGCAAAACTTTGTCACTCAGGGTGTGAAAAAAACACTCCCCTGTGCAACAAAAAGTTTGCCAGCATATGCGCTTGTGTGGACAGCACTATGTCGGCAGGAGACACTTTCCCACGCACATAGCTCCCGCCAATCAGTTAGGTGGTTTTTATTATGTCAACGGAAGGGTTCTCTCCCATTGTGGGTTCTCTCCCACAAGCGCTTTTACAGCGGCACAGCTGTACCGATACAGCTGTGCCGCTGTAAGTTTTAAGTGTAGCCTTGCCCTTCGCAAAGAAACACCATGGAGTTCCTATCCACACAGGCTGCCTGTTGCCTGACTCCCAGCTGGAAATGCTTCTCAAAGGGGGAACGGGACTATAAAAAGAAGGGTCAGGCACCCCAAGACACCCCTCCTCCTCCCGCTCTCTCTGTCCATTGCTTCACTGCCTGAGAAGGGACAAAGGAAGCAGCCATTGAACTGGAGAAGGGGTCCCAACCTAAGACGTTTGGTCAGTAAGGCTGTTGAGAGTGCGTGGTGAGAAAAACTTTGCTTTGACTTTAACGTGGTTTGTTAAGTTAGGCACCAGTTGCATTTTATCTTTATTTTTCTTGTAACCGTTTCTGACTTTTATGCCGTATGATGTGTATTCACTTAAAATCGATCTCTTTGTCGTTAGCAAACTTGTTTGATCTAACTCCGTGTGTTTAATATGAGTGTCTGGGAAACTCCAAGTGGGGTACCAAGTGTGCATATCATTTCTAATAAAGAAATACGGACTTTATATGAATGTGTATTGTCCAGGAGAGGGCTGGCCAGTCCAGGACCTACATTTCTGGGAGAAAAATCTGGGACTGGGAGTGTGTTGGGATCGCCCTGTAGGATAAGCAAGGCTGGTGGGAACCAAGGAGTGGCTGGCTGGCTGCAGCACACACAGACATAGCCTCCAATAAGCAAGTCACTCCCAGCTGTTTCAGTCCAGGCTGGAGGCTACAGCAGGGAAGCCGTGCAAGGGCACCGCAGATTGGAGGGTGGGGGTGACACAGCTACGCATTAGTCTGGATTGTACCCTGGGTATGTCACAAAATTATTAGCAATAATAATCCTGCGCCCACGAGTTCTGCCAGCACCGCACCATAATTCTGGAGCCACTGGAAAATTGCAGAATATTTTGCTAGCCAGTTTTTGATGCTACAAGCTCTTTCAAAAGGAATCATGAACATGGCACCTCTTTACTGCTCCTTGGAAAAGACGATTGTGCCAGATCTGCAGAGATAGAGGAACATTTAATTTCCTAGCTCTGAAGTGTCTTAGAAGTCAGAGTCTCTGCCACAAAGCAGTGGGAAGAGAGGTTCAGACCTTCTGCCTTCAACGTGGCTCTGCACAGGTTTGCTAAAACACAGCGCACCATGGGAGTAGGAGAAGCAAGCAAGACCATTGGCTTACCAGTTAAACATATGATAGCAATTTGCACTGACAGCACCAACCAGTGGAAGATCTCAAAGCACTTCCCAGAGGAGGTCAAGTATTATTATCCCTATTTTACAGCCGAGGAAACTGAGGCAAAGTCCCTGTCAAGACCGGGGTTTTTGGTTGTGTTGTCACACGTGTAGATTGCAAATTAACATCAATTAACCCACATGACTGAAAATGCAACTAGAGACTCTCCACAACGGTTTGCTGCTGGTGCTGGCTCATGCAATGCTGAGCCCTAGTGTGAACCACGAACAGGACCAAACAGTTGCGTCCTGGAACAAACCTTTACAGCTGAGTTAGCTAGCACAAGTTAGGGGGCAGCATGAAACTGCAGAGAAAGAATGGCCCAGCAGGTAGGGTGCTACCCTGAGAGATGTGGTTTCAAATTCCTGCTCTTCCACAGACTTCCTATGTGACTTGGGCAAGTCACTTCACCTCCCTCATCTGCAGTTTCCCCCTTGTACAAAGAGGAAATAGTTCTTCTCCGTGGGGGTGTCTGCACCAAAGACTGTGAGGTGCTCAGATGGACTGGGGAGTGTAGAAGTGCACGAGAGCTCAGAACTCAAGGCTGGGGCAGTGACATGCCCCAGGCTACGCAGTCAGTCATTGGCTTGAGCGGGGAGAGAAGCTGGCAGCTCTGGCTTCACTTCTGTAGCCAGCCTGTCTTTGCATTGGAGGATGAAGGTTTGTGGAGACACCAACCTTCTGAAGCTCCAGGATTTTATTCTGCAAAACTGACACCATCCTCCTCTCTTTTTCCATGGCCTCAGCATGCGCCCTCTGGCTCTGCTCTTCCAGCGTCCCACGCTGCTTCTGGAGCGCGTCCCTCTTCTCAGCTTCCCACTTCCTTTGCTCTTGAAGCAGAGCACTCTGAACCTAGGGGCACGCACAGGGGGCAACTGGGTGAGCTCCCCACAGGGAAGCAGAACAGAGTGAACCACTCCTGGGGGGCCCCATCATGTCCTGAGCTACTGGGCTGAGAAGCTCTGGATCAGGAGGAGGCATAAGGCAATGCCAGTGAGCCATGGATGGAGACACGGGAAATACCAGTGCAGGGACAGCAAAGGATTCTGTTTAGCACAGGCGGCAATGCAAGCTTCTCTCCTCATTGCTTAGGGTCAGGTCCAGCCTGCGGGCCGTAGGTTGGGCACCCCGGCTTAGGGGAACTTGGAAGTTAATTCAGACTGAGGTAGGGTGTGAATTTAAAGTGGAATAACAATGCCTGAATAACTCCACGTGTGGACGCTCTTATGCCAGAGGAGTGAACTCAATCGAAACAAGGCACTCTGATTCCGGAATAAGAGCATCCGCACCTGGTGCTATTCAGGGAGTTACTCCAGAATAACTCCCTATGTAGGCAAGCCCCGAGGCTGGGGCTCAACCCTGACCGCCAGCCCGCCCTAGCAGTGATGGAGAGGTTGCTAAGCAACCTGCCGACGCACGAGGGCAATTCCTGCAGCACAGAGGCCCGACCCAGCTCATTTCCGACAGTCCCCGCACGACAGCTGCACGGCAATGAGTGTGGGGAGCTGGCCAGAAGTCAGTGCCCTGGAGGAGAAAGGCTCCGCATTGCCTCCCCAGCCTCCTGCACCAATCAGTCGCCTTGGCGAGGAGCCGTCACGGACCGTACCGCCTCCTTGGCTTCCAGCTTCAGCTCTCTGGCCAGCTGCCGGGTGGACTCCTTCTGTAGCTGCAAGGCCTCCCGCTGCTGCAGACTCTCTTCGTCTCGGGCCTGGGCAGAATTGTAAAGAGAAGGCCGCTGAATTTTCTGCCCAAGCTGCTCCAGGCCCAGCTCTCCGTGGGCTGAAGGCGTGGGAGGGACACGAGCCGCCTACCCCTTGTGCGCCCCTCGTCCAGGGATTCTGGACACCGCTGTGGGCCTTGAACTCCTCAGGGCCAGTGCTGGAGGGAGGAACTGGGGGGATACAGGACCATCGGCCCATCTCCCTCCACGGAGCTCAGCAGTGGCTTCATGGGGAGAAAAGCAGGACAGGCTCTCCCAGCGCTGGGCTCCACAGGAGCTTTCGCAGGCACGGTGCCTGTCGGTGTCACACTCACAGCACCGCCTGGAGCTTCCCCTGGGCCAGCGCCGCTCCCCGCGGCTCAGCAGTGCCTCAATGACACAGCCAGGCCCCCTTACTCTCAAACGCCCTGGCTGCAGCCTCGCCCAGGCCTGCACAACTCCCCAGCAGAGCAGCAGGCCCCATGGCTCCACCTGCCCCGTGAGGAGCTGGGGGTCTAGAATCCAAGGTTGCAGAGTCCTGGGCAATGGACGCCTCCCCCGCCACTGGGAGCCATGGGAGGCAGCACCTACCAATTACTGGAGGGTCAGACACTGCAGAGCGTCCCACCCGAAGCGGCCAGAGCGGCAGAACCCTGGGGCCACCTGACTGGGCCACCCCAACTATTTAAACTATTGAAGCTGGCCCAGGGAGCTGTCTGAGCAGCAGTGAAGACTCCGGCTTCCTGCCGATGCAGACTTGCCTTTCGCCCCATCTTGCTCCTGCGTTCAATCCCGGCCCAGACTGGTAACTAGTCCCGACGCTGCCTTCAGCCCCGCTGATGCTACTGGTCTGGCCACCTGCACCCTGGCCATTATACAGGGAAGGACTGTTTATGGGAAATGCAGCTGGCCTGGCCAGTGTATGTCTGTCTTCAGCTTCCATCACTACAAACATCTGACCTTCAATTACGGCTCGCCATGTCCGCCCGCCTGGGCAGCCAGCTGCTGACCCTCACCATGGAGGAAGCATTGTCTGGTCATTAGAACAAGGCATGTGAGTTCTAGTCCCGGCTCTGCCTTGGACTCAGGCGTGTCTCTTTCCCCTCTCCCTGCCTCAGTTTCCCCCCTGTAGCATGGGGATAGTAGTACTTGCCCACCTCATGGGTAAAGCTTTGTTCGCCCAGGTTGGTACAGAGCATTGGGGTTACCAGGGTGGAAGGGCAGCGCTGGGGAGCTCAGACTCCCGTGTGTGGCGCACCACAGCCTGCTGCCAGGGGAATGGACAAGCGGAGCAAAGTCCAGGCTGCAGAGCAGCTGCGGCACGTGGGCAAAGGCCTCTTCCCTGCCAGCGAAGGCCAGAAATGATGGGGATGTAGGCACCTCTCCCAGTGTGCGCTGGAACGAGACCCCTCCCCAGGGGACTTCCTCTGGCCTATGTTATGCACAAGGCCCTTTCTGCATGTGTGTGTGTGCGTGTGTGTGTGTGCGTGTGTATAATTTCCCAGGAATTTATCTGCATTTGTTCCAAAATCTAACAAACGGGTGAAAATTGGTAAAACCAAAGGGCAGTGGGCAGGGGGGGAATATTCACAATGCAGCAGACGGGCAGCCTTGGCTGCTGGGACCTGGTTCCCTGCCCCTCTCGCCCCCTACTGAGCAGAGGAAACAGACGGGCTGTGCTGACGGCCAGGTCAGAATGGGGCTCTGTCTGGCAGGGGGCCAGTATTCACAGGGTGCATCCTTCTGCTCCCCTCCTGAGCCCGGCCCTTCAGAGCGGCTCTGTCCACTTCCCCTGTGAAAAATACCCAGGTCCCAAAAAAGCCAAAAATGTGGGTGAAAAATCAGTAAAATCCGGATACCGGCCTGTTCAAAAC
Source organism: Emydura macquarii macquarii (assembly GCF_026122565.2). Classification (NCBI taxonomy): domain Eukaryota; kingdom Metazoa; phylum Chordata; order Testudines; family Chelidae; genus Emydura; species Emydura macquarii. Next base: position 8,480,847 of record NW_027131391.1, read on the forward strand.
CCAAGACACCTCTGGAGAAAACCAGCAATTGCTGGGTCTCAGTTCTGCGGGATCTCAGGCCAGCTGATCAAAATGGTCCATTGTGGCCTTGGAATCCATGGCTCTGTTCCACGCATCCAGCTGGTCTGATTTCACCCTCCTTCAAACCATGCCCGTCTGCCCCGAGCTGGGGGAGCGGTTACCTTGATCACCCTGGTGAGATTCTCTACTTCCTTCTGGAAGGAGGCAACTTGATCCTGGAGGGCCCCGGCCTCCACCTGCTTCAAACTCTCTGCAAACTGAGCAGACAGGCACAAGAATGGGAAGCCTTTGCGTTTACACACGAGACTGGTAGCCCTTGAGGCTCTTCCTCTCTGCCGGGAAGGCCCTATGGACTCAGGCAGAGCTGGATGGAGGATTGGCTTTCTTGACTTTACAATGCATTTAATGTACAGACCACACCACTGCGTCACCCTTACATAGCTCTTCTCACCCATCCAGGTCAGAATGCATCACCTGCCCCACTGCACAGGTGGGGAAACTGAGGCACAGAGCAAAGCAGGGACATGCCCAAGCTCACAAACAGACGCTCTGTCTGCTGGACCGTGCCGCCTCCCCCCTGCAAACCCAGCTGGGCTCCTGGCCAAAGGGGGACAAGTCAGAGGAAGAGAGGAGACCTTTCAAGCCAGTAGGATATCCGACATGCATGAACTCATCCGCCACATCACGTGCCTCACACTGCTGAGATGCTGACACGTGGGGGGGGGGGGGGAGGCCTGCATGGAGGCTACTGGTGAGAGGGGCAGGGGCAGCCCTTGGTACCTGGGTGCCCCAGGCAGCCACCTGTCCTTGCAGCTACAACGTATGGAGGACAGTCACCACGTCAGCTCCACACACACCTGGAGGGAACACAGCACGTGAGGATGCAGCTGTACAATACAAACCTCCTGGAGCTCCCGCTGCTTCTGACGCTGCAGCTCCTCCCTCTGCCGGGCCAGCTCCAGCTCCTACGGGCACAGAAGACAGTACCCCAGCTAAGCTGCACACCCTGCAACCCAGCCCCAGCCAGCCCCCATGTGCCCTCATGCCAATGCCCAGAGCCCCATAACCGCCCAGCCACGGAGCCATGGCTCTGTGCTGCTGGCAAGACTCCTCAGCCTCAGCGTCCTGGCTAAGCTCCACTGTGGGTCATTACGTTCCTCCCAGCCAAGCTCCTGTCCTGTCCCTTTACCGGATCTAGGGCTCTCTTTCCCCTCCTGCCTTTAAACTGCTGTGCCGTGCCCTGCACATCAGCAGCTGCGTCCCTTCCAGAGGTGGCTGGGTTTCAGTGAAGGCTGAGAAGAAGGGATCTCTGCGCCGGCGTCCCTCTGACAGTGAGTGCTCTTCTTTCTTGTGAGCCATCAGTACAACAGCTACCCAGTTCCAGTCAGCGACACTGAGTGAACCCACTGCAAGCACTGGGGCTGACCCGGTGTCACCAGGGGCCCAGCTGAAAGATAGGGGGCTACACGGGTGTTTTGCCGGGCCATCACCAGTCACCTGGAGTACTGGCGATGATGTGTGAGAAGAAAAGAGCCCGGCTTGACTGGCAGATTCCCAGTTAATGTTGCAGGGTGGGCAGTGAGAAAAAGAATTTGACTGGTGAACTGGGCACATTTGATATAGAAATTATTGGGACAATAAACAACAGCATCTCATGACGCCTCTTTTAGCCATTTCCAGAGCTGTCCAAGAAAACAACTGTCTCATCTCACGTCCCATCCTCCTTAAACGTGTGTATATACAGTTCGATCTACCCAGACCCCTTTTTTCATTCTTAGTGTTAAAAGGATGAAGAAAATTCTGGTCCATGAGTGATTGGAAGGCGCCGAGTGATGCAATCAGCACGTTATTTCCTTGGAGATATTGAACAGCGACTAGGCCAGTCAGACCAGAGATGCAACTACTTTATCCTGGCAGAGCAGCCAGTCAGGCGGGAAATGCCAAGCTGCTCCCAACTGACTTATCAGAAGTCAATACTAGTTTGTTTTTTCCCCTGGGTTTTTTATGGCTTGCCCACACATGGAGGTATTCCAGAACAGCTACTGCGCTTTAAATTCACCTCTCTTACTCTGAATTAGCTTTCGGGTGTAGACAAGCCCTTCATTTTATCTCCCCTTTAAAATGTTGGCTGCAAAATAAACGTGTGACTCTAAAGAGGAGTTTCGTGATGCTGCTGTTGAGAGCGTATATAGCAACACGCACACAGACAAGGAGACTATCAAGATTTATTGTCCCCCTCCTGGTAAACACTGACCGACAGGAAGACAAGTTTAATATTTACTTCTCTCAGGTTGAAGCCAAACCCTCCTGCCCCCCTTTGGCCCAAACACTGCGGATGGGTGAGCTGTGTGCTGGTGATCTCCGCAGAGGGCCAGGAAGTCCGAGGCTGTCCCCATTCTGCCAGGTCAATGGCCACTGGAACTACACAGTGGGCAATCCAATGGCCCAGACTGCCCCAAAGCTCCCCTGCCTGTGGCCACACAGAGCGGCCTGGAGGAGCTGGGCCGCACACATGGTGCAAAGACTGCCGGGGGTTCCCTTAAATCCTAAACGGAGCAGCTCCCCTCCGTGACGGGGGGCAGGACCTGCACGTGTTTGAATAAACACCGTTCAGCTCGGCAGGGGGAGAAGAACAAATGAATGAGAAGAGCAAGGGGTCAGGGAACCTTCCCTTCACGCACGGCAAGACCCCCCGCCCAGTTCGGGCTGGGCCTGCTTAGGACCGGTACCTTCTCCTGCTGCAACTTCTCCAGCTGCCGGCTGTGTTCGCCTCTCAGGTTCTCCACAGCGCGTTCCTGCACCTCCTTCTCAGCCGTCAGGGCACAGACGGCCTCTCGCAGCCTCACCAGCTCTAGCTCCTTCTCCGACAGGAGCTTCTCCAGCGCAGAGAGTCTCAGCTCCTGCTCCGTCTCCTGCGTGTGGACGTCCTGGATCTGCCCACTCAGAGCTGCCCTCTGCTTCTGGAACAGAGAGCCCAGTGTAAGCATCGCAGACCGGCCTGGGCACCAAGGGGCTCTGCTGTCCCAATGCCTGAGGGGCTGACAGGGCTGCTGGCATCTGCAGAAACACAAGGCTGCAGGGGGAGCCGGGCGTCAGCGCATCCTTCAAACAAGGAAAGCTGTGTGAGGGAGCTGATGGGCAGGATCCCCTGGGGGGTTAATACGAGCAGGAAAGGAGTCCAGGAGATCTGGTTTTAAAGAAACCTTATTGAGGGCCCAGGAACAAATCATCCCGATGTGCAGATATGCACAATGTGCAGAAGAGCAAATATGGCAGGCGTCCAGCTTGGCTTAACAGAGAAATCTTCAGTGAGCTTCAACACAAAAAGGAAGCTTACACGAAGTGGAAGTTTGGTCAGCTGACCAGGGAGGAATATACATATACTGCTCGAGCAGGCAGGGGTGAAATCAGGAAGGCCAAAGCACAACTGGAGTTGCAGCTGGCAAGGGACGTGCAAGGTAACAAGAAGAGTTTCTACAGGTATGTTAGCAACAAGAGGAAGGTCAGGGAAAGTGTGGGCCTCTTACAGAATGGGGGAGGCAACCAGTGACAGAGGATGTGGAAAAAGCTGAAGTACTCAATGCTTTTTTGCCTGTGTCTTCCCAGACAAGGTCAGCTCCCAGACTGCTGCACTCACTGGGCAGCACAGAATGGGAAGGAGGTGAGCAGCCCTCAGTGCTGAAAGCGCAGGTTCAGGGCTATTTAGAAAGACTGGACATACACAAGTCAATGGAGCCGGATGCAGTGCACCCGAGGGTGCTGAGGGAATTGGCTGACATGATTGCAGAGCCATTGGCCATTATCTTTGAAACTCGTGGCAACTGGGGGAGGTCCCAGATGATTGGAAAAAGGCAGATATAGTGCCCATCTTCAGAAAAGGGAAGGAGGAGGATCTGGGGAACTACAGACCGGTCAGCCTCACCTCAGTCCCTGGAAAAATCATGGAGCAGATCCTCAAGGAATCCATTTTAAGGCACTTGGAAGAGAGGAAGGTGATCAGGAGCAGTCAGCATGGATTCACCAAGGGCAAGTCATGTCTGACCAGCCTGGTTGCCTTTTATGATGAGATGACTGGCTCTGCGGATGTGGGGAAAGCGGTGGATGTGATATACCTTGACTTTAGCAAAGCTTTTGATACGATCTCCCACAGTATTCTTATCAGCAAGTTAAAGAAGTCTGGGTTGGATGAATGGACAATAAGATGGATAGAGAGCTGGCTAGATCATCGGGCTCAACGTGTAGTGATCAACAGCTCAATGTCTAGCTGGCAGCCGGTAACAAGCCAAGTGTTGTTGGCTAGAACTGGTTTTGTTCAACTTCTTCATTAATTATCTGGAGAATGGGGTGGATTGCACCTTCAGCAAGTTTGCAGATGACACTAATCTGGGGAGAGTGGTAGATACCCTGGAAGGTGGGGATAGGATACAGAGTGACTTAGACAAATTGGAGGATTGGGCCAAAAGAAATCTGAGGAGGTTCAACAAGGACAAGTGCAGAGTCCTGCACTTAGGATGGAAGAATCCCATGCACAGCTACAGACTGGGGACCGACGGGCTAGGCAGCAGTTCTGCAGAAAAGGACTTGGAAGTTAGAGTGGATAAGAAGCTGGAGAGTCAGCAGTGTGCCCTGGTTGCCAAGAAGGCTAATAGCATATTGGACTGCATTAGTAGAAGCATGGCCAGCAGATTGAGGGAAGTGATTATTCCCCTCTATTTAGCATTGGTGAGGCTGCATTTGGAGAATTGTGTCCAGTTTTGGGCCCCTCACTACAGAAAGGATGTGGAGAAGTTGGAGAGAGTCCAGCGGAGGGCAACAAAATGATTAGGGGGCTGGAGCACATGACTTATGAAGAGAGGCTGAGGTAACTGGGCTTGTTTAGTTTGCAAAAGAGAAGAATGAGGGGGATTTGATAGCAGCCTTTAACTACCTGAAAGGGGTAGAGCATAGGGAGGATGGAGCTAGGCTGTTCTCAGTGGTGGCAGATGACAGAACAAGGAGCAATGGTCTCAAGTTGCAGTTGGGGAGGTCTAGGTTGGACATTAGGAAAAAGTTTGTCACTAGGAGGGTGGTGAAGCACTGGAATGGGTTACCTAGGGAGGTGGTGGAATCTCCATCTTTAGAGGTTTTTAAGGCCCAGCTTGACAAAGCCCTGGCTGGGATGATTTAGCTGGGGTTGGTCCTGCTTTGAGCAGGGGTTGGATTAGATACCTCCTGAGGCCCCTTCCATGCCTCATCTTCTAGGATTCTATTATTCTAAGGGGTGGAAGAGGCCAAGCACAGCCAAGTTCACCCTCTGCATATGCCAAGGCACGATTGGCCCCTCCAGATCATCCCACAGCGCAGCAGCTCCCCTCCTGCTCCAGCACAACCCTCGCGGTGCATCTGCCGGGGGTACCTGGAGATCTGCCTGGTCGCACGGCGCTGGTTCCTCCCCCACATTTCCAGCTCATTCCTCAGGCACTCAGGACCACTTTGCAAGGGGGAAGCGCCAAGCCAGCTGCCTCTACCAGAGGCCACAGCTAGGTCCTGGGCACCAGGCGTCACACTCAGTGAGCAGAGCCAGCAGGAGAGGAAAGACGGGGAGCAGGAACAAGGCACCCAAGCAGTGTGGCATGGGGCAGAAGGGGACCAGGCAGCAGGGGCCGAAGGGGCGAGGGAGGAACAGAGCAGAGGGGCGGGAGGGGAAGGGGAGACATGACAAAGAGCAAAAGGAGACAATGCGGGTAGCGGTTTTCATAAAGGATCGATCACTTGGTGCATTAGAGACAGTAAAGGGTCCATCAGCACCTGCCTGTCACGGCTCCACTGCATACTGGCTGTGGCTGCTGTGACCGGTGGGAGGGGAGGTGGGGTCTGGGCAATGACCCCTGGGAGGGGAGGCGGGGTCCAGGAGACACCCTGTCTAGTCAGGTGTGTTTCACAATATGGAAATAGCAGCAGACCTCGGCTGCAGGGCTTTGTCTCCCTCCAGCAATCACGTTCTCGTGTGTGTGTGTGTGTGTGTGTGTGTGTGTGTGTGTGTGTGTGTGTGTGTGTGTGTGTGTGTGTGTGTGTGTGTGTGTGTGTGTGTGTGTGTGTGTGTGTGTGTGTGTGTGTGTGTGTGTGTGTGTGTGTGTGTGTGTGTGTGTGTGTGTGTGTGTGTGTGTGTGATACAAAGAGGGACAGTTTTTTAAACCTAGCAAGCAAACCTCCCACCTTCCATGCCCCAGGCTCCTGCTCCCCTTCCTCCCCACGTGGAAACCACCTGATCTGAACCTGGGCTTCCCTCACCCTCTCCAGGTCCCTGAGCTGCAGTCTCAGTTGCGTGGTCTCCTCCTGCCGCGCCGTCCCCTCTGCCGTCCTCTCCTCCAGCTTGTTCTGAGTTTCCTCCAGGCACTGCAGCCGAAAGAAGGCACGCGATTCACGTTGTGTGGGCTAGCCCAGGGCCAGGCAGGAGGGCGTCACGCAGCTGCCGTTCAGACAGGGTGCTCCCCCCCTGCTCACAGCAAGGAGAGTCCGGTTCATTCCCACCAGAAGGTCCCAGGATGCAAGAGACACTGGGCTCTGCCCTGGGTTATATCTCAGCCACGAGCCACTGCTTTCAAGGGAACCCTCTCCCGTGTGGCCCGGAGAGAAGAGAACTATTTAGAGGGTGAACTCTTTGGGGCAGGGACTGTGTCTCTGTGCTTTGTCTGTGCAGCACCTAGCGCCCGGGGCCCCTGAGCCAGGACTGAGGCTGCTAGGTGTGACTGCAATACAAGTAGCAAGTAATATGACCAGGAGGCCCTCCCGGCTGCTGAGGAAACGGACAGCATCTGGAGAATGACAGGCATGTCCCAGATCTCCTTCACAGCACACCGGAGAGGGGAAGGACCCAGCCCGACATGGGGGTCCTTTGCTCTGCAGACGCCTTCTGCTTCCAGTGGAGTCTGGAAGGCAGCATCCAGAGCCTCCCCACCAGACAGGAGCCAGGAGCCGGGGTGCTCGCCTACCTCCTGCAGCTCCTCGATCCTGGCTCTGGCCGCCCGCTGCACGGAGAACAGCTCTGCCTTGGAGCAGCCGAGCTGGCGCTCCAGCTCCCGGCGCTCCAGGAAGGACAAGCTGCCCTCCAGGTGCCGCACGCGGGCCTTCAGCTCCTCCCGCTCGGCCGCCAGCGAGGAGACCTGGGAAATGAGCAGAGAATGGGATCACCCGGCCTCTCTGTCCCGCAGCGCTGCTTCCGGGCCTGTGGAAACGCAGCAGCACGGCCTCCCCACTGTGCAAGGACACAGATCTCCTTAGCCCTGCAATGGACAATGCAGTTTCCTCCTCCACCCACTGCCTCATCTCTCTGCCCTTCTCCCCTTTGCCTCCTGTTCCCCCTCCCACCCGCAATGTGGGCGCTGCTCCTGGAATCCCCCATAGGAGCCATCTGCCCCCCCCCAGCCACCCTTGGATCCCCACCCTCACCTCAGCCCGGAAGGCCCCCAGCTGGCCGCTGTGCGTGGTGGAGTGCTGCCGTCTCAGCGCGCTCAGCTCCTTCTCCAGCGCCGGCAGCTCCCGCAGGCACGAGTCCCGTCTGTATTCCAGCAGCAGCAGGTCCGCCCTGCGGGAAGGAGGGACCGACGCTCTCAGAGGGGTGGCCCGCTGCACCGCCACTCCGCTGAGGGTCTAGGGAGGTGCAGTCTGCAGACGCAACTGTCCCCGGCATGCACTGTTCCCTCTGGGTCCATGCAAGGGCTGCTGGGATCAGGAGGGAGCTTAGCCTATAGGGCATCTGGTCTCTGCGTGCCACAGGGCAGCTGCTCTCTGCTCCAACACAGGCAAGCCAGCTGTGGCCCCCAGACTGGCCCAGCACACTGCCAGCACGGCCCTCCGCTGGGCAGGGTGCCCTGCGTCAGTCACTGGCTGGGAGCGACCAGTTCTTGGGCCTGCTCCTGCTCCCACCCATGTCGACGGGCATTTTGCTATTGGCTTCAGTGAGAGCCTGCCCACGTTTGCAAGCCGACTCCCCCATTCCCCGTCCAGCATGGGCCTGCCCAGGCCCCCGGGCGCCCAACCTCTCCCCAGGTACCTGGCTTCATCTGCTTTGCACCGAGTCTCCTTCACGTGGGACTCCAGCATCTCTGCCTCCTTCTGGCTCTTCTCCAGGGCCCCACGCAGCCACTCCAGTTCCTGAACCGCGCCCTGGGAGCAGAAGGGAGGAAAGGCGTTGGGTGTAGGCACGTGTCCATCTCCCCGTCCCGCTGCCCACGCCCCTTCGCCTCGCCACAGGCCGCGCCTGCGGCTGCCGTCTGCACAGGGCCAGGCGCCGAATGGGAGAAGAGTCCAGGCGGGATGGGTCTCCCCCAGACGGCGACACACCCGGCTGCTGCTCACGAGTGACGTGCGCTGGGCCGGACCTCTCCTTTCCCCTGGCAAGCCGACGGCAGCGCTCAGACGGGACGCTTGCTGTCAGATCCAAACGCTTGGGATGGGCCTATGACTCTGTAGAGTCCTGCCTTGGTCCGGGCCTACATGTGCTGCTCTTCCCAGATGGATCCTCCCTGCAGGCCCAAGTGGGTGCTGTGGGGAGGGGCCGGCTCTGTCTCCTCTACACACGTTGCACCCCCTGTCTTCCACGAAGGCCCAAGGAGAGGCCAGGCTGCCCCTGCCACCCAGGGAGCTACCCATAGGCCTGGCTAGATTATACAGGAAAAGAGATCGCCCTGCCTGGGGCCCATTCCCATGGTCGGTGGGCACGACTGATTCCGTGTAAGGCCAGATCTGCACTCCAGCACTTCTCCGTCACTGAGGTTTGTTTTATGCCATCGCTGTGCTGACAAACACCCTGGCGTCGGCATGAGTCTACCCGGAAAAAAGTGCCTGTGCTGATCTAGTTAGTACCAGTATAACCAGTACCAGTATAGCTAGATTGGCGAAACTCTTGAGTGTATATTAGGCCTAAGTCCCTTCCGAGTCCTGGCCAGCTGCTTTCTCCAAATCCTACATGTCCCAAGGCCTCTCTCCCAGTGCCAGAAGCTGTCCCAGGTGCAAACACAGCAGGAGCCCCGAGAGGCAGCTGGTCTGCAGTAGAGCGTGGTGTCTCTGCCCCAGCTCCTCTCTGCTGGATGGGATTGCTGACACCAGGCTGCTGGGAAAGTACCTTTTTCTGACCCAGGATGTCGCTCAGGGACAAGTCAGCCTTGCGCAGCCAGGATTTCCTCTGCAACGGCCTCTCCACTTCAGCGCCCAGGTCCTGCACAGCGAATCAAACACAGGGCTTTCCATGCCTCTGCCCTACCGTAGCAGCACTTCCCAGCTCTTCCCCAGAGCCCCTTCCAGCAGCTGGTGCGACTGGCCTCAGCTACCCTAACAGCTTCTCTTATGCAAACAGCAGACAGGTCATTTTTTCCTTGGGTTCTCACGCTACCATCCAACCACGCTCTGTGTTTGCTGTTGTACAGGTGCATTACAGCCCAGTCTTTGAACACATGACCACGTGCAAGGGCGCAGAATCCAGCTTGCGTGGGCAAATGGAGGTTACTGACCTGTATCTGGGAGTCCTTTCAGATGTGTGGTCCCTGTCTGCATTCCACAGTGGGTGTCCATGGACGCTGTGCGCCCGAATCCGGAAACAAGCAGCCTCCATTGGCCAACACACATGCAGTAGTTCTCCTTGTGCCCATAACTGAGGGCATAAGAGGCAGTGTGTGCCAACACCTCTCCAGTTCCTCCTCTTGCTGCGAATCCAGGAGGATCTGAAGCAGAGGGGACAGAGAGCGGTGGAATACAGACAAGGACGGCACATCTCAAAGAACTCCCAGTTGCAGGTCAATAATTTCCCTGTCTTCTTTGAGTGCTGGTCCCTATGTGTATTCCACGCGTGGGGGATTGACAAGCAGTATTCAGCCCGGAGGGGTGGGCAAGGGTGCCGGCAAAAGAGATGCTTAAAGTACTACAGGTCCCACTGCTGCACCCACAGCACGTGAGCTAGCACGTAATGTTTGGTGAATATGTGGATGGACGTCCAGGTAGCCGCTCTGCAGGAGTCCGGTGATGGTGCTCTCTGCACAGATGCTGCAGAGACAGCTTGTGCGTGCCCTGACCCCGTCGGATGGATGGATATGCGCTCATTGGTAGCACCAGGACATCCATCTTGAGATTCTCCAAGAGGATCTGGCTTGTCCTCGCACCTTTCCGCTATGGCAAGAAATAGCCGAGGTGATTTTCTGATCGCGTTCTACCTGCAAATCTAAGGCAAGTCTGAATCAAGGGAACACATTTCCTCTCCTCAGCAGAGGGATAGGGTTTCGGGAAGAGAACAGGTAAGGGGATAGCGTGGGTGACGTGACATTCAGAAATAACCTTGGGGAGGAAGCTGGGCTGGAGACGGAGAGAGACCTTTACCTTGAGGTCCCATTGAGGGGTAGGTTTGATGACTGGCAGAAAGCAAGTGTATGGTAGATCTGCCAGGAGGGCTTCCATCTCGCTCAGAATTCTGGCTGAGGTAACAGCCATTAAGAATGCAACTTTCATGGAAAGGAGGAACATGGAGCATGTTGCCAAGGATTCAACTGGTGGCCTGCTGAGTGCTGATAGGACGAGATTGAGGTCCCACTGAGGGGTAGGTTTGATGATTGGCAGAAAGATCCTAACTAGGCCTCTCATGAACATCACCATTGGAGGGTGAGTGAAGATAGACTCTCCACCTGCTAGAGGAAGGCACCGATCACTGCAATATGGACCTGCAGCAAGCCAATGGAAAGACTAGAGCTCTTCAAAGACAGGCGGTGATCTAAAGTGACTGGGTTACTTTTGGAATTTGGAGACGGCAGTTTATGTGGAGCCCAGGAAATAAATGATCTCCATTTAGCGAGGGAGCTGGGTCTCTGCGTATTCCCTGCTTTGAATAAGAATAGATTGGACCAGTGCCAAGCAAGTGTGTTCTAGTTCTGATTCCCCATCCCAACACCAGGCCATGAGGTGGAGTGGGTCTCAGCTGGGTGTGTTATTCCACCCCCTTGTTGAGTAAGGCGACCCAGGAAGGGGCAGATCCTGATGGGAAGATGGATTGACATTCTCAGGAACTCTGGAAACCAAAACTGTCTGGGCCAGTTGGGTGCTAGGAGAACATCTCTGGCCCTGTCCTGACAGATCTCTCTCAAGACCTGTGGTAACAGGGTAGCAGGAGGAAAGGCACATCTGGGATCATTTGTCCATGACAAGTGGAGATCATCGCCTTGGAAGCTGTGACCCAGAGCTCCTCTGGAGCAGGACAATGGAAGCCTGTGCATTTGGGATGCGAAGAGATCCCATTGAGGTGTTCCCCACTGAGTGAACATTTCACTCAGGGAAGAGCTGTGCATCTCCCACCTGTGATCTAAAGAGAAGTGTATGCCCAGGTTGTCTGGTAAGGAGTTTTGGGCACCCGGAAGGTACGTGGCTTGGATAGCAATGCGGTTTCTGATGCACCAGTTCCAAAGCCTGACTGCTTGTAGGCAAAGGGGGAGAAATCTTGCTCTGCCCTGTCTGTCTACGTAAAAGATCCTGGTGATATTGTCTGACATCACATGGGCATCAAGAGAACAAATAAGCAGAAGAAAATCCCTGCATGCCAGGTGGACTGCTCTCAGTTCCAGTGGATCGATGTGCAGCTTGGCCTCCCGTGGGTCCAGGTATCCTGTATATTGCGGCGGTTCATCTCCCCAATCCATAAGGGATGCATCAGTTACAATGGTGGCACTGGGGGCAGAGTGACGAAGGGGACGCCAACTCTAACTCAATCCAGGTTCGACCAACTGAGAGACAATGACCCTGTCAGAAACAGTAACCTGGTGTTGATGCAATCCTTGTCTGGGGAGTAGAGAGACGGGAGCCAGCCTTGCAGACAATCTAGACGAAGCCTGGTGAATAGTGTCACATTAGCACCCGAGGCCTAGAAGACAAAGGCACATCCTGACCAGCCAGACTGAAATCTTTCCACGGGGAGGAAAGCTCTTGTTGCAAGGAGTCCGGTGTTGCCCTGGTAAAGTTTGTCCTCTGCATGGGTGTTAAAATGGACTTTTCTTTGTTCATCAAACACCCAGCACCACTAGCAGATGTGGTGGGAATGACGTCTCCGACCTGACCTCTGGGCTGGACCGACATTCAAGGAGCCGATTGCCGAGAGACAGGAATATTGTCCATTCGTGAATACTCTGGGCGCTGTCGCCAGTCCAAAGGCGAAGACTCTGAACTGGAAATGCTCCTGACCTGACCCACTAGAAACCGAAGGGACTGTCTGCGGGATGGGTGAATATCTACATGGAAATAAGAGTCGTTCATGGAGAGAGCCGCGAACCACATCCTCTCCTGCAATGCCAGCGTAACCATCCTGAACTTTGACTTTCGGTTCTCAAAGGTCCAGAACAGGTCTCCACCCTCCGTCTTTTTTGGGGACCAAGAAGGAAGGGAACAGAACCCTCTCCCTTGATACCGAGGTGGCACTCACACGGTTGACACTTGGAGGAGGAGAGAGCCCATCTCCAGGCAAAGAATCACCTCGGCAGAGTGATCCCTGAAGGGGGACTGGGAAGGGGGGGAGTGGGGAGGGAAGCTTTATGGAGTATTCTTGATGGATAATTTCTAAGACCTGACTGTCTGTCTTGATGGAGTCCCCACTGCTGGTGACGTGTGAGGTGGCCCCCAAAGATAAGGGGGGTAGAGATGGGTGCATCAATAGCAGAGGGTGGATCTCGACTGTGGCATAAAAAGTAGCCCTCAGAGGGTGGCTGGGAATGGGCGAAGGTTGAAGTGGCTTAAAACTGAGGCCTCTGAATCCTGTCGTTTACCAGCACAGCTTGAAGGGAAGTCTTAGATACCAGCTTGCCCTCTTCTAAGAGAGGCTGAACCTGGGCTCTGTCGTCAGGGGGAAGCTTGTCCTTAAAATTAGCCAGCCTGGAGTAACTGCTAAAATCCTATGTCACTAGCAAGGCCTGATAGCTGGCGATACAGAATTGCAGGCTCGTAGAGGAAAAGACCTTTCTTCCCGACAGATCCAACCTCTGCAAGCTCTTATCAGCTGGAGTGGTCTTGGGATGAGGCGATTTTGATCTCTTCACAGCTGCCAGTACCACCAGCGAGCTGGGAGCTGGTTGGGAGAAGAGAAATTCAGCCCCTCTGGCAGAGAAGAAACACGGTCTCTCGGCTCTTTTAGGCACGGGGGCGCAGGAGAAAGGGGTGGGCCACCCCGCTCTGGCTGGCTCCCTGATGGGCTCGTTAACCAGATGGGGAGGATGGAGTGACAGCTTCACACGGAGATGAGAAGATTCCTGTCGGTACCTGCGACTCTGGGTCTCTGCCTTCCTCACAGTGTCAGAGCTGCTGAGTGCCGAGTAAGACAGGTGTGGTGGAATTCATGGAGGGATTCCAGGGTGTCTCCCATGGGGGTTCCAGGTGCCCCAATCAGGCCAAAGGAGGGAGTGACCGGGTGGAGGGGACCACATGGCAACCACCAGCAGTCCTTGGGGAAGCTATATCAGGGAGGATGGTGCTCAGACCTCGTCGACCGTCTATCAGGGCTCAGCTCTCTATGAGGAGATGACTAACCAGCTGGAGCGGTCGATACATTGGAGTCTGAGAACTGCTCTCCCTCCAGCCGGGGGGCCGATGGTACCAGAGGGTGCATGCACCCGCCTGGCACTGGCGAGGGGATGGCTCCAGTGACGCCGATGCAGTGTCGTCTCCAGAGCAGCAATGTCTCTCGGAAGGACTGGGCTGGCAAGCAGAGGAGACTGAGGATAAGGGAAGAAAACACCCTCTGGTGTGTGTAGGTGTCCATACAACCAGTGGTCAGGACCGGGTCTCCCGAGAAGCCATAGCCAGGCAGGGTCCTTAGGAGGACGGGACGGCATGGAGGAAGAAGCAGGCCCAACACTTCTAGCGGGAGCTGGCAGGCGTCGGTCCTTGTGTTTTGGAGCCGGAGCCACCAGTGGTACCGACAGATCCTTCTTCTTGCATGCGTCACCCTCCAGCCTGCGGGCATTTTGCAGTCCTGAATCATAGAATCAAAGTCGATGAGGGTTGGAAGGGAACTCAGGAGGTCATCTAGTCCAATCCCTGCTCACAGCAGGACCAAACCCAACTGGACCCATCGGATCTGCATGGGAAGGCTCACCCAGCCTGGGCAGGCTCAAAGGAGGATCCCTTCTTTAATGGGCAGATTTGGGGGGGGATCTATCCATGAGAGTCATGAATGCCCCTAACTCTCATGGGAAACCTAGGAAGAAGAGGCAGCAGCTCATCCAGTAGGGCTGACGGGGGGGGTCTCTCCGGCTCAGAGCAGAGTGAGGCCTCGCAGCCTTGTCCATACGGTGCTTCTTTAATGTGAACTCAAGAGCTTCGCGTGTTCGCAGTGGAAAAGAGCGACAGACGCTGCACTTCGCTCAAACAGCTGCGACCGCGCTGGTGCACGTCGCTCACAGAGAAGGAGCGTGGGCAGGAGACACAGTTCTTGAACGCTGGGACTCTGGGCATAGCCCCAGGCAGAGGGGAGGGGAAAACGACCTATACCAGCCATCCTAAAACTCTAGCTATGCTAACATAAAAACGATAAACTACTTACAAATGTATTTACCGAGTACTAAGAATAAAAGCTGGAGACATCGGTGGCCTGGACAGGGATTCCAGCTCGGGCCACGCGGCAGTAAGAAGGAACTGGAGAGACGTCATCCCGCACTGTCTCTTGTGCCCGTGGACTGGACCAGAAGGAGAACTACTGCGGACACGGCTTGCTAGTGTTCCCAGACTCGGGCACACGGTGCGCATACAGACCAGCTCTCCAAGAAGAATCTTAGCTCCAGCATTTCCTGTCTTTTGAGTGCTGGATTCTGCAGCCTTAGCTGCGTTTTCCCATGCAGTCACTTCGCTGTTATAGCACCCAAAAGGCTCCAACTGCTGAACAAGGGTGGGAGTGCTATCCCCATTGCAAACTAAGGGTCAGAGGGGTTAAGTAACTCACCCAAGGCCATGCGGTGAGGAAGTGTCAGGAGTGGGATTAGCAGGCAGTCACCAGTCCCCCGGCATCCTGCTCTTACGGCTGGACAACACTGCTACAGCCATGTTACAGGAGACAGGATTGCTATCCCGTGCTTCTGGGATTTCCTGGTAGGGTCGCTGTCCTTCCCTAGATTTCCAGGCTAGTGTGTAGCTGCACGCATTGCTAGAGGCTCATGCAAGAGCTGCTTTGTAATGATTCTCTGCACTTACTGGTGTCAATTTCTGGCAGCTCTGCTACCTGCCCCTCATGCCCCAGTCCCCATGTTGCAGCTTCCATCTGCTTCTCGACCTCCCTCGTGCCCACTCCCTGCATCGGGCGCCAGAGCACCTGCCACAATCTGGCGACGGATTCCTCCAGGATCCCTCTGTCGGCGGCGAGGTCCTGCGCCACGGGGTCTGCTCTGCGCCGGGCAGTGCCTGGGGGGAGCTGCAACAAGTGAATGAGCCGGGCTGGTGGTCAGCTCAGAACGAAGCGAGGCTCAGGGTCTGCGGGGGGCACCTGCAGGACAGGTACCTTCCCGGGCCACACCCAGAGCCAGGGGAGCAATAATTGCTCCTGGAGAGTCCCCATGCTTGGAGAATCACACTCAGTGGAGTGGCCTTCCCTGACACCCTTCTCCCTCCACCTCTGCCTCGCTAGCACGACCAGCGGGTCCCAATCACAGGTGCACAGTCCAGCCCCGGTGCCTGCACTGCGTAAGGGGGATGGACGGCCCCATTCACCGTCCTTCCAGGCTTGTTCCTGCAGGCACAGAAGCCACGGGGAGCTTCACCCCTGAACTCCAGGGCAGCCGGCCAAGGCCATTGCTGTAGCCTCTGTCCAGGCTCTGGTGCACTGGACACCCGAGCCCTGGCTCTCAGCCCCTTCTGAAGCCCAAAATCACAACTTCTCCCCTGCTGGCTGCACCCGTCTCCAGCTGGAGGAGCGGGCTCCCCCTCACGCCCTGCTGGAATTGACGGGCATCGTCAGCCAGGCCCACACCGCGCTGCCCCGGGCTTCCCTCTTTGCAGTGCCCCGGCCCCCTCTGGGAGAATGTGCCACCTGGTGCTCCATGCCGGCCTCGTTCCTGGTCCCCTCCCAGCTGGACTCTGCCCTGCTCGGCACCGAGCTCCACCGCGCAGGACTGCGGCTCCTCCAGTCGATGCTGCCGGGAGACCGCAGGAACGCTTCCTCCTCCTCCTCTTCGTCAGTCGCTGCATTGCCGGAGCCCAGGCCCCTGTAAGAGCAGCTGCAGCAGAGAATGCAGGGCAGATGCGCCCCTAGGCCGCCCTTTCTCTGGGCCCAGCCTCCACGTGCCTGGAGTTCGCAGGCTCGGTGCTCCGAGGTTGAGAGGAAAGTTCCAAGGTCAAGCCGAGGCACCAGTGCCCCGGGCCTCCACCACGGGTCAACTCGAGGGAAAGGGTCCCACCCGGGAGTACTGCAGCCTGCAGGGGGGCTGTCAACGTGGTCAAGAGCTGCTGAGGCAGGACTCGGGGGGACCATGTTTAAGACTGAAAGGGGGGGGACCCCTCTGCGTTCGCCGGCGGAATGACACCGCATGAGCTGGGGGACCCGGATGTCGCCCCATCCCGTCTTGCGTCAGCAGCTCTCAACCATTTCAGAATTCACATCTCAGCTGCCGGCTCACGGGAGCTGCCGAGCTACCCCAGCCTGCTCGGATCTGGTTGTGACTTTTTTTTAAAAAAAAAAACAACCACCAAAAATGCAAGAGACTTGGTGCAGGGTGACTAGGGGTGGGACAGCTCCACGTGAGCAGAGATTAAAAAGACTGGGACTGTTCGGCTTGGAAAAGAGACAACTAAGGGGGGCCATGACAGAGGTGTATAAAATCATGACCGTTGTGGAGAAAGTGAACAGGGGAGTGTTATTTACCCCTTCACATAACGCAGGAACCAGGAGATGAAATGAACAGGCAGCAGGTTTAAAACAAGCAAAAGGACGTGCTTCCTCACACAAACGCACAGCCAACCCGCGGAACTCACTGCCAGGGGATGTTGTGAAGGCCAAAAATATTCCAGGGTTCAAAAAAGAACTAGAGCGGTTCCTGGAGGACAGGTCCATCAACGGCTATTAGCCAAGATGGTCAGGGACACAACCTGACGGCTGTTCCCGTGCTCTTTTGCACAGGATGTGGCAAGCGTTGTGAGGGGGGGATGCAGGCTGCAGGCAGCATGAGCCTGGGCGTCAGAGTCTCCATGGGAGCGTCTCTGTGGTGTCGCCCCCCGGGGCTGAGCTGGTGGATGCTCATCAACACTTACCCCAACGAGTCTCTCCGGGGGCGGCGGGGCCAATTGGGGCTGCGGCCAGGAGCTGTTTGGAGAAGAGAAACGTCGTGTCCCCACGGCAATGGTAGGCTAGCTCCCGGGAAAGCAAGTGCAGCTAAGAACCAGCAGGAGGCGCTATGGGGCGCAGGGAGCCACCCTGCCAAGGCAATCAACCCTCAGAGCATGCGGCTAATGCAGCAGGGGCGGTGGCAGGGGTGGGGCAGTGGATGGGGTCCCAGCAGCAAGACGTGAACACGCTGGCGGGTCGGGGGTGCAGTCCACAGAGAGAGAGCAGAGCGGGCACCAACCATCCACTCTGGGCTGGGCACAAGAGGGAGCAGGGCCCGCACAGCCGTAAAGGGCAGCTCCATTCCCACGACCCCAGCGCAGCTCCATCGCCCTGTGACAGAGAGCAGGGCCGGGGGGCAGAGACAGGCTGGTCTGGAGAAGGAGACACAAGGGAGATCCCTCCCCGCCTCCTCCGCTGGTGGCACCGCCGAGCTCCCCGGCTGGGCCCTGGGGCCATACCTCTCCGGTGGCCGACGGCCGTGCAGAGGTGAGCCTGGACCGTGGCCGGCCTCACCAACTCCAGGTCGCTGCTGACGTTGTCAAAGCCCGTGACGGGGATGCCTGAAAGAGGAGGGTGAGTGGGGGATGGGAGAGATGCGGAAGCTGACCCCACAGTGAGGGGGGTTTCCCCGCCTCCCCCTCGCCCGGCTGAACCTGTGACCGGGACGTGACTCCCCAGCCCCTGCCATGGCACAAACCTAGAGGCTCTGCCCCGCCCCAGGCCCCGGGTTTTGTTCCACCCTCCCTGCAGGGACAAGGAGCTCAGGCATCTCCCAGGGTGGGGGACCAGCAGGCAGGGCAGGAGCCAGCACTTTCCCCAGGAAGTGGCAACCAGCCAACAGCGCCTCTTACCAGCCACGTGCTTGTGCCTGCAGGGTCCCGGAGAGCCCTCGTCCCGATGGGGGTCCAGGCCGCGCTGCACCTCGCGGCTCTCGGAGACGCCTGCCTCGGGGCCTGCAGAGAGGGCGAGAATGGGGGGCTGTGCCGGGGGCTGCTGGCAGACACCTGCACTCCCGCATGGTGGGCCGGGGCGGGGACGGAGCCGCTCCTGCCCCATCAGCTGGTACTGGGTGCTCAGCAGGAGATTCCAGGTTCGCCTGAACGGCCTGGCAAGTCTGGGGCCAGGCAGGGGGAGTCCATGGGAGTTGGGGGGGGAGAAGCCAGTCTGCAGGGGGGGCTCTAGGAGCCACAGTCCTTCCCCTCACGGTGCCCCAGCTCAATGCACGTGCTCCATCCTCACTGCTGGGAACCCCCCCTCCCAGCCCCCCAGACAGGTGCCTGGACCAGCCCCGTCTGTCACCCCTTCCAGCTGTCTACCCCAACCCAGAATCCTTCAGTTTCCTGCCCCAGAGACCTGACCCCTCTTCCCCGCTGCTGGACGCTATGGGGCCTGCCCAGCTCCCAGCCCATCTTTCTGCTGGCTTGGCCTGCTCATAACCCCCTGCCCCAGTGTTACACCACCGGAGAGGGGCAGGGAGTCCCCCCTTCCCTGCAGTGCAAGACCCAGTCACAGTCACTTTCCCTGCACTGCCCGGAGCACAGGCCCGTCCCCTGCTAACACCCCCATGGCGGGGACGTGACGAGCACAGGCCCGTCCCCTCCGCACCAGGCGAAGAGCTGGCCAGACACACGCTGCCCCGTCCTCCGGTGTCTCACTCACACCCACCTCCGCCCCGAAGCACAGGAGCCGGGACGCCTTGTGGCACAACACACGGAGCCAGCAGCAAGCCCAGGGACTCCTGCCCGCTGCTGCCGTGTAGATACCCCACCACCTTTCTCCCGGTCTCACAACCCCCTGCCCCACTCCTACGCTGCTGCCGCGCGACTTCACCGTCCCAGTGCCAGCCGAGCCGGCCCCCCAGCACCGGTCACTGCGAGTGCTGGGCTGAGGCGAGAGGGGGAAGAAATGTGTCCCTGCCAAAGTGTCCCCAGGCACCTTTCCCTGCTCACGCCCCAGGGGTGGGGATGTGACCGGGACACACGCATCCCCTTGGACAGACTGGCCAGGTCCCCCGGGCTCCGTCTGAGTTTGCAACGAAGTCTACAATCACTGGGCCAGCAACGTTCCCCGAAGAGCCCTAACGAGCCGGGAAGAGAGACCACAAGAGCCTCCATCATCTTACCCCACTGTGGTGTCACAGCCCCCCAGCCCTGCACTGTCATTGCACCCCCTCTGCTGGTCTGGAGTTCTCATCCAGGCCGACCCCCTCCTCCCCGACCCCCCTTTTCCTAGCCCAGCAATGAGCGTTTTCTCCCCACACGCTCAGCTCCCGGACGACAGCGGCGGAGGGGTGAGCCAGCCCTCGTTCTGGAGCCAGCTGGACTCTGCAAGAAACCCGCCGACTCCACAGCGATTTCAGCTCCAGACTTACGCCGCGTCAGGCCGCAAGCTGCCCTCTCTGCCGGCCCAGGCTGCGGCTCACAGCTCCGCCCGGTTCCCTCCCCGCCTCCGCTCTCCGCCGTGAGAGCGACGCCCCTTCCAGCCAGTCCCAGGGGAACCACCGACTCCTGCTGCACCAGCTCTGGGGCTTCCCTCTTGGGTTCTCCTGGCCCGACCCTGGCCTGGGAGCTCAGTTCCCGTCCAGCGCCCTGCATCACAACGCGGCCACCGCCGGCCACGCTTTCAGGGCTGCCAACCAGCTGTGTTGTGACACCAAATCCTTGCACGGCTGAGCCTGGCTCCCCCAGCTTCTCCAACTCCAGGGGCAGCCCTTGGTCGGGGCAGGGGGATGCTATTAGCCAGGGGCTCTTCTCCCCCTGGGAGGCCAGTGATGGTATGGAATGAGGGGGGCTCTGGGACCAGGCGGGCTTATATTCAGTTTGTCTCCTCCCGGACGGACTCCGAGCTGTCCCTGTGGGCTGGGACTCTCTGTCCCAGGCACCGGCCCCCAGGGCTCTGAGCGGCTGGCTGGGACCCAGCTCCTCCACAAGCAATGGGCTGTTGAAAGATAGGAAGTTTTCCTGGGAGTCTTGGCCACATCTGGAGGAGCCCTCCAGGCGCTTGCCCTCCTGCTGCAAGGGCCAGAAGATGCTTTCCTCCAGGAGCTGCAGCCCTTCAGGGGGGGCTGGTCCGGGAGCCCGGCTTCCCGTGGAGCTGGCTTTCCCCGTGTCTGCACTGCTCGGGGTGTCCATGGTGTTACTCTGGCTCAGCCGGGATATTCTTCCCCCCAGAGACTCCAGGCTCTCTCTCCTGGTCGTAGAGCTCAGGGACCGGGGCCCTTCCACGCTGATGGACAAAGCCACATATAAGTCCCCTTCTGGCTCCTGCTTAATCTGCTGTAGGATGTCCTCCTGCTTTCTTGCTGTACTGCGAGGGAAGCCCTCCGCCGCAGCCTCACATGCCTCTGCGAGGGGCAAGAGATTAGCGGGTCCCTCTTTGATTCCCGTGGCATGTCCTACCTCGGCAGAGTTCCTGGCTGGGAAAGCCACAGCGCGCATACCCCCTTCCCCATCGGAAATCACCAGGGGGTCGACCATGCCTTCCCTGAACCTGGCAGCAAAGTCCTCGGTGCAGATGGAATTCGAGTCGCTCTGGTCCTCCAGGTTCCCGGGGCCTGCTCAGAGCCAAGAAGATGCATCAGCCTCCAGCTGTACTCTTCCATCCGAGCAGGGCCGGCTCCGCTCCAGGAGGTGCCGGACTGGTTTGCACAGCATCCTTCCATCTCTGCACAGGGGAGGGAAGAAAACAAAAAGCAGTGAGTCCTTCCCCAAACCAGCCTCGACACGGAGGAGCACACTCACTTTGCTAGGCCCACACAGCTCAATGGGCAATAGAACAGGGGAACAAGACGCAGAGGTTGTCGCACTCCCCGCAGTGAGAAGGCAGGGCGGTCTGCTCTTCACATCTGCAGATCTCACCCTGCTTTACCAAGGAGGGTCAGTAGCAACAGCTCCATTGTCAAGACGGGGGAAACCAAGGGGCAGAGAAGCAGGAGCTTGCATGAGGACCCACAAGAAGCCATAGGCAGGAACGGAGCCCTGGTCGCCAGAGACCCCCCGCCAACATGTGACCCCCTGGGCCATGCTGTTTCTATCACCTGCCTTCTCGCTGCAGGTATTTATGGGACTGTATCTGCTCACTGCCAGGTTCTTATATCTTCCTCTGAGGCATCTGGCACTGGGCACCCTTGGAGACAGAACGCTGGCCAAGACGGACTTTGCTGTGATCCAGTCCGGCCATTCTTATGCTCCTATTTGCCATTTTAAAGCGGATTTGCCATAGGTTCTGTTCCAGCAGGCAGCAAACCGTACAATTCCCTCCCCCCATTTTCTTGTTAGATTCCATAAGCGTTGCCGTCACCCACTCATGAAAGCCCCTCACCGCAGCATCTGGGTGCTAGCCTACACCTTCTCAGCAGATCCACTCGCTGCTGGTCGCCCATGGTTTCCCTGCTCCTTTGTGGAGTGTTTTTTGCACATGTGGGGCGGGTATTAAAGGAAGAGGCTGGGAAATGACAGGCCCCTTAGGCCAGCATGTGGGAAAGCAGCCTCTGGTTTTGGGTGCCCATAAAACCGAAGGCAGCCAGAATCAGGGGCTGCTTTCCAGCAGGTCAGCCCAGATCCCCTCTCCCATCACCACGTCTCAGCAGCACGGCCGCCGTCTCGGGGACCTCATAGGAATGGTGGAGTCTCCCTCCAGGACCATCAATGTCACTTACTCGCCTCTAGGGGTCGCTGTCTGGTAACACAAGCTCCTCCCTCCCCACCACACGGGGTCTGCCCCATAGGGAAAAGCTCGCTATGGGGGGGCAGATTAAGGCTCAGAGCTTTGCCACTGGGGCTCCTATAACTGCTTCGATTTCGTAGCCTGCACCCCAAGTCTCCCGGCCAATCAGCGTGCCACAAGAGGGTATTTTGGCCAATGCCGGCCTAAAAACAATGAAGCAGGAGTTTTATTCCTTTGAAGCTTTGAACCAATTATGGTGCGCCTTGCCCCACAAGCTGCTCCTGCGATTGGTTACTCACATCAAAGACCCACCCGCAGTTAACCCCTTAG
The DNA here is from genome assembly GCF_026122565.2 of Emydura macquarii macquarii. Classification (NCBI taxonomy): domain Eukaryota; kingdom Metazoa; phylum Chordata; order Testudines; family Chelidae; genus Emydura; species Emydura macquarii. The sequence goes on from NW_027131391.1 coordinate 8,503,174, forward strand.
TTCCACAATAGCACCACGAAAGGACAAAGCCTTGCAATGCTTCCAGAACAGCCACTGGGTTCTGCCACCTCCCTCCACCACAGGGCGTCTCATGGCTCCCCCTATGCCAGCAGTGGCCCCCTGCCCCCTCTTAACTTCCCCCCAGCTCCTCACCCTTGCTCTGACTGTCCCACTCACACACGCCCCACCTCAAACACACTGCTCCAGCCTGCCTCTCTTCCCAGCTGCCACCTCCCGCCCCTCACCTCCTGAAAACAACCCAGGAATGAAGGGGCCAGGCATTCCCGTCCAGCACCATGCCGTTAGTGAGCCAAATTCAAACCTCTGTTGGCTTCAATGCACTTACACCAGTCCCCCCAGCTCTGCGGGGGACGTGTTCCCTTTAGCTGAGCCCTTGAGCTGTGTGTCAAGGGGAAAACTGAGCCATGGCAGCAACACAGCCCTGCAGTGAGCGTGTGAATGGCAACACAGCCCTGCAGTGAGCGTGTGAATGGCAACACAGCCCCGCAGTGAGCGTGTGAACGGCAACACAGCCCCGCAGTGAGCGTGTGAACGGCAACACAGCCCTGCAGTGAGCGTGTGAACGGCAACACAAGTCCTTGGTCCTCCTTCTCAGAGCAGCCCAGTGCCTCCATGGCATCAGGCAGGGAGCAGATGAGACCTATCAAGAAGCAGATCTTTGCGCCCAGTGATCAGAACTGAGGGGCGGAATAATCGGGGGCATGCGGGCAGAACAAGTTGTATATAAGGAAACAGACCTCTCCTGGGGGGAATTCCTACTCTTGGGGGAATTCTGCAACATTGCACACGTGCAGAATTCATGTCCCCCGCAGATTTTTTTCCCTCCCACAGACGATAGAGCCTGTCAGCGAGGCACTGAAATTGCACCGTTAGCCCACCAGGGGCTGTTGTAGTGCCAGAAGAGAAGGCAGCTGGCTCACCGCCAGAGCAGCCATGTGCGGAGAAGGAGGGGGCAGTGGCTGCCTTCTTCACGGTGCCCTGCCCACGGGGCCAGGTGAGGAAGCAGGATATGGGGGGGATGGATGGAGCGGGACACACAAGGCTGCTAGACTGAGGGTCAGAAGGAACAGCGAGGTGGACAGACTGGCACGGGAGCTAGCGGAGTGAGAGATTTGAGCCAGTGGCTGAAAGGGAGTGGGGGTGCAGGGCCACATGAGGGGGGGGGCTGAGAGGGTGGCTGAGTGGGGGGGTGCAGGGCCACATGGGGATGGGGGATAGGAGTGCAGAGACACACAGGGACAGGAGCAGATGTGCCTGACTGAATGGGAGCAGCTAGGGTCAGCCAGGGTCTTCATGGGGGAGGCTCCCCAATTCCCTAACAACCCCCCCCACTAAAAAAAAATGGTTCCATACTTCTCCCCCCCAACCCCACCAACCCTCCAGGTTCTCTCCCAGGCTCCTTCCCAGCAATCACTTCCCCCTCCCTCAGCTCCACCATGGCCCCCACCACACCTTTGCACTGCTTCTGAGGGGGGTGGGAAATACGTTTCTGTATTGGAAGTTAAACGAATTATTACTCAAAGTTCTGTATTAATACGCCTGTAAGGAATCTATTTGTCAGAGAACATTTCCTGAACCTTCTTGGCTGTCTGCATTGTTACAGGCACACTTGCTGACAGGTATTTTGAAATAAATTACAAAAACGATTGAAACCGGCATGATAACAACGTGTCACTTTGACAAATAAAATATGCAGGATTTTTAGTTTTTTAGCCCAGAATTCCCCCAGGACTAAACTCCAGATTTCTCAGAGATTTATTTGGCCCAATATTATTAAGACTTTATTTCCTAAACAAGCCCATAGCTATTTGCAGGGCCCCACCTGGCTGCAGAACTGAGCCGCAGAAGCGAAGCTTTAATTTAAAAAATGAGTTATGATGGCCAAGAAACTATCTGAGCATGACCCAAGTGTGACAGGTGCAGCTGAGCCTGCTTGAGTCTGCAGAGAGCCTGAATCAAGAGCACCAAGAGGTGTGAACTGCCCTGCTCTGTCACCTGGATGGTAATAGCTCTGAAGTTAACGCCCATTTAAAATGACCACTTGGTTTTAGCAAAACAATGTGATAATTACACAGTCCCCAACTGCCTTCCCAGACCCCTACGGCCCCCTCCCCAGCTGTCAGGACCTCCCTCCCCCAGCAAAGCTGATGATGCAGTTATGCGTTTTCAGTTCAAAATGTTGCAGCGCAGCACATGGAGAATTCCAGGTTGGGGGCAGTTTAAAATGAACCGAATTAGACATCTGACTGAACTGCAGGGCGCCTGCAATGCCGAGCGGATCGTTTGATTTGAGATTTCATTCACAAGAAACCTCAGTTGCTTTGTCTAATGAAGGCTTGCGGCAAAATTCCCACGCCGTGCATCAGAGCACGGCAGAGTCCACATGCCTTGCTGGAGGAGTTCGACTCCGCACACTGGGCCCAGCCCTCGGGGAAGGCAGAACTGCTTGCGGTTAAACGACCCCAGAGTTCAGACCGAACGCCCAACCCTTCGCTGAGATTGAAAAACCTTCCCCACCTAAATTCCTTTGCATTTTGCAGCAAATCCTTGAAGTGCCTGACTCCAGAGGGGGCTAGAAGTGGCAAGATCCAGTGAGACAGGCTGCTTTGGTGGTACCGGGGCCTGAAATGAAGCAGGAGTCTCGCCAGAAAGCCTGTCCTGAGATGGGCACAGTCTGGCTCGGCAGCTCTAAGAGGCAGGGGTTTGGGGAAGCCCCTGTATTTCTGAGCTGCCTCTGGGCTTCCCCATCAATAGCTGCTCTCTAGTCGGCTTCCCCTGCGATGAGGGATTCGTCCCTCCACAAAGCACACCAGGAACGTCATTCGCTCTCCCCGTCCAGTATCCAGAGTCTGACCCTTTGGCCTTCACTCTCATCCCTTTTTCACATCTGTTGTCCCAAGCGCTCCGCTGCTTTCTGGGCCTCGTGGCTCCGCTCCTCAGTTTAGGGGATGAGCCTTTAGTTTTGGGTGTGCCTAGCTCCACCCCGTCCCAGCCAGCCCATCGCTCACTCACCTGCTGCCCAGGAGGCGTTGGGGGAGAATTCTAGGGAGGTGTCCCCACTCGTGATCGCACCCACGATTCCTGCGCCTGAGTCCTGCCACTGCAGAAGGAGAAGAAACAGCTAACGGAGGAGCTGCAAGCTGCATGCACCCCTCGCCTGGTCACGCAGTGACCAGCACAGCGTGAAACAAAGCCATTCCGCACAGATCCACCACACAACAGACTCCACATGGGGCTAATGATGGGAGATGTCCATCCAAACAGCGGTGCTGGCCATCAGGTCCCCAGGCAGGCTCCATGCCATGCCAGCCGGGTGGCCGGATCCTTGGGAAGGTGCCACACCATGCCAGCTAGGTGGCCGAGTCCCCGTGTGGCCAGGACCCCAGGCAGGTGTCACGCCGTGCCAGCTGGGTGCCTGGGGGGTTGGTGCATAAGCTGAATCCTGAGACCAACCCTCCGGAGCTGCTACATTTCAGACTCCTCATCTGACCCAGGACAGTGGCCCCCTCCACGGGGCCTCCCCCGGCCCCTCCCCACACACCTGCAGCTGGCTGAGCTGAGCGTCGATGGAGTCCAGTAGGTAATCGCAGTGGTCCTTTGCCCGGGTGCCTGCAGTCTCAGAACAGGAAGGCGGCTCCTCTGTCTCCAGATCTGCAGGGGTGGCAGCATCTGGTCAGTACCCACCTACCCCAGCAGGACAGTCGGCAACAAGCCTACAGCCCCGGGCCTTAAATCCCCACCTGTCCTGCAGGGAGAGGTTCATGCAATGGCATCCATCCCACAGAGCAGGGAAGCTTTTTGGGCTGCCTCATATAGGTGCTTCCCCAGTTCCAGCTTCTTGGGCAGGTTTTCCTACTGCCCTGAACAGTGCAAACCAGAGCTCAGCTGGGCCCTCGCACTAGTAGGTGGGAGCATGTGCATTTGCATGTTCCTCTAGCACCCATTCTCAAATGTGCGTGCATGTGTGTTTGTACATGGGTGTATTGTGCATTTGTGTGCGTGCATGCATTTCTGCATACATGCGTTTCTGCATGCCTCCGTGTCTGTGTTTGTGCAAACATGTGCATTTGTTTGTGCATATGTGTGCATGTATGTGCATATTTGTGTTTGTGCACGAGCTTGTTTGTGCATGCGTTTTTTGTGTGTGCGTGTGCATGCATGTTTGTGCATGTGTGTGCGTTTATGTTTGTGCATGTGCATGCATGTTTGTGCATGTGCATGTGTTTGTGTGTGTGCATGCGTACACCCATAGAATCAGGCTATGAGCCACACGACTGGTAATTTTGGAAGTAAATCTAAGAGGCTAAAGGCTTTTCAGTGAGTTGTGGGGATGAGTGATATCTCTAGCAGGCAGCCTGCAGTCCTGCATTAGTGTTACAAGATTTTCTCTTGAAGACAGAATGTTCTTTACTTATTTATAGGGCTCCTGCTAACTTAGGCTTTGAACATTTCTGACTATCTCCAGAAACTGACAAACCTTCCTGCCACCATATGCCTTCCTCAGCGCCAGTGAAACCAGGCTGCCTTGGGTTTCCCTCGCTCTGGATCAGGTCAGCGGCAAGTTGCTGGGAAGGGTGTTGCCTTCTGCTGCAGAGACAGCAGGGGTCGCTCACACGTGGCGATTTGGTGGCATCACACCAAAACGAGCGAGCAGTAGAAATATACAGTGTCTTTGGTGATAAGACAGGAGAATAGCAGCAGATTGAGCCTCAGGACTCCTGGGTTCTGCTGCTGGTTCTGTCACTGCATAGCCACAGTGTCCTCACCTGGGACCTGGGGATGACAGTAGCATCTGTCCACCTTCCAAGAGGGGATGGGAGGGCTGATGGATTAAATGTAATACACCTGTTGTCATGAAATGCACATCAGGCTGTGCGCAGCAAATGGTCTGGGTCACATTGATCTCCTGCCAGCCCCCCTGACTGTGGCTGTGTGTGCACACACCTTTCCCTCCCAGCAGACAATGGGGAAGGTGCAAGAAGAGACACTGCTGTGCACCAGCCTGCTATTGCTTTGGGACATGCGAGCTGTGACAGGGTGTGCAGCTCCAGCACCCCTCACACCTGGAGATGCCATGTCCAGACATCACCTTCTCTCTGCCTCTGCTCACAGGCTGATCTCAAGACCACCAGCTCCTTTGCCACACAACAGCAGCCAAGGAGACACAGGAGTGGAGAGGGATGTTATAAGGAGTCATGAACGAAATGCCATGAGCTCATCTGACACCCCTAGGGGAGCCTGGGTGGTGGGATGCTTCCAGATGGGTGTCTGCATGTGTAGGATTTTAGCCCTGTGTGCACACGTGGAGATGAGCTGTGTGTGTGTGGAGCTGCGCTCTGTGCACATCTGTGTGCGCACTGACGTGTGAGCTGTGTGCACGTGTGATGTGGATTGTAAAACAATCAAATGCATTTGAATCCCAAACCCTGCCCCTTTCTTTTTGCACCCAGTCTCCCCCCGCCGGTCAGGGCACATGAGACGGTGCGTTGCTCAGCTGTGTCTGAGCTGGGTCGAGAGGGTTTCAGGATCTAGGGCTGCCACCTTGGCACCTTCCACCATCACTGAATTCACTTAAGGAAACAGAGTTAACCTGAGGTGGAAATGTACACAGCCCATGCATCACCAGCCTCCCCCGGCAGTCTTTGATCAGGGCAGCGTCCCTGGCTGGGCAGGCACAGCTGTGTGGGAGCTCCATGGCGGCACAAGGCAGGTGGAAATCCCCACCCTTACCAGCTTTGGTGCCATCCTCCCCCTCCTCCTCCAGGGTGACGCCACCCTCTTCCAGCTCCACCTCGGTCATGCTGCGCCAGCCCTGAAACACAAAAGCACAGCAGCAAACAGGTGAGCTCCGGGTCCCCTCCGTGCTGCCCCGGGGCAAGTGGCTCCTGGGGGACTTTGCTGCTGCAGTTCATGCGGCTTATTTCTGCCACTGCTGAGAGCGGACTGCTGCTCTGCGGTGAATGGGCACATGCCAGCCTGCCGCTAACAGGAGTTCCCCCTCGGCCCACGGCTTAGATGCTTGTGGTTGATGCCGAAGCTCCTGAGTTCGCTGCCTGTTGACAGCCACGAGCGTCTCTCTCTATACGGCTGCAGCCGGCTACGCTCGCCCAGCTGTGACCTGGGACGTCCCAGCTGCCTCTTTCCTTAGCCTGGGGTCTGCCCAGATGCCAGGAAAGTGTCCCTGGTGCAGCCCGTGGCAACAGCAGAGGCAATCATTCAAAGGTAGGCTTAAGTTCTCCACAGGAACCAGTGATTTGGGGGCCCAACCTGCGACCCCTCAAAGGGGGCTGGGGTTTCACTGGGTGCAGGCACGGCACTTCCTGGAGGTCACGCTTCTGTGGGGTGGCTCATGTTGGGCCCCAAAATCAATGGCCTGTTTTGAACGTTTGGGCCAGAGCAAACTGGACTAGAAGAACTGTGCAGCACTGCCCTCTCCTGGATGGACTCAGAACTGTTCCCTTGTGTGTCACAGCCCCCCCACTGCTAACCGCTAAGGGAGAGTCTCCACTAGCTCACGTGCTTGTGCGTTAGGAGCATGAGCCTCTGAGCTCCCTCCTGCTCATGAAGTTCAGAGGGACCGTGGTGCGATGCACAACGGCGACTGTGACATGCTAGGCTCTGCCACTGATGACTCCAGAGGGACTGTGCTGACGGCTATAGAGCGTGATCTTCCTTCTCCTTCCGTGCATGTTTTCAGCAGCAATGAAATGGTCACAGTGTGTGCTATGCAAGCATCCATTGCTAGGCTTAAGAGTTAACAAGTGACATGCTAAAACAGGCAGGTCACACAGCGCTATTGTTCCAGGCTCCCCAGTGACTCAGGCAGATCTCACTGCATCAGTTACACATGGGTCACGTTTTTGCTGGAAGTATAAGGGAGGGGGCTTTTTTTAAATGGAAGTTTGCATTGTGGAACACAAGATACACCCCTAGGGAAGGTACCTGACCGCTGAGCTCCCGTCAGCAGGTCCAATCTGCCATTTCTCTGTGACCTGGCTGGCCTGTGGACGCTGGTACCCAGACACTGCCTCCAGGGTGCTGGGTACTCCCTGGCCCTAGCCAGCGGCAGAAGGTCTGTCTTATAAAAACCCCAGTGTCGCTAACCTGGAGCATTCAAAAACCATAAGTCAAAACCGCCCAAATTATGAGATTGACTTAAAAATCACTAGATTTTGAACAATGTTCACTGTGTGCTTGTGGGGCATGTCTGTTCATTTGCCTGTTAGGGCCCTTTTCGCGTTTTTCTCTGTCATCAAGAAGGCAAGAAACCGACTTTTTTAAATGAAAGATGAAATTGTCACATAATCACCTGACTCCGGGACCTGGGGCTTTAAGGCAAAAACAAGTATTGCAAAACTGGCGATTAAAATCCTGAGAGTTGGCAACACACAGAGCCCTCCACACACAGCACCAGTTTCTCCCCTTTCCTGCCAGCCCAGACTGTTTCCGCTCACTGAACATCAACAGGCGTCTCAGTGTCAGTGTGCCAGGCATACTTGGCTGGGCAGGGAGGTCTGCCCAGACCTGCCTGCCCAACAGAGCAGCTCATCCACCATCCCAGCCTGGCAGAGGCTTCGACCCAGACTCAAACGTCTCTGGAGCTCTGTGCTAGCTCAGCAGTGGCCCTGTGGGCCTGGGTCGAGGGGGAGGAGGAGCTGGTGACAGTGTCCCTGGCACGTTGCCTGAAGGGGGTGAAGCCCCAAGCCCCCGGGCAGAGATGCCAAGGAGTGGGGAGGCAGCAGGGGGGTAAAACTCATCACACAAGTGGGTTTGAGAAACATCGCAGGGCCGGGGGAGGGTTTCTGAGGGCCAAGTGGAATCCGCCCATCACCGAGGGCTGGCCAGGATGCCTGAGGGGGCCCTGTGAGCACAGAGCCGGAATCCCATCAGTGATGGAGACAGATGGAGGCTGGGAAGGAAAGCTCAGGCCAGGAGGCGGCACCCAGAGGTAGCCGGCAGACCCGGGACATGGAGCTGGTAACTGGCCACGACCAACCAGCCCAAGGGGTCTGGTGAGCCGGACGAGGTGGCCAGGTCTGGGGCAGGTGCACTGCCAAACGGGCAAACCCCCGGGGCCAGACGCCACTGCTGTAAACGGGCAGAGCTCCACTGACTGCCCCAGAGCTGCCCCAGTTCCACCGGCCGAGTTTGGCCCATTGGTGTTTTGGCTCCGGTATCGGTCACATCACTTCATTTTGGTAGCAGGAATGAGAAGGGTCAGCAAATATATACCCACACCGCTCTGCTGGGGCCCCACGGCCCCTTGTTACTCCAGCCCTGGGCTTACTTCCTGCCCCCCAGTGGTTCCTGTCCTGGGTGGGTTCCCCCCGCATCAATGCCCCTCAGACCTGACCAACAATCCCCCGATATTCCAGACCTGCCTCCCCAGCTCTGCCCATGGGCCTCAGTTCTGACCTGCAGCCCCCCGGCTATTTCAGATTTGGGCCCCACACCACAGCTCTGCTGGTGCCCTTAATCTCACTTCACACTTGGCTGTCCCCTCCCTGCTGACGCCTTTCAATCCCTACACAGCCCCTTCCCACCCCACTATTTCAGATGTGTCCCCCTTCCTCCGCGCCCTCTGTCAGTGCCCCAGTTCTGCTGGGTGCTGCCTGGCACAGAGATCTGCCAGTGCCCCTTAGTGCCAGCCTTCCACGGCGTGAGACACGTGCATTGAACCGTGACCCCGGGCAGCTGCTAATCACTGCGGGGTGCACAAACACCCCACTCTGCTTGGGATACGTTTGCTCGGGGCAGCACCACAGCCGTGGGTGCCAGGGACTCCCTCATTCAAGGCACAGCATGTGGTGACAGCTAACACGCAAATTAGCAGTGGCTATCTGAGGACTGTCCCTGGATGGTCCCCAAAGAGCAAACGTGGGGAGAGAGCTCAGCAACCGGTCCATACGTGCAGCAGTGCCCTGAGAGCCAACGACCGGGGCCGCCCTGCTCTGCGTCTCCTGGCTCACATACGGCTGGGATTTTCAAGAGTGCTAACTCTGCTTCCAGCGACACTGGCTTCAATGCATTCAGCCAGCCGTAAGCGTGTCTGAGCTCCACGTCTGGCCAAAGTGTCAGAAAGTCCAAGTCTTAATACGATCATGTTCCCTCCACTTTGATCTGGCCACTGAGAGATGTGACACTGGCAGACAGGTGCCAGCTCTTGCCAAGGCTTTAGGCCTCAGCTGAGCACTCACAAATTCATTGCTGGAAACCAGTCTGTTTCCCCTGTGTGTTCATAGAATCATAGAAGATGAGGGTTGGAAGGGACCTCAGGAGGTGTCTAGTTCAACCTCCTGCTCAAAGCAGGACCAACCCCAAGTAAATCATCCCAGCCAGGGCTTTGTCAAACCGCAGCTTAAAAACCTCTAAAGATGGAGATTCCACCAATTCCCTAGGTAACCCATTCCAGTGCTTCACCACCTGCCTAGTGACAAACTTTTTCCTAATGTCCAACCTAGACCTCCCCCCCTGTAACTTGAGACCGTTGCTCCTTGTTCTGTCATCTGCCACCACTGAGAACAGCCTAGCTCCATCCTCCCTGGAACCCCCTTTCAGGTAGTTCAAGGCTGCTATCAAATCCCCCCATTCTTCTCTTTTGCAAACTAAACAAGCCTAGTTCCCTCAGCCTCTCCTCATAAGTCTTATGCTCTAGCCCCCTAATCATTTTTGTTGCCCTCCGCTGGACTCTCTCCAATTTGTCCACATCCTTCCTGTAGTGGGGGGCCCAAAACTGGACACAATACTCCAAATGCAGCCTCACCAATGCCGAATAGAGGGGAATAATCACTTCCCTCGATCTGCTGGCAATTCTCCTACTAATGCTGCCCAATATGCCATTAGCCTTCTTGGCAATAAGGGCACACGGTGTCAGTACGGTTAAGACGCGTTTTGGACTTACCACAGTGTGTTTAGACTTTATGAAATGCTTGTACGTTGCTGCACACATTAATCTCACTTATAATATCTTTGTCACATGCCATGAGGTCAGGCCCGCTGATGGGGGCCGGCTTGTCCCATCAGCTTGAATTCTGGAAGAAGGAAATAAAAATAGCTGACAAGAAAATTGTACCACTTTTGCTGTTTGGCCTTTCACAGGGCCAGAGCTCCGGAAGAGAAGCAGAGATTCCCTGTGTTAACCTGGGTTGGCCCTCGAAGACATTCAGAGCGGACCGATTGCTAGAACGCTGTTACCTGTTGAACCCAGAAACTAACTCATTTGTGTATCAATGTTTGCCTGCTTTAACCTTGTGATCACTCTCATTTCTTTTCTTAGTTAATAAATCCTCGGCTGGTTTACTGTAGGATTGGCTACCTGTGTTGTCTTGGGTGTGAGATCTGCAGTATACATTGACCTGGGGGAAGTAACTGATCTCTTGGGACTGGGAGCAACCTGACTATTTTGTGACCTTTGGTGTATAGCAACCATCACAAAGCCCAGCTTGTCTGGGTAACACGACAGACTGGAATGCCCTGGGCACTGTCTGGGACTCCACGGGAAGGCTGTTCTAGTGCTTAGGAGCTCACACTTGTTACTGGGTTGGTGAAATGTAACTAGAGACCATACAACCAGTTTGGGTGGCTGCCCCGTTTCTTGCCAGTCTGCCCCGAGGCCGGCACTCCCGGTCATGAACCAGACAGAGTGAGAAGTGACCTCGTACACCATCCCGCAGCAAGACTCGGAAGCGCTTCAAGCTTGGCTTCTCTCTGCTTCCAGACACGCAAGCCAAGAGGAATGTCCAGGGGGGGCTACACTTTCCCGCAGATGCTGAGCTCAGCGGAATCTCTTTAGCATTCAACATTTCTAACTGGCCTGGACTTGGTGCTGGTGGGGGTGCGGGGGAGTGCTGCATGGACAGAGATGGACCCACTGAGGCACAGGACTGGCAGGGTACGGGCAGCCGCAATGCAAACCTCCGCCACCTTGCTCTGCCTGTGAGCATCAACCTGCACGAGGGGAGCTCAGTGCCCACAGAGCCCACCCAGCCCTCGGCCTTGCTGCTGAGGCTGCCAGCAAGAGGAACCAATTGCATGGATGGTTTCTGGGATGTGGCCAGCAGGAAGCTGGACTGACACCCACCAAACGGCATGCAATGGTAACAGCCCTGACTACAGCCAGCCCTAGGACTCTGGGGATTAAAGACTCCGCTCCCCTCTCAGTCTGATCCCTACAAACTAACTCTGATGGGAGAGGGGGACCATTAACCCTTGCTGCTACCCAGATGCTGGCTTATAGGATAATTGGACAGAGACAAAGCGAGCTGGGAATTTGGGGTGCACACATTGAGCGGACACCGCCATTGCTCGTTCATTTCTGTCCTTCCCGCCAGTCAGTTTCTGCTCTTTGATTTGTCACCCAGGCACCCTGCAATTTACAGGGAGCTCTTAAAATTAAGTACAATTTGCCTTTGCCCTCCCAGCAGGGTGACCGGATGTCCCGACATTATCGGGACTGTCACAATATTAGGGGCTTTGTCTTATAGAGGACCCTATTACCTTCCCAGCCCTTTTTTCACACTTGCTATCTGGTCACCCTAGCCCCAGCCAGAGGAATACTCAGGTCAGCAGCAGACTCCTGTTAGCATATGAGTGTTGTTGTAAGATCATTCAGATCTCCCCAGTGACATTCTACAGGCTCAGTATTTAGAAGGGATATTGCCCTTCCGGCTTCAACACGTACACCAAGTTCTAACCGATGGGCCAGGGACCAGTTCCAAAGCAGACACATGTGAAGATCTCCGTACGCAGTGCTGTGATCACACCGCCATTCCCAGTCCTGCTTCAAAAGGCCAAGGACGTGCGAGGGAGGACAACAAAAGATCTGTTCATGGCCACCTACGTCTCTGAGGCTTGGCGGGCCCTGCTCCTGTCGTGAGATGTTCAACCACCTGTCTCGTTGCTTCTGCTGCCACAGGGAGAATCCACATTTTCCTGCTGTGTTCCCGTTTTAAAAGCTAATTCACCCTTCCTACAACTGCTAAGAACTGGGACAATGTGAGAGCTCCTGCCCCTGGTGAGGATGCTCAGAGAGAGGCTCAATCAAAGCACCTGCACACTCGTCACATACACTGGGCAGGAGATGGAGGACACATCCAGAGACAGATCCACACACAGGCATCATGGGCAACAGCCAGCCACAGGCATGGTACCCACAACCCTCCCTGGGAGTAAAGGATCCGGGGGACCCAAGCTTTGCCCAACACGGAGCCATCCTGGCAACTCAGCAAGTACCAGGGAACACTCGCATGGCTGTGAACGGTGTCTGCGTGTGCAGGGCTGGGTGGTGATAAAGGAACAGAATGAGAGCCGGAGCAGGCCCTGCACCGTGTATGCCGTCTGCCCCAGGGCAAAGTGACTGCTCAGTGGGTGTATCAGAATGTGGGGGTTCTGATTTGGTGGCATGTTACACCCCCTCTGCACAGGCAGAGGGGTCGCCAGGCTAGGAGCTGGCAGAGGAGAAGAGGGCCCCTAGAGAAAGGCCCAGGGGTTCATGCTACCCTCATTAATGAAGGTCTGTTGGCTGGGAATGGAGCATTGCATACTGGGACCAGTCCCCTCCCCATCTGAGGGGCCCAGTCAAGGCTCCAGGTCCCAGGGTGGTGGGTGCTCCAAGGGGGCCAGCCCAGAGCAGGGGCTCCGGGTCCCAGGGTCGGGGGTGTGCTCCCAGGGGGGCCCAGCCCAGGGCAGGGGCTCCGGGTCCCAGGGTCGGGGGTGTGCTCCCAGGGGGGCCCAGCCCAGAGCAGGAGATCTGGGTCCCAGAGTTGGAGGGGTGCTCCCAGGGGGCCCGGCCCAGGACAGGGGCTCCAGGTCCCAGGGTGTTGGGTGCTCCCAGCGGGCCTGGTCCAGGTCAGGGGCTCCGGGTCCCGGGTGCATAACCCAAGTGTGCAGGGCGGGGGGGCCCTGCTCCGGGTCTTGCCCCAGGCCCCAGAGACCCCCGAGCCCGACCCAGCCCCTGCAGCAGGCGCGGGCGGCTCTGACTCACCGGCCGGGCAGGGTCCGGGTCCGGCTCCGGGGCAAACGGCTCCGCACTCGCATGAACCGGACCCGGCCCGGCGCCCCGCAGCTCGCTCGACTCTGCAACGCCCCGCCCCGGCCGGGGTCGCGCAGCAACCGTGGAACGCGGCGGCCCCTCCGCGTTCTGATTGGCGGGCCTGGGCAGCCGCTGCCTAGCGACGGCGCGAGGCGGAAACTTACAAGAGGCGGCGGGAAGCCACGTGCGGGGCGGGAGCGGTGGCTGGAGCGTCCCCCGACCCCCACTGCCTTCGGGCGCAGCCGGTCCGGGACCCTCCCTTCGCAGCCCCCCTCTTCACTCGGAGCCCCCCCGAGCAGCCCCGCCCCGAGTCTGTTCTCTGTTCCTGCCCCCCCAGCCAGCCCGCCGCACAGGGCAAGGGCAGGGCTGTGGGCTGGGGCCAGGGAACCCCGAGCCCGTGCGGTAGGATCCTGCCCTGCATAAGGAGCGGAGCTGAATAGTGGCTCACCGGCCCCTGCAGCGAGCGAGCGACAGCCCCGGGGGCAAGGGGCAGGGAGTGAGGGCGCCTGCCCGACGGGGGCTGCCACACTGCAGGCCGCCCTGCCGGGCCCGTTCCAGAGCCGTGCGAGAGCATGGCGGGACCCGGGGATCCAGGAGGACATCCAAGTGCAGTCCTCCTGTCAGAGGCGTGGTTTCCCAGGTCAGAAAGGGCCCGGCCTCTTGCAGCACAGGTAGGGGGTCCAGATGACAAGTGTGAAAAATCAGGACGGGGCAGAGGGCAACAGGCCCCTCTACAAGACAATGCTCCGAATATCAGGACTGTCCCTATAACATCGGGACATCTGGTCACCCTAATAACAGGGCATGGAACTTCCCTGCAATAATTCCTGTTGGAAATGAGGCATGGTTACTGCCCATTGCTGCTGCTTCACAGACTGGCTCAAATGAGCTCATTTCATGAGAAAAAAAGCCTTTTCCTGAGAGACAGCCCCTTGGGGTCACATAGACAACATGGATTCACCAAGGGAAAGTCATACCTGACCAATCTGAGATTGCCTTCTATGAAGAGGTGACTGGCTCTGTGGATATGGGGAAAGTGGTGGACATGATATACCTTGACTTTAGCAAAGCTTTTGATACAGTCTTTCACAGTATTCTTATCACCAAGTTAAAGAAGTATGGGTTGGATGAATGGACTATAAAATGGATAGAGAACTGGCTAGAGCATAGGGCTCAATGAGTAGTGATCAATGGCTCCATGTCTAGCTGGCAACCGGTCACAAGTGGAGTGCCCCAGGGGTCGGTCCTGGGGCCGGTTTTGTTCAACATCTTCATTAATGATCTGGAGGATGGGGTAGATTGCACCCTCAGCAAGTTTGCAGATGACACTAAGCTAGGGGGAGTGGTAGATACACTGGAAGATAGGGATAGGATACAGAAGGACCTAAACAAACTGGAGGATTGGGCCAAAAGAAATCTGATGAGCTTCAACAAGGACAAGTGCAGAGTCCTTCACTTAGGACAGAAGAATCCCATGCACAGCTACAGACTGGGGACCGATAAGCTAGGCAGCAGTTCTGCAGAAAAGGACCTGGGGTTTACAGTGGATAAGAAGCTGGATATGAGTCCGCAGTGTGCCCTGGTTGCCAAGAAGGCTAATGGCATATTGGGCTGCATTAGTAGGAGCATTGCCAGCAGATCGCGGGAAGTGATTATTCCGCTCTATTCGGCATTGGTGAGGCCACATTTGGAGTATCGTGTCCAGTTTTGGCCCCCCCACTACAAAAAGGATGTGGAGAAGTTGGAGAGAGTCCAGCGGAGGGCAACAAAAATGATTAGGGGGCTGGAGCACAAGATTTATGAGGAGAGGTTGAGGGAACTAGGTTTGTTTAGTCTGCAAAAGAGAAGAATGAAGAGGGATTTGATAGCAGCCTTTAACTACCTGAAAGGGGGTTCCAGGGAGGATGGAGTTAGGCTGTTCTCGGTGGTGGCAGATGACAGAACTAGGAGCAACGGTCTCAAGTTGCAGTGGGGGAGGTCTAGGTTGGATATTAGGAAAAAGTTTTTCACAAGGAGGGTGGTGAAGCCCTGGAATGGGTTACCTGGGGAGGTGGTGGAATCTCCATCTTTAGAGGTTTTTAAGCTGAGGCTTGACAAAGCCCTGGCTGGGATGATTTAGCTGAGGTTAGTCCTGCTTTGAGCAGGGGGTTGGACTAGATGACCTCCTGAGGTCCCTTCCAACTCTATGATTCCGTGAGTCACACTGGGCTCTTCCTGGTTTGCACATCAATAGCAGCAACAACACCTCTGTGGTCTGCACTTAGTTAATAGTTCTGTTGCTGACGCATGAGGCACAGCAGACTTCGTTGCCTGGGCTCTGCTAAAAAGAGTAAAAAGTAGGGGAAATATGTTTGTTACTCCAGTTGGCAGATCTGACTCTGATACACACAGTGAGCAGGTGTGAAGACTAAGGAAGGGCCACCACCTGACCAAGAAAGGGAGGAACATTTTCACCAGCCCACCCTGTGAGGAGGGCCTTAAACTAAGCTCAAAGTAGGGTGACCAGATAGCAAGTGGGAAAAATTAGGACAGGATGGGGTGGTGGGTAATAGGCACCTATATAAGAAAAAGCCCTGAATATTGGGACTGTCCCTTAAAATCGGGACTCTGGTCACCCTAGTTTAAAGAGGCATGTGACAAAAGCCCACAAAGCATTAAAAAAAAGTGATCTTAACAGAGAGCTTGCTGTTGGGAGGGAGGGGACATGGAAAATTACAATAGGGTCAACAGAGCAACAAGTGGGAAATCAGTGGGGAAATCTGTTCAGCATCTTAGATATTTATGCACAAATGCAAGGAGTATGTGGAATAAACAGGATGAACTGGAAGTATTAGCCTGTAAGTTAAATGATGACTTACTTGGCATCACAGAGACGTGGCTGGATAAATTTCATGACTGGAATACTGGTGTAGAGATATAGCTTGTTCAGGAGAGACAGGCAGGGTAAAAAGGGCAGAGGTGTTGCATTAGACATCGAGAATATAGACACTTGTTCTGAGGTCCAGAGGAGGTGAGAGGCTGACCAGCTGAAAGTCTCTGGGTACAGATAAAAATGGAGGAAATTGGGTGATATGATAGGGGTCTACTATAGACCACGAAATCAGGAAGGTGAGATGAGTCATTTGTAGAACAAATAACAGAGATATCCAAGCCATAAGACCTGATAGTAATGGGGGACATGAACTACCCAGACATCGGTTGGAAAAGCAATATGGCAAAACCCAGAATTTCCAAGAAGCTCTTGGAATGTATTGAGGATAACTTTTTGTTTCGGAAAGTGGAAGAAGTAACTAGGGGGACTGCCATTTCAGACATGATTCTGACCAACAGGAAGGAATTGGTTGAAAATCTGAAGGTGGAAGTTAGTTTAAGTGACAGCAATCATGAAATGATAGATTTCATGATTCTAAGGAAAGGAAGGAGTGAGAGGCGCAGCATAAGGACAAATGGCCTTCAAACAAAAGAGCAGACTTTCACAAACTCTGAGAACTGGGAAGTCAGATCCCATAGGAAGAAAAATCTAAGAGCAAAAGATGTTCAGGAGAGCTGACAGTTTCTCTGAGAGACAATATCAAAGCAAACTCAATATCAATAGCAAACTATCCCGATGTGGAGGAATAATAGGAAGAATAGTAAGAGATCAATATGGCTCCATGAGGAGCTCTTGAATGGCCTGAGAATCCTACAAAAAGTGGAAATTTCTAAGTGCAAAAGAATAGCACAAAATCCGAAAGGTCTTCTATAAGTGCCTACATGGGGAACAAATAATAATAATGGGCTCTTCTCTCTAACAGAGAAAGGAATAACATGATCCAATGGCTGGAAGTTGAAGCTAGACACATTCAGACTGGAAATAAGACACACATTTTTAATGGTGAGCGTAATTAACCATTGGCACAATCTACCAAGAACTGTGGTGAATTCATGACTCTTAGTCAATAACTATATCTCCTTATAGCACTATTATCTATTGGCCAGCGCTACAGACAACGTAATACAAGCAGGAATGTCTTAATGTAACAAGGGTGTAATTTAAAAAGCACTAGAGGAAAGGCACTAACAACATCTAATTAAAACGCAGCCGTTCAGGAAACCCCACTTTGAAGTCAACCAAACCTATCTGCAGCCGAGTCAGGGATCTAGTACCAAAAGAGATGGGGGGGGGGGCAGAGGCAGCTAGTAAATAAAGGGCCAGTGGTCATGCAAACACCTTCAAAACAACAGTGCTAGCGTGTCTCGGGGGAGTGGGCAGCAGAGCCAGATGTCCAGTGAGGAGCCTGCATGGCGAAGGCCTCATGGCCTCTGCTCCCACTTGGGAGTGTGGGACCCAGGAAGGTGGAAGAGAAAGCACCTGTGCTGAGTGAGGTAGCAAAGCCCGTCCCATCCCTCTGCCAAGGCAGGACCCTGGCTGCAGCAGGCAGCAGATGGGACCTGACCGTGCCTGGCCTGCACACAGACAGCCACGCTTAGGACTGGGGACCTAAGAGGCTAAGGAAACAGCCCAGGGGCTGTTCAGTGAGAGGACTTGGAGATGTCAGCTGTCCAGGGTGAGGCACGGGGCACCAGGAGGGCTCCTGAGAAAGGAAAGGGGGGGGGGGGGCAGAGAGCAGAGATGTCTGCCTGCAAAGGGGAGGTAGATCTGTAATGTCAGGAAAGAGCCTTCGCCACGAGGCGCCCCTCTCTCGCTGCTTGAGGGGGCTGAGTAACTGGCTGCCTGAGAAACCCTCCTGGGTATCAGGCCCCGTGATGGGGCAGGCAGAGCTGTGGAAGGGGATACAGGCTGGGCTGGAGTCTGAGGCAGACTGGCCAGTCCAAAGTGCTCACGGCTGGTCTCTGCAGGGCTGCGGCTTTTTCCTTCCTGAGGTCCCATCTCTGCGGGGCTCTCCCAGGCCCGCTGCACCCTGAGCACTGCTCGGCACCGGCCTGCAGCTCTCGCCGACGGCGGCTGGAACAGCTTCTCAAATGCTTCCATTAACACAGGCAGCACCCGGGACACCCGCCGCCCTGCTGTTTGCCATCACCTGCCCACTCCTCTCCCCCCGCCCCAGCCCTCAGGGCTTTTGCCTGGCCCTGCTGCCGCTCTCACTCACCAGTGGAGGGAGCATTTAAGGAAGACCCATGGCAGGAAGGACAGGGCAAGTGATGGGAGAAGGGCAGGATTTAGAGAGGACAGGCGCCTCTGTCACTTAGCAAATGGCTCCCAAAGCTCCTCCAGCCCAACATGTGATCAGTCCAGTGCACGGGAAAACAGAGCGGGTCACCCAGAAAGACCTGGGTGAATTAACACAAGGGCTGGCACTAGGTACATGCCAGTGCAGCTACACTGTGTCTTGCTACCTCTGTGCCACCCCCCAGCACATCCCTTCAATGGCTGAGACACCCCCCCCCCATCTTGAAAGAGAAACCTGGGGACCCAATGTTCCCGGCTGCCCCCATGATGTGGCCCTCAAACTCTTATCATCTCCCAATCTCACAATAAGCACCCAGACCTTCTCCAGCAAAAAGCATCTCCAACCCATCCAGCTGCCACTGCCACCACCCCGTGGGTGCCCATTGCCCCCCCAGGCTTCTAGCTTCACCCAAAGCATTTCCCAAGCCCCGGGAGCAGCCCAGTGGAGCAAGTGATGACACTTCAGCACGGGACATTTTAAAACTCCTGAATCCACGTTTTATTATTGTGTAGGAGAAGAGGGATCACGCACAAGATATTGTTCCAAAGAAGTACATTCAACAGCATTTACAGTAGAGTGACATTAAAATCCTCTGGTGGGAAACAGACTAGGAGACAGTGCTGTGATGAAGTGTTGTCACTAAATGCACTGTGTAAGATGCAGTAGTTTGCTTTTAAAATGAGCTGTCCTAAAAATGACATTTTTTGTGTTGAATTCCCAATATTAGCCCTGCTAATCTGTAATGTCTGTGTGTGAGGCTTCTACACAGATGCATTTACTGAAGGTAGATCAGAAAAGACTAATTGCTGCCCCAGAGTCCAGCAAGGCTGGGCTTTAGGTGCCAACACTTAATTTCACTTCGCACGTCTTTTAGCTGCAACAGTTTTCGTGACAGATGTAGGAATCTCTTCCCTTTCCAAGCTCTTGGATAACACTTGTTGTGACAAAACGCACAAGGAAAAATGAGGCATTTTAAAGAGCTCTATTTCTAGTCTCTCTTATGAAACTGAATCAGGCCTTGAGTGGAAAACCCCCTGTATGTAATGTTGTTATAAACCAAACTAAAAGAACAGCGGGACAGAACAGAGAACCCTCTGTGCTCCCACAATTACAGAAAATGTGTCTCTAAATGCCTCAGTGATGGAATATGTAATAGTCGCCCAGCAGGCTGGAGCCAAGCGGCTCAATGTTATCAACACAGCAAATCAGGAAATGTAGAGATTCGCCTGTATTACTGGGCCATAGGCTGGCCACGCAGCCAGCCGGCTTAGAAGTCGTGTGTGCACCTGCACTGGCTGACTGTGCTTGGAATACTGAGAGCCTTCCTTTAGGGGAAATCTACACTACAAAATTAAGTCGACCTAAGTTACATGGAGGAACAGCCACTGCCGTAATGCAATCGCTTGTGCCTGTCCACATTATGCTCCTTGTGTCGGCGGTGCACATCCTCACCAGGAGCGCTTGCACCGATTTAACGGCCAGCGTGGGGCATTGCGGGACAGCGGCTGAAAGGCAGCAACAGTCGATGTAAGCAACGCAGCGTCTACCCTGACACTGCGTCGACCAAACTACGTCGACCTAAGCCCTATGCCTCTGGCGGTGCTGGAATTAAGTCGAGGTAGTGGGTGAGTTACATTTCAGTGTAGACGCGTACAGAGTCAGGTTGATGTACGCTGCCTTATGTCGACCTAGCTGTGTAGGGTAGACTAAGCCTTAGAAACCTGAAATGCCTTTTTTCCTGAAAGGACATGATGATCTTTTCTAATTAACACCTTTTGAATGTGGAAGCATTTGACTTTGGAGCAATTGTTACTTATCTAATTAAGCAAATACCTTAAACCCCACCCCTCCCTGCACATTTTAGAACAAGCCTACCTGGAAGATAAGCTGAAATACATCACATGGGTTGTACTACAAAACCTCAGACAGACCTACCTGTCTTCATTATTTGTCATCTAGGATGTACCATATAAATTTAAGCAAAATAATTTGTATATATATTTATATATAAATTAGAAGCAAATAAAATATCAAAGGGTGTGCTGAAATCAGCTGTGGTACCACACTGATAGCCAATCACTAATGTTACATTGTACAAGTTCTATATATAGTGTATACATACATGTGTTGTAAATCATAGCATCTGTGGGTGTTGAGTGAGAAGAGGGCAGACCAGGATAGCGATGGTCTTCGGAACTGATTGCATATGTGTCCCTTGTGCAGGCTGGGTTTTCCGGTTACCAGTGCCTTGAAGTTCATTATTGCTAATTTTCTTCTGCCGTGGATGGGGGATGGCCCCCGCGTGGCCTTTGACCCCCGAGAGCTGAGTGAGTTGGTGTGACATGGTGGAAAGCCAGAGCAGAAGACGTCAGAAAAGAAACCACGCAAGGCAGACCCTGCCTCTAGCCCTCCCAAGAGCTCACAAAAGGCTCCCTCTCAAGCCCACAACGCTCAGCGGAGCTCAGCCGTGTACAGCTCCTGATTTCCATCCCCACTAGCCAGTGCAGACAGGGCTCTCCAGAGACAACCTGCAGTTCAGTTCCCAGAGATGTATGCACCATAGCAGGATGTGTGAGCGAGTCACCTTCTCCTGCTGCTCATTTATCACCCGAAGGGCTTGCTCATCCTTTCCTGTCGTCTCGGGAGCACTCAGCATCACAGCAAGGAGACAGCTCTGGGCGGGAGGCAGCAGCAGAAGTGGACGGGCCTCTGTCCCCATGCAACAGGGGGGGGGGCGGCGGCACTTGAAAAGGTAGGTACAGAAAGCAGATCTAGGAGCTGAGTTGTTTCAGGACAGATGCTAGTTCCACCGGCTTCAACTGACAGCCCTGAGGGGTGAGCATGGCCCAATATTTGCCACGGGGGCTCAGCGGACGCTCAGCGATGGGATATTCCTAATACCGACAAGAGCAGGAACCCCATGGATGGGGACTGCCCTGCTGGTCTCACATTGCAACGGGGGCAGGGAGGGAGGAGAGGGGGCAGTCCAGTGGCTGGAGCTTGGAGGGGAGCCAGTCTGGGTTCAGAGCCACCTGCTGCCCCAGGGAGGGACTTTGGTCACTGACAAACTCCTGGGAGGGATTTTAGCATCAAGCCAGGGAGGTGATGGGTTTCTCTGTCTAGGGTAGCCTGCGGCGGGGGGTGGGAGGGGGTGCCTGCAGATGCAGGATCTAAAGGAGCTCTGCAGCAGAGGGCGTTGCTAGCCTAGAAGTACCTGAGCTGTAGCAGTCAGTGACAATCCCGGAGCGATGCCTGCACACAGCAATGAGAGCAAACCTTCCCTGCAGGGAACCAAGGGAAGGCCCCAGGGCAGGCTGGTTCCCAGTGGCCCACAGTCAGCTCAGCTTTCTACTGGGCCTTTGCCATGTTGCACCCCGCTCCCAGCAGCTGGTGTGAGCCCCAGCACCCCTCCTGTCTGGTGACGGCAGCATCTGTGCTAGCGGGAAGGAAGCACTCTCTGCAGGGCAGGCCGGGGGAGGGAGGCGGAGCCTAAGGAGGTGGCATCAGACTGGAGGTGGGGGCAAGAGAAGAACCCCAAGGAGAGAGAAGCAGGACGGGTGGAAATGGAAGGAAGCCGAAGGGAATGGGGAAAAGGGGCAGGGGGCCAGCTCCTTGTTCACGAGTCTCCTGCTACACTTCCTGCATGTTAACAGTATCCTGCGCCTCCCACCACCCCTGATGGGACGGACGCTGCAATAGATCTCGGGACCCATCCAGGCAACAGCTGCCAGTGGCATCAAACTTTGTGCCTGGTGTCAGAAGGGCAGCTCAGAGCCCAAACCCCGCCTGCAAAGAGTGGCAGGAAGGCGTAGACAGCTGGGAGCGTGACCGACTGCGAGGCATGGAGGGGACGGGGACTGGAGGCCCTGGGCTGAGGTGAGCGATGGATCCGGACAAGCCCTGGCGGTATCTCCAAACTGCTGAGTAAGGGTCTTTGCTTTAGTCCCCGAAGGCTGAGTCTACTCTGACTGAGGGCAAGTTTAAAATCTCTCCCTAGCTCGACTGCCTCTTTTCTGAGCTCCGTAAGGAACTGTTTCCCATTAAGACAAAGTTGCAGGGGAAAACAAAAACAAACACTCTCAAAAAAGCATCTCGGTAGAAACGGTTCTAAAAAATATCAGCTAAATATTGCAGATGAAAAAAATCCACTCAAACAACCCCCCAAATTCAGCTACAGAGCGTCAGCAAAAAACAAGCTAATTCATATTTGTGGGAAGAGCATGCACTGCTGGGAACCGTGGAGAGAACCTAGGAACCTGCCAAACCCAGAAAAGTCATCTTCTCCCTAGAGCTGCTTAGATACATGGGCTCAGAGAGGTGCTTGTGTCTGTAAAGAGGAACCTGAACTGTAAGCAGATTTTTTTTTTAATTAAGTCCACGCACAAATGGGGAAAAAAAAAAATCAAATGGAAGAGCTCAAACGACCGTGCATCGTTTCCCCGCACCGCGTGCATCTTTGGAAGTTGACGTCTCAGTTAATAAAGCTGAGGCTTCGAAAAATATAGGCAGCAACTTCTGACAGCAATAAATATGGTAGGCTAAAAATGAACCAGATTCAACGTGTCCTTGTTCCTAATTAGTAGCTAAAAAAACGCCACCGTTAAAAAAAAACCCAACTGACTGCTATTTTATTAGTACATAAAAAAATAGGTTTGGAGTCCCTGTTTTGATTTCTTTTCTTTTAAATTTCTGTATTTATTTACTCTGTGTTTGTTTCTGTGCGCTGTGACGTCAGCAGTAGGACGCTGCCCGATGCGCCCCAGGTGCGCCTCATCCCCCTCTCCTGCTACAGAAGGGCCTATGGGGCCTGCCAGCCCGACGTGGGGGGAGCAGCTCAGAAGATATCAGGGCACAGATGCCAGTCCTGTTTCTCCTTGGCTTCCCAGTAGCCACCCTTGTAAACACAGATCAGCTCCCCTGTCTGGGGATCCACCTTCCTCTCAAACCACAGTGGGATGTAGCCTTCGTAGTCTTTGCCTGTCGAGAGTGGAAAGCACAGCACAAGGGTTGATTGCACATCCCATGGGGAAGCCAGGCAGCTCTGCTGGCACCCCCCCGTGTTGTCAGCATAGTTCAATACCCAGATGGAGGGTTCAGATGGAGGGTTGATTCAGATGGAGGGATCTGAATCAACCCAACAGGCCATGCCTGGGTCACCCACTGCTATTAAAACGACTGCCAGTTAGAAGAACCAGCCAAGCCCTATGAATTCATGAGCCCAGGCCTCACATGGGAGCTGGGAAACTTACACATGGTGTGGCTGGCTCCCAACAACACCCGTGACAGAGCTGGCAGGCTCAGAGGCTGTGCTCAGGGATCCCCTCACCAGCCAGCTCAGGAGAGGAGAGGAGATGCGTGTGACTTCAGCTGAAGCCGGGATTCCTCTGCCGCATCCATCCTGCACAGCACCTCTGGTCCTGGAACCTCAGATCACTTTACCAGGGTGCTGGGATATGCAGCCAAGGATGTGCCCACGGCCACCCGGCACGTCTGAAACAGAGCCCATGTTGCTCGCCCGAGTCCCAGCCCTCAGCCAAGCACATCAGGCTCCTCAGAGGCATCTACAGATGGGGAAGAGCAACCAGGCTCCCTAGCCTGGTTCTCGTGCTGTTCTGGGGCAGCTCTTCTGGGGCTTGAGACACTCTACTGACTTGCTGCCTGCCTTTGGCCGCAGCTCCCACATCCTGGGACCAGCAGCCTGGCTGTCTAGGGAACCCTGCGAGCCAGTCCAACTCACCTTCCTCCAAGGCCTCCACGGCTTCCGCCTCTCGCCTGCGACGGACGGCCCTTTGCTTCTCCTCCAGCCTCTGCTTCTCCACGTTGGCCTCGTCCCACTTGCCGTTCTCCATGAGCCGCTGGTCAGGCCTCAGCCGGCTGTCTGTGGGGGCTACTCTTTCCTCAGGCTCGTTGAGGGTCAGGGCCAGGTCAGAGAAGAAATACATGTTCTCGGCATTCTCCCTGGAGGAGAAGGGCCCGGAGCACGTTAGAGGTGGATTCTTCCACCCAGCCAGATACGAAGGGTCTCCAGCCATCTATCCAGCTGCTTGTATGGCCCCTATCACCGAGGTACCTAAGTGTCTCTGACCGTTCGGTTCTGCCCTGGCCACACCACCTGCTGGAGAGCTGATAATGCAGGGGGGTCCTCATTGAGGTGACAAAATTCTTCCTTTGGGGAGCCTTTCCTCCCACCACCCCCATCGAAATGCCACGAGAGAACAGTTCAACCAGGGCTGTGCCCTGATCTCCCCACGGGAGTCATGGTCTCCTCGTACACTCCGTGCCACTGGCCTGGAGGCCGAGAGGGCAGAGGTCCACTCCCAAACACCGTTTCCCCATGTGCCCAGCATCCAGCAATGCTGCTGCCCCACAACCCAGCTGGCCTGCAAGAGTCACCCCAGAGAAGAGGCGGAATGAGAGAGAAAAGCCAGAAGCGTGCATTTGTGCTATGCCCCTTGTGCCACGTGTGTGACAGGCAGCTGCACGCAGAGACAAATGGCCGTTGGCGATAACTCTCAGCAGCGAGCCAACCAAGGCAGCGCGGTGTAGTACGAAGAGCTGGTGGGGCAGAGACCTGGCCACACGGATTGCTAAACTGGGACGGAAAGCAGTTACGTGCACATGGGTTAACCCTGTTAGCAAAGCACTTTTCCAAACTGGATTAAGTACTTCTTCCTTCGCTGTTCTTCCAGGAGCCACCTTAGCTGGTCAGACTGTTCTGGAGCTGGAGCGAACTGCGATGGTCAGACCCATGTTAGAAACCAGCTCCTGCCGGATTCAGACTTGGTTCTGGAACACGCTCGTGCCAGGGATTTGGAGAACACCCATTGGCGTTGAAAGCCGTGTTATCCCATTCTAAGCCAGGTTCCCGTAAAGTCTCTCACACGCTTTACAACTGAGGGTCTGTCTACACTGCAATCAGAGGTGTGATCGCAGCACGTGTAGACGTACGCGAGTTGGCTGAGATCTCGCTAGACAAGTTGATGCAGCCTGGACGAGTGACAACAGCAGGGAAGGTGTGGACACACTGGCCGCAGAGTGGGCTAGCCCCACCCACCCAGGACCCTGGGCACACACTCAAGGGTGGGAGACGCTGCAGTTAGCAGCAGAGCTCAGAGAAGCAGCGAGGTGTGCCTCACGGCACCACCACCCAGGACTGTTCCTCTGGGTCCCCCTCGCTGCACTGGCCATAGCAGGGGTAAGTCCTTCTTTCTCAGACCACTTTGCCCACCACTGAAATGCAGCCACCTCTGGGCTGAAATGCAGCAGCTGCTTAAGAGCCTGACCACAGCACACCACGCCTGCAGAGAGGACTCACGGGAGAGGGTATTTCTTCCACAGGACCTTCGGGGTCAGCGTCTGGTAGACCGTTTTTTGCTTGCCCTCCGAGCTGGTGCTGCTGGTGCTGCTCTGCACGATCTTGGAGCACTCCATGTTCTCATCCCACGTGCCAGACATGACGTAATGTGCTTTGCCATCGGCGTCTGTGACCACGCCCGTCACCTGGCACCGGGGGAGGAGGGGAGAGAAAAATCACATGGGCTTACAATGATGGAGCTTGCAAACGGCCAAAGGACAGAGACAAGAGTGAGGCAGTCAGCACCTGGGCCCGGTGTCATTCAGAAAGTCTGGTTCTTGTACGGCAGTGCTGAGGCCTGGCAGAATCACACACAGGCAGCACCCAGCTCCCTCTGCTTCATGCTGGGATTCATCCCAGCCCCAGCCCGTCTCCTTCGTCCTGCCGCCCAGCCCTGCGTCGCCCTTCCCAGCTCTCAAACACAGCCAGTGTCATTGCTTTCACCTGTGACTCTGGAAGAGCCGACGATGGACTGAGGGAGTCAGATGGAAGCTGTTTCACACGGCTGGTAAGGATGTGAACGCAGGGCAGTTCACTATGTTCTATCTAGCCTTGGGAACGCAAGAATAGAGGTAAATGTGGGCCAGCACCGGCCCAGGCAGCTCACCGCTAAGGGGGCGCCAACACGGTTTCAAGTGAATAATCATCTGCTTAATTAATTAGGATTGCTGGACTCTTGCTGCCCCAGGTACTGTCTGGCCCACAACCCAACAGCTATCCTACCCCATGGCACCGGGCACCGCCCAGAGGGAAGAATCAAAGCCTCAGCCATGTGAGAGGCTGCTTAACCGAGTTGGGTTTTCCTGGGTACATACCTTCCGGGGCACGTCTCTGGAGAAATAGCTGTAGGGGGTAAATTTCAGCTGGCATTTATCTTTTGACTTGTGGTTAACAATCTCTATGTCACCAGACTGGAGAAAAGACACAATCACAGCAGAGAGGGGGTTTGCAAAGGGACAAATCAGGCGTTAGTTTCAGTTGGTTCACAGGCAAATCAGTATCGTCAGCCGCGATTTTTGTCTCCCAAACTCAGGCAGTTTAACTTAGTTCCAGTGAACGCAGAGGGTCCCAGGGGGTGCGGATGGTAGAAGCCAGCCTCGCAGCTCTACCCCAGCACCCGGGGCCTGGTGTGACAGGGAGGAGTTCCCATGGAGATGGAAAACCAGTGATGGATTGGGAGCATTGATGTCAGCTTGGGCAGAAAAGCCAGGGCCAGCCCCCCGGGGAAGGAAGGGGCTACAGGAGGTGCTGGCATCTGATGGCAGCACCAAAAGATCCAAGGTGGACCTGACAGAGGAGCTTTCCCATGTGCCTGCTGCAGCTGGCCCCTGCCAGTGGGACAGATCTTCCTTCTCAGAAGGTTTTTGGAGGGGGCGGGGAGGACATACTGGATGAGGGGAAGCCTCTCCTGACAGCCAGCCGCCGGGATCCTTTCACTACCCCACCCCTTGGAAGCCAGCCCCCCTTCTCTGAAGCACTGTAACAAAATAAACCAGGACAAAACACGTGGGCCGGGGAGATCAGGGACCAGGACCCTGCGCTGCACGCCACTGACCTGGTCAATCCAGAGCTTGCCCACGATGATGTTGTGAACGGTGGAGGTGACCTTCCTCCAGATGTAGTGGTTCCCGCTGGAGTGAAACTCGAGGTGGATGGCGCCTGTGGAGGCAGAGGGGGAGAGGCCTTCGCTTGGAGAAGAGGGAGACAGGGCCACGCTAGGGGACAGACCAGATACTGCACTATCCTGGAGCAGCACCACGCAGGCATCGGCATTTTTCTTCCCCTTTCTACCCCTTCCCATCCCCGCATTTTCATTCAACTCTCCGCTGCTTCCAGGCTGAAAAGCTGAACAATGTTCCCTGGCTTTAGGCTTTGTCCTTTTCCCACTTGGCAGACGTGAACAATGCCAGCCCCTCCTGACGGGAGCAGGCCAGCACGGCCCCCGCCTTGCCTGCTTCTTTGATCACCACCATCCATGGGGTCAGCGCCCCGCTGGGAACACGGCTACGCTGCCTGGCGTGGGCTGTCCCGTCACAGCTCAGCCTGCTTCTCTGGAGAAATATCGCTTGGTGGCTGTGCAGGAAGACCAGGCAGGGCTCCCCATGGGGGTGAAGGGTGGAACGTCTTCCCCTGAGGCAGCTGAAGCCGGAGCCCTCCAGTTATCCCCACGCTGAATTTGTATTGAAAAAGGAACCAATACAAGGTGACGCTGTGTACAGGGACAAGGTGGGGGTGTGTGTGGAGGAGGGAACTCTGCACAGGCCGCTGGCTTGTTTGGGGGGTAGGGGGGAGCTCTGCCCGAGACCATCATATAACAGCAGTGACACTGTGACCGCATGGGTGGCAGTAAGGGCTGGACAAGCCTGCCCGGTAACAGAGCAGCCAGCCGTCAACCGAGCAGCCAGCCCGTCCGGTCACTGTTACAGGAGGAAACCAGATCAAAGCTAGCCTGGGTGGGTCCCCGCATGCTGCAGTCACACCTCTGATTGCCATCTGGGCATACCCTACGCGGGCTTGTATTTGTGTAGCATGGGGGAGCCCCTCATCGGGGGGAGCAGAGAGCTTTCCCTACGCCCACGGCCTGGGAAAAGCTGCAAAATTCCTCCTCCTATTTGGTTCCAAGGAAATTCCCTCGGCCAGTCCCTGGAGCAAGACATCCGCCGACACCCAGCGTTCCGGGACCAGGCTGAATTCGGGGCGCTGCCGTGCAGTCACAGGCAGAGCTGGACTCTCGCATCCTCGAGCACGACTGCACCATCACCTTAGCAAGGGGGCATTCCTCGCAAGCCAGTCTTCACAGGCTGGCCTCAGGCCAGGTCTACACTAGGAAATTAGATCTGCAAAACTTCGTCACTCAGGGGTGTGAAAAATCCACGCCCCATGAGTGACGCAGTTAAAGCAACCGAACCCCCGGTGTAGACCGCTAAAATTCTCCGTCGAGCCAGCTACTGCCTCTTGGGGAGGTGGCTTCCCTATGCCGATGGGAGAACCCCTCCTGTCGGCGTAGGTGCATCTTCACTGAAGTTAAAGGGCCTGAACCAAGGACAAGGCGACTTAGAAGCATGGAGTAAGTATATTTAACTGCTCCCTACTGAGCCTGTGTCACCGGCCACAGAACCCCTGCCTTTAAGTGCAAGGCAGAGCGTCTTTGCTGCTCAGAGAGGCGAATAACCCTCCACTCCTGCCTGTGTAAGAAGAGTGGACCCAAGTTTACTGCACTGGTCCCAAGAAATGGGACCTGGCCCCTACGGACCCTGCACATTCCCACATACCCCGGCCAAGTTCTATTCATCAGGTAATTGGAGCCAGGTCCATCCGTGATGCCTGTTAGACCTAGAAACTGCAGACTAAGTGGTGGGTAGAGCTCTGAGAACTATCACGGGGGACAGCCAGTGGAGGAAGTCTGATACTGACCCAGAGCAAAGGCTTCCTAAGCGAAAACGCAAGCTTCAGTGCATCGAACTAAAAGGGGGAGGAAATCGCTAGACATGTTAAGTGTCTAAGTATAAGGAGAGCCCAGTTCACCACTCAGCAGGAAGCCCGATGCCCATGAACCAGAAGGAGACACAGCTCCACGCACTAGAAACGAGAAAGGGCCGAAGGGCGCAGAGAGAAATTCTGTAAGCAAAAGAAAAATTCACGCGGAGCATTCTGGCTTCCCAAGCTTTCAAACAGCGCCGCTGACTCTCTCAGCCTGGCTTGCAATCATCTGACAGCCTCACCCGGACAGCCACCAACTCCCCAGCACCCCAGCGCCGACAGCCAGAGCCTCAGAACTGCTCTGCGCTTCCTGGCTAGTGCTGTGTTTTCGTATCACCGTCCCGTTGGTCAGAGTCTGGTAGGAAGCAGGGACTGAACAAGGATTTTGCAAACCTGGACAAAGCCTCGCCTCTCCCCAGTGGGGCTGGGACCATCGTCTCCATGTTACAGATGGGGAGAGTGTGAAGGATGGGATTTCCACAAGTACCTGCCTGACTCAGGAGTGATACGATCTGTACTCTACAGGGCTTTGGAAAATCCTTCCCTAAATGAATTGCCCAAAGTCCCAGTGAATCAGTGACAGAGCCAGGAAAAGAACCCAGGAGTCCTGACTCCAGTGATAGCCACAAGACAGCACTGCCTCCCTGCATCTAGAGAACAGACAGATCTGGACCATCTGTGTCTCCCCCTGCACCTCAAATCTGCCTGATTTCCCCTGGCTGGAGGTTTTTAACCCGCGTCTCTGCTCCGGCGGACATGCTGCAAAGGGAGACCAGTCCCATTTGGCCCTCTGCAGGGCTTACGTCATCCCTATGGGACCAGTGCACTGGCCAAACATCCTCAGAAGTGTGCAAGCAGAGCAAACGCACCCGTGTGTTAACGCTCGCCAGGGCTAGTCACTTACCCAGTGGCATGATAGAGAGGTATTTGCCCCTGAACTTGCTGGCGATTGTGATTTCCTGCCACAGCGTCCAGCCTCGCTTGGAATACACGTGATGGGCCGCGGCGGGCGGGTGATGGCTCACCTGAGACACACAAGGAGAAAGCAATGTCACACCTGCGGGAGAAAGGCCCTGACCAGGAAACAATGTCCCACACCGACAGGTGGGCAGGGGAGAGGGGCCGACAGGGCCATGAGCCACGGTACCCAGGCAGCAATACTCAGAGTGGGAGGGGACAGCTTGGGGATGGCGTCGGAACTGAGGATGTGACGCGTTCCGACTTCCCAAGGGATGTTACGACGTTACACCCTAAAAGACGCAGCGGCCCCTGCCCTCTGGCAGGGGGTAGCACCCAGTCATTGCCCACATCGCCACACCACTCGGGGACACTACACTTGTCTCACACCGGGCTCTTCCCTTTCTGGCTTTCATTTCCCATTCCCCAAGCCCCTCCTCATCCATTTACAGTCATTTGAAGGAGGGCAGCCCTGCAGAATGCAGGGTCCCCGCAGCAGCACCCCTCCTGCCGTTATCATGCTAACTGTAAATAGAGACCGCCCCGCCCCTGTCCTTCAGAATTCAGCTGCTTCAAGCTGCGACAGCCACAGATGCACAACTCATGGGAACCTGGGTTTAGCTGGGAAGTGCTTTAGAAGCCCGCCCGTGGCTTATGCAGAATCCACGGTGCAATTGCTCCTGCGGCCGGCGGGTGGAGTGGCACCGCAAGAGGCTCCTGCCCCACAGCCAGGGCAGCTCCATTCATTAAGAACCTACCAGGGAGGAGGAGGGCAAACGCACTTGTGCGGCGTGTAGGGCAGAGGGTGCCCTGCTTCAGCTGGGATGTGCTGCCAGCCGTGAACGTGCAGCGACACAGAACACGGGGGCTAACGCACGTACCAAAATGTTGCTGTGGCTGTTGCTCTGTGTAGCTCTGAAGCCCGCCTCTCATCAACAGGAGTGGGGCCAATAAAAGACATGGCCTCACCCGCCTTCTCGCTCTCATGATAAAACAGCGGCTACGGTCACTAATCCCTGCGATTAACAAATTCAACAGCAACAGACACTACAGCAAGAGAAGCTTCCCCTGGGGGTGGGGGGGCCCCAGCCTTTCCAATGCAAGCAGTACATCTACCTTGGCACCCCCTGTGCTGGCACATTAGCACTCCAAGAGAGCAGGGAGAGATTTCACCAGGACTCGTTAGCGCTCATTAGAAAGCCCTGCTCGCTATAAAAACAACCCAGCAGCTTTCAAATGTAGCCATCCGGTGCCAGGAGACAACAGCCAAATGCTCAACCTCAGGGCACCAGCCAGCCCCTGCTCCCAAATAATCAGTTCTTGGTTTTAAATATGGTCAGGAAGTGTAAAACAACTCCTGCTTGCTCGCTTGCTCGCTCGCACGCACGCACACACCCCCTCCAGCTCCGTATGTAAGGGAGCCCAGCCCATCTCCCCGAGGCAGAGACCAGACTCCTCTCACATAAATGGGGTCAAAAAACCCCCCACCATCCAGGGAGAAGAAATACAGAACCCCCCTTCCCCTCTTACCTTCCCCATTAACAGCTCCAGAGGAGCCTACACAGACATCTGGGTCATTTCTAACTCCAGAGCAAAGGCTCCTAGTTCAGGCACAGGAAGACAGACATGTATAGTCAGCATGCTGTCCATCGATCTGCAGTCGTGGGCTTGACTGGAATGGACTGAAGATTTCCAGGCAGTTTTCTCTATACCAAGAAGATCTCCATCCCCTCAAGGCTGTGATCGATAAGCCCCAGGCTCCCCGCAGTGACCCTCAGCCTTGCTAGATGCAGCTCCCTGGATTTCAGTTTTATATCAGCCAAGCCACAGCACCACTTCCGGAGAACTATGGAATGATCGGGAGGGCAGAAATCCCAGGCCCCGAGTTGTCTGATGATCCTGTCCCAGATGCAGTTAACATGCTGAGAGCAGCCTGCCCAATAGGTCAGCTCTCAGGCTAGTTCTGAGGAGACTGGAGGGTTCTTTGACGGGAATCTTTGAGCAGAAGTTACTGGGAGCAGTACCCATCCTCCTCCCATTTACACTTGCCAAAGACCTGCTGTATTAAACGAGTTAAGAGATTATTTGCGCCAATGCAATTACAGCCTAAATCCCTTGAGCGAGTGGATTACAAATGTGGAATACAGCAAAATCCCTCCCTTAAATTGCTCTGTAACCGACAAGAGAATATCCTCTTTGGGTAACTGGATTTTAGTCATGAGATTATCCATACATTGTTCACTGTGTAAGGGGGAGCAGAGTGCACACGTTTCTAGGAGAACTTAACAGCACTGACCATGGGAAAATGTCCATCTGAATCTGCACACCCTTCACCTGTCCACCTCTGGGTGTGCTACGGCCCTGTGAAATTCACACAAAGTGAATCTCTCACTGCCAAGAGGATCCACAAGAGAAAGCTCTGAAATTTCACAGAGTTTAAAATACATGAAATCCAGTGCGATCTCCGTCTCCAATCCCATCCCGTTGGGGGGTTGTCTGCAGAGCAGAATTTTGTGATGCCTGCCTGGAGCAGGGTGATCTAGTGTGACTCTATTAATGGTGAATGAGGAGGCCAGTTCTGAATTGCTTCAGGGTGCTGCTATGGGCAAGTCTGAATTCAGGTTACAGCGAAGAAAAGGTTACGTACCTGCAACTGCAGGTTCTTCGAGATGTGTGGTCCCTATCTGCATTCCACCGGGGGTTATGTGCCTGGAGCCGGAGAATTTGAAAGCGGTGTCCATTGGTCTGCGCATGCACCCTGGCTCACCTCACGCCATTGACTGAGGAGGCAAGGAGGGGAACCGACCGCCTCTCGTTCCAGTATTGGAATACAGATAGGGACCACACAACTCAAAGAACCTCCAATTACAGGTAAGTAACCTCCTCCTCCTCCTCCTCTTTGAGTGATGGTTCCTATTGTGTTCCACTATGGGTGATTAAGAAGCAGTTCCTCGGTAGGAGTCGGATGCGGATGGTAGGGCTGAGCGAGTACCATCGTCCCAAAGGAGGCATCAGCAGAAGAGTCCTGAACCAGGGCATAATGTCTTACAAATATGTGAAGGGAGCCCCACGTGGCTGCTTTACAGATATCCAGGAGGGGTACCTGCTGAAGAGACACCATAGTTGTTGCTTGACCTCTAGTGGGATGAGCTCTTATTCCACGGGGTGTGGAGTTCAATAGCTGATAAAGTAGAATGCTGCCAGAGATCCATTTGGAGAGTCTCATCTGGGTGGAGATGGCGGGCCCTCTGACTCTTTCTGCTACAGCAATGAAATCCCCGAGGCTGTTCCTGATTGGTTTTGTTCTCTGCAGATAGACAGCCAGGGTCTATTGCACACTGAGGGAGTAGAGTCTTTGCTCCTCTGCGGGAGCGTGCAGTTTTGGGAAGAACACAGGTAAGTGAATGGATTGGTTAAGGTGAAATCCTGAAACTACTTTGGGGTGAATCTGGGGTGTAGACATAAAGAAACCTAACCCTTATGGAATATAGCATATGGATGATCTGCCATCCTCGCTCCAAGTTTGCCAACCCTTCTCGCTGAGGTGATGGCTACAAGGAAAGCGATCTTCATGGAAAAGAGGGACATGGAGCAAGTAGCTAAAGGCTCAAAGGGGGGACCCTTACGAGTGCTGAGAAAACAAGGTTCAGGTCCCACTGAGGAGCGGGCTTCTGAGTAAGTTTGAACGTTCTTATTAGGCCTTTCCAAAATCAATTGGTCCGTGGGT
Source organism: Emydura macquarii macquarii (assembly GCF_026122565.2). Lineage (NCBI taxonomy): Eukaryota > Metazoa > Chordata > Testudines > Chelidae > Emydura > Emydura macquarii. The sequence continues at coordinate 8,536,914 of NW_027131391.1, forward strand.
GTGTGAAGCCTGACTAGCCTGGAGATGGCGGATGGTATGCGCTGATCACCACCAAGTAGACTCTCAAGGAACTGATGGACAAACCTAATGTCTTCAAAGATAGAATATAGTCCAAGATGAGAGGAATATCCATAGTCTCCGGGAGAATGCTTCTTTGCCTTGCCCAGGAAGAGAAGTGTTTCCATGTAGCTAGGTAACATTTTCTAGTGGAGTCCTTTCTACTCTTAGAGAGGATGTCTCGCACGGCCATGGAGCATGAATGTTCTAAGGAGGATGCCCATCCAAATACCAAGCCTTGAGGTGGAGCGGATGCAGACTGGGGTGCTTGATCTTGCTGTTCCCCTGGGTCAGGAGCCCAGGAAATGGGAGGATGACTGGCGGTTACGATGGCACATGTAGGAGGTTGGGAACTGTCTGGCCAGAAGGGGGTGATCAGGATGAACTATGCTTTGTCCTGCTGGATTTTGTGTAGAACTCCTGGCAGGAGCGGGAGTGGAGGGAAGGCACAGTTGAACTGGTCTGACCAAGGAAGAAGCAGAGTGTCGCCCTAGGAGTGGAGCCTTAGGGCTCCTCTGGAGCAATACATGGTGCATTTCCTGTTTGCTAGAGAGGTGAAGAGATCCCTGGTTGGGGTACCCCATAGAGTGAAAATATTGTGCAGACTGAATCCTGGCACTCCCACTTGTGGTTGACTGCGAAATGTCTGCTGAAGGAATCTGCAAGGACATTTTACTTCTCGGGAAGGTAAGCTGCCGACAGGGTGATTCGATTGCTGATACATCAGTTCCAGAGGCTGACTGCTTCTGCGCACAGGGAGGCAGATCTCCCTCCCCCTGCTTGTTGATGTAGAAGACAGTTATAACTGTGTCCGACATTATGAGGACATGGTGAGTGTGGACGAATGGAAGGAGGACTCACATGCTTTCTGGATAGCTCTCAACTCCAGGATATAGAACTGATGGGCATCCTGGCCTTGGGAGATGTCCAGCCACCTTGTGCTGCATGGCTGTTCAGGTGGGCTCCCTAATCTAACAGGGATGTATCTGTAAGAATGGTCCTGTCCGGAGAGGATGGGAGAAAGGGGACGCCCACGCATACTGAATGAGGATTTGTCCACCACAGCCGGGAAACATTATCTTGGCCAGAACGGTCACCATGAGGTTTATGGAATGACGGCTTGGGGGAGTATACCAATTGTAGCCAAGTTTGAAGACAACAAAGGTGGAGTCTTGTGAAAGGGTGACGTAGGTGCATAAGGCCATACGACCTAGGAGAGACAGCCAGGTCTTGACCGGTACTCGAGGGCTGGTTATGACATGAGTGACGATATTGTTCATGGTCTGGAACCTGTCCATAGACAGATACGCTCTTGCAGTGATAGAATTTAATGTTACCCCAATGAAGTCCAGAAATTGTGGGGGGTGAGAACAGATTGTTTTATATTTATGCTGACTTCCAGTGAAGAGAGGAGGTGTAGCATCCTGGAAGTTGATGCATAGGCTTCCCGGCAGGACTTGGAAACAAGGAGCCAGTTGTCGAAGGAGGGGAAGACAATGAAACCACGATGTCTGACGTGGGCTGCTACTACCAAGAATATCTTGGTAAAGACCCTGGGGGCAGTTGCTATTCTGAAGAGGAGTACTCCGTACTGAAAATGATTGGAGCCTACCATGAATCTGAGAAAGCATCTCTGGGCGGGATGAATGTCTACATGAAAGTAGGCGTCCTTCATATTGAGATCTGTGAACCACGGGCCCTTTTTTAAAGATGGAATTATCACTGTCAACATGTGAAAACTGAGTTTGTGAATGAAGCGGTTGAGATGGTTAAGGTCAAGAACTGATCTCCAACCATGCTTCTTTTTGGATATCAGGAAGTAAGTGGAGTAAAACCCTCTCCCTTGGTATTGCGGAGACGTGTTCCATCGCTCCTTGCTGCAGTAAGGAGTTCACCTTTTGTTTGAGAATACTTGAGGGTTTTGGGGAAGGTAGAGGTGCAAACCCTATTGCATCTCCAGAGTGGATTATGTTCAGTACCCACTTGGCTGTTGTTTGCGCACTCCATGTGTTGAAAAAGAGAGTGTTAGATGACCCCCCAATGGTGTGTGGGGGTCAGGAAGTGCTAGGCTTAGTGTTTTGCGGCTCAGGAGCTCTCATAAAAAAAAAACGTTGAGCCGGGGGGCCGAGTCTGAGATACCAAGCCTGCTGCAGAGGGTGTAGAGAAGCGGGACTTTTGAAACCTCTGTGTCTTAGATGGTGGTTCACAGGGCCTCTGATGGAAGAACTGCTGAGCTATATGTCTAGATTTGACCTATGGGTGGTGAAACGTCCTCTTTGGGACAGGCATGTATATATATCCCCATCGAAGGGGAGATCCTGGATGGTATTCATGACACCCTGCACATGACAATGGCATTAGCCATAGCTCTAGAGGAGGTTTAAGGGGCACAGACTGCAAACTGGAAGGTGGCCCTGGCTCTCCACTTTCCTTCGTCTATCAGAGCTCGAAAACGAGCTCTGTCCTGTTGCAGAAAGCTAAACTCTGCAAACCTGGCATAGTTCAGGAAAGCGTATTTAGTCAGTAGCGGCTGCTAACTGGCTCCCCTGAACTGGAGGCTGGATGATGAGAAGTCCTTTCCTCTCAGTAGGTCCAGGCGTCTGTCCTCTTCGTCAGAAGAAGGAGACCGTGGATGTTGCTGTCTAGCTCTTTCGGAGGTGGCATGGACCACCAGTGAACTGGAGAGTGTCTCCAAGCTACGTGCTCACCTTCTGGATACCCCACCCCATTTCCTATCACACTGAAGCTGTTCTGGTTTCCTGGCTGGGCAGAATAGTTCAGCCATTGGGGACTGCACACCTTGCACACAGCACTTTCACCAGGCGGGCCCATTTTGGTAGGGCTGTGCTCTAACCACTTCATTACAAAATGCAGCAGAGCTGCCATCACCAACACGAGTGTTGTTGTAAACTGGGCTTTGGTTCAGTTTGCATCACCAAACCCACCCCCATGGTGGGCACTGAGGGCAGATCTGGGGAGTAGCGGGAGGGAGACGTGTATTACTACACTGATTGGATCCGCACACAACTCTCAGGCTCCAGGGCTGCTCTGAGCAGCTCATCTTGACGTAATGTTGCAAGTGGTGCAGTCCTCTCTTCGCAGCCTGCAAGCAGTGGGGGGAGAGGAGGTGTTGGTGTGAAGACTGGTGGGAAGTGTTAAGAGAATCCAAAAGCCCGTGACGGGTGACGTGTCTGGCCTGCTGGCTGCTTCTCACACAGCATCTCTTCAACCTCATCCTGTTGCTGTGAGGCTGCGAGGCTAGGATTTTCCCACAATGCACCTGAACATAAAAGGCTGTAGCTTGAAATGGCTGCACCTGAGAAGCCCGTCAGTGAAGAACAAACAAGATGGGGTGTCTGCACAACTCACCCCAGAAACTTTACAGTCCCTCCCAGATGCCACCCTCCAGCCAGTGTGCAGGAACCATGTCACGCTAGCAAAGCGCTGGCCTGCAGTACTGGCTTGCTCTCCAGCATACGCTCTGTGTAGGGGAAGGGCCGGAAGATCCTGTTCTGTTAGGAGCTGAGTAGACCAGGGAGTTAATCGACCCAGGCCACCAGTGCTGGAGAGTGGACTTCAAAACTTCCCATCACAATGAAAATGAGCTTGGTAATTCGCAGCCTTGTCTCTGATCACATCACAAAGACGCCCGCCCAGGGAGGCAGGGCAGGCAGTGCTGCTGGTCAGGGCTGAGGTCCATCAGCAGACCTCAGGACTGGAGCAGCAGGGAGTGCTGCCGGTTAGGACTGGCAGAACCATGTTGAGAAGTCAGCAATCGGCCATCGCTCCCCGTTGCTCACCTCCCGCCAGCACCAGCCTCATGCACAAAATGTCTCTTCTATTAAAAATCAGCTTGGGAGTTGTTACAAACCTCGCTCGGCCTTCTTTAGGCTGGAACGGCTTCACAGTGATAACAAACCATGTCGTGGATGTGAGAGCAATGACTCCCTCGCCAGATGTGCGTCACAACAGTGCTGCCAGGGCAGTGCTCATCAGAGAGAGCATCATCATCGAAGAGAGGCTGTTGGAGCTCATTTAGAGACTTTGTGGGGCTCTACTTTACACCATGCGTTCAGCAAAGATCAGTCCTACAGAGGTGACAAAGGCTAGATTGTGCAGCAGGAGGCACAGGGCACGTTTCGGGCAGCTGCGTGATGGACCCGCCTGAGAATAAACAGCAAGCAGACTTGGGTTTGCTGCCGCATCTTCTGTTTAATTCAGTGTCCTCCGACCAAATTCGGTGGTGGTCCATTTTCCTTCGGTAAGGAGCCTTTGGCTGGTGCCTTGACTCTCTCACCCCATCAGGACGGTCTTGCTAAGCAAAGGTTGTACGAGACCCTGATCTCAGCTGGGCCCCCTAGGTGTTACCGTGATCCAAATAATTAGTCATCATAAACAGCTTAGGTAAAATCTGAGTGTGTGTGTGTGTGCCTGCAGACAGCTGTGTGGCGGATGGGAAAAACACGTAGGGCCTTGCTGAAGTGGTTGAGCCGACCAGAAGGAGCGGTTGGCTTCCCCTCAAGCCAAGTGGACTCTTTGGGGCTTTATTCCCTATAACTTCTTTGCCAGGTTATCACCTTGGGGCACGTAGGCCAAAATTCTCTCACGTTAGACACCTAAATGTAGCCATCCCAGCCCGAGTGAGCCCACTGGAGTGAGGCGCCTGAAGATGGATGGAGATGTCTAACACTCGTCACTGAGGGTCCACCCGGTTGGCAAGAGCCCTTCGAAAGGTTTGCTAAAGTGAGGGGGGATGGCTCTTCTTGGAAAGCTGCTGGGCCTCTGTGAGATTGCTGCCAGGGACTTACCTCCCTTTCCGCTATTTGTGGAGCAGCATCTTCTGCAGGTGGCTGTGATCTGCTTAATGCTTCATGCATTATAGATCAAGCGCTCTTTAACTAAACAAAGCTAATATCTCCTCCTCCAGAGTCAGCCTGCCGAGGCCACGGCCTTCCCGGCAAAGACAAAACATGGGAGTATGTGCCAGAGGGTTCATCGTTCTCATATATAGCTCTCCAAATGGCACTGCTGAATATTTGCCAGTGCTGCTTTCTGTGCTCGGCATTTACTATAAACTGCTCCTTGCTTGGTCCCTGACCATCAGTGCAGTAGGTTGTGGGTCCGTGTCCATTAACCCTTTACTACTGCATGGCCATGGCCATCAAGGGGGCTTGTGTATGGTCCTCTGCTAGTTTGCCAGACCAGTCCGAGTGGTGCTCAGAGAAGTTAATCTTCCCCTGAATTCAGTGGTACGTCACAGCAGATTCGGTTCGCTAGGCAGTGTGGCCAGTCATCACAGCCCTGCCACTACCCCAGCGTGTCTCATAGCAAAGCTCTTTATATGGATCCCCACCGTGCTGATTAGCGCCATCCAGCCTGCCCTTGTGCGTCGTAGGTTGGCACATCAGCCTTCTCCCCTCTTAGCTGCAGCTGATGATGCCCCTCCAACCAATAAAGGGTGTGAGCGGGCACCAGGCCACTTATTTAAAGCAGGGCCTTGTGCCTTCCCTTATGGCCAGGAGCCCTGTGATGTTTGCCACTCCTCCACAGCCCAGGGCCCACGAATGTCCCTGCTGGGGGCCAGGAGTGTCCAGGCAGCCCCTGCATCCAGCACACCACACTGCTCAGATCCCCCGGGTTTAAATGATGCTCATGTTCTTGGTCCCCGTTAAACTACGTTACTGTGACCTGTTCCCTGTAAACAGTGCTGTGCTGGCACCATCTCTCCACTGGGGGAAAGGAGGAGATTGAGAAACAATTGTCCTGTGGCACAGCCCTGCTGGTCTCCGTGGGTGGCGTGGGCTCATCCGCAGGCCAAAACCCAGTATGCCCTTTTGACTCCCGCAGCTGTTTGAGAGTAGCCCTTGTATCAGGGCACATAAAGAAGGGAGAAAAACTTCTGTCTAGCAGCTGGCTAGCCCAACGGAAACACTGGCAGATACACATTAAGCAAACAGGCAATAACCATCTAACAGACAATATGAACTAACCAGAACTACTACCTACCTTCACTAGGGCCACCAGTGGGAAGAAGGAACTGAGGGGCAGTCAGGCCCACTCTGCCCTCTGTTGCCCTGGGGTGGGGGAGATACGAGGACACCTGTGATGCAGACACGGCCCCAACGGGTGTTGCTGGCCAAAAAGAACCCGATCTCATGTGCATGGTGCATGTGCACCAAGAGTGGAATTCAGATGGACAATCATGCAAAGGATACCACAGGGCTCTCAGCGCTCCCCCAGCCCTATGGCCTCATGTCCACCTCCACCATGCACGCTGCCCCCTGCACATGGATGCTGTGACTTGTGTCTGTGGTAACCATCCCCAAGAGGGAGCTGAGAATTGCCCCAAGAACCAATCAAGCACCACACTCGGCTTTATAAGAGCCCTTGCATTAGGGTCACCCCTCAGTGTAACAGCAGCAAAGTTATTTCAGCACCAGACTGAGCCAAGCAAGCTGCCTGCGCCTGCCCGTTTCACGCTGCAGAGTCCGTCCCGGCCGGAATCACTGATCTCCTGGGCACGCCACTTGGGTCACCTGGCAGTAAGTGTCAGGAAAAGGCTGCACATTAACCTGCCCGGCGCTGACAGTGTCAAGCAGCTGGGCTCTGAACTAGCTATTTGCGAGCTAGGGACAGCCAGTCCCCAGAAGCTGGGTTTCCCTCCGACCCAACAGACCCTAGCGATTGATGGAGGAGTCTAGCTCTTAGCTCACAGCGGCTCTAACTGCAGGATTTGGGGATACGCCTTTAACATTTTTACTCCACTTGCATGTGCTTGGCCTCCTCTCCTGTTCCCACCTGCTCCCCACACAGCAGTTGCTAATCCTGTGCTTCTCCTGAAAGCTCGGACCCTGGCAGTCTTTCCCCCTTTATACCAGTTTCACACCAGGCTAACTCCACCGGCGTCGCTGCTGTGAGTGAGACCAGGCAAGTCCGTAGGGCTCTACCGACGGGTCAGCTGTCAAGGAGACAGCACCCTTGGACCGGTCCCCTGGATGTAACACACAACGCTTTCGCCATGCGGCGCTGGCCGCTGGTCTGCTGCGTCACACGGCATCAGAGAGGCATTCCTGAGACGTTCTGATGTTAAGAACAGTTTCAGTCCTAAGGGAAATTCCTAGCGTAGAAGGAAGCGACAGTTTAATGCCAGAGCATTAGAGCTACAGGAGGCTGCCAGGATCAGCGTCAGACCCGATACGTCGATCAGGGAACCGTGACCTGCCTTTGCAGCGGCATGGGCTGTGTTGCACACCCAGATATTTGTGTTTGTTCAAGAGTTCATAATCTAGACCCAGGGTTCTCACAACAAAGCTTTTGGTGGCTTCAAGTGTGCTGCCACCAACTCCCACCGGTGGCTGCTCTGACAAACCCGTCTCTCTGTCCCTGTCTCCCACCCTGGGGAAGGTGGGTCAGGAACTCAATGGCCGCCTGCAAAGTCCCAGGCTCCCCGTGCCCTGGCCAGGTGGGAGCGGGAAGCTGGCCAGGGGAGCACCCTGGTGACCAAACGCTGCAGCCACTTCCACTGACAAGAGCTGCCTCCGGCACCGCGTGCACCGGCTCTACGCGTCTCCAGAGGCGCTGCGACAAGGCTGCGCATCTCGCTGCCCTCGGTAACGATTATTTAGGAGCAACAGCTGGGTGCTGCAGGGAGGGGCTACGGCTTTGCGCCCTCCCCCCCAGTCTCCGCCCATGCTTTGGAGTCTGTTGTCACCGCAAAAAAAAAATCCGCTGGGTGGCCACATTTGAGGAACACTGATTTAGAGCAAGATCCAACAGTTTTCTTGCTCCATGGGACCCCATTTCCCAAGACAGCGATTAAACCTTCCATACAACATAAATTGCCATGTCAACGCCACTGTCTACATGCGGGGAAGGAAAGCAAATGGCCCTGTAAATCTATCCACCAGGAGGATGGGACGGAGCAGCCAAAAGTATTGAGCAGTCACCTGTCAAGAGTCAATTTTCTTTATAGATGAAGCTCACCAGGTTTTAATTAAGACCTTCTGCTCGACAGGCAAGCCTTGGATACGCTGGGAAGCTAGAGGATCTTCGTTTGTCTTTGGGCCATGAAATTAAACCTTTTCAATCCAAGAGAAAGACAGAGAACCACAGAGCCCCATTCAGCTCCCAGAGACACTCAGAGCAGAGAGGAACCAAGCCATTAAATACGCCTCTCCGTGACATTTCCAAACGGCAGTTTATGCTAACTAGGAGACAACGGAAGCATGTTTCGCCCTCTCTGCTCTTTCCCCGTCTGCTCAAACATTGCAGATGAAACCCCACCCCACAGACCGGTGGGCTAACCGCTGCCGTAAGACCACCTAGCCGATTTTTATGGTTGGCCGGTAGCCAGTTAGGATTGGAATAGGGGGCTCAAACAGCTGGAGCATGAACCCACTAGGCGACTGAGCCGCTAGCCCGTCTGGGGCATCGATCCCTGGACGTCTGATGAATGCAGAGGAGAGGAGGAGGGTTTGAGGACGCCAGTGCTTTACTCTCTCCTCTGACAGAAGGCCACTCCTTGCCATTGCTTTTTGCTCCCCACTGGAATCAACGTAAATTCCCACACGCAGACAGGCAGCTGCGGTGGCCACACTCGGCTGAGTCGTCATTCCTGCCGCCCGGTGTGAAGACAACATGCTCCATACACAGGGCGGGAGGGGGGCATTGGGATGAGTGACATGATCGCCGCCCAGCCTGGCGCACAGACATTACAACAGAACTCACAAGACTGGCCTGGGCACCACGTGGCTGGCACCTCTGGGAGAGAAACCCAGGCCACAGAGACCGCCGCTGACCTTCTAGCCCAGATTTCGCGGGATGACTCAACCTGCTCGTCGTGTTCTTCATTTCCTGTGTCATTCAGGACAACTTGGGCTGCACAAGGAGAGTTCTTCCTCCTCCTTTCAGTTTAAATTAACAAAGGAAGCACGTGCCCTGATGTGTCCCACCTGCTGCATCCTCTTCTGCTTCGTCAGCATCCCTGATGGTGGGTCCTTCTCCTCTCTTCCACGCTCCGTGGGGGTCCCACAGCACCTCAACCTTGCCCTCCTCTTCTCCTTTACACCCTCTTCCTGGGTGACCTCGCACACTCCACCTCCACTCGCACACCCGATCTGTCACCCCCCAATCCCGCCTCCCAGTCTGTCTCACTGACACCTCCCTCGTGGGAGTATTGTTGCTCACTCGAGCCACTCCTTGCCTTCCCCCAAACCCTCCTTGACTTTCACCATAATCTGTCACCATCCTCTTGGTCCTCCAGGCCCATCATCTAGGGGACGCGTTGGACTCCTTCGCTCCCTTCCCCCCAAATCCATGCACACAGTGGGCATTACTGAATACCATGCACTCATCTGCCCAGTAGTTAGGCTGGGCAGCCTTTGGAAGGCCAGCTGGTGGTTCCAAGGAAACTCCTGGGGTCTCTTTGGTCTCCTTGAGGTGTCACTGCACAAGCCGATCTCCTTGACTGCCCACCCGGTATCCAGTTCTGTCCCCTGCAGGTCCCTTTGACCAGCCCTGTGCCTGCTCCAGAGGGAGCCAACGGCAGCTCCCGTCAGACCCTGGGAGCAGAGGTTGGCGTCGCAGTCAGGTTTATACACTAGGGGGTCTCACATATTTTATGTTCTCCATGTGGAATCTATAGCTCCGAACCCGCTTTCACTAGGGGAGGACTGAATTTATCCTGACGTTCGTTTCTGAACAATCAGCAACACTCCTTTCCAGGGTAGAAATGCAAAACCTGTTCACATTGGGACACGACTTTAGACAGAGACAACACATCTTTGGAGAATTTAGCTGCAAGGCTCCACCCTCAAGTTCATCCCCGACCCGGTGCTGACAATTTGTTAAATGGATCCAACTGATTAAAACCGCAATAGTTTCATTCTGAATTTGATATGTTGGGAGAGGCTCCCATTACCTCTTGTCTCCCCCACCATTTCCACCCTGTTACCTTGGGGAATGCTCATTTTGCTTCTGCCTTCTGAAAAAGATACTTATGTAGGATCTGCTGCGGGGCCCATTGGTAGCAATTGCAGATGCCCATTGACGCCCACAGGAGCAGGACTGGGGTAGCTCCCGGGGGAATCTCTCTTCTGTAGGGTGCCTGAAGAATGCAACCGTGCTCCTGAAAGACTGAAATGAAGAGTCTCCGTTCCCGCAGCCCTGACCCTACCTGCTCACAGAGTGATCGGAAGCCAAGCTCATCCAGCCGGTCGAGTTCGTAGGTTTCCCCCAGCAGGGGGTTGAACGGCTTCGCAGTGCGGTGGACAGTGGTCGAGTAGGAAGACACTGAAAATGCAGCAACGAAACACATCTGCTCGGTGGAGCTCTCGCACTTCACGGCTTTGTCCAGCAGCTCGTGGTATTCCAGGTCCTCGGTCAGTCTCTGCAGCATGGAAAGCGGCTCGTTGAAGTTTACCTAATGCAGGCAGGGGAAATAGAGAGTTAAACACACGCACTAATGGCTTCTGGCAAAGACAATGGCATGCAATGATCTCCACTTAGAGAGGCCTGGCCTAGCTGTCCCACTATGCTGCACCAGAGACATCCACCCCCATATGCACAGCTCTCCCCCACACCTAACTGGAGCCACTTCATGGTCAGCTCTGACTGCCTGGCTTCCAGTGCTGAGCCGTCAGCCTCTCCGAGGCGACCGTGTTCTGAACATCTCCCTAGCGAATGGAGATCCAACAGGAAGGGAACATGCTCCAGTTCCCCACAGCAAACAGAGCCCCCGACAATCTCAGCTCTTCTCCTTGCACTTCACTCTCGCCCCGCCTTAGCCTGGATTTTCACATCACCCTACAGGCGAGAGCTGCAGGAAAGCTCATTTAAAACGATGCAAGAGCAGGGCTTTGCTACCGACTAAACGACAAGGCAGGCGGGGACTGCTGCCGTGTGGTGGCGGTGAAGGAGACATGCCTACTGGGATCTGCTGAGACACAAGTTGCAAACACGGCCCTCTCAGTTTAACGCTAATGTAAAGGTGAAGCAGGGCAGTTCACGCCTGGCTTGTACGTTCTGCCTGACATCTACAGGGTTGGGCAGCTTCGACTAGCCTGATTAAGATCAGCCGGGAAGAAAGTGAGCTGGGACCTGGAGACCAGAACGGACTGACAGCTCCCAGCTGCAATCTGTGTCGTATGCACAGACACGCCTTCCCCTTGAGAGCTAGCGCTGGCACCAGTCAACCAGGTGAAACAGGCCCAGAAGAGAGCCAAGGAGTCAATGGGCCCGAGACCCTCCAGGTCTGGGCTGAGGCACATTAGCAGGGAAGTGTGCGTCTGTTTCTTGGGGGAGAACAGGGGAATTCATTCTCCAGGGCCAGCAATACACCTGCCAGGGGCACAAGCACTGGTAAAACAGCCCTTCTTCAGAGCACTGGGGCCACCATTCATGCGAGACGATCTGTGCCAATCCGGGAGCTGCCGTTTGCAAAGCAAAGCACACTACAGAGCAGGAGCTAAAGCATATCTGAGTGGGACCCCGCACTGGCCACACGACATCCACTTCCAGCCACTCTCTGCAGTGAACTGGCCCCTCCTCCTGATCACACCCCGGCTACCCTGGGGAGCTGCGTGTGTATCACGGCAGCTGATACTGATCCTCAGACGTAAAACATTTCAGCAAAGGTGTTAGTATATAGAATATAGATATTCAGGCCTGCCTGTAAAAAGGCCCATGTTTTGTAGGTATATCCTTATCATTTAGCTGGTCATAGGGGTATAAAACAAAGACTCAAAACCACAGGCCTTCTCTCGCTGTGACAGTCTGAGGCCTGGTACTTCGGCTCAGATGTAGGAGAGGTGGCCATAAGCTGGGAAGCGTGCAGTCACATACGCGCATTCCAGCGTAACATCTAATACCCGGCTGTTACGACGGTGATCCAGTCTAACACCTCCAGCTAAAGAAAAGATCCTAGGAAGGAAACTTGGTTTGCTAGCGTTCTGTCTGGCAAAAGAATTACTTATCAACAGGTGTGGCTGTAAAATCTACACTCCTTTTTCTTTTGTCTTTATGGCACCCAATTCTCTATGATCTCTTTGAATGATTTCTGTCTGGTTCTTTGATTGTTTCTGTCTGGTGCACAGCTAAGTGTGATCAGGTAAGGTGGTGGGATATGACTGGTTAAAGAATTATGTTACAATATGTTAGGATTGGTTAAAGAATCATCTTGTAATATTGTTAGAGAAATGATTGGGTAAGATACGTTATAAAAACTGAGGTAAAACAGGAAGTGGGGGAAGATTTATTGGTGTAAAGGACTGGAGGGGTCCTAATGGATGCTTGCTTGAAAAGATCCCAATAAACCTGTCGTGTAACCTGCTGCCAGACTCTGGACTTCTGCTTCTATCAGCGAACTAAGAACTGTCTGTATATATAGTAGAAATCTGTTCAGTCAGTTTTCAGTCTAAGTCTTTCGTGGACCCCTAGACATAGTTCACGGACCACAGGTTGAGAACCGCGGCTCTACCCCATGCTTTGCATCTCTGCAGCTTTCCCTGGTTTCTAGCAGCCTGAAGCTGCCTGAGTGCAAGATGGGCTTGCCTGTCTGCACTAGAGGTTTGCACTCATGTAGCAACACGGACGGCTGGAATGGGGGCAAATCTTCAGCCTAGGAAGGCCTCAGTTAAATAGCTATATGGAAACAGGGAGCTTTGAGGTAGCACCGACAGCCACAGCTCTGAAGTGACTCTCCCCCATAAGACTGAAATAGCAATGGCTTGGAGACGGGACATCCCTGAATTCTAGCTACTGGCGGCGATTAATGTGTGCTGTGTGCCGTGCCAAGATGTGAGATGAAATGAACAGAATCATCAAAAGGGAATTGTTACGAGGGACGAGACACAGCTCTGTTTGCTGTCCCGGGGGCTGGGAGCAGGGAAATGCTGCTGCTGTGTAATCTGTTCCTATCCTGCTTGCCCATCATTCATCACAGACCCAATGGTGGCAACTAGCAAAGTGCAGGTGTCACACAACAGGGCTGAGGCCAGGATAATGACTCTTCTGCTTCGCAAATTTCCTGGCCTCTAGACTGCAGGTGAACCTGAATAATTCCACACTCACTCTTCGCACCCCATGTGACGTGATAGACAGCAGAGCTGGAGCCTGCTGTAGAAGGGATCACTGCTGGGCATCCTGTATCAGCACAAGGCATGTGTGTAGGGGGGAATGCTACACATACACCCCTAACTTTTGGAAGGTAATAACCCCCCCTCCCCATCTCTCTGCTTCTATAAATAACCAGCAATTAAACCCTCATCCCAGCACCTCCTCCAGCTCCAGAGCTCTCTCCCTTCCCGCTGCAGCCTGCATGGCAGTTAGAATCATTCCTGCTTTTGCTTACCCCACTAAACTGGAAGGATGATGCTCTTGCTAAATGCAAGCACCAACACAAAGTGAAATATTCTGGAATCGTTATTTGTAGCTGCTTTATTGTGGGCCTCTTTCTTAAAGCAATGCTGTCAGGCCAAGTCTACCCCTGAATTTAGATGTTGGAAAAAACAAGCTTAGAAAAAACTTAAAACCAAAAGAAGCGTCAGCATGAAGTTTAAAAAGGGGTTTCCAATTAAAGTAAGTTTGTTTTAAAAAAAACAGTAAAGTGTCCACTGCTGTGTTTGCAACACAGATGCTGCAGTGCTGGGCTAGTGCATAAGAATCAGAACATGAAACCAAAACCAAAAGATAAATTGTTCAGACCATTTTCATTGCCCAAGCTGAAGGAATGTTATCATTAGAGTTAAGACAAGGTGGGCGAGGTAAGATCTTTTATTGGATCAACTTCTGTTGGTGAGAGACAGAAGCTTTCGAGCCACGCAGAGCTCTTCTTCAGGTCAAACACATATCTCCCTAATATCCTGAGACCAACACGGCTACAACTACATTGCATAATTACAGCTGGCCAGGAATTCTTTGACTAAATGTTTTTCCACAAAAGGGAAAAAAAAAATGATTCAGTGAAATTGTCAGGATCAATTTTGACTTGAAAATTGACAGAAAGTAACAAAATGGTTCAGACGGCCTGTTTCAACATTTGCTACACAAAGAGCTTTGGTTTTTTGGTTCATTTAAAAATTTTAACTTAATTTATACTAAAAAGGGTTAAAAAAAAAAGGAAAGTAGTCAAAATCAAAACTTTCAGCTGACTCAAACAAATTTTTTCCCCCAGATTGTCCATTTGAGATAGGCTTTTTGTCCTGATTTGGGATGGGAAAAATGTTTGAAATCTCAAAAATTCTCCTGGGATTGGAAAATTGCTCCCCCCAGCCCTAGTTATGTTTCTATGTACACACTTTTTAAAATCTGGTCAGCATCCCTCTAAAATTGTCCCTCTAAGCATACAGGCAATAGGGACCTTACAGCATCCTCAAAACTTTGAAGTAGTGGAGAGCTAAAGAAAGAGTTAATCAGCTGTGCAGACAGGGTCGGTTTCCTCACACATTTACAACGAAGCTTTCACAAAATAGGCAAAACACTAACATCTCAAGAGAAATTGCTGAAGAAAAATCAGGCAAACCGATCCATTCAAACACACAGTAATAGCACAAACTCAACAGCTTCTTCATCACCGTTCACAGTGCTCATTCAATGGGAAATCAAAAATCTTTCCAAGTTCAATCCATCAAAAAGGCAAAACTCCCAAAGCTCTTTTATTGCACGTTCCATTTTGAGACTGCAGAGATGTCGACTCACAATACAAATCAGCAGGGACCTGTTAAATCGCACAGAAAGATTTCAAAGATCTGGTGCCATTTAGGAATGAGATGGGGTCTGGAAAAATGCTCTGTGGAATGGAAGATCTAGTAAACTCCTTAAATCCACCACTGCTGCGCTTACGGGAGCAAAGGGGGATTAGGGAGCAAAAGAATCAGCCTGGGAAATATTTTGAAATGTGTATATGTGTATACAAATGTAGGTAAGACATTAAGAAATTTTTCCCACATTCACTATATTGGAGCTATTAACTTGGAAATTCCAACTCCAGTGCACAGCACCCAGATCCATCCATTTCAACCTCCTGCTGATTTTTATTGCACTCGAAGCAAATGCATCACAGATACAGGCTTTAAACTGCAGTTTAACGATTGCTAAAGGGCCCTTGAAGCCTTTACCAAGGGTTTATTGTTCTCCGAGTAAATATCTCAAATGAACATAACCGGGGCCCGACTTCAAATGGGAGCTCAGTGCTTTGCAGAATTAGCTTTTTATTCTGAGGACGCGGAGTGCACGGATGGCGGAAGATGACAGCCAGCAGTGGTCACTGTTAATTAGATCCAATCACTTTGTTTACAGCACAGGGGTTATTATACAGTTTACTCGGGAGAGCAACTTCGGGAAGCTGTCTGGATTAATTTGTCCTGTTGGGGTTTCTTGTAATTAATTCCCATAGCTCTGACAGATGATGTTGGTGGGGAAGGCAGAGCACATTGTTCTCAGACTCCTGACTCTGCATTAGTAACTCCCTGGATGTTTTGATTGACAGGAAAGGTACAAATTGCTCCACATTGCAGAAACAGCAGCTGCTGGTATTTTTGCATGATTACACTAGATCTAGGGCGCATTTCTGTACCCTTGAACCTTTCCCTGAAATTGATCTTGTAGATGGGGCTGCCAGAACTGGGTGTGTTTGCTGGAGAACGCTGTGGGAAAGTGATGGGAATATATCACTGAATGCCACTCAGGCTGTTTGAGCAAGTCAGGGCACAGCCCCCAGGAGGGATCATGAGTGTTGTTTTCCCAACAAAAGGCACCAGCAGCATGCAGCAGCTCCCCATGGGGGAGGAGTCAGTGAGCTCTGTAAGAGCGGAGCTCTGGCTATATGGCTACGGTTCAAATTCTCTCCTGACTGGAACAATGGATCCTGGGCTAGTTCTGTCCTTTGACAGTGTCACTGTAACCGCCATTTGCCGCTGCAACTCGCCAGCAGCTTTGCCAAATCTCGTCAACCTGGCAGTGCGTAATCTTCGAAGGGAGACCGGTGAGAGCTGTCCCACTTCCTAGTCCCAGGAAGGGCGCTCACAGGCTGGCCAACAGGAGATGCAGAACCAGTCACCTGGACAAGGTGATTTTCCTCTGCAAAGAGCCTTTTCTGACGCAGTTCGGGAATGCGTTACCGGGCTTCACGGTGGGTGGGATTTTATCTGGGTCAGCGACAGCGAGCAAGTGTCTCCCATGGGCACGGCTCAGCTAGGTGGTTCAGAGCATCCCTCTGGTCCTTATGCCAGGCCTCAGCAGGAAGAACCTACTGCACCAATGATATTGTGTCTGGAGCCAGGCCTGGGGTCTGTTTAAAAACCTCATACCCCAGGCTGCGTGCAGATGAATGGGAAAACGGAGAGAATTTGTATCGTTACTTCAGAGCTGCCGTACTGGATCAGAGCCACTGGGCCACCTAGACTGGTGCCTGCAGCTCAGACAGCAGCCAGGAACCTATGCTCCCCAACTGCCCCCACGCCATGCCCCCTAACAGCAATGCACCTGGGCAACTGACTAATGATGCAAGTGGGGAGAGAACCTGCTCCCTAGCCTTTCCATGCGACTCACTGAAGCAGGAGCCTCGATCATCTGCTCTTGGTTTTCGCTAGCACAGCTGGAAGTGTCATTAGCGACCACACAATGTCCCACCCTTAAATAAAATCCAGCCCCGGTCAGCATCTCCGAGGAAGCCGACATTTGGCTGAAGCAGTGGAGAAGTTAGAGCTGACCCAGGTACTGCAGAGAAGAGAACCAGCCCCAGACAGTGAGATGAGGGGATCTGGGTCAGAGGGATATGAGGTGCCTGGCTTCTGCCCGGGAGCAGCAGCAGCCAGGTGGAAAGTCAGTCACGCGTGAGCCTCCTCACTTTACCTCGCCCTAGGCAGCTCTCCAAGCTCGGACGCTCTCCAGGTCTTCATGGCTCCACCATGCTGAGGCAGGATGGCAGGTGACAGCCACTTTCTGTCGTGGCTCCAGGGCTCTGGCACTTGCTGCCCTTAGATCATCTTCTGCAGCCAACTTTTCCCCCGCATTGGACACCGACATCTCTGCTTCTCCCCTGCAGTCCACGAGGAGGTTTCCTGGTTCAGACCAGGAACCGGAAACTTTCCTGTCAAGACAGGACGCTGCTTTCCTTTTGTAAGGGCAAAAGTTCTCGGAGACGGGGGACCCTAAAGCAGTGGCTGTGAACAAATCCTCGTCCCCTCGATGAACAGGAGACATGCTAGTCTGCAGCCGAAAGGAGTAAGTAACGTCAGACCCTCCCCACGGTGCCGAGGATGTGGGAACCAAAGAGGAGGGTGCTGGCACCCTCATCAGTGTCAAAAACACCAGAAGCCAGAGATCACTGCTTGCCGTCAGGGCCTCGCAGCTGGGAAGAGAACGGAGCTCCCCGTAGAGATGGGAGTTCAAGCCAGGTCACTGGACGCTTTCCATCCTCACAAGGTTCCTCCATAGAGCGTCTGGTATCAGTGACTGTCACCTCTCCCCCGATGGTACCGTCCTAGATGCTACGCAGTGGGTCAGCTCTGCTTTCGCTGTAGCCCCTCTGCTGTATCCTTCAGAAGGTGAGGAGGGGCCCAGGAGCCCAGGCTGGTGCAAGGGCTCCCAGAAAACCAGTTTACCGGCAGGGCCGTCTCCTTCCCTGTCTCCCATCACCCATACGCACACATCCACTCAGACCAGCAAACCCCCCCCAGGACGGAATCCCTCTGCTGCTGTCAGCAAATGCCCGGACCGCCCCAGTGCAAGCAGCTTCCATTGCCTCCTTCTCTACCAGGAACAGAGAAAACACAGCTCTCTCCCTTCCCGTATCTGCTCAGCGGTCCACCCAGCCCTTCCCAGAATGCATCCCTGGTGCACCCAGCCCTTCCCAGAATGCACCTCCTGCATATGGCAGCACGCAGCTTCAGGAAGCATGGTGCTCTCATGCAGTGGTACTGGCAAGGGAGAATGCAGCTGAATGGGCAGACGGCTGATGTCCAGTTGAGGACTGGGAAGGAAGAGGCGGTGAACAGCCAGGCCCATTGACCAGTGGGAGCGTGACAGAGACTGGGACTCACCGCACACACCCTCTCTCTGGGATGTGGCAGCTCCACAGGGCAAATGTCCCCACCTACCCCTCATCCCCCACTCCACCCCTAAGCCCTGTCATTGCCCCAGTAAGCCAGCCTCACCACCCTGGTGGGGGGGACAATCCATCCTCCTGGCCTCTTCCATGTTGCCCCTGATGCATGGGACGACCTCCCAGCATCCGGGGCTGAAAACTAAACACCGGACAAGCCAGCCCTGAGTTCTGATCCTGCCTGGCAGTTCCGATCCAAATGGGTCAGGCCCCTCATTCAAATCCCTCCTCAAGATTCACTTCTTCCACGGTGCCCCAGCTTTGCCAGCCAAACGCCCTGGCCACCATTCCCTCCATACTGGGCCCTGTTCCCCTCCAAGTGGAAGGAAACGAACAAAACAAAAAGATCCCAAGTGAGCCCCGTCCTCCAGGTGCCCCAATAAGCTTTGTCTCCACTGCGTGTCTCTGAAGATGGAGCTCCTCAAGACACAGCATCTGAGGGTGTGCGGGTACATTTGGTGCAGCAACAGGCAGAGCCCATTATGGCCTGTTCACAAGGCAGCAGAAACAGCAGAAGTGACCACTGAGCGACTCCCAGAACACACACATATTGACCCACAATGCTGTGCAGCTGCACGTAACAGTAGCCTCTGCAATACAGGACTGCCTCTGATTTCCTCACGTTGGGCCTGATCCTGGAAGGTGCCCAGTACCCCCAGCCCGTCACCTCCTAGGATCAGGGCCTTTCACATGCATCTAACTAACCAAAGAACACACGAGGCCGCGTTCAGACCAGCAGCCGGACCCTGGCGCCGCGCAGGCAAGAGAGGGGAAGGACTCACGTACAGGCATGGGGATCTTGGACAGTTCTTTGCCAATGCAGTTTTTCATGATGCTCCAGAGGTTAAGGCTGTAGTTGGGTTTGTCTGGGATGCGCGTTCGTCTCCTTTTCTTCGGCAGGACGTCTTTGCACGTCGATTCATTGCAGCCGGTTTGGTTTGCGCTCTCAAACACCTGGGGAAGCAGCAAAGCAGCTATCTTAGGGTCACAGAGCCAGAGCAACCAACCGTGGAAACCTGGCTGCTGGCGAGAGTCAGTTCTTGGGGTGTCACTCCTGGGGTCTTGCCTCTCCCCAGGCAGGGCACAGGCAGCTCAGACACAGGACGTCCCACAGCAGCCGTGCTTGATGGTCTGAGCTCTCTCTTGGGAACGGCCTGTCGGGCTGGGCAGAAATCTGCTCGACAGCAATACGGGCCGGTGCCAGGATTCAGCAGGCGCTGCTCAGTGCGTGCGTGCTCTGGGCTGCCTGGCCGGGTTGCCAGGGCATTTCTCACAAGAAAGGCTCAGGCGACACCAGAGTTAAGACAGGAACGTGCAGGCTGACATGGCCGGGTAGCTGTACACAACCCCCTGGCGCCGCCAACACGGTCCCGGGGCGAAGCCAGGCTGGGGAGAAGCCTGCGTGGGGCTGAGGGGGTCACTACAACTGCAGCGGATTCTGAAGGGAGAAAAGCGAGAGCTGCAGGGAGCGGACCCGCCCTCTCCCCTCTGCTCCCTGTCGAAGGGACATTACTGAGACTCCAGTCCCACCTCCCTTGTCGTGGCTCACAGCAAAGCCCATTCTGCTGCCCTGGGAGGAATCAGACGGGGATTTTCCCCAACCTGTTCGCCGCCCCCACTCCTCCAAACATCACTTTATTCCAGGCCTATCCGCCCGATGCACTCACATTGTCCTCCAGGTTCCAGTCCTCAGGGTGACCCTCGCTGGCCCCGCTCACGTTGCTGCCAGAACGCCTGCAGGGAAGACAGAGGCAGTGGGCGTGAGCACACGCGGGCACAGAACGGAACCGGAAGCGCTGCTCTGGCCGTGCTGGGGCCCAGCTGAACCCACAGGCTTCATCCACCCACCGCAGGGGCAGCTGGAGGACATCACAAGGGGGCTGCAGTGGGTGGGGCTTAGCAGGCAAAAACGCAGGAGGTTCCCATTTGTTTTCGTTCTTGCTATGGGGCCCGCTGCTCTCATGTGCCCGTCAGCACACACGGGGTGCAAGCGGCCATTGCTGGAAAGGATTGTTTAAAATAATCCCTTTTAAAACTCACTTCCAAGCCCTGAAAGATCCCGACTCCCAGATTGGATCCATTGCGCCCATTCGTGCCACCAGCACCTCCATAACCAAAACCAAACTGGTTTGCAGATCACACACGGACACAGTTCTGCAACAGCCTCGCTCTCTTTAGTGTAACCAGAACTACGTGGAGACGTCTCCTGGTGCTGTTGGTTCTCGTGCACCAAGAGACATCACTGGGCCCTCCCCAAGCTCTGGGGGCCCCACAGCCATTGTTTGGTCGGGGAGAAGTGCAGTCTAGTAGTTAAAGCACAGGTCTGGGGAGGCCAGACAACCTAAGCTCTCACTCCTGCTTCCATCACAGGTACGTCTACGGCCCCATCACCATAGTACCACAGCTCCTCATGGGTGCTCATGAATTGAGCCCCACAACCCTCCGGGCAGGGCAGGGCAGGGCAGGGCTGTTATCCCCATTTACGGACAGGAACTGAGCCCAGAGAGGCTAAGTGACTTTCCCAAGGTTACAGGGCAACTGTGACACAGCAGAGAATTGAACCTGGGTCTTCAGAGTCCTCTGGGCCACCAGTGGCTCCGCTACTGACTCCCTGCAAGACCACCAGCAAGTCACCTAGGTCAGAGCATTGGAGCGGGCTCCTGAATGTCAAGCCCACAAGTCTGTAGTTACGCAACCTAACCAAGTGGCCAGATAATCCCTGCCCCCACACGTGCATGCTGGCCCATCAGGAACTCCCAGTCCCTCCACCTCTGGGGGACAAGGCCTCTGGGCCCCCAGCTGCGGAAGTTTCTGTAATGGAAGCCGGGTGCCACTGACAGCACCAGGTGACTCTAGCAAGAGCCCCGGGGCAGGGAGGTTCCTTCCCAGACGGCAGTGGTCACCCTGCCCACCAGGACCCCCTCGCCACGTGCTGCTCGGGGCATACACCAGCACGCTGCTTGCAGGCCCCACAGCAGGTCTGCAGATGAGGGGTGGGGACACCCCCCTTGTTATGCTGGGATCCAGCAGGCACAGCAGCTCCCCAGTTCCCACCCTCTTCACTATCGGGGCTCGGGGGGCTGGGACGCAACGTTGGGCGGGGCCAAGCCAAGGGGCCCAAAGCAGCATTAGAATAAGAGAAACAGCTCCCTCCCAACCTTCCGCCGCTGGAGCGGGAGGCCACCCCAAGGCAGGCCGGGAAGGGCAGCCGCTGCAGAGGTGGCCATTTTGGAACACTGAGCAAGCTGGGAAATGGGGCGGAGTCTGGGCTCTTGTATAAATACCACCTCTCCCCTGTCTGCAGACCAGACGGCTGGGAGGCTGGGAGCAGCACCCTTCGTGCCTGAGGGGTGGGTGGCCGTCTCCCACCCCTGCACAGCAGATGGAGGGGGGCTGGCTGAGGAGCTGCCTATTTTGTGGTGCGGGGTGGTGCAATAAAGGCTTTTTGTTCCCGCCATGTCAGGACTATAGGAAGGTGCTGCTCTGGGTAGGGAGAGGCTGGGAACCTGTAGCCCGCGTATCATGTAGGCACTGCATGCGGGGGAGCATTGGCGACCTGGCAGCGCCTCTCTCCTTCTGTGCCCCCACCCCCATTCTCTAGTGGAGGGGGGAAAGGGCTCTAGGGCAGCAGTGTTGTGTGTTACTCCTCCTGGACGGCGGGCGGGTGGGGCTGTCTTCACCGTCCCTCTCCCAGCTCCGCCGCCGCTGCCTGTCCTGGGAGACTCTGATCTGATTAACCTGCAGCTGAGCATCCCAAGGAGGCTGTGTCTGTCGCTTCCAATCCCTTCTGCGCTGAGCATGGTCCCCTCCTTCCCCGCCCCCTTGGCCTGGCCCAGCAGAGGCTCTGTGGTGATCCCAAGGGGGCCTGATGCCCTGGCAATCCACACAAACCTCGTCGAGTTCTCTGGCCGGCTCTGTGGGCAGGAGGCAGCCGGACGTTCCCCCGGCACACGTTGGTTTGCGGTGCCCTGGGGGAAACGCCCAGGATGCTGGAGCAGAGGAGCATGGCCGGGAAAGGGGGGCCAGGCTAGTGCACAGTCCCTATGGCTCTTGCCAAGTATGCAGAGAGCACAATGCATCTCCTGCTCATGCCCCTGTACGGGGACCGGTCCCAAAGGCCAGGCCTTGCTTGAGCTCATGGAGACCGATTCCCTGTTCCCCTCCGTCACGTACGGTCATTACCACCAGGGCAGAGTGGGTGCGCAGTGAGAGAGGGGCAGCGTGTTACATTTGCTACGTGCTGGGTTAAATGGTGCACGCGGTGCTGGGTGTCAGAGATTCCAGCTCAGGAAAAATACGACCAAACCCTGCAGGCGCTGGGGCTGTGCTGAGCAGCTGTTTCCTCCAAGACCCCAGGAGGCACGGTAGCTGCTGACCTCCGTCCCCAGAGCTCTCAGGCCTGGGATCTCTGACTTCTGAAAGCTCCCCCAGCTGCTATCTGTGCTGTGGCCTCTGGCCCAGATCCTCCAAGGTGTTTAGGCTCCTAACTGCCATTGAAATCCCTGGAAGTTGGGAGTCTGAATAACGCTGAGGATCCGGGCCTCTGTTACTGAGTAAGAACTTGTCCTCCCAGCTGGTAAACCACTCTCATTCCTACTGACGCCTTTGGGCGGACAGATCAGGCTCCTGCACCTGGTGATGGGATATGGAGCCGTTCACCTCTGTCACTATTCGAATCCAGCCCCCACCGGGACTGATTTAAAGCTGCTCCCTCCTGATCGCTGCTCTTTGCCCCCACGCCGCGGGTTGGCGGCACTCAGTCCAGTTTCCAGTGGGCAGATGTCCACACTGCAAAACCATCATTGCAAACGGCACTGACCAGCCCCAGTGCAGAGGTAAGGGACTAACTCCCCTTCTCCCCAGCCAGAGGCCATCCCTCCAGCTCAGGGCAGAGGTGCCCTGGGGGCTGTGTCTGAGGGCACTCAGCCCGGCCAGGGGTAGAGGGCCCAGTCTCAAGGTGTCCCTTTACCATCCTTGTCACTGCTGACACTCCTCCCAGCCGGGCCGGGTCTGCGACACGAAGGGAGCTGCCAAAGCTGCCTGGCTGCCTGCCCGCACAGCGCCTCACCTGCAATTAACGCATCCCAAGAGGATGCTGCCTTAAGTCATTCGTGAGAAGCCAGACTAAGCGCCTCCTCCTCGCTCCTCCTATTCATGCCTTGGGCCTGCTCCGCGCCGTGGGTGCTGTCATACCTGTGATGTTTGGGGTCTGCAGTTACTGTGATAAAAGCTGGGGCATCCTCCATGGCATCAAAATACTCCGTCTCCTCATCTTCGTCACTGGCCTCCCCTTTTGCAGGCTGCACACTCCCTGCGGGCACAAAGAACAACCTGGTCAGGTTGCCACTTTCCCTTGTCGGTCAGGCAGGACATCCACGTGTGCTCACAGAACAGAGGCCCATGGATCCCCCGCTCAGGACCCACACGCCGGCTCTCTGCTGGTGCCTGTAGACAAGGCGCTCTTTCCCACAGCCCCATCGTGCTGTCTGTCTGTCTGTATCTCCCCTTCCCTCTGCTCTCTCACACTCGGGGTTACGTTGGCTGAAGAATGCTGGTGGAGCTGGGCAGATATTGAACTTGTCAACACAAGAATCTGCACCAGACCTGACTGTAAGAGTTATTCTCTGCCCAACTGGGGTACGAAATACTCTGCTACCACCGTGATGAGTGCCTTACAAATGCCATCAATGGCTGGATTGAGCGCGACGTTTACCGTGTGACCTGTCTGTCCAATCAAATCTAACTAACACGTCTTGAATTTCAAAATGGACACATTCAAGTGGCAATCTAGTCAATCTCAAACAAGGAGTTTAAGGTAGGTTTTGGGGCTGTTCCCAAGGCCTGTGCTATTTTTTGGGGTGGGATTTCAACATTTGCTTATTTTAAAAAAATGTTTCTTTCTTCCCTGTGTCAGTGAGAGATCTGAACCAACAACAGGGGAACACGACTGCCCAGAGACTCCAAACCGCGCTGCCATTCTTTCTCCAAGAGTTACGATCCGACCCTTCCTCCATCCAGACACCCTATCATCCTCCATGCTGACGACTGAAACTTCTCCGCCTGGCTCCCTGACGTCACCTCCCTCCAGTCTATACAAGACACAGCTACTAAGAGTCACCTCCCAGTCTGACTGGCTGACCACTTCGCCAGCATCAGTCATTGAGCTTCTTGGAATCGCTTCCAAGGCCCTGTGGAACTCTGCCTCTCCCGCCGCTCTGCCACTGACGCTGGCCTTGGATGCCTATTTGACCCCTTCTCCAACACACATTTCCACGGTGCCTTTCCTTATGCATGGAACCCCCCCTTCCTGAGCCAACAGGCCACCACCCTCGCCTCCTTCCAGTCCTTCCTCTAGGCCCACCTCCTACAAGAAACCGGCCAACCAAAGACGGCAGGATTCGGGACACTTGGGCAGAACTGATAAAATCACCCACCGCCAAAGGGTTTGGGACGGTTAGGTTGCGGAATGACTCCCATTGGTGTCCACATGCTAATATGGCCTTTACCTTCAGCCTCCCTCCTCGCTTTCCTCCCAGGGTTGAACACATTCACTTAGAAACACAGAATCATGGAAGATTAGCGTTGGAAGGGACCTCAGGAGGTCATGTAGTCCCAGCCCTTGTTTCAGACCTTGTAAACTCTTTGGGGAAGGGACAGTGTCTTCCCGTCCATTTGTACAGCACCGAGCGATGCTGATTTTACTGGGGGCCGCTGGTGCTCCTGCAACACGAATTGCGGAGACTTGGCAGGCGACCTTCAGCCCAAATGGCTAAAGCCTGACACAGTGACGAGCAACTGAAAAACGGAACCAAGTCAGAGGCAACTTTAACTCGAAGCCTCACGACCAGTTCTGCCTGCTGCCTATCTGGGCTAAATGACGAGACACAAAATGCAGCCGAAAGCACCATGTAAACAGACTCGGGGAGTGTCTACGCTCCAGTCGCCGCTCCAGTGGCACAGCTACAACACTGCAGCTGTGCCACTGTAGCGCCGTAGCGTAGGCGCTTCTTGCATCAACAGAAGAGGTTATTCGTTGCTGTCGTTCATCCATCGCGCCGAGAGGCGGTAGATGGGGTCGAGGGAAGAATTTGCAGTGAAGGTCTACCCAGACCCTGTGCTGTCCATGCACCTGCTCCAGCCAGCAAGCTGCATTTTGCTCTCCCATCCCCCAGAGGAAAGCGGCTCTCTTCTCTTTGCTTGGACCAGGCTCAGTGGGATCCATACGGAAGGGACGTGCTGTGACATTTCCCTGGCAGTGCTAATCAGCAGAACACACTGTGCATCTTCAGAAGTAGAAAGAGGGGGCTGGGGCTGAATGTCTACGCCGTGTGGGTGTGCAGAGAGGGCAAGAACATCCACGAGGGGCTGATCCCCAGCTCACCGTGGCATAAACTGCTTCCCAGCACGGTGTGCTAGCTAACGGCCCCAGAGAGGGGCAGTGTGGGTGGGGCATGGACAGGCTCCAAGCCAGCCACGATGGCTATGCTGGTACCCAGGTGCAGCAAGGGATGCTTCTCTCAGGGTCCAGGGGCATTACATCTTCCAAACACATCCCACTCCCAGCCAGCTCTGCTAGGGTGACACACCTCCTCTCCACCCTCCATGCAGCGCGGCCCTTTTATTACAGAGCCATAGATCCCAAGGCCAGCAGGACCTCTGTGATCATCTCGTCTGACCTCCTGTATCACAGGCCAGAGAACGGGCCCCACATCATCCCTAGCGCAGAGCTTTTAGAAAAAACATCCCAGCTTGATTTCAAAACTGCCAGGGATGGAGAAAGCACCACGCCCCTTGGTAAGTTGTTCCCACGGTTAACAGTGGTAATCGCCCGCACTCTTAAACATTTACTTCTTGTTCCCAGTGTCAGTGTACATAGCTTTACTTTCCAGCCATTGGTTCCTGCCAGGCCTTTCTCTGCTAGGCTGAAGAGCACATTCTCGAATATCTGTTCCCCAGGCAGGTACTTATAGACTGTGATGAAGTCCCCCCTTAACCTTCTCTCGGTTAAGCTAAACAGATAAAGCTCCTTGAGTCTATCACCAGAAGGCAGGTCTTCTAATCCTTACATCGCTCTCATGGCCCTTCTCTGACCCCTCTCCAATTGATCAACATCCTTCTGGAATGACGTGCACCAGAAGTGAATGCAGTGTTCCAGCAGGGGTTACACCTATGCCCAATGCAGATGTCTATGAGCTCTCTGCTCTGACTCGAGATCTCCCTGTTTACGCACCCCAGGATTGTGTTAGCCCTTTTGGCCACAGCATCACCCTGGGAAACAGACGGGTGTGTCTCCCGTCAGCACCTGATGGGGGCTGAACGCAGCGTGGGCCTTCTGCAAAGCCCTGGCTACTTCCTCTTTCCACTTGAGAAGCAGCCCAGCTCTGCATACACAGCTCGGTTTGAGCAGCACTGGAGGCCTCTGCTCGTAGGAGCTTTTCAGTTTCCTTTGGCAGGCAGGGATTTCCAGTGAGCAGCTAGACCTCAGGAAGCCTGGGAGAACTAGGTAATGTGTCAGACTGGCCCAGCATGGGACAGAACCATGCCTGGGTTCTATTCCTGACTCCAGAAGAAATATAATCTTGTGTCGGACCACGAGGCCCAGAGGTCAGGACTCCTGCATTCAATTTTCTGGATGGGGAAGGAGTATGATCTAGTGGTCAGAGCAGGGGACAGGCAAGCTGAGCTCTTAGGTTAGATCCCTCGCTCTAGGAAGGAGTGTGGTTAGAGTAGGGGACTGAGAGTCAGGATGCCTGGATTCAGATCCCAGCTCTCGAAGGGAGTGTGATCTAGTGGTCAGAGCATGGGGGGGAAAAAACCGTCAGAATCCCTGAGATCGATTCCCAGCTCTACCAGTGCCTTGCTATGTGATTTTAGAAGGTGATTTCACCTCTTTGCCTCAGCTTTCCCCTGTAGAAATGGGAACAACAAACCATTCCCAGGGATGTGAAATGCTTTGAGACGCTTGGGTCAAAGGCAATGGGGACCCCAGTATACTCACACTCATGCCCCATGTTCCCAGCTGGCAGGAGACCACCTAGCTGTTCCATTGCATCACAAATCCATGCTGTGATGATGGCGTTGCCCAGTGGTGAGAGCCACAAAGCCAGGGAGTGTCACAGTGAAAGGCTCCTTTATGCTGGAGGGCTCTGGCGAGGGGTGGGGCTGAATGTTATGTGTTTATCTGAGTGGATCCATTCCCCTGACCTCCCGAGTTAAAGTGACACTGATCCCTTCAAGGCACGAGGGAAATGCCCCGGCCTAGCATCAGACACATCCAAGGAACGAGCTGCTGCTGAATTTAGATTATGATCAGCTAAAGCGCCGTGTGTGGGTTACAATTATTAAGGAATAAAACCAAATCCTGCTGCCGGTGCAGCCAGAAGGGCCTTCTGAAGACGACGATTTGGCACCAACATCAACTGCAATTTGGTTTTATTCTCCAGCAAGGATTGCATCCAGCAAACCAAACCCAGACTAGACACCGGCCACTGGACGTGGGCAAAGGGCTCCAGGGCTCTCTTCAAGCCCCTGGGGCACAATGATCTGGGGACAAAACGCAACCTTGCACCATTGGGATGTGGAGATGCAAACGTCCTAACACCAGACTGCAGCGTCGTGTTGGGATTATTCTGTCCAGTAGAGGCAACCATGGGAAGAATGGATTCCCCTAGGGAGACAGCTGGATTACTGCCTCTTCACAGGACACACCTGCCCTGTTACCCCTCAACCAGCTTTTACCTGGGGAAAAATCCATGGGCATGGATCCTCTCCATCCGGGCTGACTGGGGAAGAGTGAGAAGGCAGCCCCCCATCCTCCCATCTCATCGCCTCTCCCCCCCTCTCCCTGCTTTGTGCTCAGGGCTGCGCACCCCGTGGCTCCGTTCCCCGCCGGCATTGTGACGTCACAGCGGGGCAGCGCTCTGCATTACAGCAGCCAGCCCGACCCAGGCTGTTGGCCTCCCAGCCCTCTGGTGCCCCCGAGGAAGACGGCCGCTCCGCTCACCCTTGGTAGTGTTGGCGACTCCTGTGCTGCTCGAGGACAGGCCGGGGGTTCCCCGGCAGGCCCGTTCCAAGCTGTTGTGCTGTTTGGCTAGCTGCTCAATGGTCTCCTCCAGGCGGATCCTCTGCTCCCGCTCATACTGCAGTGCCCGCTGCCATTTGCGGCTGTGCCTCTCGGCTAACTCCAGGAAATCGCGGCAAGCCTGGGGGAAGCAAGAAACGCACAGGTCAGGCTTCCACGGGGTCAGGTCCCTGCCACTAGCACACAGCCCTGTCCACAGTGGCTCAGGATCTCCCGTCACAGGAGCCAAGATCAAAGTGCTTCTCAGTTTGGAACCAGTCGCTCCTCCCACCTTTCGGAGGACCCCGCCACCAGGAGCAGCGCTTCAGCCTTTCACCTTCAGAGCTGCAGCCCCAGGGCCTGGCCCTCCCTTTGCAGTCTGGGGCTGGGAATAGAGCTGGGCGAAGAATTGATTTTTCAGTTTGTTGGCAGTTCAAAAAAAAAAAACATTGGTCTGGGTCACACTGACTTTGAAAAATTTCTGCAAATCAAAAAAGTCTGTTTCAGGGTGAACAAAGCCTGTTGTTCAACTGGAAACATTTTGTTTGTAGGCATTTTCACAGGGCTAGACTAGCCAAAGGAGGGCAGTGGTGTTCCCCTTATATCTGATGGCTGGCACGCACACTCACTTGAGACAATCTGGGTTATAGATCCTTCAAGGTAGGGATTTGAACGTGTGTCTTTCCTGTCCCAGGGGAATGCCCTAATCACTAGCCTACAGACCATTCTGGGGAAGGGTCTCACTCATTCTCTCTTGTTCCACTTTGTATAAAATACTTGAACCATCATTAGGCCAGAATGAAAAAAATGGGGAGACAATGGCTCTGCAGCATGGTGGTTGGGTACTTCAGCTGGCAGCTTCAAGGTCAAATCTCTGCACTAGTGAAGATTTCATTATTTATAGACAACTTGGAACAGCTTCAGCAAGAGACTTTGAGGAAGCCCCACCCCAGAACAGCTACGAGGCTGGTGGGGTGGAAATTCCCCTGGCAGAGGTGAAGGTTCAAATTCCTGCTTCTCAGTGGGGATTCAAACTTGGGTTTCCCACATCCCGGATGAGTGTCCTGACCACAAAGCAAAACGTTAGCTTTGAGCTTGATGTCATTACTAGAAGGCGGGTGCACAACAGGTTGAAAGACCGTACTCAAAGAGTAATCATCAGTGGTTTCCTGTCAAAGTGGGAGGGTGTATCTAGTAGGGTCAGTCCTGGGTCGGATCCTATTCAGTACTGTCATTGACTCGGACAATGGAGTGGGGCGTGTGCTTATAAGATTTGCAGATGACGCCAAGCTGGGAGGGGGTGCTGACACTTCGGAGGGCAGGAGCAGAATTCAAAACAACCTTGACAAACTGGAGAATCGGTCTGAAATCAACAAGATGAAATTCAATAAAGACAAGTGCCAAGTCCTACACGTAGGAAGGAAAGATCAAATGCACAGTGACGAACTGGGGAATAACGGGCTAGGTGGTAGTACTGCTGAAAAAGGATCTAGGAGTTAGAGTGGATCACAAGTTGAATGAGTCAAAAACGCAATGCAGTTGCAAAAAAGGCTAATATCATTCTGAGATGTTTTAACAGGAGCGCCGTATGTAAGGCACAGGAGGTAATTGTCCTCGGCAATGGGGAGGCCTCAGCTGGAGTGCTGTGTCCAGTTGTGCGTGTCACACTGCCTCCACACCAGAGGAGAGCAACAAAAATGATAAAAAGTTTAGAAAACCCGACCTATGAGGAAAGGTTAAAAACACTGGGCCTGTTTGCTCTTGAGATCTGATAGTCGTCTTCAAATCTGTTACGGGCTGTTACAGAGGACAGGGATCGGTTGTCCTCCATGTCCAGTAAAGGCAAGACAAGAAGGAACGGGGTTAATCTGCAGCAAGGGAGATTTAGGTGAGCTATGAGTTAACGCTTTCTAACGCTAAGAGGAGTTCAGCTCTGGAACAGGCTTCCAAGGAGGCTGCGGAATCCCCGTCATTGGAGGTGTTTAAGAACAGCATGGACACACACCTGTCAGGGCTGGTCTAGGCTGACTCGGTCCGGCTCAGGGAGGGGGCTGGACTTGATGACCGCTCAAGGTCCCTTCAGCCTGACGTTTCTGTGATTCTAAGTTACAGGGGGGGCCCCAGCATCCCACCTGTTCTGGAGCCAAAACTATTTGGCAAATTCATGTCAACCAAAACAGCAATTTTTGGCAAATAGTCTATTTGTCCAAATCTTTTTGCCCAGCGAGGACTACAGGACAGGTCACACAGCTGTGGGGTGGGGAACTGGCTTGGGATCTGCAGTCATGGTTCACCCCCCCCCCGTGCGTCCAAACACCCAGCACAAAGAGACTTCAGCCCTCCTTGGTTTGGGGGATGTCAGGGAGTTTCACCACTCGGTAGCGCCAGTGCACTGCAGGTTTCACACTGGTTCACTGTTGGCGCAGCTCAGTTTTCACCTGCAGCCCCCTTGTCACTCCAGTCCTGGGACACGCCCTTCCCCAGCTCTGTCGATGCCCCTCCACTGTGATCTGCAGTCCCCTGCCATTCCAGACCTGTCACCCCCTCCTCTCAGCTCTGCTGATGCCCCTCAGTCCTGACCTGCACCCCCTGCCGTTCCAGTCCTGTGTCACCTCCTTCTCTCAGCTCTGCTGATGCCCCTCAACTGTGACCTGCAGCTTCTCTGCACCCCTGGACTTTTCAGTCCTAGAACCCCTAGTTTCTAAATATTTGCACAACATTTTGAAAATGTGAAGTGCTAGAAACAGTAGAATCTTGATTATCCAAACCAGGCTCACTCCGAGGATAGCTATTCGCTACCCAGAGAATTCCTGTGTTTCCAAAAATCCTTCGCTAGCTGAGCTGACGCCACGTCCCCAATGACGTCTGAGGCTGTACTGGGTTATTATTGTCATGCCAGCTCTGTGCCCCCGCTGGTCCAGCAATACATGGGTGGAGTCTGAACTGCAGGACCCCAGTTATTTCATTTTTCGTTCTCCCTCCTCACCTGGGTCTGTTAAGGCACCTCAGTCACAGCCCCCCGGTTGTTCCAGTCCTGAGCTCTCCACACCCCTGAGCCCTGCTCTGCAGCCTCCCTCCCTGCTATCACGGTCCAGGCCACTGTTCCAAACAGAGCACTGGTTTTGTCATGGGCACGACTATCCCTTTGGAACGAGCATGAGAAACCCACACAGTCTAAATGGGAAAGGAGCCAAGGGAAGAGATGGGCACTGCATTTCTCTCTGAATAATAAGGAAGAAGGAACAGCTCTCTTCCTCCATCTTTGCTGATGCAGAGTCCCCTGGGTGCTAATCAGACACAATATGGTCTGAAAGCTTGACAGATCCTCCCTCTGGGGTAGAGAGATGCCAGGCTATGCTGACAGGCAGGCAGCTCCTGTAGCCTGCTACATGGCGCTGTCTGCAAAACCTCTTAGGCTGTGCCTACACCACAGCTAAAGTTGATATAAGTGATGGGGCTCCGGTGTGAATTAGCCACCCAGACAGCGCTTGTACCGATTTAAGCACTGGTGTGGACAGCGCTATGTCGGTGGGAGAAGCTACTGCCGCTCATGGGGGCTGGAGTAATCAAGCTGACGGAAGAGCTCTAAGGCTTCGTGTCTGAAAGGGGCTGTATCTGCCTCTCGTTTTGTGTGACAGGGCTAGTCTCCTAGCAAGATGCCCCAGTGTGACCCCAGAGAGATGTGCAGGCAAGTGGAATGCACCAAAGATATTGACATATGGACGGATCTCTCTAGCGGTTCCCTTGCGCACACGGGCATGGGTCAGAATGATTCAACCACCAATCAAGGTCTTCCTGTATTTGGAGGCTCCCTGCCCTTTCCCATGAGGGATAGCACAGTATACACACTGGAACTTAAGCTGCTAAGACTGCATGCAAATGCTATTGGCAGCCCTCTTAATGGCATTGTAATTAGCTTCTTGCTGCATTAGCCCTATGCAGAGTAAATAATGGATTATGGCAAATTATTCTAGAGCTGGCTAGCAGTCCAATTTATCAGAGTAAACAACAGCTGAATGAGAGGAACAAGGCCAAAGGCTGGCTCAGGGGATCCATAATGGGATCCTGCCATTTTCCAATCCATCCTGTTCAAAGCAAACCCAAGCTGCTGGTTACCAGAAGTTATTTCCCATTAAATGACAGGCCGGAGGCCTATGGCAAAGCAATTGCCTGGTCTCTGTCCGGTTCCCAGTGGAGAGGTGGCCACATTAAAACCACCACCGCAGCCGGTCCTGTCGCTAGCATTCTCTGCCAAGAGGCCAAGGACAAAATGGGCCATGGCAACTGAATCTTCAAGGTGAGGATTGCAGCCCACGGGCAGGGCACAGCGAGGGAAGGTAGCATGGCTGCTGTGTGGGTTAACAGAGGCCTCCAGCACTGTCAGGGTGACACTTTTCACCAGCACCAGAGACAGGAGATGAGGGAGGTAATACCAACCAGCAGAAGATCTTACCTCACCCACCTGGTCTCTCTTACGTCCTGGCCCCAACACAGCTACACCAACACTGCACACTGGCCTCGGAGACACACAGTCAGAACAGCAGCCACAGAGTGGCCAAGGGAGAGCCAACAGAACCATGCGGCTCCCCCGAGGCTGCGCTGGGTGACCTGGCTTTACAGGAACGTGTGCTGGAATCTCAGGCCTGGTCCACACCGCAGAGTCAGGCGCCGTACGTCAACCTAACTCTGTCAGCATCTATGCTGAAAGGTAGCTCCTGCCGACGTAGGTTGTCCTCTCCGTCAACCTCCTAACTCCACCTCTGCAAGAGATGTAGCACTCAGGTCGGTGTAGTTAGGGTGACGCAGTGTCTGTGTAGACACTGTGTTTCTTATACTGCCTGTTGGCTGTCAGTCCTGCCTGCTGGGGCTGAGAGGCCAGAGCCCCCCCCCGCTGCCAGGTTCCGGATCTCCTCTCCCCAGGGCTCCAGCGGTGAGTGCCCCACAATGCCCCACTTCAGTACATGGAAGCGCTCCTGGTGAGGATGTGCTCCGCCGACAGAAGGGGCTAGTGTGGACATGAAAACCCACAGTAATTACTGCAGTGGCTGTACGTCAACCTAATGTATGTCAATTTAATTCTGTAGTGTAGACAAGGCCTTAGTCTTGTGCACACAATGGGATTATTTCCGAATTCGGATGAACTACTCTGTCAGAGAGACACCGCCAGCAAAAAAAGAAAGCACGCTCCTCTCTGAAACTGCCTTATCTACGATTGTCAAAAGTACCAGCGAAGGCCACCACAAATGAAAGAGCAGAGAACACGGCTCTCTCTTTTCACGTTGTTTACTCGTGCATTTGACAGTAGTTTGCACCTAGGCAGTTACAGTGCTTCCCTTGGGCCTATTCCCAGGCTTGAAGTTAAAACCGCCTGCGTATGGCCGACCGCTGTCTGAGTCAATCCCCTGTTATTGTGTGACTCTCACACAACAGCACAGGCGAGAGAAACTGTCTAAAAATAGGGAAATGTCACTGTAAGTGCACACAAATTGGTAGGGGAACTTAGGATCATGCTAACACTTGCAACTACCTTTAATTCATCTTTGAGCGAAAGGAGATTTCCAGTTGGCAGTGAGAGATACCATTTAATTACCATAGCACAAAAGGGAAATGGACACTATCAAGATGAAAATCAGTTTGAAAAACCCACATCTGTGTGACTAGTAACAACTCAGATGGTTAAAAGGGAGAGAATTTTGGACGGCTAATATATTTGTCATCATTAATGGGGCTCATTTATTTTTTGTGCTTCTGCCTACTTGGATTTCACATACAATTCACCCAGCTTTTTGCACTTCACTTAAATGAACCAGGACTGGCCAGTTGCATTTAAATTTCTAGTTAACTCCACTCTCCGGTTCTCGTGTTCTAGCACTAGGCTGCGGTGCCTCGGTTTCCCATAAGAACCCTGATTCCATGAGAGGTTTCTTTTTTTAAAAGGAACCATTTCCATTAGTTAGATTTTCTAACCCATTTGTCTACAACATATGCAAAATTTTGGGCCTAAACCAGATTGACAGAGTTGAAAGTTACCTTGTGAATTATGTGATGAAATGTGGAGTGAAGAAAATAAAACGCTAATACATTAAAGACACATTACACACAGTTGTGAGAGTGTGTGAGAACATGGATGTGTGCGCACACACGTGTGCATACCTTTGTGTGTTATGAACTCCATGGATCCACTAGGGACTTGGCTATTGTTGATTTTACATGGAAGGTGCCTAGATACTATGGTGAAGGGTAACAGGATAAATCTGTTAGATGATTATGGAGGAACACAGTAAAGGCCCCATCCACCCTACACATATCGCTATTATATACTCTGTTATAAACTGTCCTTTGCCAAAAACAATTGATCTCAAGTTCATATAGCATGTTCTGCTTTTTAATAATCTCTGTGCTGTTCACCAGTTCATATTTCTATTAACAAAGGATTAGTAACTCAAAAACTGATCCTGCAAAAACGTACAGACGCGTGCATCTTTACACACACACATAGTCCCATTGACTTCAGTTGGACAACTCACAGTGTGCGGAGATTAGCACGAGTGTAAGACTCGGAGGATCGGGGCCTAAGACACAAACCTGTCCTCATCACAGGTACAGCTGATTTAACCCTGTATGCTCCCAGGGCCACATGCTGCTATCTCTGCTGACTGGCATCTGTAAGCAGCCCTGTGGGCGATCTGTGCCATGAAGTACTATTCATCCTAGGTAAACGAGATACAGCCACATGCAGGTTTGTTAGGTAGCAATAAAAATTCACTTGAAAAATGCTTGCAAGCAAGAGCAGCAGCTTTGAACAGGAGGAGTTTGTCCTGCAGTCAGCACGTCTCAGCCTCAATTCTCTTTCTAAGGCTTTGTCTACACTAGCACTTTCATCAGTAAAACTTTTGTTGGTCAGGGATGTGGGAAAAACCCCCGCCTGACCGAGATAAGTTTCACTAACAAACACGCCAATGTGGACAGCGCTATGTTGCCAGGAGACGTTTTCCCGCCGCTCGCTGGGGATGGTCTAACTACGCCAGCGGGAGAGCTCGCTTCCGTCGGCATAGAGCGGCTACATGGGAGACCTTACTGCAGTGTCACCAGTGCAGTGGTACAGCTGTGCCGCTGTAAGGTCTGTAGCGCAGACATAACCTAATTCATGACCTGCAGTAAAACTCTGGGAAACAACCCAAAAGCACCGCGGAGAAGGTTACAAAGTGATGTTTCCAGCCCACAGTTCAATAACTCTTCGCCCATTAGCAGCGCATTAGAAGGGCATTAAGGCTGTGACGCTAAGCTGTAAAGGGAAGGAAATCCACTATGCAGAGAGAACATCAGGGGCCTTAATGCTTCCTCTGCTGCAGCCATGGCTTTAGTTTGGGGAGAGGTGTGTGGGAGAAAGGAAGCGTAGCACGTTTCACTCTTAGGGCTCGTCTTCTCACACAGCGCTACAGCAGCACCGGTGCAGCTCTGCCGCTGTAGCACTTCGCTGAAGACGTTACTACGCTAACCATGCAGGGCCAGAGCGTCTCCTGTCGGCATAGTTAATCCTCCTTCCCGAGAGACGGTAGCTCCGTTGATGGGAGGAGCTCTCCCATTGGCACAGCGCCGTCTTCCCGAGAGACGGTAGCTATGTTTAGCGAGGACGGCAGCCTTTACAGGGCCCGATCCCGCCCCCCTTGAAGTCCATGCGTGTTTCAACGAGAGCAGGGTCAGGTCCAAGTCTCGAATCATGCCAGTGAGCCAACAGAGCTGCGAACGCGTATGCAGACCCAATGACTTTCAGAGAACTCCCTCGGAGCCAGTCTGCTCCTCGTCTGATCCGGCAAAGGAGCAAACAAGACCCATCGTTCCTGGGTAACTGGAATGGAGGCAGCCCTGGGGTGACCCCACCTCCTTGCCCATCGAGAGGGGCCAGGGCCATGTCACCAGAGACAGCCCAGGACACAAATGTCGACAGGAGCCAAAATTCTCTGGAGAAAGCTGCTGAACAAAGCCAGCGGCACATCTGAGCTGATGCTACGTACACACCTTC
This sequence comes from Emydura macquarii macquarii, assembly GCF_026122565.2. Lineage (NCBI taxonomy): Eukaryota > Metazoa > Chordata > Testudines > Chelidae > Emydura > Emydura macquarii. The sequence continues at coordinate 8,573,154 of NW_027131391.1, forward strand.
CTCCTGCCCCATAGCATCCGTGTGACACCAGCTGCGATTCTCCGGCTCGGCCCCGCTTACCGATCTCTACGTTAACTCCCTTCCTAGCACCCCTGCATTCATCACAGCACCCTTGGGAACAGACAGTTATCTGTGGGTTTGCGCTAGAGAGCGTTTGGTGCGGGGCTTGGGTGTTCCACTGACGTCTGAAATGCAGGATCAAAGCAGGGGTCACCCGTTGTTAGTTTGCCCAGGAGTCTGAGCAAACTGAGCAGGTTTGGCTCAAGGATTCCTACTCACACCAGCCATGGGAACAGTCAACCAGCCCGCTAATGCTGCCACCAGCAATGGAATGGAGAGAAGTCAGCAAAGCCTGCTGGGGCATTTCATTAGCACCGGTCGTGAGGCATAGCCGCCCGTCTGCTCGTAACTGAACTAGATCCACGGTCAGCTACTAACATCCAGGATGCTCTGGCTTCCACTTATGCTAGCGCCAAAGAGCCGCTTCTCCAGCACACAGCCTGCCTGCCGGGCTTGGGTGCTGGGGAGTTCTTGGCGAGCTGAGAGGATGAAATCCTTCCAAGCCACAGGGGGGCAGCACCGTTGCGCTGCAGCCAGGACTCTAGCCGCACGGCTGGGCAAGCCTTCGGGGTACCCTGAGGTGGGGATGGGGAGACGGTGGGTGGATCTCCCCACCCTGGCTGCATGACTGTGTGAAGGGAGCCCTTGGGGAGCTGGGCTCCATGGTGTTTGGGGGCAGGGGGCAGACTCCCTGGATCGGCTCCCCAAATCCAGGCCCTACCCAGGAGGGGGCAGGATTCGTCCCCAAATTATCCCACAATCCTAGCTGGAAGAGACCAACCCACTCCCCGTATCCATCACCTCCCTCACCCAGGGCTATTCTACTGGCCCATGCTCTGCGCAGCCTGGCACCAAGTGCCTGAGTGATGGGGCTTCCCCATTTCCCTGGGTGGGGAATCCGGTCTCCCTGTCAAACCTAGAGTCCTAACCCTTTCAAGGAAGAGTTCCCTTGCCATGCCCCCCTCACACCCGTCCTTTCCTCCCCAGCGAGAGGGCGGTAGCTAACAGAGCTGCCTGGCAGCTGGCAGGCAGATGCCCCCAGGACACAGGGGCAGCAGAGGGTACAGAACTGAAGACGCCAGATGCACAGGTAGGGATTGCTGAAACTTCCTCTGCCCTGAAGGGAAGGGGAGGAAACTGGAACTGCATGTTTTCAGAGAGATCTGCAACGTGCCATGTCCCGGCTCCCTTTACAAAGACAGCCACCCCACCCCAGCCGGACCCCAGAGACAGAACATAACAGCCTTCCTTCTCCTGTGCCCCCAGCTTCAATAATCACATCTGCCAAACCAGGGGAGCCATCCACAGGGCAGGCAGCAAATGTGGGTGGATGCTGCAGCTCCCTGGCTTTGACGTTTCTCTCTCCACATCAAAGGCTTTTTCGTCCACGCATCGTTTTGAAACCTGTCAGCACTGGCGCCATTCTAGTGAATTTAACGCAGAGAGCTGGCATGCCAACCATCTTCTTTATGCTGCCAGGTTGTGATAAAAGGACGGTGTCACAACAGCAGCTAATTGCCGAGTGGCACTGACCTCCCCATTCGGGGAAAGCTCATTAACTGCTTTAGAGGCGTCGTCTCTGCAGTCATCACACATGACACGCATGGCAGTACCCATTCCGATGCAGCCCGGCAAAGCGTAATATGGAAATTACCAGCTGTCTCTGGCTCAGGGGGGATGAATGTTTTTAAATAATACAGTTGGAGATCTTCACCTGTAATTACCGTGCTGCAATTAAATTTGGTCTTTAAGATTATTACAGGAAATTGAACAGTTTTAGTGCCATGGTAAATTACAGAGGAGGAGGAAATAGTTACAAATAGGACTGTGGTAAGGCACCCAGAGTTACGGGAAAGAGACGGGTTCTATGGAGGGCTCATGGGGGAAACCTCAAGGCAACTGTGTTGAAGTCCATGTCCTAGATGATGGACAAACCTGACCAAAATAACACTTTAGGTTTCCCGTCTGTAGATCTCAAAGTATTGCTCCAAGGAGGGTCAATGTCATCACCCCCATTTTATTGATGGGAAAATTGAGGCACAGAGGTTTCAAGAGCTGAATCTGTTCAGCTTATCAGAAAGAAGATTGAGAGGTGTCTTGATTACAGGGCATCAGTACCTTCATGGGGAGAAAATGCCAGGTACTGAAGGGCTCTTTAATCCATCAGTGAACAGCGAAACAAGAACCAATAGCTGGCAGCTGAAACCAGATAAATTTAGATTACAAATATGGCTCGCATGCTCACCAGTGAGGGTGATTAACCACTGGAGCAAAGTACTACTGGTGCGTTCTCCACCTCTGGATGTCTTCAGATGCAAACTGGAGGCCTTTCTGAAAGGCACGTATTAGCCAAACACAAGTTATTGGGTATGTTATTGGGGTACCTGGGTGAAGTTTAATGACTTGTGATATACAGAAGATCAAACTCCCTTCTGGCCTTAAAACTCTATGAAACCACGAAAAGGTCACTCAGCAGCTCTGTGACAGAGCATGGAAAAGAATCCAGGGCTCCCAACTCCTGGTCCTGTGTTCTAGCCGCTGAAGGATGCTGCATCCTTCCCTTCTTAGTAACAATAGGTGGGAGGGGGATCTACTTTTCCCCAGGTGCTTCTGTTTGGGGGATCAGTTTGGCTTAAACAAAGATTTCACTGTCCAGATGTGAGGGCCCCAGGAGCAACCACTAAGGAGATCGCAGATGGATTCTCTACACCACCCAGTGCATCTGGCTGGTGACTTCTGAAGGTGATTAAGCAAACCCAACCCCTTCTAAACCAGGGGTCCGGGGGATTGCTTCTCAGGCAGTGTTTGATGATCAATGCTATAACATGATCAACTGAGGCATAGTTTGTATCTGAACCAGACACAGGGCAGGCTTAGGCACACATATTATTATTTATTTGCATCGTCGTAGTGCCTAGGAGTCCGGTCACAGACTAGGGGCCATTGTGCTAGGCGCTGTACAAACACAGAACAAAATGACGGTCCCTTGATGTATAAGAAAAATGCTGCTGGGATGGAGGAGACACCTCGACAGAATACTAAGAAAGAAATCGATCAGGTCAGAATTCCCCCGTGATGCTACAGTGACAGCATAGCTGTAGCCCTTGACTATGCACAGCTGTCTGTCCTCTGACACCCAAAGAGTTCCAATGGCCTCTGAGGGCAAGCCATGAAAACAGGTCCTACACCCTGGGACACTCTGTGTCCACAAGCAACAACCCAGAACCCCATATATCTGTCATATAGTTTTGATACGTTCTATACAAAGAATGCCTTGTGTGGTATCATTTTAAAAGCTTTGATCTGCTGAATGTTAATATCTTGTTGGATTGTGTGTGTGACCAGACGGTGTGAAGATATAAAATATTGTTGTATGTGCTACTACAGCATGTTGTGAGTTGGGAAACACCCACAAACTAGTTTTTAAGGTACAGAACGAAGTGGCCAGATGTGCTAATGGCCTGTCAAGGGGAATCCATTCTCCCAATCCCTATCTCTAGAGACTTCACAGAGGAAGCAGGTACACAATGGCTCCCATGTCACATGACTAAATCTTTCCCAAGATGGAAGAAGCTATAAAAAGGGGGAAGTGATGTTATCATTTGTCTTCACTCCCCCCAGCTCAACACCTGAAGAAATGCCTGAAAGACAAAGGACTTTTGAATGGGAAGGAGGAGCTGCAAGGCAGAGGTAGCCTGTGTAACAAGGAACTTTAAGCCTGCCTGTATCATCAGACAGGGAGCGATAGTGCTAATACCAATCCTGTTCAGTATTACAGAATTCAGACTGTGAACTTATTTTTATTTCTTTGGTAACTATTTGTGGTCTCTTTATGCTTACCACTTATAATCACTTACCATTTATTTTTCTGTAGTTAATAAGTCTGTTTTATAACTTTACCTAAAACAGCGTGTCTTGGCTGAAGTGTTTAGAATATCTCAGCTCAGTTACAAAGGCGAGTATATGCCTTCCCCACATTGAGAAGGGAGCAAACTAATTAATGAGCTTGTACTGTAGAGACCTCTGTTTAGTGCAAGATGGCAGACCCCTGGAGGCTAAGGCTTGGAGAGCTGGGTGAACTGGCTGGATCCATGGTTGGTTCAGGAGTGGCTGGGAGAGCGTTCCTGTAACCCAGCTGGATGCATTCCCTGCCTGTAAATGTCTGTGTAAACACACTACCTGTTAGAAGTTTGTGGATGGACATCAGCATCACAGGGTAAGAGGGAGCCCAGGAGGCTCAGCGGTACCCCAGTCCTAGGCTGCACCCTAGGGGACTGTGACACACCCCTGCAGCAGAGATGCACCTCAGCTCTCAAACCGAGGAGATAAGGGCCTCTCCATGACCTGAGCATGATTTACACACACCTCTTTAACTCCAAATCCCAGCCTGAAGGCAAGATCCAGAGCCAGTCCTAGGAGTTAAGCCAGAGACTGCCTTGGACAATGCTATGGTTGCCATGAGGTCCAGAGCTAATGAGTCACTGCTGCACAGACAATGCAGTTGTCTAGATCAGCTGGTCGCAGTAACTTGAATGCAGTAAGAGATGCTGCCCTTGATTAGAACTTTCCAGGAAGACACTGGGAGATCAAAGCATTTTGGCAGGCTGGCAAATGGAAAGAGGCAGTTACATGCCTGCTGTAGCTGTAATATTCCAACAGTAAAACACACAACGTAGCTCTAGCAGGGTCTGATAAGACTGTGATCATATCCCCCCTTGGTCTTCTTTTCTCAGGACTAAACATCCCCAGTTTTTTTAACCTTTCCTTATAGGTCAGGTTTTCTAAACTTTTGACCATTTTTGTTGCTCTCCTCTGGACTTTCTCCAGTTTGCCCTCATCTTCCCTGTAGTGTGGTGGCCACAATTAGACCTAGTACCCCATCTGAGGCCAGCAGAGAGGGACAATTAACACCCATGTCTTCCATACGACACTCCTGTTAATATACCAGAATGATATTTTGCAGTTGCATCACGCTGTTGACTCTCATTCAATTTGTCATCCACTCTAACCCTCAGATCCTTTTCACCAGCACTACCACCTAGCCAGTTACTCCCCATTTTGTAGTTGTGGGGTTGATTTTTCCTTCCTAAGTGTAGCACTTTGCATCTGTCTTTATTGAATTTCATCTTATTGATTTCAGACCAATTCTTCAATTTGTCAAGGTCATTTTGAATTCTGATCCTGCCCTCCAATGTGCTGGCAACCCCTCCTAGTCTGGTGTCATCCACACATTATCAGCATATGCTCCACTCCATTATCCAAGTCATTAATAAAAATATTGAATAGTATCGGACCCACAACTGGCCCCTGTGGAATCCCACTAGATACGCCATCCCTCCCAGTCTGACGGTGAACCACGGATAACTACTCTTTGAGTATGGTCTTTCCCAACCAGATGTGCAGACACCTGATAGTAATTTCATCTAGACCACATTTCCCTAGTTTGCTTAGGAAATGTCACGTGGGGCTGTGTCATCAGCCTCACTAACAGCAAGATACATCACCAGTGTAACTCTATTAGCTGTAGTGAAGCTACTCCAGATTTACACTGGTGTAAGAGAGAGCAGGATCAGCCCCGGTTCGTCAATTACAAAGGCTGAGGATGAGCTGAGGACATGGATTTAGCCCGTTTGTTTTCTCCCTGGGCAAGGAGTTTCCAGCTGAGGTGTCCACTAACCCTTATTAGCTACATGACACAGTGGTCGGGAGACCAAGACAATCTCCTCTGCTGCAGTGTCTCTGATGACAAGAAGCCAGGATCTGAAATGAAGGTCTGTCTGCAGTTTCCATTCTTTTTTTAATGCTCCGTCTGCTCTTAAAAAGCAACACAGAGCAGAGCACTCCAGCTGACCTCAGAATTCTTCAGAAAGTCCCTGACCTGATGAATGTCTGTCCTGGACAGTCCTATCAGCAGATATCAATAAGCAGTACCAGGGTAATTGCATGCTATTATATCATTCGGATCCATCCCATCTTGATCTGGCAGTCACGTCAGCCCAGGTTGTTGTTGATTTTTCTAACCTGACGCTATTAGATCAGTGTAACCCCAGCTGGCCTGTCCTCCTGGGCCATTTTTTAAGGTGGTTGTTTAGTTCTGGCCACCGCAGCTCCCATTTGATTGCAAAGCAGCGATGGCATGCTAATCCCTTTCGAAGAGAAAGCAACATGCATATTAAACAACGCTGTGCCATTTGATTGTCTTGCTGGCTGGAGTCCTCTCCATCTGTCAGAAGCGATAATTAAAATCCTGCTCACTGTTGCTTTCTGCTGAAATACGTGACACTCCTGCATCTAAGGCTGCACCCACCCAGAAGTCGCTGTGGGGGGCTCCTCCCACCAGCCCCTATTCAGGGTAGGGTAATCGACATCCCATTGGTTACGGCAGCCCAGACATTCAGCCTTTAAGCAGCAGATCCATCTTCCATTTGTGAAGTGTCTGCACACAGATTGTCTCTGGCATAACTCAAATCTGCATCTTCCATCCCAGAGGACTCCTTCAGAGAGGCATTTATAGGGACATTTAATGAAAAGTACAGCACAGTAAGTGGGTTACTAATATTTTCCACAGCATGCACAGAAAATTGCAAAACTCCAGAGAAACAAACGGCACTCTCTCCCCATGTAGTGACCTCTTCTACTAGTACAACGGTTCGCTGGTGTCTCCGAGGGAGAGCGACAGGATGGTACACAACACAACTGAGGAAGCAGTTAGGTACACAGTGTCCTGTACTTGGGGTTATAAGGACAACAGCCGGAGACAGGCACACAAGAGACACATGATGTTATTAAGGTCAATGGTAGGACGCAAGAATACGAACAGCCCATTGTTTCACCAATAAATCAATAAGGCACCTTTTTTGCAGCATGAACTGAGCTAAGTCTCTCCTGAGAGTGCATGTAAGCCAATCAGAAGCCTTGCACACCCAGAGTCAGTGTGCAAATACGAATATTTCAGGCTACAGATACTCTTCATTCTTTTTGTTTTAATTAGCCACGCCTATATTTACATATCTATGCAGATGCCTTTTGCAGGCTGCTTAGCAATTGCTCTTGTGCTTCCGACAATTCCCAAAGCTGTTCCTTGCTATTATCAAAATGCACATACACGGTGCCACAACTCGGCATGGTGCTTTACAAACCGAGGCTGCAGAGACATTCCTTGCCCAAAGAGCTAAATGGACAAGACAAAGATCAGACATGGAGCAATGCTGCAGGGAAAGTGGGGAGTTACTCGGGAGAAGGGGCCCCGGAAGAGGTGTACTTTAGAGAGACAATGTGATCGGAAGAGAAGGGAGAGATTGCTCTAAGGAAGCTGGTGGGGTGGGGGAGTGGGTAAGTAAATGCTCAGGCCTCCAAGGTGATGAGGAGCAGCTCAGGTACAGTGCAGAGAGAGACAGGAAGCCAGGGAAAGGGATTTGGGACGGGGGAGGAGTTTTTTTGGAGCAGCAATACAGGATGATGACGCTAATGGTGACATTTTGGATTGAATGGAGTGCAGAGAAGGGCTGAGCAGATGGTTACAGGAGCCACAGTGAGCGAGGGTCAAGATAGGGCCAGGGCAGGGATCTGTGATACTAAAGAGAGAGGAGACAGGGCTTCAGGAGAGAAATTGCATCTGGGAGGAGAGCTGCAGGTGAGCCAGTGCTAAGTCTGAGCCTGGGAACCAGGAAGGGCGGTGGAGCTGTTGGGGGGGATGGACAGGGGAGGCTGAGGGGAAGGGTCGGAGACAGGAGGAGAGGCATGAGGGCAGCTGGAGATAACCCCAGCCTGGGTGCAAGTGTATGTGGCGGGGTCTGATGAGTGACGAGGGCAGTGAAAGGGAAGCGAATAAAGTCATGCAGGATAGACCCGTGTGGGACCGTTGGGGGGACAGAGGAGGGTGAGGAGAGGATGCAGGAGAGTGAGAGATCAGCAGCAGACAGAGCGGGAAGGATAAGGCTGGAGAAATGCCCCTTCAGTGTCACTAACAAGGGTCATGAGCAGCCTGGGAGCAGCCAGCCAGTGGGGAGGGCGGCGGAGGGGGGCGCAGGAGGAGAGACGTCTAGGCAGCAGGGGTACAGGACAATGGCTACAGAGGCAAGTTGAATGAAGGGAAGGGGAGTCACCAGTGCCTGTGTGGGCAGAAAGAGAAGGAGCCCAGGGAGCCCGGCTCAGGGGCCGGAGTGGCGGGTGGCGGGTGCTGGTGGAGGGAGAGTTGGGACGTGGGAGGGTGAGATGGCGGGAGCAGGGCAGAGGAGCGGGAGGGGAGCGCGTCCGTTCTGTCTGGTAAGATCCTGGGCACAGCAGGGTGTGAGCGGGGGTGCCGGACAGGGGACAAGGAGAGAAGTGAAGGCTGTGGAGACTGGCCCCACGGGAACTGAATCAGCGGGAGAAGCTGGGCTGTTCAGAGGGGGGGTGGGCAGGGATGGGACAAGTCTGCATGACCCTGCAGCGTTCTCCAGAAGCTCTCCACAGCGTGGGGACAGGTAGAAAGGCAGCAAACGGAGGAGGAGACCCAGGTGCAGCTCGGTATCAGAGAGTGCAGAGTGCTGTGGGGGTGGGGAGAGGACAGGTTAGGGGGTTGCACCAGGGATCTTCCCTCCGAGCCAGATTCTCTTACCAGGCAGCCCGCAGTCAAGCTGTGACCTCACAACGGAAGCTGTGATGTCATAACGCCAGGATAACAAAGGCTTTATCTGCAGAATCCGGCAGGGGGTGAGCCAGGCTGGGAGGAAAAGACGCTCTGGGATGCCGACACAGTACTGGGAAGCACACAGGGGGCAGTGAAAACGCCACTCTCAAGGCAGATGCTGCTCTGCGGCGCCAGCCCAGAGCCACAATGTGTAGACACGGCCGTGACGCAGAGAAGTCAAACAGCAGCTGTCTGCTCCTGTGTTCAATGCGCCGTTTAACTCCGCTGCCATTTGCCACGTGGCAATAGGTGCTGAGGGCCGGAGGGCCTAACGTTCCCCTGAGCCAGATACAAATGGGCGAGCGGACAGCGCGGGGAGGACGGGCTCTGCTGGTTAGAAGCGGGCGGGGGCGGTGGAGGTAGGCAGACGTGCTGTTACCACCCACGGATGATTGAAGGCTCTGCATCTTGACTGCGTCATGTGTACCTCGGGCCGCTCTGTGCCGCCAGCACTGCGAGGAGGCGCAGGGGCATCCTCAGATGCCTCCTGTGTGCTTGGAATCCTGCTAGGCATGAGAAGATTCCCCAGAGCAGGCCTGGGGCACAGGAAGCTGCTCTGATCAGAAGCAGCATGTGCCCACAGACCGCGCAGGCTGCTTGCTGCAGAGTTGCGTCTGGCTGGACGGCTGGATTCAGCCCTTGCTGGCAGGCCACGACCTCTTGAGGCTGTGTGGCATGGCAGCTGGGGAGCGCTGCTAGCACTCAGAGCCCTGGAGAGACCCTGACAGAGCCAGGAACCTCCATGCACCCTCCTGGTGCCCCAGCACAGCACCAGGCAGGGGTCAACCCTTTAGGCATTTTAATTCTCTCTGTGTAACTATCACTTGAGATGAATCCCTCGTGCTCTCTCTCTTCCAGCCTTCCCTTCCCCTCTCTCCCAGCAGCCTTTAGGGACAGGCTGCAGAGGGCTGGCTCCTTCCTCTGTGGAACTGCTGACAACTTTGTATGAAGTTTCTGGTGCTGGGCTGGCGGCTGGGAGCAGATGAGACGCTTTCAGAGGCTGGCTAATAACGGGAGCTCTGTAAAGCCCTTCTGGAGCGCTGCGCTAGAGACTTCAGCCACAAAAGCTTCGGAGCACAGCGCAAGGGGCTGTTTGAATCTCATTCTTGGGTCAAACTCACAGGCTCTGCAATGCTGGCAGGAAGCAGGGCACAGAAGGCGAGGTGCCTGCACGTTACAGACAGCGCAGTTCCTGGCGCACATGAAATAAACCCTCCAGCCTTTCACTCAGATCTGCTTGCAGGGGCTTTTGCCGTGCCTTGGAGGTTTATTGCCAGTGGGGTTTGAAGAGATGCCCCTGTATGTGGTGTACAGACATTAGCTCATGTTCGTGGAGCGCTGTGGAGACGTGATAAGTAGGGCTGGTATTAATATCACTGCAGTTTCCAGCCAAAGGAGAAAAAAAAATATATGAAGAGTAAAATATTTTACCCTGGCCTTCTAGCCATCAAGTGCATTGATTTAGCTGGACATTTATCACGGGAATGGACGCTTGATCTCCCAGCAATGAGATGCAGTCCCGGAGTCAGCTTGTTAATGTATTCTCTAGTGCCACACTTCCCCTCGACGCACACGCATCCAGCTGAGGAATCTAAAAGCCATTACACTCTTTCTGGCAAATGCTACGAGAAGCTGCTCTGTTGCCATGGGTCGGCCGGGGAGCCCAGGCATCTCACTGGCCATGAGGCTGCACAGGGTAGCTGGATCCACAGCTTGATGTAGCCTCTCGGCAACGTGCAGTGACAAATCCCCTCTCCAAGTAGCGAGGAGGGTTAGGAACGCTGGGACTCTTGCGGAGTAGGGGATGGCTGATGGCTGTACACCTGACAGCCCTGGCGCAGCTAAATAATGTGAGACTTTTGAGCCGACCTCAGCACTGAATGGCAGCCTTTGTTTGGCATTTGGTTACCCACGCACAATCCAAGGAGAGAAAAAAAAAATCGGTGGAATTAAAGGACAGCACAAAAAAAAATATAATTTCTGTTCACAAAACCTGTATTTTCCTGATAGAACTGATTTGCCAAAGTTTCCCCAAATTTCACTCTTCATGTTCCCAAAAGCTCTTTGAAAAGCAGCTGCCTGAGGAAATCAGACACTTCACAGGGAATTGAGATGGCCTGTTCTGAAAGAACATGGCAATGATCAAAAAAAACAGTGACATGCAGAGGGACAGGAGGCTCCGGGTGTGAGTCTGCTTTCAAGCCCACGTTCTCAAAGAGCTTCTGCCTCCGCAAGACACGGGAGAGCTCTGCTGCATGAGGTTTCTTGTCTTATCTCATCTCTCAGATGGAGATATGCTGTCCTATGCAGAGGGAATTCTAGTCTCAGACAGCGAGAGCCAACTGGTTATTGATCCTCAGCAATTTGATTCCCCCTGGGGTAGGAGCGCAGGAGAACTGCTCTAACCTTCCAGCAAGTCAGCTTAGCCTTCCTTCCTTGACACAGGTAAATAGCCGCACTGCAGCACCTCCAGCAGAAAGAGAAATCGGAGGGCCGAAATCTGCCCCCCAGCACACAGGCACAACTCTCCGTGAAGTTAGCGGCTCTGAGCCAGCACATCCTGGGGAAGAATTTGGCTCAGAGAGAGGCAGAAGGAGAGACAGATGCGATTAATTCCTTCAAACTAGATTTTGGTTACATCTGTTTCCTTGGATTCAAGTTTCAAGTCCAGTGAATGGAAGGTGCTTTACGTAGATGCCGAAGCCTCCCCTACAACGGTCATGTCACATCAGAGCAAAGGTCCCATCTGCAGCACCAGCTGCTGCATCCACAGTCTGCCTCTCTCCTTCCAATTCCAACCACTGCTTAGCTGTTTATGCATCTGAGGATGGGCTTAGTGATTTGGGAGTCATGGCACTGAGCTGAGCCTTGGTTTGGGAGAACTCTGTTTCCTTCTCTGCTTGTGTTCACTTTACTCTCTTGTTATAAAAACTAACCCTTGCGGAAAAGATCTTCCTGACCATAACTGCTGCGTTCTGCTGAGTAGCCCCCCCCTCCCGACAGACAGGTGGGTTGAACTAATCGCAGAGTCTGTTCTGCTTGTTTCTGATTAGAGTTTGTTGAATATTTTCCCAGAAGGTGTGAGACGCTGTACCCCATGTCCACCCTCATGTTGTGATTTGTGTATCATTCATGTTCACCCTGACAGTGTAACTTTGGATCAGACAATACACAGTATGCCATGGCAGGTGTTTCAGGAATGCTCCTGACATACTGAACATTAGTGTTGCGGTAGCATGTTTCCTGCAATGTCACACATATGTACAGATATGAAACTCTGCTGTGTCAGATCCCCCAACGTGTGTCTCACGTGGTTTGAATAGATGCAGACGAACACAAAGCTGAAAGTCCGCGCCTCGCAGAGGCATGCGTACAGGAACTATGGACTGGCCTAAGCACTGTATCATATTCAAAGCAATGTTCAAGCATTATGTAACCCAAAGCCCCCCCTGTGGGGCAGATCCGTAACCTCCCCATTTCTAGTGGGGACACCAAGGTACGGAGACTGCAGATACAGGGAGAATCTAGAGCACCTTCAGTGCAAACGCACAGCCCCCCTCCCCCTGTAAACACTGGTGCAGGTTCCATGTGACTTGATGGCAGAAGAGTCCCTGAAGGGTAGAAAATCCTAAGATCCAGGGAGCTCTAATTCAGCATTAAACTGACAGCCATTAGAACCGCAGACGGCTAGAACGGCAGCAGGCTGCAATCTCTGGAAGGAAGCAAGACACGTTAAAGAGGACATGGAAATAGTAAAGTGACTAATGCTACTCGCAGCTCAAAGGGCAAGGACCCCATGGCTCAAGGTACCAACTGCTCACTGCAGTACAGGTTGTGCTTTCATGCCTCATTCTCTGGGCAGGTGAGGGTAGAGGAATTACAGCTGTGAAGGGGCTGGATGCCTGGTCCCCCAGTGAGTATTTGTAGTTCCCATTGGCTGGCAGAGATTGACATTAACAGGAGCCAATGTCAAGGGGAGAAGGCTAGCTAGGAGCAGACAAAGAGGAAATGCTGTCATGCTGGGCCCCAGACAGGGCATCAATAGCGACATTTCACGGGTTAGTCATGGCCCCAATATCAGATTTCATGGCTTGTCAGAGACTAATAGAAAAATCTTTAGACCTCTGCAAATTATTTATACAGCTGACAATGATTGTCCAAGGTTACCCATGCCCTGCAGAGAACAGACCCTGAGACAAACAAAAGACTTCATCAACTCAGGGGCTCTGAGCAGCTCAAACCGAGAGGCTTTTCCTTCTCACAGGTGTCTGAGTGGGAACAAAGCCCAAGAATGAAATGGAGACATTACAGATGAGATTCCCCAGGTCTGAGGTGGCAGGCCAGGCTCCTGAGGGTTGTTGCTGGGGCAAAACAGTGCATATCTGCACGGCCACACTTTGCATAACGTGGGGCTTTGAATTAGAGGAAAGAGGGTCTCAGTGTTCAGCGTTAATGGAACAGCTGCCACTTGGTTTTGTCTCATTTTCATTTCATCTAAACAAGAAAACATGCCTCTAAATTTCCCGGTAAGTGAATTAACCAAATGTAGTGGGGCGAAACAGCCAGCGCCTGTGGCTGCTGTGATTAGATACAACCCTCAGTTCTGTGGTACCCCGAATTACATGGGCTTTAGACCTAGGGGCCACGGAGCTGCAGTGGGTGTTTGCTCAGCCGTGGCCTGTGGAATGCGAATGAGGGGTCTGAGCCCAGTTCCCAGTTGGCCACATAACCTGCCACCGGAACTGGCCCCTTCTGTGGCTGCCACCCACACTGTCAGTTCATACGGGACTTCAGAGCTTGTCTGCGCAGATTTTGTACCAATTTAACGATCAGTTAGAAACAGGTGCGGTGAAATCAGGGATTCAGTTCTACCAGCATTAATGTGCTTATGGTTAGCGCTGAGCCAATCAAGTGCTCGCCAACCATGAACCGCACTCCGCCTTCTTTATTCACGGCTGTGCCCACAATCCTAGCGTGCTCGCACAAGACAGGCCATGTACCATCCGTTGCACTCTAATACCTGAACACCTTGATCAAAATGGAGAGATAAAGCTGCACCTGGTTCTGCAACTGGGCCAGAGCCCCAGGCTTCTCCTTCAGGGATTTCAGACTTTCAGGTGTTAATACCACCCAGCAACCCCCTGAGTTTTGCCAGCCACTGCATCACACCCCAATTCCCTGAGACAATTTGTTTTGTCTCCTCCACTTGGGGACTAGAGCCCGATGGTTATTTTTGTTGCTGCTCCTCCCCAGATACAGTCTCCTACAGTTGCCAGCACTGAATGCCATTGGCTAAGCAGCCGTCCATTTCCCTGCGTTGTCCAAGTCCTCTCACACGCTGCCTCTGGTTCTCTATGGCATCAGGCAGCTATATTCTGCTAGACACCATGCCGCTCTACCATCTTCCGCGTCGCCTCTATAGGCGCCGAGTAGGGCTGCTGGAAATACTGAGCTCTGGACTGGGGAAGCAGCGTATCTCTCTGGCAACACGGCTAACCTTTAAACAGTGAAGTTCCTCACCATATCGGGACTGATTCCTCTGCCTGCCAACCAAGGCTGTGTCTACTTCCAAACTCCTCTCCAAGCACTGCAGCCTCTGGGGTCGGCAGAACATGCTTCTCAACCTGAAGGTCAGGAGCAGATGTCAGGGGCTGGCAACCACTTTGCCCTCATCTTTTGAACCTGGGGGTGGGGCTCCCGGTAGGGAAAGAGTTAAGAAACACTCAAATAAAGACCTGGACTCTGGTTTCCTGAAGAGTGTTCCCCACTGTCTCTAGGTAGCCCAGGTGCCACCTGCAGGATGCCAGTCGGGATGGATGGAGGTACCACAAGGGGTCGGCCCAGAATGAGAGACCATAGCTGCTGATGGCTGGGGACAAAGCTTTCGTTCCTGAGCTCGGCAACGGAGAACGATGTAGAAACAGCAAGACACAAGCAGCTGGCGTCTGCATTTCAATCAGCAGATGATTCTTAAACACACTTTTCTTCACCATGCCCATCTCACCCAAGCCCCTCTCTCGGCTCAGCTCACTGCTGGCAGGGGGGTTTCCAAAGCCACATTTTCAGTTCCAAGCATTGTCAGCCAGGCGTGCGCGGGAGTGCAAGTTCCCCTCTAGATGCCGTCTCAGCCTCTGCAGCTAGTTGAATTGGCTGACCTCGTTAGCACTGCCTGTGACTATCCACAGACTCGGTTCGGTAGAGAAGGCACTCGACCAGATTTACTGTAAGCAAAAGCACGGTGCTAGTGCCCCATTGGAGATACAGGTACACTAGGATGTGTGTCCTCGTTAGAATGGACTGGCTGAGTTAACGGCAGGAGTTTCCATTATCTCCTTGGCCAGACAAAGATGCACCTTCTGGGAAACCTTTCTTATACCCTGATACAAACAAGCTTCACATCTCTGATATTGGCTATTGTTCCATGCCTTGTCTCCAAAGCAAGCACAACATTGTCATCCATCATTCTGTCGCCACTATCTTAAGGCCGGGGTGTCTCTGTACTGTCTATCATGGTTGTGTTTGTGCATCACTGTATCTTGGAGAGAGCGTGTACTGTATTCCTATTCAGGGAGCCCTTGTACTGTCTCCCAGGATTATGTTTCTGCAGTTACCATGCATCGGGGGAGTTGAGGAATGATACTGCTTTAATACTGTGTTTTTGCTACTGCTCCTTAAGACTGCCAATGCATTAACAATGCTGTGATTCTGCCAAGTTCCTGCACCCGTCAATGAACTTGCAAGCAGGCAAGCAGTTGCTGTTTCTGAAAGCCTGACTTTGGTTCAGGCCTCAGCTCTTGCATCTAGGCCTGATGTTTCAAGGTTTTTCTCCTACTACGACAAGTAAAATAGTCGTTTCCCTTTTTAACGTCAGTCACCTGAATCTCAGTGCTCTGAGACGCAGGCCCCCGGACAGTCCAATCGTCATGTGACATCCTCGTGGGAACTTCATTACTGTTCCCATTTCCTGAATGAAACATGACGGAGGGCCTGTCAGATCAGGAACGGCCATTTCTCTATAGCAAAGAAGAGAGTTCTCCACCCTTCTTAACAGAGTCAGAACTGAAATGGAGGGACAATGCAGCACAGTGCAAGTGCTCTCCTGTGAGCATGGATGCAAAGCAAAGGCATCTCTGATGGTTCCATCCATGCTCGTGTCTAGGCTTGCTAGGGTGGGGACCCATCTAGGCCCTGATCCTGCCATCTGATCCACATGAGTGGATCTTTACGCCCACAGTCCCACTAGGTCTCTGCCAGGTGTAAGGAAGCACACAGGCGAATATCAAAGTGCAGGCTCAGGGCCTGGAGGAGAAAAATTCCATCAGGGAAAAACAGCCTGCTTCTTGAAAAGCTGATTTCTTGATCCCCATCTGGAATCTGCTTTTGGTTAGACAGTAGAAGACATTGCTTCATTCCCCCAGTACACTGCACAAGACAGGAATGGCCAGATGTGCTACTTCCTCATTCTTTTCTTTCCTAGCATGAATTATTTAACGAGAGCTGCTACTTCACACATTGACACAAAGAACCTTTTGCAACTACACGTGTCAGGTGAGTAATGCACAAGGGTCTGTTTACTTTCTGGATGCATCAGGATGGAGGAGTCATACAAGCCAATCATTGACATGATGGAAACATCTGCACTTTTCTTTACCGGAGAAATGAAAAAATCCCTCCAAAATGAAAGGGAGAGTTCCGATTCTTTTTTAATTAGGTCCTATATCACTTGGAAAATGTTAACACGATGTCAGCACTGCCAGCCACACGGCTGGGGCTCAGCATGAATTAGAAATGAACATCATGTTTATATTTAGACCAGTGAGACATGCACAGCGTTTGCACCAACAGAGGGTTAATTTTTAATTCATACTAAGCAAGAGCTTCCATGCAAGAAACCAGAAAGGAAAATAAGAAGAGGGACGCAAAGAGGGAAGAGAGGAAAGAGTCTGCGTCCCAAGATCATGAAAAATAAAACCGCAATAGAACATTGTTTGGAAACCTGTCGTGCTGCACAGACATCTAATGACACACCGCTGCCACCAATGGTACAAAATGATCATGCCATGACGACGACAGGAGGGGTGATGGGAAACACAAGTGTGGGGAACGGATCTATATAAACTCAGGCAGGTTCAAGACAATTTTAAAGTACAAACATGGCATTTAAAAAAAAAATCAGTATCAAGCATTTGTGGTGCTTCTCAGCACAGGATATTGAGGTTCAGGAGTGCCCGAGGGGGTCTTGTTCCGTGGCGCACAAGGACAAAGACATACAAGAAAATGGATGCCCGTGGGGGTGGGGAACCTTTAAGAGTGGTGGCAAGGGCTGGGATTGGAGGTAATTTCTGCACAAGGTATGTCTGTGAGCTGGGGGTGTAATTCCCAGCCTGAGGAGATGTACCCACGCCAGCCCTGACTGCAGCACTACAAGGGACACGAGGGACTAGCTATCCCACGTAGGTAATTGTGCAAGACACTAGGCACGTTCTCAGGGCAGCTCGCGTCACTGCAGCTACGTCTCCTTGAGCTGGGAATCACACGCCCAGCTCTACGTGTGGTTACGTACTTAGTGCAGTACCCACGTCCATTCAATGGGAGCGGAGCAGAGGTGATCTGTACAATGGTGGGCTGGTGCATTCTGCTGCCGTGTCCCTCAGCTACTCTAGAGCAGGGCATGGGGAGGGGAAAAACCAGCCCCTGGAGATCCACCAGTGGTAGGAACTGGGCATGGCCAGGAAAAAACCAGCACGTGGCTGCACAGGGCGAGGGAGCGAAGGAGACACAAGAGAAAGACAAATAAGGCGGAATTGCATTAAAAAAAAAAGTGAGAACCAGACTGACAGGTTCAATTTAGATTCCGAAAATCTAGCTCCCTGCAGCTCTTCTAAACATTAAACCTAAAGGCAGACCTAAGCCCTGGTAATTAGATCCTATAGAAATAGTATCAATAAACAGGCATAAGCCAATCAGTGCCCAAAAAGGAGCAATATAAAGAAACAGCATATCAAACCTGAGAGGGCGTCCCTCTCCGCCAGCTGGTGACCTGCATATACAAAGACAGCTCTCCAGACCTGGCATAGGTAGTGATTTCTAGTGGTTAGCACAGGAAACTTGTAGTCAACACTCCTGGGTTCTATTCCCAGCAGTCCTACTGACTCACGGTGTGACTCTGGGCAAGTCATCTAGCCTCAGTTAACCCGTCGTAAGGGTTCGCCTCAGCCCCTCCGCTCTGGTCACCCTCCTGGTCACAAATAATGCCACAACCCTCTGGTTTAGCAGTCCACTGTAGTCTATTTTCAGTAGGCAGTCCCACCACCTTCTTACAACATACAGTTTGGCTGTCTGCCACAGGCAGGTAGAGCCTCTATTCCCCTTCCACTCCCTGGCTTCTCCTCCCTCCTACTTCTGTCACCTGGGCCGGTATATAACCCCTGGCTAATTAGGTGGACAGCTGCTTCCCCTTCACCAATCAGGTACATGCATCCCTAGCCAGCTCCAATTTACCACACTCAGTTGGGGCTAGCGTGACAGAGGGTTAGCTAAGGGGGTTGCTGCCCAGCACTCTGTCACATCCATCAATTTCCCCATCTCTAAAATGGGTATAAAGCTACCTTACCAACCTCACTGAGATGTAGGGAGGGTTAGTTAAAGTTTGCAAAGCAATCCTCAGGTGAATGACGCAATATAGCTGCAAAACATTATTCTAGTCTAATTTTTCTTGCAGTAAAATGAAATGAATAACCAGCCCTCAAACAGAGAAATGGACAGAGAGCCTGCACAATTTTACTTTAAATGCAATTTTTAAATCAGAGGGTCACAACAAAAGGCAGAAACTACGAGTCGCTACTTTTGGATTTGTACAAGTAACGTTAGGAGAGCCAAAGTAATCTACACTCATCTGGTAACTAACTTACTAAACAAATGTTGCCCTGCAGCTTAGCCCTTGTGAGACAAATTAATTCCTGGTGCGAATCCACTGAACTCAATGAAATTAGCCAGAGACGAGTTTGACGACATGGCAAGATTCTGCCCACAGCAAATTTTGTTATGGATTTATAACACGCCCCCTCAATACAGAAATAGAGGATTATTGAGGAAACAATGGCAAATCCTTCAACAGGGCTGTGCTAACCGAGGCTGCTTTTATCTGTTACCCACACAACATTTATGTAGGCTGCGGAATCCACGATCATAACACAGTAGGCACGATAAGAGGAAGTATTCATTATAGCTGTGAAAACAAAGCTGCAGAAGGAAACAAACTCTTAATATACGTGATGTGCAGAGTGCTCAAGACACACCGCCGTTCAGCATATAGCCCATCGAGGAGGAGTGCCGGGGCTGCCTGGTGATCTTATTTACTAACACTGCTCTAGGCGCATTCCTGCCCCAGTGTAATTTCGGTGTCGGTGGGAGGTTGATGGAACTGGATGATCAATATATGGAATTAACTCACTTGCTCCCCTTCAAACACACCGCCAGTAGCATTTCCTGCTGTGGGATGAGGGATGTTTGGCCCAGAACAGCATCATTCTCATGGGAACCCCTCCCCGAGCATCACCCCACCAGATCAGGGAAACCACAACAGAGACTTGCACTACAGGGAAACAAACAAATTCTCTTGTTACTAGCATGGTCCAGTATATGATCAACAGGGAAGCATTTGCCTCCTGATTCAGTATCACAGCAGCAGTCAGGGACACGGAAAAAAATCACGTACACCCCACCTCTGGGGGAGAGGAGGAGGAGGATTTAGCCCTAACTCCAGAGGTATAACCTGGCACTGGCTCCAGGGTGGAAAGGGTTGAGGAGAGCTCTTGGCAGCACGTTGTGTGTGGATCAGATGCATGGGGATGTTAGAGGGATCACATTCTTGTCTAGCGTTTGACAGCGAACCCACTGCAGAGCCAGACGGTGTCCTGGGAGCACCGGCTCAGGGTTGCACCCTCCCGGGGACTCCTGGCAAGTGTGACACACCAGGGTACAATCCAGATTAATGCGTAGCTGCGTCACCCCCACCCTCCAACCTGGGTGCCCCTGCACTGCTTCCCTGCTGGAGCCTCCAGCCTGGACTGCTCACAAACCGCCTCGAGCATGAAAGCCACTCCCAGCTACGTCTGCGTGTGCTGCAGCCAGCCAGCCACACCTGGGCCCTGACCAGCCTTGGTTCTACTGCAGGGCGACCCCAACACACTCCCAGGCTTAGATCTTCTGCCAGGAATGTAGATCCTGGACTGGCCAGCCCTCTCCTGGACAATACAGGTTTACAGCAAGTCCACTGCTGCTTTAACAGAAATAATATGCACATACTTGCCACCCCAAATGGAGTTTCCCAGACACTTCAATTCAAACACACTGGATTAGCTAAAACAATGTTACAAAGAGATGGACGTTAAGTGAGTATAAGTCGTGGGGCACAGAAGTCAGAAATGGTTACGAGAAAAATAAATATCAAACACAACCGGCGCCTAACTTAAACTATGGTAAACTCAAAGCACAGTTTTCTCCCCACATGCTCTCCGCAGACTTCCCGACCAAACTGCTTCGATCGGGACCCCGTTTCCAGTTCAGTGGCTGCTTCCTTTGTCCCTGCTGCTGCAGTGAATCAATGGACAGACAGAGACTATTTGTCCCGTCTTTTTATAGCGTCAGGCCCCCTCTTGGAAAACATTTCCAACTGAGATTCAGGAGAGAGAGTCTATAGGTGTGACGGAGTCCTCCAGGAACCGGGCTCTGGAACCACTCGGGACGCAGCCAGTCAGGACTCTAGTGCTCAGAGTCTGCCCCCCCCCCCCCCCCCCCGGGTCTCCCCACACCAGCGCAGCTGCCTTCTGAATCTGGCCTTGGAGAGTTCAGCCCCACTGTGCGTCCTCCTGGATGGGACCTTGGGGAGCCCTTACACGCCTCCAAAGAAGCCATGCACCCGCCTTGCAGTCAGAAGCGATTCACAGCCAGCGTGGAAGTCAGAAGGGTTTATTAGTTCTCAGGATCACAGCGCAGGAAGACTTTGTTAGCAGATTAATTAGAAGTTACAGCAGCGACCAACTGTGGGGTCTCGGAGCTGCGCTCTCAGGCCCTGTTCCTCCGACCCCTCACGGGCGACTGCCCTTCCTCCCAGCCACCAGACAGACCCCCTCTCTTGCCCCTCTCCAGCCCTTTGTCTCTTTCCCGGGCAAGATGTTACAACCTGTTGTAGCTGGTATGACCCAGGAGGGCAGAGGAGTCTGGCCATTGTCTGCGTACGTCTGGCAGGGCAAGGCCCATCCACCCTCTAGTGGTCTCTGCAATGATCACACACCCGCGTCCCATCAATGAAATACACGAGTAACATATGGGGGAAACTGAGGCACGCACTCAGCACTCAGAGGAAACATTAGGGCATCTCCACTTCGTCACAATAGGGAAGGATGTTCCCTGCTGCTTTCTGCTCACCTGTTGGAGCTTCTTTTGTTTCCCTTCCTGCTTGATGACCCTGCTTACTGCTTAAATGCAAATTAAGTGGAGCACCCAGTCCTTTCTTCGAGACAGGCCTGTTTGCCAGCCTCAGTCTGGAACATGCATTAAGAACACCAGACAGTGGAACTTTATCACTTCCCGTGCAATGTTGCCACGCACATTTTATCAGGACAATAATGATCAGAAAATTATGAGTTTTCCGATGATGCCTCACAAGGCAGGCCTGGTACCAAGGTGATTACAATAGCATGCAGGGTGTGGACACAGGGGTACAGCCAGTCACAGCAAGTGTCTGAAGTATTTTAATCTCTCCTGAATGTGTTAAGTGCTTTATCCTCAGAGGACAGTTACTTGCATCTTTCCCTTTGCTCGTCATTTCATGTCCCTCTCTCGTCTGTTCCCTTCCTCTTGCCCCGATCCCCTGCAGAGGCTTACCTGCTGCCTGGACCTGGCCTGCGCTCATGCTTCCCTGCTCACATGGACAGATTGCTCATTATCTGGTCCTCTTCTCTCCATGTTCCCCTCCCATCTCTCTAGGACACTCCCCTCCCACTGTGACGAGCCTCTCCAGCCTCCAGTCCGTGAGGACAGCTCATTTCCCCTCTGCGACACTAAGCACCCCTATATTCACACCCTCCATGCTATTGTAATCTTTGTATGAACGATGCCTTGTGAGGGATCATTTGAAAACTGGTAATTCACTGATCATTAATATTCTGGGGAGCCGCAGGTATGCCATGGGTAGTAGGAGTTATGGGATATGCTGGAATTATGACTAAAGTGTGGGTGAACCAGAGGCATCAAGAACAGCTGGTAAGCAGGTCTGCACTAGACAAAGAAACCTGTTTTCCCCAGCTGCAGGTTACCTCGCAGGTGCTCTGAAAGACAATGAGAATGGATTTACATATCACACACACACTGACCCACCGAGCTAAAAAGCGGGGGAGGCAAACCTGACACTAACAAGCCGCGGAGGAGGTAGCCTGGTGTCTACACCCCACAGGAGAGAGAAGTTTGGTCTGAGTTTTCCTTTTCAGAAGAATCCACGGCAACGGTTCAGTGGGCTGTAAAGACGGGGGAGCTGAACCTCGAGTGATAAGTAACAATCGGCTGATTGGATACAATCATACTGTTGGCATTGCTTACGCGATGTCCCGTTGTTAGCAGACTTGTCTTACGTTTACTACAAACACAGCTCAGCGCGGTGTTTAAGGGGAAGGATGTATTTACCCCAGCTATGTTAATCAGCTGGGATGTGGTTCTCTCTCTTAACAGGAGCAAGGAGCTGTCTTACTTCTCCGAGCTGTCCGGGAGAGAGCGGGACACCTCAGGGCACACGGTTCTGGGGAAATCCGGGATAGGCAGGTTGTAACCAAGGCTGGTGGAAGCCAGAGTGCGACTGGTGTGTTGCTGGCAGGTGGCTGCGGCAGGGCTGTGGCTACACAGACAATCAAGGTGTGCCCGGCGTGCTGGTAGGCTGTGCTGTGAGCAGCCCAGGCTGGGAGCTACAGCAGCAAAGCATTGTGAGGCGCCCAGGGTTGCAGGGCAGGCAGTGACACAATCCCTCGCTGGTCTGGATTGCCGCCCTCCCCCCCCGAATGCCGTAACACCCTCCCCCCCGTTCGAAGGAGCACCGGTGACCCCAGCAGAGGCTGCTAGGCTGATTTCTTCCTCTTTGCTGCTAGCTGCTTGTACAGGCCTCTGGGCAGCTCTTGGCAATGAAGGGTCGACCCTCTCCCGAAGCAGCCATGCAAGGAGCAGAGCTGGCACTGGGGGAGCAGCTGGGTCTCTGCGGACCAACAGCAAGGAATCCAGGCCCCGCTGTTTGGAAAGCTCTGTTCGAGGGCTTTGCCTGGTCTCGCTGTGAGGGAGGCAGCTGCACCGATTCCCCACAACTTGTTCTGCCCTTCGATGGGCCCAGAATGTCTTTGTTTAGATTTGAAACACCCAGATCCAGGAGGCGTGTCCACAGTGGATATTTCTGGCCGGCATTTTGCAGAGTCACTTATCGCAAAGAGAACACCCAGGTTCTGCTTTGGCCATGCACAGGGCCCCCTTAGCTCCACTGATAGCCCTTGGAGGACTAAACCTGGCCCCAAGCTGCTGTGTTACTCATCTCCGATAAGCGGTTACTGCTGTACATCACCCACATGAACCCAGAGCAGTCTCCGACACCCAGCTGGAGCTCCTCACGCCAACATGAGGGCCACTGTTTTCATGAACGTCTCTGGGAGCCGGCTGGTTTGTGAGCATCACTAGGGTCAGGGAGCTGGAGAGCCGTGCTCAGTGCCACAGCGCATCAGCCTGGACTGAAAGTCTAAGAAAGGATTAAAAATGCAATGAAACCTGTCGCTTTACTAGCCCCTGAGAGCGTCGATACCCACAGCGCACAGACGGGGGGCCGCCGTTTGACGGTCTGAACCCTTTAGCCACCGTCTCATGTGCCTGGTTAAAGAACAATAGAGATCACATCCCAGAATAATCCAGGCAGGATTGATCAGGGCTCATCTTGCTGTGCTAGTGCACAGCGATCACATTCTTTTCCCAAAGCCAGAACAGAAAAGTCCCTCCTCGCACTGGGCCTCAGATAAGAAATCCACACCCTTGGCAAGGTTATCGGTGGGGAGGGGGGTTTGAAATGCAAGCTAGCAAGGACCGGAGATGTTTCTGCCCCTGACACTCAGATGCGAGCAGATGGGACAGGCAGCCTCTGGAGTGTCAGGGAGCTCAGAGGCAGGCTACACTGCTGAGAGATGCTGCCTTCTAGAGGGAGGAGCTGTGACTTCGTGCAGCTCACTCTGCCTCCCTTCTGAGCGCACCTGTGGCTCTGTTTCCCTGCTGGAGATGGTCACCCCGTGGCTGATCTGACCCTTCTGGCCAAGCCACAAGTCCCAACACAAAGAGCTTTTCCAGGAATACTCTGCCTCCTTGGGCCCCGGCCATCTGCAAGGCTTGTGTGGATTCCCTCCTCCCCCTGCTCTGCCCCTTGCCCGGAGATGTGTCACAACGCCACCGCTGGGGGGCACGGTAAGACGCAGGACCAGGTCCACCCCAGACGCATGCTACCTGCTTCAGTCTTCTCCAGGGCTGCTTCCTAGGACTGCCTCTCTCCCACCTCTCAGGAATCTTCACTCAAGTCTCTCCAGGGCACTTCTCCCAGCTCCCTATCAGCAGGGAACACGGCCAGGCTTGGCCTCCACCTGGATCCCAGAGACTGCTGCTGCACTCACAGCTGTCACCTGCCTTCCCACAGCCAGCAGAGCCTTGTCCTAGGCCCGACCCCTTCCATGCCTTCTCCCCCCGTGACCTAAGGGGCTTCTTCACAGCCCAGCCTCTTCCCCCGCCATAGCCTGCAGCCACATGGCCTGGGAGAAAGCCAGGCAAAGGTGAGAGCTGGGCCTGGAGCGCCTTTTTAAGGCCCAGCTCACCAGGTGACAGGAGGGCGGAGTGATCCGATTTGAGTGTCTGCGTAACACCGGGGAGCCCAGCTTGCTACACTGGAACAGACCAGGGGCGTCCTGTCCCTGCAGTGGCCGGGCCCAGACCCTGCAGGGGACGGTTCGAGGAACCTCACCGTGGGCAACTGTGAAACACCCCGCCCGTAGGAGACGTTTCTCCCTATCTCCGTCCGTTAGAGATTGGCTCATGCCCTGACGTGAGGTTGAGGCAACAGCACCAGCCAAGCCCTTCAGCTTGTTTTGCTAACAAGAAATTTCCATGTAGATCCTCCCCACCCCCCTCCAGCCCCCATGACCCTTCCAGGCCTGCCCAGGCCCCCACGCTGGCTGAAAGAACAGGTCGGAAATATCTGAGAGCTGGATTCCGGCTCTGCACTGCTAATCCAATTAACTCCTCTTTATGGGCAAAGCTGGAGTCAGTGAGGCTGCTGTGGTCAGGTCAAGACAATGTTTTTCATGGAACTAATACTCAGTTCCCCAGCTCTACTTGTAGGTTTGTGTTCTCTCTTTATCACCTGAACAGCACAAAGGGTCTGTCTACACAGCAACTAGACACCTGCGGCTGGACTCTAGGACTCTGGAGTGGGAGGGTTCCAGAATTCAGGCTCCAGTCTGAGCCCAGAAGCCTACACAGCAGTGAAACAGCCTCGCAGCCCGGCATGGGCCAGCCGTGGGTTTTTCTTTGCTGTGTAGACATACCCAAAGAGAGCAGAACAGAGCAGAGGATCCACTCAAAGTGTTGGCTGTTGCCCCTTGGGCTTCTTTGGAATATCGTGTTCATCCTTCAGGCTGAAAAAGTTGGATGCTACTGAGATAGACAGTGGCAGTAATGTGCTCAAGTACGCTTTCCAGGTAAACAAGAGTGAAAAAACCTTCGTGTTTGATTGTGCTGTGCAGATACCACACCCATACTTCATGTCCCAGGCCTCCAGCTATGAAGCGCCTCATACAGAAAAGAATTCAGAAGAAGAGAGAGGGTATCTACCTGCAAATAGACAATACACCAAGAAGGGTGGGTGATGCGACGCAGCCAGAGGCAATCAACTTGGCACTGAAGTTTAGGAAGTGTCTTACAAATGCACCATCTTTCTCCCTCCCCCGGGGATTTAGATTACTGTGCAGAAGTGAGCTCAAGTCAGCTGCATAACAGGCGGCTGGTCTGCCGCTGATGTCAAAATCCCACCCCCCTGCAATCCATCACTATTCTGGCGCCAAACTACCTCGCCCTTGGTCCATGCCCACATTTCCCAGAACTGGCAGCCCTTGGAGATGGGCCACAGTTTACAATACTATTAACTGAAGATTTTCTCTCATTTCCCCTGATTTCTGCAGCCAAGGGAACGTTGCAAGAAGTCATGGGGATGGGGGCTCAGGGCAAATGGTCGTATGGTGCATTAGTGTCCATATATAAAACGGAAACAAAACATCTAAGCAGATCTGGTCTCCCCCCCCAAGCGGCCCTGGTGGATACCTGAATACCTGAAAGCAGGGTCGGCATTTAAGAGGGAAGTGCTGACGCAGCCTGCACTACTCTAGCACAGATGGTGTCAGCTGCTTATTTATTTTATTGGGAGGGAGGGAGTCAGCAGTTTCTAAAGAGATGAAGGGTGTGTCTATACTGCAGCAGCTAGAATGGCACAGCTAGGGCGCTGCAGACATGCTGCTCTAGCCCCGTAGCATGGGATGCTTCCTGCACTGATGGAAGGGTTTTTCCATTGATGGAGGGAATCCAACCCTCTGAGAGGTGGTTGCTAGGTCCATGGAAGAATTCTCCCATCGATCTAGCTGTGTCTACAGTGGGGGGTAGGTTGACCTAACTACATTGCATGGAATGTGACATTTTTCACAGCCCTGAGCGACTAGTTAGGTTGATCTAATTTTTAGGTGTAGACTAGGCCTAAGAATGACTGACGATGGGTGAGGAAGTGCTGGCGATTAGCGCTACAGACCGTTTAAGTAGCACTGCGAAGTACTGGAGTCTATTTGATCAGACTCTGCTGGCTTATTAACGGGAAATGGCATTTAAATCAAACACACAGACACGTACAGTGGTCTGTGTGTCACTAAAACAAGCCATTTAAAATCACTCCCCGGGCCAGAATGTGATCTCAACTACACCGTGTAAACCCAGAGTAACTCTGTTAGCTTCAGTGCCGTTACTCCACACTGACTGAGATCAGATTCTGGTCCACTATTTCCATGGGTTTAATATTACAGATTAATGCCTTTGAGCTACGACCTGTCATCCAGGGAACGCAGGAGGGAGGGTTAGCCTCTTATTAAAGTAACAATGAATTTACACAACACTTCATAAATTCAGTTGCCCTCTGCACATACCCATAGGCTGTAGATCCAGCCGAGGGATGGGAGGGGGGAAGGGCAGGGGGGATGCAACCACCCCCCTCTTGCAAGCTGAAGGCCTTTGGGAAATGCTCCATGCCCCTCCCCACCTTCTGATCCCATCACGGCTGCTGCAAGGGGGGGTGGGGGGCATGGCAGAGGTTGAATTCGCAGGGGCCAAAGGAAGGATGTTCTCAGTTCCATTGGATTAAGTAAAAATTGGGAAAAACCAACTAATCTGTGCAGCCTTGTGGGTCTCCCCACTGCGGGTCTCTGCACCCTCGTGGGCTCTCTCTGACACTGCTAGATCCTGGGCCTCCTCCAGCTACGAGCCCCACTCCACCAGTGGGAAGCAGTGGAGAGCTGCCTGCAGGGGGCAGTGCAGGATTGCCCCCAGTGTGAAGCCAGCACAGCCGACTCCCACGCCCCAGTGTAGGGGGCAGGCCAGGGTACAGCAATTCAAGGCCAGCGGTGCACCCCCAATGAGGCCATTGCAGAGAAGCCCCTGGCCGGCTCCAGTGCCAAGGGAAAGTGCCTAGATCCATCTCTCTGTCCCTCCTCAGGCTCTGCGACAAGCACAGCTCAGCCAGATACATGGTTGTGGCCCATATACTTTTAAACAACCTCAGCCAAGGCCTGGCATTACAGAATTGGCTGTTCCCAGCCAGGCTCCACGGTAGTACGGATGGTGGGATGATCGTTTCCCGCGGTCTGGTGCCCGTTTTCTCGTGGTGTGACTAGCTCACAGATGGAAAGCCGCCACGGATTCAAGCAGCGAGTTGGCACAGATGCCTCGTTTACGCTGGAGGAGCTGCCAGAAATCCCTTCCCACGATGGCACCAGGGGAGCAGTGGGCACCTAACCCCATGTGTCAGCACCCCACCAGAGAGCCGTCACAGGTCACCTGCGGCGCATGCAGTGAGCTCCCTCCTACGGGACAAAGGCAAGAGAAGACGACTGGCATGCAGAGTGCAGGGCGCAAGCAACCAGCAGAGCACAGCCTGCATCTCACCCACAGCCAGCGGGGTGTCACCAGGACGAGCGAGAGCCTGCGGAAGGGAAGTTCCCATTACCCTGCCCGGTGATGACAGCCACATTCAGGTGACAGCAGAGACCCCGTAGAGCTTTGCCTGTGTCCGCCCTACAGCAGACGGGCGTCCCCTCCGTTTGTTGGAATGCTGCACTGAATGTTCCCACGTTCTCGTCGATACGCTTCCTGCCACATGGGCTCACGTCATGGGCATGTCATGCTGCCTGGGCTGACACTGTAATAAACACTCCCCCGGAGAACCAGCAAGCACTAACTGCAGCAAAACCCACTGGGCCGGCGCCACAAATGAGGGGAAATTAACGACGGCCGCGGGCACGCCGGAAAGCATTTGTTTGCCATTTTTAAAAAAGCCTGAACTGTTCAGGCGTGGGTGGTACCTAAATAAACGTGTCCTGATTGCCAGCTTTGCGGAGCACCTGCCCCTCCAGCCACTTCAATGCTCAGCTGTGCTGGAAACCAGACCAATCATTTAGGGCCTAACTTTAAGTACCCAAGTTTCAAAATTCTGGCCATATAGGCAACGGTGCTAGTTTTGCTCACAGTCTGACGCCCAGGCTGAGCATGCCATGGAGGAGACTTGGCTTTTAGTCCTGGCCAAACGCTCTGGCTCCCCAGACTAACAGAATCCAGGAGCCTCGAAGAGGCCCAACCATGACCCCGCTGGCTGAAGTATGGCACTGCAGGATGCTGCGTCATTTTGGTGCCGAACTGTTGTGTCATGTTGCTGTGTGGTGTCAAAGAGCTGCTGTGTCCCACCCCAAAGGTGGCTGCATTTCAGCACCTTCCTTTCCTGGGGGACAAATCCAATCCACAGCAGAGCTGTGTCAGTGGTGTCACTGGTTGATGGCATTTGCGTGACGACGTTACGTCACCACACCGTGACACATCACACACAGGTGGGCTGAGACTAGAGGTTACTTCCACCCGGGGCCAGGCGCTTCCCTGTGAAACAGGAGACGGCAAGTGCCCGCGCAGCCAGAGCCTAATTCAAGCAGCACAGCTGAGATCCCCCCGAGGGCGCCCGATAGAGATAAACGGTGAGGGTAATTCAATGAATGGTGACCACAGAAAGGCGCTGGCAATGGCCATCAGATTAGAACAGAACTTCCCTTCCTCAGATTCTGATACTCCAGCTCAACGGTATCTGATTTACTGACACGAATCCCAAGGCAACATGTATCCTCCAGAGCAGCCACTGGGAGGCAGTTACTGTGCAAGGGAGAACGCTGTCAGAGAGGAAAGCCCAGGCTCAGATCCTGCTGGATTATTGTTCTAACAAGTGAATCACACAAACATCGGGCCCATCAATGAGCTGGCTATCGGGCCATGCACAGACACACCTGGCACTGTCTAGATCTTTCAATAGCGGAGTCCAACCCACTCCCCCTTGCTGCTATGGGCTGGGCTTACAGCATGGCTAATTCTTGGCAATGTACGTCACACGTGCAGAGCAAAGTATCAGAGAAGACATACAGAGATTGAGGAAAGCAAGCATGCAGTTCTGTCTCATCATTCCTCCTGCGTGGAGGGGGAATGCCACTGAATAACACTGAGTTCTGGCAAAAAAAAAAAAAAAAAAAAAAGCCTCTCCTTTTGACAGGGAAGAAGTTATTTAAGGAGACAGGTTGATAATGATCAAGTTTCTATTGTACTAATTGTATCTGGCATACTTAAAATCCCACCCCCCCACAATTTCAACTGGTTACAGGATTCTTCTTTGGTATTAAATTGTTATATAGTGTTGCTGTGTGCTGTTAAATGGCTGCTGCATACCACCCCAGAAGTGGCTGCGTTTCAACAGGTGAAGTGATTCCTTTTTCTACAGTTTGCAAAGATTGCTAAGTGTCCTGGGATCCTTTGGGCACAAGAGAATCCACAAATGTTTCATCATCACATTAGTCATCATCACACTGCATCTCTGAGCACTAGAAGAGGTAATTCTGGCGTCCTAAAAGTTCCTGTGGCCTGGAGACTGCTGACGACGGATGGTCTTCCCCGGCCCTCATGTCAACCCCCGCGTTTTCTGATCATTGTCTATTGCTGCAGAGTTTGGAAGCACACAGCAGTGACCCCTGCTGTGCTCTCGGGCCCCCGTGTTGTGCTGCATGATTTGCCCCACAAGATCTCACCCTGGCCACGCTCACCACACGTCCTGGATTTCTATGGAAGCTGGGACTCTCGTAGCACACATCAGTGATGTGTTTTCTCTCAACAGCAAATGCCACTGACGGATACAGCAGCTCCTAAACCTGGGATCTATTCCCTGCCCACCCCTCCTCACCTCTCAGCCTGGCCATTTGTTCATTTCCATCCCTCTGGCGGAACAGCTTTGGTCTCTGTCTCATGCATCATTTGTTCTTCCACCCCCAGGGCCATTTATCCCAGTGAAAAAGTGGAGGAGCTCCCCTGAGTCCAATGGGACCTCTCCCCCTTGACTCCAAAGGCAGAAGATGGCCTCTGTCTCGACCCCGTTGACTCATGGGGTCAGCTCATTTCGCTGTAAGTTCGATGGCGTGAAACGAGAAAAGCTCCCAACAGACAGAACAAAAGCAAGCAACCGAAGCTGAGCTCCAAGGCATCTCTTCTCCAGTCGCAATCAGCTCAGCCTCCTTCTCAACCAGAGCCGCTCCTAACACCAGGAATTGGTTCCCCGCCGCTGGCCCTCTCTTGGGCAGCTCCAGGCTCCCTCTGCCCCAGTGACAAATATCGACTGATTCTTCAGAGGTGGAACCTGACCAGTGCCTGACACAACTACAGTACCGCTGCTTTCGCTTTATCTCCACTCCCTCGGCTGATGCAGCTCAAATGACCCATCTGCTTTTCTTACTGCACCCACAAATATAGAATCATAGATGATTAGCGCTGGAAGGGACCTCAGGAAGTCATCTCGTCCAACCCCCTGCTCAAAGCAGGACTAACCTCAGCTAAATCTAAACGTGACTTGTTGGCCTTAAGTCTTTTGTAGGACACGTGAATCCCTGATCACCTGCACCTCTGTGCACACACTGCCTATTATGGATCATTGCCCCGCACACTTACTAATTTACATCTGTCTGTAGTAAAACACGGTGTCCTTTTATTGGCCCAGTCATTGCAAAATCCCAGATGCTCTGAACCTGGTCACCTTGTTCCTCAGTACTTGCTTTAGCCCGTTTTGGAGCCAGCTGCAGTATTTATATTTCACAGGAGAGGCCCCATGCCCACCTGAGACCCTATGCCACCTACAGAAGTCACTGCCTATAACTGCTGCCAGTCCAGCTCTCTTCACCATCAGCGACTCCTCTCCACCACTAGGCATCACTGAATTTTTTTCCTTCTCAGTCAGGGACGCTGGACCTCTCACTGCAGATAATTCACATGGTGTCCCACTCACATAGACTGTGTTCTGCCAGACAGAGGGTCAGTGCGAGATCCAACCTGAGACGTGCAGGAGAAGACTCTGTGCGAAGGCAGGAGGCCACACATGGTCACAGGCAATGATGAAGTGGCTCTCAATAACTCTGGAAGAAGGATGGTTACCGGGCCTAGACAAACCCCCTCGTTACACAAACAACATGGGTGTTAAAAACACCCTCCGCCCCTACTTGGGCCCTTTCTTGGGGCGCCTCTGGGGCCCCAGCAAGCACCGGAGCGTGCTTCTGACCCCAGCTGCTGTTTTGCTGGTTCTTCTGGCATCGGATAACCCTCCCGCAGCCAAGCTGGCTGGTCACCGGTGTCCCTTGGCCACATGGGCTGACAGCTGGTCCTTTAACTCCCCTCACCAGGAGTGGGTTTTATTTCATAGCCATATCCTCTGGGGGGGTTCAGAGGAATGTGGGCTAGCGGGTGTATGCTGGGGAGGGCCCCTGGAAGCTACCTTCGCTCAGCTGGACATGCTCATACTGGGCACAGAGACACATCCCCTGAACAGTGCCCGGAGCCATTCTCACCAGGAGCCTGGAGCCTTTATTTCTCTCTCTCCTCCACTGCCCTGTTTGGTGGCTTGAGTGAGCTTGGAAGCATGAACCCAGGGGCTTCGTTACCCTCCTTCCCCGGATAATGGCACGAGGATGAGAAGGAAGGCAGGAGCTCCATGGCCAGGAGAGGGCCTTCCCGTGTGAGCTCTTTCACTTAGCACAGTGGTAGGGGAGCGGAGCTCAGCATGGCTGAGGCTCTGTGTCAGCCTAGCCAGCTGTCGGGCTCTGAGCCTGGTCCAGGGGACGTGATTCTCCCGTTAGAGACGGGCCTGCCTCTCGATACCCTGCCCCTCGGTGGTTCTGCCCACCCTCAATTACTTTCCCTCTCTTGCGCTCTGTTGTCCATTGTGTGTTCTCCCTGCCCCAGCCTGCCTGCACGATCCATTTTTGTGCGACAGAACAATGTATTTTGGTGGCATTGTAAGATGGACTGTTACGTGGGTAAACTTCTCTGAAGGCCCTGCCCCTAAACAGCAGCTACTTGGGCATTCTCCAGCCTTGCTTTTGATACTGAAAATCACGCCAGTCTGTGGGTACCTAGCACCTGCTGCTCCTGGAGATGGCTGGCTCTAGCTAAACCTAAAGAATAAAAGGAATTAACTCATTACTGACTGATCAGACATAGGGCTCAGGCCTGTTGTCCTTATTCCTCAGTGGTACCGTCGCATTCAATGTGGTACCTGAGCAACTGAGGCAACCTGAGTTCAGCCCTTATATTTGCACTCAAACATTTGCTGAGATTGGTATCTGACTAATAAAGAAGCGTAGACAGTGGCCAGACGGACAGCTTAGCTCCCCCGAACTTCCCAGCACAATCCATTCCCATTAAAAACCTATTTCCAGCTCTACCCACAGCTTTTTAAACTCTTCCTGGTTTCCCTTTGGCACGTGTGCCTCTCTCTTACCTTCTCCCTGCCTGCAAAATTATTAGACGGGCTCCTGCTTTGCTCCCTGGAATAATCTTTGCAGCACAGCATGGTGTTTTTTATCTCGGCTCCTCTAATTAGTCTTTTAACGGGTTTCTCATTATTTTTGTGCACCTCCCACACCTCCTCCAGAGCAGATTGCTACTTGTCTTTTCTGCTTATTGCTCTTCATAGCCCCACTTACTGACATCAGCCTATTCCTTGTCTGGGCTCAAATGCAGGTACATTCTCTCACTAATACGATTATGATGTAATAATTAGTAGAGGAGAGGACAGGAGAGGAAAGATGACCCATCAGTTAGGCCAACAGTCTACGACTTGGGAAACCTGGGCTCAAGTTCCTGCTCTGACACAGATTTCCTGTGTGATCTTGGGCAAGTCACTTAGTCTCTCTGGGCCTCAGCTCCCCATCTGTAAAAACCCCCATGAGGGTAGTAACCCTTCCGTACTGCACAGGGGGGCTGTGAGGATAAATACATTACAGATTGTGAGCGCCAATGCCATGATAGTGGGGACCAGATAAGTACTTAAGGCAGACAGATAGCTCCATCGCTGTATCATATTCTAGACAAAATCTCTGGAGGGCCCCTGCCTCTTCCATCCTACACTTCCATCCTACACAGCACTAAAATGGGAACAAAAGAGAGCCACATTTTGTTCTCCTTTACCCCAGTGTAAACCCAAAGAAACTCCACTGAAGTCAGAGGAGTCACTCCCAGTTTACCCTGCAGGAGAGCCAGCTGCGTAGGGCCCCGCATGCCCGGAACATGCTTGGTTCAGCCCATCTTTCCTAGAAGCGTACCGCACGCTTGCAGAAAGGCAGCGGCGACACTATTTTATTTACCTATGTATCTACTTTGTTTCTGCTTGTTTGACATTCCTCTCCATGGCTCTCGGGACAGTCACACAATCAGATCAGACCCAGCTAGATGAAAGCCCCAAATGCATGATGCACAATGTAGCTGACTGTAGCTCAGACTGGCCGTACCCCTGCCTAAAAGCACCAAACCCAGACCTCCTGCAAAAACATCCTCACCCACTCCAACCCAACATTGAGCCGGAGAGCTGCACACCAATGCAATCAAATGGGACGCACGTTTCAGAGTTCAGACCTTCCCCTATAAACCAGTGCCTACACAGATCACAAGGGCAACGGCAAAGAGGGGAAGGAATCTCTCCGCTAACCTGGGCTCAAATTATTTAGGGCTTTGAAAGCCAAAACGAACCCATTAAACTCCACCAGGAAGCCAACTGGCGGCCAACCCTGATTACGGAGCAGCTAGTGTAATGTGCACGCCTGGTAGGATCTTCTGCTTAGTAAAGACATCCGCCGCATTTGGCATGAGCTTCAGCTTCCAGACGGTCCAAGCTGTAGCCCCACGTAGAGCACGTGGCAGCAGTTTAGTCTCAGGTGGACAAAGGCCATGTGCTGTTCACCAGACACAGATGGAGAAAAGCATTCTTAGCCCCCGACGCAGAGCAGCCCTGGATCTAACACCCCCCCTACATTGTGAATTAGGGAAACAAACGGCAGGTGTGTTCCCTCAGTCGAGGCTGCTGATAGACCTCGGCCAACTGCCCATTGCATCTTCCAGTCGATGAACATCAATTCTGTCATGACTGGGTGGAGACTCAGCCAGCTACCTCCAAAATCATTCCCCTGGGATAGCCGTTGCACACCAGAGCAGAGAGCACGTCCTTGGCATACTAAAACCACCACAGCCTGCATCTACGCATTGAGCTGCCTCACGGCTGTACATGCACTCTGAACGGGGGGGGTGGCAGCACAAAACCCTGCAGAAACCCGCAGGCCAGAACAGCTGCCCACAGCTGACGTCTGGGATCTCTCCCAGAGAAAGGGGTGGAACCACACAAGGATGGCCTCCATTTACGCCTGCCAGGGGTCACAGACACGTCAAAAATACCTTGCAGTCGGTGGTCTTAATGGCAGCGGACTGACCTAAAAGAATCAGCCTGGTCATACGGAAACTTTAACTTCATCTGTTGCTAGGAGATGTGGGGTAGTAATTAATACTTGTGTAGGGCCAGATCCTGACACCCTGACACGGTGCAGGACCTTACACCACACAGCATGAGGGAGGGTAGTAGACTCTGGCTCCCGGTGCTTCTCATTTGCAGATCTCGTGGGAGGGTCAGTGTCATTACCCCTATGTTGAAGACGGGGAAACTGAGGCACAGAATGGCAGTGTGATCTCCCATGGTCACACAGTAAGTCAATACCAGAGCAGGACATAACATTCAGATCTCCAGATTCCAAGCCTGCAGTCCTCCCAGCTAGTGCACGCTGCCCCTCTGATAGGATTAAACCACAGGCTGGGCGGGATAACACCATAAATGATTATTCACTGCCAAGATACATCTTAAGATGCAAGAGCACCACCCAGATGTAAGGTGCAGTTGAAGGCAGCACCCAGCATAGCTGAACAGGTGCAGTGCCCCTGCTGGGAAGAAGGGGCAGGACACTGCAAAGCTTATTTTCCCAGCCTTTTCCTTGGGCGGCAGGTTGAGTGGGGTAAGGGAGGAGGTGGTCAGCCTTTGATTTCGGTGGCTGGCGAACATTTGAATGCACTGGATCAGGTGGAATTCTATTGCCCTGACTGCCTAGGAGAGGTGCTCTCCATACATCACAATGCAATGTTAACACTGTACCAGAATCAGCATCTCCACGAGGCTGCATTACTTCATTATCCATGATTCACTTTTTATCCTTTCATGTTTTCCTTCCTTTCTAGGAATTTCTGCCCTTTCCTGCCTGCAGGAAAAAACACCCACACCCCTCAGACACACACACTAGCATGGCATGTTCCACCGCGAAGGCAGCCGATCAGGATTGTCCAACACGCAGGTCAACCAGGCCCACAAAATCAGAGAGCCCTGCAACGTCAGGCCGGGTGGGGCGAGGCGTGTGAATGGTGATTGGCTGGCTAGGAAGTCATAACCTGCAACAAACAAACAAGGACAAGCCACAGCTGTGCAAGCGGCACTTCTGCTCCAGCTCGCTTTCCTGGCAGTTGAACGCTGAGGGCTAGATCCCCAGCTGCTGCGTGCTGTGGCAGCTCTAGGGAAGTCAGCGCTGATTGATGCCAGCTGAGGATCTGAATCTGCAGTGGGAATGAAACCATGGCACATCAGCCCCCGAACCGCTGTGCCAGCCAGGTAGGAAGCAGCCTGCTCTCCAAGGGATGGCTATAGAGCCCGTTCTAATTCAAACCCGCGGTTTACCACTGGGACGTTTTGGAGAAGCCTCTCCCGTAAGTGGATTGTGCAGACCTAGTTTATCTAGCCTCTGTCGCAGCGGTTCTGAATGGTCCCATGAACACATCACGGCACAGACCATTAAGTAGCCAGGCTCCTCGCCTCTCCGCTGTGCTTTGTCAAGTTTGAATCCTCTTTGGCTTGTTAACTGCGGTGCAGCCGGAATAAACTGCACCTGAGCCTTCACTGAACTCCAGACTGCCTCCCGGAGCGCCCACCCCAACACGCACGCGACACAAAAGCCCTGTGGGAAAGGCCTGGAGAGGAAAGGGGTCACGGGAGGCAGAAAGACACTTCTTACCCTGGGGGAGGATGGGAAGGCAGGCAGAGGGAAGGAGAACCGCGGACCGTGGGGAGCGAATGCCTCATCTCAACCAAACCCAGGAGCACAGGTACACTCAGGCACAGTTTCCCTGGCACCAGCTGTTCGCTGCACGCAGGGACCGGCGAAGAGTTACACATGCCGCAGGCAAGCCCA
Organism: Emydura macquarii macquarii; assembly: GCF_026122565.2. Taxonomy (NCBI): domain Eukaryota; kingdom Metazoa; phylum Chordata; order Testudines; family Chelidae; genus Emydura; species Emydura macquarii. The sequence continues at coordinate 8,609,823 of NW_027131391.1, forward strand.
ACCCCTGCCCACCCCCTGCTCCTGCCAGGGTTTCCAGGGGAACTCAAGCGCGCCGAAGCACTTACATTGATCATAGCATTGGAGGTGATTCGGAAGAGGGTGGCTCGCTCATTGACGGCTTTGATCTTCTCCCCGCTCTCCGCCGGCAGCTTCAGGTTCTCCAGCTCACTCAGGGACCGCTGGAGAGCCGCCCCGTGTTTAGCAATAAGGTCATTGCACGTACTTAGATCCTCCAGCTTACTGGCAAGGCTTTTCAGAGTGCCGTGCAGCTCACTCTTGTCAGACTGCGAGCTTGGCTCCTCATCACCCGAGTCATCTGTAAAGGGCGGTTTGGGGGGTGGAGAGAAAACATGGTTTCCATGGTTACCACCGGACTGTACTAACCCGTGAAGTCAGGCTGTGCAGTGAAAGTGAATCAAGACCTCCTCGCCGGTGCCGAGTGCCGGCTCGTGCAGCCGTTGGGCTGGGGGGTGAGAAAGCAAGTGTCGGCACGCTGCCCTTTGGGGACATCGTTTAAGGGTGGTCCCTCGTTCTCCCTCTCGGAGGCGCACATCTCGCTCACATTCCCCCCTCCTGCTTTCTAGCTGCTTTCTAGCCTGGTGCAGCTCAAGCGCTTACCGCACTTCAGCGCCCGGGGTCAATGCAGAGCAGGCGGTAAGTGGATGGCACGTTTCTGCCCGTGAAAAGAGCAGCCAGTGCTGCGTTTCTGGGAGTTCCCTCCTTAAATGCCAGCTCCCACCTGAGACTGTGGCGCTGCGGGAATGAGCATCGCCAGGCCACAGACAGTTACGAGGCTAGGGGGCTGCCCTGGTGACCACCTAAGCACTGGGGTGAGTTTAGGCCAGGAGCGCCCAGTCTCCTGAATCCAAAAAGAACAACGTTGCAATGGGCCTGATCCAAAGCCCAGAGATGTCAGTAGGAAAACTCCCAGTGAGTTCACGAGGCTATGGCCCTGCCGTAAGTGCAGGGGACTGGACTAGATGACCTTGTGAGGTCCCTTCCAGTCCTACAATTCTATAGAGAAGCCCCCGCAAGAGGCTAACTGACAGGTAGTGGTCACGAGCCTAGATGTGCAAGTGCCAGCCGATACTGTACTACAGACGGCATTCACACAGGACCAAGTCCCACGACAGCAAGGGTGGGGAGTCACTCCCTCCACACCCAGGCCCTCTGCCTGGGAATTCCCACCATAAAGTGGGGTTAAAACGTCCTGGACTGTGATTGGCCAAACCATGTGGGTAATTTACACAACCGCTCAGTCTGGATCAGAATTTGTGCCTCCGTCTGTCTGACACTGAGACAGACGGAACCACTGAAGGTGTGTCTACACAGCATTTTGGAGCAAGTCTCCCAAGGGGTCCTCAGACTCAGGCTAGCAGGGCTTATATTGGCCCTCTAAAAATGCCTTGTGAGGCAGCTGGGCTTCAGAGCCCAACCAGTGACTTCAAGCGCTGACTGTCCAGCTATTTTTAGAGTGCATGTGTGAACCCACTAGCCGAAGCTATCCACCTGGTCTGGCAGGCTTACTCCAAATGCTGTGTGGACACACCCTAAGGGAGCTCTGAAATGCCTGTTTTTCATAGGGAAAATTATTTTGTTCTGGTTGGTTTCAAGTCTCACCCACATAGAAAGGTCCTAGACACTCAGCAGAGAATAGCTTTTCTACAGACCTCGGAAACCAACCCACATAACCCTGTAGACGGGGGAGCATAGGATGTTCTAAAAGCTCTACAGAAAGGAGAGCACTCTTTACTGAATACTGTCAGTTTCAGAGTGATCTCTATAGAAAGCCCTAGTGAATTTAATAAGGATGAGCTTTTCTTTAAGTGGTAAGTCTCAAAAAACTTACATAAGACGTAAGAATGGACATAGTGGGTCAGACCAATGGTCCATCTAGCCTTGTCCACGTTTGCCGACAACCACAGAGAATTCTAATAGACTGGAGAGGCATGATTTCCCTTTACAGAAACTGTGTTGCCTCTTCCCCAACATATTGTGTTCATCTATGTGTCTGACAATTCTACCACAGTTTTAAATCAATCTGCCTGGTGCTGAAGTTAGGCTTATCAGCCTGTAATTGCCAGGATTGCCTCTGCAGCCTTTTTAAAAAATCAGCATTACATTAGCCAGTCATCTGCTGCAGAAGCTGATTTAAGCGAAAGGTTACATGCCGCAGTTAGTTCTGCAATTTCATATCTGAGCTCCTTCAGAACTCTTGGGTGGATACCACCTGTTTCTGGTGATTTACTATGGTTTAATTTATCAGTTTGTTCCAGAACTTCCTCTACTGACACCTCAATTTGGGACAGTTTTGTCACCTAAAAAGAATGGCTTAGGAGTGGGAATCTCCCTCGTATCATCTGCGGTGAAGACCAATGCAAAGAATTAATTTAGAGTCTCCACAACAGCCTGGTCTTCCTTGAGTGCGTCCTTAGCACCTCGATCATCCAGTGGCCCCACTGGCTGTTTGGCAGCTTCCTGCTTTTGAGGGACTTAAAAAAAAAATTGCTGATAGTTTGTGTGTCTCAGGTTAGTTGCTCTTCAAATTCTTTTCTGGCCTGCTTAATTATACTTTTACACTTGAGTCCAATCCACATTTGTGAATCTGTTTTTATAACCAATTCTTGTCCCCACTCTCCTGGCCTCGCTCAGGGCCACACAGGCAGCACAGTGCTGGCAGCTGCTTGAGGCATGCAGAAAAAGGAGGTTATGCACTGTGCTGAGCTGCTGTGGGGCTTGCCGATCTCGCCCAGCAGGCCAGGCCTCCGGCAGGTGATGTTCTTGGAGGGCAGGACAGCTTCCATGAACGTTACCATGTCAGGAAGTAAACATTTTAATATTTATAACAACTGTTCACTGCAGACGGGGACTACAGTCAATATCCCTGAAATACAAGGGAAACAGGGATTATTTCTGTAATTTAAAAACGTTGTGTGATTTAAAACAACGAGTCGTGTATAATGCAGTGAATTTCCTTCAAATGTGTCATTCTTCCTCCTCGAGAGGCAGGTAGAAGAAAGCACAAGTTCAGAAGGGATCAGAGACATCAGCAAAAAATTCCACCACAAAGTCTAATTAACAAACAGAGCAGCCATGATACTACAGCAGTTTCCAGGATGGCTGGAGAGCGTGTGCAGCTCCACTCCATGCCGCCACCGTCCTGGCCCACAATTCATGCCCCCTGGGTCTGCCCTGCCCCTCGCAGGCTGAGCTTGGAGGACAGTCCCAGAGCCCTGAGCTGCAGACATCAACACGTCACTTCCCAAAACTGCCCCCCAAGCACCCAGTGCAACGCCAAGTCCATGGGGCATCGCTCTGCTGCACCAGGGAAGGCCCCATCTGCACAGCAAAAGATACGAAGGCACCGGGCACCGAAGCACCCCAGCAACACCCAACGCTGACACCTGCCACCCAACTATGGCTTTGTACGGAGTATGAACAGCTGTCAGCTGCGTCCCCCAGAAGTTAGTGCACTCTGTCCCTATCATCCCTCGCACGCAACTGCACGCCATCCTCACCCCTTGGTCCCCTCCATTTCCCCCACACATTGGGAGCACGTATGCCCCAGCACCATTCCCCACAGACCCACGAGTGATGTGTTCTGTCCTTGTCCCCCAGAAGCAGGGACACTCCGGCCATCCCCCGTCACCCCCATCCCCAGGATTAGGGTCACTCCGTCTGTCTGCCCATCACACCCCTGCCCCAGGGACACTCTGTCTGTCCCCAGTCATCTCCCAGGACACTCCATCCCGTTGATTTTCAAGCAATTCTATTTTTTTTTTTTTTTTTGGTAAAGAAAAGTAATGTTACAAACAATGGCCCTTCAGAGAACGACCGTGATCCTGTTTTATTCGGGATGAGCCCAAGCGGCCATGCCCTGGGAAGGGCAGAGCGATGGCTGTAGTTCCAGTGCTAAAGGCACTCTGCCCACTAGTTTGTTTCTTTACACTGATGCAGGGAGTCATAACCCAGCTGCTGTGAGCTACATGTCAGTTACCCTGTGCTTCGGGATAGTGTGGGGAGATGGCTTCACTGGATGTCAGGCTTTCTGGCCTGGAACGACAGGCCCAGCTGCCACCTGACTCCCTGTCTGATAAATGGATGGGTTTTTTTTATCCCTAGCTTACTTATAAGATTTTCAAGATGACACTATTGGGGGTATCCTGGGGTTTCACTTTCCTCTGCTGTGTGGGGCATGAGTCACTTGCAGGTTTAAACTAGGGCTTGGTCTACACCGCTGGCAAAATTCGGCGGCAGTCGAAGGGAGATAACAAGCTACATAGAGTAGCTTGCGTATCTCCCATCGACTTCCTGACTTCTACGTAGCGTGGAGTCCGCACTATGCTGTGCCGATGGGAAATGCCCTCCTGTCGCCACAGCGTTCATCGTTTTGCAGGGGTGGTTTAACGCTGTCGACTTCCGGATTGATTGAGCGGGTCTCCACTGCCGCTCAATAGATCCCGCAGAATCGATCTGGCGGCGCTTACAGAGCTATTGTGAATGCAGACATACTGTACGGTAAAGGTGGGTTCTCTGTAACTTGAAGTCTTTCAACCATGACTGGAGGACTTCAGTAACTCAGCCAGAGGTGACAGATCTGTTACAGGAGTGGGTGGGTGAGGTTCTGTGGCCTGTGATGTGCCGGAGGTCAGACTAGATGATCACGATGGTCCCTTCTGACCTTAAAGGCTCCGAGTCTATTGAGACTGATGTTCAGCCATCATTCAAGAGTAGCGTATTGATTCCACAGCCCATGGGTCAGCTAAAGAAACGGCCCTTGATTTAAGAACGCCCAAGCGGTGTCCGTAACATAGGAATCAGAGCGATTTGGACAGCGTAGAAGGACAAACAACCCCAAGTGCTATTGAAGATTAAGTGCAGCAGACTGAGAAGTGTGTTGGGCTGCAATCCAGAGCGTGTTTCACAGCCAAGCGGAGAATGTGGTCTTCAGAAAGAAATACACTGTAATCACACTAAATAATAATTTCACATGTTCCCTCCCCAAGTACTTTCTCCAGCATCCCTTGAAATGTAGCCACCTCTTGGGTGAAGGGCAGTAATCAGTTCAAGAGGTACCTGCTGAAAGCACTGCACACCCAGTATTACCCCCACAACACTCCAAACAGGGCAGGTGACTTTAGCCTGGGCCGCAATAAGACAGTGGCCATTTGGAACCAGTCTAACCCCCTAGAGTGCGCAAAACACCTTGCGTCCTCACACAGAAGAGCTTCAATTGGCTTACAAGCATTCTGAGAGCCAGCCAGAGTAACTAGGCACTCAGCAAGTTTAGGAAGCGGTTTGGTTCAAACTTGACCTGGTTCGGTGTCAGTGTGGACATGGACATGTCCAGTGGACATGGACAGTGTGGACATCCTTCCTCTCCTGCCCCAGGGGAGCCAGTGTTTCATAACTCCCAGAATGCACTGGGGGCCAGGTGCACTGAACTGCTTGTGCTCAGACCAGCTCAGTGACAGTCACGCCAGTTCTCCGGACTGGACACAGCCCGAGCTCCTGGCAGAGTTAGGTGGGAAAGGCTGCCCTGGGGCTGGCTCCATCAGCTGCTCAATGGCCAGGTTACTAAGTCACTCACAGATATTTAAACATGAGGAAGGTGAGACATGTCAGCAGCTGGGAAAGCTGAATCTGTTGCTGTTAAATGGCTAGATTCTGATGCTATTTTGCAAGGGTGCCATAGGGATAATGAAGTAATTGTGGCTTATGGCTGAGGCTCATCCCTCATTAGAGATTTCCTCAAGGCCTCAGCCAGACAAGAGAGTGGAACCAAGAGCTTACACTGGAATGCAGGGAAAGCAGCAAAATGCAGCGAGTCTAAGGAAAGAAAGCACCAGCTCAGTATCTCAAACGATCTGTCAGCAATCCAGCCCGGGGCCCCCCGAGGCCCAGAGGCAGATGACAAACTTTGGAAGCAATTAACACAAGGAGAAGTAAGATGAATCACGGCTACTGAGGACAAAAGATCAGTGCTACTGTTTGTAACCACTAAGCAAAAAAAAAAAAAAAAAAGCCCCGGAAAGATGCAGGAGGCAGGTAAACAGTCAGTCTGAGATGTGAGGAGCACGGCAGGAGAAAGAAGGGCATACGAGCGGCTAAGCGGCAGGGAAGTCAGCAGGAGGACAGCTCACGATCAGATCGCTGGGAATAAAGAGCGCTGTGAGAGCATACACAGTACCAGGGGAGGCATTAGATAGCCAAAATCTGCAGGAGGTGGGTTATATAAACAGTTCAGGGAATGATGAAACAACTGGGAAGATGAGACCATGTGGAATTTTACAGGACACCCTCGCCCCCAGCACACGGATAGACCGGTGGCGACGGAGGGCTGACGGAAGCGTGCTTACACCACGGGCAGCACATGCGCTCCCATCTCAAAATTCACTCGGCGAGGTTAAATAGCGAGGCCTTTCCGACCCAAGGAGGAAACTCACCAAATCGCACCTGGCCGGGGGGGGTTTCTCCTTTTGCCTCAGGCCACTGCTGCCCACGAAGGTGCCTTTCACCCTGGTGGGCAGCATTAACCTGGTGGCGATCTGACACCTTCAACCGAGGTTTGATCATTGTTCTTGCTGCACCCAGTCCTGAACCAGTGCTCATACAGCTCTGCTGCACACAGCGACGAATACCTTGCAAATCCCTCAGGTCTGTGTACCTGCCCTGGGTGGTGAACGCTGCTGGACAGACAGCTCCAGTGACCGAAGTCCTCACCCCTGGCTCAGTCTCATCAGCGGTGATGTGGTCTGTGACCTGGAGGCCCTACAAACAGGACTGAGACCCCCTACTCAGTACAGCTAGCCTCCCATAACACTCTTCAGACGGTAGCAGCTTCCAGTCACCACCAGCTTGGGCTGGATGTGAACATGGGACTAGAAATGGAAGATTCTCTGCCCCTTACAAATCCCCTAAACCTGCCAGCCCACAGGCCTGCATTGTGTTTTCAAAAGCATTCCTGGCAGCGTCTGCCTTGAATATCCCACCCTGCTAGCAGGCCTCGATTCTGCTAGGAAAGGGGTAAGTGGGTTCCCCCAACTAAATATAAGAGAAGAGAGGAGTAGCTCTGCAGAGACAAAGGATTGGGACAGCCCTGTGCACATGGGAGCAGCCAGGCCGCCAAACTTCATCTTGTATTTTGCTAATGTATTTGTCAACAGAAACCAGATATTGGAAGTGGGGGAGGGAGGTGGGAGTAGGTGACCAGACAGCAAGTGTGAAAAACCGGGATGGGGGGGGGGGGGGGGTAATAGGCACCTATGTAAGACAAACCCCCAAATGTCGGGTCTGTCCCTATAAAATCAGGACATCCGGTCACCCTGTGTGGGGGCATGGATTGCTGGCATTACGCAGACACGGGGACTTCAGTCTGAGACCAGGCTGGGAAAGGCACCTTGTGTCCAAGTCTGTCTCAAAGTGAATGTCCCTCTTCAAAGGGCAAAGCTAAAAAAGGAGCGTCGCAGAGGGGAGCGACCAGGCCACCAGGCAGTGAGGCAGCAGCTGGACAGGAACAAACAGAGTGTGGCCAGATGGGGATCAGGGCTGAAGCAATCAGCCGTGATGCGGCAGCAGACACCTCCTCTCGGCGGGGAGGGACGACAGGGAACGACGGGAAAGGCAGCTGGTGGAGCTGACGGGTTCTGCCTCCAACTCCCCGAGGCGGACAGGGAAAGCGGGCACACCGTGGCTGAACTACTGGGGTGAGACTCAACCTACGGTAAGCGCATCACGCCCTGTAAAAGAGCGCTGCAGGGCCGACCGCTGCGCTGATCTTGCACTAGACCGCAGAGGCAGCTCTCCTCCAGGCTTGGTCTATATCAGACAGCTCTGATTCGGGCAAAGGGACTGCAAGACCGTGCCAGGCAAGCCCGCCCACGTTGGTGATCCACGGAGGGATCTCCAGGTCTCTGTGTCAATTCACAAAGCACTGGGAGAATTCGGGAAAACAAACCCATGTCCTCAGAGTGCAAAAGACAGCAGCACTGAGGAAAGACCAGCCAAAAGGAGTCTCTCCTCCAGGTGGGGACAAACGCTGGGACCGTCAGCACCGAAAGCACAAGCCCTTCCCACTCAAGCTAAGAAACCGCACTTCTTTAGAGGTGGGCAGCAAGTTCTTGTAGTTGCTGGGACCAACCATTAGTGGGAGACAAGATCACAAGCCGTGCAGCCTGTGCCAAGTCAACTAGACTCCCCAGGCGAAGGGCAGACTCATGGATGGGACAAAGGGCCACGTGACTAAACCAGGCCAGCTGGGGACAGGAGCAGCCTGGGAGCAAAGGAGAGAAGCGGACCAGGAAGTCTCTTGGAAGGGAAGAGCTTGGAGTCAGAAGGGTCAGTGAGGAAAGGACGTTGAGGAGGCCCAGGCTGGAGGAGGCCCGGGAAAAAGACAGGGCAGTGTTAGATCATGGGGCAGGCAGCCTGGTTGTTTAGGATTCCCAGGCCTCGTAGCCCCTATGAGAAGGTGGGCCTGAGTTCCTCCTAGCTGCTTCTTTGTGAGGGGTACAGCAACCCCTGCTGTTAAGGGGAGGGGAGAGAGACTATGCAGCCACCTAGTAGGTGATGTGGTGACAGAGGAGGAGGCAGGCAGGGAGTACCCAGGAGGGTACAGCCGAGCCCAGGTGGGCGGGACGATGCATGCTGAGTTTGTTTGGACTTTAGTTGAACTCCGGCAAAGTCACTGTAGCTACCTGCTGGCGCTGGGAGCTGGTGAATGGCTGACACATAGGGTCAGGCCACACTGCAAGCGTACCAGGGCCCCTGGGTGCATACGCAGGTTGCCAGCCTGTGCCACATGTCTACAGTGTTACTGTGACCTGTGCTGGCGAGATTAAAGCTAGCACGGGTACCTGTGCTCCAATCACGTTCACTGCCAGTGCGACGGACCCTCAGGGGAAACTGAGGCAATGGCAGGGTTCAGAGGGGCCTTATCGATTCATGTTCTCTAGCCAACTCGGTCTCAACAGAAGTGAAGTAAATCAACCTCTCTGGACGTTCAGCTGAGCCCCAAAATAGTTATTTGTCATACACTGACCTTTCCTGAAAGCAGGCTATCGCAGATCCTGTCTAAGAATCAGCACTCTGAATTGTGAGTGGAGAGCTGGCTGGTCCAGGACAGAAGTGAGACTCTCATTTCATCCCTTGGTTATCAGATACCCCAGGACAACAGGAAGAAGGACCGTGACAAGCACAGAACTGGGGGGCGACAGTGGCAGGGCTAGGGGCTGGGAGACTGACAGATTGCTTCATTCCTCAGAGTGCCTCTCTGGTCAGGAAAGCCATGGCTGTCCAGCAGCAGCTCAATGTGAAATCAGCTCACTGCCGAAGAAAATATTTAGGGCCAGATTCTGCTCTGAGTTAGAGCGGCACAACTCTGGAGTAGCAGCACTGGAGTCCCAGGGCAGAACAGAGAGAAGAATCCAAATCTTAAAGCTTTTCAAAATCTGAAAGCAGGCGAAGTTTTACCGGGCTTTGTTATGGGCTCTATTGAGCTATGGCCACACAAAGACAAAGATTAAACCGAACTGGAGTTATAAGTGTTTTATGGCTTTCCAAATCCATGTCTGTGAAAGGACAAAGGAAGATTCACCAGCAGGAGGGACAAGCCTTCGTTAGACGTTCTAGCAGGGGGAGGTGAGGAACAGGGATATGCTTTGGAAAAAATTCCAATTAGAGGATCGGCTTCTGAGAGGGGTCTGGATTGCTTGCACTCCAGTGTCAGCACACTGATACACACTGCAGCCCCAAACACAGGCAGTGCTCGCAGACAAGCCATTGCACTCGACGGTTAACGAGAAAGCCGCTTCGTACTAGGGATGCAATCAACTCCTCAAAAATGGACTTTTTTTGTAAGCATCAAAGCAAAGCACACGCCACATTCGCTGCGCATTTATCACCTCTCTCATGCATAGCATGATGCTGGAAAGGGGGTGGAGAGCCAGGAAAGAAAGGAGCAGCTGGGAACAGAGCACTGTCCAGCTCTGACAGAGATCCCAGCTTTCGGAGGTAACCCACTCCTCACCCCCAGCTCTGGAAGCCGCCAAAGACAATAAGAAGTAATGAGTAACACAGGGTCTCTGTGGATAGAGGACAAATAACTCGTGAGCACAGATGTTTTTCTGAATAGCCACGCTCCTGTTCAGAACAGGCTGCATGGAACATTCACCAGGCTCGATGGGGAGGAATGTAAAGTATCTTAGACTAGAGAGTGAAATCTCTTTGCAGCACATATCGATGAATGAACTAGAGCTGGACCTATGTACGCATTTATACTGCGCTTCTCACTGTAGCATTCATGTGCCTGACCAAAAATGAACACTGCCAATAAAAGAGGTCTCTCCTTCCTCCTCGTAGCCTGGCTTTTTAACTCACTCTACACATGTACCCACACACCCATCATCTGTGTAACACAAAACGCAAACAGACTGAGAATGGTGGTATAGTTACTAACCCAGGAGAGATTCATCTGTTTTCGGGGAGGTTCTGCCTCTCACTCATTTTGCTGGCACACTGGTTCAGACCTTGCTCTGACAGCGGGAGAACCTTGTTGCCTGTCTGCCGTGCAGAGTGCCCATTGCCTAGCTTCAGCTCTTCAGTGCTGCTGTGACAGGCATGTGCTCCAGTAGCACTTTTCCATGGACCGTCCTTTCCCATTAATGAACGTCTGGATGCTACAGCCAGCCACGCTGCTAATCAACACTTTTAAATGAACAGGAAAAAGCTAAAGCATGAATCACTGTTGACAGGAAAGTGAGCAACCCTGCCTTGGCTTTCTTTGACCATCCCTCTTACTGGCCACGCAACAGTCACCATGACTATATCATCGATAACCTATTGGACATGTGCATGCATAACTAAGCCAACTCCTTGTCTGGAGATACAGCTATACCGTAGCAAGAGGAAGGGAGAAGCAGGACGAACGGTGGGAGTGACACATTTACAATGTCTTAGCAAGAGTTACTGAGAAAAAAATGTGCCCTTCACGTGTCAGTTTGTGATGCATCCCATCATCCTATGGCCTCCTACTGACAGCAAAGGACTGTGTGAGTTACTGAAAAAGGGCTCTGTACCCGACCTTCCCCAGAGACTCGGTGAGAAGGGCCGTCTGGTCCAGTCACATTTCTAGCAATATTGAGTGGTTAACACACAAGACCGGGACTAAGGACTCTTGGGTGCTGTTCCTTGCGATTTATGTGACCGTGGGCAGTTACTTCTACAGACCTCAAATTCCCCATCTGTATAAAGGAGACAATAATACACTCCTACCTCGCAAGGGGACTGCACGGCTAAGAGCACCACTCTTTCTAAACACTTTGGGATCCTCGGATGGAAGGTGCTCTACAAAGGCAAAGTGCTATTTGTGAGCACCTAGACAATAATAAAGTGATAAGTAACAGTCAAGAACAAATCATGAATAGAGAAGAACGAATAGTCAAGGAGAAATCATGTCAAACCATCCTAATATATTTCTTTGACAGGGTAATAAGACATGTGGAGGGGGGGAAGCAGTAGATGTGGTGTATCTCGACATTAGTAAAGGTTTTGATACTGTTTCACATGACCTTCTCCTAAACAAACTAGTGAAATACAACCTAGACAAACCTACTATAAAGGTGCATGCACAATGGTTGGAAAGCCGTGCTCAGAGAGTAGTTTTCAATGGCTCAGTCAGGCTGGAAGGGCATATCGAGTGGGGTCGCACAGGGATCTGTCCTGGGTCCGGTTCTATTGAATATCTTCATAAATGATTTGGATAATGGCATAGAGAATGTACTTATACACTTTGTGGAGGATACCAAGCTGGGAGGGATTGCAAGCGCTTTGGAGGACAGGATTAGAATCCAAAATGATCTTTACAAACTGGAGAAAAGATCTGAAATAAACAGGACAAATACAAAGTACTACACTTAGGAAGGAATAATCAATTGCATAAATACAAAATGGGAAATGATTGCCTAGGAAGGAGTACTGCAGAAAAGGATCCGGGAGTTACAATGGATCACAAACTAAATATGAGTCAACAATGTAATATTGTTGCAAAAACACCCAAGCCTCATTCTGGGATGTATTAGCAGGAGTGTGGTAAGCAAGACACAAGAAATAATTCTTCCACCCTACTCCATGCTGATCAGGCCTCAACTGGAGTCCTGTGTCCAGTTCTGGGCACCACACTTCAGAAAAGATGTGGACAAATTGGAGACAGTTCAGAGGAGAGGAACAAAAATGATTCAAGGTCTAGAAAAGATGACCTACATGGAAAGATTGAAAAAACTGAGTTTGTTTAGTCTGGAGAAGAGAAGATCGGGAGTGGGGAGTCTTCAAGTACTTAAAAGGCTGTTATAAAGGGGAGAGTGATACAATGTTCTCCAGAACCTCTGAGGACAGGACAAGAAGCAACAGGCCTAACTTGCAGCAAAGATGCAAGGTTTAGGTTTAGGTTGGACATTAGGAAAAATTTCCTGTCAGTAGTTAAACACTGGAACAAAATTACCTAGGGAGGTTGTGGAGTCTCCATCATTGGAGGTGTTTAAGAGCCGGTTAGACAAACACTTGTCAGAGATGCTCTAGATAATACTTAGTCCTGCCTCAGTGCAGGGGACTCGACTAGCTGGCCAGTCCAGGTCCTTTCCAGGCTTATGTTTCTAAGATTCTGTGATTATTAGTTGTTATTTTAGGGCTGAATCCTGGGGCCCGTATTCAATTTATGCTTAACTGTCATTCGGGCAAAGCTTATGTTGGCTTCGAAGGGTGTTTGCTTAAGGACTGAGTGATAGCAGAACTAGGGCCTTAGGATTTGATCTACTATTAATAATAATAACAACATAAAATAACAGGGACCGATTCAGAGCTTGCGCAGGTAGGTTTGGATTGAAACGAGCACCGAACAGTCTAGATTGTCTGTGCCAGAGGGGCTGGACTGTGTACCTCCGTGACAAAGTGCTCTGTTATTTCCCATCCTGTAACACTAGTACTTTCTCTAGTCTGGTAGATCAGTTTATCGAGGATGCTTAAATTCTGTCTCTCGCTCTCTCTGGCACCCAACTGAGTCTGATATTTGTGGGCTGCTTGTCCTGCTGCTACAAAAAGTTACATAAGCAGCTCCAAGCCTAGAAACAAGACATCCCTTCCTGCCAAGAGACTGCTCTTCTTCTGCTCGGGATGGGTTAGGTCAGACGAGGACTACTCCCTTTCTTTTGTCTTACATAACGGCTGCAGCGGCTGGAGTGCAGAACAAACTTGCAGATGCGAAGGCCATTCACCGACAGCCTGCTCAGAAAAAAACAGGAGCAGAAAAGGAGCACTGAAGGGGGAACAAAGAAGCTTTGAAAAAAGCCTGAAAGCCCACAGGACATGTCCACGGGAAGGGCCAGTTATAAAATAGACGTCTGCTTAAAGAGCTCCTGGAGATTAGCAGGACAGCGGTTCTGTAAAACTGACATCTGGGGATCCCTCTTTATTCTCTCTCAGTGAATAATATCCCAGAGATAATTCGCTCACATCACAAAATGGGTTTCCCAACTATTGTACCGAGGCTGCAACTCAGGGTCTTAAATTCAAGCTGGGTAACAGTTCAGCCTCCGAGTTGGAGCTGGAACCGGAAGCACAAAAGCAAAGAGAGTTTTTATAAGCCTCCTACTCCTAAGGCTACGTTTACACTGACGGCGGCAAAATCGCCGCCACCAGATCGATCTTTCTGGATCGATTGAGCGGTCAGTGAGACCCGCGCAATCGATCAGGAAGTCGAATGAGTAAGTCCATCCCCTCAAGTAGCGTAGCGCTGAGCCGATGGGAATGCTGTTCCCATCGGCTCAGTGCAGCGTGAACAGCGTGCAGAAGGGAAGCTGAGCAGTCGACGTCAGTTACGCAAACTACTCTGCGTCGTTTGCGTAACTCCCGTCGACTGCCGCCGAATCGCGGGGTCAGTGTGAACCAGCCCTAAGAGGTAGAAATCCGCAGTTGTCGAAAATCAGCTTCTTAAGGAATGCTTAAATGAACATGGTGATCTGTATATAATTATAGCATTCCTGTAATGGAAGGATAAAACGTTTTTACCTTGAAATGACTAATATATGTAATTTAATGGTAAAAGCATACAGGGATTACATGGCGGGGTTGCCTGCGACAGCAGAGGACTGGTCTGGACGACCCAGGAGGTCCTTTTCAGTCCTATCTCCTATGTTCCTTAGGGTGCGATTCTCAAAAGCACCTATTGACAGTCAGTGGGACCTATGCACCTAAATCCCTTTGGTGTTTTGGAAAACGCTATCCTCAACCACTGGTGATTCTGTTAAATCACAATAAACCTGGAGGTGGGAACACATGCTCTGACAGTCTTACCTGAGATTGTTGCAAGTTTTTCAGCAGTGAAATGGAGGAGATTGCAAACAGCCTCTGGGTCACCAAGAGATTAACATTAGGAAGCAAATCTGAATAACGCTCTCATTTTGCATTTGCTTGCTTTGTGTCCTTAATTCAACCCATTCCTAGGAATTCTGACTGTACCTCAGTTTCCCTAATGCACATCACTGGGGGAATGCACGACTTCTTTTCATTTCCACATCCGGTAGCCAAAGTGTAACATGATCACTAGGCAAAGAGTGAGCCGGGGGGAAGTTATCTGAAATACAGAGCTCAGGTGTGGGCACATCAATACCAGAAAGAGGTACACAAGTTAAGGGTCCAAGAAGAGGTACCATTGCCAGAGGGATAGAGGTAGTTACTCTTCTTTTTACAAGGTGAAAAGAAAAGAACTACATACAGATTAGCTAAACAGCAACTAAGGAAGAACATGATCAGGGTAACTGCCTACCACTACCTGGATAGCAAAATCACCTAGGAAGAAGAAGAGCCATTTAGGTTCAGGATGGTACATTGAACTATAACTAGAAACAATGGGGGTGAAATGGAGAAGAGAATCAGGAAACCCACACTTCCAAGTGGTGAAATCTCAGACTATGAACAGCCTCCAAGGGAAGTGAAAGACAATTAAAACTAGACTGAGGTCTGAGTGGCAAAAAAGAGACGAGAATAATCCCATAACGACCCCAAGGAGAAAAACGAGCTGACCTTGCAGGTCTTTGTCTATCCAGGAAAATGAGAAACACAGAAACCCCAATGGAAAGGGGAAGCTAACCAGCTGCACTGTCTAACAACCCAAACCGCAGTACACATTCAGAGCTGGACCTGCTTCCAGTGAGCCATGCTGGAGTGGACTGGGTCCCAGGCTATTTGCATATCACTCAGTGGACTCCTCCTGTTCTGTGATGCTTCACTTCAGTTCTAGTAAAGTTTCACACAACTGTAAGTGGGCTCCAACAGGCGAATTCCTTTGGATCACAGCAATTATCTACCTGGTAGGATTTAAATGCTGCATCTAAGGGGATTATGAATTTCCCTTTGTCTGCTCAGCCAGAGCAGAAGACGAGGGGGAGAAGAGAAACTGGTCATAAGCCTGGGTGAGGAGCAGCCAGCCAGACTTAGCCAAGTCATGCATGCGAAGGAAGGCACAGGTTTATATCTGGGCTTAGGAGGAGGAGAGGCTGCCTTAAGTCATCTTTGAACGTCCTGAGCGTACGGCTCCCCTACACCAGGCTGGAACCCTGGCTGAGCTGCCTGCTTATACCCAAAGGGCCATTCTGGTATCTGGAAGTGCCAGGACACAGGGAAACCCTTGCCAAGCCCCTTGCCCCTGGCCACACCCCCTGCACCAGCCGTAGGTGGGAAGTCAGTGTATGTGCCAGGAAGGCAGCTCTACACCCCCGACGGACCCGTTTATTTCAGGGAGACCCTTCATGGGCAGGGTCCACTGGCTCTCGAGCTCTGCATTGACAAAGCTGCCTTAATGCAACTAAAGATTGGACCTAGAGCCTTCTCGTGACGCCATCCTCCTATGCACACAGCTGCCTTCACAGGGGGAGAATGCACCATTACCAGCTCCTTTCCTGTTCCAGGGAAACTAGATCGTGCTGGTTCTTCCTTTATACTGGCTCCTGAGCCCTTTCCTGCCACCCAAATCTTGTTCTATACCCTGGTCACCTCTGGCCTTGACAAGTGCAATTCCCTCCGCGACAGCCTCCCTCCTTCGCACAGTGCACCCTTCAGCCCTGTCCAATGTGCTGCAGCTAGAATCTTCTGTGGCACTGGTGAACCAGCTAACCGGTGTATGACCCATAGCAATTTAACAGGAGGCACTGTGATTGTAATCAAGACAATCCA
Organism: Emydura macquarii macquarii; assembly: GCF_026122565.2. NCBI lineage: Eukaryota > Metazoa > Chordata > Testudines > Chelidae > Emydura > Emydura macquarii. The sequence goes on from NW_027131391.1 coordinate 8,626,041, forward strand.
CTTATGCCTGGGTATCCAAGAAATGTGAATTAGGCTAGCCATCGCCAACTCATTCACTTTGTGCTGATAAGAATCAAAGAAGAGTTGCTCGATGTATTTGTCAGTGTACCTGTATCCTGTTAGAAGTTTACCAGTGTAACCAAAGAAGCTCTTAGAGCTAAATCTTTTTAATGTCTTAATTGCCTTACATTATGCATGCAACTGTGTTCAGTTAACCTTAAGATCAAAGATGTGAGACACTGCAGGAAATTAACAGTATTACTTATATTGTCTTACTTATATTGTCTATCCCTGTTATAATGAAGGACCGGCTAATTGCCTTATGTAAATGAGAGTAACTCGTTTACCTGTGTATGCACAGGAAATAGAAGATTAACTTCAAAGCTAAGGTCTACAAACTATCTGCAGAGCTTGTTCTTCCTCGGAGGAAAGCCCTGCTGTGACAATTTCTCTGAGGCGGCTTGTCAGCCTCTAGAAAGCTATAAATACTGGACCTTGGGCACCATCCCGTGTCTCTAGTCTGCTGAACTTCGAGCAGGGAAAGTTTCAGACCTGGGACTGAGATCTTCCAAGCAGTGACTTGGAATCCCCTGGAAAACGCCTGGCAAGATTCTCATCGAAGCTGCCTTTGGATTCTAACCTTTTGGGACGTCCCGAGAGACTTCTGCAAGCCAGCAGCTACATCGCTGCTAAGACCCTGCTCTATGAAAATCACCTGATTCCTTAACCATTTAATAACTCTCTTCTTCTCTTTTATTAATAAAGCTTTAGTTAGTTTACTAAGGATTTGCTGACTCTGTGATATTTGGGCAAGATCTGAAATATATTTTGACCCGGGGTAAGCGTCTGTTCCTTTGGGATGGGTAGAAATAGGGTGGAAATAGGGTTTTCAGTAACCTCTCACTATATTAGACCAATCTGTCAGGATGGGAACCAGGGGCTGGGATGCCAAAGGAGACTGTGTTTGGCTTCTTGCTAGAGAAGCTTTTGTTGCTGGCTTGGTGAGTCTAATTATAGAATAAATCACCAGTCTGGGGGATTGTCTGTCTGTTTCTTGCAGTCTGCCCCGAGTGTGGCATTCTCAGTGTGGCCCATCCCAGTCACACCATCTTCCCCAGCTGGTCCAGCCTCATAACCATGTCCCATGAGAGCCTGCCTTTTCCTCAGTCTCCTTCCTCATCACAGTCACGTCGCCTGGAAAGCCCCCCACAGTTCCACTCCTGCATCCATCTCACCTCCAGCTGCTCCCCGCACCCTGACGGGTCAGCCCTTGTCAACCGACGCTGCTCCCACGGACGTGGCTGGGCACAGCCCAGGCTCCTCTGCCACCTCCTCCCCCAAGGGACACCCACCCTGACCCGCTGAATTGGGCCGGCGCCCTCTCCTCCGCATTTGCCCCTCGGCTCTGCCCTTCATTGCAGGCACCGCTCCCATGGGGGATCTAATACATTCATTTTAAATGCATTTTAATTACGAACATAATTATAAAGAAAAAAAAAGTGAAATCCTGACATCAGCAAAGCCGATGGCTAAACTCCTATTGACTTCAACGGGCCTAGGAGTTCAGCCCCAAAGGGAAACTAACGATATGCAGCTGTACAAATCTCCTGTCCTGGCCATTAACTGCCCTGGCCCACCTCCCTCGAGATCTAGGGATGAAGACTGCCATACAGACACTACGCAGCAATTATTTACTAGTCTTCATTATTGACGATCAGTTACTGTTCTGTGCTGCAGACCCTTACACACCCAAGTAACTTCACACACGAGAATGGTCCCATTGGAGCTCGTGTGTGTTTTTCCAGGATTAAGCCCTTGCTGTCTCCAGTCTGATTGTGGAGCCATGCACACCCAGGGTCAATCCCTGGCTACAGCGAAGTCAATGGGCATTTTGCCACAACTTCAGTGCAGCCCCTCAGCTCTACAGGAACAACAATAATATATGATTTTGGTGTCATGGCCAGCCTCAGCAGCTGCCTCCTGCCTCTTGACAGAACTAATCAGTGAAAGTTAATTTACATGGATTCTTCACAGCAGCAAAAGTAGGGAACATGACCTACAAAGAAATGTTTCTATTTGCACCATAATTCACTGGATTGTTGAAATGCTTATGATAATATCACAGCTGGCAAGCCAACTGAAATGACACCTGAGGTGAAGATCACCTTCCTATTGCTGTGAATCCCTTGATAACATTCATATGAAGACATTAGAAATGTATTTGGGCTTTTTCCTTATTATCGCACACAACCACAGAACCTGGATTCAGTTCTCTCTGGCATGAACAAGGTCATGCCTGGTTAAAAGGACTTTGATCAGCAAAAGAAAATAAAAATTGGGATTATGCCCTTTTTTATTTCTTTATGACATATCAAGAGCCGGGTGTGTTTAGTTTTGTTTTTGTAAGTTGTGGGGTTTGCCTCTTTTTTTTTTTTACATTAGAAATTCAGGTCTTGTCTGCCCTGTTTTTCCAAGGAGACTCTATGGCCAATTGGAAGACCCCAGAGGTCCTAAGGAACTGAAACCTGCGCAACTGAGAGTGCAGCGTTTTCTGTCCGACTGGTTGGTTTTGATTTGCTTTCTAACAGCACCTACTTAATTCAATCACCTGCACATGACTGGGAGGCAGTATCCTTTCAAAGATTTAACACTCCACTTATGCTATCTAGCGGTGAGAGAGCTCCCATTTCAGTATTTTTTTAATCCAATTTTAAATTTAATTTAAAAACCCAATTTACTTTTCAATATTTATTGCACTTCTTTACTCACAGGACTGAATGCAGTTTGTAGAGTGAAACCAGCCTGGTCAGCGTCCCTAGACTGTACATTCCTTGGGAGAGGAAATGCCTTTTTGGCTGTGTGTGTGTGTACTATGCCCATCCCAATGAGGTCTCTCAGTACTGACAGAATACCAATAACACATACTAATCATCAGTCTAGTCAGGTTCATTTTCTGCTTTTTGCATACTGCTGAGAAATGTTGACATCAAGAAGGTGTTTTCATCACTCAAAAGATACCATTGTAAACTGTTCTTTGTGCTGTGTTTGTACAGCACCTGGCACACCAGGGTCCTACCATACTACAAATAATAATAAATAAAGACGGCTCTATATTACGTTTTTTTCCTTCCCCTAAACTACTTGCTAACTTACCTTTGAATGCAGCAGAAACCACCTGGAAAGCCAATCCCCATCACTGGGCTGTGCATTGTTTTACTCGGATTATTATCTATTGTACAGAGCAGTACACACAGGACCCAGCCAATATCAAGGGCCCATTGCGCTAAGCATTGAACACCCCCCGACAGAATGAGTTCCCAGGCCCTGATTCAGGAAAGCACTTAAATCCCATTGACATCAGTGGGTGCTGCTTTGTGGCCTCAAAGAGATTACTGTCAAAACAGACTGGGAGGGGGACCAGAGGCACAGAAAGAGGAAGTGACTTGCCCAAGAGCAACCAGAAGATCAGTGGCAGAATCCAGAACAGACCCTAGGTCTCCTAAACCTCCATCTAATGCCCTACCCACGGACCTGGCTGGTGTTTGCTTACTTATCAGTTTAACATTTTACAAAGTCATTTATTTATTATTGATTAACTGTAATGGATCTCCTAACTGCAAGTGCATGTTTTATTTGGATATGGGCACTTAGCCCACGTGCCACGCAAACCCTGAAAAATACAGGACACCAGGGGCTTACTCTGTTCCTAACTTTATTTTATACTTTGTTATCTGCAACCAAACTTACAAAAACCTCGGTTCAGATTTTTATCTGTAGGACACTAAGCACAAGGCAGTTGCTATAGGAACAGCCCGTCTCACCGTAAGCCAGGAAGGCTATTTTTAGAACCATGCCGCTAGTTAATCTCCTGTGTAAAATGGACCAGCAGCTACCATCCATAAGCCTCTTTGGGCTGCTTTTTCAGCCTACCAGCTCAGGAGAGCACCTGAATGAAATTTCTATTCGCAGAACAATGTTGCAGACACAAGGCCATTAAGAAAGAAGCTGACATTACATCACCCATTCCTCTAATTCCCCTTCTCTCCCTATAACTATCTTCTGCTAAATATTAAACTTTGCCTTCAGTCTCTCAGGCGCCAACATGAAACTATTTTGCTGGAGAGTTTCTCGGAGGATACAGACCTTGCATTGCACTAATGAGATATCAGGTCATTTTGCTGTCTGGCCTGTGGCAAAACCAAGCAACACCGAAAAAGACAGGTGATAGGCTCCGGTGCGTGCCTGGGACAGCACACTCCACTACAGGGTGTGACAACCTGCTGTCAACTCTCACCACAATGATCTGCAGAGATCCTGGAATTCTGCAGCTGCTGATCAGACTGTTTCACACGTCGCATGCTTTCTTCTATCTGATCATCCAGTCCAGGAATCCCCTTTCATGGTGGATGCATGGGAATGCAGGGAAACAAGGGGACCAAATCTTTTGAAATTAGTCCTTTTATTTGTTGTTCTAGAATTCCTGAGCTTGACGCCTAAGCCCTGCTAATGCACTCCTAAGTCACAGGCCCCTGCCATGAACAGAGAGGAGGAGGTGGATGAGGAAGACGAGGAGTATGAGGGATAGGCGACTGGATCGATCCAGCTGTGCTGAGAGCCAGGACCTGTTTTTGACTCCACCATAGTCCAGCCAGTCCCTGCAGTTGAGCACGGAGAAGCCCAAAGCAGGAGGAGAGGAACCTCGGGTACATGTGTATATAAAATTCCCATTACAGTGATGGCACCCCCCAAATTATAAGGACACAGCTATTGAATTTTAATTAATTTACTTGCACTAGAAGAGGTAGTGATACAATGAAGAGAGGTTGAGTTGCTATCTGCTTCTCATTCCCTTCTAGAGTTAGGCGGAGGGCATATGGAGCAGTTTGTTTATGTACACAGGGAGAGATCCTGAGAGATCTTGAAGAAACTGCCATGGAGGTATCTGCAATCCAGTCCTGAAGCCTTATTTCTTCCTCTGCGGCAGGACACTTTCCAACACCAGTCAGCAGTAACTTCAGCTGGCACCATTGCCGTAAACAGGCTAGTGGCACATGAGGGATGCCAGCAGCAGCTGTGCTATCTGTCTACCTTTGTTCCTTTTAGATATCCATGAAAACCAGCACCGTCTGTGAAAAATGTAGCATTATCCCATGCCAATGCCCTATGCTCACTTTCCTGCAACTGAGCAATTCCCTCCTCGTTTCTCTCACCCTTGGCGGGTCACCAGGGCAGGTGCTGGGAGTGGTACCATGAACAAGCACTCCAAAGCTGAAGTGCCAATAAGCATGTCTTGTTTAACACTTCAGGGGAGCCAGGGAAGGGGAGAGTTGCGAATCTTACGTTTCGCCTTCTGTGCATACTATACTGATGGTGGTACCTCTGTGTTTTACTTGTAGCTGCTGCCTTGAGGAGTATGCCCTCCACACCAGTGGAATGATTGACACAGAGATGGAGGAGAAAAAAGAGAGCATGGGAGGACATGTTCTGCAACATCCTGCTGCATCAGACCTTGAACAGAGGGCCTGGAGAGTGAATGTTGTGGAGTGTATGGAGAAGGAAAGAGCACACAGGAGAAAAGCACAGGAAAAAGAGAGGGAGACACATCAGGACATAATGGAGCATCATCGTCAGCAAATTCAGATGCTGCAGACTCTTGTGGACCTCCAGATTCAACAATTCCAGGCCCCAAAACAGCAGGGCCAGACACAGCCTCATACACCATAATGCATTACTGTGGCTTACTGCCTTGAATTCTTCTAATAGCCCTTGTGTGTGGCTGTTTAAACTCAGCAGACAGTGGCTCCACCTAGACCCTCCATCCCTGCGGCAACTTTTCCCCTTTTGCTTCACAGATGTTATGCAGGACACAACAAGCAGCTGTAACCAATGGAATATTTTTCGCACTGAGATCCAATTTGGCAAGTAAGCAACGCCAGCTCCCCTTCAGTCTGCCACAAGCACAGTCAGTGGTCATTCTGCGCCTGCTGAGCTGGTAGCTGAATCTTTCCTTGGTGCTGTCAAGGTGGCCAGTGAATGGAGTCATGAGCCAGGGGAGTAAGCGGTAGACTGGATCCCCCAGGATCACTACTGGCATTTCAGCATTGCCAATGAGAATCTGCTGGTTGGGAAAGAAAGTCCCTTCTTGTAGCTTTCTGAATAGTCCTGTGTTTAAGATGCAAGAGTCAAGCACCTTCCCTGATCAGCCCACACTGATGTTAGTGAAGCATCCCCATGATCCACCAATGCTTGCAGAACCATGGAAAAGTGGCCTTTTCTGTTGATGTATTGTGGGCAAGGTACTCAGGGCGAACACAGGGATGTGCTGCCTATTGCCTCACTGCAGTTTAGGGATCCCATTGCTACAAAGCAGAAGGAGACTAATGGCTCTGCACACTTTCATGACAGCAGCCGCCACAGTGGATTTTCCCACTCTGAAATGATTTCCTGCTGACTGATCTCAACCTGGCGTTGCAAGTTTCCACAGTACAATCATCACTCGCTTCTCCATTGCCAGTGCAGCTCTCAGTTTGACGTTGCTGCGCTGGAGGGCTGGGGCGAGCTCGGCACACAGATCCAGGAATGTGGCCATGAGCACCCGCAAGTTCTGCAGCCACTGCTCATCATCCCAAACCTGCATCACGATGCAACCCCAGCAGTCAGTGCTCGTTTCTCGGTCCCAGAAGTAGCACTTCACCAACTGCAGCTGCTCCGTGAATGCCACCAACTACCTTGAATTACTTCACACTATGTCCCACAGCAATCTGTCCTCCCAGAAACCGTCATGTTCTTTGCAATTCTTCTGGTGACTCTGCAAATACTGAAGGATGATGTGTCCTGTGCTTGCACCGCTCATGATAGTGCAGAGCTGTGCAGGCGCCATGCTTCTGTCAGAGATGGCGGACAGCGACAAGTCCAGCATGGGTTCATGGGAAATTGGAAATAGGTGTGAAAATTATGGGATAGATATAATATTATAGGATGGAGAACACTGTGTTATGGGAAGTTGACCCCTTGCCCGCAGTCACTCTGTGTGACTCGTTTCTGCCCCATCATGCATTGTCAACATTACGCAAAACACAACGTACTGAATGGCGGCGGGTAGCACACCTACATCAATGCAAGCGCTCCTGGTGAGTATGCACGGCGCTTACCCAAGGAGCCAAGTATACATGCACACAAACGATGTACTCACTGCAGCAGCTGTATGCCAATGTAACGTGCGTCATGGAGACATATCCTTTGTATTCTCAGTTAGAAGAATGTCTCCTCCTACTTCCACTTCCTCAACTATTCCCTGAGCCTCCTGCAATCTTCAGCCAAAGCTTTCGAACTTCTCATCAGAGGTACTGTACTGACTTACCAGAGACAGGATACGAGGCTAGATGGACCTGTGATCTGATCCATCATGGATTTCCAGCTTGTCTCCTTCACAGTGCCCTAGACGGACTTTTTCACTACAGTAGCCATGGGGAAGGGTGGCCAATGGGAAGCTGCTCTGTGGAGAGGTTTGGGAGGTGTCAGTGAGAGGAGCACTGGTTTGAGAAAAGGTCTTAAACAGAACAGGGTTTGAGAGACACGGATACAATTAACTGTGCAGAAGAGAGAATGAGAGGAGCACTGGTTTGAGAAAAGGTCTTAAACAGAACAGGGTTTGAGAGACACGGATACAATTAACTGTGCAGAAGAGAGAACACGAACACGAACACGAACACAAACACAAACACGAACACGAACACGAACACGAACACGAACACGAACACGAACACGAACACGAACACGAACACGAACACGAACACGAACACGAACACACACACACACACACACACACAGCATTGAAAACAAGAATTCTGCCAGAGCGGCACTGATTATTTGCTCAGTAAGCTGCAGGGATTTTCAGAAGTACCCTTTAACTGATGCTCCTAGCTCATTGAAGGCGCTTTTGAAAAACCCACCCATGTTGTTCAATTGCAGGGCCTTATTTTCAGAGGTGCTGAGCTCCCACAACTCCAACAGAAGCCAAGAGGAGCTGAGATGCTCCGCACCTCTCCAGTGAAGGCCCACATGTTTTCCAGAGAAGAAGCTGCTTTACTGCCAACAGCTAACTCAATGTCACACCAACTCAGAGACCCTTTTTTTTTAGCTTGAAGGCCACTGATCTGTCCAGGTGGCTCTGGCAGCTGCTGCAGACATACAGAATATCTGCATCAGAAATAATGTCCTGATGATGCTCTCACATGTCTGCAAAATCACAGGGGGGCAGCAGCCACCTACTTCATCCTTTTTATTCTATTTCCCTTCCAAATAAAAGCAAAAGGAATGGATGAGTTCAAATGTTGGCTGTGAGTTATAACAAGAGGTGGTGCAGCCAGAGCTCTGCGGTTCTGGATTCCTTTAGCCATGTAGTCAGAGGTTGCTATACCAGTACAGAGACTCCCCTGAGTCCTTTCACCAGCACATGGGCAATGGGTGACCCATCAACTCGCCGTTGAAAAACACCTTGACAACAGGAGACAAGCCAGCACAAAAGCAACTTCAAACAATGCCACGCTTCCTGTAGGAGGCCCACACAACCCAAGTGATATGACAAGCCTGAGACTCTGAGGCAACTCAAAACACTGGGTCTTTGGAGGTCACCAGGATAGCTGGCACAGTAACACGGACAGCCAGCCTCCAGCCGAGGCTGCAGGAACTGACCTCGGCGCTGCTATAACAAGCTCCAGTGGAGATCCTAGCATAAGGCCTGTGAGTGGGCTGACCCACGAAACGCAGGGCTCATCAGCTGCTGCACAACACTCATCAAAGTAACAAAGCTGGGCTGGAGGTTGAGTTAAAGCAGAGGCTGTTCACCCCTGGAGCGCTGGATCCAAACCCTGGATCTGAATCACCAGTGCAAACGAGCTGGGGGCCTCACTCCACATTTCTGCAAACCACGTCCCGGCCATCTAGGGGCTCCTTGATATGGGACGTTCTACCAGGATAAAGTGAGATGTGAATCTCTCCCGCTAGAGTTGTACCATGCAGGCACTCCTATTCTGGTCTATGGCGGCCGTTTCCCATTTTCAGCTTATGTTGCTTTGGAAAGGGTTTAAACTAAACCAAAAAGCTACCCTTACTTCAGAATAGGAGGGTCCACACAGGGAGCTGTAACTATAGTAATATAATTTCACGGGCATAACTGGTGAAACTTTCCAGTGTGGAGAAGTCCTGTCTGGCATTGGCTGCTCGCCAAAGCCCCAGTGCACCAGACTAGCTGGAAACACAACACGCATCTCAGGAATGAGGAGACCCCTGGCCCTGCCTGCCTCAAGGCAATTCTAGGAGCCATGCCCCTCCATAAGGACTGCCCTTCTTCTTTAAAAGCAAAACAAAATCAGTAAAAGACGCCTCCTTTGGTGACTAGGAGGGCAACCCCTACAGGTTGGGTTTTTTTTAATATAATCAAGTAATCAATTTGCAAACACCTAGAAGATAATAAGGTGTTTGTCAAGGTCAAGAACAAATCATGTCAAACCAACCTGATCGCTTGCTTTGACAGGGTACCAGTCCTTGTGGATGAGGAGGAAGTTGTAGATGTGGTATACCTTGACTTTAGCAAGGCTTTTCATAAAGACCTTCTCATAAACAAGCTAGGGAAATGCAACCTAGATGGAGCTACTGTAAGGTGGGTGCATAACTGGTTGGAAAACCATTCCCAGAGAGTAGTTATCAGTGGTTCACAGTCAAGCAGGAAAGAGATATTGAGTAGGGTCCCACAGGGATCTGTCCTGGGTCCGGTTCTGTTCAATATCCTCAACAATGACTTAGATAATGGCGTAGAGAGTACTCTTATTAAAGTTTGCAGATGATATCAAGCTGGGAGGGATTGCAAGTGCTTTGGAGGGGCTTGAGCACAGGACGTATGAAGAGAGGCTGAGGGAACTGGGCTTGTTTAGTCTGCAAAAGAGAAGAATGAGGGGGGATTTGATAGCGGCCTTTAACTACCTGAAAGGGGGTTCCAGGGAGGATGGGGATAGGCTGTTCTCGGTGGTGGCAGATGACAGAACAAGGAGCAACGGTCTCAAGTTACAGGGCGGGAGGTCTGAGAAAAATAATAGCACTGGAATGGGTTTCCCAAGGAGGTGGTGGAATCTCCATCTTTAGAGGTTTTTAAGCTGCAGCGTGACAAAGCCCTGGCTGGGATGATATAGCTGAAGTTAGTCCTGCTTTGAGCAGGGGGCTGGACTAGATACCTCCTGAGGTCCCTTCCAACTCTAATATTCTATGATTCTATGATTCTATGGAGTTTAAGATTAAAATTCAAAATGATCTGGACAAACTGGAGAACTGGTCTCAACTAAATAGGGTGAAATTTAATAAGGACAAATGCAAAGTCCTCCAGCTAGGAAGGAACAAACAACTGCACACATACACAATGGGCAATGACTGCCTAGGAAGGAGTGCTGCAGAAAGGGATCTGGGGGTCATAGTGGATCACGAGCTACATATGAGTCAACATTGTCAGACTGTTGCAAAAGAAGCAAAGATCGTTCTGGGCTCCATTAGCAGGAGTGTTGTAAGCAAGACAGAAGAAGTTAATCATTCTGCTCTGCTCTCCACTGAGAAGACTTCAGCTGGAGTCTTGTGTCCAGTTCTGGGCGCCACATTTCAGGAGAAATGTGGAGAAAGTGCAGAAAGTCCAGAGAAGAGCAAATAAAATGATTAAAGGTCTAGAAAACACGACCTATGAGGGAAGATTGAAAAAATTGGATTTGTTTAGTCTGGAGAAGAGGAAACTGGAGGGGGGGAGGGGGGATGACGACACGATAACAGTTTTGAAGTACATAAAAAGTACAAGGAGAAGGGTGAAAAATTGGTCTCCTCAACCTCTGAGGATAGGACAAGAAGCAATGGGCTTAAATTGCAGCAAGGGCGGTTTATTAGGTTGAATATTTGGAAAAACTCCCTAACTGTCTGGATGGTTAAGCACTGGAACAAACTGCCTAGGGAGACTGTGGAAACTCCGTCATTTGAGGTTTTCAAGAACAGGTCAGACACACACCTGCCAGGGATGGTCTAGTTATTATGTAGTCCTGCCTGGAGTGCGGGTGACTGGACTAGACGACCTAATGAGGTCCCTTCCAGTCTTACACTTCTCTGATGTCCTGATTATTTATTATTTGGCTCGTGGTACCATCTAGGAGTCCAAGCCATGGACCTAGATGCTGTACGGACACAGAACAGAAAGGGAACCCTTGACTTTCCCCTGAAACAAAGACAACTCTAGAAACCTAGAAAGAAAAGCAGGGGAAAGAGCAAGTTATTTTTCTCCATGTTGTATTCAAGTTACTAACTTGCAGACTAAAGCTCTCTCCCCAAGTCTTCCATCTCAGTGAGTGCTAAATCCCAGAGAGACTCTTTGCTGGAGAGGTGTGAACAGTGCCATTGCACGAGCCACATACACTTCATTCGTATTGATTGCCAGAACCAGCGGCCCAAGTTACTCAACTTTTCAGCAACGGTGAAGAGTTCAAACAGTGACTTGCAACCAATTCTCGTGGTGAACGGTGACACCGACATTTCTCAGCCTGTAACACACCAGGAGCGAAAGTAACAGGTCAGCAAGTCCTGGCACAGCCAGTTGAAATCAAGATTCCCAGCAGGTCCAAGTGCGGCTGAGTCAAACTACGCAATGAATTGTAATGTGGCTGCCAGGCAGAAGGACCCAGCGTTGTTGCTGGTTTTAATGAGCTCTGATTTCCCGCTCAAGTGCTGACGAGCCTGTCACATGATGAGACTGAAGAAAGCACGTTTCCGCACTGGCCAGGCCGTGGAGTAAGCCGGTGCCCCACTCAGTATGGGAGTATATCTCTGGTCACCTTCCCCACCACACACATCCCCACAGGGAGACGAAGCCTCCCGCACAGGGTGGTTTTCAGTTAATTGTCTTTCTGAAAGTGACTCGCCCCTCTTGGAGGGAGAACGTACTCCCCGTCCAGCAGCAAGGGGTGGGTTCTCGCACTCCGGGCTGAGCGCACTGACTAATCACTGAGAGCGATTCAAGAGCTCCTCCTGCAACGGAGCGGAGTTTCCACACGCCACGAGACACCCCCTTTGCATGATGCTGTAAACCCGGAGATTCTGAGCTGGTTCCTCCCTCTGTCGCCAGGCCCAGCATCTGATACCCACGGGAAGTCCAAAGATCTCTCCGTTGTCTCATCTTTATTCCCCTGCCCCCTGCCAGCCTGTCCTGGCTGAGATGAATAGGTCGTCCCCTCTGTGGGGCTCATCAATACCACTCCGAAACTGGCCAGAGGTGTTCTAGAGCCATATGTGACTTAAACCCTCCTTCCACATTGCCCCCAAAGAGCTGAGCACTTCTAGCCTGGGGAGCCTGGCTCTGGGTGCTGATCTCTGACCTAACACACTGTGTCGTCCCACCCCCCGGCCAGTCATCAGAGCATTTCTCATTCCATCAGGTGTGCCGGGGGGATGGGACAACCGAGAATGGTTGCTAGGTTTTTGGATTTGTTGACTCTGGTCCAGGCCGGTGTAAGTGTATTGTAAGCCTGGAGTAGTTAGGAATGAATCTACTTAGTCTAGCTGCCTGTCTGTTTTCTCTCTCTCTCTGGTGTTCCTAGGGCACCAGATACCCACAGTATTTGAATGCCACTCAGGATACAGTGTGGTCCCCTCTGATGCCACAGAGATCTAGAGCTGTCTGTCTATTACATTTTGGTTTACCATTCCCACAGGCCACTTGGCTATTAATCTCTCTGCCACTGTCACTAACCTGTACAAGCTACATTCTAGATACAAAATCTTCCCTCTCTCTCTCCAGGCTACTTATCTTGGGGAAGAAGAGCACCATCCCTCAAATACCGGCCCATTTTGGCCATCACCTAGTTCTAGCCCCGCTCCTGGCTCCTAGGAGCTGAACCACTGGGTAAGCAAACTTACAGCAGATGGCGAGAATATTGCTGGTGGCTGCAGGTGCCTAGAGAGAAGGATGGTGACCATCTCCATCTCTGCTCGGTTATTACACAGTTCCCATCTTCCTTTTGCACATGCTAAGCAAATATCTCAGACATCACAAACTGGCCTGCTGATGGGGACTGCACAGAGTTAGCCCAATACAGGTTCCACTTCCTTTTCTGCTAGACTGGCATATGTGCCCCTTGCCCCCCACAGGGATCCTCTAATAAAAGCTCCTCCGGCACCAAGCTTTCCAGGGACAACACAGAAGCAGTCCCAATGGGGAGTCCAGCCTTTCCCCACCCTTCTCAGTCTGCTTTCAAACGTTGGCCTCAGACTGGGAATACACTCCTGAAACACCTAACTACAGATGGATTCAAACCTGAATCAGACCGAAGGTTGGTTCTGCGGCTGGATCAGTGACCTGTGTTTTATTAGTGCCATCATACCAGACCCTGATTATTAGAGCTGAATCAAAAACGGTTTCACAAACAGTTTCAAAATGCAGATGTTGTTTTTGTTTTCACAACGGTGTGATCACCTTTTTCCAATATTGTTAATTTTTCAGTTTGTAATTCTTTTTCTGTTTCCTCTTTTTGATCCAGTTATTTTGGTAAGAAAATTTCAGTTATTGAAAAATGACTGGAAAAAAGAGAAGAAAACAGAAAAAAGGAAAGTGAAGAGAGGAAAGAAAAGATAAACCATTAACAAAACATATAGGAAAAATATATCACAAAAATTGCAAAAAAATTTGGGAGTGGATACATTTTTCCAAAACAGTTGGTTTTGAAAAAAGGCCATTTCAATGAAAATGTTTTGTTCAAAAAAATTTGACCAGCTCAACTTACTATCCAATGAGATCACTTGATTTCTCTTTCCTCCTTTCCGTGCTCTCTAAATGTATCTGGAAATAGCTTCACCTGCTTATTTGTATCTCTTCGTTTCTCCCGAGGAAAAGGGGAGTGGGTGGGACCCTCGAAGAGAGAATATCAGAGCTAAGATCAACTGTACAGAGCTGAGACAAAAATCTGAATGATCTATTGTTTACAGGCGTTTTTGGAGTGGGAATTTTACCATAAAAGTCAATGCCATTGTGTTAGAAGATCAATTATTCTGGTGTTACCCTAAGATTAATGTCCCTTCTGACCCCATGAATTTTATTCTGAACTTCTGCTCTCGCTGATTTCTATTTTCCTATCACTTGGTGAAATTTTCATCTTCAGTCATTTCTCTAATGAAGAAATTTTCATGCTGGCTGTGGAGAACTCATCTGCTTTGATTACTTTTTAATAGCTATGAATATTTAATGGAAATTATACCTATATATTTAATAGTCTAGTCTGGATGTCCAAAAACAGGCGCAATATTCTGGTCTCTGTGAATAGAGGCAGATGTAGCACGTTTTCATTTGTAAAGAATTATATGGGAATGTAAATCACCCTAATAACTTAGAAAACAATCATTCCAAATCTGATTTATCATTTAGTTATAACATGACTGGCAGTGGTATTTTCCCCACTGCTAATGTAACTGGAAAGCTGTTCATGCAAATGGAAATGTAAGTATAGAAACATTACCTTGCCATTCATCTGTGACATCTCCTGCAGTCAACACTTTTGAACAGGACCAACCGTTAGAGAGTGGGTTGAGTGCAGAAAAAGTACTGACCTGGTCCAAGCCTAAGGTGAGGTCCAGAGGACAACCGTTCTTCAGAACAAGTCACATGTTCAAGACAGTCGTTTCACTTGAAGGAAATATCAGTCATATCTATCTGAAGTCCTTCACTGGGCTTGTAAAGGGAGGGGAAAATCTAACTACACGGTAGGAACAGATCTGATAAGACTCAAGAACAGAAGCTTGGAAGGACAGAAAGTTGTCAGGACAGATAATTTTTTGCCACCCATCCTGGACAAATTACAAAGAAAAGAAAGCAGCCAGTTGATCCAAGCTGTGATTTTCAAATAAATGTTCCTGGATTCAGCTGAAATCCTAACAGAGAGAAGAACCCAGAACAAATGACCCAATGCATTATGGCTGAACTCAGTCAGCCTGGCCCAGTCAAGAGCAACTGTGGAGATGGAATAACCGCTCAGCCAAACACAGAAGTGGTATTTGCTGGGAAGGGCGGATATTAGTGACGGGATGTTTCACACAGTAATTCTTGCTATGACATTAATGGCTCTGTTCCTGGAGATGCCAATGTGCCAGGCCAAACTAAGGAGTCAGCAGGTTGAACATCTGATCTACCTTCCCATTGGCATATTTCACTAGTCGCTGTATCGTGGACTGTATTGTCTGATAAAGGAGTATTCCTAACCAGTGTGAACAGCTACGTTACTGCTGGGTGACATGAGAACAATCCACAGCACCATCGGTTGCTCTGGACCTGTGTACACACAATACTTTGCTCTGCTGGGCCCTCACTCCCTGCGGACTCCTCACATTTGCTACAACTCTGATTCCTATACATCTCAATCAGCTGCCCACTTGAGAGTCTGGAGCAGAGGATATCACAGATGTTACAGCAGGGGAAAGCCTGGTTTTCAGTGCAGACCTCCGCAGGCCCAATCAGAACTGGTGAGTCACGTATTAGGTCCGTCAACCTTGAACGGCATCTTTCTTGCAAAGACCTAAAACTACCGGCTTCAGATATGTCCGCGAATCCTGCATGAAAAGCAGATTCAATCCGGTGACAAGCAAATGCAATCAAGGCTTTCTCCTGGACAATGGATGGGTAGCAGAGTATAAAGTTCCCAGAAAACACTAGAATATGGAACAGCTATTTTCATATATTCTGCCTCTTTACCATCATCAAAAATATATAATCTTAACTCATTTGAGAGAGAAAGGACGTTCCTGTGGTCAAATCTCAAAGCTGGAAGCCAGGAGATCTGGGTTTTGCCCCTAGCTCTGTCCCAGACTGAAAGTCTGACCTTGGACACATCAACTAATCTGTCTTCGCTAAATTCACCCCTGGTGTAAAGCCATTGAAATCAATGAAGTGACACCAAAGATGAATCCAGCCCACTTTGACTCTGTTTCCTCCTCTGTAAAATGGGTATAATAATACCAGCCTCCTGAGAGTGATGGAAGCCAAGTCCACGGATGCTTGTGAAGCGCTTTGGGATCCTTGAATGAAAGGCACCAGGGAAGCAAAAAGAGGTTTTATTGTGACTATTGCAGCACGTTCTGTTCCCTCCAATGAACCTTTTATTTCAGCAATTAGAAAACAACCATTACAGTCAAAATCCAATATGGCAGCTTCTCTAAGCATCAGCCACCCCCTCTCCTGCAAATACATAGGATTTTTCAATTCCCCTTCTCTACCCACACTGGCCACATCTGATCAACTGCGAAGTTAAACTAGAAAGACATCGCATCGCTCAGCTGCACTGCAGAAAAGACAGAGTATTTAACAACCGGGCAAATTCAGAACAGGCCTAACCTGGGATCTTATTGAAGTTAATGGGAGTTTTGCTACTGAGTAGAACAGCACCAGATTTGGGCCCCAAATGTATAAATGATCAAGAAAGGTAAGTGTCAGTAAGGACTTGGCGAACTGTTGAGGGCTAGAACAGAAACGAAGATCTTGGGGCTATTTTCCAGATGCTTTAGACGTGGCTGTTTTAAAAATCCTTCCAAGGCCCTTCTCAAGAGCCAATAAGACCCGAACGTGCTTCTCAGAAAGATTTCAATTTGCTGTCGCCTGTTCCCAGCCAGGCTGCCATTCTCCTCGCTGCAGCTCTGCTGGAACAGGAAGTTCAGCAGCAGTCTGTCTGCAAGTCAGATAACTCGGCAAAGCGAGTGCCGGGAACAAGGTAACTTCCAAACCAGCTTGGATACAGGCCAGGCTGAGATCACACATGTCCTGAGGAGAGAAACTGACAGGAAACGTAATCAGAGATAAAAATAAGTCCAGCTGAGACTATTGTTTAAATACTAAAGAGCCAAAGCTAGCTACGTCGGCTGCACCGAAATGCTCATTCACACCTCTGCATAAAGAGGGTTTTGAATAACATCAAGAAAACGACTCCTGAAGGTGTGATTATGGGGAGATAACCAGGCATTAGCCAGACAATTAGCAACTTCCGCTGCTCATCTCATCTCCAGTGAAATTTTACAAAAATATGCAGAGCTGGATGGCTAAAAATAGAAAGATTTCCAGTTACAGGAGCCAAGCTTAGAGAGCCAGCAGCACTCAACAGCCCATGCCCGGAACGACCGAGCTGGGTCGGGAGCAGAGCATGGCCTTGCTTGGGGTCTGCTCTAGAGAACCTGCCTCCTCTTTCGCTAGCACAATTCACTGGAGGCTCAAATGACGGCAGTGAAATGCTCGACTCATCAGTTGCGACTGCAGAACTGTACCCGCAGTTCCCTGCTCTGACAAAATTGGGAGTGCAGACTGGAGGTCAGCTTTAAAAGACAGGCTCTGAAATCCAGGTGTCTTGTGATATTCAGCTCCTTGAGGGAAAGGCCAGTGGCCTCTCATCTGGGCTCTGCTGCGGTGTGGAAGATTTATATTCATTCGATTCTCCGTCCTGGAACCAAAGTCTGCTCTAAGTCACGCTGGCGTAAATCAGGAATAATTCTGCTGATGCCAGTGAAGACACACCGCTGCACAATCACCTTGAGACCAGTCTCTGCGTGTTCTCAGCTCCCTCTCCCTAGAAGTCTTCTCCGGTACGGAGCTGCGTGGCTTCAAAGGGGTCCTCGGTACCCTCCACGCTAAGAAACTTAAATGGGACTGGCAAGAGCTCAGCACTTCACTGGCTCAGGCCTTAGCAACAGAGCTAGAGACAGAGGGTACGTCTACATGGAGACAAAAGCTCGGCCACGGGTGGGCCGGCTCAGCAGGCTCAGGCTGTGGGGCTAAAATTTGCTGTGAGAAGGGAGGGTCCCCGTGCTACACAGTGAGTTTTCAGCCCCAGAGCCCAAGCCCCACAAGTCTGATTCAGCCGAGCCGGGGATAAAAAACCCACAGCTGGCCCGTGTAGACGTGCCCAGAGAGGCACGAAAAGGTAATGCTCCAGATCCCGTGTACAGTGACCCCTACTGGCTAGGCTAGGATCAGCACTGGGGAGTCCATCCTCTCCACCTCTGCAGCTGAGTCTTTGGGCAGGAAGGTGAAGCAGTCTCCTGAGGGTCCCTGCTGTGACGGTCACGCCAGCCTTCCGGGATGAGCACGAGGAGTTTGGCAAGTGTCTGGCTGTGACTGGGGCAGACGGGTCGGGTGTGTGGGAAGAGGCAGCCTGAGAGCCTGGGCATCCTCTAGAGGCCTGTCAGAGAACAACCAGACCAGCCTCTCGGTGCGGGCACTGCCAGACGCACCGTGCGCCCCACCTGTAAGATTTCCAGCAGTGGAGAAGATTTTGTCCTTTAAAGTCTCCCCCCTTCCCCTGCACTGGACATTGATACGTCGGAGGAGCGCTGGTCTGCAGCTGGGAGCCCGTCGGACCTCCTGCATTTTAAACCGCCACGGAGCCTCTCACCAGGATTCGTTTACAACACGCTGCACATTCGCTGAACACGGAGAAGAGAGTCCGAGCCATTAAGCGATCAAAACAGAAGGGGACTCTGTACTCTGCTCACTTGGCGCTCTTCGTCTGCTCTCTGGACAAGCTCCGCCCTTCCACTAATTAAGAGAGACACACGAGGAGCTCTGTGAGAAGCGGCGCTGCCCTGTGAAACCACAGCTAGAAGCCCTGGGCTTGCAGAGCAAGCCAGCACCACAGACCTTGGGTCTCCACGCTCAGTTGGTCTTTGCATCTGCTGAGAACACGCATCACTGATGCGGCTGAGACAGTCCTTAGACAGGGAGCATCATTAACAACATTAACACTTCCTGCTAGCCAGCCTGCTGGTCCCCAGGCTGTCTGTCCATCACAGCAACAGACAGAAGGCGATGGCTGAGCCTAGAGGAGATGCCAGCAGTTGGGAGAGAGGAGAAGGACAACATCCACAGGGCCAACTTGCCAGGAGAGGGTTTAACCCACAATTGGCACAGCACAGCCTCTATGGCTGCACCCAGATTGTCGGCTCACCTCCAGGCACCTCTCAAGAAGGCTCTGTGCTTCCCTTCCTACCGGCACCATCATTACTAGCTTTACGAACAGCAGAAATTAATGCCACTGATGCAGATGGACAGAATTACCAGCCTCTTCCCTGGGTTTAATGCAGGGCGTCTGTCCCATGGTGTGGAGTGCGCTGGGGTTACAAGTTATGGCTCTGAATTCCCTTCGATCCCCAGCAGCTCTCCCACTGACAGGAGTGGGAGCCTGGCACAGAGATCGGGGAGAGTGCAGCCCCTTACAGAGTCATTAAACTATCCATTAGAAAAGGCGCCGAAATACGTTCACATTGCTTCCCAGGTGGCAGTGATCCAGGGCCCTTTCAGGGGGGCAGAGGGAAGACTGGTTATTGTTTTGGGTCTCTGGGCTGTAAAAGGTCTCCTGTGTATGGCCGTTATCACCTGGTTTGTTTAGAGTTCCCTGCGAGCTGAGCTGAATGCAGAGGGTGTTAGCGCCACTCCCAGACCTTGGGAATGTTCCCATTTCATTGTGTAGCATCTTCTGTTCTGGAAACCCCTTTCTGGGTGTCTGTGAAGTGTGACTGGTGCCCAGCTCGCTCTCTTTTTCTCTAAACCACTGCAGCATCCTGTCTTTCTGGGTCCTCCTCAGAACAGAAGGGAACTCTTTGTTCTCCTTTCAATGCCTTATCTGAAAGGGGCGAAGCCAGCGGCGCAGCAGGGCTGAAGCTGGGCTAGAGTGGGGCAATGAAGAGGAAAAGCCCTAGGTCAGTCTGATTACAGCTGCGGGATTAAATTAAGGGGGGGGAGGGAGGAAAGGCAACAATAGCGAATGAAGAAATCACTGTGGCTTCTTCTCCTAAAGAGCCTGGTTTGTCCACACTGCCTGAAATTCTCCCCTTATGCTGGTGGCCAAACCGTGCCCAGCTCCTGCATGGTTCCCAAGCATGCCCAAGGTGCAAGGAGACCCATGTGCCAGGGCTGGGAAAGTGGCTGTCCTTGTGTCTTCCTGAAAGCCAGCGTTGCATGCAGCTAGCATCACGAGTCACACAAGAGGGGCCAGGAGGAGACGAGGGCCCTGCCTGCAGAGGGGCGAACTCCCCACATTTGTTAATGGATGGCAGAGTGGTCCCATTCTACCTGCAGGCTGGGGTGCTCTGTGACCTCCAGAGGAGCCTCCTGGAACTCACACCAGGGTGACGTTCCTCCTTCTACCTCTACCTAGGCCAATGTCCCTGAGACACCTTAGACACCAGGGCGGGTAAGTTGCAGCAGCTCCCACTTCCCTGACACCGTCACGGACAGCACCCTCGCCCTCGATCCTCTTCTCGAACAGCAGCAGCAGCATCCACGCTCAGTCGCTGTTGAACGTGTCCTGGAAGGCAGTTATTTAAAACCGTCGGGTTCTCAGATATCTGTCTAAATGCGTCACAGCAGATAAATTTTTAATCATATTTAAATATTTTTCCACCCTCAGGTTCTTCTAAGATTTCACCAGCACAGGAAGGGCAGCTCACATCTAGGTCAGCCTCGCTTCTTGAAATCCTCGGGCAAAAGAAAAGGGAAACTGTTTGCGGCACGCCTGGCTTTTACCGGGAGGCATACAGTAGTTGAATAGAACATTATCTAACAAGAGCTGCAGGGAGTGAAAACTGGATTCAATGCATTCCCCGCAGCCCCACTCCTGGTGGGATTTCTTGCAGACGCTGGGCCAAAGTCATCCCTGGTGTAACTCTGGAGCCTCCCGGGAGCTAAAGCAGGGATGAGTTTGGGTTGTGGTTTGCTTGGAAGACAGTGTTTCTATTTGCAGGCTTTTCTCAGCAGGGAGATTTCATGTCTAATCATCTGTTGGTAGCAAAAGGAGAGACCTGCAATAACTGATGAGACTTGATCGTCTCCTGGAAAATGCCCCTGCGGAACATATGCTTGTGCTCTTTCAAGAAACACATCCCGCCCCTGGCTTTCCCTTCCTAATGGAAACAGTTGGCAATTTACAACGGACGTTTTGGTACTTGTGCCAGTTGTTTCCTAGCTAAACCTCAAAAAGAAGAAAAAAAGTACAAACAACTTTATCCACAGGGAGGTGGAGCCGTGATCCAGACGGAGGCTGGGAGGGGCATAGGACAGAAGGAGGCGGAGCTGCGCTCCACAGGGAGGCTGTAAGGGGAGAATAGGGTAGGGAGGCAGAGCTGCAATGCACACCGAGTCTAGGGGGCGGAGCTGTGACCCACACAGAGGCTAGGGAAGTGGGACAAAGAGGTAATGCAGAGTCAGACTGAGGGAGCGGTTAGCACAGCCTCTATCAAACCTGCATTTCTAACCCTCCTGCTTGTGGCTAGAGCTGGGGAACAAAGAGTGAGAGGTACCGGATGATGGAAGAATCTCTCACGGGAAGTGGTGGAGGCCCCAGAGTCACATCCCGGGGAGTCACCAGATGGCCCTACTGTAGCCAGTCTTACAAGTTCTTCTTACCTGACCATCCAGGCAGTTAGATCTTGGAAAAAAGCTCTGCAGCTGCCCAGGTGGAGCTTAGATCCCCATGTTCAGTTAGACGCCCTGGTCCAACTACTCCTACTTCACTCAAAGGTGACGGAGTCTGAGTGGTGCATCTTGCACCTTCTCCTGGCTCTGCAAAGTGTGAGGCAGTGTCATTGGGAGGATGGCAGTCTGGAAACGTCTTGCACCTTCTCCCAGTTCCTCACCATGTAATCTGGACTTTTGCACATGGGTGGAGTCATTCTTGGGGGATCTATTCAGGGAGTCTCACTTACACACCGAAGGCAGCACCTCTCAATTTGGCCCAGGGTTTCAAAACATAACCCCCCCCCCCCTTGAGTTTTTTAAAGGACAAAGCTCTACAGAGAACCTTCCCCTTTAACACTGGTGATTCTGTGGCCATGGTCCTAGCATAGATTTTTTAAAAGGTTTTATATAGGGGGGAAGATGAGTCCTCACATGCTCCCTCTGGAGAGAATTCAAAGCTTTCTAGTGTAAGAGTGGAGACAAGGGTGCAATCCTCGCTGAAGTCAATGGGAGTTCTGCCACAGACTCCAGCGGGGCCTGGGTTTCACCTCAAAAGCAAGTGACGTTCAGTTAAGTGAGGCGATCGGCAAGCCTAAAACAGCACAGGGAAACAAAAGCGGTTCATAGCGGGAGGGATCCCATGGAGGCGAGGGCAGCCCACGGGCAACATGTGTTTCGAGGTCTTTCACTACATGCGACTCCAGAAGTGAAAGTCTAGATGAAAGCACTGCTGCAAAGAGGTTGATAATTACTGGTAATTTCCCCCAAAACAAGATAATACGAACGACTGAACAGCAAAATGTATACCGTCTGTGACTACGCTAAGGCTAATTAAAAGCTGCAATTTACTAGCAACGTTCGGCCCTGCTTAATTAGTTACAAATGGTGATGCTGTATGCAATGCTTAGGGGGCAGTAGCGAAATACAGTGGGATGTACCATTTGGTTGGCTGCTAAACTGAGTGGCTAAAACCAGCCCAGTTGTGCATAAAAACAACAGCACTGAAAGCGAAGAGAAAGCATCTCTCTCCCCACTGACCGACTTGACCTGTCGGCTGCCATTCAGAAGGCGCCAAGCTATAGCTGAGAGACCAAATAATCCCCATCAGGTTGGGCTACCACCAGCAGCAAAAGGGAAGGGGCACGACTTGACTTTTCTACAAGGCATGCAAGCACTATGGGCTCCTGCAGTGCAGGAAATGACGGGGTTACTCTAGTGTAGCTACCACTGAGTTCGGCTCCACTGTGCCAGGAGCAGGAGCCATCCCGTATGGACACCAATTCCGTCACGTTGCAAACGGGAGACTCTGTGCGAGCACGACTGAAAACCAGAACTGCCCGGTAAGTTTCCAGCCGGATAGCGACCAAACAACTTAATGTGGCCAATACATCTTAATCCTGAACTGCTTCTATCCATTGCAAACTGTAGGGGAAGGTTGCTGCAGTCTCTAAGGAAACGTCTGCAGAGATTTATGTGCCTGCTTCTCGTGATGGAGATTTCTGTCCAGCCCCAACTCAAGGCCATCGACTCCTCCCCTTGGTGGTACAGCCAGATTGATACTGGGGACTAAAGACAAGCATGTTTGAGTCTCGCGATCCATCGGGCAGGTCCCTTATGAACTACAGGATGCGTCACCCACCGAGCCCTTCGCATGGTAGAGCCATGTGTAAGGTGCGCCCTGACTCAGCAGGGAAAACAAACAGTCAGAGTCAGCCAAGTCTTATTGTTACAGAGTCTTGTAACAAGAAATGAAAATAAGTCTGCATTAGCAGCCACCATCTCCGGGAAACTCCCCAGCTGGGGGCTCGGAGCACAGCACAGGCCTTCCCCATGGCACACTGTGCAGACACCCGCTGCCTCTCTGCTCCACGCAGCCAATCTGCAGGCCTTCCACGAGCACCTGGGCAAGGGGTGGGCGAATCTGGGTGGTAGTTAACCCCTTGTTCGCCTCAGTGGCCCTGCACTGCATGATGTGTGGAGGGGGAACCCTAGCATGGAAATGGCAGATTTCCCCTTGCCCTACACACCAAAGAGCCAATGTATTTTAGGTGCCCTTTATGCCTCAAAACAGCCTCCCTTGCTCAGCACGCCAGGCCCCACCCACGTTCCACTCAGATCCCCCCTGAAAACTCCCTTCTCCCACCAGGCCAATGAACACAGACACTAACTCACACCGATGTGCTGCCATCACTGCCCTGCTCGACAGGACACAACAAAACCCGCTCCATTGGCTCTCAGTTCCTGTCTGTGTCCTGGAGCTATTGTCTGATCGCAGCGACCCCCAGCAGATCTGCAGGCACGCCATTCAAGTCAATGGAGTTACTCCAGTTTTATCAGGTGTCAATGAGGTCAGACTACGGCCCTAGCACTGCACACTCCTTGCGAACAGCGCCACATCAATAACTATCAGCCGGAGAGAGTGAAGCAGGCTATTACCCCAGGCTAGTAAATAACAGGAGCACTTTATTATCCCCTGGGAAAACCACTGTTGTCCTACAGCCGCCATCTCAGCTGCTCACAGAGCTCCCTCTACCTTCATGCCCTACCTTCCTGGCCAAAGTATTTTTCAAGGACAGCCTTGGAATTGTTTCATCCCCGGAGTGCTCTGCCAGCCTGTACCCCTAGTGACATGGTAAGAGCAGCTGGACACCGGGCGCCACGCAAGGGCTGCTGTGGGGCTGGATGCACAGTCCATGGTACGCGTAAGGTCGTTCGGCGACCTCAATGCAGGATGGCCTCACAGACGCAATGCTGATCCCCCCGCGGGGGAGCAGGGAGTTGGAGCAGTTTTGCCTTTTCAATATTATGCAACAATTCTTGCTGCAAGCAATTGGATCTGAACCTTTTCCAGGATCATTGTGCACCCCCAACGCCCACGTGAAATGGCCTAAGGAGCCCAGACGCATCTGCAGCTCTCTGACAGGCTGTCAGGGATGTCACAGCCGTGCTTCACTAATGCCCGTAAAAGGCAACCTGCAAAGGAAAAACAAACTGGTACATGCCATTTTTTGCTTCTTTATGTTGTGAATAATGAAAACCTGAAAGTTTATCTGTCCATGGGGAGGGGGAATGGAGGAGAAGGTTCTGCTCCTGTCTTTATATTATAAATTCAGGTTTTGTCTATCCCGGTTTTCCTATTAGACTCTATGGTTGACTGGAGAATTAGCTGGGGTTGTGCCAGGAGGATGGAGAGTTGACCATATGCCTACTCCACTAAGCCAATCCTGCACTAGCTTAAGGTACCTCAGGCACCATTTGCCAGTGGCATAAATTAGAGCAACTCCCAGGCTGCTCTAGGTCATGCCAGGATAGAGCTGGTGCCAAATCAGGGACCCCTAATCAGGTCCTTGAGCCCCTCAGAGATCAAGGGAAGAACTGAAACCTTTGCTTTTAACACCTTTTTAACTCTTACAGTTGGAGAAAAGGTCCCCTCGCTAAAGATTCAGCATCCTGCTACCTCTTCAACGAAAGGCTGAGACAGCTCCCACTCCACATGCCTGAGCTATGCGAACGAATGCAGGGGAGGTCAGAGCTGGCGTTCCTCATATTTCTAAGGTAAGAAACACGCAGAAGGAAGTTTTGGGTTTTTTTCAGGCAGAAAAAAATCCCTTTTCAGGCCTTCTTTGACATAAGTGAGCAAAACAGAGCACACAGCGTTCCTTTCCTTTGCAGGTGAACGAATACAGGAACAGCCAGCACGCTGTGTGTTGTGCATTCCTAGGGGGGTTGCTGCACTTCTAGAGCGATGATACTAATAGCTCCGCTAACTTACAATTCAGACGGCCACTTGTGGTGTGTGGAGTGTTTAAATATAGCATTACTGCTGCGAAGCTCGGTCTCCTGGTTTTCATGTGGATTTTTGGCTCCATATGGCACATAGGCTGTTTAATCGGGTTTTCTTCAACTGAACTGTAATAGAAAGGAACTGAGTGGCCTCAATAACAGGCGTGAGAACTATACCTGGTTAATCACTCCCCAGGGATACGAAGCAGCACAGGCAATAGAATTCCTTTCCAATTATTAATGACAAATGTAGCTGACTGGCTGAGGCTTCTCTACGTGAGGGGTCTGCACCCATGTACTATAGCTTCTGGTGCAATCCCCCAGGGTAGAAATGCTGCCATGGTACACCTACACCAGGACAAAAAAAATCTCTATTTTAAAGGCCAAGGCAAATGAAGCTTTCCTTACTGATTCCAATGCTAACTGCAACTCCTCTCTCTAATTATACCACCAGACCGTCAAGATGGCTGCTTCCTCCCTGATTAGTCTTGATTATATTTAAGCCATATTTTAAAATTGCAGATTGCTAGTGATTCCAGCTGAATAGCTAAAATGATGAGAACATCTTTTGCCTTACACTGAGCCATTCTGCCGCTCATTCAGCCCAGGTGTCAGGCCAGGGCTCTTGCAGTCTGATCAATCAGCGCCTATCCATTTCCTACCATCAACCTCTCTCTACTGGGTTTGTTCATCAACAAAGGATTCACCCACACACCCGCAAGATGCACACGATCAAGGGTATGACCTGCTCAACAAGCTTTGATCGTTTCAAATGAATGGAGCGGAGAATGATAGCTCATAAACAAAGTAAGTGGCTAAGCTTCTGCTACACAGTCAGCAGTCACAGGTGGGCACATGCTGGCTGCAGGAGAGAGACAGCTGCAGGCACTTGCCCTTCTGCTCACCATTCATCTGAAGACTTAGAGAAAAAGTCTCGTGTTATGAGCAGTTCCGATCTCCGGAAATTCAAAAGCATCCTACGTGTGGAACCAGAGCAGCTATGCAACCGAATATGACCCTGGTTCTTTATTATGAATATACATCTACAAACTAATGGTTATTGTGATGGGTGCCCCAGGGTGCAACTTGAAAGCGGTGGGAGCACCGTGCCCTCTTCACTCTCCAGCCTGGGCTGTCCCACGCGATGCCTTGACCAGCTACACTGTGCCTCTAGGCACTGCAGAGCACCACACACAGCTAGATCGCATGAATGTTACCCTGGCTTGTCTCACTCTGTGATCCTGCCAGCAAGCTACACTAAGGGCTTGGCTACACTCATGGTTATGCCGGCAAAATTTTGTTGCTCTAGGGTGTGGGGGAAAAAAAACACCCCCCGAGCAATAAAAGTTTTGCCAGCGTGAGTGTGGACAGCACTATGACGGCGGGAGATGCTCTCCACTGACATAGCGGCTGCCGCTCATTTAGGTGGCTTTATTATGTCGGCGGGAGAGCTCTCTCCTGCTGACATAACACAGCTGCACTCGCGCTTATGCCGGCAAAACTTATATCGCTCAGGGGTGTGTTTTTTCACACCCGAGTGACAAATTTTTGCCAGCATGACCACAAGTGTAGACAAGCCCTAAGGCCTGATCTACACTAGAGACGTTTGTCCACCACAGCCAGCTTTTTGCACCAAAACAGTGGTGGTGTACACACTGCAATCACCGCCCACTCCCACCAACCAAACTTCCCCGAGTTTGCAATAAAATAAAACCACCTCGACAAGTGTGTAGAGCTTTTTGTGACAAAGCATCAGTGTAGACACCATGCTTGGTTCTGTCAAGGTAAACGGCCTCCAGGAAGAGTCCCACAATGCCCATCCTGATCACTCTGGGCATCAATTTGAACTCTGCTGCCCTGCAGCCATCCGCCCCTGCCCCTTTAAAGTCCTGGAAATTAAATTCCACTTCCTGCTTGGTCGGCGTGGACAGCTCACATCGCATCTTCCCAGCTGAGCATGGTGGCACCACACACCAAATACTCTCTCACTTGGAGCACACCAGAGCTTCTGGATCTGACCGGCATGTGGGGAGAAGAGGCTGTGCAGTCCCAGCTCCGCTCCAGCCAAAGGAACTTTGCTACGTATGGTCAAATTTCTTGTTTAATGGCAGAGAAGGGCGATGAACGGGACACGCTGCAGTGCCATTGAAAATCAAGGAGCTGCAACAGGGGTACCAAAAGGCTAGAGAATCAAAGCGTCGCTCTGGTGCGGAGCCAAAGACCTGCCACTTCTATAAGGAGCTGGAAGCCATGCTCGGCGGCGACCCCACCTCCATCGCTAAGAGACCTGTGGATACTTCCATGGGCCCAGAGGCAGCGGACACTGGACTCAACCCCAACGAAGTAGTCGTGGACAAGGAGGTCGAGTTGGAGGATGATGCAGAGCAGGTAGTTTGCTGACATTGGGAGCCAGGACTTCTTCTCGACCCCGAATGGTTTGAGCCAGTCCCAGCCCTACAGCTCTGGTGTGCAGGATGCAGGAGAGGGGAGCTCAGTAAGTGATTTTTTTGAGACAACGCTGCTTGGTTACATGAAGTACAGCTGTCCTTTGCTCTGTTGCATTATACAGCTGGTTGAAGGGATAGAAATGCACAAGAGTAGCTGTGTTTGCATGTGCTTCCCATTCCCCTGTGCATCAAGGCAGTGCGGCAAAGTGTGTTAATGCACACCGAGATTTCACAGGAATCCTCCAGAGATCTCTAGGAAACTTTCCTGGAGTACTCGCCAATCCCCTGCCAGAGGTTCCTTGGCAGAGCTGCTTTGTTTCTTCCCCCACAGTAGCAAACTTTCCTGCACCAATCAGCAATCACTTGTGTAGGGACCAAGGCAGCACACAGGTGAGCAGCATGGGGACCTGGTTTGAAGCTGCTCGCATGGAGGAGATGCACCTTGGCATCCCTAATTACTCTCAGGAGGGAGATATTGGCTTCTATGGCCCCCACCTGTGGAAAATGGTGGCACAATTTGAAATTTTATCCCTATCTACCTGCATCAGTACCCCAAACAACCAGCCAGAACCTTTCCCACAGTTTGAGTGCCCCCTCCCACAGGCACAATTCACCCCGCCCCGGGTGATCGTTGAGCTGTGCACTTGCCAGGGGACAAGGAGAAAGAGGTGTATTTTACAACAATGCATCAATGCTGTTATTGCACTGACAATAATGCTTCTGTTCATTGTTTATTGTGCTTCTACAGATGTGTCTTTGATGGGAAAACCCTCCATACTTGCTGAGCGCCTGCGGCTGATAAGAAAACAACAACAGAGGAGCAAGGAGGAGATGTTCCAAAAACTCCTCCAGTTCTCTGAAAACAGGGCATGGAGACACACAGTGTCTGAACATCAGAAAATTGATAGGCAAGAGAGGAGGGAGAACCAGGAGCAAGTGATAGCAGGTCACAAGTCCATGATAAAAGCCATAGAGGAGCAAACGGAGCTGGTAAAGTCACTCATAACGCTGCAGACTAAATTCATACGTGCTCGCCCCCTCCTTGCAGCCAATACAGAACTGCCTTCCATGCCCTCCCCAAACTCCACTCGCACATTCCTACTAAACTCCCGGCCCGTCTCAGTACCCTGTTCACTCCATCCCTTCAGACAGCTTGCAGAACGATAGCTGGACTTACACCCAGCTGTCATAGCTCACACTGCCCCTCACTGCTTTCTCCCCTCCAGCCCAGCTTTTCGTGTGTGTTGTGAATAACTGTTATTTAATAAAGACATACTCTGTGAAGAATAAGCGATCTTTATTTGTCTTTTGCACACAGTGGGTGCCCCTCACATTGATACACAGTGCAAGCTAGATAGCAGTCATAGCATGTCACCGTGTTGTTCACAAAGACACCTTATTGCTGCTCATTGTCAAAATAGTTCCTCAAGGCCTCTCTGATTTGAATGGCCCCCTTTTGTGCCTCTCTACTAGCCCTGACATCTGGTTGTTCATATTTAGCCACAAGGTGATACGCCTCCAAGCTCCACCCAGCGGGACATTTTTCACCCTTAGCTGCACATAAATTATGAAGCACACAGCTGGCGGCTATAACCATGGGAATGTTTTCCTCATTTAGGTCTAACCATCCAAAGAGGTATTGCCAGTGAGCTTTTAATCTGCCAAATGCACGTTCAATGGTCATTCGGCACCTGTTCAACCTGTTATTGCTCCTATCCAGGCTGCCCATATAAGGCTTCATGAGCCATGGCAGTAAGGGAGGCTGGGTTTCCCAGGATCACTATGGGCATTTCAACATCCCCACTGGACTCTTTTGGTTTGGAAAGGAAGTCACTACTTGCAGCTTTCGGTACAGGCCAGTGTTCCTGAAGATGCATGTGTCATGAACCTTCCCTGACCAGTGAAATGCCTAGGGTAACCCACAAGCACCTGCAGTACCATAGAGAAGTACCCCTTTCTAGTGATGTACTCCAGCACAAGACGATCCAGGGCCAAAACTGGGATATGTATGCCATCTATTGCCCCGCCACAGTTAGGAAATCCCATCGCTGCAAAGCCATCCACCTTTTCACACACATTTCCAAGATTCACAGTCCTTCCTAGCAGAATACAATTAATGGCCCTGCACACTTGTGGTAACTCAGCTCCAACTGTGGACTTCCCGACTCCAAACTGATTAGCGACTGACTGGTAGCAGTCTGGAGTTGCCAGCTTTGACACAGCGATTGCCACGTGCTTCTCCACCGAGAGGGCAGCTCTCATTCTGGTGTCCTTGCACCGCAGGGCAGGGGTGAGCTCCGCACAGAGTCCCATGAAGATGGCTTTGCGCATTCGAAAGTTCTGCAGCCGCTGCTCGTCATCCCAGACCTGTATAATGATGCTTGTTTCACGTGCCCAAAAGCGGTGACACCAAACAAGGCATACTTTGTACAGAACGTATCATAATTCTATGGCATTGGTGAACATGGGTTTCTGGGATGTTGTTTTCAGACACATGGTGTCACAGTTATATATTGGGTCTGTCTACTTCGGGGCTAATCCTCCAAGGTGTTCAGCACTTTCAACTCCTGTGGACTGCAGTGGGAGCTGCAGGTGCTCAGCAGCTCACAGGATGCATCCAACACCTGGCAGAATTGGGCTGTATGTAGATAACTACACAGCTAGCTAGACATTATATATTATAGGAACATACATACCCAACAGAGAGACAGTACCTCATTAAACAATGCCATGTCCATGCCAAGGGCAACAGCTATGCTAAAGTGCTTAAAACTGAGAACTTCACTAGCATGGCATAAATGGAAGAGACTTATCTGTAACTGGACGTTCTTCGAGATGTGTGGTCCCTATCTGTAATCCACACGCATGTGCGCCATGTCCACAGATTTTTCTGTAAGCAGTGTCCATTGGTCTGCACATGCGCAATTGTTCTCCTCATGCTCTGAACCAATGGTATGAGGGGCAATGCAGACTGACACCGCTCCAGTTCCTTCTCCTACTGCAAATCCTATTATGACCCTCAGGAGAGGGGAGGGAGGGTGGGTAGTGGAATACAGATAGGGACCACACATCTCGAAGAACCTCCAGTTACAAGTAAGTAACCTCCATTTCTTCAAGTGATGGTCCCTATGTGTATTCCATCTGTGGGAGATCAGCGAGCAGTAGTCAAATTGGAGGTAGGTGTGAGGATGCAGATGTGATGTCTCACTGTAATACGACTATCCCCACAGATGTATCAGTAGTAGCAGACTGCACCAAAATATAATGTCTTGTGTGTAAAGAGCTCCAGGTAGCTGCCCTGCATATCTCTAACAGAGGTACAACTTGCAGAGATACAGCAGAGGTTGCTTGCTCTCTTGTGGAATAGACCCTCACCCCCTCTGGGGAGTGAGGGGGATGGCAAGCTAGTTGGTAGCGAAGGATAATGCAGACAGAGATCCATTTAGGAAATCTCTGTGCAGATAAAGCTTGAACCCTTCTCCTCTCGGCTATGGCAACAAAAAGTCTAGGTGTCTTTCTCATTGCTTTTCTTTGTGTAGATAAAAGGCCAGTGCCCATCCTAGAGAATGAAGCCGTCTCTCCACATCAGAGGCATGCATTTCCGGGAAAAACGTCAGTAAGCGGATGGTTTGATGGGTTGCTGGTGGGGGTGAAGAGGGACCTTCTCGTTATGGAAGGGTGTATGTGGTGGGTCTGCCTTGATTGCTCCCAGCTTGCTTACCCTTCTGGCTCACGCGATGGCGACTAGGAAGGCAAACTGCATCAAGAGATGGGCCACAGAGCATGTGGCTAAAGGCAGGTTTGGTGAGAGACAAAAGAACAAGGTTGAGATACTATTGAGGTGTTAGCTTCACAGTGGTGGGAAGGATCTAATAAGTGCCTTCAGGAATCTAGTCGTCATGATCGCTGATAGGGGGATAAAAAGCACTGACTGCTGCCAAATGAACCCACAGGGACCTAACAGAGAGACCCAATATCTTAAGAGTACATAGCTATTCTAGAATAGCAGGGATCCCAGTGGACTCTGGAGATAACGGGTGTTGTTG
This sequence comes from Emydura macquarii macquarii, assembly GCF_026122565.2. Classification (NCBI taxonomy): domain Eukaryota; kingdom Metazoa; phylum Chordata; order Testudines; family Chelidae; genus Emydura; species Emydura macquarii. Next base: position 8,657,816 of record NW_027131391.1, read on the forward strand.
CACCCAACAGGAGAAATGCCTCCACTTAGCTAAATAGCATCTCCTGGTAAAATCCTTCCTGCTTTCACTGAGGATGGATTCAACTGCTATGGAACATAAATGCTCTACATCTGATGCCCATCCAAATACCAGGCCTTGAATTGCAGTGGTCCTGGGCTGGGGTGCCTGAGGGCGCCATAGTGTTGCATTAACAGGCCTGGATACGGTCAGATGTTGATGGGCATTCGAGTTGAAAGTCTCAGTAAGTCCATGCACCAGAACTATTTTGGTCAGTTCTCTTCTTGGCATTGATGTTGACGTTTTCTGGTGAGTAGATGGACTGCAGCCAGGTTTCCAGGCAATAGAGATCTAGCTTGGCAAATGGCATCACGTGTGTGCATGAGACCATGTGGCCAAAGAGGGAAAGCCAAGTTCTGGCTGAAGTTCAAGGTCTGAGGGTGACCTGTTTTATGAGATCTCCCATGGCATGGAATCTCTTGATAGATAAACAGGTGCTTGTTGTAGCCAAGTCCAAGGTTGCTCCTATGAAGTTTATGGACCTTGTGGGGTCAAAGTGAACTTTTCGTGGTTGACACACATTTTCAGGGATGGTACTAGATGGGGCAGGAATTAGCTGCCAACTGGATTTCCTTGTATGATCTGCCCATCAGAAGCCAGTCGTCGAGGAATGGGAAGACAGTAAACCGCATCCTAGCTACCCCCTCTGAAAAGACCTTTATGAAGATCCTGGGTTCTGTAGCTAGCCTGAGTGGAAGGACTCTGAATTGGTAATGGTCTTGACCAAGGAGGAACCTGAGGAATCTTTTCTGTGCCAGATGAATGTCTGGGTGAAAGTAAATGCCACAAACCATGTGTTCTCTTCCAGAGAGGGGATTATTGATGACAATGTGGAATTTTAATTTTCGGATGAATATATTTAGTTGGCATAGATCGGGAATTGGTCTACATCCCCCATTCTGTCTGGGTACTAAGAAGTCTGAGGAGTACAATCCTTTCCCTGGATGTTGAGATGGAACTCTTTCTATGGCTCCCCGGTGGAGAAGAGGAGACAACTTCTTGACACACAATTTCCTCATGGAAGTGGTCCCTGAAAAGGAACCAGGAGTGTGGTTTTTGGGGAGGGGCTGTATCAAAGGGTTGTAGCCAGGAATCTCTCCTCATGACAATGAGCGTAGCCATCGCTCCGGACACAATGTCCACAGAGTCTACTCCAGCCTGGAGTAATTTGCCTTCATCAATTAAGGACTGGAACTGAACTTTGTCTTCCTGAGGGAGCTTATCCTTAAATTCTAACAACTTTGCATAATCAGTGATCTCATATTTAGCTAAAAGGGCATGATAATTTGAAATTCTAAATTGGAGAGAAGCAGAGACGATCTTTCTCCCTGGGCGGCCGAGCCGATTGGCACCATTGGTTGAGGGTGTAGTTTTGGGGTGTTGCAGCCTGGATCTTTCAGTGGCTACATATACCAGCAGAGTTGGGCAGCGGGCAAGAGAATAGAAACTCTGTCTCTAGATGGAATGCAGTAGCATTTCTCAGGGAGTGCAAGCTGTTCTAGCAGGATCCATGATGGCCTCGCTGATTGGGAGGGCCATTCAACTGGGACCCGAGGGTTGCAAGATGTCTAGTAATCTATGTTGGGGCTTCTGAACTTCTTCAAGGTGTATCTGAAGCTCAGACACCACCCTTTGTAGGAGTTCCTGATATTGCCTGTAGTCGTCAGGTGGAGATGGGGTAACTGTGTCATCTGGGGAAGATGATGAAATTGCTCTGGAAGCTGTCAGAACTGTCAGATCTGGTTCAGCTTTGTCTTCCGCATATGCTGATGGGGCCGATTGGTGTTCGCCAGGAGTTCACTGCCCACTGAAAGTGGAGGGAGGGGGACAGGAAACACAATTATTGAACCCTGGGACTCTGAGCATAATCCTAGCTTCTCTGAGAGGATTTCCCCGGGACAGGGAAAAACAACTAAACTAACTAACTACACTAGTACTGAAGAGTAAAAGAGGAAGAGAATGAAATGTTAAAACTCTTCACAATATAGTTACAGACTGAAACCGTCAAAGGACGAAGCTCCGGACACAGAAGATTCCATCTCAGGATGTGTGGCAGAAAGAAGGACCTGGAGAGGCGCCAGTCCGCACCGTCCCTTTGCCTTCAGTACATAGCATAAGGAGAACAACTGCGCATGTGCGGCCCAATGGACACTGCTTACTACAGTCTCTGGACTTAGGCCCATCGTGCACATGTGTACCCACACTGGGGCCATCGCTGGAAGACAAACCACAATTAAAGATTTTGGTTCTGCCAGGTGTGACAAAGCAGTGCCAGGTGGCACCAGAAGGGTCATAGAAGGGAGATGCATAAGCCCCAGATTGATCAAAGCTTTGTTCCCCTGTAGACTGAGCAGGAGTTACTAGGGGTCAATTAGGAGCACCTGAGGCCAATTAAGGTCGAACTAGAATCCTGATAAAAGCCCCTGCTCCAGCCAGACAGAGGGAGGAAGGACAGCGGGCAGTGGTGTGGGTGGAGTATTGCTGTTGACCCGAAGAACCAGAGAAGAGCCAAGAGAAAGGCACAAGATATCAGAGGGGGAAACTGCCCAGGGGGAAAGAAGTGCAGCTGCAAGTTCTGTCAGTACCACAGAGCTGCTATACATAGGGCCCCTGTACTGGGACCCAAAGTAGAGGGTGGGCCCGGGTCCCTCTCCGGGCACTACGAAGGGGCTGACGCCCAGAGACAGGGACAATAGACAGTGTCTTGACCCACCACCTGGGAGAAAAGCGTGGGACCCACCACAGCGGAGCAGGCAATTTGTCACCCAGGGTTTACAGCCACTGAACCAGACTGTGCTGAGTGACTTACATCCCACGCAGACACACTGACGTCAATGAATGGCATGTGAGTGAAGGCAGCTGTCTCACGGGCATGCCAGGTCCCAGCACTGATAGGCTTTAGGGTGCATCTCTGAAACTTGGCCTCTCACATGATTTTTTATTTCGGGGGAAGGAAAGAGTTCAGTTTACATGTATGTGAAAGGGGAGGTTTGAATACAGAGAGTGGGGGAGACTGGTCAGAAGCAGCAAGTCACCTCTCCTGAGCAAAACTCAGACTTCAGACACACGCACCCAGCTTGCACTGATGTATTCCCACACACCTCTGCAGTATCCGAGTGCTTGTCACCCCCAAGTCGTGCACACATCCCAGAGCAGCGTGGCCTGCAGTGTCCTGATCTCTAAACATCTGAGCGCAGCCGATAAACATGGGTATGTGCGTATGCACGAGCAGCTCCACATCACCTACAGAGCAGTCCACACAACCTGTGCTCAGCTGGCAACAGGTCAGTAGCACTGAGAAATCTCAAGATGCTGTTGGAAAAGTTCAGAGCAGAACGGGTGATATGCAGGGTGATACAGCAGCTCTTCTCACCTTGTCTGCTCTGATAACAGCCAAGGGACAAGGCTCTCTGGACTGATCCTAACTGAGAGGTGCTGTGAAGATAAGTGGCTAACACCTGCCACCATGGAGGCAAGCCTACAGCCTTCTAAACCACCGCGAGGGGAAAATGTTACAAGCTGGTATTTCCAATTAACCCACAAATCTAAACATCACAATTCTTGCAATTAGCAGAACGTGGCACAATCACTGTAATTACCCTCCCGGCACAAAGGAAATGTCAACCCTTCTAATTAGCCAGGATTTAGAAAACTGAAGTGTGGAAGGTCAGAGAGAGAGAGAAACATGCCGATTAATGCAGCGCGAAATGGCAAGGCACGGGAGAACAGGCGACAAAGAAATCTGAACTCTTAGCTCCTGGTAACACGGGACAGAACAGGCTGCCTGGGTTCTTCTTGAGATGGTGTTGTGGGACATGCCTGCCCTGTATCACCACCAGACCTAGTGTGGTGCTGCCACCTCCGTTTTTCTTCTCCGATGGCCCCTTAAGAACTCCGCACAGCGAAGAGGAGTAAGAAAACTCCCCAGCTGGGGTTCTACTTCATTACATCCAAGTAAATTGAAACCAAGTCTACCTCCTTGGCTCAGGGGTTGCCCAGCCCTTCTTCTGGGGGCTGTGGACTCCAAGAGCTCCTTTCCCTTAGGGGAGCTAGGAGCTGCGAGCACCTCCCTGCAACTGAACCCTGATGGCCTTTTATCCTGCCCAGGTGCTTCAAGGTAGTCCATTAACAGCCTAGATGGGTCCAGTCCCCTTAAATTAGCTTATCACTGATAGCTGGGCCCAGACTCCCCTTAAAGGGGCCAGCAAACCCATGACAGATGCCATCCAAGATGTGTCACTGTTTCCTGGCCTTCTGGCAGCCACAGGGTATAAATGTGACAGCAAGCTCTGCTCCCAGGACCGCCCTCCTCTAACCGCCAGGACCAAGGAAGAGCCCTTGTTAACCAGCCCCTTTTCCCATTACAGCTTACCAACAAACCAGTCTGTTCTGCAGCTCCCCCAGAACAAGTGCACATCCTCTCTGCTCCGACACTCATCCTGTTTATTCAGCCCCGAGACCTTTGCTTCTCAGTTTGTTCAGAGCCCTGCCCATGTGAGATCATTACCGTCTGCACGACACTTGGCAGATACAGGATCTGCACAGGATCCTCAAAATGTGCATGCAATGAATGGCCTTGTGATAGTTGCTCGAGGTGTGTTTTCTATTAATATCTGCCAGGAGCAGAGCAGGTGCAGAGCAGACTTACGTTAGGAGCCTCAAAGGACACAGCAAAACTCTGCTGCCTCTCCAGATTGCCACTGCATTTCCACACACCACTGTCTCCTGGTTTGCCAGACCTGTCGTAGTTCTTCCCCTGCATGGCCACTCAGGTTTCTGTGTCATCCACACCCAGGACTAATCTGTGCATCATAATGTCCTAGCATTTACATCTCCATGCTGTGACAGCGACACTGCAGTGCACCAGGATGTGATGCCATTGTGTGAGCCCAGAATGCATCCCCACACTCACAATGCCAGCAGTCCCTGCATGCCAGACTGGGAACAGCCCCGTCAAAAAGGGGATGAGTGCTGATCCCAGTTACCGAGCAGCGGAGCAACAGCCACACACAGGAAAACATGTGCGAGCATCACGGGCTGCATTCAGGATGCTACACGTAGGGGCTGTCCATGTTGCATGTGTTAATTTCTCATCTGGCAGCTGGGAATAGTAGGCCTGAGTCTCTGCTCATGTACACCGGGTCTTACACTACGATAGCTCCATTGACTTCAGTGAAGTTACTCCTGATCTGGACCAGTGACAGTCAAAGGAGAATGAGTCTCAGTCTCTCAACTGCTGCTGAGCCCACTTTCTGCAGATGCATCACGCAAGATGCAGCCCTGCCACGGGAAGTGATTTCATACCGTTACGGAGGAACGGGGCACATGCCCAGCCAGGCACAGTTCCTCAAAGGTCTAAAGAAAGAAAGAAAGCAGGGAACAACCCTAAGCAGGACCAGAAAAGAGTCTGCGGCTTCCTTTCCTTTTTATAAACATATCAAGCAGATGACTGTGGATTCATGTTCTGATGGATAAATCACAAGTTGGGGTACAACAAATCAGACAAGGGAAAGATGAGCAGCTCCTTAAACATCTATTTATCATTTGTAGAAAGAAGAACTGTTTCACCCGGGGGGATTTCACTCGGGGGCATATGTGCTGGAAGGCTCAGGCAGCCACTGGTAAAATATTCTTGAAGTTTAAAAACATTATAGCTGAGAACTTTCTAACACAAAAAGCATTACCATCAGCTTGGGGTAATCTCTATGTTAGACCTCACTGCAATGGATAAAGATCACTGAACTAACAGCTGATGGCTGCCCAAGTGTAAGTGATTATAATCGAATTTAACAGATTATTGTCCTACCAGCAGTATGTAGGCGTGGCACTTTAAGAGGACCAGTTTCCCAAAGCTGAAAACAATCCTGAGCAAAACTGAGTTGTGTACGACTGCTTTATTAGATTCCCAAAAAAATCACAATTCTGCCCAGTTGGAGGCAGAGAAGCAGGAGTCTGCCATAGTGACTTTGCTGTGACACAAATGGTCTCTATTAGTGGAAGTGCTACCCTGGATGGGCTCGCAAGGTCTAGAATGTCCTACCCTAGAGTCTGTGTTGTCGGAGACCACCTCAATTTGGAGCCCCAGATTCTGCACCCTTCCTCAAGAGCTCCTGACGAGCCCGGCTGTCATGTGCAATCAGTGCTGCTGAGCATCCCGTTACAGCTTCATCAGGGAACGAAGAAGACGACACTCTGACCGGAGCAGTCTCTTGACCTTCTGCTTCCAGAGAGTCCCATGGGACTGGATCCTTAAACATCGTGCTGGGTGCTGGCCTCAGCGTCATGCTCGATGCTGGTTCCAGCACCATACGGTAGCACATCACCCGACTGAGGTGGGTGATGTCTGCTCCCGGAGGCAACCGATAGCAAACCCTGAGCCAGGTGGAATGCCCAAGGGGTCCAAAAGGGTGACTAAGCTGGCATCTGCCACTGCAGTGGCCAAGGCATGGGGAAGGGCTGACCAGCCTCAATCCTCTGGTGCCATCTCTCTTACCAGTGCTGGCTTCTTCTAGAGGAGTAGGACTCCGCTGCAGAGTCGGAGCCTGCAATTCGCTTCATGGGAACCAGGGCGGTGCAGTTCCCAATGACGCCGGGGAGTGGTGCTGGGAAGATGGCAACCACAGCATCATAGCCGGCTCTCCCCTGGATGACACCGGGTGCTATTTCAGCACCAGTGATCTGGTGTCCGGGGCACACTCGCACCTGGGAGGGGACAGCAGTGCCGTGCTCTCTCCCAGCTCCCTGGCCACTTCAAAAACCTCTGGCACGGAGGGGAGCTGTAGGTCTGCCTCATGGGTCTCCCTGGATGGGAAGTGCAAAGGCTCTGGACTCAACAGTTCCCTCCCTGGGGCTGGAGTCAATGGTACCACAGCCGAGGGTGCAGCACTTGAGTGGCCTGACGTGGATCACACTCCGTTCGAGCCCTTACGCTCGATTGTTTTGAGCATTGGTGAGCGCCCTCTGTCCGTTCTCCCCTGCGTCCTATGCAGTACAGGGGAACGTGAGTGGTGCCGCATCCGTGAGGTGTCCCGTGGTGCCGGTGATCCGTGACGGTGCTAGACACAAACTCCTTCCTCAGCGCCATCTCTCTTCCGGATGCCAGCGCACTCCACACTGAAGCCGACGTATTAGGTGTTGGCTCGGCCGGACTCGGCACTGAGTGTGGTTGGAGAGCAGCCTCCATTCAGACGAACTTCAGCCTCTGACTCTTTGTCTTTGTCCTAGGGCGGATCCCCTGCAGATCTTTCAGCGATCCCTCTGATGTGTCTCCCTGAGGCACTTTTGACAAGCAGCATGGCGATTGCTCCTGAGCATGGGCTTTTTGCAAGTCCCGCACGGTTTAAAGCCGGGGGAATGAGGCATGCCCCAGTTCCAGGGAAGGAAAGGTGATCCCGATAAATGGGGTTGTGACTAACTAAACCAACTATAACTAGAAACTACCAATTAGAAACTAACTCAAACTATTTGACTATTTACAGGTATCAGTTCAGAACAACCACTAGGAAAATGCTTGCAGAGCAGTGACCATCACGGGCGGTAAGAAGAAACTGAAGAGGCGGGGGATCGGCAGGACCCTATATACGGCGCTATGAAGGCGACTTACAGGGGACTCCAGAGCTGACCCTATCGATACCACTAAGGAAAAAATCTTCCAGCAACTGACCATGCGACAAACACACACCTACTTGGAATGGACATGAGCAAACACTCGAAGAACCACCTTCTTATTCCATTAGCAACCAGGGAGGATATTAAGCAGCAACTATTATATTTCTAAATTTGCATGACCAGATCAATTTTACCCACGGGAATTAAATTTTAGACCCTGGGGAAGATTCAGAGGACTGGAAAAAAGCTAATATTTTGCCAATTTTTAAAGAGGGTAAATGAGAAGACTGAAAAAAACCTAGGGTGGTTAGCTTGACATCGATCCTGGGCAAAATCCTGGAAGACTGACTGACATAAGACAAACTCAGTAAAGAATTCAAGGGTGGCAGCAGAATTCATGCCAATCAACACGGTTTTATGGAAAACAGATCTTGTCAAACAAATCTGAATTCTTTTTGTGAGATTACAAATACGGTTGATAAAGGGTAACTGTTGAAGTAATATACTTAGACTTCTGAAGGCATTTGACATAGTGTTGCAAGGTATCCTGATAAAAAATATTAGCACTATACAAAATGAATGTAGCCTGTATTAAATGGATTAAAAACTGGCTAACAGACTGATCTCAAAAAGTAATTGCAAATGGGGAATTGTCATCCAATGGGGATATGTCTAGCGGGGTCAGGCAGGGATCAGTTATTGGTGCAATGCTATTCAATATTTTTACCAATGAACTGAAAGAAAATATAAAATCATTGCTAGAAAAATTAGAAGATGTCACAAAAATAGATGGAGTGGTAAATAATGATAAGAACAGAACAGGTTACACAGGCTGAGCTGCATCACTTGATACATCTAGGAACAAAGAACGTAAGTCACGCATACAAGACGGGGTACAATATTTTGGAATGCAGTGACACTGAAAAGCATTTGGGGGTCATGGCAGATAACCACCTGACCGTGAGCTCCCAATGTGATGCTTTAGCTAAGGGGAGGAACATGATCCTTTGAATGTGTAAGCAGGGGAATAGCAAAGAGGAGCAGGAAGGTGGTATTATCTCTGCATACAGCATTAGTGAGATCACTGCTGGATCCTGTGTCCTGTTCTGTTGTCCACATGTCAAAAAAGATGTTAAAAGTTATAAAGAGTTCAGAGAAAAGCTACAAGAATAATTGGAGATTTGGAAAATGTGTCTTACAATGAGAGATGTAAGAAGCTCAATTTATTTCATTTATCCACGAGAAGGTGAAGAAGTGACTTTTGATCTTGGTTTACAAGAACCTACAAGGGGAAGACATTTCTGATTGTAGACTGCTCTTTAACCTAGCAGACAAAGGCACAGCGAGATCCAATGACTGGAAACTAAAGCTAGCTAAATTCAGACTAGGAACAAGGCATAATTTTTTTTTTAAACAGGGAAGGAAATTAGCCACTGGAACAACTTACCTGGGGAGGTGGGGGATCCTCTGTTTCTTGAAATCTTTAAATCAAGCCTGGATGCCTTTCTAAAAGTGATGCCGCAGCTCAAATAGAAATGATGGGCTTGGTGAAATTCTCCAACTTGTGTAAGCAAGAGGTCAGACGAAATGATCATAATGGCTACTTCTGTGAATCAGAGCCTTCTCAGGCCAGAAACATCTGAGGTTTAAAGTTACTGTTTAACACCCCCTTGATGAGCCCCATTCCCCAAAGTCACACTGCACCAGCCACTCACATCATATGTCATGTATAACTGTGCTGGGGTGACCGGATGTCCCAAGTTTATAGGGCCAGTCCCAATATTTGGGGCTTTTTCTTACATAGGCGCCTATTACCTCCGACCCCTGTCCTGATTTTTCACACTTGCTGTCTGGTCACCCTAATCCAGTGGTTCTCAAACTTCGTGTATTGCTGACCCTTTTCACATAGCAACTCGCCCCTGTGAGCACCTGCCCCTTGCCCCTGTGGGCTCTGCACTCCTTCTTCGCCCCTGCACTGTGCCCTTCTCACGCCCAACCCCTGCAACCCTCTCCTCAGCCCACCTGGGGAAACAGATCTGCATGCACCAAACAGCTGGTATTGCTGCTTGCTGCCCCCTCCAAGCTGCTCCTCCCCACCCCTCTAGGGGGATCTGAGGGGGGATGCGAGAAGTAACATCAGGGCTCCCCCTGCATCCAGGTCACTTTCCCCACTTGGGCTACCTAAGTAGAGGGCAGAGAGCTGCAGATCCTGATGCTCGCCTCACAGCACAGCCCAGGTGGGGAAAGTGGCCTGGATGCAGCGAGCCCTGGCGTTCCTTTTCGTTTCCCCCCCCCTCAGTCCTCTAAGGGGGGCACGGAGGAACATTGGGGGGTGGGTGAGCAGTATCTGTGTATCGCCGCTCGCCCCCTCCCCCCACATCCCTCCGCCAGGAGGAAGCAGGGAGGCTCACAGTCCTGCGCCTGGCCGGAGTTGGGGCTCACAGCTCGCGACCCCACATAACCATGTTGCGACCCCAGTTTGAAACCAACGCCCTAAACTACGCATAAAAATAATTATTAGGAAAAATGTCTGGCCTGCAATACACGGGGGGAGGAGAGGGGCGAATCAGCATATCCACAAATCACAGCTCATCAGCGCCGCAAGACCGAGCCTAAACAGTTCCTAAGCACCGCACAGCCTACAACACGCTCTACCAACGCCTGTCGTCACAGGAGCCACCTTACGACCATGCGACTCCAGCTACCACGTGTAATCAATCCGGTATCAGTCTGTGCTGCTGACACATGGCTGAGTACTTCTGTACGTCTTTCACCGTGTAAACACACGGCCAGGCAGTTGTTCCGTGCACTGGTTTACGGAGGAGTTTGTACAGCAAATTGCACATACGCTGGGAGCTGTTTTGCTTCTGAGCAACTGAAAACTGTGGCTGCTGCCCAGCACACCCAGGCCAAATCCAAACCCTAGGGACAGGTGAAATGGGGGAACTTCTCCTGAAAGTCACAGTGGGCCACTCCGGAGGTGGGGAAGGGTTTGAGGAAGTAGAAGTAGCAAGATACTGTGACAGAGGCTATCCAGGAAGGGGAGGAACACAGATACTGTGGGAAATGCACCCAGGACTCACCTGGAAGTGGAAGCACCAAAGTACTGAAGGAAGCTTACCTGATCCACACAGGAGCAGAAGGTACCATCAGGGGCGTGCACAGGAATAAAAATGTAGCCACTTTTGGAGGGGCACTTTCTGTGCTGGCCTCCTCCCTCCCTCCCTGCAGCTCTGGGGCCAGTGGAGCTGGCTCTTCACACCCCAGCCCAGAGCGGTTCTGTGCCCCTGCTTGCCCTCCCTTGTGCATGTTGCTGGGTACCATAAAGCTCCGGTGAGAACCCATAACATGAGATTTCCAGCCTGATTTCTACACCAAGCAGATTAGATAAAGGCTGAGCAAGCATCTGAACTTCTGGAAGCAGATCTAGATGGATGGATCTTTTCTTTGACCCACAGAATGAGAGACCCTTTTTCTGATAATGAGGGCTACGTGTAATCTCCTATAAATTTAACGCAGCATTAATTATACATAATGCTTTGTCTGCACCTCAGTTTTAAACCCTCATTTTAGAGGTTTATAATTTGGCCATAAAAATCTTTTTTGCCTTCGAACTTGGCACATCGTCTCTCAGCCCAAGAGCACTGACTCGTTAACAAAAGCATTAGCATGCAAGCAGCACAGGTGCCTAGCAGTTAATCCTCTGCTGCCGTGTGGGAGATCTGGGATTGATTCTCGATACAATTTTTGATACACATTAAGATAAAATGTTAACGAAAGACTCTAAACTGTTTGATGAGGTCCTGGTCTATGAAGAGAGTGCATAGGCACTATAAGAATACAAATCATTATAATTTTATGAGATAATGGTTAGAGCAGCAGACTGGGAGTCAGGACTCTGGAGTCTATCACTGGCTCTGCCACTTAATGCACTGTATAACCCAGGGCAAGTCACTTAAAACCTGTAGGCCTCAGTTTCACCTGTAAAATAGGATCAGTGATACTTACCCACCTATGCCTTTCTATAATGAATTTCATCTAAGGATCTCAAAGCTCTTTATAACAAAGCGCTAATGAATTCATTATAATCATTAAATGAGACTGTTGTAAAGAATGGTCACAACCGTAGGGGAGCATGACAATTACGTAAACTCGGTGCACCCGTTGGGCTCCTGATAAGATGCCTATGCAGCACTTTGATTGGGCAACATTTTGGTCCCCCGCTATAGCAAGTAAGAGAGTAATGCATGTTAGGCCAAGGCCTTGCACTCTCCTCTAGAGACTTTCTTCTGTTACAGGGCGTGATCCACCCCAGCGAAGCTGATGAACAGACCTAAATGTAATTGGATGAGGCCTTTAATCATGGGAATCTGCTGCATTATCCAACGAAGTGGCAATACAGTCTCCCCACACAAAGCCCTTTATTTACAAAGGGTTCCAAAGCCAGGAAGGAGATGGTCAGAGAGCAGCTCTGTAAAGGGAAGGATCAGCTGCAATAACACACACACTTTAAGGGATATCAAATATAAAGAGAAACTGCAACTGTTTTTATTTATTTCAACAAGGCTCTAAAGACTTTCACCTACAGCAACGAGTCCCTACCGAAGCCCCAGGATACACTGCCCCAGGAAGAAACCATTTTCAAGGAAGCATCCTGAGAGTTTGAGGGCTGGAGGGAGTGACCCCCTGGGGTCCATCCTAGAACTGGTCTAACTTCTTCTTTTTTTTTTTTTTTTGGTGGGGGGGGAGGGGGGTCTAAACATTTTTTGATGAAAAAAATGGCCTACAAAAATGAAAATTTCTGCAGAAAGTATTCATTGAAGCAGAAATTTTCTGGGTTTTCAACTGAAAACCAACAGTTCCTTGGAAAAACTTTCCAATTTTCAGTAAAAGCTTTTGGTTTTGAAAAATCTGAACATTTTCACTAAAAATGGAGCATCTTCATGGAAACCTGTTTTTAAAAACCAAAAATGTATCAGTTTTTGGCTTCAGGTTTTTAAGTGAAAGACAGGAAGATGTTTGTGGGAAATTTACAAAATGGAAAAGTGGTTTTTTTCAAAATGTTGGGTGAAAATATTGAGCTTTTTTCCTACCAGTTCTGTTCCACCTCCCCTTATTGCCAGCTCGGATAAAGCTGATAAAAGGGTGGTGTTAGTGGGAACATTTTTGGGGGTGAAAAAAAGTAATTCGGCTCAATTTTTCCCTCCCAGACACAAATGGGAAGGGCCCCTCCCATGCAGGTGTCGCCCTGTCCCTGTAAAAGAAGGTCAGAGCTCAACACCCACAGCAACATGGCCTTGTCCTCGAGCGTTCTCCCGAGGGCTGGAGCAGCACATGCAGGGAGGGAGAGAGCTAGGAAGACTGATGCATTCTGCACATCACCAGCGCCGCCTCAGGACAATCTATTCTAGAGGTAACACAGCCTGGGGCAATCGCTCCTTTCCCACAGAGCCCTCTCTGTGCCATAGAATCCATATTAGGAGGGTGTGGGGGCAGTAAGCTGATAGGGTTGTGCTGGAGATCTGCAGAGGAATTCGAGCCCACCAGATTCTGCAAATCCAAGAGCAAACACCCCCACCCCACCCACAGTCCAGGGGAAACGCCTTCTCTATCCAATATTATTTAGGACACAGCTGGGTTACAGTAAGTAACCTACCGTTTCAGTAACACAGTCGGAGCTTGGACTTCCAACAGCACCATCGCCCTGAGATAGCAAGCAAGAGGGAGACAAAGAGGTCATTCGGGTCTGGCCAGGTATACCACACATACAGGAAAATGTCTCTATTAATGTAACTGCCCCAGATTTTGCCAAAAGCCTGATTTTTCCATCAAAGAGCAGACACACCCAGCCAGGAGAGTGATCACCATCTTAAATTGCCTGGCTGCAATACCATCACAATCCTATTGAAAGCTACTCTACCGTTATGATCTACCGTGGAGACTCTATAGACACATCAGAGTGTATTACTAGGTGAAGTATTTGACACAAAGGCATTATGCACCGGAACAAATGAAAGGAAAGTTCAGTCCCCCTTGATTTAGGGTTTATGTTCCAATGAGGCAGTGTGTTGTGTGCAGTTACTGTAGGATTTTCTTAGCCAGCCAAGGCCCAGTGGGATCAGGCAAGAGATCTTCCGCCCTGCTGTACGGAAAACGTTAGAAACAAGGCTATGACAGGTCATAATGAAGGTTGGCTGGGACTTTTGCTCCCTCCAACTAGTGTGTGTGTGTGTGTGTGTGTGTGTGTGTGTGTGTGTGTGTGTGTACACCCATATACATACAATTTGTACAGCTATCAAATTAAATCCCTGTGCGCACTGCATAGTACACTGGGAATGACTCTTGCAGCAAGACTCTGTGGCTGCTGTGCTCTGCCGACACTGAAATCCATATTGAATTGTATTTCTAATAGGTAGAAGACGACGGATGGATGGACATTTCCACAGCAGAGTGGGGGTCACAGGGAAACAGTACAAAAAGCAAGAAGACAAACCCTGAGGATATTTTAATGAAATAATGTGTACATTACAGAAATTTCCTTAAGAACATAAAAATGGCCATATCGGGTCAGACCAATGGTCCATCTAGCCCAGTATCCTGTCTTCTGACAGTGGCCAATGCCAGGTGCTTCAGAGGGAATAAATAGGACAGGTAATCATCAAGTGATCCATCCTGTCGGCCATTCCCAGCCTCTGGTAAACGGCAATCCCTGCCTGTCCTAGCTAATAGCCATTGATGGACCTAGCCTCTATAAACTTATCTAGTTCTTTTTTGAACCCCATTATAGTTTGGCCTTAGCAACATCCTCTGGCAAGGAGTTCCACAGGTCAACTGTGCGTCATGTGAAGAAATACTTCCTTTTGTTTGTTTTAAACCTGCTGCCTATTAATTGCATTTGGTGACCCCCAGTTTTTGTGTTATGAGAAGGAGTCAATAACATTTCCTTATTTACTTTCTCCACACCAGTCATGATTTTATAGACTTCTATCATATCTCCCCTTAGTCATCTCTCTTCTATGCTGAAAAGTCCCAGTCTTATTAATCTCTCCTCATATGGAAGATTTTCCATACCCCTAATCGTTTTAGTTGCCTTTTCCAATTCCAATATACCTTTTTTGAGATGGGGCGACAAGATCTGCACCCAGTATTCAATATGTGGGCATACATGGATTTAAAAAGAGGCAGAATGATATTTTCTGTTTTATTATCTGTCTCTTTCCTAATGGCTCCTAACTTCCTGTTAGCTTTTTTGACTGCTGCTGCATGCTGAGTGGATATTTTCAGAGAACTATCCACAATGACTCCAAGATCTCTTTCTTGAGTGGTAATAGATAATTTAGACCTCACCATTTTATATGTATAGTTGGGATTATGTTTTCCAATGTGCATTACTTTGCATTTATGAACACTGAATTTCATCTGACATTTTGTTGTCCAGTTACCCAGTTTTGTGAGACCCCTCTGTAACTCTTCACAGTCTGCTTTGGACTTAATGATCTTGAATAATTTTGTATCATCTGCAGATTTTGCCACTTCACTGTTTACCCCTTTTTCTAAATCATTTATGAAAATATACAGTGGTACTGGTACAAGTACAGACCCCTGGGGGACACCACTATTTACTTCTCTCCATTCTGAAAACTGACCATTTATTCCCTCTTATCCCATGACCACTTATTTGGCTTAAGAGCCTTTGGTGAGGGAACTTGTCAAAGGTTCTCTGAAAATCTAAGTACGCTATGTCCATTGGATCACATGCTTTTTGACCCCCCTCAAACAATTCTAGTAGATTGGTGAGGCATGATTTCCCTTTACAAAAACCATGTTGACTCTTCCCCAACAAATCACATTCATCTCTGTGTCTGATAATTCTGTTCTTTACTATAGTTTCAACCAATTTTCCTGGTACTGAAGTTAGGCTTACCAGCCTGTAATTGCCAGGATCGCCTCTGGAGCCTTTTTTAAAAATTGGTGTCACATTAGCTATCCTCCAGTCTTCTGGTACAGAAGCTGATTTAAATGATAGGTTACATACCACAGTTAGTAGTTCTGCAATTTCACATTTGAGTTTCTTCAGAACTCTTGGGTGAATACCATCCGGTCCTGGTGACTTATTACTGTTTAATTTATCAATTTGTTCCAAAACTCCCTCTAAATGACACCTCAATCTGGGACAGTTCCTAAAAAGAATAGTTCCAGTTTGGGAATCTCCCTCGCATCCTCAGCCATGAAGACTGATGCAAATCATTCATTTAGTTTCTCCGCAATAGCCTGATCTTCCTTGACTGCTCCTTTACATCTTGATCGCCCAGTGGCCCCACTGGTTGTTTTGCAGGCTTCCTGCTTCTGATGTACTTAAATTTTTTTTTTTTTTTTTTGCTGTTACTTTTTGAGTCTTTGGCCAGCTGCTCTTCAAATTCTTTTTTGGCCTTCCTATTGATATTTGTACATTTCACTTGCCAAAGTTTATGCTCCTTTCTTTTTCCTCAATAGGATTTAACTTCCACTTTTTAAGGATGCCTTTTTGCCTCTGCTTCTTTTACTTCGTTGTGCCGCCATGGCACTTTTTTTGTCCTCTTACTATGTTTTTTAATTTGGGGTATACATTTAATTTGAGCCTCTATTTTGGTGTCTTTAAAAAGTTTCCATGCAGCTTGCAGGGATTTCACTTTTGGCACTGTACCTTTTAATTTCTGTTTAACGAACTTCCTCATTTTTGTGTAGTTCCCCTTTCTGAAATTAAATGCTACCATGGTGGGCTGCTCTGGTGTCATCCCTCCGACACAGGGATGTTAAATTTTATTATGCTATGATCACTATTACCAAGCGGTTCAACTGTATCCTCCTCTTGGACCAGATCATGTGCTCCACTTTGAACTAAATCGAGAATTGCCTCTCCTCTTGTAGGTTCCAGGACCAGCTGCTCCAAGAAGCAGTCATTTAAGCTGTTAAGAAACTCTCTGCATCCTGTCCTAAGGTGACATGTACCCAATCAATATGCGGATAGTTGAAATCCCCAATTATTATTGAGTTTTTTATTTTTATAGCCTCTCTAATTTCCCTGAGCATTTCACAGTCACTATCACCATCCTGGTTAGGTGGTCGGTAGTATATCCCTACTGCTATAGTTTTATTATTCAAGTATGAAATTACTATCCAGAGAGATTCTATGGCACTGCTTGGTTCATTTAAGATTTTTATTTCATTTGACTCTACGCTTTCTTTCACATATAATGCCACTTCCCTACCAGTACGACCTATTCTGTCCTTCCGATATATTTTGAATGCTGGTATTACTGTGTCCCATTGATTATCCTCATTTGACCAAGTTTCTGTGATGCCTATTATATCAATATCCTCATTTAATACAAAGCACTCAAGTTCACCCATCTTAGTATTTAGACTTCCAGCATTTGTACATAAGCACTTGAAAAAATTATCACTTTCTAGCTGTCTGCTCTTATGTGATGTAATTGAATGGGACTCTTTTTCCTTTGACTGTTTCTCATCAGATCTTACCCATATTTTATCCTCTTCCATCATCTCCTCCTTACTAGGATATAGAGAATCTCCATGAATAGATCCTCCCCTAAGGAGAGTCTCTGTCTGAACCATGTGCTCCTCCGCACCTGTTGACTTTCCCTCAGTCCTTAGTTTAAAAACTGTTTTATGACCTTTTTAATTTAACGTGCCAGCAATCCGGTTCCATTTTGGTTTAGGTGGAGACCATCCTTCCTGTATAGGCTCCCCTTTCCCCAAAAGGTTCCCCAGTTCCTAATAAATCTAAACCCTTTCTCCCTGTTCTGCCTGTCTAACTGGCTTCCAGTTCCACATGCAGGGCATTCCTGAGAGTGCTGCCATGGAGGTCCTGGACTTCAATCTCTTAACTAGCAGCCTAAATGTGGCCTCCAGGACCTCCCTCCCATCCTTCCCTACGTCACTGGTACCTACATGTGCCATGCAACTTTCACACCCGGCAGGCAAGTCACCACGCGGTTCTCCTGGTCATCACAAACCCAGCTATTTCTGTTTCTAATGACTGAGTCCCCCATTACCATTACTCTGTCTTTTCCTAATAACGGACGTTCCCTCCCCCGGAGAGGTGCCCTCAGTGCGAGACCATGACACCATCTGGAAGGAGGGTCCCAACTATGGGATTGTTTCCCTCCACTCCAGTTTGATGTTCTCCTTCCCTGAGACCTTCATCCTCCTCAACAGCACAGAGGCTTTCAGCCCGGGCGTGGGACCGTTCTACTGTGTCCCGGAAAGTCTCATCTAGGTACTTCTCTGTCTCCCTTAGCTCCTCCAGGTCAGCCACTGGTCTCCAAAGCCCGTATGCGATCTCCGAGGGCCAGGTACTCCTTGCACCGAATGCACACACATGCCACTCACCCATAGGGCAGGTAATCATACATGAACTGGATCATCCCCACTCTGTCGCTGGACTCCTGCCTGCATTCTCTTCTTACTCCTGCAGCTCTTTCTTTTATTGTTTTTTTTAACTGGGGGGCGGGGGGAGGTAAGGGGTATTGTCTTTACTTTACAGAATGTTAATGAAGTGTATCTACCCCCCCTCCCCTTTTAAACGCCCTCCTGAAACTCACCTGTTTGCTGCCCCCTTGGTCGCTTAGCAGTGGGCTTGTTAAACCCTGGTTCTCCCTGAGTAGCCAACCCCTGTGGTTAAGGGTTAATGGGTGCTAAAGAGCTCGGGGATCAAAGCCTCGCTCAGAAGCTCTCAGCCGTGCCTAGCAGGTCACTAGGATCAGCCCACGGACGGACAGTGCCCCAAACAAACCGACCGCACGACATACTTCAGTCAAGAAGCAAGCACTCGTTGTGCAGGTTCCCTTTGAGGATGAGGGCTGAGAGAGATCAGATATAGAGGGATCATTGTGTGAGAAGTGGGGCTTGTCTACACTTAAATTGCTACAGTGACAAAGCTGCACCTCTGCCGCTGCGTCACCGCAACACTTCAGCATGGACACTACTTATGCTGATGGGAGAGGTTCTCCAGTCGGCGGAGGTAATTCACCTTCCCACATGACGCTAGTTAGGTCAATGGGAGAATTCCTCTGTCAACCAACTGTCTACACTGGGTTTCGGTCGGCTGAGCAGTGCTGCTTAGGGGTGTGGATTTTTCACACCCCGAACAACATAGTTCAACTGACCTAATTTTTCAGTGCAGCCCAGGCCAGTGGGTGACCACTGTCCACAAAGCAATCCCGCTATACCTGACCTCTCTGCCTCAAAGGGAACCTGCACAACACCTTCAAAAGATGAGCCTGGGAGCTTAAATTCATAACTTTGCTAGATGCTAAAAATCATGGACTGAACAGAGACGAAGGATTTATGGCTTATTACAACAATCTATAACCCACTAACAACCCCAGATGCCTGGGTGCTAACAGACACTTCGCCTTGAAAGGTCTGTTGAAATACGTGTTAACTATTTACGCTAAACAATTTGTTCCACCTTGTACTTAGCTCTGAATAGGTTTCCCAGACCTGAAGAAGAGCCTGGTGTAAGCTCTAAAGCTGGTCTCTCCCACCAACAGAAGTTGGTCCAATATAAAAAATGTCCTTGGCCCTCTCTACTATTTTTAACCTGGCAATGCATTTTTCTCCCAGAATCAGGTGGTTTCACTGTTTAACTGTGGAGTTAATTCAATGTGTGTGTGTGTGTGTTACATAACACACAACAGATTGTGTGTGTGTGTGTGTGTGTGTGTGTGTGTGTGAACGCCTCTTTCTGTACATATATCATTATATAACATCTATAAAAATAGTGCACAGCTACACAAAAGATGAAAACTATAAAAAATGGGACAATCTGATGCTAGGAATGTGCTTCCCCTTTGTCACCCATCAGTAACTCACTGTAACATCCCAACGCGCATAACATTTGATTTGTATGAACAATCTAACTGCACTTTGAAGTCCATGCTGCACCACCACATTGTGTCTCTGCTTCCTCCACCTTTAGCAAAATAGGAAATTAAAGAAACTACTTAATTTAATGCAAAGTTATGCTTGAAATTTTACAGGCTGGGGGTAGAAGTTTGTGTATAGTGTACTGTAGCTATGTGAAATGGGTTTGGTGGACTTAGTTCAGTTCCCAGGGGACAAATTTTCATGCCACAAAAACCAGGATCACAGTTTGCAGTATGAAGGAAACACTGAATTTAAACTCTCTCAGTTTTCAGTGGGGTTTTTTTGTTGTTGTTTTTATTTATTTATTTTTTTAAACAGAAAGGTAAACTTTAAGATTGGGATTTTCAAAGGAGAAATGGTAATGAGAAGAGCGACTCCCACTGAATTTCAATGGGATTTTGGTGCCTCACTTCCTTTGGCCCATTTGATAACCCCAGACTAAATCAAAATGATAGCAACTAAAGCTGAGCACAAAACAAAATGCACAGCACAGTGGGATCCCAGTCCCCACTGGGACCACTAGGCATTACTGCAATGCAAACAATAAATAATCAAACCAGCCGTTAATGCCACTGCAGCAAAGAAGCCCTTCTCAAAGGCCCTCTGGGAAAATTACCCTTTGACTGGAGATGCCCACTCGGAGAACTATATGATCAGCAAGTTTTCCAACTGGTCCCTTGCTTGGTGGCAACTCGCAAACCAACACAAGAAAAAAAGCTGATGGAGTTAAAAGTGGCTGTGAATATAATTTCTCTAAATGGTACTCATGAGAGAGATGCTATGCTCAGTTGGAAAGCAGCTACTTACAGTGCAAAGAGAAGAGTATTGAAGACAGTGACTCGTTGAAAACCCCGAGAAGCAGAATTCTACGGCATGTCATCCTTAAACTTGCCCGACCCATTGTAACCACCCTGAGGCCTAGTCATGGAGTTTCATGTCTTATCTGAGGCTCCCCCCCCCCGCCTTGCAAACTGTTCTGCTTTCACAGACTCCTGTGCCCACCAGGAGCTCCGCTCCAGTCAGCAGGGCTCCGTAGGATCACAGGCTTGCACAGGACAAGCGGCAAGATCAGGGCCTGAGAAAAACAAATGCCTCTAAATAAAACAAACAAGAGACCGAACTTTGAGGTTCTTACTGGCCAAGTTCTCACTGTCTCCAGGGTCTGAATACAACGAGTACAGTCCTCAGACCCTGACCCAGAAATAAGAATGAAATCCTTCCCGAGTGTTCCAAGGGCAAGTTTCAGTCCCAAATTGGTTCTGTTCCATACATTGCTTCACAGACTCAGAAACCGTATGACCCGGAGTTCTCAGACGGACTCCATAACATACCATGAAGTCATCCCGAGTATTGAGAATTTACTGTAGTAAATTTAAACTCTTTTAAACAGCAGGCATGTGGAATTCAGGAACTTATCATACAGTTTGCCACCAATCAGCTATATTCATTGTTCATTTCTGAGCCCCATAGTAAGTGAGATGTCTTAACTGACAAGGCAAGTTTCGGGGCACAAAAGTGAAACCTCCACATTTTATCTCTCGTGCCATTTCAATTACAATGAAAACCAGCTGTTCTTACAGATCAATAGGCGGAAGCTCATCTCTGGCAGCAGCTAATTTACCCACAATGAACAAACACCCCAATTAACTATTTTCACTTACTAAAAATACCCCAAATGCTAAAGAATGAAATACAATGGCGTTTAACCGTGTCAGCACTAGAACCAGACCGAAACACAGGGTGTGTGGGGGGATGGATTTCTATGACCTTCATGATTTAATACAACTCATCCAAGTGAAAGTGCCACACACTTGATAAAGCTGAAAACAGAGATGACAAAAGATGCAGCAACACAGTTCCCAATTGCCCCTTTTAGGCAATTAACAAGTCAGCTCTCTGTTCGGAGAGAACATGCAATATCACCATGCAACATGGAAGATGGGTTGCTTTTTCATATATTAATCCTTGACTTATTACATTTCTGCTTCTGCATGAAGTTAAATTCAAAGACATCTCAGGAAGACACCTTTCTAGCTGCAACAAACCCTCCATCGCCCCAAAACACATTGCAAGACAATCCAAACACAGAAACCGTTGTGCGTGACATTTTAAAAATCCATGCCTTCTGCTGATGGAATGCACACTTGACTGAATTGATCATGCAGTAAAAATACCAGCAATAGAACAAGGGCTGATTAGATGAACATAGGCCTCCATTAGGAAGCCGGGAAGGCCACTAACCCTTCTTAAATTTATTCAGACAGCCGGAGTTGCAGAAGGAACGAACGGATCCTGTCTCCCAGCAGCCCCTACCCTTCATCCCCACAGCTGGACCGCTCTCGTGGATGCTAATAAGCTCTACATTACTATTAGCCAGCCTTGGGATGGATAAAAAATGTCCTTATTCAGCAATCAGCTCTAATGCTGCATCGCTGCACTTACAGTTCCACATTTCACATGATAAATTCTCGCCCCATGCTGTTACCAGTGCACTATAGCATGGAACTCACAGCAACCATCAAACCACCTTGGTACCAGAATGCACCACTGCTTACTTCAGTGCATAAGGCAACGCTTAACTCCGTCAGTGCCGGAAAGATGGATCCAGACGATCAGGGAGCAAGGAAAAAACAACCCCAGGCATGACCCGATAGAAGGCTTTCCTAAAGCTGTCTCTAATACAGTGCAGATAATGCTTTAGGAAATTCATCCTGAGAACCGACTGTGAAGGGATAACATTTCTGGGAGGATAAAGTTATTTGAAACAGGCTTGTCTCTTTAAATACTGCTGCAAGTTATTTTTAGGACACTCGCCTATAATCCGCATCAGAAGACTTTTTTAAGGACCTTGATTAAGGGTTTTCCACAGGCAACATTTTAAATCAGCCCAACAGCTTAGCCAGGAAACCCCAGGCATTTCTCTTAACAATCAGATGACCCCATGGTTTCCCACCCCTGTATTTTATGTTCCATTTGGATTTTCCCAAGCCTTAATGTTTTACTCAGTTGGGGGTGGGTTGGGCGCAACTGATAGGTCTAGGAGGAAATGCTGCATAAATCACAACTCAATGTACTGTAAACTGCTTCAGCAAGCTCATTACTATATGTCATTCAGCAAACCGAACAGTTGGCTGGTAAGCAAAGATTTAGGGTACTGGAGACGGAACTGCTGTCAAATATTTACAAGGCTTAAGATTTTACTGTTGCTATTCTCTGCCAATTTTAGTGAGAATTCCAACGTTTTAGAACAAAGCAAAGATCTGAATTTCATCTTTTAAATGACATCTTCCAGAGATTACATATCTATACAGTAAATACATTTTTCAAGATATCCTAGATGGAAACTGAATGCAGTTCTAGAAGGGTGTAAAAACATCTCACCTTCTGCAAAACAGGTGAGGGTAAAATAAGAGGTTCACAACACACACACACACACACACACACACACACACACTTTTGTTTGCTTTTATCCTAAATTTTCGGCAAAAACAAATGGCAGTTTTTGCACATGAAAACTAGAATTTCATATGAACAGCAATTTCTATGGGAAAAAACCTACTGAAAAATTCTCCATAAATTTCACTCAGAATCACAGCCCCAAACCTGCCATTAGCTCTGCCAGTCAGACTGGAACTAGGGGCCATGTTAGCATCTCAGATATTAGGATTGAGGCCCAAATTTGCAAATACCATCTTCCACTCCCAGCACAAGCTAGCATTCTTGCACAACTATTATGATGAGTGTTGTGATTTACTGCAAGTGCACAGCCTCTGAAAATTAGCTCACTTATTTAGCTGCCTAAATACAGATTTAGGTGCCAACTGTAGGCGGCGCCATGTGAAATGTTTGGCCTACCTAATCAATTTCGTTTCCTTTGCTCCCAGCATTCAAACTCAGCCTGGTATTTCTTCACAAGCCCTCTGTTGAGGATGTCAGTGGGATTTGAGCGGCAGTTCTTGTGCTGGCCCTATGTACGAGGTGAATTTCACCCCGAGTGTAGACTAGCAGCTCATTCTTTGGGGAAGCAAATTTCAAACCCCTTTATCCCTCCCCCACCCCACCCAATGAAATAACCATGGGGACAGCCCATGAGGAGACCGTCACAGATTTTCTTCTCACCAGTATTTCTGCAGGCAGGTTTCTCTGGCCCTAGATGAGGATGACTAGCAATAGTAATAAGGTGCCAACACTCTGTTTGGTGCGATGGGGAATTCCTGAAGCAGAAGCATTACCTGCCCGATTTGCTAATATTTTCCTACCCTTTAATGTCTGTGTGCTTCTCTCACGTCCAAATGGGTGTTCTGAGCCCAGGGCCTTGCCATTTCTACGCGAGTCAAAAATCTCCCTTTTTACTCTGACACGTGACACTAGACAGGTTTTTAGAGGCTGAATTAAAGAAGGCAAACCACATGCCCTCCGTTTTCCCTGCTGTGTTACCCACTCCTGGCCCTGCCACAAGAGGAAAGAGAGAGAGACATTTAACTGTATTTTTAATATTTCTTTGTTGTGCTAGCACTTTCCAAGCATTCAAGGGATGGTGCTCGCCCTGAGGATCTCACAGGCTCAAGACAGACAGGCAGACAAGTAGACAGACATCAGGAAAGGGAAGAACCGAAGGAAATTCTTCTACTAATCAATACAATTCACTATAGACAGCCATCATGGCAGACGTGGGTTTTCAAGACACATTTGCCTTTAGTTCCTGTAGACAGCTCCTCTACGCACACTGTCACGTAAATGCAGTTTGTTTTCCCCCCAACTAACATCAGTCCAGGGAAAAGTTGCAGGCAAGCTCAGTTGTGGACCTTCTCAGTTAAAGTAGCATACACAAGCCTTACAAACTGCATGAACATGACACCGTATATTGGAAACCTAGTCAGTTCCCAAAAAAATGAGCTAAAAATAATTTCTGATACTATCCCTGACCCTATGTGTCTCTAATCTCTGTCAGTTCCAATTATCGTAGGGGTGACTTGTAACAATAGTAGGTAAAACAACTTCAGAGAGAGTTGGATTTTTAATTTGTTGGTTCCCTTGAACATGTAGTCCTTGGTTTGGACTCTGGATATAATTCACTCTGTTGTGAACAGAGATTTTAGCAGTAAAATGTATACAGTAAGCTTTGAAGTGAGGATCTCATGTTCAGATGAACATTGTGGGAAGAAAACATCCTGGTTTTGTTCCTCCAAATTTTCACAGCAAAACGGGAACCTTTTGTCGTATATTTCATGGGGGAAATGGCTGAGTGGACCTCTAGTGCAGTTTGAGAAGGTTGTTTGTTTAGCGGTGTGATATTTTGAGCACTCTGCCACATTTTGCTTCACCTTCTTCCCTCTGATGAAATTTCAGAAATGTGGCAAGCATGTGGTTTATCCGGTCTGAGGTTTGTTATTACACAACAGTGGCAGAGTGGGTGGGCGAGAGGGAATGCAAACCACAGTGGAATCAGTGGGAAGACCGGCAGAGGCAGAGCGGAGGACGGTGAGCAACAGTGCCTAGGAAGAAAAACCCATCTCCCCTTGGGCTCCTAATCGCACACTTCGTCTTTCTTCTTTCCTGTGAATTTGGTGCTTTCTGCAAGAGATAAAGCCAAGCAGGCAGGGTCGGTGCAACCTTCCCACAGAGCGGCACCAACGCACTTCAGGTCGGACCTGCAGTGATCTGCGCAAAGATTCACAGTGGACAGAGACCTGGCAAACTCGCTTTCTCATGTGACCACGACTCTGGAAGGCGGACCACTGTCCTGGATACCCTCCACAGGCCGCGAATGAAGTGAAGGTTCCCCAGGGTGGGCCAGAGAATAGGGCACTCTTCTGGAAATCAGGACTCAGGGTCTATTTCTGACTACCGCAGACCTGCTGTGTGACTCTGGGCAAGTCCCTTTGCCTCCCTGTGCTCCAGTTTCTCCTTTGGAAAGCACCATGAGCGCTCCGGATGAAAAGTGCTACATAACAGCTAGGAATCACTGCAGGCAAAAAGAAAGGCGGCACTACCAAGAACTCGAGAGAGACCGGGAAACAAGGAGCCGCTTCACGGGGTCCAGTGCACCTGCGACTAATTACCTGCTGCCCAACTGCGATAAGGGAAAGCCCCTGGGCCGTACAAAAGGCGACAGCAGTGAGGGACAACTGCAGCTGAGAGTCCAGAAGCACAGGTCAAGGAGGAGGCCTGACTTGAAGGGGGAGACACTACAGGCCTGGCAGGGGAGACTGAGCAGGGTCTGGGAGGGCTGAAAACTGTTCCTAGTGGAGGGGCTTGGAGTCACACAGACCACAGGGATGAGGGGCTGTGCCCAGTGGGAGACCAAGGCGGGAGATGCGGAAGAGACTTTGCTTTGGGTTTGACTTTACCTTGGGTTAATAACCCAGTCACAAAGAAAAGGGTTTGTTATTTGATACAAGTCTCTGGATTATTCCTGGGAACCTGTGAAGGGGAAACTGAGGCAGGGTGTGGCAGAGCCATGCAGGGGCGCTACAAGGCAGGCATGCCCTTTGACAAACCCCTAGCAAAAACAGAGCTGCAGGAGTCCAAAGACACCTCAAAGAACACAGGCCTCCTTAGGAAGAGTGCTGAGTACACAGCTGCCCTGCCATATGTCACATCTGATCCATGCTCTGGGAGTCAGAACACACAACAGCTTTTCTGCCAATGGGTGAAATTCTAAGCTAGACGATCCCACAACTGCAGGCATGAGAGAAGAGGGGAAGAAACAGGGAGACAACCTGGCAAAATAATTGAAAAGAATACCATGCTTTGCTTCTCATTACCAAAATCACAGATTCATTCACGAGCAAACTGTAAAACCTACAATATAAACATTTGTTATTAATAAAAACTATTAAAAAAAGCACAGCCAGCTGGAGTCACCAGCGCTAATTTTAGGCTTTGTTAATAATATTAATAGCAGTGGTTTTGAGGGAGGTTTTTTTAATTTCCAGGAAAGCATGTTTGTCTTTTAAATGTAAACATTCCTTTGTAGCCTTTGCATCCCAAACAACATGCTAGTAATTTGTTAGTCTTTAAGGTGCTACAGGACTCTCCTTGTTTTTGCATGCTAGTATAGGAGAGAACCAGAAAATGAAACTAGAGACTGGTCAGTTTCACTTTTGTCTCTAGTCTAGTTGGGTGAAATTCAGAGAGAAAGTAAACTAGATTAACATCCTTTCACTTTTCATATTCCAAAGCATGATTAGTAACAGGTGGAAGCATTTTCCTATATTATTTTTATGTAGATTTTATCCTGGCAGTGGCTTTTTAAAAACACTATTATCGTCTACCTGAAGAACTTTGTCGTATTTCTTTCATTTTTATTTACCAAAATGTATGTTCTTTAACACCAGCAAATAAAAACATGTATTCAGTTGAAAAAAGAAATGTAGCATATTTAATAAGATCAGGGTTGTTAAAACCGACCAAATGCCAGTTCAATCCATTAGAATTTCTCAACCTAATTTTTCCCTGTAGCTTCAGCAGGATACAGTAAGAAGCAAGTCATCTTCGCTATCTGTTCTAAACTGCTACATAGAGTTGCTGTGCACAATTAAACAGCTGCTCCCTTCCATCTGAGAGGTGGCTGCATTTCTGGGGGGGGGGAGGAAGGAGGGGAAAAGTGACTCCTATTACCCTGATCCTGCCAACCTTGACTTACATGAGAAGTTCTACTGTGAGTAAGCCCACTCCAATGAGGAACGCTTGCAGCATTGGGCCTCTCTCTGTTAAATGTGTAGGTTTCTTGGGGATACTTGAGGGCAGAAATACAAGCTGGTGTGAATTATTATTACAGCATTGTTAAATTCTCAAACAGCTATGCATCCGCTTTAATATATATTAGACACACAAAATGATGTTATAAAATAACAAAGGATGCAAAGTCAAGCACTCAAAAGGCAGGAAATGCCTGAATTACGGTTGCCTGTAAAACATTAATTTGGCCCCTTGTGCACATGCATTATGATGTAGTCTTTAATTACATCATCACATATAATTGTTCCACAGGACCCCTGCCTGCTTCAGTGCACAGAATAAACCAGCTCTGAGGATGAATCAGGGTTCTGCAGTGATGGAGGCTGTTGTCTCTCACTTTCTGCCCCTCCTGCCTGAGTCTCATCAGGCTCCTTGTCCTAATCTACTTTTCCTCCCCTACCCCGCTGGTCCGGCTCTTGTTCCCGTCTACATTTGAGTCAGGTGGCTTCTTCCTTCACAATACCTGGGCAGCGGCAGGGGGCCGTTGAGAGCACAGGAAACACAGGCTCCCTGCTGTCAGTTCTGATGCCTGCAGCAGCCGGGAGCTACCATCATCAAGAAAGTGCAGCTTTATCCCTGTCGCCCTGGGCTGGAGGGAGCATACTCAGTCACTGTCTGGGGATGGTGCATACGCAGTCTGGTCAACACCAGGAGCTGGGAGAGGCAAGGCAGTTCTCAGGGTGCAATCTTTGGAGATTTTAGTGATTACACTCTAGCAAGTCTCAACGGAACGTGTGTGAACAGAAAGTTTTCAAAGGTTTATAACTTCGTCAAATTTGGGCAGAATTTCACTGGGACAGCAAAAGACACAAAGGCCATCCCCGTTGCCAATTTTCAAGTGCTTCAAAGCACACGGGCACTAGAGTTTCTCAAAGAAAAGGTCACCGACATTTTTTTAAATGTCAAAACAAGGTTTGTTTCCCGATCTTTGGTCTAAAAACGGCTGACCCATTTTGGGTGAAACTTTCCAAAAAGATTCAGCCTCGGGCCGACATCTGTCATGAAAAACTTCAACCAAAATGACTAAATGTTGGCAGTTATAAGCAACTGAACACAGGGTCTTATAATGGGAAGTGTTGGGCAACCTTAAAGATAGGTGGTGCTGTCACCCCATTATTTATCCCGACAAGACAAAATGGTCTACACAAACTTTACATGGCTAGAGAGAATTTCCAAGGTTTTCTTTTCACAGAGCAACTACACAGTGCTTTAAGCATTCCAGTTGTTTCCCTGCGTAACAGGTAAAATTGCACTTGCTAGCTAATCCTAAACTTCAGAGGAAGTATTATTGCTCTCTGAGCAGGAAATAAAGAGGAATAAAAAATTAAGGATGTTCATAGACTGATAAAGGCATCTTTGCTTCTCTGCCTCTTTACCCCACGCTTTTCTCACTCCTATCCCTTCTATAAGCAATGACTATGCAATTCCGACACAAGCTTCTCGCTAAAGCGCACTGCTAGTTCTGATGTTGATGAAAGATCTGTCCTTATTCTTAGTCAAGCAGATGGATGGCGTCACGATCAGCTGTTCCAGACATCTACTTTCTTCTTCCTGCACTTACGCTGCCATGTTCCAACCTTTGGCCTACCTGCCATGGGAGGTTAACTCAGCCAGGATTCTCTCTCCCCACACTGATCCACAGCACTCGTCAACATGGTACAAAGGTCTTAACGCGCTCTTCTATCGACAGCTCCTGTTCTAGGGAGTTCAAGGGTAGAAAATGGCCTAGTAACTAAACTGGTGCCATTACTCCCTGCTCCCAGTGCAGCATACACACATGCTTGACATGCTTCAAGCCTCCCCTGCCCCGGGGTTGGGAGGGTATTTATTGTTAACCTAAACAAACATGAAGCTCGCATATGCTCCCTCCTGAGTGTGGCTATCCCTAGAGTTTCTCCCGACAGGATCCCTTGTTCCATCAGCTTCAGAGAGACTCTCAACCTTTCAAACTCCTGGGTTTGAGCCACCGGGTCTGACTGCCAGGGTGAGTCAGCAGGTTGGCTCTCCATCTTTAGAACCTACAGTCCTTTCAAACCACCTATTAAGCGAGCTATTCCACCTGCCCATAATGGTGGCAACGTCTTCCTTCCTTCATGCAACAGGATCTTCCATTCTAGTCTATACAGGTTCTTATACTGCCCTCCTTGCCATAGTATCTGTGTGCCCTCCAACAGTACGCTACGAAACATGGCTAACATCTCAAAACCTGACCCGTCGCTGGGGGCCAGTGCACGATTTCACCTTGCCATCAGTAGTGGAAACAACCTAGGAGAGGTCACGTTTGCCAGTAATTTGAATGGATCCTTTCAAAATATACAGAACTAAGGTATAAACAGCTATAATCACTTCTTCGTGCACGTTCCATAGGCTATACCTTGCTCCTAAGAAATGCCCTAAGCAGCAGTTATCACTGCTACCATGAACTGAAAAGAATCAGGGTGTAGATTTTTCTTCTGAATGATGTAGTCTCCATTGGTACATACAGGGTGTATTCAGAGAATTGATATCCTAGACATCTTTAGTCAGTGGGTCTGCTTGGAATCATCCCTCCCCATATTCCAGTCTTTATATAATATGCATTTAATTGTACACTGCCCCTATCATTCACACCTTAATAGTAAGTCAGCTTCGATCAGACAATCTGCAAGAGAGCTGGCATTTCAAGAATCACGCAGGGCAGCTGTGTGATATGCATGTCACATATGGCCACAAACCCCAGTTATTCATCTCCCAGCTCCAAACACGACCAACTTGATTGTTAAGCCACGGTCAGGAAACTTATGGCTCAAACCCACATACGCAGATATGAAAAAACATTCAGAGAAAGAGATTCTGGATGTTTGGTTTGACCTTTTTCAGCTGGGCCAGCAGAGGCTTAATACACTCCGGTGCAAAAGAACAATGCAGGCTCATGTCACAATTCTCTTGTAGGTAATTTCTTTCCACACATTGGTTTAAAAAGATCAATATTAAAAATAGCTCCAACACTCTAGGTCTTACAATGCTAATAATACTTTGTCCTTCTCTAGCACCTTCCATCTCAGCACTGCAAAGGGCTTTATAAACACAAAGCACTTGGCAAACATTAATGATTTAGGCTTCCCACCCCTCACGACAGCAATATTATCTTACCAAAGTGGAGACAGAGGCAAGAGAAAGAGAAGGCCTTTAATTTCACCTGTCTTAATTCTGAGGTTCCCAGCTTGCGACACTGGGATTTGATAGTCAGTGGGCGTGAGCCACCCTTGGCTCCAACTGAAGTTCATGGCATGTGTGGGGTGCTCGGCACTTCTGAAAATCAGCCCGAAAGCATCTCAAGCTGTACTCCCAAAACCTGAGTACTCAGAAGCCGTGGTCACCCTAGAAAATGTTGGGCGAAGTGACTTGCCCACGGTCACAGAGGAAGTCAAAAGAGAAGATCTCCGACCTCCGTGGTCCCAGATAGGCAGACACATGGAGGGCCTTTAATTAGTTTTATACCAGAGATAAAACCCCTAATGTGCCCTTCCTTACATTCAGTTGCCTGCAGGGAGGGGGTGGCTTTTCTCCTTGATATTGATTCTGTGTTGACCTTCCTACCTTACTTTCTTTAATTCAGAAAGCAACATTAGAATGACAAAACCACCCCTAGGCTGTATCTGCTCCACTGACACCAATGGCGGACAGATAGTCATCCTTGCTGCATTGGTTTTGCATTACTACCCAAAGTGAAATTTACCTTACTGATGAAGGTAAACTGAATAATTAAAATAAACCTTCTCCCAGCCTGGGATCCTGAGTCGCTAAAGGATGGATCTTCTATTAGTCCACAAAATTTCTGCTCACGTACGCTTCAATTAGGCCTGCTCGTTAGCAGCATAAATTGCCTACGACCACGTTCTACGTATTTATGAATCATAAACTGCTAAGCAGATGGACTGTAGAGACAATCTGTCTTCTGCTGTGTTCTTCTAGTTTGTCTGATAGTACCCCGGTCTTTCCCCCGTTGACGTCAATGGGAGATTTTGCCACTGATTTCAACAGGAGCAGGAATGGACCCTGACTGTGATGCATTGATACACAGATTAAGGGATTGCTTTGCTCTCAGAAGCAGCGCCTCAGTGCCATGAATTAAAAGTGCACAGAATCACTACAAAAGCTAAGACAGAAAAGGGCCCAGAGAAAATGCACAGCCACATATTGTGTTGTAATATAAGATCTTACTATCAAATAATTAAAAGAAAACCTAAAACTTTAACTAGGAAGTCACCACCTGATGACCAAGGAGGCTAAAGTGTCAGAAAACTAGCTCTTGACAGTAACACATCTGCTGGTTTCTGACTGGGAATGGCTTTGAATATTTGTTTTCTTGTCACTGGAATCTGGCATTTAAATGCAGGTCTCTGTTCCCCAGAAGTATCAATGCTTCGCATGGATCAATAGACACTGACATTATAGAAGATAGATTTTTATCGTTTTCTTGAAAAAAGGATGAAATATTGACATTTCTGCAGCAACTTATATCAGGTTTTGAAGAACAAAGTCCATCGCAAAAAAAAAAAATCATTCATATTTTTCATTATAGCCTCCAAACGCCATGCATTCAGTCACTGAGAAACATGCATGAAATAATCCCAGAGGGGTAGCCGGGTTAGTCTGTATACAGCAAAAACAATGAGAGTCCTGTAGCACTTCAAAGACTAACAAATGTAATTTCTGCAGCTACCCTCCCCATTGCTGTTCCTTACCCTTGGATGTATAGATATACCCCCTATCGAATTTCTATTTCTTGCATCTGACGAAGTGGGTTGCAGCCCACAAAAGCTTATGCCTGCAGAAATTAAATTTGTTAGTCTTTAAAGTGCTCCAGGACTCTCGTTATTAATGCATGAAATCGTTAGCAATTCACAGAGACTCATTACCTGCATTAGAAGTACATTTCTAAAAAGTCTTAAGCAAACTATTCTGTGCATGACAGTAAGAAAAATAAAAACCTGGCCTAACACAGTTTGAACAAAGGGGAAAGTTCAGTGCTATGGACCTTAAACATTCACTGTTCTCTGATTTTAAATCACAGCATCAGGAGCACCGGAGGATCTTTCATCCCCCCCATATCCAATATTTCCCTACCTGGATGCCTCGTTAAAATAGCGTGTGCTTTCTGGCTCCTGCCAGATGTACAGAGTTCTACTGTTAGCGTCTAATAGCACTACCCAAATGTTTTCCCTAATTCAGGAAATTTGTTACTTAAAAATAAAAAGAGCAGCAAAATCTAATCACACAATTTCCTTTTTAGCAACCAAAATATTATGGGTCCGGGGACCATAGGCAAAAGAAATCTGTCCCTGCACTTTAACTCTGAATTAGAAACAGGGAAGTGCTTTTCTTCAGCTACAGTAGGGAATGTGACTGTCATGCGACCATTAGTAGAGTCTGGCATTGTTTTAAAGTGGAGTTATATCCAGTCAGGCACTGCAACTGATCCAGAGAGGCAGGCCAGGTAGCTCCTGCCAGGTGTCTAGTAAAGTCAACTGTGCCCCAACTCCCCCAAAACACCACTGGCAGATCATTATTGTTATTACTAATTAATTAATAATAAATAATAGTAATGTGATACTATTATGTGCTTGAGAAAAATTTTGATATTATTGATTTGATATTATTTGATATTTGATAGTTTTGTTCAGAATTAATACAGCAAAAATCCTGTGATTTTAAAGAAATGTTATTAAATTAATATTGAAAAATATTTTTAATTGCCTATCTGTGAGACAAGGATAACATCTTAATACGTCTCTTTCCTTTCATTTCTAATTATTCACCTAACCAGCCATGGCCAAGCCTCATAACCATCAAATAAATACCAAACACCCCAATATAATATAGCACAACGTTAAGCAGTAGGTTTTCTCAGCTCAAACCAACATCTCCACTATTGTCCAACAGACTATTGGAAAACAGAGACATTTACACATACACACTATCATCTGATCAGAAAAACGTAAGTAGTTCAAAGTGAATCTTTGGAAACCGATTTGGCATCAAAATTGCTATATATATGTGCGTGTGTTAATACTTTTGATAACTCTGTTATTAAAGGTGCACATGTCCATTCTTCTGTATTCACGTCCCTTTCTAGATGGCCCAGATACCCTGGGAGGTTTTACACACTCATTTTAAACCAGTTCTTTTCAAGCAATTCCGGCCGGCACTGCAGCTCTCTCTTCACGGTACTAACCTTAAAATCCATACTCAATTTTACATAGCTTCCAATTCTTTCCTGGATCCCAAACCCACAAGGAGGATCCAGGTAGCAGCCTGAAGAATCAGATGCTAGAACCACCGTAATTTAAAATACACTTCATTTAACAAACAAACTGAACCGTATATGACAGTTGCCAGGAATCTGCTGGAATGTGCCTGTCAAAACACCACTGCCTGTGTCACATCAAGCTGGTTAAAATAAAGGTATCGTTTCTCTAGGAATCTGTCTGAGCTGCGGGATCTCAACTGCCTGCGCTAGCAGCGTGCACATTCCCCGCCTTCCCCCCCACATCTCCTGTCCCATCTCCCCGGCAGACTAAGCCCTTCCAAGCTCTTTGTCTTGGCAGCATGCAGTAATAGCTCCCAGGGGCTGGCTCGTCTGTCTGACCTTGCCAGGTGATGGAGACCTCAGTCTGGTGGGGCCGCAGGCAGAGGTGACCCATGAGGTTTAGACACATCTCCCCCATGGATGGCTGGAAGGAGGGGGGCGGCTTGGGAGGGGCGGGGAACCCAAGATTTCTTGTGTGGTCCAGCTTCACAGGGAGACTGAGGATTCGATATGCCGAGACAGCATCCAGGCTTGGGGAACGCTGGTATTTTATACATAGAACACTGCACAAATCTGAATTTAAAAATCACATTTGCACAGGGGAAGGCAGGGCACTGAAGTTATTAGCAGCCCCAATCCCAGAGCCTCTGCTTCCTCTCCCTGCCCATAGCACTTGGAGGCAAAGCCTGTTCAGTAACATACAGCTGGAGCCTGGCCAAAGAAATGTGGCTGGGCCATACGGAGATCCGAGCTTTTCCAGCGGATCTCTTCATCCCATATCAGTTAACCCAGCCTTGCAAAACTCACTTGTCTCCTTGCCTGGGTGAGGTTTTTGTTGTTGTTGTTGTTTTGGTTTTTTTTTTGATTGGCAAGTAAAATCCCATTATTTATTTCATTGTAGGGGAAGGTGAATGGCTTTGGTGCCCGAGCTGGTAATAAAATCATCAGTGATGGTTTTGCAAGGTTGAATTGGGTAGGAAGATCCCCCTTTCTCCAGGAAGCAGCCCTACCCCCACCCCCCATCCCCTCTATGTCCTAGGAAGCTGCATCCTGCATGGCTACAGAGAGGATGCGGTAAGCACGCTCAGCACCTCTTGGTCCCTTTCCCAGAGGAGTGTTCAGCAGAGGCTCCAGGCACTGGGCATAGCTGTCACGACAGGAGTCGGAGGGAAGAGTGGGCTATACGGGAGGGGGAGATCCCATCACATCCCCTTTGCTCTGGGATCATGGTTGGAAGCTGGGAGTGGAAGTGCAAAGTGATCTCTTTACTCACCCAGCGGATCTGGTCCCAGGTCTGGGGGTGGCTCTGCCTCAGTGGTTGCAGGGGCACCGGAGGGTCTTGCAACACCAGCAGCTGGAGTGACACTGCCCCTCCTCCTCCTGCCACGCTGCTCCCACGTTTTCTCTCTCTACCTCTCAGTTCATCTTGCTTCCTGTTTGCATTTGATCTACAGCCCCTGCCTGTTTGCTGAGAGATCCAACTAATCTCTGGACTGAATCTGCAGGCAGCTCCAATCAATCCCCATCCAGAAGAGACGCTCTGCTGGGGGCAGCTGCTCAGATCAGCACCATGGACAGCTGCCAACCAAGCCTCCAAAAAGCCAGGGCTACAAACTCGAGGCGAAGAGGCGGCTTAGTCTGTTATTTGCACATCAGGGAGATTAACAGCAGTCGCCCCTCCCCGCCCAACCCCCAAAAGACTCTGATGTGGAGATTCCATTCTCCAATTACGTATTTTTCCTTTTATTCCCCCCTCCCTGCCCCAGAAAAGAGAGAAAATAGTCTGAGGCTCGGTCAGCCCGCTCAGCAGCTCCTGCTGAAAGAGTCTATGTCGAACAGCATCTTTTGCACAACCTCTCCAGGTCCCAGGCTCCTTCCATGCTAAGGGAATATAAAATCTAGCAGACAATAAACTGGGCGTCTCTTCATTGAACTACTCCAATGATTTCACAGATCTGCTTGTTTTCGTGAAATATTGAAGCTCAGAGACAAAGCAGCAATGGGCAGAAGACAGCTCTCCCATTCTTAGCCAGGCCATGGTCACAGGCTTAAAATGCAGGGACGAAAACAGCAGACAAGGTCTCCAAGCGTATTTATAAAGGAAGACTTTGCCTGTATCCTAAAGCTTTAGAAACCTGATAAACCAGCAGTTGAAAGACAGGCTGCCTTTGGCAGCAAACTTTACCAATATCATTTCATCTCTTCAAAATGTCCTGGGCTTCACCAGTTATCAGCTAAGAATTAACCCTTTAGAGTTAAGCGATCATTCCAATGAACATGTGAAATATGTGCAAAAATTCATTTGGCACCTGTATTATTAGGAAAGATTATTGTTTTTGACATTTCTAGTGCGGCAGCACCTAAAGACCCCCAAACCGGCCCAGCCTCATAATGCCAGGCATTGTACAGACACAGAAGAAATGACACTTCCTGTCCCAAATGCCAGAAGACAAGACTTACCAGGTGAGCAATACAAACAAGGAGGCTGGGGAGGGAGGCGGTAGAAGGTGACAAATCGAATAGTATGTGCTCCCCGTATAAAATCCAATCGCTTTATGGGTGCTGATGACGGGGTGTGGATTAGTCAAACTATCAAAAAGAAAATACGTTCATCTGAAAAACGGCACCCCTCTTTCCCCCTTCCGTTTAAAAGCAGCCCTATCATCATAAGCTCATTGAGTGACATCTACTGGGCATATGTGGGCATGGTAAAGCTCTAAGGGAACATAAGCATGTAGTTACAGGGGTGCCCCCATTCTAGAGGGATGGCCCCAGTCCACAGGTCACTGAAAAGATTCACTTCAATGTAACCTATCAAAAGGAGGCAGGGCACTAGACAGCGCATGGAGATCTGTGTTCACTTGCTAACTCTACCATTAACCAGCTGGGTGATCTTGGACACGTCATTTAACCACTCTGCGCTTTCAGCTTCCCTGTCTGTAAAGTGAAGACAGCAATATTTGCCCACCCTTGTGGAACACCAGAAGATCTACAATTGAAAAGCACTATATTACTGTAGGCAGAGCTGCTATCTACACCTACAATTAAGTTCGCCTAACATTTTCCACTGTCAAACGTCGTTTTCAGGTGCTTGGTCTGAAATTTTCCATGAGTGTCTGCTTCAGGCTGGGGTTGTTTTTTTTAATTTGGTGCTGGTTATGTTTGCTTTTATTTTGTTTGTTTATTCTTTTTCCAAAAGCTTCATCTAAAATGATTCAGCTGCTCCCAAGAACAAAGGAAAAATGTTGTTTTGCTCACGTTAAAAAATTCTTATAACTGTTTCACTGAGGAGTTCCAGTGCCTCCCTGTTTTGAAGCACGTATTTGAAATCTGACAGGACGACACCCTAATGTCACAGATGTAACTTTCCTTGTCTCCATGAAAACGTGCCTAAATTTGGCCAAGTTATAAGCCTCTGAGAATCTCAGTTTGCACGTGCTCAGTAGAGACGTCAGAAGCTGGTAGCTAAATTACTTGAACATTCCCCGTACTGGGCATACTCCAGCCCAAACCTGCAGGGGTTGAGCAGGGCTGAATGAGGCAGAGCAGGGCCTAATCACATAATTAAAGATGATATCGTCACGCATACAAACATGGGGACTAAACTGAAGTTGCATGGGCAACCTTAAATGTAGCATTTCCTAACTTTTGAGTACTTGACTTTGCAATTTTCACGTTCTTTCGCATCGTTTTTTAAATATTTTTCTGTGTGTGGTAATTGTTAGCTATTCAAAGTGCTACAGGCACAAAGAGTAACAGGAAAGGTTGTCATAAATTCATAAAAGCAAAGAAGTTCAGACTCAAAGCTGCTATAGGACTGATCATTCCTGATGCACTCGTATTACAGTCTATATTGTCCCTGGTCAGAATATCTCGCTAAGTGATGTTCTAAATGAGCAAGAAAAACATGACTGCACAATATGAAACCTGGGTTGTAGAATTTAAAAATAAAAAACCGGGGATAGCTCTGAATGTTTCGTGGCAGCACGTGTACTCCAGAGCCCCGCACACACTAACGTACTGGCTCCCCAAAGTGCTCAGCGACGCACCGGATTGCATTGAACATGTATTTTCATCTCTGTTGCATAGTTTGTTCACATGGAGAAGAATCTTACGTCATGAACTTTCAGAGTGCTGGGCTCTGCCAGATCAACACAGCCCTCTTTTAGCACAACGTGCTTTGTTATTTCTTGGACGGCATGACTCATAGTTAGTAAAAGTTTAACACACTCGGAGCTTTCCATTTCCCTCATGACACCAGTAGTTTTCAGTCCCCGCTACCAGCAATGATAGCTCAATTATCTATCTATCAAGGCATCCTATGGATTCCCAGTGCTTAATTTGTGCCAGGGCTGAGCCCCAGCACCTCTAGGCTTGGCAGTTCAAAGCCCGGACACCTCTGGGCTTGCCCTGTCAGTTATGAAAGTAAAAAAATTGCTTGAGTCCCGGCACCTCTTTCATTACAAATTAAGCATTGGAGATTCCCATTGAGTTCAATGAATAGCGGATCAAGCCCTTATGCCATACCCATTGCTGAGGTGCTTTTCATCCTAAGGGATCCCAGAGCACTCTGTAAACTAAGACCCTGTCCTGCAAGCTGCTCCGCATGGGCAGAGCCTGTGTAAGACCAAACACTGCCCAGCCCCTGCCCAGAGGGTGCCCACCAGGACTTCCCACCTAGCAGCGGGTGGTTGATCTTGTCCACTTTATTCTTGGTGTCCCAAGACCCCAATAGAGGCTGCTCTGAGGGGTTATGGCAGGAAGCTCCAGTGTAGGTTTTGCACATGCCCTCAACTCAGCAATGGCATCCATGCACCATTCCCTCCCTCCTTCCTCCATGGATCAGTCATGCTCCTAGCAGGACTCATCTGCACAGGATAGGGCAGTGCTGTGCATCCGATGGTGTCACAGAGTGGCTGCCCCTGAAAAATGAAGCGGGTCCTGCTCCCCTGTACCAGAACAGGTGCTCCCGTTTGGCCAGTCAAGAGGGCGGCACAGCATGTGGGACTATAACGGATCAGACAGAATCTGAGCAGAGTGAGCCTGGAGAAAGCCAGTCAGGAAAAATCAGGAGACTGGAGCAGGTCTCTAAGGAAAGCTGCAGAGAGCAAAAGGCTCTTCGCAGGCCTTCCCAGGAAAGCGGGAGGAATTATCAGGAAGCCAGTGGAAGCTAGCTGGATGAGCTGCCGGAGCCCTTGCCAACGGGCTGAGCTCTACGAGGCCTGTGGAGGTGTTAGCCGGCTGTCCCTGCTGGGCCAAAGAAGGCTGGAGAAGGTTAAAGGCTGAAGGCATCAGAGGGAGATGAGACACATGCTGGTTTTTGGAACCAGAAAGCTGAAGCTAGAGGGCCAGAGAGGATCGAAGGCTGGAGGGCCGGGGCGTGGTGAGGGAGGCCGGGGCCATGCCGGAAAACAGCGAGGGAAGGCTGGGGCTGTGCCAGAGAACTGGGGCGTGGCAAGGAAGACCAGGGCCGCACTGGAGAGCCAGGGCATGGCGAGGGAAGCCAGCGATCTACTTAACGTATGGTCTGGACTATGGTTGTGGGCCTTGGTGTTGGGATTTGTTCTGTTATGATTTACGTGCGTGGATCTTTTACAATAAACGAACCCCATGAGGGCTATATCTGTACTCAGGAAGACATCTGGGACTACTTCTGGAGGAGGGAAACTGAGGCAAGTGTGCCTGTTGTGCCATTACCTGTCACAGGAGGGCACTTCAGCCAGGGCCGCCATGTGACAGATGGCTTTGACCAGGCAGAAAACAGGTGCTGCTTATGGTACTTTTAAGCATATGGGTGCACTTATCTGAGGAGCATTGTCCCAGTAATCCAGAATTTAGCTTAATACAGTATTCGGGATAACAATGCTCCACTGAAATGCAGCCAGCTCTGGGTGGAACATGGTGCTCATCTGACACTGCACAGCAACACTACATAGCCTCGTAAGACAGGAAAGGAAAAAGAATAGACTAATTAAAGCAGCAAGGAAAATGTTAGCTGAACAGCACGGCGTTAGGGTAATATTTACCCCTTTGCAGTGGACAAACACAAGGCTTATTATGCACCTTTGAAGTCTGATTTAACCCTTAAGCAGTGTTGCTTCTAGAGAACAGCAGGGGTGGGGGATGAAAGGGCCAGGGTGGCAGGGAAGAAAATTATAACAAAGCAGGAAATTAAAGCAATGTAGAGAAAGCAAAAATGGAGTCAAAATCTCCCTCCAGCCTCTGGTTGGAACGTAGCTGTTCTGGAGCAGATACGGAACAGCAATGACAGGAGACCTTCTGTGGATTACCCAGGGATTCATCAGCAAGTCAGCCTGGCATATCTGTTCCATTCCTAGCAGCAACTGCCTCTTGATCAAGGGACTATGAAACATCACTGAGACGAAGCTGCCTGGAGAAAATGACTGTAGTTAGATGCTTTTAATACACTCAGGAGCTTTCAGGGCACAATACAAAGCATATTCTGTGCTCTCTCTTTCGTTCACATTTTTTTCCCTCTCAAAATTTTACATCATTAACGTACTTTAACTTTCTAAATGTGCCGCTAGGTGCCAGGTGCTGTAGAAATCAATAAAATAAACACATCATCACAGATCACAAACCCTCAGCCCAGTCAAACATGGCAATTCTAGCTGTTCTAAACCCACAGCTTCTTGGCAGACCTGCTCAGTAATGGGATCACTTCAGGTCTAGGTGCTTTCGAAGTAATGATCGTACAGCAGACGTAAAAATCCATCTTGTATTATTATTGCTTGAAAATGACTATAAAAGGATGATTTGGGCCCGGTTTTGTTTCTTTATGGTGTATAAGGAAGGCCTGAAAGATGGATGAACTTTATTCATCTGTGGCCTGCATCAACATCTCCCAATCTCCACACTTATCCAGAAAGGAAGATGGAAATAACTAGGAATCTGTGGTAGGAACGAAGCAAGAGCATCTGCCTTAGTGGGCATGCCTCTGGGCAGCTGGAGGAACACGTACAAGAGGCCCACTAAACGAATCCCTCCATCAAACGTTACTCAGAGATGGAAAATTTGCAGGACTTAACGACATAGATGACGTGCAAAGAGCGGCCCAGGACAGACAGGGAGAGCAGGACCTTGTTCATGCCCTAAGCGATGTTTGACAGTGCGAGAAGGATTCCGATAGCCTGTTCTACGCACCAGTGTGTAGCTAGAGGGGTTCAACCCACCCCCCTCCTGTGGATGCAGTTATAACCAATATAAAGGTGCTTATACCAGTATAGCTTATTTCTGTATGGGAATAACCGTTCCCAGAATAAGCCATCCTCATACTCATATAACTGCATCCACACTAGGGACTGGACTAATATAAGGATATTGGTAAAAAAAAATCACTCCCCTAAATGACATAGTTCCTGGTACAAATTCTATGGGCAGTGCTTACTTTGCGATGAAAGAAGTGCCGGGCCTTAAGCAAGTAGGTGCTGGGGCTCAAGCAATATTTTTACATTCATAACTTAAGCCGCAAACCCAGCGGTGCCGGGGCTATGAATCACCAAACCCAGCGGTGCCGGGGCTCTACCCTGGCCAGCCTGGCACAAATTACACACTGACTCCGTGTAGAACAGGCCTCTGTAAAATTTCACTCTGTTGGCTCTTGAGACCATTCGTGACTGATCATCTTGTGATCAGTGTCAGCGTTTCACCAGCTCTCCAATCAAAGACCCGCAAGCCAGGCAAGACCCGAAATTCTAATGGTGAAAATGATCGGGGGGGGGGGGGGCGGGGAGGGACCACTTTCATTTGAAAAAACCCATCACAAAGCAGCATAAAAGAGCACAAGCCCATTTTGTTCCTTTGTCATCTGTCTTTAATTAATGTATTTTAATTACTTCCAGAATGTTACTACTCTGCAGTTTCTGTGGTAGACTGGATAAAATTGCAACAAGATTTCTTCTGGTGTGCAAGCTGTGGTTCCTACAATCTAATGTGACCACGTAAAAATCACATATACATACTGCACAACCTGCTCCCTGTGTGCTGCGGCCTAGTATCAGTTGACTACAGACAAAGTCTGCAACAACAGGAAACTAACATGAACCAGAGCAACTGAATGCGGTATTGGCAGCCCTTCCACAGTGAGAACTTCTTTGCAGCAGACCAGAGGCATCCATCCAAGGGAGTTTTGTACTTCTTCTCTAAAGTCTTTGGACATGTAATGCTAGGCAGTGGGTGTCTGCTGGCATTCAGGCATGTGGACGCTTTTGGGCAATTCTGGTCTCTCCTATTTAAGAGAGATGAATTCAAACAGGAAAAGGTGCAGAGGAATGGAAAACCTACTTTACAAGAGGAGACTTCAAGGAGTTTGGCCTGTTTAGCCTAACTAAACGAGGGCTGAAGGGACATGTGATTGCTCTCTCTAAATACATCAGAGGGATAGATACCAGGGAGGGAGAGGAGTTCTTTAAGTTCAGCACCAATTGACACAAGAACAAACGGCTATAAACTGGCCATCAACAAGTTTAGGCTTGAAACAAGACAAAGGTTTCTAATCATCAGAAGAGTGAAGTTCTGGAACAGCCTTCCAAAAAACACTGGTTTCAAGACTGAACCTGAGAAGCTTATGGAGGGTATGGTATGATGGGACTACCTACAGTGGCATGCAGCCCACTGGCAACTGCTAGTAGCAAATACCCCCCACGAGCGGAGGTGGGACCCTAGATGGGCAGGGCTCTGAGTTACTGCAGAGAATTCTTTCCTCGGTGTCCAGCTGGTGGGTCTCGCCCACATGCTCAGGGTCTAACTGGTCACCAGATTTGGGGTCAGGAAGGAATTTTCCCCAGCTCAGATTGGCAGAGTCCCCAGGAGTTTTTCGCCTACCGCTGCACCGGGGCATGGGACACTCCCAGGTTTAAACAAAAGTAAATGGTAGATTCTCCGTAACTCGAAGTCTTTATATCATGATTTGATGATGTCAGTAACTCAGCCAGAGGTTAGGGGTCTACTGCAGGAGTGGTGGGCAAAGTTCTGTGGTCTGCGATGTTCAAGAGGTCAGACTAGATGATCACAAGGGTCCTTTCTGGCGTTTAAGTCTGTGAGGCGTGTCATGTCAGGCACCTAAAAATGCAGGCAACCAAACTTGGCGGCAACTTTGAAAATGCCAGCTATAGTGCCTAGGACTTACTGCAGATGTGAGTCACTCATTTACCCTGTGAGCTGTGAAGCTTTCAGTGGAAACATCACCGCTGTAAGTCCAGGAGGCATCTTACACAAAGAGTTTGGTGGATGTTCTGTTAGGAGCAAATCTAGTCCCTTCTTGAGCAAATGCAGACACTCCCTTGTAGTCAGACAAACAGGTACAGTTTTGCCATGCAAGAGGAAGCAGGACGGACAAGGCAGCTCCTCCTGCTCCTGCTCATCCAATGGTGGGCTACCTAAAGGACACCACATGAAACACATTAGTCATTGGGCTGAAAAAACATCTGTGGCCAGCTGCTCAGCAAATGCTCCAAGATTTGTTCCTCCACGTATATATCTCCTGAGCAACCAATCTGCTACTTGGACCAAAAGCTGTGATCTGGATTTGCCCCTCAGAGACAGGCTGCTTGCAAACCTGATTTGAAAGGAAGCATGTTCTGCCTATTCCTTATGACAGACCAAGTTTCTTTAAATAAAATAAAAT
The DNA here is from genome assembly GCF_026122565.2 of Emydura macquarii macquarii. Lineage (NCBI taxonomy): Eukaryota > Metazoa > Chordata > Testudines > Chelidae > Emydura > Emydura macquarii. The sequence continues at coordinate 8,701,093 of NW_027131391.1, forward strand.
GAAATGAACTAGACTACACAGATCTACTCAGAAAAAGTGTAAATGCGCCCACACTCCACAGTTCAAGAGCTTCCCCCCTAAAACACATATAGCAAATAACAAACATGTATCATATATTTCTAAGCACTAGTGTATCTGCACTGATCTAACTTTAATCTTAAAGTGCTAGAGAAAAGCTATGTCATGAATGATTTATACAGACACAATCACTAATGCAGATCCTTTCAGCCATATTGTGCGTGCTTTGATTTGGAAGTAAACAGTTGCATGAAGCATCTTTGTGCAATACTGTAAATGGCAGGTAAGAAACTGAGCTTCAATCTTCAGTGGTAACATTTGTTGGGCAAATAATATTAAAGGTCGAAAATGATGAGATGCTGAAATACGGGCTTTTCTGGTTGTTCAGCTGCAGCTGGAGGTTAAAGCCCAGACTCTAAGTCTCATACATTGCACACAAGATTTATTTCTCTCAGACTCAAGCTATGCCAGATCAGTGTTTGTTTGGGGGGGAGAGGGGGGCAATCTAGTATCAAATTATTTCCTGCATACATCTTGTAACAGCCAACTTCAGGTGCTGCATTGCTCCGTTTTTTTATTTCTTGGATGATCATAATGCAAATGACACAGGGTCTGGCTTTCTCCCAAGGGTAGCAGAACTGTGTCATTTTTGCTGCTGGCCTGCAATGTGTAATATGCACAGAAATACAGGGCTCCAAGGTGACCAGCTGTTTGCTCTACAGGTGCCCAGGAAGTGGGGAGAGGCACAAGATGATTCTCTCCCCGCATCTTGCACCCTGACCAGAAGCTGGGCACAACTGCAGATCTTGTTTGGCCTGGATTAGTCTCTGCTAGTACCCAGGAGGATGCAAGACACCTGTAAGGGGTAGAGAGGAGCAGGATCCATGTCCCTCCCTAAGCTCAGATTGGTAGCCAGAGATGCAGTGGAAAGCATGTGGCACTTTCAATAAATGACAGGGATGGATGATACCAAACCAGCTTGATTTCCTTCTTTGACAGGGTAACTGGTTAGGTGGATGGGGGAATGCGGTGGACATAATATACCCGGACTTCAACCAGGCTTCTGACACATGACATTCTGACAGGTAAAGTGGAGAAATGCGGGCTCAACAGAACTACCATTAAGCAGATACATAATTGGATAAACAACCGCAAACAAAGAGTAGCTATTAACAAAATGATGTCAGATTGGAGGGAGGTCTCCAGGGGGATTCCACAGGAATCTGGTCTGGATCCGGAGCTGTTTAACATCTTTATTAATGACCTGGATGTAGGAATAGAGAGCAGACCAATCAAGTTTGCAGATGACACAGAACTAAGGGGGGTTGCCAGCACTTTGAAGGATAGAGCTAAAATTCAGAGGGAGTTTGACAAATTGGAGAACTGGGCTATAGACAACAAAATGAAATTCAACACAGACAAACGTAAAGTGCTACACTTGGGGAATTAAAAACAAATGCAGAAATACAGAATGGGAGATAACTGGCTTGGCAGCAGCACTGCTGGAAAGGATCTGGGAGTTGTGGTGGATCACAGCCTCAAACATGAGTAAGCAATGTGATGCTGTTGCAAAAAAAAGCAAATGCAATTTTAGGTTGCATTAACAGAGGCATAGCAGGCAAGTCACAGGAGGCGACAGTACCGCTCTACTCTGTGCTGGTCAGGCCTCAGCTGGAGTACTGTGTCCGATTTTGGTCATCGTTGTACAGAAAGGATGTAGAGACACTGCAAAGGATCCAAAGGCGAGTGACAAAGATGATCAAAGGGATGGAATGCAGCTGTGTGAGCAAAGTCTGAATAACTGGGTCTGTTTAGTTTGGAAAAGAGGAGATTAAGGGCAGACAGGATAGCGGTCTTCAAATACTTGAAAGGCTGCCGTAAAGAAGATGGAGAAAAGTTGTTCTCTTTTGCCACGGAGGGCAGCACAAGAGGCCATGGGCTCAAACTACAGCATGGCAGATTTAGATTAAATCTAAATCTAAATCTGAAGCTCCTTCACGGGAGGTTTTCAAGAGGAGGCTGGATAGCCATCTGTCTTGGATGGTTTAGACACAACAAATCCTGCATCTTGGCCGGGGGTTAGATTAGATGACCCCTGCGGTCCCGTCTAACCCTATGATTCTATGACCTGGTTGCCCAACTTGATCCATCATCCCCTTGGGCACTTGAGACCAAAATCTGACCTCTGACCAGCTACAAGCAGAAGGGGTTCAGACATGATCAGACAATCCTAAAACCCAGAGACAGGAAACATCATCAGTGTCACATTGTCAGCCGATCTCCACAGCCAGCATAGGACTGCTCCCCACAGTGCATGCTCTGGTATTTTGCCAAATCTAGCATTAAATGTCCCAAGTGATAGGGCTGGCCCCTCTTTCCTTGGGAGATCATTCCACAGTCTAATGGACCTCCGTGTCAGGAAATGTTCTCGGCTGTTCAGAAGAGAGAGTGCTGCAATGGGGCACCGATCTGCATCTGACTGGGCCCTCGTGACTTGTTTGTCGCTATAGCATAGAAAGTTAGGAATTGCCAGACGGGATCAGACCCATCTAGTCCGGCATCTTGGCTGTGACTGGGACCAGCACCAGAAGAAACAACAAATCCCAGGGGGGAAATGTGACTTTCTTCTGACGGTGTATTAATGACAGTGTGCTGTACTTCAGTTCAGTGCCTGCTATGAGCCACACCTCCAGATATTTTACTGGTAAGTAGACTAGAGAGTGAATGGTCCTCACTGAGTTAGGGTCAGCACAGCAGAAGGGGGAAAGTGACGCACACAGCTGAGAAACAGCAGAGCCGATATTTAAAAGGAAGGAGAGATGAAAGTAGCCAATGACAGAGAAGAGAGAGAAATGAAGGGGAGGCAAAGGAGAGCCCAGATGAGTGTTAACCAGTCTGTGGCAAAAAGGGATGTTTTAAGGTGAAGTCTGGAGTAAGGAAATGGCTCAGGAAGGCAGAACACAAACAAAAAAGCAATCCCCCAATTCTTCAGTCATGGCAAAGGGACAAAGAGGAGCACACAATGTCATCCAGCTTCAGAGCCACCACACACAGGGCTAGAGACAAGGTTTTCAGCCTGACTGTCGGCTCCTCGTTGTCAAGAAGTATTAGATTTAGGTAGAAAACCTGCCTCAATCCTTCCTGAGTAATAGTCAGTCCGTAAGAACAGCCATACTGGGTCAGACCAATGTTCTGTCTTCTGACAGTAAACAATGCCAGATACTTCAGAGGGAATGAACAGAACAGGGCAATTATCGAGTGATCCATCCCCTGTTGTCCAGTCCCAGCCTCTAGCAGTCAGTGGTTTAGGAACACCCAGAGCATGGGGTTGCATCTCCAACAGTCATGGCTAATAGCCACTGATGGACCTATCCTCCAGGAACTTATCTAATTTTTTCGAACCCAGTTATTGGATTTCACAACTTCCCCCAGAAATGAGTTCCACCGGTTGTTTATGCGTCATATGAAGAAGTACTTCCTGATGTTTGATTTAAACCTGCTGCCTATTAATTTCATTGGGTGACCCCTAGTTCTTGTGTTATGTAAAGGGATAAATAACAATTCCTTATTCACTTTCTCCACACCAGTCATGATTTTATAGCCCTCTATCCTAGCCCCCCTTACACATCTCTTTTCTCAGCAGATCAGTCCCAGTCTTTTTAATCTCTCCTCATATGAAAGCTGTTCCATATCACCGATTATTTTCATTGCCCTTAGTCCTGCTTGGAGCAGGGGGTTGGACTAGATGACCTCCTGAGGTCCCTTCCAACTCTATGATTCTATGAACCTTTCCAGTTCTGATGTAGTTTTCTGAGATGGGGTGACCAGAACTGCACGCAGTATTCAAGGTGTGGGCGTGCCATGGATTTATATAGCGGCATCATGATATTTTCTATCCCTTTCCTGACGGCTCCTCACACAGTTCGCTGTTTGGCTGCGCTGTGCACGGAGCGGATGTTTTCAGAGTGACCCACTGAGATCTGCTGTAGCAGCCAGCCAGCACATCCAGCCAGGCTCAAGCTGACTGCCAGTAGTTTCCTGCTCCGTCTCTCCCCAGATCTGTTTCTCATCTTACCCTCCATGACCTTCTCTAGCTGATAACAAGGTACGGACTCTTTCCTTGTGGAACAACTGCCCACAATTACCAGAAAGGCGTGTCTGCGGCCCACATTCCTGCAGAAGAATTTTCTAATCCAAAGTCTGTTGGCGCTGGTCACCGGCAGACACGCAGCATGGCTGTCAACTGAATGCTCTGCATCCTGTTGGAGACTCTACAAGCCATGTCCAAGAGAAGCCCAAGCCTCCAGATCAGTTTCATGCAGGAGGAAGATAAATCTGCCCAGGGCTCTGGAACACCCTCGTCCCAAGCACAACCACAAAGAGACTGCTCCGAGATTCTTCCTGCTAATCTGTCTCCCTTCGTCTCTCTGACGCGAATGCCAGCTCCGCTCCCACCAGGCCCTTATCTTCTCTGCTTCAGCGCTGCCTCTTCTACCTCCGCCTGCATCAGGGGCCTCTTTATGTAGCCTTTTGATTCTCCCTCATGTCAGCAGCTAGGCTTGGTACGGAGACCCACTGTGCCAAGTCTCTGTCAGGCCCCCAGAGCTAAATGTAACTCCACTGCTTCCCTCCACAGAGCATGCCTCTGTCAACAACTTACCCACCCATCAGCTCACAGCAGGGAAATCATCAATCAGATTTTTATCTTCTTGTCGCTCCCGCTCCCCCCTCTGGTTTTCCCTCAAGGATACATCTCCCCTTCAGTTGTAAATGAGCATTTCGATGTTTATAGTGAATGGGCTGTTGGTAAAGAGAGACATTTTTTCCTCAAAGAGATTAGATTGGCCAAGGCCTATCAAAGCCGTATTTTTACCTTGCAAAACTGCACATGCAGTAACTGGGGTCAAAAGCCAGCAGTTATTAGTCCTAATTAACATTGTCCCTGGCAACATACTTGTCTTATACTGCAGTGGTATCGGATTTATTATGGAAGAGGGCAGGCGGCAATAGCCTGCACCATCAGACCAGACTGCATCCAAAAGGTAAAGCCACAGATGACTCTCCAACACTGACTGCCTGGGAAATGAGGTAGAAGGTCGACAGTTGCCACCCTGTGGCTGTTTGCTGGCCGATGTGGATTGTGTCGGTGGGTCTCAGAGCAGTTCCCGGAGGCTAGGTATCGGTCACAGGTCGTCTGGCCCTTTAAGGAGAGTTGGGCTCAGCCCACTTTGCTTAGTTATCCACCTCCCAGGTCTGGGTTTGTGATGGGGATTGGGACAGGAGAACAGACATGATGATGATAGCCTGCGGGCTGGGGTTCCTGTAAGGGTGAGCCTGCCCCAACACAGAGTGGGAGATCAGTCAGCCACTGAAGGCCTCTGAGAACATCATGCTCCACCCCGGTTATGATACCTTCCCAATAGGAGGCACCATCATATGAGAGCACGCTTACATACAGGGCGACATCTAGAGAACTCTGCTTGGAGAGAGAGGACAGTAAATGCGGGAGAAGGAATAAAGCCTGGATGTCCTCCCGTCTTGGCTCTCCCTGTTTTTATGCTTGAACAGAGAACATGGTGTTGAACACAAGCTGGCCCCTGCAGGTACGTGAAATCGGAAACGAAGAACACTGAAAAACCAACCTGAACCTAACTACAAAAGTAAACAATCATCACGGCAGCACAGCAGATTCCTGTCGCCAAGCAGTCGGACATGAGCGGGATGTGTTTAGCAACTGGAGAGTCATTAGATCACAATGGGAAAGCTACGGACTTGGAACAGAGCTGGCTTAAAAGGAAATCAAAGTAAGAGCTGCCGTATTCTGAGCTGTAGAAGGCAAAGGCTGTCACACGGATATGTTAGCAACAGACCCTGGAGAAAAGCAGCAATGGACCTTTTCACCACAAACCACAGACTACCTTGTTATTGTCGACTACCGTGCAGATGTCTGCGACACAGGACCACAGCGATCATCTTAGACAAAGCAAGGAAGCATCTCAGCAGGCCTGGGAACCTAAAGTGTGGAGTTTCAGACACCAGGCCCCACTTGACTTGCAGTGCGTTTGTGCAATTGACTGAGCAACAGGAATTCAGTCTGATCACATCATCACCACACCAGAGCCGTCAAACAGCAAAGCCAGAGCAACAGCTAAAATTGTTAAAACTCTGCTAACGAAAGCTTCAAAAAGGCAAAGAAAACATACGGCAAGCCATTCTGGAATGGGGAAACCCTCCCAGAGAGGGTCTTAATAGCAGTCTGGTACAACACCACGTGCATACTAGGTGCCGATAGCCCCAGCGCTGCTGCAACCAACCATGGTGGAAGACGTCCCAGACAAAAAAAAAAAAAGAGATACAAAGCCAAACCCCACGAAGACAAATAAGCTGAAGACTTTCCAAAACTACAAGTAGGAGACCCTGTCAGGATCAAATTATTTCCTCAGGACAAATCATACATTTGGAAGCAAGCTCCATGTGTCGAACAGACAAATCCTCATTCCACGTCACAATGGATAGACATATATTTCACCAAGACAGCAAATACATATGCCCACTATGTACCCATGATCAAAACATGGACATGGAGGACAGTGAAATACGCCCTCTGCTGAGACTTGATCAATGGGACTTGGAAGGAACACATGCCAATGGGCAACAGATAGATATTGGAAAGACTCTCAAGACAACGTCCCACAAGGAGAACCAAGTGCAAGGCCATCTCTTGTCATCACAAGACAGACTTGCATTCACTCCACCATCAAACTGCTTGCAAGGTAGACACATGATTTTGTACAATACTAAGGCATATTCTTGTTCAAGTTTGATATCAAGTTTGTTATAATTTACATTATGCTCATGTAGAGAGTAATTTCTAAGAACTTAGAGACATGCTTGATGGACTGTATTTGTGGAGGAAAGAACAAAGCCCAGAGGTTGCAGTGTCTTGGCTCTCTCTGGTTTTATGCTTGAACAGTGAACAACACCCCCAGGCACAGCCTATCAGCACCACACTAGTAACTCAGTCGGTTTGTGTTCTGACCTTCGGGAAAATTCTGCCACAAAACTAAAAGGATTTGGGTGGCTCCCCTGCCACCGATGGTCACCCCCTCTCTCAAACCTCCCTGTCAGAGATGACTTAACCCTGGGGCACATAAAAACACAGCTGAAGAGCAATTCTTTTTCCCATTGCAATGAACCAGATTGTACCAAATGACCAGTGCTTTCTACAAAATTTCCCAGGAGAAAATAACCCCTGACTCCCATATGACCCTCTAACCCACAACACACAGGCTCCAAATTACACAAGTCGCATATTTTGGTATCCTACTGAGAGAATGAGAATATTTCCCAGGAATAAAATGCCAGCGTTCCAAGCCAGTGGACAGATACATCTTTGCCCAGAGGCACTACCTCCTTCCTCACTTATAAGAATGTGTTTTTACTTAAACAGGAAAACAAGATAATAGCTTCCTCTAGTCCATCAACTTTTCTGCTTGCAGCACCTCAGAGACAGGGTTCATCCCAGGCGAGGGAGGAACGGGATTGTGGAAGCCCTTCCCTCTGCTAAAAGACTGGCAGCACATAAGAAGGTCATGGCTACTCAGGTGTAAATCCAGTGTAATTCCATTGCCTTCACACTGACAGCAGACTCCAGCCCTCTAGCTGGACTTTAATGAGGACTGCTAATGCTCCACAGGAAGGGGAGAGCCAACCAAGGTACTAATCAGCTGGCTGCACTGTACCATATGTTCTCCATTTCGTGCTGAAGAATCCTTCCCATGCTGGGACACTTCTCTTTAGTTAGATGAATTCTTCAGCAGGCAAAGATTTCCCACTTTCACTGACAAACTCTCAGTAGCAATTGCCTGCGTCCTCTCTAACCAGGAACTTCGTAGCTAACAGATGGCACTAGATTTACATATTCTCCCGTTATCTACAGTGGTAAATGTCCTTTAAAACAACCTCTGTCTGCTAGACACAAAAAAGCTGCATAAATAAAGAGGATCTATAGCAATAAAGAAACACAAACTTGCGACACAGCCTTTTGCGTAAGGCAGCTTTTGCAGTGGGTTGTCACTCATTTTATATCTGGTCTTGCTGGTATACGTACCTGAGAAAAGTGCACTATTCCCGCAGGCTGCAAGGGGTACTCACTTTACAGCACTGGAATGGGTTACCTAGGGAGGTGGTGGAATCTCCATCCTGAGAGGTTTTTAAGTCCCGGCTTGACAAAGCTCTGGCAGGGATGGTTTAGTCGGGGTTGATCCTGCTTTGAGCAGGGGGTTGGACTAGATACCTCCTAAGGTCCCTTCCAACCTTCATCATCTATGATTCTCATGGGTCAGTGCTGGAGGAGTCAGAAAGGAAAAGGGGAGCCTGCAGTGAGTGAAGCCTCTTCACCAAAACAAGCAAACAAAACATGCCTGGTGCTGAATTCATGCTGCTCTTGAACCAGCTGCACGTAAAGGTCTTTGGAACATACGGCTGTGGATTATCATTGTTCCCTTTTTTAATCTCTGCCCAGAAAGAAATACAACTGATTTCCTCCTGTGACCTACATAGGATTTCTAGACGAGTGAAATTGTTTGTGTCATGTAATGACACCTTGTGCTTCCTTCCCACAGAGACCTGCGACTCACTGCTTTTCCTGACAACAGCTGTGCTCTCCATGGTGCAGGTGATGCTTCCCCTTCCAGTGCTCAGCTCTGCAACCCTTTCCCCCTTTACATCTTTGCTATCGGGCAGTTACGTTGGATAAGCTCATGTATGGCGTATCCCCTGTTGCAGACTGTTTGGGAGTTAGATTTTGCAGACACCAGGTATTAACAAATAATTACATACCAAAAAAATCTACATGTAAAGAATGTCAAGGTTGCAAAGTCAAACACCCGAAAGTTAGGAAATGCTGGAATCATTGCCCGCACAAATTTCATTTGCCCTCTTGTGTGTACACATTAAGATACAGCCTTTAATTACACGATCACGTGTGACATATGAATCCAGCCCTCTGTGTTTACTCTTACACAGAACTCTAATTAGCATTTGGTTTGTTTTTGGCTTAGGAGGAAAACATGGGAGGCTTAAATGTAGGGCAGACCATGAGACAAACACAGCTGTACAGAGTGGTGCACAACTTGTGAATACTAATACAGAAAGGACCAAAGTGATCAATAAATATTTCTGTTGTATATTTCAGGGGGGAAAACAGATCTAGTCATATTATATGATAATGATGAAGAAACACTTGCCATTCCAACATTCAGGAGAGTGTTAAACAGCAGCTACTAAAGTAAGCCATTTTCAATCAGCAGGTTTAGAGAACTTGCAGTCAAGAGTTTTACAAGAGCTGGCCAAGGAGCTTACTGGATGGTTAATGCTGATTTCAATAACTCTTGGAGCACTGGGGAAGTTCCAGAAGCGAGCTATGGTTGTGCCAATAGTGCAAAAGGGTAAATGGGATGACCTGGGTAATTATAGCCCTGACAGCCTGACATTGACCCCTGGCAAGGTAACAGAGCTGCTGCTATGGGATTGGATTAATAAATAATTAAAGAAGGCTATATAATTAATGTCAGTCAATGTGGGTTTATGGAAAACAGATCCTGTCAGACGAACCCAATAGCTTTTTTTGATGAGCTTACAAGTTCAGTTGATACAGGTAATGCTGTTAAAGAAGCAGACTTCAGCTGCTGCCAGGCATGTGTCTTGGTACCACAAGGCATTTTGATTAAAAAACTAGAATGATACAAAACTAACACGGCACCAGGAAAATCAAGGCTTGCGCTGGGGTCCGCTGCACACGGGGTTTGAACCAGCGCAGCTACGAGGACAGTTAAAAACACCAACACAGACAAGGCATAACTCTCCTTACCTCCATCAGAGCTGAACCCCGACATGACACAGGAGGAGGGTGGCACTGTCCCAGGTTGACAGCGGCACTCGAGGATAATACAACACTCTAGCCAGAGCTGACGTTCAGTTTTGTTTCCTAGATACGTTCAGCCCCCGAGAATATCGACACAACGGCAGAACCTGTGTTTGATGTGGCAGCCGACTCCTCCCATGCAGGGCACAGAACCGGACATCCCAGGAACACAGGTGAACACACTGAGTGGCCAAGTGATAACACAGCACCACGCAATTAACATTCGATGATGAGTCAGGGCCATTATGTGCTTCAGATATAAAAAGGAACAATTTGTAATCAAGGTAATTACGCTGACATGCAAAAGAAGCTTGCTATGCCTTCGCAGTGCAAACATTTCTAATGCAGATGTAAGATTTCCTTTTAAGTTTGTTTTTCTCTGAAATCCAGGTCGCCACTTATAGTTGTTAGGGCACACTGACCATGAAAAATAGCTGCTTAAATCCAGGTCCTTTACAAGTGACCGGAAGTGATGTGCACATGCTGAACCTGTCTGAGCTGGAGCATGCATTTCCCTGCTGCTGGGGGTGACGGGGCCCACCTGATTACCCAGACTTCTCAGGGGACACCTGAAACCTCTGGATGATGGACGTTTCACAGCAGCTGTGACACAGGATGGTGAAGAAACCATAATACACCTGCCCTTTCTAAGCTCTCCGGGTTTTCACACTTTAAAGGCAAGTCCCGTTCAGATGTGCAGCACAGGGAAAAGATGTGTCTGGAAAAGCAACTGACCAGCCCCAGAGAGCTCTGCACCAAGAATTTTCCAGGCAAAAAAAATCACAGGGCAAACTCCTGCTCCCTGCTCTGTCCTGCAGCACCCATCTCTGCACTGCAGATCCAGCCGCATGGGGGCACGATTCCCTGTGCAGAGGGGATTGCAGAGCAGTGAACGCTGGCTCTGGGACTATATCCCAGTTACTAGTCTCTAGGAGACCTGTGCTGCAGCCCCTCTGTCCCGTGGCACAGCTGTCTTAGCACAAATTCTACACACACCTTGGGCCTGCGATCCCTTCGGTCTTCCTGGCCCCCGTCTTCCACCAGTGAGAACAGCCTGAAAACCCCTGCATCGCGCCCCCCTCCATCACCCACCTCTCTATGGACCTGACTTGTCAGGTGCTGTGAAATGTCTCCTCAGAGCAGGGCCTGTTCCTGGGAAAGTCCTGCCTGTGACCTGCTCCTGAATTACACGACAGGCCCAGAGCCGCACTATTGTACCTGCCGGTCAGGGACAGCGTGCAAGAGTCACCCAGGTCAATGAATTTCCCCTGTATTGTTCTGTATCTGCTGTGCACACAAGGACTTATGCCGGCAAAACCTAGTTACTGGCCGGGTGGGGTGTTTCACACCCTGAGCGACACAAATTTTGCCAGAATAATGCTAGTGTAGACAAGGCCTTATTCCACGAAGAGAAAAATGAGAATTAGCGGCTGGAAAACTAGAGGGCATCTTTCCCTGTTTGCTGATCTGGGGTGGAAAGGGTCACGTTTATTCCAGCTGTTCCCTTAGGATGCTCACCCTGCCCCAGAAGCATCAGCACACCACACCCCCATACACTAGGGCAGTGGTTCTCAAACTTTTTAAATGGAGCCCTCCGTGGACCTGTGTGTCACAACCTCCTCCCCCAATTTCAGAAAAAAACAGGGGAGCAGGGGCGGCGGCAGTTGCAGCAGCAGTGCGGAGAGTGTGCCTGGCGGGGGGGGGGGGGGGGGGGGGGGGGGGGGCGACGACGACACACGGAGGGACGACACACACGACGACGACGACGACCTGCTGTGGGAACAGCCGCACCAGCGTGGGGAGTGTGGGCGTCCCCCACTCCGCCAGCAGCCTCCCCCCACCTTCACTCCCCTCCAAAGGGTTCCCTTCCCCCAACAGTCCTGCTCCGAGCAGGGGGTTGGACTAGATACCTCCTGAGGTCCCTTCCAACTCTATGATTCTAACACCTGCCCAGGGCTGCCTGCGTGAGGCGCTGGGGTCCACACCACCGCCTGGCCGTGCTCTCAGGCTGGCATCGCCCCCCGGATCCATCTCTCGTCCTCCGCTTTGAGAACCTCAGCACTAGGGGAGCACAGCGCTGCCAATCGCCTAGACCTGAGAGGTGGGTGAAATGAACGAGGTGATTTAATCTAATTCTCCCATCCCCCCGGCCCGGGCAGAGCAGCTCATGAAGGATTGTTCTCCATGCTTTGCCCAGTCCAGTCGTAAAAAGCTTGTGTGATAGGGCTCGTATCGCTTCCTTGGCAAGGCTGTTCTGCAGGCTAACATCTCACATTTAGGAAATTGCCCATTCTCAACCTTACTTTACCTTGGCTTAGTTTCAACCCGTCCTCTCTATTTATATGCCCTTGTACCAACCTAAGCACTAATGGACAATTAGCAAACATCCCTCTTTAGTCGCTATTTAACCAGGCCATTAGCCCTTGCAATCTTTACTAAATTAATAATGCCTTGCATTTGTTTAGTTGCTTTTATCCAAAGATCTCAAAATTCTTTATAATTTCAATAGCCTCGCAGGTTTATTATTCCCATTTTACAAATGGGGAAACTGAAGCACAGTGTGATGAAGGGGTTTGCCCAAGATCACAGAGCCAGCCATTGGCAGAGTCAGATTAGGCCACAGGAGTCCTGACTCCCAGTCCCCCGCTCTAACCATTGGACAACACTGATTTCTTCATTATTGTCTGGTCCCAACCATTGTAGATGCCCACAAACTTATTTTAAAAAAACCACCACTGGTCGCTTTTCTACTTGTTCAAAGTAAATATTATTTCCCAGTGTCATAACTTCACTACTAATCTCTCCAATTGCTCTATTTTGTAGCAGTACATTTAAAACACTTGCCATTTAAAGTGCTTAATAACCAATAAATACGTTTGACTCAATTACTTCACTACACTGCAAAAAAAGCCCAAATGCTGTAACTGTGTGTGTCCCATAAACAGTCCTTAAGGAGCTAGTGATTATTTACAGAGGGAAGCAGTTTTATTTAGCACATTATTTTAAATGTATCACTTGGTTTTGTGTTCTTTGAAGGGAAAGGAAGGATCCATCAGGCATTTCTTCTCCAGAGTTTGTTTCGAAGGCCTGGTCTACAGTTGAAAGTTGTAGCAGTCTGACTATGTAGGTTAGAGGTGTTTGTTACCAATATAGTTATACTGGTACAGCCTCTCACGTGGATGCCTTATGCGCTGGAAAACCTATATTATAATAAAACATCTTTATACCACTATATCTGAATCCACATGAAGGGGGTTGTTTAACTCTACTGGCAGAGTTGTTAATACCGAGCTCTCACCTAGCGTTTTTCATCAAAAGATCTCAAAGCACTTTACAAAGTCAGTGTCATTATTCCCATTTTACAGCTGGAGAAACAGGCAAAGGGAGGGGAAGTGACTTGCCCAAGTCACCCAGCCAACCAGCAGAAGAGCCAGTGGAACCTACGCCCTCATGATTTCCAGGCCCAGGCTCTATCCACCAGGCAACTCTGCCTCCTTAAAGCAAAACAGCTTTCTAATGTCGACAAGGCCTAATTGTCAACTGCTTTTCAGTGCTCCAAAGATTGGTCATCAGAAGACTGACTGGCTCAAGCGCCGGGTAACAAGCTACGGGGCCGCTCTCCCATCTGTGACCAGTTGGAACCCAGTTCAGATCGGGAAAGTGTGAAAGCTGCCACCCCACAGCTCCTGTGGCTATGAGAAGCAGGGTGGTGGTTTCAGACTAGTCCAAGTGCATGTGGCCATATCGCAAAAATGAGCAAGGTAATTTTATGGTTCAGTATCAAATCGGAGGCTTGCAATGTTAATGCTCCTTTTCTTGTCAAAAGAGACTCTTCTTTCTGTCCGCTGCCACAATAACTTGTGTCGAGAAGGTGACCTGCCTTGGCATGGTCCACTCTTGGCTTGCTATAGCAGAATGCTACCAGGAACTCGGGCAAACCCCACAGCCGTTTTCTCAGCCTACCAGCAAGGACAATAAATCTGGCTTTGGGCCTATATTCTGCCTTGGAGTCAGCAGGTTCATCATCTGAACACTGGGCTGGGATCTTCCTACCGTGGTGTCAGCTGCACTGACACAACCTGGCAACAGATTATCTTGACAGCATAACCATGCTCCCAACAACTGTGATGTACTAGCACCATCTAGCCGGCCCTTCTAACTCTCACAGCCTGCCGACCTTCGCAGCAGATCTCTTTAATACGGCAGCAGCAGCCTGAAATGCTGCATGACTGGTGCAGCAGCGCCACCCCCTGGTTCCGGATATTCAGACTGTACAGGGTTTACCCGGCCTGCTGACATTATGAGCAAAGCATACAGCAAAACCTGCCTTGACCCCACCCCCAGAGACCAGCACTAATGTGTTTGCCTAGCAAGAGCGGCTCTTCAACTAATGGACAAACAAAACTCTAGTGGAAACCAGGGGGTAGTTTAAATGGTCACTTAAGACAGAGCGTTGCCGGAGTATAAATTGTGTTGTACATACATAGTCAGGACTGGGCCACATTCTGCTCTCAGCTACATCCAAAAATCCAGCCTCACGCCCCTGAAATGAATAAGGCTCCTCCTGGGAGGAGAACAGGAGCCGCACTGCCATAGGAGGCACTGCCTTCTTTGCATAGCCCTCGCTATGGCACCCACAGATGGGGGCAACCCCGCAAAGGTAGGACTGGGCCAACTCGCTTTGCCTAATTTCAAACCCACTGGAGCCTGGGTTCACACGTTTCATGTGGAGCTGAATTGCAGACAGGGCTCACATTATGCTGAGGAGAGGCTGAAAGAAAATTCAGAGAGAAACAATCTTCTAGGGACATGGGCAAAAAGGGAAGAATGAAAACCGAGCAGGCAGTAAGGGAAAAACAAGACAGTCTATATACTGATAGATAGGCCGCCCCCGGTGGGCAGGAGAGCGCGCACGTCAGGCTGGAATGAATCTTGGCGGTCTGTTGTTGGGTGTTTGGATTTCCAAGCTCTGGCGCCCAGCGCTCAGTCACACGAGACTCTGTAGCTTCGCTGATGCTCAGGAGCGGCCCCTCCTGCCACTCACCAGCTGATGCAGCGCGTGCCAAACGGCTAATTCAGCTGGAGGAGAGCGGACTGCCCACATTACTGCTCTCACCACGGGAGTAAGTGGGTGAAATGGGATTTCCTGTGGAACACGGGATGGCAGAGAACAGGAGCTAACACTTCCTTGTGGCTTTAACCTGTATGAACCCCCCACCCACCCCCACACACACCCATGTTACCCAGTTAAGACCACAACCGCCCCAGGGCTGTGAGCAGACACAGCAGGCCTAGACCATGCAAACGAGGGGTGCTGAATGGCAGCAATGCAGCTCATCTCTTCCCCCTTCCCACTTATTACCCCTCACTTCAGAGGTGGGGCTGGCTGTCCAAACAGGGATAAGTTGGGGTCAAGAGGCAGCTGCTCTTCCGGGTATCACCCAGCTCTCCAATGGCCACAGGGTGCATACAGAGCATCCCCTGCTGTGAATCCCTCCATTCCTATCCTGCAAAGCAGACACTTCGAGCCGGCCGGCAGGCAGAGGGGCGAATGATCCCGGAGGTCCCACGCTGCCATGTATTCACAGGAGATCTCGCCAATCGTGGGACAGCTGCAGGCCCATGTGCCAAACCTCCGGCGCTTGCCGGGGGGATGGTGATGGCAAACTAGCCCCAACAGTTCAACCAAACAGCCGCCACTTTTCTGTCTGAAAGAACGGACTGCTCCAAAATCTCACCCGCTGTCCGTGCAGAGAAGGGAGCTCGTGCACCTGTGGCGGGGAGGCACCTCTCCCATTAGCAAGTGGGAGTCATAGCGGGGGGGTTCATTGTGGTCACACACAGATTGCCTCGCTTATCAAGTGTGTCTTACAAGGAGAAAACCAGTTGTATGGCTGCACAACAACAGGTACAGGCCAGGCAAGGGCAACACCCAGTGCCCTTCCCCCCGCACACCCTTCCTTGCCATGGTCAATCAAGAGGAGAGAGGAGAACTCAGGCTACGCTCGGCGTCCAAGCTTCGGGCACACCGTGAAGGCTGCCAGGCGGGTGAGGACAGAGCGTGTGATTCGGATTTGGGGGGGGAGAGGGAGGCTGCGCTGCAGACTGAGCTCAACTCCTTTCACACCAGCCACCAGGAACAATTTCATTCAAATGGAAAAAATAATGAAAGCTGAAGCCACAGTCTCCCTCCTCGCCCAGCTACTGTTTAAAACCAGCCAATCCCATATTACAGCAGCGGAATCAGGCAATTAACCCGGTCACAATGGCTCCGATAATTATATATGCAGTTTAAGGCGGACTGAGTGACATATTACATTCCCCTGGTTCCAGCACAGGACCCAACTCCGAGTCATTATGCACCCACTACTGATTTAGCTTCCCAGCAAGATGCATTTGTCCTGGTGTCTGCATTATCTGGTGAGCAATTCCTGAAAAAGGCTAGATGGCCAAAGAGGTTGGACTATTGTTTCATTCAAAGTCTCTGGAACTGCACCTGCTTCCAGTGGAGCGAAAAGGAGCAGGATCAGCCCCTCTGCTTGGAGCAACAGGACCTTGTCCAACATCCAATTACGTCTATAGAAAGGCTCCCTTTGTCTTCTTTAGACGGTAGGTGGGCTCCTTAGAGTGGAGAGTTACATATCTAGGCACAGAGAATGTGGGTCAGACTGACAGGGTGCGGGACTTTACCCTGGGAAGCAGGGACACACACACACAAAAAAAAAAAAGTTTTGGGGGGTGGAGAGAGAGGAGGAAGAATAATCAGCCAAACATGAGCTCCTAGTGCAATACTGTGCAAGGGCGAATATGATAATGAGATGCATGAACAGGGAAATCTTGACTAGAAGCAGAGAGGTTAATTTTATCTCTGTAAATGGCACTCATACAACTGCTGCTGGAATAGTGCGCCTAGTTCTGGTGTCCACAATTCAAGAAGGATGTTATAAACTGGAGAAGGTCCAGAGAAGAGCCATGAAAATGATGAAAGGATGAGAAAATCTGCCTTAGAGTGATAGACTCAAGGAGCTCGATCTATTTAGCTTAACAAAGAGAAAGTTAAGAGGCGACTTGATCACAGTCTGTAAGAACCCACATAGAACCATAGAATCACAGAACATTAGGGCTGGAAGGGACTTCAGGAGGTATCTAGTCCAACCCCCTGCTCCAAGCAGGACCAACCCCAACTATCATGGGGAGCAAATATCTGACAGTGGGCTCTTCAGTCTAGCAGTCAAAGGCTTAACGAGATCCAATGGCTGGAAGTTGAAACTAGGCAAACTCGGATCGGAAATAAAGCGTCAATTTTTAACAGTGCGGATAATCACTCATTGGAACCATTTACCCAGGGTTGTGGTGGACTGTGCATCATGGGCCATTTTTAAATCAAAACTGGATCTTTTCCTTAAAAGACATGCTTCAGTAGCTCAAACAGGAATTACGTTAAGGAAGTTTCATGGCCTGTGTGATACGGGAGGTCAGACCAGATGATCACAATGGTCCTGCTGGCCTCGGAATCTCAGAATCTGACAGGAAAAGATGGAATGCAGTGATCCCAAACCCCAACTGAATACAGCCAGCTCTTTGTTAGTATTGAATTGATCTAGGTAACAAAATCCTTGGATCATTTCCCTTTATTCTGGAAAAATGACAACAAATGGAAGGAACAAAGATGCCACAAAGCCTTAGAGATAGATAGGCAACATTTATTTACAAACCATTGAAAAGCATGAAGTGGGGGGAGTAGTATACTTAACTCAAGACATGCATACATACACGGTGAAATGGGGGTGGCGTTTGCCCAGAGCAGACAGTAGGAATCCCATACATTAAATTAAATCAGGAAAAAATCACACACAAAACAGTTTAATAAAAGTAAAACAAGACGGACACAGGAGACAAAGTCACGAACAAAACAAAACAGAATGGCATTGTTTAAACCAGCGCTTTTCAGACACATGTACATGCAGCAGTTCCAAATGTAAATATAGCTACATACAGAGCAACACATTACTTCGTTGCAATTGTTTTCATGCTATTTATCTATTCAAACTAATCCCAATCTCACTCTCTCTTCTCAATAAGGGCAAGTGTTATAGCTCTATTGCTTTTATTGAATGCAGTGATACCGTTTTCTAAGGCTCACTAAAGGGACCAAATGGTCTGTTACAGTAAAAATGTGGTATGAATGGGACTTTTCTAACAGGCTTAAGATCTGCACACCACCAAGGTAAGTAGCCGTCTCCACTCAGCAGCAGCTGCAGAGTGACAGTTGTTACCACCTACAAAAGCTCCCTGTGCAAAGGGCAGCAATATTATCCTAGCTGTGCTTAGCAGGAAGGTGGTGGGAAATTCAGAACACCTGCAAGCATTCAGACTGTCACTGCGGGTCATTTCCAACTGGCAGAGTCTGGTTATTTGCACCATCTTGTGAACATGGCTATGTCTACATTTATACCACTACACTGTAGTGTAGACACTCGCTGTAGTAGTGGCAGGGGTTCTCCACCTCCGAGAGGCTGTAGCGGAAGAATTCTTCTCTTGACCTACCACTGTCTATACCAGGGGTTAGGTCGGCTTAACTACATCTCTCCAGGATGTGGATTTTTCACACTTCTGAGGCCATGTCTACAGCTGCACTGCTGCTGCGTGTGTGGTGAAGACACACTGTCTATTCTGACAGGAGAGAGCTCTCCTGTCGGCATAAAAAATCTCCCCCTGCAATCAGCATAAGCTATGTCGGCGGGAGAAGCTCTTCCGCTGACATAGCCCTGTCCACACAAGTGCTTATGTCAGTGTAACTCATGTCACCCAGGGGGACGGAATATTCACACCCCTGAGCGACATAAATGTTGCCGACATAGGCGGTAGTGTAGACTTAGCCTGAGACGCATGGCTGTGCCAGTGAGTTTTCAGTGTATACCAGCCCATAGGGTTCACGCCCTGAAACATGCAAAAATCCAGTGAAATTCCACACGCTTAAAGTTGACGTTTGTTCAAGATGAACAATTTGAAAATTCAGAGTTTGCTTTCTGCAGACGGGTCTGCTTCTGAGGGGAAGTGGCCCAGCTGTCACTCAAAACTCATATGATTTAATAGGATTCAATCTCACCATTTGGCAGCTTTTCACAGAATTGCACCATTCTTGTGACATCGCACCAGGGTGTGAAAACAGCAAGGTTTTCACATATCTTTTGCAGCACCCCACTGATTCAAAGGACATCACCAAAGATGCTATGTAAAGGGCAAAGCTTTAAAAAACAAACAAAAAACAATTAGTCTTAAAAATTATTCACGCTCGAGGCACAGTGACATTAGCAGAAACTTTTTTAGAAGGGCTCCTTACTGTGGTCTCCTCACTAGAACCTGGCGAGGAGGAAGGCAGTGCATTTGTCATCAGAACAGAGACGCCGATTTCATCTGCGTGACTGCCAGTTCCTCAACTGTAGCCTGGATCTTAGGGCCACAAAATTGCTTTCTCAGCATGGGACACAAGCTCACCAGACCATGGGCAAAACCTAGCCATGCAGTGTCTGCTGTAATCCACGCAGCAATGACCGACTGTTTGGGGAATGTATTCTCCAACATGTCCTTTTCAAAATGAGGTATTTGAATACATATGTGTATATGTTTAATTGTATTTTATAAACACACACAATCAAAAATATGGTAAGCGCACACAAAGGCTACAAAAGTAAAGCAGTCAGAAGCCAGGAAATGCCAAAGAATGCAACTTTCACCTCGTCCCTCTGTGCAAAACGCACATATTGTGTATACACACAAATACACACACACACACCCCACCCCTTCCAAGACTCTCGTCACAAGGTCACATACTATTTCTCAGATAATATAATTCCATGCAATTTTTTCTACAACTTTTGCCAGCATGTTCTATGCTGTCACACTTATACTTACAGCTTCTTATTGACTTACTGATACATTCTCCTCCATCACAACTAGTTCAATCATTTAGCCAGCAGGTGACACAGTACACGTTCAGTTTCTTTTCAGTCAGCACAGTCCCGAGAGAAGGCAATCAGTTACTGAGGTAACTTAGATGTGACTTTAGATGGCCGACATAGGTCAGGCAGCGTTCACTGTTATTCTCTCCTGTAATATTTAATCTGTAGTGTATCATTTACTGTGTGCCTTGGCTCTAAATGATTTGCATGGATTATGTCTGTAATACGGAGTCAGATATAGCACAACAGTTGCTACATGTGCCTTTAAGGCTGTAGAACAAGGTTTCCTATTCAGTTAATTACATGACCATATTTCTCATATAATATAAAGCCTGCATCATAATGCATGCCCACCAAAGGAGAAGAATTAAAGATGAGACTGAAATTTCAAAGGTTACCTGAAAGAGGAGCCGGGGAAATGGGCTTATGGGCTCAACTAGGCCTGAAAGAAAATCCTCCTCCCCTTCTCTCGCTTCATCCGCCTATGCCCTTCCAAAAAAGGTCCTAACTGTCTATTTGCATTCCCAATTTGGGTCCTGATGGCCCTGGAAGGCTATGAGGAGAACCAGTGACATTATGACAACAGAAAAGCCAAGAGAGGAAGTGACGTAGACTGAGAGGGGAACAAAATTTAGGTCAGAACATTTACAACTCTGAGGTGTTTTCATTTGTTTTTGTTCAGAGTTTATGAGTTGACAAAATTAAAAGGTGTCTTTGTTAAAGGTTCAAATTCTGCCTCCTCCCCGCCCCCATACCTTTGTTTAAGGTGAGACGTGTGCTTTGAGACAACCCCAGTCTCCTCTAGCAAAACGGGAGAAGACTAGGCTCTCATTCTGGGTACTTCTAAGGTCTCACACAAGCAGGGAGTTATTTTAAACCTCCCAAGAGAATTTGATTCATCATGAAGCAACAACAAAAGAAAGGACACAAGCTAGAGTTTAGTTTTAAATCTTATCACTCGGAAATGTCCTGACTTTTCAGCACTTCACTGGGGAACCTCAGACACTTTGCTGGCATTTCTTTGCTTTTTCAAAGAAGAAAATAAGGCTCCAGTCCCCTGACCTTCCCAGCTCTGACAGTATAGGCTGCAGTGCATGGATAGGCCAGGGTCTGCCTGCAACCCCACCCTGCCTCTCACGCTTGGAGCAAAGCAGGACAGAGCCCCTCTCCTGCACCCCCGCAGAGACAGCCTGGCTCCTCCAATCCTCATGAGATGCACAAGAGACTCTCTCGCCCCTTGTGGGCACTGTGAACTGTATGAGGCTGGGAGGGGACCGGGCCCCGTAGGCAAGCTGTGTAGATGCGGTGGTGAGGGCTCCTATAACAAGGACAGGTTCCCGCCTCGGCCCATATGCACCCACGCTACGCTTCCAGTATGTGGCTCAATTACAGTTATACATGTGCTCGCAGCACAGACCCCCAGCTTAGCAAGAGACTTCGTAAATCACTAGCGAGGTCTATTTTCTCTCTCTGAGGTCCGCACAGTTGGACTCCTAGCAACAAAGGCGGTGGGCTACGAAACCGAGTCTCATCAGACCCTTGTAAAACGAAAATACCCCTAAAACGTGGTGTGTACAGAACATGGTGTGATGGGGAACAAGGGGCTGCCTGGCACTTGGTTAGGATGGTTTCGTGAGGACCATATACCAAACTCGCGCCCGATGAAGCCTTTGTACCACGCCACATGGGTCGCATCTCTCTCCTGAATGCAGCCTCTGTCCGATGCTCTGGATTTCAGTCCCCAGAACACAATCAGGTCTCTGATTGCTAGTATTATTTATTAACGAGCCAGCCTGTCCTAACCGAACTCCCCCTTACAGGGGGTAAGGGTGTCAGAGAGCATGCGCCTGTAATCAGGCTCTCAACTCCACTAATGACAGATAACGTCACTGGTGCGGGACTGCTTTCCAGCAGGGAGTGATGAACAGCCTGCGGGATAGGAGGCTTTTCTTGACAGTCCTAGAAAGCGAGCCAAAAACGAGAACATAAAATCGCTGCCGTTGGGAACCCTCCAGAATCTAATGAGCTCAGTAAGATATGAAATGCCCAGGAGGCCACGCACTGTAATGGAAGCAGAATCACACAGAGGATTGAGAATTCTTGGGGAGCTGGCTTTGAAAGGGGGCAGGGAGAGAGACATTTTGATTGGAATTTTGTACAATTCAGAAAATCTATTGCAGTAAAGCAGGAAATACTTAAATCTCTTTGGTGCTGTCTAACGTACCAGGTACAAGGTGCAAAAGAAACCACCCAAACAACTGCCCAGGCAGAAGGTTAGTGGGGAAAACACGTGCTTCATGTCACTGGTTTATCACACCTTACTTTTGTCTGGCCAAGTGCCAATGGGAAAGCTATGCTGTTCTCCCACCGCACACGGGTTGCAGCGCAACACGGCAGCAAAGAAGAGACAAAGGAA
This sequence comes from Emydura macquarii macquarii, assembly GCF_026122565.2. Lineage (NCBI taxonomy): Eukaryota > Metazoa > Chordata > Testudines > Chelidae > Emydura > Emydura macquarii. The sequence continues at coordinate 8,723,414 of NW_027131391.1, forward strand.
TCCAGCCACGCTGCAGTTTAACAGGGTTACGGGCAAGACCATTGTGACTGAGGCTACGTCTTCACTAGAAACTGTGCTGCAGCACAGCTGCGCCACCGTAGTGCTTCAGTGTAGACACTGACTACAGTGACAGCAGGAAGGGAAGAATTCTTCCGCCGACCTAATGCTGTCTACACCAGGATTCGGCAACTTAACGATGTCACTTGGGGTGTGGGTTTTTCACACCCCTGAGTGACGTAGCTGGGTCGATCTAACCTTTTAGTGCAGACCTGGCCTGAGTGCTTGCAGAGGGGAGCTGAGTGAGAAGCAGCAGGCACTGAAAGAAAATGGCAATAGTTTTAAGAATGGAAATCCAAGAGAAACCCCACCTGACAGTAGTTCGGTCAGTTAAACCTTCCATGGCAGCAATTCCTTGGTGCAATTAGCAGCAGCAGCAGACTTTGCGCTGGGAAATTCCGACTGCAGGGGCCAAAAAGTTGATATGGGGAACAAAGAGAAACTGAGTGCTGAGTGACAAGAGAACTTCAGCCTCTTCAGACACCAGCTCCGCAGACTGAGGGTAAACCACACAGTTAGTAGCAAAACGTGACGCAGAGAAAGGGGGATAACGGAACAATACAGCTACTGAAGAGGTGGTGGGAAAAGGAGTGTGTTTTCACAGAGGTCTGAGAGGCGCCTGATACAACAATCATGTTTCCTGTTAGGGTAGAGATAGAGTTAAGAGTGTACAGGCAACGATGGCAGCCACTGTGAAAAGAGGAAACAATTACGGTACAGAGGGCGCCAGCTGCAAATGCCACACGACCAAGAGCTGTGAGGAAGTGGCAAGGATTCAAGGAAGGCTTCACAGGAGCTAAGGAGAAGGTGTCAGATGCTGGGGGATGTCACATTCCCAGGAAAGCAGCAAACATCACACCTCAGCTGTCAAAAAGCCCCTCAGAGGCAGCAAGCAAGAAACAACCGCACTGCAATTGGCACAAGCACTCTTACAGGGAAGGCTTCGGAACAATTAGCATGGGATCCCCCTGTAAAGCCTGATAAACACAACAGCCACCACAGGATTTTGTACATCTGCAGGACAACGATGGGAGCTCGCGCTCGTCTATGTAGCTGTGTTACAAACCTGTCCATCTTCTGCATTGCAAGCTGCAAGGCGACCCCCTGGGCTGAATGGGCAGCTCACGGAGAGCAGCGCCTAGCTGTGAACTCTCAGTAAGTGCTTTACTTGCTCAGAGGAGCTGGGTGGCTCCCTCCTGTGCTCTGCAGCAGCACGGCTCCCCCCAACGAGCCAGGGCACTTCGCTGGCTGGGGAAGGCAGAAGGGCTTGCCGCCTACTCCCCCTGCACCACCTACTCCTCCTGCACCCCAAGCTGCTTTTCAGCTCCTGCCCCGTCTAGCTTGACCCATCAGTGGACGTGCATTAAAACCCCTGGGAAATTCCTACACAAAATACTTGAAAAGTTAAGGTTGTCCAAGATCATTTCCTATGAACAGCGTGATTAAAAATTATTGGTTAAGCCAACATCAACATCCACACCAACCTCACCACACAGGCTTTCCCAGCCATCATTAGACCCCCGTGCCCCCCAAACTCTGTAACAGATGGCCTTGCAGCCCCCCCAGAATGCATCCAACTCCTCACAATCGCGCACCCGGACCTCAGACGAGAGACTCTGCCCCTTCTCCCATCTACAAGGAGTGGGTCATTCTAGCAGCAGCTGGAGTGCTGTTGTGAAGAACGGTGTGTGAACGGTGGGTGGATCAAGAGATTTTGCTGTGGATCTGGGGGGGACTTGGCGTGCACTGGGCTGGCTGGTAAACAGGTGATCCACGTCTGGTGTGGACATGAACGCTGGCGTAAGTAGTGAATTCCTGCATTTCGTGTATTGCGGGGCTGGAAAATGCACTTGGTCAACCACATCTTCACGGTCTTTATGTGCCTGTGATGCTTTTACTGTAACTCACCATAACGTTCCTCTCCTTGTACCAACAAACCCAACCCTGGGAATGGATTTTGATTCTGGACTGTCACGGACACAGGAACAGAAAAAGGAAAAATAAGATGGTAAAAAAAACTGATCAGCCCCTCTCACGGATCTCCAGCCACTGTACACTTGTTCTCTGTTGTACATTTTCTAGTGCTCTGCCCACCCTAGAGTTAAAAATACCAGAAGTGATTGGGCTTCATCCCCCCCTCCCACAAGCCAAGGGATCCCACTGTCAGGAAGCATTCCTGGATATTCAGCTTCCATAATTTCACCGCCTACTCCTAGCTGAATCCCCGGGCCCTGCAGATTATTCCTCCTTTGAATTTGCAATCTTCAAATAAACAGACTGATTTCACACACTAGGCATCACCTGGCCAAGCTATCCATTCCTATGAATCCACCCTTCCAGTTCCTCAATCATGTGCTGCTCTTCCATCACCTGTGCCCAGTTTGTCAGTCTCTCTCTGGTAATAAGTGAACTCCAGACATAGTGTATCTAGGACCTTCATTTCACCCACGAACTTTGTAATTCTACCCAACAAAGCAATTGTGTGTCTCCCACTTTTGTTCCACACAGTTCCATGCTGGCTAGTGCTCATGGGTCTAGCCACCCTCTACTTACCTAGCGCTTTCTTCCTTTTATTATTTGTTCCCTTAGTTCATGAGGCTAGAAGCTAGACTTAGCAGGTGGTGACCGTGAGGAGTAGCAACCTTTCCAAAAGTACCCTTGGTGGCATCTAGTCTTCTTCCAAGACTTTTCAAGCACAACTGTCAGTGGAACAATAGGTTTGTTAATTAATCCCCTTTTTGTCCAGGAGCACATGGAGTTTGGTTGAACTGGTTTGGACTATTGGACTGGGGAGGGTCATGCTCTTGGAAGAGGTCTCTTTTCAGTTTACCTGGTTGTTCTGAAAACAGAACAACTGGATTCTCAGGAAGAGAGAACATTATTCATCTGTGATGTCATGTTGGCAGGAAATCCTGCACCCAAGCGCCAGATGAGGTGATATTGTACCAAGCAGTGTGTGCGTGCATCCACACACGTTCCTTCGTGAACAGCAGCATGTTACTGTTTTTAAAACTCGAGGTTTAATTTTTTTTACAATTTTAGATTAGCAAGTCAAACTCTGAACCAGTCAGACAAGGTCAATAGCTGGGGTCACTCTCCAGACACTACGCCAGTGAGGTTTTATACAGGCTGAGATAACGTAACTATAGTACTGGCACTGGAAGTGGAGAAGGGCTTGGTTTCCTAAGGAGATCAGGATCCCTGCAAACATTTCAGGTCTCGAGGATCCAGAGACAGAAGATGTGAATCGTCTCTTTCTGCAGATTAGCAGCAGAAGTATTCCAACCACTAACCTGTCTCTCTCAAGGATGACATGACTGAGAAACCAAGAACTGACTAAATTACACCAAGGGAGCCTCTGCAGGGGCCTTGGCACCATCATCTTCTGCCACAGAAGACGTGACTTCAGGATGCACCTCAGCTCTCCCATCCCAGCAGAAGCAACTCATGTGCACAGCAAAGCTGAACTGGGTCTCTGCAGCTGCTCACTGCAATAACTCGCACTCACTCAGCCCAAGTGAGAGAGAGTTCTCAGGCACTGAGAACAGGGTCATCTTTACACTCAGTCAGAAAGAGAAAACTGACCCAACCCTCCAGAGACCAGAATCAGACTCAGAATTGACCCGCTTCCTCCCAGAGTGGAATCCTGTAGATCATCCAATTCCATTTCCAGTGGAAGCCAGGGATATGTTAAGCTGGTCTCCTTGACCTCGGATGCGCTCTGCGGCTAGATGAGGTCTATATTCGTTCAAGCTCGTAAAAGGGCACTTCGAAGCTGCACAATCCTGATCTTCCCCCGGCCTGAAATAAAACACAGTGGAGGAAAAACAAGGAAGAAAGCAGAAGAGAAATCCCCTGCAAGAGAGCACTTCCTAGGATGTAAAGAACCCATCGCACAGGACGGCTACCACCCATCCCACACCGAGAGAAACAAATCAAGGTCAGGGAAAGGGAAGTCACAGAAGTCAGTGAGACAAGAGTCAATCCTGCTCTATCTACAGTGTTTCTATTGCACCTGTCACCGTGGTATCACCACTGATCACCATCAGATATCAGAGAGTGCCAGGAGCCTCACCACACCCTTAAAAGGCATCTCCCCCTATTTTCCTCCCCAGCCACAAAAGTATAGTTCCTGTGTAGAAGACGAGATAACACGTCCTTGCCTTGCAACGGTCACACTAGGGCAAACTCTTTACTCCCTCCCAGAGCGCCCCTGGCCAGAGGGAAGAGTCCCGCATGGTCATTACCAACGGAGCCATCCCCACACACTCATCTCACTGACTGACTAGCTCCACTTAGCAGGCGGCTGAACTGACCCTCCCGCTCACACTTCCCGGCCCTGCCCAGTATTGCTGGTCTGTGTGGAATTCGAAAGCTGTTGCGAGAAGATAATGTATACGCTGGCAAATACCTCGGGGGGCATGAATACAATACAGTAAAATAGTAAACGCTGGAATTATTCAGGAGCTGGCCCAGCAAAGTGGGCAGCGGGTGATTACGGCCCCTGTTATTTTCAGATCAGGGATAGTCAGTCATTTGCAAACATAATGGGCCAAATTCGGCCCTGATGTAAACAGGCTCAGTTCTTGCTGGTTTCAGTGTAACTGCACTCATGTGAGGGATGATCCTGGTAGCTGCAACAAGCAGAGACGGTTTCAGGAATCGTATTTCACGGGGATTTAAGCACCATTTCATATACTTAACTAGAAACACAAAATCCAGTTTTTGAGAGAGGAAAGCGTCATGTTGTAACTGGAGCAGAGGACTGGCGCCAGCACTCCTCAGGTCTATTCCTGACTGCCACGCATTCATTGGGTGACCCTAAGCAAGTTACTGAATCTCTGTGCCTCAGTTTTTCCTTCAGTAAACTGGGGAGAACAATACTGACCTACCCCAAGGGATGATTATGAGGCTTAATTAATATTCGTGATATGCTTCAAGAGCCTTTGCTGAAATATGCTCTCCAGTAGCACCATACAGCATCATTATAACGTAAGGGATATATTCTCATGTTGGTATCTGGGTAGCCAGGGAGTATCCATCTTTGCCAGCTGGAGTATTGACATGTGATTTCCACAAAGCCATAAATCAAAAGGACAATCAATATACACTTAAATGTCCTTTTAGGGTTTCACACTGCATATAAAGGCAAAATACACAACCTCTTCCCTAACCAAAACCTCTCCAGAGAGCTGACCTCCCGTCACAGCCCACCCTTTCCGTCCTTGGATCGTGTCTCCGTTTCGGACTCAAACGAAGTACGGATTAATCTCACAAGTGCAACATGCTCTCACATGCACCACTTTAAAATCATCCTTCCTCGCTCTGATCCACCGAACAATGGCAAGTTAACGACATTTACAAAGGGGTTGTTTGTTTGTTTTAATAAAACTACCCACAAAAACAGTGGGTCTCAGCTGCTTTCCCCAAGGCAGTCACATGAGTTAGGTGCTAGGTATCAGCCCTAATATCTGTTTAATACAATCCCTTACTTGCCAGTTGGGAAAACCCCTGGATCAATGAGGCCCAGAATCATTCCACTTACAGAAAGCAGTTTGCTCTCAGTGCCTCCTGGGAATGGGGGAGAAGCAAGAGGAAGTTTTTATTTGCAGAGAAAATAGATGAATAAGCAACCCTGGCTGACATTCCTGCCACTGAACAATGAATGTATCCCTCAAATCCAAGCTGACAGCAAACAGAAGTCACTCAAAGGCTATGCAATAGCAGGGTGTCTGTAACAAAGCCCTATTTGCACAGCATGATTGATTTAAAAGATCCTCAGTCTCCATAAAAAGGGCAGCAGACGGACTGTGATACAGCCTGTTAGCTGCAGATGGAGACTCTCCGGGCTGTGCATAGGTATTAAGCTGGGCACACTACACTGGTTGCCATGACCAAGCAGGAATTAAGCACTGTCTTGGACGGCCACAGCTCCCAAGTGGGGCCGCTTGTCTCTGCTTATTTTCAATGTCAGATGAATGATGAATGCCATACATCCCTTCCCCTGCCCCTGCACAAACCTAACACACGGCCATACACTGCCCAGCCCCTAGTCCCCACATCAATCCCACAGAGCATCCTCTATAGGGTCTTGGGAAGAGTGGAGGCTAATAGCACAATGGAGCTGGCAGATTTCCTCCTTCCACTCAGGAGAGGGAGATCCACAAACAGACGACTCCCTCCTGGGCAGATCTGAGACACAATCCAGGACCAGAATAACCAATACAGAAGCACCACAGAGAAATCCTTGCCAGGCTTTGAGCGCGCCGGAATGCACAGGGACAGAAGGCAGAGACTTTAGTTAGTTTCATGCAGACCTGCCATAGCTCAAACCTGCAGGCTCTTTAGTAAATGAAAGGAAACACAGCAGAACCTCCTAGGTGCATTAGCTCTAAGTGAGCGATCTGGAATAACTCAGAAATCGCCTGAGTCCGCTAAGCATATTTACCCTCATCCAGGAGCTACAGGAATTCAGAGATCAGAAACATGTGCCTTCGCACCGCTTCTAGCCACTACTCTTGCTAACTCCTGCCAACGGGACACCCAAACGTCTCCAGACAGGGAAGGCTTTACCCAGGCTATTTTTATCTAGGAGTACAAGCCAAGATAGCGACGTGCAGCTCTCTGGCAATAATGATCTCACATTCTCACTGGCATCTTCCTAAAGCTACATGCTGGACTGCAGGTCTTAAGCAGGCTAAGCGCTCTGGCCTTCTGCACATGCTGACATGGCCAACAGGGGGAAATCAAGGTCCCAAACTACAGTTTCTGATGTACAGCAAGGTGGGCATTAAGGCAGCGATCCGGAAAGAGGTTTAATTTAAGAGTGATCAGGATGATGTTAAAGACCCTTTGCAAATATGAACCCATTTAAATCTGAACTTCTTTCTGTAGCGCAAGAGACATTCGCTCAAAATGACAGGATCTGCTGTAGATCCAGGGAATTCACAAACTGAACTGGTAACTTCTTGCTCTGCGAGGCAAAGTGAGCATGCCAAGAAGTCTTCCACGAGCTCATGACATTTGTTTTTATTCCCCGTTAGTATCCGCACTCACTAGAGGTGAAGTATCAAGAGACAGAGGGTTCACAAACAGTTCTTAATGTGATTGAATTTGGCAACACCGGTACCAGGAAATGCAACTCATTATAATGGGCAATGAGTCAGTGGCTCTCACACCAATAGTTAACTTCTATATCCCCTCAAGGGACTGCCAACTATATAACAGGAACCAGTTTTTATAACGGACTCAGAGCTCATGTTACTATGAATCACAGACTGTTTGCAGTACAATATCCTGCTTTATATCAACAGTGTGTTAAGAACAGATTCCAGCACAACGCCAACAGCAGCCACCAGCAAAGATGATCGTCCAACTGATATATACAAGAACAAGTTCAGCATCTGCCTTTGCAAAATGTGGTCTATTTGTTTTATGGAGGCCAACCAGGTATTTTTACAAACACACACAGAGAAGTCAGCCAACCCCATCTACACTGGCATGGTGGAGACCCAGAGAGGGAGAGCAGTGTCCACCACCTGCTGTCAAACATCACAGAACTTGTTTTGTGTCTAGTGCAGATGCAGCCATGGTCCCCCTGATGTTGTCATCAATGCATTTACTTACCTCTCACCTTCCCAGCTGGCAATTTGGTAAGTCACTCACCTGTTTTGTCTGATGTACAATTCTATCTACACACACACACACACGGAGTGCTAGAGTCCATGTATTATTAATTATTCATACTGCAGTAGCACCGAGGAGCCCCAGTCATGGGCCAGGACTCCAGGGTGCTAGGTGCTGCACGGATGCAGAACAAAGCCCCAAGATACACCGGTATGTGATAAATAGTGTTTATCATCCCCCTTCCACTGCCTCTCCTAGGTTACCCCCGTCAGGCCTACCTCTAACATCCCAGACCTGAAGGGGCTGTGGGAAGCTGTGTTTATTTTTAAATCAGGCTGCCACAAAGGTGTTCCCTCATTCCTGCTCCAAATTTAGGGTGTTCCTCTCCCACCTCCCTTATATGGGTCCCATTTCCAAGAGGGGCAGGAATCAGTCTGCGATCAGGGTCTGACTTCCGTTTTGTTTTTTCCATGTACATTTTTCTCTTGAGAGCTGCACATGGGTTTATTGGTGGGAAAGAGAAACAGAATTCCAACGTAAAATGAAACTTTTGAACGCTTCTAAAACGTGTTGCCTATTAACCGTGTACCATGTTCAGAATACAAGGCGGTGTGGGAACAAAGGTTTATCTGTATAACTCACATATAACTTTGCCAGACGTACATAATGCAACCACCCCCGGGCACAGGCCGGTCAGGCTTTACACTACACCATCACAGGAATATTTTTGAGTGTGACACATGTCCACAGTGGAACTGAATTCAGATTTCATTCATGCACAGCTTATATAGCCTAGAGCCATTATAAACAGGCTGTGGCTGAGTGCCAAAAGCCGTGTTCTGGCTCTAAAACATGAGCTGCTGTTCTTGGTCTCCTTACAGTCCCACTCCCAGCTGTTTGAAATGTTTGTTGAAATATTCACTGCCCATGCTGTGAATCCAAATTCTGCAAGGCAAAGACATGCAAGCACATTTACACAACCCCCACACCAGGGGCTTTTTTAAAAATGGGCTCACTGCTTTATGACCCAGAACACCAGATGTACGATACATAAGAGTTCTCCACGGTTCTGTAAGAGATGTTAACAAGGCCTATTTCCCCCTCAGTCTGAAAGTTCTCCACAATTCAGGATGCAAGGCAGGAAGAATTAATCTACATCAGGGTTTTATAAGCAATCCAATTCCACTTGCGCTCTAATAAGCACTCTACCTGACTGGTTGTTCCTCAGCCGGATAGCTTTTGCTTTGGCCAGCTCCAAAGCAGTGACCCATCGTTGCCTCTCCACTTCAGAGCTTGCTTTTAGATGGTACGTCCTTCCCCCATTGGAAAGTACAATGTTACAGGAGTCCTCTGTGTCAATGTGCGCTGTTGATAGGTTGATGGTTCCGCGACAGGTGTGAGCCATTTCCGCCTGTGTTCTGCACAACAAGAGAGAAAGGTACAAAATCATCTGGGTCCACACTCAGACTTTTTAAAAAACTACTGCTTCCTGATCACACGCCGTTCCCTGCTGGCGGTGTGCCGGGCTGCAAAAACAGAACGCAAAAGCAGCTGCAAAGGAAAACACTCAGAGAATTCAGATAACAAAACTGAATGACCCTTCGAAGCCAAGAGAGCTTCCCAAAAGGAATAGAAACAATCCAAGTTTGGAATAAACTGTTCGGTCAATGACATTGCCCAGCCCGTGTCTGCTACCTTTAGGGTTTATTTTGCTGGACTGCATATACAATTGCTTGATTTTTCTTGCTGTCCCAAAGTTAAACCACTTAAAGCTCTCTCTACTCCAGCATTTCCCCCCCATTTCTTACTGTTGCTTCCTTCCTCCCCACTGTCATTGCTAGCACTCTTTTCAGTAGCTCTGACTCACAAGACTAAGCAGCTGTTCTCTCCTCCATTCCCATGTGCTGCTCTCAATTGGTGCCTCTTGTCCAAGGTTTACATTGCAAGCTGTTGGGCAAAGGTTGTGACTTTTCCAGCTGTGAAGCTCTGGAGCGCTGTACACAAGCATTTTAACAACACTACATAAAGTTCTGACAAGAGCCCTGTTTACTGCTCATGTGAGTAAGGGCCGCAGGCTCAGCCTCATGTTTTTTGTAGGGTTAAATGCCCACAGAATCCATTTCACCCCAGAAAAATTCATGGTACTTAGCCCAGTCAGTACGTCCTACCGAGGATAAGTGATTATGCTGTTTACCAAAGCCTCAGTGACCGGCTTGCAGAGCAGCTGATGCCTTGCCAAGGAAGTCATTGGCAAATATTCGAGCGGGGACAAACATCTCGCTATGAATCGTTACCCACGGGGGATTTCATCCCTTGTTTTGCAAGAAACCAGGCTCAGTTAGATTTAATCTGCATTTGTGAAGTGCCCTTTGCTCACAGCGCTATGTACCAACGCTTCCCAAAGGGTGGGTCCGACCCACCAGGGGGTCACAGGAAGGGCCTGGGTGCGCCCCACTTGCGCACTCATTTCCCCTGAGCATCAGCGCGGGCGTCAGGATCTGGGCAGCAGCAGCACAGAAGAAGGGGCGCCTCCAGGGATCGCATGGGAAGAGAATTGGCTGCTTCCTCCGTGTTCCTCTTGTCTATTTACACTAAGCTCTTGGAGCGGGGCTGTCTGCAGCTCTGTTTGTACAGCACCAAGCACAAGGTGGCCATCCTTGGTTAGTCCCTAGGCACTACCATAATAAACATGATGAATAATAAAAATGGAAACCAGCGGAGAGGATCTCACTAGCATGGGACTTATAAACATCCCACTCCTTTTTATCAGAGCACCGCTTCTTACTCTCCCCGCAACGGTGATTTATTGCATATTTTAACCTTATATGGAGTGCAAGGAATTTTTCATACAAGTAGCAGGGTCTGAGGCCTGAGGAGTTGATCATCTAATTAAATCTCAAAAGCAATTGAAGACCAGCAGACCATGATGGGAACGGGGAAGGGCAATGGAGAGGCAAAGTAAGGCAGTCCAAGAGGAATGCTGCTTCCTGGTGAGCAGACTGGGGGCTCTTTTGTTAGTATCGTGTTAGTTACATTTAAATAGTTTTCCTATTTTGATCGGCAGAATACAAGGTCTTCTCCTGTGCCAAGTGGGAAGGTGCGGACTGGGGGGATTTGGGGCAGTAAAGGGAGGAATGGTGCTGAGTGTTTCAGTGAGCTTCTCCTGGATTCAAATTTCCCCAGCAACAGCCTGAGAATAGCAGCAATTTGCTCACAATGATTTGCAGTGACTTTTCAATGACTGATGACATTTTTTATTTTTAATTCTCCCCTAAGCCTAATGATGCTCAATCCCAATTAAGGAGTATGCCCAGGACACATTTGTCACGCTAAACGTCAGCTGTTTTTGCTGTAGCCCTGATTAAAAATGGTCAGATTTTTTAAAATAAGAACAAAGTATTTTCTGCACTTTCCCATGGCTCAAAAATGGCTGGAGGAATTTTGCTTAAGGTTTCTGAAAAAAATTACTTTCATACAGACACCATACGTGGGAAATTCCAGCCCAAAAGATGTTTTGGAAATTTTCACAAAGCCCCAGAAAGCCCCTCGAACTCACCTGCTCTTCACGATAAATCAAGGGCTCCAAAGCCTGACCTTAGCGCAACCCACATCTTAAGAGAAAGGCTCTCTTACAGACACCTGCCCTCCAACTGCTCATCTGGATCCACCCCCCGCTCCCTCACCCTCTGCTCACATAACCCTGCTTCCAGGGAGCAGTGACATCAAGGGATGTATTTCAAGTATATTCACCTGCATTTAACACAAGAAAAGTGTTCCACCGTTTTGAAAAGTTAATCACTTGTTTTGAAGAGTCTCCTCTGGCTCCTAAACCGCCCCCACCCTGCTCTATTCCCTGTTCCAGGACCCATTATCCTTTTCTCGTACATACTGTCCTGGCTCCAAGCCATCCTCTCCTTTCCTGGACACGCAGTGTTCATGCTTAAACTTACCAGTTACTTTCTGCAGGGATTTTCAAGGAGTTTAAGTGAGTTAGGTGCTCAACTCCCACTGAAACCAATGGAATCTGGGCTCCTAACTCACTTGGGCTCCTGTGTATTACTCCCTAGCCAAGTCACTCATTAGGGAGGGATTTTCCAAGGGGTGTAAGTGGCTCAGGAGCACAGATCCCACTGGAAGTCAATGAGATGTGCACTCCTACATCAGTGAGGTGCTTTGGGAAGCCCAGCCAGTCGGTGTGTGAAGTGCAAGGGAATAACGGCTCCTCGTCTGCAGCTGCTTTAGAGCCCTGCTGGCCCTAACTGCCATGCCAAAGCACCTGAGAATGCGGAGAACCGCATCATGACACCGCCCAGCGCGCTCAGTCCTACCGCAGATGATCTTGAACCACAGATCGAGATCTGGGGTTAAGCAATCATAGAAAGGCAGGGCTGGAAGGGACCACCAGATGGCATCTGCTCTAAGCTCCTCCTGTCCCCATTTTCTCTGCTGCTTTCCTATTACTTTTCTCTACCCCATCAGCTCAGCCCTGGCTGCTCAAGGGGAAGCTGGGATTTCAGCCCATGCCCCAGGAGAAGATGATCTATTGTCATGGAGATGGAGTCCCACAGGAACTGGGCTCTGGAACCACTCGGGGCGCAGCCAGTCAGGTCCCTGGTGCTCGCAGTCGGCCCCCTGGGTCTCCCCACACCAGCGCAGCCGCCTCCTCAATCTGGACTGGGAGCATTCAGCCCCACTGCTCCACCTGAGCTTCCCCCATGAGTCCCGCTGGATGGGACCCTGGGGAGCCCTTACACACCCCCAAAGGGGCCACGCACCCTCCTTGCAGTCAGAAGCGATTCACAGCCAGGGTGGGAATGAGACGGGTTTATTAGGTCTCAGGATCACAGCGCAGGAAGACGTTGTTAGCGGATTAATTAGAAGTTACAGCAGCGACCAACTAGGGAGCCCCTGAGCCCCTGCTCTTGAGCCCCCTTACGGTGGACTGGCCCTTCCAGCCAGCCACCCCCCACAGCCATCCCCGTGCCCCTCCCCAGTCCTTTGTCTCCTTCCCGGACAAGGTGGCCACCCCCCTTTGTCTCCACCTCTGCAACCTGTTGTAGCTGGTTGACCCAGGAGGGCAGAAGGGTCTGGCTACTGTTCGCATACCTGTGGCTGGCGAAGGCCCATCTGCCTCTAGTGGCCTCTGCAAAGATCACACAACCGGGTCCCATCCCCGACATAGGGGAGTGACACACGGGGGAAACCGAGGCACACGCACAGCACTCAGAAAACCCCACACGTATCTCCACTTCATCACAGTCTCTGCCTCTTTCATCTTCTCTGGTTCCCCAGAAAGCAGGTGCACTTTTTGAACTTCTGCCGCTTCGTAGGCAGAGCCTTCACTGAGCCAAACCCAACAATGGGATGCTCAGAGCCAATCCCCAGGGATCTGGGCAAGTGGCGGACATGGAGCTGTTCTGAAGTAATTTTATGCATGCTGTAAATAAATATTTATTTTCAGAATTACAGCGCTGTGTTGTTGTAAGAAACCTGATTCTGAGCTGTAAGATTCCAGCTGTGTTTAACTGCATCGCTTTGGGGACAGCTTACCTGGTAATTACTGAATGTCCAGTGCCAGGGACTGGATGCTCCAGGGGAATGCTCTTCAGTGAGGGGTCAGGGTTTGGGGTGCACCTAACGTTAACCTGCAAAGTTCTACAGGACTGGCAAAGGGCAGAGCAGAGCGTTTGTGCTGGAGCTGACGCCCAGCTACCACGATACAGACGCTTTCAACCTGGAGGCAGGCGGTAACATGGTGACTCTCAGGCCTGGCCGCCCCAAGAAAGCAGATGTTACTGTATTGATTTAGTTTAAGAGGAGGCTGTGAGAAAAAAACTAGAAGGAAGGAAACAATGGCTCACACTAAGCCAGCCCTCTGCAAACACGTGACGGCTGTTACAGGACAATGGCGGCCACTTCTGCAGAGCCCACTCAATTGGTTTTAACAGGCAGGAACGGACAAGAACCAAGGACCACTGGCTGGAGTAGAAGGGCAAGGAGAGGGAGAGTCTTTCAGGGAAGTCAGATGCCCAAGAAGTGAGGCCTACCCAGAGGGTCACCATCACAGGATGGAAGAGCTTTAGTTAAGAGACATGCCGGAGGAGCGTATGAAATAATCTCTCTCCAAATGCTTTGCTTTCAGCTGGCTGTCTGGTCACCACTCACCACGGGTCAGACTCCTGAAGGGAAGAACCGCAGGTATCTGAACTCCATCTGACCAGCTGGGTAAACTCAGCTGATGCACTAGATATTGTCGCCCAGTGCCCAGTCTGAAAGTCACTGGATTCGACCCCAGAAGTAAAGGCATGAGGGGATGCCCCAGAGACCAGAGAGAGCAGAGGTGCGAGCTTGCCCTGCAATCATGACCATGCAGATCACTTTTTGCTAGAGTGCAGCACCGAACTAGTTAAATTTCAGCTGCCAGGCGACTGGGTCATCTATCCTCTCCTTCTGGCACTGGAACCGGATCCCCCCGTTTTTGAACACAGTCACCTGTCACCAAAATGCTTTCCAGTAAGGCACAAGACTGGATTACAGCAGTGGTGCATTTGACATGCCAAATACAGGGCTTTCTTCCACAGGCCTTCTAGATAGGGTTCACCACAGACTCACTTAAGCATTGCCTTCCTGTTCTGTGGCTCCAAGGACGAGGCAGGGCCATCCATAGCATTGAGAGTCCCTGGAAGAGATGTGGTTGACTAAACCAGAGTTCCTCTAATCTAGGGCTCTCCCAAAGCAGCCCCTCTGCCATCCCTTTACAGGGGTGCTCCACATGCTCTCCAACTTCCTGGTTCTGCTCTACTGCCAGGTGCAGTGGAGTGGCAAAGCCCTGGCCCGGCTCCCCCATGCCCTCTTTGGGGAACATAACAGAAGGGGGCAGAAGTCTCTGTGCCCCCAAAGGGGGACCCACAGACATGACCCTGCCTTGGTGCTTTCCTAGGATGCCCCTCCAAAAAGCCAGTGACATGGGGAATAAACAGCAACTTGCATGCACAGGAGTTAGTGAAGGGCTGGAAGCGTAGCCCTTTCAGGACAGGACAGGCTGGGGTCAGCTGCCCAGGAGCTGTAGAGACACAAGGCCTGCCCCGTCCATTCGCCGAGGTGCTATTTTTTACACGGTGTTTAATGGCAGTAAGTTATCAGGGCTGGCTAAGAACCCTGCAATGAGCCAGAAACCCCAGCACTGCCTGGGAACTCTCCATCGCGCTGAGCCTGACCTTGTCCCGGAGACTGGAGCTGCCAACCGCCGGGCTCCCCACACAGACCCTGGCTGGAGGCTGCACAGGAGTACAAGGGAAGAGTGGGGAGAAGGTCCTTTCTGTGCCCGCCGACACCTCACTCAGTCTCTACTAGCACTATGGGCCAAATTCAACGCTGGTGTAACCCTACTGAGCTCAATGTAGCTGCATCTGCTAGCACCAGGGCTGAATTTGACCCCCAGTGCAATGAAGCTTCCCTGTCAGGAGCCACGCTCCGCTCCCTGCCATTCCCCACTTTCATGCCCTCCTCGCAGGAGTGCTGTTTTCCTCTTTAAAACAAAGCCCCAACATGAGGAAGAGGAGTTTTTTTGGAAAGAAAATGAAGGATTCTAAGGTGACTCCACTAAACCAAGCTCAGTCAGAACATCCCTGCTCCTCCACACAAGAAAACTGCTTCGAAAGGGGGCTTTGCTTTATTTTTAAAAGTGACCTTTTCCTGGAAACTGGCATGGAGATCATTTCCCATAAATCAGGGCAGATGCACAGGTTACAGCACTGAGTGCACTCCTAATGCTCTCGAACGGCTTCCTTCATCTCCAAGCCCAAAAACGAAAGGTGCCCTTCAGAAGCTCCGCTGTGTTTGGACAGATAGGCCTATTCGGCGCGACCAGCTCAACGATTGCATAACGCGCCCTAGGCAGATTTCCTGATTCCTGAGTTTCTGAGATAATCTGGGAGCTGCACATATGGGGGAAACACGTGGGCAGCTCTAGCCACCGATACAAAACCTGACATGAGATTAGATACACATTGGGATATCATGCACGTGCACACATACGGGATGATGCTGAATGTCTGCAATTCTCTGCTACACACAAAGCTCTAACTGGAGGCATTCGCCCTACAGGGAATTAAAAATGTAAACTGACCAGTTCTTCGCAGCCTCTCGGGGATAGAAAGAGGACAGGTTTATAAACAGCAGCACACACACAAGGTTGAGCAGACCACCTGAACAGATGAACATGGATAACTAAATCATTGCTGTGGTGAAATTATTGGCGTGGGAGGACCATGCTGCTTCCATCACCTTCTCCTACGTTCCCAGGGCATTGGTCTGTGGTGCCCCCAATGTGCCTGTGACGAACATGTTACTAATGTCCTGTGCAGAGGCACCAGAGAACAGCAGCTCAGCACAGGGGCATTTATTTAAGTGACCTTTTCATAGAGATGCCCCAAATTCCAGCAAGTCTGTGATTATGTCATCTGGAAGAAAGAGCTGGAGGGACTTGCCTGGGGTATGGAAGACTCACTCACTACATTATAGTGAAATATACCTGAATTTTTCACTCTGCTACAATCCCTCTAAATTCATCTTCACAAGGCTCCTCAAAAGTATGTATTATGCCCATTCTACATTTGGGAAACAGACACGAAGTGGATAAGATCACACGAGTCTGTTTCAGAGTCGGGAAGAGGTTCAGATTAAGCTTCCTCCCAAATCAGAAAACCCTTTTTTATGCTGCCCTACAAACAGTGCAAGCTAACACTCAATGAAATTAACGCTAGTAAAATTTAGAACCAGCAGGAGGAATTATTTATGCAATGTACTTGTGAAATTAGCTGACACAGGAAATTAGCTGACACAGGTTACTTATCTTACAGTAACTTGAGTTCCTAGAGATATTCTGTCCCTCTGGGTGCTCCACCAGGACGTGCACGCACCCATGCACTCTCAGTCAGAGACTGAGAAATAGTGTCCACAGGCCCAGGCCTATGCAGAGCAATGCCACACGCTTTGAGCAAGGGCACGTAAGGAGACGCAGGCTTGCCCCCATTCAGTTCCTTCTCAACCACAAAGCCAGAAACTCTGCATCAAGGAAGATAAGGTTATTGCAGAAAAACTAAAAGCATCAGTCTTCATGGCGGAGTACGTGAGGAACTGTTCCAGACTGAGGTATCATTAGAGGTGGTTTTGGAACAAATCAATAAATTAAACAGCAATAAATCACCAGAACCAGATGGTATCCAGCCAAGAATTCTGAAGGAACTCAAATGTGACATTGCAGACCTACCACCTGTGAAAAGGCTCCAGAGATAACCCTAGTAAGCCTAGTAAGTTAGTAACTTAAGTACCAGGCAAATTAGTTGAAACTATAGTAAAGCACAGAATTATCAGACACACAGATGAACACAATTTGTTGGTGAAGAGTCAACATGGTTTTTGTAAAGGGAAATCACGTCTCACCAATCTACTAAAATTCTTTGAAGGGGGTCAAACAAGCATGTGGACAAGGGTGATCCAGTGGATGTAGTGTATTTAGCTTTTCAGAAAGCCTTTGACAAAGTCCCTCACCAAAGGCTCTTAAGCAAAGTAAGCAGTCATAGGATAAGAGGGAAGGGGCTCTCTTGGATCAGTAACTGGTTAAAAGATAGCAAACAAAGGGTAGGAATAAATGGTCAGTTTTCAGAAGAGAGAGAGGTACATAGTGGTGTTCCCCAGAGGGCTGTACTGGGACCAGTACTGTTCAAAATAATCATAAATGATCTGGAAAAGGGGATAAACAGCGAGGTGGCAAAATTTGCAGATGATATAAAACTACTCAAAATAGTTACTCAAAATAGTTAAATCCAAAGCAGACTGTGAAGTGTTACAAAGGGATCTCACAAAACTGGGTGACTGGACAACAAAATGGCAGATGAAATTCTGTTGATAAATGCAAAGTAATGCACATTGGAAAACAAAATCCCAACTATACATATAAAATGATGGGGTCTAAATTATCTGTTACCACTCAAGAAAGAGATCCTGGAGTCATTATGTTCTCTGAGAACATCCACTCAATGTGCAGCAGCAGACAAAAAAGCTAACAGACCGTTGGGACAGTTCAGAGGACTGCCTCACCACACACAGCGTCCTCTCTGGAAGCAGACCAAATGGTGTAATGCTTGGCAAAGGTATGTACAGAAGACCAAGTAGTAGGCCCACAGATTTCTGCTATGGGAACATCCTTCAGCAGAGCTTTACATGTGGACTGAGCTCTGGTGGAATGCGCTGTTACTCTGTGAGGCGGCTGCACCCCAGCACTTGATAGCAGGTCAAGATGCAGCTTGAAACCCACTTAGGCAGCCTGCAAGAGGAAATCAGTTGGCCCTTCATCCTCTCTGCAAATGAAAAACAGCTTGGGAGAGGCCTGAAGTTTTAGAACTGTCCAGACAGAAGGAAAGGACCTTTCTGACATTCAGGGAATGAAGGCTTGATTCCTCTCCGGAAGCACGAGGTTTCGGGTAGAACACTGGCACGCAAATCTCCTGATTAAAATTATATTCCGAGGAGACCCTTTGTAAAAGGTGGTATATGGTGGGCCAGCCTACCTGGGGAGAGACAATGAAGGTCCATTTACATATAATGGAAACAAGGCCATCAAGCTAACAAGTGGGGAGGAGACTCCATGGCATCTAAATCCCAGCCGGAGAGTGAAGCTTGATCTGGCTTTAACATTGCAAAGGTTGACAGGTCTTATAGACAGGGAGGCGGAACTCCGGTGATAAGCCACTGAATCAACGGACTATACAATAGTACTGCATTATAGAAGTGTAGCAAGCGAGGTCTTGTCTGAAAGCTAATGACAAGCGGGTGATTGACATCACTGTGAAGTGTATGCATTAACGCCACATAAGGCATTATAGATACTCACTAATACTACGAGTTACGGTCTGTGACCAAAGAAAGGGAGAAACAGGTTCCCTCCCAGACAGGAGGGAAGGCAGCTATCCACCTGACTCCAATGAAATGAAGCATGGTGTGACCAAAACCAGGAGAAGCCCCATTTACATAGAAATCAGTGGCGGATGGGACACGCACAGGAAGGGAAGAATGGAATGAGCTCATCCTGCCTCTTGAAACAAGGTCATAGATATAAGCAAGCTTCCATCACAAGGCAGACGCTCGGGGGGGAGGGGGCAGGACTGCGTGCTTGTTGCTGACTGAGCGCCCCAGGCAGAGAGCAGCAGTGGAAAAGCATTGTGAGGCACTGAGGGTTATAGGGTGAGAGGTGACAATGCCTCACTGGTCTGGATTGCACCCCAAAATGTGACATTACTAATCAACTTCCACCAAGAACTCGCACCATGGTGACTAGGGAACATACCCAAAAGCCTTGAGTGACTTATGAGCTAAGCTCCATTTTCAAAAGTGACTTGGACATGTAAGTGTCTAAATCTTATTGAAAGTCAATGGGACTTAGACTCCCAAGTGCATAATTCGCCACCAAAGATGGGGCTTCTGTGCTTTCGAAAAATATACCCAAGGAGTGTTAAACACCAGAGTGCAGGGATTAATCAATGCAAAAGTCACCTACTTAACACAACAGATCTATCCCCGGTCTTTTTTGACTCATCTGCTGACTCCTGATCAAGTAAATGTTTAGTACTGCTAATTCCTGAGCCAATACAGCTAGAAGAGAACAAGCTGGATTCTATTGTGGCTCATTAGCTAAATTCTGATTGCAGATTTGTATTAGTTTATTTAGGTTACACTCCCAGGGATCACTGACCCAGAAATAGCCCAGATCCACTCCCAGATACCACTGTGAGCTCACAGTTCTGGCTGTTAGTCAAACTAACTTACATGGAGAAATTTGATATGAAGTCACACACACACACGCAAGCTCATAATGCAATTTAAGTACATTCATCCTCAAAGTTATCAGCCCCATGAGGCTAGCACCAAAGGTCCGATTGAACAGGTAAATGATTTCCCACAATGATGTTCAGAAAAAAAGCCAGCAGGCCATATTTAGTCAACAATGACTTGAGAACTTAATTTTAATTGAGGTGGAGGACTAACACATCTCCTCTTGTACTTCTACAGTATCCACTGCTGTGCCACTGTACCCTTTCCACAGCAAGCTGAAGGAAGTTACAAATTACGTCAGCCATGAGAATGACTTAATAAATCGCACTGCCCCTTTACCTGCCCCTCTCCTCGTCTCACGGAAATTAATCTACATTTAATTAATCTACAAATCTCATCTACATTTAAACGCTACAGCAGGCGCTGCAGCAAGTGGAGACACTACCTATGCCAATGGGGGGAGTTCTTGGGGAGGTGAATTACCTCCACTGATGGGAGACCTGGTAACTAGAACTTCTTCCATCAACCTCACGCTGTCTACACAGGGATTTAGATCAGCTTAACTATGCCGCTCAGGGGTGTGGATTTTTCACATCCCGACCAACGCAGTTAAACTGACCTAAGTTTCTAGTGTAGAGCAAGCCTTAGTTAAAAGCCTGATTAAACAGGCAAAACTGATACCAGGTCCTAAATGTTGTTACACCCAGTGACGTGAAGTGGCTATGAATCTGAGTCACTGTATTGCTCCGAGGACCGCTGTGCTTACGGAGCCAGCCGCCTCTCCATGGCCGTCCTTTGAGAGGCACAAGAAGTCAATCAAGTGTTGAGAATTAACAGCCACCCCAAAGAGATGCTTTTCCTTCCCATTAAAACGTAATCCAGAGATGAAGGATGAATTAACTGACAACAAACATTTAAATGAAAAGTCCCATTCCTTCAAACCAGCTACAATGTCTGGACTGCATATTACATTCTTCTCCTCCTTCAGACGTTCCACAGTCCGACATTTTAATAAACAAGATTCGTTTTTCCCTTGAGGGCTGTTCTACAAAAGTCAGCTTTTGTCGACAGAACAGTGGCAGTGTGCAGACTGAAATGCTCCTCCCACCGTTATAACTCCCCCGCTACAGCGACATCATAAAAGCACCCCAACGAGAGGTGGCTGCCCAGTTCCCGACAGGGAACCAGGAGGGGAGAAGCCCAAGGCACCTTCCCCCGGCTCCTGGCAGGGAATGGGGAAGAAAGAAGCCCTGGGCTGGCTCCTTGTGGGGACTGGGGCGGGTAGTGGCAGCCCACCAGGAGCTCTCAGGTCCCCACACTGCCCCCTTAGGTCAGTGGACGTGCTCCTGGTGAGGACGCGCACCACCGTCCCAAGTAGGGGAGTGTGGACATGAACCACGGCAGTAATTATAGAGGTGGCTGTAAGTCGACCTATGTTAGGTCGATTTATTTTTCTAGTGTAGACAAGGCCTCAGAGTGCCAGGCTGTCATGATAAGAGCTAGCACAGTGTAGAAGCAGATGTCCAAGTCATGCTTTGCCTTGGGAAAAGCAGTATTGTAAGAGTCTGTAGGTAATCACTGAACAGAAAAAAACTGCTACAACAAACGATTGCCTTAGTAACATTTACAATGCATTAATAGGTATGACTGGCCTCTTACCAGGTTCCCATTCAAATACACTAGTGGTTTTGTCACCACAGCTGTACTTAAGAATATTGAAATATTTTATAAGAAAATGCCATTTATATGCAAATCTGCCATGTGTTCTGTTCTTTCCAAGGTATCAATTTTTCAGGAACGACCTAGTCCATCCAATATCAGATGCATGTGTGTGAAATGACTGTACATAAACAAGTACGTCATGGCAGGAAGGAAGCTTTATGCATCTATTAAGTCTCAAGACAAAAAAAGTTTTTTATATTTTTGGTAATAGGCGTATGCACTAAGCCAGGATTTTGCAGGGAAAATGTATGTGCTTAGGTTTGCGTTTGGAGTGCTGTTCTAAAAATAACTTCTCAAGCACAAATGATGGCATCCTGTGACTTCAGCGTTCTAGTCTGAGTGCTTTTGCTTGTTTCAGATCAGTCAAATCACATGATGTCCTTACAGGCTGAGGAGATGCTGCTCCACAGAGATCTCTGCTTCCCTGCATCCGCAATTGGCAGCCGGATGACTAATGAACCAAGGGGACTCAGCCAGGTGCTACGTTGCGATTACATGAGGGGACTAGGCTTATCCTACTTTCTCTTGAAATTCTCCACAAAGAGAAAACCAAATGCAGAGGTTAAAATGGGGAAAGCCGCACTGTGTGAGGGGGAGAAAATGAGAAAGATGCTCCATGGAGAGAGACGGGCTGAGAGAGGGATTTGGAAAGAACCTTCCAACTAGACTGAAATAACCACTGTCGGGATGGTAGGCCTAACAGTCAGAGCTGACTAACCTGGGTTTTGCTATGCCAACATGCATAGGTGACGCTCTGTCCCTCCGCTTTGCCTGCCTGCTCTGTTCGCACGAGCAGACAAGGTCCCAAAATATACAAGGCTCTTGTTCTGGGAGAGGAGGAGGATGGGGTGGGGTACTTGGGCAGCGTGCCTGCAATTGGGAAGAAACCAGAAATCTTGGCTTGCAAGCCCAGTAAAGCAACTGGAATTTTACCGTAGTGTGGTCCCTATTTTAGGAACAGAGATTTCCTCTATTCCCCAAGGTGAAGAGGGAAGTGGAATATGTTTCATTCTGAAAGGAGGTCTGAGCCTGGGGCACAAAACACTTCAAACCCAAAATGGATGCACAGCAGTCAGCCTGCTGTCTATGGCCCTCCGGGGCCCCCCAGCAGGGCGTGTGCAGCTCTCCCCATGACCGCACAGTCCCAGGGCCAAAGCCCGGCCTGAACGCTCTGGGGCTCCTCCTGGCTGGGCCACTGGGGAGCGAGGCAGAGCATCAAGACTAGGGCCCAGAACAGCGGTTCCCAACCTTTTCGAGTGTGCGGACACCTCTGCAACCTCCAAGCATTTCGCAGACCACCACACGCTACTGGTTGTGAAATAAGTTACAGCCGTGGGTTTTTAGAAACTATATGACATTATTTTGTATGTGAAATTGTCCATGTCCTTGGGGAGGATGTTATTGTTTTTTCTTTTCCGCAGACCCCGTGGAGTAGCCTCGCGGACCAGCAGGGGTCGGCGGACCACAGATTGGGAACCTCTGGCCTAGAGACAAGCAGGAGGAGCCGATGCCTAGATTCAAGGCAGAAGGGGCCGTTGTGACCATCTCGTCTGCGTAACACAGGCCAGAAAACTGCCCCAGAACAACTCCCAGCACAGGTAAGTCCACACAGCGGCTGGCAGCATGCCTTCTAGCCCAGACAGACGTGCTCACTCTGCGCGAGCCTGCACACTAGCAATAGTGATGGTGCGGCACAAGCAGCAGCACAGACCAGCTGCTCAAGTACTCGGGGCCAAGTTGCACCGGGTTGGCTGCTCTTAGTATTTTGGCCTGTGGAATTAGGAAAATCCTTTTTTGTGTATCTCTACGGTTTGAATAAACATGAGAACAACTAGTGTGACCCGACGTCCTGATATTTAACCCTTTATCCTGCGTCCCAGTCGATGTACCATTGGGATGTCATTTGTCTTGATATTTAGGTAAAAAGTTAGTTCCTAGTTGCCTGCGGGGAACCCACAGCAGCTGGGAGCTCGGGATCCCCCCACCTGGAGCTCTGGGTTCCCCTGATGCCACCGCCTGCCCCCATGTGTCCTGATATTTTACTGTTGTGATCTCGTCACCCTACGAACAGCCAATCTAGCAAGACTTTGCCCCTCAAACAGCCATTGGCAACCTGAGGCAGTGGTGGCAGGGGCTGCGCGTGCTGAGGAGGGGAGGAAGGGGAGGGAACAGCAGCAGTGGCTGCTCAGAGAAGCTGAAGAATCTCACCAGGTACGCAGAAGTGCTGCAATGGAGATGTGAATTCCAGCAGTTTCACGGAACACCTCTGCTTTGCAGGAGAGCCGTGATGTGAACCATGGGAAATTTGGAAGATGCCAATGCCCAAAAGCAGAGCAATGGAAAAATTACTTGCATTCCAGAAGAATGATGTTTGTAGCATGGTTACTGACTGCAGAGCAGTTTCCTGTTCCTACCACAGTGATTTTGATAAGCTACCTGGAGATCCAGACAACCTGTAATAGCAGACGGGTCACAAAAAAATCTCACATTCCTGGCACCTGATCTCAGGCCACTGCGTACGACCCGAATACTCGCAAATTCATTAACAAACTATCAACAATTTCTATAAGATCCAACTCCCCCATCCCAAGGCCATGCAACAGTTACTGAAAACGCCGTACCCGGAGAAAGGCAAATAGGATGTAAACCATCCTGTCGCAAACAAGTTACTCCAGCCTTTGCTGCAATGATCACTCTAGGCCTCAGCCCCCTCGCAGCCTGCAAAGGTCTGGTTTCTGCAATGAACTGTGGAGCAGTGCATGCTGATGCAGCTCAGACAGGATCTCAGCCAAAGCTGCCCCAGATATAGAGGGCAGGTGAAAGATAGGGACAGAGGTGAAGGGTGGCTCCAACCATACCGAGAAAGACCAGAAGCAGGGATAAAACTGAAGGATTCATAAACAGTGTTCAGTGTCACTGAGCCTTCTGCACCATCCTCTTCCCTCTCGTCCCTCCCACACAGTGTCCCAAGGCCAGATATTTCACAGATCGCCCGTGCCCATTGCTGGCTTTAGGAAGCAGTTCTACAGACAGCCTCCGAGCTACCCTGCAGAAATCGGCTCAGTGCTGTACATAGCTCATGCGCTTTTGCCAGGATTTGTCCTTTCAGACAATGGCGCTAACAGAGACGGTGCAGACAAGGGCAGAGGCCCTCTCATGTGCCTGTGAACGTGTTGGCCTGGTGAACGTCTCCAAATGGACCCTAATGTCCATGTCCTAATGTCCATGTCTGCACTGCGATGAGATCCATGACACGCTGCAGCTGGCCCATATCAGCTGACTTGGGCCTGCCGGGCTATAAAATTGTGGAGCAGACATCTAGGCTTGGGCTGCAGCCCGGACTCTGAGCCCAGGCTCCAGCTGAGACCACATGCCCACACTACACCTTCTAGCCCCACAGCCCGAGCCCTGCAAGCCCGGGTCAGCTGAGCCAGGCTCTGAGACTCAGTGCCCCAGGTTTATCCCCACTGTCTTTCTCAAATACAGCCAGCGGTGACCAGGGCGTTTTCCTGCGGCCACGACAGCCTCCTGGGCAGAGATGGGAGAGGGGGCAAAGCAGCAGCCCCTCCTTGCAGCGCCCATGGGCCCCAGGGGAGGACTTCAGCCTCCCTTCCCCGATTCAGCCGCAGGATCTGGCTGTGAATTTCAGCCCCCACCCCACCCCCCGCTTCAGCCGCGGGGTTCCAGGGTCAGGCTTAACCCCTCTTCCCCCTTCAGCCTTGGGCTCTGATGGCAGGCACAGTGCATCAGCCCCCCGCCCCCCCCATCCAGCTTCAGCTGTGGGGCTCTGGGCCTCAGGCCCCCCCATCACCGACTCCAGCCGTGGGACTCCAGCTCTGTGCTTCAGCAGGATCGGCCTTACTGGGCGCCATGGTCAGGAAGCAAGTAGCAGGGTGAGCCTGGGGTGCCAGGCTGCAAAAAAACTCGGGGCAAGGGGGGAAAGCAGCAGAATCTGGGGCGTGATGAGGAGTCTGGGGGGGATCCAGAGGGGAAGGCAGCAGGGACCAGAGGCTAGGGATGGGGGGTGAGGGGAGGCAGTGGGGGCCTGGGAGATCTGCGGGGGGTGAGCAGCAGGGATCCATGGAGGGGAGGGCCACGGAGGCCAGGGGCACCAAATAGAACTGTCCATTATTTTTATTATGGACTCTGCAAAAAAAAAAAAAAAAAAAACCCTACCCAAATAAATGATGATGATTTGGACGTGGATTTGCAGATATTTGTTTTTCCTAAAGTTAATTAAATATTTGAGGAAAATTTGCCAAAGCAGCTGCCAGCAAGAGCTGGTGGCTGCACTCTGAGGCCATTAAAAATGTGTTGTGAGAACCCCTGCCCGGAGAGTTCAAGGATGCTGCAATGTGCCCACTACTGCATGGCTACAAGGTTAGACCCACGCTGGAGTGACCTGGCGCCCTGCACAGCCAGGCCATACCCCCAGCTTCCATCAGTTCACTAGACACCTTGCCGGCAACTGCCAGCTCAGTCATCACGTACTGTTAGGGTTGGAAATTCACAGGATAGTTTCACCATAGTCCCCCCCTCCTCTTTGCCTTCACCCATGTGCTAGAGCAGTGGTTCTCAACCTTTCCAGACTACTGTACCTCTTTCCAAGAGTCTGATTTGCCTTGTGTACCCCAAGTTTCATCTCACTTAAAAATGACTTGCTTACAAAATCAGACAAAAATCTCACAGCCCACGGTTACTGAACAATTGCTTCCTTTCTCATTTTTACCATATAATCATCAAATAAATCAACTGGAATAAGCACGACACTTACATTTCAGTGTATGGAGCAGTATAAACAAGTCATTGTCTGGATGAAATTTTAGTTTGAACTGACTTTGCCAGTGCTTTTTATGTAGCCTGTTGTGAAACCAGGCAAATATCTAGATGAGCTGATGTAGACCTGGGAGAACGCGCGCCCTGGTTGAGAACCACTGTTCCAGAGAAGCATTTCCACTGCTGGCCCCTCAGGAGATACTGAATTGAGAGAAGGTTTGTTGAAGCACAGGGCTGCAGTATGAACACCCATTCACATCTAGTCCCCAGCTGGGCCCTGTTTCTGTAGCTTTTCCCGGCTATATTGCTTCCTATTCACTTTCGCAAGGCAGTCAAATTAAGACACTATAGAACTAGTGATTTAGGGTAACAACTCAGCTATACATTTGGATGGCGTGCTATTTTAGTGGGTCTTCAGAAAGGGATTTTGGGGCCTTAAAGTACTTAGCAGATCTATTGAACTAACTGGCCAGCACTTTACTCTGAGGGAGTGAAAACTCGCCAAGAATGAGGGTGTGGTGATGACATTTCCCTGTGACAGGCACCCGGCAGTGATGGACTCAATCATCCTTACTTGCTTACTCCTCACAGGAGGAACAAATCCACCGAGCTCACCGTGACCATGGAGAGCTTTACAACGTAAAGCTTGTCTCTCTCGCCAACAGATGTTGGTCCAACAAAAGATATTCCCTCACCACCGTGTTTCTCTTACAATGACCTGGAAAATCAATGTAAAATCCAAGCACAAATGTTTGCCACTCATTCCTCCCCTGACACCATCAAGATCCTAATGCTGTGTGGGTTAGCTAGGCTTGCTATATCCAATGGGGTGTTTCAGAACAGTGGAGGCATTTTAAGCTCTCTCATGCTAGCGTTTGCATAACAAATAGCCTCTTTCGTTTCAGTTAACCTTGCAAACAATACAAAGACTATTCTCTAGCAGCCAAAAAAGTCGACATCTGTCTGAACCATCCTGTCATTATGCATCTGAATTACCAATGCTAGACTCATGTTGAAGGTTACCAACAAGTCCACGAGAACAGCTTTTAACAAACCCACTAATCTCTGCACCAGATATCCTTTCTACAATCATTTTCTTCAACCACACGGTTAAGCAAAATATTTGCATTAATTTACAAAGATTTTCATAAAACCACTGTTGGCTTTGCAGCACACATCAATTATCTGATTGTTACTGATACAAAGGACACTCTGTACTCGACATTCAGATTGCACCCAAAATGACTAACTCACACACTGGGAAAAGCAGCTTATTTTAATTTTTAAAATTAAAAAACTAGAGTAAGAAGAAGAAATAGTTTCTAGCTATTGGGAGGTTTTGAACATATTTTCTCACTTTTCTTATACTCTCCTTTTCTCCTGTTAATGTTAAAAATCAAGTCCATTATCTCCAGAAAGACAGAGTTGATGCAGGTGGGCAGAGGAAAGTTTTATTTATGCATTTATTTTAAAGCATTTACAGACATTGTGGTCTCTTTTGGTTGGAGGTACATGCCCTCAATAGGTCAATTCAGCCCATAGTTTAGGAGTGTGCTTGGATTCCTCACCAATGTTAAGCTCTCACATAGCTCTTCTGCGAGAAACACTCTCTACCATTTCTGCTTGGCTAGGAGAGTCCGTCCCATCTTGGCAGATGATGACCCAGCATTGGTTATTCATGCCTCTGTCGACTCTCAGCTGGACTACAGCAGTGCGATATACCTGGGCACGAAACCTTAGGTGCTTAAAGAATTGCAGCTTGTTCAGAACGCTGCAGCCAGGTACCAGGGTCGACCACCAGCACAACCTGCCCGCCTCGGACTCCCCACAGCGAATCAGATCAAGTTTAGGGTCTCAGTCCTTAACTTCATGGCTTGGGCCCAAGATATCTAGAAGACCAGCTAAAGCTCTGGGATGAAGACTGTGGTCAACAGCTCTCTACAATAAGGGTAAAATTGGTCCGCGCAGGAGACAGCTTTCTCAGGGGCCGGGCAGAGACTGGGGAATAAACTTACCCAGGGACTAAGGATCCTCTCAAAACAGCACCAAAGTTCACTTCAAGTGCAAGGTGCCTATCTTTAACTTCCCTTCTCTAACATACAGCAATGTGTGTATATTAAATTTCCAAACAAGACATTACCCTGCATACAGTTCTACCCCCGGCAGAGGATGAGAACACACACGACAGCTGTGAGTGACTTTGCTTAATGGACTACTGAGAGATGTTCAGATACTACAGTGATGAGCATGAGGAGACCCTATCTAGAGGAGGGACCAGAACAGAATAGTGACTAGCAATGCCCAACTTGAGAGCTGATTTTCACAGGGTAGCTAGATCAGCACTTTTGGTTCCTTCAAGGTGTCAAGCTGGGTACCCAAGACTTTATGTATCCAAAATCACTAGCCGATTTTGAAAGTTTTAATCCCAAATCATAAAAAACATCTTTCCATATAACACATATCCAAAACAGGCCCGACATCAGCTACCATAAAGGAAGTAAAAGGAAATCAAATATGAACTATGCTTTTAAAACAGTTAAAATCATGCATATGCTTTTAAAACAGCTAAAAATCACTATTGGAAAAGTGACCTTTATCCCAAGATGCCATTCAGAATTAATTACCAACATCCATTAGAAAGCCATGGACAGCTAAGTACAACACTCACATCACTCTTGCTTTGGCAGAGAGTAATAATTCACACTGTGAAATGGGTCGAAGAAAAGTCAGCTGAATTGGATCAGAGTAAGCCTTCCATAGATGACGCTCCGGGATGTTAAAGCACAAAGCTAAAAAGTTACCCCAAGCCAACCAAAGTCATCTTCCCAAATTTTCCACATTTTAGGTGCAACTTGATAGTATACCTCTTAATGCGTCCGTCTAGCTATAATAAGGTGACCAGATGTCCAGATTTTATAGGGACTGTCCTGATATTCAGGGCTTTGTCTTATATAGGTGCTATCACCTCCCACCCCTACCCCGATTTTTCACACTTGCTATCTGCTCTAAGCTGCCACCTCCCCTACAGTGATGCTAAGAACCCTCTGATATTAACATATGCACAGCATGCAACGTATCACGGACATTGTTTTAAATAAAAACTAACATCTTAATAGGATCCTGAGTTAGTCTCTTACAATACCACAGTACACCCTCCCGTGGTCTTCAGAGATCACACTCTAAATAATAGAACGAGAGTCCTGTGGCATCTTAAGATAAACACATTTCTTTAGGCATAAGTTTTCGTCCAAATAAATTTGCTAGCCTTTAAGGTGCCACGGAACTCCCATTGTTTTGTTAAAACAGACTAACACGGCTGCCCCTCGGGATCTAACTAATATTTCTCCCATGCTATCTTTCAAGGAGATCAATTTACAGCCAGCTTAACTTTAATGTTTTCCAGCTAATTTACTGGTTCCACTTTCCCGTTGTGCTTCAAGATTAACATCAGCTTCAACTATAAATTGATGCACGGTTGCTGTGTAATTGCATTTGCACTAACTGAGGCACTAGGAAATGCCCTTTAATAAGCGGCAGAGACAGCTCAGGGCAAAGGCAAGAACAATAGCAAGGACATGGATGTGTAAAATAAGCAGTACTGGAAAATGTAGTTCTGCCTGCAGACAGGAGAGATGGAACATTAAGAGCTTTAAAGACTGCATTCCGGACAAGCTGCATGGTACAACAAAATTCTTCATTAGTGTGATTGGGGGGGCGGATGTTTCTCCCACAGGATTTTGTTTCACAACAAGCAATGATAGGGAGGTACAAACAAAATTAGCAAAAAGTGAACTTTTGCCCTCCAGATGGAGGGCAAAGAAATTCTAATTCGCCTGCCATATGGCTATTCAGAAACTGGCAGGTTCTTCCCCAGAGAAGTTGCCCTTATGTTTTATGAAGCAAAAGTCAGCTATGGGTGCTGTGTGTGGATTTCTGTGACGTGAACACGATGTAAAAAATATTGGATCCTGAAGAGGAAACTATACATTAGGGAGACGTTATTTGAGCAGTTGGGTCTAGTTGGTGGCCAGGATTCTAACCCTGATCGATAGCTAAGGGTATGATTCATGCCAAATTTGTGCTAGCAAAGCCTCAACAATAGTAATGGATACTTTCCTCTGAAATAGATCCGGTTCCAGCAGAGATGTCTTCTAGTCAGTTTCCCTCCGCTGCACAGAGCTGTCCCCTCCAGGACAGAGGTGAGACCCATACGGGGAGAAGCTGAAGCTTATTCCTCTGCTGTCTGCGCTCTATCTGCTCTGTGGACGGAGAAGATTTGATTCTGCACGTTACCATGACAACCACTACTTCCTTTTTAAAAAGAAAAGGCTGAATACGAGGCAAGTTCAGATGGGGACAAAACTTAAGATATCGAGATTGTGACACTTGAGATCACGTTTCCAAAGACCAAGACCAACGCCATGTGCGCAGTGTAGTAAGAAGTGAGAGATTGAGGCCTGCAACCTAGCAGAAAAGGCTAAGACATAAGGCTTAAGTGGAAAAACCCAAGTTAACAGGAGTCAGGCTGTGAACTTAGGACCTGACAAACTGGCACGGAGAAGAAGCTGACACTGCAAACACACATATTTCCAAAACATTACTAATATCAAAACATTACTAAAAATACACAGCAGGTGCAGAAGGCACCAGGACATCCTAATACCAAAGAGATAACAAGGGCAGCCTGACCCCCCAATATGACCCTTTGATGGATAGAAATGTCTGATAAGGTGATAAGTAGAGTTGTTTTGCCTGAACCATCCAATTTACAGTAAAGGGTGAGATCAGACTACGTGACGAGGGTGGCAACCACCTACGTCAAAGGGGGCAGAACGAAATGGTCTGAAACAGTGTATAAAGGGGGGGTCAGAGGGAACGACTTTACATCGTGAGTGCTGTCTTGGCTATCTGCAGAGCTAAGACAGCACCTACACAAGGGACACACGCACGCAGCCTACACTGACAAGCACCAACAACCAACTACACACAGTTGAATTGAAAAGTCAGTAAATAACCTCGTATGTAAAACATACCGTCCCAGCCGCTCTGTGGCGCAGGGCAGTTTTAGTAAGAACGACCAGCTGTCTGGTTAAAGAAAGGTCAGCCAAGGTGCAAAGGTATCGTCTGTATGAGTTAGCCTCTCCCTCACCCTAACTCAGCTCTAGTTCCAGGCACGGCTTGTGCTGTGTTAGTGATGGACAGGATGAGCATTTCCAACTCCAAGCACAACTGTGTTTGTAGGAGGTTAAGCCTTAGCAACTAAAACGCTGTCCTGAAATTTGGTACCCACTGACTCTGGTTGGGAACAAGCTTACCCAACCCCATTACTCCCCCAATTCAATTAACACCTTTACAAAATGTTCAGTACATTACAGTAAACGCTGTATTAAGACTGCAAACCTGTTACACACACACAAACTTCTTGCAAAACTCTCAATGTTGGCTTAGATTTTCCATGCTCCATCTCTCCTGGAGGTAATTTGGTGGGGGCGGTCGGGGAGGTGGCTTAAGGTGTTAAACTAAGTAAAATTCCTCCACTCATTTGTGTTATGCAA
This sequence comes from Emydura macquarii macquarii, assembly GCF_026122565.2. Taxonomy (NCBI): domain Eukaryota; kingdom Metazoa; phylum Chordata; order Testudines; family Chelidae; genus Emydura; species Emydura macquarii. Next base: position 8,754,982 of record NW_027131391.1, read on the forward strand.
GATTAATTAAAAAAAACTTTCCAATTTCCAAAATATCTAGTTGCACTTAAGTCTAAAGCTGAAATAGCTGAAGTGAGAGATGCAGAATGAGCAAGAACACAGCCCGTTTCTTTGGGGCCTTCACTTGGTCTGGAAAATAAAAGAGTTTTAAAAAGATAAAAGAAAAATTACACACACAGAATGCCAAGTAAAAACCAGGCATGCAAATTCAAATCAGAGATGGTGCGCAGGCAGGGAAAGCGTATGCATGTTCAACAACTTACAAGCTTGTTAGCCAAGGCTCATAGAAGATAGCAAATTCCACATGCCCCATAGCCCTGGACTTTTCTTTCCTCCTTTTATATGACCTAGCAAATCACACACAAAAAATTTTATTGCAACAGTTGTATGCCTATGAATTTACAATGTGCATTTATTTAACAAACCCGAAGGGCAGGGAGAGAAAGCTTCCCACCAGTCAGGGCTGGAATGGGATCCTAAATTCAGCCCCTTGCTCCTCCGACGATCAAGGAGAGAGTGCAGACAGCATGCTTGGTGCCTTTGTGGAGAAGCCTCATCACTTCTCAGCAATGGTTTAAATCCAACCTTGAGACCAGTATTTGTTCCATGGGTAGCTGCACCCTGCCTCCACAGAAGAGAGGCCAAAACATTAGAACCTTTCGCACTGCAATGACTGTTACCTTCCTGCCCCCCACCATAAATTAAGTGGGATCCGGGGGACAAGACCCCATACACCAAACCCCATTTGTAAATATACGTTTAGAGCCACAGTTCCGTTCTGCCCATTACCCAAGCATTCTGGTTTGCTATTTTTACTGCAATTAATAGAGACCTATGCAGAGTCGTATACTGGAGTCAAGTTAAAACTGTGACAAACTACAGAGGATGGAGGAGATTTGAAGTTACAGTCAACTTTCTCCAGGCTCCTCATTGTACCACACAGCCATCAGGTTAGCACGCAATGCTAGGCATCTTGTGTGCTGCCTATGTCTGACGAGACCAGTTCATCTGCCTGAGCTTTCAGTTTCTTGATTTGAAACTGCCAGCACAAAGCCGGTTTGTGACCGGAGCACGTGTGCACCCATTAGGAATGCAGCAGAACATTAAAGGCTCCCTGCTGAACTTTACTACCAAGAAGAAAATAGATCTGAAGATTACATAACATCAGAATCCCCAGAAAAAGTGTGTACATACAGCAATTTCACACCCCTCCCGCTCTCCCTTTCCCTCTGCGGCTGACACAGTTTGGTTTATGTGCAGAATCTGCTACACTAAGGCAGAGAGTTGCTTTTTAAGATAACTGGAGGAATCGGGTCCCAAACCAAACACATTGGTGGAAAAACAAAATGCCTCTTTTCCCTTGCGTCTCATCCTCCTTCAAAAGCTGTGGGAGGAGATTTAACATGGACAGGCCCTGTCTAATCACGAGTAGTCAGAAATGGGAGCAACAGTTTCACATGCTTCCATGATGGCTGAACCAGATACAAGCTACTATATAAGTCACACCACAGAGCACCTTGCAGGTTATGCGAAACCAAATCAAGAACTGGGGGCATATTGAAGAACGCAATGCTAGGCATGTGTGATCCTGGTGTGTCTCCAGCATAAATCTGGGCTTGGGACAGGCATGTGCCCATTCTCTTACTAGTGACGAAGGCAGGGATTAGGCAGACTGGTTCAGATTAAAACCACAGTTTTGCTTAGCTGAAATTCTTGTCCCATCCTAAACAGAACCACATCCATCCAGTTTCAGGGTCTTCTAAGATTTTTCCAACAGGAAGGAATGATGTCACAGACTGACATTACTGGTAAGCCAGCGTATCTAGGGGATGGACGTTTGAACCACCTCAGCTAACAGTTCAAAATGTGTTTGGCTCACGGATGAGTGTGGTTACACTCTGACTAATGAGTAAATGACACTGTGGTGTTATATTGAAAAGATCTCAAGTCTTCCTGGTAGAACATGCTCAGGTTGCAATACAGAGTCATTCCCAGTCCCGACTGCTGCCTCTGCAAACTCCCCCTGGGATCTGAGAGTCGAGACGGATTCTGTCTGGCTCACATCTCCTAGAAAGATTCTGCAGGCCAAATCCTATCCCCCATAACACCTGCAAAACTCATTTCCTTCACGTACCCTCCAACATGGGCAGGCTCACGTGCTTTGGGTGAAGCAAGACCTCTAGCTTCATCTCAAGCACTTAACATAAATGGAGTTTCAATACATCTGTCACTACTGGCAGAGTTATCCCCAAACTGCTCATGTCCTCTAGCCCCTGGGTCTGCAGAATTCTTTCCCAGGGTAGGGAGGAGGGGCAGGGCAGGACAGTTTGTTAATGAACAGGGCTCCTAACTATTGAGCAGGGTTTTGAATAATCGGGTAACGGATACTGTCTGGGAAGGAAGCTAGCCTTAAACACTCTCCTTTCACTATTAGCATTTTAGGCACGAGAGATGTATGTTTTAACACAGTCTCAGATCTGCACAACTGCAGTTCTTGGGCAGGAATCCCTGACGCTCTGGGAAGGAAACAGTGCCAAATTTGGGAAAAAGTCTTTATGCAGAGGCTGGGAGATGCTGAGTCTCATTTACAGGCAGAGGGGGCCCTGGCTTGTTTATTTTTGTAAGTCATGAAAGAATTTCTACCAATAAGAGGTTTTATACAACCTAAATTTTCTATGGATGTCACTAACTTATCAGCAATTACTCCTCACACTTACTACAGCTACCGTTATCTGTACTTGACTTTTGCAAACTACGCCCATGCTCACTTGGTTATCAGGGACAGAAAATATTGCACTTGTCCACACCAGCACTGTAAATACAAGCGCAAACAAAAACAGACGAAGTCTCATCTGAAATTGCTGTCATAAGCCTGGGAACACATCTCAACTCGCTTCACACAGCTAAACTGTTACTTCATTAATGAAACAAAGGAACCAAAAGAAACCTTCTGCACAAAGATTTTGATGCAAGACTTTATAGCAACAATTTCACTCTGAAGCAATTGTTTCACTCCCTCTTAAAAGTGAATGAGTTGCCTTGGAAAGTTTACAGCCTGGCACATAAAACTAGACAGTTCATGAGACTGAAATGGAACACAGAACCTTTCATCTCTACATCACCTGTTTACATCTGCTCCAAGTCAGCAGTGACCAACTGACAGCTGTTTCTGGCTGATCTGAAGTGAATGTGGTGGGTTGCAATCCACTTCCTAACAGGCAAGTGTCCACATTACAAAATGTCACCACACAGGAGGCATCAGTCGGTCCTTTTGTTGCTAGCTGCAGCAGAGGCACTACTGAAATGAATGGGTCACAAACAAGATTTCCCCTCGTCCCTAAGGTACGTTCTTGGGGCAATGCAGATCAGAGGCGAAGCTTGCCTTGCTGCCGCTCCATGGATCAAGGGCTTCAGTTAGTACTACCACTTGGACACCCTTCACCAGAAGTATATGGAAAAATTTACCAACAGGCCACACTCTTCAGGTCCCGCTCCAAGGCTGGCTCTTCAGTACCTTGGGGAAGGTGCTAAGGCAGCGAGGAGGAGCTGCTTGTTATGCAGGGACCTCCATTGCCCACACGGATATAGATGGGGGATTGATGGGTGTGTCAAGGGAACCCAATCTAGGGAAAGGATGATGGCCAGGTTGGGTGGGGAGAATTAAAGGAGTTGCAGTGGAGAAAAATCCTGAACACTATCAGAGGAGAGGGGAGAGAGAAACCGAGCAGGAGGGTCCCAAATAGAATGTCCCATTTACAGCACTGTCACCCAGCAGCTGATTTGGGAGACAAACACAGCAGTTTCCTTCTCAGCTGAGAGATCTGAAACACAAGCTCAGCAGATTTAGCAATGCAGGACCTGTACACTGGGGAGGAGGCTGAGGTTTGCCATAGGCCAGTTATGACTAGTCAGATCACTTTCCTGCAACACTCTGTACTGTGAAAGTTCAAAGAAGTTCATTTCACAGCATTCAACACCGTAATGATTGAGTGACCTGTGCAACGTCACCGCTGTCTCTAAACAAGAGCTCCTAGAACCGACTCGTCCCAGGCAGTTCCACAGGCTTAAACCCCCAGGTGTTCACATTCAACACTGCACATTCCCAGACACCTACATTTTAAACTGGGATCCATCCTGTCCGTGTCACTACAGTCCACTGAAAGGTACATCATTTGGCTTTTAACTAGCTTTATTGTTTATTGACCCTTGTTTTGGACAGGCCAGTCTAACTGGCATTACACCATTCAAGATGGCAGGCCCTTAAATGTTACTCATATGACTGGAGCGATGAACCTGCTGCTAGGAAAACGGCACTATTGACAGCTTTTCCATTCTTCAGGTGGTGTATTTGAAAACACAAACTCAAGTACAACGTGCTTGCAGACTGCATGAGAGATTTCAGGACATCCTTTTGGCCGTCCTTTAGCGCTTCCTTCATGAATACTTCCTTACATGAAGGAACAGGAAACTCTCGATATTACTGCAACTCTGTGGTTTGTCCATAGCCGTGCTCTTGCTCACGTCATCTTTAGCATACTTCTAACTAAAATAAGCAAGTTGCAGAAGACGTCAAACCACTGCACACGGTTTTCTGGTGTAGACTGCAGTAGAGCATTCATAGTTACACTGCAGCAACAGAGTCAATGACAACCACAAAATTCCAAAGAAGGTTGAGTGGGTGAGTGTGGATCTAGGAAGATGAGCTTCCTTGGATAAAAGAAAAATTTTAACTGCCTAAATACTAATGCTAGGAACCTGGGTTACAAAGAGGAATTGGAATTGCTCATTTATGGAGCATAAATTTGATCTAGTTGATATTACAGAAACCTGAGGGGATGATTCCTAAAATTGGAATGTTAAAATCAACAGTTATAACCTATTTAGCAAGGATCAAATGGGCAAAAGGGGAGGGGGAATGGCACACCCACACATGGAATTATCTGTTTCTGAGTCACAGATAACTCAGAAGAAAATGATCTTGAAATGCTTGTGAATCAATGTCCTAACAGATAGAGCACAAGATGGGGTATGAGGTGGTGTGTCCTACAGACCACAAAAATCACACGAAGGAACAGGGTGACCTTACACACAATCTACAATGTCCAGGAATAAAAGCTGTGTGATCGTGGGGGACTTCAATGTGAGTGACAGATGCTGGAGGTCTCATGCTGCCTGTACTAAGACAGTGTTGGAATCCCTAAATATTATTCTATACAAGACCTCATCTTGGCAGATAAAGAGGAACTGATCACAGAACTGAAAATTAATGGTAAAGTAGGTACCAGTGATCATGACTTGATCACATTTATTATTTACTGATTCATTACTAGATGGTAATGATAGAATTATCAGCAGTGCAGAAAAGGCAAATGCGTTCAATATATATTTCTTCTGTATTTGGAAAATACTTTCCATTCGACTAGTATCTCAGGAGGATGTTAAACAGCAGCTACTAAAATAAGATCTTTTTAAGTCAGCAGGTCCTAATAACCTCCATCCATGAGTTTTAAAAGAGTTGGCTGAAGAGCTCTCTGGACTCAATACTGATTTTCAGTAAGTCTTGGAAACCATGGAGGAAAGCGAACGTTGTGCCAATATTTAAAAAGGGTGAATAGGATGAGCCAGGTAATATAGGCCTGTCAGTCTGACATTGATCCTGAGCAAGATAATGGTGCAGCATATTCAGGACTTGATTAACAAAGACTTGAAGGAGAGTAATGTAATTAATGCCAAGCAACACGGGCTAATGGAAAATAGATCCTGTCAAATTAACTTGATTTTTTCTGAGGTTATAAATTTGGTTTATAAAGGTAATATAGTGTTGATGTAATAGACTTTGTACAGCATCTGATTTGATACCACATGATGTTTTGATTAAAAACTGGAAAGATCAAATTAAAATGGCACACGCTCAACCGATTCAAAGATGGCTAACTGATAGATCTCAAAATGCAATGATCGAATGGGTGTGTCTTTCACGGGGTCCTGCAGGGATAGGTTCTTGGCCCTATGTTGTTTAACATTTTTTTTATCAGTGACCAAGAAGAAAACAAAAATCACTGGAAATTTGCAGATGCCACAGAAATTGGGGGATATGATAAATAATGAAGAGGACAGGTCATTTATAGAGCAATTTGGATTGCTTGTTAAACTGGATGCAAGCAAACAATGTGTTTTAATACAGCTAAATGTAAATGTATGCATCTAGGAACAAAGGATGTAGGCCATACTTATAGGATCAGGGACACATATCCTGGTAAACAGTGACTGTGAAGAAGATCTAGGGATGCTGGTGGAGAATCAGCTGAACCTGAGTTTCCAGCCCAATGCTGTGGCCAAAAGGGCTAACAATCTTCGGATACATAAAGAAAGCAATCTTGAGTAGGAATAGAAAGGTTATTTTACCTCTATTTGGCACTGGTATGACTGCTGCCGGAATACTGCGGCCAGTTATGGTGCAGACAATTCAAGAAGGATGTTGATAAACTGGAGAGGGTTTGGAGAAGAGCCACAAGAATGTTAAAAGGATTAGAAAGCATGCCTTACAACGATAGATTCGAGGAGCTCAATCTATTTAGCTTAATAAAGAGAATGTTAAGGGGTGACTTGATCACGGTTTGTAAGTAGCTACATTGGGCACAAATATTTAACAATGGGCTCCTCAGTCTAGCAGAAAAAGGTCTAACATGATCCAACAGCTGGAAGCTGAAGCTAGAAAATTCAGACTGGAAATAAGGTAGAAATTTTTCACAGTGAAGGCAATTAACCATTGGAACAATTTACCAAGGATCACTGCCAATTTTTAGATCAAAAGGAGATGTTTTTCTAAAAGCTCTGCTCCAGGAATTACTTGGAGGAAGTTGTACGGCCTGTGTTATAAAGGGGATCACGCTAGATGATCACAATGGTCCCTTCTGGCCTTGGAATTTATGAATCTTTTGCATTAATAGCTGCAGTCTACAAAGGCCTTCTTCCTGCACTAGTCTTTGTACTGGCTAACTGTCAATCAGCCAGGGCAAGGTAAGGCTCATCAGTATTTTAAACCATAATTGTATGGGATTATTTTACCTGAGAAAACACCTCTGTTTTATCACCGTAACTGAGACTGGCTTGGGTGAAGCTGCTGGCCACCCTATAATACACCTGATGATGAGACAAAGCCTTCAGAGAAGACACAAAATTATCTCCTGCAACATATGCTCAGGTACATCAACTGCATCCTTCCAAATTACCGTTTTCTTTTGTTTGCACATGACGCAGGGATTTGTTTTATGCCATCATCAGGCTCTTCCCACTCCACAAGTTATTTGGATACACTGTGATTATTAAACTTTGTTTCTAGTTTATTTGTGAAGCGTTCTGACAACTTCCTCCATTGGTGCCTGTGAAAGGATATCAAATCGGGCCCTCCAGACACCAGTCAAATAAAACTGATAATGCATAAGAACAATGCTATCTTTGGGAGACCATTTTGACAGACGAACATAAAAGTGTCAAAACCAACATTTGAAAGCCTGGTCACCTGATCTAAAATCCCAGAAACAAATGCTTCAATTTACTATTTCACTAGCTTTCAACACAAGCCAAAACCTTGATGTTGCAATGTTCTGCACCACGAGTATAAAAACATTAGAGAAAAGATTGCCAGAGTTTATTATTTCTACATTTTGAACAAATAGTTCTGGCCCAAAGACTGCAATCTCAGAAGAAATTCCCTAATTCACAAAGGATTGGTAGACATTTAATTTACTGGACTTTTTTAAGCAATTAGGTGATCAGACAAAAACCACCACATGTATAAAGTTCATTTGACAGATATTTAGGCCTCACAGTATATTATGAATGTGAGTAGTATATTTTGAAAAAGGAACAGACTCTTGAGTAACGTTTTACTTGACTACAGGTTCTTTTCAAATTTGTCATGGTCCTCTCAATTCTGAGCCTGTTCGTGCTCCAACTATAAAGTGACTATATTAGTAGTTTTAATACATGTTTTTCATTTTTAGAATGTCTTTCAGATTAAAGCAGCGTACCAACTATTACCATGACTGCACACAGCACACAATACCCTGTAAGTTAAATTCCAGTTTCTGGTTTTGTCCATCTTTCACAGATGCTCGTAACTTACCTTAAATTCTTTTTGGCTAGAAATTTAAGGCTTTTTCCGAGTCCAAAGAAAAATTTTTGAAAAGCTGGGGCAAAATCCAAATTGCTGAGTTATTTAGATGAAGGTAGTTTGTACTATGTTTTCATGAGAAATGTTGCACTCCAATAACATATACAATTAAAGATAGGAACTTCAAGCTTGGTTTATTTTGTATATCTCGGTAACAGTCAAAATTAAAGCCATATTTGAAGAAAGTATGGTCTGTATTTAAAAAGGCGCAAACACTTAATATAGGTTATATTACACATGTACAGTTGAATTTCTGTTGAGATCGACCTTAAAGCCTTTGCCAACTAAATATCTTTAAAACTATTGCGCTGATTTTCCTCCAACTTGGCTTGTTTTATACTTGTGCATCTGACTTAAATTCGACCCACATTTGAAGACTTTGCAAAAGGTTACATAAAAATTCTAGTTGTGCAGTACAAAACTCGTTTTTATTTGGCCATAATTTAAGACCTAAGCACAAGGAGGCAGAGTCAAGGGTGAACATCCATGGACTAACCCTGATGTCCTGACTCAAGAACTTGATTTCTCAGCTTTAGACTGTAAGGGAGAGGGACTGTCTTTATTTGTACAGAGTCCGGCACAAAGAGGTGCTGGTCCATGGCTGTGGTTCCTAGATGTTTTACTGTAATATAAATTAATGATACATGAATGTTGGCAGGTTTTCACATAAATTAAATATACACACATTTATACAGACTACACACACAGAGACAGACAGACCCATGTACAGGAATCTTTGCACTGAAATGCTGCTACCTCTGATTCAAACTAGACATTTAATAGCACAGTATTAAACAGAGCTCTGGGGATCCTTGACACAATCTATAATAAATACATATAAAAGACAGCATTCCATTCCAAACCAAAAAAGGATCAGATCTAAACAGAGGCTCAAACTGCTTTCTAAAAGATATGCATATACTGTTAATCTAAATGGGAGTTGCATGTTCGTTTCAAAGGGCAGAGTTCAGCCCTTAAAGTCAGCTTTCTTGCTTTTCTCAGTTCCATTGAGGAAGTATATGCCTTCGGGTGTCAGTAGTACATACGGTTTATGAAACAGTGAGGGTCAGAGAGAGAAGGCCCATCTTAGATATATGCTGCTTCTATGCCCCTACTACCATAGCATCTGAGCACCTCTTAATTATTACGGTGTTTACCATCACAACACACCTGTGAGGGAGGGATGTGTTATTATTCTCATCCTACAGGTGGGAACTGGGGCATGAAGAGGCTAAGTGACTTGCCCAGCATTACGCAGGAAGTCTGTGGCAGAACAGGGACTGCCCCATGTCATCCCACTGTAGTGTATAAAATGTAGTAAAATGTATAAAATTAATACTAAATATTAAGCCCCAAATTTTCAGAAGTGCAGACCCACTTTCAAATAGGCAGAGTGTCTGAATTTCACACATGCGTCGAGATTTGTGCATAAGTGGCACCCTTCCTCTACTTGCACAAGGGAACACAAGAATGTCATGCAAAAGCAAACACACACTTTCAAAAGTTTGGCCTAGCTTCTATGCCCACTAAATCCAGTTCACACAGAAACGGTTTGTAGTTTGTCACCTTATGACAGTTTGCAGAAGCTCATGTGTAAGATCACACACCTTCGTAGAGGAACCACCATGACAGAGGTGCACATGCTCTGCAGGACTAGGCAGGGACTAAAAGAAGGTCACACCTGTAACCAAATTTCCTGGGTCACTGATGTTTAAATTAGAGCTTCACTGTTACTTTAGTGTATTGTCTTGTGCGAGCCTTTCCTCTGAAGCTTGCACACCTCTGCAGGGAAATGAGACATTCATAGGTTGACCATCTGAGAGATACTCCATCCACCCCAAAAAGAAAACCAAGTTTTCCATTGATATGCCACAGAGTCGGAGGAGGGTCAAATTCTTAGAATTTATATAAAATGTTCTCCAGACTTCATAGGCACAGATCTAGGGACAAAATTTGAAAGCTGCTTTTTAATCTGATCAGCCATAAGAGTTTGTTTCGTTTTTGTTTTGTTTTTTTGCGTAAAAGCTGAATGTTTATCTGATGAAACTGGAGACCTGGATTCTAGTTTCTAATGCAATCCTCCTCCATATGATTCACCTTCAAAGTATCAACGGCACTCCATCGGGAAAGTTTGATGGCCTCCCACAGCTCCTATGTGGAGAGGGAATGTTAGCTGTGCAAATTTCTGATGCTCAGAAGAACAAAATTCCAATAGCCCTCTACAATAATTCTCCAGCGAATCGCCCCACACTGCTGCCAATATGTTTAATTTCATGATGGCATGCTAAACATTTTATGGGAAACCCAAGAACATTCCAACAAAACCTGTTGCTACATGTAATGCAAATGCAGAGGGTGGAAAGAGACCCTGAGTGTTTCATGAAGAGTAGCTTTAACTCATTGCCTCCCCATGCACACCAAATGGCTAAAATCATGAACCTCCCCCTGAAGGACCCGAACTGGAACTCTCATTTCATTTTAGGCATCAATCCCCGCCACTCTCTCTTCAGTAGCAGATGTGTCAGTACAGCTCTTCCCTGAACTTTACCATCCTCTCCCCCTCCAGAATGGTTTGCTACCTCTGCCGATTGAGATGACAGGGAGGGAAGGAAAGTGGATTAATCTTTGCTAATAGACCCCGTCTGGACATGGACATTACCCAGAAGGGTAATACAAATGCATGTGGGCGGTAACTATTTCCTAGCCAGTGTGAAGAAAATGGAAAGTTGACATGCCAGGTGCTATACACCTTGCCTTCCATGCTTGGATACGGATTCAAATAGGATACTTGCCTATTTGATGCTCTTACAAAAACACTGCAGGCTGTTTACTGAAGGCATGACCAAAAATGGTTATTAGAGCAGAGAATGAGCCGCGTATCAATGCTTCTTCACTGCACTAAGATTTCTCAAATCAACAGAAAATGAGAAGAGAGTCCTCAGAAGGATTTCGAGACGACCACCCAGTGCCCAGAGGGACAAACATTTACATACAAAATCAGGCCAAATTCAACTCTGGGCAGCAAGAGGAAAACTCAGAGTTCCTAGAAGAGAAGCTAAACTCAATGCAAGTTTACTCTATTAGCCATCCCCTAAACAAAGGCATTGACTTCTCAGGACTCCCGCCATCAAATCCCAACATGGTGCAGCTTTGGGAACCCACTGGAGCCACTGGAACATTCAGAAATAAAGACACCAAAAAGAAAGAAGTTCTCAAATTCCTGGAGAAACTCATCCTACCTCGCACACAGTCAACAAAGCAAACCGATGCAAAGAAGTTAGGGTAATTAAGTTGGCAAATAATGTTTTGTTCCTTTGTCCCATATTGGTATCTCATTTGGGGAATGAAAATTAACTGACAGTTTATTAAAGAGTATTGAGAGCTTATTGGACTGAAGGTGAATGAGGGGTACTCTGAACTGGTGTGAAGTCAAACTGAGCCAAAAAAAGGGAACTGACAATCTTTCGAGCATTCCAGTTCTGGATATGCAATTTCCTTTTCAGTCCTGATGGGAAAGACAATTAAGATCACAGAAGATAGGCAAACTAAGTCTAAACACAAATATTAGAGAACTAACCATCTGTTTCCAATGGAGAAATTGTTTACCAAACATGGGAGCAAGGAATATTTCTATTTTACATAAACTACAAGAGCAAACAATGCATGTCCTCCTTGCCCCCCATCAATAGCCCCGTAGCACTTTAAAGAGTACAGTACAGTACAAGAGAGCCCCCTCTGATCACAGCACAATGCAGAACTCTAATCTTCCAATGCGAAAGAGCACTGGCTATCTTGGATCTATAGGCTCAAAGAATTACACCTGTAGTCCGTTTATTCCAAGAGATGCATAATTCTTCAGTCCCTTGAGAATAAAAATTAAATGGTTTTTCACACCTTCACTTACTGTCTCTTGCTATTACCTAAATTGTAGCAACAAAGAGAACAGGCTACAGCTTCGGTTTTCTCTTCCATCTGTTGCTTAGGAAAGCTCAGCCTTCTCTTGATACAAACATTTAACACTGGGAAACATTTAGAGTCTGAAAGTGCATTGTGTTATCAATCTCCCCATGGTCTCTGCTCAGCTAGGCAGCAATTTCTTGGAAAAGACCAGGCATTTTCAGCAGCTAAGCCTTGATAAAGTAAGGAGCTCCCCTGCGTTAGGCTTCACCTGTCAAACGACTCTTTGTAAAGCAACACAATAGGCCTCTCCAGTTTCTCCTCCTGGCAAGATTCACAACAGATGGAAAGTCAACAACAATGGAGGTGGAAGCAGGATATGCGCGGCAGTGCGTGGCCTTCCAGCGTAGACTCACTAAGTTGTCCAAGGACATCACTGCAGCAGGTGGTAAACAAAACTCCCAGTTGGTGGCCAAAGGAGTTCAGTCTGCACCTTTAGTAATCTTTCATTTGACAGCTCACTTGATCACTGGTTTCAGCTGCCATTGTTTTCTTTGCTGGAGTGTATAGAAGAAGACAGTGCACTAAAACAGAAAAGAGTCAACCGATTTTTAAAGAGCACAAGAATGAATTACCAAATACAAAACTATATTTATGTAGATGAATAAGAAACAACACGGGCTTGTCATCTTCCTTTCCTTCCAAGATGCACTGAAGTGCTTTGTCCTTGAAGTCTGATTTTCAGTTACCTCCATTTTTTCTCCAGTTTCCTTTCCTTTTGATTTTTTTTTTTTTTAAGTGGGCCCATGAAGAGAACCTTTTAAAAGGTGTGATTCTAAACACTGATTCAGAGAGAGGGAAGATCACCGCAGTAGCAACGACGGTCAAAAGAAAGTTGCAGGAAACCCCTTCACTAACCTAAACTGGAATCTTAACAACTGCAAAAGAAATAGCTGCTGTTTTCTAGCCTTAAACTGCCCTTTGTTCAATGTTATGAGGCTAAAATAATGGTTCTCTAGCCACAATCGCTACAGTCCCTTATTTGCAGCTTACAGAGAATGAAATGTTTGAAGAACCAAAAAGTCTGGTGACTGAGGTGTTGGATGGGGAAATCTTAAGCTCTCCTTTACTTTAAGTGGAAGCAGAGTCCTCTGATAGATAAACTTGAGTAAAAAAGTAATGTTCTTTTGGGCTTATGTGAAAGGGTGAGACACTCAGCAGAATTACAACCCAAGGTTAGCTTAAATAGCATTATGTGGCATCGCCAATTTAAATCCATGCAACAGCATGGCAACTGGACAATTCTGAGCCCTTCTGCTAGTATTAACATTAACTTCCCCAGGCTATAAACTCTCCCTGGACATGCCATATGTTACCACAATCCTGCTACTTTTCTACTTTCCAGAGTCCCCTATTATTCCTCCCAAAGGATCACAGCAGAGGGGGCAGCCCACTCAGCTCTCTCCACCTGAAACTGTAGCATTTAGGGCAACTGACATTAAACCTGAGTCCCACAGGACAAGCTGGCAGAATCAACACCTTTGGAGCTGCAGCCCGTGGGCTCTCCATGCAGAAAGCGTTCAGTGTCTCTCAATGCTCTGACCTCCCACAATGACTTTGGATTTCTGTACCGCTTTTCAATTCATCTGATATTAGAGCAATGAAAGCTTCAACCTAACCAGGGCCGGGAACAGGGGGGGGTTAGTCTATTTTAATTGAAATAGACAAGGCTCCAGGTTTGTGACTTGCCCAAGCTGTCAGTAACAGCTTGAGCTGAGAAAAAGGACAGGGAGATGTGAATTCTAAGTTCTCACAACTAGACCATGCTCCTTCTTACAGAAATGGACCATTTGTTCTGTCTTATTAAAAAAAAAAAATCAGGGGCATGGCTGCATTTTCACTCCCAACATCCCCCCCCCCCCCCCCCCAAGAGGAAGAAGAAAAAAAGATGTATGTTTTGGATATAGGACAGTGAATTTTCATTTGGACTCAGGTGATTATAATACTTCTACTGCAGGATGAAAATACAGTTCAGCATGAGCCAATTCATAATCAACACTTCAAGCTCTGTAGCAGATTTAAAAGGAAACCTTCCCCTCCTTCAGTGGAGGAAGATAGACATTCTGAGGCAAGTGTACCTATGAATACCTGACAAGAGACAGTATGGAGCAAGTCTTTTCCCTAAATCCAGCCACATATCCATAGCCAAAGCTGCTGTTTTTTTTAAATACAAACAGCTTAAGAAATCTGATTGCTGAGGAAGTAATGCACAGCCATATACTGCACCTGAATATTAGGAATATTCTATTATGCATGATTCTCACATTACTTTTAAAGTAGCACTAGGTTTTATCCTAGAACTTAAAAAGGAAACTGCCTATTTTTGTAGTAAATGTTATCGGGAAGATTGCAGTACCATATCATGGCTTAGTTTTTAAATCAATGCTTATCAAGCAGCAATCACATAAACTTGGCAGCAGACCTGTCCAAGGAGAGAGAAACATGAAGAAGTTCAACAAATGCACTCAACTTGTACACTAGCTTTCTACATATCTTGGCATCAAACTCCGGTGAGATGTTGTGATACTTGAAGGAATGTAGACTGTTTGTTGCCAAACAAAAAAGAGTTGCCAAGTTCAATTTGAGTTATTGATCTAGCTGTTTGGCAGCACAAGAAATAAAGTACAACTAGCAAAAACTTCTTTCAAAAGATGTGTGGACTCAAAAGTAAGTGTGGTGTATTGAATGTTGAGATAAAGTATAACAGCATGTTTTCTTTTGCAATTAAAAATCCATTGCTTCCCTTACATGATACCTATTTTTTTCCACAGTAATTTCTGCCATTAGCAAAAGCTAGTTAAAAGCTGGAACTCCAACCTTAAATTCTTCAGTACCTAATAACTGAATTTCCCACCCTTAAAAAAGGGGAGAGAAATTGAAAGTTACAAGATGGTGCTAGGTTAAGGAGTATAAGAGCTAGCATTCAATTCAGGCAATTCCAAGATTAAGGTTCCTAATATCATGGTAATTTCACTCCGCTTTAAAGTTAATGCCATGTATTCTCTAGTCCAGTTTTCATCTATTAATGTAGGGCTTTACATATCACTTTTTAATCTATGCCATAAAACACAGAATATGCAAAGATGGCAGAGTAAACACGATGCAGTAAAAACCTTAATTTCTGAGTTCCCTGATTTAAGTGCGTCACTTAGCTTTACCAATCCATTACTGCCAGTTTACTGCATCTGTCACACCGTGTACAGTAGCCTGTAACAATAAGAGAATGATTATGGGTACGTATTAATTTATGGTCACAGACAACAAGACCACAGACTTCCTTCAGCTCCCACAGATAAGACAATGTAGTAAAGCTTATTAATTAAGATGGGAGAAATGTGGTTGTAACAAATTTCAAAAGTCAGAAACTCCACAGTTAAGACTCCAAGGAATCTGAACTAAACATACCCCTGACAACTGTTCACGTCTTATAGTGTGGCAAAGTGATGGCAGCTAGGTGCCGTTTCCACACGGTGTATGAGAAATAATTGATCACGGAAGGAAGTGTGGTTGGGTCAGTGGTGGCATCAGGGTATTTAAGACCTCCTTAAAGTACGGCCATTGATGGAATTTCAAGTGTGAACTAGAACCAAACTCTAATCCAATTCCCAGGTAATCAAATAGCTATGGTTCTTTATTTACAGTATGGTACTGTAGTCTGTGGTTCATAATGGACTTGTGGATGAGGCTTAGGGGTTGTTGCCAGGGGACTGCTGGTGAGTAAGCAGATAATGGGCACATTACAAGGTCAACATTAAGGCTCCAGGTCAGTTCTTAATTCACGTTCTATTTCCAAGCTCAGATGACATGTGCATCCAGAAATTTCCAGTTAAAATAGTGTTAGGAAGAAATAAGACACGCATTTTCCTGGAAATTGCATTACTCAGCCTGTAGGTACTCATGTAAAGCCAATCTGGGGGTAAAAAGAATTAGGAAACCACATAAAGTAGGCTTAGATGCAAGTGTTAGATATTTGAAAGCTAGGGTCCCATGGACAGGCAAAAGCATGTGGACAAGTTTGTCACAAGTTCCACAGGGTAAGGAAGCCCTGCTAGAAAGGCCTAATCTCAACTGCACTCTCCTGCAAGGTGCACGGGCTCCACAAATTCACTGGCCCCAGAAATTCCATGTTCCTTAGGAAACTATAGTGTACGAATGAATTATTCCACAGCATTTCAGAGCTGTATTCATACTGGATCACCTGCATTCAAGCTCATTCTGTGCTTCAACCAACAGCTCTTCCATAAAGCTACATGGGGCTGGCTTTTTTGGAAGTTTGCTGTAATTTTAGAGAACAAACTAGCTTGGGTAGTTGAACTATTCTGCTTTTTTAGCAGACTATGATAAGCCATCCAGGAATTTCACTAGCTGTTAGGTTTGAACAGGAAACATTTTTTAATGAGTAATGCTAATGTTTTTCTATACAAGCTTTCCATAATATTCAAAGCAGCTGCAGAACCAAAGGCTCCACAGCAGCAGAATTAAGTGGTTTGGTTATTATTTAAAGCAGCAATGTTCTCCTATCTGATTTCTCACCAAAGCAGCTTTTCAGATTTATAAGTGGATCCTGTTTTCTTTCGCGGCACAGAATGGAGTTCCAAACGTCAGAGATGGTTACTGTCATAATCCTCCCCTCCTGCTCACAGCTTAAGTAACTGGGCCAGCATTTGATTTGCTCCCAGGTTCCAGAATGGGCTGCACAGAATCTCTGCTGCCGTATTGCCACGTAGGCACCTGCAGTTGTTTTGCCCCCCAAGAAAGAAGTGGAATGACCACACAGGAAGAACATCTAAAGACCCCACCAACGTTCCCATAAACCCTTCGTAGTAGCATTGTTTTGGATGCCCCTACAGAGCTGGGCTCCGGCACCACGCTACCAGCATTATCCCACCAATGCAGCAGAACGAGAAGATGGAGCAAAACTCTCCTTTCCACTCCGTGTAACAAGAGGATCTGTAGCACCCGCCAGAAGAAACTTTTGTCCAGAGGAAACAGCTCAGTATGAGCTGCAATAAGCCATGGAACACAAACTTCCCCTTGCTTAGAGAAGGTTATGGCTCGGAAAGTGTTTGCTTTGGCCTCAAGTATTTCCAGCCTTAGCAAGCCACAAAACATAGGACTTTACAGCATGGTTGTCATCCAATTAGTAGCGCCTCTTAGAAGTAGATGGCCAAACCCTTCATTAATGCTGAGTTAAGGTTGCCCAGGGGTGTGTTTCATATTCTGGAAGCTCAAAAGACACCAATGAACAATCTTAACTCTGTGTTAACAACATTATGAGGCATTTAATGACCTTGGTGTATAAAAAAGTCCTCTCAACGTTCCCATGTTCCACAGTCCAGCTCCGTCCTTCCACGGCCTCTGACTCACTGGCAATTATCACCCCAGCCACAGAATGCACTGGCTGCACCTTTGTCTCTTCACTGCCCCGACAGCATTTCATCTCCCATATCAGTCCAGCACAGCCTGGTGAGCCTTCTTCACCCTTCCTCTGGCCAAGACAAGCCCTGGACAGCCCACCAATAATGTTCATTCCTGGTCTTACATCTCGGTGGGTGAATCATAGAATCATAGCAGATGAGGGTTGGAAGGGACCTCAGGAGGTATCTACTCCAACCCCCTGCTCAAAGCAGGACCAACCCAACTAAACCATCCCAGCCAGGGCTTTGTCAAGTTGGGCCTTAAAAACCTCTAAGGATGGAGATTCCACCACCTCCCTAGGTAACCCAGTCCAGTGCTGTAAAGTGAGTACCCCTTGCAGCCTGCGGGAATAGTGTACTTTTCTCAGGTACAGTTAAAAAAAACTGGATAAATTCATGAAGGACAGGTCCATCAACGCCTATTAGCCAAGAAGGTCAGGGACAAAAATCCATGCTCAGGATGATGCTAAACCGCTGACTACCAGAAGCTGGGATCAGGAGACGGGTTCTATAATTGTGCTGTTCTGTACACTCCCTCTGAAGCTCTCGTACAGGCTACTGTTGGAGACAGGACACTGGGGAAGATGGACCCTGGTCTGACCCAGTATGGCAGCTCTTATGTTCTGTGTATGATTTTATGAAGCTCCAATATAATAAAGCTGTATAAAATAAATCAGACCTAAAAACAGTTCTCCTGCGCTAATAAATTGCCAGATTCACTCAATCCAAATTACACAAGACGGAGATGTTATGTCATCCTACACACTGTTTCCATGAAGGGTACTTCCTTTCATGAATACAGATCTGCAGTCATTTGCAATTTAAAAATAAACCAACAGTTTATTGCCTGAAGCCATCCTTTGAATGTCCTCTTGCCTCGTTTCTTGGTCGAAAATTGTATCCCAGAGGAGAGTCAAAATTAGTGAGATTATAGCAGCTCTTTCGTGCTAACATGACTTTTGGTGGGAAGAGCGAGGCACATGTGATGGGGAAGGGAAAAATATTTAACTTACATAGCCATGCATCACTGCACCAGGCCACGCAATATCAACCTACAGTACACCGTTTGCTCTATTACCTCTCCTAGCAAGTGCCACAGTGATAAGCCGTAACACCAATAAATACCAAAAAAGCAAACCATTAGAGAACCCAGAGGCTTGAACTCTAAATTCAGGACTACATGGAATTCTACCGGCTCCTTCTACTATTTACCCTGGTGCAAGAAATTACACAACTCAGCTAGAAATCTTGATATGAAGATGTTAAAGACCCAGAGTGTATAATTACAGTTGCCATGGCAAACTATTTTTGTATGAATTATTTTAGGATCAAGTGGCAGAATTGATAACATGCACAGGAGCCGTTATTTACTTTCTATAAGAGATGAAGGCGATAGAGGGTGCACAAACCTGAGTATTACTGAGCAGTAACCACCAGCTGTGTCCTGGTCAGACTGGAAATGGTCGATGCAGCAAACCTGTCTTCTGGTGCTTTACTGAGCTAAAGAAACCACAGTGCCTGACATGAAAGTAATAAGAAAGGTGGTTCTGCTTGCTGGAGGAGACACCAAAGATTCAGTACAGCAGATTTTAAAGATACAGAGACAGACATGGACAGAGCTTGGGGTGAGCAACACAAAGGCAGCACTCACGTTCTAGGTGGTTCCCTCCCTCCTAAGCAAGCCTGATTCACTCATTTTAGAATCCCCCTCAGAACTGAGGAGGAGGAAGATCCAAAGGCTGGATCTTTTCTCCAACACAGGCACAGGTTGGGGATGCAGCTGGCAACCACTCCACTGTTTAGCTTCCTCCCTCCTGCCCCTTTTATATTCCTAGAGTGCTTTTTATCCATGGATCTTTGCATGCACGTAAGACTTGCAATGCCCCATGAGATAGGAGGGGAAAATATAAGAAATGAGAGGTTAAAGGACTCCCCCCAAGGTTAATAAGCAAGTCACTGGCAGAGCTGTGAAACCCAGAAATCAGTTCCTAGTCCTTTGCTCCAATACCAAACCCATTTCCTTCTCCTCAGCAAGATCCCCGGGGAGTTAAAAAGTTTGCCTTCTCTCCTCTGCCTTAATCTTATCAAAGGCTCCATGCCACAATCAACCTAATTATTTCTCAGCCTGACCAGTTCGAGGAATTTTCACAAATCGAATGATAGTTGTTGAGCCTAGAACAGGTTTTCATAGGTTTTTAATAACTTCTTCTATCAGTCACGCTAATTAGCAAAGATTAAACAAAGGTGCTCACCACCCAGACGCCTCTTGTCCTTTATTGGGCAGTCAAGCTATAGCAAGATGCCCAAACAACTGGCTTCCCTGCAGGGCCAAGCAGGAAGACAAGCAGAGGGTCAGGTGGTGATTTCTCAAGCGTTTCACAACAAGAGAAACTGAAGTTCACAGTCCTGGTGAATTGCCTTTTTGCTACTGACACAGTGCTCAGACCATCACGTACTAAGTCAGCTGGGAGGAGGCGAACATCACAATTCTGGCAAGCCAACTGCACTTGCAGTCAGTTGTCAATACTGCAAGGGGACCCACTCAAATTAAGCAAGTAATCTGAGTGCATCGTGCCTCCAGCACAGGAAGGTCACAGGTCTTTCTAAAAGCAACAATTCCAAGACCATGCTACATCCACTCATACTAGGGAATCTGATAAATACCTCAGAAAAGCAGCATCCTAGGAGAACCGTGCCACCCAATGAAGGTATCTGGAAGACGTCATGAGCATGCCCAGCATATAATGTCCCCTACGCTGCTCACAGAGCATTTATCATTGTAATTTAGGCCCCCGACAGCAGCATGCGGGCAAGGGAAAAAATGTATTTTCAGTATTATTCATCAACAAATCAGAGGTGAAAGATCCTCTAGCACAAATAGCACCTAACCACACACAGGAGACATGATGGATGGGTATTGTCTTCTGCTCCTGATGAAATAGAAAGCAGAAGGTAGCTCCAGCTGTTGACAGTTGGTTTCAAGAATGATTTCTATGTCACAGAAGAAAGAGAAAAGCAAGTACTTTCCACAGCTACATATACTTTCTCTTCACTTCCACTACAGTAATCACTTACGCTGTGGGTTTGCATAGCAGTTTATGACTACGATAAGGACAATATTTACCTGTAATTCTACTTCTCTGAAAACCTCATTCTTCTTTGCGCTACCACTGCTCTCAGGGGGTCAAAATTATTTAACAGCTGAGGGAACTCCACGTATCTCACACTAGACTGCTAAGGCTGGT
Organism: Emydura macquarii macquarii; assembly: GCF_026122565.2. Taxonomy (NCBI): domain Eukaryota; kingdom Metazoa; phylum Chordata; order Testudines; family Chelidae; genus Emydura; species Emydura macquarii. Next base: position 8,775,777 of record NW_027131391.1, read on the forward strand.
GCTTTTTTTCTTTAAAGAAGGCACGTTCCTTGTCTGGAACAGCTAAGAAAGATGAGACAAGACCAGAATGGAATTCAGGAAAGGGAAAATTGGTGTGAGGAGATATAGCAGGGATGCTTCCTGGATAAATTAAGAATTGACTCAGACTTGATGCAAAAACACTTCCACCTGGATTGGTTATCCCATAATTTAGTCCTACATAAAATGACCCAAGTCCATCCCTGCTATAACACCGTCGATTGATGTATTTGGCCCAGCATAACATCTCTGAAAGCAACTCTGCTTGCAAATAAAGGGGAAAGAAACCAACAGGACCAGGAGAATGCCGCAGAGAAAGGAACAGACAGGGAAATCCTCCTGACACAGGAAGCTCCTGACTATTCTCACTGCACTGGGAAGCTGAGGTTAAGTGATGTGTAGCGTTGTATCAGCCACTAGGGAGCTAATTCTGGTGAGGACAAAAGAGAGTAAACAATGCTAAGGGCTTGTCTACACTTACCTCAGAGATTTGGTGGCAGTCGACCGGAGTTACGCAAACTATGCAAAAAACTTGCATAACTCCCGTCGACTTCTCTGCTTCTCTTCTGCGCTCCGTCTTCAATGCACTGCACCGACGGGAACCGTGTTCCTGTTGATGCAGTGCTACGCCACTTGAAGAGGTGGTCTTAATACGTCAATTTCTGGATCGACTGAGCAGGTCTTCACTGACCACTCAGTCGATCCAGATAAGTCGATCTGACGGCGGTGAATTTGCCACCATCAGTGTAGACATAGCCTAAGTGTCCCATCCACCAACCATCACCACAAGAACAGCAGGCTCTGCCTCACCCAGTAATAGCTACAGGCAGAGCCTGATGTGCTGAACTCTGCCCCAGTCCAGTTTTGAGTCAAATGAACTGGATGCATCGTCTCGAAAGATCAAAACTCACCAGGAAGCAAAGTGACCAAGCTTCCAAACAAAACGCCGAGCAGGACAGACTCTTGCCATCTAGGGAGGCAGCCTCATGCTGGCACATCCCTTCTGACTCATCCACTGCCTCAGCAACACAGCTCTCTATGTACTGATTGAGTCCTCACTGGGAGAGTTACCTTGTCCACACCAGCAGGCTACAAAAGATGCCTTTCTTCAGCCATGGGTAAGCTATGGGTAAATGTCACTGGTGGAGCTCCAGGTGAGGCAAACAAGGGCATCACACAAAAATGAGATGAGTGAGAATGAGCCTCGTTAAAGTACAATTAATTCTAAACCGACCACACTGTGACAGGGCTGTCCTCTCCTTGGACCCTGCAGTATTCGATAGCCCTCCAAGATGCTGAAATATGATCAAAGGACGCTGCATAAGCATTTAATATAAGTCGTGGGACAATCATGCTGTTCTGGAAATCATCAGTCCCGGAGATACCCTGAGCTTGTTGAAGCCACTGTAATATAGCCTCCCCTGAAAACTTCCTGGGAAACTCACGGAATGAGTCTTTGGGTTTTTCAGACTCAACAAATATTATACCAGTCTTAGTTTACGTTATTACAGTTGTGCCCCTATCAGATGACCCTGCAAGATTTCTTCCACCTGACTGCTCTGATCCCAATACACGATCAGATATTATTGGAAATGGGAGTTCTTCTACCAGAAATCATTCTGCCAAATCAGTGTGCTGGCTCACCCTTTGGGCTGGTACCCTCCGTCATAGTTTCATGGTTACTGCGCCTGTATTCCCTCTCCGTGGCCCCTTGCGGGCACCCACTTAAATGTTTCCGGGTTCCAGCCATCACCTCTCCCGGGAGGAGACATGCATCTCACTCCCTCCTGACAGGTTTAAAGACTGCACAGCTCCCTCATCCACACTGTGACATCCCAAGCAAGCCAGTCTGCCAGTGCTTTTGCTTTCTCCTCCAGGACTATGACTAATGTATTGCCTGCAGTTACAGGTTACCACGCAGCTCTTTCTAAGCAAGCACCTTTATTCTTCAGCAAACACATAAAAACCAAACTTCCCACGTGCATGCTCAAAGCTCACCAGAGGTTATCCATCTATCAGCCTTCAGGGCCCTAGCAGACTAAAGACTTTCCAATCCTTCCGCAAGGGAGAGGACCCCCTTGGAGAGAAGGTCCTGTCTGTCTGCTGGATCAGGAAGCCAAGCCTAGAGTCAGTTTAAACTCAGGTTCTTTATCCAAGAATCCTTTCTTTGTCTCCGTCTCTGGAGAATCCACTTAGCACTAGTGCACGCAAACCTTTCCAGAAGGTGGCACGTCTCTGGAAATGTAACAATCTGGGCGATTTGCCTTCAGCACCATCCACTGGTTTTGGTTCCTGGAGGAGCTGTGGCAGCCCACCCCCCTGGAGTAGAACCAAACCATAGCTAAACCATTCATGTAATACAGTGGACCCCAAAAATACTTAAACTCAGTGCAATAAGGTCTCCCGAGGACAGGGCAGGATGTTGCCCTCTCTCTTACACCTTTCTCAGTTCAAGAGTGGTGCGATTTCACTGACACTGCGCGGTCAACAGCTCCACGCTGTGATAGCTCCTCCCCTCTGGTGCTGTGGTGGGGATTCTTTAAGACTGTTAAAAATGCTGATCAAGGCTAACTGCTACGTGAAGCATACCTTAGAAGCCCTGAGGATAAAATGTGCAGCTAAAATTCAATTTCGATTTAAGACACTTGCTTGGAAGAGAAGGGGCTTGTCAGAAATACCCGGGAATGTTAGAGTCTGATCATCATAAGCGGAGCCCGGGGCGAGGAAGCCTCTCTGAAATCCCCCCTCACTATTTAACGGGGCCCTCATCTTCACACCCAGCAGATGAAGGTAACTTTAGGCAGCAACAAATCCTCAGGTGATCTAAGGCAGCAGAAAATTGCAGTTTTCCCAGCCAGTGCAGCTGAAGAAACAGTTCACAGCTGAGGGTGCTGCATGCCAGGCTCCCACACACACTCAGAGTCACTGATACAGAATAGCTTTTTCTGTTCTGAGGTAGCAAGCCAGCCAGTGAACTTATTGAAAAGGTGAGGTAATAGGCAGGGGCAATCAGAAAAGCAGAAGAAAATATAAGGAATAACTCCAGATATATCAGCCATTTACAAACACTGTTATAAGACAAAGTTACATACACCAGATGTATTATGGCCCCCTCCAATTGAGGATTTTCTTCCAGTACTTCTAACCCATTCTCCATGTGGCCAAGGCAGTGGGAGAAGAGCATGAAGTCTGTTGGATGTAATTTACCCACCCCAAGGTTCTAGGACACTGGAATTGACAACCAGGTGTTGACTTAGTAAATGCCATTTTAATTGGAAAACATGATCATAGTTTCCCCAAAGTAATATTCCCAAATGCCGGTGTTACTAGACAAGGCAGGCAGATAACAGAGTGTGATGTGACTGGAAGCACACTTATTCACACACTCAGCTACGCCTGCAACCACTGGAGCAGTAAGTAAGCGAGGTTCAAATCTGCCTCTTCTAGGGCTGCTGACCTGACCTGCTCAGAGCAGGTCCAGCCGAGGAGTCAAACATGCTGAGTAGGAGCCTCGGGCCCTTCTCTCTATGGCCATTTAAACCAGGGGCTTACTATCTAGAGGGGAGGAGACGTTCTATACGGGTACCTTCCCAGCTGACATTGACTTACCAAGTGAATTTAGTTAAGTCACTTCATGTCTGTGCCTCAGTTTATCCCACTAAAAGGGGTAAGTACCCTCAGAAGAAAGCTTCAAGTATTATTTAGCTACTATTATTTCCAGCAGCCTAGTGTAGGGGATAGAGCAGTGCACTGGGATGCAGTTCTATTACTGGCTCTGCCACTGGCCTGTTGGCAACCTTGTCTCTTCACCTCTGTGCCTCAGTTTCCCCATCTGTAAAATAGGGATAACAACACGGACCTCTTTTGCAAAACACATTGAAATCTCTGACTGAAAACCACTATATAAGAGGTAGGTATTGGGGATAGAAACCAAAAGTTCTTGTGCCTATGTCAGCCTCATAGGTGGCAAAGTTTGAAGTCTTCATAATTTCATTTTACAGTACAGAAACAAAGTGTAAAGAGAGTAAGCGCTCATGAGTTAGGAAAACATGTTTATTAGGGTGTTTAATGCAAGAAATGTCCATGTGATTGAAAACCTGGCAGAAGGGAAAAAAAGTTTCATCTGGCTGAATGAGAAAAGTTCGGGAAAGAATTCTGGCCATAGGGTAAAACGCCTGCTTTTGTTCTAAAAGAACAATATTCCCAAGAGGCCTTAAAGAGATTTTATGTGAGCTCATCTCTACAAATACAAACAGCTGTATGGAAGCACCACCCAGCTATCATTTCTTGCATAAGCTTTTTAAAATTAAACAAACAATGAACAGGAAACTCAAAGTGCAGCTCTACACATAAGTGACTAAATATACACAGGAAGACCACTTACATGACAAGGTGCCATTTACAAGTCCAACCTGCTATTTTAGAGACAAAAATAAGTCTTCACTGCTTTTTCCTCATGCTATTTCCTCAGCATCCACAGCTAAAAGCAAGCCAGTTGGATTACATTCCTCCTTACATACAGCAAGAAAACCAGCCTTCCACATTCAAATTACAAGGTTGATCAGAAGAATCACTGTAGGTAACAGGGTTGGACAGCAGTCAGGAAGAGCACAACCTGGCCTGCAGAACCTCAAATGGTGATACATACGCCCAAGAAGGAAAACCCAGTATGATTCTCAGATCCCAGGGTGAGTTTTAAAATGAAGCCCTAACACAAAACAGAGGAATAAACACCCGGAGGTTTTGAATAAGTAGAATAATGAACGATACACAAAATCAAAGTCAGCCTGCACTTAATCATTTGGGATTTCTCCTCCTCTATTTACTACCCTAAAGCTATATAAAGGACCATAAAAATAGTGCATCTTTTTCAAAGATTCTCTCTCATGTAAATGCATGGCAGTGATTGCTGGCTGAGCCTGCTACAATGATAGTTAGAATTCAGCTATTACTCTAACTGCCTTTTTACAACTTTTAGTTCTTTCGGACTGAAATTTCTAGGCTTGGCCTCAAATGTTTTCAAAAAACAATGCCAGCTATGTTTTGCTTAGAAGTTTCAGTTACAAGAATGAAGACACCTTCCAGTATGTTCTGGACCATGTTTTTACACCCATAACTCAGAGCTGAGTCAAACATAGTCCTCATTGAAGTCAAGTATTGCAAAGTTGGTTCAGTGGTTAACTATGCATGTCTGAAGTCAGCAACACCACAATTGCATAACAAAAGTTTTCCACATATAACCCATTTTGGTCACCTTTCATACAGTCAAACAGTTCAATTTCTCCAATGTTGCCAAAACACAGTTCCTGAGAAAACAGGGTTATTAAAACTAACCACCACTAACAATATCACCTCCGAAGGCAATAATCCTTTGAATCTCAAGCAAAATTTCAAACCTATTGGATAAGTCATGCAGTCAAGACACAGAACTATACAAAATCCGTACAATTAGTGTCCCTATCAGATCTACCTCAGGAGGTATATAATGCACAACATTTATTAATTCTCTTGCGAGACACCATAAGTTTTGGTACTAATATCTAGCACTTAGATGTGGTACTCAGTCGTGAGTACCTATAAACTATATTCTGCATTCAAACTATAAACTATATTCTGCATTCAAAATAATCAGAAACACAACAGATTACAGAGAAAGATAGACAAGATTTTTAAAGTCACCAAATGTTATAACAGCTTCTTCCATCCTACAGAAAGATATTTACTGTATAATACTCAGGAAAGCCAGTAAAAGTCCAACCAAATCCTCTTTCCTTTCTGAAGTATTCAGGTGTAGGAATTAAATGAGGTAGCCTAAAATATTTAAATTAGAAATTGAGTATGCATCACATTTCTAAACATAAACCTAAGTCTATAGTAATAACTTAGAATTAGCCAGAATGAAAAATGGAACTGAGTTGTGAGCGCTACTGAGGAAGATTTAATTTTTATTACTGTTAATCTTTTGCTGATAGCTCTCTTATTTTAGTTTCCTTCTCTCAACATTGCGCCTCAGGAAAATGCAATGCCTACTTTTGCCTAATGATCAGGGAAGCAGAAATTTTAACCTCCAGCTCTGACTACTGAAGTTATTAGTGATAACTCTGGCCTCAATTCGTGAATTCAAGACAAGCCTCTGAAATATACAGACCACCGAAAGAATGCAAAATGATGAAACTTTTCCCATGTTTTAAGTTACAGTGCGAATGCAGAACTTTTAGAATTCATCTTCTTCTTTTCCTTTACGCCACTTTTCCTGGTGAGGGTCATGGCAGCAGCATGGAGCATAGGGAGGACCAGACCTCGTTTTCTTCTGCAACAGGTTCCAGCTCCTCCTGGAGGATTCCCAGGTGTTCCAAGACCAGCTGGGAGATAGAATCCCTCCAGGCTGCCTTGGTCGGCCTCAGGGTCTCCTCCCAGGGGACATGCCCAGTAGAGTTCCAAAGGGAGCCTACCAGGGGACATCATGAGGTGCCCAAACCACCTCAGCTGATTCCTCTTGTTCCAGAGGAGTAGGGTCTCTACTCCGAGGCTCTTCCGAATAGCTTTTAAAAAGGCTATAACTGAGAGAAGTCCTAAAGCAGGAGATGCCAGCTTGTCTCCACAAAGAGCAGCTCTGAGTGCACTAGCTTCTTGCCAATATTTAAAGGTCTGGTTAAAAAGTTTTTTTAAAAAAACATTAATAGAAGTGCTCTCTTCTGAAAAAGAGCATGTGAAGAATTTTCTTGATTTAAAACATTCACTTGTAATGTTTGCAATCCAAAAATCTCAGCACTATATTAATACCTGAAAACCCGAAGGAAATTACTAGGCTATTTTCAATGCCCAAACTGAGTGAAATGCTATCAGAAAAGCATTAATGATAAAGGTTAAATTCTTTATTTAAAATACTTAGCTTAAAACCAGTTATACGCTGAAAAGTGACTAAAGGTGGCATCATGGCTGCAATATTGATTGCTCCATAACAAATAAGCTCAATTTACAAGTTTCCAACTGCCAGATCTGCAAATTCAACCTGGGAAAGTCAAGTTGCATTCTTCCTAGTTCCTGTAGGTACCACCACAAGAAACGAAGATGCTGCACTCAAAACTGAACCGTTATGTTGATCATTCTAGATCATGAATCCACTCCAACTGCCTCTCTCACAGCTGAGATGATTTAGGAAAAACACTTTTTTTAAACAAACAAGTAGCTATTATTGTTTACATCACTTTTCTGGCTATATCACATTTTAAAATATTGTTTTAAATTGGTTCAAGCTAACTAAACACTGATAGTGTGGACTGAACTTAACCATGTGAAAAACAGTATGAAAACAGTGTTCCAGTTTAGGTCTCTACCTAGCTTAGAACAGTTCTAGACTACATTTAAACAGTTTGGTCCTGTTCCTCTACTCATTAACCAAAGCCTGTTTAAAGAAAAAGTTCATTTTAAAGTAAATATCAATTGAGTCACCCCACAGACTAGCCCAAATTTTATTTGGGCAGCCTTGGTTATTATACCAGCCCATTACCACTGGAAGAGCCCTGCAGACTGGACCAAGAGGAGAGCATGTCTCTAGCAAAGGTACTGCCTCATGTAATTCACTACGTATATATATTGTGAGCCACGAGGTTTAAAGTCTTTGTATACGCTCTAGCCAGTATTCTAAAAAATGGGAGGCTAATTTTAGGCTCCTATATCCATATTTAGGCACCTAAATAAGTGGTCTGATTTTCAAGGGTGCTGAGCACCCAATAGAGCCCACTTGCTTCACTAGAGACTACTAGATGCTCAGCACATCTGAAAATGTAGGTGCTTAAATATGGATTTAAGAGAGTCTAAATTTAGCCTCCTTGTTTGAATATCTTGGCCGGTGTGTATGTGTGGTGTGCTGCGAGTACGCATGTTATAGGGATGCACCGGGAACTATGGGCTGCATGGCATACATAAACCTAGGCACTGCACAATATATTTTCACAATTCGCAGTAGGTTTGCTGTAATGTTTTGCATTTTGAGGTAAACATCACCTAGTTCCTCTCACCAGACTCCTGTGCAACAGCAGAATAGACAGTATACGCTCAGCTTCTCAGACGCTGACAGAAAAGACTTTTACCATCTAGTTCATCCTCCCTTGGCCACTGCAGGTTTGCACTAGACAGTGCTGTCCAGTGCCTCTCCATCTATTCCAGCAGCTGTAGTGTGTGTAGTAGAGAATCACCCTGCTCCATCCCCAGGGGAGCCAGGGCCCCCCCCCCACCCTCACAGTAGTTACCACCCCAGGGGAACCAGTCCAGCCCTGTAGTAGCCCCCCCCCCCCCCCAATATTTGCAGAAGTCACTCCCCCCACTCTCTGTACTCCCCTCCCCATAGGTGGGCTGTCCCCCCATCCCTGTACCCCAGCCACTAGTCCCTGCAGCAGCCATCCCTGTACTACTCAGGCCACCCCGCAGTCCCTGGGCCACCAGCCCCCCATATTTGTAGCAGCCAGGCCACACACAGGGACCCCTCCCCCCGCCCGCACCTGTAGTACTGGGACCCCTCCCCCCGCACCTGTAGTACTGGGACCCCTCCCCCCGCACCTGTAGTAGCCGGGACCCCTCCCCCCCGCACCTGTAGTAGCTGAGCAGCCCGTGGCTGAGCACGAACCAGCGGCGCTGGTAGCCCTTCAGGTAGTTGGTCCATTTGAAGAGCCAGCCCTTGTAGGTGTCGGTGTCGGAGCCGGGCCCGGCGGGGGCGGCCGGGACCCCCAGCCCGGCCCCGCCGCCTCTGCCCGCCTGGCCCGGCTCGCTGCCCCCGCTCATGGCTGGCCCGGCGGGGCGGGCGGGGCCCGGCGGGTTCTTGCAGGCCAGGCAGGGGACGGCGCTGAGGATGGAGACCAGCCCGCGGGTGCTGCCGCTGCACGGAGCGGCCGCCTTCCCCATAGACCCGCCCGCCCGGCCGCGCCGCGCTGCGCTGCTCCGCCCGGCCGCCGGGGGCACCGGCGAGGACAGGGGGCGGGGCGCCGCGCTCACGTGCCGGGCGGCGGAGGCCCCGCCCCCAACGTGTGATAATGGCGGGCGGGGCGGGAACTCCGCGGGGCGAGCACACTGCGCGGCTCCCCAGCCGAGAGGCGGGGCCAGGACACGGCGGGGCGGGGCAGGGCGGGGCTTCCCTGGGGGCGGGGCCGGGACAGAGAGGGGTGGGGCGAGCACACAGCGAGGCTCCCTGGGGCGGGGCCGGGACACAGCGGGGTGGGGCGAGCACACAGCGCGGTTGGTTCCCGAGCCGAGGGGCGGGGCCAGGACACTGCGGGGCGGGGCGGGGCGGGGCTCCCTGGGGACGGGGCCGGGACACGGCGGGGCGGGGCCAGGACAGAGCAGGGCGGGGCTTCCCTGGGGGCGGGGCCGGGACAGAGAGGGGTGGGGCGAGCACACAGCCAGGCTCCCCGGGGGCGGGGGCGGGGCCGGGACAGAGCGGGGCGGGGCGAGCACACAGCGCGGTTCGTTCCCGAGCCGAGGGGCGGGGCCAGGACACAGCGGGGCGGGACTCCCTGGGGGCGGGGCCGGGACACGGCGGGGCGGAGCGAGGGCAGAACGCCGTAGGACTGGACTCCCCTCGGGGCAGGGCCGGGCACAGCCCAAGGAGGGGCCCGGACACAATGGGGTGGGGTTTTCCTAGAGGTGGGGCGGGGCCAGGACACGTGGGGGCGGGGCTCTCCTGGGCAGGCGGAGCCTGTCAGGCAGCGCTGGGGGGAAGGTGGGCACACAGGCAGTGGGGCCTTATCTCCTGGCCCAGACTCAGCCCGGGCCTGCTGCTCCCTTGCCCTCAGTGCGGGGCTGCTCTGGCTGGATCCTGGCCACGGGCTCGCCCTGGAGCTGTGGCTCCCAGGCCAGCTGTCCCCTGTCAGAGGCTGGGTCCTGCCTCACCCCAATGCTGCCTGAGCGAGGCCCCCGCTGCCCACCCTGACTTCTGCCAGTGGGGCCTGCCCGAAGATCTGACCTTGTCCTGCTGGATGGTGACCAGCCCTCCCTCGGGATGGGCCTGCACAGCTGCCTGCCCGTTCCTGTACCCGTCCCTCCTCCCTGCACCCGCCTAGAGACTTAGGCCCTGGCTGCATTAGAAAAACGTGTCCTGGTGTAACTGCATCAGTGTCCGTGTAACAGGCCCTGACCTAGACCCGCTGCCGCAGGAGAAGGAGCACAAAAAAAGAAAGAAAGAGGGGTAGTGGAAAGTGAGGGTGTCACCCCATGCTGCTAGCCCTGCACCGTCAGGCTTCAAAAAAATCATAATATTGCCTTAAAAGTCAGATAACTTTTTAAAAATAATAAATATGGGTTCTGGCTCGTTGCCTTCTATGTTTTGGGCATTTAGGGTGCACTGGAGTCACATTCTCATGCTTTTCTCTGCAGCCACAAAGTTCGAGAAATTGACTCTTTTTAAAATGAAAGCTCAGATTCACACAATCACTTAGCTCAAGAGATTGCCTTATAAACATGACTTTTAATATTTTATTCTTTTAATAATACAGTTTATGTTCTCTTTATCTTCCTTGTGGCTTCTGAGGCATGAGGGTTCATGTTTTAAGCCTCTCCCTGCAGCTAGGAGGGCTGGAAGCTTACATACCCATACATCGATTCTCATGTAATCGTGACTCCAGGAGCTGAGGCTTTAAGAAACACATAAATGGACAATGATTAAATTACAAGAGTTGGCAACACTAACTTGCTATTTAACACCTCTGCTAAGCCTGTAATAACATGTCCCAACTTCATAGGGTAGAACACAGCCCCTCATTTTTCCACTTTTGTTTCCCTCCCTTTATAATTTGTCTTTAAAATTAAAAAAAAATGTTTTAAAAATATGGCAAGAAAATGCATACACAATTTTTTAGCAACATCTATAAGCAAGGATGGCACTATATGCATATCATAACATCAAATGGCTGTAAAGCCATACATAGGGAGCAAATCTATTGTACTTATTAGAAATAATTGATTATTGCTCTCCATTTCCTTTCAAACTCAGCCAAGTTCTGCATTGCTAAGATTTGTTCTATTATATTTACCCTGCTCATCCTGAGCCAGGCAATCCATTAGAGTCCTGATGGATTTACCCATACTATTGATCTTTAGCCAGCTCTTACAGTCATTTTCCATGAGACACAAATCCATATCACTTGAGCATCTATGATAGATTAATTAATTTATCCTCACAATGCTCCTGTGAGTCAGGGAAATAATATTAACCTCATACAACAGATGGGGAAACTGAGGCATGGAGAGATTTTTTTTTTTTAAAGGGATAGGCTTTGAAAGGTATTTAGGCACCTAAAGATGCAGACACATAAATGTCTAGTGGGGTTTTCTAAATTGCCTGCCAAGTTTTCCCAAGCTACTGGTGAACTCATAACATTTCTCTGAAACTTTCACTCCCAGTACTAAAGGAAGGTGGGAGTAAGGTGACCAGAGAGCAAGTGTGAAAAATCAGGATGGAGGTGAGGGGTAATAGGCGCCTATATAAGACAAAGCCCTGAATATCGGGACTGTCCCTATAAAATCGAGACATCTGGTCATCCTAGGTAGGAAGGCTCAGATTTTAGTCGGTAATTTAAAAAAAAAAAAAAAAAAAAACATGGGGGCTTGTAACAGTAGCCACTGGAGCCAGTGGAAACTGACCCCGCTATGTGATGGAGTATGAGCTTTGGTTACCTTGACCCAGGTCATAGGACTGAAGCCAGGAAATAACGATCAGTCTCAGACCTGCACTCCAGGCCTGGTTTTCAGAAGTGCTGAGCACACACAACTCCCAGTAGGAAGGTACCAATGCTCAGCCTCTGAAAATGAGACTTGGGTCGTTTCCAGTCTCTAGGCCTGCTCTGCAGCATCTAGACAATCCAGACATGCACTTACTAATGTATGTGAGGAAACTCACCAGTACAGCACCCTGCACCGCTGCACTGCACTGAGATCTGCAGCCTGACACATCACCCCTCTCTTCTCCCTCTGACCCCGGGTCTGTGTGGGACTCGCATCTTATGAGGCTGGGGCGATTTTCCTGCATGTCATGGTGAGACCCACGGCAGCAGGTCAGGCTGGACGTCCAGCCATCACACCAGCACAGCACTTCCTTCTCAGCCCCACCCATAGCTGATGAGACATGCTTGGGAGGGAAAGAAAAGGAAATCACTTCTCTGTGCACTTGCCACGGGTGGCTGTCCCCAGGGAGCAGGAGCTTTGTGATACAGCCCAGAAGGAGAGTGAGAAGTAGGCAAATACTCAGGTCTGTCTTGTGAAGCTAAGGTGGGAGGAGGCTAGGCAGGAAGTAAATGTGGAGGCAGTGTTGCCTAGTGGATAGGGCACTGGACTGGGACTCAGGAGACCTGGCTTCAACTGCCAGCTCTGCCACTGCTTTGTGGGTGACCTTGGGCAGGTCACTTCCCACTCTGTGCCTCAGTTTGCCCATCTGTAAAATGGGGATACTGGCCTCCTTTGTAAAGTGCTTTGAGATCTATGGATGAAAAGTGCTATGTAAGAGGTAGGTATTGTTATTACTAACCAAGGTGGATGGGGCAGAGGAGCATGGCAGAACTACAAACACCACCACAAATCGGAAAGGTCTGCAGACTGTGGAGCAGGCAGCAGTGTGCTACAAACAGCAAGAGTCACATCCCACCATTCTTACTCTGCCCCTCCCCTGCCTTCAATGGGAGCTTTGCCTGAAGGCAGATGATAAGATTTAGCTCTAATGTTAACCCCTTTGCACACCCACAGTCACACATACACCCCCTGAGGTGGGTGTCATTATCCCTATTTTACAGATGGGAACACTGAAGCACAGAAAAGTGATGTGATTTGCTGAAGTTCACACAGTGAGACAAAGCAGGGAACAGAACCCCCTACTCCTGATTCCTAGGCCTGGGTACTAGCCACTTAGCCGACTAGTAGACTTGTAGTTGACTAATCATTGGAAACATAAATTCCTTCTGATTTAGAAGAAGGGCTTGGCCAGATATAGCCCGGATGGCATAGAAATGTGCCTATTGTTAATATACTCATTCCTCAAGCATCCCCTCCACTAGCACACTGTGCTTTAATTCTCCTTCCAACAGAAAAAAGTGTCAACGTACTGAAACCAAGCAAGCAGCAGTGGGAGGCAGAATCTGCGGAACAAAAGGCTTGTTTGCATGGGGCATTTATACAGCTACAGTAATACTGGTATCACACAGACCATGCGGACACTTACTCTAGTGCAAAACTGGCTCTTTTCTTTCTTTTGGTTTATCATAAACCCCTTCCCAAGTGTGTTAGGAGCCTGGTGAACCGTCCCACAGGCTGCACCCGGAGACTCCGGGGAGGCACCTTTCCCCTTTCTTGTTTTTAATGCTTATCTTTTTAGAATGTGTTTCCCGTTTCCCAGCAGTAGGGGGAGCCATGGATGGGCACATCTGGATATGCTATGTGCGAGACGGTCACAGGGCACGTGCATAGCCTCCTATATATGAGTGTGTCAAGGAGCTGCTCTGTGTGGTGTGTGGGGCAGTGGTGACAGTCTCGCAACAGAGAAACAGATTCGTTTGACCGCAGCCGCTACGCCTCACCAGACCACCCAGCAGGGAGTGAGATTTTAATTACTCGCTGTAATCGGAGTCTAGGATCATAGAATCATAGAAGATTAGAGTTGGAAGGGACCTCAGGAGGTATCCAGTCCAGCCCCCTGCTCAAAGCAGGACTAACTTCAGCTATATCATCCCAGCCAGGCTTTGTCACGCTGCAGCTTAAAAACCTCTAAAGATGGAGATTCCACCACCTCCCTAGGTAACCCATTCCAGTGCTTCACCACCCTCCTAGTGACAAACTTTTTCCTAATATACAACCTAGACCTCCCCCACTGCAACTTGAGACCATTGCTCCTAGTTCTGTCATCTGCCACCACTGAGAACAGCCTAGCTCCATCCTCCCTGGAACCCCGCTTCAGGTAGTTGAAAGCTGCTATCAAATCCCCCCTCATTCTTCTCTTTTGCAGACTAAACAAGCCCAGTTCCCTCATGCTCTCCTCAGAAGTCATGTGCTCCAGTCCCCTAATCATTTTTGTTGCCCTCCGCTGGACTCTCTCCAACTTGTCCATATCCTTTTTGTAGGGGGGATCCCAAAACTGGACACAATACTCCAAATGTGGCCTCACTAATGCCGAATAGAGGGAAATAATCACTTCCCGTGATCTGCTGGCAATGCTCCTACTAATGCAGCCCAATATGCTATTAGCCTTCTTGGCAACCAGGGCACACTGCTGACTCATATCCAGCTTTTTATCCACTGTACCCCCCAGGTCCTTTTCTGCAGAACTGCTGCCTAGCCCATCGATCCCCAGTCTGTAGCTGTGCATGGGATTCTTCCGTCCTAAGTGGAGGATTCTGCATTTGTCCTTCTTGAACCTCATCCAATTTCTTTTGGCCCAATCCTCCAATTTGTCTAGGTCGCTCTGTATCCTATCCCTACCTTCCAGGGTATCTACCACTTCCCCTAGCTTAGTATCATCTGCAGACTTGCTGAGGGTGCAATTTACCCCATCCTCCAGATCATTAATGAAAATGTTGAACAAAACCGGCCCCAGGACCGACCCCTGGGGCACTCCGCTTGTTACCGGCTGCCAGCTAGACATGGAGCCATTGATCACTACCTGTTGAGCCCTATGCTCTAGCCAGTTCTCTATCCATTTTATAGTCCATTCATCCAACCCAGACTTCTTTAACTTGCTGATAAGAATACTGTGGGAGACTGTATCAAAAGCTTTGCTAAAGTCAAGGTATATCACATCCACCGCTTTCCCCACATCCACAGAGCCAGTCACCTCTTCATAGAAAGCAATCAGGTTGGTCAGGCATGACTTTCCCTTGGTGAATCCATGTTGACTCTTCCTGATCACCTTCCTCTCTTCCAAGTGCCTTAAAATGGATTCCTTGAGGACCTGCCCCATGATTTTTCTAGGGATTGAGGTGAGGCTCACCGGTTTGTAGTTCCCTGGTTCCTCTTTCTTCCCTTTCTTGAAGATGGGTACTATATTTGCTTTTTTCCAATCATCTGGGACCTCCCCCAATTGCCACGAGCTTTCAAAGATTATAGTCAATGGCTCTGCAATTACATCAGCCAACTCCCTCAGCACCCTCGGATGCATATTTAGCTCCTATTGTAGTTTTCAATATATTGTTAAAACCACCTGGTTTCTCTTGAACTTGACTGAATTGTTCTGGAGGAAGAGCAGTTTGTAACCGTTGGAATTGCTTGGGGGGGGTTGAATGCAGATTCCTATCTCCAGACCCAACCCTTTGAAGCTACACCCTGAGGAGAAATGATGACCTGTTCTTAGGGTCCCAAGATCAAAGGCCCAAACTGTATTGTGATGGTTCTTGGGGTACCCAGGACTGTGAGCCACCTTGTTATCCCCATGCCTTCAGTGAGATGGAGACTTGCTTGTGCTTAATGGGGTGTCAGCTCCCTGACACCCCCAGCCTGTCAGCCGACCAGGCTCTCTCCTTTGGCCTATGCCAGCCCTTCCTTTGTCATGCAGGTGGACAGTCAGTCTACCTCAGTCCCTGAGTCCCTTTGAAGCATCCCCTTCTAGTGTCCAGCCCCTTCTCCACTGAACACCCACAGAAACACCAAGGCAGTGTAAGCACCAGCTTGTATGATTTAAAATCAGTATCAGCTTCTTGCTCAATACCACAGCACTGAGATATAGTTATAGTACACTTACTCCTGTGTTCACTATCAAAGCTTCAAGTGCCAGTGAGTAAGGATGATGGAAGTAAAAGGTTGTTACATACTGAACAAAATCACAACAGTGTTGGAGTTGTGTTGGTCCCAGGGAATTAGAGAGACATGTTGGGTGAACTGTCTCTCTCACCAACAAAAGATGGTTCAGTAAAAGATATTACCTCACCCCCCTTCTGTCTAAAATCATAACATACTTTCTAGAGATTAAACTTAACTTCTTAGGCAACCCCGTCTACAGACATTGATCTCATCCCAACTGTCCCCTCCAGCAGTTCACCAAAAGGCTGGTCAAGATCCCATTTTTATGAATGTAAATGCACTGCCTGTTTACGTCCTAGGTGCAGGACGATGGGGTGACTTCTCCAGTCCCCAAATATAACCTTTTAAGTGTATTTCAAGACGAGAGTCCCTTCCCCCACTGTGTTCTCTTCCTTGTTGACTTCGTATGTACATTTGCCACCATTGCATTGGCTTTCAATGCTTAATTTACATGCTGACAGAGACAGGCAAATACACAGCTTTTTTCTGGTTCTCCTCCTCTGCTGTGTTACAGACACGACGACCATATTTTCAGCATACACACAAAACTCCTTACACTGTACCCAGACATACATTTCACAGCTATATTAATGATCCGTGTGCCCAGGCTTTCATTTAAGACCTCACGTGACATCCTTTGGTGAACCAGAATGTAGAGACCAGTCTATTCTTGTAACCCCCTTGATGGGTGTGAATTTTGTTTTTGAAATTCCCTCCCTATTATTGTAAATAGATAGTTAAAAGTCCAAGTTATGACAATGGTAAGGCAAGTCACCATATTGGAAAGGGCAAACAACTAGGACTCCATCTTGGAGTACCTTCTTCAAGGAGCATTTCCCACCCTTTCAGTCCTTTGGCAGGAAAAGCTGGGGAAATCTGCTTGACAACAAGAGGGTATAGAGGTCTGCGCGTCAGTCAGACCGGGACTGTCCACCCTAAAGGCAGCAGAGTGGCATCTTGCTCCAGTGAAGTTCAGAGAAGACCATCACCTCCTGAAAGGAGAAGAGGACAGTCTCTGCACCTGAACACTTACTTACCTGCCGTGTTCGAGGGATTCGGAGTTCCGGCGTTCCAGTTCCAGTCCTTGATCACTTGGTTGAGATCAGGAAGAGAGAAGGAAAACAGTAAAGTACTAAACTTTGGGCCAAAGGTTAATTTCTGGGTACAGGATCTGGAGTTCACCTCCATCCCTTGTTTAACCCTGAGTGATTTTTGTTATGTTATCCCAAATAAATTGTTATTCTAGTTTACTTTATTATTGGTTCAGCATGATTACTCATAAGGTCAACCAGTGATTAGATATGGGAGGGGGACAACTAATTGAAGCACACCAGTAATACTTAATTACAGAGAAGGTTTGGTGTCATGATTTCTCCTGTAACACCCTTGCCAGGTGGCACTGAGGGATTCATGGATCACATGTCTAAAGGACTGATTCCAATTCACGGGGGTTCTTGCCCTGAGCAAAAGATGTTATGTGTTCAATATTTAACCAAGGAGAGTTGCCCTCCATATCTCTCTAATCCCACTTTTCCATCCTCTTTACATCTCCTCTCTTCTTCGGTCTGTCATTCTGTAGCTCCTCACTTCCTCTTCTCACCTCTTCCCTCTTTCATGTCACGTCCTCTCCTCCATTCTGCCCTTGTCTCTATTCCCCACTCTTCCTTATTTTACTATCCTCTGGCCTCTCATCCCTGCATCCTGCACCTTTAAAACCTCCCATTGATTCAGCATGCCTGGTCTGCCATGGCTGCTGTGATGGAGTATCTCTGCTGAGGTTGCACCACATCTGAATTGCCCCTTGCACAACATGTCATTAAAAACAAGGAGAGAATTGGTTTGCACGGCCTGCATTGGCAGAAAGCAGCAGCTCCATCTAAGTGGACACAGAAAATCAATGGAGCTGGGGAGTGAGCCAGTTATAGAACGGAAAGAACATTATTTGTCCAAGCAAGTAGAATTGTGCTCCTTCCACTCCCTGGACCTTGCAATGCAAACCCTGATTTAAATAAATCCAGGATTATAATTAAGCATTAGACTCGCTTCTACAGCTCCTGTCACTCCAGTACAATTGGGGGTTTCTGCTGTTGTAGTTTCCTCACGGAAGATCAGAAAGGAGCAATGGGCCCACACCAGAGCCTGGCATCCAGGTTCAGATCTGAGCACACAGCATGGATTGATTCTCATCAGCAGAAATGGAGCCCCACAAAATGGGGGAAGATTTGGAATCAGAACCAGGTTGCAGACCCCCTGTTTGGGAGCTGGGTTTAACTAGGTCCATTAAGGAGATATGGTGCCAGATCCTCAGCCTCCACCAGAGTCCCTGTGTGCTACAGCAGCAGTGGAAAGGAACCTTTCACCAGCTCGCAAAGGTCAGCTGAGGATTCCCTCAGCATGATGGAAATCTGCAGATGACGTCGCCAGCTCTACACCACCTCCTTCTCTGGCAAAGGGAGCTGAGAAAAGGCATGCCAGCCAGTGGAACTGACTAACTCCTGCACTGCATTACTCACTGTGTGTAGAAGTGGCAGAAACTGGCTCTGAATGAGTGTAGAATAGTCCTCTTTCTCCCTGTCTTCCTTGCCTTATTTTCTTGACTGTTTTGCTACCTGTGGGTCCATTGAAACCCTATTGATTTCACCGAGCTATGGAACAGGCCCTTTGCTTATAGGCAGCAGCAGGGCTGATATTTGAAATAGTGGCCGCACTGGAGTTACTCTGTGTTCACATGGATGGAACTGAGATCAGAACCTGGCCCACTGCACTTAAATAACCAATACAAAAAAAGAGTTTGGGTGCTCGCTAGCTAGAACATTGATGCCCAACTTTTGAGACTTGTGCGATCACATTTACTCATGGGCACAGCCACATTAAATTGCACATGCAAATGGTCAGTTAAATGTCTGGTTATTTTCTTGTGCATATGCCACAATGGCTCACGCAGTCATAATAATTATGTGTGCAAAATACGCATGCATTTTCCTACGCGCCTAGCTCTGGAAATATTAGCCCCAGCTCAGTAAAGCTGAAAGCACTGAATATCTTGTATGTGTTGAAACATCCTGTAATAGCGTTGTTGAGCTGTTGCTTATACCATTTATAGGTGAACTTTCCTCTTGATTTTGTGACTCTTCCTGTGCATGAGAGATCATTTCCCCTCAGCAAAGGTAAACTCACCCTTGAGTTACTCCTCTCAATTCCCCTTGCAGACAGGATGGAATCTTCTCTTTGTTAAACTATCTGAGAGCACCAGGTGTATGGGCAAAGGATTCCAAATCACCCACATTTGGGGAAGTGTCGAGGATATTTTAACTGGCTTGTGGAGCAAACAACCCTCTCTAATGGACCTTGAGGCTATTGTAAATGCTTATCAGGCTCTTGGTCGTCATTGTGTGACCCGGTGCTGTAATGCATGCCAATGCAGTGTGAGGATCACAAAAGAACACATTGCTTCACAGATTGAGAGGTGGCATTTTTTAAAATCTGAATCCTTTCAGTCTTCCCTGTGTTTGGCACAAAAATTGCACGGCCCACATCAGAGCAGCTAATGCTGAGAAATATTTCCTTTAAGTGCTTGCATAGTTCAGGCTCACCAGTGGTTTGAAAGTTGTCAGCTAGACATAACTCCAAGAAGCTGATGACAAGTCCCAGTATTTCAGTGCCAGCTGCTTCTCTGTCTGATGTAACTGAAAGATATTCCCTCGTCTTTCTCACTTTGCGTACAAGGCATAAACAGAAGACTCAGTTTGAGAATTGACATCAATGGAGAGATTGGGACTCAGGAGAGCTGGGTTTTATTCTTGGGTGACCTTGGGCAAGTCACTTTAACCTCCCTGTGCCTCAGATTCACTGTCTGTAAAATGGGATAAATGATATGGATTGCCTTTGTAAAAGTGCTTTGGTATACGATTGATAAATGACTGACTAAAGCTTTCTCTAGAGAGAAAATTCCACCAGTTTAACTTAAGGGGAAATTTTAAACCAGTTTATTAAACTGGTGCAGGAGGCTGTGCTCATGCTCTGATTTCTGTTTAAACCAGACTTATTTCAGTTTATCTTAAGTCAATTAAGAGCAGGTCTAAGATAAACCAAAATAGACCACTCTAACTGAAATAAAAGCATCCACACAGAGGTTGGCACCAGTTTAGCTAAACAGGTTTAACTAAACTGACACAAATCTGTGAGTAAAGAAGACCTAAAGGTGTGATTTTAAACTGATATAATTAAACCAATGAAAAATCCTGTGTGGACACTTTTAAATCATTTAAAACCTGGATTATATTGAGTTAAGATAAACTGATAGGTTTAAACTGATTGAAAAATATCCACACAGGAAACTGCACTGGTTTATTTAAATCAGTTTTTAAACAAATTTAGAGTTAAACCAATTCTACTTTCAGTGTAAACAAGGCCCAAGTCCTCAGCCCTGCTTCTCTGAAGAGGAAGAGTTCTGCTCCTGCCCTTCCAATATGCAGCACACACCACTGCAGCCCATAGTAGCTGTGTTCTGAGGCTGGAGCATGAATGTGAGTGCATGCGTGCGTGTGTGTGTGCGTGCGTGCCTGCCTTTCTCAGGATCCATGGCTCATGGGAATGAGTGAAACTTATATGCATTAAGAATCTCTGTTCCAGGTGTAGTTAAACTTTCTGTAAATGTTGGTATCAATGCAATTCAAGAAAGACACACATAAGGTGCTACACCTTAGGGAAGAAAAACCCAATGCACAAATACAGAATGGGGGGACAACTGTCTTGGCAGCAGTACTGCTGAGAAGGATCTGAGAGTTGTGGTGGATCAGAATCGCAACACGAGTCAGCAACGCGATGCTATTGCTAAAAAAGCAAATGCAATTTTAGGTTGCATTGACAGAGGCATAGAATGCAAGTCTGGGGAGGTGATAGTGTCACTTTACTTGGTGCTGGTTAGGCCTCAGCTGCAGCACTGTGTTCAGTTTTGGTCATCGCTGAATAGAAAGGATGTAGAGAAACTGGAAAAGATCCAGAGGTGAGTAACAAAAATGATCAAAGAGATGCAATGCAAGCCATATGAGCAAAGACTGAAGGGACTGGGTATGTTTAGTGTGGAAAAGAGGTGATTAAGAGGGGATAGGATAGCGGTTTTCAAATACTTGAAAGGCTGCTATAAAAAAGATAGAGAAAAGTTGTTCTCTCTGGCCACAGAAGGCAGGACAAGAGGCCATGAGTTCAAACTACAGCATAGCAGGTTTAGATTAAATCTCAAGAAAAACTTCCTAACTGTAAGAACAGTGGGACAGAGCACCTGGGGAAGTTATGGTGTAGGCACTCAGCCCGGCAGGGGTGTCGCAGCCCTTCCTTGGGCCCAGGCTCCGAGGAAGGCCCCAGAGCCTTGCTCCAAGGAGAAAATTAGCGGGTTTCACGAGTCTTTAGCCTCCGGCCCTTAGCTGGGGCAGGGCTGGCCAGGCAGTCTGTAGGCACAGTGCTCGGTATCCTCTGCAGCGGCATGCCCAGAGGAGACAAGCACTCCCGGGGTGGCTAAAGAAGGGGGACGCAGGCCCACCCGACTCCACTGCATCCCAGTCCAGGGCCCTATCAGTGGCGAGGCGTCTGCCACTGGGTCAGCAGGGCTCCAGACGCAACACGCTCACACTGGAGTGACTGCAAGCTCAACCAACCTCCAGTCGGCTGCCCCTGGGCTACTTCCTCCCACCGCGATCCCAGGTACCTGCAGCCAGGGGTCTTCCTCAGATCCCCCGGGGATAGATGGCCAGTGGAGGTCCCACAAGTCCCTCGCCGGTGGCAGGTCCAGGAACTCCTCAGGGCCATCAACAGATGGCAACTCCTCCAGCACACAGGGCTTAGGCAGCTCCAGGGGGTCCCAGGTGACAGGCAGCTCCTCTAGGTCAGGGCCGGCCTCGGGGGGGTCCCTCAGCAGCCTCCGGTAGCCCTGCCCAGTCACCAGGCCCCAGCAGCCCCAGCAGGTGTGAGGCTCCGATCAGCAGAAGGCTTGCACTGCACTGCACTGCACTGCACTGCACTGCACTGCACTGCACTGCACTGCACTGCACTGCACTGCACTGCACTGCACTGCACTGCACTGCACTGCACTGCACTGCACTGCACTGCACTGCACAGCCACAGGGCTTGAGTCGGGCCCAGACCGCCGCCTCGGGGAAGGCACATCCTTCTCCAGTAGCAGCTTCCCCCTGACTGAGCTGCTAGGCCGGCCTTTTATACTTCCCCTTCCTGTCCTGGCCCCGCCCCTCTGCTCCAGGGGTCTGTGGCCTGCAGTGTCCTGATTGGGCCCAGGCGCCGAGGAAGGCCACAGTGCCTCACGGGACCTCCTCGTCAACCTCCTCCTAGCCCTGGCCAAAGTGGCCCTCTACAAGAGCAGGGAGAGGAGGTTGGCTGGGGGGCTGCTCTGCGACTGTGGGGCCTGCTTCCGTTCCTCTGTCCATTCACGCATCCGGGCAGAGTTCCTCTGAACAGCGTCTGCCGGTTCCCTTGACATCTTCAGGAGCAGTGGGAGCTGTCCGGGGTTCTCTGCTCGGTGTCCCTTTCTGGCTTCCTCCGTTTGACCCTATGACCTCCACGCCCGCTCCTTTTTTCATTAGTTGTCCCACACAATCAGTTGTGTCCTATGTCCAGTGACTTCTCCCCTTCAGCGGGAGGGGCCTTTAGCAGTGATGCCCGCCCACTTCCCAGGTTACAGATAGTACACATGGTGTCTCCTTCACTGATTCCTCTGCATCCACTGCAGGCATGGGAACATCTAGGCAACTCTGCAGAGCATTTGTGCATGTGCATGTGCACAACAACCCCTAGTGCCCACTCCAGGGAGGGGCAGACTCATTTGCATTTATTATTGCAGTGGAGGGTAAGGCAGCATGAGTGTTGTTAGACACTCAGGCCAGAGATAGATCAAACAAAGGAGCCAGTTAATGAGTTGTGTCCTTTGCTGATTGACAGATGTGTCATCTTCTGCCACCCCCCACCCTATACAGCAGAGAACCTGGCTGGTGTTTAGGCAGCTCCCCCTTTTAAGAACTGTATGAGTCTGTACTAGAGACAAGAATTGCTGGTTTATTTATATCCAAGACACTGACCACTGCCTGGTTTGCTCATTGCAGTCTCATGCCCACAATGCCCTTCCAGCCTTCTATAGATATTTCTGAGCAGTGCAACTAGAAGCAGAAAAGGACACAGCAAATGGTGGGCCAGGGGATCCCCGTTCCTCACCTTCTTTACAGAAAGAAAGAGTGCAGGACTCCTGGCAGCAGGAACTCAGCCAAAGGAGAAGATGCAGCGTGGCAAGGCGGCTACAGCCTCCCCTCTGCTGAAAGGGCCCATGGGCTGGGAAGGGCACACAGCTAGAGTGGCAAAGGGTATTCCAGCAGCACACTCCAGACACAACCTCTGCTGGGCAGGCTCCTCTGGGACCTTGGGCAGGAGTGAAAGCTGCTCTCCTCTAGGGTCCTTCTCTGGTTTCTGTTTCCTGCTGTGTGACCATGGCCAGGTGTCCATGCCTCAGTTTCCCCATCTCAGAAAAGACGGTTACTTGCCCATAACTGTTGTTCTTCGAGATGTGTTGCTTGTGTCCATTCCAAGTAGGTGTGCGTGCACCGCATGCTCAGTTTGCCAGAAAGTTTTCCCTCAGAAGTATCCATAGGGTCAGCTCTGATGCCCCCTGGAGTCGCGTCACTAGGGCGCTCTGTATAGGGGTCTGCCGACCCTCCGCCTCCTCAGCTCCTTCTTGTCAGTTGGCTCCAACAGAGGGGTAGGTGGGTGGGTCTTGGAATGGACATGAGCAACACATCTCTAAGAACACCAGTTACAGGCAAATAACCGTTTTTTCTTCTTCGAGTGCTTGCTCAAGAGGAGGGGTCAGAGCTCAGAGAACTACAGACTGGAGCACTGCTCTGCCGAATGCAGCGTCGTCTCTGGCTTGTCGAGTGATCGCATAATGAGCAGCGAAAGTGTGGATGGTGGACCACATGGCTGCCCTGCAAATGTCCTGAATCAGAACTTGGGCCAAATAGACTGATGATGAGGCCTGGTCTCTCGTTGAATGAGCCGTAAGCTTGGGAGCCAGCACATTTGCCAAGTCATAGCAAGTCCTGATGCACAAGGTGATCCATGAAGAAATTCTCTGAGAAGAGATCTGAAGACCACCCACCCTTTCTGCCAGCGCCACAAAGAGCTGGGTGGACTTTCTGAACGGTTTAGTTCTCTCTATATAGAAGGCTAATGCCCTTCTGACGTCGAGGGAATGCAGTCTATGCTCCCGACTGTTAGCATGCAGCTTAGGGTAGAAGATTGGGAGGAAGATGTCTTGGTTTACGTGAAAATGGGATACCACCTTTGGCAGAAACGCTGGGTGGGGACAGAGTTGAACTTTATCCTTAAAAAACACGGTGTATAGCGGCTCCGACGTAAGTACCCCAAGCTCGGAGACTCTTCTGGCCAAAGTGATGGCTACTAAAAACACTACTTTCCAAGACAAATATAAAGGGAGCATGATGGTAGAGGCTTAAATGGAGGTCCCATCAAACGTGATAAAACAAGGTTGAGATCCCATGGAGGGATCAGTTGGTGAGTAGGGGGGATGCAGTCTGTCTAGGCCCTTCAGGAACCACAATACCATTGCATTAGCAAAAACCAAGCGGCCTGCCAACTCTGGATGGAAGGCTGAGATCGCCACCAGGTGCACCTTAATTGATGACTGCGCTAGGCACAGCTGTTTCAGGTGCAACAAATAGTCTAGGATCACGGGGATTGGGGCCAAATGGCATGAATGCTCCTGTGGGTGACCCATGCCAAGAACCTTTTCCATTAGCCAGATATGTAGCCCTTGTGGAGGGCTTCCTACTGAATAAGGGCACGTCCCTTATTGGCTCTGAGCATTCAAGTTCCAGGGGATTTAACCATGGAGCCTCCAGGCCATGAGATGAAGGGACTGGAGGTTGGGGTGGAGAAGCGACCCATGATCCTGCATGATAGGATCCAGTAACAGTGGAAGGGTGACCGGACTGTCTACAGAAAGATCGAGCAGCAAGGTGTACCAGTGCTGCCAAAGCCGGGTGGGGCTATCAGGGTCTCTGATGCCCTGTCTTGCTTGATCTTTCGCAGGACCCTCAGAATGAGTGGGGTAGGTGGAAAAGTGTAGAACAGCTGGCTGGTCCATGGGATGAGGAAGGCATCTGCTATTGATCCCGGACTGTGTTGTGTATTTTGTGTCTTGCCTAATTGCTTAGATTGCTGTATCAACAAAGCTTAGTTTGTTGCCATAGCAATAGAGTTAGACTATTAGGGGATAGCTCAGGTAGTCCTGGCTGGTTTTAGTGTTTAGTGCTCTCTGTGTTGCATCTCTCTGTGATCCTGTGCTGATTTCTCTCTCTCAATACAAGCAATTAAAAGGAATTCAATGTAACAAAAATGGCGAGGGAGGATGGGGTCGACCTGTGCTGCACCGGCAAAAAAATAAAAGTCAATGTAAGTGTAAAGGTCCCCTGGTGTGGACGGGGCCGGCGGCCCTCCCTCGGCATCAGTCTCCGAGGCACACCTCCCGGTGCCTGTGCCCTGTGGGGAGTTCTAACATAATGAGGGACAGTCTCTCGCCCGCCGGAGGGTGAGCACACAGTTCAAGGCCCTGGCCCTTAGGCAGGGTGGGCCAGACAGAAATGAGACAGTCTCTAGCCCTCAGAAGGGCGAGGAAACAGCCCAAAGCCCCAGCCCTTAGGCAGGGCGGGTCAGGCAGCGGGGAACAGGCTCTGGCCCTTAGCAGGCAATCGCCCTAGGTTGGGGTAGGAAGGCGGGAGGGGGACACAGGCCTACCTGACTCCACTGCGTCCCAGCCCAGGGCCCTGGCAGTAACGCGCTGTCCCATCACTGGATCAGCGGGGCTTCAGCCGAAACGCGCTGCCCCGACTACAGGCCATAATGCAGCCGGACAGGAGTCTGGCTCCCCTGGGTTCCTTCTTTTTCCCCTTTCCCTAGAGTACCTTGTCCCCCGAGTCGCTCCCTGTTTCCTCAGGATACTCTGCCTATGGGAGGTTTCAGAAACCTTCAGCCTCGTCGCTCGAGGTCCGGGAACTCTTTGGAGCTGTCTGCAGAAGGCAGCTTCTCCAGGTCGCAAGATCCAGGGGTCTCCACCAGCTCGCCGGGCTCATGTAGCTCCAGCAGGTCCTCAGGGCCCCAGGCAGTTGGCAACTCCAGCAGCCTCTCCTCTGGGTGACGGTCTGGTCCAGACCCAGGCCCCAGCACCAAGGGAGAGATGTCCTTCTCCCTCGGCTGCCTTCCCTTATTGAGCGGGAAGGCCTGCCTTTTATATTTCTGCCTTTTATACTTTCTGCTTCCGGTTAGGTGGAGTTGTACTTCCAGGTTCCATCCCACAAAAGGAGTTTGGCTCTTCCTCGCTGTCAATCTCTGAGGGAGGCCACACCTTTACAGTAAGAAAAAACCTTTTTTCTGTTTTGGGGGCTGGGCTGTTTACAGTGATGGTTCAAACTGAAACTAAAACAGGCTCTGCTTTGTTCTGACCAAAGTGAAGCAGACAGAAACAAAGCAGTGCTAGTGAATGGAAATCACCAGGAACTGTGTGTGAACAATGCCAACGCATGAATAAACGACACTAAAAGACAAGAGAAAGGAGAGGGAGGGGAGGCAGCAATGGCTAAATTTATGGGGCCCCTGGGACCTTTCGTTGAGACTCTAAAGAATTGGAACTCATGTACTGAGTGTTTTCAGCTTTTTGTTATTGCAAATGAATTACAGATGCAAAGAAGGTGCCCATTTTCTTAAGTGTTGTAGGAGCTAAAACCTAAACTTTATTGCTTAGCTTAGTGCACCCTGATAAGCCAGAGACAAAATCTTACAGTGACGTTGTGAAAATCCTGGAGGCACGTTTTTCTCTAAAACCACTGGTAATTGCAGAGAGATTTAGGTTCCACAAAAGGAATCAAGAAGAAGGTGAAACAATTGTGCAATTTGTAGCAGCGCTGAAGAAGCTTGCTGAGCTCTGTGAATTTAATGATGTGTTAAATTGCACCCTACGTGATAGGTTAGTGTGTGGTCTGCACAATGAAGCAGTACAGAAGCGCCTATTGACAGAGGCCCAGCTCACCTGGCAGAAGGCCATTGAAATTGCAATCTCTGTGGAGCTGACCGCCAAGGAAGCCCAACAGCTCAGTGCATCGACCAGAGTGCATAAAGTGTCACAGGAATCTACCCACAAGTCAGTGGGGAGCCGGGAATGTCACCACTGTGGAAAACCAGGTCACCATGCATCAGAATGCTTGTCTAAAGACCTAGTGTGTCGACAATGTGGCAAAAAGAGACCCATTGAGCGTGCCTGCAAACAAAAGAAAGAAGAGTGAAACAGAACAGGTAAACTAGAGAAAAAGAAGCCTGCTGTGTGGCGGACCAACAAGGAAAATCTGCACGCGGTAGAGCAGACTCAAGATGATCAAAGTGACAGACAATCAGAAGAAGAAGTGCCACTCCATGTCTTGTCCATGGCAGTTGGCTCACATGAATACCGGGTAACCCCACTGTTGGAAGGTAAACCTGCACACGTGGAACTGGACACCGGCACAGCAGTTTCACTGGTCTCAGACACTGTGTATAAGGAGAAGCTAAAGCATCTTCCGCACAGGATGGCTAAAGAAGAAGCAGGTCTGATGGCTGTATTAAAGAAACATGACGCTGTTTCTGGAGAGGACCTGGGAAGAATGAACGGAATCACTGTGAAACTGTAAAGAAGAAAGCCAGAACGGTGCCATCTGCCAGCAGGCCAAAGGTTTGACCCACCTGGTCTGGAACTAGTACCAGTTCCCAATGGACAACCCCAATCATTTATGAAGAAAGATGGCTCCATTCAGATTTGTAGTGATGCATGGAACATCATCGATGACCTCTTCGCTGGTTTGGGTGGTGGACAAAAGTTCAGCAAGATTGATCTGAGTCATATTTACAGATGCATGTCTGAGACATCCCAAGAGCCTTCTTCCCTACATGTCCAAGAGGATGGAGTTATCAATCCATTCTGGTTGCTTGTTGTGGGGGATGCATTCTTCCGCCCTCTGTTGAATATTATTCCACCACTACTGAGATATCACAGATGTTAGAACAACTACATTCAGGTCACTGTGGAATAATGCCCATGAAAGAAATTGACACACGCCTTCGGGAGAGGAAGCTACTTTTGGCCCTGTGTGGATGGAAAACTTCTCATTGAATGTGACCACACACAGGCACTAAAGAAGGCAACTTGTGTTGACCCACTACTGTGGCCTGGCCTAGAAAATGTCATTGAAGAGAAGGCAAGAGCTTGTATTTCCACACACATGTCAGAGTGTGAGGAATGTGCCTCAGTTGACATCCCTACACCCATGGGACTGGTCTGAAAATGTCCAAGAGGATGGAGTTATCAATTCATTCCGTGGCAGCTGAGATATATTCACGTTGATTTTGCTGGCCCATTTGAAGGAAGCATGTTCCTGGTTGTTGTGAAAACCCGTGGCAGCATATCACGTTGAGATGTTCCTGGTTGTTGTAGACACCCACTGTAAATGGCCAGAAGTCTCTTCAATGCTGTCCACTACTACTGTGGAAGAATCCAAACTCAGGGGTCCTTACTTACAAGTTCTCTTGCTCAGCGGATAGTCCTGAATTAGCCAAACAACAGATTTAGCAAAGTCAAAGTTTATTCTTTACGTAAAGAAGGTGGTCCCTTCAAATGTGCAGCTTAAAACTAAATTCTAACAGCTTATATAGTTCCACACAAATCTTTATACGTCACAGCTTCCATGGCCATACACACTAAAAAAAAAAACTACCCATCCAGGAATATTTCCAGCACAGCATTTTCAACTTTCCTTATCTAAGTTACAAGGTCTTTCTCTGCATTCCATCCCTGCTGGCGTCTAGGTTCCATAACTATCTTGTTAACCCTTAACATTCTAAGATTTAAACTTCTGCTAGAAAGGCACTTTCCATCTCAGGCTTTTGCAGCCATTTCTAAAAATCAGTTCTCAGCAGAAACAGAGACCCCATCTTCTTTTTCCTTCACACTACTAAAAGTACTATCCAGAAACTGCGTGAAATCATTAGTCGTTTGAAAATGAGCGACAACAGACCGCAGTTCATCTCTCAGGAGTTTGAAAATGTTATGAAAGCAAATGGGATACATCACATCACTTCAGCAACGTATCATCCATCCACCAATGGATTAGCTGAAAGGTTTGTGCAGACCATGAAATAAACTTTAAGATCTTAGTGCAGGGGACTGGACTAGATGACCTCTCGAGGTCCCTTCCAGCCCTATGATTCTATCTGCAGGGGGACATTCGTCCATTCAAAAGTGTCTAGACACCTTCTTACTATCCTACAAAAACACATCTTATGTTACGACCAAAGTGTCCCCGGCCTTTCTAATGATGGGACGACAGCTGCGCACTTGCTTTGATCTGCTGAAACCCGCCAAAGCACGACAAGTTGTGCAATGTCAACAGCAAAACCAAGTCACCAGATGTGCACACAGAGCAGAAGACCGAACCTTTAGTCCTGGACAGCCTATCCTGCTTCTGGAGCTAACTGGGTCCCTGTCTGTTTATATAAAACGTCGCTGTCATGTTGTCTGTAAGAACCGATACCCAGCAGTGCTCATTTGTGCACTTTACAGGAGATAAGAAGAGCACACACCACGCACAGGATTTGTTTTCACTGCTGAGGTCACCCAGACTTTTGCCCAGATGTTGCCCCAAATCCACTCCCATCCACACACAAAACCCTGAGCATGGTGGTGCTTTACACAAGGGCTCAGTGGCCTCTCCTGGGCTATATAGGCTGGAGCCCTGGTGCAACTTTCACATGGCTTGCGCCTGCTCACTTTGTAGTGTGAACACAGGTTAAACCACTTGAGTGCTGACAGTCCTCCAGCACCTTCCCACAATTCCAACCCTCCCCCTGCCCCCCCCATGTGCAGAAGGACAGTGAAGTCCTCCCACAATTCCCTGGGAAAGAATTATAGGGTGTCTCAGCAGAAGGCAGCACAAAGAGCTCTGAGCACATGTACACACAGGGAGTTTTGCAGCAGTGGGGATGCAGGTGGGTGGATGCTGTTGAGTCAAGTTATGCATTGTGGCTCTCAAATTTGCCAGTATGGCTAATCTGGAGAGGGCCACCCCGGGCACTCAGAGCCAGGTGCCCATCACCCGGGTTAACTCTGCAGCGAAGACACCTGCACACACTGATTTAGCTTTCAGGAGCTGGGATCTCACATTTCCTCCCCTCTGACATCTTTCCCTGCATCTGCAGTCCTCCCAGACACCAGGGAGCAGGGAGACTCTAGCTACGGGAGCTGTGAAAGCCCACCAGGCCTAGGAATCAGGTGCTGTGACGGGGATGGAGAAGCCACGCTACTGAGATGGGCCCCAGATGACAGGTCTGGTGACCGTCAGACAGCAGAAGGAGGATGGAAGGGAGGATCCAGGGGGACAGTCCTGCCCACTTATGCTCCTATTCGAAACACTGCACCCCAGAAGGCTGTCAGTGCTCAGCACCCAGCAGCTCTTGTTCTCAGGGTGGGCAAATTCTCCCTTGCTCTCCCCTGACTGACACCTGGCTTCAGTGGGATTGCACAGGAAGTTAGCCAGGGCATGGGGGTGGTGGCAGTGGAATGGGGAAGTGGGGGAGCTGCCTGCCAGCTGGGTAATGACTGTGGGTTTATTGTTTGGGAATCCCGCCCGCCACCTGAACATACAGTTGAAGCTAATTCAGCAGTGGATCGATGATGTTATTTTATCAGAAAGGCTGCTTGTTCCTGAGCTGGGCTGAGCAGTGGAAGCAGAACTGAAAACATCCAACCTGCCTCTGAGCCAGGGAACAAAGCTGGGGCTGTGACTCTAATGGCCTTGTCCTGGCTTTTCTGTTCACTCGTACATCTGCCAAGGCCAACACAACCACCTCCAGGTTAATCCCCACCACACACCTAGGAGAGAGGAACAGTGAACACTGCTTTCCAGGCATAGAGCTCACAGTGCTTTACAAGGGAAGCCAATATCATTAGCTCCATTTCACAGTTCGGGAAACTGAGGCAGAGAGGGGGCATGGTTTGTCCAGGTTCACAGAGCAGGTCAGTGGTAGAGGTGGGAATAGATCCCAGGTCTCCCTGACCTATCCCGCGCTCAAGCCACTTATTATAATAATATCACCTCCATCTTTCATCACAACGCCTTTTACAAACGTCAGTATCAACCCCATTCTACAGATGGGAAAATGGAGACACAAAGTGACTTGCCCAAGATCACCCAGCAGGCCAGAGCTGGGAATAGAATCCTGTGGCCTACCCAGCCCAGGAGAACCCATTTGATCAAACACCACATTTATCTTCAACCTCTTGCTCTATGCATACGGGCCACTCCTGCATACCTGAGCAGTTAATGGATGCTGTAAAGAAAGGACGGCAGAGCATGCTCCAACTGGGAGTAATTGAGAAATCTCACAGCAAATGGGGTAGTCCAACCATGCTGGTGCACAAGCCGGACCCCAGTGACTGTTTTGCATTGACTTCCACAGAGCAAACATAAAAACAGCCATACTGGGTCAGATCAATGCTCCATCTAGCCCAATAGCCTGTCTGCCCAGTGGCCAATGCCAGGTGCTTCAGAGGGAATGAACAGAACAGACAATCATCGAGTGATCCATCCTCAGTCATCCACTCCCAGCTTTTGGCAGTCACAGGCTAGGGACATTCAGAGCATAGGGTTGCATCCCTCCCTGTCCTGGCTAACAGCCATTGATGGACTTAACCTCCAGGAACTTATCTAGCTCTTTTTTGAACCCTGTTATAGTTTTCGCTTTTGCAAAATTTTCTGGAAACAAGTTCCACAGGCTGACTGTGTGTTGTGTGAAGAAATACTTCCTTTTGTTTGTTTTAAACCTGCTGCCCTCTGGTTCTTGTGTTACGTGAAGGACATTTCCTTATTCATTTTCTCCATTTAGTCGTCTTTTTTCCAAGCTGAAATAGTGCCCATCTTCTAGAAAGGGAGGAAAGAGGATCCAGGGAACTGCAGACTGGTTAGCCTCACCTCAATCCCAGAAAAAATCATGGAGCAGGTCCTCAAGAAATCCATTTTAAGTCACTTGGAAGAGAGGAAGGTGATCAGGAAGAGTCAGCATGGATTCACCAAGGGAAAGTCATGCCTGACCAACCTGACTGCTTTCTATGATGAGGTGACTGGCTCTGTGGATGTGGGGAAAGTGGTGGACGTGATATACCTTGACTTTAGCAAAGCTTTTGATACAGTCTCCCACAGTATTCTTATCAGCAAATTAAAGAAGTACGGGTTGTTTGGATGAATGGACTATAAAATGGAAAGAGAACTAGCTAGATCATCGGGCTCAACGGGTAGTGATCAATGGCTCCATGTCTAGCTGGCAGCTGGTAACAAGTGGAGTTCCCCAGGGGTCGGTCCTGAGGCCGGTTTTGTTCAATGTCTTCATTAATGATCTGGAGGATGGGGTAGATTGCACCCTCAGCAAGTCTGCAGATGACACTAAGCTGGGGGGAGTGATAGATACCCTGGAAGGTAGGGATAGGATACAGAGTGACCTAGACAAATTGGAGGATTGGGCCAAAAGAAATCTGATGAGGTTCAAGAAGGACAAGTGCAGAGCCCCCCACTTAGGATGGAAGAATCCCATGCACAGCTATAGACTGGGGACCGATGAGCTAGGCAGCAGTTCTGCAGTAAAGGACCTAGGGGTTACAGTGGATAAAAAGCTGGATATGAGTCAGCAGTGTGCCCTGGTTGCCAAGAAGGCTAATAGCATATTGGGCTGCATTAGTAGGAGCATTGCCAGCAGGTCGCGGGAAGTGATTATTCCCCTCTATTCGGCACTGATGAGGCCGCATTTGAAGTATTGTGTCGTTTTGGGACCCCACTACAAAAAGGATGTGGAGAAGTTGGAGAGAGTCCAGCGGAGGGCAACAAAGATGATTAGGGGGCTGGAGCACATGACTTATGAGGAGAGACTGAGGGAACTGGGCTTGTTTAGTCTGCAGAAGAGAAGAATGAGGGAGGGATT
Source organism: Emydura macquarii macquarii (assembly GCF_026122565.2). Classification (NCBI taxonomy): domain Eukaryota; kingdom Metazoa; phylum Chordata; order Testudines; family Chelidae; genus Emydura; species Emydura macquarii. Next base: position 8,808,630 of record NW_027131391.1, read on the forward strand.
TGATAGTGGCCTTTAACTACCTGAAGGGGGGTTCCAGGGAGGATGGAGCTAGGCTGTTCTCAGTGGTGGCAGACGACAGAACAAGGAGCAACGGTCTCAAGTTACAGTGGGAGGTCTAGGTTGGCTATTAGGAAAAGCTTTTTCCCAGGTAAGATGCAGCAGTTTTTCTTCTGTGCATGGCCTGCACTTTGCACGTCCTGCTCACTGCAGTCTGCATCAAGAACAATAATACAACATTTGAGTGTTCATTTTTCTAAAGGGTCTCGCTGAGCTGCCTGTCGCCCGTCCATCCCACAGGAGCTCCCCGTGCCCTGCCCCTAACTGACCCACTACCCACTCGCACCTGCCTGGCCTTGGCTGCCCAGCCCCGCCGCAGGCTCAGCCTCATGCAGCCATTTGGTGAATGCAGCAACCTCCTCCTGGGGGCTCATTAAACTGCAGCATTGCACCGGAGCTGCCACACTCCAACCCTCCCCAGCCGCCAGGCCCATCAGTTCAGAACCTGAACCCCAGTTTGCTGAGCCCCATGGGGGCAGCGGTGGGGAATCATCCACTGTGAGCAGGCCCCAATGCAGCAGGGCCCTGGCCTGGTCTAGTGAAATGCCCAGGAGCTGCCGCTGGATGGCTGCTGGTGACCTCGGAGGCGTGCAGAGCCCTGCCCCAGGACAGCATTCCTGGCCCTGTGGAGGGGAGCGTGCCCTGGGAAGAACATGCCAACTGCCACAGGCGTCCGCCCCTGGGCCTGCAAAGGCAGCGAGATGCAGAGACGGGCAAGGAAATGTACAGGAGCCAGCTGGCTGCCGTTCTCTTGGTCTTTCCAACACAGCCTGGCGTGGGGGCGGGCAGGCCGCTGGCTGTACAGGAGGCTCTCTCACAGGTCCCCTATTTCTGGGACCCGGCCAGTCTGGCCATGGGATCCTGGTGCTGTTATGAGCGACAGAGCGAGCGACAGGCCCCTCCCCACCAGGCCAGGGTTCCCCCAGCCCAGGAAGGTGCTCCCAGACAGCCTGCGTCTGGCACATCTCTCGCTGCACTACTGTCACTACGGCAGCGCCCCGTGCCCATGACAAGGGGCTAGTCCTGCGCCAACAGCTCTCGCTCTGAGACTGACACACGCCATGACACACAGGGTGAAGGGGAGGCTGGGCCAATGGCATCTGAGCATGGTGCTGCCCAGCTTGACAGTAGAGAGGTTGGGAGTGAAGGAAGACAAAACCACCATCTCCTCTTTCCTGCTGCCAGGACACCAGCAGAGGCCAGGGTCTTGTGGGCATTGCGGCACCACCACCAGAGGCAGAGTTTGCCCGAGCCATCCCCGCAGTTCCTGCCGGGACCATCTGCTCTCCCTGCACTGCTCCCTGGCCACCTGCTGAACCCAGCGTCGCTGCCATGGGACAGTGGGAAGGAGCTGGATGGGGATCATGGAATCACATAAGATTTGGTTGGACGTGAACTCAGGAGGTATCTAGTCACCCATTGACTTCTGTGGAGTTATTGCTTGAGCCAGGCCTCCAGGATCAGGCCCAGGGCTTGTACTGGACCCCTCAGGTAATTCCTCTGCTACAGGGTGTTGGCAGCAACAAGATCCAGGTTCAATATCTAGGGGATCCTCTTAAAATTGCAAACCAAACCATAGAATTATCGGAAATGAGGGTTGGAAGGGACCTCAGGAGGTATCTAGTGCAACCCCCTGCTCAAAGCAGGACCAACCCCAACTGAACCAGCCCAGCCAGGGCTTTGTCAAGTTGGGCCTTAAAAATCTCTAAGGATGGAGATTCCACCACCTCCCTAGGTAACCCATTCCAGTGCTTCACCACCCTCCTAGTGAAAAAGCTTTTCCTAATATCCAACCTAGACCTCCCCACTGCAACTTGAGACCATTGCTCCTAGTTCTGTCATCTGCCACCACTGAGAACAGCCTAGCCCCATCCTCCCTGGAACCCCCTTTCAGGTAGTTAAAGGCTGCTATCAAATCCCCCCTCACTCTTCTCTTCTGCAGACTAAACAAGCCTAGTTCCCTCAGCCTCTCCTCATAAGCCTTGTGCTCAAGCACCCAATGATTTTCATTGCCCTCCGCTGAACTTTCTCCAACTTCTCCACATCCTTCCTGTAGTGGGGGGCCCAAACTGGACACAATTCTCCAGATGTGGCCTCACCAATGCCGAATAGAGGGGAATAATCACTTCCCTCAATCTGCTGGCAATACTCCTACTAATGCAGCCCTATAAGCTATTAGCCTTCTTGGCAATGAGGGCACACTGCTGACTCATCTCCAGTGATTATCCTAGCGTTAGCCCTGGCTGGCTGAAAGACACCAGTTAGCTGCTCTCTAAGCCAATCAGAATCCAGCACATCCAAGAGCCATCCTTAGACAAGGCACAATTGTCCCTCCCCTACTCCTGTGCCACTCCAAGTGGCTGGCACCAGGAGAGCTTGGGAGAGCTGTAAAATTGACAAGAAAGCCCTCCTGGAGAGCTGAGCACCAGGTGTCTGCCCCAGGCTGGGAGCCGGGCGAGAAGTCCAGGCGCTTCTTCACCCACTCCTAACAGGGAACTGGGGCAGCCTTGTCAATTTCACTGACATGGCTCCTTACCAGGAACCAGGAGGAAAGAAATCCTGGGCAGCTTCCCCTGGCTCCCAGCGAGGAACCAGGAAGGGAGAAGCCCCAGTCGAGGTGCGAGAAGCCAGGGCGGCTGGGCCCCACACCTCAGGGCCTGGGTGGGGACTCAAGCTGGTTTTGGTTTGCAATTTTAACAGGATCCGCTAGATACTGAACCTGCCTCTTTTTGCTGCCAACACCCCGGCAGAAGAGTTACTTGATGGGTCTAGTACAAGCCCTGGGCCTGATCCGGGAGACCTGCCTCAGGCAATAACTCCACAGAAGTCAATGGGTCTGGATGGCAGGATTGGGCCCCAGCACGGAAAGATACTGACATGGCATGAAGTGTCCAAAATCCTACACAGCTCACAGAGAATTAATGTCACTAGGGACTTCCCTCCCCTGCCCCTAAACCAGAGGTAATTTGCAGCGCTCATAGACATGCCCATGCTAGCTTTAATTTAGCTCGCTCACTAAAGAGAGCAGAGGACATATCAGCCTGGGCTTCAGTGTGAGCGAGCCATGTGAGTACGTAGGCTGGTAGTCTGGGGGCCAGTGCAGAACAAATCGGGAGCCTGCATCACCACATCCGCTCTGCTATTTTTAATGATCTAGCTGGATTAAAGCTAGCACGAGCTGAAAATCACACCTCTGCGCACAGTGTAGTTTTAGCCCTACAGACGATGCTTTTAAGAGAAGGGGTCATGATGTTCCCATGTGAATATCCCCCTTTTCCTAAATCACATGGGATCAGTTCTGGGATCAACCAACACCCTTCACCTGCCAGGGCACCCTCCAAACACTGTGTGTAGCAGCTCCTTCCCTCTCCGGATCACAGCTCACACAGGGGCTAAATGACTCTGAGGCCAGTTCACAGGCCATTCACCTGAGGAGCTAAAAGACCCACGAGAAGTGGAGGCTGCTTAACCTGTTGTAACTTGTCCCCAGAGATCTCGTCTCCTGGGAATTTCGCACCCTGTGTAGCGACCTCCTAAAACAAACATTTGACAGGTCATTGGATGGAGGCTGATTTGCAAATGTTAACCCAGCAATCTGTCAAGGTGTGCCAGCCAAATGCTCCCATAGCAAACATGTCACCGCGGGCTGGGATCCAAGGGATCAAGTGTCACCACTGCTAAGAGGAAACCCATATTGTTGCTCAACAGCCTTTGTTGGAGGGGCAGTGTGTCAAGTGAGAATTTCCCCATTTCCCCATTCTGGATGGTGAGCTTGAGGGGGGGCTCTTGGGGAGGGAAGGTTGCAAACGTCAGTAGCTCAGTCTGTATTGGTCTCTTACCTACTCTGCTGCGGTGAGCGGCTGCGCTTCCTCTATAAAAACTCCTCTGTCACATCCCCCCTGAAGGCTGCTCTACACTAGAGACTTTTGTGAACAAGTCAGCTTTTTTTTAAGAAAACAGTGGCCAGTGTACAGACTAAAATACTGCTCCCACTGATGTAACTCCCCTGCTACGCCAACATAATAAAACCACCTCAGCGAAAGGTGTAGGGCTTCTGTCGACTTCGTTAGGGCAACGCAGTGTCAATGTAGACGCTGCGACCCTTACATCGGCTATGGGGCTGTCATTCTTGTCAATTTAACCACCCGCTGGAGCTGTAAGATTGACAGGAAAGCCCCCCCCGAGAGCTGAGCACCTAGTGTCTGCCCCAGGCTGGGAGCGGGGCGAGAAGTCCAGGCGCTTCTTCACCCACTCCTAACAAGGAACTGGGGCAGCCTTTTCAATTTCACTGACATTGAACTGGGAGGATAGAAATCCTGGGTGGCTTCCCCTGGCTCCCAGCGAGGAACCAGGAAGGGAGAAGCCCCGGTCGAGGTGCGAGAAGCCACGGAGGCTGGGCGCCACACCTCAGGGCCTGGGTGGGGACTCGAGCTGGTTTTGGTTTGCAATTTTAAGAGGATCCCCTAGATACTGAACCTGCCTCTTTTTGCTGCCAACACCCCCAGCAGAAGAGTTACTTGATGGGTCTAGTACAAGCCCTGGGTCTGATCCGGGAGACCTGCCTCAGGCAATAACTCCACAGAAGTCAATGGGTCTGGATGGCAGGATTGGGCCCCAGCATGGAAAGATACTGACATGGCATGAAGTGTCCAAAATCCTACACAGCTCACAGAGAATTAATGTCACTAGGGACTTCCCTCCCCTGCCCCTAAACCAGAGGTAACTTGCAGCTCTCATAGACACGCCCATGCTAGCTTTAATTTAGCTCGCTCACTAAAGAGAGCAGAGGACGCATCAGCCTGGGCTTCAGTGTGGGCTAGCCATGCGAGTACGTAGGCTGGTAGTCCGGGGGCCAGTGCAAAACAAATCGGGAGCCTGCATCACCACATCCGCTCTGCTATTTTTAATGATCTAGCTGGATTAAAGCTAGCACGAGCTGAAAATCACACCTCTGTGGATAGTGTAGGCTTAGCCCTACAGACAATGCGTTTAAGAGGAGGGGTCATGATGTTCCCATGTCAATATCCCCCTTTTCCTAAATCACATGGGATCAGTTCTGGGATCAACCAACACCCTTCACCTGCCAGGGCACCCTCCAAACACTGTGTGTAGCAGCTCCTTCCCTCTCCGGATCACAGCTCACACGGCTAAATGACTCTGAGGCCAGTTCACAGGCCATTCACCTGAGGAGCTAAAAGACCCACGAGAAGTGGAGGCTGCTTAACCTGTTGTACCTTGTCCCCAGAGATCTCGTCTCCTGGGAATTTTGCACCCTGTGTAGCGACCTCCTAAAACAAACATTTGACAGGTCGTTGGGTGGAGGCTGATTTGCAAATGTTAACCCAGCAATCTGTCAGGCCAAGCCAAGTGCTTCCATAGCAAACATGTCATGCGCGGGCTGGGATCCAAGGGATCAAGTGTCACCATTGCTAAGAGGAAACCCATATTGTTGCTCAACAGCCTTTGTTGGAGGAGCAGTGTGTCAAGTGAGAATTTCCCCATTTCCCCATTCTGGATGGTGAGCTTGAGGGGGGGCTCTTGGGGAGGGAAGGTTGCAAACGTCAGTAGCTCAGTCTGTATTGGTCTCTTACCTACCCTGCTGCGGTGAGCGGCTGCGCTTCCTCTATAAAAACTCCTCTGTCACATCCCCCCTGAAGGCTGCTCTACACTAGAGACTTTTGTGAACAAGTCAGCTTTTTTTTAAGAAAACAGTGGCCAGTGTACAGACTAAAATACTGCTCCCACTGATGTAACTCCCCTGCTATGCCAACATAATAAAACCACCTCAGCGAAAGGTGTAGGGCTTCTGTCGACTTCGTTAGGGCAACGCAGTGTCAATGTAGACGCTGCGACCCTTACATCGGCTATGGGGCTGTCATTCTTGTCAATTTAACCACCCACTGGAGCTGTAAAGTTGACAGGAAAGCCCCCCCGAGAGCTGAGCACCTAGTGTCTGCCCCAGGCTGGGACCGGGGTGAGAAGTCCAGGCGCTTCTTCACCCACTCCTAACAGGGAACTGGGGCAGCCTTTTCAATTTCACTGACATTGAACTGGGAGGATAGAAATCCTGGGCGGCTTCCCCTGGCTCCCAGCGAGGAACCAGGAAGGGAGAAGCCCCGGTCGAGGTGCGAGAAGCCAGGGCGGCTGGGCCCCACACCTCAGGGCCTGGGTGCGGACTCGAGCTGGTTTTGGTTTGCAATTTTAAGAGGATCCCCTAGATACTGAACCTGCCTCTTTTTGCTGCCAACATCCCCAGCAGAAGAGTTACTTGATGGGTCTAGTACAAGCCCTGGGTCTGATCCGGGAGACCTGCCTCAGGCAATAACTCCACAGAAGTCAATGGGTCTGGATGGCAGGATTGGGCCCCAGCATGGAAAGATACTGACATGGCATGAAGTGTCCAAAATCCTACACAGCTCACAGAGAATTAATGTCACTAGGGACTTCCCTCCCCTGCCCCTAAACCAGAGGTAACTTGCAGCTCTCATAGACACGCCCATGCTAGCTTTAATTTAGCTCGCTCACTAAAGAGAGCAGAGGACGCATCAGCCTGGGCTTCAGTGTGGGCTAGCCATGCGAGTACGTACGCCGGTAGTCCAGGGGCCAGTGCAGAACAAATCGGGAGCCTGCATCACCACATCCGCTCTGCTATTTTTAATGATCTAGCTGGATTAAAGCTAGCACGAGCTGAAAATCACACCTCTGCGCACAGTGTAGGCTTAGCCCTACAGACAATGCATTTAAGAGGAGGGGTCATGAGGTTCCCATGTGCATTTTGCACCTGTGTAGCCACCTCCTAAAACAAACATGACAGGTCGTTGTGTGAAGGCTGATTTGCATACGTTAGCCCAGCAATCTGTCAGGACGTTCCAGCCAGGCACTCCCATAGCAAACATGTCACCCGCAGGCTGGCATCCAAGGGATCAAGTGTCACCACTGCTAAGAGGAAACCCATATTGTTGCTCAACAGCCTTAGCTGGAGGGGCAGTGTGGGGCGAGCGGCTGCGCTTGCTCTATAAAAGCTCCTGGCTTGCCCCACTTCAGCCACCGGCAGAGTTTGCGTTTCTGAAGGTGCTGACAAGATGAGGCCCTGGCAATTCCTGCTGCTGCCGGCCCTGCTTGCGGTGAGCTCAGGTAAGTGGAAACGTTGATTCTGCTGAAAGGTTTGGGAATGTCTGTGCGGCTCTCGGCCTCAGTGCAGCACTGAGGGAAGATTCACTGCCACATTTTGTGGACGTTTTCCCAGGTAAGATGCAGCAGTTTTTTTTCTGCGCATGGCCTGCACTTTGCACGTCCTGGCCACGGCAGTCTGCATCAAGAACAATACTATAACATTTGAGTGTTCATTTTTCTAAAGGGTCTCGCTGAGCTGCCTGTCGCCTATCCATCCCACAGGAGCTCCCCGTGCCCTGCCCCTAACTGACCCGCTACCCACTCGCACCTGCCTGGCCTTGGGTTCCCAGCCCTGCCCCAGGCTCAGCCTCATGCAGCCATTTGGTGAATGCAGCAACCTCCTCCTGGGGGCTCATTAAACTGCAGCATTGCACCGGAGCTGCCATGCACCAACCCTCCCCAGCCACCAGGCCCAACAGTTCAGAACCTGCCCCCAGTTTGGTGAGCCCCATGGGGACAGCGGTGGGGAATCATCCACTGTGAGCAGCCCCCAGTGCAGCAGGGCCCTGGCCTGGTCTAGTGAAATGCCCAGGAGCTGTCACTGGATGGCTGCTGGTGACCTCGGAGGGGTGCGGAGCTCTGCCCCAGGACAGCATTCCTGGCCTCATGGAGGGGAGCATGCCCTGGGAAGAACATGCCAACTGTCACAGGCGTCCGCCTCTGGGCCTGCAAAGGCAGCGAGACGCAGAACTGGGGCAAGGAAATGTACAGGCACCAGCTGGCTGCCGTTCTCTTGGTCTTTCCACCAGAGCCTGGTGTGGGGGCGGGCAGGCCGCTGGCTGTACAGGAGTCTCTCTCACAGATCCCCTATTTCTGAGACCCGGACAGTCTGGCCATGGGATCCTGGTGCTGTTAGGAGTGAGAGAGCGAGTGACACTCCCCTCCCCAGCAGGCCAGGGGTTCCCCCAGCCCAGGAGTGGCTCCTAGACAGCCTGCATCTGTCAGGTCAATTGCCGCACAGACCATCTCTACGGCAGCTCCTCGTGCCCATGGTTGACACAAGCCATGACACACAGGGACGGGGGAGGCCAGGGCGACGGCGACTGAGCATGGTGCTGCCCAGCTTGACAGTAGAGAGGCTGAGAGTAAAGGGAGACAAAACCCTGGCTCCTCTTTGCTGATGCTGAGACACCATCAGCTGCCAGGATCCTGTGGGCGGGGAAGCACCTCTGCAGATGCAGAGAACGCCTGAGCCATGCCTGCAGCTGCTGCAGTGGTGACGGTCAGTGGGGCCCGTCTGACCTCCCTGTGCTGCTCCCCGGCCTGTGGCTGACCCCAGCCTTGCTGCCCCAGGACCGTGGGATGGAGCTGGCTGGTGAAGAGCCTAGTGCTGGCCCTGCTCGGTGAAAGACACCAGTTAGCTGCTCTCTAAGCCAATCAGAATCCAGCACATCCAGAGCCATCCTTAGACAAGGCACCATTGTCCCTCCCCTGCTCCCATGCCCCTCAAAGAGGCTGGCACCGGGCGAGCACACCCTGGGGACAGCACATCCTCCCCCACGGGGGCCCACTCAAGTGCAGCCTCGACATGTTACCAGCAGGAGAAGCACCGGTGTGTGCTCATGACCCATGGCTCCTTCACCAGGATCCTTCCCAGTCTGCCTGAAGCTGCTGTGAATGTTTAAACCTCAAGCACCTTCTTGATGGTCTCCAAGCAGATATTAGATGGTAAGAACACTGGGCCACCACCACCTATTCTGGATTCAGACCAGTGAGGGACATGGAAGCAAAGGTCTCTGTGTCCTCAGCCACCCAGACTCCAAATTCTCTCTCTCTTTTTGGCTATTTCTTCTGCTTGCTAACAAGTCCATGTGCATGAATATTCTTGGTCTGATTTTCAGCTCTGGACTGCTCTGAGGTGCCGGGGACATTAAAGCAGATCGATGCTGGTAATGGGCAAGTGTTCGGAGTGAACAACGCAGGCAATATTTACACGCTGTATGGAGACAGCTGGGTCCAGCTGCCGGGCTCCTTGAAACACGTCACGGTTGGTCCTGCGGGAGTTTGGGGTGTGAACACCAACAACAACATCTACAAGCTGGTAGGAGGGAGTTGGCAACTGACCACAGGTAACGTATGAGCTTTGATATGTAGAGGGGGACGACAAAAGGAGCCTCTATTAGGATTCTGTGCACAGTTCCAAACTCCTGCTCCAGGTTGTTGTCACGATTCCTCCTAGATAGGCCACTCCTTGGATTTGTGTACACAACATTTTAGTATCACTTTCAATATATGGGGAAGCTGATATAGTTAAATAGGTGAAACCCCCTCGTGTGGATGCAGTTGCAAAGGTATGACGGTGTTTATGTCGATATAGATTATTTTGGGAAATGTGAAATAAGGTCTGCTGATACAAGGACCTCGTTACTGGTCTAATCATGTCCTCACTATGGGGTTGCATCAATTTAAGTCTATCAGTTGGAAACTGATATAAAGTGTTCCAAAAACATGTGCAGTCCAGTCCTTAAACTGAAATAGGAGTGTCCAAACATGCCTGGTCTACATATGATTTGTACACCAATTTCACTATTTGGATAGAAGCGTGATTTTCTATCAAAAGCCATATAACTCTCTAAACTTGGGGTTATATCTGTAGAAAGGTGCCTTTTAACAGCATTGCTTCTTCCATTTCCCTCAGGGTATAAGCACCTTTATACCAGTGTGACCCAAGGTGCCTAGAGTAGCCCACACTGCAATGCCAAGGCCAGGGAAGGCTGCAAAAAGGAGAGCAGATTCCCCCCAAAATGGTGGTTGACACTGTAGTTAGATTCACCAACCAGTCACAAACTGTGTTCCTAGTCACCCACAATGAGTATCAAGAAGCTAGGGGGATAAAAAGAAATCACACAGCCATCTTTCTTGCATCCCAGTCTCTGTCTCCCAATCAGCAAATAGGTCCAATAAAGTGAGAAGTTATTTAAAACTCTATTCATTATGCAAAATGTTCTTCTGATCCCCAAAGGGCCAGCCACATTACCAGATCAATATTAGTATGGATCGTACCCAAAACACCACGCTGCCAGCCAATCTTTTAGTAGCTAAAACTAGAGGATTATTATAAAGGAAAAGCAAAGAAAGTGAAGAAAGTCCATATATCAGGTTCTTAGCAGCACTGGTGAGTTTGCTGGCTTATAAAGTGCCCCTGTAATACATCCGAAGCTTGGATGGCTCTATCAATTCTTTATTCAAAGATTCACTTTGTAGAGAAGTTTCTCCAGAGGCGAGAAGCAGGACTGAAGACAAAATGGAGAAGATGCAGCTGCCTTTTTATATCCTTTGCCCTGTGCCTTGTACATCCTATGTCCCGAACACAAGCTTGCAGCTCATGGAGTCCCCTGTCCATAGGCATTTCCCTACATGTCCTGCTGACTCCTAGGTGTAGCCCCTGGTTTCTCTCAATAGATCCATTGTGCAGCTGATTGCCCTTGATGGACCATCAAGCAGGCTGGATAGAGCTGTTGCCAATCTGTCTGGGGTCTCACCCAGATGCAAAGCACAAGTTTGTGATAGCAACATATTTTTAACTCACGATACAAAGTTGATGCCTACATATAAAACAGATGATCATATTTAGCAAATCATAAATTTCCACTAACACCTTACATGGCATATCTTAAAAGTTTCAGTGCAGTTTTGTAACATTGGTATCAATAATATTATAAAGAGCCACCCATATTCCATAAAGCGCCACCACCGGTGCTAGTAGCTGACAGTCCACGCTATCACACAGGTGTGGCAGTTGGACCAAGTAATCTACCATCTGTGCACCCTGGACATTCTACACATCAGAGTGAAACACAGGTTGAAATCTTATTATGTAGAAAACTGATCCCACAGTTCTCTCACTGCTTTCTCTTTCTCCTCTCAGCCCTGGTGTCTAGTTCTAATTTCTTGCTGAGTTCTCAATTGGTGGTTTGCTTCCTTATGTTCTCCATGCTGGCCCAACCCTACCCTTTCCTCTGAACATAGTTTTCCCATTGTTTTTTTTTTAAGGGCTGCTCAAGCAAATTGATGCAGGTGGAGACCTGCTCATCGCTGGCGTCAACATGAACGATGCCATTTTCTGTCTGCCTGGTCCAGCAGCTGTCATTGTGAACAATGCCTCCTCGTTGCCCTGGGTCAATATTGCAGGAGGGCTGAAGTACTACAGCTGTGGTCTGTGGGGCTGCTGGGGAGTTAACTCTGCTGATGATATCTATTTCCGATCTGATGTCACCCCGGACCATTGTGAAGGATCTAATTGGCAGCACGTTCCAGGCAAGCTGTCCATGATTGAGGTCGGGACTGATGGGTCTGTCTATGGAGTGAACAGCGCAGGACAAATCTATCACAGGTACAATAAAGGTGATGATAGGAGGGAGGATTTCTCCCAAAAGAGATCAGGACCATTCAGACTCATCACTTACCTTAGAGAGAACAAGATGTTGCCTGATGCTGTGCAGCAAGCCGACTCTGGTGCCTGATGCTCACTGATTTCCTAATGAGCTGATTCCAGAGCTCTCCAGCACCCAAATGACCTCCCAATTAGACACCTTCAGTTGCCTAATTGAGAGAACTCCGATGCCAACATGCAGGGAGCATGTCTACAGACAAAATAGGGGAGTCCGGCACATTGCAGAGGTTCTACTATCTCGGGGAGCTCTCGGAAGCCTGAGCTTTGCATGTTATAGGCGGTGGCACAGGTACCGCCTATCGTTAAGATTGTCTGACACTTTCCTCTATAAAAACCCTATTTTCAGTTACTTATAACACTGTTTTCTTGGGTGGAAATTTTCCATGCCATGTGTCAAGCTCAGGTTAATTTTTTGTTTTTAAAGTTTCAGCAAAAATGGCTCCACTGTTTCCAAGATTGAGGTTAGGTGGAAAATCTCTTGTTTGGCCAATGCTGAAATTCTTATGACCATTTCACTGAGAAACTCTAGCACCTGCTTTGAAGAAGGGTCTTGAAATTTGGCAGAGAGGTTGCTAGGGTGTCAGGAATGTGCCTTTTGCCAGGCCCAGGAAAATTTACTCAAGTTTGGCCACGTGTGAAGCCTCCAAAAAAGCCTCGTCTGCACATGTTCTGTGGAAACTTTGCTACAGCTTGGCAGCTAAATTCTCCAAAGAGTCAGTCCATGCTGAGCATGCTCATTGCTCTCACAGTGACTCTGTGCACCCAAACTGCGCATGTGCCATCCCCACAGAGTGATGGAGCATCCTTTATCCTAGGGTTCCCGGACTTTCTCTGCAATTGCTCTACCTGGCCAGAAGGGGACACTGTAGAGCCCAAGCACTAGAACTCAGTGTCTTCCCTGGTAGGCCCTGGCAGGTGCAGAAAGAGGAGGAGAGAGATCTGCATTCTCTGGGGGGCTCTGTCATTTCCCCCTGGCGCAGCGCTGTGGGATTCCCATCGGGTTATCTCTATTGCTCTGTCGCTGTCTTTGACTCCATGTCACCAGCCAAGGCCGAGGAAAGGCCCTGTGCATTTTGGAAACAGGAATGTTTCCCTGGGGAGGATGTGTCCTCTGCCCTTTGGCCTTCAGCCCACACAGCAGGGAGGTGAAACTTGCAATGCTCAGCTCTGATACTCCCATCTCAATAGGATCTAGCCAGACACTCATGTAGGAGGATGGGTGCTGCAAGGCAGGGCTGTAAGTGTACAGCAAGGAGAAACAGATGCTGAGACTAGCCTCTGGGCTGCCCCGGGAGCTGCTGTCCACAGGCTGCGATAAAGGTGGAGTCCTTCTCTGCAGGCTTGTATTAACACCAGTCCTGTAAATATCTTTCAGGGATGGAATCACTAAGAGCAACCCCGTCGGGACCACGTGGACCCAGGTGGCCAATTTCATCTGCAAATGCAAACATCTGTCCCATGACCTGGGCCTGCTGTGGCTTATCAGTGATGAGGGGAAGATTGTGAAATGCCGAATCTAAATCAGACTTTTGTCATCTCAGCCTCACAATGATTAACAGTTTCCATTTAAACTTCCCGCACTTCCCCACCCACCTGTCCAGGATTTCTGCATTCCTTTTCCATCCAGTGATATGAAGCTCTGGTACCAAAGGTAAAACTGAGTCCCACAAAATGAAGCTAGGAAGGTTCAGTATCACCTGCTCTCTCTCTTGCCTCTTCTGTCCCTACCCCAACGCACACACTTCTACTCTAATGAAATCCAATGGCTGTAAACTGAAGACACAGCAAGGTTCAAGCTGATAATGAAGGGCAGTGATTTTAGCTATGAGGGAAGTCAACCATAGGAATTAGAAAGACACAAACCTGAGACAGGGCATAGGAAAGACTGCCAAGAGACCCAGAAAGAAAAAATTAATTTAAATAACCCCAACTAGGGAATTTTTTTTCTGCATTCCTGAAAATTCACCATCACCAACTGCCTATGTTTTGAGGTTCTACCTCAGTTCTACCCGACACGATCAGTTCATAATAAACTATCAGGGCCAAGTTATGACACAAAATCTCTCCGTATTTCTGTGCCAGAAGCTCTGCATATCCACCCCTCTCCTCCTGCATTTCCATTATGATAAATTCCAAAAATCTGCATCACCAGAATAAGAAAGAATCGAGGAGCCAGAGCTGCCCTCTCTAGTCTGAGCTGGAAAGGACTGGTAAAGGTTTGAAGTTTGTATCAGTCTTGCTCACTCTCTTGTTGGAGAAGCGGCTGGGATTCTCCTGTGCTTGGGGCTGTGTTTGTGCCAATAAAGTCTTGAAGCATCCCATGCTCCCTCCTTGCCATTTTGTTCCCACTGGACTTGATACAACTGTAAACGGGGGAATGGTCCCACTATTGTGGGGAAATTTCCTGGCTCATACACTACCCCAGTGGGATTGGTTAGGAAAAGTATCTGAGTCCTCGCTCCCACTCCCTTTACCCAGAGGCCTGCCTGACCTCGAGGGCTCCCCTTCCACTCTCCTGTGTGGCGGGTTCCTCGTAACCCCGACAAGGCTGGGACCAGGGTCCCTGGGGGGCTCGACCCCCAATCTTATTGTGATCACTTAGGAGTGGGGCTAGAATGTCCCCACTCGAGGGTGCTCTCTCTGTATTGGACACTTCCTTGACCCACTCATTGATGAATATAGTTCCAAGCAATACAATTTATTAAAGAGCCACTAATTAAAAAAATAAGGAAAAAATGAGAAAGGTGAAAGGAAAACACCCAACGCTGCCCCTGGCCCGGGGGCACCCCACACATTATCTCTGGGGTGCAAGGGAACCTCACGTCTATGACTCACACGCCCTAGGCCTCCTGCCCAGGCCCAGGGTGCATTGCAGGGACGCTGTGGGTCAGACACGGGCTCTGGCAGTAGCCCCAGACCCCCAGGCACTGGGGTTAGGGCCCTTCTCCCAACGTCGCCCCCTGTTGGGTCACGGCCCCCCTCCCCGTCCGGCCTCAAAAACACACCGGTTAAGATAAAACATTAAATAAGTTTATTAACCACAGAAAAATAGATTTTAAATGATTATAAGTGGTAGGCTTAAGAGATCTGAAGTAGTTACCAAAGAAATAAAAAGAAGATCACAGTTTAAATTCTACACACTAACAGGATTTGAATCTAGAAATGTCTCGCCCTGAAAGATGGTGTAAGCAGCCTACAGATTTTCAGTACACCAACAGAGACTATTTTACCCACCTGGGACCACCCCTCCCCCAAAACAAAGCTCTTTGTCTTCCTGACGTTCCTTCAGGAGTTGAACTGGGGGGAGAGAGAAGCCAACTGATGATGTCACTCCCCACCTTCTTCCAACACGCCTAGCATGCTGGAAAAGTCCATGCATGTGATGTGGGGGCTGCCCCCCATTGGCCAAGCAATCCATAGCCTACATGCTTCTCTCTGTGAATTCCCCAGTGTATACCGTCTCTGGGATAATGGATTCTCTCCTTGATAGGCCATTAGCACCTCTGGCCACTTCTTTGTTGTACCTGAAAAGCTGGTTTGTGGGTGTTTCCCAACTCATAACATGTTCTAGTAGCATATCCAACAATATTTTATAACTTCACATACAATGGTAGCACATACAATTCACCAGGATATTAATGTTTAGCACATCAAGACTTTTAAAATAATACCACACAAGGCATACTTTGTACAGAACATATCATGGTTATATGACAGTGGTAAATATGGGGTTTCTGGGGTGTTTTTTCAGACACAGAGTGTCACAAGTTCCTTCAGAACACTTGGGTGGATACCATCTGGTCCTGGTGACTTATTACTGTTTAATGTATTGATTTGTTCCAAAACCTCCTCTAATGACACCTCAATCTGGGACAGTTCCTCAGATTTGTCACCTAAAAAGAATGGCTCAGGTTGGGAATTCCCTCACAATCTCAGCCATGAAAACTGATGCAAAGAATTCATTTAGTTTCTCCACAATAGCCTTATCTTCCTTGAGAGCTCCTTTAGCATATAGATCATCCAGTGGCCCCACGGGTTGTTTAGTAGGCTTCCTGCTTCTGATGTACTTAAAAAAAATTTGCTGTTACTTTTTGGGTCTTTGGCCAGCTGTTCTTCAAATTCTTTTTTGGCCTTCCTAATGATATTTGTACATTTCACTTGCCAGAGCTTATGCTCCTTTCTATTTTCCTCAATAGGATTTAACTTCCATTTTTTAAAGGATGCCTTTTTGCCTCTGCTTCTTTTACTTTGTTTTTTAGCCACAGTGGCACTTTTTTAGTCCTCTTACTATGTTTTTTAATTTGGGGTATACATTTAATTTGAGCCTCTATTATGGTGTCTTTAAAAAGTTTCCATGCAGCTTGCAGGGATTTCACTTTTGGCACTGTACCTTTTAATTTCTGTTTAACGAACTTCCTCATTTTTGTGTGGTTCCCCTTTCTGAAATTAAATGCTACCATGGTGGGCTACTGTGGTGTTGTTCCCTCCTCCCCAAGGATGTTAAATTTTATTATGCTATGATCACTATTACCAAGCGGTTCAACTGTATGCTCCTCTTGGACCAGATCCTATGCTTCACTTAGGACTAAATCAAGAATTGTCTCTCCTTTGTGGGTTCCAGGACAAGCTACTCCAAGAAGCAGTCATTTAAGGTGTCAAGAAACTTTCTCTCTGCATCCCATCCTGAGGTGACAGGTAACCAGTCAATATGGGGATGTAGCAAGGCGCTGTGGCCTTCCTCGGAGCCTGGGACCGAAGAAGGGTCGCTCTGCCCCCAGTGGACAGAACCAGCCCCTGCAGGCCCAGCCACCCGGAAGCAGAGGGGTGGAGCCCGGCCTAGGGCTGACAGTATAAAAGACAGGCCCAGCAGCTCAATTGGGAGACGGCTGCTGCAGGAGGCAGACGTGTCTTCCCGGAGGCTGCAGCCTAGGCCTGATCCAGGCCTCGCAGCTGGATGGCAGAGATGCCCGGCCGACCGGAGCCTCCAACCCTGGCTGGACCTGCCCAGCCCGAGTGACTGGAGGGGGCTGCCCGACCCTGTTGACCGAGTAGGACCGCCTGGCCTGGAGGACTGGAGAGGGCCCCCAGACCCGATGGACTGGGAAGGGCTGCTGGATCCTCCTAGCTGGGAAAACCTAACCCCGCCCGCTGGATGGGAAAAACCCCTGGAGGCTGGCCCTGACCTGGAAGAGCTACCTGGCATGGAGGACCCACTGGCGTGGACTGGCCCTACCAGACCGGAGGAACCCCTGGGACCCTGCGACCTGGAGGAGTTACCCCTCGCCCTCAGGTATTCCCGGACCTGCCGCCAGTCGACGGTGAGGGATTCACCGGACGCCGGCTCACCATCTCCCCCAGCGACCCCAAGGGGGATACGTGGATGCAGGTACACTGGGATTGGGTGGGAGGAAGTGGCCCAGGGGCAGCCATAGCCAGTGGCTGAGTCCGGGGTGAAACCCCTCCATCAGTGTGTTGCGGCGGGAGTCCCGCTGACTCAGTGGCAACGCCTTTGCCACTGATAGGGGCCTGGACTGGGACGCAGTGGAGATGGGTGGGCCTGCATCCCCCTCACCCGTTCCCTAGCCACTCTGCGAGAGCCTCCTCCTCCCCACCACTCCAGAGAGCGGACCTGCTTGCTTGCCCGCCTTGCTGAGGGGCCGGGGCAACAGACTCCTAACCGACTGCTAATTCCCCTTAGCAGAGGCGCTGTGGCCTTCCTCGGAGCCTGGGACCAAGGAAGGGTTGCAACGAACCCTCCGGGCCGTTCCGCCCGCTTACAGGGGATAATTGAAATCCCCCATTATTATTGAGTTTTTTATAGCCTCTAATCTCCCTGAGCATTTCTCAGTCACTATCACCATCCTGGAGAGGTGTTCAGTAGTATATCCCTACTGCTATATTCTTATTCAAGCACAGAATTACTATCCATAGAGATTCAACAGTACAGTTTGGTTCATTTAAGATGTTTACTTCATTTGACTCTACGCTTTCTTTCACAGTATGACCTATTCTGTCCTTCTGCTCTATTTTGTACCCTAGAATTACTGTGTCCCATTGATTATCCTCATTCCACTAAGTTTCTGTGATGCCTATTATATCAATATCCTCATTTAATACAAGGAACTCAAGTTCACCCATCTTAGTATTTAGACTTCTAGCATTTGTATATGAGCACTTTAAAAAGTTCTTACTTTTTAGCAGTGGCGTACAGAGGGATTCTGGCACCCGGGGGCCAAGCCTACATTTGCACCTGCCCCGCTTCACGCCCCCCGTCCTCTTCCCCCCCCCCCCCCCCACACACACACACACACACACAGGGCAGGAGCGGTCCCGGTGCTGCCTCCTAGCTGCCCTGGGGAGATGGGGTCTGTACCTGCGGGGGGGAGGGGTGGGGTGAAGCGTGAGGGGGCGCCAATGCAGGCTTGGCTCCGCCGGCCCCCACTCCCCACACTTACCCGGTGCGTGGCGCCCACCTCTCCCACTGCAGCCTCGCAGCCCGGTGCCTGCTCGGAAGGGGCGGCCTCATTCCCTGGCCTGGGGAGGGGGGCTGGGATGGCTGGCCCTTCAAGATGCGTGGGGAGGAAGCACTGAGGGGTACCCCTCAGCCTCCTGCGCCCCCTGACCCCCATCTGTTGTGAAGGGCTTGTTCCGATAAAGAAGGGACTGTAATTACTGGGGTGATTACAAGAGGGGTGCACTCAACCTCATTCCCCGAACAATGAACCCTGTGCACAACTGGTCCGTCCTGATTGCCATATCTATCACGGGGAGGGTTGCCTGAGACTGACAACTGGTGAGGTACAAACACGGAACAGGGTTTATTTAGGGACGGTTACAACACATGGGAAGGAATAGGAAAAACAACAGGATCCCACAACTCCCAACGACACTGCCCCTACTAAAATAATAGAACCCGCGTAGGAAATGAAATGCTGGAGTCGAAATCAAGTGGGGGGCAGGGGGAGTGAACCCCAGGCCCACCACTGGAACACACCCCCTCGGGCTCCCCCGCTCTGTGATATTATTTACAGTTTTTCTTCGCTCCCTCCTAGGAGTGTTGCTCACGATTCTGGGCGCTGGAACTGGATCTCTACAGGCAAGTCTCTTCACTCCTCCTCTCCTGTCCTGATGGTGAAGGTGTACTCGTCTGCTTCTCGTGCTTGATCCGTCGCCGCGCAAAGAAACAGCCGCTGGCCACGCCACCACTGCAATGGGCAGCCCCCAACTACAGGCCTTGCTGCCTTATATAGGTTCCCAGGAGCTGCTCTTACCCAATCAGAATACTGGGATTTTCCCGCCTTGTGCTGCCTTTTGCACACGGCACTATTTGGGCTTCCCGCCTTTCCCTGTTACTGGGCAGATTTCGCTGGCTGGCAACCTGCCCAGCATCAGCACCTTGCTTGTCTGAGGCTCCAACAGAACATGGATTCCAAGTCCAAAATGGAGTCCTCCTGTTAACGTACGAGGAAGGGGCTGTACAGAACTAAAACCATCACTTTTAACCTAACAGGCTGCCCAGTGTGCCCCCCTCACACTTACCCCTGCTCCAGCAGCACCACAGCCTGGGGCTGGCTCGGATGGGGGGCGGCCTCACCCCGAGCCTGGTGGGGGGGCCGGGCTGGCCCTTCACAATGCGCGGGGTGGTGCAGGAGTGGAAGTGGGAGCAGCTACCGCTCAGCCTCCTGCTCCCTCCACCTGGCGCAAAGGACCAGCCTGCCGCACTCCGCCCCCCCTTCCCCCGGACTTATCTGCTGCTCCAGCCCCACAGCCCTTTTAGCCCAAGCCAGGGGTCCCACAGAGGACAACTTGTGTCCAAAGCCTGGGCCCAATTCCCAGCCCTCCAGAAATGTGGCCCAGCGCTGGCATCCTTTGTCCACACACCCACAACACCTTTGGGGAAAAAAATATTTAATAATGGACTCTTCAGTCTATCTGAGCAAGGTATAACACAATCCAATGACTGCAAGGTGAAACTAGACAAATTCAAACCAGAAATAAGGTGTTAGTTAATCTGTGGAACAACTTACCAAAGGTCATGGTGGATTCTCCATTACTGACAACTTATAAATCAAGATTGGATGCTCTTATAAAAGATCTGCCCTAGGCATTATGTTGGGGCAGTTCTCTGGCCTATGCGATACAGGAGATCAGACTAGATGGTCACAATGGTCCCTTCTGGCCTTCACATTTATGATTCTATGAGAACTGCATCCTCAGTAAATTGTACCTAGGTAGTGAAGGCATTTTTTCAGCCTCAACTCCTCATCCCTTTTTCTT
This sequence comes from Emydura macquarii macquarii, assembly GCF_026122565.2. Lineage (NCBI taxonomy): Eukaryota > Metazoa > Chordata > Testudines > Chelidae > Emydura > Emydura macquarii. The sequence continues at coordinate 8,828,530 of NW_027131391.1, forward strand.
GCTCCCAATCTCCTACAGCAATCAGTCCCTCTCCCTCCTCCCCCAGAAGGGACTTCTTCACCCTCCCTGAGCTTCTGCCAACATCCCCAGAAATCTGATTGCCCTCAGAACAGCTCCTACCCATTCCATTTGGATTCAGGTTAAACTTCCACAAGGGCACGAGCCAAGTAGAAAGGTCCACCCAAATAACATATGTTTCTGTTATAAATGTGCAAATCGCTCTCTTAAATTCTTTCCTTCCTACATCTGTCCCTAACTGCACTGCTCCCACCCTCCACTTCACTCACCATCCCTCTAGGTACTTAAACCCCATCTGTTCAAAACAGATTATTAAGAAAAGTGGTAGAAAGGAAATAACTATTCAGTGAATTCGTATTAGTTTATTGCTGAAACAACTAAGCCCCTGCACTAGCTTTAACTCTCTTCTTTGCTAAAAAGGCAAACTGAGTGTCAGAAATGTTGGAAAGAAACTCAATAGAAACTAAGAAAACAGTCTGAGGGAGGTGCTGGATGAACATCTCTCTGGATCATTTTTCAAACATCACAGTTGCTTCTTTCTTGGGGGCTGTTTTCTGGCTGCCTTCTTGGGATTTCCTCATAGTCAGACTAGCAGATTTGACAGCCAAGTTCTTGGTTCTTTGATTGATTAGGTCCAGTATTTTTCCAAATTTATCTGACTCCTTCTTCCACCGTGATATCTTCTTCTGCTGGTCACTCAAGAACTTCTTCTTTAAATGCTCATAAAAGTGGCTGGTCTTTTTTCTTGTCTCCTCCAAGTGATTTACCTTTGGGACAACAAACACATGATTTTCAGCACAGGATCCAGTGATAGTTCAAAAAAGTTCCAAAGTGGAGATTGCCTTTGGGGAAAGAGGTGTCCTCCAGGACCCCCCACCACCCTCTAGGGGCTTTCACAGTAACTCCTTTACTTCTGACTTGGAGAGCCTCCGAATGCATTAACACTGCTCTGAACATTGGCCTGGAAAGGTTGCTCAAGAGACTCTGCCTCCTTACAGGCTTTTCTGGGTTTCATCAAGAAAACAGAGTTCTGCCCACTGACGCTTAGAACATTCCCTGAAATTTTAGAATTGACTGGATGCAGTTTTCAAAAATTACTGCACTGCATACAGGCAGACAACAGAAATAACCGTCGAGTTCTGTGTAGGGCCTGTCTCCTTGTTTAGTATCCTTATCCTAGAAGGTGTTCTGCTGCATAGGGACAAGAACCTGACTAGTACAGAAGAACCCCAATCTATTCTCATATGTGCAGTGCTGCGATGAGGAAATCTCACCTGGTATCACTAATGTGCCCAGCACTGTGTTATCTACAACCTAGTGGGAGCAGAAAAAGAGGGAACTGATTGCTGAAATGTTATAAAAACCCAACAGCTGTGGCTATTGGCCACTCTCAAGGAGCTGGGCAATCAGGCCCAGATGCTCAAAGGCACCTAACTCCCACTGGCGATAACCTTTGAGGAGCTGGGCCTCAGTGCTTTACATGTCAGTCCTCCATCACAAGCACTGCTTGCTCTGCCCAGGTATTCTGAGAAGGTTGACCACTCCTTGCCTAGCTGGAGCCCCCTAACACTCCAGATGACAGAGAGTCCCTATGGTCTTACTGTCCCATAAGAGGGCTAACGCCTAGACAGGCCATGCCCATGAGAAAACACCCACATCTTAAGTCCAGGAGGGAGAATCAGCACTCGACCCGAGCCTTCATAAAAAGCCGATGGCTTCCTTATTTGTAATGCTCTCTCCCCCCCGGCTTCCTATTCCCCTAAGGACAGCCCTTGGAAAGAGATCCTGCAAGGTCCTGAGCTCTCTGGTCCTGACCTAACATGGCATTGAATCACATGACTAATATCAACGAAGACTCTGACACTACCTGTACGTTTAAAGTTAAGCATGTGCTCCAGTGCTTTGTTGGATGGGGGCCAGAGTGCTCAGCACTTATAGGACACATCGTGAAGCAGATGCTCCTCAGATCCTGCCTCACCTATGATCAGAGGTGGCCTCCCAATTTCTTGTGCTGCAGAGAAGGTAGAAGGGGCTCCATTGGGAAGTCAGTCTCCTTTCCCCAGATACGATCAGCAGGGCTCACTGGTGCAGCAAACAAACCCTCCCTTTACACTAGGAATTGAATGTTGCCTCCATAGTGCTCCCAACCTCCACTGGCCCAGCAAGACGACTGAATTCAAGCCTTGAAACCAGACCTTCTTCCTCACTATGGCCCCTGTGCCAGCAGCCATTTTGGCTCATAATCAAAAATGCTCTTATTCTGGGGCGAGATGGCTCAGCGCCTTGGAGATGGATTACGGAGCCTTCACCTGTAGCTCAGAGAAAAGAGTGCACTGGGCTACTGGCTTGCTCTATTCAAATGCCAGAGAAGGGGTGAGAGCATTACCTGGATCTCCTGGATTCGCTGGACGCTGGTGTTGTCACGGATGATGACGGTGGATAAGTGACTTTTCGGCAGAAACCTTTTCACAGCCACTTCGTTGCCACTGAACAGACTGAGGGGGGTAGGGGGATTGTTCTAGTCTCCCTGCTCAGAAGCAATGCTGCAGCTCGCCCAACTCCACTGTCCACAGCGCCACAGGCCAGACACCGCCTGGCAATGGAGTCCCCCAGCCTCACTGAAGAGCTCACGTTCTTTGCTGGGCCAGTGGAGGTTGGCAGCAGGGCTTGAAGCCGGGTATTTTCGGTTTCAGCTGAGAGTCACACAGAATCTTCCACCCAGTAAGCAGGGTTTCTTCCCGGCTCTCCCACCCCACAGAGACGGAAGCTGTAGCCCAGCCACCAACACCCTCACTCCAAGAACATGTAATCCTGCCCCTTCTGCCACCAAATACACTGCCACGCTCTCATCCCCTCCCCTCCCCTCAGTGAATACACAGCTCAATCCCCCACCCCCAACCCAAAATACACTGACCTCAATGGGTCCCTTCACTCCAAAAAATACACAGAGCATCTACTCCTGCCTCCCATGTCCCTAATACGCCCGCCTCAGAGATGTACCCAAGGGGTGGGGAAAGGTGCCACAGAGGGGGAGTCCGGTCCCCAAGGGCTCCCTATGCCCAGGGTGAGGGGGGGACAGGGAGCTCCCTCCTTGTGCCTGGGGAGAGGGTAGGGTGTGGGGGAGCAGAGGGAACAGTGGGGAGCAGAGGGTCCCCACGCGGGCGGGGGGAGGCAGAGCAGGGTCCCTGGGGGAGGAGTGAGGGCAGCTCTCCCCTGGGGAATATGGAGTTTAGTCCAGGTTAGTTTAGTCCCTTCGTTTTCTACCGCTAACGAGCACTCCGCGCACTGGGCCTAGGGTCCCTGTGGCAGGGGTGGGGTCCCTCTGCAAGACGGGGGGTCCCTGGGCCCAGGGGTGCGAGTGGGGGAGGCAGGTGCCAGTGCGGGGGGGGGGGGATCATTGTGCCCATGGGTGGGGGCGGGCGGAGGCCCTGTGTGCGGGGGTGAGGAGGAGTCAGAAGGTCCCTGTGCAGTGGGGGGCGGGGAGCCCTGTGCCCGGGGCTAGAAGTGGGGGCGGGGGCCCCGTGCCCTGGCCCGGCCCGGCCCGGCCCCTCCCGCACCTGAACAGCACCAGCACTTGGCTGACGCGGGGCTGGAAGAAGGTGACCCGGGGCCGCGAGACCTTCTGCTCCTCCATCCCGCCGGGCCGGAGCCGGACCCGGGGCCGCTGCGTGTCACAATGGCCGAGGGGCTGGCGGGGGGCGGGCGAGCCGCGGGGAGCGTGTCTCGGGTTCCCCCCGCGCGCTGGCGGCGGCGGCGATTGTCCCCGCGCGGACGCCGTGGCCGGTTGCCCCGGAGACCGAGGGGCCGAGTCGGGTCGGGTCGGGCCGGGCGTGCGGCGGCGGCGGGGTCAGAGGCAGGAGGCGGGGGCGGGGGGTGAGTGCGGGCCCGGGGGCGGGAGGCGAGGGAGTGTCCGGCCCGCGGCTGGTCCGGCCGCTCCGGGTCCTGGCCGCGGAGCTCCTGTCCCAGGCGGGAGGGCGCAGCTGCGCGCGGGGCCTTGCCCGGGGTGCGGGGTACGTGAGGCGCCCAGAGCTGCGGGGTCTCGCGCCTGACGGGCCCGCACCAGGCGCTGGCTGGGGAAGAGTCGCCGGGTTGTGCGAGGGGGAATCAGGCCGCCCCTCGCCAGGGGCATCCCGTGAGCGGCCAGCCTGGCCAGCGGCGGACGCGGCCGGCGGATCGGGCGTGCGGAGATCGGCGGGGAGCCTCTGACAAGGCCCCGCAGCAAAGGCTGCTAAGCGGCGTGCGCGGCCGTGGGAGGGGAGGGAAGGGCCGGTTGTGGCCGGTGCCTGGGTAGAAGCTCGGACACCGGGGTAGGAACCAGGGGTCGGTTTTGGGAATGCAGCGAGGTACATGCTGCTGTCCCCGGGGTCTGTGCGGGACCGGTGCTGGTCAACAGCCATCAGTGAGCTGGGGACGGGTAAACAGTGCAGATGGTACAAAACTACTCCGGATAGTTCAGTCCAGAGGGATCTCACAAAACTGGGTGACTGGGCAACAAAATGACAGATGAACTTCACTGCTGATAAATGCCAAGTAATGGACACTGGACAACGCAATCTCAATTATACCTATGAAATGGTGGGATCTAAATGAGCGGTTACCACTCAAGACAGAGATCTTGGAGTCACTGTGGATAGTTCTCTGAGAACATCCACTCAGTGTGCAGCGGGAGTCAAAAAAGCTAACACGAGGTTGGGAATCATTAGGAAAGGGATAGATAAGAAGACAGAAAATACTATATTGCCTCTTTATAAATCCCTGGTACACCCACATCTTGAACACTGCGTGCAGATCTGCTTGCCCCATCTCAAAAAAGATGTATTGAAATTGGAAAAGGTATAGAAAAGGGCAATCAAAAAGGGGTATGGAAAAGCTTCCATATGAGGAATGATTAATAAGATGGACTTTTCAGCTTGGTAAGATACAACTAAGGGGGGATATGATAGAGGTCTATAAAATCATGACTAAAGTAAATAAGGAGTGTTATTTACTCCTCATAACACAAGAACTAGGGGTCACCAAGTGAAATTAATAGGCAGCAGCTTTAAAATGAACAAAAGGAAGTATTTCTTCACACAACGCACAGGCAACCTGTGGAACTCTTTGCCGTTGGATGTTGTGAAGGCCAAGACCATAACAGGGTTCAAAAAACTAGATAAGTTCATGGAGGATAGGTATATCAATGGCTATTAGCCAGGATGGGCAGGGATGTTATACCAAATCTCTGTGGGGGTTGGCTGTGTCATCTCCACCAGCGCAGCACCCACTGAGCCACCCTGCTTAGGTCACCTGCCCTCCCCACCCTGCTTGGGTCAGGTTTACATCTGCCTTTGATCGTTAGCTCTTTGGGGCATAGACTCTCTTTTCATTCTGTACAACACCTGGCACCATTGGGTCGTGGGCCATGACTAAGGCTTTAAGGCACAACTAACAAATAATCATACTGGGCTATAAACATAATGATAATAAAGCACCAGTATTCACAGGACTAAGGTTCTCAGAGTCCTGTGTTAAAAAAAGGAGGTTACAAATGAGAAGTCTCCTGCTAAGCTGCTTTCCCATGCATTTAATGCAGGATAGCATCATTATAGTAATGTTATATTTCAGGATTTCCAAGTCTCAGGAACCTGTGCATTCATTCCCCACCCATCCTCTGGCCCTGCCAAAGCTCTACAAAGTGGCAGCCTTTCAATGTTTACTCCCACATATTCCCTTCCTTGAAAGCCAGACACACTCACAGCTCAGTTTTTCTACATCTCCTGCCCTAAACTATTGTGGACTCAGAAACAGCTGCATTTGGGCTGTGAGCAGTGGTCACTGTGTGGACAATGGTTTGTTAAGCACTGTGGGATCCTTTGGTGCGTTAGGATTTTCAATTATTGTAGTGATAGCAAAGTAACACATTTCATTTGTCCACTTCTCCCCATTTTCCATTGTGGGTTGAGGTCACTGGACATCTTGTCCCTTGCACTTTATGTAACCTTGTGTGCTGCCTTTTTTGAGACTGTTCCTGCAGATGGGCTTCCAAAGGGTAGCGGTGGAACACAGAGATGGCATTTCCTTGCACATTCTGAATTCAGCAGTACCCAACGCTGCAGGAGATAGCACACCCCCCTGCTCTGATTTGCTCCTATAGTTGCCACATTTTCATAGAAACAGAGCAGGAGTGTAATCCTAAAGCAAAAACAGTGTTCTGTACCAAAAGGGAACTGGCTTAGCTCAGTCAATGAGAAAGATCACAGGTGAGCACCCGAGAATGCAAATTCTGATACTAGCACTTTGAACTTACATAGTACGTACCATTTGAGGAATTCAGTGCACTTTACAAACGATAATTTACCCTCATTGCTGTAACCCTAACTTGCAAACAGTAATGTAATCTGTAAAATAAATCCTAATGCTGATCCTTACTCTCACCTGTAATCTATAACCCTGAATGTAAAAGGAACCATTTACCTGAACCCGGTAATGCTAATCCATATTTGTAACTCTAACCAACAGCAACTCTCATGTGTAATATAATCTGAAACACACAACCCAATCTGAACCTTAGTCATAACCCTAGCCCATAACCCATAAACTACAAGCAGTGACTGGCACCCTAAGCCTGTTTTATAACCCATGTTTGTAACCTAAATCCATCATACATCTTTTTATGTTTCTATAATACTTTTCATCCACATAGCACTATACAAATAGGCTTGAAAGGATTTGATCTTTATCAGTAAAAGTCAGTAAACATCAATTGTACTTCATACATGTAAACCAATGAAAAAATATTTCCATGGATGATAATTAGAACTGACAAACATACAAAGAATAATGCTGCTTGAGAACTTATTCGAGTTTGATGTAAGGATATGTGCTTTGTATATTTTGACTTGTGATATTGACCCCTTCCGCATAATTCACACAACTGCAAAAAATTAAATCAGTAACAGTTTTTTTTTAAATTAAAAATAACCATCAATATTATCTATTGAGATTATAAAAAAAAAATTAGGCCTATATATAAATACCAAGCATGAGGCTGCCCACTGTAGTTTCCACCTGGCTAGAAAAAGCCTGCTTGGCCCCAGCCCTTCTCCCATCGCTCAGACTACCACTGTACATATAGGCCGGGCCTTGGTTTTTTCTTTCTTTTGGTCATAGCTCAGTATCATCTAATGGACTCCTATACAGTTCTAACTTGTGCAGGCTGGAAGAAGGGGATGGAGCTAATGCTGAGCCCTGTTTAATTGCTGCTTAGTATTTTTCAACAAGGACTTGTGTACCTGAGACCGAGCCTGTCTTCTAACACAGTATCTGAGAGTAAGGACACTTCTAAACCCACCAGAGAACTGTTTTGAAAGGCAGGGACACTGGGCCTTCTCTGTTGGGAGCTGTCTATCCTGGGATGCCCTTCCCCAGGAGACATCTAGGGCATCCTTGCAAGTCAGGCTAAAGTTTGCAGTAGGCGTTTGTTTTACAGTGTGTTTACTGCACTTGCTCTTGGATTTGTTTGACAGCTTGTCTGTCCTGAGCGTGAACTCCAGTAGGCTGTGGAATAGTCTCCTGGAGGAGGAGTGAAACCCCCCCATTAGGTGTGATGTCAGATGGAATCACTCTGCATTTATAAAGAGATCGTGCATTTGCCGGAAGCAGGACTGGATGAGGCCTAAGACGGCTTCTCCATCTTTGACTTAGATGATTCTATGTCTAGTTAATTTTTAAAGCATGTGAAAACTTCACCTTTTGTAGTTTGGTGGTAGCAACCTAATGCATTCAGTCTCCCAAGCGTCTTCTCTCTTTTCTCTAGGCGAAGAAAGTGACGATGCAGCCCTCCATTACAGCTGGTTTATAAAGTTTGCCTTAATGAATACAGTTATTGGCGCTATCCCCATCTTATTCAGGCATCCGTCCGTTTATGGCCTGTCCCGGATAACCAGTAGCCTGTACCTCAGCAATGGTACGGCTGCCAATAACAAGCTCCTGCTATTCGCTAGCCAAATCACTACTGTCATCAATGTGTCTGTGGAGGTGGTGAACACCTTCTATCCGGACATTCGCTACGTACACATCCCTGTAACTGACACCCCCATCTCTCGCCTCTATGATTACTTCGACCCCGTAGCAGATAGGATCCATAGTGTGGATCTGCAGCAAGGCCGAACACTGCTACACTGCGCTGCAGGCGTCAGCAGGTCAGCTGCCCTGTGCCTGGCCTATCTGATGAAGTACCATTCCATGTCTCTGGCGAACGCTCATGCCTGGGTCAAGTCTTGCCGCCCCATCATCAGACCTAACAATGGGTTCTGGCAACAGCTCATCTACTATGAGTATAAACTTTTTGGTACCAATACGGTCCGAATGGTCAACTCTCCGTTGGGCTTGATCCCTGATCTCTATGAAAATGAAGTAAGAATAATGATAGCGTTTTGACTGTAACTAGCTTTACCACATCTTGCCAAGGGAGCCCAGAGGGAAAACGAAGGAGGAGCTCATCTTGATCAAGTTTGGAACTTTAAAAAGAAATTCTTCAGCCTTGTGGGGTTTGCTGTGTGTAGCTGCTCCCTGTGGGTAGAAGTACGGCGGATTCGCTGAGAAGAATGGGGCCTTGTAGTTTTCACTGTAAATAAAACCAACCACATTTAAACTACACCACTGGGTTTCACATCCCATTTGTATTGAGTTCTGACAGGAGCTTTAGGTGCTGTCTGAAAGCTACTGGCATGTGTTTGGAAAGTGTCCTTTGATCTCAGCATAGGCAGATGTTTGCCATCTCAGGCTCAGTTCACACTCAGGGATAGATTCCATCTGAAACTCACAACAACGGGAAAGTTGCCACCACTTCTTTTTCTAATTAGGAATTGACATGAGGCATTCTCAAATCCCATCCTCTGACGCTGCAGAGATGCTAGGAACAGAGCAAGTCCCCTGCATCCCTGGTGCCAGAGATGTAACTATTCCCTGACTTCTCCCTTCAGCAGAAAGGGCAATAAGGTGCGAAGATGGAGGACCTGTAGGCACTCCTCTTTTCAGAGATCCTTAATCACCTGAGGGAATTGCTGTGCAAAAACTTGGGGAGTCCCACACCCACAACCTCCTAGGGCTCAAGGTGCTGCTTCTGCAGCACTGCCAGCCTATGCAGAGAGAAAGTGGGACCAAGAAACAGACAAGGGGTTCCTACATGGCGGTTTTGCTCAGTATCACAAAATCACTAGCCTTCCTACAAACCAGAGACCTAATCCTATGGGATTCTGGGACACAGCACCTTCTTTAGTACCAGGTTCTATATTCTTCATTTCTGAAGGATTTACCACAACACAATGAAGTTGTCAGGTGTCCTGGCTTTGGCCATTTTGCTTTGAACAGTGGCAGCAGCTATCTCTGTCTTGCCTCAAACCATTGAGTCTGGCATCTGCATAGGACTTCCATGTTTGAAGGGGAAGATCTCTTCAGCCTGAAGGAACAGGAGATGCTGTAGGAAATGATGGACACAGTATCCACGCTTATGCCTCTACAGCCTGCTTAGTGGAAGAAATCCTTTACTTAGTATCCTGGAGAGATCACCCTGTCTGCTGATTTCCACACTTATTTTAACCCTGTTCTTGAACTGTACAACAGTCCTAATACAGTACAAGGCAGAAGCACAGCTCAGGGGTACAGCCCAATCCCCTCCAAGGTGCAAGGTCTCGTCTACGCTGCTTTAGTGTGAGTGTAAATTGTAATTAGTCCTCCTAGTACAATCCCACTATGCTCTTGCTCACTCAAGAGCAACAGCCCAGGCCGCTGGTTGTCACGGGCCAAACTAGCTGCATGCAGGCCCGAGAGCAGCCAGGATGGTCTCAGCTCTGTTCAGAGTTTCTGCTTCCCCATTCAGGACAGCTCGGAGAGACGCCAATGCAGTACGTGGCTGGTCTCAGCTCTTCTTGTTCCCCACAAGCACCTCAACACTCATTCCCATGAGCGTCAATAAAGGACACCCCACTAATCCAGAATACAGCTTTTCTAGAAAAGCAGAAAAAACGGAATCCTCTTTGGACATTTAAAAGAAAATTACTTGTGTCCCCCTCCCTTTCCCCACATACGAGTTAATCTACAGCCTCCCCACACCCCCAGAGTAGGGGCATGGAGGGGATCACTGCAGTCTGTTGTTGCCTCAGCAGCATCACCTATGTTCCTGAGAGCTGAGAAAGGCAGCCAGACCAGGGCATTAGATACACAGCAAAGCTTACGCTGGCCCTGTACGCCCCAGTAAACTCACTCACTTCTCCCATTGCTCATCCCCACTGAAGAACAGAACAGCCCCTGGGGACACCACTGCCGTAGGTGAGGAGGGACAGGGAACTCAGCTGGCTGTATGGAGGGGCCCAGGGACATGTCCTCCATCTGGGCCCAGACAACTCAGATTTCTGGATCCTAGAGGGAGATCATTAGTTCAGTTACAGCACAATAACGTAGCAAAATTAGTGCGTCAGTCACAGAATGACAATAACCACCACGCTGCTTTCCTCCCCCAGCACCCAATAATGGTAGTGCTGATTGATAGAGACCCCAGACTGCTGGAGCCAGAGTCTGCCGTGGTATCTACAAGCATGAGAGCACAGCAGGGTTCAGCCCCGGCAATGCACTGGCACTCACACAGCTCCACATGCATGACAGAACCATTCAAAGCGGGCAGCAGAACAAGCCAGCTACTTGAATAAATACAAAAGACTATCTACCATACAGCTGGTGCAGGGAGCTATTCCAGGCACAGCAAACCTCAGGCCCTGCAGGGTTGGCAGCGAGCGCAGTAAGTGCCGGTGGGCAACCATGTGCTCCCCAGACAGGGTCTCTGGTGTGGATGCTTTGCACAATCGTTTGTCTGTCACATCACTTCTCAGACAATAAGCTCCACAGAGCAAGGTCTGTCTGGATAGTTGTGACCTGTACAGTACTGAGCACACAGCCTATTGAAAATCCCAACCACAGGGAGACAGGCACATGAATCCCATTGTCATTTAATTGGAATTGAGCACCTAGTTCCCTTAGATTCTGTGGACAACCCCGGCCTTTGCTATTATTGGTTAAGCACCAATCAGTCACATCAATCATCTCTTCAATAGGTTAAGATGAAGACACTTCCAAGGTGAAACAGAGGAAGAATTTGTTTTGTCAGCTACAACAGCGCCCTCCCTTGGAGATGAATTGCTTAGGTTGTCAAGGCGCACGGTCAGCATTTCAGAGATCTGTGCATGGGCCATACGTTTTTATATTGAAACTGCAGAAACAAACAATCAAATATAAGTGTTACATCGAAGGTAACCAGCAGGCAGATCAATGTCATGGCTACAAGGAACTTGAAACATCTCTTTTATTATGTATATTTCAGGTATTTTATAAAAATAAAGGATAGGTATCACCAACGTCTTAGACGATACATTTATATCTTAAGCCAGTTTGACCTAGTCTTTTATGAGATTCCCTGCAGCTTTTTGAGTACAATTCCCAGCCATCTTTAAGACAGTCTCCCTTAAGAGACCACTTTGTGAGGTTCCTTGAATGGTGCCTCCATATAACTCCACTGCAGTATGAAAGTAGATGTAGATTTTCTTCTTCAAGAGAATCAAATGCTGGTGGTTGTTTCAGGAAGGGGAAAAGAGGGTCACAGGTTCCCTTGGTAGAGACGAGTCCACACAGTTCAGCCAGAAGTTGGCACAGCTGGCATGATAATGGCTGTCCTGGTAGAAGATGGGGTCTGAGTTTCCCAAAAGAGCCTGCCAAGTGCAATAAGTGATTATTACAAAAGCTGTCTCTGTAACCATGCAGGGCTGAGAATTAATGAGGGGGCAGCAGACCTTGCCTGAATGAGGGCCACAGGGACAGCACACCGAAAACTGGACTCACATGAGACAGGAGACTGTCTTTCATTATGAGGTTACAAGCCCTATGGTGGCTGCAGCATATATTAGTGAAAGCACAGCTCTGTGAACTCGGAGGACTAGTCACTGAGTAGGTTAGAAGCTCTGATCAGGAGCAGCGCCCCCATTGTGCGAGCACTGCACAGACAGAGGCCGACAGTCCCTGCTCAATGCACTGATTGCACTTACCCCGCCAGAGGACATGCACTCTGTGCTTTGTGATTCAAGGTCCTGCAGAAACACACAAGCTCTTTCCAGCGACACAGAGCTGAGTCTGTAGAAACGGACTGGGCTGGTTACCTTACTTACCTCTGGGCTCCCCTTCACCTCTGTTAGGCAAACGCCACAAACTTTGTCAGGTGCCGAATCTGGCCCAGGTGAGTGGATTTCACCTCCCCAGGAGGGCTCCGAAAGCTGGAAAGTTATAATGACAGAGTCGAGAAAGAGAAACAAGATACAAGGTACTCCCTCCCTAAGGGCTAGAGACACCAGCTGCAGGGAGCCCACATCACGTATCACCTCTCAAGGGAGACAGATGTACAACAAAGCTCCCAACTTCTGATGAGCATTAACGAGTCCATGGCCCTTTGCAGAGTAAGGGTGTAAGGTAACCTGGCAGGGACCCACTAAATGCAGCAACTATTCCCATAGCTATACAATACTAACTACATCAATAGCAATTGCCTGTTGACATAGCACCCTGTGCCGTGATCCTACTGGCTCTCACGCATGTACTAAACAGGGTCAACCAAGCCAAGTCAGGTCTTAGAGGGGAGATCTCTTAAAGAAGGAAGTGGTGATGGTGCATCAGCCAAGAGTTCTGTCCCTCCAAATCAGCTGTCTGTGTGGAGCAGGGATCACCGTGCTGCTGGAGAAGTTGTCTGTTGGATCAGATGATGCAATGCCATGCGCCTGCATGAGTTGTCAGCAATGGGACCTGAACCTACAGGACGTGAGACTTCTACAGCCTAAGCGAAGGCTGCAGCAGGTTCCTACAAGTCTTTATGTGGCCCAGCCACCACTTGATGGGAGCACGCCACTCACCAACTGCAGCCACTCGAGAGTCCAGGGGACGTTTCTTTACTAGAGTGGATGCATCAGCTCCAGCGTCCCAGCCACATTGCAACTGGAGAATTACATTTTGCCTCCCTTGTCATTTCCATTGAAGACCTTACTGTCTTCCTGTCCTCAGCTCCTGCTGGTGTAGGCCATTAATCTGCTGCTGCCACGTTCCACCCCAGAAGAGCATATTTTGGGTGGTTTGGCATCCTACAGGAGGAAAGGCTGTGCACATGGACAATCATTCATGATCACAACCACCACAGGGCTGCCCGGCATATGTACCACCTGCAGCATCCAGACAATCAACTGCCTATCAAACAGGCGAGTGAATGATGATCTCAGCAGACTTCAGCCTATCCCCAGGCAGGGGAATGACAAATGGGGATCCTTGCATCAGCCTGTTCCCCTCCGTACCCCATTGCAGCCAAGGTGTGCCAAAACTCACACAAATCAGTTGTACAGCCAGAAAGAGAACCCAGGAATCCTGAGTCCCACCCCTTGCTCTAACCACTCAGAGACACTCAGCGGCATATGGTGAGGAAGTGGTTTACTACTGGGTCTCAAGGAAGATTTCAGAAGCAATGTAGCAGCTGATCCTGGAGAAAGAGTGCAGCTAGATCCCCTGAAATCCTCCCCCACCCACACACGCACATCCCTCTCCCCAGGGCTGGGAGTTTCTTGCATAAGCTGAAATTTCTTACCAGCCTCTGAAGCACAGTGGGGCAGAGCGAGAGAAAGGCCTGCAGGTTGTTCCAGGCTAGGTCCACCTCTCGCAGGCTGGGCTGCAGCAGCTCACTCGCTCCCTTCCGAGTCTCCATCCCTCTTTCCACTCTCTTGGACACCCTGTAAACTTCAGCCAAACCTGCCCGCAAGGGAATGTGGCCGGTTAGGGGGAATAGACACACCCAAGGCAGCTCCCATCTGGGGAAATTAGCTGTCTCTGTGCCGTCTGCACCCCCGTGCGTCGAACCAGGGACAATGGAACGTTAACGGCTACAGGGCGGGCTGGGTTTAAAGCCCCCTCAGGCATGAAGCTTGCAGGGTATTATTTGCAAAGCTGGTGAATATAAATATAGATCCCAGAGGGAGCTGTGTATCTGTGTGTGGGAAGAACCCTTCTACAGAGGGTCTCACAGTCTTAGAGTTACAACACAAAAGGCATGGGCTGCACCCAGGCCCAGTGCAGCTCCCATCATCCTCCCCCCACTTTGTGTGGGGGCACAGCCCACCAGCTGGGAGTGCGAGGGCCAAGAAGCCCTGTGTGTGGCACCAGACCAGAGCAACAGTCCATCTAACCCAAGCACCCTCCCCCACAACCCGAGATAGACCGCGGGGTCATCTCAGGTAGCAGCCCAGGCAGGAGCTTCCAGAGGAAGCTGTGAACCCCCCTAATGCACCTGACTCTACTTATACTGGAGGGCAGGGGATGCAAGGCGGGATTTCTGCTTGACCCCAGCTGCTGATCAGCCATTGCCCTGAAGCCTGCGGATTGAGGACTAGTGTTATTTTAGCCAGCACAGCACGAGTGGAAATGCTGATCCGATCTGTGTGAGTGTCTAATGCAGGCTCTGGACCTAGCAGCCACTGGCTCAGCTCTGATTAACAAGAGAAGCAAGAGCCCCGTGACTGCATAACATGGCTCTGTTCAGTGCAGCCTGTGGCAGGAGCTGCTTGTTCCACTGGTCAGGATCCCGCAGTGCCGGCACAAGAGATGCGTAGACTTAAGTTTGGGTAATTAAATATGTGGGAAACCCATTTCCTCCACCACTGACCAGCCAGGAGCGGGGATCTGCGGCCAGCAATGGACTGGCTGTACACAAGGGCAGGCATGCCTTGGCTGGGTGGCATGTCAGGCTTATCCACACATGAGCCACCAGGTGCCCTCCTACTGCCTGGCAACCTACAGAACACATAAGGGCTACTAGTGCTGAAGCAAACAGCTGTTTTCCTTTCGCTCAGGTGGTAAAGGCCTAGGTTCCTGGAGCTGAAATGCCGGGGTTTGGGCCCACTGCCGTGTTCATGGCTTAGATGGCAGCTGTGACGTGCATTGCCCACAGCAGACTGGCACTGCCTCGAATGCACCGTAAGGGAGGCCACTCCCTTTGCTGCTGCGGTAAGCACTTGCCACTAACAATCACCAAGAATTAAAGCGTGAGGTTCTCCAGCTTGAGTCCCCGAGCCGGGGCTGTAATGGACTCCTGTCCTCAGCGGACCAGGCCCACGGAGGAACCTCTGATTTTCAAACAGCGGCGCCCCGCCATACCCCAGATGTACGCGGTTCCTGCAGGTGACAGCAGCACCTCGCTGCACACCGACGGCTGGCTGATGCAGCTCAGGATCTCGTTGGCCTGGTCAATCACCTGCCAGGAGAACACAGAGAGAGACACGATGTCTAAAGCCAGCCTGGCGGGGCGCTGGGTGCCTTCTTCACACACAACGCACCTTCCAAAGTGAAGGAGCGGAGCAAGACCAGCTAAGGCCTGTGTCCAACAAAACTCTGCCGTCTCCCTCCTGCCCGGGACAGCATGCAGCCCCCACTGGCCGAGACGGACTCAGTTCTCAACAACTGCCTGTCCCCCTGACATAGGGGACATCTCAAACCCCAGAGTCCTCCTGCCAGCAGTGGGCTGGGAGCTATGCCTCTGGCTGCTGTTCTCTTCAGCACTCTTCCTGGCCCTAAAGCCCAGATCTCAAGGTGCTGCCTTCCGTGTCCCTTACGCACACTCATCACACACCCTTCTGACTGCACCCTCCCTGGTTCCCCTCCCCCTCCCGGCCCCCGCTCTCCCACAAAAGGACCATTAGGCATGAGATCACGGCCTCCGGGCGTCCTGAGCAATTCAGAGCTGGGAGGGCCACACCTCTCCACACGCACCCTTAGCAGAAGCCTCCAGCTCAGAGTGCCTGAGGGGAAAGGTCTGATATTTGCTCCTCAGGGAACCCCAGCCCCACACATCCCTAGCGTGCCCCGTCTAGCTTTACGCAGAACTCGGAACGGGGAGAGGAATTGATTGGTCAGAACCATCCGAAAGGGTAGAAGTGGGAGCTAAAGGGGCTGATATCAGGGAGCCTCTCCGGACGATGAGCTCTACGGGGTCTTGGGCAGAGGGGTGGAGCCCCTTTGCTCTGGGCTCCATGGAGCAGTGGAGAGGCCAACCCTGCGCTGACTTTGGACAGGGCGTTGCCATCTCTGGCCTTGGGCCGTTTGCCAGGCTTGGGTCTGAATTTGAACCTGGGGCTTATGCTGCAATGTAGACATACCTCTGGAGAGAAAGCACAATACCCGTGAACAGCAGCGTCTTGGTCGGAGCCTGTGGGAAGTGGTTCTGGTGCTGCCCCATCTCCAGCATCTTGAATCAAATCAGGAACAGCGGCAACACATAACTCCTTCCTTGCTGGCCCGCAGCGTAGCACAGCGGCGTGGGGGCATTTCTGTGACACCCCCCATTCCCCCCAAGTCCCGGGTTCTAACAATGACGTTCCTGGCTCACCTTGGGGAGGGGCCTGAGTGCGGGCGTTAAGCGGCATCCAGGAGCCACTGAGGCTCTGGTCACTGTCCGGCTGAGGTTGGAGAGCTGGAATCACCCAGCAGCTGGGCCGGCAGGCTGTGCTCAGCGACGGGCAGCATCTCCTTGGGGACTGTTCAGCCTGGGCTAGATCTGCAATAGCCAGCGTGGACCTCAGCCTCCGCTCATGCAGCTGGAGCGGGGAAGTGCCTCTGTCACAGCCTCCCCCACCCGGCGTCATCCCTTGCTCACTCCCAGCCCCCTCCCACAAGTTCAGACAGAGCAGCTGCTGTTCCCGGATCTCCTGGGCATCGGCACCATGCTCTCTGAAGGCATGTCCACACTGCAGCGTAAGACCTGGGCTCAAACTCAGGCTCCAGCCTAGCTCCCACCACTCACTCCCTGCGCTGTGGGGGGTAAGCTGTTACAGTGACAGGGGCCCGCCAGTAGGGGGAGCCCTGCTCCCACACACTGTGCACAGGCTGCCCTGGGAGCAGGTGCAAGCGACAGACCCAGCAGCACATCCCAGCCCCAGACTTGGTGTGGGAGGAAAGGAGAGTCAGGGACCCATCAGGCCTAGGGAGGAGGAGGAGGGCAGGGAGGAAATTCAAGAGCTGCAATGCAGTGGTTTGTTTGGGGGCCCAATTTGTCCAAAGCCCCTTGCCCCGCCCGTGTCTGTGGGGGGCAGGGAGTCGCTCCCTGCCGGGAGGGGGGCTGAGGAATGGACACTGCGGGCCAGATTTCCAGAGGTATTTGGGCTTCTAATGAAGCAAATGGGAGCTTGTGAAAATCCCACTAAACCCCTCGGCGCCCGACTTCCACTGAAGCCGATCAGTGAAAGCTAATGGGAGTTGGGCACCGATCTGCTCTCCTGGGTGCCTCATCTTTGAAAAGCGGTTTGTGGGGGGCCCTCACACAGGCTCGGAGGTGGGGGGGCCTGCAGCCATTCTCTGCCCCCACCCGCGGCTCATGCTCGGTGCATGTGTCACGTCACAGCACGGACCTCGCACCCATTTCCTGCCCGGCAGTGTGGACCCAGGTTTCCCCTTCCCCACAGGTTGTTAACCCTTGCTGTCACACGGGATCTCCTTGAAGGGCTCAACAAATGGGACGACCCAGGTCAGCCCAGTGTCTTCCCCCCAAGGCACTTTGGGTATTACCTCGCCAGGCGTTTCCACCTCAGAGGTGGCTGCCTTTCAGTGGTGGGGAAAGGCAGCCGCCCTTTAACCGCTGCAGAACAGGTCAGGACAGGGAGATGGCATCTGTCTGAAGGTGCAGGGAGAGGTGGGGAGGAACGAAGGAGGCAGAATGGAATTACCCAGGACGTGGGGCTTAACAGCCAGACTCTTCAGAAAAGCCCCAGGGATCCTGGACAGATCCTTGGTCTGACAGCTCCTTGGAAAGAGGGTTCGTTTTTACATAGATCTCATACAGAGCAGCGCCATGAGACCCAGGGACGAGCAGGCTGGGTCTGACTCCTGAGCTTCCCCAGCATCGGGGCTGGGGGAAGCTGGGGTTCAGTTTGGCCCCATAGAGAGAAGAACCAGCTGCAACGCTCCCGGGTGCTGGAGCTGAGGTTCGGACATAGACAGAGGCCAGAGCCAGGGCTGAACTTCCGCAGCGTTTGCCAGGGACTCCAACAGAGGCAGGATCAGGCTCTGGCAAGCGCCTTGGGGCAGGGACCGTGCTTCCCCCTATGATCCGATCACACGGCCGGGCCTGAGAAGAGAGGAGTTTGTGGCAATAATGCCTGGAACAGATTCGGCCCCGATGTAGCGGGATCAGTCTGGACAGAATCGGGCCCTGTGTCCCCAGGAGCAGCCAGCAAACAACTCCCTAGCCCCTGCCTGTCGACCCGTCTGCGTCAGGGGCAGAGAGCAGGGGCTAGAGCCCCCCGAGCGGCACGGAGGGGAAGGGCCGGTGGGGGCACGTTACCTTGTGGACGTGCTGCACGCACCTCGTCAGCTGGGCGATCTCCGAGTCCATCCGTCCTGGGGAGAAAGGGAGCAGGCGATCCCCGTGGCACTCAGCCCCTGTGCTGACTGGGGCTCAGGCTTGCAAAGATACCACGTCCCCAGGCCTGGCCACAGCTCCCAGAGATAAGCCCCACCCCAGCAGGCCAGGGGACCCTGCAGTGGGAAGCATCCTGCTCTCACCTGGCTGGGCTTGTGGGGAGAAGCAACAGGGACCTGGGGGGTGAGGCAGAGGACTGGAGGCAGGAGAACTGCTATATCCCCCTCTTCCTGCAGGAACCTCCGGCTGCAGTGGGGGACGTGGCTGGCAGCATCAAGGCGGCTCTCCTGCCTCCTTCCATCCCCCAATGACCCTGGAGCAGCCGGCCACAGGAACACGAGGGGCAGGCAGCCCCACAACCGGGGAGCAACTGCCTCTTAGGCCCCTTGTTGCTGCTGCCGGGGCCTTAAAGGCCGTGGGAGGATCAGCGTGCTGCGGGGAGCCAGCCCGGCACCTGCGAAGGGCTGGGTGGGGGGTATTTGTAGCGTTTAAGGTCAGAAGGGACCGTTAGATCATCCCATCTGACCCCCCGCCTAGCATGCTGCACCCCGTGACCCTGTAGGGAACCCACAAACTAGCATCTGGCTAACGCACGTCTCCCCAAAAGGCAGCGCCCACATCCAGTCAGGCATCAAAAGATGTCGTCTCTGCCACAGGCCGTGGGAAGGTAAGAGGGGAACAGTCGCCCTGACTGGGAGCAAACCGGGCCCCGTTTCCTGGTGGAACGGGTCTGGCTCAGCTGCCAGGCAGCAGTTCTCGTTCTGCCTTGCTCCACGAGATCAAAAGGACCCGATTGTCTACCCGCCAAGGCCGCTAGGCTCCGGTCTGTCCCTTCTGCCGGATCCTGATCGATCTGATTTGTCCGTCTCCCACGTGGGCATTTTCTTCAGTCTGTGGTTTATGTCTGTGGCTCTTTCCAGCCCGTACCAGGGCTTCCTTGGACATCTGCCTGGCTCCCTTCACCCTGACCTTCTCCAAACTGCTCCTCGCATCCGGCCAAGCCACCGAGCAGCCAGGCAGGGAGTGGCACAGCTAACTGCAGAGCCCCCTCGCCCAGCCCAGCCTTCAAGAAGCATGAGTCAGGGGAAACTGTGGGTAGCCAGTTCCCACCCACTGCCTGGGCACATGAATGCCAGTGGGTTGAGATCACAGCCTAAAAGGGCCCAGAGCAGGGAGCGGAGACTGCACCAGCCACTTAGCCCAGTTCTCGCTGCCCTGCGGCCCCTTTGTGCTAGCGTGACATGCCGCCTCGCCGGGAATATCTCCTATTTCCAGGCAGAGAGCCAGGTCTGCACCACCTCTGCATTCGGGAATGGGGCACTAGGGAGCCAGAAAAGAAGAAAGTTGGCCAAGGGGGCAGGAGGGGACCAGCACCCCTATGGGGGAGGGGTGCAAATCAGCTCCCACAGCTAGGAGAGAGGAGGCAGCTGGTCAGGCCTGTGCTGACTCTGCCCCACCGTTGACGGTCCAGGCCCCCGCTCCCATTGAAAGCAGTAGGAGCCGGGCACTTCCCTACCTTCGAGGATCTGGACCCTACCAAGCTCAACAAGCGTAGCCAGCTACCAAAGTGGAGGCAGCACAAGCAGAGACCCCAACTGAGGGCAATGGGTCAGTGCAGCCACCTAGACCAGCCGTGCTAGAGCCAGCATCCCAAGGGGATTAGGTGCCCCACTTGGAAGGAGGTTCCTGCACTGCACGGGCAGCCTTGCGGGTTTGATGAGGGCTGTGTTTTCACGGCTCTGGCCCCGCCTAAACAAACAGCAGGTGAAACGTGCCTCTGCATTGCCTGGAAATTCACATTGCCTTAACACCAGACATGAACACCCTGCTGCCCAGGAGTTGCCAGCTCTCAGGAGTGTGTGATGAATCTCCCAAACATGTGGTGCTTTGCTTCCAGCCCCAGCTCCTGGAGTCACATGAACGGGTCAGAATCGCAGTTTTAAAAAGCAGCAAGTTTCCAGCCCTCACAGTCGTGGAGCCACACTTGAGACTCTGACCCCTGAAGGCTCTGGCAGCAGAAGGCCCAAAAATAGAGCTGCACATTGCCTTAAAAATCCAGAGATTTTTGAATGCTAGGTCTTAGTGCTGCATATTAATGCTCCCTGGGTGTGAGTGTCAGCCGCACTGGGCACTCACCAAGCCCCTTGTTGCTCATGGCAGCTGTGCTTTTGATACTTAGTGTGTGTGTGTGTGTGTGTCTGTGAGCACATCACAACACATGCAAACTAACCCGTGTCTCATCAGACGATCACACAAACACCCGTCTCCCTCCAGCTCACACTGGTGGCTCAGATTCACCCCCCACCCTTCCATGAAATGCTAAAGATCCCATCAAAATACCTGCAATCCAGACAAGCAGCAGCAACTTGCCAACCAGGGTAGAGCAGAGAGGAAAGTTCAGGGCATGGCGAGGTTCACCTGCGCTCGCTGGCAGCTTGTGAACGCTGTACTATCACACAGCAGGAAGTTTGCTGTTCGTCACTCTGGAGTCACGTGACTGGAGTTGTGCTGCTTTCTAGCCAGACAATGGGAAACCTTTAGGAGTCAGATTTTGCACAGGGCAGAGAGATGCCTCTTAGGTTTAGGGGGCAAACGCGCTTTATCTATAGCTGCACCAAGTGACTATTCCTAGACTCAGAAAGATCTAAATCAAGGTTGGCTCATCCACCTGTCGGGCTATCTAACCCAAGCCCTGGGCCAGTGCAGCTGGTCCCCCCAGCACTATGATCTCGGCTTTACCCCCACAGCTGCCTTTGTTTGGATTTATTGAATTCCCCTGCAAGGGCTGTCCCAGGTGCAATGCTCTAGGCAGGTTTGCTGCAGGGTGAGACTCTGGCAGGGTCCTAAAGCCAGTATGTGTATGAAGCTGGGACTCCAACATGAATGCAGCAACTGTCAGAGAAATTGAGCAGAGAGGGGGCTGCAATGCTCTGGGTGGTAGTTTTGGTACCTTTCCTGGGCCTGTTCCCTGAGACAACACAGAGCCGGCAGGCTGGACGCT
The DNA here is from genome assembly GCF_026122565.2 of Emydura macquarii macquarii. Lineage (NCBI taxonomy): Eukaryota > Metazoa > Chordata > Testudines > Chelidae > Emydura > Emydura macquarii. The sequence continues at coordinate 8,850,012 of NW_027131391.1, forward strand.
CTGCAGCAGCTTCAGCTGATTGGAAAGCCCAGTGTTTACACTGAAAGAGGCATGAAAACTGCCCAATGCAATCAGTACCGCAGCGCTGGTGTTGTTTACGGGGAGGCGAATCTCCCTGCCTGGGGAGGCAGTTTCTGCCTGTGGCATAAGCCAGTTAGCTGGATGCATCTCAGAAAGCGATCAGCAGGGAAATAACCAAGTGCTGATATTTAAAGTAATCTTTAGGTCTCAGAGTCAACGTCTCTTTGTGTTCAACAGAGCAGTTCACGTGCCTCGGGCGGCTGTTTCGGGCTGTCTGCAGACTCAGGAAGGAGTCTCTGTTCTTCTGACACTGGCTACGTTTAGTTCATGTTGTCCAGGTTTCCTTTGCCAACAGGAGAGTTACATCTAGAAAAGGCTGCCAGGTAGGCAATGTTGCCTAGTGGCTAGCACACCAGACGGGACCTCAGGAGAGCTGGGTTCTAGCTGCAGCTCTGTCACTGGCCTGCTGGGTAACCTTGGGCAAGTCACTTCCCCCCTCTCTGTGCCTCAGTTTCCCATCAGTACATGGGGCTAATGTTACTGACATCTTTTGTAAAGCCGTTTCAGAGCTACTGATCGTGCGTGCTGGGTATTAGACGGAGTTCCCAACTCTGCAAACGTTTGTGCTTACCTTAAAAACCTGGGAGTGGACCCCAGGAGTTCTTGCAGGCATGTACTGGTTTCTACTCGTGCCGGGAATGTTTGGCGGGATCCCTCTTTGTTTTGTTTTTAATGAAAGCCGAGACACCAAAGCACAACTCCGTGGAAAATTCACCAGCCGTGAAATTGCAGCAGACACAGTAAGGTGATGAATTCAGACAGAAGTCAGGGTCTGAAAAGAGTTAATGTTCGCAGCGCCATCCCCTGTGTCAGGGGCCAGGTAAAACAGGATAAACGGGAATCTGAGAAGGCTCCATTTTCAAGGAATAATAGGAATGGAAAAGGCACCGGTGGGGCCCAAGTGACATGAGCCCAAGAACCTCGGTTTAGTCCCTGGCTGGTCCCTGAAGGGCACTGCGGGTATTTTGCCTTCCCCTGCTAGGAGACAATGAAAAGCAGCCTCTGATTGCAGGCCGAGCCATCCGGCTGTGACAGCCCCGTGTGTGTGGAGAGCCACCACTCCACGCCCCCGGCAGGCCCATGTAAGCACATCCTCGCACTGTGGTGGCCGGTTCTGGTGAGGCCCCCGGGTTGTGTCGTCACCATCTCTGTGCTGAGCGCTGGGGCCTTCAGGAATGCCGCTTCCTGGGAAACCATCCCTTCAAAACCAGCCACCGAGAATTGCTGTGCCCTTGGATCTCCCTCACTGGGGGACATGGCCCCCCCCAGCCAGGCTTCTCCCCCGTCCGTGTCTTCAGCCAGGGGGACGCTGCCCCTTCATAACCCCCCCCAGCACACTCCCCTCCCCCCCTCGGCCCAGCTCGGTTTTCATTCCGGCACGTAACAAGACTGGAGTAGGATAAAAATAGAGCTTTATTACGGACCGGGCAGGGGAGCCGGTGGCTGGATCTCGTGCTCCGGGCTCCAGGCAGGGCTCAGCCATTGGTGTCGGTGCCCCCAGTGCAACACCACAACCGGCTCCTTCACCACATGGGTGTCAGACACTACTGCCGCAGCGGTGCTGGGCGAGCGGAGCCCAGCGGGGTGGCAGCGCTAAAGGCTGGCGGGCGGGTCCCTAAAGAACAGTGTGTGTTCACGGGCGTGCACGTTGCGTGCGTGTCGCTGGGATCACGTGTGCACACCTGCCAGTGTGTGCATGTGGGCACTGGACCCAATGCCCACCTCAGCTGGCAGCTCTACACCTCCCCAGACGCTACCGGGCTGGGCGTCTGACAGCATCTCCCAACGCTTGGTCCGGGACCCTCCCTCCCGGGGTGGGCTCTCTGGGGCGAGTCCCACGGGGCCAGGAGTTCGGTGGGACTGCCCCCGTCCCAGCCACTCCGAGAGCCAGGGCACCTGGAGGGCCAGGCTGGGTGAACAGGTCATGTACAAAGTTAACCTCACACCGTTTCTTCCTAACGCTAAAGAAAAGCGCCCAGCAGACCCTGGACTCCGCATTGCACCCGCCCCAGTTTCTGAGGCACACGATGCTGGCCCCGACCCTGCCCGCGGGCTGTACCGCTGGGCGGGGACACGCCCCAGTCAGGGAATACTGACAACAGCACCAGGCCCCTGCGGCTCCGCTTAGGACAGTCGCTGGCTGTGCTTGGCCGGGGGCTCCCCATGGACAGGGGGCCTAGGGACCCGAACGTGGGTAGCTGCAGGCCACAAGGGGGGACGGACAAACGCTGGAAGGGGACTGGCCTATTCCAGCCAATGAGAGGCGCGCGCGCACACACACACACGCACACACACGTTGACATATACATCGTGACACACACAAACGCGTCTAACATCTTCCATCATGCACCTTCCCCACAGACACCATCCAGCAAAGGACAACAGCGTTACACAAACACACACAAAGATCTGATCTACTCCATCCAACACAGATCAGTAGCGAGGGTACAAATACACACTCCCAGGGGAGGTGGTGTCCATCGGTACAAAACCAGAGAACACACACACACACCCACACTAATGGGTCTGACACACACACACACACACACACCCCAATAGGTCTGATACACACACACAAACCAATGGGTCTGATACACACACACAAACCAAAGGGTCTGACACACACACACACACACACACACACTCCCCAATGGGTCTGACAGACACATACACACACACACACACCAATGGGTCTGATACACACACACAAACCGATGGGTCTCTCACACACACACACACACCCCAATGGGTCTGACACACACCCCAATGGGTTTAATACACACACACACACACACACACACACCGCAGTTGGTCTGATTCACTTCATCCAGCAGAGACCAATGAGTGTGCATGCATACACACTTGTACACACGCGCGTGCACACACACGCACCGCGCACTGCAGTCTGTAGACATCCCCGGCTGGCTCTCAGAGGGTTGGGCCAGGGCCCGGCCCAGGGTTCATTCTGCTTTCAGCCGGCCCAGAGCCAGCCGGGCGCCCCAGCAGCCGGCGATGAGGTCGCAGTTGTGGTACATGAACATCCCCGAGAGGGTCAGCCCGATGCCCGCGTAGCTGAGCCCGCTCAGGTGGCTGTCGAAGAGCAGCCGCGACAGCAGCAGGTTCCCCACCACGTTGAAGTTGCCCAGGACGTGGATGGTGAGGGCGGAGGTCAGCGAGATGACGCAGAAGCTGGCCAGGTTGTAGAGGACGGAGCCCAGGCAGCTGAGCAGGACGCAGGCCCAGAGCCAGCCGTCATAGCGCAGGATGCCCTCCCAGGCCGCCCCCACCTCCAGCACCAGAGCCGCCGCGAAGAGGATGCAGAAGCTGGGCAGAGACGTCAGGCAGAGCAAGGAGACCGAGTCCAGCTTCTTGTCCTGCAGCAGGGTACCTGGAACCAGACAGCCGGGTCAGACACCAGCCAGGGCCTGGCAGCCCGGGGGTGAGGGAGCAGGGACTGCACCAGCGGCAGAAGGAGCCTGGCAGAGGGGACGTCCCCAGGAGCGGGGAGCCCATCACCTTCCGGCCCGTCCTGGGGGGCAGGCTAACGGACACCAGCAATGGAGACTTGGTACCAGCTCAGCATCACCCCCCACCCCCCAGCCACACCACCCCGCAGGCACTCCACACACTCATCTCACACCATGTACAGACACACAGTCGACACCCCCACGCCCCACACTGTCCACACATTCCCGCATCGCACCACACACGCACAGCGAGCGAGACCCGCACAGCACACCCAGGCACTCGCAAAGATACGCCCGGATTCGGGTCAGCTCATGCTGCAACTAACACACACACACAACACGCCAGCCTCAGTCCTCAGGCCCCTGCACACACCCATGGGCATACACACACACACAAAACCCTGCGCGCGCACGCACAAATGCACCAAGACGCGTGTGCAGACGCACACACGGAGCGACAGTCTCAAGGGCTCCGCAGCCACAGCTGGGGTCAGATTCCCACACCCGCTGAGCACCCAGCAGCCCTGCGGGCCCCGCACGGCCAGGCAGTCAGACGGGCTGAAACACAGGCCCACGTTGGGGAAGGTCTGAGGATATGGGGGGGTGTCCAGGGGGGGCAGATCCAGGGGGATCGGGAGGTCTCTGAGGGGGAGGAAGGTCTGGGGATATGGGGAGGTGTCCTGGGGGGCAGATCCAGGGGGATCGGGAGGTCTCCGAGGGGGAGGGGAGGGTCTGGCTGCCAAGGACATTTTGCCCCAGGAGGCCCTGGGAGGAGGTGCCTGACACCGTTTGCGCTCTCTCGCTCACCACCTGTGGGGGACGCAAGGCCCGGGGAGCCCCTTTCAGAGCAGGGGGGGAAGGAAAGGCCTGTCCCAGGGGATTGCGATGGGCTGCAGAGTCCTTCGCTGCCAGGCCACACGCTCAAGCCCAGCCCTGGCTGCCACCATCTGTCTGCTGTTGGATGAGGTGAGTCTGGGGGTCTCAGCGCAGCCCCAGTGGCCAGGTGTCCATGCCGCAGTCAGGCCCTTTGCTGTCCAAGAGGCTGAGGACAGAGCGGGGTGGGGAGCTGAGCGATTCCTCCCGTTGTGGGGGGTGTTGGCAGGCCGGCGGGGGGCAGGGGGGAGCTAGGCACTGCACCGGTGCTTCCCACTACGTGGGATTTCAGTCTCCAGAACTAAATCCCCGTTTACTCTCTCTGGCGCCCAAAGGGAACCCTGCAGCAGCCAGAAGGATCATTCTTCTTCTTCATATGGCCCTAGCACCCAGGAGCGGCCGGCATGGCCCAGCACTCCATTGCGCTAGGCTCTGTACATTATTGGTTAGGTATATTAAGGTAGCGCGCAGGAGTCTCCGCCTGAACTAGGACCCCATTGCGCCAGGCGCTGTACAGACACAGACCAGAACGATGGTCCCATTAGCATCATTAATGCCACTGCAGTAGCACTTTTCCTTTGGGAGGATCCCAGAGTCTCTTACAGGTGCTGAGGAGAAAGCAGCTCTAGAAAGGGGTAGCTGCCCCCATCAAAGTGCAGCCACCTCTGGGCTACAGCCCAGCCACCGCCCACAACACAGCCCAGCCTTCTAGGCCAGGAAGTGCTCCATCAGCTGAATTGAGGAGGTAATTCCCAGATCTGGAATTTGGCCAGGACGTTGGGGCTGGGACCTAGATGGGGGGAACAACGGGGGGCACTTACTTTGCTGTAAGGACTTTAATCCCCGGAGGAAGGTCGCGGCGAAGAGGAAGCAGCAGCCGGCCTGGTCGAAGTGCACCTCCCCAATGATGCTGAAGGAGGCCCCCAGGCAGATGGGCCCCATGGCGGCGTACTGCAGTGGGTGGTGGCGCCGGCCCAGCAGCACCTTGGAGAGCGTCAGGGTGAAGAGGGGCGTGGTGGTGTAGACCATCTGGGCAAAGTCCAACTGCACGTAGTTGAGGCCCAGGTTCCCGAAGGCCACGCTGGCGCAGAAGGTCAAGCTCAGCAGGTAGATTCTGGCCTTGGCGCCGGCGCCCAGGGCCGCAGCCCCCGCCCCGCCCGCCCGCAGCCTGGCCAGCGGGTAGCCCACCAGCACGGCCGTGAGCATGTGCAGGGAGGAGAGCAGCACAGGGTACCGGAAGTTGTGGGTGGCGAAGATCCACTTGTTGAGGCTGGACATGGTGGTGCCGGAGGCCATCCAGACAAAGACGGTGAGCAGGAGGGGCAGGGCACGCCCGGACGGCGGGAACGCCTGCCAGCCCCTCCGCGGGCCGGGGTCCGGCTTCCAGGGGCGACGCGCCCAGCCTCCGTCAGCGGAGGTCGTCCCTGCTTCGTCTCGGGGGCAGGAGGGCAGACACATCTGGGAGGGTGGCTCGGCTCCTGGCCCAGCACGTGGGGGGGCCGGTCCCTTCCCCACCAGCTGGGGGGCTTGACGCTGGGGGTGCAGAGAAGAGATGCAAGCTCCTTGGGGTTCTACCCCCGTGCCCATGGGTGCGGCGAGGTCTCCCCTTCCAGCTCTCTTCCACGGCCAGGCCCGGCTGCTCCCCCAGACGCCCCAGCTGGCTGCACCGACTGGTGTTTTTGTAGCGTCTCCTCCTGTTTCCTGCTTGGGGTACCAGCCCAGCCAGTCACTCCCGGTGACTCATCGGTCAGTCGCGTGCCCGCCTCTGCAGCTCCAGCATCCCGAGGCTGCCTGCAGGACTCTCCGGGGAGCAGAGCCGGGGGCCGGGCAGGAGGTTGCGGCAGACTGAGCTGGAAACCAGCCGGGTGCTGCTGGAGCCGAGCTGCGGTGGCAGCTGCCGGGGCACGAGGATCCGCGGTCACGCTCGGCTGCGAGCCGTCGGCCCGGCCTGGAGCCGGTGAAGGGAGCGGAGATGCTGCGAGCCGGCTCCAGCCGGAAGCGCCTGCTATGGCTCCCGCCTGCCAGGCTGCGGCTGCCAGGTGCCAAGGCCATGTGCAAACAGATCCCAGCCGGCGCCCAGGAGCAAGTGGAAAATTTGGGGGGGAGGGGGGGGGCTGTGTGCAAGGCTCCTCCCTGCCAGGGCTGCCGGGGTGTGGGGGGGGGAAAGGGGGGGGTTGTTCACAACAACAACAACAGTCGTCTGTGCGCGCATGTGAGTCCGTAAGGTGAATGGGGCCAGAGAGCCGGGGCCCTGCCCAGGCCTGCGCAGAGCCAGTCGCCAGCTGCTTCCCACTGCCACGGGCGGGGGGGGGGGGGTGGGGGGGGCCGATTGTAACTGAAGGAACAACATCCTCAACATCACTGGTCGCCATGGAAACACCGGCCCTGTTGTGCGGCTGCATCAGGGTCCCCGGCTGACTCACTGCAGGAAACTGACTCACCGCGCTGGGAGGAGAGCCCCGGCCGGCCGCCAGGCACAGGGGACCGCAAGGGAAATGAGACCAGTCAGGACTGGGAGAGCTGGGGGGGCGGGAGGGGGATCAGGCGGTTGTCAGAGCCTTACAGCTGTGCAGCTGATGCAGGCATGGGACAGGACTAATCCATCCCGCCATAAGGGTCCTGCTGTAACTGTGTCCACACGAGGACGCCTGTGCTGCTTTCGCGCCACTTCCTACAAAAATCATCCCCCCCACCCCCGCCCCATCCAAACGAGTTCTGCGGCTCCCAACCGTGTGGGCAGCCCAGGCCTTCCCCGCCAGGCTCCCAGCCCCAGCTCGGAGCCACGCCTCGTTTATTCCGTTTCTTCAGCAATTTGTATTACGCGTGGCCCTAGCGGCCCCAGAAATGAGCCCCATTGTGCTAGGTGCTGCACAGCTGGAGTGAGAGGCGGCCTCTGAGGAAGCCTCCAGCAGCGCCCGATCTAAACAGACAAGGGAGGAGAGCGGAAGTGACTCGTGCAAAGTCACTCAGCAGCTGAGGGGGCAGCGCTGGGAATAACACCCGTCTCCTGGCTCCCAGTCCAGTGCACTACCCACTAGGCTTCATTGCTTCCTGGAACACAGAAGTGCCAGGCTGGAGCAGAGCCGGCACCAGCATCCTGTTGCCAGTGGCCAGCACCATGTGCTCCAGGGAAGGTGTATGAACCCCACAGCAGCAGATGTGGGGGCTAAGCTGCCAGACTGCCCCTGGCACAGGGTCTTACCCTGGCGCACGCCCTGAAGCAGGAGATTTACTATCCCGCCCACAACATAGCTTAGCAGTAATGGTGACAACTGTGGATGTTCTTGTTACCCCTGTAACTCAGGGATGGGCAACTCGGGGCCGCAGCCAGCCCGCCAGAGGAGACGGGGGCAGCTCTGCCAGTGCCGGATTGAGGGAGCGGGCAAGTGGCTCTGCCAGCTGGAGCAGAGGACGGAAAAAGTGGGTGAGAGGCAGCTCTGCCAACTGCCTGGAGGAGAGTATGCGGCGTCCTGGCACCTGCTGGAGCAGGGGCGGGAGGTGGCAGCTCCCTGATTGCAGCAGGCCAGCTCCAGGCAAGGGCGGTGTTTAGGGGCGTGGGCTCATCTGCCTTCCTGGAGTCCGCGGAGCTGAACGTGGGCGGGCAGCGGTGTGTTGAACGGAGACGTCAGGACAGGACTCGCTGCCTTGGCACATATTCTCGCAGAAGCCCCAGGGCAGTCAGGGCAGCTTCTTCCTTGCCCACCCCGGCCTGCCGGAGGGTTTAGTGGAATTTGTGGCCGTCTATTACCCCAAAGTTGTCCATCCCTGACACAAATGCCCAATCCTTTTTCAAATCTTGCTAAATTTGCGACCTCGCTAACACCATGCGGCAGGGAGTTCCACAGTTCAACCACCCACTGTGCGAAAAAAGCATCCCTTTGAATTCCCTACCAATGACAGGGTCTTGCCTCACCCACTGTTGGACTGACTACCTCAGTTTCCCCACTGGGGCCAGCTCACTTTCTCATGGCTTGGTGGCCCCCTAGCTTCTGGCCCTTCCATCTCTTTAACCTGAGGTGCTGATTCATGTGCTGCTCAGTGATTTATCCCTCCACCCAAACCACAAAGTCCAGGGTCATCCAAAAGCCCAACAAACCAGACATTCGGCAACCGTGCGCAGCTGGCTCGTCCCTGTTATTATTATTGTGTGTTTGTAACGTGCTGGTGCCCAGGAGCCTCAATCACAGACCAGGACCCTCTTGCGCCAGGTGCTGTACAGACAGAGTGAGAAGAGGGTCTGTGCCCCAAGGAGCTCGAAATCACAGTCATTGGGGGTGTACCCTCACAGGGCCACCCCATATCTCCCCCTCTGCTGTGCTGTGCAGGCTACTTCCTTCTAGACAGACCCTTCCTTAGGGCCCCCAGATCCGCCTCAGACACTGCCATGGGCCCTACCCATCTCGCTCCGCCACCCTCCAGCCCTTTCCTGCTGAGCAGGGGAGCTCGATCAGTCCCACACTGAGCCGCTCTGGAGGGATCCCGCCAGGTCCCGTTCTTCCTCTTCCTCACCCCTCCCTTCTCGCTGAGCAGGCTCCTGACGCAACCCAGCCAAGCCCAACACCTGGGGTGCAGATAACGGGGCCCGGCTCCCCTTAAAGGGCCAGGCCACCCTCTGACACCACCCTTCAGCGTCAGTATTCTGCCTGCGACAGCGAGAAGAGAAGATCTCGCCCTTCCCTCTCTGTCACATTCATTACCGTGGGGACTTACGTTCTTCTGGAGCCGTTCACGAGCTTCGCCTTGGCCCCGTTCCAGACGACAGCCCGCGGGATTGGCGCCTCTGTTACAAACTGGCTGGCCAGGCCTGCCGCTCTTGGTTTGAAATCCACGTTTCCTTCTCCCAGATGGGCGGCCTGCCCCGGCCAACGAGCCCCGCCTCGCCGAGAGAGGCGCCGAAAGGTGCAGGGCAGTAGCAGAGCCAGAAGCAGAAAGCAGGGCTCCCGAGCCCCATTCCCAGCCCCTTGCCGCCTCCCTCCACTGGGATTGTCCCCAGGACGAAAGGGCTGCAGGATTTGGCTTTCCAGGGCATTTCAGTGCCTGGGGGGGGGAAACGCCTGGGGGGACCGGGCAGGGGGAGGGGCGCTCTTGTTCCACTCATGACTCCTCGAGGCACAGAAAAAGCCGTCGTCGATGCAAAGCCCAAGGGTCCAGTCTGCGTCCAGCCCTGCCGTGCGGCGCCGCGGGATCATACACCTGAGGACCTGCAGCACAGGCCCGGGCAGACCGAGAATCCCCTGCTTTGCCTCCCACCCGCCGCCGGCAAACCCGCAGTCTACGGGAGCGTTTCATTGGCTTCGGAGTAACGAGACTTTCTCCCTCAGAGGCAAGGCCCCGTGTCCTGCCAGACGAGCCACGGCGCCGTGGCACGCGAAGGGAGCAGTGATCCACCCACAGCAGCCGCCCCGCGGGAACCGGGCATCACAGCCAGTCTGCCTAACCCATGCCATGGAGCAGGTGACCAACAGGAACCAGGCCGGCTCAGCATGCTCGCCGCGCAATGGCCGTGGGGCATGCAGGCCTGGGGAAGAAGCCACGGGCGATTGAAAACTGCATGCCAGGCCGTCAGGAACCTGTGCAGCTCTGCCCTCAGCCTGGGAACCACATTCCCCAGGCGGGTGCCCGGGGCCAGAAAGCCTCGTAGGGACACCGAGCTCTGCAGCATGCTGCATCTGTGCCCCCAGAGCGCCCGCATCTGTCCTCGCTGTTCTCCACCAACTCACTGAGCCAGCTGGCCCGGTCAGCGTGAGGCTCTCGATCCACTAGTGCTGCTTTGTCGGGGGGAGGGTGGCACACGCTGTCCCTCAGTGCCATGGCTGCCCGGCAAGTGGGGCGTTCTCCAGCCTGCTTCTCCTTGGTGCCGTTGTGGCAGCTTTCTCCGCAGCGCCAGGCCCCCGCCCCATCTCCTGCAAGGCTCAGGGCACTCTGCTGTTCTGCTCATTTCCCTCTGGGCAGAAGACGTGGCTCTGGGCACATGCCAGCCTTGGTGGGCACCGTTGCCACTGGCACACTGCTGCGGCCGGCGCCGGGGCCTGTGCTCGGAGATGTTCAAGGTAACAAAAGCCCAGCTCAGCCCGTTAGATAAACTCCTTATGGAAGCCAGGCAAAGTGGAAGAGAAATAGACGGATACAAACTGGATTGTCTAGGTTAAAGAAATTCTCTAAACAGCCAAGTGCCCGTTCAAATTTGCCAGGTCTCGGGGCAGCTGATCGGATCGGGCGCTTGGCCTGCGTGTCTCCAGCAGTGAGACTTGCAAGTGGAAGTCAGCACCAGAGACAGAAGCTGCATTTTCTGTCTTTGCGTCTCTTTGCTGTATCCTTTTGCGTGGCTTCAAGGCAACAGGCTCAGATGCCAATAACGACAGCTCCAGCCCAGCTCAGCTCACTTCCTCTTCTCCCCCACCGGAGAGTTAATGCCATCTAAGACTGTCAAACAGGGGTTTTCCCTATAAAATCTCACAGCAGCTAAAGGGAGTAACAGATATGGTTAAAATAAAAGCCTTAACATGGCATTTCAAATGCTTTTCCTTCTTTTTCCTGAATCTCTTACCTGAATTACCCCTTTTCTGGGAGTTATTACCATGGGAATCACCAGCAATAACCCTGGACCCTGGACCACACTGAACCGTGTCCTGCCGTGACCACGAAGACGGGTTTCACTAACATCGTTTCACTTGTAGGGCCTGAGAGGCCCATTTCCCAGCACAAGAGTGGACTGATAGAGGCTAGAAAAGGGGTGGCTAGTACGGCCCAGCGCCTCCCTCCCGGGGAATGCGGACGGTTCCTCGGTCCAGATGAAACGCTGCATGCTGGGCCACCTGTGTCCGCACCTGTGTCTGACTGAGAGCAGCTTTGGGGAGCGACGCAGCCATGCCGTGTCTTGGGCCCAGCTGGCTTATCTTGCCGGCAGTCCCCCCCCACCCCAGGTTATTCAGCGGGACAGATGGTCTAGTTAAACAGCCACCCCCCTCCTGTAGTTGATGTTCCCATGGCACGAGACCAACTCATCACAATTAACACGATCAGTCATTTGGCTTTACGGTGCTGGGATGGGGTGTGCGCCTCACACTCACCCTGAAGGGGTTATCATAGGCCAGACGGGCCAGTGAATCTATTAGCTGCAAGCCGGGGGATGTTCCGGCCAAGAGCAGAGCCCTAATTCAGGGAGGTTCACCTGGGTAGGAATAGGCGGGGCTTTGCTGGTAGCCAAAGGAGGGCAGCTGGGAAGAGAGCTGCAGTCACTGTCTGGGACAAAGCAGAGACAGAGCTTCAGGCCCAAGAGGAAGGGGCTGCCTAGCAGACCCCGGGGAAAGGGCTTTGACTAGAGGGGAGAACGCAAGCCTGGGCTAGGCAGGGAGGAAGCAGTGCAGGGGAGTGCAGGAAGGCTTGTGACTGCCCGGACCTTCGGGGCTGGAGCTGGGGTCCCGGGCGGGAACCCAGAGCAGAGGCTGGGCCTGGGCTCCCTTGCCACCCAATCCGGGCAGTGACGTTGAAGACTGTCCAGGACCGTTTGTCCCAGTCACCGAGACCGTGACTTAGCCAGGGCAGTGGACTTAAGGACTGCCTGGGGTGCGGTGGAGGCTTGGAGAGCACCGGGGAGGCATGGACTACTGTCCCGTAGCCGGAGGGCTGCACCACGAAGACAAGGAGCAAGAGGGGCCGCGGAGCAACGGAGAGAGACGCCGGGCAGAGAACCGCAAGAAGAGGGCGGCAGGTTGAAAGGGGCCAGGAGGAGGCGCCCCAGCAGGGTGCAGTGAGCCCTGTGACAGGCGGCCAGGACAGCTCAGCGCACTGCTCAGCAGGGTGCGTGGTGCAGCTTGCTGCACGGGAGAGGTATCACTTCCACACGGCCCTTCCTTTACCAGTACCCGCCTGCCAGGAGACCAGGGGGGCTTCGCGCACTGAGGAAGGGAGAAAGCGGGACACACCTGAAGAGAATCTCACGGCCCCAGCCCCAGCTGCCTTTTTGCCACCTTCAACAAGCTTCTGCCTCTGCTTCTCCCTCCGCACAGGATCTCACTGATGTCTCCCAAGAGCAAACATACACCATGACCTTCCCCCAGCCCTCTTACAATGCTCCCCCCTTCTCCCCTCACCACTCAGGAGTTCGTCATCTGCTCTCCTCTAACCCCTGCACTTGCCCCGTGACCCCGGCCCACTCTCAACCCCCCTTCACTCCTCCCCACAACCCCCCGCTCTCCTCCCTCCCCACAAACAAACTTCAGGCTTTCCCATTTTAAAACCCATCCTGGACCCTGCTTCTCCAGCTCCTGCCCCATCTCCCTTCACTGAGCATGGCCTGCAGTCCCTGCCTGGCCTTCCCCTCCTCCAAACCATCCTAGACCCTCTCCAGTCTGGCTTCTGCCTCTTGCACTCCACTGAAACTGCTCTCACAGAAGTCTCTAATGGCCTCTTCCTAGCCAAAGCTCAGAGCCAGTCCCCCCGCCTCACCCTTCCCGACCGCTCAGCCAGCCATGCTCCTCCTCTTGAAATCTTGTCTTCCATGACTGTCCTCCCCGGCCCCTCGAATCGCTCCTGCAGCGTGTCCTTTGCAGGATCCCCCTCACCCTCTCTGTGGAGGGTCCCCAGGGCTCTGTCCTTGGCCCCCTTCTGCACCTCAGCTCTGGGTAATCTGCTCACAAACACAAATTCGGCTACCCGCCCTAAGATGGCCACTTGCAGACCTACCTCTGCTCCAGACCTGTCTCCTGCCAGACTCAAATGTCAGCCTGTCTCCGACATTCCCTCATGGATGTTTCGCTCTCAGCTCAAGCGTAACATGGCTAAAGCAGAGCTCAACCTCCCCCTCCAACCCTCCTTGCCACCTCCTTTCTCCATCATCCTACCTAGCACTCAGGCCCTGGGCGTCATCGACTCGGACGTCCCTAGGTCCTCACACCCAGGGAATGTCTAAATCTTGCTGATTCTTTCTGCAGAACATCTCCGAGTTACAGCCTCTCTTATCTATCCACACAGCCACAACTCGGATCGAGGGTCTCATCGTCCCGTGTCTCGATCACTGCAACATCCTCCTCTCTGGCGTTGCCGAATGCCATCTTGCCCTGCGTATATCCAGTCAGAACGCTGCTGCAAGATCATTCTCGTACCTCGGCGCTTTGATCATGTCACGCCTTTCCTTGCAGCCCTCCACTGGCTCCCACTTCTCGATTGCATCAAATGTAAGCTGCCTGTCTTCTCTTTCATGGCTCTTCACAGTCCACGTCCATCCTACCTAGCATCTCCCGTTTGCTATGGACTGTCAACACTCGGCCTTTGATGCCAGCCCCCCTTGCCCATTTGTTACGTTTCTGAACCGGCGCCGATGGGCTTTCTCTCATGCCACTGCTCATGCGAGGGAGGAGTTCCCCAAAAACATCCAGAAAACGGCTCCTCGTCTGTCACTTTCTGGGGTGCAATCCACACCAGCAAGGGGTTGTGTCGTCGCCTGCCCTGCAACCTTGCTTTGCTGCTGTAGCTCCCAACTGGGTCGCTCTCAACCAGGCGACCAGCATGCAGGTCATCAACCCCGAGCGTCTGTGTGATAGACAGTCCTTGTTCAGCAGCGCTGAGCCCAGCAGCCTGTCTACAGCCCCATTCTGGCTTCCACCAGCCTCCGCTACTACTTGCAGGGTGACCCCGACACCCGCCCACTCCTGTGAATTTTTCCCAAACCGCATGCTTTGCAATGGCCGGCCCTCCCCTGGCCAGCCCAGAGAAATAGTATTTGTTTGTTCCTTTAAAGACACAAAATTCATCACAGCTTACTAACGTAACTGGGGTAAATGCCCCCTTCCCTTTAAACACCGCACTGAGTTGGTTTATAGTAAAATAAAACAAATCTATTAACAATGGGACGTAGGTTAAGTGACGCCGCCAAGTAATAGGAATAAAGCGAGAGAGGGTTACAAGCAAATAAAAGTGAAAACGCGCATCTAAAATGCTAAAGCTTTAGCAAGATCCAGGCTTTGTTCAAGACGGTTTCTCTCACCAGTCATTCTTCTCAGCCATGACTGACTTTCCCTCAGTCAGAACTTTCCACCAAAGTACAAAGTGCTGGCGTCCCTCATCTTCTTAGGAGAAAGATCTTTGCCTGAGCAGGTTTCTCGCCTATATTGAATTCCAGAGACTTCAGTCTCACCCTTGATTGAAGGACTAATCTTTCGTGGCATGCAAAAGCAGCGGGTGTGTCTGGTGATGGGTGCCAAAGCTGGCTTCTGTCTTTTCTCATATCTTCCAAAGTTCAGTGACCTTATTTCAAGAGGCAGGATAACCTCAAGCTGTTCCTCCCTTCTGTGGGTGTCCCATCCCCCTGTAAGATTTCTATGTATTATGTACAAAATGGGGCATTTATTGTTTTGATTCTACCATGCTTGATTTACATAGGAGACAGGTAAACATAGCTGTCCCACCTCCTGTCTGGGTGGGAATTGTTCCTTCCTGTTTGGCCTCCCACTTAAACATATCAATGAATGTCCGTAATTCCTCCTACGCTGTTAATACACAGTTCACAGTGACATTAATCACCAGTGGCTCACAGACTTTCAGCAAAGACCTCACTCTGTAATATCCTTCTATAATAGTCATACTGTATCCGTACAGCTGAGTCAGTTGCTTATCACTTATAAAGACACCCCCCCCCCCAGGTCTTCTAGCCCAGTGCACCTTTACAATGGAGTCTTCTGAAAAGTAAATCTCAGACCAAGCGTCTTTTGGATGTAGAGGCCATGCTGTCTCCTCCCCAGCTTGTTAGGCTACGCCTACACTGGCGGCAGCAAATTCGCCATCGTCAGATCAATCTCTCTGGATCGACTGAGGGGTCAGTGAAGACCCGCTCAGTCGATCCAGAAATCGACGTACTAAGACCACCTCCACAAGTAGCGCAGCGCTGTGTCGACGGGAACACGGTTCCTGTTGGCGCAGTGCAGTGAAGACGGCGCGCAGAAGAGAAGCAGAGAAGTCAACGGGGAGTTACGCAAGTTTTTTGCGTAGCTTGCGTAACTCCCGTCGACTGCCGCCGAATCTCAGAGGTAAGTGTAGACAGGGTCATAGTAACTTTGCCTCCACCTGTTGCTTGATGGGTTTGTTTACTGCTTATCTGTAAACAGAGGTGAACACGTTTCTTTCTTTAGGTTAGGCCTGCTTAACAACTCGCCCTGACCTAGCTGCTTCGCACACAGTGGTTATAATTCTAGTGTATGTTGATGTCTTCACACCCAGCGTGTGCAGACTCCCTGCAGGAATATGGATGGTCGCTGAGTGAAGAACTTTCAAATGTTCCCGCACAAGGTGCATTCTGTACAAAGCCTGTGACAATGGCGTGCAGGCTGTGACGACAGGGGTGCTTGTGCTTCGTGTCACACCACCGCCTTCCACTCCCTCCTCAAAGCTCTCCTTTGCTGTGATGCCGCTAAAAATCCTGACACCAGCCAGGCCGCTGCTGGCATGCAGAGACCCCTGCCCACCACCACCAGTATTATCTTTGGTTCCTTGTTCTCCCGTCTGTCTCCATCTGCCGTCCCGTCTTATCCCTAGATTGTAAGCGCTTTGGGCCGGGGCAGGGCCTGTCTTTTTGTTCTGTGTCCACATCGCATCTAGCACAGTGGGGTCCTGGTCCACGACTGGGGGTCCTACGTGCTACAGCCCTACAAATGAGAGATAAAACTCATGCTGGGGATTAGTCAGCCAGGAGAACAGAACTGCCCATTGGTTGTAGGGAGTAATGCGACCCCACAGGACAATGATCAGACCCTGAAGACAGCTCTAGGCAGAAGGCCCAGGCCTGGCCCAGAGCCCCGGGTGTTCTGGGTAAGGACCAAATGACAAACTGCACGCTTTGCAACCACAGCTTTAATCATTTCACATCCAAACGTCAGACTGAAGAAGAGAGGCTGCACTGGGGCATCACCTCCTCTCGGCACCGGGGCTGGGTTCCCAGGGTTCCCACCCACTCCTCCCCGTCTGGACAGCAGAGATCCCAGGTGCTTCAGAGAGATCAGCCACATCCTCTCATCCCAGCAGGGTTCTGTTGCTTCAGGAAGTGGGGAGGGAGCAGACAGGGAAGGCCTGGCCTGCGAGCCGTGCAGTGACTGCTGGACAGAGGGATGCAGTCTACAGCAGGGGTTCCCAACCTGTGGCCCAGGGGCCAAAAGTGGCCAATGGGGTCTTTCAAAATGGCCCGTGACTCCCCCCCCCCCCCCCCCCCACTGGCTGCAGAAGGGAGCCGCTGCCTAAGGACCCAGGCGGAGTGCATGGCCGCAGGGCTACAAAACCGGTGCACGCTCCTTGCTTCAGCCAAGGGGACGGGAGATCAGTGCTGCCCTTCCCCTGGTGTAGCAGGGAGCATGGCAAAGGGCTCTGCCTAGGTCCCTAGGCACTGGGATCCCTGCTGGAGCCAGAGAGTGGAGCATTGATCTCCCGTCCCCCTGGCTGCAGAAGTGAGCCCCTGCCTAGGGACCAGGTGGAGCACACGGGGCTACAGGACGCGTGCGGTTTCCCTGCTGCAGCCAGGGGGACAGGAGACCAGCAAGGAGGCAGCCTCCACACTGAACTCCTTCCGTCTGGCTGCAGGCGGGCGGAGGGAGGAAGGCTGCTGGCAGAGCAGCCGGGACCCACCATGCTTGAGGAGGGCAGGACTCTAAAAATCAGTGCTTTCCGGTTTGGCCTGCACTTAGGCGGCCACCCACTGTGACTTGCTGTGAGTAATTTGTAGGTGTAAAAGAGTGAATGTAAAAACGAGCAGAGCAGCATCAAAATGTTCACTTTACACATGCAGCGATCTGCAGTCCTTAACGGTGTATCCGTCAATACATTTGTTATGAGCTGATAGACTGGGGGCCCTTCAGGGTTGTAAAATTGATATTTGTGGCCCTCGAGCCAAAAAGGTTGGGAACCACTGGTCTAGAGACTCCCCAGGACTCCAGTCACAGCAGGGTGCTGGTACAGTGGGAGGGCCAAAGTGTGCCCGTCAGGAGGCCGTAGATGCAGATACTTCCTCCTCTGGATTCATTGGGTGGTGGTTCAGGCAGCCCCAGCACACCAAGGGTTAAAGCTGCATTAGAAACTCAGCAAAAACAACGAGCGTTCTGTGGCACTTTAAAGACTAACAAATTTAATTTTTGTAGGCATAAGCTTTTGTGAGACTCAGCTCACTTCGTCAGATGCAGAGGTAGAATGATACAGTAAATAGGAAACACAGATATACAAGCGCATAGAGAATTTGCTCCAATCCCTCAGACAGAGACAAACACCTATAGGATCTCTATGAAACGTTCCTAAAACTACAACACCCACCTGGAGAAGTAAAGAAACAAATTGACAGAGCCAGACGGGTACCCAGAAGTCACCTACTACAGGACAGACCCAACAAAGCAAACAACAGAACCCCACTGGCCATCACCTACAGTCCCCAACTAATATCTCTCCAACACATCATTAAAGATCTACATCCTATCCTAGCAGATGATCCGTCTCTCGCTCAGGCAGTGGGCGACAGACCGAGCCTAGCTTACAGACAGCCCCCCAACCTGAAGCAAATACTCACCAGCAATCATACACCGTACAAAAAGTCCAACCCAGGAACCTATCCCTGCAACAAACTCTGTTGTCAGCTCTGCCCACACATCGACTCTATTGACAACATCACTGGTCCTAACCACAGCAATCACACCATAAGGGGCTCATTCACCTGTACATCCACTAATGTTATATATGCCATCACGTGCCAGCAATGCCCCTCTGCCATGTACGTTGGCCAAACCGGACTATCACTACGCAAAAGAATAAATGGACACAAATCAGACATAAAAAATAACATCCACAAATCAGTGGGAGAACACTTTAATCTCCCAGGGCACACTGTCACTGACCTGAAAGTCACAGTACTTCTCCAAAAAAACTCAAAAACAGACTTCAAAGAGAAACTGCTGAGTTAGAAATGATCTGCAAACTTGACACATTCAAACTGGGTTTAAACAGAGATTTGGAATGGCTCTCTCATTACAAGAGGTAAATTGCTTTGCTCACCCATTCTCACCTCCTACTCAATGACTGTCATTAGCCCTCAAGTACCCGGCTTTCATCTACCTCCCCCATCATTCTCTATGCATTTGTATATCTATGTTTCCTATTTACTGCATCATTCTACCTCTGCATCTGACGAAGTGAGCTGAGTCTCACGAAAGCATATGTCTACAAAAATTAAATTTGTTAGTCTTTAAAGTGCCACAGAACTCTCGTTGTTTTTGCTGTATACAGACTAACACGGCGACCCCTCTGGAACTGTTCTATCAGAAACTCAGGATTACGAGGCCTTTGGGCCGCGTCCTCAGAGTCAAGGTTTTTCATTCACACATTCTGCTCTCCGCCCCTGGCTCGCCCAGGTTCCCTAGAGCGGATGGCTGTAGTTGATCCACAGGGCTCTGTGGGAGGGAATTTGCCCTTTGTGACTGTGACTGACACACACGCACACACACACACCCCCACGGGCCAGGGACTTGCGTTATGACTTCAGCCTGTGGGGAGGAAGATGCCACGCCATGGGCACAGCACTCACACACATGCTGCCCTGGCAGAGGTTTCACTGTGGATCGGGGGGCAGGGGGCTGGAAGGCAGGCCGCAGGCCATCTACCAGGTGCGAAACTTCAGGAGGATGGTTTCTCCGTCCCGAGGATGGTAGTCAGAGATGCCTACAAAACGAGACAGCAGAGCACAAGCCCATGAGTGAGAAGAAGCAGCCTGGGCACAGATTCAGGGACTCACACAGTGCAACAGAAATAGGAGCAGGAGCTACTACCCGGGGACAGTCAGCTTCCTGGGGGTTTGGTACCATTCCTCAGGCACTCATGTGTTTATCCAGCACTCATCCCCACAGCATCTGCCACCTCACACTCTTACTGCATTTATCCTCCCACCCCCCTGCAAAGCCGGGCTGGGCTATTACCCCCATTGCACAGGTGAGGAACTGAGGCATGGACCAACTGAGTGACTAGCTCAAGAGAGCTGAACCCAGGTCTCCCGAGCCCTGGCCTCGTGCTCTGACCACTGGGCCACCCTTCTGGATGAGATGGCGCTCAGAGCAGTAGCTAGGGGAGACAGCATGGAGTCACCCTGGAAAAGAGGAGTGCCAGCTCTGCGGGCACAGATTCTACTCTGGAGGCGAAAGCTCAGCTGCTGGCTGGCCAGCAAGGGCAAGGTGGAGAGAAACTGCAGAGGGGAAACTGGAATAGCTTGGCAGAGAACAGCCCGGGAGAGTCATCGGCACAGCTGCTGCCACCCGGGACAGGAAGGGCGATGGCTGGGCTGTCCACATGGGGAGCAGACGCTAGTGCGTCCTGGAAGACAGTCTATCCATTTGTGAGGCATGGCTCAGTCTCAATACGGACCAGTGGGCGTTAGAGAGTTACCGATCTCAGTTTGCCCTGTATATACATGCAGCATCCCCCCTCCTTCAATAGCACTGTATGGTGGGCCTGTCACCTCTCGCATACAGCCACCTTATCCTGGCATCGCTCCTGCTTATCCCCGGGGTGAGAGGGCCCCAGGCCCGGCATCTTTACTTCTTTTTCCACACTCTGTGGTTTGTCTCATTAAGGCTATGGGCTCAGACATGTTTATCAGTCATTTAGTCCTTGGTCAGTGGAAGCTTCAGGCTGGTCCTGTCACCCTTGGCTCCTTGGAGGTACCAAAGTGAGAGGAGGGGCCAACCCAAGCGTCACAGCCCAGAAACCAGCATCCCTGCTAACCAGGAAGAGAGAAACCTGCAGCAAGAACAGGTCCTTCTCCCCAGGGTCTTCGGGGCACTCTCTTGGATCAGCGCTGCGGGATCAGCCACTGAGCGACTCCACAAGGCAGCGGGTCGCCAGCTTTGTTCTAAAAAATATTTCAGAGGCAAAATGGCCTTTTATCAAAACAAACATTTGTGTTTATTTCCAGTTTTTTGGCAAAAAGCCCACCAGGAAACCTCAAAACTGGGAGGAGGCCAGATCTGACAAAGTGGGTTGCAGGCCACGGAAGCTTATGCCCGCAGAAATGTGTTCGTCTTTAAGGTGCTACAGGACTCTCGTTGTTTTTGCTGTATACAGACTAACACGGCTACCCCTCTGGAACAAAACCGGGAGGGTTTGTTGGGAAAACTGGAAAATTTCCATGGATTTTTTTTTAAACGTTTGCTTCTTTAACAATACAACATATCTCTGTGGCTCCCAAATCGTCAGGCCCCCTGGCTCGGTGTATGCGTACAGGGGTGTGACTTCACCGCGCTTAGCCATGCAGGTTTCCTGTACGGCACCCTACAGCCAACTCACACTGCCACCTGCCCAGTTCTAGTGCCTTCCAGTCTCAGCCCGTCCAGCTTCTCTCTCCCATCACAGCTATGGCTGCGCTGAACATGGAGGGCGGGCGCTGGCTAAATTCATTCTGCTTGTTTCCTAAATGAGAAATGGATGTTTCCCCTGGTTTTTCCACAAAGGCCCAGGCCCCTGGGATTGGCGGAACCGGCCACGGGCGGCACCGCTGCGCCTCAAAATGACAGCTGCGCGCGCATTTCCCAGGGTGCTTCAGGGACGGCCTCTCTCCTTGGAGCTGTAGGGGGGAGGCCTTCTGCAATGCTTGCCGGGAGAAAGGCTCTGCGGGGATTAGACCCGGGTCTGCAGGATGGCCGACACCTCCACACCACTTCCCAGCAGCCACAGTAGGGCTTGTATGTTATCACACAGACACTACAGGAAGCACCCCCTCTGAGGCCGGACTGACAGCTTCCCTGGTGGCCCCTGCTTGCTCCAGGCCCCCTATTTAAGCCCAGGAGGCATTCCGGGAAGCATCTGTACAATAAGTTGGGCTCCCCGGCCAGACGTAGTGACGGACCTACCCCTCGGCTTGCTCTTGGACTCCTGCTCCTTGGCTCAGACGTCTGAGCTCTTGTGCTGTTCTTGGATATGGACCGCCCTGGCTCCAACCACTAGGCCTGACTGCCCAAGCCCAATCATGACACCAGGAGCCTCACAAAGGACGCCCAGGTGCTCCTTTATCTTCCCCCAGGCCCTTCCTGTGCCGCCAGTCTACAGTGAGTGTGGCCCACCTTGTCGAGCTGCAGCCAGCCTGTTGTCATGTCCGTGTTCTCCACAGGCTTCCCTAGCAGGTATTACAGTGTCTCAAGCCACCTAGGTCGCTCCCTGTCCCTGCATGCCCAGTCTGCTTCACATCCGCCCCAGGGACATCAACCATTGGCGATGGCAGGCACGACAGATGGGATGGGGGCGAGGGGGGGGGGGGCCATAAGGAGCTGCTGGGGTGCCTGTAACTGTCTCCAGTGGGGCAGCCCAGGGCTCACTGAGGGTGGCATTTGTTGATGATGCATGAGGCAGAATGGACCCCAGCTCCTTCCCCGGTGCCGTGGGCGCTGCTGTGCGAGAAGGAACAAAGCCATCGCGCTCGGACTGATCTCTGAAGTGGGCTGATCCGCGAAGGACGCAGGGCAGGTCTATCTTGCCATCCAAGGGGTGCCTGCAGCCCAGGCAGACGTACCCTTGCTGGCTCTACGCGCTCGAGCATTGCTACGAAGAGCGGTGTAGAGGCGGTGGCATGAACTTCAGCCCAGGCTGTCCACCCACCTACTCACACTGCGGCTGCCCAGGCCACGGCATTTACCTTGCTCCGGCTACCCGAGCTGCAGCCAGCACAGACCCACCATGCACAGGGCCCGAAGCCCCATTGCCTGGCACCTCGTGCCGTCCTTTCACCGCTGTGAGCAAAGCTACCAAACCAGCCCGCTCCACTCGCCTGCAGCAGCCACTGAGTTTTACACCCCTGTGCAGAGGCAGAAGTGAGGGCACAAGATGCTGGGTGGTGGGACGGGGAGCAGATCCGCCAAGCAAGAGGGGGCCGTTTTAAAGCCGCATGGTAGGCTAGCTTTGCCCTTTATCACCACGATCCCTTTGGCAGCTGCCCATAATCCCAGCCCTGGGGGAGGCAGCTCTCACTGATGCAATGGGAATTACACCCACTTACGCCAGCCTGTATTTGGCCCCTTGGGTTTGTGTGATGCATGGAAAAGGCTTTCTTGAAGCAGCTCTATCCCTGGAAGAATCCTACGCCCTGGGAAGAGGGGTGGAGCCCTGCCAGCGGGTCCATTTTTTACAGCACTCTCCCTTTCCATGCCCCAGAGCTGTACCCCTCCGCCAGGAATTCAGTAGCCACCGGAACGAACGGCCCCAGTCTACATTCTTTAGAGCAGCCTTCAGTGCAATGCAGCAGCAGCTAGTCAGAAAATTCCACACATGCCGAGGGGGGGTGGCAGCTGCTGGGTGCCCAAGCAGACACTGAGCACCAGAGGTGCCAGGCTACAGAGTTTCCCAGGTGCTGTTTCCCTCACCTTTCTCAAGACTGGTGTCCGGGGCCTGAAGGAGCTGCCAATATTTCCACTCTCCATCTCCGGCTTTCACCCCCATCACTGAGGTTAGAAACAGACCTTGCAGGGTGTCCTGGGTTTCAAACCTAGGTTGAAGGGGAAGGAGAAGAGGTGACACGGCTTCCAGGCAGGGCAGGGCAGAAAGCAGGTTTTTTCTACTTTGCTTCAACTCAGGCAGCAGCAGCGAACGTGGCCCCACATCAGGGCCCTTGCGGAGGGAACAACGGGCTAGGAGCACAGTCCTAACCACATACAGCTGCTTCCGTACGGCCCAACAGCCCTGCGGCCAAGCCTCCCTGTCACGGGAGCCATTGGGTGCAGTCCCCCACCCCCCAGCTGGGGGCATAAAAGGCCGACAAGCAGGGCTGCAGACAGGCTTCTGCAGGAGACCCTGGGCCAGAGAACAGACCTGGAAGGGAGCTTGCCACACCAGCCAGGGGAGAGGCCTGGCTAGGGATCCTTGGGGTGCTGGCAGCAGCAAAAGCCCCCAGAGGCAGAGGCCTTAGGAGGCATCAGATGGAAGGGCCTGGTTCCCCCATCTGGACTGATGTTGCACTGTGTTTGTGTGACAATCAATGCCTCCCTGGGAGAAGGAAATGAAATGCTGACACTGGTGGGAGCTTCCCCAATGCATGAGGTGGTCTGACGGCAAGCACAAGAATGGGGAAACTGAGGCAGGGTCTGATGCCAAGTTTGGGGAGACCCTGTTACTCTCCCTTCAAGATCATCCCACTGGTACTGGGAGCCAGACCTCTCCCACATACTGGGCAGTTCCCTACAGAGACTACCTTCTACCACAGAGCGGGTTCATTCACAGAGAGGGGTGTCCCAGAACTGTCGTAAGAACGTGACACCCAGTAACTGTCTGCAATCTCTGATGGGGCCTGGAAAATCCAGACCAGGTCTAGCAGGAGGACGGGACACTCGCACTGTTACTGAACAGGGGATGGGACACTCGCACTGTTACTGAACTAACTCTCCCGCAGGCGTTGCACCGCAGGGTCCCACAGCACTTCACGGCAGGTTGCTGGGTGAGATCATCCCCACGTTACGGGGGTGGAGAACTGAGACTCAGAGAGGGGCAGCAACTCATCCCAAGACATGCAGTGAATGAGCGTCAGAGCCAGGAACCCAGCAGCTCTGCCTTTCAGGCCTGTGCCCTGAGGGCTGGGCCACGCTGCCTAGCGTTTGTCCTGGGGGATGCAGGCAGAGGCTTCTGAAAGATCCCCTGCTAGCACTCTGGGTGGGCAGGGCAGGCCCTGGACTGCCTCTTCCCCACCCTTTCGGAGGCTGTGCGCTCCCCTTCCCAGCCTGCCCTGCAGCCAAACCTCCTGTTTGTTCCCGGCTCAGCCAAACCTCCCATCTGTTCCCAGCCCAAGCAGGAGGCTCTCACGTGAACTGGCCAGGGCTGCCCTGCTTAGCGGTTTTCAGCACGGCCAGGAGGGAGGATCCGGATGGCACCTGGATGGAGCAGTTGTACAGTTTCTCGGGTCTCAGAGAGTTCTCCACGTCCAGATGAACAGTGATCATCTCAGGCCCCAGAATCAGTGGCCCGGGTCCTGGGCACGTGGTGTCTAGCTCCAAAGTGTCTGAGAGAGGGAGAGGATGTCTCAGGTGCCAATAGTCATGGGACCCCTGTGAGGACCGTAGCGTGACAACCTGCCGTCCTAACCCTCCCCCCTTCTCAGGGCATGTTTGCTGGGCTCTTTGGATTTCCTCTCCCTAGCTCCCTTCCTCTAAGGCCCCCCCACTGCAGTCACTGTCACTCCCATGTCTCTTCTTCGCGGATCTGCCTCTAGGCGCGGGAACCACGGCCCCACAAACCCCTCCCCTTGCTGGAGCGTCCCTGTCCCGCCCGTTACCGTTCTCTGCTTGGCACTCCATGGTGGCGATGTCCAGATAGCTCTTGCCATACAGCACGGGCAGCAGCTGGGACATGGTCATGGGGTTCTGGAAGGCTTCCAGGCTCTCCAACAGGGTAGCCATGACTTTGGTACACTCTGGCTCCGTGCCCATCCTGGTGGCGATCAAGAGCTAACAGGCAGGGTTCAGAGGAAGGGGATATTACATAGCAGAGCCTCGTCACCATACGTATGACATTGAACAGACACATCACTATAACAATAACGTTCGGTGAACCGCGAGCCTTCCAAAAACACCTCACAGGACATACTTGGCATTAAACATTACACAATCACATGAACGATACACGATCACACCACAAGGGTGTACATGGGGGTGCAGTGGGGCCATTTCTCCTGCAGCACTGAGTCCTGTGCCAGGGCTGACTCCAGAGGGAGGGGTTCTGTGGCGGCTGGACAGCCTTCTGTCCGCCAGATGGTTCACTTTCCCCAAGCCCAGGTCCCACAGGTTTCATGTGCAGGGCAGACACGCCCTCAGAGAGCTCCCCCCAAGGGGCTACGCTACGGTAGCGTCTCCTCTCCATGCCCCCTGGGAAGCTGGCAGTGTTCCATGGCCGTGCGGGAGGCGGACGTGCTCCAGAGAGCCACGCTCCTCACCTGCACAGCCAGCGGGCTGCTGAAGACATTGCCGAAGGTGCCCTTGGCAGTCTGAGCCCGGAGAATCTTCTTCGTCACTCTCCGGCCTGCCGTGTGGATCGCTGCCACTGTGCTGGGCTCGTAAAGGTTGGCCCGCTCCAGGCAGGCAAAGGCCAAGCCTACCATGGCCTCGGTGTCTGGGTGAGGAAGAGCCGGGGAAGGGGTTACAAGGACAGCTGCCCCCAGACGGGAGAACCCTGCCCATGTGACTTCAGTGGGGCTACGTCCCTGTATGGCTGGAGCGCGGCGCTGCCAAGGGGAGAAACCAAACCCCACTTGGGGGGAGCTGACTTGCGTGTACCTCCCAAGGGAGATACAAAGGCTGGGCTGTCTCCAGCACGTCAAGAAGGCAGGCGTGCCCCCACGGAGGACCATGCGTCGACAAGCACGTACCCACGGACAGCTTGCCGCCATGCGTGAACTTGTTGTGCTTCTCAGCATTCAGGAGCTGCCGGATCACATCGGTTTCGAGCTTCTTGCCATGCACACACAAGGCCAAGACCCCCAGGCTGTACTGGTAGTAACTGGTGATGGGGTGGCCTTTCCCCTTGAAAGCTTTGAGCAGGAGAAAAGGATCAGGATTAAGGAAGCAGCATGTGCTCCCCTCCCCACACCCCAGCAGCCCCACCAGCCATTCCTCCCTTCCTACGCCCTGGGATTTTGCACCAGGGAGCTGGATGGAATAAACACAGCCACCTCGCGATCCATGCCACTGCCTCCCCCACCCAGTGCATTCACAGTCGGGAGTGGGGGCTGAGAAGGGGCGGGTGGATGCTTCTTGGTGTTGCCAGGGTGTCTCTTTGTTGTGAATGGCCCAGGAGGGCTATTGTTGCTGTGAATGGAGAACTAGGGTTCCACTGATGGCCGTTCCCCGGCAGGGACATGGAGCTGGGACGCATCCCAGAGTTGCCACACACCACCCTAGGCAGCTTCCTGCCACTCTCTGCAGTAACGCCCAGGTCCAGCCCTGGGCAGCGCCCTCTTACCTATCTGCGTCTTCTCCTTGTGCAGATGACCCTTCAGCTGGGTCACCAGCTTCCTCCCCTGGCGCGTCTCCATGTCCTGGCAGGCAGCCCGCAGTGCTAGGAGGTACAGAGCCAGGCGGCCTGTGCTGGGCTGCTTCTGCTGGTCAACTGCTATGGAGCTGAGGTGACAACACACACCACAAGCCAGACACTCACTGTATGGCTCCTCCTGCTCATACAGGTGCCCCCAGCCCCACCCTCTGTCTGTGGGAGCTGCGTCCCCAGGGGCAGCAAACACCAGCTCTGGGACAGAGGCATCTCTAAAAGATCCTCAGCGGAGTTTGGGGCCTGACTGATTATAGTCCCATGCTTTGGTGTGCCTGACAGGAGCATCCAGGCCCAGGCCAATCGGTCAATCAGCAGAGAGCCTTGCCCACCACCACATGGTTCAGGCACCTCTCCTGGAGCATCAGTGTAGCTGGGGCCCAGGATCCTGGGGCATGCAGGGGAGGTGACCGCACACAAGCGAGCGGAAACCCAGCCCCTTCGAGAGGCGCGCAGGACAGGTAGAAGGTGGACCTGGAAGAGGGCAGAGGAAATCTTGTTCCGTGGCACTAGGGCGCTCCTGCAAGTGGCAAGATACAGAGGTGACCTGCTCCTTGCTCCGGCTAGGCTTTGGGCACCATTCACCATACCTACTGACGCTGGGCAGGAAGACGTCCTTCAGCCTCTGGAGGTACCGGGCCTCTTTCTCCAGACTGTGGTCGGCAGAAAGACGAAGGGCCGCATACACGCTGGGGTTCGGCTCCACCAACAGATCCTGGCTCTGTCTCAAGAGCTCCGTGTTCAGGCATCTGATCAGAGGAGACTTTCCCTTGGGGATTTCTTGGATAAAAACAAAGGAAGGAACAGAAGAGCGAATGAACGCCATGGAATGGAATAAAGGGGAGTAAACTGTGTGGGGGGAAACCGCAATTCCATAACACCCAGAGAGTATCGTCTGTAGATCTCAAAGTGCTCCACAAAGGGAAGTCTGGATCATTATCCCCCCTTTAGACATGGGGAAACCAAGGCACAGAGACGGGGAAATGACTTGTCTGAGGTCCCACAACCAATCATGCAGAGCCAGGAAGAGAACTGAAGTCTCCCAGCAGGGAGACCAGTACCTGTCTGTTCCTTCCCTATCATGGTTAATAAAAGCAGTCGTACAAGAGATGGGATGTTGCTATATTTTCCATTAAATGCAATTTGGATAAGAATGGTGACCGTCCGCATCTGGGTCACTGGCTCAAATCCATCACAGGTCAGTCACGCCAGATGGCTGCTGCCGCTAGGAAATGAATTGAGGAGGTTTAGACTGGCCCTTAGTGCGTGCGTCTCGGCTGACGTTACCGGACTCCCTTTGTCAGTACAGAGGCCACGAGGATGAAAAGCAAGTCTCTTCTTCCCTCTCAGAGCTGGTCTGCTGGATGAAGCATGAGTCCGATGGGTGGGGTGGCACAGGGGAAGCTTGCCTGTGCCACACACAGGGGAGAGGTCTCCAGCCTAGCAGAATTCAGCAGTCTGGTTTTGCAGCACTTGTGAAAGCGGAGCTGCATCCTGCTGCTGCCAGTCCCATGCACGGCCACAGGGACATGCATGCCCACACTGGCCTGGAGACCTGCTCTTCGTCCACACTTCCCCTCCCATTGCTGCAGCTGGGTCATGTTATGGCACTATGGGGGAGGGGAGGAGAGGGGACATCTGCCAAATTCAGAGAGGAACCGTCTCCTTGCCCTCCTCTGCAAGAAGCCAAGACATTTCTAACTTCACCCCAATCCAGAGACAGGCTTGATCACAGCAGAGGTACAATGCCAGGCCCGATGCCGGGCATCACACAATGGAGCTGTGGGAGAATGGGGGAAATTTAACCCCTGCTGCTCTGACAGCTAAATTCCAGCACAGCCTCTTCTCCCGCCCCATCCATGCTGCGGAGGGAGATCAGAGGACGAAACCAGTTACCTCCAGGCCGTGCGCCTGATGCGGCTGCACAAATGACCACATAATTAACACCCTGGTTAAAAGTCACCATAACTGTGCTCTGGAATTGTTGAATGCTGCACTGCTGGAGCCGTGTCGGTCCCAGGATATTAGAGAGACGGGGGAAGGGGGCGAGGGAAAATCTTTTATTGGACCAACTTCTGTTGGTGAGAGAGAGCCGGCTTTCGAGCCACACAGATCTCTTCCTAGGGTCTGGGAAAGTTACTCCAAGCGTCACAGCGAACTGCAAAGTGGAACAGATTGTTTACACAGGCAGTTATCACATATTCTAAGGGACCATTCAAGGGGAGTGGCCCATTAACACTTCTGCAGTCACAGGACAAAAAGGCAGGGGTGAGAGGGGTATAGATTGTTGTAATAAGCCATAAATCCAATGTCTCTGTTCAATCCCTGATTTTTAGCGTCTAGCAGAGTTGCGGAGAAGAGCTCGGTGTGGCTCAGAAGCGTGCCTCTCTCACCAACCGCAGTTAGTCCAAGAAAAGATCTTACCCCACCCACCTTGTCTCTGGAATCTAGGGGCTTGTCTACACTTACAGCGCTGCAGCTGCGTCACTGTGGTGCTTAGCGAAGACGCTACCTATGCAGACCGGAGAACTTTTCCCATTGGCACAGGTACTCCACCTCCCCGAGAGGGGATAGCTGTGTCTATGGGAGACGCTCTCCGGTCAGCATAGAGCTGTCTACAGTGGGAATTAAGTCGGTACAGCTGCGTCACTCAGGGGGGTGGATTGTCGCACGTCGTTACGCCGACAGAAGTTTGTAGCACGACCAGGACTGAGCTTTCGTGTAAACGTAACCCAGGCTCGCACAACGGGGCACTCTGCAGTGGCTGCCCCGTGGAGAGGTTTAAGAGCCTGCTGCAGCATTTGCACTCAGGGATCTGGGTTTAGCCCCGGCAAGAGGCACTCATGCCCTGAGATCTAGAGGGGACAGGCTCAGACTCTGCTGCCACCAACGCACTCGGTGATGGTTTTTTTACATAAAAATATTAGACGGGTTAGTCATTAAGCTGGAAGCCAGCATTCTGGGTTCAAACGTTTCAAATTCAGAATCGTGCCCTGATGTTAAATTTGAAGCCAAGTTTACAGACAGCCTGGAAGGGACCAAGCACAGATGCCTGGTGTTAAATCTTATTTCTCACTAACAGCTCGTCTCCTGTAGGCACTGGAGGCCATTAACATGAGATGAAGGGAATCCCACAAGGAACAACGGCTTACCCATGGGGCAACTGGATCCAAAGTAGGTGTCCCCCTCTGGGTTGGGCTGGGAAGGCCAGCTGCTTTGGTTTCAGCGGGGCTAGAAGGTGCTTTGAGGGACAGCAAGGAGGTATGTTCCCTAACAAAGGGATGCAGCAGCAGCTCTGGCTGCACAAAGGGCTTTTCTGGGACACACGGAGCTGAGACGGACAACTTTGCCGTGGCTGAGACTGATCAATGCTTTCTGTACTATGTCAGCTTCTTCAGGGCTCTCCAACAAAGCCTTGGAACTAAAGCGTAGGGTTCACTTGACACAGATTCCTGCAGTACTCACGTAGGGGAGCCTTATTTCGCTATTGTCTCTCTCCAGTAGCCTCCCAACAACGTCAGATATTATTTTAGACAGCCTGATTTGAGTCTTGGAAAGCAGGAAGTGGGGCACTTACTGATTGGCTTCTCCCAGAGAAACTCTGACCTTGGGGCAGCAGGGAGAGAAGCCATCAGTCATGGCCCATGTACAAGTAAAAGAAGAACCGAAGGGCTGAATGCATTCAAGGGATGTGCCTGCTACGTGACCCCATAGATATGAAACTAGCGTGTTATTAATCTAGAGGCCCACATGGCTCAGACAACCGGGAAGGGGAGATGGAGCTTTTCGACTCTAAGCCGCCACTTGGAATCTGGTCCCAGGTGGGCAATGACAAAGCTGGCTCCTGGCTGGTAGTCGGCACCAAAGACATTGGGAGTGCTGGACAATTCTGTACAGGACAGGTGTCCTCACCTCCAGGGGGCCAGCATAACTTGCACTCGGAGGTGCCCTTGCTGGCACTTTCAGCACAGGGGCCAAGGATCAAGAAGACATGGAGTCCAAAGAGGAAACCCTGGCCCTGTTCAGTAACAAACCCCACACTGACATCACTGGGGCCGGGATTTCACCCTACATCCTGTAGAGCAGTGGTTTTCAACCTGTGGTCCACAGACCCTTGAGGGTCTGCAGACTACGTCTAAGGTTCTGCGAAAGGCTGTCATTACCACAGAACAACGGTTTTCAACCTGGATGTCTGCAGACTACGAAAGCTTTCCAAAGGGTCTGCATCTCAGTTCGAAATTTTTTAGAGGTCCACAAATGAAAAAAGGTTGAAAACCCCTGCGCTAGAGGAAGGAGGTCTCTTCAGGTCAGGATTGAGGCCCTGCCAAGGGGGAGACATCCACTGCCACTACCACTGCTGTGTCCGCTCTGGGCACAGATTGAGACGTGTGATTTCCAGGGACCTCATAGCATTAATTTAACTTTAAAACGAAACTGGGGGGAGGGTGACATGAAGCAGTGTGCTCTCACTGAATTCAACAACAGCTGTTTGCTCACACCCAGGGCAGAGCTTCTTCCCAGATGTGGCCTTAACGCTAGCTATAAAATGCCCTGTGCTCCAGTGAAAAAAGGAATGCAACCCCCAAGCTTATCTCGGCCCTTTTCTACCCAGGGCCATACACGCTGCCCATTGCCTGGCATCGGAGGGGCCTTTCACCTCCTACAGCTGAGTGGGAAACCGTCAAGACTCCAGGAAAGGGGGAGGAAATCAAAACCAAGCAAGCAAGACACAAGCACCGGAGAGAAACCCAGTGGCATACCAAGGGGCAGCAGGGGGGGGCCAGACTCCCAAGTGCCATCCCTCAGAGCCTCCTGTGCCCCCTGCATGTTGTAAAGGGCTGGCCTGGTGCCCTCCCCAGGCCGGGGGAGGCTGCCTCATCCAAGGCGGCACCGGGCTGCGGGTCTGGAGTGGAAGAGGTGGGCGCCACGCGGCAGGTAAGTGTCCCCTCTCCTCCCCAGGGCAGCTGAGGGGTGGCGCTGTCTAGTGGGAACCAGGGACCCCTCCTGCCCTGCAGGGAGGAGGAGGGTGCCTAAGGCCTGGGGGGCGCAAATGCAGGCTTGGTCTCCGGGCCTCGGAGACCCACGGTACGCCACTGGAGAAAGCACTTGGAAGGGAGAAGCTGAAACAAGCATCAGTGCCGGTTCATTTCACATGCAATACCCCCCAGTGACCGCAGACAGGCAGCGACCTGGGGCTGGGGCATCGCTTCAGGCCTGACTGGCAGGGAAGAGCATCCCCTAGCGCAGCCCCAACATTCAGCAGTGGTTTATTTGTAGTG
This sequence comes from Emydura macquarii macquarii, assembly GCF_026122565.2. Lineage (NCBI taxonomy): Eukaryota > Metazoa > Chordata > Testudines > Chelidae > Emydura > Emydura macquarii. Next base: position 8,881,741 of record NW_027131391.1, read on the forward strand.
GGAAGAGAAGAGGCGTCTCCATTTACCCTGCTGGAAGCCTTCGCGTGTTAATTGACGCACGCGTGGGAGTGGAAGTGGGGAGAAGCGTTTGGAGCAGCAAGGTGCCTTTAAAAGTCCCTCATGATCCAGGAAGAATGTGTGTAGAAGGCTGCTGTACTCACCGCAGAGCTGGACAGGGAGGGCCAAGACATGGAGGACGAGAAGGAGCTGCAACATCCTGGGCTCCATGTCCGCAGAAGGAGGGAAGGCGGCGGAGAGAGGTGGTGATCAGTGGCCCAGCAGGGAGACCACACACCGATTTGCAGAGCCTGGTGGCTGCAGCGTTGCAGTGTCAATTCCTTTGAGGTCACTGATTAAACCAGGGAAGTGTCGCAACTGGATGATCTGCTGAGGGGCAGGGGCTGTATCAGCAAAAACGGAAAGGACTTTGGCTGAGTGTGAAGTGAAGGGAAACCCAGAGAGCCAAGGCCACAAGGAGCTAAGGACAGAGATAAGGAGGCACAGCTGCTTTTCTTTCCCGCTTCCTTTTGCACCTTCCTGGTCGTCTGCTCTCACGGGCGCTCTCCTGTCTTTATACAGATATCTTAACCAGGCCGAGCGGGCCGGGGGGGGGCTTTCAGCCCCGTCTCCTGGGCAAACAGCAGCAGAACAATGCAGGGTCTGACAGCCCTGACAAGTGAGTCGGTCTCATGCTGGTATAACTCCACCAACTTCACGGGAGCTACTCCTGATTCACAGAAGTGTGAGGGGAGAGTCAAGCCTGCTGAACACCTGTGACCTGATAGAGAAGCTCTTGGTGCCGGGTATGAGGGACATGAAGCTGGGGAGAGGGAAAGAGCTACTTATACCACTTCCACATCCTCAAGAGAGGAAACTGCTGCATCCTAATGATGCCTGCCCCCAGCTCCGAATGGGCAAGGACAGACACCCGCAAATAGCAGCAGGAACAAGCAAAAATGGCTGGAACAACTTCACTGGGGTTATGCACATGCTAAGGGAATATGTAGGGACAGCGGGCTGAATCCTTGCCTCACTTACGGGATATAATTCTAGATACTGAAGTCCAGGGAGCGTCTCTAGGTCAGGTGAGCAGCATTTGGCTCAATATTTATAGTATTAACCCAATAAAACCAGAGTTCAACCCCACCGACTGCAGATCTCTTGGTTACCATTAAACCCAGTCTCTACCCAGATGCACAACCTCACCCGTCCTCCTGAACAGTAGCCATTCCTCCCACTGGCCCCAGAGCTCTGCAGCATCTCACAGCGCTGGCAGGCGCGATACCTTTTACCACCCTCAGCACATCTAGACCCCTAGACAAGGCAGCAGCACAGACTATGCAGACACGGTTGATCATGCATGTCAGCATGTTCCAGCACTAGTGCTGTGGAATTGCAAACACCTGTAACAGTCAGGCCAGACAGTCCCACAAGGGACGAGTATTGGTGCATTTTAACTTTTTGGGGGATGTATTCTGGAAGGGCTGGCCTGCTACATGGATTCTCCAGGACACCCTCAAACCCACAGAATCTGGGGACACTCTCACAGTAGGGAAGTCAGGTCCCCTGCCCTTCCTTTGAGCCAGAAAACTTCTCCTCTGGATGCTATAGTGTCACAGAGACTTGGGGAGAATCAATTTCTAGAGCTTCCTACTATTCTCCTCCTGCAGGTTTCCCTGCAAGACTGGATGAGAGATCCCCAGCCATCAGTGCCAATAAGAGAGGTTTAAAGAAGCAGCCATGCAATATTTCGTCACCTCCGTTGCATTTCATCCTGCTGGAACAAAACCAGAAGATGTGCTAAATGTTTAACAACAGCATGTGCAGTGCAAGCACCCGCTCAGAGCAGACAGGTGGTCTATAGGACCCAGAGAGGGAAGGAAATCTGCCTGTCTTGCTCCAACACAAAATGAGCACGGGGCAAGTTACCCACAATAATAGGATCTTCCCTGAAAATCCTGGCTGCCTGTTGCTCAGACTAAAGCCACAGGTTTTTTGACTTGGAACTAATCTGCTAGACTGAGTGGTTCTAAAACTAGTTGCAATAATACAGCAACTCCCGTTGTGTTTGGGAGTCTTTCTGCCCCTGAATGCTTCAGTCTCTGGATTTTAGAAAGGGGGACCCAAAACTAGCTGTTATAAGAAGAGGCTGGTGTCCTTACCCTGGGTACTCGTTCTGTTGACTGGCTGGAGTAGAGAGGGGTCCCGGAGGCAGAACAAAGACTGGCCAAAGCTTTCTTTTTCACTCTGTTTTTTCTGTTGTGGTCATGTGACATCTACTTCCCTAGTCCAGCTGCTGAAGTCAGCTGTTTGCTGGAGTGATTGTTTCAGGAAGCATAAAGAATACAGTTGGGGTAAGCAGGAGTTCTGGAATGGAAAACTGGGGGCAAAGTACCTGATAAAAGCCCCAAAAGGGTCAACACATTGGAATTATTAATAAAATCAAAGGGAAAAGATTCAAAATAGCCTGACTGCTAGTCCTGGGTTTGGATGAAGCCTATTCCCAGATCATTTAGAACTTCACATAGCATTTAAAAGACATATCTTCCCTGTCAATTAGACCAGAAATGAAGAGTCAGCAGGTCCAGAGCCACACAAGTATGTACCCCACCTAACTCCATTTCAAAAACCGGTTAAGAATTCCCCACACAAGAAAATAACTTCAGGGTTGCAGAGCAAAATATTCAAAAGTCAGGAAGTGCAAAATCCCAGAGTGCCGGTGCAACGTTAACTGCGCCCCTTGTGTGTGTGTCATAACACAACATGATCACAGACTGCTATTTCTACAGGACTCCTGCCTCACTGCTGCAAGGTGCTGAGCTCTCCTCTGTTCCCAGACTTCAATGGGGAGCTGAGGCACTCAGCACCTTGAAAGACAAAGCACTCAGTGACTAGGTTGGACCAGTGCAGAGTGAAGGGGCAGCCGAGCTATGTTTATTTTTATCCTTTAAAGATTGGGCACCTGCCCCACTCGCTATCCACTCTCCAGCCTGCACAGAGAGCCCAGGTCTGTTCTGTTAGCGTCCGCCTACACTGCAATAAAAACCCCACCACAGCGAGTCTCACAGCTCGGGTGAAATGTGGCACTCAGACTGCGGGGCTAAAAATAGCAAGGTAGACATTTGGGCTCGGGCTGGAGTCTGGGTTCTGAGACCCACCCCTCATCTACTCTGCAATTTATAGTCTGCACCAGCTGACCTAGGCCAGCCACAGCTGTGCTGCAGGTCTTTTATTGCAGCATAGATGTACCCTTAGTTCACGGTCTTCAGTGGATTTACAGAGCTCCTGGGAGAGGAGAGAAATAACCGAGGAGCTCAAACAAGATGCATGGCATAGATGGGTTCTCGTTCAGCTATCAAGGGCAGAGACATGTTATCAGGGATCTGCAAAGGCCCAAAGCCCCACCATACATTTGGGTGGAGGAAGTGGGCAGTAAAGATGAACAAGGAATAGTCACCTCTTCCCAACTCTGCCCAGGACCTGCTGGGGGACTTGGGCAAGTCATTTCATCTCTCCATTTCCTCACCCACCCTTCGTGTATCTCAGCCAGTTGGATTGTGAGCTTTTGAAGACAGGGCTCTTTATTATATACGTTTGTACACTGCCTCGCACAATGGAGCCTGGTCTTAGTTGGGGCTTTGAGACATTACTGCAATACGAATAGTACAGAATAATTAACAAGAGCAGGAAGAGCCGCTTGGTCAGCTAGAACCAATAAGGAACAAAGTCCTTTAAGGTAAGAAAATGACAAAGGTTTTCCACAAGATGCGACCGGTAGAAAGGAGGAGAAAGATTCACACGTTTTCAGGCCAGAGGAGAACATTGGGATCATCTAGTCCGACTTCCTGCACCACGCAGGCCATGGGACTTCCCTGCATTCGTCCCTGCCTCCAGGCCAAGAGCTGGGTCTGAGCGAGAGAGCCCCTGAGACGGAAAACCTCCCATCTCGACCGAACAACTGCCCAGGCCGGAGACTCCACCGAACCCCTCGGTGCCTTGCTCCAGTGGCTACCTGCCCTCCCTGTTAGACACCTGCCCTCCTCTCCACGAGCCTCAAACCCCAGCCAGTGGGTCTTGGTGCCGCCGTCTGCCCGACAGCCCCGTGCTCAGCTCGGGGCCCCGAGCGCTGTCGGGGGTGGCCTGGGTCCGGCTGTCCCCACGGCCACACCAAACACCCGCACGTCTGGCCACGCTAACGAGCCTCTGCAGCGCCGCCGTCCGCACAGCCCAGGGCCGCCTCGCCAGCGCGGCCCAGCCAAGGGCCCTGAGGGCCGGGTCTGCCCAGCGGCGGGGCGCTGCGGGAGCAGGGGGGCGCCCCGTGCCGGGCCCAGGTTCGCCAGGGGAAGGCGGCAGCCGCCTCATCCCAGGGCGGGGGGACGAGCCCGCGTCAGCGCAGCGCGGAGAAGCCTGAAAGCCAGGCCCGGTCTGGGGCAGCGCTGCTGGGACGGGCTGAGGGCCGACCTGGGGCAGGGCGGGAGCGGGCAGCGCAGAAGCCCGGGGTCGAGAGGCGGGGCGGGGCTAAACGCTGCCCGCTGTCAGCGCGGAGCCAACCCCGGCCCATACATCCCAGCATGCTCCGCGCAAGCCCGGCCCCTCCGTCCCAGCATGCCCCGCGCTCTCGCCTTCCTTCCGGGTTTCCGAAGGCCCCGCGCTCCCAGTGTCTACTAGCCGCGTGCCTGTGTGGGGCCACGCGCGGGACGCCCCTCGCTGCCTTCCTGAGACGCCCCCCGTCACGGGCGGCGGCGGCGCTGCGGGCTCCGCGCTGGGAGGGAGAGCGGCGGGCGGCCTGGCTCGGTGCCGGCGGCGTGGCGGAGTCCCCGCCGGGCCCGGCAGTGAGCGGGCCAGCCCCGGGCCCGAGGGGTCCTCGGCGAGTCGGGGGAGCCTTGTGCGTGGCAGGGGCGGCACGTGGAGAGCAGAGAGGAGCAGCCGCTAACGCCCGGCGGCCGGATTCGCCAGGCCTGGTCCCCGCCGAGCCGGAGCCATGGGCGGCCTGGAGAAGAAGAAGGTACCGGAGGGAAGCGCCGCAGGCTCGTTCCCAGCGCGGGCAGCCCCGTGTCTGGGGTTCGCGCCGGCAGCGAGCGGCGCGTGGGTCGCGTGTCACCGCGGGGGGCTCGGGCTCGGGCTGCTCCCAAGCGCCCAGGGTTCGCGCGCCTTCTGTCCCCGTGGGCCCTGCTGGCGTCCGGGTGTTATCGGGGGGGAGGGGTGTCACCTCCCCCTCCCTTCTCCCACTGCGTTAGCGGCCTTCGTGGCATCCGCTCACGGTGCCCACCGATCGCTCTCCACTGGGTCAGGGGCCCAGGGCGCTGCCGGCAAATCCGGCTCTTGGGGTAGCTGCCGCGGGTTATTGCTGTCTGCAGGTCCCGGGGCCTTTGTCTCCGAAAGCCCCCCCAGTTCTGAGCTGAGCCTCTTGCTTCTGGAAGGGGGATCCGGTGTGGATTCGTCTCTTTAATACCCCACCGTCTCCAAATCCGTCACTAGTTTTCTTGTGCCCGGTGGTCCCAGTACAAGGAAACTTTTGTCCCCTGTGCTACTAATGAATCTTTGTCCTTGTCTTTTCCAAAGTACGAGCGAGGATCTGCCACTAACTACATCACTAGAAACAAGGCCCGGAAGAAACTGCAGCTGAGCCTCCCAGATTTCAGGTAAGGAAAGGGTTAGGGTTTCCAACTGAGTTCAGTGGCGCTGAAGATACTGAATTGTCCGCTTTGGATATTGACTTCCGTTCACTGGTAACGTGAGGTACAATACAAGAGCTGTCCAACCTCCTTTGCCACTGTGTGTTAGTCCTGCCCTGCAGGGTTCCTCTTCTAGGCTGAGAGGGGATTCTATCTGCTGATGTCTATATATGTTGCTCCTCACTGCCAATTCAGTCTTTGCCTCTGTGTTAAGATGGCTAATGAGTGTCTCTATTAAGAGATGTGAACGCCTGTTCTTAGGGACCTGTTTACAAAATCACCATTCTTCTCTTTCTGTGCATACCTGGGGCTTAAACTCTGGCTGTGACCCTCCCCAGACTGAACTCAGTGGCTCAGAATCCCTTGGCTAGTACGTGGGACCCGCTCCCTCTGTGGAGAAGCAATATTGGAAAGTGATTAAGGGTATAACTTGTAATTCCAGGTTGGTACAAGCCAAATGGAAGAGTGCATTGGGAAGAGTGTAAATGCATACGTAAGGCCATAGCTGCACTACAAACTTTGGTCAACACAAGTTGTGGGGATAAAGTCGCTACAGTTAGCATAGCATTTGTGCATGTCTCTTGTGCTTGTCTCTTGTGTCAGCGCTGCGCATGCCCACCAGCAGTGCTTGTGTTGATGCACAGTGTGGTGTAGCATGGGTATGTATGCCAGTTTGCAACCTGCCACCATCAGTGTCTTGGGAAGTTTTAGAACATAAGAATGGCCATACTGGGTCCTGTCTTCTGACCGTGGCTAATGCCAGGTGCTTCAGAGGGAATGAACAGACCCAGACAATTATCAAGTGATCCATCCCATTAGCCATTCCCAGCCTCTGGCAAACAGCCATCTCTGCCTATCCTGGCTAATAGTCAATAATGGATTTATCCTCCAGGAACTTTTTTTGAATCCTGTTATAGTTCACAACATCCTCTGGAAAGGAGTTCCACAGGTTGGTTGTAAGTTGTGTGAAGAAATACTTCCTTTTGTTCGTTTTAAACCTTCTGCCTATTAATTTCATTTGGTGACCCCTAGTTTTTGTGTTATGAAAAAGAGTTAATAACTCTTCCTTTTTTACTTTCTCCTCACCAGTCATGATTTTCTAGACCTCTATTGTATTCTCCCCCTTTAGTCATCTCTTTTCCAAACTAAAAAAAGTCTGTCTTATTAATCTCTTCTCATATGGAAGCTTTTCCATACTCCTACTTATTTTAGTTGCCCTTTTCTATACCTTTTCCAATTCAAATATATCTTTTTTGAGATGAGATGACCAGATCTGCACTTAGCATTCAAGATGTGGGCGTACCATGGATTTATAAAGAGGCAATATGATATTTTCTGTCTGATTATCTATCCCTTTCCTAATGATTTCCAACATTCTGTTAGCTTTTTTGACTGATGCTGCACATTGAGTGGATGTTTTCAGAGAACTATCCACAATGACGCCAAGATCTCTTTCTTGAGTGGTAACAGCTAATTTAGATCCCATCATTTTATATGTTTTGGTAATGCATTGTGAGGCAGAAGCAAGTTGCACAGGGGTGGCTGGGAGCAAGGAGTCAATGTCACAGTGTGCAACTCTCTCCATCCCATAATGTTATCTAAATCCCATACTTTTCACACCTTTTTTTTTAAAAAATCCCACAAATCTGCGCATCCCTGCTTGCTGTTTGCCATCTCTGATCAAATCATGGAGCCTGCACAGCTCTGGGCTATTGGCATGAGCGCTCCAAGCACAGAATGCGTGATCCTCTGGTATTTGCAAAGCCGGAAGAAGAACTGAAGCAGCAGGAAGCATGATGACTTCTTGGAGGACAGACTGCTGTGAGACATAGCAAGAACTAATTCAAGGTTGATGGTGGTGTTCATAGAGTGCTGTATGTGGTGGAGCACCTCTTCTGAGACCGAGCACTGACTGGTGGGATCGCATCGTAATGCAGGCTTGGGATGACAAGCAGGGGCTGCAGCACTTTCAGCTGCACAAGGCGACATTCCTGGAACTGTGCACTGGGCTTGCCCCCGCCCTCCAGAACAGGGACACCAAACTCAGAGCTGCACTGACAGTGGAGAAGCAAGTGGGGATAGCACTGTTGAAATCTGCAATGCAGGATTGCTACCCGTCGGTCAGAAAACATGTCTGAGTGGGAAAATCCACTGTGGTGGTCGTTATCATGCAAGTGTGCAGGGCCAGTAATCATCCCCTGCTATTTAACTGACTCTCAGCCATGTACAGGACATAGTGGATGGATTCATAGCAATGCAGTTGGTGAACTGTGGTGGGAGCCATACATGGCATGCATGTCCCTGTTTTGGCACCAGCCCACCTTGCCACAGAGTACATCAGCAGAAAGGGCTACTTTTCTATGGTTATGCAAGCGCTGTGAGTCACTGGGGACACTTCACCAACATCAGTGTTGGCTGGTCAGGGAAGGTGCATGACGCTCATGTCTTTAAGAACACAGGACTCTTCAGAAAGCTACGAGCAGGGACTCTTTCCTGACTGGCAGATTGCCACTGGAGATGTTAAAATGCTGATAGAGACCCTGGGTGACCCAGCTCAGCCCCTTCTCCCCTGGCTTATGAAGCCATACACAGGCCTCCTTGACAGCACCAAGGAAAGATTCAGTCCTGGCTAAGCAGGTGCAGAATGACCGCTAAATATGCTTTTGGTAGATAGAAGAGAGATTGGTGGTGGTCACTTACAAGATTGGATCTGTGGGGGAAAACCACCCAGTGGTGATAACTGCCTGCCGTGTCTTGCATTAATATCTGTGAAGCAAGTGGGGGGGGAGTTGCTGCTGGGGTGGGGGGCAGAGGTGAAGCTTCTGTCGGCTGCGTTTGGACAGCCAGACATGAGGGCTATTAGAACTGCTCAGTGTGGAGCTATACAGCTCAGGGAGGCTTTGCAAGAGCCCTTGAAGAATGAGCCAGTGCAGTGCATTGTGGTGTGCTGTGTTCTCCCCGCCCCTGTGGTTTTGGGGGGTGTTAAGAATTGTGCGGTGCTTGGTGTGCATGGACGAATAGAACACGGCGAATGCGGCGCTTGCTGTGCATTTATGATTATTACGTGATGTGCCGTGCCCCGCTGTGCGCTGTAACAAGTGGGTGCTTTCAGAGATGCCAAGCACTCTGTAGCGCATGCAGTGAACTCATCAGGATGATGAATTATTTTCCACATAGAACTTTATTCAGTAGCAATACCCCTGCGAAATAGGTCTGTACGATTTAAAGGAAATACATTAAAAACCTAACATATTAATGGCACAGAACGTAACACGGGGAAAGAATGTCCCTGTCCATTTTAGTTACAGCAGCCGGGGCTCGCGCACATCCGTGTGTGTATGTGCGAAGCTCTGGTTGTTCTTAATGTCCCTTGGAGCGGAGTGGTAGGAGTAGGGATGCAGCCCCTAATGCCACGTGCGATGTTGAGGGGGTGTAAAGAGGTGCTGTAATGGAGTTTTCCATGGACTGCAAAGGGAGGCGAGCCTGGGGTTATTGAACCACAAGAGTGCAGCATCTGTGTTTGCTGCTGGAGAAGTCTCATGATCATAGAAGATGAGGGTTGGAAGGGACCTAGAGGGTCATCTAGTCCAACCCCCTGTCAAAATCATCCCAGTCAAAGCTTTGTCAAGCCAGGCCTTAAACACCTCTAAAGATGGAGATTCCACCAGCTCCCTAGGTAACCCATTCCAGGGCTTCACCACCCTCCTAGTGAAAAACATTTTCCTAATATCCAACCAAGACCTCCCCCACTGCAACTTGAGACCGTTGCTCCTTGTTCTGTAGTCTGCCACCATTGAGAACAGCCTAGCTCCATCCTCCCTGGAACCCCCTTTCAGGCAGTTCAAGGCTGTTATCAAATCCCCCCTCACTCTTCTCTTCTGCAAACTAAACAAGCCCAGTTTCCTCAGCCTCTCCTCATAAGTCTTGTGCTCCAGCCCCCTCATCATTTTGGCTGCCCTCCGCTGGACTCTTTCCAGTTTGTCCACATCCTTGTTGTAGTGGGAGGCCCATGGCTTCTCGTGATGTCCTATTACATCTCCCTCTCCTTGTCCTGCTGGGACTTCTGGGCCTTTCTCCTCTCCACTTTTTCCTTCTCCAGGCTGTCTGCAGTATTCACCCTTCAGGCCCTGTGCTTACACTCTGATTGCAGTGCTGGCTGGTAGGATCTCGCTGAACATGTCATCCCGAAACATTTTCTTTCTTCTCCTTGTCTGGCTCAGGTTGTCCCATGGTTGTGGAGGGGGAAATCCCGCAATGGCAGCAGCTACAGATCAAACACACACAGTTTCCATTCACAGCATTGTCACAGCGGAAAGCAAAAGTTAAGATTGAAGACCTTTGGGAGAGGATTGCTGAGTATCTCCATGGAAGTTCCATTGAGATCTCTCAGAAGGATTCAAGGGGCGCCCTTGTGTACGTAGACAAACTGCTCTACGTGCCTTGCTCTCCCCTTGCCTAACATTACAGGACAATGAAAAGCAGATATCTCAACCTCTCCTCGTATGAGTGAATTAATGCACGGTCAGACACTGCGTTCTGTGAAGTTGAGGATGTTATCACTGTAACGAATAAAATTTACATACTGACTCAAGGATCCTTCCCCTGCATCAAGCTCACCCGTGCTCGACTGGACTGTGTGACTTGCTTCTGCCTCACCATGCATTACCAAAACACATAAAATGATGGGGTCTAAATTAGCTGTTGCCACTCAAGAAAGAGATCTTGGAGTCATTGTGGATGGTTCTCTGAAAACATGCCCTCCTCCTCCTCTTCCTCCACCATTTCCTCATCCTTGTGGTTCATGCCAGGGGCCTGTGACTCGGGCACCATGGAGGTACCCACGGTGGTCTGAGAGTTGTGGGGTCTCCATCAAATATGGCATGGAGCGCTTTGTAAAAGTGGCAGGTGTGCAGCTCAGCACCAGATGGACTGTTGGCCTCCCGCCTTCTGGTATGCCTGCCCTAGTTCCTTTGCTTTCACTCGGCACTGCTGCTGATCTGCATTGTTCCCTATCTCCTGTGTCTTCTGTGCAATCTGCTCGTAGATATCCACATTTCTATGGCTGATAGCACAGCTGTCTTCGAAAGGGCTTTAATCTATTTTCTGAAAGACTGCACTTCTGACTTAGGTAGCCTTTACAATTCCTGCTGTAAGCAGGTACGTGAGAACCGCTGCTGGGCCCAGTGCTGCTCTACACTGTTTGGGAAGTGGCCTCGAGTAGCTATTTCAAACTCTGCTCCTTCTCCGTATGATACAAAGCTGTGTGTGGTGCCTTGGTCTGGATCCTGCAACGTCTGCTGCAGGGCACGCCCCAAACCCCTTTCCAGATCAAGCGCAGGTAGACCCATGCAAGGGTGAGCTGCGGTACCATAGCTCTGTATTTCCTGGTTTTCAGAGGCTTGTTTACTTCCATTTTCCACACTGCAGAGGGACATGAGGCCCCACCAAGCCGCTTGAACTTTGTGTTAATGAAGTTTTGGGACATTTGATTAACAAAGCCGTCCAAACAGCTTTCACAGGATACACTTCTGCAGTGGCTTGGAGGGGAAAGGCTCTGCATCCTGTTGCCAATGCCTTGGGCCACCCGTATCTGTATGAATTCTGATCCCCTCTGTGTCTGTGTTGCAGGCGTCTGTGTATCCTGAAGGGGATCTACCCCCATGAGCCCAAACACAAGAAGAAGGTGAACAAAGGTTCCACTGCCGCCCGGACCTTCTACCTCCTCAAAGACATCAAATTCCTCCTTCATGAGCCCATCGTCAACAAGTTCCGGGAATATAAGGTAGCCTGGGAGGCCCAGGGCCCCTGAGCCCTGTGAGTGATCTTAGCACTGTCACATGTGAAAGAGACGTCCTCTCCCACCACTCTCCGTACAGGCACTGGAGCTCCTGGCTTCCCCTGCCTGGGCTGCTGCCCACTTCCTTTTCAGTTGTGCATGTTCCTAACCTGCCATGGGTCTTGGGGCTGCTCTCTGGGTGGGCAGGCTGGGCTTTGGAAACTGCGTGAGAGGTGGCAGGCACTAGCTGCTGTGTGTCGCTCTTAGGCTGGTGGCTGGGTGGAGTGGGAAGCCGCTGATCTGAAGCCTGCCTGGGAGTCTGTCATTGCTGGTGCAGAAGGTCTGAGGTGCCGTAGATCCAGCTGTGCTTGTTAACATGCCACTGGACCTGTGCTTGGGGGTTTCAGGCCTGCCTAAAGAGGTATAGCCCTAGCAGTGGGGCACTTACACTAGCACCTGAGAACAGGGATGTTTTTGACTCTCAGTGGGTGGAGGTGCCTGGCTTACTACTCTGAGTGGAAGAACCGGGCAGCATGATCCAGTGAAGAGAGCAGTGGACTGGGAGCCAAGACTCCTGGGTTCTTTCCCCAGCTGTGTTACTGACTTTCTGGGTGAGCTTAGACTGGCCCCCTCAGTCCTCTCTGCCTCTGTGTGACTTGCCGGAGTGCTGTGAGAAGTGCGGGTAACACAAGTGCCGGAGTGCTGTGAGAAGTGCGGGTAACACTAGTTCTGCAGTGCTGTGAGAAGTGCGGGTAACACAAGTGCCGGAGTGCTGTGAGAAGTGTGGGTAACGCAAGTGCTGGTGTGCTGTGAGAAGTGCGGGTAACACAAGTGCTGGTGTGCTGTGAGAAGTGCGGGTAACACAAGTGCTGGTGTGCTGTGAGAAGTGCGGGTAACACAAGTGCTGGTGTGCTGTGAGAAGTGCGGGTAACACAAGTGCTGGTGTGCTGTGAGAAGTGCGGGTAACACAAGTGCTGGTGTGCTGTGAGAAGTGCGGGTAACAAGTGCTGGTGTGCTGTGAGAAGTGTGGGTAACGCAAGTGCTGGTGTGCTGTAACGCAAGTGCGTAACGGGTAACAAGTGCTGGTGTGCTGTGAGAAGTGCGGGTAACGCAAGTGCTGGTGTGCTGTGAGAAGTGCGGGTAACACAAGTGCCGGAGTGCTGTGAGAAGTGCGGGTAACACAAGTGCTGGTGTGCTGTGAGATGAGCAGGTTTCGAGGCCTGTTTCCTGTTGCGTGTGTGAATCTGCGTGTGCTGCGCTGCAAGAGGGAGCCCCGGGCAGTGATGTGGATGTGCTGGGGCTCTGCGGCTTGCCTGCAGTGTGATTGGTGCAGGAAACGATCACATGATCGCATTCCCTTGTGTCACCCTTCCTGTGATGGGATTTGCCCTGCCTCTGACCTCTGTCTCTGCTGCAGGTGTTTGTCCGGAAGCTCCGGAAAGCGTATGGGAAAAGCGAGTGGAACACCGTGGAGCGGCTGAAAGATAACAAGCCGAGCTACAAGCTTGACCACATCCTCAAGGAGCGGTGAGGCAGAGGGACGCTGATAAGGCTGTGTGAAGCAGCCCCATTGTTGTCTAGCACGGGTTTTCAACCTGTTTTCATTTGCGGACCCCTAAGAAGTTTTGAATGGAGGTGCAGACCCCTTTGGAAATCTTAGACATAGTGTGTGGACCCCCAGGAGTATAGCAGATAAGGTAACCAAGTGGCCTGGCTGGAACTTGGCAGGCTTATTCTGATTAGTGAGAATCCATCAGAGGAAGAAGCTAAAGCAGGGACTGTCACGCCCCACAGCTGTAGGACTTGTACCTGAGAGGCTGCTGGGGCGTGACCTCCGGCAGCCTCTTTCAAGCATCCAGTCCCCCGATGGCGGCTCCAGAAACTGCCGCGTTCCAAGATGTTCCTGTGAGTCGCATGGCTGCCTTTACAATGTTTATAAACCGCGGCTTATGAATTGAAGAGACGGGGGACTTGTGTGTTGCGGCCAAACAGTGTTGAGTGTGCGCAGCTGTAGTAAAAATTTCGGGCCCTCTGGGAGCTGAGTGCTACCGAGCAAGATGTCTCTCCCTGTGCGTTTGTGTCAGAGATGATGCTCAGAGCTAGTCCTATGAATCATGCAGGTGATCCGCCCTGTCCTCCTGGTGACGGTAGAGCTGATCTGTGTTCTAGTGATGCCTGGAAGCCTCAGCTGAGGTCCGGGCCCCATTGTGCTAGGTGCTGTACAGACACACAGCAAGAGACAGTCCCTGCCCTGGAGAGCTGACAGTCTGCATAGACACGACAGTGGATGGGAGGGGACACCACAGAGGGGGGAAGATGCATGGCAGATCCAGGACTAGAGCCCAGGTCTCATGACTCCCAGATCAGTGCCCTAGCCCTAAGACCATGCTGCCTCCCGTTTATCTTGGTCGAACTTTGCTGCGGGGCTTGTTCTCTCTCTCTCTCTGACAGCGCTACGGGTCAGATTTACAAAGGGAGTTAGGCACCTAATGATGCAGCCAGGTGCCTACTTTTAAAAATTGCACCTGGTGCCTAAACACCTTTGAAAAACGGTCTCTCTGCTGTCGTTTAGGCACCAGGTTATAACCAGGTCACGGTCACACTGGTAGCAATGCAGACCAGTTGGGTGCTGTGGGGTTATAGTAGGTGTGGTGGTACCACAAACAGACCCAAGGGAGAGCGAGTGTTCCCATGCTAATGCCTGTGGTGCAGTTAGGTGAAATGTACATTGCACACAATGCAAACAGACGCCGGGCGTCACCGGTGTTTGCACAAGTCAGGCGTGAGCGAGTAGCTTGGGAGGGAACATGGATTTATTCTCGCACTAGTGAGCATCCCAGGCTGCTTCCATCTCGTTCCTCCCACTGTGTGTTTCCTCTTTGCCACAAGTATAGTTGTGCGGGGAGGGGAGGACTCACTTAATATTCCCTACATGCCCGAACAGCGTCAGAGTGGGTCTGGACTCCTCGACCCCCCAGTAGGGGGGAGCTGTGTCTCTGCAGGTCCCCTGGCTGGTTGGCATCCATTTCCGGCTCGGGGGTGAGGACGCCTGCTCTCTAGAGCTGCCTGAGACGGGCCCCGCCCCAAATTTGGCTCTCACGGGCCACCCAGCTACTGGTGGAAGGCCCTGGTTTATGGCCGCCCCTGGGCTGGGTGCTGCCTTGTTGGCCGTGTGGGAGGAGGCTGCTGTCCGGAGCTCCCGCCTGCTCACGCTGAGTTTCTCTCCTGTGGCGGTTGCAGGTACCCGACCTTCATCGATGCCCTGCGGGACCTGGACGACGCGCTGTCCATGTGCTTCCTCTTCTCCACCTTCCCACGCACGGGCAAGTGCCACGTGCAGACCATCCAGCTGTGCCGCCGCCTCACTGTAGAGTTCCTCAACTACATCATCGCCTCCCGCTCCCTGGGCAAGGTGAGAGTCCCCCGCTGGCGCCGGACCTTGGCCCGGCCTGGGAGAGCCTGCGGCCTGGGAGAGCCCGCGGCCTGGGCAGGGCGCTGAAGGTGTCTGCTCCGTGATGTCCCCAGCGAGAGGCGCCCCTGGGAGGACGGTTAGGCTCGGAGACATAACTGAGAGTTGTCTTCGGTTCCAGAGCACCTAGTCATCCACTAATGCTTGCGCTGGGGAAGGCGGGAGGCGAGAGGCCTTTGGCAGCAGGGTAGCTCTGTACTGTTGTCAGCTGGTGCTCTGGAAACATTCGCTCTCCGGGTAGCGAGGGGTTAACCGGTGTCAGACTCCTGCCCAGTGCACGGGGGCGAAGGGGAGCTGAATGCCTGTGAGAGATGGGAGATGCAGTGCACTAACCAGGCTGTCTCCTCTGCTGCGAGCGGCTGTGTCCCCCGCCTCTTTCTCTAGCTCCTCTCCCTTCGCTCTCCCGCCAGGTGTTCCTGTCCATCAAAGGGATCTACTACCAGGCAGAGGTGCTGGGGCAGCCCATCACCTGGATCACGCCGTATGCCTTTGCCCATGATGTGAGTACATTTGCTCCGTCTGTCTCCCCATCCCCCAACCTCCCGAAGGCCTGGGACTGAGATGGAGGGACCGTCCCAGCTCTAGCATCCCTCCATCAATGCTGGGGGAGTCCTGGGAATGGGCAGGGTGGCTCCCCGAAGCAGCTGCAGCTGCGTTGTCCCGAAGGGCCCGCATTGCAGCACACCACGTGGGACTCAGTCTCTCACAGGGTCTGGAGCTCAGGGGAGAACAGTCGGGGAACACACCGTGTTCCTGACCCTGCCTCTGAGTCCAAGTCCCTGCCCTGCCTGCGCTAGTCAGCAACCCTGGTGCATGGCTGTACCAGCCCAGCTGGTTCATTGTTCTCCTTTTGGGCTGAAAATAATTAACTTTATTAAAGTTCAGAGAAGTCATTAAAGATTAACTGGGGCTGGGTGGCTGTGAGTGGGGTGGAAGGAGCCTTCCCTAGCTAGCTCACCAGCTCCCAGACAACTCAGGTTGGTGGTTGTCTCAGGGGTGGTGTCTCAGCCGTTGTCCTGGGGGCAGGTGTCCCTCATTAGTTGCCAATTGTCTCAGCGCAGGCCCTGGGGACCGCAGTGCTCTGTAGAGGCAAGACCTGTCACACTGCTGCTCTCTGACTGCTCTGCCAGTGAAGGTGGGGGAGCCTGCGGTGATCATTTTCATAGGCGAGCTGAGATTTGTTTCCAGTTCAGTCGTGCTGGAGCCGGGACTTGGAGAGCAGCCGGGGGTGGGGTTGCTGGTGTCTGTGCTCTGGGGCAGCTAGTAGCTGGGCTTTGGGAGGGGAGAAGGGTATCAGCAGGCTCCCTCCCATCAGCCCTTGAGGATCTTTTCCCAAGTCGTGACCTCCCTCCAGTGCTTGCTGAGCTATTTGCATCTCTTAATGAGCAGCTGAGAAATGGCTGGCCTGGGGCATGGAGGCAGCTCCTGTGAACCGGAGGTGGGGAATTGTGCCAGACAGATGGGGTGAGGGGGATGTGCCTATAATGCAGAGTCAGTGAGTTTCTTTCTGCCGTTGCCTGGAGATGGAGCGCTCTCTCTGGCTCGCTGCACCTGGGAATGTTCCCACAGCAGAGGGCTGAAAAGCACCTTGTCCCCTGGTGGAGGGGAGACAGCCTGGTCCTGCTTTATGCGCCCGTTGTGGGGCTATCTCCAAGGTCTTTATGTCAGGGGGGAAGGAGTAAAGTGTCATTCTACCCATTGTTCAGATGGGGAAACTGAGGGGCAGAGAAAGGCAGCAACTTTCCCAGCCCAAGATCATGCAGTGAGTCAATGGCAGAGCTGCAAAGAGAACCCAGGTGTCCTGCGGCCCCCCCTTTAGAGAGCTGAACTCTCCTCCCCCCACCCCAAGCCGGTCGGGTAAGAATGGACCTTGCCTGGGCCCCTCTCCTGTGTGTGGGGAGAGGGGGGCTGGTTATCACTGCTGCCCCCCAAGCTCTGTCGCTGCCCCCAGTTGACCTCTCCCCATCTCTTCCAGCACCCGACAGACGTGGACTACAGGGTCATGGCGACCTTCACCGAGTTCTACACCACGCTGCTGGGCTTCGTCAACTTCCGCCTCTACCAGACCCTCAACCTGCACTACCCGCCCAAGGTGAGGGCTGGGGGCTGCCAGCTGGGTCTCGCATCGCCAGGCCAGGCTGCCGGGACCCAGGGGAGAGCTGGCTCTTGCAGCAGGGCCAGGGGACCGGCACGTGAGCCAGGCTCCTTAGCGCTGTGGAGGCAGCAGGGACTCCTGCGCGGTCGCATCTTGCTGGAAGGGAGGGACCTGCTGGTGGGGCTGGGAAAAGGAGCAGCAGGATCGCACCAGACTCTGGCCCCACCTTCATCCTTCTCCCCGCTGCAGATTGAAGGCCAGGCCGAGGCGGAGCTGAAGCCGGAGGAGGGGGAGGCCTACGCCATGGACTCGGAGAGCTACATGGAGGTGAGAGGCCTTGCCTGGCATGCGGGCCCCATTGGGAGCCTGCTGCCACGTGACACCCTGGAGCCGATTAATGGGACATTCGCCACCGTCTCATCCAGAGCACAGGCCCTGCCCCTCCTGGGGGGCTCCCACGCAGCTGGGTTCCCCCAGCTGGCCCAGGGGAGGGGAGCCTCCCGCCATTTCCCGGTGCCAAGCAACAGGCCAGGTGCATTATGGGGCTTCCTTTCCATGGGTGTTGGCTGCTGCGGGAGGTGGGATGGGAAAGCTTGGAAGTCCTGCCTGGTACCTGGGTCCTGCCCGGGATCTTCACCCCCTTCCGAGCAGCCTCCTCCACCCCGCCTGAGGAGCTGTGTGTGATGCGGCGCTGGTCTTTCCTGCTCCAGAAGCTGTCGGCTCTGAGTGCCAGCCTGGCTCGGGTGGTAGCGTCGAACCCAGAGGACGAAGTGCAAGTGGACGAGTTCCCCGTGGACGGGGTAAGAGCTCAGCCGGTTGGATTTATCACTGCTCCGAGTCCCCCGCACATCCCCAAGGAGGCCGGGAGGGCAGGAACAGCCATGGGGGCGGGGGAGCTGCCTGCTGTCCTTCTCCTTGTCTGGGGGTCATGCATGGGGAGGGGGGGATCGTGGCAGAGGAGGCTCTCACAGCATCTTGCTCTGGCCAGGAGAGTACGGAGCAGGAGGAGGTGAGGAAGAAGGAGCAGGAGGCCTTGGAGAAGCAGAAGAAGCTGTTTGAGGGGCTGCGGTTCTTCCTGAACAGAGAGGTGCCACGGGAGCCCATGGCCTTCATCATCCGGTATGGCCAGATCGGATCCTTCCTCCCGGAGGGCGAGCCCGGGGAGGGGAGGGGGAGCGAGGGGTGCAGACCAGGCTCCCCTCGGCTGACTGAACTGGGCGGGTGCCAAATCCAGGAGTAAATGGGGACTGAGGGTGACATTAGCGATGGAGGAAGCCAGTGAGCCGCCTGGAGACCCTCCAGCCATGAGAGCAGGGTTCACCCAGGCGTGGTGCTCCAGGGAGCCTAGCCAGTATCCCTGGCCCTCCGCGGTCCCTGGAGCAGCCTTGAAGCCTGGTTGTGGCTATGAGAAGGGTGCTGTGGGCCCAGGGCCATTCCCCTTGGGTCCCTGTAACAAGGCTGTGGAAGAGGAAAGTCTTCTCCAGTCTGAGCCTCGTGGGAAGTCAGCGTGTGTCCCACACTGGAATGTGTTCCCTGCCCCTCGTCTGGTGAATTGTAGGATTGGAAAGAGCCTCACCAGGTCCTCTAGTCCTGACCCGTGCACGTGGGGCAGGACTGAGCATTATCTAGACCATCCCTGACAGGTATTTGTCTAACCGGCTCTTAAATCTCCAGTGTTGGAGATTGCCTCAGGAGGCTGCAGAAATTTTTTTTAGTGCTTAACTACCCTGACAGTTAGGAAGTTTTTCCCAAACTTCCCTTGCTTCCATTTAAGCCCATTGCTTCTTGTCCTGTCCTCAGAGGTTAAGAACATTTTTTTTTCTCCCTCCTCCTTAACAACCTTTTATGTACTTGAAAACTGTTACGTGCCCCCTCAGCCTTCTCCTCTTACGACTAAACAAAGCCAGTTGTTTTCAATCTTCCCGCATAGGTCAGCTTTCTAGATCTTGAGTCATTGCCTTTCTCTGGACTTTCTCCAGTGATGCCCCCACCTAGATGGAGCTATTACAAGGTTGTATTTCCCTGGTTTGTTTATGAGAAGGTCGTGCGAGACCATATCAAAAACCTTACTAAAGTCCAAATATACCACGTCCACCACGGCCCCCCAGCCACAGAACTTGTCACTCTGTCAAAGCAAACCATCAGGTTGGTTTGACACTATTTGTTCTTGACAAAGCCGTGCTGACTGTTACTTACAATCTTATTATCTTCTAGGTGTTTGCAAATTAATTGCTTAATTGCTCCATTATCTTTCCTGGTGCTGATGTTTAGCTGACTGGTCTGCAATTCCCTGGGGTGTCCTTATTTCCCTTTTGATAGATTGGCACTAGATTTGCCTTTTTCCAGCGCTCTGGGATCTCTCCTGTCTTCCATGACTTTTTGGAGATAATCACTACTGGCTCAGATATTTCCTCAGTCAGCTCCTTGAGTGTTCTAGGATGTGTTTCATCAGGCCCTGGTGATTTGAAGACCTGGGGCTGGTCACTCCCTGCCCAGCCTGATTCATGGGCATGTGTCTCACTGGGCAGGTGTTTTGGGGGCGAAGTGTCTTGGGACAAGTCCGTGTGCATCGGCGCCACCTATGATGTGACGGACCCGACTGTTACTCACCAGATCGTCGACCGTCCCGGCCCGGAGAAGCAGGTGATTGGCAGGTGAGCTCTGTGCCGGCTTCTCCCCTATCTCCCTTGCCTGAATGAGATGTGGTCCTCTGCACCAGCGGCCACAAGGTGCCATTGATCGTCCAGTTCTGGAGCCAGCCGATACCCCGTCCGGTGCTGCTCTTTGCCCTCGGCGTTTCTGCCCTGCTGCCCCGAGTGCCTTTCCATTGGTTTCAGTGCACTTTGAACCAGACCCAAGTCAGGCTTCTGGGCTGCAGTGTGAAAGTGGCCCCGGTCCACCTTCTAGGGACTCTGCAAAGGGGGCGGTGTCTGTTCCCCTCCCCAACCTGGCTCTCCCTTCTCGCTGCCTGACTCCAGCCCATCCTTGTAGGTACTACCTGCAGCCGCAGTGGGTGTTTGACTCCATCAACGCCAAGATGTGCCTCCCGGTTGCTGATTATTTCCCCGGCATGCTGCTGCCCCCACACCTCTCCCCCTTCGTTTCGGAGAAGGATGGGGACTACATCCCACCTGAGAAGCTGAAGCTGCTGGCCCTGCAGAGGGGCGAGACCCCAGGTAATGAGGGCTCAAGCCCCTAGGATCCAGACAGGAGTTGGTCCGGTCATCTTTCCCACCTTGGGCTTCCTTCGCCCTCCGTGCCTCCAGCCCCTTTAGGAGCACAGACCTGGGAAACATGGCCACAGGCTCCCTGCCGTCCCATGCCGGGATGGTTCTTCCTACTCTGATTCGGGGTCAGAACCCCACAGAGTCTGTCCAGGATGGTAACTCAACTCTCTTGCCTTCTACAGGAGAAGAGAGCGGCGAGGACGAGGAGGAAGATGACAGCAATGATGAGGATGATGACGAAGGCTCGGAAGGAGAAGGCTCTGAAAAGGAAGATGAAGGGAAGCTGAAGAAGCTGGAAGAGCAGCGATCCCAGGGAAAGGTACTGCGGTTAGCTACAGAGCCAGCGTGTCCTGCAGGGGATGTCTCCGTCACTCACTGGCCATGCCTCCCCTTCTCTGCCCTCAGCTTGCCTCTGTGCTAGCACTTGCTGGAGTGCAGGGTGCTGACTGATTCCGTTCAGAGCCCCTCTGCCCCGCTGTTCAGGACACTCACCTTGGGGCCAAGCTCTTCCCTGTGCCGGCTCCGCAGCCATGAGTGAGCAGGGGCCGGGCAAAGGACTGTGAGCTTGGGGGGTTCAAAATAAATAAATCAATTCACTCCTTCATCTTTGGGGCTACTGCAGGACGGGCTGGGGTCTGGATTGGCCTGGCCAGTCTTTGCCAGCTGCACTGAAATCTGCATTCTGAGCATGCACAGCAGAAACTGTTGCTGCCCTCTCAGGTGTGACGGCGAGATGCTGTGTACCCAGGGAGGCTGGGGTGTGACAGGCCCACTGAGGGAACATTGGCTTTATCTCGAGCTCCTGCTTTTTGGCTCTGGAGGTCAGTGGTCCAGTCCCTGGTGCGATGGCAAGACAGCACCATCACATACGCAGGTGTTGCTAGGGACGTGTGGACACGTTGTCTGAGGAACCTTGAAAGTTCCCCCAAGCCAAACAGCAGCACGCTTTCTTCTCTGCTTAGCTTCCTTTTTCCAAAAAAAGAAAAAACTATTTGCAAAAACCTGTTGCTACCGTACTAAGGGAGCCCATCTAAAGTTCCCGCAGCTGACGGTGTGGGGCATGTGCCCTGTTCCCTCTGACTGTCTGTCTCTGCGTTAATTGCTGTGTGTGTAGCTCAGAGCACATCCAGGAGGGAGCCCGGTGCCAATGGACCCTTCACTTAGGCATTCTCTGCCATGACATTAATGGTGCCTCTTTAGTGGTGTGCTAGGCCAGCTCTCTGCCTTCGCTGCAGGCACTTCCAGCTCACGCTCCCCCTGGCTGCTGCGGGCTCAGTAGTCAAATCCCCTCAGGGTAGGGCCAGCCTGTCTGTCTGCCTGCTGGGGAACGGGTCTGCAGGGCTGGGGGGTGGGTCTAGTGCGGTAGATGCAGCTGGGGGGCTTCTGAGGTCACTGGCTCTCTTCTCCCCTCCCCAGAAGCTGCCAGTGAAGGTGTCGGCAGGCACGGTGCGGCTGGAGAACAAGCAGCGGGTAGCCCAGGAGGAGCAGAGTGAGGAGAAGCGTCTCGCCATCATGATGATGAAGAAGAGGGAGAAGTACCTCTACCAGAAAATCATGTTCGGCAAGAAACGCAAAGTCCGAGAGGTATCGTGGCCGGTGTCCCCTGCCCAGTGTGGGGCGCGGAGCAGGGTTATAGGCCTCAGCACTCAGCCAGCTCCCACCACACTGGTGAAGGGAGGTGGGTTATCTTTACCGAGCCAGGCTGCAGCAAGATCTCACTGGATGGGGATGAGACAGCGCTGGGAGAGTGGGGAGCGCTAGGCCAGAAAATACTGAGTAATGCAGAAACAGTGGCCAGTGCCCCAGTTCTGTGAGGTAGGTGGGCATCGCCCCTGCTTAACACATGGGGAAACTGAGGCACAAGCAGTGACTTGCTCAGTGTCCTGGGAAGGGTTGGAGTCTCCATGGTGATGAGAACGGAGTTGCCGGTGCCCAGCCCTGTGCTGAGTCCACTACACCAGGCTGCCCTGTGGTGTACACAGCAGGGGAAGCCACTTGGGGGGACTGTGCATTCAGAGACCTGGGTTCTGCAGTGATGGAAATGATGGTGTACACTTCCTGGGGGAGGGGGCGGAGGGGTTCTTTGTGCCACACCTCCCATGGCCGACTTGGTCTGTCACATACACCCTCCTGTCCCTTGCCCCTGGATTTGGCCCTCGGGGCTTTGACTTGGATCCTGCTGCTACTGAGTAAATGGGAGCAAAACTGATCCTCTTGCTATTGGTGACACCTCCACAGCCCCCGCCCCGAGCATGCGAGTCCCCCCAGCTCTCACTGCCCTCCCGGTGGTGGAAGTCTGAGCCCAGTGCAGGGCTGTGTCCTGGGAGGCAGTGAGGTTACGTCCCTGATGTCGTTCTGGGGTGTCCCCCGGGGCCTGTGTCCATGGCAGTGATGTTTGGAGGGGTTTCGAATCCGGCACTTGCCAGCTGGAAGAGGCGGGGGAGGAACTGTCATCGGTTTTGGGGGATTAATCTTGGAGGATTCTCCCCCCGCAGGCGACCAAACTCACCGAGAAGAGAAAAGCTCACGACGCTGCCCTGAAATCAGAGAAGAAGAAAACCAAGAAGGTGCGACGGGAGTGAGGGGGCTGTCGGGCTATGCCCTCCCTCAGGACGGCAGCAGCCCCTTGGCCCAGGAGACCTGCTTTCTAGGCTGTCCTCGTGCCTGCCCCAGGACAGGCCTCACCGAATGGAAGCCACCGCTCTCTGGATGGCTCTGGGGGACACCCGATTACAGCATATCCCTGTTATTTAAAAACAAACCAGCGCATCTCCCCCATCCTCCTGGATCCCATCTAAGGCTCCCCTCTCCCCCCCTGTAGACTCCAGGAGTGGTCCCTTGTCTGCTTCACCTGCCCTGGTAGCGACGGGCTGAGGGGTGGGACAGGCCCTGAGCGGGGAATGTCCTCTCTAAAGGACGTGGGTGTGTCTCCCCCACCCCATGGTGCACAGCGAGCACTGAGGGTGGAGACTAGGAAGGGAAAAGGCTCTATGCTCGTGGGTGGAGAGGGGACAGTGGCTTCCCCCACCTGATTTCTCTCGCCCACATGATCCCCGTCATAGGCAGATGAGGGGAGTGGACAGGAGACAAACCCACCTCTGTTGCTGCAGCAGCTCAACAGGATGCAGCCAGAAGGTCACCAGAGAAGCTGAATCTCCTGGTCAGTGTCAGCAGCACTCAGTGGGTTGTGGGGAGGGGAGGCTGGGCCCATAGCAGGCGAACGTCTCGGGGCTCTTGTACAGACAGAGCTAAGGCTAAAAGCGGGGCCTGGGCTGAGCTGGCCCTGGCCGTGAGCTGGGGCTTGTCCAGCAGGCTGGGTGGGCTGGAGCTTGTGGCAGGTGCTGGCCCGTTGCTGTTTGTTTCGGAAGCTGGGGATCTGCACAGTCCCCTGCAGGCAATTCTGGGGCCTCCCAGCTGGGAAGGCTGCCCCGCACCCCTGCCCCTAAGCTCCCCTCCCCACAGAGGTGGCGGCCTGTAAATGGCTTCTGATTTTACTGTGCTTTATTAAAGTGGACTTTCACAGCTGTCCTCCCGTGTGGTCTGTCCACTCCTGAGCCGCAGTAGCTGTGTCTTGTGTTCCAGAGGGGTAGCCGTGTTAGTCTTACACAGCAAAAACAACGTGAGTTCTGTAGCACTTTAAAGACTAACACATTTCATTTCAGCAGGCATAAGCTTTCGCGGGCTTCAGTCCACTTTCTCAGATGCAGTTGGTAGAACTAATACAGCAAATATTGGCAACATATGTAGGAGGTAACATACACATATCCAAAGGCATAGACAACAGTGGGGTAGGTGGATGAAAGCCGGGTACTTGAGGCCTAATGACAACAATTGAGTAGGAGGTGAGAATGGGTGATCAGAGCAAATTATGTCTTGTGTGACAGTTGCTGCCCTCCCTCCCCCAGGGCTCTGTCCCGTAGTCACCAGCTCCACCTCCTTTTATTTGATTCTTATTCTGCACAAAGGGAAAGGGCCGTGCAGGCCCAGTTCAGTGAGCCCTGGGTGTGGCTGTCCCCCTCGGGCAGCTCTAGCTGTATGGGTTACTGCAGAGCGGGGCGATGCTCCAGTGCGGGAGGAGAGCTGTCTCAAGGGACCGCGTACACGGGATTGATTTGTGTGTGTGTCTCACTCCGGCTAGCCACTGCTGCAGCCCTCGAACTCTGCCCAATGCCACCTGTAGAGCACCTGGCTGTGAGCTCATCCTTTTTCCCCCTTCCCTCCCTGTAGCTCAGGTGACTAGGCAAGGGGTGGGTTGGGCTTGGGCTGTCACTGGCAGTGGTGCTGGGTGAATCGAGTTCTGGCCAGGCTCAGAACCCTGAGTTGGAGGGTAAATGTTAGTGCCTGGGTGTGGAACAGCAGGGGTCTGGTCCTGGGCTGCAGCCTGTAATCTCACTGCTGGTACATTAGACCCGCCCCTGCATAAGGGGGATGAGCTTGGATGTGAGGGACTAAGGCGAGTGCCAGCCAGAGTCTGGTGAAGCCCAGCAGTGAGGGGCATCAGCAGCCTTAAATGTTTATATGGCCCCACTCATCTTAGTCGTGTCGTTGTCTCATAACATTTGATGTTTATCCTCCCCACATCCCTGCGAGGCAGGGCAGGGCAGGGCTATTGTCCCTGCTTTACAGATGGAGAGCTGACAGAGACTGTGGGACTGGCCAAGGTCTCACGGGGGGCCTGGCACTGTGGGGAATTCAACCAGGCTCTTCTGAATGCCAGATAAGCACCTGTTGCACAGATGACCACCGAGCCAGTTATTCCCCATTTTGTAGTTGTGCATTTGTTTTTTCCTTCTTAAGTATAGGACTTAGCACCCTAAAAACTTAGTGAAAAGAACCCAGAGGCATGTGCTTTCCATTAAGGGCAAGCAGCCTTGCAGGTTCCACACATCCACCAGATGGGAGCTGAGCCAGTTGGAGCTTAGGGGGGAAAAGTTATAAATATGGTTGTTGGAGACAGCTCTGTGGACTCGGTGTGGATTGGCACAGGACCAAGAGATGTCTGCTGTGAAGGCTGCATGCCTGTATTTGTACTACTTCTGATATTGGCTACGGATTCCAGCTCTGGCTAGAAACCAAGGAGTCTGGGCTGTTGGCTCAGAGACTGACATTGCTGTGAGGCTGTTTGGCCTGTTCTGTTGAAGAGATTCAGGAGCATTTCAAGAGGCTGCCCTTCTTGGGTTCTGAAGAATCCAGGTGAGTGTGACTTGTGGTGCTATAATAGGCTGAGAAATCCTCGCAGAAAAGTTCAGAGGACAACGTGTGCCCTACAGCAGAAAAGTGTATGTGCTCTGTTGAAACCTTGCACTGAGCTCTGTGTAATAGCAACAACATGGGGGAAGTCTGGATAAAGGGCACCTGAGGATTTACTGCCTGATGTTTATAGTTAGAAAGTTTTTCCTATTACCTAACCTAAATCTTACATCACTTCTTGTCCTGCCTTCAGCACCACCCTCTTTATAACAGCCCCTACTGTAACTGAAGACTGTTACCCGGCGCCCCTCGATCTTCTTTTCTCAAGACTAAACATGCCCAGTGTTTTTAACTTTTCCTCATAGGTCAGGCTTTCTAAACCTTTTGTCCTTTTGTCGCTGTCCTCTGGACTCTCCGGTGTGTCCACATCTTTCTTAGTATGTGCTGCCCGTAATTGGACACCACTCCAGCTGAGGCCTCACCAGTGCTGAGCAGAGCGACAATTATCCCCCATCTTACAGATGACACTGCTGTTAATACCCCCCGGAATGACATTAGCCTTTTTTGCAAGCGGATCACATTGTAGCTGTGCATTTGTTTTCTCCTTCCGAAGTATAGGACTTTGCACTTGTCTTTATTGAATTTCATCTTATTGATTTCAGACCGATTCTCTAATTCGGCACGGTCGGTTGGAGGACAGGAGCAGAATTCAAAAGTGCTGGCATCCCCTCCCAGCTTGGTGTCATTCACACATGTTCTAAGCACGCTCTCCACTTCATTATCCAAGTCTCTAATGAAAATACTGAATAGTACTGGTGCCAGTACTGGATCTCTGCAGGATGCCATTACATCTGTCCCACCAGTTTGACAGTGAGCCATTGACAACTACTCTTGAGTTAGGTCATTCAACCAGTTATGTGCCCACCTTACAGTAATTTCATCTAGACCATATTTTCCTAGTTTACTTACGAGACTATCATGTGGGTCTGTGTCAAAAGCCTTCCTAACAGCAAGATACGTCACATCTACTGCTTCCATCCGCTCGGCCCATAATCTTGTCAAAGAAGGAAGTTCGGTTGGTTTGGCACAATTTGTTCTTGACAAATCCATGCTTGCTATTTCTTATTCTCCTCTAGGTGACTACAAACTGATTGTTTAATAGTTTGTTTCAGACTCTTCAGGTATCGAAGTTAGGCTGACTGGTCTGTAATTCCCTGTGTTTTCTTTGTTCCCCTTTTAAAGATAGGTACTATATTTGCCTTCCCCAGTCCTCTGGGACCTCAGCTGTCCTCCTTGAATTCTCCAAGATAATTGCTAAGGGTTCCAAGATGGCTTCAATTAGTTTCTTAAGTACCCTAGCCTGAATTTCACCAGGCCCTGTGGACTTCAGTACATCTAACTTATCTAATAATGGGCTCTTCACTAGAGAGAAAGGTGTAAAAGATGTGCTGGCTGGAAGCTGAAGGTAGACAAATTTAGAGTAGAACTAAGAGAGAGATTTGTAAGAGTAATTAACCACTGGAACAACTTACCAAGGCAATTTTTTAAAGCAAGATCAGAGGCTTTTCTAAAAGATCTGTCCTAGGAATTATTTTGGAGAAGTTCTCTGACCTGTGCTATCCAGGAGGTCAGACAGGATCATTGTGATCATCTATTCTGGCCTTGGGCTCTATTAATCCAAATATTTCTTTAGCCTGTTCTTTCCGTATTTTTGGCTTGCATTCCTTCACCCTTCTTGTTAATATTAATTGTATTGATTAGCTGGTCACCATTAACCTTTTTTAATGAAGGCATGAAGCAAAATAGGCATGAAACACCTCATCTGTCTTGATGTCATCATCTATTAGCTCTCCTGCCTCACAAAGTAGAGGATCTACACTTTCCTTCATTTTTCTCTTGATCCTGATGTATTTCAAGAACCTCATCGTCTTGCTTTTTATGTCCCTTGCTGGGTCTAACTTATTTGTGCCTTGGCCTTTCTGGTTGTGTCCCTGTTTTGTGCTGGTTTTATTTATTTATTTATTGTACTCTTCCGTGTCAGTTCATGTTTCCACCCTTGGGCTGCCTTTTTCAGTTTCAGCTCATTGAAGAGCTTCTGATGGAGCCATATTGGCTGCTGCTGCTTCTCTTTCCTTCGCAGTGGCACAGTTTGCAGTTGTGCCTTTCACATTGTCTCTCTTGAGAAACAAGCTGCTCTCCCGAGCTGAAGAAGAGCTCAGGGTAAGTTTGAAAGCAGAAGTTGAGCCAGTAGAAGATCTGTCTCCCCCACCTTGTGTCTCTTGATACCCTGGGCCCAACCTGGCTCCACCAATGCTGCGCTAACACCCACAGTCAGGTTGGCTTGGACAGCAGAGCTCTGAGGCTTAACTCTGTAGAATGCTTTCCAGAAAACATCGTGAGCGCGCGAAGCTGCGCTGCAGCGGAGAGGTGAGCGGAACGGCCGGCGAAGGAGAGCGGAACCATTGTACGCGCTCCTACTTCCGTCCTCTCCTGGCCGGTTACCTCAGGAGGGACGTGAGGATGAGACGGAGCTCTGGGGATTCTCTGAGAGAATCAGTGTCTCTCAGCCAGAGACAGGAGGGCGGCTGTGGGCTGGTGGTTGCTTTGTGTAAACTGGCACAGGAGCAGGACGCTCGCAGGTTTGGTGGGCTGCATCCCTACAGAAAGGTTCCGAGCGGTGAGGTGACTTCAGCCTTGCTCTCATCAAGAGGCAAGTGGCAGGTGAGGTGCACGCGCAGGTGAGTGACATGCAGCGCTGTGATGGGAAATACACAGAGATGCTCCCTTGTGCCTGTGCCGCTCCTGTCTATTGTGACACGTGGAGGCGTGCAGCAATGGCTTGGGAGACCTGCTCTGCTCTGCTCTGCTGTGCAGGTACAAAATCAAACAGCCGGAGGGGGTGAATTAAAACCAGTTTAATTATTTCAGCTCCATTAACTCTGGAGCCACAGCCTCTGCTCAAGCCATCTCCCGCCTCTTCTTCCTTTCAATTCCAGGCCTGGCCGGCAGCACCCCCTATTCCTCCCAACTCGGCCCCAGGCCGTGCTGCACGTTCGGAAAACGGAAGGATTCACTGACCTGCATGCAGACAGATTGTCCCAAGAACAGGCACTTGGGATATGGATTTAGTGAAGGTGAAGGGAGCCGGATGGTCAGGGCTGCCCCTTGGCCCAGGGAGACCTGCCTTGTAGGCTGTCCTCATGTCTGGTCCTCAAGTCATGTCAGGCCACACCGAATGGAAGCCACCGCTCCCTGGACGGACGTGGCCTTCCACTCTGTAGGTGCTCTGGGGTGGACACCCAATTACAGCGTATCCCCGTTATTTTAAAAACAAACCAGCGCGTCTCCCCCATCCTCCCGGAGCCCATCCAAGGGTTCCCCTCCACCCCCCCTGGGGAGGCTTCAGGAGTGGTCCTTGTCTGCTTTGCCTGCTCTACTGGTGACAGACCAAGGGATGGGACAGGCCCTGAGCGGGGAATGTCCTCTCTAAAGGATGTGGGTGTCTCTCCCCCACCCTGTGGTGCACAGTGAGCGCTGAGGGTGGAGATTGGGAAGGGAAAAGGCTCTATGCTCATGGGCGGGGAAGGTACAGTGGCTTCCCCCACCTGATTTCTCTCACCCACATGATCCCCGTCATAGGCAGATGAGGGGAGTGGACAGGAGACAAAACCCACCCCTGTTGCTGCAGCAGCTCAACAGGATGCAGCCAAAAGGTCACCAGAGAAGCCGAATCTCCTGGTCAGTGTCAGCAGCACTCAGTGGGTTGTGGGGAGGGGAGGCTGGGCCCATAGCAGGCGAACGTCTTGGGGCTCTTGTACAGACAGAGCTAAGGCTAAAAGCGGGGTCTGGGCTGAGCTGGCCCTGGCCGTGAGCTGGGGCTCGTCCAGCAGGCTGGGTGGGCTGGAGCTTGTGGCAGGTGCTGGCCCGTTGCTGTTTGTTTCGGAAGCTGGGGATCTGCACAGTCCCCTGCAGCCAGCCCAGGCAGTTGTGGGGCCTCACAGCTGGGAAGGCTGCCCCGCACCCCTGCCCCTAAGCTCCCCTCCCCACAGAGGCGGTGCAAGGCTTCTGATTGATTGATTGTCCTGAACTTTTACAGCTGGCCTTTCCTGTGTCTGTCCCCTCCTGCTGGGCGCGGGCAGGGCTGCAGCAGTATTGCACGTGCTGGTTTGCAGGACTTACAGGATTAGATGGCTGCTGAGCAGGGGGATTGGGGATTTCAGAGGTGCCTAAAGCGCCAGGCCTGGTCTCCACTCCAGTGGCTACGGCAGCACAGCCATGGCACTGCAGCTGTAGCATTGTTGCGTAGACACAAGGGGCTGTCCTGTCGAGGTAGTGATTCCACCTCTCCGAAAGGCAGGAGTGGGGCTGGCGGAAGAATTCGTCCATTGCCGTGGCTGTGTTTGCACTGGGCGATAGGTCGGCTTAGCCACGGCACAGAACGTTGCACGGCCCTGAGCGATGTCGCTCAAGTCGTGGGCCAGGCCTGCGTTCCTTCGGGGCTCTAGCCCAGCGATACTAAGTAACCGGCTCACGATCCCACAGGCAGGGTAGCAGAGAAGGGCCTTGAATCAGGGTTTCAGAGTCCTAAACCAGCCGTGGCCCATCCTTCTCTCCAGTCCCACCTTGTCGTTCCCCCCTCGGGGCCACACCCCGCTCTTTTGCTGGGCTCACGGCTGTGGTAGCAGGAACCGAACTAACTCAGTGAATTGCAATGCATGCCTTGGGGAAGGGGAGTGTGAGCCAGTATTTGATCTTTTTTTAAACCCAAAGGAAGGGAGAGAAGTAGTGGGGAGGAGTCGGTGGTTTTATAATTCCTCGCTCTTAGCGGATCTCAAGCACTTTCACAGGAGGCTATAGCATCTCCTTTTTACAGCTGGAGAAACCGAGGCATAGGAGGTGAGGTGACTGGCCCCAGGTGAGCCCGGGGTCGAGCTGGGAACAGAAACCCAGGTTTCCTGAGTCCTACTTCAGTGCTCAACCTACTGGACTGCACTGCTTCTCTATCTGCAGCCAAGCAGAGCAGGACATCTTAGCTCAAAGGAGCCAGAGAGCTGTGAAGAAGCGGTGCTGGCGTTACCGGACACGCTTTTTCCTTTACGTGCAAGCAGCCACACATTGGCTCGCTGAGAGAGGAGCCAGGAGAAGAGGTTATTAACAAGGGCGTTGGAGAGAGCCCTGCGGACATGGGGCAGATTGACCCAGAACCAAGCGAGGGCTACGGTGGAGGCTGCATCCCAGTACTTGTATCCCTCTGGATGCAGGCTACAGAGTCCTGCTCTACTAACTTCGGAGCCGCTCCTTCTGCCACTCCTTCAATAGCAATTGTATACGCGGCTCCTCTTGATGTCTGAGCAAGGCACCTGCTGGTTTGAGCCTCTGCTCTCTGTCCTGGGGATCCCATTCCATGCAGGGAGAGGCAGGCTGTCAAATGACCAGCAGACGGCAATGGGTGGTGGGTACAGCCTGTGCACGGTCTACATGGGTGAAAGGCTCTGCATCTCTGTACTCCACCCCTGAACCATAAACTTCCTGTTGGTGGAAATTATATTGCACAATTAAATAGTGATTAGCTTTTATCTCTAGATGGGAGCCCAGCCCTCTGCATTTATACCTGCAGTTAATAAGGGCATGATAAGGACATGCCTGGAGCATGCAAGATTGGACTCTGCTTCCAGTCTGAGCTGGGTCCTGCTCATAAACCTTTTAGTACCTGTCACATAGCGCTCTGCGGGGGCATTGAAACGGAGTTTGAGTTTTACGAGTGACCCCTGTTTTTATGAAGATTTGAACCAAAAGCCGGGATCCAAACGGACAGCAGAATGGGTTGAAAGCAGGCTCCGAGGTTTGTCTGTCTCTGCTAAAAGTAAGGGCAGTACGTTCAGAGAGGTAGCAACGCTTTCACCTCTCTGCTGCTTGGTAGCCTGTCTGCTGGCTCAGCCTGGGGCCTGGCTGGAACAGATCACACCAACAGCACCACTGTATTCTGAGCAGTGTCTTTCATACCAACCATATCCCCCAAGCTCCACCGGTAAATAGCAGCGGGGGCGTGCAGGGAGAGAGCTGTAGAAAGGCAATGGATGGTTGATAGTAGAACTGAGGGAAAGTTTGTGAATGAAGTCGTTTTTTTCATAGAAAAACAGCCTTGTTTTTTAAATAACCTTTTCCCCCCCGCCCTCCCCCCACCAGAAAATTGTTTGGTTTTGACTTTTTTTTTAGCCAAACTTGTTGCTTGTTGAGTTTCATTCCTTTGGTCTTCCTTCTTTTCTCCCCCCACACCCTCCACATCCCCCCCTTTTTTTTCTTATTTTTTAATCAGTTTTTCCCCCCCAAATGAAAAAATTACCTTCAAAACAATCAGCCACTTTGAACCCTGCTGAACAAAAATAACAGTCAATTTTTACTTTTGTGTGTATTTTTTTTTCCCCCCTTTTCTGACTAGTTCCCCTGGGCCGCGTGACAGATGAGATTTGGGAGGGAACGAGGCAGAGAGATACGGGGAGGCTGCGACGGAGAAGGCTCTCGCACCAGGCAGGAGCGGCTTACTCTGTGTGACGGGACATAGAGGCGGCTGGGGACCAGAGAGCCGGAGGCGTGAGGACGAGGACCAGAGGGAGGAAAGCCTGCGTGGAAAGCACGGAGGCCAGTTCTGAGCTGGAGGGCGGAGGCAGCGGTGCCCGAGGACGGGCGTGGCGCGGTCGCCGTTCTCTGCCTGGGCTGGTGGCGGCGAGCGCGGCTGCAGGGGGCTCTGGGTGGGTGCTGTGGGCAGGAGGGGCCTGTTCTGGACCCGGCTATCGAGGCCTCCTGCCGGGTTCGCTGGCGGCGCTCGGAGCAGGGCCTGGCCTGGGTGGAGACAGAGACCCCTGGGGGTGACCCCAGCCAGCCCCGCAGCAGCAGTCCAGCTTCCGCTCCCCTCAGCGGGGCGCCCGCCGGTGAGCTCTGCGCCCTCGGCTCCCTCTTCTCCCTGGGGGTCAGGCCCGGGGCCTGGCTGGGAGGGGGGGGGGACCCCGTTCCCCTCTCGGCTCCCCCGGGCAGGGGTCGGGGGGAAAGGGGCTACGGCGCTGGAGCTGGGGGGAGGGCGGGGAGCGTGGGCCGAGGGAGGGGGCCGAGGGGATGGCGGTGTGCGGGGGGTGTAATTTTACCTCAGGTCCCAGGAGGGCCCAGCTGTAACGCCATGTAGGTCAGCCCCCCTGAGAACGGGTGGGGAGCCTCGCTAGCAGGCTAAGGAGAAGCAGAAACTTTCCCTACCGGCCTTTGTTTTCCAATGGTGGCTTCAATTATAGAGCCGCTGCCACAGACAACCCTACAATAACAAGCCAGTGGCTCCAGCTGGGCACCGGCAAGTTACCTGCGCTCAGGGGCCGGAGCAGGTAGCCTGAAGCTCGCAGGCTACCCTCTGTGAAACCCAAAGAAGTGCCCCACACCTCGGGGTCATGCGTAGCCTCCACTCCCAAACCCCTGCTTGTAGTCCCACTCTCAGGAGCAACCCTACCATAACAGAAGTGGGTGGGAGCCCAGGGGAGGGGTCCGTTCAGGGCAGAGACGGGTTTCTGGGCCAAGCTTCCACTGAGGCTAGCAGTAAATGTGAAGTGGGGGGCGGGATGGTTTCTGAAATGAGAAGTGCCTGCGAGAAGCCTGCAGCCCTCCCTCCCTCCGGGCTGGCTGGGAGTAGGGCTAGCACTGCAGGAGGTTTGCAGGCCTCCCTGAGCAGCGGCAGGACAGGGTTGCCGCTTCCACGATTGTCCTGGAGTCTCCAGGAATTCAAGATTAATCGTTAACGATTATGTCGTGATGAAGCCTCCCGGAACGCATCCAACCACCACTGGCCACCCTAAGCAGGGTGTGGGCAGTGGGGGAAGGGGTGTGACGTTTTCTCCTGCAAGCTGGACGGGTGTGTAGCTGTCACCCCAATTCCTCACTCCTGGGCCCCGCCTACCCTCCTTTGTGTGAACCACCCACTCCTGGGTCAGCCCAGGCCCAGCCTCCTGCAAGTAATCAGTCCCTGACCTAGTGAAGGAGCGCTTCTGACCAGCCACTCATGGGATAGACCCCCAGCAAACAGCCCCAGTCCCAGATGCAATCCTGGGAACTGCCGTCTTGCAGGGTTCAGAGCTGTACACGCTGCACCCTGCAGGCTCATTACATTGTCTGACAATTTATCAGAGAAATTGATATGCACCGGCTCTGTCACGCTAAGTGAGGTCTCTGCACACACTCAATCCGCATGCACTGTTTTAGATAAGATAAACAAATAACTTTACTGATTACAGTAAGATTTTAGGTGAATCTAAGTCACGTTATTAACAAATCAAGGAGTTAATCACAATTAACTAAAGGTAACTCGTATCCTAAACTAGGATTAATATCCCAGTCTCAATCTAGGACGTTAGTTTACCACACAGGCCGGTTGCAAGGCGTCTTGCAACCAGCCCCCTCTCCCCCCAGCTTGTGGGTAGGTGCCAGTCTTTGATGTTGCTTGGAAGATGGATTCCAAGGGAAAGCCCTGAGAGAAAGACGCCTCTTTCTTTCAACAAGTTTCCTTGACCCCCCCGGGATCAGGTGACCAGCCCTGTCCGGCAGTGGGCGTGATTTCTTCCACGTGAGCCAAAGCGCTCACAGGTGCTTCGAACAGTCCCTAGTTCCTGTACGCATGCCTCTGCGGGGTGTGGAGCCACAGCTTTGTGTTCGTCTGCATCTGTTCAAGCCCCATGAGACACACGTTGGGGGATCTGACACAGCAGAGTTTCATGTCTGTACATACGTGTGACATTGCAGGAAACATGCTACCACGACACTAATGTTCAGTATGTCAGGAGCATTCCTGAAACACCTGCCATGGCATACCTTGCATCAGACCATACACAGTTACGCTGTTAGGGCGAACATGAATGATACACAAATCGCACCTTAGGGGTGTACATGGGGTACAGCGTCTCACAAGGGGAAACGTCCTCCATGCAGTAGGGCTGATTCACTTTCATTTCGGTAACGTTCAGGTTAACCTGCACACCCCCATCGACACTGCTGGGGCTGATTCCAGAAGTGGTGGAAATGGTCCCAGCTCGGCTCTCTTTCCTGTCCATCTCCCAGGCTTAGCCCCGCAATTCCTTTGGGCTGCCTTGCCTGTTCCCATTTCCTGGGCAGAGTTACAGGCTGGCTCAAGTCTGTCTGCTCCCCAGCCTCTACAGCAAGTTGATCTCAGTGTATTTATACTCCCAGGTGTGGGGTGTCCAGGTGGCCACCTAACATGCTGTTGTTTAATGTGACAGAGATAACCGTTCCCACAGGATGGAGATTTACAGGTGACTGCACTGAGCTGGCAGGGCCGGATTTCCAGTTAGGCACAGTATTCACGTGCCATGGGGTGCTGGTGTTCTAGGGATGCCTAAGCAGTGACGGATTACCACATCCATCAACGGGGGCCCCGCACAAGTGCTGGAACTTGGGCCCCACCGCTCTGCTCCTCCTCCTCCCCCTGAGGCCCTGCCCCCTGGCCAGGCCAGAAGCTGGAGCCCATGGGTGAGCATATCCCCCTCCCCTCACCCTACCCAGAGCTGGCCGAGCCGATCACCCCAGCCCCTCGTCCCCTCCCCTCGCACGGAAAACATGAAGGGCACTGAAGATGCTGTGCCTAGGAGTGCGTAGGGTGTAAATCCATCCCTGTTAGCAGGTGACAATTGGGACAGTTTTCACTCCAGCCAATCATCATCGCTTCTGAGCGATCAGAAAAGTGCAGGTTCCAAGTTTATACGTATGTAGCAGGTAGCACGTTTCAGCCACAGGGCTGTATTTTTGCAGAGGTGGAGTAAGAATTATTATTTCCATTTTACAGATGGGAAAACTGAAGGAGGGAGAGAGCAGGTAACCCACCCTTGGTCATGCAGCAAGCCAGTGGAAGTGCTGGGACTAGAACCCATGTATAGGGGCCGAGTCCCACGCTGGTGCCCTAGACTCTGGACTAACCCCATTATTTCTCTGTGGGGAGAAAAATGAGCCATCATAGGCATTGGCTGCTGCTCCCCTTTATACATATATCCAGTCTTGCAGAAGGAGAGTAGATAGTGCAGCTGGATGCTGTCTCTGTTACTGCTCAGCTGAGCTGTGTGTCTGTCGGTTTTAGCTCCCTTTGACACACGCTTAGGGCTTGTCTTCACTGCAAAGTTAACTTGATTTATATCTCGAGTGTTTGCCCTAGCTTGGATCCTATCCACAAAACCCTTCCCTCAAGCATGGTGGTGTTTTCAATTGGAGTCGGTTGGCCTGAGAGGCATAGGGGGGTATAGAATACAGCTCGAGTGAGCATAACTCACCAGCTGCTAACGTGACCACTCCGTCATGTGGACACAGGCTACCTCCACTCAAGTGGGGCTTGTCATCCACTGCCTTCTCCGAATTCTCCCCGCGTGCCCAGAAAGGATAGACAAATTCTCCCACCATTCACTGGGAAAGAGTTCATAAAGCTAAGGCCCAGGAGCTGTGCCTTCAGCAGTCTTAGCACCACGCCCATGGGTGCAGCACCAGTCGTGGTGTCACAACTCGCGTGTTTATGCAGTGTGTAGTCGCTCTCACGTGAGCAAGGCCAGCGTGAGAGGCGTAACTAGAGTGCGTGACTCAAGTTAGCACTGCACGGAAGACATACACCAATTGCTTGAACCAGCAGTCCATCGGTGCCCCTGAGTGGAAGCCTGTGGCACAAATTCTGCACTAAATCCCATCGCACGTCACCCCAGAAAAGTGTGCAACTGCACAGCGGCAGATAGAATTTGGTCGTCCATGGCTCCGTTTGCATTAGGTGGCTTTTTGCAGTTAAGTCCCACTGTTGCTATCCTGCAGCTCCCCCAGCAGGAACCACCCACGGTGCAACCTCCACCAGTACAACCACTGGTTGAGCTGCACCTACTGGGAATTACAGGGCTGAATTACTGTAGATGCCGCTTTGATGTGAGGTTGAGTTCGTGGGGCTGGTGGTTAGGAAAACCATCTTGTTACTTGTAAACTGAGCCCATTTGATCTGGAGTCACTAGGAGACAATAAATATGGATCCCCAAATGCCTTCCTAACCGTCAGGGTAGTTAAGCACTGGAACAAATTACCGAGGCAGGCTGTGGAATCTCAGTCGCTGGAGGTTTTTACAACCACGTTAGACAAAACCTGTCAGGGATGGGCTAGATCAGTGGATCTCAACCTTGTTTGGCTCAGGACCCATTTGTAAATTTCAGTGCCCTGTCATGACCCAGTAAATTGCTTTCATGCAAATTACATCTAGCTTACTGATTACACATTAACACAGTAAGTCCACTGCACCACAGTGGCGGCTCCTGTCCCCCAGGGCTGGGGTCAGACTGCAGCACTGCTCAGATTTGCCGCGGCTGGGCCAAATTTGTGTGAGTGGCATTGCAACCTGGTGCACGGGGTCATAGCACCACTCACTCAGCTTTGGCCCAGCCAGCCCCCCGTTATC
This sequence comes from Emydura macquarii macquarii, assembly GCF_026122565.2. Taxonomy (NCBI): domain Eukaryota; kingdom Metazoa; phylum Chordata; order Testudines; family Chelidae; genus Emydura; species Emydura macquarii. The sequence continues at coordinate 8,918,631 of NW_027131391.1, forward strand.
ATGCCCAAGGAGCTGCTGGGCCAAAGCTGAGCAGTGCTGCGACCCCATGCACCATGCCCACAGTGGGATGCCGGGCCCAGCCAGCTCCATGGGACCGAAGTCCCAGGAACTGCTGCTGCACAGTGAGTGTGGGGCTGGCTCTGCAGCATCCCTCTCTTTCTACAGGCCTCCCATGAGACCCTTTGTCACATTCTGGTGACCCATTTTTGGGTCGCGACACACAGGTGTCTAGGTCTAGAGAATACTTAGTCCTGCCTCAGCACCCGGGACTGGATTAGATCGCCTCTCAAGGGCCCTTCCAGCCCAACATTTCTATGATTCTGTGTGTCTGGCGAATGGCAGATGACCCCTTATTGCGGGACATTGGTCTACAGGACGGGTGGGACTGTCCTTTTCTTCTATTTTGATTGGCTCCTCCAATCCCTGTGTCAATATTTAATATTAAAGTCCCGTTCTTACTTTCCAGCTCTTGGGACAGTTTCCCAGACAGGGCCAGGTGTGGTCGTGCAGTCGGATTGGTGCCAGTCGTCAGGGTAAGTCCTTCCTCACCAGGTTAAAGGGATGGCAGTGTTTCTGCTCCCGTCGCACGAGGGTGGGTGTGGGGAGTGACAGAAGGGTAAATCCCCATGGTGCTACCCCAGGACAGTCCCATTACAAAGAAGGCTCACCCTGGATTCAGGTGAGGCCCAACAGCACCCTGTCATGCCTGTCTCGGATGTAAATCGGGCCAGACTGGGGAAAACAAGATGGTAGCACTTTCCCAAGCTCCACCCACAAAATAAGCTCCGCCCTACCTGAGTCACCACAATGAAACTCTGCTCAGATGTGCAGAGGTTAAGCACCTGAATGCCTGGTCTCTGGGGTCGACTGGCCTCCTGGAGCTTAGCTCCCCCTCCCAGGGGACTGAATATGCCTTGGGCTTGGTTCCTTCTTGATTAGGGAAAAAAGTCAGTGATGGCATCTCCCAGCTGTTTGTGCCAGCAAAATGAGGCATCACTCACAATAAATTGTCCAGCGCCACGACCCTCCCTCTCCTTCCTTACCTGAGCAATGAAGAAGATAACACTGTTAATATGTACATATAATCACTGGGCATCTGCATCAGCACCTCAACAGGGCCATCCCCATCTCGCAGAGTATTGTCCCAGGCTCTCTGCATACTGGGCCAGTTCGGATTTTTGAGGTTTTCACGGCGACCATAGCCAGCAACTTTTGTAATGGAAAGCTGAGGTTCTGATACAGGGGGTAGGTGCATGCTGGCTGTTTCCTAGCCATAGTTGAGTTCATTAGAAAGGTAACTACTAATATAAGAGATTAGAATCCTTTAATGGTCCCAGATAACAGGGTATGTGGGGTGGGTGGGTTGTGCTATGCACCACATCAGTCAACAGGTTCATGTGTATTTATTAGGTCAATATCAACATATACTGACCGGTTATTTCCATTAATATGCCTCAGGCACTGCAGATTGGCAATAAATCACTTGTTTAAATCCAGCCCAGCCTGCGTCAAATGCAGTTAGTGGGTCTGAGTCCAGACCCTAGGTCAGGCCACTTAGAAATTTGGCTGGCATCGCTGGGGCAGATGGGGAATGCGTTTTGGCTGACCTAGCGAGATGGGCAGAAGCTCCAGTGTAGCTGCTGTTACGCTGGTATAAAAGTGCTTATGCCCACAAGGCTTATTTTGCCACTCTGAACCAGATTAAACCATCCGAGCCTTAGCGCTTTATACTGGCAGAAGCCTGCCCACGCCGGGGGCGGGGCGCTCCTCTGTAGCTATGTCGACAGCAAAACTCAGTGTAAACAAGGTCTAAGAGGGTATCAGACAGGCTGTTTGGCACGCCTCGGCCCCTTGGCCGGCAGGCTCAGCAGAGAGGTCAAGGGCCTGCCCAGGAGCAGGGCAGCCGATGCCTGGGTGAAATACCCTCCCCACACTGAAAGCTTGAACACCTGCCCCCTCCATTAAGTGCTTTCAAACTCCTTTCACTGCTGCTTTCCTCAGCCTCCTGCTCCGCACGCAGCGGGATGGGACGACCCGGCCCTCTGCCTATGCAGCATGGCAGGGGCGCTGTCCCTGGCGCACTGAGCAGTGAAAGGTGACTTTCCCCTGCTACTCCGTCTCCTGTGCTCCCCCGAGCGAGCCGTACTGGTCGGTGACATGCTGTCCGGAGCCTAGGACACCCCCGAGCCCCTCGCTTTTTCTGGCCCTTTCAACACAGAGCCCTGTGGCAGACCAAGTCCACAGCTGCTCCTCCGCTGGCCAGCAGGGCTCAGTGTGAAGATCCCCCTGCCGCAGCACTGGCACTTTCAAAGCCCCCGTCAGAGCGCCAGCTTTCAGCGCAGCGGGCTCCCTCGCCAGAGCCCTGCGTGGGAGGAAGGCTGGAAAGGGGTGGCCACTGGCCGGCCCCTCTGATCAGAAATACAAAGTCGCGGGGCCCTCCCCTCTCCTCCGGCTGAACAAAGGCCAGAGCGGAGCCACTGGCATGCAGCTGGAATTCTCCCCATTCCAGAGCCGAGCGGGGATGGTGGGCGGGCTGCTCCGGGCCATGGAGACATAGGCTCTTTAAAGCAGTGGGAGGGGCTCGTGGCTGGGGGGCCTGCTGTGCCGAAGCCCCATGCTCGTCAGGGGCCTGTGTAACAGTCCCAGAAGAAGTGGGCACTAAGCCAGCAGCGGGGAGCCTGATGAACCCACGGCCGCGGCTGGGAGGCAGACAGATGTAGGACCTGGCGTACTGTAGGACCCTAGACCAGCAGAGACATCTTTCAGCTCAAGTCTCTGCCAGGGGGTCATGTGAGATGCCTCAGAAGAAGGTGTAAATCCTCCACGTGGTACAATTATAATCTGTCCTGTCCACGGGAGATGTTTGTTCCTGACCCCAGCATCTAGTGTTTGGCTCATGCCCTGAAGGGGGCTGGAGCATGACTTATGAGGAGAGCTGAGGGAACCGGGCTTGTTTAGTCTGCAGAAGAGAAGAGTGAGGGGCGATTTGATAGCAGCCTTTAACTACCTGAAAGCGGGTTCCAGGGAGGATGGAGCTAGGCTGTTCTCGGTGGTGGCAGATGACAGAACTAGGAGCAATGGTCTCAAGTTGCAGTGGAGGAGGTCTAGGTTGGACATTAGGAAAAAGTTTTTCCCTAGGAGGGTGGTGAAGCACTGGAATGGGTTATCTAGGGAGGTGGTGGAATCTCCATCTTTAGAGGTTTTTAAGCTACAGCTTGACAAAGCCCTGGCTGGGATGGTTTAGCTGAGGTTAGTCCTGCTTTGAGCAGGGGGTTGGACTAGATCCTCCTGAGGTCCCTTCCCACTCTAATATTCTGTGATTCTATGAGAGTTGATTTCTCTTCCACATTTTTATCCTAGCTAAAATAGCTGTGGCTGTTCTTATTCTTATCAATGTCTCATTCTTTTTGGAATCCTGCTAATCTCATGATCTTCATGATATCATGTGGCAGTGAGTTCCTCTGGTTAGCTATGCATTGAGTATAAAGTGTGGAAGCAGGGTCCCTCAGGGTGCAGAGAGAGCCTTACTATTCCTTACTGTGCCCCAAGTTTCTGGTAGGCTATGGAGAAAGTGGTGCTATTAGCTTGAGGTGTGCAAGGAGTACAGAGCATGCGTAAGCAGTGCACAGCGCAGTGTGAGGGGTGGTGTGGGGTGGGCACAGGACGAAGAGGTGCAGTGCGAGGTGCCAGGCATGCCCGGGGCTGTGCCAGCTGTGCATGGTGGCAGGTGGGGGTGCAATATGGAGGCACGGTGCAGTGGGAGGGGATGAGAGGCAAGTCACAAGGCACGTGAAAGCTCAGGGCTCATTGCCCAGCGCAGCAAACGCTGGTTTGGTTGGAGCGGGACCCCTAGAGCTGCCAGGGGTAGCACACAGCAAGCCCTGTGGGGCAGAGCACTGGGGTGTCGTCCCCTTTAAAAGCAGCAGCCTGGCTTGCGGGCAGATGGGAAGGAGCCGGGGCTGGGGCTGGCTGCACAAAGGCCCCTGTTCTGCGTGTGGGGTGATGTGCTAGGCGGCCCCGGCGGATGGGAGCAGGTTTCTGCACTCTCACGCCTCCTGCTTCAGCTCCGGTTACGCTGCCTGCTGGGAACAAAAGAGCCAGTGGGCCACCTCGGTCCCCAGCGCCCACGAGGCCCTGCCAGCAAAGGGCTGGTTTGTTTCCTCCAAACAAAACCCTGTCTTCATGGCCCTGGGCCGGCTTCTGCCGAGCGAGCGGCCCTGCCCCCACCCCCCAGGTCTGCAGGCAGCACCATGGCCAGGTCTGGGTTGGATAGGAGCCGTGGAAGTCAGAGACAGGCCCAGCAAAGGCATCTTTCAGCGCAGCAACTGGGCCTCAGCTGGGGCATCTCCAGCGGCTGGGTCAGACCCGCCTCCCCAGGCTCACAGTGCCAGTCTGTGAAGTAGGTGGGCAGCGGACGCAGCGTCCCTCACCATACAAAAGAGACAGGCCTCAATTGTGGGGCCTAGAAAGGGGACTGTGTGTTGGGGCGGCGGGACACAGGCAGACTCTGTGGTCCTCTCTGGCTGTGTAGCTGCCACCCTGAGCTGCGGAGTTTCACCGCCCACGTCTTCCTATCTCCTGGCCTGGCGCTAGCAGGCGTGGAAGGGAGTGCAGCCTGCACGGCAGGCGGAAGTGAGGGGCACCAGCTAGTGGAAATAAGGGGTGATATGAGATGATCGGCCATGGAGGTTCAATGTCTGCAGGAAGCCACCAGAAGAACTGATTAGACACTGCACAGCAGCACCCGGTTCTCTGTCTCCCCCCGGCAGATGAGAACAGCCCCCTCTCCCTGCTGTCCCGGTGCCTGGCTGCGCCCAGCCCCTTGGCAAGGGGCAGCTGGTGAACGTGGGCCCAGGCGGGAGGGAGGCGATGCTGCTGTGAAGAGGGAAGTGCCGGGAAGATCTCCCCTCTGCGGCTCTGCCATAACGTCCGCCGCCAGCGAGGGCACCTGCCTGCTGATTGGCAAACCGGTCGCAGCCTTGGGATCCTTTCGGCCCCCTCAGCGCTACTGGCTTCCCACAGAGCCCTGGCAGCACAAACTGCCCCCTCCGGCTGTGACTGGCCAGACGGTCGCGCCCTGTCCTGTCTGACACAGGCCCGGCCACAGAGAGACATTCGGGACCTCCTGGCGTCACCAGTGCAGCTCAGCTGCCAGGCGGAAGCTGCCTGCCCTGAGACCGCTCCGACGGGTGCCATCTGCAGCAGCCTGTCTGCTGAGCGGCACGGCCGTGCCTTGAGCACATCACCCCAGGCCTGGCTCCCCGCTGACACAAGAGAGCCCAGCACAAGCCCACGGGACAGGCGCTGCTGCTTGAGCGACGCTTCTCCCTCGGCGAGCACAATGTCTCACGACCGGGGCCCTGACACTGTCTCCGTTGGGGGGAGCAGTTTGTGAGTGCGGGAGACAGAACTCTCAAGGGAGCTGGGCTTAGACCGTGGAACTCCCTGCCACAAGAGAGAAGAGACCACGGGCCTCCCAGTGGTCAAAACCCAATGCAAAACTCATCTCTTCGGCTTAGCTTCCCCTCAAGAGCTCTCCCCGCACAGGCTTTGTCTTCGCTGCCAGAGAACGTGCGTTTTTCCAGTGATGATAAACACGATAGGTTAGGCGAGGTCAACCGCAAGTGGGGGAATAGTGCTGACCTCGCAGCAGAACTACAGGTGCCTTGTCTCCACCAGGATTTCACAGCGGGATGCCTGACGGGCAGTCATGATCCCACTGTAAAAAAAATCCCCCCGTTTTGCAGTGAAAACAATGGGACAGGCAATATCAGCCGTCACCAACCTCACCCACATAAAACACGCTGGGGGGAAAAGAATGCCGTGGCGTTTCAAAGGCAGAGGGCAGGAGTGTTTGTGTGGCTGTAATTGGACATTAATAACTTGGCCCGGGCTCAAACGCTCGCTGACGATGGCCATACATGTCTATAAATAAATAAATAGGTATAGGGTGGAGCTCAGGTGAGGGAAAGGTTGACTGGGGAATCAGCGAGATCTGGGATAGTGATGGGTGAGCAGGGGGCTGTCTGTGCAGGCTGAGCATGGGCTGTGAAATGTCAGCCTCTGGCTGGGAATCGGGAGAGGGCTGAGCAGAGCCAGACCCTGTCTTGGACAGGATCTCTGAGACGAGCCTCGGCACAGAGGGCAGATCTCGATCTCAGCTTCCCTGAAGGTCAAAGCAGCAAGGCTGCCCAGAGCCCCCTGTGGAGCTGAGCTGAGCCCCTGGGAAAAGGCTGGCCCCCCGCTCTGCGAGGCAGCATGCTGGAGGAGGTGCTTGGAGCAGTGCCAGCCAATGGGGTTTCCAGCTCTCATGCTGAGCCCGCTCCAAAGACCCCGGAGTCTATGGGAAGATTCCCCCAGTGGCCCGCTGTGAGCAACATCCAGCCATTCCCACCCCCCCAGCACAGGGGAGACCATTCCTGGCCAACGCATCAATGCCTTAACGAGCAGCCCCAATGGGTCTTGCTGTCTGCCCCTCCCCAAGCCTGCTGGCTGGAACTGCCCTGTGCCCTATCTCAGTGGTTCTCAACCAGTGGGTGCACGTACCCTGGGGGGTACATCACCCCATCTCGACATTGGCTTCGTTTCACAACAGGCTGCATAAAAAGCCCTAGCGAACTAACATTTCCTACAGACAATGACGCATTTATTTGGCTCCATGCACTGTACATGGGAATGTAAGGTTTATATTCCAACTGATTCACAGTTCTATGGTCATAACGAGAAGGGCAGCAATCGTCCAGTCGCAGAGCGCTTGGCACTGTTGCATTGTTAGGGCTGATTTTGGAAGCAGGTCGTTGTTAAGCGACGTGAATCAGACTGCTGAAAGGGGTGCGGTATGCTGTCTGGAAAGGTTGAGAACCACTGCTCTATCTAACCTCTCACTGTGTGTTTACTGAGAAATCTCAGCCAGTCTGAAAACCCCACCCCTGCTGGCAGCTGCCTGGAGCCAGGAAGCCACTGGCCTCCCAGCCTGTCAGACCTGCCTGCCTTCAGCTGGGCTACGGCCCTCTCCACTAGCCACCACTGGAAACCTGTCCTGGGGTCATGTAGGGCCTGGCCCCCAAAGCCAGCGGCTCCACAAGTGAACACCTGTGCCTGCCGAGATCTCCCACCCCTGGCTGTTTTCTCTGCGTGCTTTGAGCCCTGGGCTCCTGCCCTGGTGGGTAGGGCTGGGGCAGTTCTGGATTTTGCAGTGCCTCGCAGGAGAGATGGGAAGCGGTGCCCAGGCTCCAGTAACAATCCACGTCTCTGTTGATGCCAGCGCTGCAGATGGATACAAACAGCTCGGTTGTTCTCGGCCCTGGGAGGGAGGGTTGTGAATGAGCTCTCTGTGCTGCTTGAAGTGGGAGGAGAGCCAGAGGCAGGGAGCCAGCGAGGGTGGTGGCCAGAGCTCACTCTTGGGACATTTTCGCTCCAGGAGATGTGAGGGAGGCTCCAGCAGTAGCTCCACACCTGGGAGGAGAGAGAGAGATTGTGGAGATAGCTGGCACCAGTGGGAAGTAACTGTCTGCCCTGCCCTGGGGCTCCAGACTCCCACGCTAGTGGCATGACCCTGGTACCGTGGCGATGACATAGGGAAGGTGGCAACGACTTCTGGGGGGGGCCGAGCTGCCTTGGGAGAGCTGCCCAGGAGGAGATTGTTCCATGTCGGAGCAGCATCCCAAAGCCCTTCCTGCGCAGCCTGGTCCCACTGAGCCCTGGCGAGGAGAGAAGAGAAAAGAGAAGTTTGCAGAGAGGAGCTTAAGCAAAGGAAAAGGTGATGTTCAAAGGGGGACTTTACTGCATATCTACTGCAGCGGGGTGAGCGTGGGGTGTGTGTGTGTGTGTGTGTGTGTGTGTGTGTGTGTGTGTGTGTGTGTGTGTGAGAGAGAGAGAGAGAGAGAGAGAGCATGCCAGGGGATTGTATGTGTGTGTGTGTGTGTGTGTGTGTGTGTGTGTGTGTGTGTGAGCATGCCGGGGGATTGTGTGTGTGAGAGCATGCCGGGGGAGTGTGTGTGTGAGAGCATGCTGGGGGATTGTGTGTGTGTATGTGTGTGTGAGAGAGAGAGAGGGGATTGTGTGTGTGTGTGTGTGTGTGTGTGTGTGTGTGTGTGAGATGCGGGGGATTGTGTGTGGTGTGAGAGTGTCTGTGTGTGTGAGAGCATGCTGGGGGATTGTGTGTGTGTATGTGTGTGTGAGAGAGAGAGAGAGCATGCCAGGGGATTGTATGTGTTGTGTGTGTGTGTGTGTGTGTGTGTGTGTGTGTGAGCATGCCGGGGGATTGTGTGTGTTGTGTGTGTGTGTGTGTGAGAGAGAGAGAGAGAGAGAGAGCATGCCAGGGGATTGTATGTGTTGTGTGTGTGTGTGATTGTGTGGTGTGAGCATGCGGGGGATTGTGTGTGTGTGTGTGTGTGTGTGTGTGTGTGTGTGTGTATATTGTGTGTGTGCATAGGAGCCTGGAGGAAGAATGGAAGGGGTTGGGGGGTAACAGTGACTGTCGTGGGGAAGGGACCGTGTACAGCTGGCGCGCTGGGGGCGCTATGCAGTGGGGTAGCAGAGTGCGCGCGTGGCAGGGATGCTGTGTTTCTAAAGAGGACGGATGTAACAGAGAGTTTGTGGGTGTAACAAGGAGCGTGGCTTTGGGAGAGGGAGATGTATGGGGTAGAGCGAGAGCCCTCCTCTTCCTCTGGGATGCAGGCTCTGCGGGAGGTGTGCTATGGGGACAGGCTTTCCCGGTGGGGAGGGCTGCAGGGGTGGGAGTAGCTGTGGCTGTGGGGCCATGTGTGTCTACAGGATGGTGGGCGTAGCAGTGGGGGACACGCTGTCTGGCAGGGAGGAAGCAGTCGGGGCCATGTTCTCTGTGGGGCATAGATGGGGTACTCTAGTTAGGAAGGTGATACCCATGTGATCAGCCCAGCAATGACCATGCCCCCTGTTCCCCCTGCAAACGGGGAGCCACAAAGAGCAGGAGTTGTGTCTTGCCGCCAGCCTGCAGGGCTGCATTAATTATTAATCCACTCACCTAAGGCAAAGTCAATACGGAGGCTGGGCTGAGAAAGGGATCCCAGGCCTATTTGCTTATAAACATCCTAGCGGAGACCAGGCCTGGGTGGAGGAGAAAGTCTTCTCTGCGGGGGAAATGCCCCCTCCTGTACAGTGACAGCGGATTGGGGATTAGAGAATCTTCCTGCAGAGCCAGTTGCTGGCTGGAGGAGGCAGTCACTGGCTTTACTGCCCAAGTCTCAGGATTTACAGAGCAGGACTCCAGCTTTCGTGCGTTTCTTTGCCAGTGTCATTGTTTTCACTGTAGTTTAGGTTTAGCCAACATCCTGCAGGGTCCCCAGCCCAGCCTGGGGCCAGTGGATCAGAACCAGGAAGTGAACTAAGTACACAGAATATGAAACTGACCAGCCTGGTTTCACTGGAGAAGCTGAATAAAAGGCAAAAAGTAAACACACCGCATGGGCAAGGAAAAGTGAGTGGGAGGCGTAAGGCGAGGGTCTGCTTTGAATGTGTCTGTGCAACAGGGACCCCCTCCAGACTCCGCAGACCTGCTACCTGTTTACATTTCCTGACCTTAGTGACCAAACAAACAAAAACCCCAATAGCTTTTGACTGCTCTTAATTCCTGAAATTAAGCCCTGGGAGGGTGAGCCGAATTCTGTTCTGGCTTGTGCATCATTGTCATCAATAATAATAATTATGATTCATAAATAATTAAACGTAAATGCCTGGCTCTTATGTAGCACTTTTCATCACCAGCACTCGCAGCTGAGTTTCAATGAGAGGGCCAGTTCGCTGATCACTGGAGACAATGGTGTCACCGAGGCTGTAATCTGCCCTGCAGAATTTTAATGACCGAGATGATGGATGGGAGGGAAAGAGCCCAGCTTTGCTCTCAGATCCCAGGCTGAGTTTGCAAGGCTGGCTGCCCAGAACTGAGCGCATTTGTTCTCCAGTCAATGGGAGGCACAAGAAACACGGAAAACATTGTACCATTTTTGTAGTCCCTCCTCAGGGAAGAGCTGCTCTTTATAATTTGTTTCCCTGTCAATAATCTCAGGTGTAATTAATGGCAGAAGGAAGGAACTTGACCCAGCTTCTAATTATGGCAATATTATGCACCTCTAGTGCTAGGTATGCGTCCCAACTTGGCTGTAGCACCCTCTGTAAGAAAGTGGAAGTGGTGCGTTTTCAAAGCAGCCAGTCTGCTGATGTCACAGCCGCTTTATGCTCTCATTGCTTATTTGAACGCTATTGGCCAGGAGTGACAATGACCTATGCCTGGTCTGCACACAGACTTGTGCCAGGTTCACTATAACGTGCTTTTAAATCAGTTTAGTTAAACCCCTGCAAAACCCTGTGTGGACGCACTTAAATTGATTGAAGTGTGGTTTACGTAAATTTAGCTTAATTTGGCTTCTAACTGGTTTCAACTGAATTGACATAATCCACTTTCAAACTGATTTCAGAGTGCACGGGGGTCTCTGCACCACACTAACATAAATGGATTTAAAAGCAATTTAGTTAAAACCAGTACAACTTTGTGTGTAGACAAGGCCACAGTGAGAATGGCTTGACTGACAGGTTCTTTGCACAGCAGGTTCTGTACACACAGGGCAGCATTTTACTGCTAGTAAAGGTACTTTCCATTGTGGGAAAAAGAGGGTTATCCGCCACTGAAGTGCGAATAAATCTGTTTGCCTCTGGAAAGCACGTTGGCCCAGATGCTAAAGGTATTTAGGTGCATTTCAGTGGGAGCTAGGCACACCAATCCCTTGGAGAATCTGCGCCCTTCTCCCCACTTCACCAGCTTCTTCAAGGCAAGAGAGACACATTTACAAACACTCCCACTATGCTGCTCACTTTTTCCACGCTGGGCACTTGGTGGGGTAGAACAGATGGTTGAGCCAGCTGGTTCCATCAGAGAAAATCTCTTTGTTTCCAGATTAGGCTGTAATAATAATGCCTATTGCCTCACATTTCTATGGAACTTATCACACCAAAGCCCTTTGCAGACTAGAGTGTATAATGAACCCCTGCACCCACCACTTGATGGCACTAGGTGTGTGTGCTGATGGAGGTCTCTCCTTTGGAGGAGATGTAAAACCAAAGCCTTGACTGTTAGTGGGTGCTGAAGATTCCAGCTCACGTTTCACACGTATCTGGGTAGTAGCTCTGGCCCTGGCCCTGGCCCATTTCTGACTACGGTGTCATTTACAAATCTGTTCTTAACATTTCCCCCTAAATTTTGAGCTGGATACAGGATTTTATGTCCTAAATTGTTGTTTAGTGTTTTGGGAGTCTGTTAAAGAGCTGCCATGTTCCACCTCAGAGGTGGTTGCATGTCAGTGTTGGGTGAAGTGATTCCTTTTTTGGCCTCCTTTGGGCTAGAAGCTGCTATGAGAACATAGGCCATTATCTTACCATTACTGCCACACTTGAGAATAACTGAGGCTGTGCCCCGAAGACAGCCTATTAACCCCCAGTCTCTTCTCTGCCAGACCTGTCTGTTGGCCAGGTGATAAAATCACCTTGGGGGGCTATAGAGGTGGGGGTCAAGAGCCTTTAAGTGCATTTCAGTGGGGCTCAGGGGGCTGCTTGTCTGATGGAACAAACGACAGCATGACCCTGTTACATGCAGTGATGTGATGTTGCATCTGCATGTTTCAAGGCCGCTGGAGATCATCAGTCATGGGGCAACTGCTCCACCAGCAGGTTCCCTGCCTAGCATGGAGATGTTCTTGATGCTGCCAGCTCAGGCATTTCAGTCGGTGCCATAGATCCGCTCCTAGCCTGGAAGTGTTGGGGTCTGAACCGCAGAGTGTTTAACGGTGACGGCTCTGCCTGGCGCTTTGTCATAAGCCCAGTAGGAGACTATCTTCCCTTCCCCAGGGCACTGCGCCAGAAGAGACGTTCTGCTGGGAGATGAGGTGCCAGGTCCCTCTTGAATGACTCCGAGGAAGTGAGTTATTAGAGAGAGGATAGCTGCTGCCGCCGGGCTGGCGGGTGGGGGCTCAGCTTTCCAGTGCCCATGCTCAGGCTGCGGGGGATACCCAGGTGAAGGGCAGAAAGGACAGCAGAGAGGCAGTTTGTGCGAGCATCCCCTCCTCTGGGAGGTCTGCCTCTCACCAGACGATGCCAGTAGGCAAAGGCTGGCCCCCCTTACCCCCCACCCAGGCTCGGATCCAGTTCCAAACTCTCCCTACGGGCCAGTGTCCGTGGAAGGGCAGCAGCTGACTCTGCCCCGGGCACTGGGCTGCAGTGTTGATGTCAGTGAGGAGGGAGTCCTGTTACAGCTGCTGCCCTCGGCCTGGGGATCCATTTACAGGTTCCATTCACTATTCATTGAGATGGGAATCTCAGCTGCGGCCAGCCAGCACGGAGGGCTCAGCCCACTCCCCCCCTCCTAGAGAGAGAAGGGACAAGGGAGGACTGCCGGACAAGGGAGGACTGCCGGCTGATATGGACAGGGCACTGCTGAAAAGAAACTGGTATGGGAGAGTCCCGGCTGGGGCAGGGGTTCACCCAGAGGGAGGAAATTATTGCCCTAGATTCAAAGACCATTGTGATCAGCTAGTCTGACCTCCAGCTTCACACAGGCCCCCCAGGAATTCCTAGCGCAGACCTTCTGGAGAAACATCCCATCCAGCTTTAAAAATGGTCAGCGATGGAGAATCCCCCACAGCCCCTGGTAAATGGGGTAATGATTCTCCCTGTAAAAATGTACATCTCTCCTGCCCGATGCTCGTCCAGGTGACTTACAGAGGGTTTGTGCCCTCCGCTGTCCTCTTGCAACCATTTTGATCTGCCTCATAGTTGGCCCCTCAGGGGTTTGGCAGCTCCCCACCTGCACCCCACTGGTCCTGCCGGGGCCTGTTCTGCTCTCCTGGAGCCAGGGCTGCCCAGGAGGAGGGGGACAAAATGGGGAGCTTGCCCCAGGCGTATTTGCGTGAGTGGCGTTCCCACCTTCGCAGAGCTCAGGTCCGGCGCCTGCTGTCAGTGCAGGGAGTGACTTGCCAGCCCCTGCCGGGCCCAGATCCCACCTTGCCACCTCTGCCATCGCTGCCCAAGGTGATCTGCCAGGCTGAGAGCCCCGAGCTCGAGGGGGCTCAAGGTTGGGGCTACTGCTCCCACTGGCAGGGGAGTTGGAGTTCAGGGAGAGGCAGGATCAGGAGCGACTCCCAGCCCCATGCAGGGCAGAGCCCCACATCCCAGCGGAGAGGGCAGCAACTCCACAGACCTTGGCCTTCTCTGACCCCCCATCCCCCCAAGGAGGGCAGAGACCCCACAGGCCTGGGCTCTCTCTGCCCGCCCCCCGCATCCCCTCCCCTCTTCAGTCTCCATGGTAATATTTTTGGAAAGACGAGGGGGTCTCTGTTTCAGATTTTTGCCCTGGGCACCCCCACAGCTCTGTGGGGCCCTGCCTGGAGCTCAGCACTGCTGTGAGCAGCTGTCCCAGCCTTGGGTAGCGTGTCTCCTTGTCCTGACACAGAGGACAGCACTGCTGCAATGCAGTCGCTCACACACTACCAGGCAGCTCCAGCCTCTGTGAGTGTCAGACCCTGGACCTGCCTATCCCCTCGGCTCCCTGCGACTTCCAGACCCATCCTTTGCAGGCTGCGGCTGGTGTTTTGCAGGTGCTGTACTCTTCTAACCTCCTGCGGGCTGGCTCGGGGCTTCCTGGACAAACTGGGGGGCAGGAGGGGCTGTGCTTCCCAGGAAAAATCGTGGGCATCCCGTGCGTGAGGGGAATGAGACAGGGTGGCGTTCCTCTGGATCCAGGATCAGGTGTGTTCCTGTGTGCCTATGAACCATGGAACTAGGAGCTGTCCCTGGGAGAGGCTGGGCTGCAGGGCTCCGGAGGGAGGGAGCAAGGGGCAAGCCCTGGCCTTGGAGAGCCCGTGAAAAGTTCCCTGCCCCATGTTTTCTATCCGGCTGTCTGTGCGCTGCTGCCCCCACTGGCTAATATACAAGATGACGGCTCGATGTTCCGTCTCCCAGCCGGAAGAAAATGTGGCTGTGTCTATATCCCGTGTGCTGCCCACAGAGCTGCCCTGCCACCTCGCACAGGGAACCAGCACTTTTGCTGTGGCTGAGGGAGCAATGTGGGTCTTAAGTACTGTGTACTTCCAGCCCAGATCTAAACCAGCCCTGAGGTCTAACCAACACAGCCAGCACCTCCCCAGAAAGTCCATACTCACCCAAACACTCAGCCGGGTCCTAACTCACTGGGATGGTCTGAGTATCAGTTCAACACCCAGTGGGTAAATTGAGACGAAAGGGGTCTGGATCCAGTCCAGCCAACAGGCCCCCCACAACCAACTAGTGCTCATGGACCTCCTGGCCCCCTGCTCTGCCATGGCTCCCTCCTACTCCTGAATCACCAGGGCACACCCAGAACTCTCTGACAGCTGGCCTGTATCCCACGGAGCCCGGAAGCCGCACTTTGTGGGTCCATGAGCTTCCCTGGCAGCCCAGGGACTGGATCCCTAGATCATGCCTTTTAATCCACCCCCTGAGAGCATCCTTGTGATGAATTTGTTCCTGGATGACTGCCATGATTAATATACAGAATGCTGAGCTCTGACGGACAGCCGGTCTCTCACCTTTCCCGATCGATGGAGTTAGAGATCAATCTACTTAGATTAACAGAGAGACGGTTCAGCGGTGACTTGATTTCAGCCTGTCAGTGGCTACCTGGGGAACAAATATTTAGCACAGAAAGGTTTCACACGACCCAATGGCCGGAAGTTGAAGCTAGACAGATTCAGACTGGAAATAAGGTGTAAAATTTTAGCAGTGAGAATAATTAACCATTGGCACAATTTACCAAGGATCATGGTAGATTCTCCATCGCTGACAACTTTTAAATCAGGACTGGATGTTTTTCTAAGAGGTCTGCTCTAGGAACAGTTTTGGGGCGGTTCTCTGGCCTGTGTGATGCAGAAAGTCAGATGATCACGATGGTCTCTTCTCGCCTTGGAAGCTAGGACACTCCAACCATTTCTATATCTAAAGCAGCTGCGCTTGGCACGCACATGCATGGTTTTACCATCCTAGCACTGAGCTGCTTTTAATAACTAACGGGTTCTTCTGTGGCCTTTTTGCCTTTAGGTTGCTGAAATTTTGCACCCTCAATGCCGCCTGCCGTTTTTTGTCTGGAAATTTCTCTCGGTTTTTTTTAAGTGTTTAAGAATTTAGCCGTGAGAAGCATCAGTGCAGGGGTTGTTAACTCAGCCACCATCCATGCAGGGCTCTCTAGCTCCACCACACTCTGCTATGTGGAGAGTCTGGGGACAGAGGGCCTGGAGCCTCGCTTCCCTGGAGTTCTCT
Source organism: Emydura macquarii macquarii (assembly GCF_026122565.2). Classification (NCBI taxonomy): domain Eukaryota; kingdom Metazoa; phylum Chordata; order Testudines; family Chelidae; genus Emydura; species Emydura macquarii. The sequence goes on from NW_027131391.1 coordinate 8,933,949, forward strand.
TCAAGATCAGGGGAGTCACTGAAGCAGACTCTAGCTTCACCTCCACAGAGCCATATGGGAGTGTGGGGGAGCCTGAGGAAGAGCAGAGAGAGGAACCGGGTCCCCTGCAGGATCTCTAGCTGGCCCCATACACTCTAGCAGCTGAGACGTGCACTTATGAAGCATGCAAGTTGTTTTGTTGTCGTCTCTTTCGTAGAATTATAGAAGATTAGGGCTGGAAGGGACCTCAAGAGGTCATCTCGTCCAACCCCCTGCTCAAAGCAGGACCAACCCCAACTCAATCATCCCAGCCAGGGCTTTGTCAAGCAGGGCCTTAAAAACCTCTGAGGATGGAGATTCCATCACCTCCCTAGGTAACCCATTCCAGTGCTTCACCACTCTCTTTGCAGTGGGTTGGAAGGGATGTCGGTCATCCAAGCAGCCAGGAGAAAACCATGACCCGGTGAGAGAGATGACCTGGGAGATCAATTAGCAGCATGTCCTTGTCAGCAGTGGATGTCTTGGTGACAGGCCAAAGATGAGCGGGAAAAGAATTTAAATGTATGCTGGAAAAACTGCTTGCTCCTTCAGCCCACTTTTGAGGTTTTCAGGGGACTCCTTTGGGCCCAGAATGCGAGGATGTGGTTGAGAGAACCGCTGTAAGCCTGTGGGTATGGTCAGTGGTAAACTGACAGTGTTAAAGCAGGTGTGATTTGGAGACTTCTATCTGCAGTCCCAGCCATGGCTTTAAAGGTGGAATTCCAGTGCCTCTGTACATCCTTCTAGCCCTGATGGAGAAGAAGTTGGATGGCTGGAGCTGGAGTAGGTGATGGAGTTTGATAGGATGGAAACAAATATTTCCAATGCACCAATATTTCCATAGTTAACCACGGGCACAATTTACTGAGGGTCATGGTGGATTCTCCATCACTGACAATTTTTAAATCAAGACTGGATGTTTTTCTAAAAGTACTGTTCTGAGAGTTATTTTGGGGCAGTTCTCTGGCCTGTGTTGTACAGGAGGTCAGACTAGACCATCATAGTGGTCCCTTCTGGTCTTGGAATCTATTGATTTAAGAATATTGTTAGAAGAAGACTTGAAAAAATAGAGCTGTCGGGAATTTTTTTGAGGAACATTTTTCATCAGAAAAGGCTGATTTGTCAAACCTGAAACCATTTGCGGGAAAGAGGCGGTTTCGACAAATTTCTTGTTTTGAACATTCATCAAGGGTCATGGTGGATTCAGCATCACGGGCAATTTTTAAATCAAGACCGGCTGGTTTTGTAGACGCTCTGCTCTAGTTCAAGTGGGATTCATTCAGGGCAGTTCTCTGGCCTGTGTTATGCAGCAGGTCAAACTGAATGGTCACAGTTGCTCCTGCTGGGTTAATAATCTATGAATCAGAGCTCTTTTCTTCCCAGGGTTCTTCATGTCCTCCGCATCCCTTCTCCCTGGCCCGTCCTCGCACTCTGCTGTCTGCCTCCCTCCAGAAATGATAAGGGAGCTACCGAAGGCTCCTTTCAGGTCGTCTACCTCCCTAACTGCTCCTCTCTCTGGGGTTCACAGGTGACCGTCATGCAGCAGCGGAAGAAGCCCTGGAGGTCCGTGTGCAAGGGGCTCGTTCTGGGAACTGTCCTGACCAGCTTCATGCTGCTGCTGTACTCCTATGCGATGCCGCCCCTGCTGGTCAGCATGACGGAGTGAGTGAGTCCCGCCTTGCCGTCGGGTCCGCGCTTCCTCTAGCAAAGCTCCTTTGCCGGCCGCACAGACACATTCGCTCCAGGGCTGGCTCAGGGGATTGGCAGATGGGGGCCAGAGGCTCCACTTTGGCATCATTTGCTCAGCTCCAGCCCCCAGGTTGATTCAAACCCGGAGTGAAAGGCGACGTCTACACTGCAAAAAAACCGCCTGGGCCAGCTGACTCGGGCTCATGCTACAGGGCTCAAAAGAGCAGTGTAGACGTTCCCACTTGCGCTGGAGCCGGGCTCTGACACCCACCCCCCTTACCCAGTTTCAGAGCCTGGCCTCTAGCCCAAGCATAACATCCACATGGCTATTTTAGCCCTAGTCGGTTGACCTAGGCTCTGAGACTCGCTGCCGCGGGGCTGGGGGGTTGCAGTGTAGATGTACTGAAAGTTGTCACCTGTGTGAAGTCAGTTGGGGGGCTCGGTCCGGTTCTAATGGGCAAGGATAAATGTCACAAAACAACACCCTAACTCTCAAAAGAGAGCCCTGGCTGGACGAGCCCCCCGTCTTCCCCTGCCCCATCTATGGAGCCTGCCAGGCAAAGTTGAGCCCCTTTGGCCAGGGAGACTTGCTCTGCTACCTCTGCCTGTGGCCACGCCTGTGATGGGCCCTTCTGATCTGTGAGACCTTCCTCGCCTAGGTGTCTTCTCACTCGCCCTCCCTCGTAAAGCACTTCAAGATCTACAGATGCAAAGTGCTACACGAGAACTTGGTATTACGGTATTGGCCTCAGTGCGCTACGGTGGAAGGTAGGAGATCGACAGCCCTGCCCTGGCAGGATCCCTTCCAAAGAGGAGCTCAATCTCCAGTCTCACGAAATAATCCAGAGGCTGCCGACAAGAGGCCAGTGGAGGCTTTTGTGATGTAGACGCGTGTGTTAGAACTGGGCTGAGACCCACCAGTCTCATTGCACGTGGGAGCAGCCATCAGATTGTACATAGAGATAGCCCCGTCCATCAGGGACTCCGATCACAATGTCCTCCCCAGTCCTTACGTGTCTCATGCTGCGACTGAGATATTGCCATTCCCCCGGGCAGCGCTCCGTCCTCCTGGCCATGTGCTCTGTCCTTCCAACGGAAAGTGAAAGCGCAAGTGGCTAGCACAGGAATGGCAGAATGGTTAAAACCTCCAGGCTCCTGCAGATTCACAGGGAACAAACTCCTCCTTTTCCTGGGGGTACATGGAGGGCGCCTGTCGCAGAGGTGGGGCGATCAGCACGGCACTAAATCCAATATGGGGCCGCGTTGAAGACTAGGGAAGTCCCTTCTCCAGTGACATACAGCTTGTCTCCACCTCCTAATTGACAGGTGGGGGGAGGGGGGTTAGGCTGACCCTGTGTGTCTCCCCCTGCCAGCAGGGATCAGCGGGGCTTTCCCTGCCTTCAAAAACCAGTACTCCAAGGAGAGCTGTGGCCCCGTTAGGGAGAAGTTTCAGAGACGCTATTAAGTCCCCCAGGACTTTGCTGTTGCGAGTGATTTTATGCGGCAGGTGCTCAGATATTCTGGTGATGGGCAGCAGGATAAAACTCACCACCTAGACGGATAGATCAAACTCGATGAGTGGGTGTTTGCTGCCACACACAGATTTAAACTGGCGAAGGGGAGAGGAGACAAAAGCCAGCAACTTCCCTTGGTGCCACAAAGATCTACGTGCACCGGCTAGAAACACACCTCAGCAGCAGCGGGAAGGGAAGGGAAGGGGCTAGGTTCCATCTGGGTTAGCCTGGGGCAAATCCATAGTAACACCAGCGAAAGCCTCGCTGACTGTCCTGGTTTACCCCGCTGTTCCTGACAGCCGCTGGCCTCCGGCTGCAGTGATTCTCTGAGCAGAAGAACTTGCTTTCAAATCTTGGGGCCAAATCGTGACTTCAGTTTGGTGGTAGCAGAAGGCAGCGTTTGGTGCGCTACGTTCGTACCAAAGAACTCCGGCTCTCTGGGGACTGGCTGGCTCGGGGGATTGGGACGGGACAACGGAGTCTTTCACCACAGGCCATTATTTCTAGCTGAGGCCAGGACAGGAGGGTGGAAGGGGAGTTAGGAGCCTACCTCCTTTTGAGCATCCCCCCTAGTGACGGACGTGGCTACCATCTGATGGCTGTGCAGTGGCCAGGGTTACTGTACAATGATGTCAGTCTAGATCCTGCTGGCCAGGTGTCCACATCGCTACAGGCAATAACTGGCCCTCTCGTTGGCGATGATGGCAGAGAGGCTGAGTACTGAATCGGCCATGGACCTAGCACGTGTGCTGCAGTAAGAGGCTCTGTAGGAATACCTAGGCAGAGACTGGCCTCCTCTCCGCCCCAGAGCGGGTCCCGGCAGGTCAGCGTTGAGGTCCATCAGCACGGGGCAGTGTGTGCAGGGAAGCCTGCAGTGGGACTGTCTGGGCTATACCCATTCAGGGAATCAAGAGAGGGATCCAGAGCTGGAGGAATGGCTCCTTTCTGCAGGGCCCTCCTGGCTGGTCACTGGGGATGGTGGTGGTTGAGCGAGGCCAGCGCAGAGACCCAGCCCCACAGATATGCCTTTTCTTGCCTTTCCTCCAGGATTCCTATCCCATACTCCTGCTCCTCCTACCCTGCCCAGGCCAGGGTGCCAGCTGCGGCGAACAGCACCCGCAGTGCCCCGGGACACAGCTGTTTGCCCAAGATGGACATCATGTTCATGAAGACGCACAAGACAGCCAGCAGCACCATCCTCAACATCCTCTTCCGCTTCGGCGAGAAGCACCGCCTCAAGTTCGCCTTCCCCAATGGCCGCAACGACTTCTACTACCCCTCCTACTTCGAACGCAGCCAGGTTCAGGACTATCAGCCCGGCATGTGCTTCAACATCATCTGCAACCACATGCGCTTCCAGTACCAGGAGGTGCACAAGCTATTGCCAGCTGACACCATCTTTCTGACGGTGCTGCGGGACCCCGCCTACCTCTTCGAGTCCTCCTTCCACTACTTTGGGCGCGTCATCCCCCTCACCTGGAAGCTGCCAGGCGAGGACAAGCTGGCGGAATTCCTCCGTGACCCATGGCTCTACTATGACCCTAACGGGTTCAACGCTCACTACCTCCAGAACCTGCTCTTCTTTGACCTGGGCTATGACAACACCATGAACGCCAACAGCCCCTTGGTGGATCAGTTCATCCAGGAGATCGACCAGCATTTCCACCTGGTCATGCTGCTGGAGCACTTCGATGAGTCCCTGGTGCTGCTGAAGGACCTGCTGTGCTGGCAGCTGGAGGACGTTCTGTATTTCAAACTCAACGCCCGCAAGGACTCCACTGTCTCCAAGCTGACGGCCGAGCTCTACGAGAAGGCCACGGCGTGGAACCTCATTGACTCCAAGCTCTACCGCTACTTCAACGCCACCTTCTGGCGCAAGGTGGAGGCCTACGGGCGGGAGCGAATGGCGAGGGATGTGGCCGAGCTGCACCAGGAGAACGAGAAGATGAAGAGCATCTGCATCGATGGGGGGCAGCCTGTGGATGCCAACGCCATCCAGGAGTCAGCCATGCAGCCGTGGCAGCCGCTGGGCCAGAAGTCCATCCTGGGCTACAACTTGAAGAAGAGGATCAACAAGAAGCATCGGAAGCTGTGCCGCAAGATGCTGACGCCCGAGATCCAGTACCTGACCGACCTGGGCGTCAACCTCTGGATCACCAAGCTCTGGAGCCATGTGCGGGAGTTCCTCAAGTGGTAATGGGTGACCTGCCGCCAGCCCCAACTCCATCCCCTCCGCCGCCCCCGTCCCCACCTAAGAGAAGAACCAGGTGCTTTTGTTTGTGTTTCTTCCTTTAGTCTGGTGGCTGGGTACGGGACACAACGCGTCATCAACCAGCTGAACTGGCTTGAGGCTCCAACAGCAAGTTAGAGAGCACGCCTCCCACCCCCTGCCCTGGAGACCTGGCCACACAGGAGAGAAGACGAGCCTCTGAGACCTGCAGGTGGAGACCCACTGGGGGGGGGGGGAAGGAAAGGGTCAGTCGGCCACCCCTCCTCCCACTTAGCTCTCCAGCACCATTCTTCTGGAGTGCTCCTGGGTCGGCCTCCACCACAGAGGTCTGCCAAGGGGGAGGTCAGGGCACCAGTCAGTGCTGGAACACTAGTTTAGCCTGCTCCCCTGAATTAGCTGAGGGCAGGCCTCAAGGAGCAAGACCAGGATGGGGGACACCGTAGCCAATTGCAGAACCTCACTAGTTGTTTGGGGGTGGCTTTTCCAGATGGTTTCTTCCTTGCTTCTGTTTGAAAGCATTCGGGGCAGTGTCTGTGCAAGCGGGATCCCAGCCCGGCTCCTTCGCAGTTGATAGCAGTTTATCTGTCACAGCGTACACAGGAGACAAGCTATAGGGGAATGCGTCTGTGTGTGCACTGGTGGGTGTGTGCTTTAACGTGTGTGCTTTGCTGCCACTGCAAGAATGTGTGCACAATGCATCGCAATGTGTGAAGGAATCTTGGGGGGCAGAGTAGATGCGAGAGAGACCAGTGTGTTGTGCGACATATTCAGGGAGTGGGTGTGCGCACACGCTTATGAACATGACTGTGTCTGTGAACAGCACGTTACAGTGAACATTGCTATAATGGGTGTGTGGCCAGTATATTTGCTGGTGGTTCGGGGTATGAGCCTGAAACTGTTACATTACAGCAGGGGTGGGGAACCTTTTTGCTGTCAAGGGCCTGATGGTGGCCCTGGCGGCAGGGGAGAATTTGGCGGCGGGGGGGGGGGAATTTGGCGGCAACAAGGTTTCACGGCGGCAGCAGGGTTCCGTGGGGGGCGGGGGGCAGTGCCCGCCGCCGAAGTCCCCCAGCTGCCGAAAAGGGGCAAACGGCAGCAGGGTTTAGGCGGCGGGCACCGCCCCCCCCCGCCGAATTCCCTGCCACCGCCAGGGCCGGACCAAATGAATCCACAGGAATCCATGTGTGTGTGAGATTGATCTGTTACCCTGATCTGTTACATGTGGGGGCTGTGTACAATACATTGCAGTGAGCGTCCACATCTCTATTTCTGTACATGTGCAGGGGGAGTAAGAGATGTGTGTGTGTGTGTGCGTGCGTGCGTGCGTGTGTGTGTGTGTGTGACAGACAGACAGACAGAAAGACAGACAGACAGACCAATCTGTTATCGGGTGTATTGGAATCTGTGTGCATATTTCACTCAGCGTGTGTGAATCTGACCAGCCTGTTTATCTGCATGTCTGTCTAGCACTGCACAAGTCACACTACAGCTGATGCAACAGAAAACACTCAGCACTCTGTCCATTCTAGAGGCTGCCATTTGCACTGATTCACACTGGCCGAGAGCCTGTCAGTTCCATGCAGACCGTATACAGTCTGTGTGTGAAGGTCAATATGTGTCTACATGCTGGTTTTTAATCTGCATCAGAGGGATGAGCTGGCCACAGTAGTCTCTAGCCTGCACTGACTCAGACTAGTCCATATATGGGAAATAACGCCCAAGGCGACAGTCCTTAGCTGCATTAAGATGTCCAGTGGGTCACATTTAATCAAACTGGTTCTCTTATAGCACTGATTTTGAACAGTCTATGCACGAAACATACCATTCTGAGTGGTCTGTATTATCTGCTCAAGCTGCTACGAGTTCAACCTCCCTGTATGTGTTTTTAAGGCATTCGGTGGGCTCATATAGTCTGCAGATGGCTATCAGTCCATATAGCATATTATTGACTAGTAGCCAGCAAAATGACTACATTGTTTGAAGCAGCATCAACAGCTGAGTTTCGGGCATGTATGAAAAACCCACTGAAAGCACAAGCCTTGTGTAGATTGGTTCGTGAGTCTTGAATTTATAACCAGCCTGGTTCAAAGCAAAACAAAAGAAATGATAAAAGTCCTTTTCAGGCCGGCTCTGTCAGCCAAAGCCCAGCCTCCAGCAGCTGTTGCCTGTGGAGCTTTCACTGCAGGAAAATGGGGGTTAGAACCTGGACCCCGTCAGATCCTTCACTGGGGGGTCTCAGGCCCAGGGCTGGACCCTGAACAGTAGCTGTCCAGTCGCCCTGGGTGTATCATTCCCTGGGCCAGCCTGGGCTCTGGGCTCCAAGCTTCCTGTCGGACCGTGGCAGTTTGGCCCCCTGCAGAGCAGAGCGTGTTCTCTTCCTGACCCTGACACCCACCCCCCACCCACCATCCGGGCTAGTGGCCTCCCCAGTTCGAGGGTCCCCTGGAGCCACTCCCCAGAGGGGAGGCTGGGCATGAGCCGTGGGATCTGGTGAGAACTGATGGGGATGCAGGGAGGGCTGGGCAGGAGGATGGGGGGGGACAGCAGCACGTTCCCTGCCTTCTGCTCTTGCTTTGATGTTCTCCGGGGCGGAGTGGGGGGGTGAGTCCAGCAGGGAAAGGGGAAGCAGGAGACAAGCTCCCAGCAGCTGCCATTCCGCTGAGCCCTGGCCATGAGCTGCCTGCCTTAGCTGCCTGTCCTTAGCTCTCAGCGGCATCTCCGGGTCAGCCTGAGGGTGACCCCTAACTGGCAGAGGGCAGAGCAGAGGGCAACGCCACCTCCTCAGGGCGGCCTATGGTGACGGCAAGTCCCAGCGCGCCCTGCTCCACCTTAAAGCCGCTCCGCTGCCGGAGGCGCTGCGCGGGCGGGGATCTGTGGTCCTCGTGTGCAGCCCGTCCCCAGCCCTTGCTGTCGGACTGCGCCCAGGCAGCCCTTCCTCTTCTCCCGGCCGCAGCGCTGGGGTCCCCTTTATATTCCTTAGCAGGCGGGGGTCTGACGTTCTGCTCTGGTTGGAAAGACGAGGCATGAGCTGATGGTCACTTTGTATGATAATTATACTGTATATTTGACAGTTTTTAATATATGAACCGTTCAGCTGTTCTCCGTCTGGTCTCTTTGTTCTCCCCTGGGGGGCAGCCGGGGGTTCCTGGCCCCATTAGCAATGGCTACAGAGACCCACTGGGGACAGCAGCCTCAGGGGACAGAGGACCTGGTCCAAGGGCCAAGTCTGTCTCCAGTGATCGCTGAGGGCAGATCGATTTCATTTCCCCCTCCTGATCTCCACTGCTCAGGCATGCCCTCCCGAGAGGAAATCCTGGCGAGCTGACAAAGCAGCTGTTCGCTGCCTTATTCCTGGATCCTGCTTGGCTACTCCTGCTGGAAAAGGCTTTTTTGGCTGGGTTTCCCCACCCTGCCTCGCCCTTCCATCGCCGCCCTGCTGCAGCCCCCAGCAATTCCCCCGGCTGGTTCCCAGTTCTGGAATCTATCCCCAGAGAGCCTTTCTGACACGCACTGCGGGGGCCCCTCCACCTTCTGGCATGCCCAGCGTCTTGTCTCCTGGAGCGTGCTCCACTGGCGGGTCCTGCGGAGACTCTCTGCTTGGGGGCTGCTGTCCTAATCAGGGCCCTCACATGGGGGGAGGAAGGGTACACCTTACCGGAGGCCCTGGGGGGCCCAGACCAGACTGCAACCCCCATAACCCCCATTACAGGAGCGGGCCCTGGTCCTAATGTGGCCTGGCCGGCATGAAAACATTGCATTAATGTTGCTAAATCAGGTTAGACACGGATGCGGGTAAATCAATGCAACGCCCTGGTGCAGACAATCTTATTTCCCCTTTGCAGTGCTCCGGCTTAACTCAGTAAGAAATCAGCGTGAGCTAACTCCATATAAGGCGCTCTGAAACGGAGGTGTCTACACACAGGTTGCTCAGAGGTAATTAAATCCCTTTCCAAACGCAGTCATTGCACAGAAGCTCAGGGCTCTGAGACAGAATCACATTCATACTTATGCACTTTCCACCCATGAACGTTACAATGGCAGGTCAGTATTGTCACCCACATGTTACAGATGGGGAAACTGAGGCACAGGGCGAGGCCGTGATTTGCCAAGCTCAGCCAGCAAGTCAGCAGCAGAGCCAGGAATAGACCCGCATTCAGACTGGAGCCCTGGCCACTGAAGCAGTGCAGATACCAAGGCCCGGATCCTCCAAACATCCACACACACACTTAACTTTAAGCACGCGTGCAAGTGCAGGATCAGGGCCTAAAAATGCCCCTTGTTGCAAAGAAAACACCAAGATCCTGCAAAGGACTCAGGTTTCCTTGCAGCTGCCTTGTCTTTGCACAGCGTGCTGGGGTGTTGGCAAAGTTAGGGCACCACGGGGAGCAGGATTTGTATGTTAAGTGGATCGGCTGCCGACACAGCCACCGCTCTGATCAAAGGCCCCTTCCAGCCCGCAGCAGCTGGCGATCACAGCCATTGCCAGCTGGCCTTGCACTCTGGCGACGCTACGGATTCATCTCACCCACCACTGAAATGTGGCAGCGGTTGAACAGCTCCCAGCGCACTGCCCGGTTGTTTAGGACAGCGAATGAAGCGTGTCCTCTCCGGGTGACGCTGCAGGGCTGATTTTAGGGAGGCAGAATACAGGGACCTGGCTGGATAGGTGGACTCCCTCCTTTTGCAAAAAGTGCCCTGGGATTTTAATTACTTCATGGCTCATTCCAGCGCCTCCTCGTGCAGCAGCTCTGCCCTAACTCACCGGCGAGGAGAGGGGGAAAGAAAGCACTTCCTGGAGCATCTCTTCTTTTCCCCGAAAAGGCTCCCAGCACAGTACTGACTCCTCTGCTCCCCTCAGTAGAAATGAACAGGGGCCCCTTGTGCTGGGTGCTATACAAACATTTCTGAAGGTGCAGTCACTGGGGCAAAAACCATACAACCTACAGCCCCAGTGCTGCGGCCTGCTTGGGGGGGGTGGATCTTGGCACCTGCCCCGCTCACCACTGACTTCCCCAAAGCCTAACAAAGCTTCCTAGGAGAGCAGCCCAGAGCCTCGCCCATGTCTGCAGGTGACATCTCTCCCTGGGCCTGGGGGTAGCTTAGCAGGCCTTTGCGCTGGAGACAGTTGTGTTTGGCTGGGGGTGGGGGCTGGAGGCTGGTTTTGCTTACAACCTTGTGATCTCGGGGTGGGGAGGCAGATGAGGAATTGGCAGCACCTGTGGCGCTTGGCTGGGGCTGCCTGTGGTTCTGATCAGCAGCCTAGCACTAGGGGTATATATAGCTTCTTCTCGGGCCCTGCAGGCCTGCTGCCTTCCTGCTAACAGGAGTGGGGGCTGCTAGCATCATGGGGCTCTGGGAAGGGTTTCTGGTGGTGCTTGCCTGGAGCTCAGCTCTTGCTGCCCAGAGAGGTAAGTTTCCTGTGTGGTGATACGTCCTCTTTCCCCCCCCCGGGTTTGCACTAAGATCCAATTCTGATGCCAACTCGATGCCAACTCAAGGGTGGTTTTGTTTTGTTTTTTTAAACCTCTGCATTTGGGATTCTTGTTATTGGCCTTCTGGCTTTTGAACCTTCCTGGTGTAGCTGGGACATGTTTCAAAGCTTGTCTCAGCAACCACACTGTTTGCTTCACTCTCAGGGGAAGCTGAGACTCTTGGGAAATAACATGAATCCAGGGGTTGGTGTCTAAGGACCATCAAATGTCATCACTCTAGTTCTAAAATCACTAGTGCAGCCAGCACTGAACATTCAGAGATGATGAGGGTTGGGAGGGACCTCAGGAGATCACCTAGTCTACCCCCCTGCTCAAAGCAGGACCAACCCCAGCAAAATCATCACAGCCAGGGCTTTGTCAAGACAGGCCTTAAAAACCTCTAAGGAAGGAGATTCCACAGCTCTCTAGGTAACCCATTCCAGTGCTTCACCACCCTCCTAATGACAAACTTTTCCTAATATCCAACCTAGACCTCCCCCCCTGCAACTTGAGATTGTTGCTCCTTGTTCTCTCATCTGCCACCACTGAGAGCAGCCTAGCTCCATCCTTATTCTTTTCTTCTGCGACTAAACAAGCCTAGTTCCCTCAGCCTCTCAAGTCCTGTGCTCCAGCCCCTAATCATTTTTAAGACTCTGATTTGTCCAACAACCTTCTCCAATTGCTTTGACTATGCTCCTTTGATCTTTGCGATTCAGTTTGGAAATGCAGTATCCCTCCCCCCCCCCCCCCCTGCCCTGAAAATAGCTCTCAGGCTATTTCTAAGACTGGGCTTCTCACTCCTTTTTGTGGCATGTGAGCTACTGCTTGTGTTGGGAATAACCTCAAGCACGAACCTCTCTCCACCATGAGCTGCATCCAGTTCTGGATGATAGAGCAATGTTGCTTTGAGGGCTAATAAGAACTTGGGGCTGTCTCTGTCTTGGCCACAGAAGCATCTCTAACTGCTGCAAACCTTCAGCGCCCCCCTCTTCCCCCCCCCCCCCCCAAAAAAAAAAAAGCTTGGAAGGCCAGAGGTAGGTCTTGAAAGTGGCTTGTTTCCTTAAATGAGGCTGATGAGCAGTTGTAGGCTCTGAAAAAGATCCCCGGAAGTAATTCGGGTGAGGGGGGGCGAACTTAACGTAACAAGCACAATGGCATTTGTGAAAACTTGATATTGAAACACACCTACTTCCAAGAAGAGTGAAACCAACTGCAAGAATTCCTTCTAGTTCTTAACAGACAATGGCACTGAAGCCATGACCCATAGCTTCCAGGGCAGTCGTAACCTGTAACAGACAGACACTAGCACCTGGAGGTTAACAGCAAAAATTGACTGACTAGCTAACCACCGACTCCCCTGGCTGAGCCAAGGCTGAGTCCAGAGCAGTGTGTCTGATGTTTTTGCACAGTGGCCCTGCTACCTAGAGGGACTACAGGCGATTTGGGGGAGGAGATGGTTATGTCAAGTCTGCTCCCTCTCTTCTAGCACCCATTAACTCTGTATTCTATGAGTGCAATAAAACCAGCATCCACCTGGCTGTAAAGGTAGATCCCTTAGGGAATGGCCGCCTGCTGGATCCACAAGTCCTGCGCCTGGGCAGCTGCCTTTACTCCATCAGTGATCCTCTCAATGGCTTCCTGCACTTCCAGTATCCCCTGCAGGACTGCAGCTTCTCACGGCTGGTGAGTGAGAACCCGTGCAGGGTATGGCTTCGTCCCATTCTGCCCGGTGCCATCTGCTGCTCAGATGCCTCTGAACTAGCTGGCTTTGCTTTCACTGGCTGTGTGGGCGAGCAGCATGACCTGCCCTCGTGCTGGGGCGAAGGGTGTAAGAGAACGATCTCTCCAGCTACATGCTGACCTGGGCTGCTATCCAAGGGGCTGCTACCTGGGATTCAAAGCCTGATGCTCTTCCCTTGATTACTGCTTTAGTTCTGGGGAGAGGCTGGGTCCTGGCCCGTCGGCTGTGTAGTGGTATGTTGGCTGGCACCTAGAAGGCAGAAATGTTAAACTATGATGACCCTTGCCAAGTGGCTCTTGTCTGGCTGGGCTCCTGTCTGTATTGCCACTGTCTTTACTGGGCAGTGAGTGGTGCAGCATCTCTGGCTGGCTTAGGGGGAGGTGCTTGTTCCCCTGCCTTAGCAATGAACCCAGGCCTCTGGCTTTGCTAGGCTACTAGCTAGGTGAGGCAACTGGAACTTCTGCTAGTGCTGACCTGCGCCTTCTGTCTGATTCCTCCCTCTGCCCCAGACGTCTGGGAAGATGGTTGAATACTTCACGGACTTGGTCTACAGGCCTTCTTACGGCCGCGGCAGACACTACGCCACCCCCTTCGCTGAGAGGATAAACTGCACTGACTATGAGTAAGCTGCCGGCGCTTGGCATCGTGCTAGGGTCCCGAGGGACTGATGCTAACTCTCCAGGCTCTCTCCTGGGCTGCACAAAGGGCCCTGGAAGCCCATGAGCAGTGGCAGTGATGCTGGGGAGGCTCTAACCAGCCAAGGGGGTGAGGTGTCACTCTCGCTGTTGAAGGGAAGCTGATCACGGCACTGGAGGGAAGGAAGCACGTGTGAGACAAGCTGTGCTGGCTATTGCCATCTAGTAAAGCTGCCTTAAACCACTGGTCAAACAGCCCCTAGAATACCTCCAGGCCGCTTGGCCGGGGATGCGGGAGGGGTGGGACTGTGGCAGGCAGCCTGGATTACTGCTGTTTTCAGGGACACAGGACACCTGCTGCTCGTGTCACACAGCGTCTGTCTGGGGGCGGGGGCCGTTCTCTAACTGCGGACTGGCTGAAGGGCCCTGAGCTGCCCTCCTGTTGGGACATGTTCCAGTGACACTTTGGGGGCGGAGGAAGGGGTTTAAAACTGAATGCCCAGGGCTAGAGGCAAGTCGCTGGGGGTCTAGAGGCCAGGAACGTGGGCAGGCAGCCAAATGAGACTCCAGCTGGGAAACGGAAGCGAGTGACTCTGGCTGAGATCCCAGCCGTGGCTCAGTGGGAGGGGGCGGCCTGGGTTGGCGGTGGGAAGCAGAAGCCACTTGAGCATGACCCGCTTGTGTGGGGCTGGCTACCCTAAGTCTTCACAGCAGCACACGGGGGGGGGTGCTAGCGTGAGCTGACCCTGCAGACAGGCTTTCCGGGGGGACTCGGGGGGGGGGGGGTGTGCAAGCTCCCCTGTTGACCAAGGGGCAGCAGCCTGGCAGCTGCGTGGCTGCAGGTGGGGGTGACCTGAGCTTCCCAGTGCAGCTGAGGGTGATGCAGGCGAGTCGCTGGCCTCGGGCACAGCGCCCTCCTAGACACGCAGGGAGAACTCACCCTTCCTAGGGAGGGACTGAAATCTGACCCATGGATCCCAGCAACTAGGGTAACCCGTTCCTGCCTCTCCTAGGGCAGGGCGCTTGGCCCCCACGTACGTATCCTCGGTGACTGGCCAGCTGTCTGCCTCTGGAGTACTAACGTTCCTGGTGACCCTCATGAATGGTAACTACGGGGTGGGAGGTGTCCTCTGAAGTCCGACTCGCAGCCCATCCTGACTAGGCCTCCTGCAGATTCAGACAATGACCCAGAACCAGCCACAAGAACCTGGTTCCCTCCACCTCCACACTCCCTCTGAGACGGGGTCTCAGACCGTGGCCATCTCTGCTTCAAGGAAACAACTGAAGCAAAGACTTGTGCCCCTCCCATTCGGACTTGTCCCAGATCTTCAAGCTCACTTCAAAAATGCTCCCCTGGTAATACCTGCCCAAAGCATTGGGGGCTGGGGGAGGGTCAGCCTCCCTTGGGAGAATCCGTTGGGTGGGGTGCTGAGTCGCCCATCCAGGGTGAGATGGAGATGCCTCATGATTGTGAAAGGCATTCACAGGAACGCCCATCAGAACACAACCATCCCCACTTCTTCCCCAAAACCTGCATGCACTAGCAGAAGGCTCCTGGTGCTTGGAAGTCTCCTTCCGAGACTCGTACCACAAGTGTTGTATCAGTGCACTTTACGACAAACACTGACTCTTCTGTTTCCTTGCAGTGGACTTTAGCGCCCCGTCAGACTCCAAGGTCTTCTTCCTGGGCTCTCAGATCCATATCGAGTTTGCTGCACAGAGCGCCTTCCACCAGCCTCTGCAGATCTTCGTGGACGAGTGCACTGCCGCCCCAACCCCGGAACTTAGCCGGTCTCCCATGAACTACAGCATCATTGCAAACCACGGGTAACTATCTGCTGGAGACGGCAGCTCTGGAGTGCTTGAACGTCTGAAGTGGAGGAAGGTGTGGAACATGGGATTGGAGCAATCCCATGAGCATCGGCACTGAACATGTGGGGTTCTTAAGGCTCCTGCATAAACGCTAGAAACCTCTAGCTGTAACTAAGCCACAGAGAGCAAAGGTAAAGTAACACAGGAAACGGCTGGCAGACTGCTTTGCAGATGGTTGGCTGGGTCTCTGGTAACCACATGGACATGCTGGCACTAGTGTTAGTTGATCTGTCCAAAAGCCTTTGCTGTTGCTATGGAAGCTTTTGGGTATTCCTAGTTCTCTAACACGTCAAAGCTGTAAGCCAAAACCACTGACCTTAGGGGGGGAAGAGAATAGTGCCGTAGGTCTCTCCTATGGCCACACAGCTCTTCTGTCTTGTGAGCGGACAGTCTTGGGACCAGTGGGTTTAACTCTGTCTTCCTGTTCCAGGTGTCTTGTAGATGGTAAGGTGGCAAACTCCCAGTTCCTGCCCAGACAAACCCCTGAAGTGATCCATCTCTCCCTGCAGGCCTTTGAATTCGCAGGTGTTGGCTCTGATGTAAGTAACTAGATTCTGAGTTGGCTGCACAGTTTCCTTCTAGGGCGGCAATGCTCCTAGAGCAAGAGCTTGGATCCTTGGAATACAACTTGCGGATGGCTCACGCTAGGGCTAGTTAAAAGCCAGTCGTCTTTGAGTGGCTGAAGGTCTCTGCATCATAAACCCTTCCTGGCTTTCAGCTAGCTCTGGCATGGGGACACTGGTACATAGCTGCACTCCAACCGATACTTCGTGAGAACTGTGCAGTTCTCATCCAAAAACCTAGTGAACGGTGCTTGAGGACTCCCCACCCCTCATTCTTCTGTGATGGGGAGCAGTTCAACACCCCACAGTGTGCTTCTCTTAAGCCAGTGGTTCTTGACCGATTTACCATTGTGAGCCGGGTATGCAGCTCTGGTGTGGGCTGCAGCCACGCAATGGATCTGTGCCTGTATGTCACATGGGCCACCAGCAGGCCATGGGTTGAGCGCTGCCCATCTTCAGAACATACGAACAGCCACACAGGGGTCAGATCAAGGGTCCGTCTAGCCCAGTGTCCTGTCTGCTGACAGTGGCCAATGACAGGTGCTTCAGAAGGAATGAACAGAACAGGTCATCAGTGATCCATCCCATCGCCCCTTCCCAGCCTCTGGCCAACAGAGGCAAGCAAGTCCATGTTCCTCCTCCAACCACCCCAGGTCATTCCTTGCTCTGGGGCTGCAGTGTACTCCCCAGAGGCAGAAACCTAGGCACCTACAGAGCTCAGTGCAAAAATCTAGGTGCTGTGCGAATGTAAGCACCTACAGGTGGGGGCAGCCCAGTGGGGCTGGATTCTGGGATTTAGGCACTTAAAGGGTCAGTGAAAAGCCTAACTCCTCTTGTGAATGCAGCCCTTAAAATGCTGCAAATGCTTCACTATCTGGAAGCCCCACTACTTGAAATGCAAGCCTGCATCAGCCAGATTTGTCACTGAAATCCCAGTACATGGACTGCACTCGAGCAGAGTCGCTCTGCGAGTACAGCTTTCTCCCTCTCTGGCTTCCCCCACACCACCAGAGATTTCTTCCTGATGTGCAGTGGGGAGGATCTCAAGCTCCTTTCTTCTCCCCATTTCCCCCCAGATCTATCTTCACTGCCAGGTGCTGGTCTGGGACCCCAAGCTGATCATGGATCCCACAAGGAAGGCCTGTTCTTTTCACAGGGACACCGACAGGTAAGAGCGGCTGGGGGAGGAGGAGGAATTGCAGTTCTCTGAAAGTAAACCAGCTGGAGCGGAATCGGACTGTTCTGCAGGGGTCTGTCCCAGGTGACATGCCAGGCTAGAGGTAACGTCTGCAGAGATGCTGGCAAAGGACAGCCTCTGGCGTCTCCTCTGTGGGCAACCAACTTGGTTCTAGTGGCCACAGCAACTCTAGCTCATGATACCACTTGCCTCTTTGTTAAACCTTAGTTCTCCCACTACAACAAAATGCAAAGCCGACAAACTCTCGGGGCTACCTGACTGCTCTCTGGGATCATCCAGCTATGCTCCATTAGACTGGCAAGCCGACCATGGGAAACTACCTAGCTTCAAGTGCTGTGTCAATGTGACTTGGTGTAAAGTAGGACAGGGAAAGGCTGTGCACTAGTGGCCCCCCCTTTGTGAAGGTGGGAATGTGGCCCCTATAACTCTGGAACACAGACTGCGCTTGCAGTAGTGAAGTTGTGCCCTTGGGGACTGGGCTTGACAGCCCCTAAGTGTAGAGAGGCGGATCCATGTCTGATCAGCATCCAGGCCTGTGTCTGAGCAAGGCGGCGGTTCACGTGAATCGCTGGCCTCCCCTCCCTGGCGGCTAGCTGAACTTTAGCGGGGTGTCGAGCACCCCCAGGACTAACAGCCCTCATGGGCAGCGGGGCTGGAGCTCTTCACTTGGGCAAACGCCAACAGTGATGCGCTCGTGCTGCCACGACGCCATGAATTTTGTTTGGACACTTCAGGCTGGCTGAAGTTCAGCTGCAAAACCAGCAGCTGGCAAACCGAACTCTCGAGCTCTTTAAGGCTCCAGCTCCGTTCTGGGGGTGGGGCGGGTGGCTGCGTCCCAGGTCCTGTAGACGCTATACAGCTAGTGCAAGTGCAGACAGTCGTGTCACAGAGGTGGTACCTCGTGGCTTATAGACACGCTAGCTCAATGTGCACATGAAGCTGGGAACCTCACCCCTGCTCTGAGTAGCTGTAACCTAACAACCCCCCTGCTCCACCCATGCGGGTACCTCACAGCCACCCCAAATGTCCCCTTGCTGCAAGCCACGGTGCTCCATCCGCTCACCTCCAGTCCACACTAGCTCCACTCCGCTCGCTTGGCTGAAGAGTGGGCTCCAGTCGGCCGACGCTACCGGTCCTCGCTCCAGCCTAACCCCCACTGATCAATATTCCAGCGCCTCTTGCGAGCAGATGCTCGACTTTGCTCTAGCTCTCCCGAAAGAGCCTCAGTGCCCAGGTGAGTTAGGAGCTGCCTGGTGCCTGAGCGTAGAGACCCTGCAATAATCCCGTGGGACTCCGAGATGTCAGCGACCCACCAGTGATCCCCGTGCATTGCTCCTGTCCACCAGGTGGGAACTCCTGGATGACCCCGCTCGGAGCTCTGTGTGCAGCTGCTGTGACGCCCTCTGCCAGCCAGCAAGCTCTCGCCACAAGCGAGACCTGGAAGGTACCAGCTATGTGGCGGGGGAAGGGCACTGGGGGGGAGGACACTGGCTATGTTCTGGTTCCTCACTTGCCAATCTTTGACGGTCAGAGGAACAAGTCCGGCAGGCTTGGTTTGGAGTCTCCATCTCTTGGGTGGCCTGAAGTCTTTCGTTCTACTTCCATTTTAACATGGCCTCTGTAGCGTCTCACTCCTAGTGCAGTGGCGTACCGTGGGTCTCTGGCACCTGGGGGCCAAGCCAGCTTGTGCACCCCCTGCCTCACACATAACCCCCCAGGCAGGGCAGGAGGGGTCCTGGTGCTGCCCTCCAGCTGCCCCAGGGAGGCAGGGGTCTGCCTGGCTCCACATGCTGCCCCCGCCCCCACATGCCGCCCACCTTGCCCACTCCAGTCTGGTGCCAGCCTCACCCCAGGGGGGAGCAGGCCAGCCCTTCACAATGCCTGGAGGGTTCAGGAGTGGGAGCATCCACCCCTCAGCCTCCTGTGCCCCCCACCCATCATGAAGGGCTGGCTCGGCATCCTGCACTTACCAACTGCTCCAGCCCCGCAGCCCACTGCTGGCTCAGATGGGGCGGTCTCACCCCCTGGTCTGGGAGGGGCCGCCAGGCTGGCCTCTCATGATGGGTGGGGGGGGCTGGAGGGGCCAGTGCCCTGCGCCACCTGCATGTCATGAAGGGCCAGCCCAGCACCCCCTGCAGGCTGGTGCCCAGGGGCCTGCCCCCCCCTCGTCTCCAGATCACTAGATAATGGCGTAAACTGGTGAGAGCGAAGGGGAGAGCTCAGCGTCTCCTGAGCCAGCCGTGCAAACAAGCTCCCAGCCAAGCAAGCGATGCGCTCGCTGCTCAGTGTTCAGTGAGCCTGCGTCGGGCCAGAGTCTGAAGGCTCCATCTCCTTTTTTCCCCAAGGCTCTGCAAGGGAAAGCGGACTTGTCCATGCTGTTGTCGTGGGGCCCCTGAAGGTGCAGAAACCCTCGGCAAAGCCTGGAAGCTACGAGTGGGACTAAACAGCTCTCTGGCTCTCCAGAGTCACGCAGGTAACTAGCTCGTGGGCTGCAGCTTTGGTCCATCACAACCAGGCAACACCTGGCTACACGGGGGAGCCCTGAAGGGAGGGACCGGAGCTGGTACCATGGCAACGACACACCCCAAGAAAGGTCACAGGGGAGAGTTTGAACTGCCGGGCGTCTTGCTCAGACACCTGCTCACCTGGGAGGTGGTGATGGCCCCAACCCCTCCAGGCTTACCCAAGGGGCTATTGTGAGGGTCTGGCTCTCTGGGTGAAGACAGCGTCTCTCCTCAGTCCCAACTTCTCGAACCCCACATGCTCTTGTGTCCTTCAAAGAGGGTAGAGCCACCAGGCAGTCAGAGCAGGTGCTTGGCTAAAACGTGCTGCTGCTCATACACCGCAACCCCCTCCACGAGGCTGCCCTACGAGGTGGGGCTGGCCAAACGAGCCTGGCCTGCTCCCTGAGTATGGCGAGGGGAAGAGTCATTCCCACCCAACTTCCACCCCAGCCAGCTGTGATGGGCTCAGCGAAGCTCCCATGTGCTTCACACCTGTACCCCACACCTCAACGGAGGGTATCCCAGTAGAAACCTGGCCCATACTGTTGCAGGATGGAGGGCTTTGGGGAATAAGCTGCCTCTGTGTCCGGCTGCCTCTTGACTCCTTTCCTCTTGCAGGAGGGAAACCAAGCGTGATGCCACCTGCTGTTGGGGCCCTGCTGCTGGAAGTTGCCATTATTGCTGTGGTGTCCCTGGGTTTCTGCCTGTGCAATGGCCGTCACAAGGGACGCTGCTCCAGGACCAGTGGGGCTGGGGACTCGTGCACAGAGGGGCTGGTGACTGCAGAACAGGAGTGTGCAAGCACTGATGTAGATGTGGCATGAATCCAAGTAAAACATTAACAAATCCAGTTTGCACGTGCATGTGACTTGCAGCTCAGCTGGGAACTTCCAGGCCTTGGCGGTGGAAGGGAAGCAGCGGGTCAAACGCCGCATTTGAGTATCTAAGCATCTTTCTAGCTACTTTAATCTTTCTCTACTAATATTCCCTCGCCAGCCTGAGCCAGGGCAAGTCTGAATACTCCTCAGGTAAGAGCTTCACCCAAGCTTGATCCTAGGCCAGGGGCTCTCAAACTGGGGGTCAGGACCCCTCAATGGGTCCTGAGGTTACTATGGGGGGTTGTGAGCTGTCAGCCCCATGCATGGCTGACAGCCAGAGCCCTTCAGAGCTGGTAGCCAGAGAGCAGTAGCTGCTGGCCAAGGGCTCTGAAGGCAGCGCCACCCCCAGCAGCAGCACAGCAGTAAAGGTGGCATGGCGTAGGGGGGTCCTCACATTTTGGGGGGGGGGGGTTGTCACAGCCTGAAACATTTTCAAAGGGGGTCCCAGCAAAAAAGTGAGGACCTGCAGAGGCCAGGCCCTGGATGCTCCAGACGTTTCTTGCTGGACACGCAGCCCCTGGTGTTTCAGTGACTCCTTGAATGCACTGACTCACTAACTGGCTCTGCCAACAGTGAAATGGTCTCCAGCTCTGCCCAGTCCTCACAGCGAGCCAGGAGCAGGGCAGGGCCTTGGCTCTGTCTGAGGACCAATCTAAACGTAATGCACCTGTGTCTAATGCATCTGCCCAGCACTGGCAACCTCCAAGTGCAGGTGTGGAGCTGCTAAACCCAACTTGATTTCCTTTGGGAAAGCCTGCGTGTGACAATACGGGGCAAAGCCGAGGAGCCTCCCCGAGGTTCATAGACTGGGAGAAGCGCACACTTCCTGCGCGCTTTTGGGGGCGGGGGGGAAGAACCTGGCTTGGCGGCTCCAGGGGGCGTAAGTGTGACTGAGGCTTTCTAAGGATGGTCAGACTGAATTTGACCATGTTGGGGGTGGAGTATTTGTCTAGATCAGCTGGCTCCGGCTCCTGTTTTAAACACCTTATTTGTTTAAACCCCCTCAGCAGGCTTGTGTTCCAGTAACAGCCCTGGAGCAGGTTGTCCTCCCCCGCACCCTCCCACTACCCAGCTGCTGTCAACAGCAGTTCAGGTTGAATAACAAACTCCCCCAGGGCCTTCCTCAGAGAGATGGTGCCGGATAACTTCTGCCCTATTCCTAGCCTTGCAAGCCGAGGGCAGAGGCTGCCCCAGTCAGGCCCAGGCCTACAAGTATAGGGGGAGCCTGTATTCAAAGGCATTTCTAAGCCGCTTCTAAAAACGCTCTGAGCTCTAGTGGTTACTGCTCCATCACTCAGGGGAGGCACAGATGGGCAGTGACTTGGCTCAGGTCATCCAGGGCCCACTGGGCCGAGAACCCTGAGTCGTCAATCCTGGGCTCTAACTACTAGGCTACACTGCCTCCAGGTGCTAGGCCCCATTTCTGCTCAAACTCCCCCATGAAAGACTTGTCTGAGCCAAGCCTGAGTCTTCTTCCCATAAAGCCTCTGCTGTGTGCCCCAGGCAGGGTAGTGGTGTTACCTGCCTCCGTGCATGGGGCTAAATATGCCAGTGCAAGCATCCTCGCAGGGAGAGCCTGAAGACGCTTGAGTTCAAGGAGAAGCACAGCTGGTGGGTTTGCCCGCTGACTCCAAGCCGAGGCTGGGTGGCCCCCCGGCTGTTGTAGAGCAAGGTTATTGGTTGCTGCAACCTGGCTCTCGTTAAAGAGCAGGGAGGAGGACAAAGCAGCCTTTGCATGACCTGATCATAAAGGGGGACGAGTCCTCACTTCTGCACTAAACGGCAGGAATGTCCGTCTGTAACCTGCACAGCGTGATGCACCCCGCTGGCACTCTTTGTGACTTGGCTCAGGTCATCCAGGGCCCACTGGGACCTTTAACTTCCATCCCGAGAAGGCCCCTAAACCAGCAGTCGTCAATCCTGGGCTCTAACTACTGAGGAGGATCTCCCGTCCCCTGGGCTGCAGCACTGCCCCAGCCTCCAGGTGCTAGGCCCCATTTCTGCTCAAACTCCCCCATATCCAGTCTGGTCATGCTTTCTACACCAGTCATGATTGTATAGATCTCTATCCTGTCATTGTCGTGTTCCCCACCCCCACTTTCCCTTCTGTTTGCTCCCTCTTAGTTGCCTCTTTCCTAAATTGAACAATCCTAATCCTTTTAGTCTCTCCTTGTCTGGAAGCCATTCCAGACCCTTGATTATCTTTGCCTTTCTGTGAACCCTTTCTGGTTCTACTATGTATCCTTTGACAGCTCGGATGATGAGAACTGAACACCATATTCAAGGGGTGGGTGCACCATGGGTTTATACAGTGGCATTATTGAACCTGTTGCCTATTAATTTCATCAGATGACCCCTAGTTTTTTGTATTGGTGTGAAAGGGTAAATAACACTGCTCTACTCCTTGCTTTCTACACCAGTCTTCTATCCCTTTCCTAATGGTTCCTAACACACCATTAGCCTTTTTAATGGGTGCGCCTCCCCCACACCCCTTCTGCTGTTAAGACAGATGCAAAGAATTCATTCAGCTTCCCTGCAGGGGCCTAGTCTGCGATGAGTACTCCTTTTGCACCTTTGTCATCGAGTGGCTTCATTACCTGTGGGACAGGCTTCCTGCTACTGATTTAACATCAATAAATGTGCTCTTTGTGTTCGCCTTTTTATCAAGTTGGTTCTCAAATTTTTCCATGGACTGCCTGCCTCATTCTTTTACAATTTACGGGCCATAGTTTGTGCTCCTTCCTGTTTTTCCTCATTAGGATTTGTCTTCCACATTTTAAAGGACGCTCTTTGGCGTCTACCAGCCTCCCTTCCTCTGCTGTTTAGCCAGGGTGGCATTCTTTTGGTCCTCCTACCATCTTTTTTGTTTTAGGGGGGGAGGTATGGTGTTTTGAAGTCGTTTCTATGGCACTTGCATGTATTTTACCTTTGTAATAGTTCTTAATTTTCATCTAACATACATCCTCCATTCTCATGTAGTTCCCCTTTTTAAAGTTCAAGGGTACTGGGATGGGTTTTTTGGTAATTTCCACCTTACAAGGATGCTAAATTTAATTATATTATAGTAACTATTACCCAGCCCCCGACTTGGACTAGATCCTGTGCTCTACCTAGCATTAACTCAAGAATTGCCTCTCCCTTGTGGATTCCAGAACTAGCTGCTCCCAGAAGCAGTCATTTCTGGTGTCTAGAAATTGTATGTTTTATCCTGAACTGAAGGAGGAATTCAAATCTTGTGTTTTAAAATTTAATCTGGACATCTTCATTTTTTTCAGCGGGGTTTGTGGTGCCATGGGGCATTTCCCCTGCCTGATTACAGTGTCAGTCTTTACTCTTAATCTTTTACTAGTTGAAAACTTGCTGCTGGAGTTAGTTTAGTATACGTCTCCCTCCTCCTTCATGCAAGTCTCTACAATAAATGGAGAGGCATGTACCTGGCTTTGCTGTTATGCCAAAGGACAACAGACTTCCCCCCTTCATCTACTTGATCAGCCAGGTAGAGGATCTGCATGTTTAGATGCAGTATTTCCCACTGATCCTCTGTGTTACTTGATCGCTTCTAATAAAATGCCAGCCTGGGTAGGGATGCTTCACTAGCAGTCCTTTTCAGCAGGTGGGAGAGAGGAAAACTCAGGTTGTAGATTTAAAGCCTCACTCACTGCCCTTTAACTTGAGACTTTCATTATACAGTAGGGTAGGGTCACAGACCTTGTCTGTATCGTCCACACCAAGAGCAATATGCTGCCTCCAGGGAGAGAATGGGGTGTAGGGGGAGCTGCTTCTGGGGTGTGTAAACCTGTCCTCTGTGGGCTTTGCTCAGCGCTGACAGCAGCTCTCCATTATGTGACTCCAGGGCTTAAATGGGGCTGTCCAACCGCCTGAGGCAAAAGACTTACAACCTCCTTTTTAAAAACTAAACCACTATGTTCTTGCAGTAACCATCCCCCCCCCCCACACACACACCCCCATAATGCATCACTTAAATCAGAGCAGGCTCCTGGCCCCTCACTGCAGGGTAACTGACACACGGACTTCCAGGTGCCTTCATGCAGGCTTTGGTACCCCCAGCTTGTTACAGCGTAAATAGTGACTGTCAAAGCGAAAAGGAAAAGCCCCTGTGGCCTTTGTCATTGACGGGGGGGGGGTGTAATTAACCTAGGCGATGTACAGGAGCTACCCCAAGGAGCTGTAGTTTCCTAGCAGATAGAAATCCTCATTTCAAATACACTTCAGTCCAAAAACCATTTTCTGTGCCCTTCCATGGGTGGGCAATGAGCCCTTAGAGTGACTTCTGCTGAAATGCACCAATAAAGACGAATGAATGGCTGAGAGTTGTAGATGGGAAACGTCTTTGCTTTTTGTGGAGTAAGAGGACAGAAAGGGATTGTCTATGGTAGGATCCTAGCAATGCACTGAGATGCTATGATGGGAGCTGCCTTGTATACTTACTGGGTGAAAATTTTCCATCGAAGCTGTATTTTGATTTCTAGACTCACAGACTTTAAGGTCAGAAAGGACCAATATGATCATCTAGTCTGACCTCCTGCACGAGGCAGGCCCCAGAACCTCACCCACCCACTCCAGTACTAGACCCCTGACCTCCCACTGAGTTATCAAAGTCCTCAAATCAGGGTTTAAAGATGTCAAGGTAGAGCGAATCCACCAGCAAGTGACCCGTGCCCCATGCTGCAGAGGAAGGCGCAAAATCCCCAGCGTGGGGAAGTTTGATTTGTTTGTCTTTTTACTAACCAAAGTGAGTCACAAGAAGTGGCTGCTTGTTGCAGACTATGTCAATTGGTGTGGAAAAAATATGAGCATCCAAAAACCAGCTCATTGAGGGTTTTCAGCCGAAAATCAAAGTATTTCAGGCACAAAGGAAATATTTCCATTGTGCGAGGCCTCTGTGGTGCCTCCGGTCTTGTTCTCTATGAATAGGGTCCCCACCCAGACTACATTTCCTACATCCACCATGGCCAGGGATTCCCATAATGCACTGCTTCTCCTCACTGAAAGGCAAGCCCATGGTGCATCATGGGAGATGTAGTCCAACCAGTGAGCTGGGCCTATAGAAGAAAGGGGCAGCCTGAGGCACCAGAACTACCCCTCCCGTGAAGCGGCAGCAGCACTTCCAAATCCCAATATTTCAGTTGGGTGAAAAAAAGATACAATTTTTGGTGGGAAAATAAAAAGCATTGTGTGACCAGCCCTAACGTTTGAGCATATGGCACCGGGGCTGGAGACAGCCACCCAGGGAATAGTTAGCCTTGGATCTGGAATAGCCGCCGCACTGAATCAAGGGGAAGCCTGATCTGCTTGAACGGGAGCTCAGCCGGGTGGGAAGACAGGAGAGAACAGGCACCATCAAGGGGCATCTTCCAGTGCCGTGTGGTCCCAACGCTGGCTGCCGTGCAGTGATCATGCCAGCCTCTGGCTCTGGGCCTGGCCCTGTGGGTGCTGCCCTGCAGCCAACGCCCTGCTGTAGCCTGGAGGGGGGGTGCGAGGGAGGAGGAAGCCCAGACCCCCTGGCAGCAGCCACTCTCACGTGCCCCGTTAGGGATCGGGGGTAACAGGCACCTCTATAAGACAAAGCCCTGAATATCCGGACTGTCCCTATCCCATGGGGACATCTGGTCACCCTATTCCCCAGCAACTCAGTCGCTGCGGCAGGGGGCAGGCTGCCAGGCCAGAGAGGCAGCATCTTGGGATACAGCGGCCTACAGGACGCCTGCCTCCTGTCACCTCAGGGGACAAACGAGGGGCCGGGCACGGCAGACGGAGAGGTCAGGTGGGAGGAGAGCATAGTGCCAGGTCAGCAGAGGCAAGACGGGCTGGTCCCACTGCCAGGAGCCCCAGAGAGCTGGATGAGCAAAGAGAGAACCATGCTTCTGAGACCACTTAGACCTTGACTGCAAACTAGTCTCTTTTGGGGGCATGAGATCCTTGGTGACCAGGCCCAGACCACCCCCCGGCATGCCTCACATCAGAAGGAAATTTGATAGAGACAGAGAAACTGGTTCTCATCAGACGAGCCCCAAAGCCTGTGCCTGAGATTTGAAAACCCCTTGTTGACATCCTATATGTGGGGCAACTCCATCCCCAGAGCAGGGCCTGCCTCTTCCGATCCTAACGCGATGGGGCCTGGACCTCACAAGGAAGTAGCTTCTCGGTGCTGCCAGACTGCAAAAAATAAAACTAATCACTGCACAGCTGCTGTCCTTCAGGCATCTACCGCCCTGCTGCTATCACGAGACCCTGCAGAGCCCGGGGGAGAGGCAGAGCCACTTGGATTTCCAGGGCTGGGTGGCCAGAAAGCCCCTGAAACGTTGGAAGCTTGGGCTGGACAGAGCCCCTGAATCCTTAGCCCTGCTCCCAGCGCTGATACCGAGCGCGTGTCAGCGAAATGAATAGGGAGTCTCTGCTCAGCACGTTCACCACGCGCTGAGCTCCACACAGGCTGTGATCCACTGACGGTTTTGCTGCTTCATCGCGCCCCAGCGCAGTGGGGCTGAAGAAGACCCATTTCTAGGGCAAAGCTGACCCAGGGGTGCTCAGGGAATCGCTACCAGCTTTTACTTTGGCACTGCCAGCCCCCAGGTGCTCACCCAGGTGAACTGCCCAACGAGGAGGCGGAGCTTTGGGCTGCAGCTGGCTCCGGTGGGGCTGGTTCACTCACAGCACCTGCTGCAGCCCTATTTAAAGTGGCTGAGGGGGGAGCACCCTGAATCTTTTCTTTTCTAGGATGGCTTCCTGGAGGGCAGTTGTGGTGGCTGCCCTGTGTACAGCAGTATTGGGGGAGCCAGGTAATCTGAGCCGGGGGTGGGTGGGTGGGTGGGTGTGCGCGTGCTAGCTAGCTGGGGGATCTCTTCCCCTGTGATGTCACCTTTCTTCCTTACCTAGCAGCTCTACTAGGGGGCTTCTCTTCTCCTCCTCTCTACTGGGAGACTCAGGCAGGGCCTTGTGCTGGAGGAGGTAGTGCCTGGGTTAGGCTAGGTTAGGCCTGTCTGGGGTGTTTGCTTGAGTCATGGTGTGGTGCATTAAAATGGGAAGCCATTGGTTTAAATAGCCGGGGGCTTTTCCTGGTCCTGCTTGCAGGCTGTGGGGCTCTGTGGGGCAGGTGTAATATGGGCCTAGCAGCAGCCAGCCTAGGGGAGGTGGGGAGCGTTGTGCCTCTCTGCCTTACAGAGAAGAGGTGTTTGTGTTTCTGTAACTGCTGCAAACGTGCTAACCACAGGCAGCGTGGTCTCCAGTGCCACTTGCTGGCGGCTGCTCCTTTCCATGCGAGAGGCGTCTGTCTAGGGACAGGCACGTCTCCTCTCCTGGCGGAATGGTGCTTTTGTTCCACTCCAGCCTGGGCTCCCTGCATTTCCGCACCGACTGCGAAGAGCTGGAGCATCCACCAACCTCATACATAGGCCGTGAGAGGGGCGGGATCTCCTCTGTTCTCATTTCTGTCTTTCCCCACCTTGGAACCCGGGGCTGGGGAGCTGGAAGACTTAATAGCTGTGTGGACATGCTCCACCTGCATGAGCTCTTCCCTTGGTGTCTGTACTCCTTGCTGGGTCCTGCTTCCTGGGCCTGGCTGGGTTTTCTGTTACTAGGCCCCTACCCTGTGATCACTCTGGAGTTAAAGGAATAAATTCCCTGGTCTCCTGTGATGTCTTGTATCCTGGGACTCTGAGAACTGTCAAGGTCTCCCTTTACAATCTCTCACTGTGCTGAGGAGACAGAAGCTCAGCTAGGATGACTCTTCCGGCTGTGGGGCCTGGCATGTGTCCCTTGAGAGGAGGTGGGGAGGACTCTAAGCATAGCAGCTAAATCAGGGCGATAATCCAATGTCTCCTTCCCTAGCGGCCCTGGAGCTGGGATCCCCCCAGTGGAATGGCTCTTTCCACCCAACCGCAGCAGCAGCTACTGCCACAGGTCACACTCGGCAGGACGCCACAACTGCTCAGCCTGCGAAGATGACCTTCTTCCGGATGGTCCTGAATGGTGAGACCCCCTCTGCCTGCTGGGGCAGGCAGTCCTAGCCTTGCAAAGGCAATGAGCTGACACTAGCCACTTCCATCATGGGTTAGGCCCTCAACATATCTGCAGCAGCTGCATCCACGGAATTCTGCAGTGCTTATTCTCCGCTCCTCGCCCTGCATCCCTGCCATTCCCTTGGCGGGTGAGCCGCATGAGGCAGGGCTCTGGAGGCGAGGTGCTGGGCTGCTACTCTGCAAAACGAACCATTTACCTGAGGGTTGCAACCTAGCCAGTGCGTCCCAACCAGCTTCTGTACAGAGATGTGTTTGTAGAGTCATATTCCCCTGCCCCAGCGTATGGATGACTCTCCTGAAGGATGAGCTGTATGGGGTTTGGAGCTGCTGACTAGCCCTTTTAATTACCATCCAGCCTCTCCTCCCTGAATGACCCAAAGGAAGGTTCCCTGCCCTTCGAACCCTTCATGGGAGGAAAGACCAGCTATCTAGGAACCCACGTACAGCTAATGGTCCCTCTTACAGTGCTGCAGGTTGCTCTTGCCATTGGTTCTCGGCTGAAATTATTTTCAGTAGGTCCCTCCTTGGTCGTGGTGCTGGTCCCACTGGCTGGAGGTTAGCCAGTCCTGTGGCTATAGTTACCCAGGTGGTGTTTGCTTTGTGGATGCTGCAGGGGGAGGGCTCAGAGGTGCCTGCATGGTGCATCAATGAATCCAAGGGCCTGATAAAGGTCCCCAGTCTAAAGAATGGGATAGGAAGTGGACAAGCTGCTCCTTCTCACCCATTCTTGCATTCCAAGAACAAATGGACACCAGTGAAATGGGACTGCAGCAAACTTAAAACTGACCGGACTTGTGTAAGTCTGTGGCACTCAATGCCACAACTGCATGGAGAACTCAGCATCTTTTAGCCCTGCACTGTGGGTAACAAGAGCATCTCCATGCTCAGGTTTAAATATACAGAGGCTTCTCCATGACATAAACCAAACATTGCAATGGGGGTGAGTGTTTAGTGATAAATTTCCCCCATAGGCAGCCTATTTGCACATGCCTCTAAAGTGTCTCCAGCTGGATGCTGTTGGGGAGGGGGAACAGGACCCCTGGTCTGATCCAGTCTGGTACATGTGGTGTTCTCACAGAGGCTGTTCTATGTCTAGATCAAGTCCAGGTCTCCATTTCTTCTCTCCTAGCTGCCAAAGATCTAGTCTCGCCCCTCTGGGCTGACTCCTCTAACAGTACGGTGACCCCGGTGACGCCTGCTACTTCAGTGTCCTCTGGGACCATGCTGACTGGCCATGGTTTGGTGAGGACACCAGCTCACGTCCAGCTCATCCAAGGTGGCCGTGCCATGACGTCTGCAAAGATGAACTTCACCCTAAGGATCCTGAATGGTGAGACCTTCCTACAGAACGTGGTGAGGTTGCCATGTGTACGAGACCGCCTTCTGCCTTCCCACATGCTCTGTTCTGCCCCCATTGTCCCCCCGCGCCCCATACAAAACCAACTCTGGTAAACACCAACCCAGCGTCCTAGATGTCAGTCTGAGTTTAAGCCAACGGTCTCTAGGGTAACCATCTACCCAGATACCCATGGACAATAGATACTCTGGGTGTGTCCACCTAGAGGCATCTTGGGTTTTCTCATCTGGTGACCACTGACTCTCTTCCCCTCCCCACAACTGTCCTTTCCTAGGCTGCCCCAAGTGCAGGGCTTCGTGTGCTGGGAGAGCCAGGACACTTCCTAAGGAAGATGTTGGAAGTGTTGCTTGACACCAGTTTTTTCACCTCCACAGTGGACAGCTGCTTCCCTGGTCCACGGGTGTGTCAGCTCTCCAGCTCTGAGTCTCTGCTGGCCTAGGTACGCACAGACTCACTCAGACGCTGGAGTCGCGTGACTGGGGTACACCTGCCAGCCCAGGTATTTAAGAGGCCAGCATGTTGGGCTAGCTCGTCAGCAGAGGATTTCATAAATGGAGTCCTGTGTAATCTTGACAGCAGAAGAGATGAGGTTGGATAGGGTATTTGTGAACACTAGGGATCACTGCTCCTGAGTGCAAGGACCTGCTGCAGACTTTCTCCATCCTGTGACCTCTGTGGCTGCTGGGAAGGAGGGGTGTACTCAGCCCCACAGAGCACTCCACCTGTCACTGGGTGGATGAGACAGGCCCACCTCTTCAGAGGTGCTCCAGGAGTATTTGGGGTTGGTATAAGACAGCAGCACATGTAACTTTCTCTTCTTCCCCAGAGGACTTCAGTGTGATGGCAGAGCCCCCCACATACACACCTGGCTCGCCCATCCACATCGAGGCCAGAGTGGAATCCAGTGCGCGTGTCTCCCCGACAATCTATGTGGACGCGTGCTATGGGACCCAGGCCAGGCATCTGAGCCATTCCAGGAGGCTCTATGTGATTGTGAACAACCATGGGTCAGTGAGGGATGAAGGGATTGGGGGAAGGGGGACATAGTAGAGACTGAGGAGCTGCTGAGGCTTGTTCCACATGCCCTCGGCTTGGGTGGGGGGGGTTCCGCATTCCTGATGAAAGACCCTGCACTGTACCCTTCTGGCTGAATTTCAGCACTTCACTGGAGCAAACAAATACCCAAATAGCTCCAGGACCTGCAGCCCCAGAAGGAATACAGCAGGGCTGGGGGCGGGTACTCTTGGACCCTCACAGGTTCCTGTGTAAATGCTCCTGCTCCTCCCTGTTCACTCTCTGCTGTAAGCAAGGGGGTGTGGATCCCTTGCTCTAGCAGGGGAACATGCAATGGCAACATGTACACTTGGAGGGAGGAGTCCCTTCCTGTGTTGTGCCCCTCACCCTGGTATGGGGGTGCTGAGGACAAGCCAAGGGGAAGGTTTGCAGCTGGTCTCTGGTCAGCAGCAGGACAGCCCTTGCTCTCACTGGGGAGGGCATGTCCTCTGAGCCCTTCTGGAGGCTGGGATCCTGGGCTGAAGGTGGCTCTTGCTTCATCCCTGACTGGCTCTCACCACCCCCCCCCCCCCCAGGTGTCTACATGGGGGGCAGACTGGGGACTCTGCTGTCTGGCATCGGCCGGAGAATTCTACCCTGCGGTTTGCCATCCCGGCTTTCCTGCTGGCTGATGAAGCAGAGGAGAAGGTGAGGTCCCTCTGGGGGGGTGGGAGCGTTACCAGCTGTGCCTGTGTCTGAAAGGGGCAGCGGGGCTCAGGCAGGGGCGATGGAGGGGAGCAGCGTCTGAGCACCCACCTCCTCAGATGCTTCCAATGAAGCCGAATCGGGAGCCTTGAACGAGCTCCCTGCAGCAACTGAACAGAGCTGCCTTTCTCTTGCGGCTGGCCAAGGTGCTCGGCAGCGAGGGGAAGCCACAATCGCCTGTTCTGCTTCAGGGTCTGAAGGGTGAACAGAGGGTGCATTAGGAGCAGGACTCTGCCGCCAGCCTCCCTCCTTCCCTCCCTCCCAGCCTGGCTACGCCAGCAGAGGAGGAACTGCTTAGAGCCCAGTTGAAGTAACTGTCTCCAGATCCTCCTGCAACAAGGATCCCAGTCTCCACAGCCCTGTTGGCTGGATGCTTTAGCTGCCCCTGAACCATCCTGGCTGGGACGGGTCTCCCTTGCTGTGCATGGCTGACACTCTAGGATGGCAGTGGTATGTCCTGCCCCACTGCCAGGGTCAGAGCACCACTACCAGTGGTGTAGCTGGACCTGAGGGAGATGTCGGCCCCAGAACGTGTGTGGGGTAGTTGGACTGGCTGCCTCTGCCCGTCTCTGCACAAGCATGTACGGCAAACTGCTCAGAGCCGTGGCGTGTGCCCGGCTGTGGGCTCTCTGCATGCTGCTTCTCCAGAGAGCTGACAGGCTTCCGGTCTGCTTCCCTGTGGCTCCCCCCCCCCCCCCCACCTGGGGAGTGGGACAAGCCCACTGTCCCCATCTGCTTCTGGTCCACCACCAGGCTCCCTCCAAACGTCCGGCATCTCATGACATTGGCAGTCAGTGCAGATTTCCTCCAAGATGAGGTTTAGCCCCAGGGCTTCCCCAGCTGCTCTGCCCAGGACCTTGAGCTCAACCCCTCTGCAGTCCAGCCCTGATCCCAAATCCTCCCTGATGAGCTGCCAGGAGATCTTGGGTGGGAGCTCTGAGCACGAGCTGTGTCTTTCAGATCTACATTCACTGCCTGCTGAGCGCCTGGGGCCAGGAGAGTCCCCCCAGCCTTGGGAAGAAGTCCTGCTATTACAACAGCGCCGCTTTCAGGTCTGCGCACCCCTTCTCCATGGGTCAGCGGGGCTGTGACCAAAGTGTCCCATGACACTGGGGCGAGTGGGGCTCTCCGTATAAGGAGCAACTGGCAAGGCTGCTGCAACAGTAGCACCTGGGACAATGCCTCATGTCTGAGCACAAACGACACCACTCGAGGGCCTCTGTCCAATAGCACCTGGCGCAGGCTCCTGGGTGGTGCTCAGGGGACAGGAAGGGGGGTGACGAAATTGGAGCCCCCATGACCTGGCTGCAGTGTGGATTCCCCCAGCACCGTGAGGCCCTGCCTGTGACGGTGTGGTGAGGATTAGGGATGTTGCCATTAGGCAGCTGGTTCGAATCCAGCTCAGGGGTGGGTTTCCATTCAAGCTACCACAGGGAACTGCCATTACAGTTGGCACCAGCTAGCAGAGAATGGGTGTGGAGCTGACCTGGCCTCGGAGTCTGCCTGCAGACCTGGCTTTGCGGGTGCCCTCTCTGTAAGACCCCCTTCTGATCCAGATGTGCTGTGTGGGGACTGATGTCCAATGACTGTCTCCTTCCTCTCTCTGTCTCCAGCTGGCAGAACCTGGAGGACCCTTCCCAGAACTTCAAGTGTAGTTGCTGTGACAGCCGCTGCCCTGCTGACTCTGCTCCCCGAGAAGAACTAAGAGGTACCAGGACTCTGAGTCCATTATCTTCTCTGCATGTCTGATACCGTGCAGCCAGATAAGGTGTGGCCACTGGGTGAACGCTGCCTGAGTGGGGGGTGGCGTCTGTCGGCTGCAGAGATCCAGATGTTCCCTGCTGGGGCAGTCTCTGCAGACTGCAGGTAGGACCTTGCAGCAAGGATGAGGGTGCTTCATCTGCCCAGGTGGGAAGGGCTTCTGTGTGCCACAGCAGAGGAGACCAGGCAGTCTAGCATTGGGCCCCCTCCTGGACGTGAGTGGCTGGGAGGGCAATAACACCGCCAACCGGAGTGGGGCAATCTTGAGGCAATGTGAGCCTGTTGGAGAGCTAGACTTCCCGCTCCTAAGCATCCACCAGCAGCTGGTCACTCCTACATCCCTGCCCCAGCGCAGAAACTAACAAAGTCCCCATCGAACATCCGCCTGTGGGTACCCTCCATGCGATCCTGTGGCACTAGGATGGCAGGCACTACGGGGACAGAACCACCTTGCCAGAGGCAGGTTACCCAGCTCTGGATCCTGGGTGGGTATTGGACCTTCTCACACAGTAACCAGGACTTGATCCCCTGCTCTCATTAACCAAACCCCTCCACACAGCAGTGCAGCCGGTGGGCGACCAGCCCAGCTGGAGTAGTGCAGCTGCACACTGGGACCTGTAGCCGCCATCTCCTTGTGGCACCAAGGTGACTGCAGCCCTCTTCCCCGCGTCCCCCCGTCCCCCCCTTCCCCAGTAGCTCTCCATGGCTGTACTCCGCTGCCTCTCAAGTAAAGCAGATGAATAATCCGGTGTGAACATGGACATGCCTATTCGTGGTGGTTTTTTCTTCCAGAGTTTGTAGGGGAAGGGACCCTCCATAAAAGGGTGGCTGGCCCCTTGACGGTGCACATGGAAGAGGCTCCATGGTATGAAGGTAGGTTTGAATGAGACCTGTCCTCAAACCCCTTGTATTGGGAGGGAAGCGGGAATGGCCAAGTTAGACTCGGGGTCCTTCCAGCCCTGCAACTCCTGGAACTGGCCGAGTCAAAGGCCCACGGCTCTGTCCGCGCTGGGCTTTGCTGAAGGAGGCGGTGCCTGGCGCTATGGCTGGTACTGCGTGTGCCAGCCGTGCTGGACACGTCTCTGTAGGTGGCATCTCAGCATGACGTGCTCTGCACGTGGCACAGATACACGCAGGCAGGGCCTTCGCCTTAGACCGGCTTCTCCGGGGTTACGCTTTGTCTCACTTGGTCCGGACTCAATCCCTGCACGTCTCTGCCCCTAGAACGTTGCCGCACCGTGAAGAAGCTGCTGCTGGGAGGCGTTGCTTTCGCAGGCAGCTGTCTGGTGGCAGCCCTCTTTGTAGGCGGTCTCTTGGCTCTGGCTCTGGCCCTGTTGCGTTCATATGGGCGCGGTGCAGGGCACGGGCTGCTGAGGAAGAGGAAGGAGTATCCCTACCACACAGAGCTGCAGACTGTGGTGGGCGCCCTCCTGACTGCGGACGAGACTCCCAAGGATAAGGAAGAATCCAGCATAGACTGCAACTTGAAAACTGATGCAGCAGAGAAGGAATAACCAGCCCTTCAGGCTACAATAAATGCTCTATTTCTCTAACGTTCGCCTCCTGTCTCCCTGTGAGGCCTCCAGGCCCTGGGGGGGGGGGGGAGGCGGGGTGTGTGGAGGCAGGAGCCTGATGGACTTTGTTGCCACTCAATGTGAATCTGGGTCTTCCTTGCTGGAGTGACGCTTGACTTGGTCTCAATGGCTTTGCTAACTTTCTCCACCACCAGCTCCAGATAATCTGGGGCACTGCCCCCTGGGGGGTGCAGAGGCAAAGGGGGGGGGGGGAATGTGGTGGAGAGGGAGGACCAATCTCCCCCAACCCCAATGCCTGTGCTCTGCTGAGAAGGCCTGGCTGTGCAGTAATGGAGGGGGGTGAAGACAGATTCATTACGGGGGGGGGAAGAGAGTAACTGGAAACCACGGGTGGGGGGAGGATGTTCTGCAGCTGCCAGCTGTTTAAAGACCTTGTGTGATGAATCCCAGCTTGAGGCACTCAAAGTGCTGAGCCAAACATGGCAGCTGGAGCAGTCCCCCTGTGAGATGCAGTTGTCTGTGCACTGTGGGGGTGGAGCAGAATCTACCTTCCCCTTCCCACCCAGCAAGGGCCCTTCATGCACTCCTGCAAGAGACTTGATCGCTTAAAAAAACCAAACCAATTTGTAGCTGAAGTGGCGGTGGCTGCCTCTGCTCAGAACTGGCCGACCTGCCGGCGAGCGCTGACAAAAGCAGCTGTGCGAAGGGCCCCTCTCTGCCGTCGGTCGAACTGAACCGGGCCGGCAGCGACGCACGCAGAGAACAAAGCTGGGGTAGTGCAAGGCTCACACTGAAGTCTCTGAGCCGAGGCTGCCCAGTCACCAGGAGCTGTGCGAGGGGTCAGGGCTGAGTGCTGCAGGGGGTGGGGGGCCCAGGCACAGCCCAACGGCTGCACTGTCTGGGGTCGGCCTGAGGCATTGGCTGCTCTCTCCTAGGCCAGGGAAGGGCAGCCGAGGAAGTGAGACACACACAGCTCCTCACCTCTGCCTGCCGGCACATGGGGCTATTGAGGACTGTCCCTGCCCTGCAGAAAAGGAGCCTTAACCAGCTACTTCCGTGTCCCATGGAACTGGCGTGAATTCAGGTTTAAAGCAGTTTATTGAGGGAGTTGGAGTCACGGAGGGGGCACCTGCCTGGTCACCAGCAGGAAGCAGGGCCGGTGAGTGCGTGTGACTGAATGCAAGTACCGTGCCCCGCCCCCCCCCCCAGGGTTTCACAGTAAATATAGATCTCTCCGGGGGCCAAAACTAAGATGGTCCCCTGGCTTTCTAAATTAAGCTACAGAATCTACCAGCGCTAGGCTGGACTAGCATCCCATGCATCAGTGTGTGTGGGGGCAGAGGGCCCTCTTCTCCCTGTACACCCTGGGGAAGGCCCCAAGCACCCCGGATAACCCTGAAGTCCCATGCAGCCGACCTGCCAGCACAGATGTAGGGCACCAGCGCCTGGAAATGCAGGCCTAGTGCTAATGCCTCTCAAACAGGGGAGTCCCCCCTAGGGAAAGGCTGCCCCCATCTCACAGTAAGTAGGTTTAACAGCAGCGAATGAGTCTGAAATCCAGTGCAGTCAGCTGTGGAGCTGGGGCGGGAGAGATGCTCCCCCTGCTTCAGCAGCCAGGGGAGGCTGCCTCAGGAGGAAGAGGGGCGATTCTCTTCTGAACTATAGAGTTTGCGGAGGCTGGAGTTCATCAGGAAATCCACGGCCCTGCCAAGAGGAGAGGCTGTGGTTACGTCAAATGTGCTCAGGCTGTCTTCACAGGGTGGCCACACGTTGCTGGCAGGCCCTCCCCTCCCCGTGTCCCCAGGAATCTGCCTTCATTCCATCGGGGCCCCTCCTCTGGTGAGAAGTAAGGTAAGGAAAGCAGCTGTCCCCAGCTCTGTGATCAGTGCTGTGCCTTAGGGAACGGGTTAATCCCATGGGTTCCTTTTGATTTGCTTTCTCTCACCTCCCATCTGTTAATTCCCTGGCTAGATGCGCTGCCCAGCCCCCTGCTCTCCTCCCCTCGCTGCTACTCTTCTATACCACCTGCTGGTTTCTTCTCGCAGACAGCAGCCCTTCGTAGAGGCTGCTCTTCATCTCCAGCTACTTTCACAGCCCTCCAGGTTCTCGCTGCAGTGGGGTGCTTGGGCGTAGATCCGTGCAGCCTCTGGGACCTGCTAGCGCTTGGGAGAAGTGGGGCTTTTCTCAACGCCTCAGCTCTTGGAGTTGTCGGAGTAGCTCACGTTTTAAAATGGAAACTAGGATTTTAGCTCTTTGGGGGGAAGCTTGAACCTGTGCCTCTGACAGGTTAGGACGCCAGAAACAACAGGGCTTTGGGTTGTCTTTAAAACAAAGCCATGATGGTGGGAGGCGCCTGACTCATGACTGTTGGATGTCTGGGTCTGGCAATACAGAGCGGGTGCCAGGTGAAAACAAAGAGCAGTGCCTGCTCCATACCCCGCTGCCCGTCACCGGGGGGGAGCTGAGGCCCTCCGTGAAACCATCTGCTTTGAGTGGGGTGCAGCATCACGGTCATGTGATGCCCTTGGCTTGGCGGCCTGCAGGTGCTGTCTCAGCGGGAATCCGCTACGGAGCAAGGAACGGCACCAGCATTGGGCTGGTCTGTGCCATGGGTCCCTGCAGCCACGAGTCCTACGGCACCGGGCAGGGGTTTGTTTACTGGGTGAGGCGCTTGCTCCATGCTCGGCGGGACATGCCCCAGCAGCAGTGCCCGGTGAGGGTGGGACGCCATGCTGGGGCAGGGCAGTGGTGCAGCCGGGCCACGGGAACACCTGCCACAGCGCCAGCTCCTGCCAAGCCGCTTGCCAGTGAACACAGGCTGCACTTCCCAGAGGGCCGAGGGGCATGAGGTGACTTGCCGTGCCTACGGCCTGCATTCAAAGACACTCAGGGGCTGCCCCACGTGGCGCTGATGTGCCTGACCTCAGCTGGGAGCCCTCTCCTGGCGTGAGGCGTGGGCTGCCTTTAATGGCCTCTTGCCGTCTCCTGCTCACCCTCCGTTGCCCGGTGTGAACTGAGTCCCACTCTGCCCCCTTCTTGCCCCCCGGAGCGGCCTGTGCCCGGTCCTCCCCTGCTGGGTCCAACAAATGCCCAAACCATGGCTAGGACTCAGCCCCCCTGGCCAGACAGGTGGTTCCCTGCCTAGTTTGAGAATCCGGCTTTGGGGCCTCTGGGCATTGGGCTTGAGCTGGGGCGGTGTCCGGCCAGGGCGGCTTTGCACAGCCCCACGGGCAGAGACTCAGGCCCCCCTGGGGTTCTGTGGCAGCTGCGCCGTCATTTTGAAAATGTCTAGGGTGCCGGAAGGGTGGAGGTGGGCCCCTAAAGAGCGAG
Source organism: Emydura macquarii macquarii (assembly GCF_026122565.2). Lineage (NCBI taxonomy): Eukaryota > Metazoa > Chordata > Testudines > Chelidae > Emydura > Emydura macquarii. The sequence goes on from NW_027131391.1 coordinate 8,972,042, forward strand.
AGAGGCTCCCACGTTCCTTGATCTGGGCCCGCCTGCCTCCGTTAATCCCGGTCCTGTATTGCAGAGCTGGCCCCTGCCCCGCTCAGCCCCGACCACGCCGAGTCTGTGGCTACACCTGGCCTGTCTGCAGCCGGTGCTGCCTCCTGCTAACAGACCCGAGTGGAACCGTCGGCTGTGAGGAGCCGCAGAGCAGGATGAGGCAGAATCCCAACGGCAGGGACAGCGTGTGTGGGGCACCGCATGGTGGGGCTGGGCTAGGGTCTGCAAAGTGCTGAGCGCGCCACGGGGGTGCTGAGCTCCTTCCACTCGCGGGGGGAAGGGTGAGGACTCAGCACCATGCCTGCAAGCCTGGAGCAAGGCTGCTGGGCCCGGGGCGAAGCTGCTGGGAAGGTCAACGCCAAACAAGAAAGGCAGAAGCAGTTGATACGTCATGAAGCACCCGGCGGCTGTAGCCGGACCCATCAAGCGAGCGTGCGCGCCTGACTGTCGATGACTCATTATTATTCACGTTACACTAGCACCTCAAGGCTACACCAAAGAACTGGGCCCGCCCCGTGCTAGATAGCGGCCAATCGCACCCTGAGGGACAGCCGCTGAACAGCAAGCTGGAGGAAATAACGTCCCTCGAGGTCAGTGACAGCGGCAGGAACCAAACCGCATCCTCCTGCCTGCTACTGCACTGCCCTGGCCACTAGGCCACGCTGTCCCTCACAGCGCAAGCCAGGCCTCTGGAAGAACAGACCCAACTCACGGCGTGCCCCAGCGTGTGTTACTCGGGCCCTGTGCTGCTCCCCAGCCCCCAGGCAGCGGGAACAGGACCCCTGCAGGGGCACTGGTGGCCCCAAACTAGAAGGCAGAGCAGTCCTGGCAAATGCTGCGTTTTTAATGCCAAGCACAGTATCTACCGCCGACAGAGACAGGGAAACTGAGGCACAGGCAGTCTACAGGATGTGCCCGAGGCCGTATCATGAGTCAACAGTGGAGTCTTGACTCCCAGGCTTCTGCTCTAACTCCTAGGTCACCCTGCCTCCCTGTGCATATAGTGCACACTATCCCTTCTCCATCACCAGCTCCCCCCAGGTCCCCTCTGGGTTCTGGAGCACAGGGCCGGGCCCCGCATTGCTCTCTCTTGAGGATGTAGCACCAGCAGGCACTGAGCTGGTGAATAAGCAGAACCATCCCGCCCCAGCATTAACCCCCAGCACGCCAGGGAAGTTAAGCCAGCCCTTACCTGTCGATGGGCTTGATGATGAAGGGAATGGCTGAGAGGCCAATGGCTGTGGTTGTCCACTTCCGGACGGGGAGAGGCCAGCGGGTCGTGGTGCCCAGGAGGTAGAGGGAGGCAGCACAGATGCGGTTAATGGTGAAGCCGGGGATGGCTACGGAGGCCAGGGCCTGCCACACAAACGTATCCACCACAGCCACGGCCACCCGCGTCGTCTTCCCCACGTCGTCTTCCCATGCCTGACGGGTGCATCACAGAGAGCATGGATCAGGGACACTGCACCGGGGGGCAGAACGGGGGGGCAGGAATGCACACAAAGGAATGGCCCACTGAGGTGGAAGAGGGGGTACAGGGCACTGTACGGGGTTGGGGAGATGGTGCAGAGAGGAATGGACCACAGCAGAAGGTGAGGAGAGAAAACACGTTATGGGGTGTGTGTGTGTGTGTGTGTGTGTGCACGTTATGGGGTGTGTGTACGTGTGTGGGGTGTGTGTTTGTGTGTGCGTGTGTGTGTGTGTAGGGGGTGTGTGTACACACATCTGGGGGTGAGAGGACCCAGGCAGGAGCAAGAGGGTGGAGTTGGCAGATGAGCGAATGTGGACCCAGCTTGCCCTGTCTGGCAGCAGGAGAGTGGAGCCCTGGCCCCATGGAAGGTCAGAGACCGCCCTAGCTTGCCCTTCCGCTGGCATGCTTTTGCAGAGGGTGGGCTCAGAAACAATCCCCCAGCCCGCACATTGCACAGGTATGACACCTCTGGCACTGGCCCCTGTCTGACACATGTCCTAACACTCACTCCTGCTCCCTCCACAGGGATAGATGGGCTCAGACTGGTGGTCTCCGGGCAGGAGCAAGAGGGAGGGTGGAGCTGGCAGATGAGCGAACGTGGACCCAGCTTGCCCTGTCTGGCAACAGGAGAGTGGAGCCCTGGCCCCATGGAAGGTCTCAGATGGACCCCCCACCAGGGGCTAAGAGAGAGGATCTTGCTCTGCCCCCTCTCTGGGGTTTAGGACACACACAGGCGATCCCCAGGGTGCAAGGGACGTGCAGGGAGCAGTGCAGATGGAAGGGTTTGAGAGCTCCAGGACACTTACGACCGCTGCCTTCTTTCCCTTATCAACCGCGTCGGCCGTCACGTACGCCGTCGCCACGCCGTAGCTCGCCCAGACCAGCGAGACGGGCACAATGGCTCTGAAGGACTCTCCGACTTCATTGGCGTAGCCTGCAAGGAAGGGCAAAGGTCAGAGGGGTGAGAGGGAGGCAGGTCTCATTACGGAGAAGTCACAGGCCAGAAAGCAGTAAGATCTGCTAAATGGGTCTAGCCAAGCTCCACCCACTGCCCCAAGCTCCACCCACTGCCCCAAGCTCCACCCACAGTACCCTAGTAGTCAAATGATCAGCAGCAGCCCACCACGAGTTAAGAGCCGTCATCCAAGGATGAGCACCAGGCAGCTGCGGGGACAGCTCTCTGCAGCGAACGGGCAGCCAATGCGTCTGTTTCAGGCTCTCTGAGCGCAACCAGACAACTCTGCAGCAGGTCACCTCTGACAGCAGGAGGCCAGGAACTGCCTGGTTAAATTCTGCTGGAGGCGCTGGCCAGGGAGAGGCCAGGCCATGGGGAGCGAACTCCCCTCTCGTCCCCAGGCGGGTCCCTCCCTCAGGGCTGAGGCACATGGGCAGGACATTGGGGGCGACGCTGGCCCTCTGCCGCGCCTACTCTGCGGCTCTTGCTGGCCGCCCCATCACCTGGCGTTTCTGAGCAGCCTGGTTTCGGCGTGCCAGTGCCGTCAGTTCTTCCTGGGTTATTTTCAGGACTGGTGCCTCTGCGACGGCAACGGAGCCTCCTCCTGCTGCCCCGACACCCTGCCGGACGTGCCAGGCGCCTCCCGCGGGTGGAATCGCTGAGCCCTCGCAGAGGCCTCCCAGCCTGTGGGCAGCAGGAAGGTCACCTAGAGAGTGACCTTTGTTCCCTTCCTCGCCCTCCTGGCAGCTGCCCATCACTAAGGCCTGGCCGGGGGCACCCCGGTGAACACTGCCCTCGCGGGGGGCGTTTGACCTCTCAGCCAGGCTTAGCCAGCTCCAGCGGGAAGGTCCCATGGAGCGTCTGGTCACAGGAACACACGGGACTCGCAGAAACGAAACGCACCATGGCACGGATCGGAGACCCAGGCCCCTTCTCTGCCTGTGACAAGCTGGGGGGGGGAGGGGGGAAATGCAGCCTGCCTGGATTACACAACAACACACTCCCTCTTATAAACAGATCTCTAGACACCAGTGGGTGGTTACACAACGGCACATACACATTGTATATAAAGCGGTGTCTGGCTACACAACAACACACACGCGCTCTCCAGTGCAGAGACACACAATGTCACCCTGAAAAATCAGGTTGACAACTACCAGCGACAGCGATGGTACACACACACAGACAGACACACACACACACGCGCGCGCGCGCGTACACACACACACACAGACAGACACACACACGCGCGCGCGCGCACACAGACAGACAGACACACATACACACACACAGACGCACACAGACACAGACACACACACAGAGCCAAGGCAGCCGCAGGCCCGGCACACACGGGGCAGGTTCCGCTCCCGACCCCGACCCAGCTATTTACCGCCCGCGCGTGGAGCTAGTACAGCGCCGCGCACCCCTCCTGCGGGCGGGGAGGGGGGGTCAGGATCGGGCCCGCAGCGCGGCCGTGCCGGGCAGGCGGGACCCGGGGGGCAGGATCGGGCCCGCACTCACCCAGGTAGCGCACCCACGTGTCCCGGTACAGGTCGGGCTCCGCCGGGGGCCCCATGGCAGCGACCGCCGCGGGCTCGTCCAGCCCCAGCAGGGAGCGTCGGCAAATGCCCGGGCCCGCGGCCGGCGCAGACTCAGCGCTGGGAACCGGCTCTGCCCTTGGCCGGGGACGTGTCCTCTGCCGCCCGCCCGCAGCTCAGCCGGGCCAGGCCAGCCTGGCTTCATGCCTTGCCCCACATGTAACACGTGATAGCTCCAGCCCCCGCCCCGTCACTCGCCCCCGGCCGCCCACACACAAGAACTCCTCGTGTGTGCAAGGGCAGCAAAGGTCCCCCTGGTCTCTGCAGTGCAGCCCCCGCGGGGGAGACCCATCACCCAGCGCCTGTTAAAGGCAGGGCCCTGCACCCAAACAAGGGGAGGAGGGGGCAGAGCTCATCACAACCAGTAGTCGGGGGTCTCCTCTCGGCTGGACCCTGCCTCACCCACCTTCCCCCTGCAAGGTTGGCCCCGGGAGGGTTGGTCCGGGCCATCTCCAAACAGCACTAGTTGAAAGTAGTCTTCCCTGGGCTAACTTTCTTCCATTTTCCAGGCAGGAAAGAATTCGCCCAGACGACCCAGGGCCCAAGGGAGGATTTTTCGGAGAGTTAAAGGAGGCCGGGTGAAAGTCACGGGCAGCTGACGCTGGACAGCGGGCTGGCTGCTCTGATGGTGCTAAAGGCGGCTGTTCTTATAGCCAGAGCAGAACCATTTCCTTTGCAAGATTATTCCTTCCTACCAGAGCTCTGTCCTCCCGAGAACGAACGCACGTGTAGGGCCAGGCTGCGGTTAGGACTTCCAGTGAGTTACTGGCATATATATTAGCTTACGCTCCTCTCTCTGAATCAGCCTGTCATTTCCTCTCTGGAAGGCAGCTCTGAGCTAGAGGCTCTGGTGCAGTGTTTCTTAACCTGGAGTTTTAGAGGGGTCGCAAGTGCAGAGCTGGTATTGGGGGTGGCAAGAAAGGTAATTGCCTGGAGCCACAGGGGCGCCATGAAACTAAGTTACATGCCTCAGCCCCGTGGGGGTGGGACTCAGGTTTCAGGGGTACAGTAGTTTGGAACGGTTAAGAACCACTGCTCTGGTGTGACACAGTGAGTGCATGGCAGAGCAGAGTGCGTTATTGTCGGGAATGGCTGGCTCTGGGGCACAGAGAGCATCCCTCTCCGTTACCTGTTCCAGTACAGCCGGCGCAGTAGAAGGCAACACTTAGCCCCATCTGATGGCATCTCAGCAGCGTGGCATGAATGAGGGCGGCAGGCAGGTTTCTACTGCGCAGGTGTCCATGACCCAAAAGCCACCGTCGCACTTGGCCCCTTGGTGGACGCCTCAGTTGGGAAGCCTAGTACGGAGCAGGCCCTGGAGACTGAACTACCTGCTTGTTCTCTGAAGATGATCCCTCCAGAAGGGCCCCATGTGGGGAAGGCTTGCCCTGCGCCTCCCCTGCCTGCTGGGCCTGCTCTGAGGATAAATGGAGGAGCCGGGCGCCAGGGCCATCAGGAGCAGCAAGGGGAAAGGAACAAGCAGTGCTGGGATGGTGATAGGTCCTCAGGCCTAGAATCTGAGCTCAGAAGATCGGCGAGAGCGGATGGCACTGTTCTATAGCAAGCCAGCCTAGCAGAGGTGCATGATCTCCAAGGGATGCTGTTGGCAGCTGAGCGGAGATCTCATGCGGCACAGGTGTCATGGGCACGATATTCAGCCCCTGGCTCGCCAGCACTCCACCGACTCTTCAGTGTCGCGATATTTTCAAAATGCAGACAGGCAGATCCAGGGCTGGCAAAGGCCGGAATCAGCAGGGCTGCGTAGGCCCTGTGTGCAAGGATGCCCCTCGCTGTGTTATATCAGGGCCCAGCCACTCCCAAGAACCAGCACTTTACAAAATCACCTGCGATGGGGGGTAGACACTCCACACTGGTAGACAAAGGGTTAAACAGGAGCTTGTGGACCCAATTAGCTCACAAGGTACACCTGGATGAGACACACACACACACACCTGCCCCCTGGGAAGAGCTAGGTCTACATAAATGAAGGTGCCCAGAGGAGTTGGGGGAGAGATCCAGGAGATGGCTTGTGGTGCTGGATGAGGAACAGGGAACTGAGGAGGACCTGGAGGGACTAAAAGCTGAAGGCAGGCAGAAGTGGCTGTGTGTGATTTTGGCTGGGGTTTTTGAGCTCTCCTGGGGGAAAGCCTGGGATCCTGCTATGCTGAACAACAAGGGGGGATTAAGAGGCGCCCAGGAGGAGTGGAAGATGTGTTCTAATGGGCACTGTTTATTTGGGACATGGTCTGCTTGTAAGGGGTGAGACTAATGACCTGCCCTCAGGCAGGGCCTGAAGCTTCATGAGAAGGAGCTGACTGAAAGCAAGATCCTGCAATGCTGTGCCCAGCCACGAAGGGTGTACTGATGAGCAAGTCCCTCTTCTACATCCTCACCCCTGGAGAAAGTGAGAAGGCTCAGCAGTGCCTACCCCCTGCAAATGAACATGGTGCCCTGCAGAGTGGCACTGGGCAATGGCATGGCTGTATTATTCCTCTCAACATCCACAGGAGGTTGTGGGGGGGAGAGAGACAATAATAATCCTGACTGTTAGACTATAAAAATGTAAGGATTTTATTCTTGGCAGGAATCTGACTGGGAGGCCTCAGTTTCCCCACTAAGTGGCACTGTGGTAACAGCCGCCTAGAGGTTTGTTCTCAAGGTGAGCTGCATGGGGGGTGAGCCTTGCCCATTGAGGGTGCCCAGCAGTGCCCATGGGAAGACCCTCTCGTTGGTTGCTCAGAGCTCTGCCATACATGAACCATTTCAGCAAATGTTTTCCAGGCTGGGTGTCTGCCGCAGGCTGAGTTATTGCTGGAAAAATCCAGCCAAAATGGCTCAGCTGCTTCTGCGACTAAGGCTAGGGAAACCCCCATTAAAATATGCTGGGGCCCTTCTGTGGGAGAAACTCTAGCATACTCATGCTTTGGAGCAGGGAGTTGGCAGCAGTGTGGCCTTGTGTCTGGGAGGTGCTTTTCGGCCATCCCCGTGACAATCTGTCCAGCTGGCCAAGCCATCAGCCTTTGAAAAATAAGTGTTCACATGCTCAGATGTAAAAATCTCCCAAGATCCATCCCTGGTGAGGCTGGGTCTATACACACAGTTAGCTTGACCCAGCTGTGTTGCTGAGGGGTGGGGCATAGTTATGGTGCCCTAACAGCTGGTGCAGACAGTGCTGTGTGGATGGCAGAATTCTCCCATGTGCCGCAGTTGCATTTCAAGTGTAGACTAGCCCTGAGCATGCGACACGCTCGTACAGCGGCTGGTACTGAGCCTGGCCATGCAGGACCCCCCAGAGCAGCTGAGTATGAAGGCTTTGCCCCTTCTCAGCCCCATGTGTGCGAGTGGACTGCACAGGGGCAGGATTACAGCTGGGCGGGCTCCTTTCCCTGCAATGGCTGCTTTGGGCCTGGTTGGGGCCATGTGCCCTGAGGGAGAGCAGGGAGCCCGTCTCCCCTCTACTGCCCAGGTGGTGGAGCAGGAAGACCCCTGATTTCAAAGCAGCGGGGACAAAAGCTGGAGTGAGTGGGGGGGGAGGGGGAGGGAATAGATGGTGTTGAAGAGTCTGGGGGGAGTGGGACTGGCTGGGCCCAGAGCCAGGGAGCTGGAGCCAGTGGGGCGAGGAGGCTGGACCCGGCAGGGCGAGGGGACGGGACAGGGACCCGGCAGGGTGAGGCCCCGCTGGCAGTGGCGCTGGAGCACTTTGCATAGTGGTGGAGGCGCTGAGACCCTGGGCACCGTCAAGCCAGGGCCGGGCAGCACCCCCTAGCTCCAGCCCACAGGCCGGGACAGGAGCAGGGCCGCAGCATAGTTGTCAGGCCAGTCCGGACTTGTAACACGCCCCATTGGAGGCTGCAGCCTGGGCCGGGCCCCAGGGCAGTACCTCCCCCCGCCATGTGGGGCCCGGGACGGTGAGCGTTGCCCCTGCCGCACGCCCAAGATGGGGACACGAATTTTCAGACAGTCCCTTATTTAGCCCCCTCCCATTCCTGCTCCTCGGACCCGCCCCCTGATTCCGCCCCTAGGGTACGTCACTTCCGCCCCGAATAAAGATGCCTGCCTATAGTCCCGGCCCTGGCGTCACGTGACAGTGAAACGCAGCTTGGACCTGTCGCCAGCTGCTCCGGAAGCGCCTCGCCTGATAGTGCGCATGCGCACCTATTTTTCCAGCCGGGACCTCAGGGCATCACTGCGCCTGCGCCAGCAGCATCCCCGGGTCCCGCCCCCAGTGACTCCGCCGAGTCCGTCTATCGGAAGCGGATTCGGGTTTATTTAATGATCCAGGCAGTCGCTTCTTCCCCGCACCACGTCGCGGATTTGGGGCTTTTTTTCTGACAGTTTGGGCTTCCCGGCTGGCTGCTGCTGGCTGCGTAGTATGAGGCGCTGCTTCCGGTTCGTGACAACTGGAAGTGGAAGTTCTCGTTGCTAGGTTACGCTAGTAATGTTTGTATCACGTGACACACTCCTGTCCAATACACATCAGCGCCCCCCAAAATGAAAAACAAACCCGTGATCTTCCAGGAACCAATCAGGCCGCAGCGTCTGTCGGGGGCGCATCGGATTGGTCGCGATCATTGGCGCCAGAGATGATTGGGTGATCGTGAGCGTCAGCGGGCCGGGGGCGGAGCCTCAGCCTGGCTTGTGGGGGCCCGGCCCCGGGGCGGTCTTGGGGGGATACGGGAGCTGGTGTACGCTGGGGGGGATGCTGGGTTTGTTGGGGTTGCTGTGGGGAGCTGAGGGGGGTGCTGAGGTTGTGGGGGGGTGCTGGGTGTGGGGGTTGCTGTGGGGGGTGCTGAGGTTGTGGGGCGGGTATGAGGGGATGCTGGGGGGAGCTGAGGGGATGCTGGGTCTGTGCTGGGTTTGTGGGGGGGATGCTGGGTTTGTGGGGGAGGGAGGCAGATGTGGCAGCAGCAGTGGCTGAGCAGCTGTGTTGCCAGCCCCCAACATTCACAAATCAGCCCCAAAGCTGTGAGAATGGCTTGACCCCCCCGGTATTGCTCTAGTGTTGGGCTCTCCTGCTGCAGGGCGCGGGGAAGGACTCAGCTGCTGTAGGGAAGGGCAGGCCGGCCAGGGCTGAAGGCAGGGAGAACAGTGGCCTGGCCCACAGAAGCAGTAATGAACCCACGCCCCAAAAAGAAGAGGCGACAATGATCTGTTCAACCATTTACTAACGAAGCGTGAGAACACCATGAGATAGCAAAAAATATATCTATATTATCATACTAGAATTATCCACTTTTATTCCAAAAAATCTCAGCTCTGAGGTTTACCCTGGCACCCGAGTTTCAACTGACAGGGCAGGTGGGCTGGGAGCTAGTGGCTGTGACTGAGGCTCCATCCTCTTTCCTTTCCTATGAGAATTTACTCTCATTTTGTAACTTTTCCAGCTTGGAGCTTCTGTAACAGCTGCAGACCCAGCAGCCTCCGGATGGCCCAGCTGCCTGCTAACACTTGTGCTATACTCATGGTCTTGTAAACATCTCTTCTAAAGAAAAACACAACCTGCAGAGCTAGTCATTACATTCCCTGGAAGAAGAGAGCTGGTCCCTCTTTAAGACTAGAGTTCCTATTACCAGTGCAACCTGTGTAAGACACCAGTGGGCTGACACAGGCTGGGCTGTATCACCCAATATGGCCCACCTATGATGGTCAGGGCCTGAGGCACAGATGGGGTGATACAGGCTAGACTGCATATCCTCATAATGCCCACCTAGCATGTATTAACTTCTTATTTTTCTCTGCTGTCCGTGATCCAAAGAACAAAAAGTGCCACATCTTTTCCAGACAGCTGAGGAAGTTCTGCAGACTCGGGGCTCCTTCAAAACGGGAGGAGTTTGTCCTTCATTAAACCCACCCATTCCCCCTTTATGGTCAATGCGCTTCCATACTGACACCGCACTTGGCTCTTCCACAGATGTCTGAGAAAATCGGAGCTGGGCAGGGATCAAATCCCACCTTTGCTGTCTCTGGGATTCGTTTCACATGCAATTTGCACGGGCTGTTTCTCTATGTCCCAGAACATGGTGCATGCACACGCTATGCAGGACATCCAGTTGCTTTTGGATGCTTGAGCCATCTTGGTTCTGATCCAGAGTTGGTTTTCTGGCTAGTGGAGGGTGGTAGGCCTTTGTCTCCAGCATTTCCACCTGCTCCGTTTGCACCCTTAACTGCACAGTCTGCAGTGCTCCTGGCTCTCCTGTGCGGAGTCCTTTCTCTTCTCCACCCCCGTGCCGCTCCCTCTCTCTTGTGGCTGGGGATCAGGTCTTGCAGGCTGAGAGTTTGGAAGTCAGTGAAATGGCCAACAGCTGCATTCAGACCTGAGTGCCTGGATCCTCCTTAAAGTGCAGGGCTTGTGTTTATGCCTCAGGCCAGCCTGGGCAGGGGGTAGAGGGGGATGTGAAAGGTAATATTGCTGTGGCTGGGATATACTCTGTGTTATAGTTGATTTTGCTTCTAAGACGGGAAATGCCCCAAACAAGCCCTTATGTCCCATCTCCCCTCCCCCTATGTCTATGCTTCCCACTTCCGGGGTCCTGCCCCTCTTCCCCATTGTGATTTTCTTTCTCACCCCATCTCCAGGTGGCCCCACTCCCTTGTAGCTGATTGGTCTTTACAAATCCTTGCCCCTCTAGGGCACACTGGACTGTGGAGTGAGTGGGTAGCGCCTGGGGCAGGCCCCACTCCAGCTCTATGGGTAGCGATGGCCCCTGGGACTGGGGAGCCTGCAGGGATCTGCTGGCCCAGGGATGCCCCAGCCCTTAGGGAACATTATGTGCAAATGTTAACAAACAAGGCAGTGAATTATAGAGACAAAGTGCTGGGGAGGCTTTCAGAGGGGTGAGGAGGAAGGGGCACCCTGCTCTCTGACAAAGATCTGTGCTAGGATGGCTGGACAGCACCCTGCCACAGACACCAGCTGCTGCCACCCAAGCCTTGGGCGCTCAGCCTGTGTGCCTCATTCTGCCACTGCCCAGCTTGGGCCAAGAAGTGCCTTTTCCCCTCCCTGTTCTCAGCTCAGCCAAGGGTATAAAGCAGGCCCTTCGTACCAGCCAGTGGAGGGCAAACCCAGCGATAATACGAGGGGTTCCCTCCTGAATGCCCCCTTGATCCTGCCTCCACCCCCAGGTACCTAAAGCCTGGTGCTCAGACCAGGGACAGATGAACCTGGCAGTTGCTGGCTGGATGGGCAGCTTGAACTGGTGCATGGCTGGGCACAGAGAACTAGCTAGCCATGCAGACGCTGATTCCCGACTGCTGCAGGCTCAGCTGTGTTCATTCTAGACAGCTGCAAGGAAGAGGTGGGAAACTTTCCACACTGCAGAGTCCACTCTCCTGCCTGCAAACACCCCCCTCCACGCCCCAAGTCCTGCCCGGCCAGCCCAGGGCGAGGGAATGCCCGAAAGAACACCAGAGAAGCTGCCTGAACCTTCTAATGGCAACTAACAAAGACTCTCTGGAGAATGGTCCCGCTTTCACTTCCCAATGGGAGCTGGCTGGCTGGGTCTGGGGGAAGCCCTGGGTTTCCTTGTACAGAGAGAGCTAGGAGCAGGGCTGGGGTTGGGGGTCAGACACTGAGGGAAGAGGAGGCTTTATGAGCTGTCACTGGTTGGCATCGTTGAGGTCCAACTCATTCATAGTCTCTTCTAGATGCTGGATCTGCTCCTCCGACTTCTTGTCTGACAGCAGAACCTCCACTGTGTAGCTGACCTTCTTGGCATGGAAGTAGCTGTAAGTGTTGTCGAACCGCAGAACATCTGCAGGCAGAGGAGAGAGAGGTTACTCCACGCTCGCTGTGAAGGAGAGAGTCCGAGGATGCTGTCCCTGGCTGGACAGACCCAGACCTGCAAATGCGGGCAATTATTTTGCCCGCCAGTGGCTGGAGGATACAGATGCAGGAGATATAAGCTCCCCAGAGAGAGGCTGTATTAACACCCTCTTGTTAGTAAATATTTATACAGGGCTATTTCATACGTGGCCATTTAAAGAGATTAAATACAACTTTCCAGAAGCCTGGGACTGCTTCTTATTTGCATGTGATGCAGCAGACAGAATGGGTTCCCAGGGAGATCCAGAGAACTCCCAGAAATCCTGTGGAGGTGCTAGTTTATGGAGTGTTCCCAGCAAAAGGCTTCTGGTTGCCCAAATGGCAATGGCTGATTTTGTGATCTGGGTAAGACCAGGCAGACAAATGAGAGAAGTGTTCTGTGTCTGCCACGCAAGCTGATGTGGCCTTTAGAGTTATTCAGGCTTACGCAGCCAACTTTTTTTTTCCCATGCCATCCACCCATTCCCTGGCCCATGTAATGTGGGGCCAGAACAGGCCCTGGGTATTGACAGGACAGAAACTCGCACTCAGAGCGGCATTTCCAGCTGTCAGATTAACTCACAGCCAGAGGAAAGCACAGAGATTGGCCGGGAAATTAACGTCTTGATTAGCAGAGGGGGATTCTCTGTATTTTCTTTCCGTAAACGCTGCCAGAGGGGATGTCCTTTGAGCCCCAGCTCCTCCCCCCCCAGCAGATTCAGTATGGGCGCTGCAGCCAACAGCTGGGGAAGCTCCCAGCAGGAAGGGAGAGGGAGCCACTTACAGACACCAGCCACGGAGCAGGTGAGGGAGCCGTCCTCGGGCACCAGGTGGGCATTGTAGCGCTGGTTCGGGAGCACCTCCGTCATCTCGCCAGCTCGCTGCCGCTCCCCGCTTCTCGTCTTCAGATAGACCCCGAAGCCCACGTCCGCCCTGTCGGACATGAACTGCCACCTGCCGGGGCACATGCCTTAGCCACATGGGGCGCCCATGACCCCTTCCCCTGCGGAGTGGGGGTGACCAGACCTCAGTACCACCCCACCCCCATACAGTGGGGCTGACCCAGACCTTATCACCCTGCAACCGGGGGAGCTGACCCAGACCTTACCATCCCCAGTCAGTGGGGCTAACCCATGCCTCAGTATCCCGCCCCCCTCATCCCTGACCTCAGTGTCATTCCAGGTAGCTGGTGTGACCCACAATTCATTAACGCAAGGCAGCTGGTCTGACCAAGCCTTGGTACCTTCCTTCCCCACCTCTGTCTGGGTGGATGGGCTAACCCAGGCCCCAGTAACCCCCAGGCGGGTGGGTGCCCTGTGCACTGCCCCCCCCCCCCCCACACTGTCACTGTTATCGGCTGGGCCCTGTGTTGCTTGTAGCACCAGGGACCGCTCTGCCCCTGCTCTCCCTACCTGAGCACGCAGCCTGGGAAGAGGATCTCGTACTCCATCTGGTGGGAGGAGCCCCGGTTCACCACCACCGAGTGCTCGTACTGCTGCTTCAGCTGGTCCCGCACGTAGTACTTCTTGGGGATGTCGCCGCCGTAGTTAATCTGGAACGGGCGAGAAGCAGGCCCTGAGCCATGAGGGCATCGCCCCCTGGCCTCTGCCAGTGCTCCCAGCCCGGGATCACACAGGCAAGATGGCCGAGAGGCCTCTCCCCTGCCAGCTCTCCCACTGGGCTCCCCATTGGTGGCTGCATTAGCAGAGCTGGGCTGGGACTGGCATGCCCTGCTGGAGGAGCACTGTGTGACAGCCCAGCATGCAAGTGGGGGCACTGGTGTTCTGGAGGGGGTCCCCGTACCTTGGTCACACACTTGGGGTTCCCATCTGGGTCCTGGAGGGCTCCCCCGTATGCCACAGGGATCTCCTCGGGGGCGATGTACTTCTGCAAGACCTCCTTCCAGTTTGCTGGCAGAAGAGAGAGGAGCAGCAAGGTTACAGTCCCGCCCCTGTTGGGCCATTCCCTCCCAGCCCAGCATTCGAGTGTGGGCAGGGGGCGATGCCATGGCGCTGGGCTGGCATAGCAGACCCACTCACTAGCCATCCCCCACCTTAGCCAAGACAAGGAGAGCAGGCGGGGGGGGGGGGGGGGGGCAAGTAACGCTCTCTGCTCCGCTGGGATCCTGCCAAGGGGCTGAGATAACTGAGGGAAACAGAACCAACGTCAGCCTTGAAGTTTGACGCCAGCTCTGGCCAGCTGTGCTAAGGAGAGCAGGGAGCTCAGCGCAGGGAACGCAGGGGGTTAGGAGCCAAGGGGGCATTTCTGTATCACTGACACTGTGTCCCCTGCACGGCACAAACCTCACCAAGGGCCGGGACAGCGACAGGCTGACGAGCTCGTCCCTGCTCCAGAACAGGCCGGGCCTGAGCATTTGGCGCCAGTCTCCTCCGCCTCACCTCGTCACTTCCTGAGCGCACACGACAGCCCGGGTTCAAAGCCAGCCTGGATTGGCAGAGCCCGAAAACCCGAGCCAGGGCCAAGGTGGCTTTCAGCCCAGTTGTGTGTGACACAGGAGGGATCAGAGTTGCTTGCCTCTCACGCGGGGCAAGGATCTTTATTAGCATAGGCCAGCGTTACCTCTACAGCTCCTGGCCCTGGCTCTCTGCGTTAGAGAACAGCACATTTCTGACACGGGGAGGAGATATCAGCCCCACTGGCTCCCCCTGGGGCAAGCAGACCGGCCAGTGACTGCCTGGGCCATGGAGCGTGACCTCCTGTCTCACACTTGAGGGACACGCTCAGCTCAGAGGAGAGAGGAAGTGTGGTCTTGGGGGCATGGCGTTGGAGGGGGACTCAGGAGAGCCGACTCCAGTTCCCAGCTGTGTGACCTTGGGCAAGTTGCTGCGTGTCTCTGGCTCTCATGAAATAGGGACGGTAACGCTCCCCTTGGGGGCAGGACTGTCTCGCTGTGTCTCACTGCTCGCGGCTGGGGCCTCCGCCACTGATGTAGAAGTGACACAAGGTGCCCTGGCCACCACCGTGGACTCCGCTCCCTGGGGCTCTCAAGCCAGCGCCCCACCACGAAATGCACTGGGTCTGGGCTGCTGCCTCCTCCCCGGGCCTGGGGCAGGTTTAATGGGGCTGAAATGAACAATGGTTGTTTCTGGGGCTGTGCAGGAAGCGGTGACCCCGAGGCATCAGCGGCCCGGGCACGGGGTTTGTCAGCCCAATGGCAGAGTAGAGCCAGCAGGGGGCGCTCCCACGCCGGGATTTGTTTCAGGAACAAAGCGGAGCGGGAAATACACAGGTGACAATCAAGGTGCCCTGGCCGACCCGACGGTTTCCCTTTAATAGCAAGGGACCAGGGATCGTGCATTGCTTTATGCTTTAACACAAGGGTCCCAAGGGCTTTACGGACTATGTACAGCACTTCACCAGCCTCTGGGGAGGCCTGCAGGCAACAGCCCCACCAGGCTGTACTGCAGGACAGGCAATGAAAAGTATTCGGGGGCGGAGGGGGGTTTAGAGAGGCAGAATGTAGCTCTGCAAACTGCAGCTTGGCCAGGAGGGTCGATGGATTTACAAACAGAGCCACGGGGTTTTAGACGCCTCGCGGTTTTACGTTTCAGCTGAAGTCTGGCAGTCCCAGCACCGCGCGCCCCTAGTGCCATGCCAAGACACTGATAGCAGCACCGCCACCGGGGCACTCACACCTGCCTGCGTCTTCCTGGCAGGTCTCCAGCCAGCCGCCGATCAGACCCGCCCCGCTGAGCCGGTGCAATGTACGAGAACGCTTTGAACGGGTTCCTTTATCCTGCCCAGCATCCTCATCATCACGAGACCGTCCCTGCCCCCCGTAACAGTCCTCTGGGAATGGGGGGACTGGGGCGTAGCATTCTGGTGATGTCACCGCACCGACCAGAGGCGGGTTGGACTCAGGTGGGCAGCAACTTCCCCTTAGAAAAGGGGCTCTGGGACTGGGGGACCAAGAGCCGGGCTGGGACGGAGGGCAGAGCCAAACTCACCTCCCAAGACGACAATCTTCTTGCGGGTGTCTTCGCTCAGGAAGTGCTTGATGAGGTTGTAGGCCACAGGGAAGAGCGTGGGAGCTGCGAGGATGGTACAGAGAGAACATAGCAGCATGGGCAAGAAATCCTTCCCACCAGCCTCTCACCCTGGCCTTCCACCTCCTGCACCGCCCCTTGCCAGGGAGCCCCAAGACCGTCCCCACAGATCCTGGCCATGGAGTGCCAGTGCTGCACCAATGGGACAGAGCGCGGGGCTTGGGAGAACAACATAGTACATGGCCAATAGCCTGGTGCATCTCCTGGGGCTGACAATGGTGCCTCCTACTATGCTTCACCAGCTGGGTACCAGCACTGTAGCCCCAGTGGCAAAGACAGAGGGTCTCCCGGTGGGTCTGCGCAGAGCACCCTCCAGACTGGGTATCCCCCCATGTTTCTGTCCCCTGGGGCAGAGACGTGGATGCAGCACCTCCCCCAAATGCATGTCTGCTGTCCCAGCTTACACATGTATAAGCGTGTGTGTACGCGTGCACGCATCTGCACAGCTGGGCGGGGAGGAGAAGCACACGAGGCTTGTCCTGCACGGGGTTAAACCCACCTTTAATCACAAACAGGCGCTTCAGGGTTTCGGGATAGTTCTCCTCAAACATGGACAGAAGCTGTGAATCCAAAGCAGCTTTAGTGAGTCAGGAAGACAGAAACCCATCCAGAGCCCTCCCTGTTCCCCGTGTCGGGAACTTGACTTCAGTCCCCACCAGCCAGTCCTGGGCTGGGGTAGCCAACAGCTGTGTGGATGGCGACAGAAACAGATCCACAGCCAGCTCGGACACCTGCACAAGGCTTGCAATGATCTCAGACAGGACACAGCCCTTCCCCACCACGGCTTCTGCACCAAGGGACAGGCAGTCTGGTTGCTTGAAACCGCAGTGACCCTCTCCTCCCCCAGTCTGAATCCCCGCCCCTCTGCCAGAAACAGACAGCAACAGCAATCAAAGAGCACAGGCCAGCACTAAATACCAGGAAAGGGCTGGCAAGCAATCCAAAGCCCAGCTCCGCAGGATAGAGGGGTCAGTCCGGGACAGACTGTCAGAGTCCCAGATCTGAGATCCACAAAAGGGCATTAAAACAAAACCAGCAGCTCTCCTGTCCCGGGTGACACTGGCCCTTTGAGAGGTAAGAGACCAGTGCACCTGTGAATGGTCAGCTGACACCTCCCTGTCCCAGCTGGGCTTAAGATAGGGCACCTGGGCCCTAGAGGGGAGGAGCTGGGAGATCGGCCAGCAGGCTGGGAAGCAGCAGGTAGGAGCTTCTTGGAGGAGAGCTGTAGAGAAAGCGTTGTGCAAGACCTGACCAGAGCTGGAGACCCCAGGTGAGTGGAAGGCTCGGGCAGTGCCTCCTCGGCAAACGGGGACGATCTGGCTTAGCTGGGGAAGGCGAGCCCGGGCTCACGGGGGTTGTTGTGGGAGGGTGGCTCCCCCTGAGCAGGGGGGACTCCCTGGCAGGCAGGCCTGGGGAGTGGAGTCCTGGGCAGCTCTTGGGGACACCTGACTTGGGGGCTGTGGAGACCGGTCACTCGCAGGTGGACAGTCTGGGGAGCGGGACCCTGCCGAAGGGGTGAAGGCACTGGAACCAAGTGCTGCTACTGAGTGGGTGGGTGGTGGGGATTTCCCTGGTGCAGGGAATGGAGAAGCCCCTGTACTAATGTTTCCTGTGCATGTTGGAGAATGGCCTTACTGTCAGGCTTTTGGGGAACTACTGCACTGGTGTGCATGAGTAAGCTGTGCCCAGAGGTGGGCTTGGTAGCGGACACTGAGACTATATTCCAGGGCTAGACAAAAAGGGAAACTGAGGCTGGGTGTGCCTGTCATGCTGCAGCCTGCCACTAGAGGGTGCCCTAGACGAGGGCAGCCCTATGACATCCGTAGAGAGGATGAAATTCACCTGTGCGTAGAGGACTAGAGCGACCATAGGGCAGACGTGGGACTCATGTGGTGCCCAGGCCTTGAGCCATAGCCTCTGCGTGGGGTTTGACCCCAAAAGAGTGACATTGTTAAAGCCTTTCCACGCTTATTAGAACCACACAACCACAGGGGGGAAGAAGCGCTCATGATTTCCTACAGCAATCTCATGATTACTGGGGCCCTGACATGATTCTCCAAATGGTTGGGGTTGGCCAATATGTGAGGATAAAACAGAATCATTCCAAACCAGCTACACTGGAAGCACCATCAACATAGCCAACCCCAAATGGTCAACATGTCACAAGTGAGATCTCCCCAGCATCAAGAGACTGGCTTGAAATTCATCAGATTTTAAGAAATAACTTGGGATTATTTGTATTTGCTTTCTGGGTTTCTTTTAGGGTTTCTTTTATTTGTATTTGCTTTTAGGGTTCATGTTTTTGAGGGTTTTTTCCACTGCCATAAGGGCCAGAAACCTTTTTTTGGTGGGTTTGGGGAGAGGGTTTAAATGAAAGCTGAAATTCTCACATATTCCCATGACTCGAGGAGCTGGGGCTTTAAGAAAAATCACCAGAGACTGCAAGACACACAATAAAACTGTGAGAGCTGGCAACACTGCAGAAACTACCCAAACGCCATGGATGCTGTAGGAACGAGAGAAGCAACCAAAATCAGCCTTCAGCACCTCAAACCCAGAAGATCAGAGGGCCCAAGTCATACATTAAACACTCCACTGAACGCATCCAGGAAGCCCTTCTAAACCGATCTAGCCCAAGCTTCCAATCCAGACACTTACCCAAGATACAGGTGTGTGCACACTGCAATCAGAAGGTGCCACTGCAGCATGTGTACATATTTCCAAGCCAGCGTTGATCTAGATCAAAGCGACTTTGCCCAGGTCGGTGGGTACACACTCAAGCAGCTGCCAGCGTCACTGCTATTGCTAAACGATGGCTGCGCTTGCACTGACCCCCCTGACTGCAGTGCAGACGTGTCTGTTGTCAGCTGGGCTAGTTAACGCCATGATCAAAAGAGATGCCCTCGGTGCAAACATCTACTGTGGTATCTGTGTGAGCAATAATAGCAGCAGCTGATCCTGTCAGACCCTCAATAAGAGAATAATACTGAGTCTGGCCAGCAACAATGTCATCCTGGAAAATCCAGTTGGATCCTTCCCGGGAAAGGAACCACCAGCCACATCGTTTAGCCTATAGCCACTCATCAACAAACAAACGGGGGGACGAGATATGCTTCCTAGCCCCAGGACTAACCCCTGAATCACCATGAACTGGACTTGGAGGAAAAGCATCTGATCTGAGGAAACTCATGCACCAAACCATCCTGCAGGATGAGACTAAGCAACATGCAAACAGAGACCACCTCTCCGCCCCCCACATCCCTACCTCCTCACCTCTCCATACGCCTCCACAGCTGGCTTCCAGAGATGCTTCAGGCCCAGCCCCTCACAGTCATAGATCATCATGACCGTCTCAATCCTCTTCCCCAGCTGCAAGAGACCAGAGCAAGAAGGTTTAGACAAACGCCCCTTGCAGGGTAACGTCCTAGGGAAACACACAACCAGCTCCAATCAAGACTGTTTTACTGTGTGATGGGTTTTCTCCCATTCACTTCCTGTGTCTTAGTGGCATCCTAAATGAGCTCCTTGAGCGGTCATCCTGGCAGATCTCACAGCTTTGGGCTGGGCTAGTCCAAGAAGACACCAAGGTTCAGAAGACGGTGTTGTGTGTGGCTCAGAGGGGACGCGCTCCTCTCACGTGCGGGCCCAATGCTCCAGCGTGGTGACGAGGCCTTGCGGGGGACCCCATCTTTCAGGGGACCCTCTGAGATTCCAAAGCTATTCCAACAACGCCGGGTGTTAACACCCGAAGTCCTGACCACATCCCAACACAGGCAGTGAACGTGCCTTCTGCCTCCCTGATTTCCACCCACTGTTCCAACTGGACACGGATTTCTTCTTCACTACCTGCTCTGAGCTGTTCTGCAGCGCTGCTGTGTGCTGCTAAACAACTGCATTTCAGTGCTGGGCAACGTGATCCTTGTACAGAGAGCCTGTTCCATTTCAGTTACTAGGATCCTAGCCAAGTCTGAATGCAAGTTTCTCCCGAGTCACACTCCAGGTTAGGACCCTGGCCCTCAAGAGAGAGCTCCTTCCCTGTCGTGGCCTCCCCAGGCCCAGATGACACTGACTCGTGGTGGGCCAGAGGTCTCACCTTCTGGGTCTGCCTGTCGCACTCCTGCAGCAGCATCTCGCAGTCACGGAACTTGTTTTTGAGCAGATCTTGTTTGGAGGCCGATAAGAGGATGCCTTTGGCATCAAGGGGCCCAATGATCTCGTACCAGATGGGGCAGCCATCCCGGTCGTACCCACACATCCCCCCGGACATGTACTTCTGAATCACCTGCACAAAGGAGACACAGGCCTCAGACTCCCTCCACTAAGCACAGCCACGCGCAGGCTGCACTCAGAACAGGTGCGGAAATCCAGCTCAGGTTCCACTGCCACAAGGCCTGAGACCCCGCGGCAGGCGGGGGGGGGGCAAATGGGGGCTCACCTCCGGGGGCGCCAGTTTATGATGTTGTCAGCGTCCATGTGCTTCCGAACCTCCACGTGCTGTTAAAACAAACCAGAGGGGAGCTGGTGAGAATGGTGGGAACCAGTTTGGGTGACTTTCAAGCAAGGACACAGGCAGGAAATACAGGAATCTGCGTACGTCTTCCACCTTCCTCCTATGAACGTTGCTTGTGGAGCAAAGCTCAGCCAGGTAGGGAGGAAGATATGGGTTACACAGCTGCAGCGTCATGAAAGATACAGGATCGGGTGTGTAACGGACAGCCTCTGCTCAGGAGGGACTCAGGACTGGAATGGGGGGGCCGGGGGCTGCACCTCAGGACTGTGGGGCATCAGCAGAGCTGGGTGTGTGTGGAGGTCAAGTCTGGAGCAGCAGGCTGGGACTGAAGCGCACCCTCTGTGCTGCACGGGGGACTCAGGACTGGAATAGCAGGCAGGCAGACTAGATGGATGGGGGGTCCCTTCTGGCTGAAAGCCTGTGACTCTCTGAGAAGAGGGCAAGAAGAGGTGTATCGGGGCGAGGGAGCGGGGCAGCTGGAAGTGAGGAGGAGGGGGAAGGAACGCATGTGTTGTGCAAAATACAAGAGACGCAGTGATCACTTAAATAAATACGTCAAAGGCTTCTGGTGTGAGCTGGACTGTGTGGAATCGGAGATTGGGAGTGCAAGCCTGCTACGTACGAGGGGGACTGGGCAGCTTTGTGAATGGCTGCACACGGGATCACGGGCTTTGATCCTGTTGGAAACAGCGTGTGTGTGCAGAGGGGCAGGCAGTGAGGGGCAGAGGGCTTAGGCACGGCTTCCCCCTCCCCCTCGGGAGGCAGAAAGTCCCAGGGACGGGACAGGGGAGAGGGGTTCTCTTACCTTGCGAAGCATGGCCTCCGACTTCTGCAGGTCAAAACATCGGGCTGCAACAGAACGGGGAGGTTACGCTCAGGGCCGGGCCCGCTCTGTCATTACCCATCTGAAACACTTGCCCGTGGAGTTCCTGGCGAACATGCCCGCACAGCAGCATGGGAGGCTGGCACTGTATCGTAGAGCCAGGAAAGTACGGGAACAGCAGGGCAAAATCAGCCCCCTCAGTGTTCCTGGCCCCTCAACCAGAGATAGGGTGGAGTCCACCTACGTCTCCCAGTCAGTCCATGGCTTCTCAGCTGAGGTGCCACTATTGGAGTGAATAGCACCCAGTGGGATGGCAATTTATTTTATGTGGACACCCGCCCACTGCAAACTGGGCTGAGACCCACCAACTCGTTGCGCACAAGCCCCCTGCCTGCCATCAGATGCTGCTGAGTTTCACTCCCTGCCACCACTACCTGGGCTGCATCCAAACCAGAGACCTAGACGGGAAAAGCTCCCTCCCATTATCGTTCTGCAGTGATGGCAGCGACTCCAGGGCAGCCTCGGGTCTGCCAGGGAGCCGTGCAGATGTCACTGACCGCCCATCCTGTTGACGATGCCCAGGATGAACTAGACTCTAGCTGCCCCTCCTTTAGCCGAGTTAGCCTGATAGGGCCAGCAGGCACCCAAAGGTGGCCACACTTTCCTCTGTCATGGAAGCGGGGAGCTGAGTCTGATCCAGGCCAGGAACAGCCTGGTATGCCCCTTTAAGGGCTAGAAGCCTGGGGCCAGCCAACCTGAGTTACCAAGTAGACACACCTGAGCAGGGACCCGGCGCTTCCCCTCTATGAGCTGTGAGAAGCTGGGGGTGAGACCCCCTCCCCCCCGCAGGGAGCTGTGGCAGAGATCGCACCAGAGCTGTGATGAGCAGGACACTCCTGCAGGGATTCTTGGGCCTGGAAACCAGAACCAGAGGCTAGAGGGCCAGGGAGAGCAGAAAAAGACTCCAGCCAGGTAAGGTCTGCCCCTGCGGGAAGGCTGGGCGTGGGTTAAAGGATTGCTGAAGTGGGGGGGGGGGCAAAGAACTTTTGTTGGACTTTGTTTTGGGACTTTGAGACTGACTTTACTAAACCCGGCCTCGCGGGGTGTTTTTGGCCATGAGTGAATCTCTAGCGGAGCATGCTGATTTACTGGGAAACAGGCCGGGCACCTCAGACCCACGCCTGGCTGTCAAGGGGCCCTCGGGGCAGTTTTCCCTGTTATGCCATTTTGACATCGCTGGGACTGTACCTCCAATACGAACAAACTGATACCCCAGAGTGGATTTCTGCCCCGGCAGCTCTCCGGATTTGTCTGGCTAGGTGCGAGGGTGTTGCCTTTATGGTGTTGGGATACTGAACTGCTTATGACACCGCTCGCCAGCTCCGAGTGCCTGGGCTCCCGGGTTGAAAACGCAATTATTGTGATTTAAAAGTAACGTTAAGGGGCCGCTCCCTCTTTCCTATTGCTACCTCCTGCCGATCCGGCCCTGGACGCCTCAGCCGGCTGTGGCAATTCTTTATATTCCTGCCTTCACTCTGCATCCCAAATAATAGTGGCTTGTGCGGCTCATGCGCGAGCAGAGCAGTAGAAAAACTAGTCTCCTGTCAGGGGTTTGTGGCTTGTCACAGTGACAGCATCACCATGTGAGCGGGAGCCCAAACTGGCCAGACAGAGGGCTCAGTGTTACCCAGCTACCAGGCGGTGCCCCTGGGTTTCTGCGTACCATCACAGACAGGTGCACAGGTCAAAGGCTTGGCAACATCCCTCCCCCCTTACTCCTCAGTAAGAGCTGCATTTATGAGATCTCTCTGAAGGGCTGCTAGGGTTTAAATCCCCCAGGTTCTTCCTGGGAGCTTTTCAAGCGGAAAAACCTCCTCTAATAAAAAACCCTGCAGTGATCTCCGCAAGCCCCGCAGCGTTCGCTGGGGCGCTGTCACCACCTGCAGTGACTGTATGGCCAATCTCATGGCATGTGGGGTCTTTTTTTCAAGTCCCAGCCTCTGGAGTCTAGTGATTAGGTGAGACTCTCACCTCAGTGAGTTTCTGGCCCATGGGAGTGTGGAGAAAAGCCTGATACTGTGACACCCCCCCAATGCTCCCTACCGGCTCCAAAAGCCGACAGTCAAGAAAAAGACCCAGGAAGTTGATTGGATGTAGCTGTCTGGGTGCCAGGACACGGGAGAGGAAAGATGGGAGAGGTAATCTCTTTTATTAGACCCATGTTTGTGGGCGAGGGAGACAAGCTTTTGAGCTTACACAGAAGAGCCGCTCTGGGTAAGCCAGAAAGTTTCTCTCTCTCACCAGCAGAAGTTGGCCCACTAAGATATTACCTACCCGCCTCGACGCGCAAACCTGATGAAAAGACTGGTGACTTTTAAGGCAATTTTTTAAAATTTCATTTTTGACGTGGGATTGGCACCAATCCTGGGAACGTGCTCGGAATTTGGAGGGACACCTGGCAAGACCCAGCCCCAGAAGTGGATCCACCTGAAAGAGCCATTGTGTGGCAGCTTCCATCTTGGCCAGCCCACCAGGAACTGGAACCGGGACCTCCTGAGCTGCGCAAGCTTGACAGCCACAACTCCCCACCTGGGGCAGTACCAGCCTCTAATCTGCTGCCGCTCTGGCACAGACAGCGGGGGCCCCTCTCACACACACACACTGTGGGTTACTTGCAGCTAAGGGTACTGCCCCATTCATGCACTCCCCCCGGCAGCAGATGGACTTGAACCCAGGACCCCTGGCCTAGGAAGCAGGAGTCCTAAGCCCAGCTGGCCTACTCTGGCATCCGAGTGGACCCCATGGAGCTGCCGCTGTTGTAATGCTGGTCCCAACACTCAGGGGTTTTTAAAAGCCTTTATTTTAATGACAAAACAATCTAAGTTTGGGCCCACGGTGTCCATTCATGCCTAGGCCAGAGCCTTCAGAACCTCAGCCCGTCAATTAAAAGCAGCCTGCTGTTTAGCCAGCCTGATCACCCCAGCCCCTCCTGCTCTCAGTGGACGCTGGGGTACTCCACACCCCTTACACCAGAGCAGTGAGCTCAGGGCCTCCGACGTGCATTTAGGGTCCTGGCTTCATGGGGCCAAGTACAAAAATCCTGATGGTGGAGGCCCTCCCTTTGGGGCCTGCTCCAGTGAAAGGCTGGGAGGTCGGAGCCTACGGGGGAGAAATGCAAAGGCAGGAGGGGGGAGAGTCCAGGAGAAATAGGCACCCCTGCCCTTTGTGCCTTTGGAAGCCTCCCCTTAGCACCGAGGCCAAGCAGGCAGGACCTGCAAAGCTCCTTGTTTTGGGATTTGCCCTGGATCTGGCATTGCTGGGCCCAATGTGCCCCGTCGCACGGGGGGGGGGCAGAAATATCCCCAGGTCAGGGCTGGGCATGGCTCTGAATTTTGGACTTTCCAAAACAGATAGGAGGGAGAAAATGTGAGAGGGTGCCCTGCGCCGCGATAACAGAGCTCACAGTTCACTCCTGCGAGATAAGGCGCCACGTCCCGCCTGTGGTATCAGCTGGATCTTTTCAAACCTCCCCAGCCCCCTGCAGATGGCACCGGGAGCTGCCCGGACTGGGCCTGCAGCAGGAGGGCAGGGCCAGGGAAATAAAAGCTCCTTGAGAGGGCAGGGCAGGGCAGGGCCGGGCCATCTTCGCTCTGCAGAGATGTGCCCCACGTCCCTGCTCTTCTCTCCACCCCCAGGGACAGGCCCTTTCCCTGCCTCCCCATAGGGACGTGCTCCCTGCCCCGTTCGCTGCTCAGAGGCAAAGATGCCCTGGCTGCCAGCTGGCTGCCGTCAGTTTAGTCTTGGTTTCCTGCTCGGCTCTAGCTGGGGGGTGTCCCGCTGGTGCCCGTGGCTGGGAATCAGATCTGGGGGTCCCCCCCTCAGGCTCAGGCCCCATGTGAGAGCAGCAGCAGGGCTGGGTGCTCGGGAAGCCCCTTGCCCCTAGATCCAAGTCAGCCCCCGGAACGGCCCAGACGGAGCAGACTGGCTTAGCAGGGCAGGGCCCCGACCTCTCGCGGAGCGGAGCTGAGCTCGCCGCCCTCTCCCCGCTGCAGGTTTGTGTGCAACCCGGAGGATTGTGTGCAACCCCACGGCGCAGCCTCCGGGGGCCCAACCCACCCCCGACTGACGGGCAGCTTCTCCCCCTCCCACCCATCCACTTCCCGTCTTCCATGGCAGCCAGGCCCCCGCTGGGGGACAGCCAAACCCTGGGCTGCCCCACGGCTCTGCTGCCCCACGCAGGGCAGGCTGCTCTATTGCCCTGGGCTTTAACGGAGAAAAACCAGCAGCTGAAGTAAAAACCTGACATGCCCCCCCGGCCAGCAGGGCTGCTTGGGGCCTGGGGCTGGATCTTACAGCGCAAGGCCATGGGGGCCCGCCACTGCACGAAGGGATTCCCCTCCCCTGCCCCCCCAGGGCTCAGCAGTCTCCGGTTGCCCCCGGCCCATCTGTTTTATTCCTGCCTCACGGGCCTGGGAGCAAAAGAAAACTCCAGGCAATGGCTCAGTGTCTCTGTGGGTGCTGGGTTCCGGGGGGGGGGTTCCTCGGGGCAGGGGGCACCCGCCTGGCTCCCCCCATCCAGCCCCATTTGCTCCTCCTGCCCCTTGGTACCTCGGAGCCAGCGCAGGAGGAAGTAGTCATCCTGATGGGGCAGGGAGGGCAGCACATCCTGGAGGGTCTCGCGGAACTGCAGAGAGAAAAGGGGCAGGATCAGCACGGCCGGGGGCACGGCCCGGGCACCGCGGGGCCCGCACAGCTCTGTCTCCGTTCAGAGGCCAGCACCTCGCACCCAGCCCCGAGCGCTGGGTCCTGGACGCTCACCCTTGATTCCAGGATGGGCTGTTAGGCGGGGCAGGGGCACAGGAGGAGTGGGTTTGACGGTGGAGGGGAGTGCGGCGGGCACACAGCACTCCCCCAGGATGTGCCCAGCTGCCAGGCACCAGGCAGGCCCAGGCCTGCTCTCCCAGCTGGCTGGGGCCTCCCACAAGCCTGCCCTGTCTCCCTCTGTCGCCGAGCCGGCAGGGCAAAGCAACTGCTAAGCACATCTGCAGCAGGCTGCGTCTCCTGCATGGGCCACGCGCTCCCGGGGCTGCCCCGCAGCAAAAGCCCCGAGGCCGAGGTTTGGGGCCCTGAGCTGAGACACTGAGACCACAGCAACCCACAGGGAGAGCGAGGACGTGGCTGTAGGGGAGGGAGGGGCTGGCTAATGAGCAGGCCAACATATGCTGTCCCCCGAGATCACAGCTCCAGGGAAGACGCTGTGGAGCTGGAAGAGCCCCATTGGGGCCCATCTAGTCCGTCCCTCTGGGCTCGAGGCAGGATTGTTCTCTGTCCAATCACCTGCCCCTGCCCGGGGGTTCATGCTGGGGCTCCAGGTGCTTTCGGCTCATGTCTCTCATCGGAAGGGCCTCAGCGATGGTGCGCGGCGCACAGCTCTGCATTTCATGCTGCTGCGGCCAGTTCAAGGCCTTAGTCCTGCTCATCAAAGCCCTACACCAGTCAGGAGCCGGCTCCATCAAGGACCATTCCTGGTTATCGCTTAGGCCGGATCCTTGGGCCCCGTGGGCAGAGCGAAGGGGTTATTAACCGGCTCCCCAGCCGGGATAAGAGATGGTCTCAGCCCTGAGGCACCCAGCCTGCCCTGGGAATAGGGGGAGACCTAAGGCAGTTGAAAGGCACAAGCAAGAAGCGTGCAATGGTCACGGAGCCTGCTGTGCTCCTGCGGCATCGCTGGGCATAGAGCCCAGACAGGGGCGAGATGGGGGCTGGCTGTGGAAACCTGTTCGCCTCACCCGGAGTCTGACCATCCAGGGGGGAGCGCCCGGGGCTGCCTCTGGGATCAAGCCTTCCTGCCTTAGCTGGAACGCCAGTCACTGCACAATCCGCCTCCCCAGAGCAACACCCCCCACCCAGCCCTGCAAGCCGAGAAGGGGGCTGGCCAAAGACACCAGGAAATCTACTGGGGACCTCCCTGCGCCTGGCTAATCAAGCGGCCAGGCCCCCAGATGCTGCTGTGAGGGGAGCCAGACAGATGCTAGGATCTTGTCCAATGCCCCGCAGTGCGGGGGGCAGTGCATCCCACCCTGCCAGAGGGGATGCTCCTGGTGCTCAACAGCAGCTCCTGCTGGCCAGGTGAGGAACAGCATGGCTGAGCTAGAAGGGAAACAGGGGTCAGTGATACAGGCCAGGGTAGCCCTGATCTCCGTCTCCCACAGTGGGAAGCGTTAAAGCAATCTTTAGGGGTCTAAATGGATCTCTTCGGTTCCTGAAGGGACCCTTCAGGGGCTAGCATAGGGCACAAAAGCACATGGATGGCGGCCTGTGGGCAATCTGTGTCTAGGCAGCACGCCTCTCCTTGAGCTGCCTGTCCACATCTGCATCCCGGAGCTGACCCCTGCTCCAGATACAGAGAACGAGGGGTTCACGGCTGGGATTGCTGGTGGGCAGCCCAACATTGGCCCCAGCCCAAGAGGCAGCAGGAAGCCCAGTACGTGGCTTAGGGTCAAGGCGAGCGCAGTGTGGGGCAGCCCCACGCCCGTGCAAAGGGCAGGAGAGGAATCCGTCACAAATAACAGCTGTGTGAGTTAAGCCTGAGCCTGCAGGTCAACTGATCCCCCCCACTCCAGACCCCAGGCATCAGGCACGGCCTCAGCAGGGCAATGGATAGCATAAATCTCAGAGGGGCAGGTCACTGCAGGTCCTTCCCTTCTTAATGAGGCTGATTCGATTATCGTGGTCTGAAATTAGGTGTAATTAAACCCGGGATTAATTCCTTTGCCTTGAGAACAGCAACACCAAGGAGCAGCGTGAAGGGAAAGGGAGGATCAGATGAAATCCCAGCAGTACCTCTGGGAAGCAGGAGAGGAGAATTTCCAAAGGTCTGTTGTCAACAAAAGCTCTGCCTCACCTGCCATTCCCTGACTCAAAGTTACTGCACAAAAGAGATTTCAGTTACATGCAGCTATGCATCAGATCAGAGCCTCTGCAAAGAACAGAACACGTCTCCGTTTGCAAACCTGCCCTAACCTTCACAGGACTTAAAATCTCTCTCTCTCTTATTCGACTGTCCATCTAACAGATCCCCTCCGTTCCCACTGACCTCATTCCGGTCTGCCTCTTATAACAGCAAAACAAGGGGCGCTCCCAAGACATTAAAAGGCAAGGTGGTTAAAAAAAGATAGGAGGAAACACTCTTTAAATGTCTAATTTGTCTCTGGAGCTCGCTGCCACAAGACGGGTCAAGGTAAAAAGTTTGATAGGATTTTGAAACAAAGAATAAGGTATTTATAGCGATAATATGGACGAATACAAATGTATAAAGGAGATAAACCTTCATGCTCCAAGGTGTAACCGCACACTCGTAAATCTGTGGATAGGAAGAAATGTCCCCCAATGGCCTTATTATTCTTAAGAGCCAAATTTTCGAGGCTGCCCCCTGATTTTGGGTGCCTGATTTGGGACCTGATTTTCAAAGTGCTGAGCACACCCATTTGAAACTAATGGGAGCTTTGGGCCCCCAGCAGGTCTGAAAATCTGGCCTCAGGGGTGGCACCCACAATCTGGGAGGCAGCGTTGGAAGATGTGTTACTGTCCCTTCTGGAAGGGTTTTTACACCTTCCTCGGAAGCAGCCATTGCGGGTCACAGCCAGAACCAAGCTGCTGAACTAGAGGGACCTTGGGTCTGTTGCAGGCTGGCAACTCCTCTGTTCAGCTGTGGCGCTGGAGTCAGAAAAGCAGAGGAGTCTCCAAATTGCCCCTGAAATTAAGGCAAACGCTTGGTTACAACTTCATCTCCCAGAGAGAGACTGGGACATTCCCAGCCCTGCCCCTCGCAGGGTCCCTGACATTTGTGCAAAGGGGGGGAGGGATGGTGAAATGCTCCCCAGCCTCTTTGCACAGGAGTCAATGGCCCTGCAAGGTGCAAGAATCAGGCTCGTGGGTCTAACACCAGAGGAAACCTTTCCCGTGCAGGCTGACACAGGCCTGTGAAATCTGACGAGCTGAGGCTTCCTCTGCTGAATGCAGATTTCAGTGGGGAAAGCAGCCATCTTTGAACGCTGTTTGGAGGTGATTTTCAGCAAGCCTTTAGGGGAGCTGTGCATGTCGATTTGCACTAAGTTACTGTTCCTTGCACTTGTTTATTTCTAGGCAGATAAAAGGAGCTGGGCTCCATGATGATTAGCTGCAATCCCTCACCCACACCCACCAGAGAGAGCTCCTCTGATGTCTCACTCTTCACCCTGGACCCTCTCCCTTGAATGCCAAGAATTGGGAATGAGGAAGAGGTTTCGCTCCTCGCCAACATCTCACCCTCTTTCTCTTTATTTTAAGTCAAAAGTGCCACTGAAACTGGCGGCCTGCGAGCTGATGAGAAGAATGCAAAACAGACCGGTTGGCAGCACGCAGGCTGCCAAGGCTCCCCCACCACTAATGAACTTGGCCCCATGGAGAAGCAGGGAAGTTGAACTGTCCCTATCTCACAGCTGGGGAAACTGAGGCACAGAAATTAAGTGACTTGCCTATGTCCATGCAGGTAGAGCTGGGAATAGACTCCAGATCTCCCAGGAGTACACTCTCCTCCTACCTTACCTACGAGGCTATTCTGTATTCCCTGGAGGAACACGTTTAAACCACAACAGCACCTGTGCTCTTCAAGTGGCGTGGGGGCTGGTTCTCCACCACCTTGTGCCCAATGCCTGTCAAGATTCCCTCCCCCATTTACAGCCGTGGTGAAGGACACCTGGCTCAAGGCAGTGGGGAGGCAGGCCAGGATCTGCAGGAAGGGGGTCGTGGAGGAGCACATTGGGGCTGGGTGCAGTTGCCTTCATGCACAAATCCTGGCCCTTACCTGCCTGTCAATTCACTGAAGCAGGTGCTGTTCCAGGCAGCCCTGCTCTGCTCCCCCAGAGCCTTACAAACCTGTTCACACGCCCGATCCAAGCTGGCTGCTCCTCCCTCTGAACCCAGGGGGATAGGTTCTCGCGGCTCAGCTGATCAAACGCCCTTGCTCAGTACAGGGCCATGGGAGCCCCAGATCAGGACACGCTGAGCCACTCGTCATCACCAGAAATGCTCCCACTTCCCAGGTATTTGTATAATTGGGGGGTGGGGTATGTAATTACGAATGCAACAATGCTGACTAGCAGAACCAGGCCTTTTCCTTTAACATCCCCCTCAGGGCTCTCCCCCCTTCCGACATTCAGCAGAGACTTAGCACCAAAGGAAGAGCAGTTTCATAAAAGGCCCCTGCAGATGCTCCTGGTGACAGGAAAGAGCTGATGGGCGCAGAGGGGCTGGGGGAAGGAAGATGGGAAAGGGCCCCAGGAAGGAAGGGGTGGAAGGTGCACAGGAGGCAGGGATTACAGGGAGGGAGCAGAGAAGGGGCAAAGAAGCAACCATGTGAGTTGGGCCACTTCTCCCAGTCTGGCCTAGCAGGAGGCGCTGCAGGGAACGGGGCAGCAGCCTGGCTGTGGAGGGGCTCAGAGCTACCCCGCCCAAACCTTCCTCTCCGGGAGAGGCAGGGAATGAGCCCGTAGGCTTTGCTGTGCGAAGTCCCAGCTACTCCTGGGCAGGGAGAAACAGGCCATGGAGGGAACAGGAGGGGGCTGCAGGGCCACGGTAATTTGTGCAGCCAGGACTCGTCATCTTTTTCACGCTTAAGTAACAACTACGGAGCTAATCAGCGCGCGAGCGCCCGCGGCCCTAAGCCTTTTTCACCAGCCACCTCCCTCATGTCCGGCCTCTTCCGCTAGTCACCAGGCAACCACATTCCCCAGCGGAGGTGCCAGCTCCCTCCCGCCAGGGCCCAGCGGCGACACGTCAGAACGGTCCCATTCCCCGCTCGCTCGGGGCACCACTCGGGGTGCAGGAGGTGTGAGGGGGGGCTTTTTCCTAGTCACCCCAGGATCCTTCTCTGCCCCTTTTTCACAGTCCAGAGGGAGCTCAGCAGCAGAACCCAGCATGAGCACGAGGCTCCCCCGAGCCAGACCCTCTGCCAACGTTTTCTGGGCTAATCACGGCTGGGACTGTCACTCACTCCTCCTGAGTCAGTTCCTGGAGCAGGGCCAGGCCGCTCCAGGCACCTGCATCCCACAGGTGCTAGGTGCTGGGGAGGGAGAGAAATCTCCTGGCAGGACGGTCCTGCGAAAAGCTGGGCGCAGGGAGATGTGAAATCCCATTCGCAGCCTGCGAGTGAGGGCAGGTAAACAGCCTCTCGCTCCGCTTGGGGGCCCAGATGTGCCTCCCCCAGCCCCCTTTCACCCCTCTAAGATCCCTGTCCAGGTGCTTGTGCAGCCCCCATCACTGCAGGATCCCAGCATCTCCAAGGCAGGACCCTTGGGGAGGGAAATAAGCCCCCCCCCGCAGCCTTCCCCCACGGGAGGAGGAGTGGGGGAAATAAAAGCACAGCTAAAGACAGGGACTGGGGCCAGATCTCACCTTGGCTAACGCCTCTGCCTGCCTGGGGCTCAGGTCTCCCACCCTGCCACTCATGGTCTCCTGGGTGCTGTTGATCAGCTGGCTTCTGTCTGCAGCCTCCTCTGACCACGGCAGTTCGCTCCAGCCTTGATCTTCCTGTGCCAGGCTGCAGGCTCCACCTCTTAAAGGCGACAGCTCCCTGGCAGCCCTGACAGGTCTCAGACATGCCGGAAGCATGTAGAAGGCCGGGCAGGACCGGCCTGGCTGGAAGGAGAGGGCTCGTAGCCAGGGCGCTGTGGCAGGGGTGTCGGGCAGGGAGCAGCCGCCCCCGTGTGTGGCTGGCACGGTCTGGTACGGCCTCCTGCCCCTTGACAAGCCGTGATAATAGACGGTAACTTTCGTGCCTTTGGCCTTGGACTCTTGCTCTGCGGCCCAGTTCGTCCTCTCGGTCACCAGCCTCGTCCTGCCGGGGCACAGCTGTTGCCGAAAGCTCCGACTGTCCCTGGGAGGGAGAGTGTGTTTGCGCTGAGAAGAGATGGCAGATTTTGACGCCACCTTTTTGGTTTGTTCCTTTGGCTCGGAATCGGGAATTCACCCAGGGATCTCCCAGTGTCTGCGCCCACGCACGGGACATTCCCCACTCCCCAGACACCTTCTTGCCCTAGTCCTGAGGCCCTCCAGGGAACAGGCTAGCCCCTAGCACAAGCTAGAGCGACCAGAGGGCTGCTCTAACTTCTGCTTGGCTGCAGCGGTACCAGCATTCCAGCAGCCAAGACTAGGCAGAGGGCACGTCCACCAGTGTAGCCTGTGATTGCTCTAAGGCAGGAGCTTCTTGTTATTGCTCCGTACAGCACCTGGCGCAATGGGCCCTGGTCCTGGAGTGGGGTTCCTAGGTGCCACAAACATTTAAGAATAACTAAACACCCTCTCCCACCATTATGCCCTCTGCTGGGAGCTGCACCAGCCAGGCAGTCCCCCATTATCAGGGGCATCTTCAGGGGCGACTGGCTGATGCAGCTTCTTTACTCCTGCAGAGCTGGGGTCCGTGATCCACAGCAAAGGCCAGAATGAGGGTCTAGGTCCTTGGGTAGCTCTCGGGCAGCTTCTAGACTCAGGCACCAAGTGCTAGAGGTGCCATTGCCAGGCGCGGGGGAGTGGGGTGAGGGTGCCCGTGGCAAAGCCGCCAGACCAGCATCTAGCCTGCCACTCATCAGACATTCCTGCACCACTCAGCTAGTGCCAGCGCAGATGCCCCGTGGGCACACTGACGTACACTGAGCCCATGTTAGCTAGCCTGGGACAGCCTAGTCTTGCGGTAGCACCTAGAAACCCCTGCCAGAGACCAGATCCCCAGTGCGCCAGGCCCTGCGCAGCTCCTCCCAAAGGCTTCTCCCACATTTAGCTTCTTACCTTCCGCCTGCTGCCCCCTTCCCCCAAATGCCTGGAACAGATTCCCACTTCCTAGCAACCCCCCAGCCCCTCCCAGCCTCCCCCCACACGCCCTTCAAATCTTGCCTTAAAGCCCTACTTCATCCATGAATGCTTCAGATGTTGCTGTCTGCACTAATAACCTCCCCATGCTCTCCTGTCCTCGAATGGCTGTCTCCTCGCACGTCTTGGCACGTCTCGTCTGTTTTGGATCTCTCCTAGCTCACAGACCGTTTACCTTCCGCCACAAGCAGGGTTGTCATCAGTGCCAGGGTGGTGGGTAAGAGACATGCTGGCCTGGTGGCTGACAGTAGGTGAGGCTATCACAGCGCTATAAAAATATGAATATTTATAGTGGAGCAGAGAACTAGGATCCCGGACGCCTGGGTTCAATTCCCGGTGCATCCACGGATTCGCTGTATAATCTTGGGCACGTCACTTAGAATCTGTGCCTCAGTTTCCCCATTCATTTCTAGTGTGGGAGAGTCTAGCCAGAAAGTGCAAAAGCATTTGTGCAAATTTCCCCCCCCCTCCCAAAAATGGCACTTTCCATTTTGACTTTTTTTCTGACCATTTGATAAGAGTGAGATCAAGAGGCTCAGCTGGGGTGTCGGCCGGAGCTGGGGGGAGGGGGTTGGGGCATGGCTGAGGGGTGGTTGGCTAGAGGGGGGATGAAGGCCTGGATGGAGTGGGATAAGGGGCACATTAACCTTCACTCTGACCTAGCCTAAAGTCACTGCCTCACCCCGTATCCAGAAGAGCCCTGCTCCCAGCCACAGGCCTCTGAGGTCACTGCCTGTATCCAGAGGGACCCTGCTCGCCTTCCCCAGACTTCTGTGAGGTCACTACTACACCCCAGTATCGGGAGTGACCCTGCACCCGTCCTCTGTGAGGTCACTCATGGCCTCACTCCCGACCAGAGCAGGAAAGCAGGGGCCCGGCGGGCATGGGAACATGAAGGGCCCGGCTGGCTAGAGTTGGGAGGTGAGGGGCCCATCTGATGGGGGGGCTGACCGGAGTGGGGTGAGGGCCGTATCCTGAGTGAGCGAACGGTGATTTGAGTGGAAATCAGGCTTTTCTGGCTGGCCCCAAAATAAATAGGGTTCTGCCCACTGATGCCTGAATGTGCCCTGAAATCCTGGAATTGATCCAATGTGGTTTTCAAAGTTATCGCATTACAGACAGACAGAGACAGAGCAACGCCATCATGTTGAGTCTAGGGCCTGGCTTTGCTCAGCCTTTTGTTATTATAAGTAATGGCTTTACTGTGTAATCCTGGGCACATCACTGAACATCTGCTCCTCAGTTTCCCCGTTCATGTCTAGCATGGGGTGGGTCATGAGTAGAGCTGGTTGAAAAGGCCACAAATATTTCTGCAGATTTTTTTTTTTAAAAGCGTCAGTTTCCATTTTCTGTAAAGAAGACATGCCGACCATTCGATACGCTGGTTGGAAAAAACACACGCGCAAAACAGTCACAACCTTTTTTCCTTGACTTTTCAGAAGTGTTCATCCATCTGCATGGCTGAGATATCAGACCCTGGACGCCTCCTTGCCAGTGGTCCACAAGCTAATCTAGCGTTCTCTGAACCTCAGACCGGGCGAATTTAATTCCTGATCTGAAAGAGCCTCCGCTTTAGAATGGAGGCCGGGTAAATCAGGGAGTGATCCTCGCCGCGGAGGAGCCTCGACTCTCACCGATTGCAGCAAGGAGTTGAGGGGTGCTTAGCTATTAGTGGTGTGAGCTCCGGGTCATTCCCTGAGACAGCCTCGAAACCTGAGCAAACTGCATTGATCAATACTCCCAGAGAGAGCCGTACAGCTCAGCTGTGTCCTGCAAATGGTCTGGGGGTAAGGGCCTCATCCAAGACCCTTATAGTCAAAGGGAGCATTTCCATTGACTTCAGTGGGCATTGGCTCAGACTCAGCGTGCGGAAACTCTTGGCACCTGGAGTAGTCAATTACTGCACACCTCCAGCGGTGTGAAGTGCCGCCATGCTCATGACATATCTTGGCACAGGTGTAAGTGAGTGACTGCACAAGGCAGCAGAGAACCAGGCCTGGCATCCTTAGGACAATTCTGGCTGTTTCTTTGGTAATCCACACAATCACAAAGGATCCTCTACCAGAAAAACGTGAGGACTGTTACAAACCACCTGCCTCAGCTCTCCCCCGGGATGAACCAGATTAGGTGGTTTGGGGCAGTGTGATCGTGAGTGCTGAGCACACAGCTGCTCTTGAACTCCCTGGGCCTAATTCTGCCCCGATTTACAGCCCATGCAGGTGCTGGGATGGAAGTTAGGGCCCCGTGCAAGGACAGAAAAGTTTTGAGATACAGTAAATAGTCGTTAACCAGGGAAAACTGAGGACCTGCTGGGCTACTCAGTAGCATTGCCAGTTTTGACTGGACGTATTCCTGGAGGTTTCATCATACAACATAATCTCTAATTCCTGGAGACTCCAGGACAATGCTGGAGGGCTGGCAAACCCTCTACTGTCAAAGCATGGAGGGGAAGCCACTCTGTTATCCCGACTGTGCCAGATCTAAGAGTAGCCACTGCGGTCAACGGTGCCCCTGCTGCGTGACAGGGGCATGGGTGGCGATTGTCAAAAGGCCTGAGTGAACCAGGTGCCCAAATCCCACTGGCCTGCACCTCCACCCCACGGGTCAGCGTCAGAGCCGCCCTGGAGGTCAGTCCTACGGTGGAGGAGGAAACTAGCCCTGCCTCTTGAGAACACCCCGAATGCTGCTGCCAGTGTCCTGTGCTGGCGACGGGGACCCCCTATGCCCCCGACGATGAGAAACAGCAGCAGCAAATCCAGGCCCCAGGTGGGGTAACAGCCTCTACGGCCAAACAGACCAGTGCAGGCGAACAAGAGACGTGGCCGTGCGACGGGGAAGCCCTGGAGGTTCTGAGATGGGAACTGTTTTCAGAGCTAGCCGAGTCTTCTCATCCGCTGGGGGCTCAGCTCACCTCCTCTAGCTCCCGCCCTGCATGTCCCTACGTGTCTGATTCCCGGCTGGCTGCGTTTGCAGCTGCGGCATTGGGCTGAGGTTAGGATTTAGGTGCAGTTGATTTAAAAAGAGAAAATGTCGCTGGCACAGTGGCCATCGGCGCGAATGGGAAGTTACCCCGGCCCTGTCCTAGGCCAGCTCCTTAGCAACAGGAAAGGGCAAACCTGACGGGTCCTCACCGGCTGGAAGAGAAACAGATCCAACCTGTTGCAACACAGGCACTTGAGGGCTCTGGCTGCTTGCTTCTCCCAAATTGAAAGGACCAACCCCAGCAACGCATCCTGGGCGGAACGCGACTGTACGAGGGCAAGGCTCTGGGGAGGAGCACTAGGAGAAACCAAGTGGTTCTCCATGAAGGGCTGGTTTCTCGGTCGTGCCTGTTGCTGCTGTATCATAGCGAGTGTAACGTCTTGTAACCCTGAGCTATGGCCGGTGAGCGGAGCTCGAAAAAACATCTGTCTTTTCCCAGAGCTTCTGGGATCAGCCACTGAAGAAGATGGTGCAGCCAGGGCCCCCACATGGGGGAGGGAGGGAAGGGTACACTTTACCGGGGCCCAGAGGCCCTGGGGGGCCCGCCAGGCTGCAACCCCCATTACCATGAGGAAAAACATTTTCATGGCTCATGCGATTGTATTTCTAGGATGAGGGATTGTGGGAGGGGGGCCCGTGTTACAAGTTTGTACAGGGCCCGAAACAATTCTGCTGGGTCCTGGGTGCAGCTGCACTGGGTACGCGCCGTGGGGTGGCCCACCCGGATTCTAGACCTGCTCTCCGGGGGTTTTCTGTGAAGGGACGCGGTTTCCTGTTATTGACGCTGTGTAGGGGAGGGGCTGCCGGTGTAGACTGAGGGGGTCTGCTTCTCATTTCAGCTTTGGCTATTTTGAGGCGAGCCGGTCACTGTGGCGGCAGGGCAAACAGGGCTGACCCCGTGTCACGGGCACGGGGCTAGCAGCACCCCGGCCCCCTCGCTGGGTGCTCCTCAGGTGACAGGCCTCACGCCTTTTCCTCTCCTGGGGTCGACGCCCGCCATGCTCCGCACCGGTGTGTCGCCATGGGGACGCAGCTCAGCGCGGCTCCGGCAGTTCTTCCCCGCGGGAGTGTGAGCGGGCTGAGCCGGGAACCAGCCAGCCGGCCTAAACCGAAGTGCGCTTGCTTGGCCAGTAGGAATAAAGCAGTTAGAGACAAACGCTTTTAAAGCATCCCCAGGTCTCGCTGTGCTCCCAGATGACCTAGACAGACCCGGCTTCCTCAGAGCCTCTCTTGACGGTGTCCCTTGCTAAACTGCTAGAGCGCTTTTGTTCTTCTGTGTTCCACAGCTTTGGCCCTTCTGGTCCTGCAGGCCCTGCCGCTGTCCCTTCCCAGCCCCCCGGGGCTGAGCCAGTCTTTCCCGTCCTGCTCCTTTTTCCTTACAGCCCCCTCCTCAACGACACCGGTATGTTCCTGCCGTGATATCCCACTTCCACATCCCGCTGCTGCATGCATCAGACATTACAGAGCAGCTCTGGTTCCACCACAGCCTCGTCCATGTCCCTGTGAGACCCATGCTGTGCGAGGGTTGTGGGATGGGCTCCCCGAGGGCCTGAGCTGGGCAGCGTGGGCTGGGATTAGGAGATTTGGGAAGGGTTTCCAGGCGCACCCATGTGGTTTGGTTTAGGGTGTGGCCTCATACCTTATTGCACCCGCCCAGGGACGTTATGCGGGTGCCCCAGAGCCACACGCTGTTAATCAAGATGGGAGAAACTCTTACTGGACCCGCAAGGACCCAGCTGTTTCCCCAGTCCTCGTGTGACTAGGCAGCGAGCGGCCGTGGTTAGCTACAGGCCGAGTGCTGGCTGTTTCTTGCCCATCCCTCTGGCTGGGCACGTGGGGCGCGCCATCGATAACCGGCAGGGCGGTGGCGGAGGGTGACTCTGAACTGCGGGGTCCCCAAAAGCAGCATTATCCATCACAGACGAGGTCTCGGCCCCGCTTGTGTGACTGAGGCTGGGCTCATCCTTGTCCTCTTCCCCTAGGCTGAGATTCGGTGCGCTGCCTCTAGGGGGTGCAGCACGGGTGGAGAGTCAAACCGACTTCACACCACGTCGGTGCCTTTGGATTCTGAGCTGGCTGGGAGCCGGCCCGGCGGGGTCCTCACTGCAAATCAGAGTGGCTGCAGAAGTGGCCAGGTTTACAGTCGCCTCCGGGTAGCTCCCTGTGAATCCCCGGGGGCGCGGGGGTGCTATGGCCTCCCCCCTCCTGCCCTCAGTACATCCCCTGCTTGTGAGGCCCTACGTGGGGCACGTAGGGTGGCTTCTGGCAGACCTGTGCTGTGCCTAAACCAGGGGAATTCTACCCCAGCCCCTCCTAGCACAGTTCTGGCCCTGTATGCTGCTGGAGCGGCATACGGGGAACAGGATCTGTCCCCTGGCTTACGCGCTGGAGCCCCAGGCCCAGGCGAGGCCCAGAGTGTTGTGAACTGGTCTGTGCTGCCAAATGACATCGGAAGGCATTTGGGAGCGCTGGCACCCTCTGACAGGCCAGCGGCCGAGTTTGCCTCTGCAGCCTGGCTTGAGCTCTTCTGTTTGCCTGGCTAGACGGAGCAGCGGGGCTGTGTTGGCATATACTGCGAGCAGAGGCTAGCCAGGAGAGGGTGCGCACTGTGATTGCATTCATCCTGCCGCTGCCTAAGGACAAAAGGAGCGTGTTCTCCAAATACTCAGAGCCCTCGTCGCCTGCGTTAGGACACAACACGGAGCCACTAAAAGCGTGAGGTGGCTGTGCTCGTTAATCCCCGGCTAGTGAAAGGGTTTCAGTGGTAGCCCACAGGGCTAGCCTGCCTTCGTCGTACCCAGCAGCAGTGCAAGGAACCCACAGGCCCGTGTCCTGTCAGACACTGGCTTCGACAGTGAGCCTAAGGCCTATGGACTTGGGCCCAGATCAACGGCCCAATGGTCACCCCTCCGTTCTGGGGCACTGGAAACAGAGCGGGATGTCCACAGTGACATCAGCCAACCACCGGAACAGGAGCTAACACCAGCTCTTGGACAGAACATCTGCAAAGGTCTACCCACGAGAGTGCCATGGCAAGGAGCCGACATAGATGATGATAAGTTCAGAGCATTGATCTACCAACTTGTAGGAGAAGGGCACCCCGACATTAGCAGGGTGAGGAAATACGATAAGGAAGAGGGCAAAACCCCTACTGACTATGCATTAGACGTAGTGGCATCAGCGTAACATGTTATAAAAGTTGTATCCCAGCCTGGGTGCGAGAGGAGAGAAAGCTGTAGCCCTTGGGAGGTGATGAGGACGAGGAGGATGGCCCC
Source organism: Emydura macquarii macquarii (assembly GCF_026122565.2). Taxonomy (NCBI): domain Eukaryota; kingdom Metazoa; phylum Chordata; order Testudines; family Chelidae; genus Emydura; species Emydura macquarii. Next base: position 9,011,467 of record NW_027131391.1, read on the forward strand.
TGGTGATGAGGAGGAAGGTGCTGGTGTTGCGTATGTGGATGTTCAGAGGTACATGCTGTGTTACCTCTCTCCACCTTGCTGGGTTAGCGTGTGTGCGACTGTGCTAACTGTATTCATACGTTATTGTCAATAGAGACGAGTCCCTGCTGTGTGAGCTGTGCACGCTGGGGTTCCCGGCTACACAGTCATTTTAATAATGCTGGGCCTGATCTTGGGACAAGAACCTGTCAACCCTCAAAGTGAGAAGTGAGAATTCTTAAACAATCAGTATAATCAACACACAATCCACAGATCAGGCTACACAGCGACTAAGGCCTGATCCGGCAGCCCTGCCATGACCCGCTATCAGATTCCCTCTGAGTTTTGCCTCCATCAGGAGGGTTGGATGCTTTGGCCCAAGTTCTGTCCATCTGTTCCTGCACTTGGCTACGGGATGGAGGAGGAGGAGAGGCTAAGGACCAGCTTGCACCTACTGAATACTCAATGCAGCCACAGGGCTTCCCGGCCCCCAGCGCTCAGCATCTTAGAGCGATCTTGAGGCTGCCTTCATCCATGTTCTGTCTGCAGCTGCCTCTCATGAGCCATCCACCAAGCAAAGGTAGCTGGATTCCCGTGTGCTGAGCCCATGCCTCCCTCTACATCCCTGTGCAAGAGTCTGGACTGGGGGGACCAAGCAGAACCTGTCTAATAGCTCTCTCCCAGCCAGGGAACCCGTTTACAGCAGGGCAGTTCTACAGAGCTTGTTTCCACCCGCTTTAGTGGAAAAGAGAATTGGACTCAATGGCTGCAAAGTTATCTGGGTGTGAAATCACTGTTGAGTCCAAGGGGCGGGAAATCAGAGTTATATCGCTGTTTACCTTCAGCCACAGTTTTTGCAGGACTGTCATCAGTGCAGTGGTGGTGGGTAAGGGACATGCTGGACTGGTGGCTGACAGTAGGTGAGGATATCACAGCGCAGAGGGAAGGGGGTGTCGCATATTTCATACCAGCCATGCGGTGTTGAGAAGGCCGTGACTAATGGTGTCACAGCAAAGGGGCTGATGGACACCTCTGCTTACTGAGTCGAATAAAAGGCAATTTTGCGGATTCTTTCTTACGACACCCTGTGGGAGCCGCACGCAGAAGCGTAACCAACTGGATAAAGCCTTCGCAGCCGCGAGGCATTTCCCCTGGCGTCAGCCTGTCTAGCGAAAGAGCAGAAGAGCACGTGCGTTCTGCGGCAATTACTGCAACGTGCTCTGTCCGCACTGGCGTTCTGCTCACTTGTGTGCGTCCCCAAGAACGCTGGGGGTGCAGAGCGGCGGCGTTTGTCCCGGTGGGGGGGCACGCTACAAAGCTCAATTCCAAGGCCCCTGCCTGGGCTCTGCACAGCATGACCTTGCATGCATCAGGTGCATGGAGGGGGGCATCCTCCGCATGGGTAGAGCGTGTTCCAGCTCCCCTACAACTGGGTTTGTCCCAGGGACGAGTGACTGAGATGCCATCTCGGGGGCTCCTGTGATTGCACGGGTTGGAGGTGTCTAATGCTGCAACTCCCATGGCCTGGCGGGCTGGGCTTCTGAAGGCCGTGCTCTCAAGGCGGCAGCGTTCTTGTGCTGTCTGTCTGTGCGTAACAGGGTAATATTCAATCCCAGCATTTCTGGGAGAGCTCTATTGATTTGGGGGAAAACTGGAAAGAGCCCTTTAGCACAGACACAAGCGCTGTCTACACGGCCGCTCCCGTCGGGATAAGTGGTGTCGCTCAGGGGTTTGAAGAAGCCGCCCCGCTGCGTGACGTAAGTTACACTGAGCTAAGCGCTGGTGCGGACAGCGCTATGTCGGCAGGAGGGCTTCGCACGCAGACGTCGCTACTGCCGCTCGCTGGGGCTGGAGTAGTAGGTGGATGGGACAGCGCTCGCTCAGCAGCAGAGAACAGCTGCCCTGGCAGCGCTGCAGCTGGGCAGTAGGAGCGCCGGCCTGTAACTCTGCCGTTGTCCATAGAGCAAACAGCAGGCTGCTGGCGTCCCTTCACACCTTCCCACATAACAATGCCCGGGCTCATCAGCCTGCCCTGTGCTGACACCCTGAGTGAATTTTATCACCAGGCAGAAAGAAGAACAACAGGGGCGGGGGGGTGAATTGGGGGGCAGGCACATAGCCTTGGCATGGAGCTGGCGGGAGACGCTAGTATTGTGGACGGGGAGACTAGGGCACACAAAACCCCCGACATGGAGGAAGGATGGGAATAGGGGACAGACAGAGCCTCTGGCAAGGGGGGGAGAGTGGGGGACCCTGCTATGCAGGGAGGGGGAAACGGGGGCACACAGAACCCTGCCATGGGAGGAAGAAGGGAAGGGAGAATGGGGGGGAGGCACACAGAACCCCTGATGCGGGATATTGGGGGACCTTGGCTGGAATAGGGGTATGAGGGAAAGAGGGGAATGGGGGTGCACACAGAGCCCTGGTCTGGGGGGAGAATGGGGGACCCTGCTTTGGGAGGAATGGGGGCACACAGCGCCCCTGCCATGGAGGGGCAGGTGGGAAGGGGGTGCACTCCGAACCATTGGTCTGGGGGAGAAGGGGACCCTGAGACAGTCGGAGAGGGACATGGCGGGCACACAGCACCCCTGACTTGGGGGAGTTCCAGAGAAGGAAGATGAGAGGGTGGCCAGGGAGCTTGTGGGGAGGGAGGTGCAGGGGAATGGAGGGGTGCCAGGTGCCCTGGGTTTGTGCAATGAGCTCAGCCAACACGCGTGACACAGGGTGAGACTCCCTGGTGGTGGCGGTGGCCAAGAACGGAGACCTACCTCCCCTGCCTTCCAGTGTGTGCTGGAAGCTGTTATCTCGGCTGCTCCATTTGAAACGGTCTTTGATTGTAGCGTTGCCTCGAGGCGCTCTCTTGGGTTAACTGCTGGGTGGAAGCCGTGTGGTTTGAATCCTCGGGCACGCCCACAGAGTCATTTCTGGGGAGGACCCCTGGGCTCACCCCTGCTCTCAGGCCACATCTACACTGCGGGGGCTATCGCGGCATTGCTATAGGAATGCTACTTCCTTGAGCGACGGTGTCTCCACTGGGGCCAGGGGTTAGACTGGCATAGCCTGGCACTCGGGTGTGGAATTTGCACACCCCTGAGTGCTATAGCTATGTCAACCTAAATTTGAAGTGTAGACCAGGCTTCTGTTAATTTGATTAACTTCCCTGCATGTCCACATGTAGACAAGCCCTAGAGAACAGTTCCAGATCAGCAATGAACATAGCTATGAGGTGATTAAGGACGCAGGGACCTATTAGGGTCACACGTTGTATTTTTCTCAGTGGGATTTTTTTACGATGCAGGGAACACATTGCCATCTACCCCGTCTCATATACCGTAGCACCGCTGTGATTAGTTAAATACTGGCACTGCATGGGCACAGTTCAAGACCCTGAAAAAGTCCCTGCCTGCAGGAGTTCACAATCCAATGACCTAATCCCTCCAACTTTTACACATGAGTCATGTTACTCAGATGAGTATTCCCATTTGACTTTCATAGAATCATAGAATATTAGAGTTGGAAGGGACCTCAGGAGGTCATCTAGTCCAACCTCCTGCTTAAAGCAGGACTAACCTCAGCTTTAAGGGGAAAGCTACTCGTGTGTGTGTGTGTGTGTGTGTGTTTGCTGGATCACTAATAGGCAGATTGCACAAAAAATAGTGGAAACACCCAGTCTGATTGTGGGGGAGACGTGTTAGAATGGAGGTTTGTTTATTTTCTGCATGAAGGCTGGTGACTGTGTTTTTATGGCATCCATACGATGTCTGGCTTTTATTTAGTACGTCTTAGCTGTGTGTGTTTAAACAGTCATGGCAGAACTCCTGCAAGGGTTTAATTCAGCTCTGGGTGATTCCAGGTTCATTTCAGCAATGTTGCCCTGAGATAAAACTGGAGCAGGGCCGGGTGTGACATGCCCAGAGTCCGGCTTTGTGTGAAATAAGGATTTTCAGCACTTCCCTTTCCCACTTTAAATTTTCCAAATAAGTTACTGGCCAGCTGCAGTCTCTGAATGTTATACTGCTCCAAGCATGTTCTAAACTCCAGGCGTGGAGGTGCTGAGAACATCACCTTCCATCCCGGAGCCTAACCACAGAGGAATCAACATGACGGGCCACTAGATAGTCTTCAGCAGTCAGACACAGCAAGGAAACCTGGATCCAATCGTATTACATATGCGTTGCCCACTCAGCCAAAATCTTCCTTAACACCCTGTGGCAGGGCGGCTGGCCACAGTGCCCGGAATATTAAGAGGTCCCAGTGGAGGGAGATGGGAATGTCAGTCCCCCATGGTTTGTCAGTGGTGGGAAGAATGTTTAACTGGGCCAGGGCGTTGCTGGAAGGAAATCTTGCTCTATACCGCTGACCAGGTTACTGCATGGCTCAGGTGTTTGATCGTGGAGTACAGGACCCTTCACATTCAATGGTCTGAATTTAAATCGGTCCATTGCGACTGGGAGTTGCAACCATGAACTTGCTGTTTAGCACCTCCTTTGACAAATGAATTGGATGGCGTCCGTTCAGAGCCCAGACCCAGCTTATTCCAACTTGGCCGCTCATTACGGAAGCTTCAAATCTGCCCAACTTGGGACACATTTCAGAGGTGCTGCGCACCCCGAGCCCTTGCTGACGTCACGGAGAGCTGCGGGTGCTCAGTCTCCAACAACAGACCCACGTCTCCAGCTAAGCACGCAAAACCGGAGGCACGCCACACCAGTTGCTGCTTCTGAATCTGTTGCCCCTTGTCCGCTTCATGGAACTCATTACGGTGTTGGAGCCAGCTGGACCCCTGACAACTCCATCGCTCACAATAGAGAGGCCACGGCCTGAACGGGACACAGAGACTGGGCTGTCTTCCCAATCCTAGAGACAATGACAAGATGGGGGGAGGAAGCATCCAGCCGCTGAGCACCCACTCTCTGGATCAGTGGAGGCCTTCAGACTCCAGGGCTCCCTGTCCTGCCCCTTCCCCCAGGCCTATGTTCACTTGACCCAATGTGAATGTAGACTGGGAGGGGAGGTTGGGCTCTGTTGGCCATTCAATCCTTAGCCTCTCAGCTGAGATTGCCAACAAGCGGCTGATTAATGGTGCTGCCTTTGTAATGTGGACACCTGTCCACTTGAGACCCCTAAGGTATCACTAATGATTGTTTGGACATGTGGATTGTTTTCCCCCAGTCAGACGGACATTCCACTCTCGCCTTGTGGCTTCCCAGTGATTAGTTTCCTGTTTCAATGGTGTGTTGACTGTGCTCTCAGCGGCCCGCTCCTCACCTGGGCGTTATTGCTCTGTATAAACACCCGGTCTGTTTCTCCAGAATGTTCCGCCGTGTGTAATCAAGGCATCGGGCTCCTTTCCAAGGTATTGATTATACATATCAACCATCACTCAATGCAGCTTGTGCGTATCAAATAAAAGCAAATACACTCAAGATGTATGAAATACCAGAACCCTTTGGACTTCTGATTATAGAAATGTTTCTTCAACATCTTGGTTTCCAAAGATTATAAACCAGTGTGGTAATCGGTGTGTTGGTCACCGGTGTTTATCAGTGTAGGCTGCGTGCGTGTGTCCCTGTGTAGATGCTGTCCCAGCTCTGATCAGGAAACCGAGATGGCTCTCACGATCAAATGAATCGACACGACCACGGATTAGCTGAGCAACGAAGGCACCCAGGCCAGGTTTATTGCGTGCGGCCCAATGAGAAATGACCTACAGAGTATCTCTGGGTCCGTTTCGTATAGGCGGCATTACAATGGCCTCGGCCCAACGGCGGGACTTTCTGTTATCCCCTAGACCGGACGCCGGTATTCCCTCTGACACCCTCTTTTATACATTGTTACAGACACTTTCGTTCTGCCCCCTTTGACGTAGTTGCCACCCTCTTGCCGTAGTCTAATACCACCTTTTCTGTTAATTGGCTGATTTGGGCAAAACAACTCCATGTATCACCTTTTGTCATTTCTATCCATCAAAGTGTCATTTTAGGGAGTTAGTATCTTGGTACCTCCTATACCTGCTACAGATTTTAGTAACATTTTGGCAATCTTGCAGTATCAGCACTTTCCTGGGCCACTTTCAGTTAACTTGAGTGACCCCTTATACTCCTGTTCACTTGGCTTTTTCCATTTAGGCCTTAGCTTGTTTTACAGGCCTTAAGCTCTCACTTCTTACTACATTCCCCCACTTTTTGTCTTTTAATGTGGAGGATGTTTACCCATCGTCCTGGAAAAGCATAATGCATGGACGTAAAGGTAACCCAGTGGGCTAAACACTGTTATGTGGTCACCTCTTTTGCTACTATCCATACACTCGTGCCCCATCTGTCCCTTAGTTTGCACATTCCCTCATACGACTGATGGACAGATTTTATTCCCAATTGTTTTTGGTCCCTTATGGTGGGCCTGGGAATGTTAGGTCCGAGACCATTTTTATTTAGTGGGGTTCAGTAGTTCACGCTGTTGTTATAGTGCTGATACTTTGTATTATAAAATATACCTCTAGTAAATATATTGAATACTATAATATATGTGAATATATAAGATATATGATATGTGATAATATATGATTATGCACCTTATTGCATTTGATATGGTAGTGATGCTATGGCAGTGTTGATAGCGAGTTCCATACCTCTTTCCACATGATTTTGGAGGCTGGCTCTTCTTGTTTGGTGTCGCATATAGCAACATCAGTGGAGAATAAGACCAGGATAATCAGGGACCAAGAACAGGTACTGGTGACCCCGACCACTGATCTGGTAAGTAAACGAGCTGTCCTCTGGAAGGAATCGCGATCTAACATGACAGAAAACTGCGAGCTAGGTAATCCCCTTTTTCCCTCCCTTCACTTACCCACAGAGTTTGATGAATATTGGACGCATTGGGTAGCAAGTAAAGGTGGTCCATATGAGTTTAAGAAACAGAGTGGGGAAACATGGACAGGAATATGTAGGTCAATGGCTGAGAGCCTTGCCCTAAAAGAGAATAATAAGAGTAAGAAGTGTCGAGTACTCCAAATCATGGCCATGATGCTGAGATGGTTAAGGCAGCATGCTCTTAAAGTATCAGAGCTAGCAACAAATACAATGAAAGAGTTAAATCAGATGACTCAAACGGCTGAACATTGGAAAGCTCTGTCTCTGCTGGTAGAGCAAGAAGCCGTTCAGACACATGATATGCTCGAGCAATTAAAACAGGAAAATCAACACCTAGAAACAGCTGTAGAAAACTTACAAAAAAGAGAAGTGCCATCCCCCATAATACATTTTGGAGGACAACAGCAAAATCCAAGTACTTTTATAGCACTTGGTATGTGGGGACAGAAATGGAAAAAGGTGACCCTAGCAAAATTAAAAAATGAACCAGAGGCCACCACATTGCAACCATCACCATACGATAAAAGCCAGGTTCCGGTAAAACTTAAATCGGGACCTAGACTGGTGCCTGTCAGAATGGGAAAAGTAAGTGCACAGGAGGGGGAATTAGCAAACAATACTTTCACTGGATTGGTAAATCAGATAAAGGAGAAAATGGAACAGTTCACAGAGCACATTAGAGGACAGAAGCTGCGACTTGATCACAGGGGACTAGATAGAAAAGATTTCAAAGTGAAAAACTCAGAGTAGGGAATTTAACATCTAAAATTAATGCATTAACAATGGAGTTGCCCAGAAACAGTTAACTACTGCAGGCAAGGGCACTCCTGCAATCCATTTGGCATGCACAGAAAAGCAACAGATCCTGGGGGAACAAATTAAAGTTTTACAAAAGCAGATAACAACCCCCACTCTCCTCTCAGAGCCAGGATAAAAACCAGGGGTGCGGGTTCCAACTGCTTTAACCCACCCCCGCTCCTCGTTCAAAGCGAAAACCTTCTTTCTTAAATACTTTTACATACCAGTTACGTTTTCCTTTATATCGTCTCTGTTTGCTAAAATCTCTGTTGTGGCCTGTACTTTCAGATACCTTGATAGAGTTAATCTCTCTCTTGGCTTAAGGCTTCCTCCCTTCTGAGATTGCTCTTCCCCCTCTCTCCCACCTCTGCTCACTTATGGCTTGCTCTTTGTTTTGTAAAAAAATAAGTTTAAAAATATAGTTGTTACAGAAACCACCACTCCTAAAAAGACGAAGCAACATAAAACCGAACAGAACAAAAACCAAAACAGGTACAAAACTTTGCTTCAAGAGAGTTAGGAATGTTTCCAAGGGATGCCAGAGAACTCACTTGAAGATATGGTTGCTAAGCAGCAGAGGTTCGCACCACTGGGTTCGGAGGTGCGGTGTGAATTTCTGTTGCAAAAATGTTGAAGCGGCGGAGATTCATACCGCCCTTCTAATCCTAGTCACTTATTAATATTTAAAACATGGGCATTCCTTATTCCATATAATACAGTTTTGAAATAAAGTAAATGGTGAAGAGGAAGTTCATGTCATGTTATTTGTCAGTTAATACAACAAATTTGATGGGTGGCTTGATGTGAATTCTTTTTTTTAATCAATTCTTATAAAAAAATGTTAAATAAAAAGGTAATAACTTACTTATTTAAATGTTTAATTCTTTGGTTTACCTGTCTATTTTCTAATATGTATTGCCTTAATAATTTAGCTCTTAATATCTTGTAAATTAACTGGCACCATTTGATTTTAATTGTAAATTTGTCCTGTATGTCATGTATTTTGTCCTGTGTTGTGTGTTGTGTGTCACGTAATTTTTTTTTGTTGCAACGAAAGTCAATTTTATACTTTTTTTAATATAAGTGGTACCACATTAATTTAATGTTAGGATTGGGGTATAGCCATCATAATATCAATTTTTCTGCAAACTTCAAAAAAGCCTTATTTATAAATATATGTACATATATATTTTTGTCTCAACAAATAATGCAATTGCAAACAAAATTTTTTTTTTTAAATTATTAGTCATAATTTTTTATTCAAAGGAAAAAATGTAAGGGCAAAATCTCAGCAGTAATGTAAAGGTAATATTGGCAAATATCGGTTTTTTGTTTGGGTGTTTATAAACTTGTTTTCACCTTTAAATATTGAAATATAGTTATAAGAATGTTATAGTAAAAATGATAAAATGCATAACAATATATATTATGTCTGGTTCTGTTGTGGGAATGTTGGAGCTAACCAAACAAATTCAACAGGTTTCCACTTTTGCTTCCCCAAATACAACTAAACATTATAAAAGTTTAATACCCTCAAAGTATTTGCATAGACCTGACTTAACATTAATTTTGATTTAATAAATTAAATTGATTTAATTTCAATTTAACTTGTCTTTTATGCTATGTTGAAGGGCAGTAATGGTTATTACAATCGGTGCCTCTAAACAGTTAACAAACGTGGAATTGGTATTACAAGCACAGTAACTCTACAAACCTTGGGTAAATATTCTGTTACTAACTCTTTTGCCCTCATGACAGAGAATGTTCAATTAGTTGCCCTGAAAGAGCCTGAAATATCTGTTTGGGGTTTAACTATAACAGGTCAGCAACATATCTGTGAATCCCAAACAAAGTCTAAAGCTCACCCCATTTTTAAAGCAACCCTGATAAACCAAGTGCTGGGAAAAGCAATTTGGTTTGTAGATGGAAGCTCATATTATGAAGAAGATACACGGGTCACAGGCTTTGCCGGAGTTTGTTTGACAGGGAGCATGCAAGCTGTGGACTCCTTCCAATATAAATTGACAAAGGGAGGCACTCAAACAGCAGAAGTATCAGCCATTGTTGAGGTATTAAAAAGAATGGAAAACAAACAATCTGAAATAGTGATTGGTAATGATTCGGATCATGTGTATAAAGGCACCACCGTTTATTTGCTATGGTGGGCTACCGTGCATTTTGTGGGCACAGATGGATCTGAAATCAAACACAAAGTCCTCTGGCAACAAATGGAGGAGTTGGCAACAAAATTTGAAAAAATCAGAATGGTTAAAATAAAATCACATAAGGGAAAAGGAAATGAACAAGCCGATAAATTGGCTAAAGAGGCAGCAGTAACCGGCACCCTTTGGGAAATTCTGCCCGTGGCGATAACTACCCGGGCACAGATGAAACAAGAACACGTTAAAACTGAAAAATTACAAATGATACAAGAGATACAGGGAAAGGATGAGTTAATCCAGCCGTGGATTGTGGAATGCCCTTCCCCGTGGCAAGAAGTTCCTCTCAAAAAAGAAAAGGGCTTAATTGTAACCAAATCTGATAGTGAATGGGTGTTAGTAATACCGCAGCAGTTTACAAGTTTTCTGTTAAGGTGGATTCATGGTTCTACTGTGGGGGGCATGCAAAATTGGAAGAAGCACTGGAAAGGCTTAAAAAAACCCAGACAGGAGTGAAAGAGTGAATTGCTGGACGCACTGCCCTTAGGTATCAGAAGCTTTAAAAAAAAAAAAAAGGAGAAGCGAGTGTTGTGTTTTGTTTTTATAGATTATGAACCCAAATCTGATTTGGATGTGGAGATTGCTGTTTGTGGCGGTTCTGATCCAAGGAGTAATCGGGCTATCTGATACCAAACACTTAAACCAAACTCATATTGTGGTAAGAAGTTTGTAGACTGAAATTTCCAGTGATCCCCTTGAGACTCTGAATGCAAGAAGTCAAAGTCATCCCAATGGGACTGTTGTAAAACTGGTATGCCAAACAGAAGGAAGACAACAAACAGGACATACCGTCAGGGTTTCACCATTTCTCATAAAGATGGCATGGGGATGGACTGTTGCAGGAATAAGCCAGGCTGAACACGTCAGTGTGGAGAAGATGGGAACAAATCAACAAAAAATTGAAAAGACATTAACATTAACCAAAGACACAGAGGGGGAGTATGCTTGTTGTTGGAAAGTGGATGAGGTTATTAATTGTGACCAAGTTATTGTTTTTGCTGTTCCTTCTAGCATCAGTTCCAGTAGCAAGAATGTAATATCAGTGTAGGCTGCATGCGTGTGTCCCTGTGTAGATGCTGTCCCAGCTCTGGTCAGGAAACCGAGACGGCTCTCGTGATCGAATGAATCGACACGACCACGGATTAACTGAGCAACGAAAGCACCCAGGCCAGGTTTATTGCATGCGGCCTAATGAGAAATGACCTACAGAGTATCTCTGGGTCAGTTTCGTATAGGCGGCGTTACAATGGCCTCGGCCCAACAGCGGGAATTTCCGTTATCCCCTAGACCGGACACCGGTATTCCCTCTGACGCCCTTTTATACATCGTTACGGACACTTTCGTTCTGCCCCCTTTGACGTAGGTAGTTGCCACGCTCTTGACGTAGTCTAATACCACCTTTTTCCATGAATTGGCTGATTTGGGCAAAACAACTCCATGTATCACCTTTTGTCATTTCTATCCATCAACGTGTCATTTTTTGGGAGTTAGTGTCTTGGTACCTCCTATACCTGCTACAGATTTTAGTAACATTTTGGCAATCTTGCAGTATCAGCACTTTCCTGGGCCACTTTCAGTTACCTTGAGTGACCCATTATACTCCTGTTCACTCAGCTTTTTCCATTTAGGCCTTAGCTTGTTTTACAGGCCTTAAGCTCTCACTTCTTACTACAACCGGTTCCCCCCTTCCTCTCCCAACTGCCCTGGCTGATTTTGCTGGGAGGGGCCTCGGGTGGGTCAAAGGGCAGAGCTCCATTTGCAGTTTATGTTGCAGTCGCACCTACTGGTGCCAATCAAAGATACGGGTGCTCTGACTTTCCCTTAAAAGTTACGTCCGTTTTCCACAGTTTGCAGCGAAAGGAAGCACCAAGTGTAAAGGACATTGACATACTCTTACTTCCTTCCAGTGAAGTTTCCATGGTGTTTTACTAAAATTAGAGCTGGTTGAAGAAACATCAGTGGAACAGTTTTCTAAAAAAAAAAGCAGTATTTTCACAATCTAAATGTTTTGCAGCAACATGTTGATTTTAATAAATTTTAGATGGGAAAAAATTGAAACATTGCATTTTGGCAGTCAAAACATTTGAGACTTCTATAAGATTATACATAATCTATGTTAGGAATGCATGATATATATCGTATTTAATATTTGAGTATAATATAAAAGATTAAATGAATCAAACCAACACTATCAAAGCAAAACATTTTGGAATTTTTTGTTTCACAGGCAACTTTGAAATTTTGTCTTTTAGTTTGGAATTGGAATGGAATTTTTTCCTCAAACGTTGGCATTTGCTATGGAATGAAAAATTCTCGTTTGTGACCAGCTCTCATTAACATCAGAGAGCGCTAATGTAGCTGGGCTGCGACACCACTCACCCTCATTGTTAGGTAACACTTCCTCATATCTAACCTACATGTTTTCTGGTTCAGTTTCCAGTCGTCCTTTCCCGCCTTTATGTTCCTAACCCTGATAGTTGCAGACAGTTTCTCTGTCTCTGTCACTCCTGAACTCTGCATATTAAAGTTCCAGAGGGGTAGCCGTGTTAGTCTGTATACAGCAAAAACAAGGTGAGTCCTGTAGCACTTTAAAGACTAACAAATTTAAATTCTGTAGATGAAGCCTATTCACAACCATTGATTAGAAGGTGAGAATGTGTGAACAGGGACAATTACTTCTTGTAATGAGAGAACCATTCCAAGTTGCCATACTTCTATAAAAAAAACTTCAAAAACAGATTTCAGAGAGAAATTGCAGAGCTGGAACTGATCTGCAAACTTGACACAATCAAACTGGTTCTGAATAGGGACTTGGAATGGTTCTCTCATTACAAGAAGTAATTGTCACTGTTCACACATTCTCACCTTCTAATCAATGGTTGTGAATAGGCCTCATCTACCCTAACTGAATGGACTTTGCTAACACCTACAGGACTCTGCATATTAAGTTTCTTCTGCTCCTTTAATCACTTTCCCACAGTTCTTGGGATTCTCTCTGTGGCAAAATGCCCCAGCCCCTGCTCACTGATCACAGTAGGAGAAGCTGAGAATCCAGGGGATTATTAAAATATGATTGCAAGGTGCACATTTGTCTTAGAGACCTCAGAGAGGGGGGCATGCCCACTTCTCAAACCACAGCTTGGGGATTAGAGCCACGGGGTGGGGATACAATTAATCATTTATCTCTAACCCAGCAGTTCTGTATGACACAGATATTAAAATGCTGGCTGATCTGAACATGAGCTCTCAGTGCAGTGCTGGGGCTAATGCAAGCCTTAGATACATAAGCAGGAGAATCTCAAGTAGCAGTAGGGAGATGGTTTTTACCTCTCTATGCAGCGCTGGCGAGGCGATGACTGGAATACTGTGCCCAGATCAGGTGTCTATGGATTAAAAAGGATGTTAAAAAAATTGGAGAGGGTTCAGACAACAAAGAGAGACTGAGGACGCAACTTGATATTCTGTGAGAAACCTGTGCTGGGAGGAGATATCTGATACTAGGGGTTTTTTAGCAGATGAAGAACAAAAGGTTGAAGCTAGAAAAATTCAAACTGAAAATAAGGCTCAACTTTTTAATAGTGAGGGTAGTTAACCACTGGAACAGATTACCAAGGGGCTGGCATCGCCAGGCCCGGCCATAGCCATAGGCAAAGTAGGCCATTGCCTAGGGTGGCAAAAAGTAAAGGGTGGCATAGTCTCCCCTGCTGGGCTGCAGCCACCCACCTCCCACCCAGTCCCAAGAAGCCCAGCAACAGCCGCCAGCATCCCGGGAAATGGGTGGCAGCCGCCTGTGTTCCCACTGGCAGTGGGCAGCAGCTGCCTTGTCTGAGAGCCAGGCTCCAGCTGCCCCTGGCTTTCTTGTCAATTTCACCACTGGAGGGGTAGCAGTGAAATTGACAAGAATGGTAGCTCCTGCACTGCTTCAAATACTCAAATTTTTCTGCTGGGGAGGGCACGTTTTTAGTTTGTCTAGGGCAGCAGAATATGTAAAGCTGGCGTCGGGTGTCACCATCACTCCAAGTCCTTAAATCAAGATTGGATGTCTCTTTCTAAAAGATGCATTCTACTTCAACCAGAAATGGCTCACTGCAGGAAGTTCTCTGACCTGTGCTGTAGAGGAGCTTGGACTAGATGAGCAGAGTGGTCCCTTCTAGCCTTATAATGTATGAATCTACCTCTGTTGAAGCTGCCCCACTGCTAGTGCATTGGTGGCAATTTAAAAAAAAAAGCCAACGTAGACAAAGCCAGTGTGCTCTGCCCTGAAGGAAGTGCCTCTAGCATATAAACAGCTAGAAAAAAAGAGACATGGACCTCACCACCCAGGATAGAACCCAGGACCTCTGGTTTCAGAAACAAAAGTCCCTACCTAAGAATGATTCTCCGCTGAAGTGGCATTTATGTCAACGCTAACCACTAGATGGTGACACAGATACGCCTGAGCAGATGGTATGGCTGGCCAAAATCATTTCCACCCATTTTTTTTAAACAGAAAAGTGCGTTTTTGATTAAATGAATTTTTTGTGGAAAGTGGCTGCTTTCCAGGGAAAATGTTGAATTTTTTTTGTCTAAAAAGAAAATGCCTGAAAATATCAATTTTTAGGGGATGGGCAAAACTTTTCAGTATTTGAAGTTTTGACAAGAATTGGAAATGTTCCATGGAAAATTTAGATGAAAACTTCTGTTGTTGTTTTCATCAAAATTTCTTACAGGTTGTGGGATATTTTTTGACCAGCTTTAACACAGACTACACAAAGTGCCCTCAGATGCACTGAACAAACTGAATAACTAGAGTGAATTAATTATTTTTTTCCAGGTACAGTGGCTATAAGGAAGATTTATGACCGGAGTTGGTAAAAAACCGTCTTCAGACAGGAGAATAACTGTAAAGCTGATGGTGTACCTTTAACTATACTTATCTACACTTGCAAGTTAATTTGCATTAAGATAGGGTGTGAATTTGATGTACAGCAGCTATTCTGGAATAACTCCACATGTGGGCAAGTCCCCGCATTAGTAACAATAAATGACTTGGCTACTCGAATGGGAAGTATGCTTACAAAATCTGCTTATTACACCAATAAGGTGTAATACGAGTTACAAGCACTTGGGAGGACAAGACTAGAATTCAAAACAACCTTGACAAATTGGAGAATTGGTCTGAATTCAACAAGATGAAATTCCATAAAGACAAGTGCAAAGCGCTTCACTTAGGAAGGAAAAATCAAGTGCAGGGATGGTCTAGGTTTACTGCTTCCGACCTTGGGAAGGAGGCTGGACCCGATGATGTCTCAAGGTCCTTTCCAGCCGGACGTTGCTATGAAATGCAGAGCAGACTGCTAAGCCATAATGAATCCCAGACCACAAGCAGACACTGCAAGTGCCAGCTAAACTGAACCACCCCTGCGGCATCAGGCGCCCATTCGGTCTGTGGTCTCTCTGCTGTGATTGCCAATTAGTGCCAGCTATCATGGTGGCTTTTGTGGTTTGCAAACACATTTCCCCTGGGAACTGGACTGTGAGCTAGCAAACTCATCTCACATAACAGCTTGTCATGTCTGCACAACAGGGTGTCCAAGAAACCTGCGACTGGCTGCATTGCCTATGAGCCTGTCTCTCCTTCATACAAAGGGAGTGGCTTCCCTCACCCCCTGGAGCCCTGTTTAGATGAGGGCTTTCTGCCCCTCCACTATCCCAGCACAGTAGCTAGCTAGCAGCTGATGAAGAGGAGAAGGGGCTCCTAGATGTAAGGAACCAAGTGGGGGGTGCAGGACAATTTTGGTAGCTGGGGGGTGGGTGTCAGGTTGAGGGTACTTGTCACAAGGGAGGGTGTTGAGTTGGGGGTAGTGATGTTGGAGATGATACAGTTGCCTTGTATCCTCAGATCCTTTAGCTCTGAAGGGTTACCCACGGGTAATTCTGTGGCACTGTTGTGGAGGAAGACCACAGCATCTTCATGCTGTCCCCTTCAGCCTTCTCTTCCCCTCTGCAGGAAAGAAACCCGTTCCCTCAGAGAGCTCGGGGCAGAACAATGGTCAAGTTAGATCAAGTAAGAGGATCGTTGAGTCGCCGTTTGCAGGACAGAGGGAACAGACTGGAAGGACTGTTAGTTAATTTGTGCCTGAGATGGTACCACACAGGCCACTTCACAAGCCCTACCCTTTACATTACTCCAGCTAACAACGCAGAGCCTGGGACTCGAAGCATGGAACGCACATTCACTGAGTGAGCCGTGCCATGTGCCACGTCCCTGGGAGGCAGGGGAGTGCTATTATCACCATTTTACAGCTGGGGAAACTGAACCACAGCGGGGGGGATTGTGAGTCAGTGACAGCTCTGGAGATCCTGGCCCCTAAACTGGTGTCATTCCAGTCAGACTGCCCGTCTGAGGGAGAAAGCTGACTAATATTATCTCACTGCACTCCCACCTCTGTCTGCATCGCTCGTCTCCTGTCCTAGGCTCAGACTGGAAACTCCCTGAGGCAGGGACCATCTTTGTGTTCCGCGTGTACAGCGCCAAGCGTAATGGCTTCAGGACTGGAGCTCCCAGGCGCAATGGTAATACAATACTCATGATGAAGGTGACCGGCAAGGGGTGGACATGGGCTTGTGCCCTTTGTTTGCTGCTTTATGATGCATGAAGGGACCAGAAAAGGCCTTTTTTTATTTTTTTTTATTTCCTTTCTGCTTGTTTTTTTAACCTCGGAAATAGCAGGAAGGTTGAGTCTGGCCTGGCCTTTGTTGGCTTGACTGGAGGAATTGTTGGACGTCTCTTTTGTGGACTGGGAGTCTCTCCGTTCCTGATGGGCAGGGTGGAGGTGTTTGATCTTTCAACTGCTTATTCCGGTATTTGAGTTAGAGGCGTTAATGAAAGCAAGGGCCCACCTTTCGAAAAGTGGCCACTGATTTTGGATACCTAGAGATGCCAGATTCTCATCCCAGCACAGCTGGTGGATTCAGCCCCTTTGTGTAAGAGTCCCTGGGTGGCAGAGAATGGCTCCCTTCAGCCCCCGATACCGGGGGTGTCTCTGGGGAGGAGGAGGCATGGCCAGGATGTCTTTATACCCCGAGAGTCTCAGCTGCCAGAGGCCCCTCGGGCTATGCATGGCTGGTGTCAATTAGAGGGGCCTAAGGCTGTTTTCATAGAATCATAGAATCATATGGACCGTCCCTGCCCCCATCCAGCGCAGGATCAGGGAGGGTAAAAATGCTTCAAGTCATCTTTGCCCCTCACCTCTCTGGCCCTGTGCTGAGTCCAGCTCGGCCGGACCAAATAATTTGCCATGGCACCTATTGTCTCACCCTGGGTATCCAAAATCAATGTCCACTTTATTCAATATTTAAACAGTCTGAATACAAATTACTTCCTCTTCCTATTCATCAGGGGGCTCTTGTATGGTAAGTCTGATGCCATAGCCTACTAGATCTCCAGCTGGCCCTAGAGTCTGCCAGGGACAAGACGACCTGACATTTTACTGTAAATTTGTGTCAACCCCACAAGTTTGTCTGAACTGACATTTCTCAGGAAACCTCCTGTTGCTGCATTACCACCACTGCAGCTTCACCGGGGGAGCTAGACTAGACAGAGCAAGGTGTCTTTATCGCCTTGTTGTCTAACTCTGCTCAGAGTAGGTCCAGCTCTGTGTTTCTCAATCTTTTCCACGCTCCACCCCCCTTTTCCATAGCAAGACACCCCACGTAGATCTCCCCTTCCACTCTTCCCAAGATCTACCTGAATCCTTCTCTCATTGAGCAATATGGAAAGGGCAGAGTGGTCATGACCTACCAACACCTGTTTGCAATCCCCCAGGTTGAGAATACCTGGTGTCGATGACACAGCGGTTAAAAGCCCTGTCTACACTAGCTCTAATGGCATTGCAACGGGTGAATTACAGGTCCTGCATTTGCCATTGTATTTCACGTCTCCTACTGAGCCTGGTCTAGACTGGGCACGTATTTCTTGCCTACTGTGCTTAGTGCGAATGGCTGATTGGAAGCAATCCCTTTCCCAAAGCTCCATTAAGGTGTCCATCACCCAGGCGTGTCTGTGAGTCAGGGGGGCAAAGCAAACCAGGATCTAATGATGTGAGGAAAGAACCACCTGGCCTGCAATTACAAGCTAGCCAATTACAGCACAACTTTGCAATGACCCAGTTACAACCCAGTACCAGACTTCAGTGTCCATGGACCTAAGCTGCATTTGTAACCCGAATTCCAGGCTCACAGCCAAGGTCTTAGCCTGGTTACAGAAGACATCTGAGTGCCAGCTGCACCACAGAGCGGGCCTGTGCTGGAACCTGGTCCCCTGACTTGGCTGGAACTGTAAGTGGGGCTGAAGATGAAATAAACCAAATGGAAATGATCCTCTTCAGTTTGAAAGGTGACCAGCTGTCTGGAGAGAAGCCGTGGATTGCTTCAGGCAGGGGAGGACTTTGATAACTGAGGGGTGGGCTGAGCTGGGGTTTCTTTGGCACATCAGAAAAACTCTCCTGCCAGAGTCTAGCCCCAGAGCTGAATTTGTAATGGAAGAGGTGCCAGGGCTCACGCAGTTTTTTTACTTTCACACGTGAGGTGGCAAGCCCGGAGGTGCTGCGACTGTGAACTGCCCAGCGTAGAGGGGCCGGTCTTAGCCCTGGCACAAATTAAGCACTGCCTATCCCCCGAGCTGGAGGGGGGGTGTTGCCAGTGGACTGGGGGGATGGGAAGATCACTCTGCTCAGCCCTAAATAGCCATCGTGGGCGCTGGCTGTGTCCTCTCTAGCCTGTCTCTCCCTGCGCAGCACTTCTCCCAGTCTTCCCTCCTGCTTCCTACTCCTTGCCAGGCTGGTTCCCCTGAGCCTGGCTCCTGCCCTGCCCCTCAAGGCCAACCGTGGGGCTAATCCCTCTCAATCTGCTGCAAATCCCTGCTGTGTGTGTGAATGGCTGGCAGGCCTGAATGGGTCACAGGTGGGGGGCATATATGGCATGGCCAGGGCAGAGTAGGAGGGAGAGGAAGGAATGGCCTCGGAGAATCAGCCGGGCGGGGTCATGCCACTCCTGCCCGTGCTCCATCAAAGATCGGGGGGGGGGGGCAGACATGTCCCCTCTGACCCCGGCCCATAGCCTCCCCGCCTGGCTTCCTGTGGGGCGCTTGGCCCGGTGGCAGTCAAAGGTTTCTCACATCTCAACCGCCCAAGGTCTGGGGGCCCATCGGGCAGTCCCTGGAGCCAGAGACTCCTTTGTTAGACACGGTGTCTGTACAGGCTGAAATGGGGGTGTCCCCCCTCAGCCCATCTCCACATTGCGGGGTGTCCCTCTTGGCTGTCTCACCGCGGCGGGTGTCTCTACCCCCCCCGCCCCGCCGTGTGATGGTGCAGTGTGCCGCCTCACTCCTACCCCCCCCCCCGAGATCCCACCCCTCACTCCCTTCCCTGTAACCATGGGGCCCCCTCTCAACTGTGGCAGTGGGTCGCCGGTCATGACTGTGCAGTGACCCCCCCCCCAAGGGAACTGCAGGGAGCAGGGTGCCCCCCCCCCCCGGCACTGTGCAGGGGGCTGTATCTCCCTGTGTGAGGGGCTGTGACCAGCTGTCTCAGGGGCTGGGTTACCCCGTGAATGTGGGGGGGTCCCTGTGTGTGTGTGTGTGTGTGTGTGTGTGTGGTGGGGGGGGTCACTCTCCGGCTCCGACGGACATGGGCTAACAGGGCTCTGGGGGTGGGTAAGGGGGTGTCTCTCCCCTGGGACTGGGTGTGTGGGGCGATGACCCCCGGCTGCGGGTTCTGGTCTGGGGGGGCCTGTCTCTGCCCCCCTTGTTATGGGGGCTCGGCCCCCCCCCCCATGACTGCAGGTCTCTCCCCTTTGGCTCTGGGGTCTGCGCCCGGGCTCTGCCCCCCGTGTGAGGGCCGGGGGGGGTCTCCCATCCCACCCCCGCGGCGGTGCGCGGCGAGTCCTCCAGGCCCAGCAGAGGGAGCGGGCGGGCGCGGCGGCGGCTGCTCGGCGGGGCGGGGCGGCTCCGGCTCCGGCCTGGCCAGTCGCGTCTCGCCCCGTCGGCCCGCGGAGCGCGGCCATGGCCCGCCTGCTGCTGCCGGTGCTGCTGGGGCAGGTGGCGGCGCTGGGCTCGGGGCTGGCGGCGCAGGCGGCCGCCCGGGTGGAGGTGCGGGAGCTGCGGGAGCCGGGGGAGGCCGAGCCGCGCTCCCCGCCCGCCGCCGGCGGCTACACGCTGCAGGGGGCGCTGCTGGGCGGCGGCCCGGGCCCGGGTCCGGAGCGGGGCCGGCCGCCGCGGGAGGAGGCGATAGAAGGGAGCCTGATCCTGGTACGGGCCGGGCCCGAGCCCGGGGGGCACCGGTGGCTGGAGCGAGCCTGGGCCGCTGCTCCGGTCCCCAGGGAAGGGGCTGGGTGGGGGACCGGCTACGGGGCCTTTTCAGCCCGAGGGACCGGCTCCAGCTTGGGCCAGGACGGCTGGGGCCGGCTCCGGAAGGGTTTGGGACACGAAGCCCTTTGCCTCTGTTCTTCTTTGGGGTTGCGGGAGTGCCTGGGCCCCCCCGTCGTGCCCCGCTGTGCTAGGCGCTGTACAAAGCCGGCCCAGCGCAGAGCCGGGCCTTGCCCCCGGGCGCTCGCAATCCAAGCACAGCACAAGAGAGGACAGGCCGAGACAGCCGGACACGGGGGCACAGCCGAGGCAGAGCTGCTCAGCGAGGCGGGCCGCGGTCTGAGCCCCGCGCGGCTAACTCGTGTCAAGTGTCGCTAGGCATCCTGGCCGGGGGAGGACGGACGCGGCTTGGCTTGGTGGATGTTTACAGGGAGCCCCTCCCCAGTGTCGGAGGAGAAAGCACGCTGGCGCGCCTGTGAACATTTCCAGTTGGGCCTTAGGTTGGCCAGGACTGGCTGGCCCGGTGGGATCAGGGAATGGCCCGTGGCGCTGCGTTTGGGGAGCTGCAGTCAAGTGGCTGGGTCCAGGACTCTGCGATGGCCTAGGGCCGCCCACTTACAGCTTCTCCTCCTCCTCCTTCAGATGGGAGATGCCGAGCCGGAGCTGCAGGATGAGGACAGCTGGATCGGGGTGGTCCCCGTGGGGGAGGAGCAGGCAGAGATCCTGAGGGGCAGCAAGGAGGAGTCCTTCACTGCAGCCGTGGTCAACAAGGTGAATCCCAGCTGCCTCAGTGGGTCTTCCCTGGGCCACAGCTCTGGCCACTGGGGACAGCGGCGGCAGGAGCTTCCCCACCATGGCAGTGCCCCTGGGCACCCACTGGAGTCTGGCAGGGGGGATTTCCTCCCAGTGGTGCCCCTTTGTGCATGCCAGGCTCTCCAGCACCGGGTGCTTCCCTACGACCTGGCCCTCGTGGTACCAGCTGGGATGTGTGTGCCCCAGCGGTGCTGGCAATGGCAGCCCTTTTGTCCAGTGCTCGGCCAGTCCCGTGCTCCTTAGTGTTCTGCTTGGGTTATTGATGGGCACCGGGCAGCCCGGGGTCCTTGCAGCAGCTCAGCGAGAGCAAACTGGAGTCAGGCTGCTGCCTTGGAGTGATTTCCTGGACCCCCGGCGGGGCCTGGAGACCAGGGTCCCTCTTATCAACACCAGGAACATCATTGATCCTGAGTCAGAGGGTGATTCCCAGGGAAACCTCCTGTCCATGGGTGGGGAGAGGAGTGGTTGGGTCGCCCACCTGCCATGGGGCTGCTGGGCCCCGCCTCTTGTCTCCTTCCCTTGGCCTCCGTGTTTGCGTGTGGTCCATGACAAATGTAACTCTGTCTTTCTCCCTGGCCCTGTGCCCTCTCCCTCCGCAGATGAAGCGAGCCCTGGTGCTGGGAGCATCGGCCCTGCTCATTCTCGCGCTGAATCAGAACACAATCCGAGAGGTAGGAGTGTCGGCCGGCTCCCCGGGACCCTGCCGCGGGGGCTGTGAGCCGGGCAGTCCGGCGGCTCCGCAGCCTCGCTGACGTGTGTCACTTTCCTCCCCACTGCAGCTGGACGTGTCCCAGGTGCTCTCCAAGCCCGTGATTGTGATCCAGACCTCGGACAACGTCACCAAGCTTCTTGGAGCTCTGCTACGGTAGGAGACCTGACAGAGGCAGCTGGAAAATGCCATGGCCTTGCAGGGCTCTGTGTGTGTGTGATCTGTGTCGTGTGTGCGTGCACACGCATTGCCTTGAGCTCCAGCACAGGTGTGCGTGTGATCCTGAGCCCCCGGTACAGTCACCGATGTGCACACGCTACCCTGGGTCCCAGCAAGGTTCTGTGTGTTCTCTGCCCTCCGGAGGGTCGAGCCAAACTGGGTGAGGTGTTGTCTGGGCCGCATTGCCGGCCCTTTAAGGTGTGTGGCATTCTCCAAGCTGGATTGGCAGTTCAAGCCATTCAGACCCGGTACAGCGCCCCCAAGGGCCACCTTTGAGCACTGGGGTTTAGACAACAAACGCTGAAAGGCGCCGGATTGGCCTGCTCTGCAATCTGTAGTGGCAAGAAGACAAGGCCCCAGGGTGCTAGTGCTGGGAGGATCCAGCCCTGGGCCGTGACGCTCAGCTGATAAACATTGTCCTCTGTGTTCTTCAGAGAGCCTGGCTTTGCTTAAGGATTGCCTAGAGCCCTCCAGGTGTCAGCGGGTCTGGGAGAGCCACTTCCCTGGCGATGGGGTCTCCTGCCTGCCTTCGGGGAGGGGGGGTGGGCTACATGGGGGTACAGTGGGGGTCTCCTGCCTGCCTTCGGGGAAGAGGGGAATGGGCTACATGGGGGTACAATGCTGAGCATTTATAGACATCAGTGTCACCGCTCAGCCTCCCACAAGGGGGGGGTCAGTGTCGTCATCCCAATTTTACAGGTGGGGAAACTGAGGCACAGTGACTTGCCCAAGGTCACTTAGCGAGTCAGGCCCAGCGCTGGGAGTAGATCCCAGGTCTCCTAACTCCCCATCCCATGCTTGAAGTGCTTCGTTTTCTTACCGCTTCCATGTCGCCCTCCATGGGCACTGGGACGACCACCCTCCATGTGTGTGTGTGTCTTGGGCTCCGTTACTTCTTCTGTGGGTTCCCTGATTCCTGGGGGGGCTCTTGTGCCATCCCCTGACCCGCGGCTCCCAGACCATTCACTGCATGAGAGGCAGACTGGGGTACCTCCCAGGTCACCTCAGCTGGAGTCCCCCTCTTGGACCATTGAGCTCCCCTCGTCTGTGCCCCTTTTCTGCATGACAGAGGTGCCTGCGGGCGCCCAGGGAGCGTGTGGGACTAATGCTGTTCTCGACTTTCGCTAACAGGGGACTCCGGGCGACGGCCAAGATCACGTACCAGGCGGTGCTGCTGGAGAACCTAGTACGTAGTCTCAGCAGGGAGGGGACGGCATGTGTGCGCGCTCGGGGCTGGGCTGTGTGTGACATCAGACCCACTCGCTGCTGCTGCTGCCTCCCCTTCCCTGGAGCCTGCATGGATCTCGTCTTGGCAGCAGGTGCTGCTGTTGGCAGCCTGCATCAGTGCTCTGTGAAGGGTGGACCGGGGAACGTGTGTGCGATCGTAACATCCTGGCCTCCTGCCTTCTCCAGTCCAGTGTGAAATGGCCTAACCTGCAGGGCTTCTCCCACCTCCCCGGGGATCTGATTCCTCAGCCAAATACACCTCGCTGCTGAAGACTATCTAGATACTTACTCAGCTTAGCTGGCCGTCATCACTGTATTATCTCAGCACCTCACGTTCATGAATGTATTTATCCTCACAGCCTCCTGAGGGAGGGGGGATGCTCTCTCCATTTTACAGATGGGAAAACTGAGGCACAGAGTAGTTTGAATGACTTACCCAAGGTCACAGAGCCTGGGGCTGAACTGGGAATGAACCTATGTCTCCTGAGTTCCAGGCCAGTGCCCTACCCACTAGGCCAGCCTTCCTCCGTCTCAACACTGCTTCCCTTAAATTCACCCCATTACCTGCTTTCTGTTCCCTAAGGGGCCCCTAACTATCTGCAGACTCGTGTCCTGTTGTCACTTAGCCGGGCTATGGACAGACAAAGTCTCTCTCCTAACTTGGCAGGCTCCCTTCACGTTGTCAGTATCCGTCTGGTAAAGCAGAGGTGACCAGATGGCCATTTAGAGCGGGGATCCTGCCCTCCCTCTGTGACATGGTGCTGTCCGTGCATGGCCCTGTCCCAGTGCCGTCTCGCTCCGCTGTCTCCTGTTGCCCCTACGTGTCTCTCACTGTTGGCGTTGCCCGACCCTGTTGCTGGCTGATGCGTGGTGCTGTGTTTTCTCTGAAGGGAGTGACCCTCACCCTGTGGTCGACCTGCGGCCTGTCCCGGGGTGGGCTGTATGGAGAATGGCAAGGAGTGATCTGCACGGGAGAGAACAGCTCGCGGGTCCAGGTGTGTGTTGCTGCTGGCTGGAGGGGGCTGATGGTGTCCCTGGGGCTCCAGGCACGCAGCGCGTGCGCGGGGTTCCACGTGTGGTGTGGGCGCTCCCAGGGCTCTAGCGGGATTCAAGCAGCCCGTAGGTTAGTGGGCTGCTCCTTTGCCCGGGGACCAGCTCTGACTCCCAGCCTCCTGTAGGGAAGGGGGAGAGCGAGATGTTGCTCAGCAGCAACCCTTGGGACGACCGTAGGAGCAGTACAGCCAAGTACCAAAGGGGATCGCTCCTGTCCTTGGCTGAGATGCAGGCAGGTTCACTGAGCTGGGGGAGGATGGCGTCCCCGGTGTGTCCTAATGGCCTGTGTGCCGCCCCCGCAGAAGTGCCTCCAGCAGCTGTGGAACACCATCCTGTTCATCGCCCTGATCCTGTGCACGGGAATTATCGTGCAGGCCCAGCGGCAGTCCCGGCAGGGCCAGCCGGACCAGGACACTGAGGTGGGCTCTCCCCTCCTCTCCCCTCCCCATCTCTCCTCTCCCACTGGGGAGGTACAGCTGGGAATTGACTATGTTCTGCCTTTCCAGCTGGACCTCAAGCAGCACATCCTGCGGAGGCTGTCGGCACTGAAGACCCGGCGCTACCACCCCATCAGACATGCCTGGAGCCAGGCCCGTGACATCGATAGCTGCGCTGTCTGCTTGGACCAGTTCCACAAGAACCAGGTAGAGGGCCTGGCTGGGGCAAGATGCGCTGGGATCTTGGGACCAGGGCCGGCTGCGCCAGCCTTGCCGGGCTGGTGCTCGGGACAAGCACAGGAGGGCCGCGAGATGCCTGCTAGCCAGTGGCAGAACTGGGTACGGATTCTCCTCTGGGCACCAGAGTTCCCGCCGACGTTCAGCTCCATCCCTGTACTCCCTGCCTGAAGCAATCCCCAGCCTCCCTGTCCTCCGCTAGCAGGCTTCTGGCCGCTCCCGTGCCTGCCCCTTTCGAATACTTGTATGGTGCTTAGATGTCCTCCCACGGCCGTCAGGACACAGGGCGACTCCACGCTGCCCAGCTGGCCTCTCAGTCCATCCCCCGGCAGCAGGGAGGCAGATACTGGGCTAGCTGGTCACTGCTCAGTCCTGGTGCATCTCCGAGGCTGGCGGCTGTGGTGCATGTGTTTGTTCCTGATGTTCATTGCTTCACCTCCTGCCCACAGTGTCTGCGGGTGCTGCCGTGTTCACACGAGTTTCACCGGGACTGCGTGGATCCGTGGCTGCTCCTGCAGCAGACCTGCCCCTTGTGCAAGCACAACATCCTGGGTGAGAGCCGTGGGGGGGCCGCGGAGGGTATCCCCCGGGCAGCTGAGCGCTGCTGGCCCGAGCGTTAAGGCCTCTCGCTGCGATGTCTGCAAAGCCCTGGAAGCTCCTGGAGGAGGCTCTTGAGGGCAGTGACTGTTGGGCTTGTTCCCAGCAAGCCCCGTTGGGCCGGGCCTGCCCTGGCGTTGGGTACGCGATGACAGCGTGCTGGGCAGCTTCTCGCCCCGTTTGCCCTAGTGAGCTCCTTGGCAGTGAAGGGGTTACTGACCCTCCAGTGACCACCCCTCTCTTGATCTCCCCTCCAGGTAACTGCTGCGGGGAGAGCTAGCTGGCCTGTGGACCTGCGGCGGGGACAGAGCCACCTACACTCCAGGGGCTGGGGGGGGTGCCAGGTTAATTTGGGAACCTGTCCGAGGGAACTGGGGGCACCCAGGAAGCGGCGCCATTCCTGGGCCTGGGGCAGAAGCAGCACCATGCGTGTGTCCGCAGGGCTGGGCAGACCCACGGGGCTGTGTGCTCAGTTCAGCTGTCGCCCCCAGGGAGACAGAGGGGATGAGAACGGGCTCTGTGCACGGGGGCAGCCCTGTTTGGCGGGGGGTGGAAGGCGGGATCAGCGTGGGGCTGGGGGTGGCCAAATTCTGCCCTGTCTTAAATCCATGCAACCCCCCTGAGATCAGGGAGGGCAGAACTTGGCCTCTGAGCGTGTGTAATTTGGGAGGTGGGGGCGGATCTGGGCGGGCTGATCGGTCAGTATTAGCGTAGCGTCTTCGGAGGGGTGGGGGCAGGTAAATAAGCTAAGGAGGCATCTGAGACCCCTTGGGAATAAGGTGGGAGGTCAGGGCTGCTTAGGCAAAGTCTACGGGGTTAATGGGGAGCTCCAGCTACAGGGGGAGAGGCTGGTCTGCGTGGGGCTGAGACCTCGCTGTAGGCTGATTGCCCTGTGCTCTCTGCGGCAGACCCGCCCTGTGCTCCTAAGGGACTGCTACTCCTTTTATAAATCTCTTTTCTATACTCCCACGGCTGCTGCCAGGAGCACCTGGGCCGGCTGGGCTCTCCCTTACTCCTTTGCTCTCTCAGCGAAGGCAGCGCTGAGCCCCTTGTCCCTCGCGAGGCGGTGAATGGGAATCCTCGGCCCGCCACGGAGCAGGGAGAAGGGGGCTGGAAGCTGTGGCTGCGTTGATCTGCTTCCCTTCTCACTGTCCCATGGGAGATCACATGGCTGGAGGGCTGGGGCAGGGTTTGAATGCTTGCTTTATTTATACTAACTTATTAGAGAGAACAGCATGAGGTAGCTTCAAGGGCTGCACAGTACCCGTGGATGTGTTGCAGTGGCCAGGCCTTTGCTGGGAGCCTTGGATGGGTCCGGGCCCTGCTTTGCAGCCAGGGGTTGTGAATTTGATGCACTGTACGTGTCCGTAAAGCCGCCTGCGTGATTAAATCTAGAGCAAGGAGAAACCTGCCGCTGCTCTTGTTGCCGTTTCTTTTACAGAACAATCCAGCACTGATTCCCCGTCCTCCTCCCCGCATGGGTTCAGTTTCCCTCTGCCTGGCTCGAAGCGCCTTTCTCTCCTCGTTTCCCGACGCCATTTAGAAAAGGTCCAGTCCAAGAGAAGCTGAAAAGGGCAGGGGGAGGGGTGCAGAAAAGAGCCTGGCTTGAGTCTCGCTGGGAGTTCAAGGCGGTGCCCTGATTAGTGCTTGGCTGCAGGCTCAGGGGCCATAAAACTCTACTGCTCAGGGCATGGTCCCTGCCAGACAGTCATCTGTTCCCAGCACAGGGACGTGAGAGCTCCTTTGGACACAGCAGTCCCGGGACTTCCCAGAGGGGGCGTGTGGCAAGCTGGTATGTGCGCGCCAGGGGCCCTGGCTCCCAGTCCTGTGCTTAGGCTGCTAGCCCATGCCTCTCCTAGAGCAAACCTTCGGGCACCTAGCCAGCTCCCTTTGCCTCCCCCAGCTTCAGGGAGTAGCGCACTTTTCAGCTGGGTGCCCAGATCTACCTACGCAGGTTGCTGAAGGCTCCAGGGAGCTGCGTGCAATGTAGCCCGGCTAGTCCAATGGAGGGTGATGGATTTTAGGATCACCTAGTCTGCCTTCGCCTAGTCCAGGGGGATAAAGACTTCTGCCAGAAGCTCACTGCATGCTGGGCCTGTAGTTTGCACTCAAACTGGGGCGTGGGCTTAATCATTTAGACTGAGGCTAATGAACATCTGCCCAGCCGCATTTTGGCTGTTTAGGTATCGCTGCTGCCAAGGAATTTTACTGCGCTTCCAACGAAGCGTCTCCTTCAGTCCCTTAAACTGGGGCTGTGATGTGAGATGGGCACGCGCCCCCTGCCGATGCACAGAGCTCTCCCAGCTGCTGATCTGTGCTGGTACCCAAATCGGGGAGAGATCTTGGCTTGTGCTTTCTTAAAAGCCATCGGTCAATGAGTGGGATAAAGGTGAGAGGAGAAATTGCACATGTGGGTTAAGGGGGTGTTGACCAGCATAAAATAGGTGGTGGGAAGCCTCAAGAATTATAATGGGGTGGGGACAAAACTTACTGACCCCCTGGAGACCTTCCTCCAGGCTGGGCAGGATCCTCTGGCCCCACCACCCTGCCACAGGGCAGAAGCTCTGAGCTCCCCACCCCAGTCTGGTAGGTGGAGAATGAGGGGGAGACATAGGGGGCTCCGCGAGCTGCATGTGGGTCACAAGCCCCGGTTTGGCCACCCCTGAATTATAATAAAGTAATTGGCAGAGGCTCTTAAGGAATGGCTAAACTTAAATATAAAATACTAGTTTACCCGCTCTCTGGGAACCATGCGCTGCCCTCTCTCTGGGAACCATGCGCTGCCCTCTCTCTGGGAACCATGCCTGTTCCCTGCAGGGGCATGCACTGTATGATCTAAGCCAGTTTTTTATCTCTAACTTCCAGGAGCCTAACTCGGCACCAGTTGAAAAGGATTAGAGCAGTGGATGGTGTCTACACCTGCTGCAATTGTTAGATAGCAGTCAGTCAACACCCTTCTCGCCACCCCTTTTCTCTCAGTCATTGGCCAGCTGCCATCAGATGGGTTAAAAGGGCTTAATCCTTGAATCTTGAATTGAAACCCAACACTCTGATTCCTCCCTCCCTTGCCGCACACCCGACCAGGATTGTGGGGGGGAGTGCAGCAAGCACTGGAGGGGGGTGTGATCCTGGTCGTTCAGAGCTCTTCATTCCCAGCCCCCGAAATAGGAAGAGAAGTCCCTCTTGTGTGAGTAGAAAACGGGGCAGTTTCTAGGTGGGAATGGAGCAATCTCACACTGGAAGGTGGGAATGCATGTCACCTTGTCAGTCTGCTGGCTGGGGTGTCTGTCTTCATGAGATCCTCTGGATCCCTCAATTCTCCCATCCTTCCCCCCTCCTGGGCAGCCTCACAGCAGCCCTCTGCTGCTGCCTGAGGTCTGGCTGGTTCTCCTTGTGGAGCTGCCAGAGAAGATGCTGTCTGCAAGGTGCTGTGGTCCCCCCACAAGCTAACCGCCCCCACTCCAGCAGGTGGCCCATCCCACTTAGAGAGCGGGTGAGTGGCAGAGGAGCCCTGGCTCCAGCACGGCGCAGCCCTTGTGCAGCTCTTTCATGGTCTCACACAGTAGCCCTGCACTCGGAGGGAGCTGGGGATGACCAGTCAAGGGCTTTATTTGGGGCTGCTCTCCTGGGGTTCTATTTCCGGTGGTTCCTGGGGCTGGGAGCTGAGAGGGGCTGGACTCTGGTGGCGCTGCCTTTCCCTTTCACTCTGGCGTGAATGCTGCTGGCGGAGTTCTCGGCTGGAAGGGAGACGCAGGACATTGCCTTCCACATGGCCTCTGCAGAGGATGGCTTTGGCTGGCTGCCTGGCGGTCTCTGAAGTGCCGGGCTCTGGCGGCTGGGTTGGCCACTGGGAAGCCTGTGGGGCACGGTGCTGCTCTGAGGTCTGTGTGCCACGGCAGGATTGCTGTAGAAGCAGGACAAGGCGTTAGAGATGCAGGCCCGGGGTAGGGAAAGTCGCCATGCAAACCAAGGCCCCCAGCTCCTTGCTGGGGTGAGGATTCTAGAGCAGGCCCGCTCACCCCATGGAAGCCTTGTGGGGGTCCATCCCGCCGTCCTCGTAGCCAGTCTGGGAGGAGGAGCAAGTCCAGAGCTGGGTCTGCGGGATGAGCTGGGGAGAGAAGAAATGGGGGTTAGCACCTCCCTGCTCACTGCCTGATGCTGGGAGCACCCCCTGCAGCCACAGGAAGACACAGCTGAGATGCAGCAGAAAAAACGTGTGTCCCCCGGCCTGTCATGGCTGGAGTCTGTCGGGACTGACTCAGAACTGGATGGGTGGTGTCTAGGCCCCAAAGGCCACCCCTGCTTGTGGGGTTTCTTTGCTCTGGCCGCAAGGAGCTCCAGGGTGTGGGGAAAGCCTCTCCTACCATCTCCCTGGGGAGAAACGGCTCCATTCCACTGACCTAGCTGCACCTACCGTGGAGATTAGATGGGCCTAATGCAGAGTATTTCACAGCCCCGAGGGATGTAGCTAGTGTGAGCTAATTTTTAGGTGTAGACCAGGCCCGAGTTCACAGCAAATCAGCGTGTGACTCTCCCTCGCCCTAGCCTGCTGCACACAAACTCCTTAGCACACTTTGATCTCCCTTGCATGGAAACAGGAGCACCTCAGAGCTCTCCGTAGCACTGTTAGTCCACAGCAACAGCACCCACGTGGGCGCTTAGTGCGTGGTGAGCTAATGCAGGCTAGATTCACACCTGGGCTTGCTGTAGACACTGTTTGTATAAACAAGAATAACAGTAAAGGGCTGTTCTTGAGACCAGTTTCCATCTTGTGTCCACTGGGCCCAGCCTCCTGGAGCGACCCACAGTAGCAGCACCACGCTTAGTCATCTCGTCTTCAGTGCAAGGCCCTTCCAGTCATCAAACAGGAGCTCCCACAAGCCAAGGCCTCCAGCTGGGAAGCAGAGTAACACCAGAAAAATCTGTCCCTCGGCCTGGCTGCCCCCTCTGGGAGAGATGGATTAAAAGCTCCTTCCGTTGATGTAGAAGAGCATTAGCTTCCTCTACAGTGCTGGTAACAGCTCCTGTCTTACTGCTCCTTGCCCTGAGGGATGATATTAATTCCTCACTTTCATGCATTCCAAATGAAAGCTCAATTGAGGATCAGACAGATGGACACACCCCTCAGAAATGGCCTGGACAGACTCCCCCTGCCTCCTGTGGGCTTTGGATCAGGTGCTGCATGCTTCTTCAGTGCACTCAAGACAGGTGTTTTCCTTTCTGTTTGTCACTGAAAATAGCTGCCGTGCCCACAGCTACCAGACATCCAGTGCCCCGCGCAGCTGGCCAGAAGTTTCTCTGGAAGGCTCTTCCCTTTCCCAAATAAGATCGGAACAACTGATGAGCTGGACTAAGCCTAGTAAAGAACAGACTGCATTGCCAGAGCCAGTGTGAGCTAGTGCAGTGCACTACAGCCCACGCATGTGTCTCGTTCCCAGGCAGAGCCAGGCATGGAGTTCAGCAGCACTCACTGTCTGCTCTCTCTGAGCCTGCTCTGGGAAAAGAATGGCTGAGTCACCCCAGCGTACAAACAGCTCTCTGTTCATGGGAACTCAAGGGCTGCCCTTCATCTTTTGCTTCCACTGAGTGAATGACTCTATTGTAACTCTGCAGTCTGGCACTCAGCCAGGGCAGAGAAGGCAGCTCAGTGGAGTGAGCACGCCTAGAACCTGGTCTGGCGGGATATGCTTCTGATCAGAGCGCAAGGACTTATGTGCTACATGCTGAGATGTGGGGCTCTCCTGCTCTGCCAGGGCCTGAAAGAGGGGCAGTCACTAACACTGCTCGTTTGCCATTAACAGCACAGGGTTTTGTTTGGGAAACACAAAACTGCCTCGGCCCCAGGGAAGGTTCCCAGAGCCCCTCTGTGATCGCAGAGCCCAGGATTTGCCCCAGAGAAGGACCCCGGAGCCCAGGATCAGCTCCAGGCCCACGTGAAGAACACTAACAGTAATCCCTCTGGAAGAGGTGCCATGCTCAGGTGAGAGCCCTGCTCACACCCCCTGCCTAGGCCCATGCTGGCGAAGTGACCGTAGATGTTTCCATATGTGGTTGATGCAGGAGACTCAGTCCAACCGCCGTGGCTCTTTAGATCCAATTTTCCAGCTGAGCCAGCTATGGAGCAAGGAAGTCATGTGACTTTCACCTAAGGCCTCATAGCAGATCTGGCACCTTCCAGTGGTCTGCAGTCATTTATATTGCAAAACAGAGCCCAGTCGCACATCGGTTCTGACCTACACTAGTGCTCTTGTTACTAGGCGGCACTGCCACAAGAGGAATGGAACACGGCAAATGTGAGCCTCTCCGAGAAGTACAGGGAGGCAGAATTAAACCTTCAGCTCCAGAGAACA
The DNA here is from genome assembly GCF_026122565.2 of Emydura macquarii macquarii. Lineage (NCBI taxonomy): Eukaryota > Metazoa > Chordata > Testudines > Chelidae > Emydura > Emydura macquarii. The sequence goes on from NW_027131391.1 coordinate 9,043,361, forward strand.
GAGATCGTGGGACTAGTCCTGATATACAGTGTGTGTGAAAACGGTCCTGAGCTTCCAGCCCCTTAAAGCAGTGGGCGTGTAGTCCCTCAGCCCTCTATAGAGACCAGGGGACGCGTCTCCTATTCCCCAGCCCTAAAGTCTACTGAGACAGTGGGATGTGTCCTAAATCCCCCAGTTGCACAGTGTCTAGGGACCACAGGATAAGCCTCACACCCCTATCCCCAACGTCTAGAGAGACCATGGGATTGGGCTCCAATTCCTCTGCTCCAAAGTCCAAGGGATGGGTCACAAACTCTTCATGTCCAGCAGGGATCCCCCTGTTGCACTGACCCCCTATTCTGCCTGCATTGCCAACCTCCTATTGACATTTAATAGATGCCCCCCCCTTGCACTGAGAGGTGCCCTCTCCACCTCTGGCTGGGGTCAGACTCACCCTTAGTGCTCCTTGCTGGGCCGCCTCTTTCATTTTGGCTAATGCAGCCCGGAGTCGCGAGTTCTCTTCCTCTAGGACGCTGATCCGGATGTTGTTTGCCTGCAGCTGCTTTTCCATGTCATCAGTGATGTTCCCAGTGCCTGCAATAAAACAGGATTCCCCTTCACAACAGTGCAAGGGGGGTGTGTGTGCACAAATCCTCTGGACACAGCAGGGTTGGCTCATGCAGGAGTGCATGTCAGCCCCAACTCCTGGAGAAGTAAATGCCCCTTCACCTCCTGGCATGAACAGCCCTGAAGCATGTGCAGGTAACTGCTAGTAACAGTGCAAAACAAGCACAGACGGGCTGCTCACGTCCCTCTCTCATTTAGTCTAGGGACGATAATTATGCCACGAAAGCCACAGGCCATTTAAAAATGAAAGGCATAGGCAGTGCAGGATGCAGCAATGGTAGCAAGAAACTGTATTCTCGTTAGCCAGCGTGTGATTCCTCTGGTAACTAACGCCATTGTTCGCAGGCGCAGGGCTACCCGCAGCACCAGTCTGTGCTGTGTGTGAGGCAGCGGGGAAATAGTGGAGGCGTGGGAGACCAGCCTCCAGCCAGTGCCTTTCCCATGGGTACAATGCTAGTAAGAGAAATCGTACCCTAGGGGCAGGCAGTCTGCAAGCCACGTGACACCCCCTCCCCCCCCATGATGGGGTGTTCACCCCATGCCAGCACTGAAGGGGTTAAGGTGGCAAGGGAGGCTGCACCTGGTAGGGAGTTAACGAGCAATTATACTAATTGAGAATGAAGCTCACCTGTGCAGGAACAGGTGGGGGCTTCTACAAAGCCTAGGAGCTGAGGCTAACAGACCTACAGTCTCACCCCCTGATACAAGGGGGAGGCGCAGGAGTCCGAAAAGGCAGCCATCCAGGGGAGCATAGACCTGAACTGCTGCTTTGAGGGGCCTTGGAGTGGAAGGAACCCAGAGCAGAAGGTAGGCCTGGTTCCCCTACCAGCTGCTGTGGGCGTGGTGCAGCGCAGCGGAGATGGAGAGTGCCTGAGACTTTGTGGAAAGAGACACGGAGGAGACCCTGGAAGGGGAGGATAGTTGTGATTTGGCCAGAGGGCTAAGCCATGCAGGGGAGAGGGGCTGTAGAGCAAGTGACTGAGGCAACAGAGTGGGAACGGTGGTGTGCTAATTCCTCAGATGGGCCAGGAGGAGGCGCTGCTGGGCAGCGAGTAGCCCATCCCATTACACCCCGATCCCCGCACTGCTACTCTCAAGGGCACTGCAAGGTTCTGCTCTTAGCTGAGGTTTGTCTCCTCCCCTTTATCTCCCAGGCTTGTGTTGTCCTCACCAGCGACCCTCCAACTCGCAGCCCTCACCCACTCCCAAAACTCATTCAACTGTCTTCCAGGGGCCTCTACACTCTGCCTCTCCTGCTGCTCCTTCGTGCCACCCCTGGAGCAGGCTGAGCTCTGGAGAGCAGTGAGGGTGTAGTCCCTCAGTTCCCTACTGTAGCCACGGGATGCCTCTCCTATTCCACGGCCTGTTCAGGAGTCATGGGACCAGTCTCTGCTCCAAAGGGCCAGCCATCTTACCCCTCTTGGTACTGGGTGCCCAGCAAAAGTCTCCCCTGGAACCACACTGCTGGTTTCCCCTTTTAGTGAAGTGATGCCCCCCTCACGGTGGGGCATGCTGAACAAGTGAACCAAGATAGACACCCCCATTAATTCAAGCAGATTCCATGTGTCCTCAGAACAACCGCTGCCTGTACTTGGAGGCTTTAGGACAGATTATCTGGCTTATGTGGCCACTTAGTGCCTGCACTAGTTACATAGCCCCTTCCGGCACGAGGGGCACAGGGGGGATGGAGGCGGGCTGGGGGATGAAGGGGGCATGGCCGAATGGAGCTCTGCTAAACCTGTCCTCCACTGGCATAAAGTCACTGACTGCTTACTGCTCAGCTGCTCTAACTCCCCGGGGGGCTGGGCACTAGGGAGCTGTTACTATCTTCCCTGCACCAGACCAAGTTTGGATGCAACAGAGAACTGAGCCCTTCGTTAGGAAAGGACATGGGGTAGCAACAGTCGCCGCCATATGCTGTGCCCCGTTAAACTCAACGAAGCACCATTCAACCCATCAACTGAGTAACACCCGGGGTGGCTGGCTGCTAGCAGGACCTTGCCAGGTGGCATTCTCTTGTCCTGCTGTACTAACCCCAGGCTGGCCTAATGGGCAGGGATGTTGTGTGGCTAGAGGTACCTCCGTTCCAGATGCCACCTGGCATCTCTCCTATGGACACATGCCCCATACATGGCCACGATCCGATGTACCTGGTTACTAGCCAGAGGAGGGTTTTGGGGGGATGTAGACACACCGCTGCAGTCTGTAAAGGGTTAAGATGACCCCTAACAGTCACTTGGTCATTTTGTGATGGTCACTTGTCTCATGGGCAGATCCCTGTGGACTGCAACTGATTTTTCAATAGGCTAGTTCTCCATGTTTAATTTCAGGTCTATGTCTATGATTTTTACACCCATGCAATTCTAAAACAGCCCCTGGACTCACACTCTCCCATGGCTGTGAGCTGGGGGATACACACCCGCTTCTAGGGCATTCTGTGCCGGAGCACCATGGTACCAGGGGTGTGTGTAAAAGTCTGTTACCGTCCATTCTGGTGTGAGCTCTTACTGTCTGCTGCCCTCTGCCCCTTCCCACCCCCTCTTACTCTCAAACTGCGCCTCAGCAGGGATGTGGAGGTCTGGAAAGGACACTAGCAGCCTTTCCCTCTCCTTCAGCTCCTGGAGCAGCTCCTCCAGCGCGGAGATGTTCCTGAGTAGCTCAGATGTGGACTGCTCCAGGCGCCGCTTCTCCTGCTGCAGGTTCTCCATTAGCTGCTGCACTGGACAGGAAAAGCAGGATTAGGTTTCACGAAGGTCCTTCCCTGCTGTGGTCCCAGCTCAGAGTGATTCTGCCCGGGGAGGATTCGGGGGTGCTGTAAAGTGGCTAGGAGAGGGGCTCAGGCGGCTATAACACAGCCCTTGGGGCAGAAGCTGATCTTATCCCGTGAGAGGCACACCAATGTGATGAACCACCAGGCCTCAGCTGTGCCTCTGGCTCAGTGTGATGGGGGCACCCCAGCGCCAGACAGACGTGGCATTTGTCCTGGAATGCCCACAACCTTCAGTGCTTAACGGGGCTCTGCTAAAAGGGCCAGTTCCTGAGGCCCCTGCTCACCTTTTACTTGGTCCTTGCTTGGAACCAATTCCCACCAGTCAGAGGGAGATTGCCTGAGTAACAATGGAGCAGCGTTGTCAGAAATGGGCCACAGATGTTACCTGGGGAGAGACTGCCTGATTGGAGCCAGGGCAATAGGAAGCCCTCTCAACCCTCCATCATGGCACAGTAGAGCCTGCTTCCCCCCACCTAGCACACGCACTCCACTGGGTATCCAAGGCCCATTAACAAGTGGGGGGCCACTCATTCTGAGCCTTTACTCACTCCCTCCCCCACTGGAGCGCCACAGTGCAGATCTAGCCGCCATTTCACTGCCTCTCAGCGCTGAAGGGACTTCTTGCTGCTCTGGGGGCATTAACACTGACCTGCTGGGCCTCCAGATGGCACTGAACCTGCTGCTTCTCCGCCTGCATCTCCTTCAGCTGTTGCTCCAGCATAGCCTTGTCATCCTCGGCTTCGCCCAGGCTGATCCTCAGCCCCTCACACTCCTGATCCAGGCAGTCCAGTTGTTGCAACAGGGCCCTCTGCTTGGCCTGGAGCGACTTCACAGAAAGAGAAAGGTCGATGACCTGGATGGATATTGGCCCAAGCAGCTTTAAAGCAGGAAGGGCAATAATAAAAAGGGCGGCAGGCCCAGGATCCAGCTGGGGCGGGCAGGCCAGAGTATGTGTTTGGGGGAACCTAAGTGGGTATACAGCTCAGTCCGGTGTGTGAGCACTAGTAAGCTGCAGCCTGGGATGTGCAGGCGGCAGCAGAGGGCGCCAGAGAGCTCCCTCTGCCTGCAGCACGGGTCCGTGGGCACCCAGTGGGCCTGGTTCTAGGGGAGATCAGGCTACTCCAGCTTTCACCCAAATCAGCGGGCCCTGCCCACCCGTGTCAAGAGCGTTCCCTGAAATGCCGGAACTGATCAGTGGCCATTTTGAAAAGTGCTCTGTTACAGACAGGCGAACCAGCCGCGAAATGCCAGTGCACTGAGGGTACGAATAGGCATGGTGGGGTTGCTGGGGAAGGCAAGCTGTTTGCAACAATCCATCAGACAGGCTGCTTTCAGAAAGGGAAGGGCGAGGGTGTGCAGGTAAGATGGCACCGTTGCTCCGGCGCACAGCTCCTATCTACCCATCAGATACTCACCTCTTGAACAAAGGGACAGCACAATTTATCACCAGGGAAGTGCAAGCAAAGCAACACGAGGGGGCGGGGGAGAGGAACACCGAGCAGAGACCCTGGTTACAATCCTGGCATATTTCTTAAATGGAAACAGGCTTGGTGGTCTTCAGACTAGCCCAGAAATGTGCTTGCTATTCATACAGTGGCAGGAGCAGAACCAAAGAAGGGAGGGGGTGACGGGAGAGCAATGGACTGATGGGCATGTGCCATGTCCAGGCAGAGATGGCCTAAGGGAGAGTAGAAGGGAGTTAGACTCGGGTAGGATGGGAGCAGCAGGTCTTGGTTCCTGCCATGGCCGAACCTCCTCATGCCTGAGCATGCTTTCCACTTTGGCCTTCTCCTTGTCCAGCTGGGTGGTGGCCTCGCTGAGCTCATGGCTTGCGTTCTCCAACTGGCTGGTTAGCAGCTGCACCTGGTCTTCCAGCTTTGTCATCTGGCTCTTGTGGACCATCTCAGTCCTCATCTCCTCCAGTAGGGTGCTTTTGGTCAGCTCTGTGAATACACAACCCCTTGCAGCCAATGCCATGGGGTAGGGGGGAAAGCGCATAACAAGGGAGATGAGCTCTTCCTCCCACAGGTTCTGTAAGCCCCTGGGAAGTGGGATGAGAGCGGAGAAAGGAAGCTTTCTGGCATGACTTCCAAATGCTCTCTTATGGGCCCCTCCCAGGAGGGGAGCCACCGTTCCCACCTTTGCCTGCAGTTCTGAGAGTCCCAACACATAGTGCTAGCACTCCAGGGCAAACACATACTTGTACCAGCTTGGCAGACAGGCTCCACTCTTAGTCTTTAAGGGTCAGCCACAATGTGGATAAGATGGGGGAAAGTGGAATATGGAGCCTTCCCCTTGCGTGAGCAGGGAGACTGTCATGCTAACATTAGCCTTCTCAAAGCCATTGGTCCACCCCCACCCCTGTACCAACAGCTGGCTGGGTGCAGGGGAAGCTCTGTTACACCCATCTGAAGGGTGGCAGAGAACAGTCAACCAAGAGCCTCGGACTCCTGGCTGACCTGCAGGATTCCTCCCAGGGGCGGCTCCCACTGCAGCAAAGCTTCTCCACAACCCTGTAAGGAATAATCTAGCCCAAGACTCCTCATTCCAAGGGTTTCCAGTTTGTTGGTCCATGCTCTGAAATGGCTGAGATTCTGAGAGGCTCATGGGATCTTGCCCCAGCCCCCAGGATTCTCCCTAGAGTGTTACCTGGGCACTGGTGGTTAGAAGGCACTTGCATACTAAAAAGATGGAGGCCATTTAACCACATAGGTTCTGATTCTCCTCTCACACCAGTGCTAATCAGGAGTGACTGCACTAGAGTCAATGGAACTACACTGGTGTAAAAACAGTGAGAGAGGAGAATAAAGTCCTCAGATGAGATCAGATGGATGGATGAGCCCATGACGCTTCTTACCCAGCTCTCGCATGGTAGCTTGCTGTGATAGCAGCTCCTCTTTCATGGTGGAAATTCTCTCCTCCAGCACAACAGCTCCTAAAGCAACCAGAACAAACTACTTAGCAAGGACCTCTCCAGCATTTCTCTACACATAACAACCACCCCATGGCGTGTCTCATCAACTATGCATTGTCCTATGCTTCAGTAAAGGGAGGAGCTAGGAAAAATGACATAGCTGATCATCTTTATTATTTACTGAACTTCTGGTCTTAAGACACCTGGCCTTCCAGCTGGAGGGATCTGGAAAATAGCACCTGTCCATTTTTAAAAATCTAACTCTTGAAATAAATTGTGAAATAGTTTTTTTCTAGAAACATGTAGCACATTCAGACCACAGGATGGGATGGGGCAAAGGTTTTCTTGACACACGTTAGGGACAAGCTACATAACATTCTCTCTCTCTCTGTGTGTGCGTGTGTGTGTGCGTGTGTGTGAGAGAGGTCACCTTCTGGCACAGCTGCATCAACAGACTTGGGACATCTGTCTTCTCACTCTTTAGGTTGGTGAGGATCAGATGGCATCTTCACAACATGTTTGATCTATCTTGACTCCGAAGGAGGATGTCTCCCTCCCTTTGAACGGCCACTTTCTAGGCTAGTAGGTTAGATGCACACCACAACAAGCCAGTCCTACTGTTCTGAAATCCTCACCACCCCATCCGCTCATACAAGCATTCAGGGCTTGCAAGGTGCAGTGAGCAAGCACTGGTGGCCAGAGAATGGAGAGCAGCAGGGAATAAAAAGAGCCCTGAACATGAGTAAGTAGGAAATAGTCACCCCTTCAGACGCAGTGAAGTGGGCGAGTCTGCAATACCTGGCCTCTCAGTCACCAGAAATACAAAGAAAAGAGATTTATGAACAGAAGAGTTAATTTAAAGGGGACAGTCAACTGTCTACAGACAAGGAGTGAAATTTTAATCCCATTGACTTCAGTGGGACCAGGATTTCATCAAGGACTCTGGTTGTGTCTGCTGAAAACACCTGTCGACTAGGGACAAACTGGGAATGGCACCGCACCTATCTGTAGATCCTCCTTCTCCTTCTCCATTTTGGCAGTGATCTGCAAATTCTCTTTGATTTTTTCCTCCAGGTGCTGCTCAGCTTCCTTCCTCTGCTGTTCCTGGGTCTCCTTCTCCTTCTGAAGAAGTTTGTCAAAGTCCTCAACCTGCTTCCTCAGCTTATCCTTCTGTTTCTCAGATTCTTCCAGTTCTGCCTTCAAAGGGTTTATCTGCTCCATCAGCACCCCAAGATGTTTGTTGATCCGGGAGAGGTCTTTGCTCTGTTCTGATGCCCAGAAACTCATGTCCATAGCGGTGAGTGTCTTGTTGCCCAAGGTCTCCTCAACCATCTCTTGGAATTTGCACAGGGACGAGGGGATGTTCTGGCTGTGGCAAATGCTGATGATGGCTTTACCAACCTCCCGGAGACTGGCCTGGCCACTAGCACATGCATCACAGGGTACCAGAGATGACTCAATTGTCTGAGAATGGACACTACAGATGTTCTTGGTGACCCCATATGCAGACCGTGGCCGTGAGGTGTCTGAGAGATCACCGTCTGGCACACTGATGGTTTGTGACAGACATGAGACAGTTGACTGAGCACTGGCTAATGATGCACCCGATTCTGAAATCACAGGTGAGCAACTTTTCAAACGCTCGTTCTCAGCTTTCACATCTTGCAGGGTAGATTTCAATGCAGAGATGTCCCTCCTGTTTGATTTCTTCTATTAGGCAGAGAACATAGGAGAATGAAGACATTTGCTGTCATATTTAAACAAGTTAATCTTAACTATCTTCCCAGCTCTCACATTGGCCTAGCAAGCCAGTAAAATGGTGCCCGTCTTAAAATAGAACCAAGGAAACTGGAAATGAATAATTCCTGTAACACAGAGACCCCTTTGCTTCACTGCTGGTGAAAGGGCTGGAAGTACAACACCAATACAGCCGGAGTGAAAACCGACACACCCTCACTGGGAGGGAATGTCAGTGGGAGTCTGCAGTCAGTTTTGGTAGCTTCACCTTAGAAAAATGTCTCAGATTGAATAGGTACAAAGAGGGGCTACAAAGACAGTGAGAGACCAGGGCAGGATTCCCCTAGGAGGTGGTCTGGCAAATACTGGGGCTATTTATCCTGGGAAAGAGAAGTATTCCAGGGAATGTGACTGAGGTACAGTGTTAAGGTTACAAAGGGGACAGTGATCATCACCCCTTTTTTGCCCCATAATAGGAGAACAAAAGGTCATTTGGAGAAAGTAATGGCAGATAAATTTCAAACAGGCAGTACTTGATCACATAGCACACAGGCAGCCTGTGGAACTCCCTGCTGCAGGAGGCCAGATACAGCACCTGGATTTTAAAAGGTTCTGGCTAACTTTACAGCCACTAATACCATTTTAGCTAGTTCTGATGATTAGATGAGGTTAATCAAAACTCATGCTTCCAAGTGTAATCTGATTACTGAAGGTTCAATCATGATCTGGTTTAGTATAGCAAATCCTGTATAACATAGGTCCCAGCAGCGCTAGGCACATCCTACCTCAGTCACTAGCTGCTGATGGAGAGCTCCCAGTTTCAGCATGCTGTTCCAGTACTTCTTCACAGCCAGCCCAATGGACATGCAGGGTCCCACTGCCCGAGAGGGGGGCACGGCTTGTTCGCTGATGAGATTCTCCGTATAGCCTGTGAAACTCTGAAGCAGCAACAGCAGCCTTCTTTGACAGAAACAAACCCTGGCTTAGAGCTGCATGAAACATATCCCCAGGAGACGGCTCTTCACTGTAGGTCACTACTGCCCTGCAAGTCTAGGGGGATGATGTAAGGAGCCATGGGAGGTGGCCCAGGGATCGCATTGAGCATACAAAATACCCCAGAGGGAACCCCAGCTTTCTAGGCTGGTTACGGGGAGAAACAACCCAGGAGGTGGGGGACCCTCTAACCACTTGTGCAACTTCCCAGTTCTGAGTCACTCTACAGAGCAACATTCCTCCGAGTTCAGGGCCTGACTGTCTGCTCCCAACGGCACAGATTCAAAGCCATGCTCTCTGATTGTAGATGGGATACGTGGAGGTGGGTCCTGCTTTGGCCCAGTGATCAGGTGGGTGAATTCAAGGGGATCATAAATGGGCCTTCGGAAAGGTAAAGCTCCCACACAGGCCAACCTGTTAGAGCCCAGCCTTGAGAAGCTGCACCCAGAGTTACTTTTTTTAAATTATGCAGCATTTTACTTCAAGTCAATCAAAAAAGCAAACGCTCCCAAACGCCTAGTGACTGAGCCATGATTTAAAATATAAAAGTGACATCTGTACTGATAACTAGCCATGCCAAGAGGCAACATGGGCTTGTGGATGAGATACGCAAGAGATGCAGTTCTAGTCCCTGCTCTGCCATTCATGAGCTGGGTAGCCTTGAACAACTCAGTTAACTTGTGCCTCAGTTCCCCAGTTGGCAAAGTGGGAACAACAACTCATCTACTTATTGCAGATGAGAGGCTGTAAGGACAGTTTGGCAAATTGATAACTAACTGAAAACAAGGCCTTACAATGGGAAATGTCAGTCAGCCTTAATAATATGGTGCTACCAGCCCCGCCTATAAGAAGAGGAAATGCTGCTAGATAGCTAAAAGCATTATGGCTACACTCCAACACTGATTGCTGTTCTTTGAATATGCTGCCTGTGCAGAACCATGCGCATGGTGCCAGGGGCAAGTATCCTATCGATAGGGATCTAAAGAGACATTTCTCAAAGAAGAAATGCAGCTGCTCAGCCACAGATGCATACGAAATGTCTCCCCTGCTTTCCAGGGGCATGTTACTCTAAAGAGCTGAACTCAGATACATGGTCAGTATGAATGTAGTGTTTTCCCAACAGGCATTCCTGAAAGGAGTTGTGGATGTTCACTGGCCACCCTTTTAACAGTTCTGAGATATTTTCATCCTCTTACCTGTCAATCACCAGTTCAAGGAGCACTATATAGGAATGCTGGGTAAATTCAGGGTCATTCTCCACATAGTCATAATGCTCCAGCAAAGCCACCAGATCCAGATCACAGGACACTTTATTGGGGAACTTCCAGGAGGGATAATGCACTGCCCCAGCCCGGGAAAAGACATCAATGATGGCTCCTTGTAGATCGGTGATGTCCTTCCTCAAGCTCTCCATGCAGTTTGGATTGCCCAGCAGGTAGGTCATTCTGACAGCTGACTTCAGGCCACCAACAGGAAAAGGCCCCTCATTGGCAGGATGGATAGATCTGCAGCAGACATCTGAACATCAAATTCACTAGCAGATCCCCTGGGGAAAGAGAACCAAGGCAGGTCAGACTCATTACTGTACATCTCAGCTCTTCATGACAGTGGGATAAAGTGCTAGCACTTCTGTTCGGGCATAAAAGTTACAATGCTATACTCTGGTCCATAACAAGTCCTAAGAACTGGAACTTCACAGCAACAGAGGGATAAAATTCATCTCCTCTTGTTCCAAAATCACAGAATCCCCTTTAGTTGTTAGCTGTACATAGGGCCCATGATACTAGTTCCATAGAGTTTAAAGCCAGAAGGGACCATTAGACCTAATCTGACCTCTTGAATACCACAGACTATTATATCTCACCGTTACCCCTCTATTGAGCCCAAAGACTCTAGATGGACAAAAGTATTTATTTCAGTTCTCAGGGCAGCAGGAGAGAGCCAGGTGCCAGGCACCACAGCCAGGTGAGCTGCTCTGATTCCAGTCAGTCTGATAGACAGCAGTGGCAGGTGTCAGACAGGTATTGCACTGTCAGACGTGTATACACGTCAGGGGTGTGTGTCGGTATTGTACCTGCAACAACCAGCATTGGCACAGTGCCTCTTCCACCCCCCGGGCCCCCCGACACCCGATCTGTGACGAACTGCCGCGGGGAGCACACCACCCCCGAGCTCTGTCTCGGGGTGTCTCCGGCTCCCCCTCAGTGGATCTCGGGTGAAAGGTCGGCAGCGGGGTCCTGGGACGCGGCGGTCGGGGCGGTGAGCACTCCCCTGCCCTGGCGGTGAGCAGCCCCGCATCTCCGGGTGCTCACAACGCGCAGCTCCCAGAGGGCCGCGTTCGTACAGCCGCGTGCACAGGGCAGGGCGGGGCGGAGAGACTCAGCCACGCAGCTCGAGCGAGCACCACGGCACCCAGGGGTCCCGGCGCGGCGCTGCCCCCCGCTGAGGTAGCGCCCCCACTCCACGCCGAGCCCCGTGGCTAGCGGGTGCTGCCCCAGGCTGGCCAACGGCTCGGATGGGACCCACGGATACAGTGCGCCAGGCTGGCCCGGGGGACCCCTGGATACGGCCCCCTCCGGATACGGGGCCCCAGGCCGGCCCGGGAGGACCCACCTGCCGAACGGCCGCCGCCCCCCGGGTCGGAGCGAACCCGCTGCCTCCACCGGCGCCTCAGCTACCTCCCTACGCTGCGCTACCTGTTACCATGGCAACCCCGCAGGCCCCGCCCCTTCCCTCTGAGGAGTGAACCATCTGCCCAGCCCAAAGAGAATGTTGGAACGTTAGGAGAGTACACCCCCTGGATCCATCAGTGGAACATTCCGAGTTTGCCATTATCCTTCTCCTTCCCTCTGAAATATACTGAGTTCCTGTGGCATCCCCTAGTCCGCTCCCTCAGTGACACGAGCCCGCTGATTTGCGCGCGCAGCCGCGACGACTCTCCCACCCCCGCTGATGTCGCCTCATTGGAACATTCCCGCTGGACTGCGCGCCCCCCTCGCTCTGTCCCCTCACTGAACCAATCCCACTGGGCTGCGCGCGCATCCTCTACGCCCTCCCCCCAGGACTGTGTGCATCCCCCTCTATATCCCCAGAGTAGAACAGTCCCACTCGGCTGCGCGCGCAGCCTCCACGACCCGCTTCCATTTTTCCCCCGGCCCGTATTTTCGTCGTGGCGTGGGCTTAGCCCTAGCCGACCGCTGCTGCGCGCGCAGCCCGCTGAGGGTCGCCGCCATTTTGTGCGCGGCGGTGTCGGTTGGTGGGTCGCCGCGCCGCGGTGTGGGCTGCTCCGTTGCCGCCACCCCCTCCCCCCCAGGACAAGCAGAGGCTCCGGCGGGCAGCTGAGGAGGCATCATGCCGGCCGGGCCGGTGCAGGCGCTGCCGCCCGCGCAGCCGGCGCCCCCAGAAGGCAAACAGGTACCGGGCAGTCCGGGCCGGGGGCGGGGCGGGCCTGGCGGCTCGGGGCCTGGTGAGGAGAGAGGCCCGGCCTGCCCCTCCCCCCAGCCGGCCCCGGGTCACCAGCGCGGATTCGGGCTGCCCCACGGGTAAAGTTCCCAGTGGGCAGGTCCCAGCATGCAACGCGGCGCAGTGCATGCTGGGAGAGGTAGTTTCCGTGGGCAGCAGGCCTGTGACCCGCGCAGGGCTGGCAAGCTAAGCAGGGCCTGCCGTGGTCAGGGCTGGGCTGGGAGACCTGGCTCCTCTCCCCCGCCACGCAAGGTTGCCGCTCCCTGCGGTCGGTGCTGACTCATGGACGTTAAGGTCAGACAGGACCATCATCATCGTCGCAAGCCACAGCACCTCCCCCACCCGCTCCTGTAATAGGCCCGTCAGCTCTGGCTGGGTTTCCTGGCTCAGCGATGTCAAGTTACAGAGAATCCCCTGGTGACACTAGTTTAAACCTGCAAGTGACCCCTGCCCCATGCTGCAGAGCAAGGCTAAAAAACCCAGGGTCTCTGCCAATCTGAAAAGTCTTTCCCAACCCCGAACAGTTAGACCCTGAGCATGGGGGCAGCCAGACAGCTGGGAGAGAACTGTCTGTAGTAACTCCCTGATGTCCCCGTCTAGTGACCCATGAACATAACTGAGGAGTGATTTTTGAGATGCCCATGCCATGGCAGCAGTATCTTCTTCAGTATTTACTGCCAGCAGTCACAGATCCGCTGCATGCCATTAGAGGCGGTCTCCTCATACCATCCCCTCCATCAATTTATCAAGCTCAGTCTTGAAGCCAATAAGGTTTTTTTTTGCCCCAGTGTTGTGCTGGGGGGCGCTTTGTGGCAGTTTGCTCAGAAGGGGCGCTGTCCCCGGGTGCTGGGGCGCTGCGAGACATGGTGTGTTTGTAGGGTTGCTGATCGCTCTGTCAGTGCTCCCCAGCTAGGGGATACATAAAACTCAGGCCCTGCCTTGCTTGTGGGAATTAAAAGTTCCCCAATATTCCGCTGAAGCCCTGTGTCTGGATCACTGCCATCTCTGGTCTAGAAGTCCCAGGTCCCTGAGTCCTTTGTGGATTTTTAGTGCATAATGCCTTCCTTGTTTCTTGTCTTAAACTTTTATCTAGCTTTGCTGTGCTCTGTTAAACAGCTGCTGTCTTCTTCTGGAGAGGCAGCATGGCCTAGTGTCTATAGCACTGGGACACAGGAGACCTGAATTTTATTCCCAACTTTGCGCTAGCCTGCTGGGTGACCTTGAGCAAGTCACTTCCACATCCTATGCCCCAACTTCTTCATTTATAAAAGGGGAATAATGATACTGATCTCTTTTGTAAAGTGCTTTGAGATCCATTCCTGAAAACAGCTATATGAAGTAGCTATTATTGCTACCCTCAAACTGGGTGGATTTCGGGACTGTGTGAAGTGAGTTGTTATCTCAAGGTAGCCCACAGTGCTTGGCAAATTAAACAGAGATTGCATCACTCACCGTTAAAATAGGGATGTAAAATATCAGTTAACTAAAACGTTTAAACGATAAAAATTATTGTTTAAACAATATAATATTTCACATCCCTACCAGTATGCTGTGTGCTTCCCTGATGAATGGTGCCAGCCTGGGGTGCAGCGTGGGGAGAGGACACTGGGATCCCCCCTGCTGAGTGCACACTGGTGACTACCACCCGGGTGAGGGCACAGGGGTACCCAGGGGGCATGGCGGGGGGGGGTGCTCTGGCAGCTGGCACAGGCTTTGTCTGGTAAGGTAGATGCCAGAGGCCGCGGACACACCTAGCCTGCAGAAAGACACAATAAAGCACCTCTGTGCCCTGCTCCCCGCCCATCTGCCCCCCCCCCCCCCCGCCACGCTCATGGCCTTGCCCTGGACCGGGGATACCCCTCATGCCTGCCCAACCCTCCAGACCCTTCACCTGTGTGCGCCTCAGCTGCTGCCAGAGTCCCAGGTCACTCACTGTTGCCTACTCAGCTGGTGCCACCGGCAGTGCCAAACTCCTGAGCTGCCAGGGCTCACCCCTGTGCATGCGTGAGTCCCAGTGCCCCCTCCCCTCCATTGTCCCTCCCTGGAACACCCCAGCCCAGTCCCACTCAACCCCACATGACAGCCCCCCCATGCCACTGACTTTCTTCCAGCCTCCACTTGGCTACACAGGGTTGCTGTCAGCCACAGCTGGGTAGCTCTCCCCCCAGCCCTCTGCACCAGTCCAAATGCAGGCAGGAGCAATGCTGTGCAGGGAGCAGGGTGAATAAAAATCAATTTTTTTTTTATAATCCAAATTTTTTTATTTAAATCAGATTTTTTTAATCATCAATAAAATACTAAATTTCTCTCGTTTTAAAAAATAAGTTACAATTAAATCTCATCACAAACATCCTACATTTACAGTCTCATAAAAATGAATTAATGGCTCTAGTCTGTCCAACCCAACTACCAGCTCTTGCTTCCTGAAAGTTCTGGGCTTTCAGTTTCTGTTTCAGTTTCTCAGCAGATTAAAGTCACATGTGCAAAGAAAGACACAGGCTGGATAGGATTGTTGTTGTTCTGTGCTTATGTGGTGGTGGAGCTCCTTTTTGCATTGTTAACAATAAACACTTCATTGACATGGTTGAGTCCTTACAACAAGGCTACACTCCACCTGGTAGAGCAGACATTGGTGGAACGTTCCTAGATACAGTGTATGAGAAGGAACTTGAACAGTGTGCAAGAAATACTGAGGGGAAGTTTGCCAGTTTAAGCCTTGATGGGTGGAGCAATGTACACAATGATCCAGTAATATGTGCTTGTGTGACAACAGAAGATGGGGCTGCATATCTTTCAGAAACAATAGATACATCGGGAAATGCCCACACAACAGAATATTTAAAAGAAGTGGCAGTGAAAACTGTAATAAACTGTGAACAAAAATTCAACTGTCGCATGTGCAGTTTTGTCATAGACAATGCTACAAACATGGCAAAGATGAGAAGATACTTAGAAGAAGAAAGGGAAGGATGCTCTTTAATAACATATGGCTGCAGTGCCCATTTAATGCATCCTTTAGCCAAAGACTTTAAGTTTGTCTTCTCCAGGAATAAAAGAAAATGTTTGTTTGAAGTTGCAAAATACTTCCGTAACAACCATTTTGCTTCAGCTTCACTGAAGAGAGGAGGAGGATCCAAACTAATTCTCCCTCAAGATGTTGGATGGAATTCTGTAGTTGATTCTTTTAACAATTTATTAAGAACTAGCCTATTCTCATAAAACTTTGTGAAGAAAACTGTGATAAAATAGATGGAGGTATCTCATCCAAAGTATCTAACACTGGATTAAAGAGGAATGTAGAGGATATGCTCAGTTTATTGAAGCCTATATCCATAGCCTTAAACAAACTTCAGAGAAATTGTTGCTGGATTGCTGATGCTGTTGAAATTTGGAAGGCATTTCAAGAGACATCAAAGAAAAAAATACCACACCAGAAAGTTTAAACTGCAGGCAATAAAGAAGCGAATGGATCAAGCATTAACTCCACCTCATTTTCTCATGAACATTCTCGACCCCAGATATAAAGGTAGATGCCTAACTTCTGAAGAAGATGCTGCTGCCATGGCATGGACATCTCAAAATCACTCCTCAGTTATGCCAATCATAATACATTTCAGGGCTGGAGCAAAACCATTTAAACAGTACGTTTGTTGATGTTTTGAACAAAGTCACACCGCTGAATTGGTGGAAATCATTAGCCAGGCACCTTGAAACAGAGTTCCTTCAATTGCTAAGCCAACTTTTCACAGCAGTAGCTTCCTCTGCAGGCATCATTTGGTATTATTCATTCAAAGCTAAGAAATTGACTGGGAGTTGAAAAAGCAGGAAAACTTGTATTTCTGTTTCTGTCTATGAATAAAAATGACAGTGGGAGTGGAGAAGATGAGAGCTAGTTGTAGAAGTTTTAAGGACAGTGTACTTTTAGTGTTGTAATGACTTGTCTGTTAGTTAATCAAATTTTAAAATAAAAAAAAAGAGAGTTTAAGGACAGCCGGTCAGCCAGGAACTCAGGAGACTGCTGAAATTGCAAATGTGAAACATTTATGTAACATTTAAGATTTAGTTTAAAATATAAGTGCTGCTGTTTGTGTGTGTGATTTAGTTCTTACCATTCCTAATGTACTGCTGCTGCATCTGCAGCTTGACATAGGTAATGAGTATCATGTACTATTTCCTAAATTAACTTGATTTTTATTATCTAAAAAATTACACAAAGTATACCCTCCTAGATGTTGTAAAATGCTGTATTGAGTTGTAAATTAACATGTTTTAGTGATCAGATTTGCATCATTGTTTAAGAAATATGTGAAGAAGTGTCAGTGGGAAACTTGATTTAAATCACTGATTTTTCTCTTGGTGAGTTAAATCGGCTTGATTTAAATCAATCCACCCTGGCAGGGAATGGGCACTGCTGAATTCTTTTAGCCCAGACTCCCCACGGCTCCCCCCAGGGCAACATTTAAGCAAATTACTAAACAGTAAGACCGCTACTTACTGTTTATATATTTAGCTGCCTACATCCCTACACTAATTAGCAACTTAAGATGGAAGCTGTTGAACAGCTCACTACACCCCTGCTTGACACTAGTTCAGGACAGAATGTGAAGAATTGTTTATTCACTGGAAACTGAAGGAGAAACTGGAGGACAGAATTTGCCATGAAAACAGGATTTGTAAAGCTTATAATATTTATTGGTTCTGTACTGGAGGAAGAGAGAGAATATCACCTACGGAATCCCCTATCCAAGTACCCATCTGTCCCAGCTTTGCTTAGCTCGTGGCAGTTAAATATGGCTGCACACAGTGTAGAGTGACTTGGTATTCATTCAGAAGAGAGGGTCTGCAAACATTTCAGAGACTTGGGGTTATGACTGGGAGGGGAGAGAGATTAATTCTGGTGCTTACATTTCTGAAAAAAGTCTCTGGCTGAAATTATTTAAGGTTAATTCTCATTTTAAAGGTTTTATTTTTCTAGATTAATAAAATTCTATTTGGTGCTTTCTGCTCCTTCTCAGTTGACAGTGTGGACTAATGAGTTTCACTTTGGTCACATTTTGAAGACTGCAGTTGGTTCCCGTAAGAATTTTTTTCCCTGCCTGCCTATTTGCAGTCCCTCTACAGGCACCTGGCTCCTAGTTCTTAAATTCATTTTGTGCCTCAGTTCCCACAGACACCTGCAACTCCTCATGAAGCAGTCAATCAGCTAGACAGGAAAAAAATGCTGCACTTTTGGATCATCCAGTATTCCTTTAGTGAAAGGCTCATGGTGGTGCAGTTGTGATGGCCTCTCTTGCTTTTCTTTGAGTCCAAATGAAGCAGTCCAGGGCTTGGAATCTCTCTCCTTTCTTCAGGTAGGCAGAAGGGGCTATTACATCCTTTTACTGTGAGGCTCAATACCCTAGCACTGAGATTACTCACAAAGACCCTGAAAGCAGAAGCAGCAAAATCATAACAGCCATACCAGGTCAGATTAATTGTTCATCTAGTCCAGTATCCTATGTGGCTAATGCCAGGTGCTTCAGAGGGAATGAACAGAACAGGTAATCATCTAGTGATTCATCCCGTTGGCATTCCCAGCCTCTGGCAAACAGAAATCCCTGCCTATCCTACTAGTAGCCATTGATGGACCTATCCTCCATGAACTTACCTAGTTCTTTTTTTAACTCTGTTATAATCTTGCCCTTCACAACATCCTCTGGGAAGGAGTTCCACAGGTTGACTGAGATGTGTGAAGAAATACTTCCTTTTGTCAGTTTTAAACCTGCTGCCTATTAATTTCATTTGGTGACCTTCTCCCCTAGTTTTTGTGTTATGCGAATGAATAAATAACACTTCCTTATTTACTTTCTGCACACCAGTCATGATTTTATAGACCTCTATCATATCCCCCCTTAGCTTTCTGGTTTTTCATGCAGAAAAGTCCCAGTCTTATTAATCTGTCCTCATATGGAAGCTTTTCCATACCCCAGTCATTTTAGTTGCCCTTTTCTATACCTTTTCCAATTCCAGTATATCTTTTTTGAGATGAGGCGACCAGATCTGCACGCAGTATTCAAGATGTGGGCATCCCATGGATTTATAAAAAAGCAATATGATATTTTCTGTCTTATTACCTATCCCTTTCCTAATGATTCCCTATATTCTGTTAGCTTTTTTGACTGCCGGTGCACATTCAGTGGATGTTTCCAGAGAACTATCCACAATGACGCCAAGATCTTTCTTGAGTAGTAACAGCTAATTTAGACCCCATCATTTTATATGTATAGTTGAGATTGTTTTCCAATATGTATTACTTTCCATTATCTGCATCGAATTTCATTTGTCTTTTTGTTGCTCTGTCACCTAGTTTTGTGAGATCCCTTTGTAACTCTTTGCAATCTGCTTTGGACTTAACTATCCTGAATAGTTTTATATCATCTGCAAATTTTGCCACCTCACTCTTTACCCCTTTTTCCAGATCATTTATGAACAGTACTAGTCCCAGCACAGATCCCTGAGGGACACCACTATTTACCTCTCTCCATTCTGAAAGCTGACCATTTATTTCTACCTTTTGCTATCCCAGTGTTCAAGAAATAGCAGCTACTGGGGGACTCCAGAAGTAGTCTTTTGCCACTCAAGCAAATTAGAAAGTTACCAAATTCTTTAACAGGTTCAAGAAGCCACGGGTATGTGCATTGGGTGCTGCTTGTATAAGATGGGCAGGAAGTTTCAAATATGGATTTCTGCCCTTTCCCTCATCTCAAGGATCTTTAAGAAGATTACAAATATTCCATCTTTCCTTTTTTAATTCTCACCACTCCAATGTGACTTTGGATGTCTTGATATTCCAAGTTCCTGCTCCTAACTGGGAGCTTAAAATCATCTGTCTAGTTGCCCCATTCCTTCTGCTCCAGAATTCTTTCCCTCCCCACACCATTCACCAAAAACTTGCCTTAGCATTTTGGAGACTGAGGCTGTGTCTAGACTGATTTATAGGTCGATTTATCCGGATTGATTGAGCCGGAGTGGAGACCCGCTCAACTGACCTAAAAATCGATGCTATTAATCCACCTCTGCCAGGTGGAGTAACGCTGCGTCAATGGGAGTGCATTTCCCCTTGGCGCAGCGAACTGAAGTAGGAGTTAGGAAGTCGACGGGAGATGCACAAGCAACTCTATGTAGCTTGCGTATCTCTTGTCGACTGCTGCCAAATTTGGCAATAAGTGTAGACATAGTCGTAGTGGCACATCCTTTGTGACACAGGGTTATCAGATTTTGTCAGTAGGATGGCTAGTGTTTAGTAGATGTCCATTTTTCTTCACAATCTATAAAGGGAGTAGGGAGCTCTCACAGAGCTGTTTGGACAAATACATTTATTTGACCAAGGGCCTGTGTGCTTGAAAGACCTCTAAGGTTGAGGTAGAGTTGGGTTTTGCATTGTTGGCTTGAGCCTTCGAAGGTCAAATTCTTTTTCTCAGCGCAACAGGAAGGAAAGTAGAAGGGTTTATAGCAGAGTCTTATTCCTGTATCAGATGTTTTATTTAGGCTGTATCCAGCTGAAACTATTTTCACCCTGCAGTCCCTCTGGAGTCTAGAGTACTAATATTTTTAAGTCGTCTTGTTCTTCCCTTTTGAATCTGACCACTCTCCCCGTACACTTCCTTTTCCTATGAAAATGTTTTCCTTTGCTGAGGCATGTTGGAGAGAGATCTGCCTACTCCAGTAAATAGCAACTTCTGATCTTCCATAAGGATAAAGCAGTTCTCAGGAAGAGTTCCAGGGATTATGCTCTAGTTAACATCTTCTTTTCATACCAGCTTTGATCTGTTTATTACAGAGAGATTTTTGGCACAGTTTGGAGAGAGTCAAAACCCTTCTGTCTCATTTAGGTGGAATTAATCCATTCAGATTCTAACTCATTTGCAGTCTGAAGGGTCTCCAAGAAAGTTTCAAAGCTTGCAGATCCGCCCTAGCTAGATGAACAACGTCTTATATATGATGTCGGGACTTCTCCAGCAGAACTTACAACCCACTCTATTGGGTGGAAAGGGCTTCAGTGCGAATTATTTAAGTCTGCAACCTGGTGGCCTTTCATGTATTTCTTGAGGCACTGTTCCCTTGCTGTGTTATCCTCTGCAGCAGATGCCGTTGGCAGGTAGGTGCTCAGTACTGTTGCTTTGTAAAGAGCAGGGGAACCAGTGGCTGTTAGAGCCTGTTAATTCAGATTGTTGAATGAGTAAGAGCAGAAAGGAAAAATCACTCTATCGGTAACTTTAATTCATTCAACAAAGCATTTGATCCTCTCAGGCTTTCAATAATACCTCGCTGTTCTATAGAGCTCTCCATCAGTAGATTTCAATGTGCTTTTAAAGGAGGTAATTATCATTCTATTTTATATTTGAGGAAACTGAGGAACAAGGAGATGAAGTGATTTGCCCAAAGTCACCCAGCAGGCCAATATCAGAGCTGGGAGTAGAACCCAATCTCCTGAGTCACAATCCAGTGTCTTGGACTACTGGTTGGACACTGGTGATGGTCCAAGCTCAAAAAGAAAGGGAAACCAATTGATCCAGATTGCCATGCTTTGTCTCAGAACCTGGTTAATAGATGATGATGATCTCCCTCTGTTATTACCAGCTTTGATTTTGTTTGCTGTCCTGACGTGCTGATTGCAGATTCTACAGTGAAGAGAGATGCTCGCCTCTCTCATCATCTTATCTCCATGTAACCACTATGTTCTGGGTGGCAGTACTATTGTTTTGGTTAAATGAGGTGGGAATATGGTAAAACTTAAAAAAATCTCTAATTTGTTTTACTTCAGCCAGAAGAGGAGCCAAAAGAGGAAGCAACACCAGCCAAACCTGTTGTGGGAATTATTTACCCTCCTCCAGAAGTCAGGAATATTGTTGACAAGACTGCCAGCTTCGTAGCCAGGTAAATAACACTACATTGGACTCTCATATTTCCTGGTTTTAAGCCCTCTTCTTGGGAATGCCACTCTGCATAGATACGGAAACTGGATCAGGTCTCCATGTTAATTGGCATCAAACTGCCGTTCATTTGGTGGGGCTGGGGAATGTTTTTGTGTAGCCTTGCAAAATCATAATGAAAATTTACCAGGTAAGGAGCAAAAGCTACTTGTTTGTCTTTGCCGCAAGGAGGATGGTAGGAAAAAACAAGATTCTACTTGTCTGTCAAAAATTACTCTCTCAAGGTAAGCCAGTGACTAGAATTTGCTAAGGATGCTTTAGCAGTTTGCATAATTGGTTTTGTGGTGGGTTACTCCCTGATCTGAAAGGGTAACATGGTACATTCCAGGATTCTAACAAAAATGGGAGACTAGTGCTCTCTTGAGAGACCAAATTTACTAGAGGTTCAGTGACAATATTACATGTAATTTTTACAGTATACAAACCAAATTATAGGCTTCTACAGTGTCCAGAATAGAAGTACCTACCTCTCTTCTTTGTTGGGGTGTGAGGGTAATTCCCTATACATATCAGTATATGGCTCTGTAAACTGACTCCAAGTTGTTATGAAATGAGTCCACTAGAGGGACATGCAAAGTCTGTGAGATCTTAGTTTAACAAGTTTTTAAAAAGTGAAATGAGATCTAGGGCTACTTGAACCATTGTTCTAAATATTGAATCGCCTTGGTGCAGTACTACTGGTGTAAAACGTAACTAATTCTGAGCCTGGTCCTGTGTGCTTAGAACTAATGAATAAATCACTCGTGTGAATTGTTTAGGTTATGATGGTAACAGGGAAGTAACTTTCTTCTGCCCCCTCTTTCCATTCCACATGCTGCCTAAGAAGTTTGCACGTGGAGGGTCCATTATGCTAGCCTGTGCTCCAGATAAGCACCCTACTACACTTTCCATTTGCAGTGGAAAGCAAATAGTGCACGGCTCCAACACAGAAGTGCTTTACATGGATATAGATGCAGAGGGGATGAGTGTATGGATGGAGATAGTACTGGAGTCCTACAAATATCTCAGTAGAAACTCCCCATTCCCAAAGCTTAGAGGTGAGCTGCCAGCTTTGATTTGTTAGCTCACTGGCATAGCAAACTATGTATTAGCTAGGCAGTCTTTCTAGTTTTTTCAGCTGTGTAAATAAATGTTCATGTGCAGATGGATGATATGTTGGTGCTGACTGAAGCCTAGGAAGACTAGGTCTTGCTCTTCCAGGAGGAGGTAACTGAATGGATGAAAACTTCAGTAGTAGTGCAAATTCCTGAGCCTTGTGGCATCCACACATGACAACACATAACGTTCCATTGTAATGGCAAAAGGCTGAAGTGTTATCCTTGTTGGCCAAAATCAATTACTGAATGATGGTGTCTTAGAAATTAAATATTTAGTGAATCTGATGGAACAGACTGACAGAATATATGTGCCTAGTTAGGCTAGGGAAAAGGATTGTGGGACAGTTGTTGCTATGGCATTTTTGTTGGAGCAAGGTTTAATGCCCCTGTAGGATTTAAATGAGACTTCATAATATGAATGGAAATTGAAATTATAAGCTATAAACTCCCTCATTTGTTAAAACAAGTCTAAGCATAGTGGCTGTTTTGGGAAATAGAAGTCCAGATAGTTGGTAACTTTTGGTTATAGCGCTCTAAAAGCAACATCACGATATGATCATTTCTGGGGTGAGCTGCTTGCTCATTAATCTTTCACTTTTAGAAACCTTGTTGAAAAGAAATGAAATGTTGTGTACAGAGTACTTTAAGGAGGGAAGTTTTTTTCCCCCCCTGTACTATTGATGATTCTTAAATAATGTAGCAATCTCTTTATTGGTCTAATCAGCAGTCCATAAACGTTCTTTCCTCTACTGCAATAAACAATAGATGTCTGCCTGATATAGAGCCAAACTGAGTTATATAGGCAACTAAAGATGCCAGTGATTTTAGCTGTCTTAATTGTAATTAAGATGTCTTAATTTTAGCATGACTTATTGATCATGAAGTGCTGAAACTAAAAACTGAAAGTTTTCTTTATATAAAAATGAATTGTCTAGCTCAGTAATTGACTGATGGATTGGGCATGATTTATTTAGATTTCTAGAGAAGAAATATTTGGTAGAATGGGGGAGAAGACCACAGTCCTCCTCGGGGGGAAGAGGGAAGTTGATACACCGTTACTTTTCGTAGTTGTGAAGAAAGAGTTTTTTACTTCAGTGTTGATGGTGACTGTTCTCAACTCACTTTCCTCCCCCAGAAATGGTCCAGAGTTTGAAGCTCGAATCCGTCAGAATGAAATAAATAACCCCAAGTTCAATTTCTTGAATCCCAACGATCCCTACCATGCATACTACCGGCACAAAGTCAGTGAGTTCAAAGAGGGCAAGGCACAGGAGCCCTCGGCTGCCATCCCCAAGGTCATGCAACAGCAGCAAAGTGCTCAGCAGCAGCTTCCCCAGAAGGTAAATGGTTCACTTCCCATTTTAGCCAGGAGCTGGCTCGGAAAGGGTCAGTTCTCCCATCCTGATCTTGGTCTTTCAACCTCCTTGCCCAAACGAGCTATGGGTTTGTTCTTTGTGTTCGTATTTTCACAATGGAAATCAACAGTGAGAGACTCTGAATTCTGTAAGTGTCCAGGCCTCTTCCTTTTGGTACACATATGTGCCCCCCTCGGTGCCCATGGCTCATTTGCGTTGAAACTTGACAAAGCTGAGAAGCCTGCTTGTATCTCAAAGAAAGGTAATTTGCTGCAGGTATTGATCCTAGTTTAATCACAACTGAATGCTGGTTTGACCAGGAATATTCCTGATCAGATATTCTTGTGTTTGCTAGTCTTCTACGTATCGTATCCTGCCATAAGTAAACTGCTTGACAGCAGCCTGTAATCAGTGCAAGGAGTTCTGCTGGGTTTGTTGTATCCGCTGTTAATACCAAGGAGATTATTTCAAGACTGTCTTCTCCAGTTAGCGTCTCAGCAACGTTTTGTACTCCATACTTTGAGATAATTAATCTCACGTTGTAGGATCTTAATCTGTCATGGACCTAGGTCAGGTATGCATTAGATGTCAAGTGGCCACCAGCTGAGCCTACCTGCTTCATGTGCTCTGTATGGTCAGTGATCATATGTTTTGTGGTTATGTCTGTTAGTAGATTATAGCTAAATCTACTTCCAGCTAAGTTTGGTGTCTGAGTAAACTATATGTTACTTCCTTTTCCCATCCATGCAGTTGTGGTACTAGAGAAGTTTGTCATTTTTTCCCTCCAGTTAAAGAAAGCCACAGGAGCACTGGCCTTCCCAAACAATTACTTGGGAAGACTGAGTAATAGCTTTCCTCGGTGCAGTTAGTAAGCTGTCTGGGTTCCCCTCTGCAGGTACAGGCTCAGGTGATCCAGGAGACCGTTGTTCCGAAGGAGCCACCTCCCGAGTTTGAGTTCATCGCAGATCCTCCCTCAATCTCCGCCTTTGACTTGGATGTGGTGAAGCTGACGGCGCAGTTCGTAGCTCGGAATGGCCGGCAGTTCCTCACTCAGCTGATGCAGAAAGAGCAGAGGAATTACCAGTTTGACTTCCTGCGCCCACAGCATAGCCTTTTTAACTACTTCACCAAGCTGGTTGAGCAATACACCAAGGTACTCTCTGGGCTTCTGACTTTTCTGAGAGCATTATTTCAGCATTAAGAAACAGCCAATCTAGAAAGAAAGAAAAGTGTCTAGTGGTCCTCTTTTAAATGCCTGTCTTTGTGTACAGGGAGAGAATGTTTTGCTCATTGTCAGAAAATGTTGAGGCCCCAAATTTGATTTGGGTGTTCTGAGCGCTACAGTAATGTAGATAAAAGTTGTTCCTTTATAGCAAGAGAAGCAGGTGAAATGGCAGAGAGAGAATACTATACCTGAGTATTGGCAGTAGCTAAAAACAGGGTAGCAACAAGAGAAATGGAACTTAGCTTTAGGGGATCCAGATTCATTTTTGTCTAGTGTAGAAACAAGATATTTAGGACAGCTTCCTTAACTATGAACCAATTTGTATGATAGTCATCAGTGACGTCCTGACAATGTGTTTCAGATCTTGATCCCGCCTAAAGGCTTACTTATCAAACTCAAGAAGGAGGCTGAAAACCCTAGAGAAGTCCTGGATCAGGTAATTTGTGAATAATTTCCACAAAACTACTGAAGTATTTCAGTCTTGTTCTGAATTATTTCTGGTTTGAGCTCAGCATCTTTGATTGTTCACATTGAACGTAAGCACAAGAACAAAGTGTGGGAGCTCGGCATTTCATTTTCCAAGCATGGGGGAAAAAAGCTGGTCTGATCAACCACTTGTGTAGCATGCTTTATATTGTCATGCAGCTTTACTGCATAAAGCATTTTCCTATCCCGAAGAGCTTACAATCTAAGATCTCAGTTGCTACTCGTAGGCAAATCTACTTGTAGGTTTCTTAATATACAGTACCTCCGATCTTTAAGAACTCAGGTTTTCCTCCAGCAGACTGTATTTGCAGTTTGGAAAGTGACTTTGCAAGTGTGAAAACATTTGCAGGTTGTGAATCTCTGTCAGGATTTGGGATCTGTCTTTTGGAATTATCACTATTATTACTCTAAAAGGTTTGACTTGCCCACAGGGCCGAACCTGCAGCCTGTATGCAAGCAAATCACTCCTTGAAGGCAGTGTGAGTTTTGCCTGATTGCTTAAGAATCAGACTCAATTTCTAAATTTTTAATTAACTGACTTCTTTACAGTATCAGGTCTTCCAAGCAGGGCCCATATGGCTGCCCTGGAGGCACTGACAGTGTCTTCTCTTACATATCTTGGAAATAGAGGTGAACACTTGTGCGGGTTGTGACTTGATTTATGGTTCCTGATGGCTTCTCCTTTGTATACTGTGGCATGCTCCCCACTTCTGTGACTCAGTGTCTTATGTCTCCTGGTGCAGGTATGCTACAGGGTGGAGTGGGCCAAGTTCCAGGAACGAGAGAGGAAGAAGGAAGAGGAGGAGAAGGAGAAGGAACGTGTTGCTTATGCCCAGATTGATTGGCATGACTTCGTAGTTGTGGAAACAGTGGACTTCCAGCCCAATGAGCAAGGTGGGAAAACTAAGGGACACAACCACTCTGTGATTCAGGTTCTTTGTTCAGTGAGAATGATACGTGCCTCTTGACAGCTGCTGGAAAATGCTGTAAGTAAAAAAATGTTTTATGGGTGCAATGCCATCCCTTTTTAAATATGAACTGAAAAACTTCATATTTGCTGAGTTCAGGGTCTTGTTGTTTCTTCATTAGTGATGTCACTGATGCTTAAACCAATACAGCTTTCTTTGTGACTAGGAGCTCCTAGTATTGTCAGCTGTTCCACTGAAAACCAAGACCACCCTGAACTCCATTGCTGCATTAGTACCCTATTGTGGTAGCTGCTTCCCTTTCCTTGTCTGCTGCCTTCAACCGGTCTCATCACATATCTTCATGTTGCTGTTCAGACCAATCTTATCCCCAGCCTTTCCCTTCTACATGCCTTTGCTCCCATGAGCCCATCAATTCCAGTTTGATCCCCTCCCTCCCCATTTCCAAATTAATTTCATTAGTGGGGACTGGTGCCTGTCTGCATATTGAGCCATGAATAGTGATAAAGAAGTCCTCATATGTTTGTTCTTTGTTGCAGGGAACTTCCCTCCTCCCACCACTCCCGAGGAGCTGGGTGCTCGCATACTGATCCAGGAGCGCTACGAGAAGTTTGGTGAAAGTGAGGAAGTGGAGATGGAGGTGGAGTCCGATGAAGAAGATGAAAAGCAAGAGAAGACAGACGAGACCCCATCTCAACTAGACCAAGATACGCAAGTGCAGGATATGGATGAGGTAAGTAGCTGGGTGATCAAGGGTACTTTCATTGCATAGAACTTTAATGTGGCTTATGGGGCTCTGCAATCTCTCTGTGCTTCTTGGTATTCAGTGATTTTTATCCCTAAAAAGAAGTTCAAAGTTTTGGCCTATCAATCTGTTGTCATCCATTGAATCAATGAATCATAGAGTTGGAAGGGACCTCAGGAGGTCATCTAGTCCAACCCCCTGTTCAAAGCAGGACTAACCCCAGCTAAATCATCCCAGCCAGGACTTTGTCAAGCCGCGGCTTAAAATCTCTAAAAATGGAGATTCCACCATCTCCCTAGGTAACCCATTCCAGTGCTTCACCACCCGCCTAGTGAAAAACTTTTTCCTAATATCCAACCAAGACCTCCCCCACTACAACTTGAGTTCATTACCCCTAGTTCTGTCATCTATTACAATGAGAAGTGCTGTGTTCTCCTGTTCTCTATCAAAGTACAATCTCCATGAGATAATTCCAGGAATGTTGCTGTCAGTACTGAGGGACTTTCAAAGTCCTCTCATTAGAGAAAACCGAAACAACTTTGTCATATTAAATAGATCACTTTTCATTATATGGCTGACACATTCAGAAGCCCCTGAGAAGTTAGCTGTTGCCAAACTGCTAACTTACCTGCCTTAATGAAGAAGAGATGGGCAGGGGCTGTGGTTAACCATAGCCCCCTGGTGCGAGAGCTAGAGATGAGAGCTGCAGTAATTTAGACAGAAATGGGGTACCTGGTTCCCTTTTTGGGGAATAATCAAACTCTCCACTCTCCTTAAATTACAGCAGCAATTGTGCTTGCACCTTTGGGCTATTTTAAAGAATCTCTGTAGATACAAGCTGCTTGGTTGCAGTGTGTTGACCTCTGACACTTCAGTTTTTCTGAATGAGGGGAGGTCCCATGGCACAACCTGCTAATACAGATATTTCAAGTGGCTTGAGGTTTCCCATGGAGAAACTGTCAACAAATGAAAAAGGAGAAGCTGAGGTATGTACAGAAGTGAAACAGGTTTTCCTCTTTAATGTGGACATCCAGAGACGGCTCCAGACAACATTGCTGTGGCGCCAAGATTGTCTCTAGACGTGGAGTAGCTGCATAATTCCCATTCACTTGATGCATAGATTTTTTGCTCTACGGGACTTCCAGTGCTGTTGCTGCACATTCTGTGTTCTAGCATATTTGCAGTTCATAATTTGTAAGCGTTTGTTTTAATTTAAGGGCTCAGATGACGAAGATGAGGGTCAGAAAGTTCCACCTCCTCCAGAGACCCCGATGCCACCCCCTCTTCCTCCAACTCCAGATCAGGTCATTGTGCGGAAAGACTACGATCCCAAAGGTAAACTAGGGTTTGGTGATGATGAGCAGTTTAATTTCTTACTGAATAGTCACAGAAGACCTTGCTTCTAAGATGTGCAGTCAAGTTAGGCATTTTTAACAATGCGGTTTTGTTCCTTCAGCCTCCAAGCCATTACCACCTGCACCAGCCCCAGACGAATATCTTGTCTCTCCCATCACTGGAGAGAAGATTCCTGCCAGTAAAATGCAAGAACACATGCGAATTGGGCTTCTGGATCCCCGCTGGCTGGAGCAGCGGGATCGGTCTATCCGTGAGAAACAGACTGATGACGAGGTCTATGCCCCAGGTCAGTTTGGGGCCTCTGACAATGCTCCAAGAGTTACCCATTTAAAAACCCTTGTTTAAATCAGTTTGACATGATTAAATTAGATCTGTATCCATGTGGACTTTGATATATCTTTAAATGCTGATTTGTGAACTGTGCTTGTTTAGTATACATATTTTGGTTAATTGAATATGTAGCCATCAAGAACACTGAAGCTTTCCTGTAATCATTGAAAGGAGCTGTTCTACACGCGTCATTAACTGAAGTTCATTCTTTGATAACAGTGGTATTGGACTAGTTGGTACAGAAAATATTCTTAAATACAAAAGGGATTAGAGAATTAAGCAGGGTCTGAGTCATTTGGTTCTGTTTTGTCATCTGCGAGAAAATGCCTAACATCTTTTTTCCCTGTCTCTGCCTGTCTGCAGGTTTGGATATTGAGAGCAGCCTGAAACAGCTGGCCGAGCGCCGTACCGATATCTTTGGTGTGGAAGAGACTGCTATTGGTAAAAAGATTGGAGAAGAGGAGATCCAGAAACCAGAGGAAAAGGTGCAGTGCAAATCTTGCTTTACCCTTGTCCCCCGTTGTCCTGAACATGTAGAAATTGGAGTCTTCAGGGACTTGTTTTTGTAAAACAGCAGCCGTCACTTATCTGCAAGTCTGATCCGAGCTTTGACGGTCTGATAGATTCTCCTGATTGTCTTTTTCCAGGTGACCTGGGATGGCCACTCTGGCAGCATGGCCCGCACACAGCAGGCTGCTCAAGCCAATATCACCCTGCAAGAGCAGATTGAGGCTATCCATAAGGCTAAAGGGCTGGTGCCAGAAGATGACAGCAAAGAGAAGATTGGTCCTAGCAAGCCCAATGAGATGCCCCAGCCTCCGCCTCCCTCAGCAGCATCAAATCTTTCATCTAATGCTCCCCAAATCACATCTGTACCGCGGCCTCCATCGGTAAGCATTCTTACAGCCAAGAACAGCTGCTTTGATGCTGAATTGGAAGTAGGTTTTACTGTTGCTGAAATGGGTCATGTTAGGGGGCTGCATGGAAACAGGTGATTAGCAAGTTAAGAGATCACTTTGCCAAATTAGTTCTAAACCATAAAACTAACCCTAGAAGCAAGTTTTAAAATATATTAGAAATAGAAAATTTTCCAACAGCTGAGGTATCGTACAGGAATGATGTTGAGCTGGAGAGGAGAGCAACTCGGGCAGTGACAAATTGAAGAGGAAGGAAATGTGGGCAGGGGAGGCGCTCTGAGGGACAGGAAGGTGAACTAGATTAAAGGGTGAAAGCCAAGATGGGAAGTGAAAGTAACAATTTTAGGCAAAGGCGTAGGCACAAGAAATGGTAATAACAGTGTGCAGCTCGCTTGGACAGCCCCGCTGAAGTTCTCATAATGTTTGAGGTTGGCAATGTTCTCATGTGGCTGTTTAAAGAGCTGTCTCTGAGACGACTCTCTTTATGGCTGTGCAATATGGCTCCTGATTATGGGGGTGGGAGAAAAGTAACTACTGACTTTTGCATTTACTGAGGTTTCTACATCAAATTCCCAGGAAATTTGGGATTGGGGGAGGATGGCAGTAGCAACTAAAAGTACACATACCCTCGACCACCTGTGCTTGTAATCTGTCCAGCCAAAAGATTCAGAATGCAACTCTCTGCAGGTGTTGATCAGCCCTTGTGAACAGTATAAGAGACTGAATCTCTGAGTAATAAATGTCTTCTTTTTAGATGCCGCCCCCTGTTCGCACCACTGTCGTTTCTGCAGTTCCTGTCATGCCTCGTCCGCCAATGACTTCTGTGGTCCGTATACCCCCAGGCTCTGTCATTGCTGCCCCCATGCCACCAATAATACATGCCCCACGCATCAATGTTGTCCCGATGCCACCGTCTGGTCCCCCCATGATGGCCCCTCGCCCGCCTCCCATGATAGTACCGACAGGTCAGTGAGTTGAATAATTTTGAAGCATAATTATGAGACTCATTTCTGTCTGAACATGGTTTTGTGGCTTGACTGCTTGCCATAAATCAGAACTGACTTGGTAGATAAAGGTGCAAATACCGTTGAGAACTACATTTGAAGACACTCTGAATTCTTATGGAGGTCACTATGGCCCTTGCCTCTTGGCTACAGGCTCATGTCCAGCACTGACTGACCACTCTATTAAGTACTTACGGGATTGTTAGAGGTGCCAATTTATATCTCCGCTCTCCCTCTCTTGTGGGCCCAGTGAAGATTAAAGATCCAAGGCCCTTTCTGAAAGAGTCGGAGAAACCCAAGTGGCTTAGCTAGCGTTTCCTGTCATTAAAACCAGTTCTGACATCCAACCCTGTGGGTGAGCTATTGCTGAGTGAATAATGTCTGTTGTGTCTGCCTCTAATTACTGCAGGCCTGAGGAAGAGTTGTGTATAAGCTCGAAAGTTCTCTCTCTCACCAACAATACAAGATATACCTCACCCACCTTGTGTCTCTAATATCCTGGGACTGACACACTGCAGTAATTAAAGTATTGCCACTAACTTACTAGCTTTTTAACTATAGTGCCTTTCAAACCAGCTATACACTGACAGCTGTCCTATTGACGTGTGCCTGACTAGGAGCTCTTACCTTTCCACAAGAGCCACAAAAACCTTTTGTGCTGTTTATTGACTCCTGGGTCTTTTCCCTACATGCAAAAGCCTTTAGTAGCATCATATGTTTGTGTGTTACCACTTGGTATATTATTAATTTCCTCCTTGTCTAGTGATAGTTCCTTTAGGGTCTGTGCCAGCCTACTGCAGAAACGTGTGTTAAAGGAACTGTTGCTGAATGTCATGTAGATGTAACAGTTTTCCTCTCTTATTTCAGCCTTTGTCCCAGCCCCTCCTGTGGCTCCAGTCCCTGCACCAGCGCCAATGCCTCCTCACCCCCCACCACCCATGGACGATGAACCTGTGTCTAAGAAACCGAAAAATGAAGACAGCCTGATGCCGGAGGAGGAGTTTCTGCGCAGGAATAAGGTATGTATTTGAATAGACCACAGTCCTGCAGCTTATTGTGCAGTTCTGGGAACTCTGACAACACTGGAGTATTCAGTCTCTCCCCAGAAGAGGCCGTTGCCTCTAAAATGTACCTGAATCAATGGATTGGCATTCAGGAGGGAAGCTGACCGGCACAAGTGCCTCATGAGAAAGTGACACTGTGCATCTCTGTGAAATAGCTCCTTCCTGTCACTGTGCCTAGAGCAACTGAGTTACTTTCCATTTAGCTGGAAAGTTATATATAAAAAACTTACAAAAACTTAAGACTTCCTCCCCTATAGAGAACAGCAGCATGGAGAAGTCAGATCTTAAGGAAAGGTTAAGTATGCAAAGTAGCTTTTAGTAGTTCTCCAGTTAACACAAAGATGGTAAAGACCTGTTAAACTGTCTATTCCCTACGAAGGAAGGAAGTGTCCCCAGCTCATGGGTGAATTGGGTATTAAATGGAGTTGTAATTCCTTCCCCATGTCTGTCACTCATTGCATCGTCTCTGAAACTGAACTGTAAATGCTTTTGGGTAGTGAACATTCCTTGCACCGTACAATGGGTCCTTTTGGAGTAGATGCTGTATATGTGCACATGATACGTTGAATACTGATTATAGAAGGCCCCTGGTAGTGTTCCCCATGTCACTGGAATCAAACCAGACAATGAGCAGCCAGAAGTCAATAAGGGATAATTGGAAGAGGGTGGGGTCAGCTGGAACTATTGAACTTACTTGTGACAAAATGACTTGCCAAGTAAGAGTAATGAAGCAAACTAAACACATGAATGTTCACTCCCGAGTAGGAGGGAATTGAAAGGTGCAAGTCAGTGGCCCCCAAAGGAACGGTGAAGTGGTTGCTTCTTGTCACCACATCTGTTTCTTTATGCACTAAGGAGCATCTGTATGTGTGACTATATGTTTAATTTTTTCCTAGGGTCCAGTCACAGTTAAAGTTCAGGTTCCCAACATGCAGGACAAGACTGAATGGAAACTGAATGGCCAGGTGCTGGTGTTCACCCTTCCACTCTCTGATCAGGTACATGACTTGTTAACCTGGCCTCAACCCCTGCTATCCTGTTGCTGAGTGTGATTGCTGGGAGGACAGCATCTCAACTGCTTGAGTCTGTAAACTCTGGACTCTCCCCACGTTGCAACTGTGTGTGTGTGTTTGTGGGGTAAGGGAATGGGGGGGGCTGTCCACTTGTGCCCTGCCTTGTGTGCTGGAGGGACTGAGTTCTCTGTGCTTGTTTTTAGGTCTCTGTTATAAAGGTTAAGATTCACGAGGCCACAGGGATGCCAGCAGGCAAACAGAAGTTGCAGTATGAGGTGAGTACCTGGCTGTGTTAACCCTTCAAATGATCACCCACACTTTCTGCAAAGGCCCTACCTCTTCCAGTGCACAGGCTGGATGGCAGACCGTGAATGAAATTTGTTCTTCATCTAGTCCCCACAGCAGTGTAAATTTGTTGAAGCCAATGGGCTTTCTGGGAAATGACACTGGTGTAACTAAGCTAATTTCAGCCTCACTCTGTGTGGTGTTAGAACACTACAAGACAGTGTGTACTCATTGAAGTAGCTTACTCAGAGCTCTCTCTAAAGAGAGTTTTGCTAGAACAACAAAAGGAACATATCTCTAGCCTCGGCAGGAAAAGCCAAAATTTGGTTTAGAGCTGTTTAAAAGATGGGGTTAAAAACCCAAAACTCCTTTCTTTTATAATGGCCGATGTGTATTCACACACACAATCTAGATTCTTAGAACACAGATCACTGGTTTTTATCTTTCAAAGAATTCACTTTTGGGCAAAAACCAAGTCTGTTAAACTTCATCCTGAAAAAGAGTAAAACTTTGTATCCGTGCAGTCTGGCTGCGATGTGGAAATACAGCAACAGCACTAAAGCCCAACTCTTGTTAGCAAGCTCTTCCCTATCATCTCTCTGGGATCCTTCAGACCACCTGGGATCCCTCCTAGTTTAGTCGTGAACTTCCGAATTGCCCATGTTTGAGAAGCCCAGAGTGTTGAATCTTTCCGGAGAGAGTACTGAGACCTGTTGTGTCTTGCAGGGCATTTTCATCAAGGACTCCAATTCTCTGGCTTACTACAACATGACAAGTGGCTCTGTGATTCACTTGGCACTCAAAGAAAGAGGAGGCAGAAAGAAGTAGGAGCCATGAAGCCCATAGCTGCTGGATGCTCTGCCATTTGTGTGAACCTAACAACAAGAATCCTGCAGTTTCTGGGGACACTGACTGGCTGTAACATCAACCTGTGGTACTTAGTAATCCCCAGTTTGGAGCTATTGACTGTATTTTGGTCTTTGGTCCTGTATCCAAAAATCAGACAGGTCACAGGGCTGGAGAGAATTCATATTGCCCAGACAAAGCCATGTAAACATTGTGACGTAGCAAGTAATCTCAGCAGCTCTTGCGGTATTTGTGACGCTTTGCTAGAATGCTGTTCTCAATGATCACTATCTCCATTTAATTCCTTAAAACAGCAGCATTTCAGTTTGAGGTCTTGCCTGGGTTGGAATTTAAAATCCATCTTTATTTTGCAGAGGGGTTTGTAATGACATAGGGAGTATCACCTGCCTGACTAAAATGTTAGCCTTTTCACTTAACTTTTTTAATAATTGAAAGCTCCTTTACTTAATATAATAAACCCTTTGCTCCTTCTGTGTGTGAAAGATATGTATAAAAGTTTCCTGCAGTGATTGTCTTTGGATTTCATCCTTCTTTGGGATGACTGTACTTTGCTGCTGGTTTTGATAGAGGCTCCGAAATTGCGTGTTTCTGATCATCCTGTACAGTATGTGACTTGTTTTAATAAAATTCCAATCTCAGTGGGGAATCTCAGTAGTAACTCTTCATTCCCTAGCTGGGGATGTCCTATATATTGAGACCTACCCAACTGTGTAGCACTCCTGCATATATCCCAAAAGGCGTTTGAGCCACTTATGTGGAAGCATTTAAAATCTGTGTTGAAAAGACATTATTTTAGCCCCCAGGAGGGTATGTCTGTTCGTCATTGGATCCTTCAGGCAGCTGTTGTCTGGTGCTTCAGGAGGTCTTCACTGTTTGATAGTAAATTCTGAGCTTTTAAAATCATCCCAATCTGTTGCTTACACAACTTAAAAAAACCCAAAACTTGCAATGTCCTGTAAGTCTTCATTTTATATGAAAGAAAATGGCTCTTCATTTCTTAGAGCTGATAGCAAGAGGGAAGAGACCTGTCTTTTCATGTCCATTATGTTAGGGGTCAAGGGACAACCTAGGATATCCTCCACACTCCCTGCCCACAAAGGGTGGGTGGACAAGAGCAGGTGATACTGCTGTCGGAAAAGTGCATGCTCAGAGCCCACCAGAGGTGGCTGGCGGTGCTCCAGGCGCACAGAAGCCAGCAGTTATTGATGGCCAACTGCTCTTCAGCTGGCCATGCGTGGCTGAGAAAGTAGATCAGCATGGTAGGGAGCTGGGTGCCCTAGAACAACGTGACCTATGCTGTGAGAGATGGAGCTGTGCCTCTCAGAGCTGCTGAGAGCCAGTGGGGAAGGTGGTGTTGGGCCCACTGTGGATGGAGGTAGTTCCAGCTTCGATGCTGGAGGAAGATGGTGCTGGCTGCCTTTTTAGAAAGGACTGTAGCTAGGTGCGTGCTCAGTAAGCCATTCTTGTTTCAGAAGGTTGGTGTTCGGGGGAAGCAGAGAGCAGTAGCCTAGGTCAGTCAGAACTGCAGGGGTGGCATGCTCAGGTGAGGCCTGAAGGACCTAGGTTTGGGTGCTAAAACAACTTGCATAGCCGGAGGGGAGGGGGGGTTTACCCCAGAATCAACAACAGACACTGCTGTAATGGCCGTAAGAGTTGGACTCACCATCTGGGGTTTTTAATCTCTTCCATCCCTGTACCACTTTACTCATTACACAGTTGGAGAGTTGTAACTATAAAACCCCTGTTGTCAACTGTGGGGAGAAGGGGGAATTAATGTGGTGGGAATTATGTCATTGTAAGACTGACTTAACCATAACTAAATCAGCAAGCTGTGGGTATCTGGGCAAATGAATGAAGACGCTCCCATCTTTCCTTAATGAAACTTGCCATCTGCGGGCCTGACCGCCTCGAAACCCCACTGAAGTTCTGGGGGCTGGTCATGGCTAGGGCGCATGCAAGGTCCTTGGCACTGTCTCTGTTAAGGCTGTCTCTACTACCTAGCCTATGGCAACACAAGGAGATTTTCTGTCAGCCTAGGAATGCCACATCCCAAAGAGTGGTAGCTGTTCCAGCAAAGCCTTCTTCCATCAGCATCGCTGTGTCTATGCAAGTATTGCTGTGTCGGTCAGGAGTGCGTTTTTTTCGCACCCCTGACTGCCATGGCTATGCCGCTGTAATCTTTCAGGGTAGATCAGCCTTAGATGTGGTCCACTGTTTGAGAGCCCCTTGGATTAGCCCAGACAAACCCAGTAAGTCTCTTCTAGCCGTCACTTCAGTGGTTCTATAGGGTTAGGTTGGATGGTGTTCGTAGAAATAATTTCATGCCGCTAGGTCGTAGCTGCAGGTTCTCACCGGGTACTGGCATGTTAACCTTTTTGACTGGTGCGCTAGTTTCCTCCACTCCAACTCAATGGGTGACCTGTGGGGATGGGCCCCAGTGAGCTACTGTGATGCTGCCTCTCCCCACCCAAATGCATGGGCTCCAGCCCCACAACGCACGTAGGGCTATTCCAGATCTTAATCTCAGAGTCTCAAGAGCAACCTTGTGGCGTACTGAAAACTGTTTAAAATTATGATCTTCTAATTATTGGGGTTTCCCAGTCCTTGCAGGCTAGGGATGTGTAGCCTGCAATCAGTCAGTCTGCAGCCAGCCAGCGTAGAATAGCGGCGGGGTGGGGAGTTGTGCTTCTGTTTTAGGGAGCAGCCTGCTTTGTCTCTCTCTGGTTTGAGGTTCTGGGGTGTCATGGTTCTGAATTCTAAGAAATAAAGTCATGTTACATTGCAACCTTCCAGCGAGAGGATTTATAATTTTCTCTAACTGCTCTGTTCACGTGCCATAAAACGTAACAACCTAGAGCGTTACTGCAGGTCAAATTGCATGCAGTTGGATAGGATCAACAGGCATCAACAGGGACAGAGGAGGAAATTGTCTGGGAACCAGTTCAGTGGCCCAAAAGGCTTAAGAGCCACTGAACTAGCCCAGCCTCCTCCCTGGTTTCTATTGAGCTCTCCCATAGCCCTCCCATAGCTGCTTCTCACAGTAGAAGGGCTACAAAGACTTGGATTCCACCGCATCTTCTTGCTAGTTCCACCCCTGCTGGTTAAGACACTTTCGGGTTATGCCCCATGTAAGGGGGGCAGCAGAGAGGCTTTTACAAAACCTAATGGGGAGAGGGAGGGAGGATGGACAATTTAATGGCCTGGAATTGTACCTAGGAAACCTGGGTTCAATTCATGGCTGATCCCCTGGCCTGCTGGGCACCTCACTTTGGTCCAGATCTTCAGAGGTATTTAGGTGCCTGACTTTCATTGATTTCCATGGGGGCGAGGTACCCTGTGCCCCGTTGGCAAAGGGGGAGCCCTGCCCTGCCTCACAGTGTTGTGAGGGTAAATCCAGTCATGGCTGTGCAGTGTTCAGACACCGCAGGCGTGAGCCCCATGAAAGTACTTAGCTAGATGGGATGCAACCATTTCCATACCTGAAAGGTGGAAATGCTTAGCGGTGGCCTAGCTGCTCCAACCTGGCCCTCCCTTGCCGCTTGCTGGGAATTTTGTCTGGCTATTGGGAGTATGGAGCTGGACCCAGACATCCAGATCTTGCTCCTCACCTTGAAACTCCTCATCCAGAATCCCCGCATCTCCCCTCTCTTCCCGCCCCCCACTCCCCCCCAACGAAACAGGGATGAAAGATAACTTGAAAAAGGTTTTGAGAATTAGACTCGTGGGATTAGGCTGGTAACTCTAAAACCCTTTGTTGATGTATGTATGATTGATTCAGTCGTCACTGAAAGCAAGGTCTCCTGAGGGGAAAGAAGTGCATTAATCCCCTGGGCTGGTGTTAACCCTTCCCCTGCCATGCCATTAGAGCCCTGCAAGCACGATACTGATCTGTAATCCTGTTACACATTCTTTTTTTGTGAGTGGTTAATTTTTTAATTTTCATAAAGAAACAACAAATACAAAAGGGTAAACGACTTATGGCGTGTGTGTCTGTTACCGAATATCGCCGGTTTCACAGGACTTCTGATAAAAATGATGCAATCATGCAACTTTACAACTTGTCAAAGATGCAACTCAGACAATATTGGACATATGCGGACATACCATGTTAGGATGGAGGTGGTAACAATAAAAAAAATTGACAGGTGCAAATGGGCAAAAGTGGGAAGAGGAAGGGACAATGCAGTCCAATGGAATGGAAGTTCGGCATTATTTGAGCCATCTCAGTATACCTTGTCCACATGTCAAGAAACGAAGTCCAAATTTCTTCAAATTCATATAATTGTTCTCTACACTGATTAGCTGCTGCTAACTCTGGCAGGTGTGAATCCCAGTGCTCTATTCTGGACACAAGCCTACACTCCCATTTTTGTAAAATCATGCGCTAGGTGATCATTGTGACCCTTGAGAACCAAGTTGTGGGGGGCATCAAACCCAGTCCTAGTGTGCATTCTTACTCTCGGGCTAGCATGAGCATTGGTGCAGCATTTACAGCTTTTGAACCTGGAGGGCTCACCCATTTAAAGTGTCAGGTTAAAAATCTTTCACAAGTATTTTCTGTCAAGGACTGTCTTTTTTGTCATTTGCATGTACAGAACCTGGCACGTGGGGGCCCTGATCCCCGACTGGTGCCTTTAGGCACTACTGCAATACAAGTAGTAAATAAGAATTTAAAAAACCCAAAAAGCAACCAGCTCTTCTTAGCTATGTTACAAAGCTGTAGGTTAAAACAAAGAATTTTTAAAACTCTAATTACATTTTCATCAGTAATTCCCCTTGTTTCCATTTTACATTCTCTCTGCTTGGACACTGGAATAGTTTGCTCAGCTTCCCAGCACTGCTAAACCCAAAGCGGTCAAAAATCACAAGTCCGCTCCCCCAAAATCATGAGAATGACTTGGAAACCATGGGATTTTAAAAATAACTTTGGGGTCTTTTAGTTTGTCTTCTGGTGTCATAGCCTTTAGGTTCATGTCTCCATGTTTTTTTCTGCAACCACCAGGGCTAGAAAATCACCCTTTTATTAAATGACAGCTGAAATTCTCACGTAATCACATGAATCCAACAGCTGAGGCTCTAAGAAAGCTTTCAGATATCACAAGACTTGCAATAAGATCACATGAGTTGGCAATACTGGTTTCCTTATTGTTTATAGTCAGTTTTGCTGCCAGGTTCTGATGCACGAACACAAAACCGCAATGTTTGACTTGCCTCCACTTTGTGGGGAATCTGCCTGTTAATAGATGAAAAACCAATTTCCATTGGAATATGGAGTGGGGTAAAAAAGATGGAAACATTTCCAATTGGCTTCCAATAAAATCTTATTTTTAGGCAAAATCTGGGGCTAATTTGAGCTGCCCTTGTGCTTTTAAAGCAACACAACTTTAAGAAACACACTTGCTAATTTCAACCCTGCAAAGATTTTAGAGGATGAGGTTGCAGCTTGCTTCACACAGATGCTTTGAACTCCACCTACTGCAGTGGGTTAGGGAAAAGAACTTCAAAGAAGACTAATGAGAGGTGCAGTTTTGAGGACAGTTGTCTGTGTTAATTCTAGACAATGATTACAGACTGTCATTGCACAAGGCCCGGGGCAGGGATGGTAAGGGATCCATGGTGGCATTTTACTTACAGAGAATCCGAAGCCAGAAGGGACCGTTGTGATCACTTACAGGACTTGTATCACACAGGCCAGACTTTCACCCAGTGGTTCCTGCACCTAGTCCCGGAAATGGAAAATTCCTTGAATTTGTAAGTTCCCTGTTCAGATCCAGACCCAGGCCCTGATTCTCCACTGCCTTGCACCTTGTGGAATCATTCACAGCAGCGTTTTGCAGCCGGCCCTAGTGGTGCTCCCTGGCCTGGCCATGTAACACCGTGGGCATTGGGGAGCCTCTGTTGCCTACTCCTGACAAGTTGCCAGCATTGCCTGTGCCTCTGCAGCCCCAAAGAGCTCCCAGCCAGCCACTGTGGCTGGCCCCACGGAGGAGGAGAGCGGCCAGACTCAAAGCCTGGGAGTAGCAATGGGCACTTCTGCCCCCAGCCATTGCATCCCCTGCCAGGTACCTGATTTATGGGAGAGGAGCGGGCACCAGCAGCTGGCTGCAGCTCTGATCTGTGCACCAGCCCCCAAGCAAGGAGGGTGTACGTGGGCGCTCCACCCCTCACTCTGGTATCAGGCAATCTGCCTCCCCAGGGCTGCCCTCCGCCCACCAGGGCCTGGTTTACACTGTGCCAGCGGTGCCCTGACCCCAGGCCCACACTCAGAAGGGGCCCTGTCTCCCGGACCATGGTGCCGTCTCACTCTACTCCGAGGTCCCACCCCCACTCGGCCTCTCCACCCCCATTTGTGTGGTGGCGGGAGGCAGAGGGGCTCTGTCCTCCCACTGTGCCTGCCCCTCACGCTTGGCCCCTGTCCCTGGCAGCTCGGCCCAGGCAGGGAGTGGAAGGGGCGGGACCAGGACCAGCCACTTCTCAGGCCACCAGCAGCGTTGGGTCGCTGCTCTGTGCAGCGCGGCAGCTGCCTGGGAGAGCCGGGCAGGGGAGATGGCAGTGGCAGACTGCCCCCCTGTCCAGGCTCGGTGGCCAAGGAGAGTGGCTGAGTGACCCAGAAATGTGTCGGGGGGAGGCACAGAGAGGGGTGGTGTCTAGTGGGGCAGGGAGAGTGTGGCAGCCCCGCGCTGGGCACAAGGACGGGGGGTCGCTGGGGAAATAGGTACCGGCTCTCGCCACCCAGGTGGGTTCTTGTCCACATCCCCCTGTCCGGTGTGCTTTCCCCCTAGCCCCTGCCTCGCTCGGAGACCAACCCCCGTATGCTCTTGCACCCGGGTCCCCTAAGAAAATTAATGTTTCCAAGGGTAGATGTTTGTTTGAGTCAGCAAAGCTAGTACTGAGTTCATGGCACCATGTGCACCCAAGGGAGCTGATGTTCACAGCTTGATAACGTTTTTTTTCCAGTCTTCGGCAGATTGTTGTGCTAGATAAAGGAGCCACTGAGTCTATCTGAAAACATTAT
Source organism: Emydura macquarii macquarii (assembly GCF_026122565.2). Taxonomy (NCBI): domain Eukaryota; kingdom Metazoa; phylum Chordata; order Testudines; family Chelidae; genus Emydura; species Emydura macquarii. The sequence goes on from NW_027131391.1 coordinate 9,084,500, forward strand.
GTTGTACTTGCATTGCAATTTCTGTAACTCAGATTACAAACATGAACACAACCCATTAAAAGCACAGGAATTACCCTCGTAAATTCAGAATGCTGCAGTTTCAGCTAGTATTAGCTGAACTTTTTTAACCTTTGCCAGCTTTCTTAAACAGCGAATTTCCTTTTGCTGAACTGGCCCTCAATTTGATCCAAATGCAAATTGAAATTGCCACAGTGAATTCATAAAGGATCTCTGTCTCAGTCGTTCCATTTTTGTATTTTAAAGATTCCTTTTATGAAGCTAGCACAATATGCAGCCTGGCACAATGCTGGGGTATTTTGACTTCTCTCAGTATTTTCAGCATTAACAGATCCCAAAGTAGAAATGAAGGAATAGTGATAGATGAAGGCTAAAAAAAAAAAAAAACCCAAACCCCTCCCCTTTCCCCCGACCTTTAATGGAATGAGAAGAGTATTCGACATGACTTCTCTATTGTTGTTACTGGAAGTTGTGCATTTTATCCTCTGTGCAGAAATAGAAATCTCAAGGATTTTAATTCTAATCCTGCTCTGGTATATATACAACATAGAGCTTAGTTTTATAATTTTCCTATTATGTAGAGTTTGTTACCATATGCTGTTACATCACATAATGGCAGACAGCTAAAAAGTGACAATTTTTAAGTGCTTATATACAAATGCTAGACGTCTAAATACTAAGTTGAAGCAGCCCACCATGATAGCATTTAATTTCAGAAAGGGGAACTACACAAAAATGAGGAAGTTAGTTAAACAGAAATTAAAAAGTACGGTGCCAAAAATGAAATCTCTGCAAGCTGCATGGAAACATTTTAAAGACACCATAATAGAGGCTCAAATTAAATGTATACCCCAAATTAAAAAACATAGTAAGAGGACTAAAAAAGTGCCATCATGGCTAAAAAATGAAGTAAAAGAAGCAGAGGCAAAAAGGCATCCTTTAAAAAGTAGAAGTTAAATCCTATTGAAGAAAATAGAAAGTAGCATAAACTCTGGCAAGTGAAATGTACAAATATAATTAGGAAGGCCAAAAAAGAATTTGAGGAACAGCTCGTCAAAGACTCCAAAAGTAACAGCAAAAAACATTTCAAGTACCTCAGAAGCAGGAAGCCTACTAAACAACCAGTGGGGCCACTGAACAATTGAGATGCTAAAGGAGCACTCAAGGAAGATAAGGCTATTGCAGAGAAGCTAAATTAATTCTTTGCATCGGTCTTCACAGCTGAAAATGTTTGGGAGAGTTCCAATGAGAGAGCCATTCTTTTTAGGTGACAAATCTGAGGAACTGTCCCAGATTGATATGTGGCATTAGACGAAGTTTCGGAACAAATTGATAGATTAAAATTGATTAAGTAATAAGTCACCAGGACCAGATGGTATTCACCCAAGAAGAGTTCTGAAGGAACTCAAATGCGAAATTGAAGAACTACTAACTGTAACCTATCATTTAAATCAGCTTCTGTACCAGATGACTGGAGGATAGCCAATGTGATGCCAACTTTTTAAAAAGGCAATCATGGCAATAATGGGCTGGTAAGCCTAATTTCAGGACCAGGCAAATTGGTTGAAATTAAAGAACAGAATTATCAGACACATAGATGAATATGATTTGTTGGGGAAGAGTCAACATAGTTTTTGTAAAGGGAAATCATGCCTCACCAATCTACTAGAATTCTTTGAGGGGGTCAACAAGCATGTGGACAAGGATGATCCAGTGGATATAATGTACTTAGATTTTCGGAAAGCCTTTAAAAAGTCCCTCACCAAAGGATCTTAAGAAAAGTAAGCGGCCACGGGATAAGAGGGAAGGTCCTCTCCTGGATCAGTAAATGGTAAACAGATAGGTAACAAAGGGTAGGAAATGATCAGTTTTCAGAACAGAGAGAGGTAAATAGTGGTGTCCCCCAGGGGTCTGTACTGGGACCAGTGCTGTTCAACATATTCATAAATGATCTGGAAAAAGAGGTAAACAGTGAGGTGGTAAAATTTGCAGATGATACAAAACTACTCACGATAGTTAAGTCCAAAGCAGGCTGTGAAAAGTTACAAAGGGATCTCACAAAACTGGATGACTGGGCAACAAAATAGCAAATTAAATTCAATGCTGATAAATGCAAAGTAATGAACATTGGAAAACATAATCCCAATTATACATATAAAATGATGGGGTATAAATTAGCTGTTACCACTCAAGAAAGATCTTGGAGTCATAGTGAATAATTCTCTGAAAACATCCACTCAGTGTGCAGCAGCAGTCAAAAAAGTTAACAAAATGTTGGGAATCATTAGGAAAGGGATAGATAATAAGACAGAAAATACCATAGTTCCTCTTTATAAATCCATAATATGCCCACATCTTGAATACTGCGTGCAGATCTGGTTGCCCCATCTCAAAAAAGATATACTGGAATTGGAAAAGGTACAGAAAAGGGCAACTAAATGATTGGGGTCTGGAAAAGCTTCCATATGAGGAGAGATTAATAAGACTGGGACTTATCAGCATGGAAAAGAGGTGACTAAGGGGGGATATGATAGATAAAATCAAGACCTATATAATCACGGAAGAGTTATTTACTCCTCATAACACAAGAATTAGGGGTCATCAAATGAAATTAATAGGCAGCAGGTTTAAAACTGACAAAAGGAAGTATTTCTTCACACAATGCACAGTCAACCTGTGGAACTCATTGCCAGAGGATGTTGTGAAGGACAAGACTATAACAGGGTTCAAAAATAACTCGATAAGTTCATGGAGAATAGGTCCATCAGCAGCTGTTAGTTAGGATAGGCAGGGATTGCTGTTTGCCAGAAGCTGGGAATGGGCGACAGAATGGATCACTTGATGATGACCTGTTCTGTTCATTCCCTCTGAAGCACCTGGCATTGTCCACTGTCAGAAGACAGGACACTGGGCTAGACGTACATTGGTCTGAACCAGTATAGCCGTTCTTATATTCTTAAGTCTTTGATTTTTGGATGCCAAAGAAATTAAACACTACCCTTATTTATCAGATTAAGACGTTACTTAGAAATAAATGTAATTACGCTCTGGCTTTAGAAAGTGCTACGCACTGAGTGGTCAGAAATTGTATGGGTTATGAAAGACCAAACTAGGCTCATTTATGGGGGAATGTTTCGTGCATGTTTATGCCGGCGTTTCTTGCCAGTGAATAGTTGGTCCCATGATTAAGTTTTCTTGTTGTCAGAAGGAAGCATATGGCCAAAGAAAGGCAAAGCATACAGTGACTTCATTTGCTTTGCTTAAACCTGGGGTGGGGGGGAGGGAGCTGGAGGGGATCGAGTGACAGGGGAGGAGGAGGAGGGAGAGCAGCAAGTGGCTGGTGGGGCCTCAGAGGAAAGAGGCGGGGTGGGATCGGGGACTCTGGTGAAGGAGGTAGGGTGGGGGAGGTTCCGGCACTGCCTCCTGCTGTAGTGTCCCAATGGGGGCTCACAAAAGATTAATCTGGCCCTGCCCCCCACGCCTGATTTAGGGCTGTGAGGGAGCTGTGTAACAGGCAGCCCCAAAGCAGGACTGGGCATGTGCCAATGGAAAGTGGGGGAGACAGATGGACGCCCCCAGTGGGTACTAATCAGCAGTCTCAGAGGATCCAATTGTCCTGGGAATTGAACTGACTTCTCCTGTGCCTGATTAGTCCCTGGAGACCAGGGTACGGCAGGGTGGAGGAGGGACTTACCCTGCTGCCCGTGCTACACGGCTCTGGGGGCTCCAGGGCTGGCACCAAAAAACTCAGCTCCATAGACTGACTTGAATTCATCTAAGCCAGGGGTTCTCAACCTCCGGCCAACAGGCTGCATGCGGCCCATGTGACATCCTCAGGCCCACATAACACCTTGTGGGCTGCATATAGGTTGAGAACCATGATCTAAGCCATTAGTTGGCCGCCTTTTCCCTGGAGTAGGCTGACCGGACGTCCCAGATTTCCGGGGACAGTCCCCGATTTAGGTATTCTGTCCTGGCAATAACCTGTCCCCGGAAATGTCCCTGGTTGGCTTTGTCACCAAACAGTGGTTTAAAAACATGGCAAAATTGTAATAAATAAATGTGACACAAATAATAAAATGTCACCTCTGCACTACATCTCAGATTTTACTCCTATCGAAACCATAGATCTATGAATATGGCATAAATACTGTAAGTAATTAGCTTGCTCGATTATACCTGGTCTATCTCTCTACACGTTGCTGTAACTGTGGCTCCAAGGTTGTCACATGTTAAGGTCAGTTTGACTGCGCATGTGATGTCAATGATGATTGCAGAAATGCTATGGTGCTGTCCAAGAAATGTAAGTGTTACTTCAACGATCACCTACAAAAAGAATTTTTTTTCTTGCAACAGACGGCAAAAGAAACATCTGTCTTATGTACAACATGCCGTTCCGTACTCACCATTTCCAGCGGAGGCAGGACCTCGATAAAAGAACATGAAGATACAAGTAAACACAAATCTGCCCTAACTGCCCGTGCCAGTGTAAGTTCTGTAACTTCATTTTTTCCTAAAGTTGAGCCAACAGAGTGAAAATGACCTTGCTACACAAGAGGGAATTTTTGCTTATCACACCTTTCATCACAACCAGTTTAAAATCAATGGACTGGACCTCGCGTTTAAATAGAAAATTTTCCAATCCCAAATTTAGTTGTGCGAGGACAAAGTTTAATGCAATTGTCCCAAACGTATTCACACCTTGGGCAACAGATGACCTGAAACACGATCTGGACAATGTTGAGTTTGTATTGCTTTCAGGTGATGCATCAAACCATGGACATGTAAAATTGTTGCCTATCTTGGTTCATTACTTCAAGGTATCTGCTGGAAGCACATCCGTGGAGACAAAGCGACTTGATTTTTGTTGAACTAAAAGGTGAAACAGCTGAACTAATTGCAGCAGAGATACTTGTGTTGTAGAAAAGTTTCAGCTGGAAAATAAGGTTGTGGCTTTCTCTGCCAATAATACAAACACAAATTTTGGCGCGCTACGCAGACAAAGGAGAGGAAATGTGCACACTAAAGTCAGGGCAGCCTTACAACGGGAGGTGATAGGTCTTGGATGTCCTGCTCATATCAGTCACAACTGTGCCCGAACTGCACTGAATACAATCCCGGTGGATGTTGAATATACACTTACCAAGATTATTGGATATTTTCACAATTTCTCTGTTCGAGTTGAAAGACTGAGGAGGTTTTGTGAGGTTGTGGGGCAAAAATACCAAAACAGCAATGTCAGGTGGCTCTCAGTGTTACCTGCTTTAGAATAGGTACTTCTAGTGTCTGAGCTGCTTAAGTCATTTTTTCTCCAGAAGAAAAGTGTCCAGTTGTTCTTCGGAAGATATTTGAAGACCCTCCGACTGAACTCCGGCTCACTTTCATTCAAGGTAATCTCTCACTTTTCCATGACACGATAAAATTGCTGGAGGGGGAAGTTAAATACATACAGTGCAGTGAAATCTGCTGACATCCTTAACAATCTGGACAGTGGCATACCGTGGGTGTCCGGCGCCCAGGGGCCAAGCCTGCATTTGGGCCTGCCCCAGGCCTCATACACCCCCTTGGGCAGGGCAGGAGGGGTCCCGGCTCCCACAAGATGGCACCGCCTCCCAGTTGCCTTGGGGTGGGGGGAATCTGTACCTGTGGGGGGAGGGGGTGAAACACGCTGCTTACCTCCTCCTGTGCAGGGTGGTGGAGCCTGGCTCTGGCCGGCTCTGCCCTTCCGCACTTATCTGCTGCACGGCGCCCGCCTCTCCTGCTCCAGCCCCTCAGCCTGGTGCCGGCTTGGACGGGGCGGCCTCACCCCCTGGTCTTGGGGGGGCACTGGGCCAGCCCTTCACAACACGCCCCCCGCCGTGCATCATGAATGGCCGGCCTGGTGCCCCTCTTCAGGCCAGCACCCGAGGACCTGGCCTCCCCATCCTCCCTCTCGGTATGCCACTGAATCTGGAAAAGAAGCTGTCTGCAAGGTTTGAGGAAGACTTTGTGCCAGTTTTAGTGAGAAAAGTACTAAAGGAGCAAGAAGGGGCTGGGGTCGTGACATGAGTTGTACTTTAATGTGTCTCGATTTTTTTTTGACGCGTCAGTTAAATGCATACACACATGGGGAAAACACACAGACGACCTTAAAGACATGCACTGTCTGCTTTTGCAAAAAGCGCCTGCAAGGTCTGAGATCGAGAAGGGAGTCGAACTTCTGCAAATGAAATGCCCAAACGTAACAAATGATCAAGGTGCTCTGTTGGATGAAGTGACTTTTCTTAATGAATTTTTAAGAGGGAAACCAGGTGAATGGAGTGCATCTGCTATGTCGGTGGCTTACAAATGGAACACACTCGTGACACATTTCACAGAATCCGAGGAACCCCACGTTAACCTGAAGAAACTAGCTGAAGCGATGCTCTGTTTGCCAGGCAGCAATGCAGCTGTTGAAAGAGTGTTCTTGCCGATGAATGACGTGTGGGTGGCAGAGAAATCGAGATTCAATGTACAAACTGTGAAAGCCATTCTCGTTGTGAAAACGAACTTGAAACTGTCCTGTCTAGAATTCATGGAAAAACTCACCAAGAACGATATTCCCAAGCAGATACATTCATCGGAGAAATACTCCAATTAATGCAAGCTTACCATTCTGCTGTCAGCCGTAAGGAGAATATTGGTAAGTGATTTTTCTGTGTTTATGGATTGAATGTAAGAAATATGACATATTTAAGTTAGCTATAGCTATGTATAAAAATATGTTCATAACATCTGTTTTTACATAACATTTGTTTCCCAAAAGCAGTAATTACCCCCTTATCCCCCCCACACCCACCCCTAAAAATATATCCTCAGATAACATTCAAAAAATGTGGTCAGCCTACACTGGAGGCACTCGGGCTGGCATACAATGAGAGCACATGGTACATAGCCACTCGCTGCTCATTTGTTTGTATCTTTTTAATCAGCCCTAGGAGAACTACTCTAGAGTAGCATACTCTGAACACAAACAAGGACTTTATTCTTTATCCACGACTGCAAAACTTTAAAGGACATGCTGGACTTTGATCCTAGTCAGGAGCGGATCTTTGTTAGCCAGTTCCTACAGGGGGCCTGGCAGCATAGCTGATTGATTCCAGACACTTTTTGGGGTGGGCAGGGTGAGCTTTCCTTACTTGGGGAAAAGATGGAGGGCTCAGGAGCAAGACATGACTCTGCTGGGTATAAGGTGAAAGGAAAAGTCTCTCCAGAGTGCTGTAAGATTTTGGCAGATCTGGCCATTGTTTCCCGTAACACATCCCTGCTTCCCTCCCTTTCCTTCCCTGCCCTACTTTGACCTCGGTTTTGGAACTTCTGCATTTTCTTGGGAATGAGGCGGGAACTCTTCAGGCCCCTTCCCCTCTGGTTTGCCTTTGTACTACCTCTGTCCCCTGTGTTCAGACAGCAGTGAATCCTTCCGGCTGAGGGAGGGCTGGGCTGTTAATGGCATTTCTGAGCTGACCAAAGGGGTTGCCCCAGGATGAGGCGAGGAGTTGTTTTACCCCCTCAAAGGCTAAAACTGCAGAGAGTGAATCTCAAGTTCCCCTCCCCAGATGGATGTTTCATGTTGCAGATGGAGGGCTGAACGAGCCTCCAAGCTTTTTACCTGCCAAGGCTCAGTTCAGGCTGCCTAGAAATAATAATAACGTGTTACTGGTACAGGGCCTTCCTCTGAGTATCTTTCAAACCCAAGCACTGATTTAGCCTCACAACGCCCGGGCCAGGTGAACAGGTGTTAGAACTAGTTTACATGTAGAAACCTATGGCACGGTTAGCAGTGAGGGGCAGCACCCGGATGGGATCTCCCGACTCCTAGTCCTTTCCCCTGTCACCATTAATGGCAGAGTGCCAGTCAGAGCCCAGAATTCAGGGCTCATGTGCGAAGTGTAGGGTTGGGCTGATTTTCAGAGGTTTCCTTTTCAGAATGTATCTATCTGTAAATGCTACCCCAGCAAGAGCTGGCCCAGGAATTACCCCCCAATGCCACCTCCAGTTTCAGCTGGGTGCTCTCGTCTCCCTTGCAGTCCCACTCCCCGGCTGTAGTACAGAGCTGCCATGTCCCACCCCAGAGGTGGCTGCATTTCAGTGGGGGGATGAGCGAAGGTTTGCTGCAGGGGCCCCTGCCCACGTGCCGCCCAGCTGTTAGCCGGCGGCTGCCACTGACAGTGGACGGAGGGGTCATTGATTGACATCCCACCTGGTGAGTGATTGGTGGGGCACAATCTGAGCGTGACCAATCAGAGTCCTGAAGGCGCGAACCCTGTACGCCTACTGGCTGGTAGTGGCTGAGGAGGCGTGTGCGGAATAGGTCAGGAGAACCCGCCCCCTTAGCCACCACCTACCAATGGGCGCATGGGGGGGGGGAGCGTTGCAGGCCCCGCCCTCCTCGGAAGTGGGCGTGGCTGCGGCGGCGGCGGGCGTGGAGGGAGCGGCGCGGCCTGAGCCCCGCCCCTGAGAGCCGGAGCCGGAGCCGGGGCTGGAGCCGGCGGGGCGGGATGGCGGAGAGCCGCGGGGCCAACGGGCTGGGCGCGCCCGGGAGCCGCGACAGCCTGGCCGGGGACGAGCTGAGCTCGCTGGGCTCCGACTCCGAGATCAACGGCGGCGGCGGGGAGCGGCAGGTGGACAAGTTCGGCTTCATCGTGGGCAGCCAGAGCGCCGCGGGGCCGTGAGTGCCGGGACACCCCCCTTCCTCCCCCCCGGGCCTCCCCGCCGGGCCATGGCCCCCCTCCCCCCGGCCGGGACCCCCCTCCTCCTTCCCGGGCCTCCCCCCCCGGGCCATGGCCCCGCCCCTCACCCGGGGCCATCGCCCCGCCCCTCCCCCCGGCCGGGACCCCACTCCCCCCCGATCCATCGCACCCCCCTTTCCGGGCCATCGCCGCCCCCCCCCCTCCACGGGGCCGGGACCTCCTACTCCGGGGAGGAAGGCGCCGGAACCTTTGTAGACGTGCGGGGAGGGGCCCTGCCCCCCACTTCTTAACATGGGTGTAGTTTGGGGGGCGGGGGGTGGCGTTGCCCCCCCCAAACTGCGAGCCTGGGGCAGGCCCGGAGGGGCGCCAGCTGGCAGCTCGGGGCGTGGGGGGCACTAGGAGTTGCTGAACCAACCTGTAACCCCTGCCTGTGATGGGAGCCCTTGGAGCCAGTGGGGGGCGCCCCTAGATCCAGCCCCTGTGCTGAGGCTTGTCGTTTGGGGGCAGCGCTGTTAAAAAAGTCATGTTAAAAAGTGTGTGTGGGGGGGGTTCCCTGGTTCCGGCTCTACCTCTGAATCCCCTCCCCCCTGAACAATGTGGACAGGGTGTGTGGTATGGGGGAGAGACCCCTATCTGCCCCACCTGGGGGACCCCAACACCTGCCCTGAGGGAGACTCTGCCCCAACCTCCTGCTACCTTCCCCTTTGGGGGGGTGCCCTTTCTCTTGAGGTCCCTCTGCCCTGGGGGCTCCCCTACCCCTATGCCAGCTGCCTCCTCCTTGGACATGCCTATCTGCTGGTGGAGACCCCTTTTGGGGCACCCCATACCCTTCCTCCCCCGGACCTGGGGGTCTTGGTTTGAGCCCTGCCCCTCAGCAGTGTCCTGTGATATTGGGGTGGTTCTGGATGAGCCTGGCTGCTTGCACACAGGGACCTCCCCTGTCTGCACCCCAGGACTCCCTGCCAAATGGGGCCACCCTCTGCCCACTCGCTTCCTGCGTGTCCCTGGCCAGGGCCCCTCCTGAGACCCGGCACCCTTTGGTCAGTATGGAGAAGCCCCTTCTTGGGGTCTCTGGCTCTGGCTTGAGTTTGGAAACTGGGGTTCCCTTTGCCTGGGGGCTCCTGATGGGGAAGGGAAGGGTGTTGCCCCTTCTTGGCAGAGACTGAGGCTGTTGTGGGGGTGTAACTGGGGGGGGGATTAGGTAGGGGGTGACCCTGTTTGGGGGTGGGGAGCTCATATCTGACTGGAGGCCATGTAACCCTGGGCGTGAGAAGGGGGCAAGTGGCCAGGAAGGATGGGTGGGGGCAATATCTGGCCTGTGGGGGCATGTAACTGAAGGGGTGGTAGGGTCTGAGGGCAGAAAGCTGGCACAGGCTCCAAGGGAAGGGGCTCAGCCCCAAGATCTATGGGTGGCTTTCCCTGGGTGGTGAAAGTGCATACACATGCCTGCAGAGAAGAGCGGCTGGAGCACAGAACAGGAGATAAGCGAGAGCTGGGGGGAAATAAACAACCACTTCTGGTATTTGGGGAGGGGCAGAGGAGAGCGAGCACCACCCTTGGCCGCCTTGCCAGAGGAAGGGAGTTGGGAGCTCCTGCGCTCTGGGTAGGCGAGTGAGTCTGGGCTGCCTTGTTGCTCAAAGATTGTCCAGGCTTCATCTGAGAGTGGAAGAGATCTCTGCAGCTTGTCTCAAACCAGAGCACAATCCCACTGCCCAGGGCATCTGGCCTGGTGCAAACCTGCTAACTTTCCTGTCTTGCTTCATGCCACGGTAGAGAGGCAGAATGGGACCCGAAAGCAGTGTGGGGCAGACAGGCCTTCCTAGAGTCTGTAAGGTGATCGCAGCTCCCCATGCTTTTCTTGGCAGCCCTGGCTTATAAAACGGGGAAGTAAACCATCAGTGAGGAGTGCGTCGGAGGACGCACGGCTCCTGTTAACTCTGCAGTGTGTGTCTGCAGGGCTTTTCCCCAGATAGTATCAGTGTCTGCACTTTGAGCTGTGTTTTTTCAACACCGTGCCTCCAGTCTATGGCATCATGTCTCCGAGCGGGGGGCGGAAGGGACAGCCCTTCTGCACGGCTTGGGCCCAGCTGTTCTCGAACTGTTCCGTGGCACGTTGCTTCCAGAAAAGATGTTGGTGATCTGAAAGGAGTTAGGGAAGCTCCAAATAAAAGATCGGGGCTGAAGAGCTAAATGTGTCTAGCTTGGCTGATTGCCCAAGGGAAGTGATGGAAGCCCCAGCTGTTGTGCATTTTAAAACTAGGTTGGACAAAGCACTAATTTAGGGGGAAACATACTGTAGTGGGGTGCATCCGGCCCTGGCCCTGTGGTGATGTGATGGGTGTTTTCCAGTGCCAGTCCCTGTGAGATTGGAAGAGGCTCTTTGTGGGCACCTGGTTGAAGGCTTCATGAGCTGCACCTGTGTATTGCTGCAGCCCCTCTTTCAGGGAGAATTCAGTGCAATTCCCTGTCTGTGGGAGCCTCCCGGGACCTGCCTTGAGAGAGCACGCCTAACACCAAGGTGCCTGGAAACCAGCCGCTGTGACCCCCGGGCTGTGTCCATGGAAGCTGTATGTTCAGGGCACTACATTTAGCAGGTCTGGAGTTGGCTCGTACTTGGCCTTTCAGGGCTGCTCCTTCAGTCAAAGGATCCTGCTCAGAATGGATGCAGGTTGCTTCCTCTTTCTTGGAGCTGGTAACTCCTGCGTGGATAGTTGCATGGTCGGGTCAGTTCCTACACCCCAACTTCCTCCACATCTTAGCAGCGTGGCTCTCCGGAAACCGCTATCTCGGACTTTTAAAAACTCGATAGATGTTAGCATTTCCTTGAATCTGGGCTGTCCCTCGCTTCTTGGGTCTGGGTAACTAGCTGCTTTCCTTACCTTAAAAGGACTGAGTGGATCACGCCATCTTGCTGACGGTGGCCTGAAGATGCCTTGCTGTTTCCAGGGAGGGGACAGTCTCATTTCTGACGTAGCTGGAATAAGTAATAATACTTGGCCCTTTTGTTAGCACCTTTCACCTGCTCTGCAAGCATGACTGGAGCCTGGACGCTGCTGTAGGGCAGGTAGAATCGCATATGTCAGGTGGGCAATGTTTTGCCAACTCTTGTGCCGCTTTGTGTGTTCTTAAATCCTCTGCTTCTGGGGTGAGCTGATCACCTGAGAATCTCAGCTTTTCCTTTTTAAAGACGTTTCTGGGCCCTGCGGTTGCAGAGAGGCTCCGAAAGCAGAAGACACTTAAAAATAACCCCACAAAGGTACTATTTTTAAAAGCTCCTGACCTGTGAATGCTTGTGGCTGGCAGAGCTGCGGAGAATGAAGGCATCTAGAAGTGAAGTGTCTTGCCTGAAGTCCCACAAGTGAGACAATAGGAGAGTCTGGATTCAGAGCCCAGGTCCCTAACGGCGAAATGCTTTCTGTAATGCAGAGGGGTCGTGGCCCTAACCTCTTTTAAACCAGATTTCAAAGATCTCACTCCTGGCATTGTGTAGGCTTGCGTGGCTGTGGTTGTCTTAGCCGGGAGAGGACACAGCTGGGCACGTTAACATCTCAGCCGCCGGTTAGCGCTCTAATCTCCAGTGCCATTGGATGCACTGACATTTAATGTTTACATTCAATATGTAAAGCATCCAGGAGGCTCTCCCTTCCCATAAGGCTGGCTGCCGTTGGTAGCTGGCGTAACGGTAACACACAGCGGCTCCCGTGGTGTGTGGGGGGTGAGCTTTAGAGCCGTGGTAACCACAGCGCAGTTGGATTTTTAAATCCAGCAATGCTGTCCTTGGACCTAATAACGCTTTGCCCACGGATAGCGCCTTCAGTCTGAGGAACTCCAAGCATTTTTGTAAACACCGATGGACTAAGCCACACCTTGGGAGGTTGAATTCCTGTCCGACAGCTGTGAAAACTGACAGTTTAACATGCCCCAGATCACAGAACCAGGAATAGAGCCCAGGCCCCTGACCCCTGCGCTTTAACCACTAGATTGTCCTTCCTCTCCAGTCGGCAAGTGCAAGAATTGTCCCGCTTTAAGGGAAGTTTGACTCCGTGACCTCCAGCGGTAGCCCTCTTGTGGCTGGTATCACTGCAGACAGTGCTTCCAGGTGCACCCGGCTTGCCATGAAGAGAAGAGCCGAGCCTTGAAAAGGCGTAGATGAAGTTGGGAGATGCACGAAGGCCATGCCACATGGCAGGAGCTGTGAAGGAGAAAGGCGGGCTCACCATGGGGGCGGGGGGCACTCTGCAGGAACACATGAGAGAATGGAAAGAGCTCATGGAGGGTCTTAACAGCAAAGTATTAGCCCTGCAGGAGGAAGCCCTGCGGGAATAGAAAAGGCTGCTGTCAAATCCGTAACTAATTTCAAGGCCCGAGTGTTCCCCTTCCCTCCAGTGATGTCAACTTCTGGTTACCTTGAGGCCTCTCTCTAATTCCAAGCACCAGATGGCTGTGTATTTTTGGCCATAGTGTAATTGGGAAAACTGTCCTGTCATCTGGTTCCCCCGGGTGCTGGCTTCCGGTGAGGGGAACCGCGGGCTGTTGGAACATCTGTAAGTGTTGTAAAAGCCAGAGGTTATTTTAAGTGATCCAGAGGGGCTGTGGTAAGGGAGAGCCGAGGGCCTGGCCCTGCAGAGGAAGCTGTTGGAAAGATTCGACAAGCCCGGCCCCTGTCTGAACCCCACCCTCCTTGAACTCCTGCAGCTGATCTACCACTAGGAAGTCTGGCCACTTAACGCTGACGCCGCTTTATTCAGGAGCTGCTGAAGCTTTACCCAGTGGAGGGGCAGCGCTGACAGCTTGCTGGGAGCCCTTCGTTCGTATAGAACAAGCGAGATTTGCTCGTGTTTTAATAGAGATGCAGCTTCTTGGGGACTCCACATGCCAGCATGCAGTGACCTCTGCTCATGGCGGACCATTGCAGGCTGAGCTGTGTCCTCTGCGGGCCGCAGCTCTTAGAGATGGAGGTGGCCCTGACTGCGTTATAGATCTCTAGGGAATGTGCTCCGGCTGCACCACCTTCGTTGGAATCCAGTTTTGCAGCATGCTTGTTTCCAGAGCGATTTTTGCAGCAACACCCAGTGAAAGTGAGCCGTGCAGGGTCTGTTAGATGTGACCTCATTTGGGGCGGGAGTGGAAATTGCAGCATGTTCCTCTAGTCCAGGCACAGCTGGCGGTGTATCCACTGTGATCGGCACCTCTGTAACTTCTGGGCGTGAGATAAGCCACTCAAAGCCTGCTTGATTTGCACCTCCGCGCAGTTACTGCTGATACCAGGTTGATCGTGGGCCAGTGAGACAGCAGAGCTAGCCTGCCGCGGGTCACCAGTGCTAGCTGGGGGGGTCTCAGGAGGTCGTTTTCCCCTTGGTGCGAGTGTATTCTTCGAACGCTGAACGCGAGTGTAAAATTCTCTAAAAGGTCAGGCAGTGCAGTCTAGTGGCTGGAGCAGGGAACTAGGAGTTGGGTCACTCAGTTTCTTGTCCATGTTCTGCCACAGATTCGCTGTGGCTTGTGAAAATCACTCCTCTATGCCTGTTTCCCCATCTGTAAAATGGGGCTATACATGTCCTCTTGAACCCTGAGTGCAGGCTTAACATCAGAGCGTGGAGTACTGGGGGGAAACGTGGCTTGAAGCTTTTTTATTTTTTTTGATACAGCCCCTTAGATCCTTTTCCTCTTGGAAAGGGCCTCCTGGGGCAATGCTGCTGTGATTCAGTGTGCTGATAGTAGGGGTATCATTTTGTAAAATCCTTCTGGACCCTGGCTTCGGTCGTCGTCGTGCTCGGGGCTGTACCAGACGCACCAACAAGCTTTTACTCTGAGACAGTGATGGAGGCTGCTGAGTTGAGTGGCCTGTTGTGCGAACACCCGTCAGAATCAGCCAGCCATAAAGGTGCTTCTGCGGGCAATGTACCTGGAAGGGGCACGGGCAGCTTTGCAGAATGGGCAGCTCCTGGAGCCAAGGGAATTGGAAACGCCTTGTGCTGGGTCTGGCATTGCGAAGCTTCTCCTCCTCTGGGAGATCCTACAGCCAGGATTTCGAGCGTATGCGCCGTAGTCCCTGCCCTGCCCGGGGCCCATAGGAACAGGCATGCCTGAAGCAGGAGATTGGTCCCTGCTGGCTCCAGGCTGTACAATTCCCCCTCCAAGCCACGTGATCAGCAACCCTCCTGCTGAGAACACTCCTAGGGCTCCTGTGACTCCTGCGGGTTGTCCCACACCCGGGCCATGACATTCTCGCCTGCAGTTCCTGTTCCGGGCCAGGGAGGCTTTCCCTGCTTGTGGTGTGTGGTTGAATTCCAGCAACTGCGTCTTCTGTTTGTTAAGCTGCTTCAGCTAATGCCCTGTGTTCCTGATCCGTGGCCCTCCCCCCGGCACAGCCTGAGCTCTGTGTTTCTGGCTTCGTCGCCCTGACTCGCTGGGATTGCGGGTGCCGAGGGGCTGATGTCAGGCCAAAGCTGCTGTCGTGTTTTGGGGGCCAAGACGCAGTAATTTGAACAGTGGGGAGCAATCCCGGGGTCTCTGCTGCTTGGGGTGGGGGATATTTGGGATTCATCGCTTCCTCCACCTCACATCCCCGCCTGCAGCCTTTAGGACCTCTGAAGATGCTTCCCACTTGCCTGTCGGTGTCGTTTGAGGGGCTCCCTGCTCAGGGAAGTCGCTGCTGCTTCTGTGACACGCTCTGGGAGCAGCGAAACAGGGCCCTAGGCTGGTGCGTGGCAGCACTTTCTGGACAGGACCCGTTCCAGCAGGCCTTGGTGAAGAGGGGATTGGCATGGCCTGTGCAGGGAATCTGGGGAGCGTAATCCCCTCTTGAAGGCGAGGGGAGTCAGTGTGGGTGGTGGCTGGACACCAGGGGGTGTGCAAGCCTGCGGGCTGGGAACGGAAGAGCTCCTCGCTATGGAACGGGTGCTGGTGCGCAGTCAGGGCGACGGCCGATTCTCAAGCTCTCTGGAGTGTCGCATGCTTCGAAACTTGCCTGACCAGCTGTGGGGTCACACTCCCGGGCTCCATCTCTTCCTCTCCGTATTTCTGATGTGCCCATCCCCGTGGAGTCAGGGCTGCGCAGGGACCCGTAACAAAGCCCCCCTCCCGCATGGGTTAATGCTCTTTAAGAGGACTCTGATCACTGCCTCCTGTGCACCCGGCTGGGCGCTGGAAGCCGGGCGGTGGGGAGCTGCCGTTCTGGAAGAGACACGCTGGCTCAGGTCAGGCATGCGCAGGGCAGCTTTTAGAGCATGGGCGGCAGCTTCACTGGGGGTTGGGGGGAGGTTCTGGACAGTCCCTGAACATCAGCTGGTCTCAGAATGAGATGGGGGGGGAATTCTGGGATCCCCAGGGCTGGTGGCTTGGGCAGCATGTGCTGATCGCCCTGATCCAGCAAAATGTTGAGGCGTGTGTGGAACTGTCCCCACCTCCGGCCTGCGTGATTGAAGTGCCGCATGCTGCCGTGCTGGGTCAGAGCCCGGTGTCGGGCAGTGTGATCGGCCATGCAGGAGCCCCTGCGTGTGCACAGCTGTGCCGGCTGCAGGCTGCCTTGCGAGCGTCCCCGGGGCCCAGTGTGCAGAGAACAGCTGCCATCCTCCCGTCCCGACCTCGTGTGGCGGGTTCCTAGCGGTGAGATGGAGCTGGGCCCTGCACCCCCGTATGTGGGTCTGTTTCAGCTCAACAGACGGGGCGCCCAATCTTCTGAGCACACTCCTCCCGCACAGACTTCACTGGGTGCTGCACGCCCAACCCTGCAGGATGCTCCAGGGCCAGCTGGCCTGGAGAGCGGGGCTGAATCCCTAAGCGGGGCCACATGGGCTCCGATGGCAGCTGAGAGCAGATGTCACCTGCCATCTCTGGGGTTGACCCTTCATCTCCCTTAGATGCCTGACTGGGATCAGAAATGTCTGCTGCCGTTTGAGGTGCCCTCCAGCAGGGCCCTGGGCTGGGTCGCGGTTACGGTGCCCAGCTCTGGATTGTGGCTAAAATCGCAGAGCCCAGGATGAAAAGGCTCCAGGGAAGCTCTGCATTCACTAGCTGAGCACAGCTCCGGGCTGCGTGCGGAGGGAGCTGGAGCAGCCGAGCTCTACCCGGGCGTGAGCCCCGTGCAGACTGAGCAGCCCTTTGTGTATCTCCGGGACAGGTTAGACCCTCCTGGCGCTGGGGGGGGAGGCTCTCTGGGAGCTGCTGGACGATGCCCCTCTGTTGCAGCTCTGCGAATGAACGCTGGGGGTGGGCTCGAGGTGGTAAAGCGAGGTGGGCCCCTGCTGTGCCAGCCCCAGAAGCAGCACTGATCTGCCGGGGGTGGGAGCTCTGCCCCCCTGCTTTGGGTCGCACGTCTCCCACCATCCCCACATCTCTGCCAGTGTCATGTTTGCCGTGCGGTCAGCATGCTGCTAGCCGCCATCAGCGAAGAACAGCTCTGCGCGGGGCCCTTCTCAAGGCGGCCTGATTGCAGAGTCCCGGGTCTGGCCTGGCTTTATATCTGCTCCTCCTGTTACTTGTTTCTGTCTTGCTGTGTTTTTCCTGAGGAGGCTGAGAGCTGGTGAAAGGTGCTGCCCTGAAGGTCTGTTTATCCCCTGGCACTGCCCCACCAATGTACCATGGCCCTCAGAACGGGGAGCTTGTATTCCAGTAGCACCTATGGTGCCCATCCAAGATCAGCATCCCACTGTGCTAGGCGCTGTACGCACCCAACACCAGACACAGCCCTTATCCCTGAGAGCGTAAGTTAAATAGCCAAAGCAAAGGGTGGGAGAAGGGGGCGAGGATGTTTCCTATCCTGCAGTTGGGGAAGCAATGCGCAGAGATGACTTGTTCCAGCTCACACAGGGAGTCTGATAAAGCTCCAGAGTCCCCGTCTGTGCCCAAGGCTGTCTTTTCACCAGCTCCTTCCTCATCTTTGCTGAGCCAGCCAGCTGATGGCTGGGGAGACACCTTGAGACTGCACAGAGCAGCACGGGGGCAGAGCTGCTGCTGGCATTTTAACCACCAGTGCCACGCCCAGCTCAGAACACCTCTGAGATGCTGGTGCCCTGGTCCCTGTGGAGATCTGGGTTCAAATGCTGCTCTGTTGCTCTGTAACCTGGAGCTAGTCCCTTCGAGCCTCTGTAAACAGGAGACAATTCTTCCCTTCTCCCGTGGGATGAATACATGGCTGCTTGTGAGGCCCTCAGACACTGGGGATCAGGGCTATGTAACACAGCCTGGGCGCCCAGGCTAACGGGGGGTGGGGGGGGGCTATAATCAAATCACAAGGCCAGTAAATGCGGCGCCAAGGCTCGTGCGGGTGGTTTTGCACTTAAAGCAGAGGTGAGGGCGCACCTCAGCTGTGGCGCGGGTGGTTCTTGCGGAACGTGAGAGGGGGACCTGCTTATTTCACACGTCCCCTGACTAGCTGCCGGCTCTGCACGGCGACCGAACCGAGCTCGCTGTAGTCCAAGGTTCAGTCAGATCTGGGCTGGGTTGGGGTTTCCAGCGTTTGCGTTGTAGCTCAGTGCTGTTGGGGTGACACCGGCACGAGCGTTTCAAGTGTCAGCGCCGCATGCTATTGCTTGTAGGAAGCTGAGTGCAGGAATACCCTGTGCGGGCCAGGCGGGAGCTGCCTTACAGGCTGTGGTAGGCTGTCACTTTGCTGATGTGCATTACAAATGGCCTCCAGGGTAGCAGAATTGAATTGAGAGTAGCTAGTTTCTTATGACATGTAGCTCGTTCCCAGACCATCGCCTGCTGGGTCCATCTTTCCTCAGCGGCTTGTGCTGAGTTGGCGGCGGTGAGCCCGGCGGTTACAGGGGATCGAGCCTGGCTGTGTAAAAGGCCCGTTTCCTTTCCACTGTAGGTGCTGCCCAAGCTGCCTGTGGATCGCCCCTGTGGGCATGGCCCAGACCATGCCTGGATGCAGGATCTAACCAGCTTCTTGCCCCTTGGCGCAGTGCGTTGTTGCCAGTTTATTAGCTTCCTCAGCTCATGGCGTGTGCCCCCCCGGGGGGAATAGTATCTGTTGTGGTGCTGGCTGGCTGGTCTTGTGTGGCTGGGGGCTGGGCTGGGAGGAGGAGGGCTGCGGTTTGCTTTACACCCAGTAACTTACTGCACATTTCCAGTGGTGAGAGTGAAAGGGCTGCCAGGTTCCTGAGCTCTCAAGTCCATCCTGTCCTGAGGATCTCCAGGCCTGAGGACGAAATGTTGCTGTTGCTCTGTGGTCCGCCTGGCTGCCGGCTGGGAGGTAGAGCTCTGCCGGCTGTGCTAGACCAGGGACCCTGGCTTCGGAGCATCACCTGGGCATTACTTGAAGCTGTCGAACCTTAAAAGGGGTTAGAGTAATGTCTGCTAGCTGGCTTAGACTCATCCTGGGGCTCCCCAAATCCGCACCCCAAACGCCAGGAGCAGAGGCAGTAAAGAAAATGACTGCGAGGAATTGGAGAGGAGCTGGGTGGCGTGGGCTGCGGAGGGCAGGAATGTGGCCTGTGGATCTCCCGGAGCAATGCCCATCCCGGCTAGACGTACGTGTGCTGACTCTGATCCCGCTAGTGCGCTAAAACCAGCACTGTGACCACAGCGCCGTGAGCCAGCCCGTTACCATCCTGTCTGAGAAGCTAGGTTCCCTCTTGACCGGCTAGCCTGGGCCATGCCGCCAGCACGATCAAAGCGAGTGCGTGGACCCCTGCCCGTTGGGAATTGCATCTCTGCTGCAGTGTAGCTGTGCTGCTAGTGCAATGCCCTGGAGTGCCTTGATCTCCAAAGCTCTGCCAAGCCCACAGAGCAGGGCGAGGGCTGCTGGCTCTTTCTGTGGCTAGGGAGCCTCTGTGCATGGCCCAGATGCTGCAGGGATCCAGAGTAGCTTGACAGCACCTGTCCTGTTCTCTCTCATGCTTCTGGGTCGGGAACCAGAGACTGACTGACTCCATTGCAGCTGTTAAAGGTTTAGTACTCAGGGGCTTAATGCAGACTTGTGTTAGACCCTGTACAAACCTGTCCAGACACCGCTCAGCGGGGCAGGCGCTGACAATCGAACTAGTACCGGCTGTCCCGGCTGCCCCTCACACCGTCGCTAGCCAGTGTGGGTCGCTGGCTGGAGTGGGTTCAGGAAAGGTGATCTGTGTGTAACAGGCAGGGTGGGAGGAGAGGAATGGGGGCCCAGGCTGGTGTCATTGCCGGTGCAGGGGTTGGCGAGAGGCTTGGCTTGGTAGAGGCAGGGCACTTGGGAGGTTTCTCGAAGGTGGGGCCAAGGAGCTGGAATCCGCGGTGGTGAAGTGGGGGAGCTGATGCAGGAATTGAGGGGCTGGGGCAGAGCGGCTGTGAGCAGCCGGCAGGGAAGAGGGATCTGCCTGCAGACTGGAGGGCCGAGTTGGAGTTGGTGGCGGGAGCCGGGGGCTGGGAGGGAAACACCTGGGTTGTAGGAATGTGGCCAGGTTGTGCTAGGAGAGGGCTGGAGGAGTCCAAGCTGACCCCCAGGTAGGGGTCTGGCTGATGGTCTCAAGAGCATGGGGGGTGCGGAGGTTTTGTATGCAAGGGTGATCGTCAGCAAGCCCTACAGCAGTTAAAGTACTCTCCAGATCCCGCTGGTAAACCTTTAACTGCAGTACTCAGGGGCTTAATGCTTGTGCTGCCCGAGCCGTTCCCCTCTGTGAACTAGGGCAGGGAGCTGCGCTGGGGGATGGCCCATGTGGAGCAGGCCTGCCTGGAGGCGTCCTAACTCTGAGAGGGCTGCAGACTCCCTGCTCCGCTTGCTGTGACTGGAGCCGTGCTAAATGCAGATCCTGACTTGGAGGCTTTGCCCCTTTGACGTGATCTCTTCTCTCCCCCCTGCCCTAGGCTGGAGGAGCTGCCCCTGGACGTGCTCAGGCAGAGGGAGTCCAAATGGCTGGATATGCTCAGTAACTGGGATAAATGGATGGCCAAAAAGCACAAGAAGGTAAGTGCCCTGAGAGCTGCCTGCTTCCAGTGCTGAGCACCCAGCTGCTGGGTGCTGGGACCAGGGGGTGGTGTGAATGCTCCCGGGACGGGGGTTTCCTTCCTTGGTGTGCGTTCCCGCGGCATAATCCTCTCGGGACACTTCGGCCGTGCTCATCCAAGCCGGGCTGTCAGCCGTGCGAGCTCGGTAGGGAGTGTTCTTGCGGGGGGCGGGGGGGACGGGGACGTGGTGGTGTCTTCTCTGCCTTTCTTGGAGCTGTTTGGCTGCTGCAGCCTCACTGCACTGGAGCAGCTGGTGGCAGGGCAGCTTGGCTCTAGGAGGGCCTCCTTTCCCCCACTGGGGTGTGTCCTAATCTGAAAGGGGAGGAGCCTGAACTAGACACGCCCCAGGGTCTTCAAAGGCAGACAGACGTCAGCTCTGGGCCCCAGCCTTAGCATGAGGGAGGCTTAAAGGTTAAAACCAAAATTCCTTCCCAGTCGAACACCTGCCTTAACCCTGCGTGTTGGAAATCCACGTTTCCTCCATGATGCTGTTCGGTCTGCCGTGGCGGTGTACGCGTGCGGTCAGTGTCGTGTCTGGCTCAGGGCTCCCTGCACCTGTGCTGACGTGGCTGCGTTGCACGGGCAGCGACATGCACTCAGACGGAGCTTTCGCTGGCATCTATAAAAAGACAAATCTTGGGAATTTTGGAAACTCTGGCCTTTTGTATGTCACTTTTCAGTTCTGGACCTGAATGGGCCTGGCTAAGGGCCCAGCGCCAATACAGTCGCTCTCTGGCTGAATCCCCTCGGAGGAGCTGTTTCCTCTTGTGCTCTGCTCTGTTTTGTTGCCCCTGGGAGGGGACTGGACTCTTTTTAGAAATGGAAACACAGCCGCAGAGCTCAGTGCCACGTGTAAAAGCCAGGTCTGTTTGTGCAGCCCAAGAGCTCAGTAACCTTTGGAGTCCTGCTGGACTGTGCCCAACACACACACTGAACTAGAGAGAGATGCCGTGTAGGAATTGGAGGTTTCCCACAGGTCGCTAATCTGCATCCGTCACTGGAATCATCTGAATCTAGGCCCTCCTGTGACCCGGGCTTTAGAGGGGCAAGCAGTGTCGGTCTTGTTCTCCTCCCCCGTGCCGTCCCCCCCACAACACAATTGTGTGAGATGCAGACACCATCTTGCTCCCAGTTGTTTCTCTGCTGCAGTCCTCAATAAAACTAAATGCGGCTGCGGGTGCTTCTGGCAGCATCTTCCTGACGCTCGTGCGCTGGTTCTCTGAGAGAGGAATCCCTCATCCCGGTGCTGGAGTCAAGCCCCTGTTGCTCCCAGGAGAAGGCAGGCACTTGAACAGGCAAGGCGAGCTCCAGGCAATCCGACTGCCTCCGGCAAGGCCTTTTGCTGTTAACATCTCGCATGGCTGGGCTCCAGCCTTGAGTTGGTGCCCCACCTGCTTGCTCCCAGCCCGAGATCCTGCCCTCCTTGCAGCTAGGTCTGACTTGGAAAGCCCCTGCGCTGCGTGTCCCAGGCTAGCTGTGCCGGAGCAGAGCAGCACCGGCTTGCTGCCGGGCTGGGAGTAGTTCTTCGGAGACACCACAGCTGTCTGGTCTGTGCCAGGCTGTTTTGGGGGTAACTCCCGTCAGGCAGACTTCCCTGCCCTGTAGCATTAAGACTGAACAGACCTTAGTATCTTTAGCTGCTGATGTTAACGGCCCCTTATCCAGGCCTATTAAAGTCCGGCCGTGTTCACGCTAAGTTGTGCTTGCCTTGGGTTTCAACGTTCCTGTTCGGGGTCCCCTCCTTCTCTCCTTGTGGGGTTGGTTAAAGGGAAACATGGCTACACGCTGGCCGTGGGTATCGGTGGCATGGTTCATCTCACACCCCAGCAGACTAACCAAGCAGCCCGTGCAGTGTGTGCCCTGCCCTGCATGCATCTTTCCATTGCCTTCCTGTGGGCTCTTTTCTCGTCCCAGGTCTTGCGGCTGGATTTGGAGAAAACAGGCGGCTGGGTATCTGAGTCCGCCTGGCAGTGGGACGCCACCGTTCCCACGCACTGAACTCTCCCAGTTCTCTCTCCCCTTTTGGGGCTGGGCAAGGGCAATCGCACAGGCGGGTCTGACCTGACCTCCCGTTCCTTGCTGTGCCTGACCCAGCCTTTCCACCGAGCAACCCAGGGGAGGGGAACGTCTAATGCTAGTGACCTTAGACGACTGAATGGAGCCGGAGCGTCACGCCAACAGCCAGGCTCAGCATTTCTGGCTCTGCCGCAGCTCCAGCGGAGTCACGTGTCTCTGTAAAGCAAACACTTGTCCAGATCCCATTGCAAGGGGCTGGTAGATAATTGATATGACCAGCGTCTCTGCAGGGGGGGGCTCGCTAGGCTTACGCAGAAGCCAGTTCCCAGCTGCACAGTCTCAGGTTATGTAACTGTTCCCCTCAGATGTGGCCCAAAGCTCTGGCCTGCATGCCATGACTTGCTGAACTGGGGCCCCTCACTGCTCTGCTTCCTTGCTGGCAGCCGTGGCAGGTGTGTACCATGTCACCGGGCTGGGGAGCACCAGTCACTGGCACCAAGATTTCCCTGCTGCCAGGGTTCTGGGGCACCTGGCATGCTGAGACTCCTCCCACGGGGCTCTGGCATTTTGGGCATGGTCTTCCCTGCTCAGCCCTTCTCGGGTGCTCTGGGTAACCTGCTCAGCAACACACCCAGGCGCCTCCAGCCTTCACTTCTGCTTCTCCGTGCCCTTCATTCCCGGTGGACCCTTCAGCCGCCCAGCTTTGGCAGGTTGATCCGGCTTCACAGTCTCCCTACAGTGCATCACTTCGTGCCTCATCAGGCTTTGATCCAGAGCCCCTTGCTGTCTCTGGAAAGGATTGGCTCGGGGGACCTGGGCAGAGGTTCTCGCTCAAGCGTATCCCCAGAGCATGGCGGTTAAAGTAACAAGCGAAACGGACAAGGCTTCAGGGGAGATTCTGACAAGGGAGGCGGGGCTGTTCCTGAGGGCAGGTGCTGCCAGCCGGGGCAGGAGTGGCTGATGTCTGATTGGCTGAGCGGGTGGGGGGAGGAGAGGGGCTGTGAGGCCCAATGCGCGAACCCCAGGAGGGGTGATTGTGCGCTGGATCGGGAAGCCGCGGGGCTGTAAGCAGGCGAGGAGACGAGGCTGCGCTCTGTGCGGAAGAGCCTGGGTGGCAGAGCCGTGCGCAGGCTGGAGTCGAGCGCTGGGACTTGCAGAGCCTCACTGTGAGAGGAGGTGAAGGCCTGGCTTTGGGCAGGCGGGGCTGTCGAGGGACCGTGCGAGCCGGCAGTGCTGGTAGGACAGTGCAGTTAGTGGCTGCCCACGGCGTAGAGTAGCCCCTAATTGTATGGAAACAGCAGGAGCTCTGGACGTTGCTTGTGCTCTAAATCCTGCCCCACCTAAATCAGCTCAGCCCTCGAGCCTGAGGCGTGGTGTCTCTGAAGCCTGTGGGGCTGCAGATCTGGCCTCTGCGCTTCCCATTCCCTGGCACAAAGGGCTGCGGTGAATGAGCACCCAGGTGAGCTTTCGCAGCCGAAAAATCTCCACCGTCTTGGCTCAGCTGCCGTCAGCTCCCAGCTCTTGCGTCCTCCGTTCCCAGCGCCGTGGGGCTTGCCCTTGTGCATTCCTCCCCTGTCCCCGTGTGCAGCCTCATGCCATGGCTGGGGGAAGCGGCGGCTTGGCTGTGACCGCACAGCGGCACAAGCGCTGCTGAGCGAAGGGGAAGCCAACGCACCGATAATCCCTCAGCCTCTAGCTGGCCCAGTCTGTGCAGGGCTGGACCTGGGTGCCACTGAGCAGCCAGCCAGAGGAGCTGCTGACCGAAGCTCTTCTTGCTCCTGACTGCACTTTCTCCTTGCCTGTGAAACCAGTGGGGAGGGGAATGTAGCTTTGAAAGAAGCCGTCAGCTTTCCGGAGCTGCCTGGTGCTCTGGGCTCTGTGCTCAGAGCTTCCTGTGAGTGTAAAGGCCCCGTGCTGCCTGGGGCCTGGCTCTGCTCGGGGCTTGTTTGTTCAGGCTGATTGTGTTTGAGACGGCCTGGCGCTTAGACCAGGAAGCGCCGTGTTTCCAGGAACACGGCTCTCACCTGGGGTGGGGGCTGGTGCAGGCCGTTACTGCAGACTGCTGGGGGGTCTCAGCCACGCTGCCTTAAGCCAAAGCAGCTTGTTCTAGGCCGGGTGTGACGGGCCAGCAGCTCAACGGAGAAACAAAGCGCCGGCTGCTGTGTGGAGGGAGGGGGGCTGAACGCTGCAGGACCTCAGCACCTGTGTCTGGTGGCACTGGGGACACGCAAGACCAATCGTCTCTGCCCCACAACAGAAGAGCGCTGAGAGTCTCCGTGTCGAAGCGGGTCATGGAGACGGCTCCTGGAGCTGCACCTGCCCTCTCCCTAGGTCGCTGTGTCTTGGGATTTCCTGGCTGCCCTTGGATGCCAGGGGTCCTTATTTAGCTTTGAAAAGCAAGAGAAGTCTGCGATCTGTGGCTGACTGGCTGGGGCTCTGTGTTGGCTTGCTCTTCACCCCGTCTGGCCCTGGTGCGCCCTGGATGCCCCGTGGAAAGATCACTGCGGCTCTCAGATTGCGAGAGCAAACAGACTCAGTTCCAGCTCGATCTGGGGAAAATCTGCCTCCGAGCCTCCCCAGCGGCTGCTCAGAGCTCGGCCCGTCAGCGTGTAGAAGCAAAGCAGATGGGGATTGTAGAGCAGTGCTGGTCTCCTGTCTGGGATCTGAGCAGCCTGCTGGATAGTGACCCGTGGCATATCTCCAAGAACGCCCCAGCTTAACTTCTGTGCCTCAGTTTCCCTACTTGTAATGACTTGCCCAAGGTCACACGATACGTCAATGGCAGAGCAGGGTCTAGAACCCAGGCCCTGTTTCTGGTTATACGGACGGGTCACTGCGTTTGGATTCTTCCTCTCAGGTACCAGACAGCACTCCTCTGTCCCCTCCAGTCTCCCCAGTAGCAGTGGGGCTGTGGGAGGATCTGTGATTCCAGCTTTAGCTGCTTTCCCTTATTGGCGGTGTCCCCTGGCCTGGCCCATAGGGCGTCGCAGCTCTTGGTAAAGGAGGTGTCTGTCTGAATCAGACCAGCTGGGCTGGTCAGCGCAGCCCTCAAACAGCTGGATTCCTGACCCAAGCAGCTGCTGCCAGTTGTTGCAAAATGACTGGGCCATGCTGAGGAGTGACCCTAAATCTACCCTCTGTCCCCTGGCCGGGCCCTAGCCCAGGGCTGCGCTTCCCCTGTGCCGTCCTGTCCCCCCCCGTGTTGTCCCCCCCCCTCCAGTCTCACTAGCAGCATTCAGGGAAGAGAGATCCGTACGTGGCAGCTCAGGGCTTTGGTGGATAAGTCCTGACTTGGGAGCCTCAGGTGCTTCTAGAGCTGGGAGGCTGCTCAGCCTGGCAGATGTGTGGCAAGTTCCTAGCCAAACCCGTGTAGTGTGGGAGGGCTGCGTTGCCGGAGCCGCCTCGATGTGGCTGGGCTGTGGCGAGGTGACTGTCCTGATGGCACTTCATAGATCCTGTAGCAGACAGGCCCCTGGGGCCATCTAGTCTGACCCGCCTAACGGGGGCCAGAGAACTGCCCTGATTGAATTTGTGTTTGAACGGCCATGGAAGTCTTAGGAAAACATCCAATGCCCATTTAAAGTTCTCCAGTGGTGAAGAATCCACCCAGCCTTCGGTGGATTGTTCCCGTGGTTAATTACTCTCGCTGTTAAACACCTGCCTTATTTTCCCGTCTGCATTTGTCTAGGTTCAGCTTCCAGCCATTGGATGGTGTCAGACCTTCCTCTGCTTGGCTATGGAGCCCACTACCCAATATTTGTTCCCTGTCTAGGGACTGATCAAGTCACCCCTTAACCTTCTCTTGAAGCTAACCCGTTTGAGCTCCTTGAATCTGCTGCTCTAAGGCATGGTTTCTAATCCTCTTGGCTCCAAATTCACCTTGCTGGAGTAGCCCACTGGGCTACGCTCTCTGGGCCAGGAAACAGGCAGCCGTCGAGCTTGGGGCGGCAGCCCAGCCTCCTCGTGGCTTGGACTTTGGTCCCGGTGAACACATGCATCCAAAAAACTACCGCAGGTTGTGGGAGTTTGACACAGGTGGCGGCGGTGGCTGCTGCTTCTGCTCCTCCGGCCTGGCCTGTGGGCAGCAGGGGGTGTTGAGGCTGATTAGAGGTGAAATGCACCGGCACAGGAAGGTCTCTTGCACTGCTCCTGCCTGGCTCCAGCCACTGCCATTATGCTGCGACCTTGTCTTCGTGGCCCACGCTGAACCGAAGGATGCTCTGATGGAAACACGCCCTTGTCCCACTTGCACAGAGCTGGCTTCCACAAGAAGGTCCAGCTCAGCAGAATCCTCTTTGATAGACTCTGCCCAGTTAAGCTGTGGAACTCGCTGCCACAAGATGTTGTGGTCAAGAGCTTAGTAGAGTCAAACCAGGATTAGACCCTTGCTCAGATGGGTATCCACAGCTCCAGTACAGCGGGTACTGGAGATAAACTCTCATGTCAGCTGCTAACCGATGTGGGGGGGGTGGGGTGGGAATAAACTTCCTGGGGAGACGGGTTGTTCCAGAACTACCTGCTAGTGGGTTTCTTGCACCTGCATCAGAAGTAGCTGGCGCTGGCTGTGATCAAGACAAGGTGTTGGACTAGATGGCTCAGGTCTGATGTGCTGTGGCAGTTCCTAGCGCCCTAAGAAGGGGTCCCTGGGGACCTCCAGGTCCACAAGCACAAATCTCCCAGCGGCCCCCGCTCTGCAAAGTTCAGCGTTGTGTTGGGAAGCCAGCTGATGCTCTGCTGTAATGGGGGGAGTGCGACTGGGGTGCACCAGAGCAATAGCAGAGTCAAGCGTCCCCTCGCCCAGCAGGGAGACCCCTCCTGCAGCATCACTGCCCCTGCAGCGTGCTACCTCCTCGTGCCCCGCAGCCAGAGGCCTGGCTCAGCACCACGGCTAGAAGCAGGGAAGCAGCGCGGCTTCTCCGCTTCCATATGCCTGGCTGCCTTCCACCCTTCCTCGGTGCCCTGAGCTGTTCCTGCGGCTGTTGCGCAGCTTGCTGAAAGGATCATGAGCAACAGCAGGCGGGGAAGCAGTGGGAAGGGGCTCTGTTTTCTTTCATAATAAGCCGTAGCCTAGTCAGCGTTGAGCCTGCATCCTGCCAGCCGGGAGAGTCCGGGGGAGGCTGATCCTGATCTCGGCGTTGCTTTGTCTCGCTGCTGACGTGGACAGGGAAACTGCAGCCGTCCCCACCCCCAGCCCTGGCTGCTGTATCTGAACCTTGAAACTTTCCCCTGCCTTGCCCAGGGCACCCTGGAGCGGCTGTGGGGTTTGCGGAGCTGCACGGTTCCCCTGAAATGATTCAGCTCCGCTCTGCCGGGTGAATGTCCTGAACTGAATTCCTGGGGTTTCCTGTTAGCTTTGCTTGGAGAGTGGGGAAGTGGCTCGTTATCCGCCCTGACATTCTTCTCTCCCCCCCTCAACCCCCCCGTCCCAAAATGCAGATTCCAGATCCCCACTTCCTGGACTCACAGGGCTTGGGCGGCTCTTTGGCCACCGCTCGGCTGTCTGCAGTCTTGTTTTTGCAACAAAATCCTGTTCGTCCGGCTCCTGGCGTGAAATGCCAGCTCCCTCTGATTGGCCGGGCTTGCGGCAGCCTGCCCCCGGAGCAGATAGCTCCCTCTCACAAAGCCGAGGCGCGGCCTCCTGCCGTATTCAGGAGAAGGGATGGTGACGTTGGAAGAGATCTAGGAGTCCCCTCCTCTGGCAGAGCTGCCCGCTCTCCTCCCGCATGGACTCTTGCAAACTCTCAGCCCCTCTTGGTAGTGCCAGGCAGCCTGGCATCTCTGCTGGCTCCATAGGGCCAGGGTCTGGGGCTGATCGTGTGCACAATGTGAGGGGACTTAATACTCAGGGACCATCTGCTGGTGGCCCCTAGTGTGAACAGGTTCCTGGTGCTGTGGGTGACTTGAAGCCTTGCCTGGTACCGCACCTTTGCTCCAATCCGTAGGGCTCAAGGCATAACCCAGTTAAGGAACCCCCACCCTAGGGGGAAGGCACCTACCCATATCCAATTCACATTCGAGGGCTCAGGGTGTCATTTTCTGCAGGCTTGTGGGGCCTTTTACCAGTGAAGGAGCCTTACACAGGAACATCCTCAGTCTATTTATTAACAATTACCAAAACAGAATACACGCTACGCCTACAGTGTTCACCACTCCCAGTAAGGCAGGCAAACGTCTCCTGGTGGATCATCTGGGGGCTCCAGCTTCGGTAATAACAGCTGACCGGGTGGAGAGGTCTGTCTGGCAGCTCTGATGGGGCTGTGTCCTGGAGTTAGCATCCAACGAACTTCCTTTTGGAGCTCAGGTTCTAGTTAAAACTTGGGTCCTGTTTAGCTGTATCTTAACCACTCATTTGAAACGAAAGTGCTACAAATCACCACTCCTGGCCCATTGAGACAGTTCTTTGACCAATCCTTAGCTGATTTAAATATTGCCCACTTTGTCTCTTGCAGAACTAGCCAAGAACCAGACAGAAATCATTCCAACAAACAACAGAGAAATGGGAACGCTGAGACACAACACTATGAAGTGTAGATTGTGCAGCCACAGCTGTTGCTCAGTGGCTCCTTGCCAGACAGAATAGCATCAAACAAAGTTTTCTTTAAGGGCTGAAGATCTGTTTCTTTGTCTGGCGGTGGTAGGTGCTGTTAGGACAGTCGCACCTTCTTACCAGCCGGCTATTGCATTGTCTTGATGTAATGGCAGGAGTGTGAGGATGTGACTACACGCTTCCCAGCTCCTGGCTGCTGTCTTTCCTCATGTGGCTGCTGCCGCTTAGCCAATAACACAAGGCCTCAGACCGGACACAGCGTGGGGTAGCCTCAGGGAGGGGTTTGATCCCCCGTCCGAGTGCTGGCGGGACTGGTTCTCGCGGCTCCCCCCCAGTGTGCTCTGAGCTGTAGTGCGCAGGTGTTGGCAAGGCGCTGTGGCGTTGTGATGTCCACACACCCATCCTAGTGCCTCCGTCAGGTGCTAGCGCAGCCTGGCCAGCGCGTGCTCGGCGTGGCATCCCCCATCTCCTACCCTCTTTCTACCTAAGGAAGCAAAGTGGAAACTTGGCAGACTGGCGAGAGGCAGCTCTTGTTTTCTGGTGGGTGGGGAGGGCGGGCTCTGCCTCCCAGCAAGAGCTGTCTGGATCGGGGCCCCGGTAGTGCCGTCACGGACGATCCTTGCACCTGCGCAGGGAGCTGGCCTATTGCCCCGGCACAGTCCCTGTGATCAACTCTCGGGGACTTGGATCCCAGGACCTCAGGCGAGGCCTGTGGTGCTTCCCAGCCGCGGCTCTCCCGTCTTTCTGCGTGTCCCTCGCTCACTGCTCACCTCTCCCCAGAGGTGGCTGCTCTTCGGGTGACGTGAGTCCTGCGAGCGTCTGGCTAGTCAACTGCTCTGGGTGGCGAGGGGCTGGCAGCCACTGCTCTCCCGTCCGTGGCTCGCCCCTGCCTTCATGTGGTCCCCGGCATGTCTCAGTGCCTGTCTCCCTTTGCCTTTCAGATCCGGCTGCGCTGCCAGAAGGGGATCCCGCCCTCCCTGCGGGGCCGGGCCTGGCAGTACCTCTCAGGGGGCAAGGTGAAGCTGGAGCAGAACGCCGGCAAGTTTGAGGTAGGCGCCTCTCGTTTTCTCCTCTCCCTGGCTGATCGGTAACTCCCCAGGGGAGCTTCTCCACTGCCGCTGGCTGCCAAATGACCCCAAAGGCTTGCCCGTGTGGGAAGCGGCTGGTGTCTAGTGAGGCCACCCCAAACTGGGGAGACCTGCAGCAGCAGATCACTGCAGCTCTGCTCTGGCTCCCACGGTGCCCTTTGCCCCACTGGCCGGGATCTCCTGCCACCAGCATCCACAGGGCCCACGCCCACATGAGCACCCGCGCTGCCCAAAACGTTAGCAACCCACGGCACAAACTCTGCCTCCTCTGGGCCTTTGCACGGGCTTCCTCCCACCCGTCTGAGCTTTACCGGACCAAAATGGTCCCAGCCTGTCTGGGGGTGGCGCTTTCCCTGGGGCTGAGGCAAGAGGCTTGGGGGCCAGTCTGAGCGGTGATATTTCGACTGCCCCGATCTCTCTGGCTCCGATTCTGCCCTTTTGCGGTGTGGCTGTGGCCAAATCCTCCGTCTCTGCTCGCCCGGATGCCACTCTGCAGGCATCTGAGAAGCTGTGCCAATCCCCTGTTCAAACACCTGGCCGCTGTGAACCAGGGTTGGGCAGACGCTAACAGCCGCACCAGCTGCTGTGTGAGTTTCCCCTCTTGTATCGGGGCAGCGCTCGCTCGCCCCTTTGCTGCTCATGCTCTCGGGTGAGGATGCAGAACGCGCACAGCTGAACGCGCCCGTGACTGACGGCTTTGTGCCAGCGCCATCGTTCAGCATGAAACGTCGGCCAGACACGCATTGCAGAGGTCAGAGGCAGCTAGTGTGGATTTAGCAGTGGCAATGGGGTTGTCGCTGTAGGATGGCGTCTGATCCCGATCATGGCCAGCTGCCCCCTTTTGATGTCCTGTAGCTTTCTGCATTCCTCCCTCCATGGCCCCAAATAAAGGGTTAACCCCCAAATCAGGGCTTTGTTGTGGCCATCTCCCGCCCCAATCTTCCCCATCCGTAACATCCCGCTGGCATCCCAGCAGTTGCTGCCCTGGCAGCAGTAACGTTCGGGGTTGCTCAGTGCGCACGAGGAGAGCCGGCACTGACTAGATTTGTTTTGAGTGCCGTAGCCCCGAGCCGTGGCCCAGCACGCCAATGTGCTAGGCGCTGTACGGACACTCCACAGAGGGTCCCTGCCCTAAGGAGCACAGTGTGACTAGCCAGTTCTCCGTAGTCACCTGCCAGCGCTCCCCGGAGCGTGCGCTCTGCACAGGGAATGTTCACTGAGCGCTTCCTCTGTACGGGAGCCCCTCCACTTCCCCCCGAGAAGAGGCGGGGGGAGGGGGATTTGTGGGCTCTCGACAGGCCGTGTCTCAGCTGCTGCGAGAGCCGACATCTCCCCTCCATTCCTTGGTGCAGCAAACCTGAAAGCCAGGGCTCCCCCCCATGTGATGACAGCTGCCCCCCCTCCTTTCCCTGAGAAGCGGAGGATGTGCTGATCCCTGGGAATGGCTCATTTAACCCTGATCCGCTAGTGAAAAACACATTCCAAGGGGCTTAGCACAAGAAATCGGAATTGCAGGGAGTGAAGGAAAGAGGTCAGAGCCGCTTTCGGTGAAACACGGGCCTCTCTTCTCCACACTGCAGCCCTGCGTGCTACAGAAACAACCTACTGCTGGTGGGGGGCAACTGGGCGCAGGGAGCTGACTCTTGAGTGACTCTGGGAGCGTGGACAGGCTGGTGCTACTGTAGAAAAGAGGTGATCACAGAGCGGCTCCCTCCAGGTCAGGGTGGAGGCCCATATCTGGGGGGTGGCAGGTGGGGGCGCTCGCTGTGTGCTGAGGCACTGTGATCTCGGGGAGAGGGGAACGTAACATTCCCGAGGCCAGGGGGCGGTGAGCTCCCCCGGTGCAGGGTGGCTGCTCATATTCTCTCTCCTTCCCAGGAGCTGGATGTCTCGTTGGGGGACCCCAAGTGGCTGGATGTGATTGAGCGGGATCTCCACAGGCAGTTCCCATTCCATGAAATGTTCGTGTCTCGGGGGGGACACGGGTAAGCGCTCCCGCTCTCGGGCATCTGACTTGGGATTTTGCTGCATTCTCCCAACCTGGTGGCTGAAGCTCTGATACCTGCAGATCGGCTCAGCTGAGTCATTTTACTCCCGTCTCCAAGGTTGCCTCTGCCTCTCCAGCAGACAGCTGGCCCCGGGGCTCGGCCCCGGCAGGAATGGGCACGGTGGGAGAGTTTAGGTAGCTGGGTCTCCGTCTGTTGCTCAGTACCAGTTGCTGGTTGGCTGGCTCCGTCTCGGCACTCAGCCTTTGTGCAGGTCACGTTGAAGCTGCTTGACAGACCTGGTGAATGGTCTTGCAAGAGGGGAGCGCTGGGGTAGGGCTGGCAGGGGGGAGGGCTGCCCGTAGGGGATGCGTGAGAGAGGGGGAATTGGTCATTCACACACAGCATGCTGCGGAAGGGAGATGGTTTGTACCAATGGGAGAGGCTCGCCGGTGTCTGAGTTACCCGGTAACCAGGCATGTCCCGCGCTCCATCCATCTGTGCAAGAGCTGCAGGTCCGTGCACGTCGGGCAATGGAGCGTGGCCGAGTAGCTGGCTGGGCCACCTCCGTTACCGTGAACGCCGCCCAGGTCTCCATTGCACCGGTGACGGGCTCCCAGTACAACCCAGCTGCTCCCTCGCCTTTCCGGGGTGAATCAGCTGCCGAGTCATTGCCTCCAGCAAGCCCGGATCGGCCGGGGGGTGGAGGTTTGTTGTAAGCCCCTGGATTAAACGTGACTCACCTTGTTGAAAGACTGCGGGTCTGAGAGGATTGGCCCAGGGCGGCTTGTCCGCGAACGAGACGCGGGGAGTGTTGCTGATGAGATCCGAGCCTCAGGCACGTGGTTATTTGCATTGCAGCGGCGTGGCCCCGTTGTGCTAGGGGGTCTGGGTGTGCGTGAGTCCCTGGCCCAAGGATTTAATCGTGGGTGTTGGAGGACCCCATGCGGGGAGGGGAGGGCAAGGTCCCGGTGAGCTGACTGTGCGGAGCAGCAGCCCCTGCACACGGCCGCCTGTCTGGCGCAGGGTGTTGCAGGCGTGGGTGGTCTGAGAAGCGTGGTGGAGCAGACCCCGCGTCCGGATGCCATCTGCTGTGCCTGGAAGGCTCTCCATGCCAGAGCCAGCTCGGCCGGCATTTGGCCTGTGTCCTGCCTACCCGGTACAGGAACTGTGCTGAGTCGGGCTGGAGTCATCGGGCTGGCGAATTCAGGCCCTCCGGCAGCATGGAGCTGCTAGACCAGCTCCCGGTGTCAGACTGAATCAGAAGTGGTTTGTGCCGAGGCTGGTGTCTATGGGGGATGTGGAGGCGTCCCTGGTGGCGGGACTCTCCCCGCACAGCCGCCACCACACAGTGTTTGTCTGGGGGGCTCTAGTGGTGACATGCAAAGTAGATCTCCGTGTTCCCGGTACCACGAGGCCTCCCACCCACAGACCCCGGGCAAGGTGCCCTTCCTCAGCTCCAGAGTCTGTCGGTGGAAGCTCACAGCCCACCCCACGTTCCTGCTGTCCCTCTGTCTGTCTGCCGCCCTGTAGATCTGTGGGTGCTGTTTCTCTGCAGGCAGCAAGACCTGTTCCGGGTGCTGAAGGCCTACACGCTGTACCGGCCGGAGGAGGGCTACTGCCAGGCCCAGGCGCCCGTCGCAGCCGTCCTGCTCATGCACATGCCTGCGGAGGTACTGACCCCACACAGCCTCCCCGGGAGCGTCAGGGCCGTGGGAGGGCTCTGAACCCCGCCCCCAGGGGACTCCGGCCTGGAGCGGGGCCCATCCCAAGGCACTTTGGGCCAATTCAGGTGGAACCAGTACCGTGTGCTGGGAAGAGCCCAGTGCCCTGCTTTCCAGTGAGCTCCCTGCCGTGAGTGGGGGTGCTGGTGGAGCAGCCGTGCGGGGTCCCCATGGGAGATCTGACCCTGCCTGGGGTGATCTCGTGCATCTCCCAGCACAACGGAGCCTGGCAGCCGCTTTGGGCCGGTGTCCTTCCGCCGGCCCGGAAGGTGTAGTCCCGGGGTAACTGGTGTGATGTGAACTGTGCGAAGGAGAGGGAATTTCCAGTTCTCCCGCACGGGGGCTGGGAAGGGAACCGAGTCCCCCCGACTGTGTGTGGAGCCTGCGGAGCTGAGCCCCTCCCCACCCCCCGCCAGAGGAGGAGTGGCAGGGCAAGGGGCAGCAAAAGACCAGCCAGGGGCGGCGGGGGCGTTACCTGGGGTGCTGACTCTGCCTGCAAGTAGGAGTTGCAGAGGAAAGCGGCTCTCGTGTTGTGGCGTTACCCAGGCCTCGTGGGCTGCGAGCCCGTTCACCAGGGCCTGGGCAGCCCTGCGCTGGTGGGTGGGGGAAAGGGGGGCCGCGTCTCTAGCTCTAGACTGAGGCAGGAGCTGCTGGTCTCAGTTCTCAGCGGGCGGGAACCCAAACGCATGGCTGGCCCCTGCCGACACCCTTGCTTGCGTGCGGACAGGCCTGCCGCAGCTCTCCCAGTCATGTGCCCAGGGCTGTCCGGTGCCTGCTGCGCCAGCGCTAAGGAGGCGGCGTTTGAGGGCCGGCTCCTTTCTCTGCAGAAAGGACCCCCCCCCACGCCTGTCTGTTAAACGGGCAGTGCTTGTAAAACTCAGTGCTTTGGCCCTGAGCGCAGACGGCTGGGCAGAGACGGCTGATTGTCTCCCGCGCCGCCTCCCCTGTGGCACTGGAAGTGCTGGGTGCCCCGAGCCCTGGAGGTCCTGAAGTCAGTCAAGCAGCTGTCCCGCTGGCGTCTGTCCTGGTGCAAGCTCTGCCATGGTCTCCCCTCTCCTGTTGCCTGCCTCTGCAGGGTGGGGCTTTCCCGCGCCTGGGACTTGGTTAGCAGGGCTGCAGAGGGTTTCTCGGCCTCCGGGATTCCTTCCCCGCCCTCGGTTATGACTGTGTGGCCTAATGGCTAAAGTGCCTGCACTGGGACGCAGGAGGCCTGAGCTCTGTGCCCAGCTCTGCTGCTGGGTGACCTTGGGCACGTCACTTCCCCTCCCTGCGCGTCAGCCTGCCGGGCAGGGAGCCTGGCCTCCTCCACTAGGCACGAGGGGTCGCTGGGGACAAGTGCGAAGGGAGAGCTGAGATCTGTAAACTCCTCCTGAAGAGCAGCCATGTCCGTGCAGAACGGTGTAGGGCACCGAACGTCCTCTGTCTCAGACCCGTGCCCAGCCTGGCTTTCCAGGGGTGCCCGGCTGGGCTCCCGCTGGCTGGCAGCAGCTGGGTGCAGCACCTCCAACAGACGTGGGGGAGGGCCCAGGGTGTCCTGCGCCATGGGGGGGAAACTTGCTGCATGGCCGCGGGTAAAGAGGGAAGGTGCAGGTCCGTCCGGCTCTGCCTTTAGCCACACGGTGCCCATAGGGCTGGGCTCGCTGGCCCCGAGGCGTGGCTGGCAAGCGGGGTCATGCCTGGGGGTGCGCTGATGGCAGCGAGCGCATGGGGGTGTCTCCAGCAGGCCTGCAGCCCGCTCTGCCCTGTCCCTGGCCTGACGGACCATCTGTTCCCTCTTGCAGCAAGCCTTCTGGTGCCTGGTGCAGATCTGCGAGAAGTACCTTCCCGGCTACTACAGCGAGAAACTGGTGAGTCAGGGCAGGCGCGAGGGCCCCTCTAGCCTGCCCCGGTCACGCCCCGGGAGGCAGCAGGGAGTCTCCTGGGTCAGTAGCAGGAGGCCAGTCAGCTTACGCTGCCTGGGCATTCCCTGCTGACCTCCAGCCCCAACACTCGTCTGCTAGCCCCCGCCCCAGCACTTGAACCAGCCTGCAGCAAACAGCCTCCCTGGGCATCTCTAGCGCGCCCCCATCTCCCCCTCCGGTTGTGCAGCGCGGGGCTCAGCCGGTGCCGGCTGCGGATGGGGAGGGCTGTTGGCGTGACCTGTGTCCGCAGGGCCCGGCGCCGCGGCGAGCACCAGACAGCTGTCCTTGCAGCACGGCCGTGGTCACCAGCCACTGCAGGGGCTGCCGTTGGCACCATCTCCCATAGCAGACCCCGGGAGGGTGCAGTGCGGGGGCTCTAGCAAAGGGCCTGCAGAGGCACCTGCACGGAGGAAGGCTGGGCTGGGAGATGGGGGTTCGGTTCCCCGCTCTGCCGGACTGCGTGGGCCTCCGTGCCTCCCCCAGGTACAGGTGTGCTTGGATGGCGCGGAGGCTGCTCTGCACCTGGCACCACGGTGCCCTGACCCCAGCGGGGCCGCGGGCGCTGCTGGACGACGGAGCGGCTCAGTGCAGTGGGTTTAGGCATGGAAGACGTGGCCTGTCCTGAGCGGCTCCGACTAGCCGGCCCGGGGGTGTGGGGGATGACAGGGAGCGTGTCGTAGGCTGGCCCTGCGCTTGCAGTGGCTGATCTGGGCATGAATCGCGCTCTCCTGACCGAGATCTTCATCCGGGACAGCAGGAGGCTCTGTTCACAGGCTCCGTTCCCCTCCACCCCAGCCGGAGTCATGCCCGTCCCCTTCCTGCCCTGTGGCCCTGGGCACCTCACCCAGACTGCACTGCCCCTGCGGGCCGGGCCTGGGCGTGCGCCAGACCCACATAGCGAGGCCTGGATCCACCAGAGTCCAGACCCCTTCTCCCCCCCCCTTCCGGAGTTCCTGTTCTGACCATCCGCTCCCAATAGGAGGGCAGCGTGTTCCCATAATGCACCGGGTCTGGGTCATTGGGGGGGAGGAGGGCATCACAGGGGGACTGGTTTCCCAGCGTGTTTCAGCACTGGGAGGAGATTCCTCTGGCTGGGCAGCCCTGGAGACGGAGCTCCTTAAGCCCCAGAGCCGGGCAGCAGCTGCAGGGACTGACCCTCGGCGGATCCGGGTCCGGTTCCGGGCTCTGCCTGACGCCCCCTGCCCTTCCCAAGTCACTCACCCACCTCTGTTCCCTCCTGGGGTGGGCTGACGCTGTCCGGCCGCGGCGGCACTCCAGACTGCGCTGATGGGTTCCCTGGGCAGCGGCGTCCCCGGGGCTCGGAGGGAAGGTCTGCGTCTCTGGCCTGGCCAGTGCTTGACCATTGCTGGCATGTCCCAAAGGGGGCCAGTCTCGCAGGTGGCTTTTGTGACCATCCTGCCAAGGGCTGCTGAGACCAGAAACTCAGTTCACATGTGGCCGCAGAGGGGGCTCTCACTGCCAGCCAGAGCCACGTTGCGCCCCGAGCTGGGGCCTGTGGGTTAAATAACGTCCTGCTTCTCCTGCTTCCGCAGGGGGAAAAGGCCCCCAGGCCTCTGCCCTGCATCGCTGGGTCCCTGTCTGAGAGGGGCTGGGTTAATTCCCCACAGCTGTTAACCTGCTCCTCAAAATCCACAGCACAGCCCGGCCTGGCTCCCCTCTGCCCTGCAGGGTGGATGGCCGGCTAGCACGCTCCGTCTGAGCAAAGCCAAACACCCCCTGCAGCTGCTGGGGCTCTGCCCACCCGGTCAGGTCCGGAGGCCAGCAGCACCTCCTCGAGTCCTCCCAAAATCAGGATCCCAGCAGGGGAGGGTGAGAAATGCAAAGCCCAGTGACATCGGCGCTGCCGCTGGCCGACGGCAGCTGTTTGGCTCTGGCTGTGTCTTGGCCATAAGCGTGTGGCTGGCGGGTGGGCGCCGTGGGCCGTGTAGCACCGCTCCTCTCCCGTAACCCTGCTGCTCTCCCCGCAGGAGGCCATCCAGCTGGACGGGGAGATCCTCTTCTCGCTGCTGCAGAGGGTCGCCCCCGTGGCTCACAAGCACTTGAGGAAGCAGAAGATCGACCCGATCCTCTACATGACGGAGTGGTTCATGTGCGCCTTCTCCAGGACCCTGCCGTGGAGCTCCGTGCTGCGTGTCTGGGACATGTTCTTCTG
Source organism: Emydura macquarii macquarii (assembly GCF_026122565.2). NCBI lineage: Eukaryota > Metazoa > Chordata > Testudines > Chelidae > Emydura > Emydura macquarii. Next base: position 9,122,591 of record NW_027131391.1, read on the forward strand.
CGAAGGTAGCGCCTGGGGCCCTGGGCTGCTCCGGGAACGGGGCGTGGATTCCTGGGCCTGACCCTCCCAGTCTGGGACCCAGCTGGGTAGCAATTGGAGGGCTTGCCAGCTTGGTCGCCAGCTCAGTCGTCTGCCCTGAGGGGAGCCATGGGCTAGTGGCCACAGGGCAGCATCTAAACCAGGGGGCCTGGTTCTAGTCCTGCCTCTGCCACTGTCTGCCACTCTGTGCCTCAGTTTCCCCACCTGCGGGGCCAGCTTGTAGCAGTGTCTGCTCAGGAACTCTGGCTTGTTCTGGCTGCATCCCCTGCCCTGTGGAGCGCGCCAGCTCGCTCCTCGGCCTGGCTGCTGGGGAGGTAGACGGGGGGCCCTTCGTCATCAAAGGGGGGCGCAAGCTGCTGGAGCTGAGCCAGCCTCATGGGCCGGCAGGACAGGGAAGCTGAGCTGAACTTGCACCGTGGCCAGCATCTGACGGGCCCGACCTCCGGGAAAAGGCCTGGCACTGCTGTAGCAGGGGTTGGGCCAGTTCGGATCCTGGCTGCATGTCTGCTGTGGGCAGTGATGTCTGTCCACCCGCTCCGCTGGCCCCTGCTCCACGCTGACCCTGCTTCTCTTGGAGCTGAAGCCTGAGAATTACATGAAGGCTGCAGGTCTCCATCTCCCTCCCTCTGCCAGGAGGCTCTAGTGCCGTGCTGCCCTCCAGAGGGGGCTCTGCATTGAACCCCTTTGTCTCCTGGCCGTTGCTGCGCAGTTGCATCCTGGGGACAGGCTTGGAGGGCCTCTCCCCTGCTCATTAGCCTGCACCGGGGGAGATCTCTAGGAGGGTTTTGCCTGAGGGCAGAGACGGGCGGTTCTCCTCCACCCCAGAGACGACTCGTGCTGGATCGGAGTCAATGCTCCGTGTCCTTCATTCCAAACACCGGCGGCTGCTTCGGAGCCTGCATCTGCACCCAGCTTCCAAGAGCAGTTGCGCCTTGGCCCCGGTCAGCTCAGCCTCCCCACTGCAGAACAAAGATGCTGCACCTACTCCAGAGATCAGGCAGTTTTACAAACCCCAGAGTAATTCTGGCGGCTGGCATCTTTCCTCTCGTTACACCCCGCGTCACGGGGCTGGGAGGTGCCCGTGGTTACACGCCAGCCTGGCAGAAACATGCCAGGACGCCAGTCCCACAAGAGCAGCCTTCCTCTCTGAACAGGACTTGAGGCTTGTCTCCATTTAAGCCTGTGCGTAGACTCCAAGCCGGGAAGGGCTGCGCGACGGATCGGACCGTCTAGTGTGACCTCCCGGAGAAGGCAGGCAGAGGGCTTGCTTCGATACGCCCCCAGCTCCTTTAAACCCTGCCTGGGATGGTGAATCTGCCACAGCCCTTGAGCAGTTGTTCTGGTTCATTAACCTCATGGTTCTCCCGCCCGCCCCCCCCCCCTCCACCCCTCCCCCGCCCAGTGCCTTATTTCCAAGGAAGGGGGCAGGGCCGTCCCGTTTGATGGCGTTGGGACTGCAGGAGTCTCCCAGTCTGTGGCTCTTAGCACCGCGCTGTAAGGAGAGCTGAGCAGGAGCAGAGGTGGTCGCCTTGTCTGGAGGCGGGGGCAGTTCTGGCTGGGGCTGGGAATGGGGGGCTCCCCCTTGGGGGGGCTGGGTGGAGCTGAAAGGCAGCCCCCAGCAGAGGATGTTTGAGCTGCGTTAGAAGCAGAGGCTGGGGTCGGTCTGAGCTATGGGGTCCAGCCCTGAACCTGCTGTGAAAGCCCACCAGGCATGATTTGGCCTGGCTCCTTCCCGAGCCGTTCCCCATGCAGGTGGAGTGTTCTGGCCATGTGTCTTGGGGAGGCAGTGAGGTGTAGTGGGGAGAGCGCTGGATTGGAGGGGGGTTCTGGCCTGCTGTGACCTTGGCCACGTCATGTCCCCTCACTGGCTGGCTGTCTAGTTTCCCTCGCTCCTCTGCCTGCCTTGCCCGTTCAGATCCTCAGTTCTCCAGGGCGGGGACGCGCCTGGTGCTGTGGGGCCCTGATCCCAGCTGGGGCCTTTGTGCAGGCTGTCTTCAGACAGCGCTCGGAGGAGCCTCTGCCGCTGGTGGGGTGTCCGGCGGAGGCCGCCAAGGAGCCAGGTCTCGAGTGAGCAGCATTTCAAAGCATGCGGCTGGTTGCCTACTTCAAGCTGGAGACACGTTCGGGGCAGCTCTGCCGTAACCTCAGCTGGGCCCCGGGGTGCTCGTCTCTTGCAGGCCACGCTGCCGAGGCCGGCCCATGCCCCTGGCACCCGCCCTGATGTGAAGCAGCCTGGGCTCCGGGGTCCGTAGTGGGGCTAATGCAGCGCAGTCCCAGGAGCTGTGGGAAGGCCGGTGCTGAGCCGATTGCTGCCCTGCAGCCGGGGCTGGAGGAGTATGGACGTGAAACAGCCGCTTCTCCATAGAACTGCCCAGGGATTCCTTGTCTCTGGTGGGGACCGGCCTGGGGGTGGGGATCCCTGCTCTGGGCTGCGTACCTTAAACCGCTGGGGAAGAGCCGGGCAAAGGTCGTGCCGAGTCCCTGTGGCGGGGCAGGGTGGGACGGTGCCCGCTGGGCCGGGCTGGTTTGCATCCCTGCCCCTGCTGCTGGGTGGCGGAGGCTCGGGCCGCGCTGACGCTAACCCGCTGCTGGCTCTGCTCTTCCAGGGGTGAAGATCGTATTCCGGGTGGGCCTGGTGCTGCTGAAACACACGCTCGGCTCCTCCGACAAGCTCAAGTCCTGCCAGGGGCAGTACGAGACCATGGAGCGGCTGCGGGCGCTGAACCCCAAGATCATGCAAGAAGCTTTCCTGGTGCAGGAGGTGAGGAGACGTCTCGGGGGGCAGGGTGTCGGGGGGTGGGGGGGCTTGGATCCACAGCGGGGAGCCCCCAGCCTTCCCCATGCAGCAGCCACTGGATGGGAACCAGCTGCCCTCAGCAGAGCCTGATACTTCCCCCCAGTGATCAAAGCCCTGGCGTGTCACTTCACGGTGGGCTGGGGCGGGGAGAGGTACAATCTGCTGATGGGAGGTGGTGGGGGGGGGAGTGGTCCTCCCTCCCTGTGCAGATTGCTGCTGCCCTCCCCTCCCCTCCCCTCCCCTCCGGCCGCCTGTCCCAGCAGGCAAAGGGCTCCTGGCTGGAATCGCTAACCCACCTGAGCCCTACTGGGGAAAATGGGAGCGAGCTCCTGGCCGGGGGGATCGCGCCGCTCCTGGGGCTCTGACTACACGCTCAGCGGGGTGGGCACGTGGCTCCGATCCCCCCGCCCTGGGAAAGTAGCTGTGGGGGCGAGACCCATCTTTAAGGGATCAGCTGCCTGCACGGCCCCTTCTGGAGGGTCCCTGGGCAGGAGGCAGGTGCTGCTCGGTGTGGGGAAGTCCCTGGGAGTCCCGGCTCCGCTTTCAGGAGACCCGAGTTCAAATTAAAGGGCTGCCCCCCGCCCCACCCCCCTGCACTGAGTGAAGCTGCTGTGTTTGGTGCAGTGCTGCCCTCTGCTGGTGAAGGCTTTGGGTCACAGGCAGGCCCCCCCCAGACTACGTGGATGCTGGTCCCGTGCAGGGAAAACCCACGAATGAATTGGGGGGGGGGGCAGGAAAGGCCGCGTGTTCTGTAGGCTCATGTCGTGCTCGCCCGTTCGCTCGCAGGGTCCAAGTCCCTTAAATTGCAGGGCGCGGGCGGCTGAAAACCCCACAGGCGGGTCCGGGTTTGTTAGGCTCTGCAGGGGTTTCACGTGGAGCGTGGCTGCTCCGGGCCCGGCCTGCCCGGAGCGACGTGGCTGGGCACGGGGCGCCTGGAGGACTTCCCCTGACGAGCGTGCGCCGTCTGTCCCCTCCCAGATCATAGAGCTGCCGGTGACGGAGCGGCACATCGAGCGGGAGCACCTGATCCAGCTGAAGAAGTGGAAGGAGACCCACGGGGACCTGCAGTGCGGGTCTCCCCCGCGCCTGCACGGCGCCAAAGCCATCAGCGACTCGGAGCCGCGTTCCCACAAGGCGCTGGGCCTCGTGCCCTCCATCATCCTGCCCCCCGGCCAGCTGCTCCCACCCAAGGGCCACAAGGGCAAGGAGAAGAAAAGAGACCAGGGGAAAGGCAGGCCGGGCAACGGCCTCGTTCCCGAGGAGAACGGAGCCCAGGTCTTCGCCGAGCCCTGGACTCTGCCGGTGCTCGGGGCCTCGCCTCATCACCAGTCCAAGGAGAGCCTGAGCTCCCGCGAGAGCGAGGACACCTACTTGTAGAGGTGATCGCAGCACGTGGCGGCTCCGTGGCGGCCGAGCGCCCGGGGCCGTCAGCTCTGCGCCAGCCTGTGCATAGACTCCGCACCGAGGGACACGGGATCCATTCCCTGCAGCAGCCGACGCCCCGGGGGCCTCTCTCCTGCCACTCCGGGTGTTGGGCGGTGGCTCCATGGGGAGGAGCCTTATGTTTGGGTGTTAAGCCTTTATTTATTGTTCGCTGCAGCTGTCCTGCAGCGTGGGGACCGAGGGGGCTGGGCTGGACAATGGAGCTGCCACGGAGGAAGGGGGGGGCATTCAGCCCCCTAGGCACAGGGCTGGGAAACTTATGCGTCTGCCTCCGAGGGCTGGATGCATCTCTGGCCCCGGAAATGACCCGGAGGCTTGCTCTGCTCTGCCACAGCCCGGTAATGTTTGACATAAGCTGAGGAGTCCCTGGCCAAGCCCCGGGCCCAGCAGCAGGGCGGGGGGTGAGTGGGGCGAACGCTGGCTGGCTAAGCGCACAGCACCAACTCCGTGCGCCGTGGGGGGCCTGCCCTGGGAGTGCTTGGGGCAGGCTGCGCTGGCCCTGTCTCTCTTCTTCCAGCCCAGCGCGGCGTCTCTCCGGGCTGAGCTTCCCTTTGGGGTCCCGGCTGCTGGGGCTGTCGGGGAAGCGGCTTGGCCAGCCCAACCCTAGGCTCCGCTGCTGCCCGAGCTGCCAGGGAAGAGTTCAGCCGTGTTCTCCTTCGCTGGAGCCTGCTGCACCCGGAGCCGCTCCGTGTTGCCAGCTCTCCCGCTGGAGCCCGGAGGATCCCAAACTGATGCCGTATGTCGGGGGGGGAAGGGAATGTCCTTGTCCCCCCCACCCCACTGCTCTGTTCTATAGTCAGGGTGTATTAAGCTGTACCTGACGTTTAATACTGAATTTCTCTACGTCACCGAGCCTATTTATTTTTCTGTCTAGCGTAACTGGTAAAAAGGAGCCTTTCCAGTGGGTAAGGCAGGGTCGGACCCACCCTGGGGCCCGTGAGGCTGGGCTGGATGCGGGGAGGTGAGGAGCAAGGCCTGCGTGAGGCAGGGCAGCCCTGTGTGAAAGCCCTGCTTGCACTGGGACTACATTGAACCAGCCCGGCCTGAGATCACCCTCCGGTCGGTCGCCGTTTGCCCTCCTTTGGCAAGGCGGGAGCAGCGCTGGGGGAGAGCCCGTGTGTTCATGGATTGAGCCAGGTGTGGAAGGGCAACAAACGTGCCCCTCTGAGCGGGGGCGCAGCCTGCTGCGGTCCGATCCCACCACGCGGTGCTCTCCCGCCCATTGCACTGGTAGCTGCAGCTGGCACGTCCGCATTGGTGAGGGCAGCGCTGGCTGGTTCTGGGGTGTCCCAGGGTGGCTGGCAAAGCTGAAGAGGAAGGGGGGCTGTTCGGCTTGCATCACTAATCCATCCCTAGTGGGGGGGGATTTGTTAGGGGTCCATCACTCAGTCTTAGCCTTCTGCGTGCAGGTGGGGGAAGCCTGCCCTCGGGGATGGAAGGGCTCTGCCTGGAGGGGCTTCCCCTCGCTATCTTCTTGCCCACCCCAGCCATGCTGGACGGCGGGGGGGGGGGGGGGGGGACGACTGTATAATGAATCAGTGAAGAAATCTGCAGTGTTTTTTGTACAGAGAATCAATAAAGCAGGATTATGTGACGAAGGCGCGTGCTGCCATCTCTGCCGGGAGCGGGGTTCCCGGCCGGCCCCGCCATCGCTTTCACCGCAGCGTGGGAAGGGCTCACGCGAAGGCCCCCGTGTCTCCGCATCAAGCCCTTCCTTAAGCTCTTGTCCCGATGTGGCTTGGTGCAAGTCCTAGGTACAGCGAAACGAGTTAATGGGCGGGCCGGGGAATGTCAGAGCCCAGCCGGGGAGTGTCAGAGCCCGGCCGGGGCTCCCTAGCCATTCTCTGGCTGCTCCGTCTCCGCACCTCACATTTGCAATGCTCTAGACCAGCTAACAACCCTAGATGTGCCTTTGCCTCCATGATCCTCTCGCTTCCCACTCAGATGCAGCTGCCCCTGGGGCTGGGCCACGCACAGGCCCTGTTCCATGCATGCAGACAGGGCCGGAAGGGCCGTGTCCCGTTGGGAGCCATGCAGGGCTCCATCCCTCCACGAGTAATTCCTGCTGCTGTCAGAAGCTGGGTGGGGCAGGAGCTCTGAGCTTTGGGCCTGTCCTTGCTGCTTTATGGACGAAGGCCTGACAGCGACTGGAGTCCTCCTTACTCCAGAAACGAGGATCCCTTTCTCCTGCACGGCAGGTCGGGGCTCTAGCCCTGGTACAGACAGGCACTGGGGCAGGCAGCCTGGCTGAGCCAGTCTCTAGGAAATCTGTGGGACTCGGGGACGTGTCAGGCCACCCTTCCTCCGAAGCCGTGCAGTTCTAACCAGCCTGCCACGAGCATCCCGAGCAGGTTGGCCGCGGAGCGGGCGCGGCAAACCCCAGCGGGGCTGGGCGCTCTGTAAATCAGCGGCTCCCCGAGCGCTTTCTGGAGGCTTCCTAAATTCCAGCAGTCGGTTGCAGTACTGGCTGTGGCCACTCGAGGGCTCTACACCCACGCTGCCTGTGGTTCTTGGCCACGGTCATGGGGGTAAAGTCAGGCGCTGGGGACGCATGGGGGATGCAGAGAGTGGCTGGAGCATCAGCAAAAGCCGCCTGGCTCCTGCTTGGCAAAAGGGGGGATGGACGCCAGGAACGTGCTTTTCTTCTGCAGACGTAGAGGCACCTCCCAGAGCTCGGTCCGCAGCCAGGCTCTGCCGCGTGTGGTGGCTGGGCCTGGCTCGTGCTTTGGGACTGGAGGTTGGCAGGGCTCGGACGTGGGGGCTGAGCTGGAATACGCCAGGGCCTGTCCGTCCCCTGCTCTCAAAGGGACTCTGGGAACCAGCTCTACCCTGCATGTCGACAGCTAAAGCCCCAGCTGGGGGCTGGCCGGAGGGCCTCAGGGCGGTCAGCGCCCCGGCCGTAGACACCGAGCAGTGAAGGAGCTGGGCCCAAAGCCCCGGCCAGGGCCACGTTGGCGTTTTCCAGCATGGCCCTAGTGCAGTGGTTCTCAAATGGTGTTCCGCGGAACCCTAGGGTTCCGTGGGCTGAGCGGAAGGGTTCCGCGAAGAAACTACCGCGCCGCCGAATGTGAGTAAAATCCGGTGCTGCCGAGCAGCTGATGGGGCCGCCGAGCAACTGATGGGGCTGCCGAACAGCTGCTCGCGTGTTGCCGAACAGCTGACGGGGCCACCGAAAACGGCTCTGAAAGCGCGCCGCCGAATCAAGCAAACACCGAGCTGCTGAAAAGTTTCCTTGACTTTTCGGCGGACGGTATGGCATGGGCGGGCAAGGGTTCCGAGGGTATGTCATGGTCGCACAAGGGTTCCTTGTCTGCCTTGTATTTATTGAAGAGTTCCTTGAACATCTCCGATGTGTGTTGGAAGCATGAGGGCCATAGCTGGTGTTGAGTTTTTAACAGAGAGATTTTTCCCCAGTTTTTTTGTAGAATATTTGAGTTATGCCACAGATAAAATCAACAAACAAACCACAGTTTTATACAGTGTGAATAAAAATCCCTTCCCAGGGTGTTTGTAATACCCTAAACTCATGAGTTCTGCAGTTGTCCTTAGTCTTAGTTTCCTAAAGATGTGCAGAAAAAACCTTAGTTTTAAAGAAATGAAATAGAATTCCAGGCCTGTGTGATCCATCATAAAGAAGAAAAAAAGGAGCCCAAAGCGAATTCTTGTCCTTTGCAGATCGCCTTCAAGGAGGGGTGAGGAAATAGATACAGACAGAGGATCAGCTGCAAAGTTTCCAGTATCAAACCATGATAAGCTGAGTGCATGCTGACATTTGCATTCCCTCGATAAAGGAAAGAGGAGGCCACAATGCTGATTTCCCTGCAGATGTGATTCCTGTAAATGACTGTGTCTGTTTGGTGAGGTGGTAGGTCCTAGCTTGAACAATCTTTGCATAGAATATCGTTACTTCAAGGAACAATTCTGTATTTCTCCCTGGCCCTAGTGAGTTTGTGAATCTGGCAATAGCTGGTCTTTTCCTTACGGCTCCAGCTCATGGAGAAAAGTGACGAGGTCGGTCTCAGCTTCCGTTGAAAACAAAAAGTATATTTCCTAGCTTCCTTGGTTGCAGGGATTATGAGATAATTGCAGCTGTGCCCCTCATGTATCCTAAAGACTCAACCAAATGAGAATCACCCAAGTTAATTAGTTTAGAAAATTCATGATGTTTAAGCCAAGTTCATGATTTTTGGGACTTGACTTGTTTTTGAACACGTGGGGTTGGCAATACTGGGTCTTCCCCCGCCTTTCCCCCCTGAGAGAGTTCAAGAGCTACTCCAATAGTTCTTGTCCTTCTCCACTTTCTAGTGCCGTACCCTAGCAAATGAAAGATGTTTGTTTGGGTGGGTTTTAACTTGTTGCTTTTATGTGATGAGCGTGAGCAATGGCCCCCACATGCCAGGCGCAGGGCTGCTCCCTGGGGGGCTGTGGTCTGAGATAAGCCCGTTTTTGCAGCTCTTGGCACTGTGGTTTCAGGGTAGGTGCGTCCGAGGGCAGCTGTGTTGTACGGGGCCATGCTGGCTGCAGTCTGCTTCCAGACTCTTTAGGGGTGCTGACGAAGGGCTGTCCAATCACCTGATACAGCCTCAAATTCCTTGTTCTCCACTTGCCCGTTGAAACCTCACCCAAGAGCGAGCAGGCCCTGGCCCCGCGAGGACCAAGGCGGATAGCAATGGAGAGCGAGGGCGTGAGACGAAGAGGAGGGGGAGAGATGGACAGACTGTGCCTACTTTAGGCGATTTCTGCTACAGTTTCCCACCGTGCCTCAGCTCCAGGCCGGGTATCAATGCTCTAACAGCGCGTGTAGACAGGGCTGGAGGCAGCTGCTCGCATTTGACTCCCCCTGTAACCTTGCTCAGCACAACCCGCTGGGAAGAACGGATCTCGCAAGGCTACGGGAGCTTGTGGGTCGTTCCACCCGTGAGCTGCGTGAGGTGACCTGTTCCACTTCGCTGCAGAGGCCCATCCAGACATGCTACACAGAGCGATTCCCCTGCCCAGAGACTAGAGGACAGTGCACTGAGCTGGGACGCAAGAGACCATGAATTCAGAGCTAATCTGTATTGTCCACTGTTTATAGTTCCAGGCGCTTCACAGCCCCCGTTCCTGATCAAGGCCTCGTCTCCCAGCCCTAGAAAGTAGCCAGCCGTTACCTCCGTCCCTTTGCAAAGTAAGTTAACAGCAAGATTACAGCAGGTTCCCGCAGGCGGATTGGATATAAAAGCCAGCTCTCTACCATGGCAGATACAAACCTTAGCTACTCCCTCACAGCGCGGGAGTGGCAGAAATAGATCTACTGGAGTTAGAGAGGCTAGCGGGGTTCCTGAGCTGTACTTCATCACCCCTGGGCTTGCTAAAGCATTGACTGGTCAGTGAACAGGAGGGAGCCCAGGCAAAGTTTATAGGCAGTGGTTCCCACCCGGGGTCCGCAGAGGTCTTCCAGCAGGTCCATCACCTCATCTAGAGCCGTGTTTCTCAAGCTGGGGGTTGTGAGCCCCCGTGGGGTTGCAGGATGGGTTTGGGGGGTCACAAAAGCAGGGCCAGCATTATGGGGGGGGAGGGGAGCAGGCAAGCAGGGCAATTGCCTGGAGCCTCATGCCACAGGGACCCCCACGAAGCTAAGTTACATGTGTCAGCCCTGCCAGCTGGGGCTCTGGCTTCAGCCAAGGACTGAAATAGCGGGAAGTCCCACGGGCCAGAGCGTGGGTGCGTTACCAAAGTTTGAAGGGGGGCCCGGAATGAATGGCAGGGTGTGCCCAGCTCAAGGACCGTGGGGGGAGGGGAACCTCTCCTGCCCTGGTCCCAGTTCTAGCCACCCAGGACAAGCTGCCACCTTTAAGAGGACTTAATTTAGTCTCCCCAGAATAACCCAAGGGCCCGGAACGTGCTGGCGCTATTTGCACAGCGTGCTGGCCGCTCTTGCTCTCCGCTGGGTAAATATTTATCCCATGTGCAGATATGGAGCCGGCAGAGACCTCGCAGTCCTGGCCCTGGCAGCATCACCCGGCCTTGCTCCGGCCTTGACAGATCAACTTGCCCGATGACAGGAGGAACAGGAGGTGACCCTTGTACAACACACTCCAGGAGCTGGGGGTGGGTGGGAATTGTGGCAGAATCTATAGAGAAACTTGCCCAAGGTTTGATGTATTGGGAGTGCAAGGGAGGGGAGTGAATTATCCCATAATCCCAGGAATACAACACAAACCGAGTGGTTGCAGCGGAGGCAGAACGGTCCCCGGCCCTCCAGGAAAGTCAGCTTTGTACCTGGGCTGATCCCTCCTTGTCGCTGCTGCTGCTGCAGGGGTGTTGTTGACCTCCATTCCATCCTGTTTAGTCCCTAATCCAGAGTAGGAGGGTGGGAATCTGACTCACTTGGTATCTCCCCTTATGGCAGAGGTTGACCCACTTCCCTTGGCCTGCTGGGCCATTTCATAGGGCCTAATGCTGTCTGGTGGCAATGCAGTGACTCGTGAAAGGGCCCTAGTGGGTCCTAGCCCAGGACCTCATGGACAGGTGTCAGCATCACGAAAGACCCCCCCACAATTGGCCCTGATGGGCCCCTTTCTTGGTAGCCTCAGTGTAGAAGCCAAGGGCAGAAAGGACCAGGAAGAGTAAATTCCCTGCTCCCCTTGGAGGGGATCCCTTTGGGTGAGACCTGAGGCACTTTGGAGAGGCAGGGTGAGATGGGGGGAGCTGTTATACTGTAATAATCACCCAGAACTCTGGCAGCAGGCACTGAATAATGAGAGGCTTGGGACGGTCTCACTCCCTGGGGCAGAGGCAAAGGACACACAAACTGAGCTCTGGAGTTAAAGAACAGCAGGGTCCAAAACGGTGGGCTGGAATGTAATTGGCATGGATGGTCAGTGTCAGGTTTGTTACAGCTGCCCCGTCACCTTGCTTGTCATATTCAGATCAATGCAAAGCGCTAATGACGGTACTTTCCCTGTGCAAGGACCCCCGGGCTGGCGGTTCACTACCCAGGATACAGAGATGACATCCTGTCCCCCAAACACTTCTCACTTTGAGAGATGGGAGAGCAAGAGTAAGGCCATGCGCTACTTAAACACTACCACTGCAGTCCAGGCCTGGCACCAGCCCCAGAGGAAATGGCTAGGAAAGGAGTCCAATGTCCCTCTCCTATCAGGGTAAGCCCAAATGTGAGTGGCTAGAGTTGGAACGTGCTTCAATCTTGGAGTCACCTTATCATAGAATATTAGAGTTGGAAGGGACCTCAGGAGGTCATCTAGTCCACCCCCCTGCTCCAAGCAGGACTAACCTCAGCTTATCAGGAAGGCCGTTGGAAAAAACAAAAAGGAAGGGCAATCATGAGTCCTCCGAAGAACCAAGGCACAGATAAGGATTGCAACAGCCCTGTCTAATGAATGCCAGCTAGATCCTGGGAAGGAACAAATCAGTTAATAGGACTGGAAAAGGTTGAACTGAAGCTGGGCCTGGTCCAGAACCCCAGATCCAAACACCCCCAGAACTAGCGGGGCACAATCAGAGTTGGATCCAGATCTTGGTGTAACATTTTTGCCACTGATGACTGAAGAGATTTGGGCTAGTTGACTGGGCTCATCTCAGTTCAGTGAAGGAGGCAGGATTTGTTTTCAAACATTTTTCAAGTTGACACATTCATCAAAGCCAACTCTTTCCTGCAAAACATTTTGACGAGTCAGCATTTTCCTGTGAAAACACATTTTGTCAAACAATTCCTGCCCAGCTTAAAGTGAAATGATCCATGTTGGCTGTGTTACCACTGGGTGTCAGCTGAGCTCAGATGAAACAAATGAAGTGAGGTTGGGCCCACTTCTCCCTTTGATTGGAATCACGTCAGTTTCCTCCACGCCATTGGACACTTTCTCCCTGGCCCCAGAGTGAGTCTCAGTGTGGAAGAGCACTAAGCCCCGAGGGAACAAAATTTTGCACATCCCTGATGCATTTTTTTTCTGGTTATCATTTGCTCAGCTTTCAATCACACCACTGGGACTACAGTCTTGGTTCAGCTAACAAACCAAGCAAGATTTGGCCTGGCCGGCACTTAGTTAGGAGACCTTCAAGGAGAATCCAAGGTACTGCAGGAAGCGAAGAGGTATGGGTGATCTGGTAAAGGGTGTATTTCCCTTGGAGTCAGTTCTGCTCCAATGCCCCAGCATGGTACTAGGGGATCCTGTGCTATTAGAGCTGCTGTCTTTCAGCTGCAATGTAAAGCCAACGCCCTCATCACTTGGGATTATTAATGACCACACAGGATTTTTTGCAAGAGCCAGGATGTTAACCTTGTGCAGTGGTTTTCAACCTGTGGGCTGTGGACCTGGGGTTCGCGAAAGGTGGTTGTTACCATAGAACAGTGGTTTTCAACGGGGGGTCTGCAGACCCCTGGGTGGGCTGCAGACTATGTCTAAGATTTCCAAAGGGGCTGCACCGCCATTCAAAAATGTTTTGGGCTCCACAAGTGAAAAAAGGTGGAAAACCATGGCCTTAGTGTCCTAGCAGAGTTCCAGTTTAGGCAATTATGTTCCCCCGCCGATATCAATTGGCTAGTTCTGTACTTCTTGCCCTTAGCGGCTGTGCAGTGTAGATGCGCACTGCTAAATAGCTGCCACCTTCCAGCCCCGAGGCAGAGCATGGCAGTAGTGAGTGAGCATTGGGGATCTTTCTGGCTTATCCACTGTGGAGTAAGTTCTGTGCCTCCGTGATGAGAGAGAGAGAGAATTATATGAACACAAACAGGGTATTGCATTCAAGTAAAAGATGCAGTCGGGTTGGCATGTGCCCCGATCATGGTCACTTTCTCTTTAAGATCTGAGGCACGGGAAAGTTGTGGGGGAAAAAAGCGAAATCTCCCCACAGGGGATGATGGGAAAGGAAACTCCAGCCAGCAGCAGGCTGTGTTGTGTGAATTCATTGGAAACGAGCAAATGAAACTCACAGGCAGGACCTGGGCAGAAGCCAGGTCTGAGTGAGTGATGCTGCTTGCTTGGACTTTTGGGTGAATGGAAAATGTGATCATGCGCGCTCTTGTCCAGGATTCATGTAAAGTAGAAGGGTGGTAGAGCCTGGTTCGTGTAGTGATTTAGGGGATGGGGGAAGGGTTCAGCGTATCAGACTGTACCTCTGCCTTCTCCTCACAGCTACACCATAGCCCCTTCCCTGTGCAAAGCCCAGGGTGAAAGCTGAAGACATTTTTGTGCTCATGGATTTCATGGAATATTTAGTCGCTTGGAATCTGACCTTTGAAAGCAATGGTTGCAGCTCAGGCCCCCGGAGGTGCTGCCGAGCCTTGGCTGGCAAGGGAGGACTCCCTCCTTTCAGGTTCGGTGTTAGTCTCCCCGCTCAGGTTGGAGGCGCTTTGTATGTGTGTGTTTCAATGAGATATTTCACATCTCTCGGGAGCCCATTCAGTCTCTCTTTGAACTTTCCTAGGCCTCGCGCACGTCTGCTCTGCTTTCGAAGGGGGTGGTGGAGAAAGAGGAAGATCATCGTGTTGGGGAATGGGGATAAATGCCAATACTCTCAGCAAAGGGATCTTGGAACCTAAAGCCTGGGACTTGGAGATCAATGGCTTCCTGAAAACGTATCGTTTTGCTATGTAGAAGCTTCTCTAGCTGAATGTGGTCTGGGATCTCTGATATTTCATATGATGAGCCTGATAGAAAACAATGCAGGCATCTGAGTCCAGAGACAAAGGAGACCCATTGGCTGCATAAATCCTAGGGAACTCCGTTCCAACGTCCTGCTGGGTGCAAGTGGGGGTGTTTACGATTTCTAGGCGCCCCCGATAAATGCTGTTTGGGGGCCCTCAGTCACACACCACAGATCAAACCATTGTTAACGACGTGAATATAGTGAAGAAGCTGAGGTAGTGGAGGAATTATTACTGTCCCGTGCAGGGGCGTGGTAAGCAGTGGTTGCAGCCTGCTCTCATTTACACCAGTGCAGATCTGGAGTAACTCAGCTGATTCAGTGACGTTTCTCCAGATTGACACTGGTGTAACTCAGAGCGGTATTTGGCCCAAACCCTGCTAAACTGAGGAGCCATGTTGGCAATATGGTGGAGCCCAGGGCCAACACCTAATTGGCTTAAACTGGAGTACGCTGTAGCTGCCCTCCTCTTTAATCCAGAGGAGCAGCCTGCAGAGACTACAGGTCCCAACGTGCAGTGGGCGTAGCTGGTCATGACTCATCATTGCATCCTGGGACCTGTCGTCTCTGGGATCCTGGTACAGAACACCGAGGGCAGCCCGGGGCCCGTGGACCACCCTAGGTGTTGTGAATGTTGGCGCAGCATTAGACGCAGGGAGGAGGCTGTTTCCATTGGTTACCTTGTCCCGTGCACTGCACCTCACTGTCAAAGAGGACATCAGCCAGGCCCACACGATGATCCATCCAAATGGCTGGTAGACACTGGACAGGCTCACTCCGAATGGGTTGGGGAATGAAAGGGGCAAGAATCCTGTCTCCTGCGAGTAGGAATCTCACACGTTTCAGCTGCAGGCCTGTCGACAAGGACATCACAAGGAGATGGTCCCACACAAAGCTGTCAACAGTTGCAGGGCCTGGGGAGCCAGCATCCCAGCCAATGTCCCAGGACTTTGGCCCGCTTTGGGGGCCTCTCCTTCTCAAAAAGAAAAAATGGTGGCTCAAAGTGCTCCGCATCCCGGCTCCCTCTCCCTGTCAGTACAACAGCTCCTGGCTTCCTGCTAAGCCTGGGCTGCTAAGATGTTTTTCTGGTGCGGAGGAGGCTGTTACTACAGAGCAGCACCTCCACCAGGCTGCCACCTGTGTCAGAACCAGAGGACTCTGGCCACACACAATTATCCAGCAACCCGCCTACTCCCAGCCCCTCGCCCCCAGGTCCCCTTTCTGTTCCACAAGACTCCTAACTCAGCAACCCCTCCTTGCTGACTGGACTTCTGGGCTGAAGGCATGTGCTAGGATGGTAGCAGCCAGAAAGTGAGAGATTAACTGGAAGGCAGAAGTCCTCACAGTTAAATAAACCCAATGAGTAACCCACTAGTAACCTACCCTGGTGTGATCTTTTACGGGGTAGTTAATGATTGGCTAAGAAAGGGGCATAAGGCAAAGCCTGAAGGGAAGTGAATTGACGAGGGTCCGTGTCCCATGCCACGGGGTCATTATTATTGAGCATCAAGAGGCAGCTGATTCTGAACACAGCCCAGATATGCACTGGAACGTGTGAAGTACTAAGTGCTCTGATTCCTGGGGGAATGGAAGGGCTCTTGCTGAGGAGTGGATCCAGGTTTGGGGTCCTGGAGAGTCTGCTGTGAGACTGAGCGGCTAGGAATATGAGCAACCCGCTAGTAACCTACCGCGGTGTGATCCTTTACCGGGTAGTTAATGATTGGCGGGGAATAGGGCACAAGGCAAAGCCTGGTGGGATTTAGGGCTGAGCGCTCAAAAAGAAACCTGGAAAACTCACTGCGAGTCTCAACACCTACATTAGGTGCCTGAGCTCCTACGCCACGACCGGGGAGCTAGGCCCCTGCAATACACAAACTCGGGCAAGCTAGGCAGGGAGCCGCCGAAGGTAGCCAAGAGAAGACGCCAGCCAGAGAGGCGTGCGCGAAGCCTGCGGGCGATTCTGGAGCTGGGAACGCTCTGTCGCATCAGGCACCTTCCGCCATTTTAGCAACAAGCCGGAAGGTGGTCGTGACCGTATCGCTTTTAGCCTGGCGTTTAGGGCTTGCCCGGGCTGTGGGAGAGCCAGGTTCAATCCCCCGGCTCTGCCACGGGGGAGAAGGGGTTTGACCAGGTGGGTGTGCTAACCACGGAGCCACGGGAGAGTCGGACGTGGAGGGCGTCTCCCTGAGTCTCGCCTCTCGAAGCTGCTCCACTGTGGCGAAATAATGAAAGGCTGACGGGAGCGGGGCCCTGGACGCTGGCCCGCTGCCCCCGTGGGTGCTCTGCTCAGGCCTCCCCGTCTCCTTGCTGCGTTGCCTGTTGACGTTTTCCAGCTCACGTACACGCCTGAGCCGAGCCGCGGCTGCTCATGCGTCCAGCTGCCCCATACCAGGCTCCGCCCCCCCCCCGCCTCTCTTCCACACCCCCCTTGCCCGCTTGGCCTCCTCACCCTCCCTCTCCACATGCCTCCCTCTTCTCGTCCCCCACTTGCCGTCCTCCCCCAACCCCCCGGGGGCTGCTCGCCACGTCCCCTCCCCACTGTCACTTGCCACCTGGGGGAAAAGGGAGTGTGGAAGAGAGGAGGGGGACCGAGTGGGGGGGAGGGACTTGTCGGCAAGCGGGCGAGCATGGAGGGGGGCGGGGCCTGGGGCGGAGCAGGGGTGGGGCCATGGGTGTAAGAGGCGAGGTGGGGAGCCAGCCCATCGCCCATGGTCGTAGACCTCAGCCCTCCCTTTCTAGGGGGGCCATTGACTGTTCTGCCCTGGGGCCCGGAATTGCTGTTGGCGGGGCCTGCTTATTACAACAAGCTGTAACCCACTAACAACTCCCCTGCCCCACAGCTGCCTCCCGCCTGTCTTCCCCCCCATGACTGGAGGGGGGTTAACACGCCACTCCAACTGAATGGCCCCCTGAGCTATGTGTTAACTACTCACACTACACAATTGGTTTGGCTTTGGATTGAGCTGTGACACTCCAAGTACCTCCCCCAGACCTGACGCTCGGGCCTTGTCTACACTAGCACTTATGTCGGCAAAACTTTTGTCGCCCAGGGGTGTGAAATAAGCATCCCCCACCGAGCGACATCAGTTGTGTTGGCATAAGCACTCGTGTGCACAGCGCTATGTGGGCGGGAGACGCTGTCCCACTGACATAGCTACGCCGCTCGTTGAGCTGGTTTTATGATGGCGACGGGAGAGCTCTCTCCCGTCAGCATAATGCGGCTACACAAGCGCTCATGCCGGCAAAATGTATGTCGCTCAGGGGGGTGGTTTTTTTCATCCTGAGTGACAAAAGCGTTGCCGACATACGTGCTAGTGTAGCCAAGGCCTCTGTGTAAACTCGAAAGTTTGTCTCTCTCACCAACAGAAGTTGGGCCAATGAAAGATATTCCAGTAGAACCTCAGCGTCAGGAACACCTTGGGAATGGAGGTTTTTCGTAACGCTGAACAAAACATTGACTGTTCTTTCAAAAGTCTACAAGTGAACACTGACTTAATACAGCTTTGAAACTTTACTATGCAGAAGAAAAATGCTGCTTTTAATCATCTTCGTTTAAATGAAAGTAGCACAGCTGCAGTTTTCTTACCTTGTCAAATCTTTTTGTTAGTAGGTTACCTTTATCACGGTGCTGTAGTGTACTGGCTTTTTTTGGTCCCTGATGCCTGACTGCGTACTTTTGGTTCCAAAGGAGGTGTGTGGTTGACTTATCAGTTCACAACTCTGCTGTTCTCCTGTACCTCACCCACGCCTTTTCTCTCTATTCTTTGATGCTGGAATCTGCCTCCTCTGTGGATTCTATAAAGCATCTATGCCCCAATTCAGCAAAGGAATTAAACACTTATGTATGTAAATAGTCCCATGGAATTTCAGTGAGACTAGCTGTGCTTAAAGTTAAAGCACATGCCTATGTGCTTTGCTGGATCAGGGCCCTAGTGTGTGTGTGTGGATGGTATAAAATAATAATAATCCCTTACAGGTTTTGGTACTAGTCCCAGTAAGGACGCAGTACCGGTCCCAGTAAGGCCCTCTTACTGGTTCTGGTACTGGTCCCAGTAAGGCTGCATACTGGTCCCAGTAAGGCCCCCTTACTGGTTTTGGTACTGGTCCCAGTAAGGACGCAGTACTGGTCCCAGTAAGTCCCCCTTACATGTTCTGGTACTGGTCCCAGTAAGGCTGCACTACTGGTCCAAGTAAGGCCCCCTTACTGGTCAGGGTCTGGTCCCAGTAAGTCCGCAGTACTGGTCCCAGAAAGGCTCCCTTACTGGTTCTGGAACTGGTCCCAGTAAAGGCGCAGTACTGGTCCCAGTAAGGCCCCCTTACTGGTCAGGGTCCAGTCCCAGTAAGGCCGCAGTACTGGTCCCAGTAAGGCCTCCTTACTGGTTTTGATACTAGTCCCAGTAAGGCCTCAGTACTTGTCCCAGTAAGGCCCTCTTAGTGATTCTGGTACTGGTCCCAGTAAGGCTTCAGTACTGGTCCCAGTAACGCCCCCTTACTGGTTTTGGTACTGTTCCAAGTAAGCCTTCAGTTCTGGTCCCAGTAAGGCCCCCTTACTGGTTTTGGTACTAGTCCCAGTAAGGGCGCAGTACTGGTCCCAGTAAGGCCCCCTTACTGGTTTTGCAACTGGTCCCAGTAAGGCCGGAGTACTGGTCCCAGTAAGGCCCCCTTACTGGTTTTGGTACGGGTCCCAGTAAGGCTTCAGTACTGGACTCAGTAAGGCCCCCTTACTGGTTTTGGTACTGGTCCCAGTAAGGCTGCAGTACTGGTCCCAGTAAGACCCTCTTACTGGTTCTGGTGCTGGTCCCAGTAAGGCTGAAGTACTGGTCCCAGTAAGGTCCCCTTACTGGTTTTGGTACTGGTCCCAGTAAGCCTTCAGTACTGGTCCCAGTAAGGCCCCCTTACTGGTTTTGGTACTAGTCCCAGTAAGGCCGCAGTACTAGTCCCAGTAAGGCCCCCTAACTGGTTTTGCAACTGGTCCCAGTAAGGCCGCAGTACTGGTTCCAGTAAGGCCCCCTTACTGGTTTTGGTACTGGTCCTAGTACGGCTTCAGAACTGGTTCCAGTAAGGCCCCCTTACTGGTTTTGGTACTGGTCCCAGTAAGGCCCCCTTAGTGGTTCTGGAACTGGTCCCAGTAAGGCCGAAGTACTGGTCCCAGTAAGGCCCCCTTACTGGTTTTGGTACTGGTCCCAGTAAGGCCCCCTTACTGGTTCTGGAACTAGTCCCAGTAAGGCCGCAGTACTGGTCCCACTAAGGCCCCCTTACTGGTTTTGTTACTGGTCCCAGTAAGGCTTCAGTACTGGTCCCAGTAAGGCCCTCTTACTGGTTTTGGTACTTGTCCCAGTAAGGCTTCAGTACTGGTCCCAGTAAGGCCCCCTTACTGGTTTTGGTACTGGTGCCAGTAAGGCCGAGGTACTGGTCCCAGTAAGGCCCCCTTACTGGTTTTGGTACTGGTCCCAGTAAGGCTTCAGTACTAGTACCAGTAAGGCCCCCTTACTGGTTTTGGTACTGGTCCCAGTAAGGCCGCAGTACTGGTCCCAGTAAGGCCCCCTTACTGGTTTTGATAATGGTCCCAGGAAGGCCGCAGTACTGGTCCCAGTAAAGCCCCCTTACTGGTTTTGGTACTGGTCCCAGTAAGGCCGCAGTACTGGTCCCAGTAAGACCCCCTTACTTGTTCTGGAACTGGTCCCAGTAAGGCCGCAGTACTGGTACCAGTAAGGCCCCGTTACTGGTTTTGGTACTGGTCCCAGTAAGGTCCCTTTACTGGTTTTGGTACTGGTCCCAGTAAGGCTTCAGTACTGGTCCCAGTAAGACCCCCTTACTGGTTTTGGTACTTGTCCCAGTAAGGCCGCAGTACTGGTCCAAGTTAAGCCCCCTTACTGGTTCTGGTACTGGTCCCAGTAAGGCCGCAGTACTGGTCCCAGTAAGGCCCCCTTACTGGTTCTGGAACTGGTCCCAGAAAGGCAACAGTAGTGGTCCCAGTAAGGCCCCCTTACTGGTTTTGGTACTGGTCCCAGTAAGGCTTCAGTACTGGTCCCAGTAAGGCCCCCTTACTGGTTTTGGTACTGGTCCCAGTAAGGCCACAGTACTGGTCCCAGTAAGGCCCCCTTACTGGTTCTGGAAATGGTCCCAGTAAGGCCGCAGTGCTGGTCCCAGTTAGGACCCCTTACTGGTTTTGGTACTGGTCCGAGTAAGGCTTCATTACTGGTCCCAGTAAGGCCCCCTTACTGGTTCTGGTGCTGGTCCCAGTAAGGCTTCAGTACTGGTCCCAGTAAGGCCCCCTTACTGGTTTTGGTACTGGTCCCAGTAAGGCTTCAGTACTGGTCCCAGTAAGGCCCCCTTACTGGTTTTGGTACTTGTCCCAGTAAGGCTTCAGTACTGGTCCCAGTAAGGCCCCCTTACTGGTTTTGGTACTGGTCCCAGTAAGGCCGCAGTACTGGTCCCAGTAAGGCCCCCTTACTGGTTTTGGTACTGTTCCCAGTAAGGCTTCAGTACTAGTACCAGTAAGGCCCCCTTACTGGTTTTGGTACTGGTCCCAGTAAGGCTGCAGTAATGGTCCCAGTAAGGCCCCCTTACTGGTTTTGGTACTGGTCCCAGTAAGGCCGCAGTACTGGTCCCAGTAAGGCCCCCTTACTGGTTTTGATACTGGTCCCAGTAAGGCCGCAGTACTGGTCCCAGTAAAGCCCCCTTACTGGTTTTGGTACTGGTCCCAGTAAGGCCGCAGTACTGGTCCCAGTAAGACCCCCTTACTTGTTCTGGAACTGGTCCCAGTAAGGCCCCTTTACTGGTTTTGGTACTGGTCCCAGTAAGGCTTCAGTACTGGTTCCAGTAAGGCCCCCTTACTGGTTCTGGCACTGGTCCCAGTAAATCCGCAGTACTGGTCCCAGTAAGGCACCCTTACTGCTTGTGGAACTGGTCCCAGTAAGGCCACAGTACTGATCCCAGTAAGGCCCCCTTACTGGTTCTGGTACTGGTCCCAGTAAGTCACCCTTACTGGTTCTGGAAGGGTGACTTATTGGGACCAGTACCACAACCAGTAAAGGGGATTACTGGGACCAGGATTGCGGTCTTACTGGGACCGGTACCATAAACAGTAAGGGGGCTTTACCCGGACCAGTACTGCTGCCTTACTGGGACCAGTTCCTTTACCAGTAAGGGGGCCTTACTGGGACTAGTACTGCGGCCTTACTGGGACCAGTTCCACAACCAGTAAGGGTGCCTTACTGGGACCAGTACTGCGGCCTTACTGGGACCAGTTTCAGAACCAGTAAGGCTGCCTTACTGGGACCAGTACCATAACCAGTAAGGGGGCCTTACTGGGACCAGTATTGCGGCCTTACTGGGACCAGTTCCTTAACCAGTAAGGGGGCCTTACTGGGACCAGTACTGCGGCCTTACTGGGACCAGTACCAGAACCAGTAAGGGGGCCTTACTGCGACCAGTACTGCGGCCTTACTGGGACCAGTTCCACAACCAGTAAGGGGGCCTTACTGGGACCAGTACTTCGGCCTTACTGGGACCAGTTTCAGAACCAGTAAGGGTGCCTTACTGGGACCAGTACCATAACCAGTAAGGGGGCCTTAATGGGACCAGTACTGCGGCCTTACTGGGACCAGTACCATAACCAGTAAGGGGGCCTTAATGGGACCAGTAATGCGGCCTTACTGGGACCAGTTCCAGAACCAGTAAGGGTGCCTTACTGGGACCAGTACCATAACCAGTAAGGGGGCCTTAATGGGACCAGTACTGCGGCCTTACTGGGACCAGTTCCTGAACCAGTAAGGGTGGCTTACTGGGACCAGTTCCAGAACCAGTAAGGGTGACTTACTGGGACCAGTACCAGAACCAGTAAGGGGGCCTTACTGGGACCAGTATTGAGGCCTTACTGGGACCAGTACCATAAACAGTAAGGGGGCCTAACTGGGACCAGTACTGCGGCCTTAGTGGGACCAGTTCCTGAACCAGTAAGGGTGACTTACTGGGACCAGTACCAGTACCAGTAAAGTGGCCTTACTGGGACCAGTACTGCGGCCTTACTGGGACCAGTTCCTGAACCAGTAAGGGGAGTTACTGGGACCAGTACCAGAACCAGTAAGGGGGCCTTACTGGGACCACTACTGCGGCCTTACTGGGACCAGTCCCGAAACCAGTAAGGGGGCCTTACTGGAACAGTACCAGAACCAGTAAGGTGGCCTTACTGGTCCCAGTAGTATGGAAATACTGGGACCAGTACCACAACCAGAAAGGGGGCCTTACTGGGACCAGTATTGTGGCCTTACTGGGACAAGTACCATAACCAGTAAGGGGGCCTTACTGGGACCAGTGCTGCGGCCTTACTGGGACCACTTCCTGAACCAGTAAGGGGGCCTTACTGGGACCAGAACTGCGGCCTTACTGGGACCAATTCCAGAACCAGTAAGGGGGACTTACTGGGACCAGTATCAGAACCAGTAAGGGAGCCTTACTGGGACCAGTGTTGCAGCCTTACTGGGACTAGTACCAGAAAGAGTATGGGGGCCTTACTGGTACCAGTACTACGTAAATACTGGGACCAGTTCCACAACCAGTAAGGGGGCCTAACTGGGACCAGTACTGCGGCCTTACTGGGACCAGTTCCTGAACCAGTAAGGGGAGTTACTGGGACCAATAACAGAACTAGTAAGGGGGCTTTTCTGGGACCAGTACTGCGGCCTTACTGGGACCTGTTCCAGAACCAGTAAAGGGGCCTTACTGGGACCTGTACCAGAACCAGTAAGGGGGCCTTACTGGTCCCAGTTATACGGAAATACTGGGACCAGTACCACAACCAGTAAGGGGGCCTTACTGGGACCAGTGTTCCGGCCTCACTGAGACCAGTTCCACAACCAGTAAGGGGGCCTTTCTGGGACCGGTACTGCGGACTTACTGGGACCAGTTCTTGAACCAGTAAGGGTGCCTTACTGGGACCAGTACTGCGGCCTTACTGGGACCAGTTCCAGAACCAGTAAGGGAGACTTACTGGGACCAGTACCAGAACCAGTAAGGGGGCCTTACTGGGACCAGTGTTGCGGCCTTACTGGGACCAGTACCATAACAAGTAAGGGCGCCTTACTGGGACCAGTACTGCGGCCTTACTGGGACCAGATCCTGAACCAGTAAGGGTTCCTAACTGGGGCTAGCCATTACCGCAATCAGTAAGGGGGCCTTACTGGGACCAGTAATGGGCCCTTACTGGGACCAGTAGCAGAACCAGTATGGGGGCCTTACTGGGACCAGTACTATGGAAATACTGGGACCAGTACCACAACCAGTAAGGTACCCCCAGTACCAGAACCAGAACCCCCCAGTACCAGAACCAGTAATGGGGCCTTTCTTTGACCGGTACTGCGGCCTTACTGGGACCAGATCCTGAACCAGTAAGTGGGTCTTACTAGGACCAGTACTGCGGCCTTACTGGGAGCAGTTCCAGAACCAGTAAGGGTTCCTAATTGGAGCCAGCAAGTATCGCAATCAGTAAGGGGGCCTTACTGGGACCAGTACTGGGCCCTTACTGGGAGCAGTAAGACAACCAGTATGGCGTCCTTACTGGTACCAGTACTACGGAAATACTGGGACCAGTACCACAACCAGTAAGGGGGCCTTACTGGGACCAGTGTTGCGGTCTTACTGGGACCAGTTCCACAACCAGTAAGGGGGCCTTACTGGGACCAGTACTGTGGCCTTACTGGGACCAGTTCCAGTACCAGTAAGGGGGCCTTACTGGGACCAGTACCAGAACCAGTAAAGGGGCCTTACTGGGACCAGTGTTGCGGCCTTACTGGGACCAGTACCATAACCAGAAAGGGGGCCTTACTGGGACCATTACCAGAACCAGTAAGGGGGTCTTACTGGTACCAGTAGTTCGGAAATACTGGGACCAGTACCATAACCAGTAAGGGGGCCTTACTGGCACCAGTACTGCGGCCTTACTGGGACCAGATCATGAACCAGTAAGGGGGCCTTACTGCGGTCAGCCAGTATCGCAATCAGTAAGGGGGCCTTCCTCGGACCAGTAATGGGCCCTTACTGGGACCAGTAACAGAACCAGTATAGGGGCCTTACTGGTACCAGTACTACGGAAATACTGGGATCAGTACCACAACCAGTAAGAGGGCCTTACTGGGACCAGTGTTGCGGCCTTACTGGGACTAGTATCAGAACCAGTAAGGGGCCTTACTGGGACCAGTACTGCGGCCTTACTGGGACCAGTTCCAGAACCAGTAAGGGGGCCTTACTGGAACCAGTACCAGAACCAGTAAGAGGTTCTTCTGGTACCAGTAGTACGTAAATACTGGGACCAGTACCACAACCAGTAAGGGGGCCTTACTGGGACCATTGTTGCGGCCTAACTGGGACCAGTACCAGAACCAGTAAGGGGGCCTTACTGAGACCAGTACGGCGGCCTTACTGGGACCAGTTCCAGAACCAGTAAGGGGGCCTTACTGGGAACAGTTAGAGAACCAGTAAGGTTGTCTTACTGGAACCAGTAATATGGAAATACTTGGACCAGTACCACAATCTGTAACGGGGCCTTACTGGGACCAGTGTTGCGCCCTTACTGGGACCAGTACCAGAACCAGTAAGGGGGCCTTATTGGGACTAGTACTGCGGCCTTACTGGGACCAGATCCTGAACCAGTAAGTGGGCCTTACTGGGACCAGTTCCAGAACCAGTTAGGGTTCCTTATTGGGGCAGCCAGTATCGCAATCAGTAAGGGGGCCTTACTGGGACCAGTACTGGGCCCTTACTGGGAGCAGTAAGAGAACCAGTATGGCGGCCTTACTGGTACCAGTACTACGGAAATACTGGGACCAGTACCACAACCAGTAAGGGGGCATTACTGGGACCAGTACTGCGGCCTTACTGGGACCAGATCCTGAACCAGTAAGTGGGCCTTATTGGGACCAGTACTGCGGCCTTACTGGGACCTGTTCCAGAACCAGTAAGGGGGCCTTACTGGGACCAGTACCAGAACCAATAAGGGGGCCTTACTGGGACCAGTACTGCGGTCTTACTGGGACCAGTTCCAGAACCAGTAAGGGGGACTTACTGGGACCAGTACCAGAACCAGTAAGGGGGCCTTACTGTGACCAGTGTTGCGTTCTTACTGGGACCAGTTCCACAACCAGTAAGGGGGTCTTACTGGGACCAGTGTTGCGGCCTTACTGGGACCAGTACCAGAACCAGTAAGGGGGCCTTACTGGGACTAGTACTGCGGCCTTACTGGGACCAGATCCTGAACCAGTAAGTGGGCCTTACTGGGACCAGTTCCAGAACCAGTTAGGGTTCCTTATTGGGGCAGCCAGTATCGCAATCAGTAAGGGGGCCTTACTGGGACCAGTACTGGGCCCTTACTGGGAGCAGTAAGAGAACCAGTATGGCGGCCTTACTGGTTCCAGTACTACGGAAATACTGGGACCAGTACCACAGCCAGTAAGGGTGCCTTACTGGGACCAGTGTTTCAGCCTTACTGGGACCAGTACCATAAGAACGGCCTTACTGGGTCAGACCAATAGTCCATCTAGCCCAGTATCCTGTTTTCTGGCCAGATGCTTCAGAGGGAATGAACAGAAAGAGGCAGTTATCGAATGATCCATCCAGTCCTAGTTTCCAGCAATCAGGTTTAGGGATACCCTGAGCATGGGATGGTGTCCCTGATCATCTTGGCTTCATGATCTGCAGAGAAAGTGACAAATAATTATCTTCTCTTGGACCCCACTCATCATCAACTTGGGTTTGATTTACCGTGAAGGTCATGGAGGCTTCTGAACCGGTTTTGTATCGGACATGGGATGTGTGCTGTAGTGGAATTTCAGGGGCATGTTAGAGGCAGTCCACTATGTTGATGTGGGCAGCCACAAACCATGACACATATTGTTGAGGACTGCAAAATGATTCAATTTCCTGAAGGTCTTCATGCCTTGAACATTGCTGATAAGAACACTGTGACTTGGCTTGACCAGATTGAATATGCCAAAAAACCCCAAATAAATAGCCATTGATGGCCCTATTCTCCATGAACTTAGCAAATTCTTCTTTGAACCTAGCTATACTTTTGGCCTTCACAACATTTTTTGTAAACACAAAACAACCAATCAACTCACAGACTGAATATTTAATTATTTAGTGGAACAGTTCCAACAGGAGAGCTTGACTCTATAGCCCAGATAATGACTGGGACACGCCCCTGGAATGTAGGATATCCAGAGTCTAGTTCTTATTCTGCCTGAGTTCCCAAGGACCTGAACTTGAGTTTCCACATTTCAGTTAAGTGACCTAACCACCGGGCTATTGACTATTCTAAAGCAGGGAGGCGCTCTAAACTGATACATTTACACACACACACAATCATTTTTGACAAAGTTGCATTGTCCAACAAAGTTTTTATTGAAAAATTTCCCTCCAGTTCTATCCTGTAATGGGTCAGTGCCCACTTCCATTATCGCCCAGACACTGCTTCTGTTTATCCTTTGTTAATTAACTTGCATTTCGGTCAATGATGAACTAAAACCTAGGTTAACTGGAATTATAACTTTGGTGAGTAGCAGCCATCCAAGATAAGGTTGCACAATGGTTTTTACTATCACCTCCTGTCCATAGCTGCTTGTAGTTTACCACACAATTGTCTTTTGGGTTGAAATTTTCCATGCTTGGGCTCCACACTAATGTGATGATTGGGCTGTTTTCTCATATATCATTTTGAGCCAGTTGCACTGAACAGTTTATGAGGAAGATCCTCATGCATTAAGCCCAACTGACGCCTGTTAGAGAAGATTCGGAGATTTTTTTCTTGGTTTTCCTTCACCCCACCCCACTCCAAAATCTAGGAAAATAAATACAAATAAAATCTTCAATGTTCAGGCTGCACAGCTGAAATCTAAACAGATCAGATTTCTGCAACAATGTCAACTAACCATAGGATTCCTGCACATTTCAGCAGCGGGCCTGGGCTCCACATACCTGCCAACAGTCCTAGTTTGACTGGGCCAGTCCCAGGGCCTTGGTGTCCCAGCCAATTTCCCAAGGACAGTTGACAGCTTGGGGAACCTATTAGTTGTGTTGCATGTCCTGCAAAATGAGATACACTGAAGGCCACACTATAGAGAAGGCCCCTCTCCTACAATGAGCACTGCACAGGTGGGCTACGGCCTCTGTGTGAAGACCATTGGAGAAGGAGTTTGCCCACAGTGTGGGCCTAATAGACCGCACTGCACATTTAAACAGGAAAACAAGACTAGATTCCACTTCGCAAGAGCCTCATGGATAAGTTAAAGTCACTGCAGGCCTTTTTAAACTGCAACCAAAAAGTACATCCTGTTCATTTACACATCCCAGGAGCAGAGACAGCCGCAGGTGCATATCACTAACAAGACAACATGAGAGTACTGTGGGGTGGTAGTGTGCTTGATATAACAAAGGGGAGGAATGTGAGAGAAAAGAGGATAGGAGTTAGGTGGAGGTGGTTTAGGGTGACCAGATGTCCCGATTGTACAGGGACAGTCCCGATATTTGGGGCTTTGTTTATATAGGTGCCTATTACCCCTACCCCTTGTCCTGATTTTTCACACTGGCTATCTGGTCACCCTAAGGTGGTTCTAGGATCCTGTGCATCTGGTTCTGTGCTGGATTTAGGAGATGGACTGGTCCTATGGTCCCTCAGAGTCCAGTTCTGGGCTCAGAATAGGTGTTGGATCTAGTTCTGGAGCAGCTGGTGGATATGGCTCTGGACCTGGATCAAGAGGTGAATCTGGTTCTGTAGTCCCAGTAGGTTCAGTTCTGTGCTGGAATCAGGTGATGGATCAGTCTGGTTTGGGTTCAGGAGCTGAACTAATGTTGTGGTCCCTACAGTCTGGTTCTGAGCTGAAGCTGATGGGTTGAAGCCAGTTCCCCGCTCACCCACAGATCCACTGGAACCAGAACTGGGCCGGCACACAGGCAGGATGAGTCCAGTCTAGAGGAGGCGGGGCTTAGAACTGGGTACCCACTCCGTGGGCCAGTGTAGTGCCAAAAACTCTGTCCGGCAGAGTTTGTGACCCGTCTCTGTTTCTGGCATATAAGATGCCCAATGTCAAAATTGGTGACCACTGCAGTACAGTCACAGTTTCTGTCCCGACTCCATTTCTGGCACAGAAGATGACTGATGTCAAAACCTAACAAAACCTGTGACCCCTGTGATGCTGGCTGGATTAGGGGGACCATTTATGATATTTAACATCAATATGTGAAAATTCCAATAATTCATATGGGATAGGCCATGTCAGCTACCGTTAGAAAGGTTATCATTTGCTAATTACGATGATATTGTTTATGTGCATGTATCATATTTGTATTGGAAGTTATGGATATGTTTGATGTATCTGTATTTCAACTTGTGCCGTGCTTCCAGACAGACTGGCAGCAGCAATAAACTGCTTAATGGCCCATTAAGGAAACTCACAGGTACAATGGGCCCAGGGAAAAAAGCTGGGGCTACACCTGATGAGTCACCAGGACTCACCCATGTGATCCTGGACTCCATCTTATTTCTGCATTCCCTTTGTCTAAAAAATCTGTTATCTTCTCCAGAAAGAAGATCAGGTTGGTCTGGCACAATCTACCTTTTGTAAAGCCATGTTGTATTTTATCCCAATTACCGTTAACCTCCATGTCCTTAACCACTTTCTCTTTCAAAATTTTTCCAACACTTTGCATACTACTGAGGTCAAACTAACAGGCCTGTAGTTACCCAGATCACTTTTTTCCCCTTTCTTAAAAATCAGAACTATGTTAGCCATTCTCCAGTCATACAGTACAGCCCCTGAGTTTACAGATTCATTAAAAATCCTTGCTAATGGGTTTGCAATTTCATCTGCTAGCTCCTTTAATATTCTTGGATGGCGATTATCTGGTCCCCCTGATTTAGTCCCATGAAGCTGTTCGAGTTTGGCTTCTACCTCGGATGTGGTAATTTCTACTTCCATATCCTCATTCCCATTAGCCACCCTACCACTATCCCCAAGACCATCATTAGCCTCATTAAAAATGGCGGCAAAGTATTTGTTTAGATATTCGGCCATGCCATGATTATCCTTAACCTCCACCCCATCCTCAGTGCTTAGCGGTCCCACTTCTTCTTTCTTGGATTTCCTCCTATTTATATGGCTACAGAACCTTTCACTATTGGTTTGCAAGGTCCAACTCTACTTGGCTTTTGGCCTTTCTCACTTTCTCTCTACATGTTCTGACCTCCAAGAGGTGCTTTCCTTGCTGCTCCCTCCCATCTTCCACTCCTTGTAGCCTTTCTGCTTTCTCTTAATCACCTGTCTGAGATGCTTACTCATCCAGCTTGGTCTACAACTCTTGCCTATGAATTTTTCTGCTTCCTTGGGCTGCAGTTTCAGATAGTTCCTGCAACTTTGACTTGTTCAGTCGACTTCCCCAATTCCTTTTATAATAAATCTTTCATTTTAGTTACTAAAGGATTGCCTGGCAGCGTGGTATTTTGGGTACGATCCAAACTTATATTGATCTGGTACTGTGGCTGACCCTTTGGGGTCAGGAGAACCTTTCTGGTAGAGAGCAGAGAGTTTTAAGTAACTGATCTCTTTACTGGACCTAGTGGCTGATTGGGAACCAGAGACTGAAATGCAGTAAAGGGGGCTGTGTATATTTTGTTTTAGCTTCTAGATAACCAGTGTTGGGAATCAGACGCACTGTTTGTAGCTGGTTGGGAAGTCTGACTTCCGTGTCACCCACCAGTGCTGGGAGAATCTGCTCTCCTTTTGCAGCCTGCCCTGACCTTGGCATTTTCAGGTGGTCTACCCTAAGCACGGCTGGTCACAACCCCCTCAATACCGCCACAATTTCTTTTCCGTTCCTGTTTCTGGCACACAGGATGCCCGATAGCATGTGTCTGTCATCATCTCATACTTCTCACCTTTCACATCCTCGGGTCCAGGGGTAACAAATTTCGGCAGATTGCGTGTCGCTTTCAAGATATGCTACCTCACTCCACTGGTTTTTGAGCAGGCACTCTTCCTGCTTCTGATATACTTTTCAAATATTTTTCCTTGTTCTTTTTCAGTTTAGCTGTTCATCAGATTCCTATTTCTTCTTCCTAATTCTATTTTTACACATCACTTGCCACCATTTAAACTCCTTTCTATTTTCCTCCATAGGATTGAAGTTCTTTTACTTTGTTGTTTTGCTACTGACTTTTTCCTTTTCTTTCTGTGTGTTTTAATTTGTGGTATATATTTACCTTGATCCTCTATTATGGTGTCTTTAAAAAAATGTCCATGCACCTTTCACAGATTTCACTTTTAGTACGCTACCTTTTATTTTTGGTTCAACTAACTTCCTCATTTTTGTGTAGTTCCCCTTTCTGCAATGAAATGGTAGCATGGGGGTCAGCTTTGCTGTTTTAATTCCCCATGGGTGCTTAATTTTCTTATGTTCTGGCCACTGTTACCAAGCAGTTCATCTATATTCACCTCTTGTACCACATCCGTGCTCCACATACCACTAAAGCAAGGGTTTCCTCTCCTCTTGTGTGTTCCAGGACTAGCTGCCCCAAGAAGCTGCAATTTAAGGTGTCCAGAAATTTTCTCTCTGCATCCCACCCTGTGAGGACATACCCAGTCACTATGGGAGAGTTGAAATCCACCATTTTGATTCAGTTCTTTAGTTTTATAGTCTCTGTAATCTCCCATACCATTTCACTGTCCCTATCACCACCCTGGTCAGGTGGGCGGGAGTATATCCCTACTGCTATATTGCTATTAATGCAGTGTGGAGTTACAATCCAGAGATATTCTATTTTATATTTTGGTTCATTTACAATTTTTCCTTCATTGAGTGATGTGCTTTCTTTCACGTATAGTGTCAGTCCCCCCAGCAGGATGACCTATTGTGTCCTTACAATAATTGTATTCCCTGGTATAACTTTGTTCCATTCATTAGCCTCATTCCTCCAAGTTTCAGTTATGCCCACTATCTCAAGAAAGAGAGGTATTCTAAGTTTAAAAACTTTATTATTGTATCCAGATATATAATCAAGAACAAAAATTTTTCCAACATGTTTTCAAAAACAAGTGTGTAAACATATGTTCTGATACAGTTATGAACATCTTTTTTCCTCTAATGACTTGAACAGTACTACATGAAGCTTCTCTATTTTCCATTTATATGCCAGATGTGGTACTCCAAGAAAACTCAAACATTTCTCTAAATAAAATAATTATACAATTTACACTTTTTGTAAACATCTGCACTTGTTGCACTTGTATTCTTTCTACTCATCATGTAGATTTTCTTCATTGATTCTGTCGGGAAGGCAGGGAATATGTGCCCACCTCTTACAAGAGTCACACTGGACCTTTTGATAATAGATGAGAAAATGAAATCACTCACCGGATAATTATAATTATAATTTC
The DNA here is from genome assembly GCF_026122565.2 of Emydura macquarii macquarii. Taxonomy (NCBI): domain Eukaryota; kingdom Metazoa; phylum Chordata; order Testudines; family Chelidae; genus Emydura; species Emydura macquarii. The sequence continues at coordinate 9,153,941 of NW_027131391.1, forward strand.
AATTCACTGGTACGACTCCATAAATAATATTAATTGTACATACAATCAGTACTCAAGAGATTGGTCTCCTTGGCGGTGAAAATGATTACTACAGTGGAATTATTACTAGAATCCTGATCCTTAGGCAGGTTATTAGGTTGGGTCTATATGCAAGTGCCTAGATGTTGGGCCATGACTTTTGTTCTTGTAAGGGACATCTGCCGGTCGCTGGGTCTGCTGATAAACGAACAGAAATCGATACTTATACCGGTCCAGAGGATAGAGTTCATAGGAGCAGTCCTAGACTCAAGCCAAAGCGCTCTGCCCAAATGCAGGTTCCTGGCAATGTCAGAACTTATAGCCCGACTAGCGACCCACCCCTTCACCACAGCGAGAGTATGTCTCAGCCTCCTGGGGCACATGGCAGCTTGTACTTACATGGTCTGGTACACCAGGCTGAGACTGTGATCACTGCAGATGTGGCTGGTGACAGTGTAGTCTCCATCCAGACACTCCTTGGACAGAGTACTCATGATTCCCCCTTGCATACTCACCTCTCTAGCAGGGTGGGCAAAGCCGTGGCACGTAGTGGAAGGTGTACCTTTCGAGGCCCTCAAAACAACTCTGTCGCTGGTATCGGATGCATCAGATGTGGGCTGGGATGTCCACCTTGGTGCCCTACGGACTCAGGATCTTTGGACCAGGGACGGGTTGGCTCTTCACGTCAATGTCAGAGAACTGAGGGCTACCCGTCTGGCCTGCGAGGTGTTCCAGCCGCACTTATCCAAGGTGGTGTGGGCTCTTACAGACAACACAGCTGCAATGTACTACATCAACAGGTAAGGGGGAACCAGGTCTTCAGCCCTTTGTCTGTGGGATCGCTGCATGAGCCACAACATTCATCTGGAGGCAGTTCATTTGTCTGGGTTAAAGAATAGGCCAGCAGATTGTCTGAGCAGATCCTTTTGCTCTCACCATGAATGGTCGCTCCACCGGGAGGTAACTGACCGCATCTTCCAAAGGTGGGGAACTCCCCAAGCGGACTTCTTCGCAACCAGGGAGAACAGGAAGTGCGCCTGATTCTGCTCTCTCCTGGGGCCAGGGGATGCCTCCCTGACCAATGCCTTTCTCCTATCATGGTTGAGGGGTCTCATGTATGCTTTGTCCCGCTGAAACCTTTCATACACAGAGTCCTTGTGAAAATCAAAAGGTACAAGGCATGAGTCATCCTGGTAGCCCCAGCATGGCCTCGGTGGCATTGGTTCAGGATGCTATTGGAATTGTTGGTGGCCTGCCCTTGATCACTTCTGTTGTGACCAGACCTCCTCTTCCAGGACCAGGGTCGGCTGCTCCACCCAGACATAACCTTTCTGCATCGGACAGCGTGGATGCTTCATGGTTGAACAGGGAGAAGCATCACTGCTCAGCCCAAGTTCAGAAAATCCTCTTGGAAAGTGGGAAGCCTTCCACCAGGGCATCCTATCTGGCCAAAAGGAAGTGTTTCAACCACTGGGCAGCTTGACGAAAGGTCTCGCCGACAAAATCACCAATACAAGTGATCCTGGACTACCTGCTTCATCTGAAGCAGGAAGGGTTAGTCTTCTCGTCTGTCAAGGTGCACCTGGCGGTGATATCGGCCTTTCATCCTCCAATTCAGGGCAGAGTGTTTTTTTCCCTTGAGATGGCAGCCATATTCCTCAAGGGCCTAGAGCGTCTTTTTCCTCCACTGCGGGACCCGGTTCGCCAATGGGACCTGAGCCTCATCCTTTCCCAGCTCACTACACCCCCATTTGAACTGCTGGATTCCTGCTCCCTCACACATCTGTCCTGGAAGGTAGCATTCCTGGTGGTGATCACCTCTGCACGGAGGGTCTCTGAGATAAAAGCCCTGACCTCAGAGCCTCCATACACAGTCTTCTTCAAGGACAAGGTCCAGTTTTGTCCTCACCCAGTGGTTCTACCAAAGCTCTTTTCCCGCTTTCATGTTAACCAGGACGTCTTCCTGCCTGTGTTCTGTCCAAAGCCGCACAGCTCCAATGAGGAGAGGCGTTTCCACTCTCTTGATGTGAGGAGGGCCCTAGCCTTCTACATTAACAGGACCAGACCCTTTCGCTGCTCCACCCAGATCTTTGTGGCGATCGCTGACCAAATGAAAGGACATCCTGTGTCGTCCCAGTGAATCTCGTCCTGGATTACAGCCTGTATTCGGGCGTGAGTTTTTGCTGCTAAAATAACTAATATATAGCGCAATGACAGGCATCCACACAGTGATGACAAAGGGCAATGATGAAGCGGTAAGAGTAAGAAGACTAATAAAAATAAGTTCCTAAAAGGAGTAAAACTGTACTTCGAAGGGATGAGAGGGAAGGCGAGCGACCCAGGGAATCACAGCAGGTAGGACACATTTGTGAGCTGGCATGAGGCTGCATGTAGACATACAAACTGCGAAGGGATTCTTCTAGACCCTCCAAAGGTGACACGCAGGGTGTGAGGGGGGGGATGTAAAACCGTCCATGAACTCCAGTGCCCTGCAGCCCCAGCACCTCACGGCAGACAGACCCAGGAGCGGCCCTTTTCAGGCATTGGGACGCCCCTGCCTTTAAGGAGCCCGGCCTGGGAAGCCGCTGCTGAGGGTCTCCCTGAGCCCAGCCTCCTGGCAGAGGGGAACAGAGAAGCCCCGCCACCGCTGTGTCCCAGCGGGTCACTGCCGCCCCCTCTGCCCCTCCCTCAGCTGGGGCTTGGCCCTGCCACGGGCTGGCAGCGCCTCCCCCGGGGTCACCCCGGCTCCTAGCCCCGCGTCCCCGATTGTGCCCCCCCGGCTCCAGCTGCCGGACCCCCGGCCAGTGCAATCCCGCCCCCGCCGATCTGCCCTTTTCAGCCGCTCCGAAGAGCGGCGGCGGCGGCCCGGAGGTGCCCAGACCGACCCGCTCCGCACCGCACCGCAGCGCAGCGCCGGATCACAACCCGCCCGGGCCGCCCTCGGCCTCGGGCCCCGCCTGCCCCGGCCCGCTTCGGGGGTGGGGCGGGCCGGTCTCCGCCCCGTGGGGCGGGGCGGGGCGGGGCGGGCTGCGCCGGGCGGCCCCTTTAGAGCCCGTGTGGCCCGGCCCGGCCCGGACTGGACTCGGAGCCGAGCGGGCTGCGCCTCCCCCCGTGCCCGGCCCAGCCCGGCCCCGCCATGGACCTGCAGATCCTGGAGCACCGCGTGCGGGTGCTGAGCCTGGCGCGCCGCGGCCTCTGGCTCTACACGCACCCGCTCGTCAAGCTGCTCTTCCTGCCCCGCCGCAGCAGGTAGCGGCCCGGCCCGGCCCGGCCCGGGTTTGGCGGGGGAGGGGGTAAGGAGGACTGGGCTCTGGGGTGCGGGACCGGGAGGCCTTAGTTTCTGGAGGGCTGGGGCAGGAGCGGGGGCGGGGAGTGGGGCAGCAGTGTGTGGGGCGGGGGCGGCAGTGTGTGGGGCAGGGACCGAGCTAGTGCCCCAGGTTCATTCTCTCATTTCCTTTCCAAACTTCAGAGCCCCTGGGGACGCGGAGAGGCCTGGGCTGGGGGGCTGGGGTAATGGACGGAGGGGCTGTGAAGGCCCTTGGTCTGGCTATGTTGTGGGGTCAGGCTTTAGTGATGGGTGGGGAGGGGCTGAGAGTTCTGGGGGTGCTCAGGATGACTGGTTAATTGGGGGTGGGACGCTGTGTGCCCCCAATGAGTCAGGGTGGGAGATAAATACCCTGGATCCTCCCTCTGGCCACCCTGCTTCCTCCCGCTGAGTGTGTAGTGGATCAGGGACATGGGCTGGGATTGAAGGCTCCCAGGTGGATGAGCGTTAGGGAGGTGGAGGGGACAGGAGTGAGGTGGGTGAGTATAGATAATTGGGGGGGTGATGATCTGGGTGGGGCAGATTACAGGAGGATGGCTGCCTTGCTTGCAGGGTGAGGTAGGATGCAGTGTTTAGCAGGCTGGATGTGCAGAGATGGCTTTCTGGAGCACATGTTGCCTTGGTATGCAGATTCTACATTGATTAAGATGAAAGGGGCCAGAGTGAAGGGGGTCCTGTCTTTCTTTCATAGGAAGACCATGACATTCCAAACATCTTCCTTCTCCCACGTTGCCAGGGTAGGCCCATGTGATAGAAGTGAGGGCATGAGATGCTTTTTGGTCTTGTAATGCCGGATGCTTTCGCAACGATGCACGCTCCTGTGCTGGTTACTCTCTGCACATTCTTATTCATGGGCTGGGACTCTGGAACTTAACATGAGTGCTAAGACTTTTAAACCGTGCAAAAAAAGTACGTTTGGAAGTCGGCAGGCTGTGCCTGCCATGCACACTTACCCAAGACTCGCACACCATCATCGTAGGTCCACTTCATGCTCACTCAGAGTTGGGTCTTGCACTGGCTCCTAACACAAGTGAAAGTTGTCCCTGATCAGCTGTTCATTACCATGCTTGTTTCTCTGGTTTGCATCAAGCTTCCTTGTGATTCAGAAGCTGGGGGGATTTCCCCTGCCTTGATCTGCCTACAAAACCGGCTCAGGTGTTTGTGAATGAAATTGCTCCAGGCTCAGAGAGCCCCAGCTCCCTTCATGAGATCACTTAACTCCTGCTGCTGCTTGTCTTCTCGCCACTGAGAAGCGTGCTTCTGAATTCAGTGAATTCTTTAGAACTATTCCCCCTCACTCCAGATAAATCCACTGGAACACCCCAGCCCCCAGCTGTCTGGGCAGCCCTCTATGCTAGAGTTCAGTCAAGTGAACTAGAGCCATGTTTGATGCTGGTTCTTGCTAGAACAGTGCTAATGCTTTCAAGTGCTGCTGTAGACATAATGAGGAGGGGCTTATAAAGACATGCCATTGCCTGGGTTTCCCTCCTCCGAGATTGAATGCATCTTTAAAATCAGCAACCTTGCAGTACTAAAACATGATTGAATGGAAGGGAACTGAGGTCCTGTCTAAACTCTATTGTGAGACATGCCAATATACTGTTGGGCCACTGCTGTGTTTCACAACCGTGCTTAAACGTGGCTATCTGTGTGTAGTGTAGATGACTCCTAGTTTGCAGAGGGAAATGGTTGGTGAGGCAAGACGTACAGCTCCATGGAAAAGTACCTTAACTAGCCTGCCCTAACAGGAATTGCTGTGCCAGTGGCAAGTGAACCAGCATTGCAGAGTCTTTCAGTGTGTGCATTACATACAATTGTGTGTTGGTAGGTGCAAGTTCTTCAGCTTGACAGAGACGCCCGAGGACTACACCATTATGCTGGATGAAGAAGGCTTTAAAGGTACAGTGTAATAACTGCTGCTGAGGCTGCAGTACGTTGTGGCACAATGATTTCTCAAGTGTCCCCAGTTCTGGCATTAGTGTGTTTTTGTCTGTTTCACTGCCATTCAAATGCTGTTCAGGCCCATTGTTTCTATTCCCTGCTTTGAAAAGTCTACATCAGAGGGCTATTTCAGGGCATAGGGTAGATTTCCCTCCCTCCCTCCCTCCCCCCCCCCCCCCCGCCCCACTGCTGTCACTGGCTGTATGTGTCATACTGATAAACCTGTCTTGTGTGTTGTCACAGGGCATGTAGGGCTCCAGCAATAACCCATGTAAGTCGTCTCCCCTAGATCCATGTTATGAATGCTCATGTAGAGGTGCATTGGGCGCCCTGTAGCTGCCTGTACATGTTCATACTGGATGAATGATCATTAGCATGTTTGGTATTTAAAGGGGAAATGCAAATACCAATCCACTTTAGTCAAATGTGTTTGAGTGCCCCTCATCACCTGGATACCTCATCCAGTGGTGTATTCAAAACAGGCCCTACTTCCACTTCTGGAGTTGTGGCTCCTGCTTAGAGACTTCCCAGCCTATGTTGGTGATGTCACCTTCACCAGGGAACCTTGCCGGGTGGCCTGTGGAGGCCGGGTAAGTGCTGGCGATGTGATCTTGCCAAGTATACTTCATAGACAAGAAGGTGCGACACCTTGAGATGGTTCAGTATACAGTAGAACTCAAATGAAAATAATCTGTGGTTGCTTGAGTCATTGCTACGGGAGCTGCTTGTAGACCTTTGCTAAGACTTACTAGTCCCAATTACTACAACATCATGAAGCAGTCTCAGTAATACAGATACACTAGGGCAGGAAGAGGATACAGGTACTGTTTTTTTTTAAATTGTAGCAGTAAGCCAGGCAGGAGGTGAGCTCAGGGAGTCTTCAGTGAAGCAGAGAGATGTGATGTAGAGGCAGTAGTCTTCCTTATACTAACAATTCCAGCTGAAAGTGAATTTCAGTGGTTCTGTACCTCTGTTGCCAGACAGGCTGCGTGAAAGAAATGAAGCTGTATCCATGGAGTCTTTCATTTGGTTTACTCATCGAGCCACCATTCAGTACAGGGCTGTCTGTACTGTAACTAAATGAATAAGGGTGCTTTGCTGGCATACTGTCTGTGATACACTGGTTGTGTGCTGCTCTGGGATTGCGGGGTGTATGACATCACATTGGGAAACTGGGACCAGGAAGAAGAAGTTTCCATTCCTTATCTTTGTTTGGGGCAGTTAACATATTCTACTAGCAAGCACAAGTCCAGGTCACTTTAGTATATTTTTGTAGGGTTGCCTTGTCTCCCACACTAAAAAGTGGTGGCAGGGGTAGGGAGTTCATTCCTATACATTACATAGATTTGTACCTCTCACTCAGTGCTTGTCAGATGAGTTAAGGGGCCTTATCACTGGAATTGTAAGTGCTATATACCTGCATGGCTCACTCCAGCTATGTTCATGATGTAGCTGAAAGCAAACCTATGCTAACATGGCCCTCTCCTGCACATGGTGTGCATGTGTGCCTGGAGAACGGGGCCTGTGACTTGTGCTGTAGAGGCTGACCTTTTCCAAATCTCGGTGTGCTTCCAACTTCCCACTCCCGTGTCTTCCTGTTGCAGGACAGCACGGGCGGGCAGAGTATAAAATGAATGTCTTGCTGGATCTGGCCCAGGAGGTGTCACTGACTTGGAAGCTGAACTCGAGTTCCCTGCTTCCTCCCAGCGGCAGCACATGGGTGTGTTGCACTGAGTAGCACCACAGGCTGGATTGGGTCTGGTGGCTCTATCAGTTGGCCACAGTGGACACGGGTCCTTCTGTTGTAGCTGAGGATCTGCTGGTCAATATCCCCGCTTCGCTTCTAATCCAGTTGCCTGCCTTGCTCAGGCATATACGGAATCTGTCACTTCCCAGTCCATGCCCTGTAGAATCTCCCCTCAAGCCCAGTGAAATCACCTTATTGTTCTACTGTAACAACCAGTCACTTAAAAGCTCTGTTTTTTAATGCATTGTTTGATACATGTTAGTGTAGGCCACACTAATTCTGGGGAGGGCAGGAAATGTAGAACAATAGATCTGAGAGCAGCATTCTAGATCTTGCTGAATTGCTCCCCCTTCGTCCTGAGCTGTGACTTGAACTCAGCAAAATGCCATGGTGGGGTGATGTAAAGCCGGCATACACTGACCAGTGAGGAATGGTAGCAAGAAGCAGAAGGTCAAATGCTGTGTTAATGGCATTAAGGCTGCACAATTTAAAATCAACCAAGAGATGTAACAGTTAAAGCTCTCACAGCCCTTGGCCCTGTCAATGTGTCTGTGAGTTTTGTGGTATATTAACCTAGGCCCTGTCTATATCAAAGAAATTCACACCAGTGGAGAACTGTCATCACAGCAGTGCAGACCCTGAATGGAACGCCTGTGGTGCAGCTTAGACTGGTGACATGCCGGTGTGAAGCACTGATTGTGTGACACACCTGTTGAGGCTTTGCACGGGCATTACTACACTGCTCTAACTATACTAGTGTGGATTGCCTTAGTGTAGACAGCCTGCACAGTAACATTAAACTACATCTTTTAAAGGAGCTGGAATAGTAAATGCTATGTAGGTGCAGTGTGACCAAGTCGCTGTAACAACCCTTTTGTGTGGGTTGTCAGGATTTGAACCTGGGACCTTCAGTGCCAAAGCACAGATCTCTTGCACTTGATGAAGGAGTAACTCTTAGCTGGTAGCAGTAGTAGGCTGTAGTCTTGCTGGACCAGCTATGAGAATTGGATGTCCATGCTCTGCTGGGGTGGGTTATGTAACCCACAGCCGTGGAGTGTGCCTCTGCAGCCTTCTATCGTTACTAGCTAAGGCCAGGTCTACACTACAGACTTACATCGCTCAGGGTGTGAAAAATCCACCCCCTGAGTGGCATAGTTATACTGACCTAACCCCCTATGTTGACAGGAGAGCGTCTCATCCAGAAAGCTACTGCCTCTTGGAGAGGTGGATTAACTATGCCGACAAGAGAAGCTCTCCCCTCGGCGTAGTAGCGTCTTCATAAAAGCGCTACAGATGCACTGGTGCAGCTGCGCTGCTGTAGCACTGTGTGTGAAGACCAGCCCTAAGAGTTAATCAGCACCCACAGCCTCACCCTGACCCGTGATCAGTAACCAGAATGTCAATTACCCTCCTTGTTACCTGGCTCAGAACAGATAGCATCAAAGATCACTTTGCAGTCGCACCCTCCTACACAGCTAGCGTTAACATCAGAGCAGAGATACTAGGGTGAGCTGTTCAATGCCAGATGTTCCTATCAAACAAATGCCAGTGATTCCTGCATGTGATGAAAGAGATGGGAACTGAAGAATTTGCTTTGCTTTGCCTGGGGAGCACAGCTGACTTTTAGCCTGCCTCATGCCATGTGTCGTGATGCATTCACCTGCTTTCCTTCTCTGGCACTTTCCGGGTTTACCTGAAGAGTGTCGAGTGTGTCATGACTACAGTGGGAGACAGCCCTGCCTGTGCCCGTGAGAGGAAACTCTCCCCACCACTAGCTGCTGGCAACACAGGCTGCTCTGGGCTCCGTGAACCCTGCCCCTTTCCCTCTGCAGTCTAGCAATGAGCACAGCCCATCTTGTTACACGCGAGTGCCCAGTCCCTTCTTCTGGATGCCTGTAATGTGCACTGATCTGCTGCCTTCCTGGAGGCACTTCGCCTCCGTTCAACATTTCCTTAGCATAAGGCACTTGAAGAGGTCTCTAGTGACACCAAATTGAACTTTATGTACCAGATTCAAATAGAAGCTGGTGTAAGAGTTTGGAAACAAGGTTACAGGTTTAAAACAAACATCGTCTATGGCCTATGCTTATTAACAAGTTACTTTCCTGTCTGATAGGGCATTTCTTGTCCAGTCCACAATGCTGGGATCCACCTTTTCTGAGGCACTCCTGCTGTCAGAATCATCCTCATAATGAATAAAATCTTGTGCCCTCTTCTCTTACACAGTTACACACTGTTGTCTCTTACCCCCAAGGGGTCAGAAGTTTGTCTTGGGGTTCTTTGGTCTTTGTAAATTCTCAAGCTTGCGTGGAGAGGCCAGTTGTCTGGTTATGAACTGGACAGTCCTCTTTTTGGGTGGCTTGTCCCCTCTCCAGTACTGAGGAAAACATGAAACGGGAGATGCCACAGTGAACAGTGTGCGCGGGGTCACGCCAGGAGCGTGGGGTCATGTCATTCCCAGAAGTACTGGGTTGTCTGGTGTGCCAGCAGTGTGTGCATGGCCATCCTGAGTTGGCACCTGGTCCGGACAATGCGTGTTGGACTGGCGTCACAGCTGTCTGTTAGTGCTGTTACCCGCCTCACCTCAGGTGACAAGTTTCACTTCAACAGTTTAAACCAAATATCCTCCATCTTACATAACTCAAAATGAGTTCCTGAGCACACCTCACAATAACCATCAGCTAGCTGTTAGCTTTCATCAGAGACCACACACAACCCCCTTCAGTGACATACTGAGCAGATAGTCAGACAATGGGGGGTGGTAACCCTGGGAATGTTTGTTACACTCACCTTGCCCTGTACTTCTTGCCCACGGATACCAGTCCTCCATTGAGAGGTCAATCCCTACAGCTTCTTTTCTGCAAGAGTGGTTTAAACAAGCCCTGTAAGAAAGGGACTGAAGTGCTCTTGAAGCTGGGTCTGTAGTTTAGTCACCTAACTTCAAAGGCTTGAAGGAGGGATTGAGGAGACAGGTGGAGATCAGTCTGGGACTTGCTACACTGTCTCCTGCACCAGTGCTGAGTAAGGACCTGTGACAGTTCTGACGTGGCATCTCACAACCCATCAGGATTGAATGCTGCTGTCCTGGGAAAGCAGAGACCCTTGGCATTCCTGTGCTGTGCAGTTTGTTTTCTAAACTTGAACAAGACTCAATCACCTGATTCTCTTTAACATCTTGTTTTCCCCATCATTTAAGCTTTGACATGATTTTAGCAGCCTCTGTCTTCGCTGGAGCTGGAAATCCTTGTGGGATCGCTATCCCACTTAAGACCCGGGTTTCCAGTGACAGAAAATTCACTTGAGATCTGCTGCTTACTGCCACGTTAGAAATAGATGTGGGGGGGTGGGAGAACGTGATGTTTGTTGGCATTATGGGGCTTCCAAGGCAGTATTGCATAGCCTGCCATGGCTGCAGTGCAAAGTTCTTCAAAACCAGCAAGTGTCTAAGCAGCGGCCCAGCATCAGTGATCGTCTTGTGGGTTCCTGATGCCTTTGCCCAAACGCTTCCTTGCTTGGGTTGGGTCTGTCACGAACCACTCTGGCTTGAAGATACCCCCAGAAGGTCTGGACTGAATCTGATCCACCCCGGCGTTTGTTGGTACTCCTGTGGGAGAATGTGCCTCCAGGCTTGCTGTAGACCGACAAGCAATCTCTGGTCAGCCAGGAGAGCTCAGCTTTCATGCTGCTTACGGAGCCCTGCATTAAGAGGTAACTACATTCTTTTCTCTCTTCCCTACACCGCCTTGGAATTGCCGCATCTATTCACGGTCTGATTGTGGTGCTGAGTCCTACACGCTGCTCCCCTTTCTCTGGTCAGTGTGATACCTTGTGTTCTGAGGTGCGGTGATATCTCGGCTGTTACAGCTAGACTTCGCTGCTAACCCTGACGCTGCTCTTGATGCAAAATTACAGCTGGACCCATCCATCACTCAAGGTCTTTGTCCCACACTCCTTCTGCAGGGCATGGCCAGAATAGCTCACTGGGTCGAGATGGGGAACCTCTCACCCTTACGCAGCCTGCATCTATCACTGAGCTTGGCTGTCCCAGCCCCTCGTTGAACCTACCAGTCAGGGCTGTCCCAGATGGCATCACTCAGCTGTTCTGTTCCACCTAGTACATTTCCCCTCTTCCTGAGGGCGAGGGCTACCTGCTCTGCCCCGCCCCAGTGTGGGGGTATGGATGTGCCAGATCACTAGGGAGCAGGGGGTGGAGGAGAGGTCCCATTCCCTGAGATGTGCCTGAGTTTACTATGGGGCGGTTACACCCTTCCTGCCCTAACCCAGGCCTGCCTACGTCCTCTCTAGTGCCTGCCGGTGTCTCAGGCTGGTGACTCCAAGGGGTGTCTGACATGCATACTTGAGAGTGGAGCCAGGGCAGCTGAGCATAGATTTTTACCTACCCTGCTGGTAAATTACCCCACGTAGACTAACTCTGAGGCCGTTAGCGTGTGCGCTCGAGAGGCAGCATGGCCTAGTGGACCCAGGACTGGACTGCTCGATAACCTGGGGTCTTTTCCTGGCTCTGCCACCGACCTGCTGTGACACCTTGGGCAAGTCACTTCTCCCACTTCATGCCTCAGTTTCTCATCTTGCCCTCTGTATTATCTAATCATAGAAAATTAGAGTTGGAAGGGGCCTCAGGAGGTCATCTAGTCCAACCCCCTGCTCAAAGCAGGACCAACTCAACTAAATGTAATGGTCTTTAGGGCAGGGACTCTTGATGTCTACTCATTGCCTAGTCCAATGAGACCTCTGCCATAATGCAAAATAACTAGGAGATGCAAAGCTGGATCCTCTGATCGTTTGATTCCAAGAACTAAGCAATGGAGGTTATCCCCCTAGATCTTTAACACAGCAGCACGCTCTCCCAGAACCTGAATAAACAAGCTGGAGTTAATTGATGGCGCCTGGGGCATAGCTCCAGTTAGTTAAGGTTGCAATTGTTTTTTGCTTTGAGATGCATTTTATCAGCGGAGCCCCAGATACGTGTTCAGCAGAGCTGTAGCTTCTTTTGCTGTGTAATTGGATCTCCAGCACCCAGGGTCCCAACTGGTCAGGCTAGTTCGTGTGGTCGTTTCATGGTTCAGGCAGTGAGTGGAACATTAAAGCTAATGACTCCATCCTGTTACATGGCATTCACACTGGTGCCACTTCACTAGCTCTGAGAATACAAGTGACGAGGCCAGAGCGAAAGCTCACATTAGACAGTTACAAATGCCAAAGTCCCTCTTACCGTGAATCAGTATAAACCATGACCTGCACTGGCGCAAGTCCTGTCTTAATGCTGTGTGTCTGTGCTTAGGGACAGCTACATTGGTGGCTAAAATCCTAATGCAGACAAGACTTCTCTGGCTGAATTATGAAGCCTTTCCCCTGTGGGATAGTGTTATCTAGTGGTGAGAGCAGAGGACTTGGAGTGATGCTAGATTCTACCCAGTGCTGCCAACAACTTGTGGCCTTGAGCAAGTCACTTAACGTCTCTGCGCCTCTGTTTTCCCATCTGTAAAATGAGACCAGGCCCTTCTAGGCAGGAGGGTTGAGGCTTAAATTGTTTTGAGTACTGGGAAAGGGCTTTACGCTTCAGTGTTAATCAAGGAGCTCAGAGTTGTGAGTACAGAGGACTCTGGCTTTAGTCCTGGTTTGAGGATCATCCATCTTGCTGGTTCTGAATTGCCCGTTAGCTCCCAGGTAGTGGGGGGATAGGTGCACGACAGGCCCTTGGGGTTCTGGCTCCTGCCCTGCTCATCCTGAGTGTTGGAGCATTAAGGCTTTACCGCAGGAGGGAATAGCCTTGATCCAGTGACTGGTGCTGTGCAAAGCTGAAGTGCAGGTGAGGGTAAGTCAGGTGCAGCTACACTGGTTACTGAATCGTGGCTGTTACTGAGTAACTGAGGCCTGAGATACAGACCGAGGCAAACGCTGTCAGTCCCTTTGCCCTCATGGGAAAGAGGATTCCAGGCCGGCTACAGACCTGCCTTCTCACTAAGCACTTCTCCAGTTCCGAACCCATTCCAACTGCCTTTGGCTGCTCCGCCTGTCTGGTGGAAGCTCTCTGATCCAGGGGTCTGTGTGATGATCACGCAGCACGATGAAAGCAGCTAGTGGGAGTTAATCTGATCTTATCCCTTTACGACAAGACTCCAGTGAAGTAATGGCCACTTGAAAATTGACACAGTGGAAAAAAACACTGTACCATAAAGCCATGCAAATAACAGGCCGCCTGCTTTCTCATGTCTCTCAGCTGTGCATGGTGGGGATCTGCTGGATGCAAGCTAGACTTGAGATCAAACAAATGCAATATGGGAATTGAAAACCCATATCCAAATCCACTCCTTCCGCCGAAGAGCTGACCAAAACCTTGTAGTCTGGCATTTTTATAACTTCACCCAACCCAAACCTCTGATCCCTGGAACTGGGGCCCCATCCCGATATGGGTCAGAGCACACCTTCCTTGGCCTGTCCTGAGCTAGGTCCCCCAATACCATCTGAGTCCGTGAACTCTCTCTCTCCATCCTGATCCTGACTACAGCCCCACCTCCCCAGCCTGTCTCTGCCTGTATGGCACATACTTTCAGGAACTGCATTAACATAATTACAAGCTAAGCAGGAAATTCTTTTGGCTCAATGGAGACTATTTTTTGTCTCGGCACTCTTGTGCAGGGCGACGTGCACCAGCAAAGGGACAGAGCCCTGTTCTGTCACTAGCAAGCTTTGTCACTGGGCAGCATGTGCTGTGCTGCATTGTGGGGACAGGAAGTCCCAGTCCAGGGCAGATGTTGCCGGCTCTGGCTCCTTGAGAGGTGTCCTGGTCCTGCTTGTCCAGTGCTTACAGCTGGTGAGACTTGGCGCAATGAATGCCTGGGTAAGTGGGATGCTCCTGGCTGCTGTGGGAAGGGTCCTGCGTTGCCCAGGCAGCAGCTGCAGTGGGGTCTTCATACTTGTTGTAGCAGCCTCACCGGCTTCTGCCTTGCCCACCGCTCTCGAATGGCTCCTAGGGTGTCTTGCCGTAAATCTCCCCACCTCAGCTGAGCTGTGCCCAGGCTCTGCACAGCCGGACTGCAGGGCCTGGCTTCCTGCTGGAAATGCTGTCGCTGGGCAGGAAGTGTGCTGGCAGGAACTCCAGCCCCAGGGAGCATCCTGAGGCAGGAAAGTTGGCAGGGTGCGGGGAGCAGTCTTGGCACCGGCTGCTAAGGCTGGCTTTTGCATGGCAGGTCTCTCCTGCTGGAGGGGCCCGGGGTGGGTTTCTCTTTAGAGCGCTTCGATGCCATGGAGCGGGGTGGGGCTAAAGGGCTGCTGTAGCCAGCCTCGTGCAGCGCTTGCTTTTGTTGGCCCGTGGGCCGGGGAGCCGGGCCCGCTCGGAGTGGAGAGTGCTCAGCTGGCCGGATCTCGCGCTCGCAAGTGCTGATGGCTGCTTTTCCTGTCCCTTCTCAGGGGACCCTTCACTAGCTTAGCCCAGGCCTGTTGACACGTAGCACTGTGGCTGCCGCGCAGCTAGAACAGCCGCTGTAGGTGCGTCCCGGCTGTGTAGGGCTGCCACCTTTTTAATTGCTGGTAACTAGACCCCTGAGGCCCCGCCTCTTCTCCCTCCCAAGCCCCACCTCCGTCACTTGCTCCTGTTCCCCTCCTCCCCTTGTTGCTCACTGGATGTCTCAGGAGCCTGCTTGGCTGAGCAGGGGCTGGCGTGGGTTAATGACCCAGGACCTCCCCCCGCCCCACGGGAACCGGGTTCGGGTGCCATAAAGGTTGCCAGGTCCCTACAACAGGACACCTGGCAACTCTTTAAATGGCACCTGGAGCCTAAAATGGACTGTGGGTAAAACCCGGCCGGGTGGCAACCCCTTGGGATGCCTGGGCTAGTCTGCTGGTGAACGAGTGAGGCTTTCGGGCTGTGGTGCAAATGCAGGGATGCCAGCACTGCCTTGGCCTTGCTGTCTGCCAGGAAGCAGGCGGCCAGTCTCCAGCATGTCTAGCTCCGAGACAGGCTCCAGCGTAGCTGGGAGGAGGAGGCAGTTCTAGCCAGCAGGGGCTGTTAACCTAGCACCTTTCCTCCAGTGATATTAGCAACCTTGTCTACACTCCCACCTTCCCCTTCGATCCGCTGCCATTCGTGTCCAACCGCACCCTGCTAGGAGGAGGAGAACCCTTTCCTTTATGCTGCCCTAGACAGAAATGGCATTAACCTTTCATTTGGCCTGTAAAATATCTGGGGTTAAGGGGGGGCGAGGCTTGAGAGATGGTTGCTGTTCTGTGCCTCCCCGTGTTCACTGATCACATCAGATCCCCCGCCCCCACTCTAATGCAACAGGAACCAGCTTGGACAAACCCTTATTTGCTGAGGCAAGTAAATGAGTCTTGCTGTCCCTGTTCTAGACCCCGGCTGTCCCAGGGAACAGGGTAACCTGTTCATCACTTCTCATCAATGGGCTTTCCCTTGCTCCAGTGGTGGCTGTGAGCAGAACCCTCCTTTCTTCCCAGGACTGCGTGCTGGGCCTGGCTTGGATTCTCTTCGATCTAGGCTGGATAAAACAGACGTACAGAGCAATTTTGCACTGGCTGGGGTTGGGTGGTGGCGTAGGCAGCTTGGCCCATTGGCCTGCGGCACAGGACTTGGAGTTGAAAGATTAGACATCTGTTCCCAATTCTGCTGCTGACGCATTGGCCTTCTCTTTGCTAGGAAATGGAATGCTGTAAGAACTGTGGTCTTCACAGCACTCTTGTAAAGGGCTGCATGCGCCAACGGGAACTAGTTCATTCCAGGGAACATTCAGCCTGTGTCTTTCTGGTGCTGATGTAGGCGTAGGCGTGCACATGGGGTGTGCCGGGTGTGCCCAGGCATACCCTAATGCAGGGGTCTCATACATACCCTTTCTATCCAGCCCGTGATTCTTTTGTGACGTGGCCTGCGGCGCCGTCTCACTGTGTTTTAAAGCTGCCACCAAAAGAGTGGTGGGCGTGCACTCCTTCGGCGGATGGAGCTGCGAGATGGGATCTGCCGCCGAAATACCCTCTCTCGCGTCATTTCTCGGCGGGGACTATGACGCCGTGAGAATTCTGCCGGCGGGTAATTCAAATATTGCCCGCCCGCGGGATTGAGTTTGACACCCCTGATAAAGATTCCCTGGGTGCACACCCTAAGGAAATGTGCTGCGCACGCCTATGGATGTAGGTGCAGACAAGCTTTTGAATTTAAGATTTAGAACAGTACAGAATTAACATGGCACACATTAAATGGATTAAAAACTAGCTGATAGGTCTCAATGTAAACATGGAATCTTCTTGGAGTGGTCAGTTCTTGGCCTGATGCTATTAACACTTTTTATCAGCGACCTGGAGAAAACACGAATCACTACGGAAAGTTTGCTTATGACCCAAAGATTGGGGAGTGGTAAATAACGAAGAGGAAAGGTCACTGATCTAGAGTGAACTGGGTCACGTGGGAAGCTGGGCGCAAGCAGAGTGTTTTAATACAGCCAAATATAAAGTCCTACATCCAGGAACAAATAATGCAGGCTGTACTTCTCTGGAGGGCGGGCGGGGGCAGGATCTAGCCTGAGAAGCAGTGACTTTGAAAATGACTTGGAGCCATGGTGGTCAGGCAGTGGAACATGAGCTGCCTGTGTCATGCTGTGGCAAAAAGGGCCAATGTAACCCTTGGATGTAAAAGCAGAGTACGCAGGTTGGTTTACCTCTGTGTTTGGCACTGATCCTCTTCCGGTGTCCGCAGTTCAAGGCAGATAGTGACACCTTGGAGAGGGTTCCGAGAAGAGCCGTGAGAATGATTGAAGGATTGGAAAACCTGCCGTATAGTCATAGACTCGAGGAGCTCGATTGATTTAGTTTAACACAGATGATTAAAGGGTGAATTGCCCAGTCTAAGGACTTACCTGGGGAACACACTTGACAACAGCCTGCCAAAGGTATAACAAGAGCCAGTGGCTGGACACGTTGGCTAGGCAGAAGATGTGGATTTTTGAGAGGGCAATTAACCAGTGGAACAACTTCCCAAGGGTTCTGGTGGATTCTCCTCACTGGCAGGTTTTTAAATCGGATGTTTTGAGACGCTCTGGTTCAGACAGGAATTAATTCAGGGAAAGTTCTCTGGCCTGTGTCCAACAGGAGGTCAGACTGGATCACAATCGGCCCTATAATCTATGAAGCTGCAACAGTTCACTGGGTCCCGAAGGGCCTTTTGAAGCCACCCAGAAGCAGTGGTTCTGGGAATACTGCCAGGAGCTGTGGGATGGATAGCCAGAGGACACTGTAACTGAGATGGTGTAGGACACCTAGTGGATGTGGGGTTGAAATGCAAGTTCTTTCAGGCTTCTCTGTACAGCACCTAGCACAATAGAGCTCTGGCCCATGACTGGGCTCCTAGGTGCTACTGCAATACAAATAATTAGTAGTTTCTTAAATAGAGTCCGCCTGGCTGATGGGAATGCACTGAATGTTTGTGCTGAAACTGTTCTGTGCAACTGGCTTAATTCCCTCCGGCTGTGAGATGTTGAGCAACTCAGTATGACTTTGTGCCTCAGTTTCCCAATTTGCATACAGGCAGATAACATCTAACTACCTTGGTAAAGCACTCAGCTGTGGTTGGAAAGGGACATGTGCTAGGTGACTTCGTCATTCGGTGGCCTGACGTGTCTGTCTGTAGTGCTACAGTCTGAATCCCTGCTTGGATTCTCATCTCAGCCTCTTGGCATTTCAGAGTTGCCCCCGTCCGAGTTCATGCAGGTGGTGGATTCCACCTGGCTGGTGCTCAACGTCTTGTCCAACGGCAGGTCCTCCTCCAGCTCCCAGGCCGTCGGCGTGACGAAGATTGCCAAGTCAGTCATCGCGCCGCTCGCTGAGCACAATGTCTCCGTGCTGATGCTGTCTACCTACCAAACGGACTTCATCCTGGTGAGCCCCCCCACCCCCCTTCTCCCCACGGCCATCACCTGCCCCGTTTGGACAGGGGTGTGAGTGGCGAACTCTAAGCCCTAAGGGTAAAGGTGGGAGAGCAACTGCACCAGGGATGTGACAGAGTGACCCTCATTAGATGAGTGGTGCAGACTCTGTTGCATTAGGAGTCAGATGAACGTATCCACCTCTTCAACACGGGGATGTGATTTAGAGGGTGTTTGGATAGTGGGGTGCTGTTCTGAGGACAGCCAGGGTCCGTCTACCCTCGCCATAGCAATGAGGGACACCTCGAGGGGTTGTGCATGAGACGTTTCCCTGCATGGTGTTCAGTGGGATGGGTGTTGGGCTAGGTGAGAGATGCGGTTAGAAGTTCAGCTCTTCCGTCCAGGGGTGAAGGGGCAGGGAGACAGCAATCTGTCGGGGCTTGAGACTGGTGAGGCTAAGCTGAGGGGTGAGGTTTGAAGCATGTTGCCACCGCAGATGGTCACCTCTTGCTCTCCCTAGGTGCGGGAGAAGGACCTGCCCGTGGTGATCCACACACTGGCAGGCGAGTTTGATATCTACAGGGAGGTGAATGGAGAGTCCATCTCTGTTAACTGCGATGATGTGAGCAACGGCTTCCTGAAACCCAAGCATGGTGAGTCCAGGACTGGCCTCCCAGCTCTTACCCTGCTTGTCCTTCAGAGTGGAGGAGGGTTTGAACAAACAACTCTGCTGTCCCCTATGACAGAAAACAGCTGCCCATCGTGTGCTGACCTCGCCAGCATGAACAGCTTCTGTGCTTGGGTAGTGGAAGCGTACGAACTTCCCTGAGCCACTCTAGCTCAGATAGTCTAACAGGTCAGACTGTGCTAAACCAGAGGGGTTCCCAGAAACGTTTCACATGGTATGCCTAGTTGAGCCCCTCGCGCTTTAACTTAGCATGGCACTACTCAGGTTTGGGACGGGCCAGTGGGCCAAGTTTCTGAGTGGCATTGTGACCCAGTGTGTCAGGTCGCAAGGCCACGTAGCTTGAGGCCACTCTCAAACCGAGAACATAAGCGTGGCCACACTGGGTCAGACAAATGGTCCATCTAGCCCAGTGTCCTCTCTTCCGACAGCGGCCAGTGCCGGGTGCTACAGAGGGAGTGAATAGAACAGGTCATCAAGTGATCCATCCCATCGGCCATTTCTTGCCCATCCTGGCTAATAGCCATTGATGGACCTATCCTCTATGAACTTATTTAGTTATTTTTTGAATCCCATTATAGTCTGGGCCTTCACAACATCCTCTGGCAAAGAGTTCCACAGGTTGACTGTGCGTTGTGTATAGAAATACTTTCTTTTGTTCGTTTTAAATCTGCTGCCTCTAAATTTAATTTGGTGATCCCTATTTTTTGTGTTGATGAGTGAATAACACTTCCTTTTTTACTTTCTCCACACCAGTCATGATTTTATAGACCTCTATCATATTCCCCCTTAGTCATCTCTTTTCTCCATGCTGAGAAGTCCCAGACTTATTAATCTCGTATGGAAGCTTTTCCATACCCCTAATCGTTTTAGTTGCCTTCTTCTGTACCTTTTTCAATTCCAATATAGCGTTTTTGAGATGGGGCAACCAGGTCTGCACGCAGTATTCAAGATGTGGGTGTACCATGGATTTATAAAGAGTCAATATAGTATTTTCTGTCTTATTATCTGTCCCTTTCCTAATGATTTCCAACATCGTTTTAGCTTTTTTGACTGCCACTACACATTGAGTGGATGTCTTCAGAGAACTATCTGCAATGATTCTAGATCTCTTTCTTGAGTGGTAACAGCTAATTCAGACTCCATCATTTTATAGGTATAGTTGGGATAATGATTTCCAATGTCCATTACTTTGCATTTATCAGCATTGAATCTCATCTGCCAGATTGTTGCCAAGTCACCCAGTTTTGTGAGATCCCTTTGTAACTCTTCGCAGTCTGCTTTGGACATAACTATCCTGAGTAGTTTTGTATCATCTGCATATTTTGCCACCTCACTTTTTAACCCTTTTTAAAATCATTTATGAATATGTTGAACAGCTCTGGTCCCAGTACAGACCCCTGGGGGACACCACTATTTGCCTCTTTTCATTTTGAAAACTTACCATTTATTTCTACCCTTTGTTTCCTATCTTTTAACCAGTCACTGGTTCCCTCTTATCCTGTGGTCGCTTACTTTGCTTAAGAGCCTCTGGTGAGGGACCTTGTTAAAGGCTTTCTGAAAATCTAAGTACACTACATCCACTGGATCACCCTTGTTGACATGCTTGTTGACCCCCTTCAAAGAATTGCAGTAGATTGGTGAGGCGTGATTTCCCTTTACAGAAACCATGTTGACTATTCCCCAACAAATCACATTCATCTCTGTTTCTGATAATTCTGTTCTTACTATAGTTTCAACCAATTTGCCTGGTACTGAAGTTAGGCTTACCAGCCTGTAATTGCCAGGATCGCCTCAGGAGCCTTTTTAAAAAAATTGGCATCACATTAGCTATTCTCCAGTCTTCTGGTACAGAAGTTGATTTAAATGACAGGTTACATATCCCAGTTAGTAGTTCTGCAATGTCACATTGGAGTTCCTTCAGCATTCTTGGGTGGATACCATCTGGTCCTGGTGACTTACTACTATTTAACTGTATTTGCCTAGCGGAAACTGCCTTCTTTGCCCCTGCTACCCCAGGCAGCTCTGCCCCTGTCAGGGATATGCCCAAGGTGTAACATGCATATGGCTGAGGGTGCTACGCTGGTAGACATCCGAAATGCTTGGGGATCCAGGTAGAGACTGGAGCCCAGCTAGGGGACAATCAGAAATGTGCTTTCACTTCTATTAAGGTTCTATTTATAAATGGTTTATAGAGAGAATACATTATAATGTCTTAATATATGGTGATTAGTCCAGTCTGCCCCATCTTCTACTAGTTTGCCTGTAACCATCCATAGCACAATGCTCCTCTTATCTGTAGCATTCTCATAGCAGATAATCTATTTATCCTTCTAATCTCTGTATAAATGCAGTGTTAGCAGAAAGTGTGACCAAAGTGATGGCCTAGGGTGGTGGTAGCACAGTTCTGCCACTGGAGGGCACTAGTACCTCAAGTTTGAGTTCCTCTATCCAGGGGTGGCCAACCAGTCCCAGGGGAAGAGCCAAGAAATAGCTATTGATAACGCTAAGAGCCACATTTTCCTTACCTTCCGCGGACAATTGGCGCTGATCCCTCATTTTCAGTGGCAGCTTGTCAATGGAGAAGTGAAATTGACAAGCTACCCTCCTCTCTTACCCTCCCCCAACCATCGGTCAATTTCGGGGGCAGCTTGTCAATTTCCCTTTCCCCTCCTCTGCTGCTTATCAATTTCAGAGCAAAGAGCTGCATGCAAAGAGCCCCATGCGGCTTGAGCCGCATTCAGAGGAGCAAAGAGCTGCATGCGGCGTGAGCCGTGGATTGGCCACCCCGACTCTATCGAGCAGCTGTCTGTGCAGGTGGCTTGAATGTCCCCCGCATGGCCCAGGCCCGTGCACTGCCCACCGCCTACGCTGCGCTGCTGACTGGGGGCTGCTGGCTCCTTACCCAGGTAGTTGTAGAAATTGAGCCCCGGGGGTTTCTCCTCTTCCCCATGCAGTATGTCGGTCTCTATGCAGTGCATCCTGAAGGTGGCGCTGCTGCGCTGTCCCAGCTCACCCAGGGGAGAGACAGCTGTTCTGCAGGGCCAGGTACTGATCTCCCATGCAGCTCAACCCACCTGGAGGCTGACATGTTATCCCACAGCTGATCTGAGTTCACGTGATCTGCTTGGTGCTGCCAGCTCTGACTCTCTCCACGCTGCCACACTGTCAGCGCAGCGGCGTGGCTTTGATTGCCATGCGTCAGGAGGGCTGCTTAGTGCTCCGGCAGCCTGGATTACGTGCGTGATTGTGTCTCCCCTCAGCTGCGAGCCCTACCGTGCACCCTGTGCAGAGTCCCCGGAACAGGTTCTGCATCCTGACCGTGACTCCCGACACCTTGCCGGCCATTGCCACCAGGCTCATCGATGTCCTGTTCTATTCGCACAGGTAGGCGGCTGCTCTGGCAGGGCGAGGGCACAGTGAATTTAAGAAACACGAAGGAAACGTCCGGCGCCCCCGGGCTCTGACAGGCTGAGGTCCAAAGCCTTTTGCAGTCTACCTGATGCCCTCAATAGGAGGGCATTAGGGGCTACGGTGGTGACGTCACGCCTGCCACCACCTGGCGCGGATGGCATTTGGGATACCGTGTGCAGCACTGGGGTGTAAAGAACCTGGTAAAAGGCAGAGATCTGTAACGGCGTCTTGATGGGAAAGGCTCTTCCCCCGGGAGAGGGTGAGCTGGAGTTCAGCCTTCGCTCAGCTGGGCTATTGTGGGGTGGGGGGGAAGGTTCCTGATGGCCAGGAGGCGGATCAGACAACAGGTGCTCAAGGTGAGGGGAGATGGCTTTGTAGATGGAGCAGCTGGGTCTGACTTGGCTTGCTTCAGGAGATGGATGGGAAGAGCTGTTACTCACAGCACTGGGCCGGGCATGATATCGCTCACCCCTAGAGATGCCAGCAAAGTGATTCACTGATTGCCATAGAGGGCTACACCTCTGTAACTTTCCAGGAAGCAGCCTTTTTACTCATAGAGCGCAAAGTTCACCAGCCTGCCTCTGGGGCTATGCCCTCTGTCCCTGTGTGTCTGCAGCCCTCCAAAGGAAGATGCCCCAGGCAGTCAGGATCTCGACTCCATCACGTTCTTCGCCTTCTCGTTGATTGAAGGCTACATCTCCATTGTCATGGATGCAGAGACCCAGAAGAAGTAGGTACCGTCCATCCACCGGGAGATGGATCTGCCACGTGCCTGGCCGGGCGTCCTCCACCCGCACCTAAAGCTGCCCCCACACTCTAAAGATTTGGTCTTGAGAGGCCAGAGTTTTGAGGTCACACAGGCTTTCCCTTTGGCGCCTGCCCACTCCCGTTCTCTCCCTTTGCTGTGATCTCCTTGGGGGTGGGGTTTCTCCTCCGTGCCCCACTCCTAGCCTGCAGGTGGGCCATACAGATGGGGAAGGGGTTGCGTGGTGGGCCTGGGGTCAGGGAGCAGCAGCTTATGGGTGTGTGCTCTGGCTCATGCCAGCTAGTGGGGGGCAAGCCCGGGGCTTAGGGCAGCAGTGACCTACTCCGTTAAACACCTCCAGGTTCCCTTGCGACCTGCTGCTCACCAGCTCCTCGGGGGAGCTCTGGAGGATGGTGAGAATTGGCGGCCAGCCGCTGGGCTTCGGTAAGTGGCATGTGACCCGAGCGATTCTGCCCAGTGGATCATCTCCCTTCAGTACGCCTAGGGCCCCCTCCCAGGCTGGCATGTGTTCAGTGCACCCCGGGGGGGGGGGGGTTGGGCAGGGATGTTACCCTGCTGGCAGGTGGGCCCCAGAGAGACTTGCCCACAGTCACCGAATCCAGCGGCAGAGCAGATCTGAAGCCAGGTCTCCCCAGTTCCAGGCCAGCGCCATAACCACGGGATCATTCCTCCCCTGCGATCCGGCCCCTAATGGCAACAAACCATGCTGGGACTTACCCCTCGTGCCTGGCTGTGAGCCCCCTGCCCCGTTGCCCATCCCCGCCCCCCACTGGTACCCCCGTGGCCGCTCAGTGGCTGCAGGTTGCCTGGCCTGGAGTCTGGTCACCTAGCCGAATTCTCCTGCCTTCAGACGTGAGTCTGCCGGCTCCGTCTGAGACAGCCTGGGGCTAGAGCGCCTCTTGCCAAGAGGGCAGCGACGCGTGGGTGATAGGAGGAGGCCTGGGGGGGGGGCACTGGGTTCGCTACCCAGTTGTCTTGGAAGTCACACTGTCCCCTCTGCTCCCCTTCCTCAGACGAGTGTGGGATAGTGGCTCAGATCGCCGAGCCTCTGGCTGGTGCGGACATATCCGCTTATTACATCAGCACCTTTAACTTCGACCATGCCCTGGTAAGTCCGACTCCCCTGCCCGGGGCCCGGCAGGCCGGAAATGAACAAGGCAAATAGAAATGCTGCTAATTGACCGACTTCCCCGGGCGTGCTTCCAAGGCAGCATGGAATTCTCTCCCGGCCCCTGGGGGAGATGGGGGGGGGGGGGGAAGGGCAGAGCCCCCGCTGGGAACAGACATTCCCAGGGGCTGAGGCTGTCCTGACCACCCTGCTCAGTGCCAGCCCTACTGGTCACCTCTCCTAGCCCTGAGTGACTCCATGGCGGGTGGCATTTTGGTCTGGCTGACGCCAGGACAAGGTTCAATGCCCCATTGTGCAGCACCTCTCCGGGGTGGGAGGCCCTGGAACGTGTCTCTCATCCAAGGAATGAACCTCACTGGCTCCCGCTCCCTGGCGTGCCGAGCCAGGGCTGTGGCGTGAGAAATGCTGGCTCCTGCACCGGTGCGAGGAATGTGGGGGAGGAGGGAGGCAGCATGAGGGACCCAGGTGTGGTCCAGGAGGGATGTCTGTTGCTGAAGGGTTGGTTGTGAGCTGTTTGAGTGTCAGCCCGCTCAGACTGGGGGGCAAAAAGGGGGCAATGAGGACTGCGTGAGCCCTGCCTAGCTGCCTCCTTCCCCCGAGGCTGTGAAGCCCCGTCTCCATGTTGCTTGGAGAAGGGGGGGGGATAACCCGCTTTGTCCCCATCTTGCTTTCCTTGCCAGGGAGTCGGACCTGGTCCTACCTTGCAATGGGGAATAAGTGATCCCCGTGGAACTGCACAGGGGCAGACCTTGGGGGTTCCCCCGATCCTCTCCCCAAGCACCCTTCCAAGTCCGTTGGAGAGGGCCGGCCAGAGCGAGCGGTCCTGCAGCCCCGTCTCTGGGATGGCGCTAGCGCTAACAGCCCTGGCTTCCTCTCTCTGCTGCTAGGTCCCAGAGGAAGGCATTGACAGCGTTATCGAGCTGCTGCAGAAGCGCCAGGAGAGCAGTCGGTAACTGGCATGGCAGCTCCTGTGTGCTCTGACACCCGTCCAGGCAAGCGAGGGGGGGCGGCTCAAGGCTTGGCACGTCACCGTGGGAACTGCTGGGGAAGAGAACACTCCAGTCTCCTGTTTTGCCGATGGCTGGCGCCATGGCAGCCAGGGCCTCTTGTTCATCTTCAAGTTTCCGGGGCGTGGTTTGAGCTGCTGAGCAGGGGGCATGGCTCAGGCAGGAGGGTGCTTGCTGTTCTCTGCAGGTGTGTGGGCTCAGACGGGCTCCCGGGGCATGCCGCTGGCTCACTGGATTGAGTGTCCTGTCGCAGTTTCGGGGTTACCTGAGCCAGGCCTCCTTGCATCCACAGTCACCTCTCTCGGGAATCGGAGGGGAGCAGAGTCCACTGTGGACTGAACTGGTGCTGGGCAGATTTTGTGCATCTCCTGGCTTGGAGTCACGTCTGTCGTGTGGTTTTTTTTTTCCTTTGACTATTTTTGTAGCCACTCCATAGTTTGTGTAGAGCCTCCAGTGTTTAGTTTTTCCATTTGCCTGGTGGGCATCTCTGCGGGTCGGGGGCTTAGGGAGTTTCTCCACATGCCGAGCGGCAGTGGCTGGCTGCGTGAAAAGTAACACTGGCCTTTGGGGCTGCCTAGGGGCTGATGTTGAGTTGCAGCAGAAACTCCTGTGGCCACGTGGTCAAGGGTGTGGGCGAAAAGACTGGTTTGAGGTTGTGTAGTCCTGTAGTAGTGTGGACAGCCCTGGGGCCAGCTACCCGGGACAGGCCAAGTGCCGGCTTAGTACAGCATTAAGAATTGCAGTTACAAAGGCGCAAAGCATGTGAGACTGGCCCTATGGTAGCATGGCCCTCCCAAGGGGCAGGCAGCTTGTTAGGACAGACTCTCCTCTGTGTGCTGGGAAATGTGTGGCCCTAACCCCTCTGTGTCTGCCTAGCTGCACTGTACTTTGTCTGAGTTTAAGCAATAAGCCCCCTCTCCTTAGGGCTGGGGGGCAGCGATGGATGGGTGGAATGGCGTCTGTGCCAGGATGGGGTGTGCTCCACAGTTGTGTTCTCGTAGGAGTTCAGTTCACCGCTCCAGGTGGAGAAGGGAGGGATGGTGGAAAGCTACAAATCTCCTGGCTGTGATAGTTGAGAATTTCCCTGAATTGGAGCAAGACGGTTGAAGAAGAATGTGTCTGAGTTCTGTGGTAGCAGTGGCCACATTGCAGCTGAGGGTACTCATCGGAAGAGCTGTAGCAACGCTCGTGATAAACACGGAGACCCAGGAGCCTTGTATGGTGTGTTTTTTTTTTTTTTTCCTCACATTCCCCTTTCTTGGAACCCTTGAACTCCGTCAGCGGAGACGGGAGTAGGAATATTTCCTCTTATAAATGCTTATACAAGCTGGAATTCCCTCCTCCTGTGTCTCTTGCCCCCCTGTTTTTTGGGGCATTGTCATAGCAGTGGCTTTCCAGGGACACCCTCTTTCCTCCTCCTCCTCCCCCCCCCCCCCGACTCTGCCAGTGTTCTGCTGCTTCCCAGAGAGGGGGTGGGTTTCCTCTGGGAAGGTCCTTCTGGATCTGGTGTTGGACAAAGCGGTGAGGCCGTCCCTGGGGTGGCTGCCTGGGGAAAGGGGAGCTCCTCTAGGAGAAGGAGTAGCTTGTTCCCAGCTAGAGATCGTCCTTGTTTCTGCAAGGGAGTGGCGCTCACTCTCCGGTTCATAGGAAGGGCACTTCCTCCCCAGACACATTCCCCTCGAGCGGAGCTGCCTCTCGCTGGGAGCTGTTCCCTCATGCTAGCGCACTCCAGACGCCAGCTGGGAAGAGTTTCGGGGCGGACTCTGCCACACACAGGTTCTCAAACCTTCCGGGAAAGGCTGGCATCTCCTTCTGGGGCATCTTGTTCTTCCGTTAACATGCCTAGCGCCGTGCTCTGGCTCAGTTCTTTCTCAGGTGCTTTTTGCTGGTGCAGTAAGGTGCCTGCCGGCTTGGGGCAGCAAAATCGGATTTCCTTTAAAGCTTTTATTTTTGCATAGTTTTTAATGTCAATAAACCTCCCGTTTTGAAGAACCTGTGGTGGCTGCTGTTGTGTGTCTGTCAGGTGCTGACGCTCCTGGTGTCCACCTTTGCATTGCCAGAGCATCAACTTCGGGGGACCCCCTGGCTTCCCCGAGGAGCCTGGCACTGAATGAGGAGGGACGGGCAAGCGCTCTGCACAGTTTCGTACTGGCCTCCCAGCCCTCGGTCATGCCCTAACCCACCGTAAGTGGTGGAGGCTCGGCTGCTCCAGTCTGATGGGCTGGTGGGGTGGCAGTTGAAACCAAGGGCTTGGGGTCCCCGTCTGCCACTTAAGAGCTCAGTCCTGGTCCCAGGGTGGCTCCAGCCAAACTGGCTTCAAGGAGTGTTGGGGAATCCAGCCTGAGCAATGCTGGGGCCAGGCTGCCTGAGAGCCAAGCTAAAAAGCCTCGCGTAGGGAGCCAGACGCCAGCAGGGACCCCGGCCTGCAAGGGTGGGGAAACCGCTGCCCTACCGAGGCTCTGGGCCGTGCCTCTCGGGGGCCGACTTGCAGAAGCCCCAAGAGCTGCACTTGCCAGGCGGGGGCTATGAACTGCCATGAGGCTGCTGCCAGGTGACCTGGGACCTCCTGCCTCAGGTGATGCTTATCCAAAGGAGGCTGGGGGGGTGTGCGGGCGAGGGGGGGGGGGGGGAGCTGCCAGATTTGGTAGCTGTCGGAAGCCAGCAGAGCTGGGGTTCTGGAGTGCCTCCTGCTCCTAATGGGGAAGGGGTGGGATGAGGCCATGTGGTGTCTCCTCCTGGCCTCACGTCTGCATCCCCCCGGGGCACAGAGCAGGTGAAGCCAGCCCGATAACCCCCCACGTCCCTGCTGCTGCAGCTCTCGATGGCTGAGAACAGAGCTGCCCTTGGAACTGGCTGCTGCTGGGAGCGGGGATTGGCGCAGAGGCGGATGGACTTTCCAAACATTTGCCACCATCTGTGCTGCTTCCGAGCCACCAGGCCTAGCCCGAAAGGCCGAGGGGGGCGTTGATTTTCCAGAACGTCGACAGTTGTAACCTCTGCCTACGTGGGGAAGCCGAAGACTCGGCCCGGGCCACCTCACCCAGCTAGGTGGTCATTTGATGCTTGATATGGGATGGAAACAGGCTTTATTCCCACGCATTGGACCATGTCTCCAAGGAAATGGACCTGGGGCAGGAAGGGTCAGACCTTCAGAAGAGCTCCGCCCCCACGTGGGCACCTCTGTGAAGCAGGCAGACTTGCTGAAGTCTCCGCACCCATGGGTTCCTTCCTCCCAAGGTATAGGGGGTGCATCCTCTGCCCTTAGGGGGATGGCCGGGTACCAGCGTGGGGCCAGACTCATCGTGAACAGAAGGTAACTGCAGAGGAAGGAGGGAGTCGGAATTCATGGAGTCAAAGTCCGACGTGACCACCCTGTGCTAGTCTCAGCTCGACGCTTCCCCCGAGTGTTTGTAAATTCCTTCTCACCTGGCTCTGCGGGTCTCAGCTTCCTCTTCTCTAGTCCCGCTGCTGCAGCAGTGAGTTACGAGGGATTCTGTTTTGAGGAAAGAGCAACTCCAAGCGTCCCTTCTCTCTCTGGGTAGATAGCAGTGCAGTCTCTTGCTCCGTCAGAACAGCTGCACAAGCCAACCCTCTGAGGCCACTGCTGCCTCTAGACCAGTTCTGACCCCTCCCTGCAGGGGCAAGAGGACCTAGCTATGTGGGGTGTTCCCAGCTGTGTTGGAGGGGAAAGAAGGAGACGGGGGGAGCAGGGCTTTGGGGAAATGATCGTTGGGCCAACACCATTATGGGTTCTTGACTCCTCAAGGAGGCAAGCTGGCTTCGGGGGAGAGGGGACAGGTTCCTGCAGGCACATTGCAGCAATGGTCACGCAGGACCTAAACAAGCGGCTGGGGGTGGGAACTGAATGCTGTTAAGCCAGCTCTTCCTTTCCTAGGAATGGAGAAGGGGAGCGGCATAGCCTGGAGAACTCCACACAGAGCAAAGCTGTGACAGCACATAACACAACCACAGGCCTGGAGTGCCTCAAACCCCATTCCCTTGTTAGTAGGTTTCACTTCTTCCGCCGGTGGCCTCGGCCCAGCCACTTCCACCCTGCGCGGGGCTGTTGCAGGCTAGGGCCAGACTAAGGCAAAAGCTGTTGTTCAGGTAGCAACCCCGCTGGGGAAGGGGAAGGCCTGGCACTAAATGGGCTTCTGTGCCCAGGTGACGGTACCGCTTAGTCTGTATCATGTTAAAATTGACCCCGAATGTCGTGTGTGTGTTGTGTTGTGTTTACAAGAAGGGGAATCATAGAATCCCAGCAGCTGAGGGTTGGAAGGGACCTCAGGAGGTATCTAGCCCCACCCCCTGCTCAAAGCAGGACTAACCTCAACTAAATCATCCCAGCCAGGGCTTTGTCAAGCTGGGACTTAAAAACCTCTAAGGATTCCACCACCTCCCTAGGTAACCCATTCCAGTGCTTCACCACCCTCCCAGTGAAAAACTTTTTCCTAATGTCCAACCTAGACCTCCCGCCCTGCAACTTGAGACCATTGCTCCTTGTTCTGTCATCTGCCAACACTGAGAACAGCCTAGCTCCATCCTCCCTGGAACCCCCTTTCAGATAGTTAAAGGCTGCTACCAAATCCCCCCTCATTCTTCTCTTCTGCAGACTAAACAAGCCTAGTTCCCTCAGCCTCTCCTCATAAGTCTTGTGCTCCAGCCCCCTAATCATTTTTGTTGCCCTCTGCTGGACTCTTGCCAACTTGTCCACATCCTTTTTGTAGTGGGAGGCCCAAAACTGGACACAATACTCCAAATGCAGCCTCACCAGTACCGAATAGAGGGGAATAATCACTTCCAGTGATCTGCTGACAATGCTTCTACTAATGCAGCTCAATATGCTATTAGCCTTCTTGGCAACCAGGGCACACTGCTGACTCATATCCAGCTTCTTGTCCAGTTACCCCCAGGTCCTTTTCTGCAGAACTGCTGCCTAGCCCATTGATCCCCAGTCTATAGCTGTGCATGGGATTCTTCCATCTAAGTGCAGGACTCTGCACTTGTCCTTGTTGAACCTCATCAGATTTCTTTTGGCCCAATCCTCCAATTTGTCCAGGTCACTCTGTATCCTTTCCCTACCTTCCAGGGTATCTACCACTCCCCCCAGCTTAGTGTCATCTGCAAACTTGCTGAGGGTGCAATCCACCCTGTCCTCCAGATCATTAATGAAGATGTTGAACAAAACTGGCCTCAGGACCGACCCTTAGGACACTCCACTTGTGACCGGCTGCCAGCTAGACATAGAGCTGTTGATCACTACCCATTGCGCCTGATGATCTAGCCAGCTTTCTCTCCATGTTATAGTCCATTCATCCAACCCAGACTTCTTTAATTTGCTGGTAAGAATACTGAGAATCACTTTTCCTTCTAACACAAACAGATGCTGCCGGGAATGGATAGCTGGAGCAATCACTGGCAACTCCTAGTGAAACATGCTGAATGTGACAAGTGCCAGTTGGCCGTGGGTCACTGTCATGGAAGCACGTTTTGCTTCCTTAACTATAGTGAGTGCAACCAGCACCGACCTTAGCAAAACGAACTGCGCAACACTAAGCTTGATTTTGCTGCAGAAATCTGAAGGAGCAGCGGGTTGCGGGGGGGGCATCGAATCCCTCCTGCAGAGTTGGCTGTGGGGTGGGGAGGAGGAGGCTGTGCTAGGGCGGGTGGGAGGTGCCCGCGCGTGGGTTAGCATTCTAGCGATAGCGTGGGGTGCGCTGGAAGGTTCAGGCTTGCATGTGGCAGTGGCTGAAGAAAGAGCAGGATTATTTTTTAACGGTCTTCTGGCAGAGAAGAGCACTTCCCTTCGGCAAAGGATTCTGAAACTTGGGCTCTGAACTGCAGCAGACCTGGAAATCTTAATTCTCCAATGGCAAAGTAAAAAGAAAATCAGTGTGGGACACTGGTGGCGTTTGACCCTTGATTGTATTTTAATATGATCAACTTTGTGTAAAAAAGTTGCTGTAACTCCACAAAGGAAACGGGGCAGTGTCCCAGTGTTCTGAGAGCGTTGGCACTTTTTTGGTTTTCTTAAGTGAAATTTTGGACAAACGGCCTGAGTTTCCTGCAGCGTTTTGTTTTGTTTTGTTGTTTTGACTGAACGGCCTCGTCGCATGGAATGAGGCTGTGTTGAAATGTCTCCCACTAGCTCTATCGAATCTGGGTGGTGGAGTGGAGCTGAAAGACCAGGGCCAGGTGCTAAGCTGCCTCTAGACATATGGCCAATGTTGGGGGGAGGGGAATGGGGGGAAGCCATCAGAGCCCAGTGGCTGTGGGCCCGGGCACAGGCCAGATGCTGGTGCCCTCAGCTTGCAGGGAAGCTGCCAGCAGGAGGGGGATTCTGGGGAGGACAGGCCGGGTGCTCTGATTCTGCCAGGCTGGGCTCTTGGCAGATGATGCTGGAAAAGTCTCCCTGCAACCCAGCCTGGGGTGCTACTCCCCATCTTCCGCAGGAGCCCTGCTGCTGCAGCAGCCTCTGGCACCGACTGACTCGAGGACTCTTGGCCGGCACCCTGGTTGTGGTGCAGGAGCAAGGAGCAGGTGGCTCGTAGGGCTTCCTGTGTGGCGAGCCACGGTGTGAATCGCCAGCGCCCCGGTACCAGGGTGTGGGGATGCTGCTGTAGTCCCATGACATCCCCGCTGGTGCTTTGACGCACTAATTCACAGGGGGCTGAGCCAAGCTGGCTCCTGGGACTCGCTGCTCTGTAGCCGCATCCACAGCAGACGTGCCTGGGACAAGCCCCTAATCTCCATGGGCTGGAGCACCCGCTACTGCCCTGGAGGGGCAGGGGGGTATGTAGCTGGCACAGGGGCAGAAGAGCCCCAGTTTGCTGGGCCAGGCACTTCAGCCAGCTCCTGGTGCACTGACCCCGCTTACACGCTCAAGGGCCTGGATCTCACTCGCAGGGCTGCATGCACCAATAGTCTGAGGCCTTCAGCGTGGTTCCCAGGCTCTGTTAGACTCGTGCTGGCTGGGAGCGGAGGCCTTGACTGCTGCCTCTGGCTCCCTTCTTCAGATTTCAGTGGGTGACTAAATTAGGCCTTGGAGCCCCTGGGGGGCAAGGAAGCCCCTTCCCCATAGCACGATGCAGAAAGTGCGGCACAGAGGTGTCGTTCCCCTGGCAAAGTGCGTAGGAATCCTGACTCCGAGCCCCACGTCTGCTGCCACCTCGTCTGCCTTCAGCCCCCTGGCTGTCCTGCCCCCAGCACTGCCTGGGAGGAACAACTCCCCAGCCTCCCACAGCCCAGCCTGTGGGCCGGAGGTGTCTGGCTGGCAGAGCGCCGGCGAGGAAAGGACTCGAGGGGTGATTGTGGGTGATTCAGAGCTCCTGAGCCGAGCTGGAGCTGCCCCGCTGCCCTTATGTGGGCCCTGCTGGCGTGAGGGGAGGCCGAGTTCCCCCAGGGGGTAGATGTGAGCAGAGGCTACGCTGCAGCAGCCTTCTCTCGGGTCGAGCTGTCATCCTGTTAACACCCACGGGGAGGTGTCTCTTCTCCACTTCCTGCACCCGTGCCTCTCTCTGGGGCTGGGTCTCTGCTCTGCCCCCCACCCCTGCACCTTCCGGGCTGGGCTGCTGGGAAGCAGCAGTGCAAGGGACGGGGGAGCTGCTGGTTTTGGAGCAGGCAGCTGTGGGCACGGACTTCAGTGCTGGCTTCCCCTCAAGGGCTGGGGGCGTGAGCCGGGGCTGGGCATTGGGGGGGTGGCAGGACAAGGCAGCACCACGGGGGCACGCAAAGAACCTGTGATCTTGAGGGGAAATCCCTCAGGGTTTTATAAGCTGAAATCCTAATCCGCCCCCATCCTCCTGTTTGGAGGCATGGCTCCTTCTTTGCCCGACGGGACCGCTGGACTCTGCCAAGCGGAGCGGTTGGTTCCTGGCATGTGGGGGCACGCGTCTCACGCCCACATCCCTGGGCTGTGAGCGGGGAACGGCCCCACGTGGCTGGGTCCTTGGGAAGGGAACCAGCTTGCAGCAAGGAAGCAAGCGAGCAAACTCCTGGCGCGGCGGGGGTTTTTCTAGTTTGCTGGGAAGGTTTCCCAGGGTCGTAAAGAGCCGCTGGAGGGCTCCGGTCCCTGTGTGCTAATGAACTCTGCGTCCTGGCTACTCAGTGCGCGGCACGATCTGATGGGTCCCTCACCAGTGCCCCAGACTTTAGCAGGAGGCCTGTCTATCCCTGCGGTCTGGTGTCTCTCACCTCGGTTACCAGCCGCTGCTTCCCCCGCCCCACTTCCGCCTTGGCAGCTAACGCTGACGCTGTCAGAGCGGGAGGCAGGACCTGTTAAACCTCAGCCGTGGCAGCCAGCTGCAGGGAAGGTTGAGGGAGCCCTGATGCTATTTCCCCAGCCACAAGGGATTTTTCACTCGCTCGGGTGATGGAAAGCATGCGCCGTGTTAGCCAGCTTCCCTGAAGGGGCAGGGCTGTCTCCTGGGGCCAGGTGAACTCTGGCTCGCCGGGCGGGCGAGGCAGCATCAAACAGCTGTCTGTCTTCCCAGCAGTGCCACGCTAGCAAATCCTGCCACGAGAGTGCAGAGCCAAGGACTGTGCTGAGCTTGCTGCTGGTTGGCCAAGGGATTTTATTTGCAGCCCTGCCACTGGCCCCCATCTGTGCCTCAGTTTCCCCATGGTCTTCCATATTTTGGGCATATCTATGCAGGGTTTAAATTGCACTAATTCAGATGACCGGTGTACACATGAGGTAATCCTTCCAAGGATACTAACTGGCTGGGTAAGAGAGGTGCTAGGATCCTGTGTGAAAGTGTATTAAGTTCATGGGGGGTTCAGAGGGTCAGACTGTGAGCTTAGGTCTCATACTCTGCATCCACATAGCGTCCCGTACAGCCAGGTCTGCTCTCAGCGGGGCTCTGTAGGTGCTCCTGCAATAGACATCATGCAGTGATGAGCCAAAATGAAAAAACTAGCAGCATGCTGAGAGCTGGCGGGGCGAGATCTGGCGGCCGGGAGATGTGCAGGCCGTTCCTGACAGTGCTATTGGCCGCCTGCTAAGCCACGCAGCTGCCTTGTGCTGTAGTTGCTCTCTCTGTAAACGGGGAGCCTCCCCACGTGCGTAAAGAGCTGTGAGGCAGATGGGAGGGGGGCAGGCGCTCGATACGCAAGGAGGCTCCGATCCCTTGGGCCTTGCCATGATGATAGGTTTGGCTCCTGTAGGAGAGTCCAGAGTTAAAAGCTGGACAAGGGGCCAGGCCTAAATTACAGGGAAGGGGGTCATGGCATGGGCAATTTTGTTTCTGTGACCTGGTATAAATTTTAGTTACTGTTATCTCTTTTCTTTTTCTCCCTTCCTGGCCATCTGGGCAAGGGAGAAGTTTATCAGCATTCCTGTGCAGGGTCTTTTGGTGGGAGGAAACCGTTCTCTTCCTTCTCCCCGCGGCCTGCCTTTACTTCAAAGAATGTTAGTGTAAAATGTACAGGTTTTGAGGTGATGGGCCTGCCCTCTGTATGGTAACCTGGTAAACAACAAACAGGGGCGGGTATAATTATATTCATCATGTAGTTGCTAATATTCATTGTATAGTTGTCAATGTAACCAGCTAAGGCTCTATGGGGCGTTGCTGGCAATGTATACATTTACAGACTGGTATGGATAAAAGAATTGTACAGTAACCCCTTGCTGCTCACTCGTGGCATCGAGGTGGAACGAGCAGGCAATAAAGGGTTCTGTCTCCCCAATCCACCCCCGGGACAACCTGTTTAATTATTTCTAACAGCTTCCATTCCCACAGCTCATATCACAGCCCCTCTGCCACCCAGCCCAGGCCTTCCATGAGCCGCAGGGGTGATTTGATTTGGCTTTTTAACTCTGAGCAGAGTTTTGCCATCTCTGACCAGACTTTGGAATGCTATAGATGGCCTGCTAATTTGCATAATACCCAGAATGCTCTCCCTATTCCCACCTATTTCTTGTGGGGAATGTCTGTGTGTGTGTGTGTAAGCTCTAAGTTCTCTTTGACAGCAATGTGGGTCGGCCTGCCTCTCGTTTTAGCCCCCAAGCAATAATCCAGTGATGCTAGCTAAGGTTATAAAAGTGAGATTGAGTCACCTGGATCTTAAAGGAGCTAGGCTCAAAATGACACAGGGGTACCCTGCAATGGAGCCGGCCCTAGGGGTGGAAGGACGTGTTGTTATCCCGATGGTAGAGATGGGAAACTAAGGCACTGATTTCAATGGGACGTGGGAGCCTAAATACCTCTGAGGATCAGGGCCAAAGTGACTGGTCCAGAGTCACATAGAAAGTCTATGGCACAGCAGGGCCTGGAATCTAGGCTTCCCAAATCTGAGGCTACTGCTCTAACCACTAGGCCTTCCTTTCTCTCTAAGGGGAGATTTCCTATGGAGGTGGAATATTGCAAAATTTTGGGGGGAAAAATAAATGTGGCTCTGGTCCCCTGTCTAGACTCCCCCTTAAGCTGGGCTGGTGTCTGTGTGGCCCTGTGGAACGGAGTAGGTTAATGACATACAGTTGTTGACTAGAACTGGGCAAAAATGTTTCCTTTTTTGGCCAACAAAGGCAGATCTGGATGGACTGAAATGTGCAGATGTGTCAGATTGAACCCCACCCCCGCTGCACACTGTTCGGACGTTTTCCAAACAAACCATTCAGGCTTTGTTTCAAATTTTACTTCACTTTTAATTTGAAAACCAAAAACCCGCCAACACAATGAAATTTTAATTTCAGCTCTAAGGAAACGTTTTGTTTGAGTGAAGGAAGAGGAAAATGGGGGTGGCTCCCACCTGCCCTGGAAAATCCACTCCTCTGCCCGGCTCTGTGATGGCCATGCGCACCAGCAGGGTCAGCGTTGGCATCCGTCAGCCCCAGCTGAGCAACGCCCCCATCCCACACACACAATCTGAACCACCCCAATGCCTGTGCTTTCTCCTGGCTCAGGTTCACTGAGTCCAGCCCCACCGCTGAGCACCTTTCACGCTGGAAGTCAGGAGAACTTGCTGGAGAAGAGGTGGAGTTGGCGCTATTCTCCCCTCTGTAGCAGAATTGGGGTGAGAATGTGGGTCTTCCTGGATCTCAGCCCTCTCCACGGGGCCAGCCAGACCTATGGGGTCTCGCCCAGAACCTTCTTCCTCTCACTTCCACCCGATGGTGAAATCTGTCCTGCACAGCTGCCTCCTTCCCTCTACAGCAGCGTCTTCCCACTGCCAGCAGGAGTCCAGCGCAGTGAGGAAGCCGCATGCAGCAGCGAGGGGCGCGGGGTCAGCGGGCAGGCCGATTAAGCATCCTGGGCAACTCTGTTCTACACCCCCTCTTCCTGATTCCTGTGCAGTGAGGTATCCACAGCGCATGCCGAAGGCTTTACGCAGGGGAGCTGAAAATAGAGAGGGAGGGTGGGGCGCGTTGTTCCCAGGGCCCCCTGGAAAGTCTGCAGGGCTCATTAATAACAACAGCTACGGGTGTATCTCCTCAGGCCGTGCCCTCGCATAGCTCTGTTATCTATGGCTGTTAGTCCTCTAAGGGCCCTGGCTGCTCCAGTCACCACCCAGGAAGGTCTGAATGTGCTGTTGAAGTCGGAGCATGAAAAAGGGCCAGGATGTGACGGCACTAGGGGAGAATCTCCTCAGCGTGGAGCAAATTCCCGGCGCTGCGGTCCCCCTGCTCCTGGGCTGCCTGTGCACGCCCATGTCTCTGCTTCGCAGAGAAATCCCTTGAGATCCTGGCAGCCCAGCCTAAGCGGAACTGAGCCGCGTGGGAAGCTTCCCCCGCCTGTGACAAGCCAGAGCAGTCCTTCGGCGTGCAGAGGGAGGGAGTGACTCTGGATTCTTTCCTGTGTGACTCTCGGTGCCTTTGGAAATGACTGAACGGCACGTGCTTTATCCCCACGCATCATGGGAGGAAGGGGGCCAGCGAGGAGCTTCTGGTACTCACCTGGGGGGGGGGGGTTTGCCAGTTCCCAGTCTCTGGTCATGTTTCACTGAGCCAGTGCTGGGTGGATTAGGCAACGTCCAGAAGACCCGCTGCCCCTTATCCCATCTCCAGGGCCGTGCCAAGCTCCGGTTAGTCACTGGGACCCACAACGTGCACAACTGGGCGCGCATTTCCCCTTGAGCCGTTGGGCAAGCAGAGGAATTGCTGTGTTGATCAATCAGTTGAGACCCTTCCTTCATAGGGCGCTGCTCACTGGAGACGTGAGTGCCTTACAGTCACTCCTGGCTTTTCGCCTCGCTCCCCCGTGTTAGGTAGGGAAGTGCTAGCCTCATTTCACAGATGGGGAAACTGAGGCACTGGCTAGTGCCTTGCCTGGTGCAGGCAGGCTATGGCTGAGCAAGGAGTTGAACCCAGGTCTCCATCTGTAAAATCATAGCACTACAGGGCTGGATGCGATCGCCGCTGGACTGTCCTCCTTACAGTTCCCTGCTGCCGCAGAGCCCAGCTCCTTCTCCACCGTCCTGTCTGATGGGCCAGTGTTTATCCTGCTTCGGATGAAAGGAACCCCTGCCACAGACTATGATGGATCAACCTCCCTCCCGCAGGCTTCCTAACCACCATCAACTGGCTCATCCTGGGAAGCTCCTGCCTTCCAAAAAAGCTGATCTTTGACCACAGTAAGACTCCGACACAACAAAGCAATCAGTTTGGCCTGCCTTCTTGAGCCCCACCCAGCCTGAGCCCCTAGGGCCCAGGTGAGGGCAGGGGCACGTTCTGCTGAGGGAGGA
Source organism: Emydura macquarii macquarii (assembly GCF_026122565.2). NCBI lineage: Eukaryota > Metazoa > Chordata > Testudines > Chelidae > Emydura > Emydura macquarii. The sequence goes on from NW_027131391.1 coordinate 9,191,543, forward strand.
TGGACAGTCCCAGACAGCCTGACTCCTCAGGGGCCTGCTTCAGTCCTGGCAGGATGAAAGAAGATGCTGGAGAGGTGTGGGGTAGGGAGGTGCAGTTTCCAGCCACCTAGGGAAAGGTGCCTGGTACAGCTGTGTCTAAGAGCTTGTCTGCATGGAGCAAGTGGCCAGAATAGCTATGCATTGCATGGCTCCCTCCGTGTGTGTGTTATACCCTTTTCCTGTGTTAGCCTGGGTCCGTCTGGTCTAGTTAGACTGTAGCATCTTCAAGGCTGCTCTGCATTTGTCAGGGCCTGGCACAATGGGGCCCTGATCTTGGTTGGCCCTTAGCCCCTGCTGTACTAACCACACTTAATAAGGGCAGATTAACTCCCTGTATGCATGGGCTAAAGAGTCACTTTATTCCAGAATAATTGGTGTGCTTCCAAAGTGGAGTAATTACGTTGGAATAAAATCACTTTTATTCCAGCACCGTGGCCACAGGGTGAGCAATGCCCACATGACTGTTGCAAAATAGTTTATGCCTCCCTAGCTCCTATGGTCAGTTACCCGGTGTTGTCAAACTCTGAACGTCGCTGCTCCAAGAGGGATGATCGGTGCGTGGGGTGACCCTTGCTTGGTCCCAGAGAGCCGGTGCAAGCACTGAGCATTGCTGGCTCCCACCATGCCCCACACAACACTCAGCGGCCTCTCTGCACCAGGGTGGATTTCACCCATTAGGAATGAAATAGCCTGGGGGAAGATCATCCAGAACCCCTCTGCAGTGCTTACTTCTCTCCTCAAGAGACAATGACCTGTCCTTAGGTCACAGGCTCACCTGACCCCTCGCCTCCGCTTTAACCATCGACCATCACAACCTGCGCCAAAGAAGGACAAACTAGAAGAGAGTGCGATGCAGTAGATTGGAGCTGGAGCAGGGTCGAGCAGCTGCGGCGCCTGTGGCCTGATGTGCATGAAGGCTACCACTCTGGATTCTGCCCTGTGCTATCAGCGGTGGCTGGTTTACGTGAAAAAAAAAAACTAAACTGGGCTTAAAAACAAGTCTGAGGCTGAACTGCCCTGCTGAGCGAGGGTCCTGACGCCGTGTTCCCGAGCAGCATTAACACTGCTGAGTCTCTGAGTAAGTAAAAGTCTGTCTGCGACAGGTGCTGACTGCCAGGTTCTCTCTCTCTCGTGATGCAAGGTGGGCACGTGCATAGAGGCATCGTAGGTTTGGAACTCAGGATCAATCCCTGCTCTGCTGCTGGGCCTGCACCAGGCTAACTGCCTGGATCCGCAGAGGCTCTCGTGAGCCCGTATTTGGAGGAACTGTTTGGGGCTGGCCCCATGCAGCAGCTGGCAGAGGAAACTGGAGCCTCATCCAGTGCGACCCCCTTCTTCTCTGCTCTGAAACATGGCCGGGGTTTCCGGGCTGTGCCCAGTGCAGTTATTGGGAGACAGAAAATTACAGGCAGGGGGTTGATGGTTTTGCTTTTGTTGAGGGCGGAAGCTGCACCGTTGCCCTCTTCCTCCCCCCACCAGGTGGGATCCAAGGTGGCTTCCAAGCCCGGAGGGGGTGAAATTAAGCAAGCTGTCAGCAGTGACCTTGTACTAGAGTAACTAGATACATGCTTCTTGTCTGAAAGAGGGGGCAGGGAATTCACCGTAGCAAGCGCTGATGCCTCTTTTAGCCGGTTGAGCTTGGTTTGTGACGTGGCCTCACCGGGACGCCCTCCTGGCACTGCGGCCGTGTCCCAGGCTGCCTGGATCGTCAGTCCCAATGCAGTGGTGGCTGGATTTTGTTTCCTACATCCCTGTCTGCTTGTAGCATACGGTCTACGCGCTCCAGTGCTGTCCAGCATGGAAGGTGGATAGTAAGGAAGTTATAATGTGTCTCCATTGTCAAGCAGCATCGTATCCCTTTGCCTATGAATTTTCAGCCGCTTGGGGCTGGCGAGGTGTGAAAACGGCTTGTGCAGTGCAGCTCTGGGTGGGCGGTTGGAGTTGGGACAGGGACATGCTTGTTACGGCTGCCGGAACTGCTACCAATCCCCTTCCCTTTGTAGATCTGTTGTGCTGGCGCCAGATGCTGGAAAAGCGCCTTTGCGGAGCTGGATGGTATTTCTCTGCTGGCCTCCTCCACGCTGGTCCCGCTCAGAGGCTGATGTCTCCCACGGCTTGTCCGACCTGAAACGTGTTCAGACTGAAAGTAGTCACAGGGCTTTGACAGCAACACCCGCTCCCCAGCCACCTCGGAGCCGCTTGAATCTCTACCTGCGTTCTCCTCCCAGCCCCTTGCCAGGGAGGGCGGCGCCTTTATCCTCCTGTACAGACGGGGACCGAAGCAGAGAGGTGAGATCCAGATTTGTCAGAGTGGCCAGGACTTGCTGCCAAAAGCTCCGTGACGGTTGAGAGGAGTTAGGTGCGGCAATGTCGAGTGCGACAGCACCACCCAAATACCTTTGAAAAATCGGGGCCTAAAGCGACTTGCCCATGGTCCCCCTGCCCCCAGCGCAGGCAATGCAAGTCAGGTCCTCACCCCCGGGACCATGCTCCCGGGCACACCCTGCCCCTGTCCCGAGGCAGGAAGACTCGAGACAGTGAGCGGAACTGTCTGGGTCTGCCCGGTAACCGAGGAAACGCGGGTTCCTGTTACTATCTGCTCCCACCCCATTTGGGCCTCGTCAGCCCCCTCGCTGGGAAGCCCTTGTTCAGTTGAACTTGGAAGCTCCCTAGGAGTGGGAGGCTGGTTTGAGGCGGGTGAGTAATACGAGGCCATTGTTACCCTGGTGTTTGGAGTCATTGCAATAACAAAAGCAAAGGTGGGTCTCCTCTGATGGCAAACCCCATGCCTCGGCCTCCCTTCCACCTACCCTTTCTCTGCCTTGGCTCTTCAGAGTGCCGGCTCTGTGGGGCTGGGCCGGTTCCCACCACGTGTCTGGACAGCTCTAGCACGCAAGGGGGTGGCTGTTCCTGCTCCTGCTCCGAGCCCCGAGCTGCTGCCGTGAGACAGATAATGCAGGGGGATTTTTTTAACATTGCACCCGCGTGCTCTGGTTATGCATCCCTGGGTGACTGGGTGTCCTTTAATACAACACTTGTCCTGTGCACCAGAAAACGTCTGGCTGGCCCCTTCCCATTGCAATGCGCGGAGCTGATCTGCTTGGTTTAAATAGGCAAGAGGGGCCTGTGGGTCAGTTTTGTGGGGGCCAACTTCAGATGCCATCTGAAGGCCTGCGTGTTAGAAAGGGCCGAGCACCTCACGGCGAGTCAGGGCTCTTATGGGCTCTCAGATTGGCCCCCAAGAAGCACTCGCTCATTTTTCAGAGAGCATTTGTCCCTCGTTCTCCTGGGTGCTCTCTGCCTAAGGCCAAGGCGCAGGGGGGAGAGCTGGGCTAATTGAGCCCACTGTGTAAAGGATGCAGGGACTGAGTGTGGCAAGCCACCTGTGCGCAGCGTCCCCACCCTTGGTACCGAGTTAGCTGGATGAAGGTTAGCAGTCCCCTGTGGCAGCAGTGCCCTCCATGTCCTTCCCAGGTGAGAGGGTCGGGCCTGAGCTGCTACCTGCAGGGTTGTAGCAGCCGGTCGCCCATTCACCATCACTCTGGGGATGCTGATGGAGGGGATCCAGCTGGGGGGCAGGGGAGCGCTTCGGTCCAGGAAGGGGCCTGCAGCTACTGGGTGTCGGTTTCTATTAGCTGCTCCCAAGCATGAGCCAGGAGGCTGGAGCAAACTGCATGCTCATGTCACTTCCTCTGCCCCCGCGCCCGGGCGGGTGAATAACATTTCTGTTGAAGTCCTGGGCTAAAAATAAAGCGCCGCAGTCGGAGCGGGGCCAGAAAGCTCCCTGGGACCAGGAGTTGCAGACACTTGGCAGGATCCAGCTGCCTGTTTTGGCTGCAGGCAGCGTGAATACAGCACCCCTGGCCTGCCCTCCCCCCCTCCTCCCAGCCCGGGACGGCAGTCTGAGCTGGAGCAGCCCCCTCCCTTCGGCCTAGAGGCTCAGCAGCCCCTCCCGGCATTGGGGGCCGAGCCAGGGGGCACCTCCCTTGCAATCTCTCTTCCCTTAACTCCGTTTTCTTCCCTCCAGCTAAACAAGGCCATGCCCCACCTGCCTCCTCAAAACGCTCCCCTGACTGCAGCGCTGGATGTGAGCTCCCTGCCCCATGCAGCCGGTTCCTGGCCTGAGGCTCGGGCCCATGGCCTGGGAGGGATGATTTCCCAAGCACGGGGTTGGAGCAGGATCTACCCAGCCCGTTGGAATTCCTCTCTCTTTCCTCAGCGTGGGCTCCTCCTTGCCCCAGGAAGAGCCGTGTCCCAGATCTAGGCCCCCCGGGAATGAGTTAGTTGCAGAATGGTGACATGGAGGTTTTGCTTTCTGCCCAGGTACCTTCCACAGCTGACGGGTTGGCTCAAGGCCTTTGCCAAAGCATCACTAGCCTATTTTTCAAACCCTGTGGAGCCCTCGCAGCCAGGGGTGGGGGCCGGGGGGATTGAATGATGGGTGTGTGAACCACAACTGAGAGCTGAAAATGCATGAGCTGTGTGCATTGACATGAGGCTGGCCGGTCAGACACATGGATGCTGGAGGTGAGCAAGACCTGCCAGTCCCATCTCCCAGCAGGCAGCACGTGGGCGCCTGCCTCTGCTGTAATGCTATGTGTTTGCAGTTACGTTATTCAGCCATTAGCTGTCTCGCTGGGCATTAACGACTGCCAGACAAGGGTGGTCAACAGAAGAGACAGCTGGAACTCAAGCTGTGTGGGAGCCTGTCTGTGGCTCTTTTCTTTAATAAGCATTTTTTTGTTTAAGAAGCTTCTCCTTCTCAGAGGCTGCAGTTGTCCCTCGGGAGGGCAGAATGTGATGAAAGGTCAGTCACACTCAGATAAAATGGGCCTGATTCTTCCCTGCCTCAAAACAGGGCGTAAGTGGGGCATAGATTGGGTGCTGGCATTCGGCCCTGGGTGAATTTCATTCTTAGGCCTTGCTCAGTTCTCACATAGGCAGTGGAATCTCTGGGAGATTATCCTCAGTAAGGATTGATTAGGATGTGGCCACTGATGCTAAATTCATTAACCTTTCCCTCCCCTAGTAGATGTACGGAGGCCAGATTCTGCTGCCTGGTGTAAATCTAGTGTAACTCCATCGACTGCTGTGGGGCTTTATGCCAGTGGAGGACTGGCGTAAATCCCTAGGTCTGGAGGACAATGGAAAAAATAATCTGTACATGAAATCTCAGTGGTGGAGGGAATGTGGGCGGCAGCTGGTTCCAGGAGAAATCCCAGTCTCACCCCCACCGAAGAGCCTGCTCCGGCATGGCCATGCCTGTCCTGAAGGGTCACTCAACGCGAGCACCCAGCGGCTCAAGTTCCTGCTATGCCGCGGTGGTCGGTGATGTCCGGCTAAGCACTCTTGCACTCGAAAGCCCTTCAGCTCCTTCCTTCCTCTGCCTCACTCCCTGCTCCAGAGTCATATGACTGCAGTGACGTGTTCCAGGGAGATTAAGAAACCAGTCACTGCCCGGTGGGTCACATGCTCTATTTTTAACTGAACTTGGTGTTGAAACCTCCTCCTTTCTTCTATCTTTATTCTGGTTCAATCAACATAGCACAAAGGCTTTGACCTCAGCTGAAAACCTACGTTTCCTTCTCTTTTTTTTGTGGGCAGGGTGGAGATCCTGGGTATTGAGGCCAGGATTTTCCTCCCCCCTGGCCTCAGTTTGGGACTGCTCGCATTTCTCATAGACTCCGGCTGATGAGTCTTCTCTGTGAAGCCCTGGGCATGCTCATGGCACCATTTAGAGTATCAAGCTTGCTCAGGGGTGTGCGCCCCACACTGGCCCTGCAAGCGTTGGATGAGGCCAGGTGGGCCCGATTGGCTAAGTAGGCTGAAAATGGGGGCGCTTTAGGCAGGAGGCAGCTAATTAGAGACACTCACCTGAGAGGGACAGGCTGGGCTTCTACAAAAGACAGGAAAATGGCAACAGAGGGGGCAGCAGGGAGAAGGCTGCAGTCCCTCCCTGGGTCTTACCCCGGGAAGGAAGGAGACTGGCAAACCCAGAAGAGTGGGGAAGGCCAGGAAGTATGGAAGCGGTGCAGGGAACGGACCTTGGCTGCTGTGGAGAGGGTCCCTCAGTGGGAACCCAGAGTGGAGGGCGGGTCCAGGTTCCCCTGCCAGCCGCTGCGGGAGTGGCTCTGTGAGGTCACGAAGCAGAAGATGGCCTGAGGCTGCTTGATACGCTTTCCTGGAAGGGGAACCCATAAGAGTGACCCGGCTGGCGGGCTGAGTCATGCAGAGGATGCTGTGGTAGGGTTACCATACGTCCCATTTTCCTAGATATGATCACTTGTTTCATTCTCCATCTGGCCGGATTTTTGCAAAAAGAAGAAATGTTTGGGTTTGTCTGTTCCAGACATTGCAGCTCAGACAGAGCTGTCTCCACCCCCCGGTTAGTCTCTCCCCTGCATCTGCAGCTTCCGGATCCCACCTGCTGCAGCCCCGCCGGGCCCACCAGGGAAGTGGAGCCATCAAACACCTCTCAGTCGGGACACCTGCCCTGCCATGGGGCCTCAGAGCCCAACTAGGAGGGGTGACTGGGCCAGGCCCTGGCTTCCTGCCCTGGGGAGGGAGAGAGGGCCGCAGGGAGGCGCTGACGAATGGGCTGGCACTGCATCCTGAGCCTGCACAGGCAACCCTGACACTGTGACACTCCTTCCCCTGGCAGTGTCCTCTATTTGGGAACTTGAAATATGGGGAGCCCAGAGCAGGAGAGGGCTGCAGAGGAGAAACTGAGGCAGTGTAACTGCTGGAAGGGGCATCGGCCTGACCGAGGTAATCCCCAGTGCCGGAGGAGGTGGTGCTGTCCAGCGTGAGCAGAGCAAACCCACCACATTTGGTGCAGAATGCGGGCGGGCCGGTCACCTCTGCTACACGGGGTCAGGAACAGACTGAGCTTGACACAAACCCTGAGCTGAGGGGCAGAGGGAGATTGGAAGGTGGTTGAACCCCACAGCAAGGGGCCGTAACAGAGCCCCTAAGGGAAGGAGAAAGTGGAAATGGCACAGGACAGACTCTTTGCTGAGGGAAGTTGTCCCCTACTAAGGCGGATGCTGGAGTTGCTGCCCCTGTAGAGGGGAGCTGAGACGTAATGGAGGTGAGTCTCTGCCATGTGGGGACAGATATCAGAGAACCAGCAGAAACTGGGGGAAGCCCATGTGCATTTCCAAGCCTGCCTGGTGTGGGGACCTGGTTAGCAGCAGCAGCTGGGCAGAGTCCTGCAGGAAAGAAGCAGGAGGTGGAAGGGCAGGAATGGGAAGGATGCCCTGGAGCTAGGAGGCCAGACCAACCCCAAGGGTGCTATGGCTGTGGGAACGGGACACCTGGAGAGAGTGTGCCCCGATTTAGAGGGCAGGAAAGAGCCTTACCAGGTGGCCGGGTCTGAGGCGAGGGCCCAGAGAGCCCCACACAATAAGCGACTGGGTTGGAGGAGGACCTGCTTTTGGTGTGGGGCGAAGGGCCCCTATAAAGAGGCATTTCCCCACAGGCCGAAGAGAGAGAGAGCCAGGGCCGGGGCCAGGGACCCAGGCAAGAGAGAAAGGAAGAGCCGGGGGCCTGTGAGGAGCCTGGCAGAATGGTGGAGAAGCCCAAGAGGCAGGTAAAGGAATGGGGGGAGGAGAGAGACCCCCAGGGAGGCAAGTAATTAATGGGGGGCTAATGTCGAGATAAGCCACAAGCCAGCGGGACTCAGACCCTGGGAGCGAGGGTGCGGGAGGACACAGTGGAGCAGGTGAACCAGCTGACAGAGAAGCTGTCAACTGCGGAGCAGGCCTGGCAGGAGGCTGCATGGGACCTGGAGCTCCAGCGGGAGAGACTCCGCAGCACAATGGAGGATTGGGACAGTCTGCGGCTCACGCTCAGGGACCTAAGACAGGAAAGGGATGACCTGAGAGCCCGGCTGCAGCAGGTAGGTGACTTAGAGGAAGAGAATACCTGCCCACCCCTGGGTCGCAGTCCTGGAGGGGAAGGTGTGCGCTGGGGTGTGCGCCCCACACCGGCCCTGCAAAAGTAGAACTGGGCCAGGTAGGCCCAATCAGCTAAGTAGGCGGCAAAGAGCGGAGCTTTAAGTGGGAGGCAGCTAATTGGAGAGACGCTCAGCTGCAAGGGACAGGTGGGGCGTCTACAAAAGACAGGAAAATGGAAGCAGAGGGGGCAGCTGGGAAAGGCTGCAGACCCTCCCCGGGAAGAGGGAGGTGTGTTTGTGGGGCTGCAGAGACGAGTTTTCTAAAGTGACTCCCTGGAGAGGAGGGCGTGGGGAGACTGGCTAATCCCGGGGCGTGGGAAGGGGCAGGAGTTATGGGAAAGGCAGCGAGGTGCAGGGAAGGGATCTTGCTGCTGCGGAGAGGGTCCCTGAGCAGGAACCTGGAGTGGAGGGTGGGCCCGGGTTCCCCTACCAGCCACTGCAGGCGTGGTACTGTGCGGTAATGAAGTGGAACACCACCAGAGGCTGCCTGATATGCTTCCCTGGAAGGGGAAACCACAAGAGTGACCTGGCTGGAGGGCTGAGTCATGAAGAGGATGCTGTGGTTCCCGGAGCAAGAGAAGGGCTGCGGAAGAGAAACTGACGGGTTGTAAGGACTGAGCTGGGAGGTGGCCCTGTCCAGTGATGAGTACAGCAACCCGTCGTACCGGGGCTTGCACATTTCCTTTACCCCCATGGCAAATCCTAGCATTGTGGCCGCCCCACTTAACCAGTCAAGGCCTAGCGTGGAATGCAACCTGAGACAGACCCAAGATGATGGACATGGAAAAATGAGCCTTACAGGAGACTTACAAGAGGGTGTGGTTGCTTCCTGCAGCCTGGAACCGCAGTGCCACCGTTCTGCCAGCGAGGTCAGTTACAAGGGAAGAGGCCAAAGTGGGGTCGAACAAAGGTAACTTTGGAGCTAAAAGGAAGGATGTCCCTTGAAATGAGAGCCAAGTGTGACGTATGACCACCGGCAGCTACCGCACAGTGAGAGGAGACAGGGTCTGTCAAGTGCAATAATAACAACACCTCGCTCCTGTCTGGTGCTTTCCATCAGCAGATCTCAAAACGCTTCACAAAGGAGGTCAGTGTCATTATCTTCATTGTGCAGATGGGGAAACTGAGGCACGGGCCAGTGCAGTGACTTGCCCAAGGGCATGCAGCAGGCGTGTAGCCGCACCTGGAATACAACCTGCTGGTGGAGTATAGGGAACCGGAGTTTGCTGGGGCTCCATCCGTGTCCAGTCCAGTTCGGCGTAGGCAGCGTCTGGCTAGTGCAATTGCTTCTGGGAGAGGGTGACTTCTCCTGGAGCCAACCCCTCCCCCGCTTCACGTTCAGCAATTCTCTTCCCGCTTTTCATTTAAAAAAAGAAGTGCCCAACATCTACTAGTGCAAATCCCCAGCGAGGTGAAAAGCAGCACCACCCCTTCCCTAGAAACAGGCGACACACCCAGGCCTTTGGGAAGACACCCCGGGCGCTAGCCCAGCTGTCAGCTAGAAGCAGAACTCAGGACCTCCTACTCCAAACCTGCAGAACCCGACCACCTGAGCTGAGAGAGAAGCTCCATTAGCCCCTTACTGTTAGACTTCCCCTCCTCCTGGAGGCCTCCCCCGCACACAAGAGGGACCTTCACAAACACCAGGGAAGGTCTGATCCCTCTGAGCTGGGGTCAGGTGCGTTGTATACAGTCAGCACTGTCTCCACAGCCTTTCCCAGCAGAGGACTGGGAAGAGCAAAAGGACAAGCAAGGCTGGTAGAGACTAGATGCCGGGAGTGCTGGAGAGCTGAACAGAATGCAGATCTGGTGGGAGTGACACCCTGTGATGAAGCGAGAATGAAGATCCTGTGGTGACCACCTCGTCTGACTTCCTGTTTAACACAGAGCAGGGAGTTACCTCACAATAATTCCTAGAGCTGATCTCCTAGAAGAAATACCCAACTTTGATATAAAAATTGTCAGTGATGGAGAATCCACCACAACCTTCGGTAAGTTGTTACAACGGGTAATTACCCTCACTGTCAAATGAACACCTTATTTCCAGTCCGAATGGTAACACTCAGAGCAGACCCCTAGATGGTATGGAGGAGAAATGGCATGAGATGAACCATATAACAATTTCCACCATGGGCATCAGCAGGGATAGAACACAAGACCTTTAGCACCAAAAGCGCAGGTTTCTCCCACTTGAACCAAAAGAGGGACTCCGTTAGCTGGTAGTAGTAGGCTCTTACCTTCTATATGAGCTGGCCACTCGAGGGAGACATCTCACAGCAGCAGTGGAGAATGAAGAAGAGGCATGAAAAGCAAATCCACGATGCTGACTATTGAATGGGATGAGAGGCAGACAACAGTGGAGATAAGTTCAGAGCAGTGAAATTTTTTCAGTACTGAAAAGTTGGCCTCAGTGGTGCGGAGAGCATGGAATTCTCCATAGAGCTGGCAAAGTATTTATGGAGTATTGACCATCTCCAGGAGATTGTCCCAGCCTCACGTACACTAAAGCAGGGGTTCTCAAACTTGTTTTGCTGGGACCTCCTTTGAAAATATTTCAGGCTGTGACGAATCCCCCACAGAAGTGATGACCTTCCCATGACATCCTTACTGGCATGCACAGAGGGCTGACAGTTCATGGAAACACCCCACCACCCCCCATAATAACCTCACGATCCCCTGAGGGGTCACAACCCCCAGTTTGAGAACCCTTGCCCTAAACACATGAACACTGACAATCAGCTGCCTATTTTGACATGTGATCAGCTTAACACTTAGTTTAAATTTCAAGCTTGAAGGAAATGTTACTATAAGAAGGCGCTGTGGCCTTCCTTGAAGCCTGGGCCTGAGGAAGGGCTGTGATGCCCTGGCCGGACCTTGCCCCGGGCTTACAGTTACCTATTTAACCCACTGGAAAGCCTGTACAAGCTAAGTGCTGTGCTTGAGATCATAGGCCCTGATCCTCAAAGATATTTAGGTTCCTAACTCCCATTGATTGCCGTGAACTTTAGGAGCCTAGATCTAGAACAAAGGCAGCTGGCAATGTTATCTCGCCTCAAAAAAATGCTGACCCCCTTTTCAAATCTTGTTAAACCCTTTGCTGCATGGATTTACAGACGGGTAAACTGAGGCACAGAATAGTTACATGATTTGCCTACACAGTGAGTCAGTGGCAGAGCTGGGGTAGACACATTTCTCCGGTGCCATTTCCTGTGTTTAAATGCTAGACCGTGTTCCTGGGAGCAGGGCGAGGGACCTGGGGCCAGCCAACCTTATGTTACTAAGGAGGTACATCTGAGCAGTGATCAGCAAAGAGAGAGCAGCAGGAGGGATGCTGAGGGAGACCAGCGTGGAGTACAGAGGCTGCCGGGAGCGGTAGCAGAGAATTTGGCAGTGACCTGATAAGAGGGAAAATGGATGGACTTGAGAACTTTATTTTGAACATTGATTTAATAAACCAGATCCCAAGGGGCTGTGACTGGACAAAGTGTGTGTGAGTTACTGAAGCAGTCCTTCAATGGTGGCTGCTGCTGCTCAGGGAATGCTGAGCGGGGGGGGGCTAGGCGGTGGCTACTCTGTAAAGATGCAGCAAATGGGGGCACCTTGGCTTGTGTCAAACCTTGTCAGGCAGGTTGCAGAGGGGCTGGTTTGTTCCCCAAATCCCAAAGTGAGGCTGGTTCCCGTCTGCGTCACATTTCCTGCCAGAGGCAGTGTGGAGGTAGGTGAAATGGAGCGGGGTTTGACCCATCTCTGTGCCATACCAGGCAGAGCGAAAAGGGCTGAGGTCCAGTATTGCAAACGGGCCATTGTGGCACCAGTCTCCTGCTATTCAGTGTTTTACATAAGACCCAGTTATTCTCCTCTCTGGAAACGTGACCATCTGTCCTTCAGATTGCGAATAGGAATTACTCCTTTAACTCACTGGGCAGGAGCTGATGTGAGAATCTCAGCTTTATTTTTTGTTTCAAAATAATTCTAGCCCTTATGGTTGTGAAGAAAAACTTGCAAGTGGGATCTCAGCTCACAGGCCAGAAAGCAAAGCCAGAGAAGCCAAACTGGGTTCATTTTTTAAAAGACTCAGGATTTTTGAAAGACAGTCTCAGGATTTTTGCACATGTGGCGTTGGCACCACCTGGACTCAAAGGGGGCAGTCTGGGTTTTGCAAAATATAAACCAACAGGGGTTTGACTGGAACCTCCGCTCCACGGACCCTGCGCTGTGATGCACTACACCCTGGCAAATCCAGCCTTACTGACCTGCAGAAAGGGATCCTGGGAGCCCCCTGCTGGTGACTTTGGGGCCAAGGTGGAAGTGGGGTGCCCTTCTTCCTTCTTATCAATAAAAAAAAAAAAACCTCTCTGTATTGAATTGTGTCTGGCCCAAATGGAGCAATTTGGAGCAGACCCCATATGCTGGCAACGTAATGGATTTCAGGGAGAGAGAAGCAAAGCACAGAGCATGGACCTCCAAAGTGGGCAGTTAGGGCTGGTAACAACAATACTGTAATACTCGCTTATAGAACTCAAAGGATTTATGGGGCCACTGCACGTAATAATGCCTGTACCCCGACTCCATTGCCCCCCCAAATCAGCTACGACCGTGCAAGACAACAAGTGAGCCCCACCATCGATGGGTGGGAATGCCATCTGCGGAGGTCAGTTCACTAGCCAGTTCTCATGAATGAGACTAGCAATTCTGGGAGGGAAATTAAACCTCATTCTGCACAGCTCAAGCCGCTCTCTAGTGGAGATGAGAATGAAACCTAATTACGGCACATGGGTGCCAGTGGGGGTCTTACCCTTTCCTTTGACGCGTCTGTCACACAGCTGGGCTTGATGGATTGTCGGTCTGAGCCAGGCTGGTAGAATCATAGAATATTAGAGTTGGAAGGGACCTCAGGAGGTCATCTAGTCCAACCCCCTGCTCAGAGCAGGACTAACCTCCGCTATATCATCCCAGCCAGGGCTTTGTCAAGCCTCAGCTTAAAAACCTCTAAGGATGGAGATTCCACCACCTGGTAGTGCCTGTGTATGTACTCTTCAATCAAAGGCAGTAGCAATTTCAGATGAAACAAATCAGACTGTATCTACAGAAGAGAACTATAGAAAATGAGTGTACACAGCTCCACGTACGGCCCTCGGGGCCTCGCAAAACATGTATTCTCTAACGCGCTGTAACTCTCTAGTTCAGTGCCCAGACCGTGAGTCTTGGCTGCTGTTTGCATCGAAGCAATGAGAGCTCCTAAGTAACAATGATGTAATGTTTTATTTAAACAGCACCTAACTCTTACACGGCAGAAAACATCCTGCAGCTTCCTGATCATGCTACCAAGCTGCCAGCCCGTAGGAAGGATGCCCACCCTAACCACTCCAGCTGCATCTCTGTCCAGCACCAGCTGTCCCTTACAGAGTGGTGGGGTCTAGTCCTGACTTGCCCTGTGACCTGTTACTTCCCTTCGCCGCTTGCTGTCCCCCTCTTGTTTATTTAGGCTGTGAGTTCTTCAGGGCAGTGGCCATCTCTCAGCGCCCCCCATCTCAGCTGGAGCCTCGAGATACTGCCAGCATACAAGTAATAATAATAAAAAAACCCTGCAAGGTATAGTTTTGAATCTACCCAATTTTTTTCTCTGTCTCCCGCCACAGTGTTATGTCCTGTCCCAGCCTCAGTTCTGTCTGAATTTCCCAAGCTTCTCTTTATTTCACCCCCCACCCCTCCATGAAACTTATGCAGATACACACATGCACCCAAAGAATGTAGGAGAACATTAGAAAGACACATTTTACACTGGAAAGTTCATTTTAGTAACAAAAGTGTGTGTGAGATCGCATGACATGTAAGTGAACTCCCTGTGTAGCTAGATGTCACGTGTAAGAAGAGTTTGGACCCCCCCACCTGGCCAATCTCAGAGCTTCTGGACATCCCCAGCCCTGCTCCTCAGAGTGTGATTTGGTGGCGGTGAGAGTGAGGAAGGAAACACCTGCGTGGGGGAAAGTTTGTCAGCGTTTCAGTGAAATGCCTGAGAATGAGGGGAACCGTACGAGTTCATCACTCAGATAAGTAGCGGCTTTTCCTAGCAAGTGGCAGGGTTTCCTAGAATATGATTAGGGCTTTATGTGTTCAGCATCCTTCTCTGAAAACACTGTCCCAGCATTGCGCCAGCAAAGAAAGCACTGGCATCCTCATGGCAAGAAAACACAGAGCCAAATTCGCCTCTGCACAGTAGCAGAAAGGATGCATCTTCTGCCTTCTCGGTTAAGCAGCTGAAGGAGTTGGTTGGGTCCCTGGCACAGGCTGCAGCACAGCAGCCTTGAGCAATGCCCTGAATTGCACCCCTGCGTCGTTGGGGCACTGTAGGGGAACAGAACAGCCAGGGGTGTAAGAACGCACAAGCCACACTGCTTCCCTCCTCCAGCCAATCCTTGGCCCTTGCACTCTAAGTCTCGCTATAGTCGGTTGGTTTTATTTTAAAGCTCCAGCACCTGGAGTCATTTTATCACCTGGACATCTCGGCTTTCTTTAAACACAATAGTGAGTTTCAAGCCCTCACGCTTTTGGTGAAAAGCTTGAAAATGGGGTTTGAGTGTGTAACAGAAAGGCTCAGAACCCAGAAGACAAATAAAAATGACCCCAGCTTTTAGTTTAGAAACTAGCTCCTGGTTTTTAAGCCACTTTCATGATTTTCAGGGGACCTCCCCACTCAGGAGTTTGGAACACTGCGGGTGGGCAATACTTTGCCAGCATTCCCTCTGCCCTTTGGATTACAGCAGCGGCAGCCCCAAGCTGGCTTGGCTCTAGGCACAGAGGCTGGAGAGGGATTTACACGGGTCCCATTACGCCACCATGGCCAAGGCTCGCAGGCCATGCTGAGGACGTCACGTCTCCGAGCCAGGCCCCCTAGTAATAGAGTTCAGGACCGTAGATCATCTCGAGAGCCCACGAAAGCACATCGCAGCCCTCACTCCTGTGTTGGCATCACAAAACCACCCCCCCATCCTAAACGCCGCCATTCTGCCACGTAACGTGCGCTCCTTCCTGGCCCATGCCTCAGGTCAGGCCCACATAGCTCCGCTGACGTGTGCACGGCTTCTGACCCTCTATGCTGACTGCTGAGAGGGGCTTGCCCATGCACCGGCGTCTCTGGGCTGGCAGTGTTAGCAGGCAGCGTGATATGCAAGTCCACTCTGTAAAGTGACTGTGTAAAAAAAATCCCTTGTTACTCACTGGGTCTGCCGGGCAGAGTCATTATTATTATTAAGTGCTCACTGCGCAGCCTCAGAAGGAGACCTGCCCCAGCCAGCTTACAGGCTGATACCGGGGCAGGGCCAGGGATCCAGTGTGGGCCAGGTGCGGCTCAGGCTTGGCCTGTGTGTGGCTGGGCATCCCATTGTTAGGGCACTAATCTCGGACCTGCGCGAGTGGGGTGCAGGTTCCTGGAAGCCTCTCTGTGCCTCGGTTCCTTATCTGTACAGCGGGCAATAGCCCTGCCCTGGTACATGGGGATCGGAAGGATAAATGCCCTACGGAGGCACCCAGCTGTTACAGGTGGGGGGGGAATGGGGGGCTGTGAAAGGGCCACAGCTAGCCTGCAACGTGCGCACTGGGATTCTGTGCGGGGGGGGGGGGAGCTCTGAGAGGCCCAGCTCAGGAAGGTGTGGGGGGGTGGGGTGGCAAGAAGCAGGAAACATGACTAAGAGGTGATGGTATGAACCACTATAAGATAAAATCGCGGGAGCCTGCTTTGGGGACCAGGATGTGCATGTGGGGGGGGAATATCTCACACTGATGGCTGTCGTGTGCTACAAACTTCCTGTGTGGCCCTGAGCAACTTCCTGTGCGGCTCTTGAGCCCCTTGTGCCTCAATTCCCCCTCTGTCTAGTGGGGACGTTAGTGCTTTCTCTCTGTCTTGGCTCTGTGGATGGTGAGCTCTTCCTCTGTACAGCACCTAGCACAGCAGGGGCCTGATCTTTGCCGGAGACCTCTAGGGACGGCTGTGAGACAAACAACAATTAACGGGAGCATCCCTTGAGGTCCGAGCAGCAGCGGCAGCATTCAGAGTGGAGCAAGCCCTAGTGCCTGTCCGGTGCATCAGCGCTGCGGGTGCAGCACAAAGACAGCAACGAGCCTAGTCCCTTCCCCTGCAGCTGCTATGAAAAGCAGAGAACATCCATCCACCAATGGCCCCCACTGAGCTGTTGGGACAGCTGCCCTCTTAGCCAGCACCCGGGGACAGAACCGCACCCCTCCAGAGCTAAAGGGGGAAGCGCCCGTAGCCTGAGCCGAAGACCCAACGTTCTCTATCGGGGACCCATAACATACCGGTGTGTATTCTCTGCAGCCTGGCTTCCAGGGACACCAGTACCATGCACTCACTTGGGGGTTATGCTACCATGAGCAAAGGGGCACTACAGCCACGATGTTAGGGAAGCTGGAGCACAGGTGGTGCCACATCGGAGCGGGGCAATAACACCAACGCTGGGCACTCACGCCGCAATTTCCATCGTGAAGTCTCGAAGGTGGAAGTCATCAGCCCGGTTTTATGTGCATGACCTTCCTTGCGGTCAAGATCATCCACCAGGACAATGACAGCGCTGGGAACCAAACCCAGTCATCCCACCCATTGGCCTGCTTGCTAGGTACCAGATCACACAGTCACCCATCTGCAAGCCTAGAGCCTCAGAATCCCCACTACCCTGCAGGGGGACGTGTCAGTGAATATGAAGCTGTAAAACAAGCGGCTCCCTCTTGCTGGGCAGCTGGGGCCTGCCTCAGCCCTGTTCTTCTCTGGCTTTGGGGGAGTGTAACTGACTTACGAGGAGAGGCTAAGGGAACCGGGCTTGTTAGTCTGCAAAAGAGAAGAATGAGGCAGGATTTGATAGCAGCCTTTAACTACCTGAAAGGGGGTTCCAGGGAGGATGGGGCTAGGCTGTTCTCAGTGGTGGCAGGTGACAGAACAAAGAGCAATGGTCTCAAGTTGCAGTGGTGGAGGTCTAGGTTGGATATTAGGAACAAGTTTTCCCTAGGAGGGTGGTGAAGCACTGGAATGGGTTACCTAGGGAGGTGGTGGAATCTCCATCCTCAGAGGTTTTTAAGGCCTGGCTTGACAAAGCCCTGGCTGGGACAGTTTAGTTGGGGTTGGTCCTGCTTTGAGCAGAGGTTGGACTAGATACCTCCTGAGGTCCCTTCCAACCCTCATCGTCTGTGATTCTGTGCTTCATTACACTCAATGGAGTAACGCAAGGCGAAGGCGCCACGGCTGTCGCGTATGGTCCATCACAGCGTGTTCTGCTTGCCCATAGCAGGGAGGGTCACTTTTGGTTCAGATAGCAGAGCTCCCGTTATGTTTTTTTCCGATTTAAAAATAAATCAGTGAAATGCCGTATAGATCAGCAGGGCGGGGTGACTTGGCTTTTTTTGACGCAGGCCTCTCACTAGCTGCTTGCTTCACAGCTGAGCTCTGGCGGACCAATGATGACCTCGAGGAACTTATTCGAAGAATTAGCCAGCGCACCGAAGGCATCATTTCCTCTGGGCGGCCGCACAGCGCAGCACTCATTCGTGCTCGTCATTCAGTTAGCTTCTCTCTTTTTTTTTTTTCCTGTCACACTGGGCCACCTCCTGCAGTAGGTGTTGGCTAATCAGTCTACTGAAGAAGGCAAGTTTCCCCATTTTTGCCCATTAGCAGAGGAAGTGGAAGCGCACTTCACAGCACGCTGCACAGAACGCTTGCCACTCTGAGCATGCTGTGGCATTTGAAGAGCCTGGGCTTTCTACTAGGTAGGTTCCGATGTTTTCTTCCCTCGCTCGACTCTTTGGCCAATGGTTTGCTGCCGCGGCAGCTTTGAAAAAGTCCCTCCGGTGAGTCGCTGCCCGTTCTCTTTGGCAGCAGGCTGCGATCAGAAGGGAAGAGACGGCTGTCAGCTCAAAGGGCTGCGTAGCCTCTGGTGGAGGAGTATGTGAGAGAGTTTCAGTCCTTTAGGAGACTGAGTCACTGAAAAGAAAAATAGAACTGTGTTATGAGACTGAAATTCAGAGGTGTTTTGCTGAATGCTCTAGAATCTGGTCCGCTAAGCTGGGTCAGTGGAAACTGATCATCGGAAAGCTTTCTGGGGAAATGTCTCTTTTACTGGAAACAAGTAAAAAGAAGAGTGAAAACTGGTTGTGAGAAATACACTGAAGATACACTTTTTCGTGGGGCTGGAAAACGTTCCTCAGGGTTTAGCTTTGTGGTTCTTACACCCTAGGTTCAGGGTGTGCGAGACGATGGAAAAAGCCGTTTTGGGGGGGTACTGGCTGAATATAGGGGACTGCAGTGGGTTGGTTTTGGGCATGAGAGATGGTAGCTTGAGACCAGCCCCTGTTGGTGCCAACCAGGAGTGGTGACTTTCTCACGGATGTTCCATGACATCTGTGAATGGAGCGTGGTGGGGCTTGCGGGACAGGAAGGTGTTCTTGTGTCAGCAGAATGGTAGGCAGCCTCCTCAAAGAGCTCTTGGTGGGAGGTTATGGAGATCTCTCCCCTCCCGCATAGAGCAGAGCCTTCCACCGCAGGATGGGTTGGGACAGGGTGCATCTGCTACCACTGCCCAGGTTGTGCCTGTCTGTGGACTGCTCAGGGGGTCTCCAAGTTGTCAGTCTAGTGCCTCTCACCATCATTTAACCCAGAGACATGTAGAGAGGTTCACATGGAACCAGGGCAGCTGCAGACCCAGTCTCAGACTTGATTTGACAGACACAGTAACTGTCTCTTACTAAACTGCTGGCAGGAGGTAAAAGCTCAGCACGCGGTGATTCCTGGTGAGAAGTGCCGCCTGTAGGCTCAGTGTGTGAAGGCAAGTGGGCCAGCACGGAGCTGAAAGCTGTGTCAATGCGTAACACTCCTGTTCCATCTCTCAGATACCTCCACCACAGCCAGCTTCAAGTGGTACAAGTGCTGGAAACTAACGGGGAGAGGTGCCTACCACATTAGCCTTCTCCACAGGTAACATTGTCAAAAGCCCCTAAGTCCCATTGGGAAATTCTACCAGAAGGACGTTTGGAGAGTCAAAGGCGGCGGGGTCAAATGATGTCCCATGACACCAGGAGCACCACAGCTGGGAATTGCTCACACAAATTAGCTTAGACACACTTATGGTGGGTTAATGGTACGTTAGTTGTCTTTAACGCCTCCGCTATGTGCAATGCGATATTATTAACATGCAAGGCAATGTCACAAGGACGGCTGCTTGGGAAACACACTTGATAATTTCTGGAGATTAGCTCTCATTCTGCAACAGGAAAGAGCCAGTCAATTCTAGCATCACTAGCATCTCTGCAAGCCAGCCCCGCAGACTTCAGTTAGCTGGAAGGGCTCGAAGGAAGGCGAGTTTGGTGCAGTTTGCTCTGGTAGATTGCTAATCTAGAAACCCGATTGTTTCTCAAAGGGCTAGTGCTTCTTGAGACGTGTGAGAGTCGAAAGTGGGCAAAGTTCCCCAAGCTAGCTTTTCTGTCCGAATGTAACTGCAGTTCACGTTCCCCAGGAGGCAGGGCTGCTGCCAGACCCAGCATTAGTGGGGGCGATTCCTCCAATGTCAAGAGCGTTGCACCCCCTTGCATCAGGAGTGAGCTCTGAGTCCCACGTCTTCGCTCCTGGGAGCCATGTGGGTGGCACGCGGAGGAATTCAGGTGCTCCGGAGGCGCTCTGGCAATGGTCGTGTGAATCCTCCTGGCTCCTAGCCGGGAAATGGAATTTCCACCCTGTGAAAAATTGAGTGGAAAAAAGTCAAATTGTCCCGAATTGGGACAGAAAATCAAAAATCTCCAATCTTTTTGCAGGCAAGGAATTCAGAAACGTTTCAGTGAAATGTTCCGGTTGCCCAGGGTGCCAGGATGCCCAGCTCTGTGGATGCCCACTTACCAGCAAGCAGCTGGGCAGCCCCAGGACCCTGGGAACCCAGCTGCCCAGGGAACTGGCAAGCCCAGAAAGCAGGGCAGGCTGTAAGCCTGGACACCAGGCAGGGCAGGCCTGCTCAGAGCCACGTGGGGTGCCAAAAGTTTTGCTGGAATTGCCACATGGCCATGGAATGTCCATTGCGCCTAGCCAGCGTTTTCCAATGTAAAACTGACCTTGGAAAAGCTTTGCTGAACTCTCCTGGCTATCCCAGCCTGAGGCGGGGGCACCCAAGGAGCAAGCTCATGTCACGACCCAGGTGACTGCATTGTGCCATCGAAGCCAGCAGGGAAATACTGAGTAAACAAAGGAAGACACCACAGTGGTGGCTGTGAGAGATACAGGGAGATATGGCGGATGGGGTTCACAAAGGGACTTAGGCACCTTCCTCCCCTCCCTTGTGGGTATTTTGTGTCCCATCTATAGATCTAGGGAATAGAGATCATGAAGGGATGGAGGCACCCAGCAGGTTTCTGGCTGGAAATACCTGGGTTGTCATTTGCTGGCGATGCGTCTGCATCAGACAGACATCCTGGTCTGGATGGAGACATTATTTGGAGCAGTGCCTGGCCTGGGTCCTGCAAGAGGTTAGACTAGATGACCAGAATGATCCCTTCCAGTCTTAGGATCTATGAATTTTGCACAAGGAGTTATTCAAAACCTTGGATTCTAGTTTTTCTGCAATATTTATACCGGAGTGGGGAGCAGAACCTGGAGCTTCTTATGTCTCCTCTAGTACCGGTCAGATCCCCACGGTGGGACGGCTGCAGTAGTCTTAGGAGTGGAAGGAAGGGATGATCCCTGCCGTGCTTAGCCCCACCTTGTCATTTACACCTCCAACAGGCGTTGCTGCTTAGCTGGGCAAATTCCACTTGGGAGCCAAAACGTCCCCTTCTGGGATTCTGGGAAGCCGCCAAGCCGGTCGCTGGAGCATGGTTCCCCAGGGGACAACACTGTTATGGAGCAAATGACTCAGGCCCATGGACTTCCGTGGGACTAAAATCAGGCCACCTATGATCTAACAGAACAAGAAATGACGCAGGGACTTTAACTGGCTTCCTAAGAGGCAGGCATGTGTCCGTTCAATAGGCCAGAGCACAGCTCCACTGGCCACTTGGCCAGCCTTGGCAGGGGTCCTAGTTCAGTTACCCTGGATGCAGTCAGGCTTTGGCCCTCCTGCACTAGTGCAATGCTGTGAAGTTTGGGGTGCAACCAGGCTGAGGAATGTTGAAATCCAAAGCAAAGACTGTTTTCATTGGTGCTTTACCCATGCTGGGGCTCACTTTCCCCATCAGTAAAATCAGGGATGGCGCCAACCTTTTCAAAGCGCACTGAGCTCCATGGGTAAGACACGCTAGATGACCACATGGTATTGCTGTGCCACACCTTGCTATATAGCCAATTGGCTCACTCAGCCACTGCCGGTGCTAGAAGAGATCTTTGGTGCTGATCTCATCAGCGTTTGCAGAGTGAGCTGTGGCCTGTAGCTGACGTAAGACGTTGAAGGAGAAGCAATTAGTTATTGCTTTTTTTCCCTTCCAAAAAAAGCACCCAGGTTTCCAGCTAGAAGCTCCCTCGTTACCGCCTGCCCTTGAGACAGTGTGGGCTCCAGTGTGGGCTAAGGTATCTTGGTGTCTCCCGGCCATCTGCAACAATTGACGGGACTCTTTTCTCTTCCGTTCTAGCTGTGACTCAGGGGCTCTTCGTCCTATGCCTGGTGCCCATAAACTCCAGCATCACCCGCTGCCGACGGTGTCATCCGGATTCCCTGAGCAAAATCAGAGCAAAGACAAGACAGATGGAAAAGGAAGCCAAGAACCTCTTCCAATCCTACGTAAGTGCTAGAAGGCAGCGCTGCCATCCAGGGAGCACCTCTGCTTGGGGGAAACGCTCAAGTGATGCCCCTAAGCTCTGCATGGAGGGCACAGCTTGCCAGCACCCCAGGAGCTGCCGTTAAGAGCAGCTGCATCAAGCAGTGTTGGGCGAGGTGGGTGGCCCCTGCTGGTAACTGCATCATTGCACCCATAAGGTGGCAGCCACAGGGGAGGGCCCATGAAGCCCCCAAGGAGATGACTGACCTCCCAGTGGGGGCCTGGTGTCGTTTGTCACCTCATGCCCAAAGCATAGTGCATGTGGGCCTGTTACAGCCTACCCCTGCCTGGTCTCCCTCTTTAGCACACGCTGTAACCACTCATGCTTTTAGCTCCAGAGGTCCCTAGTTCAGTTCCCAGCTTCTGCCAAGGAGGTGGTTGTCTCACTGCCATATGACGATGTTGGAATCCTTCTGCCCCAAAAGGCATAGGTCCTGCCCTGTATCCTGCCTTGGTGGTGGGCCAGGAGTTCCCTGGAAATACAACACGGTGGCATCAGCATGGCTAGCGGGGTTGCTGGTTGTGCTGTGAGTCGTTGGGGGGGGGCGTGTGGATGGTCTGGGGGATAACTCTGCTGACACAGTCGTCTTCCATCCAGCGAGACGATTTCCCCAGAGCCCCTCCATGTGTCCCAGAACTTTGCCAGGATGTGTGGGCGGGAGAGAGCTCACACACCAATGAATCACAGAGCAGAGAAACGTTACAACCTGTTGGGTGCCTCCAGCAGCACAGCTGGTACCCTCTTGCTGGGTGTACCTAACCGCTGCTGTCAGACAGCAATCACCCCATGGCTGACTGTGGCTAAGACCTCCACTGAGCTAGACAGACCCAAGCAGTGTAGCCATTCCCTCTGACAGACTCATCTTCCTTAGAGCCCTGTGACCCACACAGCACCCGACCCTGCCGTGCCGCCAGAGGAGAACTGGCTTCCAAGGAATTTAGAGCGTGGGAGTTTTCTTAGACCTTAAAAGCCACAGTCCTGCCAGCGCTGTATGAATATGGAGCTGGAATTCGTGTCTTCAGCTCACATCTCCCGTTCTGCTACTCTCCACCCCAGAAGCAGTTGCATTTTCATGTTCTTGAATAAGTATGTAGTTTGCCAGGCGCTAGTACTAACTCCTCTAGTAGAAAGCCTGTTGGGGAGAAAGCACAGCTCTGTAATTAAAGCACAGCGGTCGGTACCGCAGAGGCTTGGGTTTGAGCCTTAGCTCTCTCATTATCTCACTAATCGAGTTGCTGCCTGTTTCTCTGCCTCAGTTTCACCCTCTATAAATGGCTGTAATAATGCTGACTATTTCTGTTAGCTAGTGTGGAAATGAATTCCTTAACAAAGCACTCTGCAGCTGAGGTCCCCTGTTGTTATAAATGTCATGAACTGTAGAGAAGCATAGAAATTGTTGGCTGAAAAGGACCTCAAGGGGTCATTTAGTGCATCCCCCCTCTGCTGAGGCAGGATTGAGCTGGTGGCTGACAGGTGTTTTTCTATCATTTAATAATGGGTAGGGGTTTCCTTTACTGGCCAAGTGACAGCAGCCTGGTCAACGCAGTCAGTCCCTTCTGTGGTGGCTTACAGTGCATCGGTTTGTTTTTATTTCCAGTTGGTTCACCAAGGCTTGCATCTGTCCAAACTTGGCTGCCGCTGCTACGAGCCTGTAAAGTGGTTTCCCATGGGGAATGTAACAGCCCAGCCAATGGCTGTCACGCTGCAGGAGCTATACAGGACTATGGCACACATGCGGGACGCTCTTCAGACCATCAGGAAGCAGCAGCAGGTGCTGAACGCGCCAGATGCCGCCCTGCATTCCGAACTCCAAAGCGCCCAGTGGGCAGTGGGAGGGCTCCTTTCCAACATCGGCTGTGCCCTCTGCCTCCAGGGCACCTCGCCCACCCCCAGGGCCACCCCAGAGAGACCTGCCACCACGAATGCTTTCCAGCAAAAGCTTGAAGGATGCAAAGTGCTCTGGAACTATAGCGAGTTCCTGCAGGCCCTGGTTCAGGGCTCAGTGAGGAAAGAGCAGCAGGCAGGCCGAGATAAAAGGAAAAGACAGAAAGGGATAAAAAGAAAGCAAGCCTCACGCTCCTGAGTGAGCCGCCGCGCTGGAGCCAGGGAATCCTAGCCGGTGGGTGGGGGCCAAGGAGGCTTCTGAGAGCGACTTGAGTGAAATGTACAACTCCTGTTTAACCCTGAGAAGCAGCCACACGGTGCAGGTCCCCAGGCCTGGCCGCAGCCAGGGCATGGTCTGGTCCCCAGCTCAATGTGCTGGGACAGACAGAGGCGCAGGGCCAGATTTGCAAAGTGCTTGGCACCCACCACTGTCCTCGGGGGCGGGCGAGGGATCCTCTGTTGTTCTCAGGTGGTTGGAGGAGATTTTCCTTTGCTCTCTGGGGGTAGCCAAGCGCTTATGAAAATCTGGCCGGACAGCTTCCAGGTACCTCTGCGGAGGCCACAAGAGGAACATCCTGGGCTAGGAACAAGCGTGTGATAAATCAAGAATTGCTTATCCTGTCAGAACTGAAACCACACTGCGTGTGCGGCCTGGCTCTCCCCTGCCTGCTTTCTGTGGCAGCGGTTACATCTGTACAGCGGACGTGTGGACTGCTACCAGGTCAGAATGGGAACATTTTGTGCCCCCTTGAATGGTTGAAAGGATGAGACAGCATGCAAGGCACTGGGGAACCAGTCCCCTGTGTCAGGAGTGGTGTCAACCGATCAGATCCCTGCTCAAGGGCAGTAACCTAATCCAGTGAAAAAATATATGCTTCACCTCCAATGAACTAATCAGGTAAGAAATGCAAATCGTGACTTTCTGATTGGCTCATGAGAGGTGACTATTTTTTTCTGGATTTTAACATCCTCTCTCTTTAGAGGGTTAATTTCACACACCCGCACGCACACTTGGGAAATTCATGTCTATATCACGACGGAGACAATTTCAGACACTTTGGATGAAAACATCTGGAATGTAGGTAACGTTACCCACACAGCCATCATGACTCCTGAACATCAAGATTTATGGTCTCTCTAGGTACATTTTGATGTTCACCTCAGAAGACGTTCAGTGTCTGTTTTGGAATGTAAATCTGGCACGACGTAAAGCAAGTGACTTGGCCAGATGTTGTCTTTGCTGCATCCCTGAGGTACCTTATCGCTACTTGGAAAGGGGCTAGCGTGTTGACTACAGTTCTGTGTTAACACCTGCAAATCTAAACCACTACAAAGATTGTTTTAAACACCAGTCAGGCAGCTAGGAAAAGTTGACAGAATTGACAGAAACCAACATGCCTTTTCCCTTATCAAAAGTACAACTGGTTTCTGCAGGAATGGTTCATTGCTGCATGGTTTGAGATCCTTTTCTGTAGGACAGGCTGGGTTCAAATGCACAAAGAGCCAGCATCTGTTCTGATGGTCCAACCCTAGTTTAACCTGTTTTGCCCAGTGGGTTGATTTTTGCCATCACCCGACACCTTGTGCCACTTTACGCCTATGTCAAGGGAGTGTAATAAAATGCCACTAAAACATAATGGTGACACTTCCTGCTCCCTTAGCACTGGGGCAAACAATGACCCAAGATGCAGGGCAAGGGACAGTCTAGCCCTGGGTATAGAAACTGAAATTACATGTGAGATTAAGTGGTTATTCCAAGTTGCCGGCAGCACAGAGCTGTTCGGGGGTTGGCAAATGTTCCTAGCTAGCTGGAATCCAGCCTTCACACGTAGCAACAACACTGAGCTGAGTACATACCTGGGGTCCATGCTGGTCTTGTATGGCCTTCACTGCCATATCTTCACTGCTATTGTTACCTGTGGCAGCTGAACTCAGCCTGGCTCATGCCTGCTAGCATATGAAGCAGATTCACACCAGTCACTCCCAGGTCAGATCAGATCATGGGGTTACTGTGGGTCGACAGCACTGACTGTCTGCATATTAAACATGTTGTTAAACTTGGCCTGATTTTCCAGTGATTCAAAGGTCCAGTGACCCAGTCTGACTAAGTCGCTGTGCATTGTGGAGTACGTGTCTCTCCTAGCCAGGATCCAGCAACACCCAGCACATGACCGCTGCAGATGTTTGCTTTCTTCATGCCTCTTGGTATTGTTCTTTCCTAGAGATTGTGCAGAGATCCCAGCCCCTGTTCCAGATCCAACTCGGTTTAGCGCCACAGACTTCACTTCACACCAGCTGAAGATCTGACCTGATAATTTGTACAGCAATTAAAATGATGCTGGAAGAGTTTTAATTTCCTAGTATTGCCTGGGAGCAGCATCACCTGCTGTGTTGATGTCCTAAGGCACCATTGCACTGTCCCCTTGGAAGGTAATACAGCACTGATGCCAACATAAAAAATGTGACCTTTGACACGACCAGCAGGCTGTGCGCCATAATAATTTATAGCTTAATATTTGTACAGTTCCTGTATTTATTAGGTACAATGGTTTAACTTAAAATATCTTTGTACTGGAAAGATCTATTTAAAATGTATGGTTTATATATATATATATATATATGTTTTTAAAATATGTTAAAATATGAACATAAGAATATTTTATTTATGGATTTAAATGGTTTTTCTCTTATGGGAGTGGGCTACCTTGATCATTCTGACAATGCGGACAACAGACCCACTTATTTTTGTATAACCAGATTGTTAATTTTATTTTAAAATATTTCATTAAAGGTCATGTTGAAAAGAAATGTTGATCTGAACTGAAAAGGAGAACCATTCCTTTTAGAAAATACAGATACAAAATTTTTGACTGTTTTGGAATTGTTTTTAATGGGTGGGGTTTTTGGGAGGGAGGGGGGGGGGGGGCGTTGTTTCACCAAAACAATTCAGTGACACATTCTTGGCATTTTTGTCTACCTGAATCTGTATATTTTGTTGTGGGGAAATGTTTTAGTTGAAAAATGTCACCCAACTCTCTGGAAGACCTTGCTGCTTTCTCACTGGGGCAATCTCTCCTTGAAGTCGCTGGGCATTTTGCCTGAGTAAGGACTCCAGGAACTGGCCCATCCAATGTAATTCTCTCTTTTCTGAGCCCTTGCCCATGTCCATAAACTTTGTCATCCTGTAATGGAAACCAGTTCAATAGGAGCCCAGTTGCTTGCATGGATTTACACTGTGACAAAATAGCATCTCATTTCCCTGTTTTCCTTACTTGCAAAACCTTCTCTTATCTGGCAGGGAGTGAGGTGGCAATCACTGAAGAATGAGGTGCAGTGGAGATAACAGATAGTGCTTCTTGTGGAATTCAGGGATTGCCAGCCTGGCTCCAAGAAGTGGTTCATCTGATCAAGTATCATGGCTTTTACAGTGGCCGCTATCAGATACTTCAGAGGAAGGTGTTGGGATCCCTACAATAAACTGTTCATAGGGGACGTTTCTTCCTGGCCATGAGCAATGAGTGACTGGACTACATCCTGAAGAATAAGGATGTATTGGGTTAGGTTCGGGTTTTGAAGAGAGCAGATCTAGTGGGAGCATGGTGTGATCCAAGGCCTCTCTGGCTAACTCAGAATGCAGATTTGCTTAATTAGCTACAGAGATAGGTCGAGCTGGAACAGCTCTTGGTTCCGGTAGTGGGGCAGGTTCTGCATACACTGGTGTAGCTCCGTGTTGTGGGTGGAAGACTACACACCTCTGATGGCTGTTTGTAGCCTGTTCTAAGCAACTCCGCAGCTCTCTCACACCAGCAAGTGTCATAGCAACAATCAGAGAACCCACTCTGGTGGCAGAGAGGGCATCTAGAAATCTACACCAGATTATTTAACAAACCCAGCTACGGGTGCTGTCCCCTCCCCTGCTTCTGGCTTTGCTGCTCTTCATGGCCAGGAGCTGTTGCTTTCCTTTGCAGCGTATTATTATAAATGGATCATAAATCCCAACCCTGAGAAACTGTCACAGTCATTACGCCCCAGAGCAAAGTAACGAATTTTGCAAACTACATTTCTGTTCCTTCAGGGGATTTTTGGCTACAAGGTCTAGCAAATGCTAGGAATGTGTAAGTGAAACAGGCGTGGGTGGGGGGTCAGAGTCTAATAGTGAAAGTGAGACAAGATAGCAACTAATTAGCAATAACCTGAAAGGAAAGTAGGTACTGGTGGAAGAACTCACAGGGGGTTTAACCTGGAGGAGAAAGTCTATTTACAAAGTAAAACTAAAGGGCAAATTCTTTTGGAAGCAGGGAATAAACTTCAGCAGGCCCCCCCAGCACATGTAGCTGGTAGCATTTGCTCCAGCCAGTCACTTTAGTTGCAGAAAACAAAACTTGGCCCAAAGCTTATCACTGTGACCAGTCTTTGGCCACTTAGACTTTCACCAAGGACACGCACAACTTCAAGGCAACAACTTGGGCAGGTGGAAAATTTCCCATCAAAACTGTTTAGTGGAGAATGGGTTTTCAATTTAGAGGGGGGTTTTTTGAGAAAAATATCTGCTTTCTATGTAAAATTTACAATTTTTTTTTTTGGTTGAAAAACCAAATGCCCCAAAATTGAAATATTTTGGGCAAAAAAACCCTTAGTATTTTGAGTCAGCTAGCGAACTGTGGTGCCTTCTGGGTGGTGTAAGTCAGTTTTCACATTGCCCCATTCACCTCTATGGGCTGGGCTCTCCAGACAGCTCACATCTTCCATGATGAACAAGTCTAGGGATTCTCATGATATAACCCTCTCCACTGCCAAGAAGTAGGTGCTAGGGCTCCCCCGCCCTGTCCCCTCTTGGTTCCCCGACAGGGTTTGCTGGGAAGCAACAGGCCAGCGGCCAAGCTGCAGACACACAGGCCCCAAAAGCAGGCCCAGATACCATCGCAGGCAGATACACAGGCCTAATGACTTACACAAACTTAAATTCTATACTTATATCCTAACACTAGGGTGACCATATTTCCCTAAACTGAAAACGGGACACCGGGTAAGAAACTGTCAGTGCTCAGGGGAGTTTACATGCAAAAAGGATACAGCAATTTCATATATTTTATATATATATGTTCATAGATTTTATAGCTTCATATATTTTACTTACAGTTCAGTAGTTACTAGCATTGTCTCTTGTCTTGCTGCTGCTCTTAGGGTGTGAAGCTGCCTGGCGTCGCGGTCTGCCCAAGCCCCGCCGCACGGCCCACAGTTTGAAAACCTCTTGCTTATGGTGTTGCGGTCCGTCACCACTTAACTGACCCAAAGACTTTTTTTACTGTATCCTGGATGGTCTGAATAATCAAACCGGTTTTATGACAAGTAGAATAGTCTATTCTGAATAGCAGACAAGTCATCAGTTGGCCAGAGCAAATTGGGTGAATGCCCAGTTTTGCCAAAAAAGTCGTGCCATCCAGGACAGAACTTAAAAAGGGGGCTGTCCTGGCCAAAACAGGACGTATGGTCGCCCTACCAAGAAGGGAGACCATGGAACCATAGAAGGTGCGGTGCAACCATGGATCCCGGCAGTCTGGAGAGGGGCACAGGAGCACGCGGCACCGGAACTACAACTCCCATGAGCCCCTGAGGCAGCTTCTCTGAAGTGAAATATTTTGGTTTTCAATTTCTCACCCAAAAGTCAAACGTTTCCGTGGCACAACGATGCCATTTTCTGACACGCTGCAGCAGGCCCGTGCTCCCTGCACCCACCACCCAACTGGGGCCACTGCGGCAGCGTGGAAAGGCACTGACTCAGAGGGCGCAGGCCATGTCCTGACTCAGCCGCACCACTTCCTGTATTCCTCCTGCCTGACTCCAGCCAGCCCGGCCCGGCCTGTGGGCACACAGTTGTGTGCTCAGCCACCCTGCTCCCCCCACATGCTGGTAATAAAGACGAGAACTTTTCTAACGGGGTCTCCATTGTTAAAGGATTTTGAGCAGAGACGGGGTCTGAGCCCCACGGGTTAGCTCCAGATCTGGATCCAGACAGCCCCAAATCCAGAGCTG
Source organism: Emydura macquarii macquarii (assembly GCF_026122565.2). Classification (NCBI taxonomy): domain Eukaryota; kingdom Metazoa; phylum Chordata; order Testudines; family Chelidae; genus Emydura; species Emydura macquarii. The sequence goes on from NW_027131391.1 coordinate 9,221,251, forward strand.
TCATTAATTGGGACATTTCTAAGGGAGAACAACTGCTGTTCACAAAGGGGTCTTTGGCTTATGGCCCCCACACAGCACGGCAGACACAGGTGTGATTTTCCACCCACCATAACTCGGTTGGGCTCAGTCTGCAGCTGTGCTGGCGTGAGGCCTGGCACTGCCCAGCAGAAGGGAGGCTTTAGGACATCTTTATACCCTTTGGATTCTGCCAGGGATGCTCTAAGTAGCGCGGCCGGTAATGATCGACTCCCACAGCTGGAATTTGCTGGATCCCAGCCCTGCTCCTGCCACGCCCCTTTCCCCAGCCACGCCCCGCTATCCCGGGGCTGCAAGGTCTGGTTCTGATGGGCCTGCACAGTCCTGAGATTCCCCAAACCGGCAGAAGTCCCCAGAAAGCTGGCTAAGCTGGCATTATGGGGCTGCCCGAGACGATCTGGCTCCTTGGGTCCAGTGGAGTGACTCCTGATTTATGCTGAGTGCAGGCGAGAGCGGACTCAGGCACCGTGTGTCTAGCCCTTCGGCTGCGGCAAGCTGACGTATGTCAGGGTTGGGTTCTACTGTACCGAGCCTGCCATTTCCATGGCGGGACAGTGCTTTGTGATGCTGGGCTGAAACGTCTTGCGCTGCACGGCATCTCGGGGCTGGCTTTGCGATACATGGCAGGCAGCACGGTGACATGCCAGAGAGTTCTGCACTAAGGGATGGGGCGGATAAGGATGCTGGGCTATGGGGAACTGAGGCTGCTGGGATATGGTTTCACAGGAGAGACATGTTGGAGGCTTTGAGGACATGTGGGTGATTTGGAGTGGGGTTAAAACCGGTTTTGAACCCCAGAACTAGGAGCTGGAGCCTGTATTCCCCCTCGCCCTCTCTGGAGCAATGATACAGCCTCCTCACGCTGTACCTTGGCTGTGGACCTGACCGCAAGCCCTGCGTTCACATCCAGCCAGATTCTGCATCAGTACAGGCAGCAACTGGGCCTGCCGACTCCTGGGCCGCTCCTGCTCGCCTTGTCACAGCTCTCGAGCAGGAGTCACTCCATAGAAGCCGATCGGGCGACACAGGTGTGACACCAGTGTCGTGACTGGGACTTGGGCAGTCCACAGGGCGGGGCAAGGAGTCAGGCCTAGTGGTCAGAGCAGGCATCTAACCAGAGATTGCACCCAGAGGAAGCAGGAGTCAAGCTGAAGGTCGGCACCAGAGCCAGGAATCAGCTCTGAAGCACAGAGCTGGGGAGCAAAGCAGGGCGTCAGAGCAGGGTCTGTAGCTGCAGCAGGCCAGGTACTGCCAAGTTATACAGACAGCTTCTTGGGATGCTCTGCGTGCTTAATTTGTGCCAGGGCTGAGCCCCAGCACCTCTGGGCCTGGCAATTCCCAGCCCCACCACCTCTGGGCTTGCTGCATCCGTTATGAATGTAAAAAAATTCGGAGGAGCCGCGGCATCTCTTCCTTTGCAAATGAAGCACTGCACGCCTGCCACACGCACCTGGACTGATCAGAGGTCACAGGAGGTGCTGCCCGTTGGGTCTTCCATGGGCAGCATCTCCTGTGGGGCGTAGTCGCCCAGGGTTTGTGGGGCACTGCTCCCAGCGCTGTCATCTGGCTGCAGAACGGCGCCGGTCCCCAGGAGCCCTTTAGATGCAGAGTCTAGTCCTCTGGATCCAGAGCGAGATGGGCCGGATCCCAGCTGGGCTGCACCCACGTCACTGGAACTGGGTTGGTTCACAGCAGCTGGGGAGACATAGCCCAGGGGCTCCTCTGAAGAAAGGCGTCCCTCCCGACCGGCGCCCACTGCGACGCCCCGGAAAGAGCCGTTGCGCTCAGGCACATGAACCGCAGCAATTCTCGCCCTGCTTTGCCCCTCGTCATGGGCGAAGGGCGTGTGACACACGCATTCGGCTGGGAGCGTTTCACACCCCCGTTGCGCAGGCGGCAGTGACATAAGGCACTCGAGGCCCCAGCCTCCCACACCTTGCTGGGATCAGCTGCAGATTCCTGCCTTGAGCAGGGGCGTTGACTCTTTGCCTGGGGAAGGGGTTGCCTAAATGTACCGTGCATGGCAGCTCTGGGGGGCCAATCCCCGCTCCCCCCCACCAATGGCGCCACTGGCCGTTCCACCTGCTGATGTAAATCAGACGTGCTGCCATTGAAGTCTGTGTTTACACGGGTGCAAGTGAGAGGAGAATCAGGCTGGCTGAGTCAGACGTCCTCAGGCCTGGTCACGAGCACACGAGGAGTCAGTCATTCCCATGTGTGTGGCCCCGGTCACCAAGCAGAGCAGCGCACTGGAGGCTCAGCCATCGCCGTGAGTCAGTCCCTGGAAGGATCACTGCCGCAGGCCGTCAGAGGGCTGTGAACTCTTCGGGCTAACCACAGCTCCTTTCCCTGCAGCGCCCAGCCCTTGACTCTGCCAGGGAACGGCCAAACTTGAGGACACAAAGGCTCCTTGCTGGTTCTTAACAACTTCCTAACTTGCAGCTTCTCAGCCTGGCCACCCCTTGAAAGGGCTAGCGAGGACGGGCAAGCGCAGCGGCAGCTCCGGGGAGGAGGCCACCCTTTCTCTTGCAGGAGGCAAGAGCCAGAGACCCCAGCGAGATGTCACCATGAAGCAGCCAGCGTCAGCTTCCTTTGCAATCCGTGGCCGTGCCCCAGTCCGTAGGCTGCAGTGGCGGGGTTCCTGTTTTACATCTGTCCAGCGCTCCCCAGCCGAGCTCCGAAGAGGACGTTGTCTGCATGGGCGTCGAATGCAAGAACTGAGGTAATATGCTGCCTTCATTCCCTGGGTGGGGAAGCGTCTCCCCTAAGTGGGACTGATGCTTTGGAACGTGGCCCCCGGGGGGAAGCCAGCCCCGTGTTGTGCAGCGTTTGTCAGGACCCATGCAGCTTGCAGGCGGTTGTCATGGGGGCAGAGCATGCCGTTGTGTTCCATAAGGGTGAGAGCCAGACTGAGGGTTTCCAGGACCGGGTAATTTGTCTCTCAAGCAGGTGGGCTGCTGTAGGGCCAACCATGGCCAGGGAGGGCAGGTGGAGTGGTCCATGGAGAAACAGAGGCTGAAGATCTTGGTGAGAAAGGGGAATCTAGCAAATTCCAGCCAGGTGGCCAGGGATCTGGGCCAAAAGACCCTCGTGGTGGAAAGTCAACCTGGAAGGGTGCTGGGGCCCTGGCAGGTGCCCACCACATCACAGGCAGCAACCGCAGCCCCCTAAGTGGTTGGTGCTTGTTTGACAAGGCAGGGAGCCAAGTAGCCAGGGGCTGTGGCAGTTGCGAGCACCCCTTCCGCACCCTGTGTTAGCTCAGCTCCTATGAGCTCGCTCAGCGGAGATCAAACCACCCTCACTGCCCAGAGCCCAGGGGGGACAGTGGAGATGATGATGATTTTATTATAATTTATTTTATTTATTTATGTGCATTACGGTATTGCTTAGGAGCCAAAGACCTAGTCATTGACCAGGGCCACACTGTGCTAGGTGCTGTATGTTATTTATTAGGTGCATTACAGCAGTACCTAAGTCATCGATCAGGACCTCACTGTGCTGAGTGCTGTGTGTTATTTATTAGGTATATTATGGTAGTGCCTAAGTCATGGACCAGGACCACATTGTGCTAGGTGCTGTACTTTATTTATTAGGAGCATTACGGTAGTGCCTAGGAGCCCTAGTCATGGACCAGGACTGCATTGTGCTGAGCATTGTACTTGCCACCTGCTCTCTCCTGGGGAGGAATCTCCTGATCTCAGTGGCCATCACTGAGGCAGGCAGGAGGGGCCTGCAGCACCCCACATCCATGGGAACGGAGCTCACCCTATGGCAGCCTTTAACACAGGGCACCCCATTAACTCTGGTGCTTTCGGTCTGGCCTTGAGAGCGGACGGCTGGGAAGTAACAGAGGAGAGCCCGCTGCCCTGCAGCACAGCTCTGCCTGGGAGGGCAGTGATAGGTCAGTGAAATGTCTTCACGCTTGTCCCCGTCCCCATCCCCTGAACATTCCCCTGATTCAAAACACCGCAGGATGGGAACTGGGGAACAGTGCAAGGACGCCACAGGGGTTAGCTTTGCCGGATGCTGAGGTCAGCTGGAACCAGGCGGGGCCGAGTAGGTTGGAAATTCTCGTCTGGTGGCAGGCACGTGAAGTCCCCACTGGGCTGGTTCCAATGGAACATAGTGCTCAGAACACAGGATCTGCCCAGCTGCAGAGGGCCGGTCCAGTTCACCAGAGCCGATCTGTGCTGGAGGTGAGCTCTGCAATAACAATTTGCTCATGGCTGCATTTTGGACCCTGTGAAATCCTATAGAGCTGCTTCAGGGTTAAACACCTTGCGCCCAGTCGTCCCTGCCCCCTGCATTCTGGCAGTGCAATAGGCGCAGAAACTGGTCACATCTCCTCTGCTGGCAGGATGGTGTTGCCAGAAGGTCGCCTGCCATATCTGCTATTCTGTCTGCACATCCTGATGTGCAGAAAGAAGAGCAAATATGGCAGGCGACCAGTTTGGCTTAGCAGAGAAATCTTCGGTGAGCTTAAACACAAAAAGGAAGCTTACACGAAGTGGAAGTTTGGTCAGCTGACCAGGGAGGAATATACAAATACTGCTCGAGCAGGCAGGGGTGAAATCAGGAAGGCCAAAGCACAACTGGAGTTGCAGCTAGCAAGGGACATGAAGGGTAACAAGAAGGGTTTCTACAGGTATGTGAGCAACAAGAAGAAAGTCACGGAAAGGGTGGGCCTCTTACAGAATGGGAGAGGCAACCTAATGACAGAGGATGTGGAAAAGCTGAAGTACTCAATGCTTTTTTTGCCTCTGTCTTCCCAGACAAGGTCAGCTCCCAGACTACTGCACTCACTGGGCAGCACAGAATGGGGAGGAGGTGAGCAGCCCTCAGTGCTGAAAGCGCAGGTTCAGGGCTATTTAGAAAGGCTGGACATGCACAAGTCCATGGGGCCAATGCAGTGCATCCGAGGGTGCTGAGGGAGTTGGCTGACGTGATTGCAGAGCCATTGGCTATTATCTTTGAAAACTCCTGACGACTGGGGGAGGTCCCTGACAATTGAAAAAAGGCTAACATAGTGCCCATCTTCAGAAACGGGAAGAAGGATCCAGGGAACTACGGACCGATCAGCCTCACCTCAATCCCCGGAAAAATCATGGAGCAGGTCCTCAAGGAATCCATTTTGAGGCACTTGGCGGAGAGGAAGGTGATCGGGAACAGTCAGCATGGATTCACCAAGGGCAAGTCATGTCTGACCAGCCTGGTTGCCTTCTGTGATGAGGTGACTGGCGCTGTGGATGTGGGGAAAGTGGTGGATGAAATCTACCTTGACTTTAGCAAAGCTTTTGACACAATCTCCCACAGTATTCTTATCAGCAAATTAAAGAAGTCTGGGTTGGATGAATGGATTATAGGGTGGATAGAGAACTAGCTAGATCATCAGGCTCAAGGGGTAGTGATCAACGGCTTGATGTCTAGTTGGCAGCTGTTATCAAGCGGAGTGCCCCAGGGGTCAGTCCTGGGGCTGGTTTTGTTTAACGTCTTCATTAATGATCTGGAGGACGGGGTGGACTGCACCCTCAGCAAGTGCATGGATGACACTAATCTGGGAGGAGTGGTAGATACGCTGGAGGGCAGGGATAGGATACAGCGTGACCTAGACAAACTGGAGGATTGGGCCAAAAGAAATCTGATGAGGTTCAACAAGGACAAGTGCAGAGCCTGGCACTTAGGACGGAAGAATCCCATGCACAGCTACAGACTGGGGACTGACGGGCTAGGCAGCAGTTCTGCAGAAAAGGACTTGGGGGTTACAGTGGACAAGGAGCTGGATATGAGTCAGCAGTGTGCCCTGGTTGCCAAGAAGGCTAATGGCATATTGGGCTGCATTAGTAGGAGCATTGCCAGCAGATGGAGGGAAGTGATGATTCCCCTCTGTTCTGCACTGCTGAGGCCACATCTGGCCTCAAGTTGCAGTGGGGGAGGTTTAGGTTAGACATTAGGAAAAAGTTTTTCACTAGGAGGGTGGTGAAGCACTGGAATGGGTTACCTAGGGAGGTGATGGAATCTCCATCCTTAGAGGTTTTAAAGTCCCGCCTTGACAAAGCCCTGGCTGGGATGATTTAGCTGGGGTTGGTCCTACTTTGAGCAGGGGCTGGACTAGATACCTCCTAAGGTCCCTTCCAACCCTCATCTGCTATGATTACATGATTCTCATTGTCCCCAGCCCTTGAAGCAACCAGTACAGTGGCTATTGGGGGAAGCATGCTCTGGCTATCCCTGATGGGTGAATGGCTCCTTAGGCACCTGTAATTACTTGGAAGACTTCAGAGTAGCCCCTGGGCCGCTTTAAACTCAATTGATGATGGGGAAGGGGGTGGTGTAAAACTTGCTAGAGGATCAGGGAACTGTAACTGGCTCCAGCCGTGTGTGGATTGATTGAACTAGATTCTCTGGGCCATTGGTCACTAGCCCATCAGGGACAAAACTGGGTGCCCTTGCTCCATTCTGGCCATGGCCAGGACTTTTGGGACAACAGTTATTTATAGGGGGTTTCCTGCCAAGTCAAGGGGCCTGCTGCCCACAGGGCCTTGCCTCTCTTACATCTTAGCACGAGGGTGTAAAATGCCCTGAGATGGGCATTTGCCAATGATGGCGGTGCTGGGTTTTATGAACACTCCGGATAAGTGATGACACAAGTGTGGGCCCGTGGGAAAGCAGACCCTGGCTTTTTGTAATCCAAGCCGCTGAGCCACTGCTCCTGAATGAGCTTCCTGTGGATTGATACAGAAGTAGCTCTCTATGTGCTGGATTTTTAAGGGAAACCCAGCATCCCATCTGCATCCAACAGGCTGAGCTCGTCTGAAAACCTGGCCCTTTATTTAGGGGTCTAAACAAGAGCAGAACTGAAAATCTGGTTGAAACATCCAGCCCTGTCCGTGCAGTGTAAAGACATACGAGAGCGAGCTGGATTTTTGAACTCCTTTTCTTTAGAAGAACATGCCAGGATGAAATGTTTTTAAATCACCCCCACAGCAAAATGAAAGAGGTTTGGCTCCAGTCAGCGACAACATGTGGCTTTCTCTGGAATCATTTTATACTCTGAATTTGTGACTTGTGCAGTTCTGGCCCATGTGAGAATCTCCAGCATGGTATCAAAGGCAAACAAAAATCACAACGACTTGAAGTCCTGGGGCTGCCCCCACACCCAGCCCCTGCCCTCCCGAGAGAGGGGGTAGGTCAGCCCTTCCCTGGGAGCTGTTTCCTTGGTAAGGATTCAGCAAGGCATGTGCTTCAATCAGAGGCAGGCTGCAGCTCCTTCTAGTCCAGCTGCTGGGTATTCCCAGCCCCTGGGATGTGCCCCTCTGTTTGAGCCTTTTCTCGCACACCTATGGAGATGACCCATTCCCCACGTCAGCTAAGTGGGTTTCATTTCATTAATACCGGTTACGTCAGCTCCCTGCTAGTTCTCCAGCAAGCCACAGAGCAGAGGTCGGCAAACTGTGGGGCATGCCCCACTAGGAACATTCGGGGAGGGGGCATGGCCAGGCCTGGGACAGCACCCAAGAAGGGCGGGCAGGGAGCACCACCCAGCCCCGCTCTGCCCTGGGCCTGCTCGCGGCCTCCACCCCAACCCCTTGCTCGGCCATGGCCTTGGTCCCCTGTCGCAGCCCAGCCAGGGTCTCGACACCCAGCCCCTGTCACAGCGCCTGGCCCGCGGCCTTGGCCCCCAGCATCGGCCTCCGGGACCCACTGCAGCCCTGCTGTCAACCGTAGCCCCCAGCCCTGAGCGTGGCCCGGCTCCCAGCCCCAGCTGGATGGGTGGTGGGGGGAGTGGGGTAAAACGTTTGGGGATCACTGCCATAGAGTCTTCCAGGGTAAACAAGACCCGGATTGCTAACGTACAAAACGACAGGGGGACGTTCAACCCAACCAGCCCTTTCAGGCCTTCTTCCAACCATTCTGCTCTACTGGCATTTGACACCTACTTCGCAGAGGGCAAAGCACCGCTTAACTTTAAACAAGGACGTAAAAGTCCCATTGATTTTGAGTAAAGCCTGCGCATAAGATGCTGGCCAGAACATAAGAACCAAACTGGATTGGACCAATGGTCCGTCTAGCCCAGTGGCCTGTCTCTGACAGCGGCCAATGCCCAGTGCTACAGAGGGAACAAACAGACCGGGGCGATTATCGAGTGACCCATCCCCTGTCGTCCATTCGCAGCTTCTGGCAGTCAGAGGTTTAGGGACACCCGGAGCACGGGGCTGCGTCCAGGCCCATCTAAGCTAATAGCCATAGAGGGACCTATCCTCCATGAACAAGGCAGTGGAGAATCAGCCCACAGCATCTCTGTCCTTCACATGGAAGGATCATTCATCTCGGTGAGTCAAAGGAGAATTTCCTGTCTGTAATTATTCAATCCTGGGCTTCCCCAGCCCGTGGGTGCAGTCCTGAGGGCCTTACTCAATCCGTGCTTAGGCAAACGCCCCTTCATGTCATGTTAGCCAGAAGCTGGGAAGTCTGCCCCTCAGAGCTGGCCATGGCAGCTGCCTGGGGCTGAGGTGTTTTAGTTAAACACACACCAGTGTAACCAGTGCCCCTGGATGGCGGAGGGCGCCGCCTTCCCCCTGCCTCATGCATTCATCCTTTCCTCCGTCCAGCCACCCAGGCAGTGCGGCCTAGTGGCTCAAGCACTGGACTGGAACTTAGACAACTTGAGTCCTAGGCCTGGCTCTGCCACTGGTCATCTGGGTAACCTTGGGCCAGGCAGTTCTCCACTTTGTGCCTCGGTTTCCCCAACTGCCGACACCAGCCGCCTTTGTAAGGTGCTCTGAGCTCTACTGACGTGGTATTCAAGTGTGGCCACCAAGCTGGGGGCCTGGGGTCTGAGTCCCAGAACCGAAGCCAGCGGGCGCTGTGGCTACTCAGCACCTCTGGCCCCTCCATCTCGGCGACAGGATTCGAGGGGCTGGAAAGGCACAGCAGAGAATGCAACATGCTGCATCCAACCGTCACAGACACATGGGCATCGCCAGCACCCGCCCCCAGTCCCAGGGACCAGTGTTAGAGAGGTGATGGGTGATGGGAATGCAGCAATGGCCATTTAAAATCAGATGCGAGTCCATTTCGGCCAGCAGCCTGGCTCTGACAGCAGCCAGCACCAGACACTCAGGGGTTCCCAACCTTTGTGGCTCGAGGGCCACAGATATCATTTTTATAACCCTGAAGGGCCACCGGTCTCCACCAGCAGGTCCCCGCCCCCCCCCCCCCCCCCCCCCTGCAGCCAGACGGGAGGAGTTCAGTGAGGAGGCTGCTTCCTCGCTGACCTCCCGTCCCCCCGGCTGCAGCAGGGAAACTGTGCACACCACCTGGGTCCGTAGGCAGTGGCTCCCTCCTGCAGCCAGGGGGACGGGAGATCAGCGCTCCCCTCCCTCTGGCTCCAGCAGGGACCCCAGCACCTGTGGACCCAGGCAGAGCCCTTTGCCGGGCTCCCTGCTACAGCCGGGGGGGCAGCGCTGATCTCCTGTCCCCTTGGCTGCAGCCAGGAGCCTGCACTGGTCTTTTAGCCCCGTGGCCATGTGCTCCGCCTGGGTCCTTAGGCAGCGGCTCCCTTCTGCAGCCAGCAAGAGGGTAGCCGTGGACCACTTTGAAAGCCCCTGTGGGCCACAGGTTGGGAACCACGGCTTTAGACAATGGTGCAAGAAACCCCCTTGTGGACAATAACGGAACAGCTTGTGCCTAGGGGAAGTTTTTTGACCTCAGTGGTTGGCTGGTCCCCTGAAACTTAAGGGTTTTGATCCCACGCTGTCTTTTGTTAGCCTACCTCTGATGTAGCAGGGGGTGCTCCCGACCCGTACGTATGGCTAGGCTTTCCTTAGACGCTAGGAAGGAAAGATCATCGCTTTGGGCCTGGTACTGCACTATAGTATGCTCATGAGATGCTGGCCCTCAATGGGACTTTTGCCACTGATTTAAATAGGGCCAGGATTTCTCACTGTGGGCCACACTGGGAACAAGAGCCAGACAAGAGCCCCTGGGTGCTGCTTAGTAAACAGCAGTAATAACGGGACAGGGGTGTGTGAACAGCCAGCCAGGCACTAGCGTGTCCCTGCCCAGCCCCCAGCTGTGCTACGGGCTGCCGGGCATGCTTGTGTGATGCTCGTGTAGAACATTGGGACCCCAACGGTATGATGTAATAGTCTGAGCAATAATCCCCTTCGCTGACAGCTGCCTCGGTTCTCGCCCGAACCACTCTTCCAGTTCAGTCCCCAGGTCTCAGGCTCATCTGCCTTTCAGAGCTTTTCCGGCTCTGGCCCCGCTCAGATGCCAGCATGGCTCAGGAGTAACTGTAGCTCTGTCCGTTAGACGGGTTTTTCGGCCAGAACCAGGACTTGGGCAGCTAACTCTGGGACCATGGCTAAGAGATGCTCCTGAAAGGGGAAACTTGCAGGGGCCGCAGAATACGGAGCCTGAGTTTAGCTCCTCAGGTACCTGACGGGGTGGAATTCCCTGGCCTTAAAATACGGGCAGAGCCGGAACCAAATTGTGCTGGAGAACGGTGCTGTGCTTTTCTATAGTTCTCAGCATTGGTCTAGCGCAGGGCTCATGCTAATTCATGGCAAATCTCTCCAGCACTTCGGGCCAGTGCTGCAAGCTCCTGAAACCCCTGCCCAGAGTACTCGAAGCCCAGCAGGTGAGGCAGAACAGGCGGGTGAGGCAAAGAAATGGCCCAAGACGGCACTGACGAGATGTACAATTCTTGCTGAGGCTTGAAGCCCATTGCACCAACAGGAGGCAGGGGGGTTGGAACTGGTTTATCACGAGTTGATTGAGTGAGAAGCCTCCCCCTCCATGATCCTTCTTGACTTGACTAGAATTGGAGGGTAAGTGAGACTGTAGCCACCCAGCAGGTTCATTGTGAAATTGACACAGTGGACATGTGTGACCAGGTCCACCACTGACTCCGAATGAGGTGAGAGCGTTTGCTCCTCTAATCCAGCCGTTGCTGAAGTTTAGCCCAAAAGGAAGAGCAGAAACTGCATCTGCCTGCTCCTTCGTCCTCTTTGTGTCATCTTCCTTCTTCTTCCATCCCTGCTTTGTTCAGGCAGACATGGGGCTTTTTGCCTCTCGAGAAGAACCTTGAGAATATTCTGTGTGCCTGCTTCACCTCACCCCCAGGATATGGGCTGAATGCTGGAATTACTGGGGGCGAGTTTCTCTGGCCGGGGGTCAAGACCAGATGATCAAAATGGTCCCTCCTGGCCTTAAACTCTCTGAATCTAGCCTGGGGACTTGCCCCCAAGTGCCGCCATCAGCATAGCTGCGTGGATACAACCTCTCGTGTGGTGAGGTCGAGCTGCTACTTGTGTTGGGTGCATTTACCCTGACTTCAAGCAGAAGTAAGCTCCACCACGGCAAGTAATTGCTGTGCCTGTCTACACAGGCACATCCTGGCAAAACCTAAATCCAGACAAGGCCTTAATCAAAAAAGATGGGCCATAGGAACATGTTGGAAGGCCGAGCATAATGAAGGTAACACTTCAATTTGAATTAGTTTTTAGCTAGGAAACCAGGAGGGCAGGTCAGTTATTCTGATCCTCTTTTATATTTGTTATGATTGGTGAGGAACATGGACCACACAGAGCTGCCATTTTTGCAGAGATCTGTAGTCCAAAGTGTCAGGGGTCCATGAGGGTGGAGAAGTCAGCTACAAAACTTGGGCTCAGTTAATGGGCAGCAGTGCTGGTTCCCAGGTTAATTTTATACCCTGAAAGCCAGGCAGAGCTCATTCAGGGTTCGGACGGGGAGTTCAGTGGGCTCAGCTGGATTAGCTGCATATAGGACATGTCTGTGCATGTTTTCCCAGTGGCCCAGCAGGTTCTACATCCAGTATAAACGGCAGAGAGGAGCCTATTCAGCAGGAAAGAGATGCAGATTTCAGTGATTTGCAGTGTGGGTGAAAATGTTTCTATCTTTCCAGATGGTTTTAATTTTAGTGTCTGGCACTGCTCTGGCTGAGACCTCCTGAACCAAGGGTGATTTGATTACAGTCTTTAAGTACCTACATGGGGAACAAATATGTAATAATAGTCTCTTCAATCGAACAGAGAAAGATATAACACAATCCACTGGCTGGAAGTTGAAACTAGACACATTCAGACTGGGAAAAGGCGTACATTTTTAATGGTGAGAGTAAATAACAATAGAACAATTTACAAAGGGTGGTGGTGGATTCTCCATCACTGACCATTTTTAAATGAAGATTGGTATTCTTCTAAAAAATCTGCTTTAGGAATTATTTGGGGGCAGGTCTCTGGCCTGTGCTATACAGCAGATCAGACCAGATGATCACAATGGACCCTTCGGGGCTTAGAATCTATGAATCTAGGGGACTCAGGCCACTTCTTTGAAAAAACTCACCCCAAATTCTTTAGACCCCCATGGTTTGATCCAACCTCTGTCACCTTCCCCAAGTCCATATTAATTTAAAAAATGAATTAGGCCCACACAAATGGCTTTTCCTTGTTAAGTGAGAAAATTGCAGCTGCTTCGTCAGGGGAGGTATTATTTCGGAGAGATTAGCAGACTGATCTTGGACCTTCGCAAGCTGGGGTCTGTTCCAGGTTCTGCCATTGGCCTGTTGGGTGACTGACAAATCATGCTTGCCCTTTGTACTTGTGTCAGCTTCCCCCTCTGTAAAATGAGGATAATGATACTCAGCTTTCTCTGTAAAGCACTTTGAGATGTCTTGATGGCAAGCGCTAGGGCTATTATTATCAGCCCTTCTCTCAGAGCTTTGCAAGTGATGCATCATGCTGAATACATGATTGACACTGTCTTCTGACAGCCTCCTGCCTGATTCAGATTTGGTAATCCCTAGATGACAGGCTCCACTATGAGGGGGCAGTGTGACTCAGTGGGTAGGGCACGGGCCTGCGCTCCATTCTCAGCTCTGCCACTGACCTGCGCTGTGACCTTGGTCAAGTCATCTTTCTTGTCTATTCAGAGTTTAAGCTTTTTGGGGCAGGAGCTGTCTCATGTTTTGTGTCTGTGCAGTACCCAGCACAATGGAGTCTGGCTTTTGCGTGGGAGACCTCTATCTGCTCCAGGAATACAAATGAATAATAGCAATAACAGGTGCTTCTGGTGAACTTAAGCAAAAATCTTGAACTCCAAATTGACCCAGAAGGTGGGTCGCTCTATATCCTGGGGTGTCTGCCCCTGGGCTGGGGCTGCCCAGTATAGAAGCTGGGGCTAACACAGAGAGGAATTTTGCAAGAATTGGTATACATTATTTTGGGCTTTTAAAAATCTATTTCTGCCAAGCCAGTGTCACACTCATTCACCCCATGCAGTGATAGGCGTTGGCGATGATCTTAAAATCTCTGAAGCCTATTCATATGTCTTTGATGTTGAAAAAGAAAGCTGGAAAGTGCCTCTGAGCAATTACTTTTCTAGGCAATGTGGCAGATTTTAAAGTCATGACCCGGGATTTTCAAAGTTTACCTAATGGATTAAACACAAAATTCCCACTGAATGTGGTGAGATTTGTGTGGCTAAATCCTCTAAGTGGCTTTGGCAATAATACAATCCAGCGCATGTGCCGGATCAATGGCATTTTTACAGCAAGTAGCATCAGCTGCCGGCAGGGGAATTTTCGGTCTCTATTATTAATCATTAGTAATTATAATAATACCTCATGGCCCCAGCTGGCTCAGGGCCATTGCACTAGGCATCGTACGAGCGCAGAGACAGTCCGTGACACAAAGAGTTGACAAAGAGACATTCCAAAGCCACGAATAGCAGCCAGGTCTCCTAATTCCCACTCCAGGCCATTAACCATTAGACGTTGCCTCTAACTCTTGAGATTGAAGATAGCGTCTCAAGCGGAGCCTGGGGACAAAACGGGCTTCAAGCTCTCCCAGTGACTGGTGGGAGCCTGCTGGATGCGTGCCCTAATAAAGCCCTTCCACCAACAGCTGCTGTTGACTTTTCTTGCCACTAATAATGCTTTTGGCCACGCAGAGTAGTGCATCCCACAGTGCAACTGGTTGAGCTGCATGCACTGGTTTCCCACTTGCACAGGGTGGGGTTTTGAAAAAGCCAGGATGCATTTGCAATTAGTGTGGGCGGCGTTATCTCTGGAAGCTGCTGCTTGACCATCTCCTGCTCATTGACATTTAATACATGAAACATACGTGCTGGGCCCAGCTGGACTGAAACCAGCCACGTGCTAGGGCTGGACGCTCAGGCTCAAAGAAACTCGAACAAGCCTGAGTATCTTAGTGTTTGTACATATGGTCTCAGCTGTTCATTTTACTCAGAACACCTTTTATAGGGCCAGAGCAAAGGGAGGTCCCATCTTCTCCTGGTCACCATTTAGGAGCTGAAATATCACAAGTTCAGCCCTTGCCTCATTTGGGCTACTTGTGACACTAAAAACGCTGGTGAACGAGGAGAACACAAAGCTAAAGGGTGAGGGGGAAATGTAGCCTCGTGGATCAGGCACTAGACTAAGAAACATGGCGCTAATCTCTGAGTATGTCTGGTTAGTTGTAAACGCTTTGGGGCATGGACTCTCCTCACGTCTGTACAGAAACTAGCACAGAGGGGCCCTGATCACCCCTAGGGCCCAAAGATGTTAGTGATGCAGCTGATTAATAATAGATACCAAATCTCCCCTTGCCTCACACAGATGCTACTTACTGGGGAAATGCCATGGATCTGGTACATGCACTGGATCGTGTTATCCCATGTCTGGTCATCGGAGTTTCAATAGTTTAGGTAAAATGATTCCGAGCTGCCATCTTCAGTGCCTGAAAAGTTTGCTTTTTGTGGGGCAGGTTGTGGCAAAGGGGCAAGGCCTGGGTTGATGGCGCATTTTTAACATCTGCCATCCTGGCCTGTATTCTGGGGAATGACTCCAGATTTTAAACCACCTTGACTTCCCACCTGGCACCATCCCAGACTCCGAGCTTGTCTGGCCCAGTGCAGAGGAGGCCTGCAGTACGCCTTCATCTGCGGGTTACACATCTGCTCCACAGGCCGCACTTGTATCATCCTCCGTCAGACATGATGTCATGCCTCGATTCACCCGCTCAGTTGTGCCCTGTGACTGCCATTAAAGGTGAAACTGTAATAACCAACCAAATTGGGCACGCGGTCTATTTTTCTTCTTGCGATGGAGAATGGAGACCTGATCAGGGGCAGGTATATTTTATTCCTGCTTGTTTTCCCCTTAGAAATATCAGCAATGTTCACTTTTGCCTTCCCTCTTTTTTGTCGAAGAACTTGTTGGATGACTCAGAAACGTCTGTTGGTAGCTTTTCCTGCCTTTAACGGAAGGAAGCGCATGTTGAGAAGCAGTCAGCTTCCCTCCTGAGCATTTACATGAAACAGGTGGTAACAAAACACAGGTCGTTAAACTGTCTGAATGAAAATGACTCTCTCTTCGCTGAATCAACTTTCACTTCCTTGGTACGTGTGGTGTCAGAATCCCACCATCTCTCCAGTCATCCATAGAGCCTTCTGAGGTAGAACAGAGCCCAATTTCTAATAAAAAGGATAAAAGAATCAGGATGAGAAAATAAACTTTAAAAATCCCCTTTCACATTGACAATGCAGAAGCACCTAGCACTGTAATAATAGTGATACCCAACTGTCATCTAGCACTTTTCATGAGTAGCTCTCAAAGTGCTTTACAAAGGTCAGTCTCCCACTGTACATATAGGGAAACTGAGGCACAGTGAGAGAAGTGACTTGATGAGGGAGCCTTGATTTGGGTCTCTCAGTGCTACTGCAATAATAAAACCTTATAGGCCTTCTTTTTCTATAATAAAGAAGCAAATTCCCCTTTAAGGACCATGAGTGATCCAGCAGGATGTCAGAGGGCAGGCGCTGTCCCTTTATGCTTAAAAAAAGTAATCACATTATTTTGAAGGGGCTTCCCCACTGATGAGCATTAGCCATGACTTCTGAGTAAATATCTCATGGGCTGCTGCCCCGCATATAGTGCCGTAATGTTTGGCTTCCGAGATATTTGGCTCTGAATCGCCTTCTGAATAATGTGCTGTGTTTGATTTACTGTTGGAAAGAGTTGAGGGAGTTACCTGCAATGACGTTCTTGTATTCTCTGTAATATCCCTGGCTGGGGAGGTGAACGACTCCGTAAAACATTACATGAGCTTCACAGGCCACAGAATGTTTGCTATCTAATTTTTATACAATGTTCTCTAGACGTGCTGTTTAAGCATTTGTATGAAGGCATTAAGCCCTGCCTGACCTGTCTTTCTCTCTCTTGCTCTTTTTTTTTTTATCTCCTAATATTCCTCTGCTGACATGGATCAGACCTGCCTGGGGACAAGGTAATTTGCTCACGTGTATGCTCTTCTATGTAGCTTCTATGCTTTCTCATAGGACTGGGCATTTTGGAACAAAAATCATCGGTCCACTGAGTCCAGTACAACATTCCCTTGCCACAGCTGGTTTGGAAATATTCTTGCACACAATGCACCTGTGGAACTCATTGCCACGGGAAATTATTGAAGGTAATTGCTTAGCAGGATTCAAATACGGACTGGATATCTATGTGGATAAAAACACCATCCAGAGTTATAACAGCAAGGTTTAAAAAAAAAATCCCATGAGTTTTAGAGCTTGTAAATTCTTTGGAGCAAGGATTGTCTTTTTTGTTGTGTTTGTACAGTGCCTAGCACAAAAGGATAGTGGTCCTTAAGTGGGGCCCCTATGCACTATCACAATAATAATAATCCTCATGCTTCAGGGCATAAACCAATCTCTAACTAAAGGGGTCAGGAGGAAACATTCCCTGCAGGATGATTATCCCACGTGTCACCACTGTGGGGTTTTTTGCACCTTCCAGTGAGGGACCTGGTACTGGCCCTCATACATCTGGACTGGGACTCAGGGATCTGAATTATACTGCTGGCTCTGCCATTGGCTTGCTGGATGATCATGGGCAAGTCACTGCCCTCCCTGTGCCTCAGTTTCCCCATCTGTAAAATGGGGATAATGACTGACCTCCTTTGTAAAGCACTTTGAGATCTGATGTAAAGTGCTGCATAGCAGCTAGGTGTTATTATTTAGCAATTCCTATTTTGTTTCAGTGTAACCAATCTAAAATGCTTCAGAAAAAGCCAGATAAATCTCATTATTCACTTTATTGGGTCGTACTAAACAGGGTGTAGAAGGGAAAGAGCTTTCTGATCCCAGTTAGGGAGTCACATATCATAGAGACTGAGGCTGGGTAGCATTAGGATCTCATGGTTAAAGCATTGCAATAGCCCTCTTAAGATGTGGATCAAATTCCCTGCTCCGCAACAGACATCCTATGTGATGTTGGGCAAGTCACTGAGACTCTGTGAAATGAGGCTAATCATTCTGTCTCGTGATCTTGGCCTTCTTATTGTAACTACAGATGCTTTTTTTTATTCATATACATTCATATTCCTTTCATGAGTCTTGCTAACCTGACTACCACCACACTATCTGGTGGCAGCGAGTTCCACAGGCCAAAGTAGGCTCATGTCCAAACGTATTTCTATGTATCCATCTGGAAGTTGGTGCCTCTCTGGCACTGGCCAGGACACACTAGCCACTCACTGTAGTCGCTGGCACTAGGGCATGACTAAGCCCAAGGAAGATGAGATCAATGTTCAGCTCCACATCCTTCCTTTCTAACATAAAAGCTCCTGTTAATCTTTGTGGCAAAATTAAAGTGCTGGGTAATGATATATTGCAAATGAAGTGTGGTCCCAGTTATGCACCACACGTAATGTGGCCTCACTTCCCCCTTCAGTGACACGCAGCCCCCTCTGGGCTGGGATGTGGCGCTGTTTAGCAGCACACAGCAAGGAGGGACGCTCATCCGGGCGAGGCAGAAACCCAAACGAAGCCCAAACTGGTGCTATTTAGGTAAAACCAAACGTCTCGCTACTTGTGTCAAATCTTTCATTGCTATTTGGTGCCGCGGGGCCAGGTAACGCAAGGTCTGCTCTTCCGGGGGGATTTCCCCATCCAGGAATAGCAACACCGACCCGGGATCAGACTGGGGGTTATTTCAGAGACACGTGTGTGGCTCCCTGGAGCATTACAAAGCCAGTGAAAAATGTAAACACAAAAACTTTGGCTACGAAGACTCGCCCATGTGCCCAGCCCTGTCAGACAACAGTTTAAGACAGGAAGTGCAGACGCATTCCTGCAGCCTCGACACTGAAGAGGGAGAACGTAGGGAGTGGGACATGGTCACCTGGATGGCGATGGAGCCAGAACACCCTCTCCTGCCCTGAGCAGTGCCCTGGGTCTCCTGAGGGGCCAGGATTTTGGTATTACATGTCACTGAGGAACTGGCATCCCCTCCCGTCACGGCACCCCCAGCGCCTTGCTAAGGCATTGGTTCAGTGGGCTGACCCAACCTGGGGCTGGTCCTCAGTCATTACTCAGAGAGGAGAGCGCCCCCTGCTGGGTCACCTGCTCAGCTCTCTGCTGCCGTGCAGCCCCTAGCACCGCACGGGGCACTGGGGTTAGTAGACAGCGCCCCTACCGAGAGAACCCTGCCACTGCCTGCTGCGGAGCATGGCCACGTCCCGCCTCGGGGTACTGGAGTTAGTACTGACACCGGGTAGACAGAGCCCTCTACTGAATTAACCAGGCCACTGCCTGCAGTGCAGCTCCCCCTAGCACCATGTTTAGGCTTTGGAATCAGCATGGACTCAGAGGGGTGACCCCCACCCTCCTGCTGGGCCACCCGCCCGGCTCCCTGCTGGGCATGGGTGCTGTACTGACCCAGAAGAGCGAGACACATGCATTGCCTGGCTGTTCCTTGGAGCGCTCCCACCCAGGGATGTGAACAGGTTCAGCCTACCGGTGCGAACAGACCAGAAACTTGTTAGAACTGCCCCAGGGCTTGAGTACGGCTTTACAAATGGCTTGAACCCAGTTATGCCTTAGCCACACCTTCAGCACAGCTGTGTTCGAGGACAGTTGTGCGTTATGCCTTGTGCGTTATGCCAGTGACCGCGTGGAGGAGCAGCCACAGGAAAGGGGCTAGAGTGGGAACTGGGGAGCAGGCAATGGCAGCATAATCCCAGATTTGTTGCTGGAAAATAAACTGTGCATCTTCCTGGGCAGGGTCTGTGGCCACAACTTCCAGAGCTAAAAGCCTGAGCTGCTCCCACGGTCGCTAAAGGGTTAACACCCTTCGCTAGCAGCACAGACGGGCTGGTGGAAAATTCTCCATCCAAACTTTTTTCTGCCAGGAAATTGGGTTTTCAATTAAATGAACATTTTTAATGGAAAAGCCTTTGCTGCCTGCAAAAGATGTGAAAAGCCCCAAACGCCTGGACCCAGGGACACTTTTCTGAGTAGCGAGGAGGCCTGCCCCACGCTATTGTCACACCCAGGAGTGAGCACCGAGGTGACATGGGACAGGACCACGGCACACCTAATTCATTCACACACTCACACACAGCCACTGCTTGAGCTGACAGAGACTTCCCAGTTGATTGTGGCCACCTTAGAGAATATAACAAACAGCTGAGCAGTTGCAATTCTCCCTCCCAGGTTCATGTAACATCCCTCCCACTTAAATACTTTCCCAGCCACCATGACCTTTACTTTCATTCGGTGGTAGCGCTACCCCCTTGCTATTTTCCAACTGAGAGAGTCCCGAAGCTCTACCTGGCCATTCCACAGCATCTGAAATGGTGAAAAGCACCAGTTTTAGGGAAACCCCCCCCGGGGGAGGTGGGAGGTGAAAGTACTCTAACAAAGAAGACTCACCCTCAGGAAGTTGCAGCACTTTTCCTTGTGTGAGTCGTGGTGTTGTCCTGTGAACGTAGGCAGAAATTTTTTCTGGAGCAGTCAGTTTGCGAATTCATGCCTTTTCCTTTATCAGCTCATCTTATTCTTTCTGTTTCACCCAATTCCAATAGTATTCTGTTAAAAACCACAGGAAGGTTTATCACAAAAACTTACTTAGAAAGCCCATTCACTTGTTCCGAAGCACCCATCGCTACTTCCTGCTTGTTCGATGAATATGCCTAATTTCTCCCCCCCTCCTTCTTACAACACAGACTGTATATAAACCAGTGAAATCCCCCAGTATGAACATGAATTTCTGAAAACTCCTTCTGTCAACATCAATCTCTGTTAAGTTGCTCCTGGGATACAGCTCACAATGAAGTTCATTCCAGCAGGTAAAATCATCTTTGTCAAACCTCTTTGATTTTTTTTTTTTTTTAACTTTGAAGCAATCAGTCACACCTTTTGTCTGCATCTCTGCTGTGTGATGCAAAGAGAAACCCTTAAGAAACTTTTTTCCTAGTCTTAGCATCTCTGGAAATTGACAGTAAAAAAACCGAGCATGTCTCTCTGGCATATTTCCACCACCATCTGGAAATTTATACTACTTGAAATTCTTCCAAAGGGTTTTTTAATTCTTTTGGGTCTCTCGCTGCTGGGAAACACTGATAAGTCTTGTTTAATTAGATTTTTGTTTAAAAAAAAATCAGAGGAATAAGGAAGTTGTCAATTGCAAAATGTTTTTGGCTTGACCACTTCAGAGCAGAACTTATCTAAACATTAGGAACTAAAGCCAGAATGTTGTTCTATCGACCTGAGTACAAGTCATGTCTATGTGAAGTAGTCTAGGATATATACAGACCAGTGGGATAGGATGAAAAAAGTTTTAGGGGCTTTAAGCAGAGCAGGTGACTGGCTGGTGCACGTGGCTGTAACTAAGGAAAGCTAGTCTCTAGTCCCAACCTGTCCATTGGCCTCATTAGTGACCTTGGACAAGTCACTTTGCCTCAGTTTCCCACTCTGTGAAATGGGAATAATGATATTGAATGCTGCCTTAAAGCATGTGAAGATCTGCTGATGAATGAAGCTACAAAAGACCGAGGTATTATTGATGCCCGGGGCTAGAGAATCTGAATGAGATTGCAAGTTAATATTAATTCATTGGTGAATGTCAAAAACTTCTTCCGTATTGCTAGGCACACTGAGAGTCCCAGAGCTGAAATATGCATGGGAGAAAATTGCATAGTACTTGTCCACACCAGACCATGTTCCTCCCTTCTGTGGGGTAATGACCTCCGGGACGACAGTGGCTGTGTCTTTTGCTTTCCATCCTCCTTTGCTTTCACTGCAAATGGCCTTTCCCTGAATACGAACACTGCTAGCTGAGTGATTGCCACACAGAAGGGAAGTCCTGTCAGTTGCAATGTACAAATTTGGGCACGGATGCTGCTACAGCGAGTGTAAATAAAGTAATTATTGTCTGACTTGTGACCTGCGGCAATTCCGAGATTCTTACAAGTGTGGGCAACTTCTGGATTTGTCAGAGCCTAGAACGATGCAGGTTTCAGCAGCTGTATTGTGACATCGCTTGTTGGGCTGGCTGGTGGCTTCAGGCCCAGTTGGCAAAGAGGCTGAGGGCACTCTGCTTTGCACGGGATTGGGTCCTGCTCCATAGAAACTGAATAATATAATTTTTCTCCTTCACTGTGAGGTTTATAGCACGGAACTGGGGTGGTCAGGTCTGTCTATCTACTCCTGAGAACCTCCCACAGTATTCTCAACTGTGCCACTGCCTTGCTGGGTGACCTTGGTCAGATCACTCTGTGACTCAGTTTCCCCATCTGTAAAATGGGGATGATAAGGCTTTACCTGTCTTTATAAAAGGCTTTGGGATCCTGGCTGGAAAGCACCACGTTAGTGCCAAGGATTAATATTCATCATAATCCTTCATACCAGCACCATGACCACAAAGGGATAATATTGCCAGAGGGCAATTGTCCAAGGTTACCCAGAGGCAGAGGAAGATTTAGAAACCTGGAGTGAGATCCTGGGGATGTCAGGGACAAACCTCCTGTTGTCATCACTAGGGCCAGGCTGTCACCCCAGGTTTCCTGACGCCCAGTCCAGTGCCCGAAGCACTAGCCCGCACTGAGAGCCTGTGATTTTGGCACCTGGCTGCATCTGCTCTCATTAACCCAGAATGGGGACGTATCTCATGCAGGAGGGCAACCTGGAAGGGAGAGGAGTTGCCTGCGGGGCTGCACCAGAGGAGGAGAACCCTACTCAGTGCCTAGTGATAAACAGGCCAGCAGGCAGTGATGCAGCACACAGTCGAGTGTGGTTCACCCTCAGGCTCCCTCCTGGGAGGGGAGGGTCAGGAACCCAGGGAGCAGGGGGAAGACAAGAGCTCACCAGGATGTGGTGAGGGGCTAGAAAGAAGCGACTGCTTGAAGGATAATTGCACTGCATCTTTAAATCTGTAGTCGGCCAGGGAAGGTCCTAGACAGAAACGCTACAGCAAATCAGAGAGAGACAGAGCAGTTTTCGGGACAATGCCAATCTCCTATTTCTAATAAAGCTCCTTGTTCAGTGTCAGAAGAGAGCAGCTTGTTCTGTAATTCTTTACTTTTGTCAGATGACAGCGCCTGGGGCAAAATCTTGGGGAAATAAATGCTCCAGTCAAACTCAGCCTCCCCCCGCAGCCTCTTCCATAGCCCACCTCTGTGCATATCAGCTGTTCTCCTACCAGCCTTTCACAGCAGTGTTTTTTCAAGAATGCTCACTGTTCTGGGGGGGCTTTAATAATTCCTAGCGCTTATCGTCAGATGTCGAAGACTTTACAAAGGCAGCTAGTATCATCATCCCCATGTCACAGATGGGGAAACTGAGGCACAGAGAAAATTGTCCATAGCCACCCAGCAGGAGCTCGGATTAGAACTAAGGTGTCCTGAGTCCCAGGCACAAGTGCTAGCCACTAGACAACACTGCCTTTTAGAAGATGCCTCCCTTGAGACACCTCAGCTGGCTACTATCAAAATTTTGCTCAATCTCAGCAACCCGGGCCCAGGCACATAACGGGCACAACCCCTTCCCCCCCCCACACACACACACATGGCCCTGCCCCTGCTTTGCATGTCTGACTAAATCTGACAGGTAGTCACAGGCAGTTGTGCAACCTGGGAACACACAAAGCTCCAATAGGAAAGGAAAAGGCTGGGGAATTCCTGCTCCATTGCAGGGTAGGGCTGAGCTGGGTGAGGGGCTGTGCTCAGAGGGTGACAGGAAATGCAGAGAGCAGAGCAGAGGGGATTGAGGAGACAGGGACATGGGAATTTTCCTCTTAGCTACACTGGTAGCAGTGAGAGGAGAATATGGCCCTTCGGGCAAACTCCAGCCCCAATTTACCGGAGCTCCACAGGATCCATGGGCATGGGGGAGCCTGGGTGCCAGCAAGATGGCTCAGGGCAGGTACGACAATGCTTCTGTGCGATCAAAGAGCAGCACGGGTGCCTCAGTGGCATGGGCTTCTGGCTGCAGTCCTGGCACTAGCTGGCTTGGTGAATGGAAAGGTTCTTGGTCCCAGAGATCAGCGGCTCCAGTCCAGGCAATAGCTGGTTCCTCTTCCCAGTGATCTCTGCCACGCTAAAGAGCGATCCCGCCCTGAGTCTGTGGGAGAGATTCTCTTAACCCTCTTTCCCCAGCATGGGCAAGACCAGGAGCTATTAATGACGGAGGCTGTCTGGTCCCAATGACGCCGGGCACTTTCCAGGTGGAGAGCTCAGAGCTCTCACCTGGCCTGGGTGGGCACTGGGCTCTGAAGTGACTGACTCTGATGGCTGGGTCCCCTTGGCGTCTTCTCACCGCTCCCTCTCTCCTCTGTCACAGGCGTTGTCCCCTTGCTGTTGCTGCTCCACAGCGCACTGGTGGCTGGCAAGGCACTGCCGGTGGACACCCCCAGCCCCATGTGCGAGAACGTGCACTTGTGCAAACACAGCGTGGTCGAGCAGACCCGGAAGCTAGTGGTGCTGCTCAACGCAACGGCTCAGGATCTCTTCAGCATCTACGTAAGTTCCCTTTGCAGCCTCGACTCCCTAAATTCAACCTGTGGGAGCTACTCAGCCAGGAGCCGGGCCTGGCCTGTGCACCCCGCCGCGCTGCTTGTTCCAAAGGACCCGGCATCGGCCGAGCGGAACGTGCTCATTGCTAGAATCCCCCTGGAAGAGGCTCCCTAAAACTGGCAGGTGTTTTGTTTGCTGGACCAGTGCAGGATCACTGGGGAGCAGCAGGGGCTGGATACCCGGTCATGTGGGAGCTCAGCAGCTCTGAGAACAGAATCTCCCATCCCAAATGGAGGGTGGTGAGGGAGGCCAGAGGGGTGGGGAGTAGCGGGCTAGTTTTTGTGGAGTGGTGTGCTGAGTTTAGATCCCAGCTTCGGCTGGGGAAAGCCATTGGTGGGTCACCTTCCAGCCCCTGGTGTTACGTTTCTCTCAGCCCCCACCGCACTTCCCCCACTGTGCAGTTCGGCCCAGCCAATGACTCCCTGCCTAGCTGTGGCCGGAGCAGGAGGAAGTGCAGGGGTAGGTGAGTTATTGGTTCAGTCGGGGGATGGCTGAGAAGAAGGATCGGGCAGGAGCCTAGACTTACGAGACCGGCTTTCTAATGCCTGTTCCATGCAGCTGCCTGTGTGACCTGGGGCAAACGGCTCTGTCCTTGGCTTTTCACCCATACAGCGGGGTCAGAGCCCTGCCCAGCCTCCCAAGGGTGTGTGAGGTTAAATCCATTACAGGTTGGGAGCTGCGCAGGTGCTGTGGCAATAGGGGCAGAGAGACCCTGCGAGAGGTGTCTCCGCACGCAGGCGAAAGCCGGGCACTTACAGCGTTGCGAACACAAGGGCTCAGGAGACAGGTTCTTTTTTACTGAATCTGTCGGAGCCTTTCTGCTACACCCGGGTCCCGTCCTCAGGCTTTTCTGCACAACGAGGAAGGCTGGAAATCTCCTTGTTCAGCTAAAGCCGAGCTTCTCGCCTGGCTCCAGGAGCAGGGCTTTAAAACCCACAGCACAAGATCCAGGCTACAAGCCTGAGAACTGGCGACACTGCATATCAGCGTTGCGGGGGGGGAGGGCTGATGGTGGGGCAGTGTGTGCGAGGGGTGTATGTGCCTGAGATTCCCTAGTCACGTCTTCCCTTCCTGCCTCCCCCAGCTGGACCGCCAGGGCGACCCGTTCAGCAGCCATGTGGATGAACTCTGCAACGCCAACACCAGCTACTTCCCTGCCTTCCACGTCAACCGGACCAGCCAGAAGAAGGAGATCATGGTGGCCCTGTACCGGGTCTTTGCCTTCCTGAACGCCTCCCTGGGCAACATCACCAGGGACCAGGAAGAGCTGAACCCCACGGCCAGGGAGCTGCTGGAGCGGCTCCACAACACCACCAAGACCACGCGGGGCCTGATCTCCAACCTGACCTGCCTGCTCTGCACCAAGTACAACGTCTCCCAGGTGGACGTGACCTACGGCAAGAGCAGCAAGGGCATGAACGTCTTCAAGAAGAAGCAGCAGGGCTGCCAGGTGCTGAGGAGCTACGTGCAGGTCATCTCCCAGGCGGCACAGGTGCTGCTACCTCACCTCGGGCAGGCATGAGCAGCCAGAGTGACCCTGCCGCCCTCCCCTTGCCTGCTGGGCCCATCTGCGGCAGGGTCGGGGCAGCGCGACTGAGGTGAGCAGGGATCTGTGGGGAGTGACCCCAGGGTGGCTGAGAGAGAGGGAGAGGGGTCATTTAAAGGAGAAGCCGATTGCCCTTTGCTCAACCCTCTTGGTTTGTAACGCCCCGATCTTTAAGCTCACACCCCCAGCTCGCAAGGCATTCGTCCGTCAGGAGAGGCTGCGATCACTGCTTGGAGTGGGACTGGCTCCCCCCGGACAGCCACTTCCGTCCTGCTCTCAGCGCTTGCCCAGGGTATCGCCGAACTGTTCCTTCCACGGGAGGTTTATTTTCAACAATCCATGTTGGCTTCCTATTTATTACCTACCCTTTTTTAGAACCTTTATTTATTTGAATGTTAACGAGGATGACTTCTATTGTGTTTGTATTGTATTTTAAATGCCTTAGACACAGCACGTTATAAATGCCATGAATTATTGTTCTGCGGGAGGCCGAAAGGGCCGAAAGATAAAGGACGATTTAGGCAGAAGATCAAGGACTGACCCCAGGCCACAGAACAGTCTGGCAGTGGCCATAGTGGAAGCTCCAGTGCTTGAGTCATTGAAAAGCAGGCAGGGAAGGCACTAGGCAGTGTGGATGGGGGACAGGCACTGCCCTGGCCCCAGCGAGATGCACTGGGTAGCTCTTGTCCATCTTTGGGCCACCCTTTCCTCTGGCTTCAAGGGGGAAATCAGAGGAGAGTTTGATCCTTTGATTCTAGGAGGTTCTGCACTGCAGCTGGGAGTTGGGTTTCACTGCTTGTTCTTGGTCCCTCTCCGGCCCCCTCCTGTCTTATTAAATCTTGATTAATTAGAACGCAAAGCTTTGGAACTGCTGGAGCACTAGGCCTGTCAGAGGAGCCCATGTGCTCTGTGAGATGCTCATCACTTACGGGTATAAAATCGCCAATGGCAGGGATTTAAGAACAGGATCACTAGATAAAATAGTTCTGCTCAACTGAGGCCAGGTTCTGCAGTGATGGGCGCCCTACAATACTTTAGAGGGGTGAGAGGCGCTGCCAATCCAGCCAAGAACCAGACTCCACGGAGAGCGTCCAGTGTGCTCCTCTGTGAGCCTGAGCTGAGGTCACACAACCACTGCAAAGTCCACACATTGAGGGCTGGTGTTAGGGGATAGCAAGTGGGGCAATGGCCCGGGGCCCCAAATCACAGGTCTCCCCCCATGTCCCCTGCGGTATGCTTGGGCTTTGGCTTCCAAAATGTGCACAAATCAAATGTGTGAGCAGATCCGGAGGGCAGGCCCAGACCCACTCCTTCGTTTCTGCTCTGGGCCCCAGCGAGTCGAACACCGTCCTTGCACACACTGTCATTGCGAAAGCCAGCAAGACACTTGGCCTTGCTCAGAGTTAAGAGGGGAGAACGTCTCTGAGAGCAGCTGCTGATCTTCACAGCCAGGTCCAAAGCCCGCTGAAATCTTTGGTGTCTTTGGTGAGCTTTGGATCAGGCCAGCAGGCTGAGATTTTCCAGGCTGCCTAAGGACTACGGACAGCCACTGAATGGCTTTGATAATCCCAACCCCGGCTTCGCCGGTCACAAACGCTTCCTCCCGGCACACACATGGAAAGGACATGCCCCTCTGATCGCTCTCTGTCCTGGCTTCCCCTTGTGATAGCATCATCTTTTCTTCTTGCCCCACGCGCCACATGGCGAATGCAGTCCTGCAGGTTATTGGATTCCTTCCCTGCTCATTTTCAAAGGAGCAGCCTCTCTAGCATGGGCCTGAAGAGATAGGGGCAGGGCATGGGGTGGGGTTGCTTTTAAATTCAGGGTGTGAGTTTTCTCACAAAATTTCACTTAGAACAGAAAATCCCTGTTAAATTCAGTACCAACTTCCGCCACGTCAGAGGCTTGGTTTTTGAGCTGCTCTTCCCTCTATCAGGAGAAAGAGGACCCATTTCTATAGGAAGAGATCAAGAGATGGTTACTGGAAAACCAGAACCATTTAGCTCAACGCCTCAGCACTCTCCCCATCAATATAAAAAGGGTCTGGGATCAGACAAAACGAGACCTGGATTTGAACTACCAGGATTTTGATAAAACCTTGCAAAATCCCCAGCAACCATGGTTTTGCCCATCTCTGGCAGATACTGTGAGAGCATCTGGAAGGAGCTAAAGGCCACAGGTAACCTCTGTGATCTTCAGCTCAAGACTGGGTGTCCTTTTCAAAGATCTACTCCAGTTCAACCTCAAGTTCTTGGGGTCAATGTTGGATGAATCATCTGGCCTGTGTTAGGCAGGGGGTCAGAGTAGATGATCAGAAGAGTCCCTTCTACCCTTAAAATCTAGGATGGTGAAGTTCTTATTTATGGCTCCTAACAAGAAGTTAGAGAAGTGGGGACTTGGGCAGCGCTATTGTGCTACTGAGCAGTGCTGTACACGCCCATGTATTTGTGTTTCCGTGTTGTTACTTGCACACAGTATTAAGGCACTTGTTAGGTGAGTGAAAGGTGTGACTACTCTGAAACAGACATGCTTTTCTTCTGCACTGGCTTCTTTCACCCAGCTGGCTCTGGAAATGTGACTGTTTACTGTGTGTGGCTTGGATTGTTAAACCGGACTGATGAGAAAGGCACTCGAATGGAAGGGCAGTTGCAAGGGGTTGAAGTGCTGGCTGGCCAGCTGCTATTTTGGATCATTCTCCTCAACCCCCCAAGCAGCTGGGGGAGGGAACGCACGGTTTAGAAGACTCAAATAGCACCGACTTTGTTAAACCTTCACTTACATTTTCAGTAAAAGCCTATCATGGTACATACAGTGACTTCACCCCTGGAGTTAGGAAAAGAGCTTTTCTCATCATGAAGGCAAAAAGGGGCAAGGCCCCTGTGAATGTAATTAATGAATCCTCGTATAAAGGGCTCTGCTACGTCAAGGTTAGAGACTGGACTGGCCAGGAGGGAAGACAATGGTACTGATTCTCTCCGGGCAGCCTGGCTTATTGCGTAGCACCTTCCTCCACCCAAAACGCCCACGTGCGCAGTGGCCCTACATGACCAGCACGGGTAAATCTGGCCTTTTACACTCGTGTCAATCAGCAGTGACACCAGTTCAAGCAGGCTAAGTGCGAGGGAAGCAGGTCTATTACTGACTGACCCCCCTCGTCTCTCTGAGGCAGGCGGTGGTTGTATTCTCACTCACCGCAAGCGAAACAGAGGCAGCGCAGTCTCAGCCTCTGCCGTTGGGAGGCCGCCGTGAGACCAGGGCCTGATTTTCAGGCGTACTGAGACGCAAACGCCACGCCAGATGAAGTCAGTGGGATTTTCACCACCTCTGAAAATCATGGCTGGGCAGCTCAGGCTGGGCACAGGTATTTTAAATTCTAACCCTCTGCGTCACTGTGCACTTTATAGGCTGCAGCACACGTATTCTTATAGTGACCGGTGAATATGGTCCCGACCACAGCCGTAGCAGCCTGGGCTGAGGGTCAAGAGTGCCTGACTTCTACTCCCAGCTCTACTGATCTGCACAAGCTGGTTGTTGTAGTTCTGTGGACTCGGTTTCCCCTCTTCCTTACATTTGTGCAAATCACAGTTTGCACCCCTGGCGGGGGGTGAGGAGAGGGGGGGCTCAGACTCCGTGTCCCCATCTGTGAAGGGGGGGAGAGGGTGATACCTCGTAGGGATGTTGTGAGGCCATTGAATGTTTGGTGACATCGGTGCTAATGATGATGACGTGGAAAACTATTTATGTGCTCCAAGGTGACAAGATAATCTGTGGGGCTGGAAAGCCGTATGTAAAAAGTATATCCCAAGACACATGTCTCACATGACGTTTTATTAATTATTATTATTAATTATTGTTATTATATATTGTATATATTGACATATTTATTTTTATATTTTTTAGAATATCTTTTTACAAATAAATATTTTGAACCAGTCTGTTTTCCTCTGTGGCTTTCTTATCATTGCCCTGTGGTACTACATTTGTTTGCCTCTGGAGTGCCCCCAAACTGCAGTCCTGTTAGAGCCTGCGAATGCATCTCCTGCAATGCCCAATGCTGGATCAGGGTCTCTACCCGAAGCCGTTTCATTCTGATCTCAAGCCAAAGGCCATGGTAGCTAATGGGCGTCTTTCTGGACTTTGGACCAGGTCCTAGAAGTCAGATTTTCAAGTGTTCAGCACCGACAATTGGGCAGAATTTCACAAGTGCTCAGCACAGGCGGGGTTATCCCCTTGGTTGGGCCCCTGAATGCCGCAGTGGCCATGACAGGGGCTGTGAAAGCGCCACATCCTCCCCCACATGGGCACATGCTGGGGGCAGGCAGAGGCTGGAGGGGGCAGCACCAGCGCCCCTATGCAGCCTGGGGGGGGGGGGGGGGGGCTTAGAGCAGCTCCACTTTCCCAAATCACACCAGGGGTTGTTGCAATCCCTGAAGCAGCCTGGAGTGCCCAGGGTCCAAGTGGCATAAAGCCACCTTCATCCTCCCTCCCTCAGTGCTGCATCCCAGGGTCCTCAGGATCAGGCCCTTTTCAGCTCTTCAGGAATGGCAACGGGGGGGTGCTGAAGTCACTTGTTGGCAGAGCTGAGCGTGGCATAGGAGGGAGCTGGCCATGTGCCACCTGTGCACCGCTATGTTGCGGGCCCCCTCAGCCCTCCGTGCAGATCAGAACAGCCAGAGCCTACCTACGACCAGCTGCTGATGGTCCTACAGACTGTTCCAACAGCTGAAAACAGCCGGGGAGTAGCAATGCTCTGGCTACATCCCTCTCACTCCAGGACCGCCCCTACCCCTGCAGTAGAGAGTTGTACAGTGTGGCTTGTTCCAAACGCTGCGCTTCCCAGGGACCCCCCTGATGTTAGAAAATCCCCCCCGAGGACACCTAATGTCAGCTTGTCAGCTCCTTTACGCCATCAGAGCCAGTGTAAGCGTGAGGGACACAGATGAGTGACACTAGAAGCATGCTCAGTGCTGGCATTCCAAAGACAGCACTGCTGCCAAAGGATCCCGGCACCGTGGGAGAGATCCCAGGTGTTAAAAAGCCCAGAGGCCAGTGAGGAGAAACAAAGGGAATCAGATAAAATAACAACCACCTCAAAGACGCCAGCCCAGCCCTTGGAGAAGTTCATAAAAGTCTGGCTAAGCCCAGACCACCTAACTTCCAGGCAGAACAATGTTCCTGTGCTGGCCAATAACCGGGAATCGGATCAGTTAACAAGAGGATGATTATGAGCACACTTGAGCAGTCTGATGAAATCCTCCGCCAGAGCCCACGGGCCTGCAGCCAAACCTCCCAGGCATGAGACCGAAAGCAGATGAGCTAAGATCCTGTTTGATCATCCCTCGTGTCTCGGAGCAGCACAGAATCTCTCTCTCTTAATAACGTGCCCCAACAGGTTGTTCGGCCCAGGCTTTACAAATCACAATTGCTCAGGCCTGCATTTGTAAAGGAGAGAGCGCGTCTAAAGCTGCCTTTGATCTGACCCAGAGCCACGCGAAGTTGTTAATGTCATTTATTCTTTGGCAGCCTCTGTGTAAAGCAGCTTCATCAATGTCCTGTGGGCATCTTGACGTTGTAGGGGAGCTGGCTGCTCTGTGTGACTGCCGGCTTCTGTAGGTATGCCACAGGCAGGGCTGGCCAAGATGGGTTAGTTTGGTTTACAAGGGATTTTGATATTTACGAATTTGCTTAGGTTCCAAAGCAAATTTACCAAAGCTTTCCCATGAACTGGAGATCCCTGAAAATTTTGTTTCAGACACACCAAAATATGGTGTCCCTGAAACAAAGCATGACACTGATGTTCTAGTTAGCAGCCATGAAACTGGCAAGAGTGTTTTCACTTAGCTGCCCTGCTGGGGCTGGGGCTTTCGGCGCTGGCAGGCTGCCCCTGGGGCTCCCAGTGTTGCTACCAGGGGGTGGGCAGCCTGCGTGTCCTGGCTCCAGCTCCCTGGGTCCCTGCTGGAGCTGTGGATCCTGAAAGACTGGTGTATTGCCATAAAGCTGCGGGTATTCGGACAAACATTTGATCAAATATGTACTAGATCTGGCACAACATTTTGCTGTAACAAAATCAGAATTTTCCCAATGAAACCATGTTTCATCATAAAATTTCCAACCCCCTCTAGTCATAGACATTATACCACCAACAACTAATGGAGCTTCTCCTTTATTTCTGGTGGTTGAGGGATCTGAGTCTGCTTCTTCAGTCCCCATGAAACCTAGTGATGCTTGTAAATTCCTAGGTAGGCCTGGATTAGTTACTCTGTGAAGGAGGAGAGGAAGGATGGACTAATTGTGCGGGCTCTAGCCTGGGGCTTGGGAGACCTGGGCTCGAGTCCCTGCACTGTTGCAGACATCTGTGCAGTCTGGTGGGACTCACAGCCTACCCATGCCTCAGTTTCCCAGGTGTAAAATGTAGCTAATAGAGGCCTGCCCTCGTGGAAGAGAGAGAGCGTGTTAAGACAGATGTACAAAAGATTGGGGGGTTAGTACAGTGAGGGGCACATAGGTAAAAAGAAAGAAGGGGCTATCAAAATGAAATTTACTTTGTATTTGGTTACATTTACAAAAAGCTACCCCTAGCCCAGACTCTAGACCTCAACTACAGTTAAGTGGCAGTCAACAGACTGCCCACCACACTCCACTTCCAAAGGAAAAGTGCTTCAGCTTTTCCTGTCTTCCAGCACAAATGTCTGACTTGAATTTTAATGCACAGCAGTGGCCCAGGCTGCCTCTGGAGCCCTAGCAAAACTCATGCTTCTTAACAGGCTCAGGTCTGCAGAGTGAACTCCGAACGACTTGCTGGACTCACGGCCAAGAGTAGCCGGGTCCAGCTCCACACCCTGGTTTCAATTCAGCATTTTGGAACCACCAAGCCAGCCGAAGCAGATAGTCACATTTTATGATCTTACTGAGACTCGGCAGCACTCATCAGTGGGGCAAAACTTCCTGGTGAAAAGGAGAAGCAGGAATCCTGGCCTTCCAGGGTCGCCCCAGCCATCTGCTCAAGTTGCTCATGGTCTCAAGTTGCAATTGGGGAAGGTCTAGGTTGGCTATTAGGAAAACCTTTTTCCCTAGGCGGGTGGTGAAGCACTGGAATGGGTTACCTAGGGAGGTGGTGGAATCTCCAGCCTTAGAAGTTTTTAAGGCCTGGCTTGACAAAGCCCTGGCTGGGATGATTTAGTTGGGGTTGGTCCTGCTTTGAGCTGGACTAGATACCTCCTGAGGTCCCTTCCAACTCTCATCTTCTATGATGCTGGGACTCTATGATTCCGCACCACACTGCAGAGGCATGGCAGGGATGGCAGAAGGAAACGTGTCTCCTGCCATGCTGCAGGCTAGCAACGTTGGGCCAGTTTCACCACTAATACCCATGGACCCCGGACCTGATCCAACGGCCTTACAGTAAATGGGAGACTTTCCCCTGGCTTCATTGAGCTTTAGATCTGGTTCAGAAGGTCATTTACTGTTAAAACATAAGAGTTTCTTCAGGGATTCACCAAATCTGGGAAACTTTAGCCATGGAATAGGCCACTGAGTGGGTGAGAGAGACAAAGCGTCAGACACAAGGGGAGTGAAGTGGACTGCGTTCCAGTTTAAACAATCAGCTTGCCCTTTATCATGGTTAAAAACCCTACTGTCCACAAATGCTGCAAGGGGGAAGTTACCCACAAGAGAGGAGCAGGAGCAGAAACTCAAGGGTGTGACAGAGATGTGATGGCAGATACATGATGTCTGCCTGCAGTGAGGGCAATTAGCCACCACTGGAGCCTCCTACCTGACAGTGAAAACAACTGTCTTTTGGAACAACTCACTGAGGAATGTGGCTGGTTCACCATCACTTAGCCTTTGGATTGTAATTGGATGCCTTCCTAAAAAACATGCTGTGTCTAGTTCAGCCACAAGTTATTGGGCTTGATAATGTCACTCTTCTAGCAGGTAAGAGACATTCCCCGAACTGTGGGAATCACTGAATAAAATTCTCTGGCCAGCGCACGACTGGGAGTCAGGCTAGATGACCTTAATGGTCCCGTCCGGCCCTACCACTTATGAATCTAAGAGATTCTTCAGGCATGGCTAGAGTCTTGGGGTCTTTCTTCCAGAGAGCCTGGCTCAAGCCAGAACCCTGGCTCAGCACATGCCTGAACTCTGGGAGAACTAGAACTGGAACTGATCTCTGTAACTCGGGGCAGTCTCTTTAAGGGAATTTAAACCACACCCCTAAATCTAAGCACCTTCCACTTCCAGAGGGTTCTGATTTGAAAGAGATCATGGATCTGAAATTCACATAGACAAGGGCATGGAAACAAGATCTTAGTATTTTAGCAATTCAGCTGTTCCAGAGACATTGATTACTACTTATTATTACAGAGACAAGGGGGGAAGAGGGAGGTAAGATCTTGTATTGGGCCAACTTCTGTTGGTGAAAGAGGCAAGCTCTCCAGCGACACAGCCTGACCTGAGGGAGAGCTCTGCGTAGCTCGAAGCTTGTCTCTCTCACCAACAGCTACATCTCAAACCTTTATTCTATCACAAAGAAGGGGCTAGGACAGCAGGAGTTGAAGGGAATGTAGAAAACCTGGGCTGGACTCTGCCCTCGTACAGGGGTTAATCGGAGTAATGCCATCAAAGGCAATGTAAAGACAGACGTCACACTCGTTGTGAGATCAGAAAGAAGCCCTTTGTGATCTCTCACAGAGTGGACTCAGCAGGGGCGTGCACAAAAAGGGGCAAGCAGGGGCACGGGCCTCCCCGGTAATCAGCGGGGACACAGACCTCCTCCAGCCCTGGGACCGTGGTGGGAACTGACAGCTCCCCTGGGGCTGCAGGAGCTCTGTGCCCCCCCCCACAGCCAAGTACTTGTGGATACTTTTATTCAGCTGGCTCCATGGCGCATGGATTTTCATTGAAATGCTGAGTGTGCCGCTGTTTATTTCGAAGCACCTGATGTTTGTGCACGTGTTGATATGGTTTAAGGTGTATAATGTGTGTGTGTTCAATGCGCCCCTCCACATTTAAATTCCTGCGCACGCCCCCTGCTCAGCGGAGACTGTAGTAGGAAGCTCTCACGAACGAGTGTAACGCAGACTGGACTCAGCTTTCAGCCTCGTAGACAAAACAAGGCCAGCAAGCAGCAGTCAGCAGCAACACGCCGTGAGAGTGTTGAGAAAGGAGAGGGACCAGGGCTCCGAGTCCCTTTCCACCGAGCAGATTACATATTCTGGGACTGGAAGGCGCAGAGGGCTGGAAGTGAGTTATGGGGCCTGTCGCTGCTCTGTTGTCTTAGAACTGGCAAACAGACTCTCCCAGCACTTTGTGACCTATTTGCAAGGGAAGGGCTACACATCAAAAAACCCAACCCACAAAACCCTGGCAGCAAGTCTCGGAGCCTGGGCCACATTACAAACTGCAGTGTAGACATTCTGGCTCAGGCTCTGAAATGCATCCCACTCCCTGGGTTTCGGATTCTGAGGTCCAGCGCATGCTGGAACACCTATCTGGCTAATTTCAGGGCTGTAGCCTCAGTCAGATGTAGACCCAGGCTCTGAGACTTGCTGCCGGGGTGGGTTTGATGTGTAGATGTACCCTGACAGGCTGAAGTCCAGCTCCCAATAAGCAGCTGCTCACATCACCAGGACATTCAATTGCATCCTTGCGGCTAGTTCCAGTGGGGAGATCTAGGAATGAAGGTGATGCATCACAGAGACTCAGTGATCAGACACGGTGGGGTGGATGCTGATACAAACCCAGACAGACAGAACTCACTCCCAGCCCCTACAGGTTGTGGCTCCCTTAGGGTGGAGGCCAGTTGTTGCATTGTGGCTGTCGGCATCGTGGATCCTGCAGAGTTGAGGATGATCTTTCCCAGGTTTTATTTTATATGGGACCTTCGGTGACTGAGGAGCACAATCCTTGAGCCGCAGACGTTGCAGGCGGTGCTGGAAGGCGGAGTTGGGCCACAATTGCTGCATAACAGTTGTCTGTCTCTCTTTTCCGTCGTTTTTCAGCCATACCCACTCAGTGAAGGAGAAAAGGACTTTGATCCAGTGGTGCCCATTCAGCTATTTCTTGGGGGGAGGGAAGGAGCGATTCCAGTCCCTGTTTCCAAGCTCCACCCCACTGGGAACCCTGCTCCTGTCCCCACTTGTGCTGCAGGGACCCCGGGTATCTCCAGCTGGGGAGTCTCCCCTCCCTCAGTGCATAGGGGTGCTGCTGAGAGCTGGGTTCTTGGCAGGCTCCCCTGCACTCCGCCGTACAGGAGCAGCCCCCGCCGTGTGCTGGTCACAGCACCATTCGGCCCAGCCACCCCTCTGTCTGTACCAGTGGTGTTGTGACCATGAAGCCAGAGTGATGGTCCAGGCTGCTGCTGCTGCAGCAGTCCTGCTGATTTAGTATGGGACCAGTGCTGAAAATTGTTTGGGCTATGGGCCCCCTTGGTCTGTGGCCTGTGGAACTTTGCGCTACTGTGAAAACAGGGGGGGAAGGGGGCATTCCCCTCCCCAGCCCCCGCAATTAACACCACTGCTATGGTACCACAGGAGGTCTGTCTACAATCTTTCACCATCACTAAATTCACTCCACCTTAAAAAAGATATCAAAGTGTGTGTGAGGTGGGAGGGGAGGGGGGCGAACGGGGTCAACCCTGGGAACAGAACATTCAGCTTTGTATTATGCCCTGAGTCAGCAATAATATCCTACTTTGTCATCAACAGCAGCACCACAATCAGATAAAGTATCTGATCACAACATGCAGTTATCTTGGCCTTGGCTGAAAACAGAAAATGTGGAAACTTCAGTGACTGTGTCTGTGGCTTTTTGGCTTCGATGGGGCAGCCTTAACAAGGAACCTGCTGTGCAACGAGACTCTTAGCTATGTTGTACTTGAAGAGCAGAAGAGATCCAGAATGATCAATCAAACACACAGCAATAGCCCCAATTCCCCTCATTAACAGTCTCACACGTTCATCAGTAGAACTCAAAGCACTTCACAAAGGAGATCAGTTTCATTATCCCCATTTTACAGATGGGGAAACTGAGGCACAGAGACGCAACGTGACTGGCCTAAGGTCACCCAGCAAGTTACTTGCTGAACTGGGAATAGAATTAAGATCCCTTGAGTCCCAGGCCACTCTAGCTACTATGCTACACTGAAACCTCATGCAACTTTAGCATAAAATCTTGCTCAAAAACTGTTGCCCAAAATGCACCACACAGTTAAATGAAACAGTTGGAAAGTTAGAACTACCCACAGCATGTAAAGTTAATCATGCTTAAGACTTTACAAGCCCTTTTTGCAGGGCCTTAAATGTGACTAGCAAAGTTGAAAATACTGGTGTTTTATCCTATTTTTCTTCCACATCATGGTGAAAGAAGACCTGAATTGGTTTTTAATTTTTTTCTGCTTGGTTTTTAACCTTAATAATCTCTGGAATTTCTAGTCTAATTTTTCCTGTTTTGATTGGAGATCTCATTGGATAACTAGAGAACTTGAGTGGGTGCTTTCTCAGAGTGAAGATACTGAATTTTTCATTGAGTTCTTTTCTCCCAGCTGTTTGCCAGGTGTTTGAGTTAAAAGGTGTTAACAAACAGCAAAACAAACAGAAAATAATTGTAAACTGTCTGATTCCAAGGCCCAAATACTCAAAGATATCTAGGTGCCTGAATCCCATGGGACCAAGGCTCTGAGCCCAAATTTCTTTGCCCTCCCAGTGAACCAAGTTTAACTGCGTTGGTGATTGTGGTGCCATAATCCCTACTGATTTTCCAGCCATCCACAGAATCTGTCAGGGGGAAGCAGGAAGGGACAAGACCTGAACTGATACTGTGACAAACAAGACCAACCAACAAAGCCAACTTTCCAGCCCTTCTGTCTCAAATGTAAAGAAACAAAGCAAGACGGGAGATCTAAATGATGAGTCATTTCAGAAGAGGTTTGAAAGCAGCAGGGAAGTCGGTCCGTACGGCTGAGAGTAGATGCCAAGAGCAGCAGCCATCACGACGGTGTGAAAGTTCAGAGAGGAGGCGCGTGCTAGACAAGTGAAAAGGGAGTAAAATGAGGCTATGGACTTCATTCAACTCTTACTTACTCAGGTGTAAATGAGGAGTGAGCCCACCATTGTCAAAGTCACACTGGTTTACTTAAACTGCTGCAGCCCTTTGTGGGAGCGGGGCATGCCTATTCTGTTGTAAGGGTGGGGTGCTCAGGTTTGCCTCTGCAGGACCCCTTGTGACCCATCCTGGCATGACTCCCCCAGCCACAGGTCTCCACTGGGAGCTGGCTTTCTCTTGCCAGGTCCAGTGCCGCAGCGCGTGAGCCCTCCAGTCCAGCCCTTCAGTCCTACCCCTTCTGGAGTATTCACGTCCAAAGAACTCAGGAAAAACCACTTTCAAACAGGGCCATCCAAGAGACCCCCCCCCACACCCCGTCTAGCAGGGCTACCAGTACTTTGCATGGGCACCAGGGTCTGGGATCTGCCAGGAGGCTTGTCCAACCAGCAAACTGCCACAGTCTCTGGGCTTCCTTCGCATCAGAGAAGCAGAGCTCTATTCTCCTTTCTGCTCAGCCCTGAGCCGGGCCAGGTCTCCTCCTTAACTTCCCTCTCCGGGCCTGGCCACCGCTGCAGGTGTGGCGGGGTGGGGCCACAGGCTCTCATTAACCCTCTCCTTGCCAGTGGGGGGGGGGGCAACTGCCCCATCACAAGCGACTTATTTCAGTTTAGCTTAAACATGTTTCCAGTGGATGTAAGTTAAACTGAAATAAATCCGGTTTAAAGGGAAATAAGAGTCTCCACCCAGCCCTGTGCCTTGGTTTCATTAGGCTGATTTTAAACTCACTGCTGGGGTTAAACCAGCACCACTGTGCATGGAGGTGAGCTCTTTGTATCACCTTCTTGCCCTGGCAAGGAACACAGCCAGAAAACTAGCTGAGAAGGCGAAGGCTTCAAGAGAAAGAAAGAAAAGAAAGTGGGGGCGAGAGGTCTCTTCCTCGACACAAAGGGAGATGGTGAAATGAAACTGTCATGACCACGATCTAATCTCCCTTTGGCATTTTTCATATAATTTCATTTCTGCAAAGTTTCCATCTGCTTTGGCTGTGATCACTGATGCTGATATACAATAAAGCTGCAGCCAAGCGCATATCAAGCGTAGAGGAACCACTGCCGGAGTCCCATCTTCCTCTGGGTCTTTTAAGCTTGAAGAAGAGCTCACCCGGTAAGAAGATTGGCTTTCATCCACGAGGCAGGGGGCAGGTTCCCTCCTCACAACCTGTCAGCTCCTTAACCCAGGGATTTCCCAGTCCCTGCTACTGGCTCATTGCAAACCAAGCCCAAGGCCGTGTCTCCGCTAACCAATAGAAATGTTGGTAGTTGAGCCAGTTGTATGGAGCAGTTTAAGCACAGTTAAGGGCATTCACACTAGCCATTTTGAATCAGTTTCAGTTTTGACCCTTGCCACACCAGCGGTATCCGGAACCGCTTCAGCTGCAGTCTGGGTACTTGTCCCACAAGCTTCCCAAACAATCTCCCAGAAGCAATGCCCTGGTATGCCTTGAGAGAACTAATTGAACCATATCAGCTTGTCTGTGTTTGCACTAGCTCTAAATTAGATCGGACTGAAGCAGTTCAGCTTTAACCAGCTATTAAATCTGCAGAAAGGCAGCCTGTGCTAGCCAGTCATTAGGGCTTTTGGGATATATTTGTGGTATGCAAAATATTCTAGGAAGGGCTGGATTTAGGGGCAGGTGACCCAGGTGACCGCTTGGGGGGCACTGGGCCCTTGGGGCTGTTTTTGTTGTTAGCGACGAAAGGGAAAATAGAATGTCTGATGTGAAACGTTTCAGATATTCCGTATTGGATTCATTTTTCACTAACCTCCTAGTACATTTCAGTTATTCTTAAAATTAAAAAATTTCTATAAGCTCAGAGGAAACCAATTTTTTTTTATTTGCTTATACTTGGAATGAATAAACACAGATTCATAGCTCCTAGCGTGCAAATATATCATTTTATATGACAGGGATAAGTCATGCATGCAAATCGTGCATCAAAGCTGTGAAATGTGCTATAAACACAATAAAAAATAAGGTATTCAAAAGTTTAACGAAGGGGGGTGGGGCACCAAAGATGCTCCTGACCTGGGGTGCAATTTGATCGAGGGCCAGCGCTGGTTCTAGGGACTTTAACTGGATTAATTTGTCTAGAGTAGACCAGGCCCAAGGATCGGACCCTTCATTCCCAGTATATTCAGTTATTTTCATAATAGACAAAGTTTCTTTTCCCAAAGTTTTTTTTTTTTTTTGACAGTTAAATTTGGCCCAGATGTTTTCTTCTCAGTTCCAAGGCTGGTGTTTCCACAGCCCAGCATGTGACCAATGAGTACAATATGTGACCATCTGGGAGCAAGGCAAAGCCACGTTGGGAGCAGAGATGAAGCAGGGATTGGGCCAAATCCACCCGTCTCTTGACTTCATCAGAGTTACACCCAAGGTGAATTTGGACCAGTGTTTCCTATTATTGCAGTCACTGTGGGACACCCCACCTTGTTAGAGTTGAAGCGTAGAACTCCCTGAGTGTCAGGCTGCGTTAGGTCACCCCTGCTTTGTAACCAGACAATTTACAATGATCTTTTCCTTGTCTGTGCATTCTGCCAACCCCAGCACTCAGAACACAACACAGATCCCGGGGCCATCTGGAAATTGGGCCAGTCCCCAGTGTAAATTAGAGCAGCCTCAGAATTGTTCTAATTTACCCCAGCTGCCAATGGCCCAGAAGGGGTCACTCTGGCAGCTGGGGATCAGCAGGGAATAGATACACCCTGGCCTTTCCCCTGCACTGGAGACAAGAGGAGACGTAGAAGCCATTATGGTGGCTCTGTGACAGCTGAAGATTTCCCTACCCAGGAGAGATCCTCCAGGGACAGGTTAAGTCAGTTTTCCAGCCGCTTTGCCTCACCAGAACAGTGCAATGCAGCCACGGAGGGGCTGGGATCTGGCCCAACAAATCTGCTTTGAAGAACTGTAACTTGTAACTTCCATGTTCACAGAGGACTAAGCTGGCTAAGCGGGATAGTGGGCTAGGAGAGGCAATGAGACTATATGACAAGCATTAGGAAAGAGGCGGGCGGGGAGCTTGATTCACAGCCCCAAGCAGATAATAACAGCAGTCTGACAAGGGTGACCTCTCTGCTGCTCAGTAAAGTCATGACATCACTGAAGTCATGGGAGGGGCTCCACTGACTTCATTGTGGCCAGGATTTCACCCTGCTCCTAAACATTACAGCTCTTGTGACAGGAGAGACTGAGCGGTTCCCGCTGGGCTCTCTAAGCAGCTGGCAAAGGACAGGAGTGGGGAAGTCCATGCCTCATTTCACCGCTGGCAGTATTACTGAGCATCTCACTCCTAGCTAACACTTAGACACAACCTGACGAGGCGCTTTCATGAATAATTTTGGAAAATGTGCAGTTTTGGGCCATTTTTCACAACAGATTCCAAAATGTTCCAATTTTTCAATGAAAAAATTGAGC
The DNA here is from genome assembly GCF_026122565.2 of Emydura macquarii macquarii. Classification (NCBI taxonomy): domain Eukaryota; kingdom Metazoa; phylum Chordata; order Testudines; family Chelidae; genus Emydura; species Emydura macquarii. The sequence continues at coordinate 9,262,241 of NW_027131391.1, forward strand.
CCCATTTTTTCACATTCCCGCCCCCTTTCTCTGACTTTCCCCCTCTCTTTTTTGCCCCTATCCCATGGCAAAGTGGGGGAAAAAAAGGAAAAGGGGCACAAAAAGAACCCCAGAAAAAGGCACCATTTTCCAGGTTTGATTTTTTTGGAGATCAAACTGGCAGAAAATTTGAACAAGACACATTTTCATTTTCGTAAAAAGGACTTTTTTTTGTCGACAAACGTTTCAACCACAAAACTTTGGCCAGTTGTGCTCCTAGCAAACCATCCTGCAAGCATGAGAGGCTCCAGAGAGAGTTGGGGGGGGGGCCTTCCTATCTGGGGGGCATTAGAAGGAAGAAAAGATTGTGTAGTTCCCAAAGGACCAACCCCCCCCCCCCAAAATTATAGTAGGGACACTGCAGCAAAGAAAACTTTCCACCAATGAGCCATGAAGGAATCATCATTTTGCTGTCTGGGCCTGGTTGTTTGTGTGTGCGAGGGCGCCGGTGTGTCTGTGTGTACACATCTGCGTGTGTGTTGAATGCATGTGTCCCTGCATGCATGTTTCTGCATGTGTCGTGTGTGTGCGTGTGTCTCTGCACATCAATGTTTTGACTAGGCCTCTTAGAAATCAAAAGTACACTGAGATGTTTGACAGCTGTTTCTTGAGGCCTGCTCTCAGGGCAGCCTCCAGACAGACAGTAACCACTTGATGATCTAGTACACACACTTCCCTTCAGGGCATTTCAATTGTATTGCTAGTTTCTTTGAAACAAACGAAATCAAACACTATATTACCAGTAATAAATATGTCACAAGAGCAACAGCTGGCTTTTACATGTGTCTGGGAAAACGCCCCCTCCAGAGGCAGTCAGGAGAGGCTGTTTATAGACAATGCGTGAACCTGTTGGGGAGCTGACACAAGGCCAAGGTGGTGCAGACACAATAACAATGCACAACAGCAATGAGTCAAATCTCATCGTAAGGTTGGGCCAGGCACTAGCAGAGATTTAGGTGGGTAGAATTGGGCAGACACTGGCACAAATATGGCTGGGCCCCGGCCCAGATTCAGGTCAGCAATAAGCAGGCTTTGGTTTCAGGCGGCTTCAGCTCCAAACCAGGAAATTCTTGGTAATTTCTAATGAGTTTGGATCTTTTTTTAACCCCACGCTCAAGGGCAAGGGCAGACGCCACTGGTATCTGTGGACATTGTCTCTGTCATGCGTTCCCGGCCTATGTCAAGGGACTGGGGCAGTCCATGCGCTCATCGGCAGTCCTGTGTATCACTCCTTTACTGCAGCCGGGGCTCCATGTGAGCGGAGACGAAAGGAAAGGAATCGATAAATTTCCACTAGGCCAGCAAAGGGCTCTAGCCAGCAACGCCTGCCTTCGTCTGTGTTGCCGGGGGGCTGGTGCTACCAGCCAGGGCTAGAGAAGCTAATCAACCTTTTGGCCATGAATTGGAAAATGTCTGTTCATAACCACACCCAAGAAAGAAGACAGCTGGGCAGACGAACGTATGCAGGATGCTTCATTGGAAATGTTCATATTTTGTGTCGACGCACAACCTGAATCGGATCTAATCTGATCTCTCTTATCATCCATGCTCCTCTATCGATCCCCCCACACACCCATCTATCTAGATCTGCTTGTCATGTCCTCATACTGCTTCCTCCCACATCCGTGCACATACGACTGCCTGATCACTGCACTCCTCCAGGCCACTGGACGAGCATTTGCGCTCAGGCAGCTGCCATCATGGGAGATGCTTCATATTTTGAGGCTCCAGCCTTCATCACTGTAGCATGCGAGCACCTCCACTTAAAGCTAAACCGCTCCCTCTCTCTGCCCTATCAGCACGAGGCAGGCTTATGGCTTTGAGTCTGTGCGAATCGGGCACTATGAAGGGAAAGCTTGCAAGGAAGTAGGTTCCGATTGACGCAATGTGACGTTGGGGAGGGTTGTACACCTCATCAGGTGCGGCAGTGAGTCTCAGAGGCCAGGTAGACGAACGGGCTCGCAGGGTATGTACGCACCACTGGGCAGGGAGGGCCTAGCAGCATCCAGAGGAGCCTGGCTCGATCTGCGGCAGCCCTGCGTGTTGCTTGGCACAGCACCTTAGCGGACGGCAACGCAGGGAAAACAAGAGATCGGGGTACATTTTAGTCCCTACCCCTGACTCACTCCCATTCCATCGACAATTTGCCTAAAGCTTCCTCACTTCACCCACGCTCTGTGCCACAGCATCGCTCCCGGGTGTGGGTATGGAGCTGCAGTTTCCTTTCCCAGGAGAAAAAGGGATAGAGATGTGGTCACTGAACGCTGGTGCAGGGAGCGTGGCTCACAGGACCAGCTCTGCATGCTACTGGCTGCTTCCTCTGGGCTGACATGCCGATGTCCTAGTCCAGAGGGACTTTAATCAAGCAGACGAGGTATAAGTGTAGCAGAGAGCTGTTTTTTGACCACAGCCTCAGAAACCCCAGTGGTTAAATAGTCTGTCCATTCACAGGAAGGCCGTGCATGTTCACTGAGCAAACCTGCACAATGGCATGTTTATTTCAGGCTGAGAGGTAACCATCGGGGTTAGCCAGTGAGTGGAAGCATAATGCATCTAGGTCAAGTTACCAACACCTTCCTGTCACTGGACGGTTTTAAGTACTGGTTTGATAAACACATCCAGGATGGTCTCCGGTTACTAGGTCCTGCCCCATTGCAGGGGGCTGGACTTGATGACCTCGTGGGGTTTCTTCCAGCCCTGCATTTCTACAAGGCTAGGATATACAGTCTGGGGGGAAGACTTTTTGTTTCCAGCAAAGTGATTTGTACACGAACAGGACAGAACACCTCTGCTGGCTGGATTCTTTCCCCGGAGCAAGCAGTTTGTTTTCTTCAGTGCTCGATGTTTCCCGGATCCCTGAGAACAATTTTTTTGGAAGGGATATTAAACCTTCTGCTTCAGGGCTTAAGCTGATCTCTGACTATTGGAGATCAGGGTGAGACCTAGTTTGGAGACAGATTATCCCCCATCTGCTACTGTGGGGGTCCTATGGCATGTCTGGACTAGCCATTGGCAGGGTCAGAATAATGGATTCGATGGACCTTGGATCCGATCCACCTGGCAGTTCCTATGTTCCCCTTTTTATTTACCAACTGGCCTCAGACAGAAAAGTTTCCTCCAAGAACAGACTTGCCTTGTCTCGTGGAATCCAGCATCCTTCCCCTGCTTTAGAATTTACTCTCCCTCAGAAGTTAGCAAGACTTCCTTGTCTTTTAAATAGCTTTCTGGCTTGCAACAGTGCACAGAACTGGCTGGGCTTCACTCTCCTCCCACTATCCCCAGAAGGAACTATGCTTTTTGCAAAGAGCTGCCTAGTCATGTGCTTTCTTTGACTGCAGCTGAGGTGTGTTCCTTGAGTCTGGGGCTGGGAAGAGACGAAATAGCATTTCACAATCTAAATCTTCTGGTTTTCAGGCTTCAGTTCTTCTAAAAATTTCTGCAGAAAGCAGGCCCCTGTCACGAAAAATTTCGTTTAGTCGAAAATAGTTCTGACAGGAAATTTACAACCTGTCTTAAGAGCATCCTCTGTCCCCAGGGCACCCAGCTTCCTGTCTGTGGAGGAATCTCAGTTCTCCCTAAGCGTCCTGGCAACACACCGCATGTGCTGCTGCAGCATAAAGTTAGTCATATGACTTGCCAGAGGTAAATAAGATATCAGCTGTGCCAACATTTTGTGTGTCGGCTCCTGGGGCTGAGAAGGGTCCGTGTACATGGCAATTAGGAGTGTGACTGCAGGAGGTGTAGACGTAGCCCAGCTAGACGAGAAGAAAGTGAACCAAAATGTCCCTCATAGCCGCTGCACCCCAGGAACAACCCCAGCGCCCTGCTGACCATTCGAAGCCTCGTCTAAAAGGAACTTCTCCGTGGGGAGGTAAAGCTTGTTGGCCCACATGCCCCATCTAAGCCAAAGCAGCTTCTCTGACAGACAAGGCCAGTAGGTTAAAGGCTTCAAGTGAGCTCCTGCTATTGATGCCTATAACTCTGAGGGTCAAAGGCAGGGAAGCTCCTAGCTTGGACTTCACCATGTAGACACATTTATTTTAGGGTTGACTTAGGCTCCCACAGAGCCCTTTCCTCTTGTCCTCCCTGCTCATCAGCAAGGGGCAGGGTCAATTCCCACCTCAGCACACGCCAGAGCCACGGCCACCTGCAGAGGAGGCCAGGCCATCACTGCTTCGCCGGGCAGCAGCTGAACACCACTGAGGGAAGTAACCCCCTGATCATCAGGGGCAGTCCTGGTGGGCTTGGGGAGAACCCCCCACAGAAGATGGTAGGGGAGACAGGGTGGTGTACCGTGCACTACCCGCCTCCTCCCAGAACCTGTTTGCCCCCCAAGTCTGGGGCAGAAAGCTGGGAGATATGGGGCTTTCACCTGGGCTGAGACTGCTGCAGAGATGCAGCATTCAGCCTTCAAGGGAGTCAGATGCTCCCCTTCGCTAATCAAGCAAGGTCTTCAGTGAGGAGTGCCAAAAGGAGGCTGCCTCGCCAAACCTCAGCCAGAGGAACGGGCCACAAAATGCAACATCAAGAGTAGGGGTCGTGAAGGAGGCTCCTGAAGGTCTGAAGCACCTGCTTGTAGCAGGCTGGGGAGCAGATCCCAGCAGCCCATGATGGTCGGTCACAGAGACATTGACTCTATACAGGATGGGGTAGAGCCACGTGCAGCTTTTGGGTGAGGAGAGAAGAAGGGCCGTCCCCAGGGCATCAGCCTAACCCCACCCCAAAAAATCCAACAGAGGCTTCTTAGCAGAGCCTTCGGCTTAGACCACCTCGAAGGCCGCACAGGAAGTGACAGACAAGCCCTGTCTCCCACTCCTAGTTTCTAGCCACAGATGCCTCCCTGCACCTGATCTAATCCTTTTCTACCATACTTTGCTTGCAAAGCTCTTCACACCATACAGAGTTTTTTCAACACACGTGTTCCTCATTATATTGTTATGTGCCAAGCGGGAGCCTTTTTCACTCTCCCCAGCAGTTCTCACCCACACTCAGGGCTCTCGAGGCAACTGTCAAACAGATAAGTTGCTTTTACTTCTGGGGCTAGGCAGAGAGCTGGGGGCCTATGCATGCTTCCTATGGAAGACTGTATGTCCTGGAGGATTTATTTGGATCAACTCTCTAAGCTCCACCCTTAGGAAACCCAAGGAAAATTACACTCCGTTTCTCCAAGGACTGCAGAACTACTGAGTGTCGGCAAAATCTCATCTGCGGTGAGAGTAGCCAGGGATTCATAAAGGTTTGTTGGACCAGATGGGTCAGACCTGAGGTCCATCTACTCCAGTATCCCAGCTCCAACAGTGGCCAGCACCAGAAGCGTCAGAGAAAGGTTCAAGCACCTCACAGGCAAATGTGGGATCATCTGCACCGCACTTAGGTCCCTGTAGCCCATGCAAAGATATAGGACAGAGTTGACTGGTACGGCAGATTTAATTCTAAACAGGGTTTGTAGCCAGGCGCTGTGGCCTTCCTCGGAGCCTGGGCCCGAGGAGGGGTCGCGACGCCCCTGCTGGGCAGAACAGGGCCCGACAGGCGGGAAGGGGAACTATAAAAGGCCGGCCTAGCAGCTCAGTGGAGGGGAAGCTGTCGCCGGAGGTAGATGCGTCTTCGCGGAGGCTGCGGCCTAGGCCTGATCCAGACCCAGTGGCTGTTTGGAGCAACTGCTCCATCGAGCAAAGCATCCAAAACCTGCCCGGATGGCTGGGCCCTAGCAACTGGAGAGGTACACCGGGCCCTAGTGATTGGGTGGGGCTGCCAGGCCCTCGTAGCTGGAACGAGCCACCCGAGACTCCTGGGTGGGAAATACCCCGAGGCCGGCTCTGACATGGCGGAGCTGCCTGACGCCGGGGATCCCCAAGGAGCTGACTGAACCCTGTGGAAAGGAGGAACTCCTGGGACCCAGAGGAGCTGCCTGACACGGGGACCTCTGGGAGCTGTGACCCGGAGGAGCCCCTGGGACCCTGTGACCCGGAGAAGCTGCCCTCCACTGACGACACAGAGGAGTTCCTGGACCTGCTGCCGGTCGACGGGGAGGGACTTGTGGGACTGTGTGTACCCCAGCAACACAGGGGGGAGACTGATGCCTGCAGGTACCCGGGGAAGGAAGTGGCCCAGAGACAGCCAACTGGCAAGTGGCTGAGTCAGGGGCTAAACCCCGTCAGCGTGTTGCGGCTGGATCCCCGCTGAGTCAGTGACAAACGCCTTTGCCACTGCTAGGGCCCGGGGCTGGGACACAGTGGAGTCGGGTGGGCCTGCGTCCCCCTCCCCACTTTCCTAACCACCCCGGGAGTGCCTGACGCCCTCTGAACGTGCATTACCGGGGATATTGAGCGCTACCTGCCCCGCCTGCCTGCAAGGCCGGGGGCTCCAGACTGCTTTGCTAGCGCCGCCTGTGGGAAGGCCGGGGGCTATTGAGTGCTGACCAGCCCTGCCCAGCTTGCGGGCCAGGGACTGCAAACTGCTTCACCTGCCCCGCCCACCTGAGGGCCGGGGGCTATAGACTGCTTTATTAGCCCTGCCTGTGGGAAGGCCGGGGGGAACAGACTGCTTGACCACCCTGCCTGTTGGAAGGCCGAGGCTATAGACACTGTATCAGCCCTGCCCTACAAGAGGGCCGGAGGGCTACAGACTGGGAGAGAAACCTACCCTGCTGGGGGCCAGGGCTAAAGACTGATAACCGGCACTGCTTATTCTCCTAGAGGAAGGCGCTGTGGCCTTCCTTGGAGCCTGGGTCCAAGGACGGGTCGCGACGCCCCGGCCAGACCGTGCCACTGGCTTACAGGGTTATTTTAGATAGTGCAAACTCCAGACAAGTTTCTGGGTTTTATTCTTGGCTCTGTCATTGATGGACTGTGTGATCTCAGGTAAAGTCAGTGCCTGGCTTAGTGCCTCAGTTTCTCCATTTATAGAAAGGGGATGACACTTGCCCTCCTTTGCAAATTACTTTGAGATCTATAGACGAAAAGGTAAGTGTTAAGGATTATAATTATTATAGGACAGGAGAGAAAATATCAAAGAATTAAAAGCCTGTGAAAATGCCAGATTTATACAGAAACAAAACTTTCTGCCATCAAAAAGCATGAAGCATCAAAGGATGATAAAGACCCTGATATAATGAATCTGAATCAGTCAGCAATAGGCTCGCTGCGTGTTGCTCTAAGATTATTAACTATCCTAGCAGGGCCTGACGTTTTCTGCCAATAACAACAGCCACAACCACATACATAAGTCCATTGGAGTTTCCTTAGTGATGAAGGAAACTGAGCAGCAGTTCATAGACAGAGACTTCAAAGGCATCTTTTCATCAGCAGCAAACCCCCCTTTACATTTCCGTCTAGATGACTAGCTATATTGCAGGTTTATGGAGTTTCACACACACTACTTCAGAAGCAATTACCAAAGCAATTGAGTCATGAGACTGTCTCATTGACCATTATTTCCTTTGTCCAACATGGCAGTTTGCCAAGGGCAGACTATGCCACACACTGGCACCCACTGAAACATTCTCACTTGAGTCCGTAATCAGGGCTTTCAATACGCTCCCGTTGTTGAGGTCTGGGGACTTTTTCTCTCAGCCTCTTGACGTGATCTTTTTCAGACAGAAAATCCTGACTCACGAAGCTATGACGTGGAAGCGCTGGCTGTGTAAGGGCTGATCCAATTAGTAACACGACACCAACTTGCTCCCATGAAACATGAGGAAAGTAAATTTGTGTTTTGAGACATTTGTGAGACCTGAGTATTTTTTTCACTGCTAGTAAGTGAAAGGGGAAGGAAAAAAAAAAACCCCAAGCCCTTAGCAATGCCTCACTAATAAATGTCACTCCATTATAGACAATGTCTCCGTTTAGAGCAAGATGAAGTGAAAGGAGAAAGGGAAAATAATGTCTAAGCAGGCTCTGAGTGCACTCTCCCCTGCTAAGTTGGCTGGAGGGGGCTAGGGGGAAAGGCTTCCTGACCAGACTGTATTTGTATGAGCACACCCACACTGCCTTGATGCTCAGTGTGATGGGACTGCTTTTCCCAAATTATCACTTTGACTGGTGTGGGGTTACAAATCACTTTAGTGTTAAATGCAGGGTAATGAAATGTCATTCCCCTTATTGTATGAATAAAGGGCAGCAGAACTGTGCTTAGCCTGTCCTGATGGACAGATCACCCTCATCTGAACTGAACTTGGTAAGCAGGGGGCTCAGGTGCAGACCCCCGTGAAAGGGAGAGGACACGGGGACAGGCGTCCCTGCTGGGAGGGGTGGCTCTGCCTAAGACCTGGGCTACACAAGAGACATTTGTCGACCAAAGTCAGCTTTTTGCATCAAGACAGTGGTGGTGTACACACTGCAGTCCTCTCCCTGCCAACCCAACTCCTCTGATTTTGTGACAAAATAAAACTACCTCAACGAGAGGCGCAGAGCTTTTTGCACCAAACTTTTAGTGACAAAGCATCAGTGTAGACACTGTGCTTGGTTCTCTCATGGTAAATGGCCTCCAGGAAGTGTCCCACAAGGCCCATCCTGACTGCTCTGGCCCTCACTTTGAACCGCACTGCCCTGCAGCCACCTGCCCCTCCCTCTTTAAAGTCCTAGGAATTTTTAAAATTCCACTTCCTGCTTGGTTGGCGCAGAGAGCTCACATCGCATCTTCCCAGCTGACCATGGCGGCTCCATTCACCAACTGCTCTCCTGCTTGGAGCATAAGGCAGCTTCTGGATCTGATTGGCATTTGGGGAGAGGAGGCTGTGAAGTCCCAGCTCCTCTCCAGCCAAAGGAACTTTGATACACAGTCAAATTTTTCATTTAATCATGGAGAAGGGCTATGAACGGGACACACTGCAGCGCTGTGTGAAAATCAAGGAGCTGCAGCAGGGGTACCACAAGGCTAGGGAATCAAACCGTTGCTCTTGTGCAGAGCCAAAGACCTGCCATTTTTATAAGGAGCTGGAAGCCATCCTTGGTGGCAACGCTACCTCCATTGCCAAGAGACCTGTGGATACCTTCGTGGACCCAGAGGCAGCAGACACCAGACTCAACCCTTACGAAGAAGTCATGGCCAAGGTCAAGTTGGAGGATGATGCAAAGCAGGGGACTGGGTTGTTTGCTGCCATGGGGAGCTAGGACCTCTTCTCTACCAGGAAAGTCCCAGCCCTACAGCTCTGGTGTGCAGGATGCAGGATAGGGGAGCTCAGGTAAGTGATTTTTTGAGTTGATGCTGCTCAGTTATATGAGGTACAGCTGTCCTTTGCTCTGTTGCTGGTTGAAAGGATAGAAATGCAGAAGAGTAGCTGTGTTTGCATGTGCTTCTCATTCCCCTGTGCAGCGAGGCAGTGCAGTGGAAAAGCGTGTTAATGCACACCGAGATTTCACAGGAATCCTCCAGAGATCTCTAGGAAACTTTCCTGAAGATACTTGCCAATCCTCTGCCGGAGATTCCTTGGCAGAGCTGCTTTGTTTCTTCCCCCAACTTTCCTGCACCAATCAGCAATCACTGGTGTAGGGACCAAAGCAGCACACAGGTGAGCAGCATGGGGACCTGGTTTGAAGCTGCTCGCATGGAGGAGATGCACCTTGGCATCCCTGCTTACTCTCAGGAGTGAGATGTTGGCTTCCGTGGCCCTTGTCTATAGAACATAGTGGCACAATTTGAAAGTTTGTTCTTATCTACCTGCATCAGTACCCCAAACACCACCCCGAACCTTTAGTTTGAGTGCCCCCTCCCCCAGGCAACTCATCCTGCCCCGGGTGATCGTTGAGCTGTGTGCTTGCCAGGGGACAATGAGAAAGAGGTGTATTTTACAACAATGCATCAATGCTGTTATTGCACTGACAATAATGCTTCTGTTAATGGTTTATTGTGCTTCTACAGATGTGCCCTTGAGGGGAAAACCCTCCACACCTGCCGAGCGCCTGTGGATGAGAAGAAAACAAGCACGGAGAAGCAAAGAAGAGATGTTCCAAGAACTCCTCCAGTCCTCATAGGTGGGGGAAAAAAAAGAAAACAGGGCATGGAGACACAGTGTGTCCGAAAATCAGAAAACTGATAGGCAGGAGAGGAGGAAAACAGTAGCGAGTGACAGCAGGTCATGAATGCATGATAAAAGCCATGGAGGAGCAAACAGAATTGCCATTCATAATGCTGCAGATTGAATTCATGTCTGCTTACCCCCTCCCCCCTTGCAGCCAATACAGAATTGCTTTCCATGCCCTCCCCACACATTCCTACCAAACTCCAGGCCCGTCTCAGTACCCTGTTCACTCCATCCCTTCAGACAGCTTGCAGAACAATAGCTGGATTTACACCCAGCTCTCATAGCTCACACTGCCCCTCACTGCTTTCTCCCCTCCAGCCCAGCTTTTCGTGTGTGTTGTGAATAATCGTTATTTAATAAAATACATATTCTGTAAAGAATAAGCAATCTTTGTCTTTTGCACACAGTGCAAGCTAGATAGCAGTCATAGCATGGCACAGTGTCGTTCACAAAGACACCTTATTGCTGCTCATTGTCAAAATAGTTCCTCAAGGCCTCCTTGATTTGAATGGCCCCTTTTTGTGCCTCTCTACTAGCCTTGACATCTGGTTGTTCATATTCAGCCACAAGGTGATCCACCTCTGTGCTCCACTCAGGGGAAAACCTTTCACCCTTAGCTTCACAAATATTATGGAGCACACAGCAGGCAGCTATAACCATGGGAATATTTTCCTCATTTAGGTCTAACCAACCATAAAGGCATCTCCAGTGATTTTTTAATCTGCCAAACCCACATTCAGCTGTCATTTGGCACCTGCACCTGTTACTGAAGCGCTCCTTGTTGCTATCCAAGTTGCCCATATAAGGCTTCATGAGCCATGGCAGTAAGGGATAGGTTGGGTCTCCCAGGCTCACTATGAACACTTCAACATTTCACATTGGAATCTTTTGGTCTGGGAAGAAAGTCTCCGCTTGCAGCTTTCTGTACAAGCCAGTGTTCCTCAAGATCATAGAATATTAGAGTTAGAAGGGACCTCAGGAGGTCATCTAGTCCAACCCCCTGCTCAAAGCAGGACTAACCTCAGCTATATCATCCCAGCCAGGGCTTTGTCAAGCCTCAGCTTAAAAGCCTCCTAAGATGGAGATTCCACCACCTCCCTAGGTAACCCATTCCAGTGCTTCACCACCTTCCTAGTGAAAAACTTTTTCCTAATGTCCAACCTAGACCTCCCCCACTGCAACTCGAGACCATTGCTCCTTGTTCTGTCATCTGCCACCACCGAGAACAGCCTAGCTCCATCCTCCCTGGAACCCCCTTTCAGGTAGTTAAAGACTGCTATCAAATCCCCCCTCATTCTTCTCTTTTGCAGACTAAACAAGCCCAGTTTCCTTAGCCTCTCCTGTGCTCCAGCCCCCTAATAATTTTTGTTCCCCTCCACTGGACTCTATCCAACTTGTCTACATCCTTTTTGTAGTGGGGGGGAAGAGGGGGGGAACTGGACACAATACTCCAACTGCGGCCTCACCAATGCTGAATAGAGGGGAATAATCACTTCCCGTGACCTGCTGGCAATGCTCCTCGTAATGCAGCCCAATATGCTATTAGCCTTCTTGACAGCCAGGGCACACTGCTGACTCATATCCAGCTTTTTCCACTGTTACCCCCAGGTCCTTTTCTGCAGAACTTCTGCCTAGCTCGTTGGTCCCCAGTATATAGCTGTGCATGGGATTCTTCCTTCTCAAGTGGAGGATTCTGCACTTTTCTTTGTTGAACCTCATTAGATTTCTTTTGGCCCAATCCTCCAGTTTGTTTAGGTCCTTCTGTATCCTATCCCTACCTTCCAGTGTATCTACCACTCCCCGCAGCTTAGTGTCATCTGCAAACTTGCTGAGGGTGCAATCTACCCCATCCTCCAGATCATTAATTAAAATGTTGAACAAAACTGGCCCAGGACTGACCCCTGGGGCACTCCGCTTGTGACCGGCTGCCAGCTAGACATGTAGCCATTGATCACTACTCGTTGAGCCCTATGCTCTAGCCAGTTCTCTATCCATTTTATAGTCCATTCATCCAACCCATACTTCTTTAACTTGCTGATAAGAATACTGTGAGAGACCGTATCAAAAGCTTTGCTAAAGTCAAGGTATATCACATCCACCGCCTTCCCTACATCTACAGAGCCAGTCACCTCTTCATAGAAAATAATCAGGTTGGTCAGGCACGACTTGCCCTTGGTGAATCCGTGCTGACTGTTCCTGATCACCTTCCTCTCTTCCAAGTGCCTTAAAATGGATTCCTTGAGGACCTGCATCACGCACCTTCCCAGACCAACCAGCATTGATGTCAATGAAACGTCCATGGTAATCCACAGGCACCTGCAGTACCATAGAGAAGTACCCCTTTCTATCGATATACTCCATCACAAGATGGTCCGGGGCCAAAATTGGGATATGTATGCCATCTATTGCCCCGCCACAGTTAGGGAATCACATCACTGCAAAGCCATCCACTATTTCATGCCCATTTCTAAGACTCTCTGTCCTTCATTGCAGAATGTGATTAATGGCCCTGCAAACTTGTGATAACGCTGCTCCAATGGTGGACTTCCCAACTCCGAATTGATTAGCGACTGACAGGTAGCAGTCTGGAGTTGCCAGCCCCCACACAGAGATCACCACACACTTCTCCACCGAGAGGCAGCTCTCATTCTGGTGTCTTGCGCTGCAGGGTAGAGGCAAGCTCAGCACAGAGTCCCACGAAGGTGGCTTTGTGCATTTGAAAGTTCTGCAGCCACTGCTCATCATCCCACATCTGCATAACGATGCAATCCCCCCACTCGGTGCTTGATTTACATGCCCAAAAGCAGGTGTAAACCGTGTGCAGATGCTTTGTGAATGCAAACAGTAATCTGGTGGTGTTTGTTTGCATGGCACACAGCAGGTCAGGCACCTCAGATTCCAGTTTCGATTGGGAGCTCATGATATACTGCATGAGCAGCCATGATGTGTTCAGAACGCTGACAGCAAACAGTGGGCAATGCAGGATCCATCCTTTCAGCTAGAGATGGTGGGCACTCAAGAAACTGGGGTCATTGAAAAATGCCACGAAACGCACTCAGAAACCCATGGAATGACGGGACGCATAGAATCATGGGACACTGAGCCCACACACGATGCACTGGAAGATACCGCGGTAAGGGAGCGTAAGTAAGTCAAAGTACAATTCTACAGTACGTAGCTTGCATATGTCCTGTCGATCCAGCGCGGCAGTGCAGACCAGGCCCAGACCAGTGCTTGTGAGAGGGGAAGTTTTGCCTCTACAGGCACCCAAGGGATGGTGTGTGATTGTCCCAGGTGACTGGGTGGCAGCTCGAGCTGGTTTTGTGATACTGAACCCAGCCCTTGTTGCTGCCAACTTCAACTGGCAGAATGGCTACAAATGTTTTCACTTTCACGTTGCAATCAGTGATTAATGTGCTCATCCTCCTCTGATGAATAGCTGCCAATTTACCAGTGAGATGATGACTACCCATCGCTGGGAGCCAAGCATATTGGCTCCAGAGATCAGCCTGGAAAAAAGAATGTGGGCCAGCCAGCTATGTGATTCCTAGTAAAGCAGCTGGTATGTAAACTTTGTGACTGCAACTTGCCAGTGGGCCAAAAATTGCCTGTGAGTTGACGTTCTTTAAAACGGAAAGCAGATGCACAGAAGTAGAATGCTTGCTCATGCGTGTACCTTTCTTCCCAGACATCTTGCCTGCTGATTGAAGGTCGGATGTTCAAGAGTGCCTTAGGGACTTAGGAGCCTCCCATCCAGAGTTCATCAGCAGCAAGGACCTGTGGATGAGCTCCTTGGGCTCACCCAGCAGATGTAGAATGGCTGGAGGACGGACCATGTTTAGTCCTCAGAACCCATTTCAGACACTTCTGCCGCAGGGTTACTGGCGAAGACCTTTGTGGAGTCCTTTGAAAAATGGAGAAGTCCATGCTCTGGGAAGACAGGCCAACTTCTGTTCAGTTACCCCAGCGTAATCCCATTGCACCTCCGCTAAAGAAACCTGGGTAATGGGAAGAGAACGCAACATGGAATGTTTGTGAAGGGAACAGCAATGTTGTGCTTACAGAGTGCAACACTCTGACTATACACAATTCTTTCAGAATCTTTTCTGGGGAGATCTTGGGTCTGATTCTCTCCAGTTTTACATTGGAACAACATCATTGACCTCCGTGGAGATACCCCAGATTTACACCAGGGTAAATAAGAGCAGAATTTGGATTGTTGCCCCTGTTCCTGGGCCCCACTGCAGTCTCTCTGTACTGCTCTGTGGGCCTAAAGTGTCTCCAATTTCAATTGGTCTAGCCTCTGGAGTATCAGCTTGCATAGGTGAATCTTCAGGTAGCGTACAGATGTTGTATGCCACCCGCTTCCCACCTGTCAGTGAAGAGGGCACAGCCAGGACTCTCCTATGCCCCGGGACAGAAAGCTGGGTGATATGGGGCTTGCACCTGGGCTGAGACAGATGCAGAGGTGCAGCATTCAGCCTTTAAGGGAGCCAGATGCTTCCCATTGCTAATTAAGCAGGGTCTTCTCTGAGGCGCTCCAAAGGGAGGCTGCGATCTGCAGGATTTTTGCTAGAGCTGATGATTTGAGAAGTTAAGAGCCCAGCTCAATTCTCAGAGCCCACAGAGACTTTGCAGCTCCCTGGCTCCCCTGAGGATTCTCATGGCTAAGGTCTTCTATCTTTAATTTAGTAACACTGGCTAGGGATGTTTGAGCCAACTGGCCATTCATGGCTCAGATACCAGTCAACGGCCTAAGTGGATGCTAGCTGAATTTAAAATACCAGCTTTATTTCCTATTGATATTATTTTCCTATGAGCATTTTCAGCACTTACCTGAGGCATGTCAGTGAGAGAGAAAAATTCTGTGTGACATTTGAGGCCACATCACTGTATCAAGGACTTTGGTTTCCTGTTGACAAGCCTAAGCTTTCAGCAGCACAAATATCGCCTCCCTGAACCTCCCGTAAAAACACCTGAGTACCATGAAGAGAACGTGTCACAAAATGTTTGCAAAGGAAACGCCGATGACGTCGCATTTACAACCCACAGCACTCTGACCTTATGTGCATCTGGCCCATGGGGCAGATCCTGTGTCGTAGATGGTCATCAATGGAAAGGAGATGAGAGTTAGTCTTCGATTAATTACTCAGGCACTGTGGTGATAGGAGTTGTACAGCCACCTACAATAGTACTGTACTTGGTAAAAGCTCTGTGTCATGTTCCCATTGAAATCAATGGCATTCTCCTGTTCAGTTCAATGGGAGCAGGAGCCAACATAAAGAATCTAAAGCATCAGCTTCTCTTACCTACTTTGGCTTAAGTTTAATTTCTTCTCGCTGGTCTATTTTCAAGGCCTGAAAGTGATCAGATTAAAGACTAGCTTCCATGGAGCTGTGGAAACCCCCTTAAAACGCTTCGATTTTCAATGGAAAAACCACATGTTCATAGTAGAAAGCCTTGTTCTAGGATTTGATGGCAATCATTGGATTTTGGAGAAAAAACTAATCAGAAACTACTGAGGAAATTCATAAAGAGATACGTTATTTCTAATCCAGTCCAGATCCAGGGCAACCAGAAGTCATTGCCATGTGATAACTGATGAGGAGCCTATATGAAATGAGCCAGTGAATGTCAGTCCAGGCTTGTCGTGGGCAAGTCTCCACATCACAGAAACATGGTCCCACAACTGGTCCCTGGGTTGGCAAAGAGGCCAAGGACTGAATAGACATGGAGGGTGATGAATTCTGCTAACATTAGTCTCAAAACTTCCTGGTTGCCATACATTGGTGGAGCCCATGTTCTAGCTGCCCTACGGAGAAATGAAGGACTCCAGTTAAAGCATGTGTGTGAAATTGATTAAAAATAAGCAGGGCAAACATGATTTTTGAGAAAATCTTTTCCTGCTTGTTTTTGGTTGTAGGCAAATCAGCTAATTAATGGCACAGAGAGGTGCAAATTACAGCCACAATACTGAAGGCCACGCAAAAGTTCAGGGCCTTCATGTTTCCGTTGCAGCGTGTTGCTTGGATGAGGCCTCAGTCAGTAAAACCCACTTGGATGCTGTTGCAGGCACAGGAAGGCCTGGCATCAGCAGGCTACTCTGTGCTCCACCACCCTTGTAGAGAGGAAAGTGGAAAGGTAGCTGTGATATCCATTTGCAATGCATGAGCTAGCTGTGGGGATGAGCTCAGTTGAGCATTCTGTACTGTTCAGTTTCAGGTGTACTTTTACTACGCTGATTTACACAAGCTGAGGAACTGGCCCTAAATTCAAGACCTCGCCCTCTCCGGACAGCTCTTTGCTCTCCCACCCGACCTGCCGTTCAGCTATCCTACACTGGCTGGCAGGCAAATCTAGCCTATTTCTGGTTCTTAGCCTGGGCCCATCACCATGGTATCTGAGCAGTTAAGGCAATGAAATATTTGCTGTGCTGGTCCTAGGTTCTCTTCTTCATTGCTATCCATGCCAGTCTCTCCCCACCCTGATTATAAAGTGATTTAAAGCCCTCTCCCCAAAGGTTTTTTTTTTTTTTTTTTTTTTTAAATCAGTATCACCAGGACTGGCCTCAGCTATTACATTCCTCCCACTCCTCTATTATCTATTCATAGATTCCAGAGCCAGAAGGGATCATTGTGATCATCTAGACTGACCTTGTGTATCACACAGGCTGGAGACTTGCCCTGAATTAATGTTAAGCACTGACAGTGCACTCAGGGCTGTACAAGACACAAAATACAGAGTCCTTACCCCAAAGAGCACAGAAACCCCTTTCTATTGCTTTGGATCCTCTTACATTTGATTCAAATTGTAACCAGGGAGACTTTTTATTATAGCAACATTTTAACTGTGCTGTATTGCAAAATGGTTCATATCACACAACAGTCTACACCTCTTGGTATGAGATGGGGTATACGTTAGCAATAAACTGATCATATAGCTATAGCAACACTATTTACAGAGTCAGAAGAAACCACTCAGTGGCATACAATGTTTAGATAGTTTATTTCCACAGACAATACAGACAGATAAAAACCCTCTTTGGAAAAACAAACCAAAACTATTCTCTGGAAATGGCACGTTTGATGCAGTTAGGTACAAACACTGAACCATATGACTTGTGCCGCTTGCAGACTTTGGCACCTTAGAGAGATCATCCGGAAATACTGCCACTGATGCTGGGGGCCAGGTTAGAGAGCGATTGCTCACCCAAAGGAGAAGGAATGCAGTCAGTGTGGGAATGAAACCCAGAGAAGCTGCCCAGGAGAGATCACTGGTCCGCAGCTTCAGAGCATCCAACAGATATCTCTAAATCTATAGAGCTGTGACGGTTACTGCTTGCTATCTCTGTGCAATAAAAGGTTTAAAACCAGAAGAGAAAGATATTATCTAGGTAAAAATATATACAGTACGTAGAGTGTTAAATATGAAGGTAAAGTATTAGACATTGCTAGAAGAATGCATAAGGCGTGTTACAATCCAAATCAGCACATTCTGAAATGTCCCTGTATGCCACAACAGCCATCAGTTCCTGCCTGCTGGAAACAGCTGCACTGGCTCACTGACCTTCCTCTTTTTCCTGGGCCCCACCATCTCTTCCTGGCTAAATGCAAGGTCCAGGCGGTGTGTCTGCAAGAACCACCAGAGAAGGAGGTCATGCTCACAGCACAGATTGCTGGCTGGTTTCAAAGCAAAATATGAGACAAGAAAACCAAACTTCAAATCCCACATCCTGGTTCTGGGATCCTTTAAAGTTTGGCTAGTTCAGCCTTGCTCTACAGAAAGGAAATCAGGCATGGAATCAAAATCAGGGTCCTGAACAACCTGGGCTGGATGCTTTGTGAAGGCCGTAGGCTCAGCCTTGCAAAGGGAGCACCTCTGGCAGCTGCTAGCATCCATTCCTCCACTGCTGAAAGACGACGCAGGGAGCAGAGAAGTCTCTGGGTAGCTGATTACCCTTTGGAGCAAAAATCTCTTCTCACCAAATTCATCCAAATAGCAGGATTGTGTTCTCTACGTCTTCATAGACTAAACAAAAGTAGCCGGAAACTGGTTCTCAGCAGAAAACACAGGATGTTTCTACACTGCAGTTAAACACCTGCAGCTGAGTCACACCATGTGAGGCTCAGGCTGCAGGGCTAATAGACTGCAGTGTAGACATTCGAGAGGACCCTGTGGGTACCTAGAAACCATACACACTGGAATCTAAATACCATGGTGATTGGTGTAGACAGACCAAAAAACTTCCTTACTCATTTTCAGTTGAGCTGGACACTTCAGTTGTACTTTTCAAAATAATGATCTTGCTTTTCACAGATAGTTGCCCATGTCATTGTCCCTCACTGCAGGCATAAAGTGCACTTTTTGGCAATTTAGCCCTTACTGCTAGGAACAGGAGATGCTCCAAGTACAATACATATGCAAGGCCACTAGAGGGCATGATATGGTCATTGCAGAATTCCTCAGTCAGATCAAGATTTTCTATCTAGACCAGTGGTTCCCAACCTGTGGCCCATGGGCCAAAAGTGGCCTGCAGGCTCTTTCAGAGTGGCCCACGGTTCCCCCATCCCTCCCCCCCGTCTGCAGAAGGGAGCCACTGCCTAAGTACCCAGGCAGAGCATATTGCTGGTGCAGGCTCCTTGCTGCAGCCAAGGGGATGGGAGATCAGTGCCCCACTCCCCTTGGCTGTAGCAGGGAGCATAGCAAAGCATTCTGCGTGGGTCCCCAGGCGCTGGGTCCCTGCTGGAGCCAGGGAACAGGAGATCCTCCTCGATCAACTCTTTCCCTGTGGCTGCAGTGGGGGTGTAGTGGGGCTGCTGGCAGAGACTGGTGGCCCTTCAGGATTTTAAAAATTAGATTTGTGCCCCTCAAGCCAAACAGATCGGGAACCACTGATCTAGCCCATGTGGCTTTGGAATGGGGATTGGTAACATCTAATTATCTATGGTCTTTCAAACGTGTCAAATAAACCAAGTACAGGTAGCACGAAAATAGTCCAATCTCTTCCCTGCTCCATGATTCATTCTGTGTTTTTCCACTTGTTTTTCTTTCCTACTGTTCATTATACACTCGCTAACACCCAGAGCACAACTTCCTTTCTTAATTCAAAAATGGAAAAAACCACGAAAGTGAGGCAGGAAGGCTCTAGCCGAGGCATCAAATGTAGGCAGGCAAAACTCACACTGAAGTCAAAAGGGAGTTTCTGCATAAGGAGCAATGAACAGGTTTCTCTCTGGCTGCTCAAATGGGCACTTCAAGAAGGTAGTTTTGCTCCTCCCCATTGAATTGCTTTTGTCCCGTCTGCTTCCTTATCCTACGCAAAGGGCGCACAGAGGGAAACTATAGGATCAGTGCATTCTCCCACTGGCCAGATGAAGAATCAAAGGCCAGAGTCTCCTAGTCAGTGGTGCAGGGAGACCCTTCTCCTGTGCTGCTCTTGCCATGGCAGGAACAGGAGTCAAATCACCGCTGACTGACAGATCACGAGCGCGTTCTATCCCCCTTCAGCAGAACCACAGAGCATGCAGGGGGAGTCAATGTTACTTCACTCAGTGTTAACTCTCTGCCAGCGTGCACATCTTCTTGCAGGTCCTGGTTAATGAATCTCTTCCCTCATCTCTGATCCCACCTAGATTTTCCACATGGCCTGGACTATTATTAAGTGGAAGAAAATGGCCATGGAAAGGATCATCCATGGGAGAATCCCAATGACTCCATGCAGCTGCTTTGGTCTCTGCAGAGACCAGCGCAGCTTTGTTCCCGTGCACAACAGATAGTATGGGTAGCATAAGGGTCTGAGAGTATGGAACTGTAAAGCATCTTTGCAACACCCCCAGAAGACAGACCATTCAGACAGACCATAAGAAGACAGACAATCCCATTTATCAGAGGAGGTTAAGAATCAGATCCTGGGAGGTGCTGTGAATCTGTAGCTCCCACTGAAGCCTATGGGCCTGATCTGCTTCTATTAGCCTAAGCAACTTATTCAAGTTTACACAGCTGGGGATAAACCTCAAGTTTCTCAACCACCAGACCTTAGCCTTACCACACCGTTATGCTTCTTCTCCAGAACCGTGCTCTCAGGGCCTAAATAGTTTAATCCAGATCCTATGCAAGAGTATTTTTCTTTAACTAAAAAGTAAACTGTGCTAATAGTGTGCCGAAGAGCGGAAAAGCACTATCAATGATCAAATGAACAGATTACATCCTCCTGTAGCTGGTTAGTTTGATTTATTCAGATGTTTTGGAATGCATGCACTGGAACACCTGGTGGGAAAGTCAGGGCTATATGAATGTTATTATTTATATGACAGCAGCACACCGAGGCTCCAAGCTGTGCTAGGTGTTGTACAAACAGATGAGATAGAGACTGTCCCTGCCCTCAGACGCTTACCATAGA
This sequence comes from Emydura macquarii macquarii, assembly GCF_026122565.2. Taxonomy (NCBI): domain Eukaryota; kingdom Metazoa; phylum Chordata; order Testudines; family Chelidae; genus Emydura; species Emydura macquarii. The sequence goes on from NW_027131391.1 coordinate 9,282,700, forward strand.
AATAGACAAGACAGAAAATGGGTGGAAAGAAAAAGAGTCTTGCCCAAATTCAGCAGCAGAGCTAGGAATAGACAAAAGTCACTAGACTCAGTCCAGGGCCTTATCCACAAGATCATACCACTTCCCCGGGTACAAGCTAAGGCATGACTATGAACTGACGTGCGGAACACGTCAGCACTGTACTGTATGATAAGGTGTAATATTTCTTAGTGGAATTTTTTGTGTAGAACTGGAGCTAAAATATGAATCATGCCATGCATTACTAATTTGAGACATAAAATAGGGCAGCTGAATGTAGTCTGGAAGAGGTATTACACTAAAAACAGATTAAACCCAGATTAAAAGCCCTCCTTCAGGTAGTTGTGTAGCAATGACCTGAACTACCACGCAGAGACCAGAGTTGGGGCACCATCCCCAACCACACAGTGCAAAACGAAGGTCCAGTTCTCTTCTACACCATTTCCTGTGATCAGTGCATGAGCAGGTAGCATTATGCCATTTTTGCCCGCTTCATATTCTGGGGTAGCCACAGGCAAGCCAAGCCCCCAGTGTAAATTAGAGCAAACCTAGGGCTCCTCTAATTTATGGTCTGCTTCCCATAGCTCCCTATGGATTGTGGGAAGGAGAAAATAGCTAGAGAAAAGCAGCATTCAGCCACATCCCCTTTTCCCTGGCCTGCCCACATGCTAGGGGCTGTGAGTGGGGCTGGCACAGAGCGACCCTGATTTTTTATGCCAGCAAGGAAGTCCTTTACCCAGGGGATAGCCCCTGGAGTCCCAGAGTGTTCAGATCCAGTGAAGTGACTTACAGCTATTCCCTGGTAAATTACAGAGTGTATCAATGGATGCGAAGGAGAGTCACTCCACATCACCTAGGCCAGGATGATGGTGTCTACAACACAGGTCCTGGATGGTGTAAAACAAAAGAATAACCCTCATGGATCTGTCATAACAGCAGATAATTTTCAAGGGGGAAAATTATCTCAAGTGTTTTTTAAAGTACAGGGAGATGGTCAAAGTGCTACACATTCTGTGTAACCAGCCGCAGTTTACCCTGACTCACTGGAGTGGGAGTGCTCAGCGCTTCTGAAAACCAGGCCCAAGGCTCTTCAAACTGAGCCCAAAACCCAAGGTACGCCAAATCAATGGCCACTTTAATCTCTCTCGCTACCTCACCTCTACAACTGAGGTAATTCTTATCTGCCTCACAGACAGGGGGATTAATTCATACTCGCAAAGTGCAGCAAGATCACTGGCTGGAAGACGCAATGGAAGCAAAAAGCAGTATTGCAAGGCTCGATTCTGATCTGATACCAGTTTACACTGGCGTGATTACACTGACTTAGGTACTCTTGACTTACACCAGCATGAGTGGAGAATCAATCTTATTAATGTTTTAAACCAGTTCATGCAGGGGCAAGGAGAAAGAATGAAAACCTGTCATGGCGTTCCTATGGAAACTTGCTATCCTCATGTCCCCAGTAAATTATGCCAAGATGTCACTGTCTATTAGTGACTCTTCCTTTCCCTCTTGCTCATTGTGGTGAAGACACTATCATGAAACATGAGTTCCTTTTCCGCAAGCTGGGAAGCTCACAGCCCTTATCTCTACCTTGAGGTTTCTCTTGGGAAAGGGACTAAGGAACAGAATGTTACAGTTTAAAAAAGAAAAACAGGTTCAGAAGAAAAGTTCAATCCTCTCTGCTCCCTGATTCAAGCCCCTTGGGTCTCCCCAAGTCACAGGGGGCTGCATTTATAATAATATCTAGCTCTTGTTGTTTGCAGTGATGATGTAGGTGTGTTGGTCCCAAGATATCAGAGCTTAACAGATCTGCCTAACAGAACTGAAGAAGAGCTCTGTGTAGCTCAAAAGCTTGTCTTTTTCACCAGCAGAAGTTGATCCAATAAAAGATCTTACCTCCCCTCCCCACCCTCTGTGTCTCTGGCACTTACCTAGCACTTTTCATCTGTAGACCACTAGTGCATCTGATTGCAAGACAGGGGCCCAGCTTTATGGCATGTGCCCCACTTCCACACTGACTTGGAGGAATCCTACAAGGCTCCACAGTCGGGGAAGGGTCAGACTTTGATGCACACTCTTTATCTCATTCAGCCCCACAGGGGATATCAAAGTTCATGCTGAATCAGTTGTTCTTAACTTTTGGAGGTTCCTCGAGAGTGGGCTTGGGAGCAAGTGGCCAGCATGTACACCATGAACATCCTGTGGAGTCAGTGCTGCTACAGGGACTGGTAGCCAGTGGCAGAGTCTCTAGGCATCCTGTCTGGCAGATCTCAGGAGATCTGAGGGTATCAGGTCTAAATCCCAGCAGATCTAAAGAAGGAGAAGCCTCACTTTCCAAAGAGCAGATTGCTAGGAAACTCTTTCTTGTGCTCTAGACAGGAATAACTCATGCAGGAAATCAATGGCCCTGTTGAAGACACAGCTAAGAATCTGATGAGAACTGAGAAGCAGCCAGGAATTTCCTGACCTCACAGTGTTGTCTCATTCCTCCCCAGAATGCCTTAAACTAACAGGAAGGGAAGAGGCAAGCTCAGCTCTGAATTTCTCTCTTTGCACTGATTGGGTATGCATAACCTCAGCTGTGTTGGAAAAGAGATGTTCTGGCAAGTTGTCATCAGATACAGCATTGTGTTGATAGTTGATAAGAGGACTAGAGATAAGCTCTTTTTTTTTTTGCAAATGTTTAAGATAATGACATTACTACAGAAAAATGTTCTTCAACCACTCAGCTGAGATGCTCAGCAGGAAATTTTCACCCTGCAATGACTTTCTGTCCCTACTGTTTAAAAATTGATTTTGGTGGGAAGATCATAGGACAAAGATAAGGACACATAGCAAGAACCAGTCTCTGTCTCAAAGAGTTTACAATCTAAACAAACAAGACAGAAAAAGTGTGGAATGGGAAACAGTGGTATAGAGGTGACATGACTTGCCCAGATCATGCAGCAGGCCTGGAACAGCACCCAGGTTTCAAGTTCCTGTCCAGTGCCCTATCTATTAGGGTCTGCCTACACTGCAATAAAGGACCTGCAGCCCAGCCTGGAGTTCAGGCTGCAGGGCTATAAAATTGCAGTGTACACATTCAGGCTCAGGCTGGAGCCTGGGCTCTGACACCCTTCCTGCTCATGGGTCTCAGAGCCCAGGCTCCAGCCCCAGCCTGAATATCTACATTGCTATTTTTAGCCCTGCAGCCCATGCCCTGCGAGACTCAGTACCATGGGTTTTTATCGCAACACAGACATACCCTAAGAGCCTGATCTGCTGAATGCCTCTTAAAAGCTGTTGAGCACTCCGCTGGAATTGAAAGTACCACGAATTTTTCCGGCTGGAACCCTTAGTCTCCACAAAAGACACAAACAAACAATCAGATAGAGCTTTGAACTTTCTGAACTCTGGTTCAAGAAAGATTAGGTGTTAAACATTTAATATCAAACAGACAAATGTTTCTGTCGTAACATCTTTATCTTTCTGCCCCAAGCTACTGCCACCAATATGCTCTTATGGATCGAAAACTTCAAAGAAACATGAGGACAGGTCTATTAAAAACATACCTTCATTTAACTGCAAGATCCCATTTCCATTAGCAGGTCTCCAGATATGAAAGCACTGGGTAGAAACTCTATATTTTACCACCACTCAAAGGTTAGTACCTATTAGAACAGCAGCGGAGAGGAGCGGGATATCAAAATATAGCATTGTGGACTAGATCCTCAGCCGATATAAATCATAGCTCTATCAAAGTGAATGGAACAAGGCTGATTTACTAGGTGAGGCTGTGGTCCCATTTGCCTCACATTGGAGGATTAAATAGAAAGAGAAGCTTTGGTGAGAAGGAACAAGCTCTTGTTTAAATTCAAGTCACTTCAATCATTGAAAAATATAGAAGTAGTATGAAAAGTGAAAGGGCTTATGCTTTAGGTTTAATGTGTAAAAGTTTTCTGCAATATGAAAGTCCTTATGTAAAACTATCCCTAAGGCCTTTATTAAAAAGTGTATTTTTAGTCAGAAAAGTCATCTTTTTGCTGTGTTTGTACAGCACCTAGCACAGTGTAGTCCTAGTCCACAACTGGGGCTCCTAGGCATTACAGTAATGCAAATAATAAATACAATAAAATAACAACAACGGCTTTTTCTTCTTTGACAGATCTGCACCACGTGTGTCTCCTCTAAGTCACATCTGCTGACTTAGGGACAAAAATAAGACTAATACTTTCTAATCCTGCTTTCCCTGCACAGCTATGGGAGAGGGAGCTGGAGTCCATCCCTACTCAGAGCTCATCTGTGGATCAGTGAACTCAGCTTCAATGGCACAAGCTTTTGACTTGGTGATAATGCACGAACGAGCCTGAGAGAACAAAGCAGCTTGACTCAGAGCAAGTTTGTAGGACTAGCAGTTCAAAAAACAACAAACACAGCAGCACTTTGGCCAACATTTTCAAAAGCAACTGGTGATTTTGAGATCCTCCATTTTTGGGTGCTCAACCCAGGACATTTTAAAGGGGCCAGATCTTCTAAGGGTGGTGTGGCAAACAGCCAGCTCCTCCCTAGTGGGTCTCACGCTTCACCCCTTGTCATGGGCCAGGGAGTCCCCAGTAACCCTGTCTCCCCTTGGAGGTACCTTGCTCCAGCTTCCTTCTGCTGGCTGGGGCCAGGGGTTTTCTCTCTGTCTCTGTAGCTGCAGAGAAGCACTGTCTCCTGACCTGGGAGGGGCATTTCTCCTCCAGCTATTACCAGCCTTCTGGCACCTTCCTCCTCCTGTGCTTCTCCCCCTCCCTTTAGGGAAGGCAGGGTTTAAGTACACCTGGACTAGCCCTTCATTGTGTCCAGGTGTCTCTAATTGCCCTGCAATCATCTGTCCCCTGCTTGCACGACCAGGGCTTTAGGCATTCTTGGGCTCACACTCTGGCCCTGGTATGCCTTTTTGCAGCTCTCTGGCCTGACTTTATCACAGTGGGTTCTCAGCGCTTTTTGAATATCCGGCCCTTGCACGGTGTCTCAAGTTGGACACTCAAATATTTAGGTTTCTGGAGGCACTTCAGTCACTTTTGAAAATCTTGATCTCAACTTTTAACTTTAAAATTTGATCCAGAGTCACTCAGGGAAACCAGGAACCCCACAATGCCATGTTTACGGTCATATTTGTGGGCCTGGTTTATACTAAAGCCCCCTCTACACCACTCTGGCAGTGTCTTTAAGGTAGGTGTACAGTTTTAGGCCCCTTTGCATTCCCAGAGCAGTTTAAATGGGTATTAAGGTAAATGAGAATCAGGTCATCAGAGTATAATGTACAATAAAGACCTCAGCATTTCTTGTACATGAGAACTCATCTGAAAACATTTACCTGATTACAAAAAATCTATTAATAGACTGTACTAAATCTATACAGCTGTCTACAAAATAGGATGCCTTCATTCACTCCCCAGTCACTATGATAAAATGATTGCTTCTGCTCATCTCACCTACACTTGACCACATTTGGCAAAACTTAACCTGCAAATTTCACTCAATAGTCTGGCTTCCTCATTCAAGTGGAATCTATACTGGTCATTTGGTTTTCCTCCTTTCTACTCACACATTAAGAAGGGAAAGTCCCTTTGGTATGGAAAAAATGACTAATTCAAATTAGCAATAGGTTTATCAGGACAATCTACTTCTTTTGACTAGTGACCTGATTTCATTTTCCCCTAAACTGACCTAAAACCAAAAAACTGGCCAATTACTAATCTTCTATGATGTTTTTTTTCCCCAAATAAAAGTGGTAATGAAGAGTCAATAAAGTGAAGAAACCCTTTGTCAAGAAGATCAGCGCAGCGCATGTGGATTTGAGGGGTGAATATTCTTTCAACGTGTTCAAGGGGTAGAGTGACTCCTCTGTTTTTTCAATCACCAACTTTGTGTTTCCGAGCACCACCTTCACAATTCCTCACCAGCACCATTGCATGCAGACTGAAGTTCATCATGCTCTATGAGGTGTGTGTCTGATGCTATGAATAGAACAGGATATCGCATAAAGGGTGTCAGAGCATGATTCAGTGGGACAAAATGAGTTACCAACAAAAAGGATCCTGTTTGCACACTAATGACAGAATAAATAACAATCAGAAGGAAACTAGAGGCTGTACTTCAGAGAAAGATGTGGTTAAGTTTGATAAAGATCAACCTGGGCACAGATCTTCATCTTTGAGAGACAAACTGATGGCAAATGTTTCAGACAGGGATAGCTTAGCTGCTGAAAGGAAAAGCTCATTTGGTAGCATTCTTATCTCTGAGTTAGAAATCCACCCACAACATCATTTAGGCTTCTGTCCAACGCTGACATCACAATGCAGTACTAGGGGGCTAGCTAGAGGTGCCATCCTTTGAATGAGATGTTAAGCTGAGGTCTCCATTTGTGGTATGGGTGAAAGATAGACATCCCATGGTCCATTATGATGAGAATATGGTGGTGGAGCACTCCTTGTCTCACTCAGACTAACTCACTGTGTAATACCTTGATCCTGCACCATTCAAGTCAGTGGGAGATTTTCCATTGACTTGAATGGGAGCAAGATGAAGCCCTAAGATGTTTGGAGACTGATTCGCCAGTAGCTGGCACTCTATCTTTTATCAGCCGCGTTCATCCCATAGTATCTGAGACATTGCCCAGGGCAATATTACAATTTCTCAGACATTATGATGAGTGAATATTGATTTTTCAATGGAGACCATGACAGAGATCCCCAGGTATGAAACATGATATATAAAATCAAGTTCTAGTCTATGCAGGCCAGATTCTGGTGGCTTCTGATCAAATTTCAAATAAATGGGCTTTGTACAGAGGTTTTCTGCTGCCGTTTGACAAACCTGTTCCCCAAGAGACAAAGAAGCAACAGAGCTGCTGGGCAATCTTACGACTGCGGTTGTGCCTGTGGCCCATGAATTCCCTCTTGGGGTGGGGATGGGAGATCCAAATAATCCCCAAGCACCACTTGTGGTGGTCACACATTCATTGAGGAACACTGCTCCACGATGCACAGAGGGAATGAAGCAAGGTTAGGCCAGTGATCCATTCAGGCTGGTATCCTTTCTGCAGAATGGCCAATACTGGAGGGTCCAGAGAAATGTGCAATAACTCTTTTAGCGGACAGTTATGGAATAAACTACCAATAGGAAAAGTTTCTTTCTAAACCCATTGTTGTGTGCAGTATTGTTGTAGCCTTGTCTTTCCAGACCTGAGGAAGAGTTCTGTGTAGCTTGAACATTTATCTCTCTCACCAACAGAAGTTGGTCCAATAAAAGATATTACCTCACCCACATTATCTTCGTAAACCCCATCAGTTAGGGCTTATGCCTTGGTCCATGAGAGTTTATATCCTTTACAAACTTCTATCCTATTTAATATAACTGTTTATGTTCTTAATCATATTTATGTTTAATTTAAAAAAAATATCCTACTAACCTCTCAGACCAAATAAAAACAGTTGGCAGTGAGCTCCAGGAGTCTCTTAATGCTAAGCACAAGCAAGCCACAGTGATACTCACCTGCTGAGAAGCCCTAGTGTAGGATGCTCTGTCTGCCCCCTTCACTCCCATGTCTTCTTTTTTACCTAAAATGTAAACATCATAACGTCAAAAGTGTCTACTTTAAAGCAAAGGACACTCTTGCATCAAGACAATGCCCAGAATCATAACTGGATTTGATAGATCAAAATCTCATGGTGGCTTTGAAGTTGAATTTCGTTTTAGAACGTGCTGACATTTCATTCTCAGAAACATACATTCTGTGGTATAATCTCAAAATGCAGCAAATTACTTACATAAAACCTTATTCATAAAGTTATACTTAAACCCAATATTTTTAATTGACTAGAATACTATTTACTGAACTTTCCACTCGGTGATGGCATTTCACCAGCTATATTTGAGACCCTGGAGAATTATGTATAAATGTACAGTATGAGAAGCTGGATTATGATAGGGACAATGTGGTGGACATTCACATTTGTTCAATTTTAACATAGAGGTGGGATTTGTAATGTCTGACTGTAGATATCCAGATGACAATAGGATCATTATAAATGTAGATAATACAATTCAATATTGATTAAATAGATATTTTCTATGTAATAGAACAATTTGATGAGATGCAGAAGTGGAAGAAAATGTGATAAAAATCGCATTTATTTGTTAACATTTACAAACTAAATGTACACATCAAGACCCACTGTTATCCTCTTAATGAATCCAACCCAATTTGGTTTTTCAGAGCAATTTAGAGAAACATATGTCAGGGATGATCTAAGTTTACTTATCCTGCCTCAACACGGGGGGTGGGGGGAGAATGGATTATATGACCTCTCTCTTCCAGCTCTTCATTTCAATTATTCTATGATGTTAAATCAGCCTGGAAAACTGCTGTCCCAGGGCAGGTCAGTTGGTGAAAACACATGTATTTGTGTCATTAATGCAGTTGTTCAGGATGAACACAGGAGTCTTTTGTTTTTAAAGCAGGACCTTTACCTGTGTCTTGCAGGTTAAGAAAAGATGCTTCATTTCTGCAGCCTGGATCTGTATCAGTTTCACCCTTCCTATTTTTACTCGACTCTACTCTGATGGGCAGAGGAATGTTCTGTAAAGAAAATGGAGCATTCCCTTAACAGCCTGAGAAAAACACAATGCCTAAGGGCTTGCCTATACAGAGACTTCATGCACATCAAGCCAGGGTGTAAATCTACAGCACACTAGCTTGCCATGCACTAACGGGCTGTGTGGAGCCTGCTATTGCAGACTAAAAGTTCCACAGTACACTCTGACATGCCATTGTTTGAAACCACAGTACACTAGAGAATGCACTGCAGAACTTTTAGCATGTGGTAGCAGGGTTCACATGGCCAGTTAGTTCACGGCAAGCTTAGGGCACTGTAGATTTACAACCCATCTTGCCGTGCACTAAGTCTCCATGTACACAAACACTAAGAAATAAAACCCTACGCACAAGAGCTGCTCAGATTGAAGATCACTCATTCAGAATTTAAATGCTTTCAGTCCTTTCCCATCCCCAGCTACATGCCCTGCCAGAAAACGTAACTAAGGGAAGATGTTCAAAAGAGGTCAGGGCCAGATTTTTAAGAGGTTAGGACCAAAAGATGGGGCCAGATTTTCAAAATTGCTCAGGTGCCAGCAGCTCCCACCATGACGCTTACGGGCAGATTTTCAGATCAATGTGCACTGAACTGTGACAGATGTGAGACATGAGAAGTGTAAATTCAAACAAAGATGCTGAAATGTGCTAGATGGGCATGGACTTTTGGGACAATAAGGTGTTAAGTGAGCTTCCTGGGAATCACTGGGGAGTGGTTAGTGCAAATTCCATAACCGCATTTATGCAAAAAACCCAGCATTTTGAAGTTACGCCCTTAGGAGAGAGCCATTGACTGGTGACTACCTGTTCCTGGAGATCAAAGGCCTGAGCAGTATAAAGAAACTGCTTAACTGGGTCTGGTTCCTGGTCTAAAATCTGTCCAACATGAACCAAAAGGGCAAACTCAGCTGTGGGGTTTGAAAGACTGACACATTCCAGAGCCCTGTGCTGGAGATGGGAGTGACCTCTGATAAGCTTTTAGAATGCATGTAGGTTCTTTTATTGTTTTCTATGTTTTCTCTGTAATGCTTTTGCACTAAGAATAAATGCAGTTTGCTTTGTGAAGGCTTGTTGGTAACTGGTGTACAGGGTTATGGCCCCTAAAGAAAGAATAAACACAGGGGCTGGACTCTGGTCAGACCTGCTGGAAAAACCCCAGTGCGGTGCAGGATTGCAAGCCCAAACCCACATTTGAAGTGATGACTGGGAAGCCTCAAACCTTAAGTGGGTGCCCTCAAGGAAGACCGGGGGTGGGTAGATGGGTGGAAGATGAAGGTGCAATTAACCCAGAAAATTGTGAGACCAACATGCTGAGCGCTTTTGAAAATTCTGACCCCTATGGCTCCTGATTTTCCACAGTCAGTTATTGGTTACTGGAGCACAGTATCTCGCTGAATGATGCCAAGTGATGGAGATGCAACACAATTTGTCCTTTTCTCCTAAAAGGTTGGGTACCAATATAATGGGAATGGCTCCCGTGCTGGGAGTGGGATGAATGTGGGTGCGTGTCAGACAGAACTAGTGGAATACAGTCTCCACCATCTTTATCTAATTCACTGGCAGGTTCTCAGGCAGCTCCTCTAAACCAGTGGTTCTCAACCTTTTCAGCCTACTGTACCCCTTTCAGGAGTCTGATTAGTCTTGCATATCCCCAAGTTTCACCTCACTTAAAAACTACTTGCTTACAAAATCAGACATAAAAATACAAGTGTCACAGCACACTACTGCTGAAAAATTGCTTACTTTCTCACTTTTACCACATAATTATAAAATAAATCAATTGGAATATAAATATTGTACTAACATTTCAAAGTACAGTATATAGAGCAGTATGAACAAGTCTGTGTGAAATTTTAGTTTGTACTGACTTCACTAGTGCTTTTTATGTAGCCAGTTGTGAAACCAGGCAAATATCTGAGGAGTTGATGTACCCCCCCTAGAAAACCTCTGTGTACCCCCAGCGGTACATGTATCCCAGACTGAGAACCATTGCTTTAGAGCAGCGTTTCTCAATTAAATTTCCCCGCGGAACCCTTTAGGCTCCGCGGGGAAATTACGCTCATACTCAATACCCTCCGCTGAAAAATCCGGGACATCTTCCCTTTTTCGGCGGCGCGGAGAACAGCTGCTCTTGGCGGCGCAATGTCACTTTCTCGCGGAAACCTAACAGTGTTCCCGTGGAACCCCAGGGTTCCGCGGAACACCAATTGAGAAACACTGCTTTAGAGCCATGCATACACAGAGTTTACAGGAGCTAGATAATGTATTTCTTTACTTTTGCAGCGGGAAGGTCTTAAGGTCCAAGTTTGGACACTGCCAAATACAAGGCTCATTTTGGAGGCCTTTCAATTCGGAAAGGCAGTAACCAAGTCCTACAGTCTCCAGTCCTTATAGACATTAGGGTTCTAGGCCTCCATTTCCCGCACATAATCTCTTTAATTTCCTAACCTACTAATACATAGGTCACTCAGAAGGTTCACAGCATAATTCCTGGAACACACAGCAGTAATCAGATTTGTGTCATGTTCTCTGAGTTGAGATCTCCAACGGCAAGTGACTTCCTAGACTGGCTCAAACTTACTGTATCATTTGCAGACACATTTGTTGTTCCACAAAACCCACTGAAACCACATAATACAGACTGATAGGGCCTAATCCAAAATCCACCAGTCATTGGGAGTCTTTTCACTGACTTCAATGGGCTTTGGATCAGGCATCTAGAGAGGCACATGCACTGAATAAAACTTCAGCTAGATGTGTCAGAGAGATAAGAGGCAGAAATTCACATTTTGATTTGACATGAGGCTTCATAACTTTGAAAGATCATTATTTGTACACACTGGAGTCCCTCTTGTTTGAGGCCTTTGGAAGCGGAGCAACTATTCCAGAATAGTCACTTTTATTTCACAATCTGGTATCCATATAGGAAGTTATTCTAGAATAGCTACAGTGGAATAACTATTCCTCTATAACTATGCTGACCAATATCCCTTTGTAGACAAGCCCTTGTATTTACACTGCAGACTCTTTGGGGCAGGGACTGTCGCTTCTTAGGTGACACAGTGGGAGCACAGTGGGTCCCTGCTCCATATCTGAGGTTTCTAAATGCTACCAGAATACAAATAATAACAACAATATTTGTGACATAGTTAGGTCTGAGCTGTAGAAGACACTAGTATGGAGTGTCTTTGCCAGATCATCTCAGGATCTAGAAGACAGGCATGGGAGACGTAAGAACACGCTGGAAAACACGCATTCCAAGTAGGTGTGTGCATGCTTCGTGCATGGCCATCGGAAGGTTTTCCCCTGGCGTGGCATCTCCATGGCACTGTATACAGTGCCCTGCTGACCTGCCACGTTCTCAGTTCTTTCTTGCTGGTTGGCTCCGACAGAGGGGTAGGTGGGTGGGTCTTGGAATGGACATGGGCAACACATCTCGAAGAACAACACTTACGGAGGTAAGTAACTGTCTTTTCTTCTTCGAGTGTTTGCTCATGTCAATTCCAATTAGGTGACTCCCAAGCTGGCCTGAGATGGAGGGGTCGGAGCTCACGAAATTGCTGCCTGAAGCACAGCTCTGCCGAATGCTGCGTTGTCCCTGGCCTGCTGAGTAATGGCATAATGTGCAGTGAACGTGTGGACTGATGACCAGGTTGCAGTTCTGCAGATCTTCTGTGTAGGGACATGCATCAAGAATGCTGCCAAGGAGGCCTGTGCCCTTGTGGAGAGTGTTGTTAGCACCAGGGCTGGCACCTTAGCCAGGTATAGCAAGTTTTGATACAGGAGGTGATCCAAGAAGAGATCCTTTAGGATGATACAGGCAGGTCTTTCATCCTATCCGCTATAGTAATGAAGAGTTGGTTTGACCTATGGAAAGGCTTAGTCCTTTCTATGTAGAAAGCCAGCACTCTTTTAACATCTAGGAAGTGGAGACTCTGCTCCCTGTTATTGGCATATGGTTTTGGAAAGAAGACTGGGAGGAAGATATCCTGGCTCATATGAAACTGGGACACCACTTTAAGTAGAATGGCTGGGTGGGGTCGCAGCTGCACTTTGTCCTTGTAAAATATCATGTACAGAGGGTCAGAAGTCAGAGCCTTAAGCTCAGACACTCCTCTGGCTGAGGTGATTGCGACCAGGGACGCTACCTTCCATGAAAGATACAGGAGTGAACGTGAAGCTAAGGACTCGAAGGGGGGCCTGGTAAGCACCAAATTAAGGTCCCATGCCAGTACCGGATGGCAGACCTGCAGGTAGAGTCTATCCCTTGAGGAAGCAGGTCACCATAGGATCCACGAAGACTGAATGCCCAGGTGTGCCCAGGTGGAAGGCAGGTATTGCTGCCAGGTGTACCTTTAGAGATGTTACTGCCAGCCCTAGTTGTTTTAAGTGCAGCAGATAGTCCAAGAGGAAGGGCAGCGATGCCTGCATTGGAGAAGTGCCCTTCTGTGAAGCCCAGATGGAAAACCTCTTCCACTTGGCCAGACATGTTGCCATGGTAGATGGCTTCCTGCTTCCTAGGAGCATCTCCGTGACCAGAGCTGAGCAGGCAGACTCCCTGGGGTTTAGCCACGGAGTTTCCATGCTATGAGGTGAAGGGACTCAAGGCTGGGGTGCTGCAGGCGACCGTGATCCTTTGTGATGAGATCCGGCACCAACGGTAGAGTTATGGGAGTGACCACTGACAGCTCCTGCAGTGTCGAATACCAATGCTGCCTGGGCCAGATTGGGCTATCAAAATCAATGATGCCTTTTCCCTTTTGATCTTGAGTAGGAGTTTGTGAACACGGGGAAACATGTACAGTAGATGCTGTCCCGCTGGAAGGAAAAACATGTCTGCGATTGAGCCTGTGATGTGGTTCAGGAAGAAGCAGAACTGCTCACACTTCCTGTTGAGTCGAGTCGCAAACAGATCCACTTGGGGAACTCCCTACCGCTGGAAGACATTGTTCAGTATATCTGGGCGGACAGACCATTTGTGGTTGCGGAATGATCTGCTGAGATGATCCACCAGCACATTCTGGGCCCCTGGAAGGTAAGACGCTTCTAGATGCATGGAGTGAGTAATGCAGAAGTCCCACGGCTTGAGGGCTTCTTGGCACAGGGGAGAGAAGTGCACTCCACCCTGTCTGTTTATATAAAATATCACTGTTGTATTGTCTGCCATGACTGATACACATCTGTTCTTTATGTGAGGCTGGAAGGTTTAACATGCTAATCAAACCACTCTCAGCTCCCTGACATTCATGTGGAGTGACAGCTCCATCTGGGACCAGAGACCTTGAGTCCTGAGGGGTCTTAAGTGTACTCCCCATCCCAATTCAGATGCATCTGTTACCACGGACAGGGATGGTTGGGGCTGGGAGAAGGGGACTCCTGCACATACTAACTGCATCGTGCCACCATTGGATGACCCAATGGGGGAGCAAAACCACCTTGTCCAGCTTTTCTCTGTTTGGTAGGTAAGACGATGGCAGCCAAGCCTGGAGTGGTCTGAGCTGCAGCCTCGTGTGCTGCACCACATACGTGCAAGAAGCCATGTGACCTAAAAGCTTCAGACAATTTTTTGCTGTTGTGGTAGGAAAGTGACTCAAATCCCTGGTGATGGAACCCATAGCCTCGAAGCAGGACACCAGCACGAGTGCCTTTGCCTGAACCAAGTCTAGCACTGCTCCTATAAATTCTATCATTTGTGTAGGGGATAATGTCGATTTGGGCATGGTTAGCCGAAGACCCAGACTGTCAAAGGTCGATCGTACCAGGTTCACATGCGCCTGTACTTGTTCCTTGGAGCAGCCCTGGACCAGCCAATCGTCCAGGTGCAGAAATACTTGCACCTGCCATTTCCTCAGAAAGGTGACCACCACCCCCATGCCCTTGGTGAAGACTTGAGGGGCCACTACAGTCCAAATGGGATGACTGTAAACTGATAGTGAGTGCAGCTCAGCACAAACGAAGAACTTTCTGTGAGATGAAACTATTCATATATGAAAGTAAGCATCCTTTAGGTTGAGAGTGGCATACCAGTCTCCGGGATCCAGGGAAGGGATAATCGTGGCCAAAGAGACCATGAGAAACTGTCTTCTTCATGAATCTGTTGAGGTTTCGCAGATTGAGAATGGGTCTGAGACCCCCTTTGGCCTTTGGGATTAGGAAATATCAGAAGTAGAACTATTTTCCCCTTATTTCGGAGGAACTCCTCCACAGCTCCCAATTGTAGAAGTTCCTGCACCTCCTGAATAAGGAGTTGCTCGTGAGAGGGGTCCCTGAAGAAGGATGGGGAAGGGGGCCAGGAGGCTAGGAAGGAGGAAAGTTGGAGAAAATATCCCGATTCTATTGCACGGAGCACCCAAGTGTCTGAGATGATGTGAGTCTATGCTCGATAGAAATTGGACAGACGATTCAGGAAACGGGGAGGGATCCTGCTTCTGGACTAGTGTGCTGCACTCAGGGACACCTTCAAAATGACTATTTGGAACTCGAAGGCTGCCTCGCCAAGTTCTGGCCGTGGTTAGGCGGAGGCTGTGGAGTCCTGCGCCTATTGCTCCTGCCTCTCTTCCTGGGGTATTCCTGCCTCTTGCCTGGTAAAAATGTGGGGCAGGCTGAGGCTTGAAGTGTTTCCTCTGGGTGCTTGGAGTGTGCAAGCCCAAGGACTTCAGGGTAGCCCTAGAATCCTTTAGACTGTGCAACTTGGAGTCAGTTTGCTCCGAGCCCTCAAATGGCAGGTTCTGTATGATCTCCTGCACCTCTGGGGTAAGGCCAGATACCTGCAGCCAGGAGAATCTCCTTATCGCGATCGCTGAGGACATTGTGCATGTAGCAGATTCCACTGCATCCTAGGCTGCCTGCAGTGATGTTCTCGTCATGGCCTTTCCTTCCTCAATGATTGCGGCGAACTCCTGCTTGGAGTCAGCTGGGAGCAACTCCTTGAATTTTGACATAGCCTCCCAGGAATTAAAATGTAGGGCTAAGGATGCCCTACTTGTTGGCTATGTGAAGCTGGAGCCCTCTGGTAGAATATACCTTCCGACCAAAGAGATACAGTTTCTTCGAGTCCTTGGACTTGGGTGTTGATGTCTGCTATCCCTATCTCTCCTTATCATTCATCACAGCCACCACCAACGACCCCAGCTGAGGGGCATAAAGAGGTATTCGTATCCAGTGGATGAGGCAAAGTACTTCCGCTCTATCCTTTAGCCATTGGGGGAATAGATGCAGATGTTTGTCACAGTGTCTTAGTCATGGCTTGAATTGTTTTAATCAGAAGTAGGGCTACCTGAAAAGGGCCCTCTGGCATCAGGATGTCAACCATGAGATGCCCGACTCTTGCACCTCCTCTACTTGGAGGCCCAGATTTTTTTCCACCCTCCTAAGCAGCAGCTGTTGGTTGGCTCTATTATGCACCAGGGGAGAAGTATCCCCTTTTTTTTGAAGACTTACTGTAGGTGAACTGCCTCATCCATCTTTTTATGCCTCTTCTGCAGCACCTAGGAATGGGAGTGGTGCCTGGTCTTCAGTACTTGAGAATGCCGGTGCCAGGGCTCTTTTGGTTCCAAGCCCCTCTTTGGCTCCATAATCTCTCGTATAGAGGCCAGCGCACTGCACACCAACATGCTGGGTGCTGAGTCAGAATGGCTCGGTTGATGGCGGAGCACTGCCTGCATAAGGAGGTGTTTGAGTCTGACACTCGTCTTTTTTAGTCCTTGCCTGGAAGCCCCTGCAAATCTTACACTGGTTGGCTTGATGGCTCTCCCCTAGGCTCTTGCGACAGGACTCGTGTGAGTCTCTCTTTGGCATAGGCTCATGGCAGGTCCCGCACGATTTAAATCCTTGGGACTGCGGCATGCCTCGGTCCCGGGGACAGGAACGGAGGGGGGTAGGAAAGGAAACTTAACTACAACTAATAATAACTTTAACAACTATTTACAACTCTCTCTCTTTTTTGTTTTTTTGCTAGAGGAATGCTTGCCAGATAGACGGGGCAAGAAGCTCCAACAACCATCATGGATGGTAAGAAGGAACTGAGGAGGCAGCGGGTCAGCAGGACCCTTCACACAGCACCATGGAGGCGCCATTCCAACGGACACCTGCACTGACCTGACTGGTCCTGCTAGGGGGAAAACCTTCTGATGACTGTGCATGTGGTGTGTGCACACCTAATTGGAATCTACACGAGCAAGCACTGGAAGAAGAGAACAGTTTTTAAAAACACCACCACCATGTCTTTATATTGATTTTTTCATCTGTAGATCTAAAAAGAAGTAAGCATCACTATCTCCAGTTCCAAAATGAGACAGCCGAGGCACAGGGAAGTAAAATGACTTGCCCAAGATCACCAAGCAATCCAGTGGTAGAACTGGGCATAGAACAGCAAATCTTCTGAATCCCAGTTGAGTGCTCTAGCCCCAGTAATGAGATGGAGAAGGAAACCATGTTACTTTCCGAAGGGATTAAGATTTTTCAAATTCTAAGGAAACAGGAGGTCAGTGGAAGAAGCAGAGATTTCAATGAGAATCAGGCCAAAATCTATTCTCAGTTATGCACGTGCAATCCGAATTCTTAGAAAATGTCTCTTTTCAGGGGAGAATAAGAAGGCAACCCCCACTCCCCACAGCAAGTGCTGGTAGCTTGGAGCCTTTTCATTACCTTGGTGCTACCCTCTTCTTCTTCATCACAATCGAGCCCTTGATGGGAGATCTCCGTAGGGCCATTCTCCTCCATCAGACTGTTTCTCAATGTCCTCATCCTCTTGCTCTCAGTTGTTACTCTTACTTTCAGGATGTGAAATCCAGTGGATATGGACCCTACTTTTAGGATGACGGGGTCTCCATCAAACAGCAGGTTATCTGGGCTGCTGTCTTCCTTAAAGCCAGGGGGCTGGTAATCATCAGGAGTAACTGCACAGGGAAGAAGCGGGTCCTTAGTTGAGAGACTAAATTCTAAATCACTTTAATCTGCAATCATGGACAAATCCAGAACCTAGTTCCAGAAGTTAGGCTGGGCTCTGAATAGATTCAATTGGGGTGTGAAGTGCAAAGGAAACATCCTCCCCAGGACATCAAAACTTCTGCAGCCCAATGGCGGGAGAAACCTCCACGTGTGTTTTTGCAGCCCCCTGCTGCCCATATATACTTGTGTAACTCCATTGTCTTCAGATTCTCCCCTCACTTACATCTTCTAACCCAGCTGAAGGCAATGAGGTTGTAGAGGTACAACTGGCCAGCATCTGCTCTGCAGATGCTTTATTATTGGCGAAGATGCACAAGAAAGAAAGAGCCCAGTTTAATCTCAGCTCACAGAGTAAGTCTGTGGGGCTTGCACTTAGGCAGAAAATAATCTTTTTACATGTAAACCTGCAGTGGCTTGGTGATCTAGTGGAAACCTCCTGCTTTGTGTGCAAGTTCAAATCTCTAATCTCTTACAGAAGTGATCAAAATTCTGTCCTATGACCTATTATGCAAGATGTCAGACTAGATTATCATAACACTCCCTTCTGGCCTTAAAGTCTACCAAGAGAGCACATTTGATCCAGAGTCAGTGAGAGACAGTAAACTTGGGAGCCTGTGATACCATTTGTACAGTCACTTTCTGGAGAAAAAACCACCTAGCCCAGTATAATTGATCCTAATACTAAAGAGAAAGGATGTGTCCCTTTTCCACTGGACAGATGTATTTCTTTCAAAGTCTGTGACTACTTCTTTAAAAGCAAGCGCTACATCTTTCTACACTGAATGGTACTATTCTGTTCTGCGTGCTGTCTCATCACATTAGTCTTCAGGATCCAGCATTTCACCTTTCTGTTCTTTGTTCCCCTTTACAGTGACATGTGTTGCTCATGGGAATTAACAGGAGGGGAAATCTGCTCGACAGGGCAGTCCAGTCTCCACCTACCTTCATTGTAGTAGAAGAGTTTCATAGTGAGGGTAATGTCATTGGGAAGTGGACCGAGGTTCTGCATTAAGAGGTACAGCTTACGGATCAGCAGGATGCTGCCTTTCTTAATCTCATCACTGCTTACCCCCTTTGCAAAGCTCATTTTGGTGCTGTAGCCAAAACAAAAGAGCAACCGATTCATTTCCTACAGTCATTAGTGTCCAAGCCCCAATTAAAAATATTCAGCTGCCATTAGTTTGTCTTGCACTACAATAACCTCTAGACGACAGTGCTTTATGTAGCCCTCGCATGAATAGGGAAGTGAGACAGACTTTCAATAGTGGGAGATGGCATGAAGCAGCACAATAGTCCAGAGTTAAGAATTGTGTAATTTACAAGTGAACAGATATTGTAACAGGGTAATAAACTTCATTATAAAAGCATCGTGATTTACTTGTTTGCACATGACTATCTTACGCACAAGCAGACAGGATACAAATGTCTTTCACCTACTTGACTAGCTTCTGAATATTTTTTCCTCTAAGGAATGAGGGGAATTGGGTGAGAATCACATGTAGAGCAAACTCAAAGAGGTTATGTTCAAGCTCATCCTGTTCTAACTGAAGTGTATTGAACGCCCTAACTTCAGTGCTAATATGACATGCTAGTCCAGGGGTAAAATTGTCAAGTGTGCCTAAGAGACACAGGACCTTGACTTTCAATGAGATTTCAGCTCATAGATGACAAAATCAATTTCAAAAATGGAACTTTGGAAATTTTACCCCAGGACAACATTTGCACAGTAAGGAGTCTATCTATTTAAATGAGAGCCAAACTAGAGAATGAACTCTGGGGAAGGACTAAAAATACAGATAGAGTCGCCTTTGAGTTCTTGTTTAAAGTTATAAGTTTGGGCTGGGATTTTCAAAGGAGCCTGAGGAAATTGGGCTCCACAGAGTTTGGCATCTAACTCCCTTACGACTCCTTTGGAAAAATAAATCTCTGTTGTAAAGGCATCAGTTCAACCACAACACTGGGAAAAAGCAACACTAAGGATAAAGCTTAACAGCAATAAGGAAATTCCAAGTTATGGGACATAAGGGGCCATCCAAACGCACAACGAGTTATATATTACTCTGGGAGTCATCCTGCGTGTTGCCAACTTCTGTGATTTTATCTCAAGTTCTTAGGATATTTGGTGTTTTATTCAAAGCCCCACCTCCTGGAGTCATGTGATTATCTCAGAACCTCATTTTAAAAAGTGTAAGATTCTGTCCTCTTGGTTTCAGAGAAAAGCTTGAAATGAGAACCCTACAGGCTCAAAAACCAGAAGGTCAATAAAAAGAATCCCCATTTATTGTTTTTTAAGACTCATGGATTTTTAAGCCCGACTTCTGATTTTTTTGGGACCTGACTAACGATTTTTGAACGCTTGAGGTTGGCAACACCAGAGGCTCCTTGTGGAGTAAGATTCTACTCAACAAGAGTAAAGATAAGAATAGAGACGTTACTTACCTCACAATACCTAGCGTTCTTTGAGATGCTGTTGTTAACACAAATCCCACTGTAGATGTGTGGCTTGTGCACATGAGCTTGGAATCTTTTATTCAGAAATGTCTGTTGGGGCTGTGCATGAGCTCTGTGCACCTCCACGCCCCCTAGAGCAAGGTATGAAAGGCAGAGCAGCCCCAACTGCTGCTCAGTTCCTTTACTAATATAAAAATCGAGGAAAGAATTCCAGATCAATGGGGAAACAGACGAATCATGGGATCCATGTGGACAGAAACATCTTGAAGAACTCCAATTACTGTAAGGTAACTAACCTTTCTTCTTCAAGCATTTTTCCACACAGCTCCCACTGTAGATGACTGACTAGCAGTTACCTCTCAAGGAGGTGGTTGATATGAGCCCTATCTAAATAATAAGTACAATAATATGTACAAAAGCTCAGCCAAACTGATCCAAAAGCTGCCACAATAGAGCAGTAATTGGTAAACATGAACCAAACTTGAAGGAGCTGCTCCACAAAACTCAACTGGCCCTAGTAATATGTGTCTTAACTTGAGAAGGAAGAGGTAGTTTATTAAAAGAATAGGAAATTTTAATGTAGCCTGTTACCCATTTAGAAAGTCTTTGAGAGGACACAGCCTGCTCCTTAGCCATACTACCAAAAGTTACACAAAGTTGAGATGATTTCAGAGAAGGCTTTGTTCTGGAAAGACAAAAAGACATATCCCTAACCATGTCTAGTGAGTGGAGTTTAGTGTCTGTAAGAGAGTCTTGAAGCTTACAAAAAAATACTGGTAAGACAAGAAATTGACTTATATGGAAGTCCAAAACTACTTTTGGTAAAAATTTTAGATGGTGCCTGAGAATAAATCTGTCCTTATGAAACACAGTATACAAAGAGTCAGCCATCAAATCTTGAATTTCGCTTAGCCATAACCTTGGCTGGCAGGGTATCAAACACATGGTTTTAACAGAGAGGTGATAAAAAAGAACATTATGACATGGGTTCAAATAGAAGGTCCATCAAAGATGCAAGCGTCACATTCAAGTCCAAGGTACAAAATGACTCCTTAACTGGTGGAAACGTGAATTAGGCCCTTTAAAAACCTAGGTATCATTGAGGGGGTGGGAGGTGAGGATGCCCTCTCAGCTCTGTTCCAAACTTCGCAGTCCCCTCAGGGTTATCACTCAGTCTTTATGTCTTTCCCTATGGCATGAGCTCCAGCCCTCTTCCTATGTCTGGGCAGTTCAAGCAATTATTACCTCAGGACTAGCTCAGTCTTTGCAAGATTTCCTTTTGGCAAGAGCACAGCTCTCCATCCTGTAAGTCAGCGCACTGTAGGGCCTTAGCCAGCTTCTCCCTCACCTGGCCCCGCTTAGTCTTCAGGCGCAGAGGTTTTGGCAGCCTTCTCCTACTGCTGTCTCCTCCCTGCTAACTCAGGGCCCTCTGGAAGCCTTCTTATTCCCTTCAGCATCTATATGCATCTGGCCTGCTATGTGGGAGGAGGCATTCCCAATTGGTTGTGTAAGAGGGGAGCATTGACAAGCCCTCTCTGCAAGACTCCTGGCCCCAGGCCCTTAAAGAAACGCCAATGGGGTTTTCTCCCAAACACTTCTTATTCCCAGGACTGCTTGTTGTCTCCCAATAACTCCCAGTCCTTATATCTATAATTGGACCTTTCAATCTTAAAGAGCCATGTCAGGTGTCGAGATGCACTGCCCAGTAGGCAGTACTTCCCAGAAGGGGAAGACTACTCTCTCACCACACCCTTTCTGCAATCGAATATCGCCCCTATGAATTCTCTGAACTAAGTAGGAGAGGACAGATTTGTCCTAATGCCTAACTTTCAGAACAGTAGTAGAAGTGGCAAACATTCATGTTGACCTTCTGCAATGAATGACCTCAAATCAGAC
This sequence comes from Emydura macquarii macquarii, assembly GCF_026122565.2. Taxonomy (NCBI): domain Eukaryota; kingdom Metazoa; phylum Chordata; order Testudines; family Chelidae; genus Emydura; species Emydura macquarii. The sequence goes on from NW_027131391.1 coordinate 9,304,637, forward strand.
AATAGTCAAGACAGGGAAACATATGAATGCTCTCTCATTAGGTTAGCTGCTACCATAGCCAGGTATTTGGTAAACACTGTTGGAGCTGTAGAAAGGCTGAATGGTAGGACTTAGAACTGGCAGTGAAGTCCATCGACCATGAAACAGAGTTAACTTCCTGTGACTGAATGAATCAACATGCAGAAGTAAGCTTTCTGCAAGGCAAGAGTTGTAAACCAATTCATGAGATCTAAAGAAGAGATTATGGAAGACTGACCATCTGAAACTTGAAGTGGCAGATGAATTTGCTAAGATACCTGAGATCTAAACTTGGACACCATTCTCCTTTCTTCTTAGGGATGAGGAAGCAATGAGAATAGACTCGCTTGCCTTGAAACTCCGGAGGCAACGCCTCTCTTGCACTCAGTCAAAGAGTATAGTCTATCTCCAAGCACAGCAGGGTGTTATTGGAAGGGTTCCTGAAGAGAGCTGGGATAGGAATAGGAGTAGAGGTATGCAGAGCTGGCAGAGGCTAAAATTGGATTGAGTATCTCTTCGGGATCATTTCTAAGAACCACTAGTCAGTGACAACTGCAGCCCATGCAGATGTAACAAAAGAAAGGTGATAGCCTTAAGAGAGGAGAGAAGGGGTAAAGATCCTATAAAACTTGTCCTGGATTCTCAGTCATAGCAGGTCTGTGACCACTGGTCCAATGAACTGTGCTGTGTCACAGTAGATGAACAAGGACCTCTCTTTTGCTGGAAATGAGGGCTTTTTCTAGAAAAATCGGGAGACTTTTATTGGTAGTGACACAAAGAAGAAAGATATCTTTGTCTGGGGAAAGACTGAGATCTGCTTTGCTTTCTCTTCTGTGTTGGAGTATAAATACCTAGAGATAGAAGAGTCTCCCTAGAATCCTTCAGACTGCGAAGAGCTTCCTCAGTCCTTGAATTCAATAGGTCATGGCCCTCAAAAGGAAGGTCCTCAACTACAGCTTGAACCTCCTTGGGAATATCTGTTGTTGAATCCATGATGTTATTCTCTTAGTGACTGCAGCAGTCATCCACCCCACCACGCTGTCAGAGACATCCAGTGAGGCCTGCAGAACTGTCTTGGCCACCAACTAGCCTTCTGTAGCCACTGCCTTCTGTTCATCTATGGTCTCTTGAGAAGGTTTTTCAGACATTGTCCCCTGAAGAAAACTGTTGTTAGCTAATAAGGCTTGATCATCAACTGTACAAGACTGCAAACTAGCAGATGAGTAAACTTTTCTCCCCAAAGATCCATCTTCTTAGGCTCCTTGTCCCTGGGTTTAAGTTAAGGGGGCCCAGGCAGCTTAGAACTTCCCTAAATTATCATTACAACTAAAGATCCAGGGCCTGGATGTGTAACAAAGTATTCAAACCCCTCAAAGAGTACATGTGATCTGCCCTCTTAGGTGGCAAGCTCTAGAATGCCCTTCATTAATAGGCATGGTCCAGCAATCCTGGATACTGGGTACAGGATGTTCTCCTAAGGGAGAAGAACAATTTTACTCTGGATCTTGATGCAGATGAATAAGCAGCTGTCGGAAAAGGCTGAGGTCTCCACAGAGACCAACAGGGCCAGGTTTGCACACCAAATGGGAAAGGTATATGGTACCACAAATGTGGAAACCAGTGAACATGAGAGCTCTCTGAAGCACTGGACTCCTTCTAAGGCCATTCTCAGGTTGCTAGGTGAGGTGGAGATCTCAGAGAAAAGCTCCTGATGCCATGCAAAGATGAGGATGCATATATATATATAAAATTCCTTTAACAGAGGAGCTGATTCCTGAGGTGTAAAAACTAGAAGAGCCTCAGATATAACAGCATGAGAGGTAGTCACCAACTCTAGAGTTTGGACACGGAGAAATTTTAATCTTTGGAACATTCGACTGTGGTGCAAGCAGAATCCTGGATACCGCAGACAAAGAAGAGAGATCTAGCAATGGGGACTCCTGTTCCAAAGTGATAGTAAGATCTGCAGGTGGTGTCAAAGCAACCTTAGTGGATGAAGAAGGCAGCACTAACGACTCCAAGATATATGATACTGATGCCCACAGTACTGAGGTAGTGTTCTCAGTCACTGAAGGTGTAGAATGCAGTACCATAGCTAAGGAAGATGATCCTCCAAGACTTTGAAGACTCACAATACTGATGTGGTTCCAAAGGAGCCATTTTAGACAAGTCAGCATGACTCTCAGCTTTCTCCTTGGTTGGTACAAGGGAAGGCAACTGGTGCTGAGCTCTGCGTGATGATCTTTGTTCTTTCCTGCCTCCAGCAGCCAGAACTACTGATTGACCCAAGGAGGGCTGACAAGAAAGCTCATAGTGGTTGATAGCAGCATGAAGTCTTTTGAGGAAAAAAGATCTCTTATCTCCCAGGCAGACGTCTTGGCCTGGTCTACACTGCCAGCGAAATTCGGCAGCAGTCAACAGGAGATACGCAAGCTACATAAAGTAGCTTGCATATCTCCCATTGACTTTCTAATTACTACTTACCAAGGTGTCCACACTATGCTGCACCAACGCGAATGCCCTCCCGTTGACGCATTACTCTTTTTGCGGGGGTGGATTAACAGCATCAACTTTCAGGGTCGACTGAGTGGGTCTTCACTGCCGCTCAATCGATCCCACAGAATTGATCCTGCACAGTCTGCTGGCAGTGTAGACATACCCTTATAACAGATTCCAGGCTCACACACATGGGGCATACACATCTACAGTGAGATCTGAACAAATATCTGAAGAACAATCCCTATGGTGTCAATATTATGCTGCACTCAAAAGTGGGTTCCTGGCAGCCAGAGATCAAACATGGGACCTTTGGATTTCAAAGCACGAGACTACTGCTTGAAGTACAACACCCTGCTCTGTTAGCCAAGGCTGTAGCAGGCTCATCAAACTCTATGCATGACCCAGCCACCACCAGAGAGGGTCAGAGCACTACCCAGAGTGGGCGTAGGATACATCAATCTTATCCTTCATTCAGTTCTGCTGTATCTAGGTGCTACAGCACATATACCGTGATATGTAACCTCATCACCCCAGGAGTTCAGATCCTGCAAGATGCTGAGTGCCCTTAATTTCCACTGACTTCAATGGCAGATGAAGCCATTCAGCACCTCGTGGGGTTGGAGGGGTGCATGCTACAATCACAAGGGGCACTTTTCTCTTTAAGAAATGTTTCAATGAAGCAAATTTCTCACTGTGTATTTTTCAGAAATAAAACTAAGTCATTACCTGATGATGGCCATCTGGGGCCCGTCCTTTGTATATTTGAATTTGAACTGATACAGCTCAGTCACCCTCTAGACATTTACAAAGGGAGCAGAAAAAACAAGTATTTCAGTATCATGCTTCCAAAGAAAGCCCAATAGATAGTCCAGGAAACTCTCTGGTGTCCATGATTCCTCATTCTTATGCCTGTCTAGCAGGATTAAATTACTGACTAGTCTCCATCTTGATCTCAAAAATCATCTGCAGATCTTTGTCAAACTTTCTTAAAAGAAGCAAATACAAATTCACTTGTGGGCTAAGAAGAAACATGAGAAATTCCAACTCAAAAGGAAGTTTGGGGAAAAAATCAGGAGCCACTTAAAATAGGAGGCCATAACATAAGTGGCATGTTAACTAGAGCTCTCACTAGTGATGCTATCTATGATTAGGGCTGGCTGAAAATTTTCCATCAAAATGGTTTTTATGGAAATTTGGATTTTTGACAAAATTAATTTATTTTCCCAAAAAGTGCCTGTTTTCTGCAGGGTTTTTTTGTCCAAAAATTAGCCTGAAAACAGAAAAATGTCAATTCTGAAATGCTGCTGCAGTGTCTCATGGGAGTTGTAGTTCAGGTACCTCATGCTCCCATTCTCTTCTATGGGCCAGACTGCCATAATGTCATAATGAATGACCTTCCATTGCCAAGGGAGATGCAGTCCTAGCAGGGAACCTACAGAAGTGAATGGGGGCATGAGGTGCTGGAACTACACTCCTATGGGACTTGGATATTTCAGTTTTTTATATTTCACCGAAAATTCAAACTTTTCTGAGGAAAATAAGAAAGCATTTTCCAAACAGCTCTGGCTATAACACATTTAAAGGGCATTTAGGTAAATTTTTGGAGGGCGATAATAATTCCAGCCTTGGTAGCCATGCATATGGATTAAATTCTTCCTCTTCTTCCATGAGCCGCACTGGGGCAGTGGAACAGTAATGGATGAGCAGAGATTCCAAAGCCATTCTGTTTTTACAGGGCAGATGAAGACAAAATGGCTCCTGGGGCAATACAGTGCATTGTGACATGCACCACTGTACAAAGGACCAGCACGCACTCTATGTGCCACCTACCCCCCAGGACTGAAATGGTGAGTAGGACTTTTAATGGACCTCTCTGCATCAGGCTGAAAGTCACCCTCAACAGTGCTACTGATAGCTGGTGCATAAAGCAACAGTGTGCATTGTCCACAGCTCCTGCTTCTGGTCTTCAGCAGAGGGGAGCAAGGTACTACCTATGCCCCTGAGCTGCCTGACAAGCACCACCAGGTGCAACAGACAGGCCCACAGCCTAGTGCTCACCATGGGCACTTGATCACCCCTCTGCCTGGCCTCTGAGTTGGTCTGCTGGGGTGAAAGGATAGGAGAAAGAGGAGCCTTATGTCTCCTCGCTCAGCCATGTTGCCCTGTCAAGTCAAGGCAGAATTTAACCCTATGAATCCATTCTGAATATAGTACAAATCACCCCTGCAATTCATATTCCCCGAAGTATACCTCATTAGACTCTTCCTTACCTGGGGCTCCTTGGGATTGGTGTAAATCTGTTTTAAGACAATATAGTGAATGCATCTTTCATTCTGATAAAATGTAGCAGTGAAAAGTAACCAAACAACTGAATCGCCATCATGCTTTAAGAACAAAGGGTATGTCTAGATTGTAATCATGGGGTGTGATTATGCTGACCATCCATCCCTTAGTTGAAGGAATGTTGCTTGACCATTTTAAACGTTAAATTGAAGCTTATGATAATTGCACTGTATACTTGAGGGCAGCAGAAATATTCACTTGAGAGAAAAATACATGATACGGTAAGGGAAATGGTGTTTTTCTAAAATATCCCTAAAAATAAAGTGCTGTCCCTTATTTTTCATATGGTTTTCCCTAATTTCCATCCAACAAAGGTGGTCACCCTCAGTGTAATTGCAGCTTGATCTGATATACCCAACTAGTTTTAATCTCGCTAGTTGGAGTATGGGAACAGTGAAGCCGTGGGTTTGGGGCTGGTTTGTACTGCCTGTGTCAATGCTTGCAATGACGCAGCTCTACTGTTCCAGGAGCAAGCTCTCCATAAAAGATCAAACCATAGGACCATCTATGCAGTAGCCTTCCTCCAGCAGCAGCCAATACCTGCTGCTGCAAGCAAGGTGGAAAATATTCATCACATTAAATTCTGAAGGACTCAGGGCGGTTCCCATCCTGACCCTCACCAGCGATCAAGGAATGCCCTCATGCACGAGGATTAGTTACCCAGATCATTGGTATGGTGTCTAGAATATCTACATGTGCTTTCCAGAGGAATGTGGCAGAGGCTGGCAGGGCAGTGACTGGTACACAATTGCTGAAACACCAAGGTCCCAACGGCAACTCGCCAGAACCTGAGGACTGAAGGGCTTGTCCCATCAAGGGCAACAAGAAGGTAACGGAAGAGGACGCTCTTAGAGAGGGGAAGGGAAGGAGGCAGTTGCCCGTTTCTCTTTGGGGCACAGCAGAAGCCTACTAGGAAGCAGTAATGTGAAGCACATGGCAGTGCTTGTAATCAGCACCCAAGGCTATGACCACACTACAGATTTCTGCTGGCACAGCTACATCACTCCGGGGTATAAGCAAGGTTCTACAGGAGATGGATACACCAGCAGAGCTGGGCTTTTACCGATATAGCTTGTTTGGTGGTGGTTTTACTCTAGTTGGATCCACACTAGGAGCACTTTGCCAGTATTATGTCCTGGTGTTCCTAGTGTGGCCATGGCCTTACTGACATAAGGATAAATACTGTGCGTCACTGATGGAAGCAAAAGCTGCTGGTCCTTATGCATCCAGCAAATGTTCCCATTCAGCCCAAGAAATTAGCAGGTATCTTGTGACGAGAAAGGCTATTGCTCAACACTGAAGCTAACCCCATTGCCATGAGTTCTTTAATACTCCCTAAGTACAGACAGAGATGGGCAGAAGGGACCTTGGTTTAACATCTCATCCAAACACCAAGGGGGAAAGCAAACACCTTGCATTCATTTAATGGATGACTTACTGCCAGGACAGCCATGTGTAACTGGAAGAGAAAATAAGAGCCTTGTCAAAATCTAAGCGCTTAAAGTAATGAAGGAATAAACACACTCAATGGTTTGTGAGTCAGGGCTTTTCATACAGACCCTTGCTAATTCAGATGCATTTGGGTGCAACATCAGTGACACCCTGTGGCCAGTTTTATTAACTACATGCACATTTTTCTAAGGGTCTATAAAATATCTGTATATCCAGTCTTACCTCACAGGGCTCTCTCTCTTCACAGACTACTTCAATTTAAAGCAACTTGATACTGGTACTCTTCTCTATTCAAGTCCAGTATAAGATCCCTTTTTTATTATGAACCTCACTATTTTTCCCTCACCTGCAATTAACCAGGAGGTTTCAATCTGCTCTCTGATATGGACCTCATCACAGACACCTACCACTTGTTTACCTGTACTTGAGACTAGCCTTGTAAATCACTTGGAAACTTTGGCTAGAGAAAGCACTAGTTTACTTGCTTACTGAAAAAAGGAACTGCCTTAATAGGATCAAATCCGTGATCCATCTGGCCCAGTATCGTCTCTCTGACACACACCAGCACCAGATACTTCAGAGGAATGTGCAAGAAACCAGGTAGAGGATAATTATGGAATAACTGCTCTCAGGAGTTTTTTCCTAACCTGTTAGAAGTTGATTTATGCTCTGAAGTATTAGAGTTTGACTCCCTTGTAAATGGTGAGTCTATTTAAAGCTGACTATTTGCATTGTCAGTAAGCAAGTATTTGAGTTCAGAACATTTCACATCATCTCATCTCCGAGGACAGTAGTATTGACATAGACAAGCATCAGTCTGATCAGCAGTGCAGATATCAAGAAGAATCCATCTGATTTAGGCAAGAGTCATTCTGATGTAGATTAGAGTCTGATGAACAATGCTGATACAGAGATAGCAATCAGCACTTTGTATTTACAGGTAAGATTTTGCATCAGAATGAGTAAGTGAGGATTGGGATTATTTAAAAGTTTGCATTTATTCTGAAACCAGTTATCCAAGCCTTGTTTTTGATAAAATATAAAATGAACGGAAAATTTAAACTCAGGGTAGGTCTACATTTACAACTCTGACTGCATCGGCCGCTATAGTGTTTAAGTGAAGATGCTCCTACATCTGTCAGTGTAGTTAATCCATCTTCCCGAGAAGCAGTAGCTATATCGACAGGAGAACAGTGCTGTCTACACGGGGGGTTAGCTCAGTATAACTATGTGGTTCAGGGGTGTGGACTTTTCACATCCATGAGCGATGTAGTTATAACGATACAGATCAGCAATTAGCTCTGGCATCAGTATGAGAACAGAGATGGCAACAAAATGCAGAAAAAGGAAAAGAGGAAAGAAAGGCAAGGAGACTTGAAAAGAAGTGGTGAAGGAAAGAGGGATCAGAGAAGAATCTGGCAGAAGAACAAAGGCAGGGAGAGAGATTTGGTTTGACTGACAGAATCTGCATCCATCCATTAAAGGATGTGAATGTAAAACAGAGCGAAAAACTGGGGAGAAGCTTGGAGGCTGCAAATGAATGTGGAAACCATTGCCAAGAAGCAGGTCTAGACATTAATAATGGTTACTGTGCTAGCCTAACTAAAGGAGTAATTCCACAACACAAACACACAGAGCAGAGCACAGATCTCTCCTGTATACTTGTTCCATATATGCGGTTTCCACGGGGATCACTGGCAAATATACAGCAGAGATGCTCCATGCAGGAAAGCACAGGGAAGATTGGATTGGAGTTTTGCCCATTATATTGCATTATATTACCAAAATATTAAACAAAAACTTACATAGTTCTTTTCCAAAGCATCAAAACAACCCTGAATCCTGCCAGGAAAGAAATGTCAGTAAGTAGTCATGTCAGTCTAGGAGCAGAAAATCCTCGCTTATTAGATGGAGCTTAGAGTGCACATTTACCAGAATTAAGCAGTAAAGAGCTGATAAAGCCCTTTCCAGGTCATTCAACAATTAAGGATCTATCCTCCCCTCTATATATGTGCACAGTTTATACACTAAGGCTCTGATCCTGTCAACACTTATTACCAAGCGTTGCAGGACTACTCAAAATAGTAAACACTAGACTGGATAGTAATGGCCAGATCTTTGGTCCCATACTGGCCTCTTTGTGCTGATGGATCCAGCCAGCTAGGTGTTCCCTCGGCATAGCTGCGAGGAAGGGGTTGGAGCACTGCTGCAATCGTGATTTTAGGCTGCTCTAAACTACTCTGGGACAGGGCAGAAGTGGCCCCAGAACTGGAGAAATGTAGATGGCCCCTCTGCAGCCTCCTCATCTGTGCCTAGTGCTTACAGGAGACAGCAGATAACTGAGCCAGAAATAAGGTTCAGATTTTGTCACAGTTATTTTTAGTAAAAGTCACAGATAGGTAACAGGCAATACACAAAAATTAACGGAAGCCAGTGACCTGTCTGTGACTTCTACTAAAAATAATGGTGGGGGAGCGAGCTGACAAAATTCCCATGGAGGGAGGATGAGAGCCCTAGCCCCACTGCGGGAGGGGAATGGTCCACCAATCGCAGCCAAAGGCTCCAGGTCCCCCTCCGAACACTGCAGCTCCCAAGTCCCATTCGGTGGCTTTGTTTAATGTGAGCATCATCCCTCCCTTATCTGCCTGGCGTGTTCACCTGATCCTGCTCTCACTGAAGTCAACAAAATAACACTTAGTTTGGAAGCCTGTTGGAGAGGGACCATGTCTAAGTTACATACAGCACCAAGCACACACTGCTTCTAGAATAAGTCAGTGAATGTTGCTTTGGCAAATCCAATACAATTGGCCCTGAAGGATTTCAGATTTACGAAGTAAAGGAGCGCAGTATGATGGCAGATGGCTGTTCAACATAACCTTATCATAGGGCTTGGGTGCATGAACAGTTAGACTGTGGAAAACTAAGATATAAATCTACCCCACACTAGCCTGCTGCAGTGTAACTGCCTGAGGGCACTCTGCTGGTGTAAGTGAACAGTTCTTTAATGCACTTTGAGCTAGTCCCATTTCAAAGAGGATGAGATCAAAAAGCTCCAGCAAACTGTCAACACGTATCAGCAGAGTGCACCAGACTAGCGCAGGATAGATTCAGACCCCAGCTTGCTGTGGTCTAATTGTTCATGTAGGCAAGCCCTAAGTTTCACTGTTACTCACTTACCACTTGACTATCTGCAGTGACCCCAGGCAGCTTTTATCTTCTCGAAGGATTTTTAGACAGAGGTCTGCAAAACAAGAGTTAGCAAATTGTTACAAAGCTTATCTGCAGCCGCTGGGCAAACACCGACACAAAGTCAGTCGTCATTGCATGAAGAGGCATTTTATCTGCAAACACTTCCTGAGCTGAAAGATTGGTTTTTAACATCATCCTACCTTCCAACATCCAACCTCCCTGTCTCTCCTCATTCTCATCTTACTCTGACACTTTCAGTTCTGCACTCTGGTTTTTCACCAACAAACGAATAAGCTAAACAACTTTGTTCAGAATAAGCAAAAGCTGTGAAGTTTCCCCACCAGACTCTAGTGGTTCTTTTGTCCTCCAATTTTAGGAGTTAGGACCCACAAGCAGAAAACTCCTAACGTTAAAGCCAATGCTGATAGGCCAACCACAGAGGTGAATTAATGCCTTGGGGCCCAATCCTGCAGCTCTCAAATAGATGAGTGGGTCAAATCTCAAGATTCTCGCTCAGAAAGGCACTTGAAGATCTTAAATCTGATCAGAAAGACTGATGACTTTTCGGATGGAAAGATAAAAAGTCAAATTTGGAATTTCCCCTTCCCTCCTCAGCAGCCCATAATGAGCAAGTGATGAGATTTCAGGATACTAGCTCTGTGAGAACACGGAAATGAACTGTCCCCAATTTCAAGCATAAGCCTAGGATGATAAATATATAAAACTGGAATATACTGAGCTACTCCCTCTCCCCACCTTCAAATCTTACCTTAATATAAAGATGCAGAGTGTCAAAGTGTCATCAGCTGGTGTGACCTTAGCAGAAATCTCACCAGTCCTTGTGTTTTTCTTGAAGCTTCATCTCTGAAGCCATGTGATTATGTGAGAATCTCAGCTTTCATTTAAAAAAAAATAAGCTTACTGCCCTCCTAGTAAAAACTCCTGACATTATTATTTTTAAAAATCTAATGATTTTTAAGCCAGTCTCATGATTCTTGGGGGGCCTGACACGTGGTTTTGGAGTGCTTGGGATTGGCAATACTGAAACTGCTGAGTAATGAATGCAACTGGAAAACAAAACGAATATTGAGAAACAGCTCATGGTTGCCACTAGCTCTATGTTGTCTTCTGTGCTGTCTTTCTGCCATAGCAGCTTTGCTGGATAAGGCCCATAGGCTCACATCCTGAAAGGTATTTAGGTACCTAATTCCCATTGATTTCAATGGTAGTTAGGTGTCTAAATTCCTCTGAGGATCTGGGCCATAGTCAGCAATCTTCTTACAAAAAACTGAAATTGTCAAACACGCGAACAGTACTGGGCAAAGACGATGCATGGAAACATGAATTTAGCAAGTACTGAAAACATTACCATCTAAATAGCGAGTTCCATATGAGCTCTCTGGGAAGAGCCCTCTTAGGTATGTTATACAGGAGACAGAGATGGCCAAAAGCCTTTTCACCAGCACCATGGACTGCTGGTCAGTGGCAATTTTGTGTGGAAACAACACTGATCCCTGAAAAAAGGCAAAGACAAAGATATTATAGAATCATAGAATATTAGAGTTGGAAGGGACCTCAGGAGGTATCTAGTCCAACCCGCTGCTCAAAGCAGGACTAACCTCAGCTAAATCATCCCAGCCAGGGCTTTGTCAAGCCGCAGCTTAAAAACCTCTAAAGATGGAGATTCCACCACCTCCCTAGGTAACCCATTCCAGTGCTTCACCACCCTCCTAGTGAAAAACGTTTTCCTAATATCCAACCTAGACCTCCCCCACTGCAACTTGAGACCATTGCTCCTTGTTCTGTCATCTGCCACCACCGAGAACAGCCTAACTCCATCCTCCCTGGAACCGCCTTTCAGGTAGTTAAAGGCTGCTATCAAATCCCCCCTCATTCTTCTTTTTTGCAGACTAAACAAACCTAGTTCCCTCAGTCTCTCCTCATAAGTCTTATCCTCCATCCCCCTAATCATTTTTGTTGCCCTCCGCTGGACTCTCTCCAACTTGTCCACATCCTTTTTGTAGTGGGGGGCCCAAAATGGGACACAATATTCCAAATGCGGCCTCATCAGTGCCGAATAGAGGGGAATAATCACTTCCCTAGATCTGCTGACAATGCTCCTACTAACGCAGCCCAATATGCTATTAGCCTTCTTGGCAACCAGGGCACACTGCTGACTCATATCCAGCTTCTTTTCCACTGTCACCCCTAGGTCCTTTTCTGCAGAACTGCGGCCTAGCTTGTCGGTCCTGTCTGTAGCTGTGCATGGGATTCTTCCGTTCTAAGTGGGGGGCTCTGCACTTGTCCTTGTTGAACCTCATCAGATTTCTTTTGGCCCAATCCTCCAATTTGTCTAGGTCCCTCTGTATCCTATCCCTACCTTCCAGGGTATCTACCACTCCCCCTAGATTAGTGTCATCTGCAAACTTGCATCTCCAAACAAAATTATGGGTAGGATCAGTGCAAAGGGCGGCCAGAGATAGAGGTGAGACTCAGCAGGTTTAGTGGAAGTCTAAATTAGGGTCATTTTACCCTTTCTTTTGGCCTCTATAGTGTGTATGTGTCTCACTTACAGGTCGGTGGAGTAAATATAAGTAGCCTCTAACACATCTGGCCCATAGTTAATTGCTTTAGAAAAGCACTGGCTGACAGTATTAATATATTGTCACACAGGCAGAGAACTACTGCCACAGTTCCAGAGGACCAGTAGGATGAGATGCCACTGAATTCCAGTGACAAAACATGGCTCTGAGGCCTATACTGAGAAAGAAGCACTATTCCAGAGAGGTGCTTCTCAACTGTTCAGATGTTTTGAGTCCAGAAGGCAGACACAGCCTGCAGACAGGCTTTCAACAAAGCCAGAGGTTGTATGCACATCTGGTTTCTAGAAGATTGTGGGATTCTGCTTAGTAAGTGCTAAGCACTCATATATTTTTCCATGCCTAGGGCTCTGGTTATTATGAATACTAAACATCAAATATTCCTGTGCGATCTAGGGTCCCTTCTGGCCTCCGTGACACCTGGTATTAACATGCAAAATCCCTGCAAAAGGTATATTAAAAGGAGTCCCACTACCAATTCATTGTCTTTTTCTCCTCTAAAGGGGCTCTGCATGTCCAAGGACTGTCCATTTACATAGCCAAGCACCAGTTACCAGTGCCTAGGCACCGATTCGCATACAAATCCCCAGGCTGCATAGCCAGCATTTTCCTGGCTACATTGGGCTAGAGACAACTACTTTCAAAACCCAACCAAGACACAGTGCAATCAGCACTGAGCACACTGCCTGCCCTGGGAGTGATGGACGGGAAGGATAATCAAAGCCAGGTTTCCAACTCTGCAGGGCTGAGCACTACTAGGACAACATGTTGATCATTAAGTCCCAAATCCTGTACCTTGGAGGTTTTATGCTTCTGCCCAGCATGTGAGAGCTGAGCAGTGGCCATAGTGTCTCAGAGTGCTCCCTTCCACAAGCAATTAGAACCTGCAGAGAAACAAACATTAACCACTTGACAAATACGGGATTCCTGGAATTTCTCATCTTCTGGAGCATAAGAACCAGACTGCCAAGACTGCATAAGAAGTCTCTGCAGGTTTGAATGCCAAGCTCTTGCTGGGACAGCAATAAACTGTCAATACTACTGGAAACTCAAGGCCATCCACAGCTGGTGGAAATTGTTGGGCCTCCAGAGACTTCAATGGAGCTAAGCCAATTTACATCAACTGAGGATCTGGCCCTCTATCTCTTTGGTAGCGGTACTGTACTTTTGATCCTCATGCTGGTGTACAGAACAGAAATGCTGAGCCGATTCCCAGCCAGCTGGTTTAACAATCCAAAGAGCATTGTGCTGTTAAAAGATCACTGTGGAGCTGAAAGCAAAATAATAACCTTGACAAGAGACCCATTTAAAACTTCTGTCTGAAGCATCCCACACATTTTTAAATAATAGTCATTCCCTTTTATTGTCCATAGAAATTAAGGGATTTAACCTCCTTTAATCTGATTTAATCTGATCCTACCTACTGAGCTGTCAAAGACGTCTTCATAATATAGCATTTTTCATCTTCAAATTTCTTGACAAACATTAACAAACTAACCCTCATGACATTCCCAATAAGCAGAAAAGCATCATTCTGAGATAGGGAAACTGGGGCACAAAGCAGTTAAAACCGACACCTTCCAACCTGGGAAGGCCTACACTTACTCATCTAAACCCATAATTAGACACCTGAATAAGTGACCTGGGACCTGATTCTGATATCAGTTACATCATGAAAATCCAGAGTCACTCACTGTAGTTAATAGTTATTCCCAATTCACTCTGGTGTAAATAAAATCAGACTCTGGCTCCTGATGTAGCTCACTTTGATTTACTGTGACGATGTCTTAGGTGTCTCATATTGAGTCAGTAGTGGCTACTTTTGAAAAGTGATTTACCCAGGCCACATATGGAGTCAACTGCAGAGCCAGGATCAGAACCCAAGAATTGCTGGCAGTGGCAGACCGACAGGGGGGAGGAAGGGGCCAGGCTTTCGGGTGCCAGCCTGTGTGTGGGGTGCCAGCTGGGCCCTTCATGACAGGCAGAGGGTGGGGAGCACAGGAGGCTCTGAGGGGCTGCTGGATAGAGCCCAGGGACAGGCAGGGGGTGGGGAGCTGTGGGTGACCAGGCGGAGGAACTCTTCCCTGCTACTCCCTGGCTGGGGGGGGCGAGGTTGCCCCACCTGATAAGAAGAGCTGGTCCCGGATCTGATTGGGTTGCGGGGCGGGAGCCCCACGGCGGGTAAGTTCGGAGGAGGGGCAGCAGCAGAGCCCGTCCAGAGCCGGGGGAGCTGATGCCACGAGCGCCAGAAGGAAAGTGGTGTGTCCCCCACACAGGTACAGACTCCCCCCCACCGGGGCAGCTGGGGAGCGGTGCTGTCTGGTGGGAGCCAGGGACTCCTCCTGCTCTGCGCAGGTGGCGCATGAGGCCTGGGGGAGGGTGCTAATGCAAGCATTGGGCCCCGGGCGCCGGAGACCCACAGTACGCCACTGGTTGCTGAGTTTCACCCCTAGCATGTCACCGCTTTTCAGGTTATCATTCCCAGCCCCAGATATACAGGGGATTTCTGTGAGACACACACTGGATCTTATTGTCAATGGAACGACTCTTGATTCACACCAGTGATCGTGAGAGAAGAAGCAAGCCCGTGTTCTTGGAGCACAGGTTCATGTAGATTGTTTTTTCACAGCTGGTAATTATTGGCTTGGATAATTGGGGTAAAATATGGGGCTTAAAGGCACATGGCCAGATTCTTCCATGACAAAACTTGGACCACAGGCAACAGGTATGTTGGGGGACTTGACAATTCGGCACCAACCCTATAAATATTCAGCTATGAATTTCTTCTGATTGTCAAGGCCAAGTATTAAAGGATTACCCATGTGTCCACAGAGAGCATGTGGAGGGGGACAAGTGGGGCTCCACGTAGACCCCCCGCCCAGCATGTGTGGATGTGCGCAGATGGGGAGCTGGGCGGATACCGCCCTCTCCGGTTGTGGGTGTGCTGGGGGACCAGACAGCAAGTGTGAAAAATCAGGTCAGAGGATGGGGGGTAATAGGCGCCTATAGAAGACAAAGCCCCAAATACTGGGACTGTCCCTATAAAACTGGGACATCTGGTCACCCTAGTGTGCGCAGGGGCAGATGGAGATTGGGGATACCTGCCCCTCAGGGTGGGGGTGCAGATGGGGATCTGGGGCTCAGGGTCTGGGGGGAGATGGGGGGTGTGGGTGCGGAGTGTGTGGGGAGATGGGGGGTGTGGGTGCGGAGATGGGGATCTGGGGGATGCCCCCCTCAAGGTGTCTGCGGGGGAAGATGGGAGTTGGGAGATCCTGCCCCCTCAGGGTGTGTGGGGGGAGACGGGATCTGGGGGGGCGTGAGGGGGAGATGGGGGCGTGGGGAGACGGGATCTGGGGCTCAGGGTCTGGGGGGAGATGGGGATCTGGGGGTATGTGGGGAGGAGATGGCGGGAGATGGGGATCCGGGGGATGCCCCCCTCCGGCTGTGCGGGGTCCCACGGGCCGGCCCGCCCCTCGCGCTGCCGGTACCTCAGCAGGAGACTCGCTCGTGCCGCAGCCGCCGCGGGGCCGAGCCGAGCCGAGCCGACGCTGCGAGCGAGACCGAGAGCGGAGCCCGCGCGCCCCCTGCTGGCGACTGTGCGGCGCCGCCTCCTCGCCTCAGCAGCGAGCGGCTCCCCCCGGCCCAGCCCAGCCCAGCCCAGCTCCCCCCCCCCAGTGCCCGCGCTCAGCCCGCCCAGCCCCGCGCTCCGACCCCTTCCCTCAGCGCCCCCTGCTCTCCTCCCGGGCCGCGCCCGCGCTCAGCCCCCCGGAACCCGCCCCCACCGGAGTGACTCCGTTTACACGGGGCTGAGCCCGAGCCCCTCCAGCGGCAGCGGCAGGGGGACGCTGCTCTAAGCGTCACTGGTCTGGCTCTGGCCCTGTGTGACCAGCGCGGGCGTATCTGGTGTTTCTCTTCCAGCCCCAGCTCCGGGAGTCCTGTGAACAAGGCTCCTGCAAAGAGCAAAGGACGTGCGGTCCCGCCGGCCAGGCTCAGAGGAAAGGCTGAAAACGGGCCCCGGCACCATGGAGGCTCAGGCACCAAATGACATAAAACCATTCCCCCATTTAAAAACTACCTCAGGGTTTGCGGGCCGACGGCCAGATTTTGCAGCCTGCCTCATGAGACCTTTGAACACGGCGGGTGGCAGAACTGCTCAGCCCAGCCCGGGGCTGGCACAGGCACTGCTGCGAGGGGCCAGGCCTCGGGACTCTCCTTTCCTTTCTCCCCTGCTCAGAGGGGGCAGGGAGATTGGGGGATACCGCTCCCTCAGAGGGGGGTAGATGGGGGTCGGTGGGGGGGGGGGGGTCCTTTCTGTCCAAGATGTCTCTGGAACACTTACACTTTGGGGCGAAGGGGGGCTGTGTTGTTGCTTTGAGATAAGGAAGCCTCCAATCATATAAATCATTTACTTCCAGTGACGAGGACTTCTTCTTGCGGATGGCTTGGGTCGGTAGCAAGGATTACAAATTTCTATCTAGGTTTGATAGCCAGCGCGTTGCTGCAGCTGTGAGCTGGTGATTGTCCTTCAGGCCCCCGGCACAAGAATGAAGGGGACACTCAGATGCGATGTGCTCCACTCTTTGTGACTGGTGACCACAGTTGTATAAAGGTGTTTGCCTCATTTTCCATTTAAAGAGGGTTTGTCCACATCTCCCATGTGATGTCCTGATGTGACTCAGTCTGCACCAGTCTTCCCAACATAAATGAAAACCCGGTGGTTCCTCGGCAGAGTCAATGGCGAGCTTTTTGTTTTGAGCAGTTGAAATGCTCCATGTGGCTCTCCATTAAGCTTCAGCAGCAAAGTTGAGTATAAGGGTCTTGATGTGGGATTTTAATCTGGTCTTTGGCAGGTTCTGCAGGTCATCATGCAATGGGATCCTCATATTTGCGTTGACGTGGTTAAGAAAGCAAGATGTCTGGGCAGCTCATCTAATCTGTGGAGGCTGGATGTGCGGTAGGACCAGGAGCCATCACTGGGGTCAATTTGAGTGGCCCTGGCGCTGTGCGCTTGGCATTATTGAGTTGAATATCAAGGAGTTTCGTGTGTCTACTGTGAGACCACACGGTATTCAGCTGCTGAATATACAAAGGCAATTGTTGTGGTTCGGTAGGGTCCGTGGATTGGAACCCCAGGATGTTCCAGCCACTTTCCTAATAAGCGTGAATGAGCCCTGACCTTATCACTCGTGTTCTCGAGGTGTTGTTGGAAGGTCAAACTCCAGTCCAGTATAACACCAAGATATTTTGGGTTAGCCTCATAGCTGACACTCTCTCCACAGAACTGCACATCAAGTTTGGTATTAGCCATTTTATTGTTCAGATGGAAAGCAGTCACCATGTTTTTTTTCCGGTTAGGCCTAAGTTTCCAGAGTTGGTAATAATCAGCCATTGTACTAAGATCTCAGGTTAGAGTGCAACTCATAGAATCATAGAAGATTTGGGTTGGAAGGGACCCCAGGAAGTCATCTAGTCCAACCTCCTGCTCAAAGCAGGACCAACCCCAACTAAATCATCCCAGCCAGGGCTTTGTGAAGCCGGGCCATAAAAACCTCTAAGGATGGAGATTCCACCACCTCCCTAGGTAACCCATTCCAGTGCTTCACCACCCTCCTAGTGACAAACGTTTTCCTAATATCTAATCTAGACCTCCTCCACTGCAACTTGAGACCTTTACTCCTTGTTCTGTCATCTACTACCACTGAGAATAGCCTAACTCCATCCTCTTTGGAACCCCCTTCAGGTATTTAAAGGCTGCTGTCAAATCTCCCCTCACTCCTCTCTTCTGCAGACTAAATAAGCCCAGTTCCCTCAGCCTCTTCTCATAAATCATGTGCAACTCCCTGATCATTTTCATTGCCCTCTCCAATTTGTCCACATCCTACATCCTTCCTGTAGAGGGGGCCCAAAACTGGACACAGTACTCAAACGTGGCCTCACCAGTGGGTAATAATCACTTCCCTCGATCTGCTGGCAATACTCCTATTAAAGCAGCCCAATATGTCGTTAGTCTTCTTGGCAACAATGGCACACCGTTAACTCCTATCCAGCTTCTTATCCACTGTAACCCCCAGGTCCTTTTCTGCAGAACTGCTGCCTAGCCAGTTGGTCCCCAGTATGTAGCTGTGCATGGGATTCTTCCATTCTAGGTGCTGGACTCTGCACTTGTCCTTGTTGAACCTCATCAGATTTCTTTTGGCCCAATCTTCCAATTTGTCTAGGTCGCTCTGTATCCTATCCCTGCCCTCCAGTGTATCTACCACTCCCCCTAGCTTAGTGTCATCTGCAAACTTGCTGCGGGTGCAAATCCACCCCGTCCTTCAGATCATTAATGAAGATGTTGAACAAAAGTGGCTCCAGCACCAAGCCCTGGGGCACTCCGCTTGATACCGGCTGCCAGAACCGTTGATCACTACACATTGAGCCTGATGATCTATCCAGCTTTCTATCTATCTTACAGTCCATTCATCCAACCCATACTTCTTTCATTTGCTGATAAGAATACTATGGGAGACGATATCAAAAGCTTTGCTAAAGTCAACATATCACATCCACTGCTTTCCCCACATCCACAGCGCCAGTCATCTCATCATAGAAAGCAATCAGGTTAGTCAGGCATGACTTGCCCTTGGTGAAGCCATGCTGACTGCTCCTGATCACCGTCCTCTCCTCCAAGTGCTTCAGAATGGATTCCTTGAGGACCTGCTCCATGATTTTTCTGGGGACTGAGGTGAGGCTGACTGATCTGTCATTCCCTGGATCCTCCGTCACTTTTTAAAAGATGGGCACTATATTTGCCTTTTTCAATCATCCAGGACCTTCCCTGATTGCCACAAGTTTTCAGAGATAATGGCCAGTAGCTCAGCCAATTCCCTCAGCAGCCTCGGATGCATTGCATTCGTCTCCATGGACTAGTGCATGTCCAGCCTTTCTAAATAGTCCTGAACCTGCGCTTTCACCTGTGAGAACTGCTCACCTCTTCCCCATTCTGTGCTGCCCAGTGAGTGCAGTAGTCTGGGAGCTGACCTTGGCATTGAGTACTTCAGCTTTTTCCACATCCTCTGTCACTAGGTTGCCTCCCCTATTGAGTAAGGGGCCCACACTTTCCCTGACCTTCTTCTTGTTGCTAACATAGGTGTAGAATCCCTTCGTGTTACCCTTCACATCCCTTGCTAGCTGCACCTCCAATTGCACTTTTGCCTTCCTGATTTCACTCCTTCCTGCTCGAACAATATTTTTACACTCCCCACTAGTCATCTGTCCAAGCTGCCACTTCTTGTAAGCTTCCTTTTTGCGTTTAAGCTCACCGAAGACTTCTTTGTTAAGCCAAGATGGTCGCCTGCCATATTTGCTATTTGGCATATTTGCTATTCTTTCTGCACACATTGTTCCTGCACCCTCAGTTAGGTTTCTTTAAAATACAGCCAGCTCTCCTGGATCCCTTTCCTCCTCGTATTAGCCTCCCAGGGGATCCTGCCCATCAGTTCCTCGAGGTAGTTGAAGTCTGCTTTTCTGAAGTCCAGTGTCTTTATTCTGCTGCTCTCCTTCCTTCCTTTTGTCAGGATCCTGAACTCGACGATCTCATGGTCACTGCTGCCCAAGTTGCCAACCAATTCTTCTTCCTCTACCAATTCTTTCCTGTTTGTGAGCAGCAGGTCAAGAGGAGCACGGCTTGTAGTAGGTTCCTCCAGCACTTGCACCAGGAAGTTGTCACCAACACTCTCCAAAAACATCCTGGATTGTCTGTGCGCTGAGGTATTGCTCTCTCAGCAGATGTCTGAGTGATTGAAGTCCCCCATGAGAACCAGGGCCTGTGATCTGGAAACTTCTGTTAGTTGTCTGAAGAAAGATGTTCTTGTAATGGGGAAAGTGCGTCTGTCTGTCTGTGTGTCTGTCTTCCTTCCTGGTCCAAAAGTAGCCCAGATCTATTGACCGTCAAAGCATGCTGCAAGGCGCATCTGTTAGCATGGGCTGCTGTGCAGATTGGCATCATGGGAATCAGATGGGGGGTGGGGAAGTTTTGTGTTCCATGGGCTGTTTATTTTAATTTGGTCTTGTGATTTACAGTAGGGGCATTTAGCATCACAGATAGGGACCCCTTTTATTTATTAATTTGTATAAATCTATTTATTTTACTCTTGGATGTCTGCAACTGACTTGAAGAAAAATTTTGCTGAAACACTTGAAAAATAATTCTGCTCTGGGCTGAGACTAGCTGGGAAATTTTAGCCCTGCTGTTAAGGCATTTTTGTCACCTCCCTTTTGGGCAAAAGATGATTTTGCATGAATTTCAGGGAATCATTTAAAGCCTTCATGCTTGAAATCAAGACCTCTTAGGGACTTTGTAAAACAGAGATGCCCTCTGGATTTACAGCCATGTTCCAGGGCTCAGTCAGATTGGGCAAAGTGATGAATCCTTTCATAACCTGTGATTTAGTTGCAGGAGGTGAAAAATCAGGGAATACCGTGCTCTGAGCACTCCCATTCCTTGCTTTGAATGTTCAGTAACTTCCCAGACCAAGGATGCATTTCACCTCTCATCGCTTTAATTGTGCATACTTTGCATTTTTATCTGCTCACTACCACATCACATACTATTCACGTGGCCCCAGCTCTGAGAGTGTCACAAATAAGCTGGTTCGAATCAGTGATCCATCTGATTGACAGTCAAGAAGAGCCAGCATAAATGTTCCACCCACGTACCCTTATTGGTGTGTGTCTCTCCTCCCTCCCCCTGACCTTTCCTCCAGATATGCAGCCATTAGCTGCTGGCCGGAAACCCAGCGCCTGAGAGAGGGGAAAGAACAAATTCCAGAGGGGTAGCTATGTTAGTCTGTATTCAGCAAAAACAGCGAGAGTCCTGTAGCACCTTAAAGACTAACAAATTGCTGCAGGCATAAGCTTTTGTGGGCTGCAACCCACTTCGTCAACAAGAGTTCCTTAAATTGCTCTCTCAGCTGCTGAGCAGTTCCTGTGATTAATCGCAGATGCAGCCGTGGACTGTGTATTGAATCCAGGGCAGGTCTGAACACCAGCCCTCGGACTAACCCACTGTCATGTTTTGCAGGGTCAGGCTTGCCAGTCACTTACCTACGTGGAGCCCTGGCACCAATCGCAAGCTATGGAAGCTGGGCTGCCTCTTGCCTCGTTTCCGGGAGTGGTGCCCATGGCTGAGTTGTAGAGGAAACAAGAGGTCTGCGAGCCAGAGTCAGAAAGCTGAACCCTGGGACAAATGCACCTGGCAAGAATTGAAAATGCCCTTTGCCAAGACTCAGACTGGGACCTTCTTCCAAGAGCCGCCCAGGATTGGAAACCAGTACCTGGAAGATGCGTTCCTTCAGCGCTATTTGAAAACACGCCTCCCGCCCCAGGTTTGTGTTGTGTGTGCACTATAACCCCCTGTTGCTGAGACCGTGGACACCTTTTCAGTCTGTGGGCACAGCAGAGTGAAAGCCCCGTGTATCACTGATCCCTTATCTCCTTCATTGCTGAGCCATGTATCAAGCACAGGTGGATTTACTGATGCTCCGTGACAGTCCATTCATTTGACTTGAAGTTATGATGAAAAATGGTGATGGGAGACAGCCATGTTCCAGCAGAGTGAAAAGGGTTTAATGGAGTCTTGTGGGTAGGTTTGGGTGAGCCATGACTCCTCTGTCAGTGCCTTCCCTGTCTGCTAAGCACGGAGCAAACAATTATGGGGTAAGTTAACCCATGGTAGCCTAGCCTGCAACTGGGACCACATTGCTGTGTTCTCATGCCCCCTTAGCACTGGTGCTGCGTCTGGTCATGACAAACAATACAGCTATCTGGGCACATAGCCCCAGGTTCACAACACCACAGCTCTGGGCAGTTGTATACTCACAGTTGCAGGGTGTTGTGGGATAACTTGTCTGCCCACTCTGGTAGCTGCAGGCTGATGCACAGCTTGGTAGGGGGCACTGTTGTGCTGTGTCAAACACCAGAGCTGTGTGAAGCTGAAGAAATGACAAGCAGGGCACTGTGCAGAGAAGAGTGATTTCTGGCCATGGGACTTATGGGGAGGGACCGGAGGACCATCATGTCTTGGTTGTCATGACTGCATGTCGGCACTGCAGTTACCTCAGGGTAGTAATCCATGTTCACTGCTACGCAGGGGTCTGCTGTATGGCTCAGGGAGCGGTGGCTACCTGCTTATGCAGGGCTGAGAGAGGAGTGCGGATGTGTGAACAGAGTGTTAAGGGGAAAATCCACAGCTGAGCCTGCATTAAGTCTGCATTGAAGAAAGCCTCGTAGACTTGTGCATCCATGTACTTGTGCATGTGTCTACATGGTCCAACAGTTCAGAGCAAGTGAAAATTTCCAGCAGAATAGAGGATGCCCAGAGATGCCTGCTAAGCCTAACTAGCTGGGATAGTATCCAGAAAATCGTTGCAGGATATTTCCTGTAGTCACATATTTGGCCACAGAGGGGCAGTGTTGTCCCACCACTGACAGGGAAGAGCCAAGCTAAAGCCCAGTGCTGCAGCAAGAGACAGGAAATTGTACAGGGCTGTGTGCAGCTCTGCACGTCCCACCCACACAAATACCATACCGCAGCCTGACTCCTCCTGTCCCATGCAGCTGTATTCAGAGGTGATTAACAAAGATGCTTCTCTGGGAGGGCGGAAGATCTGTTGATCCCATGTATTGTAGGCGATTTCTGGCAACTGGAAGAAAGAAACAACCCACTAGTCTTACAGTGGAGCCTGCTAAGTTTATGAACAGGAATGGGGTTGCCTGCGATAGCAGAGATCTGACTTGATGACCCAAGAGGTCTTTTCCCATCCTATGTTCCTATGTGTGGTTATTGTCAGGGCTGGGGGAGCCCGTCTCCCCCTAGGGAAGCTACTTGTGTGTCTGTAGGGCAAACGGCTGGCTGGAGAAGGGATGATACAGATTTGTGAATACTTGGTTTCTGCATTGCTGAGCTTCCCCATCCCTGAAAGCAAGGGAACTCCTTCAGCTCTCTGGAAAAATGCCCTGTAGCACAAGGGAGTCGTTCTCAAACTGTGGGTCAGGACCCCAAAGTGGGTCGTGACCCAGTTTTAATGGGGTTGCCAGGGCTGGCTTAGAGTTACTGGGGCCTGGGGCTGGAGCTAAAGCCCAAGGGCTTCAGTCCTGGGCGGCGGGGCTCAGGCTTCAGCTCCAGCCCACCACCCGGGGCGGCGGGGCTCAGGTTACAGCCCCCCCACCTCCCCTCAGTCCAGAGATGAAGCCCAGAGTCGTGGTGCAGTGACGTTTGAGAAGCGCATAAGGGATCAGCTCTCTATGGTCTCTGTCTTAAGCATTTCTAACACACCGCCCACTGGGGTACGAGAGCACTGAATAAGGAAAGTGAGGCTGCCTGGCAGATGTCTCTAGTTAATAGATTCTGCTTTGGACTACATGGTTAGTGGATGATCCTAGTGGAAGACCAGCAATAAGATGCACATGCTGCTGGGATGTTACGTTCTGTGGTCACAAATGCAGGGACACTGATCTCTTTCCACCAGCTGCTAGACAAAAGGCCCATTAAAACTCTTGGGCAACACCCTGAATGATAAAGCTCATTGTGGCAGGTCCATTTGGAGCTCCTGTGAGCTACCAGATAGGCTGTCTGTCTCTCCCCTCCTGGAGGGGAGCTGTGCTGCTTGGAGGTGAACAACCGAGCTGGCTTCAAAGCTGAGCTGATTACATTTATGGAAGGAATGGTGTGATGGGACAGCCTAGTTTGGCAATTGACTGATCTTTGACTACTGGTGGTAGATATGCCAGTGGCCTGTGAAGGGATGTTAGATGGGGAGTTCTGAGTTACTACAGAGAATTCTTTCTTGGGTGTCTGGCTGGTGAGTCTTGCCCACATGCTCAGGGTTTAACTGTTTGCCATATTTGGGGTCAGGAAGGAATTTCCCCCAAGGCAGATTGGCAAAGACTCTGGGGGTTTTTCACCTTCCTCTGTAGCATGGGGCACGGCTCACTTGCTGGTGGATTCTCTGTACCTTAAAGTCTTTAAACCATGGTTTGAGGACTTCAGTAAATCAGTCATAGGGTAGAGGTCTGTTACAGGCGTGGGTGGGTGAGATTCTGTGGCCTGCATTGTGCAGGAGGTCCGACTAGATCATCATATTGGTCCCTTCTGACCTTACAGTCTATGAACAGGGCACTGCACTTTGGGTTTCCTGCAAGCTCGTGATCGTGCTTTACCTCCAATGTCCCTGCCTAGTTAGACGCCTGGCACAGTTTGGAGGCTTGCTTAGTGAGGTCATGCTCTGCTTCTCAACTGAAATAAACAGCTACAAAGGCCCAGGGCAATGTCCGGAACAGTGAAGCCCATGCACCTTGGACTCTTAGACTGTGCCTCTAAGGCACATGCCTCTTTTGGGGTCATGGAAGCCACCCTGCCCTAAGAGGACCACAGGAGCTGCTTGGGTGCCCCAAGATGGCAGTGGTGCCTAGTGGCATGTGTTCAGGGCCACTCTGCCTACTGGCTATAGTCCCTGGTAGCATCGCCCAGTGGCGAGACTCACAGGTTGCTCTGCCTAAAGGCTCTAGTCCCAAGGCAGAGGGGATGGGAGTAGAGGAACCTGGGCCCACTCTGCTCCACCAGCTTCTGACCCAGGGCCTTGCAAAACCGTAGACCATATACGTGGACTAGGGTCTGGTACCATTACTCACAGCCCTGGGTCACTTTCTATCCCCGTCCCCTGTACCTCTGTTGGTATCACGGCTCGGTCTTGCAATCCCTCCTGGCTTCCTCTCCGCTTCGACGCCGGAGCCCCTTCCTTCTTGACAATGAGTTGTCCCTCTTGGCTTCTATGGTCAATGAGTTTCCAGGGGCTTGGCTAAGAGCCTTGGTTCCGTTGGCTTATCCTAGAATCATAGAAGATTAGGGTTGGAAGAGATCTCAGGAGGTCACCTAGTCCAACCCCCTGTTGTCTGTTGTACTGGAAAAATCAACAGTGAAATTGGCTTTGCTGCTCAGTTTATTCACCTTTCCCCTGGCTTGCTCCCAGCTGCGTCTTTTCTTGGACACAAAGCTTTCTGAACTTTCTCTGTTGATCCCCCATGATGGCTAGAGAAAATGATTGTTCTTAAGATGCATCTTTGTAGAGTTAAAAGCACCCCAGAGTAACCTCCTCTGTGATCCACGATGACTTCAAGACTGTCCCACTGCAGTGTTAAAACTAGCAGCCGTTACATTGCGATGTGAAAGCATGTTCTACCTTATATCACTGTTTAATATAGTCACTCAGCATTCCCATAGTTCAGTGACTTTTTGCCGTTAGGAGACTCTTCAGCGATAACTGGATGTGAGAGATCAAACACAAAACACCAGGGAATACAATAAATATTGAAATGTTTTTAAAAATTGAACCATGGCCCCTGAAATTCAGGGGTTATGTCATTTGTCATCTCATATTGACTGATGTTTACGAAGAGAATGTACATCAGAGCTGATGTCAGTACATTCCTAGGAGAGGGAACGCACCGTGAAACACGGTTAGAATTGTAACTGGGCCTGGTAGTACCGTCCAGAGGTAAGGTTGCCTGACATTTTCCATTATAAGACCCTGGTGTGGGGAAAAAATAGTACATGTTCCTGTAATTAAAGACTGTATCATAATGCATATGAACAAGGGGGCTGAAATAAAGTTGCTTGGGCAACCTTAAGTCTGGCATCTCCTAACTTTAAGGAACCTTACCATTCTTTTAATATAGTTTTTTGTATGTAATATATTCTATACATTGCAGACATTAAGAGTTACCTTCTAAAGTGCTTGTAGGAAATTCAGATGTTACAGGTGTGACTATCTGAAACAAGGCTGAGGATTGCTTGAGTTGATACTTTCTGGAATAAGTGGACTCAGCTGACCCTATACGTGTTGTTGTTTGCAGTGTGCATTGGGAAGTTACTGTCTAGTTCATGTCACTTGACAAAGCCAGAGACTGATAACTTTGATGGCTGAGGCTGCATACTTTAATGTTAACCTGGGAGAAAACTGGTTGATATGAAGGAAGGAATCTTCCAAAGAGTTAATTGGAAAATATGTATTGGATCCTGCTTATCCAGTTTAAAAGGAAAAATGATAAAGGAGGTGATCATATAGGGTGGGTTTTAATGAAAAGTCAATATGTATTTTGGTGCCAAGGAAATGAAAATTTAATGTTTGCATTTCATCAGCATCGAATGGGAGAGTGTTTTGTAATCTCTCCACTCTGGCACAGTGACTAAAATCAGGTCTATGCTGTAAAGTTTTGTCAGCTTAGCTAGGTTGGCCAGGGTGTTTAACATCCTCCCCGCCAGCTGATATAACTCTGCTGGCAAAACCCCCAGTGTAGACACATCTGTGCTGCTGGAAGAGGGCTTCTGTCAGCATAGCTAGTGTTGTTCAGAGAGGTGGTGTTCCGATATTGGTAGAACTCTTCCTTCTGTCTGCAAACACTGCATCTGCACTAAGGAGCCCTGCTGCTATGGCCATACCAGGATAGCTTTATCAGCAGAGCCTGTGTAGTGTCAGGCTTAAGAAACTTTCATCTCCATAATTATGTCCCTTCTGATAAAGGAGAATTGGCCTGGATTTGAGGGGAGAGAGAACCCTGCAAGGACCATGTCACGTGTCATACCGGTGTTAGGAGCACAGGCAAGATTAGATCTTAGCAGGAAGCAATCTTAGCTACGTCTATGGCCCCTTTTACTGTAGTACCAGCCTGTCTCACAAGCGTGGAAGTACTTAGCCTCACAACACTTCTGTGAGATAGGGCAGCCTGATCCCCATGTTATAGATGGGAACTGAGGCACAGAGAGAAGTGACTTGTCCAGGTCCACACAGGGAGTCACTGGCAGAGTAGGGAACGGAACCTGGATTCCCCAAGTCCCATGTCGGGCAGTAAAGAAGTGCCTGTATGCTACTCTGTCATGGTCTGGTTGACGTTAAAACCCTGCTGTCTTCTGGAAAATCCAGAGAGGCGGCCATGGGTGATTTGCTTTGCGAGGGAGAGGAGAATGCGGCGGCCGTGTGACAGCAGAGTGGTAATCTGATTCCAGGCTAAGAGAGGCTGCTGTCCTGACTCGTCAGAGATGCCACAGAAGGACCAGGCCAGAGGGGACAGGGTGGGCAAAGAGAGGTTAGTGCTGTTCAGGAACAGGTTCCATCATTTGCATTGACAGGCGTTTCAGGGACCGCCTGCAGGGACAGCCCCCAGAGTGTGTTCTGAGTCTCCTTGTGCTGCCTTACAGGTTCTGGAGAAGGTGAGTCTGGACCTGGAGAGGTTTGGGGCCCGTGTGGAGGCTGAGATTGACTCTCTGGGGCGTGAGTGTGAATTGAATCCACCTACGC
Source organism: Emydura macquarii macquarii (assembly GCF_026122565.2). Lineage (NCBI taxonomy): Eukaryota > Metazoa > Chordata > Testudines > Chelidae > Emydura > Emydura macquarii. The sequence continues at coordinate 9,332,073 of NW_027131391.1, forward strand.
TGCAGCACTATAATGCCTGGGGGCAGCGTGTGGACCACATCGTCACTTGCCAAGCCTGGAAGAGGATGAAGGAGATTGCAGCAGAGGAGGGACTGATCGCTGAGGCCTACGAGAGGAGATGCTCCAGCTGGAGGTAACCCTATAGGCATCGGAACCACTCTGCCGTCTCAGGCACGTGCACCTTCCAGGGCCCAATCCTGGGCGTCTTACTGGGCACCTCTTGCAAGTTAAGCCTCCAAGGTTGTTGTTCAACACTTCACAGGATCAGTCCCCCTGTCTTCTCATGGGTAATAAATGCTGTCTAGACAGCCCCATCCCACCAGAAAGAACACACCACATTGTCGCTAATCAGCCACCACTACCTGTAATTTGTCATAACCTTCTATCATGTCACCATGCTCCTTCGTCACTCCTAGGACCTGACTCACCACATGCTACTCCAGCTTTACGCGCACACATTGCACTGGAATACCCTGACAAAACTGGAGTGGATCTGGCTCATCTGCAGTTTTGAGGAACTGCAGGCCCAGAAGGGAGCTCTCAGTTCTTACTGTGCTGTAGAACTGCACTCACTGCATGCTACCTACCAGGGCATAAGCCCAGGGCTCATTCATGCCCCCAGTTCTACCAGCCCTTGGGCCAGGACTCAGGTTCCTACTTTGTCTCATACCTGTTTGGATTGGAAACCGTTCCTCCTCTACTCGTAGAGATGGGTAGCTCTGATTCTCCCCACTGTTTATGGCTGACCCTACTTCTTCTCTCTCCATAGTGGGAACCTTTCTCCTTGCTGTAGCTGAATTGCGGTGGGGCACGTTTAACTCTGATTTCTTTCTTTGGTAGCCGTGTGCATCAGGTTGCCAAGCTGTACTTATATGCGCCCTCTGCTGGCTTATTCACCTGCCCACTGGCCATGACTGATGGAGCAGCTAAAGTAATTGAGGTAAGACTACAGCCAGTCACTCATCGGCACAGGCTATTTCATTGCAGAGGCGTCATGGCTAGGGCGCTGGACTGGGACTCAGAAGAGCTGGGTTCTGTTCCTCACTCTGCCACTGACCCTGAGTAAGTCACGTCCCCTTTCTGTGCCTCCATGCTCTGCACTACAAAAGTACTTTGATATAACTACGTCACTCGTTATCCACACCCCAGAGTGACATACTTATACCAATCTAAACGCCTGCGTAGACCGCGCTATGGCAGTGGGAGAGCTATACTGGCGGTGCAGCTGCTCTGATGCAAGTTTCTAGTGTAGACAAGCCGTCAGTGTCCTGTCTATTTAGATGTCAAGCTCTAGCCACTGCTGTAATGCAACCAATAAATAATTACAATAAATGGCCTTCCAGACACTTTCATGTCAGGCTGCAATGTCTTGAGTCTTCATTTCCTTGCACCTTGTTCAGTCGCTTTCGCTTGTGCAAAGTGAGTGCTAAACACCATGGCCAGATTCTCAACTGGTGTAAATTAGCCATGCTCCATTGACTTCCCTGGGCTGAGGATTTGGCCCTGTGTGGCTTACCCCTCGTTGCATAGGCGTATGTGCCTACACAAGGTACAGAGCAGGGGAGAATTAGGCCCTGAGTCCACCAAGGTAGCTTGGCCCAACACTTTGTACAATGAGCAAATAATCTAAAGGGCCCTGTCCTCCCTCCAGCTCACTGTGTGCGGGTGATGTACATTGTAACCTGGTGCACAGGCTGCTGCAGAAACTCTTAGGCCAAATCTTGAGAGGTGCTCAGGTCGGGGGGAGCTGAAGGTGCTCAGCACCTCCCAGGACACGTCCCTGTGTAATGGAGTCTGGATCTTATCTCCCCCATGCACACACCAGGCCGTTTCAGAGACACCCTGCAGCAATCCTCAGACATACAGGGATTCAGGATGTGGAAAGATTCCTGCCCTGGCTGGAGCTTGTCTACTGACCCAGGGACAGGCCTGGGTGAGCCTCCGCAGCTTTTGAAGGCAATTGTTTCACAGAGTTTAAGGCCAGCAGGGACCATCTAGCTCACCTAGTCTGACCTCCTGTACGTCACAGGCCACTAACACCACCCAGAGACGCCTATATTGAGACTTAATTAGATTAAAGCATTTCAGTCCTAAAGTGTGTGTGTCAGTGAGAGAACAGGAGATACTGAGATGCCACCAATGGCAGAGGCCCTGCCATGGCAAGAAATTGATTAGGTGGGATATGCCCAGGTGATCCAGGCATATTGCTGCAGAGAGGTGGAAAACAACCAATGCCCCAGCCAATCTGACCTGGGGTAAAACTCCTTCCCAACCCCAGAGCTGGACATTAGTGTGACTTTGAGCACCTGAGCAAGACCCCTCAGTCAGGCTTCTGGAAAGAGGATTCCCTGTACCACCACGGAGCTCTGGGCTAGCCCGGTTGGGTGTCCTGTCTCTAGTTGTGGCTGACCTCTGATGCCTCAGAGGAAGGTGGAATCCTCTCCCACACCCCGTCCGCTGACGTGGTCAGTGAAACGTGTAGCTGGCCTTTCGGGATCTCTCTCTCAACAAATTCCTGGCTTTCTTTGCCCTCCCAAACAGTGTCTGGGTATTTCTGGGCCCCTAGAGAAAGCTTTTGGCCACCTGACATCACGCGACCCCAGGAAGTTCTGGACGTCTGGCCAGTGGATGACTGAACGCAAAGGAGGCTCTGATGTCGGTAGGTGTCACAGGCTGAAAGTGTCCGTATGGTTGCGTTTCTTTAGTAACTGACAAGGCCAGAGCGGGCCGTGTTAGCAAGAATGTAAAACAACTGAGGCTGTTTTCCAGATTGTGCAGTGGATTAAAACCAAGTGAAACCATGCATCTGACCCTCTCCATGGTCTGACAAGCTCTCCTAGTCCACAAACGCACAACAAAGCAGATCTTCCAGCCCACTACCACACACGCACTCTGCTGTCTAGAACCACGGACCCTGCACAGAGAATGCCCTGCACCCACCTCTAGAGTCTCAGCCTGGAACACAGAGGCAGGCGTTCCAGCCAGTGGCTGCTCTGACAGGGCAGAGATCTCTGGAAGACCCTGGTTCAAATGCTGGTCTTCCTCTCTTTGTTCCCAAGCAAATGTTGGTGATAAGGGGGCTTTAAGTATGCAGGTAAACCTCCCCCCTGAGTATTGGAGACAGAGGACTCTGGGAGGGGGGCTCCTCTCACCAGGATCCTGGAAGGCAGGATGTAATTCCCTGGTGGGGAAGTTAAAGGGCCAAGTGACGAGTGAATGCTGGTGGGCAAGGCCAGACTGCAGGGCTGCTGGGCCCAGAGCGCCTCTTGCCATTCTTGGTTTAGGGGAGCATGCTAGTGTTGCAGCACTGTGCCTGTAAGCCATGCTGCATTCCTTGCCTTCCGTGCTGCCCGTGTTCGCTGTTAGGCTGGAGCAAGTGCTGTGAGCTGCTCACACTCTAGCTGAGCTCCTTTTCCCTGGAGGTGTGAGTATTTTGCCCTGGCTGCACTTCACCCCAGGATAGCGAAGGAGATTAGTTGCTGATCCATGTTTCATCTTGACAGCATGAAGTGATTTAAAGAGCTGCTGCTTAAGCCGCAAGCCAGCATTGCCTGTCACAAATGCTTCCACTAAAGCCAAGACCTTGTGCTCTTTTCTTGCAGCTGGTGGCACAGAGTCAGTGGCCAGAGAGCATCCAGATGGCACATATCGCCTCTATGGCTTCAAATGGTTCACATCAGCCACAGACTCAGACATGACGCTGACGCTGGCAAGGATCCTGGATGCTCAGGGACATGTAGAACAGGTTGGTTTCTGGTGGAACCTGGAGAGCTGGCAGAGAAATTGTTTTCCTCCTTTCTGTTCTTCATCAAAGCCAAATCCTCCTCATTCGGCCGGTGTAGAACTCCCTACAGTGAAGGGATCTCTCACGTGCTTCTATGTGGTGACCCCCTAGGGCTCCAGAGGCCTGTCCCTGTTCTTCATGGAGGTCCGTGATGAGGAAGGGAAGCTGAATGGCATTGAGGTGCAAAGGCTAAAAGAGAAGCTGGGGACGAGGCAGGTGCCGACAGCTGAGCTGCTGCTGGATGGATCCAAGGCACACCGGGTATGCAAGGGGCAGCTGGCGGAGATCTCAACCCAATAGATCGAGCCTCTCTCCCCTACTCAATGGGAATGGCCTGGCAGACACACACAAGTGAAATAAGGGTTGTGGTTTTCAAGGCCAGAGGTCTGATTTTTCAGGTGACTGACTCAGATTGAGATGAAGTGAAGAGTCCATTTCTATCCGTCCATTGACACACTTGGCTCCCAAGGAGACTCGGGGAGATTTATACTAGCCTTTGTTCTTTGATGCTTTCAGATCTCTGCAGAGGGTCGGGGAGTGGCCTCCATTGCCAACATGTTGACCATAACTAGGATCCACAACGTCATCTCTGCAGTGGCTGGCATGAGGAGGTGAAGCCCACACAGATCTCCATGCACCTGAGGGAGCAGCCAGGCAGGACTAAGGGGCTCAGCTTAGCACTGCTGCTGTGAGCCACATCGTCTGTGGTGTGGCCGCCTCTGGGAGCCAAGCGATGCGGGGATTGGGAGGAGAAGGTTGTTTCTGGAACCTTATCTCACAACATCCTGGCTTTCAAACTTCCTGTTTGCTGCTTTTGTTTCAAGTAGGACTCTAACGCTGGCTCAGCTTGAGAGCTGCTCGGGGCAGGGAATGTCTTTTAGCTCTGGGTTTGTACAGCACCTAGCACAGCGGGGTCCTAGGCCCTACAGCAGTGCAGATAATGTGTAGTGACACTTGTGCAAAAAGCCACATTACTGGGCAACCTCTTGCTCAAAGAGCCCAGCTCAAAGAACGCTCCACCCCCGGGTCTATTCCCATCAATACCTGTCCAGGCACAGAAGTGTAAATTGACGTCACGCCACTGACTTCCCACCCGGGGAGGGCTCTGAAGTGCTGCTGCTGGCAGCCGCTTCCCCCGCCCAATTCAATGGGATGTGGCGGCTCAATCTAGATCCTGAGCCATCCTGGCAGCTGTGGGTGTTCTAGCAGCACCCCAGGGCCCCGACCACCTAGGAACATGTGGCCCCAGCCTCGAGCAGTCCAGCTGGGTCCCAACGAGGGGGACAGGGCAGGAGTGGAGAGAAGATACTGCTGTCGCCTCCCCCTTGCTGAGGGGTGGGGTAGGGAATGGAGGGGAGCCAGCAGTGGCTCAGGGGCAGGCCGTTTCTCCTGCGGGTGTTTCTGGGACAGCCAGCGAGTACAAAAGAAGCCCGTCACTGCATCTTGCCTGGTGGGATGGGGTGGGCATGTGGGGGTCCCACTCAGGAGGATGGTGGGAAGGCTGTGAAGTGGTAGGGGTGGAGGGAAAGACCAGGACAAACTCCCTACGGACCGGCTGGATGGTTCAGAGGCTCAATGTTGTGCAGCAATAACTGAACTCAAGAGCTTGGCCTCCCTAGAACTGGTCACTGACACTTGTCCCCATGGAGGATGATGCCAGCATCACATGGGCAATTCTGAGGCTGAGCTGATGTTCCAGAGAAACATGGGACCCTCCCAAAGCATCCACTGGGTCCGGGCTGGGGACCAGAAACACCCTATGGAGAACCTTTGTGCTAGGGCCCAGGTAGTGCCTCCCTGTCACGTGGCCTTGGGGAGAAGAGAGCCATGCAGAGACACCTGCCAGTATGGGCAGAAGCCAGCAGAGCAGGGACCAGTTGTTTGTCTGTCTGTAAATGTCAGGGTGACTCGCCTTAACCTTTTGTGTGGCCTAGAAAACAGCAGAGACTCCCGCTGCCAGCTGAGCTATTCCTTGCTGCTGGGCACGCGTGTTAGCCAGGGCTGTTGCATCTGCTAGTCCAAGGACAGAAGCACTGAGCAGCCTCCACGGTATTACCAAGGCAACAGCATTCCAGCCTTCAGCACTTAAGGCCAGGCGGTGACAGGGAAGAGGTTTGCTGGGCTGATGGGGAAAGGTGAGCAGTGCTGCAGGTTAGCCGTCTCGTAGGCTGACAATGCGGTGTCATTTCCATCTCCATCCCACGCTGGGAATGGCTTGCAGGGAAAGCTAGGAGCGTGGGTTCCAGAAGGGAGCTGTGTTAGTCTGCTTTTAGCAAAGCAGTGAGAGCTCTGTGGCATCTTAAAGACTAACACATTTATTTGGGCATGAGCTTTTGTGGGCAGAAACCCACTTCATCGGATGCGTGAAGTGGAAACTTCAGTTTGGTAGGTGCATATATACACATGCCAGGATGGGTGAGTTACATCACAGTGAGGAGGGCAAGTGTTAACGAGGTACATTCAATCCGGGTGGATGAGGCTATTCACAACAGTTGATGAGAAGGCGTGAATGTCAAAAGAGGGAACATTATTTTTGTAGTGGGCTAGCCACTCCCAGTCTCTGTTCAGACTCAGTCTGATAGTGTCAAGTTTGCAGAGGAGTTCCAGCTCTGCAGTTTCATGCTGGCGTTTGTTTTTGAAGTTTTTTTGTTGAAGTGTAGCAACTTTCTTGTCTGTTACTGAGTGTCCAGGGAGATTGAAGTGCTCTCCTGGTTTTTGAATGTCACCATTCCTGATGGCTGATGTGTGTCCATTTATTTTTTTGCGTAGAGACAGTCCAGTCTGGCCAGTGTACAGGGCAGAGGGGCATTGTTGGCACATATTGATGGCGTATATCACATTAGTAGATGTGCAGGTGAATGAGCTTCTGATGGTGTGGCTGATGTGGTTAGGACCTGTGATGGTGTCACTAGAGTCGATGTGTGGGCAGAGTTGGCAACGGGGTTTGTTGCAAAGATACGTTCCTGGGTTAGTGTTTCTATTGTATGGTGTGCAGTTTCTGGTGAGTATTTGCTTCAGGTTGGGGAGCTGTCTGTAAGCGAGGACTGGCCTGTCTCCCAGGGTTTGTATTAGGAGAGTGGGTTTAACGTGTATGGGAATGTAACTCTCTTTTCCTGACTGCCTTTTGGCCCTAGGGTGCTTAACCTGGCCAGAGAGTATGCCAGCAAGCGGGTCGTCTTTGGGAAGCTCATCAAGGACCATCCCCTGCACATGCAAACTATGGCCCGGCTGGAGGTGAGGCTTCCTGGAGCTAAGCTGGCTCTGTCACTGCTACGGTAGGGCAGCGATTCACAACTGCTGCAATGAGCTGCTAATCAGCAAGGCTAGCCTGCCACTGTTGTTCATACCCAGACTCGTCAGAGCTACGTGTAATTTTGTTACTGCTTCTCTCACACGTTTTCTGGCACAAATGCTGCCAGAACTGTCTAGTATCGACCCAGGGCATGTCAGACAGGGATGTGACACGCACTCCAGCAGGATTTGAGCTGAGCAGCAGTCCAGTGTCACTGCAGAAGCCTGGACTGGCTCAGACAGCAGACATGTGCAGAGCTATTCCTCACAGAAGTATGCAGATGCCCATGGACCCCAGTGCAGGTTATTCCAGCAGCAGGGATTGAGCTTGGGATCTCTGGATCTCAGCACATGAGCCTCTCAGGCCTGAGCTAAAAGACTCAGCTCCATTAGCCAAAGCCATAGCTGGCACGTTAACTTTGATAGGTGTCCCAGCCACCACTACAGGCAGACAGAGCCCCCGCTAGGATTGGGGGGGGGGGGTAACCATCTACAATAACAGGTCTGTGGACTGTAGAAGTGATCTGGGTGGGAACCTGCCTGCTGGCTCAGATGGCTTAGCTGGGCTTTGAAGGGATTGCGCAGCTTGGTCCTTCTCTGCTTTACAGAGATCAGAGAAGATTCTTCGTTATGGTTGAAGACCAAAAAACAGCCAACAGCAGCTTACTGTCCACAAAGGAACAGTGGAGCAGCACCAGGGGGTGTCACTAACACACAAAGGGCCCCCGCTCACTTCCCAGACCCTGCCAAAACTTCGGTCTCCTCCTTGCTCCGAGCAATGTAACTTCGTGCAAATGCTTGTCCCCTTGATGGGACAAGTTTCTCTTTCATCTCCCCCTCTGCCCCCAATACATAAAAATCCCTTTTCAGGGTGGTGGGGGGAAGGGACAGCGGTATCTCCAAGATGTCACCATCAGACGGTTCTACCATCGCTGAGCTTGCAGTTCCCTGGGCCCAACATCTCAGCTCCTGCCTCGGAGCAACGATACGGCTGGCTAGTCTAAATGGCCTCTGCAGAGCACATCCGTACAGATGCAAGCAGAAAAGCTTAATATGATGTTGCCAGGGAAGTGAGCCGCTTGCCAGGGAATCACCCAGAGTCCTTGCAGGTCACGGTAGCTCCATGGTGGCACCTGAGTTGCTGTGGCCTCTGTGTGGATCTTCAGAAGGACATCAGCTTGTGTCCGGTGCATCATTGTGAGAGGATGTGGACTTGTGGTACTGTAGTATAGCTGAGAATTGTATCAGGTGCCTGGAAGGAGCACTGATCTGGTGTCTGACAGAACCTAAAGAAATGGCATGGTCACACCCCTAATGCTGGACCAGGGCTTCAGAGTTACCAAGGGACTGAGGGCCCCACACCTGGCCTGTAATAGCCGTGCTATAGCAGATGGGGCAGAGCAGCCTTTGGTAGGGATTCAAGGTGATTCTCCTGCTACAAGGGCAGATGTAGTTGGTGCATTAGTGTGTCCCCATAGGCATTGCACATGGGTGCTCCCTGCTTCTCCTCTCCCTGCAGGTGGAAACTCGAGGGGCATTTCTTCTGCTCATGGAGACAGCCAGGCTGCTGGGGTTAGAGGAGACACACATGGCCAGTGAGCAGGACCTGCATCTTCTCAGGCTGCTGACACCCATCGCCAAGCTCTACACCGGGAAGCAGGTATCAGCCTGGGTTGGGTCTCTGTGCAGCACATCACTGACCTCGGGCTGGAAGCAGGAATGAGTAACAGGGAGAACACACAGTGCAGCAGCCAGGGGCTGGGGTAGAAAGAGGAGAACCCACTCCTGAAAGGCTTGCAGCACAATGGACCTGCTGCTGCCCGTTAGGGCAAGTGAGTTAATTAACTGCTCTGCGTTGTGGGGAGTGGAGGTTCACTTACAGGGTAGGAAAGAGGCGTGTTTCTTAGATCGCAGGGAGATCCCAGTTCACTCAGTGACTGGCGGGTGAGGCACCTCTCACAGCTGATCAGAACAGCTGAACGAGTATTCTGGTTTTGTTTTAAAGTGTGCGCACGCCTGGCTGAAAAGATGTTGCTGAAACTTAAAAAGAGAATTCCCCTTTGGGCAAAGAGCAAACAAGGCCAATTCACTCCCCAGAGGAATTTGTTTCCTACAGTTATGAGCAATAGAAAAAAGGGGCTCTGGTTTGTAAAGAAGTTCAGTTCAACCTTAACGCTAGGGGGCCCTCCTGCTGTTTGTGTCTCTCTAAATGTGCAGGAGTTTGAATGGATCCACTTATCCAAGGAGGGAGGGTGTTTGTCTTGAAACAAATTTCTTTACTTCCAGGTCCTGTTTTTCGCATTATTTATGAATGGAGCAGCAGGATTAGTGTCTGCTTCTTGGGGCAACTTGTCAGCCACTCACCGTTAACACTCACTGTTAAGCTGCTGAACGTCAAGGTTTTGACCAAGTGGCCCATTGAGTAGGCGCCTTTCCCGACCTGCTGTACCCCCAGATCCTATGTGGCATGTAAAACCCAAATTTGTCTCCTCCCATGGGTTGGCTTTATTAACATAGAAACCTTCAATAAGGTGTTATCAAGGCCACTCCCCAGGTTTGACTGCTCAGCCCACACCGCAGCTCCTCTCTCCCCAGAGCCCCTCCACCTCCCTTTTATGTCCATCTGCCTCACTGCGTCAGCAGAACCCACTTCACCCTTTCGCAGCAGGGTCAGCACCCAAACCTGTTGGATGCACCATGGCAATTAGATGGAGGCCGCACGAGCAGTTTCTCCAGCTGGGTAATCTGGATTGTGTAGTTCAAATCCTGGAGCCTTGTGCTCTGTTTTGCAGGCGATTGCTGTTATTTCTGAGGGGCTGGAGTGTTTTGGAGGGCAGGGCTACATGGAGGACACAGGCTTGCCAGTCGCACTTCGAGACGCGCAGGTGAGAAAACACTAACCAAGGACGACAGCTCTTCTGCAGAGCTGCTTGTCGGTGCCCCTCATGCATTCCCTCTGCAGGGCTGCCAAAGACCGATTGCCAAATGTGTAGGCTCAGGCGACAACGGTTCCCTGCCTGCCTACTGTCGTGGCTGCTCTCTGCCTGTTTGCCAGCACCTGGCGGGCTCCCCTCAGCCCTGCCGTCGGACAACAGTGCTGTGTTGCTGTGATAGAACTGACCTGTCTGACGTTGGTCTCCCTGTTCCATCACGAGGGCCTGACTCCTGCGCCACATACCGACTTCCACTGCCTGTTCGCCCTCGTGTGAGCTCACCCCTCCCTCCTGCTTCACACCCTCCCCCCTACAGCCCCTCCTTACATCCCTGTTCCCTCTCCAGCCCCCGTCTCCTCTCTTGGGGCACTGCCATTCCCACCCTCCCGTACCCCATTCAGCTGCTCCAACTCGTCTGGTCTTCACAGCCCCTTCTCCCAGAGCTCCACTTGCTCTAGCCACCAGCCTAACCCCACCCTCTTTCCCCAGCCTTTACCCTCCTGGCCTGCAAGCACTGGGGGGAGTTCTGGTTTGCCCCTCTCTACCTCTGCTCTCTCTTGCTGGCTGAGCAGCTCCACTTCTCCTTGCTCATCCGCTCCCTAGCCTCCATGCCTGGCAGCTCTATCTCCTCTCTCCCTATCCCACATTCAGTAACGAGGGGCTGCGGGGAGGACACCAGTCAGAGAGCTCCTGCCTTTGGTAAGAAAAAACCACTTTTCTCTTAGACAAACCAGTAACAGCTGCTTTTCCTGCCCGTCCCTTCCCCTCCACAGGTGCTGACCATCTGGGAGGGAACGACAAATATCCTCTCGCTTGACGTGCTGCGCTCTCTCACCAAGAGCCAAGGACAGGTGCTGGCTGTATTCTTCTCTGCAGTGCAGGTGAGCTCACTCCCCGTAACACCGATCACCCACAGGTACCCGGTCTCCAGACCCTCCTTGGCGTCTTGCGCCTACTGTAAGACCAGTGCCAATGGCATCCAACCAGGCATCTCCCCCCCTCACTGCTGAGGCTGCGGCCTAGCACCCCATGTTCCTGTCTTATGGCTGTGATTTGGACAGGGGAAAGCCCCCAGGATTTGACAGTTCTCCAGCTATGGTTCTTGGCTTCACTACCGTGCACTACTTGCTCTTGCATCCTTGAGCTGTAGGTGGGGAAAAAGGTCTGACTTACTGAACCAATTCTCCTATCAGCATTCCCCAGGCCTGCATTGCCGTCCCACAGAAGAGCCTCAACAAGCAATGTGAAAAAAGTCCCTCTGCGTTCCCTGGAGTGGACTGAAGCCCTTAGAAAGCCACCCAGCTCTGCATTTCACTTGACACTATTCCAGTAGGTTCTAGTGACACCAAGAAAAGCCTGGCTCAACGGCTGTCTGATTGCATCTCTGCATGCTGCAGCCAGCTGGGCCTGACAAGGCTTATTAGTCTGCAAAAGAGAAGAATGAGGGGGGATTTGATAGCGGCCTTTAACTACCTGAAAGGGGGTTCCAGGGAGGATGGGGCTAGGCTGTTCTCGGTGGTGGCAGATGACAGAACAAGGAGCAATGGTCTCAAGTTGCAGGGGGAGGTCTAGGTTGGACATTAGGAAAAAGTTTTTCACTAGGAAGGTGGTGAAGCACTGGAATGGGTTACCTAGGGAGGTGGTGGAATCTCCATCTTTAGAGGTTTTTAAGCTGAGGCTTGACAAAGCCCTGGCTGGGATGATATAGCTGAGGTTAGTCCTGCTTTGAGCAGGGGGTTGGACTAGATACCTCCTGGGGTCCCTTCCAACTCTAATATTCTATGATTCTATGATTCCAGGCTTAGACTTCTCCTGGCAGGAGACAGCAGGTGGTCATAGGGTCTTCCCTGCATCCAGGTACCAAGTGCTGTTGCTTAGACTAGGCTTCTAGATGAGAGTCCTGGTTTGACATATGGGTGTAGCACAACCTGCTTCTGAACTGCTGGTGCCCAAAATCTCCTGGCGCTAGGAATTGGATTTCGTTTGGGTTGTTTCTTCATATTTCCCACTGTTTCCACTCATCGTCATAGCACCTCCTGGCATCAGAGTGCGGGGCTGCAGGGATCTTCCATACCCTAGCCCTCCAGCCAGCTCTCCTCTTAGGTTCAGTCCCCTTCCAAGGTAATGAAAGTCCAAGTGAAAATTCAAACAAACATCCAAAGAGTCTTATGTCCCTCCTAGTCTCCACTGCAGTTCCCTGCTCTTCGTCCCTGCTGCAGGGCGCTGCACACTTCTTCTGTGCTGCTTAAGCAGAGCACTGCCTCCTGGAGTTTTTCCCCTGGAGGTTCTTCTCAGCAGGTTCTCCACTGCCTCCCCTGCCTGGGGACACCAGCTACTTCTCCTAGGGACCTCTCTGATTCTTACAGGCCCCATTTCAGCCTGCCTTCTCCAGCACCTTCCCAGGGAGAGGGAGCTCCTTCCTGGTGTGAGTTCTCTCTCTGTCCCCCTGTCGCCTACTCTGACCTTTTCTCAGCTGGGATCCCTAATTGTAATTAGGTACCCAGATCAGGATCAGCTGGGGGATAACTGCTACCTCACAAGCAAGGCTGAGGCCGACTGTTAAAAGGCCAGCCCGCCTGTGACACCCACCTTTTGGGGAAATAGTTTAGCTCTCCATAAAGCAATGGATTGTTACCATTCCAGGCATGAGTCTTGTTTCCTACCATTAATGCCTCTCTCGCTACCCAGTACGGTTTGGTTTAGCTCCATCCCTCACTTACTTGTCTCCAGGAGTGGAATCCACTACAAGGAAGGAACATTGCCGGTAAAGTTTGTTCTCTGGGGTCTAAATCTCAGGGGATTCCCCATCCAGCTTCCTCCCCACAGAGCTGGGGGTCTGCTAGTCCTGCTTTTCACTTGTGTGAACTGGCTCTTGGTGGGAGCATGCGCCTCTCCCTCTTGGCCAGGAAGTAAGTATGTGATACTGAAGGGCCTTGAGGGGTGCCACTAGACAAGCTCCCACCTGGTGTCATGCTGGGGCCTGGCTCTAAGAGTGACGAACCACTCAGAAGTATATCTTCAGAGAACGTGAATTACGGGGAACTTTCTTTTCCTTTGCACCATGTGATTATGGGAAGCGGAGAGCTTTTCATGTTCATACTTCATGATGCATGCTACAAAGGCAAGGCAAGTAGAAGGAAGATAAACATTGTGTCCACTGGATGAGTATCCTGCTGATCTTCAGGTAGAAAGTGCAACAGGAGGAATGAACGTGAGATATAGCACTAGATTCCTAAGACAACCATCTGGGATACATCCTAGGAGTTTCAGATGAACAATATATGGGGTCAGGAAATTCAAATTAAGTTTTATTGGCTATGGGCTTTGCTATAGTAATTGCGGGTGCATTTTAAAATCCATGTCTGCTCTAAAAATGGCATTCTGGGGTTCCAGACTTATTGTATGTCCACAAATTCAGATCAAATTTGATCAGATCATAAATAAAACAGTCCCTTTCTGAATATCAGCTATGCAAAACTCAGCCTAGGCTGTGTAAGAATCAAGCTGGGGTTTTTTACCTTTTCATGCATCAACAGTGATTATGCAGGCTAGTTTGTGCCTTCAGTACAAGCTGTGGAGCCCCACTGAAGGACAGTTCTTGTAAATAAGTAGATTTGATTAGTAATAGAAGCCCCGCAATGCCATTTTTAGTCGTTTTCAAGAATAAAATCACACTAACACTGTAAAGCACAAACATAGGTTGTTCAAGTAATGCTACAAAGCTGACTGGAACATTGTCTGGTTTGTGCTCAGTTCTGTTTTTGGTGTTATCCTTCTTATTTTTAAATACTCATAACCTTGCAGATGATTTTCCGTTATAAGAAATGAGCCCAGTTCTGGCTACATTGTTTGTTAGCTGTTTGCAGCAAGGAGAGACTAACCAAAAATAGTGGCTGCTTAAACATTTTTCTGTGTCAACCTGATGGATTCAGAAACATTTAGACCCCAAAGGTCACTGCCTGTATGACAACATCAGTCAGAAAAGTGACTGTAAAAGTGGCACCCTTCTGTCAGTTATACTCTTAGACACTTAGAGCAGGTAGATTTGGAGGATAGCAAGGCTGGAGTTGTTTCTGCCTTTGACATAAATCACTGAAGCTGCTGGCTGAGTTCTCCATTCCAGATTTTCTCTCTCCTTCCAATGGAAGAGATTTTGATTTTCCTGTTGGTTGAACGTGTTCTGTTGGCAGTTAAAAAAAAAAAAAAAAAAAAAAAAATCACCTGTAAAAAAATTAGCAAATTTGAGATGAAAGGATTTGATGCAGAACACATACAGACCAAAACCCTGTCACTTTTCTGACCATAACCACGCTTTGAGGTACATCAGATTTTAGAGCTATACTACATGGATCCCTTTGAACACAAAACAGCAAGACAGTTTAGGCAGTAACAGTTTGTAACACAGCCAGCTGTAGTACCAAGGTATTAGTGTGATATATGCGTCTACTGTGTTTTGAGAATCCATATACCTATGGCTTCGGCCCAGCCTGTTATGACTATTTTTCTGCCTTTGGAGTCTGTTATTTGTTGGCATCAATCTCTAAGTTACTTTTTTAAAAGGCTTTATAAAACATCTCATTAGTATGCTGGGTCTTGGAGGATCCTTTGGACTTTATCTTGGCAGCAGCCCTGTCCTGTTTAATGATGTTGGTTGGTTTTGTATTTATACTAAGTCTGCTGTGAATGATTATCCGCTTCACATGGAGTACAGCATAGTGTGCACTGAGCATTGTGGGATTTTGTATAGTAATACAGTCACAGAATACGGGAGGATTGTTCCGAGGAGGGCGTAGTGCAGGCAAGTATTATAGAATACAAAGTTGGGTTGAATTTTCACAGGCTGACGCCGACGGAACTAGCAGGCTGTATTTTCCAGTAACAACAGTAAGAACTGTACCGTCATCTGAAGTATCAAAAGCCTAAAAATACACAAAACTACTTTTTAGCAGAATATCAGCTATTCATAAACATCAGTTTCATAAGTAACCTGCAAATAAGAGATTAATTCACATGACTAGCGCTCTATAAAATGCTACATTAACAGCTCCTCTTTGCAAATCTAACCATTGTAACCCTTCTGTCATATTGTACTAAAGCAGAAAAGCACAAAGTGCAGAACTACCGGGGTAAAGATGTAAAATTCTGTAAAACATAGCACCTCCGACTCTTGGGCTGAGACCCAGTGTGAAATCCTGGCCTCACTGAGGTCCATGTCAAAACACCCATTGGCTTCAAAGGGGCCAGGATTTCACATAGATTGCAAGTTTTTCAACCCAATGATAATGGAAATGCTGATCCAAACTTAGTATCAGTAATATGGGAGAGGAATGTTACAACACCATTTAGATATTTGATACAAACACACGTGTAACGTGAATAAAGAGCCCTTCTGAGAGCTCACCATGTAGCAGCTTGGGAAACCCAAATTAGGGCAAACCTCAACCTCACACATCTGGACAGCAGTGTGCACACTGTATTAACAACAGGCAGCCAGTGCAGAGTGGCATGAAGGTCTCAACGCTGACCTTCCATCACGTTTTTCCCAGTGCAGCTAGGCCACTGGAAAAATGGCAGCATAATCCAACAGAGGGGCCGGCAAAGCCCCTTGGACCAGCAGAGCCCTGATGCCTCGCTCCTTTGGGCCTTCCCAGATCTGCATGACTCGTAAGGGAAGGATTCTTCAAACCTGCCTTTTAGCTCAAGGGGAGCAGGAGCTGAATGCACTCCTCAGACACAGGTCTAACGTCTCACTGGAAATGGAAATATTTTGATGTCGAAGCACAGCTCAGATACGGTGGTGATGGGCAGGTATAATTTCTGCCTGATCCAGGTATGTCATTACAAGGCCGTGTGTACGCTACATACAGCACTAGGTAGCGCGTTCCACACCTTGCTGGAATGCCAACGTGGTGAATCTGGCTCAGAGTGGTTTTGTTATTAATGCTGCAAGGGTCCTTCACAGGATGTTCTCCTCAATGCAGCTGAGCAGCTTTCTGTCAGAGTTGGCTGGCATGGAATTAGCTTCCCCCTGGCAGCATCTGTGAGAATTGCAGAGGTTTGAGCTCTTTCATCAGTGTCCTGCCTGGTGGTCTTAGGATTTCAGCTGCTGTGTTTCCCTACTGGAAGCAAACACCCTGTAACGTTTTCTGTAACGGCTTTGTTTGCAGGGGAAGCTGGAGCTGGCTTCCAGCATTTCAGAGCTGGCATCTTCTGTGCAGCTGATACAGGATGCTCTCCGCAGGCTTGGACAGTTCACCCAGAGAATTGGCTCAGAGGGGGCAGCTGTGATGGAGCTAGCAGCAAGAGATTTTGCCTACACTCTGGCAAGGATCTACACAGGTAATGGAGAGAACTGACAAACAATCCACTTCAGAAACTCCAAAATGACTCTGAATTAGTCTTAGGATGTCCCTGTTTCAGGAATCAGATGGAGGAGAATGGTTTTCACATGTTGATAGGCAATGGTGCTTAAGGAATGCTTGGTCACTGCCTCCTTTTCAAACTGAAGTAGATTTGGGTCTGAACCAGCTGAGGCTGCAGGAGGCTGTGACGGAGTAAGGAACATCTGACCATTCCATTACTCCTTCCTACTGGGATTGGAGTTTGGGAATATTTACATCTCACGTGTGCTTTTCGCAGGGGCTCTCTTACTTGAACATGCAGCCTGGCCTGATGCCTCCTCCACTGATGCCTACACTGCTCAGAGGTAAATAGAAACACTTCTTTCCAGCAGGCTACGCACCTCACTAGATTGATCTGATCCATTTCTAGCAGTCAGTCACACCTTTCACTGTGACAGACTGGTGACAGACCTCAATATCAGCTGCTGACAGAGACAAGTAACTGTCCTGTTTTGGTATCAGTGAATCTTTTTGGGTTTTTTGTATCAATCCACTCCCACTGTAGTTTGGTATTCATGGGGATTGTCTGTCCGGAGCATGCATTTCTAGAGATTGTGACAGTACTAGAGGTTAGGTTGCAACAAGTGTTGTCTGTACAAGGGCTTTGGTTAAAAGTTATTTGCATATCCTACTTAGGTGGTGCAAACAGGATCTCTGCCCGGTAGACTCAGAAGAAAAAGCCGGCTGTTACAGTGCTAAGGCAGCTTCCATGGATATCGCCTTGGTTTATGAAGGAAGCCGAGTTTTAAAAGGAAAGCTCTGACTGAGAAAATCCATAAACACTTTGAAAGAGAAGTTGGCTTACAATCCTGGTCAGTGCCTGGTGCAGATGATACAAATTGTATTTGCTTATAGTGAGCTTAATATTTAGGGTTATGCTAAACAAATGGGGCTATGACCATGAGTATCACTGATGTCTTTCAGGAAGTGTTGAAAAGAAAGGTACTTAAAATGTTTTAGGCAAATGTGGTGGTCAAACGTAGATAATGAATGAGTGTTCTTTTCAACACAGAGACAAGGAAACAAAACCAAACCTAAATCTGAAGCCTGGTCTAAGACACAGAAGTTTATAAAATGGGTTTTTGGCTTTGTAGCACCACTTCCCCAGCCCCTCCCTCTGAGACAACACCCTGCCACTGCTAGGCTGCCTCCAGCAGCTTTATGTCCACAAGGACATTCTCCACTGGCCTCTTCAACCACAAGAATGTGGTCCCCAGGCTGCAGTGTAACTTGGGAAGGTAAGTCCCACGTACAGGTCAGGGGTCTATTGTGGTGTAAGCAGGTTTCCCAACTCACCAGTTGCTCACTACAATAGATCCTGGCTGCAGCTGGGTAGGACAAAGAACCATATAATTTCGTTGAGATGAAACCTTTATCTTTATCCTGTAACTAAACCTACAGCCGCACTCGTATTTAGGCTAGCTGTGTTTGTGATTTTCTCTTTAATTTCTTCCTTATTACAAATGATTTTTGGGTATAATTTAAGATAATTGGACGCGGAGACTTTAAGCTGGGAATGCCTCGTGCTGGGGGCCTGGGAAAGTAGGAAACTGACCTCTGAAGAAGCTGAGTCTGGAGTAGACATAAGGGTCTAAGTATCTGGCCAGAGATGAGGAAAACAGAGATTCTCTTTCCCAGGCAGTGCCAAAAAGGGAGAGCTATGGGTGAGCATGGTTATTGGGGGTGTTTGGCTAAGTTCGTTACCCTGTCAATGGGTCTGAAAGAAATGGGTGAGGTAGTTAGTATACACAAGGAATTGTTAAACAGAAACTTGATGCTATTGAGACGCGTATGTCACAAGAGATGCAGATAAGCACCTTCGGGCAAGTCTACACTACAAAATTAAGTCGACTTAAGTTACGTTAACGTACAGCCTCTGCAGTAGCTGAATTGGTTTTACACGTTCACACTATGCTCTTTGTGTTGGCGATGCGTGTCCTCACCAGGAATGCTTGCACCAATTTAACTGCCAGTGTGGGGCATTGTGGGATAGTTTCTGAAAGGCAGCAACAGTTGATGTGAACAACACAGTGTCCACACTGACATTGTGTTGACCTAAGCACTATGCCTCTGAGTAGTGGAGGTGGAGTTATTACGTTGGTGTAGTGGGCGAGTTACAGCGGTGGGAGCTATGTTTTTGCATATACTTTTATAGTGTTAGGTCAATGCAAGCTGTCTTATGTCAACCTAACTCTGTAGTGTAGACCAAGCCTTAGTGTATTAGAAGCTGAATTGTTAAGGGACAGTACTGAGGCGAACTTATCCCTATATGCTATTTAAAAATCAAACCTCTGGTGAGATCAAATACACAAGCCAGCTGATAAAATTACACCAGAAGCATAAGATCTAAGCAATCTTCTTATAATCCCTATGAAATAAGTGCAAACAACTTAAAATGTGAAACCAATTCTTTGAACAAGATAGTTCAGTAATTTGTCAATTTTGCAATAAAGGAATCGGGAAAAGGCTCAGTGTGTTCATACATAGGGAATCTGTCTTTTTAAAATACATCTTGTGCTCAACATTTAAATGAGACAGAGCAGGTCTCATCTCCATACCAGGCTAGTGGTATACCCTGCTGAATTGAACGAAGAGGGCAGATGAGGGAAAGGAATTATAAATATGCTGCAGCCTACCACAGCCTTCCCCCCCTCCGCAAAAATCTCAGTTACATGCAGTGTGCTCCTTGCCTGACCCAGCCCAGTCACTGCACCTCTAAACACAGTTAAATATTGTTACCAAAGATGTACTGTTCCTTGCCCAATGATATAGGTAACTACAAAATGTAACCAGGAGGGTTCTAAGCCTTCTTGGCGCTGAGGCATGCAGAGCCTCCGAAGTGTACCAACCCCAATCTCGGTCTTTTTCCGTGAAGCTGCTCTACAAAAGCTGCTGCACTGAACGCTATTGTGGGATGAGACAAGTCACTTCAATATGAATCTTGCTCCAGGCCCCAGAATGAGAAAGTTGCCTTGAAGAAGCTGTTTTTAAGTCACTTTAATCAGCTGTTGTCACAGGCTCCTGGAGGAAAAGGGCTCACGCATGCGGAGCACAAGGGACTGTTGTATTACCACAGCTGGTAGCCAAAGGGGCTACAGCTCACACACCCACTCATAAGGTGCGTCTACACAGAGTCACGCCCTGCTTTCAGTGGCGCGCGTAGGCATACTGCGCTAGCTCACATCTAGTGAGCTTGGGTACTAACAGCAGTGACGCCGCGGCAGCACAAGCTGTACAAACCCACTCAGGATCCTGGCTGTGCACCCGGACAGTCAGCATGTGCTGAAGTCTGCACTGACACAGCTTCACTGCTACTGCTACCCGGCTCAGCGAGTCAGGCTAGCTCAGGTGTGTCTACCTGTGCTGCAGTCACAGGCGTGACCAGTGCAGGTTTGCCCGAGGGGTGGCAGGACCATGTGGTGCCATGCAGAGATGGGGGAAAGTAGTGAAAACTGTTACCAGAGAGGTGCGTTTGAGAGGCACCAAAAGGGGGCTAAAGCACAGCTCACCTGTATCTGTGACAGATCCAATACAGAATGAAAGCGACCCACATTTGACTTCTAGCATTAGGAGCTGTTTGTAGACGTTAACAGACCATTGAGATTCCGATGCTTGCTAGGAGCCCATCTCCTGGAGTGCAGAGCTTTGGAGGGCTGTAATGATCCATGTTAACTGGGAGCCTGGGACTATTTATTTTGGGAGGAGGTGGATTTTTAAAACAAAAAATAAAGTTTTTTGAACAATGCAACTACTTCTTTTTCCTAATATATGAGCTGCAATTTGCCTAAAAATAAACCACCACAAACTGGAAGCCCTACATATATACTGAGTTACAAAACACAAGGGACTGTACAATTGTCATTGTGTATGAAAATGACAAATTTATTAATATCTAAATCGTCACTGAGGTGACAGCAGAATAAATGCTGTTACAATTTACAATGCCACTAGCCAGCTCTCTGATCTCATAGATTTGCGTGTGTTAAGATACTTAATGTTCTTGAAGCAATTGATCAGATCTTAGATGCTATTTTAATAAAAATTCCACTGAGAATGTACCATCAAATGCATCACCTGTGACTCCTGCAAGACAATCATTTAACAATATAACTCTGGGAATTAGGTAAAAACCAGACTTCTTAAATAGTAAGATAAAACTTTAGCAGCATTTCAAAAATTTGAAAAGCGAAAGGGTGTGCTGACCTTAAAACTGCAAAAGCAACAATCTCTCAGACCCAAAGCCTGCACTGTGAGCATAAAAGGCAAGGATGGAGATCATTATTTACCTGATCCCCGTGGGATGTTTATACACGGTACAGTTAGCCAGACAAATGTTGAGAGACTCAGGGCTATAACTCATTTTTCCAAGAATAACTCACTCTGAGAACTGAACTTCATACAGCAGTGGTTGCAGCAGTTCCTGTACACTCCAAAATAACCAATTACTGCCCTGCCCTTCACCTAACTCGAGAGGGACCTTGGTAAGTTCTCTCAACTTGCCAATAGTCTACCATAACTCAGGATCTGTAGAAGAGGAAAGCACACCATTGCCTGCAAGGCACTCCCAGCTGCCATTCAGTGACCCCTGAATCAGCTCAGCATACTTGCACATGGTTACTGCCCTTGGCAACCTCCACTGCTAGTTGATAACAGTGGTTCAAAACCTTTTCCATATCAGGACTTACTCCCCATATACAGGTTCGTACTCCCTTTTTGCAGTCTGGTACCGTGTTCTTAATCTCCAGGTGAAGAACCCTTGGTTTACTGCCGTTCACATTGCCACCAGCATACCGCAACTGTGGATCACAAACCGAAGTTCTGAACTAATCGGACCCCATGACCACCTCGCTTTGTCATGAATTGCACTTTAATATAATGTTCTCTCTTCATCAGTGGCTGTTGGGGTCGCCATTGTCCAATTTTATGGTCCTGTTTCATGTGATGGGTCTTTGAGCTCTTGGGACTGTCTTCTCCCACAGCCACCAATTAATAGCTTTGACGCGATCCACAAGCAGTGCTTATAAAGGCTTCGTACATCCTTAAAAATGACCGTCTGTAAGGCAGCATGAAGCTGTCGATGGTGATAACGTGACTACTTTATTTTTTCTTTTTAACTTGTTTTGGACTTGTAAGCTGTTTACGAGCTCTACAAAGGGGAAAGGAATGAATGCTCTCTCGGGAAAGGTGATCACTAAGATATGGACTTCTACACAAAGACAACCATGCATTACTGCAGGGACTGCAAACCAGCTGTAAGGGTGGTCCTTTTGGATTCTTTAACTGAAGACCCTTCTGTCCACCTCTGGGGTCACTCCAGGTGAAAATGAAAGATCATCTGGCACTTTCCGACAATAGTAAGGGATAATTATAGTGGTCTCTCCATAACAGAGAACAACATCCAATGAGAACATGCAATTGGTTGGTAGTTGGTAAGCACATAAGCAAGAAATTACTAGAAAAGCACTTTAAAGTAACTAGAGTATGAAAGGAGCTATATACAATCAAATTCTGATCTGTAATTGAAAACCTGCTCTTCCCTTACTTGTTCTTAATAGTGCACAATATTACATGGGCTTTTATATTTTGTTCTTGAAGCTGTGAGATACAGCCCCTGGTTTTGATCACTGCTCTGTTCAGAATCTGCAGTATTTAATTTTCAAAAACATGCAAGAAGAAAAGTTTATAAAACAACTGTGCATCACATCTGTGTGACTAGAATAGGGCTGTTTCCTAAATAACAGAGATGTGCAGAATATACTTCAGTCTCCCAAAGAGTTCAATACAAAAAATCCCTTCTCTGACTTAAAATACAGAAAACAAAAATACCACTACAAGAACATGAGCTGGTGGGATGGAAAGTGAACAGGAGTGTATATGAGGCTAGGGTGCTGAAATGAACTGGCTGCTCTAAGGAAGTAACACTGCTCAGACCCATCAGCAGGTTAGATTTTGCAGGAGAACTAGCAGGTGAGTTCTCCACCTTTTGGGGAGGGATTAAGAAGAGAGTTTTCAGCATTAAACCTGAATCAGTTTGGTTTGTTTCCAAAGAGCCACAGCTGCACCATCAACACTGAGAATAAGGAGAAAGGTTGCAAGTAAGAACTAAGCTTTAACTTCCCCACCAACACTGTCCAACAGTAAATGTTACAGCATGGTTGCTGCAGAGGGAAGAAATGCACAGAGCTTCTGTTTCTAAAGCACACTGAAACCAGATGCGAAGTCTGTGGTGGCCGGGGCCATTTCTACACAGTTGTGGTTGTGCTAATAAAATCGTTGGCTCAGACTTTGAAATCTGATGGTCAGTGCACAGTAAGAGAAGTATGAGGTACAAAGGAAGTTTTAACACCCAGTACTCCTGCCCCAGGGAAAACTGTATTGATTGTTATGGAGCAATACCTGATGCTGCACGTGCTTTCATACCAGGAAAACCAAGCTTAATATTTTTCTTCTAAACTTAGGAGCCCCAGCGTGTGTTCCTTGCAAAGACACACAGTGGAAAAGAAAGCAGGAGGCGGCTTATGGCAGGCTCCTTTATGAAAGGCTTTGGTGTTTATATTGAACCTCACATATTTCATCTATGAAAGACAGGAAAGAAAAAGAAAAATTAGGAAGTGTATTAGCAAATGCTCCCATGCAAAACGCTAAACTTTATTCACTTTTATTTATAGATTTAACAATTCTAAAGTATTTACTTCTTGCTTTGACAAAAATGAAAAATATAGGAGCACTTTACTCCTCTGTAGGAGAGAAGGGTTATATATACAGCTATGGAGAGATATCGGTTCCCCCTTTACATACAAAGAAAAATAATATTAATAAAAAAGTGCTTCATTGATCAAAAAAGACTAAGAGCTGCAAGCATTTATTCACACTGTATATCACATACCAAAAAACCCGTATCATAACCTCTTGGCACCTGTCATTAGGAACTGCAGAATCTCAGACTTATTCCTGACTCTTTGCACCACAAAACCACATAATGTTAGTGTGTAGAACTACACCATGGCCACTAAGTCAAGCTTCTAACCACCAGCCTCAAAGGAAAAGCCAGAGAGATAGGAGCTGTATATTATCCTGGTTTCCATTCCAACCTTCTCGGCTGCATCTGGAACTGAAACTGCTATAGCAGTTCTATTCAGGATTTTTACTGCATTTTCCCAGGAATGACTCATTTTTGATAGGACTCCAATGGGAGACCCTAGCTTTTTCTTTGCTTTTTCCTACTGCTGATTTCCAAGTGTTTCAAAACGTGCCAAGGAGCATTGTTATCAGATCTCCTGGCCTCTAAGCACATGGGCTGCTATGCTAAAACCAGCCTCTTGGAACATTCATTTTCATCTTGTAAAACTTCAGCTTACACTACAGCAGTGTATGCACCTTTCACAAGCGGTGTGGAAAGATCAGACATCAAGAATAAAATACCTTGAGATGTCTTTCTCCTAAGGTTCTATGAGGTATTCTGAGACGCTTCTCTCTCTTTATGAAGTTCCCTCTAGGAGGCGTCATTTTGATGTTCCACTGAAGGCAAATACCCATCTAGCCCAACAGCCATTATAATTCCTTGTGCTTTTGTACTCAAAAACCTTTACATATTCCAATGGAATTTGTTCTACTTGAGCACATCAGAAGTAGAAGCTGTCACAGCTTAGCCTAGACAATATATTATGAAACAGGACATTACAATGTACTTTTCTTCCTTCTCCAAGCTGCATTAAGTATACTGTATCATAAGAAAAAGGATGTGGGCACCAAATATTCTCATTAAGAAATAGATATTCAAAAGACTCACAATTTAATGAGGTGACTTGAAAAAGTTGCTTTCAAATTAGGGGGGTAAATCCATGATTTGTTTTGATTAGATCTTTGATCAGGATTTTCATGTCTGAAGTATACAGATCACAGAATGAAAAGGAGGAAATGTTCCACAGACATGACACGCATCCATGTACTTATTTTCACTGACTGGCAGCCTCAGGCCAAGGGAGTTTCACTCAGCAAGATATCACAGCCATTTGAATTCTCTCCTTAAAGCGTGAGTCTGATCAACAGTATGACATTCCGTCTATGTTTGAATGCACCATAGAGAGTGCTCTATCGGTGAAACAGCTCGACATTCTGGGTAAACTAGCCGAAAAAAATGGGACACGGGTGGTAGTTTAAAGGTCTCCCAATTTCCCAGACACCACTTTCATTATGCTGAGTTGCATTTACAGACCCTTACACAGAGGTGCCAGTGTAAATCAGTCCTCAACAATTCAATAGCCTTCCCTTTCACTGCCCGCACACAAGCACACACGTTCCTTAGCCAAAGGTGCCCAGGTGTTTCCACTCAAAGCCACAGCCGGCTTGGCTAAAGACAATAAAACATGTGGATTACGTATGTAAATTCAGAGCCGCTGAGTATGGAAATCTGTGATTGATTCCCCTTTCACGCGGTGAGGGTAACTAACCCCACTCTAAGAACAGAGGGAGAGTGCTCTCTTGGAAAAGAGATTTCCATTTTTTCTAGCAGCAAGTTTCCCAAACAGCAGTTTCTTGTTTGGAAGTAAAAGGAGTGACTGAAAGCACAAGCACTGACACTACTGGTATTCACACTCTGCACGCTGACTCTGCACTGATTCCCCTCCTCTCCTTTCCTCCATAAAATTGAGACGTCTGTCTGCAGCACAGTTCAATGGTGGGGCAGCTAGAGGATGACGGAGACCTGGTCCTGGCCCCAGCACCCTTCCCAATTCCCTGGTCTTCCAAAAAACAAAAAAAAAAACATACATATATATATACATATATATATACACACATATATATACATATATATATGTGTACACACACACACACACACACACACACACACACACACACACAGAGGATAAAAAGGAAAGGGAGGGGATAGCTGGAAAAGAAGAATTCCACAATCCAGTGGTACGTCCTAGAGTTCTGTCCCTCTGAGCAATGATCCATGCCCCAATCTCCAAAGTGCACGGCTTCTCCAGTCCCACCAGTCTGTCCACCAAGCATGTCTGTTTAGGAAAGAGTCAGTGGGTCTCTTTCACCCTTCCTTCTAGGCTGGAGCTTCAATTTGAAGTGGCAGCGATTGGTTTATCCAGTTCGAGGTCAAGGCTGGAACTACTGGGATGCAAGTTGCTATAGCAAGATTTGCAGACTCTGCTGGGTTCAAAAAGCTGTTGACTGGGAACTGGCACCTTCTGGTTACAGCAACTGGAGCAAAACACATTCCCACAATTCCTTGGATCAGGAAAAGAAAAGAGAGAAATGGAAGAAAAAAAATTAGAAGCAATTTGATTGAGTTAGACAAATTCTAAAATTACCGGATGCCTTTGCAGGTGAACTAAGTGCTTGTGAAATGGGTCAGACTGATAGCTCTGGAGACTGCAGCTGTTATTCGCTAAACAGAGCACAGGCAGACACACGCAAGCTTCCCTTCCAACCACACCCGTGTTTCACCACTGATGGGACCACCTCTGAAGCTGATGATTGAGTCTCCATTCATGATTCAACCACTGGCCTCTCCTAAGACTTGGGGTAAAATTTCAAAAGCACCTACGTGATTTAGGCAGCGACATCCCACTTTAAATGGGACTTAGGTGTCTAAGTCACTTACGTGACTGAAAATTTTACCTTGTGTTCAATTATGGGGTGCATTAGGAGCTGGACTGAGACCCCCAAATTAGTGCAAGTAAGCCAAAGAGTTGTTGGATGGCGAAGTTTTTCTTTATTACTAATCTTGTACAGATCTGAAAAAGTGACTCAAAGGTGAAAAGCTCCATGTCCCCTTAATCCTCTAACTCTACAGCATTCCTGCTTGGTAAGACAGAGTACACAAAGGGGTAGTTAAGCCCTTTTTCTTGTTTCTTACATGTATATGTGTCGGATAATTTAAGAATGGGGCAGGTAAAATATGAAAAAACTTTAACAAATGTAGCCTACCCACCACCCGCAGGATCCAATAAAGGTCTGTGCTGACATGACTGTAGCTCAGTGGAACCAAAGCAGCACCATACTTCTGCGCACAGAAAATGTGAAAGTCAACCACAATCATGCAAAGCCATGGGATGAGCAGCCATGTATGTATTCCATGCTTAGAAAGTGACAACAACAATGCAGCAGAGCAAGCAGTCTCGTACGCATTCCTGTCAAGTGTCAGTCGGCAAAGGCACGCTGGATCATGCGTCTTAGGGGTATCATGGATCAATTTGGAATCTTGAAAATGATTAAATTCTTCACTCCCACACCCCCCTCAAATCCTGGCTCTGATCATTTTAAGCTGGCAGACACTAAATTCACAAGCCCTGCCTTCCAAAACTAGGCAGGCATTATTAAGGCTTTAGCACTGCTTCAGGGACCTGAATTTTTCAAATTCTACACAGAAGCTTCCAGAGTTTATCTGCTTGGCTTATGTTTTTCTCATTAACTCTTTGGTGTTAGGATTTTGTGCCCTTATGGGCTTATGGTGGGAGATCTTGATTTCCTGCTGCCAAGAGACAGATAGGCAGAAAAGTCTGCATGTGTCTAGCAGCCTTGTTTAATCCTTCAATGCCAGGAGACAAGATTTCCTGATGCTAGTCACTGGTGGAATGAGACAGCAAAGGGAAATTCCATTTCTCACCTCAATGGGCTAATTTCCCCAGCTCTGCACAGCAGCTTCTGGTTATAAAGCTCTAACCTTAGCACTAGGAAACTCACTTTGGCTACAGTGGTTTTTGAATTCTTCATATGGACTCCATTAGAAACGGCTATTAGAAAAAACCGCAGGAGTGAAAACAGTTTAATGCAATGCAATACAAAGAAGCCCTGCAGGAAAGCAGTTTGGATATCCTACAGCTGTTTGTTTCTGAAAGAAAAAACTTAACTGTTGACAGACTAGAACAAAATGGTTTTCTGGAGAAAAGCAGCAAAACATTTTTTAAAATACATATCTATTTGTTGTAGATCAGCAGCTGGTTTGACACGTCTGATTTGTTTTCTCTTTCAAACTCTGTTTCCAGAACAGTTCTCCCCCTAACTCCTGCAGGGCCAGTAGAACCTGTCATATTGTGTTCCCTGTGCCTGGCTAGACTTCTTTTTCACTTCCGAGGTTCAATCAGTCTCGTCCCTCCAGCCCCCTTTGACAGGCACCAGAGGCTCAATGGGAAAGTCATATTCCTCCTCAGAGAGACAACCTCGCTTTTGCTTTCCCAACATCATGCTACTAAATCCCACCTTCTCTTGCCAAGTCATGAACACTCACCCTTACCCTTGCCCCACAGGCCCTCCGTTACTTGCTTTCCCCATGGTATTTTTTACTACTGCTAAAATGGCAAAGCCAAACCAGAACTCTCCTCTGTCATTCACACTTCACAAAAAGCTAAGACAAAAAGGAAAAAGGTTGAAAATAAATTGGTAACAACTAAACTTGTAGGCTGCTCCGTGCAATTAGAAGTGAACCATTCACAGATTCCAAGGCCAGAGGGAACCATTGTGATCACCTAGTCCAGTGGTCCCCAAACTTTTTAGGTTATGCCTTCCCTTATCCATAATGGACTCTGTCCACATCCCCCCACTCCTGGGGCCAAGGTCAGGGACGGAGCTACAGCTGGGAGCAGGGGTGGGGCTGGAGCGGGGGTGGGGTGACACTCCCTCCCTGCCCTAGGCTCCACTGCACCCCCTGAATGTTCCTCCATGCCCCACTAGGGGGGTGCGCCCCACAGTTTGGGGACCATTGATCTAGTCTGATCCTCTGTATAACCCCTTGTAGAACTTACCCCAAAATATTGCCTAAAGCAGATCCAATCTTGGTTTAAAATATCCAATCTTGATTTAAAAATTGTCAGTGATGGAGAATCCACCATGACCCTTGGTAAATTGTTCCAATGATTAATTACTCTCCCTGCTAAAAATGTATGCCTTATATCCAGTCTGAATTTGTTCCTTGTTTCTCAAACGAATGACTCGCTGAAGTGGGGGTTAGTTTGAACAGTGATGTGGATTATATTACAAAAAGCTGAGTCCTAAATGCCTTTGTGTGGAAAGAGCTGCCTGATCAGATTCATATAAATCAAAACACCTGACAGGCTGTACTATCCACCCAGGACTCATTTCTGGACAAGTGAAGAACAAAGACCGGGGGAATAAACAAAGTTAGTTTGGAGAAGTTATCAAAGAAATGCAGACAAACAACAGGCAGAGGCTGTTGCAAATGCTCACCAGGTTTGATCAACACGTTCAATGTCCCTGCAGGGAGGGGGAGAAAGAGCTCAGAGGGGAACTAGTAAAAGAAGCAAATGGTGTCAACGAGGGACACTGAAATTTCTTTAACTTGCTCAAGGGTACAGAATATGTGGTTTTCAACCTCATTTTCGCCTTCATGGGGACAGGGTGAGCACGTCTGCCCTGAGCAGCAGAACTGATGAAACATTAAGCTATGAAAACATTTGGTTTTCTTGTTCCTTAGGTCACTTATTTCTTACTAGTTCCTTGAAAGCCATCTCAACCAATACAGACAGCCTGTTCAACCGGGCTGGAAACACTGAGAATATGCAGGAACTAAAGGGTAATTTGCAATAAAACTTGAATCCCTGAAGTGACTGTAACTTTAGCACTGACACCTTGCATTCTCTGTCTCCCTGGAATCGCTTTGCAATTTTGCATCTAGCCTACAGCTTTCCAGGCCTGGGCTCTCAAGGGCTCCTGTTCTGTGTACACCTAATTCTCATCAAATTTGTCAGTTGTATGTAATTTTAATACCTAGCATTTATACTTTTCATCTGATGCTGTAAATCACATATATATACACAGACAAAGAATGCTGAGAAAATCAAAACTGCTCAACTTATTATGTTCATTCTTCACTGGGTTTGTTTATCTTCTCAAGAGGACAAAATGGAACAAAATATAAAAATGCAACAGATGCTTTAACTCATTGCTGCTTCAAAGGGCAATAGAGCATCAAAAACAGATGATCACCATCTGTTTAAGTGCTATCTTCTCTGACTACCTTGTCCGCTCCAGTATCCAGCAACGGGATTTGGTAACAGAGGGATACATCTTGATTCCCTGAAGCATGAAAACATGACTTACAAAGAGGAGGTTACTTATCTGTAACTGGAGGTTCTTCGAGATGTGTGGTCCCGATCTGCATTCCACTGTGGATTATGTACATGTGCCATGTGCCAGAGCTTTTCAAAGTGGTATTGCTCGTCGGTCTGCGCATGCGCCCTTCTACCACCTCGTAGTTTGGCCCAAGGCAGAAAAGGGCAGGGCAGACGGACCACATCTCCAGTTCCTTCTTCACCGCAGATCTACCAGATCCGCAGCAGAAGGGAAGGAGGGTGGAATCAGAACATAGATAGGGACCACACATCTCGAAGAACCTCCAGTTACAGGTAAGTAACCTCCTCTTCTTCTTTGAGTGATGGTCCTACTGTATTCCACTGAGGGTGATTAACAAGCAGTATCCATACAGGAGAAGCGTGCGACGAAAATGACGGAACTGTGGAACGTAGGACCGCTGCGCTGAATGAGGCATCTGTCGTGAAATCATGTACTAGAGAATAGTGAGAGGACAAGGTGTGCACCGAACTCCATGTGGCTGGCTGCCGTATCTATGTCCGCAAGGAGCACGTTTTGGAGTGCGGCTGTGGTGATGCTTGTGCTCCCGTGGAACGGGCACGTATCCCACCTGGTGGAGATTGTCCCGACAATTGGTAGCAGCGCATAATACATCCTGAGACCCACTTGGAGATTCTCTGGGTGAAGATGGCCTGTCCCTTAATTCTCCCTGCTATGGCGACAAATATCTTGCCTTGGTCAGAGTTAACCACTTGAGGGAGCCTGAACCTAGGGATGATCTCTTTTAACAAAAAATTTCTTACAACAGTTGCAGTTGTTTTTCTGGCGGGAGTAGCTTCAACCCAGTGGGTTAACTGATCAACAATCACCAGCACATATTTGTAATCTTGGCAGGCTGGCAAGGAAATAAAATCTAATTGCAAGTTTTCAAATGGTTAAACTGTCCATGGCTGGGCACTTTCTTTTAGATCTTTCCGGGATACTGCATTAAAGGCTTGGCAAGTGGGGCAGGATTGGGTTACCCTTTTTGCTACCTGATGGACTCCAGGAGCAAACCATGTACGCAGGATGTTTATAGTTAGAAGAGGTAGAAAGTGTAAAGCCAATAGCAATAACAATAATAATTTGAGTGTACCAATAAGCATTAAGAATTTATGCATATGTAATTTCTTTGTTTGTGTTTGTATAAATATGCAAGAGAACATGCCTTCGGGGTCTCACACTGACCACTTGCTGGGAAGTGTCCGACCTCTGCAGAAATAAAACTTGGAGACTGCCCAAATACCTGCTTAGATCTCTTTTTTATCTGGTGCAGGGTAAACGAACCTCATTTGGACTCTTTTTCCAACACTTTCAAAATGGCTTCCTCCTTTGTAGTTAAAAATGCACATTGAGGGAATGGAGTCGCTGTTCCTCATGAGAGATGTGTGGTTTGGGGAAGAAGGTAGGTAAATGTATGGGTTGGCTGAGATGGAATTGGGAAACCACTTTTGGTAGAAATCTGGGATGTAGTTGCTGTGAAATCTTGTCTTTGTGGAATATGGTAAAAAGGGGGGTTGCCATCATGGCCCACAGATTGCTAACCCTCCTCGCTGAGGTAATGGCAAAGAGGAAAGCAACCTTCACAGAGAGGAGAGAAAGCGGGCAGGAGGCCAGATGTTCAAAAGGGAAAGTTCATTAACAAGGTAAGGGACTAGGTTGAGGTCCTGCTGAGAGGTGATAAGCCGAATGGGTGGGTATTTACATATAAGGCACTTCCAGAATCGGGCAGTCAAGGGATGGGTAAAAATTGAATGCCCTTCCACTGGAGGGTGGAAAGCACTAATGGTTGCTGCATATACCCTGATGGAATTGAGAGTGAACCCTGAGGTTTTCAGACAGAGGAAACCGTCCAAAAACATCGGGATGACCACAGCTTCGAGGGTGAGGCCTTGTTGTGGTGCCCAGGAAATGAAATGTGTCCATTTAGCCTGATAAGAGCGTCTTGTAGAGTCCTTCCAGCTACTGGAGAGGATGTCTTGTACTGGTAACGAGCATTCTCATGCTAACACGAGTTGTCCACCAAAAAACCAAGCTGTCAGGTGGAGTATCCGTGGACTGGGGTGCATCACCAAGGACAAGAGGACAGCAGAGGTTCTGAATTGGCTCATACTGCCGTGAGAAGGAACTCGAGACATGGTCGATCTGCCCTGCCCTTTATCACCTTGGGCAAAACCATGAGGCAGTACAAGGTGTACGCACGGACCACAAGCAACGCTACTTTGAAAAGCTCCAGCTCCGGGTGCATAACCCTCCCTGAAATAAAATAGGGACCATCACTCAAAGAACCTGGGATTTTTCTCTGTCTCAAGCCAGGATGCTATCTAATTAATAGGACAGCGCCACCTGCCCTTCATGCTGGTGCTGGCACTATCTAGCATGGCCTATCAGCAATAGGTTTGGCTAAGGCTAATCCAATCTGCCTCTACTTCAGACGGGTCCATTTCAGAATCCTTTACACAAGCAATTGGGGGAGGTGGAGGGGGGAGATGGAAAGTAACAGATTCCCAAGTATGTTGGTTACTGAATGGGAAGAGGTTTAGACCATATTTGATAATATTTACATTTATTTAAAAAAATGTCATCATAATGTAAGGAAAAAGGCAGGCTGAATCTGTCTGACCAGGTATGACGCTGACAGCAGCTGTGGCTTTTGAAATAGACACTGCAAACAAACTGGAACCCAAGAGCAAAAACAGCCCCCCAAAGAAGGCAGGGTTCCTTGACTTGCTTCAGCAGTGCATATGGTCTTCCTACTCTAGAATTTCTCTTATCCAGGCATCCTTCCTAGCCTTTCCTAATTTAAAAGGAACAGAATTGTCAATCCAACACCGGCCAGCCTCACTGTTCAATGCTTTCCCTTTCACCTTCAGCTCTCTATGGACAGGTTACCTGCAGTGGTGCTTCCTGCTGGCAAGCCAGAATGTACTGTCACAGCCATAGCAGTGTGCAGCGAGGTGGTCTGGGATCCATCGTGTCATCTGTGGAACATAGAACACAAAGACAAATTTGTCAAGGAGACAGCATTTGAACAGCAACAAATCAGTCTGGCCTGAGCTTATGAAGAGCACAGTGCCACGAAGAGCACAGTGATGGAAGTGTCCCCTGCTACTTTAATTGGACAGATTCGATGCTAGCAATAATGAAAGAAAAAGAAGGCAGAAATCTTCTCCTCGGAAAGTGATCCACCAAATTCCCTCCAGCCACATAGAGAAGTTCTAATACATAGCTCACTGATTTCTTTCTATACTTCAAAGGTACCCAAGTCAAACACATTTACAGGGAATGCGTTAGTCCAGGGTTCTTTCAGCTATTGTCTTTCCATGGCTTCTCAGAGCTAGTTCATAGACACCTGACAGTAGAGGGCTCCACCGCACAGGTACAGATTTTCAACGTGTTAGTGATAAGTGTTGGCAAGGGAGATAGTTTACAAGAATTGGTGTGTGACCATGGGGCTGTAGCATAACAGTGTTGTGGAAATCATGTCCTAACAGAAGGAAAGAGAGAGGAATATCACAGACAGGTATTTAGTCTGTACCTCTGTGTCCTGTTTATCCACCTGCTCCCAGCTGGCTTCAGAGAAAATCTCTGTGCTGCAGCGAGACAAGCAGTTCTGATCCAGATTGCTTTCCGAGTCGGGTATTGAAGTCTGTTGGCAAACAAACACAGCTGAACAGAACCTGCACATACTCCCACTTCCACATGAACCAGAAGCAGACAGTTGGGAAGGGGGAATCTGTGCACCTCCTGCTAGGGAAAGCTAGATTATACTTGGACTGGAAGGGTGCAGGTCAGATATACTTACACACCTATAACTGAGTCTGTGCTGCCGCAACCACGAGTTCTGTCTGGGATGGGATTAGTGTGCAACAAGGCACTTTGCTTGTGTAATGGTGTACTGCAACAGGACAGAATTAAACTGTTAACCCTTTGATACCAGGATAGCGGATTAAAATCTACCTGCTGCTGTGTATGTGCAAGGTTCTGGCCATACAGCATGGTTAACAGTGGCACCTCACAAATCTCACAGCTGTACCCTCTCAATCCAGTTTCTGAGCCCTATTTCCTTTCCAAAGTTCTTTAACTTTAAAAAACAAGATTTGTAATACGTGTATGCCTTGCTGTTTCTGACAGTTCCTTTGGGAAGATGCAAGTTAAAATCAAACATGCAGAGGTAAGGATTAGAGACCACCTGCACAAGTAATCTTTGGACTGATGCTTCCTTAATCCAGTACTGCCAAGTAGAACTTTATTTAAACTGACACTTGGTCAAAGAACACACATGCCAGCTCTTCCACACATGAGAGATTCAAGAACCTTTGTTCTCCACCTTTCAGTACTGGTGAGCTAGCGTACAGAACCAGATCCCTATCAAGACTGAGCAGAAATGAAAGGTACAGACTAGGAGCCAAGTCTGTAAAGGTACGTAGGTGCCTAAAGAAGTAGATAGCCACCTAAGTGCTTCTGAAAATCCGACTAGGTGCCTAAGTCCTATTCATTTCAATTTGCCCATAGTTTACACACTGTGAAGGCCCTTATCTCAATAAGAATACTTTGAATTAAGCCAATGGGCCACATTTCTGCCGGGAACTCAAGCTGCAATTAATGAGAGAAGCCCATTTTGAACGATGCTCAGCAGAACTTGCATTCACAAATTCAGCATTTAGCAATTATTATATTGTCATTAACTGCAACCTCAGTGGCCCAAGAAGTTGATACAAGTCTCTGCCAATGAATGCACCTGGGACTATCCAGCCTCTTTGCCACTTCCAATGAATATTTATAAACATGTAAGTATCGCAAATGTAAATCTTTTACAATTCTGTAGCTGTATGAAATGAACACACTACGTGTGTGTGAAGTTTCAATGACTAATTATGATCATATGTACTGTGGTAGTGCTCAGAGACTTCATCCAGGATCGGCATTCCAATGTACTGTGATGTTCAAACACATAGGAAGACATGATCCCTGCCCCAAGGAGCTTACAATCTGAGTACTCCCTTAAGCCTCCCTTCCCAACCTCCCCCTCCATGCCCCATTCCTTCCTTCTCTGTACTGCCTTCCACCTCCCTCTTTTTTCTTTCTGAAAAAAGAAGCCACAAACGCTGCACAGCTACTTGGTGGTAGTGGGGCTTCAAAGTTCAAGTGGTTCCTGCTGTTTGTTTTTGAAGCTAGGGCTCCCACCAAGCAGCAGAGTGAGGCACATGGTGTTGGCTTCTTTTGGCTTCTTTTCTGAAGTCTTGTTACTGCAGTTTAGTTCAAAGAGGAGGAGTAGGCAAAAATAGGTAATGGGAAGAGGACTCGAGGCAATTTAAATATCCACCACACACACGTGCACAATGTATTTGTGTTATCTACAGATTCTATATTTACAATTACAAACTTCGGAAACTACACAATTTGTGATCTTTTTATAGCATCCGTAATTTTGCGACATGATGTAGTCTAGCTGCAGCAAACACACTACAATCAAACTATGCTCCACATTCAGTTCCTACTCTAACTGCTCTACGTAGCTTTAATGTGGCAAAGCCATAAAGCGGTCTTAAGTGGCTCCTGAAGACTCCCTTTTGGTAAGGGAAATCCTGGGTGACACAGAGGCAGCATAGCACTCATGCTACTGAACCTAGCGCAGGCCACACCTCTGAGAGAAGGGGACATGGCCCAGACATATCTGTGCCCCAGTGGTGCCCAGCCAGGACAGCCACCTTTGCATCCCCTGCCTGTGAACTATGCCAAGCACCAAAGGGCCAGTCCTACAGATCTGGCCCAAATAAATTGTATACAATGAGCATAGCCAAAAACTGTTCAAACACTGTGATTAGCCTCATTCCTCAGCACACCAAGGCGTGTGTAAATTAAATGTCAAGGTGTGCCGTTGCCAGTTTAATTGTAGCAAACTGAACTCTGCCCAATGGCACTGAGAATTGCATTCACCATGTGCCAAACTGAACTTTCGCCCTTTTCAGCATGAGATTTTTTTTTTAAAAAATTACCATAACCAAAATTCACTGTCTAACGAACCAAACAACATTTCTTACCAAACAGCTGACTTGGTACTGTGGGCTCCAGAAATCAGATTAATCAATCCATTATTGTCAGCACTGCCTGAGTTACCATTACACTTACCACTTCATCCCCATAATCGCCATTGAAACGCAGTGAGCTGTTCAGGTAGTGGCTCTCCAATCGGCTCCTCAACTCCTGCACTTGCTTCTTCAATATCTCCACTTCCTGCTGATGCCCAGTTTCAATTTGACGCAGGCGCTGCTGGATAACATCGGTGTAGACTGGCATCCCATCGTCATCCAAGTGGCTCCTGGCAGGTTGGTCTGGGCTGCTAACTGTCTGTTGCCTAGCAGCATTGCCATGCACCCACTTATGGTGCATGTTCCTCAGGTGAAACTGTGCAGAACTACAACTAGCTGTAGAGACCTGCCGGCTCAGAGAGGCTTTGATCCCATCATCCTCTCCATTCAGACAGTGTCCATTTGCTGCAGGGTATTTCTGGGTAATACTAAACTCTGCAGGTTTCTCTGTCACTTTATTCTCTGTCTCCAGCTCTCCATTACACACAATCTCATCTTTACATTCGGCTAAAGGCAAGGCACAAAGGGAAGGCGTTGGACTGTGTGTGTTGCTGCTATTAAAAGTCCTGTTTACTTTTGTTCCCAGTCTGGGTAGCTCTATCATGTTTTCCCCCTCAGGCCTATTTTCAATAGTTTGAGAAAGTACATCAGCACCGTTGTCCACCACATGAGATCTGTGGCAAGGGCCCTTCTGATTCAGCTCTTGCTTTGCTCCATTCTCTGTTAAGGTTTCAGTAGAACTTTCCATGTTGGATGTTTCTGCCTCATGTTGGCTTGTGCTGGGCAATGGAGGGCTGGGCTCTGGGGTACTAAAAGGCCTCTCTGCTTCTACATAAAGTCTACTAACCCCTTCCTCCACGTTCTTTTGAATGTCACTGTGTACAGTGCTCTCCATGGGGACAGTCTGTAGTCCTTTCACCTGAGGTAAAGTCTGGATGCTGTCACTGAGATCCATAGGTTCCTCCTCTTCTCCTTTACACTCAGACGCACCTTGTGAAACTGGATGTGGATTGGACACTAGGTTGTTTATTAAAGTATCTCTATCCATCTCCGTCTTTTCGTAGAGGCCATCAACATACCCATCCAGATGTTCAGTTCTGTTCTCCTTATCCAAGATTAGCTCCTCTTCATCCACTTTATCTGTTGTCCCCAGGGTGCCCTTCAAGAGCTCCTCCAGACCAACATCCTCTTTCGTGGCCTCTTGCAAAATGTTCTCCATCTGTCCCTCTGCCACACCAGCTGCAACTGAAAGCTCTGCTCCAACAAGAGCTCTGCCCTGTTTGTTCAGACTGTCCCCATCAAATGGATCATCCCCCGGGTTGCCCAGACTGCTCAACTCCAGGGACCTACGGTGCTCTTGCCACTTTTCATTTAGGCTGGGATCACTACTACGACGGTTGGTTGTGGGCACGTTGCTGTCACAGGCCGTTGTCAGATTGTCAAATGATCTTGTCTTTGGTAGCCTATACAGGTAAAGAAATAATCAGAATCAAAAGTTATTTTTTAAATGTTTAATTGCAATGGTTATTAATGAGCCTCCCAGTTTTGAAATCACAACCAGCCACTCACTACTGTGGAGTTCTGTAATGCACTGCCGTGTTATCTAACAATGCAGTGTGATCCGGGAGTTCGGTAATGCACTGCCGTGTTATCTAACAATGCAGTGTGATCCGGGAGTTCTGTAATGCACTGCCGTGTTATCTAACAGTGCAGTGTGATCAGGGAGTTCGGTAATGCACTGCCGTGTTATCTAACAGTGCAGTGTGATCAGGGAGTTCTGTAATGCACTGCCGTGTTATCTAACAGTGCAGTGTGATCAGGGAGTTCTGTAATGCACTGCCGTGTTATCTAACAGTGCAGCGTGATCCGGGAGTTCGGTAATGCACTGCCGTGTTATCTAACAGTGCAGCGTGATCAGGGAGTTCTGTAATGCACTGCCGTGTTAGATAACAGTGCAGCGTGATCAGGGAGTTCGGTAATGCACTGCCGTGTTATCTAACAATGCAGTGTGATCCGGGAGTTCGGTAGTGCACTGCCGTGTTATCTAACAATGCAGTGTGATCAGGGAGTTCTGTAATGCACTGCCGTGTTATCTAACAGTGCAGTGTGATCAGGGAGTTCGGTAATGCACTGCCGTGTTAGATAACAGTGCAATGTGATCAGGGAGTTCGGTAATGCACTGCCGTGTTATCTAACAGTGCAGCATGATCAGGGAGTTCGGTAATGCACTGCCGTGTTAGATAACAGTGCAGTGTGATCAGGGAGTTCTGTAATGCACTGCCGTGTTATCTAACAGTGCAGCGTGATCAGGGAGTTCTGTAATGCACTGCCGTGTTAGATAACAGTGCAGTGTGATCAGGGAGTTCGGTAATGCACTGCCGTGTTATCTAACAGTGCAGTGTGATCAGGGAGTTCGGTAATGCACTGCCGTGTTAGATAACAGTGCAGTGTGATCAGGGAGTTCGGTAATGCACTGCCGTGTTAGATAACAGTGCAGTGTGATCAGGGAGTTCTGTAATGCACTGCCGTGTTGGATAACAGTGCAGTGTGATCAGGGAGTTCTGTAATGCACTGCCGTGTTAGATAACAGTGCAATGTGATCAGGGAGTTCTGTAATGCACTGCCGTGTTAGATAACAGTGCAGTGTGATCAGGGAGTTCAGTAATGCACTGCCGTGTTATGTAACAGTGCAGCCTAGTCAGTTGTGGTTCAAAGCTGCTCCAGCACTGGCCCCTTTAGGCTCCTCTCTCCGCCAAGACCATTTCTTCAGCTAATCTTCAGGCATTCCCAGAATAACCCTCAGCAACAAGGCTCCATTTCCTGACTAGCTGCCCCCAGAATCACCTTACTGAAAATTACTTCTCCAAAGAAAAGGGAAGTAGTAGCCACATGAATGTACTACAGGAATAAAGCAGTGTGCACAATGAATGCAAGGCAGCAAGGAAGGTGCTATATCCCATGGTGTTTTGGTCTCTACAACACAGATGCAGTACACCAAAGCTGAATTAATTCTGCCATTGGGGACAGTACCTGAGATGCTATAGGGATACTCTGTATACTTAACTGTGTTTTATCTGCTAATTTACTACAAACCTATTTTCTGTTCTAATGTGTTTGTTACACAACCATCCAGGAAGCTGAAAACTTTAAAAATTGAAACCACAGAGGGCTTTTGCTAGTCATTTAAACAGTCCACAATGAAAACAGTGAAAAAGCCCCTTCCTCGCACACCAAGTGCAGGTCCTCTCCTGCATTGCCAGCAGACCTAGGGAAGTGACTATTCCTCTCTATTCGGCACTGGTGAGGCCACATTTAGAGTATTGTGTCCAATTTTGGGCCCCCCACGACAGGAAGGATGTGGACAAATTGGAGAGAGTCCAGTGGAGGGCAACAAAAATGATTAGGGGGCTGGAGCATATGACTTTATGAGGAGAGGCTGAGGGAACTGGGCTTATTTAGTCTGCAGAAGAGAAGAGTGAAGGGGGATTTGATAACAACCTTCAACTACCTGAAGGGGGGGGTCCAGGGAGGATGGAGCTAGGCTGTTCTCAGTGATAGATGACAGAAGTAGGCGCAATGGTCTCAAGTTGCAGTGGGGGAGGTCTACGTTG
Organism: Emydura macquarii macquarii; assembly: GCF_026122565.2. Taxonomy (NCBI): domain Eukaryota; kingdom Metazoa; phylum Chordata; order Testudines; family Chelidae; genus Emydura; species Emydura macquarii. The sequence continues at coordinate 9,371,289 of NW_027131391.1, forward strand.
GATATTAGGACAAACTTTTTCACTAGGAGGGTGGTGAAGCACTGGAATGGGTTACCTAGGGAGGTGGTGGAATCTCCATCCTTAGACATATTAATGGCCCAGCTTGACAAAGCCCTGGCTGGGATGATTTAGTTGGGGTTGGTCCTGCTTTGAGCAGGGAGTTGAACTAGATGATCTCCCGAGGTCCCTTCCAATCTTAATCTTCTATGATTCTCCCTAAATCCCACAACATTCTGTGTTGATCTTACTTTATGGGATGGGATTTCTGAGGTCTATGCTCACCTGCCCAGAGATTGATCTTCAGGGCTGGAGCCTGGAACTGGGTAAGGGGCACAGGTGTCATCAGCAGGAGTGGAGGGGGAAGAACATGGCAGGTAAACAGCACTCCAGAGCATTAAATTACGCACATGGCACACTGGATACAGCACCTAAAAAGAGAAAATGTGGCATGTTCATGTTTAGGAACATTAACCGGTTTCTCTCCAGGAATTTTGCTACTCTAATTTCACAGCTCAGGTTCACCGTCTGGAGGTTCTGGATACCCAGGTAATTCAGGGTCTAAGCAGCTACGATGGCATTACCCTTACCTTCAGATATGGGAATTTTGGGAGGAAAGGGGCTTAAATAACTTAGAAAAATCTTTACTTCCACGATCACACTGACATTTTAACAGTTCTCTACAGGGTCTCATACCGTGCCCATCACCACCGTATCTGACTGTCTAACATACTGTTCTGTCAAATATACATAAGGATGACTATGCCTCTCTCCTCCCAGTCCTTTGTCAGAATTTATTACTATGGGACAACTAAACTAAAAATGTGAGAGCTGTGAAATTAAATATAGATACATTCAAAGATTTCCATAACATTTTTATTAAGCCATTTTCTGACAAAATTTTCTGGGAGTTTTAAGGTATCTTATGACACAACTCTTATTCCCAACCACCACCCCTGCCTCTCCAGTGAAACTGTGATTCAGATCTCTTGTTGGTAACTGTATCTTGTCACGCACACAAAATATTTTACTACGAGGAATACAGCATATATCTGACACAGAGATACTCTCTATGCTGCATTTCATATGTCCCATTGGTCTGCTGAAGACAATGTAATGTAAATGCATCAGAATATGGCTCTGGTTGTGTGGGAGCGCATGGCATAGCAGAGGTTAAGCGAAGGCTATTCAAACACAAATCCTTGCTATAGAACTCAAATGGTAACTATTCACTGGACAAGCTGAGCCATAGCCAGAAAATAAAAGCACAGTTATCTCTAGGCTGTACATTCATGGAGCAGGCAAAGTCAAATCATCACCCACAGAAATAACTGGGAGGCTTCCCTGATGTGGATATTTTTGGGAGAGTCACTTCCCTTCCCTTCCCTTCCCCCCCCCCCCAGTTGTAACAGAGAATCTCTAAAGGGACTGTCCGATAGGTGGTGGGGAATGAATGATACATACAGTTTCTGACTGGGAGGAGTAAAGCAGGTTTTTGAAGGCTTTGTTTGCTGCCCGCAGCAGAGACCAGACAGAACAGGTCCGTTCCTGAGTGTGTTTTTCTCCTCTCTCCTTCGCATTGTTGCACAGGAATGTACCAAAGAGGCAAGAGTAGGTGTGCTGCACCAATTTGACCTGTACAGACCAATACAGATAGTCATATGGCAGCACATATGGTGTAGGTGAAAGATATAAAGAGGCAATTAATCCACCATGCATGTGAGGCAGCATATGTAAAGCTTTTGTGAAGGATGCTATATAAATCTATTCAGCATTTTGCATGCCTTCTTAGAAAGCTAATTACAAGAACATACTAGCAGAATGGGTTCTTCTCTCTTATGTACCATCATATTTGAATTATATAAAATGATAGGAGGAAATATAAAGGTTGCATGTTTATTTACGAACAGGTATGAGAGTCTTGCTCTGTCTGAAACTTACATATTGAAACCAGAGTCCTGGAAGATATGGTAGAGAGGGAATTTTTGACCAAGTTGTCACATAGCATTAATAAAGAAGTAGAAAAGCACAAAGCTGGCGGTAGTAATGGGTTAACTTTTGTCTTGTGGCACAAATGGAGACACAGGCAGCTAATCCAGTCTAGACTGTAGCTCACTCCACACTATAGCCTCAATCCAGCAGACCCCTTAAGCATGTGCTTATCTTTAAGCATGTCAATAGTCCAATTGATTTCAACAGGACTACTCATGTGTTAAAAGTTAAGCACATGCTTAACTGTTTTGCTGGATTAGGGCCTTCAGCTCTCAAAAGACCAGGAGATGGAATTACTCAGAGGACTGGTGAATATTATAGAAACTTTCTGTTCTAGTTTGCCAATTCAATTCCATCTATACAGTTAGTGATTGACAATTACGGTGTGACCAGCTTGGTGGCCTTGAGACATGACATCAGTGGTCTTAGCTAAACTTCTGAGGATATTTGTCAATATTGCAAAAACCACGCCTTCTAGGCAGTTTCAGCACAGAAGGAGAATGGAAAATCAACTCCTCCTTGCTCTTAGAGGCGTCCCCTCCAGGTCAGGATGAAACATCGTACTGGAGCAGTGGTGGGGAAGTTTGCATTGACACTACCTGTGCTGTCCCTGTTCTGTAGACATATGAATCCAGGACATGATTTCTTTCTTTGTTTAAAGTTTAAAGCAAGCCCTCGTAGGCCCCACCCACAGTTCAGAGAGAACTGATCGCAGATTCCACGAAGACCCAAATTCCATGTCTGCCAGACAAGGCTCAACAGTTGTCACATCTGCTTACCAGCCTGCACTGTGACATAAGGTAGATGGGAGAATCAGAAACCCCTCAGGGTTATTCACTGTGTTAGCTCTGTCTACTGGTTTAGAAGTAGTCTATAAAACAGTAATCTCTCAAGCCACAACTCACAAGGAATGCTTCGTTAAACTCGAAAGAGCAAGGGAACTGCCTCTGGAGCTGATGGACGCAGTCCAGCCACTGTAAAAATACTGGGCAGCGCTCATTTAGGTCATCCGAATTCTCACCATGGCCACAGCGATCTGCAAACTTGTGGCCAAAATCCAGCCATTCCATCTCCACTAGCACCTGGAAACCCTGCAGGAATGAAAGTGCAGATAAAAGGTCTGTAGCTTTTTTTGTCAATCTGAGACTTCTCATGGGAAGTATTTGTGCTTAATATACCTGTTTTCTTTTCAGAATTAAGCATATTTTCTTTCAACCTACGTTTCTTCTATTTAATGCCCTTCACAATTAACCCACCATATCACTCAATAGCATCCATCAGATGCAGCAAGACTTGTGATCACATTTTTTACATTTCAGACAAAGAAATCTGTGATCACCCATTCACAGCCTTCCCTATTAATTTGCAAAGAAACCCAAACTTGACCGCCCCCTCATGCATCAATGGATGGTTTACAAACCTCTATGGTCCTGTAATATGGATCTAGCAGCAGTTTGGATAGTGCCACTATCTGTGGAGTTCGATCCCAGCCATCCGAGCAGTGCACCAAGACTGGTCGCTGGTCTCTGTCTACTGCGTGCACTACCAGGAGTGCAGATTTCAGTAGCACAGACAAGTGTTGCAGCCATTTGGTACTTTCCAGTGCTGATAACCAACTAAAGAAAAACCAAGGAAGGATAGTTTGTGCTCTTTTTAATATTTCCCATCTGAGATCTTTGAATTTAAAAAAAAATCAGAGTGATCATAATTAAACTATTAAAGTACTAAACTCTGAGTGCTTTCCTTGAATGTATTTTTCACTTAAATTATTTTGTTAATGCTCTCACAGTTTGCAGGAAATACAAACAGACAGTCTGCTTAGTGAATGTGAAAGGCTTGTAAGCAGCAAATGCAGAACCAGGAGAAACCGTTAGAGGAAAGAGGAATGAAACGCTGCAGTGTTCGGGGGAAAATTGACATTCAGAAGACACCTCAGGTATTGTCACTGTTGGTCAGCTATACCATGGAAATGATGGGCTGGGTCTCCAGAGTTAGGATATTACGCAAATGGTAGATTCATGGAGCCGCACTAGTGCCTTTCGAAGGAAAGTTAGACTGCTATGCACTTCTGCAGGAAGACAGCATGTTATAATAGCAGTTTTAGAAAACCAAGGAGAAAGCTGAAAGACTGCAGGCTGCACAGGTGAGACCGACCACGCCCACCTGACAGTAACGCATTCTAATATTAAAGCAAAGGATCCAATTTTGATCCCAGTCTCATTTGCTATTTCCATGTTAGAATTAATGGTCACGGACCTCCTTTTGTTCAAGCTACATGAAGTGAAAAATATAACTGCAGCATGTTTACAAAGAGAAGGCTGTGGAAGAACAAACACCACCTGCCTAATTCAGTCTAGAAAAGATCAGGGGAAGAATGAGAGTTAGACAAAAAAATATAATTTAATGAAGAAAAAACCCACAAATGCCCACTTACTTTCCTGGGTCTGGCATCTGTGTGCAGAGCAAGCGCAATGACTGAAAGCTCTTCCGGATAGAATGGATGTTTGCCATCCCCATGAACACCACTTCACAGTTTGGATAATACTCTGTAGAAAATTGTAAAAACCAAGAGAAGGAATTAAAAACAACATGAAGATTAAATTAAAAAAGCAGCTTTTCTATAAAAACAAACTGCTGCAATTGCGAATGATGAAATAGTGCTGTTTAGCACAATCGCCGATAGACAAAAATCTGTGCTTGGACTTCCAGATATTATACTGTATTCCAGATATTATAACAAAGGATGAAACTCAGTAAAACTGAGAGCACAGGTAACTACTGTGACAATATAAACAAAATACATGTGCCTGTTTCGCCACTGAATTTACGATGGAGATCTAAGTCACTTTGCAGACTTATGAATCTTCCTTGCTGTTTGCTGTGGTGAAACAACAGGTTAATGCATTTTTCTGCTCTGCAGAACTGGTTTCCAAACTGGCTTAGATCATAACTGAAAATGAGTCTGATCATTTTAACACAGTCCTTTGTAACACAGAGCTAGCACACAATTTGGTGTAGCAGACAATGTCTATTTAGGAGATAGCCAGGGCCAGGATAGTAGCTTAGGTCCGGAGAGAGGTGTATTGACAAATGGTTGGGTTTTTTTTAATTTCTGTGTGTTTTTACTATTCCATTTCATACCAAAAGAAGCAGTGCACAGACAGCTCCCCATAGGATAGTGACATTACACTGTTAGAGATTATACAATACTCTAAAAAGACTGAGCAATTTAAAGTGATGGTCAGTTCATGATTGTCTTTAAACCTTAACATGAAAGAAGATTTCCTTTCCCTTACCTCTTGGAAAGGCCAGCGAGGTTACTTACTTCACCCCATATACTCTGTGTTAACCCTGCTGGAAGTGACAAGTGTCACACAGATGATAAATACACAAGGCTGAACTAAACAGAGAATGGAAAAGACTATTTGTGCAAGACCTAAGCATTTTCCTCTGGAGAAACTTCTAGTCTACACTCAAACTACTCACCTTAGACGGACTGGCAGGATCAGTGCAGACAGGACCCACTACTCATAGAAAGTGCTCAGGCTCAGCATGTTTCAGGATCATGCCCTTTAGATGATCATCCCTAAATTTATTTTAACTCTGTACTATGCATCTGACCAGCTGATTAGCACATTAAATAAACTGCCTCATATGAAATACACTCTGTATTCTAAAGGAATGGACTTTAAATTAATAGGCCGCCGTTCTGTGAGTGATGGCCTACTAGCGTGGTGGTCTTCATGAACCACAGGCAAATTAGACACACACACACACACACACACACACACACACACACACACACACAGAGGGCTTCACCAGATGCCTCCAACATTTTGCTTGCATCCATGGATTATGTAAATTGGATCCCAGAGCTTCTTCAGCCCACACCGCCTGGATAATTTGGTGCAATTTGCAAGCCAGTAAATATTGTGTGCAACTCTCTGGCTTTATACTCTCTTACTCTGTTACAAATTGAGGCGAGAGATCCACAAAATTCAACGGGGATAATTGCTGACAATAAATAAGATTGTATGCATATCCTAGATCTTTCAAGATAAAGCTTTAGGACAAGATTGTGCCATTTAGCCAGTGGTCTACATTGGGAATGGTGTGGAGCTATTTTCCCAGGCAGAACTCCAGGAGGCACCATCTTCCACTCCCCACCAAATTCCCTGATGTGCAGGGGGAGTGCACATGATGAACCATTCCTTGGAACGTGTTCCCCAGCTCCCTTTCATGCCTGACTAGCTCCAACAGGCTGTGCGGAGAGCCCCATCTCTTCAGGGTGGACTGCATCCTATGAGGGCATGGAGGGAACAATCCCTAGTCCTTGTGTAGAGTGGAAAAGAAGGCACCTTTTCTCTACCACCCCTAATCACCATGCTAAAGCCAGGGATAATTTGGCCCTTTATAAGCACTGAAGACATTATCCACTGAAGACATTATCCACATTATTTTTTTAAAGTCATCATTATTTGAAGATGAAACATATGGTCTGTGAAAGGCCAACACACTGCTCCTTACAAAGGCTGTTACACTTAATGGTTGTATTCTGGACCAGACCAAATAAAACGTCTTCATCTAAAGAGTGTACTGTTGGATTAACTGTATTTTATTAAAAAATGAGCAAGATTTGGGTGTTAAATTTATTGAAGCTGACACAGCTGCTTAGAAATTCCCTACGAACTGTTCAAGCATCCTCATCTTGAAACTCAAGATAAATTGCTGTGCTTTCCATTTTGAAATTTCATTCCATTAATCATAGAATCATAGAGTTGGAAGGGACCTCAGGAGGTCATCTAGTCCAACCCTCTGCTCAAAGCAAGACTAACCTCAGCTAAATAATCCCAGCCTGGGTTTTTGTCAAGCCACAGCTTAAAAACCTCTAAGGATGGAGATTCCACCACCTCCCTAGGTAACCCATTCCAGTGCTTCACCACCCTCCTAGTGAAAAACTTTTTCCTAATGTCCAACCTAGACCTCCCCCACTGCAACTTGAAACCGTTGCTCCTTGTTCTGCCATCTGCCACCACTGAGAACAGCCTAGTCCATCCTCCCTGGAACTCCCTTTCAGGTAGTTAAAGGCTGCTATCAAATCCTCCCTCATTCATCTCTTTTGCAGACTAAACAAGCCTAGTTCCTTCAGCCTCTCCTCGTAAGTCCTGTGCTCCAGCTCCCTAATCATTTTTGTTGCCCTCTGCTGGACTCTCTCCAACTTCTCCACATCCTTTTTGTAGTGGGGGGCCCAAAACTGGACACAATACTCCAAATGCGGCCTCACCAATGCCGAATAGAGCGGAATAACCACTTCCCGCGATCTGCTGGAAATGCTCCTACTAATGCAGCCCAATATGCTATTAGCTTTCTTGGCAACCAGGGCACACTGCTGACTCATATCCAGCTCCTTGTCCACTGTAACCCCCAGGTCCTTTTCTGCCAAACTGCTGCCTAGCTCGTCGGTCCCCAGTCTGTAGCTGTGCATGAGATTCTTCCGTCCTAAGTGCAGGACTCTGCACTTGTCTTTGTTGAACCTCATCAGATTTCTTTTGGCCCAATCCTCCAGTTTGTTTAGGTCACTCTGTATCTCAACCCTACCTTCCAGGGTATCTACCACTCCCCCTAGCTTAGTGTCATCTGAAAACTTGCTGAGGGTGCGATCTACCCCATCCTCCAGATCATTAATGAAGATGTTGAACAAAACCGGCTCCAGGACCGACCCCTGGGGCACTCCGCTTGTGACCAGCTGCCTGCTAGACATGGAGCCATTGATCACTGCTCGTTGAGCCCTATGCTCTAGCCAGTTCTCTATCCATTTTATAGTCCATTCATCCAACCCATACTTCTTTAACTTGCTGATAAGAATACTGTGAGAGACCGTATCAAAAGCTTTGCTAAAGTCAAGGTACATCACATCCACCGCCTTCCCCACATCATGAGTCATGAATCATGACTTCCTTTATAGTTTTGGAAAGCTATATGGACATTTATGGCCCTCTCTCACCACTGGCAGCTATGCCCCAAAGTGCAGCTATTTTGGTCGAAGACCTCAGAAGGCCATCTTAGATATTACTGAAAATAGCTTTGCCCTTCTTCCTACCTATAATTTTCCTATTTGGTATTCTCCCATATTCTCCAATGATGTATTCCGCTGTTAACTGTCACCAAAAAGCTTCTTGCTCATACTGCCCACAATTCACAAACGGTGACAAAGAATCTGGAATGTAATAATCTTTGGTAAACTTCACAAATGTATGATAAAAAAGTTAACTTTTCGGAACTTTTGTTCTTCGAGATGTGTTGTTTATGTCCATTCCATGCTAGGTGTGTGCATGCCATGTGCACAGGTGCTGGAGATTTTTCCCTCATTTGTATCCATAGGACCAGCCCTAGCACTCCCTGGAGCTGTGCATGTATGAAACAGTAAAGCGGTGCTGCAAGCTCCGTGCCCCCTCAGTTCCTTCTTGCCAGTAACTCCAACAGAGAGATAGGAAGGGTGGGTCATGGAATGGACATGAGCAACACATCTCGAAGAACAACTGTTATGAAAGGTCAGTAACCATTTTTTCTTCTTCAAGTGCTTGCTCATGTCCATTTCATGCTAGGTGACTCACAAGCAGTACCCCTGGAGGTGGGTTCGGAGTTCATGGATGTGCTGACTGCAACACTCCTTTCCCAAAACTAGGATTGTCACGGGCCTGCTGGGTGATTGCATAGTGGGATGCGAAGGTATGAACCGACAACCATGTTGTGGCTCTGCAGATGTCCTGGATCAGTACTTGCATGAGGAATGCTGCTGACGAAGCCTGGACTCTCGTGGAATGAGTGGTCGCAATGGCTGGAGGAGGAACCTTCACCTGCTCGTAGCAAGTTCAGATACAGCCAGTTATTCAGAACAAGACTCTTTGGGATGACATAGGTAGCCCTCTCCTCCTTTCTGTTACTGATACAAAGAATTGTATGGACTTGCTGAAGGGCTTGGTCCTCTCAATGTAGAAGGTGAGGGCCCACCTAACATCCAATGTATAGAGCCAACATTCTTCGGCAGTCTTGTGAGGTACCGGAATAAAGACAGGAAGAAAAATGTTCTGGCTGTGGGATTGCACCATCACCTTTAGTAGGAAGGCCGAATGGGGGCACAGCTGGACCTTGTCCTTGAAGAACACCATATAAAGGGGTTCTGGCATCAGGGCTTTGATCTCGGAGACCCTTCTGGCCGAGGTGATCGCCACCAGGAAGGTGACCTTCCAAGAGAGAAGCAATACGGGACAAGATGCTAATGGTCTGAAGGGGGGCCCTGTAAACTCAACAGGACCAGGTGCAAGTCCCATGGGGGAATCGGGTCACAAACCTGAGGGTAGAGTCTTACCAGGCCCTTGAGAAACCTGTGGGTCATCTTGTGGGAGAACACTGATCTGCCCTGCACAGGAGGGTGGAAGGCTGAGATGGCTGCTAAGCGAACCGTAATACATGAAAGAGCCAAACTTTGTTGTTTCAGATGGAGCAGATAGTTCAGGATAAACTGTGGAGAAGATCGGGATGGAGAGATTCCATCCAGAGACCCAACAAGTGAAACATTTCCATTTGGCCACGTAAGTAGCCCTAGTGGAAGGCTTTCTGCCACCAAGCAAGACTTGCCAGACCTGTTCCGAGCAGGCCTGCTCTTTAGGGTTCAGCCACACAGAAACCATGCCATTAGGTGCAAGGAGGTTCAATTCGGGTGAAGCAACTGGCCGCAGTCTTGTGAAATCAAGTCTGGCCAGGGTAGGAGTGTGACTGGGGCTGCCACTGAGGTCCAGAAGCATACCAAACCCTGCTGGTGTGGCCACACCGGAGCTATTAGTATAACCTTTGCCTTGTCCTATCTGACCTTTAGGAGGATCTTGTGAACCAAGAGGATTGTGGGGAAGCTTATAGTAGGCAGTCTGTCCATGAGATCAGGAAGACATCTGAGAGGGACAACCTGCTGTACCCACGCAGTGAACAGAACTGATGGCATTTCCTGTTCTGGTGATGAACAGGTCCACTGGGAAGGCCCCCACTTCTGGAAGATGACACTGACGACTTCTGGGTGAAGAGACCACTTGTGGTGAGAGGAAAAGGATCTGCTGAGGCAATCTGCCAGCACATTTCAGGCTCCAGGGAGATGTGATGCCTCAAGATGGACAGCGTGCTTCATGCAGAAGTCCCAGTCAGACTGACTCCTAGCACAGGGCTGAAGGTCAAGCCCCTCCCTGCTTCTTGATGTAAAACATTGACACAGTGTTGTCCATCAAGACGAGCACACCTTGCCTGAAATCTGGGGAAGGAAGGCCCAGCAAGCCAAGCGTACTGCCTTGAATTCCCTGACATTTATATGCAGGGACAGTTCTTCTCAGGACCAGAAGTCCTGAGTTCTAAGACTGTCGAGGTGGGCTCCCCACTCCAGGTCTGACATGTATGAAACTAAGGTTACCAATGGATGTGGGGATGGCAAAGGGTAACCCTTTCATTACAGAACCTGGGTCTCTCCATGAAGTTAGCAAAGCAAGGACTGGCGGCAGAACTGTGAGTACTGAGTCAAAGTGGTATCTGCTCAGGGAATAAACTGACACCAGCCACATCTGTAGGGGTCTGATGCATAGCCTTGCATACTGCACCACATAGGTACATGTCACCATGTGACCCAACAGCTTGAGGCAAACCCGAGCAGTCATTAGCAGGTCGGTTGTAACCTTGGAGAGTAGGTCTGACATAGCTCAGAATCTAGCCTCCGGTAAGTAGGCCGTGGTCTGGATCGAGTCAAGACTGCCCTGATTAACGCTATTCTCTGAACTGGGACCAGAGTTGACTTTTGCTCATTTATCAACAGGCCCAGTGCTTGGAAGCTGATTCACTCCGTACCAATGCTGTGCTGGACCTGAGCCTGCGAGCAGCCTTTGATCAGTCTGTCGTAAAGGCACTGAGACACTTGCACGCCCTGACGTCTGAGGAGGGCTGCTACCGCCTCCATACACTTCCTGAAGACTGTGGGACTCCCGATAGGTCGAAGGGAAGCGCAGTGAACTGGTAGTGGCATTGACCCACTCCGAACCTGGGGGAATCTCCTGTACCATGGAAGATGGAGATGTGGCAATAGGTGTCCTTTAAATCAAGGATGGCGTTACCAGTCTCCTGGATTCAGTTAGGGAATGATAGAGGCCTCAGTTTCTTGACATATTTACTGGTGTCCAAGATGAGCCGAAGGTCCCGTCTGGCTTTCAGGCTTAGGAAATACTGGGAGTAAAACCCTTTCCCTCTCAAGTCTTGAGAAACCTCCTCTACTGCCCTTATACATAGGAGTGCCTGCACCTCCTGAACAAGAAGCTGCTCGTGAGAAGGGTCCCTGAAGAGGGATGGGAATGCGGGGATTGGAGGGAGAGGTGGATGAAAACTGGAGAGTGTAACTGACTGCTATAGCTGAGTACCCAACCATCTGAAATAACTACGCTGGGCTGATGGGTGTGACGGGAGGTCCAAAAACAAAAAGGAAAGATAGATCTGGAGTTGGGACTGGTATGCCATCCTTGGGCATACCTTCAAAAGGCCTGCCTACCCCTCCTCCCTGGTGGTATCTATGTGAGCCTGATTAGGAGACTGAAGGCAGAAGGCACGGGCTGACATCATTTATAACCCTTTTCCTTTCTTTTATAGGGCTTCTGTCTGGGAGGCGCTGGGAACCTGGAAGACTGGTGGGGCCTAAAATGCTTCCTGGAGGCTGGGATGTGTATAAAGGCCCAGGGAGCACAGCATAGCCCTCAAGTCTTTGAGGCCCTGAAACTTGGAGTATATCTGTTCGGAGAACAGGGAGGTCCCCTCGAAGGGGAGGTACTGGACTGACTGCTGCACTTCATGAGAGAGTCCTGATGACTGGAGCCATGAACAGCGCCTCGTGCCCACTGACACTACAGTCCTGGTTGGCATGGTCAGTCACATCCAGATCTGCCTGGAGCAAAGTCCTGGCCACTACCTTGCCTTTTCCAGGATGGCCATGAACTCCTGCCTTGACACCTGTAGCAGGGAGTCCTTAAATTTGGCCATTGAGTCTCAGGTTAAAATTGTACCTCCCCAGCACAGCCTGCTGGTTAGAGATATGTAACTGGAGACTGCCTGTCAAATCAAATCTTGCGTCTGAACAGGTGCAATCTCTTAGTCTCTTTATTTTTGGGGGTAGCACTTGACTGTCCCATCTGTCTTGCTTGTTTGCAGCCACCACCATCAAGAACCATGCGAAGGATGACAGTACAAGTATTCAAAGCCACTAACCAGTACATAATACTTCTTCTCTGACCTTTCTGAGCTGGGGGCAGAGACAAAGGGGTCTGCCATAGCACCCCAACAGGTCCCAACACCACCTCAATAACTGGCAGGGCCACTCTGGAGGGGGCCGCTGCAGCCAGGATATCAAGTAAACTGTGAGCAAACTCCTTCAGCTCCTCCGCTTCCAGCGCCAAGTTTGCGGTGACCTGTTTCAGGAGCTCTTGGAGGGCTCTGAAGCCATCCAGCAGGAGGGGGTTACTAGGGCCTGAGATCGCCTCATCTGTGGATGACGAGGAAGAGGGTCTGCCTCTTTTTCCTCTATCTGCACCATGTCCATTGGGGCCACTTCTGAAATCTTGGTACCGGGGGCAGTACTGTAGTCGGGGTCCAGTGCTGGATTGGACAAGGCAGCGGCACACCTCTTGGACACCACTGAATATCACTGGCGGGAAGGAAGCCCTGGTACCACTGCAGAGGCCAGTGGCCCAGTGCCAAAGTCCAGTGCATAGGCCGGGTACCAGTATGTCTTCAGTGGGGTGAAGGATTCCCCCTTCGAAGAGAATTCTTCCCTCAGAGACCATGGGGGCGCCATACCCACTTCCACTTCGAGGTGGTGCCGGTGAACCAATGACTGACAACAGATCAGAGACTGCTGCAATGGGGCCATGGAGGGTTTTCCTCTAGACTAGACTAGACAGTTCCGTGATGGAACTCACTGTTCCTTGATCCCTTCTATTCCCGGTTGCCCGCTGGCAGGAGGCTTTGAGAGGACAGGGAGGGGGGACCGTGAGGGACATCAGATCCTTTGCCACCTGGAAAGCCTCTGGAGTCGAAGGAGCATGCAGACGCAAGGTCCCACGACTGCTCCCGGAAGTCAGAGGAAGGTCCCATACCGAACTTGGTGCTGCTCTAGGCAGAGATGCTGGGGCCGATAGTGGCTCTGGGGAGGATGAGTGGCCCAGCATGGGTCGCACTACTCCAGCCACTCCATGCTTGGCCTTTGACACCAGAGAGCGCCCTCTCTCAGTGCGCTATTTCTTATGCTTCTTTCTCGGCACCGGAGCTGGAGAACGGTGGAGCTGAAGTGCTCAGTGCTGATTCAGCTCGGCTCCAAGGCTGATCTGAGGGTTGCCTCCATATGTAAAGCTCTAAGAGGAATGTCTTTATCTTTTTGCGTGCACAGTCTGAAGCCTCTGCAGATCTGGCACTTCTCTTTAATGTGAGTTTTCCTGAGGCACGTTAGATAGCTAGAGTGCAGGTCACTCACTGGCATGGGCGTGCTGCAAGAGATGCATGGCTGGAAGCCTGGGGACCGGGGCATGCCCAGCCCCTGGGGCAAAAGTTCCTTGACGACTGGGGCAACTATCCACACTATTACATACATTAACACTAGGAACTACATACACTAGCTACAATAATTATACAACATCTACAAAAGTCCAAACCACTGGGAAAGAAGTCTTGCAAGAGCAAGAAAGATTGTTCCAGGCAACTGTCATGGGCGGTAAGAAGGAATTGAGAGGACACGGAGCATGTGTCACTTCTTATACCAGCGCATACGCACGCGGTTCAAGGGAGCACTAGGGCCAGTCCTACAGATACTACTGAGGGAAAAATCTCTGGCAACTGCGCATGCGGAGCGCACACACCTAGCATGGAATGGACATGAACAAGCACTCAAAGCAGAAATAAGTATTTCAGTTATATTTGGATATGGGAGCTATTCCATAAATACTAAGAGTACTATGTCTCTACAAAGATTGCAAAAAAGTTTCCCCACATATAACAATCCTGCAACACTATTATCCACTATGATTTAGTTTTGGTTTTTTCCTCTTGTATTTTTATAGTTAATCTATACATTAATCTTTAGTGTGTTTTTATATTGCATTTAAATTTAAATATTTGATTCAGTGAAGAAAGACTATTCAATATACATAGTTCAGTGTTAATTGTATATTATTACTGATTTAGTCTTATGTTTTGGAGCACAGCATCAACGGTAACTAACTGTCCCTCTGAAGTAGGTACAGAATGCCTACACTGGGTTTTCATGCTCCAGCATAGCTATTTTGATACAAATCTTTCATGTAGATGCATTACACCAGTGTAAAAAGTTGTGACGTGCATCTATGTGACGCTAAGGGTTTGCAACATCAGTGTAACTACACCACACTGGTGCAAAACCCCTTGATGTAAACCAGCCCCATATCTCTTTAAATGTGTAAATGTCCCTTTGGCTATCTTCATATAAACTGATTTGAGAGCACACACGACTCACCTGGGCACTCACAGCCTCCGCCTTTGGCTCTGTTAGCCACAGCAGCTGCATAAGAACGTGCATCCAAGATCAAAAGCTTCTGAGGCTGGATAGACAAACTTTCTGCTCCCGAAGCATTAGAAATGGAGGAATCTAGGGAAAGGGCAACCAAACAGTAATTAAATAAATTCTGTTGACACTACCTGCAACAACTAGTCATACCGGAATCAGTGTGCATGAACTATACATAGGGGAAACATACACACTCTGTAAAGACACTGGCATCCCCACATATCTCTTATTCTATACACACAGGAGATCACACTCACATACAAAGCTCTAGCCATGTCAGAAATAAGGGGCTGGTACGCTCACCAAATTCCACATCGGAGAGGTCCCCTCCATTAGAAAAGTCTCGGGAACAGTTTCCATTAATTAATTTGCTGCTTTTGGATCTAGAGTCTGAGGCACAGGCTTTGGCCACTGACTGGACAAGGTGTTCATCATCTGCATTTCTCCAGCCCCACCAGCTGACCTCGGGCTGTCCACAACGGGAAATTACTGCCCCATTACTCTGGTGCCTACACAGGAAAGAGTAAGAACAACTAACTGTAGCCATCACATTAGTGCCCTAAATAAAGGAATCAGTAGAAACTAAAGCATATTGAACATCAGGAAATTAACTAGCTCACTGCAGGGTTTTAAATCATATCAGTGTTCTAGAGGCACCTATACCCTACAGATTTATATACAATACCAGGATGCTCCATAGAAAGGTATTCCACATTTGTAGGATATTTGAATCAATTGCTGTAATATGAAGAGATTAAATATGAAAATCAAACATAAGTCACACTTGGTGCCCAGGGATATGTCTACACTGCAGACAGACACCTGTAGCTGGCCTGTGACAGCTGACTCAGGCTCACAGGGCTCTGGTTAAGTGACTGTAACTACAGTGTAGATGTTCAGGCTCAGGTTGCAGTCCAAGTACTGGGAACCTTCCACCTAGCAGGGTCCTAGAGCTTGGGCTCCATCCCAAGCCCGGGGGCTGCAGGGGCCACCCACGGCAAGGAGCTCCAGGAATGCTACTCATCACAGCGGAGAGCTGTAGGAGCTGCCCGCAGCAGCTGGGAGCTCTGGAGAGACACCTTCCCCCCCACCCCCCCTCCGCCTGCCCGCAGCAGCAGGGAGCTCCAGGGATGCTGCTTGTAGCCTGCAGCAGCAGGGAGCTCTGGGAAACCTCCTCCTGCAGCAGGGAGTTCCGGGGACACCGCTCACAGTGGCAAGGAGCTTCAGGGGCTGCCCTCAGCAACTGGGAGCTCCATGGCAGCAGGGAACTGCAGAGATGCTGCCCATGGGGGCAAGGAGCTCCTGTGAACCCCCTGGCCACCTGCAGCACCTGGGAGCTTCAGGAGCCCTGGGCAGCGGCAGGGAGCTCCAGGGGTCCCCCGCTGCTGGCTGCAGCTCAGAGCTCCATGATACCCCTTTCCCCCGCCCATGGGGGCAGGGAACCACTGGCCCCCCCCAGCAGCTGACAGCTCTTGCCCCACGCCCCCTTCCCAGCTGAAGCAGAAAATGTCACGGAGGTCAGAGGAAGTCACGACATAATCTTATCCTTAGTTATAACAAACACCACAATGTCACTGCCAGACCAAGCCAGTAGGTGGCACTGACTGCTTCACGCTAAATGATTAAAGAAATCCTGACACCTGTTTAGGTTTCACATTTGCCATCCCCTAAAGTTATAATGTACTCTGGGAGAGGGGAGGACACACTGCACTTTAAATATATATTTGATAGCTTTTTCTCTCATTAGTTCAAATAAAATTCATATACTGAAAGGAAAATTCAGCAACCATTCCTAGAAGCAAAGAAGAGGCAACTGTAATGTAACAGGATTTACAACAGGTGCCACCCTTATGCAGAAAGAAAACACGTTTCCATTATAATCAGGGATCCTAGTTTTCTGTGATAAAAAACCCCAAATTCTCTGATAAAAACCATAAATATCTGTGTTTTTCCACAATTAAAATGAAATGCTGAACTTTAGTTTCCCTAGCTACAATATATACAGGTATCAGTTGAACACAATGTTTTATTGATATATTTACAATTTTTAAGCAAGTTCGAAGCCTACCAGTGCCATCAATCATTATAATAAAATAAAATTCATAGAAGGATCCAGTCACAGTGCATTGTTTCTTTACAGTTGTCGATGGCCTTGCTGTTCCAGCCTCGTTTTCGTTTCTTTTCATTCAGGTTATGTTTAGCGCTTTCCATGTGTTCTACAATTGTCTGCCTTTGAATGTGATCTACAGCCTTGCTGCATACAGAACAGCACAGCACATTACCATGAATGTGAAATTTGTCCTTGCCAAACTCAGTGACACGCTCTTCAGGAGTGATTTTTAGTTTTCGGCCTCTTTTCATAACTTTAATTATTCACATCTGGAGTCTGAAGTTAAATTTGAGATGCATTAAAACAAATGTCGATACACTGTTGAGTAACCTCTACGGGCCGGAAGCAATATATTGGAGTACATTTAGCTATGTAAATTTAAAGCGTATTCAAAAATCAATCACGAGAGGGGGAGAGCACACTGAAGTAGTACTTTCAGTAACATTTAGTTAATAGTTAATATATGTTTTTATTTTTTTCACAAAATGTAAAAACTAAAAAATTTTTGTAAAAATGAAAATTACACATTTTTCCAGGGCAAACAGATTACTAGGATCCGTGATTATAATGAACAGCCCCAGAGGACATTCCTCATAACATAAAATGCATTCAGCAAAAGAGAGCACTTCAGTCAGCCCGATAAATATTACTCTGCTTCTCAGCTTCTTACCATATTTTTAATAAAAAAAAAGAAACATTAAAAGTATTTTTCATGTTATGTGAAGAATCTAATTCTAACATTTAAGAGAGAAACTAATTTGTCTTCCTCTACATGCCCCCAGATTTCATCGTGATATACATATAGGAAAATTTTGCATGTGTCCGTCAACAGTCCTGATTTTATCTGTGACTGAGTTCTTGCCTCATTGTGTATCATCACTATTATTAAAGAACTTGTAAGCTGACACTGAGCTCATTAACAAATGTGAAACCCTAATACCATTGACCAGTTTGCACTGGTGTAACTGACTCTCATGTGCCTGGAAATTAGCAAACATTTCTACTGGTGATGTACAAAAAGGAATACAATCCAGCTCATGCCTGGCTACCTGTGTCAGCTGTCCATAGAAATAAAAAATAGCAAACAACTAGCTTTGTTACTGAAGTTTGACCGATTCACACAGGGAACACATCTGAACAAGATGATGCCATTTTTACACTCGGTTTTCAAAGAGCTGAACCATCCATAAGCAGAAAGAGAACAAAAATTATGTCATTCTAACTTCCAACTTTTTGGAGCCTGACCAACATGCAGCCCTCCAAGCAGGGACTCAATGATAGTCACTCATTAAGTGCCCATAAAATACACTTGTAGAGTTGAGTAACATGCAGCACATATGTGCATACTATTCATCTTTCTCCTTATGTCAGAACTACCTCTTTGCGTACAATAATGAATCCATTAGGTGCCTTCTCATAACAGCAAGGAAAAGCACTAATAAGGGGCTAGTGCAGCTTACTGCAGACTGCTTAAATAACTGATATGAGAACAGCCTAAGGAATCATTACTGCAATCCACTATCCACATAATTTAGCAAGTACAGGATCTGTCCAATTTCTAAGTACCTCTGTTTCCTGCAATAGTAAAATCATGCTGCTTGTATGGGTAGTGAGCTCTGAGAATGTGAAAGGGACAAAAGACTATTCTTCAGTATCTCTCCCTTGCACATAGGTTCCCAAAGTTTTAGGAGAATGAGTATGTGTGGAGGGGGATGAAAGCCTTTAAACCAGTGGTTTTCGACCTTTTTTCATTTGCCGACCCCTAAAAAATTTCAAATGTAGGTGCGGACCCATCTGGAAATCTCAGACATGGTTTGTGGACTCCAGATTGAAAACCACTGTCCTCTGGTAATGACAACCTTTAGCGGACCCTTAGACATAGTTGTGGACCCCCAGGGGTCTGCAGACCCCCAGTTGAAAACCACTGCTTTAGACTGTTGGAGATATTTTATGACCAATCTCTTAGGCAATCTCATTGCCTTCAAGTCAGACTTAAAGATCCCCCCCCCATTTGGTTTTCCATTATCAAAAGTAATGATGATTAAAATCCTTCTAATTACTGATCCCAAATATTCCCTTATACCGTAGGATTGTGTGTGTGGAGAGGGTGAATGGACACACAACTACAAATGATTCCTTTTCTTTTCTTGTAAGGCACTTAAATGAGGAGGCCAGATTTCCCAAGTGCTCAGCACCCAGCAGCTCCCATTGTTCTCAAGTGCTGAGAACTTTTAGAAACCTAGATACTTACTGAAGTGCATTAATGGAAGCTGTTGGGTGCTGAGTTCCTTTGAAAATCTAGCCCTCAACATACATTGCACAATTTGCTTCCTTGGGGGTCAGAAAATCAATAAAAGATCAGTGTCAGAGGAGCCAAACAGCTTGCATTTTGGGAGCAAATACGAGTTTAAAGCAGGTGTCTTCAAACTGTGGGAGGAATGTTAGGGAGGATGCGGAAGGGCCAGGGCCAGCCCCCATGGGGGGGGGGGGGCGGGCAGGAGGGAGCACCATCCCTCCCCGCTCTGCTCCAGCCCCACCTCCCAACTGTGGCTCCAGCCTTGGCTCCCAGCCCCACTCCGTGGCCAGTTTCCTGGCTTGCTGCCCAACCACTGTTGCCTGCTCAGTCCCTGGCTGTTGTTCCACACTCGGCCATCAGCTGCCATGGTCCCGCTCCCAGCCGCAGCCCCGACCATGGGCCCACTCAGCCCTAACTGGGAGAGGCGAGGGGGCATGGACAGGGGTAAGAAGATGTAACCTAAAAAGTTTGGGGACCACTGTCCTAAGTGAAATGAGCATGCTTCTTCGGCACACCTCTGGAATGTTTCCTAGAGAGCCTGATGAAGAGATGGGGCTTCCTACTGTGGGAGACTTACGTGAAAGGCACAATCTAGCCCAAAATGTATTCTGGGTACAAGCCTGTACACAAAACCATGACAAAGTAGATCTACCACATATTATTTAGGGACTTTTCATCCTAATCATCAAACGAGTAAGATATTAAAAGTTAGTCTACGCTATAAAGGAGATATATATATTTACTTAAAAAATATAAGTAAATCCTTGTAAATGCAGATAGGCCACATGAAAATTTCTGTATGCTTTGCTTATCTGTAAATGTAGCTGTCTGTATGAGAAGCAGCTGTTTAGCCTCCCTCTATTCAGGATGAATGGATGACTGGACAGATTTAATGGATTTAGCAGTATTCATTCTCTCTCTAATCCCTTTGTCATCTGATTTTCTGCTCCAGAATATTTGAAAAAAACAGATCATGCAAAATTGTAATTACTGCAATAGATGTCATGAGTAATTGTCAAGAGAGGCAATTTCATGATGGGGAACAGCGATTCAATGATAAGGAAGAGACCAACTGATTTTTTTTTTTTAAATGTTTAAAATATGTAAAAGTTGCGAGTGTTTGTATTGTTATTCTCTTTTATGTTTCTAGACTGAGGGCAAGACTGTCTAGAATATGGCCACACAAGGAACTTTTAGCTATCTAAAACCCAAAAAGGATACATACAGGAAATGGAAGGAGGGGCATGTCACCAAGGAAGTATATATGGGAATAGCACAAAATCAGAAAAGCCAAGGCAAAGAATGAGTTAAAGCTGGCAAGATATGTTAGAGACAACAGGAAGGGTTTCTTCAAACATGTCAGACAAAACAAAAATATCAAGGACAGCATGGGTCTTCTCCTCAATGGAGAAGGCAGAACTGCTCAATGATTACTTTGCGCTTCAGTCTTCTCACAAAAAATAACGTGATCAGACAACAAGCAAAGTTATCATAGACAATAAAGGAGAATGGATGTAGATGAATTCAAATCAGTGGGGTTGGATGCTATTCCCCAAGGGTGCTGAAGGAATTAGCTGAAGAAATCTCAGAGCCCCTGGCAATATTATTTACAAACTCACGGATGACAGGAGAGGTCCCAGAAGACTGGAGAAGGGCTAACATACTGTCCATCTTTAAAAAGGGGAAAAAGGAGGAGCCAGGGAACTACAGACCAGTCAGCATGACTTTGATACTTGGGAAGCTACTAGAATAATGTATAAAATGTTCAATTTCAAGTACCTGGAGGATGAAGGGATAATCACAAGCAGCCAGCATGGATTTACCAAGAACAAATCATGCCAAACCAGTTTGATTTTCTTCTTTGCCAGGGTAACTGATCTGGTGGATGGAGGAATGCAGTGGATATAATAGACCTGGACTTCAGCAAGGCTTTTGACACTGTCCCACAGGACGATCTGGTAAGTAAGCTAGAGAAATGTGGGCTCAACAGAACTACCATTAAGCGGATACATAACTGGTCAAAGAATCACAAAGAATAACTATTAATGGAATGGAGGGAGGTTTCAAGTGGGGTTCCACATGGATCTGTTCTGGGTCCGGTGTTGTTTATCATCTTTATTAATGACTCGGATGTAGCTTTAGAGAGCACACTGATCAAATCTGCAGATGACACAAAACTGGGGGGAGGAGGGAGGTAGGGAGGCTTGCCAATTCTTTGGCGGACAGAACTAAAATTCAGAAGGATCTAGATAAATTGGAGAACTGGGCTATAGACAACAAAATTTGTCTATTTTGTTGAATTCAACTAAGACAAATGTAATTCAATTAAGACAAATATAAGGTGCTACACCAGAGGTCGGCAAACTGTGGTACATGTGCCAAAGATTTTGAGTGGCATACTGAGCCGTTCATGGTCCCAACCAGCACAGCGCCGTGCTACAGCTACTCCCCCCATCCAGCCCCGCCCTTCTCCCACGTGGGCCCAGCGGTGTCTTGGCCAGAACCATGCTGCTCCCGGGTCCCGGCGCAAAGCGGGCAGGGAGAGAGCAACCACTACGTGGCACTGCTTGGAGCCAGGAGAGGCTCCTGGCCATTGCCAGTGGTGTGCTGACCCAGTGCCTCAGCCATCTGTCCTCCCAGCCCCCCCACGCTGGGTGCATCTAAGCAACCTCAGGCAGCATTCCGACCCCTTACTCCTGCTCCCTGCGGGAGGGCTGCCAGGGATGTCAGCGGGGGGCGGCTCCTCAGAGGAGGACCTGACCGACGCCCCACCCAGCCCTGCAGCAGGGGGAAGGGGCAAAAGGGGAGAACAGGAAATGGGCCTGCAGACGTCCCTGCCACCACTAGAGGGGAGTGCAAATACAAACAGTGATCCTCGGGCGCCAGCACGTGGGAGAGGGGTGTGGGGAAGACTTGGCATGCCCCTACCCAAAGGTTGATGACCTCTGTGCTACACTTAGGGAATAAAAACCAAATGCACAAATACAGAATGGGGAGAACTGGCTTGGCAGCAGCACTGCTGAGAAGGATCTGGGAGTTGTAATGGATCACAACCTCAATGCGATGCTGTTGCAAAAAGAAAAGGCATTGCAATTTTAGGTTGCATTAACAGAGGCATAGCGTACAAGTCACAGGAGGTGATAGTACTACTCTACTCGGCGCTGATTAGGCCTCACCTGGAGTACTGTGTCCAATTTTGGTCACCAACGTATAGAAAGAATGTAGAGAAACGAAAGGCTACAGAGACGAGCGACAAAGATGATCAAAGGGATGGAATGCAAGCCATATGAGCAAAGGCTGAAGAAACTAGGTATGTTTCGTTTGGAAAAGAGGAGATTAAGGACCACCATCATGTCCCCTGTAAATACTTGAAAGGCTGTCATAAAAACGATGGCAAAAAGTTGTTTTCTCTTGCCACAGAGGGCAGGACAAGAGGCAAACTACAGCATAGCAGATTTAGATTAAATCTCAGGAGAAACTTCCTAACTGTAAGAACAAAAGGAAAAGGAAAAAACGGTTACTAACCCTCCGTAACTGTTGTTCTTCAAGACGTGATGCTCATGTCCATTCCAAGCAGGTGCACAGTCCTCCAGAAAGTTTTCCCCCAGAGTATCCATAGGGTCAGCTGTGGAGCCCCCTGGAGTCGCGCCTCCATGGTGCTCTATATAGGGCTCCACCGACCCTCCCCTCCTCAGTTTCTTCTTGCCGGACAGTTCTGACAGTGGGGTAGGTAGGAGGGTTTTGGAATGGACATGAGCAACATATCTCAAAGACCAACAGTTACGGAAGGTTAGTAACTGTTTTTTTCCTCTTCGAGTGCTTGCTCATGTCAATTCTGATTCCAAATAGGTGACTCCCAAGCCGTACCACAGGAGGAGGGGTCGGAACTCAGACTCCTGTAGAGTGCAGCACTGCTCTTCTGAAAGCGGCATCATTCCTAACCTGCTGAGTGACAGAATAGTGTGTTGTGAAGGTGTGAATCAAGGACCATGTTGCCATCTTGCAAATGTCCTGAATCGGCACCTGCGCCAGGAATGCTGCAGAAGACGCTTGGGCCCTGGTGGAATGGGCAGTTATTGCTGGTGCTGGCACTTTCGCCAGGTCATAACACTACCTGATACACGAAATGATCCAAGATGAGATGTGTTGAGACGAAACTGGTTTCCCCTTCATTCTATCAGCTACTGCTACAAACAGCTGAGACGTCTTCCTGAAAGGCTTGGTCCTTTCAATGTAGAAGGCTAGAGCCCTTCTGACATCAAGAGAGTGCAACTTAAGCTCCCTATTATTAGCCTGCGGCTTTGGGAAGAAAACCAGGAGGAAAATGTCCTGATTAGCATGGAAATGAGAGATCACCTTTGGCAGAAAAGCTGGATGAGGGCAAAGCTGGACCTTATCCTTGAAGAAAACCATTTAGGAAGGTTCCAAAGTCAGCGCTCTGAGCTCAGATACCCATCTGGCTGATGATATGGCTACCAGAAAAGTAGAGGAGCGAACAAGACGCAAAAGGCTCAAACGGGGGGGCCCATTAGCCTCGAGAGGACAAGGCTGAAGTCCCATTGGATCACTGGCGATCATGTTGGCAGGTACAGTCTGTCCAACCCTTTCAAGAACCGTTTAACCATAGTGTTAGTGAAAACCGAGCCACCCGCCTCCCCATGGTGGAATGATGAAATGGCTGGCAAATGGACCTTAACCGACGACCCCAATAAATCCTGCTGCTTCAGGTGGAGCAAATAGTCCAACATCATCGGAATTGGCACTTTCAAAGGCGGGATACTCTTTGCTGCTGCCCACATGAAAAACCGCTTACACTTTGATAGATACGTAGCCCATGTCAAGGGTTTCCTACTACTAAGAACCTCCCTGACTTGTTCTGAACACACTAGTTCCCTCAGGTTCAACCACGGAGATTCCACACTGTGAGATGCAGTGCCTCAAGGTTAGGGTGACTCAGCATGCCCTTGTCCTAGGTGAGCAGGTCCAGGAGAAGAGGCAGAGTGATTGGCATTTCCACCGCAAGATCTAGCAGGGTCGTAAACCAGTGCTGACGGGACAAAGCCGGGGCTATTAGAATTACTGCGGCCCTGTCCTGCCGGATCTTCACCAATACCCTGTGGATAAGAGGAGTTGGTGGGAAGGTGTAGAACAGCTGGTCTGTCCATGGGATGAGAAATGCATCTGGAAGGGACCCAGGCTGTGCTTCTGAAAAGAGCAAAAGGTCCTGCACTTCTTGTTGAGCTCTGTGGCGAACAGGTCCGCCTAGGGAACGCCCCACCTCTGGAAGACATTGGCCAACACATCCGATTGAATCAACCACTCACGAGTGAGGGAAGACCTGCTGAGGTTGTCTGCCAATGCGTTTTGGCACCCCGGAAGGTATGACACCACAAGGTGAATCGACCGAGCGATGCAGAATTCCCACAGACTGAGGACTTCTTAGCACGGGGAAAGGAGCGAGCTCCACCCTGTTTGTTTATATAAAACATCGCCGCCACATTGTTCGTCAGAACCAATATCACCTTGCCCATTAGATAGTCCTGAAAA
The DNA here is from genome assembly GCF_026122565.2 of Emydura macquarii macquarii. Classification (NCBI taxonomy): domain Eukaryota; kingdom Metazoa; phylum Chordata; order Testudines; family Chelidae; genus Emydura; species Emydura macquarii. Next base: position 9,395,841 of record NW_027131391.1, read on the forward strand.
GCTTGGCATGCCAGACGTACCGCTCTTAGCTCCCTCACATTGATGTGTAGCGGCAGGTCTGACTGGGTCCATAGGTCCTGTGTCTTGAGATCAACCAGGTGTGCCGCCCACCCCATGTCTGATGCAACTGTGACCAGACACAAAGACGGTAGGGGTGACAGGAAAGGGAGTTCGGCACATACCTGTTGGTGCTCGCACCACCAGTCCAGAGAAACTATTACTTTGGGGGGGCAGAGACACTATCTTGTCTATGGCATCATGGACTGGGAGTGGGAAGGAGGCAGGGAAGAAAACTGGAGCGAGTATCCCAATTTTACCGTGCTGCACCGCAGCCTTGAGCTTATCCATTGACGCCCAGGAGTTGTAGGCATACCTACTTAGGATTGCCTGTTGATTCGTGATCCTAAGTTGGAACCCCCCGGTGGAATACACCGTCTGCCCGAAGAGCCCCAACTTTTTTGTGTCCTTGGCCTTCGGCGGGGGCCCCTGCTGTCTTTGCCACTCTTTTTTGTTAGCGGCAGCCGCCACCACCAACAACCCTGGTGGGGGGTGGGTATAAAAATGCTCATGTCGCTTAGATGGCAGGAAATATTTCCTCTCCACCTTCTTAGCAGTAGGGGGTAGAGAGGCAGGGGTCTCCCACAAGGTCTTTGTGGTCTCCCTAATGGTTTTGATCAGTGGAATGGTGATGCTGGAAGGGTCCTCTGGAACCAATATGTCCACCAAGGGGTCCATGTCCTCCACCACCTCCTCAGCTTGGAGGCCCATGTTTTGAGCTACCCTGCGCATTAGCTCCTGGTGTGCCCTGCTGTCGTCCGGGTAGAAGCCGGGGTAACTCCCACAACAGCCTCATCAGGGGACGAGGAGGAGGACTCTCTCAGAGGCGCTGCTGATTCCTGCCTCACACCCTGGAACTTTCGGTGCTGTTTCTCTCCCCACAGTGTTGGGCTCCTAGGCTCGTCCAACTCAGTGCCCAGGTCTGAGACTCCTCTGGTGTCCAGTGGGACGCTTGCCGAATGGGAAGACCGGGGTCTGTATGCCGAAACAGCATTTTGCCTGCTCCGGTACTGGCTTCTCCAAGATGTAACGGATTGTCTCAGAGTCTGAGGAGAGCCTCTCACTGCGTGGGAACCATGGCAGTGCAGTGCCAGACAGTGCTGGGGAATGGTGCCAAGGGGAACGGGACCATGCCATCAGCGCCAGTTTGCCCTTGGACGGCACCGAGCTCTTCTTCGGTGCCGGGGCTTGCACTCACTCTCACCTAGGCTGGGCTGGGGGTTTGGGGGCGGGGGATGGAAATCACTACTGAGCTTCATTTTTAGTAACAGAATTGAACAGCTGGTAGCTGAAAGTTTCATGAAAGCAGCGATTTCTATAAAAAATTCTTCAACTACACCTATGTCAGCAACAGTATTAGGCCAAGGTCTCTGATTTTTATGCAGAAAAATCTTGTTGTATCTAGAGAACTTCTGATCACTAAAAGAGCAGTAGGCAATAGTGAAGTTTTCTATGGTGATAAGAAAATCTCCTTCGTGATCCATACAGCACCATAACTGCCCAGAGTGATGAAACGTTCATAATCAAAAGAATACCTGTATCCATGTCTTTAAATATAAATCAAAGTCAGACTCAGCAATAAGTCAAGGTGCCAATTCTGCCATCTATGCTGCAGCAAACAGGACAACGGATGTCATAGAAAAAGTCACCTGTTTCTCCACATCACTTCCCTTTCCTCTACTACTACATAACTTCTGTGGTAATAATAAACAACAAACAGTTACCTAACGTATTTCAGGCTGTTTGATGCCCTTTACTAGATAAAGAGAAAGGTTACATAACACAGGCGTGTATAACATGGAGGCAACTGTAGAAATGTAAATACCCCTCAAAATAGACCATTATAGAAATTTAGGAGACTAACATATCTGATCAAATTAATCTCTAATTTGACACAATCAACTGCTCAATTAGATGCTGCATAGAGACACTATTGAAAGCCACTGGGAGGACTGGCAAGGGAAAAACTTACAGTATTTACGAAGTTGTCACAGATATAACAGAGATGAACAGCCTAAACTGTTGGACAGTACAAGCACTTAATCTCTTTCTAGAGCCCTTGTGTGTCACACTATTATTATATGGGGATGTAAAAACCAAAAGGAGGGGAAAAACAATACAAAAAATAACAAGATGAGTTACACGCTGAAATCGAATGTAGGAGTTGTGACAACAAAAATGGGGAGGGGAGGGTATTAGTAATCCATAGCTGGAAGAGTTATTACAGAATAACAAGGAATCAAAATACAGCAAAGGTTCTCATGCATACACACATAACATTCCAATCCTTCTGATCATGCATACTCACAACCCAGCGGCACGCATTGTGCACTCTTGTAACACTGGTATTTCTTACTAGTTACAGAATCTATAGAATGTTCCTTACCTTCATTGTAGTTACTTGCACTCATTTTGAGCCCTGGCACATTAGCACCCTGAGCATGTTTCATTACTAGCTGAGATTCCCAGTTCCAAGTAAGATAAGGTTTTATTTGCTGAAAAGCCCCAGTCCTCAGTTTGATGACAGTGGCTGCTCCTGGGCTGGAGTCTCACCTGTAAACCACAGCCGGGATACGTTTCCAGGACCGAAAGCTTGCCACACTCTCCAGCTCCTTGTCTGTGATCCAGGCGGGAACAATGAGCTCCTGTGGGTAGCTACCACAGAGCCTGAGTGGAAAAAGGAAGTGAAGGGTTAAACGTAGCAGATGAACAGCAGATACATAACCTACTGACACTACAAAATAAAAGGCAGTACAAGGAAACTAAGTGCCATTCATTTCGCAAGCTATACTATTTTGTTAGTTCTTGATCAATCATATATGCTGCTACAATCTTCTTTAACAGACATTAAAAAATACAGAGGACCAGAACCTTAGCTGTTAAATCAATGGAGAAATGCTGATTTCACCAACTGAGGATCTGACCCAGCATTTCTTTAGGAAAATTATACTGGTATTTAACTCCAGCTGCCAGGAACACATCAAAACATAGAAGAGAAATTCTCCATCTTTCAATGCCAAAGAATTAGTAATTCCTGTCTCTTCTGTAAGCTCATATCACAAAGCCACTAGGAATGGAATCATCATGGTCTGGCAGTCAGTCAGTCAGTAGAGGACATATGTGTAAAACTGTGAACCAATGCAACAGCATTTCTGAAGGCAGGAACTGGATTGTGCTGGTTTGTGGTGGTTTGGTGAAATGGCACTTTTCTCTTTGAGTTGCCATCTTGTGCTCCAGAATCTAGTGAAAAGAGTCATGTCTGTTGGAGTTACACAGAGTATTTGTAAGATTAGCTTGGAGAGGTGTGAACAATTCCCATTCACTGCTACAGGGTATTAATTCAGAAAGCAAACAATGTTTATATAAATGTCAAGTTTGGTAACTACTTAGCCACTAACCCAAACTTGCAAGCAAAAAAAGGACACTCATATTTTGAAGATCAGCTCAATCTACTGTGCGTGGATTCTCATTGAATCTCAGTGAATGTAAGAGTACCAACACCTTTCCTTCCCCACCTCCACCCCAATTTGATTTATGGTTAAAGGGAACCTTCCAAGAATGAACCATAAAAGTAGGGGTTATAATTCTAACTGAACAGCACTCTGGAATGACAGAACATATGTCTCTAGCTGTTTTTACAGGCTGCCAAGCTCTTCTTTGTCATAAAAGGCCTGTGCACCTGTGGAAGCAGTGGGAAACAAAGAGAAACAGCATGATGTGTCCAGCCAGCTCTACACAAACCACACTAATGGTCCACAGACCATCATTTGGGAACCACTTACACCCTTACCTTAATGTTTTAAAATTACATTTTATTTCTCATCCAAACTTCAGAATTTTAATCCTAGCACATCTTCTGCAGCTTTTGATAAGTTGCAGGGAATTGAAAATATTTTCTTCCAATGAAGGTAACAGAAGTGGAAGTAGTTACAAAAAGTAAGTCATGCATTTTCTCCCAATTCAGTTCAGAACATAAACATGTGCCTTAAGTCTGCTGCTAGTCAGAAAAGCACTTAAGTACGTGCCTAAGTGCTTTCCTGAACCCGGCCACTTCCCTGAATTAGGCACTTCAGAAGTCTCTAAAAAGGCCAAAGGGGAAAAAAATATGTTTTTTCCCCCACTGTGCTTCTTTATGATGTATAAATAAAGAAGGTCTCTTCCTTTTTTAAAAAAAGCCTATCATGTCAAGAATATCTAATCTTCTCTATCTAGTTTTGTTGGGGGACTCATATGAAACTAGAAAACTGGAGCATGGACTTTCTCAGCCCTCAGTTCAAAGGCCTCTTCCACAAAGAGCTTTTCTTCCCAGTTTTCAACAGGTGTTCAAGGAAAATAGTTGCTAACAAAAAATAAAATATTTTAAACAGTCTGAATAAGAGTCAATTCCCTCCTCATTTTGTCAGGTTTCACTTTCTTGTAATGTTATAATCCCTCTTGTTCTCCTGTCCTCCATGGAGTCTTCCAACAAGAAGAACAGGAAAATCAAGACTTGATATCTCTAATTTAAAAATATATATATACTTGAAAACCCATTTTAAAGCATTCTTTATATATACATAAATCAGCAAAAAAGGCATAAGCCAATTTTTCCACTTTTACAGATTATCTTTAATTGTAGAACGTCTCCATTTTAAAAAGTTCCAGTGCTCTGCTACATGAGGTTTCATGTTTTGACAGGGCACTTGGCTGTGAAGCAACAATCTACAGAGATCCATACAACTTACTTGTATTTCTCATTGATGTTGGATATCCTCCAGGCATTATTCATATCAAAACCCATCCGTTCAACTTCATTTTTAAACCTCGATGTTACATGCTCCCCTGGGTACCAAAGGCAGACAGAGGGAAAAAATGAGAAACAAGGAAAGGTTCCCACTTTCCAAAACAGGTTGAAAAAGACACAACTGCACTCATAATGATTAAAAACAGGAAAGAAACAGGCACTGCGCAACAGGATAGCCGTATATATTTTTAATCCCCTCTTTGAAAAATCCATATCAAGCAAGAGTACAACTGTTTCCCATGCTGGCACTCAGTAATTGACTAGCCACACAGTAAAGAATCTTACTTTTATTAACAGTATCAAGTCTTGGTCTCTGTGTAGATTCATATAGGAAACACCAATTTGCCGTGTAGATAACAGACCAGATCCAAACACATTAGGAAAAACATTAGGAATTAGATGAGTAAACTCTAATGAAGTCCAGAATACAATCTAGCATGGAGGGGCAAGATCTGCTAATGTCTCTTTTCCATAGTTCAGGAGAGGTTTGTATCAATGAGAAATAAACTAAGCTCCGCTCTGGGGAAAAAAAGGCTGCCTGATTTTCAGATGATAGGAACAGATGGATTTCAAGAAACCTTGGCTCAATAGCCATTCAGCCATTCCTGTATGACCTTAGGGCAAGTCACTTAATCTACCTTGTGCCTCAGTTTCCCATCTTTTCCTCACAGTGGTGTGCTGAGGTTAAATTTAATTAATGATTGTGAGGTACTTAGATATTACAGTAATGAGAGACATACAAATTCCTAGATCAGTACATTATGGCAACTAGAATGTTTACAATGTATTTTGTATTGTGCCTTTTGAATAATATCTTAATACAGTTGAAAAAAAATCATGACAATAAAAAAAGTGAATTTGAGAGCCAGAAAGGTCTATAAAGTTGGTATCAATATACAAACAAGTCCCCTTCCTTTTCATACAAGGTGCAGAAGAGGATGATTCGTAGAGAATTTCCAGACTTCTAGGTCCAAGAAATATATTAAATCCAATGAATGCTTGATCATCACAAGATAGAACAATTCTAAAAGGATATTCATGACTAAACCCTCTCAATTATTGTATCGCTACATCATTGGATAAAGTATCAATTAACAAAGGAAAAAATCAATTGAAAATTAAGTGCCGTACATATTACATTACACAATTCAGAAAAAATTAATGCTTAAAAAATTATATACCCATGAAAAAATTTATGTTACATGCTTCTAAGATCCTAAGTTTTTATATCTTCTTGGCAAAGACATAAAGTTTAAAATATAACGGCAAATAGCTTAGTTGGAATAAAAAAAGTATAAGACACCCAAACAAGAACACCTACAGTTGCACTATGATAGAAAAGAAATGTAGTGACATCTATTTTTGTGTGTCAGGTTATAGGCTGAACCTCAGACAGAACCAGGAACAAAATTTCTCTCTGTGCTAAAGTATTACAAAATTGGTTGAGTGTATTATGGTACTTTATTGACTCTCTCTGAAACATTGGATATAAGCGAGAACTGGGGCAGTATATCTTACTAGGTGAACCAAGGATCTCTTGATATGGCAATTACTTTTTTTCTTTTTTAGGTCACAAAATTGAAACAGGTTGTGTGTTCTCAGTCTAGTCCCTACTGAACATCTGTCAACACTGCAACACCTGCCATCACACGGACTGTGATCAAGACAGCTATAGTACTAGGAAACTGATCCCAAAACTCCTGAAATCCAGGGGATTTTTTCCACTGACTTCAGGAATCAGGCCCAAGAATAACAAGGATACCACAGCCATTGGATATTGAGATGTATTGAAGGAATCAGATGCAAAGTGTGTACCCACCATTTACTACATTTTCATTAACACTAACATTCAGCAAACATTTTCCTTTAAACCTGAGTCACTTCCTTTTCTAAATACTTACAGTGGAAGTGTATAATTAGCTACAATTGATCCTCAACTGGAGTACTTGTGAAGATACTTACTGTCATAACTAAAAGAAAAATATTAACATATAACTAATAAGCAAACAATTATTTTAAAGAAATGTATAATCCCCTCCCCCCACCCCCAAGAAGTATGGGTCTCAGAAGACAGGTGATATTTAGCCTACTGTGACTATATTATCTCTGCAAGCCTACTACTGCTTTGCAAGGTGGACAACATGCAAACATCACTAAGCAAAAGCTACAGAGATTAGCCCTGTTATTTCTAAATGAAGGAACAGGAAACTTTACCTGTGTTCCATCTTGGAGAGGTAGTGTCTTAGAACAGCCCTCGAATAGCTAGAGAATACTGATCTTCCAAGAATAGGCAAGTAAAGACTTTGGGCCTAACTATCCATCCTGATTCAACTCCTTCATGCCACTCTACTGGCAAAACAGGATCATAAGCCAAGCAGATCCAACCACCAATGATAGATCCTTTCTGTAGAGGGCTTCCCTGAGTGATACAGAGCTGGCGCAATGGCTCTACTCCACATTCCCCTTCACAGCTCAGTCAGAGGAGATGGGACATGATCAAAGTATAGCTACATGACAGCTATTCTCAGCTTCCCAGATGGACTCTTAGCCCCTGAGACAGCTCTAACTTACTGCCCTCTTCACAATTCCTTCACCAAGTGTAATTCATCCAGAACTGAAAATTGCACTCCCTGTTTCAGCCTGATCAGACAGCATTGTACAGACCAGGCATAAACTCAGCTATATGATTAAAGATTTTTCAACTTGTGGCAAGTCCAGAAGTTTCACTAAATGTTGGGCAACAGCAGAAGTCCTGTAGATTTAAGCATCACTTTCAATAGAATTTTATTTGCATTAACCCTCTGAGTTTGTTGCATTCCATGTGAAGAAAAGAAATAAGTTATAGACTTCTTATGACCATTACAGATAGCAGAACAGGACCAATTCTGACATATAAAGTAAAGCCCAGCCACCCTGTGGTTCTGCAGATTTCTTACATTATGCCAGACAGTAACAATTTTGACCTCTTCTAACCCAAAAGGTGGCAAACTAGTAAATGAAACAGACAAGGATAAATTCAAACCAGCTGGCAGTCTCCATCATATTTATCCCTTAGCCCTGAACTTTAACTTTCCTAACACTTTTTTTTGAAGCAGTGATCACATCACTCAATATGTGGCATCCTCTTTCAGCACAGAGGACAGATTTAATTATCAGCTGCCTTGAGGAAGCAGCCATCGGTTTTCGCATGCTGAAGGACTGACTGGATAACAGATGGGAATTTTTTAGCTAGATGTACCCATTAGTATTTTAAAAGTCCTGCCACAGGCCCAAGATACAGACTGGTAAATGTCCTTTACAGCAACCAATAAAACTACAATCATTCTTATTGGCAGGACCTCGATCAGAGAATGAAAACATTTTATTTTGAATTTTTCTTGTTGTTTTCAACTGAATGTTCTTCTACTGTATCAATTTGTGTATTGTCATAACCTTTCCTTTTAGCGTAAGTATTTTTCTTAGCGAGCCTACAAATGTTTTCCTACCTATGTGAAATATGGAGTGAGAGGAAGACATCATCTTAGTAATTAATGGAGCATCCCAAAAACTGGAGAAGTGCAAATTTTGTATCTATTACTATACCCGGAGTCACTAAATTTTCCTTATAATGCAATACAATTACATTTGTAGTCTGAGGTATCCAGTGATTTCCTTTGCAGAGATGGAGCTCCAAGCCATAGGGATCCCTCTATTCTGAATGGGAGGATACTCTTCTGAGATGCCTGGTTTTCAACTGGGAATATATTATTTCCTGTGACTGGGAAGATTAAGATAAGTATTCCATGAAGGTCTGTGCCCTTCAGACTTTTACAGTTGATCTTGTGAGCCATAATCTATTCTACTATTCTATGCATTCATATATTTTAGAATTCTACTTTCTATTATTTGTTTTATTTCTGTTTTCTGGTATTTGGATACATTTTGGCACAATTTAGCATTCTTAATGCCTATTATGCCAAACCTTGTGGCACCTTCATAAAAAAAAATAAAGTATTGAAACAATTTCCTCCATTATACTCCCAAGTCAATGTGGGTCTGCCACTAAAATCCACTTTAGCTATAATTCAACTTTTAAAATAGGAAAACAACTACCACCAGTATTAAGTGAGCCACAGGAGAAGGCAATATTGTCACACAGGATAAAGTGAGAAAATAAGCAGGAACCAGCGATTTCCGATGGATGGTTTACACTTTCTGAGAAGGAGTTGACCAGTAAAAGTCAATCAAAGAGTAAATGCTGTGCCATGCCCTAAATTAATGGTAAATGGCACCCATGTTCGCTGGGGGAACAGAACTACCAGGAAACTCAATATAAAATACTACTGTATTAGTGTCTTCCTTTCTATTACTTTCCGTTTCCAAGTATTGGTCAGAAAAGATCATGACCCTGGAAAAGAATATTTAGCAGAACTGCTATTTCTACTCTGGGTTATTCAGCTTGGAAGAAATAGAGGTCTCTATTTTTCTTCTGTTATTTAGCTATTTTAACCTGTAGGTGAGTGCAGCATTCATGAAAATAAAGTGCTTACAATACTGATTGAAGGAAGAAAATGGAAGAAAAACAGTGCCCATTTATTTTAAACTTTATTGGCAATATCCTGGACCTCTCCTGATCAGAAATTGCCACTCACATTTAACTGTGTTAAATTTTGTGAGTTTTTAGTGGGTACAAATTGGAACCTGAATGAAATTAAACTCAATTCTACTGGGACCTGAGTGGGGATTCAAACCTGGATCTCCAGAGGCAAAACAGCCTTCACAACTCTAATACATCATGTTCAGCTGCACAGCTTGGTTAACTCATACACGGACCACCACTCTCCCTTAGAGCTCTTTAAAGGCTTGGTGAGCACAAATGTTAAGAGTTTGCGCACATGGGAATACCAGTGCTGGACTGGTGCAGGATCACTTTATAAGAATACAAAGTTAATTAAAAATGGGTATTCAGGGAAAGGGCAACATTAGCAAAGAATACACATTTTGTTAATACACTTTTTTGCAAGCTCACAAATTCTGCATTCCAGGAATCACAAGAAAGAGGGGAAGCAGACAGACAACTAAAGGCTGAAGTATCTCTTGAGATACACAAAGTGTTTTTGCATACCTGGCCTGCACAAATCCCCATGCTGTTCTTTTTCACTGGCATACACCTCCATACACCAAGCATGGTATGCAAACGAAAAAAGGTCCTCTATCTTCAAAGGAGGACGAATGGCATTGTTCAGTCGTTTAAGCCACTCTTGACACTGCTCAAAGGTAGAGAACTGACACCTGTCCCAGAACCAAACATACATCTATTAATTTTTCATCCAAAGATATCAGGTCATAAAATTGGATGAATGATTAACTTCTGTGCAAACCAGAGATTAGAATAAATTGTTCTTTCTATTTCTGATGGCATTGTGTACATTTTAGTGGATTGTAAAAATAATTATTCAGATATTAATGTAATTATCCTAGGGAGTTGACCTTCCCCCATAACCTTATTTCTTTTGTATGTACCTATGCATTGGCTCTCTGAATTTCCCACAGGAACAATCACCAGGGAAAAAATCATCATCATTGTAAAGACAGGTTTTTAAAAGAAAATGGTCTGTGATCTTTGCTAGCATATACTGAAAGATATATCAAACAAAGTCAAATTAAATCATATGTACAAAGAGCATAATTTTGGAAATATTAAATGAACCAATCCTAGTTTCTCAGGCCCTAATTCATTAAGGTACTTATGCACAAGTCTAAATACATGAGCAACCTCATTGACTTCAATGAGAGTACTCACATACTCAAAGTTAGGAATGTGTTTAAGAGTCTTGCTGAATCAGGGCAATCAAAGGGGAGTCAAAACAGAAAAATATAACAAATTATAATACATTAATCTGTATTCCTAAAAACAAAAATGCACTTTCAGATCAGATACAGAGTAAATACTGCATTACATTTGAAAAATGCACTTACTTCAAACCCAGGTGGGTCAAGTCCCAATGTCTGTAGTCCTACACCTCCCTCAAATGCTATATTGTTTCTTCCCTTACTAATATTTTGCCAGAGGACAAGTATAAATAAACATGCTTTTTTCATTTGAGCTTTGTTTTAACACTACAGCAGAACAGAAACAGTACTGGAAGACTAATTAAGAGTACCCTGACCACAAGAGACTAGTTTGCAAAATAACGTTCCATAATTACAAAAGCAGCTTAGCATTTCCAAGTGGGTACCTGTCCACTATGGAATAAGACTCCGAACAAGCATGGTGAAATAAGGCTTTGCCCAAATTTGTACAATTATAAACAGATGGCCCCAGAGTACATAAATAAAAATAATTCTTGGGGTTCTCCTGCCATCGAGATAATACTCCAATTGCACTCATAGTTTATGCAGCAGTTGTGTCCCCTAAATGAATTAAGGTCTTGACATTGTAGATTCTGAGTCCTGGAGTTATGCACTCTGTAGAGACATTTATATAAAATTGGTACTAATCACCCTATCACTAGTTTCATTTCAACATTATAATTACAAACAAAAAGACTATTTTTCCCATGAATAATATAGTTTGCATATTTTAAACCCTTCCCTTTTTTAACCTGGCATATATTTAATGGTACATCAGGTCCATAGCACACTGTCTTGAACCGGCTCAGTGCATGAACGCACATTTCAGAACTTAAGTTTTTCAATCTTTTCAAAAACAGTCCAGGAGAATAAAATAAAATATAGGACGTTATAATTTTTGGATGTATGGTTTTTGTATTTTGTAGGAGGAATTTTGTAGGGGGCAGTGAAGTCAATTTTCCTAAAGAAGGCTAGATAGCTAGTACTGACTCTATAACTGAAGGAAAAGTCATATAAATGCAATCTAGAGAGAAAAGCTAAATCTTAAACATTAAGGGCTAAACAGAAAGATAAATATATAACTCAAATTGAACAACAAACTATGACCTATGAGCAGTGGTCTCAAGTTGCAGTGGGGGAGGTCTAGGTTGGATATTAGGAAAAACTTTTTCACTAGGAGGGTGGTGAAGCACTGGAATGGGTTACTTAGGAAGGTGGTGGAATCTCCATCCTTAGAGGTCTTTAAGGCCCGGCTTGACAAAGCCCTGGCTGGGATAATTTAATTGGGTTTGGTCCTGTTTTGAGCAGGGGGTTGGACTAGATGATCTCCTGAGGTCCATTCCCACCTAACCTTCTATGATTCTATGACCTACAAAATCAAACCAGTCGTCATCACAATGCAATGTCCCAGGAAGCAGTTGGAATGTTTAATTTCCTGAGTCTAACAGGTAAAGGCGGGGACTATTCCACTGTACAAAATGTGCTGCTACCAAACATTTAATTGAAAAGAGATGTTCCCCTCTTATTAATTAATGCTTATAAGCCAACATTAATTTATACTATTGAAGACTGGGAAATAGACCTCAGAGAACACATCTCTGGGGTTCCCTGACTATACTGGTGGTGGTGAGAGTAATTTAGTACCTCTTTTTAAATGATGTACCTCTACTTTGCTCAACTGATCAATGAGTAGGGGGTGCAGCCATAGATCTGCCTCATCCCTACACTCCCTCTTCCCAGCTGTCCCCCTTATCTCCCACAAGTCCTGGAAGTGCAACCATGACTGACTCTCACATGGTCTGCACAAGGGGAGTGATCCTTGCTCCTTCCCTCGTCTCTGCACAGCAGCACAAGACTGTGACATCGTTTGAGTCCCAAATACCCAGTTTTGGATTTAATGTTTGTCCAAAGAAGCTGCAGATTTGTGTCTAGTTTTGTATCTCGATGAGTCCATTGTTACACTGGGGAAAATTAGATGAAAAATTAATTTAAAAATAATCTACAAAAATATATTGCTCCATAGGGCTAGAACATCTCTAGCACCAAAGCTATTTGGCTGATCAATTTCCAACATAGTAAAGACTTCTAAAAGGAAAGACTTTCCAATATATTTTACTGTAAGTAAGAGTGCAGTCCCAATAACCACCACACACCTTCCTAAAACATTCAGCTACAGTACACATTGAGAACAGAAGGAATCTTTTGGGGAAAGCATGTGAACAAAAGGGGGTGGGAAGACATTTTCCCTAGAATGTTGTAGCCATCCCTAATTTGAAGAAGTGCAAGGTTACCTTGCTAGGGTCTTGTCTACACTAGAAAATTTTGTCAACAGAAGTTTTGCCGGCATACAGCCACCGCTGTAATTAAATCACTGTTGTGTGTCTTCACTGTCTCCTTGTCAGTGGACTGCATTCACACAATCAGCTCTTTTGTTGATAAAGTGAGCCGTGCACTGTGGGTTGCTATCCCACTGTATAACTGCAAGCAGGGTGCTTTGGGAAAGGTTTGCAATGCCTCATGGGATAGGCACAGTGTCAGAGGATGAAGGTTTCTGAATCCCGCATCCTACTAGTTTAACAGCTGCTTTTAACTGCCATCAGCCAAGCTGACACTGCTGAACAGAGACACAAAAAGCCCATAGAAGCGGGGGAAGGAGGGAGAGAGAGTGAATGAGTGTGTGTGAGACACACACACACACACACACACACACACACACACACACACACACACACACACACACACACACAGAGAGAGAGAGAGACAGACAGCGTGTGTTTGGGACAGTGAGAATGTCTGCATTCATCCTGTCTCTAAGTTCAGACAGCAAGAGCGGGAAGCAACCAATCCCAAGGCAGAAGCTGCTATACAGACATCTCGTAGTTGGCGTCCCAGTTCCCCCCTAGCAGAGACAGGTCCATGCACCTGCACCTGCAGGGGCAGGGGCAAGGGTGGGGAGAGGAACACTGCCCCCACTTCCCTCCCTGGCTCTGCACGGCACATCAGAGTTACACCCCTCCCCTGTAGTTTAATTTAATTGCTGCTGGGCTGAGGCAGACGCCAACACCGGGCCAGGGGACAATGGGGGGGGGGGGAGGGGAAGCAAGAGGCCTCGTGTATCAAGGCAGCCTCAATGCCTGGCATCCCCAAGCAAAGCTAACACACTGGGGGCCTCAAATTGCCTTTGCCCAGCCTGCTCTTCAGTTGACCCTCTGCCATCCGGAGGCAGGATTTCCTCATTCAATGGGCTACCGGCCTAGCTAGTGCAGTCACCAGCTGCTGCCTCGAAGCCTGGCCAGCCAAGCGGGCTGGCAGAGCAAGGCAGCCTGCTGGCAGAGGGCGGTGCTGGGCAGAGGCTGTGAAGGGGACGGCTGGATAGCCTGTTAACATTGGTTGGAGTACAGCAGCCAGAGTTGCTGAAATGCACAATTGACAGCCTGGAAACAGGACCCAGCCATCACCCCCTCCCCGCTCCTAAGGAAGCCCCCAAAACCCAGGAAGTCAAAGCCTTAGTTCTCCCACCGAGAGTGAGGCCCAGAGGTCCCCACGGGCCTCGCTCCCCCATAGTTTAGGGCAGGCAGGCTGGACTGCCATTTGCTGCGCTGTGGACTGAGTTCTCCACAGTGACGTGAGTTACTTGAAAACTTTCTGGGGCTTTGAAAGGGAAGGGGCGGAGGTGGACGGCTGTATGGCAGCTGAGCTCAAACCGCTTACAAGAGTGGCTCTTAGGATGGCATGCTGGGATAATCGGGAGGCTATTTTTAGTGATATAACCTAAGGGCAGTGTCCACACGTGCTTTTTCGCAAAAACTTTGCCGAAAAAGGCTCTGTGCCTCTCGTTTAGGTGGTTTTATTTTGTCGACAAACCAGGGCAGTTTTGTTGACAAAAGGAGACTTTTGTCAGCAAAACTTTCCAGTGTAGACAAGGCCTTAGATTTTATACTTTCCTGAAAGAAGTAACCCTTCCACCCTGCAAAGTAGTCTGTACGTACCTGAGAACTTTGCAGTCTTTGCAAGTCAGATGAAGTTGAAATATATCTCGGCATTCAACACTTTCTATAAGCTGTAATGGAACCTGTAATTAAAAAGATTAAATGGCCTTATTCCAAAGTGCACTGATATTGCAGTTTCTCAGCATGTGTCATACCGGCTTATTAGAGGGCTCTGTGGAGAGAGCTGTAAATATAACTAAATCAATAGTTCTGATGCAGTATCTTGCTGTATATAAATTAGTTCATTACTTCATTGTTTCTCAGCTGAGAAATCATATAAGATCACATGGACACCAGCTGAGATCACAGGTTATACCACGGCAAAGTCTAAAGGATAGGAAGTATATGTCAAGGCCTGGGTACTAGTCTGGGGCTCAGGAGACTCTCTGCCCCGTCACAGGCTTCCTATGTGACCTTGGACAAGTCACTTAGTCTCAGTGACTCAGCTCCCCATCTGTAAAATGGGGATAACAGACCTTCTCTACCCCATGGATGCTGTGAGGGTAAATACATAAAAGATTGTGAAGCACTCAGATATCATAGTTATGTGGATTATAAAGGTACCGTAGATAGACAAATGGTTTATGTAGTTGCCTAGTTGCTTTTAAAATAATACATCTCTTCCGATCATTCTCCCATTGATCTTACAATGCATGACAGAAGGATTATCACGAAAGTTACATTTAATAAATGAAGAGAACGATGGGGATATTTGATGGGAAAACCTGCTTCATTCTAAACTGGAGCATTTTTTCAAAGTCCTCCTTTCCTGACCAGACAGCCTCATTTACAATTAATTTTGTAAAACACCATGAAACTACACGGTGTTTTATAAACAAATATGAGATTACAATCTAGGTGCGAAAACAGTTTACAATCGAGGTGATTTCCCTTTTTCAGACAATTTGTCTATCTCGGTACCTGTTCATCCCTTCCTTCACCATATTCCTTCCAAACCCAATCTTATGTAGACAATCCGTCCTCACTGAATGTCCTATTCCCATTACATTGCTTCCTGGCTCCTCTTCCTACCCTCCAGACCCTGACCACTCACTCACTATTACTCCTCCTTCCTCTGTCTCCAAGACCAAGTCTACACTATTTCTTGCCTCTTCCTTTCAAAATCATCCTTCTGTTCTACTCCCTTTCATCCACCCCTTCTCCAGCAATAAGCCTCTTCCCTCATGAAATCCTTATTTAGTAAGAAAAGGTTACTCACCTTGTGCAGTAACTGAGGTTCTTCGAGATGGTTGTCCCTGTGGGTGTTCCACTTTAGCTGTCCATACGCCCTACGCCTAAGATCAGAGATTTACAGTAGCAGTGCCCGGTTGAGTCACATGCGCTGTCACTGCCTCACACATCTCCGGGGGTTACCTAGTGTCATGTGACCAACTGTCCCTCTGTTCCTTCTCTACCATGTAGCGTAGTTTTTATTTATATAACTCTGAAGTAGAGGGGAGGAGGGAGGGTAATGGAGTATCCACAGGGACAACCATCTTGAAGAACCTCAGTTACTGCACAAGGTGAGTAACTTTCTTCTTCTAAGAGTGTCCCTGTGAGTGCTCCACTTTAGGTAATCGTTGAGCAGTGGCCATCAGTGAAAGGAATGGGCTTCGGAGTTGTGCTCCGGACAGCTGATAAGACCATGAATCTGAATAAGGCATCTGAAGATGATTGCTGTTCTATAGCATAGTGTTTTGAAAACATGTGGATAGATGCCCAAGTGGCTGCTTTATAAATGTCCATAGTGGGTACATTGTTGAGGAAAGCAATGTATGTTGAGACTGCTCTCGCGGAATGTGTGCGGGTCCCTACTGGGGCCTGTCGTTGGAGTTTTTGGTAACAGAGGTGAATATATCCTGAAATCCACTTGTATAGTCTCTGTTTCGAGATAGTCTGTCCTTTTGATAGCTCTGTTGTAGAGATGAACAGTCTTGGTAATTTTCTAAAGGTTTTTGTTCTATTTATGCAGAAGGCCGGTGCTCTTTGGATATCAAATGTGTGGAATGCTGCTTCTCTTTTATCTGCATGAGGTCTTGGAAAAAATGGAGGTAAGTAGATGGGGGTTTTTTTAAATGAAAAGGGGAAGTGACTTTGAATGTGATTTCAGGGTGAACTTGTCTTTTAAGAAAATTATGGAAGAATGTTGCCGAGGGAGTTGCGACCCAGCAGATAGTAGAGGGCTGTCTGTAACCGTCGATATTAAGTTGAATAGAGTGGCAAATTGTTGTTGGTAATGTGGCTCTGGCCTTTCGGCAGTTGAGGTAGGCTCCAATGAATTCTAGTTCCTGGACTGCTATCATTGTTGACTTATGTTCATTTATTTGTAACCCTAGGCTCATAAAGAGGGTTATTTGTGCTTTCAGTGGCCTCTAGTGCTTCTTTTAGTGTTGTGGCCCTCATCAGGCAGTCATCTAGATACGGGATTATCATGAGTCCGTGTCCGGGTAGATGTGCTGCCACTACTTATAGAACTTTTGAGAAGACCCTTCGGGAGGTTGATAGTCCAAACAGGAGTACTCTGTATTAGAAGTGTTGGTTTCTTAAAGTGATCATTAGGAACCTCCTGCGTGACGGATGTATTATCATATGGAAATATGCGTCTTGGAGGTGAGAACAGAGTACCAATCCCCCTTTTCTATCACTGGTATTATTGTTGCTAACGTGACCATCTTGAAATGTTGGGTTCTGATGAATTTGTTGAGTTTCTTAGATATAGAATGGGCATCCACCCACCTGTCTTCTTCTGTGATAGACAGAAAGTAGTGTGAATAGAAACCCTTCCCCCTGATCTGTGGTGGTACAGGTGCTACTGCACTTAGCTGTATCAAGTGCTGTACTTCCTGTTGTAACAAGTTTCTCGTGAGGGGGTCCCTGAAGAGGGACAGAGAAGGGGGGTGGGTAGGTGAGATAGATATAAAAGGGATGGAGTAACCAGTCACTATAATTTTTAGAACCCATCTGGCTGTTGTGATGTTCTTCCAGATTTGTTGAAATGGGGACAGTCGATCTCCGAATGGTGCGAAGATAGCATGAGACACCCAAAAATCCTTTCAACCACACCTTCAAAATTTTAGTCTAGATGTAGACTACTGAGACATTGAAGGCTGATTTGACATTTCGCATCTCCCAGTATGTTGTCTACACCTCTGGTCGTATCGCCTGTGTGGTTGTGCGTAGGTTGGACAGAATCTCTGGGTATAAAACCTGCCTTGCTTCTTTCTATTTGGAGGTGTATAGATGCCTAATGATTTTAGCATTGTCCTTGAGTATGTGAAGAAACGTGTCAGTTTTTTCCATGAATAACTTTGGGCCTTCGAATGGCAGATCCTCCACAGTTGACTGTACCTCTCTGGGAAAACCCGAAAGATGAAGCCATGATTCACGATGCATGACTATTTATGTGGCCATAGAACATGCAGCTGTGTCAGTCAAGTCAAGCGAGGCTTGCAGTGCAGTGTGGGTGATAAAATGGCCCTCAGTGATGTTGGCCCTGAATTGCCCTTTTTTGTCTTCTGGCAAGCTATCAATAAAATCTGTCATTTTGGAAAAGATTGAGAGAGTTTATTTTGATAAAAGGGCCTCATAATCGGCTACCTGGAACTGTAATGTTGTGGAAGAGTATGCCTTGCGGCCGAAGAGATCTAGTCCCTTCCAGTCTTTGTCATAGGGGGGTTGTCCTGTTATGGTGTTGTTTTCCCCTCTCATTTACTGCCTTGACTACTAAAGAGTTTGGTGCGGGGTGTGTGAACAAAATTCACTGCCTTTAGAAGGGACATAGTATTTCTTGTCTGACCTCTTGCACGATAGTGGTGCTGTCTCTGGTGTCTGCCAGATCATCTTGGCAGGTCCCCTGATGGCATCATTTATGGCTGGTTAATGCTATCTTAGCAGAGGTGGCTGTCTGCAGTATGTCAACCAATTTATGTCGTGACTCAAGTATCTCTTCAAGGGGTATGTCGAGAGACACTGCCACCCTTTTGAAGAAGGTTCTGGAATTACTTGAAGTCATCCGGAGGCATTATGGTTTCATCTAGAGAAGATGATGACATTTAGTGGAGAGGAGTCCTCATGATCAGAGATTTCCTCAGTCTCTTCCACTACTTCCTCTTGTGGTTCAGTGGGAACTGATGCAGTTGTTGTTGGTGAGTGTGTTGTCCTAGATCTTGGTGGGCTTAGGGACTGAGTGTTGAGCCCTGTATATAGTCCAAGAGTGCCAATATTGCCACTGAGATGGGAATGGTATGGGGGGTGGTGCCCAGGGTTGCCCATACCAGTGGGTGCTCGAGATGTGGAGTGGTGGCTCAAGTGATGGGATGGCAAATGAGTGGGAGAGGAGTGACGAGATGAATGTATCTGTCTTTCCTCTTCCTCCTTCTCACCCCTGGATAGTGGAGGGGCAGACCTGGGTGGTGTGGTCATGTGGCTTGGTATCAAGCATGTTGGAGTAACATCAGTACCGAAGAGAGGGGACTCTGGAGTTGATGAGACTATTAGATCTCTTTGTCTCAGAAACTGTTGCTGTACCAGGAGGGACGGTACCGCTACTGGCATAACTGGCTGTACCGACAAATGTAGCTGTCATCGGTATGGAGGATTTCATGCTGTGCACTGCCGGTACCGTAAGTGGTGCTATCGGCTGCCGTGCCGTTGAGGTACTCGGTGCCAAGTGTCTTTTCGGCTCCATAGGTACCAAGGCTGTGGGCTTCTCCTTGCCCTTAGTGTCTTTCTCGGAGCTTGCCCTTTTAGGGTCTTTAGTTCTCTGGGTACTGGTGGTATCTGATAGTCCCGGAGTCTCAGAGTCTGAAGTGCTCAGCTTCGATGAAGTTTCCGTGGCTAAGGAATGCTTTTTCTTGGTTAGTTCTCTTTGAAGTGAAGTTGGAGAGCGCTTTTTGTAGCCTTTTTAGGCACAGACTCTTTAGTAGGCGTTTTTGTGGCCAGCCCTGTATCACAGGCTGCCAATGGCGACCGTTGGCCAGGAGGGGACCTTGACTTATGGTCCGAGGTTGGTCTCAGTGATTTCTCCATCATGTGGAGTTTAAATTGAAGGTCTCTAGCGTTCCTTGCTCTCACCTTTAAGTTGTGGCAATGTGAGCACTTCTGGGGAATACGTGATTCGCCCAAACAACAGACATACTGTGCATGACTGCCCGAAAGTGTAATAGAGAGCCTGCAAGTCAAGCACCACTTAAACTCTGGAGAGCCAGCCTTGTTTGTTTGTTTTTTTTAAATAGGGTGAACAGAAAAGAAGAGAATAAGCAAACTGCTAAATAATTCTTATCCTAATAACTATGTTCTACGTTTGAAAGAAGGGCGCTGCTCAAGCCAAAGGCAATAGAGAAAGAACTGAAGGATGGTTGGTTGCACAGCACTATGTAACCGCTGGAGACGGCATGATGGGGTGACAGCGCATGTGCAACCCAACTGGGCATTGCTACCACAAACCTCTGATCTCAGGGCGCATGGACTCAAAGTGGAGCACCCATAGGGACACTCCTAGAAGAACACCACAACCTTCCATGTTTTTTTCTGTTCAATTTGTCATCCTTTGATCCAGGCAACCCTTCATATCAATCTTTCTCTTATCCTTCTCTTTCTGTACAATCCATCTCCTACTCCTCGTCCATCTTCAGCCCCTCTTCCCATCCTTTATTAGTCTCCCTATAAAACTTCTCCCTGGAAAGCTCTCTTTCCTCATGCTCCTATCCTTTTTTTACAGATGACCTTTCATTGCCATCACACTCTCTTTTTTCATGCTGACCCACACTGCAAATCGTATTCACTCGGTGCAGTTAGTCTACTCTCCAAAGAGCCATGAGTTATACTTGCAGGCAGTACACCATACAGGAGTCTCTATCTAAATACAGCAGCGGAGAAGCAACTTTTAAAAAAGCAGACATGCATTACTATCAAAGCCCAACGTCACATTATAGAAGGTATTGCAGCATCATGCACTTGCAGTATCTCTGTCTCTTAACTGTCTCTGCTAGAATTAATTATCTCCCTTCAAAGACTAGCAACATTTTAGAACTCTGGAAACCACTATCAAAATTAAATAAAGTTTCTCCTGAGTTTCTGAAGCTGACTGTGGCTTAACGGCAATGTAGAAGCTATGTCTGGGGAAAACAAATAGTAATACGCAAATACGATGGGGAAAATCTGAAAACACCAACTGACTCAACTTGCAAGTAAAGGTGAAGGTGAGGGAAAGACCATACTGAGGCTCATGTAATAATTAAAACTACAAAACAATTCCCGCTCTAACAGTATTACTTCATAGAATCATTGAAATGTAGGGCTGAAAGGGACCTTGATACGTCATCAAGTCCAGCCCCCTGCCCTGCGGCAGGACATAGTACACCTAAACTTGACAGGTGTTCACCCAACCTGTGTTTAAAAATCTCCAGTTATGGGGATTCCAAAACCTCCCTTGGAAGCATGTTCTAGTGTTTAACTACCCTTATAGTTAGAAAGTTCTTCCTAATACCTAACCTAAATCTCCCTTGCTGCAGATTAAGCCCATTACTTCTTGTCCAGTGGACATCGAGAAAAATTTATCACTGGCCTCTTTTTAATAACCCTTAACATATTTGAAGACCTATCAGCCCCTCCACCCCCCAGTCTTCTTTTCTCCAGCCTAAACATGCCCATTTTTCAACCTTTCCTTATAGGTCACGTTTTCTAAATCTATTATTTTTGTTGCTCTCCTCTAGATTCTCTCCAATTTGTTCACATCTTTACTAAAGTTGTAAAGTTTCCTTCTTTGTATACCATACCCAAAACCTACTCTAGAAAAGAAAGCTATTTGAAAGGGTTTAATTCAAGTCTATGGTTTCCCAAAACCACTGAAATTTTAACTCCCTTACAGCGAACTAGCTAAGGGGAAAAAAAGGCTCAGAAAGAAACAGTTCCCAGCTGCCATAGTTCCAGCCTTTCCTTAAGAAATGCCAATCAAGAGATGATAGCCTGGGAATTCAAATTTTCATGTGCACTCAAAGTGCCATTGTTGAATTTACTAATGATCCCTTAGATTAATATAAATCAACACTTTTGACAGTCATGGTTCCATCAGTTTATGTATGGTCTGCTGGGCCTTTTCTTTTTCCACTTAAAATAACATGTTCCTGTTGCTATGCCGTTGAATTAATTTATCCAGTGAAAGGACTTGTGCGTACAGCCCTTTTCTGCTGTGTTGCAAGGTGAGCATCAACACTCAATTTTTTTTCTGGTCAAAGCATAGGTGCAGCAAGTGATCTAGAAGCATTGTGCTACTTACTGAGATTTCATAAGCATCAGATTGACAGACAGTCTATTGAATTGTAAACAAAAAAAACACAAAAAAAAACAAGATTAAGATAAAAGCCAGAGACTGGGTTTGGGCATTTTTAACTGGATTCTATCTTCTCCACACAGTTGCCTCTTGCAAAAGTCCAAGAATTGGCATGCACACTGTATTTGCTGGAGGGCCATTTCTGCAGCTGCCGCATGGTAACGACTCCCACTGCCTTCAATAGGAGCTGCTTGCATGCAGCAGCTGGAGAATCAGGATCTTGGAATTCATTCAGTTTGAGAATACAGCATCCAACATAACATGCTACAAGCTGGTACTTTTGTAACAGGTCCTCTCTCCTGCAAAGAAGTATTTCTCTTCAGCGAGGTGGGAAGGTTGTCAGCTCATTCACGGTACCCATATCTAATTTAGGATATTAAGTCTTACATAAATTGGAATGGATGTGTCACAAGGTGGTGGCCCCTCAAGGGCAGATGGGCCTCAGTCCACCTGTAACAAGCTTACCTCATCTTCCCAGGTGCAGAGAATGAAGGTCATATGGCTGTTGTGTTATGGTGACACATAAGGCCAGGATAAATACAAGAGAGACTAGGAGAGAGAAGGGGCTGTAGGTGGATGTTGGTAGATGCTGCAGGAACTAACGAGGCTCCCACAGGGCCCTGAATCAGGGAGGAGACACTGCTGGGGAAGGAGGCCTGTGGAGAAGGTGGACAGGGTCAAATAACAGCTAAGAAGTGCTGGGAGAGCAGGACTTGGGACTTTAAAAACAAAGAGTCACTGTGAAACTGGGGCAGAAGAGACTTCATTTTTGTGTTTATTTTATGTTAATAAATCAGACCCCAAAAAGGGGCACTGATTGGATACAAGGCTTTGTAGAGTTATTGAGGAGTTTGAGTAAAGGGGAAACAGGCAGGGTGCTGCAGAGCCAAAACTGGCCACCAGGTGGTGCTACAGGGTAGGGCACCCCATTACATATTGTGCTTGTGTCTTCCCTCCTATAGGAGTCTTCCTACTCCCTGCAGTATCTGCAAGCATCTGCCTCGCTCTCCTGGCCTCTTCCTTATCTACTGCAGGCCTCATTGGCTCACCTGACCCACCAGTTACTTGACATACATTCTCCCTACCTGGGGAGGTAAGTGAAGCTTGTCACAGATCAGCTGGGGCCTTAAGGGGCCAGCCACCCTGTGACAGTATGATACGCTCAAAATTAAAATAAAGCTTACAAAATTTGTAAACCGACAAGTTACGAAAAGCCTCTTTCTATGGGTAACCAGTTCTTCTTTAAAGAGCAACTCTGATTTTAAAAAAACAATAGGAAATAATAGAGATAAATACGGTCAAGAGTACATAGCACACTTTTAAATTACAGATACACCATTTGTGCAAATATAGCTGAATTGCTTACTCCCCCAAAGTATGACACTAAAAATGGTGCCGTCATTGCATTTACCTTCTATCCTCTATGTTAAGTCTTCTCTGCCTAGAGCCCTGATACAAATAAACTTACACTCAGGTTGGCAGAGAAGACCAAATTTTGTTGCAGAAGAATAAGCATTCTAGTCTAGCTTTATATTATCAACACAAATGTCATCTGGGTAATGATGATATATGAAACAGAACTAACACCACTTAAGTATCAGGTGGAGTGTGCAGTTTTGACAAGGACCAATGGGATAGGAAAGTCACTGAGGCAGAATAAATACAGAAATACCAATATCATTTTATACACTCATTTCTGACCATAATCAGTGAGTTTTTGGTTTAAAAACAAACTTTCAGTGCTCATCATCATCATCATCCAGGCAAATCCCAAAACAGCATAGCTTCATTGCATCAAATGCCATCTGGATCCCTCTCTAACTTGGCCCTTAAGCTGGTCTGGCTGGATGTTCAGTCTATGTCCGTCACTGGTGATCTTATCACACCAGCAAAGCTTTTGGCACCCACATGACAGCCAAGTGCAAAGTGGCATTCATGAAAAATACAAAATGGACAGTCCTTGCAAATGAAATACTGTATTTCAAACACGCCCTGATCCAGTAGCCAATTCTAGGGATAAAACCTTGGTTTGTAGGGGTTCAGTCCTTGGCTTCCCTGCTAAGACGCTAAACTGACATCTCACTGAGGTAACAGATTTTATAAGGCGAGCAACCTGCTAGGAAATGGCCAGTTCACCCATCAATTTTGCATGTCACAAGAAAGCTGTCAGATAATAACTATTTTCAGACACTACCAGTGTGTGCTAGAGTTAAACTGGTGGCCTAAGGGTAAATGGCTTTATCTACTTCCTATTATCAATCCCATAAACCACTTAGACCTTCAATTTTATTTTAACATAGTAGATAATGTAATTTGGATTCAGCCTAAAATTGCCATAGGACTCTGCTTGAGGCTATTCATTTTAAAATAAAAGGAATGCAAACGGAGCTTAGTCATTTGAAAATGAAGGCTGCTTACCTGTAACCGTAATTCTGAGACGGCACCACATTCACACCTGTACTGTGCCACCTTGTGGTGCTCTATGGTAAATAAATATTACAGAAGGATCAGCTAGAGCACCCCCATGCCTTCCCCACCCCTCCCCACAGAGTCACAAGGCACTGCGAGCTTATAAAGGGGACAGAGTGCCCTAATCACCTCAGTTCCTTCAACCACAAAGCCAATGACACGGAATAATAAGGACTCTGACGGAGGGTCTGAGGAGAGGGAAGTGTGAATATGCATAGACATCTCAAAGAACTTCAGTTACAAGTAAATAACTTTCATTTCTGCGAGAGATTCTGCATATTCCTACTTATGGGATAGACTGATAAACAGTGCTGAAACTAACCTGGAGACAGGAACAGAGTCTTTAGCTGAATAGCACTGCCTTGCCAAATCCAGTGTCCGTCCTAGAAGCCAAGTCCAGAGCACACTGCTTGGTGAAAGTATGCACAGAAGTCCAGGTCACAGTTTTGCAAATTTCAACAACTGGCACCTGCCTCAGACCAGTGGAGCCACAGCTCTAGTGGAATGAGGTTAAATCCCAGAAGGTACAGGGAGTTTTGCCCATGTGTTGCACTCAGCAATATACTGTTTAATCCACTGAGAAATGGTCTGGGGAAGAAACCATATACCCCATGTAATTCTTTGCATATGTAGCGAGGGGGCGTGGCCTCCCCCTGAGACTGACACGGAGGGACAGTCATGCACCCCCTGGCTGGCGGAGCCAGGAGGGACATGCCCACCATGCCAGAAGCAGAGGGACAGGAACAGGAAGTATAATGGGTGGGCCCTGCAGATCGGTTGGGAGACAGCCAATGGAGGAGAAGGATATCGCCTGCCTGCCGCTGGAGTGGGAGCCTTGCGAGGACTCCGGCTGCACCGAGGACTTATCTGAGGTGCTCGACAACCCAGACGCCAAGGAGCTACTGGGACTGCCACTGGTGATGTACCCCGAGGAGGCAGATGACAAACTTTGGAGGCAGTTACACTATAAAGAGGGTAGAGGAAGTAGCTCAAGGGTAGCTGACCACTGGCTGTGCTCATGTCTGAGCATCAGTCAGCATGTTTCAGCTGGAGTCCCGCTGACCTAGTGATGGAACACTCCGCCAATAATAGGGCCCTGGGCTGCGACACGGTGGAGTCGGGAGGGCCTGCATTCCCCTACCCCCCCCCTTGCCACCCCACCCTGCGGTGGCAGCCTCACCCCTTCCTGTGAAGCCTTGATGGTGCTTATCCCGCCTGTGAGCCCTATACGGCATTGGTGCGCAACATCCTCCTCCCCCTCGCCCCCCCCCCCCCCGGGGAATCCCTAGAGCTTAAGGATGTAGACTGTTTATTTGCCCGCCCTGTCTGAGGGCCAGACCCATTGACTGCTTACCCGCCCTGTGCTGCCTGGGGCTGGGGCCTTAGAGATAGCTAACCCCCTGCCTTAAACTTCCCCACACAGGTAAGCCAGCGAGGAGACGTGGCCTCCCACTGAGGCTGACAAGGAGGGACAGCCATGCGCTCCTACAGCATAAGACACAAACCATCTAGGCGATTTATAAAAACCTCTTAGTTCTGCCCAGGTAATAGACGAAAGCCTTTCTATCATCCAAAGTATGTAGAACCAATTCCCCCTTATTAGACAGCTGTTTAGGGGGGTAAACCAGCAAATTAAAGGTTTGATTGATGTGGAAATCACACTCCACCTTAGTTAAAAATCTGAGATCAGAGCTAAGTATTACCTTGTCCTTATGAAAAGAATTGAATATTGGATCAGCCATAAGGGCATTTTCACTCACTCTCCCAATGTGATGGCAATAACGAAAACCATCTTGATAGATAAATAGTAGAAAGAGCACTCATCCAAGGATTCAAAGGGTGATTTCATCAGCATGGTCAACACCAAATTGAGGTCCCAAGGAGGAATGAGTTTTCTAACGGAGATGAACGGAAATATTTGATGATCCCTTCACAAATCTTTTAACCAAACATCAACTAGAATGTAATACATGGAGATGGCTACCAAGTGAACCTATACCAGTGAGTTGGATAACCCGATTCTTTAAGTACATTCAGTATTCCAGAACACAAGGAATGGAATGAGATAGAGAAAAGTCAGATCATCCCTTCATCCAAGTCTGAAATCTGGGCCACTTTAGACAGTAATAGTTTCTAATAGATTGTTTTTGCGCATTAATTAGTATGTCCTGCACAGATGAAGAATATGAAAGCTCAAGAGCAGACAGAGACAGAGTTCAATCACTCACGCCATCAGGTGAAGAAACTGTGGGGCCAGGTGAGAGATGCTGCCCTCCAGCTGGGACGGGAGATCTGGTGACAGGGATGATGAATGAAGATTCTGCCTAACACCTGAAGGAGACTGTTAAATCACTACTGATGTGGCTACGCTAGGGCAATTAATATCTTCCTTGCCCTGTCCTGAGGTATCTTCATTACCACCTTCTGAATCAATGGGAAAGGGGAAAATGCATACATCTGGCCCTTGCCCCAGTGGGAAAGGAAAGAAACTGACAGGGACTGACTATTCCTGCCCACTCTGGAACGGAAGAGATGACAATTTCTGTTGACCCTGGTTGCAAAACAGGTACACCTCTGGTTGACCCCAGTTGGAGAACATAGTCAGAACCAACTGAACCCACTGGGTACATCTACACAGATTATAAAAACATGCGCATGGCTCGGGTCAGCTGATTCGGTGATGCAGGGCCTGAGCTCCAGGTTGAAAAACTGTTGTGTAGACATTCCCCTTCAGCTCAAGCTCAACTGTCTACACAGCAATTTTTAGCCCTACTGCCCAAGCCCCATGAACTCCAGTCAGCTGACTTGGACCAGCCTCAGCCGTGCCGCAGGTCTTTTATCCCTGTGTAGAGGTACTCTTAGGGACCATTCGTGCATCTGATAACTGTTTCCACTTAGACAGTCTGCGATTACAGTTTTCCCTTGCTAGATGCAAATACCACCACCATTCCCATAGATTTATCACCTCTGTGCACAACAGAGCAGAGGTGGCCCTCCCTGCCTGTTGATGTAATATATCACCAATGTATTGTCCATCACCACCTGCACAACACTTTCTTGGAGTGGGGAGGAATGACCAGAGTGCTGGTGAACAACTCTCAGTTTCAATACAGTGATATACAGGGATGTCTCCTGAGCAGACCAGTACCACTGAACTGTCAAATGATTCAGATGCTCTCCCCAACCCCTGGTTGATGCTTCTGAAGTCACTGTCCAGGATGGACCCAAAGGATTGAACTGTACACACCTGAGCGTATTTGTTCTGACTAACCACCAGTCTAAGGAAACTACGATATTCTGACACAGAGTGATCAACAACGGAAGGCTCTTCCAACCTGGTCTGTACACCCGAGACATCCAGTGTTGTAAAGATCTCATTCTTAGACAGGCAAATGGAGTCACACAAGTAGTGGCTGCCATAAGACCCATGACACTAAGGGAGAATTTTACTCTCTGGGTGAGACATCGCCAATTCTGTAGCAGGTACTGGGTCATATTGATAAATCTGTCCTCTGACAGAAAAGCTCTCCCTTCCACAGAGTATGGCACCCATAAAGTGAATCCTTTGTGAAGGACAGAGGATCAGCTTTGGGCAGTTGCGAAGAACTGTGGTCTGAAAAGAGACTGGTCATGAAGACGATATGCTTTAACAGATCCTTGCACATAGAAGCCTTCAGTAGCCAGTAGTCTAAACAGGAGTAAACAAAAATGCCCTGATTCCTCAGATGAGTCGCTATCACAGAGAGACATTTTGTAAAAACTCTACGTGCTGTGGAAAGGCTAAATTGGAGCACACTGTACTGGAAGTTGCAACCAGCCACCACGAATCAAAGGTACCTGTGATGATTTTGACAAACAGAAATATGAATATCCACATCCTTTAGATCAAGAGTTGCGAACCAATCCATGACTGACAGCAAAGATATTATACTGCCCAAAGTCAATATGTAGAAGCAAAACTTCCAAATGTATTTGTTTAAATACCTTAAATCCAGTATTGGTCGAAACCCCCCCATCCTTCTTCTGCATCAAAAAACAGAAGGAATAAAAATCTCTGATAGCTCACGTATTCAGGAACCTTGTCAACTGCTCCTATCAGAAGCAATTTTTCTACTTCTACGATAAGAATTGCCTCATGAGAGAGGTCTCTCAAAAGGAAAGGGTAGGAAAGATGGGGAGAGGCAATCTTCTGAACTGAATGTCACAACCCCTTTCTACAATCCATAAAACCCACTGGTCCAATGTAATTTGCCTCCAATGGTTGATGAAGTTGGCTAGTCTGTGTCCAAAGAGAAGGGTAGATTAGTCTTGAGTGACTAGTTCTCAAATCCTGATTGTCCCATCAAAACTGAGGCTTGTTATTCTGTGACAATGATGCTGATGAGGAAGTGGCTTGTTTAGATTTGGATCTTGGTTTGAAAGGTTTTTTCTTATAGTTTTCCTGGAAGGCTGCGGGCACTGTGGACATCCCTGGTTTACCGGGAGATAAGATGTAGGACTGCCTCTGGCATCGACGGGAGGTAGGACTGCCTCTGGTATCGGAAAGAGGGAATGGAGGTCTCCTCCTAGCAGAGGGAATCAAATCCAGAGAGCAAGTCATTGCTCTCGTGTCCTTCGGTTTTCCCAGCAATTCGTCTGTATTTTCACTGAAAAGACCTTCCCGTGTATGAGTAAGATCCTCCGGCTTAATTCTAGTGTCCATAGCTAGGGAGGAGGAACAGAGTCATGAGTGCCTCCTGATGGTCATAGCAGATGCAAATGCTCTAGCAACAGAGTCAAAAGAAACTTTGGGTGCATGTTTGGCTACATTCCGCCCCTCTATTAAGACAGCATTCATCAACCTTCTTCTGTCATCAGGCAAGTCCTGGAAAAATAATGTCATCTTTTCCCATAGATGGAATGGTAACGGGCCATGACTGCCTGATAATTTACCACACTAATACTGAGGCAAGATGAGAACATCTTTCTCCCCAACTAATCAATCCTTTCCCCTTTTTATCAGATGGGGTGGAAAGTGATAGCCCAGATCTAGCCTTGTTACTGACAACAGCACACCTAACAGCCGTGAGTTAGGGATAGGGTGGGTGTGAAAGTAGGAGAAACCCTCAGAGGGTATCTGATACAACTTGTCAGCTTTCTTAGAAATAGGTTGGCAAGAAGTAGGCATAGTCCACATGGATTTAGCTAGCAGTGGAAAACCATCCAAAATTGGTAGATATATTCTACTCCTTGAAGTAGTCCCAACGATACCATAACACTGCATGATAAGTCTTTTCCATAGGCACTGCAAGTAGATTTAAAGTGAACACCATACGATTCACCAAGTCATGGAACTGCATAGCGTCCTGAGGAGGGGAGCGGAGGAGAGGAGGCTGAAGTCATCCCCACATGTTCATCCAATAGTAAATCGAATTCATAGTCCATTTGCAAATGCTTCTGATCGAAGAGAGGAGCCAACTCCTCATCTTCTTCCTTAGACAGCATTTCAGGCACCATTTTTGGTAATGTTGAAAGATCTGGAGGAGTCGGAACCGAGGATCTCAGGACTGCCAGATCCTTAACAAACGAAACATCTGCTCTCCATCCACTCAGAGGGTAAATAAAAAAAACTCCTGAGGTGGCCCTCAACAAGGCCCCAGGATTGCCAGATTCCCCAGCAACAGGGTTTAGGAATACAGAAGAACCTCAGAGTTACAAAGACCTCAGGAATGAAGGTTCTTCATAACTCTGAACAAAACATTATGGTTGTTCTTTCAAAAGTTTATAACTGAACATTGACTTAATACAGCTTTGAAATTTTACTATGAAGAAAAATGCTACTTTTAACCATCTTAATTTAAATGAAACAAGCACAGAAAGTTTCCTTGTCATATTTTTTTAAATGTTCCCTTAAATGTAAATTACTAAAAAAAAAGTAAACACAGCACTGTGCTGTACAGTATTGGCTTGCCCCCTTTTTTGGGGGGGGGGTCTCTTCTGTCTGATTGCGTACTTCCACTTTCAAATGAGATTGTGTGATTGACTGGTCATTTTTTAACACTGGTGTTCATAACTCAGAGGTTCTACTGTATGCCTGCACGAGGCGGACAACAGGGTGGTACAAAGCGAGTCACAGGTCTCTGTATTCTCCCTCATTTTCCTCGTAGTAAGGATGCGGTTCCGGATCTGATATAGAATATAAAGGTGATAATGGTGAATCTGAAGGGAAGAATGGAGATCAGGCTCTTTGTGGAGACTCTGTAGGGGTCCTAAGGAAGCATAGGGTGATGCGAGGGAAGATCCAGAGCATCTTCTGGCCTCTATTTCTTAACAAGAGATAAGAAAGATGACCTCAGAACTGGGGAAATATGTCTCCTTTTGGAAATCCAGTGTTTCACACTCAGAACCAATGAAGCAAACGGAGCCAGTAGATGAACCAGGGCTGTCACTGTGTCAGAGCACTCTGGAACCAAGGAAGTAGCTAGAACCAACCAAGGAACCAACAGTGGATCTGAAGATGTGGACAGCAGATCTGATATTACATACAAATCCATTTCCCTCACTAATGAAGCCAGGAATGGAACAGCTCTCCACTTTGGAACCATAACAATCTTGCCAGAACTGGATGGATCCGACAATTCTAATGTGCAGGAACTGGAACTACTAACAGCAGCCATTTTGTCTCTCTGCCTCTTTCTTCCGTGCTGCAACAGATGCAACCAAAGGCACTGATGGCCCAGATTCTGACACACCGTTCAACTCCATCTTCCTGGATCCTGAAGTGGAAGTTGGAACCGACGACCCTGGTCCTGCAGACACAGGGGTTCCATCAGGGTTGAATAGCTGGGTGGAATGAGGTACAGCACTAATGAGAGTGGCCAAATTCTCTCTTGACCGCCCTTCTGGAACCAAGGCAGACAGATCCAACCACGTGGCTCTCAGTTCAGTTACCTGTATCCTCAGGGGATTGACTGAGGGAGCCACAGGAACAGAGTCTGACCCTGACAGGAAGTGGAGCTTCTTGGAACCCTTCAGTCACTTGATGCTAGTAGCAACATGGGCAGAAACTGGTTGCTTAGACCTAGTATCCGAGTCCTGATAGAGTCCAGGGTGTCACCTCGAGAGCTTCCTTAGGCAGAGAAATTGCAGTTCAGTCTCTCTATCCTTGTGGCTCTAGGAGTAAAGGTTTGACAAATCAAACACACAGAAGGCAAGTGCCTTCTCCCAGGCACTTGAGGCACCGCAAATGGTCACTGGATGCTGGGAAGACAGCTGGCAGGAAGCACACTTTTGAATCCCTGCTTCCTCTGTTTCTTCAGTTCTTCCATAATCTGGAACTGGGATAAACCTTAATTTACTAACTAACTATACTAAACTCCAAAGAGACAGGAATGGTTCAACATCTGTCCAGGCGCACAATTGGAAAAGCTGAGATGGAGAGGGCACTCTGCCTCCTTTATAGCCTCATTCTAGTGCATCATGACACTTTAGGGAAAGGGGGGTGGGGGGTCTAGCAGATATCGCTAGAAGAGGTTTTTACCGTACAGCACTACAAGGTGACTCAGTACCCATAAGTGGGAATATGCAGCCACTTGAAGAAAAACTTTTGTTGAAATTCAGGACTAGATTCTCTGATGCACTGGAGTCACTCCTGTACCACCACCAATAGAATTTAGCCATAGAGCTAGCTTGTGTGTCCCCAGGAGGGTCATTCAGTGTCAGGGAATCCTCTGTGGTGTAGTTCTTATGTCACACACCCCTTCTGCTGCCAGCACAGAGGAAAGAGGGTGACATAGCTGGAGCAAAGGGGATTCATTTGAGGCTTTTCTATGTCTTCCTGATCCCAGGCTGTCGTTCTGTTCCTTGGGGGTTATTAACAGCTGCAGCAACTTAGAGCATCCCGAAGGTTGATCTAATTTGCATCTAAAGATTGGCTCCAGGATCATGGAAATGAAAAGTAAACATTACACTAACTTTGTGCACAGGCACACACATACACCCCTGCCCTGTGTGCTCCTTAGCTGCAACTGAAGATCTGACCCTTACTGCAATTTTTTCCTCTTATAATGAGGAAAATGTACTAAACCCACCACACTGTTGCGTTCAGAAAAACAAAGTCACTTTCCCCAAAAATCCTGGCACCACCATTTTTAGCACATGGATAGAGTACATGGATGGAACCTATACTAGCCTGACAAATATATCAGTATGGTTTCTTGTATCGACAATCCATGAACTAAAAAAATGTACATGATCAACTATAATTGTGTCTTTGGAGTAGTTTTTAAAAATCCATAATCATATATACATAATTAGAGTTGTTATAATCTATTTAATATAATATATATTTGCATTAAGCTTTAGTTTTAGAATATTGGTAAATGAAAATGATAAGAAAATTAAGTAACGTTTTTGGCTCTGGCACAAAAAGACAAAAGAAACATTCAAAGTTAAGACTGACATATCATAAAGTAAAACGGACATACCATCAAGAACCAAACTAGTTATATATCTGAAAAATACAGCAGGTGGCCCAGATTACTTTGTGATATGTACTACAATTAAATGAGTGGAGGACAATTGTCAAACTTATGTTTTAATTTCTTTGGTTTTGTCAGCACTCGAAAAACAACATTACTATTTATGCTGTTTAACAACTAGCTCAGGAATGGGCATTTCCTGAAGGTTAATGATTAGCTGGCATTAACTCCAGCCAGGTAATCCTCAGGAAATGCCCTGCGATAGGGAGGAGGTTCATAAATTAAGCCTTTTGATACTTTGGATTTATTTTGCTGATTTTGTTTTACCACAAGTGTGCAACATGTATGCTTCTGCATTGTTTGCGATGTATCAGGTAGTTCTATATAATTAATGGCTGATATTAAGAGAAGAATGAGGGGGGATTTGATAGCGGCCTTTAACTACCTGAAAGGGAGTTCCAGGGAGGATGGGGCTGGGCTGTTCTCGGTGGTGGCAGATGACAGAACAAGGAGCAACGGTCTCAAGTTGCAGGGGGGGAGGTCTAGGTTGGACATTAGGAAAACGTTTTTCACTAGGAGGGTGGTGAAGCACTGGAATGAGTTACCTTGGGAGGTGGTGGAATCTCCATCATTAGAGGTTTTTAAGCTGAGGCTTGACAAAGCCCTGGCTGGGATGATATAGCTGAGGTTAGTCCTGCTTTGAGCAGGGGGTTGGACTAGATGACCTCCTGAGGTCCCTTCCAACTCTAATATTCTATGATTCTATGTTAGCCAGTCAAACTGCATGGAATATTTGTCAGCATTATATTTATTAACTTAAAGGACTGCAAAAAGCTGTGTACATCTGGTTTTATATTGTTAGAACTTGTGCAACCATGACAAGATTTTCAAAAAATGGGTGCCTAAATAGGATTTCGAAAGATGCTGAGCATCCACAATTCGAAACTGCTAAGTGTTCAGCGCCTCTGAAAATTTGGCTTCTTATTTCAGAATCTAAATATGAATTTGCCCTGTGTAGAGAAAGTACTCTCACCATTCTAGCCTGTTTTACGCCCTTCAGGTAACCTAAAGAGAAAGTTCATTGTACCCTTTATTCTGAATTCCAATATTATTATTAATCATGGATATGGCTAAGATTTTGGCACAGGTATTTTTATTAAAAGTCACAGACAGGATGTGGGCAATGAATAATAAATCACAGAAATATACATACAGTAATGCAGTTTTCACTACACAATACTGAAGACGAAGCCCCACCCAGACCTGAAGCCCAAACCTGTGGGACAGAAGCTGAAGCCCCACCTCCCAGAGCTGAATTATTAGAATTTTCAAGAAGTCACAGAGGTCCCATAATATCACAAAATCCATGACCTCCATGACAGATTCATAGCCTTAATCATGATATGCCTAAAGACCAAACACGAATGGGGCTTATTGTGCTAGGCACTATGCAATCAGAGAGTAGCAGACAGCCCGTCCCAAAGACCTAACCATTTAAATAGGCAAGATACACACGGGAATGGAAGTGTTAAAACACACAAGCAGAGTGAACAATATCTGAATCCAATTCTGAATGCCTGTATCACAGCAGTAGTACGAATGACACTTACATTCACAACAGACTCCTTGAATTTGATGTGCAGTCTGTAATTAGAAAGTGCAATGATGGCATCCTCTGCTCGTCCCACATACTCTGTGCTCTCACCATGAAGTTCAAGGAAGGGGACCTTCAGAACAGAAAAAAAAAAAAGCCCTTTAGAAATCATGTGCTACAAATGTCCACTTGCTTACAAATGTCCACTCAAGCCGCTCATCCACACTCCCTAAGGGGGGTTTGAAACACTGCATAGTACGTGTGAGGTTGTTACAACTGGGAATGAAAGCCACAGTTCTGATTGTGCGCAGATGTCCACTGTAGCCTTGTTTTAACATACAGATAATGTTCTCATAACATCCTCCTTTGGGGCTGAAAATGTCCATGCTTGGTCTCAGCCTGAAGGTGAACTATTTTTGGAAGTCTGAGCAAAACCCCTTGTAGTTCTTCCATAACTCAAATATCTCAACTATGTATCTGTTTTTAGATGCAATTCTACTCTGAAAAGGGACAATATAAAAAGTGCTCAACAAAACTGCTCCCTATGTATATTCAGAGTCTGCTTACTTTAGGTTACGAAAGTTTTGTTCTTGTTTGCCCTGCAGAGCCAATATAGCTAAGAGAAATATTTCATTCCTTTTTGTGCACCAGCAAACGTGCTGTTTACTAAGCGCTAATCAGTTACACTGACACAAGCCCACTAGACAATGGAACTACATAGAGTGCAATTTGTTCTGAAGAACCTTTATGATGAGCAAGAAGGAAAACTCAGCTTAATTCTCAGATCTGAAATTGAAGTTGCAGGACTGGCAGCTAGAAAAAAAGAACAGTTGTCCTAGAGTAACTACAGTTCTAGAGATGTGCTGTCCACATGTATTGCACTTCTGCTGTCCATGCACCCCATACGGCTAAGATTGGAATCTTTTTGAAAAGCAGTGTCCAGTGGGGCCACGCCTGTACCCTGAATTACCTCTGGCACTGCACAGCCTAAAGCATAAAGAGCGAGACGGGCAGAACTGCCTTTCAGTTTGTTCACTAAAACAGAACTCAGGAAATACAGGATTCCACAGTAGCAAGGAAGGAGGGCAGGTTGTAGAATGCATGTGAGTAAGTAGCTTGTTCTTTGAGTGATCGTCCACATGAATTTTGCTTCCACTGACTCACAAATAGGCATGTCCTGGTGACAGCTACTCAATCTACTGAAACAATGACTCTAAGACAGCTCTACCAAAGCAGACATCAGATCTTGAGGTCTCTTCCCTGGAGTAATGCTGAATGAAAATGTGAACTGAATTCCAGGTAGCTGCTCAACACATCTCAGATACTGGAATACCTCTTAAGAGAAGCTACAGAGGCTGCTTGAGCTCTTGTGGAACAGGCCCTGATCTGTCTGTGTAAGTGGATCCAAACATGCTGCCATATAGCAAGTTTTAATACAGAATGAAACCCATTTAGATCGTCTTTGTGTGGATATAGGCTGACCTTTCATCCTGTCAGCAAAGGTCAGAAGCAGCCTAGGAGAATTCCTGAATGGTTTTGTTGAATTCTAAGGGGTGTAGTTTAGCTTCCCTTTGATTAACATGAGGCTAGAGAAAGAAAACTGGCAGGTGATAATTTGATTCAGGTGAAAATCTGAGACAACTTTAGGCAAGAACCTTGAGTGAGATTTAAAGTCACCTTGTCCTCATGGAATACTGTATATGGTGATCCTGTGAGGGACTGGATGTCTTCTATTCTTCTGGCTGAGGTTATAGCCACTAAGGGTATGCCTACACTGTATTTCAAAAACCACGGCAGTAAGTCTTGGGGCCAGGTCTACAGACTCAGGCTCATGCTACAATTCTAAAACAGTTGTGTAGATATCCAGACTCAGCTGGAGCTTGGATTCTGAAATCCAGGGAAGGGGTGGGTATCACATGGGGGGCTGCATTGACTGGTTCATCAAGTCTATGTCCCAAAACTGCCTGGACCACACCAGGTCTATCATTGTCATCAGGGCTACATCCTGCCTGAGCTTCCTCAGTACTCTCAGTATCAATGGAATTGCAGGGTAGGCATATATGAGTTCCACCGCCCAAGAGAAAAGGAAGGCATCAGACAGAGAGCCTGAGCGGGTTTCCCCACCCTGGAGCAGAACATTTGACCCTTCTCGTTCTGGTCTGTGGCAAACAGGTCTAACCCTTGGGCGTCCCCTTTTGCAAAAGATGTCTTGTAAGATGGAGTTCCTGATCTACAATTCGTGATTGTCTGAGTATTGTCTAATGATCTGATCTGCTAGGAAGTTCTGTAGGCCAAGAAGGTGAAGGGACACCAGTGTGACTTGATGGCTGATTGTGCCAATTCCAAAAAAGGTCTATTTCCTAGCAGAGAGGTAAGCAGCATGCTCCCCCTCCTTGTTGATGAAGTTCATGGCTGTATTATTGTTCATCAGTATTTGTACAATGATTCCTCAACGTAGTGGTAGGAACACTATGCATGCTAGGTGAAGAGCTCATAGCTCCAGGACTTTTATGAGGAGATTCACTTTGAGGGGACCAAAGACCTTGGGTCTGAAGGTGATCCAGATGAGTTCCCCATTCAAGAGAGGATGTGTCTGTCTCTAGTATCTTGGTGGGGAGAGGTAGTGCGAATAGACACTGCCATTCAAAAATATTCTGCATGAGCACATGTGCACCAGAAATGGAATACATATAGACAATCACTTGATGAAGAGTATCTTATTACTTGTAAAACAAGGACACACTGTTACAAACAGGTCATGGGAGGCCAGACCTAGTAGTCAGAACTAGAGTCCGCAGTCACAAGACAGCAGTCTAGAATCGGCTGGATCAGGATATTGGGAGGTCAAAAGCAGGAGAGAAACTGGAGATCAGACGTACGAGACAGGAACAAGAGTCAGGCCAGGTCAAGATACCAGGGGGCCAAAAGCAGCAGACAAACTAGAGGTCAGGAACCATAAGTCAGATGCCAGGAGTCATGCTGGGTCAGGATGCCAAGAAATCAATCCGGGGAGCAGGGACAGGAGAAGGGAGCAGAAAGTAGAGTCCAGAGCAGGATGAAGCCCAGTTGTTCAGATAGCTTCCTGTAAGTAGGACCAGTGGGCCGATCAGCTACTCTGGGATTCCACCCATCAGGCCTCAGGGACATAGCCTCTCACTGGGGCTGGGCTTCATGGGTCTCAGATAAGCTATTGCCAGATGAATAGAGGGCTCAAACATGGCTATTC
Organism: Emydura macquarii macquarii; assembly: GCF_026122565.2. Classification (NCBI taxonomy): domain Eukaryota; kingdom Metazoa; phylum Chordata; order Testudines; family Chelidae; genus Emydura; species Emydura macquarii. The sequence continues at coordinate 9,433,580 of NW_027131391.1, forward strand.
CCATGAACCTTGCAGGCCTGGGCTCGAAACCCAGGGGTCATGACACACATATGCTCACCAAATCTCTGAGACAGTAAACTTGGGACAACCCCAGTGTCTTTTTTACAGTCACTTTTCAGAGTAGAATGACACTTTAGGCTGAAAAAAGTGTTAGCTTTATCTGCTCACTAGTAATTAAAAAAAATAAATGAACTAAAATATCCAAATTTGGCATAAATTAGTCTGATTGAAACACACAGCAAACTCTTTCAACCCCCGCCCTCCTCTTTCTCCACCAAAAAAACCCTGCCTTATTATCAGGCACAGCAGAAAATTGGAAATATGGGGGGGGAAAAAATCTACAAATCCTGTAATTTCAGGGCTTCTTGAGATTCTTCAAATTCTAAACTTTCATTTTAAAAAGTAAGCGTCTGTCTTTTTTCACTGTAAACTTGTGAACTCTCGTGCTCTTGCTCCTTTTAGCTAGCCTTGGTGAACATTATACTTATGGGCTTATAACACAAAAAATATCTTAACTAAAAGTGTGATTTTGAGGATTGTGGTGGATAATCAGTTGAACATGAGCTCCCAGTGCAACGCTGGGGCCAAAAAAGCTAATGCAATCCTTAGATGCATAAACAGGGGAATCTCAAGTAGGAGTAGAGAGGTTATTTTACCTCTATATTTGGCACTGGTGCGACCACTGCTGGAATACTGTGTCCAGTTCTGGTATCCATAATTCAAGAAGGATGTTGATAAATTGCAGGGGGTTCAGAGAAGAGTCACAAGAATGATTAAAGGATTAGAAAACATGCCTTATAGTGATAGACTCAAGGAGCTCAATCTATGTATTTTAACAAAGAGAAAGTTAAGGGGCGACTTCATTACAGTCTACATGGAGAACAAGTATTTAATAATGGGCTTTTCAATCTAGCAGAGAAAAGTATAACACAATCTAATGGCTAGAAATTGAAACTAGGCAAACTCAGACTGAAAATAAGGCAAAATTTTTTAACAGTGACAGTAATTAACCACTGGAACAACTTACCAAGGGTCATGGTGGATTCTCCATCACTGACAATTTTTAAATCAAATTCAGATGTTTTCCTAAAAGATCTGCTCTAAGAATTATTGTGGGGAAGTCCTACGGCCTGTGTTATACAGGAAGTCAGAGTAGATGATCACAGTGGTCCCTTCTGACCTTGGAATCTGTGAATCTATTAATTTAAAATCTATTTAGTTAAGCCAGGGCAAAAGGCTGTGTTGTGTGAGCACTTTTAAACTGATACAAACTTGTATCAGTTATAGTAAAGATATTAGGAATAGGTTTAAGTTAAACTAAAATAAACCACTCAAACGGTAATGTATACATGAGGTTTGCCACGTATACACTCTTATACATATGAGGTTTGCCACCAGTGTAACTAAATCAGTTTAAAAGCCAGTTGAGGAAAACTCCTTACAACATTTTGGAGTTATTAGAAATTGAAAAATACACTTTATGCATTGTAATACTTTTTGTCTTTCCAATAACAAAAATGGATAAACAATAATTCCAGCACTTCACAGAAACAGTTCCTATTAAGCAATAAACCCTTTACCAAATTCGGGTTGAGGGGGGGAAATTAAAATTTCTAAGTGATTAAAAAGTCCCTGAGTAAGCTTAGAGAGCACTGGCTATGATTTTCAGAGTGTCTAAGGAAACCCTCTGGACACTGCAACGAATGGTCTCTCTGTCTGGCCCAGTGATATACTTCAAAAGAAAACATATTTTCTTAAACAGTTATCTTCTCTATCACTGTATGGAACTTTGGATGAAACTTCCATGGCAGAGGACATCTTAAACAGCTCAGCTAATGCACCATGTGATCTTGCTTAGACTGAGCAATAACAGACATGCACATCTGTCAATGCAAGAAAGGTAAAGAGGGGTCCAGTGATTACCTGAAGATTCTCATCCTCTCGAATCAGCTGCTTCCTGGGAAAGATCTGATTAGCCTGGATGCATTCAAGGCTGTGCTGAGTCTCTTCATCCTAGAAGCAAAACTCTACAGTTAAATTCAACACTGTTACCCATTCACAGCAGACCTCTCCATCGACAGAAGACGTGATGAGTCCCAGTGACCAATGAAAGGCTCAGGCATGATGAACTATTATGTGAATTCAGCTACGAGAAACCAATTGAAGTGACATAATAGCTGCAGTTTTACATACCCAGTGACCCACAACTTTACAATGTAAAAAACACAGATTTGGGACCTCTTTCTTTTGTTAACTACAAAAGCATGAAGCAAAGTATTTCCCTTTCAATTTTAAGCACAGTATTTAGGAAATGAACTCAGTCCTTATACTACACAAATCTGCACCTTACCAGCACAATTTAAACAGCTTCACTCTACACAGTGTATCAGTAAAATTGCACTAGCAAATTAATTTCAAACAGACTCACAATAAATTCCATTTAAATGCCATGAACAGTACATGGCTAATTAATATGAATTTGGATGGAAGAATAATGCCTTAGTTTATATGCCACCCATCTGGCAGATAGTACCCATGGAACAATGCAGACTATCATCAGAAAATTAAAACACAAATTGCTCAAACATAAATAAAATGGCAACGAGAGCCATCCTTTCAGTTCAACCAGCAGCCTGGAGAGACATGTCTGTCAGATATTGAGAACAGTATCTCTTATTATCACACACCGACACTCTCATCCTTCTTGTGCTTCAGCCTACTTTTTTTTTGGTCAGTCCTGACAAAACTCATGTGCTTACCATGACAAGTCCAGGGTAGGAGGAGAAATCCTCGTCTTTGCTCACAACACTTTGAGGTTCTTCTTTCCACAAAAGAAAATGCTGGAAAACAAAATGGCAAAGTGTAAATGTGAAGACAAATTCATTTTATCTTCTGTTAGCAAATAAATTATTTTAAATGCAAGTTAATTTTAAAGACCAGGACTCTAGCTAGAAAACCCCAAGCAATTATACAAAGAACAGATAGTTTGAATGTAACAATTAGACTAGTCTGTTTGTATCATTTAAGTTAAACTTATGGCCTTCCAGGCTGCCCTAAGAACTCTCCTGAGTCATTTGTAGATGCAGGCTCTTCCCATCTATTTTTTATTTTTTATACAAACATATTATGGATTTTGCTACCCGCATTATACAAAAGGATACAAATAAAATACACTGAAAATAAGTCCAGTGTTCAGTTCATTTGCCACTACATTTGTATTTGGAAGTTTAAGCACAGTGGTTGATGAAGAAACTTACAGAATTCACCAGCCCACAGACACAATGACATTGCAATCGCCAACCCTCCTCGCTGAGGTAATGACAATGAGGAAATTAACCTTCATGGAGGAGAGAGAAAGGGAGCAGGAGGCTAGATGTTCAAGGAAGAGTTCATTAATGAGGTAAGGACTAAGTTGCAGTCCCACCGAGGGGCAATAGGACGAATGGGTGGTTATTTACGTATAAGGCCCTTCCAGAATCAGGCAGATAAAGGATGGGTAAAAATCAAATGCCCCTCCACTGGAGGATGGAAAGTGCTAATGGGCACTGCATGCACCTTTATGGAATTGAGAGTGAGCCCCAAGGTCTTCAGATAGAGGAAATAGTCTAAGAGCATCGGGATGACCACAGCTTTTGGGAGAAGACCTTGTTGTGCCCAGGAAGTGAAATTTAGACTGATAGGAGTGTCTTGTAGAGTCCTTCCAGCTACTGAAGAGGATGTCTTGTACTGGCAATGAGCATTCTCATGCTAACAGAGGTGTCCATCCAAAAACCAAGGTATCAGGTGGAGTGTCAGTGGATCGAGGTGCTTGCCTCTGCCATTATGTTGTGATAGCTTCAGAAATTTCTGGAATAGGAGTAAAGGAAATTTTGACATGCAAAGGAGAAACAGAAACCAGAATTGGTAGAGCCAGAATGGAGCAATCAGAATGACTGTCACTCTCTCCCACGAGTTTGTGGAGGGCACATGGTAGGAGCGAAAGGCACAGTTTGTCCAGTCTGACCAATCGACGACCACAGCATCACCCTGTGAGTGGGCACCAAGTCCCTCTCTTGAGGAATACTGAGTGCACTTGGTTTTGGTGTGGGATGCAAAGAAGTCCCAGATTGGAGTCCCCAGTGACCAAAGATGTCCGCAACTACCGTGTACGTAACTCCCATTCGTGGTCAGTTACGAAGTTCCTGCTGAGACCATAGGCAATCACATTCTGGGTACCTGGCACGTAGGCAGCCGACAAAAGGATATGATGTGCAATGCACTATTTCCATGGGTGTACCACTGCCATACACAGCATTGAGGATCTCATGCCCCCTTGTTTGTTGATGTAGTATAGTCATCGTGTTGTCCGACATGACAAGGGTGTGACGATAACTGATAGCTGGTAAGAACACATGGCATGTTTTGTATACTGCCTGAAGTTCTAGTATGTTTATGTGCATCCTAGCTGCAAGGGCTGGTTCCACTACTCCCACTGCAGGACAGAGTCCACCTCTAGGGTACAAATATTGTCATGACAGTCATCTCTGAGAAGAGATCGGGGTGAGGAATATGGAGGAGGCATCATCCTGAACTTGATGACATAGCCGCGTCGAACAACATCCAGGACCCACTAGCCCATTGTTATTACTCTCCATAGTGGCTGAAAGTGTTTGAGATAACCCCTGAAAGGAATGGTTGAAAGGAGCGTTGTTGTACAGAGTGGTTAACGGCTCTCTAGTCCCACTCAGAGATACTGTTTTCGTGACAACTGGGTGTGTTGTGCAGAGGTCTGTATTGCCGGAACACGTGGATGGATTCTGTGGACCTCAGAGCATTTCTGAAGAGGCTCACAGGCTCATTGGTGGCAGAAATGTGGAGTTCTGTAGCACTATGTAGGGGCGGGTGATAAAATATTCGCTTTGGCTCCAGTGCATGCCTAAGGATCAAAGGATGGCTCCAAGAGCAGCGTTTCTCAAATGTTTCATGACAGCCTCCTAGGCAGAGATGGGTTGGAGGTGGGGAGAAGCAGCAGCCCCTCCCTGTTGCTCCTGGATGCGCCACCTTGGTGTTGGTGGCTGAGGCTGCCCGCAGGGATTGGCAGGCTGTGCTGCCTCTGGAGACAGGTGGGGCACAATGCTAGAGGAGCGCAGTGAGTTCCCCCACCTTCCCAGGACATTAGGGCTCAGGCTTTAGCCCTGGAGTGGTAGGGTAGCGGGTTCCAGTAGTGGGACTTGGGGCTTCACTCTCTGGCCGTGGGGGTTCAGGCGCTGGCCCCGGGCTCCGACCACAGGACTTCAGCCTCTAGCCCCAGGCTCCAGCCACACAGCAGTGGGTCTCACCTCCCCCTCCCCCCCAACAACCTCCCATCGCCCCTGGCTCCTGCTGCCCCCGACCCACCATCAAGGACTTAATTTGTCCCAGGGCTTGCTGTGAAAAGTGACATTTGTATGTTTGTTAAACATACAAGTATCACTTCACAGCCCCCCAGCTACACCTAGCATGTCTGCTGTAAAAAGTGGAATTTGTATGTTTGTTAGTAGCTAGCTAGGAGGCTGTGAAAAGTGACATTAACAAACATACAAATATCACTTTTCACAGCAGTAGACTTACTAGCTAAGCAAGTCTTTTTTAAGACAAGCAACCAAAAAGGCAAGATAAACAACAAAAAGACAAGAATGTGCAAATCGCCTTATTTGTGTTTCGATTCTGCTTAGGTCCACTAAAGAAGAGAGACAATTTAAAATTTTTATTATGGAGTCTTCAAAAAAAACCCTACAAAAATAAATTACAATGATGTGGATGTGTATTTGTGCATATTTGTTTTTCCTAAAGTTAATTAAGTCTTTTAAGAAAAATGGTCAGCGCAGCCACTAGCAAGATTTGGTGGCTGCACTATGAGGCCAACCAAAAAATGTGTTGTGAGAACCCCTGCTCTACAATCTTTCAGTGAATGGAAAGAATCATCTGTCTTCTGATTGAAGAGATGTGATTCATCAAACGGAAGATCTTTGATTGTGTCCTGTACCTCTCTAGGGAAACCTGAAAAATATAACCAGGATTCTCGCCTCATGACAATTCTGGTCGCCAATACGCATGATGACGTGTCCGCTGAATCAACCGCAGCCTGAAGTATGGACTTAGCAACCAACTTGCCTTCTTGTAAAATTGCTTGGAATCAGGAACGATCCTGCTGAGGTAACTTATCTGCAAACTCCACCCTCCATCCATAGTTTATAAAGTCATACTTGGTCATCAGCACCAACTAGTTAGAGATCCGGACCTGTAGTCCTGCTGAGGAGAAAACCTATCGACCCATAAGATCCAGTCTCTTGCCCTCTATGTCTCTTGGGGTGAGGCATGGGTGTTGCTGCTTGATCCGCTCCAAAGCAGACTGGATCACCAGGGAGTTAGGTAGAGGGTGTGAAAATAAAAACTCGGACCCTGCGAGGGGGGGGGGGGAGGAGGAACAGACATATAACCTTTTCTCAGCCCCCTTTGGGTTGAAGCGCATGTGTCCAGGGTATGCCACACAGTGCGTGCAGGTTGAAGAATGGCATTTTTAATTGGTAAGGCCACCTTGCCGGTACCAATGCATGTAGAATGTCTAGTAATTGGTGCTGATTGCCCTGCACCTCTTCTGGTGGGATCTCAAGAGCATTGGCTCTCCTTCGTAGTAACTCCTGAAAGTCATCTGGTGGGAAGGAGAGTGTCGATGACAGAGCTGCATATGGGGATGATGAAGAGAGTCTCTCCAGATCCGTCAGCTGATTGGTGCATCATCTAACCCCACTTCCAAGCATCTACTCAACAAAGGTTGTCCGACATGACAAGGGTGGTGAAACAGGAAAGTCTTCCCGTGCTGAACAAGATGGTTCCAAAGGCAAATATTGAAGCCATGAGCTCCAATATAGCCAACCTGGTTGATCCTGCTACTGTTGCGTTGGTGCCTAAGGAGTGGGATACCAGTGGCTCCTTGGCTGCAGTAAATGAGGGAACTACCACAGTGTCACTAGAACCCTCTAGTCTCTGGAACAAAAGCGGCAGATCATGTCAAACACCCAAATCCTCAGACTCAGAAGAACCAGAGTCCTGAACAAATGGTGGTGCCAATGGAGCCGTTTGAACGGGATATGTTACAGGGGTACAAACAGCAGATGGCAGATCTAATGCAGGAGATGGCAGTTCTAACATCACTCTTTCCAGGGCAAACAGTTTGTCCGGGAGCACTTCTGAATCACCCCGGAATCAATGTACCTAGTCTATGGACAAAACCAGGATTGGTCTCACGACCAATGATTCACAGGTCACTGGAGGGTTATTCTCCTGAAGCAGGAGTTATGTGGTTCGAGAACCAGGACCAGTGGATCGGGCGAAAGGTGTGGCTTCTGATCACTTCTGAGCGCCTTGGAACACGTCATCGCTCCTCCATGGCCGGAATTTGTGGACAGGGCGGCATCCTTCTTGGATTTGGAGGAAGACTTACTACCATGCTTATGCGCATGTTTGCATGGCTCATGGCTAGGCCCTGACACAGGGTCTGTAGCACCGCTACAGATGGAGCTGGATGGAAGCTCTGAGGTAAGAGGAGCACTCTTAGATTGTTCAGGCCATTTGATGTATGAGGGGGGTTCCCCAGCCAGGATCTGACTGCGGCCCCATGGCAACTTCAATGAGGAGCTTTTTGAGTCAGAGAGCTCAGCCTTCCCAGATACGGGCAGGGAAGGAGCGGCAGATACTGCACTTGGATGCGGTGTAAACTTCCCCCAACAGTAGAAACAGTGTTGGTGCTCATCGCTGATGGAAAACAAGAGAGGGCGGGAAGCGTGGACTTTGAATCCCAGCATCTTAGGCATAACCCAGTACCCAGACCTGGGTGCTGGAAAGGGAGTGGATTGTTCAGTGGGGGAAACCACCGAAGCAGCATCCCAAGTTCTTAATCTTATAAAACTTTTGGAACTAGAAAAATACTGCAAAGAAACAAAATCCTAGCTATGAACAAGAGTAAAAGCAGTTTTTCTAAAAAGTTTGCAAAATGTGCCACCAAGGAAGAGGAAGCGGAAGCTTCAATTCAGACCATGCAGCGGTGAGATGGAAGTGAAGACACAGTCAGTCCGCTCCATCCTTTATTGCCTCAGGCAAAACCATGAGATGGTACAAGGGCACACGTGTGGACCAATGAGCAATACTACTTTGAAAGTCTCCGGTTCTGGGCACATGGCACATAATCCTTCAGTGAAATACAATAGGGACCATCACTCAAAGAAGATGTGTATCCAATATGGGCTTTGTCTGGACCTGCAGAAGGTTCTAGAAGCTTGCATAGCAGGCACCTACAAGTGGGAACATGCAGAGGCTGCTCAAAGAATTATAGATAATTTTCTAACACTAAAGGTACTGCACCAAACACAAGGCTGCTAATTTAGACCTCATTATGATTGGTGGTTGCATGGGGAACAATAATCATGACCTGATTATATTAACTATGGGCAAACAGAAGATAGACCTAACTAGTAATACGTGTGACTGAATGCATCCCTGTATTCTCACCATACAAACTAATATAGTTTTTGTACAAAATATGCTTTCTGACGCATCATCTGAAAACTAATAACTCACTAGTAAATAATTTCATGGTGGAATGTATGCAGCAACATAAGTAAAATTATGCATTCTCCCTGTATGATGTTGGTAGCACATTCAAACCCACATAACCACTCCTGCCTAATCAGGGCTAAGTAGGTCTATCTTAAATGAAGAAATATGTGTTTACCTCAATATACATATAAATAGTAAACAGGGTCTTTGAGACTGCAAGAGCAAGACAAGGCAAATCTGCATTTCAGCCTACACAGGAGAGAAGAAAGAGTATGGGGGCACCTTCATCCCCAGACTCCACATAGCCTTCTTTACTGTTTGAATAAACATTCCTTTGAGCGGTAATCCTCAAAAGATTCCACTTCAAAGGGGTACAGGACTATAAAAGCAAGGGGCAAAACTACCACAGTCTATCTATCTCTACCTTTGTCTCTTGCTCTTTCATTTAAAAAGACAAAGGAAACAATCTTTTGGAGTTTAGGGATGATCCTGACTTGAGAATTTGGGTCAACTATGTTGCAGGGAACATGTGGTAAGGATTTTACCTTGAACCAAATCTAGTTTGTTAAATCTTAGATGCTAGAAAGTGTTTTCTCTTTATTTCTCTTATAACAATTTCTGCCTTACTACTTGTACTCACTTAAAATCACAGTAGATAAATACATTTGTTTTATTTTTTAATCAAAATTAAGTAAGTGTTGTGTTTAAACTGAATTGTTTGGTAACTCCAATTAAAAAAAGGCAGGCTGTTGTATGTTGACCTTTTTCAGGTGCAACGCACCTCTAATATCTGAGCTGCCCAGGGACGGGATGGACAGTACAGAACCCCCGTTTGGGGAAAATCCAGAACTAGGAGTGTATTGGGGGTCACCCTGCAAGTAGTAACCAATGCTGGAAGAAGCCAGAGTTGACTGGAGTGTTGCTGGCAGGCTGCAACTATACACAGAAACTCAGGGTGTGACCTGCATGTTGTATGGCTGTTTATGAGGGGTTCAGGTTGGCAGCTACAGCAGCAAAACTGTCAGGCATCCGAGCTCACAAGACAGGTGTTGACACAACCCATCAGTAGTCTGGACTGCGCCCCAGAATGTGATAATACAAATAAATAAAAACATGTTATAACATCTAGGAGCTCCAGTAATAAAAGGAGGAGCTCAGTATCCTACTTCTCACAACTGAGAAAAATTATGAGCAAAATTGACTGGGAGGAAAAATTTAGACAGAAAAACGAATGAAAATTGGGAATTCTTTTACTACACGGCCAAAAAAAAAAAAAAAATTGCACAATCAAAGAAGAGGATAACATTGTCTAAAAGCCCATCCCCGTTCAGTGGTGATTGAAATTAAAAAACAATTTATAGCAGATAGAAAAAGTAGGAAATACATAGCAATCACTATAAATTAGATGTTCTGAGGTGTGGAAAATGGATATTGAAAGTTAAAAACAGCAGGAAAAATCCATGACTGCCAGGGCTAAAGACAACAAAAAGGAGTTTCTAAATATATTAGAGACAAAAGAAATCTAGCAGTGGCATAAGCCCATTATTAGACAGAGTTGGTAAAATTGTTAATGCAGAAAATAGAGAAACTTTAGTGTTAATAAATATTTTTGTTCTGTATCTGGAAGGAAGCAGGATGACGTACTTATCACATGGGGCTGAAGTACTTTCCAGTCCATTACTAACTAAGGAGGATGTTCACAGATTTACAGAGTTTAAAACAGGAAGAATAATTAGATCTAGTCTGACCTCTTGTATATACAGACCATTAAATTTCACCCAGTTATGGCTGTATAGAGCCCAAAACTTGTGTTTGGCTAAAGCAGTGGTTCTCAACCAGGGGTATCCATACACCTAGAAGTACACAGAGGTCCTGTAGGGGAGTACGTCAATTCTTCTAGATATTTGCCTAGTTTTACAACAGGCTACATGAAAAAGCACTAACAAAGTCCATACAAACTAAAATTTCATACAGACAATTACTTGTTCCTACTGCTCTCTCTAAGGCATTCCCTAACCTTCAATTTCTGGGCCACATACTAGTTCAGTTTAGCTTGCCCAGCCTGCAGGAATAATACTAATTCTCCTAAAGGCTGGTGTACAACTCTTCTGGGTGTGTAGGGGAACATAGGAGTGTATAGAATGAGTAAGCTAACAATTATTTTACAGATGGAAAAGACGACATGCAGAACCCAACATTTTTCAAACCTATCCTTATTTCACTCATTCATCCTCAGACATCAGGACTCCTCTTCTCTTTTGACATTCAGCATATGCTGCAGGATATACTGTACTCCATATATTTTATTGAAAGATGGAGTGAGGAATGCAAGAGTGCTTGAACAAGCAAGGTCATTATTTAGTTAAGTAGTATTTTATATTCAGCTGAATAAAAGTCATTCATTATTTGGATTTTTTCCTTGACTTTATTGATTTAAACAATTAACTACATAGAGCTATTGGGATAGGCACTTATGAAATGCATATGAAGAAATAAAGGTTTTCATCTCTACCGACACTCGAAAATGGTTCTGTTAACAGGACCGGGAAAGATCTTGATAAAGGGGATGCTGCCAAGAAAGGCATAAGAACCACTGTCTGGAATGTGATGCCAGACACGTCCAGATTAGAAATAAAGCACAATTTTTTAATAATGAAGGTAATTAACCATTGGAACTACCAAGGGATGTGGTGGATTCTCCATCTCTTATTGTCTTCAAATCTACACTGATCTGAAGATATGCTTTAGCCCAGTATTTCTCAACATGGGGGGTCATAATTCATTTTATAATTATATGGTAAAAATTAGAAAGTAAACAGTTTTTCAGTAATAGTATGCTGTGACACTTTTGTATGTTTATATCTGATTTTGTAAACAAGTAAGTTTAAGTGAGGTGAAATAGGGGGCACAAAACAAATCAGCATCTTGAAAGGGGTACAGAAGTCTGGAAAGGTTGAGAACCACTGCCTTAGATGAGGAGATCATTAAAGAGAGGTCTCTGCTGGCAACTCTGCTTTCCGCTGAAGAACTGGATTCTTGCATTATTGCCTTCTGCAGCATGTTGACCTTTCCACAACATAGGCTGACCTCTCCTAGAATCAGCATTTCCAGTTAAGACATCTCAAAAGACCACAGATTTCCAGACCACTTTACACATTTATATACCATTTTATTCCAAGCTTTTAATGTTTAAAATGGAATCTTCTTTAACTCCAAGCACAACTAGTACATAAGTAAATAGCTAATGAGAAAGATAAGTGCTTTACCGAAAGTGAAGTATAATGCATACTGAATTTCATCAATGCATTTTGCTACATTTGGTCTAAAACTATTGGCACTAGGGATGTAAAAGGCTAACCGTTTAAACAGCTGATTACAGTATAAACTGGGGGACAGGGGAGCAGCAGCTGGGCTGGTTCCCTGCCAGCAAGAGCAGGTGGCTAGCTCTTGCTGGCTGGAAGCATGGAGCCCAGCAGGGAGGTAGCCACAGCTAGGCTCTGCTCAACTCTCTACAAGCAAGAGCTGCCCAGCTACCATGGCGGTGGGAAGCCGCAGCTAGACCGCTCTCATTTGGTAGTGAGGAACTGAGCCAAGCAGGCTCGCCCCTCCAGCCATTTACATGTTCTAGTGTTAGAACGTTTCAACAGATTTTTAAACAAACTCTTTTTTACATTGCTAATTGGCACTAGCAGCAGTATATATTTTACAAAACCAACCAAAATCAAACTATTTATATGAAGAAAAATGTGATCTAATAATGTCTGGTCTACACTACAGAATTTTGTCAACAAAAGTCACCTTTTGGCAACAAAACACTGATGGTGCACACACTACAATATGCCCCGTCGGCAGAACTCCCCCGCTCTGACGACAAAATAAAACCACTTCGACAAGAGAAAGATTTTTTGTGGCAAACTTAGAATGACAAAGCATCAGTGTAGACGCTGGGTGCTGTAACTAGGCTCCTGGAGCTCTCTCACAATACCCACCCTGACCTGTTTTGAACTCTGCTGCACAACCCTGCAGGCAGGCGCCCCTCCCTTTTCAAAACCACAGGAAATTTTGAAATTGCTCAGCATGGAGAGCTCACGCTGCTACTGCCCAGCTGAGCATACTGGCTCCTAGCAACGAACGCAATCCCCTGTGATCCAGGCAGGAGAAGATGGATCATTCTCCTGGGGCTGTGGAAGAACTCTGAAGAAATCAATCCTGCTCTCCTATAGCAGGCCTGCAGGCAGCACGGACTGCTGCTTTTGGGGGGGGAATGATTCCTGATGTGCTGTGAAGAGCCAGGGAGGTTGGGCTGATGTTGGGTTATCACCCTCCCTCTGCCTGTGTATAGGTCTCAGCTGGAGTGGCGGGACAGACGGACACCGACTGTCTATGCACCAGCTTCTGCCTCAGGATTGGTTGCTTCCAGCTGCTTTCTGAACTTAAAGAGTGTGCAGACACTTACTGCCCCCACTGCACATGCACACACGGTCTCACCCTTGCCCCGCCTACCCCCCCCCCCAACTCCTGTGGGCTTCTTGTGTTTGTTTTTAGCAATGTCAGTTTGGCTGACAGGGCAGTTGAAAAGCAGCTGTTGATCTAGTAGGATGCCCATGGAATGATGGGATTCAGAAACCATCATGTGCTGCTATGCCTGCCCCATAAGGCATTGCAAACCCTTCCCAAAACACCCAGCATGCATCTGCACAGTGGGATAGCTACTGACAGTGCACTGCTCCCTGTGTCAATGCAAGAGCTGGTAGCTGAATGCACTCCACTGACACCAGGAGCATAGTGAGGACCTGCAACAGCAGTTTAATTATAGCGGTGGCTGTATGCCAGCATAACTTGTGTCGACAAAACTCTGCAGTTTAGACAAGGCCTAACTCTCTCTCTCATCTCTAACTACTATAGTGCTAAAATCCAGACAGACATTTATCTCAGATTGCTCCAGTTATCATTAAAAGCAAATTCCCTCCGTCTGACAGAAGAAATTATAGTGGTTGAACTTAGCAATGGCTATAAACTGCAAAATGACTGCCATTACTACATCCCTGAGGGTTAGGTAGTATCTTTTATTGGGCCTACTTGTGTCAGAGAGAGAGAGAGAGAGAGAGAGAGAGAGAGAGAACAGTTACGGGTACACTAGAGAGCTTACAGTAAGCTCTCTAGGGTAGCTGTTCTAAGCCCATCAGAGAGCTCTCCTGTCAGCTTAATTACTCCACCCCCTGCAAGCAGTGGCAGCTATGGTGGTGGGAAAAGCTGTCCCGCTGACATAGCGCTGTCCACACCGGCACTTAAGTTGGCAATTTTTTATTCATTTTGAGGCCCTTGGAAGAGAGGAAGGTGATCAGGAACAGTCAGCATGGATTCACCAAGGGCAAGTCCTGTCTGACCAACCTGATTGCCTTCTATGATGAGATGACTGTGGATGTGGGGAAAGTGGAGGACAGGATACACCTTGACTTTAGTAAAGCTTTTGATATGGTCTCCCCCAGTACTCCTATAAGCAAATTAAAGGAGTATGGGTTGGATGAATGGACTGTAAAAGAGATAGAAAGCTGGCTAGTTGGGGCTTAACAGCTAGATGTCTAGTTGGGAGCTGGTAACAAGCGGAGTGCCCATGGGGTTGGTGCTGGGGCCAGTTTTGTTCAACATCTTCTTCAATGATCTGGAGGATGGGGTGGATTGCACCCTTAGCAAATCTGCAGACAACACTAAACTGAAGGGAGTGGTAGATACTCTGTATCCTAGCCCTGCCCTCCAGTATCACAGACAAATTGGAAGACTGGGCCAAAAGAAATCTGATGAGGTTCAACAAGGACAAGTGCAGAGTGCTGCACTTAGGACAGAAGAATCCCATGCACTGCTAGAGACTGGGAACTGAGTGGCGAGGCAGCATTTCGGCAGAAAAGAGCTGGGGGTTACCGTAGACAAGAAGCTGGATATGAGTCAGCAGTGTGCCCTTATTGCCAAGGCAGCTAACAGCATATTAGGCTGCGTTAGTAGGAGCATTGCCAGCACGATGAGCAAAGTGATTATTCCCCTTCATTTGGTACTGGTGAGACCATGTCTAGAGTATTGTGTCCAGTTTTGGGGGCCCCAATACAGAAAGGATGTGGATAAGTTGGAGAGAGTCCAGCAGAGGGCAACAGAAATCACTAGGGGGCTGGAGCACCTGACTTCTGAGGAGAGGCTGAGGGAACTAGGCATGTTCAGTCTACAGAAGAGAAGAATGAGGGGGGGATTTGATAGCAGCCTTTAACTACCTAAAAGGGGGTTCCAAGGAGGATGGAGCTAGGCTGTTCTCAGTGGCAGTAGATGACAGAACAAGGAGCAACGGTCTCGAGTTGCAGTGGGGGAGGTCTATAGGACAAATTTTCACTAGGAGGGTGGTGAAGCACTGGAATGGGTTACCTAGGGAGGTGGTGGAATCTCCATCTTTAGAGGTTTTTAAGCTGCGGCTTGACAAAGCCCTGGCTGGGATGATTTAGTTGGGATTGGTCCTGCTTTGAGCAGGGGGTTGGACTAGATGACATCATGAGATCCCTTCCAAGCCTAATTTTCTCTGATTCTATAAAGTTATGTTGTTGAGCTGGTGGCTTATTCACATCCCTCAGTAACAGAAGTTATACCAGTCGTTCCCAGCCTGAAGCCCATAGGCCGCTTTCTTTCAAAGGGGCACACCACTCCGCCTCCTGCTGGCTGCAGAAAGGAGCCGCTGCCTAAGGACACAAGTGGAGCACGTTGCCACAGGGCTACAAGACCAGTGCAGGCTCCTTGCTGCAGCCAAGGGGATGGGAGATCAGCACATCCTTCCCCCTGGCTGTAGAAGAGAGCCCAGCAAAGCGCTCTGCCTGGGTCCCTAGGCACTGGGGCTCCTGCTGGAGCCAGAGGGAGGAGAGCACTGATCTCCCATCCCCCTGGCTGAAGGGAGCCACTGTATAGGGACCCAACTGAAGTGCACAGGGCTACAGGATGCATGCAGTTTCCCTGCTGCAGTCAGGGGGACAGGAGATCGCCTTCCTTTTGCCTAGAGTGGGGAGGCACGTGGGGGGCTGTTGCCAGAGCAGCCAGGACCCACCATGCTTGAGGAAGGGCAGGACTCTAAATATCAGTGCCTTCTGGTTTGGCCCACACTAAGCAGGCCACCCACTGTGACTTAACTCACTCTCAGGCCATGTGCTTAAGTGCATAGTGACAGTTACTCATCTACACTAGTGCTTTTTCTGAGTGCATATCATGGTATGAGTAATTTGTAGGTGTAAAATAGTGAATGCAAAAATGAGCAGTCACATCAAAATGTTTACTTTAAACATGTAGTGATTTGTAATGCTTAATGGTAGTCAGTACATTCATGATTTGATAGACTGGTGGCCCTTCAGGGTTGTAAAAATGATATTTGTGGCCCTCGAGCCAAAAAGGTGGGAAACCACTGAGTTAGAATCATAGAATATTAGAGTGGGAAGGGACCTCAGGAGGCATCTAGTCCAACCCTCTTAACCTCAGCTAAATCATCCCAGCCAGGGTTGTGTCAAGTTGCAGCTTAAAAGCCTCTAAAGATGGAGATTCCACCTCCCTAGGTAACCCATTCCAGTGCTTCACCACCTGCTTAGTGAAAAACTCCCCTAATATCCAACCTAGACCTCCCCCACCACAACTTGAGACCATTGCTCCTTGTTCTGTCTACTACCATTGAGAACAGCCTAAAGCTTCATCCTCCCTGGAAACCCCTTCCAAGTAGGGAAAGGCTGCTATCAAATCCCCCCTCATTTTTCTCTTTGCAGACTAAACAAACCTAGTTCCCCCAGTCTCTCCTCACAAGTCTTGTGCTCCAACCCCCTAATCATTTCTGTTCCCCTCTGCTGGACTCTCTCCAACTTGTCCACATCCTTTCTGTAGTGGGGGGCCCAAAACTGGACACAATACTCCAAATGCAGCCTCATTAATGCTGAATAGAAGGGAATAATCACTTCCCTCGATCTGCTGGTAATGCTCCTACTAATGTAGCCCAATATGTCATTAGCCTTCTTGGCAACTAGGGCACACTGCTTACTCAGATCCAGCTTCTTATCCACAGTACCCTCAGGTCCTTTTCTGTAGCGTTATACCGACATAAGTGATAGTGTAGACACAGCTAACCTTTCGAGCAACACAGAGCTCTTCCTCAGGTCTGGGAAACGTTCTTAATGTCACAGTGAAATACAAGATCAAATAGATAGTTTAGCACATGGTTTCTCAACCTGTGGTATATGTACCCCTGGGGGTACACGAGAGACAGGCGGGGGGTCCTTGGGGAAAAAAAGAATGAAGGGGAGGCAGGCAGCAGCTGCCAACTTCTGGAGAAGCAAAGCAGCAGCAGCAGCCCGCTTCCCACCCAGTCCCAGCTGGGAGGCGTGTGGCAGCCCCAGCTTCTGGGGAAGGTGGGTGGCAGCCCCTGCTTCCTGGGCAGTCAGCTCCCAGCTGGGAGGTGGGTGGTAGCTGCCAGCTTCTGGAGGAGGCGAGCAGCAGCCCCCCCGCTTCCTGACAGGTCTCAGCTCCAAGGTGAGAACCCGGTAGCAGCCTCCAGCGTCTCGTGAGCTGGGCTTGCAGCTGGGTGGCAGCCACCTACACCCCAACTCCGAGTGCTCTGGCTTGAAGATGGGCAGCGGCCGCCTGCCCACATCCCTGGATCCCAGCTAGTGTTTAAGCCTCCTTTGCCCCAGCTCTGATTGGGTGGCAGTCGCCCACCTCCTGGGCTGGCAGCCAGGTGGCAGAGTCCCCCTCTCTGGGTCAAAACCCAATGCACAGAAAACCTATCAATTTGACAACTTGACAACTATAACAGCCCCATATTTTACCTTTTTCTCCTCTTACCCCTTCCTCCTCTCAAATCTATGGCAAAAAATGTGGCGCAGCGCTTTATATTCCCCAGCACTGGCATGCCGCTCAAAGCCTCCTAGCTTTGGCCAACATCACCTCTAGCCCAGGTACATACTTGAGTTGTGCACCTCTGGTGTAAAAGCAGCAACCCTACCCACACTAATCTGACATCTGTCATGCCACAGCCTTGTATACTCAGCCTTTCTTCCAACATATGGCTCACATTAGTCTGTAAATATAAAATCCTGTGGAAAATTGAGTGTTGGGTACTTATTAAAATTCAGAAGTTAGGGGGTACTTGCTACTTAACAGGTTGAGAAACACTGGTTTAGCATAAGTAGTTACACATATTTTAAGGGACCATTTAAGGTGAAATGGCCCATTCTACGTAGCTCCAAAGCTTGTCTCTCACCAACAGAAGCCGGTCCAATGAAAGATCTCTCACCTTGTCTCCCCAATATCCTAGGACAGACAGGGCTACAACACTGTATACATTATATCCCTGGTTTTTTCCACACAACTTCCTAAAATATTTGCCTTTAGGAATGGAATTTTCCACCCTTAGTCTGTGCCTGAAGGTAAATTTTGGGGAACATATGAACAAAAGCTGTGAGGATAAAAATGTGGTTATTAAAGATTTTAAAAAGCATGAATATCAAACAAGCTGCAATCCTGGCAAAGTAAACACCACCACTAACTATTTAATGGTGTTTTTTTTTTTTTTTTTTTTTTTTTAAAAACATGGATGCAGCAGTATAATGAAAAGCCTGGCCAACTGAGCTGACATAATATGCAAGTGCTTTCAAAAACTATTGAAGGAGGAAGAGCAAGGAATGGGGATTCTGGAGCCATGGTTCTCAACCTTCTTCATATCAACTTCCTTTCCCCTGAACCCTACACCTGAGACCACTCTTCCACTTGGTAATCTGAAAAACAGGATGGTTGTGACCGCCTGATACTTGTTTGCAAACCTCCTTAGGATTGTAACCCCCATTTCAAGGAAGAATGCTAGTTTTAAGGGCCAATTACCAAGCTGTGTTCCCCCCATGCCACTAACTCACCTTAATACTTTGAATTTGTGTAGAACATTGGATTGTTGAAGTGTAACTAATAAATGCTAAAGGAACAGGTAAATATAATTACCTCTATTTTACGTAAGGAAAAGGTAGCTCAGATGTTAACAGACTTGCCCAAGGGCACCCAGGACCCCATTGTACTAGGCGCTTTACAAACAGAACAAAAAGATGGTCCCTGCCCCAAAGAGTTTGCAATCCATAGATCCATGCCTCATCCATTACACTGCAAAGCTTCTCAAGCAGGCACTGAAACACTCACTGGGATTTTCAAAAGCATTCAGCACCGTTCTAATTCTGCTACCATTAAAGCCCCAAAGATTTCAATGGGAGTAGAGGTAGGCCCATGCGGAGCACTTTTGAAAACCCTTAACAGAGATAATATTTACTTTCCTCACACAGGGGTGATCAGAGTAAATGTGTTAATATATTAATGAATGGTTAATTAACATTTCTATAGCTGACCTGATCTTGTGTATCTATTCATTTAAAAAACTCTGTGCTTGTTTTATTACCTTAAGGAATTGTCTCTGGCTAAGGAAAAAAAATATATATTTTTTTTTGTTTTGGTTTTTTTGGAGATTTTCTTTAACAGTTTTACGTGGAACAGATCTTAATCTACTGGATCCTGTTGGCTAATCTAAGATGATCTTTCAAAATTGCACACCTAGAGGGCTGCTGAGGCTTGATCATCTAGTCTACAGTAGTGGTGTTCTACGTGTGGCCCTTGCAGCTCTAAGTTGTCCTTGTGATTGTCTTGCAGTTGTCCATAAGAAGTTCAAAAGAAAATATGTATTTGAAAGAAACTTGAAAATGTGCTCCCTGAGTTGTGTCCTACGATTTTTGAATTATGAGGTTTGAATCAACCTCTATGGAGAGGAGGATGGTGGCACCAGCTCCTTAACTGCCACTCACTGCTTCCCATATAACCCCAGCAGCAGGTCTGGTGCATGAGTTGAAAGCACTCACAACTGCTGTCCCTTCTCTGCAGCAGCTGCTCAACAGCTTCCCTGAAGGCCACTAGCTGCAGTGCAAGGCAGTAGAATACATCTGGCGGTTCCATTGCCTGATTCTTGCCAATCTGTGGATGCCCCAGAGAGCAGGACAGAAGTTTAACTAATTCTGACTGATCTTATCGGAGCTACTAGCAAAGAATGGCTCTGCCTTCCCAATACAAATTAAGCAGGGCACCCCAAGGAAAGGGAAAAAACTGAGGAACAACTCTGATTTTTTACATCTATTCTGGCACAAGTCAGAAGCCTGGGGTCTGTTCTCATTTACCACAGCTAGGTATGGTCCCCAAGTGACGAGGAGGGAAACAAATATGCTGGCACTACACCCTCTGGGAATTCCTGCACATCAGGTGAATCACTAGCAGAAAACTTGTGGGGGGGATTCAACTCCCTTTGAGACATCTGAAGAGTACAAATGGAGAAAAGTGGGCCAGAGAATCTGTCCAAACGTATTGACTGCGGCCCCTTCACCTTTCTGAAGTAATATAATTGATCCTCTGGCTGAAAAATCTGAACACTTGTTTACAGCTCCAGGCTGGTTTAAATCACTGATATAAAATCACTATGATCAGAAACTTGCAGAACTGATTTAGCAGTTCTCACTGCTAAAAACAGATGAATTAAAGAGTGAGCAGGTTTTCAATACAGAATCATACACCTGAAACCTAGCAACGTATTTCTTAGAGACCAGAAATAGGAACCTTAAGTCCCCCCTGTAAAACAAGATTTGGTTGTCAAGATTACCATCAATACTCTGAAAATGAAACCTGGTTTCTGTGATTTAGTCCTCTCTCAGCAGGCAGCTTTGTTGGATTTCACTGATGTCAATCCACACATCATGCCACATTCCAGGGCAATTCAGTACAAAATGAGATTAGTGCAAATTGTTTAAAGAAATCCATTCTCAAACCCACCTCTCACACATGATCTGAGTTAATCTTCCCTGATTAGTAGTTGAATGGAGTCAAAGTTCCAGTCTGGTTTAGCCAGAGCCAGCAAGCCTCCAGTGGTTTACTGTGGGTTAACAACATTTCCCCAAAATCAGATGAAAATTCTCAGATACTGTTTACGGCCTGGCTGACCAAGAAAACCGACTTTCAAGTTCAGATCTCTATTTCTGGACAGTTGGTTGCTAGTAAAACTAATCCTTGTTCTTAAAAATAAAACTTCACCATGGCCCATCCATTCTGCCAATCACAAGGATATACAATTGTCAATGCAGGGGGCTATCCCCTCTACTGTAGCTGTATTTCTGTTAATTTCTGTCAAAGTAAGGTAGTTATGTTTCTCCTGTTACCTTCTCCATTCTCATGTCCTGGCTGAAAGAGCAAGATGCCTAGTAAAGTTTATGACCTCAGTTTTTGCTCAGCTGGCAAAGGAGCCAGTTTACCACTAAGATGTGCTCTTTGCCTTATCTTCTGGCACATCTGCATAATTAAAAAAAATACCACATATCTCCTAAGCCTCAAAACAAAAACTGCTATGCAAATTTCCAAATAAATATTGAAAGATATCTGCTCAGTGCTGAGAGCAAAGGAAAGTAGGAGAGAAAGAAAAGGGGACAGAGGGCACACCTTTACTACGATGCTAAATAGACACTGTTGCCATTGATGTAGCAGCATCAATTTAGCAGGTCTGGTGAAGACGCTCTAAGTCGATGGGTGTGCTCTGAAATGCACCCCAACGAGAGGCGAAAGCTGTCCATGGGAGAGCGTCTCCCTTCAACACAGCGTAGTGTGGATGCCGCTGAAAGTCAACTTAAGGTACGTTACTTACGTAACTTAAATAGCGTACCTTAGATCAACTTGGCTCGGTAGTGAAGACATGCCCAGAGAGAGTGCACAAAATCATAGAATATTAGGGTTGGAATGGCCTTGGGAGGTCATCTAGTCCATCTCCAGTTCAATATCCTAATATTTAATACTCTTTCCCTTCCCAGCACCTGAATTTTATTAATTTGGTATTAACAGATTTTGAGCTGCCTCCAAAATTTCTAGTGGAATACAGGTTTTCTAACAACCCACAGGTGCACTGTAGAAGTTGTAGGTAGGAAACACATCTTTTGATAAAGATGGAAAGAGGGGGCCATTAAGTACTCCTGGAGATGGCTCGGGTTTTGATATTCAAGAAGCAGGTGACAGTTGACACTAGAGAGAATAAATCTTTTACCCTCCACCCAGAAGGCAGGGGCAGAGATAGTCTGAAAATATTTTTGAGAGGGGTTCCCTTTTCTTCACAGCCAAAAGGGCTAGAAAACATTTTTGTTTTTAAGTGAAAGACACACATGCCCAACGTTTTAGGATGCTGACCTTAGTTTTTTATTTCATGAACAGACTAATCAATCATAGCTATGGAAATCAGTGGCAAATCTTGTCTAGACAAAATTATAAAAATCTATAAACTTACCAAATAGTGATAAGTAACAAATGAGTCTTTTGTCCCAGCAAGTTTGATGTTTTTCTGACACTTCACATTGAAAGCTGCAAAAATCAAAGACTGTATTTTAAAAATCAAAAGTCTTCAATCAAAAAGTAGTTTTTCAAAACAGGCTATTACTACAATACTCAGTTACCACACTAGTTTTCCCAGTTTAAAAAGGAAAAGTCAACAATTGCTAGCTAATGCATAAGAGCTCACAACCAGCCAGATCTCAACATACCTGAATGTGGGTGAGGTATTCTTTTAGTGGACTAACTTCTGTTAGTGAAAGCAACATGCTTTGAAGGGGTCATACAGATCTATGATGCACACAGAGTTCTGGTTAAAGTCTGACTCTTGGTAAGGAATGGGTCAGAATGCTGGCCATAAGGTATTTCAATTTGTTTTTCAACACTCTTCCCAACAGGGAAGTATTATAAGGAATTATTCAGCAAACACTGACTTTGAGAAAGCTCCTATCTACACCAGACCAACCTCTCTTTGTACAGAACTTTTACAAATGTAGTTTGATCTTACAAAAGATTTGGCTTTCCACAAAAAAAAATAAAAAACTTAAATCATTAATGAGAGGCCATACTGCATCAGATCAGTGGCCACCTAATCTTATCTTTTCTTCAACAGTGCCTAGTACCAGATGTGTTGGAGCAAAGTGTAAGAAAGTCCAATGTGGACAATTATGCCCATATGATAAAAATGGTTAGGAAGAAACTTAAGTCACCTAAGGTTGTGCAAATGGATACCTTTGAAAATATTCATGTAAAATGTGTGTTCCAACTATGCAAAAATCAAATCTTTATAGGGATGAACGGTCTAATTTGCCTTATTCCTATGCAATGTCATCACCTAGAATCCACAGGCATCTTTCATCACATTTAAATGATTACTTTGACAACTGAAATCATATGGGGCTAGAAAGCTGTATGTGAAACTGCATACCAGAACCCCAAAATTAAAACTGTCTGAAACCAGCCATTTCTAGAAGCATGCAAGTAACCAAACAGATGGAATACCACTCCCACACACAGTGAACTACTTCTGTTGTTCCTTACAATAACTTGGAAGCCATCCTAATGTCATGCTAGAGGCATATAAACCACGAAAATCTACATGAAACAAAAATCTTTCTACCAATGGTAACAGTCTATCAATGTGACATTCTATCGATGGAGATATATCCCACATTCATATTCTAGTTAAAAATATTTATTTTCTTATGTATGCACTATCTAAATTAGTTTGTGGTTTACAACAGGAAAGAATAAAAAGAAAGTACTTTCAGTATTCAAAAACAGGAATATCTAATTTTAGGTTTGAGGTGCTGGGAAGAGAATTGAAAAACAAAAATAAAGAGACAAACATAGGAGCAAAAGCTAACAAGCACAAAGTTTTAAAACAGTATGTAGTCAATTCTCTTTAGAGAAGAGCAGAACCACATTAACTTTCAGCTACAATAAAAAATTCTTGCACCATGAATAGGTTTTTAACTTGAGTAGATAAGAAACAAATGTGCCACTAATCATCAGATAAAATGCAGCAATTATAGTGGGGCCCCTTGTTACCCACAAAAGAGAAACTATTTTATTATGTCCTGCACAACTGAAGGCTAAGTTCCAATTCCAGAGTCTTTATGATATATGAAGCAGAAGGAACAAAGCTTGATATCCAGGTACCAGGTCAAGCTTGCTGCACAAAGCTCAATTTTACAGTTGGTCAGTTGTACAAAGCTTGGCTTGACAAGCAGACCTACCTTCATAACTTCTGTAACAAAGTTGGACAAACAGAGAACACCAAGATGACTTTTTAAAGAGGCACTTTTCTGCCCATGACTGTTTTTAAAACAGGTGGGAAGTTGATTTCCTGTGCTTTTAAGGCTTGAGCCAAAGTCCATTGAAATAATTGGGAACCTTTCCACTCTTTACAAGGACTTCTGGATGAGGCCCTTGGTCTTCAACAGTTTTGTAGTAAAGACTGAGGAAAGCAGGTTTTCTGGCATTAACTCTACTTTATTTCTGGCAGTGTTTGGAAGCAGCTTCATGACAGACTCAATAGCATTCCTCTGTAAAGCTGCTGGTCAATAGATAAGCAGCTAAAATGTTATCACTTCAAGTCAGCAACTTGGGCCAAAAAAACAAAACAAAACAGGCTATCCCAAGAAACACCACACTGAATTAAGCCATCTTACAAACAGGCAGAGGGTAGTAGTCTCGATATATGAGAGTGACTGGCTGCACAGTATCCTTACAGCAGGTGATTTATTTAAATAATGCAAAGTTTGTAATTAACACTGACAGATTCTCTTGAACTCAAGTTCCATTTGACACAGGGAATGAAAGGGCCAGAACATTAGTTACAGCTCCCAAATTCTAAAGGCCAGTCTGTGCTGGTCCCACCCTAATGAGATTTAGAGCAGCTACATGGCTGCTCTAAATTATACCATCAAAGACACTATAGCCATGGAGAAAAAGCATACCTCCACTACTTCCCTTCCCTATCACCTATGATATGCCTCTATGAGGGGGCAGAGGGCAGATGGCACAGGAGCCAGCTGGGTCAGCTTCATGCCAGCCAGGGAAGTTTCTGCTGGCCATTTGTGGCATAAAGAGGCCACATCTCATTTGATACTCTGGTCCCTAGTGCTGTGATAATGTATAGATAGAGCATTGCTATGGATTGGTCTGTCTTAACTGTTAAAAATAGGGATGTGTTAATTTTCTACCTGCACAATGTGGCTAGGTGGTGATAATTAGATTAATGATATATTTTTAAGCTCATGAGGTTGAAACTTCAGAGAGTCTCATCTGCAATACATAGGCACAATTGAGTGCATAAAAAGGGCATGATTGTACAAAACCTTACTCACCTGCAGAAGTCCAATTTCAACAAGTACTGTCACTGGCTTCGGTAGGATTCCTCATATGAGTAAAAGTCTGCAGGACTGAGCCCTAAGAAGTTAAAGATGACTTGTAAAGGAAAAGAAGTTTGTATCTGTTTCTTCTTTGTGAGGTATAAAGAAGTTACAAAAGCCTCACCCTCACCCACCTGCCAAACTGTTATTTTGCATTTAGAAATTTAGGTCTTGTTTACCTCATTTTTCCTGAAAGACTATTTAGAGAATGGAAGCAATAGAATTATGACATCAAATACCATGGCAGTGAAATAGGGGGAGATGGAATTTTTAATTAGATGTTAACTGTCAGAATTTGACTCAATAGATGTTAACAAAAGCAAGCTGTTGGGAGAAAAGATACCTTGGTTGAAGATTCAACACTTCTACCCTGTCAATAAAAGGCACAGAAAGCTCCCAATCCACTTCTCTGAACCTCCAAAGAAATTTCCAGAAAAAAAAAAAAAAAAAACTTGGAAGGCATGATTTGACATTCCTATTATTTAAAGGTAAGACAGGATTGAAGGGGAAGAGCTTTTGGAAAGAAATAATCCAATCCCAAACTTTTTTAGCCTTCATCATGAAGCAAAGACACCCAATTTTGATTTTCTTTGACAATCTTTAAGGTTTTTTGCTCGCTCAAGTACAGCATTTCTGCTTTGATTGTGCCATGTTATGTCACAACCTAAAGTTATGTAAATGGTTTCACAGAAGAAGTTCCCTGTTTTGTTCTTATTTGTAAATACTTTAATGGAGTGGCTCCCCCTCTGAAGTATCAAAGTAAAATGTATTGGGGTTAACCCTGTACCAGGTTTCTCCTGCATCCTCCTCAACCTTAGGCAAAACACCCTAACAACCTCAAGCTTCCATTAGGGCTGAAAAACAGAAGAATCCTTCACTTCCTCTGTGAAATTTCAGGTACTCCCCTGATTTGCTGTTTTCATTCAAATACTTTGGAAGCCAAGAGAATATATTTTATTGCAAATGTGAGCAGTTCTGTACAATGTGGGATATAATTTCTCTGACGCTGCAGATCCACAGGGTACTAGAGATCTAATCTACTATTAATCCATTGTTGTTTCTTCTTTTCCCTCCTTTATTCTGTGTTCTCCCTCTCTGCTCCCTTCACACTGTTGGTATTCGGAGCCTGAGACCATCAGGTGGGAA
The DNA here is from genome assembly GCF_026122565.2 of Emydura macquarii macquarii. NCBI lineage: Eukaryota > Metazoa > Chordata > Testudines > Chelidae > Emydura > Emydura macquarii. The sequence goes on from NW_027131391.1 coordinate 9,459,583, forward strand.
GTTTCAGAGCTGTGTGGGTAGTTCCGAGCTGTAGACAGGAGAAGAGGGGACTTGAGCTTAGGGTATAGGTATAGTAAACTGGGGGATGTTTTTGAGCAGATAATTAGGCTGGAACTAAAGGAGCTGGTGGAGGTTCTAAGGTGAGAAGAGGACAGGATGGGTTAGCAGAAGCAAGTGGAGTCAATTGGTGACTAGGATGGTTGGATAGAGAAACAATTGAGAAGATGTGGAGTAGAGCTAAGATGAAGGGGGAAAGGTAAAAGTAGGAGAGAAAGTAAAGCAGTGGAAAGAGGGACAAACTTTCTCATACTCTGCCCTTCACTGTGAAGTGTCCCAGCTTTGCATTCCGAGAGGGGGAGAAGGATGGAGAGGAAAGAAGATACCCCTATTCTTCCCCACTACTCCACCAACCTCCCTCATTCCCTACCAAAATAGTTCCGTGCCATCCTGCCCACAACCAGTGTCTAACTTTCTCTAAAAACATGATCCTGTAGAGAAGGATCCAGGGAAGAGGAAGGAGCAGCTTGCTACTTGCAGGCCCACTGTCTTTTCCAATACCGCTCTGTCCTCTTCCGTTCTGTGAACTGGATGAGCAGAGAAATTTGCTAAACTGCTGCTCTCTGAAATAGCAGCATGCAGTGCACACTAGAAGAGACTTCCTGTAGACCATTTCACAGGAACTCCACTGCAGCACAGAAGTGGGATTGAACAAAGCAACCCAAAATGATACAACTGAAAATGGAATACATTAAGGATATTGGGCTCCTGAAGCCTATTTGTTCTGATGAGTCCTTTGGACTTTGTCAGTACCTGGTGCCAGGTTGCCTATAGGAGCTTTCCTCATACAGCTATTTTTGTGAGGATGGGTTTAGGCCAAGTTTTGGGTTTTTTTGTTTTTTGTTTTTTTATAATGGATGCCTACAATTAGGGGCTTACAAATCCATATTCATGCACAAACAATTGGCCTGATTTTCACAAATCAGGAACAGCCCATAATTCCCATTTTTGCACCCATTTTTAAAATTGTGATTCTCTTCTATACATTCTTTCAACAGGATACTCTTAACTGCTGTGGCTATATGGCACAATTAGTTGTGTTTTTTTTAACCTAGATTACTTTTATATAACTTTATAAATTAATGTTAAAAATATATTTTAAATTGTTTAAACTACTTATAAGATGTCCATGAAAAAGCATTCATTTGTTTTACCTAGACATCCTATCCCCTTATGCATCCTTAGGTGACTGTGCTGATCGGTCTCACAGCTGTCTTGGCAAGAGCTTTTCTAAGACATTTCTGTTCATCAGTATAATATAGTAATCAAGGTATATCGTTATAATCAACTTGATTTTGTATTGCATCTTGATTTGACACTATTCCAAAATGCGGATGTATTACTAACTCCTATGCTGCACAGGCAAAGGAAAATAGCTGGAAACCAAAAGACATGCACACACCAGCACCATTCTCTCTCTCACAAAACACAATAGTCCATTTAAGAGGTACAGTGGAGTATCTCAGTCTATTATATTACTTACACTGCTCAATGGATAAAGCAAACTCTTCTAAGTTAAAGGGTTAGGAATGTTAATCATTTCAAGCAATGTGACTGAACCTTGACAATTTATAAAGCTGCCATTCACTCTGGATGTTTCTTGCATAGTCCCTTTTAAATTTCAATTAGCGTTTACGGGGAGAAAACTGTTAGATTAAGTGAACTCCTTGTGCTTTGTTTAGTGAGTTTGCATGGTACAGTGCACCTATAAGATGCTCAATAAATATGCTAGCACATCACAAGGTGATTTACAGAAGAAGCATAATAATTTAATTGTACAGTCAAAGTTACTGTTAGGGACATCCTGTGCTCAAAGTAGCCCAGCTTCCTAGAGCTGTCTGACAGACTGAAGTACGCAATTACCTTATAACTCATGCTGTATACACGTATGTACTGTGTGTCCTCTTCTAGCACATTAATTATTCTTTTCAAATAAGGACACAACCAAGTTTCCAGTAAGGAAAAGTTTCAGCTTTAAGAACTAACAGGTTGACCAGTTCTGGCCCTCTTAATGAAACTGAACAATCTGATCTCTATAAAAACATTTTTTAAAGTGGGAGCTAATACAGCTAGTTTTTAACTATTTAGACATGCTAAGAAATATTGTAAAAAATATTTTCTAGGATAATGAAATATTACTGCACTTCCCTAGCATAGTCTTTTGCTTACTATTTTTCTTAATTTTGTTAGCGAACTTTATGTAAAAACTTGCACCATCAAACTAGAGTGTATCTACTCACCTCTTCCCTGAAGAAGCTTGAACAAATAGATGAGCATGACCTGGAGATTAAACTGATTGTGTCAGACTGCAGTGCTAGTGAAAAAAGTTCCACAACTGAAGATTCACCACTAAGAGTGCCCTGTCCCATCACCCTGCACTACAAATCTGGATACAGATAGAGTATTACAACTGCTGCAAAATGTCAAGATAAAAACAAGAGAAGAACAGTGTTTCAGGTACACAGGTGCCAATACTCAGCTAGTATAAATCCACTTATATCAACTGAGGATCCACATCCCAATACCCAAACCTACAGCAGGATTTATAGTTCAAAAATCAACATCCTGAACTACACTCTAAAACAAACTGGAAGCCAATGCAATCTGTACACCTCTTAGCAGTTCCATGCAGGGAGCGGGAAAGTACAGAGCTGTCTTTTGTACCAGCAAAATCGTTTAAGTTGCCTTCAGGTACAGCCAGCCCCATCAATATAGCACATTGCAGTGATGCAACTTGGAGGTCACGAAGACATCTTACTGGAGCAAGGACCACATCAGAAAGAAAAGGTTGCCATTGTACTTAAGCGTAAATGAAAGTATGCTTGGCCTGGCCAAAGCAATCACAAAGTATTTACAGAGGACTGTACATTTACATTTAGTCACAATCACAAATAGACAAGAAAGCTGAATGAAAAGCAGACAAAAGTTATATGTATATTACTAAAAAAGGAAAGCCAGATTTGGATTCTCTTTTCATCAAATTTAAAAAAAAAAAATCTCTACTTCACTTGTATTAGTCAAGAGTCACATTCAAAGGAAAGAAAAGTTCGTACAAATGGCCAGTGAGAGAGAAGTCACAAGAGCATCTACCATCCTGATTAGTTAAATTTTGCATTTTGGAAATTAACCAAGCAATAAGATGGTTCTATTATGATCACTAAGACAGCTGTTTGCTACAAGTCAGTCCAAATACCATCTGCTTACTATAAAAAGGCCAAGAGCCCACCATCAGTTGTTTAACCACTCCAGTATCCAATCACAAAATTACTGCTTCAATTCTAAATGTCCTGCAGGAATGTTTCTTTTAACCAGAGATATCTTATCTCTTTTAAACAGAAATGTATGCATGTGACCATTATATATACTCATACTAGGAAAAGTTTTTCATCTTGAAGACAAAGTGCCCTTTAAGAAATTGACATTTTAAAAAGTCAATTTTCTGATACAGCACTCTTGAAATACTGTTCTGATTATTTTTAATCCCTTTATCAAAAAAAGTTTCTGCTCCTCTGCTTCTGTTTGAAAGATCTTTCAGGCAGACCTGAGAGCAACACCAGTTCAGGCTAACTGTGCTAGGGCTAACCAGTTTTCTTCTCTGTGCACAAAAACTACCTGCTGCTTGTTTATCAGAGTTTACAAAAGAGTTGCCTTTATCTCCAATTACATGGTATGTATTTTCTGGTGAAAACTGATATAAACTGGAAACCAGACTCCTTTATTATTTTGCCTAAGGCAATTTGTAGGATTGCATTTCAGCAGCAAGTTATTAAAACCTTGAAGTACAGAAGGCCTTCTCTCCTATAAATCTACAGAGAAAAAGCAAACACAACCAGAGTTCTGTAGCACTTTAACAAATTTTAATTTCAGTAGGCATAAGCTTTCATGGGCTTCAGCCCACTTCCTCAGAAAAGACTCAGAACTAGGATTTTCTACGTGAACTGTTGAGGCTCTTATCTGATTTACAAGGAATCATTCAAACTCCACTGATACAAATGAATAAATAAGAATAGGAACTCAGACTGCATACTCCCAGTCTTATTTTGATTGGTACATGGGGTGGGTGACCTGGAGCTCCCAGCCACTGTGAGGGGATCTGGAGCTCCCTGCCACTGTGTGGACTTGGAGCTGCAGGGGCTCGAAGCTCTGGGGGCTGCCCACAGCAGCTGGACATTCTGGGGCCACCCATTGCAGCTAGAAACTTAATTTTTACCTGAATATTGGTATAAAGGGTGTCCCAATTGTACATCAATTGGGACGCAGGACAAAGGGTTAAGTATCGAGACAGTCTTGACTATCAGGTCACCCTTCTGGTCACCCTAAGAAGATCTTAAGTTGTGCTACCTGTACAACTGCATTTTTCCACAATCTTGTTCTCTCAAAGTACAGCTCCTGAAAACTCCTTCATTAGTAGAATTGCTTAAATTCACTGACTAGCACTTCTGCTACCAGCAACTTCTATGTTCAATCTCAACATAGCATCAAAATATTAAACTGAATGTATTCATTTCCTCCAGTCACCATTTCAGCACCAAGAATATCAGATCTACTGGGAAAGACATGACAGAGGCCTACTCACTGTTTCCAGATTTCACTTCCCGATACACAGCAGCTGAACAAATCTGAGCATTGACTTGTAGATCCTGCTGCACAAAAAGGTTCCCGAGTTAGGTGGACATGCTTTTGTGATGCATTTTTGGACTACAAGTTGGTACTGTTATGGGTATCAGCACAACAGAAGCAAATACAGGGGGAGAAGCACAAAGCTGACTGGATGAAAAGTTTGAGATCTGCATGTTAATAAGACTGCAATGACTGTCACCATAGTACACATTTGCGGATGAATTCAATTTCTGTTTTACATACATTAAAAAACACTGAAAGTGTACGAAGGTTGCAAAGTCAAGCACTCAAAAAGTTAGGAATGCCAGAAATTAAGGTTGCCTGTGTAACTTTTAATTCAGCCCTCATGTGTAAGCCTGAAGTATTTAATGATCCAATAGTATTTTCCATAGGACCAGTCTCACTCAGTGCCCTGGATGGACAGAGCTCAACTAAATGGAAGCTATTTCTATCATTCAATGTGTGACCCCATGCCTTAATTACTTCACACTATTCAAACTCTGCACTGAACAAAGATATTTCCTCATGGGCTTCACTGTGCTTCAAAAAATGTTAAGGTGAAGTGAGGGTACTATCCCCATTTTAAAGACAGGAAACTAAGACAGAATAAGGCCAAAACTGTCAACTGTCCACTAATTTCAGGTGCCCAAATCAAATCTAGGGCCTGATTTTTCAGAGCAATTCACATTTTTATAGCACTTTATATGTTCAAAGCACAGCTCCCATTGACTTCGGTTGCAGGTCTGAGTACTCAGAACTTCTGCAAGTCACGTCCATGTGTCTCTAGCTAGGCACCCAGATAATGAGAAACAGTGGTCACCTGTGAAAACTTCGGTTTAAATAACCTGCCTAGTACCACATAGGAATTTTATGGCAGAGACAAGGATAGATTCCAATTCTCCAGGATGACAATCACATGCTTTAATCATGAGACCAACCCTCTCCCCCACTTCATACTTTCCTATTTCCACAACAAATAAGGCAGCAGGTCCTACAGACAACAGCCTCATTCACTACACAACCCTGATTCAATCTGTGACCACCACCCATCCTGTGCACTCAAAAGGCAGGGGTCTTCTGGAAAAACATGTAAATTGATCTGTAATTAAAGGCTGTATTATAATGCAAACACACAAGGGCTAAAATTAAGGTTATATGAGCAATTATAATTCTGGCATTCCTAACTTTTGAATGCTTAATTTTGCAACTTTAATATTTTTACTGTCGTTTTTAAAATACATTTACCAAGCTTAACAAAACCAATTTTAAAAAAATTCAGAAATTCTATCATATGGAACCATAATGACCCCACATAGGTCATCAGTATGGTAAAACCTTCAGATGTACAGCACAGGTCCTTAACACACAAGCTGGAGGAGGTTATCCTCCTTGTGTGTCAGTCACTAAAGGAAGTGGAGACATACTGTGCCAGTGGGTTTCACAAATATTTGCTAACAGCAGAGGAATATTGAGACTCAAGAATCCTGAGTTCTATTCCAGGTTCTGGAGAGGAGTGTTTATAGACCCTTCCTCCCATGGTGGATAAAAATCAATGATTTTTTTAAATAAAAAAATTGGATTTAAATTGGATTTTTTATTGAAACAAGTTTGATTTCTTTTTCAAATCAATATTACATTTCTCATTTAAAAAGTTACAATTAAATCTCATCACAAACATGCTACACACAGTCTCAAAAATCAATCAATGGCTCTAGTCTGTCCAGCCCAACTACCAGCTCTTGCTTCTTCAAAGTTCTGGGCTTTCAGTTTCTGTTTCTCAGCAGACTAAAGTCACATGTGCAAAGACAGACAGGCTGGATAGTATTGTTCTGTGCTTATGTGGCAGTGGAGCTGGGCCAAGCAAGGCAGAGGAGTTAGGACAGTCTTAAGACAGACAAAGAATGGAGGCAGAGTAGAAAGGAACAGTGGTATGGACTGGAAATAAAAAGGGACGATGTTATTCAGTACACATACAGCTACCTATATCTCCCCCCCACCCCCCCTTTTGCCACAGAAAAACCTGTCATGGCTGCTGGGTGTAAGAGACCCTATCTGGGAATATTTTGAAGAAATTCCTTCCCTGGGTAAAAAAGGAAAACATGTCAAGTGTAAGCGGTGCAAGAAGATGCAGGGCCTAGTTGCAAGAATGAAACATCAATGAAAACGGCTTATTGGGAGAAAATGGTGTGGATATGTCTGAAGAACAATGTGGATCAGCTGGTTAGCAACTTAAATAATTCACTTTGCAATGCATCGTTCTTCAAGTCTCTCTATGCTTTTTAGTATAAGTGATTTAATAACTAAATTCCCAAGCTGTTTGCTATGCTGGATGTTGCTAGAAAAAAAAAGTTTAGTTTAGCTAACCCTTATGGCTTGTTTAATTAGTTAACTAGGTTTAGAATCTATCACCCAAGTATATGGTGCAGAAAGATGCAGTAAGAGAAATCTAGAGAGTTGCCAGTTGCCACTGGGTGTCAATCTCTTAAATTTTATATTATATAAATACATGCCCCTTTCAGAACATCATGGCCACAGACCATAATGGTGATGCCATAAATCTATTCCTATTTTACATCAGCATAACTCAGCTTTCCCAAGGAAACCCCATCCTATTTTTTTTTTTTTTTTTTTTTTTTTTTTGGGGGGGGGGGGGAGAGAGGAAGGAACTGAAGTGCCAGTGAGTTCTATGGGGCTTACTCCAAAATTAAGTGCACTCTAAGTGTAATCAGTCTTAGCTTTTTTAGTAATTTGGAATTGGATCTGCATCCTTGCTGAAAAAAGTAAATGATTAACTGAACAGAGTGAGAACAACTATTCAAAAATCATTTTTCAATTTTGTTTCAGGATTCCATTTAAGCATAAGAGACTGACTGACTATCTGCAACAACTTCAGAATCATCTGTTGGTACTTTTAACAGCAGTGCTGCAACTAAATGCATTTCAGACAAAGTATCAGTAGCAAGCAAAAGATTTCAATCATCCAGTAAAACCACCAACATGGATGGGTTTGTAGTAAGGACCAGCAAATACCAACAAGACACCATAGAGGAAAAGATTGCTCAGATCATTTATGCCATAAATTCTCCTTTTCGCATTGTTAAACACTTCATTGACATGCTTGAGTCCTTATGACCAGGCTACACTCCACCTGATAGAGCAGACACTGGTGGAAGGTTGCTAGATAGTTTATGAGAAGGAACTTGAACAGTGTGCAAGAAATACTGAGGGGAAATTCTCCATTTTAAGCCTTGATGGGAGGAGCAATGTACACAATGATCCAGTAATACGTGCCTGTGTGACAACAGAAGATGGGGCTGCATATCTTTCAGAAACAATAGATACATCGGGAAATGCCCACACAGAATATTTAAAAGTAGTGGCAGTGAAAGCTCTAATAAACTGACCAAAATTCAACTGTCAAGTGCGTAGTTGTCACTGACAATGCTTCAAACATAGCAAAGATGAGAAGATACTTAGAAGAACAGAAGGATGCTCCGCAACATGGCTGCAGTGCCCATTTAATACATCTTTTAGTCAAAGATGTAAGTACGTCTTCTCCAGGAAGACGAGAAAATGCTGAAGTCGCAAAATACTTCCATAACCATTTTGCTTCAGCTTCACTGAAGATAGCAGGAGGATCTAAACTAATTCTCCCTCAAGCTGTTCAATTCTGTGGTTGATTGTTTTGAATACTGGTCTATTCTCATAAAACTGTGAAGAAAACCCATGATAAATAGATAGATACTCTGGATGAGATACTTCCAACACTGGATTAAAAAAAAGAATGTAGAGGATATGCTCAGTATATTGAAGCCTATATACATAGGCTTAAACTTCAGAGAAACTGTTGCTGCATTGCTGATGCTGTCGAAATTTGGAAGGCACTTCAAGGGACATTACATTTCTTGTGAGGCATTTTTAAGCTGCAGGCAATAAAGAAGCGAATGGATCAAGCATTAATTCCACCTCATCTTCTTGTGAGCATTCTCAACCCCCAGATATAAAGGTAGATGCCCAACTTCTGAAGATGATGCTGCCATAATATCAGCATCTCAAAATCACGCCTCAGTTATGCCAATCATAATACATTTCAGGGCTGGAGTGGAACAGTATGTGTTTACTGATGTTTTGAACAAAGTCACTCCCCTGAATTGGAGGAAATTAGCCAGGCACCTTGAAACAAAGTTCCTTCAGTTGTTAAGCCAGCTTTTCACAGCTGTAGCTTCCTCTGCAGGCACAGCAGTTTATTGTCAACGTAACTTAGGTAGACTTAACTCTGTTGTGTAGACATGACCAGTCTCCTTGATCTCAGAACATGCCCCTTCACCTAGGATGATCATTTGCAGGAGAATTCTTGCTCAGCCCCAGGCTGGGGCATGTCCAGTAACCTCTCTGGGCATGGAGCATGCTCAGTGGAGAGGGAATATTTAGATAGTGGCTGGCAGCAAAACTAAAAAATTTCTGAGCACATGCAAATGTAAATTTTCAGAGGTTTATAATTCTACCAAGTTTGGGAGAATTTTTCCAGAAATGACCAAAAGGCACATCTCTACCAAATTTGGAGTCTCTGCTCCAAAGCACAGGGGCACTAAATTAGAGTGTCTCAATACAATTAAGAATTTTGTAACACGGAGAAAACATTTTCTTAACTTCATTCTCAGAATAGCTAAACCACCTTTGCTGAAACCTTTCAAAAAAAAAAAAAAAAAATCGGTCTCAGGCAGCCATCCAACTGAAAATTTCAGCCTGAACAACTGTCACGTTGTAAGCAAGTGAAAAGCGTCTTTTAAGGGAAAATATCAACCGTAACAATGTGTTGCTACCAAATCTGCCTCTAATCTGTTTCAAATTAGAGTCTGCTAAGAAAAAAGCCACACACTTCAAGCTTCTGAGCTCTCTAAAAACTAATTTGAGATAAAAATGTCTATCTTGGACTACTGGTGAAAAAAGTATAGACAGGTTGTACTATTACAAAAAAGCAAGACGACAAAGTGAAGTTTTAGGGACTGGACATTTTGAGGGTGGATGTAAGAGACAGCTTTATCTTTGCCTCCTAATACTAGAGAGATTATAACAATGCCAACCTTTTAAAATTGGCATTCTTGCTTGATCCATGTTAAAACTTTCACAAACATGACCTCCTGCTACAATCCTCCCTGTTCCACTACAGATCCGTCCATTCCCCGTCTGATGCCACATCACTTCCTTCCAGCTTCTGAACAATACTTCAGGGCAATCATCTTAGCTCTTCTTAAAACTGACACCAAAGCAGCTTTGTCCTAACACTCTGGCCAGCCTGGGGTGGCTTGCCCACGGCATGCCACCAGAATGGCAGCTGTTTGAGCAGCGCAAGCATGAGTAAGTTTCTAATTGGCTGACTCTCAAGTCTAACGTCACATCCAAGAATTAGATGGCTTCTTCCCCCTCCCCCATGGGTATAATGAAAATTTTTATTGTGTTATTCATTAACTTGCATTTCATTCAGTGGCTTCTAAAAAGATCATGAATGACACGTTAGGGGGATGAATATACATAAGATTTTTGACTGTCATTTAATGAGAGCTTGTCTACTGCTACATTAACACACACTAGGGGAATCTTTAGTGTGCATCAGCAGGGTCTAAATGGACCAATTAATGTACAACACTTAGAAATCCAGCCCTTTTAGTGTGCATTGCCACATCGCGTACACAAACCCTAAAATAAACACGGATTAAAATCGAAGCAACTGTAGCAAACCATTCTTATTACTCACATGTCTAAAGGATAGAAGAAGTATCAAATCATACTATACTTCACTGGCAAACATTATCTGTATTACAAACTATTTTTTAAAAAGGATACTGTCAAGCTTTTTAAATTTCTCCACAGCTAAAATTCATTTGTGATGCAAAAGGCCACATGAAGGCCCTTCATACTGCTTAAATAGTTAATGTAATGAAGAGATCCCAGATTAAATTATTCTAATCTCCCCTCCCAATCTGTAGGTAGTTTTATGTACAGGAAGTACCTGTGCAAATCTCTGAACCAGTCCCTGAGTGAGGGTGGATGATTTGACGCCCACTAACTAGTGATATCTTTTGGCTAAATGTGTAAATTTCATTTTGTGTTTATTCAGTGTAACATTCACTGTGCATAAAAATAAGCTTATAGATGCCACTTATAGCAACAAAAAAGCATTTGCAACTACCGCTTTACTGGTTCCATGAGCAAAATAAACCATACCAGCAAAATCATTTTTATGCTGGTATAACTACTTCTATAAATAAAGCATCACAAATTTTAAAGTCACACCCTTCACACACTGCTATGCCAGTTAAAATTTTTTTAGTGGCCTTATCTAACATGGAATTATCCCAATACTAATCTCAGGGCTGGTCTACTCTGAAAAATCAGCATAGCTATGTCTTTCAGGAATGTGAAAAACCCATATCCCCAAAAGAGGCTGTTAAACTAACCGAACCACTGATTCAGGCCTTGTCTCGACTAAAAAAAATAAGTCAACCTAACAGGTTGATTTACAGCCATCGCAATAATTTGAATTGACATTCAAATTTGTCAATTTGAATGGACAAGAATGTCAGAACCACAGCCAATGTAAGGGCTACACTGACACTGTCGCCCTACCTAAGCCAACATTAAGCCTACACCTTTTGTCAAGGTGGTTTGTTGAAAAAACAGGGCAGTTTTGTCAGCAGGGGGAGGGGGAGGACTGCAGTATGTACACCAGCACTGTTTTGTCAAAAAAAGCTGACTTTGGTTGACAAAGCAGTCCAGTGTAGACCAGGGCTCTCAACACTAGGTTGACAGAAGAATTCTTCTATGACTTATCACCTCTTGAGGTGGATTCCCTACAGCAACAGGAAAACCCCTCTCAAATCACTAATAAATGTTAACACAACAGCAGCATAGCACTTCAGTGTAAAGTGTAGACAACCTCAGAGGTTAAAACCAGAACATTAAGGGACAGCCAAAAGAATATAATCCCAAATTACTTCCATCTCTTTGTATTTGAGTGAAGATCTTGTTTTCTACACTAAAATTTTGTTTGCAAAGGAGGTTTGGTCACATTCCTTTGCATTAAGACAAATTTTTTTTTTTTAGTAAAAGAATAGTTTAATTCTGAATTTTGACAATTTATAAGAGACCTGCACTCTTGTCCAGCCAGCTCTGCATCAACAGCTAGTGCAAGGATTGGTCTGGAGTAAACTTTTCAAGAAGTCTAATTTAGGTTCCCATGTCCCTTGTTCAAAAGTGATTAGTCACTTTTCCAAAAAGCTTACCCAAGACAAGATTTTGTAATAGAAAGGGCTGCCGGAGGGGGTGGGGGGGGAATAAAGCAAGTTGGTAAAAAGTGTACTTATCCGGAGGAAGATGTATAAGTACACCTATATCTCACAGGACACCAACAGTGGTTTTTATTTTACTTCAGAATTGTTCATTAATTCAGAAGGTTCTTATTTTGGACTCTGCACCATTGTTTGAGAGAAAATAGTTAATTGAATCACATGTGATTCAGTTATTAAAACCTTTTTCCAGTTCCCACTTTACAACCGGAAAAAAAAATTTTTTTTTCAGTTAGACAAGGAAGTTTCACAACTAACTCTAGGTGGAAGCAAAATTGCTCAACAAATTGAAGTCAGAATTACAGCTTGGAATTTATACAGATATTTAAGCAGAGATGATGTGAAGCTGTGCTATCTAACTTGCAGTTGGACACATTTCTGAAGGAATCTCCAGGATTGTTCAAATCTCTTTCTGCAGGAGAAAAGAACCACTAAACCATGCCACAGATGTCTAAACAAGTCTTCAAAACATAAATGGGCAAAGTGAAAGGTGAGAGAAACTGAAATAGTAAGCAGGAACAAAACTTTAGTGAGGAGGATGGAAGGAAGTCTTGTGATTAAAGCAGAGCTGAGAGACTTGGTTCCTATTCCCAGATTTGCCACAGACTGACAGACTTTGGACAGAGTATCAGTGCCCATTTGCTAATCTGTTAAGAGCAGTAACTTTCCTACCTCATTAGTGCTTGGAGATTTACAAAAAAACCCTAACTTTTTAAACAGTTATAGGTTTTGAGAGATTGATCAGAATTTACTGTGTATGATGAGAATTTAAAAAAATAAAACGAGTTAAAAGAACACTGCCAGGAAAAAGAGTTCTCATAACAGCCACAGATGTTTTCAGTCCCCATTTAACTTTTTGCTTATTATGCTGAGGGGAACACAAAAAGTATAACCTAACAAGTTGGATGAAAAGTCTAGGAAGTTTCACTTTCAAGTGTTCATGTGAAATAAAACACTGCTGCTGTGTTTGGAATGATTTCATTTAAACAATTTTATTATTTGTCTTTAAAAAGTAGTCTGATTAGATTTTTGTAAGTGTGTTCCCAAAAGCTAGATCTGGAGGGCTTAAGTTACCTGAAAGCATTCCATTAACTTGCATGCCTGATGTGAAGTCTGTCCAGCATACACCTCATTCTTGAATTTGACTTCCATATACTGGACTGGGTTATGATTCTTGCTAAACATGCTTTTATATTAAATTGTAAAGTGTTCTAGCTACTGTATATTCTTGCTTTTACATTTGTTTCAACTCTGAAGACACCTTTTGCAAAGCCAGTCCAAACAGAAGCGGTGTATTAACAGCAATGTTTTCTCTGATGCAGCCAATCTTTTCTGTGGAAGATGTGTTTACTGGAAAAAAGCTTGCCAGCATCCAAGTTACATATAAAAAACCCACACATGTAAAAAGTCAGGTTTGAAAAAGACATTCATCAGTACTCAGAGGGAAACATTCCCTATTGGGTACTGAACTATCAGTTTCTGCAGAATTAAGATTTTTATTTTTTGTTAAGTTTAGGTTTCCATTTCTTTTGGTTATGAAGAAAGCCTTCCAACTGTGAACTGAAAGTAGATTGATCCTGTTGTGTTCCTGAGTACACCTGCCCAATCCAGTCTTTCAAGTCTACCTCTGGCTACTATCAGACGGGTGTTTTTGTTGGTGGTCTTTAAAACCCTGGAGGTGATTATGCCATTAAATAGACGACTAGGATTTGGCTATATTTTGACTGACCTTAGGAGTAACCAATCCATTCTCCCCAGTGTCTACAAAAATGGAGAGAGGGATGGGGAAGAGACAGGATCTCTTTTCACAGCATTATACTAGACAACAAAGCAAAATTCCACAGAAACTGCCCTTACAGATGGAGGAACCGCAAAGGAGAGCAGTGCGGTAGGAAGGCAGGGGCTTTGGCATGATCTCTCTACCACATGCCCTATGTTGCACAAAAGGGAACCAACAGTAGCAGAACTGTAATCATAAACACCAAAAGAAAAACAAACTGTGTCAAAAGTCCTGAATGACTGGCTCAGACCAGATCTTCTTGGGCCTGGTGACTTTCCTCACTGCTTAAGGAAACAAGTTTGGATTATCAACACTTCACATTCATTGCTTTATGCTCTGTAGCATGCTTTTGAACAGAGGCCAAAAAGCACACTAATGGCCGTTGCAGGATGTCAAGAACAGCATGATAGTCTTATCTCTAGCATTATTTATAGATTTGTCCTGCTAAAATGGTCTCAAATAGAAAAATAATTTACACAAAAAACTTTAGCTAGAGATTCACAGCCATTAAGGTCTCCAGGTCCTATTCATAACAGGGTGGAAAAGAGTAACCTTATTATGTCCATATATTAGATTGTTATCCTTAGGTACATTTCCTGGTGTGGTGTGGGGTTTCATCTCACTGCAAAAGTGTGAATGCAATTACAAAAGTCCCTGCATTTTGTCCATCTGTAAACATTCACTTAGACTGTGTTAATACAGGCTGTGTGGACAAGAATTTTTACTCTTTATTTGTGTAAGCAGTAACCCTAAAAAATGCTTATCCATTTAATATTGACAGACAAAATGTTCAGGCAACATTTTCACTGAGCATGTCAGACATCTAAACATTAAATTGTATTCAAGTAAGCTTCCTAAGATTAGTTCCAAGTGATCATTAAAAACATAATGAGCATACTACTGCTCCAAACTATCACTTTTCACTTTTTCAACTTAAGGAAATTTTTACTAGGCTGTTATATAAAATGTAGACCACCCCTTCTCTCTGAAGTGGAGCTGGAAAAATAACGAACAGTTTATTCATGAGCTAGGCAGTTACTCCTGAATTGCAATTCCATCTGAACATTTTATATCCGTCAATTTTGCCCACCCCCACCTCCACAGCCCTCCAAACAAAATTCAAGCAATCTTTTGTTTACATTAATATTTGGGAAATGTCTTTATTTTGTGAGCTAACTAGCATTTTCATGCTAGATAAGCTTGAATGGACACCCATCCTCCTCCCCACCCCCATGGAATGTGACAAGAGAAAACTGAATGCACTATCAGCAATACACCTAGCCTGCCCTCCTTCAGTCAAAGAACTGTTTCCAGACCACACAGATAGGTCATCCTATACCTCAAACTTTCATCCACAGGGCAGCTGGCCAAAAAACCTTTGTGTATGATATGAGTTTAGAGCAGGAAGCAGCTAATAGTTTGAAGGAGAGGGAAAACCCAATAGCTGGAGAAAGGAGATTCTATGCTTTTACTGGGGATCACTGTGGGAAGCACAGATGAATTGTTGACAGTATCTTGAGACCTCTCTCCAAGATGAGCATCCTGTGCGATCTGATGACTTGGGTGCTAAATTATTTGAAAACAAGGTAACTTGAAAACTGATCAAGAATCCATGGTCTGGAAAAAAAATAGTAATGTGTGTCTTAGATGGTCTGTATCCACAAGGGCGATCCTATGAAGTCATCAAGTAATGGGTAAATGTGGATCCCTCTCAGACAGCAATAAATACAGCAGCTAAGATTGTTAATTGTTTAATTTAGACTGAAAGCTAAAGCTACATACTGGGAGTAATTCTGATGACAGGAAAATATGAGAAATTTTTTGTGTGCTAAAGCAAGGGTAGAAATAGTCTTTCATGAGGTTGATCAGAGAGACCTGGAGAATGTCATCAAGGTGGACTTCAGGATTGGTATCTTAACTTCTGTGGTCCAGACATGCTCAGGTACACATGGCCCAGCAAAGTCCTGATTCCATCAGGTTTCTAATTTACATACTGACTGCTGGTTTTGGATAAAATGGAGATGAGGGAGTCAGTTTCTGGGGAACCAGGCCACCAAACAAATAATGGAAGTGGTGGAACTTAGCCATCATTTTGGTATAGATCAGGGGTGGCCAACCAGTCAGACAAAGCTAAAAAAAAAAACTATAGATACTGCAAAGATCCTTCAATTTTGGCAGCAGCTTGTCAATTTCACTTTGGGGTCCCATACAATGTGCAGAGCAAAGGGCCGCAAAGAGCTGCATGCAAAGAGCCGCATGTGGCTCGCAAGCCACGAGTTGGCCACCCCTGGTATAGGTAATTAAGAACATAAGAATGGCCATATTAGGTCAGACCAATTATCCATCTAGCCCAGTCTTCGTCTTCCAACAGTGACCAATGCCAGGTGCTTCAGTGTGAATGAACAGAACAGAATCAAGTGATACATCCCCTCTGGGATTGTCTGGCTACACTGTATCTGCCGCCCCTAGCTAGATCCATTCCTTTGCTCTATTACAATGGCTATCACAGTAGAAGGTAGTGTAGCTTTGAAAGTGCTTTTATAGTAAGGACTGAATTCTGTTTTGAACCTGGGAGCTTTATCTAGAGCTTCAATTTCTGCTTGGTCCAGCAGCTCTGAATAGCTTTACCTCAAGAAAGGAGACAATCATGATTATGGAGTGTTGGGTCTGGCAAGCTGCATTCCAAGACACAAGCCAGAGAAGCCCCCTGGAAACAAACAGTACTGGATACCATGGATCTGGTGGCAAACAGTTACACATATATGCTGCTGGTATAGGACAACAGCATTTAAGGTATTAAAAAGTTGGGCAATGTGTTAAGTTAAATACAGGGGACAGTAGCACACAACTGTTATTCCTTTGGATTGCAAGTGGTGTGTGTTTTGGGGGCTTCACGACAAGTTATTTCCTCCCCCACCCTGACTACTAAGTGTAGTTCTCAGATGAGTAGGCATCAGGTAAGTTTTTCAAGACAATGATTGAGTACTAAATGAAAACAGCAACAGCCTGAGGAAGGATCCAAGACTATTCAGTTTTGAGGTGCTCCCAACCCAATCACCACACCCAAGCAATTAGGGAGGAGTACAGATTAAGTTTTGTAAGATATGCCAACATCTTATTAAAAAGTTATCTTGAAACAAAGTGAGAAACCTGCTCCCAATGTCTTCATATAGCAGCACTAGCCTTAACCTTGTCAAAATAGTAAGTTGGTATTTCTTTTTGACTCAGGCCATGACTCCAAATGAGTACATACTATGAATTTACTCATTTAGTATGGTGATTTCAATGCAATTCAGACCACCCTGGGCAATGAATCCCAATCCCTTCTATTTCAAAATGGGGATGTTAGCAGTTGCAATTCTCTGCAAAACACTCATAAGGAGATCAGAAACACATTTCCCCCCATAATAGTGCGAGTTGGTGAACACAATCATTTTCTGCTGCCTTTCTAAATCTCCAAACCACTGAAGTGTACACATCTCCACAGAATGCATCTTTGCCTTTAGACTTTATTTCACATGATGGCAAGAATTACCAGGAAGTGAAGTTTATCATTCAGAAACAGCATGTACTCATTTGAATTCAGAGCTCTTTAGGCACCAAAATCACTGTGGTTAGCGGTTATGACACCAGACGACAGGTGCCTTCATATGAGTTGTCCAAAAGTTGTCCAGATAACACCACAGCTGAAAGTCCCTAGAGACTTAACCTACTAGGCTATTTAGTTCCTTATCTGGCTCTCATGAGAACAGTTTTCACATGTGCATGTGAAGTAAAGGCATTTGCTGATAGACATTTACATGTCAAAACAAGTTGCATTTTGTTCAAATTGGCTGTTAACATACCAGCACTTTGGGACAGCAAAACGTTGAGTGAATTGACACTTATGTATTCTTTGCTGTCCTATCTCCAACTTCTGTAACAGATGCATTTTGCTATCTACTTCACTTTGTATATTTAGTATTTTCAGTCCCATGCAATTATTTTTTCTACATGACTGCTCCAGTTTTAGACCTCTCTATGCACAAACCGCACCACTGTAATTATACCAATATAGCATAACCACCCTTCCAATATGGATGCAGTTATATTATTTAAAAGGTATTTATACCACTATAGCTATAACTGTACAAGAAGGGGAATACAATATAAGGGCATGTCTATACTAAACTTAAGTCAACCTATGTTAGATCGACTTAGAGCCACCGCAGTAATTACTGTGGTGGTTCACGTCCACACCGCCCTTCTGTCGGTGGTGCACATCCTCACCAGGAGCACAGCTGCACCACCACCCATCCCCGGTCCCAACTCTGAGTATAGCTGACCAGTGGGGAGTCAAGAGCGGGGGGGGAGGAGGGGATGTAGGAGAATATGGGACGATGAGGATGGACCCTGCTTGGAACAGGTATCACAGGGGCAGCCAGGCTCTAACTGGAGCCACCCACCCAGCTTTCTTGTCAATTTCACAGGTCTAGCATGGAGCCTTGAAATTGACAAGAATGACAGCCAACAACTGATATAAGTAACCTACAGTGTCCACATGGTCCCTGCCTCACTAACTACACCGACATAAGCCTTGCATGGAGGTGGAATTATTATATGTCAGTGTAGCAGAGCACTTACATTGGTGGGAACAAGGCTGTAGTGTACACACGGACATAACGCTGTAGTGTAAACCAAACCTACACCAAGGATTGTACCTTTATAATTATTTTGGTTAAAAACAAAAATAGTTGCATCAGTACAAAATTGGGGTGTAGATCATTTCTCAGCAGTGTCAGAATTCTACACAACTCAGATAATGGTCTTTAATCATAGCCAAGTACTCATGAAATGAGAAAGGTCCTATTTCGTTATAAAATGGTAAATTTAGACCAAAATTAGGACATGAATATTGCCACGTAAATGACAATTCTGAGCTTTACATTTGTCAAAAAAGTAAACAAGCAATGAGCTGGTGAAAGAACGCTAAATCCTACTAGTATGCTTACCAAGACATGAACTTTCATCTACGCAGCATCAACAATACATGTAAAGCCAACAAATACAAAAAGATGTAAAACACACAATAAAACGAAGTGCAGAAACACTAGTCTGTGCCAGAAAACCATGCATCAGTAACTCTAACAGACTGAGGGAGCAGAATCAAGATCACATATTGTCCTGACTGTTGGGGCTAGTAACAATGCTGCACAATACTGAACTGGGATTCACATCATTCCTATTGTATTCTGCATTCACTCTTCTATAACTAGAAAATTTTAGAAGACCTCTAATTATGTGGTCATTGTGATCTCATCTTTTCCCTCTTCACACGTCAATTCAGACAGTTTTAGCAGATGCTCTGGCCAAAAGTTGTCACTAATACTTTGTAGCATTTGAAAGTTAAGATTCCAACTTCTCAGAAAGTGGAAAGCTCAGAAAGTGCTAAGATCATGACAGAACTGACATGAGAAAAAAGCAAGGTGGTAATTAATGTGATTTTAAACTGCTGCTGCCCTGCATGGCAGAGTGCAACTATGTAAAATTAGCAACCTATTCAGTAGATTTGCTCCTTGGGTGCATGTAGAGTTCTGCTCACTTCAGAGCTTGTCTACAAAGGGAGTTGGGGGGGAGGGGGAGAGAGAATTACAATCAATTTCCTCATGAGGACACTTATTCCAGAATAGTATCTCCACATGGATAGATATACTGGTATAACTAGAAAAGTATAATTCTGCTGATGTGTAATTGGAAAAAAAAAAACAAAGCTCTAAAACTTCAATACCTTAGGTGACAGGTGTTCCAGAAAACCCTAAGGAAATCCTGATCCCACTTAAGTCCATGAGCGTTTTACCATTTATTTCGATGGAGTCATGATTTCACTCAGTTTTTGCTAGTTCTTACTCCTGTTAGAACCCCCGAGCCAGCGCAATTAAGTAAGAGCTGGATTCTATTCTGTTATGCATCATACTTGTTTACCAAGTTTCACTCAGTTACCCTCTGTGCAAACCTATTTATGGCAATAAGGTTCTAAAGGTGTCATTAAGAGCAGCATAATATTTATCACACCTCTAATACATTTTTAAAACATTCCATTCACCTAGCAGGTCTGCTTCTTTTTCTGGAAATGGGTAATTTTTTGAACAGTGAAATATTAGAATATGTGTGGCATATGAACTGAGCCAGACTTCATTTAGACCATCACTCTAAACCCAGTTTAAAGATTTTCACTGGGGAGACCCACTAGTTTTGCCATGCTAAGAAAGTTAATATCACAAACAGATGATTGTATGAGATGCAGGTTTTTTACAAACGAGATCTGAAACATGAGGAAAAACACCAAAGCAACATAAACCACTGAGAACTTAAGAGCTCATCAGATGTGAAGATTCCCACATTTTCAATTTTTTCCTCCAGTTTTCATCTACTACATTGTTGGAAAAGGAGAAGCTCTGCAGCAGGGATGTAAATTTGGTTTTTAAAAGGTAACCATTTAAACTATTAAAATATCGGTTGAACGTTTAACTGATATAGTTTAGTGTATTCCCCTACCACCACCTTGCCCCTTCCCCTCAGGTCCCAGGTAGAGCTCCCAGCCTGGCTCCACCAGGGACACACACACACCCCACAAGGTCTCGGACCCCTGGTATCTGATGTTCTGCAGCAGGGCGCCCCGCAGCACCTGCACCAAGGCCTCTGCTTCCCCAGGGCAGCAGCAGTGCAGCTGCCTCCGCCATTGCCCAACGCTATCACCCGTGGAGACCAGAGCCTGTGCCACTGGTTAACCGGTAAGTATTTGTCTTACTGTTAAGACTAACTTAACCGTTACCTATTTTATATTTTACATCCTTACTCTGCAGCAGTGTGTGAATTAAATACTTCACAATCATATGATACTCAAATGTGAGTATGAAGGGATTAATCAAGATTCCAGTCTAGAGCAAAAAACCCACACAAACAAGCTACTGTATTCTACAATGCAGCACAATGTACCCAAGCTATAATCCACAAACCAAAACCTACAAGGAATGTCAGTGGGCAGAACAGACATCAAAATGTTTACCTTGCCCCTGCCAGAGACACCACTAGGACTCCCTCCAAAATGGAAAGGTACATTATCTTCCTGTGAGTGTTAGTCTAATAAAGAAGGTTCACTGAATATAGACAAAGAGGATAATTTAATATAATGGGTATCCAACCAGAACATAATGACCCATTGACTGGAATTTGCTGTCACCAGCAGTATGAACAGCAGTGGTAACAGAAAATTCAGTACTTGAACTTTCCCCAAATATGCTACTATTTGCTCAAACTCATGCCTAAGAGGCCCACATTTCACCATAATTGAAAGACAAAAACCCAACACACTAAGATGGAGTTTGCTTTTCTGATCATTGCACTACATGAGTGAATTTTCCAGGTAGTTAGATTTAGCCACTCTTACAGAAATGCAAAAAGGCTGTTTAATATTTACATGGGAACACTGAAAAAAGCCAAAAATTCTACAGCTACAGATCAATGTTGATTTTACATCCAATGAGGGTACATGATTATTTACCTTCACATGTGGTGCGAATGTAAATCAAAACACTTTGAACACAACAGGTTCAGCCAGTCTAGTAAAGTTACATTACTTAGTTAAGTAATGAAGAGACAAGGTGGGTGAGGTAATACCTTTTACTGGACCAAAATCGGTTGATGAGAGGCCAGGCTTCAAGTAGTACAACAGTTCAACACACACTAGTGGCTCAAGGGTTAAACTAATTCAAGAGTCTATTGCCACTATATATAAAAATAAAAGCGCTAAACTGAATTGTAAATCAAAGAGACTTCCATAGATTTAAAAGCTGTAACAGAATCTTCAATTGGTTTAACCCTTGAGCCAAATGACCCTCTGAGTCCCCTTTCCCCACTTGGCTGAATCCTCTAGCCCCACCACCCTGCCACAGGGCAGAAGCTCTAAGCTCCCCACCCCAGGCTAGTAGGCAGAGAATGGGTAGGCGTAGGGGTTCCACAAACCACGATGAATACCACTGTTGTAGAGACAACGAATGTACAGGTAGGAACAAAATATCACTCATGATAATTCATGAGGTCAAAGGATAGGTCCATCAATGGTTATTAGCCAGGATGGGCAGGGATGCAAAACCATGCTCTGAAGTGTCCCTAGCCTCTGTTTGCCAGAAGTTGGAATGGGCAGAAGCTAGGAATGGGTGACAGGGATGGATCATTTGATGACTATGTATTCTGCTCACACCCTCTGAAGCACTTGGCTTTGGCCACTGTTGGAAGACAGGATACTGAGCTAAAGGGACCACTGGTGTGATCCAATACAGCCATTATGTTCAAAAGATAGAAACCATTGAAAATGAGCAAGCAGTAGAAAAGGAAAGGAGGGAGAGCTCAGAGATGAGTGCGAAAGGGAGTTAGGACAGCCTATAGGACACAGAAAACAAGGGCTTCTGCTCCATTGTAGACCTACTTACTGTTCAGTCAAGAAACCCTGATACTACCTGAAGAATCTTCCCTTTCTGATACAGGTCAAGGAAGAACTTTTCAGCAAAGCTACCTCTGGGTCACAGTGGATGCAGCTGAACACAGTCTCCACCTTTGGAGGAATGGATTTTTATGAAAGTGATTCCTTGTCCTCCTTATTTAGCCCAGATTGTTTTCCTTGCTAGGTATAACTTTATGTGGGTTATTTTGAAGATTCTCAGCTCACTAGAGTAATGGCATTGAAAGTATTCGAGAGAACAGCATGTGCTCCAGACATACAACTAATAAAATTAGCTAGTTTAGTAACAAATCAGTGTTGACTATGTGAGACTGAAGAGGTCTTAATCATACTCTTGACCAGATAAATGCCCTAAATACATTTATAACCATGCTGACAGTTACGTGGCACCCCATAACTCTTCCTGGTATAAGTTTCAATGAGTGGCGACACATTCACCAATTCTAATTCAATTAATACAGATGTCAGGGTATACTCTCCTAAACCCAGTGCTACCACAAGGGGATTAAGGAAATGATCAAGCTGCTATGAGAGCCTCTTCTTCCAGAATCCACTTCTAAGAGCATGAAGCAGACTGCTGGAAGTGAGGCTCCTGATCCCCACCCACCAGCACACTCCAGAGAAAAATGAATACCTGGAATCTTCTCCAGGATCTGCTGCCAAATCTGCATGAGGCCACAACTAGGCCCCAGTTCCACACTCCAGTGCTAAAAGGTGATTATTATAAACATTAAACACCATGAAACCCATCAAATTAAAGTCATTTGGACAATGGATCAGTTGGAAAAGACAGTTGCTCACTCCCTCTGTGCATCCAAAACTAAAGTCTCAGATACTGAAGTTACTAAATTAACGTTATCTTTTCAGGATAAAATGAAACTGATCAGCTCATCTATGTACTGTGCAGATGAACCTATATTTGTCTAAGTGTTTGTTTTTGAAATGTATGTTAACAGTCACAATAGGAATTGCCATGAGTTGTTTGTTCCACACAATTACCTTCTGTGCAAATAAATTGCTCCTAAACTCCCTTCCTGCCTGTCTTTTGTTACTATGTTATCAGTTCATGCTCTAGTGTTGTTCACATTACCTTTTTGAATAGTTTCAGGTCAGCCACTTTAACATTCTGATAAATACTCAGTCTAACTTCTTAATCTCTTTTCCTATTGGGGTTTTAAGTTCAGTGCACAACTATGGGAGGAAATGATATTTTGGAGTCATGCTTGCAGTTGTGCAGAAGCCCCAGGAAAGAATCCCAAGCTACAGAGCAAGGCAGACCAGGTCAAGCTGGCAGATGGCTTGCTAGGAGCTAAGGGCTTGTCTGCCGCCGAATCTCAGAGGTAAGTGTAGTCTACTGGAGTTACGCAGGCTATGCAAAAAACTTGCGTAACTCCATCGACTTCTCGGTTTCTCTTCTGCACGCCGTCTTCACTGCAGTGCGCCAACAAGAACCACTTTCCCGTCGACAGTGAGAAGTTGGTCTTAATATGTCGATATCTGGATTGACTGAGCAGGTCTTCATTGACCGCTCAGTCGATCCAGAGAAATCGATCTGATGGCAGCAAATTTGCCACCGTCAGTGAAGACGTAGCTTTAATCTACCACTACTCAGCTGCCTGGAGCTCTGGGGATGAATTTAAGGTATACATCCTCACCCAGTTTAGGTGGTATTGGTTACATAAGGAGGATGCCAGAGTACTGCACCAAGACCTTCAGCCCTGAATTCCACTCTTCAAATGTAGCTTGGAAGACTATCACCCATGCTTAAGGTGAAGATTGTCACAAAGGTCATGGATGTCACAGATTCCAAGACTTTCAGAGACCTCAAATTATCCGCTTCAGCCCCATGCCCTGGGGTGGTGACTCCCAAGTTCCCAGGCTCTAAAAGAGTCTGCACCCTGAATCATGAACATGCTTACAGCTTATGAAGAGCCCACAGTCCATGCTCATCATCAAGTCACAAATGACATGTGCGATCTCACACTGTGGGCGGAGAGCTGTTCTGAAACTCGCCAGCACAAACAGCACACTTGGAAAGCTCAAGAAAAATGAAGTCATACATGGACATTGACAACCTCCCGCTTTCACCAACCTGCTGCTGCTTTCTTCAGTGCATGTTATGTATTTGAGCCAAATGAAGCAAAACATCTTGACATTTGCGAGACCACAGTATTTGAAAATATACCACTGATTGAGGACAACATTCCAGCACAGAGACACTATTGGGCTTACGGCGGAGCAGTTCAAGAATTGGGGAATGAGGACATTTTCCAGTTCTGAGAAGCATGATGTCCAGATTCCCAGCTTTGTCAGTAGTTGTCCTGCGATGTTTAGCAGTAGCAGTTAATGTGGATGCTGAATGCCCCTTTTCATCTTATTAAAATATGCATGGGGACAACCGATGCCACATAAAAAATAATCATGTATAACCTGTTATATCAAAATTGCAACAGTTTGCAAAAGGGTCTTTACTAAAAAGAATCAGTTATTTTAGTTCTATAGCTTGTTTGTTTAAAAAATGATTGCACAATAAGCATATATAATTTCACAAGTTTACTTTGTCAAGGAAGTGAAAACAAGTGCATTAATGTTTGTTTCATGTAAATGTCACACTATTACTTTATTATTCAATTACACTTTTCTGTGGCCCTGACCATACCATCATTTTGTTTGTTTTTTCCATTATTGTTCCATGAATTTTGCCATGACCAAGTCTTATTGATAACTATCCCTATTCCCCTCCAAAGTGCAGTACTACAGATTCTTCAGATTGAAGCACTGCCCCCCACTTCTCTGCAAGACAATTCTGTCCTTCCCATGTGGCTGGTATGCTGCGCTTCTATGATAAAAGACCACAAGTAGTGCTAGAGGGAGCTGTTCAATACCAGCTGGGGAAAGAAAAAGCATTTACAAGCCAAGGGTCCAATCCTCCTCACTACACACAGGAGAAGAGGGAATATTTTTATTCCTTCCTAAAGTTTTGCAATCCCACCTATTAAGTGTAAAATTAATGTCATTAACATACACCTGATTTCCCAACCTCTGTTACACCTAGCTCCTGTAACCATTATCGTCATCACCCTTTTCTGTAACTGTTTCCCTTTGATATCCTTTTTAATATGCCCAAATTTGTGTACATTACTACAGGTTTCATCTCAGAATCAGCTGGATTAGAAGAGATATCTAGCAGAACTTTACTGTGACAGATTTTGTTAGCCTTTTCACATCACTCTTCTGGCCTAGGCTATGTTTCTACACTAATTGAAGCCATGGTCCATTAGTTTTCCCTCGGATTATGGGTTGTGACCACCTCACCAATGTACAAAGAGGATGAAAATATTCAATTGTTTCACTAAAATTTAAAAAGGAACTGAGTATTAATCAGTCTGACACTATGCCCTCACTCCCAAAGTCTACAGCTCACAAAAGGGCCATATGCTACAGCATCCTTTATCGGCTAAGTTACAAATAGGCTTGGAAGGTACAGATTTTTTTGGTTTTAGGATTTCAACTAACTGAAAAGTTAGTTCTATTATAGTGCAAGGGGGGAAGAACATGGAACAGTTATAAACGAGGTCAGGATAGAAGAAGTCCAACGGAAGAGCACGTAACTGGTAAGAGAAGTAGTAAGAGGTTGTTCAAGTTGAATGTGATTGTACAATGTAAGAGGCAAAAGCAAAAAATGGGGGAGATAAGAGGTCAGATGTAGGCAGGGTCATTATGTAGGCTCTTGGAGGGGAAGACCAGGAACTTGAATTTAACAATGGATGGCAGAAGCCTTTGAAAGGATTCAGATTGATGGGCTGGAAAAAAATATGGAGGGGGGAGAAATTTAGTGGTGGCATTTAAGCTTAGATTGTAAGATCAACTGAGCAGAGACTCTTTGGTTTGTGCTTATAAAGGGCTTAGCACAGTGGGACCCTAGTCTGACTGGGGTCTCTAGGTGCTACTGGAATACAAAAAGCTAGAGAGTGTGGACAAAGTTGTGCAGCAGGGAGAAAGAAAGGGGGGAAGTTTTGGTAATGATGCACAGCAAGAAATGAGAAAACCTGAATGAACACAATTTTTTTAAATTGCAAACAGGATGACAGTTTTTCCCTTGTCCAATCAATGGATAAAATTTTTCAAGCCCTGCTTGTGGTACTGTGTGATGTATACAGATTACTCAAAAACTTGACCAAGAAAAACTTGCTGGAACAAAGCATGAACATTCTGGTACATAGTCAGTTTACAAATTCAGATGTTGTACAAAGCTCATTAATGACATTTCTTCAAGACAAGCAGTTTTCCTGCAGCAGTTAATATGTACACTGATTCACTGCATGGCTGATTAAAACTCCAAGACAAGCCAGAAATAAGATGTAATGATTTACCAAACATCTCTAAAAGAATAAAAAGCCCAAGCCATTTAAAAAAAATGGATGTGTATGAAAACAAAAGTATTTGTTTGAGAAGTAGAAAAGACTGAATTCAGACAAACTAGTGAATAGTGCAAGCTTCATCTGTTTATATGTATTAATTATTCATTTCTTCAACAATGAAGTTGTGGCAACAGACCAGAAGAGCAAGGACAGAAGTACAGTAAGCTCCCAAAACAATTTCTACCTCTACAAAATTGGGAATTATTTTCTCATCTCAAGGCAGTATTCATTCATCTGTGAGAATAATTCAGATGTTCACTTAATTCTCCATACCAGTTTCCCTAAACAAAACCTCATTCTCCAGTTCTGTCCCCAGTGAGTGTCCAGAACAATCTAAAACTAAAGAGACATGGATCTCTGCTCTAGCTCAAATTAGAGGCAAAGTGCTGATAGGATGACTTTCACTTGACAAAAAGGTACACTAAATCTTGTGTAGAGACTAGATTTCCAATACCTCTGAACAGAATCAGCTGCACATCCCCAACAAGCCACTATTACACTATTCATATGCATTGGAAGACAATGTGAAGAAAATATGACAGAAAAAACCACGAAGACTATGCCAGCATCATCAATCAGGAAGTTCATGACTACTCACAATGTTCTAAGCTAAAGGTAACAAAGGTAGTCTGTGGAGCTACAGACAAAGATTCACTGCCTTTACTCTCTTTAAGACGGGAGAAAGCACAGAAAACTACAGTGAGACATGAGGGGCAAGGAAGCCAAATTAAATACTTTCTTCCAAGTTTACCTGCTTATTGTTTTTGTACTAGAGCCTACATTTCTACTTCAGGTCTAGGTCCCTTTACTTCATATTTCCTTACAGCAGGGTTCTCAAATTGGGGGCTGTGACCTCTCAAAGGGTCATGAGGTTATTACGGGGGGGGTCATGAGCTGTCAGCCCCTGTGCATGCCAGTAAGGATGGCCTGGCATGGGGCAGTCATCACTTGTGTGAGGGTTGTCACAGCCCGAAATATTTTCAAAGTGGGTCCCAGCAAAAAAAAGTTTGAGAACCCCTGCCTTACAGCTTTCTAGTTACAAGTTTACAGGTATTTTTGGGTACCTGCAAAGATTTCAATTGGCAGCATAAGAGCACACTCACTAAACATTTTAATTAATGCTTGCATTTTAAAGTAGCAACTGAAACCAGGAGTCTACTATTTTCTATTTTAACCTATGACAATTTCATTTGATTTTGAGTCGTGTACATGTTTGTTTTTACTGCTCAGTGGAATCTCTTTTAGAGGCATGTTTCACTGCCACTTAAGGGATGTATCAATATAAAAAAAACAGTTGAGTAGTTTGCAACATTTGCCTCTGAACTCCTACAGTGTTTTACAATTATATTTTCCTACTTCTATAAAATTTTACTCCCCCCTACTCCTGTGTAAAAAGGCCAACCCAAACATACTGCACACAAATACTTCTCTATTCTCTTAGTTCAATTAAAATCCAATGCTTTGATAAACTGACTTAAGCACCACTTCCAACATTTCTTCAGTTTGAAGTGTTCTATTATTGTACTCATCAATTCCAAGTGATATCAAATTTAAATTCAAACTCAACT
This sequence comes from Emydura macquarii macquarii, assembly GCF_026122565.2. NCBI lineage: Eukaryota > Metazoa > Chordata > Testudines > Chelidae > Emydura > Emydura macquarii. The sequence goes on from NW_027131391.1 coordinate 9,487,872, forward strand.
GTACAGCTTTTAATTGTGGTAATTAGTTAACAGTTATTTGTGATGCAGTTCTGTTTACCCATCCTTTTCCAAAAGCCCCTCTAAAACTAACCATGTTCAAAGAATTTCTTGTCAAACAGTTTGACTGAATCCACAAACTGGATGCCATATTATCCTTTATAAATATGAGGTAAATATAGCAGTTTCAAAGTCTCATTAAAGTACATGTACATGTTCAATGGGCACATCAGAGTGCCAAAGCCAGGTGGTATGGTGAAAAAACTTTATAAATTTGTATATGTTTGATAAAATAGGTTTTGTTTAAATGAGACATGGTTCTTCATTATTGGTACCCAAAATATTTAATTTTGAGAGAACACTAAAGCGGAATGTATATGGTTCCAATTACTAGCCTGACACCCACTGAGCTAGATTTATGAGCCAATCCATCTGCTATTCACAACCTCAAATTCCATAGGTCACAGATTCCAAAGAATCTTCAAGAACTGATGTAACAGCTACACATTAGATTTGTATATACGCAGTTACATTTAATTATAAGCAAATTATGCTTAATAGAACATTAAAAAGTAAAGGAAACCACTCTTTTCTTGGAAGAGTGAAAGATCAGTCCTCTAACAAAGATAAAGGGAAGCAAGTAAACTAAGATTAAAAAGGCTAATTAGGGTCTAGCCCTCCTCTCCCCCACACCATAGCTTCCAAAATGATGATTCCAGGTTCCAACACACAAGACACTTAGAATCAAAGATTAGAGTTGGAAGGGACCTCAGGAGGTATTAGTCCAACCCCCTGCTAAAAGCAGGACTAACCCCAACTAAATCATCCCAGCCAGGGCTTTGTCAAGCAGAGGTTTTTAAACTGCAAAGGATGGAGATTCCACCACCTCCCTAGGTAACCCATTCCTGTGCTTCACCACCCTCCTAGTGAAAAACTTTTTCCTAATATCCAACCTAGACCTCCCGCACTGCAATTTGAGACCATTGCTCCTTGTTCTGTCATCTACCACCACTGAAAAAAGCCTAGCTCCATCCTCCCTGGAACCCCCTTTCAGGTAGTTAAAGGCTGTTATCAAATCCCCCCTCATTCTTCTCTTCTGCAGACTAAATAAGTTTAGCTCCCTCAGCCTCTCCTCATAAGCCATGTGCTCCAGCCCTCTAACCATTTGTTCCCCTCCAATGGTTTCTCTTCAATTTGTCTACACCCTTTCTGTAGTGGGGGCCCAAAACTGGACAGTACTCCAAATGAGGCCTCAACGGTGCCAAATAGAAAGGAATATTCACTTCCCTCGATCTGCTGGCAATGCTCCTACTGTTGCAGCCCAACATGCCATTAGCCTTCTTGACAACAAGGGCATATTGTTGACTCATCCAGCTTCTTGTCCACTGTAACCCCCAGGTCCTTTTCTGTAGAACTGCTGCCACGCCAGTCAGTCCCCAGTCTGTAGCAGTGCATAGGATTCTTCCATCCTAAGTGCTGGACTCTACACTTGTCCTTGCTGAACCTCAGACTTCTTTTGGCCCAATCCTCCAATTTGTCTAAGTCACTCTGTATCCTATCCCTGCCCCCCAACCTTATCTATCATTCCCCCAGCTTAGTGTCATCTGCAAACGTGCTGAGGGTGCAATCCATCCCATCCTTCAGATCATTAATGAAGACACTGAATAAAACTGGCCCCAGCACTGACCCCTGGGGCACGCCACTTGTTACAAGATGCCAACTAGACATCGAGCCATTGATCACTACTTGTTGAGTCGGATGATCTAGCCAGCTTTCTATCCATCTTATAGTCCATTCATCCAACCCCTATTTCTTTAACTTGCTGATAAGAACACTGTGGGAGACCATATCAAAAGCTTTGCTAAAGTCAAGGTATATCATGTCCATTACTTTCCCCACATCCCAGAGCCAGCCATCTCATCAAAGAAGGCAATCAGGTTGGTTATGCATGACATTCCTTTGATGAATCCATGCTGACTGTTTCTGATCATCTTCCTCTCTTCCAAGTGCCTCAAAATGGATTCCTTGAGGACCTTGTCCATGTTTTTTCCGGGAACTGAGTTGAGGCTGACTGGTCTGTAGTTCCCCAGATCCTCCTCCTTCCCTTTTTTGAAGATGGGCACTATGTTTGCCTTTTTCCAGTCATCTGGGACCTCCCCCAATCACCAGGAGTTTTCAAAGATAATGGCCAATGGCTCTGCAATCACATCAGCCAACTCCCTCAGCACCCTCGGATGCACTGCATCCGGCCCCATTAACTTGTTCATGTCCAGCCTTTCTAAATAGTCCTGAACCTGTTCTTTCAGCACTGAGGGCTGCTCACCTCCTTCCCATTCTCTGCTGCCTAGTGCAGTAGTCTGGGAGCTGATCTTGCCTGTGAAGACAGAGGCCAAAAAGCATTGGGTACTTCAGCTTTTTCCACATCCTTTGTCACTAGGTTGTCTCTCCCATTCTGTAAGGGGCCCACACTTTCCCTGACCTTGTTACTAACGGACCTGTAGAAATCCTTATTACCCTTCACGTCCCTTGCTAGCTGTAACTCCAATTGTGATTTGGCCTTCCTGATTTCACTCCTGCATGCTCAAGCAGTATTTTTATACTCCTCCCTAGTTATCTGACCAAGCTTCCACTTCTTGTAAGTCTCCTTTTTGTGTTTAAGCTCACTGAAGACTTATTTGTTAAGCCAAGCGGGTGGAAAGGAAAAAAGTGCAGACTTCTCCCAGAGACTGAGAAGAAAGGATGTTGAGGGATTTCAAACAAGTTACTGTCCCTCAATCCTATTTAGGTGGCTGGCTCTGTTTTTCATCTCAGCTTCTGGCCAGTAGGTGAGACATTTTAAGGCCTCCACATCTCTCACCCAGCAGTTGGAAGGGAGGAGTTCTTCTAATCTAGAACTTCCCTGACTGCTGCATGAATCTCCACTACTTTATACCTCCACAAGAATATATTAGCAGATGTAAGGGGAAACCAATCTCCGCTACTCTACACTTTCTCCAGCCTCCATTGCCAAGTGCTGTGCTACTCAGCTTTCCCAAGCTGCTGGAGCACAAAAAATTCTTGACAATTTCCCAGCTGCTACCCACAACATTCTGAATAGAAATCTAGTTTCAGTTTACTGCTCTTTGCCCGAACTACAAGCAGGAGAGGCACTGGGCCTGTCTGCAGTCTCCAGCAGAGCACTGTGCCAGTCTACATTCACTTTGCATCTGGAAAGAAATATTTTTCCTCCATAAGAGCAGGGAATTTCCCACCCCATCCCAAAAAAATGAAAGCTTGACTTCTGATGTTTTCAGCCCCATACTTGCCATGAAAAGCATTTGACTGTCAAGTTAATTTTTCTAGTATTTGAATTAGCATGAAATAACCCCTCTGTGTCTTTGGCAACCACCCTCAACCCACCTGCAATTCTGTGGCATCACACCAACGATATCAAGTTCTTGATAAAAAATAGTATTTGATTTCACTATCCAGGGAATTGCAGAACTAGAAGTAGATTTCCTCAGTGCAATGCTACCCCAGTGCAGTTTCCCAAGCAATACAAAGTTATATTTACAGTTTTCTGGGGATCACTGGTCAAGCTATTTTCTATTAATCTAAAGGGGTGAAGCTACAGCAGACATTCAAACAAAATACAGTTTTCTGAAATCAATGCTTGCCAGCCTTTAACTCTTCACACAATCTAAACAAAGCAGCTAGCAAAGTATAAATGTCTGGCACAAAATATAATTTTGAATTATGACTTATTTTGTAATAAAGGTACAATGTAATTATAGTACAGAACATGTGGGATATATAAACATGGATACTCATGAAAGTTTGTTTCTAAACCAAAGAAACATTAACTAAGCTAACTACAGACAAAACTAAGAAGGACTCATCAGAATCTTTATCTCTAACTTAAAATAATACTTCTGATATAATCAGCAATATTGTACCAGTTGGAGTCACATGCACTGGGATAATGCTGTAATTTAAATCAAGGGAAGAGGTGTCATGTCTCTTCTTCACACCTGATTAGGTGATCCCTTAAGCCTGTCTGCAATTTTGCTCTGAAAACACAACAGTATCTGTTTTGCATTCCTCAGCTTTGCTTCCCTCCTTATACATCCAATATAACTTTAAAATGATCCACCCTTACCATCCCCCCAGTAACAGAAATACCATGTTTACTACTACATGAAATAGCACAGCACTTACTGATATCCCCATCCAACTCTGGTCACCTGACAATACCCTGCTTTAGGATCCCCATGCCATGGCACTGCCCCTTTCACACCAATAACCTGTCAAAACACCACACAGCACTGTTCCTTCCAGTCGCCTTAGATTCTTGGAAAAATGCCTCTCTCCACCACACTCAGGGCCTGTCTTCACTTACCTCTGAGATTCGGCAGCAGTGGACCGGAGTTATGCAAGATTTTTGCGTAGCTTGCCTAACTCCGTTGACTTCTCTGCTTCTCTTATGCGCGCCATCTTCACTGCACCTCACCAACGGGAACAGCATTCCTGTTGATGCAATGCTGCGCTACTTGAGGAGGTGGATCTTAATATGTCGATTTCTGGATCAACTGAGCGGGTCTTCACTGACCGCTCAGTCGATCCAGAAAAGTCGATCTGACGGCAGCAAATTTGCCACCATCAGTGAAGACCGTCTCAGTGACATAAGATGGATAAGATCTTTTGATACTGTAATAATCTGGTATTGTACCTCTATCTTCCGCAATTTAGAGATGCCCATCTCCTCTATCTTCTGCAATGAGGTACTGCCACTTTCACACACATCTAAATTGACAACTTTTCTAGAGCTGCAACCACCTCCAGCCACGAATACTACACATCATTTAGAGTCTACCCAACATAATTAACTGCATAAGAAGAAACCACTTGTCTTTGAATCTTTAAAGCAGTGCAAATGGGTAGTGCTAATGCATATTAAGAATGAATTCCAGGGTAGGATCATACATCAACATTTCAGAGAGAAAAAAATCTAGGCTCATGTTTTTAGGAAAAAAAGCAAGCTAAAGCTCTAAATCCCTTCAGTGAATTTAGGAAGGGGGGAAATACGTAGCTAAATGCTAGAAATACTCCATAACACAAATACTAGAGCTTTTTGTTACAATACTAAAACAAACATGACAAACTAATCTCTGACATGAGCTATTTTAGAGGTTCTCCCCCACCTTCTTTATTAGCGGCATTGAGGATAATCTGCAGGAGGCCCTGGAGTTTATCATTCAAAGCCATCTTCTCCATCCTTGCCTCTCCAAAAATCCATGTGGATCAGGTGACACTCACCACTCAGATGCCACAGCTACTTCAAGACTCAATCTGGAAGTGTCCCCTTTCAAACCCACACCACCACACCACAAAGAAAAACAGAACATTGCTCTTCCAAATACTGGGGCAAGTGCTAGTTTACCATGGTAACCAACTCTAGAAGCATTCTCCCCTTTTCATTCCAAATGGCTCCTCATAGTTCCGCACTCACACTCCTGTACTTTGCCAATACTTTTTCCCAGCCACTTCCAAACATTCCCCCATCTGCACATCAGAACCAAGCTGTGCACATGCCCCACCACATCAACACTCCTTAATATGATTCAGGAAGACAGGGACCCCATTCTTTCTTCTGAACCAAACCCTGCATCCCTACTATGTGCGCATGGAGAATGGGCTCACCACACAAGGTGGAAAGCAGAGGGACGTCTGCAGAGGTTGAATGGAAGGAATGAAGGAAAGATATCTTGTCAGGAAGAGGCAAAGTCAAGTTCCTCATGTGGAAGAGCAGCAGGCTGGAGCATCTCCGTGGAAGGAAGAAAGCCCAGAACAGACACAGAAAAAGGTGATGTCTCTACCTGAAGGGAAAGAGTTGAGGAACTTGACTTCTCCCACAGGAATGGTCTCTACCATGTGGAGAACTTGGACATTTGATGGGAAGGCATGGGAGGTCTCTGGAGGTGGGGGCTGGGGTGAAAGAAAAGGGCAGCCCTGCCTCCCTGAAAGAAGATGGGAGAAAGGACATCTGATACAGGAGAAGCTCAGGCTCCATGCATGGATTCAGGGGAGGGGAACACAGCTCAGTGAAGTTCCCCACACAGGACAAGGAGTGCCTGTTTAGATTCCCCTGACACAAGGGAAAGTTATCAGTCCAGGAGAGTGGGAGAGGCAGTCAGGGCCACACATACAGTATGGAACGAAAACCTGAGCAGACCCCATCTAAGGAACTTGGCTCCTTGGCACAGTGGGGAAGCAGCAGGGGAGGGAGACAAACAGGCCCAATGCACACAGAGAGAGTGTGACACACCAGACTCCCTCTATGGGAGGCATGGGAGTGTCTCTGCTACGCCTGGATACCACCCACGTCTATTCCCCGTGTGTAGGGAAGGGTGGGAAGGGGGAAGCTTAAGTCCTGTCCCCAACACACACACAACGGGGTAACTGTTGCAGGAGCCAGAGGAAAGCCAGGTGCTGAAGTTTAGAATCCGGTGGGTTTTGGCGGTGGGGGGACCTCAGCGTCCCTGCTGCAGGGATGCGGTGGGTGGTCAGGCAGGCAGCCCAGACCCCACTCGCCCAGAGACGATGCCACTGCCCCACGAGAGAGACAAGCCAACCGCCCTTTCCGAGGGGATTCTGGGGGCAGGAGAGATGACTCTGCCCCAGGCCGAACCTCTCCCCCGCCCTGGATCGGGGGCGGGTGGCGGGGGGAGTGGCAGGAGAGATGGAGCCCAGCGCCCCTCCCGGGGGCGGCTACGCCCGGGGATCGGAGAGCAGAGCAGAGGCGAGGCGTGGGGAGAGGCGGGCCCGGCCCGCACACCGGGGCTCTCCGGCCCCCGACCAGAGACTGGCGAGGGAGCCAGGCCCCGCAGTGTGGCGGGCGGGGCGGAGCGGACCTGCCCCGGGGGCGGGCGGCGAAGCGAGAGGCTCGTGCCCTGGCCCGGGGGCGTGTCCGGCCCGCAGCTGCCAGCCTCCGCGAGGACAGGACAGGAGCCCGCTCCGCCGCCGCTGACAGCCCGAGCAGCCTCCCTCCGCGGCTAGGCCCGGGCCCGGCGGGCTGCAGGCGGCGGAGGCCCCCCTCCCGTTCCAGCCGGGTGTCTCCTTACCGTGTGACGGGGCATGGCGCGGAGCGCCCCGAGGCGCGGCCTCCTGCCTGGGGCGGGTGACGGTTCGGGGTAGCGCGGGTCCTCTCCCCAGCCGCCGCCTCCTCACTCACAACCACAACAACATGGCGGCCGCACGAGCGCGCGGGCACGGCGGCGGCGCGCGCCCGGCCCGGGAGAGAGGCGGGGCAGGCGGCGGCGCGCGGCCCGGGAGAGAGGCGGGGCAGGCGGCGGCGCGCGCGGCCCCTCTCGGCTTCACCCCAGTCTGTGCGCGCCTCCGCCCCCCGACCGTCCGGCCTTGCGGCCCCGCCCGGCCCCCCGTGGCAGGCGTAGGGCCTGGGCCCCTCCGCTCCCCGTGCCCCACAGCGCGGCGTCAGGCGGCGGCCCTTTGAGCCCGGGGCCCTCGGTAGCCACCGGCGCAGCTTTTGCCCTTATTAGCGGCCGTGAGGGACGGCGGTGAAGCCGCCGAGGGGCGAGCGCGGGTTAGGGCCAAACCCCGCCGGGCGCGCAGCCAGGCCAGCCCGCGCCTTCCCTCACCTCACCTCGGCTCCAGGCACCGCGGGCTCCTGCCCTCTTCAGCCCGGGCCGGGAACTGCGCGTCCTGCGCGGACAAGGCTCCGCGAGCGGCGTTATCCAGGAGTCGCTGCAGTTAACCCTCAGCCCCGCCGGCGGGGAGCCGGAGAGCGGTTCGTCAGAGCCGGTCCCGTCTGCCGCTCGCTCTGCCGGCGACGGACAAACGGCCCGGTCTGTGGCCGGCCAGGGACAGAGCAAGACATCACACGCAGTGCCCACGGGAAGTGACTGCGAAGGGCGAGCTAGACACCGTCTCCTCCGAATGGCAGCATCCCGAGTGACATCTAGTCTCAGGCTAGTGAGTTATACCGCACCCTAAACCCTTTACCTGTTACATCTGTGAATGGGGGAAAGCCCCGCTTAGTTGTGCAAGACAAGCCGGTGGTCTCTGTGCTCCCCAATTCAATGTACGCCATAACGCATCAATCCTACCGTTCTGTCACCATAACTTATCACTGGACACACATTGCTAACCACTTAGACAAGTCTCCTTTGCCCTGATGACTACAAAACCCCTCAATAATAGTCAACTGGAATGCTGTGACCACTACTCATCATGCTGACCAGTATCAGCTACTTGTTGTCTTGTCTCTTCCTGCTATTTTACACAGAAACACTTCATGGTAGACACACTCTTATGTTTGTCTAGTCCCTATCTCATTCAATGGGGCTCTCCAAATAAGTGATAGCCCTTAGGGGAAGAAGACGGGGGGGGGGGTATCAATTTCCCCAGCATATTAAACAAAATCCCTGCCACTGAACAAGCTACAGGACATGGACACAAATAAAACAAAGTTAACTATACATTTCTAAATATAAAGTTGAGAATTAACTGCTTGCTGGAGGAAGGTGCTAAACCAAGAGCTTTGGAGACAGCAGTCTGGAAAGCATGGCCTTCCCCTAGTTTGCCCTATTTACTCCTAACCACTCCAAGATGGAAAGAGGAATTCAGTTTCCAGTTTAGTTCAAGCCTTTCCTTCTCTACAGACTTCTAAAGAGGAGGTTATTTGTGTTTGTGGTTTTGCAATGTAGACACCATCCAAAATAAAAATTGAGACCCACATTTCACAGAGGATGATAAATAGTGAACAGACAGCAAAGCATAATGGCCTTCAGACAATTAAATCAGATTTGAATTAGTAACCAATTAGAAGCCAATATCAATTCCCAAGCCATTAAATCCCTACAAAAGGTACTCATACCATACTGTAGTTCTTTGAGCCTGGTGGCAAAAAGTCCTTCAACCAAAAAGAATCCCAGGCAACCCATGGAACTAAAATAAACAGGTTCTTCTTAAGGCTGGTTGTAAACACTTCTAAAGTGCCCTCTTCTAGGATCAGAGGAAATTTCCAAAACACCTTTCCACTAAAAAAAAAGGTATGGTGGCAAACAAAACAAGTCACAACCCATTTTCCTTAGGTTTGGAAGGTGGGAGAGGGGAATTTATATTCATCCTTTCTTCAGGACTAAAACAACAAAGTCCCAAATTCCCCTTCCCCAGCAATTAAAATCAACAAATTATGTAGCTGCTTCAGAACCCCCTCCTTATCACAGTAGCTATTTAACTCTACTTCCACCAGCCAAGCAAATTTCCCCTTCCTCCTTTTATAACCACCTGGCTGGGCTCCAGGAAGGTTAATAGACTCCAGCTGATTTTGATCTTTGCTTATTAACCCTTGCCTCCCAGAACAGAATCATAGCCTTGTCTATATGAGGAAATTGACCAGCATAGCTCTTCCAGAATAAATTATTCCACCACAGTCCCCATGTTTATTCTGGAATAAAATAGCTGTCGCTGAAGAGTTTATTCTAGAATAGCTATGCTGGATATTAGATCTATTAGGATCCCTTGGACTTTCTTCCTGCTTCTTCTAGGCTATAGATGAGTATGGAATGCTGTCACACAACTCTTTCCAGAAGGTGGTTTTAATGCAGTATTTTCTGATCTATGAGGTGGACACTAAGCATATATCTACACTACAATTAAACACCCACAGCTGGCCCATGTCAGCTGACTCAGGCTGGCAGGGCTCAGACTATGGGACTGTTTAACTGCAGTGTAGATGTTCAGGCTTGGGCCAAGGTACCAGTTTACCAGTTTTACCTTAAGCCATCGCTCCTGTAAATCACACAGCACTTGTGAGCAATTATAATAAAACAAAAGTAGGTTTATTGAAGAAAGAATTGCTAGAAAGAGTGATGGAAACAAATGGTTACAGTGCAAAACACAATCATAAAATGCAAACCTGGGTCTACGCTTATCAATCTTTCCCTTTTCTGTCTAATAATGTAGGTCTCCCCCTCAAAAAAAAGCTTAGTTAGTTGCAGAACCAGCTGGCTTTACAGTAACCTGGATCCAATTTTTAATACCTCATTTCTTGCAGCAGATCTTTCTCCCTCTTCTCTTCAGCCTTGTCTACACTAGAAAGTGTTGAGAACGCAAGTTACAGCGATGATCAGAAAGCTCTGTAATTACAACACTTGTGCCTGTCCACACAACACTCATTGTGTCCCGAAGCACATCCACAGTTGGTGCTCTAACATCAACAGTGAGAACAGTGCACTGTGCGCAGTTATCCCACTGGGCAACTCACCACCTTCTGCCACTAGGAGCTGTGGGAAGGCCGAGAGGTGCATCGTGAGTGCAGGCCCAACAGTCCATGATGCAGTGATTTCCATTCCATCATTCCATGGGTTTCAGACTGCATTTCTTGGCATTTTTCAATGGCCCCACTTTCCTGTGCACCCGTCATCTCTATCTGAAAGGATGGATGCTGCACTACTCTCCACTGTTGCTATCAGCGTTCTGAACACATCATGGCTGCTCATGCAGTATATCATGAGCTCCCAATTAGAACAGGAATCCGAGATGCCTGACCTGCTGTGTGCCATGCAAACAAACAATGCTGGATTACTGTTTGCATTCACGGAGCATCTGCACAGGTGCGGTGCCACTTTTGGGTGTGTGAAACAAGCACTGAGTGGTGGGATTGCATCATTATGCAGGTCTGGGATAATGAGCAGTGGCTGCAGAACTTTTGAATGTGCACAGCCACCTTCATGGAACTCTGTGCGGAGCTCGCCCCTGCCCTGAGGTGCAAGGACACTAGAATGAGAGCTGCCCTCTTGGTGGAAAAGTGTGTGGTGATCGCCATGTGGAAGCTGGCAACTCCAGACTGCTACAGGTTGGTCACTAATCAGTTTGGAGTTGGGAAGTCCACAGTTGGAGCTGTGTTATTATTGCAAGTGTGCAGAGCCATTAATTGCATTCTGCTACAAAGGAGTGTGAGTCTTGGAAATGTGTGTGAAATAATGGATGGCTTCACAGCGATGAGATTTCCTAACTGGCGGGGCAATAGATGGCACGCATATCCCAATTTTGACCCTTGCAACAGAGTACATCAGGAGAGAGGGGTGCTTCTCTATGGTACTGCAAGCGCTTGTGGATCACTGTGGGCATTTCACTGACATCAACATGAGTTTGTCAGGGAAGATACATGACGTGCACATCTTCAGGAACACTGGCCTGTACAGAAAGCTGCAAGCAGGGACTTTCTTCCCAGATCAAAAGATGCCATTGGGAAATGTTGAAATGTTCATAGTGATCCTGGGAGACCCAGCCTACCCCTTACTGCCATGGCTCATGAAGCTTTATATGGGCAACTTGGATAGCAGCAAGGAGCGCTTCAATAACAAGTGCAGGTGCCAAATGACAGCTGAATGTGCATTTGGCAGATTAAAAACTTGCTGGTGATGCCTTTATGGCAGGTTAGACCTAATTCAGGAAAATATTCCCATGGTTATAGCTGCCTGCTGTGTGCTCCTTAATATTTGTGAAGCTAAAAATGAAAAGTTTCCCATGGGTGGAGAACAGAGGCGGATCGCCTTGTGGCTGAATATGAACAACCAGATGTCAGGGCTATTAGAGAGGCACAACAGGGGCCATTCAAATCAGGGAGGCCCATTTTGACAATGAGCAACAATAAGGTGTCTTTGTAAACAATGCCGTGCCATGCTGTGACTGCTATCCAGCTTGCATTGTATATCAAGTGAGCTGCAACCACTGTGTTATCATTATTGCTCCCATAACCGCATTGGTTGTCGGGGCACCATCATTGAACAATCAACCAATTGTCTCCACCCCTGACGACTGTGTGTCAGTGCCTGAGTCTTCGTGAAGTCCATTCCTGTCCACTCTTTTATGTTGTCAGTCCATCTGTTCTTCTGCCTGCCTCTTCTTCTCTATCCCTGTACTGTCCCTTGGAGGATGATCTTGCATAGGCCAGATGAGCTGGTTACATGGCCAATACCACTTCAGCTTTCACTTCTTCACGGTTGTCAGGAGATCTTCATATGACCCAGCACGTTGCGTGATGATGTTCCAAACCTCTTCATTAGTGACATGATCAAGGTAGGAGATGCCCAAGATTTTATGGAAGTATCTCATCTCCACTGCCTTTATTTTCTGTTCAAGTTCTGCCGTAAGCGTCCATGTCTCACATGCATACAAAAAAATGGAGATGACCAGTTCATGCAGCAGTTTCAGTTTGGATTTCAGGGAGATGTTCTTGTTCCTCCAAATTGGCTTTAACTTTGCCGGTGCTGTTGTTTGTGCAGTTCTTGCCAGAATTTCTGCCTTTGATCCCACGTCGGTGGTGATTGCCCCCAGATACTTGAACTGTTTCACTGTCTCCAGCTCTTGTCCATTGACAGTGATGTATGAGTTGATCCTGTCATGGTTGTTTGTCATCAGCTTGGTTTTCTCTGCATTAATTTCCATGCCGTACTTTGTAGAGGTTTCAGCCAATAGTTTCACAAGGTTAGCCAGTTCTTCTTCGCTACCTGCCAGGCCATCAATGTCATCAGCAAATCGAAGATTTGAAATTGTTCGCTCCCAAATACTGACTGTACATATGTGATCCTCTAGGGCAGGGGTGGGGAACCTCCGGCCCGCGGGCCGGAAAGAATTTGATCCGGCCCGTGGGCGGGCGGGAAGTGCGCGCCGCCGAAACCCTGCCGCCGTCTGCCCATTTTCGGCGGCGGCGGGAGCTCGGTGGTTACTGGTCCACGGCACCCCGCGGACACTGTAAAACCGCGCCGCCGAAAAGACGGAAACTGCGGCGGCATTTCGGCGGCGGGGGGGTGGAGTCGTTGGCGGCGCGGTTCCGTGGGGGGTCGGGCAGTTCCCGCCGCCGAAACCCTGCCGCCGTTTGCGCCTTTTCGGCGGCGGCAGGGAGAATTCGGCGGCGGAATCGGCGAATTGGCCCGCGAATGCAAGTACCAATGTCAAAATGGCCCTTGGCAGGGAAAAGGTTCCCCACCCCTGCTCTAGGGCATCAGTCATTATGCAGTCCAAGTAGATGTTGAACAGTGTGGGTGAAAGAAGGCAGCCTTGCTGAACCCCAACAGTGGTGTAAAACCACTCTCCTATTGTACCATTGATGAGAACTGCACTGTTGGCCTTGGCATACAGTTGTTTAATGGTAAAAATAAGCTTACAACCAATGTTGTCCTTCTCCATGGTTGCCCAGAGATCTTCGTGCCATACTCTGTCAAATGCCTTCTTGAAGTCTACAAAGACGTGGTAGATGTCCTGCTGGTGTTGTAAGTACTTCTCACAAGGAACACAAAGGTTGAAAATTTGTTCTATGGTACTTCTTCCAGCACGAAAGCCAGCCTGTTCTTCAGTGATGATATTCTCTGCTTGTGGCTTTGGTCTGTTTAATATAACTTTCAGCATCACTTTGCTGGGTTGGCTAATTAAGCTTATAATCCATAGTTTTGACATAGTTGCAGGTTGCCTTTCTTTGGCAGAGTAATGATTAATGACTTTGTCCACGTGGAGGGCCACTCACCGGTCTGCCAGATCTTGTTGCTGATCTTGGTGAGTACGTCTATTATTCTTTCTTCTCCGAATTTCATCAGTTCAGCTGAGGTGCTGTCAATACCTGTATCCTTTCCATTCTTGAGTAATTTCACAGCTACCTCCACTTCTTCATGCAGTATTGAAAAATCCTCCTCCTCTGTTGAATTTGGACCATCTAGGACATTAGGATCTCCATTTGTCTGGTGGTTGTACAGCTCAAAGCAGTAGTTTGTCCAGCTATTGATGATGTCCCTTTCTTCTGTGAGACTTTTCCCTTCTTTATCTTGAATTGAGTTGGCTTTGGTCCATCTTTCCTTCGTCAGATCTTTTACAACCTGGAAAGCTTTTTTGCTATTTTTATTGTTAATGCACTCTTCAATTTTAAAGCATTATTTTTCAATCCAGATCTCCTTGGGCACCTTCATTCCTTTCCTGATCTTTTTGCCAATCTCTCTGTATTTATCAGCTCCCTCACTGCAGTTCTTATCTCTCTTAAGTTCTCTTCTGATGTCTCACATTTGCAATATTTCATTTGTGACCCAAGGTTTTATCTTCCTGTGGTGTTTCCCAAGGATGTCCATTGCTGTCTTATTCATTACAGTGTTAAAATTGTTGGTCAATGTTTCTACGTCTTCCTTCAGAGCAAGCAGTGAGGCAAATCTTCCGCCGATCACTGCTTGGAATACTTCAGTCATTGAGTCTTTCTAAATCAAACTTGATTCTGATGATCTGAAAACCTGCCTTATGAGAGGAGACTGAAAGAGCTTGGCTTGTTTAGCCTAACCAAAAGAAGGCTGAGGGGAGATATGATTGCTCTCTATAAATACATCAGAGAGATAAATACCAGGGAGGGAGAGGAATTATTTAAGTTCAGCACCAATATGGGCACAAGAACTAATGGATATAAACTGGCCATCGGGAAGTTTAGACTTGAAATTAGACACAGGTTGCTAACCATCAGAGGAGTGAAGTTCTGGAATAGTCTTCCAAGGGGAGCACTGGGGGCAAAAAACCTAGCTGTCTTCAAAACTGAGCTTGATAAATTTATGGAGGGGTGGTATGATGGGACAGCCTAGTTTGGCAATTGATTGATCTTTGACTATTGGTGGTAGGTATGCCAATGGCCTGTGAAGGGATGTTAGATGGGGTGGGTTCTGATTTATTACAGATAATTCTTTCATGGGTGTCTGACTGGTGAGTCTTGCCCACATGCTCAGGGTTTAATTGATCGCCATATTTGGGGTCGGGAAGGAATTTTCTCCCAGGGCAGATTGGCAAGGGTTCTGGGGATTTTTCGCCTTCCTCTGTAGCTTGGGGCACAGCTCACTTGCTGGTGGATTCTCTGTACCTTAAACTCTTTAAACTGTGATTTGAGGACTTTAATAACTCAGTCATAGGTTAGAAATTTATTACAGGAGTGGGTGGGTGAGGTTCTGTGGCCTGCGATGTGCAGGAGGTCAGACTGGATCATCATATTGGTCCCTTCTGACCTCAGTCTATGAGTCTATATTTGGCCTGATGGTCTTCCTTAACCGCAGCTGAAAGTTTAGCATCACAGGTTGTGATCACTTCTAATACCAGCAGTGGGGAAGCTCCTTATTTTAGCTCTGTTGATCTCGGAACGAAATTGGTTTTGCACCACGATGTAGTCAATCTGGCTGTGGTGTAGAGCATCAGGTGTATGCCATGTTGATCGTCTGGATGATTTATGTGCTCCTAGTGTGTTTGCAAGAGTCAGATTGTTGTAACTGGCAAAATCCAAAAGTCTCAGTCCTCTCTCATTGGTTACCGCATTACAGGAAGGGCCACAATAATCTCACCAATCTGCCTGTGTGTCAATACCCACTTTAGCATTCCAATCTCCTTGTACAATCAGGATATCTTTCTTGTGTGCCTTATCAATGATGTCTTGGAGCTGATTATAAAAACCTTCCATTTGCTCATCGTTATAGTCTGTTGTAGGGGCATAGGCTTATACCATTGTGATGTTGAATGGTGCTGCCCTTAGGCGGATGGAGATAAGCTTGCTGGATATTGGGTGGCACCCTAGTATTGAATTCTTGATACCTTTATGTACAAGAAATCCTACGCCATTGACATGTTTGTCTTCTCCACCATAGTAGAGTACATGGCCTTCTGTTGTTAGTGCCTCTATCTCCCGGACCGACAGGGGGCAGCCACCGTGTGCAAGAGACAAATAAAGATTGCTTATGCTTCACAGAGTATGTCTTTATTAAATAACAATTATTCACAACACACATGAAAAGCTGGGCTGGAGGGGAGAAAGCAGTGAGGGGCAGTGTGAGCTATGACAGCTGGTATAAGTCCAGCTATTGTTCTGAAAGCTGTCTGAAGGGATAGAGTGAATGAGGTACTGAGATGGGACAGGTATTTGGTAGGAATGTGAGGGTGGATTTTGGGGTAGGCATGGAAAGCAGTTCTGAATTGGCCGCAAAGGGGGGGCGACCACGCATGAATTCAGTCTGCAATGTTATGAGTGACTTTAGCAGCTCCGTTTGCTCCTCCATGGCTTTTATCATGTGCTTGCTATCACTCGCTCCTGGTTTCCCCTCCTCTCCTGCCTATCAATTTTATGATTTTCGGACACAGAGTGTCTCCATGCCCTTTTTTCTTTTTTTTCCACCTCCAAGGGCTAGAAATGTTCTTGGAACATCTCTTTGCTTCTCCATGGTCATTTTCTTATCAGCCACAGGTGCTCGGCAGGTGTGGAGGAGTTTCCCCTCAAGGGCACATCTGTAAAAGCACAATAAACAATGAACAGAAGTGTTACTGTGAGTGCAATTCATTCATTGCTATAAAATTGATTAATTGATTCATTACTGTAAAATACATCTCTTTTTCACTGTCCCCTGACTAGCGCAGAGCTTGACAATCAACCAGGGCATGGTGAGTTGTACCTGAGGGGAGGGGACCCTCAAGCTGGGAAAAAGGTTCTGGGTGGTTATTTGGTGTATTGATTCGGGTAGATAGGGACAGAATTTCAAATTGTGCCACCATTTTCTATAGGGCCATAGAAGCTGATATGTCACTTCTTGGAGTAAGCAGGGATGCTAGGGTGCATTTCCTCCATGTGAGCAGCTTCAAACCAGGTCCCTATGCTGCTTGTCTGTGTGCTGCTTTGGTCCCTGCACAAGTGATTGCTGATTGTTGTAGGAAAGTTCCTACAACGGGAAGGAACAAAGCAGCTTTGCCGAGGAATCTCCAACAGAGGGTTGGTGAGTACCTCCAGGAAAGTTTCCTAGAGATCTCTCTGGAGGATTCCTATGAAATCTCGGTGTGCATTAACACATTTTTCCACCGCACTACCTCGCTGAACAGGGGAATGGGAAGCACATGCAACGCAGCTAGTCTTGTGCCCTTCAGCCAACTATATAATGCAACAAAGCAAAGGGCAGCTGTACCTCATATAACTGAGCAGCATCAGCTGAAAAAAACAACTTACCTGAGTTCCTTTCTCCTGCATCCTGCACACCAGAGCTGTAGGGCTGGAACTGGCTTGAACCCTCTGGGGTCGAGAAGAGGTCCGCCTGGCTCCCCACGTCGCCAAATGACCATGTCCCCTGCTCTGCACCATCCTCCAACTCAACCTCCTCTTCCACGATTTCTTTGTCGGGGTTGAGTCTGGTGTCCACTGCCTCCAGGCCCTTGGAGGTATGTACAGGTCTCTTGGCAGTGGAGGGGGGGTCCCCGCTGAGAATGGCTTCCAGCTCCTTATAGAAGCAGCAGGTATTTGGCTCTGCACCAGAGCGACAGTTTGACTCCCTAGCCTTTTGGTAACCCTGCCGCAGCTTCTTGATTTTCACACGGCACTGCAGCGTGTCCCATTCATAGCCTTTTCCACCATTAAATGAGAAATACCGTCCATATCAAAGTTCCTTTGGCTGGAGTGGAGCTGGGACTTGCACAGTCTCCTGTCCCCAAATGCTGATCAGATCCAGAAGCTCTGATGTGCTCCAGCCAGGAGAATGTTTGGCACATGGAACTGCCATGGTCAGCTGGGAAGATGAGATGTAAGCTCTCCAGGCTGACCAAGCAGGAAGTGGAATTTCAAAAATTCCTGGGATTTTAAAGGGGGAGGGGCGGATAGCTGTAGGGTAGCGGAGTTCAAACTGATGGCCAGAGCGGTCAGGATGGGCATTGTGGGACACTTCCTGGAGGCCAAACACCAAGCGTGGTGTTTACACTGATGCTTTATCACTAAAAGTTAGATGCAAAAGTTCTACGCCTCTCGTCGAGGTGGTTTTATTTTGTCGCAAAATCAGGGGAGTGTGGGGGGGGGGGGAGAGGGGGGGTTGCAGTGTATTCGCCACCACTGTTTTGGCGCAAAAAAGCTGATTTTGGTTGACAAAAGTTGGTAGTGTAGACCAGGCCTCGCATTGAAACAGACTTTTCTTTCTCTTTGTAGACAGAGTGAACCCGTATCTTGTTGTAAAGATTCTTGTTCACCTTCAAGAAAGAAGGCTGTCTCTGATTGTTTTCCATTGAAAGTCTTGGGATTGAGCAAAGCTAAACAGCTGAGTCTTGCATTGCATTACTGGGTAAACAGGGCGGGGTGACAACTCCCTCCTGCTGGAATGGGCCATCACTGAGACACATTATCTCCTAGTCACTAAGTTTGACTCCCAGTCCCTAAGGCCTACTTTGGATATAAATACATTGTTCCTTAAATATTACCCATACATACATCTCACAATGATTATGAATCTTGACAAATTATGAACTTTCTGTAGAAACCTTACATGTTACTCTTTACAGATAAATGTCCTGTAAGACATGTGTTTGGTGTAATGAGTTTGTCAGGTCTGAGGTGAGAGTTGTTTGCAAAGGATAGGAGACCCTTTGCCCGAAGTGCTTCTGTGTCACATGCAGTGAGTAGTTTTCTAGGTTAGCACCTTTGGTCAGGGATAGTAAACATCTGAAAGGAGGTTAATTAGCATCTTTAAAGGGATTCTTCCAACAACGAACCATTGTCTAAAGGGTGAGAAATGCAAATGTTATCTGTAAATCAGCCACATACTTTCAAAGGAACACAGGTAACAGGAGGAAAAACCAGCCCCTTAAACCTGTTTCTACCCAAATGCAATGATTATAATAGGGAATGACTTTAAAAAATATACAATGGATAGGGCATGAACAGAAAGATTATATCCTCTGCTGCAGAGATACCTGCATGCATCACTGTGTGTGGGAGTGGGGAAGGTGTTTGGTATGATAATAGGTCAGCTACATCAAAGAAACCTGACAATGAAAACAGGGCTGGGAGGGAGGATGAGAGAAGAAGAAAGATGACAGATAGCAGTGGAGGGAGAGGCTGTCTCATTGATAGCCTACCCAGGAAGGAATACAATATGTATTTAAAGTTAAATAGTAAAGAGGATGCCTGTACAAGGTGTTAGACACTGTAGCGCATAATTAGTAATGATACAAAACCCAGCAGCATTAAAACAATTGCTCAAACAAGAATTCAGCTAGTTTGCCACCTACTAAAAAAGCTCCTTCCCCCATTTCACCGTTTTGGGAGGCATACCCACCCTAAGCTCTCTCCAAAAGCCCTGTCTCACAGGTGCTTCTGAAGCGTGCCTGAGAAGGTCACCAAACTGGAGCTATGTCAGACCGAGGAGAGGAGCAAGCCGCAGAGCCTTTGCAGAGAACACCCTGCCTGCCGCCCCTCTCTCTTCTATATCGAAGGGGAACGAGGCATCGCTGCTGGCTGCAACGGTGGCAGTGTGGCACTGACAGAGAGGTGATCCCTCAGCAGTTTCTTTTGTTGTGTCACAGATTGTCCCGACCTAGCTTAATTGTTGACAATAGAAGATTCAATGCATTAGAGTGAAACACAAGAGAAGGAGTAAGTGTGACTTTCACTTTCTCATCTTGGTTTTAACTAGACCATATGAGTCTAGATTGTTCTGAGGTAAAATCACTGAGTTTGTCGCCGAATGGGATACCTCTTCTGGAAGACTTGGTTGAAGCTGTGACCTAAGAAATGCCACCCGGATATTGGCTGTGGTCAATAAAGGCATGATTAAAGGCCTAGCAGCGTATCTGGCACCTTACCTGGTCTCTCCAAGTGTGCCCTCACAAGCGCTGGGCCTTTCTCTTCCCTCTCTGGGGTTGAACTCCTGCTTCTCCCACTCTTAGAGAGGGACCTGAACTACAATATCCTATGCAGCCTGTGAGGATACAGAATTTGTATCTGCATCCGATCCGCAAACATGCTCCGCAGATATCTGCATCCACAGATATAAAGCGGATATCTGCAGATTTGCAGGGCTTTACCTGGGGCATAGGAACCAGATGTTAGGTATAAACAAATTGAAAATGTAGCATATAAATGAGTAAAACTCAAGAGTTATAAAATGTATAAAAGAAAATTGAAGTATATTCTCAAAAAGATTCTAACCCCGGCATTAAATCACAAAGTAGTTGGAATTGGTCATCACATTTCTGAAGCAGCTGAAATTTAATTATAATAATTATAACAAATCATTGCATCCCAAGGCTTCAGAGTTTTTAACCTCCACCATACTTTTTCCTTTTTGTTCACACTTTATATTACTGGTACATTTCAAAATAGTTAATAAAGGGTTAATAGATGTTACAAGATGTTAAAATCTTTAGTAGTATGTTGCTGATTGTTACAGCACATTGGTAGAAGGTGTCATAGATGATAACATTTTCATCGTTTTGTTATGGGGTTGGGGGTGCACATATATATACAGCCCTTTGGGATTCTCAGATGGAAGGTTCTATAGAAGGTCCAAAGAAATATAATTGAACTTAAATTTTACTAGCACCAATTTTATGACTGAAACGTTATATGAACCAATGGGAAAAATACATCACATAACAAAAGTGATGTCGATGAAGAACAAATCAACATCCCTTCACATTCCGATGCCTTGAGGGCATTGGAAATCAGGGCATTGGATTTGAAAGACAAGTGGAAAACGATATAAAGTGCACCTGACTGCAATTTATGCACCATGCCAACTGTAATTTTGAGATGTTAAATTTTACGAACTTTTCCATTTTTATGAACTCCTCCATAGGTTCATAAAATGTGTTATTAAAGCAAAGAAGTTGGTCTAGTTTTCTTATTATTATTAGATGCATTTATCAAATGGTCAGCTGGTCCAGGAGTCTAGCAGCCAGAGGCAGTCCACGTGGAAGAGCTGCAGACACTGGGTGCCAGTCCTGGGACTCCCACGCGCCGAACTTCATGGCAGAGACCCTGGAAGTCTTGAGAGCTCTGGCTTGAATGTGGAGCCTAACAGCCTGGAGAAGCCCAGCTCTAGCCATGGCTCTGGGGTCTGGCAAGCTGCCTGCTCTGGATCAGGGAACCTAACAGTCTACAGAGACCTGACTCCAGCTTGGACTCCTGGACCTGACAGGAACTCTTCTGCAGCGATGTAGATCTGCAGCACCAATAGATTCCAAGTAAAACCTGCCTGTGTTTCCACGCAAGTTTTGTCAAATCTGTAACAAATTTAGCGAAACATTTTGCTTCAGCACGTTGGCATTTTCTGCAAAACTTAATTTGCAATGCTATTTAGTCACAGGCTCCTGAAGGGAAGAACTGCAGCCACACGGACCTCTTGGGATAACAATACTGCCAACCCCAAATGTTAAAAAATCATGAGTCAGACTCACCAAAAATCACGAGATTAGCTTTAAAATCACGAGATTATGTAAAAATAATAGCTTTGGTGTTCTTTTTATTTGCCTTCTGCCTTTTGAGCCTTTAAGGTGCACTGGGGTTGCATTTTGAAGCTGTCTCCACCACCACAAGGCCTAGAAACTTACTTTTTCTTTAAGAATGAAGGCTGAAATCATCACATAGCCACTTGACTCCGGGAGCTGGGGCTTGAAGGAAAACAATAATTATCATGAGAGGTGGCATCACTGCATTCTGTTCCCAGGTTCTCTGACCTAACCATAACCAGCGCAAGTCGAACTGCATTCTGCAAACACTCCGCTGTTTTCCTTTGAAAAAGAGGGAATGACAAATACAGGGTTGCCTTGTTTGCATGCAAAAAGGAAGGTCACATGGCCCACAATTAAGGTTACTGTGTGAGTTAAGGATCTCTTCAGTGAATGTACAGTGAGACTTGTATTTTCAACAGCATCAGGGCTGTCATTTGGGAGTTTCAAACTGACTTGGAGACAGCCCAGAAACTTTGAAAACATCATTCTTTTCAAGAAACGGAACATCAGACTATAACTCACATGAGAGAACATCATACTATAACTCACATGTCTACATGTACAGAACTGCAGCTGCACCGCTGAAGCGCATCTGGTGAAGATGCTTGATGCCAACAGAAGAGAGCTCTCCCACCAGTATAATAAAACCTCCTCCGTGAATGGCATAAGCTATGTCAGCGGGAGAACCTTGGTGGTTTATTCACATCCCTGAGTGACATAAATTATGCTGACATAGGCTGTAGTGTAGACATAGCCACAGAGACAGAACGAGACTGATCTCAAATAGTTGCATTCCTGGGGAAGGTTTCAAGCCTCCTCTTGGAGCTTTTCACATTTCTTGAAATGCAAATGCTGCTTTAGAGCTTTATCGCCAGCCAAGCCAGGATTGTTTTTAATGCTCAGTTGGAGTCTAGGAGATTAGGGGTATATATCTGTCAAAACCCTGACAGTGTTACTGAAACCAGGGCACTCTTCCCAAGCTTTGACTTGTGACATCTTGATCATCTCAATGGTTACATTCAATCCTGAATAATTTCCATCCCACTATGAATCATCTCAGAAGAAAGATCCCTTGTTATAAAAGCTTTGTTCCCCAAAGTTCAATAGTTTGGAGAAGTTCTCCACTTAGGGCCTGAGCCATATTTCACTGATCTCAATGACTTCAATAGGCTTTGGATCAGTCCCTTAAAAAGGAATTTTTCAGTAGACCTCAGCAGTCTGTGAGCTGTTTTTTAATGTTTGATCATAGATATAAACAAACTGGGACCAGTGGCTGCATATAGACTCACGCTGGACTATCAGGATTTGAAGGTTGTCATATATCTTTGGAAAGGTGATTTTCCCTCCATTTGCAATAATGTCCTAGATTTGATCTATGGCTTCAACGTCAGGTGAGGCATTAAAGACCAAAGTAACCAAATGTATTTTTTTGTTTGTAGAATTGCTTGAATTCTATTCTATTCATTTGTAAAATTAAATTCCATTAGCAGAATTCATACAATTACATATTTACATGGAATATTCATACTCGTTTGAAGGAAGCTTCATAACACCATCGAAAGACAAACACAGAACACAGATAAGAAAAAGAAGCATATTGAATCAAAATGGACACTAAGAATATGTCTACATTGCAACTGGACACCTGCAGCTGGCCCGTGCCAGCTGACTTGGGCTAAGGGGCTGGGGCTAAGGAGCTGTTTAATTGCAGTGTAGACATGCCTCTGGGCCTCATTTGAAATCCACTGAGTTAACAACAGACATTCCATTGACTTCAGTGGGATCTGGATCAGGCTTTGACAGAGAAACAGAAGTTGCTGCAAAGAATCATGTTGCAGCTGCCAAATATTAGCTTAATCTTCACCATCCTAACCACATTTGGATTCCTGCATGATTCACTAGATCTCTAGACCCTCAGGAGCCCTGGTGGCATGGAAGCCCAGCCTAAGATGGCTCAAACCTATTTTATGCTTGTGTTCATGGTGTTTGCCAGATAAAATTAAATGTTAATCGTTCATTTTTAAAAAAGCAATAATTTAACAGACACGACAAAAGGCTGTTAAGATTGCAGCTTTCCAAACAACCTATCACATTCTTTGAAGGGGAAGTCAAGAGAATCTTTCAAGAGTTTACTCTATCCACACTGCTCTCTTTCCAGGGAGAAAATGTTGGCATATTAATAATTAAATATTGAATATGGAAGCATTACAAATGAGAATAATGTCCTGACACAAATAATGCAGATATTTAATTCCTATACTATCCTCTCCGTCGTATGCCTATACAATGGTGGGCACAGAAGTATACACCAAGGAAAACAAATTTCCTATCAGTACTCAAGAAACCTCAGGTTCTTAATTTGCTTAGGGGTAGAAAGCAGACAGCGTATTTCTCAACTCTCATGGGTAATACTGTCTAGTGGTTTGGAGTTAGGGACCAGGAGCCAGAACCTTTCAGTTCTAGTCTCAACCCTGCCACTTATTAGCTGAGTGACTTTGGGCATGTCACTTAACTTCTCTGTGTCTGTCTTTTGCCTCATGTCACTTAATAAGGCACATAAGATCTGCTGGAATGACCTTGTTTACCACCCCAAAGTTCAATCTGGATCAGATCAGGGACATTACTGAGCAACATGCCCAAAGACCTTGGACACACTAGCCTTTCTAATCCCTGGAAAACTCCATGGTCAATGTGGCAGCATGGCATGAATTTTTACCCGTGCTCCTCCATGCAAAGGGAAAACAAAGAGAACCATCACTATAGCAACCTGGGATAGCCACGGCATCAGCCACCGAGCACTGTGTGCTACATTTTGTAACATGTATGAAATACTGTAATATGTATTTAATATGCAATCCTGTGTGTTTATAGTTAAGAACATAAGAATGGCCATACTGGGTCAGATCAATTGTCTATCTAGCCCATTCTGAAAACTGACCATTTATTTCTACTCTTTGTTTCCTGTCTTTTAACCAGTTACTGATCCAGGAGAAGAGCGTCCTTCTTATCCCATGGCCGCTTACTGTGCTTAAGAGCCTTTGGTGAGGGACCTTGATGTTGACATATTTATGGTTTTTGTAAGTATGGCTCATACTCTTACAGTGCTGCTAAACTGTTTTTAACTTGTCTATTTGCACTTTAACTTGGTTTCCTGTTTCTTTGCACACAATAAAGTTATATTTTTGGAAACTCGGAGGATATTTATTAGTTTATACCAAGCATTACTGACACATTACAAAGTTCATGACGGAGTCAATGACCTGCCCTTGTTTAAGATCCGTACACACCAAGGCTCATTATTTTATAAAAGTATCACAGGACACTACTATGGCTGACTTAAAAGTGCTATTTTAAGGTCTTCCTCAGCTGTACAGCTCCATGGTTGGCTCTTCTGACAGCTGTTATGTCTAGCTGTTCAAATTCAGCAGACTGTCGGTCCATCTCGCCTCTCCACACTACTGATAGCCTTTCTCCCTTTGCTACACAGATATTATTCAGTACAAAACTTACAGCTCTAATGATGGGAATATTTGCCTTGCTGAGATCCTGTCTAGTCATCATCAGCAACCTTCCAATCTACCAAAGGCACATTCCACAGCTGCTCAACAGGTAATTGAAACTTTCCTTGGTGCTGTTGAGGTGGCCATTGTACAGCTTCATGAGCCAGGGGAGCAAGGGTCCCCCAGAACCACTACTGGCATTACAATATCAGGGAAGAATGTCACTGCTTGCAGCTTCTGTTTTTGTTTTTAAAGATGTGAGTGTCATGCACCTTCCCTCGCCCACCCACACTGATGGCAGTAAAGGGTCCCTGGTGATCCTCCAGTGTTTGCATAACCATGGAAACCCTTTCTGTTTATGTGTTCACTGGCAAGGTGGGGTGATGCCAGAATAGGGAGATGCGTGCCATCTATCGCCCCACTGCAGCTCAGGAACCTTACTGCTTTGAATCCATCTGCTGTTCCCTGCACAGTGCCGAAAATCACGATCCTGTGCAGTAGGAGATGCTTAGTGGCACTGCACCCTTGGATGGCAAGGGCCCCCACTGTGGATTTTCCAACTCCGAACTGGCTGATCACTGACTTTGAGCAATCTGGAATTGCAAGCTTCTGGAGCGTAATCGCCACTTACTTCTCCGCTGTCAATGCAGCTCTCTTTTGGCGTTTATGTGCTGGGGCAAGCTCAGCACACAGATCCAGGAATATGGCCTTGTGCATCCCCAAGTTCTGCAGCCATTGCTCATTGTCCCAAGCCTGCCGTGCAATGCCTTCTCAGCAGTCAGTGCGCTAGCCTCAGCCCCAGAAGCGCCATTTCCCAAGGAGATGCTCTGTGAAGGTCAGCAGCAACTCTGCATTTTTATTTGCTGCATTCGTCAGCGTCCCGTTATCAACATCCAACATCTCCTCTTCTTTCTCCTCCTCACACCCCAGGTGTGATAGTACTTGTTGAAATTCCACAAATACAGTAGACTCATGTCCTGTTAAAAAGGTGTATTGGAATTGCCAACAATCCAGCTTTCAGAGCTGGAAATATTTTGCCCTCCAGAAGGCTACTTGTAACAGGTTCCTCAATGTTAAGCTAAGTTATGGAATGGTTGATTCCTCTGGGTTTAGTGTGTGTTTATAAGCCTAACCCTTCCTTTAACTTCAGTTGAGCTTGTGTTAATGGACAAGAACGGCACTTGTCCTGCAATGGTATTGGATAGTGATCTCCGCAAATGCCAGAGGAAAAACAAAGCCTAAGAAATCTGTGGGTGGAAGGTTTAAGTGCAGATTTCTGATTAAGACAGGCTCTGGTTGTCATTTTGGGAACCAGACCACTGTGTCTCTTCCAGTAACAGAATATGAGACATTTATTTCCGTGTCATACACCAGCTGTGTTTTTATTCCATGTGAACACTGGTGACACCCCTTTACAGTGTTGTTGTGAAAAATGATGTTAGGAAAATGTGGCCTGGTGGTCCTGAGCCCAGGCCTGGCAACCAGGATTAGTTCTGGCTTGGACACGAATTCCCGCTGTGGTCTAAGGCAAGTCACTTCGGCCTGGATTAAGGATACGATTTAGTCACAGTGGTCACAGATTCCGTGACTTCACTGGACCTCCATGACTTCTTTGGCTTCAGCTGTCAGTGGCTGCTGCTGGGGCCGGAGCCAGGACTGTGCGCCCCATGGCTTCGGCTGTGGCTGCAGCTGGGGCTGTGTGCTCTTGCCCCGCAGCTGCCGCCAGGTCTGTGCAAACCTCCCCCCCCCATCGCTTTGGCCAGGGCCATGCACTCCTGCTCCGCAGCTGGGGCTGGAGCTGGAGCCAGGACTGTGCTCCTCCTCCAGTGGCTGTGGACAGGACTATGCAGCTTCAGCCAGGGCTGTATGCTCGGGTTGCTGTAGCCAGGGCAGTGCACTCCCCAGTCCCCTACACCCTGTGGCTGCAGCCAGGACAGTGTGCCTCTGCTTCACGGCTGGGGCTGGAGCTGGGGCTATGTGACTTCAACCAGGGCTGCAGCTGGACTTGTGCGGCCCTGCCCAGTGGTTTGGCCTGGATCCAGGGCTGTGCACCCCCCCCCCATCTGCCGCCAGGGCCAGGACTGTGTTCTCCTGCCGCACAGCTGCAGCCACCGTGTGAACCCTCCCCCCGTGTCCTGGACTGGAGCTAGGACTGTGTCCCCCTCCCCCATGGTGGTGGGGCTTATGCTGTCCGCCCCGCCCCCACCCGTCCTGACCCCTGGTTATTTTAAGTGAAGTCACAGAATTTGTAGTTATTGCCCGTGACTTGTCTGTGGCTTTTACTAAAAATAACCATGACCAAATCTGAACCTTAGCCAAGACCCACAAGGGGACTTTGGCACTGCAGTACTGGGTGTCCCAATGCCTCCTTTTACAGGAACAGCATGGCAATCCACCAAGCATGAGTCAGGTGCCTTGACTCCCATACAATGAACTGGGCGAGGCAGGCACCTAAGTATGTGATCCACAAAGCCAGCACACTAGGCCAGGAACCACCTAAACTAGCCAATAGGGCAG
This sequence comes from Emydura macquarii macquarii, assembly GCF_026122565.2. Classification (NCBI taxonomy): domain Eukaryota; kingdom Metazoa; phylum Chordata; order Testudines; family Chelidae; genus Emydura; species Emydura macquarii. The sequence continues at coordinate 9,515,150 of NW_027131391.1, forward strand.
GGGTTGGCATGTGCGCTGACTTTGAGCGGCACACGGTGCCCTGGCTGGAGCCGTGCTGTTCCCTGCTTGCCGCTGACGCTGGAATAGGATTCCAGACCGCCCCCGCTGCAGACACTGCCGCTGGCACTGGGAGGAAGATTGGGCACGGCCCTTTGTTAGGGTTGCTGCGCCCTGCAATAGGGGATGCAGACAAGAGGGTGTGTGCTAAGCCCCACCCCTCTCTGAGTTTGGCACCTAAGTCCAAGTTTCAGAGAGGCACCTTGCTCTGCTTGTGATTCACCATGAAGATAAGCAGTCTGCCACCCACGCTGCATGTGGGTTCCAATCAGAGGCTGCTTAACTCCCCACAAAACAGGCAGGTGGGAGGCAGGAGAAGAGCTAGCCCTCCCTTATAACCTTTAGCCCAGTAGTTAGGATACTCACTCAGGCTATAAAAGACCCAAGTTCAAGTCCCTCCTCTGCCAGAGTCAGAGAAAAGATTTTAACAGGGATCTACCACCAGTAGCCCATGGAAGATGCTGAGGTGGGTAGGGGTGTCCCTCACCATCTCCTATTGAAACTGTTCTACTTTAAATATTGGGACAGAGAGAGCTAGAATGACTTCCTGCTCCTGGCTCATTTGTGTGGAGCTAGGTGGCCTCCAGGTGTGCCTATTGGATCAAGCCCTGCATGCAATTTAGGCAGCCGAACACCTATCATTCCATGGTGCATGGATCACTCTGGGGCTTAGGAAGGAGCCAGGCACCCAGGTGTGTAGAACGAGGCAGCAAGTGTGCTTGGTCAGAGGTAGAAACATAGGCACCTAGGGAACTTTTACTGCAAAAACATCAGTGCCGAGCGACTTTAGTCACCTACAGCATTAAACAGCACTCATCTGGGAGTTTTCTGGAACACAGTGATGCCTAAAAACCTTCATGGTTTCCACATGTACCTCTCTGCCCTTGTTTATTCATCTGTAAAATGGGGTTAATATCTCCCTCACAAGGGGTTGTGAGGTTTAATTAGTTGTTTGGAAAAGTGCTTTGAAAATGAAAACTTCTATGTATTAAGCACAGCCACAGGCTTTTGATCCACATGATATAAATGCTTTGGATAAAAAGTCATATCCCAATTGTCTGCCACAGTGTAATGAGTTTATAGCCTTAAAATGATTTCTTAAGACTGGACATGAGATCAAATCTTCACAGATTTCTGCTCTATCCAAAATTGTCCTTTTGGTTTTTGCACCCAAAAGAACTACATGGTTGAAACTAAAGGCTGACTAATGTTGACTGTTTCTCCCTGGCTTTGGGCGTATCTATACAGGAAAGTACGGCCAGTTATACCCGTGTACTTATACTGGCATAATTGAGCCAGTATAGTTATACCACTATGCACTCCTACATGCCCACACCTATTCCAAAATAAGAGTGGCTTGTTTTAGTTTCGTTTAAAATCCTTGCCAGGCAACAAAAGCTAAACCCAAGAAGGCCCTCTGAGATTATCCCCAAGGGGGTTATAGCAGTTTAACTACATTGGTTTAAATTCACACCTTGCCCTATACTGGTATAACTTTCTCATGTAGATAAGCTCTTAGACACAGAGGGCAAGTGGAAATTCTAAACTGTATTATCTCCTCTAGCATAGACTTTCATGTGAATTGGACAAATCCCATATTTTCTGGGATTCATTTATTCCCTCTGCAAATTGGGGATACTTGGCCCCCCTGTGTGGGCTGGGAAGTTTAATTTGTTCAATTTTGCAAAGTAGTTTGAGATCCTTGGGTGGAAAGCAATATACATGTACAAATTAATGCTATACTCAGAGCCCACCCATTGCCAGTGAATTGGAAAAGACTCAGAAGGATAAGTTGCAGGCTTCCCCAGAAAACAAATATCTCACCATCCTTGTTTGTAAGTATCTTTATTATATTATGTAACTCCATATCCATTTTGCAGCTGATGCTCTGTTCCTGCATCCCTGTTACCACAACATTCTGCTGTCCTCCTAACATGGGACTGAAACCACAACACAACATCATGAAGCATTTAGTACTCTAGGACAATTGTTGCCGTGGGATTTGCTCACCTACCAGGCATACTCAGGAGCAGGGAAGCACATGAGCATTTGAAGTTCGGTAGCGTTGCTCAGGCAGCCAGCCTGGAGATCGTTTAGTCCATGCAGGGGGGTGTACCGCTATGGGAAAGTGCCCCCACCCTGGTGCACAAAGAAAAAGCGCAACACTCCCATTGACTTCCACGGGCATCGAATCAAGCCCCTTCATGATGTACTGGCTATGGAAAGCCCAGCTAACCATGTCATTGGAGACACATCAGCTGCCAGCGCCAGCACACCCTGGTGCTGCTACTGGGGGTGAGGTGCGTGCAGGCGAAGTGCCGCCCAAGGCCTTGCTGGCAGGCTCCTGAGTCTGGTGTTTCGGGCGCTGTCATGTCCCTTTCCCAGCCCCGCTGAAGCAGCGCAGAGGGGGCCGCCGTTCACCCCGGCCACGGCTGCCATCTGCGCGGAGCGGGAAGGCTGCGGCTGCCATGGCGGAGCGGGGAGGGGGGGGGGGGAGGCTGCGGCGCGGCAGAGCCGGGCGAAGAGCGAGTGGGGACGCGAACCGCGCCACGCCCCAGCGGCTGGCTGGGGGCCCCGCGAGCCTCCGTCTGCAGCACCCCGGGCAGGGCCCCCGTGCCGCCGGCGGGCGAGACCCCGGCACCCGCTGCGGAACGCCCTGCCCGGGGCCGCTCTCCCGCCCGGCCGTGCGCCGCAGGGCCCGGGGCGCTGGGATCCACCGACCCAGCGTGAACCCCGCCCGCCATGGGAGCCCGCCCAGCCCCTGCGGTGCCGGTGCCGCGGGCCCAGCGGAGCAGGGCGGGGGCGGGAAGGAGCGAGGGGCCCGGCCGGCGAGATCAAAGGGCGGCCGGCGAGGGGCGGGGCCCGCGAGCGAGAACGGCCCCGCCGCCGTTGCTTCCTGCCTGTGGCGGAAGCGCTCTTTGACCCCGGAAGTGGCACGCCGGGGAGGCGGGGTTGAGCTGTCAGAGCCGGGCTCGCCGGTAACGGGGCGGAGGGGCCGGTTGGTCGGTTGGTGACGACACCGCGGGGACTGGGGGCAGTGGGGAGGCTGGGGGTAGCGGGACAGGTGGGGCAGCGGGGTGAGTTGGGGGCGGAGCTGCGGGCGGGGATGGCTGTGGGCCGTTGAAGCGGTTGGGGGCAATGCCTGAGTGTGGGGCAGGTGGGGATGGCGGGGGGGGGGTGTTCCTGTAGCACTGAGTGTGACCCAGGTAGTGTCACTGCAGGTTTGCAGCCACTGTCATGTTCGCTGGGCATAAGTCCCTGGAGCCCCGCCTTTTCATCAGCGCTATTGTGCTGTTTGGTGCAGCATGTGAGGGCCAACGTGGCATCTTGTCCCCTGGCGTCTCCCGTCCTCTGCTCCTGAGGATATGGCTCCTGGAATCCTGCAGGAGATAAGTGGCAAACATCTTTTCAGGTGTGACAGGAATAAGATACTCGTTGCAGAGCAATCTAGTCTCCTCTTGGCAGAGTTGCTCCTCTTTTACACTAATCCCGTCTGCTGCTGTAACCACACAGCTGTACAAAGGGAGCTGTGTCCTGGAGGCTTAGACCAAAGCTCATAGGAAAATGCCTGTGTTAGTGATCTTGCATGATCCTTATGGATGCTCCATAGTTCAAGATTATTTGGCCCATGCTCTTCATTTTTTGCCGAACAATCTATTGATTGGTGGCCTAACCTTCCATGGGTGCTGAGCATCCATAACTCCTGTTCCTTTAGCTGGAGTTCTTGGTGCTCAGTACCTCTGATAATCAGGCTGCTGGTTTTTTTTAAAGGTATGTGTATTGTAGATTTTTTAAAACAGTTTTAGAAATGTGAGTGTAGAACCTGTAAATCATTCTTTTTCCTCCCAAGTAGCACAGTGATTGTATACTGGGATTAGCATGGTGTCATATACTTCTTAAATGGATTTGATAAGAAATCCATTTGTCATAACATCTATTTATCTAAAACGTTAAACATTAAAGGTTTTCTCATCTAAAATTTCAGATGACAAATGGATGATACCCTGAAAGGCTGAGGCTATGTCTACATTGCGCCTAGGAGCAAGTCTCCCAGCACGGGTACACAGATTCACCCTAACGGGGCTCAAGTCAGCATGCTAAAAATAACAATGTGGATGTTCTGGCACAGGTGGCAGCTTGGGCTCTTAAGCCCACCCGACTCTCAAAGGCTTCCCGGCCTGAGCTCTAGCCTGAGCTGGAATGTGCACTTTAGTGTTTTTAGTGCACTATCTTGAGCCCTGCTAGGATGAGTCTGTCTACCTGGACTAGCTTGCTTCCAACTGAGGTGTAGATATACCCACAGTGTCTGTCATTTCCAGCTTACGCTTGGATGCTGCATTTGGATTCATACAGGTGAACTCTAGCACCCATGCAGAGTTCTGTTGACATAAGTGTGGTTCTGCCTGGGGATAAGAGTCCACAGGTGCCCATCTAAATTCAGGATCAGGGTCTTAAACTTTAACTTGAATACAATTTTGTAACAGCATTTGAAATAAATTATCATGGCCATCCAACATCTTGATAGATGAAAGGAGAGGCGACAGAGTTGGTCTGTCAATGGTGCTTAGCAATAGTATGGGAAAAGAGCCTGATGCGTGAGCAGCAAACCTTCCTACAGTGGCTACAGGTCCACTCGCCAGATGGAAATTGAAGCATACTCTACTTACTAACCTGCCTGCAGGCCTCAGCAAGAGCTCTCTGGCTCTCCATCCTGGTTGCACCAGTCTTAAATCAGCTTCTGCAAACTGAATGATTGCGGGCAGGATATTTCCAGTTGTCAGGGGAATGCTGAATTTCTTGAGGTCTTGCTTGACCTTGTCACTGTATCAGAGCTTTGGCTTTCCTCTGCGTCATGGGAGGTTTTTAAGTTGGCCATAGAGCACAGCCTTCAGCAGACAATCTTGAGGCATGCACTCCATGTATCCCAACCAGCGAAGCCTGTGAACATCCAGCATAGTCTGCATAGACTGTAGGCTGGTTCTCTCAAGGATCTCTCTATTGGTGATCCATTGGTCCCAAATAACTCCAAGGATTTTTCTAAGACAGTGGAGGTTCAATCTCCGCTCTTGCTTGGAGTCTATAACCCAGCTTTCAGAACTGTAAAGGAGAGTACTAAAGACAAAAGCCTGATAAACAGACACCTGTGTGTTCATGGCTAGCAACTTGTTCCAAACACATGAGGTAATTTTGCCAAAGCCAACAGAAGCTTTGCTCATTCTAGCATCAATTCCCTATCAAGGTTAAATGAGCTGGTGAGAGTTGAGCCGAGATAGCAGAAGTGATCCATGTTGTCCAGAGCTTCATTATTGACGTAGATATTGGTATCTTGTGACTTGACAACTGTTTTATTGATACTGATTATCATGCCAAACTTGGTGCATGTGTCAGAAAACTTGTTCATCATGACCTGCAGTTCATCAGGTGAATTAGAGATGAATGCAGCAGCATCTGTGAAAGACAGATCCCTAATAATAAGCTGGGTGACATGCCTTCTGCTCTGGAATCATCTGAGGTTAAACAAGCTGCTGTCCAGCCTTGATTCAATTAGTGTGCCAGATTGATCATTTCCAAAGGCATACTTAAGGAGAATTGGGAAGAAGATGCCAAAGCCAGTGGACGCTAAGATACAGCCTTACTTCATACCGGTATCAATACTAAACTCAGGTGATGTTTCATTTTCATACTGGATGGTTGCCTTCATTCCCTCATGGAACTTCTTGAATAGGGAAAGCACTTTTTGTGGACAGCCAATTTTTAACAGGATCTTATAGATGCCATTCCTGCTAACTGTGTCAAAGGCCTTTTGTAGGTCAACAAATGCTACATAGAGAGGTAACTGTTGTTCATTGCTTTTTTCTTGCAACAGGCGCAATGTGAAGGGCATGTCAGTCATGGAGCATTCTGCTCTGAACCCCCAACTGGCTCTCAGGGTAGACTCTGTCAGCAAGGACTTGGAGTCTTTTCAACGGGACCCTTGCAAGCACCTAGCCGACCACGCTGAGCAAAGATACCCTTTGATAGTTCTTGCAGTCTGCTCTGCTTTTATATAGAATAACTTCCTTTGCATCTTTTGGATCCTGGGGTATATGGCTTTCTTCCCAACAGGTGCAGAGAACAGATGTCACTTGCAAGCTTTCTCCCACCTGTCTTCTGGAGCTCTGGAGGTATCTGGTCATTCCCTGCTGCTTTCCCAGCTGCAGTCTCTTTGATAGCCTTCTCTACATCTTCAAGAGTTGGTATTTGGTCCAGCTCCTGCATTGTTGGAAGGTGGGGAATGGCAGCTAAGGCAGTATCACAGTAATGCTATCCGCTGAGTACTGGTCTTTGTAATGCTCAGTCCATCAGTCAAGTTCTTTTTGCTTGTCAGTCAATATGGTACCATCTTTTGCTTTCAGGTTTGTGATCTTTTTATGAGGTGGACCAAGTGCCTCTTTAATTCCATTATAGGTACCACGTAGGTCTCCTCTTTCAAAGCAGATTTGAATCTTTTTGCCCAGGTCTTTCCAGTACTTCTGGGCACATTCTCTCGTGGCTTTCTGAACTGCAGCCTTAGCCTCTTTAAACTTGAGAGTTCTGAGCTTGGTTGGTTGTTGAAGTACACTTACGTGAGCTTGCTTTTTCTTTTCTATAAGTGGGAGCAACAGACGTTCAGACGCTGCGAACCAGTCAGGGTCTTTTTTCTTTGTTGTTCCAATGACATCCTTGGCAGTAGCTAGTGTCTTATTCTTAAAATTTTCCCACAAGGTGTCAGACTCACAGGAATCAGGTTGATCCTTTTCAAAAACAACCTCAAGTGCACGTAGAAACTTTGAACAAGTGTCAGAATCCTTCATGTTAGTGCTGTTGAGGTGAGGTTTATCTTTTGGCTTTGCATAACAGATCTTTTTAGGATGTAATTGGAGCTTGGCCCGAACAAGAACATGATCGGTGTTGCAATCAGTGCTGTGCATTGATCAGACATGCAGTACATCGCGAATGTTTCTGCGACAGATCAGGCAAGGTCAAGCTGATGCCAGTGTCTGGAGTAGGAGTGTCTCTGTGTGACCTTGCTGAAGCTGCTGCCAGCAAAATAGGTGTTCAAAACTATCAGCTCACAAGAGGCACAAAGCTCAAGGACACGCTGGTCATTTTCATTGAGGCTACCTGTGCCATGTGGACCAATGATGTGTCCCTAGTGCTTCCCGTATTTATCCACATGGACATTAATTCACTGAGAACAGTGAGTCTGTTTTTTGCAGGGACGTTCTTAATGACTTGTTCCCGTTAAGAATAAAACACACCTTTCTGCTGCTTGATATAATGTGTTGGTCCGTAAATGGACAGAAGAATCAGGGTTCCTGAGTTTGTGTTCACATCCAGCTGCATGATCCTCTCATTGATAGGTAGTGGAGGGGTACATGCACTGAGGACTGACTTCTTGACTGCAAATCCAACACCATGTATTCTTGGTTCATTGTCAGGTTTCTCAGACCAGTAGAAGTGATAATTTACTCCATCTAGTGAACCAATTTCTGAAAGCCTCATCTCGCTGAGGTCTGCAATATCAATGCCCAGCTAATGTAGTTCTCTATCAATTATGGCTGTTTTCCAAAGTTCATAGTTGGAACAGGGCTGCCTCCTGCTGGTCATCTTGGGGATTAGCTCTGCGGGTCGGTATGCTCTCTCCTGATGGTGCGTCACCCGTTGTCACTTCTGCTCCTGGACCCATGTCAGTCCAAGGACCACGGCGTCCTCTTCATGACACAGCCCTCTGGCCATGTCACAATCTGTGCTCCCCTTTTCCGGGGGCGAGTGTTGCAGTCCAACTGTCCTGCCACTTCCCCAGTGGCAACCGGGGGGGAGGAGGGATCCAGGTCTGCCCTCTACTCTAGGTCCTGGCTTAGGGACCCTGTAAATGGCAGCCATGTGCCGCATCCCTTCCAACTCATCAGTATCTGTTCCTGGGCCACTTCCCCGCAGCCCCAGCACCTTCTTCGCTGTTGCCTCAGGACCTTAGCCTGCCAATCCCAGCAGCCAGCCAGGAGCTCACTCTAGCTCCACCGGTCCCTGCTAGCAGCACTGCTCTGTCCAGGGTGCTAGCTGCTTCCTTCTCTTGTCTGCCTGGCACCCAGGCCTCCCTCCTTGAGCTCCAGGTAGCTACTGACCCAGCTCTGCCCTACAGCTCTTCTTATGTGGGCCTGCCTTGGCCCTGGGCTCTCTTAACTCTGGAGAGGCCAGTATGGGGCCAATGCACAATAGTCTTCCTGTTCACATCCAGTTAACAGAGTGCAAACCATCGAGCACAGACCTTCGACACGTACGCCTGGACAAAACAAAGAAGGAAGAGGTTGCCATAGGTCCTCCACCTTCGCTCTTGGTAGGAACTATAGAACTCCAATGGCAGGAAGAAGGTCAAGACAATTGGTATAGAAATAAATGATCATAGTCTTATAAAACCACAGAAATGAAATAACAAAAGCTTTGCTGAGCTTGTGGTTTCCATGCTTGTTAATATTTGAGATTTGTTAAGGATGTGTTTAATTGTACATCTTCCCTTGAATTGCATGTTGCAAGGTTTTCCATTTCATAGAACTAAGTGTGTAATAATAGTATCTGTGAGAATACAGGGTCTTATACAGAGTCAAACAGGCAATGGGCGTAGGAGAAAGATGAAAGCAAGAACATCTTTTCTAGCTTAATCTGATATACATAATGAATTTTTAAGGGCATAGTTATTTAATAAACTTGCTTCAGAAGAGCACAGAATCCTCTTTTGATAACATATTAGCAAGATGTCTTATGACTGCCCTTAGAATTTGTCCAAATTGTCCAAAATGCTGCAGCTGGACAAAGAGAGGCATTAACAGGACTTTTCAGTAACCATGTGAGAATTTTAAGCATGTACATAAAAGAAAATACACCAGCAAAAATTCTTTTTGGTGTTCCTGATGATGTCTTTGTGACTGCTTGGTAAATGCTGTAAAGAAAAGATGGCAGTACTCTGTAAGTCTAGGGGAACTGTGCTTTTTCTGTGGCCTTTGCAGCTAATCCTTGGATGTCTCCTAAAGTCTGATGTTTGGGTGGTGTACAGGTTTCCTTTGTATCAATGTGGTGCCAGCCTCTTAGGGGTGCATTTTATAGAAGGCTATAACCTGCCTTGTTTTGTCGTTGCTTAATTGTTTCTCCACACGCTTCTTCACATTGCTTTTGTGTTGATGTTTGCCAAAGACAGAGATAACTCAGCACAATGTCAGTATTGCCGTTGGAGGAATTCCAGCTGACAGAGACGGATCCAAAGACAGGGAAACGGAGGAATTTACCAGCACTGGTGAGCTGTGTTGTTTTTTAAATTAAAACATTCAACAAATTGTTTTCTCATTCAAGAAGTGACTTTAGGAAAACAGGCTCTGAGACTAAAATACAGTGAAACCCCAACAGCTTCCCTGTAGGTCGAAGCTTTATTTTGAAGTGAAATTTAAGTCTGCATGTTGTAGTGCACTGAAAGAGTTTGGGGCTTTTGTTCTATGGTGCATATCTTCTATAACTTTTTATCCATTCCAAGAATTGCTTGATGGGTGGCGGTGATGTTCCTGTAGTGGAGAGGAGACATGCTGATATTTTGTAAACTCAGTTTAGAAGTTTAACTCTGAGGTGGAGCATCAGTATTTGTCCCTCTGTGCCGCCACATTTTGTGCCCTCACCCATGTGGATTTGCCATCACAGGCTGAAATCAGATCTCAATGTAGTGCAAGATGGCACTGAAGGACAATAACATGTTTGAGTCCAATCAGTTTGACCTGGAAGGTGCTCAAGGGTCAGTATTGAAAGAGAGCAACATTTCAAAGGGATGACTTTGAGCTGCTGCTGTTTGTTTTGGAGGTGCTGAGGGTTGGTTTGCAAGGTTGTCAGTTATTTATCTGAATGGAACACAAGGAGCAACATATACGGAATTGTGCAGGATTCTGAAAATATTACTGAAAAATGAGAACCACTCATCTGCAGTGGTTTAAGGATTAAAGAGCAGGGAGAACTGCCATTGAACATTAGAGGCTGGATTCCTGATAACCACAGACCAGTTTCCTAAAAATATGAGAGATGTTCCTGGCTGCATAAATGGTTAATGGGGAGTCTTGTTGCTTGGTCTCAAGTTTGTTAACACATTGTCTTTTTGCTTTCTGCAGCACCCGGAAAGGAAAACTGATCGGTTTTTCGTGCTATACAAACCACCACCTAAAGTCAGAGACCCAGCTCTAGTGGAAGAGTTCTTGGAACGAGCAAAGTTCATTGCTGATGATCTGAACTGGCTTCTGGCTTTGCCTCATGATAAATTTTGGTGCCAGGTACCAGTAGATAATCAATAAAAACCTGTGACTTATATGGGTGTTGAGAAAAATAAGTAGGTTTAATTAATGTGTCTGATGAAGGCTCGAAAGTGCCTTTTGTTGCTAGTGCCCAAACATCTTAATTTTGGCATATGAATCTTGTAACATTAAGATGGTAATATTTCCCCAAAGATTTTTTATAATGAATTTTAAAACTGCTTGCTTGGAATCAATGGACTCCTCTGAACATCTTTGATCTCTTTGGCTCACTGTTGAATTCAAATCTCACTGGGCTGCATTTGTGTCACATGATGTGGTGCGCCACTGTGCATGCTTCATTGTTGCCTCTCCCCATTTGCCTTTGTTCTGTTGTATCAGGTCATATTTGATGAGACGCTTCAGAAATGCCTGGATTCATACCTGTGCTATGCCCCTCGCAAGTTTGATGCATTATTGGATTTCACTCCAGAGGTGAATGACATACAGAAATGCCTTCATCGGAGCGTCTTCCTAACCTTCCTCAGAATGTCCACTCACAAGGAGTCCAAAGTAAATACCTCTTCTCCTTCTTATCGTTGCACACTTTATGGCTTATGAAAATTGATAGACATTTTGGGAAACAGAGTGTGTTTCCTATTCATCTCCCCCAGCTGCCTTCCTTTTTTAGCCCTTTTTTGGGGTCATTCCAATAGTTTCCACAAAGATAGTCACCAGTCAGCAAAGGACAGAACTCTCTTAAGTGTGTACTGATTGCATTAATCTGCTTCACAAAGGAAAATGCTACTCTTAATAATAGGTGAGCGAGGTGTGGCATTAGAAAATGGGTCGAAAAGAGACCTAAAGTAAGTTAGTTTTTGCAGGGCTGCCGACAAGGTGTGAAAGCCTGTCTGAGACCCCTGTAGCCACGTGTTAAAGACCACTCTCATGCCACTACTGCCTTGGTCCAGGCATCAAGTCATGCAATCCAGACTGAGGCTTGTCTCTCATTGCACTGTCTCCAAGTTTCTGCCTCACCCTAACATTGATGTAAAGTTGCCCCAAATTACAGTTTTATTTGCATCATAATTAAGGGTGTGTTCTGCCCTAACTGTGTGCGTGCAGTGCTCATTAGCAGAGATGGAAGTTTCACAAGGACCATAAGGAATCTCATTCATTCTGTCCTCAGATTTTAATAATTACTGACCTGAAACCCTCCTTGATTTATTGTAAGAATATGCATTGTCATGCTGGCCAGTTTCAGTCTGTTTTGAGAAAAGCTCTCAATGTGGGTGCTGGAGGGGTGGGGAGAGAACAGGAGAAAAGCGAGCTGTATCCTGTAGTTAGCATCACTTGCATAGAAGTGCTCCACGCTTCAGCAGAGCCTTTCACCTGAGCTGGAAGACTGTACAGACATTAATCGAGTAAACCTCACAACTCCAGCGAAGTAGCCAAGTATTTGGGTAAATTGAAGGCAGTGGTTTGCCTGTTGCCACATAGCAAATTAGTAGTCACGGACAGGTTGTGGGTAATAAACAAAAATTCACGGGAGCCTGTCTGTGATTTTAATAAAAATAGCCAGGGGGCAGGGAGGACTGACAGCCAGAACCTCATGCCACAGAGGGGCCGCAGCGCTAGCTCCAGTCCCAGTTGAAGCAGCGGGTTGGGGGGCACACAGTCCCTGCAGCCACAGGGTCCGCAGTCCCTGCTCCAGCCCTGACCAAAGGGGTGGTGGTGCACAGCTCTGGCTCTGGCCGCAGCTGTGGACAGGGGGGAGCACGTGGCCTTGTCTCCAGCCCTGGCTGCAGCCAAGGACAGGGGGAGCACAGCTCCAGCCCCAGCCACAGCCCTGGGTAGGAGCGGGGTACGGCACCCCACCTCCCAGCTCCAGCTGAATAAACGATGGGGGGGAGGGGTACACAACTCCAACAGCCCCAGCCGAAGGGGTTGGGGAGGGTGCACAACTCTGGCCCTGGCTGCAGCCATGGGTGGAGGCTCTGGGCGCAGCGCCGGGGGGCGGGCACAGCTACGGGGCGGTGGGGACGCACTGCTCTGGTCCTGGCCACAGCCGATGGAGGGGGCACACTGCCCCAGCTCCAGCTGTTGACAGCTGAAGCCGAAGAAGTCATGGAGCTTGGGTGAAGTCACAGAATCCATGACTTCCCTGACCTCTGTGACTATATCGTATTCTTAATCACAAGCAAATCTTTCTTTTGTTAGTCATTGCTTCCACAATTATTCTTTAAATTAAGTACTTCTCCATTTCAGAAGCAATGAGAATTTTCATTTGAACACCTCTGTCATCTAGAGTTTTAAAAGCATTTCCAGCCTAGCATGTTAGTTACATGAGTTACATCTGCAGGATGAAGTTTGTGTAGGAGTTTAGAGCACAGAGCTGTGATTCAGGAATCCTGGGTTCTGTTCCTAGCTGTGCTCTGCTGAAGTGATCTTAGGAAGGAATTTATTTCCTCAGTCCCTTGACGTCCAAACGTCCAAATCTGTAAGATGGGGATGATTGCCTACCTCCTGGGGTGCTAATCTTGATGTGTTTGAAGTGCTTTGAGCTGCTTGGGTGAATTAGCGAATGTACAAGTACTATTATGACTGTAAATGCAGTAATCCTAGCGGTGTAGAATATGGATTCTCTTTCAAGTTGTTAAAAGTTTATTTTATGTCCTTTTAAAAAATGTGTCTTCTCTTATTTTTCATAGGAACACTTCATCACCCCCGCTGTTTTTGGAGAAATTCTTTACAATAACTTCCTTTTTGACATCCCTAAGATTCTAGACCTGTGTGTGCTCTTTGGGAAAGGAAATGGCTCCCTACTTCAGAAGATGATTGGTTAGTCAAAGCTGGGGGCAGCTTGTTGCGTGAGGCTTTCTAGTTGTTCTCTGAAAGGCAGAAATTGAAGAGGAGGTGGGGTTGCTACTGAGTGTAGCAGCCTCAGAACAAAGCCCTCGTTATAAAGTAGAATTTTTTATTTCTGAATAAGACCGGTGTTATTTTCTTGTGAGCCCTCTTTATTTATGGGTGAGATGGGGAGGGGATTACACTCTGCTCCGCTGTTTGGGGGACTAAGTTTGTTTCATAGTCTGTCTTGCTTCCCAGGTTAGACCTGCCACAGGATCCCTTTATTGCTCAACAGGAAGTCCTCTGGCCAGTTAAAGTGCTGCTCTGAGAGACTGTAAAGGGACTCTGTGCTTCTAGGAGGAAGATGGAAGATCCTGGGAGAGAGGGAAAGTCCGGAAAGCCCTATTCATGTGGGGAATGAGAGAAGGAGGAGCCATCTGACTGCTAAGATTGGTCCTTTTGCTCCCATAGCTGACAGCTAGATAAAACACAATGTGATTGTTCTGACTACAGAGAACTTGAACTGGAAAAATAGAACTTGATTTTCATATCGTGCCTGTTAGCTGCAAATAGCATTTTGCCAACTGAATTCATCACTGCATTGCCTGTATCTGTGTCAGCAAACACAGCAGTAATTACGCATATAACAGCAGCTCAGCCTTGAACATTAGAACCTGTTTTATGGTCAGAGGACGAGTTGGTCTGGACACTGCAGTTATCCCTATTCTTTTCAGAAGGGACCATCTGTGATCCTAATTTCCACCTGAGCTGGGCTGGCAGATCTAGAATCATTCATCTAAAATTCAAACCCAGTCTATTCTGAAGTTTGAATAATTTAACTTTTTTCCTTCCTTTGAGAGATGGCTATTGCTGGATTTCCAATCCAATCCAAGCTAAAATGGGAAGTACAAGAAATCTTGTGACACAGGCTGTTCATACAAGATTTTTTCCAAATTTCCAGGCCAAAGCACTTTAGCTAAGCACTTCAACTTTTGAATTCTGATTTTTCTCCTCTTTTTTTTTCTTTCTTTTCAGGTTCCCTGACTATAAATTCACCCTTTCGTGTCCCAAACATAGGAGACAAAAAAAGTTGACTTTTAGATATGTTGTTAAAATAGTTTTTCTAAAATCTAGGTGTGAAAAACCTAATCTAAATGGCACATGCAATTACTGTGATTGTGTGTGCAACAGCAGTAATTGTGCACACAGATGTCCTGTAACATGTCTACCTGACTGTTTGTGTATGCAATCATGGTATCTGCATGTGCAATTCAGGTGTGCAAATGCATAAAATCAGATTTTTCCGGTCATTGTTCTTCTCTGTGAAACCTGTTTCACAAATCTCACACACTTGACTCTTCAGGAGGTTTGCCTTTGTGGTGGAGCCTTAGTAATCTGCACAGCATGTCCGGTAATTCATAGAAAAAGGGCAATGTCTCTCCAATTTACAGCACTCTGCTATTCTACGGAGTATTTTGAAAAGATAATGAGGTCTGAATAATATAATATTGCTAAGGCCTCATTACCTTTAAAAATATTCTACAGAACATTTGCTGGTGTTAAGGAATCAGCAATTAAAATTCAACTACAGCTGTCAAATAAAGGAACTGGGAGCACTGAGTGATATTATTTACTGACTCAGCCAGCAGTGCGGTGCTTCAGTCATCGAGTGCCTCGGACAATGTGCTCTAATGAACATTTGCATTACCAGCCTTAGCTGCACTGGACTGTTAGGAGATGATCTTCTTGACAGGAACAAGTACGGTACTTGTGGTCAATACAGGTCAATGTTTCCACCCTTCCTGGTTAGAAGTCTTATTTTTAGAGAAGATGCTGTAGCTAGTACAGAAGTACAGTACGCTGCTTGGTGTGAGGCCACTTGTTGGGTTGGAGATTTGAAATAATCTGAAATGAATTTCCCCCCCTCTCCTTTCAGAAAACATCTTCACTCAGCAATCAAGTTACTTCAGTGACTTGAATGAGACGGTGCCCACAATCCTTCAGGTACTGCCTCTTTATCTGGCTTGGAGTGGTTTTCTGAGCACCCAGGGGAGGCTATGGGACAGTCCCAGGAGGCATGGCTATAGGCCAGCAGAATTGGTTGTGTTTCTTTTTATTTGATCCCATTAGTTATACCAACTTGTATTGGATGGCTTTTGAACTTGTATCTGCAATGGTTACTCCCAGCTAACCCGCCCTTACATCCTACTTGTGTATGACACACTGCTTGCTACAAATCCTTGGGACTTTCTTTGCTAGATAGTTCACATAGAAAGTGCCCATTTTCCTCACCCAAATCAAGAGACTGGGACACTTACACTAGCGATTACATCCAGGAGCTCACAGGAGAAAATGAAAATATCTTTGGAACCAATATACATAAATTGCTGCTCTATAGAGATTAGGCAGGTCCAGCATTCTGGGCTTTCATTGCTCTGAGCAGTTAGAATTTTCCCCAAGCTGACTGGGCTATGCTCATATTTAATCTGAATACGAATCAAGAAGCCTTAGCATCATTGCAACTGGAGAATTTGTGCGTTAGTCCTCAAACTAATCATTTTTAAAAACCGTCATTTTGCCCAGACAGCTTGGACGGCTCTCTGTGTGTCTGCATCTCCATCATGGTGTCTTCTCCTGGTGTCTCCATCATGCTTTGGGTGTGTTAAACTCAGCTCTCAAGGATCACTCTGTGGGAGATGGTATCATGTTTAGAGGTGCTCTGTGATGCTAGATTATCTGTTCAAAACAGTTACTCAAAGGGCAGCAAAGATTCTGCCCATTGTATGTAGTGTATGTCTTGAAGCAGTTACTTTGGGTTTACAGAGCTCTGCTTTGGATACGGGGTTAGATGTTTTGTTAGTTAATACCATCACAGAAAGAGCATCGCTATATCCTGCATGTATGCATATAACAGTCCAAAGAAAAACACTTGGTGATTATAAGGAAAAGCAGCGTAAACCCAAGTATTCAACTTCAAAAATGCCTGGAGCTGCCCTCTGTTCATCTTGTAGTCTGCAGTGGTGGGGGAGGAGGTTGGCAAATCTCCAAAGATGCAAATGTAATGTTGTTTCTTAAGTTCTAGGCTGTGAGAGAAAGATCCAGGTAAATTTGTCCTCTGCTTTCAGGGTAGGCAGCTCTCCAAAATAGCAATGTCTTTTGTTCGGTTCAGCTGACAATCATAAAAGGACTACTGAGGAGATAGGACACACCCGGGTGCATTTGCCTGTCTGATGTAATAAAGTGCTGCTCTTTGTGATCCAGGCATTCAACAACATTCTGCAGGAGTGTGGCTTGCAATGTGATGGGGCCTCAGCCACGCCCCAGAAACTGGAAGAAAGAGTCCGAGTGACTCCGAGGGACATGCCTCTCCAGGTGGAGTTATCCCTGTAGCCTTTTCCTCTGAGTACATAGCTCTTCTTGCTCCACTAACCGCACACTGTTAACCCCTCACAGAGTCAAACTGTTCCCAAACACTTAGGTTTCTTTCAGCACTTGGCTCCTCGTAGTTGTTTCAGTGCTTGTCATGTGACTCTGAGCTTTCCCTCCCCTAAACACTGGCATGGCCTTTATCTCCTTTCCTTTCTGTCCCTGATAAGTGGTGTGGAAGGGCATATTACCAAATAAAGCAATATCAAGACATTGAATAACTGCAAAAGAGCTTCATCATGATGCTCTTGCATTTATATAGCACCTTCCTTCAAAATCATTACTTGTGTAACAGTGATGCACATGGGCACCAACCAGGGAAGGGCCAGTTGTGCTAGGTGCTGTACAAACACACATTAAAAAACAGTCCCTGTCTCAAGGAGTTTATAGTCTAATGTAAATCTCCATGCACCTTAGCTGTACAAATCATATATAGGATTAGTTTTTAAACTGTGCTGTGTGCCCCCCAGTAGGGGCATGATGAGGTTATTGGGGGGCATGAGTGGGGTGTGGGGTTGCATCTGGCTAAGTGTCAAGGGCAGGGCAACAGCAAGGAGAGCTCACAGGGAGTCCCCAGTGGTGGTGGTGGATGAAATCAGCCAGGTCCTGCTGCTGCCTGGGTATGAGCTGTTTACTGCCCTGAGTGAGTCACTTTCTGCTCCAGATGGGTGGGAGGTAGGGGTGGGGTGGGGGCCTCCCATGGGGTGACTCCCCTGGAGAAAGGGGAGTGCAGCAAAAAAGTTTGGGAACCTCTGATATAAAAGAATCACTTCAGCTGCCACTGAAAATGGACCACATCAGCGCCTTAGGTGCACACACTAATGCTATGCAACCACTTAGGATAGAAGGGGAAGAAAACCATATCCAGCTGGAGTGACAGAGGGACTTGAGGAGGTAAAATGCTATTATGCAAAATGGGATGTGACCTCGGCATCTCTCATTTAACAAAAGTGCCTTGGAAACTTTAATTAGCATACGTAGTCAGAATCGTTAGTCGTGCCCTCTGAAGGAGAGATGCTCTTATATAGATGTTGCCCTAAACTTTTGTGGATTGTCTTATTTGTGCTGTGAGCTCAAACTCTCTTCTCGCCCCCAAAAGAGCAGCCTTTCTGTGAACTCAGTGTGTTCATACTAGTCTCAGAATACAAGGCTGCCAGGACAACGTGATGTGACTTTTTCCTCTCTTTGGATAATGAATAGTTCTTTCTCTACTAGGCATTGAAGGATATCGTGCTGTACTTATGTGACACTTGCACCACCCTTTGGGCCTTTCTTGATGTCTTCCCACTGGCTTCTCAGACCTTCCAAACGCATGACTTCTGTTACAGGTACATCTCTGGTTCCTGACAGAGCTTGGCTTAGTGGAGTATAAACGCCGAGTGAATAGGCCACTCAGTTTATTCTGATGGAAGAGTAGTCTTTTGATAAATATAACAGTTTACTACAGGGGGTGCCCAGAGTTTCCCCAACTGAGGATTACCTTGGCAATTTGACAGGAGGCGGGGTTGCAACTAATTTCCATAAAATGGACCAGAATGCTGCTGCTTCATCAATAATATTGTAATGTGTCCTATAAAGACTTCAGGTTTTAGCATGGCATCGTGCTCTGGGTGAAGGCAGCACTGCATGCTGGAATATGTGGGCTTCACAGGCTGTACCTTTTAATGGGTGTGGGCAGCCACACACTAAGGGCACATCTACACTACAATCTGAAGTCAACCTATGTCAACAGCAGAGCTGTGAAATTGACAAGACAGCCAACTGTAAGTGGGTACACCGACACTGCATCACCCTAACTACACCAATATAAGCCCTATGCCTCTCGCGGAGGTGGAGTTATGATGTCAGCTGAGTAGGGCACTTACAAGGCTGTAGTGTGCGCACTGACATAGGTCGACATAAGATGCCTTATGTCCACTGCACTGTAGTGTAGACCAAGCCCAAGTCAAAGTCACTTTGGCCACACCTATCTTGATTGTGGGTATTAATAATGATGTAGATTTCAGAAAATATGGCTTATTACATTTGGTAAGGTAAGTAGCAGAGGTTTTACGCTCTAGGCGTAGGTTGCTCTAAGGGTATCCCCATTGTATGTGGTCATGTTACTGACAGAACAGTCAGACTATTGGACTGGTGATGAATGTTTGGACTGGGCAAAAAGCTGCACTGTGGTGCTGGGTAACTCAAAGGGAAAAAGCAGTTGCTTTTAGTTCTGTTGTTGTCTGAAATACAGTAAAATGGCCCTGCCCTTTGTGTAAGGGAACAGCTGCATTTTATTAATTCACTGTCAATCTGGACTAATCACTGGTTCTTTGGGGTATGGGAGGTGACTACTGATTTGCATAGAATCTACAAGGTTTCTAAATCAGCCTCTTGTTACTCTTGCTGATCTTCTGTCTCCTGACCTAGAAGTGTGAACTGGTTTCTGCGGTGTTGTGAAATGGTGTCCTTGAGGCACCTTGTCATCTTGAGATGAGGCCAGTTATGAGCAGTGTGTGTGTATCTTCTATGCACCATTTTGGCGGTCTTAGCCTCTGTACAAAGAATTATAAACCATCAGTTGTAAACCCCTAGCAAATCAGGAAGCAAACCCAGTTGTTTTTTGGTGTGGGCAACTATATCTGCATACCATGATGCTTTGTCTATAGGTAAAAATGCTATGTATGAGCTGTCTGGCTCTCAGAACCTGGTACTAGGCCAAGGTGGTTCGCTTTGTTCCCTCCCTCCCTTCCCAGACCAAATGGAGCCTCTGTTCTCTCTTCCTGCTCTCATGTCTGTTCTCAGTCAAATCTTCTGTGTCTAGCTCCCCTGATCTCTCCAGTATTGGAAAGAGTGGATCTCAAAGCAGTAAGAAAGGAGGTCAGTTTTGGATGCATCGGTACGTCAGCTCTTCGTGGGCTGCAGATGTGTGTTCAGGATGCTCCAGAGTAGTGCAGATCATTTGCCTAGTCGGCTGCAGGATGCTTTGAAACCATCTCGTTTAGCTGCAGCTGTGACATAAGTGCTGAACAGATCCTTAGGGAGCTGCTGTTTGCCAGCCTCATGTCTCTTTACTTGTGTTTCCGGGAATAAGCTGTAATGAAACAAAGGTCAGAACGGGAACTGCAAGGGTCAGAGCTGGAACTGCTAGTAATGAGAGACTGGAGGTATTAATACCAAGATTCCCATTTGATTTTGTCTTTAAGTGAACCATTTAAAAATATCTATTGGCAATTCTTGTTTTATTTCATGTTTTTGCAGACTGGCTTCATTTTATGAACTCACGATTCCTGAACTGGAATCTGCAATTAAGAAGAGGACATATGAGGATAACAGGTGAAAAATGGCAGAGAAGTTTGCCTATTATTTTCAGTGAGAATGACCCCCACTCCCCCACAGTAGATTAAAACATTCTTCCCCCTTCCACATCCATCCTCTTAGTTTCTCTCTGCCTTTTTTGGCTTCTTCAAAGAGTCCTGAAGAAGAAGGTTTCCTGACTTCAAAAGAACCTCTTTCCCACCTGGTGGGATTTTTAATTAAATCCTTCTCTCCTTTCTATATGTAGTGTGTATAGTGTATCTAGGCTTTGTATAGTGTAGTATCCCAAGGGAGATGCATCCTAAACCTGTAATACTGTGCGAGCATGTAAAAGAGCAGGTGTGCTTTCATTTGTAGATTTTCCCCATTGCGTTTGAAAGCAGAGTTCCTGCTAAGGTGGTTTAAATCCATTTGCTTAGCGAGTGAGAACCAAGTGCAACAGTGTTTAAAAAGTGTTATAGAGCAACTTTGTTTAGGATATGTATTCAGACAGATTGTGAAATGGTTCTATCTGCTCCTTGCAGCAGAGACAGACTGTGGGCTTGTGTACATGAACAATTAGACCCTGGCAAATTGGGGTGTGAATCTACGGCATACTAGCCTGCTGGAGTTTGTCTGTGTACACCCTGCTGACGTATTTAACAGTTCATTAGAGCGCTTTGATCTAGTCCTGGTTTTGAATAGGACTAGCTCAAAGTGGCTTAACAAACTGTTAACATATGTCAGTAGGGTGTAACATGGACAGTTAGAGTGTGGCAGGTTAGTGTGGGGTTGATTCACACCCCAGCCATGGTCAAATTATTCATGTAGACAAGTCCTAAGCATTAAAAATGGCTCCGCTAACACAGCTTCTCCTCTAACATGGGCAGGGCCCAAGCCACAGAGATGGGTTTTTTTCTTGTGTTGATACTAACATGCTCTCTCTCTCTTTGAAGCTTACGTGCTGACTTGTGGAGAAGGCTTTCTCATTCCAGGAAGAAGATGGTAGAAGTCTTTCATATTCTCATTAACCAGATATGCCTCCAGCCCATCTTAGAAAGCAGGTACTGGCATTATATCTGTGTGGCTGAAGCTGCAGGGTCTACTGGAAGACAAGCCCAGTTAGGAATAGCCCAGTTACTTAATTGCTCTATTGAAGAGAAGAGTCCGGAGATTTCCAGCCTTACTGGTCAATTATTATTTATGATTTAGATTGGGGTAGCACCCAAAGGCTGCATTGGGATCACAGCTCTGTTGTGCTGGGTGCTGTACAAACACCTAGGATGAAACAGTCCCTGATCCAAAGCATTTACAAACTGGGCATTGTTTTGACCCCTGCAGAGTGAGATCAGGCCACGTCCCCGGGAACATGTTCATGTTGGCTGTGGGATATGTTGTGACTGATAGGCTAGTGCTTAGGTACTGTGGTGCTAAGCACCTTAGCAAAGCCTAAAACCCATAGACAGCCACGTGGTGTTGTAACGCACTGAAAAGAAGGCTTTAATCTAGAGAGGGATGCTTTTGCCCTTATTCCATTTTCACCCCAGTGAAAAGCTAGTGTATAATGCTCTTCATCCCTGGGTCTCCAAGTGCTGTACAAAGGGGGGTGAGTATCCCCATTTTACAGAGAGGGAAATTGAGGCAAAGAGAGGTGACGTGACTTACTCAGTGTCACACATGCTGAGCCACAGAAAGAATCCAGACTCTGGGATTTCTGGGCCAGCACCCTTTCCATTGAACCATGCTGCTTCCATGCTCCTGGAATGAATGTTTGTGGACAACCTGCACCGAGCTGATGTCACTGCACCTGCCCTGGTACTTGAATACTGACCCCAAATTATCGTAAGTACGATCTGTTCAAGGAGAGAATGTTTCAGTGGTTGAGGTGGACCTGAGTCCAGCTCCTTGTGTGACCCTGGGCAAGTCACTTAGCCTCTCTTTGCCTCAGTTCCCCTCTATAAAATGGGGATAATAGCCATGCCCACCCACAGAGGATAAACGTGTTAAAGATGGTGAGAGCTCAGGTGCAGTTCTGTGGTAATGGTTGGGGGCCGTATCAATACCTTAGATAGATGCCAGCAACAGCAGCAAATGACAGAGCTGGGTAGTCTGGACTCCGCATTCCTCGGCAGTCAGGAGCTGGGGATATTGTGAAGGTGACGCCCTTCTTCTCGAGGAACATCTGTATGGCACCAATACACTGGCAGGCGCATTCTAGGCGGGGCAGGTTTCTGCAGTGATGCTCAATGCACTAGAAGCAAGGGGAGGTTGAGACTGTACAATAAAGTGGGTTTTATTTGGCATATGTCTTCACACGGGTGAGCAAAAGAGATCACACATTGTCCGGGAGGTTCTGTGCTGTAACCTCATATGGAAGGGTCAGTCTTGCAGGAATCTCAGTGTAATTAGGGATATAAATAACTGTCCCACCCTTCCCTTCCTCACTCTGTTTTCACCTCTTTTTGAGCCATGCACTGCAATCTCACTGCCTTCCACTATGGGTTTTCCATTCTATCAAAAGTCCTATTTCCCTAACTGTCCCAATGATGAGACCAGATTCAGCTTGCTGAAATGGTTACTAAGGTCATGAGGAGGCTGGGTCAGTTTCACTGTCTGCTGCTTTTTAAAACTAAAAATCTCAAAACGTCCCACTGGAATGAACTCTGGTGAACAAGTGGGCTTTGCTCTGATGTACGTGTGGTCGTCACATGTGGCAAACCTGGCTAGCAATGCAGGTCACAGAGGTCCAGAAGGAGGAATGTGGTGTTTTCAAAAGTAGAGCTCTGAATTCAATTTCTCACTGCTCCATGGCGTCGTCTCTTACAGCTATGAGAATATTCAGCTGTTTATTGAAGAGTTTCTGCAGATCTTCACGTCCGTGCTTCAGGAGAGGAGGTGAGTCCAGTAGAATAGGACCCAAAGGAGGAATAACTGTCCTCCCACATCTGTTCCCTGCACTAAAATTGCCAAAGGCATTGGTATATGGGGGACTTCGATGCACGTGGGAGTTAGAAATCTTTCTGTCTAGTTAGGAAACGTGCTGAGAGAGAGAATTATAACAGGCTTTATTGTCGTGTTGCAGAGGATGCTGAATGGTGCCAGAGACTGTTTTGATGCGTTGCACTCTCGCTGTAGGCTCTCAAAGTGCTTTGGGTGTGTTAGTGAATTAACCATCACAGCTGTCTTGTCAGCTTAGACCATTATTTATCCCCAGTCTACAAATGGGGAAACCCAACCAAAAAGAGAGTAAATGACTTGTCCAAGGACACACAGTTAGTCAGTGGCATACTGGAAATCAAACCCAGATCTCCTGATTCCTCCAGGGCAGGTGCTTTAACCACAAAATCATGCTCCTCTCTAACTGGGCTTTGGGTGGTTGGAGGGTCAACATCATCATGTGGAGATTTATAACCGGCTGTTGTGGTGGGGCATTGACCGGATTATGATGGAATGCAGAATTGGGCCTGGTGCTAGACATTGGAGTTCACACTGGGTGTGAGAGTAAGTGTCTGCAAGGCTGTGGGGTTCATGGCTGGTGCTGATGCGGTTACCGCAGCGCATTAAGGATTGCATGTGGGGTTCATGGCTGGTGCTGATGCGGTTACCGCAGCGCATTAAGGATTGCAGCAAGGGAGTGCAGCAGTTCATTCACTCCTGAGTTTGATTGCTATCCTTGCTTGTGTGTTTCCAGGTTTCTTCGTGACTATGATGAGCTGTTCCCTGTCGCAGAGGATGTGAGTCTGCTTCAGCAGGCATCCTCTACCTTGTATCCTTTGCTCTCAGTAGGTGGCTACAACACTGTGTTTTAAAAAGCTGGTGGCTGCCAGCAGCCTTGTCTACACTGGCACTTCCACACTTGCTACCTCTGGTTAAGCTGCACCAGCACCAGCAAGGGTGGAGAAGGTGTTAGAAAAAAGCCTAGTGTAGGCAGACATGGATTCATCAAAGAGCACATAACTGCTCACAGGTGGAGTCTGAACTGGCCCATCCAGACTAGAGCACAGAGAAATGCCCTTAATGCAGTCTTATAGGGATGACACCCGGACAGCATATATCCTCCAAGCAGTGGAAAGTGCCTGGGAAGGTGTGGAGAGGAGAAAAATGCCAGTCGTTAGCAGCCCACCTCCCCCAATGGCGGATGGAGCTTCTGCAATGGTGGAAAATGCTGCTAGGGACTCAGAGGGGCTTGATGGTGCATACAACTTGGAGTATGATGTGAGTATGGAGCTGTGTGGATGGTAGTGGTTCTCTCCCACCATCTCCACTTCATTGATTTCTCCTTGGTGGGATAAGGAGTCTGTTTGTTTGTTTCCTTGGCTCTTAGAGGGTGGCTGGTGTTTGGGCTCTGCTTCTCCACTGCTGAACACAGCTCAGAGCTGTATTCCAAACCCACGTGGCTGAATCAAAACTGAATATCATGTGGCTCCCATCACTTATGGGTTTGAGCCCTTGCGTTGCTTGTAAAGCATTTTGAAAATACAATGCATCATATGCCTGTTAAGTTTTGTTTGAGGAAGAGGTGCTGTAAAATATCCCAGCTGTCAAAGAGCTGCATACCTCATTCTGTACTTGCTAGACTCTTCATAGTGCCCCATTTGGGGCATAACCCTAACTGCTCTCCCTCCGTTTCTACATGCATGTGCCCTCTCTGTATTGTGATCCCTTTTCAGTATTACCACCCCTTGTGTTTGGTATGTATAGTGTGCTGGAGCAGCTGCAGCACCCGCCGCCAGGGTCTCGGGGGTGGAGTTGGATTCTTTGATCTCTCAAGTGAAAGATCTGCTGCCTGACCTGGGCGAGGGCTTCATCTTGGCTTGCCTGGAGGAGCACAGCTACAATGTAGAGCAGGTGATCAACAACATCCTGGAGGATAGACTGGTGCCATTGCTGGACAAACTGGAGCGAACGATGCCAAGGTGGGAATGAGGTTTTAGTACTGATCTGATGACTTTTTATTGCCATCTGTGGATATTTACAGGGACTGTTCTGCATGAAGGTTACTAACCACACTGTGTCTGAGAAACAGAAGGAGCTTGTGTTTCTCTCGGGCAGGTAGCTGCATGGGGAATGGCCCAGTTCTGTCTGCCACTAAACCTCAATCCTGCCTCTGCCCCCATTTCCCTGCAGAGATTTTTCCATCCAGAGTTGTTGTATAACAGAGGCTAGGCCATGTGTTATGAAGTGACACAAATGATTGTTCATTGAACACTAAAATGAGACCTATCAAAATCATGTCATGGAGGACAAACAATTTAGCCCTGGATGGGGCAGTAGCGCCACCACTCTTATACAGCAAGCCCCAAATCCATCACCCACAAAAATTATTAATTTGCTGCACATGGCTCTGATCCTTGATGCTTAAAATCCCACCTGTTGTGCACAAAGGGAGTGTCTTCAAAGAAACTTATTCAAGTGGAATTCACCCTACAGGGCAGAATAGTGAAATTGTAAGATACTAGAATTGCACTCTGTGCATAAATTGATGACTAACCAAGGAGAAATGAAAAATTGCAATTCAAAATCCCCTTTCATCAGAGTTCACAGAGCTGCCTGGCCTCTGCTGCTTTCTTTGTGTTGTATGTGGGGGCTTAGGAATCATCATCAGCAATAGAACCGGCTTGGTTGTAGCTGTCTTTACAGCTGTAGAATGTGCATGTATGATGACAGCGGTTTCCAACTGCGTGCCAGGATGTGAACGGTAAGCTCTGCCCATTCATACTGCAGAAAGGCAGTGGCTGACTCTGTCTGGTGCGGGTTCAGCAGCGATACACTTTTAAAAAAGGCAATCCGTATCAGAACAGTGAGTATAAAAATGGTGGTTTTGTACATCCTAATCTGCTCCTTATTCTCTTTGAATCAGACCTGCTGACTTTGCTGGCACAAACTGCTTTTTACTTCTGTTAGCACTGCAGAGCCAACACAGGTATGAGAGACTGGGATGGATTCTATTTTGCCTCATTCATCATCAGCAAAACTATCAGTTAAGGGGCAAAGGCAGAATTGTGGTTCCTGGTGATCTTAGAGACAGCACAGCTGACTTTTTTTCAGATTCCAGGCTGAGTTTACAGCACCAGAAAAAATAAATTTGAAAGATGATCCTCTTTTGACTTGTAAATTGAACAAACTTAATCTGGAAATTATTGATACAGAATTAATAAGGTACCACAGGGAGATCTATGTCCTGAAACCAGCCGTACAAATTATTGGGATTTCCTCCAGAGAGTTGTCCAATACACAGTGTTGGCTTTACCCAGTCACTTTTCTGAGCATAAGCATGCTTCAGTATTGAATACTCAAGGGTCAAGTCTAGTTTTTTAAGAAAAGAAGGATTTTCTCCCCTTGCTTTCTGCTAGTTGGTTTTAGCCTCCCGATGGAGATCAGCCATGTGGTTTGAGGCCTCTGTTCTAGACCAGCATAGTATTGGATGTTAAACTGGGTCTGTGAAACAGAAAATGACTGGAGATACTGCAGTGCGTGTCCTCTTCGGATTCTGTTCTGGTTTGGTACTTTGGGCTACTGAGTACGGCTAAGGGATTGATGGAATAAGGGAGACCATGGCATGAATGCACATTAACTGAGAGAATGTGATCCTTCTCATCTTTATCTCAGAGGCTTCTGCTCTGTCTCCTTTCTAACAGGCAGGTGAAGCCAGACCCAACTCCTCTGGTGACTTCTCGATACAACATCTTCCAGAATGATGAGTTTGATATTTTCAGCAGGGACTCGGTGGACATGTCCCGGGTACAAAAAGGCAGGCGGTGAGTATCACAGGTTCAATAGCTCTGTTGGACAGGGCGGTATAAATGTCCATGAACTTGCAACAGCAAATTCCATTAAGAAAATCCCGTTGCAGTCCTCTGACAGTGTATTTGTATGTAGAGTTATTTTCCTGATCACTTGTCCACAAGCAGCTGCAGATTTGGTTGGTTTTAACAGGAAAACACAGTTGTCCCTGTTTTGGGGCTGTGATCTCATTCTCGCTAGGAAATTAAAATGAAAGAGTGCTGTGGCCTGTCTCTATATTCAGCTTGTACTATTTGGCATGACTGCACCAGGCTAATTTTTAACATCTGACTCTGGTTTAGTTTTCTCTCCACAAATTCCAAGGCCACTGCTGCTGCCAGTGTGAGACCTGTGAGTCAGAAACGAGGCTAGGTAAAATTTGTTTCAGATTCAAGTAAAAATATCAACAATGTCCATCTGGTTTGAAATCTAACTTTGATAACACAGAATCTCACTTATCTAGTTCCTCCACTAGTAGTTCCTGCTGTTGTTTTGCTCTCTGTGAAAGTGCATTGCCTCTGTTTCTCACATTTCTTAGCATGCTGTGCTGTTTCATGTACTATTTGCTTTTTTAGCCCGGAGCTTTTGGTATTACCCTCGATTGATTCAGGTTGATAGGGGATTTACCCTCAAAAGCCCAACAGAGTAGTTTGGTGATGTGTTCCAGGCATTTTTCAAACACTTCTTTTAAATCAACCAAGTCTCTGTGTGGTCTTGCCTTTAGATATATAAATAACAGGGAAATGAGAGATCGATTTGTAAATTAAACAGTCTGGCCCTCACAGCATCAGCTAAGTTTGCAGTTCCAAGGCTGTAATCAAGTATTGGAGGAAAGATGAGTGTGGTAATATCTTTTATTGGAGGCAAGTCGGAGAAGCTCTCCATCAACGTAGTTAATCCATCTCCTCAAGAGGCGGTAGCTATGTCGACGGGAGGGTTAGGTCAGTGTAACTATGTTGCTCAGGGGTGTGGATTTTTCACACTCCTCAGTAACCTAGTTATACCCATCTAGTTTGTTGTGTAGACCTGGCCATAGGACCAGTCACTTACATTAGGTCAATTGCGCCTTAGATCTCACACCAAAGACAATAATTGTAGCCAATCTTATATTAAACTACATTCAGATTTACTCTCTAGGAAAAGGAAACGAGACTTATTTACAAGGGTAAAGCAGATAAACATATATACACACAAATCAGTTCCAATCTTAAGTTTCAAAAAGTAATAAAAGCTTCTCTAATAAGCAGGATCTGTATGTCCTTTAGGGCTAACCCAGGCTGAGCAATGGGGATCTTTTGCTTATGCCTAGTAATCCTTGCCTGTCCCCACCTCCATCGAGTCTCAGCAGTATGAAGTTACAGTAATTAGGGGGTTTTATTTTCTTTCCCCCTTCTGCTTCAAGCTGCGAACTCAACTGATGGGGGGAATTCACTTGCAAGACTCATCTTCCTGGGGCAGGAGGTAGGAGAGTAAACAACAAAGTCTTTTGACTTCTTTTAACATTCCACTCTAATCTGCCTGGTGTCAGTGGGCCTTCCTTGTCGGGCAGGGCAGAACACCTGTTGGAGACCAGCATTTCATAATAAGAAAACATTCTACAAATACATTAAAAGCAAGAGGAAGACCAAGAACATGGTAGGCCCGTTACTCAACGAGGGGGGAAAAACAATGACAGAAGATGTGGAAATGGTTGAAGTGCTAAATGACTTTTTTGTTTCATTTTTCACCAGAAAGGTTAGTAGCGATTGCATGTCTAACATAGTGAATGCCAGTAAAAACGAGGTAGAATATGAGGCTAAAATAGGGAAAGAACAAGTTAAAAATTACTTAGACGGGTTGGATGTCTTCAGGTCATCATGGCTTGGTGAAGTGCATCCTGGAATGCTCTAGGAGTTGACTGAGGAGATATCTGAGCCATTAGCAATTGTCTTTTCAGGGGTCATGGAAGATGCAGGAGGTTTCAGGGGACTGAAGGGGGGGCAGATATGGTTCCAATCTGAAAAAAGCGAAATAGGGACAACCCGGGGAATTGCAGACCAGTCGGCTTGGCTTTGGTACCTGGAAGGATAATGGAGCAGATGATTGGGCAATCGGTTTGCGGACACCTGGTGGGGTGATGGGTGGCAGTCAGCATGGATTTGTCAATCTGATAGCTTTTTTTGACGGGATGACAAGCCTTGTGGGTGGAGGCGGTGGATGTGGTCTATCTCGACTTTGATCAGGCTTTTGATACTGTCTCGTGTGACCATCTCATAAACAAACTACTGGAATACAACCTGGATGGAGGTGCTATAGGGTGGATGCAAGGCTGGTTGGAAGACCGGTCCCAGAGAGTAGTTTTGCTGGCCTCAGTCTGTCCCCCACCCTTCCCCTCCTCAGCCCCCACATTCCTCTGATCAAAGCACTAACAGACTTCACATGCCTGCTGAAACTCAGCAATGCTCCACGCCTTCTTCCAAGGCATTCCCTTCATGGCTGACATCAGCTAGGTCCATTCCTTTCCCATCTGACTGTCAGCACACATCTGTTGTTCATCTCAGCCTCTTCATCCTCCACCTTGCTGAGACAGCTCAGATCTCTTTTGCTCTACTGTCATTTAGCCCCTTTGGTTACCCTTGCTGCTGTGTCTGTCACTCTGCCCTCCTGGCTGTGTCTTCACTGCAAAACAGGTGTGCATTTTAGATCAATTATAGCCCTTTTGATGTAAAATCCAAGTGGAGGTAGCTTTTTAACTTGATGTAGCCATATACCCTCAACCTATTGTTGACTTGACCAGGTACATCAAGGTACAAACTACAGTGCCTTCACTAGGAGTCTACATTGAGATAGCTGTATTGATGTCAAAACCACACCTGTTTTGCAGTGAAGACAGCCTGTACCTCCCCTGTTGTTGTTGTCTAGCGGGCAGGAAACTTGATACTTGCCCAGGCTTCTGGGCAACAGGCAAAAGCCTGCCTTGTCTGAGACCTGATTTGGGTCCCAGTGATCCCTACTCTTTTTGCCTTCCTCCTTAAAACCAGAGACACATAATTGAGGTGCTTGTTTTTTATCTTATTCGAGTTCTGTTGTTGTTGTTTCACATGATATTGCAGTAGCTCCTGACGACCCCAACCAGGTTGGACCCCACTATGCTAGTTGCTGGACAAATACATAATATATGTAAACAGTTAGGGGCGGGAACTGTTGCTCTAGAAGACAAGACAGAACAGGCAGATGAGACAACCAGGCAGGCTGGGGCGAGGTAACATATAATCGGGGTTGCACAATTCTTAGCCAGTCAGTTGTAGTGATCATAGCTCTCTCCGCCCAGCTGTAATAACTAGCTATGCTAGTCTAACCCCCAGTGTAGACACAGCTGTGTTGATGGAAGAATGGATATGCTGATGTAGCAAAGTTGGTTTGGGGAGTTGGTGTGCCTACACGGAGGGAAAACCCCCTTCTGTTGGTGTAAATTGCATCTACACTATGGGGACATGCCAGTATAGCTGTGCTGATATAACTATGCTAATACAGGCTGCGTAGTGCAGACACAGCCTTATGGATTTCAGTGCAGCTTTGTTACAAAGCCACCAGGCCGGCTCAACAGGAAACAATTATCAAAAGCTTAGTCAGCCTCATCACTGAATACCAACTGGAGCTCTTAGCCCTGTCTAGGCAGGCACACGTGAGAAAAGCAAAATGTTTGCAGGGCCATTTGGAATTGATTGCAACTAAATTCAAGCACAGCAACAGAAACAGTGATAGAAAAAACAGAAGCAATGATTCCTGGAGTAAGGGGAAGAAAATGTTACCATTACCTAATCTGGGGATTCTGAAGAGGAATGGAGTTGATGATCAGGCCAGAGGATAGTTTTTCCTATGTTTGCAAAAATGTCACAGGAACCTGGCAATTCTTGATATACTTGTTCATCAGACAGGTTCCTCCATTAGTAATATGAAGAGAATGTGCAGATTCTGAATGAATTCTGGCTTCAGATGTGAATTCCTCCGTAGGCTTTGGGAGCTGCAGGTTGTCCCGTGTGGACTCAGAAAGGGATTTCCCAACGAGTCTGCTGTAAGTTCTTATATGTGGTTTACAACCTCAGCATCACAAGGTCTTGATCACTATACAGGAGCAGTGGGTGCTCAGCACATCTGAAAATCAGGTAGGAGGTATCAGGCCCACATACAACCGAGGTATGCTAAATCAGTGGCCATATCTGAATATTGGTCATACCTCTGTGTCTTGATTTCCCTATCTATAATATGGGTCTAATATTACTTGTCTCACAGGGGTTGGATGAGGCTTAATTGATGGGTGTTTATCAATAGCTTTGAGATATTTAGATTAAATGCAACAGGAAGGCAAAGTGGTGCCGTTGTGGGGCTCTGATTTCCTGTCTGAAGCAGAGCTCCCTGCGCAGTATTTTGTTCTGCTCTCTTTTCCCCTCTGAATCCCGCTTTTCTAACCCCTGCTTAGCGCAGTACTCATCATCATCTCACTGATGCCTTGCGCGCGCCTCATCTGACTATCCAGCTGCTTTCTCTCATCCTTCACTTTGGTTGTAAGCTTTTTGACTTGTGTGTGTGGGGGGGGTGTACAGCACCTAGCACAATGCAGCGCTGAATCCTGATTTGTGCCTCTAGGTACTACTGCAACATAGATACTTAACCACAATGACTAAATCTTGCAGCCTGATGTTAAAGGGCACTGTGTACCTTCCAGGCCCTGACCACTTGTAGTTATTGCATTTGGCCTCCCTTAACATCTCCCATGCTGTTTCCAATGGAGGTGGCAATCTCCAGTCCTCTTCTGACCTGTTGTGTAATCTTGCTAAGTGCTGTTAAACAGCTGCTGTGCTCCAAGCCAGAAGTGGCTGTTCTCATTAGTGGGTCCAATGATCCCTTTGCCTCTCCATTACTCACCTCAGGAGGGGAAGCAGGGAGGCTTAATTAGCCAATGTTTGTGAGCGGCTTTGAGATGAAAGGTGCTAGAGCAGGATGAATCATGTAGTCCCCAGAGGGTGCTTACATTTCCATTTATTTAACAATTCCAGCTGTAAAGAGCAACTCTAAACTGCCTTTATTTCTTCCTCGCTTCTCCCCTCCCGTGTAGGAAGGACAAGGATACAACGGAGAGTTTACTGAATGACAAGCGCCTGATAGCAGAGCAGAAGGAACGCTACAGCCAGTACAGTGTGATCGTAGAGGAGGTCCCCGAGCAGGAGGGGGAAGCCCAATTCTACAGAGTTGATTACGAGGATGAATATGATGACACCTATGACGGCAACCAGGTGGGGGCAAACGATGCTGACTCTGACGACGAGCTGATCAGTAGGAGGTGGGTACAGCGGCCTCGGCCAGCAGGAAGAGACCTGTGAGCCACGTTCATGCATGCTAGCACAGAGCCCGGGTGAAAATGCTCATCCTGCACACCGGTCTTCACGGCCCACGCTTGTGCTCTCAGCCCAGGCAGAGGGGTTTTGAGACTCCTTTCTGCTCCCGGCCTGGAGGAGGGGTTTCTGGGTCTCCCCTCTCCCCTGCTGTCCAGGGAGCGGATCCCAGCCATGGGTACAGTGCGTTGTAGTGCTCCCCCTTCCTCGTGTACCGCCCTCCCTTTCTCTGCTGCCTGAGCTCAGTGTTAAAATCTGAGTGGGAGGCTTTGCTCAGGGGTGAGGCTTGCACTGAAGCAGTCCTTCACTCTGCACCTGGAGGGAAACGCTGGTGATTGGGGAGGGTGTGAATTGGCCTCTTATGCTTCTTTCCCCCCTGCCCCAGTGCAGAAAAGCTGCTGGGCAAACAGTAAGAAAAAGCAGACCTCTTCCTTGCTTGTTTGGCAAGTCCTCACCACCTCATCCCCACCCCCACGGGCTCTCCTGTGGTCTAGTGATTATAGCCATCGACAGAGGGCTCCACTCCACTGCCTCGGCATGTGACCATCACCTCTCTGTGCCTCAGTCTCACCATCTGCAAAATAGGGCTAATGCTGAGTTGGCTCCTGGGTGTGAGGGTGAGCTGATGATTGGAACTGCCTGGCCTAGAGATACGCTGGGAAAAGAAATGAGATTTTAACAGGCAACCAAGTACACACATACACTTTTGTTCTTTATTTCTCCCATCTCTTGGAAGCTGTAAGCTTAACATTTCTCTTGAGATTTACAGAGTAATTTTGCAGCCGTAAGAGCAGTTTTGGGAAGCAGGAATTGTAGCATGTTAACGGACAGTGCTAACTCCATTTAAAAACATATTGCTCTTCTCTACTTTTTTCTTCTTTTGGAACCTTCCTAAAGAGTTCTGGAGACTTGAAATAAAAACTTCCGTACAGTTCCCCTGTAACACACTGGGGCTTGCTCTTCATTAGTTGTGAGCACCCGTCCTTCTTGTTGGCTTTTCTGGGCGGTCTGAGTGTGCCCAGCACTTCTGAAGATCAGATCTGGAGGTCTGATATAAACAAAGGCTGTTGTGCTTTTGGTTTTAATTTCCTCGGTGACACAAGCACAGATTTAAAATCAAGTGGAGTCCTTTAAAAGAACTGCATTAGAGCTGGGAATAGAGGACTAGGTTTTCTCTTCTTCACTCCAGGCCCTTTGCACTGCTCAAGATATGCAAAGGGGCCATAAAGCTGATGGATTTTTTCCTGTGTGAAGGACTCCCCAACTGGCGCAAAGTCGGCATAATGGGTGCAACTGAGAATCAATGGGACAACCTCTGACCAATCACATCCGTTTTAAAGTGGGGGCTGTTCTGAGCAGATGCCTGATTTTAATATGACGTGCTGTGCACGAAAGGTGCACTGATTTGGCTCCAGACAACCCTCAGGCCCATCGCTGTCTGTGTGCTGAGGTCTAGAGAGAGTTAACCATCAAACGCCATTGCTCTTTGCACAGCGCTTTCTAAGTGGTCTCTGAATCAGTTTCTGTTAAAGCAGTGGCTCTCAACTTTTCCAGACTACTGTACTCCTTCCAGGAATCTGATTTGTCTCGTGTACCCCCAAGTTTCACCTCACTTAAAAAGACAAGTGTCACAGCACACTGTATTGAAATTGCTTACTTTCTCATTTTTACCATATAATAAATCAATTGGAATATAACCATTGTATATACTTTTCAGTGTATAGTATATAGAGCAGTATAAACAAGTCAATCTGTATGAACTTTTTGTTTGTACTGACTTTGGTAGAGGTTTTTATGTAGCCTGTTGTAAAACTAGGCAAATATCTGAAGGAGTTGATGTACCCCCCCAAGACCCCTGTGCGCCCTCAGGGGTACACGTACCCCTGCTTGAGAACCATTGTGTTAGTGGAAGGCATGTTTTCTTTTGTGCAGTTCTGTTGTCCCTTGTGATGCCTCAACTCTTTTCTGCCCTCCTCCTCCCCCTGGCAATCATCCTATCCCTTCTTGGAGGTGGTACTGGGTGTAAGTGTTTTAAACTGTCACTTTTTAATCTAGATTTGACAGGTGTGGAAAGAACATTCCACAGGGAATTCAAGATATGCATAAATAAAAAGGGGAACTAAACCAAATACACAGCCCCAAACTCACCCTGCGGTAGTGTGGCTCCTGTCCAGGTTTTCCCAGGATCATCCCTTTTTTGAGGTAACTGTCCCAGGAAATCTGTAAGGGAGCTCAGCACACGCTGCCAGCTGCCCGGTTTTATGGGCTCAGGATCAACCTGGATGTCCAGTTTTTTGTACATCAGAGGTGACATCCCTAGGAGTGGGTCTGGGGGAGATCGCCATTGACCTTAGTGGAGTTACAATAGGGTTGCATGTGACCCACAATGAATATGGTCCTACAGGTATACCAGATGTACAGGTGGTGAAGTATTAAATATGAAATCAAGGATACACATGTTCCACTAAGACACTTTCCCTAGTAGTCAATATTCACCTATTGCAGCTCTCTGGAAATCAGTGGAACATGGCACATTTGTCATTAACTACTGTCTTTCTCTCTAGGTTTGCTAATTCAGTTCACTTGCTTTACAAATTAGGCAGGTCCATAGAAACTGTGGATTTAACTTCTTGAAAGAACAGTCTTTGTAATTCAGAAGAGTCTTTAAAATATTGTTGGACTGGCTATAGTATCAGAATAGCCCAGGTGACATAATACTGATTGAGGTCCCTAAAACTTTCACCTTTTATCTCTCAAATTCCCAGGCCATTTACCATCCCTCAGGTCCTGAGACCCAAAGGACAGGAGGAAGGACAAGAGGAGGAGGAAGAGGAAGTAGAGGAGGCTGAAAAGGAAACAACAAAGGTGACTAGCTTAATTTGCAAGCTGATGGGAATTGGAACTAAGCTAAATTCTACTGTGTACCCTGTCTACGTCAGCTGTTGAAGCCCTTGTCAATGACAGTGTGGAAAGGGTTTCCTTTTCCAAAGCATGACTTGTTCACGTTAGCATTGAGGTGGCTCTGCTTTTCAGGTGGCAGACTGCTTCTGTGGCCAGGCAGCAGCAATTTGGACTGTGAAGTGTTCACTGAATACAATTGTCCACAGCCTCCCCATGTAGGCATATCACAGAAATGACACTTACTCCTTGGAGAGGTGTGCATGTATCTCTGGAAGAGAAGAGCAGAACGTGTGTGGGGAGGGGAGGGTCATTAAGTCTCTATTATTGTCGTGGATTTAATAGAAGTTGACCATTTGGCTGCGATGGGGAAAAAACCCAAAAATCTCAGTGAAGACACTTGTGATTCAAATTTTCTGATGCTTTTCTCTTTGAGCAATTTGGCATCTCACATCAACAGCTACCTTGCCACTGATCCTTCGGGACTACTTTGCTGTAACGAATGACCTCAGCTGAGGGATGTGGGGGACTCTCCCCACTCCAGGAAGCCAAAAAAAAGTCAGGCTCCTGTAGCTCCTCACATTATGCTGCATAATGCTAAAAAGAGAATGTGATAAAGTCTTTAATTTCCATCCTGCAGCAGGACCATTTTGTGCAGGACCCAGCGGTGCTGAGGGAGAGAGCTGAAGCCAGACGGATGACTTACCTTGCACGGAAAGGGTAAGATGGAATCCCTCTCTGGGGTGAATCATGGCTCCATTGAAGGCAGTGGCAAAACACTCTGACTTTCATGGGCCAGGATTTCCGCTGTGGTGACTGACTGTGGTGCTCTTGCACCTGATCACAATGTTCCTGTCTCCTCAGAGCTCCAGCACAATGGTATGTTGCATCTTGAGGTGATTAGAAGCTCCAGGCTTTAGGCTGGCTTTCAGAAATGAGAGTTGTCTTTTGAGAGAGTTGTTGGGAGTGACACCATTTCACACATCTTACTCCGCTTCCACTTCGCTGCCTAGAGTGCAGATACCCCAAGTGGCTGGGATGCCTGGCAGGTCCCCTTACTTGGCACAGCAATACTACTGTTGCAGCTATATGGGAGGAAGGGAGAGCAGGAACCTCCATAAAATTAGTAGGATTTTGGGGTACAGGAGCTCCCCAGATCCTAACTAACGACCTCCGGGGATGCCCGGACAGTACAAGGTGTCAGTGCAAATATCTGGCTGGCTGCTGGCATGCTAAAAGCAGGAAGCGTGAGCTGCCATCGTGTGGCTGATGGACAATGTTCAGATATTATAGAAGTGCTGCACAGCTCACTCATCAAGTCAGGGGAGAGGGCTGGGTGGACGGACTCCCCTCAGGTGTGCTCTCACCATGGCTGTTCTTTTCTCAGCTCCTCTGTAGTAGAAAGAGAAATGAGATTTTTGATTCTCCTTGTGCAGCGCTTGTGGTGATTCCCATTTTTATATGTACTTCAGGCACCAGCACGACAACTCCTCAGCTGTTTTAGGGAACACCAAAGGGCACGGGCAGAACCGGGATACAGTCCAGGAGCGAAGGAAGAAGGAAGCCAACAAAGGGGCAAGAGCTAATCACAACCGACGAGCCATGGCTGACAGGAAACGGAACAAAGCCATGATACCTTCCTGAAGGACTCTTAGCCCCCAAGGCACTGCATTGGATTCAGGCCTTCATTTGTGAGGGCCTCCTAGCCTGAAGATTATGGTGCAATACCCAGCCTTTCCGTTTTACCTGGGATCACCCAGCCCTTGGGAAAGTTTTCCGTTTGTAAATAGGAACTGCCCATCAAGCAGACTTGCTGCTGTGCTAGTTGTCAATGGGGCTAAGGCAGCAGCAGGTCTCTCACATGCATAGGATAGGCTGCAACAGCCATTTGTTTTTTAAAAGCTATTTGTAATGATTCAATGAGAACTTTATTTTCATATACGAAATCCCCCCCCAACTGCCTGGAGCATCCAGTCAGCACAGCTCAGAGCAGGTAGAATGAGCTCTGACTGGCAGCGAGGTTTGCAGTTACAGCAGCCCACTCCACACACATGGTGCCTTATTGTGCAGTAGACTCATGAGGTGTATAGAAACAAATGCACAACAGGCCATTCCCGTTGCTGAGTTCAGCTGCCCGGTGATGTACTTTAAATTCCCCTCCCTCAAGTGAGATATGTATAAAAACATGCACATAAAGAATTTCAATCTTTTGGCTTGGTGTTTTATGCAGTTTCTGTCAATGAGCCCTATCTAATTTAATCTGCCTTTATCTGCAGTGAACTATCATATGGCTGCAGTTATGAGCCCGTTTAATGAAGTGAGTTGTCGTCATTGCAGTGGATATGCATGGACCAATGCCCCTTTGAAATTAATTCACTATGAAGGCATCTCAAGCAAGATGATTGCAGTATGCAAATCAGGTGAGAGGAAGACACGCAGTGATTTGCCTCTGCACTCTCAGTCCTTCGTGCTGCTTTACTCATTAAATAGATCATACATGTCATGGGGAACGCTAAGAGTTAGTAGTCAATAGCAATCTCTGCCTGTTGAAAGAGGTCTCAAGAGAAACAATCTTGTCATACAAGAAGTCAGTCCTACAGAATGCGACAGTTCTTGAGGTCATTTTAATCTATTTGTAAGGGGCTCAGATACCATGGTGAGGGCTACCTTACAAGAACCTAGACAAACGTTGGAGATGATGCTCACTGCTGTGATACAAATCTAGTTGTCACTGAATATCTGTACATTTAATATGCTGTTCTGCTCACTTGCATGTCGACTTGTACTATTTAATTTCAAATATCAGAGGAGTACATTAGCTCCCCACATGAACAGATAACAAATGGTAGGTTGATCGACTTCAAAGAAAGTCTAGAGCAATTTATTTGGTGTATTGGTCTAAGTGCTGCTATTTAAAATGCACTGAATTCAGGTAGCAAAAGGTTCCCAGTATTACAGCCTTTTTTCCGTGTGTAGTACTACTGGTTTTTCTCCAAATACTGCAGGCGGCTTTTGAATTAAGCTTTGTACACACGTCCCTCGCTGCCAAGTTATACGCAGGGGGAGGAGACTGTACAGCTATGTGATTAGTGCTATAACACGGGCTCCTTTCAGAAAGTATGGAAATGGATGTCACCATTATGCAAATAGGATAAAGCCCTGAATATTTAGCGGATAAGATTTTCTGCACTAGTCAACAGCCCACTAGGGCCTGGGGTAAAAGGAATTAGCTTAACACTTGTGCTTTCCCAAAAGCCATTGTTATGGAAAACCACTTAACCCTTGTACTTTCATAGGTATCCCCTTGTCTAGTAACAATTTGCTTTTTGCCAGACTGCGACCACACCTCCCCCTCTAATATGTATTCAGTGTGAGAGCGTCTAGCTTTTAGGCTGTGGAATCCTCCCTCCCTACTTCAGCCTAGCACAAAATCATCAGCTTACACTGGAAGCAAATATGGTTTATTGTTGTGATATTAGCTCGGCAACGCCTAAATCAGTGGTTCCCAACCCGTGGCCCAGGGACTCTTTCAAAGGGGGCCGTCATTCCCCTCCCGCTGGCTGCAGAAGGGAGCTGCTGCCTAAGGACCCAGGCGGAGCGTGATGCCGTGGGGCTAAAAGACCAGTACAAATTCCTCGCTGCACCCAAGGGGACAGGAGATCAGCGCTCCCCTCCCCCTGGCTCCAGCATGGAGCATGGTGAAGTGCTCTGCCTCTGTCCCTAGGTGCTGGGATCCCTGCTGGAGCCAGAGGGAGGAGAGTGCTGATCTCCCATCCCCCTGGCTGTAAAAGGGAGTCCCTGCCTAGGTGGAGTGCACAGGGCTACACATGTGCAGTTTCCCTGCTGCAGCCAGGGGGACAAGAGATCAGCAAGGAGGCAGCCTCCTCCCTGAACTCCTTCCATCTGGCTGCAGTGAGAGGGGGCAGGGGGCCTGCTGGTAGAGCAACCAGGACCCACCCTGCTTGAGGAGAGGGGTAGGGCTCTAAAAATCAGTGCACTTAGCAGGCCACCCACCCTGACTTAGCTGTTAGGCCATGTGTTTCAGTGCATAGTGACAGTCACTCATCCACACTAGTGCTCTGTCTGACAATGTGTGACGTACTGTGAGTAATTCGTAGGTGTAAAATAGTGAATGTAAAAATGAGCAGAGCAGCATCAAATGTTTACTTTAACTATGTAGTGATTTGCAGTCCTTAACAGTGTATCCGTCAATACATTTGTCATGAGTTGATAGACTGGGGGCCCTTCAGGGTTGTAAAAATATCTGTGGCCCTTGAGCCAAAAAGGCTGGGAACCACCGGCTTAAATCCTACCCCTCAAGTGCCTCTATGAAAGCAAGCTAAGGCTGCTAGGCGTCTGCAGCAGTCATTTTTGCTCAAACAGGCAAAATATAGTTAATCCTCTATGCCCAAGTGTAAACAGCACCCACCGCCTGGTCTGTGGTTAATCTATTTTCAGAACCCATAAAGCTTTTCTCTGTTAATGCGACTGCTGTAGAACAGCGAGCTACACTCCACTTCACATGAAGTCACTCACCAGCAAGCACATTACTAGTGGAAATGTAACAGGTAGAAATACACTGGCAGCCCATGTGGCTTGTCCAGTACTGGACTGGAGGGGCAGGAGGTCGCCATAGTTGGGTCCTACCATCCCTATGCTCAGAAACAGATTTCCTTTAAACTACCTGTAAAGGAATCACGTAACTAGGGAATGCTTTAACTTAGGATGAGAGAGACATAAAGGGTATGTCTACCCAGCAGCTGGGAAGCCGTGTCCCAGTACAGGTAGACCTGCACTAGCGCTGTTCCACCTGGCGGGCAAAAAACTGCAGGGTGCCATACCACCAAGCATGGCAGCTTGGGCTACAATCCCACCCAGCCCCCCAGTTCCAGGCTCAAGCACAGCTAGTGTCAGTCTACCCAGCCTGGGAAACACTTTGCCTGTTGCTGTACAGACATCGCCAAGGAAGTTGTAGCGACGCTCTTAGCACAATAGTGCCATGTCTCATCCTATTGCTTACTGCTTACTCCCCTCTCCCCCAGGCCTGTATATTTAGCTTTAAGCTTCCAGGGCAGGGGCTGTCTGTTTACGATACAGCACATAGCAAACAGCAAAAGAATAAGGAACCTCCACCACCCCTTCTGCATACCCTTGGTGCAAGCAGAAAAGACTAACGAGAATGCTCAAGACAGATCTCTACAGTTCTCCCAGCATGCTGATGCAGGGCTCCAGCCCTATTCCACTACATTTAAAATGAGTTAGTCACTTTTCAAGAGCCATAGGGCTCTCACGTGATTAGAATACACCAGCTATACAGCCCCTTCATTTTAGCTCTTCTTCCCCGGCTTAGGTATATTTTTAAAGTGCAGTTCAGGCCAGCTGTCTGACAGAAGAGCAGCACTTCTGACTAAACAGTGAAGGGTATTTGAAAAGTAAAGTTTTAATTAAAATCAATACTTCTGAGGTAGCCATCTTGCTGAACAAGTGGATATCATTTGTCAGCAAGCAAAGGCTAGACGGTTTGTCTCTGAGATGTAACAAAGGTACAGCCCCAAAACCAAAACTGGGTAATTTGCTACATTAATAATTACTGAACAAAGGAAGAGGTTTAAATAAAGAGACTAAATCACCAAGTATAACCAAGAGTAAAGTGAAAGATCGGTTTGAATGCTGAAGAAATAACCATTTTTTAAATAAAGTGCCCTGTTAATGATTCAATAGGAGACCATTTCTGCTTAGAGATATGGGCTAGCTGCTGCCTGTCTATTTCAGGCTATTGCTCCTGGCTGAACATTGGTCTATGAATTATAAATGGGAACATTTACCAGGCAGAAGCAATAAATATTGACAAAGGCCTTCAGCTATGCAAGTGCTTCCACTTTTAGGTTACACTAAAAACAAACAGCTTACATCTTTCCATACTAATGCCACAGAAATAAGGTTTAATATGCCACCCTAATTTAGAACCCTATATCTTGTGGTTTAACAATAAGCCTGATTTACAGATGGAGCACAGGGGAAGTTAACTGAATATGTAAGCACAGGAGGTAGGGGCCAGTGAGTTTATTAGTTTAACAGAAATTTTCAATACAACAGGAGTATATCCTTAAGTCCAACTAGGTTTCTGCCGCAGCAGAAGTTGGTGATGTATTCTGGCTCAGATCTGTTCAGTCAGAAGCCCATTTTCATTCTTGGTAACCGGTATCAGGAAGCTGAAGAGTTTGCAGAGGGGGATACACGCCCCTGTGGCTCCTGGAGCTCTGCACTTCACTTTTCATGTGTCTCATACTTGTGCTTGATGTGTTTCCACAGCTTCTGCATTTGAAAAAACAAAAGTAAAATCTTATGCCTGTCTCCCAGTGATGATGGGCTGAAGTTTTATTTTCACCTAAAGGGAATGCCTACAAGCTAACACATCGAAGTTTCCTACCACTGCTGTCCCACTTGGTGTCTTGCCCTTCACAGCATATCTTACATAGTGGCACTGGTTTGGGTGACCACTTTGGCACATCCACACAGTGCCTTACCTAGCCAGACCAATGCACACCAGAAATACCAAAGCACTTATTCCAGAAGGCACACCAGGTACTTGAAACACAGGTTCTGAGGTAATTTCAAGAGGAATTGCACTGTAGACTGGACTTATTAGGATAACGCGTCCCATCTTTTTTGGTGAAGCTGCCTTTTCTGGTGGATTGGCAGAATGAGACCATCTCCCTTCCTCACAAGTCCCAGCATATTGCTGCCATTTTTTCCTTCTACCCACACCCCTTTTCTGCATTTTGCTTACTATTTTTATAGCTTTGCTCTTTTGTTTTATGGCTTCCATGTACCCAGTCACTAGCGGAGTGCATGGTACTTGGGGCAGAAGCACCTACTGATGCCTCTTCACCACATATTTCCCCAGCTGAGTGTCACAAGAAGAGCCTGGAGCAGTGCACTGATGTCTCACTGTGGGTCCCCATACTTAGGATCTTCATTAGGGAAGCCACAGGAGCAGGAAGAGAATGCAGGTGGCTTTCAAGTATATTTTTATAGGAGGCAGTCTAGGATCAGGCAATTTTTCAGGTTCCTATTGCTGCCCTACTCTGTAACCTACAGGTTAAGAAACCTACATTGTTGCAGTCTCTAGCTCCCCATTCACACTGGGGAGAATGTCACTGCAGTCAGTACAGATTCAAGTTGGAACTAAAATAAGATCTTTGTCCCAAGCATCACAGCCAATTGGTGCAATAAATACTTGTAAGATTCCTGTTTGAGGGCAGACACTATCACAGTATTTCAATGCCCGGCTTAGACAGGATCATAGCCTCTTTAAAAGAGCAGCTTTTTCTCAATAAAAAAAGGCAGCGTACAACCCTAGACTGACAAAAAGTACACAAACTTTTAATAACTGAATTCCTCAGTTAAGAAGGTAGCCAAAGAAATACATAATTCCAGTTGGAAGTCAGAAGTTTCATCTGGCCCAAAACTCCTGGAAGGGAAGGGGGAATGTGCAAATCACACACATTATATTTGGCTGTAATTTTGTATTTTGCACAAACGCCTAGGTACTTTTAGAGTTAAAATACATACTTTTCAATCACAACTTGGTATGCTAAGGGGACAGTTACATGCATTATCTGATCCTCTCTGGTTATGTGTATCACTCATTGCCATGGTATCTAAGCATTAATCATGATAATTTTCCTCTCCATAGATGCAAACTTAACTACAAAGACAACTTGACTTATCTCATCTTTGTGTTGTGTTTAATTTAGATTGCAGACTTCTTGGGACAGAGACTGCCTCTGTCCCGTACAGCACTGTGCATACTGGCAACACATCCTACATGACCTACGTTGTGTGCAAAGTTGCTGTCACCTCTCTTTTTGTTGAGAGTTAGACATCAGAAATATGAAACTGAAGACAAATTCAAGAAATATGAGAAAGTCAACCCTTGTTTTAAACTTCCTGTGCCACAATTTCTTTGACTCCTGGTCTCCCCTTAGGGCCATGGCAGTTTGAGAAGACCAAGAGCAGGTGTAAATCCTCACGATAAGCGTCATGATAGCAGTGCTAGTTCTAAACCCGGGGCGGTTGTCACGAGGCAATTCCGCACTGGAATTATTACGCATTTACAAAACACATCGGCCAGGATCCCGGTGGTTGTTGGTTCCTCAACCTTCATGTGTGTCTGGCCCTGTGAAATGAAGGGCTGAACGCAGTGAACAGTGAAGTGAGCTCCCACTGCTCCCCTAGCACCTGACAGCTCGTGTGAAGGGGGAATTCCGCAAATTCACCCCCCGGGATGTACATTTCCACTGCCAGTAACTGAGTGTCCACCGGGCCGAGTCCAAAGTCCCGGGCTGGCAGCGGCTGAAGTGCGGGTCCCCGCAACCCCCCCGCTGGCGGCTCGTCCAGGAGGGGGGCAGCGGTGCCAGGGCCAGGCGCAGGAGGGGCGAGGCTGGCCTGTTCCAAGGAGACCAAGGCCCGGAGAACAGGCCGCGGGAGGGGGAGGGGCGCCGGTCACCCCCCGGGAGCAGCGGGACGGAGGGCCCGGCCCCCGCGGGGGCGGATGGGCCCGCCCAGGCCAGGAGCCCGGCCGAGGCGATACGGGCCGGGGCCACACGGCCAAGGCACGAGCGGGGCCGGGGTCACGGGCCGGGCCGGGCCAAGGTCACACGGGCCGGCGCTCCGCGGCCCGGCTCTGGGGCACTCGCCCGGGGACACGGACTCCCAGGGCGCACGCTGGGCTGGAGCCGGGCCGAGCCGAGCCGGGCCCCTCGCGCAGCGCACGGCCCGACCCCCGGCCCCGCGCTCGCTCACCCCGTGGTTGAGCTGCTCGTACAAGGCGTCCGCGCCCTGGTCGAAGGCCCGCTCGAAGACCACGGCCGCCACCGCGATGGAGAGGACGAAGGTGGAGGTGCGGCGGAAGAAGACGTTGTAGAGCCGGGAGAGCGGCATCTCGGCCTGCGGCGGGGCGGCGACACACCGTGAGTGACCCGTCTCGGGGCGCGCGCAGCAGCAGCAGCAGCCGCCTCCTCCGCCCCGCCAAGAGGCGATCGCGGCGGCAATGCATCATGGGGCTTGGAGTCCTGCCGCGGCCCGCGAGGCACCATGGGGCTTGGAGTGCCGCTCGGAAATGCGCCTCACGCGCGGGGCCCGAAGCGGACACATTTCCCAGCATGCACAGCGCTAAGCTCGCCTCCGACCACAGGTCTCTCGGCGATGAGGCTTCTGGGAGATGTAGTCCCTGCCCTGGCAGGGGGCAGCAAAGAACGACAAGCCCTGGCCCGGCGGCCGGCAGGCCGTGCGTGGGGTGAGCGCGCGACGGTAGGAGGTGCAGGCTGGGCCTGGCGGGGCCCGTGAGCCGGGCGGGCCGGGCCGTGTCTGTGGGGAGGCGAGTGGCCGTTGGGCCTCCCCCAGCGCGTGGGGCCGGGGGCCGGCCCGGTGCTCCCTGGAGCCGAGCCGGCCCGGGGGGGTCAGGTCGAGCCGAGAGGGAGCGTTCGGGGCTGGCCTGGCTGGGCCGGAACCGCTGGGCCCTCAGGCCTGCCGCCGGCCCTGCC
This sequence comes from Emydura macquarii macquarii, assembly GCF_026122565.2. NCBI lineage: Eukaryota > Metazoa > Chordata > Testudines > Chelidae > Emydura > Emydura macquarii. The sequence continues at coordinate 9,559,637 of NW_027131391.1, forward strand.
GCTAAGGGCCGGTGCCGTTTCAGGCCTAGGGGGAGCGCGGCGGCGCGGGGCCATCGCTGGGTCCGGGCCCGGGCCCGTGTCCGGGCTCGGTGGCAGGCGCTGGAGCCGCGGAGGTAGCCCCGCTCCGTGCAGAACAAAGTGACTGTCTCCTGCAAACGCGGGGCTGCCCCGTGAACCCCCCCTGCAGCCCCCTGCGCCCCGCTCTCCCCAGAGACCCCCAGGAAAGGTGCGCGCCAAAGCACCCCTGCAGCTCGCTGCGCCCCACTGTCTGTGCCAGAGACTGGGAAAGGCGGGGAAGTTGCCTAGGAGGTTTGGACACCCAGTTTCCATTAATGATGATAGGAATTAAGTGTATCTATCTCTTAGGTGGCTTTGAAAACTCAGCTGCAATTTTTCAGTGGTAATTGCTGAGGATCTCTTCTGTTAAGGCAATCTTCCTAATAAGCCTGTAAAGTAGTCTCACTTGGCTGGAGTTTGAGCACAGTTATGCTGGTGTGACACCTGACTAAATCCATTGGAGTTGGTGGAGTTATTCTGGATTTACACTGGTGTAAATGAGATCGGAATCTGACCTCATGTCATCAGGGAGAGATACTAGCAGACTCCCCTGGTTTCACTTGTTACCACAGAGATCTGAACGCATAAATTGGTAGCTGGATCTCGTAAGCTTGATGCTTGGCTTTAAATGACTTCACATCTGCCTAGATCAGTGTTTCTCAGTTGGTGTTCTGTGGAACCCTGGGGTTCCGCGGAAACACTGTTAGGGTTCCGCGATAAAGTGACATCATGCCTAAAGGGTTTTGCAGGGAAATTTAATTGAGAAACTCTGGCCTAGATACCTAGGGTGGCTGAAATGGCTATGAGCCTGGGCTATGGGGAAGCAGGAAAGTGAGAGAGAGGCCCAGATGCAATTTTTCAGGGTCCTCCAGTACAAAAAATATCAGTTGCCCCCAGATGAAAACAAGTCTGACACATGTTCTCTTCTGCATCTTCTTCCCTGTCCCGGAGTTGGCATACACCTATAAGTGAAATGAGTGAAAGGTCCCTTAGAGACGGAGGGGATGCGATTATGCAGTGTGCCATGGGCCTTTTCAAGTACCCAAGTCATGTGGGTATGCTAGCTGCTGCACTCACTGCATTGTGCTGTTGCTTTTTAAAAAGGTTGCTCTGAAAAGATTTTAAAGTGGGAAAACATTATTTTAAAAATGAGTTAAGGATAAAGATACAAAACAAAGCTCTGATCATGCAGGGCTCAGTTTCACTTTGATTTCCAGTGCTGAAGAGTCTGGATTGCTGGACTACAGAGGATTGTACAAATCCAAACAAATGACTTGTAATTGAAATTTTATATAGAAGATGAAAATATTTATTGCTCTGACTCTTTGTAAACAAACATTTTGTGTTTAAAACCCCCTTATTGTTAGGGTGTACCCAGTGACCCTCTAATAGATCTTTATTATATCCCCCCCCCCCCCCCCCCCCCCCCCATAGTTTGACTTGCTATAAGAATTCAGGAGCTAGCGCCATAAAGGATGTTAGCTCTGTAGAAAGTAGTATTTTCTGAAATCTACAAGAATTCTCTCTTTGCTGCTGCTGTTTATTTTGTGAATTAGTTTCTGCAGTTATGGGGCCAGAATGATGGAAAATGCAAATAAAGAAAAGTAAAGGTTTAAATTCATTTTCTCAGGGTCTGATGCTGTAATTTTTTCTGGACATGGAATTCTCAGTGAACTCCATGGGTATTTTGTCTGTGGATCCATTGCAGAAATCAGGCTCATTTTCCCTGGTCTGAGATCTGTTTTTGTGGAAATGGGAGTAAAAATAGAGTGCAGAAGCAGGTGGCTGAGATTTAGAGTTTGTGTTAATGTCAGCTGTTGGCCTATCCCATGGAATCAGATACCAGAGGGCTTTGAAAATAGAAACTTTAAAAACAACAATAAAAGCTGGTAGTGGCCCATTACAGTGGTGGAAAGCTGTAAGAACGTTCCCCTACCAATTCCAAAAGCTAGCTGGCTGCTGAGAGACACCTAGTGCTGGATTCCACAATTGGCTACCAAAGTTTGTAGTACGTCAGGTAGAAGAGGGGGGAAAGTGGGTGCACATTGAAGTAGATAAACAGAAGATGGGTTGAGTCTTCCAGGGCTGCAGAACAGAGCTTCAGTCCTGCAGAGTTTAAGAGCTCCCCGGGGTTGAAACTCCTGGCCACCTCCAAGCCATGGTAGCACTTTACTGGCAAGAGCTAGACTTAGCCATCATTCTGGATAACATGGTTTGTTTGCCAGTAGGGTAATCAGCACCTGAGAGCGAGCCCATCTTTCTTATTCTTATCAAAATATTTTATTATCCATCAGGTACCTAGAAAACAAAGGGAGATGTAAAGAGAGGCATTTTTATTCAATTCCTCTGAACCCTCTGCCCTGAGGTGAGTGTGATTCCTCTAGCCCCTTGTATCTGTGCAGTGGCTGATACAGGCATTGAGGAATCTTGCACTGGAAGCAAATGGAAGAGGCATTGCTCCTTTCTCATTCTGTGAGAGGCTGATAGATTTGTAGGGGCTTGACTTTGTAGCAGTGATTTATTTATTTATTTATGGTCCTTTGAGTTGCCGGTGTGGCTGGCTGACGTGAGAGCTTAGCAGGATTTGCTCTAGCTCCAATGCCCTGCTCACCCTGCTCTGGTTACAGCCTGGGGAGGAGGTGTGTTTAGCCATACTCCCACCGCTTTGGGAGCAAGACACCATGGAAGGGACATGCAGCAGTGCTAAACTGGTAGTTCCCATGTCTTGGGGGGAGGGGCAATAGTATCAATTAGCCTGTCTCACCCCTTTCTCTCCAGCCCTCTCCAATATACACCTCTAGAGGGTGCAAATCCTTGTCCTCTGCAAGCAGCAGCTGAGAGTGTTTCTCTGGGGATCACTAGGTCCCTGGGAAGGAACCTGCAAGGAACTGACCATCTGTCTGATGCTGCTTTCCAGGCCGCTCTGTCTGACGGAGGATAAATGGGGAAGAGGTATTTCTGTGACTACTGTGACCGATCCTTTCAAGACAACCTTCACAACAGGAAGAAGCACCTGAACGGGGTGCAGCACCTGAGGGCCAAGAAGGCCTGGTATGACCTGTTCCGAGGTGGGTCCTGCCAGCTGAGCCAAACCTTCTCCTTCCGGGCGGCAGTCATGGGAGTAGGTCAGTTAGTGAGGCTGGATCAGCATGTATCCAGCATCATTCATGCCAATGTGTCACAGGGTGCCTCCCAGGCTTGGTGGTATGGCTGCCAGGTTATTTCAGAGACAGCAATATCGCACTGGGGGAGGAATCCTGGGTATCAGGTGAGATTTGAAAGGAGAAGGAAAGAATCAGGAAGTTTGCTCCAGATGGTAGGAGTGCAAAGGAGAAGGCTCTTGCACCAGCAGTAGTGAGGCTCAGAGGAGGCATGTGCTGTCCGAGGGCTATAGAGAGAGATGAACCCTGGGAGTGAGTTAGGAGGCTTCTGAAACCCAAGAGGGCTATTGTGAGCTGGGGGAGGCAGGTGTGTGTGATGGGGAGAAAAGGTGCTGCTTGGTATGAGAGCCGGAGTCTGCAGCACTGTGGCTGAGGGTGATTAGAGGGGTTGAGGGATGGCCAGGGCTACAGTGGTTGTGTGAGAGGTGATGGCTAGGACAGGGATCCCAGTAGCAAACATTGGGACAGTCACAGGGACTGCCCTCGGCCTGTCGCCAGCCATGGGGGCTGTGGGAGGACACGGGAGGAACGTGGCACTCAGGGTTTGGGCAGAGGAGGCAGAAGCAGGCGTGGAGTTATGCTGGAAGATGCAGCTGTAGCCACGGAGATGCCCTTGCACCTTGGTGAAATTGCATGGTCTTTGCTGTGGCTCCCATGGGCCAGGAGTCAGAGACCGACTGAGTCAGACAAATCGCCCTGCTCGCTGACTTGGGCACAGCATGGCACTGGTGAGCTTGGGCTGGGCAGGAAGCTTGCCTCGTGCAGTCTGGATTGTGGAAGTTTAGGTGACTGTATTGCTGAGTTTGGAAGGACCAACAGCACCGCCCAGTGGGGTCCTGCCAGGGTCACTGGGGGCAGGGCAAGCTGCCTAACCACTAGCCAGTCTGTATGTTGGTTCATTCCCAGGCCTCTCTCATGCTGCTGTCCCAGTGACCTGCCCCCACCTGGATGTGCAGAGGTCACCTTCCATTCGGCTAGCAAGGGATTCCCACCTCCAGTCTGAATACAGCCCTGGCATTAGCAGCTGCACTTTCCATTGAAATCTGTGGGAGTTACCCCACCAGGGCTGAGCATGGCTCTCCAGGCTCGTTCACTGCTAGGGGTTTCCAGAGCACAATCTCAATAGTCATTACAGGCCACTTTTGCCGTGGGGTCCTGGATGCCCAGCCTGAGATGCTGTGGGCCTAGCTTCCAGAACTGCTGCACACCCCCAGTTACCATGTTTGAACTGGAGTCTGTCTCTGCCCTGTGAGCTTTGCCGACTGTCCTTGCTCTGCCCTCATGCTTGTTTTTCTGTCGCGCCGCTGGGGAGGAAGCGTGTAGCAGAAAGAAAACAAGCAGATCTTCCGAAGCCGGTGAGATGCAGGGCAGAGCCTGCAAACAAGGAATGTGTTAGTCAGCAATTGTCCTGCAGCAAGCTTTCCATGGTTGCTGCTCACGGCTCTTATGTGAAATGGCTGCTCACCGTGCAGCTGACCTGCATGTGATTCTGGTGTGCTGCAGGCCCTTGTGCAAGACGATCTTTCACCAGGTGGCTGCGGGGTGCCTGGGTTTTGGGTGAGGTGGCTCTACTCATTCCCATCTCTCTCACTTCTTGCCTCCCCCAGATGCTGCTGCTGTCCTGCTGGAGGAGCAGAGCAAGAAGCCCTGCAGGAAGTTTCTGCAAACAGGTTAGTTTTTTGCATGGTGTCTTTTCATACAGTGGTAACTCGGGTGCTCTAGCTCAAAAAATCCCTTTGTTAGCCAGTTCAGTGCTGCTCTGGGTCGGCCTGGCACCTGTATGCCACACACAGTGTGGCGGTACCTGTGTGGACCCCCTGTGCACATGCACATAGAAAGGAAAAGATGGAGGTGGGTTTGTGCAGTTGCGTGGGGGAGGCCAGGCCTGGTCCTCTGCTATTTGGCTGCACGCTGCTCTAATCTGCCTGCACATGGGTCTCATTCCAGGGCAGTGCGACTTTGGGTTCAACTGCCGATTCTCCCACATGACTGAGGAGGATCTGGAGAAGCTGAACGCACAGGTACAAGGTGGGTATTGGGAGAAGGGAGGATGGAACAAGAAACTGCCAAGTGATTTGTGAGAAGGACCATGAACCCTGGCTGCAGAGTGGTAGTGGGGCAAAGGGGGCGCAGAGGAGCAGGTGTGCAATGACGGCTTGTGGACATGGGCAGCTCAAGGAATGATCAGTGCAAATCCATCCTGCCAGCCTCCCAGCCCCTCCTCATCTTCTGAGCCTGCAACATTACTGGAGATGGAGCAGTTTCCTATATGGATTCTTCTCCTGATCTCCTGGCCCAGGGAGACCTGTGTGTGTTACTGCGCAGAGCTGCAGTCCACTAATGGGCATCAGACGGTGGCTGTCAGGGCCTGGTGGGTTCTATGCGGCATGGCTGGGAGAGGGCTTTGTTAGCCTGCTATATGAATTGTCACCAGCAGGGGGCGGCAGTGCATCACATCCCCGAACTCAGACTTGTGTGGTTCCCCCAGCCCCTTCCCACACTGGGGTCAGGGTTTCTGCATGTGGGCTAGTGGAGCTTGGGATGGGGCAGGGTTAAGGAAATTGCTGGAGGCTGCTCCCCTGGGCCAGTTAAGAACCTGAGGGTCAGACGTTGATCTCCGGGCAGGTCACTTGGCCACACTTCCAGGGGAGGTGGAGTATTGCATTGATACAGCCTAGCAGGGAACAGCCATACACTGGCAAAGGTGTGTGTGTTGGGGATTCTTGGGCCCTCCGACCTTCATTTGGGATCACATTCAGATAAGATGGCTTTGCTGTGGACTCAAAAGAGCGGGAGGGAGAGAGACAACACAAACTAGCCCTGACTGTTGCTGAGTCAGTCTGGGGATGTGCAGGAGAGTTTTGCCTGAGAAGGGCTTGCGGGGGCTCTCTGGAGATGGTTTTTAAGGCCGTGAAGGGGAAGGCAGGTGGGATCTGAAAACATGGAAGACTTGGATAAGATGAATGGCTGGAGAACACAGCTTGCGCAAGGCAGAACTGACACATCCCATGCAGCGTGATCATATTCGCAGGTGTGGGACATTGAGTCAGATGCGGCTGGGCTTCTAAAATGGAGCCAGATGACGGGAGAGTTGCAGACATCCAGGGTACAGTGGTGTTAATGCTATTCACTGCAGGGGTCAGGTGGGAGCAGACTGCAATTAGCCAGGGGTATGGGCCATGTGGAGTAGGCAGCAGTGCCTTCCAGGACTGCTGAGGCCAGGCCAGGATTTAGGATGGCCTCGGGTGATGGCACTAGGTAACACGAGCTGTTTGTCAGGGAGCTAGTGAGCTCCATCGGGTCCGTGCATCCGTCCAGCAAAGAATTCCCTTTACATCCATTTTAACTTGGTGCTGGTTCTTCTGTACCACAAGACACAGCTGCAAGGGATGGGAGCAGCAAACAGCTGCCAGGTGGGTCTCTCTCCTTGTGCAGCAGTCCCAGAGCTCATCAGTTGCTGTGCCTCAGATGGAGTCAAGGGAGGGAAAAATCTACCTTTGGCTGTGTCCATAGAGCTGCCTAGCTCTGCTTCTCTTCGGTATGTTGCACGTGGGATGTAGAGATTACCAGACTAGTTCAGGCCCGAGGCCCATCTAGCCCGGCCTCACATTGCCAACAGTGGCCAGCACCAGATACTTCAGAAGAAGGTGCAAGAAAGCCCATAAGGAAAAGTTAAGGAAGAGCCTGCCCCTTCGGGAAGTTTCCTCCTAAGCCCTGGTAGTGGTTGGGTTATGCCCTAAAGCATGAGGGCTTCGATCCTTTTCTAATTTTCCTGTCTAATATGCCTGCTCTTATTAGTCATATAAATGTTAAATCCTTTCTTGAATCCAGTTAAATGCTTGACTTCAATAATCTTGTGGCAGTGGGTTCCACTGGTTAATGTATTGTGTTACAATCAAAGGGAATAATTTTAAAGAATTTGTTGCCTTTTAATTGAAGTGGGTGTCCCCCTGTTTGTGTCACATTTGAAGGTAAAATAGGGGATTTTCTATACCATTCCTTGCTTTACGCTGGCTTAGGCATCAAGACCAGTTTGGTTTTAGCTGTCTCTGCTGCCACTCCAGTGTGCATGTAAGTGAGCAACAGATTCCTTCTATGGTAGGGAGGATGTACTGCATCAGGGAATTCGCTGGCTGGATCTGCTGCATCAAACAGCAGTGAGGGTTGTCACCTTAAATGCAGTTATGGTCAGGAAAAGTGACTAAAATTGGCATCTACTTGCTCACAGTGACTGGATCCTGGCTGCGCTGTCACTCCTGCTCATGGTACCGACACACACCAGTCTCTCGTTGGCCCTGGCTAGCCCGTCCAGCTATGAGCAAGTGCCAGAGTCCCCTCACATTCATGCACTGCTGCAGAGTAAGCAGAGAAGTTCTGAGCACAGAATCTTCCTAACCAGAGAGGGGCCCAAAGTTCAGATCTGGATCTGAGCTTGCTCTGGGTGCGTTGGGTTGTCCTGCGGTGAGGGTTTGGTTCTGGCCCATCTCTCTTTGTAACACCTGATGATGTCAGATGCTGAGAGAACCCTGGGTGACTCTCTGATCCCAGATGAGCTTTGCAACGCTGTCGAAAGCTGATTTTTTTATTCTTCTGTAACTGAACAAACTTGCTCTGGAAGCCACACAGAGAAGATAAATCTGGAATCCCCTCACGGAGTCATTAGAGAGGCACTTTACTCATTACAGTCGCTCTTTAATTAGCTGTCATTTGGCTTGGAAACGAACACCCTAGTCTTGCTGCCATTGCTGCTGACTGTCTGTCTGTGTACGTGGTAGATGCAGGAGAAAAGCCTGTCTAAGTACTTCTGTGACCCTCATTACCGTGGTATCCAAGTACTTCATGCTCACTTGTAGATTCAGCCTGGTCGGAAATGTTATACCCATTCTACAGATGAGGAAACTGAGATTAAAGGACTTGCCCATAGATGTCTGGTGTGTCCTTGGCTGAGCCAGGACCTGAACCCAGGGCTCCTGAATCCCAGTTCAGTGCCCTGTCCACTAGACCAGTGGTTCTCAAAACTTTTTAAATGGAATCCCCCCATGGACTTTTGTGTAACAATTGCACCCCCATTTTCCCTCGCACCCTCTCCCCACTTTCAGAAAAAACGGGGCCTATGTATCATAGGGGGAGTTTGACTGCTTAATTGGGGGCAGGAGGGGCAGCAGCAGCGGTGGGGAATCGCACCTCATTGTCGGGATTATCATTATGTAAGCGGGGGAATGGGCCCGCAAGTGTGGGGAACTTTCCTTGCTTATACACTACCCCGATAGAATGGGGTAGCGAAAGGATCTGAGTCCCTGCTCCCACTCTCTTTACCCAGAGGCCTACCTAACCTCGAGGGCTCCCTCCCACTCTCCTGTGTGGTGGGGTCCCTGTAACCCCGACAAGGCTGGGCCCAGGATTCCTGGGGCTCAACCTCCAATCTTGCCATGGTCCCTTAGGGCAGAGGCTAGGGTGTCCCCACTCGGGGGTACTAACTCTGCACTGGGCGCTTCCCTGACCCACTGATCATTGCACACAGTGCAAAGCAAGACAATTTATTACACAAACAGCAATCAAAAATCAAATAAAAAAAATAAGAGGAGAAAGATTAAAGGAAAACACCCAACACTGCCCCCTGGCATGGGGCACCACAAACAGTGTCTCTGGGGTGTGAGGGAGGTTCACAGTCTGTGTCACACGTCGCAGGCCCACTGTCCAGGCCTGGCTACGCTGCAGGGATGCAGAGAGTCAGACACTTGCTCTGGCAGTAGCCACACACTCCCAGGGTCCCCCTTGCTCTCCCCAACTGCTCACCACACCCGGCTCCAGACCCAGTTCCTGCTCTGCTCAGTGCAGCTGTCCTGGGCTCTGCTTAGCTCTGCTCTCTGGGATGTCCTTGTTGATTCTGGACACTTTGTGACCAGTGTGGATACCAGTGAGACAGGGCACGCCTGATTTGCAGATCAATAAGGTTTAATGTGCAAGGTTTTCTATAAATATACTAGTTAGATACAAAGCCTAAAATTAACTATAATATATCATACTCACTAAGCCTGGAGAGCTAAGCAGTCACTCAGAAGGCTGCATACAGGAACGGCTTTCTTCAGGGGCCCTGCCAGGGAGTCAGTGGATCCTCTGGTCCAACCAGCAGCACCTCCTGCGGAGTCAGGTGTTGATGGAGCGCCCCCCTTTGTCTAAATGGTGACTACTTATACCCTTCCATAAACAAACTTCACCTAATTATCTCTCATTATCACATATGCTAATTACCTACATTGGGTTTCCACCCTTAACTACATTCCATTCTTACCATGATAATTGGGGTCGTCAAAGCAACATCTGGTGATAGGAGGGGTGGAGTAAAAGTATGCCCCTTGGCAATAAAACAGTGTACCCCAGATGTTCCAGGATAACGTCTTGTTCCCATCACCACTATCTGTGTGCAGCTGCAAGCAATACAGTATCTGTATTTTGTCTTATGATGTGCCGTGCTGAGCAGAAACTGAGACATCTGTGAGTTATTCAGTCTCTGCCAGCTGGAAGATGTCATGCTACAGGGGTCAGAATAGCCAAGCAAGCAACTGACGCTATGCTGGGCCTGTAGGACAGTGGTCAAGCAGCTCAAATTGTACTGGGCCTCCAACACCTCTGGCTCTGCTGCTGTGGGCCAGCTCCACTCAGCTCCCTGGGCTCCTTCTCTGGCCTCCGCACCCAGCTCCAGACGGCTCCAGCCCCAGCTCCTGCTTCGCTCTGCTTCAGTGCAGCTGCGCTCTGCTCGGCTTGGCTCTCTGGGGTGCCCCTCTGGTTCTGCTGCTGTGGGTCGGGTCAGCTCAGCTCAGCTCAGCTTTCTGTGCTCTTCTTCTGGCCTCCCAGATGCTGGCTGCTTTGTCCTTAGCCCAGCCCCGCTCTGCCCAGGCAGCAGCTCCAGCTCACAGGGAGAGTGGGGCTCCCACCCCCTCCTGGCTCTCTCATTGGCCTGCCCGCCCTGTCAATCAGGCTGCCCTGAGTTGGCCTCTCCCCACTGGCCCTGGGGGCTGTGTCTGCTTCAGGGTCCCGCTTACTCAAGAGATGCCAACCAAAAAGAACCATTAAGTTTCAGTGAGGGGCTAACAGACCCCTTACACTTGCGCTACTGCTGCCGCGGCCTCCAGGAGCCTGCAGAGCGGCAGCGACGGGGACTGTACCCAGCAGCGGCTGAGGGGGCTGCTGCTGCCGGAGGTGAGTGGCAACTGCCGGGAGAGTTCTCTTGACTGGAGACGAAAGCAGTTGTGCAAAGTGTGGAGTGTGGAGCTGGACCGGCTCTGTCCCCTGCTCTGCCAGCAGTGCCTCCCCTGCCTCCACTGCCCTCCTAAGGATCTCCCAACACCTGCCCGGGGCTGCCCGTGTGAGGCACTGGGATCCCCACTGCCGCCCATCCCCACTCTCAGCCCAGTGCCCCTCACCCAGCAGGGGGAGATGGCTCCATCATAAGTTTGGGGGGGCATTGCTCCCCATGCCTTCTCAAGCTCTGCTCATGGCACCCTCCACGATCCATCTCGTGCCCCCCAGTTTGAGAACCATTGCACTAGACTGTCATTCCTACCTCCCCTGTGCACCCCTTCTGATCAGGCCTTTGGTTTGGGACCGCTGCTGGGTGGCCATTCTAAACTGGGGATCGCTCCCCACTCTCCATGGAGAACGGCACGCTCCAGCAGAGACCCTCCTCGCTGCATTGTAGAGTGACACGCAGCCAGTGTGATCAAACCGATCCCCTTCAGCAAGGGCTGAGATACCGGGTATGGCAAATGATCCATCTCCAGCTGCTCATTGTGTAGCACATGGCTGCTCTCCTCATCAATATTCACCAGGCAGATGATTAATTGGTTGCTACCATTAGGATGGAGTGATCCTTCACTCTGCTGGAGTGATATTAATTTTGCAGCCTGTCTGGAAATGTATAATATTTTGCTTAAAAGCGTGATCTATGATGTCTTGGTGCTGAGCAGGGCCTTGCGGCAGGGGCCACTGGGCAGCACAGGCTGTTTGTCAGGGAGCCAGAGGGTTCCCCAGGGTCCGTCTGTCTGTCCCAGTATAGAATTCCCTTTAGAGCCATTGTAACCTAGTCTTGGTGCTTCTGTACCCAATAGGCGCTGCTGGCCATTGCCAGAGAGGCAAGACAGGACTTGATGTTCAGTTTCCTTTTGTTAATTTCGGAGTGTTTTAGGGAGCTGTGTTCCCAGTTCCATCGGATGGAAACGTTAACCTGGGCTGCAGACTCCCGAAGCTCTGAGCGTCTCACGGGTTGTCTGCCTTGTCTTCTGCCAGGCTGTGATTGTGTTGTTAGTGTCAGCACAGAAGCCTAGATTCTGGCCAGTGTCATTGTTCCTTCATGCTGTTCTGGGGGCATTATACCGCCCTAATTGGGGATTCCCCCACTGGAGGGAGATCTTAGAGCCCCGATAGCTGGCTCTGTATCGTGCTTTCTCTGGGCGTAGGGTGCGTACCACAGAAAAGGGTGTAACTCTGGCTACCGCCAGCTGGCAGAACAGTCCCTAGGAGGATATTACCAGATGTGGTAAGCTATCACAGTCCTGAGGCTGCTCTCTCTTGTGCTGGGGCTAAAAAGGTTCTTGATAGCCCAAGGGGTCAAGAGAGTGCAAAGGCGACAGTCACTTTCACCCCCTCCTCTCCTTGGCTGGCTGAGCAGAGGTTAAGGAAGGTTAGCCTCCCATTGTGCTATGTTCTGAAATACCTGGGACTGGCCCTGGTCAGAGACAGGCTGTTGGACTGGACTGACTATTGATCCAGCAATCCCTCTGGCTGTGGCTCTGGCCTGCCCCCCAAGTGTTTGGGATTGCGATGTGCTGAGCAGCAAATGCCTTAAGAACAAACCTAGGCAGGGTCCCTGTTATCTTCCAGCTGAAACCGTGAGTGTGAGAGAGAGAGAGATATGGATGCACACTCTGAACCTTTCACACTCCTGCAACTTGCTCACTGCATCGATTGATACAAACACTCTCATTGCAGTCATCTAGCCCGGGCAGAGATGTCTGGTTACTTCCCTGCCAATTGGAGGGACAGGGCCTTGGAAATCATTCAGGGCTGTGGGCCAGCAGAGGCTAAGTGCCGCAGGAGAGAACACACACCTACACTGATTCTCTGCCTGCTGGGCATGTGTCTGGCAATGGCTGCTCCTGCGGTGTGCGCCGGCCAGGGCAAGCAGGTTGCAGGTGGCCAGCCGGGGAGGAGGGGCTGCCGTGGCCGGGCGGTATTGAAGAAACTATTGATAGACTGCAAGGAAATGGCTGCAGGCTGATGAGCAGTGGGTTTAATGGAGTGAATGGATTGCAGGGCTGGTGCGCTGACGGGTCCCTCCTCACCTTTTCTCCCCCAAACAGAGGAGAGGAGGTCAAAGGATGAAGGAGCAGATGTCCCAGCCGGCTCAGTCGAGGACTGGCTGGAGAAGACCGCGAAGAGGCTGAGCTTGGCACAGAGCAACAGGTATGTGGGGCTGGTAGCCACCCCCCCAAGTCAGTAGAGATGGTCCTGTCCTTCAGCCTGGCCCCCCTGAATCTTAAAGGTGGTGGAGGTTAGTCCGAACAGAGTCTCAGCTAGTGCATTGAGTGTGGGAGCTGGGAATCAGGAGACCCTGTTGTGGATTTGCTGTGGCCCTTTGGGCAAGTCACTTAAAGCCTGGATTTCAAAGCTGGTGTGTGCCTCATACCTACCCACTTGTGCAGATCTGGACTTGCAGGCACAGACCAGGGGTGCGTGCGCTCGTGGCTTTGAAAATCTCAGCTTTGCTCTCTCTCTCTCTCTCGGTTTCCCTACCTAAAGCGAGCTAGTGATATTTCACTCCCTTTTACGAAGTGCTTGGAGATCTCTGGGCGGAAAATGCCGCTAAAGCGCTGTGTCGTTAACAACCCGAGTTCCAGGGACAGACTGCTGAGCCTGGCTTGATGACAGCTTCCCCGCCCTCTCTTGTTCTCTCTGCACAGCCCCTGCCATCTGGTTTGCTAGCAGTAGAATGGAACCAGCCCCTCCCAGTGGCATTCTGACAGCCTGGCATTGCCTATTGTCTCACTCACCTGACCATGCCGCAGGCTTAATTGGCTGTTGCTTGGTGAGGCGCCAGATCTCTGTTTTGTTCTTTTCTCTTTGCTCCTGTCCCTTCCACATTGGTCTGGGCGTGATCTTCCTTCTGGAGCGTCTCTAGGTGTGTGACTTTCCTTTTATCCCATCTGTCAGCTTGGCTGCTCTTAGACCCGCAGCAGAGCCCTGTTGCAACGAATAACTTTGGCACCCACACAGTGTGCTTGCCCCTTGCGTTTGTCCTGGTCAGGGAGCCCTTTCAGGGCTTTGCTGGACCAGGTGGAATGACCACAAGTCAGTCATTAGAAGCAGGCAGGGGGCATGGGATGCTGGGTGTTTGATTTGCTGAGCTCCTCGTAACTCCAATAGGTGCTGCTGGTGCATCTGCCAGCCAGGTGCAGAGTATCGTTCATCTAAGAGCGTCTCCTCCTTTAGACATGGCAAGTGTCTGTCCCACCAGCTGTGCTCACCCACGCAAACAGCCACAGGATGCCCAGCAGCCCTTCTTGTTTTGCTGTCCTGACCAACCATGTGTTCTGCTTTGTCTGGGAAGGAGCCTTTGCTTTCCACTCTGAGATCCTTTGCAGGGGCGTTCACGCCCCCAGCGAATGCATGGGCAGCCGTAGATGTTGCTGAGCACGTTAGTGACAAGGGGCAAGTAGCCCGTTTCCCTGGCTTATCCTAGGAAGGGTCATTCTCCTCCCTCTGAAGTGTGGGGCATGGAGTTGCCAGCTGGGAACATCTGGGCACACCTCACTTAATCAGTTCCCTGCCTTTGATGGAGTCTCAGGCGTTGGTGGCACCTTGGTCTCTCCTGTTCTCTGCCTGTGGACTGCAACGTTTTTGTTTCCCTGGCGTCCCTGGTTCAATGTAGGTGTCCAGGTGAGGTTTAATGGCCTGTGCGAGGCAGGAAGTCAGACGTGGTGATCCAGTGGTCCCTTCTGGCTTTACACTCTGTGAAACTCACTGATAGGTGACCCGTTCTCTGAAAGGGTCAGACAACGCAATGGTGGGTACATGGACTTAAAAGACACATGCCCTGAGTGCCTGCTTCATGTAGCCAGTGCTTTCTGTGGCTGCTGGAGTCTGTAAAGGCCATCCAGCTGTTTAAAATGAGAATAAACAGTAGAGAAAGTGCTGTGGGGAGCAGTCTGCATTGGCAAAGAGGTGGGACTAGGGGATCCAACAGGCCGTTCCCATCTCTGACTTTTGTGAAAGCAGCTACCAATGAGGGCAGCTCTGGGGACGACACAGGAATGGTACAGGCTTCCCCTGCTGCTGTGCCTCAGCCCATGTCCGGGGCTGGAAAAGAGGAGCTGAGCTTCTGTATCCCTTCACTCTGTGTCCTCTTGGCTGAGGTAACACCATGGGACTCTGATCCTGCAGGGAGTGACTGGAGACCCACCAGTTTGTCTCACATAATCCTCCCAAACAGCCACCCCTTCTGGCCTGGCTTGGCTTTGAAGTGATGACGTCGATACAAGAGGCTCCCGTCTGATCCTTATTGCCTGAGCCATGCAGTTCTCTGCCATTCTTTGGATAGGGAGGCTGAGGTGGAAGGAAATCCATGAATAATCTTATCTAAGGTACATATATGGCCCCCATCAGCATGTGGTTATCTTCACAACACCCCTGTGAGGCAGGGTGGGGCTATTATCACCACTGTACAGGTGGGGAAACTGAGGCATAGAGAGACAGAGTGACTTGCCCAAGTTCAGACAGAGAATTGAAGCCATGTCTCCCAAGTTCCAGGCTGCTACCCTAACCACTGAGCTGTCCTTCCTCTCAGGAAAGCCTGCCTCCCACACAGTTCTTGTATCAGTAGAATAATTTTGGTTAGGTGGGTGACATTTTTTTACCAATATGATTAGACCAGTACAACCTCTAGCGTGCACGTGCTTACACTGCTATGAAAGGGTCATATACTACTCCAGTGTATTCCCCTTCCTGCATGGGTATAGCTGCACCGCTGTATGCACTCTTACACTGGTCTAACTGCGTCCACACTAGGGGGTTGTACGGCATTAGCCATACCGGTCTAGTTAGAGCAGAACAGCTTTTGCATGTAGACAAGGCCTAAATGTGACACAAGCAATGTTACCACAGACGCTGACAGCATCTGCAGTGTCATCCAAACTCCGTAAGAATCTCCACCAAGGGGATATAAACATTAGCTCAAATGATCATTCCACTTACACAGCACGAAAGGCAACGCACTAAACTTAATAGTCGATTCCAGCACACGGGCTGGGTTCTGACGGGGGAGGGGAGCTGCGATTCTCTGGATAAGCGCTATTATGTAAAGGAGCTTGATTACATTCATCCTGGCATGACAATTAAAAAGAGCTGCCTGAGGATCAGAGGTAGAAGCCCCTGAGAATCAGTGAAAGCGGCTGTCAGGACTCGGACTGGAGAACGAATGAGTTCTTCTTCTACACTGAGGAATTGCTGGAGAGGGGGCAGGTTGCTTGTAAATTGAAGATTTAAAGGGCCAGGCGCATCCCTGTGCCAGAGATAATGGACTGACACCCAGGCTGGTTTTGGCCCCTGATGGGCAAAATGATTAATTCTCCTCTCCAGAGCGAGAGAGGAGTTTACCTCTGCCATGGAAGTGCTGGGCTTTGGGCAGAGGGGCTGCTTGTTAGTGCTAACTGCAGGTCTTCCACCCTTCAGGCAGCAAGCACAGGGCAAATGCCACCTGCCGTGGTGGTGACTGCCTCTCTGGGATATGCTGGCCTCAAATCCCCACCACAACAACCAAACCAACCTGAAGACCCCCCTGCCCTGCAAAGCTTTGGGAAGGTGCGCTCCCTGGGGAGCTGGAGGCTGGCATGCCTAGGGGGCAGAGTCAAGGCTGTGGCGTGTGGCAGCTGTTCTAGCAATGAGGTGTATAGGTGTGGGTGGGAGGGTGTGCCGATTAGCTGGCTTAATTTTGCACATCCTTGTGTGTCTGCAGAACCCTTAAGTGATGCACAGCAGAGAGAAGAGGTGTGAATGTCACAGGTGGTTAGATCAGGAAAGGCTGTCCCACACAGCAGTGGTGCCTGTCACAAAGCACCCAGTCATCTCAACAGCCCCTCTCTGCTTGCACAGAGATCCTGCCCTTTGGGAAGTGCCTAGCTGGCCCAGGATTGTTGCTGGGAAGACGTGACTGGTTCTACCCAGGAGGGGTAGAGGTTGGGACTAGGAGAGAGCAGTAAAGGAGTGTACAGAGGGATGAAAAAGCAGCATTTATCCTGTGCCCTTGACTATAGAATGTCCCAGCTTTGCATCCATCCATCACCTTCCCATTTCCCCACCAGCTCTCTCCCCCAGGAAAACACATCCCTCTGTCATCTCTTCTCCCCATGCTGCCTCCTAACCAGAGTCCCAGGTTTTCCTTGGAAAGGCTGATCAAGGAGAGTTGGAGAGATATGGGTTGACTTGTGCTAGCTGTGGCCCCACTGCTTATTTTGTTCACCAGCTGCTGCTGTCTGGCTCAACTCTCCCAAGTGTCAGATTTCGATCAGCTTCCCAGACAGCCTTGAGGCCTCTAACACTTACGGAGGTTTGGTTTCTTGTGGGGGCAGGTATAGTGGCTGTTGAAAAACTGGGCTGACAACGGGAGCCTTAGAATGGCTGGGGAGCACCACCATGACTCAAGATGGCTGGATCTGACCTCATGCTGCTCCTTCTTTCTCTCTCCCAGTTCCCTGACAGAGAAGACATGGGTTTTCCAGTACCCACCTGGCTGGCCTCCAATACAGGACCTTCCCCCATCTCTTCAGGCCCCACCCCCTGGAGGATGGCCAGTCCCTGCCAACCTGCAGTGGGGATGAAGGCTGCAGGGAGGGGAGATGCTGGGTAGCTGTGTGGAGGTGTCCCGCAGAGGAGAGGGGGCTCTGTTTGCCGTCGGAAAGGTTCAGTGTTACTTAATGTATTTTTTTAAATTAAATAAAAGTCGCTCAACTCAGCTGTGGTTGGTGTGGTTGTGCAGCCTAGGGGACATGGTATTTTGCCCGCTGTAGTCTTTTCCAGCCTCCTGGGAGTTGAGTAGATCAGCTGGAAGTTTTCTCCTCGTCGAAATTGACTAACCTATCAGAATCCCAGCCTGTGTATCTCATGCACTGCATTGCACAGTAATTCCCACAAGGCAGCAGGGTTTTCCTGCCCGTTGGTGAGGCTGGGATGGAAGGCCCTTTCTCATGGAGATTAGCATGAGCCCCATCCTGTGGTCTTTGAGGCACGGAGCCAGACCTACCTGTCTGTGCCAGCCGTCCCCAGTCATGATGGCTGCTCTAGGGGCAGATTCCTGATGATGGTCAATCCAACAATCCTGTGGTTAAAGTGGCATTAACCTGCAGTGCATGCTCCTTTCACAATGATTTTTGTCTTTTAATGCTCTCTGTTGGATCTAGAGTCTAGACATTTGGCTAATGACATCTCTAGCAATGGGAATGTCTGGATTGTTCACAGAGCCATATGCTGGGGAGAGCAAAGTATGTTAGTTCCAGCCTGTCTCGCTGTTTAGGTGTATTATTTCTTCAAGACTCCAGCAGCCAGTTCATATAGGTGACCTGTGAAGGGAGGGAAATTGGGCTTATGCCCTTGTTTGATTCTTTAGGACAAAAATGGCTGGAAAGGTTTTATTCCCCCCCACAAGAAATCTTTTTTTAACAATAAAAATTCAGATCCTCTCTAGGCTGGAAGCCTGTATGGTAAAGGGAGAACTAATGGAATGGACACAGGAGCCAACTTGCCGTGATGCCCACAAACATCTAGACTACGATTAGGCAGCTGGTGTGCAGAGCCTGCTATCTGTCCAATATTGTCTCATTATTTCCTTGTGCTCCTGTCTGTCTGTGTTGAGCTGTTGTCTTGTATTATACTTAGATTGTGAGCTCTTTGGGACAGGCACCGGTTTTTGTGTTTGTACAGCACCTAGCGCTATGGCGGCCTGGCCCAGGATTGGGGTTACTAAGGAGGACTGCAGAAATAATGACAGAGTGACAGTTGAGGGGAAGAGAGTTTTAGCCAGACTGTTTAAATCTCAGTTTTTTATTAACATCTATTTAACTTTAGTGACTTGCATTTTAGGGAAAGGAAGCCTTTGTGAAGTCCAACCCTCACACCCTTTTATTTAAGCTATTGGAACCAGAGACCTCCAGCAATTCTGGAGATGATATTCCTATTCTTTTTCTTTTTCTAAAACACAGGGCAACCCCTCCTCTGCCCCCGCAAACCACCATCTTTCAAGCTTTCGTCATCATGAAGAAGCTAAAAAGGAACAATTCACAATTTTTAAATACTATTTATTTATTTAGGAAGATTTAACAAGTTTACAAATCCTTGTCATCTAAATAACAGAAACAAAACAGTCGTTGCAACAGTTAGCTTTTGTTTAAAAGGACATTATACAGAAATATAGTCATCAGGTCTTTCTGTTCAACAGGGTGAGCATCATTACAACACTGATGTCGTGTCTAATGGTTTTATTATATACACACATTTAACACCCCAGGTTTATCTATCAACTGTTAATATTCAAAACAGCTGGACAGGCGTGCGGGCTTTTTTGTGGGTAAATATACTTTGAGTATTGAATAAAAGGTAACTAAATAAGCATCTGTCCTCTGTCTCTTTTGCTGGGTCTGTAACAGACAAGCCCCGATTTTTAAAGAATGTCTTTGCAAGTCACCTCTGGCCATCTTTAAAAAGGGAAAAAGGAGGAGCCTGGGAACTATAGACCAGTCAGCCTGAAAAAGCCTGAACTGTAGACCAATGAGCCTGGAAAGCTATTAGAACAATGTATAAAACATTCAATTTGGAAATATGTAGAGGATGAAGGGGGATCACTAGCAGCCAGATGGATTTACCGAGAACAAATCATGCCAAACCAGCTTGATTTCCGTCTTTGCCAGGGTAACTGGTTTGGTGGATGGGGGAATGCGGTGGACATAATAGACCTGGACTTCAGCAATCTTTTTGACACTGACCCACATGACAGTCTGATGAGCAACCGGGAGAAATGTGGGCTCGGCAGAGCTACCATTAAGTGGATACGTAATTGGTTAAACAACTGCAAACAAAGAATAATTATTAATGGCATCCGACGAAGTGGGTTTCTACCCACGAAAGCTTATGCCCAAATAAATTTGTTAGTCTTTAAGGTGCCACAGAGCTCTCGCTGTTTTGCTAAAAACAGACTAACACGACTACCCTTCTGGAACTTATTAATGGAATGATATCAGATTGGAAGGAGGTCTCAAGTGGGGTTCCACAGGGATCTTTTCTGGCTCCAGTGTTGTTTAACATCTTTATTAATGACCTGGATATAGGTATAGAGATCAGACTGATCAAATCTGCAGATGACACGAAGTTGGGAGAGATGCCAACACTTTGGAGGATAGAGCTAAAATTCAGAGGGATCTTGATAAACTAGAGAGCTGAGCTATAGAAAAGAAAATGAAATTCAGCAAAGACAAACTAAGGTGCTACACTTGGGGAAGAAAAAAACAAATGCACAAATACAGGATGGGGGATAACAGGCTTGGCAGCAGCACTGCTGAGAAGGACCCGAGAGTTGTGGTGGATCAGAATCTCAACATGAGTCAGCAACGCGATGCTGTTGCAAAAAAAGCAAATGTAATTTTAGGTTGCATTAACAGAGGCATAGCCTGCAAGTCACGGGAGGTGATAACATCGCTCTACTAGGCACTGGTTAGGCCTCTGGAGTACTGTGTCCGATTTTGGTCACCAGTGTTTAGAAAGGATGTAGAGAAAGTGAAAAGGATCGAGAGGTGAGTGACGAAGATGATCAAAGGGATGGAATGCAAGCCGTGTGAGCAAAGGCTGAAGGAACTGGGTATGTTTAGTTTGGAAAAGAGGAGATTACAGGGGACATGATAGTGGTCTTCAAATACTTGAAAGGCTGCCGTAAAAAAGATGGAGAAAAGTTGTTCTCTCTTGCCACAGAGGGTAGGACAAGAGGCCATGGCTTCAAACTACAACATAGTGGATTTAAATTAAATCTCAAGAAAAACTTCGTAAGTGTAAGAACAGGAGTCCAGTGGAACAGCCTGCCTCGGGAGGTTGTGGAAGCTTCTTCACCAGGGTCGTCTAAAGGAGGCTGGATAGCCATCTGTCTTGGATGGTTTAGACACAACAAATTCTGCATCTTGGCCGGGGGTTAGATTAGATAATTTATGGTACCTTCTAATCTGATGGTTCTAGGATTCTGTGAGCAGTTGGGAGATGGCTGGAGGAGCTCTGATCCCCCACTTGGGCTGGCTGTGGGGTGAGAACGGGGTTAGTGCTAAGCAGTTTACAAATGCCTCGTAGACAGAATCCCTGAACTTCCTGATCCCAGCAGGAGCTTGCTCTGACCAGATAACCCAGAGGCAATAGATGGGGAGGGGTGAAATTGCCACTTCACCCTGCCCCTCTCCTCCTGCTGAGAGCAGCAGGCTGGACCCATCCATGGTGCCTGTACTCAGTCTCTCCCTTTCATGCAAGACACCACCGTGATTCTTGTGGTGATGGGTTTAGGACTCTGGATTCCTGCTGGCTTTCAGGTGACTGGCATGAACCAGGTACTGGATGGACACCCAGGGATGAGGATGCAGCTGTATGGAACGAAACTGCCATCTGCAGGCCACGCCCTCTCCAGCTGATCTCACTGCAACCTCCAGGATTTAGGGGAGACAAAGGGATGGAAGAGATTGTTTTGCTGGGGGGCCCTAGCCGGTGTATGCGATGGAAAGGCAGGCATCCTCCCATTACCTCCTGCTGTCTCCCCTCCAAGCCTCTGAGAACTGGCAGCCTGAACATATCTGGCCTCCCCTCTCTCGCTGTCTGGAAGGGCTGCCCAGGAAAGCGGTTCGTTCTTCCAGCCTCTGCTTCGCTGGGGGAGGAAGGTGGCTGTTTAGTGCTGGGATTCAGGCAGCACTGCATGGCTGCAAGGATGGGATGACAGGACTCTGGAGTAACCCCACTGAATAAAACTCCCGTCAGGGAGATGGGGATGAGGCCATTTGGCTCTATCTCGTGGAGTCTGTCATGTCAAGCTGCAGCCTAGAGAGCCCAGTCCGGAGCAGTCTTTCCAGGTTGGCGACACCCTGGAGCAGCCTTGCTCGGTTCACGGCGAGCTGAGCCGTGCAGTTCATGCTGAGCATGGCAGGAGCATGTCAGGTTTGGCTGTATGGGGAGTTTTATACGAACATGAGAATTGCCATAGCAGGGAACAATCCACTCGTCTTCTTTCTGCAACTGGCCAGCTGCACAGGAAGGTGCAGGAAACCCCGCAGCAGGCACTTGTGGGCTAACCTGCCCGACGGGGGCATTTCTTCCTCCCCTCAGGCGTTTAAGGCTGGTTGTGCCCCTCTGTTATGTAACCCTGTTGTGCTCATCCTCCCTATCAATGGTTCAGCCTTTCCTGGCCCCTGCTAAGCTCTTGCCCTCTGGTATTTTGAGGCAGTGTGATCGAAACTCCCCCCTCCTCTGCTGCTTTGCAGCTGCTGGTGCCATGGGTCTAGCGGGCAGGGTTATGTGCCATACCTGTGGGCTCACTAGTGACAGCTCTGGCTGAGCCTTTTCATTTCGGTAGAAGAGGGTGACCTTGCTCTCAAGCCCTCCCTGGGTTGTGGAGTCTCTCAGGACTAGCTCTGGCTTGTTTCATGCATCTCCTGATTCCCTTTGTTCTGTGCTTCTCTGGATTGGCCTTGCTCCCTTAGGAGAGTCGTGGGCTCCTTTGTCATCCAGGCAGGCCGTACGCCTCTTCTCGCACCACAGTTTGTGAGTCCAGTATAAAGCCAAGTTGTGGGTCTCAGGCCTGATCTTTGAGGTGCTCCAGGGCCCAGCGTATCAAAGAGATCATTGAAAGCTCTGCGATGGGGGTGAACAAACCCCGCTCCCCTTGCACCATGGGACTTTCTACCACCAGGGGCAAGCTCCTCTGTGCAGGAGACAGAGATTTCTTGGGGGCTGGTCTCAGACTGGGTGTGGAATGAACTTTCCCAGGAAATAAGGGCCACCACCCCGCCTCCCACTTGCCTTCTGCTCCAAGTGCAAAGAGCACATCTCCAGCGTGCCTTCTCTACCACACACAGCAGTGTGCAGGGATCGACAAACCCCTCCCAGAACAAAGCACTGCACTGCAGCGCACACAGCCCCCTCCCCTGCCTGCTGAGAGAGAACACACTGCAAGAGGCCAGCTGTTCCATGTGTGTCAGGGCTGGAACGTGCTCGGGTACAGGTACTGCAGAGAGAAGAGCAGACGACGAACCGAGAGAGAAGTAAACACGCGTAGGTTTGTTCTTCCAAGCTCACAGTGTGGTTCCATTTACGTCCATCCAAAACGCCCCTTCCATTTCCCTGGGGATTCTTTACTGAGGCTGTGGGGTGCAGACAGAGCCTGAGGTTCTCTCTGGCTCTTTAGCCACCATCTAACACGGGCCGTGCTGCCCCAGCACAATAAAGTCTCCCGAAATCCTGGCCTGGATTGAGCAGTCACAGAAGAAGCCGATGATCACTCAACGCATCTGCAGAGCCCGCATTCGCCTTCTGCCCTAAACTGAGAACTGAGAGGGACGTGAAGTCATTTGGCTTGGTTGTGAACCCACGCACTGGGTGCTAGGGAGTTTGACCCAAACTCAGAGAGAGAGAATCCTCTGGAAACGGCAGTGGGTGGAAAACTGAGAGCGAAAGGAGGATTAGAAAGGGAGGAGAGGGGAAGCTTAGTGTGGGGAAGCTCTTCTAGCTTGTTGCCTAAGTCTGCTATCCGCAGCTGTCCAGGTGAGGGAGGATGGTCAGGTGGTGAGGGCAGTAGCCAGCGTTCAATTCTCTGCTCTGCTGCAGACTCCTTAGGCCCCAGTTTTTAAAGGTGTGTCGTGGTCACTGCGCTCAGCATCTCAATGCCTAACGGATTTAGGAATTCAGCACTTAGGCATCTAAACCTCATCAAGACTCTTAAGTACCTAAATCCTTTTGTAAAATGAGATTCAGGCTCCTAAATCAGTTAGGCACTGCAACGCTGAACGCAGCAATGCCTCAATAGTTGTAAAACCTGGACTTTAGTCTCTGGCCCAGATCCTTAAAGGGACTGAAGTGCCTAACTCCTGTGATTTCAGTGGGACGTAGGTGTCTAAACGCCTCTCAGAATCCGTGCCTCGGTTCCCTCTCTATGAAATGAAGATAATTGCACTGTCCAAGCTCACAGAGGGGTTGTGGGGATAAAGATTAAAGACTGTGACATGCTCAGATGTTCCAGAGAGAGATCAGCCTGCTGGGGTGAGCACAGGACTGAGACGCAGGAGGACGTATCTATGCAGCACGTGTACTAGGTCATGTCTGATGCTGTTGCCCCCTAGCGGCTTAGCCAGAGAGGGAATGAGACCTGTTCTTGCAGCATGTTTGGGGAAAGCCCCCCTTCAGTTAGCGCTGTGGTAGCAGGATTCCAGCCCCGTTGCCTGCAGCACCTCGGTGTAATTAAAGCCTGTGCACTCCTGCGTCTCCAGTCTCAGCAGCCCACATGGATAAGCTGCTGCCTTGAGGGAGGATGTAACTTTTCTGTTGCTGTGCTGTGTGGGGCAGGATGGCACCTCGGAGCCACAGCTGAACTTAACAAACCTGCCGCTGCCACGAATGCGGGTTGATGGCGATGGGAAGGGACTTGGGTCTGCTGAGCCTGAAGGGACATTCCTCCCCTCTCCCAGAGAGGCCAGGTGAGTGGCTGCACGTGGCAGATAAATTGCACGCTGGAGAGAAAATTGCCTTCTTGTCCCTTGTCCCTGGCTCTTGCTCTGAACTGCCTCGTACAGAGATAGCAGCATGACAACCTGCGCTAGGTTTCTGACAGGCGTGGAGGCTGCGACTACTTCCTGTTAACATCCATCCCCTCTGGATAGCTTTGAAACCAATCCGGATCTTTCACAGATTTATAGCGTTTACAGCCAGAAGGGACCGTTGTGATCATCTAGTCTGACCTCCTGTATATCACAGGCCATTCGACTCCATCCAGTTACCCTCGCCTGAGCCCCTTTCATTTGCCATCTCTCCTCTTCCATGGTCTGCTGCAATTAATGATCAGTGCTGCACCCGGCCATTCTCACTTCACCTCTCTTGCAAGTCCGGGGTCTGCTGCAGCAGGTGGCTCAGTGGGGTGGGGGTGGAGGGCCACCATTCTACAGGGTTGGGCCGTTAGCTACTGTTGCTACCAATGGGCTCATAGCCAGGGTTGGAAGCACTGAAATAAAACCCTTCTCTGCGGTCGGAAGAGAGCGGCTCAAGGAAATGCGGTGGATGAGTCATGTCAGACTATGAAAAATGCAGTTTAAGGGGCACTAAAAATGTTAAAAATAAATTCAGCTCTTTGTGATCAAGGTTCAATGAGGGAAGGAATCCTCAGACAATATTTGAGGAAATTTGACAGCACAGATCAGTAATTTAAGGACAAAAGATACTTCACAAGAACACTGGATTATTTATATATCAGAAACCAAGGCGTGCAAACAGCCTTAACTCTGCCGCTCTGGTTCTTTCATGCCTCCTTCTGGACGTTTTCTTAAGGGTTCGTCTGAATTCCCCCCAGCAAGTCTCAGTGACGGGAGAGGCTGTTGCCCTGTTGTAGCGCAGCCCAGCTCCAGCACTGAACTCTGTAGGCTTGCTGCAGGGGAAGCACTGGGCAGCCCGGCCTGGTCCATCCGCTGCCTCCTTTTCTCCCTCTTGGAACTTCCCCAAGTGTGGCTGCGTGCTCACTGACACGACACCACCTTGGGCGCTCGCAGGGCGAAAGGGAGCACGGCCTTGGTCAGGCGCGCAAACCTCTGTGGCTCCAGCAGGGTCACTGGGTGCAGATGCCAGGTGCCAGCCCTGCGTGGGAGAAACCCTGGGCTGGCTGCTTTCCCCACCGCCCTGCCTTGCAGAGTTGCTGCAGGAAGCAGGCTGTGCTCTGTGCCCCACCCCTCAGAAGCTGACACTTCTCACAGGGGAAGGGAGGGGGAAGCAGAAAGAGCCCCTAGCATAGGGACAGCTCCTCTGCATCTCCCCCTCCCGCCCTGCAAACCAGGCCTGGGAAGCGGGGAGAGGACCTCGCTGTAGCCCCACCCCAGTCTAGGAGAAGGGGGCAAAGAATCTTTTGAAATGTTCCAGCAGCCACGGTGTCAGGAAGCCGTGAAACGGGAGCCCAATGCAAACATCAGCGGGTCGTAGTGTGAGTGTGACTCTGCTGGCATCGCTCGGAGAAGGGCAGTAGCCATTTCACAAGCGCTGAGGGCTATTTCAGCAGGAGGCAGACGTGCGTGCAGGCATGCCCGTCCCCGCTGAGATCAAGGGATGTTAGTCCATGCAACTTCTCTGTGTAGAGCAGATTTAGCTCCCACACCCTCCTGTCTCGTGGGGCGGGGCTGCTCTGCCTGTTAGTGATGGCCTCAGCCTTGGCATGAGACTCCTGAGATGAGGGCTGGCCAGGCAAAGAGCTTTGCACTTTGCCTGTGGGCTGGTGAGGAAACAGGTTCCCTGCACACCCCTCCACCAAAGCTGCTTCATGGAGCTCGTAAGGAGCTGTTGGCCGTGACTCTCGGTGGTTAAGAGGCTGAGCCGAGTGCGCATCCTAGACACTGGCATTAAAATAGCGGTAACCTGGTTACACACGTTACCTGGTCAACAGCTCAGAACGACCAACCCCTTCCTACCAGCGGGGAAACTGAGACACCAAGTGGTGAACTGAAGTGATGTGCCCACGGTCACCCAGCAGGCCAGTGGCAGAGCTCAGGTTAGCTCTCAGGAGCCTCTGGCTCCCAGCTGGAAGCAGGTTTTCACTAGACATGGGGCCTGAGCCCCCATCGCCCAGCACCTTGTGTCATCGTCCTCAGCAGCAGCAGTGCAAAGAGAGTGTCAAATTCCTGATGATATTTACATTACGGTAGCACTGAGCTGCTGGGTGACAGGGTGGCCTGTCCCTTTAAGGGTCAGGCGGTCTGGGGCTAGCATGGGCAGTCAGCCCACCTGTGCTAGAATTAGCTGCCTCCAAGCCGCAGGAGGCTGGGCTGCTGGGGGTCAGGTGAGAGTCTTAAATTCCCCGGCCTCATCAAAAGGGGCAAGAGAATGCAGCGTGGGGAGGGAGGAGCCGCAGGGAGTTTGCTGGAGATGAGGGAAGGTGCTGCGTGTCAGGGCTCTAGCCCAGAAAGAGGCATAAAGGGAGCCCAGTGGGGCCCGGGCCCGGAGCCTAGGGGTGGGCAGGAGAGGAGCACAGGCAGCGTGGAAGAAACTCTTTTTTGTTTGGGACTTTTGTTACCCCGGGAGGGGTCTGGACTCGATGGGACTTGGCCAAAGGGTTGAGCCATGTGAATCCCCGGGAGAGCCAGCAAACCCTGGTGAGGTGAAGTTGAGGCAGCACCACACTCAGTGTGCAGGGGTGCGGCAGGGCAGCCGAGACAGGCCCCAAACAAGATGAAGGCTGCGTTGTGCTGGATGCTGTGCAAACCCCTGGTAAGAGAGACCCTCCCCTGAACAGCTTAGACTCTTAACAGGATACACAGTAAGTGGGAGAGGAGACAGAGGCACAGACTTGCCTAGCATCACCAGCAGACTGGCAGCGCCAGGCTCAGCACCCAAATCCCTTCCATGCTGTCATGCTCGCGTCAGGCTGAAGAGCATTTGACATCCGCTTTGCACTGGTGTCTGGGACCGCCCAAGCTGCAGGGTAATGGAGAATCTGGCTTCATCTCTCCCCTTCTTGTCCGTTTGCTTGTGCTCAGAAATGTTCTCCCTCGCCACAGAGGGCAGGGTAAGAGGCAATGCCTTCAAACTGCAGCGCAGCAGATTTACATTAAATCTCAGGAAAAACGTCCTAACGGTAAGAACAGCAGGACAATGGAACAGCCTGCCTCGGGTAAGCGCCTTCACTGGAGGCTTTCAAGAGGAGGCTGGATAGCCATCTGTCTTGGATGGTAACAAATCCTGCGTCTTGGCCGGGGGTTAGACTAGATGACCCTTGCGGTCCCCTCTAAGCCCGTGGTTCTAGGGTTCTATGATTCCCATGAATCTAGTGGCATCAAGCCACAAGAGGACAGGTAGGGCAAAAGAACCACATATCACGGCTTGGGGACGAGTTTAAGCCACCCGTTAACTGCTGGCTTTGGCGCACTCTGCTCTGAGGCACACTGAACATCTCCGCTCGATTCCATTGAGCCGGGCGTCACTGCTGCCTGACTTTGATGTCCCCTTTCCTCTGTGCCACCAGCAGTGCAATGCACACGGCATGAAAGTGCTTCAGAGAGAAGGGAAGGGAGGGAAGTGCGGGAGTGTGGAAATGCCGCAGACGGGCCCGGGAGGATTAGATGGATTCATCTTGTCCTGCTGCTCTAATGTCAAAGCCTAACAGAGCCAGGGGCTGCGTGTACTGCGCTGCTTTCTTCTGATCTCACACCGTGAGAAGTGGCTGCAGTTAGATTCGGAGCCTGCTACCTTCCGAACAAAACAGCCCATGAATTAGTAATGAGCTAGCCCAGCTGGTGGACGGAACTTTACAAACCCAAACAAATGGAGGCTGGAGACTAAGTAACCCCTGGTGAGGTCACAGCTGGAATTTATCCCCCAGAAAAATGGAAATCAAAGCAGAAAATCAATTCTGCCTCTCTCAGGATATTCTGGGGGGTTTTGGAATGATTTAAAATGTGGCTTCCTGCTGCAATTTTAAAGCATTTCTATCTTTCTTGCTTGTGCTCAAGTATGCTTGTGTCAGTCTATCCCAGCTGGACTGATGCCGGCTCCATGCTTCTGCAGAGAGGAAAGAGGGCCCAGTGGTTAGGATACTAGCTTAGGACTTAGGAGACTGAGCTTCAACTCCTGCTCTGCCACAGACTTCTTGTGTGACCTTGGGCAAATCACTTAGCATCTCTGTCAATAACATGGGGGTAATAGCCCTGCACTACTGCACAAAGGGTGGGTGAGAGGAAATACAGCAAGATGGTGAGATGCTCAGACACTACAGTAGTGGGGGCCATAAGAGTGCTTGGAGCTCCTTGGGTGAAACATGCTAGAGAAAGTCCAGAGTACGATTAATAAGTACATCACTCAGCAAAGGTCCTGTAGGGAGCAATGTTCAGCGACTGCAAGGTAAGAAGGGGCGATTGAGATCATCTCGTCTGACCTCCTTATTGCACAGGCCAGAGAACTGCCGCCCGATAACTCCTTTTTGCATTGCCAGAGAAGGGCTGGAGCTGACTAATCAATGACTCCTCCACCCGTAGGAGCTGGGTCCATATCATTATCCCCATTTTACAGATGGGGAAGCTGAAGTATGGAGAGGAGGAGAAGGGATTTATCCAATGCAGCTTTCATGTGCTGTAACTGCTAGCCCATGCCCTTGCCCCTAAGGATGCAGGTTTTGAATACCAGGCAGTCAGTGCTCATCACAGATCTCCCGTCATGTAACAAGCTGTGAATGGGCAAGCTAATGCCAGCTGTTTACCCACAGCGTGTTGCCAGGATTTCCACCAGGGCTGTCTGACAAGTCTCCGAGGCTCGTACCAGGTCTTTCAGTGCCTGACTCTGCAGTGCTGGGAAACCCGTTTGATGCAGAGCGGGTGGGAGGGGGCGTGGAGCACAGGAGAGCTTTGCGTTGTGATGTTCTTGGGACCCAGCGTGAAAGCTTTCCCCGTTGTGCTTGTGGCAGAGGCAGCCGCATTGTGCATGTGTTTCTGCAGAGTGAATTCTTAAGCACTACGTCTTCCTGGGTGCGCGCAGCTTGCTTGCAGAACCTGTGCATAATTTATAGAGATGCTGGTAGGCTGTTCCCTTTTATTCCCCCCATCTCCTTTGTAAAAGTCTGATACAAGCAGCTCGTATTCCCAGAGCCAAGGCATAAAAATTCCATGGCCTCCACCTTTCCTGTTGATTATTTTTCACCGTCGGGTGGCTGTTGTCACGACAACAGCATAGGTGAAATGGGATATATGGCACCTCGCTGACTTAATAAAGCTTTACAGATTGGGTGCAGGGAAAGGAAACAATGCATTAGATCTAGCTGGCTCCTGCCTACCTCTCTCTTTCCCTGCGTGGGACGCACGCTCGCTCTCTGTCAGGATGGAGCCCAGGAATCCTGGCTTCTGGGAGCATCTAAGTAACTACACTTAAGCCTTCTGCAACTGCAAATTTCTTCAGTCACATCCCCGTTGGCTCCCCCAGCAGCACCCAGGTGACATCCTGCTATTGGTATGGGTCGGGTTAAACCTAGTTCTGGATCAGGTGTAAACGTTGCCTTACAAAAATGTAAAGAAAGAAGCATTCATTGGGAAGAAGCAGCTGAAGCAGTAGCACCAAATACAGGCACATGGAAAAACCAGAATAGAAGCTGAACCTCGTGGCCTGTGGAGTTTCATATGCAGTGGTGATGGCTTGGACTGGGGGAACTGTCTGGCTGTGGGAGAGAGACCCAGCACAAGACATGGAAAGACGGAAGGAGAAAGAAAGCCCAGCAAACCCTGCCTGGGGGCATGGTGTGTGGCCCTGGGAGAAGCCTAGAGGAAGGCTAGGGAGTGGGGTGCTGGCTGAAAGAGACTCAGACCTGCGAGCAAGGACAGTCTCTCGTTGCTTGAGTCCTCCTGTGGTCAGGGAAATGAGACTTCGTACATTCTTATCAAAGAAAGAAAATTGCATCAAAAGAAACACCTGCCTCTTCCCAGCGCCTCCTTCCGACGGGCCCAACCTGCATTTTTCGCTCTGTTTGGGTCAAAAGGGGAACATTGTTATGGGAGAATCTCGGCTTTCATTAAAACTCAGAAGGAAAGTTCTAGCTCCCAGGTTGCAGAGACAAGCTTGAAAACGTGACCCCTAATGAGCATATGAACAGCCATACTGGTCAGAGCAATGGTCTGTCTAGCCCGGTATCCTGTCTTCCAGCAGTGGCCAATCCCAGATGCTTCAGAGGAATGAACAGAACAGGGTAATTTACTGTCGTCCAGTCCCAGCTTCTGGCAGAGGTTTAGGGACACCCACAGTGTGGGGATGTGTTCCTGACCATCTTTGCATCCTCCAGCAACGTATCTAATTCTTTTTTTTTTTTTTAAACCGAGTTACATTTTTGGGCTTCACAACATCCCCTGACAACAAGTTCCACAGGTTGACTGTGCAGTGTGTGAAGAAATACTTCACTATGTTTATTTTAAACCTGGTGCCTATTAATTTCATTGGGTGACCCCTGGTTTTTATGTTATGTGAAGGTGTAAATAACACTTCCTTATTCACTTTCTCCATTCATGATTTTATAGATCTCTATCATATCTCCCCTTAGTCGTCCCTTTTCCAAGCTGAACAATCCCAGACTTTTTAATCTCTCTAATTGTTCCTGTCCATCTCTGTACTTTTTCCAATTCCGATGTATCTTTTTTGAGATGGGATGACAAGAACTGCACACAGTATTCAAAGTGTAGGCATACCATGGATTTATATAGTGGCACTGTGCTATTTATTGTCTTATTATCTATCTCTTTCCTAATGGCTCCTAACAGTCTGTTAGCTTTTTTGACTGCCACTGCACATTGAGTGGATGTTTTCAGAGAACTATCCACAATGACTCCAAGATCTTTCCTGAATGGTAACAGCTAATTTATACCCCATCATTTTGTATGTAAAACTGGGATTGTGTCTTCTATTGTGCATTACTTTGCATTTATCAACATTGAATTTCATCTGCCAGATTGTTGCCCAGTGACTCAGTTTTGTGAGATCCCTTTGTAACTCAACAGTCAGCTTTGGAGTTAACTATTTTGAGTAATTTCGTATCATCTGTAAACTTTGTCATCTCACTGTTACCCCCTTTTCCAGATCATTTATGAATATGTTGAACAGCTCTGGTCCCAGAAAAGAAGCTTGAGGGACCCCACAATTTACTTCTCTCCATGGTAAAAATTGAGCATTTATTCTTCCTATTTATTTCCTATATTTTAACCAGTCACTGATCCATAAGTGGCCCTTCCGTCTTATCCCATGACCGCTTACTTTGCTTAAGAGCCTTTGGTGAGGGACCTTGTCAGAGGTTTTCTGAAAGTCCAGGTACACTATATCCACTAGGTCACCCCTGTCCACATGTTTGGTGACCCCCCCCCGCCCCGGGCAAAGAATTCTAATAGATTGGAGAGGCATGATTTTCCTTTACAGGTTGACTCTTCCCTAACATATCATGTTCATCTATGCCCCAAAAAGCTCTACAAGGCCAACAAAAAGAGCTCCGCAGAGGTTATTTTTAAAGCGCTCATGACTTTTAAGCCAATCTCGTGATTAGTTTGGGGCCTGACGCCTGAGTTTTGGAAGACTGGGCTTGGGGATGCTGAAGATGTCTGCAGTTGCAGGGAGACTTGTGTGTAGCAATGGTTGAGAAGCATCCATCCAATACATGGCATGGTGGAGCTCTTTTATTCCCTCCGTACTACTGCCTCCCAGCATACTGCTTCTCCTCTAACTCAGTGTTGCCCTGCCCTCCTTATGCCCACCTGTTATGGGAAAACCCTCCCTGCTAGTTCGTTTGCCCTGACTGCCAGATCTATCACCGGGGACACATTGTAAAACCACTCCTCTGGCATTCAAATCAATTAACTATTTATTGGGGTGACAAACAATAGTATAAACACGGGAGTTAAGAATAAACTGTGGGGATAAACCCCAGGCCCAATACCCAAACACAACCCTTGGATCCCTCAATCTCCTGATCAATATTCACGTTATTGCTTCGCTCCACCCAAGGAGCGCTGATCTCGATCTGCTCAAGCATCTGCTTCGGCTCCAGGTCCACAGTCGTCTGCTTCTCGGCCTGGTCTTTGGAAGCACGCGCAAATAAGTGGAACACCCTCGCCGCTCTGCCACTAAGATGGGCAGCCCCGATCTGTGGCACTCTCTGCCTTAAATCACCTTGGTCCAATCCATCCTCATCCAATCACCAGTCAGGATTTTCCCCGCCTTGCCGGGTCTGCACACGGCACTCACACTGTGCACACGGCACTAATGCCTTTGCACCCGGCTCTCAATTCAATAGGCTTTCCCGCCTTTTTGTCTTATCTCTGGGCAGACTTGCCTGCTGGCATCCTGCCAAGCCTCAGGATCTCTCTGATTCAAAATGGAGTCCATAATTCAAAATGGAGTCCATGGGACCAAGTCGAGGGGGAGGGTATCAAACCTATTTACAAATATTTCCCCAACACACCATGGGTGCACCTTCCTCCTCACCAGGCGAGCTGGATCACTTATAGGGACAGCCCCCCGTGATGAGTGATGCCGCTGCAGCGCCGGCGTGAGATACAGGCAGATCTCCACGGAAGTGACCTTTGTCATCCTGCTGGTCATCCCAGGTCAGCACCATGCTCCTTTCCCACTAGTCTGTGCTGGTTTCCCAAGTCCAGAAATGGTGCTGAGTGGAGTGCTGCTGCTCCAGGAAAGATTTATCCGTGAGTAGCAGCTCAATTTCCTCCTCCTTCCCCTTCTCTATTGAAATTGGTTGTCTTCCAAAGCCACTCGGATGCATGATCACAAATACATTTGCAGCCGCCTCTGTGAATTAACAAGTGCCAGGACCACGGCGTGCAGCTGTGTTTCCTCCGTGCTGGTTGACACTAGTTTGAAAATGGTGCTGGCTCGCAAAAGACAGATGAATCATTGGCTCCCAGGAGAGGAATCCAGGGAGTTTGCTCCCATGAATGCTACTGGCTTCCAGTAGGTGTCCCACAATGCACTGTCAGAAAAACCCCAGAATGCAAAGAAGCCTGCAGCAGGACAAAGCACCATGGGATACTTGCCCAGAATGCTGAGCGCTTATTTTGAAAAAAATCCGTGCTGTGTGTATGGCTGATCCAGAGGGAAGTAGAGAGAAGCCAGCCAGGTGGACGTAATAGTTATTGCACAAGAATCTAAGTGCGCACAGCCCTGATCCACCCACTCCTCAGTGTGGACAAACCCTAAGTACTGAGCTCTTGCTGTCTGGTCATGGGCAGATGGTCCCAGACTGAACTGCTGGAATGGACATATGTACAGTCCTGTGTTGACTATGGCACAGTGAAGGTAGGAAGCTCACATACTCAGTGCCAAAGAGGCACGGCATGCACGTCTGTCCTGGGCCTGGGTGGAGGTTGGGGACAGACACAAGGGCAGAGCTGATGTTGTCTGGGCGACCTGAGTTCTACATTTCCACTGTTCATTAAACAGTGTAACTTCAGTGTTGCATTTCTCTCTTCTATTTGTTTTTAAATTAGGACGCTCTAAGAAAGGTTCACACACCCCCCCGTAAATTACTGATGTCCAGTTACAGCCTTTAACTTCAATTCACCAGGCTTTTTAGACTGGAAATTTCCTGTGTTTTTTAGGATTTGCTTGGTAACAGCTGAATGTACCTTGCTGGCTTGAAATATCCGAGTTCTGGTCAATATTACAGCTCACGTTGTTGAGCCAGGCAAACCCTAGAGTAAAATGCACGCTAGGTCTGTGTCAATCCCTCTCATAAAACCTTGTCTCCATATTCTAACCATGGCCATTTGGTCTGTGCTGAGTCCCTGGGTAGAAAGTGGCAGTGACAGTCTTCCATTCCCTGCTGTTGCTCACCCTCTTTGCACACAGCCTGGAGCCCTCCCGCCAGCCCTCCTACCTTTATGGAGCTCAGAAATAACGCAGGGAGCTTTATAAGTAGAGAAATTTGCCAGCTGCCTTGGAGTTTCTGTTGCCCTGGGTGACCTGTGCCTGGGGTTTGGGGGAAGGACACAGCAGCCCTGAGGCCATTCTTAAACATGAGCAAACCCCAAGTCATTAAATCCAGACATTGTCGCCACAAACTCATTCTCGGCATTAGGATAAAACGAGCGCGCAGTGTCTCAGCTGTATGGTTGGGTGCCTTGTCCAGGAATGAATTTCTCCTCTTTATTGTTAGCACTGTGTCTCAGAAACAGCTTGTCAGATCCACTGCAAATGTGGTGAAGAAATACTACTTGGCCCAAACCACAGTCCCAGCAAGTTTGAAGAGTGTAAAGGAACTTTTGGGAAGAATTTAGCAGGGGTGAGGTGGAATGCAAATGCAGGGTTAGACTAGAAACCTGGCCGCTTCACTCAGAAGAGAGCAACTTCGCTATCTCAGTCCCAGCCCCTGCAAGCCACTAACCTCTCTCACTGCACTCCCAAGGCTGAGCCGTTCATAACTCAGAACTACGCTAGTGAGATACGAAAAACAATAACTCCTCTAAGATTTTCCTCGGATGTCTGCTGAATGAAATGTGACAAAGCATAAATAAACCCGTGGGAGGGTGCGGGGCACAGAGGTGCCTGGTAACTGATTTTAATTAAAAAATGTTTTTCTTGTAAAATCTGGTGTGATCTCTCCCCATAAAATACAAGCCGGGGGAGGTGTACAAGCAGGATAAAGCTGTACACGCATCCGGGGGCTCGGAAGACATCCAGGCCGTTGATATGTGCATACAGCCTTAGCGCTCAGAGTTACATGTAGTACCCTATAAATTACAGGCTTTTATAGCCTTGTATTTTACTGTGTGGTGTCTGGAGACATAATGACACCATGTATCATCGCCCAGGACGATGTGCAAACCGTTATGGGCTAACTTATAAAAAGGGCATCGAAAGAACTCGCCTGATTGACTGGGACAGCTCTGAGTGTGCGCGTCATGTCAGGCTGTTGCCATCCGGACGTCACAGGTCCCTGACCTGTGGGACACTGGTGGGTGAAGGAGCGGCCGCTGGTGGCCGGCAGGCAGCTGGACGTGCAAATTGGGCCGGCTCTCCCCTTCGTTTCCAAATGCCGCACTGCGTGAGAAGGCAGTTAAACAGCCCCCAGGCCTTTTCCTGGTTGTGCTTGCCCATGGAAGTGTAACCCCTTTGGGGTTTTAGAGCACATGGTCCCTTTAAATCTGTGTCCTGCAGGGGAAATGCTGATTGTTTCAGAAGGAGAAGTGTTGTTTGCGGGACAGGTGAGAGTGGCTGGGGGTACGGGGGTGTCTGGAGCTCCAGACAGAAGGGCTGTAGCGAGCCGAGCAGGTCCTCGCAAAAGTGGAGCAGCCGAGAACCTGCCCGAAGCCTGGGAGGGACAGAGTGGCTGACTGGGGACGCCCAGGACTGGAGCCAGGAGGGGCACCATGCCAGGGAGGAATCGCCCGAGAAGGACAAACCAGAGCTGCACTCGGTATCCCTGCTGCCCAGAGCTGTGTGGGGCCGTGGTGCTGGGGCCTGTGACTTTGCACTGGGAATACGGAGGGAGGCTGTAGCTAGCTGAGTGGGGAGCGCGGCGCTCTGTGGGGTTTTGCAGAGAGCGGCAGAAGAGGGCACCGGAGGGGTTTGCGGGGAAATCTCACTGGCGCTGCAGACAACCAGGAGCACCCCAGACTCACCCCCGGACCGGAACTGTGCCCAGGACTCCTGAGCTCTGAGTGCAGCCACATTGCTCGGGTCTGCCCTTTCAGACTGGTACCACTGGGCCTGTGGGGCCTGGTGCTGAATGGAACCCTGCTTTGCTGCTCCCCCTAGCTTTCCCCCTGTTGTTTGTCTCCATTCATCCCTCTGTAAGTGAATCTTTCCCTTTCCTATACTCACTGTCCTGTCCCGGTGTGTGTGTTCACTCGGGCGGGTTGGAACAGGTGCCGTGGGGCTGGACGGGACTTTCCCTGCTGTGTTCCTGTGCGCGCCTTTTCCTGGCCTGAGCTGCCTGCAGAGCAGACTCCAGCCTGGCCATGATGGCGCTAACCTTGCAGAAGTGAGTGCTGTGGTTGCCATGGCAGTACTGGATTGGGGTGTGATCCACATGGATGCCAAAGGGCGAGCAGATGTCCATGGGACACTCTGTGAGGAGTCAGTCACCCTTGTGACAACGTTTGAGATCGCCCGGTCTCCATCCATGATGCCCAGAAAAGTCAAGTAGGCGGCTGCAGCCAGATCATCTTCTGCTGTGATCCCACCAGATCTCCCCAGCCAGGCTAGACTGGCTGTGTTTGTGCTAGGCGAGGGGGTCTCCAAGGAGCACTGAAGTGCTGCGGGAAGCATGGCTGCTGGCTCAGGGGTGGCGCTCTTCCTTCTAACTCAGAACCGAAGCACAGCCTTGGGTGTCGCTCAGGGGTGCTGCGCTGCACGAGGCGCTATCTTTTGTCGGCGATGTGCTTTTACAAAGCCAAATTTCAGTTTTTAAAGATCCCAGGGTATTTTTGTAAGAGAAACTAATGTAACTCCTAAATTTCATCTTGGACAAGTCATTATTCACTTCTCCATTATCTGCCCCCACTTTGCTGTTTCAGTCGCATTTGGGATTATTTTTCACCCCCTCTTCTACATTATTGTGTAGTGTTGTATGTGTTGTAAAACAGCTGCTACATCCCACTCCAGAGGTGGCTGCCAATCAATAGTGGAGGAGTATAAATCAGTTTGCAACAGGCTTTGGGATCTTTCTAGATGAAGCATGATGTGCAAATGTGAGCTCATACTTGAAAGGGGACAAATGATACAAACAGGTACCACCCCTTCACCTTGTTCACTTAGGTTCGCTCAAAATGTCTCTATCCATCAGACTGTCCTCCTGACCTTAACCTAGGGTCAGCATGTTCTTGAGCTTTGGGGGGTGAACTTGTACCATGCTTGGTATCGGGGTGTTCTGGTACCCCATGTGCTCGCCTGAGTGTCCTGTGCCTGGCGCGTCTTTAGGAATGTGTGTGTTTGCATTACCAGCTCTGTGCTTGCCAGATTCTGGGAACTTGCCAGCAGGTTCACAGCCTGACTTCTGCTAACTTTGCTTTATAACATCAGGGCCCAACTACTACTTTAGCTCAGGCCTCAGACCCGGCCTGTTATACTAGACCTCATAGCTCAGTCTTTCACTGTCTATGACACTGCCCATTCATTTCATTGGGCGACCCCTAGTTCTTCTGTAATGAGAAGCAGGAAATAACACTTCCTTCTTTACTTTCTCCACACCAGTCATGATTTATAGATCATTTATGATAGATAAACCTCTATCATATCCCCCCTTGGTCGTCTATTTTCCAAGCTGAACAGTCCCAGTCTTTTTAATCTCTCCTCCATATGGAAGCTGTTCCATACCCTTAATCATTTTTGTTGAACTTCTCTGTACCTTTTCCAATGCTAATATATCTTTTCTGAGATGGGGCGACCAGAACTGCCTGCAGTATTCAAGACGTGGTCAGCCCAGGGATTTATAAAGAGGCCATACGGTGTTTTCTGTCTTGTCATTTATCCCTTTCCTCATGGTTCCTAACATTCTGCTGGCTTGTTGAGCACAGTGTGTGGATGCTTTCAGAGAACTATCCACAATGACTCCAAGATCTTTCTCGCGTGGTAACATCTCATTTAGATCGCAGCATTTTGTTTGTATACTTGGGATTATGTTTTCCAATGTGCATTTCTTTACACTTATTGATGTTGAATTTTATCTGCCACATTGTTGCCCACTGACTCGGTTTTGTGAGATCTCTTTGCAGTCAGCTTTGGACTTAACTATCTTCAGTAATTTTGTATCATCTGCAAATTTTGCCACCTCACTGTTTATCCCTTCTTCCAGATCACTGATGATGACATCTCAGCGCTGTCATGTTATACAGGAGCTGACCCGCAGTTGAATCAAACAAGCTAATGTGTACAGTGAGGACAGCAGTCCTGGGGTCTGTAAGTAGCCAGTGTCCGGGGCTGGCTATCACAGGGCAATGCTTCAAAAGGACTCAGGACTGGGGTGCACCTATTGTTAACCTGCCTGGCAAAGTGAGGACTGGTGGAGATTGTTTGGATGGCTGATAGGCAGTTGTTGTCAGGGAGGGAGCTGACATCCTCACTGGAGGTGGAGGTGTCACAAGGTGTCTCACAATCCTGGGAACCCCAAGAACCATCACAATCTGCTTTTGTCTAAAAAACGACATGTCTAGCCCTTCCAATTGGGAGTCAGGAGCTTTCTGAATGTGACCTGGTGCCGTGCTGTGTGTCCGAGTCTGCACACAGGCGGCCTGTGAGCTCCTCAGGGCAGAGACTGTCTCTCACTATGTGTCCGCACAGCACCTAGCACAATGGGCACTCCGAGTACCACTGCAGTATCACAAGAGTAATACGAGGGCTGAGAGAGGTGTGGATTGCCTCCATTCATCCCAGGGGAAGTTAACTCTGAAGCCTAATGAAGGTATTTTAAGTGTTAATATTGTTAATTGTTTCACTGCTGATCGGTTAAGCAGGAACATTCAAATACTCCTTGGTTGTGGGCGGAGCTTGATGTTGTGGGTGGAGTTTGAGTGTAAGCACTTGCCCTTTTTATTCACCATTCTGACCCTGTTTCTATGGAAACTTGGGCTCTTTCCCTTATTTTTATCAATCCTTGGTCCCAGCTGAGGCCCTTTAGAGTGGCTCCAGGGATGCGGTATTCCAGTGGCTTAGCCTGGTGGTGAGAAGATCACCATGGAGAAGTTTCCATTCAATAGGCGAGAACCTAGTCTGGGAGCCAGGAGAAAGGCCACCTCTGCTCTCTGTGACCTCAGGGACAGATGAGTCCTGTAGCGCCTTGGGCAATCCGTGCTTTCCACCTTGTCCATCAGCTCTTCTGTGCTCCCTCTGCCAGCCAGCATCGGCTCTGCCTTGCTTGGCATGATTCAGAGCCAGCAGCTTTTCATCTAGGTCCCCATTTCTCTCAGGGCTCGTCTACGCCCAGACGTTGCACGGGTTTCATGAGAAGTGTGATGCTGCTCCCAATCAGCGACACTGGTAGCATTGTGTGTGTAGACTGGGAGGTCAAGCAGGGCTCATGGTCTGCACAGGATGATCGCGCTGGTGTCATCAGCCTTCAATGGCAGTGGAGCCCTCTTTGCGTCACATAGCTACTGGACTGAGCTCTGCTGAGAGAGCTGATGGAAGCTCAAGTCCCCTTTCAGCAGCCCTCTGAGTGGATAAAATGCCAGTGGCCGCTCTGCTCTTTACAAAGCCTGCTTGGCCTGGGTGAATATGAGGCAGTACGATCCCTAATCTAATAGGGTTTGTAAGATTGTGGTTGGCTCAAGACCCCCCTCTGAGCTCCAGTGTGGGATACCTGGACCTAGAGTCCAGACACAGCTGTCCTTCGAGAGCTGGTGGGCAGGGGAAGGGTGGAGAGAAGCAGCGGAGCCTGCATGGGTATTTGTGTGTGTCAAACTTCAGTGCTGATGGAGGCCACCGGCCATATGACTGCCTCAGAGCTAGGCGAGGGAGGGACTTGTTCCTCAGAGGCGCCCCCTCCAGTAGGCTACTCCTGCGGTGGTGCAATTTACACACCGCCCCTTGTGCGGGGTGCTGCCTAACGACACAGTTTAGCCCTTAGCAAATACTCCAGCTAGAATGGTCACACCTGAATTGGTTAATGAAGCCAGGTGACAAAAAGCCCAGACCCAGGGGTTCCCTGGTTTGGGGGTGTCTGTGAATCTGGGCACATGAGGGTTTAGGGAGTAATTTTTTTATCATATGAGCCAAAGTGCATTTTCTATCTATAGGGCAGAGAATAATGGTTCAGGAAGCTGTTAGAGAAATCAGTTGTGTAGTCAACGAGCCCCTGGATCCCTGCCATACTCTAATTGTGTTACGGCCTCTTTCATTTCTCTTTCACTTAGAAGCTCTCATCTTGTTAGGTTATCTGGGGAAGTTGGATTTTTCCAAGTATTTTGCTATGAATGGTTTCGGATTTTGAGGCTTTCAGTGCAGGAAGGATGAGCCTATTGATTTTGATTTTTCATTTCAAAATGACTTTTAAAATGTGATTTTGTACGATGCTGTCTTTATGAGCTGAGTTCCACCTTGTTACGGGTTGAGTGAAAACCTCGCTGAAACTGACGTCTGAATGCACCCTTCACTTCAGGCACTTGGCCGAGACCGAGGAGGGACTATACCTGAAACCTGGATGTTTCCTGCTGCTTCTAGAATTCTCTGTAATTCTGGAGCCTGTTAATGGTTGCTCCAAGTCTCCCCCTGTCTCTAAATATTTATATGGCCCTCATCACGGCAGCATCCGAGCACCTCGCAGTCAATAGGGGGTTTTATCCTGACAACACTCTTGTGAGGTGTACAGATAGAGCAGAGGACAGGCTCAATGACCTGCCCAAGGTCACACAGGAAGTCCAGCGCTGAGCAGGGAATTGATCCCAGTTATCCTGAGCCCTAGTCCATGGTTTCATCTGCTGGATCATCCTTCCTGACTCTTCCCTGAGAAAGGTGGCCTGATTCCAGCCTCACCAACTCTTGCACATTAACCACAAGTCACAGGATATTAACACCTGATGCCGTGAGAAGCTCCTCCATTCCTGTGATTTTCAGGGATGCCCTGGATGCAGCAGCAGCTCCCCCGATCCCCACTTTCGCTGCGAGGCAGCAGAGAATTCGTAGGGCAGTGGTGTGCGGTGGTGGTGGTGGGGAAGTGCTGCCCAGTTGTA
The DNA here is from genome assembly GCF_026122565.2 of Emydura macquarii macquarii. Lineage (NCBI taxonomy): Eukaryota > Metazoa > Chordata > Testudines > Chelidae > Emydura > Emydura macquarii. The sequence goes on from NW_027131391.1 coordinate 9,600,303, forward strand.
GGCAAAGAAGTGCCGGGGTGTGATGAAGGCAGGGAAGTATCGCTTCTTGCACAAGGCTGAACCGATCCCATGGTGGTTTCACTGTGACATGATCACTTATAGGAGTGATTGATGCAAGTTTTTGTTTTTGCATAGAAACACTGTCATCATAGGATCCTTTCTGGGATATTACAGATAATTTCAACACTTTATATCTTTGAAATATTTAATGATGGGAGATTACAGAACCCTCTGCTCCCTCAGGATGCTGGTTACTGGTTTGTTGCCCGTTAGAATCATAGAAGATTAGAGTTGGAAGGGACCTCAGGAGGTATCTAGTCCAACCCCCTCCTCAAAGCAGGACTAACCTCAGCTATATCATCCCAACCAGGGCTTTGTCAAGCCACAGCTTAAAAACCTCTAAAGATGGAGATTCCACCACCTCCCTAGGTAACCCATTCCAGTGCTTCACCACCCTCCTAGGGAAAAACTTTTTCCTAATGTCCAACCTAGACCTCCCCCACTGCAACTTGAGACCGTTGCTCCTTGTTCTGTTATCTGCCACCACTGAGAACAGCCTAGCTTCATCCTCCCTGGAACCCCCTTTCAGGTAGTTAAAGGCTGCTATCAAATCCCCCCCCCCCCCCTCATTCTTCTCTTTTGCAGACTAAACAAGCCCAGTTCCCTCAGCCTCTCCTCATAAGTCTTGTGCTCCAGCCCTCTAATCATTTTTGTTGCCCTCCTCTGGACTCTCTCCAGCTAGTTAACACTGATGAATTATTTCATGCACGCTTGTGAATATGTCATCGGAGCTTTTATTGCAGTACTACATAAAGGTATGAGTTTACTCCTGTATAACGACAGCATATTTCTCTTCTGTTGTTCCATATAATGCACATTTCTCCTTTTTGTCTAAGCCCCCCTCTCATGTCATATTCCTTTGCACCCTCCTCAACTAAATTCAGAAAGCAGGAGCTAATGTAAAGTTCTTTAATATGTATAGCTGTAATGCCTCAACCTGAAAAAGTAACAGAAGTTCTTTGTGTGTGTGTGTGACTCACAATGCATTGATTAGGTCAGTGGTTCTCAAACCATTTACCATCTGCCCTTCTTTTATCAAAGGAAATAAACTAGGAGGGGCTAGAGTCAAGATGGTACTAGGAAGTTGAGGGCAGTTCCTCTCTTTTAGGGGAGAGCCGCTGGAAAGAGGCATGGGTTTTTGTGTGCGTTAAAGGTTGGCTTTTCAACCTGAAATGTTCACATGCACACTGGCAGAGGTACAGAGGGGAATTAAAAAGTCCAACAACAGACTAAAAAACATAGATTTGGTGGGTTTTTTTTTAAATCTCATGATTCTGAGGGGCCAATCTCATCATTTGGAGGGTCCGACCATTGCTCAATTTGTGCCAGGGTGTGGCAGTTTATAGCCCTCGCACCTCTGGGCTTGCTGCATCCGTTACGAATGTAAAAAAATTGCTTAAGCCTCAGCACCTCTTTCATGACAAATTAAGCACTGGCTCTGACTCATGGTTTTTGATCTCTGGAGTTTGGCCATACTGTGATTCTGTGTGCATGATCAGTTTCATCCAGCCATTTTTAAAGCACAGAGGGACTCTATGGACTGAAAGAAGCTGGAGGTCGCTTTCCTTCAGTCCCTTCTGGAAGCCCAGACCCACTCTTAGATTTTTGCTTCCTCTTCAGTTCTCTAACTGATCATCCAGTTGGTGGCCGGCTCTGTTTGCTCTGCCATTTCTGCCTGTTGATTCAGCTCAGAGGGTAGCAATCTGTTCTATTTTCTGGTACTTCTGTTATCACAGAACTCATCTTCTCTAATTTTTTGTCTGCTTTTGCTTCCAGTTTGGCAAATGGAGAGACCAAATAGTTGTAAGGCTAGTGTGACCTCTCCATGCCTAGGGTAGCCCACCTGAAAATGCCCAGGTCAGGGCAGGCTGCAAAAATGAGAGCAGATTCTCCCAAACTGATGGTTAACACTGAAATTAGATTCCCTGCCCAGTCACAAACAGTGCTCCTGATTTCCCACACTGGTTATCAAGAAGCTACAAGAAGTAATACACAGCCCCCTTGACTGCACTTCAGTCTCTGGCTCCCAGTCAGCAACAAGGTCCGGTAAAGAGAGAAGTTATTTAAAACTCTATTCCCTTTATCAAAATGTTCTCCTGTTCCCCAAAGGGTCAGCCACATTGCCAGATCAATATAAGTATGGATCTTACCCAAAATACCACGCTGCCAGCCAATCCTTTAGTAACTAAACTAAAGGTTTATTATAAAAGGAAAGAAACAAACAAGAAGAGAGATGTTAAATGGTCAAGGCAATCAGATACATACAAATGACTTCAAAGTCCATATAGATCAGATTCTCAGCAGAACTGTGGTGTTTGCAGGCTTGTACAGTCCCTCTGGTGTACCTCCGGTATCTGGATGGGTCTCAGGCCTTTCTTTCACAGCTTCAGTTATAGATGAGTTGATCCAGAGATGGGAAGAAAGCAGGAATTAAGACAAGATGGAGATGGTGCAGCTGCATTTCATAGTTTCTGCCATGAGGCTTGTAATTCCCTTGTCCCAAGCACAGCCCCACAGCACAAGGTCTGGAAAAGCCTCAGAGTTCCAAGTCCATACGCTTGTTCTTACATGTCCTGGTGAATCATAAGGTGCAGCCCCTGGGTTCTTTCACTGGATTCATTGTATGTTTGAGTTCCCTCGATGGGCTATTAAGCAGGCTTAGTGCTGCCGCCGTCCTGTCTGGGGGTGTCACAGCACAAGTTTGAAATGCCGATATACCAGACGTATTTAGAACTCATCATACAAAACTGATACAAACAGAGAAACCTGCTTATCAATCTTAGCGATCCGTGACTTTTCCATCGATACCTTGCATGGCGTATCCGCTATGATACTTGCTGGAATTCTGTAATACTGGTATCAGTAATAGTATAAACGGTCACTCATATTCCATCCAGCGTCACAGCTGGTCATTTCCACCATGGTTTTCCTGGCTGGCTGACATGGAGGTGGCTCATTATCAGTATTTAGTTGTGGCACCCTAATCCTGGACCAGGGCCCCATTGTGCCAGGTGCTGTACAACAGAAAGTTCCTGCTTTGAGGCACTCACCAGCTAAGTTCATCCTAAATGGCCCCTGTCTTTTCATGTGCTTCATTTGTCCTTGTTTTGGAGGTTTCTGCTTGTTATTGCTCGTGTTTGTGGGAAATGCTGACAATAACAGAGCCCTGTCCAGCCAAAGGGCAAATAGGACAGTGATGGGAGAAGAGAAAACACCACCATAGATACCACGGGATCCCAGCAAACCATCTGAATAGTCACCAGTTACTGTAGATTAATATCACTTGACAGCTCCTTCGGTATCAGTGAGTAATTTGTGTGTCATTGGCAAAGTCTGATATACACTTAGGCGTCCTTGTACCATGAAGTGGTGAGAGATGGATCCAGAGTGAGCAGAGAAAAAGGAAATTAGTAATGGGTAAAGTGAATTAAATCGAATAGGAATACAAATGCCCAGCCAGAGCATTTATCTATCACAGCCATGGTGCTGAAGTTTAGAGAATATTGGGTTAAGAACACTATTAAAATACTGTAAAAGCCAAATATTGTTCTAAGACCAGGGTCTGCTGACAGGAGAGGACAAAATCTTCTAAGACTCCACAATGTTCCCATGTTCCCAATGTCCGCTCTGCTCAGGCGTCTCTGAGAGCAAGATGCTGGGGCAAAGGTGCTTCCCATTGCTCCTGTTTCCTATTGCTCTTGTCTCTCTCTTGGAGGAGGAAGGGACGGGAGAGCATAATATGTACAGTCATACATCTTCTTAAACAGGAGGCAATAATTCAACAAAACAATTGCCGATGCAAACCGCTTGAGTTCAAGCTGTGTCTCGTTTGTTTACCAGGGATCACACCCTACCTGGAACTGAGTGCAGCATGCAGAGACATCTAGTGGCTGAATGAGGTACTGCAAATCGACATATCATTGCAGACAGAAGCGGGAGGTGCAAGATGCCAGGGCCCTTTCTTGCATTCTGCTAGTGGGTGATTCTCTGGTTCTCTTTCTCGGTTGCTGTTTGAAGGGCAGACAGTGCTGGACAGAGCCAGGCATATGGGGCAGGGAGACTGAGCTCTGCAGTGAGGGAGTGAGTCAACGCTGAGCCCAATTCCAAGGGTAGGAGAGTGAGACAAAGGCCGGCCGCCTGGTGTCAGCGCCACACGGATGCTGTTGGAGCGATACCGCATCTTGTGGAGAGCTGCCAAGGCTGGCATGGAGCCAGGTCCAGAGGTCAATAAGCAACTGAACCCCCATAATCAGAAAGTAGGGGGTGCTGTGTGGGAGATCAGCTCCTGGGACACCTGCCTGGCGTGCTGAATCCTCTTCCCTGCTGGTCACCTCTGGGTCACCCACAGGGCAACGATCGCCCCCTCTTTCCTTGCTCATTGCTCCCACCTTCTTAGCCGCTGTTCTGCGCTCCGTCCCCCGCACCGGGCACTGCTGTACCCCTGGCTGCTTTCTAGGGAAGCCCCTGGTCCCTGAGGCTGCCCCATTCAGTTGATCTGGTTTTGCAGCACTGAGTCACTTCCCCCAGACCAGGGGGCCGTGGAGCACTCCCCCGGATCCCTCCCTTCGCTGGCTCCCACCCAGCTGGCTTCCCCCACTCAGGCGATGATGGCATGTTGGCTGTGCTCTTTTTCGCTGTTTTATTTAGTGCTTGTTTCGGGCTTGCCAATGTCCCAGCAGCTGCCGGGAGGACAGTTCTGTCGATGCCCCTGAATTCTGATCTGCAGTAGCGCCTGGTGCTATTCCAGTCCTGAGCCTGCCGGTTATCCTCAATCCTAGCCTGCACCTACTCCTCCTACCATGCTCCAGGGCTCCCTGCATGGCACTGCTAGTGCCCCGCAGTGCAGATCTGCAGCCCTGCCCTTGCCGCATGCCAGATCTGGGGTCCCTCTGTGTTTGCCAATGCATCTCAATCCTCCCTCTGTGCCAATCCAGGCCCCCGACATCTCTGCCAATGCACCTCAGCCCTGGGCTGTAGCACCAGGGCCCCTCCAGCCCATCCCCCCAGCTCTGCTAATGCCCTTCTGTCCTGCCTGGCTCCATCCCCTGCGGTGCTAATGAGTTCACTATCCCAAATGAGCCCCAAGACGCAATCCCCCAAATTAGCCACAAAGGCCCTGTTTCCTCTGGTGCACACTGACTGAAGACTAGATCCAGACCCCTGGCGCGATCAGCTGGCTGGCAGCTGATTTTTGCAACATGCATTTCCAGTGTGTTGTGCTTCCCTTTTCTTTCCACTTTGATGTTTTAATGGTGATCCCATGAAAGAAATATACCTGGAGACCACAATATAGACACAAGGGAGGTGCATGGAATTAACATCAAAGTTATGCTTACCGCTTGTAGAGTTTGCCTTGATTGTATTTATTATTTTAATCTATTTTCCATTAAAAATGCATTATTTGGGGTATTAGGGGAAGCTTATCCATTAGCCTGGAAGAAGAGGTCCCCCTGGAGTGTGTGAAGAAATTATATTTAAGGTATTTTGCCTGAACGTGACATTATTTTCATGGGTGAAACACTCTAGCTCTGTTTGAACACACGTTTGCTGAGTGACTATCTGCGAGCAGTTAAATATGAAAGACATCGGGACAGATTCTGAATTGGTTAGACTGGTGTCAATCTGGGGTGGCTCCACTGACATCGGTGGGATGATAAGCAAGTAGTGATCTTTAATCACATGCTTCAGTTCCAGGTTAGTCAATGGGAGGTAAGTACTTACTTAAAATTAAGCATGTGCTTCAGTGTTTTTCCAAATCGAGATGGATATGCATATGTGCTTAAAGGCAAGCACGGGCTCAGGTGCGTTGCTGGACTGGGACCTAGATCTGGAGTAACTTAACTGGACTTGATCCTTGGCTGCAAACAAAGATGAGCTTGGCACAGCTATGAGAGATGCATTACTTGTCCCTGGTGTAACTTAGAGCAGCATCAGGACTGCTCTAAGTTATGTCCAGCCGAGCAAGGTTTCAAGGGGTGTTCTAGCAGCTGGGAATGGCTGGAATACAGAGGCAAGACAGCCTCGCCTACCTTTTGTGCCTGGCGGCTGGGTCGGGGGAAGAATGGGCTCTCATGATGCAGGAACTCTGGAACAATTTGTATAGGGGGGCTGCTGAGAGCCATTGAACCAAACTGTAAACCCTGTGTATGAGGGAAACCATTTCAAGCCAGGGGGTGCAGCAGTCCCCCCGCACCCATATTTCCAGCATCTCTGTCTTGGTGTTAAGCCAGCTGGGGATTCAGGCGATCCTTTACGATATCCAGCAGGCTTGTATTTCCCATGTATTTAACCTTGCCGTCCCTCCCTCCTTCTTTCTCTTTTAAAAAAATCGATATGTTTATTTATTTATTTATTTCCCAGTTAACAGCCCCGGCAGGCAGTCGAGTCTCCTTAGCACCTTGTTCCTGCTCCGCTCTCCGAGACAGGGCTAAGTGATTTCTCAACACTCTGGCTAGAACATTTCCATTTGTCTTTTTAAAGATATTATTATTTTCCAGAAGCAGATAAGAGGTCCGTGAAGAGAATTTATCTCTTTCACTGTGACAGGTTTTTTTTAACTTTATTAGTGGCATTCAGAGCTGCCTTCTTAAGCAGCAGAGCCAACCAGAGGCTCTCACAGGAGTAGTTTGGGGCAGATGGATCTGTCTCAGAGCAGCTCCATTGCTTCACTAGTGTGGTGAATTTCCAGATCTTAGCTGCAGTTGTGCTGGAATATTATGCTTAGAATATTGTTGCCCTTTGCTGAGTGGTAGCTGATGTCCAGGTCGTGCAGGAGGAGCAATCAGGGCTGTGGTGTCCGGTTCTATTCTTAGAGCAGTTTGTCTATTTGCAGTATGTACACCCAGTCCTTGAACAGAGGTGGCCAAACAGCATGCAGGCGATCACTTGTTTTGCTAATCTCAGCCCACATTTGAATGTTGTTGTTACCCTGTGCAGAGGGACAGCCGGGCCAAATGTGAGAGGTGTTGTGGCTTCTCACTCCGGCATGGTGGAGGGGCAGACAGGCAGGCAAACGCTGAGTGAGTGACAGTGGCATGATGCCACTCAAATGTGCAGTAACTATAACACATTATGGTGTAGGTTAAAATTTGCAGCTTCCACAACAAAATTGTGGCCCACACTTGTCTTACCACCTTAAGTATAAGACAATAACCCTTTCCCTTCCTCTAGCACCTTCTGTCTGAGGATCTCAAGGAGCCACACGGGCAGGCGTGAGCTGCTAAGCCCTTGTAGGAAAGCTGCACTCCTCGCTGGGTTTCCCAGGGCAGGGGCTGCCTATTTCCTCTCTCACTGTTAACTGGGTAGCTCCCCCACTTGGAGTCTCTTATTCCCCCGCACTGGATTTCCCCGTGGTAGGATCTGGCCCCTGCAATGGGAACCCCTGGCGATTTGTGACCCTCGGAAAAACCGATACCAATGAACAGCTGCCGTCTTGAAGGCTAATAAATGAGGTTATTGTCGGGACAGCTGAGGGTTCCCCAGTGCTGCCCCCTCCAGCACGGCCTGGGATACAGCTTTGTGGAGCTGGGGATGGGATAATAAATCACTATTGATTTTCTCCATGGTCAGGAGCAAGATTTATTGAACCAAGAAGCAAATTTTGACCAAGGGGAAGCTGGGACTCACGTTTATCCAGAGGCCTAATGTATCTCAATATTGACTGGGGAGCGGCAGTCTGAGCGGGGGCGGCCGTTCCTCCGGGAACATGAATGGACAGAAACCTGTTAGTTTATTTGTGAGCCTGGACGCATTTTGTTGGAGGGAGCCTGGGGCAGTGGAGTGAGCGTTATGGCTTCGCCTTAAAACGGGCCATGCTGCCCCCTTGGGGGGGGGTTGCTGGCAGCCAGGATTGGCCCTCGGACCTCGGGATCTAAACCTACTGCCCAGAGAAAGACCCACCTCCTGTTAGCCAAGGCTGCAGTAGCCCCTCGGCCTGGAGATATGGCCCAGCCACTCCTAGAGGGGAGAGAGCACCACGCTGAGGGGGGGTGGATCAGAAAGGCCCAGTGTGTACCTGAGGGGCACAGGGCTATGGAGCAGGAAGGAACAATTCCCGCCGGGAGCTCCCCGGCGCGTAGAGGGAGAAGGCACCCACGTGTGCTCCTCTAGCAGCTGGCCAGCCCTGGGGCCCGTTGGGCTGCCTAGTGTTCCGGGGCACTAGGACGGCGCAGAGTCCTTGCAGTTGTGCCTGGATCCTGCTCAGTGAATCTGGGGCAGGAAGTCTCTGTCTCCTCCCCGACCTCATGCACCTGTGGAAGGGCCAGGCACCATCTGGCTCTGGTTCTATCGTGGTCCACAGCCTGTCATGGGGTAGTGCAATGCTGCAGGAGACGTCTGTGTGCAACCTCCAGACGGCTGTGGACTAGCTCGTTATTGCTGGGGAGGAAGTGCGGACGGGAGCTGATGTAATATGCAATCCATGAGACTCACTCTCTGTGGCAGGGCCCCTGGGTGAGAGAGGCAGGGCTGCCCGGGGTTGTGTGGCAAGCTGGGCATCCCGCAGCCGTGTGAGCTGGCTACGCAATCACTGGGGGAATCCTCAGGTACCTGGAAACGATGCTCAAAAGTGGTGCGGGGAGAGGGCAGATCTAGAACCCAGCCCCAACCGGCTGGTGGGAAACAGACGGAGCAGGAGGCTAGATGGGCTGCAGGTGGTAAGAGGGACTCATAACATGTACACCTGGATCCAGCCAGGTGCTCATCACTTGTTCTTTTGCATCCCCTCCCATCCCCCCAGCCTGCACGGCTCCATGGCAAGCAGGTCCCTAGCCCCCCTGCTGTGGGTTTCAGGAGCCTGCATAGCACCTTTCCCTTTCCAGGCAGAGGAGGAGCCATGGGGGGAGGGGATGATTAGAGCCTGAAATGACAGAGGTCAGCAGAGCGGTGCAGATTGTGCGTACCCGTGGGTGTGCATCTATGTGAGCGCGTGTGTGAGCATGCATGTGTGTGAGCATACGTGTGTGTGAGCGTATGTGTGTGTGAGCATGCGCGCGTGTGAGCATGTGTGTGAGCGTACATGTTTATGTACGTGTGTGAACGTACCTGTATATGTGTGTGCATCTGTTTGAACATATGCATGTCCCTGGGTGTGGGGGCATGTCTCTGTGTGTTTATTCCACAGTCTATTCCCAAACCAGAATGGAACTGGGGCCATCATGTACAGTGGTTTGTGGGGGAGATGGTCCTGGGTCCCGATCCACAGGAATTTGCACGCCACGCGCTGCTCTATGGATTTTGCATTCAAACAGACTCAGACCCGCAGAATGAGACCACACCGATGCTGTGGAGCCCTGGCTGGCTGCTTTCCGCAGCTGAGAAGGCACCAGTGGTCTCCCAGGGTTTATATCTCTGCCCCAGCTCAGGGCTACGGGGCAGGAGTGGGTGTTGATCAACCTCGGTGCACAGAGATTACACCGGCTCTGTCACGGGGGGATGGGGAGGCAGGAGGCAGCCCCAGCTTTGTGCCGTGGCGAGGGAATAAGGCACCTCGCAGCCAGGCTCACAGAGACTGGAAATTCCCCGTCAGTCCAGCCTGCTGAGCACGCTGAGCAGGGAATGCACAAAGGCCCCCGCCCTGCGGTTAGCTCAGCACAGGAGGCTGGGCTGTCACCAGCACGGGGAGCTGCAAGTTCTGCTGCAAGGACCCTACAGCTGCCGGCAGCTTGCGAGAAGCCCAGAAAACGAGAGGTGCCGAGCCAGTGACTTCCTCAGGGCCCTGCCGTGGGTTCAGCCCAGCCAGACGGCAGTTGGTCCACAGCTGCCCTGCCCTCGAGCCGGACGGAGATCTCAGCCTGCCATCAGACCAGGCAGCCTGCCATCAGACCTGTGCCTGCCATCAGACCAGGCAGCTCATGCTGCCGAGCCAGTGACCTCCCTGCGCTTGGCGCTGACCACACTAAATCTGCGTCCTGAAAGCCATCCAGCACGGCAGAAGGGCCAAGCCCGTGGTCTCCCAGCAGCCGCTCCCTTGACGCCCCCTAGAGCAGCGGCTCTCACCTTCCCGGAGTCTGATTTGTCCTGCGGACCCCAAGTTTCACCTCACTTACAAACGACTCGCTTACAAAATCAGACATAAAATGCAAGTGCCCCTGCAGGCTGCGCCTGGACGACTGCTGCCCTTCTCGTTACGGCCACGTAAATATCAACGTGGCACTTGCATTCCAGCGCCCAGTATGTGGAGCCGGGTAAACGAGCCATTGTCGGTATGAAATGGTACTTTGCACTGACTCTGCTGGGGCTTTTTATGCAGCCTGTTGTGAAACCAGGCAAATACCGAGATGAGTTGGGTGCCCCTGGCAGAGCTCTGCGTACCCTGCCTGAGAACCACAGCCCTACAGTACTGAGCCACTCATCCTGCTGAGGCCTGGGGCCTCCTGCCAAGCCAGCCTGCGGCGGTGCTGAGCCACGTGGGGAAAGGCTGGGCACCAGCCCAGCCATCCAGAGCTGCCGAGCAGCTGTTAAAAGGAGGGGACCTCCCTCCCTCTCCTGCTCTGCTCTGCTTCCCCAGAACCTCTGCCACGCCCTGAAAGTAGCCCTGGCTGGTGGGAGGGCTGGGGCAGTTTCTTGGTGGAGCGACCCTGGTGGCTGCTGCTGGCCTGTGGATGGGGGGTGATGCCTAGGTGAAGGGGAGCCCACCTGAATGCTGGCCAACGGTCTGGGCAGGAGATGCATTGGTGTGTCAGCTCCCAGCCGAGCTAGAGCCGGGGTGGCCACGGAGAAGTCACGGCTGTAGGCTGCCAACCACCGAGGCTGCCGCTCCTCTTTACCCCACTGAAAGAAAGAGACTGTCCACGCTGCCGTCTGCTGGTTCCTAAACAGCCCAGAGGGCCCTCGATGGGCTGAGTCGAGGAATTTTGCAGTTACAGCCAAACTCTGACCCTGGAAATCACGTGGCGCTTTTTAGAGTTCAGGCTCTTCTGCTTTTGGAAATGATTTCCCGCTTTCTCTCCTCCTTACGGTGAAGCTCAGCCAATGTTCTATGTAAAGGTAAAATCTGCAGCTGGAGGGAAAATGAGCCAGGCTGAATGAAGTGCCTGGCTGGGATGCCGCGTATCAAGAGGGCCACATACGTCTGTCAGTCGGCAGCAGGCTTCCCAGCAGGGAAGATGGTGGCCGAGAGCACTCCTGAAATGCTGTTTTGAATACGCCTGTTGCAAGAATAATCTGTGATAATGAAATCTAACTACGGCATTTATATGGCCTCTAGTCCTGTGATATCTGAGTGCCTCAGAATCTTTCCTGTGCTTATCCTGAGAGGAGGGAAGTATCCTCATTCCATTCATGGGGCACTGATGCCCAGAGAGATTAAGTGACTTGTCCCAGGACACACAGGGAATCTGTAGCAAAGCAGGGAATTGAAGCCAGCTCTCTTAAATCCCAGATTAATACCCTAACCACGGGCCACCCATCACCTCTGTTGTTACTGGGGAAGCCAGCCTCCAGCATCACGTGTTTTTGTTTGCTGATTCATAGAGGCTCATGGAAGTCACAGGGCTGTTTGTCACGTGTGCGCTTCTCACAGGGGTTCCTCTCCCTCTGTGTCCATTTGCCCCCACGTGGGATATTTGCCCCGCTGATCCTGCTACGGAACCTCTTTCTTCTGACCCAGTAATTGTCCCACAATAATGGATGGGCCACCGGAGGTCTGTGCGGCTCGGTCTGCGATTCTGGGCACAGAGACCACGTGTAGGGGAGTGGGGGAGGTTGTGTACCCAGAGGGAATCTCTCTCGCTCGCTTTTGCAGAGTGGGCTGCAGAAGGAAAACGTTGCTGCACCTCTAGGAAGATCCTTGCTGTTATGATCACAATGGCCGGAAATTGAAGCTAGACAAATTCAGACTGGAATGAAGGCATAGATTGTTAAGAGGGAGGGTAATTAACCAGTGGGACAATTCCCTAAAGGCATGGTGGATTCTCCATCACCAGCAATTTTAAAATCAGGATTGCATGTTGTTCTAAGAGATCTACCCTGGGATTAGTTGGGGGCAGGTCTCTGGCCTGGGCTATCCAGGAGGTCAGACTAGATGATCACAGGGGTCCTGTCTGGCCTTGGAATCTTTGAATCTAAGTTATTTCGCTGGTGCCGCCATTAGCCGTAAGTTGCCTAGGCAGGATGGAAGCTGCTCCCAATTCCCTGCCGATGCTGCGCTCTCTCACGAGGCTATCGTGGGTTATATGTTCCAGCCAGCTCCTGGATCTGAGCACACCCAGCCCACGTGGGGCCGGAGCCGGGTTCCACGGGCCCGTTGGGCAGGGTGATGAGGAGTGCATAGTTTTGCCAGTGGAGGTTTGGAGGCTCTATTTCAAACCACGGCCCTACGGCGCTGCCTCATGGTGCTGGGAGCCGCGGCGCTGGGCACGAGCCTGCACCAGGCTCACTGGTGCTGACCGGCGAGTTTGTCTTAAAGCAGGGGTGGGGAACCTTTTTTCTGCCAAGGGCCTGATGGTGGTACGCGGAAGACGGCTGAGTGTCCGCCGCCGAATTCCCCCCCGCCGCCGAAAAGGGGCAAACGGCGGCATGGTTTCGGCGGCGGGCACTGCCCCCCCCCATGGAACCCCGCCGCCGCCGTGAAACCGCACCGCCGCCGAATTCCCCCCCCGCTGCCGAATTCCCACCGAATTCCCCCCACCGCCAGGGCCGGACCAAATGATTTCGCGGGCCTTATACGGCCCGCGGGCTGGATGTTCCCCACCCCTGTCTTAAAGGAACACGCGTCTCAAGGGTGGTGTCCTTAAGGACACCTGCCAGTACATAGTCATGGCTGACTCCAGCCCACCCACCGGTCTTACCCCCCACCTCTCTCTAAACCCTGCCCCTTACCCCCCTTCACCCTCCTCCCTCTGAACTCAACCTTACCCCTTACTAACCCCATTCGCCCCATGCTCTGTCCCACCTCCCTTTGCAATCATCCTCAGCATTTAGCCCCCCAACACACCCCTCAGCGCCACCCACTTGCCTTTGTACCCGCTCAGACTCGACCTACCTGTACGCAGCCACTGCTCCCCCCGACTGACACCCTGTACCCCGACACACCGACTGCTCCCACCTACTGCCTAGCACAAACGCCCCTCATTGCCCAGCCTCTCTGCCCCGCACTCACCTGCACTGCACGTACCCCCATGTGTCCCACAGAAAGCCCATTCCCACTCAGCACCCTGCAGGATTTTCCCCAATCACAGCCAACCTGGCCACGGCCAGAGCCGTTTATAAATTCCATTTTTATTTGGATTGAAAATTAAAAAAAAAAAAAGAAAAACAAACCCAAACTGGTCTGATGCTACATACAGGCTGTAGGGGCGTGCGCTCGTGTGACATTCAGACACAGACACGGGGAGGGAGCACACAGAGGTGACATGGGACTAGAGGGGCAGGTCAGAAGTGGATTGCCAGACAGGAAACTCACTTACCAAGCCAGAGGGGCTGAGAGCTGTGGCAGCTCCCCCTCAGAGTGGGGTGGTGATGGGATCCAGGACAGACTAGGGCCAGCTACGTTCAGCAATGGATGACTAACATCTGTGGGGCATTCTTGTCCAGTGGTTTGCAGGAATAATAATCCAGCTGTTACACAGCACTTTTCATCAGTTGCTCTCAAAGCACCTTACACAGTGGGGAAGTATCAGTGTCCCCATTTTACACCTGGGGAAACTGAGGCACAGAGACTTACCTAAGGTCACCTGGTAGGTCAGTGGCATAGCTGGGAATAGACCCCAAGTCCCAGTCCATTGCTCTGTCCACTAGGCCACACTGGAACATGGGGGCAATTGGGCATGAGCCCCAGAGGGGGCTGAGCAGGCTAACAGCAAACAAATCATGCCCAGTGGGAGCTCCCTCAGGGGAACTCTGCGGCCCCTTGCAGATGGGGAGTGATAGCCACACCCTGGCATGAATGGCTAGGGAATGTCTCGTGTGTGGCTTTTCTGATGGCAACAGGGACTGAGCTGCAGTACAAACGGGGTATAAAACCTGACGATCCCCGCAGCCTGGTCTCTGCCAAGGCCCCCCGCCAGGTCCATGTACAACGGTGTCCTGCTGACAACAGCCGCACGGAGGGGGTGAAACGTGTGTGGTTTCCAGGACAGTGGCGGGATGGTTAGGTGGGGATGATGCTACAGCAAGTGGTGGAATCCAGCCCTTGTTACTGAGGTCCATGCAACGCCCGCATCTCAAATAGAAAATCGATGAGTGTGTATTGCTTACGGGATGATTTGGTTTGTCATAAATATAGAGCTATAGAATATATTATCTATCTGATAGGACTCTACTATCTGGTTATAAAAGCACACGCTATTGCATCACTCGGACGCGGGGGGAGGGGGCTCCATGCACGGTACATGCACTTTTGTTTTAGTCTAAATGTTCTGCAAACAGCCATGCGAGTCCAGGTGACCCCTCCTGCCCCGAGGCGAGTGGGAGCTGCCCCAGGGAACCCATGCGATCAGCAGACGTGACGGCCCCCTCTCCTGGAAGGGCGCTCCCAGTGGTGGAGAGGAAGGGCAGCTGTGGACGAGGAGTTGGTGGGTGTGCACAGGACACATTCCATGGAGGAACAGTTTGGTTTTTTCCTCCCCCCTTTGTGTATATATTCTATATTGTATATATATATATTTATATATATTTATATATGTCTGTCTGTCTTTGTTCTTTTGGTAAGCAGTCTGTCTGTCCGGGCTACTTCATCCCGCTCCGCAGCACCTGATTGGCAGCAATCAGCATGACGCTGATGATGAAAGCGATGGCGAAGGCGCAGATGAGGCTCTTCCGGACGCACGTCTGTCGGATTTGCTGGTTCGAGCAGGCTGCGGAGAGGGGAAGTGGGGTGGGCGAGTGAGGATGCAGGTTAGTTTGGGGCCCTCTGTCACCCCCCCAATCCCAGGCTCATCTGGAAGATCCACCCACACCCCTCAGACATGGGGACTTCAGGCATCCCTCCGCTTCCTCCCATTTGCCCTCCCTGCTTGCAGCCCACCTGCTAGGAAGTCCCTGGCATCCCCTGTCCGGGAGGCTGCAGGTGAGGGAGTCTCAGGGCAGGGAGGTTCCCTCCGTGATGTCAGGTGGCTTTGCTGCGCAGCCCTGGCACGGCGCTCTGCCACTTGGCACGCAGAGCAGCAGCTATTCTGCAAGGCACCCAGGTGGCCTCCTCCTGCGTTAATATTCCGAGCAGCTTGGAGCCAGGATACAATGGCGACTTGTTTAATTACAATTAAAAAAGAAAAGAAAAAAAAAAGGAGCAATCGGGCTAAGTCTCTCCAGCTGGCCTGGCTGGCTGGCGCTGTGCCTGGCTCCTCAGGGGGAGGCATCAGGCAGGGTGTTGGCGCCCTTCCTAACCCCAAAGCCGGTGAAGTTGGGTACTTGCCACAGTCACCATGTTCTAGATGCACAAAGGGCCCAATGGTTTCTGCAGTGGATGAGAGCAGAGACTATGCTGCCGTTACTAGGTTGTGGTCTCTATGGGGCAGCTACCGCCACAGTCTGTGTGTGCCTGCAATATGGTGACCTCCACTGGTCATGTGTGTGTTCTGTGTGCAATGTAGCCACCTCTGCCAGCCGCCTGCCTGTGCAATGCAATGACCTTTGCTGGCCACATCTGTGTACAACATGCTGACCTGTGCCAGCCACCTGCGTGTGCAACTCGGTGATCTCTGCCGGCCATGGGCATGTGGAACGCAGTGACCGCCGCTGGCCACGTCTGCGTGCAACAGTGACTTCTGCCGGCCGTGTGTGTGTGGAACATGGTGACCTCCGTTGGCCACATGCGTGTGGAATGTGGTGATCTCTGCCACCCACGTGTGCACGGAACGCGGTGGCCTCCAGTGTGTGCGTGTGGGTAGAGTATGGTAATGTTTGTGACCTCTGTAGGGTACGTGTGACCAGACAGGGTGACGTGGCTGGAACAAGGCGTCTGTATGTACAGCAGGCGCCATGAGGTGTGCATAGAACCTCTCCATGAGGTGTGCATAGAACATGGCGAGCTCAGAATCTCCCATGTGCACATGTGCCCAGAATGTGGGGACTTGACGTCTTGGGTGTGGTGGGGAATGGGGTGAAGACGGGGAGCCAGAGACTAATCAGCCATATTTGTGGACCTGACATTGAGAGCAGTAGCCAATCAGTGCAGAGGGGTTTATAACAGCCAATGAGAGCAAATATATTTGCATAATTGTAATATACCTACTGAAGAAAGTACAAAGCCCTATGCTGTGATTGCCTAACAAATGGCTGTCAGCCAATCAGAACACTGGGATTTGCATACTGTCCAGTGACTGACAAATAACTCTATAGTCATGGAACTCAGAACTCCTCAGCCAATCAGAGTGCAGGGAATCCCCTAATGAGAGATCAGTAAGTGCACTTGGACTCCATCAGGCAATTACATGGCTGCATGATAAGACCTTACCTTACCTGTGATCAAAATGCAGCCACCTCTGGGGCGGAACAGGACAGCTGTCCTTCTAGACATTAGCTTCTGTCATAGCCCCTCTTATTTGTCTCCTCTCTCTCAACTAAACAGCCCTAGATCCTTTCAATCTCTCTTCATATGGGATTCTCGCCGGGCCTGTGATCGTTTTTGTCCCTCCCTGTGGTGATGGGCTGTATACCTCGTCCTGGTTCGGAAAGGGTGAAGGTGGGCCTGAGAGGTCAGTTAATTCACCTGGCTGCACCTGGGGGGTGGGCCAGGCCTGATGAGGATGAAGCCCAGCTGGGGAAGGAGCTGGGTGATGGCTATAAAGACAGGATGCCTGCGGCTGCAGGGATGGGCAGGACTCGACTCTGCAGTGTGAGTGGAGAGACCGGGGGGGGGACAGGGCGGCTCCTGCAGGCTGGTGAGGAAGCCCGTGGGGCAGCTGGAAGACACAGGACTGGAAGGGCTGGGACTAAACGGGCCCTGGCCAGAGGGCTGAGCGGCAAACAGAGGCAGCCCAACATGGGACTGAAGCGACCGTCGGCAGAGGCCGCTAGGTGAGGAGAGCCTGCTACACCCGCTCAGCCCCAAAGGGATGCTCCGGCGGGGAGGCACCCTTCTGCCCCCTGCCTCTGGCCCCTTTTATTTCAGTAGGTTGTTTGCTGGACAGACGGACATGGGGGCAGCAGGGACTCTGCCACCTGCACAGGGGCTGGAAGTGGCCTGCCCCAAAGCCCTAGGTGTCCTGAGCTGAGGCGGTTCTAGGGTCCCATTACTGGGAGGGGGGAGTGGATATCGTGGGGGGAGGGGAAAGTGGGTATTTTGGGGGCCCTAGTTAAAAAAACAAACCGCTTTCCAGGAGCCCAGGGCTAGTTCGACCTCTGGAAAATCTTGGATTTTAAGTAAAATTTGGGTCCTGTCAGTATTTTGCTGTGATTTATAATTATGTAAAGGATGAAAACTCGTCCACTCTACTGCTGTTACAATTCTTAGCACTGGTTAACTTGGCACCGATCTCTGCCTTCCTGGCAATAACTTGGGGTCCCTTGAAGAGCGCTGGGGGGGCACACGTCCCCTTTACCCGGCAGTGCTGGTCTTGGTCCTGGTCCTGAGGGCGGATGCGAAAAGGCCACTCAGCTCCGACTGCACAAAACCAGCCCCTAGCTCCGAGCACTGGGCAAAGCCAAGCTCTCCCAGGAGACTCCCCTACACCTGGCCTGACGGTCCCCCACTGCCAGGCTTGTGCCCCACCCTGAGGGGGAGCCAGGCAGTGGGGGCCAGTCTCCCGTGTCAGATGGGCAGCCTGGTACTGGCTTGTGATACATCCCAACCAACCCACCGGCCTGCTCCCGCTCCACTGCTCAATGGTGGCGTAACCCCAGACAAAACTCCGTGGGGGCAAGACGGCGGATGGGGCAGGGACTGCAAGCCTGGCTTGCGCCTCTGCCGGGCCTGGCTGTTCTGGGCAGCACCAGAGGGCCAGCAAGCCCTGGATTGTAAGCTTCATGGGGCAGGGCCGGTCTGGCTCTGTGGCTGTACGGAGCCCAGCCCACGGCTCCGAGGGGCTGTGGTAAGGACAGTGAGCAGAGCCTGGGGCAGGTCACTTACGCTCCACGTCGACGGGGCACTGCTCCGCATTGCCCATGTGGCTCTCCTCCTCCGTCATAATGATGTTCTCAATGTCCTTCATGGACAGGTGTTCGCAGAAGGTGTCGTAGAGCAGCCGCTTCAGCTCATCCACCGTCAGCTTCTGCATGTCACACTGTGGCGGGGGGAGACAGCAGACAGAACAGATCCCGCATGGGGGGATTGCACGAACCGCGCCAGGCTCAGGTGATCTCCCCAGGGCGTCCCGCGCCTTCCAGCTGTGTGTCACTGCCGCACCCGGCACGGCGGCCGCCGATCAGTCGCTGCCGCACGCCTTCGGTCAGGCTGGGAGCACGGCCACGGTGCAGCACCACGGATGCCAGCCGGGGTGCCGGACTGGCGTGCTGCTAGCTGCACCCATGGAGTGCAGGGCTGGCAGCAGAGTCCCCGGCAGCTGGCCGTCAGACAGTGTGCCGTGCCACGGCCTTCCCCTGACCTCCCCATGGCGGGCACCCAGTGATCAGCCCCGGCAGGGACCCTCTGACCCCTGTGCTGGGCGTGGGGAGGAAAGGGAGCCGGGGAGGCCCACGGTGCGGTTGACAAGCATGCTGGTAACGTCACAGGCGGGGGGCTGCGCTGCCGGAGTGCAGGCTGGAGCTTCTTGGGCCCCACAGTGCCCCCCGCCTGCCCCCAGTCATACGGACACCAGGAGCTCTCGGCTCCTATGCTGCTGAGGACAGGGCCCTGATTGTCCCTTTTTAGGGGTTAAAGATGCACAAAGAGAAAAAAGACCATGAAAAATCACGCTCCGCCCAGCGGGGAGAATGAGCCTGACCCCTGCCCTGGATCTGCAGTCTGAGCGCAGGCGGGAGGTGTGCACAGAGGGCAGCGCTGCCCAGAGGACGGGCTCCTGGAGCCGCTAACGATGGGCAAACTGGGCTCCCGGGGCCAGGATTTACCCTGCGGTACCCACAGAAACCGAGGGGGCGAGGCCAAAGGTGGGGTTGAGCCAGAGCCAAGCAAGCGACACCCGCGCGTGTCCAAACAAAGCGAAGTCACGTGAAAGGCGACGCTCCCGCAAGGCGGGCGTGGGTGTGAGGCAGGGCCAAGGCTTGCGCCTTAGCTTTGCTGGCGTGGAGAAAGGAGGCGTGGCTTTCCAGAAAGGAGGCGTGGTCAAGGCCAACTCCCCCCACCTCCCAGGATCCCATCCAAGCATAGCAAGTGGGAACTGTCCCAGGGACAGAGGTTTGCAGCTGACACAGGTGCTGGGGGGGGGGGAAGGTGGGGTCACTAATGGACATGTGGGGGGTGTATGGGGGGATGGGGTCGCTGGGGGGGGGCAAGTGGGGGGATGGGGTCATTGCTGGAGGCGTGGGGCTGTGTGGGGGGATGGGGTCATTGGTGGGGGGCAGGTGGGGGGATGGGGTCATTGCTGGAGGCAATGTGTGGGGCTGTGTGGGGGATGGGGTCATTGGCGGGGGATGGGGTCCGTGCTCTTTGGGGGTGCTCTGTCTGGCCTTGTGACCATTGGCACTGCCAGGACTCAGTGCACCACAACCTGTGCTGCCTAGTGTCACCACTAGGGGCTCCCCGAGCCCCGGCTTGGATGGGGCAGTCGTGGCAGAGGCCCTGTGCCCGCTGCGCTCAGACTGGGCTGTGGAGGAGGCGCTGGCAGGAGCCGCTGGTGGTGCGCGTAGAGGCTGGAGCGCTGGCTGTCGGGGGCCAGCCGCATCTCGCTGCGAGTCCTGGACAGCCAGACACCCCTGGCTGGAGCACACAGCTGTGGTGCTGGCCACAGCGCGCACAGGCAGGGCAGGAGCCGTGGGCCGAGCACCGCTGAGCCGTGATACCGGCAGCCACCCCTTGGTGCTCTGTGCACTGGAGATCGTCCCCATGGGCACCCGCTGTCGCTGGAATGGGCCATGGCAGTTTGTTGGGGGCCTCTTCTTTCTATGGTGCATCTGCCCCCACCCAGCACCGGCTGCTGCTTCCATGGCAGATCCCAGGGTCTGACGGGAGAACGGAGCAGGCTGTACTTTTCTGCTTGGAATAATTTGGGGATCTGCTCTCCCTCTGTGTCCATCCCCCCCATCCCAAGGGGATGATTCCGCCCAACCCCAAGTTTGGGGATCTCCAATGGAGGCATCAGGGAGAAGGGAGGGCATGGAGACGGCCATGGATGGGGCCCTAGTTACCTTCCAGAAGACGGTGTCGAAGTCTGTGCCGTGGAACTTCTCGGGTATCCCTGAGGTGGAGAGCTTGGGCCCCAGTAACGTCACAAACTCCTCAAAATCCACCTGCCCATCCCCTGGGAAAGAAATACTGGCGTTAGCTCCCCGCGGCGCAGGAGGGACCCTCAGCACGGCTCTATCCTCTCTCCCCCTTTGGAGCCCGGTGCCGAAGTTTTCCATTGCAAACCCAGACCGATTTCAGCCCAAACTGGAAAATTGTTTTCAATTAAAAGTCGAATTTTCTGCTGAGAAAATTATTTCCCCCCGTTTTGTCAAATTTGCTGGGGGGTGGCTCCCCCTGTTTTCTGATCAGCGCTACCCGTTGGCCCTGGGACAGGTGGTGGGTGGGGCAGTAACTGGACTCCCTGGGACTCCTGCTCTGGCATGGGGACATGGCCGGTCTGATTTGCCGGATGGGATTTTGCCCGTTCCCTTCTTCCCCCAGGTCATAGCCCCCCTCACCTCTCAGGGCTGCCTCTTTCCACCAACCGCCAGGAGGGGGCACCAGCACTAGAGGGCCTGTGGGGAGAAGGGAATGGGTAGAATCCCTCCCCTACCACAGGTACTAGGGCACCCACTTGCTATGGGAGAAGGACTGAGAAGAGGAGAGGGACAGAGGGTGGTAAAGGGAGAATGGCATAAAAGAAACTTGCTTGAGAAACAGGTGTGGGGGGGCTGTGGAGACCGGGCAGGGAGAGGTGCTTGGGTCCATAGAAACAAGGGCCTGATTTTGCATTTCCCAGCACCGAGAACTGTGCTAAAGAGGGTGTGACAGGCTCCGGTTCAGATTTAGCAGCGTTTCCCACCCTCTGTGCTGGTATCAGTGAGACTCAGGCCCGGGACTGTCAGCAGTGCAGACTGGGACTTGCATAAAGGCAGCGCAGCGTGTCCTAAGAAGATAGGCTGCACTTGGATGAAAGAGTGAGGAGTCCAGGGCTCAACGGCCAACGAGAGCTCTCCAGGGGCCTGCGCGGAGGAGCAGAGCCGGAGCCCGGCAGGGAGATTTGTGCGGCGAGAGATTGTCGCAGTTTGAAGGGGAAGGGTTTTTTCGATGGAAAAACTGTCCCTTGCCCGGGAACGACTTGTCTTTCCCGAAAAAGCATTGCCGTTGTCAAAATCCGATTTGCGGTTGTGGTAGCGCCTCAGAGCCCTAGTCTGGCCTGGCCCTGCCGCGCCCTGCGCTGTGCAAACCCAGAGCGAAATGACAGGCCCTGCCCCAAGCGCTCGCAGTCCGAAGGAAATCTGCCGGGGTTTATTTTCAAAAAAGTCGTACCCTTCCCTCCTCCCCGATATTTTGGGTTAAAATGTTTCTTTAACCAAAGATGAATTTTTGATGCCCATTTCCACGGTGTTTTCGAGATTCAATTCAAAATAAATAAACCCAACATTTTGCAGAGCTGCACGAGGGGTCAGGTTTGAACCCTTCAAACAGCTTTGAAATTCTGACAGGGCCGGAGCTCAGCCCACTGGCTTCTGTGCTGCCCCCCACCCTGGCTCAGAGGACACTGTGATGTGGAAATAATCTGCTGCGAAGGTCACACAGCAGGGTGGGCTGCTAGCTTCGAACACTGTGGTTTCCAAATGAAGCCCCGGAGAAGCCCTTTTATGGGTCCGCTACAGACCAAGAGGGTGCTGGGGAATCCCTCGCTGATCATCAGAGCACCCAGCATCCGCACAGCGGGAGGACATGCCACTGCACAGCAGTGACTGTCGGCAGCTGGAGGGGCGGGTGACATGGGGGACAGAGGCAGGGCTAGCGTGAGCCACTTGGGCACCATGGATTAAGCCATCGGCACCCACAGAGGGACCTGGCCAGTCCGTGTGAGCATGGGCTCCTGACTGTCGTGTGGCTCAGAGGACAAGCGAGATGGAGAGAGCGTGACGAATGTGAGCTGTAAAGAGACGACAGGCAGAGACTAGAGGGAAACAGAACGGGGTGAAGGAAAGAGACCGATAGAGAGGCCAGAGAAAAAAGACGACCGAACAATCCGAGCGAGAGAGACACGAACACCGACGAGACGGGGGAAGATCTCAGCAGCAGATGACCCTTTGTTCATCTCATGTTCTTGTGAGAACAGTTGATCACCATTCTCTTCTCAACAGCCCTTAACATGTTTGAAGACTTCTCAGGTCCCCCCCTCAGTCGTCTTTTCTCCAGAGTAAACAGGCCCCAGTTTTTAATCTTCCCTCACACATCAGGTTTTCTAAACCTTTGATCGTTTCGGTAGCTCTCCTACCTGCCTGTACTTTAGACATGTCCCCAGGACACAGGCACCGGGGTCAGACTGGCAGAGAACCTGGGGTTTTTTTGCCTTCCGCTGCAGCGTGGGGCACCCACGGGCCCCTTGCAGGTTTAAACTAGTGTAAATGGTGGATTCTCTGTAAGTAACTTGAAATCTTTGAATCACAATTTAAGGATGTCAGTAGCTCAGCCAGAGCCGAGGGGTCTATTGCAGGAGAGGGCGGGTGAAGTTCTGCGACGTGCGAGAGATCAGACTAGATGATCGTGATGGTCCCTTCTGGTGTTAAAGTCTGAGTCTAAGAGCCATGGTAACCGTGCAAGAGCCTCTGATTGGCCCCCACCCCGTCCCCAGAGCGAGCGGGTGTGGAGGTCCCATTAGAGGAATGTGCTCATGGGATTGACGCAGCAGGACGGCCAATGCTCTGGAGCCCAGTGGACAGTGAGACGGGGCCACAGCATCCTTCTGGGACTTGCTAATTTCCACCCCAGTGATCTGGTGCCTGTGCCAGAAGACCCATCAGCCCCTGGGTAATTATGAGGGGATGCCGATGTTAGTTATCTCCTTTATGCTGATAACTTCCTTCAGCTGTCACGGAGAGAACAGGGCCCTCTCCAGAACTCCAGTCCACCAGCAGGATCAGACACGAAAAACACTGAGAGACAAAAAACCCGAAGGTCTCAGGGCTCCCTGAACTGTTGCCAGCAAAGGACAGTGAGAAACTCTGATCCCACGGTCGTTGAGGAGGTGCTGAGACACAAGGCAAGGCCTGAGCCGGAGAGCAGAGCCCGGGGGCAGATGGGAAGCTGCTGTGAGAATGCTGATGGTGAGCTAAGGATCACAACCTAGGGAGGGGGTAACGGGGAAGCGGGGAAATCTGAGTTCTGGCGATGCTGTACAGGGGAGGGGAAGCCGGAACACCAGTAAGTTTAACCCACCCAGAAGGAGACCGAGTCCCTTCTGGGAACAGGGTGGTGTTTGAAACTACCCTGTCCCCACTGTAGCAACCTGCAGGGACCTTGGAGGGAGGAGCAGAGGGTGCAGCAGGGACAAGTGTGGAGGACACACCGGGAAGTCGGTCTGTGTGCACGTGGCTGGAATGCCCTCTGTAAACAGGCCTCCTAATAAAGCAGCAGTTTAGTTTCTGAGTGTGGCGTGCTCACGTGTTGTTACCCAGCACGCAGTGCATGGAACACAAGTGTCATATTTGCCTCCACCCCGCCTCAGCCATGGTTGAACATGGTCTGGCTGCTGGCGTGGAGGGAGCCCCTCACTCCCTGTAGCTAGAACACCCCGCGCCCAGGAGTTCCAGTCAGATCCTATCTCGGGGGTCAGGCTGTGGGAGCGGGATCAGCATGGCAAGTCAGGCGCCACGCTTCCTCTTTCACATGGGCGGCAAGCCTTTAGAGAGGGTGGGGGATATTGGAAATGTAGCTGCTGCCCTCCCTGGAATCTGCAGAGCCCCTCCAGGTTCATGGGTTTGTCCTGCAGGAGCAGGACTAGCTCTCAGGGGGCTCAACAGACCATGCGTTACCATGAACACTGCTCTGTGATGGGTCCGTCCTGCAGGGCGAGTGGTGGGGGAAGGCTGGTGGGTTTGGGGGGCTTTTGGAGGGGGCCTGTGTGAAATGAGCTGGGCTCTCAGGTGTCCACAGCACAAAACCACTGCCACAACTGGCATTGGTTGGCCTTGTTGGCAGTCTGAGCAGAGAGGGCAAGGAGAGAAGCTGTGGAGCAGCCCATAGGCAGCTCTGGGGAGGGTTCCATAAATTAGAGCACCCCCTGGGCTGCTCTAATTTATGATGGAGGCCACAGAGCCCATGGAGCAGCACAGAATCTCAAAGCCATCTTTGATGCCCCTTCTGAAGGCCCAGCACAGAATCTCACTCCAAGTCCCTCCTTTATTTACCTGCCAGGGTGTGGTATACATACAATAGGCACTGATCTCGCTAGCAACACGTTCCTTGCAGCCTTTACCTTGCTATTAGTGTTTGTAACATTATCAGCTCTTGCAAGGAAACAAATCCAACAGCTCTGGATCTCAGGCCTAAGGCTCTCGGATCCCCTCCAGCTCCATGGCACCCTGGGGGATCACACCGCTGCCCCACAAGGCTGTACGGACAGCAGCAAAGCAGATCAAATCCTGAGCAGCAGAGTCGGCAACTCCCAGCTAGTCCCAGCCTCCAAGAAACAGGCTGCAAATTGGTGGTAGCACCAGGTCGTTAAATTCCACTAAATGAAGCTCGTATGTCATCACAGCCGACACGCTCATGATGATGATTAATATTTATACTAAGTGTTTCTAGCGCATTGTAGAGGTACCCGGCTCTTTACAAACAAGCTCTTAGCCCAGATGAGAGAGAGAGAAGCAATGGCACAGAAGGAGGGGAGGGGGAAGTATTTTTGAAAGAGGTGGACGTGAAGGAGGTGGAAGGACAGGGCGAGAGGCGACAGGGTTACAGGGCAGCAGGTGGAAGGTGGGCAGGAAGGTGAGGGGATTGGGAGGGGAGCTGGGAGCAGCTGGGGAAAAGGTCAGAGATGTGGGAAGCAGGAGGCTGAGTCTGTTGCACCGAAAGGGAGCTGATGGGGGTTTCTGAGAAGGGTGAGGGTAACCTCAGAGACAGCGTGTTGCATAGTCTGGAGGGGAGGAAGTCACAGTGAGAGCAGGAGCAAGGGCCAAGGCCTGGGGAAGGGACTCAGCCATAAAACAGGCCCAGACTCATGATACGGTGCTGCCTGATGCCGGGGATTCTGAAAACAAGCAGTGAGATATGGGGAGATGACGGATCCTTCATGGAAGACGAGACAGAGCTTGACTGCAATGAGTTCCAAGGGAATTCTTTTACCAGGCTGCCGGGCACAGACAGCCCCTGAGGTTCCCTCTGGTTCTGCAGCTCCCAGCCCCCACTGCCAGGCCTGGCCTCTTCTGTTACAGAAGGGACTGCTGACTCCCCTACAGATCCTTCCAAGAGGTGTGGGAGGGAGAGTGATGTGACAGGAAACCAAGATCAAACTGCATTCTGGTCCAATGTTGCGGTGGCTGACTTCCTAAACGGATGCAGACCTTATGCATGCACAAAGATATCTGCATTTCCCCCTCATCCTTGTTACCAATAGCACTTTAGATGATTAAATCTGAAAGGGTTTATTGAAATCTAATTTATGGTGCACTATACATATTGCTTATTTCTTCACTGCGCTCAGCTTTGACAGTGAAATGACTGTAGCCTGGTTAATGTCACTTCCTGGCTCTTTCACCTCCCGGGCTGAGCATAGCGCTGTGATGTTCGTGTTCCCCACTCCGCAGGAGGAGGTGTGCATTTAAAACTGCCTCCATTAAAAAAATAATCCTACAAATGAAACCGCCCCTTACATGGCTCAGCAGAGGGTTTGAACCCTAACCTTCAGAGCCACAGTACAGAGCTCCACCACTTGAACTAAAGGAGTAATATCATGACTTGGTAGCAGTAGTAGGCTACTTTTCCTGTGATGGACACACCCCGGCAGGCAATGCAGTACACACAGTGCCATGTCTTACACAGATTTCTATTCCTATTAGAATTTTGTAGATCCTATTGTAAAATCTAAATACTGGGCTTATAACTAGCTGCCTTCCGTCCCTTTAACAAATGTTCAAAATATAACAGGGCAAGAAGGATCAAGTGCTTGCAATGAGAAGATGGCAGCAGAAACGGAAACTAACTAGAGAAAAAGGGGCAGCCCATGGAATATGGATCAGCTGCATTTCCTTTCCCACCGGCCCAGGTGCTCCAAGACAAGAGCTGGCTCGCTGTCAGCACAGCTCCATCTCCTCTGCGGCAGAGGACAGAGGCAGCTCTGACAGCACGTCCGTCCCATCCTCAGACAGTTGCAGTCACACTCCCGCACCTGAGTATATTTCACTGAGCTGTCACCTTTTACAGCAGAGGTATTAGATCCATTCTCAAAGAAAATATTCTCTTTAGCTGGTGACATCAAATCTGTAATAGCTTTGGCAATGCAGCTTGCATTAGAGTCACGCCAGCGAGACAGCCTCGCGCAGCAAAGAGAGAGATGGAGGGAAGAACAGAGAGAAGGGAGGAGGACGGTGACAAGGGGCGCAATGCTCCCGCTGCAGGATGTGTCAGTGAGAGTCGCTTGTCAATGGCGGGGGTTTATATCCCATTGGCAGGGGCTGGGGGTGGGGGTGGGAGGGCCAGGGAGACCCTGAGAGATGGTCAGAGAGCCATGAGAGATGGAGGGACAGAAACAGTGAATGAGGGAGAGAGAGAGAGAAAGTGAAAAATGAAGAGACGGAGAAAGATGATGGGAAAGAAAGCTAGCTGGAAGAGACAGCAAAGAACAGGGGAGAGAGATGACCGCAATGGTAGGAGAGAGGGAGTGAATAATTCAGTGGGGACGGCGAAGGGACATTGGCAGAGGCGTTTGCTCAGGGCCGTGTGGCTGTGATATCTGGAGGTGGGGGTCAGGATGAGCTGGGTGGACAACGACCCCATTCCTGTAGTCTGTGACTCTCCCAGGCACCCTGGAGGTAGTGAGAAGTCCTGCCCTGAGAGGGAGCCAGAGTGGGCCACCCTGGAGGGCTATCCTGGCCCTGCCAGCTCTGCCTCTCTGGGCTGGAGTCACCCCGCGTTCACAGGAAGGAATGGATTACGCCACGGGGCCCATGGCATCCAGGAACGGGGGAGTCACCCCTGAGGGGACAGGCAGTGTTTCTGCCACCCCCTCCCTGGGAGGGTGTCCCCGAGCCTCTATGGCCACCCCCCCTCCCAGTCCAGCCACGCTCGCTCTTGGGGAAGTGATGGCCACTTGTGACAGCCCCGGTTTGCTGCCCCTGGTGGGCTTTCTGCTTTGCAAACCAGGCCCCTGCCTGCCCCTGTACTGGGAGCAGGGCGAGGGGGACCAGATGCGGCGCACTCCTAGGGAACAGGGGAGGGAGCTGAAAGAAGGAGAGAGGCTGGAGTAGAGCAGAAGAGAGAGGAAGGCTGAGGCTTACCGTCCATGTCCAGCCGCTGGATGATGACCTCCAGCTCCACCTCGTTAGGCATGTAGCCCAGGGACCTCATGGCTGTTCCCAGCTCCTGCTTAGAGATGAAGCCGTTCCCGTCACGGTCGAACACTTTGAAGGCTTCCCGGATCTCTGTGGGGAGGGAGGGGAGCGAATGAGCCTGGCAGCTGGGTCGGTGGTGCAGACGGGGCCCGATTCCCCCACCCCACTGCACTGCCTGGGAATGTCTGCTGGCAGAAGGGCCGAGATCTTCAGATGGAAACGTGCTGCCTAGGCTCGCAGCATTTTCTGTCGATGGGACTTATCTGGCACCAATCCCGGACCCTGCCGTATCCGAGCACCTCTCAGTCCCTAGCGTGTATCCTCACACATTCCCAGAAGGTAGAGCAGGGCTATTATCCCCGGGTACAGATGAGAAACTGAGGCACCGAGAGACCAGGGCCCAGATCCTTTAAGGTATGTAGATGCCTAATTCCCATGGCAATCAATGGGAGTTAGGTGCCTACATACCTGCTTGTTGAAAAATAACCAGTCTTAACAATAGCGTCACTGGCCCAGGCACAATGACATTGTTTCAATGATGGCTGGAAACTGTTCCTGGGAGTAGCTCATTCCCTGGTGCTTCCGGATGTTCACTGCACCGCGCCGACTGCCAGTTCCAGCCCGCGAGAGGCAGCCCTTTGCAAGCGTCTTGTTGCTATTGAATGGATTCATTTCTAATAACCGAGGAGCGGAGCCATCCCTGTCGTGTCTGTGCCCTGTGTATTTATTGAGATCTGAGTGAGCGCATTTTTTAAAAAGGGTTATGTGAATTGCCAAACTGTGAGCATCCTGCACCCCGCAGGACTCCAGAACCCCCTGTTTGAGTTGCATGAAACAAGGGAGAAACATTCTACGTTGCCCCAGAGGCACCCTACCGGTTTAGGATCCTAGAACCATAGGGTGAGATGGGACCGCATGGGTCAGCGAGTCTAACCCCGGCCAAGATGCAGGATTTATTGTGTCTAAACCATCCAAGACAGGTAGCTATCCAATCTCCTCTTGAAAACCTCCAATAAAGGCGCTTCCATGACCGCCCTGTGCTCTCTGTTCCATTGCCCTGCTGTTCTTACAGTTAGGAAGTTTTTCATGAGATTTAATCTAAACCTGCTGCAGCTCTGTAGTTTGAACCCATGGCCTCTTGTCCTGCCCTCTGTGGCAAGAGAGAACAACTTTTCTCCATCTTTTTTACGGCAGCCTTTCAAGTATTTGAAGACCACTATCCTGTCCCCTGTAATCTCCTTTTTTTCCAAACAGTTCCTCAGCCTTTGCTCACATGGCTGCATTCCATCCCTTTGATCACCTTTGTCACTCGCCTCTGGATCCTTTGTGTTTCTCTACATCTTTTCTATACAGCGATGACCAAAACTGGACACAGTACTCCAGCTGAGGACTAATCACACCGAGCAGAGCTGTGCTATCACCTCCCGTGATTTGCATGCTATGCCTCTGTGTGACAAAGTGTACCAGCCCCGCACCAGAGAAGAAAGAGTTAACCCCATACTCTGTGCAGAGGAGGCCACACCCCCTCACCACTACTGGGCATGCTTCAACTGTAGTCTCAGTATAAAAGGGAGCAGTGGAGGCGAGAGAATGCATACTGCAGGTGTCCTTCTGGGAGTTGCTGGAGCTCTGGTCCATGGAGGCCAGATATGCTGAGACCCAGACAGATACCTGGCTGCCTGTGGAAGCCCAAGAGGGGACAGAGCCACTGGGAGCTTTGCTGGTTGATGACCCCAGAGGACCTGGGAACTATGGCACTGGAAAACAGGGTAGGAAGTAGTCTAGGGGGACTAGACATTGTTCTGGGTGTAGAACCAGCAACTAAGTCAGTGTGTTTTGGATGGATACCTAATGACCTGTCTGAATATATTCACCACTGACAGGGCCCTGGGTTGGGACTTGGTGGAGTAGGGAGGGCCTGGTTCCCCCTCCCCCAGCTCCACCAACCCCTCCTGTCTG
The DNA here is from genome assembly GCF_026122565.2 of Emydura macquarii macquarii. Lineage (NCBI taxonomy): Eukaryota > Metazoa > Chordata > Testudines > Chelidae > Emydura > Emydura macquarii. The sequence goes on from NW_027131391.1 coordinate 9,629,829, forward strand.
GTCACTAGGCCATGCAGCTCCATTGAGGAGGGCAGCCATATTGACTTTGGCCCTTAGGCCACAGCCCTGCATAAGAGGGCCAACTTAGTGACCCCAACCATTAGACCATACTGCCCTGAGGTCTAAAGGTGGGTGGTTGTTTGAACTCAGCTGTGGGGCTATACCATGCCTCCCCAAAGGGTGATGGGGTGTACCAGGCCCATGGCACTCTGTTAATGCAACCTAAAATTGCATTTGCTTTTTTTAGAACAGTGTTGTGTTGCTGAGTTATGTTGAGATTCTGATCCACCACAACTCCAGAATCTTTAGCAGTGCTGCTGTCAAGCCAGCCGTCCCCTGTTCTGTAGTTGTGCATTTGTTTCTTCTTCCCCAAGTGTAGCACCTTACATTTATCTTTGTTGAATTTCATTTTCTTTTCTATAGCTCAGCTCTCTAGTTTATCAAGATTCCTCTGAATTTTAGCTCTATCCTCCAAAGTGTTGGCATCTCTCCCAACTTTGTGTCATTTGCAGATCTGATCAGTCTGCTCTAGTCCTACATCCAGGTCATTAATAAAGATGTTAAACAACACCAGACCCAGAACAGATCCCTGTGGAACCCCAGTCCATTAATAGTTACTTACTCTTTGTTTGCATTTGTTTAACCAATTCTGTAGCCACTTAATGGTAGTTCCCTCAAGCCCTCATTTCTCCAGCTTACATCAGGATGTCATGGGGGACTGTGTCAAAAGTCCCCTGGGTCTTCCCAAATAAAGACCTCTGGGGCTGGAGATTTTAGAGATGTGTGAGGGGGGGGGGGAAACAAGGCTTATAAATGGGAACAGGCTGGCATAATACCTAGAAGTTATACAGGGCTTCTTGGGTCTGATATCTCAACTGAATTTGGCTTTAGATGGGTCCCTAATCTATGTTGTATAAAGCTCTTTGCCATAGCAGCATCAGTGGCATTATCCCCATTTTACAGATGGGAAAACTGAGTCACCGAGAGGGGAGGTGACTTGCCCAGGCGCTCTCAGTAGTCATGTCTACACTATGGGCACTACGGCAGCACAGCTGCAGTGCTGCACCAGCCCCATAGTGTAGACCCTTTCTACCATGACGGAAGTGGGTTTTCCTGTCAGTGTGGTTAGTGCCCCTCCCCAAGCGGGAGTAGCTGGGTCAACAGGAGAATTCTTCCCTCAACCTAGCTGCATCTACATCAGGGGTTAGGTCGGCTTAACTACAGTGCTCAGGGGGGTGAATTCTTCCCATCCCCAGGCACCGTAGCTATGTTGCCCTAACTTTTGTGTGTCGAGCAGGCCTCAGTCGGTGGCAGACCTGGGAGTTGAACTCAGCCTCGTGACACCAAGTCAAACCCTGGAGCACAGCACTTTTATGCCTAGCCCTTGGGTTTTTGGAAAGGGCTTTGTAAGGGCATCTGTTCTGTACTGTGAGCAGGCCTCAGCCCAGGGCTATGCTAGAGCGTGCACTGATGCAGCTGCACCGCTGTAAGCTCTCTAGTGTCGCCGCTCTACGCCAATGGGGGAGAGCTCTCCTGTCAGCTTAGCTCTGCAAGCAGCTGCAGCTATGTTGATGGGAGAAGCGCTCCCTTGTCCACACCGGCGCTTAAATCGTCTCCCGCTCCCGGAGTGGCTAATTCACACCCCGGAGCGACACACGTGAACTTTATGCTGATTTCAGATGAAGTGCAGCCATAGTGTAAGACGGAAGCGAGGCTGTCCTGTCCGCGGTGCCAGACCCTGCATCCAGCAGGATCCATCATTTCAAAGGGCAGCTCAAAGACGAGCTCCTAGTGGGAGCTCGCTGCAGATTGGAGGAAGCTGGCATTTAGCTACAGGGCTGCTCTGCAAACGCAGGGCATGCAAGCACCGCGGCCCCTCCTGACGCCACACAGGCAATTAAGTCTGTAGCATTGCTGTGTCTTTACTTAACTATCCGCCCCACCATCTCGCCAGCCGCTCTCTGGGCATTCATCTGTAATTATCTCTCTTGCTTTGCATTACTGTTCTGCAAATTAATCACAAGACATCGCTTCCTTATCTGTAGCAGGGGCCTGCCCAAACGATTGCCTGGGACTCCGCTAAAGAACAGGAACTGCTGAGTGTGCGCAATGAAAGGATCGTGCACATACTGCACGGGGCTCCCTACATGCTTCTGTCCTGCTGATCCCTGGTACCCCACCCAGGCCAGTCCCAGGGGCTGGGGCACTGCAGGTAAATGCCGACCCCCGTCCCGTCTCACTACATCAGATCATGGCCATTCTGCTCTGGCTACATGGACCCTCTAGACTGAGCAGAGCTGCAGCCGCCTGCCGATTTGGGGGTGTTGCGAAGATCTGGTGATTTGTGGGTCCCCAAGAGGCTGGCTTGCACAGGGCACATGGGCCCTATGGGTGGGGATCCACAGTCACCCCCACCTCCTTCCTGTGTGTGACCCTCATCTGAGCCCTCTGTGCTGGTCCTGCCTTCACTGTTCTCGCTGCCTGTTCCCCCTTGCACCCTAGCCCTCCCGGGGTCTGTCTTCCTTCATGCCCATTCCCACTCCTGTTCCCCCTTTCTCATGGCCGCTTCTCTGCTCCCCGCCCTCCCTAGCTCCTGTCTCACCTGTACCCTCCTACCTCATCACTCCCCTCCCCCCCCCCCCCCATCCTGCCTCCATCCCGGCTCTCCCCTGCCCCCTCCCTGCATCCAAGCCCCAGGCCCGCTCTCCTCCTTCATGCCCGTAGGTGGCTAGGGGCTGGCGCACACGGCATCCAAAATGCGGGTCCTTCAAATGCCTCAGCCCCTGCACCAAGCCCACGGCTCCAGGGATGCTGGCTGCTTCTCCCTGTACTAATGCCCACCTCCGCCTGCTGAGAAACACGCCCCCGCAGGCAGCTGACATTGGCAAAGGAGGAGGCGACTCTCCAGCAATCGCACCCCACGAGCCCCACTCTGAGAATCTCCCTTTGGAGAAGCTTCTCTGCGGGCTGCTTAGAACCCCGGGCACGTGCTGGCACGGCCCCTGCACACGCGCAGCTCTCCCGCCCTCAATTACTGCTTCCATAGCCATAAATGTCCATAAGAAGAATTGTACCAGGTACTCCCGGAACGAGATTCTGAAACCAACCTACACTGCAAGGTCTTTGTGTTAACTCCTTCAGCACTGGAGTACAGCCGAGAATCTGGGAATCCCCCGCACTGAGACACGACTGCACCCCTCTGCTATGTCACCATCCCCAGGAACCCCCGCAGTGAGACACTACTGCACCCCTCTGCTATGTCACAGCCCCTGGGAATCTCTTGCACTGAGACATGACTGCACCCCTCTGCTACATCACAGCCTGGGGACCCCCAGCACTGAGACACAACTGCATCATGGGAAAAGGAGCATTATTAGCCCAATTTTACAGATAAACATAAAACAGCCATAGTGGGTCAGACCAATGGTCGATCTAGCCCAGTATCCTGTCTTCCGACAGTGGCCAATGTCAGGTGCTTCAGACAGAATGAACAGAACAGGTAACCATCAAGTAATCCATCCTGTCACCCAGACCCAGCTTCTGGCAAACAGCAATCCCTGCCCATCTGGCTAATAGGTCCATCAATGGCTATCTTCCATGAATTTATCTAGCTCTTTTTTGAACTCCAGTATAATCTTGGCTTTCACAACATCCTCTGGCAAGGAGTTCCACGGGTCAGCTGTGTGTTGTGTGAAGAAATACTTCCTTTTGTTCATTTTAAACCTGCTGCCTCCTAATTCCATTTGGTGACCCCTAGTTCATGTGTTATGAGAAGGAGTAAATAACACTTCCTTATTCACTTTCTCCACAGCTGTCATGATTTTATAGACCTTTGTTATATCCCCCCTGTAGTCGTCTCTTTTCCAAGCTGAAAAGTCCCAGTCTTGTTAATCTCTCCTCACATGGAAGCTTTTCCACACCCCTAATCATTTGTTGCCCTTTTCTGTACCTTTTCCAATTCTGATATATCTTTTCTGAGATGGGGTGACCAGATCTGCTTGAAGTATTCAAGATGTGGGTGTATCATGGATTTATAAAAAGGCAAGATGGGAAATGAAGCCCATAGAGACTAGTACATGGTCACCCAGTCTGTGGCAGACTGGAAGGAACCCAGAGTTCCAGATCAGCTTCTTTGTTCCAAGATTGCTCTATTTCATTTTCTCGCACTGTGTGGTTTTTCCATAGAGAGAAGAAAAATGTAAGGAAGGAAAAGCTCGGAACAGATACATCAGGTGAGAAATTGGCCATTTGAAATAAATAGGAACATTAAACAAGAATTAGAAATCATGTAATGGAAGTTTTTTAGCTCTCCCTCTTTCATGTCAATTTAGAGCTGGCAAAAGATACCAGATTGACAGCCCTGAAATCTGGAGGCCTCTCTTTAGTCACAGATCAGGTACAGGCTGGAGAATGGTGGGGCAATTTCCCTTCCATCAATGTGTGTCACAACCCAGATGCTGAAGGACGAAGAGTAGGGATGGAAGGCACTATGGATATATAATGAGGCATCCTCTTAGAACAGCGGTTCTCCTACTGGGGGTCAGGCCCTCTAAGGGGGCATGAGATGGATCGTGGGGGGTGCCATGGGTGGAGTTGGGGGATGGGGGGCAAGGCCCCCCAAAATTCTGATGGAGCTGTATCCTCCTGCTGGGTGAGGGGCACTGGGCTGAGAGCAGGGCTGGGTGGCAGTGGAGACCCTGGCGCCTCACACAGGCAGCGCCGGGCAGGTGTTGGGTGTGGAGGACCCTTAGGAGGGCAGTGGAGGTGGGGGAGGCACTGCTGGCGGAGCAGGGGACAGAGCCGGTCCGGTCCACACTCCACTTTTTGTGCAGCCGCTTCCATCTCCAGTCAGAGCGCTCTCCCGGCAGCCGCCGACTCCCACAGTAGCGGTCCCCCCGCCGCTGCCAGCTCCCGGGGGCGGCAGCTGCATCCACGCTGCTACGTGAGGATAATTCCCCACCACCGTTGCCATTTTCTCTGGCAGGTCACATGGGGCTCCAGAGCTGCGGGGGAGCTGCTGCTAACCCTTGCCCCCCAAATTAAGCAGTCAAACTCCGCCTATGATACGTAGGCCCTGTTTTTTTCCTGAAAGTGGGGAGTGGGATCGGCAGAAGGGGGGTGCAATTGTTACACAAAAGTCCACGGGGGGGTCCATTTAAAAAGTTTGAGAACCGCTGCCTTCGAACAGGCATCCCAGGATGTTAAGGGAATTAGTTAGAAGAGTTTTACTCCATCACTAACCACAGTTCTTCGAAGAGTGCTAGAGATCTGGGACGCTAGCAGAAGTTTGGAGAAAAGCAAACCCGGTACTGATCTTCATTCTGGTGGGTGAACAAAGAATGATTCTGACCATTACTGGGTTGTAATGGTCAGTCTTATGGCAATCACAGGTAAAATGAACAGTGCGACGATGCAGATGAAAAGAAAAATCCCTAAAGACAGAGGAAAGAGAAGCTCTGAGCAATTAAGCAGCATGGGTTATAAAGAAACAAATCTTGCCACGTAAGCTCGACTTTTGTTTAAAAAAATAGAATTGTAAAATTAGCTGATGACGAGAATGCAGTGCATATAAGACAGCAGGGTTTTGGTGGAGTGTTTTATACAGCGGCTCATGAAATCTTAGCCATAAAATTAATTTCATTTGGCTTGTATGGGAATACTGATATAGACTGGAAACTTGGCAGAAGAACCGCAGGCAAAAGGTAAATGGCATTGTTTAGAGCTGTGGAGAAGTGTCAGGTGGAGTAGGACAGATCAGTGTAGGGGCAGGTCTTGTTTAACATCTTTGTGAATGATCTGGAAAAAGGGACTAGCCAACATGTTTCGAGTCAGGTTCAGCTCTGGGCTGGGGAATCATTCGCACTCTGGGAAATAAACAGAAGGCTCTAGGGATGGAGGATTTATACCTCCCGCATCCTGGGCAATCTGATTAGTTCTTGATCTTTGCTGTTGAAACAACAGCACTTGAGTGTTTAATGTTCAATGAGCCAAATTCAGAGGGTGTCTCAATTGGCGTATGTTACACACTGAAGAGATTGGGAGAAGATATAAATGAGGGCATCTTAGCATCCATTCAGAGCTGATTGGGACTGTGCAGTATCTTCTGCAAAAAATTTCAAATGAAAGCAATATCATTCATTTTTCCCCCTAAACTTTCCACTGAGGTTTTCTGACAGAGGCAGAACACTGAAAATTTGTCAGTTTTTAATTGTTTTCAGTTTTCAGAAACTGAAACCTTTTTTTAATTTGGTTTTTCATACAAAAAATCTGAAAATTGGGAAAGAAACAAAATTTTTCCACAAAACATTGTGTTGAAAGAAAAGACCATTTTTTGTCCAAACAAAGTCTGAATGAAAAATTTTCATCAGCTGCAATTCATTATTCTGTAATAATCTATTCCCAGAATCATTGGGTTCTAGGACAGACAGGACCAGGAGATTATCTAGTTTGACCTTCTGTATATCACAGAGTGTTAAATTTCACCCAAGTACCCTGAATTGATCAGGTTCATCTCTGAATTAGGCCCATTGTGTCTAGTGAAACCAAAAATTAAACATCTCCCTGTACATTTAGTCAAATCTGGCATCATGGAACTCCCTGCTGCATGTAACTTGTATGTTGTTACAAAATGGATTAGGCTCTTCTGCAAATGGAATGGCACCTGCACTTACACGGGGTAGCACTAAAAGACAAGGTATCCCAATCTTTGTACTTCACGGCACAGGCACATCAGCTGGTATGATGGTGATGAAATTCCCCATGGTGTAACTATTCCCCAGTGAGATGATTAGTGGGGTTTTTACAGCTTTCTCTGAAGCACCTGATCCATTGTCAGACACAGGATTCTCGTCAAGATTCATATATTTTAAGGCTACATTATCTCACCGCTTGCGTAACACAGGCCTGAGAATTCACCCAGTGATTCCAGAATCAAGCCCATAACTTCTGGCACAGCTGAAGTGTGACTGTTAGAAAGCCACCCAGCCTCGACTGAAAGACTTCAAGTGAGGGAGAACCCACCACATGCTCGGTCAGGAAGTCAGTCCATGGCTAATCACAATATTGGCATTATCGGATGGGCAGGGGTGTCAAGACCCTCTGACACTTGTGTGTGAGCCTCAGTTGAGAACCCCGGGAGCCAATGGCCCATTGGTCTAGTCTGTGTTGATTCTTATGGGGTTTTTTTGCTCTCCAGAAATATCTGTGCTCTCTCCTTTGAAGGGCATGTCTACGCTGCAGCTAGGAGCGCGCTCCCAGCCGGCTAGACCGACATGTGCTAGCTCCGCTCAAGTTAGCGGGTTAAAAATAGCAGTGTGGACATGGCAGCAAATTACCTGCCTGCCCCCTGAGGCCCATACTCGGGTGGTTGGCCCATGCTGCAACCTCCCCACTGCTGTTTTTAGCCCATTAGTTTGAGCACAGCTTGCATGTGTCTGCCTGTGTGGACTTGAAGGCTTCTCCAAGCTGCCGTGTAGACATGCTCTATGGGTTTCCTCACTGACGTCCCTGCAGCGAGGAATTATCCTCTTACGGCTCAGGACGGCCTGATAGGCCTCGCAGAACCAACTGAGGGCAGGGCCGGAAGCCAGGCACCCTCCTTTCAGGACTTCCAACCATTCATGCAGGAAATAGTCCTGGATGTCCTCAGGGCAGCCAGGGGCCCCTCGGGGACTCTGAATCTGAACTAGCGAGGGAGAGTGGAGAAGGAGCCCCCCCGACCTGTCAGCATCTCCTGCCATGCAGGGACTCTCCCAGCCCTAAAGAAACCATTGCTTAATGTGAGAGACTCCGGCACGCCACAAACTGCTGCCCAGAGACTCACCTCCCTTAGCCAAGCAAGCAAAATGCAATCTCCAATGCCAGTGGCCTGGACGGTGTCAGTCAGCTCTCAGCCAGGGCACCGTGGGACAGAGAGCACTTGTGGCTGTGGGGCATGGCCACTTCCCGTCCCTAGGATTCGTGTTCATGCAGCTGGGTCTCTCAGAAGCACCTACCAGCATCGCTCACCCAGTTCTGCTGTCCCAGCTCCCTGGAGGGATGAGTGGAAAGGACCTGAAATGATTTGGGTCTTTCCCCTCCAACCACACCCAGGGGGCTGCTATGGGCACTTGTTCCTCCCCCTCCATAGTCCTGGTCTGAGACTCAACCCACTCCCCATGTTATTCAGCATCTACAGGAGTCACCGAGAGCTGCGGAGACCAGCTGGCTGCAGTGCCGGCTGTAGACAGAGGGCAGCCAGCTCGCCATCTTCCCCCCGGCAGATGAGAACAGCCCCCTCTCCCTGCTGTCCCGGTGCCTGGCTGCGCCCAGCCCCTTGACAAGGGCAGCTGGTGAACGTGGTCCCAGGCAGGAGGGAGGCGATGCTGCTGTGAAGAGGGAGGTGCCGGGAAGATCTCCCCTCTGCGGCTCTGCCATAACTTCCGCCGCCAGTGAGGGCACCTGCCTGCTGATTGGCAAACCGGTCGCAGCCTTGGGATCCTTTTGGCCCCCTCAGCGCTACTGGCTGCCCACATAGCTCTGGCAGCACAAACTGCCCCCTCCGGCTGTGACTGGCCAGACGGTCGCGCCCTGTCCTGTCTGACACAGGCCCGGCCACAGAGAGACATCCGGGACCTCCTGGCATCACCAGTGCAGCTCAGCTGCCAGGCGGAAGCTGCCTGCCCTGAGACCGCTCCGACGGGTGCCATCTGCAGCAGCCTGTCTGCTGAGCGGCACGACCATGCCTTGAGCACATCGCCCCAGGCCTGGCTCCCCGCTGACACTGAAGAGAGCTCAGCACAAGCCCATGGGACAGGCGCTGCTGCCTGAGCGACGCCTTCCCTCCACAGCCTGTGTTCCAGGGGGGCTATGATGCTGTTCCAGTAGAGGGAGGTTTGTGAGTGCAGGAAACAGAACACTCAAGGGGGCAGGGCCTAGACTGTGGAACTCCCTGCCACAAGAAAGAGACCATGGGCCGCCGCACTTATTACAGAGTGAATATTTTCTGAGCTAGCCCTGCATGAGGTCCCACATAGACAGCCAACACGGCCACTCACACATGCCCAAACAAGCAAACACCAGTCCCCTAAGCCAGTCAAGCTATTTCTCCTACAGGCTGGGAAGAGGAGAGAGGCTGTTGTGTTTATGTCTATCTGCTAGCGCTTGAGGGGGCACTCAGATAGTGCAGAGCTAGTGGGGGGTCTCATGTAAGAACCTGGGTGAATGCACAGAGCTAGGGTGAGCAGAGAGCAAGTGTGGAAAATCAGGACACTTTTATTTTTGGGGGGGTGAAGGGGTTATAGTTGCCTATGTAAGTCAAAGCCGCTAAGATCAGGATGGTCCTGATCAGATCGAGACGTCTGGTCACCCAGCACAGAAGATCTTTTTGATGCAAGGCTACTGGATCTAAGTTCCCAATTCTGCACCAATCCCCTGGTGTCCCAGAGCTCTCCTTCCAATCTTTTCCACCTCTGCAAAGCTCTGCTCCCCTTCCCAGGGGCAGCCCCATGCCTTCCAGGCAGGAAAGCCTGGGACTCAATGCCGAGTGCTAGGCACAAGTCCCGAGGAGGAGGGGAAAGGAGAGCTTTTCCCTTGGGCTCTGTGCATGGGTGTGATTTACGCCCTGCTTACTGGGAAGGGGAGACCTCATCAGCAAGGTCCTGATAAACGCTGAGCGACGGATACATCCTCGGTGCACTGAGCCGCGGGGCTGAGAAAGGCCTTGCTCAATCAGGAGCTGTGTGCGGGGGAAGCGCATGAGTGTGTGGATGTCATGGGCTGCTTGTGTGTCTCATGCTAGCCCTTCCAGGCCGGTCTGCTCCTTCGGGTGCCCCAACACCCTTGCACTCGTGCGAAGAAAGGCACAAACTGCTGCAGTGAAAAGCAGTGCAAATCCCAGCACTTACGTGCTCCGAGCAAGCCCTGTGCTCCGTCCCGCCCAGTGCCCAGGGCCGGACGCCGCACATGGGGCGGTGGGCGTGGCAAATGGAAAAGGAGGGCTGCGCAATGCAAATTGCTTCTGCTGCAACTTGAGCATCCGACGGGCTCAATGGAAAGCCGCCCCAGGTGACTGTAACGCGTCTTCAGATGTGCGTACAGATGGATGCGGGCTGCCAGCACCCGGGTCCTGCATGTCCACGTCCAGGCAGTGAAAGCCACTGAACCAAGGCGCACAGCTGTTGTTACTGATCACCATCATTAGTTGGTATGATTGTATCCTTGTGAGTTTGGATGTGCTATTTCCGCAGCCCCATAACTCTGCAGGGCTTATGGCTGAGTGCAGCCCGTCCCTTCTTCGCCCCTGAGTCTTTGCCGCTGCTGTTTCTGTGCCAGCGTGTTCTTCCCTGGCAGTTTCTACGGGAATACTCTACAGTATTACAAAGAGCACACTGCGCTTCCAGGCAGCCGGCCCCGGATCTGCGATGCCTGATGCATCCTACTGTAAAGTCATTAATGAATTACTTGCAAGATGCAAACACTCTGTGATGTAAGCAGGTATTATGCTACATATAATAGTACAGATGTGTAACTGTTCTATGAGAAAGAGATTCATCTATCTAGAGAATATCTGCATTTATATCACACTCCTCATCCATAGAGTTCACAGTGTTTAACAAGCATGTGTAGGTAGTATTATTGCAGTTTTACAGATGGGGAAACTGAGGCACAGGGGAGGGGATTGACTTGTTCAGGGCCACAAAGTGGCAGACCTGGGAGCAGAACACATGATTTTGCCAAAAAATATTTCTCAGCCAGAATGAACATTTTTTGTGGAAATTGTCCATTTTCTCATTGACAAGCTGGAAACAGAATTGTTGTTGTAAAATGTTTTGGGTTTTGGCAAAACGTTTGGTTGTTGGGTAAACATTTTCCCCTTAGGTTTAGGAAACAGATCCTTTGATTTTTTTACCCAAACCCCAAAAGAGTTTTCGAAAAGTGAAAAAAATGTCATTCGCTTTTCGGTTTCAGTTTTTGACTGAAAAAAACAAAAGAATTTCACAGGAATTTCACAAAACGACCCAAGCTTTAAAAAAAATGGCCCGTGAAAAATAATTGGGATTTTCTGACTAGCTCTAACTTTAGTGCTTTTGAAAAAAATCTCACGCTGTGGTGCTGTGTCTTTGAGTATGTGCTGTTATGCTGACCCATGAGCTGAACTCTGTTTGTCTGTGTGTGTACTAGCGTGGCTGGGTGTACTGATCCCAGTTTTGCAGTAAGCCTGGTTAGTCCTGCACTGGACGTGCTTGCTCACGTCTGGTCAATATTGCCCTGTGTGTGTTGCATGTACCCTGTGCCTGTGGCTTGCGGCATGTCAGCTCCCTGACTTTCCGCACCGTTCCCCCCACTGTGCGGCCGATGTTCCTGTCTGATGAGTTTCGCTCACTGAGGTTCCCATCTGTACAGACCTCACCAGCTGCAAACGGCAGGGTGTAAATTAAACACCAAGAGCCAGAATCCACTGGGGCTGGCCTTTGATTTTACAGGGTGCAGGATGCCACTCACAGAATTGGCAGCTGACTGTGGGGAAGGGAAGCACACGCTGAATCAGGGCAGAGGAGAGGGAACGGTATGAGAGATAGAGAGCTCTGATAGACTGGAAGAGCAGAAGGGAGGGGACTAGAAGCCACGCCCCCTGACAGGCAGTCTGGTGCCCTAACCACTGCACTACGCTGCCTGTCACTCAGTAGCTGATCTGTTCTTGTTGCAACTTGGCTCTTGCTAGCATGAAATGGTTTTGATCAGCTCTCTTTGCAATGAGTGAACCTAGAATCAATTTAATGGGGATAGGAAATGAGTTAATAGAAATGTTAATAAAAGGAACAAATTTAAAGTGGGCTGGCACTCAGGCCCTTTGAAATACAAGGTAGGTCCTTTCTTCACTAGGCTATAAAACTGTAGAGATGTGAAGCAGGAGTTTCAAGGTAGTTTCTGACTACTGGAGGGCTTTGATGTTTGACTAGTGGGCAATAGAAACAGCGTATGAGGGCTTTTATTTAAAAAAGATGATAAAGGCTATACGGTTAAAATAAAATGTGCTCCCTAATTCATACCAACAATGCAGAACGCCTTGTTTATAGAGCATCTGCACGATCAGTTCCTGGTCCATGAGTGGGACCCCGGGTGCTGCAGTAATAAATCATAATTCACAGTTCTTAGCTGCTACCCCGTGGCATAGCTCCAAGGGTTACTGTAAGACTGAGCAGAACCTGTCATTTATGATTTGTTTGTACTGCACCGGGCACACTGACGCTCTGATCTAGCCATGGCTGTTCGGTGCTAGTGGAGACGGTTGACTAATAAGAATATTAATAATTAATGAACAATAATAAAGTAATTTATGTCCGTTGAGAATGTAACTTTACCGCTCTTGCTTGTTTTGCTTCTTTAATACATATGTGAGAAAGTGAACACACTTCAATAGCTGGGCGAGACACGCCTCCACTATCGGCCACCTGCGGGGATCTTGCTGGGCCTGTGACATTAGAGAGATCAGGTCTGTGCAGACTTGCCAGACGAATGATTTCCCACTCCTCATGCTGGAACAAATGGCCAATCGATCGCTCAGCTGTTTGCGGGACACTGTGTATGAAGTAGCACTGCTGCTCTTCGGCTAACCTGGCTTTGAGCAACCAGCGCACCCTGGGGCACGAACGGTCTAAGGAGTGTTACAACTGGGGAATAGGGTGACCAGATAGCAAGTGAGAAAACTGGGGACGGGGGTGGGGAGTTATAGGAACCTATATAAGACAAATCCTCAAATATCGGGATTGTCCAGATCGGGACATCTGGTCACTCTACTGGGGAACAAGCCGTGACATGCAAAATTAGGCTTCTGGACGCAGAGCTGCAAAGCATCAAGGCGCTTAACTCCCATGGGAGCTGGGCCCTGGTTTGCAGTGTCCGGGGGGCATCTGACCAGAACGTCAAGACAAACCAAGAAGGGGCTATGATTCTTTCCTCCCCTCCCCCCCCAGCTCCAGTCACCGAAAGAATCCGCTCCAGGGCTTGCACTGAGCTCCACGTGTGCTGGGGCAGGAGGCCTTTGGTTTGGTCAGTGCTGTGACCAAGACACCTTGCTCTGGCGCTGCCAGTCCCTTCAGACACAGCCTGCTCTGGCCCATGCCGTGCGCACACTGCGGCCAACCTGCGACATCGGGGCAGAGCGGGAGCCGGCTTTACCGCATCGCTTTGGGGTCGGTTGGATTTTGTCAGCTTGCATCCCTGGCCCGATCAGCTTCTGCCCATCGCACGCAGACAGACAGACAGACACAGAAGACGGGTCCCGAAATCCTTACTTTCACCATGTCAACCTGAGCTCTGGCAGTGCTGCCCAGGTTAGCCCCTGCAGCCCCTATATCCTGCGGGGACACAGGGCCAAAAACTGGCGCACGGCCATCACAGAGCTGCTTTGCTTTGCCACTGGACAGCGTCAATTTCCCCAGCCCCCCAGCTTGTTAACCCTTTCACCACTCCTATCACCCGCCCTGGCACCTTTCCAGTCTTTGCCTCCTGGAGACGCTGGTTCAGTTGTCTTTACATCCCTCTCCGTTTGGTGTGGACTCCGCTCCCCAAAGCAAGCCGTGCGAAGAGGGGTGTCAGGGTAGCGTACTAGAGCTGTGTGCATGCGTGGGGGCATGTGGTGCTAACCTTTTCATCCACACACTTGTCTCCCCTGCACCAATGGTTTGCGAGCGCCCAGAGCCATTTGTTTTCACCAGAATGAAAGGCCCACGTGGCTCTGGGAATTTTGATCAATCAAAGGCTTCAGGCCTCAATGCAAATTTCTCTTGCAAAAAAAGCTCTTTCTTTTCTGCAAGTCTCCAGGCCCCGCTGCAAGCGTTTCAATCCCGCAAAGTGATTTATTCCCGGAGATCCCCATGGTAAATCACTCACTCACTCACTGCCTTGCAGATGTCATGTTTGCTCAGTCAAAACCCCTCTCTGTCTCTCCTCCTGGCTCCTGGCTCCATGTGCTCGCTGAGCTGTGCAGTCACAGGGGAAGCCGCACTTCCCTTGGCCATCCCAGCAGCGTCTCACTCCTCGGAGACACCCTTCCCCTCTCCTCTGCTGCTGTCCTAGCTGGGCAGGGAATGACTGGGAAAGAGTCCCGGGCCCTCCAGCCACATGGGAGAAGTGGACGGGTTTCTTTCCTTGGCGGCAGACCACGAGATCCTCTGTGTGGAGGCACTGGGTTCCTGCAGTGACGATGTCCATCAGACATCCTGGTGCTGATTATCTCACTCTCCTGAGGGGATGGTCTCAGATCTGCCACCGATGACCCTGACACCAGCTCCAGAGCAGAGCAATGGCTGTATCCTTCCAGCAGGGGAAGCGCCCATCTCCTCCGCTCTCACAGAGCGCCCAGGGACCCCATCCAGGAGTTGACTCAGAGGGCTTCTACAGACCCATGCGGCTCTGCTATTCACAACGCCTCTGCTTAACCTCCCCCTTCTCCCCAGGGCTAGGGATTGGAAAAGTTTATGGGCTAATTCATGTGGTAGGTACAAGCTGGTGATCAGGAACTCCTCTCCTGAGTCGGGCCCTCTCTGAGAGGAGCAGGGGGGGATTAATTGGTTAAACAGAGCCCAGTGTGCTGGGTTGGCTGCTGATTACCAGCGCTCTGTCACACAGCTTGATGAGAGCGATCAGCAACTCAGGCATGGGGGAAAGCAGGGAGCTGGCAAAGCAGGGGGGCAGCCTGTGTCTCTGCTCAGAGCCCCAGGAATCAGAGAGAAGGGCAGGCGTGGTGACCCGCAGGAAACCCAGAGTGAGGGTGGAAACTCTGGCCTGCCTCTGACGCAGGGTTGGGCGGTCCCTGCAAAGGATTGGAGAACTGGAAGGGGCCGGGTGATCGGAGGAGAACAAAGATAGTGCTGATCTTCAGGAAAGGAAGGCAAGCGATCCTGGCAAGCCCCGGCTGGAAAGTCTAGTTTCAGAAAATGAACCAAACAAATAATGAAGGAGAAACAAACATAGTTCGAAATCTTGTGTTATCTGTGCCTTGATTTGCAGCAGCACCTGGGGCCCCAGCAGCTGGGCCATTGTCTCCCCTAATGAAAACATTAAACCCCATGTAACGCACAGAGCAGAGCCTGTGACAAAGCTCCTGCTAGCACTCAATTAAAATCCTGACAAAAACCTGCACCCTGGGCTCTGGCCGGCTCCATAAACCTTTGAGAACATGTTGTTGCCAGTCCTGGAACATTAATTTTCGGGAAATGGCCACAAGGGTAACAGAGCGTCTGTGATTAACACAGGAAGAGGAAATTAGGCAATAACAATCATATTTATTACGGTAGCACCTGGAGAGGGGCCCCATTGTACGGGGGGAGCAGGAGCCAGCCCTGGAGAGGTTACAGATTAGATAGAGAAAGGGTCGGAGAATGGGATAAAGACGCAAGAGCAGGGTGACTAAGGGGATGTTAACCCAGGAGCTGGAGGGGGATTTTCCGGCTCAAGGAGACAAACCCGCGCTATCTCTGATTGAGCTGATCGATCTATTCGTACAGCTGCAGCCACGTGAGTGGCAGGAGTCAGGTGGGTCCTGGGACAGTCGCCCTGTGTGCCGAGTCCCAGGGGGTGCCGTATCACTGTGCTGCTCGGCCGGTTTGGGGATCGGTTTGCTCAGCCGGGCCCTGGCTGGTCGAACGCCCAGGGCCGCTCTTGGTGGGAGAGGCTTGCTGCTCACGCTGCCCTGGCTACGCTCTCCTCAAATAGTGCGCTAGCAAGATCAGAGCGAAGGCTGGTGTCCCCCCAAGCAGGAATTCACACCTTCCAGCTCCGGGGTAGCCATACAGAGAGATGGAAAGCTGGCACCAGGCCAGGCGCTAGGGGACAGAGCAAATCACCGAGTGTGGGCTGGAAGGGAGAGGCAGGAAAGGTGGCGGCCATCGAGGGTGGAAGGTGGAGGTGTTGCAGCATGGGCTGTGCACGGGGACGCATGGCCTGCAAGGAGACCCCCTCAGGCTGCCCCAGAGACGCCATGAGTGACTCAAACAGCTCTTTGCAGACTGAGGTGCCTGCACGCTACCTGCTGCCCTGCCCGCTGTATGCCTGCCTGCACTGTATGCCCCATGCCCGCCTGCCCTGCCCCCGCACATGTCCCTCTGCCCACCTGCACCCATGATCTGACGTCCTTCCCCTAGCAGATGATGCCAGCTGTCAATCACAGCTCAGATAGCCTTGTAGTGCCTCCAGCCCTGCCCCCACGTGCAGCCAGAGATCAAAGGCAGATGGCCCATGGGGCAGCCGTGACCTCAGAGAGGCTCCTGCCTTTGAAGGTGAGGGACGAAGGACCCCGCCCCATGGGTCCGTCTGCCTCTGGAGCTGGGGCTAATGGGAGGTCTCTGTATCAAGGGTCCCTGCACCTACAGTACAAAGCGCACTTGCAGGGGGCACGTGGGGATGGGGCAAAGTGGGCCCTGCGGTCAGACAAGGGCGGAGGGAGTGTTTGGGACCCCAAGGGGAATCGATGAGGGTTAAAATGGCCAGCGGGGGCAGCCGCACCACGGCTCGCAGGGGAGTTAACACGGCGTGAGCTGCGCCCTGCTGGGCCTGGAGCCAGGGAGCCGGCCCAAGGTGTGGGCAGGCCAGGCACAGCGCACAAACCAGCCGCCACACAAAGGGTGTCTGGGCATCGTTCTCTGCACACACAGCTGGCACGGGGCAGGCGCCGCTCTGGGAGCTCCCGCTGCCGGATCTTTCCCACCCAGATCCCGGGTGCCCGCCAGCCCCCTGCACAAAGTTAACCCCTGTGTCTCTGGGTCCCTGTCCCCCTGCCTCAGCCCCTCCCTGTCCTGCAGCACCAGAGCTAGGCTCTGCCTCCCACCACCTGATTCGTCCCATCCCCTACTGACGGGCTGCCTGCCCCACGACCCCCCCCCACTGCTCCCCAGGGCACTGCCTAGCTGGATTGGGGGCCCCCCACAGCCCTCCCATTAGCAGAGGGACATGCAGGCGCTAGGCGGGGAGGGGGAGCACCCCCCTCCCCCAACTCTGGGTTCATCGGGGTCCCTGCCAAGCGCTCCTGGTCAGCTGGGCTTTGCCAGGCGCTGGCGTTGGCTGGTGACCTTTGCTATTCGCTAATTGGTCTGTGACTCGACCCTCCCTCCATCCCCAGCACAGCCAAGACGTTTGGCCCTGGGAACGCCCACGGGCTAAGAGGTGTGTGGGGAAACACCCGGGGGGCAGGGACACCAGTGCCCCACCTGCAGCGGCCTCACCCAGCCATTGAGTCACAGCTGTGCCGGGCCAAATGCTCGCACAGGCCCATGGTGCAGAGGCCGAGTTAGTGCCCTTGTTTTTTTGCCTCTCTCCTGCCTGAGGCTAGCAGGAGAGCAGCGTGGCCTCCTGACTAGCCCACTAGCTGGGACTCAGGAGACCCGCGTTCTGTGCCCGGCTCTGCAGCTGGGTGCCTTTGGGCAAGTCACCTGCTTTTCTGTGCCTCAGTTTCTCCAGCTGTACCATAGGCCATGCTATTGCCCTCCTTTGTAACGTGCGTGGAGACTGACCAATGAACGTGCTGTCTAAGGGTTCATGGTGATTATTATTAAAGTGCAGGCCCCAGGAGGGCACATGCTTGGCAGTGGCTGGAGCTGGAGAGGCAAAGTCTGGCTCCACAGTTGGATGTGCAGGGCAGATTTGGTCCTGCTGTGCTACTGGACAAAACAAAGGGCAGGTAATCAGGACAGCTGGGTTCCACGCCCAGGTCTGCTGATGACTCAGTGCATGATCCTAGGCAAGTCAGCCTCTCTCTGTGCCTCAGTTTCTCCATTTGTGGAATGGGCCTAACTCTACTGCCCCTCCCCCCCCCTTTGCAAAGAGCGTTCAGTGCTATGGATGAAAAGCATCTTCTCAGAGCAAAGCACAGTTATTTTGAAGCCATCTGTCTCCACCAGTTTTGGGGAGTCCGTCCCTCGGGGGGTGTCTCTCATTACAACGAGAGGCACGAGCTGTAAAATTTGAATCCAGGTCTGCTTTTGGATTTGGATTCTGCACCCTAAGGCAAGGGGGTTTCTGGTTTCAAGGCGGATTGGACCCGTTTCTGTTTCCAACCACCAACAGCCAATGTGGAGACCACAGACAAACAGGCCAGAACTTGTTTTCCACACCAGGAAGACTTGCTGGATGCAAACCCCAAAGGGAGAAAGAGTGCAGAGAATGTTCTCAGTGGGAGAGGATGGGGCAATGGAGGAGGGAGAACTATGCAGAGAGAGATGGTATAGACACCCAGCCGTGGGCTAGAGTCCCAGCGGGGCTGTGCAGGCCTGGGGAGGAACCAGGCCTAGCTAACACTGTGGGCTTATCCTGAGCCCACTGAGCTGTGGGAAAAGTCCCGTTAGTTCAATGGCAGGAGAAATAATGTCAGCTCTCACTGGGCAAAAATCCTGAGAATCCAGCTTGACATAGAGGGTACCAGGCCCGGTGCGCTGCCCAGGGGTGAGCGGGGCCCAGTGCGCTGGTGGGGGGTGAAGGGGTGGGGGACGAGAAGGGAACAGGGTGCTGCTCACGGGGCTGTGGCCACCAATACAAACGAGAAATATGCCCATCTCGGGCATGCCAGGCTAGTGACAAGCCATCTCCATGTTGATGTTAAACAGCCAATTTTTACTGTTTTGATGTCAGATAAGCGTAAAACATGATGAGGTTGTCACTGCGGAGTTGTAGCACCGGCGATAACAGGGTGACAGCAGTGCCTCATATTGTGTCTATGGGGATCGTTCAATCACACCCGCGCAAGGACACACTGCTACAGGGATCTCCCGCCCATCCGTGTGTGCCCCCCTGCAGGGATCTCTCTGCCAGGCAGGGATCTGTCACACACAGCCCTTTTTTTCCTTTGATCGACCTAACTGTCCCGCTGATCTCTTTACCTAGCCCAGCCTTTCTCTATGAGACTCCCCTGTTTGCGTCTCTCAATCCTGCCCCAGTCGTTCTAATCCTTCCCCGTGTCTCCTTTGTCCATCTCCTGCTTTCCCTTTCCCTCTCTTCCCTTGTCTTTCCGTTTCCTGTTTCCCCACTTCCCTTTTCCTCTATCCCACCATCTCGCCCTCCGTCTCCCTCTCCTTCTATCACTCCCGCCATCCCCCACTCTCTTTCCCTCGCCTTTCTCCAGCCCTTGTTTCTCTGTCTTTGCTCCCTGTCGCCATCTAGGGGAATGTGCTTCTTGCGTCTGGCCCGCTCGCCCCTAACTAACATGTGCCGCAGGAACAAATGGCTGGGTCCTGTGTACCGCTTTCAGGCTGGGCCAGATGTGACTGAGAAGAGCTGATCGGCCTGAGGGACTTGGAGACACTGACACAAGCTGCTGAGCGATTTCCCCTCATGTGCACATTGCAGGCTGCCTACCTTGCCGCACTTTCCAGTTTTAAAGACACCAACCGCATTTGAGAGACTCTGGGGGGAAGAGAGAAAGGCGGGGTGGGTAGCACCCAGATTCCCCTTTCGTCTTCATTCTGTTGACATTCTCCTCCCGCCTCCAGTGTAACTACCATCTCTGTCTGTGAATAAGGGCCAAAGGTGGCAGGGCTCTGTCTGGGTTGAAGATCTGTCCCTGGCTGTGGTGTATTGTTACTCCTCCAAGTTGCAAAGATGGCATTGAGACTGCACGCACATGGCAGAGTTCGGAGTGCATACCACCTTTCACGTTAGCCTTAACAGTCAGAGTTAAGGTTGCTCTGCCACAACACAGAATCACACTCAAATAACCTCAACAACCTTAACTCTGCCCCTGCAGTGGGGTGACAATGCAACATTCTCAGATTGTTTTGGGAGCTATTGCCTAATGTTAGATTCATCTGGGGTTTAAGGAGGCCTATGGGCTCAGCTCACTGTCTATAAAGCAGAGAAGATGGTGAAGACCGTGATGAAGAAATAGTTTACTTGATTTAAAGCTGAGTTGCCCAGTTCTTGCTCATGAACATCTGGCCTGGGAGGGTGCTAGCCACTGTTTGCTGTTGGCAAATAGCAGCCTACGACCACAGCCTGTGATCTGTAATGTGTAAGGAGGGGGAGGACTGGCTCTGTAATCTAATTCTACCTTGATGTACAGCTCAACCAGGCACTTCCCTACTTAAATCATGTGCTGTGAGAATACCTTTAATAATGCAAGACACCTGAAGAAATGATGTAACTGTCTGTGATTGAATTAAGAACACACAATGCTTGAACTCCTACCTCTAGACAGTGGAGTAAGAGTGCCTCCGGTCTGCTCTGAATTGAAAAGTGCCTTCCCCTGTGTGCTCGGTGACAGTGTGTATGAAGCGAGTAATTGGGATGTGTGCATAAAAAGTGAATCTGCAACCTAGTGCCTTTTGATGTAGGTTTGTTACAGCCCAATTCCTGCTCTAATATTACAACCACTTTGCTTGCTCTTCCTACAGACTGTTTAGAGAGAGAGAGAGAGATTGATTTCTCTTCCTTTTTCTGGCAAGATGGCTGCAGTCTTTGCCTAGATTGGAAGACGACCTGCTCCTCCAGGAAGTTCTCAGACTATACTTGCGTCCAACCGGCTGGTCAGAGTCACGTCTGATGGGCAAGTCACTTTGCAAAGGATGGTGGATTTGCTGGAACCAGTGGCTGGTCTGGAGCCAGATGGGAGATGATCAGTTCATGAGCTTTGTTCCCGTGTACTGGGCCACAGGGAAGAAAGCACGCAGAATGGGGAAAGTAGCCTGGGAACTGTGCTGGAGCGCAGAGCCGTTGGCATCTGCATGGATCACATCCTCTGCCATTCCCAACCTCCACATTTCTCCATTGCAGCTTTCCGCATTGCTTGCCTAGCAAGATAGCATTACATATGGGGTTAACGTACCTCGCTTCTTGTAATGCAATTCAGCAGCTGGAGCCAAGGAAGAGGAGCCAGCGTGACATCTACTATCTTGGCTGACACAGCTGGGATTGAACCACCATCCTGCAAAGCTAAACACATGAGCTGCTACAGATTGACCGAAAGAGCTGTGTCTCCACTGCTGCTGGCTGTGATGGACTCATAGCCTCTGCGGATCAGCCCAGAGGATGACGTGTAACGCACCCACCAGTAGATTATGTAAGCACCATGTGAGCAGCCAACTCTCCATAGCATAGCAGCATGGATCACAGTTTGGGATTCCCTACTCAAAGGCCAGCTGCTTTACAGACTCAGTGGTCCACCTTTTTAGTCCACAGTGACTGACAGTCATTATAAGGCTGTGTGCTCGGGCAAAACCAACCTCTAACTAACAGTGGTCGGGAGAGATCTTCCCTTAGGGGCAAGCTATGGCACAACCACCTTCTGCAAGGTTTTTTGCATCTTCCTCTGAAGCAGCTGGGACTAGCCAGTGTTGGGGTCTGGAGACTGGTCTGGTCTCTTCTGTAGCAGTTCCTGTGTCTGATGCAGTTAAAACTCTGTACCTGATCATTTCTTTAAACATTATTTTTAGTGACGTGGTGTCTGGACACAGGCTGTTCTAACTTTGGCCAGGAACAGTTCCATGCCTTTCATGTGAGGATATTCTTGGGTCTCCCTCTAGGGTTCACAGCAACTGGGGAAAAGCCTCCCCCCTTCCCCCTGAAATGTCTCCTTTTTTTTCCAGACAGCTCAACGATTGCTTTTCCTGGGAGATATTAGCTGGCTGGCTGCGTCGGCAGACAACATGAAGAAATCAGAGGGATTAAGGTCAGACAAAATATATTTAAGGGCAAATTTTGATGCTGAGGAGCAATGGGATGTTTTGGGGGATCTTGATTTGATAGGAGATGGGGCTTTTCCATTTTTAGGGTGGGGAATCATGTAGTTAAGTTGATAATTATTGCTATTTATATTACAGCAGCCCACATGGGCTCCCTGCAAGATCTGGGCCCCACTGTGCTAGGTGCTGCACATACACATGGTGAGAGACAAGCCCTGCCCAAAGAGCCTGTAGTCTCCATAAACAAGACAGACGAAGTGTGGGAGGGAAAGGAGAGGTACAATGACTTGCCCGAGTTCACACGGTGGAATTCAAGGCTCTTGATTCCTAGTTTAGGGCCCTATCCAATATAGACTGTAGTACCTCCAGCAGACAAGATGCCACGGTGACAGGACATTGTGCAGGGATCCTTGTTTGGTTGGCATGGGACACTGGCTTTTGGGTGGGGGCACTAGAAATGGAACGTTGTGCTGCTGATTTAGTGATGAGAGGGGTTCAGCTATCACAAGGAAGAAGGGACCACGCACTGTGATCATCTAGTCTCACCTAACTGGGCAGAGAACGTCCCTGGATTAATTCCTGTTAGAACTAGAGCAGACTTCAGAAAAACATCCCATCTTGATTGAAAAATTGCCAGGGATGGCGAATCCAGCCCGGCTTTTGCTGACTTGTTCCAATGGTTAATTAACCTCGCTGTCAAAAAATGGTGCCTTATTTTGAGGTTGAATTTTGTCCAGCTTCCGCACCCAGCCACTGGATCTCTGAGTGCTAGACTGAAGAGCCCTCTGTTATCAAATGTCTGTTTCTGGGAAGGGTGTTTTTTTTTAAGCAACGTGGGAGCATCCTAGATGGCGAGTTGAGAGCTGACCGGGTGGAGCACAGTGGTGTCACTACAGTAAGTTTCAGGACATTTGTATGCAGCATTGTTTAATATATTGCTGGGAAATGGAAGGGTCTTTGCTCCAGGCCGAGCAGGGAGTAAACAGGGAGGTTTAGGTCAAGAAGGGGATGGGGAGAAAGGGGGAATCATCAATATTTTCAAAAGGCCAAAGGACAAGAGATGGCTGTATCCTCATGTCGGGTTCTTTTCTCTGCAACATCACAATGTGTTGCCCTGGAAACAGTGATCTCACAAAGCAGCATTATGACATCACTGCCGGATGAAGTAGTTGGAGCAGAAAGAGAGTCGGAGAGAGGGAGATTAAAAGAAAGGGAGAGCCAGAGAGAAGAGCGAACAGATGTGAGCAGAGGCTAATCTGCCATGGAGCAAGAGGTAGGAGAGAGAGAGACAAGACGAGACAGGGACACACAGATAAGAGAGAAAAGATCATTAGTGAAAGAGACCGTTCAAGGGAGTGCACGAGAGGGAAACTCACACCAGCAGCTGCTCTCTGGGGTGATTAGCAGGGGGATGTTAGAGAATGTCTACACTGCAATAAAAGACCTGCGACAGGGCTGTGGCTGGCACAGCTCAGCTGACTGCTCGTGGGGCTATAAAACTGGGGAGTAGATGTCTGGGTTCAGGGGCCCTGCGTGGGGGGAGGGTTCCAGACCCTGAATGTCTACACTGCTATTTTTCTTCTTGCAGCCAACCCAAGTCAGTTGATCCGAGCTCTGGCACTTGGTGCCGGGGGTTTGTTATTGTAGTGTGGGTGTACAATTAAAGGCACGGCCGGCCGGGAACAGGAATCTGTGTCTGAAATGAGCGATTCTGAGCGAGAGAAACGCCATTCATTGCCTGAGTGGTTCACACACCCCTTCAATGCCTCTGGTTCTCCTGGAGACACCTCTGCAGCCATTCCTGGCCCATCCCTTCCCTTGGCTGGTGTTTCCACTCCCACTCGCAGGATGGCAAGGGAGGTGGGCACCGCTAAGCTCTCACCGTCATGTCTCTACTGAGGCCCAGGAGCCGGTGGGAGAAGCAGGGCAGAGTGGTTGGTACCTCTGGGGCCTGCTGGCTGGAGGGATACAGACAGGGCAGCGAAATCTAAACCACGGCCTGATTCTCCTCCCACAGGGTCTGAGCAGCTCCCATGAGCGCCTACTCTGCAGGCAACATAACGAGTGCTGGGGGCAGAATAACTAAAGGTTTGGAGGAGAGATGGGCTCATGCTCCCTTCATGGTGGAAGGATTCACATGGGCCTGGGAGTTGGGAGGGCTGAGTTCAGGTCCTGGCTTAACCACAGACGCCCTGTCGGACCTTGGGCAAGTCACTTAATCTCTCTGTGCCACCGCTTCCCATCAGTAAAATGAGGATATCGGTATTTCCCCAGCTTTGGAAGAGCTCCCGGGAGAAGTATTATCATCAGGACATGGTTTCCTAATATCAAGGCTGGATATTTGTGTCACAGTTAGGGAGCTAACTGCATCTCTAACCCCTCCTGGTCTTTCCCAGAACACCGCCTCGGGCTGTCACCTCTTTCTCGGGGTGGAAACGTGTGTTTCTTCCACTCTCAGACAGGAGGGGGGTTGCGTTTCCTGGTACTAACCCAGCAGGTCTGGTCTATGTCCAGCACATGCAATTCTGTTCCCTCTGGGACAGTGACCACGGTAAGTAGCGATCAACGAGGCCCTTTAAAGCAAAGGGTTATTTATCCAGAACAACAGCAGTTCAGAGAAAAGAGATCTTAAAAAAACCAAACTAGGCTAAAGGCAATGCCTGCTTTTCCCTGTGGCTTTCTGTTCCTTCAGACTCCTTCTGCAGAGTCGCTCTCTCTGTAGCAGCCTGTCTCTCTAGACAGCTTCTGGAGTGCCGCAGGCCCCCCCAACTTCTAGGAATAAAAATGCTCTTTTAACTCTTTGCAGCCCTTTGATTTGCTGCATCCCAGCCCTGCAGAACAAGGTGTTGGAGAAGATGCGGGAGCTTTGATGCTAGCAGCTGGACCCCGTCGTCTTTCTAGTGTGCACCTAAATGTGCTTAGCTGGAAAGCCAGTGAGTTACTTCCCTGTTTGTTCTTCCCACAGTCCTGGTGTCAGGTGGAGCAGATTCACACAACAAAGTCATGATAAACTAGCTTCCCCGCATGGACCTGGTCACGCCCAGCGTTCATAAAACGGCGGCAGATTATTACAGATCAGCTCCGCTTCTGTCACAACTGACACAACTAGGCATCATCCACCCGCCTGCATTAGCAATCGCAGCCCCCTCCGCAGTGGCCACAGCCCGCAGCTGTGCAGCAAGATGAGGCCTGTGTGCTCACGACAGTCACCATGTAGTTCCTAAACTGGAGACGGAGGAGTGTCACTTGCCCTTTAAGAGGGAAGAGGCCGGTGCAGCTGTGACTGCTTAGCTGCGCTCCCCCATTGGGGCTTAAAAGAGGACCCCTGGGCTGGGCTGCAGAGGGGAGTGACTGGCAGATGAGGGCTGTGAGAAGCTGGGGACAGAAGCAGCAGGCGTGAGGTGGTGTGAGAGTTGCTTGGCAGAGTGCTACAGGAGACCCGCTAGCTGAGCTGAGCTGCAGCAGAATGGTGGGTGAACACCGACCAAAGCTGGGGCCCCCTGGTGCTGCAGGCTGGGGCAGTGGCCCCTTGGTGAAAGGGGAAGATGCAGCTCGGTCAGGGGGAGCTGAGGGATGGATTCTGGAGGGATGTGCCCTGAGGGGTGGCAGCCTGGGGAGAGGAAAGCTGGGGAGCTCTCTTGGGGACACCTGACATGGGGCTGTGGAGACTGGTTGGGGGGTGTCTGGAGAGTGGGGCCTGAGAACAGGGGCAGAAGGAATGGGGACTGCCCTGCTGCTGTTAGCTCTTGGGGTGAGCTGGGGGTGCCAAGAATGGTTTCACTACATGGGGTTGGGGGAACTGGTGCATCAGAACAGATTATGCACAGAGGTGGGACTTTGTAATGGACCCTGAGAGACTGTTCCTTTCAGGGGGAAACTGAGGCAGCCTGCCCCTGGAGGGTGTGCGAAGGGGGGCAGCAAGCTCTTTCCTGGGAGGAACGGAATAACAGCGGGAGCCAATGGAAGACATGGGAGGTTGGGTCGACAAAGCAGGCAGTGCCCCACGCTGGGCACCCAGATCTCCGGGGCTGCTTTTGAAAAGGTGGCTCTCGAGGTCGGACTTTCAGACGGGCTCCTGCAGCCAGCGTGCTGTGCGCTGCCGAGCCCCGAGGGTCAGAGGCTTCAAGGTCTTTAGGTGCCTAAAGCTCAGCCTGGCTTTCGAGAACCGGGGCATTAGAACGTGAACCCGTGCCAGCATGTGCCATGCCCAGCGCCGTCAACAGGCCCCCAGCAGCCAACCCTCGCCCCACCTTCCCCTGTGTACGCAGGCTCAGCTCTCTCCTCACTCAGGCTGACTGGCTCCTGACCTGTGCAGCCCCAGAGGCTACTGGCCCCTAACCCACCCGGCCTCAGCTGTGCGCAGGCTTTGCTCCTGCTCCCTCCTTAGCGATCGCTGGCTTGTGCAGATCTCCTCCGAGGTCCCGCCAGTTTCTAGTCTGCAGCAGAGAGGGGACTTAGCGCTGGCCCCCCCTGCATGCTCCCCCTGCTCCCTGCCGGCATCTGGGCTGGAGGCGTGCCTGCCGGCAATGCCAAGACACAGGGGAGAGAACGGAAGGGGGCGGGGGGGCTCTGGGCCCTCCTGGGGGGCTTTCTCATTGCTCTGCCTGGCTAGACAACGATCGTTGTCCGTGTCCAGACACTGGAGCGAGTGGCAGGGCTGGGAGATGGGATGCCCAGGCTCTGGCCCCCCCTTGTCTCTCTCACTTTAAGGAGCTCAGTGTCCCCGGCTTGTTGCGGCCGTGCTCGCTTCGCTGTCGTTTAAGCGTCTCTGATCTCCCGCTGCCTCCTGCAGTGCCCACAGCTGCAACGCAGGGAAACGTGCCACAAAGGGCTTGATTGGATCAAAGGACTTTTTAAAATCAAGACCTCCCAGATCCAAGCACCTTCCAGCCTGGGGAGATTCAGGGCTGGGTCGGCGCAATGAACACAGGGAAAGATGTTGGCCGCCCTGCAGACCAGGGGTGTGTGTGTGTTAAAATGGGCCTCCCCCCCCCCCCCCCCGCCCCCGCCTGTGTGCCCTTAGCCCCTCCTATGGCAACAGAGGCCCCAGGCAGGACACGCTGACATGGGAGCAGCAGGCGCCTGGCGGGGGCTCTGTCACCAGGAAAGGCAGAAGCAGAGGGTCCCCCCCCCCCCATTGGAAATGCCCCATTTGCCGCCTCCTCTGAAGGGAATGCAGGTGTCCTCCCCTCCCTGAGGAGATGGGAAGAAACGCCTGCCCTCTGCTACGGGCTGCCCTTCACCTCCGGGAGGCAGGACAGGCCTAGCCAGACGCCAGGGATGACTAGCTAGTGCTGTTAACCCTGTTCTGCCCTCCTGGCCCAGGGACTGGGGGTGGGGGGCTGCTGGGGGATGAGGCGGACAGAGCTGGAGAAGGGAAGGGGGGAGAATGGAAGAGGGAGGGGGCTGGAGAGACCCAGAAGGTGGATCTGGAGGCAGGAGGGGGATTTAGAAGCAGGTTGATGAAAAGTGAATCAGGTGGAAGACGAGGGAAGTTGGGGGCACGGAGTGAACGTCAGGGAGCAGGGGAGGACTTGGGGTGCAGATGCTGATTCCTTTTCTAAGGGCCCAGGACAGGCCTCTGGTCAGTTACAGTTAAGCCCCTGGTAAAACCTGGTATGTTTCCTGCGGGTTTTTTCCTCCATAAAATCAATTTTTAGTCTGAAAATCCAGCCACCAGGAGGCTGCACCAGGCCCTCTAGTCCCGCAGTTCCCATTCCCACATGTTCTGGGGCATGGCTGTGAAATCAGGGCCGAGTTTTCTTGGGGCTCACTTCAGGATCCAGGATGAGCGGGAAGTGGGAGATTGCTGCCTGCCTGCCCATCTGGCCATCACCTCGCTCCAGTTAGCTTCCAATTACACCACTTCCTGCAGGGGCTGCTCTGAGGTAGCCTCCTAGAGTCGCTGCTCAGCAGACCCTGCGCTAAACAGATCCACCCTGTGCAAAAGGTAGGGACCCTTCTGGGGCAAAATCCTGGCCCCATGGATGTCACTGGCAAACCTCGCATGGGCTTCAGGGGGGCCAGGATTTCACGGTGCTGAGGAGGTACTCGAAAGACAGAGACATGGGAGTAGGGTGGGTGCAGGAGGAAGGGTGAAGGTGTCCTACCAAAGACAGGACGGCTTTTGCGGGACAAAAAAGTAGGCCCTGAATCAACACCTCTCCCCTGGGGCCTTGTCTAGCCTGAAGAGCCTCAGGGTTTAGCTGTTCCATACGGACACACATCCAGCTGCTAATATAAACTTGTGCCCGGGGCAGCCCTTCCCAAGACCTGGCCAGCATTTGGGAACCACCCAAGAAGAAGCTGCCTCCCGCCCAGGGCTTATACTGAGCCCTTGCGCACTGGGGCAGGGCATTGGGCACTCCGTCCTGGCCGTTAACAACCCACAAAGTTGTGTTGCTTTAACTCAGTGGCTCTCAAGCTTTCCAGACTATGGTGCCCCCTTCAGGAGTCTGATTTGTCTTGTGCATCTCCACGTTTCACCTCACTTAAAAACCACTTGCTTACAAAAATCACACACACAAATGCAAACGTGTCACAGTGCACTGTGACTGAATGATGGCTGGCTTTCTCATTTTGACCATATCAAATAAATCAGCTGGAATATAATTGTTGCACGGTGTATTGTATATGGAACAGGACAAACAAGTCATTGTCTGTATGACATTTTAGTCTGTACTGAGGTCGCTAGTGCTTTTTATGTAGCCTGTTCTAAAACTAGGCAAATATCTAGATGAGTTGATGTACCCCCTAGAAGACTTCTACATATTTCCAGGCATATGCATGCTCTTGGTTGAGAACCACAGCTTTAACTAACCCAGTGCAAAGCCCTGTGTGGACACTCTTAAATTGCCTCTTACTGGGTTTATTTCTGTGCAGCTTGCACTGGTGAGTGTACAGGCAGGAGCTAAGCCAGTTCTAAACCAAGTTCAGAGTCCATGCTAGGGTTGGCACCAATTCAGTTAAATGGGTTTTAAAACTGATTTCAGTTACCCCAGTTATGTGTGTGGACAAGGCCTCAGTCAGCGCCGGGCGGGGGCCCTTGCAGCACAGACGTGCTGAAGCAGGGAGGGCTATGCCTTTCTCTTCTGTCCCATGGCCTCGCTTTAAGAAGCTCCCAGTAACCCCAGACACAGCTTGAACTTTCAAAATGGGGCTTAACTTTAGGTTTGAAATGTTGGCTTTGACCTCTGTGTGCCTCAGTTTCCCCATCTGAAATATGGCGCTAATGCTTCTTGGCCTCCCTGGAGGTAGTGAGGATTAATTAGCTGATGTCTGTGAGTACCTTGAAGATGCCAAGTGTAATGATCTGAGCTTCATTAAAATGATTGATCATTTCCTTCATGCTGCTGGTGTGCCTGGCACTTCGACATCAGAAAAGGCACCCTACCCCGTTTGTCCTGTCGCTGATTTGTACTGTGTGTCCTGGTCCCTCTGCAGCCGTGCCTGCTCCGAACTCATCCATATGCAATGGCTTGCAGATGCCAAGGAGCTGAGGCCTAATTGAATTGATCCTACTGATGTATTTAGATCAACAAATGGCAGCTACAAGAGACAAAGTCAAACAACGCAAACGGGCGGACGGGAGTGTGTTTATGAACCTCAACCGGCTTCTTCCCCCTGTGCTAGCGTGATGAGGGCTGTACAAGACCCTGAATAGAAATTCTCCTCTGTTCCCATCCAGCAGGCTTGGAGAACATCCGGCAAAGGGAAATCACCCCAGTGCCCCAGTAACACTCTTTGTTCCTCTGTGAGTGGCTGAATGCAGAGTATTAAGTGTCTGCAGCTGCCTAGTCACTGCCTGCTCTTTCAGCTCAAGCAACAGAGGCTTGAGAGGTCTTTGCTTCCGTCCCCTCAGATAACCCCTCCACCGTGTCTTTGGCAGAAGTGCCCTGATTGCTTTGGAGCGCTGAGGCTCAGACCAGAATTCCCGGGCGTGGTCCAAGGCGCTGAGCTGTTGCTCCAAGGGATCTGTCTTAGTGGCCAGATTGCCTTGATTGCTGTGACAATACTCATTAGCAGCTCATTGTCTTCCACACTGGCCCCTTCCACCCTCACAGAGCCCGAGGATGTCCTGCTGGGCACCCCAGAGCTAAGGATTCCCACGAGGAAAGGGGCATTGCCTCTGCCCCAGGTCAGGGCACCCCTGGTGGCCACCTCCTAGCTTTTGTCTGATGAACCCCTACAGCTTCCAATACCCAGGCTTTCAGTTTGGCAGGGAACACAGGGACTTAGGCAGGTCCGCCTAGCCCCCGTTTTCTCTTTCCATCGGTGGCCAGCACCATGTGTGTGCTGAAGGGGTAAGAACCCAGCAGTAGCAGGTCTAGGATTATCTGATCCCACATTAGATTTGACCCTGGTCTCTAATAGTCAGAGACTGCCTTAAGCCCTGAAGCGCCACGTTTTATCTCCCTTCCGCAGTTGTTTGTTTTTAGTTAGGATAACTGCGTATTCTTGATGGCCATATACATGTCCAATCCCCTTTTGACTCGTGCTATAAATTCTTGGCCTTGATGGCTTCCAGTGGCAGTGAGTTCCACAGTCTAATTATACATTGTGTGAAAATTGCTTGGTTTTGAATCCCTCCCATCTCAGTCTCATTGAATGTCCCCTTGTCCTTATGTTAGGAGACAGAAAGAAGAGAAGCCCAGATCTCCCTTCTCTAGGCCAGTCACTATTACTTAGCCTCTTGCCTCCTCTTTATTTCTCTCCTGCTTGAAGGAAATAATTCCATCCTACGATCTCTTCTAAGATAAACAATGCCCTGATCTGGGGGCCCCTTTAGGAGGAGGAATTTAATCAGTGCCATGGTGTGAGCTGGCGGGGTGGGTAGCAGGGCGAGCCGGGCAGGATCATAAATCAGTGCCATGGTGTGAGCTGGCGGGGCGGCTCCTTTCATTGCTGATTTAAGAGGGAAAGTTGATCTGACAGGCAGCGCTGCCTAGTAGGCTGAGCATGGGGAGCGGAGAGGACTCGATACCCGAGACGCCTGGGCTCCATGCCTGGTTCTGTCAATGGCCTGCTGGGTGACCTTGGGCAAGTCACTTCATGTCTCTGTGCCTCCGTTTCCTCACCCATAACACAGGGATAACAACACTGGTCTCCCTCCCAGGAGAGGTTTGATTTATGATCCTGCCCGGCTTTGGAAATGAGGGATTAGATTTGCGAAGCCAGCCAACGCTTTAGACACACAACCCCAGGAAAAGGAAGAGGAGCTGGGTGGCTAGTGAGAAGCCTAGCCCCGGCTGTTGTGTGTGAGGTGGACTGGACTGGGGTAGCCACGGGATTAGTCATAAAGAAATGCCAAAGGCCGGCAAAGGAAGGGCTCTAAGGTCGGTGATTTAGGGGCGCATCTGCCAAGCACACTCCCACCTGGAAGCCCAACTCTCGGCCCAGTGCCAGGGTCCAGTGAGGGGCAGATTCAGGGCAGCCTGCATGGCATAGGCGGGCTGTATTGAAATGGGGCCAGAGCAGGGAAGGGGGACGTAGGTGAGGGGCGAGGATCGAGGCAGGAAGGGGGGCATATGGCATGTCTGAGGGGCGTGGGATGTGGGAGTGAGATTCTATTGCAGCTGGGAGGGCTTAGCTGGGGCAGCTGGTGTAAGACAGGAGGAGGCTTGGAGCAAAGAGTGTGGGGCCAAGAAGAACGGGGGGGCCTGGGAGGGGCTGAGGGAGGGGCTGGCTGGAAGAACCCACTGCATGCTGAGTGGGGGAGAGGGAGCTGCTCAGAAGCAATGGTTCAGCCTTGCTGCGTTCTGCCCCGGCCCCTGCGCGCTGAAGGAGGGGCGGAGAAGCTACTGCGGTGGAAATGTTCAGAGGCATCCGGGATGAGGAGACAAGGCTGTTTAGGCGGGAAAGGACACAGGACAGAGGCCAGCTAGCGAGGGATGGCAGAGACCTGGTCTGCTGAGAGCACCGCCCGCACCGTCCCCTGGGGACAGAGAAAAGGGAAGGCGTGTGTCACACATGTGACTGACTTGTGAAACTCCCTGTGGCAGGATGGGCGACCACACAAGGGTTAGGCGTTAACCTATGCAGAGACACTGAGAAGAAGACAATTGAGTGCTGTCAGTCAGGGATGAGTTCATTTCGCAGTATGATGGTGGCAGCTAGAGACCTCAGCCATGATCCAGGCCCCACTGTGCTGGATGCTGTGCAGTTAGACTCAGTCCTGACCCTGGAGAAGTTAGTCTAAATAGACAAGAGACCGGGAGCCTCCCATTTTACACCTGGGGAGCCAAGGCCCAAGGAGGCTAAGTGCCTTACTCAAGGTCATGCAGTGAGTCGGTGGCAGAAGTGAGAATTGAATCAGCTCTCCTGAGTCCCAGCCAGGAGCCAGAACTATGGGAACATCCTTCCTCAGTCTAATTCTGAGACCATGGGCCAAACTCTTCCCCGTGGAATCCCACTGGCTTCAGCAGGGAGGAATCTGACTCCAGTGGTTCAGCTGCTGTATTCCTGTGTTATTGGGCTCCTGCTCCATTTAAAGAGAGAGTCTGGGACGGAAAGGAGCAGAGAGGGTGATGGAGGGGAGAGAGTGAGCCCAGAGACATGAGGGTGAGCAGGAGGCAAGAAACAGCCAGCCAGTGTGAGCACAGGAACAGCAGCCTGGATACCATATAGGGGCACCCACCCCGCTTGGCTCCCCTACCCCTAGCAGAGAGCGCAGGCTCACTTCAGAGAAACGTGTGTGTCTCCAAAACCTGACTCGCACGTGAACATGAAGTCGGGTTAAAGTGACCCAGAAAGACCCAGGGCTCCCCAGGAGCAGTGAACCCCACAACTTCCTGCAAAGATCACAACCTCCCAGACATGCAGCGTTCCCCATCTGCTTCCCTGCAGAAGGTGATCCTGGGCTGGGAGGACAGCAAGGAACACACGTCAGCACAGCACAGCATAGCGAGGGGCTTAGCATCCGGCCCTGAACAGTGCTGGAGACTTGACATCCTACGGATGGGGCCATCAGCTGGTTGGACTGTGTGGGCCATGGGTCTGGATGGACCATGGGGCTGTTCCAGTGCACCTGCGCTAGAGGGTCCGTTGGGCTGTGCCATGCAGTTCCTATGTTCCGCAACTCCCACGATGCAGGGAGGGAATGGGCACGTTGGACCATATCCACAGGAAAGCAGAGGGAGACTTTAGGGGAGGGACGGCCGAGGGAAGGACCATATTCAGGATGGAAAAGGGAGAGGGGCTTTGCATTTCCTGGCACTCCAGCCTCCCCGCAACATGCCTGTAGGAGCCAAGCACTCGGGAATCTCCGTATGCCAAGCCTGCCAGCGGCCAGGCAGGGACAGAGGGAGTCGTGGTGTCACCTGCCCCATTGCTTCCCCGAGTGAAATCCAACAGCTTGGCGGAACCTTGCTGTCAGCTGGGACGTGTCTCCTTTGGGGCCTGCAGTCAGGGCAGCATAGCTGGTAGGGCGCTAGAAATAGCAGTGTAGCCACGGGGCAGCTGCCAGAGAATGGCCCCAGGGTACCAGGCAGGATTGTACGGGGCACCTAGTCCGTGCCGCTATCTGTGCCCCCATGGCTGCACTGCTGCTCTGGAGCGAGCTAGCCAGACTGCCCAGCTGCAGCGTAGCACCCCGACATGCAGGGTGCGGACCTGGCCACAGGACGACAATTCTGCTCCCTGCAACGAGATCCGGCCCCCTTCCACACTGGGATGAAACCAAGACCTGGCCGATGTTTGCAGGAAGCGGCTTTGCGTTGAAATGTCTTTTCTCCACTCGCAAAGCTCTGGCTGTCTGTTCTGCGTGCTCTCTCTGAGCAGACGTGACCAGAGAGTTTCTGGGCCTCAACAAGCTTCCTGTGCAAAGCTTCACGGAAACCAGGAGGTCTCCGTGGAACGTTTTGGCTTGGGTGATGCACCGGATTTCAGTGTCCATACAGTTCGTTCGAACCGTTCTGCCCAGCCCTAGCTTTTAGCACTGGGGAGCGATGCCTGGAGGAAGGGGTCTCTCTATCCACAGAACAGAGACAATAGCAAGACCAGCTTCTGCCGCCCAACCTCACCCCCTGCCTCAAGCCTACCCTTCCCACTTGTGACCCTGTCAGTCCTTGGCCTCTCTGCTCAGTCTGGCTTCAAGGAGCTGGGACTTTTCTGCCTGGCGCATGCCTGTCCACCAAGCATTAAGCTGAGATCCCCCAACCCATTGCAGATAAGATATCCAAAGTGGGCATTTCAATGTCAGCTGTGCTCTCATAGCAGGGTTTAAAGGGGCAGAAACACCAAATGCTGCCAGGCATTTCTGGGCAGGTAGGGATCAAACAGCAGGGAGGAAAGGCAGGGGAAAGGGGAGTTTGCCTCTTCTGCCAGATTGCCTGTAAACTAACCCTTGGCGGAGGGAGGTGCAGGAGATGCCAGCATGAGGGTGGAGTGGGGAATGGGATGGAGAAAGCTTTACAGAGCCCTATGCTCAGTGCCTGCTCTCTCCTCTGTCTGCTTTGGAAATCAGAAGCAGAGAATCCCTGCTGGAATCAACAGTGGGAGAGCGGCGGAAAACACAGCCACCGAGACTCAGCTGTTCACATAACAGGAAAGCAACAGTCACTCACATTCTATTGCGCCATATTGTGATAGGAAAGTAACCGTCATGTCGCACTGTGATAGGAAAGCCAGAGCTGCTCATCTTACAGTGTGAGAGGAAAGCCACAGGCAGTCCTGCCATATTATTGTGACATAGTTAAAGAAAAGCAAAGCAAAAGCCCCTCACATCATAGCATGACATATGATAGACCAGCAGGAGTTGTTCCTGTCATAAGATAGAAAAGGAACAGTTGCTCAGGTGTGTTGTGATTAAAATACCAGCCTGTCCGAGCACTGTTGTGAAAAAATGTAACACAAAAGCAGATCACGGTGCTTGTACGTTAGAGAAAAGCAACAAATAAGCAAAAGTTGCTCATTTCTACTTGTGATAGAAATACAGTGTGATATAAACACAATAGTTGCTCCAATCATACTGTGAGAAAGCAACAGGCTTTCATAATTATACTGCGACACTGAAACAAACCCAAGTCACCTAGGTCCTAGGGTGATAGAAAAGCAAAAGTTGATTATATCAGAGTGGGATTTTTTTTTAAAAAAGCAACAATTGCCAATGTCGTATGATGGTGATACACACGCTGCTAAAGCAGAAAGAAGTGCCCGTGGGTATGTGTTAAAACAGTGACAATCGCCCATGCTCCATGATTGTGATACACCGTGCTAGGACAGTGACAATCGCCCATGTCCTGTGAGTGTGATACACCGTGCTAGGACAGTGACAATCGCCCATGTCCTGTGAGTGTGATACACCGTGCTAGGCCAGTGACAATCGCCCATGTCCTGTGAGTGTGATACACCGTGCTAGGACAGTGACAATCGCCCATGTCCTGAGAATGTGACACGCCACTCAGGGACACCGACGCTTGCCCGTGTGACTTGACGCACTGGGGCAGGGACGGTTGTCCATACCCTGCGTGCGACACGCTGCTCAGGGACAGCGACGATCGCCCAGGCCCCTGTTCGTGTGACACGAGCTACAGGGACAGCGACGATCGCCCATCCCCGGTGATTGTCACAGGCCGAGCAGGGCCAGCGAGGATGGCCCAGGCCCAGTGAATGTGACATGAGGCGAAGGGACAACGACGGTCACCCGTGCTCTGTGAGCGGGACACGCTGCACGGGGATAGGGACAATCGCCCGTGCTCTGTGAGCGGGACACGCCGCGCTGGGACAGCCGTGATCAGACGTGCTCTGTGAGTGTGACACCAGCGCCTGTGGCCCGGCCCTGGGGCAGAGGAAGAGCCGCCTGTTGCATTCGGCCCCGCGCACCCAGGGCCCGGCTCCCCCCGCCTTTGAACCGCTGCCCCCAGCCGCTCCCCCGGCAGCCCCGCCGCCCCGAGCCCGGGGGGACGCGAGCGGAATGGCGAGGCCGAGGCCGGTGGCTGGCAGCCGGCGCCCGGCGCTGCAGGGCTCCCCGCGCGTCCCGCTGCAGCACTGGCTCGGGGCAGCGGCACCCTGGGCTCGCCGGGCCGGGCCGGGCGGGGGGGCCCCGGGAGCGGGAGGGGGAGGCGGCACCGGCGGCGGGGGGGTCAATTGAAAGTCCAAAGCAGCCCTGGGGCGGGGGGCGGTTTCCCCGGAGCCCCGAGGGGCAGGAAATATCCCCCTCCCCCGATGGGTGCTGCGAGGGGCCCCCCCCTCCTGCCCCCCCCCCGCCGCTAGCCCCTGGCTCTCCGCACCGAGCCTCCCCCGCGGCCGGCCCCGCTCCCCGCCGCGCTCCAGCCCCCGCCGCGGGGCGCTAATTCCCGGCGCCCGGCTCTGCCCCTGCTCCTCCGCCCCCGCCAGTCCCGCGGGGATCCCGCCCCCGGCCCGGCCCTCGCCCCGCCGGGCACGTCCCCGGCCTCGATCCGCTCCCGGGGACCAGGTGCCCGGCTCGCCCCGCTGCCGAGCCGCGCCGGGGCGAAGGGCCCCGCCAGGGAGGGAGCGCGGGGTGCGCCCCGCAGCCTGCCCCGCCGGCCGGCGTGACTCACCCTCCAGCTCGTCCTCGGGGATCTCCACGGGGCGCTGCTCCGCGAGGATGCTGGGGACGGTGTAGATGCCCCGGTACATCAGCGCCGCGGTCACCGGGTGGAAGGGCATGGTGCGAGCTGCCCGGGCCCCCGGCCGCGCCCCCCAATTTCATCCGAGGCGCCCTGGCGGGGTCGGAGCGAGGGGCCGGAGTGGGGGGGGGCCTGCCCCGCACCCGGCCGGCCTGCGAGCCCGAATCCCCCCCGCCCCCAGGCAGGGCGAGCCGGCAATCGGCGTGTGGCGAGCGGCTCCGAATCTCAGCCCGGCCCGGGTCCGGGGCTGGGCGGCGCGGGGAGCGGTGACCACTTCGGCGGCCCCCCGGCGCCCCTCCGCGCACACGCTCCGGGTCCCCGGCCAAACCGCAGGGCGCAAAGCGGCGCAGCTGGCGGCTAGTTCCCAGGCGATCCCCGCCCGGAGACGACGCTCCCCATTCCGGCCCCTCCGGCCCCGCTGGTTCCCGGCTCTCAGGCAGGCGGCCGGACACGGCCGTGCCTCCGTCCTAGCGGCTCAGCCCGGGAGTCTCAGAAGCAGGGGC
Source organism: Emydura macquarii macquarii (assembly GCF_026122565.2). Taxonomy (NCBI): domain Eukaryota; kingdom Metazoa; phylum Chordata; order Testudines; family Chelidae; genus Emydura; species Emydura macquarii. The sequence continues at coordinate 9,666,567 of NW_027131391.1, forward strand.
TGCCCAGAGACGGCCCCTCCGGCGGCTGGCATGGCTTCGGGCCGCTTGCTCCGGGGCCAGCGTGGCTCGCCCCCCAGCCCTCCGCGGGCGAAGTTTCCCCGGCAGGAGTTCAGCCCTCGACTCGCTCTGGCCACCTCTCTCCCCACTCTGGAGCAGTGCCTTCCTGCGCCTGGCTCGCCGCACACACGCTCCCCCCACTGCCAAGGAAATGAACATCCGACACAGCGACATCGACACCCGCCACAGGCGGGGAGGGGGGAAGGAAGGGGACACTGGCGTCCTCACCCCTTCACCCCCTGCACACCAGGCTTAGCCCTTCGGTGAACCTGCCCCGACGCTCGCTGCCTGTGGGAGTGAAGCTGAAAGCGTTCCTGGAGAGGGACTGCCCCAGCCGGCTCACCGCAGGGTCTAGTGCTCCCTGGCCTTACAGGCTGTGACTCTGGGCTCAGCAGCGCACTTCCCCGCAAGGCCTAGCGTGTCCCCTTGCCCTGGGTCGCCTGCCTCTGTCTCTAAACCCTTTGTGCTTCTCTGCAGCTGCAGTAGAAAGGGAACTCCCTTGTGCTATGCCCCACCGCAACTGGCTCCCTACCACATGGCCCCTGGATTCTGCTGCATCTGTGAGCTTCCTAGAGGAGGACAGTGTCTAGGGAGCCCAGAGCTGGGAGTCTCACTGCACATGGGGCAGGGCTGTGTGGGGCATGCACATATATCCCAGCAGGGGCTCTTGTGCCATGTGCGGTGCCCTGCTCTCGGTCTGACCCTGCTGCCAAGGTCCCGTCTGTTCTAGCCAGCCAGCAAAGTCACACACGTCGACACAGTATGCGGGAGATGGCCCTGTCAATGTGAACAGGCTGTGCCGGGAGGAACCAAGGAATTGGGTTGGACCTAGGAGTCTAGGCTTGGATCAGACCCAACGTCCCTCTAGCCCTGTCTCCAGCAGTGGCCAGCCCCAGCTGTGGCAGAGGAAGTGGTGAGAAATTTTGGAATGTGCATGAACATATATCAATCAGATCAATGTGCTGGGCTCGCCCAGGACTGGAGGCTGCAGGGGCTCAGCGATGGGAGACAGAGCCTGGTTCGCTGGCTGATTCCAGCCCAGATCGGCAGTTCTGTGCTGGTCTATATAGGATCTTATGCTGTGCTCATCACTGTAGTACCTGAGCATCTTCCAGTAGGCCATTAAGCAATGTGACTAGCATTTGCCCCGTGTTTGTCATCTTCTCCTCTCCACTGGAGGACAAGTGTGCACAGCATGACATGGCCAAAGAAATGAATCATGACCTTAGAGCGAAAGGTGGTGAAGTTTAGGTTGGCTCTTAGTTCCTGGGGGGCTTCATTCCACAGTCCCCACCCTGCAGCTTTAGATCTTTTACATGCCCTGTTCCCAGGTCATGGAGCACCTTGCAGATCAGGACTGAGACCTTGAACTTCAGTTCAGTATTTGATGGGAAGCCAGTGTAGGGAGCAGAGCAGAAGTGTGATGTGCTCACGGTACCCAGCGTTGCACTGCAGCAGTGTTACTGCCTGATAACAACCGGGCGGCTGGTGTGATATGAGTTTCTGAGTCTCAGTCCTGCCCCATGTGGGTCTGTATTATAATAAGTACCACCACAAATGGCCCCGGCAGAGAGACCAGGGACTGACTAATTTCACCTTCCTCTGCAGCCTGGGCCATGGGTCTCTTGCAGGTTTAAACTAGAGTAAATGATGGATTCTCTGTAACTCGAAGTCTTTGAATCACGATTCGAGGATGTCAGTAACTCAGCCAGAGGTGAGGGGGCTATGACAGGAGTGGGGGGGTGAGGTGCTGTGGCCTGCAAAAACGTGCAGATCAGACTAGATGGTCGTGAAGCCCCCTTCTGACCCTGCAGGCTACGAGTGTAAGTCTTGGAGGCTGTGTTCCCATCTCATCCCAGCCGTGGGAATAGCAGCACACGCGCAGGGCACTGTGGGCCTGGGCGGGGCCCGGAGCTTGGTTTGTGCAGACCGTGGGCTCCGCCGGGCAGAGACTCCGACACCGAGCCTGGCTGTGAAGAGGCGTGGCACGCTGGCTGACGCGTGTGTAAACGAACAGGAATCGCTCCTAACCAATCCTGGCCTCACTGCGGCTGCTTGTGCAGAGACACAGAGGAGTTTCAGCAGGCGGCCGCCGTTCCCTGGCATGTTCTCGCTGGGGATGTGTTGGTCTGGGTTCGCGCTTCCTGCCATAGCTCTTACGCTCGGTATTTATGAGCACGTCTTCATCATGATCCCGTCGTCCTTCTCTAACCCCGTTCTGACCGAGGAGCTCGGAGCACTTTCCTCACACGGCCCCACCCCGCTGGCATGGTTGGATCAGTATCAGTGTCCCCAGCTTATGCAAGAGGAAACCGAGGCACAGGGAGACGACGCAGCTTGCCCAACATCACAGGGTCAAGTCTGTGTCGCTTTATTCCCACATCTCAGCTTTAGCTTTTCCTAGCAGCTGCCGTTGCTTTAGTAGCCAGGTGCTGTGACACAATGTGACTATAATGAGCCAAGGATCCCCACAATGGGCCTGCCAGTGGCCGTGTGTCACCCATCAAGCCACCAACGGGGCAGAACTGCATCCTCCTGGCCCCTGGGCAGCGGGCAGCGAGATGCATTCTGGGGCTCTGGGCAGTAGAACTGAAGAATCATCAAGAGCCTCCCAGGCCTTCTGAATGGGGAATATTAGCCGGCAAGCCCCTGTGCCCGCAGTCAGTGATGGGTGCGAGTGCAGCTTAGGAGTAAAAATGTAGCCTGATGTCAGGACTGTAAGGGTCAATGAAGCCAACAGGCCAGCCTCTGGTAGCCTGTGCGGTGCTGGGCCCAAACAGAATCACCCACTGGTTGCACTGCAGCTTTCCCTAGTGCAGGACAGCTGGGTTCACCCCTTGCTCTGGGACAGCAGGTGCAAGATGATGAGTCACGCCTGTGCTAGGCTTCAGCCAATCCACAAGCCAGGAACTGGTCTTGTGACTCAGACTGGGTTTATAAGCCTCACAGTGGGCCTAGCCCCTCAGTCTACTCAATGACATGTCAGGGCTTGGACCTCACTCCAGCCTGACCATGGTAACAGATTCAGCTGGTCCTGGCGTGCTTCAGCCCTACCCTGAGCGCCTGACTCTGGCTCTGACCACTAGGCCTGACTGCTCCAGCTCTGTTCCTAGTGCTGCTCCAGCCCTGCTCTAGCTGCTATCTTGCTCCAACCCCACCTTGGGCTCCTGACTGTGGCCATCACAGTTTCTAACAGAAGGGATTTCTGAATTTGCAACACCAGATCAAGCCACTGGTCTGCTCAGACCTTCTGGTGTCCCTCCTGCCCCCCCGCTGAAATGGATCAGAGCAGAGATGATTCGCCTTCCTCCCATGTTGCGTCAGCCCACTCATCCATCCCACAGATTATCCCAGTTCCGGCTGTATGGGATCAGACGATCCATCCACCTCATCTGCTAACCCCACCTGCTGCCCTACCGGTAAGACCGTCAGTCCAGCTAGGTCTGTTATTCTGGTTCTGGCAATGGTCTGTATTTGATGCTTCAGAGGGAGACAAAACAAGCTCCCATTGCACCCAGCCAGTTCTGGGCAGGGGGTTTAATGGCCCTCTCCTGCACAGAGGCGCCGTGGGATTTTCTGGTCTTTTGTAGTATCTAGCCCTCCTGCACCAGAGAGTTCTGCAGGTTGACGCCACCCCCTGTGAAGAAGCATCTCCTGGGATTGGTTCAAGTGTCCTGCCCTTTGATTTCATTGAGTGTGTCCCCCCCCCCCCCCACCACACATCTTGTGTCATGGCACAGGGCAAAAAAGGAAGAGACGGGTCTGTTTAAACTGTGCCCTTTGCCATCGACTTCAGTGACAACCCCTTAGTCAGGGTCTTAGTTTGGGATAATTTAGTCAAGTCCCCTGGAGAGGCCTGATCCTGTGTGGTGCTGAGCACCCTAATCATCAGCTAACTTCATTGGGAACAGTAGCTGGCAGACCAGTCCCTCACACCTCCTTCCAGACTAACGTAAATCATTCCTCAACTGCTGTGTCCTAAACCCCAGCTCGGCTCCAAACCCCTGTAACTAGCACGCAGCAATGCCTGGTGCTTTGCCTTCTGGACAATCGGGGCCGGGGCTGGGCTAACAAGGGACCCGGTTCTGCTCTCACTCTGGGGTGACACCAGTGCCATTCTCTGGCTTTCGCTGGAGCTATTGGCATCGGTGTAAGGGAGAGAAGAAACCTCCCCAAGGGGACCCCGGCTGGGCCCTTTCATTATGAACATCCATAAGACCCCGGAATAAAGACATACATTTGCACGATGATTCCCCCTGAGTTTGGGCCACATCATCTGAGCCCTGCGTATCCAATCTGCATCTGCAAAAATCAGTAATCTTCAGTGGAAAAAGAGCCCACAGCAGCAAAAAGGAGCTGCTGATTAAAGCCATCCTGGCACAGAAACACTTTTTCAATTATTCCTTTCTTCCTCCAAAGCACTGATTACATTTTGCAACTTATTTCTCATTTTGTCACTGATTAATCACAGCGCGATGGATCAGATGCCCTGCTATGGAGATGTGGAGGGGAGGCAGGACTCTGTTGTGAGGAAGCTGGCGCTGCTGGCATCTCGCTTTGGAATGGATGCACGCTGCTCTGTAGAAGTGGAGGGCTGGAAGGGATCTTGAGAGGACAACTGATTCATTCCCCCTGTGCTGAGGCAGGACGCAACTAAAGCTAGACCATCCCTGGCAGGTGTTTGTCCAACCTGTTCTTAAAAACCTCCGAATGATGGGGACTCCACAAGCTCCCTTGGAAGCCTGCTCCAGCACCCAAGTGCTCTAAGAGATAGAAAGTTTTTCCTAATATCGAACCGAAATCTTCCTGGCTGCAGATTAAGCCTGTTACTGCCTGTCCTACCTTCAGTGGACATGGAGAGCAGTTGGTCACTGGCCTCTTGATAACAACTCTTTTGATATTTAAAGACTATCAGGTCCCCCCTCGATTTCCTTTTCTCAAGAATAAACGTCCCAGTTTTTAAACCTTTCTTCGTAGGTCAGGTTTTCTAAACCATTTATCGTTTCTGTTGCTTTCGCTTGGACTCTCTTGAATTTATCCACACCTTTCCTAAAGTGTGACACTCAGAATTGGATACTTTACTCCCGCTGATGCCTCATCAGTGCTGAGTAGAGCGGGACAATTACCTCCCCTATTTTACGTACAACACTCCTGTTAATACAGCCCAGGGTCATATTAGCCTTTCTTGCAACTGCATCACATAGAATCATAGAATCATAGAATATTAGAGTTGGAAGGGACCTCAGGAGGTCATCTAGTCCAACCCCCTGCTCAAAGCAGGACTAACCTCAGCTATATCATCCCAGCTATATCATCCCACATTGTTGACTCATATTCAATTGATCCACTATAACCCCAGTTCCTTTTCAGCAGCACTACTGCTTAGCCAGTTATCCCCCGTTCGGTCATTGTGCATTTGATTGTTCCTTTCGAAGTGAAGTACTTTGCACTTGTCTTTATTGAACTTCATCTTGTTAATTTCAGGCCAATTATTTAATTTGCCAAGGTTGTTTTGAATTCTGTCCAGGTGAAAACTGGACCGGTGCAGCCTGACCAGGCCGGCGTGTAAGCCCAGCAGCAGCACCAGGCCAGCAGCTGCTCAACACTTACGCCGGCAGCTGTGATCACTCCTGAGCCTGTCTTGTTCCCAGCCCTGCTCCAGCCTTGCTCCCCTGCTTGGTTTCTGACTCCTGACTCCAGCTCTGACCACTTAGCCAGCCCACCACTGCTCTGATCACTAGACCTGACTGCCCACACCCCAATCTGTGGCACAATTCAGAAACCAAAAGTACTGCAGAAGCTGACAGCTTACTAATACCTGAGTATCTCACCATGAAACCAGTGCTCTGAGACCTGAACTGGTTGCCGGGGGTTTTCCAGCTGGAGTTTAAGGTGCTGGTTTTATCCTATAGAGCCCAAAATGACTGAGGCCTGCCAACCACAGACACTGCCTCTCTTCCTGTGCCATCCTCCCCAGCTGGCATCAGCAGAGGTGCTGGAGCTGGAATCCCGTTGGTATGAACAGAAAGGGGCCGTGGGCCAGGCATTACATGGATTAAGACGCTAAATGAATTAAGAAATGGGTAACTGACAGATCTCAAAAAGGAGTTGCCAACAGGGAATCCTCATTCTACAGGGCATGCGCAGGGATCGGCACTCGGCCCAAAGCTGGTCAGTGTTTTCACCAGTGGTCTGGAAGGAAATACCAAAGCTGCAGCTGACACGAAGGTCAGGGACGTGGTGAATAGTGCGGAGGACGGGACAGTCACACCGAACCTTCTGGATCACTCGGCAAACTGGGCCCATTCCAACAAAATGTGTTTTGATGCAACCAAATGCAACATTGTGCCCCTAGGACCAAGCGATGCTGGCTCCACCGCAGAACGGGGGACGTTATCCTGGAAAGCAGCGACTCTGACAAGGATTTGGGGGTTATAGTGGACAAGCAACTGGGCATGAGCTTCCAGTGTGAAGTTGTGGCAAGAAGGGCTAAGCGTCCTTGGGCGTCTAAACAAGGGAATGGTGACTGGGAGCGGGGAGAGGATTATTCCTCTGTATAGGGCGTTGGTGAGATTGATACAGGGATACTGCATCCAGTTCTAGTGTCCACACGGGTGCTGACAAATTGGAGAGGGTGCAGAAAGGATCGGGGGCTAACGGAAATGCCTTAGCCCAGCTCCACACTCCGCAGTCAGGTCGACCCAGCTACGTCGCTAGGGGGGCGTGAAAAATCCACCCCCTGAGCCACGTAGTTAATGCCACCTAACCCCTGGTGTAGACAGCACTAGCTACCGCCTCGTGGGGAGGAGGACTACCTCTGCGGACGGGAAAACCCCTCCCGTGGCTGTAGTGAGTGCTACCCTCGCTGTGGGGCTGCAGTCGTGGCATTGCACGTCCATTGCAGCGACAGGCCTTTAGAGCAAGAGACCGAAAGGGTATCACGGAGATGAGGGGTGACCTGATTACAGGGTCTACGGTCCTCCACAGGGAGAAAATGCTTTTTAATCTCTCGGAGCAGGCAGAAGAAGAACCAACAGCTGACAGCTGAAGCCAGGCGTGCTGAGATTTCCAATATGGCGCCAATGTGTAGCAGCGAGGGTGGGGAAAGATTGGAACAAGCTACCAAGGGAAGTGGTAGATTCTCCAGCTCGTGATATCTTCAGATCCAGGCTGGAGGCCTTCCTAGCTTTAGCCAGACATGGAGGTTGGGCTCGCCAGCGAGGTGATGGGGTGACCCTGAATGGCCTGTGCGGCACAGGTCAGACTAGAGGATCTGATGGTCCCTTGTGGCCTTAACTGCTGTGAATCGATGAAACCTGCTGTATCGCGCAGAGGGTTTTGCTCTGAACTTCTGTGCAAAGAGCGAGGTTGTGCCTTTCCGCAGCGCCCTCACGCCAAGGGGAAAGGCAAGTTGCACGGTCCCAGGAGCAGCCCCTGGGAGGCGCTGTAACTCAGCATTACCATCCCCCCCCTCCTCCTTGCTCCAGGGATCTACAGCAGCAAGTTAAGTCCCTGGCCTGCCCCAGTGCAGCTGCAACCTCCCCCCTCCCTGTTCACCTGCTCCCAGGGGCGGGCAGGAAGCAAGTCTCAAGTGAGCATTTGATCGATCGTTCACAGAACTGCACCCCAGTGCTGCTCAGGGGTGGGGGTCAGAGCTGCCTGGCCTGGGGTGCAGAGCTGAGGGGCACCGGCAGAGTTGGACAAATGACCTAGACAGACTGACAGACGGTGGATATGTGGGGGTCCCAGGACTGATCCTGCAGAGGCTCCTGTGAGTCAGGATTTGGGTGCATTGACACCTTTGTGTGTGAACCCCAGGACTTTAGAACAGCTTTGGGGGCGGGAGAACGGGGAGTTGGCAAGAGGTGTGCTGGCCAAGAGGGAAGAGGGCGTGGGGCCAGGACTGGCGCAGCAGGAGGTGCTGCGCTCAGGATTGCGGGGACTTTGCAGAGCCCTGGGGAATAGGAGGGAGGGGCACAGGCGGCCTGTACCATGCTTGGCCCCTAGCCAATGAATCAGCTGCTTTGCTCCCACAACTCCTTGGTTCCTCAGTGCCTGAGAACGCACCAGGAGCCCCCTGGACCCGGATCCCTCCTCGTTGGGTTTTCTGCGATTTGAATCCGTCGGGAGGCAGCGAAGATGCTTTCCTGCTCCAGGACTCAGCTAGGCCGGATGATGGCACCTGAAACCCAGCCGCTGCTGGGTGCCATCACATGATGTCTCACATGATGATCATGGCATCACCACATCACTGACATTAACGTTGCTCGCTGGTTTCAGCTCCCAGTGACTTCATGCTCCACAGTAGCTCTGGGCAGGCGCGTCCCGTGGCCGTGAGCTCATGCCTTGCTCCAGGGGAACAGCCGTGTGCCCTGGGAGAGGGGCAGGATCGGACAGTGCTGATTCCCTGCATCTCTCATGACTTAATGCCAGGATCCTCAGAACCATCACCTTCGCATCCAGCTGCTCCCCCTCCGGAACGTCCCTAGAATCCTTCATGCCAGGTTTTCTGATACCTCCTTTGAGCAGGGACCCCTTTGTGCTAGGTGCTGTACGTACACATAGTGAGAGATGGCCCCTGCCCCAAGGGCTTACACCAGCTAACTAGACAAGGGCAGGAGAGGGAGAAAGGAAGGATCACGCTCCCCGTTTCACAGAGCGGACTGAGACACACACACTGGCATCAATGATGAGACACTGCTTTACACCAGCTGAGACTCCAGCCCAGAGAGATTAAGTGCCTGCCCCAAGGTTGCAGGGGGAGTCAGTGACAGAGCAGAGAATTGACTCCAACTTCCCTGAGTCACTAGCCACTAGGCTGTCCCCCCTCCCTTGGTGTCTTCTCACCTCTCTGTAGTGCCCCTGGAACTGGAAACTCGGGGGATCTGGCTCACTATGGCAGGGGATCTGAGTTGACTTTGACTTTAGTGATTCCCCACTGTTTAGACACATCAGCCAGGTAGGCTCCTGAAAAGCCCAGTTGCTGTGAATAGACGACTGGCCAGTGACCTTCCTTGCCCAGCACCGATGCTGCGTCCAGCCAGACGTTGCACTGTCTTCATCCCAGCATGCTGTGCTTGCCTCCCCCTGGCTCGCCTGCTCTCCTGTTCCTTGCAGGGCTGTCAGGGGAGTGTGCCAGCTGCAGGCCAGAGGTGGTGTGTTCAAGTCCTGCCCTTATAGTAATAAGTGAGTGCTTCTTGTCCGCAAAGTGCTTTGCAAACATTAATTAGCTGGGCTGTGACTTGAGCTCATCTCTAGTGTTGACTCTGCCATGTGAGGTGGGTGCTGCTCCGTCTGGGGCTAGATCCTGTCAGGTGCTGAGATCCCTCCACTCCCTTGAAGTTGAGGGTCACTCAGCATCTCACAGCATTGCCTCCCCCGCCTTAAAGATGCCATCCTCTGGATGAGACTTTAAATAGGAGTCAGTGTGGAGTATTTTATTTTCCAGCCCAGCAGAACTGAGTAGCAGGGGCCTGTGTTTCAAGGGGACATGAAGGTGTTGCTCTCAGAGAGCTTTACAAAAGAACTTCCTCCATGTCACAGATGGGGAAACTGAGGCACAGAGCAGCGACGTGTCTTGCCCGAGGTCACCCAGCAGGTCAGTGGCAGAGCCAGAGGCAGAATTTCTCTCTCCTTTTCCCCAGTCCAGTGCTCGGGGCCCAATGCTTCCAAGAGCCTGTAACACACTGCAAAGAGCGGGGGGTGAGTCTAATGTCCGGGAGGCGTGACTTCACTCAGCACAGGAGTCGCTGGGTCTGAGTCTCCTGGTTTCTCCTTTGCTATCTGGGGCTGAGCATTTCTTTGAGCTCACACGACCTCAGCTGCTTTTGTCTTTGCACTGTCACTCCTCGACCTTGCTAACCCTTCATTCCTGGGTTCTTTTAACCACAACCGCCTGCATTAGTGCTCCTAGCAACTAGGGTTAACTCACTGATTTCTAGATCGCGTTGGGGCGCTTCTCTGGTCTGACACAGAGGACAGAGCTGGGACTTTGCCTCCTCTGGGCCAGACTGAGGCCTGGTGTGAGTGGGGTGAGCCCTAAAGTGGCACAGGTACACACTTGGCCCCTCTAACCCCCCCCCCCAAGTTAAGTTGGCTAGTGGTGGGTCAGCTCCGCACGTACACCCCGGGGTGGCTCAGGGCGTCTCATGAGCTGTACCCGCCAGACTCACTCTCGGGTACGGAGCTCTTGTCCCTGGGAGCAACATCTGACTTTTATTGCTTTGTTGGCCACCAAATAGCGTGGCAAGAGCAGCTCTCCCCACAGCAGAGCTGTGCCGGGCCAGCCTTTCTCCCTCTGCAGGCTGTAGCTAGCGCATGCTGTGCCCAACAACCCAACGTGGGGGGCGTCCCCTTGCCCCTGACTGAGTCTGACAGCCCTCGGCAGCCAAGGGACACTGCCGATGAGCGCCACACAGGAGGTCTGCCCCAGCTGGGCGACATTGTCCGGAAGGAGGTGGCTGGGGCTGTGTGGATGCTGTGGGTAGGAATCAGAACAGCCTCCATCCCTTTCCCCCGCCTTGCGCCAGCCCACCAGGCACTGCTGTGAGACTCTCAGCCGTAGCCCTGCCTGTGACTGACCCTGGAGATCACAGAGGGGGGATTGGGCTGGTTATTCAGTCAGAGAAGATTAGGGTTGGAAGGGATCTCAGGAGATCTCTTAGTCCAGCGGTTCCCAAACCTTTTCGAGTGAAAGACCCACGAGTTAACACTAGATAAAATACGCGCCAGCCACCCCCCGGCCGACCTCCTCACTGGCCATAGACACATGTAACCCTTATAATGATCATAATAATACCACCGCATTACATTAATACGTCGTCATAATCAATGACTCTGACCTGAGTAAGAAGCTAAGTCCTCCCTGGTGCAGCCGCCACCGCACGCCCCGTGTGGCCCGGCTTCTTCTCGCCCCTCACGGAGTGAGAGTACTGGAGGTGATGGGTGCTGGTGGGGCTGGCCTGGGCTGCTCCAGGCCCCCACCGACGCGGGGCTGCTCCTCCACTCCGGCCAGCATGGGACTCGGGGGGGCTGGTCCTCTGCTCCAGCCGACGCGGAGCTTGGGGGGGCTGTGCCCACCAGTGCAGGGCTCAGGGGACTAAATAACCTCAATATTACTGAAGCTTCTTGGACAGCCCCCTGTAATCTTTGGTGCCTCCCCCCCAAGGGGGTCGCGCACTCCAGGTTGGGAACCACTGATCTAGTCCAACCCCCTGCTCAAAGCAGGACCAACATCGACCCAGTCATCCCAGCTGGAGCTTTGTCAAGCCGGGCCTTAAAAACCTCCAAGGATGGAGATTCCACCACCTCCCTAGGTAACCCAGTCCAGTGCTTCACCACCCAATATCCAACCTAGACCTCTCCCACTGCAACCTGAGCCCATTGCTCCTTGGTCTGTCATCTACCACCACTGAGAACAGCCTAGCTCCATCCTCTTCAGAACCCCTGTCAGGTAGTTGAATACCCTTCAGGTATTGACCCCTAATTTAGTGGGGAGATCTAGCAGCCGACTACCAGGCAAGGATTAGGAAGCTTCAGCACAGAGAGACAAGGCTTTCTATGGGGAGAAATGGGGATGGGGAGAGACTGCTATGCAACACCATGGGGTGAATTCTACTGCACACAAACAGTAGGGTACATTACAGTGATGCTCCAAGCCTGGGATTTGCAAAGATGCCTAAGGGAGTGAGGTGCCTAATCCACTGGAATTCAGTGGGATTTGGGCACCCAAATCCCTTAAGCACTTTTGAACCATGAGAATGATTAAAGGATTAGAAAACATGCCATATAGGGATAGGCTAGTCTATTTAGCTTAGCTGCAGAGAAGGTGAAGGGGAGATTTGAACCTGGTCTATAAGTCCCTACATGGGGAACAAATATTTGATATTGGGCTCTTCGGTCTCACAGGCAAAGGTCTAACATGATCCAATGGCTGGAAGTTGAAGCTAGACAAATTCAGACTGGAAACAAGGGGCAATTTTTTAATAGTGAGGATAAACTACCATTGGAACAACTCACCAAGAGTTGTGGTGGATTCTCCATCCATGGCAATTTTAAAAATCAAAACTGGATGTTTTTTCTAAGAGATCTGCTCCAGGTCAAACAGGAATTATTTCAGGGAAGCTCTCCGGCCTGCGTTATGCAGCGGGTCAGACTAGATGATCACAGTGCTCCCTTCTGGCCTTGGAATCTATGAAAATCCAAGCCATGTGTCTCCAAAGCAATTTTGAGGTTCGTAAATATGCCAGAACCGGTATTAAAACCAGATTGAATCAGGATAATCCCAGAAAGTCTAGGCTGGCTGGCAATTTGTGCACTGGTACAATAAAAGTTCCCTGCGCCCTGGGAGGGATATGGCCAAGGCTTCATTCTCGGGAGAGGAGAACCTGGTGGTGATTTGGATTTTGTGCAGGATTTGGGGTTTTTTGTGGTTTGAATTTTATGATCTATTTTCCTCCTTAATCTAAAACTCGGGCCAGATTGGGTCCAACACGCAGATATTTTTTAAAATTATGAATCTTCAAACTAAAATGCAGATTTCTATTCAATGTTTTTGAAAAAAAAATACAAACATGTAACAAGCCGCTTTTGTTGTGCTAGCACAGATAACCAGAGCGTGAAACTGACAAGAAGAACCCGGCCACTCAAATCTATCACCACACAGATCTATGTCTGTCAGTCTAGCTGTCGCCAGCCTTAAGTATCCAAACATCAGACGTCTGCCTCAAAAACTCATGAGATTGATTTAAAAAAATCACAATCAAAATATACATTTTTGGCTGGTTTTTCGCCTTCTCGTGTTTGAACCTTCAGGATACACTTGCGGCATGTTTTCAAGCTTTCCTCCATAGCCATGAGAGATGGAAACGCATTTAAAAAACAAACAAAAACCTCCCTGAAACTCTCTCAAACTAACACGACGAGAAGAAAGATGAAAGCCCCCAAATATAGTGAGCCATCCAAGAGTGGCAGCTCTAGCTATCTGTCTTTCTAATCACTACATACCTTTCTATATACTTCTCTGTCTTATTTTTTTACAAGACCACAGTGCCAAGATATCTAAGTGCTAACTAGAATCTGCCGCTTAGCCTATTTTCATTGCTCAAACTGAGAAGGAAAGAAAGAAGAAAACAAATAATGAGAAAGGAATTAGATTTGTAAAATCCCCCCAGCTTTAGTAATCCAAGGTGTTATTAGCAAGAGCGGTGCAGACTTTTAAAACATGTATTATTTTTAACCAGACAGGGTCCCCTTTAAACCATTGTTTATTCAAGGGAAATTTAATTTGCAAAACAATGTATTTCTAGCTAAATGAGAACCTGGGCTATGATTCCAGTTTGCAAGTCATTCTCCCCCGGCTCACAGCACGATCGGGGAATTCAATTAAAAATAAAGAGAATCCCATCAGAGCAGACCCTGCCAGAGCCAGACAGCTTGCACCTCAATGTTCTCAGCTTCCTTATTCATCTCGAATTTGTGGGGGATTCTACATTTGCTCAAATGAGTTTTCCCCTCCCTGCTTCCACGCTTCTTCTGTTTCCCCCTCCCTGTTTCAGTCTGGGCTTGCTTCACATTTTTAATGGAAATTTGGAGGGGACAGTTCCTGTCTTTGTGATTAATGTTTGTCCATACATATGTCCGGGGATGATATTAGCATGCTTCCTGCTCTGGAGGAGCCTGCGTAGCCACTGTACAATACTCTCACTGTCTTGAACAATTCGGGGGCAATGTTACAAACCCCAGGTGTCTTCCCAGTCTTCAACCTATTGACTGTTGCCCAGATCTCTTCTTGGTTGAAGGAAGGTCACTCGACCAGAACTTCCTGCCTCTCTTTAATGGCAGAGGGACTGCAGGTGGTGGACAACTGAGGCGCATCTTGAACTGACCTTCTCATTAATGCAACCAATCCTGCCAATTCTGGCTGCTGCTGCCAGCTGGATTCCTTACTGGGAAACTGGTCCCACCTTCCCTTGGAAACACCGCAGAGTTGAATCGAGGGTGTGGACATGGTGCCTGGCGAGCAGCCTGGTCTAAGGTGGCTGCCTGGGTCACCCTCCAGGATTCCTTCTCGTTCTGACATAATGACTTGGCGACGTTCAGAAGTTGAACCCGGTCAGCCTTTGCTTTGGTGAAGTTCCTGTCATCTCAGTCAGCTGCTCCATATCAAGGGGCAGGATAAGCTCAGAAAAGAGGGTATTTGAAGCCAAATCATTGGTTCAGTTTTGGTGACTTTTTTGGTACGGACGTGTTTTAAGAATGGAAGAGTCATGAATTCGGAAGCAAGGAATGCCACTACTCGGCCAGCCATCACGTGGGTGTCAAAAGCTTCAATGGCCCGACAAGATTGCCAGTGAGGGACATGAACTGAATATACCACCTGACCACCGTAAGAACTGTGTCAGAGATCAATCCAGGTGGCACTTGATTTGCAAGGAGGCCATGTCTCTTTGGGATTTTCCATGATGATGATGGAATATGTCAGGTGTTACACTCAGCAAGGGGCATATGGCTTTATCAGGGCTACACCACGCCCTGCTCCATTTCTGCTATAACAATAGAGGCAGTGACTATGGTTTTCATATGTGTTTTCTATGCATCCCCAGTGAACACATCTTGAACGGACCCTAATGAAGGTCATTTCAAGACTGTTCATCCCCTTCCTTCGTGGGCCATGGGGAGAATGGGATAGCCTGCATTGCCTTCAACAGCCTCATAAGACAATGACTATAATCAAATCTCATGCTTCAGAGCTTCAGCTACTTACCCAAAGGGGTCAGGAAGAATTTTTTTCACCTGATGCCCAACTGGCTGGCTGTATTGTAGTGGGTTTTTTTCACCTTCCTCTGAAGTATCAGAGATTGGTCACAGCTGGAGATGGGACACTGGATGAGGTGGACCAGAGCTCTGAGATGGTGCAGCGAATCTACTTTCTTAGATGTCTGGCTTATGTGTCTTCTTCACGTGTTCAGTGCCAAACTGATCACCAGAACTGGAGTTGGGAAAGGAATTTTCCCTCAAGTCAGACCAGCAGGGACCTTGGGTTTTTTCGCCTTTCTCTGCAGCAAGTGCTTCCTCTGCAGCATAGCACCTGCACTGATCATCTAGGTGTATCTCACTTAATAAGTTCTCCACCTTTGCAAGGGCCTCATGCATTGGTGACACTTTAGTCTGTCCTGTTCTCTGCCTGTCACACACAGTAAAGTCTTTTGAAGGCTGAAATATTTTAGTATTACTGAAGTCCTTGAGCTCAGTATAGGGGTATTTGGGTGAAAATTAATGGCCTGCGATATACAGGAGGTTGGATTAGATTATCTAATGGTCCCTTCTGGCCTTAAATTCTCTTAAACTAGCCTCTGTTTGCACAGCATCTCACACAAAGGGGCCCCAATCATGGTCCGAATCTCCAGGTGCTACTGTAACAGAAATGTGTAAATAATAAACTGGATGTGACGTCCTAGTGAGAATCCATTTCACACAGATGAGTCCAAGAGGCCAAGTTTGGATCCCGCTGCAGATTCAAAGTTCAAGGGAATTGGGATAGAGTTCTGGTTTGAGCCCATCAGCAATTTGGCTTATCAGAACCATGCCAATGGAGGTGGGAGGTAAGTATGTGGCATGCAGAAAATTGTTTGTTTCCATAGAGCCAGCTCTACCTTCCAGAAGCAGCTGTCAGCAGTGCCATGCTTCCAGGGGCTGATCAGCAAATGAGAATTTGCTAGTCTGAGGCTTCTGAGATTGTAAAGTAGGAAAAATCAGGTGAGTGGAGTATCTGGGGAATTAGAAAGCACTGAAATTCTCTGTCTCCTAATACAGCCAGCTGGCAGGGCCGTCCCTAAGGAGATGCAGAGCCCAGGGCAAATCTCACTGCGTGGGCCCCCCTTAACATCGTGGGTCGTTTTTGTGTGATTTGGGCCTGATCTCTTCCTGAACTTCCGGAAATGCAAAATCCGCCATCTTTGTTGCGGTAAAAAAAATTGAGCAGGTTTGGTCGTGTTTTTGGATGTACTTCTGCTCTTTCTTAGTGTGGGGCTTGGCAACGCTTGTGATGACAAAGCGCGGGGCCCAGGGTTGTTGCCCCGATTTGCCGTCCCCTAGGGACGGCGCTTGCACCATTTCCACGAGCTCAGCTGTATTAAAGGCAAGCTGCCTCTGGAACCTCAAAGTTGACCTGCCAGAGGCCATTCTGTATTTTGGTTGCACCCTTTTTTGTTTCTTTACTGTGGCTTAAAAAAAAAAAAGGACTGAAAATGGTTGTTCAGAAAAAGTTTTGTCAGAAAATTCTTGATAAGTTCTAGCTGCACAGAGCAGGGAACTTTAAAGCACACATGACATGCTGTACCCCATGTATACCCTTATAGTGTGATCTGTGTATCATTCATGTTCCCCTTATAGTGTAACTGTGTATTGTCTAATGCAAAGTATGTCATGTAAGGTGTTTTGTACACAGAAAACAAAGGCATGATAGTTACAAAGGTTAATAGACCACACAAGCACAATCTGAACCTCCTGCAACTGCAGGTATCTCAGACAAACAGGATTGCTGCTACTACCTGCTTCAGAACGAGGCCAGAAGTATTCCATGAATATCATTTCCTGATGGTATTTCCAGTCCTGGCCAGAACCAAGAGGTGTGGAAGGACTTGTGAAATAAAACTGAATTCTTTGTAAAAGTAAAGCAGCAAAAATGAGAATGAAATGATGGTTTAATTTTATTTAAAATCTGAATTGATTTTTCATTCATTAATTATTAGTATTCCCTGCACTGTCTCAAAGCTTCAGAGAAAGACTGGGTATGAATTGGGTTAGGTTAGTTCTTAGGAAGATGTAGGAACTTTCATAGTGGCTCATATCAGTGGAAGATCTAAGCCCAGTGTCCTGTCTCTGAGAATGACCAGGACCAGATACCTTAAGAGAAGGTGCAAGAAACCATGCCCAATGGCAGCTATGGGATAATCTTCTCCCTGGGAAGCTCCCTCCTGACCCCCTGTAGACAGACATCATCTTAAATCCTGAAGCATGAGAGTGAATATCCCTTCCAAAATGCCTGTCAGTTTTTAATTTAAAAATTTTTTTTTTTGCATTTAGTGTTATAAATCTGGATGTGCTCGTTATCGATGTGTAGCACCCCATCCACCGTGTTACCTCCTTTAATACCAGTCTCTTCACAGGTTTGATGGACGGGCCTCGGTTCATTTGGATCCTGCCTCCAGCTCAGCAGAATATAATTTCCAGATACATTTACTTGGGGGTCAGCACGGCAGCTTGGAAGGAAAATTCTAACCACAGGGTAGCCCTGAGTTACTTGCTACGTAGTCGGAGACCCTCAAGGAATAACACAACCACACCCAATACATTCAACAGAGTAATTATATGAAACAGGAAGTAAATATGACAGAACAGAGTAAACCAGAACTCCCAGGGTCACCGGTGCCCTCCCCATGCAGACAGTGCCCATGAATTTCCCCCAAAGTCCCCGTCCGGTGACCAGGAGTACCCTGTAGGCTCCTGTTGGTATGTGTACTTCACAGGGGCCCTCTCTGGCCTGTGAGATCTTTATAGCAGCAGCAAAATGCTGTTTGGCTGCCTGGGCTCAGTGCTGACCAAAGACTCACCCGTGGGATAAGGTGGTAAGTCCGTCTGCCAGATTTAACGGACAGTAGGTAATGAAACCCCCAAAACCTCTCCCCCAGCTTGAGAACACAGTTCAGGGAATGCGGGTCTCCCAAACTATTTCCTGACGACCTAGCAAACAGAGGTCGCAAGCTCCCTAGCCACCGTCGATGGGCTGGCGATCCAGCATCCTCCTCGTACAGGAACCAGGCTGCTTCTGTGCCCAGGATGACCCATCCGCAGAAAGGGAGGCAGGGATCAGGTGCAAATTACAATAACTGTACTCAACCCTACCTCCTCATCTAGGGCTCCGATATAATCACAGGCTGCAGGCAGGCGGCCTGGCACAGCGGCCGGAGTAGTACTTGCCATATGGTAACGGTTTATCTAGGGAGCTGATGGACTAACTCAGTCTGGCTGGCTAGGGAGTTTTCCCAACACCATCCTATAAACTGGGAGTTACCCTGAAAGGGGAAGAACCAAGTTTAGGGATCTTGCTTCCAGACACCCAGAGGCCGGTTCTCGGGGGAACCCTGCGTGCAGATCTGGGACACGCTCACTGCACAACATGCCCTAGCCCTTCCATGGCTGACTCCTGACGCTCCCAAAACTGGCCCGGCTTCTCCCCTCTCAGTGCTCTTGGGGGCAGGCATCTCATGAGGACCTTCCTTTCCATCAGGCCAGCTCTGCTTTCCCAGGCTTTTTATTGTCAACCATTTTGAACCCCCCTTTCTCTCAGACACTGATACAGATATTGATATAGCTGTATTTCAAACTGTGCTGTATGAGACACACCCTAGACAGGGTGGTGGCAGAACAGTAGCCTGCTTAATGGCCCATGGAGACATCCACAGATGCAAGGGGCCCAGGAGGAAAAGCCAAAGGTATACCTGATGAGTCACCACGACTTGCTCGTGTGACTCCCAACTCCATTTTGATTCCTGTAAAATTCCACAAACAGCACAGCAGGGGCCAGAAGATATATAAGGCAGAGGCCTGGGAAGCCTCTTTCAGTCAGGATTCAGCTTCAGCTACCAACCTACCTCTGGATCAGCTCATCTACAACTGAACTGGGGCTGTGAAACAAAGGATGGAGGCCCATCCAGTTACTGGATGTACACCAGAGGGACTATACAAGCCAGCAACTCCACAATTCTTCTAGAAACCTGATGTACATGGACTTTCAAATCAATTGTATGTACCTTTAATCCTTTAACTTTTCTCTTATTGTTTGTTTCTTTCTTTTTATACTAAACCTTTAGTTTTAGTTACTAAAGGATTGGCTGGCAGCGTGGTATTTTGGGTAAGATCTAAGCTTATATTGATCTGGTACTGTAACTGACCCTTTGGGGTCAGGAGGAACCTTTTTAGTAAAGAGCAGAGAGTTTAAATAACTGGTCTCTTTGCTGGACCTAGTGGCTGATTGCAGGGGGGGTGGAGACTGGAATGCAGTAAAAGGGGGCTGTGTGTATTTGTGTACTGGCTTCTTGATAACCAGTTTGGGGGAATCAGAAGCACTGTTTGTGGCTGGTTGGGAAGTCTGACTTCAGTGCCACCCACCAGTTCTGGGAGAATCTGCTCTCTTTTTATAGCCTGCCCTGACCGTAGCATTTTCAGGTGGCTACCCTAGGCACGGAAGGGTAGTAACTCCATGGGAGTCACTCACGTCAGACCCTTTTCTGAATCCCGCTACGTTCTTGGCCCATGTGACACCTTGTGGCTGTGAGTTCCACAGGTTCACTGTGTGAGAAAATATATGCTTTGCTCAGTTTGGATTGTGCCACCGCTCAGTTTTATTGAGTGCCCTATTCTGTGTTATGAGACAGGGGCAACAGAAGACCCCAATCTATCTTCTGCGTCCCACTCATCATTCTGAACACCTGTAGCAACTCCCCTATTATTCCTCTCTTCTCTAAGGTAAACATTCCCATCGTTACTGGTCCCGCTTCATAACCAGCCTTATTTTTGCCAGTAGATGAGCTGAGCTAAGGTTCTAGGCCCTGGTTTAATCAGGAGCCAGTAGGGTGTCCTCAGGGAAGGTTCTTCCATGCCAGAGCGCTCCGCAGGCAGATCTAGTTCTCCAAGGGGGTCTTTGGGGAAGGATGAGGATCAGAGCTGGGCAAAATTTTTCAGCTGAAACATTTTTCATCAAAAGATGCGGATTTTGTTGACACCAAAACGTTTGGCAAATTCGTGTTGGTTTCGCCCAGTTGCTCGTATCAAAAAAAGAAAAAAAATCCAAAAAACCACAACATTTGTTTATTTGGTTTGAAATGGCTTTTTCTTGCAAACGTTCCTTTAATTTTTTAAAATGCAAATGCATTAAAAATGCTCCAAATTGAAACAAAATTCTTTGTTTAACCTGACCCAACCTCTTTTTGGACTTTGATTTGCTGAATTTTCTTCCAGATTTTTCAGATTTGTCAGTGAACCAAAATAATCTGTGATTCTCACGGCTGCAATTATGGTCTCTCTCCATTGGAGGGGGAATTTGAACCTTTTCTTGACAGTGATTCTGGTCTACTCTACACTAGTAAAGCCACACCGGTGTTGCCACACTAGCAAACCCTCCTTGTGCAGATGCAGTTTAAACCAGCAGAGTGCTTTTGCTGGGAGAGCTTATCCAGTTTCCTGGAATGAAATAAACGATACTGGCAAAAGCTTTCCTGTGCCGATACATCTCTCTGCGCTACATCTCTGGGCTTTTGCCAGTGTAGAAATGTTGGAGAAGAGTCACTCCCCTCACTGACATTATGTTACTGGCAAAAGTTTCCAGTGTGGCCCTGGCCTCAGTTTGTTGCTTTCATGTTATGCATGAGCTCCAGGAGTTTGCTGACCGGCAGCTGCACTCGTTCAGTAGCAGGGAGGCTGATTTGTCACTGCTCACTGTCTGAACGAAGGCAGACGAGGAGACCCGAAGGGCAGGCATGGAAAATGCAAGCTTGATACTGATCCTTGCTGCTTCGGCTCAGCAGCCATCGGATACAGACGAGACGCCGGAGTCTGGTCCAGCATTTCCCTGAGCCCATCCTGCTGACCGGACTGTGTGCTGGTGCCAGGCTGAGAAGGGCTCTCCAGGCTGGGTGAGAAACGCCATGGGCTGACACTTTTACCCAGCACAGCGAGAGGTTAAGGGACATCCTAGATTCCTTGCCCTGCCCCGGCTAAAGGGCTGGTAGCTGCAGTCTCAGCCTTTGACAGGGGGGTTATGGAGATCGCACTGTGGCGGAGGGAGCGCCACCAGCCTGCCTTGGCTCGGGGAACAAGAGAGATTGCATGGGGACAGAGGGCACTTCTCAGTAGCCAGGTCTCCTGTCTGTCTGGGCATGGCAGGGCAGGCAGACACCGGGGAGAGGGTGACCCCGAGGGAACCTAGGCTGGTGCAATTTACCCTTTCTTCAGCCCTCCTGGGTGTACCTTAGAGTGCAGGGACTGGGCTGTTCTCTATTACCGCAGGCCCCGGGACAAGGGGCCCTGATCCTGGCCAGGCCCTCTGGGCCCTGCTGGATTATAAATAATAATCATAATAACAATAACCCTAATACACATGAATGTGCTACCGAGGTGATCACACTGCCAGGCGGGCTGCTTCGGGCATCAGATGCGCACCCTCCGATGGAATCACATCTAGGTAGGCACACATGCAGTACTGTGAGGTTCACACGCACACACACACACACACACACACACACGATCGGCTCAAACACACATGCACGCTCACACACAACGCTAGGGTCAGAAGTGCACACACACAACTTTGAAGATCACTCACAGGCCAACCATGCCGGAGAGCACACACATGCACACTACTATGGGGCATGCGCACACACGCACACACACGAGTAAGAGGAGTGTCTCAGAGCGCCTGAACTGGCACCTGCCCCCATCACCACCTGCCTGGGCTGCAGGGGCCCCACCTCCAGGAAGATGTGAAATGGAACCGGGTGCTGCAAGGAACGCGTGGCCTGCAGTTCATGCAGGATCCAGTGGCCATGCCTGCAGAGCAAGTGCAGACTCCACACCCCCGTTTCTCTCCGGCTCTCTGTTCTCTTGTTGACTAATGTTGCTCTAAGGACTGGCTGGGGGAGGGTGGTATTAATAGCCCTGCCTGGGAAAGGCACACACGCCCTGGGTGAATAATGGAGTTCTCAGACGACATCTCCACCCTAGTCAGATTGAAGGATTATCTGGTGTGTGGCAATCTCCAGGCAGGAGCTTCACGTTGCCCAGAGAGCGTCAGGCGCTGGCTTAAACGGCAGCCCTCCATTGCCGTCCCCACCTGCCCCCTCCTGCCACATGGTAACAGCTAGCTAGGAGCGTCTCCTGGAGTTGCGCCGGAGAATCAGCTCTCCCTTCTGGGAGACGTTTGCGGGGGGAGGAGGGGTGTGCAGCCGGAGGGGAAGGAGAGTGTGTAGACGGGGAGAATGGGGACTAGAGAAAGCCATGTACAGTGAGAAGGAGAAGGACTAAAGAAGGGTTCACAGACGCTAATGTCAGAAGGGACCAATATGACGATCTAGTCTGACCTCCTGCACAACGCAGGCCACAGAACCTCCCCCACCCTCTCCTGGGACAGACCCTACCTACGACTGAGTTACTGCAGTCCTCAAATCATGGTTTAAAGACTTTAAGGTACAGAGAATCCACCAGCAAGTGAGCGTGCCCCATGCTGCAGAGGAAGGCGCAAACCCCCAGAGCTTTGCCAATCTGCCCTGGGGGAACATTCCTTCCTGACCCCAAATATGGCGATCAGCTAAACCCTGAGCATGTGGGCAAGACTCACCAGCCAGACACCCAGAAAGAATTCTCTGTATAACTCAGAACCCCCCATCTAACATCCCTGCACCGGCTGTTTTCATACCTACCGCCAGTAGTCACGTAGGCCAGAAGCAGTAGTTCGATATCTGAGAGAACAGCTATTTGAGGCCTAAGACACTGAGATCTAACAAATGAGAGCACCAGTGATAGCTTAACATCCTGGGACTCTATTACTGTGACTTAAACATCTTAGTGTCCTGGGATTCTAGGGCTGTAATTGTGTTTATAAATGCATGGGACACATCCTGCGCTAACATTCTGGAACACCTGGGAGCGTTACTCCTCAGAACTTAGGTATGTTTGGTTGGGAACATCCTGAGGCCCTTTCGCTATAACACGTAAGTGTCTGATGCCTATCAAGAACGCATTTGTTGTGTAAATCATCCGTTGTAAATAGGTCTCTGTTAATGAATGTCAGTGGAATCCATATTGATGGTTAATTCTACCCTGGCATCTGTTTTCTTTCTAAGATTATAGTTCTTTTGATTACTAGAATGTAGTATTTGGTAGGTATGTGAGCCTAATTAGTGAATTTGAGAATGTTTTGTTAGAAGTAAAAAGTTAGTGTGTGTGATTGAGCAGTGAATGCAGTTTGAGTTTGTACAAGATAAGGAGATGGAAAGGCAGCAGCCCTAAATCTCCATGGCAGCAGGAGGGAGGGAAGATGCGTTGTTTAAAGTACTTTTTACAACCCAGATGGCTGAAGAACAGGGACCAAGATAACCCCAGAACACAGAGGGGTTAACACCCAAGGACAAGAACAAAACAAAGTGTGAAACAGGAATGGAAAGAGAACAGAAAGCTGTCATGTCTACAACAGCAAGAGCGATTAATAATCACATCAAACGCAGAAGCAGCATGACATGGCGAAATCCATAGACTTACATGGGGACTGGCTCCTATAAAAATGGAGCAAAGAAATGGAAACTTTGGGTTTGTTCTGCAAACATCCAGGAGAATCGGATTCGCGACCGACAGAGCCCGGCTCCTCTTTCGTCTTCCGTCCGCTGGCTCGACCAACTCAGAGGCCGGTAAATATATTCCGCCTGCAGAACTCTGTGTGTGTGTGTAGGCCATTGCTTTCTGAAATCTCTGTATTCACAATAAACGCGGTGTGCTGGCTTGTCCCCCTGAGTAAGATCCTGCTGTTATATAAATATAACGGTCAAAGATCAGTCAATTGCCAAACTAGGCTGTCCCATCAGACCATCCCCTCCATAAACTTGTGAAGCTCAGTTTTGAAGCCAGCTAGGTTTTTTGCCCCCACTGCTCCCCTTGGGAGGCTGTTGCAGAACTTCACTCCTCCGCTGGTTAGAAACCTGCGTCTACTTTCAAGTCTAAACTTCCTGATGGCCAGTTTATATCCATTAGTTCTTGTGTCCACATTGGTGCTGTACTTAAATAACTCCTCTTCTGTCCTGGTATTTATCCCTCTGATGTATTTATAGAGAGCATCAGATCTCCCCTCAGCCTTCTTTTGGTTAGGCTAAACAAGCCAAGCTCTTTGCGTCTCCTCTCATAAGGCAGGTTTTCCATTCCGTGGATCATCCTAGTAGCCCTTCTCTGCACCTGTTCCAGTTTGAATTCATCTTTCTTAAACGTGGGGGACCAGAACTGCAGACAGTATTCCAGATGAGATCTCACCAGCACCTTGTATAACGGTACTAACACCTCCCCATCTCTACTGGAAATACCTCGCCTGATGCATCCAAAGACCACATTAGCTTTTTTCATCCCTGCTCCCATTGGGTCATATGTCCCAGGGCAAAGGCAATTGCAAATGTGAGAGCAGATCCACATGCCTTTACATTCCAGCTGGCCCAGGAATCCAGTCCGGGATCTCAAATTTTGTTATGTTCTCTAAAAGGGAAACAATGATACATTCTTTATAAACTGTACTGCCCTTGGGTCCATTGCCTTCCAGAGGCTTACAGAAATTGCTCATAATATTTGTTCCATTATCAGAACCTGTCAGCAAGTAATTGCCAGGATTGCTTCTATTTCCTTCCTTGAACAATGATCTGTCATTTCATAGAATCATAGATGATGAGGGTTGGGAGGGACCTCAGGAGGTCACCTAGTCCCACCCCCTCCGTCTTTCTCAGAACTCTGGCTTTTCAGGTTTGTTTGTTAGTAGTTTGGTAAATTCATTAGCTAATCCTCTTAACCTTGTAGGGTAAGCATGATACACACCCATCGATTTGTATCTTATTTGCCTATTTCCAAGGAGATCCCATACCTGTTTTCCACAAATAGCTGTTTTTACAAGGGTCTCATTACTTCTTAATTGTTCAAACTGCTTTTCCTTATTTCTTTTTGTTTAAGGAAGATTAACCCCGCCCGCCCCCCCTCCACACACACACACACACACACATTTTAGGAGCTAAGACATTTCTGATTATCATTAATTTAATCGTCCCCTTCTCATTTATTAATAAGCCGCTTTCACTCATATTTTTGTTTCCCTGGTATAGCTGTAAAAGCCCTTCTTTCCCCTGAAGGTCTCCTGCCTAGAAGAAAATCATTCTATTTCTTTTTTTGCTGCCCTTAATTTACCCTGCCATCCTTATCAGGCTGTGCATTGTCAAGGATGTTTTCAATAGCTAAGACCTCATTTGCAGCACTTCTTCTTAGTATTTGTATTCCCACGGCGCCAGGTACTGCCCAAACACACACTGAGAGCTGACAGGCTAGACCAGGTAGACAAAGGGAGGGGCCATGCGGGTCTGTCTACACTGCACACTAAGTCTGGGGGCTGACTCAGGTTTGAGTCCGCGCTCCCCTTCTGCCCCCACTCAAATCAGTCTGACTTGGTTCCGCAAGCACTCGGGACCTAGGTCCTAGGACCCTGCTAGGGGCTGTGTGAGAGCCCGAGTCCCAGGGTGACTCTGGTCCAAGCCCTGTCATTCTGCAGTGTGGGTCGGAGACCTGAGTCAGACGTATGTATGGACGTGTCAGCATGGCTGTCAGACACTGGCCCAGCAACTCTAAACTCAGGTTTACAGTGCAGTGTGGATGCTCAAGCGTGGGCTGGAAACACCAACTCCACAAGGCCAGGTCCCTGGATCCAGGTTTCGTGTGCGCTGCAGACATGCCCGAGAGATTTGAGGCTCAATCTGCAAAGGGATGTAGGTGTTGCCATCAAGCGTCTTAAGTCCCTCTGTGGAACTAGCCCTAGGGGACTTGCCTGAGATCCCAAAGGACGTCTGTGGCAGAGGTAAGAATAAAATCCAGCTCTCCTGAGTTCTAGCCCAGTGCCTTACCCAGAAAGCCATCCTTCCTCCTTGTCTTTTTACCACAAGGCCTGTTTAGCAGCCCTTCATGCAGCCGCACTGGCTACTCCTTGCTCCTTGTATTTTTATTTTAAGAGGAACTATATTCAGTGTGGCGGGGTGCCAACCCCACACAGGGGAACAAAGGGTTAAGAGGTCTGCGAGCCCAGTTAGCTCACCTTGCTGCACCTGGAGGGTGTGTCCCACTTGATTTCTGATTAGACCCAGCAGGGGAGATGCTGAGCCTTCTTCCTAGAAGAAGGAAGTGAAAGCTACATAGGAGGTCTAGGAGAGAGCTCTGGGACAGAGAAACCCAGGAGAGAAGTGCTAGCCGGGAGTTCCCTCGCTCTGGGGAAGGCTGGCAGGCTGAAGGAGGCCAGAGGGATGTAATAATTTGTCCCTGTGGTGAGCCCTGGAAAGGGGACACGGTTCCAGCAGAGAAAGGAGGACCTGGGAGAAGCCAGAGGCCTGGGAACCAGAGGAGAGGCTGTGTTAAGCACGGGCTGCAGGGAAGGCCTGAGGGAGCAGATCTAGCTGGTCAATACAGGGTCTTTGGGCCAGAACGCGGAGCAGAGGGTGGGCCTGGGCGCCCGCATCAGCCCTGAGGAAGGAACATACAGGGCTGACATAAGGGCCATTGAGCCGGGGGGGCACTGAAGACAAAGCCTCAAGGACGAGCCAAGGAATGGCCCAAGTGGCGGAAGAAGACTCTTGTGTGGCCCGGCTGGAGTCACATTGGCAGGGTGACGGGACAAAGAGGCCTGGCTATGCCAGGCCCAGCCACAAGGGGGCACGCCAGCGGGGAGTCGACCCTTCTGCACTCAGGTACCGTGTCGTCTGCTAATCGTCCAGCCTCCTACCATGCATGTGGATTTCTGCTCGAGTCTCCTTGTCCCTCACTCACCGAGTTCTTAATCCCCCAGGATCTGGTCCCCTGAAATCGTCTGCCCTGGCCCTGCACCCTCCCCCCCTCACTCCTGACTGTGCTGATCTGTGGTGCCACGCTTCCCTTTTAGTCTCAATGTCTCGAGCCACCTCTGGACATCACCCAGCGGTAGAGCCAGGATTGGCATCTCCTCTGATGGCTCCTCCCCTTTCTTACTCACAAGACGATGCCCCAGCATTTCAGCCAGGGCTCACGAGAAAGGGGATTTCAGAGCCCGGGTTGGAGCTTGGGCAGTGGACTCTGGCCGCATGTGGACCAAGGTAAACATGGAAGCCCAAGAGAGGCAGGGACAAACCTCTTCAAACTTCACCAGAGGCCGGTCCATGACCATACGACTGCATGCTCAGGCCCCGGGGTCTTGAGAAGGATCTGGGATGCTCAGAATCCTGCATAAGCAAGAGGCTGTTCCCCAGAGGGACACAAAGACACGGCCTCTCTGTGCAGACGGGGTCCCCTGAAATCTAACAAGGTCCTGCACTGGGTGGGCTGGGGACACACACAAAGCCACAGTAAGCAGGGGGAATACAGCAAAAGATGGGAAAAGGGCACCCTCACTGAATGCAGGCACCAGCTGAATGCAAAGGCAAAACTCCCACTGACCCCGAAGGGAGCAGGACTGGGTTCATAGGGCCGGATCCTGCAAGGTGCTGGCCATGCCCTTGAAGTTAATGGGACCTCACAGGAGCTGCTTAGCATCCTGCATAATCACAGCCTGCATCTCACAAACTTGCTGGATGCTTTGGACTTGGGGG
Organism: Emydura macquarii macquarii; assembly: GCF_026122565.2. Taxonomy (NCBI): domain Eukaryota; kingdom Metazoa; phylum Chordata; order Testudines; family Chelidae; genus Emydura; species Emydura macquarii. Next base: position 9,694,022 of record NW_027131391.1, read on the forward strand.
TGGGATTCTTCCGCTAATTAGGTCCCCTCACTGTTAAAAATTTGCATCTTATTGCTAGTCTGAATTTGTCTAGCTTCAGCATCCAGTCATTGCATCTTGTTAGGCCATTGTTGGCCAGACTGCAGAGCCCTCTGTTTGCAATGTTTTGGTTCCCATGGCAGTACTAATAAACTGTGATCGTCACCCCCCCCTTAACCTTCTTTTTGATGTCACATAGCTGGTTATATCGGTACAACTGCTAGTGTGGAGGCACTTGTATGGGTGTCAGAGAAAGCTGGGCTCTTTGTTGGTTCGCTGGCAGTTCAAAACATTCAAATTGTTTCAGGCTGAACCAAAAATGAATTGTTCTCAAATTGTTGGTGAATTGAACAGTTGAAGAAACATTGTTTAGAGTGGAATGAATCTTTTCATTTTGATTTGGAGCATTTTCTTTTCACTTTAGAAATGAAAATTAAAGGAAATATTGAATTAAAAAGTCATTTTGAATAAAAAAAATTTCATTTTGTAATTAGCAAAACAAAACATTTTTTGTGTGGCCTTTTTTTTTAGATTTCTTTTCGACTGAAACGATTCAGCGAAATCAACAGGAACGGGCAGAATGTTTTGGTGTCTCTGAAATCTGTATTTTTCACAGACAAAAAGTTCAGATCAAAACATTTCACCCAGTACTGATGCTGTGTCCGGGCAGCTCTGTGTGTGTGTGTGTGTGTGTGTGTGTGTGTGTGTGCACGCAAGGTCTCAGTGAGGCTGTGTTCCCAGAGACACCAGGCAATACCTAATAAAACTGAGTGCGTCTTCTCCTAACCGCCCCAGGCAATCCAGCCTTCCTGCTCACTGCACAGGTGTGCTGGGCTCCCACAGGGCCTGACGCCTTGGCAGTTTTTCATGACCCTTTAATCCCTTTGTTGCTGTGCACTAGAGATGGGAAAGCCTTTCTCATGCACAGCCTGTCTTCCTCCCCCTTTTCTCTTGAGCGCACTTACTTTGATCTACGGTATTTTTGTTCCAGAGCCTCAACCAACCTCTCTCCAGTGGAGTGGGGCAGAGAGGGAGGGGGTTAGCTGTGGCTCCAGCCTCTTTATTTGCACCTTTGGAGTACACAGCAGACTAACAGCTTTTTTCTGGAGACAGACAAAGGACCGAGTGAACCCGTGGGGAGAGGGGTGGCTGCTGGTTGTGAGTGTCCCCAATGCTGACTGTGGTTTGATGTCGGGCCTCGGACTCTGGGAGGCTCCATTGACGAAGTCCTTCCTTAGCGCTTGAGGTCAGGCTTGCAGCAATAATTGCTCTGGCTGGGGCGGTGTGAAGTCAGATCTCCTGGGCTAAGCAGGGCTAGGTCTGGGTTTGCTCTTGGCTGGGATTCTCTCAGGAAACCCAGCTTCTGCAGACAGTGGGGTGCGTCACTCAGCAGGGGGTGCTCCCCCGGAGGCCGGGCTGAGATCACTGCCCAGCAGAGCGCTAGGCAGGCTCTGGGCCGCCGGGGCTGCCATGGGCAGGGGCAGATGTAGCTCCTGATTCAATGGCGGTGCCATTCAACACCCAGACTCGGCCGCTTACAGCAGGGGGAGGCCCATGACCCTGCCCCCATGATCCTGCAGCCCGGAGATCGGGATACGTGGGGGCATCTCCCTGCCCGCCCCCTCCCTGCAGCGTCCTCTGGCAAATCTTGCTCTTCAGGCCTGCGTCGCAATGTGCCACTCTGCCATCACAGCACAGCGACCTGGCCGGGAGCGACGCCACCACGCCGCGGGGCCCAGCCTATGGAGCCACACGCTGCTTCTCACGTACGGGAGCGACCGAGGCCTTGGTATCATGAGTTCTGTGGATCTGATTGACCCTGCGAATGCCCACTACGGCTGCCGTGGGCATGGGTGACTCCACAGGAAGCCCTCGGTCCCTGGAGGCCGTGCTGAGCCCAGCGCTGCAGGGTGGAGCGAGGGTGCTCTGGGGCGCCGGGAGTGGCCTGGCCACTCAGTAGGGGCTGCCATCTTTGGAGGAGATATAAAGCCCAGGCGCTGACCATCTGTGGCCATTCATGATCCCACGCTATTTTTCATAAGAGCAGCGGCGTTAACGCGTTGGCCTGACCACGCTCTGGTTGAAATGACCTACAGGTACCCGAGCACCCGAGAAGAACAGAAATTCTCGTAATTCCCAAATGCCCAAAGGCAGAAACTGAAGTGCCCGAGAAACTTTTACAGCAAAAATGTAGGCGCTGAGTAAATTTTGGCGTCTGCAAGTTTAGGCGGCCACTGTGCAGAGGTTTTGTGGCTCTCAATGGTGCCCAGAACTGGGGTTTAGACCCCAAGTTCTTTCATGGATCTGGATAAAAATGTCCCGGTAGCTCAGGGGTTCTCAAACTGGGGGTTGCCACACTCTCAGGGGTTCATGAGGTTGGGGGGGGGGGGTCACAAGCTCTCAGCCCCCCATGCTCGCCGGGGCTCCAGCTGTCCTGGTCCGAGTGAATTTCCACAAGATCATTAACATTTCACACAAAAAAGTAGCTGGTGGATCTGAAAGACAAGCTCCGACTCCAGTCGTTGCACTCCAGAGTGGGGGCGATACGTACGCTGAAAGCAAACCAGAAAGTCGTGCAGCTGCTCCTTAGCGCGACACATAATACTTGCCCCTAGCTAGTGCCTTTGATGTCGGGAGCCTTGGCCTCCATAAGGAGGCTGTGAGCTGGACTGAGACCCGCCCACTCATTTCACGTAACAGCACACTCAACAGCCACACAGATGGGAGCGATTTTTAGCTCCATACTAACCTCCAGGGGAGGTTATCCCCTCCCCCATGGGATCTCAGATCCCAGACTCCAGCCTGAGCCGGAACGTCTACACGGCAGTGTGTATAGCCCTGCAGCCTGAGTCAGTTGACCAGCCGTGCCACGCTTCTTGTACTGCAGTGTAGACGTACCTTATATCTAACCAGTGAGTTAGTGGGTGGCATACGTCCCTCTGTGCTGATGTGTGGAGGCTGTGTAGCTCCGGTTGTCACAGCTCGTGGGATCCCTGTGCTGGGTCTTCTCAGGACAGGGAGCAGGGCTGGTTGAAATTTCAGAATAACACAGAAAAATCAGGAAATGGTTTTTGTGAAACATTTCTGCTTTTCCCCCTTCTTTCTTTTTTTCCCCAGCCAGGTCCACCCGGGACAGTCTTTGGGTCATGTCTCTGCAGTGGGTGGGGGTGACTGTAATATACAGACCACAAGTAATTGTGTTAACAGTAACTAATCAGCTGTTCCGGGGGCAGTCTGAGGGCCAGGTAGACAGGGGCAGCACTTGGTCTTAGAAGAGCCGGGGACTGCTGCACATCAACCCGGCAGCACCGAGGCAATCAAGGCATCAGGTTAACGAGGGGACCGGGTTCTAGTGAGATGAGCTTTTAGTCACACTGATTCACAAGCTTCTCCCATTCAAGAGGGATCTAGCGAGGGCCCCCCCTTCCAGTGACTATATGGGACGGGCAGTTTCTGGGGTTTGGGAACCCCAGCATCCCTGGCCTACTGGGCGTGGGCCAGGCTGGCTTGCGGATAGTTCTCTCTCTCATTTCACTGCAGTCTTCATGGCCTCGGGCTAGCTTATCTGGGAGTTTCACACCTGTTAAGGAGAGAGACTGAAGGGGGATACTGGGTTCATCCCTTCTCCGGGTGAGGAGGCCCACAGCTTTGGTGCATTTGTCGTCAGGTGCTCGGTGCCAGGCCTGCCATCCTCCGGGCGCACCGGGAACAGCAAGGGACCACAGATAAGGTGCACAAGGCGTTCCCCTTCCCTGCCCCAGTATTTCAGCACACTGCGTAATGGTAACACGCTGATAAAGGGTGTGTCACATTCCACCCCATCCAGTGGTCAGTGGTCTATGAGAACCTAGAAGAGAACCTACTACTGCTGCCAGCTAACACTTACTCCCTTAGTTAGAGTGGCAGCAGCACGGGCCCTTTGCGGCTAAGAGCTGTGCGGGTGTTACAGGCTATTATACCATCCCAAGTGAAATTTCTTCCTGATCCCAGTACCTGATCATCCGCTGCCATGAAGCATGCAGGTGTACCACGGTCCAAGGACTTGCTCGCCACTCCTCAGGAGGCTTCAGGCGAACCCCGAATTGCCAAGCGGCTGCTGTCTGGGTCGTTTTAAAATCACCCGTGCCACCTGCCGGCACAAGAACCAGCAAGGAGCCAGAGGCATAAATCTCCCTGCACCATTTATGTCAGCTGGTTATTTACTGAAATGTTTCTTAATGAACGCTCGCTGGAGGAAGAGAAATGGCTGGACTGTACCACACAGCAAGGCTATCCATGCGGCAGGCCTGCGCACTCATTTACAGGCACCAGCTATTCGAATGTGTGAGCAACACTGTGATAACCATCTCGCCAGCTCGTGGGGAAAGGGACCGCAGCCCACCCGCCTCCCCTGCCCTGGCTCTCTCATCCGCCTCCGAGCAGGAGGGGAGATTTCAGGCGCCATTATTAATCTTGATTAGTGTCATTCCTGTGGCTTTGTGCAGTGCTGGGCGGTCATGCCCTGCATGCCTGAGTCTGCTCTCGCTCTCAGGAGTCACCCCCACGGAGGTGGGATCAGGCACCGAGCCCCTCACACGGGCACAGGGAGCGCTCGCCCTTTGGAGGATCATGGTCAGTAGAGTCTGGCATGGTAAACGAGAAACTGGAGCGGAGCCAGAGCTGGGTGCAAAGTGCCCCACGCGGAGTCAGCCTTGACCTGATAACCAAGTGCAGCACTAGGGGGCACTGTGCTGCGGTGAGCGGGATGGGTAACTCCCTAGGGTGCTTTCCACGCACAGTCCGTGATGTGGTGCAGCGATGGTGATTCGGTAGGGGGCGCTCTCCCCTCTTGTTCCATGCAGTCCCCCATGCCCCGGGGCAACACTAGGGGCACTGGACTGCAGGGTGCAGGGATGGTGATTCAGATGGGGGCGCTCTCCCCCCAGGGTCAGGACGGATGCCCATGCTAGGGGCGCTGTGCCGCTGGATGTGCTATGGCTCAGATGACAGAACTCGGCCCAAACTCCTGATCAGGATACTGTAGCCGGGTCCTGCCCATTTCCAGGTGTGGCCTCTACATTCGTCCCCTCCAGACATCAGCTGGGTCTGGTGTTTTCTCCCATTTCCTGACACCAGGTGGGAGCACTGGGACGTGGGCAAAGAGGAACCATGGAGCTCAGCATTGCGAGTCAGGAGATTGGGTCCTGTTCCCAGTTTTGCGCTTGATCAACCTTGTGACTTTAGACAAGTCACTTCACCTCTCTCTGCCTCGGTTTCCCCTCCTGTCATACTTAACCTACTTTACAGAGGGATTGGGAGGTTTAATTTATACCAGCCCAAAGCTACATGAAGACGGAGCTGCAGCCGAGGCTAGGTATCCGTAATTTAGGGGTAAATACTTTACAGGGATGGTGTAATTATCCCAAAACCAAGCACTGTAAACCCAGAAAATTCACAGTTAATGCTACGTTTAAAACAACCTAAACAATTTATGGTAAGAAATGCAGAGTTCAGGCACCCAAACAACCTTAACTGTGCCCTATAGTGGTGCCACGAGGGGGGGGGGGGGAGAAGAAATGTACTGTCTTTACAAATCATTTTAGTGTAATCTGGATCCACAATTACTGACATGTCTTAATCAGAGTCAAATGATTTTGTCAGATATCACCAGAGGCAGAATGAAGGTTTCTATTGAATAAGAACCTTTCCGTTATGAAGAATAAATGGAAAAGATAGCCATTAATCCTTTAAAAAAAATCAAATATAGCCAGAGCACAAGATTTCAGTGAGTTTTAAGTATATGAGAAGGTTGAAGTGTCCATGTTGTTCTGCTATTGAGATTATATGGGGAAAATAACGTCTAACACTAGGTGCTACCATTCTTAAACAACCCATTTTTAAATGGTTTTTAATTCCTAATCTAATTAACAGATTTATTTAATTTGTTCTGTACTCAAATAGTACGTGCTGTCATTTTGCGGCAGGATAAATAACAGAGATTGAGCTCTGTGCTTTAAGTGCAAAACTCATCTCTACCTTAACTATGCAATTGCTCTTCCTCCATAATTTTGCAAAGTGTGCTGAGTGTCATGCAGAAAACACACTACAAAAATTAAAACAGTATTATAAGTGGCTGCCACATTTCACCCCAGAGGTGGCGGCATGCTAGTGGTGTGTGAAGAGATTCCCTATAGCTACATAATTGTATTTTGATCTGTAACCCTTCTGCCAAGTGTTAAGGGCAGGCAAAAGGAAGAATTATATTCAATAATATATTGGGGTGGGCGACTTTCTAGAATGAATAAGTCAGTGTTTGGAGCTGCAGTCTTACCTATGGCTCTAGGAAGTGGAAACTTTAGCCTCCCTGGTCATCTTTGCAAGGGTTTTTCCCCAAGAAACGTGCTAGCTATACATAGATTTACATACAGTAAAATGAACAGCAGCCAATCAGTGGATCAGGAGGGTCTGCTTTAGGAGCTCAGAGAGTTTAGTCACACAACAAACCCCACCCACCTAACACCTTATTGAGAGACCCAGTTTGACTGGAGAGGAAGAGTGGTGATTGGTTGAGTTACCTCTGATGTCACAATGGTCCCACGTAAAGGTTACCCGAGCTGTTGACTGAAGCACACGTGTATTCTCATAACCATTCAATACAACAATGATTAACAACATCGCTTAATTACAACCTAATTTTTGCAAACCGAGCCTATGCACAAGAACTCACTTCATTTTAATGATAGAGAAGTTTGCGCTTATCTGTGTTATTCCGTTGCTAAGATCATTTGGGACAAAGAAAAGATGGACACCAGGTGCTACAGCTCTTAAAGGACCCAGCTTTTATTTAATTTTAAGTAAAACACTAATTCATGGATTGACTTGTAAGTTCTCAGGAACTTCATTCTGTGCCATAGAGTAAGTGCTGTGAGTTTGGGGAAGGTCTGCGGTGCTCTTCATTCGAAACAAAGAGGTTGAAACCAAGTGCAAAAATTAACTTAACCTTAACTCTGGAGTATGGGTCCTTCTGGAGTTTGCTTCTGCTCCTGGGTTTGCAGGGATCCCAGCCACACCCCATGGCTGGATGGCCGAGGGGGTTGTGGGTGTCTGGGTCTCATCAGTCATTTGTGGCCAGTGAGCTGGCCCCAGGCCAGCAGAGTGAGATTCCCCCATCCCTGGGAAGGACACCGAGGCGGTGGCACTTGTGTCTTTCTGCCCCCGGACCCTCTCAACAGGGTCTGAGGAGCTTCTCACTTACTGTGAACCAAGCACCAGGCAATCCTACCCCTCGGGAGCTCTGTGGGTCAGGATGGGAGGTCCTCGGTTTCAATCAGGAGCCATGCCAGCAACTCGTCAGAAGCCCCAGTGCAAAAATGCAGAGCAGGCCACAGCCCTTGTGCTGTCCGGGGAGATGGCTCCGTGGTACTTGCTGTGGTCGGGCTGGATCTCAGCAGGGGGCTAAGAGGTGCTGTGCTGGGAGAGGTGACGCTGTTCAGCTACAACATTGTCACTGTGGTAGCTGAGCACCTGCTCTGGTTGTTTGTGGCCAGCCTGCATCCCAGATCTCACGGTAGGTCAGAACATTCTCACTTACCACAAATCCTCTCCCTTGATTGTGAAGGGGACAGGACGTTCTTCACTCTCTGTCCTAGGCCCTGATCCTCAGCTGGTAGAAACTGAAGTCACTGGAGCAACACCAGGTGAAACCAGCTAAACCTCTGGTGCCTAAACTGTTGGGTGGCGCTGCCATGCTCTGTTCAATCAGCTGCCACCTTTCACCCCAGAGGTGGCTGCATTTCAGTAGCCATTCAAGCGCTGTGGGCCTGGGGCTGGTTTGGGTGAAAGCTGCTGTAGAGCCGAGCCAGGATGATGATAATGATGGTTTCTAAGCAGCCCCGGAGGAAACGACTTTGGCTACAAAGTGCCATTTGCAGAGCTGGGTAATTCCATGCCTGACACCCCGGAGCGGGGCGCCCGTTCGGTATCTGCTGCTTCGGGGGAGAAAGCGGTTGGTGAGTGGAAGGGCTGGGAGGGAGCATTGGAACCATCAGCACATTCTAATTACGGCTCCCGGCCGGGCGCTGGCGCCCCGGGGAGGTGAGACTGCAGCCTGGGCTGCAGTAAATAGACGGGGAGAGGCGGCTAGTGACGAGAGGTGAAGGGTAACAGGCTGCAGTTTGTCTCCAGGGCTCGGGGCCAACCCAAGGGCTCCTTCCAGGACCCAGGGCCAGGGGCTGGACCCATCCAGGAGCACAGTTGGGACTGTCTCTGTCTTTCTGCCTTCTTGTGACAGGGACTGAGAGACCGCGGGCCTGATTCTCCTAGTGCTTACTCCTATTTTACCCCAATGCGACACTGATGGCTTCAATGGAGCCTCCCTGGTGTACGTGAGAGCGGAGACAGACCCCCCAGGGCCCAGTCCTGTGCGGTGCGGGTGCCCTCCAGGCCTGTCTATTGCGGAGTGCGTTGGTGCCGGTGCCCAGTCTGCTCTGGCTGTCCCAGGATGGGGTTTCCAGGCAGGAAGCAGGAGGGGCTGGGTTTGATCTGTGCATTGGGGGACCCCATCAGAGGTTTGGGGAGCGGTCGGGGTCACGGTAGAGCAGCGGAGATGGAAGGCAGTCAGTCTGTCTGTCTGTGTGCGCGTGCGCTGGCAGCTGGACAGGCAGGGAGCAGTGCTGGGAAGAACAAGGACGGATGGGTGAGCTGCCTCCCAGCGTGACTAAGAGGGGAAGAAAGGGCAGTGATGGAAGGGAAGAGAAGCTAATTCATCTGCAGCTCTGACAGGCTGTAGGCTGAGCCAGTGGGAATGGAGCTGGGACTGCACAGGACAGAGGACAGGAGTGGCTGGTGCCCTCTCCCAGAGGCTGCAGGCCCCGTGAGAAAGGGGGCTGTGAGGCTGGAACGTGGAGGCTTACTTCCCTTCCAGCTGCAGCAGAGGGGGGTCCCTGCATCAGGGTCTAAGTGGGACAAGCTGGGGAGCCCAGGCAGGGGGAATGATCCCTTAGTGACAGAATCCCTCAACCCTCCTCTCCCCAGGGCAGTGTGTGAGCAGCAGGGAGGGGTTCCATCGGTGTCTGCTCTACAGATGGGGGGAGACGTGGGGTCTGGCTCTGAGACCTCCTCATGGGACTTCAGCCCGAAATGGTGATCCGCTGAGCTAGCCGGGATTTGGCTGGATCCAGAGAATGGGCCCCCCTTTGGAGCTGGATCCCAGTGGGAACCAGAGCCATTGAGGCAGGCTGGGATCCAGGGATTGAAACTCAGACCGGCCCCTCTCTGCTGATATGCCAGGAGTGAGCAGCTGGGCCGCCCCTCTCCAGTTCCCAGCCCTGCCCTCGCTGCTCCCAGCCAGCGGGCAGCATGGAGGCTGGGTTGCTCTGTCCTTCCCTCGATGGACCTTGGGCAGGGAGCTTCCTCCCAGCGTGGGCCAGCTGCCTGGCATCTAGCCCAGGTGCCGAAGTGCTCTGCTGCCAGGGATGCTGACGGGGGATGGATGGAACTCACCCACGCAGCAGAACACTCGCTCCCCACAAGTGGTGGCTGTTTTAAGCATCATCGCAGGTGGCAACAGCTGCTTGGTTTTTCTCGCAGCCCTGCTACCACCCAGCGAGATGAGGCTGTAAGTGGTGGCCTGGGCTGGGATTCTGGTGAAAGGGGCAGCGAGGTTCAGAGGGGCATGGCATGGCATGGCATGGGCACTTAGAGTGTGCTCTAACAAGCCAGTAAATAATGATCTTGTCCCTGAGGGGGCTGACCAGCTGGCGTCCCTAAAGATCCCTTGGTGTCCTTTTCAGGGTGTGTGCCCTAGCCCCCGTCCAGCCGATCCTTATTTGGTCGCTGCCCAGTGCCTTGAAAATCCCTGCCCTGCCGTGGCCGTCGCTAGGCGCAGCAGCTTCCAGCTCTTCCCGTCGGGAGCTGCGGTGCAGTGTAGCCGTGCACCATTAAGCAGCTGCCCCATCTCACCCCAGAGGCAGATGCATTTCAGGGGTGGCTGCCGTGTTCCTCGTCCCTGTCTAATCTATAGCCCTGCAAAAGGCTGTGAGACGTGTGCAGTGCGGTCTATACATCCATCAATGATACTAATGACAATCCGCTGCACCAAAGCGTTCGGCCGGAGGACGATGCTCTGCGGGTGATGGACTATTTGGCTGAGAAAAGAGGGGGAGCTCAATTTCCTTATCTCCTTTGACTTTTTAAACTAAAAAGATTGATCCCGCTTGCGGCAGATTGCAAGTGCTTGATCCAAATAGCCTCTTGCAATTTGGAGCTCACCGGCTTTGAACAGTGAATGTTTATAGCAGTTCCGCATGCTTTTTATTTTATTGCGCCTATATATTATCCCATTTGCTCTCCTCCTGATGTTATGCAACCTTGCTGCATGTTGCCGCTCCGACTCAACTAGGGCAGCCGCATCAAGAGATCCCCCCTTCCCCCCTCAACTGGAAATCTGCTCCCCCCTCCTGTCCGGAGCGCACAGAAAGTCCTTGCAGGGGTTGGGGCTGGAAGGGTCACTCTCTCTCTGCTGCCTCTCAAAAGGCTCTGCCCAAATCTCCTCACGTTTCTCTCCCGAGCCTGCAACCCTCACCCTGGTCTCTTCGACCTGTAGCCGAGACCATCGGCCAGGATCCAGCTGGCTCTGGGGAGGAGCGGCTGTTTGAGACCACGAAAGCCTGAGTGAGGGGGTGGGTAGGCATGGGTGTGTATGTGGGAGGATGTGGCTGAGTAAGTGTGCGTGCACGTGAGAAGGAGTGGGGGGGGGGTTGCTGGAGGAGCGTGGAGGGGGGTTTGCTGATCACTGCAGGAGGAAGGAGTCTCTATTGCCCCCTCACCCCAATCTTCTGGTGCTTTCTCCCTGCAAGTCCCCTAAATTCTTCACACCCCATGGCCTGAGCCTCACCTCACACGTCCCTCTCAGCCACCTCCATATGGGCTGGCACAGACTGGCCGAGCGCCTGCTGTGTCCCCAGCCGGTGGTTCAGAGCCTGCCCACGGAGCTGTCCCTGTCTCTGAAGTAGGAGAGGGCTGTGTGATGGGCCTGTGGCAGCTGGGTTCAATCCCCAAAGCAGGAATCCCAACCAGGTGTGAGCGACTCCTTCCCACGCCCTGCATCTAAGTCAAGGCACTGCCTGCCGGACGCGGGGCAGGGACGCTCCCGGAGGTTGGGTGGAACACCTGCTGCTGATTAGATCCTGAATAGAACAGAGCAGGCAGTGATAGTTTTAATCAACTGTTTATCCTGCTCTTTGATGTGTCTTAATATTTCCCTCCCCTTCCTCCCCGCCCACTCCCTTACTGTAAAATATTCCGTCTGAAGGAGACAGCCAGGCGGGAGAGGTTGCTGAATTCCATGGGGTGATTTAAATGGAGCTGCCACTCAAGCAAATAAGGGTGGAATGGAAGAGAACTGAGCCCTGGAGTTATATCCGCGGAGCTTGACGAGGGACCTGAGAGATTTGCTTTTTGCACTAGAACACTAAAAGCCAAGTGAACGGAGCCAGCGAGTGTTTCCCCGGGTCAGAGAAAATCTCTGAGAACTTTCATCTCATTCGGAAAAAAAAAAAAAAACCCACAGAGGCAGCAGCCCAGAAATCATCAAAAATTAAACTGGTACAAGATTGATTCTCCGGAAGGTTTATGTTCCTTTGGAGCTCGTGGAAACTAAGAGGAACAAAAACAAGGAAAGGAACAGGGTTCCTCTTCCATGAGAGCGAGTCTAGCTCTGGGAAAAGGCAAAAGTTTGGTGGTATCTTCCCAGTGCCAAGCAGGTCTGGCTTGGCCTCCCCATGGCCATCAACCCTGACCTGGCAGGACCTCTTCTAGGGGAGAGAGGACGGAGGTCAGTGCTTGGCCTCTCTGCTGAGGTTGCCAGTCGCTGCCTGCTCCTTGAGAACTAAACTACCTTCCAGCCACACTTTCCAGGCAGGCCCCTAACAAGCCATTAACTGGCAATCTTCTCTGGCCCTGAGTGAGCTGGTCCGAAGCTGGCCAAGCAAGACTAGGTGCGAACTCTGCTCCATCAGGCTCTTCGCTAATTTGGCAGCCCCTTGCATGGAGGGGCATTCGCCCCTCTTTTCTACGATCAGCCCCATGGACACCCACCCCTGGGAGCCAGATGTCCTGCCCCCTGGGAGCATCAGCGCTTTTGTTCTGAACTTTCTGAGTCTGTCACCAAGACATGGGTTCGAATGCCGACAGAATCCCCAGCCTGAGTGCAACCCTGGGAAGATTCCAGGCTCCACCTGCAGCTCTACAGGCTAAGGCTGATGTAGATGGTGACAGCGAAGGACTGCACAGCCACCACATACCCACGGCTGTGAGGCACGTTCTTCTCTAGAGCCAGATTTTCACTCACTCATAAGTTCCTCCAGAATGCACCTTCCTCGTGCGTTGTCTCAGCTGCCCACTTCCTTCTCTGACCAGCATTTCTGCTCCAGCAGCAGTTAGAGGCTCAACGGAGACCAAGGCAGCCCCATTGCACTGAGTTTTATACAGACACATACGAACATAAACTGAAGTGCTCCCATAAAAACATAAGCACGGCCATACTGGATCAGAGCAATGGTCCGTCTAGCCCAGTGTCCTGTCTTCCGACAGTGGCCAAGGCCTGGTGCTGCAGAGGGAATGAACAGAACAGGGCAAGTATTGAATTATCCATCCCCTGTTGTCCAGTCCCAGATTCTGGCAGAGGCTTAGGGACACCCAGAGCACAGGGTTGCGTCCCCGACAGTCTTAGCTGATAGCCATTGATGGGTGTCTCCTTCATGAACTTGTCTAATTCTTTTTTGAATTCAGGTATATTTTTGGCCTTCACAAAATCCGCTCGCAATGAGTTCCATAGCTTGACTGTGCATTGTGTGAAGACGTATTTCCTTCTGTTTGTTTTAAATCTGCTGCCTATTCATTTATGAACATGTTGAATAGCTCTGGTCCCAACAGAGATCCTTCGGGGACCCTACTATTTACCTCTCTCCACTGTGAAAACTGACCATTTATTCTTATCCCTTTGTTTTCTATCTTTTAACCAGGAGAGGCCCTTCCCTCCTATCCCATGATTGCCTACTTTGCTTAAGAGCCTTTGGCGAGGGAGCTTGTCAAAGGCTGTTGGAAAGTCCTGTTACACTATATCCACTGGATCACCCTTGTTTATGTGTTTGCTGATCCCCTCAGAAGAATTCTAATAGATTGGTGAGGCGTGATTTCCTTTACAAAAGCCATGCTGGCTCCTCCCCAACAAATCATGTTTCTTTGTGTGTCTGAAAGCGCTCATGGTCTAAATAGACAAGACAGACAAAGCACAGGTGGGGAAACAAAGGGGAACGGCCTTGTCTAAGGTCACCCATTCCCTGGCAAAGCCAGAAATACAAATCAGCTCTCCTGAGCACTGGAGAACCCAGGGCATTGCTCCACCTGCTAGACCATACTGCCTCTCTCCCTGTTTTTATACCTTGCCCAGCGCTCTGGTTTCTGACCCCCTGTGCTCTCTGTCCTGCCTGGGCAGAGCAGGGCTCAGAATTCCCTGGGAGGAAATTCTCAGCTCTGCTGCCTGTTGTACACAGCGTCCTTAGCAGAGCAGGAGCTGACAGGAGCGGAGCAGGCCAGTTGCGTGGGAGTTTTAGAGACAGCACACTTGTGCTGCTGGTAAGCTCAGTGCAGAAGCCACATGACACAGAAAGGGAAGGAAGGAAGGAAGGAAGGGCTGGTCTGTGGGTGGGCAGGGCACCCTTATGGGGCATTGCACCTCACCCTGCATAGCTGGGAGCACCCCCCACCCCACACACAGTGCTCCTCTCCCATTCCCAACAGCTCCACCTACTGGGAGAGGCTGAGATAGGAGTAGCCAGTGCTCCTACACCATCTCCTACAGCAACGCTCTGCTAGAAAAGGCAGGGACCGACTGGTGTAGCTGGGCGTTCTCCACAATAGCCAATGGTCCTACATTATTCCCAACAACATCGTCTCCTGGGAGTGGCAGGTAGTGGTGTATATGGGAGATCCACTATAACTAAGGGTCCTGCCCCATTTTCTTTGGCACCTCCCCATCAGCGTGGTCCCGACTTTTGTTGGTGAGGTTTTTTTGGTGCATGCCTGTGTATTTGTATGTGTGAGTGTGTACACAAGTGTGTGTGTGTCAGCGTGCATGTCTGTGTAAGTGCACATCTGTGTGCACGTGTGTATGAGTGCGTTTGTGTGTGAGTGCATGTGTATGTGTATAGCTGTTTGTGTGTGTGTGTAAGTGTTTGTGTGTGTGTGTCGAAGTACATGTGTGTGTGAGGCCTATCTGTGTGTGTATGTGCGCACGCGCATTATTTGTGTATGTGTGTGTGTGTGTGTGTGTGTGTGTGTGTGTGTGCGCGCGCATTATTTGTGTGTGTGTGTGTGTAGGGCATGGTGGAGGAGAGGGAAGAATGGCTCCATCCCTGCATTTCGCAGTCAGACCCATAGCGTGGCTGATGGCTCTGCTCAGTGCAGGGGCTGTTTCTCCTCCCAGCGAGGCAGAGGTGGGGCCCACTGAAAGCCTGTTCATTAATATACTGAATCAGTCCTCAGAGTGAACCCCAAGGCTCAACCTCCTGGTCCCTCACCGCATCAGCTGTCAGTTCCTGGCAGCGAGCGGCTCTCTATCCATTGATCCCCGTGCTGGGATTGTTTCCTTGCTGTGTAACTGAGTCAAGCTGTAACTGTGTCTAAGCCACTGACATGTCTCAGGAGTTACATAGAAAAACGATCCCTCAACCTGAGGAGTTAGAGTTGATCAAGGAATGGATCGAAATGCATTTCCCAGCAGCCCCTGCTCTGCAGGCCCCATTTTGCTCTGTTAGCAGTAAAGACTCCCAGATGTGGATAAAGCCTCCCCTCCCTCAGGGCCCTCTGGAGCCAGGCACTTTCTGCCTGTGCAACATGTTTGTAAAGTGTGGGAGAGGGGGAGGAGTGTGTGAGTCCACCTCAAGGACAATAGCCTACTACTGGTGCCGCCTCACAGACCTGCTCCTTTAACTCAAGTGCTAGAGGTCACGGCTTTAGTGCTGAAAGTGCAGGGTTCGTTCCTGCTGTTGTCAGGGCACTGCTCGAGTTCTCCCACCCTGCGCAGAGGGCCAGGATGAGGGTCTGGGGGATGGAGCTGCAGTACATGAATGGGGTGTTCCCGTTCCCTGCGCTGCACCTGTATGGCTCTAGGTGCCTGCTGAGCTCGTGTGCAACTGAGCGATGCGGATTGCCATGGATGGGGGAGCGCGTGTGCTGCTCTCACGCACACAGTGACTTGGCTCCTTGTCTTCCTTGTGTGGCTATTTCCCCATCAGTCGCAAACCACAGCCCCCGCAGAGTGAAGGCCGTGGCTGGCGGATGGTAAAAGAGGACAGGTTCATCTTCCAAGGCTGATCTCTTGCAGGTGAAAGCAACATTTTGAGACCTGAGAGTGACTCTCAAAAAGCAAACGCGCCGTCCCAGCCTAGCTCGAAAGCTGTGATTACCCAGGCGGCCGCAGTGAGCCGGGCCCCCAGATTCGGGCATATGGTGAGCTCCAGCCAGGGAGGAAACAGCAAGCCCAGACAGGGACACGACATTTTGGTCTCTGGGGCTCCTTGTCACAGACCTGTTCTTCCAGTGATGCTCACAGAGCAGCTGCCTCCTGGCTGTCTCTTCCTTCACCTCCCACATCCTCTGAGTGCTGACACCAGCTCTTACTGTGTGTTCAATAAAGTAACAGCCGTCAGAGCCATGCTGGAGCATGGGCTATTGCAAAACACCTGTCACAATGACTGGGCACTGCTAGGATTTGGTTCCTACAGGCTCCGACCAAGATCAGGCCCAATGGTGCTTGTGTAACCCACTGCTTGGTGTGCATTGCAGGGCTACTCGGCAGAGAATATAGATGCGTTTGCTACAGCCACGGCTAGGGAATAAGGGCTCTATACACAGCTCGGGAAGTCCCCTGTATGTTGGCCAGCACATGAAGTCCTGCAAGATACTCATAGGAAAAGTCTTTGTCCCCAAAAGCTTATAACTGAAATAGACAAAGGCAGGACCATTCCTTTCTGGTTTTACAAATGGCCCCTATTACCATGTGTATTTATTCTCCTCACTGCGGAGGTAGGAGAATATTATTAGACCCCCATTCACAAAGGGCAAACTGAGATCAAGTGACTTGTCCAAGGTCATATAGGGAGTCTGGGTCAGCTTGGGGGATTGAACATGCGTCTACCACACCTGAGGAAAAGCCCTTAATCACAAGGCTAGCACTAGACCTGCTAGTGACTCTCACTGGGCTATTGTAGCAAAATTGGTTTCTCCCACATGGAAACAACTTTCCCCAGTGCTGCCCCACTGCTAGAGCCTTTCCCTACTGCCGGAGCCTTTCACGTCACTCTGGCAAATGGGAAGCAGCCAGACGCTACACTGCTAAAAATAGCAATGCAGACGTGGGAGGCTGGGCTTGGGCATGTAGCAAGCACTAGGGTACATCTCCTGGGAGTTCAGCCATGGAGACACTCTACTATGCTGTGCCTCATTGTCTACACTGCTGTACCTGTGCGAGCTGGGCGTGCAGTGTCTGTACTCTACACACCGCCATACGTGTAGACCTACCTTAAGAAGGCTGATCCTAGCAACTACTACCTGGTCAATGTAACTTCAGTTCTAGTAAGAGAGGGGAGCAAATCCTGAGCAGGAAAAATAACCACTTAGAGCCAGATTCTCGATGCTTCCTCCTGCTGGTTAGGCTCTTAGTCTGTGAGTCATAGGACGACTCCCAGAGCAAGGTACATGCCAGCATGAGGAAGGGCGGCAGTTTGTACATCGAGAAACAACCGAAACCTTGAGCAATCCACAAGTTCAGTGCTGCACGAACCCTTCCACCTGGTCTTTCCTAGCGCTGCAGAAGGCAACCAGGAAGCTGCTATTTATCTGGTGTTTGCAAAGCATCTGATGCAGTGGCACAAAAAATGATTGCCAGCATTCGTTCAGCTGGGCTTGCATAAAGCTGGCAACTAAGTTCAACACCCAGGGTTGCTCAAGAACTTGGAGCTCAGGCTGGGAATGCTGAAGGTGCTTAAGGGAGTTAGTAGAGAGGCAGGATGGCCCAGTGTGATGCACTGAACCTCAAATTATCTCCCTGTAACCCCTTTTCATCATTTGTATATGGTTGTGATATTTCATACAAAGCATGCCATGCAGGGTACCATAGGAAAGGTCATGATCTGCTAATGCTCATTGTTCTGTCAAAATATGTATCTCGTTAGTGTGTATGAAGTTATGAGATTTTGCTATATGGTTGTTATTGAAATCAGTTGTGAGTCGCCCACTGCTAGCTCTCCAGTCCATTGACAACAAAGATGATAACTCACACCCAGGTGGGCATTAAGTGACCATCATGAACCATTGACCAGCAGGGAACTGTAAACGAGAGATTTACAATTCTATAAAAGACCGTTGTGCAAGCGCCACACAATGAGAATTGCTCCAGGCCCACCAGGACATGCCTGGGCCAGCATCTTTCCTGGGACATGAACTGAGAGTATAAAATAAGGGCCAGTGGCATGAAACTACCTCTCTCCTCCCCCACCTACACTAAGGCAACAAGAACACTGGGAAGACAAAGACTTTGAACTGAGAAGACTGGTCCCAGGCTGAGAAGGAAATTCAGTTTGGGTATTAAGAACTGTAACCTACCTGCAGCATCCAGTGTGGTGGGAAAAGTTGTTTGATTCAAATTTTACTTAGCCTGTTAAAGCTTAGGATTTAAACTGTGATTTTATTTGTATTTCTTAGGTAACTATCTCTGATCTTTATGCCTACCACTTATAATCACTTAAAATCTATCTTTTTGTGGTTAATACACTTATTTTAATGTTTTATCCTCACCAGTGAGTTTATCTAAAATGTTTGGGGAATCTGCTCAGATTACAAAGGCTGGTCATGTCCACTATCCTTTGACGAAGTGGTGAATTAATTAATGAGCTTGTGTTGTTCAAGAAAAGGTCTTGAGCAGTATAAGATGGTATATTTCTGGGGTGAAAGGCTGGGGTCTGGGAGGATTTGCTGGTGTTTCCCTGTGTATGGTGCATGAATGGCTTAGAAAGCACGCATGCAACTTGCTGGGTGTGTCTCTGTGTGCTGCTGGCTGAGTGGGAGCCAGCACCTGGAGAAGTTTGCTTCTTGTCACTAGTATAGCATTGTAAGAGCCAGCCCAGGCTGGAGAGTTAAGGGGGCACAGCGGTCCAACAGTTCCATGTTGTTCCCCAGGGTCCCGTCTCACCTAGTGGTTAGGGTGCTTGCTAGGTCTTGAAGACCTCCGTTCAAATCCCTACTCTCCCACAGATTTCCTTGGGCAAGTCACTTAGGTCTTGCCTACAGTAGCTCTTATGTCAGCAAAACTATTGTCGCTCCCAAGCAACATACATTTTGCCGGCATAAGCACTTGTATAGCGGTGTTATGTCAGGGGAGAGAGCTCTCCCGCTGAAATAATAAACCCACCTAAACGACCGGTGGTAGCTATGTTGGCATGATGTGTCTCCTGTCGATATATCACTGTCCACACAAGCGCTTATACCGGCAACGTTTATGTCACTCAGGAGTGTGTTCCCCCACCCCCCCCAGGCGACAAAAATTTTGTTGGCATAAGTGCTTGTGTAGACAAAGTCTTAGTCTTTCTGTGCCTTAGTTTCCCAGCTGTAAAATGGGGCTAACAGCCTTGCCTGTGAGGATAAATACATTAAGGATTGCAAGGTCCGTAGATACTATAGTGATGGGGCCACGTAAGTACCATAACTGGCTAACTAGCTGCCCAGCTACCATTGAGAGGTCAGAGAGTTCTCCCACTACTGTCACAGGGTGTAGTGGTAGTTTTCCAAAACTCCCAGAATGCACTGCTTTGTGGCCCATTGCTGGGAATTTTGGGATAGGTCCCTAGAGGAAGCTTGAAAGTCAATGCCAATTGACTGCCTTAGATCCCTGTGAAAATTCTAGTGTCCAGTGCTCACCTAGAGTGGGTTCTTCCCACCTCATCAGCATCCATGTATCTGAGAAATGCTGACAGGCCGGGAGGCTTTGGCGCTGGATGAGTCATGGTTTTAAATAAAATAAGAAAATATGCTTAATAGCGAGAAGGCAAGCCGGTCAAACTGGCCAAAGGAGCAGAAAGCAAAAGGTGACAGGGGCAGCTGGCTGGAATAATTTGAAATGTTGACAGCAATGTGAAATGTGAAAGAGCTGAAATTCAAAGGCAATGCAGGGAATACAGTGTGACAGCCTTTAGAAATTAGAAGCAATATTGGGCAGATTTTTTACAACACTTGGAGATTTTAAACTAGAAGAAAAATTAGGGCACATTTTCAATGATATTTTCACAACCCCCCCAACCTTTTTGTTTTAATTTTAAAATTCAGAAGGGGGAAAATTGAGGGGGGGGGCTGGCTGGCAAATGTATTTCCTTTGTTTTCAAACTGTTCTAAAAGTAGGGGGAGGATCAGAGTGAAAAACCACACGCTGCAGATGTCAGTCACATCACTTTGTGCATGACAGGACAGAGCTCAGATGCTATGGTGATGTAAGCTCCTTGGGGCAGAGACTGTCTGTTTTCTCCTATGTCTGTACAGCACCTGTTACAATGGGATTCTGAGCCATGGCTGTGGCTAATAGACTCTACTGCAACTCAAATAATTTATAGCAACAAAAATAATTAATAATGCTATATAGAATAGAATAGAATAGAATAGAATAGAATAGAATAGAATAGAATGGGGTAGGAGTGAGATCTGACCTAGGATAGAGGGGGAAATAGGGAACTCAGATTGAGGGAGAAGAGGCTTAATGGAAGATTAGAGACTAGAGCTTTCACCAAGGTCAGCAAGCTCTTGCATGAATGCTGAGTCCAGGCCAAGACTTAGGGTGACTGTGATGGGGTGTGTGCCCCTCACAGTCCCTGAAGGAGTTAGCAGGGCCTGAGAAGCCAATTAATATAACTAACAGCACTTGCAAAAGAGAGAAAGCCAAGTGTAATTGATTACGAAGCCCAGCTGGCGTGGACTTGGGTGGTGATTATAAAACCAGGAAGTTTGCAGCAGAGAGAGGCTGCAGCAAAAGGAGCTGCCGTCACTCTCGGGTGGTAGAAGAAGTAGGAAGCTGTCCAGGGAAGCAGCCAGGCGTCTGCAGGAGTAGATCTTAGCTGCTAACTACAGGGTTCTTGGACTGGAACCCGGAGTACAGGGAGGTCCTGGGTTCCCCTACCAACCACTGAGGAAAGTGGGGGTGAAACCCCTTAAGGCGAGGGGCTCAAGGACCATGGAGCCCAGAGCCAGGTGGAAGACCTGCTGTAAAGTCACTGGAGTATAGTTTAGTTGGACTCCCTGTTACCCCAGACGAGGTGGCCTAAAGCATGACCTGGCCAGAGGGCCAAGTGGCGGAAAGAGGCAGAGAGAGTCTGTCTCCAGCCTCAGAAAAGAATCAGCCCAGCCAGGGATGGTGCAGCACGGGGGCAAGCAGGCGCTAACTTGGAAGAGTGGCAGGTCCCAGACACACGAGTGGCGGTGCACAGCCAGAGACCTGAGATCTGGGCCGACAGGTCAGTGATTAATGAAGGTTGTCCATAAGCTTCCCAGCTGCTCCTTTTTTTCTTGGCTCTTGTTTTAATTCACTTTTCCCTTTCTTCTGAGCGAACAATGGCAGGAAAGAACAGAAGGCAGCGAAGCAATGGAGAGAGGGCGTCAGCGAGGGGTCAGCGCTTCGCAGAGATGCAGATGGTGGCTTTGTGCCGAGTTGGCAATGCTCTAGCGTGGAGGGACGGGCACATCCTGGAGAAGGAGGCATTGCAAAGGGGACTGTGTGATGAATTAGGTTCCTCAATAAAAACAATGAATGTGAATTTAGTGCTGGTGAAAGGCGCCAGGTTGACAGCCCTGGGGTTGAAGGCCAGGTCCTAAGCTGGGGTGTAAATTGATGCAGTTCCATTGAAGTCAATGGCTCCACTCAATGGGATCAGACAGTCCTCCACTGGTGGCCCTTTAAAAACTCCCAGAATCCACTGCTTTGAGGAGCTTTGCTAGGAAATGTGGGATGGGTTCCCAGAGGGCACTGCAGCTGGACAGCCCGGCACAGCCCAGTGTGGACCTGGGGCAAAGATTCAAAGCAGGACTCAGCTGGGCTGGGCTGGGGGCACTGGTCACCTGTTCAGCTTGGATGTGCAGACCCAGCCTGGGAGGGCAGCAAGCCGGGCTGGCTGGCAGCGGAGCGAAATAACCGGACGGAGGGAGCGACTGAATCCACAGACAGCTATCACTGCCTAGGAGCTCATTCAAAGGCAATACCCAGGGTGCCTGCCCAGGGGGACCCCCTTGCAGTGTGGGCTGCGTGGGATGCACACACAGCGAGCCCAGCTGCCAGACAGGGGCTGTAATTGCTTATCTGCTTGAGCAGGCAGACACAGCAGCTGGTGCCTCCTCCGCAGACAGGCTTGCTCGTGGCATGGTGCAGGGTGGGCATGGGAGCCTTCCTTGGGCTTAGTGATATGTGAACGCCAGCAAAGTGCAGGACTGGCCGCGCTGCCTCAGGGATCCCTGTTCCCCCATCAAGTCCAGGCTGCTGCTATCCCCAGGCCAGTTGGCTAGATGGGAGCCCTGGATGAGTGTGTAACCCACGACCGCTCACAGAGACTCTTCGTCCCCCGCTTGTGGCTCCTGTTACAGAGCGGGGTGCTGCCTGCAGGCTGCCGTGCTCTGTTGCAGGCACTGGGGCATGGGCGACTGGCTCCACGGCTCTTGCGTTCAATGCATTAGGAGGGGCATTGCCAGCAGATCACGGGAAGTGATCATTCCCCTCTATTCGGCATTGGGGAGGCCACATCTGGAGTATTGTGTCCAGTTTTGGGCCCCCCACTACAAAAAGGATGTGGAGAAGTTGGAGAGAGTTCAGTGGAGGGCAACAAAAATGATTAGGGGGCTGGAGCACAAGACTTATGAGGAAAGGCTGAGGGAACTGGGCTTGTTTAGTCTGCAGAAGAGAAGAATGAGGGGGGATTTGATAACAACCTTCAACTACCTGAAAGGGGGTTCCAGGGAGGATGGGGCTAGGCTGTTCTCAGTGGTGGCAGATGACAGAACAAGGAGCAATGGTCTCAAGTTGCAGTGGGGGAGGTCTAGGTTGGACATTAGGAAAACGTTTGTCACTAGGCTGGTGGTGAAGCACTGGAATGGGTTACCTAGGGAGGTGGTGGAATCTCCATCTTTAGAGGGTTTTAAGCTGGGGCTTGACAAGTTGGGGTTGGCCCTGCTTTGAGCAGGGGGTTGGACTAGATACCTCCTGAGGTCCCTTCCAACCCTCATCGTCTATGGTTCTGTGATCTCCTAGGATTGTATAAATCCCCACAGAAGTCCTGAGCTGGGGGAGGGCTGGGAGTCATCCAGGCTGCTCTCTCCTCCGTGGAGCTGCTGGGAGCCACGGGAGGCTGGACTTGGAGGAGTCGCCGGCTCAGGCTTGCCTGGCCAATGGAGGTGCCAAAGGGCGGGGAGGTGCAGGGTCCCTCCTGCAGCCATCACGCTCATGGGGCCGTTGAGACAGGGCCTAGCTGCTCAGGGGTGGCACTCCATGGGTCGTTACCGCTGGCACCTGAGCTCTGTCACATGGGAGCAGAAGGGCCCCTCTCGGATCCCTCTGCGCCGTCCCAGCGCAGGGCCGGGGCCGGGGGAGCCAGGCAGCAGCATGGAGAGCAGCAGGTGGTGCAGGGGCTGTTCCCCAACAGGTTTGGGAAAGCAGTGACACTGGCACCCGGGCTACCCAGCCTCCTGCCCCTCCAGTGAAGGGTCCCCCCAGCTGCTGGGAGGGGCCCCCCATTCCCAATCATGGCGGGCACTGAAACGCTCACTCTTCGGGGCTCCACTGAAGGAGAGAGACCTGCCAACCCCCAGAATGGAGCCGGCCGCTGCTCTGAGAGACTCTCTCTGGAGACGGAGGGTCTCTCCCCCCTGTGGCACTGGGGGTCATGGATGGGCCCATGGTCATGACTCTCCTGCCCACCATCTCTGTCTGCCACCTGCTCCATGGCATGGTCAGACCCTGCATGGACCCAGGCTCGGAGCCACCTAGTGCATGCCCAGCCAGTGCAGCTGCCCTGCTGGGTATTCTGGGGTTTAAACGACTCCGTCTCTGGAGCAGCCCCCGTGCCCTGCACCTCTCGGTCTCCGGCATGGGCTCTTCCTCCTGCCCCACAGCTGCCTCTGCCGCTCACGGAGCAGCCTCGGGTTTTGCGTGTCTGTGTGTGCGCGTGAGTGTGTGTGTGCACGGGGCGACGATAGGGTGGCCAGCTTCTAATCTCTGAAAACTGGACACTACAGCGGGATTGCTGGAGCTTCCCCCACCCCTGTCCTGCCTCTTCCCCTGAGGCCCTGCCCCAGGTCAAGCCTCTTCCCCAGGCCCCGCCCCTTGCTCCACCTCTTCCCCAGGCCCCCCCCCCTGCTCCACCTCTTCCCCAGGCCCCGCCCCCTGCTCCACCTCTTCCCCAGCCCCCAACCCTCTCCCTCGCTGCTCTCTCCCACCCCCAGCTGGACTCCCACTGCTCTGGGACTGGGATGGGAGCTGCAGCCCCTGATGTGGAGCCTGCCTGCCCATGAGATGCAGGAAGAAGGTGGCCCCAGCTTAGGTTGACCAGGTGTCCTGACTTTATAGGGACAGTCCCGATATTCGAGCTTTGTCTTATATAGGCGCCTATTACCCCCCACCCCCGGCCCGATTTTTCACACTTGCTGTCTGGTCCCTCTACCCTAGCTGAGCAGGATCTGGCATGGGGCGCCCCCGCTCCTTCCTCCCCGTTCCATGGTACCCCAACTGTTGGTGTCAGATGTTCTGACTGGACACTGGACAGGTCCCCTTTCAAACAGACTTTCTGGTCCAAAAACCAGACACCCCTAGGGTGGAGGCCTTTGTGAAACCAGATGTTCAGGCCCTCGAGCAAACTCCCTACCCTGCACATCTGAGGGGGAGAACGTAGCAGCGGCGCACCTGGGACCAGGAGTTTGGTGCTGAGTGGGAGCCCGGCACGGCAGTCAGCACGCAGCGCTGAGGGCTCTAGGACAGTCGTGGGCGCGATAGAGCGTAGCTAGATGCTGCTTGTTTGGGTGGGCGTCTAGCCCGGCCGGCGGGCTGTGAGCACACAGGGTAGGAGCAGGTCTCTCAAGCCCTGTGCGCTGCTGCACCATCAGTGTCTCGAGGTGCAGTGACCTTTCAGGACCGTGCACTGGCCTATTAGCCAGAGGATGAAGTAGTGGCTGTTGCCCGAGCCAGCACCGAGGCTGTGCCTGATGGCTGAGCGCGGTGCTGCTGGATGAGGGCCTGGCACGGCCCTTGGGCCCATTAGACTCAGTGAAATGCATCCTGGCCCTTCAGGACATGCCCCACCGGCTGGATGCTCAGAAAACCAAGAGCTCCGGGCCCCGCTGGGCCCCGCCCACCCCATATGCTTTGGTCCTGCATGCTGCCCAGGAAGAAATCGGTGCAAGAAGGGCTTCGTCTACTGAATGCAAACCCAACTGCGGGCTGGACCTGCCTCTTGGCAGCTTGGACCCACACGCCGCAGGAGGAGGGACCCATTGCTGGGGGCTGAGCTGGTTGGAATGGGCCATCACCCTCTGTCTCCAGGCCGGGCTGGGCTGGGCACAGAGCTCCCCCCAACCTGTCGGGGATCCCTGGGCCTCATGCTGTCTATGAGCGGCATGGTCCTCATTGCACAGGCCTTCATAAAACCCTGTGTCCACACTGGCAGGCAGACAGCATGAAAGAGACACCTGGCCTCATGCATATTACCCTCCTCCCGCCCTGCTCAGCGCCATCTGCTCCCAGCCTGCCTGCTCTCACGCACAGCGCCTGTGCGCATCCTTTGCTTACCAGCTCTTTCTTGTGGCCGTTCTCTGGCATTCCCTCGCTCACCCGCACTGGCCCTTTCTCTCTCTCTTTCCACTACATTCTCTCTCTCTCTCTCTCCTTTTTTTTCCCTTCTACTTCTCTCCAGCTCTCCACATCCCACTTCTCTCATTTCATCTGCCTCGTGTGTGTTTTCTCCCTAGTCCTGGCTGACGCGACCTTCTTGTGTTTCAGGATTTTCCTTTCGTCTTTGTGGAGGATTCAGCTCGCGGGCCTTCGAAGGGTGGGTTTTTTTTCAGGCGATTGTGCAAAGGCTCTGTGTTTGAGCCGCAGAGGGTGAAGAGGCTGCTGCAGATTGCCTGGTGATCAGCTGAGGGGAAGGGCTGATTTCCTCATCTCAGCTGGGGCCTTAGATGGCTTTTGAAAGTCAGTTAAGGGACATTGGAAAGAAATACAGGAAATTGCCTTCTTCCAGGATTCTCAGCCCATCACCAACGCCTGGTTCCCAGGAGGCAATTCTGCCTTGAGAATTGACACTAATCAGAGTCCAAGGCAAACAGCCACCTCTGCTGTTGCCCACACAGCTCCTTATTTCGCTACACTTCCTCTACACAAAAAAAGCACATAAGCCAACACTAAAACCAACACAGCATGTCTCCCAAGACTGACCATTTGCTTGCACACTAGGAAAAGAGCTTGGAAGACTGTGTGGGAGCAGTGATACTTGCCCTACCACTCTAAAAGACTCAGGAATGTTAGTGCTGTGATGTGGCCCCATTAGCTCAGAACCAGCATTAGTTTATGAAACCCGCAACTGTGCAGAACACACCCCCTTAGGGGCAGCTCTTGAAAGCACAGGCCCAACCGCCCTACATACACAACACCGAGTCTTACCAAAAATCTGGGACAGATTCCTGGGGATGGCTTCTAACACTCCAAGGTGCCAAATGGCAGGTGGGGGTCGTCCTAACCCTTTAAACTTATGGGTGAAGAAATGGGTGCGACAGGGTCTCTCAAACTTCTGAACAAAGAGCAGCAGCAGCGGATCCATTTCACACTGAGGATCAGGAAGCATCCACTGTTGAAAGAAAGTCCAGGAAAGTCATCTGGTACTTAGGAAGAGCTAATATAACAGGGGTACCTGTTCAGGGACGATGGAGCTAGGATGGAGCTAGGCTGTTCTCAGTGGTGGCAGATGACAGAACAAGGAGCAATGGTCTCACGTTGCAGTGGGGGAGGTCTAGGTTGGATATTAGGAAAAGAATTTTCACTAGGAGGGCGGTGAAGCCCTGGAATGGGTTACCTAGGGAGGGGTTGGAATCTCCATCCTTAGAGACTGGCTTGACAAAGCCCTGGCTGGGATGATTTAGTTGGTCCTGCTTTGGACTAGATGACTTCCTGAGGTTCCTTCCAACCCTAATCTTCTATGATTCTATCTAGCATGGACTGAACCTGCGACCTTCAGCATAGACCACATATCACCAGGGCTGCAGAACTAACCATGCTGGCTGGCAGAAGTAAAAGGATGTTATCCTTTATGTGGCCCAACCACTAGAGGGAGCCAGCACATGATTTCCAAGTGGGGAGATAACAACGAGGCCGATTTAGACCCAGGAGAAGGGGGTGGCTAGTGTTGTTATATGTTCATGTTTGGCTAGTGATTATTAAGGGCTGGGGACATGCTCGCTGTCTGCACATGACTGGAGGGGTGTGCACACGGGGACGAAAAGGCGCAATGGCAGGTGATACAAGGGGGCAGGGGGTAACCAGGAGTAGCAGCAAAAATTAACAGAAGGCAAGATAGGGTGGATACTTAATAGGCATCATTTCCTAACAGGGAGAGAGATGTACTGGACTCCTAGCGTGTCTCCTCAGGAGCTCTGGTGCTAGGCCGTGCAGGGTGACTTACGGTGAAGGCATTAGTCTGGGACCCAGGAGATGTGGGTTCAAATCCCAGCTCTACCAGAGGAGATGATCTGTAGGTTGCTGAATCTCTCTGTGCCTCAATTTCTCCTCTGTACTGGGGGCTAAGAAGCCTTCCTTTGGCTGGTGAGTGTACTTAGACCATAAGCTCTTGAGGACAGGGAGTGTGTGTGTGTTTACTGTGTCTCACACACTGGGGTGCCATCACGCTCTCATAGCCAGACTTGGCCAGTCCAAGAGCTGGAGCTGCTCCCAATGGGGTGAGTCCTGCCCTGCCAGGGAAGGGCTCTAGGAGGTGTTACCCCCTCTCCATGGGGCTTGCTAGCTGCAAGCAGGGAGGCCTGTGTACAGGCTAAGCGAGATCTACCTCCCGCTTGGGTTAGGCTTCCCTTGGCAGGTCTTTTAGGGACGGGAATCTTGGCCGCTTCACTGGTTTAAAGCTCCGAGCCACATGAAAAATGCAAGGCCTGGAGCGCAGTGCGCGCTGGGACGAGCACATCAGCGGCGCCGAGCTGTCATCCCGAGCCCATCTGCTTTACCTGCTCACGAGCTGCCCACCTCAGCGCCAGCAGCAGCCACGTGTGACCCTCCAGCCCTCCCAGCCAGCAGCCTGGCTCAGGGACGGGGCATGGAGGGCAGAGCATGGGACCAGGTCTTAGATCCAGCTCCATGGGGGGTAACCCAGAGCCCCCAAAACTACAGGCCTGCTCCGACCCCAAAAAGTGCTGTGATCCCCCAGGCAGACATCGCCTCCCAGTCCCCACTTCCCCCCAAGGCCTCAATATTCCTCCCAGTCCCACCCCACCCCAGACAGATTCACCAAGGTTTTGACCTTCCCAGCCCAACCTTCTGGCCTCCATGGTTGATTCCTTCAGCTTTGCCAACCCAGTAGCCCAGCCTGGTCCAGCTCAGACTGGAAGCTTGGGACTTGCCCCTTGTTCTCCTCCTGCTAAGGCAGGCCCAGCTCTCTCCTGTTCTGACTCACCCCCCTTCCATGGGCCCTACGGCCCAAAGATCCTGTCTAGGGCCACCCTGGACCTTCTCCCTTGAACTCCACAGCAGAAGCCCCTCAATGGGCCCTGAGATGCTGTGACATCACTACTCTGTGGCAGTAACTCTTCTCAGGCCTGACAAACTCGCTACAGCTAACACCATTGCTGCCATGGTATTTAGCTGTAAAGAGTGACACGCGAGATAGCAAAGGCAAGCCGCCTGCTGGTCGTGAACATCACCGTGAAATGTTGGGGTTACACTATTACGGCTACTTACAGATACTGTGCTTTAAACACTGTAACCAAGGACAGGCAGAAAGCAGCTTTTCTCCCGGGCAGTTATGGCCCTGCCTCTGCTGTAATTAAGCAGGATCAGCCAAACCACAGTGGAACTGGCATCTGCATGGAAGTCAAGAGAGGAAGAGTTTGGGTGCCGTGACCCCAACAGGAGCGAAGGATGGAGCGTGCTCAAGTTCTGTTTCGTCTCTTCGGCGCGGGTTATGCTCTTGCTGTGTTTGCAGCCGTTGTCTTTCCTCAGCGCCACGCGACTCGCTGGCTTTGTTAACGCGCGTCTCTGTGCTTTGCATCACGCGGTCGTGGTCCCCTAACACTGAGCAGCGCGTGAGTTCTCCGGTGGCTCGGGCACGCTGGTGCGCACCGGGTCTGTGGAGGCTGCGATTCGGTAATTACGGTGAGCGGCCGGTGCTGGGGAGATCACAGCGGGACGTTACACCCAGGGGCTCCGGAACTGGGGTGCACCAAGCGTTACCTGCAAGGCAAAGTAGGGGCTGGCAGGATCCTGAGATGTTTGTCTGACGTCACTACCCAGCTGTCACCCAGTGTAGCTCCAGCAAGTCTCTCTCTTCCTAAGGCCGAGGGTAACATGGTCACGCATAGCTCAGGGCGCCCTGAGGAAGTGTCACAGACGCCCCCCACTGTTGGGGCGTGCTGTCAGCACTGACCATGGGGGCTCAGCCCAGCCATTGCTAAAAGGCTGAGACCTTAGGGCTCTTTTCAGTGCTCAGATGCTTGTCACGGGGGCTGGGGAGCTGGTCAGAGCCTGGCAGGGGTAGCAGGATCCAGCCCTGCTCCTGGCCTACCCCAGCTTGGGCCCGCAGGCTCTGGTCAGCTGTTTGCAGGGAGGGCTGCTCCTCAAACACCGCTGCAAATACAGCACGCGGCCTGTGGGAAAGTGACCAGTGAAGGGTCTGAACGAGGTGGGGGAACGATCCCGCCCAACCCCAGCCACTTGCTGACCTGCTCACCCAGCTCTGCTCTGCCCAAGTCCGGCTCCTCCCACAGCAAAGGTGGCCATGTCAATAACCCAGCCTCGCCCCTGGGCTCCGTTCCCTGCAGTGTCTCTCTCCCAGGGGTTCAGCTGCCCCGCCAGCAGCTCCCATCAATTAGCCAGTGAGTCACCGAGGGACCGCTTGACTCCGCCACTGATTAACGGCCAGTGCATCATAAATTAGCAAATTAAATATGAGCGAGGGAGCAGCCTGGGCAGAGATCCCGTTGCTGAGTCCACAAAGCACAGGGGAGCTGTCAACACATCGCTGCCAGTAGGAGCCAGCATTACTGAGCACGACCGCTGTGCTGCAGGGAGACACCCCCAGAGATGCCCAGAGCCCTCGTCCGGCGCCAGCTGCTCTGTTTCTGCCCTAGCGACACTCGCAGGCCCTCCCCTCGGCAACGTGCACAGGAGCCAGCCTGGGCCATCCGCGATCACTCAGTCAGGCCGCCAAGAGCTCCGCCAGGGTGCTGGGAGCGTGGAAAGGCCCGTGGGAATCGCGGGCGCCAGCATTCCTGGGGTGCAGGCGGAGTGCTCCCCGAAGGCTGGCTGCCTCGCCAAGCTGCGTGCGATACAGAAAGGCCCCGCGGGAGGCTCTCTCCTGAGCGCTGTGGTTATGAGAACATTTTCCAGCCATGTGAATGTGGAATTCCCTCTCCCGGCTGGGTGACTTTGCCAAATGGCTCTTTGATACGTGAAAAGGATGGATCAGACTGTCGGGACGCCCCACTAGCCAGGGCGGAGGCCATGGCCCAGGGAAAGGTGGGGGCCTGTCTCAGAGCAGCTGCTTTTGAGCTCCCTAAGCTGAGAGCCAGGTTCTGGTCTCATTACCACAGGCATCGGTTTGGTGAGAGCAGACTCAGGCCTGCTGTGCAATCTTGGATATAGCATCAGCTTCAGCATGCAACCCAAAGCCTCAGCATAGTTATTCTGGGTTTACACTGCTCTCTGGGAGGTCAGAATCATGCCCTTGACCCCCTCAGGTCACCTCATTATGAAGTGGGGCCAGCACCCTGCTGTCCATAAAGCACCCCCAGCTTCTGAGTGGGAAACTCACCCATCTTATTAATATGGCTGAGTTACCCCGGGGGGCTGACCCCAGGGATTGAACTAGGGACCTGGGGAGGTAAAGGGGAAGCAGCGACAGGCTGAGCCATTCCGGGGATGTGGAGGGGAGGCACAAAGCAGGTGCTATAACACACACTCTCCAGCGGGCTCCATGGGGGTCTTTGGAACGAGCCCGCCCACAAGGCAGCAGGGGCAGCGCCAATGATGTGCACCCCTTCTGCATCTGGGCCCCTTTCCCATTTGCCCCCCATTTGCCTTCCTCTCAGGAGCTCGCTTCTGTTCCTTCAAGGGCTAGTTTCCAAGGAGCCCCCAGGCCTGCTGATTTCAGTGGGACTCAGTGGAGCTCGGCCCCCGTCAGCGTTGGGCCAGGGATCGGATGCACCGCTTCTGGAATCCCAGGGAGACGGCTGGCACGGCTGGGGGACGCATTCGCACGCTTGTCCTCGCCTTTGGAACCTGTGAGTGGTGAAATGTAGGTCAGGGAGGAGAACAGACACATGAATAATTCATGGCAGGAGTGTGGACAAGGTGGCTGCCTTCCCGAATGACAAGAATATCAAATGAAAGGCCCGATCCAGCTCTCCTGCTTGGACCCAGTCAGTTCACACTGGTCCCAGGACACAGAGAGAGAACGGGGCCCGCAGTCTAGTGCTGAGCTTGCTGCTTCCTTATTGCACACTAAGCCTTTGGCTTCAGTGCGGAGTTAAAGGTGATCTGAAATTTGAGCCTCGGTCCCCATGGAGGATGTGGGAGCACGGAGAGGGTTTCCTCCAGCAATACACGCCTAGGAAGGGGAATCCCTTAGGAGAGATATTTAGTAGATGGAGGAAAATCATAGAATCATAGAGTTGGAAGGGACCTCAGGAGGTATCTAGTCCAACCCCCTGCTCAAAGCAGGACTAACCTCAGCTATATAACTTATCTGAAGTTAAAGCTCTTGGCCGGAAAGCAGGAGATCTAGATTCCAGCCCTACCACTGGGTCCCTTGTCCAAGTCACATTCCCGTTCTGTGCCTCAGTTTCCCATCTGGGAATACTCATACTGACCCACCTGGCAATGGGGGGTTGGGGAAGGAGGAGGCTGCAAAACTTGATTCACTAACATTTGCAAAGTGCTTGAGATCCTTGGATGAAAGGTGCTAGCAAAGGCCAGATCATTTGCATGATCATTGTTACCGAGTCGGTATTACTCGGAGATCTCCCTTTCCTCAGGGTCTGGGCATGGCCAGGGGAGGGTCCCTCCTTGGCAGACCCCTCAGAACATAACATGGGGTGGGAAGGGCACTCAGACACTAGCTTGAGCTGGTCTGACGATGAGATTGAATCAGTGGATTTGTCACTTCAGCAGATCAAACAACCAGAGTATTTAACCTGGGCCAAGAGAGGCCTGGTGTTTTATGGCTCTGCCAGGTGGATGACCGATAAACAGCTGCTGAACTGAAATAAGTGCAGCCTGTGACCCCGGGCAATGAGTTTTAAGGGTCTCAGTCCAGGCAGGTGTCTGGAGAGCAGCAGGTTTCACTGTGTCCTGCGCTTCCGGCACGGAGGAATGGGATGTCCCTATAAGAGGGCCCTAAGGGAAAGGACCTCTCAGGCACCCCCCAGAGGGGAGAGAATGGCTTGGGTTGCAGTTTCAGATGCAAATCCAGATGCACATTTCTCCAGAGCTCATGGGTGCTTGCATCTGGGGTTAGGTCCAAGCCCTTTCCTATCAGAGAACATCCAGGTAGGAAGGGCTGGTGGGTAATTGCTGTGGTGGAGAGAGAGGGAGCTGTCCCTTGCCCAGTGCAGATTCAGGCTCCTCATTTTGTCCAGAAAGATCCCGCTGTTCCTAGGCCTTATTACATTGGGAAGAGAGAGCCGGGGGGAGAATTCTCTGAACTTAGGCCTCGCAGGCTTCTGTAGACTGGCTCCACTATCTCAGCCCAGCTCATGGCTGCCTCCTGTTACCCATCTTAGCTAGACATGCATTAGTAACATACTTGCACTGTAAGTGCAATGTGCTGCTCCAGTGACTCGGTCACATTTAGGATAACAGTCTACTACTGCTACTAGCTGACATGCTGGTTCCTTTAGCTCAAGAGGCAGAATGTTGTGGGGAAGCTCACGGGTGGAATGAATGCTGGGGGATCACTGCTCACTCTCCCTTTCATTTTCTCTTCCTCGGTCCATGGGTGATGACGCTGGAGCAGGTCTCTCTTGGCCATGCCGGGGTTGCTATGAATGTGGGAAAGCTGTGAGCACAGAAGCAACGTGTGACATGGTGGGGAACGCATCGGTGTCAGTTGAGGAGTTCTCGCCTGTGTTGTGAACAGTGTTTCAGACTGTGACCTTCAGCATGAGTTAGCCCCGCCTTTGTGCAACAGGAGCAAAATGCACTTGGGCTCAAACAGGCTCATCGCATTGCCTAGAACTATGGGCCTGCTACAGCGGTTGGTGCGGTGAGAGTTGCTGTGCTGCAGAGCTGATGCCCTGGTGTCAACACGCGAGCAGGGAGAGCAGCACGCTGATTCAGCAGAGCTCAGTGCTACTCATGCAGAAGGACTATGGGCTGGGGTGGGGGCAAAGGCACCGGCCAGGTTTATTGTCAACAAGCCCTGGCCTTGGTGCCCATAGGAGCCACAGGGACACAAACACGGGTAGGTCCCAATGGTACCAGCTCAGCCAGTGCTCCAGGCTGCTGCCCCCTAAGCCAATCCGAGGCGAGGACTTCTCCTTTTGCACATTGATATCAACCCGTTCCCTCTCTCACTCCAGCCGTGGTTAGTTACCTACCCTTACGCCTTGTACCTACTAATTCAGACAAAGCATCCATTTCCGTTATCCTGTCACCCCCTCTCTTTCCACGGGATGGGTGTGCTCCTGGACCATCGCTAAGAAATGTGGTTATGTAGTTCCTGGACAGCTCGGGGGTTTTGTACCATCCTCTCTGGCCAGGGATGTGCTGACACCTGGGGTGTTTCTATTCTGCCAAGGCCAGGCCTGCTGACACCTGGGGTGTTACTGTTCTGCCAAGGCCAGGCCTGCACTGGTTCCCAGCCTTTGGGTCACGCTGCTAGTTATGCCAAGGGCTCCAGCAAGGCCTACAGCGCCCATCAGAACAACTCACTTTTAATGACCCTCTTTGCGTGGGGAGGACGGGGCCATGGAACACCTAACGGAACAGCTTGCGCAGAAATGGTGTCACTGCTTTTAAAGCGACATGCTCTCGAAGGCGGGGGCCTGCCATCGCCACAAACTCAGCTGGAGCAGTTCGGAGCAGCACTGGCTTTGCCTTCCGCCCAGGACACTGACCAACTCCTGATTCATCCTGAGAAAGTCGGGCAATCAGTTAGTTACCGTTGGTGCCTGTACACCAACACAAGAAGCCTGGGAAACAAGCAGGAGGCATTCGAAGTCCTGGCACAGTCAAGGAACTATGACATGATTGGAATAACCGAGACTTGGTGGGTA
Organism: Emydura macquarii macquarii; assembly: GCF_026122565.2. Lineage (NCBI taxonomy): Eukaryota > Metazoa > Chordata > Testudines > Chelidae > Emydura > Emydura macquarii. The sequence goes on from NW_027131391.1 coordinate 9,727,586, forward strand.
ACTCACATGACAGGAGCACTGCCATGGACAGGTATAAACTGTTCAGGAAGGACAGGCAGGGGAGAAAAGGTGGAGGAGTTGCACTGTGTGTAAGAGAGCAATGTGACTGCTCAGAGCGCCAGCATGAACCTGGAGAAAAGTCTGTTGAGAGTCTCCGGGTTAAGTTTAGAGACAAGAGCAACAAGGGGGATGTTGTGATGGGCGTCTGCTAAAGACACCAGCCCAGGAGGATGAGGCAGATGAGGCTTTCTTCAGACAATTAATGAAAGTTTCCAGATCACAGGCCCTGGTTCTTACAGGGGACTTCAATCACCCTGACATCTGCTGGGAGAACAACGCAGCAGAGCACAGACAATCCAGGACGTTTTTGGGGTTTTTCTGGTGCAAGTGCTGGAGGAACCAACTAGGGGCCATGCTCCCCTTGACCTGCTACTCACAAACAGGGAAGATTTGATAGGGGAAGTGGAAGTGGGTGGCAACCTAGGCAGCAGTGACCATGAGATGGTCGAGTTCAGGATCCTGACAAAAAGAAGGAAGGAGAACAGCAGGATACGGACCCTGGACTTCAGAAAAGCAGACTTTGACTCCCTCAGGGAGCTGACGGGCAGGATCCCCTGGAGGCTAATACAAGGGGGAAAGGAATCCAGGGGAGCTGGCTGTATTTTAAATAAACCTTATTGAGGGCACAGGAACAAACCATCCCGAGGTGCAGAAAGAATAGCAAATATGGCAGGCATCCATCTTGGCTTAACAGAGAAATCTTCGGTGAGCTTAAACACAAAAAGAAGCTTACAAGAAGTGGCAGCTTGGTCAGATGACTAGGGAGGAGTATAAAAATGCTGCTCGAACATGCAGGAATGAAATCAGGAAGGCCAAAGCACAATTGGAGTTGCAGCTAGCAAGGGACGTGAAGGGTAACACGAAGGGTTTCTATAGGAAGAAGGTCAGGGAAAGTGTAGGCACCTTACTGAACCTAGTGACAGAGGATGTGGAAAAAGCTGATGTACTCAATGATTTTTTTTGCCTCTGTTTTCACAGACAAGGTCAGCTGCCAGCTACTACACTGGGCAGCACAGAATGGGGTGAGCAGCCCTCAAAGGTGAAAGAACAGGTTCAGGGCTATTTAGAAAGGCTGGACATACACAAGTCCCATGGAGACGAATGCAGTGCATCCGAGAGTGCTGAGGGAGTTGGCTGATGTGATGTTGGCCATTATCTCTGAAAACTCGTGGTGATTGGAGACAGTCCCAGGCGATCGGAAAAAGGCAAATATGGTGCCCATCTTTAAAAAAGGGAAGGAGGATTCAGTGAACTACAGTGCAGTCAGCCTCAACTCAGTCCCCAGAAAAATCATGGAGCAGGTCTTCAAGGAATCCATTTTAAAGCATTTGGAGGAGAGGAAGGTGACCAGGACAAGTCAGCACGGATTCACCAAGGGCAAGTCATGCCTGACCAACCTGATTGCCGTCTATGAAGAGGTGCCTGGCTCTGTGGATGTGGGGAAAGCGGTGGACGTGATATACCTTGACTTTAGCAAAGCTTTTGATACCGTCTCCCACAGTATTCTTATCAGCAAATTAAAGAAGTATGGGTTGGATGAATGGATTATAAGGTGGATAGAAAGCTGGCTAAATCATTGGGCTCAATGAGTAGTGATCAATGGCTTTATGTCTAGTTGGCAGCCAGTCACAAGCAGAGAGCCCCAGGAGTCAGTGCTGGGGTCAGTTTTGTTCAATATCTTCATTTAATGATCTGGAGGATGGGGTGGATTGCACCCTCAGCAAGTTTGCAGATGACACTAAGCTAGGAGGAGTGGTAGATACACTGGAGGGCAGGGATAGGTTATAGAGTGACCTAGATAAATTGGAGGATTGGCCAAAAGAAATGTGATGAGGTTCAACAAGGATAAGTGCAGAATCCTGCACTTAGGACGTAAGAATCCCATGCACAGCTACAGACTGGGGACCGATGGGTTAGGCTGCAGTTCAGCAGAAAAGGACCTGGGGGTTATAGTGGACCAAAAACTGGATGTGCATCAGCAATGTGCCCTTACTGACCAGAAGGCTAATAGCATATTGGGCTGCATCAATAGGGGCATTGCCAGCAGACTGAGGGAAGTGATTATTCCCCTCTATTTGAAACTGGTGAGGTCACATTTGGAGTATTGTATCTACTACAGGAAGGATGTGGACAAATTGGAGAGAGTCCAGCAGAGGGCAACAAAAATGATTAGGGGGCTGGAGCACAAGACTTATGAGGAGAGGCTGAAGGAACTGGGCTTGTTTAGTCTGCAAAAGAGAAGAATGAGGGGGATTTGATAGCCGCCTTTAACTACCTGAAAGGGGGTTCCAGGGAGGATGGAGCTAGGCTGTTCTCAGTGGTGGCAGATGACAGAACAAGGAGCAATGGTCTCAAGTTGCAGTGGGGGAGGGCTAGGTTGGATATTAGGAAAAGGTTTTTCACGAGGAGGGTGGTGAAGCACTGGAATGGGTTACCTAGGGAGGTGGTGTTCATTGTTTTGCCTGGGTCAATAACTATCCTGTGCTGTGTAAGGCTTGTCTGCAGTTAGGTCACGGTGAGCTGGGAGGTAAATCTATCAGGCACTAACTCTCCATGTGGACCTGCTGCCATGCACTAGAGTTTGCCTAGTACACTTCACTCTACTCCCATTTAGACAAGCGCTGGAAGCGAAGACTGGGCGTGTCTAAGGAGAACCTGTGCCAAGCCTGTGTTCCTCACGTACTCCACGTGGCGCTGAAGAGATAACCTGCAACCCGCAGCACCAATGGAAGGCAGGACTCTGGGCAGCTGGGAGTGACAGCGAGGGGTGGGTGGTTGCAGTGCTAGTCTCACATCCCAAGAAAGGGGTCCAGACAGACAGGGATCAGGAGTGTGCCCTAGAACCCCAGAGCTAGAGACAGCATCTGGATCCTGCCCTGCCCCAGCTGGGTTGCAGGCATGTGGGATCCAAAGGTTGGGTCCAATTAGCACGGGCTGGTGAGCGTCCACTAGGGGGACTCAGCCAGGGCTGCATGACACAAGGGTTGAAGGGCAGCTCCATCCACTCAGACCAGCCAACAACCCGTCCAAGCTGAAACTGGGCCCGCGGGAGCTCCCATTTCCATGCCTAGGGCATCGTTAGGATTATGCAAAGCAAACCCGGAGCCCTGGTTTACAAAGATTCACTGAGGTTCATCAACTCCATGTTTCCAGGCTGTTTGCAAATACGCCCAGCTCTGCTGTTATTCATGTTGCTTTCATCAAAACAGCTAGTCCATTTGGAAGCAAACTGCACAGTGGAGTTTGTAATTTGTAACTCCTTTGTCCTGGCTCATTGGTCGGAAATGTAGAGGCACTTTCCATCTGTGCACTCCAGATTAATTTGTCCATGTACTGCAGGAGCACAGGAACTAGCGAAGGGTTGGAATCAGCAAGGAGCAGTGAGAATTGTTCTAGGAGGTTAGCACTGTACCTAATGTACTTTGCCATAACTAGACTAATTGGATATGACCTTAGCACCATGGTGAGAAGATATCGAAGATACATTAGAAAGATAGATTAATGCTGGTGACAGAGCCATACGTATGGCAATGATTAGATAGATAGACAGAGGCATACGTATGGCAATGATTAGATAGATAGATGGACAGACAGACAGATAGGTCAATAAGGTCACACACCACAGCAGAGACCAGCAATCATTTGGACTGTCTCGTCTATCACATCCCAAGAAGCCAGTAAATGCCAGATCACATTTTCAAAAGAGGGATTAAGGGGTGACCCAGGAGAATGCTGCTTCCCCACGTCACTCACTGACACCCACCTTCGCTCATACTTGACTTTCCATCTTGCTCTCAGACAGTGCTGTCACTGCAGGTACTACCGGGCTGCAAAACAGACACCATAGCAGAATAAACAGATTGACGCGCTACATTCATCCGCAACACCCTTCTCACAGGCAAACGACTGAGTCAGACTCATCCCTGCACCAGTGGGAGGGTCAGCACAGGGACAGAGGGTGGCGTATCCTAGTGAAACTCCCAAAGGGTTTCTCGGAAGCAGGGCTCCAGATCTAACACTCAGACACTTGCTGCATGGCCCTGTGATTGTTCACAATCACAAATGGTCAGGACCTCAGCGCTGGACCACTGCGCTGGGCGTTGGCTCAGAGGGAAGAGCGCTACTTACTGCATCACCTGCTCCACTCCCACAGCCCCAGGGTGTCCCCTAAAGAAGCTCCTGCCCTGCTGAACTCGTGACACCATCATAGGCCATGGTGGTCTGGCTGCAGGCTGGAAGGGGCGGGGGGGTCAAAAACACCCTCATGCAGTTCAAAGGTTGAGCTGCACTCTGGAGTATCAGCAACCCCAAACATTCAAAAATCACCACTGACTTACAAATCACGACATGTAAATATACTCTAAATGTCCAGTTCTTTTTATTGGACTGCTTGGCTCCAGAATCTCTAGGGTGCTCTGGGGTCACATTTTCAGGCTTCACCATGCAACCAAGAGGGCTAGAAACTTCCTTTTTTGGAAACAAGAGCTGAGATTCCGTGCTCCAGGAGCTGGGGGTCTAAGAGAAACAGAAAATTGTGCAAAAGACACACAAACGCACACACACCATCTCGGCCTCATCTCATGGTTGAAAGAGGGGCGCGGTAGCCTAGACGCTTGCATTCTATTTCCCAGCTCTGCCATTGACTGAGTGTGTCACCTTGTGCCTCAGTTTCCCCATTTGCAAAATGGAGGGGTGGGTGGGGTGATGCCATTTTCATAAAGGGCTTTGAGAGCCTCCATTGAAAGCTGCTGTGTAAGTGTTATTAGCATTGATGTGGCAGCCTTTCCCAGCCCTGCAACCCACATGCAGCCAGTCAGTGCGATGGTCCAATGGTTAGGGCACCAGCCTGGGAGACCTGGATTTAATTTCCTGCTCTGTCACAGGTTTGGCGTGTGACCTGGGGCAATTCCCGTAGCCTCTCTGCCACAGTCCCCATTTGTGAAATGGGGATAACACAGACTTCCCATCCAGGATACAGTGAAGGGCCCTGACTTTCAGAGCATTGGGTGCTCGGTGCGTTCTCAGAACACAGCCCCTTTCAAATGTCCCACGTTGGGAGCCCCTGATCAAATCTTGGCCCTGCTAGACCGCAGTGTTCTTCCAGGGACTCTCATCCGCACACAGCCATCAGTGAGTTACCGTGTGGGCAGGCAGGTACGCGCTGCCTGCATCCAGCAGGCGATGGTCTGTGAAGCATCTAAGCACTGAAGCTTGTTTCTGGGCGGGTTTAGATTTTATTGTCACTAAAAATGTTGAATAAAAATCAGTAATAAAAAGTCAGAGTAAAACTCCCTTCACAGGCCTTCGAATGGCACCCGGGCTGTTTCCCTGCATTGCAATTACCTTCTTTCCCACATGGTGCCTCTCAGACTGGGGAGTCCCTCCCTGTAAACAGCCACAAAGCTGCGGTGCTGTTCTCCTTCAGATCCCTCCTTAAAGCTCTCCTCTGCCATAGGGCAGGCTGCTGGTGTGCTGAGACCACCGTGCGCCACGCTGAGCCATGCTGTGTCCTTGGGCCTGTGTGTCTCCATCCATCCATCTCTTCTTTTAGGCTTAGATTGTGCTTTTTGGGGCTGGAACCTTCGCTTTGGTCTATGTCTGTACAGCACCTGGCGTAAAGAGGTGCTGGCCATGACCAGGGCTCTTAGATGCTACCACAATACAAATAACAACAACAGTCTAAGCACCTGGTGCTAGACGCTACAACTCCCACCGAAGTCGATGGGAGTGACATCAGAATCCTAGCAGAGGAGGGTGGGAAGGGACCTCAGGAGGTATCTAGTCCAACCGCCTTGAAACGGTAAGAGGTGCTGGCAGGAGGGAGCAGGAATCCCGTGAGACGTGTAGGTAGTGGAGGAATTGGGAGCGGTGTCTGTTTGCTCCATGGCGGCTATAGCCCGGCGCACCCTGTGTCTGGGCTGGGTGTCTGATGCCCAGTAGGCGCTGTGTGTCGACGGCAGAACTGAAGTGGTTAACACCGGCAAAGAGCCACGTCCAGAGCCACGCCAACGAGGGACGTGGCTGCTGCATGCCGTTAGCGGCGCGCTCCTTCCTTCTTGGAACGCACGCGGCCATGACAATCCCGCCGCCCTGCTTGCCTGGCTCTGGAACACGCCTGGCTGGCTTTGTTGCGATGCAGTGGCTGATTGGCTGTGCTGAGCGACGCTTGGCAGCTCCAGCCCTGCCCACAAGGCAGAGGCGACTCTGCCACAGGCCCTTGCCCGTCACACGGCCTTCCTGACCTGCTCTGAACGTGCCGTCTCCAGACCCCCCCCAAGCCACCCCTGCACATCCTCAGTGCAGTCCTAGCAGCAGCCCGGGTGCAAGCCCTCCCAGCCCCCCCCCCCCGGCCGCTTTACACGCCTCTCCAGCTGCTCGCCCAAACTTGGCAGGAGCCACCAGTGACCCTGACTCTGCCGCGCCCGGCTTTGACTGCAGGGCCAGCCTCGCAGGAGTGCTGGGCACCCACCAATCCCGCCCGAGGCTCCGGAGCAGCCCCTGGTTTAGATGCCCTTCGTGTTTGGGCTTTAAAACCTGACCACACTGCCCGCAGACCTGACTGGCACACTCCGGGCAGCCCGACCGGCCGCAACTTGCCCCCCGGCAGCTCACTCCTGGGCGCAGGCGATACAGCCTGAGTGGGAGGGGATTAGAGGGAGCTCACAGACCCAGAGACAGCGGCCACAGGTCAATTCCCCACCACATGAAGCCAGGCAACCCAAGGGCCACACCCTGCTCCCGCTGAAATCCGTAGGGTTGTGACGGAGTCAGGACGGGACTCCAAAGAGAATCAGCCTCAGCAAAGCAGCCGTGGGAATTTCCGGGCGATCTCTCCTCAGGCTTCACTAGGGAGACAATAAAGCACAGCCGGGCAGGTCCCAGCGGGCCCGATGCACAGGCGCTAGGAGTCTGTTACAGGGCCAGCCACGCAGCTCGTGCTGTTAGCTGTAGACGTGGCCTGGTCGCTGCAGGTCTGTTAGCCAAGATGGCACCAGGCGGGTTGGGGCTAGGGGAGCGACTTTAGCCTCTGCTGCTCCCTCAAGGTGAAACGTCCGCTGGGCAGGACCCTGCTGCACAGCTCGGGATCCACGTAGGCCGAGTGGTTGACATGGGATTGTAGCAAGCACGGGCCTCGGCTCCTCAGCTCCTGTGCTGGGTGGGACGTGAAGGGGCAAAGTGACTTTCCACTGGGGCTGCGCAGGCTCCGGGCCTTGTGTAAATTAGAGCAGCCCGGCCACCCCTGGGCACTGCCTAGCTGCAGCGCCGTGCTCTGCGAGCACAGCCCCTGGGGCTGGGGCAGGACAGGCGAGGCCCTCACACCAGCACAGGGAGCGTTCTCAGGGCGCGGCTTCCATCCCCATCTGCTGCCGGAGCAGCCGAGAGGGCCCTTCGTCAATGGCACGGATCAGGCCCCTGGTCGGACACCCATGCACAGTGGGCAGTGTCCCTCGCAGTGACTATTCCTGGGGAAAGCCTGAGCCCCTCCTGCTGGCATCCTCCCCCCCCCGTCTCCCTTGCCCCATTTCTCTCCTTCTCCCTTTCACTCTATTCCTTCCCCGCTTCTTTCCTCCCCCTTCCTGCCCTCGCAGCTCATGCCCAGCTCCATTCAGAGGTGCCCCCGGATAACGCTGATGAACGTTGAGCATTAAGGAAAAGGGCAGTGGCACTCGGCCGTGACAAGCGCTGGCACGATTCGCAGGGAGCTCCGATCTCGCGGGTGGTAAAGATTACTGATGGCCTGCACCTGCCTGCAGATGGGTCCGTGCAGCACTGCCAGCACTGCCAGTTCTTTGATCCAAACGTCCTTCCTCTTCAACGGGAGCTGCGGGAGCTGCTAGCCCAAACTGAGGCTTCAGGTACAAGGGGAAGGGGAGGGAGGGACAAGCGATGGGCCTCTAGCAAACCCTGTAGAAATGGAGATCTGGACCCAGCTCCCTGGCTTGACCCCGAAATCCACCCCCCAGGATCCCTGGGCAGAGGGACCCGCACCCCATGCCCCATTCCCCCAGCCGCCCTCTGCCGCAGGACCCGCTCCCCAGGATCCTCAGCCTGGGATGAACGTCAGGTTTCTCTGTGCTGTGAGGACAGCCTGGGGCTCGATCCCACGGCTCATTAGTTCTGTGACGCATGGATGCCTCCACGTCTCTGCAAGGGCAGCATGTGGAAGTCGAGCAGCTGGTGGATGCCCATCTGCGCGCCTCCCGCTGTGAAATGCTGCCCAGTCATTGAGAACTCCCGGGCAGCCACTAAACGCGCTGGCATGTGCCTGCCAGCTCGGCGTGAGCCGCTGAGGGGCTCTCTGCTGTTCAGGGCTGCACTGTCGCTGGCTGCATTTATACACAAGCCTCCAACCCCAGCCCCACTGGCCTGGAGTCCGAAGGCAGACTGGGAGGCCATGGCAACGGTGGGGCATTGCATAGCCAGTGTCAGGTGTCGGAGTCAGCCCTGGGGCATGCCAGCTTCTGCTAGCATAACTCAGGGCCCTCGCTGTAGGACGAGGGTCACACACGGTGCCCACAGCCCATACGTCACAACCGCCGTCAGGGCAGTCCCGCCCTGCTGCCACCAGCCAGCCCCGGGGGGCGCGGGCTGACGCTCCCCTGTGGCTTTGGAGGTAGTTACGATCCTCGTCATGGCTGATAGCTCATGGGAACTAGTCTGCGAGGCTGCTCAGCTCCGAACCAGCCAGCCCCGGGGGTGGTAGGAGTCATTCCTAGGAGCGCAGCCGGAGCTGGCACCGAGACAAGCTGAATCCAAGCACGCAGGAGAGCCGAACCCAGAGCACTTTGGCTCTTCTCCACTGGAGGGAGCCCCACTGAAAGAGAAGGTCCTGGGGAAGCAAAGACGGGACACCAGGAGGGTGAGAGAGTGGAATAAGGAGGCTGGCTGCTCAGGTCTAGCAGGGGAGGTGGGGCTCTGGCAGGACCTCACCCACACTTCCCGCACGGCGTCATTAGCTCCCACTCTCGCTTCCTTGCTTTAATGAATACATTTCTCATGGCCCCAGCAAGCAGCCTTTGATCTGATCCCAAAGCACACAAGGCCCCGGGGTCTCTCTATCCTTCAGCACTATCCTTGTGTCTCTACGAGTTGTGTCCCTGCCCACCCCATCCTGCATTCCCGCTCGCTCTTTGCCGGTCCCAGCACAGCAGGGCAGGCCGTATGCTGTCCACTGTGTGTGCAGAACAGCTGAAGGGGGTGGGGAGAGCACTGGTCCAGTTCGGAGTGGTTGAGAGGCTGGCAGGGCCCATAGTGCAACAGATGTGGCGCTATAAAGCACAGAGAAATGGGGGGCTTACAAGCCTTGGGCTCATTGTGGGCTCTCCCCACCCCAGTTCCAAGGCTAAGGGTCTGACAGCTGGCCCTGGACACCATTGACCCCCCCCCACAAGCTTCAGAAGCCATGTCAGCTCCAGCGGAAATCGACCACCAAGGACCTCCTGAGGTCTGCTGGCAACGGTGTTGAGGCAGGATCTGGGGATCCCAGCTCAGGGCTGAGAAGGCCCCATATATCCACCAAGCTTGGATCCAAGGGTCCACACGAAGGCAGGGCAAGCTGTCGGAGGGTGCACGGACCCACTAGGAGAGCACTTTTGCTGGCTCTGGACTACATCTCATTTAGTCTCAGTCCATCTCGGTTAGGCCTACCCACTTGTGGACCTCCTAGTGTTTGCAGGAACTGGGCTCTTCTCTAGCTGACCTTTATAAAAAGGAAATTCCCACAGAGAAAACGTGGTGAAGGCTGCATCCACATACCAGCTTTTCTGGGCGCTTCTGACCATTCAACAGCACCAGAGTTAAAAAAGAATTTGCAACCCAGGAAATTCAAAGTCAAGGTTGCCCTTCTACAGCAAGCCGCGGCATCACAGCCAGATAACCACCCTAACCTTAACTCTGCCCTCACAGAGACAACAAAAAGCAGAACTTACATGCGGGGAAAAACACATCAGAACCGCACTGCGTTACACTGCATGGCCATGTGGCAGCGCTAGGGAAGTGATTTTAATGCTAGAGTTGAAAATGGGATCCCCAGAATAAATTGACTCCAAGAAGCACCGCACTGCTGATTCCCTTTCTATATGCACATCTTCATAAACGCTGCCACCATGCGCACAGGGGAAAGCAGTCCCAGTTTAGAGCAGACCTGAGGTACTCTGCTCCTCTGTTTAGAAGTAGGAGCTCAAGCATTGCGTGTTCTTCATCCAGTCACAGACAATTACAGCATTTCTTCAGGTGTCTCTTGCATTATTAAAAGCATTCTCCCAGCACATCAAGCGAGAACTGGAATATGGGGCCTTTCCCCCACCTCCTTATACGTTATAAACCACAGACATTGGGCAGGTGTGTTATTTTGCTGCTATCTGCCATCAACAAACAGTGTCTAGCATCTTTCCAGATGGTCATGAACAAGAACTGGGCAGCGCAGCTATAAATCAAGGCAACGATTTCACCATTACTCTCCTAACTGGCGTGTCTCCCTTGAAGACACTGAGCCTGAGCACGCAGGCTTCCTTCAGGGGGCGAATCTAACATCAGACAATAGCTCTCAAGTGAGAACATTGTATTGCCACACCACTGCAGGGCAGAGTTAAGGTTATGGTGGTTATTTGCGTGTGACTGATTTGGGGAAAAGCAACCTTAACTCTGAATTTCCTGGGTTTCTTCTTCTTTTTTTAACTAAAGTCTTCAAAATTAATACACACGTATAACCCTGACATGAAAGCCACGGCAGCCTTAGTCTGGGGGAATTTTTAACACTGAAATCCAGTGGGGATTGGACCGTTTGACAATCCCACCATAAAGTGTAGTGCGTGGGAGGCAGGAAATCTGGCTTCTTCTGACACAGCCTTGCTCAAATCTTGACTAAATTGTTTTGGTCTTTCTGTGTGTCCAGTTCCCTATCTGTAAAATGGGGATAATTACACTGACCTTCCTGTCTCACCCTCTAACAGCATGTATCGGCCCTCTCTGAAGCCAAGGATCTCAAATACTTTACAAACACTTAGCAGATTAGATATTGAGTGTTTTTCATCTTCAAAGCGCTCTTTAAACATTAAGAGTCAAAGCCACTAGCAGGAGAGCTGGCCCTGGGAAGAATTCCGTTTTTCAGAAATTGCATTTTCCATCCAAAATCATTTTGATAGAAAATTTGATTATTATTATTCATTGCTTGTGTTACCAGAACCCTTGGCACCCCAGTCATGGGCCAGACCCCCATTGTGCTAGGCACTGTACAAAGAGAGCAAAAACATGGTCCCTGCCACAGAGATCTCACAAAATCCCTGGTAAGCTCTGGTTTAAATGAAAAAATAAATACATCCCCCAGCTGTACTCTACCCTACTTGATTTCCACTCCTGTGCTCTGACCACTAGCTCACACTGCTCTCTCTCACACCCCCATCAGGAGGGGAAAGCTGTGTAACAAGTTAGAGAGAAAATTCCTTAACAAACTCAAGTTGTTCTCCTTAGTGAATTGGTCCAGGAAATAGCACAGCTTCCTAAATGAGAATCAGCTGTGAAAACCCATTAAGAGCAAAGGGGGAATTCCCGGCACAACAACTGCAGGGTCTGCATGATATCCCACCTCTCAGCATGGCTCAGGGCTGCTTTTTAAGGCTGGCCAGGTCATAGCAGGCAGGTTGCTAGTTCTGTCCCTGGGTGAGCGGCTCTGTTTTGAAAGCACCCACGGGGCGTCCTTAATTAAATGCTCTGTGTTGAAGGTCAGTTCATATATCCTGCACCCTAAACGTGCCCCAGGAAAGAATCTGCTTGACAATCAAAGAGCTGCATTGCCTGATCGAGCTCAAGTCGCTTAGGAGTGAATTGAATTTATATTTTATTTTTTCCCCTCCGCCCAGCCGTACACTCAGCACCAGAGGGAAAGATTCGATCCTTCCGTAACACTTCGTTGTGAGATCTGCCACTTTACTCTATCCATGGCACTTATACGCCCCCCGCTAATGAAGTATCTGATCATTAACTCACAACAACCCTAGGAAGTAGGGCTGGGCTCTTATCCCCATCACACAGACGGGGAGCTAGATTTTGTGAAGGTATTTAGACTTTTGAAAATCTTGGTGCCTATCTGTGTCTTTAGACACTTAAATACCGGAAAAATGTGGCCTAAGTGACTGGCCCCAGGGAATCTGTGGCAGAGCAGTTCCTTGAAACCAGCTCTCCTAAGTCCTAGATGTCTCCTCCAACCACTGAGCTCTCCGTCAGCTGCCTTAGTTGTCTTTGGGGGGCTTGGGAAGGGCTCACCTCCACCGGGCAGCAGCTGGCTAATAAAATCCCTCCACCCTGCACCAATGCAGCAGGGAAAACTTTGCTAGCCATTCTTCCAAGGGACAATTGTGCATCTGCACCCTCCCAGATTTCCACTCTTCCTCTCTCTCCCCTCCAGCCCTGCTGATCTTTGAACCAAAGCCTAAGCCACTGTCTTAGCTTCTACTCAGTCTGAACTCAACCTGACTTCCACTGATTGCAGTAGAAACTGGATCAGGACTGCAAGATTAGGTCCTAGGGACGTTTCCTGGGAACAGGTGCACAGATTCTGGCTCCCATTCCTGCTCTGCTCTGTCCCCGTGCTTGCTACAGGACTGGGGAGAGGGGAACACAGGTGCTTTGAAACCTCTTTTGCATTCCCCCTTCCTCTTAGGGCAGCTGGGGCCATGGACATTAGAGCAGCCAGTGGGCTGGCAACTGAAGGGAGGGAAGGGGGCTAATTTGACCAATGCCCCCGAGGGGTACCACAGCCGAGCCTGGCGTGCCCGTCCCTTGACCTGGGCTCTCTCAGATGCATCCTCAGGTGGGGGGAATAACAAGCAGGAGCGCAGAGCAGCTCCTGGAGCAAAGGTTGGGGTGAACCCCTCGCTGCCAGCGCCGTGTGCACTCATTTACACTGGGGCAAAGCTCAGAACAATGGTGCAAAGAAGTCTGCTAGCAGCAATGACGGGCTGCAGGCAGACATTCATACAGTAAATCCTAAGGTTCACACTCGGGGCTGTAGTGTCTCTATGGCACTGGCCTGCAGTGTGGAAAGAGCAGAGCTGCGCCGCTGGGCGGCTCCGAGGCGCAGAGTGCGCTCCCCTTCATTGCTGGCAGGTGGGCGTGGGGGGCATAGGCCTTTTTGGGAGCCAAAGGGGGGTTTTCTCTTCCCCCGCCCTCCATTGCACAGCTGGGCAGAGGCTAGTTGGGTTTTACTCTGTCCTTACTCAGGCAAAACGCTGAGGCGGTTTCAACTCAGGCCTGCCACAGCCCAACATGCAGTGACATCCCTGGGCATTCGCTTCATGAGCGAGGAATAAGGGAGTCTAGCATGGGGGCTTTGGAAGGATATGGCCCGGCGGCAGGACGTTTTCTCAGCTGGATTCATGCCAAGGGCTTCCAGGAAGCATAAGCAGGAGTTTGAAGGAGACAGATCCCTGGGGCGCCTGCATTTCTCAGGCAAACCTTGGCACGGTGAGGCACAAGGTGACCCATAAGGTATGTTGGAGATGGAGGGTGAACAGAGACAGGACTTGTTCCATGGCTCCTAGCCCTCGCTGCCTAGACACGGGGGACAAGAGGGGCTGGATCTGCACCCTGGCACCTCTGAGGTGGCCCTGAGGACATGGTGAGAGATCTCAAGTGGTCTGAGCATAAGTATGGGAGCCAGGAATTTCCCCAGCCTAACTCTGCCTGTCACATGACCTTAAGCAAGTCATCTTGGAAGAGCCTGATTCTCAAAGGTGCAAAGCACCAACTACTTCTATTGACATCCCTGGGAACTGTGCACGCTCAGCAACTCGGAAAGCCACCCCTCGGGGCCACTGAAGTCAATGGCCATACTCGAATTTGGCTTCCTTGGAGCCAGGGTTGGCCCCTTCGGCCTCTCTGCTTCAGTTTCCCCCATTTAAAGTGGAAACAGCAACCCTTATTCCCCCACCCATCCATCCACCTGCCGGCAGTGAAGGAAGAATGAGCTAACGAACGCCTGCAAAATGCTTTGAAGTCGCTAGAGAATTATTGCCCGCAGTCTCAGCAGCAATAAATCCAACCCCCCCACCCCATCCCTCCACAGTCCCTGCTGGGATTGCCTGCCGTGCAGCTCAGTGGAGGGAAGTGGCCTGGGGCTCCGTGCACCGTTCAAATGGGAGAGGTTTGGCGTGCCCATGTTATTTACAAGCTGCCAGCGCCTGACGCTGGGCTCCTATCCGTCCCATCCCACGGGGCTCTGTGTGCTCGCTTGTTTTATTTAGTGCCTCTTAAATCAGCTGATAATTGTCTGCTTAGCCCGATGGCCTCCCGGGAGAGGAACGGTGCTGTGAGGCGCTGGCAGGAGGGGCAGCTCCCTCTGCTCCGGCCGTGCGGCTCACTCCGTTCTGGGCGCTGAAGAGCTACACCCAAAGGCCGCTGGATTCTCACTGTCACCCATGGGCTCTGGGCCAGGCCTGAACCCTGACTTTGCTTGAGCAAGGCACCTTGGAAGGCCTGGTTTTTCCCAGGCACTAAGCCCCCAACGCTCCTGTTGAAGTCAGTGGGAGCTGGGCACACTCAGCACCTCTGGGCCACTGATGTGAATGGCTGGTCTCCCCCTGGCTTCCCTAGAGCCAGGATTTCACCCATCAGCCTCTCTGCCACCGTCCTTCCTCCACAGCTGGCTTGGCCCCTGCCAGGGGCGCTGCATGTGGTGGAGGAGGGGGTGGGGGGAGGCACAGGGAGGGAGCATCCGCCTCATGGGCGGAGATCCTCAACCCCCTTCTGCTCCCCTCCACGTGGGGCTGAAAGTCGGGGGTAGAAAACTGTGCCCCCTCCTGCCCCTCCCGACAGCTCCCCCAGGCTCGCAGCTCACTGCCCTGGGCACGTATCTCCCCTGGCTGTCTCACAGCGAACCACCCTCGGCGTCATTGCTGCCCAGAGTCTCAGGCTGGCAGCCACCGACCTGCCCACCCAGCGCTATGCCCATCCCGCGGCTCAGGGACCAGCCAGCTCCAGGGCAGGTGACTTCTCTGGGGCCCCCAGGGCCCCGAACCTGTGGCGACTCGCTGCTCTGCCGCCCAGGCCAAGGAGGACACTGGGATCTTCCTCTGGCTGCCACCGAGGAGCAGGGGTGGGCTCGGTCTTCTGGGGCACCCAGAGAAATCAGCTGTTTCCAGCAGCCCCTCCGAGCGGAGAGAAAGGAGGCAAGCGGAAGCTAGGAGGTGGGACCGGATTCTGATCCGGCGCCTGTGCAAAGTGGAGTCACTGGGGAGTCACAGCGCAAAAGCAGCATAAAAGGAGCCTCACGGCCAGGGCCTGTTACCGTCACGATCGCCTTGGTAAGCGAGCCCTCGGCCCAGTCTAGGTGGGAAGCACAGCCCGGCCTGGGTGGGAACAGAGCCAATGGCCGTGTGGCATAGAGAGTCCCTGGGCCAAGCCTCAGCTGGTGTAAACTGGCACCGCCCCACTGGAGCTGCTTGCACCAAGGGAGGGCCCGGCCCATGTATCTGAAGGCCAGAGAATCTTTCTGATCACCTACTCGCCAGTCTGCTGCATGACACCGGCCAGACACCGTCAGGCCACAGGTCACGTGAGGCATGGCCCAGCACCCAGCCCGCTGGCACTTCCAGGCGGAGAGAGGGGGGGTCAGTCCACTCGCCTCTCCTCAGGCTCCCCCAGCCGGCGCTGGCCCTTTCAGGCCTTGCTGAACCAGCTCCCTAGGTCAGCCCCCCGTTGCCCCACAGCCTTATGCCATCTGCCCCCAGGGCTGGGCTCATGGGTGCAGGAAAAGGGCACCCACCTAGGTGGGGGGGGGATGTTTCCTCATCTCTGTCCTCAGCAGGGGTCTGCTCCTGTTTCCTGGGTGGCATCCCGCCAGGCTGCTGCCAGTGCCGAGTAGCTCCCAGCCACCCCTCTCTGCCTGGGCTGCAGCCCCTCGCCCCCCTGGGGCTGGTCAACTAATTAGCCACAGCTGGGGAGGTAGCGACTGTCCCTCAACCCCCAAGAGATGGTGGCAGAGTGGGCTTCGTACAGCTCACCCCACGCCAGAAATCACCATTTGCTCACGCTGGATCCAGGGCAGAGGCCATGACCTCAGGCCCCTCATCCCCTGACTCCAGCCCAGCCCCTCGCCCCCGACTCCAGTGAAAATCAGAAGACAAGACGACCCTGCTTTCAGAGGAAATCACCAAAATCAACAGGGCTCTGCCCAGAGGAGGGTGCAAGGGGCTGGCTGGATTTGGAGCCGAGGGGCCCCAGCCGAGGGGCCCCAGCTGTAACACGGTGAAGGGCCCTCTGGCTCTACCTCCCCTCAGACTAGAGCGTGGCCTACATACACCACGAGGCGTGTGGCCCGCTAGCGCTCGCTGCCTCAACCCCAATAACTTGTGGTTGAAGTAAAGGAGAATTCCCCACCTCCCTTGGGAAGCTGCTCTGCCTTTGAATTGTCCACGCTGTTAAAAATGTCCAGCTTACTTCCAACCTGAACGTTTCCGACTTCAACTTCCAGCCACGGCCGCTTGCTATGCCTTTGTCTGCTAGATTAAGAGGCCTTCATCTCATTGCCTCTCTCTATGGGAACTTACAGACTGATCAAGTCAATCTTCGCTTTCTCTTTGATAAACTAAACTAAATAGACCGAACTCTTTAAATCTCTCACTGAAAGGTGAATTTTCCAGACCTTGAATCATTCTTGTGGCCCTTCTCTACTCCCTTTCCAATTTTTCGACATCCTTTTTCTTTATTGTGCATTTCGGTTTGAACTCTTTCTGCTCTCCTTCCTAAATTAGCAGAATCTCATAAATGCAACTGCAATTGAAATGTGACTTTAAATATCAAAGAAGTACTGCATTTTTAATTGATCTTTTTGAAATGAAGAAAAGCCTTTCAAGTGGCTCCTTTTGGAAGGGTTAAAGTTTCTTTGTGCCCATCTAGCACCCTCGCTGAAATGACATTATACCTCAAAATTCAAATAGTAAGTACACTTTAGTGTTTGTACCCTCAGGCAACCTGACTTTTTAAAATCCTTGTATAGTGCTTAGATACTGTGGTGATAAGCATTTTATAAATGCTGATAGGTTTTGACATTGGTTTATGGAACAGGTATTTTTCAAGGACAGAGATACTCAAATGTTTTAAAAACCAGACAATTATTCTCTGTCACGGGACCTCAGAGAGCAAAGAAAAAGCCGAATTCTGGAGGTATTGGCTGCCAACTCCATACCTGAAGATGTGTTCAGAAATGAAGTTAAAATGGAAATTTAGGCCCAGATCCTCAACAGGTATTTAAGCATCTAACTCCCATTGACTTATTCCCTGGAAAATACTATTTTCTCCCCAGAGGCCAGCTGCAGGTTTGTGAAAGTTTTAAGGCGCCAATTCTGCAAAGAGTTATGCACGGGCTTAACCTTACTTTACTACGTAGTCCCATCGAAAACAAGGTGGAAATCAATGCACCTGCTCTCAAGAGTAAAGTTAAGAACGTGAATAAACACATACAGGCGCAGGTCCAAAATATATTCAAAGTTAGAAGCATTTAAATATGACTCACTTTTCACATTTTATATTGTTTTATAACATTTCCTTGGATCTGTCCTGATTTATGGGGTTGTTGATAACCCAAACATTTAATTCAAGATCTCTTATACTTTTAAGTTCCTCCTCAAATTTAAAAAATAATCCTGATTCAGATGTAATAGTGCATGAAATATACTCATGGCAGACCACAGCCTATCATGCTGGCCAATCCTGTCTCCTTGTGCTTCCCATCTGTCTGTTTATATACACATCTGTGGTCTCTTGACTTACAGTCTTAGCCTGTAAGGTCTTTGGGGCAGGGACCATCTTGTTGGTCTGGGTTTGTACAGCCCTGGCACACTGGGGTTCTGGGCCGTGGTTCCAAGGCACCACTGACATACAAATAAAAACAACAACTTTAACTCTGGGCCATCTTCATGAGAAGTTTTCATTTATTGCTTAGTTGCACCAACACGTTGTGCCTATGAACAAGCTGGTCTGTGGTTGTCCATACACCCGTGGGCAGAAAGCAGAGCTTCCCCGTGCCCAGGGCTGGCTGCCTTTCCTTGGCCCTGCTCAGTTTTCCCAGTCAATCGTCCAGCACATTCATGCTGAGGGGAACAACCTCAACACCAACGTCCACCAGGAACCAGCTGGAGCTGGCAAGGCCAGATCCTTGTTATGCCGCAGAGCAGGATTTGGCAGCCTGTGTCTAGCCAGCTGATCGCTGTGTGGCTCTACGCGTGCAGCAGCTCAGACACTTTGGCAGCCTGACTCTCCCAGGCGGTGAGCCGATGCGCCTCCATCTGGGACTGTTGGCCGAGCTGCTCCTCCGCCTGGGCCGTCCATTTCTCTCCTGCAGCAGCTGGCTCCTGAGGCTGGGCACTTCACCCTGTAGCTCTTGCGGCCACTGGTCCGGCTTTCTGCCTCCTCCCACGCAGTCTGCGGCTGTCTCTTCAGGTTTGACACACTGGTCTGCAGTTCCTATCTGTCCACTCCTGGTGCCCCGCAGTTCAGTGAAGCAGGAGGTTCGTGCCTACCACGACTTGGGGTGCAGGGCTATAGGTCTGATGATCCCCTGACAGCAGCATGTCTTGGAGCGCAGCCACTCGCCATATCCCGGCACGGGGGAGCTGACAGGTCCTGCTGCTGAGCGCAATGGAAGAGTGTCTCTTGCTGGATGGGAGTTACTGGGGGCCAGCGTGCAATTGTAAGGGATCGAGGTGTGGGCACTCTGGCCTAGTGGTCACAGCTGGGCTGGTGTCCACAGGTCCAGGAGTCAGTGAGCAAGGATCAGAGTCATGGCTAGAACTGGGCTCGATGGGTCAGTCGAACTAGGGTTGGAGAGTGGAGAGCAGAAAACAAGATGAAGTCTGGGGTCACAGAAGGCTAGAAGTCTATGTGGTTGCCTAGACAACTTCCTAGGACATCCTCCAGGGTTAAATAGTGAGCAGGGGCCAACCTGAGGGCCGCAGGTTGCTGTCACTCCAGACCCTTTGGGTGCTACTTCCTGCAGTGTCTACTCTGCACAGTGCTCCTTGGCTATGGCTCCATATGGGCTCCTGGCAGTGATGTGGGAACATCAGCTGTCCCAGGCTCTGCAGATCCGGGTGCAAATCCTGTGGCTCCTTCCACCAACAGCTCATCTATTGACACACCACTGAAGATGATGGGGCCAACTGGACCCTTGTCCAGGAACTTTGACTGCTCCCAGTCAGCTGTGGGACCAAAACGGCTGCCCATCTGAGGTTGGGTTCTATGCGGATCTGTGGAGGAGCCTCACCGCTCCGAGAGGACAAGCCTGTACTGGGTGTAATCAGTCAGTTCCTGGTATGGCCGCTCAGCCTTAATGCCAGCATCAATGCTGCCTTTGTCTGAGATTATTTAAAGGCAGTATTAATAGCCCTACAGGGACAGAGTTAAGGCGGGTGGATGCTGGACAGTGAGGCTTTTTCTGTTTTATAGTCTGTGCACATGGAGGGGCTGTGAATGCCAGAGACGGACGTGTACGTTTTGTTTGTGATTATTACAATTTTTAATGTTTGGATCCATATTATGGATGAGTTTCATGGTACATCGTTTTAGAGGCAAGGTGGCCTATTGGATGGAGAGGGACTAGACAGGGACTCTGGAGAGCTGGGGTCAACTCCTGGCTCTGCCATTGGCCTGCATGGGAAAGTCACTCCAGCTGTCTTTGGAGGTCATGCAGCCGACCTCCTTTGAGGTGAAAAGTGGGAGAGAAGTGGAAGGGGTTAGCGCTGATATGTATTTAACCACCTGAATTGTCATTTGCTGAACATTTTTTGACTGACGCCAATACTAAATTTATACTTGTATAGCGCTTATCAGCCAAAAAAGGAAGAATCCTAAAGCATTTGCAGAGGACCAGGTATTCCGCTCTCAGATATACCACAAATAAAGGATCACTGACTCACCCCGGCAATTCAGCCACCTCTGGAGTGGAATGCAGCCCCACTCTGTCCCAGAAACACATACTTTTTTAGGAGAGATGTGAAGAGGAACTTCCTTAGTTGAGAGTTGCCTTTTAGGAATTCGGGGAGGCAGAATGGAATTAGCTATGTTGGAATTTGATGAGGACATCAGAGTTAGGGCCTCATCTCTGCGGAAAGGTTCCGCTGCATCTTTCATGGCCCCAGGTGACACAGAGCTCCATATTGCTTCTCATCCAGCAGACGGGGCTGCTAGCAGCACAATGATTATAATAACTATTTATAAAGCACTTGGGACTCTCTCCAACACAATAAAGACTAATTAAAATACAATAAAAACTGCCACCACCCTCTTAAATCCAAACAGATAAAGCCAATCAAGTGTGTCCAGTACAGAAAGCCAGAGGGAGGGAGATGGGTGGGAAATTAATAAATAAGGGGCCATAATAAAAGATAAAAAAAAACAAACAAAACCCAACAACTTTGGTATAAAAAAAGTCTCAAAGTGTAAATATTTAGTGAGACGAATGCCCAGGATTCTTACCCATAGGATCCAACACAGCATTGCCTGCCAGCCTGAGGCTGTATGTGGTGGGACCCGCGTGGGCAAACTGGCCAGATTTCCCTGCTCTGAGATCATTCAGGAACCTGGCCAACCCCCCCAGGAAGAGCGAGGAGCCGGACCCATATGTCTAACATCCAAGTGAACCTAGAATTCATGTGCTACAACCTTCTCAGTCACGCCCCCCAGAAGGGGGGGTGGTTTGAGGCCAGGTGGTAACTGGCAAACAATCCGGCATCATAACATGGTTTCCAGAGGAGCATGGTGAGCTCTGGGTGCATAAGTTTGGTCAGCACCTTCCCCCTCGTGTAGGCTGTGATCCAAAGCCCAGTAAAGACAGTGCACAACTCCTGGACACTAGGTAAGGCCTTACACGTAGTATTGACAATGCCTGACAACAACAACAGGGCCACTTGCTTTAAGCAGCCAAGATGGAGAAGGCTCAGCCCTTCATGTGATGAACCTCGAGGAACCCAGGTGACAGAAATGTGGTCAAACGCCACCAGGTGAAAACAGCCCAATAGGTGCCTACGGTTCTCCCAGTCATAAAGCTCAGCCGAGCCCAGTCCAGGTCACTCATTTGCAAAGAGCACCACAGACCTGTCAGAGAGACCAGCTCAGGGCATTCCCAAGGGGAAGACGCCTGTGTAGATTATTCTAACTGCGTGTGACCTGAAAGAATCCATCTGGATAGCGTCTCAGTGGCTATGGTTAAGGACAAGGAACAGCTCTTCACCTCGGCCATAGCTCTTCAGTGTGGCCATATAAGATCACTGTGCTGAAGACACTCTGGTGGCATCCCAGCCATTCTGTTGTCATGTTGGGGTCCTGGCTCAAGACTGACTCAGAGGGAAGCGCACCACCTACTGAATCTCCAACATCACTTCTTGCAGAAGGACCAGGCCCAAAGATGTCATCTAAAGGGATGACAGCCGTCCCAGGGACACAGGACAACTGGAGCGCATGTGGGCTGAAGTGTGAATGGGAAGCTGCTCACAGGCTCTGTGGAGTCCCATGGGAAGTGCCCGGATAGGAGGAATGTCCAAGAGACTGACATGGATGGTAGAGGGAGGAAGAGGTGCTCAGTCCTCCTTGACAGATAGCCAACTGCAGACGTCTGAGGTGGGCTAAGGCAGGCCACAAGCATGGGGCCACCTCTGCTCACATATGTCAGTGGGAGCCAGGACTGCTTCTTCTGGTAGTATTTGCAGGTCCAAAATACATGTGAGTAAGTGTAATTCACTCAGTCACACATACACCCCATACTGCCATGTCTGGCGGTGGCTATAAATACAAATCAGGCAGCCAAAAACGTAAGGAGGTAAAAGGGAACTAAAAGAAGCTAAGGACACCAATCCATCCTCCAGTTTTTCAAGTCAGACAAGGCCTCTCTGCAGTCAGGCACTATACTAACTAGGAAGCAGATGAACAAAATCACCGTGAAAATGATTTCAATATAGAGACTGTCTGTGGCACTGGCAACTGATGACAAAGAAAAGCTGCCAGAACATGCATCATGTGACTCCAATCTAATGCTTGAAGATGGTGATGCTAATGGTAGACTATTAGCGCCACCACGTTTAGAAGGTTTACAAGAAGCAGGAGTAGTGCTACGCTATCGAATTCTTGTCTTTTCAAAGACCCAGGCTTGTGACCTGAAAACATAACAGATTCTAGACATCAAAAAAGTTGCTCTATCTGGTGTCCTGACTTTTGAAGAAATGCAGAAGCTAGCAAAATCAATGCCCAAGGAAGTTGATGGGCACACTCTGAATTTCTTCTCAAATGTAAGACTTCCAACAAGAGAAAAAAAGATACCAAGAGACTGGCTTGTTTGGAGTGCTACCAACCAAGCACTGTATTGTTTTCCATGTCAGCTGTTTCCTGAAGGGAGGCTTAAACAACGCAGTATGCTGGCAAAAAAATGAAGGGTATTCACCAATTGTGAAAAAATGGCATAAACTATATACTAAACTTTCTGAACATGGAGAGCATAGAACATAAAACTTGCTACTGCCAGTGGAAGCAAGTGAAGCAGTCCCTGTCAGGTGGGCATGGAGTGGACAGTGAGATTAAAAAATAAATATTAACAGAAGCTACACGATGGAAAGAAATATTGGAAAGATTGTTGGATGTTACCTTATTTCTTGCTTCACAAGGTTTAGCATTCCAAAGAGATAATCTGATAGATGACCCACCACAATGGTAACTTTCTTGGAACTCTTGAGATTATAGTTCAAGATGACAGAATCACTCGTGACCATTTGGTTAAGTCAAACAGAAGCAAACAGAGGGCAGAACAGTGAAAGGACAGGCTCAAAAACTCATTCTGACTCTCCCATGAGAGATAATTCAATTATGTGGTAAGAATGTGTGGAAAGCCATCCTTGCAGAGAGAGAAAAGGCCATTTATTATTCTATCATAGGTGATGCTACTCCTGATGCCTCTCACCATGAACATGTTTGGATATTGCGATTTGTAGTTAACTAAGACATTGGTACATTTAACATTAAAGAAAGGTTTTTTGAGTTTATCAACTTGGATTTTAAAAAAGGAGAACAGATAGCTGAAATGCTCATTGGCAGCTTGAAACTCACAACATTCCTCTGGATGACTGTAGAGGTCAAGGATTTGATAATGGCTCTAATATGTCAGGGAAAATAAAAGGTGTTCAGATCTGCATTATGTCCAAAAATGAATTTGCTGTGTATTCTCCTTGTGATTCCCATTCACTAAATCTTGTAGGGGTTAATGCTGCTGCAGCCTGTACTGAAACATTAATATTTTTGGTTGTGTTCAGCAACTTTGTGTTTTTCAGTGCTAGCCCAGTGAGGTGGAAGATTCTAACAGAATTGCTCACTCCACTCTCAGTCAGAAACATGCTGGAGTGCGCACATGCTGATGCTGTGCGTCCACTCACAAAGCATCTCCCAGGTATTCTAGAAGCACTGGAATGTGCTCTTGAATTAAACGTGACACATGAAGCTTAATCACAAGTAGAAGCACTGAAAAGTTACTTCAGCTCATTTTTATGCCTTTTGATGGCTAGCTTCTGGAACAAAGTTCTTTCAAGTATTGAGGACAGAAACAAGATTTACAGCCAGAGCAATCTCTCTTGAATCAGAGGTAGCTCTCATTGTTTTATTTCTTCAATAATATCAGCAACTTAGAGATTAGTGGCCCAAAATTCTACAGGAAGCATGTCTTGTAGCAGAAAGCATGGGAATTTTGGCACAATTGCCAAAGAAGAGAGGAATGAAATGAAAAAAAGTTCATGATGAGACACCTGAGCCTGAGGAATCATGTTCTACCATCTCTGAAAATGAACCAGTCTTTATTCAGAAGGAATGTTTTCAATGAAACTTTGGACAATGTCATCTGCGATCAGAGCACAGATTCAAAGCAACCAATAACATTTGTTTGACATTCTGTTCAGTCCTAAAATGTGACACTAAAGCCTGGGGAACTGGAAGAAGCTTCTAAATGTCTACTTCACAAGTATCCTACAGATCTTCCTGAGAATATTCCTTGTGAAATGTTGCACCTGAAAAAAATTTTCCGGTCTACTTTTGGAAAAGAATATGAACTACCCCCACTTATCTTATTAAATGAGATTTACAAAAAACTGCAACTAGTTTTCAGTGAAGTGTGCATGGCCCTACTGATTTTTTGCACACTACCAGTGACTGGCAGAAGCTGAAAGAAGTTTCAGCACTCATCAAAAACTGCAGGCATTCTACAATGAGCAAGAACAGTAAAGCCACCTAGCTATCTTGTCTGTTGGGTGTGAACTTGCAAAAGAAGTTGACTTTGGGGGGCTACTCATGATTTTACAATAAAAAAGGCCAGAAAAATAAAGCTT
Organism: Emydura macquarii macquarii; assembly: GCF_026122565.2. Lineage (NCBI taxonomy): Eukaryota > Metazoa > Chordata > Testudines > Chelidae > Emydura > Emydura macquarii. The sequence goes on from NW_027131391.1 coordinate 9,751,996, forward strand.
TAAAGTTAATTGGCCTAATTATAAAATGTTTGCAGTCACATTGATCAATTAGAATTAAAAAAAAAAAAACCCAGACATTGACAGGATCTAATCCCTTTATTTTGTAACTTTTTGGTCAGTGTAGTCAAACTTGTAGTTCTCTCAGGCTGGGTGTTATGTTAAACAAAAATAGCAAGGGGGGGCATTTTTCAGAAATGTAGAATACGTAACAGTGATTTCAGAATTCAAACTTTCTTCATGGCTCATGAGACTGTACGTCTGGGATGAGGGATTGTGGGATGTGTGTGGGAGGGGGGCTGTGTTACAAGTTTGTACTGGGCCCAAAACAATTATGCTTGGGCCCTGCTCACAGACAGTGACTGAACAACAAAGTGAGGACAAACCAGGTTCAGAAGCCAGCATCTAGGCTCTATCACAAGCAGGGCCCAGAGCTGAGATGAGCCAGCAGCCTGGCTTATTGCTCAGACTACTCCCTTCATGGCTTCCTGGTTTAAGTACTGTATTGGCCAATCAGGGGCCGCCACTCGGGGCTGTTGGGCGGTACTTCCTGCCAAGTCCAGCCTTGCAGGGTTCTCCCGCAGGAGCGCATCCTAAGCCTCCTGTAGTGCTGTGGAGGCGCCAGCAGCCCAGAACCCTCTGGGTCCAGGGGCCAGCCCTGCAGACTAACATTGTCCCCCCAGTGTCTAGCCATGGACGATCCACGTTAGCAACCCACATTTCCACAGACAGCTGCTCAAGCATGGCATGCCCTGGGCTCAGCCAGCAGGAATCACACCAAGGGGGTCTCAACTAGCAGCCCTTCGAGTTTCCTCTCATTGCAGGAGCAGCACAAGCAAGATGAGGGCAATGCTAGTGACACTTCTCCAGCAGTGCTGCTCTGGAGAGCAGTGTGCTTGGCAAACGGGGGTTAGGGGGGTATCATTATCTCCCTATTACAGATGGGGAAACAAAGGCCCAGAGAGGAAAGTGATTGCTCAAAGATCTCGCATGACAGGTCAGTGGCAGAGGCAGGAATTTAATCCAGGTCTCCTGCTGTCCTAACCACTTGGGCAGGTTTGAATCCATTCTCCATGCCAGCTTTTGTTCAACATTGGAATAGTCATAAGGACTGACCAGGAGCAATAGCAGGTGCGTGCCACTCCCGTTGCCTTGGTTGAGCATTGCACACCTGGTGGTCACACCACCCTGCAGAAACTATGCCAGATCCAGCACAGTACGAAAGCACATGCTTAACTTCTGTGGGACTATTTGAATGCTTAAGATGAAGCATGTTTAGCTGGAGCTGGGCCTCTGAGTCATCGCCTGCTGGGTGGGTCCCCCCAAGAGTATCTGCAACCAGGACTCAGACAGCATGTCCTCTTCCCTTTGACCTGGCCCAAGTTTCCTGCAAGTCTCCAGCAGAGTGTGCTGCCCTCTTTCTAATGGGACAATTCATCTCCTGCCCATTCCAGGAAGCATTGTTAGCATTCATCCTGCATTAGTAGGAGCATTGCCAGCAGATTGAGGGATGTGATTATTCCCCTCTATTCAGCACTGGTGAGGCTACATCTGGTGTATTGTGTCCAGTTTTGACCCCCCACTACAGGAAGGAGATGGACAAACTGGAAAGAGTCCAGGGGAGGGCAACAAAAATGATGAGGGGGCTGGAGCACAAGACTTATGGGAAGAAGCTGAGGGAACTGGGCTTGTTTAGTCTGCAAAGAGAAGAATGAGGGGGGATTCGATAGAGGCCATCAACTACCTGAAAGGGGGTTCCAGGGAGGATGGAGTTAAGCTGTTCTCAGTGGTGGTAGATGACAGAACTAGGAGCAATGGTCACCAGTTGCAGTGGGGGAGGTCTAGGTTGGATATTAGGGGAGAGTTTTTCACTAGGAGGGTGGTGAAGCACTGGAATGGGTTACCTAGAGAGCTGGTGGAATCTCCATCCTTAGAGTTTAAGGCCCAGCTTGACAAAGCCCTGGCTGGGATGGTTTAGTTGGGGTTGGTCCTGCTTTGAGCAGGGGCTGGACTAGATATCTCCTGAGCCTCTTCCAGCCCTCATCTGCTGGGATTCTATGATTAGCATGACAAAGGAAGGACTGTAGGACAACACGGGATTATGGAGGAGATTAAAGAGCCCCCGACCCTGCCGTCAACATTACACTGTATGTAGCCCTCTCAGGCCATGTCTATACTGATGGTAGCAAATTAGCTGCCGCCGGATTGATTTTTCTGGATCGATTGAGCGGTCAATGTAGACCCACTCAATTGATCAGGAAGTCGACTGAGTAAAACCACCCCCTCAAGAAGCGTAGGGCAGTGTAGACAGCGCGCAGAAGGGAAGCAGAGCGGTCAACATGAGTTACTCAAACTACTCTGCATAGTTTGCATAACTCCCGTCGACTGCCGGCGAATCGCGGGGTACGTGCAGACCAGCCCTTCCATGCATGCAGCATCTTTCCCCCCAGCATGGCCCAGAGCAGCACAGATGCACGTGGGCAATATTACAGCTCGTCTTTTGGGTTGGGCAGAAGCCCAAAGAAACCAGGCTCTCACTTTATTTGTGTTGATGCTTCTCTTGATTTTTAGGGGGTCCCAGAGCTCTGTTAGGAGTCCAAAATGACACAGGGTCTGTTCTCCAAGTGGCATTGCAGCATGCGGACAGGGTAAGGAATGCAAGGCCTGAGATTGTGTTATTTGGCCCCAGGAAATGGCTCCCTGAGGTACTAAAGTCCAGGCAAGGAAATGCTTAGCAGGCCACACCACCACAACCTGCAGTTTAAGTCAAGGGTCCAGTTTCCACCCCTAGCGGAGCCTCTGCTCCCTCCCAGCAGCAGAATGCCTGCCAAGGAAGGAAGGAGATATCTGTCGGATAGTTACCACAACCCCCTTTTCACCAGGGGGCCGAGGGGGCCAGATAAACCCAAAGCACTCTGGAGGGTGAGTCTGCACGGCCCTTGAGTAGCCTTCACTGATGCTCAGTGCCAGCCCAGCAGAGACCCACGGGAGGGTGTCCAGCAGCAACACGCTCCCTTGGCATGAATCCCCCTGGAGGGCAGGGTCCAGGCTGGTGCCAGAAGTGCTAATTTAAGCCAGCAGGACTAGTGGCACCCACAATTTGACAAGCTCCTTCAGGGGACATTCATTTGCACTCACCCCAGTCATGGGAAACTTATGCCCCACCTGAGCAGCCTCACCGAACAGCAGCCATGCCCCCTTCTCTGATTCAACAGGACAGCACGGCAAATGCACCCCCATCTCCACACACATTCCCATGGACGGCCACAGCTCCCAGAGCTTTGCTGTGAATTCTGGGTTCACATGAACATACCCTTTCCCCTCAGACTTGGGGGGGTTAGGATGCAAAAAACAAAAATTGAGCCCGCAGTGTTCACTCTGACAGCCCTAGCAGAGATGGTGCATTTGTGGTTCAAGTCCCGGACCAGCACTCAGGAGATCTGCGTTGGATTTCTGGTTCTGCCACAGCGCTCCCATATTCTCATGGTCAAGTCACTTAATCTCCCTGTGCCTCCCCCAATTTACAGATGGCAAAGGGGATGATGTTCCTAATATTTCCTTTCTCCCACCCTTTGTTTATATGAAGCAATCCAGGACTGGGACTGTCTCTCATGATGTGTTTGTACAGCACTTAACAGAGGAGTCCCTATCTTTGCCAACTCATTTTTATCCTGAATCTGGCAAAAATCTTTTTTCTGAAAACTCCAGAATCTCATCTTTCAGATTTAAAAAAAGTATCCTTCTAGCCCTTGTGGTTGCAGAGGAAAGCTTGATAATGAGAGCAGTAAAGCATCAAAAGCCAGACAACTAAAAAGAGCCCCAAGCATATTCATTTTAAGATCTCAAGATTTTAAAGACCATTTCCTGATTTTTAAGCACAGGGTTTGCTGTGCTGCTGAAGTACAAATAATTAATAAGCAATAGGCTAGTATAGCATCTATAGGTGTATCTGCAGTTAATTGGGGAGGGGGGAGGGAGAGAAGGGGGATGAGGGACATAGCAGCATAAACAAAGTGGGGCCAGGAGAATCAGCACCAATCAGCCAGAGAGGAGTAACTGGGCTAGGTGTAACACAACCAACAATTACACCCGTGTCTCCTGGTTGAAGCAATTAATTGACAGAACAATTAAGCTAGTTTTAGCATGTTTACACAAATCAGGAGCACTCAGATGAAGAGAAAACAATGAGCAGTGGGTTGCAATTAACATTTCTCCAACCGACAGTGGTGAAATTAGGATCTCTTGGGAGGAGGAGGAGCCTAGCCCTTGTCTAGAGCTGGAATCAGGTGCAGGGTGGCTGAATGGAACTTCTCAGGCCCTGCCTGCTTGGAGGATCTGCCCCAATTCTAGTGACCACCCCGTGGGACAGCTGTCCCTGGGCAAAGCCCTAGCACAGCCAGTGTAAAACAGTATAGACCGTGATTTGCACCAGTTCAGCTGATTCCGCTTTCAGAAAGATAAACTGTACTTTTGCCAATCTACCCTACCTAAGTTTTCATCTTGTAACAAAAGCCCAGGCAGGTCCCAGGTGGCTGGGGGCTGCACTGTAATTGCACCAAGCACTTGCATATAGTTCAGGGCCTGGAACCTACCTGCCAGCTGCCTTCTTGCTTCCAGGACCTGAAGAGGGTGGGAGCTCCCTTCATCACCTGCCCAGCTGCACCTGCCCCCGGCATGCGTGGCACGGTCCAGCCAGGGCATCACAACCTTTTCTCAGGCCCAGGCTCAGAGGAAGGCCACAGCACCTTTGTCTAAGGGAATAAGCTCCCAGCTTGAGTCTTTAGCCCCAGCCCCCAGGCAGGGCAGGCTTCCCTGGCAGTCTGTAGCCCCCCAGCCCCCACACAAAGCAGGGCTGGTAAGGAGTCCATGACCCCCACCTTCCAACAGGCAGGGCTGGCAAGGCAGTCTACAGCCCCCAGCCTTGCAGGCAGGCGGGGCCAGTCAAGCTCAGTATCCTCTGGGTGCTCAGAGGAAGCCAAGCACTCCCAGGGTGGTTAGGGCAGGGGGGGACCCAGGCCCACCCGACCATGCATCCCAGCCCAGAGCCTAGCCAGCAGGGATCCAGCCACAACACGCTGATGGGCTTCACCCCAGACTCAGCCGCTCTCGAGTCAGCTGTCCCTGGCTACTTCCTCCCACCCTGTCCCCAGCTACCTGCAGCCAGGGGTCTCCCTCCGGGTCCCTGGGGTAGACAGCAAGTAGGAGCCCCACAAGTCCCTCGCCATTGACTAGTGGCAGGTCCAGAAACTCCTCAAGGTCAGCAGCAGAAGGCAGCAACTCCAGGTCCCAGGATCCCAGGGGTTCCTCTGCTCCACCAGGCAGCTCCAGCAGGTGCCCAGCATCAGGCAGCTCCAGCAGGTGCCAGGGTCCCAGGTGTTCCTCTGCTCTACCAGGTAGCTCCAGTGGGTCCCCAGCATCAGGCAGCTCCTCCAGGTCAGGGCCAGCCTCAGGGGGTTTCTCCCACCCAGCAGGCTCAGGTAGCTGCTCCCAGCTACTAGGGCCTGGCAGCCCCCTCCAGTCAGTCAGGCCCAGCAATCCAGGCAGGCTTTGGAGGCACCGGTCAGCAGGGCAGTTGCTCCAAACAGCACCTGGGCCTCTGAACAGACACATCTGCCTCCAGCAACCACTTCCCCTGAGTGAGGGCTGCCTGAGGCTCCCCTGGGCCTGCCTTTTATACTGCCCTCCCTGGTGCTGGCTCCGCCCCCTGCTTCCGGGTGGCTTGGCCTGTATGGCCTGGTTCTGTCCAGTAGGGGCATCGCGACCCTTCCTTGGGCCCAGGCTCCGAGGAAGGCCACAGCGCCTTGCTGCAATGGGATTATGGAGAACCCTGGCTGGCTTCATAACGAGTCCTGGTCAGTTCTTGGCTGGCTGGATTATGAGTGGGACACAGAGATTTGGGGGCAATGCTAAGGGTTCCAGCAGGGATGGGGGGACTTGCCCCTACACACCCCAAAACCAGCCGGAAAGCAGCACCAGAGCTGTTTCTTAGAGCTGTGCAGGTTGAATGTGAGGTTGTGATAATGCCCTTGTGATCCTGTTCCTACTTCTCCAGCAGGGCTTGGTGGAAGGAGGGAACTTTCACACCAGCCTCTATTTTATCCCCCTGTTCAACATGAGCCTGGTGAGGGAGACCGTCCAGGCTGTTGTGCTATCAGCACACAGAGGACATATGGCTCTAAGGCTCGTCAGACCCAGCTGGCACAGTATTTTTGCTGGGCCAGTACCAGGCCAAGACTGGGACAGGGAGGACACAGCAAGGACACTGGTGGGTTGGAAGAAAAGGATCCTGTGGGTGTGGCAGAGGGGTCTGTTACCCCTATTAGCGAGAAGCTTTATCCACCCTTAGTCCAAGGGGTCTGCAGTGTGGGGTGCTCTCAGACTCGTCTTCTCCTAGAGTCTCCAGGGCATGGGTGGCTTATTGCCTCCCATCTGCAGATCAGCCGTTTGCAGTCTTTCCTCTCTGGTCCCAACCTTTCTGCCCTGCTCCCTGCCTTTTTGGCCTCTGGAGCATGTTATCCCAGTGCCTTTTCCCTGCTCTTGGAGGCCTCACAGATGCTGCAGCTGATGCAGGACACAGCTGCCCGGGTGCTCGGTGGGATTAGTGTATTACTGCTGTTCTTCAACAGCTGCCAACCTGTTCACATTCAGGATCAGTAACTCTGGCTCTCTGCAAATTGCCAGGGCAGTTCAGATCAGCCGGGTGCTGGAGCTGACAGGCCCTGGGTTTGATCCACTGTGGCTGGGCAAAGGGCATTCATCACTCTGGAATTCACCCTCACTGCTGGGTCGACAGAGCCTGAGTTGATGAACATTTAGGGCGCAGTCCATGGCCCAGCTGGCCTTTGCACATTAACACCGCTTAGCACTTTTCACCCCAAAGCCTCCATGCACTTTCCAAAGGGGGTGAGTATAATTACCCACACTTCACAGATGGAGAAACTGAGGCCTTGAGAAGTGACGTCATGGCAAAGCTGGGAATTGAACCCAGCTCTCCTGCGTGCCGGTCGTGGGCTTTCTCCACACTGCCTCCCTTTCCGAACCCCTCTGGGGACCGTTGCTTCCCACGAACATCTTCCCCACCACCAGGAACCTAATCGCCTTCCCAGGGAAGCTTTGTGAGGCAGATGGGCCTATAGCAGTGTGACCTGGTGTAGAGAAACTTTAATGGGATTTAGATTAGCAGGATCTTAAGAGCTGCCCTATTGGACTCTGTCAAAAGTAGAGACAGCCTTTTACTCAGAGATGCCACAAACTGTCCGTTCCTTGATTCCTTGTTGTGGTGAGGGGCGCTGACAGATACTTGCAGAACACGTCGAGCGAGAGAGCGAATGAGATGTGTGAATGGGCAAGAAACAACGCCAGTTTCAGTAGGGCCTAAGTCACACTCGTGGCATTAATGGATTCAGAGGCAGCGGCACCCCTTAACAGCTAACCCAGAGGACTGGGATGAAGCCACTTGGAGTCACATCCAGTTCATCTCTAGCCCTCCTTTGCCCTGCATCTCCCAGCCTCGCGGTATCGAGAACGTTCCTCGGAGCAAAATCTGCTCCTGTCTCCCTGAAGAGCCTGGAAGCCGTCTCCTCATCAGGGGCAATTCATCTGCACTCTGACAAGCTGTCAGCCGAAAGGGGCTGGGAAACGAGGAAGGCGGCTGGAATCACAGCACAATCTGCCGCTCCAATCTGTTCCCCCAGCCCCTGAGAACCAGGGAGGGACTGGCCTGCCCTAGCGGAAGCAGCAGGTGAGGAAGGCGGTTTGGACCGTAGATCCCTGGGTTAATGAGAGGGGAAGGGGCAGGCAGGTTAATGGCCAAGCAGATTTGAGTGCATGCACTGAGACCATGGTATCATTGCCCTTCCAGCTGGCTTTATTGTTTCGCCATCCTTTCTGTTATTCTTATATCCCTGCAGCAAGCAGCCCGGCCCATCTTTGCCCTGGAGAACACACAGTCTGTCCCCACACGAGTGCTGGAGAGCCAGAGAGCCTGGCACTCAATCATGGTACAAAGGCACTCATCCACCCGCCCCCCTGGTCCAATGGGGGTGCTTAACTGTGCCATGCCTCTGCCAAGCGGGACTGCAGCCTGCCAGGGTCATGCATAAGCAGCTCCTGCACCTTCCCCAGAATATCAATGGACAGGTAGCAGCTGCTTTTCTGGGTTAATGGTCTCTTAGACCCCACCGGGGAATCAGTCTCCACAGCCAAGGAAAAGCTTGTGTATAAATCTGTGCTATGTGCTGTCAGTGCAAGCTGCCTGCCGTCCAAGCACCCCATCAATCTGGGATCAGCTTATTGCTCCCTGGAGTCGATTATCCTCCTGACACCTTGTCCCTGAACTACTCCTCGTTTCTCCAACCATCACTCCACTCGACCCTCTTTAGCAAAAACTAACAGTAAGGATTGTTTTAAGTACAGCAGAGAAGCAGGAAGCCTACAAAACAGGCAGTGGGCCCGCTAGATGACCCAGGTGTTAAGGAACATTCAAGGAAGACGAGGCCATGGCAGAGAAGTTAAACAAATTCTCTGCGTCGATCTTCACAGCACAGAATGTGGGGGAGATACCCATGTCAGAGCTATTCTTTTTGGGTGATAAGTCTGAAGAAATGTCCCATATTGATGTGTCAATAGAAGAGGCGTTGGATCAAACTGATAAATTAAGCAGTAACAAGTCACCAGGACTAGATGGTATTCACTCGTGAGTTTTGAAGACCTCAAATATGAAATTGCAGAACCACTAACTAGGGTATGTAACCTATCACTGAACAAGCCTCTGTCCTAGATGACTGGAAGGTTGTTAATATAACACCAATTTTAAAAACTGGTTCCAGAGGCGATCCTGGCAATCACAGGCCAATGAACCTAACTTCAGTACCGGGCAAATTGGTAGATGCTATAATAAAGAACAGAATTACCAGACACATAGATAAACACAATTTGTTGGAGAAGAATCAACACAGCTTTTGTAAATGCCTCACCAATCTACTAGAATTCTTTGAGATTCTCAATAAACATGTGGATAGAATCATAGAATCATAGCTTAGGGTTGGAAGGGACCTCAGGAGGTCATTTAGTCTAACCCACTGCTCAAAACAGGAGCAATCCCAACTAAAGCATCCCAGCCAGAGTTTTGTCAAGCTGCAGCTTAAAAACCTTAAGGGTGATCAAGTGGATATAGTGTACTTGGACTGTCAGAAAGCTTTTGACACGGTCCTATACCAAAGTCTCTTACGGAAATGAAGTAATCATGGCATGAGAGGGAAGATCCTCTCCTGGATCAGTAACTGAAAGATAGGAATAGGAAGGAAGGGTAGGAATAAATGGTCAGTTTTTACGATGGAGAGAAGTAAATGGCAGGGTCCTTGAGGATCTGTATTAGGACTTGTTCTGTTCAGTGAGGTGGCAAAGTTTGCAGATGATACAAGATTGTTAAATCCAAAACTGACTGCAAAGAGTTATGGGGGGGAGGGGGGAGGGGCGTCTCACAAAACTGGGTGACCAGGCAACAAAAGGGCAGAAATTCAGTATCAATAAGTGCAAAATAATGCACTGGAAAAAATAATCCCAACTATACATACATAATTATGGGTTCTAAATTAACTGTTACCACTCAAGAAAGAGATCTTGGAGTCATTGTGTCTGGGTCGCTGAAAACTGCAGCTCAATGCACAGCTGTGGTCATGCACACAAGGCCGTGGTCCAGGATGACCCTAATCCTCTGACTTCCAGAAGCTGGGAAGGGAAGTCTTCAAATGGCTTCATTGGAAAAACAAGAAAGAAGGAAAGTCAAATTTCCATGGAAAGAGCATAGAGTGTGTATCTGGAACAGTCTGCTGTGGCACTGAGAACAAAATGGCTGCTGAATTCTGCACAAAGGGAGAGTTCTTAACACATTTAAAGGTCCATTCAAAAAGTATCAGTGTCCTAGTCACCACACTATTGAAATGCTTCGTGATTAAAGTGATCATATAAATGTTCATTTTGATTGCATTGTTAGGTCTCATCAACCAAGCTATCGTGAGAAAACATGATCCTTTGATCGGGTAGCACACGCTGTCAGCAGGTGTTCACTTAGGAAGAGCATACAAGATGTGCATTAGTTTGCTTCTCGCCTGGCACGTATGCATTATTCCGCAGCGTTCGACCGTTGATCGTGGTTCCTGGAGAACTTGTGCACTCCCAGAGTCTCATGCAGTTCAGTATCACACTGAGCTCTGGACATGACCAGGAGACAAGCAAACAATGACCTGCTTGAAGTTTAGCTCTGGAATAGTCTCTGCTGCCTTCACGCTGACATTTTTCTTTGCATTCGAACACAACTTTAGGGATCATCTACACTACAGGTTGTGTCAGCATAACATCGATCACTCAGGGGTGAGCAACAGAATGACACCAACCTAAGTGCCGGTGTGGACAGAGCTGTGCCAGCAAGAGAGCTTCTCCCACCAACACAGCTGCCGCCTCTCGCGGAGGTCGTTTTATGATGCCTACAGGACAGCTCTTGCTGCTGGTCACATCCAGAGCTCGCTCCCATTGGCAGAGAGTGTCTTCACCAGACGCTGTGTAGACTAGCCTTTAGTCTGTTCTTTTGATTGGAGCCCACAGATTAATGGGGCCTGGGCTCATTTTTTTTATTTTGAAGGCTTCATACAAGGCATGGCCAAAATATCCTTTCGACTGACACCATTGCTGAAAACTGCTTTTGTCATGATATTAATGAGCTCCAGTGCGAATGAACCCATCCTGCAGCTTTACAATAGCCCTTTCTTGGCATTTCACAGCCCCTCTCGGGTCTAGCTAGTGCTTGGTTAGTTCTGGGGAAGACATCCCAGCCATGCTTAATGTTTTGTGTGAAAGTCGATGGAGTTCTAGGGTTGTCAGGAAACACCTGGAAAGATCATTTGGATGCGATGTTATGTCCATTCATGTTCTAGGGCTTTGTCTGAACCAAGCACACAAAAGGGACCTTTTAACAACCCTGTTTCTTTTTCAAAATTCTTCACGTATGACAGGGTCAGACATTTCTACACCTCTTATCTCAGGAAGATACCAGGCAATCACTGCAGAATAGTTGATTAAATCTAAAGCAATAAAGTATTTAACCAAGTCCTCCAGTGCTGCAAGGTACAAATCCCAGTTAGTAGTCCTGACAGATTGAACACAAAGCAGCAAAGACTCAACCGTCTTCATGTGTCACTGCACCATCCCAAAAGCTGGCTTTGTTGCTGATTCAATCTCATCAAGTTGCTTGATCCATTTTGTGACATGGCCGCGCTCCGGCATGCACACGGGTCATTGAGAGTGCAGTGGACACCGGATGTGTGGAACTGGTCTTGCAAGTCCTGTGCCTTTTGGAAATGACCTCAAACACATCCGCATGCTCTTCAAAGAAGACATCTAGGTAACATTTTAGAGGGGCAATGAGTGTTCGGGTGTGCGCTTCTATAGGGCATCATGACTCTCTCCCTGCAAGAATATGGTTCCCAGTAGTGTGACTATACCAAATCCCCCAGATCTCAGGAGCACCAGCGCCATCAGCAAAGGAGTTGATTGCATGTATTGCTGTGAAGAATACGTACAGTTTGCCGGGCCATAGAATCCAACTTCTGACAGTGACATTGCACTGGATGCAGATGTCCTAACAAGTGCCTCGTTACAGCTCTCTTGGCGTAATGAACAAAGCTGACAATACCACTGAACTGCTTCTTTTTTGCTGCTGACGGCAAAGCATTGTGATGCACTCCTTCCATTTGCAGTAACCGGTACCATTCAAACAATCTGGTATCATGTCATGCGCAGTAACTGATGACCCAGCACTGGCAGTCCAGGCAGGGCCACAGCTAACTTTGTGGGGGCTGCGTGTGTGACATGCCTGTGTTAAAGTATCAGTTCAAAAACATTGCCTTTTTAAACATTTCCTCACCTGTCTCTCTACATAGTTGTTTTACATGGTCGTGTTTGGTACCGTTGTGTTTGTGGGAGGAAGGGTTTCAAAGGACACCCACTCGCCCCACTTCCAATAACACTGTATTAGCAAAAGTGCCACCAACCAGAGCGCCTGCCCTGGCCCCCCTCCCCGCCACGCTGCAGAGGGTGACACCGCAGAAATTATGAGCCTGTCGATTTTGATGGATCATGTGAACCCTGCCTTATCTTTTATCATCAACTTGTCCACGGGCTTACACATGCTCGCAGCCGAACAGTCATTTCCCTTTCCCATGCGTGCCTGTGCTGGTGCAGACGCCACAGGACGGGGCCACTAATTGAGACGTTGATGGATTGCCGGCTGGCAAAAGGTGACTGAATGAGTGTGTGAGATGAGGGTCCCGTCCCTGGGCCTTCGCCACTGAGTGATCACCGCAGAGCCGGTGAGCGGGGTAGTGATTAAAGATCCAGTGAGTGATTGCTGCTGCCCGGGAGCTGGCCCAAAGAGAAACTGGCCAATCAGGAGTCAGCATTCCCCACTGCCTGGCAGGAGAGTGGAGCGGGATGCCGGGGTGTGAATGGCTGCCCCAGGGACATGGCAGCAGAGCATCATGCCCAGGGAGTGGAAGGCGGCTCCCAGGGAATGGGGCAGAGTGCAGTCAGGCCATCGTTTTTCTTGTCACTATCACCTTCCCCTCATCACCTCCCAGTGACACAGCTCCTTCTCCTTCTGCCCAAGGCTGGGATGTAGCGTTGATAATACGATCCGCTGACCCCACTATGTCTGATGCACATCAGGTTTTCCCCTTGTCCTTATTTGTATTTTCTCACCGTACTAATGCTGGAGTGTCCGTCTCCTCTAGGTAAATATATCAATGCGCACAGCTTCTTATCAGATGCGGCAATTCGTTACCACGGCCCTTTTGTGGTCAGTATCTGCGGATGGAGCTCCTGTACCTGTTATGTACATCAGTTCATTGCCATGACTCTTGTGGCTGGACCACGTCCCTGTGGTTAGAAATTCTCCCTAAACACGCTATTTTCAGCTCCCCACTACTGGGGTTTTCTTTGGGCCATTTATCTGTTCGAAATGTATCGGCCTCAGGCCTGATGCTAACTTGCTGAAGCGAATGTCTGACGGGAGACAGGCCTGTAGGTTCCTTGCATTACTGCTGAACAGACTGGAAAGCTGCGAATATAATAAAGGCAAGTTCGCCCTATGGGCTACAGTGAACTCCTCGGTGCAGGGACCATCTCTTTGCTCTGGGTTTGTACAGCGCCTGGCACAGCGGGGTCCTGGCCACGACTGGGTTCCTAGGTGCTACATCAATAATCAGTAGGGGGTCTCACATCTCTTGCTCCTGTAGGTGAGTGTATTGCATGCGCCATGGGGGCCACCCTCTCATCCCCGTCCATTGCAGGGATTCCCTGCAGCTCCCCCCCCACATTTGCCCCCGCCAGGGGCTCTGTCTGTCCCTCACCACCCCCTTCTCCTCTTTCGGGGTCCTCCATTCTCTCCCCCCATGCCATGGATTCGTTGTGCCCCCTCCTCCTCTACTGGGGTCCCCCCATTCTCCCTCCCACAACAGAGGCTCCATGTGCCCCCACACCCAGCTCCCAAATTTCCCCCTGCACCAAAGGTTCTATGTTCCCCTCATTCCTCCCACCCACCCACCCACCCATGCAGGGTGCCCCATTCTCCCCCTTAGCTAGCAGCTGCAGCCACACCCCCATTCCCTCTTCCCCACTCACCATTAGGATTTGTCGGGGAGATACAGTCCTTCAGGGCGTTAACGTGCTGAAGTCTGTTGCAGAGGTTCTCACAACCCCCCCTCAGGACTTCCTTGTGAAGTTACTACAGGGTCACTACGTACATGCATGAGTCAGAGAGCAACTGCTATAAAATACGTCCTATAAATCTAGCCTGTTAGAAAATTGCAGCCACTCCATTGCAACGGACCGGTGTATTTACTTCCAAAAGCATTATAAACGAATCATGCAGCAAGCCTTGTTCCTAAACAAAATATACGCTTGTATTAGCGCCACTTTAAGTCAATTGGACTCTGGGGATTGTGGTATCGTGCGCGCAGGTTTGTTTTGAGACTAAAAAAGTGGGACTGAGACATTAGAGGGCTTGATGCTTGTTCAGCAGCCGAAGAGCTGCATTAAATCGCAGACCAATCAGAACACTGAGCCTGGGAAAAAAGGGATTTATACTTTAACAGTCAGACACAGAGGCTGGGGCGGTGCTGCGGGGGGATGTTTCCAGGGGCTATAGCCACCCCAAGATTTGCTTTAGCCCCCCCCAATAGCCACGCCTCTCAGCACAGAGGTGAAACATTACGCAGAAGTGAGGGTGGCATGATATGGCATTGCCAGCCTTCCTACTGCAGTTCTGTGCCGCTGCCTTCAGAGATGGCTGCCTGGCCAGCCGCCACCGCTCTCTGACCGCCCCGCGCTGAAGGCAGCGCCGCCAGCAGCAGCACAGAAACGGGTGGCAACGGGGCCCGAAGTCTTCTGTGAAAAGTGGTAGACAAAGTTTCTTCATGCGCCCCCCCAGTATGAAACAGTAGCTATTCAAAAAAACAACTTTTCTGCTTATAATTATAATTCAATAAGAATGTGTTGTAGTTTTAATTTAAAAGTGGTGAGAAAAGGAAAATGCATTTTAAACATTAGGCTCATAAATTTCGCTTTCAAAATAGTGTTAAATATAAAAATTGTGGTTTTCATTTATAAGGGGGGGGGGGTCGCACTGGAAGCGTGCTGTGCGGAAGGGGTCACCAGTGCAAAAGGTTTGAGAACCACTGGTCTATTGGGAGGATGAGCAGGGGCACTGGTGTGCAGAAAGGCGTTAATGGAGGCCATCCATCAGCTGGTTGATCTACACACAATGGCAGAGGAGCCTGTGGCAGTGCTAATCAGATGGCAGGGGCTTCACGCCCCCCCACACCCAATTTTTCCCCTTTCAGTTTTCCAGTTTTCAGTATTGCCAACCCCAAATGTTCATAAATCCTGAGTCAGACTCACCAAAAATCATGAGATTGGCTTTAAAACCATGAGGTGATGTACAAATAATGGACTTGCTCTTCTTTTTATTTGCCTTCTGCTTTTTGAGCCTTGAGGGTGCATTGGGGGTGACATTTTGAAGCTTTCTCCACAGCTGCGAGGGCAGGAAACTTACTTTCCCTGTAAGAATGAAGGCTGAAATCATCCCATATCCACTTGACTCCAGGAGCTGGGGCTTTAAGGAAAACAACAGTTATCATGAGAGTTGGCAACACTGAATTTCCCTCCAAATCAGTAGGGTTCTGACCACTGATACCTAGAATATTCCCTGAAATTCTGGAATTGATCAAATGCAGAGTTCAAAAGTGATTGTGTTGCAAACAGACAGACAGACAGACAGACAGAGCAGTGCCATCAGGCTGAGCATATGGCTTTGCAAGGTCAGCCAAATACTATTTTTCAGCGTTACTAGGATTGGGAGGAATTGGGGCTGGAATGAGTCCCCAGGTCTCTGCTGCAGGAAGGGGGGGGGAAAAGCCACATGCAATTTGTCAGCAAAATGTCGTTACCCTGAGGGCAGAGGCACTTTAATAAACCCAGCCACACAGTCTTCATTACTTGTAAGTGGCCGAGGGGTCAGCAGGGGCGCGATGCTCCCCGCTTGAAGCTCGACTGCTCCATCTCCCGGAGGAAAGGAACACAGAGCCAGTCCCCTGACGAGTCCATGCATCGCCCCCCAGCTGGCCATAACTCACATGGAAATGGACCTGCTAGGCCAGGCCAGAAATAACAGCATCATGCCCTTCAACCCAGCCGCCCAGTGTTACGGCAGGGAACGGGCTCAGGCTACAGAACATGCAGCATCCAGGCTAGGGCTCTGGGGGGGCAGGTGACACCCAGCCAGCTGGATGTGCTGACCCAGAGCGAGTGTGGTGGAAGATGCTGGAGCGTGCTGTGTGCTAGGTCCCTAGACCAGGGGATGGAGATTTTAAGGACTACGCACCAGGAGCGAGCAATGGACTATGTTTTGGACAATTTACACTGTGTTTTCAGCAATAAACTGGCCCCAAAGGAGGGGTACTCTTGAGGCAAAGGAGCCTGGCATGGAGTTACTGGGGAAACTGAGGCAGGCACACTTGTTATACCACAGGACGCCGCTCCAGGTGGGGTTGACCCAGCGCCATCTACAGCAGGGGTCAGGGTGGCATAGCTACATCTCAGGGAAATCCACACCCCTGAGAGACAGGCCGATGTGAATTTTCAGTGTAGACCAGCCCTGCATGTCTCTCCAGGGAGCTTCCTTGTGCCTGGGAACTCAGCAGTAGACAAAGACCTGACACGTGGCCAGGAAAGAAGAGAGCTGCATTTCTCTCGCATCTGCAATGTTCTCCTCTAGAGTGGGGCAAAACCTTGGCAAATTCGTTCCCAAAGGGGGTGCTCCAGTGTGCGGGATGCTGCACTAGGACTTGGGAGACCTGAAGTCTATTCCTGGCTCTGCTGTGTGACCCCTCTGTGCCTCAGTTTCCCCTCCTACCCTTTGTTTAGATTGTGAGCTCTTCAGGGCAGAGACTGGTGGTTGTACAACACCTCCCACAATGGGGCCCTGATCTTGGTTGGACTCTCTAGCTGCCACTGTATTTAAACAATAATAATCCTCCAAGAGTCAATTATTCCCTCCAGTCGGGTCTCACAGCCACAGGCAAGGCAAGAGGTTCATGCCTGTTGACACTGGTTGATCAGAATCAGAACTGGGACCAGAGCTCAGGGGGAACAACATTCCCTGTGGAAGAATGGGGATAGAGTCATGAGCTGAGAGGAAATAATCCTGGGGCAGTCTGCAATAACCCAGGGCAGGGGGGAAAATAACCAAGCCAGGCGACTGCTGCCAGATTCCAAGGTACGCAGACTAGAACCAAGTCCTTTGGTTTATGCACCCCGGGGTTTGCCTGCTGGATCACTGTGGGACACAGCCTGCCTCTAGGACCGACTTCTGCCATACGGGGCTGCCCCAGCCCGTGGGGAGGTCTCCTCTTCATGGGCAAAGAAATCCATGAACCAAAGAAACCCAGAGTGAGCATTTCTCACACATGGCCACTGGCTCTGGTGTGTGAGTGACCGAGTGAGGCTGCTGGGAATGACAAGGCCCCAGAGGGGACAAGGAACCTGCTTCTAGCACCGCAGCAGGGCGGTGCCCTTGAATTCAAACAGGCCAGGCCCAGCTCCCTGGAGCAGAAGGCTCAGAGTTCTGATCCCCGCTCCCCAGCCGCGCGATTGCTTTCTATAGTAACGGCACCTGCTCTCGGCAGCACACGGCTTCATTAGAGCGGGGGAGCTGACATCAGCGCAGGAGGCTGTGCAGGAGCCTTGCCTTCAGCTGTCGCCCT
Organism: Emydura macquarii macquarii; assembly: GCF_026122565.2. Taxonomy (NCBI): domain Eukaryota; kingdom Metazoa; phylum Chordata; order Testudines; family Chelidae; genus Emydura; species Emydura macquarii. Next base: position 9,769,308 of record NW_027131391.1, read on the forward strand.
GATTCCCAGGAGCTGCTAGCTAACATGCCTTGTTCCACGGCTCTTTCATGGCGTTCCAATTACTGCACCTGTGTCTTCTTAACCGAACAGCGGCCGAGCTGGCCATGCTCAGGGAGACGCTGCTGGTTAAGAGGAATCTAAATTCTCTCCTCACCTAGATGATGCTGGAAAGGGGAACCACGCTGATCTCCAACACTTCCCTGCCACGCTCCCCAGCCACACACAGCAGTTTATGCATAAAGGGTGGGGGAATGGTAGGAACGAACAGAGAAACACCAGCCCCCACTCCCCGCTCCGTTGAATTACGCAGGCACCTTCTAAGAAATCCCAAACTCCCAGGACCAGATTCTGAGCTTGCTAACACCAGTTCTCAGTGTCACCAACCCCAGGCATTCAAAATCCACGAGTCAGGCCCCCATGCATCAGGAGACTGACTTAAAAAAAACCATAAAGATTTGAAACAGCAATAAACATTAGGTTCCCTTTATTTGCCTCGTGGTGTTTGAGCCGTTAGCTCAGTGGTTCCCAGCCTTTTGGACCCGAGGGCCACAGATATCATTTTTATAACCCTGAAGGGCCACCAGTCTCCACCAGCAGGCCCCCCACCGCTGCAGCCAGATGGAAGGAGTTCCGTGAGGAGGCTGCCTCCTCGTTGATCTCCCGTCCCCCCGGCTGCAGCAGGGAAACCATGCGCTCCACCTGGGTCCGTAGGCAGTGGCTCCCTTCTGCAGCCGGGGGGATGGGAGATCAGTGCTCCCCTCCCTCTGGCTCCAGCAGGGACCCCCACACCTATGGACCCAGGCAGAGCGCTTTGCTGGGCTCCCTGCTACAGCCGGGGGAGGGCAGCGCTGATCTCCTGTCCCCTGGGCTGCAGCCAGGAGCCTGCACCGGTCTTGTAGCCCTGCGGAAACGTGTCCTGCCTGGGTCCTTAGGCAGCAGCTCCCTTCTGCAGCCAGTGGGAGAGGAGCCGCAGGCAACTTCGAAAGCCCCCACAGGCCACTTTTGGCCACAGGTTGGGAACCACTGTGTTAGGGCATCACTTTCAGAAGCTTTTCCCGGCAGCCACGAGGGCTAGAAAAGTACTTTTGTTTTTAACTCCAAGCTGAGGTTCGCCTGTAAGCACGTGGCTCCGAGAGCTGGGGCTTGAAGATCACATTGGTCCCTTCTGACCTTAGAAGCTATGCATCTAAATGATAAAATTGTAGGACTTCGAAATAATGCGGTCTACACTGATTTCCCTCCATTGATTTCACTGGGGTTACTCCTGATTTTCACCGGCGTGAGGAAGAGGAGAAGCAGCTTCCCAGATGCCGTGATGTTCTGTCCACGCCAGTGTTTTAACTCCAGATTGAGGAATTTTACCTTATTCCATCAGGAAAACAAACCCACACTGCCTGTGCTGTCCCCTTCTGTTACAGAAGAAGGAAAACCATTGGTGTCCTCTTAGCCACAGGAACAGGTTTGAAAATGGGAACACGTGATGGAGGGCAGGACAGGCGGCCTGTTTTTTTAAAGGCTGTGGGAATCAAACCTGTGATCATTAATCATGAGCTTGTACTGCCCCAACCACCTAGACAGGTTTTAAGAACCTCTCAGCGGCTAATTCTTCTCGGTGCAAAATGTAGCAACCGCTGAAGGCAAGATCTGTAACAGCTTTAGAAGAAAAATCAGCTCTCATCACCAGCATGATTCATTTCAAAATATTTAATCATCAAATGTCTTGGAGAGGGGGGTTCTTCCCTGGAAGGAATGACACACACACACAATTTCATTAGCCTTCAAATTATTTTTTTAAATTTTTTTCCCTTTGCATAAATGTCAGATATTTGGGTGGAAAAAGGATAAACTGATCATGTAATAATCTGAGAGAGAGAGATATAGAGAGAGCACTGCTCTTTGCTGGGGCTTGCGCCCACCCGCATCCCAGTACCCAAATAGTACTGCTCTTTGCTGGGTGGAATAAGAATTCTGTAGCTGTGTGTCATAGGCCCTATATTGCCAGCGGCGATTCTCCTTTAACTCAAGTGGCAGTGGGCTGAGCTTTCAGAGCAGGCGGATCAGAATTCCTTCCCATCTGCCCTTGTGAAGAGGAAAGGGGCCATTGTGCGCCGCATAGTAAAAACCATGAAGTTCTAGGTGGGCGTGGAAGCGGTACAGCACACACCACCACTGGCTGGTGAATGCACACCTCACTGAGTGTTACTGTGCAGCTAGTTAGGGCCTGATCCTGCACTCTTTGCATGCACAACACTCCCATCAAATTTTGCAGTACACAAGGAGCATATGTTCAAGCATCATCATGCAGCTAAGACAAGCCAGAGGGGACAGGACCCCACCTCTATAGAGCAGCCACACTACACACACCTTCTCCACCCGACGCTTTGCAATTTTTCTCCAACCAGTCCAACTTCCAGAGAGCTCCCAGCATTCCCTTAAAGGGCCTGGCACTCTAAAAAGACTTTCCCTGGCTTCCCCTGTGTCCGTAACCCCCTTCAATGCACCACCCCCACACCGGCCTGCCCTTGCCTGTGCACAGACTTGCATGCACACACTCTGCAACAGAAGGAAGCTGTGTGTCGGCCCCAGCTCACTGCTCAAGCCAGCCCAGGAGGTGGGCGGGCGATGGGGAGGAGTGGGAGGAACGGCTATTAGGTGGAGAAGCCAGGAACACTTGGGCAGCCGTGCTGGAGGGAGAGAGAAAATGAGCTGACAATCAGAATAATAGGCAGCAAAGTGCTGGAGGAGCTGATTCAATTTGTTGAACCTGCTTGGGTGAGATTGCCTTGTGCTGAGTCGCCGGCTCTAATGTGACCAGGCAAGAACGAAATGACCCTGCACATTGATAAGATGAGATCAGTGCAGCAGGAACGCGCAGCCCCGCAGGCTTCTTGGGCAGAAAATACCAGTGGAGCCGGGTGGGGGAAAGCCCTGGGATTGCTCACACATCTACCTCTGCCCGTCTCTAGCCAGGATTCCTGGTCGCAGGAACGCTGGCATTGCCAGATTGGATCAGGCCTCTGTATCCAATGTGAGTCATAGATTTAAGGCCAGGAGGGACCTTTATGCTCATCAAGGCTGACCTCCTGTGTACCCTGGCCTGAGAATTGCACCCTGCCGTCTGGTAGCCGGTCTCTGATGGAGGCCACTGCCAATACCAGCTGCCTTCCAGGAAGGTGCAAGAATCCCAGTGACACCTGTTAGACTTTGCTCTCACAAACAGCTGGGAGCTGTGCTCCACAAACACAAGAACAAAGGATCAGATCCGAGGTCCTTCCAGCCTGGTACCTTGTCTCTGACAGAGGCCAGCACCAGCTGCTTCAGAGAAAAGTGCAAGACCCCCGTAGTAGCATATGTGGGATAAGCAGCCCCTTACCTTTGGTCTTGTCAGGTCTCTAATAGTGAGAGATCACCTTAAGCCCTGGAGCGCCAGGTTTTATCTCCCTTCCAAAAGCGTTACCATTAGTTATAACAACTCAGGATAGCCTCAGTTTCCCCGTATGTGTCCAATCCTTCTAACTCTTGCTGAGTTCTTGGTCTTCCCGGGGCAGCAAGCTCTGCAGTCTGTGTGTGAAGATGGATTTCCTTTCATCCGTTTCTAATTTTCCACTTTTAATCTCATTGAATGTCCCCTTGTTCTCGTGTTAGGAGAGGGAGACCAGGAGCCTTTACCGCAGTCACGGTTACACAGACTTTTATCATGTCCCATCTCATTCCTCTCCTTTCGAAGGCTTTGGTTACACTAGCACTTATGTCGGCAAAACGTTTGTCGCTCACGTCTGTGAAAAAACCACACCCCCCAGCGACCTACATTTTGCCAGCATGAGCGCTTGTGTGGGCAGGAGACACTCGCCCGCTGACACAGCTCCCGCCCGCCATTCCTCGAGCTGGTTTTACGATGGTGACAGGAGAGCTGTCTCCCATTGGCATAACGGGGCTGCACAAACACTTACGCTGGCAAAATTGACCTTGCTCGGGGGGGCGTGTTTTTCACCAAACGTTTTGCCGACATAAGTGCTAGTGTAGACAAGGGGTAAGTACCAAGCCCAAGTCTCAGGTTTCTCTGGACCAACTCCTTCCCGCAAAGAAGGTTTTATTCGTTATCTTTATGGCCTTCCAGGAGCCTTTCCTCACCAGCACATCCTCCCATGCTGCCACTTGAATGGGGAGTCCCTGTTTGATTGCATCTGTGTTGAACTGTCAGAGCAATAATAATTAGCTCTCCTCATCCTTATAGCTCAAAGCCTTTTACAATGGAGGACACGGATCCTTCTCCCGTTTGATATTAATTATTATTGTTATCAGGGTGTCGTATCCACAGCAAGAGACACTCCTTGCCCTGAAAAGCTCACAATCTAGATAGACAAGACCATTAGTCACAGGCTTGCAATGGGTGTGTTTGCTACTGCTGGGGACAATGCCTGCAGTCCCAAAATGATAGATGGACCAGAAGAAATATTGTACCAATTACAGTGTTCTCCAGTGATCATATAAAGCTTGAAGCAAAGCTCTTTTGAAACGTCTCCTACGCTGTTTCTGGGCCTCCGTTAGTCCATTTCTGCTTGCCGACTCTGATGGGACATGCAGGAAGACCGGGTAGTCAGCGGAGGTGGTGGGAAACATTCAGACAGGCCAGCTTTCCACTGGACAACGGCGATTCAAGGAAATCGAGCGGTTTTGCTGGATTCTATCAGTTCTGTCACCAGTATGGCATGAAATTATTCACGTTTCATTTGGGATTGAAACAAGACAGCAGCAGGAGTCAGCCTGGTTCAGGATTGGTTCCTCGCCCACCTTTAAATGGCTCACTGGAAGGGGCTCCTTAGTGCGTCATTGGGATGAATCATAGAATTGGAAGGGACCTCAGGAGGTATCTAGTCCAACCCCCTGCTCAAAGCAGGATTAACCTCAGCTAAATCATCCCAGCCAGGGTTTTGTCAAGCCGCAACTTAAAAACCTCTAAAGATGGAGATTCCACGACCTCCCTAGGTAACCCATCCCAGTGCTTCACCACCCTCCTAGTGAAAAACTTTTTCCTAATGTCCAACCTAGACCTCCCCCACTGCAACTTGAGACCATTGCTCCTTGTTCTGTCATCTGCCACCATTGAGAACAGCCTAACTCCATCCTCCCTAGAACCCCCTTTCAGGTAGTTAAAGGCTGCTATCAAATCCCCCCTCATTCTTCTCTTCTGCAGACTGAACAAGCCTAGCTCCCTCAGCCTCTCCTCATAAGTTATGTGCTCCAGCCCCCTAATCATTTTGGTTGCCCTCTGCTGGACTCTCTCCAACTTCTCCACATCCTTTTTGTAGTGGGGGGCCCAAAACTGGACACAACTCTCTAAATGCGGCCTCACCAATGCCGAATAGAGGGGAATAATCACTTCCCATGATCTGCTGACAATGCTCCTACTAATGCAGCCCAATATGCTATTAGCCTTCTTGACAACCAGGGCACACTGCTGACTCATATCCAGCTTTTTATCCACTGTTACCCCCAGGTCCTTTTCTGCATAACTGCTGCCTAGCTCGTCGGTCCCCAGTCTGTAGCTGTGCATGGGATTCTTCCATCTAAGTGCAGGACTCTGCACTTGTCCTTGTTGAACCTCATCAGATTCCTTTTGGCCCAATCCTCCAGTTTGTCTAGGTCACTCTGTATCCTATCCCTGCCTTCCAGGGTATCTACCACTCCCCCCAGCTTAGTGTCATCTGCAAACTTGCTGAGGGTGCAATCCACCCCGTCCTCCAGATCATTAATGAAGATGTTGAACAAAACCGGCCCCAGGACCGACCCCTGGGGCCCTCTGCTTGTGACCGGCTGCCAGCTAGACATGGAGCCATTGCTCACTACTCGTTGAGCCCTATGCTCTAGCCAGTTCTCTATCCATTTTATAGTCCATTCATCCAACCCATACTTCTTTAACTTGCTGATAAGAATACTGTGAAAGACCGTATCAAAAGCTTTCCTAAAGTCAAGGTATATCACGTCCACCGTTTCCCCACATCCACAGAGCCAGTCACCTCTTCATAGAAAACAATCAGGTTGGTCAGGCATGACTTTCCCTTGGTGAATCCATGTTGACTGTTCCTGATGACCTTCCTCTCTTCCAAGTGTCTTAAAATGGATTACTTGAGGACCTGCTCCATAATTTTCCCATGGATTGAGGTGAGGCTGACCGGTCTGTAGTTCCCTGGATCCTCTTTCCTCCCTTTCTTGAAGATGGGCACTATATTTGCTTTTTTCCAGTCCTCAGGGACCTCCCCCAATTGCCACGAGCTTTCAAAGATAATAGCCAATGGCTCTGAAATCACATTGGCCAACTCCCTCATCACCCTCGGGTGCATTGCATCTGGCCCCATGGACTTGTGTATGTCCAATCTTTCTAAATAGTCTTGGACCTGTTCCTTCAGCACTGCGAGGTGTTCACCTCCTTCCCATTCTGTGCCACCCAGTGCAGTAGTCTGGGAGCTGACCTTGTCTGTGAAGACAGAGGCAAAAGAGGCATTGAGTACCTCAGCTTTCTCCACATCCTCTGTCACTGGTTGCCTCCCTCATTCTGTAAGGGGCCCACACTTTCCCTAATCTTCCTCTTGTTGGCAACATATCTATAGAAACCCTTCTTGTTCCCCTTCACGTCCCTTGCTAGCTGCAACTCCAATTGTGCTTTGGCCTTCCTGATTTCATTCCTGCATGTTTGAGCAGTATTTTTATAATCCTCCCTAGTCATCTGACCAAGCTTCCACTTCTTGTAAGCTTCTTTTTGGTGTTTAAGTTCACCAAAGACTTCTTTGTTAAGCCAAGCTGGACGCCTACCATATTTGCTATTCTTTCTGCACATCAGGATGGTTTGTTCCTGTGCCCTCAATAAGGTTTCTTTAAAATACAGCCAGCTCCCCTGGATTCCTTTCCCCCTCATATTAGCCTCCCAGGAGATCTTGCCCATCAGCTCCCTGAGGGAGTCAAAGTCTGCTTTTCTGAAGTCCATGGTCCGTATCCTGCTGTTCTCCTTTCTTCCTTTTGTCAGGATCCTGAACTCGACCATCTCATGGTCACTGCTGCCTAGGTTGCCACCCACTTCTACTTCCCCTACAAAATCTTCCCTGTTTGTGAGCATCAAGTCAAGAGAAGCGTGGCCCCTAGTTGGTTGCTCCAGCACTTGCACCAGAAAGTTGTCTGCAACACTATCCAAAAACTTCCTGGATTGTTTGTGCTCTGCTGTATTGCTCTTCCAGCAGATGTCAGGGTGATTGAAGTCCCCCATGAGAACCAGGTCCTGTGAACTGGAAACTTTCCCTAGTTGACTGAAGAAAGTCTCATCTACCTCGTCCTCCTGGTCTGGTGGTCTGTAACAGGCACCCACCATGATATCACCCTTATTGTTCTTGCTTCTAAGCTTAACCCAGAGACTCTCAACTGGCTTATCTCCAGTTTCATACTAGAGCTCAGAGCAATCATAGAGCTCTCTTACATACAGAGCAATACAGGGATGGGGTTTGTTCTGTCAGTGACCCAATGAATTGATTCAGTACAATTCCCAAGGCCCTTCTGCCCACCTTGCTCACACTGAGTCTTTACCTCTGTTCCCAATGAGACCATTCTCAGTTACGTTAAACCCTAATGCTTCAGGGCATGAGCCAGCCACTCACTGATGAGGGTCAGGAAGAAACTTTCCCCCATGGGCTGGTTATTCCGTAATTGTCCACGACAGGGTTTCTTGCACCTTCCTCTGAAGCATCTGGTGCTGGTCACTGTCACAGAGAGGATGCTGGACCAGAAGGGGCTGGGGAGCAGTGCTCTGATCCAGCCTGGCAATTTCTGTGTTCTTTGAGCATAATTCCTGTTCACTATTATTGCATGAGAGGAGTTTGGGAGTTCTCAGCGAGGGAGCATCTCTGTTCCCCCTCATTGCCCCTGTGCTGGTCCCACACCAGCCGAGCGCCATGTGGTGGAGGAGGCAAGCGTCCCAGCTCAGAGTGATGAATGGGTGGAATGAATGGATATTGGTGACAGCCACAACTGCAGCATCAAATCAATTTCTAGAATGGCCTGGCAAATTATAGAGAGGCTTGCACAAGAGAGGCATTAATGCCACGGGTCCTCTGCCATACTTATGGCATGAATATATAGTTTGATGTGCATTCCCAACCCAAAGCATCATTAGCTGACAGGTAAGGTTGCAAAGTGCTGGTTCAAATAACAGTTAACCAAGGAGAAAGCCCAGAATCCACACTTTAACACACTTACAACCGCCTTCACTGAACAAGGATGCTCCACCAGAGACAGATCCCATCATGGACCAGGCCAGCCAAATACCCTGAGAGAACCTACTTCAAAACAGAAATAAAACCCCCCAACTGCACACCCCCAATCATCACCTACCACCCCCCTCTGGAACCCATACAGGGTATCATCAAACAGCTACAGCCCATATTCGACGGCACCCCGTCCTGAAGGAAATCTTTCCTGAATCCCTCTTCTGGCCTTCAAACAACCTCCCCCCTCAGCCTCTCCTCACTCATCATCAGACCCAAGCTCCCCACAGACCAGGACACACCAACTCACACTGGCATCAGACCCTGCCAGAACAGCAGATCCCAAACCTGCAGCCCTATCGCCGCTGCTACAGTGATCAGCACCCCCACAACACACCGTCAAGATCCATGGATTCTACCCACACCTATGACAATATGTGAGGTACCTGAACCAGTGCACGAAATGCCCCAACAACAACTATGTGGGTGAAACGAGACAACCACTCCACTCTCAAATGAACCAACACAGAAAAACGATCAAAGACAAAAGCCACTGTATCCCCTGTGGGGGTGAACACTTCTCACAAAGCTAACGCTCTAGATCGGACCTCTCGGTCCTCTTCCTCAGAGGAAACCTGCACAACACTTGCAAAAGATGAGCTTGGGCATTTCAGTTCATGACTTTGCTAGATGCTAAAAATGATGGCCTGAATAGAGGCACTGGATTTATGGCTTATTACAACAATCTGCAGCCCAGTCGCCCTCCCCCGCCGCCTTCCCCTCCACCTGACTGGAGAGATGGTAACGGGCAACTTCATCTTGAACAGTCCCTTGAAATATGTGTTAACTGCTTAGGCTAAACATCTGTTCCACCTTGTATTTAGCTGGGACACTCTGAGTGCCTTTCCCAGACCTGAAGAATAGCTCCGTGGAACTCAAAAGCTCATCTCTCTCACCGACAGACGTGAATCCAATAGGAGATATTGTCTCACCCACTTATATATATCTCTCTCTAATATCCTGGGACTGACACGACTACAACAACATTGCATTGAGCAGCGAGCACTTCAGAAAACACAAGCAGTAAATGCTATGGAAATCCTCACCAGCTAAGACTAAGAGTATGCGCCACAGCTCAACCCAGACATGCTTATCAACAGGCATAATTACCTTCGAAATTCCTGGCTGCACCACATCAGAATAACCTTAACTCTGCCCCTGTGCACCGCCATCGGAACTGATCCTAGACATGCTTACTGCAGGTCGGGAGTGCAACCTGGGGCACCTCTATTGTAAGACGCGTTATTTTCAAATAGAGGAATGTAATCATTTTGCAGGTTACAGTCTCAATTCCTGCATCACATAGACCCAGGAGCCTGTGTAATAATAATACCGAGTCCTTTTCATCAGTAGATCTCAAAGCACTTTACAACGGAGCGCAGTATTATTATTCCCATTTTACTGATGGGGAAACTAAGGCACGGCAGGGTGAAGTGACTTGCCCATGGTCACCCAGTAGCAGAGTCAGGAACAGAACCCATGTCTCCTGAGTCCACTCCACTGCCCTATTCACTAGACCACACTGCCTCGCTTTGACTCTGTCACTTTTTCTCTTCCATAGGTAAGAATGGCTCCCCCCCAGGCCAGAGTTAAGGATATTTTGGCCTGGCACAGACAAATGTACATATTAAAGCTGCACTATGGGGAAAAATACCCGTTGTCTACGGATTACCTGCCCCTGGAAATGCCAGATCAAAGACCCCCTGCACTGTACAGAGGATAGATGAAACTTTTCATGAGTGTGCTAGTTCTAAGCTGGAATTGTATGACAGGGGCCACTCATCTGTCATGAGTGTCTCCTGTCAGCCTGCCCTCTTTCTGCTTGTGGTGCCCCCTGTCGGCTGTTGCCCTCTTCAGGCAAGTCTTCAGTGGCTCAGCCCTCCGGCTAAATCACACAGTCAAACGCATGAATGAACAAACCCCTTCTGGGTAAAAGGTCCACCTGGGCCGTTGGCAAAGTCTTTAGCTCATCTCTGGGCTAAAGAGAGCTTTCCCATCAGCTTAATTACTCCAGCCCCCACGAGCAGCAGTAGCTATGTCAGCGGGAGAAGCTCCGTCCACACTGGCGCTTAGGTTGGTGTAACTTCCTTCGCTCAGGGGTGGCTAATTCACACCCAGAGCGACAAAACTTACACCGACCTAGGCTGTAGTGTAGACATAGCCTCAGTCTCTGTCCCGATTTCTCAGGGTCTTTTCTCAGGCCTCTTTGCCTGGAGAGATTGTTACAGTCCTGTCCTAGCTTGAGCAGTGTTCCCCCAACCTCACCACCTAGGGGGTTTCACAGCAATGTAGCACTTCTTCACCCTTCCGATCCCTCCCAACAACTGAGTGAGCAGCTCAGCCCCTGCAGCTCCTTTTATCTGAGCCCGCTGAGCTCTGATTGGCTGCTTTCCTGCAGCCTTTCTAGGCAGGCCTGGGGGACCCACCTTTACTGCTCCTTTCCTGGAGTGGGGTGTGGTAGGACAGTGACATCTCCAGCAGGGGGCCTCAAAGGACCTAGGACACCCTGTCACAGGCTGTTATGAACCCCACCTTTGTTGGGTTTGAAGGACTAATCACCTGCCAAAGCCCATGGTGGAGCTGGGGTGATCTCTGGTAAGCTTATGAGCACGCCTGCAGGTTCTTTTATTGGTTTTAGAATGTCTCCTCTGTAATGCTTTTATCCTCTGAATAAATATGCCTGCCCCTGAAAGATCTGGGTGCTGGCTTAACCATGGGCAATTATGCGCTTATTCATCTCTGAAGAGAAAGCACGCAGGCCTGCTTCGACAGTCTGACTTTGCTGGTGAATTCACATCAGAATGAGTGAGCTGTGCTTCCTGGAAATACACCACTGGAAAGGGAGAGAGACACACGTCTCCACCCAAGAGAGGCAATGGCTGGGAGTGCCCGTGATAGACCAGAGAGGGGCAATACAGGTGCAGAGGCCCTCAGCTGTGACCATCACCACTGCCGTCCACTGAATCAAATCAGACCCGCTCACCTATGTGTCGGAGGCCCACATTACTAACAGCTAATGAAAATTGTCCATTAGCTTAGGTGGCAGGAAGGTTTTGGAGTTCTATCGCCACAGATGCTGTGAAGCCCTGAGCCATTGTATGCAGCTCAGAGACAGGAGAGAGTTCTCTAGGGGGCCCTAGATTTATTCCGGTATAGACACATGCTTGCATGATTTCTGAGCTCTGCTGTGACACTAAGCTAAGTGAGAAGAGAGAGATCTCATGAATGGAGTAGCCAGAGATGAGGAGATATTCCATCTACCAGCAGCAGAGAAGATAAATGTCCTAACACAGATCTGACATCCTGTATTGTAGCCATGCACACACAGTATATATATCAAATGGAGAGTGGGCTGTATACACAGATATATATTTGTCCCCCTCTTGCTGTTTTTCTGGCCTTAAATTATAACCAGTGGCAGCTGGGAAAATGAGAAGTGCTGGAATGTGAGGGGAATACCTACAGGTAAACCTTGGCAATCCTATGAGCCATTGCGTGAAATATCCTGGGAGGTATGTGCTAAGCTAGGGTACACTGCACATAGGCATGTCTGCCAGTACACTGTGAACATGGAAGCATTTAAATAAAGCCATGGGAGGAGCCAAGACAGCCTTACAAATAACATGTGATTACAGCCTTCCCTGACCCAACAGAACATCGCAAAAAGGAATGATTGAAACACACCAGGACAGAAGACATTGAGCTTTCAAGAGCCTCTCTAAAGGACAGGGACTTCACTTTATGCTGCCTTGTCATGAAAGAATAAGAGAACGTTTGGTCAAATGGAAAGGGGGCAAATTTGAAACTGATCAAAGGAAACACCATTAGCCTGTGGGACTCCTAGTCACATGATATCACTGAAGCCAAGAAGTTTGCAAGATTCAACGAGGGATTGGACGTGTATGTGGATAGTGAAATTATCCAGAGATGTTAATGTGAAAGAAAATTAGGGTTTTGGAAGGAATCTTTCACTTCCTGTTTCAGGGTTTAAGTTGATTGCTAGCTCGTGAGGGTCAGAAGGAGACTTCCTGATGGGCAGATTATCCCATAGTGCCTATGGGGTGCTTACACCTTCCTCTGAAGCACCTGGTGCTGGCCAATGTTTGGAAGCAGGACAATGAACTATACAGGCCTTGGGTCTGGCTGATCCAGTCTGGCAATTCTTATATTCCTGTGACATTGATTTTTTCCAGCAGAACAAAATGTCTCTATAGGCTGTGTCTCCACAATGCTTTTTATCCTTTACCTCTCCACTGTCACAGCATCACCACCGGCAAACAGTGAGAGCGTTGGTACACATCAGCCCTTTTCCGTCCGATGCACATTTAGCTTGTGGAACTCATTGCCACAAGACACTGCTGATACCCAGGACCTAGCAGGAATCAAAAAGAGGCCTGAGCATTTCTGTGGATAACACAAATACCCAGAGTTACAATGTTAAAGGTTCCAGAGGAGAAGCCGTGTTAGTCTGTATACAGCAAAAACGACGAGAGTTCTGTGGCACTTTAAAGACTAACAAATTTAATATTTGCAGGCATAAGCTTTCAAGAGATGCATCTGAAGAAGAGAGCTGAAGTCTCTCGAAAGCTTATGCCTGCAAATATTAAATTTGTTAGTCTTTAAAGTGCCACAGAACTCTCATTTTTTTAATGTTAAAGGTGTTTTTAAAAATTGAAAAAGGCGGAAGGGATATGAATCCTCATGTTTTAGGGTATAATCTGAGCTCCAAATGCTAGATGGCAGGAAGAAACTTCCTGTGGGAGCAGGTTATCCCTGCAGTGCTTTGCACAGGATTCTTCTGTGAAACAGCTGGTGGTGGCCCCATGAGAGACAGGATAGTGGATTAGCTGGTCTGCTACAGTCCGGCAATTCCTGTGCTCCTACATTAACCCTTCTGCTGGCTAAGCTTGGTGAGAACACGGCTAGATGAGGCAATGGTTAAAGCACCAGTTGCTCCCAGGCCTTGTCGCTATCAGGAGTTCCACTGTTCTGTGCAGGAATCTGGGGGAACGGCGGCTAGCATAGACAAAGCCTAAGAAAGATGAATTCACGGCAGGTCAGAGGGACACTGGGGAAGGTGGGAAGTGGTGGCCAATGTTTGGACAGAAACCATAAGGCTTTTTTTGGGAGGGGTTTTTTCCTAGGCTTTTAACAAGCTCCCCAACAAAACCATAAATGATACTTTAACCTGGGAACACAACACACCCATTAGCCAGCATGTTGGAGCTGGACTAGAGCCCAGGAAGTGTATTTCATAGCGCTCGAAATTAGCGATAAGGGTAGGAAGTATGGCAGGGTGCAGGTGGTTGGCAGAATGAGCCCTGGCTCTCTGAAGGCAGGAAACATGGATTTGTGCCTCTTCTTTCAGATGCGGAAAGGCCTCAAAGGGTTTTTATTTTAAAATGAATTTTCTCCTTGTTATTGATTCAGGTCTCGTCGGCCTCGTCCTTTCCTGGAAGGCTCTTTGGATGACTGCAGGCTTCGCAGGATGAAGAAATCAGAGATGCTGCAGAAGCGAGACCCCACAAATCAAGAAGCAAAGTGATTTCTACTGGGAATGTTTCGAACTTGGGGCTACATTCTCTTCAGGTGTAAATAGCTCCTGCTCCAATGGGGCGACATGCATGTGGGCTAGATCCCCCCCTGGTGGCATTGATGCCAGTGGTGCTGTACTGATGGACACCAGCTGAGGATGTGGTTCTCTTTGGTCCATGTATGGACGTGCCAAGAAAGCCACTGGAGTGAGAGGCCCAGCATTCGGGTTCAATTCCTCGCTCTGCTACGGCTTTTGTGCCTGGCTTTGGGCCAGTCTCGTAGGGCCAGCTGAGGACATGCCCTTACTCACACTGAGCCATAGCTTGCTCCTCCGCTGGACTTCTCTGGGGCTGCCTGTAGCATAACTCCCATGCAGGGGGAGTACAAGTATCTCAGTGCAGCCCATGACCCTCCTGGGCCTCGATTCCCTCCCTCTGCCCTGGGGCTGGTGCTCCTTTGCCTCTCTGTCTGCGCAGGCTGTCAGATCCCTGGGGCAGGCCCCCGTCTCAGTGTGTGCGCAGCCCCCGCCCACACACAGTCGAGCCCTGAGCCCCATCATCGCCTCCAGCTGCGACTGCAAAACAAATAGCAACGACCCTTGGTTTCTTTTCCCTCCATCGTCAGACTCTGAGGGCTTCCCTGAACAAAGTGAGTGAATCTTAGACCCAGGAGCTTTTGTCCAATGTCTTTCGGCCGGGTAGGAACGTCTCTTCTCCTTCCTAGCAAGTGCTGTTTAACCTGATCCACGTGGCTTGAGACCGGTGCGTGGGAACATCACCAGACAGGTACAACCTCACCCGCCATGTAGGGCTAGCGAACGTGGGCGGCTTAGCAAGGGAGGCTCCCGAGGCCGGATACCAGCAGGTGTGCGGCTGCCAGGGATACGGTCAGCATAGAAACGTCGGACTGGAAGGGAGCTCCAGCCGTCATCTAGTCCAGCCCCCTGCACTGAAGTAAGCCCAAGTAAACCTAGACCTTCCCTGGCAGGTGTTTGGCCAACCTGTTCTTGAAAACCTCTGGTGGTGGGGCTTCCACAGCCTCCCTTCCAGAGTTTAACTGGCCTCCGAGTTAGAAAGTGGTTCCTAATAGCCAGCCTCCATCCCCCTCGCTGCAGACCTTGCCCGTTTCTTCTTGTCTTACCCCAGTGGCCATGTTATAAACCAGCCTGCGCTGCCACCCCAGAGCTGCCCGCCCAGCTGACAGACCTGGCCGGGCAGGCCTGGCGGAGCTGTGAGCAGAAGGGCATCTTGTTGCCCTGAGCCACGCTACAGGGCGAGCAGCGCTGGGAGCCCCAGTGCAGCCTGGACTGGAGCAGTTAGGCCTGCTTTGTGCGGGTGTGTAATTGTGTGTGAGTGTGTAAGTGTAATCTGGTTGAGCCCGCCGGGTGTCTCTGTGTGCGCGCTCTGCCTCCCTGGGCCCCTGCCCTGTATCTCACCCTGTGCGGACTTGGTTGTGTCTAACAAATGCTGACGAAGGGTTTCCACCTTATTTGCCAGGTGCGAATTGCTGAGTGCGTGGCACGGAAGGATATTAATGCCAGCCTGTCCAGTGCCGGACTAATGGCCCGGGGCAGCCTGCCCAGACGCAGGCCTGGTGACACAGGCCAGGGCCACACACCACACCCAGCCAGCAGCCCGGGGCTCGCACTCAGGACCCAGCCCCGACTCCTAGGCTGGAGTAGCGGGTGGGGGAGAGGCGCTGCAGGCCAGGTTGAGGTTCATTTGTACAGGTGTTGGGGGCCCGGGGCTGGAGTAGCAGGGGGGTGTCTGCATGGCAGGATCGAGGGGCTACGCAAGGTGCCCAAGACCGGAATGGGGGGGGAAGCAGGGGGCAGAGAGAAGGGTACGTACTGGGTAAGGGTTTTACATAGCTCAACAGCAACCCCTACTGGCCGACCTCAGAAGTGGTATTAACAGGCTCCAAGAGGGGGCCCTGGCCAGGCCTGCCAGTGACAGCAGGACAGTGATGGGGAACTCGTCCAGACTGCATGGGGAGCGCTTTCCCCTCTGCGAGCGAGCAGGAAACCTCTGGTCCCACGGTGCTGCGTGTCCGAGCCTGCCCCGACGGCCAGGGGGCTTCCAGCAGGAGCTGGGGGGGGTCTCTCGGGCACCGATCCACCAGCCTCAAAGCACCTCACTTTTTACAACTATTCCAGGCCCCAGCTGAGCACCTTGTCCGGACCTGCAGCGCTGCTTGCTGTGCCAGCCCTGCTGCCCCGTTCAGCCTTCCCGTCCTGGCCCCAGCACGGCCCCCCTCGCAGGTGGCAGCTGCAGTGCTTATCTGTCTCTCTGCCAGGTGCAGAGACACCAGGAACTTAATGTGCCTTAATGAGGCGAAGCCCTGTAGGTGAAGGAGACCGAGGTGCCAGACGTTGAAATTAGCCTGGCTGAACTGGGTTTAATTGTTCTGAGCCGCCGCACGGCACCAGCCGTGTTCATTCATTTGCAGTTGGATCCCACAGCCGGGCTGCTGGGGGAGCCTTCCTCGCTCTCCTGCGGGAACGGGGGGTGGTCTGTGGCCAGCCCTCTGACTCGGGTCCCCTCTGCTCTGGGGAGGCTTCCAGCCACAAGGGCCTCTTCTGAGGGCATCCCCAGGATACTGCCGCTGCCCAGGCCCCTTGGTGCCAGCTCTCCTCCTCCCACATCCCTCACGGCTGGGAATGGCCCAGGGCCGCCCCTGCGACATTCCCAGTGCTTGCCGATGCCTTCCACCCTCCCCTGCCGAAAGCTACGTCCCCACGTCGCTGCCTCTCGCCCCGAACCCTGCCACCCTCCACACCCCCGCTCTGCAGATGCCATTGCCATGGTCTCATGCACAGCAGGAAGCATGGCCAAGGCCCCTGCGTGCTCCTTCTGGCTCCCACTTCATCACTAGTAAGAAGGGTCCGCAGGGGAGACGGCCCCTGCCCACACCTGCCTCCACCACCCAGGGCAGCTGCACAGGGGCAGAACTGAGCCCTTCCCTTGGCGCTTAGCAGCTGTGCCGGTGATTCCCCAGTCAGAAGGAAATCCAGCCCCTCCCCCATGGCTGGGCCGGCTCTGCAGGGCTAATGGGACCAGGGCCGGCCCCTCCCCCATGGCTGGGCCAGCTCTGCAGTGCTAATGGGACTGGTGCCGGCCCCTCCCCCATGGCTGGGCCGGCTCTGCAGGGCTACTTGTTAAAACAGAGCAAAACCTTCCTTTCGTCCCTCAAGTCAGGGCTGTGGGCGATGCTCCCAGGGCCAGGTCGGGAGAGGACAGGGCTGTTTTCAGTCCCTTTAATGCTGGCTGCCCCCTCCCTCCTGCCCTAGGAGTTTTCCCTGCCCCTTTCCCTAGCCCCACAGGCACCTGTCCCCACACCTGTCCAGGTCTGTTTCCAAACTCCTAACCCCACACAGGGCTGGGGAGTCACAGAGATCCTGCACTGGCCAGGCAGAGCCTGGATAACAGGGTTACTTCCCAGTAACTGTTGTTCTTCGAGATGTGTTACTCATGTCCATTCCAATCTAGGTGTGTGCACACCCCGTGCACTGGTTCCCGGAACTTTTTTCCCCTTAGTAAGCCCCATAGGGTCAGCTCAGGTGCCCCTGGAGTGCCACACTCATGCCGTGGTATATCAGGTGCCGTCGGCCCTGCGGGCCCTCAGTGCCTTCTTTTTGCCAACTCCGATAGTGGAGACGGGGGGTGGGTGTGGAATGGATTTGAGCAACACATCTCGAAGAACAGCAGTTACTGGTAAGTAACCCTGTTTTCTACTTCGAGTGCTTGCTCATGTCCATTTCACTATAGGTGATTGAATAGCCATACCTGGGTAGGAGTCATCGGCGAGCTGCTCTCAGCAGCACAGCCCTGCCGAAGCCCGCGTCCTCTCTTGCCTGCTGCACGATGGCGTAGTGGGACGTGAAGGTGTGGACCAACGACCAGGTCGCTGCTTTGCAGATGTCCTGCAGGGGCACTCTCTCCAGGAAGGCCACCGACGAGGCCTGGGCTCTGGTGGAGTGCGCTGACACAGGTCCTGGAAGCGGCACCCTCGCCTGCTCATAGCAGGCGGTGATCCAGGCAGAGATGCACTGGGTGGAGACAGGTGAGCCCTTCATCCGGTCTGCCACTGCCATGAACAGCTGCGTGGACTTCCGGAACGGCCGCGTCCGCTCGATGTAGAAGGCCAGGGCACGTCTGACATCCAGCGAATGCCATCTCCGCTCCTCCTCCGAACCGTGCGGTTTTGGAAAGAACACGGGGAGGAAGATATCCTGGTTATAGTGAAACTGGGAGACAACCTTAGGCAGGAAGGCCGGGTGGGGTCTCAGCCGCACCTTGTCTTTATAAAAGACGGTGCAGGGGGGCTTCGAGGTCAATGCTCTTATCTCGGAGACCCTCCTAGCCGATGTAATGGCCACCAGGAAGGCTACCTTCCACGAGAGCACGAGCAGTGGGCATGTAGCCATGGGCTCGAAGGGGGGTCCCGTCAGAGCGGTGAGGCCCAGGTTCAAATCCCAGGGAGGCACCGGGTCGCGGACCTGCGGGTACAGCCTCTCCACGCCTTTGAGGAACCTGACTGACTTGGGGTGCGAGAATAGTGACCTCCCTCCCATCAGCTGGTGGAAGGCCGAGATGGCCGCCAGGTGCACCTTCAGGGAGGCCAGAGCTAGACCCTGCAGCTTCAGGTGGAGCAGGTTCTCCAAAATCGCCTGTATGGGCAAACGGCTCAGTGGGACACCCCTGGACTCTGCTTCCACTTGGCCGGTACACTACCTGAGTGGAGGGTTTCCTGCTACCCAGCAGAACCTGTTGGACCTGCGCCAAGCAGGCTCTCTCTCCCTCCGTCAGCCAGAGAGTCTCCAGGCCGTCAGGTGAAGGGAGTCCAGGCCGGGTGCAGCAGGCGACCCCGGTCCAGGGAGAAAAGGTTGTAACACCTCGGGAGCAGCAGCGGCAGGGCGATGGACAGGTCCAGCAACATACTGAACCAATGTTGTCTCGGCCAGGCTGAGGCGATCAGCATCACGTCCGCTTTGTCTCTCGATCTTCAAGAGGACTTTGGGCAGCAGCAGAATGGGGGGAAACGCATACAAGAGGATGCCCGTCCAGTCTACGAGGAACGCATCGGAGATGGAGCCCAGCTCATGACCCCGGAGCGAGCAGAACCTCGGGCACTTCCTGTTCCAAGACGACGCGAACAGGTCCAGTTGGGGAACACCCCACTTGCAGAAGATAAAAGTTATCACCTCCGGGAGCAGTGACCAGTCGTGGCGGGGTAGAAACGACCTGCTGAGGCGGTGCGCCTCGTCGTTCCTGACCCTGGGAGGTGAGAGGCAGATA
The DNA here is from genome assembly GCF_026122565.2 of Emydura macquarii macquarii. Classification (NCBI taxonomy): domain Eukaryota; kingdom Metazoa; phylum Chordata; order Testudines; family Chelidae; genus Emydura; species Emydura macquarii. The sequence continues at coordinate 9,788,449 of NW_027131391.1, forward strand.
AGTGGAAGTCGTGCCTCACCGCAAGGTCCCAAAGTCGAATGGCCTCCTGGCAAAGGGCCGAGGAGCGCGCTCCCCCTGCCAGTTCATGTAGAACATGGTCGCTGTGTTGTCCGTGAGGACCTGCACCATCCTGCCCCTCAGGAATCTGAGGAACACCTTGCAGGCCAGGCGGACTGCCCCCCAGCCCACATCAGAGGCATCCGTGATAAGAGTTATCGATGGTGCCAAGTCTCTGAAGGGAACACCCCTCAGTACCTCCCCTGGGTCCCTCCACCAATCCAGGGAGCTCAGGACCTGTGGGTGAACCGTGACCACTCTGTTCAACGAGTGCCTGGCTGGTGCATACACGGAGGCCAGCCACGCCTGGAAAGGCCTGAGTTTGAGGCGAGCCAGCCTCATTACATACGTGCAGGCCGCCATGTGTCCCAACAGCTGCAGGCAGTGCCTGGCTGTCGTCGTGGGGGACCCGTGGAGGTTGTCTATTATGGCAGCCATCGCCTCGAAGCGAGGCTGTGGGAGGAAGGCTCTGGCCTGGGTGGCATCCAGGGAGGCCCCGATAAAGTCTATGCGCTGCACCGGGGTGAGAGTGGACTTCTGCTCGTTGATGAGCAGCCCCAGTCTGGTGCATGTCGCACAGGTGAGTTCCAGGCTGTTTCTCACATGGGCCCTGGACCTACCCCGGATCAGCCAGTCGTCCAGGTAGGGGAAGATCCGAACCCCTCTGCGGCGCAGGTGGGCTGCCACCACCGCCATGCATTTTGTGAACACCGGGGGGGCAGACGAGAGGCCGAAGGGTAGGGTCGAGAACTGGTAGTGGCAGCCAGCTACCACAAACCGGAGGAACCTTCTGTGACCAGGGAGGATAGAAATGTGAAAATATGCATCCTTTAAGTTGAGGGCAGCGTACCAGTCCCCTGGATCTAGAGTGGGAATGATGGAGGCTAGGGAAACCAGACGGAACATGAGGCGTCTGATGAATTTGTTCAGATGGTGGAGGTCTAATATGGGCCTCAGGCCCCCCTTTGCCTTGGGAATGAGGAAATATCGTGAGTAGAACCCCTTTCCCCTTTCCTGTGGGGGAATCTCTTCCACAGCTCCGAGGTGGAGGAGAGAGTTCACCTCCTGTACGCGGAGTTGCTCGTGAGAGGGGTCCCTGAAGAGGGACGGGATAGGGGGAGAGTCCAGGGGGAAGGCCGTGAGTTGGATTACACCGAGGACCCAGCGGTCTGAGGTGATGTTTTGCCACTCGGTGTGGTACGGCCTGAGTCTGTGGGTGACCGGAAGGGTCAGATCCAGTGGGATGGGGAAAGTGCCACCCTCGGGCGCACCATCAAAACTGCCGCCTGTTATTATTGTGCCCCTTGGCTGGGTCTTGTTGGGGGCCCGCCGAGGACCCCTGGCGGTCGCGGCAGTTAGGCGGCCTGTATCTGTCCCGACCCCTCCGGGGTTGAGCGGGTCTGGGAGGCGGCCTAGGGGCAGGCTGGGGCTGGCGCTGGGCTTGCGGCGAGACTGACGCTTCGAGGCCTGCGGGGTGTAAAGCCCTAGTGACTTCAAAGTAGCCCTGGAGTCTTTGAGGGTGTGCAATTTGTCATCTGTCTTCTCCGAGAAGAGGCCAGCGCCATCGAAAGGCAGGTCCTGGATGGACTGCTGGGCCTCGTGACAGCCCCGAAGATGCAGCCAGGCACAGCGCCGCATCACGATGCCCGACGCCATCGCCCTGCTAGCGGTGTCTGCTGCGTTGCTGCTGACTGTAGGGCCGCCCCTGCCACCGCAGCGCCCTCCTCGATGACCGTGGCGAAGCCCGCTGCCTGGTGTTGTGGCAATCCCTGCGCAAACCTCTGCAAGGAGGACCAGAGGTTCAGACTGTAACGGCCGAGGAGCGCCTGGTGGTTGGCGACCCTCAGCTGCAGGGCCCCCGTGGAGTAGACCTTGCGGCCAAAATGGTCCAACTTTTTGTTATCCTTATTTTTGGGGGTGTTGGCCTGGGCCCCCTGCCTGTCTTGCTGGTTGGCGGCATCAACCACGAGAGTCCCCAGAGCAGGGTGGTTGAACAGGAATTCAAACCCCTCCGCAGGAACATAATATTTCCTCTCGGCGCCATTAGATGTAGGGGCAACCGAGGCAGGGGTTTGCCAGAGGGTCTTGGCCAGCTTCCAGACGCTCTCGTGCACCGGCAGGGCGACTCTGGATGGCCCCGCCGACCCAGACACACCAAAGAGGGGGGCCTCCTCCTCAGAGCGCTCCTTGTGCTCGAGGTTCAAGTTGCTGGCCACCCTCTTAAGCAGTTCCTGCTGTGCCTTAAAGTCAGGCAGGGGCGCCCTGTGGTCCCTGGCGGCCGCATCGTCCGGGGAGGACGAGGAGGATTGTGGGAGGGGCCCCGTGGAAGGACCCTCACGAGGGTCCGATTCCTCCTCGGAGGAATGGCCCTTGTCCGGCTGGCTCGGATTAGTGGACCAAAATCGTACCCTGGCCCATCTGGGTACCCCAGGGCCCCCAGTAGGGCCACTGCCATGGTCCTTGAGGCCACGCCGGTGCCGGCACTGGTGCCGACTGGGAAATGTCCGGATGAGCGCGGGACCCCGAGCCACTGAAGTGGTGCTGACGAGACTTGTGGCCCCGGCCTGCCCTCGTCGATGACCTGCTCCAAGATGACGAGGAGGAGCATCGGTGCCGATGCCTGCGGTGCCGGCGGGGGGGCGAGCGATTGGAGGAGCTGGAACATGATCTCCGCCTGGGTGCTGAGGTCTTGTGATGGTGCTTGCCCCTAGGAGAACGGGAGAGGTGCCGGCCGTGATGTCTCCGCCCTGGCTCCAACTCCAAAGATCTCGAGCGGATCGAGACCAGTGTCGGATGCATCAGGTCTGGTCGGGCGCTGGGATCCACGCCGGGCTGCATGCCGGTGATCGAGACCGGTGCCGTGCTGGACTCAGTGCCGGGGTACGAGATCCCGAAGTGCGATCCCCACGTGAGGTGGAACTGTAGCAATGTCGCCTCGCGCTGGAGCCTCGAGACCGCCCTCAGTGCCACGGCGTCAAGGAGCTCGACGACTCGGAGTCGGAGCTGGGAGGGGAGCCCGCACTCTCTACCCTCCGTGACCGTCTGGGGGGAGACCTGGACACCTGCCTCGACCATCCACTGCGGTAACCCAGCGTGGGTTTACCCCGAGACGCCTGCGCCCTTGGCCGAGGGGGTGAAGGAGACATGGGCATGCCCATGAGGGCGCGTGCCGTAGCAAACGCCTCCGGCATCGACGGTCCTTGCAGGGGCGCTCCCCCACCCCCAGGAATCAGGGGAGGCTCCCTGCGAGGAGATGCCGGTGCCGGAGTGATCTCAATGGCACGTGGCTGGGGCATCTCCTGACTAACCGGCAGCGCGGGGGAGTCCTTGTGAGCGGCCTCCTACTGTTTCTTCTTCCTCGGCACCGAAAGTTGCTGGCGAGACGACTCCAGTGCCAGTGGGGCGCTGTGCACCAAGGAGACGCTTGGTGCTGCAGGGGATCGCGCTGGTTCGGAGTCCGGCCGGAGCGCAGACTCCATCAGGATGGCTTTCAAGCGCACGTCTCTCTCCTCCTGGGTCCGCGGCTTGAAGGCCTTGCAGATTTTGCACTTCTCCTTGCGGTGCTGCTCCCCGAGACAACGGAGGCAGCGGTCGTGAGGATCGCTCACAGGGAAGGCTTTGCCGCAAGCGGCATAGCCTTAAAACGGGTTGAGCCAGGCATGGCCCAACCTTAAGCCCCTGAGGACTATCTCCTATTGTTCTAACTCTAATACCTAACTATTCAGCTAAACTGCTGTACTTCACACTATCTACTATCAACAACAACGATGAAGAGCGGGGAGGCTACTTGCTGTTAGCAAGAGGCAGACGTTCCAGCAACCGTCAACGGGCAGAAAGAAGGGACTGAGGGCCCTCAGGGCCGGCGGCGCCTGATATACCGCGGCATGAGCCCGGCACTCCAGGGGCCGCCTGAGCCGGCCCTACGGGGCTTGCTAAGGGGAAAAAGTTCCGGGGACCAGTGCACGGGGCGCGCACTCACCTATTCTGGAATGGACACGAGCAAGCACTCGGTAGAGGTCATTGCTACGCCAGGTGCCCCACCGCCGCGCTGAGAGCTCCGCGGCCCGCGCTGACCCACATTGTTTCCCTGTGCTCCCCCGTCAGTCTGTCGCCACCTGTTGTCTCATCTTAGGTTGCAAGGGCCAGCTCTTTATTCCGTGTTTGTACAGCGCCTAGCACGCCAGCTGTCCAGGAACACACAGAAATAACAGTAGCCTTTCTAGGTCCCTCTTCAGGGCAGAGCTAAGGCCTGTGGAAGCCAAGCTAGTCCTGGAAGCTCCCAGCCCATGGGCACAGCCAGGCCCCTGCAGGAGAGCCAGGGCTGAAGAGTTACGTTGGAGCTACAGCTCCCCAGTGCCTTGCCACCGCAGCAGGCTGGGGCTTTCATTCCCTGGAGCTGAACTGCTGTTAGCAATGGGGGCAGAACTCAGGGAGGAGGAGCTCAGTGTGGACAAGAGCGCTGTGCTCTGTCTCTTGTCCTTCTGCATGGGCACCGTTTGGATGTCACAGCATTTGGATGACACCAGAGATGGAGCCCTGGAAAGGTGCACCGTGTTCCTTACCATGCAAATGCAGCCTCCTGGAGAGACCCTTGTAACGAGCTGGCCTCTGCTGGCTGGAATTAGAACTGCTCAGCTGTGTGTCAGCCTCTCTATACTGCTCGCAGCTATTGGAGCTTCTCCTTTAACTCAAGGGGTCTGTGCTTTTGCAGCAGAAGTATTTCCCACCCCTCACCCCCACACACAATCACTGTGAAGTCCTAGCTAATCACAGTTTTGTTAATGAATTGTATTTATTCCCTTTCTGGGATCCTGATGGTGCAGATCCCTGGAGCATCACAGGATTGGAAAGACACGGGCAGGCATGTGATGTAGGGGTGGGGAGGCAGGAATCCTAGTCGCTGCTCCCAGCTCTGCTGCAGACTCACTGTATGACCTTGAGCAAGTCACTTTGCCTCCGTGTGCCTCCGTTTCTTTATCTGTAAACTGGGGCTAATGATACATTCCTCATGGGGGAGATGTGACATTTAAGTCATCAACGTTGGGAAAGCGCATTGAGGAGTTACACCAGATGTGTCAAGGTGCTTCCATAGCCCTCTTCGTTACTGCCCCTGAGCACCTCCCAGCCACTAAATGTACACAGAGATGGGAAAACTGAGGCACAGGGTAGATTAAGTGAGTTGGCCAAGGATTCACACAAGGATTCTGCAGCTGAGTCCGCAACTGAATGCAGGTCTCTCAAATCCCAATCCAATGTCCTGTCCCCTAGCTTGTCCTTCCACTCACATTCCAAGAAGGAGCATTATCATGGCATCAGTGTCCTGGCTTTCCATTAAAAAATGTTGGACGCTGAGCATCTAAAGGGTTAAAATAATCCAAGGGGGGAACCACCTGCCTGTAGAAGGTCTGGGCATGGAAGCGTGGGGTATCAGACACATCCATTCCTGCTATTAATGAGGCTACGGCGAAATGGGGCAAATATGCTGATCTTCGCAGCTCATATTATTCTATAAAGATCCTGCCCAGAACATGATCTGGGGACTAAATAGTGTTCATGTGATGAAAATCTGCTTGAAAATCTGGGGAGAACTGTAATTTACTAGATTTTTAAAGTGGAAATCAAGCCAGAAAGGCTGGGGGTGGGGGTGGTGAAGGAAATGGCGTTTTGCTACCTCTGTCCTTCTGTGAAGATAATAAAGCTGGAAATGCAGCTAACCCTAAAGAGCAGGATCAGAGACCCAAACTCCTCTGCCCTGGGGAGGGACTGGAACATCTGGCACAGAGAGAGATCCTTTGTTCCTCCCCTGCTCCATCTTGTACTCACGTAGTGCCCACTGTGCCCCTAGTGACGGGTGCATTGGGTGAATATAACCTGGTGCACGACCAAGAACAAAGCACCACGCAGGAGAGCTGCACTGCAAGGGTTTTTGTCACCACAAATCACAGCACGGTGACAAAACACAACGAGGAGTAAACACAGCCTTCCGCAGGCTGAGGCATGCTGACCTGGAACCCCATCCCCTTGGGTGGGATGCCCCCCGGCACTGGGATGTGTGCCCCGGAGTATGCACCACCCTCTGCACATCCACAAACACACACATCCTCACACACATCCACAAACAGCCACTCACACTCTCACCCACGCCCATCTGCAAGAGGAGGTGCACTCAGTCACACAGCCTGCACATCCACAGGCAGTCATCATCACACCCTCCACAGACACACACCCACACACCAAACCAGCATGCACAAATGCACACTCAGACCTCAGACACACCCGTGCCCATGTAGGACACATCCACATTCCAGGGAGTCTGCACCACTGGCCAGACGTCAGGCGTTTTACAGCTGTTCTGTCGCAAACCCTGCCTCGGGCTCCCTGCAGCGCTCCGCTTCCCAGCCCTTCCGCCTGGGAGTCTACCGCTGCTGAGCTCCTCTGGAGTCACCCTTCTGCTCTGGGCTCCAGCCTACCTCTTTACCTAGGGGCTTCTGCACCAGCCTTCTTCTTGGCTAAGCTCAACACAGCCTTCTCTGGACCCGCTGCTCAGCCAGGTCCCAGCAGCTCCCCCCAGGGAACCCCCACCAACACCCAGCCGCTTCCTTCCTTCTTCTCAGCTCCTGGCTGGCCAAGGGCACCATCAGGGAGGCAGCGAACGAGACACAAGTGAACTGGACCCATTCCTCTTCAAGGGATCCTTCAGCCTGTGCCCAGCCCACCGCCCCTCCTGTTCACACTTCCCCTGCCCTCTGCAGTCACGTAACAGTTATGGCTCCCACGGCGTTTGGGTGTCTTTCACCGTGGACGCTAACAGCTGGGCAGAAGCAGACTCAGCCACACTGGCTGCTGCCCGCACAGTGGAGCCCTTGGGAAGGAACGAAGGAATTTTTAAAAGAGCAAATTCACTCCAGCCCCCTGAAAAGCCGACACGGCCCTTCACTGAGACGGCCAATAAAGGCTGGGTCATCTCCTAATGCCTTTTTATTGCATCCAGATGGGTCTTTAAAATCAACTCCCCGCTGCCCGTGGCCTCTGTCTGGCCCAGGCATCGCCCTTGGCACACATCCCTCATTGCTAGCCCCGGAAGGCCAGAGTTCTCTTAGGCGCGTCTACACTGCGATAAAAGACTGATGCAGCCGACGTTGCCTTGCCGGACTATAAACGTGCAGTGCGGCCACTTGGGCTCAGGTTGGACCTCAGGGCCTGAGTCTGAACATCTACGCTGCAATTTGGTAGCCCCACAGCCCGAGCCCCGTGAACCCGAGCCAGCTGACCCAGGCCAGCCATGGGTTTTATTGCAGTGTAGACGCATCCCTAGAGGCTCCAGCTGGGCTTGGGGACCCATGGCGGTAGGTGCTGTGCGTATGGCGAGAGACAGTCATGTCCCTAAAAGAGCTTACAGCCTAAATGAGCAAGGCAGACAAGGTGGGAGGAAGGGCATATTATTACTCCTATATTACCGGGGGGGGAGGGGGAACGGGGGATCACTGAGGCACAGAGAGATCAATGGATGTGCCCAAGGTCATACAGAACTTCTGTGGCAGAGCCAAGATTTGAATCCAGGTTTCTTCCACCCCAGGACAGTGCTTTCACCAAGGTTCCCCTCCTAGTCCTTCTAATCCAATCACAAACCTGCCAATGCCACCCAGTTTTTCTAGCCCTCTTCTCCATAGAGATCTTTCAATTCCATCCATTTCTGGAGCCACCCCTTTCCACCTAGATCTTCCATTCCTCCCACTTCCAGACCTTCTCCTCACCTATGGAGTCCTTCCACCTTATGCATATTTGCAAAGTGCTTTGAGATCCTGGAATGGAAATCACTAGGGAAGCACAAACCATCTTGGCCATCACCAGGGTTCAGAGTAAACATCCAACTAAGATGGGTGGAGCAGTCCACACCTCTCTCTAAGCTCCTGGTCCATGACTGTCTTCAAGCTCACATCCATCAAGTTTTCTTCATAACAAGAAAGGTGATAATCTTTTTTTTTAACCTTATATTCTGCAGGAAAGAGCAGAAATACCAAAATCCTGTGGAGAAGACCCAAATCTGGGCTGTAGCAAAGAGTCTCATGGGTTTCCAGGGCATGCATTAGTTATTCTCTCACACACAATTGACTTGACTTTACTTACATTCCTCAGCTTTTCCCTACACTGTCAACCTTCCGCAGCAGCCAGCCAGATGTTAGTAGGAATAATGATAACTGCACTTCTCTGGTGCCGCTGAACTGAGGGTCTCCAAGTTTGTTACGTATATGAAGGGCACCCCCAACAGCTGGGGAAAGGGAGGCACAGTGAGACTATGGCTGACCTGCAGTGAGAAGCAGCACATTGTTTCCACCCTGTTTTTCCTGGAAGAGTCTATGGTTGACCGCAGAACCAGTCGCAGGATGATGTCAGAAACACTAAGGTAGCGAAAACTGAGCTATTGAGAGAGGCTGGGGTTGCTGACATCTGTTTAACTCCAACACAAACCGTCAGAATAAAGATTCTGTTGCTTGAAGATTCAACATCTACCTCCAGCCCCTTTAATTAAGGGCAGCTTTAACTCATCAATTTTAATGGAAGCTGAACTGAGCCCGTAATGACAGAGAAAGCTCCCGATCCAGGTCTTTAGTCCTCCAGGGAGACCTCCACCGAAAACAGATACAATTTTGCTCATATTCTTAAAGGTCACAAAGCTGTTTTTTTCCTTGCAGGTTGCAGTAAAGTGATTTGTCCAACATAAGAACGGCCTTAGTGGGTCAGACCAATGGTCCATCTAGCCCAGTATCCTGTCTTCCAACAGTGCCCAGTGTGAGGTGCTTCAGAGGCAATGATCAGAACCTGTAATCAGCAAGTGATCATCCCGTCACCCACTCCCAGCTTCTGGCAGTCAGAGGCTTAGGGCACCCCGAGCTTGGGGTCGTGTCCCTGACCATCTTGGCTAATGGACCTAGCCTCCAGGAACTGCTCGAGTTCGTTTTTGAATCCAGTTTTACCTTTGGCCTTCACAACATTCCCTGGCAGTGAGTTCCCCAGTTTGACTGTGCATCACACACTGAGTCAGTAGTGGAGCTGGGAGCAGAACGCACAGGGGCGGGGGCAGTCTGGTTAGCATAACAAAGAGATGAAGGGGTGATGTGCTCCCTAGATGGGGAACAGCTGTTTGACGCTTGGCCCTTCCACCTAGCAAGCAAAGGTCTACCATGATCTGGGCCGGAGGTTGAACCGAGACAAATTCAGACTTGTTATCAGCGAGGGTAATTAACCATTGCACCAGTCCCCTGGGGGTATGGGGGAGTCTCCATCACTGGCCGTTTGTGACTCAAGGCTGGATGCTTTTAAAGGGTGGGCTCGAGTTCAAACAGGAATGATGGTGGGGCAGGTCTCTGGCCTGCCCTAGGCTGGAGGTCAGACCCAGTGATCACAATGGTCCCTCCGGGCCCGGGAGTCTCTGAGCTAGAACACGCTGCCTGTCTGAGCACACTGCAGGCCACCCCGCAACCCCAGCAGCTCCTGGCTGAGCTCAGCCACTGTCACAGGCTCCCCAGCTGCCAAGCAAGCAACTCCGTGCCTGACCACTGGCTTCAGCGGCGTTTGGCTCAGGCCCTCAGCACACCACCCAGCCTGCAGCAGCGAGAGGCAGTCCCCAGGCTTGGACTGGTCCCTGGGAACAGCGAAGCTGGGCGATGTAGCCCTAGGCCAGGCTAATCTGCTTAGCATGCGGGCTCAGTCAGCAGCGAGGATGAGGCCATCCTGATCATTAGTGCTGCATTAATCATGCTCCTCTGCCAAGGGAGGTGTGGGGCAAGGCTGGGGCTGGCGTGGAATATTTATTAGCCAAGGCAGAGTTTGTCTCTGGAAAATACAAGGCACCTTTTTACCCAGCTACTGAATGGGAAACTCAGCTTGCTCCCGGGAAGACCAAGCACAGACTCAATGAGTCTGCATTGGAACGCCAAGCCAAGCCATTTCTCTAGCAGGCTTCCCACTGTGTCCCGTTGGTACAGGCCATGCCAGGGGCCTTTACCCAGTCGCTCCGTGCTCAGCTCTGGATTTGCTTTCCTGCACCTGTTTCTCTGTTGCTGGGGTGCAGAATGGGGCTTCTGCCTGCCAGGCTAAGTGGGATCTTCAGCTTGGAACTTGCCACTTCCGTACAACTTCCTCTTGCTGGACCTAGGGGAGACTTGGAGGCCTCTGTCACTTCTCTCCCATTGCTCTCCCCCAACCTGATTTATGAGGGAAATTAGGTCTCTCAACACACCAAATGAGATCCAGCAATGAAGAAAGGGAGGGATGAAGGGGGAATCTGATTTAAATAACACAGTGAGAGGCAGATGGGATGACCCATTTCTGCCTAGTAACGGGACTGTGAGTGGAAGGCAGGAATCCCAAGGCATTGATGAAAACATGTTATGGCAAAGTCTAAAGTGAGGGGATTTTTTCCGGTGGGTGTTAACAGCTGAGAATCCAAGAGAGGGGCTGAAGAGAAATACAGGCTAGGAAGGGAACACTGCAAGTAATGAGAGAAGTGGAGGCTTTGAGAAAAGAAGCACCACATTGCAATATTTTTGTGCAGGAAATTCCTTCCTGACCCAAGTGATCAGCTTGTGCCCTGAAGTTTGAGTATTGCTAGCTCCTTATAAAATGTGCATCGTGAACCGGCAAACAAGGGAGGACTAAGAAGCCCTGACTGGATTTCAACTCTCGCCTCCCAGCCCCCGCTGCTCTCCATGGTGCTGATGTCTCACAAATGATCAAGGTGGCTCTTGACCCAGGTGTGTGCTCACCGAGGTAACCACTGCCCCTTGTGTTGATCTTCCAGAGATGGATTGTTTTCCCAGGTTTTAAAAATAACAGTGTTTGCTCGGGAGCTGTTATAACATTTTCCAGAGGCCTGAGATCAATCAGGCCAACCCTCTCAGCAGATCATCCTCTGTGTGTATTCTTATGTGTCTTGGACTGCTGGACATGCTTCCTTTGTAGGAATGGCTGTTTGATGGGATGCAAAGCTTTACTGGGGTTCAAACCGGCTACTCCTATCTCCTCACCACTACCCTGCAGGAGGCCTTGGTGCAGCTGAGAAGAAACAAGTGTTGGTGTCAGAGCCAGGCTGTCGCTACCGCCCTCTCACTTTCAGGGCTGCTGTCCCCCACCTCTTTCCCCTTTAGTGTAAAAAAGTTAACTCCTACGTGCGTTACAGAATACGCCACTAATCAGCTGAAAATCCTAACCTGTGATTTGCAGGGAGAGTTTATAAAAGACTTTTAGTCTTTGTGTACCAGCTAAATTCCCTGAGATCCGAGGCTCTTTCCTTCCACACACACCCGTGCGCTACATTATTTAGAAATATTCAAGCAGTGTGAGGGCTTCTTCCTCTGCATTTGATACCAGGGAATTTAGGTCAGCATCTCTTTATTTTCCCTTTGTTTTGCAGCCTGGTTTTTCTGGAGCCGTGCAGGCAAACCCCACTTTTCCTTTCATTGTCGCTTCAAAAATAAAGTCAACTCCTCTCCTCGGGGCAGGCCCCACATTGAAACAAACAAACAAAATAATAGAATCAGATCAGCCTATCCACTTCTCCTGAGTAAATTATTGACTGAAAAAAGTGTACGTAAATGTGACAAACAGAACCATCATTCTAGGACAAACCCTCGTCAAGAGCTAAATTTAATCTCCAGGGGTTTTGCTGCCGGGGCTGTGCAAACACAGAGCAGATAAACAACTCTGCTGCTGAATTTATTAAATGACATATGCAAACACTCCGCTGCAAACCCTTCTGTGAATCAGAAGGTGGGGAAAGGGGCCAGGCAGAGGGAACAGCCTCCTTGCTTTTTGTGTGCATGTCCTCGTGCCCTCCATCAAGGCCTGAATGATGGACAAGGAAAATTAAATATTTCCTGCTCCCAGCCTAGCTCAGAGGCAGCCTGGTCAAGTGTCTATTAACCTAGCATTGCAGCAGCTCCCTGCTCCCCAAACCTCTGCATTCAGGGACAGCAAAAGCTGCTAAGAAGTGACAGCTGATTGAAGGAGCACATGCCACAGAGCTGGTATTATTTATGTGCCAACTACTCAAACACTGAGGGAGAGCTGCCAGGCTAGTGTGAACACAACTCCCAGGGACATGTCAGCAAACAGGACAGCTGTGATCAAAGCAGAGGAAGACTGGAGCTCTCCCAAATCAAGTCAGATCAGGATCCACGGCTGCCAAGAAATTCCCTCTGACATGTCATGAATGGCTTCCACCTGATATAGCCACTTATCTATGAGACAGATCAAGCCAAGTAAGCGAGTAGCATGTCGACAGTCACACCTCCAGTATGGGGGAAGAAGGGATAGTGGCTGTGCAATACTTCCTTGCCCTCCTGCACTGCAGCCTGTGCAAAAGGCAGATGCCACCTTATGTCCCCTTTACTCTATAGAGCACACGTGGTAGACTAGGGAGGATAGGGCCCCTAGTGTTTAGATATAGCAGAGGGGTGCGGTCATGTCTCAGTGCTGGGGATTCCTTTATGGTGCATTTAATACTTCCTGTAATGTTACAATAACAAAGTGCTCTTTATTCTTTTTAACCCACCTCAAAAAAAACCCAACTGCACCTCCGAGTGCTTTGAATTTTTATTAAAACAAATGAGAAAACAATGGTATCTTCAGAGTACAACAATCCACGGGAATAGAGAAAAGGCCTTTCTGTACAGGACCCCATCCCAGGGAAAAGGCTCCTTTATCCATCTGAATTTCAGACACGTACACTTGCAAATGGGAGGAGTTTCAACGCACATCAGGGACCTTTTAAATAAAAGCATTCAAGGATGCGCTCTGCTAAAAGCTAGGATATACTATACTGAGCCAAGGGCTGACTCTCTGGGCCGAATCCACCCTGCCTGTAACTCGACTGAAGTCACCACAGGGCTAGATTCAGTCCTCTGTGATTAAACTAGGTTGTTGAAAAAAATAAAATAAAAGGCAAGTTAATTGTGTGGGTTAAAAAATGACCATGTTTGCTCAGCATTGCCAAGAGTGGGCAGCGAGGACACAATTTTTAGTGTTGCTTAAATAAGAACAGCCATACTGGGACAGACCAATGGTCCATCTAGCTCAGTATCTTGTCTTCTGACAGTGGCTGGTGCCTGATGCTTCAGAGGGAGTGAAGAGAACAGGGCAATTAAGTGAGCCATCCCATCAGCCAGGCCCAGCGTCTGGCAGTCAGTCTGAAGAACACCCAGAGCATGGGGTTGCATCCTTGATCATCTTGGCTAATAGCCACCAATGGATTTGTCCTCCCTGAATTTATCTAATTCTTTACTGAACCCAGTTACAGTTTTCACCTTCACAACATCTCGGGTTCCACAGGATGTGCATTGTGTGAAGTATTTCCTTTCGTTTGTTTTAAGCCAGCTGCCTATTAATTTCATTGGGAGACCCCCGCTTCTTGTGTTACAACAGTGCTGAATTAGGAAGGAGAGCGGGGTGTGGAAATAACTCCTTGTTGGCCTTGTCTCTACAGGGAAGCAATGCCAACAATTTATAACTGGCTGTTCCAGGGCAAATCTCAAGCATAAACAAGGTAAACTGCAATTTGGATTGGTCTTAAAACCAGGCTTGACTTCACTGGGATTAGGCACGACCTCCAAGTTGACCACGTGTCTAAGTGTCTGCAGGATCATGGTCCAGAGCCCAGAGCCTCCAAGGTATTTAGGCTCCTAACTTCCACTGAAAATCAATGGAAGCTAGGAAGCGCAGCACCTCTGAGGATCTGGACCTACATGCACCTGTTAAACACTGGTATGAAATGCACGTTTCACACTAGCCCCAGTGTCACAGCTGCAAGCTTGGGCTGAAATGCTGGCTCCACTGAAGCCAAACAGCAAAATTCCCATTGACTTCACTGGGGCCAGGATTTAATATTTCAAGCCGAAATGGGTGTTGGTTCTGAGTTTCCATTGCACCGCCCCTTGGATCACCCCAAGAGTGCTTGCCCAACCTTTCAGACTTGCAGTAAACACGACTGTAACACTGAGCCACTGGTGAGTGAGATGAGCAGGGAGAGACAGTGGAAAAGCATCTTTTACGAAAACCTTTTGATCCCCCCCCTTCCCTTTTGTCCCTTTACGGTCTCATCTCACACTGCCCCTCTCTACAGTAGGGAACCAGACGGGGCTCCCTCAGGGCCAGGCTAGAACTTGTGAATTGGCCAGAGGGAGGTGCTATAGAGAAATACAATCCAAAGGCTGGATGGTGCTGCCACAGCCTTAGCCTACAGCTGGGCCTGGAAATCAGCCCCTCACAGCAGGTCACTTTTCTGCTCTTATAACTTGAAAATGGCTAAACAGTCCTCCCCCTTTAAATTTAGCATCTCTGTTCCTGAACCACACCCGGATCTGCTGAGGTTACAGCCCTGAGGAAGCACTAACAGCCAATCTACAAACCCCTAAAGAGCAGGATGTAGGATGGAGACTCCAAACAGAACTTAACCCCAGTCACATGAACTGGGCCGGCTCAAGAGAAAAGCAAATCTGTAGCCCATGGCTATTGTGACTTTGGAGCCTGCTCCAACCTCTGGGGTGCTCCACTGCTATCTGCAAGCGTTGCTGCAGGGACCATGGGGGTGTTCTCAGTGCTCCGGGGGTGGTAAGAACATTTATACAAGATAGACAGTTAACATCCTGCCATTAACCTTCATGGGGATATATGTTAGAGACACGCCAACTCTAGCGCTCCGAAGGCTGTGTGGTTGGGGGGAACAAAGACCAGCCATCCATACGCCCCTGATGCACTTGTCAGGCAGGAGACATGCAGCATGGACAAGAGGACACGGGGAGTCAATGCTGTTTGCATGGCACTGCCCAGTGTCCCCGTCATGAAGAAGATCTCCTGGAAACACGAGGCTTATTGACACGGTGCATTCAAGGAGCGCACCAGCATTAACCCTTTAGAAGCTGCACCGTTCAAAGTGGCTGGCAGTCAGACGCAGCCCCATGTAAGAGTTGAATAGTGTATTTCTTTCTATGTAGTGAATAGAACCACCAGGGCAGTCACACTTTATGACAGTGCAGAATGAAACAGAGAACAACAAGGGGGTGAGCTTACGGGGTAATAGCAGCTTATGGGCGGGGGGGGGGGGGGGGGGGGGGGGGGGGGCGCGCGGGGCTGGGTGTGTGTGTGTGTGTGTGTGTGAGAGAGAGAGAGAGGTGGCAGCAGAGGCCATTACACAAGAACAGGGTGCATTGGATATGGCGCTGTCAAGCCTGGGGGAAGTAGTAAGCGATTTCTAGCCCCAGTCCCCTCCAACCACTCATCCCTCAAAGCAGAACACAAAGCAGGACCTGATAGGGGTGAATACTAGCAAAGGAGGCAGGGTGCTAAGGACACATGGCCCAGGAGTTAGTCCTCTCCTCCCACAGTACCAGCGGACCAAGGTTTTTGCTCCTTCCAAGAGCTGAGGGTGCCACTGACTTCTTCGACAGAGCTGCCTCCACTCCCTCGCTAAGAGAGAACTACTTCATTTCACAGCCAACCCCACTTCGGCTGCTTTAGGACTGAAGCCTGTTGCTTGGCTCTGTACTGCAGCTGCCACAGGATGCGAGTGTTCACAGCATGCTCCTTCAGGGACTGAAAACCACGGGCTCTGCCACAGCCAGAGCAAGACTGCTCCTGGTATATGTGCTCCACGGGACTCGGCCACAAAGAGAAGCTGAGACTGCACTCAGTGGAGATCCCGCTCATTGTGCACTGTTACCAACCCTGCCAGGGGAGTAAAAAAGGAGCAAGGGAGGTGATTTGCAGAGAGGCTGAGCACCTGCAGCTCCCATTAACAGGAACTGACACACTGGATCAGATCAGTACTCCATCTAGCCCATTTCCAACAAGGGCCACTGCTAGATGCTTCAGGGGACAGAGAAAAGAGCCCTGCAGTAGATAGGTATGGGATAACCAGGGCCCATAAGAAATTCCCTCCTGATCCACAGTATTTAAAGGTCAGCTTCTCCACGCAAGCATGAAGGTTCAGATCTCCTCCAACACTCAGTTACTTTTTAGACGTTTCCTGCTTGAATTCTGGTTGGTTTTGTATCCAGATAAAGATATAATCCTGCTAAATTACTGGTGTCAGCGTCTTCTTGTAGCGAGGCATTCCAGAGGCTCATTACTCACTGTGGGGGAAAATATTTCCTTTGATCACTGCTGAATACGCCACTTTTCAGTTTCATAGACAATGCCCTTGCTCATGTGTTATACAGGAGAGGGTGGATCTTCCTTCTCTATCCCCTTCATTATTTTGCACACCTTTGCCATCTCCCCCCATTAGACTGTTCTCTAAGGTAAACAGCCCGAGTCTTTTCAATCGCTCCTCATACGGAAGTCATTCCAAACCTATTCCCCTGCCTTGCTCTGAACCCCTTCTACATCTGTTAGATCATCTGACATGACCGGACTCAAACATGCTCTCCTAGGTGAGGCTATACCATTGATTTATGGCATTGCATTACACCATTCTGCATGTCATGAATGGGGGCTACAGGCAGGCAGCCCCTCTGAAAATCAAGGGCAAGTCCTGTAAGGTTTGGGGACGTGGAAAGGGTAGCACAAATCCCACCCCCATCCCCGGAACTGCCAAAGGTGTCACATCTCCACTGGCGGGAGCGCACATTATTTGTGGCATTCCCTAAAGCAGGGCCTGGAAGGGAAAGGAGCCCACACTGGCCTGCTTTCCATCACCCAGGAGGTCACACGACAGTCATGACCAAATATAAATGCTGCTTGAAAAGACTGCAAGAGACGGCAGAGTTCAGCATTATAAACAGGAGAAGAGGGTAGCTAATTAACCTACAAAGGGGATTAAGAGAAACTAAGCTAGAGAACATCCTGTTGAAATCCGCGGACAGCTGACGGACCAAGTCCACCGCACACAAGCAGCATCTTGTCCCAGACTGCACCCAGCCAGCAGGTAATGGGGCTCCACGCCTGGCTCCCCCAGCCAATGGGATGTGCCTCTGTGTCCTGGCTGAGAGAGGTTCTGGCTGGCAGGTGGCTGGTTCGGTGGAAGCAGCAGTGCAGGATGGCTGGGTCACCTCCTAGAGTTCCTCGAAGAAGGCCACGCGGGACTTGGTGCTCTGCAAGGTGAGCTGCAAGAGAGTAGAGAGAGAGGCTGAAGAAAGCTTGACCCGCTTTCCCATGCTGCCCCAGTGCGTTCGGGGGGACTGCACCAGACCACGTGAGTTTAGGTTTATGGGCCTGATCCACAGAAATGCTGAGCACCTGCATCTACTGGGGAGGTCCATGGGTACTGCTGGTGTTCAGAGCCCCACAGGATCAGGCCGAACTTTAGGAAATCAAATCAAGTCCCAGAGAGCATTGGGCTGACCGGCTAATGCAACCAGGGAGGAATCCTTTTCCATAGGTTTCCGCCTGCGTGAAAGCAGCTCTTCCTGGCAGCCCAATGGAGGGGGCATCAGCCATGATCCAGACAAGAATCTCCTCGCTCACTCATCCAGCCTATTTGATAACTGGGCAACAAAAGGCCCCAGACCACAACAGATCCTGGAGGTCAAAAATGAACAAATGGGGATAGGGTGCAGGTCACAGGGTCAAAAGGATAAATCAGAAGGGCCCCTGAGCAGAGAACCTTGGAGAACTCCCAACTGCTCTGTGGAGTCCATGGTGCCACTGGACACCACCTAGAGCAGCTCTGCCTGGATGCGTCAAGGAACTGTAAAAAAGGCCCCACAGTCACAAAGGACACCCACAGCCATGGGGATCCAAGCCCTCCCTCCAGACATAGGTAGAGCACACTCAGACACCTGCTGTAGCAGCCCAGGGAATTCCCCATCATTCAGCCCAGAGAGTATCCTGTACCCAGGATTCCATCTAGCCAAGACAGCATGAGGGAGGTGGTGCAGGAAGAGCATTTAAATGAAGCGCCATTGGAGGAACATCTCAGAAGCTGAGTCCATCAACGAGACCTACTCACTCCTATCCAGACAATAATTCTAGACGACAGCTCCCAGCTTGGGTCGTCTTCACCTCACCAATGACAAGAACATAAGAATGGCCATACTGGGTCAGACCAATGGTCCATCTAGCCCAGTATCTTGTCTTCCAACAGTGATCAATGCCAGGTGCTACAGAGGGAATGAACAGAACAGGTCATCATCAAGTGATCCATCCTGTTGGCCATTCCCAGCCTCTGGCAAACAGCAACCCCTGCCATCTGGCTGATAGCCATTGATGGACCTGTCCTCCATGAACTTATCTAGTTCTTTTTCTGAACCCTGTTATAGTCTTGGCCTTCACAACATCCTCTGGCAAAGAGTTCCACAGGTTGACTGTGAATTGTGTGAAGAAATACTTTTTTGTTCATTTTAAACCTGCTGCCTATTAATTTCATTTGGTGACCCCTAGTTCTTATATTATGAGAAATAGTAACACTAATATTAATACTTTATTTATTTTTCCACACCAGTCACAATTTTATAGACCTCTGTCATATCCTCTTAGTCTTCTTTTTTCCGAGCTGAAAAGTCCCAGTCTTATTAATGTCTCCTCGTATGAAAGCTTCTCCATATCCTAACTAGATCTGCATGCAGTATTCAAGATGTGGGTGTACCATGGATTTATAAAGAGGCAACATGATATTTTCTCTCTTATCTATCCCTTTCCTAATGATTCCCAACATTCTGTTAGCTTTTTTGACTGCCATTGCACATCGAGTTGATGTTTTCGGAGAACTATCCACAATGAATCCAAGATCCTTCTTGAGTGGTAACAGGTAACTTAGACCCCATCATTTTATAGGTATAGTTGGGATTATGTTTTCCAATGTGCATTACTTTGCAGTTATCAACACTGAATTTCATCTGCCATTTCCTTGCCCAGCCACCCGGTTTTGTGAGATCCATTTGTAACTTTTCACAGGCTGCTTTGGACTTAACTATCTTGAGTAGCTTTGTATCATCTGCCAATTTTGCCACTTCACTAGTTACCCCTATTTCCAGATCATTGATGACTATGTTGAACAGCACTGGTCCCAGTACAGATCCCTATGGGACACCACTATTTACCTCTCCCCATTCTGAAAACTGACCATTTATTTCTACCTTTCATTTCCTGCCTTTTAACCAGTCACTGATTCCCTCTTATCCCATGACTGCTTATTTTGCTTAAGAGCGTTTGGTGAGGGACCTTGTCAAAGGTTTTCTGAAAATCTAAGTACGCTATATACTCTGGGTCACCCTTGTCCACATGCTTGTGGTCCGCCTCAAACAATTCTAGTAGATTGGTGGGGCATGATTTCCCTTTACAAAAACCATGTTGACTCTTCCCCAACAATCGTGTTCATCGTTGTGTCTGATAATTCTCTTCTTTATGATAGTTTCAACCAATGTGCCCAGTACCGAAGTTAGGCTTACTGGCCTGTAATTGCCGGGATTGCTTCTGGAGCCTTTTTTAAAAATTGACATCACATTAGCTGTCCTCCAGTTATCTGTTACAGAAGCTGATTTCAATGATAGGGTACATACCACAGTTAATAGTTCTGTAATTTCACATTTGAGTTCCTTCAGAACTCCTGGGTGACAAGGGCTCAAGATCTCTCCAGGTCACCTCCCCTGGTGAGTGACAGAGGAAGAACCCCTCAGACCAAAGCTACCATGTTGAAACCACAAGCGTGCACAGCCCTTCCTTCTTCCTCATCAGCACATGACCTGCACCACCCACTGCTACTCAGCCATGGGCAGGGATCCCAGGCACTCCAGGATTCCGGCACGAAGGAACTTGCTGAGGAATTCAGCAGATGTCTCTACTATGCTGAGACCACTGTCTAGGCCTTGCAGTGACTGGTCTGTGACTACCTCTCTGTCTGAGGGCATTAGCTGCATGATCAGCACCAGTTTCCACCGTGCTGCACAGAAAAAGGAGAGATTTGTTTTGTGCCCGTCTCTTCAGGCACCGGCCTGCTGGCTGAGGACCTGCAGCCCAGCGTGGGCTGCTCAAGCCATTGCTAGACTTCCTCTCAAGAGGCGTGTGAGGTGGGCTTGTCCCTGCACTGTTCCAGGGAGCCTGACAGTAGAAATGGTTGGGGTTTAGCGGGAGGAGCTCTCTGCGGGACCAGGAAAGATGCCTGCTCACCTCTCGCAGCCAGGGAGTAGGAGGAGCCAGATCAGAAGTCTGGTCTGGAGTGGCCAGCATTGCTGGGAATGGGGCTGGCTGCAGGGTGCAGGCTACTATTTCCAAACAGCCTTTCAGAATAGCAGCTTGGCTTTTAGACTTGCGCCCTTGGCCTACCCTGCCTGATGCTATTTGGAGACACCTTTTCCCTTGGCATAAAAGGGAAGCTGGCCTCAATGGCTCCTCTCGTATCTGTTGCCATCCCAGCCTGGCTCAAAGACCCATTCCAATCCCTGTCAGTTCAAAGCTTCCTCCTTTCCCAAGGGTAACTTGGCAGGGGGTCTCAAGTAGCAATACCTGGGTAGGGGATGCAGGGAGGGAGCAGCAGCAGACTTAGTAGACACCGATAGCTGCACTCTGTTTTTAACAACTTTCATCTGAAGTGAAGGGTGTTGCATGGCAACGGAATAAATTAACGTAATTAATGTAATTAACATTGCTGCAGCATTCCTTTCGTTATGTGGTGGAGAACATGGGGCCCTGCTGATGGGTCTGATCCTGCTCCCACTGAAGTCACTAGTTGACTGAACAGGATCAGCTCCCTCCGTGCTCACTAGCCTGCAGACAGTTCACCGCTGTCAACCCTGGCCAAGGAGCTGCCTTGCTGCAAACCACAGCACGCTAGGGTGGGGACGAACAATTAAAATTAGCCACGGTTTGATCCACTTTCCTCCCCCTCCTGTTTACAGGGGAACTTGGAGACTCTCTGCCGGGTCTGGTGGCAACACTCCCCATTCACTAAACATGAAGGGCAGGAACAGCAGGCAGCCTGCTAAATGGGTGATCGGCTGGAGGTCTGTAGGGAGCTCAGGAGAAGGCAGGCCAGGCAAACTGACTCATTGTACCAGTGTTTGATCCTGCCACTGTGCACGCTGGGTTCTTTGCTTTGTTTGGGGAGAGTTTAGTGCATTCTCCTCTTGAGAAATGTGCTGCCAATGCCAGGGTCCAGCTGGCTACGCTGAGAAGGGTCCAATACTAAGTACTCAGAGTAATGACTTGCTGATCCCAAGCAAGGAGTTGAGTACAGTTCAGTCCTGCTACTCCAAAACTAGGAGAATGGGTGTTCAGGTGGAAATGGTCAAGTACTCCCTCCCCATCACCAGAGCTCCCCCTCTTACACACACAGACCTAAGGCCTGATTTCCAGAGGGCAGAGCTCTCCTGTCTCCTACTGAAGCTTTGGATGTCCAGTCCCTCTGAAAGTCAGCCCACCTGTGACTGCTTACACATCTGCTGCAGGTGGCAGGCACCTTCTTCAAACCCATGCACACCTTCCTCCCCAACAAATTCCACACCCACTGTCACCTGAGCGCTGCCTACTCTTCGGTAGGGCCTGATCCTGCAAAAAGCTGAGCATCCTTGACTCCCACTGAAGGCAGGAGGAGTGGAGGACACTCAGCACCTCTGAGGGCACTTTCTCTTTTGCAGGGCAGGGAATGTGTCATCTGTCTGGGAAGGAGCAGCGAGTCACTGATATGGGGTATTTATAAAATAATGCTCCCAGCAAGAACTGCCACTCAGTCTTCTTAGGAAAGAAGACACTGAGAAGGAAGATAAAGGAAACACCAGGGCCCCAGGAGGAAGTCACTATATTTAAATATGGTCACAGAAACAAGCGCCCTAGGACAACGGCCGCCTTCTAAACAACAGCTGAATCAGTAAATGAGCTGGGGAGGGACCAAAGCAGCTGACGCAGGAAGTCCAGAGTCCAATGCTTAATGGAGGTGGTTTAGATTCAGCTGGATTAACTGATGTGCCTATAGTTGAGGAACTGGCATTTTGCTGAGACAGGGATCCTAGGATCATCTTACAACACATTTTAAACCCCACCCTCCCCTCCTCCACGTGCCTGCCCATGTCCCTTACTCAATAATTCCTGACTGATCCAATTCCAGTTAGAAAACCTGTACTGCAGAGAAAATGACAGAAGCGGTTTAACATTCTCTGCTGGAACATTTCCAGTCATGCCCAGGCCAGGACTTGCTCAGCAGCCAACTCCTCCTCTTGCAGGAATCAGACAGTTCTCTGGTTAAGAACTGCCTCCTGCTTATCCCAGGCACAGCTGGTCCCAACTACTCATTAGGGAGAAGAAAGACTCATTCGATTGGCAAGCCACTTCCCCTGCAAAACCCTGGTCCTCCCCAAGACACTTGCAGGATCAAATGTTGTAATTAATTGTGCATGAGGCAAGAGGAGGAAAAGGCAGGCAGCTCTGCAGAAGAAACGTTCTCATTGAGACCCAGCAAGAACTAAACCTGGTCTCTGGTGACCACTCAGTGCCATTATCCACTCATTAAAAGAGGGTTAAGGGTAATGCTGGGCACTGGGAGAAGCAGAAGGGCATCAGAATACCTGCTCTAGGCCAACCCCAGTCCTGGATTTCCAATTAAGAAATATTGTTTACAGCAGCTGACAACCTACACAGACGTATGTTTAGATATGGCTAGTTACTGCAATATGTACTCCTGGGAGAATTTTGCGCCACTGTGTGCACAGAAGTTGTTTTCTCTGCAGAAAATACATTCTACTGGAGAGGCGCTGTAGTTCCACCTTTCTCCCACCAGGGACTGCTATGGTGCCAGAACAGAGGGCAACTGGCTCACCAGAGCAGCCAGCAACTGACAGAGAGAACAGAGGCTGCTTTTCTCACAATGCCCTGTCTGCAGGGCCAGGTGAGGAGGGATGGGATGGCAGGGCACTGACAGAGCAGGACACACGGGGCTGCTGGGGGGTCACAGACTGGGGTTCAGAAGGGTTAGTCAGGGGGGACAAACTGGGGTGGGGCCTGAGTGGGGGTGCAGGGACACCGGAGGACAGAGGGGTGCAAAACCACATAGGGAAGGGGGCAGGAGAGTGCAGGGACACATGGGGACAGTGGCTGCATGGGGTGGCTGAGTGGGGGTACAGGGATACATGGGGACTGGAGGTGCGGGGACACATGGGGTCAGGGCTAGCTGTGCCTGACTGAATGGGAGTGGCTAGGGGTCAGCCAGGTGCTGCATGGGGGAAGCTCCCCAACTCCCCAACAATCCCCCCCAAAAAACCTGTTCCTTACTCCCCCCTCCATCCCCACCAACCCGTCAGGTTCTCTCCCAGGCTTCTTCCCAGCAATTACTTCCCTCTCCCGACTCCCCATACAAGCCTATCCTTTTGAGGGGTGAGGAAAAAACCCTTCCAACAGATGGCAGCCTATAATTATACTTCAAGTTTCCTTCTGTCTTCCTAAGAGTCCAGCAAATTGATGGATTCAGCATAAAGCTGTAGCTCACTATATAAATAAGTAGGCCCACTGTATAAACAAACTACTGTATTGTAGTTTAAATGAATTACTCCAAGTCATGTATTAATATGCCTCATAAGGAATCTATTTATCAAAACCATTTCCTGAATCTTTTTTGTTGTCTGCATTCTTACAAGACATACTTGCGGACAGCTATTTTGAAATAAGTTAGCAAAATAATTGAAACAGGGGTGATCATATTGTGTTGGTTTGACAAATAAAATATGCAGAATTTTAAAATATTGCACCAAAAATTAAATTCTTTGCATAGAATTCCCCCAGGAGTAAATATGTCAACAAGAGGGATCAGCTTGTAAAAAGCAAATATAACCCCCTGGATGCCAGTTCAAAACTCACTGGCTTCTTCTTTCCCTTGGAGCAAAACCTCTGCTGCCATAATACTCCCTCTGTATCATTCTAGTCCAAATTCTACTGGCAGGGAGCGGGGGTGGGGAGGAGAGGGGTCATCTGAGCAGTAAGAGAAAACAGGGCAATTATTTCAGGAAAATGCTCTCCACTGGGGAGCTGCAGAAGAGTCAGTCAAACCTAGATGCCCTGTGTATCTGCAGAGTCGATTTGATGTATTTATTTTTGCAGAAGTAGCTCCCTGCTCTAAAGAGAAGAGCCTCTTTCTCCTCCTACCATGGCCTGATCAGACAATCATTCACCATAAGTTGCTGGTTTTCCCCCTCAGCTGAGCGTGAGCAAGAGAAGATGTGCTGCTGCCTCTGAGCATCTCGGTCTAGTGAATGGGCAAAGTTTAACTCAGATTTAAGCAATTCATCATCCCTTCCCATTAGGCTTGTCGCTTCTGCAACAGCTGCGAGAACAGGAATGGCCTGCGGAGTAAAAGTTCCTGTGAGCTCCCAATTCCACAGTCATTCCCAAATCCTTTGGTTGGTGCTGCCATGAAGGCACCTGCTTAATTCAACAGGAAATCCTGGAAGCCCTTAATTGGATCGAGACACAAAAAAGCCCTACAGGAAGATGATCTTAAGCTGGGGAACAGTACTGAAAAGTGCTAGTCAGAGAGATACAACCACAAACTCGGTGCTCAGACACTACAGTGAAAAGGGCCAGGTAAGAACACTAACAAAGATTAATAAGGTGAAGCAAAATATATGTTTCCCTCAGGTTTGAGAGGGAGATTCTGACCTATTTTGATTCAACACTCCACTATTAATACCTTCCAATGTATGTAGGCTTTTCCATCTATTCCCTCCCCAGTACACTTTAAACCAACAGTCACTCTTTTTGCACCAGCATCAGTGCTGAAGGCAGCACAATTCTGGGTAAATGCTGCTGTAAATCGGGACGGGGCGCATGAAAGCACAGCAATGAGTGGCTCCAATGCAGAAGCAAGGAGAAAGAAGAAATCTAGCTCTGTTCTGCCCTTCTAGGCATTAACACCACTCAGTGCTTGTGATCCGTAAATCTCACATCACTTTTCTGCATTGCTCTCCCAATTTAATAGACAAGGAAACTGAGGCACAGAGTGATGAGGTGACTTGCCCAAGGTCACAAAGCGAGCCAACGGGAGAGCTGGAAACAGAATGCAGGTGTCCTGTATCCTCTGCAGATTCTGAGGTAACAACTGGCTCTGCATCATCAAAGATCAGCACTGAGCAATGAGGGCCAAGACTGGCCCTATGACAGGCGAGTAGCCCAGCTGAGTCCAGCGGAAATTTCACCAGTGTAACAGAGCAGAATTTGGCCAGAGATCCTACACCACGCATTGAACTGGCAGTACCAGAACAAACCAAGGGTTCACTGTTTGGGTATCCTGTCTCCAATAACGGTTAATGCTGGGTGTTCTGAGAAAGCCATAAACAAACCTTCCCATAATTCCACGGAGAAAAATTATTTCCTGTCCCCAGCTTATGCCCACATGCAGTAGAGTTGAGAAGCCTCATACTTCTCCTAGCTGGTATAACCAATGGTAGGTGAGTGATTCCAGGCACTGAGGGTTCACCATCCTGTTAGCCTGGTCAAGGCGCCAGCTGAGATCCCACCCCAGGAATCTGAAGAATTGCTCTAGGTGACAGCTATCAGATGATAATCTGTCCTGTGACTAACACAGGAGGAATTTAACTTTGCTCTTGACTGAGCAGATTGTTACTTTCCGTCACTGCTGATATCCTGCTCCTGGATGAAAATCTTTTTAAAGAGCCTGTATATATATTTATTACTGATCTTCCGCTGTGGAGAAATTACAGACAGGGTGCGTGTTGGCTCCCCTCCCACAGCTCTGGCCTCAACAAGAAATGCTCAGGTGAATAAGCCCACGGAAGTGCTGACCCTGGGCAGTGTTTTTGCTTTTGACAGCCACCATGCTGCAGGGCTGCTCAGAGAGCTGCACGCTCAACTCTGGAGTTGCACGTAGCAATTGCATCCAGACTGCGTGTGACATGACAAAACCAGACACATCCACTCAACTAAAAAGAAGGGCAGAGCCAGTGAAGTCTCCAGCTTCTGCAAAGAGGAAACAACCCTGACTCATCATACTAAGTGCTGCTAGGTAGCCAGAGGACTTACATAAGTGGGATGTGCAGTGGAATTCTTTGAACCAAGCGAGTTTTCATTTTATTTCTGCTGCAATACAGACACCAGGCATCTGGGAAATCCCACCCCCTATTCTGGGAACCACCAGTTTCACTCTTACCTGCCCTGCACCAATGTTTTATAAAAGTAGAAGACTGCAATACTCCCTCGAGGCAGTGCTCCTATATTGCTGCCCGCATGAAGAGGCTGGGACCTGAACAGCTGCCAGCTGCCATTGTTTTTATACCATTCCCTATAGCACCCATAAGTCTGGCAACTAAAATTGAGAGCTGCCCCATCACTTCCCCCCAGTGCCTCCTGGCTGGCACTAGCTTAGCTATTAGCAGCTCCTCCAGCACCTCCTGTGTGGAAAGCTGGGCACTGGATCAGCTGCAAGTTCTCCCTGCTGCCCTCCTAAAGCAGTCCATACACACTGATTCCATTTCCCCACAGTGATACAAGAATAAATAAATATCTGTCTGTAACATAAGATTGTGCAGGCAAAGCCAAGTGATTAAAAGCAAATTACATTTTCGTCAGTGCAGAGAGAAATGGATTTACAAGGCAGTGTTGTGATAATCTCCTTCTTGCGTGCGCGGGGGGGGGAGAATCCACAACATACTACTAGAGCCATCAAAGAAAATGTAGAGGGAAAGAGGGAGGGCACTTAAACAGCTAGCGCTAAAATGCATCAAGATAAGGAAAAGGGACCAGGGAGATTCATTCCCTCTGCCTCTTTGCTAGGGCTTCACGGAGCGGCTGGCTGCCTTTACCCAGGGGTTCCAGACTTTGTATCTGATTCTAAAGCAAACGATAAGTCCATCATATACAAACCCATTTTATGGCAGCTAACCCAATAAGTCCATGCGCAGAACTTCTGCTGGCACAGCAAAACCGTGTGGCATTGAAATGAAACCACCAAATCCATTTACACATCCTCCCCAATAAATGGGAGATGATGTATGGAGGGGGAGGAAGCACAGGGTATAAAATCATACTAATCTTTTAGGGGCAGGAGCTCAAGTCTCCAGGCAGGGAGTCTGTTTACTGCACAAGTTTGCTGCAAAACCAGTGAGAAGCTCAGGAAAAACAACCCATGATAAACATTCCCCTTTCACTCAGGAGTACAAAAGGGGGGACAAAGGAAGCTTCTGCTTTATGGGATGCTCATATTAACAGCCAGATTTTTAATAGCTATTTTCTTACTTGTGCTACAAGCACCACCTTAGATTACTGCAACAGAGAATTCTCATTTCATTGTTTATGCTGCATCCCTGCCAGCTTCCAGGGGAGAGTGACCTATACCACCGAAGAGAGGAAGGAAGGCCTTACCCCCGTCCTGATTCAAACCGTGGCACATCTTCAGATTGCTGATAGAGCTACATTCTCTATTAACTGAAATTCAAAGCTCTGTATACGGCAAGCACTCTCTCTTTCCCTCCCCCTTGCTTCCCATCCCATTCCTACATCTGCCCTTCTTAGTCTGCACTTCCAGATGGATGCGTTAATTCTCCCCCTTTCTCAAAGCCTCCCACAGTTTTTCCTACTCTCCCCCCCACACACACACACATTTCCTACTCCCCCTCATCACCTCTCTCTTTCTATTGCTCCTACATCACCTTTGCACCTCTCAGGATACGGACCAGAGCATAAGTCTTCCTTGTCTGGGTGAGGAACGTGTTGAACAGGAGCAGATAATCAATTTGCAGGTGACACCTTCCAAATGCTTGCAAAATGATAGCCCTGATTTTTACTTGTTGCATTTCACTCAGCATGAACAAAGGGAAAAAAG
Source organism: Emydura macquarii macquarii (assembly GCF_026122565.2). Lineage (NCBI taxonomy): Eukaryota > Metazoa > Chordata > Testudines > Chelidae > Emydura > Emydura macquarii. The sequence goes on from NW_027131391.1 coordinate 9,816,257, forward strand.
CTAGTTAGTTTCCTTTATGTTTCTAGTCAGCTTCACTTTCTGGATCAGAGGAGATCTAGAGGATGTGGCTATTAAAGCTAGTGCCTTGTCTAGGCAAATGCTCCCATGATGGGAAATAGAAGATTAGTGTGGATATGGCCTTATAGGACCCCTAGATATTCTCTACGGGCCTGATTTTCAGAGGCATTGAACACTCATGGCAGCACTCTGACTTCCAGCTGGAGTTACAGGTGCTTAGTACCTCTGAGAAGCCACATCTACACCTGTGCAGTATCAGTGCTATCTACAATTGTCACAGCCTGTAAAGAGGAACTTCTGGACCCCTTCTCCTCTCACACCCCTACCTCTGTGCACAAATCCTACCTGACTCAGGCCAGCACTGTCACAAGAAAATAACCAAGCTGGGCTTACATTTCATCTGCCTTTTTAGTTCTCAGGGAGATGGCAGTCTGAAGAAGGGATTACTCCACAGTCACACCTTCCTCTTTCTGTGGGCAGAGGATGTGTTTGTAGGTGACAAGGGCACTGCCCCTTGACATTGCAGTGTTAACATGCACACTAGCCGTGTCAGTGTGAGGGCTCTGGGAGGGGAATGCCCAGAGAAATACGTTGAATCTGTAAGTTTCACGCCTAACTCTGAACCTGACTTGCCCCTTCCATTGTTCGATATTCAGACAGCTCCCGGGTACCCAAGCTAGCAGCATATGCTATATTTGTATCAAGCCCAAAGACACAAAGGAATCAAGGCCAGCCTACTGATGGTAAATACTTGAAGTGGGCTACCAAAACTCCGGCCGACAACACAGGACAGGACTCTGAACAAACAGAAGTTTTATATATTGACTTCCATTTTCAGAGCTTCTCTACAATGGAATGAATCAGCTATTGACTAGGCTGGGACAAAACAGCCATTACTCAGTCAGCCATAGCTTGCACACAGCCAGCGACATTAGAATCTGTGCTTTTACTGAACACAGGAATGTCAACCTGGCCAAAAGGAATGACATCCCTTCCATTCTCCTCAGAGTGCCATGGGATCTCTAAGCTCCACCTGAAGATCCCACTGGAGAATGCACCTCGGTTTACACCTTGCTTGAATCATTGAATGGAAACCCTTGGCCACTGGAAGACATGGCAGCGGCATGAAAAGACGTTCTGACACAGAGACTAGCCCCACTGGCAGAACTACCAAATCACTGACTAACAAGACTATTGCTCTGGGAACAGACAGTGCCTAGTTCCCAGGCTGGGTACTTTGCAGGGGGTCATCACGATAGCTGGAGAAATCCAGTCAAGAGAAAAACAACTGGGGAGAAAACCAACACTTCAACAAATTCTGTTCACTCCTGTTGACATTAAGCAGAGCTGTGTTACCTGTCCTGGGAAAGGCCCCTTAAATCAAAGAAAGCGTGGAGAAGAGAACATGCCTTGAGTTTTACATTCCACAGCAGTCTCAGAAGCAAACCCTCTTGAAGCTGAGCCAGCTGGAGTTAGTAGAGCCAAGCGGCGGCAGAGTGAACAAGCTCCATGGGAAGGAAATCAGTTTCCAGATGAGGTGCTGTGTGGTGCCCACAGAACTCATAAAACCGCAGAATTAAACATGAAAAATTTAGCAGGCATCTTCAAAGGCAGGCAACAAAACCCAGAGGTCACAAAAACATTTGCCGTGAATCACGTTTAATTACAGGAGAGGTTTCTTCCACACCCAGGATTTCTTACAGTTGATGGATTATTTCTTTCAGAGTAGTCAGTGCTTCATTTTACCCCAGTTGCCATGTGCCCACAGCTGGATTTTGCCCAAACTGAAAGATGACACTGCGTTTCTTAAAAATAACTGCAGATTAAAGGATGGCACAGAAGGCTCCAACATCAGTGTTCATCTCGCCCCACCTGAACACTTGACCCAAACCTTTCAGAGGGGTGACGAAAGGTGAATCAAGTCATTCAATGCCACTCTACACACTCATTTCATTTTTTTGGCCTCTTTGTATTTTTGGCATTTCCTGGCCAGAGGACCAATGAGAATGGCTTTTCTTTGGGCAACTGCAGTTCAGCCAGGAGCAGCAGATACACTGCTTACACAAAATCCTGGCTGAATGACAGATCCAAGAGGTCTGGATAGCTCAAATAAGCACCAAACTGTCCCACTAACAATGTAGATCCAGGGGCCAGGAATGAACACACTATGGCTAACATTTTAATCTTTCTCACCTCATTTCTATCTGGTGGAGCTCTAACTGTACAGAATGACCTAAATACAGTCAGTCTATAGATGCCACCCATACACATAAGACTGGAGTTGCAGATTTTTTTTTTAAATAAGTGAAGCACTAATGTTTTTGGCTCCATTGACGGCTGTTATTTGTTGCACAGACCAAATATCTTTGATTCAGAAATAGATCCTGCAGTGACACTGATCAATTCGAAAGATAAAATACTGCAGGGGAGGAAAAGTGACTCAAAACTGAACGTCCAGAAAAGTGAAATTCTGGGCATCTCTTTTCTCTCTGGTTTTAGTAAGTGTATCTAAAATACAGTGATAAAAATCAAATTCCAAATAATAAATACTTAGCCCTTAAACATCCATACAACTCTAAGTTCTTTGAAAAGAACCATTATTCCCTTTTATAGATGGGGAAACTGAGGCACAGAGAGGTGGAGTGACTTGCCCAAGGTCAGTAGCAGAGCCAGAAGAATCCAGCTCTCCTGGTTCCCAGCCTAGTGCTCTACCAATGGGCTGCACCGCCTCCCAAGAGTGAAGCTTCTCATCCCAGTTTTGAACCAGGGGCCAACCTGATCCCCACTACATAACACTACATTTCGAAATGAGTTTGTCGAGAGGTTTTCCACTTGCATTTGGGAGGGGCTGCTAGTGTGGCAGGTAGTCACAGAGTTTCTTCTTTCAATGCTATGATCAGGGCCTACTGCAGCCCTCTGGCGTTTGAAGATCAGGACACATCTGCTTTCTCTTTGGCTACAGTAGACACAGCACCTTTGAAGCTGTTTGAGGTATCAAAAGAGTCTTCACAAAGGCACACAAGTCAGTAAGCTGCACACAGACTGAGGCCAATCCGAGAGGCTAAATCTTTAGAAAAAAGCACATTTTGTAGACAACAGACTTGGTGTTAACTGAACAGGAAGTGTAAGTACACTCGGGGTGAGGACAAGAGCATTGCAGAGAGGGATGAAAGATGAAAAAGACAAAATTTGACAGGTGGCAGCATTAGTTTAGGCTCCAACGGTCACATTCTGTTCCCATCAATTTCAAGGGAGTTGTGAGTCTGTTACAGAGCAGAATTTGGCCTCTAGAGATTAGGGCAATAAAGAAAGATTAATTGGTTCCCTGTCCAGACTCCGAGCCTCGCCACGCTATCCCCCAGTACTAACACTGTGAAATGTAGGCATTGCTGTGAAAGAGGCAGAACTGCTGCTCAGCGAATGGCCCATCTATGAAACAGTTTCCCAATGGAAAAAGGTGGAAGCTCCGTCACCAGAGCTATTTAAAAATGGACTGGATAATCCCCTGGAGAATGTATAAAGGAAACAACTGCACCTCCCAGGGGATTGGCAAGATGGGACTTAATAGGTCTTTTCCATTTCCAGCTTCCAGGATTCTATATGACTGCAGACAAGGAGCTAGCATGCAGCCCCTAAAACTGAGAATACCAGTCTCTGGGTACCAATTGTGGCAAACAATTCTAACAACGCCAGTCTCATGGGACTGGCTTTAGACTCCTGCCTGGTTGATGCTTTCAGATACTGGCTGGCTTCAATTGTTTCCCTTGACACGTCTCTTGAATAAGCAGTTCTCAGACAGAGATACTGCCTCTATGTTCACCTGCTGCTCTGCTCCGAGACAGAGGCCTGGCTTCCGCGGGGCAGTTCTGAAGCACAAGTGGCAGCATTAAGAGTGAATTTCAGGTGAGGGTTTTTTTTTTTTTTGAGCTCATGAATTTTCATCTACAGCAAATCAAGGAGGAAGCAACTTCCACTTTACTTTGCTACACTTGCAGAGTCTGCAAAGGGCATCCATTTCTCTGGTAGATTTCCACCCACATGCAGTGAAGTGACATCCCACATGTGAGGCAGGAAACAGTTAGCCCACTCCCCACTCACAGTCCCAATTCAGCTTCCACCAAGGAGGACAACACCACCTGGACAGAGGACTTTAGACAGAAGTGAATGGACAAAAGCCGTAAATTCCACAGACAAGATGAGACTGAACAATCCTGCTGTCCATTCCATGCTCTTCTGATCCACGTAAGGGAGGGATAGGACATGGCATTGGTTCTCGCAATTGCAAAGCACGCTGCTGGGGTGGCTCAGGCTTACGATGTGCTTTGGGGGCTGCAGCAGTGACAGCTGGCTATAGCAGCATGTTTCACAGGCAAGCTCATGCACAGGTTAGTATTACAGACGGCGATCCCATCACCACACATAGAGTACCTTGGAACAACCTACTTTGAAGTCTCAAATGCAGATAGGTCTTCTGCCCTGGGCTTGAGGCTAAACCAGCAAAATAAAATGAACAAAAACAAAACAAAACAAAAAATTCCTCTGTGATTTGAGCAGTGCTAAGTCATTTGTGCAATCTGTACAGCTTGCCCATTGGACTGGCGTGTTTAGCACAGCATCCAGGAGGGATGAGGGGGATTATTTAGTTAAGCAGGGAAAAACTGGTGATATAATTTTTCATTTCAGGTGTCTCAAATCTCCCCTTCCGTCATAGTGGTGCGGAATCAAAGAAATAAGCATTACATTTATTAATAGAATGCTTGGCCTGAAACTGGTCATGGAAGGCCTGGCCTGAAGTTGTAGCCTGAAACTGAAATAGAAGGCCCAGGCTAAACCATTAACAGAATGCCTCAACTGAAATTAGGATAAAGATGTTAAAATCCCACAAGAGGTCTTTGAACCACACCCAAGAGGCAAGTCTCTGTTATGAGCCTTAATTGAAGTCTGAACAGACTTCACCTGTTTTGATAAGTACCAGTACCTGCCCCCCTTTGTCTTACTGGCCCCATAGAAACTCACTCCATACAAATTAGCATTTGAACAGGTATTGTGTCACCACCCATTTTCAGGAGTTAACCAGGGTCCCTGAAAACCTGATTGTATAATCAAGTGACTCATTGGGCATTCCTGTGAGGGCGTCTGGTGTGCCCCACTGTGCATTGTGATTGTCTTTCCTGTTAAGTATAAACTGTTAATCAAATTCCACTATATGATCAACATGTAAATGAACCTAAGCAACCCCTATATAAGTCTTTTGTATCTGGTAGCCAGGTGAAGTACATTTGCTCAGCATCCAGACATGCTGCTTGACTTCCCTATAGCCACCTGGGTTTTCCCTCTGGCTATAGTGTTCCCCATAGCTATGGTTATGTGATTGTGTGTGTCACAATTAAAGCTGCACCCGTTCCAACTCTAAAATGTAGCAGTGTGATTCTTTTCCACGACAGTGGTAAATTTCAAAACTCGATGGCACAACACAAGTTGTCTGAGATTTTACTTTAATGCCTCCTGCTGATAGACTCTGTTTTTAAAAACCTTTGCTCCACTGGTTGAGATAATAAATAATAGCAATAATCCCTAGTTCTTCAGTAGTGCTGTTCATTGGCAGATCTCAACAGCGCTTTCTAAAGGAGGTCAGAAGCATCAGCCCCATTTTACAGATGGAGAAATGGAGGCACAGAGCAGTGAAATGCCCAAGTGCAGCAAGCAGTGGCTACCCTGGGAACAGAATCCCAGTCTTCTGAGGCCTAGTTCAGTGTTCTATCCACGAGACAACACTGCCTAGTGGTGCAAGAGCTTCTCTGTTGCTGCCCCTTAGAGGACAAGACTCAAGGTTCAGCTAATGAACAGAGACTGACTAGACAGTCCTGACTGCAACGACGATTCACCCACACAGCTAAATGATTGCCTAGCCACCTTCATGAACGAGACAAATGGGACTCTCTCGCCTCTCTGCCAGCAGCTTTTGAGATTTGTGTACAGAGGTCAAATTTAGCATTTTCAGTTTAAAAGGGTGTAAACTCCTGAGAGCTTTATCAAAGACTAATATGAACAAAAAGGCTTCCAGACGCTAAAAACACATGGTCTGTAAGCATTTAAGTATCTCTCTCTCTGAAGAACTGGGAACCCAGGCAGCATAGGGCTAGAACAAAAAACTAGGAAGTGAAACTGACTAGAGTTTGTTTCTGGTTCAGTTGGGACTCCCCATGGTGAAAGGCAGAGCAAATCAGAACTTTGAAATGCTTTGTTTGAATACTCTCCAGTGGGATTAGTGAAACAGGGAAGGTCTCATTTTTGAAGTCTGAATTTATCACTGGCAGTGTCCCCTATAAATTGTAGCTCCTGGTGCATATGGCGTTTAGGAGTTCTAAACCTTCCAAAAGAAAGGAGACTGTAAGAAAGCCTGGCTGAAAGCTGTTCCATTTGCTTGGATTTCCCATTATAACAACAATATCCTCAATCCCGCCTTAAAGTTTCCCCAGTTGGGAAGACAGAATAGCGGAGCTTCTCAACAACAGAAGAAATGGGATCAGTTTAAAAAACCTTTTCTCATGCTTAACGCCCATGCCAGTAAGGCACAGTCATTTTAAATCCTTTGGCCAAGTCCAGGTAGCTCCTGGATCCAGATGGTGACTTGAAACAAGGGGTACGAACAATTACATCATGCAATATATGCAATTCAAGAATCTTACTATCAGTATTTAAAGCTTCCCAAGATTTAGGACCAGTCCACTTGACTGCACCCATCTGTCCCCTTTTGTCTTTCCATGGTAAGTGAGATGGGCAGGGTTGAGACTGCTGGCTGCATAGATTCAGGCTAGAAAGGGCCTTCTCCACCAAGGACCTGTAACTCAGGAATGCATAGCATACTATCTCTCACAGCATGGAAAAGACAGGAGTCGGCTGTGATGAATATAAATGAGATGCTTTATTGAAGGTGCTGGACAAAAAAAAGAGACCCTGTGGTTCTTCCTGGCTCTCTAGTTCCCAGACTGATGCACACAAAGTCTGAGCTGCCTCTGTTATTGCAGTCTCCCCCTAAATCTTGGATTAAGTAGTCATGGATATGTGCCTACATCAAAACATTATCATGACTCCCTGAGCGGAGTCTAAGGCCTGCTTAAAAAACAAGATTTCATCAGGTGCAAGGCAGGAACCTCGGTACCTTTTTAATGGTGTTGTGCTTGCTGTTGCCTCGGTTGGTATTCTCGTTGTGCAGTATATCCAGTGCAGTCTCCCTCTCCTTCAGTTTCAGTGCCTCAATCTCTGTCTTCAACTCGTTCAGTTGCTCCTGCAGGTGCTTGCTCTTCTCCATGTACTCCACCCTGGCGCACACATAATACACAATCTTATGGTTACGTGATACCATGACAATTGATAGGGGCTTTTAATTTCACCATGCTCAGAGTATGAAATTGATTACACTCGTTTATGCTGTACAGGGGACAACAATGAGCAGTTTGTTATTAAAAATAGGTGCCAGATATCCAATTCAAGAGCAAAACTATGTTATGTAGCTATGAAAAAACAGCCAATCAAGAGTGTCCAGATGATGTTTACACACCTTCCCATCTCTGCTAGGAGCTGCAGCAAGATGCAGGCAAGTCCTCTACAATTCCAATGAAAGCTCCTGGTTTTAATAGTGCTCTTCTATTCCACAGCGTATTTACAAACCCAATCTATCAAAATGCATGAAGGTCTCAGTTCATCTAGGCCAGATTTCGCAAGAGCAACTAATGATTTTGGGGGCCTTGGTTTTGTCATGCTCAACTTCAGATGTCTGAAAGGGTCCTGATTTACAGAGGGTGGGAGCTCAGCACGGTCTCAAAAAGAGGTCCTTTTAAGGTGTCACGTGCCCCAAAAAACTGATGCACCTACAATGGTTAGTCATTCTTGGCCTTAATTGGCTCCCATCAGACATTGCCATGTGTTATTGTTTGGGTCGTGGTACTGAGTCACAGTCTTGGCTGTCCATAGTGTGCTAGGCAAGCATGCAGAGACTGCAAAACTCCAGCACATCTCAGGCTGCCTTGCAAAGAGCGAGGCCCTATTACCAGCTGCAACTAAGCACCTGAAGAGCGCAGGCATTGCTGCAGTGGGTCAATACTGACAAATTAGTGTTGGTTTTATCATTTGAGCTGTGTGGTAAGAGAGGGATATGATCTAGCAAGTTAAGCACTGGACTGGGAATCGGAAACGCCTGAGATCTTATCCCAGCTCTAGTCCTCTCATTTGTGGCCAAGAAGTTAATGGCTGGCTCATGTCCACAGCAGATGAGTGTATAATCCTTCTGTTTTTTAACCTAGTAACCAAATATCTTCATTACCCAGGTTAAGGTCAAATCTATTTTGAATCCTGCTAAGCTCTTGGTCTCAGTGAAATCAGGATTCCACCAGGGCAACCTGGAGAACCCATCCTGGAAGAGAGAAGACAAAGTTTCTTCCCAACTACACCACATGCCTGGTAGGGACTCTGCTGATCTGCTAAAGCAGATTGAAATGCAGAGGCCTTCCCATTTTGCCTCACATTGCCACCAATCGGAGATCTACCATTTCAGAACTACAGGCCAAATTCACCCGGGATAACTCAATTCATTGCAGTTGTGCTACACAAGGAACTACTGTGACTTTTGCACACATACTATGGAAACAAGCGACGTACTTCTCTTTCTCTATTTCCATGGAAAGTCTCTTCATGTCTGTATCCTTGAAGTCAAAGGAGAGGCTCTCACTGATGAGGTTGAAGCTTGGCAGGTCGGCAGGCAGAGCTGTCGTACTTGAGTTCATGGGCTGCTAAAGAGAGCACAGATTAATCATCTTTGGACACACAGCCACTGTTACCTGAAGGGTTCTGTAGCAGAAAGCTAACGAGAGAAGACAATTGCTGACCCTGTAATGCAAGAAGCTACCTAATGGTGCTTTAGTGAAGAGCTGGCTCGCTGACAGCCTGGACAATGCTGGCTACATGCTAATTCACTGCATCCCTTTTGAAGGATGTTATGCTACCTCTAACACCACTGATCAAGAAAGTATTTCATTGCTCTGCAAGGGGTAGGAGAGTATTGCTGAGGCAGTGTGACTCACTCCTTTGTTATCAAAACCATCAAAAGAACATAGCACATGATGCAGTGGAAATAAAAGATAACTACTTGTAATGCCTTTCATGCTGAAGGATTTTCCAACACTTGAAGCACTTTAAGAGAGGTAGTGTGGCCTAGTGCATTGGACTGGGATTCAGGAGGACCTGGGGTCTATTCCCAGCTCTGCCACTGGCCTGTGAGTGACACTGGGCAAGTCACTTCGCCTCTCTGTGCCTCAGTTTAACCATCTGTAAAATGGGGATAATAATACTGTCCTTTGAGATCTATTGAAGAAGAGCACAATATAAGAGCTAGGTATTACTTTTATTTAATATATGTACAGGGATCACCAAAGACTCTGCTGGAATGCAGCTGCCTCTGGGGTGAAACTCAGTAGCTATTTAACAGTAAAACTGCACAGCAGTTAAGAACAGGACGCAAAGGGTGCTAATACAAAATCCTGTATGACAGAAGAATCCAATATTCAATTAAAAGTGCAGAGAAAAAATAGGGAGGCAGAATGGAATTATCCAAATCAGAAACTGCTCAGGACCTTAAACTCTGACCAAGACATCCTGACTATTGCCAAGTTCCACGGCATATTCAATGGTCACAATTGGTCAGGATGTCCATTTTAAGCCTCATCTGAAAGATGGCACCTTACCTCATACAGCACCCTCTAATATTATGCTGTGGAACCAGTTCATTATTGACTCAAAGGGAAGAACAGATGTACTAAAATCACCACCACTAATTCCTGCACACACTATTCCTTTAAGGCCTCCTAGCCAAAGGCTGATCTACCCCAATTTTGCTTGGCTTGTGGGATCATAGCAAGAGGTGTTATAAAGGACTACGGGTTGGTGGGAAGATCGACAATAGCTGTCAAGACTAAGGCCAGGCTTTGGGTGTACTGATGCTGGGACAGAGGGCAGGAGCCATCTGTGGATTTCACAGACTACACTGCTGTGCTTGGTCTCCCTCCCTTGCTCCTTAGATTGGGATAATCCAAGGACCATTAGCTAGTCCAAGGTTGGTAGCAGCAGCTCTGACTGGAATAGCAACTGATCTACTCTGGCAAATAACCCTCCCTTCCTTGCCATAGGCATGAACTTCATAGGCAGCAGGAGCTTGCAATGAACAAATGGTGGGACCTCATTTCCTTTGTCCTGCAGATTTGGAGTGTAAATGGGAACATATTGTATAAGCAGAAGCAGCATGAATAAGGCAGCTGAAACTAGATGCTTGGCCTGGTGCAAGGGTTATGTTAATCTACCCACTTTGCACATGTAACAAATACCATTACCTACTCTTGGGTGTTTCCCAAAACACAGCTTATCCTGATGCTGTTTGCGTGGAATGCAGCCAAGTTAACATCATTGTGGGACTCTCCAAAAGGACACCTGTGACCCTAAATTCCAGAATCTCAGAGGGAGGCAAAATTGTGAAAAGTGCCTAAGTGAGTTAAGAGCCTCCGGGTCTGCATACACTGCAATCCAAAGTGTGACTGCAGCGCGCGCACACATCCCCGAGCTGGCGGAGATCTTGCTAGTGTGAACAGCAACAGAAGGAATGAAGACAAAGCAATGTCGTAGTCATGGTCTGTAAGTTGCCATCTCCTTTAGTCCTTGTCAGCTGGAGAATTTGGAGACAATTGGTTATGCTAAAAGGATCAAAGAAAGGCAGACAATATTATTTAGACCTGCCTGGAATGTTCAGTATCCAAAGGAAAGTGAAGCAGGCTGAGGGGTAGTTCATTAAGCAAGGAGAGACAGTGGAGGCAGCTGCTGAGAGCAGAGATCGAGTCGCATCTGAAAAATATGACGTCACTGAGAAGAGCGTGATGGATCCTGTACAGTCAGAGCCTCAAGGATTCTCCCCTCTCCACCACTATGCAGAGATCTTCTCGCCTTCCTGCTGATGGGAACCAGATAACATTCCCTCTGCACCCAGTCAGCACCAACAGAGTCACTGAAGTGTGGTACAAAGCAGTCTCCTACCCCTGCTGATCTGAGACTCAAATTCACACACTCCATGCAGCACTGGCCCTAGAGAACCCTAATTCTCCCCGCTTAGTAACATAAAAAAACCCAAAACAGGCTGGCCATGGGCTTCAAGAGTGCTAAGAACAACCTTGTAAGTTTTGTGAAGCCCATCTGCCTCCAGTTTGTTTGGTGGAAGATGGAGTTACAAAAATAACCATCTCCTCCTGTCCTTTCTGTAGCTTATCCATCTCCTCTTCTCCTTCCTTGGCCAGCACAGAGGGAGCAGATCCTGCTGGCTCTGGCAGCTGAGAGACCATCTAACCAAAGGACAGGAACGAGACAAGAAAGAACAGGTTCAGTGGGATAGCCTGATTAACAGGGGGAGGAAGTCTGGCTATTCAGACTGCTGCCATTCACCTCTGGGACACAAGTCCCATGATTCCTGAAGATGCATCAGCTGTGGAAACATGGATCCCCCTCAGGTCACTATGTTCTTCTTCTCTTTCTTTGACTGCTCTTGCTCAGCTGGGTCCCTCTGCATGCTGGCAGAGAAGGAACGCTTACCAGAAGCCAGCTCTCTGAAGCAGTGTACTGAAATCCTGTTCTCACACATTTCATTTGTCTGCCCTGGAACACACATACAGCAGAGCGGAGTAGTGCAGCAAGAGAGAGAGCACATGGAAAGAGCAAAACAGACAGGCATAGCAACGGAAGGACAAGAGAGAGAACTTTAAAAACATGCACACAGCCAAGTAATGCTGTACTTATGAAAGTCCAATGACCACACTCGCATGCTAAGGACATTTGCCATGCTGGAAAATAGCAGCCTTTGAGCAGGTGTGATGTGTTGGTATCTGCAGAGTTAACCCAAGGGATAGAAGCAGGAGCAAATCCAACAGAAGCTTCTGCAAGGTAACTGGAGATGAAAGAGAAGCATTCCATTTGTTTCTCCATGCTGAGAACGCTGGTGTGAGATGATCCCTTGCCTCTAAGGAAAGGAGGGGGTGCAGGAAGATAATATACAGAAGGAAAACAGTTCTCTGTGCAATTCCTCTAGGACAGATGCAGCTGCATGGGTGGAGTCAAGCTTGATTCTGTCCAACAATCTTCCACTTAATTATACTTCAGTTCTACAGGCAAAATCTATCTATGCTGGCTGCTGATTAGCACCGAATGAGAGAGTGGGGTGTGTGCAGGAAAGAAAAGACCTTGCTAGTCACTGCTGTGGAGGTTTAACAAAGGCAAGACCACCAGCCTGAGGGCGCCTGAAGCTACAAGTTCCTCACAGCTGTTGGTATTTGCCTGATCTGGCCACTGGGCTTCTGAACCAGGACCCTTCACCATCTGGATACGCCAAAGTCATCATTAGAGTTATTGGACCCCAGCAGCCTGGGGGTCCATAGGATAGTAAAGCTAGGAGTGTTGAAAGGGTAGGTTTGTGAAGCACAGAGCTCAGCTAAGAGGCCCTCAGTCTGGAAGTGTCAGACTTATTTCATCACTGCAGTCTCTGAAAAGTTTCTGACCATTTGCAGGTAGCTTTGGAGAATCTGGATGAGAAGTTGTTTACTTCAAACTGCTTGTTTAAACACTTGCTTGGAGTGTTGGCGTTTCAAAAGAAAAACTGGAATGGTGAAAGGTTTGGTAGCTGCTCCAGATGGGATGTATCCATGCAGATTACTCACACCATAGTCTCCCGCCTCTTGGGACTAACCAACAGCAGGAAGGCCAGGCCACCAGGTATAAGCTGCAGGGGGGAGACCACTTGATGGCATTCACAGGTCCCCGTAAGATTCACAGCAAAAGAAGCAAAGCCAGGAGGAAAGGAACTGCCAGACTGGATCAGAACAATGGTCATTTAGCCCAGCATTTGGTCTCCAATGGCAACCAGTACCAGATGCAGCAAAGGAAGTTGTGCAACCCTCTTAATAGCAATTATAGAGTAATCTCTCGTAGGGGAAGTTTTTTTCCTGAACACAGGGAGGGAGTGGTTTGGTTAATGCCCTGAAGCATGAGTTTATAAGTTTTGATCAATTTTTAGCCTTACTAAGAAAACAGAGGATGCCCTTATTCACAAAGTGTTTAACCCTACTTTGAATGCAACTAAGTCCTTGGCCTCAGAATTTGTATTTGTCAGCTCCACAGGTTAACAAAGCACAGCTTTTCATTAGGTTTAAATCTGCTGTCTTTTTTAATTTCATTCGTTCCTCGCTATTCTTGTGGTCAGAGAAAGGGCAGATGGGAGACAGAGTGAAGCTGTCTGTTCTCTGTTAAATTGCAGGCCACAAGGCCTGGACACTGAGGAGCACAGGAAATCATTTGCAATTTCCCTTGCTGGGTTCCACAACCAGAAAGTCTCACTCACACCCCCTCTCCCCCCCGGGGAGGTGGCACCATGGAAAACAGCCCGACTCCTGTCAAAACCTTCAAGGGGATCCTGCCCTCTTCCTGGGGAAAAAAATGGAGCTGTAATATAGAACATTCTTACCGTGTATGATGATTTGCTGGTGATCTCCAAGAGCTTCTGCTTTGCTCTCCGCTCAGAATCTCGAGCCTCCTGAAGATCCTGCTTTAGTTGATCAGCCTCCTTTGCCCTATGCACAGCAACAGAAACAATGACCAATACCAGGTCAGTGCAGGTCAGGGAAGGAAGGTGTGAGGTGAAAGTCAAAGAAGGGGAAATAGAGCAACACCAAAGTGCAGAGAGGGTTGAGATTTATTTGGCCATGAGATCTACTGAGCTGCAGAATAATTTCTGCAAGGGAAACAGTGGAAACCCAATCACTTGGGACCATCCAACTCGACTGGACAAATACTGAAGAAAACAAACCTACACTAACAGCCAAGGATAGTGAAGACTGACTAGATGTCCTACTAGGTCTTCTCTTTCTAGCTAGGATCTGATACTGCAGGTGGGGCATTGGGGCACCCCAACAAGGAAGCAGCATGAGATCCAAGTCACAAAAAGGCATGCTTTAATATGAGCAGGATGTCAGCATTTGCAAAAATACTGACACCTGGAGAAGCAGGTCAAGCTGCCTAGAGTGGGGAGGGCAACTTGGGAACACAGTGAGTGATCAAAATCAGAACAGGGGTAAAAAGCTTTAACTTGGGGAGCAGAAGCTTTGGTCTTCTGAATATTAATAATCTAATGTGGGCTGTTTGTCTAAAAGGAACAAAGGAAAATGCCCAAAAAGTACTATATGGACTTTAACATGCCAGTCTCATGTCCTTGATGTATGACAGCTCCTGAGGACGTTCCCTGGGTAGAAAGCAAAAGGCAAGATGAGGAGAGTGAAAGGAAGCCTTCTTTGCTGAATCAGACTTTACAGGGAGATCAAGATAGAGAAGGGATGGGTGAGGATAAAGCTATTGAACAAGTGAGAGGGCTGAAGCCCAAAACACGCATGTAGGAAAAGTGAGAACAGTGAGGAAGTTAGTATTCATTTTAATTCACCCACTAATGAATGCAACGCGTGACTGGCATACCAAGGCTGCAAACACGAGGCATAACACGTGACAGGGACTCTGACACAAAGGGGTCCCCAGGCCTAACATGCAACAGAAGCCTCGTGACTAATCGGGAAGGCGAGAGATCTGGGAGCACAATGCAGGAGCAAGGGGGAGAATGATGAATTGAGTTTAATATCTAGAAGCAAAACTCAAGCTTTATTAATTAATGCAGTCAAATACTTTGGAGAATATGGCGGGTGTTTATCAAGGAGCTGTAGGATCAGCCAGAGAAACTGAGCCAATGGCTGCACATTCTAGTTAGTGCTCCAAGATGAGTCAGGGGAGAAGAGTCCTCTGGACAGTTTGAATGGAAGAATATCTTATAGGGTGCAGAGTACTGCAGGCACACACCAAGCCCACTAACTCAACGTCTCTCCCCTGGCCATACTATCTTTCCCCCATAAGAATTCTCCAGCACCAGACTCACATGCACGAAAATGAGGGAGGCCCGACATGTATAGAAACATCAGTTTACCATTCAGCAGCAGCCTAATTGTGACAAACAGAGCAGCATAAAGAAATCAGCTAGGTCTTGTGGGCATTAGAATCACAAAATATAAGGGTTGGAAGGGACCTCAGAAGGTCATCTGGTCCAACCTTCTGCTCAAAGCAGGACTACCCTCAGCTAAATCATCCCAGCCAGGGCTTTGTCAAACTGGGCATCAAAAACCACTCTGCTCGTTACCGGCTGCCAGCTAGACATCGAGCCGTTGGTCACTACCTGTTGAGCCCGATGATCTAGCCAGCTTCTATCCATCTTGTAGTCCATTCATCCAACCCATAATTCTTTAACTTGCTGGCAAGAATGCTGTGGAATCCCTCACACGTGTCAGGGATACCAAGGGACCCTGCACACACAGTCTGGGGGGCGTGTCTAAAGGTGTGACCCGAGGATACTGTCTCAGCTAAACTCATGGGGAGGTTGGAAAGTGGAACACAGAAGCAGGGATAGGGTTCTTCCCTCTGACCTTCTTTCCGATTCTTCTGCCATCTTCAATGCCAACATCTCTGCTTCCAGCACCTTCTGTTCCATCAATCGTTTCTCTTCCTCTGTCCGGATGGCGGTTGCTTTGATCCGCTGCATCTCCTGCTCTGCCTCAGCTGCTTTCTGAGCCAGCAGCTTGGCCTCCTCTTCTGTGATCTGGGCTTTTTCAGCCAGCAAGTCTGCTGTCTCTTCCGACCTCATCTGGGAATCAATACATACAGCAGTGTCAGCATGCCCAAGGTCCCCACCCTGACATGTCCAAGATCCCTGTGGTAGTGATCCTAAGTTCCCTGCCCACCTTTTAACCATGACCCACACGTGTTCGAATTCCCCACTTCCTCGATCCTCCACAGTGCCCTGGCCACTGTGCAATAGCTTTCAATCAAGACTCTGATACTCTCCAGCTCTCTGCCTCCAATTAATCTTCCACTGAGACCCTGGCATAGCAAGGCCCTTGCACCACACTATTCAACTGACCCATCTGTCTTTTGAATCACTGTCCACCAGCAGGGGCTTAAGAAAAGCCCCAGAATGCACCCTGTATGGACGTTGACGTCAGCAATGGAAGTCAAGAACGTCTGCAGTGATTGGAGAACGGCCATCACAGAGACTTACCAGCGCCTCATTGGCCATTGTCGCCTCCTCTTTTAACTGCAACAGTCTCCTCTCCAACTCATCCCTTGTTCGCTCTGCCTCTTCCCTCATCTGCTTCTCTCGAGCCAGACACTGTCGTTCCATCTAGGGAGAGGAGGGAAAGGACAGGACAAATATGAGAATAGTCAATGTTCGGTGTCTTCTCTAGGCACAGTGCATTTCACAGACAGGACGGGAATGTTGTCTGATGGCTGGAGAGCACTCATCTGAGTAAGATCGCCTCCTTCTGCTTCAACTTCCCCATTTGTCAACAATTCTTCGCCACCAGAAGGAGATGGGCCTATTAATGTCTGTGAAACACTTTGTGATCCCACGATGACAAGCGCTGTAAGCCACAAATTCAAACGACAGGGATCTTTGTTATTTTCAATCAGATACAACAGCAGATAAAGCCTCGTGCACTGGAAATTCTTCCCCATTCCATTCCTTTAATGGGTAGGCCAGAAAGCGCATGATTACCTACCATTACAGTTCCTATATAAGTCAACCTTCCTCCTCTGACAGTGTACAAAAAAGCACAGTACTTCTCCATGTGAGAAAGAGCCAGTCAGGTCCGCTCTTTGATTCAACCTAATCTAGCGGAATCCCTTCCACCTGCTCCCAGGAGAACATGCAACACACATACTGCGTCTAAAAGCATCACGTATTCAGTGGTTTAGGGGGCAGATGCACACTGTATAACGCAGCCTCCAAAAAGGCACCTCTCCTCTGCTAACCAAGCAGTGGAAGGGAACTGCAAAACCAGTTAATTCACCACCTTTTAGCACCCAGATATCACAGTGATTGGCCCATTATAAATACCTAGGTTACACATACAGATCACTTAATTACTCAGGCCACATGCAGAGTTCAAGAAGGCAAGCAAGAGTGGCAAGCCATTTCTCTGTGACCCTCAGGCACTAGATATGTTCTGAAAGCAGGACACCCCATCGCTCCAACGATGGTGCTTCTTTCTATTAAAGGTACCCTTCATCAATTATCCCTTATTATGATCAGGATCCCATTCAGGGCTTCCACTAACATGCAAATCCAGGGGCTCATGATGTGAGAGGATTGCTCAGAACCAGTTAACACGGTAACCCTGGAGTGTAGGCAGCAAGATACAATAAAGGAGTTAAACCCAAGCGAGGGCAGCAAATCTACACATTTCTGCTGTTTCTTACACAGCTAGTCACTAGGGCAGTGGACTGGAAGTGAGGTGATGTGGGTTCAATTAACAGATCTGCCACTGGCCTGCTGGGCAACCTTGGTCAAGTCATTTTCCCTCTGTAAAATGAGATATGATCCTGACCTCCTCTTCAAAGCACTTTGAGCTCTATGGATTAAAAGAGCTAGATACGAGCTAGGTACTATTATTCTTCCCCTAGGTCCCCTTGCAAAAGCTCTACCTATTTCATCTCAAATGCTTTAAACGTTTACATACCCGCATCTCCAGGGCCGGGTGGTCACCTCCATGGTAACTCCTCCCAAACCCTGGGCCCATACCAGGTGGTCACCAGGGTTCTCAGTTCTTTCTTACTTCATTCAGACAGGTCCACCACATCCCGGAAGGAGCCCATCAAATTCTAAAAAATGCTCCTTTCCCCACCAGCGCTCGAAGGTTCCATGTCACTCATCATCCTCCACCTCAAGGACTGCCTGGGGCTCCTTTCAGTCTACCAGCACCATTCCTTTACTGGCCGGAGGCACCATAGTTAGATGCAAGCATTCTTCCCTCAACCAACCAAAGACGAGCCCCTGCAGGCACAGGAAGCTGAGAAAGGAGAACTGGACACAGCTCTCCCGCATCACACTGTAGAGCATAACACTAGGCTGTGCAAGATACTCAGTTCTAACCCCCCGTCCTGTGCAATAAATCTCAGTGGTCAGGTCCAAATCCAAGAGCAGGACATTTGCATTTCAAGTCTCTCAGTGCACTTGGCTGCCTTAGCTGCTGCTGCTATCTAGTGGCTTACTCAGAAATGGACATTTATATTCTAAGCAGCAGCACTCAGATTAGCTGTGTGGGTTTCAGTGCACAGAAAAGGTCTACGAACAGAAACCAATGATTCACACAATCCAATTTGCTGATATATGCTCATTGGCTACAAGCTGCTGCCTGCGATGTGTCGTTCCTGCTGCCTGACCTGCGGTGGATGAAGGAGGCCAGGACCGAATTAGCATGCAGGCTGCATGCCCCGAGATGTCGCCATGCATTCCATCACCATCTCATTAGGAAACGAGAACGCAGAGCAATGGCAAAGCACGGCGCCTCCTCACAGGCCCTGCCTTAATTACAATCATCTTCCCCAAGACAGTGCAACTTTCCTGCAACAGGACGTGGCAGGGACGGATGCAAACATATGTACAGTGCACATATATGTACAGTGCACAGGGTTATCCTTTCCCTTCTCCTCTCCCAGCTATACCTCCGAGCCTGTAGTCTGGTGACTTGGCAGCCATTCTGCCATCAACCCACATAAGAAACTGTAAGAACGACAGGTAGTAACAGAGCAGGTTACTGGACAAGAAGCTCAGCAAGGCCTGCCTCGCAAACCTGGTGTTGGTGGTTTGTGTTATTCTGGAGGCTGTTCCCCCATGGAATATTTATGTTGCTGATTATGGCTCACAACTGTGTTGTATTTCATGGTGTGTCTCACCTGTTTTCTTGCCTTCTCCTCCCTGGCCTGTGCTTTCATCTGCTGAACCTCCAACGAGTCCGCCTTCCTCCTCCTCATGAACAGATCGTGATTTCCAATACATAGCTGAAGAATCTGTCCCAGTCAAAGATATGGGGGAAGACAGGAAAGAAATGAACACACACACACATCTGGATGACATGGCCTGCACTGCCAGCACGTAGAGTTATTAATACTTAGTGCTCATATAGCACCTTCATCCATGGATCTAAAAGCACTTTACCAAGTATCATTAAGCCCATTCTACAGATGGGGAAAACAAGGCACAGGAAGGTGGAGTGAGCTACCCATGGGAATGGGATCTGGGTCTTCTACATCCCAATGCAGTTTTCTATCCTCTTGATCACAATGCCCCTCAAAGTTCAAGGAGCACTAAGGGATGCTTACTTAGGCCTTGTGCCAACAGGAGGTTTACAGCACCACCAGAAACCCCTTCAGTCTCGGGGCGAGGGGGAGAGAAATGAGAAGACAGAAAGGCTATCCAATGCACAGCATTACACCAACCAGCCTGCAACAGAACCGCAGCCTCACTGGAGGCCTTCAGCCATCTCGGCTGCATGGCTTGTGGAGCAAAGTAGTTGATTCTAGCACTTTGGGGCAGAGGGAGTAGGAGGATCTGAAACAGATACTGATGGAAGAATAGTAGGAAAAAGTTTAGGGGTAGGTAAGAACTCTACCACCTCTCTCAGACTCACTTTTAATGGCCTGACTCAGAGCTCACTTGCACAGCTATAAACCAGGGCTAAGTACAATGAAATCGGTGAAGCTATACCAGCGTGAATGCGGCCCAAGGGTTAGGCTCTGCCTTGGTAAGGTAACGCTACATTTCCTGAGATTACAGCAGGTGCAGGGCAGTCTATGTTGTCATTGGAGTTGAGACAGAAATCCCCCTCCTTATCCCCAAAAGAAACCAAAATATACTACACGTTCCTCCAGAGAGTACAGCCAAGTAATGCGTATTACAGGTTCTGGGGCAGATTTTCAGAACAGCTCAGAAGCCAGCAGTTCTTTTTGTTCTCATATGCACAGTGCTGTTGAAAGTCTGGCTGCTAGTTTGGATGCCTCAACAGGCGCTGCTGGGTATTGAGCAATTCTGAAAATCTGGTGCTAGATTTATTGTGTGGTTTTCTGGCTGTAAACTTTAGAGTCACAAACAAGACAGAAAGTGTAACGAATTCAACACAGTCTAAAGTGAGTGACTTTTTTTGATCTGGCAAAGATGGCCATAAGTAACATGAATGAAATGGCTCCGAGTTAGTCTCTTTTCCATTTGTCATGACTCAAGGGATGTGTCCTGATAGGGGCTCAGTACTAGAATCATAAAATTATAAAAGATTAGGTTGGAAGTGACCTC
Organism: Emydura macquarii macquarii; assembly: GCF_026122565.2. NCBI lineage: Eukaryota > Metazoa > Chordata > Testudines > Chelidae > Emydura > Emydura macquarii. The sequence continues at coordinate 9,836,517 of NW_027131391.1, forward strand.
AGGAGGTATCTAGTCCAACCCCCTGCTCAAAGCAGGACCAACCCCAACTAAATCACCCCAGCCAGGGCTTTGTCAAGCCGGGCCTTAAAAACCTCCAAAGATGGAGATTCCACCACCTCCCTAGGTAACCCATTCCAGTGCTTCACCACCCGCCTAGGGAAAGTTTTTCCTAATATCCAACCTAGACCTCCCCCCCTGTAACTTGAGACCATTGCTTCTTGTTCTGTCCTCTGCCACCACTGAGAACAGCCTAGCTCCATCCTCCCTGGAACCCCCTTCAGGTAGTTAAAGGCTGCTATCAAATACCCCCTCATTCTTCTCTTTTGCAAACTAAACAAACCCAGTTCCCTCAGCCTCTCCTCATAAGTCTTGTGCTCCAGCCCCCTAATCATTTTTGTTTCCCTCTGCTGGACTCTCTCCAATTTGTCCACATCCCTTCTGTAGCGGGGGGCCTAAACTGGACACAATACTCCATGAGGCCTCACCAGTGCCAAATAGAGGGGAATCATCACTTCCCTCGAACTGCTGGCCATGCTCCTACTAATGCAGCTCAATATGTTATTAGCCTTCTTGGCAATAAGGCCACACTGTTGACTCATATCCAGCTTCTTGTCCACTGTCCTTTTCTGAAGAACTGCTGCCTAACCAGTCAGTCCCCAGTCTGTAGCAGTGCATGGGATTCTTCCGTCCAAAGTGCAGGACTCTGCACTTGTCCTTGTTGAACCTTATCATATTACTTTTGGCCCAATCCTCTAATTTATCTAGGTCACTCTGTATCCTATCCCTACCCTCCAGCGTATCTATCATTCCTTCCAGCTTAGTGTCATCTGCAAACTTGCTGAGGGTGCACTCCACCCCATCCTCCAGATCATTAAAATGAAGATGTTGAGCAAAACCGGCCCCAGGATCAAACATTGGGGCACACTGCTTGTTACCGACTACCAACTAAACATCGAGCCACTGATCACGACCCATTGAGCCCGATGATCTAGCCAGTTTTCTATCCACCTTATAGTCTATTCATCCAACCAATACTACTTTAACTTGCTGATAAGAATACTGTGGGAGACCATATCAAAAGCTTTGTTAAAGTCAAAGTATGTCAGGTCTACTGCTTTCCCCCTATCCAGAGAGCCAGTCATCTCAACACAGAAGGCAATCAAGTTGGTCAGGCATGACTTGCCCTTGGTGAATCCATGCTGACTCTTCCTGATCACCTTCCTCTCTTCCAAGTCCCTCAAAATGGATTCCTTGAGGACCTGCCCCATGATTTTTCCAGGGACTGAGGTGAGGTTGACCGGTCTGTAGTTCCCCAGATCCTCCTCCTTTCCTTTTTCGAAGATGGGCACTATATCTGCCTTTTTCCCATCATCTGGGACCTCGCCCAATCGCCATGAGTTTTCAAAGATAATGGTCAATGGCTCTGCAATCACATCAGCCAACTCCCTCAGCACCCTCGGATGCACTGCATCCAGCTCCATGGACTTGTGTATATCCAGCCTATCTAAAAAGTCCTGAGCCTGTTCTTTCAGCACTGAGGCCTGTTCACCTCCTCCCCATTCTGTGCTGACAGTAGTCGGAGAGCTGACCTTGTCTGTGAAGGCACAGGCAAAAAAAAACATTAAGTACTTGAGCTTTTTCCACATCTGTCACTATGTTGCTCCCCCATTCTCTAATGGGCCCATACTTTCCCTGATCATCTTTTTGTTGCTAACATACCTGTAGAAACCTTTCCTGTTACAACTAACAAGGGACTTGAAGAGTAACTCCAATTGTGCTTTGGCCTTCCTGATTTCATTCCTGCGTGCTCAAGCAGTATTTTTTACTCCTCCCTAGTCATCTGTCCAAGCTTTCACTCCTTGTAAGTTTCCTTTTTTTGTTTAAGCTCACCAAAGATTTCTCTGTTAAGCCAAGCTGCTCGTCTGCCATATTTGCTATTCTTTCTGCACATCAGGACAGTTTGTTCCTGCGCCCTCAATAAGGTTTCTTTAAAATACATCTTGAGCATCTCCTACCTCGACCATGTCACTAACAAAGAGGTTTGAAACATCATCACCCAATGTGTTTGGTCATATGAAGATCTCCTGATGACCGTGGAGAAGCACAAGCTGTAGTGGTATGGCCATGTAACAGTATCATCTGGCCTATCCAAGATCATTTTCCAAGGGACAGTCCAGAGGAAGAGAAGAAGAGGCAGGCAGAAGAACAGATGGACTGACAACATTAAAGAGTGGACAGGAATGGACTTCACAAAGACTCAGGCACTGACACACAGTCATCGGGGTGGAGACAATTGGTTGATCATCAATGATGGTGCCCCAACAACCATTGCGGTTATAGGAGTGATAATGATATAACAGCTCTCTTGGACTCTTTTCCCCCACATATTAGCCTCCCAGGAGATCCTGCCCATCCGCTCTCTGAGGGAGTCAATGTCTGCTTTTCTGAAGTCCAGGGTCTGCATCCTGCTCTCCTCCTTTTGTCAGGATCCTGAACTCGACCATCTCATGGTCACTTCTGCCCAGGCTACCACCCACTTCTACTTCCCCACCAAATCTTTCCGGTTTGTGAGCAGTAGGTCAAGAGGAGCACGATACCTAGTAGGTTCCTCCAGCACTTGCACCAGGAAGTTGTTCGCAACACTCTCCAAAAACGTCCTGGATTGTCTGTGCACTGAGGTATTGCTCTCCCAGCAGATGTCAGGGTGATTGAAGTCCCCCCATGAGAATCACATCCTGTGACCTGGAAACGTTCACTAGCTGTCTGAAGAAATCCTCGTCTACCACATCAGCCTGGTTTAGTGTTCTATAACAGACGCCCACCACAACATCCCTCTTGTTGTTCTCATCTCTAAACTTAACCCAGAGACTCTCAACAGGCTTTTCTCCAGTTTAATACTGGAGCTCTGAGCAACCATATTGCTCTCTTACATACAGTGCAACTCCTCCAACTTTTCTCCCCGTCTGTCCTTCCTGAGCAGTTTATACCTGTCAGTTACACAGTTCTCCAGACATGAGTTACCCCACCAACTCTCTGTTATTCCAATCACATCATAGTTCCTTGACTGTGCCAGGACTTCCAATTCCTCCTGCTTGTTTTCCAGGCTTCTTACGTTACTGAGTGAGCACAAACCAGTTAGTGTTTTCTGTTAGACGCTCTGATCAGCCAAGAATAGGGTGAAATACATCAGCACAGCAGCATGGAGAAGCCCAGGAAAAGAGCGAAAGAAGATTTTGGGGAACGAGGGCGATGAGAAGAACACTTTATTTACAGTGCAGGACAGATGTAACGAGAGGGTTCAAAAAAGGGGAAAAAGGGGAATAGATGGGGGTGAAGAATTTCATGAAGCTTGACTCTTCCCCCTCTTTCCAAAATAGTGGATCAGACCTGTGGCCCATCATGTCCTGTGTGCTACCTCTGACAGTGGCCAAGATGCTTGAATAAGGAAAACCCTGAAAGAACATTACCTATAAAGGCTTCCTCAAGAGCCGCTGCTGCAGGCAATCAAAACACTGTGCCTGCAAACTTACCAGCTTATTCACACGCAGCTTTGATGAATTGAATTTAAAGACATCGATCTTTTTGTCCAATGGCTTAATTGTAAACTGAAAGGAGAGAAAAAGAAAAAAGTTATCAAACAGAGAGGCTGGAACAACGCAGGGCAGCAGAGAGAATTACAGAGAGTGCTGGCTAAGAGGAGGTCAATGGAATGCAGGATAAACAAGCCTGAGAGCAATCCTCATGGCTTGCTGACAAGCAGACCAGCTAGGATCAAAAGCAATCAAGGGCTGCTGTGCCCCCATCAGGAAAGCTCAAGTGCCTCACAGAAGCAATGTCCTTAGGCTGCAGGGGGAGTGATTCCAGTCTACTCAGTGAGTGCCCTCTGATGACCAGCTCACCAGGCTTGGATGGAGCTGCTCACTCACGCTTCCAACCAAAGACAAGGCGCTTCTGTACAACAGGATATGGGGGACTGGGGAAAGGGAGGAGAAAAAAAAACCTGTGGCCCATCAGAGTAGAGGAACTAGTTTGAACTGCCCAGGGGGTTGGTGCTTAATTAACGAAAGTAGAGAAGGAAACACAACAGTTCCGTTTAGGGTTGGCAGAATTTGATTTTTTTTATATTATATATATATATAAAAATCAATGTTTATTTTTAAACATTTTTTCAATGTTTATCGATTTAAATTTTCACAGCTGCAGGAAACTAGGAGGTTCAGACAATAATTATTTAATCACAGTAGATGCTGAGTTTCAAACAGCTAAAGATTTATAATCATTAAAACACAAGTTATCAACGGCACATAGCAAAATATACAAAATAAATATCCTTAAATCAAACTCTAAGATGCTCTCAAGCAGCATTTTTCTTATTTTGCCTAGCTGTAAAGTTTGATTATCGACAAATATTTTTTCATCAGTTTGTGGGTGTACAGTGAAATTGACAAATCCTTCCAAGCCCAGTTATATTCCATCCACCCTTCTAGTCTATCTCCCCACACCCAGAGGGACAGTATGCAATTGTTCCATACACTCTATTCGCCAGGACTCTGGTCAACTTAACCTTATGTTACAGGCCTTATGTCCCACTACCCTAGGGAGACTATTCTGCCGTCTAAAATTTCACCCTGTTACTCCTGTGTGTGTTTACCTTGTACCACTCTAGACAATTTCAACCCCTCCTTGGTGCTCATGGCATTCAAAGTACTTCCCAACTACAATCATCTCTCTCCAGCCTCAAGTGAGTGGCACTAGTGTCCCACTACCCTAGGGAGACTATCTCTCTCCTGTGTGTGTTTACCTTGTACCACTCTAGACAATTTCAACCCCTCCTTGGTGCTCATGGCATTCAAAGTACTTCCCAACTACAATCATCTCTCTCCAGCCTCAAGTGAGTGGTACTAGTGGCACTGCCAGGGATGGGGGTTCAAGCATTACGGTGCTGGGGGCCATATAATAATCTAAATGGATAGGGACTCAGGGCTAACAAAAGGATACTTGACAAGATCTAGTGCTCAGTAACGCTGCCTTTTTAGAGGCCATCACACCCCGCCCCTCTCTCTCCCCCAAAAAAGCTGGCTGAACAGATAACCCTTCTGCATAAGATTAAACCAGGTCAATACATTGACTGCCTGAAGAGTTCAGCACAACTGATCTTGGCAAACAGTATATTGTTTTGTCAGTTTACAAGGACATCTTTAGGTCTTCACATAGGCTGAATGCATGAATTTCTTTGGATTTTAACTCCAACAGAGTCCATGTCATTCACTACTAACAGTGGTGAGTAGGGAAAAGAGTAATGCCAGTTCCACATAAACAGTTGATCATTGTTACAATAGATTAAACATCTCCACTGTGTCAATATAGCTGTCATACACTGCTGTTAAGCCTGCTTACTATCATGTCAGGTCTACTTGTGGTCATTTTATTACAAGTATTATTGACATGATAGAAGATGACAGCACCTTCCCCCAGGAGAAAGATCTATTACAGTCTATTATGTCAAGCCCTACTTGCAGCTGCTTTATCCCTCAGACTCAAAGTAATGCATGATCAGGGAGCTTTCACTGCACTGACCTGAGTATGGGCAGTAAAGAGTCTTAGGAGAAGAAAAAATGTTGTGCTTAGATTGTTGCTCTAAATTAAGGAGAGCTTTAGTTTTAATTCTTAAAAAAAAAGGGGGGGGGGGGGATTAAATTATGTGCTAATCACTTAACAAAAATGTGCATAAACTCATCTGAAGAGAGAAATCTTTAGCTTTTGCCTCATCAATATCATGTTTTAATTAAAAAAACCCAGAAATTAAATAGCTAGTTTGTTTCCCTATCATGAAGGGAGTTAACTTTTCCTGTGCAATTCCCTCAGACTAGACAGGAAATTGGTCAGTTTCACTTTCTATAGTCAATTTCACCTCCTTATTGTAGTCCTAGTGGTGTTGGTCTTTGGTTTCCAACTATTCAGGAAGCCATTCCTATTCACAAACTGTTTAATCAAAAATCGACCATATGTGTTGGGCCTACACTACTTGACACCGAAGAAAAGATTAAAATCTGTTGCACTGAGCCTGGCACTCAAAGTTTGGAAGCTCAGAGCAATATAATCAGACAGAGCGCCAAAAGCTCCTTACCAGGAATACATTTAATTATATTTCACGATGCAAGGGCATATTCACAGTAAGAAAAGATTCTCATCTTCTGAACTCTCAGATGGTTGGGCTGAGCACACTAGGGGTGATTTTCTTTTTAAAGTGGTTAAACAGAGATTTTGTAAATGCTCTAAAAATAATGAATAAAAAATAGGTCCTGGGCTGAGCTCTTGAACTCCTGCTTTCAAAAAACATACAAGAGTCCTAGAATTAAGGGTTCTACTGGAAAGGCCGAGACACCCGTGGCTGCCACTGTGAGGGCAAGTGCAAGTGAAACAGGAGATAAAAGAAGTCCCTCTGATTTGTTGTTGCATTCTTATTGATATTTGTACAGGGGACCAGGGTAGATGTGCCCTACCTCCTTATCGCTGTAGGAGATATTCCGGATCTCGTTCCACGGAAAGGAGATTTTGGGGGTCAGCCTGTTTTCTGGGTCATAGATGTGAAGCCCCAGAGCATCGACCCCAAGCAACAACTCCGTGCCCTTCTTATTCTACAGAAGGGAAAAACAGAGCAGAACATACCATTTCCATTTGAAGCAGGAAGATTTTTATTCAGCTCAAGGAGGATCTGACACAAACGGTTATATTTTACTAGCCCTGACTAGGGATGCAGCAGCAACTGTCCAGAGGGTATCGTGCTTCCCAGGCCCAAGGCATAGTGCACTGCAGTGGTGACTCATTCACTCATCCTCTTGGGAGGCTTCTGGCATCATCTTATCCACGGTCCCCCTTCCCTGGCCGCAGGTAAAATACTGTAGGAGTGCAGCCAGCATTGAGCTTCACACGGTAGTCTCAAGGCAAGTTGGAGGGGGCCTTTCACACAAGGATGATCCCTCTTAACTTCCTCTTCCCTCACCCCCACTAGACACACAATGGACTCCAGATGCCTTGAAAACACGACACAAACCCTGGACTCACCTTAATTGCAAAGTAGTTTACTCCGTACATCTCCAAGTCCTGAGCAATCTTCAGATATTCCATTTCAGCTTCATCTCTGTCAGGTAAATACAAGCCAAAATTACAGATGTTCAGCAGGGAGAGGGGGAAATAGCTGCCTTCTTAGCCCTGCAGGAATATAATGCACTGGAGCCAGGACTGTCTCCATTGCAAGAGTCAAGTCTCTCTTTACCAGCAGGATCAATAAAGATCCCCAGCAAATCCCAGTCTGCAGCTTAGCTGCATCCTAATGTCCGTTAATGACAGCACAGTGAGATGCTGTGTTTCAAACCTTGCCTTGTCTCCATCCCGATCCCTTAAAGAGACTCTGTTTGTGTGGCCCTGGTTTCAGACCTCTCTTGCTTTGTGTATTGCCCAGTGAGGGTAGAACTACCCATACTAGCTTGTGATACAAGCAATCATTAGATCTGTGAGACTCCACTCACTAGGACTCCTATTTCTCTCTCCTGCCCTTTACGCATCATTCCCATCTCAATGGCCATTTCAGTGGCTCATCAGCAGGAGTATTGACACGCCCCCCACAGGCAGGGCCACGCTGTAGTGGCTTTACAAAACCTCCCTCTGGAATCCCATCACTGTACCGTTACGACTGACTAGCACGAGACACAAAGAGTGAGGCAAAGCTCTCCCCAACTGTTCCTTTAGAACTTGTCTACATGCAAAATTGTACTACGTTAGCCAAACCCGTACAACGACAGTGTTATAAACACCCTGGCATTGCTGCAGTTATACTGACATAATGCTGCTTATGATTATTCCTGCAGGCAAAGCGGTGTCACCTATATTGCTATAAAGGTGCCTTACATCCACAGCAGGGGTATAACAGCATCCACAGTAGGGGCAGTCCTGATCTAACTATTTTGGTAGAAAACCTCCTTGCTGAGATAGCTGTATTGCACAAAAAACTGTCTCGACCAGCTCTTCATGATAAGCATTCTCTCCACTGTGCTGTGAGCCTGGAAAAAAGGAGTCTGCCTTGCAAAACTGACTTCTAGTCCAAAGGGCTGATCCATAACACCACTGTTCATACATTTCCCCTCACCTCCCCAATACAGCATTTGTAACTCAGGTCACTCTTCCATAGCCTCTTACTTTTCAGTATGCGGCACAACCGACTGGAGGCACTTTCTTAGTGGAATTCATCCATAGCCTGCCAGGGATCATGGAGGCTTTATTCACTCTCTGAACTGCTCATTGAGGGGCTAGAACCAATGGACCACTCAGCAGACACTCACCTTGCCCTACCTCGATGCTCTGCATACCAGGCTGTTATTCTTTCCTCCCACATTTCTGGAGTCATCTGGTACAGATTTATTACCTGAGAGAGAGAGGCAGAGAAATACCCAGCTGATATTGTCCTACCTGCGTCTGTCTCGTCACTGATGAATGAGCTAGAAACAGGGAGCCTCAAAATCAAAATGCCCTTCTTGTTCTCCCACCTACACCATCCCCTTCCTAATGTCTGATCTCCAATTCAGATGTCTTTCCAGCTGCCTCGTGACTAAGCTAAGCTCAACCCTGTGTCCTCTAATTAACTAGCTCTCAGTTAACCTTCCTGCGTGCAACACACTCCAAACCACCACCAAACCAACCCAAAGACATGTACAGAATGCACCTGCTCTTTTGGCAAAAGTTAGTGTGTAGGAAACATTCACTCCCACAGTTATTAAAGTAGTCTAGCTACAGATTAAGGTTTCCTCATTCAATGTGGCCAGGTCTAAACTACCAAGTTTTGTTGGCATAGCTATGTCAACCAGCGCTGTGCAAAAACCACTCCTGCCAGCCAGAGTGAGCTCGGGCTGGGCAGACAGACTGGTGCTAGCGAGGCTCAAGCCAGCATGCTAAAAATGGCAGCCCGGATGCTGCGGCTTGCGCTGGAGCTCAGGCTCTCAAGCCTAGAGGGTCATGTGGGCTTGAGAGCCCAGCTGCAGCATCCACACTGCTACTTGTAGTACTCCAACTCAAGCCCCACTACCATGAGTCTGGCTACGCAGGCTGGGAGGCTCGCTCCCGGATGCAGCGTAGGCATACCCGGAGCTATGCCGGCAAATCCCGCAGAAGAGTGCTTCTGTTGGCATAGCTAATGTCGTTTGGGGAGGTAATGACGTTGCTACACCTTCTGCCGTCATAAGCGGTGTCTGCGTGAAGTGCTCGGCTGGTATAACTTTGCTGGCAGAGCATTTGTAGCGCAGCCAACGGGGATGTCACATTGTATCACTTGCCTCAATAAGGGAACTTTGACCAAGAGAAAATGTATCATGGTGACTTTATTAGGTCATACTACATCTACATTTCATGCAGAGGGCTATTCTACAGAAGATGCCAGTACGCCATAGAATCATAGAAGATATGGGCTGAAAGGGATCTCTGGAGGTCATCTAGTCCAACCCTCTGCTCAAAGCAGGACCAACCCCAACTAAATCATCCCAGCCAGGGCTTTGTCAAGCCGGGCCTTAAAAACCTCTAAGGATGGAGATTCCACCACCTCCCTAGGTGACCCATTCCAGTGCTTCACCACGCTCCTAGTGAAAGTTTTTCCTAATATCCAACCTAGACCTCCCAAAAGAACCATAGAAGTCCTAGAGACGCAGCCATGAATTTAGGCTTCTGCCTCGTTGAGCTCCTTACCCGTTTTGGAAGCAACTCCTCTTGTGCCAAGAAGCCACGCTGGTGAACAGTGGGATCATAATCACCATACTGAAAAGAAACATGAATATTGCACGTTTAAGATAATCGCACTGCTCGGAGACTCAGAGACCACCTACACTCTTGAACTTTAACTCAATATCACACCCCCTTAAAATAACTATTGTGTAAGAGCAGAGTGCACATTGGCCCATAAACGTCAGCCCCGTGGCTTTTCTCTGTGATGTTAGTGCTGCTGTATGGGGCTGGGCTGACAGGCCTGGAGACCAACTGCCTTCTTTTATCTCCAGAGCAGAGAGGGTGGGAACAGCAGTAGAGCTAACATCCCTCAATAACTTCCACCAGTGGGCCTTGACCCTGCCCTCCAGGGTCACTTTCTAGCAGTAAGGGGGACGTTCACTCTTCCTAGCCATTCAGACCCTGACCTCTCAGCTGAAAATGTCCACAAGGGGTCCAGTTGTATCGGTGGATTTTGTGGCATGGACACTTGCCCGTTAAGAACTGGACCAAGACCAGCAACTAATCTGATGCAGCTGGCACCTCCTTTCAGTCACCTCTCGGTGTCCTATTTAATAAGTTTAACATCACAAACAATTTTTAAAGATTTCATGGATAGTTGTGGACACGTCTCAGACAGGAGTTTGTCCCAGTGCCAGAAGGCTCTTACTCAAACTGGGTTACATAATACTATTCTTATTGGCTAAGTGTGCCCAATAATTATTCACACTCGTTTAGATAATAAATCATTTCAAGCTTCATATAAAATGAAATTGGCAAAACAATCACTTTAGAAATAAAGAGCATCTGTTAATGAATCAAATGCTGAATGCCTCTGCTGTGTGTGAAACTCAGCATTCCTCCTGCACAGTACATGGGGCGGCCAAGTCACAGTGCCTGAAACAAACCAGCTGACTAAAAAGGAAATGATTTACAAGTGATATGTACGGGAAATACTTTGATTTTAATTCATCTCTCAATGCAAGAGTCACAATACTGCATCATCCAATTATAAAGAGAGGACATAATTTCCCTAAGTCAGTCATTTCATGATGAAAATGTCCTTCATCTCTCTTTCTTGAGGGGAACGTAGTTTGTAAAGAATAAACAGTAGCAATTCTTATAAGACAGACAAATAATAAAGAAAGCAACAAGAGGAAGTCAAGAGACATTCCAAATCAGTCTCCATTTAATACCTGAGCTGCGACAACACACCCTAACACACACCAGAGCTCGGCATCAACAATCTCTACATATAACCTTTCAGCAGCAAAATGTTCAACATCTCATACAAGTGGGGATTAAAGACAGAATTATTGATTTAGAGCCAACACAGATGCAGAGGAAGCATGCAACAATCAAGAACTGACTCAGACTTAAATTAATACAACAGAAATGCCAGGGTCCAATCCTGGGAAGTGCTGAGCACCTGCCAACTCCTGATTGGCTTCAATCGTAGCTGCAGGTGCTCAGTGCATCTCAAAAACAGGTTGCATGTATGGATCTACTAACTTGGGCGGCACGTGACTTTGGGGAGGCCCTTGCTCCACCCCTCCCCATGGACCCATCCATGCTCTGCTCCAGGCCTGCTCTGGCTTGAATCCCCCTCTCCCAAGGCCCCACCCATGCTCCACCCGCTTGGACCCCTCCGCCAAGGCCCTCCACCGCTCCCCACTCATGCCTCTCGGGGCCAGGGGGAGGCGAAGAGGAACAAGAGGCGGGTGGGGGAGCCCCTCGGGGGAGGCGGCTGAGTGGGAGCTGGGCCAGGGCAGAGCAGGGATGGAGCATGGGTGGGGCAGAGAGGCGGAGCAATAGCTTCCAGTGGTGGCTGTTTGTGGAGGCTACCTATTATACCTATACCTATTATACCTATAATTATACCTATTATATCCACTGCTATGGCTACTGAACAATCACCCTGGGAAACAGCAATAAAAATGCACGAGTTGGGAGGGAAAACCACTCAAATAAACTTGGACAGGCAGAAAATAAATTATTTCTGGATGGAAAAAAATAAATAGGATTAATATGATTATTTTAGGCTGTGATCTACCATGGAACCCAAGACTACACATGGATGACACGATTTTAGTGCTATCACGAATGTCACCACATCCCAAAGGAATGTTTGTGTAGGGAGCAACCCTGGATGAGAATATTAATTATTCAAAAATAAAAATCAACAAATGGCCTAAATATTGCAGGATATGTGGGTTCAAGTGATTTGGCAAACATATTAAAAAACGCTTTCAATTAAATTGTAACTCAAAAACTGTCATGGAAATTCAGTTCTTGTTAATTGAACTAAATGATTAATATTTGTTTTTATACTTTGAGATGGTCTTCATATCACTCAGACATCTGGTTTCTGTTGTACTGTATAATTCTGTGTACATTAATATTTTGAATATAAATTCAATGCATTATTCATTTGGGAAAAAAATAAAAACAGAGAAAAAATAACTCTTGCAGATCCTACAAGGTCCGAGAGGCTGAAAAGGGGCTTAGAGTCAGAATGACTCACATTGAAAAAAATAGGAAAAAAACTCTTTGATTTTATTGGTTTCAATAGGGATGTATTTTTCAATAAATTCTGTCCTAACACTTGGTATTTAAAATTGAACACTGCACCAACATTTGAAAATGGTGGAGATGGTTTGAAAGCAGCACTGGAGGGAAAAATTCATTGTCATTCCTGGAATGAACAGAGTAGTATAACAAATAAAGATGTTTTTTATTTCCCTAATGGTTACCATGGTTATTACAGGTAAAGGTAAAACAGCCACACAAACAGGAACTTGTCGATCAGCCTGTTAAATCAAACATAAAAGCATTTGTTTGCATTGCTGTTAAGCACCTACCTACAACAAACAGCTAATCACTAGGGAAATGCCTCTTTTAATGGCTTCATTCCCTACCGCTAGAGGCCACTGACCCACTGCCTATGAGGTGGAAGACCAGCAATTGGGATTCTCCCTGACCACAGCAGAATGTGTCCCCAGCACCAGCCTGACTGAAGGAAGTAAGCCAGAGATGAGCCCCTGCTTCTGCTCAGCCAGTGGAGGGCAGTGGTGAGGTAACTAAAGGAAGCAGTCATAGAAGCACGGGGACTAAGATCCTGAAAGGGGAATTTCTTGCTGCCCATGTGATTCCCTAGGAAATCACAACTCAGAGGTATAAAACCCTGCTTTAAACCATGCTGCAGCTTACAAACAACTAAACATCAAGCAAGCACAATTCAATGTGTTAATAAGCATGTGGCCAGTAGATGAGCTGCAGGACTGGCTGGGGCAGGAGAGAGGGTACAGTGACAAGACAACTTATGTCTTAGCTAACTTCAGCCTGGCACTGAACATGGGAACTGTAGCTGCAGTGGCTGGGAGCTAGCAGCACCGAGTGTTTACTCATCATTTTTTATTATTTTTATGATTGAAAGAATCACTGTGTATATCCTATTGGAAACGGCAAGAGAAAAAGAAAGCAAAACAAATGTTTGTCACGCACTTGAATACAAGGGTGTTGAATGAATATTCAGTACAACACTTCTTAGCAAATAAATATTTTTAAAGACCCACTTCCCTGGCTGGTAACTGCTCTAAATAAAATTTGTTAAAACAGACAAGATGCTTTAATCATAAAACAAATTAAAACTCACAAAGCCCCACACTTTTTAAGAGTCCCAACTTTGATCACTATACATTTATCTCAAATGTCACCCAACTATGCTGAGGTAAAAACACCAATAACTTAGGTAGTCTCAACATGATATGACAGGCAAAGTGCCAGGCAGGTAGAGAAAGACAAGAGGGTAATGTTGGCTCTATAAAGATAGAGGGACAAACTCCTCTCCACAGCAACTGCAGTTCAAAAAGCAGAGGAGCCATTATAGATGGCTAGAGAGAAGCAGGGTGTCTCTGCACACCCAGTGTTTCACTAAGCACTGCCCCATAGCCACTCTTGTCTCACACAGGTGTATAGCCAGTGGATCCATGAAGCACACAGCTCCTTTGGCCAAACCCTCTGATTAGCAGGCATGTAGAAAGCTGTAGCAGTGACTACAGCCTGGAGGCTGTTCTGAGTTCTGACTCTGTGATCCCTTCTCCTCCCTTCTAGTCACTTTCATACAAGTCCCCAGCGCAAACCCTGTTAATTCAGGTTTTGTATGCAAGACAAGAATTTGGCCCAAAGGGAGAGAAACCCAATGGCTGCTGAGCCTGTGATCAGGCTAGGCCAGATGTGACAAAAGAACCCGTGATCTGATGCCCAAGGGAAAGTGTGAGAGGAAAGTAAAACACCTCACCAAAGTTAGCAACACTTGAGGCCAGCAAGCCTTCTGTGGGCTCAAAGGAGGGTTTATTTAATTCCATGGTGGCAATCCAGCTGGATGGTCTCAGCAGAAAGAGGAGTTGAAAAGTGCAAGAGCAGGGATAGCAATGGTTTCTGCAGAGAGCCGGGGAAAGGGGGGGGGGGGAGGAGGAGGAATATGACGACTTATCAGCTCTTGTAGCAACACCAGCTGGCATGGGCCCTGCTACTTGTAAGCTCTGCCCTCACTGCAGAGTCCTAACAGGACAGACCCTGCATCCCCATAAAGACTGATGGGGGATAGCAGTCACTAGCACAGAGAAGGCCATGAAGCTGGGACACTTCCTGCCATTCACTCAAGCCTCCATCAATCTCACACCACCCCAGTTCCTCGGCAGATATGGAGTAATCACTGAGTATCCGACACCTAAAAGGCGCGGGAAAACAAAAACAAACCTTCGGACACCAATGGGCTCATGGGAGGTTTCCCATTATTCCTCTGTGCCTACCTTGGCTTGGACAGCATAGGATGCCAGCAGCACGGATGCCTCAGGGGGACAGTAGATCTTCTCGTCTAAAATCTGCTTCTTTACCTGAACAAAGCAGCAAAGGAAACATAATGGCGCTTTAGTGGCACTATGCATGGTGCTACCATCACGGCAGATGGCTGCAGTCTGTTTTAACGGGGGCTGCCAACCAGTCAGTTAATTGTTTTCCTCATACAAGGCACAATTCTGACTGATGAAAACTCTGCCACTCTTCAGGGAACACATTCAGGTTCGCACAGGCCACCATTTTCAGATGGATTAACGGGAAGAATTTTAGTTCCACATGTAAAACTTCTGAGCAAAAAATAAAACCCATCCCCTTGTTAAAGATAAAACGTTATATCTAAGAAGAAGAAAATCCTGTTAAGGCCAAAGTTTTGGGTTGAGATTTTACACGCACATACACAGACACAACATTCAAAATGATGATCTGTACAGCATCTGCAGCTCCTTCCCCTTGAGCACATGAAGGATTTTGTATCATTACATACGGGACTAACTGTAATTGGTTTAGTGCCCAGTCATGTGGTGACCCATGAACCAGACTTTCACAAGGCCTATTGCTTGCTCAAACTAGATTCCTATGATCCTCTATGGTCATGTTAAGAAGGAAAAATATAAAACATAAATATATAGTGATCTTTTAACACAGTTCCCTATTCTTTAGGCTGAGCGAGCAATGTCTTAAACCACAACAGACAGGAATGTATAAAAATACAATGTATCAAAGTAATGAGTAACCGAAGAGATGACTGATCGTGTTCTTGAAAATGTATTAAATGTACCAGACACACATGGATTTTTATCCATGACATGGAAAGAGGAACTAATGGAGTTGCAAACAACTTTACTATAAATATTAGCAAGGAATAAGCAATTAACAAGACCAAGACAAGACTATGATCAGTTTGTCATCACTGTACTGTTCTTCTCCAGATATCCAGAGTTACCGGAATCTATTTCCATCATGCACTGGATTGATGTTTAATCTTCTAATATGTTCAATCACTCTAATTTATCCAAAGTCTTAATTCCTTCATAAATTCAATCTGTATTAACTATTGATTAATATTGATTAATAATTGGCTACTGATTAATTATTGATTACTGGATTATTGGAAACCCTGGTTTTCATCTATGAGGTGCCAAATACCCTCAAATTCCACCGACCATTATCAGAGCTGTGGGTCTCCTTATGATAGTACTTTTAGTGGCACGCACAAAACTGCACTCTCCCCCCAAAAGGCCAAATAACAGCTACTGAGGACCATTACTTTGCATTTCCTGACTTTCGCGAATTCAAAAATTAACTTGCCACGGTTTTTATTTGTTTGTTTTAAACACTAATTTTCCAAAGAGAAAAAACATTGCATTTTATTTTAATGTGAGCTTTAAAAAAACCTGTCACACAGACACACCATCAGCTACAGTAATATCACAGTGCCCCTATAGTGTGATCTGCATAGAGTCAGACTAATAGACTTGAAGGTCAGAAGGGACTATTATGATCAGCTAGTCTGACCTCGTGCACAATACAGGCCACAGAACCTCCCCCACCCACTCCTGTAACAGACCCCTAACCTATGACTGAGTTACTGAAGTCCTCAAATCATGGTTTAAAGACTTCAAGGTACAGAGAATCCACCAGCAAGTGAGCCGTGTCCCATGCTGCAGAGGAAGGCGCAAAAAACCCCAGAGCCTTTGCCAATCTGCTCTGGGTGAAAATTCCTTTCCAACCCCAAATATGGTGATCAGCTAAACTCTGAGCATGTGGGCAAGACTCATCAGCCAGACACCCAGAAAGAATTCTCTGTAGTAACTCAGAACCCACCTTAGTCTTTTACTAAGGACTATATATCACAGAGGATATATTTCTACATTAATATAACCTCGCGAGTCTGCAGACATGTTCCTATGTCACAGGCTATGTCTACACTGTTAGCAGTAAATTTGCCGCCATCAGATCAATTTATCTGGTTTGACTGAGCAAAAGTGAAGACCCACTCAATCGATCCGGAAGTCGATCTAATAAAACCACCTCCAAAAAAGAGTAGTGCTGCGTCGATGGGTATGCATTTCCCATCGGCGCAGCATAGTGGAGATGGCACGCAGAAGAGAATTTGGGAAGTCGATGTAAGTTATGCAAGCTACTCTACATAGCTTTCATAACTCCCATCGACTGCCGCTGAATTTGCCAGTAAGTGTAGACCAAGCCACAGACAGAGTTGGAGCACCACCCCCTACACTGTTATTAACCCCAGTAAAGTGCTTTAACTCTTAAATTGCATCGAAGGCACTCTTCCCCATCCAGCATTAAACCCCTGGCAATTTAAAATAACTGATTTGAGGCATACGAGCACCAAAAAGGGCCTGGAAATTAACACTAATACCTTGTTCCCCAGAGTACAGAGAAGGGTACTGAGCACTTCATGAACCTCAAGCCTCACAGCAACCCAGTGAGGTAGTTTTATATCCGTTTGACAGAGGGACAGAGAACAGCATGGGGAGGTTTGACGCCTACATTTGCAAGTGTGTTCACTGATCTGAGTAGTATCCGGTTTTGGTTTATAAAGGGCTAAACAGCCAAGCATCTACCAGTTCTGGGTGCTTTAACTTGAGCCACTGGAAAACCCAACCTCTAGATTCCTCTGTCTGAGGCAGGCACAAAATAGAAGCCAGCAGATACTTGAAAGTTTAAGCCTAAATGCCTTGCCAAAGAAAAAACAGCTGGGAATAGAACCCAGGAATCCTATTGTAACCACCCATCCCCATCCACCCTCCCTCACCTAATCACTGTAATTTTCACAGTCGGTAAGTCTCTCACACATACACAAAGTGCCCTTATGGGCTGAGAGGAAACTTGGAATGTTGCAGCCCAAAAGGTAGTTATTTCAAAAATCATCCTTGCCTGAAAATTGGGACTTCTGGTGAAAGTGCCTCAGTCACCAGAAGTAGTGTGTTGCCACTGCAACACCATCTTCAGAGCTGATTTCCTCAAAACAAAGCTGCATGGCATTTTACTTCTCTCTAGAAAATGCTTAAAGCTCATAATATCAGAAGTGTGGCCTAGTGGACAAAGCAATGGAGTGGCACTCAAGAAACCTAGGTTCTATTCCCAGCTCTGGCCTGGAGGTGGCCTTGGGCAACCCACTTTGCCTCAGTTTCTCCATCTGTAAAAAGACAGTGATAATGACACTGACCTCCTTTGTCAAGCACTTTGAAATCTACTGATGAAAAGAGCTGTATAAGAGCTAGGTGCTGTTATTACACAGATTGCAAATTACAGTGGGTCAGCTGAAACAGTTAGTTCTTCATCTCCGGCTTAGCCATCAGTTCTCCATGGCGCTTCTGGGATTTTCTTCTGCTCCAGTTATTTGGGGCCTACTTTGGTGAAGAAGAGTCTTACAGCGTATCCTGAATATGGCAAGGGCTGGACTTGTCCTGCTCTCCTTCAAGAGGATGTGCCTGTGTTTTATACAGTAAAAGTGCTAGCCATGTTTGGGCAGACAGCTGGTATAGCTTGGTACAAAACGTTCCCACTGGCTGCAAGAGTATGCTGCCTCCCACTTTGCTTAGCTCCTGAAACAGCCTCTTCTCTCAGTTAGTCTCTCCCTAGGATATCATCTATTAATATTGCTAGTCACCTCCGAGCTCCACAGACAGAATATGATGAATGCTGCTAGATTTACACAAACCGTCTTTGCTCTATATTTACATCACGACATGTTTGTTGAAATTGCTCAATTTAGAGCAGGTGGATGGCCAGAGCTGGTCAACACTGAGAAACACACCTACAACCCTACTACCCACCTCATGTTGCTCCCTGGGGAAGAACCACCACTTGCGGAAGCACATACCTGCAGAAAGAACAAGTGCTGGGTGATCTCCTGAACCAGCTCCTCCTCTGCATTCTCAGGGTAAAATTTGGCTAGGAAATGAAAAGTGACCGGCTCCTCCGTTGGAACGTCATGATCCAGGACCTGCAGGATTGGATAGTCAGTGATTCCAAGCTCTTGCAGCCTAGACATAGATGTCAAACATCTACTTCCCCTCAGATTGAAGTACCTCCAGCCAGGTTTTCTAAAATGATGCAATCTGGGAAATTCAGGAACCATTGCACCACAGGCTTGTAAGAAGCTTGCAAGGTCTACATATTCATAAAACAAACTCGAGGCAGAAACAAATCATCCCGCATGCCATCGTGTGCAATGTTTCATGAGGCAAAGGGTTCATTTTTCTTCTTCTTCCCTGTGGAGCACATACTGCAGTCCACCAAGACTCTTAAATCTTTCTTCAAAATATGCAGTTTCCTGCTATGAAGAACTGGTGAGCCTGGAACTTGCTTCCATTTTTTTTTTTTAGGCAGTGAGGAACAATCCTAACTTCCCATGGCAGATGTTCAGCTCTGAAGATCACTGAACTAAATATCCTGTGTTTGGAAACAGAGGCTCAACCAGACCCTTGTTTCAATACTACTCAAGAAAGGTTCATCTGACACCAGAAGGAAGAATACCCCTGGGGGATGGAGGGGGCAGTACAGGATTATTCCCTATTGTATATTTTCTAGTGGTTTGTCCAGCTGAGTTTTAAATGATGTAAGTGATGGAACAACCATTGTTTCCATTAGGAAACTACGCAACAGCCTAGAAAATCACACTGTTGGGAAATATTCCTTTCCTTAATTTCATCTCCCATATACGTTTGCTATTTTCTCTCCTTCCTAATCATTTACATATCTCAAACACTGGCAGACTGTTAGTTAAAAGACCATAATTCAACCATGCTTTTTCACTGTTTGCACAGTATGTTTTGGAAAGCTAGAGTCTCTAAAGGATCAGCCTTTCATGTGCACATGGAGACTCTCCAAATAGGATATTAGACCACATTTATATAACAATCATCTTAGGGCCATGGTTATAACCTGGATGTCTCCTGAAACAGCTAAAGCACAAGTTTATAGTGTACAAGGGACTTTCTATGCATAGTTCAAGGCTCTGTGATAGTTCAGGGATAGACTAATGGTCTTCTCTAACACTAACTGTGCCGAGGGACAATCATACTGTATTTGGATCTCCTGACTGCTATAACTATAGATCAGACCAAACCTAGTTCTGGTCCCAGGGTACCCCCAGAATTCACACTAATGCACCTCTGAGTTTCATGCATAGACAGCAAGGAAAAGATCTACCCTTCTGCCCCACTAAGCACATCTCCTAAAAGCAAAGTTCTATTCCAACCTTCTTGTCCATTTTGAGCCAGGCCACGGTATCCTTGATTGTGTACTGAAGACCAAAGAACCAGGTTTCTCGGAGTCCTAGTGTCCTGCACACCAAGTCAAAAAGATCCTTCCCTTTCCACTTCACCTGCAGCAAGAAAGCAAACAGCAAATGGTATTTTGAAGACTGAATTATAACCCCCTCTTTTCCCTCCTCCACACTAAATTCACTGTCTCCTGCATGTGTGCTTGACCTCCCGCACCATTCCTAATCCACTAATACAGATGCAGCATTAGGAATGCCATGTTATCCTATCACAATCACACTGTACTTTAAATTCTCCTGTACAGTGCCACCGACAGATCGGCAATTTCACCCTGCACTAGCTGGAAGGGTGGTTTTACTCTGGAAAGCAACCACAAACATAGCATTATGGGGGTCACAGCATTGAGCGTATCTTGGTGAATCCATATCAAATTGGTTCAATTTAGAAGTAAGAAGTCAGTTTCTCTTACAGCCAATGCACCAAATCTCACTTGGGATCTGACAGATCATCTGGGGTCTTTCTGACTCCCACTTCACCAGCAGTGGTCAATATTCAGCAGGCAAAATTCTGTTTTTAATTGCTTGTGTGCAACCCCAATGTCTTCTAATCCTGTTCCTAGCTACTCCTAGACTCACTTCAATATCTTCTGTGGGGTTTCACAGATGACACAGATGGTAGAATTTGGCCCTGCAACTGGAACTAAACTATTTCTAATGACAATACACAAACCAAAGTAGAATCCAGCTCATTCCCCCAGAGCCATTAGCTCTGCAGAACAGGAATAAAAAGTAACAAAAGACTTATTTTTGCCACTGAAGTCTGCAGCTCTGTTACTCGACACACACAAAGAACGGATGTGGTGAGAGTACCAAAGGGCCATTTTTACACAGAGTACAACCATACTTTACACCGGTGACATTTGGTAATAAAAAGTAACTGCTGGAGCTGAAAAAAACTGGTCCAGCCCACAGGCTATGACCTCCCAACAGTTCCACAGCTGTCTCGGCCTCATTAAAATTTCATTTTAAAAAATGAAGATGGTGAGAGGAGGAAGGTGAAGAAAGATATAACCAGGAGACTATATACCAAAGCCACTTCGGTTTTCCACTTGCACCTATGCAAACACTGCTGGACAGAGACATCTGACCATTTTTCTAGAGCCGTAGAGCAGAAAAATCTCAGCACACCTCCCTATCACTGCTGCTCAATCTTAGTACCACCTGGACAGCTTCAATATTAATGCTCACCAACCACCCAGACCAGCTTTGCTGCTGCTGTCACACACTGCCACCTTGTGGGTAACGCAGTCAAGGAAGGACCACGTAGTCCCTTTCCGTTACTGGACGGCTGTTTAGAGTCCAAAGGTACAGGTCAGAACCCCTTCCCACACCCAAGACCTGCATAAACACTACTAGAGCACCATGAAGAACAGAAGAACGCGGATGCTCAGGTAAAAACAAATGAAATGTCAGAGCATCTCTGTGCTTCACATAAGACAATCAAAACCTCGATGCTGAAAGGCCCCAGGGAAATTGAAGTGTTGCCATTATAAGACTCTAATTTCAGGGGTTCAAACACACTCTGTGCAATGGGATGCAATTTGGTATATGAGGTCTTAGTTTGGGAGAGAGTTTTTTTCTGTCCAATTTTTTCAAGGGGAGTTTAATCTGTGGTTTTAAGCAAAGCAGAGAGAGAGAGAGAGAGAGAAAGATATTTAAGTGGCTATTTTGTGCCTCTATAATTCAGAGCACAGAATTTTGGGTTGCCACCATTTTTAGCAAGAGTTTATTTCCTAACTAGGACTAAATTGTTTTGTGTAAAGCAGCATCAGCAATTTTTTTAAAAGGCCATCTTTATGGCTATTGTTTTAAAGGGCCAATTAATGTTTACGTGCAGACATTTATCCATCAGTCAAAGTGATGGAAAGAAAGCGTTCTCAAATGCAGGTCACTGCACATTGCCACTGGGAGGCTTTCATCTACAGATGCAGATTTGTACTCTATGGAATCAATGTTTTGAAACTTCAGCTGTGCTTTAGACTGCAAACTACAGTGAGGCACTCCCAGCTGGAGTTTAAACCAGCCTGCAGACTACAAATGATCTGCAATTACATAACTTTGTGCGAAAACCTATGTTAAAATTCTCAGTTACAAATGCTGCATTAACTAACTCAGGTAAGGAAATTCAAAAATTCTGTCTTCTCCAGGAAGAGGTCTATGGTTAATTTAAAACATCGGTGGTCAGCATTTAACTGATATCTGTTTTTTCTCCCCATAAATGTAATTTCACCCCTTGCGTATAAACAAGTATTCTGAATGATGTTTATGATGCTGTTAAGTTTTAGGCCATGAGTTATAGTTGCTGTGGGAATCGTATGTTTGAAATTTTACTGTGGAGTTAAAATTCCAACCACAACATCACATTAACCTACTCTCCCCCTCCCCATTTAATTGAAAATAAAAGTTGAATAGCAATCGAGTTTATCTCAGCATACATGATTCCATTCCACACCTTTGTATTTACAATACTTTGCATTTAGATAGCATGAACCCCAAGTGCTTTACATACTTCCCGACCTAAGCCCACGCACCCTATTAGATAGGGAAGTATCACTAACCCTCATTTTACAAGCAAGGAACATAAAAAGGCACAGAGGTAAAACGATTTGTCCTGGTTACACAGAGAGCCAAATGACACAGCCAGAAATAAAACAGACTTCTTGACTCTCTGTCCTACGCTTTACACCACCATTCCACCGCTAACAACAACATGGGACATTTTAGCATAAAGGAACATCTTGCAGAAGGTTCCGAGTGCCTGATAGCAAGCTTTGTAATGAACAGTCATAACTAGACCATAACTGGCCATAAACTAGATTCCTACAGCTGCTGTGATGCTGTAATACAGCTAAAGCCCCAAATAAAAACTGCATTAGTTGAGTGACCTTAAGCTAACACAAAGCAACAATGGCTCTGCTCTGATCCGGGCACTATGGTGATTGGGGCCACCATGCTCTTTCAATGGCCCTGTTGAGCCAGAGGCTTCAGAAAGAATGATCTTGTGTTTGTGGTCTCCTGTTATCCCACTGACTTTATCTTCACATGGTTTGTTAGCTATATTTGCGAATGTTGGAGGAGTACATGGATGAACTACTCTATAAACAGGGCTAAGTGCTGCAAAGCTGTTATTTTGTGAGGCTGGAATGTATTTTTTCTTTACTAAGTGCAGAGTGCTTGTAATTTATCAGCACAGAGTGTGTTAAGTAAACACCACTAAGCACTTAAAAACTCAGCAGTTGGTTGCTGGAATAGGGGCACTTCCAGCATGGGTTATTGGCCCAATCTCTTTCTATAGCAGAGACATCAGATTTGGGCTAGATTAACAGGGGTATGTTATTTATTAACCTGCACCAGGAGTAATTTGCAATTGGCAGACAGCCAAAGCATCACTCTAATAATACAATTTATTTTGGCATAGCATCCTTCTTACAACTGTCACAACCACTTCTCAGGCAATTACAACCTACATAGTAGCTGCAAATATGAGAAGAGGAGAGGTTGAGTTTTGAGGGCAAGGCAAACTGTAGGGAGGCCAAATTTTGGTGAAAACTAACACAATGAGGATCTAGGTGCTGTGACAGAAAGGTCATGTATGGATCTACTCTGCAAAATGACTATAAGAAAGGCACTGTGCTGTGTCATGGTTTTTGTTTCAATGACTCCAGATCAAATTCGCTCAATTTACATGGAAAAATGAGTTTTCTAACTACCAGCCCTGCAGAGTGGTAACTCTGCAAACTCTGCCATCTGAGAGTCAAGCCAAGTTCTTACCTTCTGAAGCATCATTATGAAAATGGTTCTGCTCTCAGTCACACCTGTGCAAAACCACTGTCATCACTGGGATTGCACAGGTTTAACCAAAGACACAACTGGGCCCAGCAACTGGAATTGAACTGATGATGTATAAGCCACAACAGAATCCAGCTCCCTCTCTTGTAGCTGTGTTGGCTCTGTAGGGAGAACAGGAATCAAATAGTACTTTTGAGACTAAAGTAAGCAGGTATAGCCCCAAATGTGAAACAGGGATAAGACCTGTTATGTAAGAGCGAGCTATTTATACACAGTCACTCTTCGGAATCAAATTTTAGAGGTCAAACAGCCAGTCGAAAGTGTGACTTTGAAAAGCTGATTCATGTCTGTAGAACAACATTTGATTGTAATACTTTACTTAGTGACTAATGTAGAAAAGGATCCTCAGCTAAGCAAGACACTTTATTATTTATTTAAGCACCAAGATTGTACTGAGCCTGTACCAGCCTTAAAGGACACAGTCCTTCTCAGATGAGTTCACAGTCAAAGACAAAAATCAGACACAGAGGAGAGACAGAGGCCCAGAGAACAGCGCTAACTCTTAACAGAGTGACACACTTGTGTTTGTGGGCCTCGTAGATTAAGTGAGCTTTGAAGACAGATCTGAATGAAAATAAGATAGGCCCTTATCATACTGGGGTAGGAAGGAGGATTCAGATGTAAGGAGCAGAACACCAGAAGAGTGACATGGGGAGAGAGATGGTACAGGTTTCATTAGTAAAATTGAAAGTAATGGGGTTGGGTGAGGTAGGTAGGTTGAAGTGGAGAGAAATGAGACTGGCTGAACATTGATAGCTGTTCTTTCACACAGAGTGGAGGGTGCATCAAACAACAGGTTATAACAAAAGGGAAGGATACATGCATCCGCAGTCCCAGAGAGAGATGTACAAATGACTCCCAAGGCATCTTAGAAATCCAAATGAGGCAAATCCAAGGCAGCCTGCTACGGGGTGTATTCCCCTCTCATCCTGAAGCAGCCAGTATGAAAAAAAGACTGCAATATATGAATTATGAGCCTGTTGAGCACAAACAGGGAATAAAATATACAATATTCTTCAAAAAAAAATAAACAAACAGATGTCAAATCCTTTAAACTGCCACTTACTAAGCCACAAGAGGCAGCTGTAAAAGTTATTTTTATTTACTAATGTTGTAGGACAACATGATAATGAGTTTTTAATTAAACCCTATTTCGGCTAACCACCAAGGAGGTGGAAAATGCACTAAGGCACATCAACCCAGATGGTGCAGTCGAGTGTGTTTCTCAGCATCTGCCTGGGATCTGAGAGGAGGGACTGGTGGCTGAAGCTCAATCCAGGTAATTCTGAGGTGATCAGTGCTGCGGAAAAGTCAATTTGAAAATTATAACAGACTCTTGGCCTGAGGATGCTTCCCCACCGTTTAACACTTGAGTTTGTAATTTGGGAGTTAGATGATCAGGTAACAACAGTAACTGGGATGGCTCTCTTCCCACCCCCAACCTGGCTGTGTCCAAGTGGTGATGCATCTTTGTCAGATCCACACCTCGGTTCTGCAATCTGTGTCTTTGTTGCCTTGACACTAGAGCACCGTAATGCACACTACAATGAGATGCACCTGAAATCCATTTGGAGATGGAAATTGGTGCAGAATGCAGCTGCCTGCTTGTTAAGTGGGGTACTTCACTACAAACATTATACAAGTACTCTGATCTGCATCAGCTGCCACCTGGTTTTTGGGTGGAGTTTAAGGAAAACGGACCCGATCCTTCACTAACGAACATTGATATACTATTGGCATGTTTCATAATTGGTCAGAACCCTGGGGGTAGGTCACAAAAGGCAATCAGAAGGTGTTGCAAGAGATTGAAGATGTTATTACTGTTGTAAAGCAAAGAAAATAAAATTTGTAGAATAACTTCAAGATGGCCAAAACTTTCAAAGCTGGCTTCAAGATCAAGTATTCTGTGCCAACTTACACACACACACACACACACACACACACACCCCGGCTTACCAAGCATAACATGGTTACAATTTTACTCCACTTTACTTCAAATAAGGAATCACCAATCTGAAATGGTCAAGAGACCCTGTACTACTGTATTGACTTCAGTGGAGTTGCTCCTGATTTACAAAGGTGTAAGACAGAAGAATCGATATCACAATTTTTGTCTATAATGGCGGTAACAGACTGGGGCCTGCCTTTCGAAGAAAACTTGCACTCTACTGCCTTAGTCGAGACCAGCATTTAGCAAATCTGGGCAGTGAATTACACACCTGATCGGCACACTGCAAAGCCAATGAATGTTCTTGTACTTTAGGAGAGGGCAGAAATGTTTGGAGGGAAAATGATGTTTGTGGAGGTGAGGCTGTTCTGTTACCAACGGTGTTTGTAAAGATGGCCTCAGTGCTGATTTTTTGGGAGCAGAATGATTGTGTTTTCAATGAAAGCCTAGGATGTTTTGATTGATATAAAGCACCAAAATGTGGAAAGCGCTTAACTTCATAGTCTCTGCAATCCATTCCCCAGCATTTGTGGTACTTCGCAGTAAGAGGCACTACTGCAGTTTTATGTTGCACTGTAGACACAAAAAGATTTTGCTCTTCTATAAACAGTTCCCAACCTGGGGTGCTGTACCCCCAAAGATTACAGGGGATCCGTGAGGCTTCAGTAATATTGAGGTCATTTAGCCCCCGAGTCCCACACTGGTCAGGCGCAGCAGCCTCAAGCCCCGCACTGGCCGGAGTGGAGGAGCAGCCCCCCTGAGGGAGCAGCGGCCCAAGCTCCACGCTGGCCAGACTGAAAGAGTGCTCAGCCCCACGCCAGCTGGGCACCTGGCCAGAGCAAAGGAGCAGCCCGCTGCTCCTCCCCCCAAATCCCATGCTGGCTGGGCACCCAGCCAGAGCAGAGCAGCCTCACATGGGTGGGGGCCTGGATCAACCCCAGCCAGCTCGCCAGCACCCATTGCCTCCAGTACCCTCACTCCACGAGGGACGGGAAGAGGCGGGGCCACATGGGGCGTGCAGTGGCAGCTGCGCCAGGAAAGGCTTAGCTTCTTACTCAGGTAAGAGTCAGTTATTATTATTTATGTAACTTAGTGGTATTATCATCATCATTATGTGTGTTTATAGGGGTTACATGTGTTTATAGCACGGTTGGGGGGGGGGAGCATGTTTTACCTAGCGTTAACTAGTGGGGCTTTCACTCAAAAAAGTTGGGAACCACTTATTTATCCATACTGTGCATAAAAGTGTACTGGGCACTTACACACATTGTTTCTTTGTGCTCCCCAGTCAGTCTGTATCTGTATTAATAATATTACAATAAGACATTGTTATACACTGTGATTACTGAGACATCTGGTGTCTCTTGTCTTATACTTCGACTGTAAGCTCTTTGGGGCAGGGACCATCTTTTTGCTCTGTGTTTGTACAGCGCCAAGCACACTGGAGTCCAGGTTGATATCTGGGATTCCTAGGCCATACAATAATACAAATACTAAAAACAATAATAGGATAGACAGATTTTGGAGAAATTGTGTTTGTTAGTTGTGGTGCTGGGCTTTCCAGAAGCAAGGTAAGCCATCAGTAAAGATGGCTGCCTGTCCAAGTTGCTCAGACTGAATTTCCTAGGCTGCAGCTGTCGCCTGTAGGATGCCAGTGCAAGCAAAACAAGAGCATTATATGATATTAAAAAATATACACACAAAACTAGATAGATGAATTTCTACCTCAAAAAGCTATCTTTTTAAAAATAAAGACAGCCTGTCATATCCACAGTCTTTCTGAAATTGTCATGGTTTGTAGGGAAGTAGAGGAGTGTGGGGAAAAGGTGGGCTTTGAAAAAGAATTTAGGAGAAGGTGCTTATGGAGGCATACAGGATCAGAGAGGGCTGTCCATCCACAGGAGACAGTACAGGGAAGGCATACAGACAATAGAGGGCTTTTGTTCATAGTATGTCTTCTGTGACTGACTTGTAAGTAGTATAAGGGGGAAGCAAAGCTGAATCCACAGGCAGCAAGACAGATGTCTCTGATAAGCTAATTCCCAAACCACACAACATGTTTGAATTCAGTGGCATTTTTTTCTTTTTTTGTACACACCTCCACAGTGCATCATGAGAAAGTGCAAATGAAAACAGGAGCCATCACTCTGCATTTCCTGTATTTTGAAATAAATTCAGCAGCTGCCAATTGGCACCCGCCTCCCAAAGCTTCTCAGCGCAACCAGAAATGAGCCCTATAACCACTGAGGAATCAAACACTCATTTGGCAGTTGGCATTTCAGTGACTTTACTGAAAAATCACTTTGTGAGAAGGGTTTGGGTTTTTCCTCTCTTACCTTTTAAAGAGAACATTCACAGCTGCTGACAACCCTATGTTTTTCCCTGGCTATCTTGCCAGCTATTTGTTGAAGCTCAATTGCGTCAAGAAAAGAGGTCATTCTTACTAACAATACTGGTACACCACTGACAAGTTGCCGTCTTTCAGAGTACTTAACTAGAGATGGGGAAGGGTGCGCACAACTTTGTCATCTGCCATCCCTTTTTAGTACTAAAGACCAAATTCTGCCCTGATTTACACCCCATCCCTTCCTGTGCAACACCCATGAAGTCAATCTGGCCCCAGAAATTGCCAGAAAGAGAACCTCAGTTTACTACTGGGTTAAAGGATAGGTGTCATGGTTCAGCTAAGTAGCTCTCAACATCTTGCTAAGGAATCTTACTATGAATACTTCACCACATAATGCCACAGTTGGGCCCAGTCTACTTAAAAAAGTCAACTGAATAGCTTTCCAACCAATCAAGAATTAGTTTAAGCCCCCAGACCAGTAACAGGACGCAAGTTTAGATTGAGACTGAATGTATTTGTCAATTTGCATCTTGTTGGTTTGGGAGCTTAAATTATTTCTCTATATTGGTTGCAAAGCTTTTCAGTTCATTTCAATACAAGATCCACAAAAGCTGCTGCTGTCAAAGTATAACGGTCAGGGAATCAGCTGCGGCAGCAGCTAAATCTCAGCAGAAAAAGAATTTGAAGCGGAGTTTTGGGTCCAAGATGAGAGGCCTTACAGACAGGGTTGAATGGGAACCCACCCTACAGGAAGAACAGTCACCCCACCAGATGTGGAAGTAGTGACACAAACAGCAGACATCTCTGCAGAGAAAAGGAGAGAGTGGGGCAGGGAAGGAGACGCACAAGAGAAGAGCAAAAAAATGGGGTCCCTTACAGTCACAAAAATCAGAGGAGGTTGGAAGACAACCTGTCCTTAATTCATGAGGGGAAGAACACATCAAAATGTCTGGAAAGATGCAATTTCCTTCCTAAATGAATTTGATTTTCTTACCATGGCACACAGGGCCAGGAGTTCAGATACAGCAGCAGAAATCATGGATATTACAGTAACCTCTCCCGGGAGTCTCACATCCTGACATAACTGGGTTACCTTTGCTAGATTACTTTAATAGCTTATATCACAATACACTGCTAACCATATGGAAACATCTAAATCAACCTTCTTTCAGTAAAAATTGTCTTATGTTGATCTCCAAGCAGGTTACCTGTACAAAGCCATCTGCCTGTATTAGAAACCAGTGGTGTCTAGTTCTCATGGAGATGGGGCAAACCAGCTCTTCCATAATGCAGTGATTTTAAGAGCTATGCAAGTAGGGTATGTCCACACTTAAACCGGTGCAGCTGCACTGCAATAGTGCTTCACTGTAGACCAGTGGTCCACAAACCGTGGGGCATTGGCAGGGCCCAAGTCAGCACCCACAGAGGGTGTGGAGGGAGCGCCACCCAGCCCCGCTGTCCCCACCTCTGCTCTGGCTCCACCCCCAGCTCAGAGCTCCTCCCCCAGCCTCCGCACTTGGCCACAGCCCCAGCCATGGCTCCCGGCCTGGACGCAGCTGCCAGCCCTACTCCTGGCTCCAAACTCAGCCACAGCCCCTGGGTCCCGAGTCGGCTGTGGCCCCGGCCCCAAACAGGAATAGACAGACCACATTACAGGTAAGGGGGGGCACCATGTAAAAAGTTTGGGGACCACTGGCATAGAAACTTACTACAGCAGCAGGAGGGGTTCTCCTGTCATTGTAGTAAATCCACCTGCCTAAGAGGCAGTAGGCAGGTCGACAGAACACTTCCATCAACCTAGCATTATCTATAGGGGGACTTGGGCTGGCTTAACTACAATGCTCAGGGGGTGTGGATTTTTCACACCCCCGAGCGATGTAGCTGAGTTGATCTAATTTTCTAGTGTAGACCAGGTCTGCATACTCAATATGCTGCTGATTAACAAGACTTCATGCTCCAATGGCCATAACGAAAGTAGAAAAGGGGGGAGACCAGGTGTGTTTGTGCCTTTAAGATTTCCCCAAATAAATTATAAGCTTTAAAATGAAACCCTAACTGTGTTTATTAAGTTTCATAGTATAAGAGACATTAAGCTTCCATTTCTAGGAATTATTATAGATTTGGGTTTAATTTAGAGATGTTAGTTGCACTGTAGATAGATGCACAGGAAGTTTAATCTCCCAAAATATACATCTAAGAATTGATCTCAGGCAGAATCTATTTAAACAAAGCAAAAGCAGTGCTCTAGGAGGTTGAGTACCAAATGAGAGGGAGTGCTGTGGTGACAGCAGGAGACCACAAGTCAGGACTTCTGGACAAGGAGTCAAACAGGTATTTATTTTAGTTTGATTCAGGTTCAGTTGCATTCAATGTATTTAGGTTCAGTTCTAACTCAAGCCACAAAAAAACCCGCAAAACAGTTTGGTTGCCAGTTTGAACTGGTTCAAATCAAATTTCACTCTTAGCAGAAGTAAATCCAAAAAAAGAGAGCTGAAACTTAAAGTTGAAATTATTTTGATTTAAGTTTTCCTAGTGTTTTTGTGTTGACAATTTTTATGAACAATTTGTTTGAGCAAACTAAAACATCTTCTAGGATTTGCTCTGTCATATTGGACCTCTGAGGCAAAATGATAAATTTGAGGCCTGAAAATGTTCTCTCAACACTCACTTGTGTTGCTGGAATTGCCAGTACAATTTTGCCAGTTGATACTGCTCAGGCATGACAATTTTCTGGGTTCTAGCCCCAGGTCTGTCACCGACTGACCCCTTTGGTGAGTCATTTAAGCTCTTGTGCCTCTACTTCCACATCTGTAAAATGGGGATGATAATAATTCCCTATCCCACAGAGGGCTGGGAGGTTTAATTAATTTATATTTGTTAAGGGCTTTGAGATTTTTGGATGAAAGGCACCAGGGAAGTGCAAAGAATTACATTAGTCACACAAAAAAAAGGACCTTTTAAAATAAGAGCTAGTTTGTTCATTTCCCAGCAACAATACAAAGCATGCAAGCCACCAGTTAGAGATAGAGAACAAAACAACACAACCTCATACATACAACATAACCTCAGACCAGCCAGCATCATAATGACTAGATCCACTCAAATTCTCTACCTCTGCCTCACTAGACAGCTGCTGACAATGCACACAACTAATTCACTTACACTTGGGGTGGAGGCAGCAGCAGCAGAAAGTGGGGTGAGGATGGAGAGAGAAACAGCCTGCAATGAAAGGCGGACAAGGAGAGAAGCAGGAGAGCAGGTGGTGGTGGGCAGGGGGATATCAGGAGATTGGGAGGGAGGTTGTGGTGATACTAAAGGGCTTGAAGCAGGGAGGAAGGCAAGATTGGGGTGTGGGTGAAGCTATGAGGGGGCTGAGCACAGGAGGAGGATGATTATCTAACGGACCTGCTGGGACCAGCAACATGGCCTCTACTCTCCTGCAAGGCAGAGCAGATCCACCAAGTGCAAAATGCAGAGAAGTACCATTGCTTTCTCACCTCCTCCTCCTATACCCAAAGCCCACTCTCACAGCCTCCAGCACCGAACCAGGTCCTACTCATCCCCACGGCTGCTGGCCCAACAGTCCCACTCTCATGGGCCTCCTAGGAGTTGTCAGAGCAGGTCTCCTAGCTCATTGAGCCACAAGAAATTAGTCAGATCCAAGCTGTGCCTCTTCTACTGTGGAGATGCCAGCTGGTTTTGTCAGCATTATTACCTGGCCCTTTATTATGTGTATTGTGGTAATGTCTAGGAGCCCCAGTCATGCACCAGGTGCCCGCTGCACGAGGAGCTATGCAAACAGAACTAAAAGACAGCCGCTGTCCATAAGAATTCACAATCTATGCAATTACTAACTAATCCTTCCCAATATTTCACAGCTTCAATAGCAACAGGGCTGCTGATAGTTGGCCAGCAGCCTTGGGAGTGAACTGCAGTGTCAGAAAGACATGGGGAAGGGTGAGCAAAGGTGGGAGGGGCAGAAGGCTGGAAAGCAGTAAATTCCCTTACTTCTCCACCCAATAGACCTGTCATGGTTCATCAGGCAGAGGAGTCCCTGTCCAGCCAGTCATCCCAGGAACACTGCAGCAGCTCACCCCCTGCATTGCCATTCGCTCCTCCCATACCAGCCAGTACAAAGGAAGAGTTGCTTTGTGTACAGATGCACAAGTGAATGGCAAGACCAAAAATAAATCTGCACCCTACATTTCTCCCATGAGAACAAATCTCTAGGAAGGTGCTGAATAGGCAATTTCATCCCCTGACCACAAAGACTTGCTGTTTTGGGGTGTGATCTTCCTTCCAACCTGAAGACACACCCTTCACTACAGCTGGGTGAGGGTGGGGATAGGAAGAGCGTTCCCGGACAAATGTGGCAGTTCAATCTTTCCACCCAACTCTCTTTTCAGGGTTCATTCCAGGATCCCCATCTCAAATTGCTGCAGACTGCCTTTTTTGCTGGTGGGTGATTATCAAATCCCCTGCAGCTAAATATAATCTCTGCACATTGCTTCTAGCCTGCAGGGCAAGAGACCATGGAGGAACGCAAACTTATGTGCTTCCACTAGGCCACAAGTCATCTCCCTTCACTTCTTCCCTCCCACAAAGCAAGAGTTACCCAACAACAACAAAGGATCACAGCTGAGTTTCCACAGGGCCTACTTTTATAGCAGCACTGATAGGGAACACGCACACTGACCATTCTTGACAGTTTCTCTGTGTGCTTTTGGGAGAGGCTGTGGAAGTCCATCTGCAGTGATAAAACCAGGGCTTCTTTAGCAAGTGTCCCTGAGGAATCCTTTGAAGAAGCAGGACTTGCCAATCCAAATCCAACCCACATTGTTATCATCTGACATATACTCTACAGTCTATAGGAAGTGACAAATTTTCACATCATAGAAAGTCACTACATATGGTATTAACTGAAATTCTTACCAGGACAGAACAATTGAGTGGGACATGAAGACTCAACTCCCCCTTTGTTTCTGGAGGGGAAAGGGGTATCCTTCGGAACAAGTTTGTGATACACAGGTAGGGGAAGTTTGCACTGCTATGGTTGATTATCGCTACTTTTTCTGGGAATTGAGGATTCCATTCTCCAGGGCCATTAATGACATTTTACTACCTCTAAAAATATACAAAGGTCAAACTCACCCCTGCTGTCAATGGAGTTACAGGAGACCCATATCACTCGTTTATTAAACTACTTGTAAAAAGTTGTGGGTGTTTTAGATGTAGGGGAACATTAGCTTCCTATAATCCCATCATGTGCAATTTAGAAGTCCACCTGATCGTTAGAAAACACAACAGTATAATGAGTTAGGCTCATGGGTGTTAAATATCACCACAAAGAAAAAAAGTGTTTATGAACTATTAAGAGCTAGAGCTAAAAAAATGGAAATATTGAAGAAACAACAGATGGAAAAGGAAGAGAAAGCCACAATAAAATCCTTTTAGCCTACACATCTTCTTGAAAAATGTTCAGCTAGTAGGGAGAACCAATAAGCCATATAAGATTTGAAGGCTCCGTTTATCATCGTCAAAGGGAACATTTGGTCAGTCATTCTATGTCAGCCCTGTTAGATTTAAACTATACCATGCAGTATAATTTAAGCTCTGCAAAAGCCAATTCAGTGGTTGCTTGGTAGCAAATGCTATGTTATAGTTGCAAAATAAATCTGAGTTACAAACAACCCTTTTTCCCCCTCACTTATAACTTACTGAAAAATTCTCTTTTTGGGCTTAAGTTTTCCATGCTTGATCTTAGCTGAAACATGATGCATTTATTTAAGAACATGTGAAAATAATCTATTCAACTGTTTTTAGTTGTATGAGGCCAGGATGTGTGTGTTGGATAAAGAAGGTCAGAAAAGTGGTCTTTTTAACTAGGGAGGGAGCTACTTTTTCTTAGAAAAGTCAGTAATACCAAGTTTTCTTTTCCTTTTTCTGAAGGTCTTCTTGGAGGATCAGAGAACACAAAGCAATCTCAGATCTTAACTGAAGGTGCATAAGAGTTGAGTCTTTAATAATGAGAATTTTTGCTTCCCAACTGTTTGTCAAGTATTTGAGTTAAACAGGAGAGGTTTAAAAAAAAAAAACAAGGGTTTAAAGCAGTGTCTTTCCTCTCTCAATTGCTCAGTTTGGGGAGTGTCTCTGCTAGCTTCCCCCAATATTATAATTGCCTTCTTGAACAACAGAAGTACTCAAACTAGAGAGATAAGTGTACTGGGAGTACCTAGAGACAGAACAGCAGAATGGACCCCCATCAACAGCAGCAACCAGCCACCAGTATTGGGAGGAAGCTTAAAGTGTAATTAGACACCTTCTAGCTGTGGACTAATAAAACAGATGGAGGCCCCAACAAGTCTGGAGACAGCACACTGCCAGAAATCTCTAACCCACCCCTTCCAGGAGTTGAGGAGGTGGAGACATTGCATCAGCGCACTGCCCCTGGATTTATCTGATAAAGCCCTCCAAATCCTCCCCCACATTATTTGCATCATTCTCCAGGTATCAAGTGCCTGGATATTGTATATTCTTAGGACTCCAGTTTAACTACATTTTTTGCCTGGGAACAAGTTATTTATATTGCACGAACGCCCAAAGGCCCCACCATATTGTGAAGACACTCAAGAAATGCACAGCCTATGGTTGATCTCTATTACTGGCCCCTCCTTTGGATACTTTATCCTACTTGTATGTTGAATTGTATCATGCAGACTACTAGCATCACACAGCTGTAATGCCAACTAACAATGGCAAAAGCTGGGTAAATCACTACTCCTGCTGTACTCATTGCAAAATTGGATCCCTGGAATTTGTTGTCTGCCAGCTGGGAAGATCAAAGCAGCTAGTCATTTGCATTTTCATATCAAAGATAGCATTCCTGGAGCAAGCTAAAATAGCAGTGTTGCTGGAGATAATGAAGTAGGTAAAAGGCCAAATGCATATGGACACTAGGGCCCTCATTCAAAGTTCATCTTTTAAAGTCCCCAAAAGATACTTCAAATCATCCAAAAACCTCACTGTCTAAAGAGTCTTATTTGTTCACAGCTTTCTGCTTACTTATCGGATACAGAGTACCCACAAGCAGAGGGGTTTGTTTTGTTTTTTTTAATTTTTGATATCATCCCAATTCCTTTGCTCACAGATGCTGTACCACATTCCAGCAAGCGTTTGATATGAGCCCATCTTTTGCTCTGATTGAGAGTCACCAGAGAATTGCATCCAGGCCAATTCCATGCCAAGACACAACTTCCCCTCACCTACATCACAGCACAGCACTTAGGAACCTCCTGCATAGAGACACAAGTGCTTCATATTCACACAATTTATCTCCCAAACACACTTTTTGGATAAGACAGTACACTTCGGTGCTACATTAACAATGGATTCTTTGAGGGCTTCCCTATTGTCTTCCAGTGCCTGTACAATGCAGGCCTACAAAAAACAGCCCCATTTACGAACAGGGCTTCCTAACCAGGGGTTCCTGGAACAGATGCAGGTGGCCATGAGCAGATCCAAACGAACTGAAGCCCTGTCTGTTCCATCTTTGGCTACAAACACATTCATCTCTTGAGAGAAACTCTGCAGGGTCTGTATTTAGCTAGCAGCTCTCCACCACTGCAGACAGGAAAATGTGGGGTGCAACAGAAAGTGGATTCAGCAGGGGGCACTTTTTTCTGATTGAATAATAAGCCAAAGCCCCAACAGGATACTAATGCTAAGGGCCATTTGCGCTACGGGAGGTCCTATCTTTCAGACGACAGCAAGACCATTTCTGCTCATTAAAGTTCACATCAAGCTTTCCACAAAGGTAGGCGAACCAAGGCACCCTGATCAAATCCCAACTTCGGTAGCTAGGGTTTGCCTCCCTCAATCAGACAGTCGCAGGATTCAACTTCAGGGCCTGCCCTAACCCCCTGTCTAGCATGGCTGCGCACTGCCCCGGGGCTGCCCCTCTCCAGCCCAGCAGGGGTGTGTTTCTGTGCCCGGCCAAGGGATCTCTCTACTGCCTGACGAGCTGCGCTGGCGTGAAAGGCACCGTGAAGACATGGACACGGCGGGCTGCCTGGGGACCCGCGGGCCAGCAGCTCCCGCAGGCCGGCCGGCGATGGGCCGCGCAGCCCCGCCGGCGCGGTTACCTCGCAGTTGAACTCCATCTCGGCGTCCATGGTAACGATCCGCACCGTGAAGGTTTTGGGCTGTTTTCTCTTCAGCGAGCTGAAGCTCATGCGGGACGCTATGGCCCCGGCCATGGCGAGGCGCTGCGGAGCTCAGCCGGCAGGAGGCAGGAGCCCGCCGCTCCCCAGCAGGCTGCGCAGGCCCAGAGCTCGCGGGGCGGGGCGGGGCGGGCCCGGCGGGGGCCGAGCGGTGCCGGG
Source organism: Emydura macquarii macquarii (assembly GCF_026122565.2). Lineage (NCBI taxonomy): Eukaryota > Metazoa > Chordata > Testudines > Chelidae > Emydura > Emydura macquarii. The sequence continues at coordinate 9,872,960 of NW_027131391.1, forward strand.
TGCGGTGCGGCACAGCCCCCGCAGCTCAGTCGCGCCCCCGGCCTGCAGGGGGGGGCAGGGACATGGCACCCGCCGCCCCCGCGCCGAGCGGCCTGGGCTGGGACCGGCGAGTCTAGCTGGGGGCGGGGGGATCGGCGCGCGGGGCAGCCTCCCCGCACCCAGCTCCAGGCCAGTGGGTCCGGGCCTGGGCCCGGGGGCCGCGAGGCGGGGGAAGGTCTCGGGGCTCGGGCCCTACCGGGGAGGGACGCTCCCGGCCGGGTCCGGAGGGGGGCGGGGCTGCTCTAGGGGGCGGGGGGCGCTCGGAGCCCAGCCGGGCAGGAACCAGCGCTACTTGCCCCACAGCTCCCTCGCCTCAGCCCACACAGCACAGCCTAACCTCGCCGCGGCCCGCCAGGGGTGGGACACCGCCCTTTCCGCCCGCCTCCTGGAGGGGCAGCTCAGCCAATCGAACATTCCACATTCCCAGATTCCGGGATAGCTACTCTCTGATTGGCTGTAGTGCTGCCACTCGGTAGCCCTGTCGTGCCCGTACGGTCCCGCCTTCCCAGCATGGTTGGTTGAGAGACAGCGGAGTGGGGCAGGCGCGCGCCGGGAGGGAAAGCGCAGCTCAGGCTCGAGCTCAGGCTCTGGCTCTGGCTCCACCTAGTGGCGGCTCTAGCCCACCCCGCCCCGCACCCGTGGTTCTCTCTGTAGGCTGGGGAGCTAAGAGACAAGGCACAGTAGGAGACTAAGGCCTTGTCTACACTGCAGAGTCCTGTCAACACAAGTCACAAACCGCTATAATTGCATCGCTTATGCATGTTCGCGCAATGCTCTTCTGTCGGCCGAGCGCGTCCTCAGTTGGTGCTCTAGCACTGACAGTGAGAGCAGTGCAGGGGGGCAGCTATCCCACTGTGCAGCTCACCACCTTGTGCCGCTAGGAGTTGTGGGAAGGCGGAGTGGTTCGCAGGGCATCATGGGTGTGGGCTCAACCTCCCATAATGCAGTTTTTTCTGCCTCATCAATCCGTGGGCTTCTGACTGTGTTTCGCGCCATTTTTCAATGGACCCTGATAACTGTGCGCCCATTGTCTCTGCCTGAAAGGATGGATCCTGCACTGCTGTCCACTGTTGTGGTCAGTGTTACAAACACAACGCAGCTGATCATGAAGTATCTCATGAGCTCCAAATCTGAACAGGAATCCATGGTACCTGCCCTGCAGTGTGCCATGGAAAGAAACAAACAGATTACTTTTGGCTTTCACAGAACAGCTGTTCACAGTGGACCATCAGTACTGGGCTCAGGAAACAAGCACTGAGTGGCGGGATTGCATTGTGGTGCATGTATGGGATGATGAGCAGAGGCTGCTAAACTTAAGGATGTGCAAATCCATGTTCCTGGAACTGTGTGCGGAGCTCCCCCTGCCCTGCGCCACAAGGACACCAGAATAAGAGCTGCCCTCTCAGTGGAGACGTACGTGGCGATCGCTGTGTGGAAGCTGGCAACTCCAGACTGCTATTGGGCAGTCGTGAATCAGTCTGGAGTTGGGAAGTCCACCGTTGGGGTTGTGTTAGCACAAGTGTGCAGGGCCATTAATCGCATCCTTCTACGAAGGACTGTGACTCTTGGAAATGTGCATGGAATAGTGGATGTCTTTGTGGCAATGGGATTCCCTAACTACGGCAGGGTAATAGATGGCACGCACATCCCAATTTTGGCCCCGGACCATCTTGTGACAGATTACATCAATAGAAAGGGGTACTTCTCTGTGGTACTGCAGGCACTTGTGGATCACTGGGGTTGTTTCACGGATATCAGCATGGGATGGTCAGAGAAGGTGCATGACGCTTGCATCTTCAGAAACAGGGACCTGTACAGAAAGCTGCAAGCAGAGACTTTCTTTCCAGATCACAAGATTCCAATGGGGGATGTTGAAATGCCCATAGTAATCCTGGGAGACCGAATCTGCCGCTTACTACCACGGCTCATGAAGCCTTACACAGAAAACCTGGACAGCAGCAAGGAGCGCTTCAACAGTAGGCTGAGCAGGTGCAGAATGACCGTAGAATGTGCATTTGGCAGATTAAAAGCTCACTGGTCTTGCTCTTTGGCCAGCTAGACCTAAATGAGGAAAATATTCCCATAGTCATACCAGCCTGCTGTGCGCTGCATAATATTTGTGAAGCTAAGGGTGAAAAGTTTCCTCAGGGATGGAGCGTGGAGGTGGATTTTGAGCAGCCAGATACAAGGCAACAATGGGGGGCTATTCAAATCAGGGAAGCTTTGAGGAACCATTTTGACAATGAGGACCAGTAATGTGTCTTTCTATAAAGCGTTTTGCCATGCTTTGTTAACTTGCCACCTTGCATGTAAATTTTGATGCTGCATACTGACTGTGATTTGTAGTGTGCAAATGTGCCAGTTGCCACTGTGTATTCATTCCAGCAGCATCCCACTGTGTGTAGGAGAGAAATAAGGATTGATTATCTTTCAGAGTGTATTTTTTTATTAAATAGCAATAAACAACACCCAGAAAGCGCTTGGTGGAAAGGGAGATAATACTGAAGGGACCCTCCCAATGGGGGCTCTCACAGCTGTGTATAACTCCAGCTGTCATTTTGGAAGCTCTCCGAAGGGATGGAGTGAACGGGGTACTGCGACTGGCCAGGAAGATGCAAGGAATGTGTGAGAGGAGTTTGGGGGGTGCATAGCAAGCGATTCTGTATAGGCTGCATGAAGGGTGAGCAAACATTGGTTCTGCCTGCAGCGCGCTTAAGGACTTCAGCATCTCCGTCTGCTCCTCCATCACTTTTATCATCCTCTCCTGGCCCACTAAAACTCCCTCCTGCCCCTGCCTCCTCTCCTCCCTATCTATTTGCATATTTTCGGAAACTCTCCCTCCATGCCCTTCGTCCTTGTTTTGCAGGTTGAGAGGGTTGGAGCCCCACCCAAAACATGTCCTCCTTGCTACTCCGGGGTCGCTTCCTTAGCTGGCAGAGGCACTCTGCTGGCGTGTAGGGGATTCCCCTGAAGGCCACATCTGCAGAAGCACAAGTAACAATAAACAGAAGCATGATAGTTAGTGCACTCACAGCATCGAATCATTATAGTAAATACACCGCTCTCACTGTCTCCTGACAAGCACACAACTCAGCAAACACCCTAAGCATAGGGGTGTGAGTTGGGCCCTGGGGGGGGGCATTCAAGATGGGGCAAAGGGTGTTTGTTGGTGGTTTTTATGGGGGTCAGTGCACGCGACTAGGGACAATATTGTAAATCCTGACATCATTCTCCACAGGTGGGGTCATAGAAGCTGATATCTCACTCCTGAGGATAAGTAAAAATGCAAGGGTGCATCTCCTCCATATGAGCAGCTACAGCACAGATCCCTATGCTGCTTGCCTGTGTGCTGCTGTGGTCCCTCCACAAGTGATTGCCAATTAGTGCAGGAAAGTTTCCTACAATGGGGGAAGGAACAGAACAACTCTGTCAAAAAAACCTTTGGCAGAGCATTGGTGAGTATCTCCAGGAAAGTGTCCTAGAGATCATAGAATCATAGAAGATTAGCATTGGAAGGGACCTCCGGGGGTCATCTAGTCCAACCCCCTGCTCAAAGCAGGACTAACCTCAGATAAATCATCCCAGCCAGGGCTTTGTCAAGCCACAGCTTAAACACCTCTAAAGATGGAGATTCCACCACCTCCCTAGGTAACCCATTCCAGTGCTTCACCACCCTCCTAGCGAACAACTTTTCCTAATATCCAACCTAGACCTTCGCAACTGCAGCTTGAGACCATTGCTCCTTGTTCTGTCATCTGCCACCACCGAGAACAGCCTAGCTCCATCCTCCCTGGAACCCCCTTTCAGGTAGTTAAAGGCTGCTATCAAATCCCCTCTCATTCTTCTCTTCTGCCGACTAAACAAGCCTGGTTCCCTCAGCCTCTCCTCATAAGTCTTGTGCTCCAGCCCCCTAATCATTTTTGTTTCCCTCCGCTGGACTGTCTCCCATTTGTCCACATCCTTTTTGTAGTGGGGGGCCCAAAACTGGACACAATACTCCAAATGCAGCCTCGCTAACGCCGAATAGAGGGGAATAATCACTTCCCGTGATCTGCTGGCAATGCTCCTACTAACGTAGCCCAATATGCTATTAGCCTTCTTGGCAACCAGGGCACACTGCTGACTCATATCCAGCTTCTTTTCCACTGTAACCCCCAGGTCCCTTTCCGCAGAACTGCTGCCTAGCCAGCCAGGGTTCCCAGTCTGTAGCTGTGCATGGGATTCTTCCATCCTAAGTGCAGGACTCTGCACTTGTCCTTGTTGAACCTCATTAGATTTCTTTTGGCCCAATCCTCCAGTTTGTCTAGGTCACTCTATAACCTATCCCCACCTTCCAGGGTATCTACCATTCCCCCCAGCTTAGTGTCATCCGCAAACTTGCTGAGGGTGCAATCTACCCCATCCTCCAGATCATTAATGAAGATGTTGAACAAAACTGGCCCCAGCACCAAGCCCTGGAGCACTCCGCTTGTTACCGACTGCGAGCTAGACATCGGGCCGTTGATCCACTACCTGTTGAGCCCAATGATCTAGCCAGCTTTCTATCCATCTTATTGTCCATTCATCTAACCCATACTTCTTTAACTTGCTGATAAGAATACTGTGAGAGACCGTATCAAAAGCTTTGCTAAAGTCAAGGTATATCACGTCCATCACTTTCCCCACATCCTCAGAGCCAGTCATCTCATCACAGAAGGCAATCAGGTTGGTCAGGCATGACTTGCCCTTGGTGAATCCATGCTGGCTGTTCCTGATCACCTTCCTCTCCTCCAGGTGCCTCAAAATAGATTCCTTGAGGCCCTGCTCCATGATTTTCTGGGGACTGAGGTCAAGCTGACCGGTTTGTAGTTCCCCAGATCCTCCTCCTTCCCTTTTTTGAAGATGGGCACTATATTTGTCTTTTTCCAGTCATCCGGGGCCTCCCCCAATTGCCACGAGTTTTCAAAGATAATAGCCAATGGCTCTAAAATCACATCAGCCAACTCCCTCAGCACCCTCGGATGCACTGCATCGGCCCCATGGACTTGTGCATGTCCAGCCTTTCTAAATAGTCCTGAACCTGTTCTTTCAGCACTGAGGGTTGCTTACCTCCTCCCCATTCTGTGCTGCCCAGTGCAGTAGTCTGGGAGCTGACCTTGTCTGTGCAGACAGAGGCAAAAAAATCATTGAGTACTTCAGCTTTTTCCACATCATCAGAGACCTCTCTGGAGGATTCCCATGAAATCTCAGTGTGCATTAACACACTGTTCCGCCCCACGGCGTAGCTGCACATGGGAATTGGAAGCAGGGACAAACATAGCTAGTCTTGTACACTTCTATCCCTTAACCCACTTCTAGCACATAACAGAGCAAAGGACAGCTAAACCACACGTAACCAAGCAATATCAACTTAAAATGATCACTTACCAGAGCTCGGGTGACCAGATAGCTAGTGTAAAAAATCAGGACAGAGGTAGGGGTAATAGGCATCTATATAAGATAAAGCCCCAAATATCAGGACTGTCCCTATAAAATCAGGACATCTAGTCACCCTACCCAGGTTTCCTTTCTCCTGCATCATGCACACCAGAGCTGGAGTTCTGGACTGGCTCGAACCCTCTGGAGTTGAGAAGAGGTCCTGGCTCGCCACGGTATTGGACGACCCTGTTGCCTATCCCATCTCATCCTCCACCTCCACTTAGTCGTTCACCACTTTGTCATTGGGGTTGAGTCTGCTGACCACTGACTCCAGCTCCTCCAAAGTACCCACAGGGCTCTCGGGATGGAGGTGGGGTCACCACCAAGGATGGTGTCTCGCTCCTTATAGAAGTGGCAGGTCTTCCGCACAGCACCAGAGCTACAGTTTGACTCCCTTGCCTTTCAGTACTCCTCCATCAGCTCCTTGATCGTCAAACAGCACTGATGCATGTCCCGTTCATAGCCCTTATCCAACATGGCTTCAGAAATCAGGCTGTAGACATCAAAGTTCCGACAGCTGAAGCAGAGCTGGGACTGCATAGCCTCCTGTCCGCACAGACCCAGCAGATCCAGCAACTCCGGTGTGCTCCAGGCGGGAGAACGTTTGCTGCGTGGAACAGCCAGGGTCAGCTGGGAAGATGCGATGTGAGCTCTCCATGCTGAGAATACAGGAAGTGGAATTTCAAACATTCCCGATCCTTTAAAGGGGGAGGGACGGATGCCTGTGTACCTGGCTACAGGGCAGCGGAGTTCAAACTGCTGGGACACCTCCTACGGGCCATTTACGACGACATAACCAAGTGCAGCATCTACACTGACACTTTGTCAATCTAACTTTGCCACAAAAAGCTCTACACCCCTCGTCAAAGCGGTTTTAATTCGTCGACAAAGTGGGAGAGTTTTGTCGGTGGGCGGAGCATTGCAGTGTGTCCACTGCCACTGTTTTCTTGATGAAAGCTGCCTTTTGCTGACAAAACTCTGTAGTGTAGACAAGGCCTAAAAACCAAACCAGTAGGCAGCAGGGAGAAGGGGCAAGGTTTTTCCACACAGTATGGGTGCAGCTTGCAGCTAATCAGTGGCAGTAGCAGTCACAGCAATCTTCTTTTCATCTCTAAAGGGCTTTACAAGGATCATTTGAAGATTTCCATGAGCGATATTAGAAAAGAAATAAGGGAGAAATTGGATTTTTTGTGTTTAAATGGATATTGGTATAAAACTCACCCCTTTGTCCCCAGATAACCTTGCCTTTTATTAAACAAACCTTGGACTAGTCCAGCTGAAAGCACTTGTCACAGTGCTTTTACTTTTCACCATTGATGCTGCCAGTTTGTTTATGTTTCATTCAATCTGGGCGGTGAACTCAACCTGTCGGTCTCGCTTTAAGGCCATTATGCTTGTTAAGCACTGACCCTAGGCTCCGCGTGGTACCATACGCAGAGGGTGACATGGGGGGAAATTCTGGCCCCATTGAAATCAATGGGTCTTTTGCCTTTGGTTCAGTGCAGCCAGACAGAGCCTGCTCCCCAGGAGCTTTCAGTCTAAGATGTCACTGCAAACACGCACACACAGCCTTAGAGCACATAGGTAGTCCTGCTGACTTCAGTGATCTCAGGGCCCGATCCTGCTAACACTTCAGCTGTTGTGTAATTTTACTCCTGTGAGTGGTCTGTCTATCTTAGACACTAATCTGCACCCCGCTACTGTAGTATGCAAGCTCCTCCCATTCTAGGCTCCTCCCACTCTAGCTAGCCCGTGCTCAGTGGCAGTGCATGACAGAACAAGGAGCAAGGGTCTTAAGTTGCAGTGGGGGAGATTTTGGTTGGACATTAGGAAAAGCTTTTCCCTAGGAGGGTGGTGAAGCACTGGAATGGGTTACCTAGGGAGGTGGTGGAATCTCCATCCTTAGAGGTTTTTAAGTCGCAGCTTGACAAAGCCCTGGTGGGATGATTTAGATGAGGTTAGTCCTGCTTTGAGCAGAGGGTTGGATTAGATACCTCCTGAGGTCCCTCCCAACCCTCATCTTTTATGATTCTATTATTCTAATGTATCCTCATGACATCCCTATGAGGCAGGGCAGTGCTATTAACCCCATCATGCAGAGGGGAAACTGAGGCTCAGAGAGACTACGGTCATCCAGGAAGTCCATGGCAGCGCAATTACTTGAACTCATGTCTCTCAATGCTAGGTTAGGGCTCTAACCATCAGACCATCCTTCCTCTCTAGTCCCACTGATTTCACCTCTGTATTATGCTTCTCCTTCAGATGATCTTTATTTGCCAGACAGTCCAGGGACCACCCTGGCTCCTTTTTCCACCTGTCTTCTCTTTTTCTACTGCCAGATGCTTTTTCTCTAGGAATCTACATTCCTCATCTTTGGGTTGATTGTAAAACTGTAACCCTACCTAAAACCCAACCCACTTTTAATCCAGCAAGAAAAATGCCTAGTGTGGAAAATCTCCTTATTTCTCAGATTTGCATGGTTTTCTCTTTTGGCATACTGTTGGGTCTGGGCAAAAACAGATCTGGCCCAATTCGCTCCTGTCAGTGTTCCGTTTCTCCAAGTCCTCTAAAGACCCTTCAGACAGCTGCTGAAAAATTAAAATAAGAAATACACGTAAGGCATCTTTGTATTTCTTTATAACGTGCTTCTCAAACTTTACCTTGTGTGTCAAGAGACCTCGTCAGTGCCCGGCTTTAAAAAAAAACCCACCACCACCAAGAACAACAACAAACCCGCTCCACAAAGTGCCTTTGAATGGGCCCGATCCAAAAGGCTCCAAGCAGTTGAGCTACTGTGGCCAGGTCCCCTCCAAGCCTCTAACCCAGGATGAGTCAATTATTTTTTATCAAGGTCCAAATTTCTTGGTCAAGGTATAGTCAAGGTCCAGACTCCAGAGAAACATTTTTTACACTGTAGTAATAATAATTAAATAAAAAAGATTTCACAGTCTGTTCAAAAGCATCTGGCTCTCCAGATTTGGCCCACAGTCTGCCTGTTGACTGTCCCTACCTTAAACGTCCCTACATACATTGTACCTGTGACTTCTATCTCTGTACAACTCTCCCATTGAAACATTTGGGGTCCAAAGGCACCATAAAATTTGGGTCAGTGGTCTGACCGTATGTTTCCCCTCTACGTTGTCCTGGTGATCACATTCTTCAGCAGCTATCCCTGTTATTCTGCTCCCATGACATGTCTAAAATGCCATGTGTGTCAATGGTATGTTTGTTTCTTCAATTCACACAACTGCACCTGGATAACTTCTGTTCATGAGCCGCTTGATTGCTGGTGTTGGCGGGCTTGATTCAAAGGACTTGTAGGCCTTTCCATCTTTATAGCAGGCCTGTTTAAATGGCTCATCCTGAGCGATACTTAGCCAGTAGTTTAGGACTAACATTTCAAACGTCCATTGGTCTCCATCCCTAAGTAAGGAGGAACTTCTCTTTAAAGGCAAAGGAGGATGAGTCTTGTTGCACCATTAGTTTTGTATATTAAATTAAAGCCCAAACCAACACAAGTTGTGTGATAAAAAGGCACTCAAAGTTAAGTGGTTAATAATTTTCACTATGATTTAACTGCATACAAATCTGTAATGATATCCCGAAAAGCCATAGACTGACTTTGACTATATTCTGCGCTGGGCTAAATAGGTCTTCCTACAAACAAGGCAAAAGAAAACCTGCCGCATTTTCTTGCTGCCCAGAATGTAAATGCTGGAATTTAGCACAGAACCAGGCAGCCTACTGTAAAATTGCACACTTTTACTTTTCAGGCTAAATCTATAAGCAACAAAACAAACAATAGACATCACATTGGCGGCTCATAGTCATCCTGTGATCAGCCAATACACCCAGGTCCTTCTCCTCCACTATTACTTCCAACTGCTGCATCCCCAGCTTATAGCAAAAGTTCTTGTTATTAGTCCCTAAATTCATGACCTTGCCCTTTCCACCATTACATTGCATCCTATTTCTATTACTCCAGTTTACAAGGTCATCCCGATCTTCCTGTATGATATCCCGAGATAGTCACAGAAATATGATTTCTCGGTATTGGCAACACCTTCCAACTTTGTGTCATCCACAAACTTTATTAGCACATTCCCACGTTTTGTGCCAAGGTCAGTAATAAAAAGGTTAAATAAGACTGGTCCCACGACCAATCCTTGAGGAACTCCACTAGTAACCTCTCTCCAGCCTGAAAGTTCACCTTTCAGTGTGACCCGTTGTAGTCTCCCCTTTAATCAGTTCCTTTTCCATCTTCCAATTTTCATATTAATCCCCATCTTTTCCAATTTAACTAATAATTCCCCATGTGGCACAGCATCAAATGCCTTACTGAAATCTAGGTAAATTAGATCCACTGCATTCCCTTTGTCTAAAAAATCTGTTATTTGCCCAAAGAAGGAGCTCTGGCACAATCTATCTTTTGTAAAACCATGTCGTATTTTGTCCCAATTACCGTTAACCTCGATGCCCCATCTCAAAAAAAGCTATATTGGAATTGGAAAAAGTACAGAAAAGGTCAACTAAAATGACTGGGGTATGGAACAGCTTCCATGTGAGGAGAGATTAATAAGTCTGGGACTTTTCAGCTTGGAAAAGAGATGACTAAGGGGGGATATGATAGAGGTCTATAAAATCATGACTGGTGTGGAGAAAGTAAATAAGGAGTGTTATTTACGCCTCATAACACAAGAACTAGGGGTCACCAAACGAAATGAATAGGCAGCAGGTTTAAAATGAACAAAAGAAAGTATTTCTTCACACATCACACAGTCAACCTGTGGAACTCACTGCCAGAGGATGTTGTGAAGGCCAAGACAATAACAGGATTCAAAAAAGAACTAGATAAGTTCATGGATAGGTTCATCCATGGCTAGTGTCCAGGACAGGCAGGGGTTGCTGTTTGCCAGAGGCTGGGAATGGGCAAGGGGATGGATCACTTGATGATGACCTGGTCTGTTCATTCCCTCTGTAGCACCTGGCATTGCCCACTGTCAGAAGACAGGATAGTGGGCTAGACGGACCATTGGGCTGACCCAATCTGGCTGTCCTTCTGTTCTTATATCCTGTTTTACATGGTAAACTTTCAAAAGTTTTTTTTTTAAATTTTGATATGATTAAAAGCTGTATGTTTAGCAAAACAACATGGGTATGATAGTTTTAAAGTTAAAAAAGTCGGGGGGGGGGAGAAGGAAGAAGTGGGGGACAGTTTCTTCAGATAGCCTCATCAGAGGCTACACCCTTACCTCTGAACTTTGTGCTGCCAAAGAACTAGCTTGTCTCTTTAAAAAAAAAAAAAAATTGTAAAAACTATCAATGGTGGGTGTCATACTGTGCCCCGGATTGTAAAGCTTTTACAATTTACAAGCAATAAGTCTTTAGATCAATTTTAGGGATTTTTTTTTTTTATTCTGACCAATTCACTTAAGCAGACCTTTAAAAATCAGACTAACACTATTCTGTAAGGCGCTCCTTTAAACATTTATGATGCTATGACACGTCTTTTTACATTTTATTTTTCTGTTGTCAAGCTGTTCTTTACATAAGGGTTTTATATAATATTCCTGTGCCCCAAGAACTTATTTCTTCACAATTTCTATTCCTGAAGACTATTTTATAGGGTTGTGTCTTACTATGCAAGTCCTTTAGACAAAAAAATCACTAAAATCTTTATTTCAGTTGTGTCACAGGGATGATAATTATTTGAGTAAACTTAGCAATTTCTTACTGACTTGAAACAAAAGAAGGCCTCTGTTACACAATGCTGCTTTCTTTGTGGTGTGTTTAAAACCATAGTTTTATTTCTAAAAAATCTCTTTTGTTGCAAAAGTGAACAGTTTTTTTAAAAAGCAGGAGGGACTGTGTGAAAACATATTGCTTCAAATATCATAGAACTGTAGGTCAGGAAGGGACCTGAAGAAGTCTTCTAGTGCAGTCCCCTGCACTTACGGCAGACCATCGCTGACCGGTGTTTGTCTAACCTGCTTTTCACGCTGGCTGCATTCAAGGGAGGGGCATTTATTATATTGTTTAACATCAGTATGTCAGAATTATAGTAATTCATGTGAGATATGCTGTGTCAGGTACTGTTAGAAAGGCTATAATGTGCTAAGTAAGATGATGATGTTTATGTTCATGTGTTATGTGTGTAATGGAAGTTATGGATATGGTTGATATATCTATATTTCAAATTGTGCTGTGTCTGGGCAGCACCCCAGACAGGATGACTGCAGCACTAACCTGCGTAATGGCCCATTAAGAAATTCACAGGTCCAGGGGGTTCAGGGGGAGAAGCCAGGGATATACCTGATGAGTCACCAGGACTTACTCCTGGATTCCATCTTGTTCCTGTAAAATTCCACAAGCAGCATGGCAAAGACCAAAGGACATAAAAGGCAGCTGCACAACATCCATTTTGTCTTTCAGTCTCTGTCTTTAGTCTCCAGCCTACCTCTGGATCAACTCATCTACAACTGAACTGAAGCTGTGAAACAAAGGCCTGAGACCCATCCAGGTGCTGGATGTATACCAGAGGGACTATACTGTGGGCGTGGGGATAAAGGATGTCAGCACTGGGCCACATTCCTGGGGAGCTGGGAGTTGGGCCCAGGCTTTGGACACAAATTGTCCTCCGCGGGACCCCCTGACTTGGGCTAAACAGGCCATGTACTAGACAAGCAATAATCATGTGCAAACCACAGCAACTTTTCTAGCCTTGAAGTTAGGGAAGAAGGGAGCAAATCAGAGCAACTTTCTAGCAGTGTCCAGAACAGGGCAACCTACCCCATAGGTACCATGGTAATGAGGGCGTAATATGAGTGGGCTATGTTCTCCCTTTTATTTCTCCCCTCACCACCTGGACAAAGAATGTGGTAAAAGGGTGTTCTCTCTTCTTTCCCAGGCAGCACGTCTGTTAGGGAAGACTCGGGATCTCTCCCCCTAGTTCTTCCCTTGTTGCTAGTTTGTTAAGGGACTTCATGGTCATTCCTGCTGTTAAGATAAATGCACACGCTATGCAAGTTTCGTGGGAAATAACAAACAGGGGTGGGTATAATTATATGCCTTCCAGAGCCATTAATATTCATTTTATAATCCTTTATATCACCAGATTTTATGGGGGTTATAGAAGTGTGTGTATTTACATATTATTTTAGATAAAAAGTTGTAAAGTGGTAAACTCGGGGCTCACTGCGTTGGTCGCGAGGCGAAGGAAGCGAGTGGACTAGAGGCTGTAACCGAATAAACACTCCTTATCACTCCACCCGGCTCAATCTCTCTCCCTCTCTCCAATCGACCCTGCAACATATACAAGCCTGCAAACTCCACAATTCTGTTAGAAACCTGATGTATATGGACTTTCAAATCAATTGTATGTATCTGAGTACTTTCATCCTTTAACATTTCTCTTAAAGTTTGTTTCTTTCTTTTTATACTAAACCTTTAGTTTTAGTTACGAAAGGATTGGCTGGCAGCGTGGTATTTTGGGTAAGATCTAAACTTATATTGATCTGGTACTGTGGCTGACCCTTTGGGGTCAGGAGAAACCTTTTGGGTAAAGAGCATAGAGTTTAAATAACTGGTCTCTTTACTGGACCTAGTGGCTGACTGGCAGCCAGACACTGAAATGCAGTAAAGGGGGCTGTGTATATTTTTATTTTGGCTTCTTGATAACCAGTGTGGGGAATCAGAAGCATTGTTATGGCTGGTTGGGAAGTCTGACTTCAGTGTTACCCACCAGTGCTGGGAGAATCTGCTCTCGTTTTACAGCCTGCCCTGACCTTGGCATTTTCAGGTGGCTGCCCTAGGCACAGACGGGGCACACGGCTTTTAAAAATCTCCAGTGATGGAGATTCCACAACCTTTTTAGGCAATTTATTCCAGTGTTTAACTACCAAAACAGTTAGGAAGTTTTTCCTAATGTGCAATCTAAATTGCCCTTACTGCAATTTAAGCCCATTGCTTTTTGTCCTATCCACAAAGCTAAAGGAGAACAATTTTTCTCCCTCCTCCTTATAACAACCTTTTATGTACTTAAAAACTGTTATCACCCCCCTCAGCCTTCTCTTCTCCAGACTAAACAAACTCTGTTTTTTCAATGGTCCCTCACAGGTCAGGTTTTCTAGACCTTTAGTCATTTTTGTCACACTTCCCTGGACTTTCTCTAGTTTGTCCACATCTTTCCTGAAATATGGCGCCCAGAATGGAACACAAGACTCCAGCTGAGACCTAATCAGTGTGGAGTAGAGCAGAAAAATTACTTCTCGTGTCTTCCTTACGACACTCCTGCTAATACAGCCCACAATGGTGTTTGCTCCTTTTTGTTTGTTTGTTTGCAGCAGTGTTACACTGTTGACGCATATTTAGCTTGTGATCCACTATGACCCCGGATCCCTTTCCTCAGTGCTCCTTCCTAGGCAGGCATTTCCTACTTTTTATGTGTGCAACTGATTGTTCCTTCCTAAGTGGAGCACTTTGCATTTGTACTTACTGAATTTCATCCCATTGACTTCAACTGTTTCTCCAGTTTGTCCAGATCATTTTGAATTTTAATCCCATCCTCCAAAGCACTTGCCACCCCTCCCAGCTTGGAATCGTCCTCAAACTTTGTGAGTGTTCTCTCTATGCCATTATCTAAATCACTCAATATGCCCTTCCAGCTTGACTGTGAACCACTGATAACTACTCTCTGGAAATGGTTTTCCAACCAGTTATACACCCACCTTAAAGTAGTTCCATCTAGGTTGTATTTCCCTAGTTTGTTTATGAGAAGGGCATGCAAGACAGTATCCAAAGCCTTACTAAAGTCAAGATATACCACATCTACCACTTCCCCACCCCCATCCACAAGGCTTGTTTCCCTTGTTGCCCTGTCAAAGAAAGCTATCAGTTTGACATGATCTATTGTTTGACATGATTTATTCTTGACAAATCCATGCTGACTGTTATTTATCACCTTATTGTTTTCATAGAATCATAGAATATTAGAGTGGGAAGGGATCTCAGGAGATCATCTAGTCCAACCCCCTGCTCAAAGCAGGACTAACCTAGGTTTTCTAGGTGTTTGCAAATTGATTGCTTAATTATTTGCTCCATTATCCTTCAGGGCACTGAAGTTAAGAAGCCTGATCTGTAATTCCCCAGGAATTGTCCTTATGTCTCTTTTTATAGATTGGCATTATATTTGCCCTTTTACAGTCCTCTGAAATCTCCCCCGTCCTCCATGACTTTTTTAAGATAATCGCTACTGGCTCAGATATCTCCTCAGTCAGCTCCTTGAGTGTTCTAGGATGTGTTTCATCAGGCCCTGGTGATTTGAAGACGTCTAACTTGTCTAAGTAATTTTTAATTTGTTTTTCCTTTATTTTAGCCTCTGATCCTACCTCATTATCACTGGCATTCACTATGTTAGATATCCAATTGCTACTAACCTTTTCGGTGAAAAAAGAACAAAAAAGTCATTTAGCACTTCTGCCATTTCTACATTTTCTGCCACTTGTTCATCTCGCTCTTTACTAGTCACTCAATCCTTCATGTTTTTCTCTCTTTAAACTTTCTTTTTGTTGACACACATCTAAGTGTGGTTTATCTACAGTAATGTTTCCCCTGTGTGTTAAATACAATGTTAACGTAAGCACTCTCTTGTGAGGATTTTTATATTATACACTGGCATTTAAAGCTTTCTTTACAATTTACAGATAGAAAAGTTTTTGTAGACATTACTTTATTTTTAAAGTAACACTACCCTATCTCGTGTGTATTTTGTGTCCTGCTTAGTTGCCTAGGTTGCCACAGCAACAGAGCCTGGCATGTTGCCATAGCACCAGAGTTAGACTATTAGGGGATAGCTCAGCCAGTTCTGGCTGGTTTCACTTGTAGTTCAATAAAGACTTTCCATGGGTTTACATCTCGCTGTGTTCCTTGCTGATTTCTCTCTGAATACAAATAATTTCCAAGGATTTCACATACACTATCTTTTCAAAAATAGTGTATCTTAAATATTTTTCTTTCACTAAACCTCTACAAAACATCCCTTAGAGCAGCGGTTCTCAACCTTTTTTTACAGAGTACCACTCGGGTCAGGTACAGTTGAGTCAAGTACCACTTCACCTCACTGTACCTGGCCAGAGTAGGACTCAGTAAAATTGCGGGGTTGCGTGGAGGGATCGCTGCCCTCCGCCGAAACCCTGCCGCCGTTTCACACTTTTCGGCGGCAGGGAGGATGGGTTTCACGGCGGGGGGGGCTTTAATTCGGCGGCACTCACTTTTTTGACCGCCAGCCGGGGGAAGGGATTCGGCGGCGGCGCGGTTTCACGGCGCCGGAAGAGGGGGGGATCGGCGGCAGCGGGGTTTGGCGGCGGCGGCAAGGATGGGGGGGGGAAATCGGCGGCAGCGGGGTTTAGCGGCGGCGGCAAGGGGGGGATCGGCGGCAGCGGGGTTTTTCGGAGGCGGCGGGGGGGGTGGCGGCAGCGGGGTTTAGCGGCGGCGGCAATGGGGGGGGGGGGATTCGGCGGCGTCAGGGTTTATCGGTGGCCGTGAGAGGGGGATTCGGCGGCGGAATCGGCGGCGCGTTTTCCATCGCGTACCACCGAGTGGTATGCGTACCACCGGTTGAGAACCCCTGCCTTAGAGTGTAAAGACAGGTCTTTGTTGTTATGTTAGAGTTTTTCATCTGTCAAAAATGACCAAACTCTTTTCTCATGTTCATCTTTTTAAAAAGTTTGTTAACACTTTCTTTGGCTTAACAGAAATTAAAAAATAAATTAAATTTTTTAAAAAATATTTAAAAAGAGGCTAAGCACAGGAACCCTGCTGCCGGTCAGAGTTAGCAGCAACAAGACCCAGCTCAGCAGGACGCTCAGACCCTGCTTACACAAGTAGCCAGTCCACTGGTGTTAAAGGGTTTGTTTATTTTAATCCTATGATTAAAAAATTCTTTTGTTGCAAAAGTTAAGTTTATAAAAGACAGAGGAGAGGTGTGGGGAAACATATTTGAAGCACCATGCCACATGTTCGTCTCTCTCCTTACTAGCGTTACTCAATCCTTCATACTGACACTTGACCTCTGTCTTGTTAAACTTTAATTTTTTATGGAAACATGAGAATATGTGTTATCGATAGTAACATTTCCCTCAGTGCTTTAACATTTAGAAAGTTTTAACTTAGAATATTCTTTCACTGACAATAGTCATTTTAGCAAAAAGGAAGCGAGGAATGTGTTTCTTCAGATAACAAAGGTCAGAAAGGCCAATCTGTCTCCCTCTTTCAGGCAGTTACAAAAGGATAGCCTCTCTTTTTAATGTAAAGGATGGAATATTACATTCACCCACAGAATCTTCGCACTTTACAAAGGATATCCTGTAAGCCAGTCTTACCAAGTTTAAATGTAAAGGCCTCCTTACAGCTAATGTCAATAGATGCTAACTTCCCAACAAATGTAATGTATTTTTATAGCCTTTAAGTAAATGGAGTAAGGGGAATTGATACAGAGGTTAGACAATGTTCCTGAGGGTCTTTCTACCATTTTTAAAGACAAAGGCTATATGTAAAAAGAGGTAGTTTAATTCCTGGCATGAAACTAGAAATAAATAAGGGTGTTTGCTAAGTTTACGTAAATGTTGTAAATAAAGAAATCTACATGCACGCTCCTTTTGATTGGTGTTTTAAAAGTTTATTTGTTAAAGCTTTACTTCATTTACTTAGGAAGGAAGAATCCCATGCACAACTACAGACTGGGGACCGACGAGCTGGGCAGCAGCTCTGCAGAAAAGGACTTGGGGGTAACAGTGGATAAAAAGCTGGATATGAGTCAGCAGTGTGCCCTGGTTGTCAAGAAGGCTAATAGCTTATTGGGCTGCATTAGGAGGGGCATTGCCAGCAGGTCACAGGAAGTGATTATTCCCCTCTATTCTGCACTGGTGAGGCCACATTTAGAATATTGTGTCCAGTTTGGGGCCCCCCACTACAAAAAGGTTGTGGAGAAGTTGGAGAGAGTCCAGTGGAGGGCAACAAAAATGATGAGGGGGCTGGAGCACAGGACTTATGAGGAGAGGCTGAGGGAACTGGGCTTGTTTAGTCTGCAGAAGAGAAGAATGAGGGGGATTTGATAGCAGCCTTTAACTGCCTGAAAGGGGGTTCCAGGGAGGATGGGGCTAGGCTGTTCTCAGTGGTGGCAGATGACCGAACAAGGAGCAACGGTCTCAAGTTGCAGGGCGGGAGGTCTAGGTTGGACATTAGGAAAAAGTTTTTCACTAGGAGGATGGTGAAGCACTGGAATGGGTTACCTAGGGAGGTGGTGGAATCTCCATCTTTACAGGTTTTTAAGCTGAGGCTTGACAAAGCCCTGGCTGGGATGATATAGCTGAGGTTAGTCCTGCTTTGAGCAGGGGGTTGGACTAGGTGACCTTCTGAGGTCCCTTCCAACTCTAATATTCTATGATTCTATGATTTAACAGCATTTTAGAAGTTTTAAAAAGTTAGGAAAGAAAATAGGGCATGGGGGAGAATTAACACTTTTTAGCAGAGAGAAGCTTGCTATCCCCTGTTTTACATAAGCTGGTTTTTCTTTTAAATTCGCCTGTGTGTGTGTTTTGCATGAAGTGTATACATCTAAAGCTTTCTTTGCTCTAAAACCTTATGACTTGTAAGCTGTAGTTTTCCTTTAGGGAAAATATTAAAAAGCAACTTATCACTATTTTTTAAAGGCTGGTGAATTTCTACAAAACCTTGCATTATGTACAGTCTTTCTCTTTTCATTCCTTTGTTTAAAGAGATGCGTTTTTTTTTTTAAAACAGATCAGCGGTCAAAAGCCATGCCCCTGGGACATTACAACTGGTTCAGAAATACAGTTCTGTGATGTTTCTAAAGCAGAACTTCTGATCCACTCAGCTGAGCCACATGGTTTGTCCAAGGCTGGCTCTCCTGGAATTACTGGCATTTGACCACTAGTGGGCAGCAGCTGCAGCAGTAAGCTGCTAGTCTCTTTTCTCTGCCGCTTGGCCAGTGACACAGGCTTTCTGCCTTTCCGCGTTTTAAAACGTTCTCTGCAGCCTCTGAGTTAATTTTCTCTTTCTGTAACAGGCTAAAGGCTTCTGCTGTTCTTGGCTGTTTTAAAGCCCCTCTTACTGTGTGTCTTATTTGACACCCCCACACACACACACTTTCTCTAAAAACACACGTTCTGTTACTAATATTTAAATGCATTTCAAAAGACAACTATTTTTCAGACTATTTCAAAACTACCCAAATGCATAAATGTTATTTTTTCTCTATAAAGACCTGTTAACATCTCTGTCTGAACACTTTATTCCTCTGTTTATTAAACTTGGTTTAAAATGTTTAAAGGCCTATTTTCTTCTGAAAAAAGTTCTCTTTTCTTCTAACCTTTAAAATGGCTCTAAATGTGAAAAAAAAAAAAACAAACACATGCAAATAGTCCTAATGCTCCCCATAAACATTGTTAAAATTTCAAATTGGCTGCTGCACCAACAGTGTACATGTTGAAAAATGAGCCCGGGGGGCGGGAAATAAACCAAAAAGGGGGTGTGGAAACGTGTCGAAATGTATATGGTGATGAAAGGTATAGAAGTCCTTACTACTTCTGACAACAGCGGACATTAATAAAGCACCTGTCAAATGAAGATCTCCCAGCCCAGGATACACTTTAAATGCCGAAATGGCTTCACCCACCACTGTGATGGAAAATAACTAGGGGCATAGCTGCAATGATTCAAGTGGTGCAGTTGTGCCAGGGCCCATGAGGTTCTAGATGCCCCCAGGTGGAGCAGCACTCCAGCACTTCACCTGGTGAATGGGGGACTCACGCAAATTTGGCCCCCCCCCCCTCCATCAAATGAGTGGGTGGTCGAGCCAAACGTGATTGGTGCTGCAGCCCCATGCACCAGGTGGCAGCACCACAGGGTGGGTGATGGGAGTGAATGGAGTGGGTGGAATTGGCAGGAGCTGCCCTAGCCTGGGCTTGTTACCCAGGGTTCCTCGACCCAGTAACTTTTAGTCTCTGCGAGTCGATATCCGGAAACAAAGCAAAGGAAACGCAGTACCTTCGCCTGCTCTGTGGCTGGCGTAGACAAGTCAAAACCAAGTGCTCTTAACTTTAAAGCTTTATTTTATTGGTCTCCAGCAATTCCCATTGGAATGGTTTTACCGAAGGTCTCCACTTATTAGTCTTAAGCACACACAAATACAACAGGTGGTTAGAGTACCCCAAAACTTGATAGTTACCTCACAAGTCTGAGCAGTCTTCAGGTGAATCCATCACAGATTTCCGGATGGCCAGTCCTTCCGTCTGTGCCTGGAGATCTTTCCACTGTGCCCATGAAGCGATCTGCCTGACTCAGACTCACTACCTCCCTCTTATACCCCCAAAGTTACAGACACATCTCTATCAAGAGGATGTTACATAGCTGACTAAACAAACACCAGCAGCAGCAGGAGTTACAGAGACATGTCACTAAAATATATATATCTTGTTAAGCAAGCAGTCTGAAGCTGTTAGTCTGATAGCGAAGTTTCCCCATACCAACAATTTAAAAACATATCCAGACTTCCTGTTTCTCACAAACATTCGCCCAGCATATTCAGAGAGCGAACGCGTAGACCCAGGCTCACTTCACGTGTTCGCTGTCTCCCCCACCCCTGCTTTGCCTAGTTCTGCTAGTTCCCGCAAAGGTCTGGGAATGGCTAAAAGCAGGAAGCAGAATAATTGACCGTCCATCCCAGTAACTTGGACACCTGGCTGGTTGCCAGAATGCTCTTGTTCAGGCTGGGAGGGGCGCTGTGATCTGGGGATGCCGGTAAGTGGCCAGGAAAGTCCAGGGGTGGTGAGTGAGGGACAAGGGGGCAAATTGTTGGTGAGCTGTGGCCAGTGGGCAGGGCTGGGGGGCAGCAGGGTGAGGGCTGGGGGGTGAGTAGGGGATGTTAGGGGTAAACAATTCTTGATTTCAAAATCAGGAAGGGAGCCTTGTGATGCTCCCCAGGTTTACTCAGAGGAGCGAGGTACCTTGCCACTACCCACCCTAAGCCGGAAGCCAGCTTGTCTCTACCCGCTGCGGCTCAGCTCCTTGGAGCCAATAGCCTCTGGCCACAAATAAGCACTGACTTCAGATCTTGCCCTCTCTGTGCAGGTTTGTGACAGACACACACCAGCCCTCAAGCCCCTCAGCCAGCATCCCTCTCTATAGTTCCCAGTCCCCATCGCTGGACGCTCACAGAAATAACCAGATAAGCTGTCTCCGAAGAGAAACTGTACACACAGCTCGCCAGGTACTCCCAGGATCACGTCCTTTGTAACACCACAGCATGGCAGTCTACTTGTCGTGCAAACAAATATAAGTTTGTTAGCAAAGGCGAAGATTTTAAGAGCTGGTGAATTTCCACCCACCCGTCCAGGGATTCACTCACTAAATGCTTTGGCTTACAAGGCCACATTCCTTTGTCGAGGAAAAACTTGATCATCAACCCTGCCTGGGACACACCTTCCAACATGTATCTGCAATACGGAGTTCAACTTCTTAGCCATCCCCATACATACCTCACACAGCAAATGTCAGCTTCCAGTAGACACCTGCCACAGGTCCATTCACCAATAGGGTGCCTCCTCCTGGCTGTTCTGGGGACTAGCCCTTTCCAGGTGCTGTGGCCACCTCTGGCGGTCTCCTGACCCATCATCCCCTCACCCTGCAGCCCCTCTCACACCAGGAGATGCAGCTTTCTGGCCAGCTCCCTATGGTCCTCCCCTTCCGGGGCATCACAGTCTTTTGGGGGCAAACGATCCCAGGCAGCCCGCTCTCCTCTGCCTGGTCTGTGCCATGTCCCCAGTGGTTGGTAGGGGAACCCGGACCCGTTCTTTGCCCCAGGTGGGCTCCAGCTCAGGGACTGCACCCAAGATCTGCACTGCCCTGTGCCTTGCTGCTTTTCCCTGGAGCCTTTCCTACTTGGCTGGGTTTGCCATCCCAAACGCC
This sequence comes from Emydura macquarii macquarii, assembly GCF_026122565.2. Taxonomy (NCBI): domain Eukaryota; kingdom Metazoa; phylum Chordata; order Testudines; family Chelidae; genus Emydura; species Emydura macquarii. Next base: position 9,894,440 of record NW_027131391.1, read on the forward strand.
CTCCTCCCGGTGGGTAACAGTAAGCTACCTGCCTCTATAGCCCCAAACATCCCTCCCTTGGCGTGATTGCAGACTACGTTCCTGCAGCCCCCAGCTGCTTTCTGCTCCTGGACTTTATATGGGTACCCTTACCCCCGACCCCCCTGCCCCCATTCCTGTCCAGCTGAGCCTCATCTAATTCATCCCTGCTCCTTGACTCTTCCTCCAGGGCCAGCTGGGCAATTATTCGACCCACCTAGCCACCTCAAGCCCTTCAGGCCTTCTGTGGGGTGGACACCCCATCACAACACATCCCATGACCCATTTTGGGTAAATCCTAAGAAAGCAGTGTGGTAGGTGTAGCGAGTTTGTCAGGCCTGATAGGAGTTCTGTTACAGAAGTGGGCATTGAGAGGTTCTTAGGGTCACAGGGCCCTAATCTATTCTTGCACCAGCACTCTCCGGCGCCTAGTTATGCCACTGGAAATAGTTACATTTAAACAGCACATGGCAAAGCCACCCACCACTGAGGGGACAGAGCACCCAGTCAACTTCACACTGATGTCGGTGGTAGTTTTGCTATTGGCTTCAGTGGGATCAGGAATGAGAGTCACGCTTCCTTAACTGAATCTACTGGGCAACTTCACACAAGCCAGCTGTACCTACCTGTTACCAGCCAGTTTTTGCAGCCTCTTCAATGTCCCAAGGTAAGGTTACAACACACCCAATGAGGGGGAACAGCATCGGGCCCCATGGATCCAGAGGGGATGGAAATGGCTATATGTCTGGAGCAGTCCCTGGAGTCTACCAGTGACAGCTGGTGTCGATGTGGAGAGAAGAGAAGCATAAAGGCTGTGCATCTGGAAAGGTTTCCTACAGATAATCTTACCCTTGGGCACAATAGACACCACTGCTCTGCGCAGAGCTAGCTTGTAATGTGGACAGCTGGAAATCACAGTGCCAGGCTGTTCGCAGGATTATCTCCTCAAAACACTTCGAAGCAGAGCTTTTCCATGGGCTGCCCCTGGGGCCTAGGGACATAGCCCAGCGCAGGAGAAGGTCTAGGAGAGTGTGCATGTGATGGCAGCTAAAGTCACTGGGAGGGTAACGCTGGCCACAGAGCAGTCTGTAACACTCAGTGCCGCAGGAGAAGGCAGTTTATGGTTTGGCCAGTAAAACCAATTTATGCTGTTTCTGAGGTGCAAAGTGGCATTAGCAGATGGGAGAATCCAGCCCTCAGTGTCAGCAGGTCTGCAGGTTTGTTGCAGGTCAGGGTCTGGCTAGCTGAATCTCCGGCTCTGTCTATGTTGGGATACACTATCTCAGCCAAAGGTAACCAGCTGCCCGCATAGCTGCTGCAGTGTGGTCCGTAAGTGCAGATGAGGACAGGCTGGCAGTTTGCACGGAGGCAGCGCAGCAGCAAGCCTCAGCTAGCTTAGTCAGTGCAAAGCACTGCATGCCCCTCTCTGATCTACAGCACTGGTGCGGTTACACCATTGATTGCGGGGCACCAGTGGCTCAGCCGGGGCTATTCCTGAGTGTAGACAAGGTTAAGCCACTTACGTTCATCCTGCCAAAGAGAAGACACAGGCGGGGTCGTCACTCCACAGGGAGCTGACTACAAGCTCTGGTACAAAGGACAACAGCAGAAACCCACTTGCATCCCTGCCATAACCCCTGCTGAGATCAAAGTCAAAGTTACAGCAGGGAGACCCGGAATGGCTTCCTTAGCCCAGGTGGAATCAGCCACCTCCAGGACGATAGGAGCTGCTCTGGAGGGCTCCCTCTGGAGGGACAGAAGAGCTATGGATGGGATTCAGTTGCAAAGCAGGCCAATGTCCCGTGGCTTCTTTGAGACAATGAACAAGGAGATTGGATGGTGCTGAGTATTACAGGCAGAATTACAGGATAAAAGTCCCAGTTCTTCCAGCCTTCAGTCTTCTTTAGGGTGTGCAGACATCTGTCCCAGCTGTGGCCCCATTCCCAGGGATCCTAACATAGAATTATAGAAATGTGGGACTGGAAGGGACCTCAACAGGACATCTAGTCCAGCCCCCTGCCACCGAGGCAGGGCTAAGTATTATGTAGACCACCCCGACCGGTGTTTGTCTAACCTGGTCTTAAATCTTCCAGTGACAGAGATTCCACAACCTCCCGATGTCATTTGCTCCAGTGCTTAACTATCCTGACAGTTATCACGTTTTTCCTAATGACTATCCTAAATCTGCCTTGCTCGCTTCTTGTCCTGTCCTCAGAGATTAAAGAGAATAAGCATCCTTCAAAGAGATAAGTAACCTGACCTGTTCCTTGCTAAGGAGAGGCACTTAGCTGTATCCAAGAATGTGACATTACCCAGGACACAATCTGGACTGATGGACAACTGTGTCCCCTCAATTTCCCAACCTGGGGTGCCTTTTACACTGCTTCCCTGTGAGCGTAACCTCTCCTGGTCTGCCCACACACCTCTCCTGGTCTGCCCACACACAGCCTCCAGCGTGTAAATCACTCCCAGCTATACAATATGAGGGATATAGCCAGTATGTACAATATATGTATATATTACATGGCAACACCAGCAAACTCCCAGTCCCAGACATCTCCCCAGACATGTGCATCTTGTGCTACCCAGCCCTCTCCTGGACAATACAAGCTCATGCAGTCTGTCATTTATTAATAGAAAATGATTGCACAAATCTTGTGATCCCAGATGGAGTTTCCCAAATACTTCAGTCCAAACACACTGGTATAGATAAAACAGCAAAACAAATGTATTAACTGCAGACAGATGGATTTTAAGTGATTAGAAGTAATGAGGCATATAAGTCAGAATTGGTTACAAGGAAATAAAAGGTAAAACACAACTAACAGCTAACTTAACAAGCTAAGTGAATACAAAGCAAAGGTCTCTCTCAACGCACGTTCCAGCAGTCTTACTGGCTGAATCCTTCAGTCAAGACCCACCCCCCTTGAGCCAATGCTGCTTCCTTTGTTCTCCAGGTGTTGATGATGCCAGGGGTAGAGAGCAAGGGAGAGATGATTTGGGGACATCTACCCTCTCCACTTATAGTCCTTTCTCTTGTGCAAGAATCATCACCAGCTGATGTTCAGGAGAAAGAAAGTTTGTGTGGCCAGGAATCTTAAACTGCTTCTTTGTCGAAATGTAGATCTTTTGCCCACACCCTTTCTCCTGCCAAAGAGTAGCCACTTAATCAGGTGGTGAGCCATTTGATCTCATTGACAGCTGGGTGAGGTGTTGGCTAGCGTTTTGTCCCTGGGGCCTGGGGAACTTGTTTGTGACTGCCCTCCAGAACATGTTGGAACTATCATATAGTGGAATATCATAGAGTGGAATCTTATATCTTTACATACAATGTTGCTACACATATTTTACCAGGACAATAATGATCAGCAAATCGTGAGTTTTCAAATGATACCTTATGCTTTGAACAAAATGTAAAAGGGGTGAACACAGGGGTACAGACTGTCACAAAGGGATGATACACTGATCCAAATACTCCCTTTAGTTTCAGTTCAGCCGATGCCTTTTGCAAACAGAGGCTCCAATCCTGCAAGCATTTGCTAATGTGCGTAGTACTGTGGAGTTCAATGGGGATAATCACACACGAGTAAGTGTCTGTAGGGTCAGGCTTTAAAAGCTGAAATTTGGGGGGGGGGGGCGGCTGAGCTCTTGACAGCAGGTGAGCTCCCCAGGTCTAGGGCTCTAGCTTAGGACTGAGACAATCCCCTGCTCACCCACACCCTTTTTCTGTGACCTTGGGCAAGTCTCTAGCCTCTCCACGCCTCGGTTCCCCATCTTTAACATGGGAAGAATAGCTCCTCCCTAGCTGTCAGGGTTGTTGGAAGGATAAATACCTTAAAGACTGTGAAGTGCTCAGTTACTATAGAAATAGGGGCCATATAAGTACCGTAGAGAGACCATCTTTGTGTTCTGTGATTGTACAGCACCTAGCACAATGGGGTCCTGCTCCATAACTGAGCTCCTAGGGAGTATTATATAGATATATAGATATATATAGATATATATATATTACAATAATACTCATTGGTTCGTGACAGATGGGGTTGGTTTAAGAGCATGTCTGAGGAAAGGGCTGGCTGAAAGCTGTTGATGTTGATACTTGATATCACGGTACTGTAGAAACATTGACTAAATTGAATAACTTTCCAGCCAGGTCAGTGTTATCATCCAGATGGGGAAACTGAGGCATAGAGTGGTCACTGAGTCCAGGGTCTGCTCAAGATGTGGATCTGTGCAGGATTGGAGCCTAGGGGAGGTTTGACCATCTTCAAGTGTGGTTTAACTCTCATTCGGTCAATATACAGGCACCTTGGTACTAAGCAGATCTGCCCCGCTCCTGTTTGGTGCACTGGCGGTCCCGATGCCAGGCGTCCCTGCTTTTTGACTTAGGAGCACTGCTGCCAGTCCAGCCCCGGCTGAGGGAGTTGGGGGCTATTCTGGTTCATGCATCGCCAACAGCATAGTTTCTAACCTGTGGTACGCGTACCCCTGGGGGTGTGCGAGACACAGGCAGGGGCTACCTGGGGAAAACCAGAGTGAAGGGGAGGTGGGCAGCAGCAGGCCACTTCCCGCCCGGTCCCAGCTGGGAAGTAGGCAGCAGCCGCCGGCTTTTGGGGAAGGCGCACGCAGCCACCCAGTCGCAGCTCCCAGCTGGGAAGTGAGTGGCAGCCGCTGGCTCTTGGGGGAGGCGGGCGGCAGCCCCCCGCTTCCCACCCGGTCACAGCTCCCAGTTAGGAGGCAGGCGGCAGCCGCTAGCTTCTGAGGGAGGCAGGCAGCAGCCCCCCTCTCCCCTCCCCTTCCCCCCCCCCGGCTTCCCACCGGGTCCCAGCTTCCAGGCGGGAGCCCAGGGGCAGCCTCCTGCGTCTTGTGAGCTGGGCTCGCAGCTGGGTGGCAGCCACCCACGCCCCAGCCCCGAGCTGAGGGACAGCCTCCAGCGCCCCGGCTTGGAGACGGGCAGCAGCCGCCTGCCCACATCCCTGTGTTCAGGCTGGCACAGAAGCCTCCTCTGCCCCAGCTCGGATTGGGTGGCAGTCGCCCACCTCCCGGGCTGGCAGCCAGGGGCAGCCGCCTGCAACTTGCCCAGGTGGCAGCTCCCCTCCCTGGCTCAAAGCCCAGTGCCCTGAAAACGTGTCAATTCCACTGCTCTAGCTGGGCAGTGACATTGACAGCTGTGACAGCCCCAGATTTCACCCGTTACCCTCTTCTCCTGTCTCTCTCTCTCTCTCACTCCTTCCTCCTCTCAAATCTATGGCATAAAATGTGGCGCGGTGTTTTATATTCCCCAGCATTGGCATCCCGCTCAAAGCCTGCTAGCTTTGGCCAACATCACCTCTAGCCCAGCTACATACTTGAGTTGTGCACCCCCGGTGTAAAGGTGGTACCCGCCCCACACTAGATCTGACATCTGTCCTATCACGGCCTTGTATACTCAGCCCTTCTTCCAATGTGCGGCTCACATTAGTCTGTAATATAAAATCCCGTGGAAAATGGAGTGTTGGGGACTTATTACAATTTTCAGAAGTTAGGGGGGACTTGCTACTTAACAGGTTGAGAAACACTGGCCAGCAGGACTAACCAGAAGCCCAGCGGCAGGGCTGAATTCTAACTGAGGCCCTGAGGAAACCTGCCAGGCTCGCGCGGTGGCCGGTCAATAAGCAAGAGGAGCCGGGCCTGCAGCAAGGTTCTGAGCGTTTCCAGCCTCCTGGCACTGCGGGGCATCGGAATGGTTTGTACAGGGGGGCGCTGAGAGCCACTGAACCAAATGGGAAAGCCTGTGACCAGGCTGGGGGTAAGAGTGGATGAGAAGCTGGAGATGAGTCAGCAGTGTGCCCTGGTTGTCAAGAAGGCTAATGGAATATTGGGCTGCATTAGGAGGGGCATTGCCAGCAGGTCACGGGAAGTGATTATTCCCCTCTATTCTGCACTGGTGAGGCCACATTTAGAATATTGTGTCCAGTTTTGGGCCCCCCACTACAAAAAGGATGTGGACAAGTTGGAGAGAGTCCAGCAGAGGGGAACAGAAATGATGAGGGGGCTGGAGCACAGGACTTATGAGGAGAGGCTGAGGGAACTGGGCTTGTTTAGTTTGCAAAAGAGAAGAATGAGGGGGGATTTGATAGCAGCCTTCAACTACCTGAAAGGGGGTTCCAGGGAGTATGGGGCTAGGCTGTTCTCAGTGGTGGCAGATGACAGAACAAGGAGCAATGGTCTCAAGTTGCAGGGCGGGAGGTCTAGGTTGGACATTAGGAAAAAGTTTTTCACTAGGAGGGTGGTGAAGCACTGGAATGGGCTACCTAGGGAGGTGGTGGAATCTCCATCTTTAGAGGTTTTTAAGCTGCGGCTTGACAAAGCCCTGGCTGGGATGATTTAGCTGAGGTTGGTCCTGCTCTGAGCAGGGGGTTGGACTAGATACCTCCTGAGGTCCCTGCCAATGATTCTATGATGGAAACCACTTCACTCCAGGGGGTGCGGACGCCCCCCAGCACCCACCTCCCAGCCCCGGGTGAGCGGTTCTGTGCCCACAGGGCAAGCTCGCCACACTGCTTGGTTCTGCCCCCTTTGCTGCAGCCTGGGTCTGGGGATCAAGGGCAGCGGCCCCCGGGTGCCCCCCAGGTGGGCACAGCAGGGGTGGAACAGCCGGTGCGGGGGCGGGAGCGGAGGGGACCGAGCAGGGCGAGTCGGGGGGAGGATGGGCCCCGTTCCCGGGGGGCGGGGGGCTGCAGGACAGGCAGTGTGGGGGGGCGGGGGGAGGAATGGGGGCGGGCCGCGGGAGGTGTCGGGGGGATTTGTGGCCGGCTGTCACGGGCTGAGGCCGGCGGGAGGCGGCCCCGGCAGCGCTGCCCGGGCGGGTAAAGCCAGCGGGAGCCTGCCCCGACCCGCCCCCGCGCCGCGCCTACCGGCCCCCGGCTACGGGCGCGGCTGAGCCGAGCGAGCCGAGCCTCCGCAGCGCGAAGATGGCGACGCGGGTGTTCCGGAGCCCGGCGCTGCGGCGCGGATCCTGCCCGGCGCTGAGCGCAGCCCGGTGAGCCCCGAACCCGGCCCCGCTGCTCCCGCGGCCCCTGGGCCCCCAACGTGTCCAGCCGCTGCGCCCCGCCCCGCCCCCTCCCATTGCCTGCGGCCACTGCCCCCCACCTGTCCGGCCCCAGCCCCTTCCCAGCCAGCGCCTCCTTCTAGGGCCCCCCGCACCCGGGCTCTGCAGCCCCTGCCCGGGGCCCTTTGTCATCGCCTGTCCTGCCTGCTCCGGGTCATTCTCTGCCTGCCCGGCCCCTGCGCCCTGCGCACCCTCACCCCGACCGTCTGCTCTTGCTCCGGGACTGGCCTTGGCTCCTCACCCTGTGGTTGCACTTCAGTAGCTGCATGTGCAAAATCCCCCCCTGGGGTGTGGAAAGGGAAGTGGGGGGGCAGCGATTTGGATGGTGGGGGAAGGGCAGCCCCAGGCTGTGACTGAGCCCAGGAGCCCTCTGCTGCCAGTCCCAGAGGGCTGGGCAGGGCAGGGCTCGCCACGCCATGCCATGCTCTTGCTCCAGGGCAGAAGTGTTAGGAGGGAGAATGAATCAATCTCCCTGAGTTTCATGCAGCTGAGGGGAGCGGGAGAGATGGGGGCACCCTAGGAGCTGACTTGCAATCACTGGGGTCATTTACACTTAAGCCGAGGGGCCTGATTTTGCCCTCCAGATCTGGAGTAATGGCACTGAAATGGAAGGAGCAAGGGGAGAATGGGGCCTGCGGCACCAAGAGCTGTTTGAGCGAGGGCCGTCATGCCCCCTAGGTGGGCGTAACAGATCTGCAGCAGAACAGAGCCCCCAGGGCTTTCTGCTTAGTGGTAAGTGATCTGGCCTGTCCCGCTAGATCTCAAACCTCTTTTTAACAATGCCATGGCAAGGGCAGCTCATTGACCCGACCCTGCCAGCCCACGGGATCCCGCCCGGCTGCCCTGGATTAGTAGGATTGAGAGGATGGAAGTATGACGGTGGAGGCCCAGTGCCCCAGTGGAGATTTGAAATGCTCAGGCAGCATCTGACAGGTTTGTTTGAAGCCAGGAAAAGGCTTGTTTATCTTTATTTCGGTTGTTAATGCGTTACTAGAGAGGGTAGCATTGGGGCAAAGGTCTTGTCAGGCACAAATTGTGTATGTTGTATCTCTTTGCTGATTTTCATGGGAGGAACAGAGAAGGGTGAGACGGCTCTGTGTCTGCCTCAGTACACAATGCCACCATTACTCTGGCACCTCCAGTAAGTTTCTGGCACTTATCGTTGTGAAAGTGACTTTCCAAAGACATCCTGATGCAGTACCATCTTCCTGAGTCTGCAGGCAGCCTGCAACAATAGCTCTGAGAGGGAGGTGCTTGCTGGGTCGTTGGGTCTGAAGCATAACACTGTAAATGTCACTGTTCACTACCACGCAGCTGATTTGTTTTAACAATAATTAATTGCTGGGGTTATGGGTAGACTCTATGGGGAGTACCCGTATCCCACATATGTGCACCTTTCTTCCCTGGAGACAGCCCCTTACTTTGCACGTGTAGGTAAAGAGTTTTGACCATGCAGTTGCTTGTTAGACAAGGTCTTGGAGTGAAGGCGGCACATCCCTGCGCTGGAGGATACCTTCGCTTGAAGAGGGGACAACCTGATAAAGGTCTCTCTTTGGCCCAGGCTTTGCTATACTAAAGACACTGCACCACATTTCAAAAGCGCTAGTTCTCCTGAAGAGCTACCGATTAGCCAGGAATGCAAATTTTATCTGCTAGCCATGCCCATATACTGTCGTCCTTTGCATTCTCCGCAGCTGGGATGCAGCCCTTCTTACTTGTCACTGGTGAGTGGATTTCTGAAACCCCATGGTTTGGTGGGTTTTTTTTAATCCCAGTTAGGAAATCAATCGTTAATCACCAAGGTTTCCATTAAAAATGTTGCTTTCTGTGTTTTATATGTAAATATTTTTGAGCCTGTGACAATCAATGTTGTGTCTGTTTTTGGCTGATAAAACATGCCTGTCCTCCTTTCTAAGCACGTGGAGTCAATTAAAATCCACAGACGAATGCAGAAACCTGTCTCAGTGTCGGCTAGCGGATTCAGCAACCTCTCAAACAGAGCCTTGAACCCCACCCCCTCTGGCAAAACCCTGTGTCAACAAATAGTCCAGCATGCCCTGAAGGTGGTCAAACTCCAGCACTGCACGAGCCAGCCTGATCCAGTGGGGGTGGGGGATTCGAATTCGTGACTGGGTTGTTGTGAACACCTGGGGGGAGGGGGGCGGGGTTCGGAGGAGGGTGACGCATTGCTCGCTGCCAGTGTGATTTAGGTGCTCTCAAGAGGCCGGTTCCTTACAGAGGTAACAGGATTAGTTCCATTAGGTGGTTGTGTTCAGGGTTTTCCTCCTCATCTGCCACACTCTTCCCTGCGGTTACGCACTACTGGGACAGTGCGCACGTCTGTCCTCCAGGGCCTCTTCCAGGGCCATGGCTTTGGACCCACAGGGGACCCAGCAGTGCATGGCAGATGCCTCCTATTGCTGTTGACAGCCTGTTGGGTGCCAGAGAGAGGGCGTGATGCTGCTCTTTATCTGCTCCCTCTTACACCTTGGCCTGTCTGTTTGCCATTGCTGAACCCTGCGCTTTCTTCCAGGAGATACTCCAAGAACCATGAGGGCAGCTGGTTCCGCTCACTCTTTGTCCACAAAGTGGATCCCCGAAAGGACGCTCACTCCACCCTCTTGTCGAAGAAAGAGACCAGCAACCTGTACAAGATCCAGTGTGAGCTGCTCCTCTTCCGACCCCTCCCTTGGCTAGCGTGTTCCTTTCCCGGCTGCAGCAATCTCCACGTCACCATTGGGGGGGGGGGTCAGTGTTCAGAGACAGCCTTGTGGGGCTTCTAACCGCTGGTAATTGAGGCCCCCCCCCCCCACCAATCCTGCTGGAGGGGTGCCTCTATCTCTCCACTCTGCCTGCCCTGATTGCAGGAGACGCGGGCCAGGCGGTGAGCAGCAGTGTGCCAGGGCCCCGAGCAGACGTGTGCTTTGCTGGTGTTTAAAGTTGGCCCTGTTTGGGTGGCATTAGCGGGGCCATGGCGGGCTCGTCTGTCCTGTGAGCTGGGGGCAATGGGGGAGGGGAATCTGACTGGCAAATCACCCGGCTGGCCAGGGAAGGGTCTAGGAAGGTTGATAAACATTCTCAGGGATCGGGGACGTGGGCACACAGGGCTCTGTTAGCACATCTCACTGCCCAGCACACCCCTGCCGTCCAGCCCAGCCCAGCCCAGCCCATCTCCCTGCACAGATCTGCCCACGTGCCTTAGTCCTGCCCCGCGGCGCCCCCTGCTCTCCAATTCCTGGCCAGTCGTGCCACATCCCAGGCTGGTTCATGGCCTCCGCTGTTGTGCAGAGACCAGGGAGGGGGTTGTGGGTCTGTGAGAGCGGTGGTACCTTTCGGAGGAGGAGGGGAGCCTGGCAGGATCCTGCTGCCTGGGGAGATGTGGTGCTAGCTGTTTCCTGACGGTTCACCGCTGCATGGAGACCAGCCCCCACACACTGCTTTGCCCAGCCTGGGGATGGCTGGCTGCTCTCAGCTCTGCCCTGGTGTTCCCTGGGGCTTGGGATGAAGTTTTGTCCTGCTGACGTGGCTTCTCTTTCTGGTTCCCCACTGCAGTTCACAACGTGAAGCCCGAATGTCTGGATGCTTACAACAGCCTGACGTAAGTGCCTGTTGTGTGTCGTCGTCGTCCCCCCCCCCCCGGTTCCCCCCCTTCTCTCCTGCCGTGGAGGAGTCTGTGGTGCAATAGGCTGTGGAGGGCTTAGCTGATGGAGCTGTTCCTTGTACGGCCCCTGCCCTGGGGAGGGAGGAGGAGGAGGAGGGGGGCCTTGTGGGTGAGGCATAAGACTGCGGGTCAGGACTCCTTGCTCTGCCACCACCTCGCTGTGTGACCGAAGGCAAATCACTTCCCCCTTCCGTGCCTCAGTTTCCCCATCTGTAAGATAGGGGAGGTGATTCTGACTCACCCCCGTTGGGCTGTGGGATCTCGCTCCTGTGTGTTTCCAAAGTGCTTTGAGACCCCGGCAGGCTGATGCTAGAACCCCAGCACTGCCTCTCCGCTCCCACCTGGGCCCAGGTTCCCCAAGGCCAGCACATCCCTCTCACTAGCGCCAGCTCCTTGGCTTTCAGTGTTGCCCCAGGAAGCATGAGTGTGTCAGCTCAATGTGACTCCTTGCATTGCCCGTGGTGCTGCTCGTCCGCTTTCTTCCAGCTCCTGCGCGGACGTTCCCTGCGGGTTGGGAGGGTGAGCAGGGGGGCCTGGGCGGAGTCTTGGCGGAGACCAGCCTGTTACCCTGTAGGGGAGTCTTTGGTCACTGTGTTCTCTCACTGACCCCAGCCCGGCACGCACTGAAATCTCTGCCTTGGCAGGCAGCTGGTGCGACCCCTATTAGCTGGAGGCTCTGCCAGCCTCAGGTCTCTGCCTCTTGCTTCCCCACCTGCCCGTCGCTCGGAGCCTGGGCCGCAGGAGGAAGGACCTTAACTGCAGCTCTTCTGCAGGGCAGAGCCCTCACCCTAGGACCCCTGTGATGAGCCACCCGTGGGCATTGCCCCCGACCTTGTGTGCCCTCTGCAGGGAGGCAGTGCTGCCCAAGCTGCACTCAGACGTTGATTACCCTTGCGACCTGGTTGGGAACTGGAACACGTGGTACGGAGAGCAGGACCAGGCAGGTGAGCGGGCAGCCGTCGGGCAGGACTCGTGGCTCACAGGGTAGGCGTTGCATGGGCCCTGGAGTCCCAGGTGCAGCCTGAAAGTGCAGGTTGCAGGAAGCAGGCTGCTGGGAAGACAAGGGGGAGCGTATTGACGGGGGTGCGTGATGGAGGCCAGAATGAGTCATTGCCAGGGCTGGGCGTGGGGCGCAGCGTGTGTAGTTCTCTCCCTGTGGCTCTCCCGCCCTCGGGTGGAAACAGACTGAATCACAGGTCAGAGAGGGGCTCAAATGAAATGAACCAGATGAAAAAGCCGGGAGCTCTGCGTTGCAAAAATCCCCACTCAGGTGAGTGTAGACGTGAATCTCCTCTTTACAGTGTGTGACTTGGATATTCCTGAGCCGTGTTGCCTGGAGCCACGTATGTTACGAGAACACTGCGTACGGCTCTGCCGGTGCCTGGCAGCTCAGCCTGTTATTCCAGGCCTGCTCTGCCCGCCCCTCACTCCTGCCCCTGCTAGTCCACTCTTGCTTCTCTTCCCCCCAGCTCTGCTGATGCCCTTCAGCCCTGCTCTGAATCCCCCCTGCTCTTTTACTCCCAGATGCTGTCAGTCACGTCAGATCACCTGGGCGGTTCCCTGATGCGGGCAGACTCGGATTTCAGTTCAGCTGACACATTGTCACTTAGGACTTGAACCCAGGTCTCCGGCTGTAATGAAGGAGACGCTAACCCAGCACCCCTGCTCCCATCAGCTCCTCTTGTGCTTGGGGTTGGTAGCACAGATAAACTCCGAAGCAACAAAGCAGAGTCGTAGAGAAGTCCGGCCTGGGGCAGCCAGTCAGTGATGGGCCGGGCAGGGTGAGGTTGGCAGAGGGGCTGCGGTGAAGATCAGGGCTGCAGCGATGTTCCAGACTAGGCTAGGAAGGAGAGATGGCTGTGAGCCGTAGCATGTACGAACTGACTTCCTCCATCCCGCCGGGCAGCCCTCCTTGGCTGGGGGGGAAGGTGGATTTGCAGGGCAGATGGGATTAGCCCTGAGGCTTGTGGCCGCATGGCCGGCTTCCTGGCCAATCGCTGCCCGCTCGTGCCAGCCTTCCCAGGCCCCCGCCCAGGCTGACCTCTCTCGTTGCAGTGCACCTGTGGCGTTTCTCCGGCGGGTACCCGGCCCTCATGGACTGTATGAACAAACTGAAGCGGAACAAGGTACCGCGCCGTTCGCCGCAACCCATCCTAACCGTCATTCGGCTTCAGCTCTGCCACGTGACGGCGCTGCACGCGCTGCCCCCTGCCCAGAGACGGTCATCTCCCCGCCACGCACACCAGCGGGCAACCCCCTGCCTCTCTCCCTTCCCCCTGCAGGTGCTCCAGGCAATGCACCTCCCTTCTCTGATGCACTAGGGCCCGGATTCGCACGCTTGGCCCCTGGGCCCAGTGGAACCCTGGTGCGCTGTCGCTGGGATTCACGCTCCCAGCCCCTGGGGGCAGCGGCTTCTCTCAGCTGTTGCTCGTTGCAGGAGTACCTGGAGTTCCGGAAGGAGAGGAGCGAGATGCTGCTGTCTCGCAGGAACCAGCTACTCCTGGAATTCAGTTTCTGGAACGAGCCTTTGCCCCGTGTCGGGCCCAACATCTACGAGCTGAGAACGTACAAGCTGAAGGTGAGTCGCTCCTGGCTGAGCTGTGTGGGGAGCAGTGGCCAGGGCTGCTCACCCTGCAGCTGGCTAAGGACAGAGAGCAGTGAAGCAGCGCAGCCCTTAGACCAGCCCGCAGGCAGGTCCCCAGCTCCTTGCTCGGCACAGGCCTGGTATCTCCTGAAGCCTGAGGGTTGATGCTGTGGCTGGGCAGTCCTGGGTGTGACCCTCAGCTTTGGGACCTGACCTCAGCCTGGCCTGGCCTGTTCTTCCGTGGGACGGTGCAATTCAGCCTCTGAACGTGCACTGGAAATACCTGTGTGGGGGCAGGGTGAGGAGGTAGGGGCACCTGGCTCTGGCCATCGGTCTGCTATCCTCATCTGGGGAGTGAGCACCTCTGTTGATGCAGCTAGTCAGCTGTGCCCTACTGGATGGTGCAGGTGGGAGTGCTGCATTCCTTTTGGACCCAGTGGGCAAGCGGACCCAGAGGAAGACCTTGATCCCCAGCTTACAGAGGATAAATGCAGTCGTGACGTGGGTTTTTGTTCCTTCTCTTTGTTTCCAGCCAGGGACCATGATCGAGTGGGGCAATAACTGGTAAGCATCGAACCTCCACGCCTCTGTGTGTCCCTGACTAGCAATCAGGAGTGACATTACCCCAGAGCTGTGCAGGGTGGGAAAAGAGCCCCATCCTGCAGGGCTCTGTGGCTGAACAGGGACCCATGGCTGGTCCATCCAGCTGTAGCTGAAATCAGCCCTCCCCGGAACTGCTCTTTGAATGCCAGGAGTCCCAAAAGTGAGGCCCAAAGCAGAGCAGCGAGCACCTTGCGCCACCCACGGCAACATTAAACGTTTGTGTTGAGAAGGTAAGCAGCAGGGGGCTGGGACTTAGAGTACTAGGCGCAGAGTTCAGAGACCCGAGTTCGAGGCCTGACAATGCTGTATGTTGTTGGTTTGTAAGGTGGTAGTGCCCAAAGGCAGCTCCAAACAGGGAGCAGAACCCCACTGTGCTAGGCGCTGTACATGTGTGTACTAAAATGTCCCTGCCCCCGAAAGTCTCTAGTGCAGCATGTGATCAAAGCCACAGGTGCATTAGTGACATGGCTCGTCAAGGTGACATGATCAGCTGCCGGGTGACCTGGGACAAGATGCTTCACCTCTCCATGCTTCAGTTACCCCATCAGGGGGACGTAACCACTTGGTTTAAGTGCTTTGAGATCATGGAAGGAAATGCCCTAAATAATGCCAAGTGCCATTCTTCATTCTTTCCCCTTCACCAAGCTTTACTCCCGTCTTTAGTCTCTTTGCTGAATGCTGGATGTGGCTCCAAGTGAGGGTAATGGATGCTCGCTGCTTCTGTGGCCGATAGCACAGACCACAGTACTGAAGATCAGTGTAATCAAAAGGCCAGTCCTGTTAGATACCCGAGTAACCCCATTGACTCCAGGATTGCCTAGTGCTTAAAGCACAGGGGCTCAAGAGAATGGGATCCATTTCCTGCCTTTGTCACAGACTCTCTGCGTGACCTTGGGCCAGTCACTTAACCTCTATGGCAGACTCTCTGCTGAAGCATGACCTTGTGGCCAGTCACTTAACCTCTAAAACTCCAGGTTAAGAAACACCTCAGCCTCAATTTCTCCATCTGTAACGTGGAGACAATGCTACCTCCCTACCTCAGATGAATGTTAGGAGCAGACCCTTTCTGGAGCAGGGAGTGTTTCTTACTATGTGTTCATACAGTGCCTAGCACAACGGAGGCCTGGATCTCAGCTGGAAATTCTAGCTGCCACTGTAATATAGATACAAAGAACATGGAAGGCACCATGGCCCTACGGTGACAGTCCCAGTCTGGGTAGCTGACACGAGGGAAGGCTGCAGGACTGGGCCTATCGCGAGAGGTGTGTAGCTCTGCTGTACAGTTTGAATTATTGTTGCAGTGTAGAAATGGACCGTAGTAGCCCACAAAGCTTATGTTGCCCTTGTCATCCCGGTAGCACCCTACCGCCTCGCAAGCAGCAGTGGATTTTATCCTCACACATCCCCCCTTGCGAGGCAGGGAGGTGTTATCCCCGTCGTACAGGATCTGAGATGACATGACTTGCCCAAAGCCTGTGACAGAGGCAGGAATGGAACGCAGGTCAGCTGAGGTTTCGTCCAAGCAAGTCCACTAGCCATTAGACCATCCTTCCTCCTGTAAAGGACTAGCCATAGAATCTCAGCTGGCTGCCTCTCCGCTTCATTTGCTCTGCTCTCCCCCTCAAATGCTGTTAATTGCATCCTGTTAGCTGGAGAGGCCAGGTAGAACCCGACCATTCAGACCGTGCACGTAACACGCTCCGTGTATGACAATGTGGCCCTCGGGCGCCCGGCTACCTGCTGCTGCTTTCCAGCTCATGTTGTTTCTCCTGCAGCTCTAATGGTGGAGGCCTGTGTTTCCTGTGCAGACGTCTCCAAATTCAGACCCTGCTGCTGCCCATGGCAGTGCGCATATGCCCACTTCTTGCTACCTGTGGGTGACGCTGAGTATCTTTGGCTAGCCAGTAGCCTGGGCTCTGTATAGGAGGAGACTTGCATGGCAGGAGGTTGAATAATTAGGATTCTTCGGAAACTTTAAAATGCCTCTGGCAATGCCAGTCGTGTCCCAGAGCGATGACACCTGATTGCTTCTCTTTGCTAGGGCGCGGGCCATTAAATACCGTCAGGAAAACCAGGAAGCTGTGGGCGGGTTCTTCTCCCAGATCGGGGAGCTCTATGTTGTACATCACCTCTGGGGTAGGTGGCTTTCTTTTTCCTTAAGAGTGTTTATTAGCCGTTGTCTGGCCTGAGTTTCAGTGGGCTGGGTAACCCTGCTCTGCCGCCACCTCAGCATGAGGGTCTCCCCTTTGCGGGGATGCATCCGAGAGCACAAACTCCCACGTCGTCTCTCGCCACGTGAGTAACTTCAGACCCTGGCTGTTCCAAACGGGAGACTTGGTTTGATTGCTGGCCCTAAGTTTGTTCCCTATCCCCCTGGCCCCCTTTCTAACACACACATGCCATCTCCCCTTTACCCGCATGCCTCTGTTTTTACCCTCTTGGCCACTTTTCGAGCTGAAAGCGTTGTCAGTTGCTTTGTTGTCACCAAGTGTCTTTGGGGCAATCGTGGCTTTGTCCATCACATTGTGGTCTCCTGAATCGTCTGTAGCAATGAGAGCTGGGCAGAGAGCAGTGATTCCATCTCAGGGAGGAGTTTGAGATTTCAGAATTAGGTTTTATTCCGATTCAGAACAACCCCCCAGTATTTCTAAGTTATTATGTAGCTGTATTACCGGGGCACATAGATAGCACTAGTTACGGGCCAGGAACCCGTTGCGCTAGGCGCTGTACAAACAACAAAAAGACAAATTCTCCACAAAATTGAATTTCCTTTCTCCACCCCACTCTACTGGGAGCTCAAACTCTGGGGCACCTGGTGAGCTGATGGGTAGCCGGGGACCTGACAGCTCTGGGAACCCAGACGAATAAGGACCTGGGAATCTGAACTCTCTGGATATGTCCACATTGCAACTAAACACCCATGGCTGGCCCATGTCAGCTGACTTGTGGGGCTGCAAAAATTGCAGTGTAGCTGTTCAGGCTTGGGCTGGAATCCAGGCTCTGAGACCCTCCCTCCCGATCGAGCTTGAACATCTACACTGCAGTTGTATAGCCCCACAAACCTGTGTCAGCGGACACAGGCCACCTGTGAGTGTTTTAATTGCAGTGGAGACCCACCCCCAGGCTTTTGGCTTCCTATCAGTCCACCAGGCAAACAGGCAGGTGAACTGGCAGGACAGCAGGCAGGTTTCCATTAGGTTCACACTTGGCTTCTGGTGGAATTCCACCAAAATTGGCGCAGTCTTGCAAAACATGTCCATTTTGACAAAATGGCAAATTCTAATGAAAGAATGTTTCATCTGACATTTCCTACTAGGTCCAGTTACAGCTGCTGCTTGGGAAACAGCCTAATTGTCTAGAGCAGATGCATGTGATTTTTAAAATAGGAACATTATATATTTCCTTCGTGCCTTTCATATTGAAGGATCCCTATGTGTTTTGCAAACTGCTTCTAAAGGGAGGGCCAACAAAATGCAGCCAACTCTGGAGTGGAACGTGCGGGCTGTTTAATGATGCTCGGCAGCATACACAACGTTTTAGGCCAAGGAGTGAAAATAACTGTATCCAGTTGACGGTGCAGGGAGGTAGAGCATTGTTACTCGCACTGAAATCTGCTGGAGAGACACGGGGGGAACCCACAGCTCCTGCAAAAAGCAATCAGCTGAGATGGCCATGGACCACTTCTGAGCAGCCTGCAAAGTGTCTGTAGCCAGCCCTGCCGCTGCTCCATCTGTGTAATGACTGTAACCCTTCCCCAATGGAGGATCATCCATGTGCAATGAGTTTGGTGGGTCTCAGCCCAATTCGAAGTGGACAGTTATCCCCACCACTAACAGTGGCACCCTCGGTAGAATCAAATTGTTCCTAGAGAGTGAACCTTCCACTGCATTCTCATACACAATCCTCCCATCAAAGACTCTCCCCTCCAGACCCCCTCCCTCCCACTGGGGCCCCCGCATTAAAACACACCATGGAGATCCACCAAGACTTAGACTGGGCTGTGTCCTCCAGCACCACTCCCTTTTGCCTGGATTTCTTGCTAGGCTGCTGCTGGCAGCAAATACTGGAGAACTCAGCAAATGGGAGGGATGCCCCCACTTCCATGCCTGATGTTTTCTTCTTTCAGCCTATAAGAACCTGGAATCCCGAGAGGAGACAAGAAACGCTGCCTGGAGGAAGCGAGGCTGGGATGAGAATGTGTATTATACAGGTGAGCGCTTCTCTGGAGTGGCTGCTGCTGGGGACTGAGTAGTTGTGAGCGCTAATCCTCATGCTCCAGGGCCTATGCCAATTTTCAGCTGTGGTCAGGAAGAAAAGCCCCCTGTGGTATAGTATTGCCCAGTGAGGTATATTGTGGGGATTATATGTAGTTATAAACAGTACTGGCTGCTCAAAGGCAGAAGAGGATGGGGAAACAGCTGAACTATCTTCTCTCTAGCCAGCACTGGATCCTGCTCCTTACAGTGCTGCCTCCAGGGAAGGGCTGGGACCAGAGTAGAGAACTCACCTAAAATCAGTGCTCTCCACTCCCTGCAGTGCCACCTGCTGGTAAAGTGGAGCAGCTGTGACCTCTTCAGGAGCTGGTACAATCATAGACTCATAGACAGTTAGGGTTGGAAGGGACCTCCGGAGGTCATCTAGTCCAACCCCCTGCTCAAAGTAGGACCAACCCCAACTAAATCAACCCCAGCTAAACTCTGCTGGTGCTCGGGCAGAATATGCAGCCTCTCTGCCAGGGCTGCCATGCACAGTCGTGTTTGTTTTGTTCCTTTTGATTTGCAGTCCCTCTGGTTCGGACCATGGAGTCTCGGATAATGATCCCTCTGAAGATCTCCCCACTCCAGTGACCCCTGCAGCGCGGAACCAGTGAACAGACATGAGTGAGACTCGCTGGGGGCTCTCTGCATTTCCCCCGGAGGAGTCTGTCCCCCTCTCTCTCTCTGTCTCTCTCTCTCTCCCCTAGGCCATACTCTTAGTCCAGGGGTTTCCCCGTTGCCAGGCTGCTCGGCTGTCGGGAGAGCCGATGGGAGATGGGGCAAAGGTGGCTGCACCAGATGTGTGTGAATGGTCATGGAGACTGAACTCCCCTTGGCCCCAGGCTGTTCCGGGGGAGGCCCCTGGGGCTAATAGACACGAGCGCAGAGCCCAGCATAGCGGAGCCATGCCCCAGTGGCACACGCAGAGCTAGCTAGACGATGCCGGCTGCTCTGGTGCTGAGGCAGTGTTCAGGCAACTGAAGTTTTGAAGCCCCACTTCCCTACAAGCCATTTCTCCCACCTCTCGGGGAGGGGCTGCTGCTGGTCTTTTTTCTAGCATGCCCTCTCGGGGAGGGGCCCTTTATCACACTGATGTCTCCGTTGTGTCTGTGGTACCACAGCTGTCAGCACAGGGTAGCCTGGGATAGGGGAGAACTCCACTCTCTCCAGGCTGAAATTCCAGCCCCTGCCTGCGAAGCCCTGTTCCCGGGTAATCTTGGCCATACCGCTGTCCTTGGGAACAGGACTTCCTTCCACCCATTGATGGGACCAGGTTGTGCTGCCCACGTCTACTGAGCCATGCCCCTCCTTTGTACAGCTGTGGAACCCAGCGTGTCATTTCCACATTCACCCTTTCTTGTAATGGCTCCCAGATCCAATTAACAGACTGTACGAGTCCAAAAGCTTTTATCTAGCTTCTGCTGCGCATTCCCAGCCTGACGCTAAGGTGCTGGGAAGGTCCAGTATCATAGGAGGTGTTGCCTCCTGGTGGCTTTGGTGGAAACAGAGGGCACACAACAGCAGGCAGGATTGGGCCCTTGGTGCAGAAGCTGCAAATGAAGCAGAGTTCCTTCTCCCCCTTCTGTTATCCATGGGAATAATCTGTGCTTAGCTAAGACTAGAAGCCGCCTCCCAGAGCTGCTTTGGTTCAGGTGGAGCGAAAAGTACACGCTGGGCTGTGTCAGCAGATCTGCAGCTTGTCTACTCTGGCAAAAATGGCCCATGCAATTCTTCCGCAGCAGTGTAGCCAGGACTTCTACGGCCTGTGGTCCAGTGCTCTTCAGATCCGAGACTGAGCCATGAGCTGTTTCTATGCTCGAGCTGTAAATTAGAGGGTCCGTTTGTCCCAGCCCGTGCACAAACACACGGAGCAGATCTCTGGAGTGAGGTGCCAGTTTTAATCACTTTTCTTATGCTTTAAGACCCCAACCTTGCAATCCAGTCCCTGCACCAATGCAGTGGGACTCTCTGGTAACTGCAATCTGACCGGAGGATTGGGTCCATAGGGTTTAGAGTGGAGCCAAGTCTCTCTCTTTAAGACTGTTTCTTCCTTGTGTGTGCAGCTGTCAGTCATGGGGGGTGTGTACCTATCCGCAGCATGGAGGGGGCAGAGAGAGAGAACAGCCTGAATGAGTGGACAGGTGGTCAGCTTTCTATAGGGGTCATTCTGACAGTGGCCCAGTCCTCTTGTGTGTTATTTATCTGAATTATGACTTATGACTACGTGGCAAAAAACCAAAATAGATCTGTTCTCTTTGTGGAAATGTGTGTGTCTGATTGCACATGTAATTAAATGTTTCCCGTGCTAGCCTCGGTCTGTCTCATTGTGCAGAGTGCAATTCAACTTGATGGGAGCTTTGAGCAGGTGCCTTTTCCAACTTGCTCTAAGGACACAGCATGTAAAGCAGGCTGGAAAGTCCAAACTTGCCCCCTCCTGGGCATTTTGCTGATTTTTGTTAGTAAAGCCATAAGATCTGCTCAGACTTTTTTCCTTGGCTTGACTGCTCCTAGGGTTCCTCTCTCAGGAGTCGGACTGCCTAGCCCACACCATAGGTCCTTTGTCCCCAAGAGAACCACTCCCATCTCTCTTAGATCCAGCTGGGGTAATGAGCTACCTCCCTCCCTGGGAGAGTCAACAGAAACCACTTAACCTTTTCTCAGCAGGATGAGCACCTGCTGGCCTGCTCAAGGTACAAACTGTATCCCAAAGTGTGCTCAGACCCATGTAAGAGTGCCTGCTGTCAATTACAGACAGCACTGTTGTATAGCCATTGTAGCAATGTTCTATAGCTTTCAGATATCAGGCCGTTTAAACAAAGGAGTAAGAGGCACAAAGAGAAGATCAGGAGACTCCAGAAGACAGAATGACAGAGGGAGACATTTCTAGATGGCAGAAACTGTGAAGAGGGTTTTTGTACCAGCAGTGATGAGGTTACAGCAAACAAAATAAAATGGAAAAAGCATCAAGTATCCCTGTGTTGCTGCCTTGAAGACCTTTAGGTGCTGAGCAGAGGAGGGCAATGTGTGTAGAGAAAGGATCTCAGCACACCTCAGCTGTGAGAGCTATGTTCTCATAGGGTGAAAGTCAATCAGCCCCTTTATGGAGAAATCCATGGGGGCTCAAAGACAGAACTAAATGTGCCAGGGTCTGACAGGTAGAAGGAATGTGATATCAGTGCTAATGTGTAGGGTCTGCATATCAAGTACCTGCTTCTACGTGTTCCCTGTGCAACTCCTCTCTCATGGAGTCTTACAGATGTTAATGAATTAAGCCGTTCAGCCAGCAGAAGGTATCATCTCCATTTTACAGATGGGGAAACTGAGGCACAGGGTGGGGAAATGTGCAGTGTATCAGCAGCAGCATCAAGAACAAAAGCCAGGTCCTGTGCTTCTAGCTGTAGTAAGAAGTGAGAGCTTAAGGCCTGTAAAACAGGCTAAGGCCTAAATGGAAAAAGCCGAGTGAACAGAAGTATAAGGGGTCACTCAAGTTAACTGAGACTGGTATAGGAAAGTGCTGATTCGGCAAGGTTGTAAGACTGCCAAAATATTACTAAAATATGTAGTGGGTATAAGAGGTACCAAGATACTAACTCTCTGAAATGACACTTTGATGGGTAGAAATGATACATGGAGTGGCGGTGCCCAAATCAGCCAATCAACGGAAAAAGGTGGTATTAGACTACGTCAGGAGGGTGGCAACTACCTACGTGAAAGGGGGCAGACCGAAAGTGTATGTAGCAGTGTATAAAAGAGGATGTCAGAGGGAATACCGGTGTCCGGTCTAAGGGATAACGGAAAATCCCGCCGTTGGGCCGAGACCATTGTAACGCCGCCTATACGAAACTGACCCAGAGATACACTGTAAGTCATTTCTCATTGTGCCGCACGCAATAAACCCGGCTTGGGCGCCTTCGTTACTCAGCTAATCCGTGGGCGTGTCGATTCATTCGATCGTGAGAGCCATCTCAGTTTCCTGCGCAGAGCTGGGACAGCATCTACACAGGGACACACGCACGCAGCCTACGCTGATAAACACTGGTGACCAACACACCGAGTACCACACCGGTGACCCCGACGTGTCGCAGGCCGCCTGCCCTGGTGATCTTCCCCCTCCCTAGCCAACCTAAGGCCCCATCTGTCTTGTCAAAACTATTCTGCCTGGGGACTTCTTTACAGGCCCGTAGCCCCCCGCCCTGATTGTAGCCAGGTGCAGAGTTGCAGAGCGGCCAGGACAGCAGCATGCTTCAGCCTTGGTTAAAACAAGGGCTTGGTCCTGTCTACACTGCGAGAGCAAACTGTGTTCGATCTGCTGTGGGCGTGGTTCCCCTGGGGCTAGTGTGGACAAGCACAGGGGCGCTCTCTCGCTGCAGGGGAAGAGGCAGTGGTTGTCGGGGCTTTACGCTCAGGGCTGCCCTGAGGCATGTCCCACCGCGCCCGCAGGCTCCCCAGAGGCGAGGAGGCGCCATCCCCTGCCCGGGGGAGCCACCCGCAGATGGGGGGCGGCGAGCTGCGCATCTCCGGCCGCCGGCGGCAGCGGCTCCAGCGGGGTGCGCGGAGCCCGGCGTCAACTCAGCGTGTCTGCACCAGCTCCGCCGCGGCCAGCAGAGGGCGCGCCAGCGCGGGGACGGGGCGCTCTAGCCTCGCTGACCCGCCCCTGCCCCGGCAGCACTTCCGCGGGATCCGCGCGGGGCGGCGAGTCGGGAGCCGGTGAGAGCCCGGGGCAGCGGGGCGGGGAGGGCCGGGCGCGCGGAGCCCCTCCATCCGCAGTGCGGGTGGGGCGTCCAGGTCCGTGTGTCCGGCGGGGTGATGGGGAGCAGGTCCGTGTGTCCGGTGGGGGGCAGGGCGGGGCCGTGTGTCCGGTGGGGGGCGGTGAGGGGGCAGGTCCGTGTGTCCGGTAGGGGGCAGGGCGGGGCCGTGTGTCCGGTGGGGGGCAGGGCGGGGCGGTGAGGGGGGCAGGTCCGTGTGTCCGGTGGGGGGCGGGGCGGGGCGGTGAGGGGGCAGGTCCGTGTGTCCGGTTGGGGGGCGGGGCGGGGCGGTGAGGGGGCAGGTCCGTGTGTCCAGTTGGGGGCAGGGCGGGGCGGGGCGGTGAGGGGGCAGGTCCGTGTGTCCGGTTGGGGGCAGGGCGGTGAGGGGGGCAGGTCCGTGTGTCCGGTTGGGGGCAGGGCGGTGAGGGGGGCAGGTCCGTGTGTCCGGTTGGGGGCAGGGCGGTGAGGGGGGCAGGTCCGTGTGTCCGGTTGGGGGCAGGGCGGTGAGGGGGGCAGGTCCGTGTGTCCTGTTGGGGGCAGGGCGGTGAGGGGGGCAGGTCCGTGTGTCCGGTTGGGGGGCGGGGCGGTGAGGGGGCAGGTCCGTGTGTCCGGTTGGGGGCAGGGCGGTGAGGGGGGCAGGTCCGTGTGTCCGGTTGGGGGGCGGTGTGAGCCAGTGTGACAGGGCCCCTCTCCCCAGCTGTGTTTCGGGCCGGGTCCCCTTATGAGGTTGTGGGGCCCTGTGCTGGGGCAGCCTGTGCTCGCTGCCGCTCTCCCGTCCCCGGCACTGTGCCCGCGTTCGGCTCCGCGGGGCGGGGCATGGCCAGGCCAGGCCAGGCCTGCGCATGCTGCACAGAGGCTCTCCCAGGCTGGCCCCAGCCTCACGCCCATGGCCACTAGCAGGGGCCTGACCCCTGTACCCGTGTGCTCGGTCCCACACCAGGAGGAGGTACGGCCTGTGGGTTACCGTGGGACGGCCTGTGGGTTACCGTCTTGGTTCGGGGGGCTGCTGGCTGAGTGAACCCCCAGGGCAGAGACAAGGAGTGGGAGCCAGGTTGCGGTTCCCACCCCCACCCCCTGCGATGATGATTCAGATGATGATGATGATATCTGCAGCACCCACCAGTGTGCTGAGTTCTTTATGGGACAAACGGACGGACAAGGACCCCACCCCAAAGAGCTAACGATATCATGTTAGCTATGATGTGCCCAAGAGTTGGAGTAATGGATGTCAGGGAGCGGACGAGGCTCTCGCAGCAATTAGATCAAGCGGTTGGCTTGAATTTGTACATGCCTTGGTGGCTAGGTTAAATTTGGGGCTGTTTCTTGTTTGCAATGAGGCGGAGGGATTTGAATGAGGACAGGGCAATGGCTTGACAAGACACAGCTGGGAGGGTTTTCATGTGTAAGAGATGGCATGGAAAAGAGCACAGAGATGGCTGTGGGAAAAGCAGACACGCGAGGCATTGAAGCATTCTTGGGGCAGAGATATGATGGGATGAGGCTAGGTGGGCTAAGCAGATGAGGCAGAGTGATGGAGGGCCTCAGTGGTGAGCATGGGAGGTTTGACACTGAAATGGGGAGGCAGTGACGGGACTCAGGGATGTGGGCAGATTGCCTGAGGAATCTCATTTTAGCAGGTGCACTTTGAGGGGGTTGATGCTGATTTGAGGAGGCCAGAATTGAGATGGAGATGATCAGCACAAGAGTTGTAATGACTAGGATAGGGCAGGAGGGGTTGGGTTACCCTCCCGGTGGAATACTAGTGCTCTGACAGCAGCTCCAGTTTGTTCCAAAGGAACTGAGGGGCTTTCCTTTGGAGACAAGCTGGTTTTGTCTTCCTCCCCTGATCCACAGCCTGTGAAATAAGAAATGTCGTCTGACACAAGCAAGAAGAGGAAACCCAAGGTCATCCGCACCGATGGGGCACCGCAGGAGACCAAGCGGAGCAGGGCTGAGACTGACCAGGTAGGGTAGTATGGTTGTAAACCTGTGACAATTCTGCCTGCAGATCAGACGCTGGTAGAGCTGGCTGGAATGCTCTGCTCAGCTCAGTGCTTTGTTCTGGAAGCTCTTGACATCAGAAGAATATCACCCTGGACGTACACTGTGTTATAAGGCTGAGCTTTTCAAAAGCACTGAGTTGGCCTTACTCTACTCCTATTGAAGTCAATGGGAATTTTACCATTGGCTTTAATGAACCTGCTGCCAGTGGCAATGGCCAGTGGTCTGAGAAAAGAAGGCTTATGACACTGGGAGCCAGAGTTTGCACCTTGTGCTCTGAGAGTAATTTTATCGCCGTGTCTCATGATTGCCCTGGGCCCCAAAAAGGTCTTGGGGATGTTTAAAGAAGCCCTGAAAAGATTGAGGGGGGGATGGGTGTGGGTGACAACTAAACTGGAGCCTAGCACTAAACAACTGTCTTCCAACCTCTCTGCTAATTAAAAGAACTTCACTCTCTGCTCTTTTCCCTCTCTTGATTGTCCAACTAGTTCCAGTGCAGGATGGGAACTGATGCTGATTTCTTGTGACAGTGTAAGAGACAGGATAAACTTGCCAGACTTTTAGATCCCCTGTGGAGTTTGCCGCACCAGCAGTCAGTCAGATCTTCTTGCGATGCAGAAAGCTGCTTTAAACCTGGAATGGAGGGATTGTCAGGATGAGAGGTGCCACGATGCTGTTTGCACAGGGCCTTTTCAGAGAAGGGCAGGGGGATGAGTTGTAGGGTTAAGTGCCTCTCTCTCTTTCTGGCTTTTTGCAGGATGTGAAATATTACAGTGAAGAGGCGGAGGTGGAACTCCGCGATCCCAGCAAAGACTATGAACTCTACAAGCAAACATGCCAAGAGCTTCAGAGGCTCATGGCAGAAATCCAGGATCTGAAGAGCAAAGGCAGCAAAGACAGCGTAAGAAGAAGCCCCTAGAGTTCTTTCAGCTCAGCATTTTTAAATACTCTTTTGCTGCTCTAAGAAAGCAGAGGTTTGAAATCTGTGTGGCATCCTGGTGAGATGCACAAAGGGGGAAGGCATTTATTACAGTCTCAGCAGAACAGCTCAGGAGAGTGGTATGGGGACAGGAAGCCATTTACCAGGGAGTGAATCCAGCCCTGGTTATTAGTTACCCCGGCCTGCTGCCTGTTGGGGGCCCATGTGGAAAGAGTTGGTGGGTCTCATTCTAGTTCCTACTAGGCAAGTGTTCACAAAGCAAGGTGACTCTACTGACCTTTGTTAGAGAGTGAAGAGCCTGGAGATGGAATTTACCGCTTGCCCCGCTGGGATGGTCACATCAGATCAGAGTTGGAATATAGTTTGGGGAGAGCTCGCAGTGTGACTGCCCGTGCTGTGCCTGTTCTGTGGCTGTGTGGAGGACTTCAGCCAGGGCTGTCACTACGTCTCAGACAATCGAGAGATGGGTGCAAGTCATTGGCTGAAGTCTGTGCACCTTCAGGATAAGGTAGATCCACCTGGTAATAGTCAGGCTTGTTGGAAGATTAAACCAAAGTGTAAACACACTTGGCCTCTGAAAGGGTTAAATCCCAGGGAAGGAAGTCATGAAACCTGCATCCTGAGTGAGACCTGTATTAAGCCTATGAGGAATCTTGTGATTCTGACCCCTTCCCAGACTAAGGAATGAAAGTGGGGGGAAAACCTACATGTTTATTTCCAGGGAGCCTGGAAGTGTATGGAGCCCTGGGAGGTCCTAGAGATATTAACCAGTGTTTCTCCTTTGAGAATTGTCATAGATTCCAAGCCCAGAAGGGACCATTGTGATCATCCAGTCTCATCTCTTGTATTGCCCAGGCCAGAGAACTGCCCCAAAATAATTCCTAGAGCAGAGTTTTTCGAAAAACATCCAATATTGATTTAAAAAACGTCAGTGATCCACCCAAACCTTGGTCAGTTGTTCCAGTGGTTAATTACCCTCACTGTCAAAAAAGTACACCTTATTTCCAGTCTCTGCAGATCCCTGCTTGTTCTAGTGACAGTGCACCCTTGCTGTAACGCCCTTCACAATAGTGAACCGTGGGCTATAGCGGACCTCGCCCCTGGATCCCACCTCGAGTGGGCGGGGGCAGAGAGCTCCTCTGGCCCAGGGCCCTGGTGGCAGCTATACCGAACAGATGGTTTGGATCCGCAGGAATTGGTTATAGCGAGGGTGTACTGTATTTCCCCCACTCGCAGTAACAATCCACTCAAACAACAGTTACTAGTAAGTAAACGTCCTTTACCCCAGCTCTCCTTTCAACCCTTCAGGCTGGCGCGATAGAAGAGCGGCGGATCCAGAGCTGCATGCACTTCATGACCCTGAAGAAACTCAACCGCTTGGCTCATATTCGACTAAAGAAGGGGAGAGATCAAACCCATGAGGTACAGTGGAGGCCAGAGCCTGAAAGGGATATTACCTGGAATGGCAGAGGGGTTAAGGAGGCAGTATAATCCTTGCCTCTCAGGACTCTGGGGGGCAGGGAGGAGTGACTGTCTAGTACTTTAGTGCACACTGGGTTAGATCCCCTGGTCTCGGAGTTAGAGGCTTCCAGGGAAACTCCATTGCAGTGAAGCAGATACTCTAATAGCTGTAATGAATGACGAAGCAGCATCACACTCTTAATGTCGCAGCCATGACTTACCAGTCAAGAAGCTGCTATTGTTCTGATATGTAGCAGGGCTGAGAAGAAAATAGTGCCTAACTCTTGTATAGAACTTTGCCTTGCTAGATCTCAAAGCACTTTACAAAGGAAGTGAGTATCCCCCATTTACCTCCATGGTATGGGAGGGAGAAATGATGGGCCCCAGTTTACTCAGCAGAGCTGGTTATAGACCCCAGGGCTCTCAAGTACCAGTCTGTGCTGCACTGCATTTTCTTCCTCCTATTCTATCTGGAGATCCTGCTTGGAAGCGTCTGTGTCAGTACAATCAGATCACTCACAGCGAGGGGGAGAGAGACACAGTGATGGGTGTTTCAGAAAAACCTTTACTCGTGGTCTTATCTAGTTTTACTCACACACGGAGTGAGCTAAGAAGCTGTGTTGCTGCTGATCACTGCAGCCACTTCCCCAGAACATGGCATGGCCTGTCCCTTGCTCCTGCCGTGAAGTTTAAATACAATTCTTTTTTTATTTTTAATGTGGAGAATCAAGTTGCTTATTCAGATTCCAGATTTCTGTATGGATCAGAATCTTCTCTCTGGTTATTTCTAATGCACCATTACCATAGCACCAGTAATTGTCATCTTGATAGTATCTCACATCAAATTTGATTTGGTTCTCACCGCTCATGCCCTGATCTTCTCACTAATAATGAGCTCAAGACCATTTTATACAGGTTGGTGGTGGGGTGCCAGTCATGTCCATGATGTCTGCTGGGTTTCACTATCACCACCCCTTAAAATCTGCCATCTCCAAATGGCAGCCGTCTCTCTGGCCGTCTGTTGGGCACATTGCTCTATTAATTCTGGCTTTATCTGCACTGTGTCTTTTACGTTCATCTGATCACATTCTTCTTTCAGGCAAAGCAGAAAGTAGATGCCTATCACCTGCAACTCCAGAACCTGCTGTACGAGGTGATGCATCTGCAGAAGGAGATCACCAAATGCCTGGAGTTTAAGTGAGTGCAGCAAGGGAGGAGGAGGCTGGAACTTGGGTTGCACGTGGCAGAAGCAACGGGGCTTAGGGAGGATATGGTGCCGAGACTCACAACTGTCTAAGGACAGTTACTGTAGGATTGTGAGGATCTGGAATGCCACCATATTAGGCTGAGAATCTGGCATGTGATGTGGTATCCTGGAGGTTTCTAGGTGAATGGAAGGAGATGTTGATGCATAGGGAAGAGTCAGAAGGACATTCCGGATAAATACTGTGCGGTTTTTTATAGGGATCGTGCTGGTCTAAGGGAGTTTTCTTTGGATCAGCCTCTAAAATGGTTAACAGAACTGCTACAGTATAGTTATTCCAGAGCTGAGTCTTCCACAGTCAAGTCTCTGAGCTGTCCCTAGGCTGACTCCTCAGTAAGTTCCAGGACACACACCCGTGTGGGAAGACGTTGCCAATACCCAGGAAAGGCATGGTCCTGTTCAGATACAAACCAGATACTCAACAGGAACTGTTGCCATTTTGCTCTCCCGGACCATAGTAACTCATGTTGCAAAGTGGTCTCCAAACTGAGAAACAAACAGTGCATGCTGTTGTTGTGAGATCGCTGGTGATGGATCACCTTGCACGGGGATTCCCGAGACTGATCCCTCCTCCCACTCTGCAGGTCAAAACACGAGGAGATTGAGCTAGTGAGTGTGGATGAGTTTTACAAAGAGGCTCCTCCAGAAATCAGCAAGCCCGACATCACCCTCAACGAGCCCCACCAACAGACCCTGGCCCGCCTTGACTGGGAGCTGGAGCAGCGCAAAAGGTGAGCCAGCCGACCATCTGACCAGCATTCAGATCAGCTCTGTCTCTACCTGGCACCAAGCGTTTGCTGGTGTATATATCACAGCCCAGGGGCATGCTCTTTTAAAATAACTTTGTGTATTATACTTGTCAGTCACTAAATGAAACAGTAACAACAGCCGATGAAGTGGGTTTCTGCCCACAAAAGCTTATGCCCAGATACATTTGTTAGTCTTTAAGGTGCCACAGAACTCTCGCTGTTTTAGTAACAACAAAGCAACGCTACACAGTGAATTTACACTAGCTACAGAAGGACAAATGGCTGATCCCTTTGTACCATAGATGGGCCTGGCTCTCAGAACTGTTTCTACCACACAGTAGTTTCTAGTTTATTTCTAACAGTATCTTGATCCTGTTTCTCAGTTCAGGGAGCCTTCTTTCGTGTGACTAATTCAAGGGAGCCAGAGCTGGGCCCTGGTTTCTCTCCAGAGGAGCAGCATCCCTTGTTTCACTGGAGTAAGCTGTGAAGAGTGTAATTCTGCATTTTGAAAGCATCAGAACTTTCAGATGAGTGTGAGGGATGCCTAGCCAGCAACTCTAATTCCCATTCCCTCAAATTCAAAGGAAGGGGAGGTGTATGTTATGATGACTATAACTCTGACGTCGTTGATTCCGGCAGCCCCATGTAGAACCGGGCTTTTTAACTAGGGCCACTTGTCAGCATCAGTGACTCTGGTGGCTGGTTCTTGTAGCAAGGAGTGGGCTGTGGTGGCCGTGCATAGGTCTGAGCAGCTGTGCGTCTGTGTCCAGGAGACTGGCTGTGGAACTGGCGCGTGATCCTGCACTAGACGGGGGATTGCCTTAGGCTTTTTGGTGTGGTTGATCAGACAGCAAACCTTGATGGAAAGAAGAGATGCATGACGCTTGGCCTGGCATAAAGAACTCCTGGCAAGTCCATGGCTGTGAATTTGTGCTAATTGCGCACATTAGATGTACCACTGGGGGGAGCTGAGAGCATGCAATTCTTTGTCCGGTTTTTGTCCGTTGCTGCATTCCAAAGGGTTATTAACAGGGCCCCAGCCATCATCAATCCTAAATCATCAATCAATAGGTAACTTCAGGAGGAGCATCCTGCCAAAGGATTGCTTTAGTGTCCCATTAAAAATATCTGCACATTGGAAACTGTCTGAAAAGCAAAGAGCTGGGGTGAGATTTTCCCATAAAAGTGAATGGAAGTTGTGTGGTTAAATCACTAGTCACCTATGCAAATCCTAACCATAGTGCCTACAGTGTTCATGGTCTCTTTCTCCTTACATGGCAACTCTAATGTTGTGGGATGTAGTCTCTTGAACTAGCTTAAAAGTAGGTTTTATTTCTATAACTCTTCGGAATGGGAGCTCTGTGGTTTTTCCGTTTCTGCCGATATCCAGTCAGTCTCCCCCTCCCATGACACCCTGTGATATTTATGGCTGTGCTGTATATATAAAGCTGTAATCCTCAGTGAGGGTCTCTGTAAAGCTGGCATTGCGGGTTCCATGTTTGTCTTAGAAGTTCCATTTCAAACAGCCTCATCCTTTCTGTCCAAACTTGTTCCAAAGGAAAATCGGGTTTTTGACAAAACAGAATTTTTCACAAAAATGCTGGCTTTTCGTGGGAAACTTGGATTTGTTTTGGGTGAAAATCTGAAATATTTTGCTTCTGAAATGCCAGCGCGGTGTGTAATGGGAGTTGTCGTTTGGCTGCCTCATGCTTCCATTCTTCTGTAGGGGCCAGGCCCCCAGCTGGACTTCATCTGTCATGGTGCAAAGTGGCCCTGCAACTACTATGATGCAGCCCTCCCTCTTCAAGAGGAGAGATCGTGGTGCATCATGGGAGATGTAGTCCAATCAAGGAGCCTGAATAGAGCAGAATGGAAGCATCAGGCACCCAAACTACAACCCCCATTAGGCACTGCGGTGGCATTTCCAAAACAAAATATTTTAATTTTCAGGCATTCCATGTTTTGATGAGAAAAAAAATCACAGGGGGTAAGAACCATTTTCTGAGCAGCAATAATCCTCAGTTTGCAATTAAAAATGGGGTATTTTTTTCACCTTTTGGGCTCTGAGAGTCAAGAGGAAAGGATCTTTAGGCCAAATAAGTCCGTCAGTGATATGTGAAACCTCACTGTCTTCCAGGGATTTGCACAGCTATTGCTGATAGGCACTTAATAAAAATTAAAAAACAAAAATGCTTCTGACAACAGCACAAGATGGAAAAGACTCTCCTGTTGCTGTTTTGGCTCTGGGGGCTAATAGATGCAACAAATCAGAATGAATGTCCTTTGTTGCTAAAGTCAGCAGGTGAGACTCTGACACGGGAGTAGATCTGGTGAGTAAGGAGGAGACGTTCGTCTGTCATCACTTCTTAGAGTAGAGCAGCACTTGAAGTATGTTGCTGCGTTTACTAAATGGCACTTTTACTCTTCAGGCTTCTCAAGTAGCTTCTCCTCAGTTTTATTTTCATAAATTCCAAGGCCAGAAGGGACCAGCCAGTCTGAAATGAACTTTACCAGCCACTTTGGGCTGCTTCCACAGGCACTCGACTCTGAGAAGACCCGTGCAGAGATCCCACCTCTTAGCAGTTTCACACTCTCTTGAACTCTCTTCAGAGTTCTTTTCAACTTTCCTAGTTTTCCTGCTCTGCTAAGTTTCTTGCTGTCTGTCTTCCCTTTCCCTTGGGTTTTAATGAACTCTTCATTTATCACATCACTTCAGAGGTGACAGCAAGGTCAGATATTGACTGAGACAGGCTCTGAAGCTGACTTGAAAGCATAGACTGGCCAATCTCGGTTCAGAAGCCCCTGGCATGGAATCAGGAGGCCTGGGTCCTGAGGTTTAGAAATGCACCAACAGGAAGCAGGGATTCTGATCTGTGAACGTGTTACTGTAACTGCCTTTCTCTTCTGCAGGCTGGCACAGAAGTATAAGGAGTGTCTGGCCAACAAGGAGAAGATCCTGAAGGAGATAGAAGTGAAGAAGGAATATCTGAGCAGCCTCCAGCCCCGGCTTAACAGCATCATGCAGGTACTTCCTGGGCTTAATCCTACCCTCCTCTTTGCCTGGAGACTGGCTGCTTGCAGTGAGACGCTGTGTGTTCCTACTAGGTGGATCAGAGTCCTCTGTGCTGGCCTGGCTTGTGCTGCCCTGTAGCCCTCAGTTGTGGGAGGTGGAGCGCTTGGTGACAGGCTGGCTATATCCCCTAACAGGGACGTTCAGGGCACTGGGAGCATGGGGGTGAGGCTGTTTGGCAGTGTTGGAACTGCTCCCTGCTGCTTTTCCTGCACTTCCCAGCCCTCGTGGGGCGAGGGTTTCCTGTCGAAACTCATTGCTTGTGCGGAGGCCCCTGCCGAGGTGCTGGCAGAAGACTTGTTAAATGGGACCGTCCGTGGAGAGCAATCCGTGGCTTCATTCCCTTGCATCAGACTTGGCTGGGAAGAGCAGGAGAAGGATGTGGGTTCTCTTCCATCTGCAGAGCCAGTAGGCCTCTCGCTAAGGAGAGCTGAGCTTCCCTGTGGAGTCCATCAGAGTTACTCCTGCTGACTGCTGCCCAATGGGCCGTGTATGCCCCTGGCACGGGTGCCAGGTCTCCCGCTCTGCAGCAGAGAGTACAGACTGCTGAGCGACTGGGCAGTATGCAAACAATTCCAGTGCCAACAGTGTGTGTGTGATTGTGTCCCTCCAGGCTTCCCTCCCTGTCCAGGAGTATCTCTTCATGCCTTTCGACCAGGCGCACAAGCAGTACGAGACAGCTAGACACTTGCCACCACCTCTCTACGTTCTCTTTGTCCAAGCCAATGCCTATGGTCAAGCGTGTGGTGAGTATCAGTGGCAGAGGAGGAGCGTGCTAAGACAGCCTTTGTCTGTGTCATTGAAAGCTGTGATCTGAAGGGGAGCGGGGGAGTCCGTCCTTCATGGGGCCAAATTTCACAGCTGCCTGCAGAAAAACCTGCTGCTGTGAGACTCGCGGACGACTCTGCTTCATCCGATCCACTCTGCCTCCGCCGCTTCCATGTGCCCCTGCGTAGCTCCGCCCCTGCTGCCGCTCTCAGGGCCTGCCTGGGCACAGCCACAGCCGGGGAGCCAGCCTGAGGAAGCAGCATCATTTGAGAACCTAATTCCTTTGTTGCTGAATCCCTCTCCCCCTCCCCTGGAAGAATTGCTGTGAGAGCTTTTTTTCAAACCTCTGCCCCCTCCATCCCTGGTGCGCCCCACTCAAGGTCACCAGGGATTGTGGACACTGCACCAGTGCCGGCTTTAAAGCCAGCATCCTGGCTCAGATATGTGAACAGCCCGCGTGGGATGGGGGTAGCACTCCATACTTCTGTCTGTTGGGCTGCCGTGATCCAGGACTGTTCAGGAAGGGTGTGTCAAAGGCCGTGTCTGCGCTGGTGGGACAATGGCAGCACAACTCTGTGGGTGCAGCTATGCAGGCATAACCCTGTGGGAGATGCAGCTGACCTAATGGGTTTTCCATTGGGGCAGGAAACCAGCGCTGCAAGAATGGTAACTAGCTTGATGGAAGCATTCTTCTGTCAGCCTAGCTGTGTCTGTACTGGATATTTCACGCCCCAGAACGAGTATCTGTGTCGACCTACGTTTGAAGTGCAGACCAGGCCTTCCTGCTCACTGTGTATGGTGGGGGTCAGCTCCTGGAGACCATAATTCTTGTCAGGGAGACCTGGTCCAGGGCAGAGCCTTGACATTGACATGGCTTGGCTCGCGTGCAGTGAGGAGGTGATCCAACCCCGCAAGTCCTCTGTCAAAGCACATGGATGGGCAGCTCCCAGGCGAGCCCAGGCTAATGCCCTCTGCACTGACGGGAGCTCCGTGCGCTCCTGTAACTTCATCTGCCAGAGTTCAAGGGCCCCCTTCCCTGCCTGGCAAATTCGCTGTCGCTGAGGCCTGTTCAACTGCCATCTGCCTCTCCACACACACAGCAACGGGCTAGCACTTCTTTTCCTCCCTCTCCCTCCTTCCTGTCCTTTTACTGGCCCACCCCATTAGCTAACATGAAACTCTCCTCCCAGTCCTTAGGCAGGGGGACCGTACCTTTCCTTTCTTGTGTCTGAGACCTGCCAGAAGCCCCCTTGGCATCAGAAGGTTATTTGTAAAATAACCAAATCCCCATCCCAGGTAGAGCTTCCTAGAGCCCAGCAGGGCACATTGTGGATCCCCAGCGTATCCTCAGTGGCCCTCTCTGTGCAGATCTAATGCTCTGTGCAGTGCTTGGATACTCTGGTGATGAGCACCCTGGAAAACCCTGAATCAATCCCACAGCTGAGCTCCTGGGGCTGAGACTAATTAGGGATTGCCAGACTAGATTGGACCTGAGGCCCATCTAGCCCTGTCTCCAAGAGTGGCCAGCACCAGATGCTTCCGAGGAAGGTGTAAGAACCCTGCAGTAGCAGATGTGGGATAATGTGCCTCCATATTAGGTCTCATTCGGCTCTCAAATAGTTATGTCCTGAAGCACCCGATGTCATCATTCATGTAACTGGTGATTCTTGTTACCCATGTACATGCCCCGTCCTTTTTTTGACTCTTGCCGAGTTCTTGGCCTCAACGACTTCCAGTGGCAATGAGTTCCACAGTCTGATAAAATGTTGTGTGGAAAAGAATGTCCTTTTGATCAGTTTTGAATTGTTCTTTCTACTTACTCATTTGAACTGCTGACATGCAGAGATGTGCATCCCAAACGCTTCTGGCCAGCTTTCATCTCCAGCTCCTCTTTTTTCTTGCAATGGCTCATTTTGAGCTCTTCAGCCCAGATGCACTTACCTGCTGCAGCAATGAGCCTGTTGCATTGCACAAAATCCAGTTACAGCAGGATCACAACCCAGCTGGTGTTTTGCCCTGGTGTAGGGGATACCTACATTTTGGGAACAGGGCTTATCGATGGGGGGTAATGTACTTGATGAAGTAAAACCTTTAACCATGTGAAACAATAATCGGAGTGGGAAATTTGTGCTCCCCCTCACACCACGATGTCACTTGAGTGTCTGTGTCATTCCTGCTGGTGCACCTGTGGAGAGGCGCAGAGCATTGTTTGGGAGGCTGATCTCACCACAACTACAAACAAAATGTCCTGCATCTCAGCAGCACAGTTTGTGATGCTGCAGATTCAGATCAGCTGCCCACCAGGCCCTGAATCTCCCTTTATGAGTGGGGAAGAGGCTACAGAAGTAACTTGACGAGCTCTTTGGCATCCTTGCTTCCAAGCTCGATGCCTCTCCATAGCCTTCCCGTCGAGTGTCCCACCTCGAGAGATGCTGAATGGCCCTTTGCCTTCCACAGATAAGAAGCTGGCCGTGGCAATTGAAGGGAGTGTGGAAGAAGCCAAAGCCCTCTACAAGCCACCAGAGGACTCCCAAGGTAGGTTTCGGCTTGGTGTCCCAGTCTGGGAGCTGGAAGCTGATAAAGGTGGGATGGTGGCGAAAGGATCTGAGGAGCAAAGCAGTTCCTTGGCCGGGCTGACACAGCTCTGTAGCTCATACTGTGCAGTGACTGCTTAAACAGCCGTAGCACCTCCACCACACCCGACTCCCCCTCCCGGAGAGACCAGCTGAAAGCAGGAGGGGTCCAGCGCGGACGACTGTTAGCAAGAGTCCCTCCGGCATGGGGGATCTCAATAACGTAGGGCTGGAAAAGGACCAAAAGGCAGGTAATGTGTCGAGGGCTCAGCTCTGCTAAGTGCCCGTTTGTGTTTCACCAGTGTCTCCCCAGGCAGGGCTGGTGCTTCTAGGAATAACACTGCAATGCAGGGACAGTGGGTCCTTGGTGCATGTGGTGCCAGGGTGCCTCCCTCCCACTGCGCTGTTTGGAGAGTGTCTCATGGCTTCCTTTGCATGGCTCTTGCTTATCCCTCTCTTTGAACATGCAGATGACGAGAGCGATTCCGATGCCGAAGAGGAGCAGACGACGGTAAGGGACTAGCACGGCGGCAGTATTGCCATTCTGGGGCATGCTCTAACATCGCCTCGCGTGGGCGAGCCTGCTTCTGGGTCTGCCAGCGCAGTGTTGGATAGAGCTGGGGGGCGGGGGGACCGAGTGTGGTTGGGGGTTCTCTTCCTTGCTCTGCCACTGATCTGACATGTGACCTTGAGCAAGTCAGTTCTCTGCACCTCAACACGCCCATCTGTAAAACAGGAACAACGATGCCTCCTGTCACTGATCACAGAGTCTGCTCTATGCCCAGCGAGCAACCAGTCCCTAGAGAGTGACCCCTTTAATGTGCCACCACTACCCCAAACTGGGCCTTTAGGCACCAGCAGTCCCTGTCTCTTTCCGTGGCTTCCTGCAGCAAATCCGGCCAAGACAGACTCCTGCATGAGGGTTATCCTGGACTCTAGAGTATTTGCAAGGATGCCAGGCAGCCTTTCCAAAAGAAGGAAACAATTTATTAGGCACCTGGCCTGCAGAATCAGGAAGTCCTTTGGTTAGCCTGGGGGTGTGCGTGTGGATTGTTTTAAATCAAGGCGATGTAAATCCACACTGTGGGCTTGTCTTCACTTACCTCCGAGATTCGGCGGCAGTCGACCGGAGTTACACAAACTACGCACAAAACTTGTGTAACTCCCGTCGACTTCTCTTCAGCGCGCCATCTTCACTGCACTGCGCCAACAGGAACCGCATTCCCGACGACGCAGCGCTATGCCACTTGAGAAGGTGGTCTTAATACGTCGATTTCTGGATCGACTGAGCAGGTCTTCAGTGACCGCTCAGTTGATCTAGATAAGTCGATCTAACAGCGATGAATTTGCCGCCGTCAGTGAAGACGTAGCCTGTGAACCATGATTTAAATCGCTAAGAGGAAAACCTCATTTACATCACTGATTGTAATCAGCTTTTCCATTTGTACTTCAGTGATTTTATAAAGAAAGATACAATTTCATTGGTTCATATAACCATTAAAATATGTTGATTTACAACTAAATAGAGCCTTTACACTAGATTTTGTATATCTTTTTGCTACCTAGGGGGATAAACTAACTATATAAATTTATTAAAGTAATTATATATCTTAATATTTTCAGATTATTATTACATTTTAGTATGGTAGAAAATGGTGAATGGTATATTGCTTATTTACTAGTTTTGGCTCATGATTTGTGTCAAGCTGCATTAGGATGGTAACCAGTATTTAATTAAACACACAAAACAGTATTTATAAGATTTATTTTTATTAAACAAACCAACCTTTCAGTGTTTTGGATACATAAACTTCTCTTATCAAAACATGTTTCACATTTACAACTAAACAGGGATTAACTTTAGTCAATTAAATTAGTCAAACTGTAGTCAATTAAATGTAGAATTAAACTGATTATTTCAGGTCAGCCTGGGAAAATTTTCAAATAAGCTCCAGTCACTTTCACATAGGCACAAGTTCCTACTCACTTATTAAATCTCATGAAAATAAGACAGTTTCCTATGTCACTTGGGCTGTCCTTCAGACTTTTAAAACTAATGGATTTCACTTCTCATTTTTGTTCATTACTTTAAAAAAAAAAACAAAAAAAAAACTTACTATCATTTGAATAACAAAATAAAAACCATCTGATTTAAATACTATCTGATTCTAAAAAACCAAGAAAAACATTAAAAAAAATTTTTATCTGCCCTGGCGAGTATCCTAATCTTTGCTTCTCGCACCAGCGCTGCTTATCTGTCCCTTTCTCCTTAGACCCCAGTGTGTGTGGCCTGGTCTACCCTGCCGGTGAAATTCAGCGGCAGTCGACGGGAGTTATACAAGCTACACAGAGTAGTTTGCATAACTCCTGTCGACTTCCAAACTTCCCCTTAGTGCGCCGTCTCCACTGCACTGCGCCGATGGAAAATGCGTTCCTGCTGACGCAGCGCTACGCTTTTTGGGGAAGTGGTTTTATTAGATCGACTTCCAGATCAATTGAGTGTGTCTTCACTGCTGCACAATCGATCCGATAAATCTATCGCCCCTTCAGTGTGTACATAGCCTGAGTGGGTCTGTCTGTCTCTCCAAAGGCCAGCTCTTAACCCAGTCATCTGACACCTTTCCCCTTTGTTCTCCAGCTTGAGGTCTTTGTTCGGCCCTTCCCTGTGGAGGGGGGAGGAGAATCGTGGCTGTTGGTTGCTAGGTGTGAATATCCTGCCCATTGGGGTTCCCATTGCCTTTCTGGATCCTTCATTGATATGGGTCAGTTTCAGCCAGTCCCAAACAACCCATTCACACCCCAGACAGCTAGGTGACCTAACACCTCATATCCCCGCCTGTGCCCCAAGAGCATCTTTTTAACCCTTTATACTCCATGCATAGCAATGCAAAGCACAGGGGGAAACTGAGGCACCCATAGGAATAATCAACATATTACCAAACTTCTCCCTTAGTCACAGCTCCCCAGAAGGGAATGCGAGGGTTAATGTCTGCAGAGCCTTTTAACGGCTCTGTTTTCAAAGGCCGTGGTGGCTGAGCCACCAAACTGCCTTAAGTGCCTTTGAAAATCCCATCCTAGGACGGGGCTGTGTGTGTGCCAAGCATTGCTCATAGGTGGCTCTGGCGGGGCTCAGGGCTCAGTGCTGCAGGAGAAGGTGCACACGGGGTAGGGGCAGTCAGGCATGCAGATGATATCAGAGAGAGGACTCAGCACATCTTGAGATCTGACCCCAATTGCCTTTTCTGGACTTGGCAAGTCACAGCTCTGTGCCTCAGTCTCCCCGTCTGTAAATTCCCTACCCAGCACCTGGATGCTACATGGAGTAGTTCTAACTAACGTACGGGGTAAGCACAAAGCATTGTTGTGCTTGTCCCATTTGCCAGTGCAGAGCATATCGCCAGGGACAAGGAGGGGTGTGGGTGGAAAGCGTGTGCTGTGTTTTCAGGTGCTGTGATTCTGCTCTCCCCTGCTGCAGAAGCGTCGCCGCCCCACGCTGGGGGTGCAGCTGGACGACAAGCGCAAGGAGATGCTGAAGAGACACCCACTGTCTGTTACCATAGACCTCAAGTGCAAAGGTATGAGGGCCTGAGTCAGGTTCTGATCTCAGCGTAAATCCGTTGACTTCAGCTGAGCCACTGGATTTACGCCAGCGCCCGTAAGATCAGAATGCGGCCCCAAGAGTTGAGTGTCAAAGATCCGCCTTTCCACGTAGCTGGGGGATGTGTCACACAAGAGGTGCCCCTCTTCCCCCCACACCCTGCATCAGTTCTTGGTGACCCTCTGGAATTCCCGAGCTGTGGGATTGGTGGTGTTGCCAAAGCAGCTGTGCTGCAGAGAGAAATGTGCCTGGCTTCCCACTGTGTGGTATTCTCATGCCCTCTGTACGGGCCAGGGCGTTTGTTCCTCACTCGTCCCTCTTCTGTTCTGTTCTCCTCGCTGCTCTCGGGCACAGAGAGATCCGAGTTTTATCTGTTGCCTCGGAACATAGAACTGTTGGGGCAAAACTCAAGGCCCTCAGGCTCTGCCCCTTGGCCTCTGCGCTCCCAGACTCCCGTGGAAACGCTCGGCTCTGCCTCCTCCAACAGAGACTCCTTTGCATGAGCGTGGCTCCCTGCGATGCCAGAATTTGGGAGCTTCCGCCACCCTGGGTTACTCTCCCATTTGCCAGGACCACCTCTTGGGAGCCTCGCCCTGCAGTTGGGACACCCTAGCACAGGACAGCGGATGTGCTGGCGCAGGCATTTCAAAGGGCTCGTCTGTGCCATTTCCAGACATGGCAGTGCTTGTCCTGTTGGCCAGGGCGGGGCCACGTGTTGTGGGATTCCCCAGTAGCAGTTTGTGGATTTTATCCCGTCCCACCAGCCAAGCAGGATCAGGCTGTGTCAGCACTTGATGGGAAAGCTCCAAGGAAAAGGGGTGCCGGTAGTTCAGCAAGGGGTGCGCTTGGCTTTGAGTCAGTATTGGTCCAGTGCTCTGGTCTTAGGCCAGGGGACCAGACAGTCTTTCAGAAGAGACCTAGAACCAAAGCGTGGCCCACCCCTGCTTGTTCAGGACCCCAGCACATCTAGTTTGAGAAGGGGTGTTAACCCCAGTGGCCTAGCCAGATCCTAGGGTGGGTTATTGCATGCTGCCTCCCAGAACTCCCCCTGCACGTCAGTTCACCTGGGTCACTGCCTCCCTTATCTTTCTAGCTTAGATTTGTACATGGTTCTCTCCCATTTGGTGTCAGCGTCTAACTCTGGCCAGTCAGAGCCAGCAGCCACACAAACCAGTGAAAGCATTCATGGGGTTCTGCTCCTATTGATTGTCGTCTTCCTTTCTTCTCTGCCCTGCTCCTTCATCCCCACAAATCACTTTTCTTCCCCATGCCCATCACCGATGTCTCTGCGCAGACGATAGCGTGCTCCACCTCATCTTCTTCTACCTGATGAACCTCAATGTCATGACTGTGAAAACCAAGGTGACCACTGCTGCAGAGATGACCACCCCCATCAGCGCTGGGTAAGCCAGTCAAGGCTGATTTTGTTCCCAGTCCCTGCGTTGGGGTTGGAATTTGTCTGGCACTGATCTCTCACCGCAGAAGAGCTGCTGGCTCCAAGTGACAGAGCTTGAATGGCTTTGAGCACAGCAGAGCGGTTAGCAGGGCTTCTCTTCCCTGACCTCTAAAGAGCAGCGTCGGGCCGAGAGGGGAGAGCTGTTGTGAGAGACCCTTCCCCTGCTTCCATGTTACCAGCTGCTTTCAGCTGAAAAGCTGCCTGCGTTTCTCCTTCTGCCTCGGCTTGGGCAGCCCACGAGCCTTTATCTCTGCGGGCCTGGGTCAGGCAGAGGGGGATGAGGCTTCCAGCAGGGAGAGCTGTAGATGTCGCATTGCTCGTGCAGCGACCTTCCCTTCAGCAAGGGGGCCCCGTCCCACGCCCCCCTGTCGGCCAGCTGCCATGGTGACGCACTCGGCTCCAATCCTGGGGGGGGGACTGAGTTGTTGTTACAGAGACAGAACCCTTCTCTAATCTGCAGTGAGACAGAGAGATCAGGGGAAAGGGAGATGGTCATGTGGGTTTGCTCGCTGGGAAAATAACCGGCATGTGTTGGAGTGAAATCTTCTCCCCTTGGCGTGCCGAATGTGTCTGCTGCCGCAGCCAGCGGGCCCGGATCAATAAGTTCGCGTCCAGGCAGAGGAGGAGCTGGGCATCTCATCTGCTTGTCGCATTTAATTACCATCTTGCAGATGAATAGTTTCTTCCCTTCCCCACGCCTGTGTCTGGCTCTCTCCTCCACCTTCTTGCTGTGTGGCTCACCTGGCAGTGGGTAATGCCCCGTCTCCAGCACGCCCAGACCCATCCTAGTCTGATCAATGGGAGAACTGGGCTGAAACTGCAGCTGCAGAAACCTGCCCTGGACATGAATTCAGCAGAAAATGCCCAGTGCAGAAGGAGCTCCGGGGTGAGACGGGAAGTGGGGGCTGCTTGTCTGGGCACCTCGTAGCGTGCGCTTCCTCAGGGCAGTGGACAGGTCTCCTCGCTCGGAGAGTGTCCTCCATGGCACTGCCCCCTTGCCAGCCATGTGTGGGGAGGAGGGGTGCCCCCCTTCGCTGGCCGGTGTGTGTGGGGGTGGGGTTTGCTGCGTGGTGGTGCTCCCCATCACTGGCTCGGGGGGATGGCAGTGCTCACACACAGCAGGGCCCCCCCCCGCTGGCCAGTGTGTGTGTGGGGGGAGGAGGGCGGGGGCTCACTTCCTTCTCCCCGCTAGCCTGAGAGATGCGTTCCTGTGCGGCAAACACTTCCTCTGCTGGAGTTGCAGTTGGCACCGGGCTGCCTGCAACTCTCCCAGCTGGGTCCTTTGTCCCATGCAGCTGGCCCTCGCCAGCTTGCCCCCCATCCCAGCGCCCCATGTGCTTTGCAGCAAGTCTCTGTTCTGCAGCAGCAGCCTTAGACCCCTGGGGCATGGTGCAGGTTCTGTGGCGAGTGCAGACACCTTGAAAACGAAGGTTTCCATTGCACGAAATGTGACCGTGCCTGGGGTGATCAGCCAGCTGCACCTCTTGTCTGCTGGGTGATCCGCAGCCGGTTATTTTACACCGACCCTGCAGTTTGTTTTCAAGAGGCCACAGATTGCCCGTCGTTCGGTTTCCGAGTCACCCATTCGGAGGGCTTGACATAGCTCAACCCTCTCAGCTGTGGTTCCAGGCTCCCACAAACTCAGCACATCAGACCGTTGGGTTACACTCAGGTCGTGTTTTCCAAGTCAGCTACAGCCAGGCGGGGGCAGACAGCTTCCAGGAAAAGGAGATTCAGTGGGTGAAATCTGTGGCTGTGGGGCCCTGTTTGTGATGCGCTTCGTCCATGGCCAGGAAACTCTGCTCTTAATGGTCCCTAAGCACTGGCATTTTGGAAACTGGCTAACTGTGGCCTCCCCTCCCCCCAGAGACCTGCTGTCCCCAGGCTCCCTTCTGAACTGCCTGTATCCTGGCGATCACGGGAAGAGAACTCCAAATCCAGCCAACCAGTTCCAGTTTGATAAAGTCGGGTGAGTCGGCTGCACGGCAGTTTGTCCTGTCCAGCACCAGCAGGCAGGGCAGCGTAGAGCAGGATACCGGGGTGCTCGTGCCTTTCCCATCACGGTGTGGGAGCCGGAAGGGCTTATCCCTCCAGTGTGCGCTGGGGTGCAGCTTTCTCTATATGGCAGTACCCTCCAGTAAGGACAGGGCTGCTTCTTCCAGA
Organism: Emydura macquarii macquarii; assembly: GCF_026122565.2. NCBI lineage: Eukaryota > Metazoa > Chordata > Testudines > Chelidae > Emydura > Emydura macquarii. The sequence goes on from NW_027131391.1 coordinate 9,937,440, forward strand.
CCGGCTGGGCAAGGTGGTGGCTCGTACGTAATGGAAGTCTTGTTTAGCTGGGAAAAGAATGTGGATACCTGGAGTTCGGGACGCAAATGCCTGCCCGATTGGTTGTGCGTGGCTGCATCAGGAGCCCCCAGAGTCGTACTGTTGGTTGGGGGAGCAGGGGGGTGGGGGAGGCTGCCGATGGAGATGGTCCGTCTGCTGGTCTGGTTCACACGCACCGGAGGGGAAACCCCCTCTCCATCCTACGTGGCACTGTGATATTTTCCTCTTGTCTCCTTAGCATCCTGACCCTGAATGATTATGTGGCGGAGCTGGGGCACCCCTACGTGTGGGTGCAGAAGCTGGGTGGTCTGCATTTCCCCAAAGATCAGCCTCAGGTATGGCAGAGGCATGCCGCTGGCAAGCAAAGGCCTAGTGATGGAAGGTGTTTCCTGAGGCCCTGCCAGGCTGTTGTCACCCCTGGGTCTCTCACTTGGGGTCTCAAGCCGTCGGCTGCCGTTCTTCTAAGCTCCAAAGCCCTGGTGCAGCCAGTGCTGGTGGCCGCGGCTGTGTCGCATGGCAGTCGTTCCTGAGCCCAGGGGTCTGGCCTCGCCTTTAGGGCTGAATTGGGGGGGCCAGGCTGGTATTTCCACAGTCCGGCTCTGCCATGGCCCAGCCTTGTTAGGTTGGTGAGAGCTAAATCTAGCTCCACTTCCCAGTGCGCGATACTGCCCTGCAGGCGGACGAGACAGAGGGGGCTGGGCCTGTCCCAGGGAGTCAGCCGAGCTGCATTTCAAGCCTTTGCTCCCAGAGGGAAACGTATTTTCCCAGGGTGCCTTGTACCGTGGAATGCTACGGTCAAAGGACTCCAGTACAACTGGCTGTCGGCCCCTGCTCGTGGGGGAGGAGGGAAATCCAGGCTCCGTCGATCACAGCCCTTCCTGTCTGCAGCACACGGTGAGCGCCGATAACTCGCTGAGTGCCAGCCACATGGAGATGACTATGAAGCTGCTCAGGACGAGGCTGCAGTCCCGCCTGGCTCTCCACAAGCAGTTTGCTTCACTTGGTAAGGACCCCACATCCTCCCAGCGGACTCCCTCCTCCCTGAGCATAGGGCATTGGCCCTCGGAGGGACCACACATGCTCCCTCGTCCTCCCTGCAGACAAAGTGCGCGGGTCCTGCTTTCAGAGCAGGAGAGCACGACTGGTCCTGGCAGCGATTGTCTCTGACCCTCCCTGTTGTGGAGCTGTGCTCGCAATGGCCCTGTGAGTCTCTCCCGACGGCCAGATGAAAAGGCCCGCATGCCCCATGGAAGATGGGTCTGACTGGCCAGTGCTGCATGTTCCACCTGGCTGCGGAAACTCCAGCTGTTCTTTCTGCCTTTGGCACTGTCACCCGCCGGGAAGGCTCTGCAGACAGGGAGGAGCTGGCAGTTTTACTGCTAATGCATCAGGCAGGCTTTGCTCCCCCTCGGTCTCCCCCCGGTAGCTGGGCTGGATCCTGTGGGCTGCTTTTGCTCTGCCCTCTAACACCAGGCTGGGACAGTTCGACACATGGAGGGAGCTGAACCGCTCGCAGCACGGCCTGCACTATGCTGAAGTTTCCCCCGTCCACGTGCAGACCTGCCCCAACGCCGCCCAGCCTAGGGGCTCTGGTGGGATCACGGCACAGGTTGGCGAGGTTCAGATGTGCTCAGCGCACCCCTCTAGTCAGTGTCTATGGACATCAACCGAAATTAGAGAGGCCCCTGGCCTTCAATTTTGAATTCACCTGAGCTGCTACTGACCCCCATTCTGTCTCGGTCGTCCCAGACAACGTTAGTGGGGCTGGATCCTGCCTGTGGGTTTTCCGTGCTGTTCAGCCGGCTTTGTCGTTGGTTTCAGAGCATGGCATCGTGCCAGTCTCCAGTGAGTGCCAGCATCTCTTCCCTTCCAAGGTCGTGTCGCGCTTGGTGAAGTGGGCCGCGCTTCCCTATGAGGATTACCTGGTAGGTGCAGCACTGGAGCAAGGGACCGGCTCCACTCCTTGCAGACGCAGAGCAGTAACCCGGCGCGTCACCGTGCTCGGCGCCCGCGCTGCAGGGCCAAGCACACGGTTTTGTTTATCCCCCTTCCCGGCCGTCTCCCCTGCAGGAGCTGTCCTACACTAAAGACGTCGTGGAGGCTGGCTTGGCTGAAGACACTCACCTCTATTACATGGCGCTGGTGGAAAGAGGGACAGGTGGGTGCGTTTCCCCCTCCTCCAGTCTCAGGCTCCCAGGGCGAGCCACGTGTGGCCTCCTTTGTCCCCTCAGACGCAGTCAGAGCATCCTGGTTCCGGCTGTTCTGCGGTGGGATCTGCGCCCCACAAGGCCGGAGGAGGCACTAGCACATGCTGATTGTCCTCGACAGGCTGAGACATCACTGAGTGTCTAGGCATCCGGAGGCGCATGCGCTTGACGTGCAGCCAGCCGGGGGGTTGCGAGTGTTGTCCCCACGACATCGGTACTGAGGGGACTGAGACAGGCACTTCTAATGGGGATCGTGCTCAGTGCGGGAGCTCCGGGTGGCTGTAGACTGAGTGTGGTGAGAGGAAGAATCTCGCAGGCCGAGGGACGAGAGGCGCTGTCTGGCTGTAGCGACTGCTTCAGTGCTTCTCCTCGCGGTCGGAAGGACGGACAGAGCTGCCGTCCGTGCTGGGGTGTTGGGCCCACTCCCCTCGAAGGGCTGGAGAGGGGAAACATCTGGAGCAGGTGTTAGCAGCTTTCAGGACACTCTAAATTGGTGGGTCTCAGTCTTTGGGGACAGCTGTCCCCTGGTATTGGACTGGACCCGTTCTTCCTCCTGTCAGTGACTGGCGTGGGCCCTTCCAGGCTTTGCCTTGGGCCAGTGCACAGCTTCAGTCTGCCACCTGGGAGCCAGGCAAGCTAGCGTCCCTCCTCCCTGACTCGGCCTGCACCCTGGCTCTCCCATAAGAGACTGCCTTGCTTTCCATCGGTGCCTCCAGGACATGCGCCCATGCAGTCACTCTGCAGAATGCCCTGGTGCTCTCTGTCAGTAGCTGGCTGGGAAAGACAGTCTGGCCCAGGCCGTCAGCCTACAGAGTCAGAAAAGCAGATCCGCTGCGCCGGAAACAAGCCAAACTGGATGAGAGGGGCAGGGAGCTTCCCATTGGCTTGAGAGCTGGAGCCCGAGAGAGCCGTGCAGGGGCCGTGTGCTTCCCCGAGGAGCGGGGAGGTTCATAGGTGGTGTGTGATCCTAGAACTCTTCCTTCCACGTCTAGCCAAGCTCCAGGCAGCTGTTGTGCTGAACCCGGGCTACTCCTCCATGCCACCCATCGTTAGCCTGTGTCTGACCTGGAAAGGGGAGAAAACCAATAGCAATGACGACAACATTCGGGTAAGCTGCGGGGAGCGGGAAGAGGGGTCAGGGAACGATGCGGCTTGGAGGAGTCCTCTCTCACTGGGTCAGAGCTGGTGTGGTTTGCAACGCCAGGGCCGCTGCTGTGTGCTGGCCGCTCGCTGGCCGTGGAGGGCGCTGGTCTCAGGGCAGTGCCTAGGGACTGGTGGGCACAGTGTAATCAGCAGGTTCGGCAGAGGCCAGGGGTGAATGGACTGTGGAGTCTGAACTCCGCTCTCGCCTTTTGGAGGTGGCCTGGCTGAAGCACATGGGTAGAAACGGTGCCAGCCTGCGGGGGGATAAACAGACAGGCCTTGGGTTCCCAGGGCGTGTCGAGCCAGCCCCTCTCACCACAACTACCTGCTTCAAGAGGGAGGTTCCTGCAGCAGCTCGGGGTCCCTGGAGCTGACAACGTCCGTAACGTAGGCAGGGGAGAGTAACAAGTGATTATCTGGCCAGAGTTCCCTGCGGGACTGACCCAACCCACTGGCTCTTGCAGGCCATGGAGAGTGAGGTCAACGTGTGCTACAGGGAGCTCTGCGGGCCACGGCCTGGCTACCAGCTGCTAACCAATCAGCTGCAGCGCTTGTGCGTCGTGCTGGACGTCTACCTGGAAACCGAGTCCCACGACACCAGTGTGGAAGGGCCCAAGGAGTTCCCCCAGGAGAAGATGTGCCTGCGTCTGGTCAGGTAAGGGCCCTGCCCGTTGCCAGGAGGCCTTCAGGAGGGGCAGAGGGCTGCCTGGATCAGCAGTCCAGATGCACACAGGGACCAGACGTAGCTCTCTGGCCAGCATGACGCCATGGGGGAGACGCCAGGGAGGTAAATGATTAATATGAAGTGAATCAAAGGCTGTCTAATGAGGTGGTTTAGAGAGCTGCACTGTTGCCTTGAGTGTGCAGCTCTGCAGACGCCTCCCTCCTAGCACTCGGAGCATCTCAGTGTGCTGGTAGCTGCCCCCTGCTCTCTGCCATGGTACAGCATAGACGGCAGCTGCTCCTTGGCCAGGAGTCTGCCATGGGCTCATCCACACCTGCCGGCCTGGCCCCATGGCCTTACACTGTGCGTCCCATCGTCTGTCCTGCACCAAGGCCGAAGCTTCCCCCCAGCTGGGGGGTCTCCTGCTGAATCCACCACACACCTCACGCTGACAAGCAGGTTCTCCTGCGCTGGCAGGTGCCTCTCGCCTTTCGTCCCTTTCTCCGTGCACTGGACTGACGCTCACCAATCGCCATCGCTGGGCAAGTCCCCCATCTAGCGCTGCGGTCCCAGTCTCAGTCCCAGCCTCCACCCGAGCCCTCTCCCACTGCACCGTCCTGCCCTGCCCTGCAGATCCCTGGCCAGCACCTGCCGTTGAGCCAAGGTGGCCTGGCAGTTTTGCACTGGGGCAAATGGCCCTTGGAAGGAGGCTGTGAAGCTCCATGCAGCAGTGACTCCAAATGGGGTGTTTCCACTGCCCCCCAGTCAGGAGATCCCCCTCACCGAAAGGCCTGGGACATGCGGCATCCTAACCTCCCCGTTCCCGCCTTTTCCCTTCCAGGGGGCCCAGCCGGATGAAACCGTTCAAGTACAACCATCCTCAGGGGTTCTTCAGTCACCGCTGACTCCGTCCCCGGGAATTCTCCTGCTTCCAACCGCTCTCCTCCCCCAGCACCCGACTCTCCCTGCGACCGTTACTCGCAGCTGCTCGGGGGGCAGCCTCGTCCCCGCAGGAGCCCTGTCCGGCCCCTCCACGCAGCGCACTCATTCTGCTGTCTTGTTGGCAGGGGTTTTCAAACATATTAAATTCTAGATGGAGACAAGTCTGCCTCTGATCCACGTGTGTGAACGTCACTTGCACCCGGTGGGTGGGTCTGGCTGGGGCACGGCTGGATCGTTGCTGGAGGTGTCCGTTGGAGGAGCTCTGCTCACAGCTTCCTGAAAGGGGCCCCGGCAGCTGTCCCCAGGGCCTGGCTCAGAGAACAGCCCGTGCTGAGTGGCAGCTCCCAGGCTCCTACATGTCTGTGTCCCTAGCGCAGGGGATGTCATTGGACTGTCATTCCCTTCTCGTTCTCCATGCCCATGGGGGCCTTTTCACCCACCCCATTGCCCCTCTGTCCTGCCCTTCTGCTGGGCCCAGGAGAGGACTTTGATCCTCCTGCACCAGCACTTGATGCCTTGAAGCAGCTCTTTTGATCAGGGATGGAAAAGCCTATCCCAGCTCCTGTGGGAGCAGCTTCGGCTCCTTTGACCCCAGGAGCCGTTCCCCGTGAGCCCTGGCAATGGAGAGTGGGATGGGCTGGTGTGTGTCACCCCACAGCTGCAGGAGTGTAGCTGGGCCCCTGCGAAGACAAGAGAGCATGTCTGCTGGCTCGGGGCTTTGCTCTCAGATGGGGGGCCCTGCTATTCACTGCCCCTTGCTTGGCTCTGTCAGTTCCCCTCCCCCCCCCCCCCCGACGTGTCACAGATCCCCCCCCAGCCCATCTCGCCTGCCTCTCACGGCTTGTTTCGCTCTCTGCGTCCCAGCTCACCCTCCCCACTGCATGTGCTGAATAAGACTGAGACAGAGGATAAAAATAGCCCCTTAATGGAGCCTGCACTGCAGGCTGTATCACTGCTCTCCTGGCTGGCGGAGCGCCAGCTGACTTGACAGAAAAAGCACTTCTGGCGGAGTGGGAAATGGAGTTGGGGGAAGGGAGGGCAAACTTGTTCCTGCCTGGTCTGGCTGGCAGTGCCATGCCATCGCCTGCAAAGCCAGGCCCCGGAGCTCTGCACTCTACACTCAGCGTAGGCTCAAAGTCCTCCAAAGCAATCCCGGGAGTCCCGTACTGTTTGCTGTGCTGAGGGCTTCTGCCACGTTCCTGCTCCGGTCCTGTCGGCTCTGCATAGACAGTAGAGATCTCATGGGGCTGCCCATTACAGGAGGATTTTCCCTTCTGTCCTTGACCAAACATACATCCTCTCCTCCCCCTCCTGGTTCTGTGTATTGGGGCTGATGCCTTCCATCCTACAGGAGGCGGCTGTCCAGTGCCAAAGCAATTCCTGAGAGTTTACAGTGTGCGAAGGGGTCTTTGGGACCTCCGATAATCAGGTGTCAGGCTTTAGGTTCCATGTGGAGCTTATTCAGCTGACTCAGCCTGGTCACCAGAGCAGGTGGCTCTCATTAACTCCATCTCCAGGGCTCTCAGGGGACTTCCCCTCTGTCCTAGCTGCCTTCCCACTTCATGTGTGCAGAACTCTGCCCTCCTGCACGTCTCCCCAGCCTTTCTGTGTCCCAGGAAGGGTCTAGTGGACAAAGCACAGGACGGGGAGGCAGAAGGCCTGCGTTCTGTTGATGACGGCCACTGGCTTGCTTGATCTCCGTTTCCCCATCTGTCAGATGTTATTGATGCTACTTTACCCACCTTCTGAGAGCTGTGGAGGGAAAGTGCTGTAGAGGTGATCAGCATTAGTCACCCCTTAACTCTCCGCTGCCCCTTTTCCCAAGTGGCACGGTGGGGTAGGTCCTGATCACCCAGCAGCTGGCCTGTTCCTCCAATCACCCCCCACACTCTTCTCTGCTGCTTCCTCTCTCCGACGCCTTTTCTGGGTGCCAATCTGAGACAGCAGGTGCAGAGGCCCAGCACTCCCCGCTTGGCCCCTTCCCAGGTACAAGGGGAAGCTGCTAAGCCTCTCAGCCCCAGAATGAAGGGTAGGTCCAGGACAGTGTCTGAAGCAGGGAAGGCTGCATCGACGCTTCTGGCGCAGTGAAGCGATGGTAGCCGGAACTTGCCTTCAGGTCTGGTGCAGGCGTCACGGCTGCTCTTGCCAGCTGTCTGCCAGGGGACGAAATGTGCGGAGACAGGCCAGGTTTACACGCGTCCGCTGCACAAATCTCGGAGACGCTTGGCTCCGTTGGGTTTTGCTGCCTTACCACGTTCTTCTGGCCACTCATTGGAAATCTCCCCCTGGAGCCAGCACGGAGGTCATTGCTTCTGCTGCAGTCGGGGAATGTGCTGCAAAACCCCAGCGGCGTGCCCCAGAGCAGAACCTGCCTGGACATTAGCCTGCTCTGCACATCTGGTACTGGTCGAATTTGGTTGGTTTGGGGGTGATTTTGCTACTGCTATTACCAGGGCAGCCCCCAGTCTGGCTGCAGTTGTACCAGTGCAGAGGTGTTGACACAGGGAAGGGGGTCTCGGGTCTCCTGTTACTGAACTGGGTTGATCGGCTTGGGGCAGGGTACCACGTGGGGTCAGGAGATAATCTGGCTTGGAGGCTAGGAGGGGAACAGGGCAAAGTAAGCCATCTGGAGCAGGAGGCAGGTTCCAGGGAGGGGCTGAGAAGACAGAGGCCTGCTCAGGTGCCGGGGGAATCTGCACAGAGTGGAACGCTCCCTGGGCCAGCCCTGGGACTGGGAGGAAGGTCCCTGGGGGAGGCCAAGGTCGGAGATGAGCTGAGGGGCCAGTCTGTGGACCTTCCTGAGCCAGAGCGCCAGTGCCAGGAGGCTGAAAAGGGCTGCGTGGCTGGATTGTGTATTGGGTGGCTTATGAATGATCTGCACTCGGGGGGGATCCAGGGGCGTTCAAGGAACTCTCTGCCCGGTGTGGGGCAGTAAGCGGCCCAGGTGTGGGTAATGTTGGACGTCCGCTCTTAGGGTGGCCTTTCTAAGGAATCTGAAAGAGGAAATGGAGGGGTAACCTGGCATTACTGCACCCAGCTGCAAGCAGGGATTTGGGGGGTGAGGTGAGGTCATGCTAGGCGCTTAGCCCAGTACAGCGCATTCCCCTTCCCTTAGGGAAGAGCCGTGGCGGCGTGTTCCCCTTGGTAACTGCCTGTCCTCGGGCAGCTGTGCCATTTTACCCCAGTGCGTGTGCGGCGCTGCAGCCCCAGAGAGTGAACCCTGCGGGTGGAGCCTCCAGAAATGTAGGCGTTAAAACTGGGGGGTAATTTCTCCTTCGGCTGAGGACTTGGCTGGCAGCCAGGGGAGAGACTGGCTGCCGAAGGAACGGCTGCGGTAGGGCCAGCCTCGCTCTGTGTGCCATCGCGTAGCATCCCTGCAGCAATTGCTAATGAGGGCAGACAGGAGGGCAGGGTTTGCCTTTGGAGCTGTCTGTCGCAGTAGGTGTCTTGGCCTTTCTGGAAGCAGTTCCTTTATTCTCCATTCCAGGCCCCTCGCTGCTTTACCCCATCTGCTCTGCTCTGCTCTGCGCGTGCTGCTCCGATTGCCTCCTCATCTTCCCTCCCTGCACCTGTTGCCCCGACACATTGACTTTCAATGGCAAGGGCACTTCTAAATCACCGAGATGCTATTGAAAACCCTTCCTATAGTCCTGTTCCCCACTGGCCGTGCCTCATTTCCCTTCTCCTCTGGCTATTCCTCGCCTCCTGCTGGGACGTCGTCGGCTCCCTCTTGTTTTCCAGCTGGGCTCACGCTCTGCTTTGCAGCCAGGAGCCTGCAGCCTGAAAGGGGAGGAGTCAATTCTTCGTGCATCACAAGCAAGCGTTCCATGGAGCGCGGCCCGGAGCCCCTTTCTGAGCCACGCAGGTACCTGCCGAGGGAGATCCGCTGTGGCAAGTGCCGGACTGCCGACTGGCCCTGTGCCCACCGCGTGATGCCGCTGCAGTAACGCTCCTATCCCAGCTTGTGTCCCAGAGTCCCAGGACTGCCCCAGGGTCCCTCGCTGCTTTACAGACAAAGCCACGCCCTGTTAGTCTAGTCATGTGTGTAACCCCCACCCCAGGCAATGGGGACAGCAAGAAAGATCTATTCCTCCCTTGCGAGAATCCAGCCCCATGCCGTTCCTGCACCTACCCTGTTCGTAGGATGTTGCATAACGCTGGGGGGCAGAGAAACGGGAAAGAAACTGCAATCTCCTAGCCTTAGGGAAGAAAACAGCATGGGAGCTGTAGTGTCAAAGCTCTGTTTGAACACTGTCTTCATTAGGTTGGGGTTCGGAGCCCAGATGAGATCTGTGCCCCATTGGGCTCGGTGCTGTACATTCGCGTAGTAAGAAACAATCCCTGCCCCAAAGAGCTTGAAATCTAAATAGACAAAGGAAGTACCATTATCCCTATTTTTACCTATGGGGAAACTGAGGCGTGGAGCTTAAGTGACTTTGCCAAGATCACACAGGAAGTCTAGGGCAGAGTCAGGAATTGAGCCCATTACTCCCGAGTCCCAGCCTTCCTTGTCTCCTTCCTTGTCTGACCAAGCCCCACGCAGTTCAGCTGTCTGCAGCTTAATGTGTCTACAAGTGTGGGGAGAATTAGCTAGCTCACCAATTAATAGGTGAACAGTCGTGGGCCTTTAATTTGTCCTGGGTCTCCATCTTGAAATGGCTGCCTTTGTTTAATCTTGGCTGTGACGGGGGTATTTCCCCTGAATGACCCTTTTCCCAGAGAACAGCAGAGCCTTATGTAGGGCTGACACATTTCCCTGCTCGAAAGCTACTGATGCTTCTTTGAAGCAAATTTGGGAGCTAAGCAAGTGTGACTGCGACATCCATGGGAACAGCTTGCATCCACGACAGGCCAGGCCGGTGTGCTACAGATGGCTGGGATGTGCTACAGCTCCATTAGGGAGTTAGAGGTTCTGAAGAAATATTAAAAATAATGGGTACGTCTTCCCTCCATGCTGACAATCAAAGCTTCGCTTCCTGGAATTCGTCCCACCTCATTGAGAGACTAAGAAAGAGGCTTTGTCATAAAATAATGAATTAAAAACTCAGTAAGATCCTAGCTCAGTAACGGAAAATGGGCCTATACTTCAATTTCAAAGGCTGGTGACCCAAAAGGATGATTTAGTCTCATAAGCATCAGGTTTGAAGCATCTAGGCTTCCGGGAACTACCCATTCACAACTCCCAGCAGCACTGAGTCAGCTCTTCACAGCAGGTGAATTGAATTGCAGGGGATGAATAGTCAAAATCACCTTCCTTTGTGCTCTGTGTGGCTGTGAGATCACACAGCACTTCTCCCAAGCATAGGAGAACACCAGCCTTCGTAGCGTGGCATAGGTAGCGGTGGAAATGGAAATGCTTTGCTTGTCTATGCACTGCTGTGTAGATTAAGGCTGTCAATTAATTGCAGTTAACTCAAGCGATTAATTTGTTTTGAGTTGACTCGATTAAAGCAATTAATCGCAGTTTTAATCGCACTGTTAAACAGCAATAGAATGACCATTTAATTTTATTATAAATATTTTGGATTTTTTCTACATTTTCAAATGTATTGATTTCAATTACAACACCGAATACAAAGTGACAGTACTCACTTTATATTATTTGCACTGTAACAAAGACACCATTCTTTTGTTTATTTTTCAGTTCACCTCCTACAAGTCCTCTAGTGCAATCTCTTCATTGCAAAAGTGCAACTTACAAATGTAGAAATTTGTGTTCCATAACTGCACTCCAAAAACAAAACAATGTAAATCTTTACAGCCTACCAGTCCACTCAGTCCTCCTCCTTGTTCAGCCAATTGCTAAGACAAACAAGTTTGTTCACATTTACGGGAGATAATGCCGCCGGCTTCTTATTTACCATGTCACCTGGAAGTGAGAAGAGGCATTAGCGTGGCACTGTTACAGACGGTGTTGTAAGGTATTTACGTGCCAGAGATGCTAAACATTCCTATGCCCTTTCGTGCTTTGGCCAGGTGAGCTATTTAACCCCTTCTGGGACAAGCAACACACTCGCTGGCGCCAGGCAAACTCTCACCACCTGAGCTGCCATTGACCTGGCCACGGTGCCGCCTTGGGAAGACAAGTCGGGCACTAGGGAATGGACTAGCTAGGAAATTGAGCACTGTGTCTAGCACTAGTATCTGCAGGTTTTCAGCTGCTGGAGTCTGTCACCTCTCCTGTGTAGGTGGAGCTGTCACTTCAGGCTTGCTGCTGGCCACCTTGGAATCTGCGGTCATGGCTCCAGGATTTTGCCTCCTTTGGTGAGCCCGGTTTGCTCTCCGTGTCTGTCCTGCTCGCTTTCATTTAATAATCAAGCGCTTGTCTTAGGTGTGGGGGAGGTGTTCACTGCCGGTGTTGTGAGAGGTGCCAGGGCTCCTATTGTGAGAAGGTGGCAGCAGGTCTTGGCTGGGGTCAGACCACAGCACTGGGCATCAGGATGCAGGGTTCTGTTCCTCACCTTGCCACGTGGGAGCTTGGGACAGAGATTGTATTGCTCTGTGCCTCAGTTTCCCCAGGTGTTAAATGTGCAGAGGAGGTGGGTTCTGTGGTACTGACCTGCCTGTGGACAGTGCTTTGCGATCTTTAGTGGGGGGTAGCGCTAATGTGCAGTGGTGTTCTGGGCAGGGGAATGGCCCCCTCCCTGTGGGATGGCTGCCTGTAAGGAGGGGCCCATTAATCTCTTGGGGGCTCACTCCCCTCCTGCTGACGAGGCTGATGCCCTGCAGGGGTGCAATGAGTTGCCAGTGTCCTTGTGGGAGCCCAGCCCCTCCACGTCAGCCCGCGGTACCCAGCAATAAGCCTCTGCTCTCCAGACCCCCAGCTCCGTGGCAGCCGACCCAGGCAGAGCAGCGCTGGCTTCTCTTTGATCCACTCCCGAGGCCGGCAAGGAGTGTAAGGCAGCCGGCACGGGACCCCCTCGCCTGCACCCACACACGCCGGGCACAAGGGCGCTTCCTGAACTCCTCCCACGTCCACTCGCCTGGTCCCACCGCTCCCTCCTGGCCGTTGCTGGCCCCCATCGCTGCTCTGCTCTCCCACGGCCTGAGCCCCACAGCTCTGGGCAGGGAGGTACAGGGGCTGGGTGGCAGCTCTGCAGTGCAGTGTGGGACTGCGCGGCTGCTGTTGGAATAAACCAGTCGCTGGAGACCCCTGGGCTTCTCGCTATTAAACCCCCCTAACCCCTGGTAGCAGCAGCCCCTGCCCATGCTGTGCGTATTCACATGCCAGTCTCCCAGTCCTTCACACAGGCTGCCTCTTCCCACCAGCAGGGCTCTGGCTCGGCTTTCCGTTCGTCTGAACCTCTTCATCTCGTTTCCTCTTTCTTGATGGCAGCCTCGATCCCCCATGGTTTGTAGCGCCGTGCAGGCCCTCCTCTCACACAGCTGGCTTCCCTGCCGCTGCACCTCCAGAGCCCACGGGCTGGGGCACAGACCAAATCCCCTCCGTATAGAACCAGAGACGATGCGGGTTGGAAAGGACCTCAGGAGGTATCTAGTCCAACCCCCTGCTCAAAGCAAGACCAACCTCAGTTAAATCATCCCAGCCAGGGCTTTGTCAAGATGCAGCTTAAAAACCTCTAAGGATGGAGATTCCACCACCTCCCTAGGTAACCCATTCCAGTGCTTCACCACCCGCCTAGGGACAAACTTTTTCCTCATGTCCAACCTAGACCTCCCCAACTGCAACTTGAGACTGTTGCTCCTTGTTCTGTCATCTGCCACCACTGAGAACAGCCTAGCTCCATCCTCCCTGGAACCCCCTTTCAGGTAGTTAAAGACTGCTATCAAATCCCCCCTCATTCTTCTCTTCTGTAGACTGAACAAGCCCAGTTCCCTCAGCCTCTCCTCATAAGTCTTGTGCTCCAGCCCCCTCATCATTTTTGTTGCCCTCCGCTGGACTCTCTCCAACTTCTCCACATCCTTTTTGTAGTGGGGGGCCCAAAACTGGACACAATACTTCAAGTGCGGCCTCATCAGTGCCGAATAGAAAGGAATATTCACTTCCCTCGATCTGCTGGCAATGCCCCTCCTAACGCAGCCCAATATGCCATTAGCCTTCTTGACAACCAGGACACACTGCTGACTCATAGCCGGCTTCTTAGCCACTGTTACCCCCATCTTTGCACGTTGGGCCTCCCAAACGCTACAGGAGGTTTGCTGCCCCCCGAGCCCTGAGGAGGAGGGCCTTGCCCGTTTGAGAGTGGGGTAACACGGGTCTCGTAGGGCTGGAGAAGGGGAGGGACGTGATCCCATGGTCACGGAGTTTAAAGCCACAAGGGACTACCAGACCATGTGGTCAGACCTCCTACCTATCCCAGCCCACCCCCATCTACCAGCACCCACACCCTGAATGCGAGGGCTGCACACCTGCCTTATCCCAAGGACTCTGTGTGAGCCCAGCTCTGCCCTGGGAGTGCCAAATGCCCTGGGCCAGTTCTTCAGTCACGTTCCCTTTGCTGTGCGCTCAGATCCTTTTTCCTAGGTAAGGACTCAGCCCTTCCCAACTCGGCTTCTCCTGCTGCGTGATCTTCCAGCAAAGCCCCCGTCCTGCATGTGCAATGCTCATGAGCTCTGGCCTGGGAAATGAACAGAAAGGTACATGCAGCTTTGAGGCTTCCAAGAAGAAGATGAGGTGCTGGGGGGCAGGCAGGAAGTCCTGGTTCGAGCTAGTCATTAACAAGCCTCCAAAGAACGAAAAGGCATGAAGGGGAAGTGCTCCCCATGGGCTGAGCCCCACGCCGGGTGGCAGCTGCGTCTCTTCCCCTGCTACCACACCACGTGTGTGTGTCGTCTGCAGAGGAATACGCGTGACTGGGTGCCCAGAGGCTTCCCACTGCATGCCTTTGCATGAGCCAGCCCTTCACTTCCTAGTGTAAGGCCCAGCTGCCAGGCTCGCCCGTCCACGCCACAATGCCCAGCTGCCCTCAGCAGCCGGGCGCAAAGGCTCAGGAGGAAAAGCTCCCACTCCCCTTTGTCCTCCTACACGTTGACCGAGTTTAGGAACCCGAGTCTTGTCCCAGTTGGGCCGATTCCACGACGACCCCCAGGGCAGCTCTTCATGCTGAAGTTGTGGCCAACTCAACAGCTTCGGGTGCTCCTGCTAAGCACTGAGCCTCCTGGTGCAACCTGACACTATGTCCGGGAGCGGAAGGGGAAGGGAAGGCGGCACCTTGTGGTATCCATCTCCCTTCTGCCGTGAAGGGGAGCAAAGAATGGCTCCTGCCCTGCGTCCAGTGTCACACACAGCTCACCTGTGGACACCTCTTCATTCACAGCGACATGGACTTGGCACAGAATTAGCTTCTGCTCAGCAGATAGGTTGTCTACCTGTCACTGCTGTTCCATTTCCAGAGGGTTTGCCACGCTCTAGCAGAACACTGCTCTGCTGGATCCTCTGCCATCCTGTCCCCAGCCAGGCCAGAACTTTGTGTGTCAGGGGCAGGTGACACAACCCCTGGAGTCTAGACAGCTAGCTGTACACTGCTGGATATGGGAGGAAGAGAAATTCCTTCCTGACCTGTACTCCTCTCGTGTCCTGATCCAAGACACACGATCACACTTATCTTGCACATAGACACATACAAATGTTACGTAGGAGGTCATTAAGTAATACTAGCGGTGAGTGCTGGACTACAGGGAATATTTCTAGCCCATCTATTTTTCATGGACAGCCTTTAATTCCACAGCAGAACTTCCTTCTTTAGAGACCAAGGCCTAGATTCTCACAGGTAATTAGGTGCCTAACTCCCATATATTCCAATGGAAGTTAGGAGCCTGAATTCCTTCGAGCAGCTGGGCCCAGTGAGGATCTGGGCCCAAGTCTTGTCATACAGCCCAATTGCTAAGAGCGACTGAATGGGAACTCCAGCTGTTTGTACTAAGCGCTCCCAATCCACTGCTCCCATGCAGCCCTGCCCACCGTTGCTCACTGGTGAACTGTGCTCCTCGGGCAGGCAGGATCTGGCAGAGAGGAGACCGAGATCGCTTTGTTTGTAAGCACTTTATTTCTTATTGCACAGAAGCAATTGAAAGTGGACTTAGTTTGTATAGTGCATGTCTTATTTCTCGGTGTGTTTCTGCGACTAGGGTCTAGGCTGCTTCTCTTGAAGTCAGCCACAGATGGTGTAGTCTGCAAAGGAGGCGTTCAGTCATTTCCTCTGTAAAATGAGAAGGCTGAGTTTCTACCCGACTGTACTTCGCCAGGGTGTAATATAGTGCTGACAGTGAACATTCGGTATTGCATTTGTCCATCGATTGCACAGACAGGAAATAAATGCACTTACTCGGCAGGGTTTTATAATCCAGGTGTTTACATGTGGCATTCTGCAGCTATAGCATTCGGCTAGTGAAGCTATCATAACATAATTGAACCACCACTGGTGCGGGCTGGGGGCTGGGGGTCTCTTTCACATAAACATATTGCTCCCGGGAGTTCCAGCTCAGATGCAGGCGGGCGCCTGTCCCCTAAGCAAAACCTCACCGTGTGGAAACAGAAATAGAAAGGGGCACTTGGCAGGGAGAGCCGCAAAGTTCTCTTGGGCGGCCCATCTTCTCGCACGTCCCAGCCTCCGCTCCTCACTTCTCTCTCTTCTCAGCTTGGTCGTCGCCAGCGGCAGCTTTCTCCGTGGGCTTGCCCTCTTTCGGGTCCGTGCTGGAGGACTTCTCTACTTTCTCCGCCTTGGGCTTAGTAGCCTTTGGCGTGTCTTTGGGTGCCTCCACCTTGGGGGTCTCCTTGGGGTCTTTGCTGGGTTCTGGCTTGGCAGTCTTGGACTCTTCTTTGGGTTTAGCTTCAGCTTTCGCTTTCTCCTCTGGCTCCTTTCTGGGCTCAGCCTTCTCCTTTTTAGGTTCCTCCTTCTTGTCTTCAACCTTTGGTTTCTCCGGCTCCTTCTCTGCTGGCTTGCTGGGCTCCGGGGCCTTGGCTTCCTTCTCCTGAGCTTTAGGCTCAGGCTCCTTCTTAGCAGTTTTCTCCTCCACCTTCTCGTCTTTGGGCTTTGGGGCTGGTTTGGCAGGCTCCTTCTCCTTCACCTCTTTCTCTTCAGCCTTTACAGCGTCCTTTTTCTTCTCCTCGGGGGCGGGGGGCTCAGCCTTGGCCACTTTCTTCTTGTCATCTTCTTTGGGTTTCTCTTCCCCTTTCTTCTCTTCTACCTTAGCCTCCGGTTTGGGCGGCTCCTTGGCTGGGGTTTCCTTTTTTGGCTCCTCCTCTTTCTTGCTGTCTTCCTTCTCCTCAACTCTCGGTTTAGCTGGGGCTTTCTCCTCTTTCTCTTCCCGCAACTCTTCTTTTACAGGTGCCTTCGTTTCTTTCTGAGGTGATTTAACAGGTTCCTTTTGGGGGGCTGTTTCTTTCTCTGGAGGCTTGGCCTCATCCTTCACAGGAGGCTTGGCCTTTTCTGGGGACTTGGCTTCTGGAGACTTGGCTTCCTCTTTGGTGGGGGACGCAGGCTTCTCTGGAGACTTTGCCTCATCCTTTTCTGGGGACTTGGCTTCTGGAGACTTGGCTTCCTCTTTGGTGGGAGACGCAGGCTTCTCTGGAGACTTTGCCTCATCCTTTTCTGGAGACTTGGCCTTTTCTGCTTCTTCCTCAGCTTCTTCCTTTTCTTCCTCCTTTGACTCAGCTTCTTCCTCACCCTCACCCTCCTCTACAGCTTCCTCTTTCTTCTCGGCCTCCTCTTCCTCCGTTACCTCTTCAGTCACCTGGATTTCCTCTGTCTGCTTCTCCACAATCACCGTTTCTTTCTCGGACTTCTCCACCACTTTGACTTTCTCCTCGCGTTTCACCTTGACGTGGGTAGAAATGCTGGGCAGCTTCGGGGCTGTCTCGGGGAAGGGGAAAGGTCCGAGTCCAAACCCGATGCGGCATTCCTCTCCTTCCAGCAGCTTTCTGTTGGGGGCAAAAGAGACAGAGAAAGGAAGTCAGAGTCCACTTTGCAACCCTGACAATGTGACTGGTAAATCTTACTTTGCTTTTGTGAACACTTACGGTCTGACCCAGAGCCCACTGAACTCAGGGAGTCTTTCAATTAAGCACAATGGGCTTTGCATCAGGCCCTTAATTGGCCAAGGACTCCCTTGGGGTCCTGGCTTCCATTTGACATTCAACCCTCCAGCTCCTTGGGGTGGGGGTATTTTGCCGGGGAGCCCCGCTTGCTCTCCCTACATGCCTACTGTAGAATTCCCTCCCCTTGCCTCGCTGTGCGCACACAGCTGGGGATAAGCTGAGGAGCTAGGCACAACCTGGGACCGGAGCAGCTAATATTCGCTCCCTTTCTGCCTAGGGCAGGGCCATGTGTGTAACTGAGGCTTGGCTACACTGCAGCTGGGAGGGGTAGTTCCCGGCTCGGGTGGGCTACGCACACTAGCCCTGCTCAAGCGAGGAGGCGAAAACAGGCACTGCCAGCTGTGCAAACACAACCCGGGCCAGGCAGCAAGCCGCTCCTGCCTCCTGCCCCACCGCAGCTTCACGGCTCTTCTCGTGCAGCAGCCGGATGCAAGCTAGCCCGGGAATGTCTCCCTGAGTGGGGAGTGCCCCTCAGCGGCAGTGAAGACAGAGCCGCAGCAGGAGGAGGGTGATGGCCTAGTCTGGTGGTTGTCTGGCAGAGGGTCTCGGGAAAGGCTGTTACACGACTTGGGGTGGCCTTTGAAAGGTAGGACGTGGGGGTGAAGATGCTGTCAGTGCATGTGGAGGTCCGGGGGGAGGTTGAAAAGCATCCAGTGCTAGTGGCTATTTTGCAGCCTTGACTTTGGATATTTCCCAGGAACTTGCCAGCACAGACTCGAGCATCAGGCTCAGGCCCAGGCTGGCACGTCTACCCCTTCTGACACTAGCCGTGTCGCTCTGTACCTGTAAGCAGCAATTTCTATATCCAAGGCCATCTTGACATTCAGCAGCTCCTGGTACTCGCGGAGCTGGGCTGCCATCTCCCACTTTGTGTTCCTCAGCTCATTGTCCAGCTGCTGGATGCTTTCCTGCGGCAGAAACACAAACAGAGCTGCATTCCAGGCTGGACTGCCCCAGGTCTCAATTTCCACAAGCAAAGCAGGGACTGAGCTGCAGCTCCCCTGGGGGCATCCTGGTGGCCAGAGCTCATCCATCAGTGCCTTAGATACTGCAGTGCTAGCTAGACGCGGATGAGCAATTCACTGGGATCATTCTCGTCTCGCTATCCCCTGTGCTCATATAGGCAGCTCTCTGCTAGGCCAAAGTTATCTCCAGGTTAGTCAGGGTGTAATGGCCACCAGGTCTCCCCCATGTTAGGGAGGAGCAGCTGTTTTGCATTTCCCATCTGTTTGCTCTGTGATAGTCTGATGACAACATGAGGAGTCATATCCCATCCCAGCAGCGAGTGAGGACTGAGTCTGCCCGCCTCCCACCGAGAAGCAGGTCCTCTTTGGTGATCACTTGAGGTGCAGCTATCCCCAGCAGATCACAGCACCGGGCTAAGTTCCCAGAGCCACAAAAACAAGCCCGTTCTCCTTCGTAGTGAGTGCAACGATGGGGCAGAGTCTAGGACACAGCCGGCGACTCAGGGCTCCTCCCTTGAGCCATGCCCCTGGCAGGTGCTTCAACCCTGTCAAGGAATTGGAGGGATTGTCTGATGAGTTGCTCTGGGGTAGATCAAACTGGTCCAACCTAAGAGGCTCTGGAGTGTCTCTCTGAGGCAGAGCAAGGAGGTGTCCTGCAGATAAACCTTAGTAACAGCCAAGCATGGGGAGAAAGCTTCGGCTGACGTTTGTGGTTTGGTGGTATTTGAATTACCAACAAAGCCAAGTCCTCAGGAAAGGCTCAGGGCTGGGTTCACACAGTGTGTGTGTTCTCTGCTCACAGCATGGACATAATGCCGCCGTCCTACAGCTCGACGAGCTGCCAGGCCCTACACCCTCGGCTGTGCCACCCTGTGTCCCGACCCTGCACTTCTGGGGAGAGGGTTATTCAGGCCTTGCCGGCATGGGACACTGGCAGCTGGGGGACGTCCTCCACTGCCTGTTACCTGATAGGACAAGACATTTGCATGATGACGGTCTTCTATGTCCGCTCTCTGCCTCTCTAGGGATTCTTTGGTCCCCTTGAGGGCTTCAAATTCAGTGACCTTGGACTGGAGCTGCCGGCGGTATTCAGAAATCTCCTCCTGAGCAGAGCGGATTGCATCCGTGTTCACCTTGGCAGCTTCTGACAATTTGTCCAGCCTCACTGCAGTGATGGATGGAAAGAGAGAGATGGAGAGAGGAAAGAAGAGAGAGAATCTCGTCTTTCACTCAATAAATCCTTGCATCTGTCTATGTTCTCCTATGGCACCCCTCCCTTAGTATCAGAGTGCCTGTCATTCAGTCCCATCTCTCCCCCTCCTCCTCTGAGGTTCTCAGAGGGAGGTGGTATCCTGCAGACACCTCCGGCAGCCCTGGATTCTCTCATTTACCCTGCACCAATTTATTTTGTGCAATGCTTCTTTTCATTGCCAAGATCTGCATCTGAAAGACTAGGAGACGCTAAGGCTGTCAGAAGAGGACGAACTGCTGAAATATTTTATCCATTATGGAAAGACATTTTCCAATGCAAGCCTAACATTCAATCCACTCCTTTCTCTTGCAACATTGCCCAAAACTGACTGCGAGAGACCCCCTGTCAGAGAAGACGAAAAGGACCTGTTAGCTCAGAACATTCATCTCCCGGAAAGCACAAGCTATATAGTCCTTCACAGGCTAAATGGCCATTGTATTTGAAATTGACTAAAGACCCTGGAGAACCTGCCTGAGAGGGACCATGGAGCTGCAGATCTGGGAACAGGTTTAGCCTTATTAACATTCTTTTCAGAAACTTGTCCATCTGATTTTGCAAAGCAGGTAAGGAAAGCCAGCACCAGCCCTCCTCAGCCAGCTCACAGTCCCCGGCCGCCCCGGAAGAAAGGACCTGGATTTCTTTCAGGGGCAATTTTCTGCTGTCGAGGTAGCAGCTTGTTCCTCTTCGTGTCAGGGGCTCCCGAGACGTTGTTGCTGGAGTCATGTTTTCTCACACCTCCTTCTAGGGCAGCCACGGTGCTAACGCGTGCCCCAGCTGCAACCCCTCCCTAATAGCACCAGAAAATCAAGGGTTTGCATCTCTGACTGGCAGCTCCGCCCTGCAGGGTGAAGGCCCACCCGTGCGAGTTAGCAGGCATTGTGCGCCGGGCCAGGACAGCTGAGCCCCAGACTCCAGCCCCAATGGCGCTCCTGTCTGGCGAAGCTGGGCGGGCTGCAGAGCTGTCCCTCTTTGGGTAGGAGGCTGGGGGCGGGCCAGCTCAGCCTGCTGCAATCCCGCTGGCATTCAGGAGGAAGCTGCACCCGGCACGTCTGGGGTGGGGGGACATGATCATGCTATAGGGGCTCCAGAGTGGGGCAACAGGCGGAAATACCCAGAGCGGTTCAAGAATCCCACACCCCATGAGTCCCCCCCCCCCCAGCCCCATGTACGGGCCAGGCCCCGAGCTGCTATGCCCCCTAGGAACGGGACAGAGCGGCTTAGAGCCGGCCCGGCAGCCAGCTGGAGTCACTCTAGCAGCAGCCGCAGCGCAGGGGCAGGCGGGGCTGCGGCGGGGGTCTGGGCAGCCATGCAGCGGGGCTGGGCTACGTGGGTACGTTGCATCCCTGCCCCCCCCTCCCCGTCTGTCGGTCAGCTACCGGCCCGGCACAGGGCGTGTCCGGAAGGCGTTAAACATCACTGACCTCCCCCGCACTGCGGGCCCGACTCGTCCCCGGGTCCCGGAGCCTCCCAGCCCCGGCGGCCCGGCTGCAGAGAGAGGGAGCGGGGCCAGGCGCTGTTCCCGGCCGGGCAGCGCGCTGCGGCTGGTTCCTGGGCCCCGGGCCCGGCTGCAGGGAATCCCGGGCCGGGGCCGGACTGCGCGGGGAGGGTGCGGGGCGGCTGCTCTCAGGTGCCCGTGGCTGCCCGCTCCGGGGCCGGGCCGCAGCGCTCCGCAGCCCGTGGGCAGGAGGCCGGGCAGCTCCGTCCCGCCTCGGCCGGAGCTGTCTGGAGGGCAGGGGGAAGCCGCGGCGCCGGGCCCGAGGCTCCCCAGGGTGTCTGGTCTCCCCGCAGCCCGACCCTCCAGCGCCGGCGGACTCGGGCCGGGCGCACCCCGCTGGGGGGGGGGAGCAGCGCTGTCCAGGGTGCTGGTGCCGCGCCCGGCCCGCCCTGACTGCCATGGGGCGGGACAGCTCCCTCCCGCAGCCCGGCCGCAGAGCCCCGGGGCAGTGGCGACCTCGGGCCGGGCAGCCCCCAGGGGCAGCGACCCCCGCCCGCCCGCCTGCCTTGGCACAAGCGGTACCGGGCCCTTCCCGGGAGCGAGGCCGGGTCCGAACGAGGCGGCGGGTGGCGGTAGCGGGGCCCGGATCGCTGCGGCCGGATTCCCGGGGGGGAGCGGGGCTGCAGCGGGCGGGGGGGGTGCAAAGGGACGTGCGCTGAGCCGGCCCCGGGGAGCGGGGAGCGGGGCCCGGCCTGGGGCGCCAGGAGCCGAGGGACCCCGCCGGGCGCCCGCCGCCTCCTCGCTGGCTCCGTCCCCCGTGTCCCGGCCCCGAGCACCGCCCGGCTCCGCAGTTCGCCGCCGCCGTCAGGGCGCGAGGCTCGCGGGCGCCTCCAGCGCTTCCCCCCCCCCCCCCCGCGCGGGGCGAGCCCAGCCGCCGCTGCTCCCTGCCCGGCGCCGCCCCGACGGCGCCTCGGACTCGGGCTGACTCCGCGCAGCGGCGGCTCCCGCGCCCCCCCGGGGGAGAGCCCAAGGGAATGGGGCGCCCCGGGCTGCCTGCAAACCAGAGGGGAAGTTCCCAACCCCCGGCCCCGCGCAGCGGGGAGATGCCCGGCCCGGCCCGGCCCGGCGCGGCGCTCACCTCGGAACCACTCCTCGGACTGGCGCGTGTTCTGCACCGCGTGCCCCTCCAGCTGGGCCCGGAGCTCCCGCAGCGCCGAGGTGACGTCGGGCTTGGCGGCCTCGCGCGGCTCGAGCGGGGCCTGGCTGCCCTGGATCTGCAGCAGCAGGTCGCTCACCTCCTCCTCGTGCACGCGGCGCAGGAAGAGCGCCTCGTCCTGCAGGGCCTGCACCTTCTTCTCCAGCTCGGCCCGCGCCAGGCTCGACTCCTCCGTGTAGCGGCCCAGGGCGCGGCCGGCCGCCTCGGTCTCCTCCCGCTGCCGGGCCTCGTCCTCCAGGCGCTGCCGGAGCTGCTGGATGTCCTCCTCCAGCCGGCCCTGCTCCAGCTGCAGCTGCCCCTTCTCGCCGCACAGCCGCACCAGGCCGGCCCGCATCTCGCCGATCTCCCGCTCGTACAGCTCGCCCAGCGCCGAGCGCCCGGCCTGCTGCTGCCGCAGGGCCGCCGCCTCGCCCTCCAGCTGCCGGTTCTGCCCCTCCAGCTGCCGGACCTTGTCGATGTAGCCGGCGAAGCGCTCGTTGAGCGCCTGCAGGATCTCCTTCTCCGAGCGGCCGCGCGGCTCGCCGTTCAGCGACTCCAGGCTCTCGGTGGACGAGCCCAGCTGGCTGTAGCCGCCCGCCGCGGATCCGACCCCGACCCCGGCCCCGGATCCGACCCCGACCCCGCGCCGGTACGGGGAGGCGGCGGTGGAGCCCCGCGACCACGTCTGCGAGTGGAAGCCGCTGGAGGCCAGCGAGCGGGGCAGGCTGCGGGCGCTCTCCTTGCGGTACGAGCTGGCCCCGAAGAGCGCGTCCACACTGTAGCTCATCATGGTGCGGGCCAGGGGGAGCGGAGCGGTCCGGTCCGGCCCGGCACACTGCGGCAGGCGAGGGGGAGCGGAGCGGTCCGGTCCGGCCCTGCACACTGCGGCAGGCGAAGGGGAGCGGTCCGGTCTGGTCCGGTCCGGCCGGCACACTGCGGCAGGCGAAGGGGAGCGGAGCGGTCCGGTCCGGCCGGCACACTGCGGCAGGCGAGGGGGAGCCGCCGCTTATATAGGGCAGACTTGCCCCCTCCTGCCGGAGCCGGGGAAGGGGGGGGGTGGTTCTCCTCCCTCCCCGGCTGCGCTGCCAGCTCGGAGCACGGGGTGCAAGGCAGGAGAGCAGCGCGAGGTGTCTGCAGCTGGGCTCGGGGCGGTGGGTCCTACCCGGGGGAAGGGGACCAGGAATGAGCGAGGCCCCGCTCCCCTTCCCACCAGGGGACCCCCCACCGGCGAACCGCCGGGAGAAGAGAGGACCTGGAGCTGAACAGACCCCCCCCGCCCCGCCCTCCTCCCTTTCTTCGCTGGGGGAGCGGGGCCGGCCACCCCCGCAAGAGCCGGGGGCTCCGGACCTAGAAAGCCCCTCTCCCGACCCGCCGCCACCTCCATCCCTTGGCGCCGGGGTGAGCGGGGCAGGGGGGTCGGGGAGCCAGGGGATGGGACGGGCGGCCCGCTGCCCGCCGCCAGGCCGGCTCTCGGCTCCTCCTTTCGGCGCGCTGCAGTGGTCACCCCGCGGGGCAGTTCCCCACCCCCGGCCGCGTGGGGCAGGGCCAGGGCCAGGAACCTCTCCCCAGCGCGGCTCCAGCCGCAGCTCTCCGTGGCTCCATCCCTAACCGCCGCCCCCCCACCCCAGCCTCCGGCTCACTGCGAGAGACCCGGGAACCCCACTGGTAACCCGCCGAACTAGAGCCTGGGGCGGGACGGGGGGGGCCGGTGAGAGACACTTTCCTCTGCCGAGGGCTGCAGGAGCGATCCCGGCTGCGCAGGACCCGTTTTCCTGCCGGCACGGGAACAGCACAGGCTGATGACTTGCAAACTCGTGTCACCCATGCACCACCGGGCGCTGCCGCAGACCGGCCTCCGCTGGGGAAAGGAGGGGCTGCAGAAGCAGCGGCAGAGGGGCTCAGAGGACGCACCAGGTCTGGAGAATGACACCGGCCTGGCCCGGTGTTTCGCTCCCAATTCACGGGTGCTGCCGGGCCTATCGGTAGGTGCCTCACAAGGGCGGGGCGAGCTGAGCGCCTGCTGGCCTGCCCTGCCCCGGGGGCAGCCTGGACGGGAGAGCTTGGGCGGGTGGGCAAGGCAGATCTGTCTGTCTGTCTGTCTCCACACACGCCCCCGCTATCCCTGTATCGCTGCATTTCCAGCCCACCCGTCCCTCTCCTACCCTTTCCCCCCAGGCGGCCCCCAGCTATGCAGACGGACAGCACCCCTCCCTCCTTCCGCTGTGCTGGGCTCTGGGGTGTTTAAAGGCTCTGGCTGGATCTCTCCCGTCTCCTCCCCACGCTACTTTTCCGGGGGGGGATCACTGCTTGTTTGCAGGGTACCTGTGAGCTGAGCGCTCACAGCCAGCCTCTGGCCACACCTAAGTCCCCGGGGCAGCTTCCCTGAGGAAAGTCACCCAACCCCAGCCAGGGGCGCTCTGCGCTGGGGATTCTTGGTTCCTTCCCCTGGTGCTGCCTGGGGAGGGGATTGATTTCAATGCGGGGGGAGCTGGGAGTGGGATGTTACGTCTACGAATGTCACTGCTGAGCTGGTTTCACGTGGGGGGGGGGGCGATCTCTGTCTGTGGGAGAGGCGCACCCACTGCTAGCCACAAATGTGCTCAGCCCTGACCCAGGGGGGAAAGATGGAGCTCAGCCGTCATAGCCATCCAGCCCAGAGAGCCGACAGCAGGGGAGCCTGTCCACAGCCCATTTCTCATAGCCACCAAGCGTGCATCAGATGGGGGCATCTTCCAGTCTCTGTCCACTCGGGCTAGTGGCCTCAAGTGCCAGGCTCCCTTTACCATCTCCCTGAGCCACTCAGCTGGGGATGCTGCCTCCACAGCCTGTGCACGTCTCATCCCCTGAGCATGAGGTCACCTTTTCCCTGCCCCCACAGAGCTCCTGCTGCCCGCCCCTCAGCCTTGGGGAGTCGAGGATCACGCTCAGCCCCCCTGTAGCAGAAGATGGTGACGCTGCCTTAGGCATCCCCCTACGTGACAGACCCAGATCTCCTGGGGAGCCTGGGGTGGGTTCCCGACCCCTCCTCTCATCACTTGAGAGCTCAGGCTTTAGAAGACACGACTGGCCACCAAAGCTCCAGGCCAGGCAAGGACAATCTTCACTGCAGGCGCCTCAGGCACCCGCTCCCTGGCAGCATTCAAGTGGGAGGTGCTGGCCCTTTAATTGTAATATACTGAGAGCAACTTCTGCACTTCCCCAGAGGAGCAGGGATGCTCCTGTTAACAGGGAGCGGCTGAACATGAGCTAGCACTTTTCTTAAAGCCACAGGAACAGCCTGGTGAGACGTGGCTCCGAGGCCTTCACCGCTCGCTCTGCAGGAGTCCAGCAGGAGCCAGTGCGAGCTGCACTTGCTCAGCACATTGGCGCGCCAGGAATGAGAAACGCTGCAGAGGAGCATCCTGAATCCTGCCCCAGTCATCAGGAGCTGCTGGAGGCTGCTGCTGTCTGTAATAAAGCAGAGGATCTTGGCAGCCCTGCGAGCTGTCAGGAGAACTGAGACGGCTCCGTGTGACAGCAGGACGTGAGGCAGTGGGGGTGTAGTCGGAAGGGGGAAATGGCACCTCCTTCACATACAGAAGGTCAGAATTAAACTGAAACCCAGTTTTACAGAAGAAATACACTGGGGAGACGATGTCATCAAGTGCTCAGAGCAATAGACCAGGAGCCAGGACTCCTGGGGCTCTGGATGGGAGCGTGGTCTAGTGGTTAGAACAGCGGCCTGGGAGTCAGGGGTTCTGGGTTGGTGTGTGCAGTGAGAACGGCTGGGTTTTATTGCACTCTCTGACTTGCTCTGTGAGTGTTTCTCAGTGTTTCAGTGGCCCCATCTGTAAGATGCTTTGAGATCTTTGAGTGAAAGGCGTTTCACAAGTGCAAAATACCGTTACGCTGAGGGTTAGCCCCAGGACATGATGGTTCTCACCAGCTCTAGTTGGCCAGGGGTATTAGCTCTCATCAGCAGCCTCTGCAACTACCTCTGAATGCTTTGCTGCAGAGACAGATTTTTCTGGAAGCATGGAGGGCAGAGAGGGCCTCGCCCCCTGGGGAGCCCTGGAGGGGTGGAAGGAGAGAGGAAGGATTTGTCTTGTCTGATCCAGTCCCACCTGGGCAGTGGGAGTGAGAGAACTCGGAGGGGAGCTGGCCCAGCCCCGCTCTGCCACTGGAATTGGGGTGCACAAAGGGCCCTCTTTCTGGAACTGCATCAGTCTTTGGCCAGCCTGCGGCCGGGGGGGACTGGGAAGCAACCCAGCCAGATGATCCTATTTGCAAGGCATTAGGAAGGAGCGATTTGATTTTCTTTCCAAATGGAATTAGCCCTGTTAGGAGCAGAGGCAAGCGCTAAGCAGCCCCGGCAGGAAGGTCTCCCCTGAGTGCGTGTGGCTGAGGCTTGGTTGCCAAGGGCTGATCCCAAGGTCCAGCACTTGAGGCACCACTGAGATCCTTTGAATTCCCATTGGGCCGCTGCCTCAGCGCCTAGTCGCCTACATTTCGCTGGCAAAGTCTGTTAGGTGCCTGAGCTTCCACCATGTGCCAACGCCCCGCGTCCTGTTCAGCCCCCACTCACGCTAAGCCCTGGTGCATTCTCACACCAGGCGTTCCCCTGCTGAGCGCGCTGGGGCCTGAGCTGGGAGGCATGCATTGAGCAGGCCTATCACACATGGCAGACAGCTGGGGTGACCCAAGGGGAATTTTTCATTACCACTGCCCCCGCCGCAGGATGAGTGACTCTCGAGCCCAGTGGTTAGGGCACCCCCGGGATGTGGGAGACCCAAGTTCAAGTCCCTTCCCCACTGAGGATTTAATTAGTCTACAAAGTGGAGCAGCTTCAACAGGAGAGAATCAGAGGGAGCCAAGAGCCCGGTGGCTGGGGCACTCTGCTGGCATACAGGAGAGCTGGGTTCATCTCTCTGCTCCAGATCAGGAAAAGTGCAGATTTAAAGCCAGGTCTCCCCCATGCCTGGGCAGTGTCCTGACCACTGGGCTACTGCCTGTCATGGGGTGTGTGTGTCTCTCTCTCTGGGTTTGCATGACAAAGAGCTGGCTGGGCTTAGGTGCCTAATTCCAGGAAAGGGTTCATGGCAGAGGTTCCCCCTTGGCTCCCCGCTCAGTATTCTGGCTTCTGTGATTCCTGTCCCTGGGCCCCGCGCTCTCCCCAGGTGTTGTGCCGGGAGCCTGGGGCCCAGCCTGTGGCTGTGAATTCCACTGGGCAGCAGGAGCAGGGCACCTAAAAGCTAGGCCGTGCAATGCCACGGGCCCTTGTGGCTGTACCTGCATGACCATCTCTCCCCCCTAGAGACAAGCACTGGTGGCTGCAGGCCTTGAACAGTGGGGGCAGGGGCGGGGGTTTCATCAGAGAGAAGAGGAGGGTTCCTGGAAGCTCCCAAACTGCAGGGCCTGATCCTGTTAGTCCTCACTCATGCCAGGCCCCGCTGAGCTCAAGGGGCATTTTGCACAATAAGCAGTGCAGGAGCAGGGCCAGGCCTGAGAAATTACAGATGGAAAAGACCTTTTGCATAATTCTCTCTAGCCCATCTCTGGGGGCTACTGCTCAGGCCCCATCCTCCTCCCCACAGCATCCTGTGTGGGGAGAATCGGGCTCCCGGGTAGCTCCTTATAGCCTACCCTGCAGAGCTTTCCGGCCAGTGTGAACTCACTCCAGTGACGGAGCTGGAGCACACGGCCCTGTAAGAAGCTGCATTCCCTCGCATCTGGCTGCCACAGCCGCTGTGGGCTACGAAAGCTGGGCTAGCACGTCCTGCCTAGGGAACGGTGCGACCTTGACACACACAGACCCTGAGACAGGGACCCAAAGAGAGAGCTTTATGCAGCACTCTGTCAGAGCCTGTGACCTCCATCTGCTCTTGGGAGGAAGCCCTGCCCGAGCTCAGGGACTGGGGTTGGGTCAGCTGGGAATGCCAGCCCTGCTGGTGCCCCACGACCCCTGATGGGTGGGAAGGGAGGGGAGAAGAAAGCCTGTGACCGCAGCTCCAATTTACATGAGGCAACCCTGGCCCCCCGGTTTCTGCCATGAGGGGATGAGCTGTGTCAAGGGGTGGTGGTGGGATCGGATCCAGAAATGTTATGACCAGGTGTACTCAGATTTCCAGTGGTCGGAGAGTCCGTCTAGCCCATCAGGAAGCCCCAAAGGGGGGCTGCACATTGAGCGGCCCTGGCACAAGGGATCAGATCCAGCACAGGGCAGAAAATGGAGCCAGGGGTTGGGTCTGGATGGGGGGTGCTGTGTGGCGTGGTCCAGGGGAAGCCATGGAAGAGGTGTGGTTTCAGATGATGCTATCCCCATGCACCCCCATATCACTCTCGGGAAAGGGCTAGGTATCACGCCATATTCACTGCTGCTTTTCCCAGGCATATAGGGCTCAGTGCCCCAGGGATAGGCAATGGGCCTCTGCTGTGGTGTACAAACCCCACCCATGTCTGGAAAGGATGTTAGTTTGAAGCACAGGAGCCTCTCTGCTGTCCCTGGATTGGCCGTCTACCTTGAGAAGGGAGTTTAAACGGGGGATGCCCAGGAATTAGAGGCTGGCCTGGCCTGGCCATGAGCAGCTTTGGGGTGGCAAGGAGCCTGGCTCAGTACAGGGGCTGAGCAGGAACTTCAGAGTGCTTGAGGTCGCGGGTGGTGAGAGGTAAGGCCACGAATGTGCCGGCATTAGGACAGTTGATAGCAACTGGGGCTGGCCTGCGAGGCCGGAGCTGCCGGCTGAGCCTGGCTGGGTTGGTGATTTTGTTGTTTTGCTATTTCATGTCTGACTTTAAGTGGACTCTGAGGCCTTAGAAGGGGTGAGGCTCTGACAGGAGGCCTGGCTCGAGGGTCAAGGCACGCTGATGACCAGGGTAGGTCAGAGAAGACCCTGGGGAAATGGAGGCAGAGGTGCTCCAATATCACTTCTGGTCACGAGGGGGGGTGTGCTGGGTGACATCTTTGCCAAACCGACCCTGGGGAGTTCCCTCTTGGACCAATTTCCAGTCAGTCCTTGGCCAGCCTGCAGAGACCGTGAGCAAGAAGCTTAGTTAGTGCCAGTTGTGATGGGGTTGTTTTTGGCATGGACTGAGACCAAGCAAACTCATTGCATGGAGCCAGAAAAGAGTGGTCAGTTGGTAGCAATATTTACTCCGAGCTGTCCTGCTGGGATGCAACTTGGGGACTGCCCTATCAAAACAAGGATTTAACACTTCCCTGGAAACGTGTCCTGAGTTTGATTCAGGAGCTTAGGCACTTACAAAAAGAATTGGAGTGTGACAAATTTCTGGTCCTGCCTGTGCCACCGTCTCTCTGGTTGACCTTGTGCAAATCACTCACCCTCTCTGTGCCTTGGTTTCCCCGTCTGTAAAATGGGCATAATAATCCTGACCCATCCTGGCAGGTGATGAGTCATTAGTGTTTGTAACGTGTTTGGAGATTCTCAGACCGACTAGACTGGTGGAAGTGTCATTAAGACAGCTCAGATCCAGCACTGCTGGGCTCCCTGAGACCCCAGAGTCTGTCCTTGACTTTGTAGCAATTTTTTTTACCCCTCGTGTGGAGTCAATACTCAGTAAGACTAAAGCGGCTACACTGTATTGGCTGGCTGGCACCTCTGGAGAGCTACCCCTTGCCCATGCCTACAGTGACTCAAGGTCATGGAGGGAGAAGTCTCTGTAAGGTCCCCAAGGTCTGTCTCTGCTATTCCAAGGCTGCTAGATTTATATGTGGTGTCATTGATTTTAAAAATGATTTTATTTCACTTTTTAAAGTTACAGTTTAAAAAACAAATTGCCTCGGTTCCTCACCAGCCTCCCTCCTCCCCACCTACAATTCGCAGGGACCCCCCCTTTTAGATTCAAATTGACTGTCATGCTCACGTAAGTTTTGTGTTACCTGGCTGCTTGTCTGTCGACTGCCCTCCTCAGAAATGCTGGCTCAGGAAACTGAGGTCGGAGCAAAAAAACAAGGAAAAACGATCCCTGCCCCCACAAAACACCTCCCTCCCACTATCCCCCCGCCCCCCATGACTCGTACGGCCCTCATAGAATCATAGAATATTAGAGTTGGAAGGGACCTCAGGAGGTCATCTAGTCCAACCCCCTGCTCAAAGCAGGACTAACCTCAGCTATATCATCCCAGCCAGGGCTTTGTCAAGCCTCAGCTTAAAAACCTCTAAGGATGGAGATTCCACCACCTCCCTAGGTAACCCATTCCAGTGCTTCACCACCCTCCTAGTGAAAAACTTTTTCCTAATGTCCAACCTAGACCTCCCGCCCTGCAACTTGAGACCGTTGCTCCTTGTTCTGTCATCTGCCACCACCGAGAACAGCCCAGCCCCATCCTCCCTGGAACCCCCTTTCAGGTAGTTAAAGGCCGCTATCAAATCCCCCCTCATTCTTCTCTTTTGCAGACTAAACAAGCCCAGTTCCCTCAGCCTCTCCTCATAAGTCCTGTGCTCCAGTCCCCTAATCATTTTTGTTGCCCTCCGCTGGACTCTCTCCAACTTGTCCACATCCTTTTTGTAGTGGGGGGCCCAAAACTGGACACAATATTCTAAATGCGGCCTCACCAATGCCGAATAGAGGGGAATAATCACTTCCCGTGACCTGCTGGCAATGCCCCTCCTAATGCAGCCCAATATGCCATTAGCCTTCTTGACAACCAGGGCACACTGCTGACTCATATCCAGCTTTTTATCCACTGTTACCCCCAAGTCCTTTTCTGCAGAGCTGCTGCCCAGCTCGTCGGTCCC
Organism: Emydura macquarii macquarii; assembly: GCF_026122565.2. Taxonomy (NCBI): domain Eukaryota; kingdom Metazoa; phylum Chordata; order Testudines; family Chelidae; genus Emydura; species Emydura macquarii. Next base: position 9,968,075 of record NW_027131391.1, read on the forward strand.
TAGTCTATAGCTGTGTTTGAGTTGTTTTGTCATGCACATTTTAAAGCCCACGATGCCATATCTGGGTCTCAGCAGTACCAGGAAAACTCTGCTTGCTCCTACTGAAGTGTACGATGCAGAGACACCTCCCAGTCCTCCTTTGGTGCAGTGGCTACCAGCTAATCCCTCAGCTCTGGCTTTGGGCTCAGCCAATTCATGTCTTGACCCTCCCCCTGGTAGAGGCTGAATCTAACCATGCCAATAATGGGGTTAGTCCAGAGCTGCGTTATGATGTTAAATCCTCATGCACTGAAGTGCTCAGAGTTGGGAGCCAGGCTTCAGATCTAGGCTTTGGTTTCTTACCTGTGCCACGGCGCCGGGAGCCGGCAGGTGAGCCAGGACTCCCATCACTCAGGTATCAGTCCGCTCACCTGGAGAAGGCTGATTGGGGCTGTGCACGTTCATTGGCCTGTCAGGCTGGATGAGCCAATGAATCCACCAGCAGCAGGATGTAGGAAGGACAGGAAGATGTTACCAGGGAGAGGGAGTAACCTGGCCTAGCTCAGTCCAGTGTGTGCAGAGCTCTCAAGGAAGCTACTCGCTGCTCCCGTGGGAAAGGGCTGTCGCAGGAATAGTCAATTATTTTTTGTCAAGGTCCAGACTCCAGAGAAACGTTTTCCCACTGCAGTAACAGTAATGATAAGTAAGTAAAAAGATTTTGTGTGCCGTTCAAAAGCATCTGGCGGTCCAGCTGTGGCCTGTGCTCCACTTACTCACTACCCCTGGGCTAAATGTAGAGAAGCTCGCTATATGATATTGTTGCACAGGATGGGATGGGTGAGGGGAATGTAAATAAATCACACAAAGCTGCCACTCAGCAGAGTCTGTGATGGTTGCTGGGACATCTGAGGCTAGGGATGGAGGGCCCCATGGATCCTGTGCGGATATCTGCTTCTAAAATACACAGTGGTAAGAAATAGCCCACCATAAAGCCACCACAGCAAAATCCGAACAAGAAAGCACTGGAAAGCTCCAAGGTCAGAGGAGTCTGGAGATATGAAAGCTCAGAAGACAATCTGTGTAGTTTAAATGAGCAGTAAATACAAAGACGCACGTAGGATTTAGGTGTCAGACATGTCTTGATCACTTAGTGAGGCAGACCGCCTCCAGCAGCTCCGGGGAAATGTGACTAAGAGTGTAGGTGTGCCTTGGGGAAGAGTGACGTTGGGAGGATAAAGGGTTATTTCAGTGTTTGGGCAGGGATCTGCCGTGTCTGGGTTTGATGGACAGCTCTTCTGATTGTAAGCTTCAGGGCAGGGACTCTCATTTGTTTGCAAACCCCTAGCATGACAAGGCCCCGACTTGCCCAGGTTGTCAATCTGCATAGTAAGATTCCAGCATTGTCACTCTGAAGCCTGGAATGTCTGTGGAGTCAGCTGAAGTGATGGGAACAGCTACAGGCAGAGCTGAGAGCTCCTCTTGTTTACAATATCACCAGGTCGAATCATCATGGGGACTCGTGGTTTGTTACCAGCCAGTTCTTAAGTTCTCAGACATATTTGCCTCTTTCCCACATGACTTTACAAATTATACCCAGTCTTTCAGCTACTAGTGTTACAAGTCACTTGGGATGCACAGCAGATTGCTAGGGAACAGTGAACCTTCAAAGGTCTGGATGCTTCGAAGAACCTCTTCAGCCTGGAAATTGGACCCGAAATCCTGTTTCTCTCACGAACAGGAAGTAGTGATTAGCCTTCACCACCTCAGATCTGAGTGCATCCAGCTTCCCTCTGCCTCCGGGGCAGCTCCTGGCGTGGAGGAATCAGACCCTGTTTTGTGCTTTATGTGCTGCAGAAACCCCAAAAGTGCAGAAACTTACAAAACTAGACAAAAAGCGACTGGAACTTTCCCTTTAAAAGGCCCAGGTCTGATCTGCATCAAAGCTTGAATGGAGAATCGAGGTCAATCCATATTTTATACAAAGCAATAGACCCAGCTTCCTAAATTTGAGCAAACCACCCCAAACCACCATGACTATGTTTAACCCTTAGTGGCAGGGGGCAATGAATGTGTCAGCCAAACCCAGCCCAGATGTGTAACTTGATGCCCCTTAGCATAAGTGAAGAGTGTAGCTGGACAACACACTGTGTGGCTGAATATTTTATTTGTTCTAATTTAACTGGTCATGAATGTCATGGAGTGCATTAATGTCTCACTTGGGAATAGGTACAGTATGGGGTAATGAAGGAAATGCATCCAGTTGGTGCTCTGGTTTATTAAGAAAACTTCCTAACTAGAAGTGTCGTTAAGGGACTAGGTTTCCAAGGGAGGCTGTGGAATCCCCATCACTGGAAGTCTTTAAGAACAGGGTGGATGCACATCTGTCAGGGATGGGCTAGGTTGACTTGAGGCCTGCCTCAGCACAGGGGGTAGGACATGATGACCTCTTGAGGTCCTTTCCAGCCCAATATTTCTGTGATTTAAGGACTCAAGGAAAACAAGAGAAGGATATCCAGCTTTTGTACCGTATGAATATGCATGAGGTTAAGAAAATCCATGTGTGGCCTACAGGTTGAAACATTGGACTAGGACTTGTGAAACCTGGGTTTAAATCCTGTCTCTACCATTGGTTGCTTGTGGCCTTGGGCACGTCACTCCCCCCGTGCCTGTTTCCCAATCTGTAAAACGGGGCTAATGCTACTGACCTCCTTTGTAAAGTGCTGTGAGTGCTGCGGATGTGACGTGCTACCTAAGAGCTAGGGGTTTACGTGGGGATATATGTTAATGGTATTGAATACTTGGTACTTACAATGAGTCCAACAACTCCATGGCACTGACAGTGCGACTAAATGGGCAGCCATTTCCACGTATGTGCTGCGTGCCTGTGACTTGGAACCTGAAGTTAGCCCCATTTGCCTTCCCAAGGAAGGACTGACGAGGAGACCATGACGGTTTAGTGCCTGCGAGGTACAGCCCGTCAAAGTACAGCCCACCCGCTGTAACAATGCAACAGTATCCTACGGCGCCAGTCCCAAGCACTGCCAGACAGCCTCCTCACTGAACTCCTTCCATCTGGCTGCAGTGGCGGGGACCTGCTGGCAGAGACTGGTGGCCTTTCAGGGTTATAAAAATGATATCTGTGGCCCTCGAGCCAAAAAGACTGGGAAGCACTGAGCTAAGAGCTGGCAAACACTGGTAACAAAACGCAGGGAGGGGATGAGACAAGGAAGGAGGAAATACTACAGATAACAGGAGCAAGCACTGCTCACTTTTGGCATGTACCGCACTTGAGGATAGTACAATTAATTCTGTAGTGATCCTGTCAGGCTGAGGTGACTGCACAGCTCACAAACTTCCTAGAGGCTGATGTGTGTGAACACACCCTTCATTTAATAAAAGAGGTCTGGGAACCCGCCCAGGAGTTTTGGGCTAAGTGGACAGAGCCTGGGTGTGACACAGCCAGCCTGCGGGAGCAGCTGGAAGCGTAGTGTATGACCCTGGAAGAAGCCTGAGGAGTGTGTTTTGGGTCAGAGGTGCCGGCTGAAATGAATGGCTTTGGTGCGGTTTCCTGCTAGTCCGTTCACTCCGTGTTCAGGGATGCAGGACTGTGTACGTACATTCTTTGTAATTAAAAAACTGCATCCAAGAAATACCTCACTGTCACCAACTTTTTCTGCGAATCGGAACAGCCCACTAGACCCTGAATTATTTCTAGCCCTTTGGTTCAAAAGGGACAATACAAAGAAATCACTCCCCACCTCTGAAACACGGGTAGATGTGTCAGCTTTTTTTACACTGAGTGTTTTGCTTTCTCAGAGATAAGGCTGATCTACACCCGACTTTCCCTTTATGAAATTCCTGTGAAGACCTACGTTTGAGAGCGGAAGGGCTTTTATTGCATAGTTGTTGGGTTTCTTTAATGTTAAATCCTTATGATGTTTCTTGTCCATTCGGTGGGGAGCCCTCCTGGGGATTCTCTGAACCTAGATTCTCAAAAGCCCCCAGCGGCTGCATTGTGTGTTTCATTCTACTGCCAGAGGTGTGACTTAGCATTTTAGTCACACTGGTAACCCTACCCCCCATCACCCAGCAGGGTGTTGGGCTTTTTAAAGTTTTGTTTCAATGTTAGCACACAGAAAAAGAAAGCCCCAGAGTAATAAGTCAGCCTGGCCCCCTCTCCTCAGGCAGGGCAAAGATGACAGCGAGGCATGACTTTTACTGCCTTTTACCGGGATCTGAGCATAATCCACGCACGGTCTGGGACTAGGCCCGTGTCGGGGGCAATGCAGACACCTGCAGCCCCGCCAGGATTGCAGCAGGGCCGCGCTTCTGCCATGCTCCGTGCCCGGCGGCTGAAAGCAGACGGCAGCGGTTCGGAAGCAGCCGCCCCATGGCCGGTGTTTCCCGTCCCCGGTTAGACAGCTGAGCGCGGGCGGGGCGACGGACGGGCCGGGCCGGGCCGCCCGCTCCGCAGCTGGAGGGCGGGGCCGAGAGATGCGGGCGGGGCGGGGCGGGGCAGAGCTCCCGCTGTACCGGGACAGCCCCGCTGTTCGGAGCTGTTCTGGTGTAGGCGCCTGTAACCCCCCGTCCCCTCCCCTCCCCCTCTTCACCGCGCCCGGCTGGTCACGGGGCAATTTGCAAATCTTAGACACCGACGAATGTCTCGGCCCAGCGGCTGCCCCGCCCCCAGCCAGTCCCCGCCCGCCCCCCAGCCAGTCCCCGCTGTGGCCAAGCCGCCGGACTCCCCCGAGTGGGGCCGGAACGTGCCGAACGCTGCCGAGTCCTGCCGAAGGCGGGTCTGAGCTTCCCCGAGCGGGGAGAGGCGGAAAGGCCCGAGCATTACCGAAGCTCCCCGAAGGGGGAGGGCGGAAAAGCCCGAGAGTTGCCGAAGCTGCCCGAGCGCGCTCGGAGGCCGGTACCGTCCGGCCCCGGGCGGTGGTTTCCTCTCCACGAGTGGCCGGCCCGGACATGGCCTCCTTCCTCGTGAGTACCGGGCTGGGGGACAGGGGACAGGGGCCAGGACCCGGGAGGGGAGGCGAGGCACGGGTCGCTGACCCCACCCCATTATCTGCCGCCCCAGTGCATGATGGGAGAGTAAAGACCAGCCCTAGTGCATGCCGGGACATCAGGCCTCCTGCAGCCCCGCTGCATGCTGGGTCCTCTCCGTCCTGTCAGAGCCGTCCGTGAGAGCTGGGAGGGGGACCCCTCCCGCCGCAATGCATGCTGGGGCATCGTACCCCACGTGGGCGGGGCGAGGTCCCCGCTGGGCAGGTGGGGCCGGGCCCTTCTCCCCTCCCTGGGGCGGGCCGGGCCTGCTGCCAACCTGCCCCCGACCGCCCCGCAGGGCCGGCTGCTCACCGGGCCAGGGCCACACCGCGCGGGACCCGGCCTGGGCCTGGGCCCCCGCAGCCCGGCAGCGCTCTCGTTCCTTGGGCCGCGCTCGGTGCCCGCCCTGCCTGCCCCAGGCCGCCGGTGCTGGGCTGAGCTGAGCTGAGCTGCGGTGCGCCCAAGGGCTGTGGCAGGCGGGCTGGGCAGTGTGCGGCAGGGCCTAGTGCGGGAAATCCCAGTGAATCAGCTGCTGGCGGGGCCTGGGTCTCCGCCGGAGCCTGTGTTTCTGGAGCCGCTTGCTGGCCTGCTCTACCTGGGATCGGGGGCTCCTGCGAAGCCCCGCTAATAGACCCCTTTCTATGGGGTTCCGCTAATAGACCCCTTTCTATGGGGTTCCGCTAATGACCCCTTTTTGTGCGGTTCCGCTAATAGACCCCTTTCTGTGGGGTTCCCGCTAATAGACCCCTTTCTGTGCGGTTCCTGCTCACTGCCGATGGAGGCAAGACATACTGGCAGTAAGCTGTGCATGAGGAGACCCTGGCAGTCCCCAGGGCAGAGTAGCGCTCATAGCCCCTGCACAGTTCCAGAGTCCAGCCCCTTGCACCCAGCCCCAGAACCCTTTTTCTGTCCCCAACATCCTATCCAATATTGCCCGGAATGAAAGAGCTTTTGAGACCCCACAGACTCAATGCATGGTCAATCCTCTGATTTCTCTCATACACCCACACACAGTCTTGTGCATGGAGTAACTTTAGAATCACTATTTAGGTGCTTTGCTTAGGATAATAGTTGCAAAGGACTAACGAGAAACTGGGAAACGAAACCTATGTATCTGGTAGTTAAACAGCCCTCCCCATCACTGAAGTATCTGAGCGCCTAAGGCAAATTTGAGAGGGGACATGCAAGATACATAAAATATGGACTTAATGGGAGTGTTCTTTAATGAGGGAAATATTCAAAATGTTTTCACCAGCCCTTGATGGGACAAGCAACAAATTTACTGCAGCATACAGGGAATAGCGTGCATGCAAAACAGATCCCACTTAGTCACAACCTGAGGCTCTGGCAAAACAATTTTAGCTGTGATCAGACCAAAGAGACTGTATAGCAGTAACATTGCTTAGAAATGTTTGTGATATTAATTTAGTAGCAGAAGCTTATTTGCTTGCATTTATTCAATGGTACTGTGATTCTCATTTTGTGTGTCTTGCTCGAGATGTCATGATGCACATGGAGGGATGTGTGTGGATGACCACCCAGTAGAAAAAACTGGCAGCAATTTTCCAAGAGCCACCACAAACGTGCATGAAGTGAAGCAGATTGCAGTTGCCCGTCATCTTTAATAAGGAGGTGTGACAGATGGAGACAATGGGCCCCAGTATGCAGTGCTCTTATTTTGACCTGAGCAGAGGCTGCCTAGATTGAGAGGAGTATCTGTCTATCTCAGGTTTTTGTATAGTTCCCGTCTCCTGATGAGGGACCATTTGTAGGAATGTGTGCTGGGAGCTGCAGTCTCTTGTGGTCACAACTCATATTAAAGGGGATTTGTAAAGGAAAAAGTATATTAGGTTTTTGTTTTTGTTTTTAAAGAAAGCATGAAAGATTTTTTTTATTTTTTTTTTGCCCCAGGGATAAAAGTTTATTTTTTCACCGTGCTTGTTTTTACTTTACCTTGTCATGGAGCTTTATGGATGACTGGAGGACTAGCAGGTTTGTGAGAACACGGATACCAAAGATGTGAAACATTACTGAGAGAGGAAGGGATTTTTATTCAGACTGAGATATTCTCTTTGATAAGATGTCAGCCTCTCCCCGCCCCCCCTTTGCTTCAAGGCTGATAAAGTTCTGTCATCCATGGAGTCCTTTAGCAAAACCAAGGAAGATGAGACTTGACATGCCTGATATTTCTAAAGTAGAAGATTCTTAGGATATTTGTACTGTCTAAAACAATAAGCAGATAGAGAAACGTACAGAAACCCCTTTCAAGTTTTCTTTAAACAGCATAAAGAAGCAAAAAATGAGGCACATACCCCATTTTTCTCCCTTTGTTGGTCTTGAAAATAGGGCTTGAAAAATGACAGATACGTATGCTGTCCTCCCCACGCTCAGTCCTGTCAATCGAAAGGAATAGAATGATTGTGCACTGTTTAATCATAATTTATTGTCAAGGGCCTCGGTGTCCCATGATTCCACAGCTGCAGAATTTGTTTCAAATTCACTCTTTGCCCCAGAGTTGTGCCCAGAATCTCAGCTTTTGTTGTATATATGTGTCTGTAGCTCTCATGGTTGCAAGGATAATATGGGTGAGTGGAATTGGTGATGCAGTGTTGAGTCTGCAGAGAGCCTGAAACAAGTGGTGACAGATGTGAGCTATCCCCACTCATCTCACTGAGGTTGATTCTGAAATATAACAATAGCAATATAAGTGGCAACATTGTTAACTATTTCACTGCTAATTATTTTTGCAGAAACATCAGCCCATGTGCTTATTTCACAGTCCCAACCTGCCTCTCGCTCCTCTCCAGGTACTAAAAATCCCAACAGTCTCATACCCAGCTGCCAAAGTGTTTCAACCTTACCTCTGCCAGTTCTATGCTGTAGTTGTGCGTCCTCAGTACAAACTTCTGAGGCTCATCAGAAATTGAAAATAATATACCTTGAATTGAATATAAAAATAAACAACATTTTCATTTAATGCATAATTGGAAGGTGCTGAGACACCACAGTGATGAGAGCCATATAAGAACCTGAATAAAAGCACACAGCGCCTTGCATATTGTCCATCAACTTCCTAGGTAATGCATTTTTTAAAATGTAACTTGTTATGAGAGCTGACCAAATAGCTGAAAAACATTTATAGAATATATTATTTGACAAATTACATCAGTGTTAGTTGAACAAAATATTTGCTGAATATTTGACCAGTTGGTCAAATACTGCAGAAGAATTTGTCAAATAAGTTATTCTATGAATGTTGTGAAATTAATCAAACAATACTTTTGCCAAATACTTTTACATCTGTCTTGCAGGGAGTTGGTTTATCTCTTTTTCCAGTATTCTGATCACCTTTCACTCTGCTGCACCTTGGCAAAGCCTTGAGCAACTGCAGAGGCACTGAAGCTGTCTGCTGACTCAGCAAGACAGCACTCTATTGATTACAGTCAGTTCATGTTTGGAAGGTTTTCTTCACTACCACAATGTAGGCTCTGTGGAAGTTGATGACACTTTTTCAGGAAAGTGTCCTGTTTAAAGACGAAGCAGGGGGCTGTATTCAGAAACTCCACAGACTACATTTAAGGCCGTTATAAATTATTCTAAAGTTCTTTACTTGCTAAAAGTTCCTGAAGACTATTAGCTCAAATCCAAGCTTCCAGTTTAAGCCACATCACACTGCAGCAAATGTTTTTTGTCCATGGCTTCAAGAGAATATTGCAAAGTCTCCAGGTCACAAGCCTGGTTTCTTTCATTCAGAAAAAAAGAGATCAGATTTACTTAGTTCACATGTAAAAAGATATCAGACCAGATTCTGTTCTTGCACCAGTGTAAATCAGTATGAGAGGAGAATTGGGCCTCTCATTTCTAAATGTCAACATTTCAGACTCCCTCTGGGCTCTTTCCTTCTACTATATAATCACCAGCAATAATAACTCTGCAGGAAGAATTCGGCCCTCAGTTTACACCTGTGCAGTCTCCATGGCTGTCATTGGGTTTGCACAGGGGTCACTGATTGGAACCTAATAAACATTTCTGTTGATGTTGCACAAGAAGGAGTAGACTTCAGCTCCCTCTGAGCTTGCTGTGCTGGGTCTGCAGGGTTCAGAGCAGTAAAAAGCAATACAAGCTTTAGTCATCCTGGTCAGCAAATGTGAGTGATGCAGAGAGCAGGCAGATCTGTGGACTGAGAAGGGGCTATTTTTAGATAGTCGCTTTTCAGAGCAGACCCACATTTTAAGGCTCATCCCAGACTTTGCTTTGCTGCATCACCAGGATGATCGATGTCCAATAAAAACGGCTTTAAGAGTTATTTCAGCCCTGCACCATAATAACCACGGGGAATAGCTCCTCTTTCCTCCTGCCCAATAGCTTCCTGCTTAGCATAACTTTACTGTGGCATTGTTGCTGGCATGTTTTCTTTCATTGCAACAGCTGCACTTTGTCCACCCTTGCCATGATGTCGTGCTGCAGTGAGGGTCAGAATACACCAATAAACTTCACAGCATTAGGCCTTGGTCTTTAGTATCTTTTTTCCTCCTTCCTTGTGTTCAGGGGCAGTCTGACAAGAGGAGGTATTTGGTTTGGTTGCTCCTATCATTTCTTTGGCATCTGTAGATTTAAGACTAGTGGGTTATTTCCGAATCTTTTCCTCTTCCCCTGCAGTGAAAACAGGAGCTTCTTAAAATCTTGGTTGGAAGGAATTATTCCCAGACAAAAAGCTTCATGAAGAGACAGTTACGGTGGTAACAATGTCTCACTTACTTCTGCTGAAGATCTCATTAGAATGTTCTCTCTCTCAAAAGGAACCAGCACTCGAAAGACAGCAAATTCTAAGTCAAGGTTACATTTGTGGGGAAGAAAAGAGCACCAAGTGGTTTAGAAGCCTGAAAATTTAGATTATGCTTTCACAAAACACCTTCCCTCTTCCCTCATTCCTTACCAGACCTTGCCACCCTCTGGCATAGATTGTCAGCTGTGCGAAGTATTTCAAGTACTGGGTAAATTCTCATGAGTTCCTCTTTGTGTGGAACAGGCAAGGTCAAGAACCGGTTCTGGAGAATAAGGTACAGTGCTCTGTTGTTTGCAGCTAGCATTAGGTGCAAATGTTTAACCCGTGGGAGTAAACCATTGGAAGAGCTTACCTAGGGGTGTTGTGGGTTCTCCATCACTTGAACTCTTTCAATCAAGTCTAGATGACTTTTTAAAAAAGACATTATCACTCAAACAGGAGTTATGGGCTTTCTGCAGAAATGACTGGGTGAGGTTCTCTGGTCTGTGTTATTCAGGAGGTCAGACTAAAGATCATGATGGTCTCTAGACTACTGGAGTGCTCAACCCCCACCAGAGCCCCTAGACTTTTTGCTTAGACGGATGTGGACAAGTTGGAGAGAGTCCAGCGGAGGGTAACAAAAATGATGAGGGGGCTGGAGCACAAAACTTATGAGGAGAGGCTGAGGGAACTGGGCTTGTTTAGTCTGCAAAAGAGAAGAATGAGGGGGTATTTGCTAGCAGCCTTTAACTACCTGAAAGGAGGTTCCAGGGAGGATGGGGCTAGGCTGTTCTCAGTGGTGGCAGATGACAGAACTAGGAGCAACGGTCTCAAGTTGCAGGGAGGGAGGTCTAGGTTGGACACTAGGAAAAAGTTTTTCACTAGGAGGGTGGTGAAGCACTGGAATGGGTTACCTAGGGAGGTGGTGGAATCTCCATCTTTGGAGGTTTTTAAGCTGTGGCTTGACAAAGCCCTGGCTGGGATGGTTTAGCTGAGGTTAGTCCTGCTTTGAGCAGGGGGTTGGACTAGATATCTCCTGAGGTCTCTTCCAACCCTAATCTTCTATGATTCTATTCTATGATTACCAGCCTGGCAGTGGTGTAGTAAAGATTAATTAATGTTTGTATGATGCTTTGAGGGCATCCTGTGGACTGGGCTGTGACTAAGCCCAGGCTGTGCAGCTTGGATAGTTTTTCTGACTGAGCCTGTAAAAGGCGGGCGGGAGTCTGTGCCCTGCTGTGTCCCACACTGGTATTTTTCACCGTTCTGCAGGCCAAGGAGCAATACGTTTTTGTGAGTGCGAGAATGCATGAGTGCGAGTGTATCTTTTGCCCAGGCATTTCTCTCTAATCTGTCTAGGTTTTTTGATGCCCCCATCACTGTACTAACTGACCATCTGGGAGGGTGCAGGACAATGTTGGAGAAGGTGAATTATTTATCTTTCCTGTCCATTGTGGGCAGGTTCTGTTAATAAGCTGGGTTTAGACTAGACACTGCGGTGTTGGCTGCCTCATAAACCATTCAATACCATAATAGTAAATCCCGCTCTGTTTAGTAATGTAAAGAATCTTTAGTACAAAACCTATCCTAAAGCTCTTCACATATCTAACTACAGTTAAAGGGATAAATAATGCGTAGCAGCATGGGCGAGAAAACAGATGTTCAGGCAAGGGAGAAAGGATGGTTTCAGATGAGATCTTAAAAAAGATGTCAATCAGTGAGGCTAGGAAATGCCAGGAGGCTCCTGCCCTAAGAGTGGCTGAGTTGGGTGAACGACCAGCGTGGAAGGGAGATGTTGGGTGGATGTCCTGTACCGTATACAGTGGGACGGGGCGGGAGGCTCAGATAGACTGCATGTGCTAGCTGAGATCTGAAAGGGCAGCTTTGCCACGGCAGTGTGCAGGAAGCGACCTGCATGTGCGCGTGAGAGAGACAAAGGCGCTGAATTTCATGTCAGCAAGGGTTCTCTACCTGGGTTGCACGTACCATCGGGAGAGAGCCAGGCATCGGTTGTGTAGATCTGTGGTTCTTCATCAGCCTATTTTGTCTTGGCTTGTCACAAGCCCTGTATACAGGCTGGTGTGCAAACTTGCGTCCCAGTGCCCACATGACAGGTACAGCTCACCCTAAATGTACAGCACAGCACGGGTGATTTGTAGTGTGCTCTCATAACAGAGCATTGCAGCAGCGGGCACACTGCAGGAGACTCAGTCTCATAACCATGCAGGCAGCACCCCAGCATGGCATTGCTGCTCTTTAAACCTGCTGTGGCAAGCTGTTTGCCCATCATGTCCACTAAGCCCTGTCTGCCAGTCCTGCTCTGACATTCCATGCATGTGCACAGATGCTCAGTGGGACACCTTAGCTGGGTGGTTTAGGGGCATCAGCATAGGATCCAGAGCCTTCCTTCTGCAGGTCACCAGTTCAAATCCAGCTTGGGTGGGTTTGGGCTGTGACCAAAGTTGCTACCATCAGTTTGGCTTTTCTGTGGCATGGGTGAACTGAGTGTGGTGGGTCTCAGTCTAGTTCCATCCGCAGAGACGCCCACATCACAAAGACCCTTGTTGGAAGCCCCTTGTGTTGGCTGCTGTGTTCTGTGTATGAATAAGGGCTTCAGTCAGTCCAAAGCAGCTTTCAAAAGCACTGAACAGAAACAGCGCAAACCGCTTTCCAGCCACGTGTTTGGCCTCTCAGCAGGCAGGGAAAATGGTGCCCTGGGTGAACTTGTATTTTGCCGCCCCAGCCCCACGCGTGCTCCACCACCCCATCGCTCCGGCCCCCACGGGCTCCCCATCACCCCGGATCCCATGGTTCCCCAAGCTCCCTGTTGCCCCTCCCCCCATCACCTCCAGGCTCCACCCAGTGCTTAATTTGTGTGGCAAGAGATGCCGGGACTCAGCCCTGCACAAATTTAGCACTGGCTGGGCAGCTGGTGCCCAGCAATGCCGCTGCCAGGAGCACTGCAGAAGTCAGGGTGGCATGGAATATATGGTGCATTGCCACTCTGGCTTCAGCACTGGTGCAGCAGCTTGTGGTGCCTGGTGCTCGGCCTGCAGCTCGCGGTGGGGTCTGTGTTGTCGCATGGGGCTGCATCTTGCCGGAGCCCGTGGCCATCCCGCAGCCCTCTGGCCACTCCTGGCTCACCAGGGGCACCAGTTCAGATTTTGGTGGGGTCACAACTTTAGCCTGAAAACTAGATTTTTTGCAGATAATAATTTAGAAATTAGTTGACAGGGGCATTGTATCTAATTTCTAAAGAAAAAAGAAAAAATATATATACAAACACCAATTAAAGCCACATTTTAAGTTTATGAATACATTTAAGTTTATAAGTAAATTTAGAACAATCAGGGGACAATACAACAATCCCAAGACTTGTGGTATCAGTTCTGGAGCTTTAACACAGAGATCAGAAATACAAGTTTGATAGAGAGAGAAATACAAATAAATCTGATTACTTTCTCTAACAGACACTCTGTGTTACTGCCATTGTCTAACTTGGTTTTAGTCCATTGTTTTTCACTCCACTAAAAATGTATTTACTTAATTTTAACATGTGATTATGGGTTTTTTCTCTATTATTAAGAATGGGAACGTATTATTCTAATTATTATGGCATCCCCTCCATGCCCTGCTCCGCGCAGCAGACAGGGGCAGACTCCAGGTCCAGAGCAGCTTGGCTTAGGGCAGCTCCATGGGTGGGGGTGGGGGTGGGGGTGGGGGCAGCAGGCATGGCTGCAGATGGCAGTGGAGCAGGGCAGCGGGGGAGGATGGGCACCCCTGCTTCAGAGGAGTTACCTGGCTGGTCCAGCTCCGTCCGTCTGTCCTCTCCAGATGCTACCGCACCTGCCTGGCTGCCCCTAAGCGCTGATGGCTGTCGGCAGGTCAGGGGGGTGGGAGGTACCAGCATGGCACCTCCTGAGTATGGCGCGGTGGGCGGTGGCCCAGCCTGCCCACCCGAGGGCTGGCCCTGTCAGCAGGGAAGGGCTTAGCAGCACCATTACACATAACTTTTATTAAAGGTTTGGGGGGACCCCCTTGGCTCTCATTGGGGGTCACTGCAGCTGCCTTCTCATTGATTCTCCCCAGTCCCGCCCCCCTGTCTGTAGGCAGAGCTGTTGTTGCTGCTCCTCACCCTCCCTGAATCTCACTGGGTGTGACTCACTGGTTGTCGTTGCTGCTGCTGATGCAGTAGATTCAGCAGGTCTCTGCCAGTTTGCCATTGCCAGGAAGGGAGCAGGCCTGGCCTGTGAGCTGCAGCAAGGAGAGAACATGTGCTGGGAATCAGCGCTTCAGCAGCGGGTTGAGTCATACCCCGAGAGGTCCAGGCTGAGGTGTTAACAGGTTACAGCAGGCGAGTGTGCGCCTCACACCCTGCTTCTGTGCTGTCTTTTCAAAGCCTTCCACTCCGAGAGAATGGGTTTTTCATGCAGCAGGGCTCATTCTTTGTCATACAACACGATGGCCCAGTCAAAACACAGCAGCACAACCATGCTAGGGAATGCCAGAGACGCAGTCCAGATTCACACCTGCTATTGTGAGTCACCAGAATCCCTATTCTGCTGGGTCATAACCAATTTGTCAGGGCTGGCACTGGGGCCATTAGTAAATGTGCAGGTTTCCCACTGCACTCAGTTCACTTTCCCCCTAGAGATGCTTCTTGTTTCACTGCTCTCCAGTAAAGAAAAACACAGTGGAAGACCCTCCTTATTGAAAGTTTTGGTGTGCAACTGATGCTGCATAGGGAGCCTCACCCTGTCTGGCACATACATTTCTCTCTGTCATGTTTTTCAGGGCAGGAAGGTTTCCTTATGCAAAGTGTAAGGTCCCAAATGTGTTGGATCCACCTCTTGCCTCATGCAATAAAATACCCAAGAAGTCAATGGTGCAAAACAACACATGCACTGCTATCAGTAATGGTGGTAGATTGAATAACACTCAGATAGACCCCTCTGTGCCTTGAAATACAGATGCTGGATTTTGCCAGGGATGAGGAGACGTGTGTTGTACTTATTGCATTATGTCCTTTGCATTGTCTAATCAGTTTTCATTGCAAAAAACAATTGACATAAATAGAATTCTGATGCCACCGTGTAATTATTTCTGTTCCCTGCATCTTATCTGGATGATCTAAAACACACACACGCATCATGAAAGAGGCTGAATTCAGTGGGACCTAAAGCACTTTGCAGGATCAGTTTCACACCCAAATGTTTAATGACCAGGCTCTTTTAATGTGTTTTTCTTTATTGGATTTTTTTTTTCAGTCCATGTGCAAAGGGCTAATATCGCTTGTGTCTCCTAAACACTTACTAATAAAACAGAAAAGTTCTGATTCTCCTCTTGCATGGGAGTATATCAGGAATAACTCCAGTGGATGTGAATTAGTGTAAAACCAGTGTAAAGGGGAGGATAATCAGGCCTAAAATGTGGTTGATTTGGTACATGACTGTGCAACCTATTTGGGCCAGTCATGTTTAAAGAGCACATGCTATATTTGTGCAGCAGCATCCTAGCTCTGGGCTATAAAAAACATTGACCGGGGACTAGCAAACAGTGACAGGGAAATAAATGGCCTGTAGAGATAAGATGCCTCCTGACACAGATATTTCAGAGGAAGGAGAGTCACCTTGGTGAGAAGCTTACACTGCCCTGCCTTTGTATTCTGTGACTTTGCCTTGATCCTGACAGGTACTGAACAGCCCCATTGACTTCATCACGCCTGTGAATCAGGCTCCATCCACCACACTTCTGCTGACCAATCAAACCCTTTCACTAGCACCACAGCACACTCCTGTAGGTCTGCTCCCAGCAGACTAGGTTGCAGTATTTCCCCAGTAGGTGTCTCTTGGTTCCAGACCTGGAACCATGGCTTTTCCAGACATGATGATCCTTTCCCGGGGACATGGTTGTGAGGGGAAAGGAAAAGTGTGGTACAGCTGGTATTCCGTGGAGATGTCCATCAGCTGGAGAGCAGACTGCTGTCCTAAGCCACCGGAGAGCCACTCCCCACAGCACATCTGCAGCTGCTGATTGATGTTAGCAGGGACTGGAATATCACTGCATATTTGTGATTTTTTTAACCCCTCCTTCAGTGGATAGGGTACCAGGCTGGGAGACAGGAGACCTGGATTCTGTTCCCTGCTCTGCTCTTGACTCAGTGTGGCCTTGGGGGAGTCATTTTGCCCTCTGTGCCTCAGTTTCCCCAGATGAAACGTGGAGTAATTATGATTACCTCTTTTGAAAAGAGCTTTGAGCGCTGTGGCTCTCCCCCATCTGTCAGTCTGCACCCATCAGGTGTCTCTTGTCTTGTACTTAGATTGCAAGCTCTTTGGGGCAGGGACTGTCTTTTTGTTCTGCGGTTATACAGCACCTGGCACAATGGGGTTTGGGTCCATGACTTGCTGAAAAGTGCTTGCTAAGCAATATGATGATCCTTAGTTTAATAATAAATACCACTGCAGTTACTGTAATGCAGGATACTCATCCTTTGTGACACTGGAGGCCTCTCTGGCTATGTACCAGTCTGCAACTAATTTACATAGCCATAAATGTTTAATTCAGGAATGAATGCACACAGCCACACCATTTGCCAGTACTTGGGTCTTCCCTCAAGAGCAGAGTGGAAATTTCTGCTTGTCTGAGTCCAGAAGCAATATAAATCTGCTGCCGCTCACGTTTGGGCTCGATAGACAGTTCCACGGACCGTGCATCGTGGGCTGCACCGTGCAAACCATTTCTCTAACGCTAGCGGCATGGCATTTTCTAACCCGAGGACTTGAATCTGTGGTGGGGTGGGATGGGTAGGGAATGTACTCCCTCCAAAGAACGGATGGTGTGCTACAACTTTCTCATGACTCCCTTTCCTCAGCAGCAGTGAGAGGGGATGCGTCATAACCTCCTGTGATGCGTTCCTGAATTTGGGTGTTGCCTGAAACAAATCTCAGCTATGAAGAGCCTCACATATACAGTGCACTTTACATCCGATAGCAAAGAATTTAGGGCAGGAGGGTCAATGCAGCATGTCTGCACATCTGGAACAAGATGGACTCTGAATTGCCAGCACCTTGGGACTGAGATGGAATCAACTGGCCAAATTCTCTCCTGGCCTTACCTCCACTGAAGCCACTTTCTCCAAAGAATTTGGCCACCATCTGCTGTGGCAGAGGGTATAGATTGGAGAGGATTATTGTCTATTGGTTAGAGCAATGGGCTGGAAGTCAGGGCTCCTGGTTTCTGGTCTTGGCTCTGCCACTGACTTGAGCAAGTCGCTTCCCCTCTCTGTGCCTTGGTTTCCCATCTGGTAATGACAAGATGGGATGCTGTGAAGCGTGATTCATTGCTGTTTCTAAAGCACTTTGGGACTCTTGGCTGGAAGGTGCTATAGAAGGCCGAAGTCTTGTTACAACCCTGTACTGGTTCCTTCAAACAAACGCACTGGTACATTTCACTGGGGACTACACAGCCTGAGCTGTGTCTGTTCTCATTCCAGCTTTAAAGGGGAGAGGACTCTCCCCACCAGCATTTTGCTGCTAAACCCTGGACCTGTCTCTTGCAGATGGGGCAGGTGACATGCTGTGGAGGCATCCGTTGATGCAATGTATCCCATATCCTCTAGCTGTTGCCCAGCACAGTGCCAAGGAACTGTGTCCAGTGCCCTCTGGTAGGAGAGAGGGTTGCCATAATGCAGGAATCATTGGGATTGAGATTGGGAGAAGTAAATGGGCAGGATCCTCGAGGATTCCTCACACGGAGGAAGTGCTAGCCCAATAAGGCCCAGGTTTACCTGTTTAAGATGCAGCTCTGAGACGTGGGGGGGATGCATTAGCTTTAAATTCTCTAAGTTGCTAATGTGACACATTATTACAAAGGGACCGACGCACCTGGCTCCCAGCACTGCAAGCCTGTTGTGACTGAGTGTTTCTCTAGGGCTGAGTGTGCTGGGGTTGGAGGCATCTGGCGTGTGTGGGGCTGTCGAGGAGTAATGCCCTGGTTTGTGGGCACCCAGCTCTAAGAAGCCAAAGGAAGGGACAGGTGTTGGAACCCTGCAGTCGCACTCTAACTCTGCTCATGCCTTCCCTGGAAGATGCTGGCAGGAGGGTTTTTTCACTGCAATCCTCCACTCAGGGAAAAACAGATTTGCAGCAAGAGAGTTTTCAGCCAAGGTGTGTGTGTGCTGAGGGGAGGAGGGCTATGAAATGAAACGGAGAGCCCAGTGCAGCATTTTCCTCAGCTGCAGTCTCCAATATCTTGCAGTCTAATGATTCTTGGGCCCCAGCCGTGCCCTCTTCCGGCTCCTGCCTCTCATTAGGGATGCAGCACTGTATGGCTTTTAATAGCATTAGTGTCTGGCGAGCTCCCGACAGGAGGTGACCTCAAAGATTTATTAACCTCTTAATAACGCATGCCAGGGTTTGGCTTGCCATTTTGTGTCTGGATTGCTCCGGTTTCAAATGGGAGGTGCTCCCGCACTGCACTGTACCTCTCCTTCCCAAACAAGAATGCTGAACTCATTGCTTTTGTTTAAAAGTAGACCTAGGACAAGGCTGGGACTGGAATAGCTGGGAGCTCCTACAGCACCTCCTGCTGGGAGAAGCCAGGACTGCAGTAGCTGGGAGCTCTCCCACACACAATGCTCCTACACCATCCCTTCAGCACCTCCTGCTGGGAGAGGCTGGGCCTGGGATGCTATGAATCCTTGTGCCGCCAATGTTCCTGTGTGACTTCTGCTAGGAGAATCTGGAGCAGGAGGAACTGAGAAGGCTCTCGCTCATGCCCTTCTGTGGATAGTGCTTAATCCCACTCTGCCTGCTCTGCGTGTTATTGTGACACTGCCATGCTGTCCTGTCTCTCCAGGCTCATCCTTCGGTACGCATCAAAGGAACAGAACACAGCTACAGCCCAGTCCTCTGCCAAGATGACCAGTGTGCTGCCAGTATCAAAGGGAGGCACACCCACTGCCCATTCTGCAGCATTTCGGAGGCTTATCAGGACCCATTCATTCTCCGGGCTCACTATCGGGTCAAACACGTGGACAAGGGGCTTGACTTTGCAGGTAAGAGCCCACTCTGAAATGGTTGGACAGCTTGTTCGGTTTGATTGTAGCATCTGGAAATGCTCCTGTACTCTCTGCAGAAGTTGCAGCCCACAGTGATGCTTGAATCACACCAGATATCCCTATATCTGCCAGAGCTACTCTGTGTGGTGGGGAACCAGTTGATTTATGCCTCTGTTCAAAATACACACTCAGGTGGTGACTAATGATAATGGAATACAAAGCCTAGGTTGCCAGTTGGGATGCAGCCCAGGGTTGGGGCAGGGGAGACTGAAAGGTTGGTACCATCTGATGCTGTTCAGGGCTCATGTGAAATTAGCTAGTGGGTCAATGGCCAGGTGCCTACGTCACAAAAACCACTGCTGCAGCTGGCACTCGTTTGTCAAAGTGCACGCTACGCAAAGGCTTGGGACAGGAAGTGAAGGAGAGTCCCGCATTCATCGGAAAGTGCAGGGTGAATTTTAGGGAGGCAGAATGTAATTATCGAGCTTGGAATCCGGTCAGGATTTTTGGGCTCACACCCCTGACCTTGCAAAAGGTGCCTGGGGATTTTTAACGCTCACCAGTGGGGAAGGCGCCTGGTTGCCCCTCTCACCTGCGCTGTCAGGGAGATGGACTGGACGGAGGGGTCAATAAATAGAGCTTTTGCCTTCAGGCAGCCTTGCTCCTGCTAACACAATGCTGGGACAGTGTTCCTGCAGGGGGAAGAGCACCACCTACTGACTCCATAACAGCATTTCCTGCACTACCAGCCATGCATTAATGGTCTGGGCTGAACCTGTTTAGATACAAGCTCATAGCCTGAGGCAGTATTACTGCAGACTCAACACCTGACTCCCTTTAAAAAGCTCCAACCTGAAGGGAAATATATTCCACGCTAAAGGGAGAAAGGAGCGGGGAAGCCCTTTGATTTGACAGTTTCTGGGGGTGTGGGGGGGCTTTACAAACAATGGGAAGTGTGTGAGCACAGGTGTGTGTATTAAAATCTACGGAGACATGTTTGACAAAGTCCCTTTAAACAAGCTGCCTGCTGTTAATGTGGAGGAAGCCATTGTTCAGCAAAAAGGACCAACCTTTTAGACTGGTTTGACTCCACCAAGCCACATTCTGAACTGCACAGAGGGGAGGGACCTGCATGCCCCCTCGATTCTGCAGCTGGCTGGAGACTGCTTCAGTCCCCAGCATAATTCAGTTTGATGGCTGCTTGATTTTTGCCTGGTTACATCTGGCCCCAAGGCAGCTGCAAACAGCTTGAAACGCAGAGGCACTCCAGCCAGGCCCCATTTCATCCGGCTGCACCCCTGCACTCTGGGACAGTGACGCTGCACTGGCTCAACGTCGCCTCCCTAAAAGGGAGTTCCCAGGTAGCCAGTAAAGCGAGCTTTCTAGCTGCCTGATGCCAGCTGTGCTGGAGGCCAGCATCTGGCCCACCGTCTCCGACTGAGGGACTGCTAATGTAAACCTGCATGCGTGAGAGCCGTATCAGCTCCAGATTCATGTTTGCTTCCACTGGATCAAAGTTTAGTTTTGAGAATTACTGTTACATTTGATTGGGGGAAAAAGAGGCGTGGCCCGTTATTTTGTAAGGAAAGAAGATTTTGTCGATGTGGCTATGCAGCTTTAGCATCAGCCACTCCAAAATCCTATTACAAAGCTGTCTCAAGCCAGTCATATGACCCTTTGATTAGCTTTTATATATAGATTTGATATTTAAAGACCACAGGTTTAAGCAAGCAAGGCACCCCCCCCCCCTCCACACACACAGTCATCCACACACTGTCAACATCAGGAAGGACACAGCAGAGCAGAAATCTGTAGGGTTGTGTCACCTAATACAGGTTACCTGTGCCCTGGCCAGATTCCCATGTGTGTCATTACATTCCGCCCACCCAGAACCCCCTGCAGGTTCAGCTGGATATTCCTGCAGAATGTTTCTTTGCCAAAGATGATTTGAAGCATCTGGTGCTGTCCCTTACTGGAGGTTGGCTATTGGACTAAATGGACCTTGGATCTGATCCAATCTGGCAGTTCCTGTGGGTTTTATTATTCCTACTGCTGGCCCTCGTGCCGAGCCTTTCCTATCTCTAGTACCCCTCCAGTTGCTTATCGGTCACGAGATGATGTATTAATGATAGTGGCATTTGTATTGAATGTGTCTGTTTTGCCGTACAGCACCCTGAAAGCTGCGTTAGAAACACCGGCATCCTTCACCTCCGATGAAATTCACCTCTGTGCAGAGGGTCCACACAGCCGCCATGCATCACAGAAGTCCCACATAAGCCCACATGCTTGGGTCATAGGTGCTGCATAGTGGTTGTGTGAAGCCTTGGCACGGGGTGAATTTCACCCTTCTAGAGTTTCACCTGGTGAAGCAGTGGCTGCATTTCGATGCCGGGATGCTGAGTATGTCTTACTTAACGCACGTGTACCAGTACATGTGGAACACGTGATGGTGAAGTGGAGTAGAAAGGTATCATCAGTATGAGTTTGGGGTGGCTGATCCGCTTCCGGGGAGTGAATCCAAGAGGGAGTAACCCAGGCCATGCTGAGTGAGTACCTGTACCATCCCCATCTCTGCACCTATCCTCCCCTGTAGGCAGAACTGCTCATGTCACAGAACAGCCAGCGGAGGGACAGCTTAGGGAGTATACATTTTGCTGTTTAATGGGGACGTCTTTGTGCCATTCGCCCTGGAAAGCCAAGAGCTTCAGTCAACATAAGCCCAGTTCATCCCTGCCACAGAGCTGATGGCTTTCTGCTACCTTTGCCTCTTCCCTATCCCTCGCCAGCCCCAGCACAGGCTAGAGCAGCCTCAGGGCTGTCCTAGCGTGTGGCCCAGCAGCAGTGACTCGCAGGGGCTCCTGCAGCGGATGGAGTAGCTGGAGTGCAGTACTGGAGGCCTTGAAAGGATCTGTGTCACAGCTCTGTGGCCCTGTGAATACGGCGATCGCTGCCTTCTGTGCTTAGCTCAGTAACTGGGGTGGAGATACACACTGGACCTGACATGGCTTCGATTGCACGCATCTGTTACAGAGAAATCAACCCCTTGGAAAGTGTCCTTTGGAGGTGATGCTCTTGTGATTGCTCAGCTGCTGATTTGGGAGCTTTGGGAAAGCAGGTGACTGTTTATTTTTAGCATATTTGTCCTTCTGTCTCGACACACACAAAAAGAGAGAGAGAGAAGATTTAATTCATCCGTAGTGGAGTGAATGTGACACCAGGTATCCTGGATAAACAGTTCCTTTGGCCAGATTCCTCTGCAGTGGCTTCATTGCTGTAAAGCATCAATGTAAAGAACACGTGGTTCGGAGTAACCGCTGACCGAGGACAATCCTTACAATGTGGAGGAGGACAGGACTTGGAAGTCTCTCCTTGCTGCTCTGCCAATACATCCGATGCTCTTTGCAGAGTCCAAACTTGCCCCTTCCTGGGGCTTAGTTTTATGAAAAAAGAAATCACCAAACCATCATAAAGATGAGCTTAAACCTTCCTTCCTAGGGTTCCTCCCTAAGGGATGTTCAGCTCACACACTAGGTCTTCTCTCCCCAGAGATACACTCCCATCTCTCTTCTCTCCAGGTAGGGATCATGAGTCACCTGCCTCTAAGAGTCGGGAGAACCCACCTAGCAGCTTCTGATCTTGCTGGGAATGGGTTAACAGGATGGGGTGCTTCAGGCAAACTCTGCCAGCCTGTTAGAGCATTTCACCCAAGGACCTCAACGCACTGTGTGAACTGTAATGAACACTTCCAACACTCCACTGATTATTATTTACTGAGTGCTGGTCAGACTGTGCTAGGCACGGTACAGCACATAGAGGAAGACACAGCCCTTGCTTCAGGGAGCTGTGTTGGTGCAGATGGTGCAATACGGACACATGACAGATGCATGTAAATGGCATGATACCCACTAGCTGCTCAGGAACTGCTGCAGCAGTGCGGCTGCGGTTGGACTTTGTACTGCTGGGCAGGACTGCTCTGTACATCTGGGGGAAGGTCCCTCATGATGCCCTCATTGGGTGGTGCTGAGGATCCCGCTCCTTCTCTCTGGTCTGTTGTTTTCCCTTCCCTAAAGGGTCTCCCATTTCTGGCCCAGCCTACGTGCTAAGTTTACTCTTGCTTCAGGGTATGAGGTGACTCCTGCAAAGGCCAGGGAGGGTTCGCTTACCTCCCTGCTCCCTGGGAGCAGCACCAGCCAGCTGCGTTACTTCCTCTGGTGCTGGTGGCAGCTGGAGGGCTGTGATACCCTGCAGCAGCAGGGGCATTCCTGGGCCAGTCCATCTTGCCCAGAATTCAGGGCCCTGATGTACTGTTCAGGGCGCATGGGAATCCGAAATGACTCCAGTAAAGCCAAGGGAGTGACATGGCCCTAAAACCTGCGAGAGGTGGAGAGTCCAGGGCCCAGGAGCACTGCAGAGAGCACTGCTGATCACCCAGACAACCCCTGTCCCAGTGAAGCACCTAAATGAAGGGTCAGCTTTTCAGCTCAGCCCACCATAGCTCCCTCCCACCACCCGGGATGAACTGTGGTGAAATCCTGCCCCACTCCCATGGGAACAATGGAGAACTACCACCCCCGGGTGGGACAGTGGCAAATTCCCTCCCCCTCCCACTGAGAGCAAATGGAGCCGAGCTCTTTTGGAAACCTGGCTCTAATACCCTGGGCTGTGTGGATGCGCCTCACTCCCCCTGACACCTCCTGCCCCAGCTGGCTCTTGGAGTGGCAATGACAGGATCCAGAGAGTGGGTGGCTGGATCAACTGGCAGGAGATCTTACTGCAAACACCAGCCTGATTCCTGGACCCGACGCCCGTGACCCTGGGAAGCCTAGCCTGACACAGAGACTCTGACTGGAGAGCTGCCCCAGCCGGCTCCCGGCCAGGCATGATCTTGATCTAGAAACTGGACTCCTAGATGAGAGTGAGGAGGGAAGGCCGTGGAACCGGAGTGGGGATGGAAGAGCCTGTGAGACATTGTGCTGGCTGCTTGTCAATGCCCTTGCTGCTGGGAGCCAGGTCGGCTCTTTCTGCAGAGGCAGCCTGGACGTGGCGTGGAGCTGGGGCTGCACGGGGAGTGCGCTCGCTCTCCTGCAGCAAATCCAGGCCATAAATCTGACAGCTTGGCTGGCTTTGGGGCTCTGAAAAGCCGCCTCTGCAGAGCTCCTCGTACGAGAGGGTGGAGACCCGGGTTCCCAGGAATCCTATTGGCTGCTGGTTTGGTGTGAAGCCACCGCCTTACCTTATCTGGCCTGTTCCGGATTGTCTGGACCCCGCTGGGCACCTGCTCCGAAGGCCCGAAGAGCTCTGCTGCTTCCCCATCCCCCAACGAAACGCAAGCCTGGTTAGAGGTAGCGAGTGCACTGCTGCAGTCCCAGAACCACTGCAGCACTGGTGGCTCTGCCAGCAGCCGTCAGCAGCTTTCCGTCACCTGCTGTCAGCCGGCAAGTCCTTCAGATCAACCCGGCAGTCACTTAGTCTGCCTTGCACTTGAGCAAGCCCGTGGCTGGCAGCTCACTGCTGCACTGGGGCAAAGTGGGGGGAGAGCTTTTAATTGGAAATACTGGTGTTATTTTTAACGTTGCTGGAATGTCTGTGACGTTTAGAGTCCCCACATGGATCACCCTTGGTCTGTCTACCCTGCGGGTTCACATGCTCAGCTCCCTCTCCCAGGGATTGGGGGGCCGGAGGCTGCTCCTAGGGCCCCTGCAACGCCTCGTGCTGCTTTCACGCGCCACAGCCACCAGCAGGTTCAGGGTCCCAGGATTAGCTTTCCCATGCTGTCTTCTCTCCTGCTTGCAGCAATCTGCTGATACCCGGAGCACCTGCTCTCTGTTGGAGTTCAGGCTCTCGGGGCTCATCATTAGCAATATTACAACAGTGCCCAGAGAGATGGGCATTTGGGGATTCAGGAGCCCTCTCTCTCCTAGAGCTCATGGGCCTCAGGACTTCTTACATGGCTCTCTCTCGGGGTTACAAGTTTGCAGGACTCCTGGCTTCTATTTCAGATTACAGCCTGTCCTCTGAGCTCCTTATCCTCACCGAGTGTTTTTTTTCTCTCTGCTTTCTTGGATTTCAAGATCCCAGGGTTCCAGGTTTACATTTCACACTTCACACTTCAAACTCTCTCTCTGTCTCGTGTTTCAGGACTTTTCTTGTTCTTTATATTGTAACTCTTGATTTCAGTGTTTGGGGTGGGGTTTTTTTGCAGTCCTGGAGGATGCCCGGTCACAGATCTGTGCTTGGACCCTTGGTGTGACACGCTCACTCCTCCTCTCAGTTCCCCACACTGCTACACTCCTGGTTCACACAAAAACATCCGGATTTCTGGCTCCAGCAGACTGAACAAGGGCCAGCCCATAGCATGTGTTTAAACAACTAGTGCTGAAATACAAATGGAGTCTGTATCATTGCACATTAAAGTAACTGTAGGTTACTCACAGACCAAAGCACTGTTGTAATTAGAGACAAGAGCAGCTAGAAACCGGTATTCTTTGCAGAGCAGACACTAAAGAGAATCGAATACAAACACCTGCTGGAGAGATAGCACTGGTCAGGCTTAACCCTGCAAATGCCAAGCATGTCGGAGTTTATCTTCAGAGCCCAGAAATGTGCTCATTTTCTAGATTCTCAGGCGTAGGCATGTTTATGACTCATAGATCTGGGGTGGTATTGCTATAAAGAGGGCCCACCTGGCAAATGACAGTGGCAGAGCCTCCCTTTTGTTCTGCAGTGGTAGAGGGTCTCTGGGAAGCCCTACATTCACTGCCTGGCCCTGTCTACATTAAGGACACATTCTCAGCATTTCCTGCCATTCCTTATGCCGGTTGAGCAGCACCACACTAGTGTAAGCACCGTTGGGAGCCCTAGTGTCTACACTAGGGTGACCAGATAGCAAGTGTGTAAAATCAGGACACTTTTTTTGGTGGGGGCAAGGGTTATAGTTGTGTATGTAAGACAAAGCCCCTAATGTCGGGATGGTCCCAATAATATTGGGACATCTGGTCACCCTAGTGTAGACAGGCCTCCAAAACACCACACTGATTAGACCTGCTGCAAGAAGGATTATGTGACCCAGTGTTAAAATACAGGGGTGGCTGCCGCCAGCCCATTTATACTAGGGCTCCCCATGCTGAGCTGGTGTTAGCTGCAATGGGAAATGTTTAGATGCTTTCCGCAGCACAGCTGCAGCACAATGTGGTTGGGTCAGGGATGCCTCATTCTCCTCCTGGCTCCGGGAAGTGACAGCTTCACCCGCTCAGCTGGAGGGGTGGGGGGGGGCAGTGATAATTTCCCTGGAATGCAGCATGCAAGGCCTGATCCTGCTCTCACTAGTCAAGGGGAGTCTTTCCACCTTCTCCAGGCCCTTACCACCCAGCCTGGTGGGACATGTGTGTAGCGGAGCCATTGATCCTCACGGGGCTTTGCCTTCGCCAGGACTGAAGATCCTGCGCTGCTGCAGTCACTGCGAGATGGTAGGCACAATCAAAGGGGAGAAGAAGTTCAAAGGGGCGCACTGGCACTGCTACCGCTGCCGCAACGGCTTCAACCGGCGGGACGAGGCAGTGAAGCACTACAGGACCCACTTCCGGAACCCCCACACCACTTTCCAGATCCAGATCACACAGGTGAGCCCCGGTATGTGTAACAGCATGAGGGAGTCCAGGGAGATCTCTGAGCAGGTGTGGAGGGGTGGGGGTCAGGGACCCCCCAGGGTATTTGCAGGGGGATAGTTCAGTGGATAGGGCACTACCTAGACTCTGTTCCCACCTCTGCCACTGACTCCTCGAGTGACCTTGGCTGTGTCTCTGTTTCCTCATCAAGGAAACGGCTGATGACACTTGCACACCCTCGCACAGTGCTTTCCATGCTTACATGAAAACCCCGCCAGGGCACTGCGTATTATCAGAGGGATGTGTGCGGGCACAATGCAGGGATTCCTGGGCAGGAACGAGCAGGCCAACAGCCTCAGCAAGAATCCAAACCCCTCAGGAGTGACAGGTGTGCAGAGGGGTCTGCCAACCTCCTTGGAACACAACCCCTGTCTACACGGTGAACACTCCCTGTTGCTGATAACGGTGGTTAGCAGTGGGAGCTGCCGAAGATCGTTTATCTGCAGGGCTCAGGTTCAAGCCCCTTGAAGACCTATGGGGGGGTCATCACAGCTTTACAGCCACTGGACTAGGTGAACTAATAAGATGAACTAACTTCAATGCTCCTACTATTGTGCTACTGCAGCTGGGACAGCCTTCCCAGCTCCCCCGGTCCCCCTGCTGCGTGGCTGTAGGAGGCTTAGGCAGCGTTCACCTCTCCGAATGTTTGTCACAGCCGCTGTCTCCATGCAGGATGTCAACAGCCGCCAGTATTACCAGCACAGCACGGAAGCCCACCCCAAGGCCTACGGCGGCCTCCACGTCTCCACCGCAGGCAGCATTGATGTGATGGCCATAGGCTCGGTGCTGGCCCAGACTGTCCTGGCATCCGGATCGCCTGTCTTCACCACCGACCAGGGAACAGACAACCTCTTGGGCAGCCCTGCCAAGGTACGTGTTATTACCCAGTGGGGACGCGTTCAGACCAAACGGTCACAGGCCAGGCGTGGGGCAGTAATGGAATGTGCACAGGGCACGGGGATGGGAGCAAGCCTGGGAACTCAGTCCTTTGCACCTTCTGATGGGGGAAAGATGGCTTCCATGCTGACGTTCTGGGATGTGTTTCATGCCATTTCTCCCCCCCCAGCCGCGCCACTGGGCACAGAACTTCCTACCATCCGAGTTCAGAGGCAAACAGCGTCTCCCATTGCTGTTACCTGCACAATCTCAGGCACTCCACCTTTACCCCAATCAGGCATAACCTGGTTAAGGCACCCCCATTCTTTCCCAGTCTGTAGGGCTCTGGGGGAAAGGCACCTACCCTTACCTAATTCACACTCTAGGGCTCAGGGTCACCCATTCCCAGGCCGTAGGGCTCCAGGCATAACCTGGTTAATTTAAATATCCAGCCTTTCCCAATTTGTAGGGCTCCAGACATAATCTTCTAAAGGCTTGTAGGGCCTTTTACCAGTGAACAAGCCTTACACAGTAATATCCTTATTCTCTATTTATTAACAATTACCGAAACAGAACACACCCGCTAAGCATACCGTACGCACCATTCCCAACAAGGCAAACAAACTTCTCCTGGTGGCCATTCAGGATTAGATCATCTGGGGACTCCAGCTGCACAATGTGGCTGGCAGGCTGCGGAGGTCTGTCTGGCAGTTCTGTTGGGCTGTGTTCTGGAGTTAGGTTCCAAAGAACTTCCTTTTGGACCTCAAAAGCTTATATAGTTAAAACTTGGGTCCTGCTTAGCTATCCCTTCACCAATCATTTTAAACAAAAGGCTACAAAACACCAATCCTAGCCCATTATGAAACAGTTATTTAACCAATCATACACCACCACTTTAGTTGATTTAAATATTGCACTATTAATTATGCAACATACAGAAACAATCAAAGAACCAGACAGAAATCTTTCAGGTAAACAATAGAGATGTGGGAACCACAAGACAAAACAATAAGACATGTAGTTTTTACAACCACAACTGTTGATAAGTGATTCCTTGCTAGACAGAATACTATCAAGCAAAGTTTTCTTTAAACATCCTGAGATCTGTTTCTTTATCTGGTGGTGGTAGATACTATTAAGGACAGGAACACCTTCTTAACAGCCCGCTCTTACATTGTTTGATGTAATTTAGATGGGGTATGAGGGCGTGACTACCTGCAACTTAGCTCATGGTTGCTGTCTCTCCTAATGTGGCTGCAGCTGCTTAGCCAGTGAACAAGTCCTGAGACCTGCCATTGTCTGTGTCTAGTACACGTGTGTCTCTAATCTAGCCTCTGCCTCTGGTCACCCTGGGATCTAGTCACCACATACAAGCAGTTCTGCTTCAATCTAGTCCTGGCAGGACAGCTTGCTCTGCTCTGCGCTCCATGGGGTCTTTGCCTTCGGGTGAGGCACTTTCAAGGAGAGCTGGGCTTCCCAGCCTGCATGCTGCTGCCTCTACTGAGGAAGGCAACGTGCATACACAGCTTTTGCCCTCTGTTGCAGGAGAGATGCAAACTGAGCCTGATTCCCTGTGGTAGGGAAATGCTCTTCATGGGGATCCCTGTGTCTCCGTCTCCAGCGAGCCCCAGCCTGTGTTGTCTGTGGTGATTGCAATGTCTTTGAAGCAGTGGGTGGTCCCTGGGTTAACCAGGTCAGAGCATTTCAGGGGCTTTGTAGATGAGGACCAGGACCTGGAACTGGATCTGAAGCTCAGTGGGAGTCACTGTATCTGTAATTCAGATACTGCTATTTAAGGCAGTACCAGTTCCTGGCCAGTATGTGGCTTATACACCTGGTTTATAAACTCGCCACCCTGGTGCAGGGAGCTGAGGTCCCGAGTTCCCTTGACAGCCAGGGCATTGTGTTGCCAGGCCGCGCTTTCCCCGTTGGTGTGGCCATGAACTACACCAGGAGCAGACTCAGCCCCACAGGGAAGGAGCTGCCAGTGCTGGGAGGAGGGACACAGGGCACTGCTTTACTCCCTGTTAGGGTGATGCATTGTCGAGGCTGTGTGGAGAAGCTGAGGATTTGAGACTGGCGTCACTTACACCAGGAGGAGGGTGGCGTCTGCCACTCAAGATATCTGGTGAAATTCAAGAGTGCAGGAGCACAGAGACTGAATGCCCCAGAAGCACCCCATGGAACTTTTGTATGGGAGACTGTCTACATGTGGCCTCAAAAGTCAAGAGCCTTTTTTTGTGGATGAATTTAGGGAGCCTTAGTACCCAGGAAAGTGAGAGGACCAAAGGCTCTGGCTAAAGCCAGGTATAATGCAGATAATAGGTATGCAAGGCAACCCCCAACATTCTGCCTATCCACCTCAATCCTCACCTACAGCCCCCTTGTGACAGGGTGTACCAACCCTGCATGGGGCCAGGCTCGCTCAACATGCCGGGTCCCGCGTGAGACATGGTGGAGAATGTGGGCAGTGGTCGGGCCCAGTTAAGAGGACCAACAAGAGGAAGACTAGAGATAAAACTCTGCAGCCAACATGGTGGGTGCTGGAAAGCCAGCAGCACTAGGCCACCCAACAACAGGCCCAGCCGCTGCAGCAAATGGCCATGCAACAAGAACAGCAGCGGTAGTTGATCAGGGAGCTAGCGGCACAACACCAAGTCCAACAGGATCATCTGGTTCAACAGATGATGGTGCTCCTACAACCTCTGGGCCGCCCAGCATCTCTGGGGTGGGCTGGGGGATAGATAACACTTTGATGGGGTTACTGGTGAGGCTGGTTAAAATGGGATCCCAGAGGCCGCCTTCATCACGTTCGAACGGGCCACCACCACGGCTCGCTGGCCTCCAGATCACTGGCCTACCCTAGTGGCCCCATACTTGACCAGGCCCGCACAAACCACCCCCAGAAACTAGACCCTACTGATGCTGTCGATTGTGCCAAAGTGAAGGCTGCCATCTTGGACCACATGGGGGTTAATCCTGAAACATTTCATTGTGGATTTCGACAAGAGAGACCTTACAGGAGCTCAACCTCGGGCAGTGGTTTAGCGACTCCAGGACTATTATTGGTGGTGGTTGGACCCCGAGAAGTTGACAGGACCACAAGTTGCGGTGGCCATTCTCCTGGAGCAGTTTACACAGATCCTTCCCCTCTGGGGGGTGTCTATTGACACTATCTGATGATCCTCACAGAGGCGGTGTGAATCTGATGGAAGATTACTTAGCCACAGAGGGTCCTGGGCTACAAGCACTTAAACCAGGGAGTCCCAGAAGCTGCAGGAGGGACCCATGAGAAAGCACAAAGCCAAAGAAAGGGGACTCAGGATTAGATCCAGGCCATGCATAGTAGCCCCAAATCCAGGAGCCACACGGAACCCCAGCATGAGACTCCAAAGGGGGGAACCCCAGCTGGTGCAGACCTGGACCATTGTGACAAAATTCTGCAATAGAGACTATGAGGGACAGATGTTATGAGTGTGGCCAGGAAGGGAACTTCAGATGCGATTGCCCCTGTAACTATGGTCAGGCCTGGGTGGCAGACTCGCGGGTTCAGAAGAGAAGCCCTCCCAAACTTCAGGTCTCGAGAGGGGTCAACGTCACCCCAGTGACAGGTCTGGTTGACTTGGGATGCAGCCAGATACTCATACATGCTCACCTAATGAAGTCACTGGGCTGGACAGAGGCCCCTATATATCTCCAGTGCATCCACACAGATGTATGGCTATACCCCACCACCAGGATAAATCTGGAGGTTGGCTGTCACAAGGAAAAATGCTCAGTCAGCCTAGCTAAGATGCTAGCATACCCCGTAGTCCTGGGACAGGACTGTCGATGGTTCGGGGAGGTCATGCAGGAGTGGGGAAGCTGACTGCCAGCAGAAACAAATCCGAGACCACTGTT
Source organism: Emydura macquarii macquarii (assembly GCF_026122565.2). Taxonomy (NCBI): domain Eukaryota; kingdom Metazoa; phylum Chordata; order Testudines; family Chelidae; genus Emydura; species Emydura macquarii. Next base: position 9,999,363 of record NW_027131391.1, read on the forward strand.
GCAGTGGCTCCAAGGCCAAATGTAGAATGGGAGGCCAGAGGAAGAGCCCCCTGACCAGTTGGAAGGCCCCAGACCACACTCCATCGAGACAGAAGTGCTGGAGGAAGCCGGGCACGAGTGACTGATGGTCGACGGAGATTTCATGAGGAACTACTCAACATTGAGTCATGCATGGGAGCAAGTGACCAACACCGAGGAGGAGGGGGCCGCCAACCCACAGGTTCCACAAGGGCCCCGCTTTGAGTTCCACAATGAGATCCTGTACTGGGTGACCAAGGATCCACAACCCAAGAGGTACTCCAACAGCTGTTGGTGCCATGGAAGTTCCCATGGGGTCTGCTGCCTCTGGCTCTTTCGGTGCCCTGGGCTGGACACCTGGGGCAGGAGAAGACACTACAGCGAGGGGCCCTTAGATTTTTCTAGCCCACCATTCACAAGGAAGTGAGCGATTTCTGTGCCTCTCATCCAGAATGTCAATGTGCTAGCCCCAAAGGAATACCCAAAGCACCCCTGATCCTCCTCCCACTGGTGGGAGTGCCTTTTGAAAGGATCTGTGGAGTTTGAAGCGCAAGTGGTGTTCTCATCCATCTTCCCTGTTGAAGGAAAAGGCCCAGGTAGGGACCGTCGCATTGCGGAAG